>NC_050073.1:84288563-94288563 GCF_009764565.3 Dermochelys coriacea | reverse complement strand
ACTGGCCACGACCAGTTTGCAAGAAACAAGTTGGGGCATTTTTGGAGGTAGTGGGGTACTGTCAATGCTTTATCCCCCATTTTGCCACCAGGGCAAGTGCCTTGGCAGACCTAATAAAAGCCCCGGGATCTGAGATAGTATGATGGGCTGACACAGCAGAGAGAGCATTTACAGATCTACGGACAGCCCTCTGCAGTGACCCTGTACTCACAGCCCCAGACTTCACTAAAGGGTTCTCCTGCAGACAGACGCATCCGAAGTAGGACTGGGGGCTGTCCTATCCCCGATGGTTGGAGAAGAAGAACACCCAATTTTCTACCTCAGTAGGAAACTCCTCCCAAGGGAACAGAAATATGCGGTGGTTGAGAGGGAATGCCTCACCATTAAATGGGCCATGGGCCTGCAATACTACCTGCTAGGGAGGCAGTTCATTTTCGTGACTGACCATGCCCCTCTTCAGTGGATGCAGCAGAAAAAGGAAAAAAAATGTGAGGGTGACCAGATGGTTCTTATCCTTCCAACCCTTCCAGTTCCACATACAGCACAAAGCTGGAAGTCAGCACGGCAACGCAGAGGGCCTGTCATGGGTGCATTGCATGACAACCCAAGTTTGCTCAACCTCTTGATGTTGAGTAGAGGGGAGGGATATGTGACAGACTCAGACTAGAAGGATATAAGAGAGTAGTCGAAGGCAGGTAGATCAGCTACTCCAAGCCAATCAAGGCACCTAACACCAATTAACCAGTTAAGGTTGTTAGGCTAACGGAGACAGCTGGAACCAATCAAGGTCTCACTCATTCTCCTTAAAAGCTCTCCTTTCCAGTTCCATCAGGAGAAGCACAGGTGAAAGGAACTGGAGGAGAGGAAGCATTGCTGAATCCTGCGATAAGGGAGAAGCTAGGAAAAAGGGACCATGGGGAAGTGGCCCAGGGAATCAAAGCATCGTCACTGGTGAAGGGAAAACAGCCAATGGCTGCTACCATTACGGTCCCTGGGCTGGAACCTGGAGTAGAGGGCGGGCCCAGGTTCCACCCTTCCTCACATGCTCTATGGAGATCCCCTTGAGAGGGGAAGCAGACTTTGGTCCAGGTAGGAGGCCAAACTGCACCTACTGAGCTCTAAGGAGCAACAGAAACTGTGAGGGGTATTCCACCTTCCCACCTCCCACACTGGCCTGTGATGAAAGTAGCTCACTAAGCGGTGACCTTTGCCACTATACTGAGAAAGGGAGGTCATATTGAGGGCCTTAGCGAGCTTCTGAGGCCACTGAATCCACCTGGAAGACAGGTCCCACCAATACAGGCTTGGAACTTTGTCACAATATATACACAAAAACAAAAATCACAGGCCTAAACAAAAGTGAAATCTCACCCAAATTTTGCTGGCTTCTGTATTTCCAATAATTGGAACCTCGCACCCCAACCACACTTTTCTTTGGCAATTAGTTCTATAATGCTATCCAGCTTCAATCTTGCTGTCTTGTCTTTCTCAGCTGCACGGAGAGCAAAGTCACTCAGTCTGGTAAAACATCCTCAAGAGAACTTGACACTATGAAATTCAAGTAGCTCTGGACTCCAAGTGACAAAATGAACACCTCTGTGACCTTTGTAAAATAATACATCTTGAAAGACATAATCTCATGAATCAAGTCTAAAGAAAAACATTATTATTTTCCTCCTTTGACTCTTCTAAACTTATATTTTGAAGTCCCCTGGGATGGAGGAAACCAAACAGAAACTACCTCTTGAAATCCCTCAGATCAAGATTTTACTTCCCTGATTTGTCTAAGTCCTGGAATTATTTCCTTTGATAGTTATCCTTTACTTCTAACACAGAATTGTGTGCACATTCATCATCCATGTGGCATACACATTTCTTCCTGTGACTTGGATAATTTGCCTTTTCAATACCCATTGCTTCTCACCTGTTCTCATAGAATCATAGAACATCAGGGTTGGAAGGGACTTCAGGAGGTCATCTAGTCCAACCCCCTGCTCAAAGCAGGAGGAATCCCCAACTAAATAATCCCAGCCAGGGCTTTGTCAAGCCTGACCTTAAAAACTTCTAAGGAAGGAGTATCCACCACCTCCCTAGGTAACCCATTCCAGTACTTCACCACCCTCCTAGTGATAAAGTTTTTCCTAATATCCAACCTAAACTGCTCCCACTGCAACTTGAGACCATTACTCCTCGTTCTATCCTCTTATACCACTGAGAACAGTCTAGATCCATCCTCTATTGAACCCCCTTTCAGGTTGAAAGCAGCTATCAAATCCCCTCTCATTCTTCTCTTCCGCAGACTAAACAATCCCAGTTTCCTCAGTCTTTCCTCATAAGTCATGTGTTCCAGTCCCCTAATCATTTGTGTTGCCCTCCGCTGGACTCTTTCCAATTTTTCCTCATCCTTCTTGTAGTGTGGGGCCCAAAACTGGACACAGTACTCCAGATGAGGCCTCACCAATGTCGAATAGAGGGGAACGATCACGTCCCTCGATTTGCTGGAATGCCCCTACTTATACAGCCCAAAATGCCATTGGCCTTCTTGGCAACAAGGGCACACTGTTGACTCATATCCAGCTTCTCGTCCACTGTAACCCCTAGGTCCTTTTCTGTAGAACTGCTGCCTAGCCATTCAGTCCCTAGTCTGTAGCGGCGCATGGGATTCTTCCTCCTAAGTGCAGGACTCTGCACTTGTCCTTGTTGAACCTCATCAGATTTCTTTTGGCCCAGTCCTATAATTTGTCTGTCCCTCAGTATCCTATCCCTACCCTCCACCGTATCTACTTCTCCTCCCAGTTTAGTGTCATCTGAAAACTTGCTGAGGGTGCAATCCGCGCCATCCTCCAGATCATTAATGAAGATATTGAAAAAAACCGGCCCGAGGACCGACCCTTGGGGCACTCCACTTGATACCGGCTGCCAACTAGTCATGGAGCCATTGATCACTACCCATTGAGGCTGACAATCTAGCCAGCTTTCTATCCACCTTATCTGAGGTTCTTTTACAATTTCCTTATACTTTTCTTCAGATCTGAGTTTGCTGAGCTCATTCATTGTGCTGTCAAATGTCCAGACGACTTGGAACAGGTCAATTTTCTTTGCCTGAAGGATTCCAGAGGCTGCAACCATAATAACTAAGATCCTATGCCACCGTAACAGATTGAGGTAGAACATCAAAGCCATCAAAGACAGGTTGCTGTTTGCTCGATGTATGTCCTCATTACTCCTGCATTCAGCAACAGTTTCATCTTCTAGGCGTTCAATTATATTCTGAAAATTTACTATTATTGCCTCAGTGGCTTTCATTCCAGCTACCCTTTTAGTGCTGCAGAATGCCTTTAGATGTAAAGGTCTTTTTCATTCTTCAGAAGCCTGTTCATTGCCATCTGCTGCATCAATTCTATTAACTTCTTCAGGGATCTGAAGTGAATTATCAAGTTTCTCTTCTCTTTGCAAAACTGTACTCTCTTGAGCAAGAGTTTGACGATCAAGATTATTTTTAGACTTAATCATTAGTTTTTCCCATCAAGGATAGAGTCTGAGAAATATTCATATATTTCCTGCAAAGTTGTGAAGAAACCCTTCAGGTCTGGACAGGCCTTATCTTCAGCAGCATGCACCAAAACTAGGCTAATTTGATGTGCTGGGCAATGGATGTATGGTGCATACACTTTGTCTCCCTTGTCTGAAAGATATTCACTCATTTTTGCTTGTGATCCTCCATGAACTCTGGCCAGAACACTGGTCCCATCATATCCCTGTACAAACATTTTTGGGTCTAATCCACACTTGCAGAATAAAATACTAGTTAACTGTCACACAAGGATGCCGCATCTGCCTTACTTACTGTCACAAAGCTTACAAAATGCTCTTTTATGACTGCTTTTCCTTTTATATGATCAGTATTATCAAAGCGGAGTGAAATGGCTATTTGATCAACATGACTAATATATATGGTTGCGTCTGCAATGACAGTAAAAAATTTAGCTTCTTTGCAGCTATTAACTATGTGCCTCCTCGTTTCTGAGGATAAAAGAGTTATTAGTTCATCAGTAATTGTCTTACTCAAGTATTTGATTCTTTTGATGTTACTGATACGTTGGGCAAAGTTGTAGTATGGCTGGCAAATAGCTTAATGATGCTCAAGTACATACCACAGTTGTTGCTCTCCAGCACTTCACTGTTGCCATTGAAGGGAGACCTAAACTGGCTGAAGTTTTGATTGTGTCAAGCAATATTTTTAATACTACTTGCCATTTCCTAATGTTTTCAGATGCTTTTTTGTCAAAACATACAATGATACTATGACCCTTCATGAACTGAAAACTGGCAACATGTTCCTGCACATGTTGTCTGCTTCTCCCATGAACAGACATTGAATTTAACATATTCTTTCAAACACTGTTAATCATGTTGATTTTTGAGTTTCTATATCCCCAAACAACCAACAAATGGGACAATATGCATCATTTAGCCACTTGGCATGCAAATCTTCATACGGTGCATTTTCATTCGGTAAAATGAAGATGAAAAATGGCAGCTTGTAGGGGGAAAAACATTGCCAATATGGCATATTGCTTTCAATGGGCTGGCAAGGACCAATCTGCACAAGCATATGCAATTGCTCAGGTGATAGAAATTGAATCTTAGAAGCAACTTTTATCAGATGTCAAAGTCAAACCTTTTTCAGCAGGAAGATTGCTTTGTCCTTCCTCATTGTTGACATGCTCATCTATAGGACCTTTGGATTTGCTCCTTTCAAATTAATCTACAGGTGTTTTTTTGTTTTGTTTTAAGATCATCTGTGGGATCTTTGGCTTTGTTGGTTTGTAGCTCATCTAAAAGGTCTTCAGTTGTGTTAGTTTCAAGCAAAGTTTCTCTGGAAATATAGTAGAATCTCAAAGTTATGAACACCTTAGGAATGGAGGTTGTTCGTAACTCTGAAATGTTTGTAACTCTGAACAAAACACTATGGTTGTTCTTTCAAAAATGTACAACTGAATGTTGACTTAATGCAGCTTTGAAACTTTACTACACAAAAGAAAAATTTTGCTTTCCCTTTATTTATTTATTTTTAGTAATTTACATTTAAAACAGTACTGTAATCTATTTGTTTTTTTTTTGTCTCTGCTGCTGCCTGATTGCATAGTTCTGGTTCCAAATGAGGTATGAGGTTGACTGGTAAATTCATAATTTTGAGGTTCTGCTGTATCATCAGCCTGCTATAACAAGTGCAACTTGAGTGGTAATGCACAAATCATTTTCCTGACTTAAACCTTGATACAATGACAGATTCATGCTTGCTGAATTGAGATTCAGCTCTTGACTTTCTAGTTCAGACTGCAGGAGTTGATCAGGAAGTTTTATAAAATGATAGTTTCTGCTGCTTACGCTCTTTGGTGGCAGTCTGTAATAATAAAAATCTCCTTTTTCTTTTTGTTTTCTAAAATCAGTCTTGTATTTGTATTGATGGTTTTCATTTTCAGATATCTTCCAGTATGAGAATAACTAAGTTGGAAGTATAGGCCTAAATAAAGTGTATTTTTGTGTTGCTTAATGTATCCTTCAGTTGTAGAGGTAATTCTTAAAATACATTGATTTTTCTTGTGCAGAATCTAGCAGAAGTATGCAGAACGAGAGTGGGGGTAGGTGGGGAGAGTGTTGTAAGGCTAGGGAGAGCCCGGAGCAGGCAGACACATACCTCTCAGTGTCCCACAGCAAGAGGAGGACATGACGTCTTTAGAAACAAACTACATTTCCCAACAGTAGCCCCCTGTGGAGCATGCCCTGTAGCTGTGACTCTTGCAGAATGGAGTAGGAAACTTCTACCACCACTAGCCACTATTGGGCATGTTCAAATGATGTGGGATTTTGTAAAGATATTGCAGGACAGGTGGGCATGGGTCTCTTGGGATCCCTATAAAAATGGGGGCCGATGACCATGGACTAATGGCCAGGGGCAGTGTTAAACATGTGCAAACCACACAATTGCATCAACACTGAGGCAACGAGAGGGTCCCTTGTTATGATGCCTGACTCAGTTACTGGAGAGGGTGGGGCCCCAGAATTGAGCGAGGTGGGCAGGTGTCAGTGGCAGAGGAATAGCTGTGCTGTTGCTCAGAGGTCTATGCACTTGGCGAGCCCCTGCAGGCTCAGTGCTGCTTAGCTGCACAGAATATGCCTGGGGCAGGCTGCTGCTCCTTTTCTTTGCGGCCTGCTGGAACAACTAAGAAGAGCAACATGCTGGTCCCCACTGCCTGGATTTGAATGTGCTTAGGGAGGGGGCTTCCGAAAGGGTGGCTCTGCCATGAATTCTGATTGGTGGCACCCCCATTGGCAGAGCCTCCATTTTGAACAGAGGCTCCCTCTCCTCCCATTGCCCAGGCATTTCAAATGTAGACATCAGGAATCGGCACGCTTGTCTTCCCAGAGGCACTGTCTCTAGCACTGGTGGGAGCAGGAACTGTAGTTCGCAGCACTGGTGACGGGCCCGGGCCAGAGGGAGCACACAGCACAACACTGTGGGGAAACAGGCCGGGATACAGAGGCAGGGATGAGTCACGGGGCGAAGTGAGTGGGACATGTGATGTCATGTGGGGGCTTACAATAAAATCATGCACCAGGGCCCATCTTTTTGTTCTTCTGCCACTGGCAGATGAGAGAAGGAGACAGGAGGAGGGGGAGAGGTCTGACCAGGTGGGACCAGGCCAGCATTTGCTGACCTTCATGACTGTTAAATCTGCTACTGCTGCAGGTGCAGGATGGACAATATTCAGTGACAGCTTTGAACTCTGGCATCTTGGAACCCTGCACAGTTAGAAATAGGAGTTATGTGTCATTGGAAAGTACAATTTCCAGCTTCCCAAC
The DNA here is from genome assembly GCF_009764565.3 of Dermochelys coriacea. Classification (NCBI taxonomy): domain Eukaryota; kingdom Metazoa; phylum Chordata; order Testudines; family Dermochelyidae; genus Dermochelys; species Dermochelys coriacea. The sequence continues at coordinate 94,281,696 of NC_050073.1, read as the reverse complement.
AGGACCCGTAGTATTTGATCCTGAAAGATCAGACTTAACAACTGTGATATTGTTGTGTATGGAAAAATCATTTTGAGGTTTTTAATATTTTAGTGGCTATACATTTCTTCTTTCTCTGACATCTCTGCAGCTGGACTCATAGGCCCATATCCTCCTACCCATGCACCCAGATACTTTGTTCTAACACTAGACCAAATTCCCATTACAGTGGGTGGTATAATTTGATTATTCCAAGATAAATTTAATCATTTTACAGATGAGTTAAGTACCACAAACCAACATTGTAAATTTCACATATTTTTCAGTTAAATGCTTGACAATATTATTTCTGCTTTTCAGTAACTTAAAAACTAAGAACAGATTTTTGCCAAGGTAGCGAGTGATCACTCCTAATGTCAGTTGCACATATGATTTCTATAATAAAATGCTGAAGAATTCACAGCACATCAATTTTCCTCCACATGTATTCTTTTTGAATTTCCAGCCACGAAAGGAAAACAAAACACAATTGAAACAAACAAACAAACAAACAAGTCTATCTGTGGTCTCTGTCCAAATGATCTGAAAGTACTTAGGGACCTAAGTCAGGAGCATGGCAGGCACCATTCCGTGAATTAGAAAACAATTCCAAATAAAAAAGCTGCTCTTTTACAGCATGATTTTTTACCATTGGTGGGTTTTCTTCTTGTTAAAGAGAAAACATTTTCAAAATGTATAACTGCTTATCTGTGAAAAGAAAAGGAGTACTTGTGGCACCTTAGAGACTAACAAATTTATTAGAGCATAAGCTTTCGTGAGCTACAGCTCACTTCATCGGATGCATTTTGCTGTAGCTCACGAAAGCTTATGCTCTAATAAATTTGTTAGTCTCTAAGGTGCCGCAAGTACTCCTTTTCTTTTTGCGAATACAGACTAACACAGCTGCTACTCTGAAACCTGCTTATCTGTGGTGTCAGGTGATAGCTGTGCCCCTACCCTCTACTTCTATCAAGTAAAATTGGGAGCACAAAGAACGAAAAGCAGATGGCAATGAATAATTGTGAGCCCACCTCTCCTGAATATCAGCCCTAATGGAGATCAAGTATATGTAGCAGAACAGAAACTTCAGAGTCCTTCCATCTGCATCACGTGTAAGTCACTTACCTCCTCTACCCCACATTCAACACTATCAGCAGTAGCCACATGAGCGCCATGGTTAGTGGTGTTTCTGTCACGCAAAGACCTCAAAATGATTTAGTACATCTTGCAGAAAATACACAGTTAGATGTTTCTGTAAATACGGGGGCATTGGGGAGTCCTTGATTGAAAACATGATTAATGTTTTTTTTAAATAAAGCCATATAATATATGTGTGTGTGTGTGTATGTGTATGTATATATATATATATAGTATAATAAAGGTTTTGGTCATTAACCTGAAAGTGCATCTATTTCTCAGTGGCATGTGCATATGCTCTGCACTATTTAAAGGCAAGTTCTTGCAGTATACATGTCTTAAGACCATTTTTGACAGCAATATTAGGTGAGAATGCAAAATTTCTCTGCAGGTTCTCTTTAAGGAATACTCATATTTGTGTAAATAAAAAATATGCTTCTCTGGAGAATGGATTGTACAACTGACAGAAGGAAGAAAACCACAGACTCCACAAGTCCTGGTAAGAATGAGTGGCTAATGATAATCTGTCCTTTTATGAGCCAGAAGGAATTATGTAATGCACTCAGACCACTCCAACAGGCAAAATTCTATCGATTTCAGGAAGCTGAGAGAATTGAACACAAATAAAGATATGTTTTGCAGTGGCCTCAAAAGACATGGGTTTAAATCAGGCCTCCAGTCTGCTCAGCTGAGGGATGCATTGGCAGCTTACCAGGAGCCGGTGCTATTGTGAGTTCTTGGAAACTGCCATCCCTTTGAAGAAGGGAAAATAGTAAATGTAATAGTAAAGATAGACTACAACATCATTCATGAGTTACTTTTCTTAAGTATAACCCTATTTCTTCAAATGCAAAAGGTTTAAAAGATTTTTAACTATGTTGGATGTTTAAAAGAGAACAAACCAGCCATTTGCAATTAAAAGGGATCTGGAGGAAAAGTAAGATATGAGAAAATGCTTTTTCAGTGTCTCATTTTTAATTAATTTTAATTCATAAACTAAGTGACAAATATAGTTGAAAATGCTCAGAGGATTTGATTTTAACTCGTAGATGAGGTGCTGTAAATATAGCAAGAAGAGATTTATTATTCATACAAAACAAAGAGGCTGAATCCTTGTTTTAAGTAAACAACTGAACCCAACCTTAATTATTAATTAAGAAAGCTGCCAAACTCAAGCTTAATTATAGAGCTGCTGCCTGCTGCATGCCCACAATCAAGTGCCTGTTCTTGAGTAAACAAGGTTACCAGCTGTAGGACATCGGGAATTCTTCCAGACTTTTGCTAGAAGATTTACTCAGAGAATACCCTGGAATGTGCCAAATGAAGGTCTTATTAAGCAGCTATTTCTGATGGACATAACTTGATAAAGAGGTCAAGCTGTAAATACAATGGTGAGGAGTCAGTATGACAGTAAAGAATATGCATGTCTGGAAATGGCCACTTTGAGTACTACAGTATAATACACGATTATACTTAAAGAGATAAGTAATGTTTCTTGGTTTCAATCAAGTTATTTGAATTGGTTGGAAGTAATTGCACTGTCCACAACTGTTACAAAACCCACAGAAAGAAACACTGCAGGGCTTTCTTATAGTTGCTTCTTATGGTTTACCAAGGTGATATTCAATAACAGGCCACAGTTCTCTACAGTAGAATGCCTGCAGCTTACAAAGTTCAACAGGATGAAATATACACAGAGCTGACTATCCTACCTTAAATAGAACTGCTGAACAGCCAGATTAGGGCTAGCTTTGGAAAAAGTATTCACAAAACAAATGCTAACTTAAGTGCTGAGCATGAAGAAATTAAATCTGCCAAACACTTTCCTCATGTATTAATGCATACCACATACTATTTCTGGGGGTCCAAATGCTGAATAGTTTTGGAAGCTACTGTAAAGAAACATTGGATTTCCTTAAACCTGATTTGCTTTCTCCCTTTCAAATGTTTTTAAAAAGGGAAAGAGCAAATCCAACAGAGCAAAGCCTGTGGTAAACTTCAGAAATAAAAAAAAATATAAATCAGTGACAGAATAATCCTTACAGGGGAGAAGAGGGAAACAGCAATCTGCAACCACTGTGAAAAGCGTAGGTCCTTTGGTACATAAGATTCTGCCTGGATCTGGAACACACAAAATATGAAAAAAAACCACATCTACTGTGCTCACAGGAGAGAAAAAAGAACTAGTGAAAGATTGAAAATAAATTGAAATTGTTTTCCTCCCTTAGGACTGTGGGAGTTCCAGTTTTACCCACCATAGTACCAGCTGATGCCAACCCAAAAATAACAGGAATGACTAGCCAATCTGTAGGTTTCAATGTACCTTTCAAAGAGGCAGTGGTACTTAGCAAAAACCTGAGAAATAGCCTACTGTGCAAGATGCACCAAAAATTGAAAGAGAAAACGAGTCTGCAAAGACTGAAAGATACTATCCAGTGAGACCAAATAAACCTCCCATTGACTCATAAAGTCTCCATTTGGGAAATCATGTGAGAACAATGCGCTAAGGAATCAAATATCTTAGAAGCATTTAGAGATATGGGGTGCAGATCCGCAGCTGGTGTAAATTGTCATAACTCCATTGAAGTCAATGGTAGTTTTTAGAGTAGCAGCCGTGTTAGTCTGTATCTGCAAAAAGAAAAGGAGTACTTGTGACACCTTAGAGACTAACAAATTTATTAGAGCATAAGCTTTCGTTGGCTACAGCCCATTTCATCGGATGCACAGAATAGAACATATACTAAGAAGATAGAGATAGAGATATATATGTATATGTGTGTGTATATATATATATACACATACAGAGAAGTTGGAAGTTTCCATACAAACTGTGAGAGGCTAATTAGTTAAGATGAGCTATTATCAGCAGGAGAAAAAAAACTTTTGTAGTGATAATCAAGATGGCCCATTTAGACAGTTGACAAGAAGGTGTGAGGATATTTAACTTAGGGAAATAGATTCAATATGTGTAATGACCCAGCCACTCCCAGTCTCTATTCAAACCCAAGTTAACGGTATCTAGTTTGCATATTAATTCAAGCTCAGCAGTTTCTTGAGTCTGTTTTTGAAGCTTTTCTGTTGCAAAATTACCACCCTTAAATCTTTTACTGAGTGGCCAGACAGGTTGAAGTGTTATTCAAGTGACACCATCATAGGACCTAATCACATTAGCTACGGCATCAGGGGATCGTTCACCTGCAAATCTACCAATGTGATATATGCCATCATGTGCCAGCAATGCCCCTCTGCCACGTACATTGGCCAAACTGGACAGTCTCTATGTAAAAGAATAAATGGACACAAATCTGACATCAGGAATCATAACATTCAAAAACTGGTAGGAGAACACTTGAAACTCAGTGGCCACACAGTAAAAGATTTAAGGGTGGCAATTTTGCAACAGAAAACCTTCAAAACAGACTCCAACGAGAAACTGCTGAGCTTGAAGATATATATATCTTCTTGCTATATGTTCCATTCTTTGCATCCGATGAAGTGGGCTGTAGCCCACGAAAGCTTATGCTCTAATAAATTAGTTAGTCTCTAAGGTGCCACAAGTACTCCTGTTCTTTTTTTAATGGTAGTTTTGTCATTGACTTCAGTGAAGCCAGGATTTCACCCATGGAGACCCTCATGGGGTGAGGAGGATTGCAATCCCAGAAATTACATGCAGATGTGCTATTTCTGTTCATATATTAATTTCTTATTCATTTTAACATTTGGTTGATATTGTAATCCAGACTGCTTCAAATATGTGTGGTGCTGACTACTGTTGGTATAATGAATGTAATAATGGTGTGAATTACATTTATTTGTCATTTTATTTATTTTTGAGTGCTTTATTTCTCTCTTCTATGCTTTGTCCATTGTGTCAGTTGCTTGAGAGTATACTCAGCTGCACTACAATATATAAAAATAGTTTTGCAATAAAAATCTGTGAATTTAGATGAGATAGTTGTTATCAATTTGGACTGTAAAAATCAACTATAAAGATCAGATAAAAAAACCTGATCATTTCAATTTTCAAACTGCCACAGCTTCCAAACAGTTTGCTGACTTCTTTCTCTCTGTAATTTACATGCCTTCTTCTAAAATTGGAGACAACATAAATGAAACACTATTTAAAAAAAATAGCTGTTAAAATGTTTATGCTGGTGTAGAGCCACTACAAACAGTGGCAGAATGATAGCTAGTTTGATGACACTTCAGAGTCGGGGATGCACATGGTCGAAATATTATTAATATTTATTTGTATTGCTATAGCTCAGATAGACCTAAGTCAGCATTGGTGCCTCATTGGGTTAGGCCACCTACAAACACACAGAAAGACACAGGGTAACATTTTCAAAGGTGACTTTGGAGCGTAAGTCCTATTTTAAAAAGTAATTTAGAAGCCTAAGTCCCAAGAGTGCCTATGTCCTAAGGCCTAGATCCTCAAAGATATTTTGGCACATAATTCCCACTGGCATCACTTGGAGTTAGGCACCTAAATACCTTTGAGAATCTTCTCAAATGTGCCTACTTCACTTTTGAAAACAGGATTTAAGGTCCCAAGTCACTTAGGCATTTATGAAAATTTTGCCCATAGTCCTCTACTTTGAAAAAATTTACCATCTAATTTCAAGCAAGAAGCAACAAGCAGAGGGTGGAAGGGACAGAGAGGATGAGGACAGTGCGCAATGTTACATGATTGCATGTTACTTTTGTACTTAAATTGAAGGCTTTTGAGGTATGTCTACACAGGGATTAAAAAAAACCCAAACTTGTGGCTGGCCCAGGTCAGCTGACTCGGGCCGATGGCTGAAAAAATCGCTGTGCAGATATTTGGGCTCAGGTTAGAACCTGAGCTCTGGGATCCTGCAAGGGTGGAGGGTCCCAGAATTTGGACTCCAGCCTGAGCCCGAGCATCTGCATAGTGATTTTTAGCTCCCCAGCCTGAGTTCCACAAGCCTGAGTCAGCTGACCTGGGCCAGCTGCAGGTCTTTTGTCCCTTTGTAGACATACTCTTACATTCAGTTCTGTCATGACTGACTTGCATGCTTATCATGTCTGCTGATGATCATTGCAAGCAATGGGACATGGCTTGAAGTTATGAACCCAGCAAGAGAATGGATATGTGCCCTAGACCCATTGCAAACAAAGATCTGACCACACCCTTTGTAGATGGAACCAAGTAGAAATTCTCTAAATTGTTTGTGGTAACAGATGTCTGTAGGGTCAATGACAGGCAATGGAAACCAGCTCATTGAATTAGTGTGCTTGGTGGATGCAAGAAATGATGTATAGTAATGGGACTGGCACTAGAACTAGAGGGAGAGAGAGATAATTCTGTTCTCTGGAGGATTTTGCTATTTTGAAATTTCTTTTCCTTCTGATTTGAGAGAAAACCTACAAATTCTGAAATTCTCTGTAATAGGAAATGAAGCCATCTGGAGCTGCAGACCTTGAAAGCCCTGGGGTTGCAAACTCTTAGGCCGTCCAGCAGGTGGGTGGCTGAGGAGCCATGTGAGCAAGCTGGCAAGAAACCTGGCAGATTTCTGATGGATCCCGGCTTGGTTGCCAGAAGAATTTAGTAAAAATCAAAGAGTTTGAGTGAAACATTTTGATTTCAACTGACAAATTCTGAGGAAAAAATATTGTCTGAATTTTTCTGACCTGCTCTAATTTGGACGTTTAATTCAAGTCTTTCCCAAACCTCGGTGACCAGAGTTCTTGAACTGAAGTGATGCACTGCATTACACATACAAAGATAGGTGACCTCAGGCTGTGTAAACTGCAGTACATGTGTCCATGTGATTCTGTGACAAGTAGTTGTCAGCAGCACTACATACAATGAAAACCATTTAGTTCAATCCATGAACTTGGCAGGTACATGAAAGTGTGTGCGCATGTGAGCTGCAGACACCACAAGTTCCCTGAACCTTCTAACCAGAACCCTGGCACAAATACAATTAAAATGAGCTAGAGAGGGATCTGACGATAGCCTTCACAACTAGGACCGCACACATTCGTGCACACACAATTACTTGGTGTGAATGTGTCAAGAAAAACAGGATTGTAAAGTCTTACAGACAGCCAATACATCTGGCTTATATCTTTCTCTCTCCCTGAGTCAGGAAAGAAAATGGTTATTGTAAAATCTGGGGTCCATGTGTGTAGTCAAATAAATGCAATGTTCTTTCAAGATTTTAAATGTTCTAAAATTCATAGGCCTGTTTATCTCCTGCTTTCAACCTCTTCCTAAAACATTACTTCTCCCTCAAAGAATAAAAGACCACTGATTTCTTCAGTCGCTCCTGACAGCTCCACTCAGAGAATAAAGGCAAATACCGTATGGATTCAGATGCCAACACAAAGCAGATAGCAAATCACAAATACTCTCACTGACCACTTCATGAACAATTCCTGGGTTAAAATGTGTTGGTACATGACTTGTCCAACAATTGCAAAATGCAAACAATTTCATTGAATTCACACTTGTCTGTGTGAATAAACTCTGAACAGGGAAGATGCTTAAATACACAGAATAAATTACTTATTGCTTCTTGGTCAGCCAGCTCTCTCTATGGTCATACACACTTCCTTTCTTCCACTATTGGTCCCTTATACACAAATATTTTTGGTTTCTTTTAAAAGTATATTATTGGGTACAAGGAATTAACATTTACATTAATCCTTTACATTGTGCTTACAAAATGTAAATGTGAACCTTTTTGTCTGTGCAAATGTGGTTTGTGTGGGCCCAAATTTCAAAGGTGCAATTTTCAAGATTGTTTTGGAAACTTGGCCCATTTAGTCCAATAAAACATTAAATCTCACCCCATAGCTTCCCAGTTTCTTTCTGTTCAATAATTCTCCCTGAAATTATGCCTATTATAACCCTTCACCCTACTGCTTCTACAGATGCCACTTCCATGATATATCCACTGTACATAGTTTGCTTGCAGCTAATTGCACATTGTGTGATTAATTTGGAAATACATTTTATATGGATGACACTAAACAAAAAATAAATTGTATTGTTTTCTTCTTGTGTTTCAAAATATAAGAGCATTTTCACTGTCAACAATGTTTTGTGCATTTAGGAAAATATGTTTTGATCACTGCTCTGAATGAGATGGAAACGTGTTATTATCCAAAGTTTTGCACACTTAGTTTAAGTATGTACATTTTTAAAAACACCAGTGCTTAAGTATATAATACTGCTGTTTTTTCCAATTTAGTTTGAGCTCTGCATTTCATCTAGTCTGAATATCATAATTAACTTTAACAGGTACATTAGAGAGGCCTCATAGTATACTAAGCAAAGATCATATTTAAACATAATTTTAGCAAAATAAACCTAGAAAATTATGTTCATCTTATTTAAATGGTTGTAACTTTTAGTATATTTTACAATTCTTTCTGCCTCTGCACAGATGGGATTTTTCAAATAAAAAACAGATGAAAGCAAACAGCAATCTAACAATCAAAAACTCAAGGTAGAAACAAGCATCCCCAGCTCAGAGCTGTAATTAGATCTGTTTTTGTCATAAAAGTATGTTTCCAATAACTTTGCTGTTACCCTCTTTGGAGGCGTCACACAGGTACTTATCACAAGCTTGCTGCCTGCCAGTGCCTACAAGGCTCAGCACCACATACCTTTTCTTTTAAACTTGTATAACACTCTTACAACCAGAGGGCCATCATCAAATGTCTAAGGGTATGTCTACACTGTGAAATTAGGTCGGTCGAATTTATAGAAGTCAGTTTTGTAGAAAGCGTTTTTATACAGTTGATTGTGTGTGTCCCCACACAAATGGACTTAGTGCATTTATCCAGCATTTAATCGGCGGAGTGCGTCCAGAGTACCGAGGCAACCATCGACTTCCGGAGCATTGCACTGTGGGTAGCTATCCCACAGTTCCCGCAGTGTTCGCCGCCCATTTGAATTCTGGGTAGAAATCCCAATGCGTGATGGGGCAAAAACATTGTCATGGGTGGTTCTGGGTACATATCGTCAGGCCCCCACTTCCCTCCCTCCCTCCGTGAAAGCAACGGCAGACAATCGTTTTGCGCCTTTTTTCCTGGGTTACCCGAGCAGATGCCATATCACGGCAAGCATGGACCCCACTCAGCTCACCATCACCGTATGTTTCCTAGGTGTTGGCAGACACGGTACTGCATTGCTACACAGCAGCTACTCATTGCCTTTTGGCCGCAGACAGTGCAGTATGACTGGTAGTTGATGTACTCAGAGTGCTCTTTCAACCGACCTCGGTGATGTGAGGGGCGCATGGGCAAACATGGGAGTGACTCAGCCAGGTCATTACCCTTTTAAGTTTCATCACATGGTGATTCAGTCCTGCTGGCAGTCCTACTGCACCATCTTTTAATGAGCAGCCAGGAGACGATGATGGCCAGCAGTCATACTGCACCATCTTCTGCTGAGCACCCAGGAGATGACAATGGCCAGCAGTCGTACTGCACAGTCTTTTGCCAGCAAGATGTATAAAGATAGATGAAGTGGATCAAAACAAGAAACAGACCAGATTTGTTTTGTATTCATTTTCTTCTCCCTCCCTCCGTGAAATCAACGGCCTGCTCAACCCAGGGTTTTGAGTTCTATCCTTGAGGGAGTCATTTTGTTTCTTCTTGATGCAAAGCCACCCCCTTTGTTGATTTTAATTCCCTGTAAGCTAACCCTGTCAGCCACATTGTCAGTCGCCCCCCCCCCCGTCAGAGCAACGGCAGACAATCGTTTCGCACTTTTTTTCAGCACAGATGCCATAGCACTGGGAACATGGAGCCCGCTCAGATCACCGCAGCAATTATGAGCACTATAAACACCCCACACGTTATCCAGCGGATATGCAGAACTATAACCTGCAAGAAAAGCGAAACCAGGCGAGGAGGAGGTGACTGACTGCACTGTGGTGATGAGAGTGATGAGGACATAGACATAGATCTCTCACAAAGTATGGGCCCCTGCAATGTGCACATCATGGTGTCAATTGGGTAGGTTCATGGCATGGAACACCGATTCTGGGCCCAGGAAACAAGCACAGAGGGGTGTGACTGCATAGTGTTGCAGGTCTGGGATGATTCCCAGTGGCTGCGAAACTTTCACATGTGTAAGGAATGGAACTTTGTGACTTGCTTTCCCCTGCCCTGAAGCACAAGAATACCAAGATGAGAGCAGCCCTCACAGTTGAGAAGTGAGTGGCGATAGCCCTGTGGAAGCTTGAAATGCCAGACAGCTACCGGTCAGTCGGGAATCAATCTGGAGTGGGCAAATCTATTGTGGGGGCTGCTGTGATACAAGTAGCCCACGCTATCACTGAGCTGCGGATATCAAGGGTATTGACTCTGGGAAATGTGCAGGTCATAGTGGATGACTTTGCTGCAATGGGATTCCCTAACTGGTGGGACGATGGACGGAACCCATATCCCTATCTTGGCACTGGAGCACCAAGGCAGAAAGTATATAAACCACAAGGGGTACTTTTCAATGGTGCTGCAAGCACTGGTGGATCACAAGGGACGTTTCACCAACATCAGTGTGGGATGGCTGGGAAAGGTACATGACACTCGCATCTTCAGGAACTCTGGTCTGTTTCAAAAGCTGCAGCAAGGCACTTACTTTCCAGACCAGAAAATTACTGTTGGGGATGTTGAAATGCCTATAATTATCCTTGGGGACCCAGCCTACCCCTTAATGCCATGGCTCATGAAGCCGTACACCGGCACACTGGACAGTAGTAAGGAGCTGTTCAACTATAGGCTGAGCAAGTGCAGAATGGTGGTAGAATATGCATTTGGACATTTAAAAGCTCGCTCGTACAGCTTACTGACTAGGTTAGGGGCTTCCTGGTGCCAATACCCTCCTGCCTTGGAAGGGTTGGGAGGGTATTGGCACCAGGGTGATGAACAGTTTCTGGCTGCCGGGGAGAAAGGATTCTCTGCTTACCTGCTGTGCGCTATCCTCAACCTCCTCCTCATCTTCCTCATCCACAAAATCCTCATCCCTGTTGAGTGAGACTCCCCCCTTGCAGGTGTCCACAGACAGTGGTGGGGTAGTGCTGGGGCGCTCCCTAGAATTGCATGCAGCTCAGCATAGAAGCGGCATGTCTGGGGCTCTGACCTGGAGCGACTGTTTGCATCCTTTGTTTTTTGGTAGGCTTGCCTCAGCTCCTTAACTTTCATGCGGCACTGCTGTGTGTTCCTGTTGTAGCCTCTGTCCATCATGCCCTTGGAGATTTTGGCAAATATATTGGCATTTCGTCTTTTGGAACAGAGTTCTGCCTGCATGGATTCTTCTCCCCATACAGTGATCAGATCCAGTGTCTCCCATTTGGTCCATGCTGGAGCTCTTTGGCGATTCTGGGACTGCATGGTCTCCTGTGATGATGAACTCTGCATGGTGACCTGTGCAGGTGAGCTCGCCTCGCTGGCCAAACAAGAAATGAAATTCAAAAGTTTGCTGGCCTTTTCCTGTCTACCTGGCCAGTGCATCTGAGTTGAGAGTGCTGTCCAGAGCGGTCACATCTGAGCACTCTGGGATAGCTCCCGGAGGCCAATACCATCGAATTGCATCCACAGTACCCCAAATTCAACCTGGCAAGGCCGATTTCAGCACTAATCCCCTTGTTGGGGGTGGAGTAAATAAATCGATTTTAAGAGCCCTTGCAGTCGACAAAACAGGCTTGGTCATGTGGACGGGTGCAGGGTTAAATTGACCTAATGCTGCTAAATGCAACCTAAACTTGTAGTGAAGACCAGGGCTAGGTAAAGAAAAGAAGCTTATTTTTAAAAAAAAAAAAAAGATTGTGGTTTTCCAAAGCTACTGTTGAAGCTGCAGCTCATTAAATGAAGAACGGAACCATTCAAGTAAATGTCTTAAATGTTTCTCCAAACATAAATTCTGAACCTATGAAATTCACCACCAACATACAGTAAATGGGGCGGGACCCGATATACATTTTGCTCCACCAACTTGAACACATAATAGTGCTCAAGTAGTTTAGCAATTAGGGCTTCCACTGACTTCAGTGGAATTTGGATCTGGACTACAGATACTGTAGTGATAAGAGCTATAGAAAACCCTACAGTTAAAATGACTAGTTTTACCAGGTCCATTCCAGTTTACCATAAAATGTCCAGATGTCTCAGGAATGTCTTTCAGGACTCCTTAAACATCCCATTCTTTCCATTGCATCAGTTTATTTTTCCCCCACAACTTCACCATCATTTCCAAGACATATTTCAGGCAGAATTTGCTCTGTGTTTACCAGGAACAACAAACAATCCAGTGGAAAGAGTGTGATGAATCCTGCTTGAAGTCATGAGAAAAGCCAAATGAACATAGACATTCTTAAAGCTACTCTTGCTCAAAGTGAATCTTAACAGCACTTGGTCAGTGTGATAAACTCATTCAGAACACCATGCCATGCAATAAATGCTCCACTCTGAGAAATGTGCACGTGTCATTGCTGAGGCAGAAGTTAGAGGTAGCAAAGCCAGCACACATTTTTTAAAAAGGTGCAATGGGGGGGTTGCATAACTATTTTCCAACACTAAAAACCTGACACCAGAAAGTTGCCCTGTTTCTTTTTAATTTTAAAATATGGGCACCTTATGTAAAATAGGTAAGTAGACAGCTGGTTAAACTCTGCAAAAGCAGACATTTGGAGAGTTCTTTTAAAACAATGAAAAGAGACGCCAAGTAGATTCTTTTTCAGTCCATAGCTCTTCAGAAGTTATATCCCCAAAAGGGATTCAGAAGTTTCTCCTGTGGTAGAGAAATATGTCCCTTTTTTATAACTGTTTTCTTTTACTTGTGCTTTGTCACTAGCTGCCTTTCTTTTTTGACACAGACCTGGCATGCACACAAGAAATGTAAACGCCATGTTCTAGAAATTTCATATATAACACTATCTATATATTTTTAAATCTGGATTGCAATTTACTATTACAAAATGCATATTGTATAATTACTCCCATATAATGTTCTCCAAGAGTATAAAAGGATAAAAATCTACAAAAGTTATCATAAATAAATGAAAAACAAAATCCTATGGGCTTGCTGGAGAAAAAAAGTTATATTATTAGGCTAAGTTGTTAAATTCTAATAAACTGTCTCAGGTAGTCAATTCTTTTAGCACACTTGACAAGTGAAGGGATGAAGTTTCAATTGATATAGGTTTTATTTTCCTGTCTCTGAACCATTCTGTTAGGTGAATTGCACTGTTCAGGCTGCACAGTCATTACTGCAGACAGAGAAGAAGTGGGGGATACAGAGTCATTTGGATAATGGTGTCAAAGAAGAACTCTGTCCCCAAAGGTACACCCAGAACTTTGTTCACAGAACTCCTATGTCAGCACTGCTGTAAGTGGAAAAGTACTTTGGGTATTAATAGGCAAATGAACATCTAAGCTTTGATTGAGAATTCCTATCCTCTATTCAGCACTCTGGCAACAAATAATTTGTATACTGGAGAATCAGTTTAACCAGGATGAGTAATGTGACATTGGACGTGATCTTTTGAAAAATACTGAGCCTTATTCTGATCTTTCTGACTGGTATAACTAAGGAGTAACTCCTGTGATGTCAATGGAGCTACACTGGTGTGAAATGAAATCAGAATCTGACCAGCTGTTATACGAATATTATCTGAATTAGTAAGCAGCAATTCAGTAAAAGAGGAAGAATCTATCTAGGGCAATATAAAACAGATAAAAGCTGTTAGCTTTTAGATAAAACCTGATTAGCATTTGCTTTGAGAGATGCAGCATTACAGCTCTTTGTTCCCAACCCAATCCAAATTTGCTTATCATTAATTAGTAGTGTCAGTTGCACCTTAGGATGTTTGATATTTGAGTTCCACTTGGATTAAACATTTGGAGGCCTGGCTGAACTTCTTCAGTCCACATTAGTAGGGTTAAAAAAAAACTCAAAAGAACTTTTTTTGCTGCTTCTTGCTGGTAATGCTGGGAGCAGGTTTTGTGGTAGTTTGATACATTCACTTCTAGTCCTGGCTAGAAGTGTAGCTAAAGCATGAAAAAATAATTTCTTAAAAATTAAACTTTTCAGTGACTGCACTAAGTTTTGGTTCAGGTTTTCAGTGAAAATGGGCTACTTTACTTAGCCCTTTGTCTGTCTATAGTATTCATCCAAATTAGATAAACCTTCTGTCACGGTTGCATAGCTAGCTGCCGCTCTGTCCCCTCTCTGGTGTCTCTGAGTGCACCCTCTCAGGTGTCGGGCCCCATGCCTTTACCTATCCTGGGATGGAATCACCTGAGTTTTCAATTCTAAAACTGGTTCTGTGGAGCCACTGTGCTTACCCAGCAGGTCTGACTGGGTTGGGCACCTGTGTTTCTTCCCTTCAGCAGTCTGTGACTAGTGGTAACTATAGTGACAAGGTAGTCTCTCGAACCAAAGTATTGTTTAATTTCAACAGTAGGAATAAAGCATTTAGAGAAAAGGATTTTAAAACAATAAACAGTCTACATGCATATCTATTTTACCTGTAGGCTTATCAACCCTTGATATTAGCCCAGGCAGGCCTAAGTTCTTCAAATGCCCCAGCAGGTGTCTATGTCAAACAGATTCCCAACAACCACTGCCCTCGCAGAAGAGGGAGAGTCTTTTTAACTGCTATAGTCCTTTAGATCTGCTAGTTCCTAGCATTGGCCCTGTGTGGCAAAGGAAGATTTGCAACTTGTCTGGAGCAAGGAGGTAGAATCTTCACAAGTCCCCCCTCATTAAATTCAACCAACATAGTCATACAGTAAACATCCCGATAACCAGGTCCCATAGAATATTAGTAAATTATTATAGAACAGACACACACAAGATTAACAAGGCTGCAGACTGTGCCTCTAACATCATTTAATGACTAGACAGTTGTGATTACATTACATGTTTTTTGTTGTCTGTGCATAGAATTAACAGTACAGCCTGCAACTTCTTCCCCAAAGAAGTACAGCATTCTTATAATATTCATCTTAATGGGGATATACATTTTGCAAAGACTCTTTCAAAGAGTCAGTTTCTCATAAAAGACAAAACAGGTTCAAAGAATTCATTTGGCTTGGTAAAGAAATGTACACACTGCCACATAATTTGAGACTAGGACAAAACTCAAAAGACCATCAGCTCAATAACAAACTCAGGCAGGCATCAGAGTTCAAAATCTTTAAGTTTGCCATATCTTGAATATTTTTTTGAGGAACTAAGTGAAAATCTTGAACCTGAAGAGAATCCTGTTATTGAACCCTTCTGCATTACAAGAGAATAATTTCACAGTGGGATTTATATCCCTTGAACTCCCACACAAAACTTCATTTTACATTTCACTTAACACTATCCTTCTAGCTCAATAAAGAAATGTGCTAACTTAGCCACATGGCATCTCCATGTTCACATTCGAAAATGTGATTATGTTTCTGAGTATCAAATTGAGAAGAACCGCATAAGAATCAATGATTTTTATAAGAGTCTGGAAGATGTGCATTCCAAGTGCCTCTTAGAGAGAACATAGGGAGAGCTTAGGAGTGGAGCCAGATGACAAAAGCTGAACATTTCCTCTTAATGCTGAATGGAAAACTCTTAATGGAAAACTCACCTGTCAGAAAGCTTCTGCCAAAGAATATCTTGAGCACAAGTTTTGACAATATTGTTGTCTGCAAGTTTTAAATAGGAACAGAACATACAAGCCAAAGATGAGAAAACCAGCAACCCCACAGCATCAGCAATTAGACAAGAAAATGTAAACATGTCTAGGTTCAAGAAGAAGAAAACTTAGTAAAAGTGAACAGGCTGGTTATCCCTGTGAGATCCAAAGACAAACTTTATCCTTTATGGAATAAGTGAGTTTAAAGATAAAGCCAGTTGGCTATACACCGCTTCTTGTAATCAGTGTTTGGGGTTTTCATGGGGAAAGACTGCATAGAATGGAGAAGAATCAGCTTTAACTTTGATTTTAAACATGTCCCAGATTTTTTCCACCTGGGGTGAAATCCTGACCCCATCGAAATCAATGGGAAGTTTGCCACGGATTGCAACAGAATTTCATGTCTTGTCAGTGATAAGACATTATTGCTCTGCAAAAACAATTCTGCTTAGTGAGACGTTCCTGATTATTTTTCAGCTCAGCCATGGTCCTGATTTCTATTTCTTGCATTGGCACTGTTCTTGACATCTCAGGCATGATATACAAGCCGATGAAGGCTGAAAATATATATGTATTGAAAGAGGAGTCAATGGCATTGATTCCATGTAGAGAGTATGACCTGCTTACTTGATTTAGCCCAGACACTTACGCCTGGTTTACACTACGAGTTTAGGTTGAATTTAGCAGCGTTATCTCAATTTAATTCTGCACCTGTCCACACGACGAAGCCCTTTTTTTCGACTTAAAGGACTCTTAAAATCTATTTCTTTACTCCACGCCCGACGAGGGGATTAGCACTGAAATCGGCCTTGCCAGGTCGAATTTGGGGTACTGTGGATGCAATTCAATGGTATTGGCCTCCAGGAGCTATCCCAGAGTGCTCAGTTGTGACCGCTCTGGACAGTGCTCTCAACTCAGATGCACTGGCCAGGTAGATAGGAAAAGGCCTGCGAACTTTTGAATCTCATTTCCTGTTTGGCCAGCGAGGCGAGCTCACCTGCACAGGTCACCATGCAGAGCTCATCATCACAGGAGACCATGCAGTCCCAGAATTGCCGAAGAGCTCCAGCATGGACTGAATGGGAGGTACGGGATCTGATCGCTGTATGGGGAGACGAATCCATGCTGGAAGAACTCCATTCAAAAATATGAAATGCCAAAATATTTGAAAAAATTCTCCAATGGCATGAAGGACAGAGGCTATAACAGGGACCCACAGCAGTGCTGTGTGAAAATTAAGGAGCTGAGGCAAGCCTATCAAAAAACCAGAGAGGCAAACAGCAACTCCGATTCAGAGCCCCAGACATGCTCACTTCTTTCATGAGCTGCATGCTATTCTAGGGGGTGCAGCCACCACTACCCCAACCCTGTGCTTTGTTTCCATCCAAGGAGTGGCAGGCAACACGGAAGCGGGCGAGGAAGATGATGATGAGGAGGAGGTTGTAGATAGCTCACAGCAAGGAAGTGGAGAAACTGTGGTTCCCCAACAGCCAGAATCTGTTTGTGTAGATAGCTCACAGCAAGGAAGTGAAGAAACTGTGGTTCCCCAACAGCCAGGATCTGTTTCTCACCCTGGACCTGAAGCCAGTACCCCCCGAACCCACCCAAGGCGGGATCCCGGACCCTGAAGGCGGAGAAGGCGGAGAAGGGACCTCTGGTGAGTGTACCTTTGTAAATATTATACATCGTTTAAAAACAAGCGTGTTTAATGATTAATATGCCCTGGCATTCGCGGCCAGTAAGCTACTGGAAAAGTCTGTTAATGTGTCTGGGGATGGAGCGGAAATCCTCCAGGGATGTCTCCATAAAGCTCTCTTGGAAGTACTCCCAAAGCCTTTGCAAAAGATTTCTAGGGAGGCCAATCTTATTCCATCCTCCATGGTAGGACACTTTACCATGCCAGGCCAGTAGCACGTAGTCGGGAATCATTGCAGAACAAAGCATTGCAGCGTATGGTCCCGGTGTTTGCTGGTATTCAAACAACGCACGTTCTTTATCTCTGTGTGTTACCCTCAGGAAAGTGATACCATTCATGGTCACCTGGTTGAAATAGGGTGGTAGTAAGCAGACATACAGAGGTGCCCATTCCTGCTGGGCTGTTTGCCTGCGGCTGCACAGAAATCTTCCCTGCTGTTAGCCACGCGGTGGGGGGAGGGGTGAAACCATCATCCCAGAGAATTGTGTGTGTGGGGGGGGGGTTAGTTGAGTTTCTGCTGCACGTGACCCCGCAGCCCCTCCTTTTAAATTGCCAACCCATTTTTAATGGGCAACCCAATGGCTACTTTGTATGGGAAATGAGGGTGCTGCTGTTTGAAGCCATTCCCACATGTTATGAAGGTTAAAGAAGCCAAAAGACTGTGGCTTACCATGGCTGCCTGCAAGCTGAATTCTGCTGCCCGGCCTTGAGTGAGTGACCTCTCACACCAAACTGGCATACCCTCAATAAGAGGCAAAATGCGACATTGTAATGAAAGCACATGTACTATGTAATGTTAACAGCAAGGTTTACTATGAAAGGTAAACTGGCCCCACCACAGTTAGGGAACCCCATTGCAGCAAAGCCATCCACAATAACCTGCACATTTCCCAGAGTCACTCCCCTTAATAGCAGAAGCTCAGTGATTGCATTGACTACTTGGATCACAGCAGCCCCCACAGTAGATTTACCCACTCCAAATTGATTCCCAGCTTACCGGTAGCCGTCTGGCTTTGCAAGCTTCCACAGGGCTATCACCACTCACTTCTCAACTGTGAGGGCTGCTCTCATCTTGGTATTCTCGCACTTCAGGGCAGGGGAAAGCAAGTCACAAAGTTCCATGAAAGTGCCCTTATGCATGCGAAAGTTTCGCAGCCATTGGGAATCATACCAGACCCGCAACACTATGTGGTCCTACCAGTCTGTGCTTGTTTCCCAGGCCCAGAATTGGCATTCTATGGCGTGAACCTGCTCCATTACCACCATGATGTCCAAATTGTCAGGGTCCATGCTTTGAGAGAAGTCTGTGTCCATGTCCTCATCACTATCATGATCACGCTGTCGTCGCCTCCTCGCCTGTTTTTGCACATTCTGCACATACTACAGGATAATGTGCGAGGTGTTTGCAATGCTCACAATAGCAGCGGTGAGCTGAGCGGGCTCCATGCTTGGCTTGATATGGCGTCTGCAGGAGAGCAGATTTGCAGCGGAAGCGGTGGATGACGACAGATGCCATGAGAATAGATATTTATACAGAACAACGAGAGGACCTGCAAGTTGGATTCATGGCACCAGGAGAGCAGAGTTGCACTGGAAGTGGTGGAGGACAGTGGTTAGCACTGTACACATTTCCCGAGGAAGAACACAAGTACCCAGGAGCACATGACAGACAATATGGAGAAATTTGCTATTGAGACAAGAGCAGCAGAGTTGTAGCAAAAGTGGTGGATGACGATGATGGTTAGCAGTCCTACTGCACCGTCTGCTGACAGCAGTATAGCATCTGCACGGAAAAAAGGCACGAAACGATTGTCTGTTGTTGCTTTCACAGAGGGAGGGGCAACTGACGACATGTACCCAAAACCACCTGTGATGATGTTTTTGCCCCATCAGGCATTGGGAGCTCAACCCAGAATTCCAATGGGCAGCAGAGACTGCAATGCTATGAAAGTCAACGCTAGCCATCGTACTGTGGATGCACTCCGCCGACTAAATGTACTTAGTGTGGACATACGCAATCGACTGCATAAAATCGATTTCTAAAAATTGACCTAATTTCATAGTGTAGACATACCCTTAGAGCTAGAGTCTGCCACTCTTACCAACACCGAAAAATACCTCACTCTATAAGTTGTACCATTTAAATCAATGGGGGGCAAAATTTGGCCCTCAGAAACAAGGAAATTAAGGAAAAATTCTTATTATAGTTATTATAAAAGGAAACAGAGTTAAAGACCAGATACATAACAGCTGGTTTTGAGTCTGCCAGCATTCCTCCATGTATTGTATTATCTGCCTGCTCAATATATTACACTAAACCATCAGATAAGTGGGAGTGGGATTTTATCTAAGTTAGGTACCTATATGGCCCCATCACCATAGTATCTGAGCATCTCACCAGTGTTAAAGTATGTATCCTCACAACACCCCTGGAGGTAGGGAAGTGCTATCATCCTCACTTTACAGATGGGGAACTGAGGGCCAGAGAGACACAGTGTCTTGCCCAAGGTCACACAAGAAATCTATGGAAGAGTGAGGAATTCGTTCAGTCTGGTGTTTTGGGCTTATTAGCTCATTTTTGTTTTTGTATTATTTTCTATACTGTTTATACATAGCCTGATCCAAAGCCCATTGAATTCAATGGAAAGACTGTCACTGATTTCAACCAGATTTGGATCAGCCTGTTTTAGTATCTCCAACTAATAAGTGTCATCTTCCCGATGATGAGTGAAACCCAAGCCCTGACAGTTTGATATATGTACTGATAGATTAGCTATCAGTAAACACATGGACACCCTACACAGTAAGCTAAGGAAGAAACTGATGACATCTCAGACTTGTGTCCCTCTCTGCTTTAGATAGTCATCCATTGGTTAGCCAAAGCTTATGAAATAGAAAACAAGCTGGTGATCCCAGGGGTTAGAGAGATTTTGGAGACCTTCTGTCCCCCTCTGTTCCAAACTTCACTGCTGTGCCAAGGTAGGGAATCCACAGTGGGGTGTCTGTTCTATGGGGATGGATTTGAAAGGAGAAAGAATGAGCAATAGAAAGTGTATTTAAAAAGGGTGCATATCCTTGTGGAGGGTGATAGAGGAAGAGCGGATGGGGGTTTCCTGTTAGGCAGGAAGAGGTTAGAAAAAATTGACATGTGCGATAGCCAATAAAGGCTGACTTCCCAAGTTATCTCCATAGCATAATGTCAGCATGACACAACTAATACACCACACTACCCAATATCATCAATCTATGGATTCAAACTCTTGCTGGTGGGGTAGGATGTAGAAGTCCCTTGCAGCAGTATATTTGACATGTGTCTCTGATCATAAGTGAACATGCACAATTCAAACTGTGCAAATGTTGCTGGCCTCAGACATGGGTGAGATAGTGGACATCTGAAGCGAGTCTTCCTTGTGGCAAAGTATGTAAACAGCATGTTTACTGATACAATGGTAGGTCACAAATACGATAAAACACCTTCTTCCCAGAGTGCCTCTGTTCTTTGTCAGAAAATGGTAAATCACAGCCTGAAAACTTGCTGCTGTTTCTCAGACATGGCAAGGATCTTTGCAGAGAAGTGACTTCAGATCTAATTTATTGAGATCTCTTTTGTCTCTGGAGAATGACTGAAACACATGCACTTTTTTTCCCCTCCAAAATGCTCATTTATGGAGGAACATGTTTCAGTCCCTAAATGATTATTCTACGCTTGGCAGTTTTAGATTGCAGCGCCAGTTACGTTAATGATTTCTGAGGTGATGCTGATGCCTCTGAGGCTGCCTTGCAGAATTGCTAGCATAAAACTAATGAGTATCCCAGCATGACCCTTCACTGTTAGGGGAAGAGCGAGGAGGAGGGAAATAAATTAGAGACCTGAGCCCATGGAAAGAATATCTGTAAAGACACTTAATGGAGTTGAGAATAGAAAATTAATCACCCATAATGATTAGGGTTTGTGAGAATATTTGATGTAATTCCATTTATAAATATTTTCTACCAAATGATAAATGAACTCTTGGAAAGCTGGTAAGCAACATCTGAATCTGATATGAGCTTTAGAGGTATATAAAGTGGCGAGGTAGTTAGACCACCGCAGCATTTATCTGCTGTTTTCATTCCACTTTTAAAATGTTTCGCATAATCTTTGGGTACAAAATGATATGGTACCACTGTAACGTGCATGTCAAATCACTCATAACCTGAAAGTGCATGAGATAACCAGAGCAAATTAAATGGCATTACCTTGCATCAGTCTATTATTAAACTATTAGGAAGCTAGAGTTATTACAGTTTATTATTTATAATTTCCCAGCCTCTGAAATCTTATTTAGAATTTCACATTTTCCAGGTTAATGTATGTGTCTTCTTCTTATCACAGCCATTAACCCATCCCCAAGATCTCCTTGTGAATAGGTAATACTGCATTTTTAAATTATAGAATTGCTTTAAGAAAGTCTTAGGAAACAAACAAAGAAAAACTAACAAATCAAGACTCTAATCTACTTTGGCTTTCTACAGAAATGCTAAGCATTAGTTAACTGAACTGTAGGAATCAGTGAGTGAAATTCTGTGGCCTGTTTTATGCAGAAGCCCTTAAAAATATTTCAATCTATGAAATGGTTCTGGGAGAGAGGTGATGACTTTGTTCCACATGTGGCATCATGATACTACAAATCATTCAAATTCAAACCTTCAAGAGGGTTCTTCCAGTGTTTATTCATGCCCTTCCCCTCTCTGGCATTAGCAGTGATGGAGCATGCTTAACTCTCCTCCAAAACTGCACAAATTTAGAATCAGTAGCAAAAAATGAAATACAACTGTCAAATATTTTATGCCTCAGATTTCAGTTCTGTAAAAACCCACCAAAAAGAATGGTGATCAGTCATGAAGCACAACATGAATAATGTTTTCATGTAATAAATCAATAACTTTTCAAATTCAAAAGTTCACCTGGAATATTAGAAACTCAGCCATAAGAGCACTGGGAACGTTCACAACACTATAAATTGAAAGTGAATGTAAGGAGACAGATAAATCAATGGACTTGTGAGGAGGACCGAAGTTCTGTTTCACAAAAGATTTTGAAATTTGGATTCATTCTGAATCAGAGCAAAAATCAAACATTCTGAAATTCTCCACAAAAGACAATTCTAGAAAAAAAATATTTTGGGGTTAATCAAAATGATTTGTTTCAACAAAATCAAAACTTTGGATGTCTTGGGTTTTTTCTGTTTGTTTGTTTTTTCAATGTTGACTGCTTAAATTAAAAATAATAATTATTTGTTTAAAAAAATTCTATATGAAGAGTCATTTTAAAACAAAAAGATAAAACATTTAATTCCAAAAATGTAAAAATGGGATGTTTTGACATTCTTGAAACTTTTTTTCAGTTTGTTCTGAAATGAAATTATAGAAAATTAACCAAATTTCATAAAGCATTTCAGTTTCAACAAAAGCACATATTCCAGTGGAGTATGGCTGTGTCTAACTTTGGCAAGAGCCGCAGAGGTTGTAAATTGTCATAAATCCATCGATTTCAGTGGATCTATCTTAAATTACACCAGCTGAGGATCTGACGCATCATTTAAGTTTTAATTATCTAAGGGAAGAAGATTGATTTATTTTAATTATAAGATTTTTATTTTGGTAGTGTCCTTTTAAAAATGAAGGTGAGAGATTGTTGTAAGCCTCTCCAACTAACACTCACAAGTCTGGTTTCACTGGCTCTTGGATTTGAAGAGAGAAAGAAAAACCAGTTGAGATGAAAATAAAAACTAACCAAAATCTTTGACATCCCCAAGGCCCAAACAAAATTGAACATTTTATGAAATCTAAAAAATCTTTGGTTAACCATCCCTCTACCCCCTTGCTAGTTCAAGCATGTAAAGAAGTGGAAGTGATTGAAATCTCATGAGAAATCCTTCTGCTTGTGAGATATGCCATCAGTGGCCTCTGGCTCAGACCCTTCATCATTTTGTATAGTGTCTTCTATATAACTGTATCATGCAAAGTTTTAAAGTGTTAAATAATACAGTGGAAAAGTTAAACAATACAATTATAGCAGAGGGGGAGAAACATTAAGAGGAAAAAAAGTTATGTTTGATGATCAAATTTGAAAAAAGATATAGGGTGAAATTCCATCCCCTTTGAAGTCAATGGGAGTTTTGCCATTGACTTCAATGTCACCCATAGACAAAGAAAGATTGCTTCATTTGGCAGGAGCTCTGAAGCAGAAGGCTCTAGAAGATGCAGTGGCCAGATTAGCAGGAGAGGCAGAGGAGAAGGCCAGTCCTGGAGGAATGGAGAGGAACAGAGAAAGAAACCTGGTCACAAATTTTTGTAACTTTGGGAACAGCTTTAATAGAACAAACCTCTTTCAAAACTTTTGACCTCAGTGTTGTCTTCATTACTGAATGTACCTATTATACTTAGTCCTTCCATGTCCATCATCAATTGGAGAATTAATTACAAATCAATTTAGATACTAGTGACACTTTTCTTCTGATTTTTCACAGTGGCTGCTTATACTTTAACTGACAATAACCTGACCTTGCAATCCTTATTCACTCCTGTCACAGCTGAATGCAGGCATCTATAAGATTAGGTTAAGGAAATGGAGTTTTAGCAGAATAAAGGAAGAGAGGGCTCAAAGACACTCCTGCCTATCAGGCAATTGGAACAGTAAAGCTGGTAATGCCCTGAATGAATAAAGGAGCTTACCTTGAATTTTAGTTATTTCAATTCTTTCTTATACAATAATAAATCAATGTTTATGCTTTGGGTCAACAGCAAAGTTAAAGGTTTGTGTCAGATGCAGAAAGCACATAACTTTCTACACAAGCAGAAAAGTTGAGTCATAGAGTCATAGAATATCAGGGTTGGAAGGG
Source organism: Dermochelys coriacea (assembly GCF_009764565.3). NCBI lineage: Eukaryota > Metazoa > Chordata > Testudines > Dermochelyidae > Dermochelys > Dermochelys coriacea. The sequence continues at coordinate 94,257,304 of NC_050073.1, read as the reverse complement.
ACCTCAGGAGGTCATCTAGTCCAACCCCCTGCTCAAAGCAGGGCCAATCCCCTACTAAATCATCCCAGCCAGGGCTTTGTCAATCCTGATCTTAAAAACTTCAAAGAAAGGAGATTCCATCATCTTCCTAGGTAACCCATTCCAGTGCTTCACCACCCTCCTAGAGAAAAAGTTTTTCCTAATATCCAATCTAAACCACCCCCACTGCAACTTGAGACCATTACTCCTTGTTCTGTCATCTGCTACCACTGAGAACAGTCTAGATCCATCCTCTTTGGAACCCCTTTTCAGGTAGTTGAAAGCAGCTATCAAATCCCCCCTCATTCTTCTTTTCCACAGACTAAACAATCCCAGTTCCCTCAGCCTCTCTTCATAGGTCATGTGTTCCAGTCCCCTAATCATTTTTAGTGTTCTGCATATAGCTGGTAGGTGGGAAATACAGTATCTACAGAGATGTGCCTAGCAATGCTGCACCATAGATATGGTATCTGAAAAGATTCCTTATGGGAAAGCTTGATATCATTTTAAAAAGGAACCGGTAGGAGTCTATAGAAACTATTCTAAAATTATATAAAAGCCAATAAAAATAGGTTCCTTTCTATAATTTTTGAGCCATTCTATGGAAATCTAATAGGAAGATAGAACAATTCTCTATTAAATCCTACAGGATGGTTCCAAAATCAGAAAGATAGATGGGGCTGCAGCCAGACAAATCCATTTGCAGGATTTTGCAAATAGATTTGTCTGGGTGCAGCCCCACCCTCCTTTCTAGAGATTTGACTTCAGCGGGACTACTGGTATGCTTTACGTTTCACATGTGCTTAAGTGCTTTGCCGAATTGTGATCTAGCTTGGTGAGAGGCTCACTGTCTATCTACATTTTATTGAAGGTAGATTCAATCAACGTATGTAATCACTATCTATATATGCTCTGTTGAACTGTTGTTTGTTCCATTCAGAGTCTACAGTAGATTTAGATTTACATTCATCAGTTAATTATGGGCAATATTCTGCCCGCTTTAATCCCATTGAATATTGCCTTACTTTTCAAATAGTTCCACTTAAATCAATGAGACTACCTGAGACGGGAATGACTAATCAGTGTGAGTAAGTTGGCAGAATCTGCCTCTTTATATTCGCAAAAAGAAAAGGAGTACTTGTGGCACCTTAGAGACTAACAAATTTATTTGAGCATAAGCTTTCGTGAGCTACAGCTCACTTCATCGGATGCATTTGGTGGAATTCGCTTTTCCACCGAATGCATCCGATGAAGTGAGCTGTAGCTCATGAAAGCTTATGCTCAAATAAATTTGTTAGTCTCTAAGGTGCCACAAGTACTCCTTTTCTTTTTGCGAATACAGACTAACACGGCTGCTACTCTGATACCTGCCTCTTTATATTGTTTTTAATAAGTTACATAGGTCCATTCAGTTGTAGAAGATATTTCCTTAAAAAAGAAAAATAAATATATGCTGCTGTAAAACTAAACAAAAAATGATTGCCATAAATTATATGGAGATTACCTGGGAGAAACATCACAAGAGATAAATGTAGAATTCGATAGTAATGGGCTTTGAGTTAGCTAACTTTTTTCTTATAGTGAAAAAGGGATGCAATGTAAATCACTATAAACAGTTATATATGAAGATGTTTATTCAGTTGTGTGAGACACAGAGTGTCCTAGAAAAGGAGCCTGGTATTGGCCTATCTGGCACAGGAGTTACTAAATGCTTATATGTTATTACAGACTTCCTGCAATCACTCCTAGTGTTCTAGAATTATCCCTCTTGTTTGTGAGCAGTCATGGATGTTTACACTATCATCAAATAAATTTCAGTGGAAAGTTCGGCATTCAGGTCTCAAGTATACAAGGATTTGTATTTCTATTTTTCCTAGAGTTTTCTCACTTATTTGATGCAGTTATTTCCACTGTCAACCACTGGTAATATTGTTAGTTTGATGACAGAGTGGAGGCAAATTAAAAAGGACGTGACTGAGATATAAAAATGATGACAGGCATAGAAACCATCATTCAGGACCTCTTGTTTACCCACTCTCTTAATACAAGGACAAGGGGACATGCAGTTAAATTGAATGGGAACTGTTAAGGTTCTTTTCCCACTCTGAACTCTAGGGTACAGATGTGGGGACCTGCCTGAAAAACCCCCTAAACTTATTTTTACCAGCTTAGGTTAAAACTTCCCCAAGGTACAAACTATTTTACCTTTTGTCCCTGGACTTTATTGCTGCCACCACTAAGCGTCTAACAATTATAACAGGGAAAGAGCCCACTTGGAAACATCTTTCCCCCCAAAATCCCCCCAAGCCCTACACCCCCTTTCCTGGGGAAGGCTTGATAAAAATCCTCACCAATTTGCATAGGTGAACACAGACCCAAACCCTTGGATCTTAAGAACAATGTAAAAGCAATCAGGTTCTTAGAAGAATTTTAATTAAAGAAAAAGTAAAAGAAAAATCACCTCTGTAAAATCAGGATGGTAAATACCTTACAGGGTAATCAGATTAAAAACATAGAGAATCCCTCTAGGCTAAACCTTAAGTTACAAAAAGACACAAAAACAGGAATATACATTCCATTCAGCACAACTTATTTTATCAGCCATTTAAACAAAACAGAATCTAACGCATATCTAACTAGATTACTTACTGACTTTTTACAGGAGTTCTGACCTGCATTCCTGCTATGGTCCCAGCAAAAACAACACACAGACAGAGAAAGCCCTTTGTTTCGCCCCACTCCAGCTTTGAAAGTATCTTGTCTCCTCATTGGTCATTTTGGTCAGGTGCCAGCGAGGTTGTCTTAGCTTCTTAACCCTTTACAGCTGAAAGGGGTTTTCCTCTAGCCAGGAGGGATTTAAAGGTCCCCCTTCACTTTATATTTATGACAGGAACAAATATAAAAAACTAACAAAAACAAATACTTGTTTTGCCCAATGCATAAGTAACCTGTGCAACTCATTGCTGGAAGACACTGAAGTCAAGAGTTCAGTAGGATTTTAAAAAGAAGTAGAAATTTATATGACAATTACAACATCCAGTATTATATAGATAGGCTAAAAAGTTGTGAGGGACATACATCTTCATGCTTCAGAGAATAAATAAATAGGGGTGGGTTAATTCATAACGGCCCATTAAGAGGTTCCTTACAACATCCTCTGAAGCATCTATCACTTGGTCACTGATAGAAAGGATACCGGACTAGATGGACCAATATACCTATTCTAATTGCTCCACTGAGATTATCATATTACTGGCTACATAGCATTTGATATTTCTTCCTTGTACAAGGTATTTCAAACAACAGCCCTTCAATTAATTTTATTCTATTTCTGCAAACTGTGTGTATAAAAGCACATCAATTATGTTTATGCACGTTCAAAATATTGTATATAAAAAGGAAGCACCTTGGTTGGAAGCCAACACAAGTTAGACCTTACAAAATCCCACTAAAATAAAAATGAAATAATTTGTCATTTATACCATGTTTCATCCTGAAGGATTTCAGTGCTTTGCAAATGCAGATAGAAATACAATTTATATACAGGTATCACTTTGTCCTCTACTGCAGTGCAGATACCTCCAGATATGTGCTGATAAACAGCTATGTCCCTCACAAATTTATGTTCCAATCAGTGGCAATATATAGACAAACAGTAAGGCTCAAACTCAGGACTGTCAACACTTAAGGCCTGATCGAAAGCTCACTGAAGTTAAAGGAAAGACTCCCAACTCCCACTGACTTCAACAGGTTTGGATCAGGCCCCCAAATCTCAACTGCCTTCCCCTTAAGGTAAAGGAACAACTCAGTTTACTATCTACTATTTACAGACCACTCACTCTCTCTGAAGACAGCCATTAATGGGAAACATGATTTTGCATGCTCACTAAACCAGTTTTGTCACAATTACCTAGCAGTTTAGGACAGGAAATGAAGGATATGATATCCATTTGAAATAGCTGGAGTAATTAGGTAGGTCAATTGTAATTAGCTAAACTGCATTATAAACAGGACACTCATTTTGCAGGCAAATACTGTACCTCATGAAGCTTTGGTTAAGTATAGACTCAGAAGGAGAAATACCATCTATTCAATCACCAATGCAGCTTCCTTCACAACCTGCATGTCTCCCATTCAAATACAAACCTGACCTGACCTGCTTAACTTACGAGATCATGGCACCTTTCACTTTCAGAATTCTTTATAAAAAAATGCATTCTGCCTCATTGTCCACAGAAAAGTCAATGAATTGCATTAAACAAGTGTGCAGGGAAAATTCCCAACAGTTGTTCTCAATATTCATCACCTGTACTCAAGATAGTTAAGTCCCAGGCAGACTGCAAAGAGTTACAAAAGGATTTCTCAAAACTGGGTGGTGACTGGTATGGAGAAAGTAAATAAGAAAGTGTTATTTATTCCTTCTCCTAACACAAGAACAAGGGGATCACCAAATGAAATTATTAGGCAGCAGGTTTAAAACAAACAAAAGGAAGTAGTTTTTTCACACAATGCACAGTCAACCTGTGGAACTCCTTGCTAGAGGATGTTGTGAAGGCCAAGACTATAACAGGGTTATTAAAAGAACTAGATAAGTTCATGGAGAATAGGTCCATCAATAGCTATTAGCCAGGATGGGTAGGGATAGTGTCTCTAACCTCTGTTTGCCAGAAGCTGGGAATGGGCAACAAGGAATGGATCACTTGATGTTTACCTGTTCTGTTCATTCCCTCTGGGGCACCTGGCATTGGCCACTGTCGGAAGACAGGATATTGGGCTAGATGGACTTTTGGTCTGACCCAATATGGCTATTCTTATGTCCCTCCTATGCACATCTCAAAAACACCACCGAGAGAGTGTTATGACCTTGAAACTATCAATAGGATTCCATCTTAACAGAAAAAAACCCCACTGTCTAATACACACCTAGAGCATTCTGATTGATCTTATAGTTTAAAACAAATCCAAAGAGAAAAATACATGGGATGAAATCCTGGCTCCATTGAAGAAAATGATAAAATTTCTATTAACTTAAGAGGATCAAGTTTTCACCGAGTGTAGTCAGCTCCTAAAGTATGATACATACACATACACACAAATATTGTCAGCTCTCCATATATATAACCTATCTGCCTCTCTCTCGCTCTCTTCTGGGCCTTGTCCAAAGCCCATTGACGTCAATGGAAAGACTTGTGTGTGTGTTTCAGAGTAGCAGCCGTGTTAGTCTGTATTCGCAAAAAGAAAAGGAGTACTTGTGGCACCTTAGAGACTAACAAATTTATTAGAGCATAAGCTTTCGTGAGCATCCGATGAAGTGAGCTGTAGCTCACGAAAGCTTATGCTCTAATAAATTTGTTAGTCTCTAAGGTGCCACAAGTACTCCTTTTCTTTGTGTGTGTGTGTGTGTGTGTGTGTGTGTGTGTGTGTATACATACACAGACAGAAAGACTGACAAAGAAAACACCAAGTGCATCAGATGATCTTCCTGTATGAAATATATCTGATCAATGGTATAGTACATTCACATAGAGCATAAAAATATTTAGGTGTTGTATCGTCTAAATTCCATAGCAATCACTTTATCAGGTATAATAGTCTAATTGTGAAGGAATCATGGTAGTTCAAGGTCATTGGCTCTGTATTTAGAAAATCCCCTAAATCCCAGAGATCTGTAGAGTCTGTAACTTTTCCATTTTGATTGCAAGACCCATGGAATGTCAGCAAATGGCCTCAGAGCTGACAAATAACATGTGTTTCTCTACCAAGGGAACTGGTTTTTACAGTGTAATTCCAGATAAATCAGAATGTGTACATCCCCATAGAGAGAAAAAAAAACTCATGTTGCTAGAATCCTAGTGAATTATCATGTAGCAAATGTGTAATGTGATGCAGTGGGATATCCCCTCATTTGCTGGCAAGAGATGGAGAACAGAGGGTAGCAAACCTAATTTACTGCTGTCAGAGACAGCGATTTTACTGCAGCTGTCTGAAAATGCCCTCTGGGGTTCTGATTCTCCTTTCACTTACAATAGATCTTTTAATTAGTAAATCCCAATGCATTTTTCAAAGACAGTCAGTATCATTATCTCTATTTTACAGATAGGGAAACTGAGGCACACAGCAGTGACAGGACTTTCCCAAGGTCACCCAGCAGACTAGTGGCAGAGTTGGAACTAGAACCGTGGCTTTTGATGACCCACTCCAGGGCTCTGTCCCCCAGGCCACAGGGCTGAAGTTATTCTGGTTTTTTTTGTTGTGCTTGAGAATCAGGCTGTAGGTATGCACATGTAGATTAGTAACATGGCTCACAAGCTTCTATAGTGCAGGGGGTACACTTCTCTCTGGCCTTGAAAGAACAAAAGAGAGACAAGGTGGGTGAGATAATATCTTTTATTGGCCCAACTTCTCTTGGTGAGAGAGACAAGCTCTGGAGCTACACACAGCTCTTCTTCAGGTCTGGGAAAGGTACTTGGAGTGTTACAGAGAAATATGAGATCCTACAGATAGTTAACAGGTTTCAGAGTAGCAGCCATGTTAGTCTGTATTCGCAAAAAGAACAGGAGGATTTGTGGCACCTTAGAGACTAACAAATTTATTAGAGCATAAGCTTTCATGGGCTACAGCCCACTTCATCAGATGCATGGAATGGAACATATAGTAAGAAGATATATATATATATACATACAGAGAGGGTGGAAGTTGCCATACAAACTGTAAGAGGCTAATTAATTAAGATGATAGTTAAGCATAAGTAGTTAGCACATATTCTAAGGGACCATTTAAGGAGAAGTGGCCTTTTAACACCCCTGTAGTCATAGGACAAAAAGGAGGGTTCGTAGGTTACAGATTGTTGTAATAAACCCTACATCCAGACCATGATTTTTATTGTCCAGCAAAGTTATAAGTTTAAGTTAATGGGCCACTTCACCTTGAATGGTCCCTTAGAATATATGATGATTACTTATGTTAAACTATCTGTTCAATCTTGTATGTAGCTGTGACACTGTGAGTACCATTCCCAGACCTGAAGAAAAGCTCTGTGTAGCTCAAAAGCTTGTCTCTTCACCAACAGACGTTAGTTCAGTAAAAGACATTACCTCACCCATCTTGTCTTTCTAATATCCAACATAGCTACAACAATACTGCGTGCAAGAACAGTGACTAAGAGAATAATGAACTAATAAGGAGAAATGTATTTATTTCCTAGGCTTACAATAGAGGTGGATTACCATGTTTTCAGGTTTATTTCCATACTTAAAAGGCTGCAGAATAACAAGTGACAGTCTGACAACTTATACAGTCTACGATGCACCTTTTTTGTGGTGCACATGTTGTTCATTCTGTTGAATAAGGTGACCATTAAGAAAGTGGATGATCCTCAACAAGTTGGAATAATTCCCTTAGGCTTGGAACCAAAGCTCTACACATAAAATAAAGGCTTCATCCCTCAATTGCATGTCTGGCGTGCAGAGTAAATGTAGCCCTTAAGAAATTCTGGCTTTTCTTCATTTCCATTACCATTATCTTTAGCTTACATTGTTAATCAGGAGTTAGGATCACCTCCTCCAGAAAACTGTACCACTATGATAGGTGTCAGTGGCCTCTGTGAAATGGGTTGCTAATGTGCAGGTGTCCCCATCTCATCCAGGAAGTGCTGATTCCAAAAATTTGCCATACTCACATGGTCTCATCCTTTACTACTTTTGTTCTACATTTATTGAGCCAAGTATAAACTTTAGTCATTTGTATTTTCATTCCTGCAAGACAGTGAGGTCTCAGATAACACAGGTTTTCATAACATATTGGTTCTCACTGTTATGTTGATTTCCTTTGTTATTCTAGATCAATGCTGTTTGCTCAACCACCCAATGCAAATTCAAACCCCATCTTGTCAAACTCCTTGGTATAGAGAATTGAGGAGCTTAAGCATCATATTATATGTTTTAGTTATGATAACCTTCTCCATACTAATATTTTTATTCTCACATTCCATAGGGGTGTAAGGTGGGACTCATCTTGTGTTTTTGGTGAGAAAAGGAGCAAACCAAATTTTCATCAAGCCACATTGTGATAGCTCTTCAGTCACATCTTTTCAGCCTCATTGGATCTTTTCTATTGATACATTCAGCAGGTATATTCAAATGTAATGTAATAGGACCCTTTCCCATGTTTAGTTCTCTTGCCCTCACAATCCTGTGCAGTGGTGACTATCATTCTGGCAGAGGAGGACTAGACCAGATCGTCTCATACGACTAGACCAGATCGTCTCATATTCATATCTTCGATGTTGCTGTTTAATCATATGAATTGCATTCTCAATCCAAGATTTCCCTATGATGCTCCCAGCCCCAAAAAGTCAAGCTCAAAATAATCTTTTTTTATTCTCTTTTCACAGTCACCTGCCCTGAACTCTAAACGTGACTTTTTTTTCTTTAAAATTTGGCAAGAAAGACAGCACTTATATGATCCAGATGGAGATATAGGACACTGTTTTCTTCCAGCTTTGCTACATCCTCATCGGCTCCTTCCTTTAAGATCTGGAGGGTACGGCTCAGGGAAATGGTTGTAGGATAAGGAGCTTTTCATGTTTAAGCTGCTGGTTGAAGTCCAGCATATTGCTTCCTAATAGCGGCAAGGAAAAATCATTACCATTTTGAAAACTGTTCAGTGGCCTCTGTAAAATGGGTTCCTAGTGTGAAGGTATTCACACCACAGAAACCTCTGCTATAATTAGTACTCTTACTGAAAATCTCAGCAGAGAGGCCAAGTGCTGAATGCACGTGAAAATAAAACTACTTTCTCACCCTTAGAATTGGTATGTCCGTGGTCAGATTTGAGACACATTGGAAAGACAGTGCAGCAAAGTTTGCACTGCCAGTGTTCTATGGATAGAGAATGTCAGTTTCTGAAGCAGTCTGACACCTTTCCTCTGCACTATATCCAGTGGTGCAAGTAGAATCCATTTCTTATCAATACAGGGGGTCCACCAGCTAAGGGTGGACACATGACCTCCCCATGTGACCCTCCATGTGACTCCTCCCTACCCCACCCTGACGCTCTCCCTGTCCCCTCCCCATGATCTATCCCATGTTACCTGGAGCGGGGGATGCTCTCTCATCCTCCTGCTGTGCCCGAGACTTTGGAACTGCAGCAGGGAAAGGAGCAGAGCGTGAAGCCGCTTGGCAGCCCCATGCTGGCAGCTCCTCCGGCACGGCTCTACCGCCCCGTCCCCATCTCCTGCCCTTCCGCAGAGATGCATCTACTCCGTTTCTACAGCAGCAGCCCAACTGGAGGACAGGGCTGGGGGTTCTGCTCCTGTCCTTGCTGGGAGGGGCAGTGGGGAAAGGAGCAGAACGTCGGCAGCTCCTCCAGTGGCCAGCACATCTCTTGGCCTGCGCCACTTCCTGCAGTCCCCATTGGCCTGGAATGGCGAACCATGGCCAGTGGGACCTGTGATCGGCCGAACCTGCAGACTCTGCAGGTAAACAAACCGTCCTGGCCTGCCAGCGGATTTCCCTGATGGGTCGCATGCCAAAGGTTGCCAATCCCTGTATTAACCAGTTGAAGTCAATAAAATAATAATACTTGGTCAGTCATTTTGCTGTGAGAATATATATATATATATATAGTAAATGAAACAATGAATTCACACTAACATGGCTCTTTTGGTAATGCTGATCATTAATTTGGCTCCTGATCTATTGAGGTCTGAGTATCACTAGTCTAACACTATGTGCACTAAAGATACTGCATAAATGATAATGATTAATAAGCAAAATCTCACATTGCTCAGAGAATGATTCTCTTTTATGCCTATGAAGCACCTTGCATTTTCATGACAAATGGGGGCCGGGGTTGTGACTAGTTGTCTTGATTATAAGGCTAGCTGCAACTTTCTGGTCTCTAAGAGCACCACCTCAGGTCTTAAGCCTTTACCTGTCTTGGAGTGGAATCTTGCAATTCTCCCACTATTAGATGGGGACCCCAATACACTATCATGTGCATACCAACCGCTTATTACCCGAAAGGTCTGACTGAGTTTCAGGCACCTATGTTTCCTCCCTTCGGAAACCTGAAACCAATAATATTGACCAATAGCTTTCTTAAAACCAAAACATTGTTGTTAAGTAGTTGAAAGAAAGCACTGGAATAAAATAACTACAGGCTAAGTTAGATAGGCTTTCTCCTGAAGTTACAGGAAAAGAACTAACTCACATTCTCTTTAAAAGGCAAAAACATCATATGACCCCTCCTAGTCACAACAGGCAGTGTGGTCTCTTGGTCATCGTCTTCTGGCTCCAGCCTTCTTTACTAGAATAGTCTGTTTGACATAGTAGAAAGACCTTCCCATTCCAGAATGAATCCATGGTAATATTGCTCAATCATTTTCTTTGTCCCAGGCCCAGTTGTGAATTCTCCTGGTGTCTCAAGTCTTGTCTACACTTGAAAATTAAGTGGGCTTAAGATAAGATGTGAATTTAAAACCGAATAGCCATTCCTGAATAACTCTATGTTGTACACACTCATTCCAGAATGAGAGTTTCTTGTTCTTGTTTAGCTTAATACAAAATGGATAACTATTCCTGAATTATTCCATGTGTAGACAAGCCCTGGTTTCTTCTGCTCAGCTAGCACAGCCAACAGGGCCTAAAAAAGGATGCCTCCATGATGACTGCTCCATTGTTTTGAGTGGTTAGACCAATTTGGTTTTACTAGATTACAATGATTGACCATGTCTCCCCTGTAGATGAAGGTGTTGAACCTGTCTGAATATAGCATCACCTCAGCCCCTTTAGTTAATCTAACATACAACTTTAGAGGTCAAACACATAAATCACATTTTGGATATTACTGAAATATGCAATTAATGTAGATACTTATCGTCATATTTCATCAGACTAATAAATAAATGTCTACCACTTAGGGTCACATAGCATAGAACTTTGGGTCTCCTGTTAGGTGGGGTTGTTTCTGTGTTTTAAAGGAATTGACCCCTCTCTTAGGCTTCATCTTTGAGAAGGGCCAGAAAGAATAGAATGAAACTTTAATTTGTGGACCTCGAGCTATTTTATGTACTCATTAAATAAGCTTGTTGTAATTATATTCTAGTCACTGTAATTGATAGTGAGATTTTACCACTAGGTAAGATGAGGCACAGAGAGGTTAAGTTACTGTCCTCTGCCAACATATATCTGAAAATTGCTCACTTATTGAAGTCAACAAAGGTGCAAGGAATTCTGGCACTCCTAGTTCCATGTTCTAACAACTAAAACATATTTCCTTTCTAAAGAGAGAGAGAGGCCCAAGAGCTTTTGGATGACAATTGTAAAACATACCATGATGCTCTGTACCTCAGGGAAACACCCTGCACCCCATGTTCATCCTTATAATATGATTGCATGGTATCCAATGCAAAGTTTGTCATGTCAGGTGTCTTTGGAAGGCTCATGATGCACTGAGCATTGTTGTTATAGTAATGTTATAGTTTGTAATTTCATGTATGTAGTTATGAGGCTGAAAACGTGTCCTCATGGCTAAAACAAGCCCTGGCAAAACTCTCCAGAAGCAGAGGGGCAGTTCACACTTCATCAAGTTATGTATGGGACAAACCCAGCTGAACTTCACAGAAAAAAAGGACACTGGCCTAGGCAACAACAAAGGATCTGCTGGACTCTCGAGTAAGTGACCCCCCCTTCTCTTACTCAGTTTGGGACTACGATGAGGTAATGCTCACCTGACTCTGAAAGGGAGGGAGGCAAAGCCAAGACGGAAGAAAGAACATGATAAAAGGGAGAGACATTTGCCATGCTCTCTCCCTCTTCCACCTCCATCTCAGACACTACCACGAAGCGACAGAAGCGCTGATCAAAGGGGACAGCCTGGCTGAAGGGCAACCAGCCAGCCTGGTGAGAAGCATCTAAGTTTGTAAGGGAACTGGAAGTGTTAAGATCAGATTAGAACGTGTTTTGCTTTTATTTCATTTGACCAAATCTGACTTGTTGTGTTTTGACTTATAATCACTTAAAATCTACTGATGAACTCATATAAGCTTGCAGCATCCAGCGGGCATAACTGGACACTGCAAGACGGAGGTTCCTAGGATTTTGTCTGGGACTGGAGATATTGGCTAATGTCATTCGGTTGCACAATCCAAGCAGTGGCTGGCCAAAAGTGCTCACTCATGTGAACAGCCGGGGAGTGGGGGTTCTCACTGCAGAGAAGGGTAAGGCTGGCTCCCTGAGTCACAGATTTGAGTGACTTAGCAGATCACTGGTCCAGATAACACCAGGGGAAAATCACACATACCCCACCCACATTGCAAGAGACAAAGAAGAAATGGGAATTATATGTACTGTTGTGACTGAGTCCTGAGTGCTATTAACAGTTTTTCTAAAATTGGTTGTCATGAAAGTCTGGACTCTCATCCATCATCTACCCATCAGGGACCTCTTTCCCTTTGCAGGGGAGTCTAACAGAAAAGAGATAATCAAAAAGGAGGATTCAGAAGGCAATTCTATTTCTGTGTCCAGGCTTTCGCACTGTCAGAGCTGCTATAGGTTGTAGGATCAGTTTCAAGTGATCACACATTTCTCCCGCACTCTGTTCCTGACCTGCCAGATCCAAAGCTTTCGAGATGCTAGTTCTAGGGAATAAAAGAGCAGTTTGCAACCCATTGTCTAACTGCAAAGTGGATATAGCATCCCAAATCCACTAAATCCCCTTTGGCGCTCTTCTTGAAGGTGAAAAAAAAAAAAGAAAAATTATGACTGGAGAAAAGGAAGTGCCAGACAGCAGGATATTAGTTGCTAAGTATCTCGGACTGTAACTGGACCTTTCAAGTCAGTTTCCAATCCCACTTGAAATGTCCTTTTTATCTTGAATTTATACGGAACAGAAAGAAAGACAGATGTTACAACAGCCGACATCTAAATAAATAGTTTCTTTATCACAGGAAGTGCTAGTGTCATGTTAAGCACCTTCTCAAAAATCCATCCTCCCCACTTGGCACCTGCACACAAAAGCAAACCAATATAAAAACACCTCATCTTCTGGCAGGCTCTACAAAACCAAAACAGACATTTTTATATGGGAAGCATATAGGAGGGAGAAATATAAAACAAAACAGCCAACATTCACGTCTACCTTCACATAAAGAGAGTTCACAGGGTTTCCATCTGACTTGCTTTCTTGTTGGAGGACTCTCTAATCTTTACAGTCTGACAACTAATGTCAATTTTCATCAAGTTAACCTATCATTACACAAAGCAATAAAATCAGAATAGAGAAAACAATTATGTAGCAAATAATGTAGGCTCACTGTGACAAGACAAAAACTCACACAGCTACCAAAGGTTCACGTTCTCCCCAGTGTTTTCCAAAAGTAGCCAGTCAGAAAAGAGTGAGAAGGCATTTCAGAATCTCTTAATCACTGCTGAAGGGACCCAGAATGCTAACTTAAAATGACTAAGTAAACCGATTTGTTAAAAAAACAAAACAAACAAATAAACAAAAAAACTAGCCTCTGAACTTTTGCCCAAATCCTTTACTGAACCTGAAAAGAAACTTTTTTTTACAGTTTTGAAAACTGCTTGCATAACTTTCACGACTCATTTCACACACAGCTACATATAGGCAATGAGTGGTTCTATCCAGGACTGGGAGTCCTGTAATATCTTGAGCCTGTGATTTTCAAAGTCTAAGATTCCCATTGAATTTCAGTGGGACCTAGGCATCTAACTCCATTAGGGTCTTTTAAAAATCCCAGTCAAAAGGATCTTTTGGATATGCCTACAGAGCTTTTGAGTGTGTAGTGAACTGACCCTCCAACCATTCCGAGGTGCTCTCAGTATTTATATTAACTCCTCTATTTATCTATTTATTTATCACTGAAATGTAGTACAGTTGAATTTATTGGAATAAAAAAGCAGAAATTTGATCAAATATTTGTGCTAAACATTTGGCAGCACATCTAACCTTTTGGGTTCCAGTTATGAGAGTAACTACTATATTACTTAGCATTCTGGTATCATTCTCTTTATTCCCAGGAGGGTTTTGATCTTATATTTCAGACAGATCTGTAATCACTTCACCTTAAAACTGTGTTAAATTTGGTGGACTTTAGTTCCAGGGATCCATGTGCATCCCCCCCCCCATTTTATTTGGAATTCTGAGTCTTTTTACAAAAGTTTCACACATCAGTAATTTCCAGCACTTACCCACAAACTATATACTTACCCACAAACTTTCTATGTCGTATATTTGCTTTTTCTGATGGGCTTTGCCATAAGACAGCAAAATATTTTGACTCTAAAACCCTACATTAACATCAGATCCCAACAACTGAATGGATCTCAGGCATATCCTTCACCCCAGATTGGACTCTCGGTTTCCAGGATTACAATCAGTGAACCCATTTCCATTTGCTCACTTCTTATTCCAACCCCCACAGAACTTCCCGTGGCAGAAGGAAGACGCTTCCATCAAATCATTATGGAATTGCAAGCCTCAGAACCTTGGTGACTGGGAATGCTACTGGTAGATCACTTATTTCATCAATCACAATGGAGGGGAATTACAGTGCCATGAAGCACTCTAAGAAACCACAGTGGTAACAGTGATTTCTATGAGACTTACTGTAACTGGGACCAATCCTGATTTCATTAACTCCAATGGAAGCAGGCCCTATGGATTATCTTGAGACATGGGTTCCTATAACTTCTTAAACATGTCCAAGTATATTCCATAAATGATTTGTTAAGGAATAGAATCTGACTTTTAAATATCCAAATATATGATCCCCACTCTCTTAGATAATATGCTTGCATCTGATTATGCAGATTTCATAGATAATGTAGATATTTGTTATAGTTAGATCCTTTTATCTCCCTGCAAGGTACACAGTATTCTCACTTCCTTTTTTAGATCCTCTGAAGATTTAACATTCTCTTTGCATGAATTATAAAATAAATTGACATGGCAGCAGTAAGCAAATGACTTGATGCTCTATTGCTCTACCCCTGAATGTATGCCAGAGTGCTTTAGTGGCATCTTTCTGGTCAGGGCTGAACTGTTGCTTGTTTCGTTTTCTTTAGTGATGAGGATGCAGAGATCTATTAAGTGTTATTGGATGGCTTTTTTGAGTTTTTTTCTTTCTATTCAGATGTTTTATTTAAATTAAACTATTTTCCCATTTAGAAATATTGTTTTTAGTTTAATTACTGTGCAGCAAAATAAAAAAGGAAATCAGATTAGGCTAAGTATCAGGACAACTTTTTGACAGTAATGTTACTCCCCTTTAACCTTAGGGGCTAGCCAGGATTTGGGGTCTTACAGGTTGTTTAGGTTAGGAGGAGACATTAATGAATGAGTCAGGTATTCCTTTGATGCAATCCTGGTTTGTTTTGTTTTAATTAAAAAGAATGTACAAAGTTCTGTTTCCCTGAACACAGTAGAAATCAAACAACAGGAGGCAGTTTCTTTGCTCACTATTCTAAGCCTCCTTTTCCAGCAAGCACTCTGTTCAAAAAGCTATATAAATTTTTATACCACTCTCATCACTATAGCATCTGAACACTTTTGAGCAGTATTTTAAGCAACATGCCTAATATCTCTAATATGCTGTGGGTTCTCTCTTGTTTGTGCTCTCATCCTCTGGTGTGTGCAGTAGAGTTTTTTGGTTTCTGTCTCTTTTTTTAATATACACGACATTGTTATGTATTTATATCAGAAAAGACAATATCAGAGACATGATGGGGTTTGCGATGGTCCTTAGTTCCTCAGGGAGTTCATTCCACAGCCTTGGACCAGCCAGTGAGAAAGATCTGTGTCCTGTACAAATAAGCATTACCCTTATAGAGAGCTCCATTGATCCACAGGACTCTCACATAGTTGCCAACTATGATCTTTCATTGTGGTACTTCAGGTGGTCTTTTAGACACACAATGCCTTGAAGATAAGAACTGAGACTTTCAATTTGATTTGAAATTTTAGGGAAAGCTAGAGCAGAGAGCAGAGGACAGGTTTGATGTATTTGTGGTAGTCTGTATTGCTCAGAAGAAGTACTACAACATTTTGTTTGAAGACTTCATGGCCAAGTATATCACATTGCTGTAATCCATCTGAGAGGTGATGAAGACATGAGTAACTGACTTTAGGTCATTTTCTGCTAGGATGGGGCAGATTCACCTCGCCAATGGAGATGACAGACAGCATTAATTATGGATGTTGCTGAATGAGAAGTTAGTGCAGGGATCAGCAACCTTTGGCACGTGGCCCTGTCAGGGTTCCTTCCCCTTCTGAACTCTAGGGTACAGATGTGGGGACCCGCATGAAAGACCCCCTAAGCTTATTCTTACCAGCTTAGGTTAAAAACTTCCCCAAGATATAAACTTTGCCTTGGCCTTGAACAGTATGCTGCCACCACCAAGTGTTTTAAACAAAGAATAGGGAAAGAGCCCACTTGGAGACGTCTTTCCCCAAAATATCTGCCCAAGCCCTACACCCCCTTTCCTGGGGAAGGCTTGATAATAATCCTCACCAATTCGTACAGGTAAACACAGACCCGAACCCTTGGATCTTAAGAACAATGAAAAATCAATCAGGTTCTAAAAAGAAGAATTTTAATTAAAGAAAAGGCCAAGGTGATAATCAAGGTGGGCCAAGTTGATTTTCAACTGCTGGAAATGGCCCACCTTGATTATCACTACGAAAGGTCCCTCCCCCCCCCCCCCCCGCTGGCAATAGCTCACCTTACCTGATCACTCTTGTTACAGTGTGTACGGTAACACCATTGTTTCATGTTCTCTGCATATATAAAATCTCCCCACTGTATTTTCTACTGCATGCATTCAATGAAGTGAGCTGTAGCTCACAAAAGCTTATGCTCAAATAAATTTGTTAGTCTCTAAGGTGCCACAAGTCCTCCTTTTCTTTTTGCAGATACAGATTCACATGGCTGCTACTCTGAAACCTGTCAAGATTTGAAAGTATCTTTTTCCCTTATTGGTCCTTTGGGTCAGGTGCCAGCCAGGCTAGCTGAGCTTCTTAACCCTTTACAGGTAACAGATGTTGCCTCTGGCTAGGAGGGATTTTATAACACTGTATACAGAAAGGTGGTTACCCTTCCCTTTATATTTATGACACGGCCCATCAGGGAAATCTGCTGGCAGGCCGGGACGGTTTGTTTACCTGCAGTGTCTACAGGTTCGGCCGATCTCAGCTCCCACTGGTCATGGTTCACTGTTCCTGGCCAATGGGGGCTGCAGGAAGGGGCATGGGCTGAGGGATGTGCTGGCTGCCATTTCCCGCAGCCCCCATTGGCCTTGAACGGCGAACCGCGGCCAGTAGGAGCTGCGATCGGCCAAACCTGCGGACTCTGCAGATAAACAAACCGTCCCAGCCTGCCAGCGGATTTCCCTGACAGGCTGCATGCCAAACATTGCCGATCCTTGAGCAAGTGTCAGCAAAGGATCCAACAGTTCTCCTAAGGACTAGTTGACCAGTTGTGGGAGTGTTTCTGAAACCAAAGGCCCCCTCCACACACATACACACACTTTCACCAATCAATACCCAGAGAAACCCCTGTGTCCACTTAGCTCTGTTTCTGACTGTCCTGTGTTTTGGAATGTGGCTCCTATTGGTTCAACTATCTTATTCTTACACTTATCCTGAATGATAAGTGGCGATCATGACCACCAGCTTTAATCAGGTTTTACACAACCTCTAGAATAACAATAAATTAGCCTGTGGACAAAACCTCTCAAGGGAAATGTGGAAACCCCACTACTGGGATATTTAAAAGTATGGTGGAAAAAGCACTGGGAAAATGAGATGCAAGGAACAATGCTGCATTGATAAGGGGATATACTAGTTACACAGCACCTTTGTTGTGCATAGATTCTTTGCAGACATGTAAGAAGATGGGCCACTGACCTAAAGAGCATGTCTACTCTAAAAAAGAGGTCAAGTATAAGTCAAGCTAACCCAGAGCTAGCCATAACATTTTCTCTTGTGTTGTTGTGGGTTAACCACTAGAGCTAGACTTTGACCAACTGCATTGAGGTAAAAAGGTGTTAATCAGAATCTACAGCATGGAAAAGGCCATGGTTAGTTAACCCAACCTCAACCTCTTTTCTAATGTAGACATGCCCACAGAGTTTAGGGCTAGAGCTGTATATGTGGAGAGTAGAACATGAAGGTTGTTGGCCTATGACCCGTCTCAGGTATTATTTTAGCTTGATGTAAATAGAATGACACTACTAGGATATAATATTGATACAGATATTGCTTAGGAGGCTAAAACATGTAAAAAGGCAAGTAGGAGAGCACAAGTAATCAGGATATTAGGTTTTACTATGATTAAAGGCCTGTTTTCTTAGTATAAGTCCTTATAGAAGTAGTCATGCTAAAGGCTGGATTTTAGCTAAAGGATTGAAGGCCCAATAACATAACCCCATGTCATTAATTCTCCACTGTCACTCTGAGAGACACACAAGTAACCACAAAGGGTACAGTACTTTACAGAATTCTTTAGTTGTAGCTTTAGGTGCTAGGCAGTAACTAGGCAGTTAGCCTGATTATTAAGAAATAAGTGACATAGGTTATTAATATTGATAATTTATAGTTGTGATCATGGTGACCTGGAATGCCAAGTAAGGAAAGTGAGCAAATATTAACCATGTTATGGGCATGGAAACTGGTCAAATATGATTATTTGATAAGTTACATAAAAATGGAGTATAAAAGATCCAGCCCATTTCCCTATTTTTCAGGTGCTCTCAGGTTCCTGAACTGGTGTCAAGTGGCCTTCTGAGGTGCTCCACTAAAGTCATATTCATCTGTTTATTTCTTCTAAATGTTTTAACTATGCTGTGATACCTTATTAGCTTAATGCAGTTGCTATGTATGAGGCTTTCTGCTGTTTGGTTATATTAATGAGTGGCATTGCATGATTGTTATGTAAATTGTTATGTATCTGTGTCTCACAAATCACAAATCACTTCAAACCGATACCAAAAAAGAGACATTTTGTAACAGAAACTTCTGTTAAGCCCACTTTGGTAAAGAACCTATGAAAACTGCTAGATAGCATAAGTATCTTGTTATTCATAAACATCATAAGTGTGGAAAGTTCACTGTTTTATTATTTACAAAGCTACAAGGGAAAAATACTCTTTCAAATATTTCAATGAATTTGATTCAGCTGTTTTCACTATTCAGGAATATCCTGTAGTCAGTGACTTTACTGGCAGGAATGTTTATGGAAACAGCAATTTTAAAGCAAATGTTTAAGTGTATTGATGTGAATGCCAATGTTAGGTTGGTAGATGTATTCATAGTAGATTCATGAGCTTAAAAGTCACAGCTTACCAGTCATGGGACAGAGTTAGACCATGTGTCTCTATGTCCAATGAAAACTGCTCAAATTTTGAATATTTAAAATAAATGACTCAAGAATATGCTGTACAGCAATAATCATACAGGGAAATTATTCAGTAAATTATTTGGGCTGTAACCAAATCAAATCAAGAAAATGGTATTCATAAACAGAACAAAATAGATACAATTTGTGGAATTATTCATTCTAGCTCTACAAATGACAGAAGGTATCAAGGTGGGTGTTTTTGATCCTTTCCTATTTTCCTATTTCCCATTTAAACCTTCCCTATTTGCTGTGTAGTTTTTGTGGTTTTAATCCTTTCCAAATTTTAATACTTCATTGTAATTCACATGCCCCTATACATACTTCATCCTCTTTAGTTGATGTACTTACTCTGGGTCTGAGTGCTTAGAAAATAAAGAGTCAGGGCTTCAGCAGTGGCGTAACTCTGCCCCTTTTGAAGTCAGTTTCATCATTGACTTCAGTAGGGGTAGAATTAGGCCAACAGTCGACACTTTTGAAAAGTCTAATCTTATTATTGTTGGCATTACTCTTGTATTAACAGAAACATAATTTTGTATTCTGCATGTAGCTCCTGTGCTGAATGTTATGGTATCCCTCTTTACAAATTCAGATCATCTAGTATGCGCTGGCCAGCAGAGGGGAAAATGAAAGAATTATCACTTGAACAGTACCTCTCTCTTCAAGCATTCTTCCCCGATCTCAAGTAGCTCACAAGCTTTGGAAAATTTGGAATTTGATACACTCGAATGTTGCATGAAATATTTTAGATCTCTTTTCTTTCTAGCCTAAGTTGAGAAGTGCTACATTTACATGGAGAGAATGGTTTATTTATTGGAAATATCAAATGATTAAGTGCCAATCCACTTAGAAATAATACATAACTTATTACAATACTGTGGATGCTTAAAATACAGTTTATTAGAGTGAGCACATTTTAGAGGAAAACATTTAACTGGCTACATGGTTGGAGAAAAGTTAACTTAGCAGGTTTTGATTTGCTAATTTTGTAGCCTGCTGCAATTCTAATTACAAAGATGACTTAAAAGTAGTGTTTAGTTTTTTATGTCTGTTTCCAGGGAGTAAATGTTAATTAAAATGCAGGCCCTTTCCTGAATAGAGTTGACTTCCTGCTGCATCAGTTTCAAGGTTTAAGATGGGTATGAACATGCTCAGTACAATATATCCACATATTGCAGGCTCACAGCATTTAAAATCTCATTGGATAACAAAAGGGTTTATTTTTAAAGGCACTAATAAAATACACTGTCTACAGGGTACACACCACAGTAATTTCTTTTTCTCCTTGTTTGATGTATATAACTGAGTGCAGTAAATGCTATAAGAGTTAAAAATATATTATTACCCATGCCTGTCGTAAACATAGTTTCTTTTGCTGTAGCACTTTGGTGTCAAAAATAACTACATATTAATATAGATTTCCCCTAGAAAAAATTTTGGAAAACAAAGTCATTGCCTTGATTTGGTGTAGAGTGCATGTATTTGTCTACAGGGGAGCAAATCCCTTCTTTTGCTGGACAATATAGAGGACATCTGTGAAGGATCTTCATGGAGATTTCCCTCTCCCGTGCTTTCTCTGTTGGGTAATCTATCGCTGGAAGGGATGATCAGGCCCAGCATGTTAGCATATTATTATAATGTAATTTTCAAGTGTTATTTTGCTTTGGAAAACTTTACTGTTTTGAGCAAATAAAAAACAATTTTAAAAAGAGTACTGGCTCTCCAGTGTCTGTGCAGAAGCTGGAAATCTGAATGTAAAACTAAAACTAAGGCTAGGAAAACTAACCCAGTGAAATTAAGTTAAATGTGGAACCTTTGTCCAAAAGCTGAACTGGACTTCAGCTTGATTTGAGGTTTGAAGATGTTTGGATAACGTTAAAGCACAAACTATAAAGATATGTATTTATTTAAATTTCCTCTGCTCTTGTGCTGGTTTGACCTGTAAGTGGAACAGCTTTGAAAATGAGGGTCAAATTCTGCCTTCAGATGCAAATATTCTATACCCATGTACTTCAACAAGAATTGCAATTATATATCTGAGGGCAGAATTGCTTCCGTCATGTTGCCAACTCAGCTGAAACCCTGAAATAATAGAATCTCAAGAGAGACTTTTTTTCTTTTTCGATTTCCAGCTAGACTTCAACCAAAGTAATTCAGATAAAATTAGATGATCTCCAGGACAAATGGCCAAGCTTCTCATAATTTATTTTATTTTAAAACATATAAATGGACAATTGACTATAGGATCATGTACAACATTAATATTCAGGAAGAATACACTGACTTTTGTCTACATCAATAGACTCTCATTCTCTGAATTGGAAATAAATATATTATAGTTGTGGCTGCCAGCCCACCTTTAATTAAGGTTGCCTAACACTTTCCATTATAAGTTGCTTCTTTCAGTTGCTTATAACTTTGCCAAATTTGGGGGCTGTAATTTTCCATGGCAGGTGTCTGCCTCAGGCTGAAATATTTTTGAAAGTTGCAGCTAAAATGATCAAGCCATTTATGCAAATGAGATCAGGGGAAAATACATGGTATTGCCAATGTTCAAATAGTCTTATAAATATTTCATTGAGAAACTCTAGCATCTCCACACTATGAAGCAGCAACTTGAAATTTGGCAGAAGGATCATCCAGATGTCAGGGATGTGCCTTTTGACCTCTATGAAAAAACACCTTAATTGGCCAACTTCTGTGCTTCTGAAAACTCCAATTTGTAAGTGCTCAGTAGAGGTTTGTTAGAGTCTGAAAGCATTATTCTCTGAAGAGTCCATCTGTACTGAGCATGCTCCACCCCCACATACTTCCTATGTGCCATCTGAATACAGGCACTCCTTTCTGCAGAGTGGCTGAGAATGTTCCATCCCCCGACATCAGAGGCTGAGCACCAATTTTCCTGCAATTGCTTCTCCTTGATGCTTGGGGCTGCTGTGGTTCCGGGCACCAAAATTGAGAGCAGGGAGAGCATCTGTTCTCTGCACTCATTGAGCCTACTGCTGATGCAGAGGAGAAGTGGGAAGGGGCCTGACTTCCTGAATGCAGAGAGGTGAGGATGCGGGAGAGAAGGATAGAGACAGGCTGGGGTGTATTGACTGGGGTACATAGACAGATCCAGGCTTGGGTGTGCAGACTGGGTTTGATGGGAGAAGAGGGGACAGGCACAACCTGTGGGAGGAGAAGAGTTGAGCGAGGGGGGGGAGGAACAGGCTGGGGAAGACATAGTAAGGGATGGAGCAAAAGGGGACACATTGGGTGAGAAGGAAAAGAAGGGTCTGTAACAAGAACATTCCCCTCCACACCCTGTATAGAATTGAAGAGTCCTGAGTCTCAGCACTGCTTTTCATAACAGCAAATAGATGTGAAATCCACTTATAAAGGCCATATCTGCATCCCCCTCTGGTGGCTGGTCCACATCGAGGATAACAGCTTACTACTGCTACAACTTACCCCATTAACTCAAGTAGTACATATCTGGGCTGTGGATCTAGAAGTTCCAACACTGCTGATGACCCATGCAGGCCAATTAAGCAGGGGTCCTGTGGAAAAAAACTGTATATGATTATGTAATTAAAGATTGTGTCATAATGCGTATATACAAGGAGTGTGAATTAAGGTTGGCAAACTTACATTTAAGTGTTTGACTTTGCAACCTAAATAATGTTCTTTTAGCACAGTCATTTTGGATGTAACAATGTAACATTTTCAGGCATTGGGAACAGAACTGCCTTCTCAAATGGGCACTCAGGGTCAGCAGATGGGAATGTATTGAACAAACTAAGTGAAATGGGTTCTTCCTAGCTAAGGGGTTATCTATAACAAGGAGGTGACAACATAAGTGTAAGCCCAACATCTGCCTCATTCATCATGACAGCCATGAACAGATTTTAATCCCAGCAATGAGATCGAAACTGGTTGACTGCTTAGGGGAAAAAAATATGTAAATGGCTTCAGAAGGCATTTTACTGTCCATTTTGTTATGATTTCAGGAAACCACTTCTTTTTAATTTCCCGAATGAATGAATTCTCCTGCTGGTGGGCTGAGACTAGGAAACTGAAAGAATTGTACTTTGCAGTGAAACCATTTCCCTAAACCATTTATAATTACAAAAGAAAATACCTGCCAAAAGGCTAACAATTTCACCATGAAGAACAGCTACTTTAGTCCTCTTATATTTCCAGCTGGATGCTATTTCAAAAGCATGCCCCTGATTTTTAAGGGCACTGTTCAAAATCAAAGCAAATCTTGAGGCTCATTAAAAAGAGGCTCATTTTAATTTCAAGAGGCAAAACTTCTGCCACATTGTTCCCTGGAAGTTCATATTCATTAGCTTTGTCATTTCTTTCAATCTGTGGCCAGTAACCCACCACTATTCTGTCAATTTTAATTATGTGAGTGTACTCAGGAAAAGTCATGATGCTGCTATCTACCTATAATAGAGCTGGGTAGCAAACTGTTTTTCCATCCCAAGAAAATATGTGAAATTTCATAATACTTTCCCATCCAGAAAAGAGACAAAAAAAATCAAATTCTTGAAAATTTTCTTAAACCAATGAACTAAACCCAACCCAAAAGAAAAAAGAAAAGAAAAGAAAACCCACCCAGTTTGGGATCAAAAGAAATTTTTCTTCCAATAATTTCCAAATATTTCAGTATGTCAATTTCAACTATTTAATGTATTTTACTATAATTAGCTTAAAATTTTAAAACAAAAATAACCAAACATTGTGAGCCAGAAAACTGCAAAATTTTCATTTTCAAAAATGTTTACACAGGATTTTCAAAACATTTTTCTAACATCTTTTCAAGTTGAGAATTCATCAAAACCAACTGTAATGGTACACTAGCTCTTTAAGACTAGAGGAGGTCAGAAGACCCGGCTCCAGGAATCTTGGAACAAACAAGAACACTGTAAATGACCTTTTAGCAGAAAGATAGGAAATTGGCCTGGGAAATTAGTAGTGGATGGGAAGAATCAGAACACTGTGCCTTTAAGAGCCCAGGACCATGTAGTGAAAGGTTGGGCAGGGCTTTCCTCTCTTCCGACCAATGTCTGAAAGAAGGCAGTATATATGCTGATTTATCCTTCAAAACAGAGAGTGCGCTGACAGGGAGAAGGAAGCCAGAGTGCTGAGCTCTGGCTAGGAAGGACAAATCAGAGCTGGATGCAGCAGAAGAGCCAGAGAGGAGTATGGAATTTTGTGTTGCTGTAATGGACTTTATGAACTGCTTTCATCTATTAACCTAGCCCACGTAGGGGTTGGTGGTAGTCCTGAGAAAGTCTGTGATGAGTTCCTAAGGGGACCCGAAGAGGGGGAACAGAGTGAGGGTTCTGAAGAGACCTAAGGCATGAGGGAGTGCTCAGAAATGGAATCCTGTTGTACTGACTCTTTCTCAAGAATAGTTTAAATCTGTCAAATCAACATTTTTCAATGGGAAAATGCCTTGTCAAAAAATTCCCAATGGGTTCTGACCTTCAGTATAAGGAAGGGCTCTTAGGGCATTAATCGTTCAAACCATTTTTAAAGAGTGTTCTTCTCTGGAGAGTGGCTGCAAAAAATGGCATTATGAACAATGTGTGTTTATCGTCTCTTGGAGACTCAAATATGCTGCAAGGAAAAAAATGGTTTTCTAAAGATGGCAGCTGTGCAAACTCAGTCTGTGAAAGACAAGCTGTGCTCTTTCTGGATCATGAATCTTAACAAGCCTCACTTACATTGGTGCAATGTACATTGGTGCAATTGGTTCTCTGCAATCTAGTTGCAATCGTGCAGTTGAGGACACAGTTTGGCCCTGAGATTGGAATTTAGTTAGCAATTCTGTTGATGATATAAAAACTAGATAAGAATCCAACTTGATCTCTCATAGCTCTGCAGTGATGGATGTGAATAAAAGTACAACATCTTATTTTTCTCATTAAACTTAGCACTGCCCTCAAACCACTGATTCCAGGTTTAGCATTCTGCCCTCATCCTTCTCCTGTAGCAGCACCTACTGGTGAATGGGAGGTGCTGTGAGCTGTCATATGCAGAAAATCCTGCTAGGCTGCTTCTCCTTTTAAGATCTGTGTGAATCCTTACAATGCTTAGGCATGTGGGATCATGCTGGAACCTCCGGAGACTATAAGGAAGGTGTCCACAGATCACAATACATGGTAATGATCCAGCTGACCAGCTACTTATTTTGTTTGTCTTATATGAGATTTTTATGAAGCGACTCATCTGTTGGTTACAGCCTCCTGTTATTCAGAGGGAATCTTAATAGTGGTTACTTGGCATCTCATTTGGAAAAATTGGGCATTTTTAAACTTCCACATCTCTACCCCGCACAACACGACAGACAAATGACCATCAAGAACCAGCTACATGGTTTATGCTTCTGAGAAGAGGTGGTATACCTGGTCAACTCAGCATCAGCTGCCTCACTGCCTTAGGTCAGATGTCACTTACTGAGTAAGAGGCACTCATTCCATATTTCATGCAACCTCTTTCTTCTGAATCTATGGATGTCTGTGCTGGGCTGGGAATCACAGAAGATTGTAAACATGCTACAGAGAAGGACAGCTGAAGCTCGAAAGCCAACAAGTAAGCCTCCCAAAGAACTCAATAAGGTCAGCTGAATGCACTCAATGGTTGAATGTAAAAATTATATTAGTAAGGAGAGAGAGGGCCATCTGCACAGAATGCATTCACTTGACATTTATACCATGCAAAGCAACTGAAACCACACTTAGGCAGTTTTGGTAACTCTATGCATACTAATAATTCAGCAGGAGGTAACACTAATTTGGAAAGGAACATTACTGACCTCTTCAATTTTTTTTCTCTAAGAATGTTTTTCCCTATTAGAAAGCATCAAATAGAGTGGGGATAAAGAACAGCAATCAATGCATTAGAAATACTTAGCTAGAGATTTTGGGGTATGGGGGTGGGGGTGGTATGATTTTGCTTAAATAAATTAGATCCACAATTTAGTTTTTGTAGAAACACAAACAATAAATCCAGAACATTGAATCTGAACACTCCCACAGCCCCCAAATTGGATCCCTACACCTGAAATCACACCTACAGTTTTGGTTATGGACATGGGCCTATTTTCCAGATATGATTTAGATGTATCCCAAACTGGTGGAAATATGAGAACACCAGATCTTGTGAGATTTTCGCTCTGTAAATATATCAGCAATATCAGATATTTGTGGCAGATTTCTATCGCTTTAGGCCAAAAAAAAGAAAAGAGTGAGCTTTTGGTGCCATCCAACTCAAATTTAGTCAATCAGATCTGACCTTGAGTTCTGACCTTTTCTTATTTATATTTTTTTTATATGTCACTTATCACCGTAGTAGCTGAGTGCCTCACACAATGTAACAAATTGGCACCTTATGGGGAAGATCATTATCACCATCTAACAGATGAGGAAACGGAAGCACAGCGACATGAAGGAGAGTGCCTGGTACAATCAGGTATAGAACTTGGATCCCTGGCTAAATACCTTGATCAAAAGACCTGGTCTGGTTTAAACTTAATGCAAATTTCAAAGGTGAAACTAAATCCACAGCCGCATGCCATCTCCTCTGCTAATTTGCAGATTTTTAATCTCATATACATAAACGAATGCAGGCAAATTCTGAAGTGAGAAGAGGAAATGTTTCCTAATAACATAATAGAAAATTATTTCTTTTAGTTACTATTGCTGCCTTTCATCTTGTTCATTGATGTACAATTGTCTTTTCCTGTATCATTTCTGTACATATCTTTTTTTCTCTCTTCTTGTCTTCCTGTAAAGCTGAGCTTTGATCATTGCCGATAAAATACAAAGTGTTCTTTCGGTTGTCAATGGCTTTATAGTCTTCCAGTTTTCGTTTTTAAATGCCTGGATGTCAATGAAACTTAGGTATGTGTTCTACAGGCTTTTAGGAATAAATTAAAAAACAACAAAAACAACTGAGATTTAAAATCTCACATTGACCCTTTAAGAATTCATCTGCTCCTGCTGCATATTCCCCAACTCAATTTGTAAACCTCTCTTGTGACATCATGATCATTTCCATAGCAAGCAACTGTGATGCTACAAATAAATAAGTAATAACAATTGCCTGAGGAAGCTCAGAATAGACTCTAGTTTGAAAGCAGCCATTTCCTCTAAATTAGAGGCAGTTTAAAGGACTACCCCATCCTCTGTGATCTCTTGGGCTGCAGTAGCAGCAGCCTCTTCAGTCCGACAAGCATTGATGTGAGAGGTAAAACCAGAGTGATTTCCATTGATTTTTAGACTCAAGTGTGGGGAAGGAAGAAATTTATCTAACCTTTTACAGTGTTGTATGTTTGTGATTATCTGTGTTATTTAAAACCATAAATCATCACAGAAATTCACATCATTAGTGGTTTGTCTACCACTATTTAATTATACAAGCACCAGATATGCATCAATTTGATCATGTTGTATAAATCTTTATGTGTATAGTGTGAAACACTTAAAGGATTTATACTTTTGTAACAATATGTAAATGGATGCATTTATTTTGCTTTACGGCATACATAAAAATAAAAATCCCAGTGGATAGTTAGGCAGCACTAAATAGAAGTATTCCAAGAGTTTGCTGCTGGCCACTGAAAACCAATGGGGCTTGCTAGTGAGTCTGGGAATGTAGGACTTGACAAAACGGAACATAGCCATTAATGGATACCCTGACTCCAGCAACAGATAATGATGGATGCTTTGGAGGAAGGAATAAGCCATGCCCTTGATTTTCCCCATAATGTGCCTCATTTCACAATTAAATATCATAAGGCCTTTTTACCCCCTAACCACAGCAATTAGCTTATTCCCTGAAGCACAACCACTGTTATTTTTAGATGTGGGTGAAAATCTGTCTGTTTTTCTAACATCCCCTTTTCATGAATGGTTTGAAAATGCGTGAATCTAAACCAACCCTAAAGGTTAAAAGACCAAAACTGTTTTTCCACTTTAGGGTCAGAGCTTTGTTAGCTTTCCCTGAGGTCAGGCTAATTTAGAGCATAGAAGACTGATCAGTCACACTCTGCTGAATGACTGACTAGTCCCCTAGATGCTATGGTAATACAAATAAAGTATAATAAATAAAGGGGCTTTGCTAGCTGTGATTGGATCAGCCACTGACTTTCTGTATTACTTTGGGCAAGTTCTTTAGCCTCTCTTTATACCAATTTCCCCATCTGTAAAATTGAAATAACACTTCCATACCTCACAGGGGTGTGGTGAGGGTAATTTCACTATGCCTGGACTTTCTAATTCCAGTCTAAATCAGGAGTAACTGCACTGAAGTAATCAGAATTATCCTGAGGTAAAACTCAAGTGAATGACATCAGAATCATCCAATGAAGTGAGCTGTAGCTCACGAAAGCTTATGCTCAAATAAATTTGTTAGTCTCTAAGGTGCCACAAGTACTCCTTTTCTCTTTTGCGAATACAGACTAACATGGCTGCTACTCTGAAATCAGAATCAGGGTCACTAGGGATCAATCCAGAAAGGTGATAGAAGCACTCGAAGCCCAATCTAGCGAAGCACCTAAGCATGTGAGTAGTCCCATGTACTTCACTGCTCAAAGTTATGCACATGCTAAAGTGCCTTGCCGGATTGGGTCCAGAGTTAGTAAATGGAGACCCTCAGATGGAAAGCACTACAGAAATGCAAAGGATCTTTACTACTATTAAACAAGCACTCCTAACTTTTAATGCACTTTGCCTTGTTTACCTTAGTCAAATAAAGTTTTAAAATCAGAATAGTAGACTGAAAAACACTGGTTTAGATATTAACTGAACATATAATTTAATGACACACTTTACATAGATAGTTATTTTTATTATAATAAAAGAATCTCTTGATAATTCTACTACTACACTTTAGACCAGGGATCAGTAACATTAGGCACGCGGCCCGCCAGGATAAGCCCCCGGCAGGCTGGGCTGGTTTGTTTACCTGCCGCATCCGCAGGTTCTGCCGATCGCAGCTCCCACTGACCGCGGTTCGCCGCTCCAGGCCAATGGGGGCTGCAGGAAGCGGCGGCCAGCACATCCCTCGGCCCGCGCCACTTCCCGCAACTCCTATTGGCCTGAAGTGGCGAATCGCAGCCAGTGGGAGCTGTGATTGGCCGAACCTGCGGATGTGGAAGGTAAACAAACCAGCCCAGCCCATCGGGGGCTTATCCTGGTGGGCCGCATGCCAAATGTTGCTGATCCCTGCTTTAGATGTTATTTGCAGTATATTGATAACACTTAAACCCATCATTACACATTTCATTACTGCTGATTTTATATTATATAGCTTAGCTCCACATAGTTCAGGTTTGCTTTTCAGTCTTTGTATCAAAATCTTACCAGTCACTCATATCCTCTTTTTACTGTGTGTGAATGTGTACAGATAGATAGAATGTCATTCCAGTCCCTATGGTTTCCTTCCTAGCTTTACAAAAAATCCTTCTATGACACACCAAGCCCATAATATTTTCCACCTTTTTAGCAGAACTGGCAGGAGCTAAATTCAGAAATGTTAATAGGCCAATATGTTCATCGGGTTGTGGGCAGTAATATGCTTTACCCACAGGACTGAATTTACACCTTACATGCCCCTAGCATCTTCAGCACTCCTCTCCTCCCCCACTCCCACCTACATCTGACCTTTGTGTTGCACATAGTTTTAGAGAGAGGTAAGGTGCTCCTAGAACATGGGTGCCCCTAGCCACACGCCTACTGGGCCTAATTGGAAACCAGCCCTTTTCACCCTCTGTTGCTCTTAGTTGAATGAGAGTGTCACTGAGCTTGTAGGCCATCACTGAACACAGACACGTTGTTGGGTACTGTGTAATATTTTACATTTATCTACCACATTTAATCTTGAAGACTCTCAAAGTGCTTCACGAGCTATATACATATGAAAGAATATAGTTGAAATGCAGCCACTTGAAAGATAGATGGTGGCAAACAGGCATTACACTTGGCAGCCACTAGATAACAGAGGTACAAACTCTGTATGTTTGCATACCCTTGACAGAAGCTACTTTAAAAAAATAAATCAGTGTTGCAATGTAGGGACTAAATATTTCTTTTTATATTGTTTTTGTAACATCCAGATGAATTTATTAAATCTTATCCAATAATATTTTGGCCTTTTTTTTCTTTTTAAAGTACATTCAAATTCCTGTTGTCCCCTGTACTGTCTCTTCCTCCCAAAATACAGTGATTTAGAACTCAATCCTCTTCCCCTTGAAATCATGCAAATTTTGCCCTTGAAAGCACGTCAGTCCCCTAAATAAGGTTCATTTATACAAAGTAAAGTGCAGCCAGAGGTATACTCATACCACAGACAATATGTAATTAAGGAGAAAAACATCAGTCCAGAGGCTTTGAAAAATAAGATGCCTTTTACTCCACAGTCAATCCATATGTTTTTCAGAGCTTCATGCTGTCTCCTTTTATGTCTGACATGGATATCATCACTCAGCAGTGCACTGTATAATAGTATTATAAATATTTTGGATATTTGTCATCAGAAATTCTTTCATGGCTGAGTCATGAGCCTATAGGTTTTATTAAAAGGGGTTAATTAAATTCAATGATTTTGAAATTGAATTGATCTCTTTGATCCTCTCATGAATCAGTAAATGGTTAAAAGATAGGAAACAAAAGGTAGTAATAAATGGGCAGTTTACAAAATGGGAAGTGGTAAATAGCAGGGTTCCCCAAACATCTGTACCCTGTCCTGTGCTGCTCAACATATTATTAAGTGATCTGGAAAAAGGAGTAAACACTGGGGTGGCAAAGTTTGCAGACAATACAAAATTAGAGCTAGTCTACACTAAAAAAAATCAGATTGACCCTGTTATGTTGCTCAGGGGTGGAAAAAAATCCATCCCCCAAGTGATGTAGTTAAGATGACCTAAGTCCCTCTGTAGACAGCTCCAGGTTGACAGAAGAATTCTTCTGTGGACCTAACTACAGCTTCTCAGGGAAGTGGCTTTAATAAGTAATGGGACAACCCCTCCCATCACTGTAGTAAGTGTCTACACTGAAGCGCTACAGTGGCACAGCTGCAGTGCTGCAGCCGTACTGCTGTATTGTTTTAAGTGTAGATTTAGCCTTACTCAAGATAGTTAAGTCCAAAGATGACTGTGAAGAGTTACAAAGGGATCTTACAAAACTGCATGATTGGGTGACAAAATGGCAGGTGAAATTCAATGTTAAGTGCAAAATAATGCACATTTGAAAACATAATTCCAAGTATTCATATAAAATGATGGGGTTTAATTAGCTGTTACCACTCAAGAAAGAGATTTTGGAGTTCTTGCAGAAAGTTCTCTGAAAACATCTGCTCAATGTGCAGCAACAGTCCAAAAAGCTAATAGAATGTTAAGAACCATTAGGAAAGGGATAAATAATAAGACAGAAAATATCATAATGTCACTATATAAATCCATGTTACGCCCACATCTTGAATACTAAGTGCAATTCTGGTCTCCCCATCTCAAATAAAAATACATTAGAATTGGAAAAAGTACGGAGAAGGACAACAGAAATTATTAGGGGTATGAAACAGCTTTCATAGAAGAAGAGATTTAAAAGACAGACTGTTCAGCTTCAGAAACAGACTACTAAGGGGGAATATGATAGATATCTATAAAATTGTGACTGGTGTGGAGAAAGTGATTAGGGAAGTGTTCATTTACCCCTTCAAATAACACAAAAATCAGGAATCACACAATGAAATTAATAGGCAGCAGGTTGAAAACTAACGTAAGGAAGAACTGCCTCATATAACGCACAGTCAACCTGTAGAACTCATTGACAGGGGATGGTGACAAGGCCAAGACTATAACAGGGTTCAAAAAGAATTAGATAAATTCATGGAGAATAGGTCCATCAATGGCTATTAGCCAAGATGGTCAGGGACACAACCAGATGCTAGGGATGTCCCTAAATTTCTGACTGCCAGAAAATGGGACTGAATTACAGGGGATCGGTCACTTGATAATTGCTGTGTTCTATACATTAGCTCTGAAGCATGTGTCAGTGGCCACTATGAGAAGGATATTGTACTAGATGGACCATATGGCTATTCTTATGATCTCTGTAAAAGAACAGGAGCTCTAACTTCTCGTACGAGGCTAAATTCAGGTATGGTGTTAGCAGCAGTGAATCCTATGGAAATCTCTGGGCCCAACCGACAAACAAATTAAACAGTGTGGGGTTTGGAAATGAATTAGGTAGCTCCACAACTATAACAATTCTACACAAGAGTTTATTTTTTTCCCACAAATAAAGTTTCTTTCGAGCAGAAAAAATTATAATATAAATAAGCACCTTTACTTCCAGAGCACTTTATCCAGGTTCTGAAATATAAAGAAAAATGTGGGAGTTGGAAGGATCTCCACAGAAGCAGCTAACTCCCATGGGGACCCAAATTACTTAATTCAGCTCCCACATGGCCAATTCACAGGCCCCAGTCACTTCCTGGTGATTCTCAAGAGGAAAAGCTTCCTCTAGTTTCAACCTCCAGGGCAACAACTTTGCTGGAAAAACCCATTAGAAATGCTCGTTAAGTGAACCCTTCGAATGAAGCATTTGTATAAATGCAGACAGAGCTCAAACAACTTACAGCTGGACTACCTCTCCTACTACTCTACCCCAAGTAGCTCTAGTAAGATCCTTTATTCAAATAGACCCAGCTGTTCCCTCTGTTTCTTTAATTCATAGATTGCTATTCAGCCAAACAGTGATGCATGTTGCAAATCAAGTGAATTGCTGAAAAAATGTGAACAATAAATTAGTGTAAGTATTAACAATAATATTTTTAAATTAGAACATGATGCTGATTTAAAAGCCTATCCATCATAAGAATACTCCCAATACTGATAACCCCTTCTACTCCTACCAACCAAAAACAACAAATAAAAACTCCACCCCAAGCATAGTTTTGACCCCGCCAAAAGTGAAACCATATATTATAGGGATAACAGAAACATGGTGGAATAGTAGTCATGACTGGACTACAGGTATTGAAGGGTATGTGCTCTTTAGGAAAGACAGAAACAAAGGTAAAGGGGGTAGAGTAGCATTGTATATCAATGATGAGGTAGAATGTAAAGAAATAAGAAGCGATGCAATGGATAAGACAGAGTCCGTCTGGGCAAAAATTACATTGGGGAAGAAAACTAGTAAAGCCTCTCCTACGATAGTGCTTGGGGTGTGCTATAGACCTCCGGGATCTAATTTGGATATGGATAGAGCCCTTTTTAATGTCTTTAATAAAGTAAATACTAATGGAAACTGCGTGATCATGGGAGACTTTAACTTCCCAGATATAGACTGGAGGACCAGTGCTAGTAATAATAATAGGGCTCAGATTTTCCTAGATGCGATAGCTGATGGATTCCTTCATCAAGTAGTTGCTGAACCGACTAGAGGGGATGCCATTTTAGATTTAATTTTGGTGAGTAGCGAGGACCTCATAGAAGAAATGGTTGTAGGGGACAATCTTGGCTCAAGTGATCATGAGCTAATTCAGTTCAAACTAAATGGAAGGATTAACAAAAATAAATCTGCAACTAAGGTTTTTGATTTCAAAAGGGCTGACTTTCAAAAATTAAGGAAATTAGTTAGGGAAGTGGATTGGACTGAAGATTTTATGGATCTAAAGGTAAAGGAGGCCTGGGATTACTTTAAATCAAAGCTGCAGAAGCTATCGGAAGCCTGTATCCCAAGAAAGGGGAAAAAATTCATAGGAAGGAGTTGTAGACCAAGCTGGATGAGCAAGCATCTTAGAGAGGTGATTAAGAAGAAGCAGAAAGCATACAGGGAGTGGAAGATGGGAGGGATCAGCAAGGAAAGCTACCTAATTGAGGTCAGAACATGTAGGGATAAAGTGAGACAGGCTAAAAGTTGAGTAGAGTTGGACCTTGCAAAGGGAATTAAAACCAATAGTAAAAGGTTCTATAGCCATATAAATAAGAAGAAAACTAAGAAGGAAGAAGTGGGGCCGCTTAACACTGAGGATGGAGTGGAGGTTAAAGATAATCTAGGCATGGCCCAATATCTAAACAAATACTTTGCCTCAGTCTTTAATAAGGCAAAAGAGGATCTTGGGGATAATGGTAGCAGGACAAATGGGACGGAGGATATAGAGGTAGATATTACCATATCAGAGGTAGAAGCGAAACTGAAACAGCTTAATGGGACTAAATCGGGGGGCCCAGATAATCTTCATCCAAGAATATTAAAGGAATTGGCACCTGAAATTGCAAGCCCATTAGCAAGAATTTTTAATGAATCTGTAAACTCAGGAATAGTACCGAATGATTGGAGAATTGCTAATATAGTTCCTATTTTTAAGAAAGGAAAAAAAGTGATCCGGGTAACTACAGGCCAGTTAGTTTGACATCTGTAGTATGCAAGGTCCTGGAAAAAATTTTGAAGGAGAAATTAGTTAAGGACATTGAAGTCAATGGTAAATGGGACAAAATACAACATGGTTTTACAAAAGGTAGATCGTGCCAAACCAACCTAATCTCCTTTTTTGAAAAAGTAACAGATTTTTTAGATAAAGGAAATGCAGTGGATCTAATTTACCTAGATTTCAGTAAGGCATTTGATACCGTGCCACATGGGGAATTATTAGTTAAATTGGAGAAGATGGGGATCAATATGAACCTCAAAAGGGGGATAAGGAATTGGTTAAAGGGGAGAATGCAACGGGTCCTACTGAAAGGCGAACTGTCAGGTTGGAGGGAGGTTACCAGTGGAGTTCCTCAGGGATCGGTTTTGGGACCAATCTTATTTAATCTTTTTATTACTGACCTTGGCACAAAAAGTGGGAGTGTGCTAATAAAGTTTGCAGATGATACAAAGCTGGGAGGTATTGCCAATTCGGAGAAGGATCGGGATATTATACAGGAGGATCTGGATGACCTTGTAAACTGGAGTAATAGTAATAGGATGAAATTTAATAGTGAGAAGTGTAAGGTTATGCATTTAGGGATTAATAACAAGAATTTTAGTTATAAGTTGGG
The DNA here is from genome assembly GCF_009764565.3 of Dermochelys coriacea. Classification (NCBI taxonomy): domain Eukaryota; kingdom Metazoa; phylum Chordata; order Testudines; family Dermochelyidae; genus Dermochelys; species Dermochelys coriacea. The sequence continues at coordinate 94,221,824 of NC_050073.1, read as the reverse complement.
GACGCATCAATTAGAAGTAACGGAAGAGGAGAAGGACCTTGGAGTATTGGTTGATCATAGGATGACTATGAGCTGCCAATGTGATATGGCTGTGAAAAAAGCTAATGCGGTTTTGGGATGCATCAGGAGAGGCATTTCCAGTAGGGATAAGGAGGTTTTAGTACCGTTATACAAGGCACTGGTGAGACCTCACCTAGAATACTGTGTGCAGTTCTGGTCTCCCATGTTTAAAAAGGATGAATTCAAACTGGAGCAGGTACAGAGAAGGGCTACTAGGATGATCCGAGGAATGGAAAACTTGTCTTATGAAAGGAGACTTAAGAAGCTGGGCTTGTTTAGCCTAACTAAAAGAAGGTTGAGGGGAGATATGATTGCTCTCTCTAAATATATCAGAGGGATAAATATAGGAGAGGGAGAGGAATTATTTAAGCTCAGCACCAATGTGGACACAAGAACAAATGGGTATAAACTGGCCACCAGGAAGTTTAGACTTGAAATCAGACGAAGGTTTTTAACCATCAGAGGAGTGAAGTTTTGGAATAACCTTCCAAGTGAAGCAGTGGGGGCAAAAGATCTATCTGGTTTTAAGATTCTACTCGATAAGTTTATGGAGGAGATGGTATGATGGGATAATGGGATTTTGGTAAGTAATTGATCTTTAAATATTCAGGGTAAATAGGCCAAATCCCCTGAGATGGGATATTAGATGGATGCGATCTGAGTTACTATAGAAAATTCTTTCCTGGGTATCTGGCTGGTGAATCTTGCCCATATGCTCAGGGTTTAGCTGATTGCCATATTTGGGGTCGGAAAGGAATTTTCCTCCAGGGCAGATTGGAAAGGCCCTGCAGGTTTTTTGCCTTCCTCTGTAGCATGGGGCATGGTTGACTTGAGGGAGGCTTCTCTGCTCCTTGAAGTCTTTGAACCATGATTTAAGGACTTCAATAGCTCAGACATGGGTGAGGTTTTTCATAGGAGTGGGTGGGTGAGATTCTGTGGCGTGCGCTGTGCAGGAGGTCGGACTAGATGATCAGAATGGTCCCTTCTGACCTTAGTATCTATGAATCTATGAATCTATGAGAAGTGCTAGAGACTCCATGATGTCAACAGTGGACTTTGCTATTTTATGTGGAAGTTGCTCAGATACAGTGATAATGCTCAGCAGTATATACCCTAAGATAGATAGAATATTGATTGAATAAGTCTATGTTAATCCTGAAGCCACACCCATAGAAGAAAGCTACATCCTTATTAAATATACAAATTAATTGTAACGCTTACCTATTTCCGTGGGAGCAAAAAGAAGAATGTGGACTCATGCTAATCCTGATTATTGATGGTTCTGGGGTTAAGAAGAAAAAAATTGACTGAGGGATTTGTTGATTTGCTTCCTGTAGATAAGGGTGTTGCAATCTATGCTGCAATAGAGAGAAAGATGGCGGATATAGATGCTTGAATAAAGACTGAGAAATCTCCTATTACCTTCTGGAAAGCACAACCCGAGGTGAAAGAGAAAGGACACTGCAGATCTTTCATTCATACTGGCTGTCAGTGTGTGTATGTTCACAAGGGGGTGGGATATTAATGTAGATTTAGGCACTTCACCAAAAACAGTCCCGCATAGTTTGTTTCATCCAAGATACTGAGTACAATTCACTCATAATATTCAATATGGAAAAATCAAGATCGGAATTAGATAGTCTTCTATTTGAGGTCTCCTTTATTCCCTTCCTCAGGATGTATCTGATGAAATTCACACAATGGCAGATCCCCACTTAGACCCTGAATCCAGGACATAAGATTTGCCTAGTGGCTTGCATAAGCCCTTTGCTCTAGGATGAAATTCCCTATCAACTTATTCAGAAGTAGTTTTTCTGAAGGAAAATATTGTAGCCTGCTTTTTAGAAGTGTTTATTTACAGAGTAATACAAAATATGTTTCAATTGTAAACAAATGGAAAGTTCAATACTGGTGCCCACCTGCATCCTGTGCCGGAAGGTTCACATCTGCTAATCCCAAGCTTAGATGGGAAGTTAGCAGCATGCAAAACATGACATCAACAACCTGCTCTCAGTTGAAAAAAAGAACAGACCCTTTTTTGTAAAATGTGTTCTTTGGCAGGATGAATCTCACAGAATATTGCATCACAAACTAGGGTGGGCTCAGTGATGAAGCTGAACTGGAATGTTCTAACCAAGAAGAGACACAACAAGACACAGGACAGAGTTCATATGAACTTTTGGACATTTTCATGAACAAGGAATTGGGGTGAGATCCTACCCCTGTTGAAATCAATGGGACTTATGTCATTGACTTTAAAGGGATGAGAATACAGCCATTAAACCTCTAATACTTATAAATAAAAGCTAGGCAAAGACAGAATTGGTTTTGCAAAATGTTTTCTGTCAGGTTTGGGCTTTATAAACCCAAGATGAGGGGTGATTTGGATTAGGGTCTCTACCTAACTCAAAACTTCACTGTCTAGGTATTTGAATACATTATTCAAGTTTAGGCCCTGAGACCTATAATTTTGTTTCCTGCTGTGATAAAATATAGGTAACTTTCTATGTTTTTCTTTCTGCTTTCAATATAGATTAATGGTTAAATCTATTACCTTTTCTCAACTTCTGTTTAGCTACCATGGACCAACATTCTGACCCCTCCTCTTACTCACACTGACAAATAGTTATTCATGTGAGTAGTCCCATTGAAGTCTAGGACTATTTATGTGAGTAGCTGCTCTCTAATATGAGTAAAAGGGTCGCAATTTGGGCCAGTTAGGGCAGAATCACGTAGGGTTTGGCTACCTTTATTCACACTGAATAGCTTTTAACTCCATGAGTAGTCCCTTTGATTCAATACCATTTTCAAGATAAGGTGTTATTCAATGTAAGCATATCAGAATCAAGCCTTTATCCTCGCTGTGGTATTATATCCCTGTGTATAAAATGGTTATCCTACTTCTTACCTGGAGAGGCTTCATTCATGAATGAGAGCACCCTGGATGAAGAGGCCTTGGTCTTTGAAGGTATGTCTACACTGCTGCTGGGAGCAAGCATCTGAGACTGGATAAACAGACTTGCGTTAGCTTGTGGACACTACATCTCAGGCTCTCAAACCTACCTGACCCTCTGGGTCTGAGCCTGAGTAGCTAGCCTGAGTCTCCACTAGAGCCGCAACATCCTCACTGCTATTTTTAGTGTGCTAGCTCAAGCCCCTCTGGCATGAATCTGTGAAGCCAGGTTGGAAGACCTGGGAGCCTGATGCTGTAGAAAAACATCATAGTATTGATCAGAGTAAACCATTTAATAGAAGAACAGCGTTTGCCACATGTAAAAAAAATAAATCACCCTTGCCCCCAATAAAAACATGTTGTCCAAATAAAGAGGGAAACAATCCCTCTATGTACAGTAATTTTAGGAGTTTATTTTCAATGTGATCTCCAAAAGCTCCTCATTCTGTTACATGGAGCATAACTACACAATTCAACATGTTTTGGAATTTGAGAATCTATGAGATTCCAAAGATTATGGGTGAAATCCTGGCTCCACTCAAGTCAATTACAAAACTCCCTGTGACTTGAGTGGAACCAGGCCCTTGCCCTCTAAATTTAGCCTTCCAGGTTTTCTCATCCACTCTCTACAGCAGCATTGTATATGGGCTGGCTGATGTGTGCTTTTGTGTACAATTGCCTCCTACCAAATGAAATGTTGGATTTCCAGGATTGCTACTCTCTGTTAGCTGCCATACGAAGAAAATAATAGCTTTAATATTACTGCTGCTAAACAAGATGTCCTGCTAGCTTCAGCTGTAGGGTACTTTGTTTTCAGAGCAGAAAGTATGGAATTTTTTATTCCGGTGTCAATCATTATATTTGTGTGGCCACAGATCATTAACCAGGGTCTGCACCCAATACCGAATATATATGTGTGTGTTGCAATGGGGAAACTGGGTAGCTGCGACTGGACTGAGTCCTCTTGTCTGAGCTGAACAGTGAAAATATTGTGGGCCCTGGGATATTTCAAGGAACAGTAATGGTCAATAAAAAAAGAAATGTCTACAAGCAGACACTGGATCCTCCTCCATCTGTGCAGGAAAAGTCAAGCTAGTAAAAGAACAGCTGCATCTCAGATTAGTTCATATTAGAACATTTGTTTTCCTTACATGAAATATCTGATTCATTTTAGGTCAGATGAGAAGACCTATTGTAATCTAAATCTTTTTTCTTTTTAATAACTGAAAAGGCTATAAAGTGTTTGTGAACTATGACATTTTCAATTTTCCAGTCCTGGCACATGTCATACCCTGAAATATTCAGCTGTTTTGTTCTTACTTCCAGAAAACCCCCTCTATTTATTTGTAATCTTTTTGTGTAAAAAAAAAAGTCTTTAAAAGTGTCTCAGGCAGAAAGCTGCAAAATTGTCTGATGCCGACAATGCATGCTGACCAGTCTATGAAGGTCTATACTATATAGTTTTGCTTCTTTGCTACTGGATCCGAGTAGGACTCAGACTCTATATTATTAAAGGATTTATTTTCTCTAATAGTTTAGGGACCATAAAGATACCAAATGTGCCAAGGAATATTCTTCAATCCAACATTACATTATTTATAATTATGCCTTCAATTTTTCTAGGGCTTTTAATGAAAGACCCCAAATTACTATAGAAGCTATATCTCGAGGAATCATTGAGGGTAGGTTTACATAGCAAAGAAAAACCCACAACTGGCTAGTGCCATATGACTGGCTCACAGGGTTAAGGCTGCAGAACGGTTTCATTGCTGTATAGACTTCCAGGCTCAAAGCTGGAGCCCAGGATCTAGGATCCTGTGGGATGGGAGGATCCCAGAGCTCAGGCTCCAGCCCAAACCTGGAAGTTTACACAGCAATGAAACAGCCCTTCAGCCCAAGCACAAGTCGGCTGGCACAGGTCAGCCATGAGTTTTTCTTTGCTATGTAGACATACGCTGAACCACCAGTCAGTGAAACACATCAACCAGCACAACAGCAAAACTAACCAATGGTCCAGAAGAATAATTTATCCAACAGAAAATGCAAGGTGAATTTCGGTAAATTAACTTAGATAAGTGGATAATTAACTGTAGAGGAATTTGGCCAGGACATCACAGTGCTATTCCTAACTCTTGTCAATAGAGCTGTAGTGATTTCAAGTGACTGAAATATCACTTTAATGTTTTGCCCCAAAGGTGGAATCTACAATAAACAAAGCAACTCCCCAGATCAAGGGAAGAGTGCTTCCTGCTGTTCTAGATTAAACCAATGTCCATCCAAAAATAACACCATTGGCTCCTTTGGATTTATTCTGGATTCACACTAATGTAAATGAGATCAGAATCTGCCCCAGTAAGTTTCCATTAATCATTCTTGCAGCATCCTGGCTTCCTTTGGAGGTTTGTCATCCAAATGCTAACCAGGTTCAACTTTGTGCAAGGACCGTTTTCATTTAGTGCCATGTACAAACACTAAGAACACTGCTGATGCTTTGTAAAGAAACATATATAACATTACAAAAAATATTACAACAAAAACCAGGATCATTTTTAGTTTAGGAAAACTAATATTGATCCCCTGAATGGAAAGAAACATTTTTTTAAAATGTTGTCAATTATAAATAGAAGGTCAGTTACATAATAATATCTAAAAAGAAAAGGAGTACTTGTGGCACCTTAGAGACTAACAAATTTATTAGAGCATAAGCTTTCGTGAGCTACAGCTCACTTCATCGGATGCATTTGGTGGAAAAAACAGAGGAAATCTCTCCTCTGTTTTTTCCACCAAATGCATCCGATGAAGTGAGCTGTAGCTCACGAAAGCTTATGCTTTAATAAATTTGTTAGTCTCTAAGGTGCCACAAGTACTCCTTTTCTTTTTGCGAATACAGACTAACACGGCTGCTACTCTGAAACCTATAATAATATCTGTTTAAGGTTAATGAAAATAGTGGAGTGAATGGTTCAGAGAATAGGAAGCAATTCACCTAAAAAGATAGATCACCGATTCAAACCCTGCAAAGGCTGAAATAACCTGTTTGTTATGTAATGTCATTTCTGAAATGTATTAGTAGCCAGAGTCTTATTCAAAGTGGACATCACAAACCCCATCATTAACCCTTGTTGATAGTCTCAGAAGACTAGGAATGAATGGGAATGGAGACTGAAAGATGGTCCTTCCATGTCAGAATTAAGGCACTTTGGAAGAGTGGAAAACTTGCATTGTCACTTCTGACAATTAAGAGAGGATCACTCTCTAGGACTGTGATTCACAGCACCTGTCACACTATTAAAATGGAAGAATTCCTCCCCACTCTCCTCCAGCTTCATACAAAAAAAGTTTAGTGGGTCCCATAAGCATGCACAAAGGAGACATCAGAAGCCATTTTTTAAAAAAGGAATCACGGTGCAGACTATTGCACTGGAGACACTCTAATGGATCAGATTAAGCAGTCTTGAAACAGCAAAGATAATCATATTGATTTGGAAGGAATGTCTGGTTAATTTTTCACAAAGCGTGGATTCCTCAAAAATCAATAACTTTCTGCTGTATCTTTATTCTTTGGAATAAACTGTGTGTATCTAAGAAACTTGATTCCTAAGCTCAATTAGAGCCATAAAACATTCACAGACACAGACAGCACAAAAGAAATGCAAGCTTTCCCAGGCAGCAGTGAGCATTTAACCCCAAAGTAGGACAAAGAGAATTATTCTTCCTTGATATATTGTTGTCCTTGGACAGATATGACTTGTTTTCTTTAGTACTATAATTTTCTTTGTTTTTGTTGGCAATGCACACAGCCATCTACTCAGATATTCTTTTTAAAGTTTGTCTCCCCCCATGAATAGAACATCTATTACATTTTATACATTTAACGTATTAAAGGAAACAGAAAAAGTCTTACAAATTGTACAAACACTGATGGGAGTCTATGCACTGCATTTCAGCTACATTATACTGACAACAATTATTTGAAGAAAAAGATGGTACATTTTGAAAGACACCAGAGAGAACACACACAATACACACAGAGGAAAGTATACCAAAGACAGTTATTTGACTGTAGGTCTAATCAGTGATGAGCTGCCAAAATCTTAACAACCGGTTCCCTCCTCACCCCACGAGGGGGTCGTTGCCCACCCCTGCTCCCCGGGACTCCTGCCCCATCCAACCCCCCCACATTCCTTGATGCCCCCCCAGGACTCCTGCCCCATCCACCTCCCTCCCCTGTCCCCTGACTGCCCCCAGAACTGGGCAGGAGGGTCCCGTGGGCCACCGTAGTGGGTGCCCACCCCGCCCCTAAGAGCCAGAGGCACCTGCTGGGGGGCGAGGTGGGGAGTCCCGGTGGTGCTTACCTGGGGCAGCTCCCAGGAAGCATCCGGCAGGTCCCTCTGGCTCCTGGGGCGGAGGAGCATAGCTGGGGGGGGAACAGGGGGAGTGGCCGCTCCCCCACTGATCACATCAAAAGTGGCACCTTAGGTGCCGACTCCCTGGGTGCTCCGGGGCTGGAGCACCCATGGGGAAAATTTGGTGGGTGCAGAGCACCCACCGGCAGCTCCCTGCCCCGCACCCGGCCCCAGCTCACCTCCACTCCGCCTCCTCCCCTGAATCCACCGCCCCACTCTGCTTCTCCGCGCCACCCCCCCCGGCTTCCCGCAAATCAGCTGTTCAGCGGGAAGCCGGGGAGGGCTGAGAAGCAGATGGCGGCTTCCCACACAGGCCGAGGGTGGCGGAGGTGAGCTGGGGCGGGGAGCAGTTCCCCTGTGCTCCCCCCCGGGTTACCTGCTGCGGCACGGGTGGCCCTCCTCACACCCTCCTGCCCCAGCTCACCTCCACCTCCCTGGGCCTGAATGGGAAGCCGTCGCTTGCTTCTCAGCCCGCCCCGGCTTCCCGCGTGAACAGCTGATTCACAGGAAGCCGGGGGGGGGGGCAGAGAAGGAGGGCAGGGCGGCACGTTCAGGGGAGGAGGCGGAGCGGAGGTGAGCTGGGGCTGGGGATGGGGCAGGGAGCTGCCTGTGGGTGCTCTGCACCCACCAAATTTTCCCCTTGGGTGCAGTTATTTGACTGGAGCACCCGTGGAGTCGGCACCTAAGGCACCACTTTTGGTCGGTTAAATTTAGAAGCCCTTTTAGAACCAGTTGTCCCTCGCAGAACAACCGATTCTAAAAGGGCTTCTAAATTTAACAACCGGTTCTAGCAAACCGGTGCGAACCGGCTCCAGCTCACCACTGGGCCTAATTCTACCTTGAGTTACACTTAGTGCAACTTGACTCCAGTGTGGTTGCACAGGGCATATGTGAAGACAGAAGAGGGCCCTGTATGCTTGACAGGCAAGCCGTGTCTAAACAATACGAATGGATGTACAGTTAGTACACCTCCTATAGAAAGATGCCGGCCAATACTGTAACTTACAGAAATAATGGGACACCTCTAGCTTTAAACAGGTTTTTGTTTCTTTTTTTCATCCAGAGTCAATGAGTGTTGGGTGTAGCTACCTATAAACACTCTCAGCCCTTCCCACCAAACAATCAGCTCTCTGAAGAACGCATTTGTAGCCATGAATGGGGTGGTCTTAGGAGCCGGATTTTGCCAGCGCTCACATCACAGGTAGCTACAAAATGCATAGGTGTTATGGTCCTCTGGATGAATGAGAGAAATTAAGAACAAACATTTTAAACAGAAGTATTTTGCTATTGAACAGAGACACATATGGCAAAGGAAAGAGATTATGGATGTTATTCTCTTTTTTATTATATTTATTTTCCCTCTGGTAATCCAATATTTACTTGATGGGGTAATTTATGATAGATTTTTAAAATTCTCCATGGCGAGAGAAGCTAATTTGTCAGCCTAATATTTATCACTGCCAATACCTGTACATGTTTGACCTAGGTAAGACTTCAAATGCAGTAACGCTGGACAAACTTCAGGCCTCTGATATTCTTGTTAACTGCTGGAATTAGCCTACCTTGCTTGTCACCATGAAAGGTTTTCCTCCTTCCCCCCCCCCGCTGCTGGTGATGGCTTATCTTAAGTGATCACTCTCCTTACAGTGTGTATGATAAACCCATTGTTTCATGTTCTCTGTGTGTGTGTATATAAATCTCTCCTCTGTTTTTTCCACCAAATGCATCCGATGAAGTGAGCTGTAGCTCACGAAAGCTTATGCTCTAATAAATTTGTTAGTCTCTAAGGTACCACAAGTACTCCTTTTCTTTTTACATATGCTAAACAATCTGTTCCACTTCTCATTTTGCTGTGATGCTGCAATTTCATTTCCCAGACCCGAAGAAGAGCTCTGTATAACTCAAAAGCTTGTCTCTCTCACCAACAAAAGTTGGTCCAATAAAAGATGTTATCTCATACTCCTAGAAATACACTAACAACAGTAATATCCACACATGTTCTTGCTCACCTTGCACAACATTGGCTTTGCATCCCACTTCAAGCACTATACAATAGCCACCTGGCACAGTTTTGCTATACAGTAGAGGAGCAAGCTTCTATACTTTTTTTTGGGGGGGAGGGGGGTGTTTGACATTTCTGTTGCTCCAAGTAAATTTTCACACTCATACCATTGGGTTACTGGATTAGTCTGTAAGGAAAATCCTTTGGATTCTCACTTGCCAACAGGAAGGAGACGTAGAGCACTTCAGTGGCCTGATTTTCAAAAGTGCACTCGAAAGTTCTCATCAAATTGACTGACTTTAGTGGGAGCCCTGGGTGCTCAGCACTTTGAAAATCAGATCATAGTGGTCTAATGAATTCCCGATGAAACCACTGGCTTCACTGGATCTACACCAGGAAGGAATTTAGCCCTACAAATCAAGCTGACACCAGCTGTACTTTGAGTTTCAAGATGGAATGAATCCAAAGCTCAAAGGGAAATACAGTTACAAAGTTTGCCCAGGTTTTATGTCAAGTCCATAAATTGCACATGGATTTGACATAAACCCATAAATCAGCTCAGTTTTACTCAAAACAGGGCCCAGGTTTGTGACCTCTGGTGAACCTTGGCTGAATTTTGATCTTGGTACAAAACATAAATCCAGGTGAGCCTAAGGTTACATTATGAGCATTTTGCAAAGCTCTGTCTAGAAAAAACAGAATATAAAAAGTACAGTGTGTAATATTTTTTTACTATAGCTCTTCCAAATACTATTCAAAGTATCTCATTGTATGAAGATATCAAATAAAAGATATGAAAATGCATTTTTGAACAATAATTGCACATATCCATTGTCACTGAACAAAGGCAAAGCTAATTTCTAAGCCACACTCTCCAATAACAATAGCAAGAAGAATAACAAATGCTGAATGCATAAACAAAATCCCAATGACTAGAAGATTAAGGCTTTCTCTGAATTTCATACAAAACTTTTCGCTATTTGGATTTCAGCAGAAACATGCTCAGTGCGTAATTTTGTTGTAAAGGAAAATGTTTCATTTTAACAGCCATTCCCTTTTTATCAAGAGTTTGTTTTAGAGTGCATGAAAACTAAAATTTTATAGAGAATGTTCTGTTTTTTTAATGAGGGGGGAAATCAATACCTTTAATACAACCATCAAATTTGCTCTTCTCATTCAAAATACCTTTTTTTAAAAAATGTTTCTTTTCACAAGATCATGTATATAAAAGAGAACTTGTTGGTCATAAGAGTTAAAGGACATGGAAAAATGTCAGCTTCTTCAGCTGACCACAAAGCTCAGCAAATATCAGCACATGCAGAACTTGAAAGTAATTCATTGTATAATAATTTTATTACTATAGTTCTTCCAAATACCATTTAAAATGGTAGAAAAATGAAACATTTACAACAATTATTACAAACTTATTGCAGTATCGTGCCTTCTTGGACTTTGATCTTGGTTACGGTTAGAAACTGAGAAGATTCTGGCTTGCCCCTTCTTGGATGGGCATCCTCATAGGAAAAATCTAGAGGTGTTGCAGAAAGTAGTGTGGGTGATTCACTAAAAATACTCTTCGCTCTAAATTAATCTGAAGCCAATGCTCCAGCACTTGGGTCACTGGGCTCCAACATTCAAACAGCTCCAACATTCAAAATAATGAGTGAAATCCTGCCTGCATTGAAGTCGATGTCCAAACTCCTATTGATTTCAGTGGGGTCAAGTTTCACCCTGAATTTCTGACAATGTCATTATTAAATATACTCTGGCATTTATTGCAAGGGCAGGGGTGATGATAACCCCAATGTCCTGGCACATTTTTTGTAAAAGAAAAGTGGGGCTGTTCAGTGGAATTTGTCACATTGGATACATCATTCCTTACAGGAGATACTAAACTTGGGTTTATGCAGGCTTACGTCCACGCCTGGCTGTTGGTAGCGGATATTCCAGAATGAGGAAACTGGAGTAGTGAACAGTGGCTACAACTTTCCCACAGCTGTGGGATTTCACAGACAGACAGTGCAGCCCAGAGATCATGTGGCACTTGCTCATGTAGGGCATAGGGAGTTGGAGGAGGCACTTATTCAGTGAATCTTTGCCGCAGCCTCCACCAACAGTGCCCCTGTGGAGCCCCTAACAGAAGGCAGGTGGTGATATTATCACTTGCCCTGTCTTTAGAAGGAAACCTTTTAGATCCTGGGTATTCTGACAGTTGAATGCATAATTGGGCTATTTCTCTGCCATTAATAAAATCTCAGGTGCAAAGCATATGTTTATGTAAAGTCAAGATAGAGAGATGCAGGAAAGAGCGGTAGGGATAAGACAATCTGAAGAATAATAGAAGTTGCCCAAGGCAGCAAGGGAGGCAACAGGGGAACATAAACTTGAACTGAATGCTAAGATGGAACAGAAAAAAAGTGTTATAAAAAGCCTTGTGATGTACACAGTGTAATAACCAAAACCTCTTCTCTAAGAGACTGTACAATATTGCATCTGATAAATCAAACTGTTCCTCATGTCCCTGAGTCACAGCTTTGGCACAGCTACCATAACATTCAGTACAACTGTGTTAGTTTATTATTATTCCTACAATACTTCCAAAATAGTTCCTAATCTTACTTTTATTACACTTTTGCTTCTTAGATCGGGAGAGGATAAAAAGTAGTAATAGTTGTAATTACTTTGTAATACGTACTAAGAGCACAGAACTTCTTAGGCTGTAAGCTAGCATAGATTCTTGCTGTTTTATTAACCTTTCTCATCTACACTTTCATTTATTATTCTTTATAATTGTGCTGCTGAAGATGGTGACATGAATTAATGCAGGCAGAGATTGTGTGAAGTTCTCAACGTCCCTGCACCAATACACCTCAGTTCCAACCTGTTATCTTCCATTGTTTCAGTCCTAGTCCCCATATAGCCTTGAAATGTACTTCATTCTTGCCCTGCAGCACCGTTTGGCATTCTAGGCCTGAGGTCTCCACACACTGCTCTGTCAATTGTGACAAAATGGCCGATATTGGTATGGTGGTGCCCGTGCTTTTTGGCAGGAAGATACGATGCCATCCCTTGCCCCTGCTCTTGGGGTGTCAAGGGCCCTGCTAATGGCCTGAAGAGGAGGAAAGTGGAGGAGGAGTCTGGGTTTTCTCCTCACTCTGAGCCCCAGCCCATCTCAACCCCTGAGGGTTTCTTACCCTCTTCCCCTTTGGGTAGGACTACCCTCTGTCCTTGACGCTGGGGAAGGGAGTCTCTCTGCCCTGCTGGAGAAGGGTCTCCCTTCCTCCGGTCCTCTGGTCTTTCAATTCTTCAGCAACACACCTCCAAACACACCTCCAGTCTTCTGTCCTTCCTAACACGCCCTATCTGCCTGAAGCAGTGGGTTTTATTAGGTTCCTGACAAGATCTTAATTGACTACAGGTGCTCCAATTAACTGTAGCAACCCTCTCTAGTCTACAGGGAATGACACCTTAATTAGCCTAGGGCTAATTATATCTCCCCTCGACCACTCTCCCACTGCTCCCTGCCCCTCCTGTATCACATACTACTCACCGCCACTCAACACCAGGGGGTTGGGCTATGTGGGACGAGAGACAGTGTTGTCCTGATGGGCCGTCTGCATTGCCATGTTAGCTTCTGGCTCTGTGCTGTATCCAGAAGTGGAAAGGTTGCAGAGATAGGAACCATCTAGTCACTTGTGCATTCCTCTCCTGGTTTGCGTGCATCCATTGGAGTGGGGCATGATCTATCACAAGGCTGAACCGCGCCCAAGTAGGTCATACCGTAAAATCTCCATGGCCCATTACACTGCTAGGCATTCCTTTTCTACTACAGCATACTGTTGCTCCCTGGGCAGGAGCTTCTGGCTGAGGTAAAGGATTGGGTGCTCCTCATCCCCCACCATCTGTGAAAGGACAGCACCAAGTCCTATCTCTGAGGCATCTGTTTGTAGGATTAATTCCTTCTTGAAATCTGGGGCTATGAGCACTAGGGTGCTTCTGCTCATGATGGGGGCCATCTCTGGGTCTCAACTGGTCTGTACTACCTTGTGGTTTTCCTGATGGGGCCTCCTCCCAACCAGGGCAACTGTCTGGTTGGTCACCAAAATCCTGGTACCTAAGATTTTATCTGCCCTCCTTTCCCATCTAGATTTCCAGAACTTCCCGGGGGGTGAAAATAACTCAGGGGAAAACCCAGAAAAAATTGGGATAGGGCCATCCATGGGCATCTTGATCTCTGCTTGGGGTTTACTCTCCTAACTGGATGTGGGGGAGTAGGCTCTTGAACCCGGGAAAGTCCCTGTCAATTAAGACCGGGTAGGGGAACTTGAGACCACCCCAGATGTCATCTTGGTAGTGTTCCCCTGGATCTCAATCCGTATTGGGACTGTGGGGTAGAAATTTACTGTGCGGTGGACACATATCACTCTGGTGCTCTTGGCCTGGCTCAGTTGGTCTTGCCCCACTAACTTCCCTGAGACCAGTGTGACAGCACTCCCAGAGTCCACCAAAGCTATGGTCTGGTTGCTGTTCATCTTTACCAACCTGGTGTACTCATGTGGGGCCGTCGTGACCCCCACCAGACTGATTAGGCCACATTGATCCCTGCGATCCTCCAGATTGCATTGCATGGCTCCTCCCTGGTGGGGCACTGGGCTGCTATATGCCCCAACTCCCCACACTCGTAGCAATGATATCTCATCCTGGAGGTTGCCCTCTGTCTTGGGCTCTCTGTCCTGCATCCCCAGCCCTCCCCCCATCAACCCCCAGGTCCCTTCGGGGCCTCAGGCCTCTCCTTGGTGCCTCTTCTTCCCTCTATGCATTTCCTGGAGTTCTCAGTGATCTGGGGCCTCGGGGTTGGGACTGGCTTCCTGGAACGCCATGTTTCACCTCCCAGGGTTTCAAACAGTTCACGGGCTGCCAGTTGTCTCTCTACAAGGGTGACCTGTTCATCATAGGTAGAGGTCAGGCTCGGAGGCCTGAGGGTAGTCCCCTCATATAGCGGTCCAGAACCAGGAGCTCCATTATTTTCTCAGAGCTGAGAACCTCCAAGTGTAACCACTTCCGGGCTAGCTGGATTAGGTCACACAGTTGTGACCACAGTGTCTTATCTTCACAATAGTGCCATTCATGGAACCTCTGGGCTCGCAAGGCTATCGTTACTCCAGACGTGACCAGGATTTCCGCCTTCAGCCGTGGGTAATCTGCCACCTCCTCTGCGGTCATATCATAGTAGGCTTTTTGGGCTTCCCCGCACAAAAACGGGGCAAGTATGCCCAAACACTGGTCTTGGGGTCAGGGCTGTCCTCTCAAAGGCCAGGAGGTATGTCTTCACATCATCCTTCCAGGTCATTTTCTGCAGACAGTAGCTGGCCCATATGATCTGCGTCCCTGTAGCTGTCATACCTGTAGCTTGGCTCCATAAGGGCCTTCACCTGGTTCATGAGTTCCCGCAACATGGCCGGATATTGGGTGGCCTGGGTCATCAGCTGATGATTGGGCTTCTGCTGCAACCGCATGGCCTCTTGTTGGTCGGCGGTTGCTTGCACCAGTGCTTTGTTCATGTCCTCCATCCTGGGGCAGGGTGGTCATGACCCACGCTAGGTTATATTCACAATGTGGAAATCCCACTCTTAACACCACATGTGACAAAATGGCCAATATTGGTATGGTGGGTCCTGCTCTTTTCTTTGTGGGGGGCTAAGATGACACATCTTGCCCCTGTTCTTGGGGTGCCAAGGGCCCTGCTAGTAGCCCGGGAAGGTGGTAGAAGAGAGAAGTGGGGGAGGGGTCCGGGTTTGCTCCTCACTCTGATCCCCAGCCCATCTCAACCCCTGCGGGTTTCTTCCCCCCTCCCCTTTGGGTATGACTACCCTAAGTCCTTGACATTGAGGGAGGGAGTCTCTCTGCCCTGCTGGAGCAGGGTCTCCCTTCCTCCGGTCCTCTAGTTTTTCAATTCTTCAGCAACACACCTCCAAACTCCAGTCCTCTGTCCTTTCTCACACACCCTGTCTGCCTGAGTAGGGGGTTTATTAGGTTCTTGACAGGGCCTTAATTGACTACAGGTGCTCCAATTAACTGTAGCAACTCTCCCAAGTTTACAAGGAACCACACCTTAATTAGCCTAGGGCTAATTATATCTCCCCTCGACCACTCTCCCACTGCTCCCTGACCCTCCTGTATCACACAATGTATGTCAATCCTGGCCTGTAGCAGCTCTTATTATTCCTGTCCTGGGCCTTTTTGGAGCAGAAAACTGTCCATCATTCTTAATTGTGTTGTGTTCTCTTTATTGCGGCTAAATATTGCCACTAGGAATCAAAATGAAACTCTTAAAATCATTTTCATTATGGGGCCTAAAGCACGCTTTGAATACTAGTCTCCAGCAGTAAATGGCCAGGGCATAACCCATTTACCAGTTTAACCTTCATTTATACTGTTGATTTTTATTATTTTCCTCTTTCCCTTTTCTCCATTTCACAGACTCCTAGGTATTCAGCATGCTGATGTTTTGGCAATACATGTGCATTCAGAGGTACTGTACCTGTAGCTGGTTGATAGTTCTGAAGTATTCAGTAGTACCTTTGTTCATCAGACTGGAATGAAGCTGCTTTTTGGATCAAACATTATATGGATATGAAATGGACTGTGGGTACACTAGGGGAACGGCAACTGTCTGCATTACAAAAACCTTGGGAAAAGGACATGATGCTTACTAGCTCCCCATTGATTTTTTCCTAGCAGGAATTATGATCAAGAACCAACTCCAAGTCAAGTTCAATTTCACGAGGAACAAATAAAGCCTTCTATTAGTTCAGTTACTGGACATCAATCAGAAAGATAACATTCAAAGAACTGTAACCTGTTCAGAATAATTTCTAAATCACTGTGGTTCTGAATAGCAGCTGGGTAAGATTTACTGTTACACCTATAAACAAACTTCAGTGCTTGGCACACTGCTTTAAAATTAGCCCTCTGTCACTTACAGATGGAGAAGTTTAATGTTCTTCACTTCTGGTTAGTGGTTTGAAAAGGACAAACATTATCTGCATTTCTTTGCACATCCAGAATTCCTATTCAGTGTATGTCGGAGGAGGACATTAAATACTGAATAATGTGAAATGGAACTTCTAATTTAGATGTGTAGATAAGAAAGGTAAATAAGAAGAAACAGTTCTAGCCTAAGCAAGGAGTTCAGTGGATCTGTATTTCCTTCTTTGATACTATGCATGAACAGAAAAACACCATTGGAGAAAGGCTGTGAAGTCTAGTATAAATCCTGGTATCTAAAACTGTGGTCATGCATTGTTTTGATGCTTCCCTGAAAAAAAGTTGCAATGGCCATCTGGCATTACAGATGCTGCTTTCCTCCATTTCTATTTGTCTTGGAGGGAACATGCAAGGACAGAAAAATTGATTAGTTGGTTTGGGGGAACACGTAAATAGAAAGCAAAAAAACATAGCAAGGGGATTGCAGTTTCTTTGAGTCATCCAAGGAGATACCATACAATCAATTTATTTTTGACATTTCACCACTAAACCTTTGCAGTGATCTGAAACAGCAAAGTCTCATTGTCAACAAAGATCAGAATGGACATAAAATATAGGTATATAGCATGTGGTTATGGTAACCAAACTCCTTAATGACTAGGCTTCATTGATCTCAGTACAAGATTTTTTTTTATGAGGGGAGGGGGAAGAAAGGAGGAGGGGTGGAATCCACAATTCCATCACTGTACTTAAATTACAAAAGACAGGTTACACATTACATTCCTGCCATGGTACTTTCACCTATGGATCAAGATAAGTTCTTCTGATTTGTGGGCAGAATAAATTTTGTCCTGATGATCATTTTACCTTGAACTGTATTGTTAGTCAGAAAATGCACATCTCACATCCAGGGGACCCTAATTGATAGTCACTGGGATGCACAAACAAAACTCAATTCACTGCATGTATTTCAGGGGAAAAATTACTACTAGATGAAGACAAGCTCCTGGTATATATTTAAACTCTTCTTTAGGGAAAAAAGTCAACAATGGGAGGGGAGCCTGACTCAGAGATAAAGAGACTAGTTTTAGTTACTTTTAAACTTTGAGCTTAGGAGCTGAGAGAGAAGCAGGACAGCTCAGGGAGTCTCTGATTAACTCCCATACCTAACAAAAGGAGTCTTCGACCTTCTGCGGGATCTAGTGCATGGTTCAGGCAGTTCCAGCCCTGCAGAGACCAACATCCAGAGCGGCAGAGATCCAATTCATCACTGGCCAGCAAAAGCCAGCCAAGACCCGCTCAGGACTCCAGACGCAGGGGTACGTAGAGGATTCTGTACCCATCCAAGGGTGAAAATACTGTGAGGAGGCCAGTATTTTTTTTTAAGTAGGCCAACATTCATAGAACTGCAACATGTGCCTCTGGGTTCTCTCAGCCTGGGAAGGTGCCAGGCAGATAGCGATGAATTGGGAGTGTTGGCAAGTAGGAAACTGGTTGATGTGTGAGTGTTTTAGTACTTATTAGTTAACCCTAACTCTGTCTTTCCCTAGACCCTATTTTCCTGCTCATTTGTTATAATGTTATTTTTGGGTGTGTCATTTTTTTGCTGGGGTTTATTTTATGTACTTTATTGTTTCTTGTGTACTGGGTTTTATACTCCTTGCCAGCATCTCAAGCGACAGCACCCCATGTGTCTTTGGCTCAGTGAGAAATCACCTTGGGTGCAGGCAATAGGAGTCAAAAAAGAAGAACCAAGGACCCAGCCCATGCAAGGATAGTGGAGAAGCTACTCCAGATAGCCAGCCCCAGTGAAGAGACTTAAGTCATACCTTGGGTGAAGGACTACATTTCTGTTCATGTGAATGAAACAACTGATTGACAACTCTGTGGATAAAGAGAATTCCAGAACACATACTGATGTAGGGAGCAGTGAGACAAGCTTCTCCTGAAACACAACTCAGTTTAGGCAGGGCAGTCCGGGGACAGATTCACTAGTCAGGTTTCAGAGTAGCAGCCGTGTTAGTCTGTATTCGCAAAAAGAAAAGGTGTACTTGTGGCATCTTAGAGACTAACAAATTTATTTGAGCATAAGCTTTTGTGAGCTACAGCTCACTTCATCGGATGCATTTGATGCATTTTGATTTTTTTTTTTACTAGTGAGGTTGTGGGCTTTTTCTGGCACTTCGGTGATGCAAGAGGGCTGCAGTCGCGCCACAGATGCCCCTCAGAGAGTGCCAGAGCTTAGGCAAACTCTCCACTGGGATATCTGTTCAGAACTCAGATCTTGCAGCTCCCTGGTGCTTTGTCTCCACACAGGAGGCATATTAAGTGTGGCTCTGCTATATGGGCTTAGAGTTAATTGAATGCTGCTAAGCCTGTTATTTGTATTTTTATATAATTTTGATGGATAATATCAATGTTTTTTATCTATTTTGATCTATTTAAATGTTTACATCTTATGAAATTATTGTAAGCATTCTTCTATTTTTAACATTTGCATTTTCACAGAGGAAATTATGGGGTGGAGAGTCAGACAATTATTTAATGCTAGTCTGATAAGTTCTCAAGCAGCATTTTTCTTTTTCTCCGTTCAGCTTCCTTCAAGCCCTGTAGGCACCTAAATTAGCTCAGCACCATTAGGCACCTATGTTTCTGCTTGTGAGCATGTACCCCACAGCTCCATGCCAGATGTCAGGACCCCCAAGCACAGAGCAATGCACAAACTGAGAGAAAATAGGCTTTCTTCCACCCTAACTCACCTCAGGGCCTGATCTTGTAATCATGCTTAGACCTCCTTTCCTGGATCGGGCCCGACAGACAAGCTGACACAAAATGGCCAGAGCAGTGCGGGAGGAAGAGAGACTGAGGGAGCCCCACATCAGAATGTTGTAGAGCCCTAGTGATTAGAAAACTCACATGAGAGGTGGCACATCCCAGTTCAAATCCCTTCTCCCCCATAGGTGGAAGGGAGACTTGAACGAGGAGTCTCCCACATCTCAGGTAAGTACTCTAACCACTGGGCTAAAAGTTATGAGGGAGGGCCTCCTCCTTCACCCCCAGCCTCTTGCTAAAATGGTGAAGGTGCCTAATGCCAAGAGAGGGTTTGTAGCTAAGAATTCCAAACAGATTTTTGATAATATTTTTTATATTTTTTAAAAGTAGGATAAAAAATATAAAAAAGCAAAGAAATCAAATGAAAAATAAGTCTATTTTGAATGCTTTGAAATAAAAACAACCTGTCCTTTTGTGAAAATGGTACTCAGACTTCAACCAGCTTTATACATTACCTTTACATAGAAAGCCCTAAGGATCACACAGACTAGCTGTGCCCCTCTTCTAGTGGAAGGATTCTAGGCCAAAATTGCCTCTTTAATTGTGTTCAGAAGATATACAAGAACACTCATTTGTACACACAGGTAATTTTGCACAGTGCAAAACAGTGGACATAAGCATTCATTTACATTCTGGATAGCGGTTCAGTTTGGCAGGGTTTGTATACCTTATTAATCATGATTCACAATTACATGGTTATATTTGCACAAACGTTTGCGATGGATGTTCTTCATACAAATACTTGTGTTCACATAGAAACAAAGGCACATGCTCAGATGACCAGTCACAGACCACAAATAATAAATAGTGTGCAAAGACAAACATTCACATTGCACTCTCCATCAGTACCCAGCCTGGGCCGGGGAAGCTAATGATCCAATCAGAGGATCAAATTCAGTAATGAATCCTGGTCACGTGCCATCTGAGGCAAGTTGCACATACGCTAAGACGACAAACACCTGATCAACTTAAGTCAATTCATCCACAGATTTCTGTGGATTCTTATGAACAAATGTAATGACTGAAATCAAAATTGGGTTACAAACACTTAATGGATAACAGAAATCCTGACAACCACCCTGATCAGAGAGAAACATATGGCATTATTGTACCATAGCAGCAGATGTTTCCAATAGTACTTGTTCCACCACCCTCCTTAATGAGGAGGAATGGTCCCGAGGTAGAAGCAAAAAGCCATCTTATTTTAAGGATTGAAAAGTGTTTGTTTGAACAAATTAAGAGAAGATAGAGCAGACAGAGAGCTCTAAATAGGACAACCTGTAGGGAAAAATTAGTGTGACTATACCTTTCACTAAGCTTAAAAAAATAGAGCTGCTAAAACAACGTAATAATATAAATTAATGTATCTAGTGATGTTGTGGCATTTTCATCCTAAATCAATAGTAACTTAATATCAAGTCAACATAAATTTGGCTGTTTTACTTAAATGTGTTTCATATCCACCTTCCTGTAATGAAGGATGCTTCTATGTTATGCTTCACAGGGCACAAAGGGATGCATTTGCATTGCACTTTCCTCATTCCACCTCACCTCCCTACACTGTCATCTGATTGATTACTTCTACCAATTCCAGGCAATATCCAACTCAGGAACGTGCTTGAACACTGAGGGGAAAATCATACCTCAAGATAACAGTAACATTCTGTTACAGTTTTTCCACGAAGGAAAAGAATGAAAAAATAATAATAAAATCCAAAACTAAGAAAGCATCCTGCAAGCCACTAAATGAGCCCATTATCATATTTTCTAATGAGAAGTTACAGCAAGGTTGTTTGACCAAAGTGTTGCTGGCTGCATTATATACCACAATACCTGCTTGTAATATCTGTATGCTAGTTAGAACTATATCCTGGTGTAATTTAAACCAATGGTCTTGGTTTCGCATTTCTCTTGTTAGCAATATTCATACTAATACTCTCCATTCATTTATGAGGGCCGATTGGGAATCAGATTTATAATTGTATTTTGTGCTCCGCTTTGCTTTCTCATTATCCTGTAAAGTCTTTCAGTTATGTGGATGTTTTAAAAATGGATTTTAAAGAATATGTATCTTTCTTAATTTAAACTGTACAGTAGCAACAAAAGTACATAATAAAAGTATAACATTAAAAAAATAGACAATATAATTTTAAGAAACTCCAAAATCTATTTCCCCTTTCTAGACAATATTTGTTGGATGATGCCCCACAAACTCCATAAAAGATGAAGGCAGCCAGAATCAATCATAGAATCAATACTTTGAGCAGTCCAGTGTGGGACTTCCCCATTTTCTCCAAAGTCGAGGCATCTTATTGGAGCTGGTCATAATTTTTTTCAACAAGCCATTTTTTCACTGAAAATTGGCAATTTGTTCAAACTGAACATTTTTGGAGGAGTCAGGTTGATTAGTTTCTTGACTCAAAAAAACTTAAATAAATTTTTAATTTTTAATTTTTTCCCTGTTCAAAATGACTTTTCATTTTAAATTTTAGATAAATTATGTTACATTTAAAAAAAATGGTTGAACTCAAAATGAAATGTCTTAATTAACCTGACCCAAACTTTTGTATTTTGAATTTTTGATTTGAGAAAAGTATTGAGATTTCTACTTTCCTTCCCCTCCCCGATTTGAGTTGAGAAAAATTTCCAAAGTCTTGAAAATTTTCACAGAATTAGAAAACTTTCCCATGCACTTCTAATTCATAAACAAGCTTCTCCAAGAATAAAGATCCATCGAGGACACAAATTCATTCTTTTACTAGCAAAATAGGTTCTTTCCTCCACTAATGGAAAATACAATGCCTTGCTCTTGATAAAGCAATTCCAATATATTTGATTTTATATCTGTCCTCTCCAAGCTGGGAAATATCATTTATAATGCAAATACACAGATGAAAAAAGCTTTCTACATCCACAATGTCTTTACAGTGTTCAGGCCATGGCAATACAGAAAGTTTTGAATAACCCAGCATTTGCGCACAATGTGCATTAAGGTCCCAATCTGGCAAAGCACTTTAGCATGTATTTAATTTTGAGGATGTGAGCAGTCTATTTGAAGTCACATTCAGCAGGGCAGAACAGAGAAGAGAATTTTTCTTGAAGTCTGCACCACTGACTAGAACTGAAGAACTCAAGGCAAATATGATACACATCCCAACAACAATAAGCAGGTAGGCCCTACAGCTGCATGGAATACTTTAGCTATTGAGGGGTATTTTAACTTTCGTGCAGTTTAAGGGCAACAAATCACTCAAGTCCATATTCCAGTCAACTTGATCTAATCTCAGCACTTTAGACTCCTGGATGCTGATGTGTTAAAAAAAAAAAAGAAAAAAAATTTTTTGGCTCAAGGTGCTCATCAGCCATCTGGAACTGATTCCCCAGTCTCATCCATTATGTAAATGAGATGTAGTATTTGTTATGTTTCATCTATTGATACTAATACATTAATGTGGATGTTACAGCTTGAGCCCTTGAGAAGAAATTGGCTTCCCATCACTCAGTGGCTTGAGATCACACCCCATTACTTTTAAAGGCTCTGTAATAAGAAAAGGAGTACTTGTGGCACCTTAGAGACTAACAAATTTATTAGAGCATAAGCTTTCATGAGCTACAGTTCACTTCATCAGATGTCACTTGATCGTTAATAGAGCAGATTTTGGTGATGCAGTAAGATGGTGACTCCTCCCCACCCTCCAGACAAATTATGCTATTTCATGCAATTGCATATTATATTTGTTCTGTGCAACTAACTTTTTATTTTACCCTCATACCTTTTTGCAGTTTGGAGAGTAGAATAGCTGATTAGTTCTTTTTCTCAACTGAAATTCTAACCAGCAGAAAGCAATTGAAGATATGTATTTTAAAACTTTTTTTTTAAACTGCAAGGAAGAGATTTAGACTTGACTTGAAAAATATTTGTTCCATGTCTGATTATTATATTTTTTCCATGTTGCCTGTGAGAAAGTATATAGAGGGCTCCGTTCTGCTATCCCCCACTCATGCAAATAATCCTTTTACATGAGTGAATTCACTGAAGTCAATAGGAATACATGGGTGATATACAGGTGAATAAGGATTATGGGTTTGCTCCTGTAAAGTGATCCTTGAAAGTGTTAAGCAGCCAGCATTCCCACAAAGATCAGTCAGGAGCTGTAAGGTGCTGAGAACATTTCAGGACTGAGCCCTATTGTAATACGGACTTCAGGATCTAACTCTGAAGCAGTACATGCAATCCAAATCAGGTTCTATTTATGTTTTCTATTCAGGCTCACTATATCAAAGTATTGCATAATGACAAGTTTCAGATTAGCAGCTGTGCTTGTCTGTATCCATAAAAAGAAAAGGAGTACTTGTGGCACCTGAGATGCATCTGATGAAGTGAGCTGTAGCTCACGAAGGCTTATGCTCTAATAAATTTGTTAGTCTCTAAGGTGCCCCTAAGTACTCCTTTTCTTTTTATATCAAAGTATTTTAACATGCCCTTGTTGTATTCTTAAATATCTATAAAGCAAAACAATAAAGAGAAGAAAGAAGAAATAAAGCCTTGCATTTTGACAGAAAAGTTTAAATAAAATTTTTTCTACATTAATAAATAAAAAAATAAATAAATAAATAAAAATAACTGCTAGCCAATGTAGGGAATGTCAGTGAGCTTTAAGTGTTCACTTATGCAATGCAATAGGTTAAACTGAAAGTATAACCAAGCTGCTTTTTGTCACTTATATACATTGTTAAATATTGATCTCAGTATGTTATACACACACACCTATATATGCTGAGGTAGATAAAAATACTGTGCATAAGGCAAACATGGAACTTTACATCTTCAAATCACTGTACAGCTATCAGGAGTCTGGTCCTGCAAACCTTGACTCACTTATCCACAGGCAGGACAAAATTTGTTTTTGTTTTTATCATTTCAATAGATAATGATAATTTTTAAGTATTGTTTCAGATTTTTATCAATTTAAATTTTATTGTGCAAAATGATGGGTTTTAAGCTTTTTTGTATCTTTTTTTTTTTACAGTTGCAGGAAATCATGAGAAGTTCAGACAATAAGGCCAGCAGATGCTGTGATTCAAGAAATTAAAGCTTTACAGCTGTCAACACATAAATTGTCAACATCACATGTCAAAATATACAACGTATAAAATATATAAATATTCTTAAATCAAAGTCTAGTTCTCAAGCAGGATTTTTCTTTATTTTCCTATCTGTAAATTTCAACTATCATCAATGGAAATGTTGTTTCACCTGTTTGTGGGTTTATGATGAAATGGACTTTTACCGACATTTACCCGCAAAATATCTAATCCTTCTAAGCCTACTTATTCATGACATGAACAGGATTACTCATTTGATAAAAGATGGCAAAACTGGGATAGAGCAACCAGTTAGCTGAAAATGGGAGACAATGTAAAACAGATTATCTTGGTTAAGGTTTGTTAACATTAAATAAAGAATATAGGGCAGGACTCATTTAGTAACAGCACATGGAATGGTTTGGAATTGTGATTGGACAAACAGGGTCAGTGGGAACTTGACAGTGCCAATGATATTTTAAGAATAAGTAACTGATATATAATATGTGCACTTAGGTATTATGACATTTAAAAAAAAAGTCTCTGTCTTTCCTTCCATTCCTTCATTTTTTTCTGAACAATATATTTTCCATCTTGAAAAAAAATGAAAATGTCTTATTGTAAGGTGGAATGGACTTGTTTCCCCAAAAATATTATTTGCCATTGAGAACATATATTAATTTAAATAAATAGTAAAATACATCATTTGTAGCTGTCACTTTCATTGTTAAGACAGATACCTAGAAGTGGATTCTGAGATCAGTGGTCTCTTTTGACATCCTGTAGGAATAATTTATATCTTCCTTCATTGCCATCAGTAATTAAACCCTAAAATATGTACAAAGATACAGGAAAATTAGTGTATCTCAGGGTAATTGTTTTTAACATGGTCTGGTGTTGAGTTCATCTCTTTTCTCTTGATTGTGGGTCGTATTAGCTCTTCCTTGACCTATTATTCACATCTGTATTTTTTACATTAGTATTTGGTGTGGCAGCAAAGGTACCTTAATTGAGCAGCGTTAATTGCTTTCTGGCAAAAATGGCTTTTATATTGTCACAGCACTGGCTTTTTGTTCTGATGTTGCCAATGTGCTTTTTGGTTTATTGTTGCTCACTGTGTTAGTTTCATTCCTTCTGAGCTCAATTGCAAACTTGATATTCAGATCATGACCATCCTAAAAAAATCATTTATATTCTTTACCCAGCATTTGCTATTCAGAGTTTATCTAAATGTCCGTATATGATATCCACACTGGCTACCATCAGTATATCTAATTACAATCAAAAGAAATATAGAGTTTTTCTCCCACAATGGTTTCAAACATTTGGCCAAATTCCACTCTTCAGTGATTTTCAACAGGCTTTGCATCGATCCCTGAGTTACAACTGTGGAAGTCCATTGACTTCAAACAGACCTGTACATATGTGCTTAGAGCAGAACTGGGTTCAGAAGGTTGGAAAAAACACTATTGTACTTTATTTGTGCTGTTTCTTATGGTTTTTTTTATTTGTGCTAAATGTCAGGTATTAAAAGGCCCCAGCACATTAACAATTCAATTAGAATTGTAAAGAAATTGTGTAATTGTGCCTCTGACTTCAGTCGTCACAAAAGTTTACTACAGTATATTAAAGAATAATAAAAAGTGCAGACCAGTTTTAAATAGATACTTCATAGTTGCTGGATGAGGCTGTCTTACATACTTAGGTGTAAACAGAAAGAAAATAATAAAGTATCATGTCACAATGGGAAATAAACTAAATAATTCAGCAGCTTGGTTTCAAAATAGGCTAATCTGGTGAAAAATAAACCAGTCGCTTTGAATGCCAACAGTAAGTGGATCCTGCACACTAAGGTCAGGTGAATCTCAAAGAGTTCAAGGTTCAAATGTTTATTAAGGCAGGGTTAAGGCTATAAACTGGGGAAAAAATGGTCTTTATGTAACCTGAAGTTTTTAAGGGAAAGGACATAGTAAAGACTGTTTGTGCAATATGAATTTTGAATTACCAGATTATGAGGGAAATTTTTTTCAAGGAATGAGAAGGTGTGTATATAAAAATGCACACACATTTACCACAATTTAGCATGGAATTTTAGCAACAGGGGACAAATACTGACCTGCTACTTCAAGGCCAGGGAGGGGATATTGCACTGGAACAAGTGCTGTTCTACTGTAAAAGTATGGGGCAGATTTGGAGGAGCTGGCAGGGCGTATGCCTTGGATTGAAGAAACCTCTATAAAACTGAAGTGAATCCATTTTGGAGGAGTGGGGCAAGAAAGATGCAGCTGTTTTCACACCTGTCCAGCTACCTAGGCTATTCATATTGCCCTTAATGAGGTAATGTAGGGCATGCAAATGTGCACTTTTGGTGTATGCAAATAGGTCGATATCCATTAAAAGCTTGGCCTCACTATAGCTTTTTAATTAGGTTAATTTATAATTAATGCATTTTTAACTCTCTTCAGTTATTCCGTTGTCTGCGAAGAGCCACGCACAGACCTTTCTCAGAAATCAGCCTGAAGTCCTTGTTCTGTCTGATCTTCTTCCAGTAGACAACTTTAAAGAGTTAAATTTGAAAGAATTGTGGAGCTGAGCATCTGCATTGGGAAAATGGCTTTGATTCTGTCACCAGTGGCAAAGGACCTTTCAAAATCATTTGCCCCCAAATCACTTAGGAGCTGGAATTCTTCTCACTTACAACAAATGATTTTTTTTAAAAAAGGTCGCTAAGGCCAAGAATTAATACGATGGCTTCATTAGTACCACTTACAAATGAAATTGGAGTGGAATCCTAAATAAGGCTTCTTTGTGAATAGCAACTGTTTGTTTGCTCCTCCCCGCACTGGCAACCAGCTGAAAGTGAGAATAACACAGATGCAAAAGAAAGCATCATCCCCCTACCTCAATGGTTGTGAAATGTATCCATGTTCTTCTCTCACTGAGCAGAAAAGAGGGTAGAGTGCATGGCTCTGTGCAGAAATCTCTGGCTAACACACTGGGTGCCTCAATACTTGTTGCTACATTTTGTTAAACAAAGCCATACATATGGCACAAGGGTGATGACAAACATCTGTGTTCTATACCTCTAATCAACAGGAGCATGCATCCTAGCAATTTGGTTTTTTGGTGCCTGACTCATTGCTGCAGATGAACAACATGACAGCAAATACTTTCAGAACCACCATTAGAAAGAGGGCTGCGGACAACACCGCTGCGTAGAAAAACATTCTTTCTCCCTCTCCCTCTTTGCAAAACGCACTAAATTGAAGATTATTAGCAACATAAAAACCAGACAGGGAATTTCAAGCTGCTGACATTGTGGCATTGAATACACAGAGCTCAGCAGCAAGACGCCAGCAGCAATCTGAAACAACCTTCAGTAGACCCCCATCTAATAACTGCGGGTTTCAGAGCATCATTGGATGTGCAACCTCCCAAGGTTATTGAATAACAATCCTATTTCTGCTAATAGTAGATGCTCCTACTTGTCTTATAATTAGTCACTGTGGAGTTTTATAAAGGCCATTGGGATGAAATAGAATGCTGTGATTTGTTTTAAGAAAAAAGCAGAGGAAATTATCCTTCCACATTCATTAGCGCTAGTCACAGTAACCTCCAGCATTTTGTGTATACATTGCAGGTCTTTTATGTTCTGCATCCTATGAGTGATTGTTGTGCTGGGAGAAGCAGGGACCTGAACATCTGCAGCTCCCCTAAAGCCAGAGTACGCTGC
This sequence comes from Dermochelys coriacea, assembly GCF_009764565.3. Lineage (NCBI taxonomy): Eukaryota > Metazoa > Chordata > Testudines > Dermochelyidae > Dermochelys > Dermochelys coriacea. The sequence goes on along the minus strand of NC_050073.1, from coordinate 94,193,766 downwards.
TGCTTGAGTAACAAAGGCCACCTAACTTAAACAGGGTCTAGTTTTTCCCTCCAGTAAGAAACTCTCTTGCATTCCCTGCTGTGGGTCAGTGAGCCTCTATACTCTAAGTCTGTGAATTGCAAATGGTTGGAAAGAGCATAGGTCTTTTTAATCAACGGTGATCTTTCTTTCTTTAAAAGTGTTAAGACTATACACTGGCTGAATCATCAAAAGCATGTTCAATGCACTTCTGTGGTATAGCATTGATACCATCTGTTTTATATTTTCTTTCTCTGAACATGGGGAAAAACCCAGCTCCATTAACATAGACATTCTTTGATTTTTCAAGCTGATGAGCTGAGAGTCTGTCAGTACACTGTAGTGCGTGAATGTGTGCCTGTTTTAACGCCCACAAGTAAATCTGCATCAGTAGCACAGAAAGGCTCATTTTTGTTATTGATAGTCCAAGGACAAGTATAGAGATGATTAACCTGATTACTATGTGACACTGGTTGCATAACTAGCATTAAGAGCCTACCTCGATGCTGTTGTACCTGAAAAAGCATAGGCTGGGATTTGTTGCCTAACTGGATGGGAATTAAGAAATTTAGGTTTGAATGTTGGAATGCCACAGAATCCAGCATAAAAGGGTTTGCAGGCAGCAGAACTCTCCCATAATCCTAGAGGAGGCACATCTGCTTTTTGGTTTAGATCCATGTATACTCATTGGCCATGACTGCTGTTGTACCTGTCCCCAACCACTGAAACATCCTCTGCATTCCCATGGACAGTGCTCCTACAGAGCTTGGCTCAGTGGTGTCTAGGTACTATGGAGAGCCTGTCTGGTCCTTGAACCTGCTTCTTGCCCTTTCACTGCCACGTAGGGAGCCATTGGATTTGGCCTACAATGCCAGCGGAAGAAATGTTGCACCCATAAATTCCCACTCAAGGAGGCTTCTAAGACTGCCAGATTAGGCTCATGTTTGCAGTGAAAATGGCAACAGCTAACCCTGCATCAATTTGTGAATATCTGTTAAAGCATGGGATTTTATACACTCACAGAAGATGGTAGTTTAATTCACACAGCACAACAATGAATGAATTTTATTGAATATGGCTAACCAGAAAGGACAGCATGATTACATATTAGTGTAAACAAAATCCCTTGGTCTACACTCAAAGAAAATAAATTATTTGCATATACTAAAAAATCCCTTTCTTGGTTACATGTTTGCTTGGACAACTATTTCTAGTAAACAAATAGATTTTTCTTGAGTGAAAAGATTCTGAAGACCCCCGTTAACCTACATACTTTGACATTTCTGTCCTGATTTCCTCTTTTTCTCTCATTACTTTGACTAGATTTTCACTTCAAACATCACTACTTTGCATTCCTTTCCGTTTCAGCATGCTAAGCCATTATTCCTTGTATCGTGTTATCAGAAGTTCTGTTGACAGTTATTACTGTGTGCTGATGGAAGATGAAGTCAGAATAATTACATGTGGCTATTGCATGGCTAGTATGCATATCACCATCCTAATCATGGTATTGTGCACCGTTTTTTCCCAGGCTCACTTTCTTGTTTTTAGGAGTACTTGTGGCACCTTAGAAACTAACAAATTTATTTGAGCATAAGCTTTCGTGAGCTACAGCTCACTTCATCGGATTCTTTCAGTGGATACAGACTAACACGGCTGCTACTCTGAAACCTTTCTTGTTTTTGTAATCTGTCCTGAATCAGTGTGTGAGACATTCTAGTTTTTATCTTTTCCAGTTCAGAAATCATTTAAAAAAGTTACATATCACTAAGACTAGTTGTAACTCTTGAAACAAGTGTTCTTCTCCAGGCAAATGACCTTTGCCATGCGAATCTGAAAGGATGTGAAAAAAATATACAGAAGCTAGTCTTTTTGATTTATTTTTCATAAAGGGACACTGGGAAGATAAATCATATATAAACAGGAAAAAAAAGGCAATTACTAGTATATATCAGATTTTAAAAAATATATTTAAAGCACTAATTTCATGTTTACCCTTTCTAGTTTTTAATAGCTCTTCGTATCTCACTTATTTTGGAAAATATTAGATTTTCTAGCCGTTTCACTTTCTATTTAGGATTGTTTTCACCACGTTTCCCATGACCAGCATAACATTATTGGTTCCTAGTTTCTGATACTGCATGGCAGATTTAAATTTAAAAATGGGTACTGACAATGCCAAAAATTCAAAAAAATCAGGACACAGGTCCCCGCAAAAATCACAAGATTGGCTTAAAAATGAAGTTTTGAAAAAAAATACTAGTTAAAAAAAATGCCTCCTGATTTTGGAGCTTTTAGGATTCATATTTTCAAGCTATTTTCTGCAACCATGAGGGCTAGAAACTTACTTGTTTTGCAATACAAACAGAGATAGTAATAGCAACACGTGACTCCAGGAGCTTTATAAAAAAAAAGAAGATGAAGAAAAAAAAAAGACCTACACCCGATATTATGAGGCTTAGATAAAACTACAGGAGTTGGCAAGACTGAAAAATTAATGAAATTTCACTGAAAACTTAAATTCTATTTATTAGATTGAGGGGAAAAATAAATTGCAAAATCAACAAAGGATGTAGACTGTCTTCAATATTTGTGTAATCAAGTTCTGATCCAACTTCCATTTAAATCATAGAAAGGCTGCTGTTCACATCTGATGAAGTTGGATGGAACCCTAAATGTCTCCAGAAATTTAAATCTACAAAGATGAGCATGTCCAGATATTAGTATATCCCCAAATGCCTCCTAACCAAACACACATGGAGACTCACTAGACGTACCAGAACAACATAATGCCACCTTGTATTTTTTGTGATCATATCAGATATCAAATCTGATTAGCCTTGGGTTTAGACAGTAGTTGGATGGGAGCCTGCCATATAGTAAGTGATACAATTACTTCTCAGACATGACTAAACCAATACCGCAGTGCTGTGCTACAGATTGCTGTCATTAAAAATCCCATTCCACTTTATGCCAAGCCAACATTCTGGCCAAGTTCAGTTTGAGTAAATGCATTCTGCCTACCAAAATGCACCCTGCAATTTTCTATGCTAAACCGCCGATTAGTGTCATTATGCATTGGTAAGCAGAAGATGTGTTTTGACCTAGAGGTGACTGCATTTTAGTGATGAATGACATGATCCCTATGTACAGATTTATTTATTTATTTTACATATAAAGTGGTTTGGAATTAAAGGTGCTGAATGAATATACGATTATAATTAATGCATATCATCATTTAAATAATGTAACAGTGACACATATACAAAAGCAAGAAATGTAGACTGAAGGTTTGTCTAGTTACAAAACTCTTATATAAAATACATATGGTAAATGTCAAGACAAAATACACTAAGAAATACTTAGTAATCAGAAATCCTCAGTAACTGCAAAACAGGGCAAAGGAAAAACTTTGAATTTCTTCTGTGATTTTCTTTTGTGGTTATTTCAAAACAATTTTTACATAGAGACTGTCCAGTTGACCAATGTACATGGCAGAGTGGCATTGCTGGCACATGATGGCATATATCACAGTGGTAGATGTGCAGGTGAACGAGCCTCTGATAGTGTGGCTGATGTGATTAGGCCCTATGATGGTGTCCCCTGAATAGATATGTGGACAGAGATGGCAACGGGCTTTGTTGCAAGGATAGGTTTCCTGGGTTAGTGGTTCTGTTGTGTGGTGTGTGGTTGCTGGTGAGTATTTGCTTCAGGTTGGGGGGCTGTCTGTAAGCAAGGACTGGCCTGTCTCCCAAGATCTGTGACAGTGATGGTTCATCCTTCAGGATAGGTTGTAGATCCTTGATGATGCGTTGGAGAGGTTTTAGTTGGGGGAAGAAGGTGATGGCTAGTGGCGTTCGTTATTTTCTTTGTTGGGCCTGTCCTGTAGTAGGTGACTTCTGGGTACTCTTCTGGCTCTGCCAATCTGTTGCTTCACTTCAGCAGGTGGGTATTGTAATTGTAAGAATGCTTGATAGAGATCTTGTGGGTGTTGGTTTCTGTCTGAAGGGTTGGAGCAAATGAGGTTGTACCGTAGAGCTTGGCTGTAGACAATGGATCGTGCGTATGATCTGGATGAAAGCTAGAGGCATGTAGGCAGGAATAGTGGTCAGTAGGATTCCGATATAAGGTGGTGTTTATGTGACCATCGCTTATTAGCACCGTAGTGTCCAAGAAGTGGATCTCTTGTGTGGACTGGTCCAGGCTGAGGTTGATAGTGGGAATACAGACTAACAAAGGCTGCTACTCTGAAACCTAGATAACTAAGTGTCTCTTTGTTCTCCTCTTAGGAGTCACATTTTCAATATCTAGCTCTTCAAAGCATCACTTTCCCCATAACCTCAGCTGTGCAGAACACAATGCCATCCACAGGCTCAGAAACAACTCTGACATCATAATCAAAAAGGCTGACAAAGGAGGTGCTGTCGTCATCATGAATAGGTCAGAATATGAACCACCCTATACTGGAAACCTACTAACTGCTATTCCTACCTACACGCCTCCAGCTTTCACCCAGATCACACCACACGATCCATTGTCTACAGCCAAGCTCTACGGTACAACCTCATTTGCTCCAACTCCTCAGGCAGAGATCAAACACCCACAAGATCTCTATCAAGCATTCTTACAACTAAATACCCACCTGCTGAAGTGAAGAAACAGATTGACAGAGCCAGAAGAGTACCCAGAAGTCACCTACTACCTGACAGGCCCAACAAAGAAAATCAACAGAACGCCACTAGCCATCACCTTCAGCCCCCAACTAAAACCTCCAACGCATCATCAAGGATCTACAACCTATCATGAAGGATGACCATCACTCTCACAGATCTTGGGAGACAGGCCAGTCCTTGCTTACAGACAGCCCCCCAACCTGAAGCAAATACTCACCAGCAACCACACAACAGAACCACTAACCCAGGAACCTATCCGTGCAACAAAGCCCTTTGACAACTGTGCCCACATATCTATTCAGGGGACACCATCATAGGGCCTAATCACAACAGCCATACTATCAGAGGCTCATTCACCTGCGCATCTACCAATGTGATATATGCCATCATGTGCCAGCAATGCGCCTCTGCCATGTACATTGGTCAAACTGGACAGTCCTCTATGTAAAAGAATAAATGGACACAAATCAGATGTCAAGAATTATAACATTCAAAAACCAGTCGGAGAACACTTCAGTCCTCTCTGGTCACTCGATTACAGAACCAAGAGTGGCTATTCTTCAACAAAAAAACTTCAGAAACAGACTCCAACGAGAGACTGCTGAATTGGAATTAATTTGCAAACTGGATACAATTAATTAGGCTTGAATAGAGACTGGGAGTGGATGGGTCATTACACAAAGTAAAACTATTTCCTCATGTTATTCCCCCTCACCCCCACCGTTCCTCAGATGTTCTTGTCAACTGCTGGAAATGGCCCATCTTGATTATCACTAAAGGTTTTCTTCCTCCGCCTCTTCCCCCCCCCCCCGGTAATAGCTCATCTTAAGTGATCACTCTCCTTACAGTGTGTATGATAACACCCATTGTTTCATGTTCTCTGTGCATATAAATCTCCCCACTGTATTTTCCACTGAATGCATCCAATGAAGTGAGCTGTAGCTCACGAAAGCTTATGCTCAAATAAATTTGTTAGCCTCTAAGGTGCCACAAGTACTCCTTTTCTTTTTGCGAATACAGACTAACACGGCTACTACTCTGAAACCTAGATAACTAAGTGTCTGTTTGTTCTCCTCTTAGCTGTCACATTTTCAATATCTAGCTCTTCAAAGCAAGAATCAGCAAAGAAGAAACTTACATTTAGTTTTTATACAGTCAGCCTGTAGACCTGAATTTCAAGACCGATGCAGAGTGAGATTCTGCACCATTAGAGTCATCTTCTTTCTGCTGAGAAGTTCAACTAATTTTCTTCCTCATCTACCTAAGTAAAAACTGTATGTAATGAGTAGAGGTATAACAGGCAAATATGATTAGGCTCTGAATTTCTTATGTGCTCTTTTTCCTTTAGTTATTACCTCTTAAATGGGCAAGGAACACTCATTGCCTGAGTCATTTAAAACCATAGACTCAAAGCTTTGAAAAAAAGTCTATTGGTAGGAGCAATCTAGTATTGCCTGGAAGAGAGTCAAGATGAGCTAGTGTGTTTCTCCCTACTCCAAACTATAATTGCTATCTTTCGTTTGTTTGTTCAGTCAACTTTATCTTTTATAGAAACTCCCAGTGAAAACTTTTGTTTTGTCCACTGAGGCCATTTAACATTTATATTATGGTAGCACTTACAGGCCTCAGCCATTTTTCTAGGCACTGTGCAAACATTCAGTAAACAGCACTCTCTTCCCAAAGTTGTTTACATTATATATGGGGGGGTTGGGGGGGGGAGAATGTACTGAACATTAGAATAACTTTTTTTGTAGCCTTACCTTCATTAAATTGACTACAATACAGAAATCATTGTCTCCCATATGACACTTTAACACATGTCCTTTCATATTCGTTTGGAAACCTGACAACGGCCTGTACCTGCTCAAAGCTACATGATATTGAGCACTGTTGCTCTAAGTCAGTTAAGTACTTAAGCACATGCTTAACTCTAAGCATCTGAGCAGTTCCATGGATTCAGTGGCAGATTAATTCCATGGGACTATTCATGTGCTTAAAGTTAAGCATGTAGTTGAAGTGATTTGCTGAATGGAGACAAGAGTGCTCAGAAGCCTTCAAACTGAGCCCTAAGCTAGGGTCAGCGCGCTAGTTTAAAGACAAATGTTTTTTGCTATGTAAAATGCATTGTACACATACAGTTTTCCTAACTAAGTTTGGATTGGAAGTTTCACATGCTTCTATGTAAATCCGTCATGTAGCTGTAAAGTGCATGTGCCCGGTTTATTAAATACAGGAATCAGGAAGCACCACAGTTCTCTGTTTGCCATGGAATTTGTCAGTTAAGAAATGTATATTTTGACAGTCATTTGCTGAATATCTTGGGCCCGTTCCTCACTTGCTAATTGTGGGAAAGCATGAAAGGATAAAAGAATAAAGAACAACATTTCTCTCATTCCCCTGTCACTTTAATTATCATGCCTTCAAAGTTCTAACAATAGAGATAAAGTTATGCTGTAAATCAGCATCTTCTTTAAAACAGTTCAACAGCTACTGGAGTTTGCAGATTTTAGAGTTCTTGTGCAAAGTGAAGCATTGTAGGAGCTCCTCTATTAGACACTTAACTGCTTGTAACAAGTTTGCTAGGAACCATTTCAGTCCCTAATGACTGGAACATGGAAACAGCTTGTATTTGACAATGCAGTACTTAGGTGATGTGAAGACTGGAATGCACCTTACTGTAGCGACACTTTTACTAGAGTGATTCATTGAGCTTTAATTGTACATTGCTGGGAGTTTCCTCCCATTACAGGTGATGGTTGAGACAATCATAACCCTGCAGCAGTCCATGCATTTTGCTGCTCTTTGCCTGCTTCATTCTTAGCAGAGATTTGTCCACTTGCCCCTTAACCTTGAAGCTTGAGTGCTGTGTTCAGGAGGGTTGAAGATGTATTTGAAGAATTAGATTGCTTTAGATATGGAGGGACTCATCCCCATTTATGCCAAGGTCTTTTTGCACCACTCTAGCAGTGTAAAAGGGACAGTAAAGTGGGCATAAATTACAATTTTGCCCACTTTAAAAGGGGCTTTATATTTCTAGAACAGTGGCAGGGGGCCTTTGTAGAAATGAAGAATTAGACCATGAAGATTCTAAATTCCACGACCCTGAAAAATAACTTTGGAAGTCCAAATTCCATTTATAGTGTCTATTAAATGCGGGACTGGGACAAAGGCACTGACCCCAACTGCTGCATGCACACTCACACATGCATATACACTGCCTTTTAAGCAGCCAGTTCCCAGCAGAGAGATCTAAAATGGCCTGAAAGAAAGGATTGGAAGCGTCAGCTGCAGTAGTGTGGTTAAGACTTTGTTTGCACCAGGCCTCTCTTCACCATGCTGCCATTGAACAGAGTGTCCGCAACCAGTGAAGGGACTTATTGCATAGGAAGACTGGATTGAAGAAGAGAGAAAAAAAATAGGGCTTGAAGGAGAGGAAAAATACTGCAGTAACAACTTTACAGTGGTTCAGTTCGTATTTTATCCAAACAAATTCATCCACCCTAATACTTACTGCATCTCTCAATTATGCAATGCACCTGTCATGAGTCAGGTGATCCAAGGAGAACAAGCCTCTGAGTTTCAAATTAAAACTAAACTATCTTGTAGACTGTATTGTAAATTTCAGTAGCTTTTTGCCATCAAAGCACATTGTCCAATTTTCTCAAACTCTTTTGGACAAGGCTAATATAAGCCCAAAATATAAAAGGAGGGGATAGACACAACGTCTAACCATTATGAGTTTCATGAAACATGTGAGATGTTTGAATGCTTTTGAGCTTCATAAAATGTTTTGTGCATATCTGCATGGAGGTCATAGTCCCCTACTCCGGAACAATCTACCTAGGAGAGGTTGTAGCCCTAAAAGTATAGTTAAAATTATCCACTGTAAAAGACATAAGACAACAAGAACAAAATAGGGCTGATCAGAAAACAAGAATTCCATTTCACAAAAAGGTTCCAGTCCACATCAGGATGAAACCAAGACCTTTTGACTTTTTGCAAAAATAGCAAATAGCCTGACACAGACTAGGGACTTCAACCTTGGTTTCCCACATCCCAGATGAGTGCCAGCCTTAAATTTGGTCTCTTTCTTTATCCTAATGAATATTTAATTATGTATATATACGGGAACAGCTCCAACAGGAGAGCTTGAGAAACGCAGCCCAGCAAGTGCCCTAACCACCAGTTTATTAACTATTCTTGGGTCTTGCTCTAGTTCTGACCAGAAATTACATCCTGGATATTAGAAACCTTCCCAACAAGAGATTCATCAAGCATTTCAGTTTTGACAAACCAGCATTTTCTGACCAAAACTCCCCACTACGTTGAAAAATTCCCAACCAGCTCTACAACAAGCCTGGTGGAGTCCAAGACTACTGAATCATTCAGTAGCCAAGTTGCTTAACTGCAGTGGGAATTCAGCCTCTGTAACAAATTGGCCCTTCTGTACTTATTAGGAGCATTCCTCACAGGCAGAGGGAATTTACCACAAAGTCTTTAGAGTACACAGGAGAAAATCAGCCTTCCAACTATCATTCAGCTTCTAAACAGAGTGCGAAAAATGTTTTTTATTCAAGTTGTTTTCTGGGGTTTACAGTATGAGTCCCCCACCAGCAAATGCCTCTTTCTAGAATTCCATGCCAGGAATATGAGGTTTTCCAGTGTTTGCTGGAGCCAGGAGATGAAAGGTCTATTTTTCATATCAAATGACCCTTTTTAATTTTTTTTCAAACCATTTATATCATAGGATATAAAACGAAATGTAGCTTTGGGTTTTTTCCTCCCAAACCCTTTCCTTGCCTGTGCCCTCTTTCCATTCAGCGAGGTATGTAGTACTCTGAATGATACTGTAATCCCTCCTGGCAATAGAACAGAAACATGGTTTCCATTACGGATTTATTACTTTTTTCCTTTTCCTTTTTTTTTTAATCAAACCATGTGAAGCTCAAGAGAATCAGGCCTCTGTTAAAAAAAAAGAGTACTTGTGGCACATTAGAGACTAACAAATTTATTAGAGCATAAGCTTTCGTGAGCTACAGCTCACTTCATCGGATGCATTTGGTGGAAAATACAGAGGGGAGATTGATATACACACACAGAGAACATATAACAATTGGTTTTATCATACACACTGTAAGGAGAGTGATCACTTAAGATAAGCCATCACCAGCAGCGGGGGGGGGGGGGGGGAGAAGGAAAACCTTTCATGGTGACAAGCACGGTAGGCTATTTCCAGCAGTTAACAAGAATATCTGAGGAACAGTGGGGGGTGGGGTGGGGGGGGAGAAATAACATGGGGAAATAATTTTACTTTGTATAATGACGCATCCATTCCCAGTCTCTATTCAATCCTAAGTTAATTGTATCCAGTTTGCAAATTAATTCCAATTCAGCAGTCTCTCGTTGGAGTCTGTTTTTGAAGCTTTTTTGTTGAAGGATAGCCACTCTTAGGTCTGTAATCGAGTGACCAGAGAGATTGAAGTGTCTCCAACTGGTTTTTGGAAATTATAATTCTTGATGTCTGATTTGTGTCCATTCATTCTTTTACGTAGAGACTGTCCAGTTTGACCAATGTACATGGCAGAGGGGCATTGCTGGCACATGATGGCATATATCACAGTGGTAGATTTGCAGGTGAACGAGCCTCTGATAGTGTGGCTGATGTGACTAGGCCCTATGATGGTGTCCCCTGAATAGATATGTGGACAGAGTTGGCAACAGGCTTTGTTGCAAGGATAGGTTCCTGGGTTAGTGGTTCTGTTGTGTGGTGTGTTGTTGCTGGTGAGTATTTGCTTCAGGTTGGGGGGCTGTCTGTAAGCAAGGACTGGCCTGTCTCCCAAGATCTGTGAGAGTGATGGGTCATCCTTCATGATAGGTTGTAGATCCTTGATGATGCGTTGGAGAGGTTTTAGTTGGGGGCTGAAGGTGATGGCTAGTGGCGTTCTGTTATTTTCTTTGTTGGGCCTGTCAGGTAGTAGGTGACTTCTGGGTACTCTTCTGGCTCTGTCAATCTGTTGCTTCACTTCAACAGGTGGTATTGTAGTTGTAAGAATGCTTGATAGAGATCTTGTGGGTGTTTGTCTCTGCCTGAGGAGTTGGAGCAAATGAGGTTGTACCGTAGAGCTTGGCTGTAGACAATGGATCGTGTGATGTGATCTGGGTGAAAGCTGGAGGCATGTAGGTAGGAATAGCGGTGAGTAGGTTTCCGATATAGGGTGGTGTTTATGTGACCATCACTTATTAGCACCGTAGTGTCCAGGAAGTGGATCTCTTGTGTGGACTGGTCCAGGCTGAGGTTGATGGTGGGATGGAAGTTGTTGAAATCATGGTGGAATTGCTCAAGGGCTTCTTTTCCATGGGTCCAGATGATGAAGATGTCATCAATGTAGCGCAAGTAGAGTAGGAGCATTAGGAGACGAGAGCTGAGGAAGTGTTGTTCTAAGTCAGCCATAAAAATGTTGGCATACTGTGGGGCCATGCGGGTACCCATCGCAGTGCCGCTGATTTGAAGGTATACATTGTCCCCAGATGTGAAATAGTTATGGGTGTGGACAAAGTCACAAAACCTACTGACCGCTATTCCTACCTACATGCCTCTAGCTTTCATCCAGATCATACCACATGATCCATTGTCTACAATGGGTAGAGTCTCTTTGGCAGAGGTGAGAAGCTTTATAATTAAATTAACAATTATATTGCTCTACTTTTGCTGATTGTGAGATTGTTAAACATTAGAAATAATCTGGATTGTTTTATTGTTTTGTTTTAAGAGACATTTTTTATCATTTGCTTTTTGGATAATATCTTTGTTTTTCCCTACATTGTTTCTTTGTAATCTTCATATTCATAAGCAGTTAGTTATCACTTGTTGCCAGCATGCAGCAATTCACCAAATAGGATCACAACTCTGGCATCTCCATTCGGAAATGGTGAATATTAATAGCCTCTCCAACTCCCCTTATATGTTGTGTGTGCATTCAACTATATTTTTAGTTATAAGAATAATGTATGTACTTTTCCAAAGCATTGTTGTTCTAATAAATAAAAAAAACCATTGAGATCAATGCATCCGATGAAGTGTGCTGTAGCTCACGAAAGCTTATGCTCTAATAAATTTGTTAGTCTCTAAGGTGCCACAAGTACTGCTTTTCTTTTTGCGAATACAGACTAACACAGCTGCTACTCTGAAAATTGAGGTCAATGGGTACTTTGCCCAATTAAGGACCTTGTAAGGGACGTCATTAGGCCTACACTCTGTACAATATTAATTTAAATGAGAGTTGTGTGGAAAAATCTCCTTGTTGGCTTTGAAAATTTGCCTTTAAATTCTCAACCTTCTTGGGCTATTCTTCAATCTCTAATTAGCTTGAAAGGATCAACATCCCAGCATCGCCTTTAACGTTCTTCCTGTTAGAGAAGATGGGAAGAGTTTGACTGCAGCATTACACTAAGACCTACACATATATTACCAAAAAGTAGAAAAGGTCAGATAGTTCACTTATTTTTTTCAAGGTGCTATAACTGCTGCAATTGTGTGTTTGTGTATATCTATATGGAGGTGGGAGGGGGAAGAGGAGGTGTGGAGAAAAGTGTTCATATATGACCACTTCTGTGTTACATTTTGTAATACATATTTGAAATTTAAAATGGGGGGAGGAGACAGACATGCACATAAACTCTGAACTACAGTAGTGGGATAAAATATTTTATCCACGGGCGGACAGCAAAGGGGCAGAGAACAACTTATCTAAGTCAAATAAGTTATTATTCAATAAGAAATTATATCAATTGTGGAAAGGCATTTTTTTTAAAAATCTATAATTTACTGACTACCAGAAGCTTAGGAAAAAAACAAAACAAAACAAAGTAAATCTAAAAAAGGCTTTGTGTGGTCCCTGGCATGAAAAAAAAAATCTGGAGCAAATTACAGAGTTAATATAAACAGTAGGATCTGAGGTTTATCTGACATATATGGAATTCTAAATTAATATGGAGAATTGCTGAAGCTGTCAGACTACAAAAGCAGAAGTAGAAAATTAGGTGAGCAAAAATGTGTGCGTGTCTAATGTGAAACTCAAGTTGCATTAAACTATTTGGGACCACCACTTTGTTCACCGAATATTTAAAAAGTTAGAATATTAAGCTTTGTCTGTCTGTGCTGTAATGTTTTCTTCTCTCATTGACTATTTATTTAAACATCTCTGTGTTGATAAGGAAATTTAGGACTGAACTGTGAAGAGTCAGATTAGCTAGCCTTTGGAGGAGATAGATTTTTGCAGTTTGTTTCTGTTGTAAAATGATTGTGTTATTCCATTTGACTTTTTTTAAATGGACATTTTAAGATTATGAGCCTTTTCAATGTTTTGAATGGTCCAAGAGTGACTCGATGTTTGAATCACTGTGAGAAAATAAAGGGGGAAATAACTTAGAGCAGGGATCGGCAATCTTTGGCACGCGGCCCATCAGGGTAAGCCTCCTGGCAGGCTGGGACGGTTTGTTACCTGCCACATCCACAGGTTTGGCCAATAGCAGCTCCCACTGACCGCGGTTCACAGCTCTAGGCCAATGGGGGCTGCGGGAAGTGGTGTGGGCCGAGGGATGTGCTGGCTTCTGCTTCCCACAGCCTCCATTGCCCTGGAGCAGTGAACTGCAGCCAGTTGGAGCTGCGATGGGCCAAACCTGCAGACGTGGCAGGTAAACAAACCGGCCCAGCCCGCCAGGGGACTTCCCCTGGCGGGCTGTGGGCCACAGGTTGCCAATCCTGATTTAGAGGGACAGATTCTGCTCTCAGCTATACTAGTATAAATCCAGATTTGTACTAGCAAAACTAAGAATGGAATCTGAATCATCAGATTTTTTATCTGGTCTCATACGAATGTCTTCCATTTTACTCCTTTCTAAACTGCTTAACTAGGGCCAGCTCCACAGTTGATGTAAATTGGCATAGGGTATCTATATCTGTCTGTCTAGACAGCAGTTTATATGGCTCACTCTCTAGAATCTGAGCACCTCACAAAGTTTAATAGATTTTATTGTCACAGAAAATCTGTGTGGCAGGGAAGTATTACCTCCATTTTACAGATGGGGAAAATGAGTCACAGGGTAGATTAAGTGATTTGCCTGATTTCACACATGAAATCTGTCCCTGAGCCTAGAAGTGCAAGAACCCAGGTCTCCCTGAGCCTTTGTTGCAATGATTTATCCATCAGACAGACCATCCTTTCTACCCCAACTCCAAGCCAACCTTGCATCATCTGAAGGTCTGATCCCCATGGTACATCTGTATGAGAAATACAGGGCAAACAAGCAGGTTCAGTTCTAAAGCCAGAGGGACTTATGGCTAGAATGACTGCATGGCAATAGGCATGAGGAAGTGCAGCCAGCCTCAGCCTAGCTTGAGGACAAGGTATGAGTGCAGGAGCAGACAGTCACTTTGCAGTTCCTGGAACAGGAATGGTGACTAAAGGAGTTCAGCAGAAAGAACTGTTTGAGTGTCTGATATCACTAATCAAAGCAAGAGTACCAGCTTCTGCTGCATCACCCATATTAGGGTCTGTGTCTCCTTCACAGAACCCTATGATGCAGACCAGAAATAGTTTGGAAAACTACATGAACTACATGGGTGGGTGGCCCCTGCAACTGGGCTCCATGAGCAGCTGGGCAGGGCAACTTTGCCCTGTACAATCCTCCATATTTATTCTCTCCTCATGGATGCCTCCACCATCCTCCCCTGGTGCCAAGTGCATGGGAAACAGGGAAAGAAGGGAAAGGAGAACAGGGGCCCAGGGGATGTGCAATGGTAAATCATGTACAAGACAAACCCCCTAACTTGTTTGCATTTGTTACTTTGTTTGTTTTTTATAGACTCATAGGACTAGAAGAGACCTTGAGAGGTCATCTAGTCTAGTCCCCTGCACTCATGGCAGGACTAAAGTGATTTTAGTGTTTGTCTAACCTGCTGTTTAAAAATCTCCAATGATGGAGATTCCACAACCTTCCTAGGCAAGGGTGCTTATCCACTCTGACAGTTAGGAAGTTTTTCCCCACCCCCAACATCCAACTTAAACCTCTCTTGCTGCAATTTAAGTACATTGCTTCTTGCCCTATCCTCAGAGGTTAAGGAGAACAATTTTTCTCACTCTTCCTCCTTCTATGTACTTGAAAACTCTTATGATCCCCACCCCATATCTTCTCTTCTCCAGACTAAACAAACCCAATATTTTCAATCTTCCCTCACAGGTTATATTTTCTAGACCTTAAATCATTTTTGTTGTTCTTCTCTGGACTTTCTTCAGTTTGTCCACATCTTTCCTGAAACGTGACTCCAAGAACTGGATACAATACTCCAGTTGAGGCCTAATCAGCACAGAGTAGAGCAGAAGAATTATTTCGTGTCTTGCTAATAAATACTCCTGCTAATATATCCCAGAATGATGTTTTAGTTTTTGCAACAGTGTTACACTGTTCACTCATATTAGCTTATGATCCACTATGACATGCAGATCCCTTTCTACAGCCTTAGAATCATAGAATATCAGGGTTGGAAAGGACCTCAGGAAATCATCTAGTCCAACCCCCTGCTCAAAGCAGGGCCAATCCCCAAGTAAATTATCTCAGCCAGGACTTCTCAAACCTAACCTTAAAACCTCTAAGGAAGGAGAATCCACCACCTCCCTAGGTAACATATTCCAATGTTTCATCACCCTCCTAGTGAAAAAGATTTTCCTAATATCCAACCTAAACCTTCCCCACTGCAACTTGAGACCATTACTCCTTGTTCTGTCATATGCTACCACTGAGAACAATCTAGATCCATCCTCTTTGGAACCCCCTTTTAGGTAGTTGAAATCAGCTACCAAATTCTCCTTCATTCTTCTCTTCTGCAGACTAAATAATCCCAGTTCCCTCAACCTCTCCTCATAAGGCATGTGCTCCAGCCCCCTAATCATTTTTGTTGCCCTCTGCTGGACTCTCTCCAATTTTTCCACACCCTTCTTGTACTGTGGGCCCCAAAACTGGACACAGCACTCACAGATGAGGCCTCACCAATCCTGAATAGAGTGGATGATCACGTCCCTTGATCTGCTGGCAATGCTCCTACTTATACAGCCCAAAATGACATTAGCCTTCTTGGCAACAAGGGCACACTGTTGACTCATATCCAGCTTCTCATCCACTGTAACCCCTAGGTCCTTTTCTGCAGAACTGCTGCGGTCCCTAGTCTGTAGCAGTGAATGGGATTCTTCCTTCCTAAGTGCAGGACTCTGCACTTGTCCTTGCTGAACCTCATCAGATATCTTTTGGCCCAGTCCTCTAATTTGTCTAGGTTCCTCTGTATCCTATCCCTATCCTCCAATGTATCCATCTCTCCTCCCAGTTTGGTGTCATTGGCAAACTTGCTTAGGGTGCAATCCATGCCATCCTCTAGATCATTAATGAAGATCTTGAACAAAACCAGCCCCAGGACCAGCCCTTGGCACACTCCTCTTGATACTGGGTGCCAACTAGACAGGGAGCCATTGATCGCTACCCATTGAACCCAACGATCTAGCCAGCTTTCTATCCACCTTATAGTCCATTCATCTAGCCCATACTTCTTTAACTTCCTGGCAAAGAATACTGTGGAAGACCGTATCAAAAGCTTTGCTAAAGTCAAAGAACAACAGGTCTACTGCTTTTCCCTCATACACAAAGCCAGTTATCTCATCATAGAGGCAATTAGGTTAGTCAGGCATGACTTGCCCTTGGTGAATCCATCCTGATCACTTTCCTCTCCTCTAAGTGCTTCAGAATTGATTCCTTGAGGACCTGCTCCATGATTTTTCCAGGGACTGAGGTGAGGCTGACTGGCCTATAGTTCCCTGGATCCTCCTTCTTCTCTTTTTAAAAGATGGGCACTACATTAGCCTTTTTCCAGTCATCTGGGACCTACCCTGATTACCATGAGTTTTCAAAGATAATGGCCAATGGTTCTGCAATCACACCCGCCAACTCCTTTAGCACCCTTGGATACAATGAATCCGGCCCCATGGACTTGTGCTCATCCAACTTTTCTAAATAGCCCTGAACCACTTCTTTCTCCACAGAGGGTTGGCCACCTCCTCCCCATACTGTGTTGCCCAGTGGAGTAGTCTGGGAGCTGACCTTTTGTTCATGAGGACAGAGGCAACAAACAAACAAACAAACAAACAAACAAACAAACAAACAACAACAAACAAACAAACAAAAAAAACCCCAAACCACTGAGTACATTACCTTTTCCACATCCTCTGTCACTAGATTGCCTCCCCCATTCAATAAGGGGCCCACACTTTCCTTGACCCCCTTCTTGTCGCTAACATACCTGTAGAAACCCTTCTTGTTACTCTGAACATCCCTTGCTAGTTGCAACTCCAAATGTGATTTGGCTTCCCAATTTCAGTCCTGCATGCCTGAGCAACATCTTTATACTCCTCCCTGGTCATTTGTCCAATCTTCTACTTCTTCTAAGCTTCTTTTCTGTGTTTAAGATCAGCAAAGATTTTACTGTGAAGCCAAGCTGGTTGCCTGCCATATTTACTATTCTTTCTATACATTGGGATGGTTTGTTCCTGCAACCTCAGTAAGGATTCTTTAAAATACTGCCAGCTCTCCTGCACTCCTAGGCAATCATTTCCCATTTTGTATGTATGCAAATAACTGTCCCTTCCTAAGTAGGATACTTTGCATTTGTCCTTATTGAATTTCATCCTATTTCAGACCTTTTCTCCCAGTTTGCACAGATTATTTTGAATTTTAATCCTATCCTCCAAAGCATTTACAATCCCTTCCAGCTAGGTATCATCCACAAACTTTATAAGTATATTCTCTATGCCATTATCTAAATCATTGATGAAGATATTGAACAGAACTGGACCCAGAACTGATCTCTGCGGGACCCCACTCATTATGCCCTTCCAGCTTGAATGTGAACCACTGATAACTACTATCCGGGGACAGTTTTCCAGCCAGTTATGCACTCACTTTATAGAAGCTCAATCTAGGTTGTATTTCCCTAGTTTGTTTATGAGAAGCTCATGCAAGACAGTATTTAAAAAAACAAAACAAAAACAAAACAAACAAAAACTTACTAAAGTCAAGATATACCACATCTACCACTTCCTCTCTATCCACAAGGCTTATTACCCTGTCAAAGAATGCTATAGGTTGGTTTGATACAATTTGTTTTGACAAATCCATGCTGACTGTTACTTATCTTATTATCTTCTAGGTGTTCACAAATTGCTAAATTATTTGCTCCATTAATCTTTCCGGATATTGAAGTTAAGCTGACTGGTCTGTGATTCCCTGGGTTGTCCTGGTTTTCTTTTTTATAGATGGGCACTTTCTTTGCCCTTTTCCAGTCCTCTGGAATCACTCCTGTCTTCCATGACTTTTCAAAGATAAAAATCGCTAATGGCTCACATATCTGCCCAGTCAGCTCTTCAAGTAACCAGGGCCTAAATGAAAAACATCTAACTTGCTTAAGTATTTTTTAATTTGTTCTTTCTCTATTTTAGCCTCTGATCCTACCTTATTTTCACTGGCATTCGCTATGTTAGATGCCCAATTGCTACTAACCTTTTGGTGACAACTGAACCAAAAAGTCATTTAGCACTTCTGCCATTTCTCAATTTTCTGTTATTGTTTTTCCGCTGCTCATTGAATAACGGATCTACCCAGTCTTTCTCTTGCTTCTAATGTATTGTAGAATGTTTTCTTGCTACCTTTATGTCTCTAGGTAGTTTGATCTCATTTTGTGCCTTGGTCTTTTCTAATTTTCTCCCAGTCCTACTTGTGTTATTTGTTTATATTTGTCCTCTGTAATTTGACCTAGTTTCCACATTTTCTAGAACTCTTTTTTTGAGTTTCAGATCTCCTGGTTAAGCTTGAGTGGTCTTTGACATACTTCCTATCTTTCCTACACAGTGGGATAGTTTGCTTGTGTGTCCTTAATAATGACTCTTTGAAAAACTGCCAACTCTCTTGAACTATTGATCTTACCTACCATCTCCCTGAGTTTGCTAAAGTCTGCTAAACCTCTCTTAGGTTCTGTTACTAATGTTTAGTAATGGCAGTTGGCCTGCCTGGCAAGGGGTTAATATTGTACTTTTCTAATACATATTTATAAATAAAATTTTTTATTTGATTAAGCAAGTTATTTCTATCACTGCATCACATCAAACTATGCATATGTAAAATAATAAAGGTAAACATACGATAAGGGACAATTAGGAATTAGTATGAAAACAGTATTCCTCAATACAGTTAGCTACATCAATCCATACTTCAGTAACTGCCTTACATCAATCCATTAGAATCCATTAGCCTCCACTTCCATTAGATAAGTGGTCATGTCATTCATAAGTACATTTCATAGCAGTCAATGCCCTCAACACTCCCCAACACTGAATTCCCTCTCCCCCACCCCATCAACCAGCCCCATCCCAGCCAGCACATCATAAAAGGTACTATTCTCCCTCTTCCATTGGGCCATGCAGGTCCATAAAGCAGGAGCACAAAGCATTTCCCTGACTTCTGTTGCCCAGATGCATTCAGATCCAGCTATGGTAGGAGCACTTCTGGCTGAGGGTACCAATTCAGCAGCCCCTTCCCATCAAAGGACTATTTGGGGGAAATGGCTCACCTCTGGCTTCAAAGATTGTGAAAAGCACAACAAGCCACAGTAATGTGGACAGCATTGATGACACTAGAATTCAAATGGGTCTGTAAACATCACCAATGTGATTTCAATCCGCTAAAAGCACATTCAGTGACCAGTCTACACCTGCTGAGAGTGTAAACAAGTTGTTTTTTTTGCCAAGGCCTCTAAAATCAGGATATGATTTCATAGCCAAAGCAAAAGGTAATATGCGGGGTCCCACAAAATATCGGTGGGGACAGTAACTCCATTTATAACAATATTATTTGGTGGGAATAGTGTCCTAATCTGTCCATGAATTGTAGACTCCCAATCAGTGAAAAACCGAGGCCTCATTAACTTTTCTGGTGCAACTCACCATAGCATTTATAAATTGACCACAGCATATCAATGACTAGTACACTTTGGTTTATGTATCATGCTCCTTGAGGAGGGTAAACAAATCCTATTAAAGGTCCCAGCACAGCTTGGAACTCCATCCTCTCAAACCCAGCAAATACTTCAGGAATATCTTTTATGCCTGTTGCCTTGGGATAAACCATGAGCCCGATTACCCCCACTTACATTTCCAAACACCAAACTTGTTGGCAACGGACCTGAAGTAGTTTGGGTTAGCCATCTTCTAGATCAGGGATCGGCAACCTTTGGCATGCTGCCTGCCAGGTGGGCCGGGCTGGTTTGTTTACCTGCCGCCAGGGCCAGCTGTAGGATTTTTGCCACCCCAAGCAAAAAAAAAAAAAATTTGGCCACCCTTGTTTTTTTATGCTCCCTTGCCTCTGGCTCCGCCCCAACTCCACCCCTTCCCCAAATCCCTGACCTCACCTCCTCCCTCGGGCATGCTGCATTTCCCCCCTCTATTGCTTCCTGCAGCTCCCCCTACCCCTGCAACCCCCGACCTAGCTCACCTCTACTCTGTGTGCTCCCCTGAACATGCCGCCACTCCACTTCTCCCCCCTCCCTCTCAGGCGAGGGAGAGGCAGCATGTTCAGGGGAGCAGGAGGAGCGTAGGTGAGCGGGGGGGTGGGAGAGTGCAGAAAGTAATGGGGGGGGTAGAGGAACCGCTCCCCGCTCCAGATCACCTCCACTCCACCACTGCCACCTCCACGGAGTGCATTGCTGCTCGGCTTCTCTTACGTCCCTCCCTCCCAGGCTTGCCACACAAAATAGATGTTTCGTGGGTGGCGGCGCGTTCAGGGGAGCAGGCGGAGATGGAGCAGAGGCGAGCTGGGGCAGGAGGGGCACATTTCTAGGGGTGGCAGGGTCGGCGCTGGAATGCTGCCCCTAGAAATGTGCCACCGCAAGCACCTGTTTGTTTTGCTGGTGCCAAGAAACGGCCCTGCCTGCCGCGTCCCCAGGTTTGGCTGATCGCAGCTCCCAGTGGCAGCTCCCAGTGGCCACAGTTCACTGCTCTGGGCCAATGAGGGCTGAGGGAAGTGGCGCAGGCCGAGGGATGTGCTAGCCACTGCTTCCCACAGCCTCCATTGGCCTGGAGCAGTGAACTGCAGCCAGGGGGAGCTGCGATCAGCTGAACCTGCAGACATGGCAGGTAAACAACCGGCCTGGCCCACCAGGGGGGCTTACCCTGGTCGGATGCATGCCAAAGGCTGCCAATCCCTGTTCTAGATGGTTAGAACAACCTGCTTCTGGACCAGCATGGATTCCCTCATGCTTGTGTCTTTATGGTGGTGGTTGGGGCAAACTGCTCAGAAAACTTCAAAAACACAGCTTTCTTCATGAGAAAGTTCTAAACCCACTGCTGGTCATCCCAGGCCTGCATGATACTGTGGTCCCACCAGTCTGTGCTTGTGGCCCCTCTCAGAAGTGCTGGTCTGCATAAGGGGCAGCAGCAACAACATCTAGTGTCATGAGCAACAGTAGCCACTTTGAGTCTGGCACTGCATATGTTGTCTTCCTCTTTTTCTCCTTGCTCCATCAAAATGCCTCTGAAATGTTCATCAGTGTCTCGAGGAAGCTCTGCTCATTTCCTGACACAGCAGTGAAAGCGCAAGCAAAAGGACAGGTTTCAGAGTAGCAGCCGTGTTAGTCGGTATTCGCAAAAAGAAAAGGAGTACTTGTGGCACCTTAGAGACTAACAAATTTATTAGAGCATAAGCTTTCCTGAGCTACAGCTCACTTCATTGGATGCATTTGGTGGAAAAAAACAGAGGAGAGATTTATATACACACACACAGAGAACATGAAACAATGGGTTTATCATACACATTGTAAGGAGAGTGATCACTTAAGATAAGCCATCACCAGCGGGGGGGGGGGGGGGGGGGGGGGGGGGGGAGGAGGAAAACCTTTCATGGTGACAAGCAAGGTAGGCTAATTCCAGCAGTTAACAAGAATATCAGAGGAACAGTGGGGGGTGGGGTGGGAGGGAGAAATACCATGGGGAAAGTTTTACTTTGTGTAATGACTCATCCATTCCCAGTCTATTCAAGCCTAAGTTAATTGTATCCAGTTTGCAAATTAATTCCAATTCAGCAGTCTCTCCTTGGAGTCTGTTTTTGAAGCTTTTTTGTTGAAGTATAGCCACTCTTAGGTCTGTGATCGAGTGACCAGAGAGATTGAAGTGTTCTCCAACTGGTTTTTGAATGTTATAATTCTTGACGTCTGATTGTGTCCATTCATTCTTTTACATAGAGACTGTCCAGTTTGGCCAATGTACATGGCAGAGGGGCATTGCTGGCACATGATGGCATATATCACATTGGTAGATGCGCAGGTGAACGAGCCTCTGATAGTGTGGCTGATGTGATTAGGCCCTATGATGGTATCCCTGAACAGATATGTGGACAGAGTTGGCAACGGGCTTTGTTGCAAGGATAGGTTCCTGGGTTAGTGGTTCTGTTGTGTGGTGTGTGGTTGCTGGTGAGTATTTGCTTCAGATTGGGGGGCTGTCTGTAAACAAGGACTGGTCTCAGAGTAGCAGCCGTGTTAGTCTGTATTCGCAAAAGAAAAGGAGTACTGGTGGCACCTTAGAAACTAACAAATTTATTAGAGCATAAGCTTTCGTGAGTAGCTCACGAAAGCTTATGCTCTAATAAATTTGTTAGTCTCTAAGGTGCCACCAGTACTCCTTTCTTTTTGCGAAGGACTGGTCTGTCTCCCAAGATCTGTGAGAGTGATGGGTCGTCCTTCAGGATAGGTTGTAGATCCTTGATGATGCGTTGGAGAGGTTTTAGTTGGAGGCTGAAGGTGATGGCTAGTGGCGTTCTGTTGTTTTTTGTTGGGCCTGTCCTGTAGTAGGTGACTTCCAGGTACTCTTCTGGCTCTGTCAATCTGTTTCTTCACTTCAGCAGGTGGGTATTGTAGTTGTAGGAATGCATGATAGAGATCTTGTAGGTGTTTGTCTCTGTCTGAGGGGTTGGAGCAAATGCGGTTATATCGTAGCGCTTGGCTGTAGACAATGGATCGAGTGGTTGAAAAAGGCACCACCTCCATATTGCTGCCTTCACTAGCTGGGAGCATACAGATCAAAATGACTGCTCAGCAGGATGTGCTGGTGGGCTGTTCAAACTTGCTCTAACGTGCAGAGTGGACAGTCACATTTTCTCCAAAGTGCAAGAACAGCTATATTTTGAAGAGTATTAGGGAATCTGGGATATGGTTGGTCTGACTCATGTCTATGTGCTGTAGAATGGATGCTAGAGCCTCAGGTTCAAGCATGGGTTAGAAGATTCTTAGTTTGGGTTTAATTGGTGTAGATGCTCAAGCCCTGGGTTCTCTAATCAGAGAATTCACTAATCATGGGCTTACATGGCAGTGGAAATAAATTGCGTATGTCCTGTAGGGCAAACCCAGGCTAAGCAGCTGGGGAATCTCTTTTGTATGCCCGGAAACACTTTGCCCCTCAGAATCAATACAGAATAGAGATACCAAGTTCCTTTTTATCCCCCTCCTGCCATGTGCTCCAAGCTGTACATTGAGCTGATGGGAGAATTCCACTTGCATGGGTCATTGTCCTGGGGAGGAGAGCAGAACAGCAAGCTTTTTGACCTCCTGTTGCCAGTACATAGGGAAATTCGAGTCACAACATTCCACAATAGTCCATCTGGTATCAATAGACCTTACCTTTTGGGACGGGCATAACACCTTCTGTGGAAGCTCAGCCCTTCGTACTAATTAATGTCTCTGTCCTGTCTGGTGATTTACATAGCCACAGAGGCTCAAAATGCAACCGCTCAAATACTGCGGTAGAATATGGGATACAGGTGTTATAAGCAAGATACCATTCATGCAGCAATTTACAAGCATTCAATAAAGTCTAAAGACTGAACACATTCTAATAATTCTAAAATGTATTTTAGCAAATACTCACACACAGGTGAGCCGGACTGATTCCAGCTATGTGTTTGTCAGCGTTCAATGAAGACATGGGGATCTTGGCATGAGCTGACACCTGGTCTGCCAGCATCACAGTTAGTCTGACTAGGCGCCTGGCTGGTTGTGAAAAACTGAGGTTTTGTGTGTGTGTGTGTGTGTGTGTGTGTGTATGTGTATAGCTGCAGCATACTGCAAGGTTAGGAAAGTCTTAAACTCTGTACCTAAACCACAAGGGATTAAAGAGGGCAGGGAGGGATCAGATTACATGTTTAAGAAGAAAAATAAAGTCCTAAAGATCATAAACTAAACGTGTGTGGGAATTACAGACATGAAAGTCTTAAGGCAGAAACACAAAACCTACAATAAATTGATACAATCGGGAAAAATAAACTAAGTGCTCGAGTCAAATGAAAGTAAAGTGCTGAAATTGGAGCTGTGTGTGACAAAGGAAAGGATGAAGTAACTACATGTTACAGAGACATGGTTTATTATCAAAGATGGTGAATATAGGGCTAAATGGTGGTCCCACCATTGAGAGAACAAAAAACCAAACCAAACCAAACCAAAAAACAGAAAGTCTGATTCTAAAAGGGTGCATGTATAAGTCAGTGGGTAAAATGCTCCTTTTAGAAGGGCCTCAGCACTTTGCAGGACCAGGCTCTAAAGGAATAGCAAAGACCCACTTGCTACTGGATATAATGATTCAGTAAAGCAGAAATGGTGGATTGGATAATAAAAGGGCACCGCCCAAGATACCCTTGACAGGGAAACAGCAATGAACAAGAGAAGGATGAACAATAAAAGAGAAATTATGTGCCGTTTTAAAGTCTTTGATATAAATTGCAGCCATTGTGAGACATTGAATAGAGACAGGAATGTTGAATTGGGCCATTGACTGCTTCCTGAATTGAGGTGTCAGTTGGGCTATTCGCGAATAGCCCTTCTCTTCATTTGCTCTTACCCAATCACGACTAAAGCAAACTAGAAATACATAAGCTGCTGTGGCCTCAAGTGAAAGCTTAATGACCAAATGTGATGTATTCTGTAAATGGGAACCCAGTATGATCAAACAAATAGAAGAAGCCTCGAGGCCTGATCCTAATCTGTTAAGGCCAACAGAGTTTTGCCATATTCTTCAAAATGGGAGCAGCAGTGAGCCTGGAAAGGGGCTCTTTCCAAACCAGACAGGAGTTAAAGAATAGAACTAGACAGTAGAGCTACATAAAATCATAGAAAGTGCCTTGGAGGAACAAGAATGGGGTTTGTGCAAGTAAGCGTCCAGATCAAACACAGATAGAGCAATTCCAATGTAAACAAATAATAAAGCAGCTTCCAAGACATATTTTTAGGCCAAATCATTAAGTTAATTAGTTTAAAATAAAGAAAACAAGAAATGATGTAATGCACACAAGAATAATGGGAATGCACAATCCATCAGACAAAAGGTTATAAAGGAGATGCTTTAAAAAAAAAAAAGGATTGTAGGCACCTTTACTAGTGGGGTCTCTGAATTTAATTGGGAGGGTTCCAGTTGGGAAGATCCCATGTGCTTCAATCCAGCCTTAGAGCCTACAGCTCCCATGATGCCTTGGGGGAAAGAGCAAGATACTTCCTCTTCCAGGAGTGCCGGGGAGAGGAGCCAGATTGCTGCTGTGGAGCTCTGTCCATACCAGGAGCTGCTGCTGAGAGCCTGCTGGGGCTTTGATCAATCAGGGGCCTCAGAGGCTGTTGCTGGCTTCACTGGAGTAGAGACTGTAGCTACGCCTAGGGCTGACTGAGGTGGGCCTGCAGTGAAGGAACTGTGAGTGACCCCCACTCTGGTTTGGGAAAGGGCACAGCAGAGAGACTGAGTCGGAGGAGAGGCAGAGTGATCTTCCCATTGAACCAGGACCCAGAGCTGCTGATATTTGGTGCGGCTGACTCCAATCATCGGCGAGGTTGTGCAGCTTGTTGCCTTGGCTGGACTGATACACAGAACCAACGGAGTGCTGTCTCCAGCTGCAGATCTTCCAGCGCGCCCACATAAGCGTCCCGGACTCTGAAATACAGAGGAGTGTACACTCTGGGGTGGGATAAATGGTGGCAGTGTAAATGCCAGTTACATAAGTTTCATTTGATTTGATTTATTCAACTGCCCCCTGTGGATTTAAATTAGTAGTGACATTTAATCTTAGTCAGTATACCTTTTTCTTTAAGTTGTTAAGTAAAGGTATGTTAACTCTAATTTAAGTATATGGGATGTATAGTATTTACAATGATATTTTGAGTTACACCCTTGCCACATATATTAATTACTTATTATTATTACTATTTGAAGGGGTTTATTCCTGGAGTTCCCCAAGGCACAACATTGAGCATGTGCAGGGGCCAGCCTGGTGGAGGCACTGCCAATTTTAACTTCATTTAGGAGTAAAGGGACTGCAGAAAAGGGGTGCATAAAGGATTCCCACTTATCCAACATCACCACTGGGATACTCTGGATCTCCTTTAATGTCAACAATATCAGGTGCCCAGGCACACAGGTAAGTGTTCCCTGCTTCCGAGTAACCCAGGGAGTAAAGGGGAGATTACAGGAGGATAAGAGTTCAAAGACATTTTGAAATGAACCTTGCCAGAGATGAAAAATACATCAGATCTGGTTGGTTTTCCTTCTCCAGTGAAGGTAAAATGAAAGCCTTCCATGTTGAAGGAGGAGAAGATTCAGTCAATCAGGGAAATATTGTCCCTCTGAAACAATGGTTGTTCCCTTCTTTCTTATTTTAAAAGGATTCTCAGCTTCCACATTATAGGGAACTTGTCCTCTAATGAAAATTAATTGTTAAAAACCATGTACAGAGGACTGAATTGGGGGGCAGGAAACATTTGCATATACATCATTGATTTACATCTGCCTCACATGTTCACTGTTTGATGGCTGGTTTTGGTAGCATATGCAAAACGATTTGGAGTTTCATCTCAGCTTCATTAACTAGGAAAGATGTGGTAATATAGTCAGTAGACCATAGACACCAAACTATCTTTTCCACTAGCAGAGATGTGGACCCTTCTTACACAAGTTTATGAATGTATTGCTAGGGAAGTTTATAGTGCCACTGACTCTGCCATATTTGTTCTGAATATCAGTCTGTTCATCAGAGTAAAACTCAAAGAAAGATACTCAGACCATTACCAGAACCACTGTGCAAGCTTAGCCCTTAAGGCTACTCTAACTTATGGTGTGGAACTAGTCCAGCAGACCACCAGCCCAGGATCAGGGAAGTGTAAAGGCGAGTTTTACACTACCTTAACATCCCAACTCACCTCCAATTTCTGCTGTGTGCTCCAGGGACACAGCCAAGAATCAGCCATTATATATCCACTGTGATGGGGGAACCCCATTCGTAAGTAGCTTCAAATGACACTGACTTTGACCTATTAGAAAAGCATCCTAATTTCCTGGGGAAGCCCTTTCAATTAATAAAATACATAATCTAACCCATCTAGAAAGCATTTGTATAGAAACAGGTTTTCCTTTGCTTTTGTTTTTCTTTCTTAAGCAACAAAAACAAATTTGGGACTGTCTAAATTGTTTGGTCCTGTCTACACGAAAGGCTAAAGTCTTTCCAACATCCAGAGCATGCAATATAATCTCTGCATCATGAGTACACAATTTGGGAAAAAAGACTAGCAAAATTATAGACTGGTTTACATGAAAATATGAGATCATTTTGGCAAAAACTTAGGCAAAGTTTGGCAAACTTTGGCAAAGAACTACCTTGCCTTCATGAAAAACTGTGATTGATGGATCAGTCATTAATGCATGCAGTTCACTTAAATGTCTTGCAGATATAATGGTGATCACAAACACAGTCTTAATAGATAAATGAAATAAGTTACAGCTTCCCAAAGGCAGGTCTTATCAACTATGAGTACTATGTTTAAATCCCAAGATGGCATGGGGTGTCTTATTGGAGGTATAAATTATGAAGGCCTCAACTATATTATTAGTAAAATTGATTTTCCCTCCATAGGTACATGCTATGTAGATATGTCTGAGAAATGAACATTTACTGAAGATAGTGAGAGCACTGCTTTTTTAAAGTAAACAGATATTGTAAAATATAACTACATGGTACTGTATATGGATCTATATCTTACATAAAAATAAATGGAAATGATAACTGTAACATCACCTTATGGATTCATTCCTAGAATGCAATACATTCATAACTTCCAATGAGCAACTGTTTTTTAATAGTCCCAGAATCCTATTCCCCATGCTGTTAGATGGAGAGATTGAAGATCTGGGTGACAAATCATCCCGTGCTGCTGAGACAAGTCTGGCACCAGAGGTAGAGCTCCATTAGCCCTCTCGAAGGGGAGCTAAGTCAGG
This sequence comes from Dermochelys coriacea, assembly GCF_009764565.3. Classification (NCBI taxonomy): domain Eukaryota; kingdom Metazoa; phylum Chordata; order Testudines; family Dermochelyidae; genus Dermochelys; species Dermochelys coriacea. The sequence continues at coordinate 94,165,691 of NC_050073.1, read as the reverse complement.
ATATAATTATTGTATGCACCATGATGGTGCTATTAAAAGTAACTTGGCCTTGTTCTGTCTTATCTTGTTTATGATTTTTTGAAAAGGGAAATGCACGTTAAGCCCTGACCCCAGTGAATTAGAAAGGCATCTGATATTGATTCCCTGACTCTGCGTGCTCTTGAGCAAAAGTTCTGGCACTTTTTATTGTTGCTGTATTCAAAAAGGATCTATTACTGGAGTCCCCCATAAATTGAAAGGTGGATTACAGTTTTATCCTTCAGAGACCGCTTTTGCATTAGACATTTTGACCTTCACAAAGGGTCTGCATGGATGTTTTGCTCCCCTGATACATGATTGCTATTAGATGAACATTGTGGTCTATACACCACTTCCAAAGGCTCTTAACCTCCATGCATAACTATAGTTAATGAGCCCCCTTGTTTGTTCAGATAATATAAACAGTCATAATATCTGTTACTATCTGAACTACCTGATGTTGGACTTCAGTTAAAATGTAACAAAATAGGACGTACTTTTATCCGTGTGACTTAAATTACTTTTATACAAGCCCCTTCATAATCTCTGGACACATTAATTAATTTAAAAACAAACAATAACCCACTTCTAAAGAACACATCTACCCATAAAAACAGCTTACTCCAGTAGTTCTCAAAGCTGGTGTGCCGCTTGTTCAGGGAAACACTGGTGGGACCGGACCGGTTCATTTACCTGCCGCGTCCGCAGGTTCGGCTGATCGCAGCTCCCACTAGCCGCGGTTCACCGCTCCAGGCCAATGGGGGCTGCGGGAAGGGCGGCCAGCACATCCCTTGGCCCGCGCCAATTCCTGCAGTCCCCATTGGCCTAGAGCAGCAAACCATGGCCAGTGGAGCCGCGATCGGCCAACCTGCGGACGCAGCAGGTAAACAGACAGGTCCGGCCGCCAGGGGCTTTCCTGAGACAAGTGGCGGACTGGCTTTGAGAACCACTGGCTTACCTTACATGCTCCGTTTACCCAGGAAAGACCTAGATAAATGGCTGAGCCCTTGCAGAGCTATGAAAATAAACTAATCGTGTCAGACCAATTTGGGCTGTGGGCAGGAATAGCAGGCAATTCACAGATGAGAGGCTTCTACTCCATAGTTTGAATCAGGGTATTATTAGCAAGAACATCCCAGTGGATTCTCAAAATAAGATGTTGAATAGGAAGAGAAGAAGTCTCCTGAGTAGCCAGAGTGCAAACCTTTTAGGGCTTTACATAGTAAGACCAACAAATTGAATTGAATCCCTAAAATAAACTGGGAGCTAGTGTAGTTCCTGGGTCCCCTATGTTATATGTTCTCTGGGTGGAATAATAATAAATACTAATATTTGGTCATTAATACTACTAAGTAGGTTGATTTAAAGAAGTTGAAGTTCCTGAGTAGTCTTCAAGGGAAGACCTAAGCTGAAATTAGCAGTCCAAATATGAGGTTACAAAGTCTTGGATGTAATTATGACAAGGACTACATCTGAGAAGAATGGTCACAACTAGCTGCACACAGAAGGGGAAAAAAGCACCCCTTGTTATTAGTATAAAAAGGAACCCACAGATTGCCCATTTCAGTAGCAATAGCTACAATAAATATCATGCCCTTCCACTCACCTAGATGGTTCCTCCAACCTACCTTACCTAATCTCTTTTTCCTTTCCTGATAGAGCTCTAGCCTACTCAATTTTATTCATGCCTCTCTCTCGAGCAGTGCACTAGGAAGTAATGCATCTCAGTTTGATGAAACAAAATGCCGAACTGAGTGTCATCAATGATGTTTACTGCAGCCCAAGCTACATTAACTTGTAACTGCTTCAGATACATTTTAATTAATCAGCCCTTGGACTAATTTCATTGAGTGTTTTCCTTTTCTTGTAATGTGGGGATAGAAGGATAGAGATTAGTGGCGTCTCCTCTCCATAGTAGTGAGCTACTTCCATTAGCACCAATCTTAGTCCCATACACATATTAAGAAGGTGATTTAGAACTAGAGTTAGTTAAAAAAAAAACCCAAGTGTTATAATAAAAATAAACACTTGGGGGGGGGGGGAGGAATCTTAAGAGATTTCCCAGTTTTGTCCTGCTTCACATATAACCTATTGTGAAAACGTAACATGTGAACATTGGGTAGGATGCCAAAAGGTCTGTCTGATTCAGATTATTCCTTTTGTCCTATTCTTACCTTAGAAGGCTGTTATACTTGTTATTGCTGCTTTGGAGCAAAAGCTGGGTAATCTAATTCCAAGTTTGACTGTGTTTTCAGCTATATTGTGTGAAGCTGATGCTCCATGAAAAGAAATGTACTTAAATAAGGAAAGGCATACCTGACACAGCTGAAAGATGGCTGTGTGTAAATATAGTGTTTCTTCTGGTTTTATATCTAGGCTTTCTTCAGTTACTGAACATTATCAGGTGTTACCTTGGGGTAAGCAAACCAAAACTAACTACTCCATGAATGGTTATGATCTCTAAGTTTTGAAGTGGGGGCCACAATAGATGCTAAATCTATGTTAGCACTTAAAAAAGTTATGTTCAAACATCTTAAACAGATATTTGTACTCTTGCAATTCTTGGGATTTAAAAGGAGACTGACGTACAAAAAAAACAACATAAGCAAATCCATGAAAATAAGTGCTCAAGACCAACTGTTTCAAAGCTATGATGGCTAAACCTTAAGAAATTCAGCCATTTGATTTAGAAAAGCATACAACTCTTTGGCTGTTTAACTGAATTTCCTGTTTAAGTACTCATCTCTCTCTCCCCCATTATCAAGTATCTGAATGCCACACTATTTAATGTATTTATCTTCACTATACCCCGGCAAGTTAATAATATAATTCTTATTTTATCAGATGGGGAACTGAGGCACAGAATGACTAAGTGACTTTCCTATGGCATAAAAGACCTCCTGATCCCAAACTAGTGCCCCATCACTGGACCATCCCTCTCCTCCTATTGGGCTGTCTTTCCAGTTGAATTTTAGTTTTCAAATTATTGACTCTTTAAATTACTTGTCACTTGGAAATGAGTCATTTTCCAATTAGAGCATTTCCTTTCTGAGCACAAACTTGTGAAATGCGGCAAGATATTGACAAATCTAGCTGATTTCAACTTTCCACAAAATGAAATAGAAAACCTCAAATATGAGCAGAATCCCTCTCTATTGGCATCCTTTCCCCAGGAGAGATCATGTGCAAATATAAACCAGAAGTAAAAAGGCAAAAAGAAACAAGCTGTACTGAAAGTTTTGCTGATTTGAAGCAATGTTATTAGAGTTCAGAGGGGAAATGACCAAAACACTTGATTTTTTTTTTTAGCAACACAAAATTAATTCAGAGTCCAGCTGAAACTTCACATGCAAGATAAAGAGGAAGAATCCCAGTTTTCAAAGGAACAAAGTCAGCAGTCATGACTCTACCATTTAATAATTTGAATACCAATTCTAATGGATTGGTAGTGTTGCATAAGAAATCATGCTGATGTACAGGACAATGTAGGGTTATGGAGGGGGGAGGGAATTGGCCTATTTTCAAAAAATTGATCAGGTAGATTTTTGTTGGCTTTTCTAACACAGGAATATAGAAACAGAAAGAGTTAGGTTTCATCTCTCATCTCAATGATGATTAAGACAAAGGACTGGAAATAATCCAGCAAAAAGATAGCTGGTAGTACTTCCTGTGTTTCTGTTGGAGTCTATCTGACCCCAATGAGGGAAATAAATAGTTGTATTTTAAGAGAATTCCTCTAGAAGGTAGTATTCTCAGGAATATCATCACAGAATTGGTCAGTAAGCATTTACCACCATACCAATGGGATTCTAGAAAGGGCAAGTTTGAGAGAAGCTCTGAGCAGAGTGGGACAAAACCACATGACAGTGATATTTTGGATCCTCACATAGAACTTCACCTCAGGGACCACGCACACTAGTCTCCCTTTCAACAGGGCATCTAGCTTATCAGTGGTACACTCCAACACTCAATGGTACCTACAGTTCTTCAACTCAGACATTATCCCAAAGGCCTTCTGACCCTACAGGACCCCAAACTACTGCAACAGGCAGTATTATTATGGAGCACGGTGACACAGAAAGATATAGGGAACCACTGTGTAGAGAATAGCAGGTATTTTCCCATGCACCATCTGTTAGCTAAAATGCTGGCTCAGAAGTTATGGGTAATGTTCAGATAGGTTACTGCTAAGGAGCTGATTGCCAGGAGGGGCTTGGGCAACTTTTTGCAAAACTATCTCTAATTTCATTTAAGATAAAAGAGGAGCTTCAAAGTGCTTCAGAGCATTTAAGGGGGTTATATAAGAAATAACGTGGAGACGTCATTAATTCTGACACCTAATTGCATTTCAATTTATTTTGCACTTTCTAGTCTTGAATTTATTATTTCAGTTCCTGTCTAAAAGGAGACTACATAATTCTTTCCAAGAATCTGTTGTTTTCAATTAGCTCTCGGTAACAGTTTCAAATTTAAAAGGTGCTTGTTTAGTTTTCAGAAGATTCCGCTCCGGCTTCCTATAGAAAGATGGGCAAAAGCAGGATGAGATGGGGATTTTGCAGCTACCACATCTTCCTACTGATTTGATGTGGATGGGAAATATTCAGGTGCTCAGCTACTACCATGATGGGACCAATATAAGAACCTGGAAAAAACAGACTGCTGATGGAGACTTATCAGGTCCGATCCAAAAGCCATTGAAATAAGCAAAAAGACTTATTTGATGTCTATGGGCCTTGGATTGGGGCCATAGCCCTCCCCTTCCCATCCAACTATTGGGTCACCAATTTATTTTGTTTGCAGAAATAAAAATCTTTGTGCAGTTCTTACCTGTAAAGCTTATACTCTGACGTTCTATGTTGCACAGCTGAAGTGCAGTTTGTACTTCACTGACTGTAATATAAAGATGAAATCACTATGTACCACCATTCTCCTCTTTTATTGCTCCCAAGGAGAATCCTTTGAAGTAATGGGACCATTCCATTGAGAAAGCAGGTCAAAGGTTTTTAATATTAGTGAAGTTAATCATTATTAAAAACCCATGAGCATACAATAGTCAAGGCCTGCTGTGAGAAATTCTTGATAGGAGAGACAGTAGTATTAATAGCTGACTGTCATTTACAACGTAAGCATATAATAATTAAAGAATTCCTCATAGTTGGATGGTGGAAACAAGCTAAGCAGTCTAGCCAGCAGGGGCATTCCTTTAAATCCAGCCAAGGTTAGTCAGTGTTTGAAATGTTTACAGTCTAAATGACTGTTTGGTGAGCTGTGATGAGATCAGTGGGCAATCTTAGACCAGTTTCATAACAGGACAAATATATTCAATTCAAAAGCAATATTCCTAACCAGGATCCTGGTTGGCAATATCAGAAGTGCCGAGATTCAAGAGCTACCTGGTCCAACAGTGTGGCACGACAGGACAATTTTAGAGAAGCTTAAATTGTCAATGTCATTCCTTTTCTGTGCAGAGAAGACTTGGCCATCAGCATTATCAGCCTATTTATACTCTGATATTTTGGCCCAGTAGCTCTATGTGCAAATAATTACAAAATTTGTACTACACACACATGCTTGTGTATCTGCTGTTGTGTATCAGTTGTTTTGGAGGACAGTTTACAAGATATCCAAGATGTGTACTGTTCTTTTTCTATCTGATACCAAGTTGCATCAAATTCTGTTGTGCCAAAGTATATTAATGCATAGCAGATCAGATGCAGTGCAAAAAAAAAACAAAACAAAAACCACCCCCAAAAAACTCATGACACTGATAGATGGAGGAGGAAAAAGATAGAGACCCTGAACAAAGTGTGTGTAAGTAGAGTACCTGATCTGCATATTTATTTTGCATTTCTCTTCTCACAAGCTAGTGAGTCATGCCAAGGCTTTGATGACAATACAATGTTATGTTTCAGAGGAGCAGCCGTGGTAGTCTGTATTCGCAAAAAAGAAAAGGAGAACTTGTTGCACCTTAGAGACTAACAAATTTATTTGAGCATAAGCTTTGTGAGCTACAGCTCACTTCATCGGATGCATTACTATATGTTAGAGTTATTGCATTACTGCCTATTCCACACTACATGGTCTCAAAAACCTGCATCATATCCTTTTACCCTCTTGTTATATTCCTATGGGTGAAAACATATTTCATGTCAGCTCTTCTACAGAAAGAAGATCTTTAAAATTTGCATCAGCTCAATTTACCTTGAATGAATTTACTAGTGAAAACCGGAATTTCCATCAACAGCATCGAAAAAACTGCATCATAGGTCAATTCAGGTTGTATTTTAATATCTAGCTAGTGCATGAATTGAAGTGGTTTCCCTCCCTCCCTCTCTTTTTATTATATTTGGATTGGAATTCCTCTGAAATGGCATTATTGATTGTATTTCACATAATACCATCAGTAGCTTGATGAGAGATACAAGATCTTTTAAGTGCTCCTCAAAGTATATAATCCATCATGAACGTCCTTGGATTAGATTTCTTTATCATCTTTTTATATTATTTTCATTGATGTACAGTACAGTTAGGGCTATTAGTTTATGATTTACAGATTCTGGACACCACCGATTCTTTCCTAATTTGAAGTATGTTCCTGTTTGTATTGAGTTCTTATAGATAGAATATTGGGTGTTATATAGTAACTTTCAATAGAGATGGACAAATCAAATAAAAACAATATTTTCTACAGATTTAAAAAACAACTATTGTCTCTGTGGGCCAGAGATAAAGCTGAATTTTGGCTCACCGGTCAGATTTTCTCTCTCCCTCCTCCCCAACTAAACTGAGGATGCCTTCTCTAGTTTTGTTTTGAGAGATGTAAAATCTGGAGACATTAATCATGCTGTTTCTTTCATTTTAATTCCATTTTTTTTACTCTGTTTTTAATAAATCCTGGTTGTATTAAAATTACTGTTGTTCCTGGGGAATTTCACTTAGATATTACCATGGTGCAGAGAATCACTTATCTTCCAAGGAGAGGTACTAAAAGGCAGATGGTTTCTGGAATCCATATCACCTCTTAAGATCAGCCAAGAGGCCTAGACAAAAAAGTCTTTTCAAAATATCTTGTGTGTTGCCATCTGGCTGCAATGGGCAAATGCAAGGGGAAAAGCAAAGGACCAAAAAGCAATGAGAACTGGAGGAAATGTGGGTTACAGTTCTGCATATGAAGTTGCTCTTCTGCAGTATCACAGGTCAGTATGGTGGTTAACACTTCTGTCTCTGAGCTTTGCATATGCTTACAAGGCTTGATTAGGAATAAGGTTACCCATCACCTGTATGATTTCTAAACTTTCAGCATTTGCTGAATTCTGCTCCCATCAAAGTCAATGGGATTGACTCAGGGTTAGATGAGCCATGAGCATTTTTTTAAATTGCACCCTATATTTCTACCCAAAATAAAACCCAACATGTGCATAAAGAAAAGGAGTACTTGTGGTACCTTAGAGACTAACAAATTTATTAGAGCATAAGCTTTCTTGAGCTACAGCTCAGAGCTGTAGCTCACGAAAGCTTATGCTCTAATAATTTGTTAGTCTCTAAGGTGCCACAAGTACTCCTTTTCTTTTTGCGAATACAGACTAACACGGCTGCTACTCTGAAACATGTGCATACTTACTCTGCCCCATCCAAAAATAAGAACAGGTGGTTTGTAGTTTGGCAATGAATTTCCAGTGAGGGAAAGCATTGGTCTTTGTGTACCTGCCACAGCAAGGCAGAGCATAGGTGAAGATGGCATTAAAAAAAGCAAGCTCCCAATGAGAGACTGCTGAAATTGGAGTTAATTTGCAAATTGGATACAATTAATTTAGGCTTGAATAGAGACTGGGAGTGGATGGGTCATGACATAAAGTAAAACTATTCCCCATGTTTATCCCCCCCCACCGTTCCTCAGATGTTCTTGTCAACTGCTGGAAATGTCCCACCTTGATTATCACTACAAAAGGTTTCCCCCTCCCCCCGCTCTCTTGCTGGTAATAGCTCATCTTAAGTGATCACTCTCCTTACAGTGTGTATGGTAACACCCATTGTTTCATGTTCTCTTGTGTATGTAAATCTCCCCTGTATTTTCCACTGAATTGCATCCGATGAAGTGAGCTGTAGCTCATGAAAGCTTATGCTCAAATAAATTTGTTAATCTCTAAGTACTCCTTTTCTTTTTGCGAATACAGACTAACATGGCTGCTACTCTGAAACTCCCTGACTGACTAGGTACATAGACCAAATTCTCTCATTATCTGATCCAGCATTGTTAGGCTAGTCTGCTGGCACAGGATGTGAACAATAGCAGCACCAGGTGATTGCAATCCTAAAACAACCTGTTCAGTATTTTAATTGCACCATAATTTAGATGACATGGCAAAGATTTAATGAGATACTGCAGCCACATTTCAAGCCAGACCAACTGCCTTCTCCCTAATCTCAAAAGATGAAGACTTCGCTCGGTGAAGCTGTGAATACTATCCTTAGTACTCCCAGGAGATCCATGGGCACTGAACTGGTAATGCACAAAGGCAATGCTTTCTCTTGATTGGAGCAGGAGAGTTGAGACCTGCATTTTAATCCCAGTTTTTGGCATAGCACTCGGAGCATGGTGTTAGGCAAATCGGTTCTCTCTGCCTTGGTTTCCCCATTTGTAAAATGTGGATACTACTAGTTACCTGCCTTATAAGGGGGTTGGGAGGCTTCATTCATTCATGAATGTAGAATACTTGGAGATCTGTTGATAGATGACACTACACAAGTATTAGGAATGATCAGTTCAACATGAGGTCAAAACACCGTTCTTAAAAAGTAACACTTTTCCTGTTTATATTTAGCACTAAATTCTGATCTCAATGCCACGGGGTAAGTGCTCAGTAACTCCACTGACTGAGATCTAACTCTGTTATTCAGCATAATTTATACTAAAATCAATGTGTAATTGATGCCAACTGACATAGTGAAGAATCAGTCTCTGCTGAAATTTGACTCAAGGGCTCTCAGCCATCCAACCTGAGCTTTGGGGAAGTCACCATTCATAATCATACTCACTGTACAGCCTCTTGCCATTTTTAGAATTTGATAGGTCACAACAATTGGACAAGAAATTTACATTTTAAAATGCAATTAAAATGAAACTAGTAAAATAACATTATTATAAACCTAGTCATTAATCTTAATGAAATTTGCAGACAATACTAAATGGGGGAAGTATAGTAAACATAAGTGAGGACAGGAACATATACATAGGAACCTCGAGAGGACAGAAACATGGGCAGGAAATGAAATGAGATTGTTTCAGATCGAACTCACAGATATACAATGGGCAGGAGACACTGGGAAAACAGAGCTGAAGGAGACCTACCATAGAATTGACAGATGGCAGCAAATGAAAAGTTTGCAATGGGATAATGCAGCTAGACATGTTATTATGACTTAACTGTGTATGCAGAGACACCTCATCACAGAAGTCAGTCTCCCACCGCTTTATATACTTGGTTAAGGGGAGACCACACATGGAATATTAAGTTCTGGATTCTAGAGCTTGGTGAATATTTTTGGACAAATAATTTATTCACCAGAAAAAAATGCAGCTTGTGTCAATCTGAAAGCATTTGCAAGTTTGACACAAATTTGCCACATAGTTTCAGCCAGAAAAAAAGATTGGGGTAGGGAGCAATGACTGACACTCCCTGAACAGCTCAACTTAATGCAGCATTGGGCAACCTGTGGGCCGCGAGACATTTTGCTGACGTTGACCATCCGCAGGCACCGCCCCCCCACAGCTCCCAGTGGCCATGGTTCTCTGTTCCCAGCCAATGGGAGCTGTGGGGAGCGGCACCTGCAGGCTCTTTACTGACCTTCTTTACCATTCTTGCCCCCTCTTTGCTCCATCTCATTGGAGCTGGCAAAGTAGAAGTTACACACAAAGATTGTGCAACAGACTAAATATACACTGATGGAAACATTGAGCCTGAGGAGGCAAAAGTCAAGGTCTGAAACTTGGGGGAGGGAGGGCGAGGCAGGGTGTTTATCACACGTAACCCTGCACCGTGTGAATATAAACCTCAACAACACTTAAAAGTCATTTCTCATTCAAAATTCATTATATTGTTACTGCAAATTTAGTAACAAACTGGCAGTTTCTATTGATTTACTTGAGGATGTTGTGGAAACTTGAAACATACTGAAAATGCCTTTAAGAGCAGATAATGATTTTAGAATTGGAGAACAGTACATAATCCTGCTGAAAAGGGCTGAATGGTGTGTTTTCTTCATGAGTGGTAAAGAGTGCATAAGCCCTAACTAAGATATTTGTATAGCATCACAGTATTTCTGTACTTCTATGAAATAGATATTTTAGGTTTGAAGCCAAACATTTAACTCATTTGTACCCAATAAGAATACCCAAGAGTAAAATCCCTTGCATACACTAAAATAATAATCACAGCCAGAACTGTTATTCATCAAGCACCTAGGCCCTGGTACAAACTGGTACCAATAAATAGGTAACATTAACTATATTCCTCATCTGCCAGATTCACTCCCTCATGATCTCCCTCTCTTTTCTATTCTTCCACTATATTTGTCTGCTACCTCTTCAATAAGAAATTCAATGGTAAAAAACAATGGTAATGCAGCATGAAGTTAGCTTGGTGCTAGATCATCCCTTTGCAGTATGTTGAATTGAACAAAACCTAAACTTTTGAAAACTAGGAAATGCACAGTTAAGGTTGTATGGTCAACCATAACTCTGCCCTCTTCCAGCAGTGATCCAATACACCTTGTTAACACATATACCTTACCCTGCCGACTTCACTGTTGTTGAAATGTACAAGTTCTTCACCCCTTACACCCCATTCACTCTCACCCACAGGATTCTGTCTAACACTATTAAAGGACAAAAACAGGAGGGAGAAGAAAGTTGCTCACATCACCATCCCTCTGCATGGCAACCTTAACTGTGCCTTTCCTAGTTTTCAGAAGTTTGGGTTTTGCTCAACTCCTTTGCTCTGCAAAGGGATGACATACCATCAAGCAACCATAACTCTGCATTAAATGTAGCTCCCCTCTCAGTTTTTCTGAGCAGGAAAAGATGCGTTATTGGGTAAGAGCTAAGAGTCATTCAGGCAGTTGTTCTTCATTTTTTGTTATTTTCCTGTTCAAAAGTTCACCCACTCTATCAGGAAATAGCAGAACTATCACGTGAGCCAATCACAACACGAGCATTGAATAGCAGATAGTTGGCATAGACAGTTCATATTCATGAATATAGGAAAGGCCATGCTAGGTCAGACCAATAGTCCATCTAGTCTAATTACATTTCCCCAAAAAATAAAATTGCCACCCACAATTCAAATTGTAGCAGATTCCACTCACTCAGTCCAAAATGCCTGTTGTTTCAGGTGGGGGATAGTGATTACCTTACCTTTAGTTATGTCAATTGCAGAGCGAGTTCACAGCCATCCGATGAAGTGAGCTGTAGCTCACGAAAGCTTATGCTCAAATAAATTTGTTAGTCTCTAAGGTGCCACAAGTCGTCCTGTTCTTTTTATCAAGAGGTCTGTGATTCATCTAGTCATTAGTATCTCTCAGTTTAACAGTACAAAGCAGCAAAAACAAACCTTTTTTTGGGTGAGAGAGAGAGTACTGTACTGTAACTTGGCAACTTCTTGGTCACATGACCCCATATTTCAGTCACTAATACTCCCCCCACAGAGTACACCAAAATCCAAATCTATCTCTCTATCTATCTAAGTAACCATTTGGATTTTAGAGCACTTAGGTGAGCTTTAAAGCATATAAAATGTCAGGAATGGAAACCCTTAAGCCATTCTTCTGTATTGGCACATCACAGTGTAAAAGCACACACTTTCTTAAATACTGTGCTCAGTTTCGGTCCCTAAAGACTTAGTGGGTGCCATGAACAACCTTGGGTAAAACTTGACAGATTGAGACAATTTTTACCTGCAGCTCATCAGTACTTTGATTTTAAGCACTCATCAAACACACACAACCAAAACCTTTTTTTAAAGGTTATTTTCCCCCCACGGCTTATCCATCTAGAATCCCCTGGCTCAAGTGACTCCAAATTTAGGTCACTTACCCTTCTCTGCACCCTCCTGAGGCACACCAAGTTTCAAAGAAATCTGACTGTGTCAGTTTTAGAGGATTTAGAACAGTAAACATTAAGCAGATATTATGAAGCAACCTTAACTATAATGGTGTTCCCATACACTATAATAGCACAAACTCATGGTGGCTGATCCTAAAAATATTATTTGTTTCTAGGAGGACCTGTGATGTTTAAGTACAGTATAAATGTAGGAAGGCACAGTTTCTGTCCCAAAGCACTTAAAAGCTAAAAAAAGTTAAAGACAGAACAAAGCCTACGACATAGGGCATGTAACCACATTAGGTTTTTCTTCTGTAACAGAGACACGAGACACACTGGGAATAAAAGGGGAAAAGTCTTTTCTGAGATGCTTTGATTGATTCAGGTTTATGACAGAACAAAGCAGGGCAAACCAAAAAAACAAGACTTACTACAGACCTCCTCTACCTTGGTCAGACATTTTTATTCCCTCCCCCCATTCTTTTTGGTAACATTTTATATTAAGGTTACTGTGTCAGACTCACCATATCAGAGCATTTCTGCCTCATCTTATCCTCAGGAGTCCCATGATCTGTTGTTGTGACTTGCCTCTATGGCCAGGGCACATTATAGTCCACTCCTTCTGGGGCATGAATGCCCCGCACCAACAATGTTCTATGTGCCACTAGTCATCAATACAACATCTTTTACCCCTCCAGGGATATTCTTCAGCCCCACTCTTCTTTTAGGATAGAGGGTTTCTAGGGTCTAGCATCCTCCATCAGGACTTTAAAAAATCCCAAACAGACCCATAAGCCACTCTCTATTTTTTTCCCCAGCTCCTCTTCCAGAGCACCAACACCGAGGCTTCTTCCCTAGAGTCTTAGCATTTTGTCAAGGCCCATCACAGCAGCATGATTCACTCTAGTAGCCTACTCTATCCCCATAGGCCTATTTCCCCAGCTGGTCTACTAAAAAATTGTTCCTAATACCCAGGTGCCACCAAGTGGGCTAATGGATGCCTCAGGGTCCCATTAACACTTTTACTGCTAGTGGTATGTATACAGTCCTTCATAGTTACATTTATAAATAGTTTATGAAGGGCTAATCATGGTTAATAATCATGTTAATAAATGGTTACATCAACTGTTACAGAGTCAAAGAGATTGCTTGTATAATAACACCTTCCAATGATGTGCTTCATCTATTACCATCTTATTTACTGGGCTGCCACAGGAATACTTAAACTCATCAGACTCTTCAACATACATTGTCTTACATCACCCCTGGAAGATGAGGAAGTACTACAATTCCCATTTTAGAGGCAGAGGATTGAATCACAGCAAGATTCAGTGACTTGTCAAAGGTTACACAGAAATTCTATGGAGAAGAAGCGAATTGAACAGAGATCCTCAGAGTCAGAGGTTAATACTAGAATCGCAGCTTAATAACATAACTGGTAGCCTATATTCCTTTCCAACCAGCACTGCCACATACCACTCATGTAACATGCACATGACATCTATTAATCATTTATTTACAATTTATTTATAATGTACCCTTTATGTAAAATGACCTTTACTTCCTCTAGGCATAAGAAAACTGCCAAGATATATTACATTTGACACCCACAAGATTTCAATATTTTTGGCACTGCTTCTATTTGTTTTGAACAGCCCTTCATGGATACAAACTATAACCCTTTTATACTTGAAGATTAGAACTGGGCAAATAAGTATTTTTTTAAAATTCTATAAAAAAGGGGAAAAAAATTTCAGTAAATCAAAAAATCAAAAAACTTTTGAGCTGGGTTGAAACTCAACATTTTGTTTCAAATTGACCTGAAAAAATTTGGTTTGGTTTCAGGCATTTTTGACAGCAGGAAAGGAAAGAAGGACTATATTCATAAAATAGCCAGAGAAAGAAGTTATGGTAGCAGTGTTTTCTTTGTAAGCTTTAGTCTAATGGTTAGAGCAGTCACATGGGTGAAACATTAGGATTCAATTCCCCTCCCTGATGTAGGGAAATGAACTTATATTGCCCATGTTTTAGGTAAAGTGTCCTAACCATTGGGCTATAGCTTATAAGAGAGATGGTAGCAGCAGCTCCTCTTCTAGTATTTTTGGGAATCTAGACCTCCTTTCCTTTGCTTTTTGTGGAAAAATGACCCCCACCCATTTTTTTTAAGTCAGATCAAAACAAAATTATTAATAGTTTCAGTCAATTTGAAATTGCATTTTTCAGTGAATAAACTATTTGGTGGAGGAAAAAATTTGCCCAGCTCCTCTCAAGATCACTGTTTCTCTACTCCCCTCCTTGCTTTGTTCCCTCATCTAATACTTCTCCTCCTCTTTCTTCCTACCCCATTAGCTAGCTGGAGAAAATTTACAATATCTATGCACCACATGGACTCCCCATATCTTTCCAATTTATATCTGAAAACATCTTTTCACCTTCTCTGATTCCTTTTCAGGTCTTTATTTCTCTAAATTTTCTTTGACTTTAAGTTTTGTAATGGCATTTAACTTTGTGAAGCATTTGGGGATCTAAGTTGTTATCGGAGACATGCCATACAAAATAAGGCTTTGATACTACTAATGGTACCACACAGGTGGAGCCCTCAACAGCATGGAATTCCATTGACTTAGGGTTCCAGCTGTATGGTGCTTATTGCAGGATCAAAGTTTGGCTTTTTCTGTTGTGGTTGGGATTTTCAAAAGCTGCCAGGGTTGGCCTAAATTCTGCTGCAGTTGAAGCCAATGGGGTTTTACCATTGATTTCAGCGAACAAAGTGTTAGACCAATGCTATGTAAATGTGAAACACCCATGCTGTATTGCAATATTATTTGTGTCTTTGGTAAAATTGCTATGAATGTCAGAAATGAATATATAGCACTGTCTATTTTACTGAGCTTGGGGCTTGTAAATCAGCTAGTGTAGCGTTTAATAGGAAGCAAATATGAACCTGATCTAACAAAATCATTTCTTTCTGGAATAGGTGTAAACTATTTTTAAAGGTCTTTCTCTATCTCTTTTTCACAGCTACAACAGAAGGAAATAAAAAATTTTGACTCAAGGTCAGTCGTCATAGACAAATTAACTTGTAACACGAGAGAATTTGCAGTTATTTACAACATGAATTGACTGGTTTAAAGGGGGGAAAGGGATGCAAAAATAATGTTAGATAAACAAATCCTTGGTTATTTAAGATAAGAAGATGATTCAAAGTTGTGGTCTAGGCTGGCATTATTTAACTAGGCTTTTTTCTTCTTTAATGTGATTTGGTAATTCATGCCTCCAGAATATCAACAAGGGTAATAAAATAGCAATTTAAGGCTACATTAAAAACTGAACTAAATGGCACCATTCTTCTGAAGCTATTAAAACAAAAATTACAGCAACCCCTCCTATTGTTAGATATATGTCTGAAACTTTCAGGCTGAAAAACAATTGTTGTTTGTGGCATAGGGGATTCTGAGTGAGATAAAGGGACCTATTCAAATCTTGAGGACTGATGTGTGCACGTGGAGGATTACACAGTTTATCTTGTCTCATCCACTTCTAGTTACATTCTTTATCTTCTCTTCCTTCCCCTCCCTCACCCCCAATTTTTTATAGCACAGCTGTTGAAATATTTCATTATTAAAAGGTAACTGTTATATTAGAGAGGGGGAAAGCTCACACCATTCCGAGGTTCAGCATAAAGCCCAAAAGTGCAAATGCAAATTTGACTGTCTGCTCTTCCAAAGCAGTTTGGCAATTTTACAAGAAAAAAGTTTTCTTGGAAGACTGATTCCAATTTTTTATTTTTTGTTTGTTTTAGGAATACTTTATAAGTCCTAATACTGGGCTTGACCAGATGTGCATGAAAATGGGAAGAGAAAAATTAACTATACTTTCTGGAATTTCAGAAATGTTTGGGTCAGCTGGTATAGCAAGGACGTTACTGGCATAAAACTCAACTGCTTTTGCAAATGGAATAAATACATGTACAATGTCTGCAAATTGTCAGTGCAAGAACTACTTTTGTCACATGATTAAAGTAACTATTCAGTCTGAGCATGAGTTCAGCTCCAGTGAATCTCCTCTTACAAGGATGATGTCTACTGGGCAACTGTAAGTTCAATTAGAATTTTGACAACACATATGGAGAGGTGGAAAGGTTGAATAGAATACTTTGTATGTATGCCTGATAGAAAACAAATCTGACTGGTAAATTTCTCTGAGATCTTTAGCAAGATGTCCTTGGAAGAAATTGTTGTGAAAATGGTTTGCAGTGTTTCCCGTTCTGCATTTACATTTCTTCCAGTGTTTGTTGAGATTTTCAAATCCAAGACAGATACTGTGGTCCCTGACCTCTTTCAAAATACAAAGAATTTTTATTAAAATGCATGTAACCAAGAAATCCCGTTGATGGACTTTCTCTTTTGTTCTGATTTGCAAGAGATGAGGAACTACTTCCAAGATGTCTGTATTTTGGTGAGTTTTGCAGGCCTTTTCAGCAGACATATGTGTTTTCTGATTATTTTACCACTTTGCCCATCGGCTCACCAAAAAGCTTTCATCTTGAGTATTTTGATGTGACCAAGAAATGTTTGGCTTGGGAGTCCATTTTCCAAATACGTAAGAACAAATAATATCTTGTTACAATATTTGTAAACATTCATCTAGTAACAATTTTTAAGATGACCCTGGAGGATACCCATATGAAAGAGGTGCTTAAGGAAATGTTGGAGAGCACTATTTTTAGGGGTAAGAGTTTTTAAGAGACTAAGCCCACCTAAGGTTTGCAGTTCTGGGGAAGGAGGTTGTGGTTAAACCAGAGGACTAAAAGGGCAGGTGTGGATTCTGTTTCAAACATTTCTATGTGATCTTGAACAAATCACAGCTTTATGAGTCAACAGAGTGCCCTTGTTGCCAAGAAGGCTAACGACATTTTGGGCTGTATAAGTAGGGGCATTGCCAGCAGGTCGAGCGACGTGATCATTCCCCTCTATTAGACATTGGTGAGGCCTCATCTGGAGTACTGTGTCCAGTTTTGGGCCCCACACTAAAAGAAGGATGTGGAAAAATTGGAAAGAGTCTAGCAGAGGGCAACAAAAATGATTAGGGGGCTGGAGCACATGACTTATGAGGAGAGGCTGAGGGAACTGGGATTGTTTAGTCTGCAGAAGAGAAGAATTTTTTGGGGGGACAGATTTGATGGCTGCTTTCAACTACCTGAAAGGAGGTTCCAAAGAGGATGGATCTAGACTGTTCTCAGTGGTAGCAAATGACAGAAAAAGGAGTAATGGGGGAGGTTTAGGTTGCAGTGGAGGAGGTTTAGGTTGGATGTTAGGAAAAACTTTTTCACTAGAAGGGTGGTGAAACATTGGAATGTGTTACCTAGTGAGGTGGTAGAATCTCCTTCCTTAGAGGTTTTTAAGGTCAGGCTTGACAAAGCCCTGACTGGGATGATTTAGTTGGGGATTGGTCCTGCTTTGAGCAGGAGGTTGGACTAGATGACTTCCTGAGGTCCCTTCCAACCCTGATTTCTTTGATTCTATGTATGCCTCAATTTCCCCAATGGTAAAATGAGGTTTAACAATGCTTGACTGAAATGCCAGGAAGCTTAATTGGTTAATGTAGTGTAGAATGCTTTGAGGTCCTTTGAATGGAAATTGCTATATAAATGGAAAGTATTATTCTATCCACAAATTAGTTCAGTTGCTTCTTACTCTTGTTATTTTCCATAAAGAAGATGCACAGATTGCATTTTCCAAAAAAAGATGTTCTGAAAGGCTTTCAACCTATAGACTCTTCCAGTTCAACAAATATTGGAATTAAATATATCTAAGTCATGAACGTATTCATGGAGAAGACATTCAATTAGATCAGTGTTTTTCAATCTTTTTTCATTTGCAACCCCCTAAAAATTTTTGAATGCAGGTGCGAACCCCTTTGGAAATCTTAGACATAGTCAGCAGACCACCAGGGGTCTGCAGATCACAGATTAAAAACCATGAACTAGATTAATTGTTTTATTAATCATATATTTGATATGAATTAACAGAGAAGAATGGACATTTTGTTAAACAATCTCTAATAATTCAGACATTTAAAGTTCCAAGAAAATGATTTTGGACTGTTTTAATTATTAAAAATGTAAGGAGTTCAGAAGGAGAAAATCTATTCTCTGCCATGTAATTTTAGTGAAGCTGAGTATGAAAAAGAATTATACACAAAAAATCAATTTGTGATAACTATGAAAAGCAATAATCTTTTGAGATTATTTAAAAGAAAATAGATTTTTCACATAAATTTTATTAGAATATTTCTCACTACAGAACTCTGAGTTCAAACTACATTTATATTTCGGTTCCATTTCTGGCTCTTCTTGTCTCTAAATGGATTTTTACAAGAAGCTGGTAGTCTATGAGATACTCCCCGTTTGATTCTAGAAATCTGCATTAGCACAACACCTAAAAGGAATTGAATAGCTGGGATTGTGCATTTTTAATTGTAACTCTCATTAATGTATATGGATCCCAATTAAGTTGCATTAAATTTATAGTTTACATATATCTTGCAAACAATCCTTATTTCCTTGACCAGAGCACAATCAGAAATACAGAAAAGTAGTAGACTCTTTTCAGTAATCCTTAATCTGTAATCACAGATTTTCATGTCATTTCAATTAGAGAGATACTGGGTCAAATTCTCTCTTGTGTAAATCAGTGTGGATCTATTAACTTCAGTGGTGCTACCTCAGTTTATAGTAGCCGAGGACATGGTCAATTGGCCTTTTTAATGGTGATCACTGCATTCTCTTGATAAAAGAGTATCAATATTTTTTTGAAAAACATAGGCTTATTAATTAAATCTAACTCTGGGCAGTTTAAAAGGCCAATCCCATAGGTCTTTCTCAGGCAAAACTCCTCCTGAAGTCAAAGGGAGTTTTGGCTAATAAAGACTGTAGGATCAGCCCCCGTAAATGTGCACGATAATTCCAATTTTTACTCATTCTCTCCATCATACAAATATAACCTCATAAGAAAGACTTGTCAAAAAACATAATCACAGTAACTGCTACAGGTTCACATATGCTAATGCTTTCATTATTTAAAGCAAAAGTCCGTTGCTTATCCCTTTGTACTGTAAAATGATTACAAAGGTTGCATTCCTGAGATCCCATTAAAATGAGATAAGCATAATATGCAAAGGAAAGGTGATTCAAAAAGGTCCCTTTCAAGCATTCATTTGACAGCCCTTGGCTCTCTGACTCATTCTAATGTGGCTGCCATATGGCTCAGACTCAGTGTAAATGCTGCACTTGTCTAGTCCAGTTGTAAATGTTTCAAGGTATTGAGCTCTACCACTCCCTGAGGGAATTTTTAGGACATTTTCCTTGATATTCATTCCAAATTTCCTTCTTTTCACATTTTCTTCCCAGTACTACAAATTATTCTCCCTTGAAGCACGTTAACCAACTCCTCCTCATCATTGAGCTCTACAGCATTCAAATATTTGTACATGTTTCCCCATGAATTGTCATTTCCCCAAGATATGCACTTCTAGGACAGATCCTCAGCTAATACAGTTTGACTCCGTTGACTCCATTAGTGCTACATTGATTTATACCATTTGAGAATCTGGCCCTCAGTTCCCTTACATTTTCCCTGTAAGTCAATCCTTGTTGACTCCAACCCCTTACACTACTCTTGTTGCCCTTTTCTGAATTCTCTCCAGTTTGTCTACATATTTCTGGTAACGAGATGTCCAAAAAGTAGTATTCACTAGAGGTCTCACTACAATCACTTAAGGCTCAATCTTGCACCATTTAAGTCATTGAGAATTTTGCCATTATCTACAATAGGAACAGGATCAGAGCCTGAATAAGAAACTACCCCTGCTATGTCATCTGTATGTGACATGACACATTGTATATACAACCTGCTTCCCCCTCCCCAAAAAAACCACTTTTTTTCAGACATAACACATTTCATGCTCTTATAGCTGCCTTGCAAAATCATCCTGAAAATTCATAAACCCAGGATTAGAAATTACTTGCCCACCTATCCATGAAAACGTGAAAACGTGTGTAAAACACGATTTAGCATTAAGATTTGGATACTGAATGACACAATAAGTACTAAAACTCATCCCACCAAAGCTTTAGAGAATTCTGTAATAAAGTTGATTTAAAAAATAATACTTTAAACAATTCATGTGGTTGATCAACTAGTTTTAGTAGGGAAAGTTTAATATTAAATTAAAATAATGTTCTAGTCAAGAATATATTGCATGGATGAGCATTTCTTTGGAACATTTAATTCTTCCCCCCAGTTTAATATATAAGCATTATGTTTTTTCACTTTTAGGACTGGCAAAATCTACAGTGCAACAGAGCAGCAGAATGATTAAATCAAATAAAGCTAGGTAATTGTAGAATTTATAGCATTATATGGTCATACACAAAGCTGTGTATGTGTGGAGAGAGGTGGGGAAACTGTGCTGAACTGAATGTCTAGGAGAAGGGTGTATATAGCCACTCCTGCATTCATTGACAAAGTCCCTAATTCAGCAAGTTACTGAAGCACATGCTTAACTTGAAAGGTGAGTAGTCCCACTCATCTGCTTCAAGTTAAGCATGAGGTTAAGTATCTTCCCTAAACTGGGACCAATGCCAGGAAGTATGCATGTGTGCAGGGCAGCCAATTGCGAGAGATCAAATAGTGGCTCTTAACACTAATTCTAGTCACAGACATCATGGCGCTTGCCTCAGTGACTTATTCCTTCTATCGAACTGTAATGTTGAGTGTATAGAACATATTTTGGTCCATGATAATAGTGTGCATGCTTAATTTCACCAAGAGATGACCATTCTTTGTCCATGATCATGCCCACTTTCCCAAAGATGCATCCAGTAATAGCAACTTGGCTCATTGGGGTGCATCATATCTCATTTTTATTTCTTCCTTTGAGAAATTCATCTATATCTTCTTTGAGCTCACTGATCATTTGCTGGCAAGTCATTTCATAAAGTGGGTTCATCATCTGTAAGGCAAAACCCACCTAGTCTTTCTTGTTATTCCTAAAGTGAAGAAAATGGCCCCCTATTTTGCAAGGTTTCCTTCTCTATCTGAAGCATGTAGCTGCACACCTTTGATCACAACTGGGGGAAAAAACACTGCTCCAACATTAATTAGAGTCTCACAAGCCTCAGGTGCATGTGAAATCACAGCTTTCTAAAGAAGCCATCAACAAGCTAAAAACTATCAGCCCAACATTATTAGTCTTTGAAATCAGTTGTATTCCTGGTGATCTATGTTGCATCCAATCAGCAGTAGTTATATCCTATCTATTGTAAAGTCACCAGTTTTGTAATTTTATGTGTTCTAGTATAGGGGCTAATCCTCCCATGTGGTTCAATATCTCATCCTACCTCTGTATTGCTGTCTGTTACTCTATAAATGATTCCATTTCTCCTATTTACTTTCTTCAGCATACCTGCAATTTTGGCTGAAGGCTTTAGAGACATTTGGGGGGGCAATATTTCTCAAATCTATTTCCTGGTCATTATGCTTCAGCACTTTTCCATTTAGCAGCTACTCATTTTATTCCTTGCTTCCAGACTCATGATTCTACTTTTATCTTTGCTGAACTGCTTTTGGTATATATTAACCTAGGTATTTCAAGCCATGTATATAAACAATACAAAAGTTGTATCTATGTGACATTAGACCAGGCAATGCCCTAGCTGCTAATCTTTGAAGGCCCAAATACATCAGTGGAAGACGTTTGCTTTGAAATGATAGTCAAATTGGCAAGTCAATTCTTTACAGTCCTGTGATTAATCACATTACATGTTAATGCTTCAGCACTGAAAGGTGCTCATTCTTTTGTCTGAAAAACTCAGCATAGTGTTTGCACCTTCATCCTTAATGATTTCACCACATAAAAAATAGAATCAATGCTAGTTAGGCTGGCTTTTCCTCTCTCTGATTCCATGTTGTCTGTTCTTGAATTAAGCATCTCCACTGCCCCACATTTTTAAAGATCTTTCTACTGACAGCTTTAAGATTGGCTAGTCTCTTATTTCTTGGGTGTTGTTGGTTCATTTAACATTAGAATTAGGTCAGGATTTGAGTTGTCAAGGGTGAGTGTGGAAAAATGAGTTTTGATTTTTCTTGAGTGTGCATATTTCTTTTCTCATCTTTGGATTATTTTTAAGTCTTGGTAGTTTTCCACCTGCCAAGTAAGTTTTCTTTAGAGAATTTCTGCTTTGTACAAAGCGTGCAAATTTCATAACAAACCAGATACACAAAAACTGTTGAATAGCATTGAATTCACTTTAATTTGCACCTTGATAAATGCCATGTCTAGTCTGCTTTAATAAGCAACTGCCAAGGTACAGATTCAGGATTTGTTTCAGTTACTCTGATCAATGGATTAATGGCACACCTGACTTGATGCTGCTGTCTGCAAAACTACTCATAATAGTTAACAAGCGTGAGCTGTTTTTTGCTAGCATAAACACTCTACACTGAAGCCTTTGCTCACTTCCCAACTCTGTTCTTACTGCTATAGAAGTCAATTTGACAGAACCTTAACATTGTTCTTCAAATGTTTTGTTGTAATACTTTTATTCCCCAAAGCCCTTTGTGAAATAAAAGGGAATATCTAACAGAACAATGTGTTCCTAGGAGTCTTTGATAATTGGTACATTCCTACTTCCACTGGAATATGCCAGTTATGAAGATTCCATTATTTCTCTGCTACTTCCTTATCCCCAGTCTTACATCCTCTATAAGTCATTGTTAGGAGGTTTAGTGAGTCATTATATCACATTACAGAGTCTAATACATATTTAACCACATTCATGGTTTCTCTCATTTAATGTTCTTTGATTGTTTAGTTCCTTTACTTGTTCTTGCAATTTTAGCTCTTCTTTTAAGTTTAATTTATATCCATGACTATCCTTGGCCAGCTCCTTCTCTTTATCCTGAATTAATGCATCAACAATTTTTCCTGGGGGTCTTCCTTAGAATCTGTTTATGGTCCCATTTGGCAACATTAACTGTCTGCAAGAAGTAGTATGAAGTCCCCAAATAACATCACATTCCTGTTTCTCTTATCTGCTATTCCCACTCTCTCTCCCTGTTGATCTCTCTCCTCCAGCAATCAGAAACTACTATATTCCTCTAATATATTATATATAGTTTAATATTTAATATTTAGAAAATTTAGAGGAGCACAGATGTGCATGATGTTTTACAGAACAAATACTGATTACCTCCCAGAAAGAACTAACAGGTAAATTATACCTGGCAACAAACATAAAATAATTCTATTTATGCATAATTTCTTTAGCAACATTGAAAAGATATTGTAAAAATAAAAAATAAAATTCAAAAAATACAGTTACAAACAGCAGGAGAGATTATTAATACTAAGGGTTTTATTCTTTCACAACTTTCACACTGATTTTACTGACTTCAGCTGAATTATTTCTGATTTACTTTTGTGTAACTGTGACTAAAATCAGGTCATAAGAATTTTAACAATCCCTTTGTTTTGGTCATTAGAGAGCACAAGAGAAAGTCAAAGGTAGTATGTAAGATCATCAGGGCAGGGACTACATGTGGAGACAGCAACTAGTATATTGTGGGTGTTAACATAATACTATTTCCATGGTATCTGATGTATCATATTTAGAATAATGATGTATGTCTGTATAATTTGGACAATATAAATTATGGGGATACAAAAAAAATGATAACAATGGAGCACAATAATATAATATGGATAAAGATATTAAATGTAACCAAACTTTAAATTTTCTGTTTATTATTAGCATTGGTCTTAATCTTACTATAAAAAAAATATGGAGATGGCCTAATAGAAGTTTTCAAAATCATGAAAGGGACTGATACATTGAAAGAGAGACATTATTTACAGTGGAAATCAAACATTTTGGAAGAGGAAACGAGAAGTAGGGAACTCAAGCAGAACAAGTTCACACAGGGTGATCTTCACCCATGTGTAGAGGGTCAGCACAATTTCTACATTAAATCACACTTAAGCCCTATTTTGAGAGCTAATGTGATGCAAATGGCTTGTGCTGCTCCTCTTCTCTGGGGTAAAATTCATCTACGAAGAATAATAGACACATAGGCCTTGATCCTGAAAAATGCTGAACATCCCTGCAAGTTGCTCATTGCCCTCATCTCCCAATGAAGCCAGCAGGAATTGAGGGTGGTCCACACCTCACTGGAGGACTCAATACCTGTGCAGTTGACTCTGTGTAGAACAAACAATAATGTGCTGTGGGAAATGATGTTGATCACAGGCTAAGAGGCAGTAGGAGTCCCTCTGAAAAAGAGGCACCATATCCCTGCTGAGTTACCAGGGAAGGTGGGTCAGTGAAGGAAAAACTAACAAACAGTTCGGAAACAGGTTTCCTTTTAGTTAAATAAAGAACTCATGGAAGTGGTGACTAATCAGTAAGACATCATTACGAAAAAAGGACTCATAACATTTACTTCTGAGTTTCACATGAGAAAATTGAATCCAGAAATACCTCCACATCCTTGGTTGTTTGGGAAGAAATATCATGATCACCAAAATAATGAAAAGGTCAAATACAGATTGTAATGTATTAGGAAAGTCTCTGCCAAATTTTAACATCATTGTTACATCCATTTTAATTAGCATTCATTTTTTAAGAAATCCTGTGACATTCACAGTCTGACTAAGCATGAGGAAAGGGCCAAGCTAGCTTCAGCTAAATCAGCGGATGGAGCAAAATATAGCTGGGTACAGTTAGATGTAGAAAGTGACACTTTCACCTTAAAGTACCCAAAACAGGTTTCAAGGAAAGGAAACATGATAAAAACCCTGTTAGACTCCATTGGCACCTGACTTTGGCCAGACTATCATTTCTTCCAGAAAAAAAGAAAACAATAAATAAGATGAAGATCAAAGTCATGACTTTGGTACCCTATTTGCTCTGGCTGAGATAAAAACATTGTCCCATAACCCCATAATGCCATCTACGGGCAGGAAGCAAAAAAAATTGCCTCCAGCTCAGATTCTTAAGCTACCTAGAGTACCAGTGATAAATTTGGCAAACAGGTCAACTTTCACATACACTGAATCAAGACTGCTTTGGAGATAGTAAGCAAGTGATGAGTGGATATAAGGAAAGGCATGACTATGTCAAATCAGAATGAAAGTCATATGTCTCCCTTCTTTCAGATAATAGTTATTTACCCCTCACCGACTGGTGTTCTGGGGACTTTTTGCCATACTTTAATGTTTCAGTGGAATAAGACAACAGGTTTGAAGATGGATTCAAAGATTCCATGATATATGTATATGTGTCAAAACAGCAAAGGGCAAACTTCTGAAAAGTGTGTGAGAGATTTCATAGAGGCTAATAATCTCAGAGCTAGTATGGACTTATCTCACTTCTTAGGTCTGCAAAATTGGACTGAAGAGCTCAAAAGAACACACTTAGCACAATAGATTTCCAATTCTTTGTGCTTTTGATTGGGACAGAACAGTGTCTTATGAATTATCACCACTTCTACTTCAGGCCCCAGGTGGGACCTGGAAAGGCAAAGAATATAAAAATGAAAAATAATGGGGAAGAGAGTTAAATTAGCATCTTAAAAGGTTTAGTTCAAGTTCTGGGAAAAGGACTGGACCTACTTCTATATCCAAACTTGCTCATCCGTTCCTACTTAATCACAAGAGAAACAAGTTGAGAAACAACCTAAGACACCCACTGGTTCATATTCAAAAACAGAGCTGGTCAGAAAGCATAATTTCCATTCCACAAGAAATTCTGATATTTTGAAATCTATTTTCATTCCAAATCAGAATGAAAAGTTAAAAACTTGAAATTTCTCTCAGAAAAACAATTCTGAAAAGATCCTGTTCAGAAATATAGAACAGTTATCTTATAATGTTGAACCATTCATTTTGATAAGGAAAAATGTTTCATTTGATAATATCAAAACATAATATAATATTAAATATTAAATACTATACATAATATTAAACGCTATATAACATAATATTACAGTATAGTATAAAATTCAAAATGAAACAAAATGATGAAGTCCAACAAAACATTTTTACTGTATAGAATGAAATGTTTTGGCATTAACAAAATGAAGTGAGAAACTCAAAACAATTTGTTTCTGCACTTGCCCATTACAATTTTTGATGACATTGATATTTCTTTGAAACATGTTGATTCAATTGAACTGCATTTTTCAACAGAAAACTGTTCCATCTAACATTTATTGTATTAATAATGGATATTTCGGTTTGCTAGCAGTTACAAAACATAATAAACAAATACTTCTGGGTCAACCCAAAAATGAATATATTTAGAATTTTGAGGGAAACAAAAAGTTTTAAAAAAAATTGGTTGAACCAAAAGTTTTGTTTGACCCAAAACAAAATATTTTCTTTCAAGTTTAAGCTTTTTATTCCTTTTTTAAAAAAATAATATTAAAGGTAATCTCAAAATGAAAAGTAATTTTAAATTGAAATATTTCATTTAGAAAATATAAAACTAAACTTTTTTGGAAAACAAGTCACCAAAATCTATGTATTTCAGTTGACCTAATTTACATTTTTCACTGAAAAAAAATCAAAAATTTTCACACAGCTTTACCCATGAGCAAGCATAGAGCATTCCTAGCAAAACTTTTTATAAGAATAAGTCCTGAGAGCTGGGATTGCTTAGGCTCAGATATGTTCTTTGCAAAGATCTTAACCAAGAAGGTTAACATTGGAGAAAAAATTCTTCTACAAAAAGTGCTTTTGTGCTCTCTTAGGCCCTGTCTACACTGGCAAGTTTCTGCACAGTAAAGCATCTTTCTGCACTGTAACTCCCAAGGTGTACATACTGCCAAGCCACTTAGTGCGTAGAAACTGTGCAGGTGCAGTGCTTTTAAAAAACCCACCCCAACGTGAGGCATACAATTTCTGTGCTGGGGCTACAGCGCTGCGGTGCCAGTGTAGATACCGTGGTTGATTACAGAGCTGTGATTGGCCACCGGGAGGTGTCCCACAATGCCTTTTTTCACTTCTCTGGTCATCGGTTTGAACTCTACTGCCCTGCCCTCAGGTGACCAATCGTCATCCCCACCCCATAAATTCCTTTGAAAATTTGAAAGTCCCCTTCCTGTTTGCTCAGTGATGCATGCAGTGGTCTCAGCGCATCTTTCCAGGTGACCATGCCTGCTCCCTCACCAGGTGGTCCCCCACTTGGAGCAATGCCGAGCTGCTGGACCTCATCAGCATTTGGGGAGATGAGGCTGTCTAGTCCCAGCTGCGCTTCAGACATAGGAATTATGATACCTACAGTCAGATTTCACAGTACGTGACAGAAAGGGGCCATGACTGGGACACATTGCAATATATTGTCAAAGTGAAGGAGCTGTGGAACACCTACCACAAGGCACGGGAGGCAAACCGCTACTCTGGTGCTGCACCCATGAGCTGCCGGTTTTACAAAGAGCTGGACACGATACTTGGCAGCGACCCCACCTCCACTGCAAAGGCCCGTGTGGATACTTTGTTGGCTCGTGTGCCAGTCAACAGTGGACCAAGCCAGGAGGAAGAAATCTTGGATGAGGATGTGGAGAGGGAGAGGGACCCAGAGCCAGATGATGACTTGGAGGTCAGAGATACATGCAGCCAGGAGCTCTTCTCTACACTGGAGGAGGCTAGCCAGTCACAGCTGTCGGAGATTGGCAAAGTGCAAACAGGAGAGGAGGCAAGTGGATCTGATTCTGGGAATTGCTGAAGTGAGTTATTGGGGTCAAGAGGGCAGGAGGGTTGTAAAAAGCAGGCTTATCTCCTACCACATGCCTAGTCTGAGCAGAGGAAAAGGCTGTTGATTGACTCCCTCACTTCACAGGAATCTCCCTCAGAGATGTCCAGGAAACTCTTGTGGAGGTACTGGGCTAGGGTGACCAGATGTGCTGATTTTATAGGGCCAGTCCCGATTTTTGGGTCTTTTTCTTATATAGGCTCCTATTACCCTCCACCCCATCCCGATTTTTCACACTTGCTGCCTGGTCACTCTATAGTGGGCAATCCACTGCCGCAGGTTCTTCAGCAGAGCTGCTTTGTTTCTTGCCCCATTAACGATAACTTTTCCACGCCACTGTGCTGTCATGGGGGAGGGGATGGGGAGACACACCATTGCTGCACATAGGCGAGCCCACATAGGGGCCAAGGGGGAAGCCTCAGGCTTGATGAAGACCCTCCCTTGATTCCCTGTTCACTTTCAGCAGCAAGATATCTTCCATAATGAAACCAACCTGTGGAAAGTGTGGGGACAGGAATGATTAATCAGCCCCCCCATCACTACAGTGCTGGCTCTCCCCAAGAGCCACGTGCCCAGTTCACAGCAGGTTCCAGGAAGAGTGATTTATCCTGCCCCTGTGGATACTCACCATTTTGGGGGTCTTGTGGCTCACGTGTGTTTGCCTTGGGTCAGCCAGTTAGTGTCAGGTATGTGAGTACTGGCTGTGTTTTAAAGCTCTGAATCAGTGTTGTCTGTGTTGCAAACAATACTGCTTCTGTAAAATGTTGTGTTTAACTTCACAGAGATGACCTTGGGAGCCCAGCCTCCCTCTTTTTATTGGCAGCTAAATGGCTGCACAGAATTAGAAAGCGGCCAAGAAGAACTAAAGAGGACTTTCTGTGTGAGGTTATGATACACTCCGCAGCCAAGAAACAGGAATTCAAGGAGCGGTGGGACAGCGAGAAGAAGGACCAAAAGGAGAACACGGCTTACCAGAATGAAACCCCGGAGGGGCTCTTAAAAGTTATGGAGTGCCAAGCAGACACGCTCCAGGCGATACTAGTTCTTCAACTGAGTAGCTCCGCACCCACTCCCCTGCAGCTGCTGTTGCAAAACTCTTTCCAGTGGGCCCCCCAGACACCACCAACACAAACTCTTATCAACCTCCTGGTTCCAGTCTCTATCCACAGCATTCCACTCCTCCCTCTTCACAGTTTAGCACTGTGGAATCCCACTACTCACTGCACTCAACACCCATCACTCTGCAGTTTAGCCCTGCTGAAGTACAGTACCCACTGCATTGTACTCCAAAGGAGAAGGCTGGATATGATCCCTGGACATACACAAATCTTTAGCTGTCCCCTCCTTCTCCTGGGATCTTCCCTTCCGTCATCTCCCTCCCTGCTGATGTATTTTTTCATTTGACTCTCTCCTCCGGTTGTTGTCTTTTAATAAAAGAATTCTCTTGATTTGAAAGCAATATTTATTCATAGATTCATAGATACTAAGGTCAGAAGGGACCATTCTGATCATCTAGTCCGACCTCCTGCACAGCGCAGGCCACAGAATCTCACCCACCCACTCCTATGAAAAACCTCACCCATGTCTGAGCTATTGAAGTCCTTAAATCATGGTTTAAAGACATCAAGGAGCAGAGAAGCCTCCCTCAAGTTAACCATGCCCCATGCTACAGAGGAAGGCGAAAAACCTCCAGGGCCTCTCCAATCTGCCCTGGAGGAAAATTCCTTCCCGACCCCAAATATGGCAATCAGCTAAACCCTGAGCATATGGGCAAGATTCACCAGCCAGATACTACAGAAAATTCTTTCCTGGGTAACTCAGATCCCATCCATCTAATATCCCATCTCAGGGGATTTGGCCTATTTACCCTGAATATTTAAAGATCAATTACTTACCAAAATCCCATTATCCCATCATACCATCTCCTCCATAAACTTATCAAGTAGAATCTTAAAACCAGATAGATCTTTTGCCCCCACTGCTTCCCTTGGAAGGCTATTCCAAAACTTCACTCCTCTGATGGTTAAAAACCTTCGTCTGATTTCAAGTCTAAACTTCCTGGTGGCCAGTTTATACCCATTTGTTCTTGTGTCCACATTGATGCTGAGCTGAAATAATTTCTCTCCCTCTCCTGTATTTATCCCTCTGATATATTTATAGAGAGCAATCATATCTCCCCTCAACCTTCTTTTTGTTAAGCTAAACAAGCCAAGCTCCTTAAATCTCCTTTCATAAGACAAGTTTTCCATTCCTCGGATCATCCTAGTAGTCCTTCTCTGTACCTGCTCCAGTTTGAATTCACCCTTTTTAAACATGGGAGACCAGAACTGCACACAGTATTCTAGGTGAGGTCTCACCAGTGCCTTGTATAACGGTACTAAAACCTCCTTATCCCTACTGGAAATGCCTCTCCTGATGCATCCCAAAACCGCATTAGCTTTTTTCACAGCCATATCACATTGGCAGGTCATAGTCATCCTATGATCAACCAATACTCCAAGGTCCTTCTCCTCTTCCGTTACTTCTAATTGATGCGTCCCCAGCTTATAACTAAAATTCTTGTTATTAATCCCTAAATGCATAACCTTACACTTCTCACTATTAATTTCATCCTATTACTATTACTCCAGTTTACAAGGTCATTCAGATCCTCCTGTATAATATCCCGGTCCTTCTCCGAATTGGCAATACGTCCCAGCTTTGTATCATCTGCAAACTTTATTAGCACACTCCCACTTTTTGTGCCAAGGTCAGTAATAAAAAGATGAAATAAGATTGGTCCCAAAACCAATCCCTGAGGAACTCCACTGGTAACCTCCCTCCAACCTGACAGTTCTCCTTTCAGTAGGACCCGTTGCAGTCTCCCCTTTAACCAATTCCTTATCCACCTTTTGATGTTCATATTGATCCCCATCTTCTCCAATTTAACTAATAATTCCCCATGTGGCATGGTATCAAATGCCTTACTGAAATCTAGGTAAATTAGATCCACTGCATTTCCTTTATCTAAAAAATCTGTTACTTTTTCAAAAAAGGAGATTAGGTTGGTTGGCACGGTCTACCTTTTGTAAAACCATGTTGTATTTTGTCCCATTTATCATTGACTTCAATGTCCTTAACTAATTTCTCCTTCAAAATTTTTTCCAGGACCTTGCATACTACAGATGTCAAACTAACTGGCCTGTAGTTACCAGGATCACTTTTTTTTCCTTTCTTAAAAATAGGAACATATTAGCAATTCTCCAATCATTCAGTACTACTCCTGAGTTTACAGATTCATTAAAAATTCTTGCTAATGGCCTTGGAATTTCAGGTACCAATTCCTTTAATATTCTTGGATGAAGATTATCTGGGCCCCCTGATTTAGTCCCATTAAGCTGTTTCAGTTTCGCTTCTACCTCAGATATGGTAATATCTACCTCCATATCCTCATTCCCATTTGTCATGCTACCATTATCCCTATGATCCTCTTTAGCCTTATTAAAGACTGAGGCAAAGTATTTGTTTAGATATTGGGCCATGCCTAGATTATCTTTAACCTCCACTCCATCCTCAGTGTTTAGCGGCCCCACTTCTTCTTTCTTAGTTTTCTTCTTATTTATATGGCTATAGAACCTTTTACTATTGGTTTTAATTCCCTTTGCAAGGTCCAACTCTACTCGACTTTTAGCCTGTCTCACTTGATCCCTACATGTTCTGACCTCAATTAGGTAGCTTTCCTTGCTGATCCCTCCCATTTTCCACTCCCTGTATGCTTTCTGCTTCTTCTTAATCACCTCTCTAAGATACTTGCTCATCCAGCTTGGTCTATAACTCCTTCCTATGAATTTTTTCCCCTTTCTTGGGATACAGGCTTCTGATAGCTTCTACAGCTTTGATTTAAGGTAATCCCAGGCCTCCTCTACCTTTAGATCCATACGTTTTTCAGTCCAATCCACTTCCCTAACTAATTTCCTTAATTTTTGAAAGTCAGCCCTTTTGAAATCAAAAACCCTAGTTGCAGATTTATTTTTGTTAATCCTTCCATTTAGTTTGAACTGAATTAGCTCATGATCACTTGAGCCAAGATTGTCCCCTACAACCATTTCTTCTATGAGGTCTTCGCTATTCACCAAAATTAAATCTAAAATGGCATCCCCTCTAGTCGGTTCAGCAACTACTTGATGAAGGAATCCATCAGCTATCGCATCTAGGAAAATCTGAGCCCAATTATTATTACTAGCACTGGTTCTCCAGTCTATATCTGGGAAGTTAAAGTCTCCCATGATCACGCAGTTTCCATTAGTATTTACTTTATTAAAGACATTAAAAAGGGCTCTATCCATATCCAAATTAGATCCCGGCGGTCTATAGCACACCGCAAGCACTATCGTAGGAGAGGCTTTAATTGTTTTCTTCCCCAATGTAATTTTTGCCCAGACGGACTCTGTCTTATCCATTGCATCGCTTCTTATTTCTTTACATTCTACCTCATCATTGATATACAATGCTACTCCACCCCCTTTACCTTTGTTTCTGTCTTTCATAAACAGCACATACCCTTCAATACCTGTAGTCCAGTCATGACTACTATTCCACCATGTTTCTGTTATCCCTATAATATCTGGTTTCACTTCCTGCACCAGTAGCTCTAGTTCCTCCATTTTGTTACCTAGGCTCCTCGCATTGGTGTATAAACATCTTAATTTTTGCTGTTTGGCCTCGCTCACATTTTGTACCCTATTAGGCACAGTCATTCTACAGCCAGTATAACCTATTAGACTAGTATCCACACCGCCCACACTCCTTATATACATTCTCCTACCCATGGCTGTATCCTTTCTTACTTCGTCTTCTTCCCTCTCAATGCTAAAATCTGGCGTGGAGATTTCCTGGACATCTCCCATCCATCTCCCCCTAATTCCTAGATTAAAGCTCTCTTTATCAGTTGTGCCAGCCTCAATCCTAGAAGTCTATTTCCTTCCCTACTCAGATGAAGTCCATCCCGAGAGAACTGTCCTCTGTCCGAGAATGCCTCCCAGGGCTATACATCCCAAAGCCCTCCTTATAGCACCACTGCCTAAGCAATCTGTTGACAGTCATAATTTTGTCACGCCTTTGTTGCCCTTCTCTAGGAACAGGAAGGATCCCGCTAAAGATCACCTGAGCCTCAATTTCCTTAAGCGTCTTACCCAGCCTAGCATAGTCTCCCTTAATACTTTCCAGCGAGAATCTAGCCGTATCATTTGTTCCCACATGAAGGATAATTAGGGGATTCTTTCCCGCTCCCTTTAGGATCCTTTTCAACCTCAGGTCTACATCCTGTATCTTAGCACCTGGAAGACAGCACACCCTTCTATTCTCTGGATCAGCTCTAGTTACAGGCCTGTCTATTCTTCTCAATAAAGAGTCCCCGATCACATAGACCTGCCTTTTCCTGGTGACAGTGCTATTCTCCAGTCTCTCCCCTGTTCCCTCTGGCTGCAAGTTCTTTCCATTCCTATTTTCCCTTATAATCCTCTTCAACCCATCCTGTATCCTCCTGGGGCTCATATTTGGTGTAGTCCCCCTTGACTCTTCCACTTTTCCTATAGGACTAGCCTCTCTTCTCTTCTTCCCTACCCTTCCACCTTCAACAAGTACCTGCTGAGCCCCTTCTTCATTTTCCAACTCTGCAAACCTATTCCTAAGCTCTATTTCTCCTTCACTAGCCCGTCTTTTCCTCTGCCTGGTTCTTTTAGTCACATGCTTCCACTGACCACTTTCCTCATGCAGTCTCCCCTCAAAATTCCCTAGCCCTGCTTCCATCCGTGAGTCTGAGCTTTTCCCTTCAGATACCTCATATCTTTGCTCCATCATCTGTTCAAAACCCTTCCTAAACTCAACGAGACTTTCCACCTGCATCTCCAAACCTCGGATCTTTTCCTCCATCAGCTCTATCAGATGGCATTTCATGCAGAAAAAACTCTTTCCAGTTCCCCCCTCCAGGATCATGTACATACCACAGCTTCCACATCCAAAAAGAAAAGGAGTACTTGTGGCACCTTAGATACTAACAAATTTATTAGAGCATAAGCTTTCGTGAGCTACAGCTCACTTCATCGGATGCATTTGGTGGAAAAAACAGAGGAGAGATTTATATACACACACACAGAGAACATGAAACAATGGGTTTATCATACACACTGTAAGGATAGTGATCACTTAAGATAAGACATCACCAGCAGCACGGGGGGGGGGGGGGGAAGGAGGAAAACCTTTCATGGTGACAAGCAAGGTAGGCTAATTCCAGCAGTTAACAAGAATATCAGAGGAACAGTGGGGGGTGGGGTGGGAGGGAGAAATACCATGGGGAAATAGTTTTACTTTGTGTAATGACTCATCCATTCCCAGTCTCTATTGAAGCCTAAGTTAATTGTATCCAGTTTGCAAATTAATTCCAATTCAGCAGTCTCTCGTTGGAGTCTGCTTTTGAAGCTTTTTTGTTGAAGTATAGCCACTCTTAGGTCTGTGATCGAGTGACCAGAGAGATTGAAGTGTTCTCCAACTGGTTTTTGAATATTATAATTCTTGACGTCTGATTTGTGTCCATTCATTCTTTTACGTAGAGACTGTCCAGTTTGACCAATGTACATGGCAGAGGGGCATTGCTGGCACATGATGGCATATATCACATTGGTAGATGCACAGGTGAACGAGCCTCTGATAGTGTGGCTGATGTGATTAGGCCCTATGATGGTGTCCCCTGAATAGATATGTGGACAGAGTTGGCAACGGGCTTTGTTGCAAGGATAGGTTCCTGGGTTAGTGGTTCTGTTGTGTGGTTTGTGGTTGCTGGTGAGTATTTGCTTCAGATTGGGGGGCTGTCTGTAAGCAAGGACTGGTCTGTCTCCCAAGATCTGTGAGAGTGATGGGTCGTCCTTCAGGATAGGTTGTAGATCCTTGATGATGCGTTGGAGAGGTTTTAGTTGGGGGCTGAAGGTGATGGCTAGTGGCGTTCTGTTGTTTTCTTTGTTGGGCCTGTCCTGTAGTAGGTGACTTCTGGGTACTCTTCTGGCTCTGTCAATCTGAAACTCCCTGAAAAAGCACAAGAACAAATCCGCACAGACACACCCCTGGAGCCCCGACCTGGGGTATTCTATCTGCTACCCAAGATCCATAAACCTGGAAATCCTGGACGCCCCATCATCTCAGGCATTGGCACCCTGACAGCAGGATTGTCTGGCTATGTAGACTCCCTCCTCAGGCCCTTCGTTACCAGCACTCCCAGCTATCTTCGAGACACCACTGACTTCCTGAGGAAACTACAGTCCATTGGTGATCTTCCTAAAAACACCATCCTAGCCACTATGTATGTAGAAGCCCTCTACACCAACATTCCACACAAAGATGGACTACAAGCCGTCAGGAACAGTATCCCCGATACCGTCACGGCTAACCTGGTGGCTGAACTTTGTGACTTTGTCCTGACCCATAACTATTTCACATTTGGTGACAATGTATACCTTCAAATCAGCGGCACTGCGATGGGTACCCGCATGGCCCCACAGTATGCCAACATTTTTATGGCTGACTTAGAACAACGCTTCCTCAGCTCTCGTCCCCTAATGCCCCTACTCTACTTGCGCTACATTGATGACATCTTCATCATCTGGACCCATGGAAAAGAAGCTCTTGAGGAATTCCACCATGATTTCAACAATTTCCATCCCACCATCAACCTCAGCCTGGACCAGTCCACACAAGAGATCCACTTCCTGGACACTACGGTGCTAATAAGCGATGGTCACATAAACACCACCCTATATCGGAAACCTACTGACCGCTATTCCTACCTATATGCCTCTAGCTTTCATCCAGATCATACCACTCGATCCATTGTCTACAGCCAAGCGCTACGATATAACCGCATTTGCTCCAACCGCTCAGACAGAGACAAACACCTACAAGATCTCTATCATGCATTCCTACAACTACAATACCCACCTGCTGAAGTGAAGAAACAGATTGACAGATCCAGAAGAGTACCCAGAAGTCACCTACTACAGGAGAGGCCCAACAAAGAAAACAACAGAACGCCACTAGCCATCACCTTCAGCCCCCAACTAAAACCTCTCCAACGCATCATCAAGGATCTACAACCTATCCTGAAGGACGACCCATCACTCTCACAGATCTTGGGAGACAGACCAGTCCTTGCTTACAGACAGCCCCCCAATCTGAAGCAAATACTCACCAGCAACCACACACCACACAACAGAACCACTAACCCAGGAACCTATCCTTGCAACAAAGCCCGTTGCCAACTCTGTCCACATATCTATTCAGGGGATACCATCATAGGGCCTAATCACATCAGCCACACTATCAGAGGCTCGTTCACCTGCGCATCTACCAATGTGATATATGCCATCATGTGCCAGCAATGCCCCTCTGCTATGTACATTGGCCAAACTGGACAGTCTCTACGTAAAAGAATGAATGGACACAAATCAGACGTCAAGAATTATAACATTCAAAAACCAGTTGGAGAACACTTCAATCTCTCTGGTCACTCGATCACAGACCTAAGAGTGGCTATACTTCAACAAAAAAGCTTCAAAAACAGACTCCAAGGAGAGACTGCTGAATTGGAATTAATTTGCAAACTGGATACAATTAACTTAGGCTTGAATAGAGACTGGGAATGGATGAGTCATTACACAAAGTAAAACTATTTCCCCATGGTATTTCTCCCTCCCACCCCACCCCCCACTGTTCCTCTGATATTCTTGTTAACTGCTGGAATTAGCCTACCTTGCTTGTCACCATGAAAGGTTTTCCTCCTTCCCCCCCCCCCCGCTGCTGGTGATGTCTTATCTTAACTGATCACTCTCCTTACAGTGTGTATGATAAATCCATTGTTTCATGTTCTCTGTGTGTGTGTATATAAATCTCTCCTCTGTTTTTTCCACCAAATGCATCCGATGAAGTGAGCTGTAGCTCACGAAAGCTTATGCTCTAATAAATTTGTTAGTCTCTAAGGTGCCACAACTACTCCTTTTCTTTTTGCGAATACAGACTAACACGGCTGCTACTCTGAAACCTTCCACATCCAGTCATCCTCAATTGTCTTCCACTACAGGAGTCACTCCCACAGCTGCCTCTGTATCTGTCATCGCCTTCCCACCTAAATCCTGTTAATCTGGGAAACACAAGTCACACCAAAAAGACCACCCCCCCAGCAAAAGCAAACCCCAAACAAGCACCACAATACAAACTCCTCTTGCAAACTCCCACTCAAACTCCCCTGTTTAGAGCTCTGTTTGCTAGCTCCTGTGCCGCTGCAGCTGTCTGTGCCGCTGCCTGACTGGCTGGCTACCTTTATTCTATTAATTGAAAGCAAAAAGAGCATTGCAAAGCAAAATACAATTGTATTAATCCCCCTTATTGCATCATGTGCACCAGTCACCTCCTAGCATTACAAGCACTGCAATCAAAAGCATAGCAACAAATATTAGTGGCTTTCAGCTTAAGTTGCTGCCTCAAGGCCTCCCTGATCCTTATGACTCCGCGCTGTGCCTGTCTAATAGCCCTGGTCTCTGGCTGTTCAAACTCAGCCTCCAGGAGCTGAGTCTCTGTGGTCCAGCTCTGAGTGAAGCTTTCACTCTTCCCTTCACAAATATTATGGAGCGTACAGCATGCGGCTATAAGCATGGGAATACTGTCATCAGCCAGGTACAGGTTCCCATAGAGACAGCGCTAGCGGGCTTTTAAACAGCCAAGAGCACACTTAACAGTCATTCTGCACTTGCTCAGCCTGTTGTTGAACTGCACCTTGCTGCTGTCAAGTTGCCCCATGTATGGCTTCATAAGCCACAGCATTATGGGGTAGGCGGGGTCTCCCAGGATCACAATGGGCATTTTGACTTCCCCTACAGTGATCTTCTGGTCCATGAAGAAAGTCCCTGCTTGCAGCTTCTTGAACAGGCCAGTGTTCTGAAAGATGCATGTATCATGCATGCACCTTTCTGGACCAGCCTGTGTTAATATCTGTGAAACACCCACGGTGATCCACAAGCACCTGGAGAACCATTGAGAAATACCCCTTGCAATTAATGTTGCACAGAGTCACAGTCTTTCGGAGCAGGATGTGATTAATGGCCCTGCACACTTCCATCAACAGGAGTCTAACGGTTGACTTTCCCACTCCAAACTGGTTAGCAACCGACCGGTAGCAGTACGGAGTAGCCAGCTTCCACTGTGCAATTGCCATGTGCTTCTCCAGTGACAGGGCAGCTCTCATTCTCGTGTCCTTGCGCCGCAGAGTTGGGGCAAGCTCATCACACAGTCCCATGAATGTGGCTTTCCTTATCCAAAAGTTCTGCAGCCATGACTCATCATCCCAGACGTGCATGACAATGTGATCCCACCACTCAGTGCTTGTTTCCCAAGCCCAAAAGCAGCATTCCACTGTGGTCAGCACCTCCATGAAAGCCACAAGTAATCTTGTGTCATAGCTACTATGTGTGGTGAGATCAATGTCTCACTCCTCTTGCTTTTGTAATTTAAGGAATAACTCCATTGCACTCATGAAGTATTAGTGAGAGTGAGCAGTGTACTGGTCAACAGTGCGGGATCCATTCCTGCAGCCCAAAGAGGCAGGGTGTGCAGTACACAAACTGTTGAAAGATGGCGCCAAATGCAGACGGAAGCACAAGGACTTCTGAGATATGAAGCAATGCATCATGGGTCATTGGGATAGGACCCAGGATGCCCCACGAATCCCCTGCACCTTCCCACAAGTCTTAGCAGCAGAAGAGAAAGAGGTGCTCTGTGGGATAACTGCCCAGAGTGCACTGCTCCCAATACCGCTGCAAGTGCCGCAAGTGTGAACATGCTATTGTGCAGGCAGTTGACAGTGTGAACACACAACAGTGGTTTCCCATCGGCACTCTCTGAGTGGCACTGTAATTTTCAGTGTTGTAACTTTGCCTTTGTAGATGTGTCCTTAAAGGTGACAAGGCATTTTTTGCAGAAACTAAAAGTGCTTTTAGGATGGCTGTCATGCAATATTTAAATGGCTCTATGCTGTTCTGAAGAAAGTGCAAACAGGTCAAATTAGGCAAAGACAAACAATCCCTTGATGCTTTGATATAACAATTAATTGTAAGAAAATAGCAAGATGGATTTAATTAGATAGCGAGTAAGGCAGGTCAGTCACTGGTAGGTACTGTAAGGGAAGAATAGCCAAAGGAGGATTTGTTTAACAGAAAACATTTCCTGGATTAAAAAAGAAAAAGGTGTGTGTGGGTAGCGGGAATTACAAAGCATAACAGATTTTTCTCTTTAAGTGGGTTAAAAGAAGAATTTAAGATCTAAAAAAGAGTAGGTAGCTGTAATTTCAGACAATAGCTGTCAGAGCCTTGTGTATCTTTTACACAAGAGCAGGAAATATGGGACTTAGAATGTGGTGCACTTGGAAATGGATAATCTCCTATCTCCATCTCCAGCCCATGGCCATGGCAGGGCAAGCCTACTTAGACTCACAGACACTTCATTCTTTTGATTATCTCTGTTGCGGAACTTATTGAAAAGCCATTCACTCCCTTCCCTCCACTTCCATGACATTCATATAATGTCGCTACGGTGGTTCACAATTAGGGGAAAAATGCAAAGCAGACAGGGCTATCTGAAGGGGCTCCTGGGTGAGGTGACAGTAGAAAACTTCAGGTAATGAGGGTTCAAATACCCAGGGGGAGCTGTTAAATGTGTGGCCTGCTGCAAACTAGTTTCCCCAATGGTTGTCTGGAGGCAGGAACAGTTGCACTCCAGGAATTCAGTGCATAAAAATGTATGTACTGAAATCTTCATGTGTGAGGCCAAAAGACTGAAGTAAAACTCATGGGACAGCTCTGATATTTGGAGAAAACCAAGGATAGAGGTTATCTGAAACTTGGGAAACAGACTGTAATGACACACAGTAAAGACTCATTTCAGAGTAGCAGCCGTGTTAGTCTGATTTCGCAAAAAGAAAAGGAATACTTGTGGCACCTTAGAGACTAACAAATTTATTTGAGCATAACCTTCTTGAGCTACAGCTCACTTCATCAGATGCATTTACATGAATGCATCCGTTGAAGTGAGCTGTAGCTCATGAAAGCTTATGCTCAAATAAATTTGTTAGTCTCTAAGGTGCCACAAGTACTCCTTTTCTTTTTAGTAAAGACTCAATAATTAATCCAGGTTTGCAATGAACATGCTTATCTGGGAACAAATATGTTGCCTACCTTTATGTATAGCCTGCTTCTTTAACACATCTGAGCTTCCTGTTACAAAAGATCCTCTAAGTAATCAATCTCATGCAATATGAACTACCTTCTAGAGCTCTAATGTTTCATTAAAATTATTGGCAGCTGTAAAAAACATATCCAATTTTACAATTACATATTTTTCCATGTGTAGTGAAACTGCAATCATTGCCACACAATGGAATTGTTAACATGCAGTAAAGATGGGAAAAAAACAAAAAAAAAACATAAGATCAGAAGAAACAAATATATGCTCTGAAAAAGGCATAAGGTGAAAAAAAAATGCTAGTCAATGATAGATTTAAAGGAGAGCTCCAGATCAGGAGTGAACTGCCCAGCAGTGGTGATGTAGTAAAACAAGCCGTAGAGAATTTAATGAAGCACTCTAGCATACAGAGCTAATGACACATAGACATGAATGCTAAAAATCACAATCAATAGCTCAGAAAATGTAGCCCCCAGTGATTCTAAAGCATCAAAAATTCCCAAATGCACTCATATAATGCAACTTCCTTTATTTTATTGTCTCAAACAATTCTGTGGGGAGCAATTCTACCTTTGTTTCATGCACCAGGTATAAATTATAAACCAGGGAAAATCTAAATTACAGCATAAAGTAAAAATGCCCTTGGTTGGTGCCCTGTGCTGCAAGATCCAAGTTTAGTTCCTAGTTTACTCAGTCTCTCCGTGGTACAGGAGGTTTGGGAGTGGTGTGGAAGTTCCAGACCCAAACCTGGGAGGAAATATTGTTATATATTGCTCAGCAGAGATCCATCCTTCCTCAGCTGACTAAGAAAATTAGTGATAATCTCTCCTCTCCTCGAGCACAACTAGAAGTTGCCATAATAACATACGGATGGAAAGGAGCTCCCACCCAGAAAAATCCCCCTGTAATATAAGATTGTTATTTCTGTGCTAAAGAGATTGAAAATGCAAATAAAGAATGTAAACAGTTTTGTCCTGGTAGCACAGGAAGAAAAAATTCTCAATGATAAGAAACAAACAAAATTGGAGTCATCCGAATGTTCAAAGTTTCAGTGGATGCAAGGGGTAGCAGTACTTTTAATTGCCCCCAATTTAGGAGGTTTATAAACAAGTTTTTGATAATCTTAAATTCAATTAAAAAGTATGGCTGCAGGAGTACTTCCTCAATGGGCCTGATTCTGATCTTATCTACACTGGTGTAAAACCAGAATTACTCCAGAGAAGTAAACTGAGTATGTCCAAATGTACACTGTTGCATTTCAGGTCATAATCTGACCCACTGAGTTCAGTGTGTGTGTATGCACGTGCAAATCCAACAGGGATAAAAGGTTCCTCTCACTGGCAGTTACAATATTTGTTCAAAATACTTGCAGCTTCAGCTCTTACACAAACCTTTTTTCCCCTTTTTGGAATGCTTGGCACATTCATTTTAAGAACCATACACTGAGACAGCTGCTGTCGGCCGAGAAAATTTCCACCTATCCCTTTCATACTCAAGCTGGGATGTACAAAATGTTGCAAGATAATTTTCTCATCTCTAGTCTGTCTGGCAATGGTTTTCCTCTTACAAAAAGCCTTGGAAAGCTGGTCTCCAACCTGTGCAGTGGCTATAGCAATGGATAGGAGTTCCCTGTTCCATTTTGGGCTTATAATCAGCCAAATCTTCACAAAATGGAGGTCAGGTTTGAAAAGCAATTTTCTTAAAATTATTTGATTCATTTAGTGTAAATGAAAAAAAACAAAGACCTCCTCCCCCACATACACACATTTCTGTTAAATTAATTTACTTATTTTCACTAACCTATGGTGGAATTTTCAAAGGCAGCTAAGGGTCTGAGATGCCCTATTTCCACTGAAAGACCATTGGTATTGGGCCGCTACTTGCCTCAGGCACTTTTGAAAATTCCACTCGTAGTTTTCAGAAGCCTGTGTGGTGCTGGAGGCAAATACATTGAGACTCATCCTCGTGCCAAACACCAT
Source organism: Dermochelys coriacea (assembly GCF_009764565.3). Taxonomy (NCBI): domain Eukaryota; kingdom Metazoa; phylum Chordata; order Testudines; family Dermochelyidae; genus Dermochelys; species Dermochelys coriacea. The sequence continues at coordinate 94,123,525 of NC_050073.1, read as the reverse complement.
GCTAAACTCTTACTGTGCTCTGTTGTTTCTTGATGTTTCCTTGGAATTTGTAGCATTTGACCATCTCGGGAGGTCCTATTTACGCAGGATAAGCCATTAACATCTTACAGAGAGCAGTTCAGTATATTATTTATTTGCATAATACCTGTGGCAATACAGAGCTGTTAAAATGAACCAGGGGTATGTGTTATGCTAGCAATCACTGCAGGGGTGCAGTAGATGAGTTTTTAATGGCCACCACTGTAGACATAAATATAAAATCTATTTGTTATTTCAAACACAGATGGAATTAAGGAGTCAATGCTTACAACATGGGAAACCGAAGAAAGAAATCCCACAAATTGCTCGTTATTGTAATGCATTCTGCATTCAGCATTCAGCTAATACTGAAGAGCATTCCATCTCAGGGCCATAGATCCTACTTTCTATGAGTTAATTTTCAGACTACATTTCCCAGGAGGCACTGAATTTGAGCTTCATCTAACTGAATACAAATTGTCTACTTAAACCAAACCTCTCCAGGGTGTAATTCCCTTAAGAGCAAAGAGGCTTCTACTGAAGGAATCCTCCAAGGAGAGGAAACTTCTTGAAGGCGGGAAGTAAACTTAGAGATTCAAACAACACATACTATAAATGCTCATTCCAAAACTAAAACAAAACAAAAGATCTGTCTAAAAGAAAAGAGAAAGGAGACATTTTCACATAAGAAATTTTGTTCAAACAACTAAAGCTCCCTCAGTTCTACCCTAATGCTCAAGGAAGTGGTTCTCCACCATGGCCAGGGCTCTGTTTCACATTTATTCACATACTTTTTTAGTTGGGTACCTACTTCTTAAGAATGAATTTTATGACACCATCTTTGTTAGATAATTTCCACTGACACATGAACTACCATCAGATGAAATTTTACTTTTAAGCATGGGTTTTCCTCAGTGAAAGACCTACACTTTTGAAGAAAATTCTCACAGTAGGAGTAAAGGAGGAAAACAAAGAATTCATTACTTTATCAATACAGAATATGTGAGAGTTTGGTCGCATCATCCCTTTGCAGTCAAAGGCTATGTCTACACTAGCATACATGTGTCAATGCCTTAACCCCACTGTTATCCACTTCTAAACCCCAGAAGCTCATATAAAGGCAAAGTAAGTCAGCACATCTAAGGGATGTGGGTAAGTACCTGCCTCAGTCTGTGGCACAGTCCTGAAGCCATGCCAGTATGCAGCTTTGACAGGGATAGAGGGTGTGTATTATGTCTTAAATTTCAGTAGTAATCCACCCAAGTCCCACAATGCACTGAACCCTTTTCTTCCTGATCCTTATCCAGTCTGTACAGGTCCCTGTCCCCCCATTTTCACTGGTAGTAGTGAGCTGTGCTGACTGCATCAGAAAAGCTTTCCACTACATTCTTTTGATCAGTACAGGTGACTGTGAATCCTGGTCTGAAAAAAGTTGCCTGGCCTGCTGGCCATACCTGGGTGCTAATCATTATGTGGAGTGATCAGAGTACAGTGTCCTCCATGACTTCACCTGGAATGGCAAGAACATTTACCTCTACCAGGAAATTTTATCTAGGCTGGAGCAGGTGGGCATTACGTGGACTCGAGCCCAGTGCCTGGAATGCATCAAGGACTTGAGGCTTCTGTACAGGAGGGCAGAAGATTCCAACAGTGACTATGGGAGGGCTTGCCACCCATTCCCCTTCTACGATGAGCTGGACTAGATGCTGTCCAAGACTTCTGGTGCAGACACTAAAGTGGCTCATGACTTCCTCCTCGACCCTACCGGCCTCATTGTCCAATGGGATGCTGATGAGGGCCAGAGCATGGATGCAGGAGAAGCCAGGGCTGCAGTAGCGACAGTGGAGGATTCTCTGGAAGACCCAGAGGTTGAAAAGCATGTGATGCTGCACCTACACAGAGGTGCCAGTGGAGGAAGTCCCACCTGATGAACCAAGGAAGATCCTGAGCCAGAACCCAAGTAAGTTACAATGGACTCCCACATAACCCCTCCCCCCAGTATCCCCTCTTCCTCTGGTGTATATTCCTGACTTTAGGCTCAGCTCCTGCTTAAATGGTCCCCGAGCAAGACATGGCTATAAATAAACGATTTTATTGAGTTCTGATGAACCACTACTATACTGTTGGCAGAAGTTATAAAATAGATCATTTTTCTTTAACAATTGTGCCTTTGTTACCACACAGGCAGCTATGGTCCTGGGGCCATGAGGACTGGAGGAAGAAGGGGGTGGGTTTAGAAAGGGCCTGGGTGGAGATGGATCAATACTAGAAAACTTAGGCCAGGTCTATACTACAGACCTATATTGGTATAACTGCATTGCTCAAGGTGTGAAAAATCAAACTAGTCCTCTGTTTAGACAGTGCTATGTTGGCAGGAAAGCTTCTATCATCAACATAGCTACTACTTCTCAGGGAGGTGTATTAACTATGCTGATGGGAGAAGCTATCCCATTGGCATAACAGTGTCTTCACTTACATGCTATAGCAATGCAGCTACACCAATGCAGCGTTTTCAGTGTAGACCTGCCCTTATTGTTTTTGTCTAAAGCAATGGTTCTCAAACTTTAGTAACTTGAGGACCCTCATTTTGATTTAAACATTTTTCCATGGACCCCAAGCGCCCCGCTCAGCTCCAGGCCCTGCCCCCATTCCACCCATTCCCCCAGGGGTTTCAGCTACCAAAAGGGAAACCATTCCACTAGGATGGCAGGAGTAGCACCCCAGAGACAGCAGAAGCAAACAAAAAAGGATGCTGGACAGCAGAGGCAAACAGAAAAGGACCTACTCATTGATATGGACAGGATGAACCAGGATCAGGTTTAATTTCTCAAGGCATGGGAGGATCGGGCTATTGAACAGGAAGAGACACTGATGAACTGGTGTAGAAAGCATACACCCCCACCCCAAAGCAAATACTGAGTGCTCCCGATAAGAGAGGTTTATGAACAGTGAAAACAGAAGAACAAACCCAACCCTAAGGCGTTAACCAGTGGAGGTATCCTGGTATAATTGTGAATTGTCACAGGAACAAAAGGCTAATATCCTTCAGCTACAGGGGAACAAGACACTTACAAAGTTATGAAACACCACAAGTATGAGAGCGTGTCCCTCTGATAAAAGAAGGTGGTTCAATAAAAGATATTACATACCTTGTCACTCTAATATCCTGGGACCAACTGGGCTACAACACTGAATACAATGTTCCCTTATTTGCTTTTCCAGCAGCTGCTCAGGATGTGAAGGTGTCCCTTGGCATAGGCAAATGTCATGCTCTGCCTCCCTGCCATGCCAAGATGTGTGGGCAATGACATCCCTGATTTTCCTTACCTACTGGGAATCAGGACCGGTTTGCACCTGGGCTGGATCTGGCTGCCTATACAGAGTTTGCTCCCCTTTATGCTCATGAGCCCCACGTGCATTATGGCGTGTGCAGCACATGATGATTATACAAACAGTATTGGTTATACTTGCATCCAGATGGGTACACTGGCCATGCCAATGAGATTTCAATCTACCAAATGTGCATTCCATCACAACTCTGCAGCTACTGAGTTTGTAACTCTATTCCCTTTTTTCCAGGGCCACTGATGTTGGACTTTGGTTTCATGAGCCAAGTTAACAGGAGCAAGTATGTGAGCCTCTCCAAAACAACAATTGACACATATGTGCCACAGAGAATCGTATCATTTCTGGAGAATATAGTCCCTTATTCCCCTTTCAATAATTCCGATCTCCTGAGCACGCTGGAGTAATGAACCTTTACAGTTGTTCCCATGTTGGTGTTCATGAATCTGCCTCTATGGTCCACTAAACCCTGTAGAACAAGAGACAAGTAACCTTTTCAGTTCACATACTTTTTGTGGGCAAAGTATTTCCACGTGGGTGTCATTGATGGCCACCGCATAATTCGGAAACCCCATCCTCTGCAATTCAGCTATTACTTCTGGAACTTTTCTTACGTCAACCAGACCTGTGCAGATCACAGTATTAATTGCCTCACAGACCTGCACAACTGCAACCCTGACAGTGGACTTCCCAACTCCAAAATGGTTTGCCATGAGCTAGTAGTTGTCTTGTGTTGTCAGTTTCCACGGGACAATAGCTTTTATATACACCTTGTACATGGTAGGTTGCAGGGATGCTACTAGCAGACTTGGCTTCTGTATCAGATATGGACTGCCTACAGAGCTTCTCATAGCGATATACCAGAGATGTGTCTTCCATGAGACCCTTTAATGTTCTGCCAGGTCTGGCTGAGATTATTTTATATAAGGTATGTTGCACATAGTGCCACCCAGTGGCTAAAATGTATAACCCATTTTAGCATTCCAGGACAATAGCCACCAGCTTCTGCACTGGTATAGCTTACCTAAATTGATATTCTGGCACTAGAAGTTTGGTGCTAGTGCCTCACACAGCTCCATGAAGGTCAGTTTCCTCATTTGGAAGTTCTGAAGCCCCGATGGTCATCCCAAGTTTCCAAAAGGACGTAATACCACCACACTGTGCTGGTTCTGCTCCACCAGAAGAGATGGTCCACACATGGGCATACTGTGGCAATACCAACATTCACCATAGCTGTACCAAGGGAGCTGAATGAATTGCCATTCACCCTCAAGGGCAGCCATCTTTGACATGACATAAATTCTCTCCAAATTCCATTCAGCATTTCTCTGATTGCCTACTCCACCACATTTGTCTCGCAATAAGAAGCAAGAGCAGAACCCAATCATCATCCAGTTGTTCCATGTCTTCTATGCAGTTTGTCAGGAGGAAGATCTGAGCAGGAATTGCCATAAGAAAATGTGTGAAGATAGGGAGACAGTACCAAGAATACACAGCAAAGAGGTTCCTAGACTGTCCCCCTGTGATGCACAAAACCCTGAGGTCTTCCCTCTGAAATGATAGTGCAGCATAACAGTGTGGATGTGGGTATATGCATGTACAAAGCACTATTCTTCTGTTCAGAAGAGCATATGGGGACACTCAGCATGGATACAGAGAACATGCACAGGCAAGCAACCGAGTACGTGCACCAGTGTAGACAAGGTGAGTTTGGAAAGCCAAAGCTCTTCCATTCATGTCATAAGTGGCTGATATTTAACACCTTTGAAAGTTAGTAAAGTAGTAGATGGACAACTTCCTTAATTTTAAATAGAAGGGGCCATCATCTTACAGGAACCAAAATGCTCCTGGGGTAAGGAGAAGAACTGGATTCTTTCCTGTATGCCAAGAGCTCTTATAACTTCAACCACTGTGCAAAGTTATAGGTGTGCAGAGTGATTTCCCTTTGAGGCTGTATTAGTCTTAATCTTCTCTCCTAAGGAAGTTCCCCATACAAATTGTGTCCCATGATGCTAATCATTTTTGCCACCCTTCCCTAAACTGTTAAGTGTGTTCATTCATGGTCAGGTGGTCATATTTCTATTATGAGATGTATTCTGCAATTTGCAATATTAAACTGCCTTCTTTGCATCCACAAATAGATATAGGAGCTCATTAATCTTCTTTTGCTGTTATTTCCAATTCAAATTACACTATAAACATTGAAATATGGAGTTTATGGTAATTATTCAAATAGGGGTAGTTTTATTTTGTGTTGTAAGTAAGCAGTGGAAGACTAAAAGTTTTGAATACATAAAATATAAGTTTTTATAATCCTGAAGAGACACATCTCACAGTGATAACATAATATTTAATTCACTTGCTGGGATGTAAAACAGATAAAACTTTAAATATAGAGTTTTGTGTCAAAGGATTGTGGCTGGCTTTATACTCTCTATTTGGGTACAACATAGATTTAAAAATCATTTTATTAATTTCCTTTTTTGGTTAGTAACACAAACCATCTGCTGTATCCACCAGACAGACTTTTTGCATACAAAGGGAATAGTTATTAAGATACACAGTAAACAATAAGGCATACGATTGCATTTGCAAAAGTGCTTCCCTTATTGTGCCTGTATTGAGCATTCTAAAGAAGAACTGGTCAATTAAACAGCCCTCATTAGTTGACTTGGAACCACTCTAGATATAAATTCTAGGAAAAATGGGGTTCAGTCAAGGAATTCAGTATCTCTTATCTGTTTTCCAATTCATTCCATTCCCAGTATTGGTTTCTAATGACCTTATTCAAAGAAAAGAAAGTTACACTGTAAATAAAGTGCTTGGTGTGGAACCTGCCCCTGATCTTCATGAGAACTGTTCAGAGTGGTATCCAGGGTGAAGGAACTGTGCCCTGTGACAAGTGATGGATTGTCTGGGATTTCCTACTCCAATATAGGGAAAGACTAGAAAAGGGATCTGACGAGACGGTGTGGCATGGAGCAGTGGAAAAACAGGAGTTACAGAAAATTCTCCAAAAGTTTCAGCAGACCCAGCGACAAGAGATTTCAGAGTAGCAGCCGTGTTAGTCTGTATTCGCAAAAAGAAAAGGAGTACCGGTGGCACCTTAGAGACTAACAAATTTATTAGAGCATAAGCTTTCGTGAGCTACAGCTCACTTCATCGTATGCATTTGGGGGAAAAAACAGAGGAGAGATTTATATACACACACACAGAGAACATGAAACAATGGGTTTATCATACACACTTTAAGGAGAGTGATCACTTAAGATAAGCCATCACCAGCAGCAGGGGGGGGGGAAGGAGGAAAACCTTTCATGGTGACAAGCAAGGTAGGCTAATTCCAGCAGTTAACAAGAATATCAGAGGAACAGTGGGGGGTAGGGTGGGGGGGAGAAATACCGTGGGGAAATAGTTTTACTTTGTGTAATGACTCATCCATTCCCAGTCTCTATTCAAGCCTAAGTTAATTGTGTCCAGTTTGCAAATTAATTCCAATTCAGCAGTCTCTCGTTGGAGTCTGTTTTTGAAGCTTTTTTGTTGAAGTATAGCCACTCTTAGGTCTGTGATCGAGTGACCAGAGAGATTGAAGTGTTCTCCAACTGGTTTTTGAATGTTATAATTCTTGACGTCTGATTTGTGTCCATTCATTCTTTTACGTAGAGACTGTCCAGTTTGGCCAATGTACATGGCAGAGGGGCATTGCTGGCACATGATGGCATATATCACATTGGTAGATGCGCAGGTGAACGAGCCTCTGATAGTGTGGCTGATGTGGTTAGGCCCTATGATGGTATCCCCTGAATAGATATGTGGACAGAGTTGGCAACGGGCTTTGTTGCAAGGATAGGTTCCTGGGTTAGTGGTTCTGTTGTGTGGTGTGTGGTTGCTGGTGAGTATTTGCTTCAGGTTGGGGGGCTGTCTGTAAGCAACGACTGGCCTGTCTCCCAAGATCTGTGAGAGTGATGGCTCGTCCTTCAGGATAGGTTGTAGATCCTTGATGATGCGTTGGAGAGGTTTTAGTTGGGGGCTATTGTTAACTGCTGGAATTAGCCTACCTTGCTTGTCACCATGAAAGGTTTTCCTCCTTCCCCCCCCCCCCGCTGCTGGTGATGGCTTATCTTAAGTGATCACTCTCCTTACAGTGTGTATGATAAACCCATTGTTTCATGTTCTCTGTGTGTGTGTATATAAATCTCTCCTCTGTTTTTTCCACCAAATGCATCCGATGAAGTGAGCTGTAGCTCACGAAAGCTTATGCTCTAATAAATTTGTTAGTCTCTAAGGTGCCACCGGTACTCCTTTTCTTTTAGCGACAAGAGAGACAGTCATTGCTAACCTGGCTAGCAGAACAACAACTGAACCTACAGCAATTTATTACAGGCTAAGTGCAGGTACAGCAACAGCTCATGGAGAAGCTGGTGCGTGCCCTGATTAACATTTGAGAGAGCAGCATCAGGAGCAGGCTGGGAGAAGAGGGAATGGGCCCACTGTTTGGCTCCCTACCTCTTGGGAGATGCACAAGTGGCATATATGGTACTGAGTGATGCACAGTAGCTGACTGCTATATAGTAAAAGCAGTCATCCTAGACTGAATGGGGGCAATCTGCCAAATCATACAGCCAGAAGTTTCGGTTGGCAAGGTGATCAGAGGGGACACATCTTAGGACCTTTGCCCAAAAATTAACTGATTGAGCCACAAGGTGACTGAGGCCTGAGGAATGGGGGAGGTCATGGACTCCATTATTTTGAAGCAGCTATTAAAAAGTGTCCCTGAAGTCACTAGCTTTTGGTGCAGAAACACTTACCCGCCACTTTAGAAGCTGCCATAAAACTCACTGAGGAGTTTGTAAAGGCAGCCATCTCTGATAAACAAGTCCATCCATTCAGAGGACATGACCCGGGAAAGGAAAGTGGAGAATTACTGCCAATAAAGATACCAGAAAAGAAGAGAGGACAAGAAGACCCACACCATGAATTGTTGTCTTACTAGTGTCTGGATTCAGGACATTTGAAAAACTATTGCCTCTATATGGACTGTAATTTTGCTGAGTTCTTGGGGAGCAGTCAAAACAGACACACACCATTTCAGTGAAACTTGGGTACCAATGAGGGACAGACCTGATAAATTCTGTTGCAGAGTGCTCATTGATCAGAACAGACAGAGTGAAGCCCTATTACTGCAGTTCTCAAACTGTGGGTCGGGACCCCTAAGTGGGTTGGGACCCCATTTTAATGGGGTCACTAGGGCTGGCATTAGACTTGCTGGGGCCTCAGGCCAGAGCCTGAGCCTCACCATGCAGGGCCAAAGCCGAAGCCTGAGCACAGCCCTGGGCCACTGGGCTCAGGTTACAGCCCCCCCTGCATGGGGCTGAAGCCCTGGGGCTTCAGCTTTGGCCACCCCACCTTCCCTCCGCCCAGGGTGGTGGGGCTCGGGAGAGCTCAGGCTTCATTCTCTCCTCCTGGGGTTGTATAGTATTTTTTGTTGTCAGAAGGGGATCACAGTGCAATGAAGTTTGAGAACCCCTGCCCCATTAGATGGTGCCAGGAGACATAGTAAAACTGACATGTATTCACCGGGAGGAGAAAATCTGCCCAGTAACCAAAGTAACTCTAGATTTCAGGGAACATTTAGATAGAAGTAGGTTGGGGTGGTCAGGAACTTGCCCCAGTTGGTATTAATCAAAACAGATTGGAGCCTTTTTCTTTTAAGGGAGGTGGGGAGGAATATTCAGAGACCCAAATGGCCAGAAAGGGCAGGACCAGATGGGAGAGGTATCAAGGAATAGGCCTGGAAGCCATAGGGGGGCTAGAGTAAAAAGAAATGGGGCATTTTAGATGGGAGACAAACCAAGAATCCAATGGCCTAAGGAAGACCCCAAGACAGAGGAGAATACAAAGGAGGCAAAACTAGAACAAAGTGTTGCAAATGCAGAAGGCATAAGGAGAAGTAAAAATATTGAGAATCACAGGGACCTGGGACAAGAACGAACAGATGTGGATGTAGAAAGTAACCTGGATAAGACAGGAGTAAGGGAGACTTTACAAGCAGAGGAGTCCCATGGGGCAACGGGTTACTCTGGAGTGAGGACAGGTGGGCAGAAATGGAGATGTGGGGGTTACCCCCCTCCATTGTAGTGGACCTTTTGTGGGTGGAAGAGGGAGCGGGGAGAGCCAGGGGAAGGAAGGGAGAGGGCACAGTGGCCTCCAGAAGGAAGGTAGAACCTGAGGAGAGAAAATGTCCTGGTAAAGAAAGGAAAGGAAAGGAAAGGAAAGGAAAGGAAAGGAAAGGAAAGGAAAGGAAAGGAAAGGGAGAGACGTGTGTGACAAACTGTGAGTAGCCAAAGGCTGATTCACTCTATGCACTTTAGAACCATCCACATATGATGTAAATAGAGGTGGTAATAGTTTACGTACTAAGTGATTAACTAATTAGCTGGGTGATTCTATGGGAAGAGGCAGTAGAGAGGGGTAGACTAGAAGGAAGGGCCAAAGAAGCCCAGGATCTCAAGGAGGTATGATCTCTCCCACCTCTCACCATGTGTCTACGTAGAATGTAAGAACCTTGAGCTGTGGAGAACTTGTTCTGTTATATTCACAGTGTAAACAAAGAACTTAGTGTTGCACTTGCCATGGGTGTGCATGAGGAACACCAGGGTGAGGAAACACTGCCCTGTGACAGAGGATGACATAATTAATGCCAATCAACATGGGTTTATGGAAAATAGATCCTGTCAAACTTACTTTTTTTTTCATGAGCGTACAAGTTTGGTTGATAAAGGTAATAGTGTTGATGTAATGTGCTTAGAGTTCTGTAAGGCATTCAAATTGGTACTGCACAACATTGTGATTAAAAAACTGGAATGATATAAAATTAAATGGATTAAAAACTGACTATGTAATAGTAATGTAATTGAAAATGAGGAATTACCATCGATCAGGTGTTTCTAGTGGGGTCCCAGAGACTGGTTCGTGGCCCTACGCTATTTAAATTTTTTATCAATGACCTGGAAGAAAACATAAAGTCATCACTGATGAAGTTTGCAGGTGACACAAAAATGTGGGGAGTAGTAAATAATGAAGAGGACAGGTCACTGGTACAAAGCAATCTGGATTGTTTGGTAAGCTAAGTTCAAGGAAATAATGTGTTCCAATATGGCTAAATTTAGGAACAAAGAAAGTAGGCCATACTTACATGATGTGGGATTTTATCATGAGAAACAGTGACTGAAAAATATTTGGGAATTGTAGTAGATAGTCAGCTGAACATGATCTCCTAGTGCAACACTGTGGCCAAAAGAACTAATGCGATCCTTGCATACATAAACAGGGTAACGTTATTTTACCTCTCTATTTGGTACAGGTGCGATCACTGCTGGTCATGAGAGTTCTGATGTTCAAGAAGGATGTTGATAAATTGGATAAGGTTCAGAAAAAGGGCCACAAGAATGATTAAAGAATAGAAAACACACCTTATACTGATACACTTAAAGAGCTCAATCTATTTATCTTAACAAAGAGAAGATTAAGGTGTGACCTGATTATAGTCTGTGAGTACCTACATGGAGAACACATATTTAATAATGGGTTCATCAGTCCAGCAGAGAAAAGTATAACATGGTCCAATGGCTGAAAGTTGAAGCTAGACAAATTCAGACTGGAAATAAGGTGTAATATGTTTTTTAAAAAGTGAGAGTAATTAACCACTGGAACAATTTACTCAGGGATTCTCCATCTCTGATCATTTTTAAATCAAGATTGGATATTTTTATAAAAGATTTGGAATAGGAATTATTTTGAAGAAGTTCTATGGCCTGTGTTATACAGGAATGTCAGATTTGATGATGACAATGGTCCCTTTTGGCCTTGAAATCTGTGAATCTCACAGTAATACAGGACAACTTTGCCATTACTTTATGCAAGGAAGTGATAGATATTTAGAATTCTGTTGTAATTTCTTATAAAGGTCCTTGGAGACAGGCCTGACTGCAAGTGATTTAGAGACTTTTTTCCAGTTTTAGTAACTTTGTGTTGGAATTCTGTCAGTAAAATGTATCTTCAAAGCCATTTTATCAAGAGCATTTATTACTCAACCAGGTTCATGGAGTGAATAATATTTCCCTGTTGGAACACCATTTTTCTTCCATTGAACTTTTTCCATATCATTTGGAAAAGGGCTACTGAAACTTCCTGTTAGAAAAAGACCAGAAAATAAAGGTGAACTTTTGCATCCAACTCCTGACCTGAATAAAATGAGTCCTTTCACTAAAGGCAGTGACAGGATTCTCTCAGTTACACTGGTATAATACGTGCAGGGTGACTTCACTGACGATATTTGATTTACTCTGGATTTACATCAGTGTAACTGAGAACAGAATTTGGTCCGGTGACTTTTAAATGCCAGACATCAGGAATGATTTAAAATCTGCAACTGAGGCTTGATTATTAGAAAATATATATTGAATTTCTCTGTGACTGCTCCTGCTACTTAATCCTAGCAATAACCATGGTGACCGTTGTACAGAAATGCACACAGAGATCAAATTCAATAAAACCTGCTGTGTCACAGAGCATTGACTAATTTAACTTTTCCCAAGCTGGTTGTTGCCATTTCCCATGAATTAAACATACAATAGATGCAGGTATTTTTATACCTCCATTTACTATGTCTGCATAAAATACACAGATGAGTTTGAACTAGTCTGTGTAAACCAGAAATTGTTTTTATGATAGCATAGATCCTCATACCACTTATCCAGCCTGCAATATGCATGCTGTGTCACCATACAGCATACATTAACAGCTAAAGGACTTTGGTACTGTTTAATCCTCAATAAAATTATTTACCAATGTTTTCTGTCCTGTTAATCCAAACTTTGCATTCAACTCAGATTCCTCTGTACAAAGCAACAGCCTGACTGTCTAAAGGGTTTAAGTTTATATGCATTAAAATGATACTATGTTTCCTTCTCATTGGAAAGTTGTGCTGTCTAGGGGATTACAGTGGTATTGCACCAACCATCAGACAGACACTGGTGGAGGTGGGAGGGAGACACGGGATTTTGTCAGTTTAAAAATGACTTTTTGTATGAAATCAAAAGATACTACAAAACAAAAACCACCACGCCACCCCATCCTGTGCCCCAATTTTGTCTTTCACAAGCTCTAATCCTCTCGGGGGGGGGGGGTTCCAAGGGCTTCATGGACTACTGTATGAAACATGCTGTCATACTGCTCACATTGCAAGAGGACACTTAAAAAAACAGAGAGCATGATAACCTTCATTGTCAAATGGAAGGCAAAAAGGTGGAAATTGCACTCAAATGAGGTTTTTTTTTTTTTAAAGCTACGTAGGAAGGTAGAAAGACAGAAGATCTTGTCAACCTGGAATATGTTTACCTAGTGGTTGCCAAGAATAAAAGATTCACAGGATGGATGATAGTCTTCTCAACGTTTTTTTTTTTTCAGAATTTAAAATAAAGAGAATTGCAGATTAAGAGACTGTTGCCCTTACAGGAGATCTGTAGATTCTCTTATTTAGCAAAAAATAAATGCTTTGAGAATAAAGTAAATCAGATTAGACTATTACCCACCATCTCCACTTTAGAACAGCTTATTTTATGGCAGAAAATCTCAGGCTGTTATGGATCCTCTTTAATAAGAAATATAACACAACTATGTTTTAATATTATTGGATAAAAAAATGCATCGTATTCTCCTTTCTCATATATTGGTTTAAAGCAGAAGTTAAATGGTTGTAAAACAAAGGGAGAATGAGCCCTTATTGTACAAGCATCTAGCAACATTATATAGAATGCCAAAATTCCAAAAAATAATGAAAACTCTGTAGTCTTCTTGAAACTAATCAATTTGCTGAATTTTCACTAGGGCTTGTTTTGTTTCCCTTCTTCTCTTTTCTGGGTTAAACCCTGTAGACCCTATCCTATCTAATGGGATCTGTGCTAATGCTAATTCTTTTCAAAGACAATTGTGATCTTTAAACTGATTTGTTTTCTATTACTTATTTTATTGCTTTAATATCAGCTTAATTTTCCTTTTGGGGCTTTCCCTTACACTTTATAATCCTTAGCTGAATGAAATAATGTCTTTTGGAGTTGAAAATCTACCCACAAGGAAAACAGGAAACTAATTTTTAATCGTCAGCTTTGTAGGTGATTTTTGTCCCAGATCATTCACATTACGGTATTTGTTCTCAGTATGGTACCCCATGTTAAATTCCACTGCATGAAAATAATGTGATCAGCACAAAGGAAGTCTACCTAAACCTAACCTAAGAAAAGCCTCCAATAAATAGCTGCTTGTCTTAAGCAACCATTCTGAAATACCCCTATGTTGTTTACAGAACATTCTTATTCAGCTATTAAAAAGAGCTATGTTTCTACTAGGAGGCCATTTTTGATGGCCTTGCATGTGAATTCTTGAAAATGAGCATCACAGCATAAATTTTCCAACATATGTTGTGCCCATTAATCTGAAAGGGTAATTATCACTGACAAGAGCTAAGCACAGTATAGCATGATGACACACAAGCTACCTCCTACAAAACAGCTCTGCCATGCCAATGAACCTTTTGACTTCCTGCAGTATTGACTTCCTAGACAGACATCCGACCACTAATGGCTTTAAAAAAATGGCATTAAACTCTGGTTGTTTACCTGGGACCAAAATATATATTTGAACCCAATTATCAAAAGGTGAAATGTTGGGCTGTAGAGTAGACTGTATATATTTCTAAAGAAACTGCATGCTCCCGCTAGCATTTTTACCAGGGTTTCTTGGATTAACCAATATTACCTTAATATCATTGATTCATGCAGAATGCATGGTCTTTGTTCCATCTTTCTGTTGTTCTCTTCAAAAGTTTTAGGAGGGTATAAGGTATAAGGCTGAACAGTCATTTTTCTGGGAGATTTTTAAGGACACAAATGGGAGTTAGTTGCCCAATTCCCAAATCTCCTCCACTCCCCTTTATTTTGAAATGGTAAATTCTGAGGTAAGGCTGTAGTTGACCCACTGTTCTTAAAATCGTCCTGTTTTGCATTTTAGAATATGTTGGCTTTAACTAAGCCTGCAAGGATCAATCTCTTGATAATTTTCTTGCACACACTACCAATACAATTAATTATGTAGCACTTGTGATGACCACTTGAAATTAAGCCTTCAGACTCAGATTTCCAGTTTTCTTTACAAGACTGAAACAGAAACAACCAAGGAAATGATACATATAAATAATATGTAAAATGGCAGGGGTAAATAGCTCTTTTCTCTTTTACAGATTCAGTATCTTGTCTACAAATTACTGCCCCATAACCTAGTAATTCATCTTCACACAGTTCAGTTCTGCACTGCAGGATTATCAGACACCCCAGTGAAGTGAATCATGAAAGCACTTTTTCATGTCACAGCCAGTTCTCCAGAGAACCATAGCTCCGCAAATAAAACAAGTATGTATTAGATGCATTTTGTTTATTTGTTTTTAGATCTGTGTTATTTTCTCCTCCAAATCGAATGTAAATTAGGAAATGCACAGAGGTCACCAAAGGTTGCAAAATAGTTCCTCTCCTATGGTCTGAACCTTACCACTTAAGATAGGTTGAAGTCTTTGCAGAGCACTGTTCCTAATGCCAACCAACCAGGGCAGCAAGGACCGAAGGTTGGTTTTTAACTCTGAACTAAATAAGCAGTACAGTGTACCACTAGACTCAATAGGGTGTCCTTTTCCCTCTGTTTCCAGTAGAGAGATGTGCAACATCATAAAAACCATGATATCCCAATTACTACCCTTGTTGATAGGCTAAGGAAGAAATGACCATGGAGACTCATGTATTCTCTCACTATTCAGAAAATTCCTCCAAGCCATGTCTAAAGCACACTGGTCGGGTTGGGTGGGGAAACTACACATGGTTATTAGTTCTATACCAGATTTTTAGTCTGTGGAGATTTCACCAGCACTAACTTCCATAAATATATATTTTTAAAAACCTTGTGAGACATTTTCTTTATTCAGAACAATGTAAACAGATAAGCCATATAACTATATATCCATATAATCCCTCAGGTTTGAGAAGTCAGACCTGCTCTGCTTTGTCTCATTTCCTCTTTTCCTATGGTGAAGAACTGTTCTTAATATATTTTGATAGGAAAAGCTCCTTCTGATTCCAGGCTGTATGTAAAATAAATGAAGATGATGCATAAATGTGATCAATATGCTTTGCAATATACACTAGAGCAGCAATTGGAAAATATTAAAAATGGCTTTATTACATGACAGGAAAGTGATCTTGGATGTTCACTGATGGATAAGAATGTGTGCAGAGCAGGATGGTAGATGATGCCAGTGTTTTCAAACTTCCCAGCTGAACTTAAAACATAATGATCTGAGAACACAATGATCAAGAAATGTGTAGCAACGAACTTTTTACAGATTGAACATTAAACAGTTTAAGATGTACGAGGATTTAAGACACTACTAACTCCTATTGTTTCAAAAAGAGGCATTCAAACACCTAATTAATTTTTCATTTCTTTTATAGCTCTAGCAGATGTTGCATTTTCACACATTAGCTCATCGCTGAGATGCTTGCTTAAAAAAAAGGTCTTTGTTAAATTACAAAATAAAGAATTTTCCAAAACTCACACAGAATGAAACGTGGGTGTGTGAAACATTGACTGAATGATTACTGCATTGGAAATACCGTGGATTTCACTCTGGGGATGGTAAATCTTTAGCATATACTTTACTACTACAATATATTCATGATCTGGCCATTAAAAGAGCCAAGAATGTCCTGATGGCCATAGTAAAGGTAAAGGCACACACAAGAAACTCCCGTGGAAGAGGTTGGAACTGAAAGGCTGGAAACGTCTATGGATGCTCTGTTGTGGAAACCACCACAGTCTCAGACTTCCTTTGAGGCTATTACACGTAAATGGCAGAATATTGATTTGGCCAACTTGCAAAATCAAGACCTTACCATAGCTAAATTGAGCCTGACTGAGATTCAACTGAATATAAAGGAGTTCTCTTAAAGATATACAACCCCCTGATGGAGAATCAATCTGGGTAGCCAAACCTAGTGATCAATTGGTTTGGATTAGACAGCAATGTAAAACTAATTCTACTTACCTGGGTTATGATTTACCCACTGAAGGGCACCAAGGTGTTAAAATACACTGGCAAGAATACAGCAGATTTGTTGGTGGGCATGGATAAATAGGGATGTTAGGCAATATGTAGAAAGTTATCTAGTAGTGTGCACAAATAAATTTTGAATCTGACAAGAAAATAGCAAATAGAAGGTTCATGGATTTGACTCCAAATTTATTATATTGGGTCTCTGCAAAAAATGGTCAGAGAAAATATATATGCCTTTGTCATTGTGGATGCTTTCTCCAAATGGGTAAAACAATCTGGATAAGAAACAATAAGGCAGTTGCTACTGCTAAAGTTCTGCTTAAGGAGATCTTTACCAATAAGATAATACATTACATCAGAATAATGCTGGGAATATAGCAGAAATATCATATTGCTTATCATCCAGAGTCATCAGAACTGGTAGGAAGAAGTAATAGAACTTTAAAGTATGCTTACTACGTACCTTAAAAAAATTAAAAGACTAAAACATTAAATTAGCTTAATACTGATGGTGCTTCAAGGTACTCCAAACAGGATAGTTTCGTCTGAAATCAAGACAAGACATAAAATGGTGTTACCTGAACACTTGCTTTGTGCTGTGCCCGGCTTGGTACAACACACTGTAGTAGTTGATCAATGGTTGCTACTGCTAAAAGAGCATCTGAAGGAAGTTAATGTGTGAGCAGACAAAAACAGGGGTGTGAAACAAAGAGAGAATGCTCAATGCTTTGATGTCACAACAAAGATGCAAGAGTGGCAAATAGGAGATCAAATAATGATAAAAATCTACAATGAAAAAGTAAACCCAGGAAAGGGTTAATTAGTGAAAATAATGATGACGTTGAAAATCTCACTACAGCTATGAGCAATGTAAAATGCAATGGGTACACATATATATTTATAAACATAAAAACCCCTTAAACATATACCAGTAGGGAAAATGCCTAGCTTCATTACCAATACATATTTGCTGGATTGGAATAGGAATGAAACACAACTAAGACAGATATCCTGAAACCTAGCTGGGTGAAAATGTCACTTCTTGATTACAGTTACTGCTCAGAAGACTTGCAAGTTTATTTCTCACTATTCCTGCCAATAATTAAATAAAGAAAATCTTTATAAGACAATAGTACTGTACATAACTAGACAACCACAAAGGCTCTGTTTTCAAGAAACCTGCACAGGTACATAAGATACTGGTAAAACTGGATGATGACATGCACTTCTTATTGTCTGCTGCATAAAACTGCAAGCCCAGTGAATCTTCTGATGTGAAGCCCGAGGTGCTATGCCACCCATCTGTGGCATAAATCTTAGAAATGAGACGGAAACCCAAGAAAGAACTTATCTCAACTGTCTAGTATGGCTGAATATTTGGCATGGATATCAAACACGTGGCACGTAGGTGGGAAATGGAGAATACTATGTGGTTACGCAACAGTTAAAATACAGTTATGAAGGGAGAGTCTATCTAATCAATCAGTTCAATTGATGTTTTTATTCCTAAATTTGAAACTATCATTGGATCAATCAAAATTATTCCTATGCCCAAATTTGTTAAACCAGTAGTGATAAAAAAGTCAACCAAGCTTTGGTTTTAGGGCGATGCAATTATTCCCTAATTTTACAATACTTATTTCTAAATTGAATCTACATTTAAAGTCTTTGATTATTTACTATATTTAATATGCTTGCTTGTATTTCATTTTAACAAATAGAACAAATATTAAAACCAGTTAACTGGTGAAACAACATAAATATAACAGAGGAACATCCATCTGTGTCATTTAGTTTGAAAATATTGTTATAAATATAAGTGTTGATAACTGTATTCATGCTTTTAACGTATTATAAAATAAAGTGTATGTTAAAGAATTGGCTAAAGAAACCCAAAAGGAAACAAACATTGGAGTATACCATTTTACTCCATCATGTAAAATAAGTGGCACCCTTGAAAATATATTTCTAAGAGTGTAGATGGAGTACTGTTGGGGTTCTATTAAAAGGAAATAAATATCAAGGCTCTAAAATTGAGACACCCCTCAAAATACATTCACAGGAAAATTTCTAATTGGGTTTCTTTGTAATGACTCACAAATAAAACTGGACTTTAAAAGAAGAAAAAAACCTATGTTTAAAAAGGATAGGAAAAGTTGACATTAAAGAATCATCATGTTTTCCACAACTTGCTCTCCTCTTTCTAATAACTTAAGGCTAGCACAGAATAACATATACTGACTTGTAACTCTGAAATATAAAATAAAGACTTGTTAATGGTAAGATTAAACATTTTGATACCTCTATTTTTAATTATTCATAATTAGGTACAGTGAATGAGTACAGATGAAGCAACACTTAGGCCAAGTCCTTGCTGGCATAAGTGTGGTTTTCCAGTTCTTATTTTACATGGAATTGCTAATCTGCTTAAAATGTTATTTCTGATGGAACAAAGGGAATGTGTTGCATTGGAAGATGTAAATAAAAGATACACAAACAGGTGATGATAAATAACACCTCCCTCCCCCTTTTTTTCTGAAAAAACAAACAACCACCCAGAGCAGGGTGACACAAAAACAATATGACCCAGAAATTGCAAAACCAGCTTGCACATATGTAACATATGGGTTAGCTAAAATCTAAAGGGTTGATGTGCTAAAAGCCAATTGGATAAAAAGTGAGTAATGTAATGTAGAAATATATAAGAGACCTAAGTGAGCAAGGGCCCAAATTGGAGAAACACCAGACCAGAACTGACAAATGAGAGTGAAGGACTAAACCAAGGGATCAGAGAAGGTTTGGTTGACACAACAGATAGGTCGACAAAAGGCAGCTTATGTTGACCAAAGTATGTCAGTGTACACACTACCACCTTGTTCCAGCTGATAGAAGTGCTCTACTGCACCAACATAATAACTCCACCTTCATGAAAGGCGTAGGACTTATGTTGGTGACGTAGTTAGGGCACGGCAGTGTAGATACTGCATTACTTACATGGGCTGTTGGCTGCTATTATTGTCCATTTCATGGCTCTATGCTTGAGCCCTGAAATTGAGAAAAAAGACAGGCAGTCCGTGGGGCAGGTGGGGGTAGGGTGACCAGATAGCAAGTGTGAAAAATTGGGACAGGGTGTTGGGGGGTAATAGGTGCCTATATATGAAAAAGCCCTAAATATTGGGACTGTCCCTATGAAATCAGGACACCTGGTCACCCTAGGTGGGGAGCTCCAGCTAGAGCCTAGCTGCCCCTGAGCTCCCTGATCCCAGCTGGGCTGCACCCACCCCACTGCCCGCTTAGAGCCGCTGGCTCCCCAGTCCTAGCCCAGCTGCTGCCCAGGCTCCCTGCTTCCCACTCCACTGCCAGCCAGGCTGCTGCACAGAGGCTCCCTGCTCCCTGCCCCCAGGCTCTCAGCTCCCCACTGGGCTCCCAGCTGTGAGCTCCAGGCAGTACCCAGGCTCCCTGTCAGAAGCGAGAAGCCAGACAGGCTCAGCCTGGCTAGGAGCTGGAAGCCTGGCAGGCAGAATCTGGTGATTTCCCAGTGGCTCCCAGCTCCTTGAGGGAACCACCTGGACTACAGGTGCAGCACTTGAAGCTGGGAGCCTGGCTGCAGCAGGGAACCGAGAGCCCAAGTGGGCAGCTGGGCTCTGAGTTGTGCGAAGCAGGGAGACAAGAGCCTGCGGGGAAGCTGGGCTTCTGGCAGCAGGGAGGTGAAAGCCTGGGAGCAGCCAGGCTCCAGGTGGGGAGCTGTGTGTGGAGCTGAGAGCCCAGGCTCTTGGTGTCACATGTCCCTCCCTCCTCCCACCCCTCAGTGTTCCTTTTAAGTTGGTGGAAACGTTCCTGGTGAGGATACGCACCACCAATAGAAAGAGGGTAGTATAGACATGAACCACCGCAGTAATTACTAACACCTAAAATAGGTCAACTTACGTTTCTAGTGTGAACATGCCCTGACATCCAAATGCTTAATTTACATTAAAGAAAGGGATATTGGAGTTATTGTGGATGGTTATCTGAAAATATCCATTCAATGTACAGGGGCAGTCAAAAAAGCTAACCGAATTTTGGGAATCATTAGGAAAGGGATAGATAATAAGACAGAAAATATATTGTCTCTCTGTAAATCCATGGTACTGGTACAGATCTGGTCACTCCATCTCAAAAAGATATATTGGAATTGGAAAAGGTACAGAAAAGGGCAAGAAAAATGATTAGGGGCATGGACACCACTTCCATATGATGAGAGATTAATAAGACTGGGACTTTTTAGCTTGGAAAAGAGACGACTAAGAGAGGATATGATAGAAGTCACACAATCATGACTGGTGTGGAGAAAGTAAATAAGGAAGTGTTACACCTTCACATAACACAAGAACTAGTGGTCACCAAATGAAATTAACAGTCAGCAGATTTAAAACAAAGAAAAGGAATGGTTTCTTTACACAATGCAGTCAACCTGTGGAACTCTTTGCCAGAGGATGTTGTGAATGTCAAGACTATAACAGGGTTAAATAAAGAACTAGATAAGTTCATGGAGGATAGGTCCATTAGTGGGTATTAGCCAGGATGGGAAGGTATATAAAACCAAGCTCTGAAGTGTCTTTAGCTTTCTTTCCCAGAAGCTGGGAATGGGCAACACAGGATGGATCCCTTGATGTTCTCTTCATTCCCTCTGAAGTACCTGCCATTGGCCTCTGTCAGAAGACAGGATACTAGGTTAGATGGACCTTTGGTTAGAGACATAGGCAAACAAGCAGATCAACATTCCTTTGTCTAAGACAAACTTGTTTATCAACTGAAACCCCAAAACATATTTCCGGCATACATACATACATAATTCTTTACACACCATCCATTCATACATCACACAATGTTATTAATGGTCCATGCATTACCAGCTTTCATTTGATACTACACACAACATTCTTCTCAGATAAATACTCTGACAGTAGTGTGTCAGGCAGATAGGAGTTACAGAACAGTGGATCCTCTGCCAGATGGCACTGAGGAGCTCTTGGGGTCACACCTACTGTTCCACACCTACTCTTTTAACTTGTGATAGAATTCTCTTTTATAGCATTGAAGATCAAAGGTTCAAATCTTACTGATGTATGATGGACTATATGATTATATCATTAAAGACTGTTTGATAATAGAATCATAGAATAGAATCATAGGATATCAGGGTTGGAAGGGACCTCAGGAGGTCATCTAGTCCAACACCCTGCTCAAAGCAGGACCAATTCCCAGCTAAATAATCCCAGTTAGGGCTTTGTCAAGCCTAACCTTAAAAACTTCAAAGGAAGGAGATTCCACCACCTCCCTCGATAACCCATTCCAGTGCTTCACCATCCTCCTAATGAAAAAGTTTTTCCTAATATCCAACCTAAACGTCCCCCACTGCAACTTGAGATCATTACTCCTTGTTCTGCCATCTGGTACCACTGAGAATAGTCTAGATCCATCTTCTTTGGAACCCCTTTCAGGTAGTTGAAAGCAGCTATCAAATTCCCCCTCATTCTTCTCTTCTGCAGACTAAATAATCCCAGTTCCCTCAGCCTCTCCTCATAAATCATGTACTCCAGCCCCCTAATCATTTTTGTTGCCCTCTGCTGGACTCTTTCCAATCTTTTCACATCCTTCTTGTAGTGTGGGGCCCAAAACTGGACACAGTACTCCAGATGAGGCCTCACCAATGTCGAATAGAGGGGAAAGATCACGTCCCTCGATCTGCCGGCAATGCCCCTACTTATACATCCCAAAATGCCATTGGCCTTCTTGGCAACCAGGGCACACAGTTGACTCATATCCAGCTGCTCATCCACTGTAACCCGTAGCTCCTTTTCTGCAGAACTGCTGCCTAGCCACTCGGTCCCTAGTCTGTAGCAGTGCATGGGATTCTTCTGTCCTAAGTGCAGGACTCTGCACTTATCCAACCTCATCAGATTTCTTTTGGCCCAATCCTCTAATTTGTCTAGGTCCCTCTGTATCCTATCCCTACCCTCCAACGTATCTACCACTCCTCCCAGTTTACCATCATCTGCAAATTTGCTGAGGGTTCAATCCATGCCAGAAAACATTAATTCCAGCATTTCCTAACTTTATAGATTCATAGATTCATAGATACTAAGGTCAGAAGGGACCATTCTGATCATCTAGTCCGACCTCCTGCACAGCGCAGGCCACAGAATGTCACCCACCCACTCCTATGGAAAACCTCACCCATGTCTGAGCTATTGAAGTCCTTAAATCATGGTTCAAAACTTCAAGGAGCAGAGAAGCCTCCCTCCAGTCAACCATGCCCCATGCTACAGAGGAAGGCAAAAAAACCTCCAGGGCCTCTCCAATCTGCCCTGGAGGAAAATTCCTTCCCGACCCCAAATATGGCAATCAGCTAAACCCTGAGCACATGGGCAAGATTCACCAGCCAGATACCCAGGAAAGAATTTTCTATAGTAAATCAGATCCCATCCATCTAATATCCCATCTCAGGGGATTTGGCCTATTTACCTGAATATTTAAAGATCAATTACTTACCAAAATCCCATTATCCCATCATACCATCTCCTCCATAAACTTATCGAGTAGAATCTTAAAACCAGATAGATCTTTTGCCCCCACTGCTTCCCTTGGAAGGTTATTCCAAAACTTCACTCCTCTGATGGTTAAAAACCTTCGTCTGATTTCAAGTCTAAACTTCCTGGTGGCCAGTTTATACCCATTTGTTCTTGTGTCCACATTGGTGCTGAGCTGAAATAATTCCTCTCCCTCTCCTATATTTATCCCTCTGACATATTTATAGAGAGCAATCATATCGCCCCTCAACCTTCTTTTAGTTAGGCTAAACAAGCCAAGCTCCTTAAGTCTCCTTTCATAAGACAAGTTTTCCATTCCTCGGATCATCCTAGTAGCCCTTCTCTGTACCTGCTCCAGTTTGAATTCATCCTTTTTAAATATGGGAGACCAGAACTGCACACAGTATTCTAGGTGAGGTCTCACCAGTGCCTGGTATAACGGTACTAAAACCTCCTTATCCCTACTGGAAATGCCTCTCCTGATGCATCCCAAAACCGCATTAGCTTTTTTCACAGCCATATCACATTGGCAGCTCATAGTCATCCTATGATCAACCAATACTCCAAGGTCCTTCTCCTCTTCCGTTACTTCTAATTGATGCGTCCCCAACTTATAACTAAAATTCTTGTTATTAATCCCTAAATGCATAACCTTACACTTCTCACTATTAAATTTCATCTTATTACTATTACTCCAGTTTACAAGGTCATCCAGATCCTCCTGTATAATATCCCAATCCTTCTCTGAATTGGCAATACCTCCCAGCTTTGTATCATCTGCAAACTTTATTAGCACACTCCCACTTTTTGTGCCAAGGTCAGTAATAAAAAGATTAAATAAGATTGGTCCCAAAACCGATCCCTGAGGAACTCCACTGGTAACCTCCCTCCAACCTGACAGTTCGCCTTTCAGTAGGACCCATTGCAGTCTCCCCTTTAACCAATTCCTTATCCACCTTTTGAGGTTCATATTGATCCCCATCTTCTCCAATTTAACTAATAATTCCCCATGTGGCACGGTATCAAATGCCTTACTGAAATCTAGGTAAATTAGATCCACTGCATTTCCTTTATCTAAAAAATCTGTTACTTTTTCAAAAAAGGACATTAGGTTGGTTTGGCACGATCTACCTTTTGTAAAACCATGTTGTATTTTGTCCCATTTACCATTGACTTCAATGTCCTTAACTAATTTCGCCTTCAAAATTTTTTCCAGGACCTTGCATGCTACAGATGTCAAACTAACTGGCCTGTAGTTACCCGGATCACTTTTTTTTCCTTTCTTAAAAATAGGAACTAGATTAGCAATTCTCCAATCATTCGGTACTATTCCTGAGTTTACAGATTCATTAAAAATTCTTGCTAATGGGCTTGCAATTTCAGGTGCCAATTCCTTTAATATTCTTGGATGAAGATTATCTGGGCCCCCCGATTTAGTCCCATTAAGCTGTTTCAGTTTCGCTTCTACCTCTGATATGGTAATATCTACCTCTATATCCTTCTTTCCATTTGTCATGCTACGATTATCCCCAAGATCCTCTTTAGCCTTATTAGAGACTGAGGCAAAGTATTTGTTTAGATATTGGGCCATGCCTAGATTATCTTTAACCTCCGCTCCATCCTCAGTGTTAAGCGGCCCCACTTCTTCCTTCTTAGTTTTCTTCTTATTTATATGGCTATAGAACCTTTTACTATTGGTTTTAATTCCCTTTGCAAGGTCCAACTCTACTCGACTTTTAGCCTCTCTCACTTTATCCCTACATCTTCTGACCTCAATTAGGTATCTGATGCTGATCCCTCCCATCTTCTACTCCCTGTATGCTTTCTGCTTCTTCATAATCACCTCTCTAAGATGCTTGCTCACACTTTCTATGACTTTACTTTGCAATGTTGATAACAATCTGTTTATATATATATTTTGTATATATATATACACACATTTCAATTGCAAACACACATATACATACATACATGCTCACCATTCCTCCTGCCACTCTGCTGACCAGATCTATGACTTTTAATTGAAGTGAAGAGGAGTATTTAGGTCTTAATGTGGATGATGAGGAGAGCAAATTATTTCCCTTGTACATTAGATATTAGTAGATCTACTTCAATCTTCAGTGTCTAAAGACAGGCTTCCATGGGAATCCATTAAAATCCTTCGAGAGAGCTTCTGAAAGGAAAGTCACCACTAGAAACATCTTTTTAAGACATTTCTCAGTGAAGAAGGAAGTTTATTTGTACATTTTCAGAAGTTTAGTTTTTACAGCAGAAATGCCACTGAAATGCTCTAGATGACATACGGTGACAGAATTTATTGTAGACCTTACATATAGGACAGTCCATTTTTCAGCATTTTTAAACTCTCCTAGATTCGACTGTGAATCTAATCTGGTTGGGCAATCAGTTGTGAAAGAATTGACCCACCTGAACTTGAGAGGTCAGGAAGGGAAAGGAAGAAAGAACAATGACTGTATGAAGAGTAAGTTTCTCTTCAAAGCTGATTCCTCCCCCTTCCCCCCCTTTTTTTTTTTTACTGATGCTTTTGAACTCTTCAGAGAAGAAAGAATAGGAAAAGCAGACTTTAGGCCACTTTAGGTGATTGCTAGCAAACTGGAGGCAGGGATTAATAAAAAATGGCAGATTTACAACATTACTGTTTGGCTTCACAACCAAGGGAACAGGACTGCAGGAAGTGGCGAGGGCTGAGGTATGTGCTGGCTGCCACTTCCCACAGCCCCCATTGGTGAACCGTGGCCAGTGGGAGCTGTGATTGGCCAAACCTGCAGATGCTACAGGTAAACAAACAGTCCTGGCCTGCCAGCGGATTTCCCTGATGGGCTGCGTGCCAAAGGTTGCTGATCCCTGGTATACCCCATCACTCATAATTGACCTGTTCTGCTCATTCCCGCTGAAGCATCAGGCACTGGCCACTGTCAGAAGATAGGACACTGGGCTAAATGGACACTCTGACCCAGTATAGCTGTTCTTAAAGGCAGTGGCTAAAGTTGAAAAAATGATAGATGTTCACCCTCCTCATATGAGGATGGATTGATAGGGAAGGGATCATTTGCACCTTTATTCCGATCCAATGAAACAGCCCCGAGCAAGGCTCTGGAAACAGTCCTTCTCATCCAAAGCCCTTTGTGAAGCAGCAGCAGTTTCTATATGTCACACTGGTGGGCAGTTTTTCGACTTATGAGCCAGTTTTGTCAATTATCTTGACACCAAGGCCACTTTTCCCTCATTGATTCTACTGTATGCCTGAGCGATTACACTTTATTAAATAGCAAAATTACACTATGTAAAATTGCCACTTATGGGAACTATATTATTAGGTCGAATTTATAGAAATCGATTTTTTAGGAAGCGATTTTATACAATTGATTGTGTGTGTCCCCACTAAGCGCATTAAGTTGGTGGAGTGTGTCCACAGTACTGTGGCTAGTGTCAACTTTCGGAGTGTTGCACTGTGGATAGCTATCCCACAGTTCCCGCAGTCTCCCCTGCCCATTGGAATTCTGGGTTAAGCTCCCAATGCCTGATGGGGCAAAAGCATTGTCGAAGGTGGTTTTGGTACATGCCGTCAGTCACCCCTCCTACGTGAAAGCAACTGCAGACAATCGTTTCATGCCTTTTTTCAGTGCGGACGCCATACTGCTTTTAGCAGATGGTGCAGTAGGACTGCTAACCATCATCATCGAACCACCGCTTCCGCTGCCACTCTGCTCTCCTACTTTTGTCTCAATAGCGAATTTCTCTATGTTGGCTGTCGTGGGCTCCCACTTCCACTGCAGCTCTGCTCTCCTGATCTCATGAATCCACCTCACAGGTTCTCTCGTCATTCTCTATAAATATCTATTCTTGTGGCATCCGTCATCAGCCACCGCTTCCGCTGCAACTCTGCTCTCCCGCAATCGCCATACTAAGCCAAGCATGGAGCCTGCTCAGATCACCATGGCAGTTATGAGCATTGTAAACTCCTAGCGCATTATCACGTAGTATGTTCAGAACTAGAACCTGCAAAAGCAAGCAAGGAGGCGACAGCAGCGTGGTGATGAGAGTGATGAGGACATGGACAGAGACTTCTCTCAAAGTATGGGCCCCGGCAATTTGGACATCCTGGTGGCAATGGGGCAGATTCATGCCATGGAACACTGATTCTGGGCCTGGGAAACAAGCACAGACTGGTGGGACCGCATAGTGTTGCAGGTCTGGGACGATTCCCAGTGGCTGCGAAACTTTCGCATGCGTAAGGGCACTTTCATGGAACTTTGTGACTTGCTTTCCCCTGCCCTGAAGCGCAGGAATACCCAGATGAGAGCAGCCCTCACAGTTCACAAGTGAGTGGTGATAGCCCCCTGGAAGCTTGCAAAACCAGACAGCTACTGGTCAGTCGGGAATCAATTTGGAGTAGGCAAATCTACTGTGGGGGCTGCTGTGATCCAAGTAGCCAACACAGTCACTGAGCTGCTGCTATCAAGGGAAATGTGCAGGTGATAGTGAATGGCTTTGCTGCAATGGGATTCCCTAACTGTGGTGGGGCGATAGATGGAATGCATATCCCTATCTTGGGACCTAGCCACCAAGGCAGCCAGTACATAAACTGAAAGGGGTACTTTTCAACAGTGCTGCAAGCACTGGTGGATCACAAGGGACATTTCACCGACATCAATGTGGGATGGCTGGGAAAGGTACATGACGCTCGCATCTTCAGGAACTCTGGTCTGTTTGAACAGCTTCAGCAAGGGACTTACTTTCCAGACCAGAAAATAACCATTGAGGATGCTGAAATGCCTGTAGTTATCCTTGGGGACCCAGCCTACCCCTTAGTGCCATGGCTCATGAAGACATACACAGGCAGCCTGGACAGTAGTCAGGAGCTGTTCAATTATAGGCTGAGCAAGTGCGGAATGGTGGTAGAATGTGCTTTTGGATGTTTAAAAGTGAGCTGGCGCAGTTTACTGACTCGGTTAGATCTCAGAGAAACCAATATTCCCATTATTATTACTGCTTGCTGTGTGCTCCACAATATCTGTGAGAGTAAGGGGGAGACATTTATGGAGGGGTGGGAGTTTGAGGCAAATCGCCTGGCTGCTGATTATGCGCAGCCAGACACCAGTGTGGTTAGAAGAGCACAGCAGGGCGTGCTGCACATCAGAGAAGCTTTGAAAACCAGTTTCAGGACTGGTGAGGCTATGGTGTGACAGTTCTATTTGTTTCTCCTTGATGAAAACCTGCCCCCTTGGTTCACTCTACTTCCCTGTAAGCCAATTGACCTCCCCCCTTCAATCACCACTTGCAGAGGCAATAAAGTCATTATTGTTTCAAATTCATGCATTCTTTGTTAATTCGTCACACAAATAGGGGGATAATTGCCAAGGTAGCCTGGGTGGGGTGTGGGAGGAGGGAAGAACTGGGTGGAGTGGTGGAGGATGGGAGGATGGAAGGACAAGGCCACACTGCACTTCAAAACTTATTGAATACCAGCCTTCTGTTGCTTGGGCAGTCCTCTGGGGTGGAGTAGTTGGGTGCCCAGAGGCCCCCCACATTCTTGGGCATCTGGGTGAGGAGGCTATGGAACTTGGGGAGGAGGGTTGTTGGTTACACAGGGGCTGCAGCGAAGGTCTGTGCTCCTGCTGCCTTTCCTGCAGCTCAACCATACTTTGGAGCATACTAGTTTGATCCTCCAGCAGCCTCAGCATTGCATCTGCCTCCTTTCATCACATTGCCGCCACCTATCATCTTACTCCCGCCACTTTTCCTCTGGAGTGTTCCTCCTGTCCTAGCATTCATTTTGTACTTTCCTGGACTCTGACATTGCTTGCCTCCATGCATTCTACTGAGGTCTTTCAGTGCAGGAGGACTGCATGAGCTCAGAGAACATTTCATCGCGAGTGCATTTTTTCCGCCTTCTTATCTGTGCTAGCCTCTGGGATGGAGACGATAGGGGGACTGTTGAAACATTTGCAGCTACAGGAGGGAAAAAAGGGACAGTAAAATTGAAAAAGACACATTTTAGAGAACAATGGGTAGACTCTTTCACGGTGAACCAAGCTGTTAACATTACATAGCACATGTGCTTTTGGTATAAGGTTGCCCCACCCACACACACACAATTCTCTGGGATGATCACTTCACCCCTTCCCCCATCGCGTGGCTAACAGCAGGGATGATTTATTTTCAGCCACAGGCAAACAGCCCAGCAGGAACGGCCACCTCTGAATTTTCCCTTAATAAAATTCCCCTATTTCACCCAGCTGACCATGAATGATATCACTCTCCTGAGGATAACACAGAGAGATAAAGAATGGATGTTGCTTGAATGCCAGCAAACACTGGGACCACATGCTGCCATGCTTTCTTATGCAATGATTCCAGACTATGTGCTACTAGCCTGGCGAGGTAAAGTGTCCTACCATGGAGAATGCAATAAGGCTGCCCTCCCCAGAAACCTTTTGCAAAGGCTTTGGGAGTAGCACCAGGAGAGCTTCTTTGAGATGTCCTTGGAGGATTTCCACTCCATCCCCAGACACGTTAACAGAATTTTCCAGTAGCTGTACTGGCCACGAATGCGTCCCAAGTCTTCAGGGCAAATTAATCTTTAAACACGTTTGTTTTTGAACCGTGTATTATACTTACAAAGGTACATTCACCTGAGGTGCCTTCTCCACCTTCAAGGTCTGGGTGCCCAGGTTGAGAGGGTATTGGCTCCAGGTTAATAAACAGTTCCTGGCTGTCATGGAGAATGGTTTCTCCGCTTGCCTGGTGTGTGCTATCTTCAACCTCGCCCTCCTCATCATCTTCCTCATCCCCCAAATTCTCATCTCTGTTGAGTGAGACTCCCTTGCAGGAGTCCACATACAGGTGTGGGGTATTTGTAGGGGCACCCCCTAGAATTACATGCAGTTCATCATAGAAGCGGCATGTCTGGGGCTCTGACCCTGAATGGGCGTTTGCCTCTTTTGTTTTTTGGTAGGCTTGCCTGAGCTCCTCAAGTTTCACGCGGCACTGCTGCGGGTCCCTGTTATAGCTTCTGTCCTTCATGCCCTTGGAGATTTTTGCAAATATTTTGGCATTTCGTCTTTTGGAACGGAGTTCTCATAGCACGGATTTGTCTCCCCATACAGCGATCAGATCCAGTACCTGCTGTTCAGTCCATGTTAGAGCTCTTTTGCGATTCTGGGATTCCATGGTCACCTCTGCTGATGAGATCTGCATGGTCACCTGTGTTGATCAGCTTGCCATGGTGGCCAAACAGGAAATGAAATTCAAAAGTTTGCGGGGCTATTCCTGTCTACCTGGCCAGTGCATCCGAGTTGAGTGTGCTGTCCAGAGCAGTCACAATGGAGCACTCTGGGATAGCTCCCAGAGGCCAATACTGTTGCATTGCATCCACACTACCCCAAATTCGACCCGACGATGTTGATTTCAGCGCTAATCTCCTCATCGCGGAGGAGTACAGAAGTAGATCTGGCTTTGTCATGTGGATGGGTACAGGGTTAAATCGATCTAACGCTGCTAAATTCGACATAAACTCATAGTTAGACTAGAGCTTAGTTACACAAATAACTGGGAAAGCATTATTTCCACTGTAGATACGACAGTTCCCCAGTAATACCAAGCCTGGAAATGTAGCAAATATCTAGAAACAATGCAACCAGAGTCAGTAGGATTTAGGGTTTTTTTCCCCCTAAAATGACTGGGTGAGTAAGTAGAAAATGCAGTTTAATGTTGAGAAGTGTAAAATTATAAGCCTCGGGGTCAACAAACTAAAATTGAAAGCACATATTAAATGGAATAGCCATAGTACACCGCATATGGATCAGAAAGGGGAATTAGGAGGTTTTGTAGAGAAATCATTGAAGCCCAAGTGTATGAATGCAGTGGGAAGCATCAAAAGAGAAAAAGAATACCATTCAGGAGTGAATTTGTTACACAGCATTGGTTTGATTTCATCCAGAGTACATCATGCAGTGCCAACCATCTAAGAAGCTAGTGATGCTAGTGGTTAGAGTAGGGCTATGGGATTCCAGTTTCAGCCACCACTAACCCCCTTAGAACTTCAGTTTCCCCACCTGTAAATAAGTGTATAAATAGTAATCTCCTACCTCTCTCTTCTGACTGAAAGACACAGTGCAAAGTAGTGAGGTGGAAAAAAAATGCCATACATTAAAACTAGGTAGACTTGTGGAATGCAGTGGTCTTTCCTGGCCAGTAATTCCATATGGTAAGTAGAATAGGGTTTGTTCAACATTTTACTAGGTGAGTCTCCAAAAAATGCCTAGGCAGTCCAGGAAATGGTGCTGGTGATTCAGAAGGCAACCTTCTTCCTTTTGTCAAGTGACCATTTGTCCCGGTTTTATAGGGACAATCTCAGTGTCCTGGGAACTTTAGTCAGGATCTATGAATTGCCCTGTTTCTTTCGTTTCATCAATCAAAATGTTTCTAAACACAAATTGTTCAAGATGTATTTCTAACCTGAGTAGAATTTGCTGTGCATTTACCAAGAACAAACAGTCCAGTGGAACAACTACACAGTGCAACAAACAGAGTTCGGTGCTTAGTGTAGACATGCTCAGAAGTATTCCTTTGCTCATAGTGAATGCCAATGACAATTGATCAGTGTTTCATGATAAACTCATCTGAATGCTAAGTTATTGGAAAAAAATTGTACTTAGACAAATTTCAATGAGTTTAATTATGTTCTGTTTCCCTAAATTCCCCCTGCAGTTTCAGATGGAGACAGCATTTTTAATTGCCTTTCCTAACTGGTCACATAGAGTTGACATTTGTTGGTCAATAGCTGGCGCATCCATCCCCACATATGGCCAAACTAATACCTTCATCTTCAACAATTGCATAGTTTGAATTTTAATTTATTACACCAGGAAGGTATTGTGCATTCCTTTTCTATACACATGTAATGAGCCAGATTTTCACTTATGCCAGAGCAACGTAAAAGGGTCTTAATGTATATGAGGATCTGGCCCACAGTCTCTTAATTTTTCTATTCCCTACTACTCTCATCTACTCTCTGATGAAGTCAGATGTTTCCTTTTGTGTAGCTACAGCAGAAAGAAGGGCAAGTCAGAAGAAGGCTGGACTGGCTGACTAGAAGAGAAATACAAGTCAATCAGAGGTTTGAATACAGTCTTTTCCATTTTATCTTTCCTTGAGATTCTCTGTCTGTGTCTTTTGCTTCCAAACAGGAGCTAAACTTCATCACAGTTACAGAGTGATGTGTGCAGTACAGTAGAAAAGTTCACTGTAGTTCTCTCCAGTTCTTCCAAACACAATCCTACAAACTGACTGAGATGACATCTCTCTCTTGTATCCTAAAGCAATGTTAAGGAGACTTTAATCCCACTATAGAAAAATATATTTAAGGACATAAATAGCCACAGCAAAACTCCAGGCCAACCACTCTGTTCCAGCCAATGTGTGTGCATTGGACGTGTCAGTGATGTTCCAGGACTGGAAGTTCTTAGAAAGCTGCCACATCTTGGCCTCCACCCAATATCAGCTGAAACCCGGTTGGCCCAGAAGCTAGTTGCACTATAGCCTCAGCCAAGGCAGCACCCAGGGAAGCCCTGACTGGGGGGGGGGATTTCCCAGCTTCACTCATGGGTCCAACCACACTATTTAAGACAGTAGGATGCTCAGGAAGTTTGTCTGAGCAGCAAGATGATTTCCTGTTGTGGTTGCATTAGACCCTGCTTGTGCCTGCCTCCTGGACCCAACACTGTTGCTGATTCCTGTTTCACTCTCTGCTTGAACTTTGCTTCTCCTCCAATTCCCGCCCTTATGCCTCACTTCCAACCATCAGTTACCAGTCCAGGTTCTGACACCAGCCTCCCACTTCTGACCCTGACTCTGACTTGACCCTTTTCTTTAGCATTTGGTATCTGACCATGGCTCTGACCCTCACCTTTCATTCATGATTCTGACTCTTGCTTGGCCCAGGGTCTGGTAATTGGCAGTGGACTCTGGTGCTGACCCTTGGCTGCGTTCCCCAACCTGGATGCCTGCTCTGCCTATTAAGCCATATCACGTACGTCCTGGTCCGTAACAATGTCCCCACTCTATATACACATTGCCTCTTCCTCTTTTGCCACCACTCCAAGTTGATGCTTTGAACTCAATAGGTTCCTAGACTAAGAAATGTTCAAATTAAGTGGCACTGTACTTCACTATACACATTGCAATATCATGACTTGAGGGAGGGGACTGATGGATGAGGGTCATCCAGCAGTTCATGGCTTTACTTCATTCCTGAATGTAGCATGATAATACCTCTCTTTCTCAAATATAATCTATATAGGAGTATAACTAGGGCCCTACCAAGTTCATGGCCATGAGAAACGCATCATGGATCATGAAATCTGGTCTCCCCTCATGAAATCTGGTGTTTTGTGTGCTTTTACCCTATGCTATACAGATTTCACAGAGCAGACCAGCATTTCTCAAATTGGGGGTCCTGACTGAAAAGGGAGTTGCGGGGGGGGGGGTGTCACAAGGTTATTTTAGGGGAGTTGCCGTATTGCCACCCTTACTTCTGCTTTGCCTTCAGAACTGGGCAGCCAGAGAGCGGTGGCTGTTGGCTGGATTCCCAGTTCTTAAGGCAGGGCCCCACCAGCAGTAGAGCAGAAGTAAGGGTGGCAATACCATACCATGCCCTCCCTACTTCTGCGGTGCTGCTAACAGTGGCTCTGTCTTCGGAGCTGGGCTCCTGACCAGCAGCTGCTGTTCTCCAGCTGCCCAGCTCTGATGGCAACGCCACCACCAGTAGCAGTGCAGAAGTAAGGGTAGCAGTACCGCACCCACTATAATAACCTCGCGACCCCCCCCAACTCCTTTTTGGGTCAGGACCCCTACAATTAAGACACCGTGAAATTTCAGATTTAAATATCTGAAATCATGAAGTTTACAATTTTTAAAATCCCGTGACCATGAAATTGACCAAAATGGACAGTGAATTTGGTAGGGCTCTAACTATCATTCATAGGAGATTAAGAGATCTCAACAGATGAAGAAGACTGAGCTACTCTGACATTCTCCTTTCTGCTATTTTTAAGTTATAGGTGATTAAGGTGGAATATGCATATTCTTATCTGTGCTTTTGGATTCTTTTACATCTAAATATCTACTGGACATAAATAAATTAACCCCAAAAATATATATGTTACAATTTCAAGGGTCTAACATCCATATGAAGTCAGTAAATACATATAGAAAACAAACATAGTCCTTAATTCACCTCGTTGCGTCTGGCTATTTCAGCATATATGGTAACATAAGCAAGACTTTTGGTTGTTTTGGAGTCCCTTCTCTTCCTGGTTACATTGACATTTCCAAGGCAACATACTTGGGATTCATGAGATACATAAACTCATTAGCAGATACTAGTAAAATTACAGGTGGCATTCAGGTTTTGGTTCAGAAAGTATATCACAACTTAAACCCAGCCACAAACTCTGTTGCAATTCAATGGCATTTGCATTGTAATTGTCATCACCTCTTATTGTAATGTTATGCCTTAAAAAGTGAGTCCCCCAAATGTTAGCATTAGATCTGGAAGGCTAGAACACAGCTGGTTCAGTTTTCAGCCCAAATAGTTTGCTCAGCTCTTAAAATCTAGTGGAATAGTCTCAGATCCAGATGGCAACAGGTTAATGTTCCTTAATTCTTTCTTTTACACTTTAAAATGTATATAAATGATTTAACATCTATATTGTATCTGTGCTTCATTTTCATTACAGATGGTGACTTCATCCTTCAGTTTCCCTGGTACCTAACTTTCCTGATTATTAATAAAGCTCACTGAATAGTCACATCTGGATTGTTGTATCTCAAGATCAATGATGGAAGGAGGGGGGAAGTCAGACACCAGCATTACAAATCAAAAGTTATAGTATGTGAAATGGTTTCTGTGTTGAGGAAATCCATATATTCCAGATGTCAAACACTACAACTTTACTAGCACTTACTGGAGCTGAATTCTGCTAAGAATTTGAATTTGGATGTTACACACAAAGTGAAAACAAGAGTGATATTGGGGCCAATGTTATGAGTGGGGAGAATATGTTAATTTTAACCAGCTTGCCATATTTTACCTGGAAATAAAAATTCAAGTTGACTGTGGCCACTGAGATAGGAAAATAGAGGGTCAGAGGCTATGGAGGAACATATGCAATTAGCTGTCCTAATGGGTCCTAATGGACATTTTTAAGGGGATCTACCCTGTAGTGCACAGGCTGCTGTTTACCCTTTCAATGCACAAACTGCTCTACTTTCTGCCTGCCCTTTGGCCTCAATCTAAAACCAGACATACATGATCAGCATCACTCGCCATCAAAACTGGTGGATAGGGTGTATAGGAGAGACACTGAAAGAAAAGGGGGGGGTTGGACTAGATGACCTTCTGGGGTCCCTTCCAACCCTGATATTCTATGATTCTATGAAAAGCAGCAGCAAAACTGGACAAAATGTGTACAAGTTGCTTGCTCTTGTTTATTTGTTTTCTCTTTCCCCCCCAAAAGAACAAGGTTAGGAAAAGCGCATTTATCTTCTTTAGCATAAGAGGCAGAATATAATTAGAATCCATTTAAAACAGCCAAGAAATTCCAATCTGAGATTTTCCTGTGACTATCACTCTAGAAAAATGCTCACTAAACAAGTGTGTTTTTACTGTGCGCCGTGATACTGACTGAGGGTTCTTAGTGCTACTGCAATATAAAAGGGAAATGCAAATAAATAACAAACTAGTGAAAGTCCATCGTTGCTTTATATATTACCCTATGAGTGAGGGAAAAGAGATATCTTTCTGGACATGCTGCAAAGCCTAACAAACTTGGGCTGTAACAGATCAGCAAAAGAATCCCCAGCACTAGCATTAAAGTGTTAAATATTTTTCTGATGCTAGGGAGGTGGGGAATCTACTTCTATCTAAAAACACTGATCTAAAATACTTACACAGATTCATTCTGTGGAATAAGTAGACATCAGGTTAAAAGGGAGCAGACAGCACTGAAACAGCTTCACTACAATGTCCAAATTCTCTTTTCAAATTAAAAGAAGTGTGTCTAATACAACTGCAGAGGAAAGCCTCTTTTGTCTCCTGTCTGATTGGCTGGGGGGTAAGGTCACGTTAATGGTTAACCAAAAAACACCTTTATTTTTCCTTCTTTTAAATTTATTTTCAATCTACCCCATAATTATTATCAAGGTCATAAAGGAAATCATATTGTTCTATTGATTAACTGTGGCTGCATTTTCCAATTATTTCTATAATGAGTTTAGTGGCAATGACCCAGAAAATGGACAGACCTCACTACAGATTAATGTTAATTTGGTGTAAATTGTTATTTTTTCTCCAGTAAATGACAATGATAGATCCCTACTGTTAATTAATCACAACTTCTCAACATAGAGTTCACCAGGTGGAAATAATTAGCAGTTAATTGTTTCCTGTTTATTACTCTTCAGAGAGGTAAACAACAAAGACTGGATTTGTTCGACAGTATTCACTAAAAAGCTCCCTAATAAATAAATCAGAGGTACAAATGTTGTTATGGGTACCAATATTTATGCTTGTGTATTTGTTTTATGAGATAATGCAAAAGGAAAAGAATCGCTAATTTCTCTTTAGAAAAAAAATCATACCAGCAGGTGTGAACATTTGC
Source organism: Dermochelys coriacea (assembly GCF_009764565.3). NCBI lineage: Eukaryota > Metazoa > Chordata > Testudines > Dermochelyidae > Dermochelys > Dermochelys coriacea. Next base: position 94,086,749 of record NC_050073.1, on the reverse strand, counting down.
CATTTGTTTAATCTTCATTCTTCTTTCTTTTTGTTTATTGTTTCTAGATTGCTTAACTGATTGACAAAAAAACAACAAAAAAACCCACCAAAATTAGTCTTCTTTTACTGGATGGAACAATTTTCAATGATGAATTGCACATCAATATGAGTCTTATGTTGCACCTGCATATCGATCACAACAATGGCATTTCAAGTTTGACACACAAAAAGCCCGCACCTCACCACAATCCACTCTATATAATCCACTCTAACAAAGATGCTCTTTGCAAAGTTTTCTTTCTTTTAATTGATTAAAAATGCACCCATTGGACATTTTTCTCAATTTCAAAATATCAATGACTGACGCATCTGAGAAACAGCTCAAAGAAAGGTGTCACCAAAATGACAATCTATACTCCATCCATCCAGACCATCTCCCGCAAGGAAAAACCTTGAAACTAAGGCAAGTCTTGTAGCATCCCCTAAAATAAACAAATTTGAACTTTGTCTAGCTAACGGCGGGAATGAGTTCCAAAATCAAAGCCCTTCTCCACAACCACACTGAGCATAACTTGTATCTTGACCCCTACTACCCCACTCATATCTGATGGGACACAACAACAAGCATGGGTGGGAAAAACGGACTGTTTTGGGTTTGGGTCGAGTCAGGCTCCTTCTCCTGCCTGAGTGCCTTGCTCCTGCCAACCACTGCCACCTTACTGCATTGTGCAGCACCTGTCAATACACAGCACATTCAGCAGACCCAGAGTGGCAGATGGCAGGCATACTGAATGCAACCATCTGTGCATGCAGCTGGTGCCATACAGACCCCACAGACAGAAGGAGGAGAGCTAACACACCTGGGCTGGAGGTAGCAGTGCTGCTGACTCATGTTCAGAAGAGAAAAGATGAAAGTTGGGCTGGAAAATGACTTGGTCCTCTTGTGCTCAAGTCACGTCAGTTTGGTTCTGGATTGGGACCTAAAAATTAGGCTCAAGGAGACCTCTACTATATCCACACCAACTCTGATTCTAAATCTGGGCACTCTCAGCAAGACCATCTCAGCTGATCCCATTTGTCACTACGGTGAATAAGGAGATGATCGTCTTTAAAATAACCAGCATCCAACCCATATATGCCTTTATAGCTCAGTCAGTACCTTGAGTTGTACCTGGAGACTATGTGGCATGTAGGAAGTGGGCAACCTTGTTTTATTAGTTTCCAAGTGGTCTTCATTCATAGTCTCTGCATCTTACCAAGAAGTTGCAGATGTGAACATGGATCTCACATGTAAAACTCACTATAATTATTGATGCTTTTGGTACAGCAGGTTGATTTCCATGGCAATGGTACCCTTGTGAGTAGTGGGTTCTAGATTACCACCCCTTGTCTTGTGTTGGAGACATCTCGTATAGCTTTTGGGGAGGCAAGAATTCCCCCATAAATCACATCATCGCCATTATCAGTCACAGGCAGCTTTATCAGCAACAGTTACCTTGATCACCAAAAGAACAGCCCCAGTGCCCCCCTCCCCTTCTGCATCAGTCCATCTGTCATTGATCAAGGTCCTCCTTCCCTTTGGGCTTCAACTGATCCTCCTACAACATGGTGAAGGCTCTCAGAGACCACACCATCAGGCTTATCTCTGGGTCTGGGCCCTAGCCTTGAGTTAGAAGAGCTTGCACTGGAAGTTGTGGCAGGAATTCTTGCTATCTCGCTACCCAACCAGAGTTCTGTGGGGCTGAGGAGACCAAATTCTTCTCCTTGCTCACCCACACCCCAACCCCGCTAATCAGGACTTCGGGGGCAGGGCCAGCTTTCACACCACATATCCACACTTACATATGTAACCTTCTAACCAAATATAACTGGAAATACATGGTCTGGCCTAGCTGGTACTATCTGGGAATCCTGAAGAAGCAGAGATTCCAAAAGACTCCATTATTACAAACTTCACTTACAAAAGCTGAGCTTAGAGGAAGCAGATGCCATCTCTACAATATTCTCTACCAGCCAATATCACCATTTTATCTGCATTGAGCATCAGCCAACTTACTCTCATCTAAGCCCCTATCTCAGCCAGTCACTGGGAAAGAAAAGCTACCATACAGATTTATCTATCTGTATAAGGTGAAAAAGAAATGGAATTGAATATTGCCGTTATAACACATGGCTTCACACCCTAGATCATTTTTGTTATCTCCCCCAAAGGGCTCTCGTACACATAAAAAAGGAAAGGTGACAGAACTGAACCCTACAGTAATCTACCTAAGACAGCCATTGGGACAGACAAACTGTCACCCCTTGCTCCCTAGGTTCCCTCCTAAAAGAAAGTTCAGAGCCCCTCAAACATTAATCCTCCCATGCTTGCTGCAGTCCATAGTCAACCAATAGAACATCATGATCAATAGTATCAAAGTTCTAATAGAATTAGCAAGGTCACTGGAATTGCCATTGCTTGAAGGAGACCAACGACCAATAAAATGCATCAAGATACACACCTATCTACAATAACAGTCTGTTTAATTACAGTATATTTAATCTCAGTACAATTTGAAATGCAATATCTGCTGGCTGGTTTTAAAAAAAACTTCCCACTTGAGTCAAATCACAAGCATTTGATATTTTCCACCTAAAAGTGAAATCTGGCCAATTTCGATTGAAAATATAGCTTTTCATTACCACCATGCCTCAGTTTTGCTATGGGCAAATCAGAAGTATTCTCAGGATTATTCCAGAACAAGGGGTTATTATTTTGAAAGAGAACTTTCACTATTTTCATAACAAAACCTGTTTTCATGTCTGTGTGGAAAAGGGGCAAATTTTCAGAACTGGAAACTCCTTTTTTTGTAAGATACAGTAAGAAGGGGAAATTATCAGAAAAAAAATAGAGGCAACAATAAAATATTTTTTGATTTGGCAAAACTGTTAGATTTTGTTTGAAAATTATCCCAACTGATTCCATTCAACCTTTATGGTTTTCTGCAAAACATGATCTTTAGGCAAACTAGTGCTAACATAATTTTCTTAAATATCCATATTATGGGGCCATTAGATAAGGTTCATTGACTTTTTCCAAGTGTGAAGAGTAAATGTCTGATTTATCTTCTTCTCACAAAATCTGTTGTGTATCTTGGAAAAAACTTTTTTGCTGGTTTCAAGACTTTTGGATCCAAATAGTATATTGAAAAACACAGAGCAAGTGAAAACATCAGCTACAGTTTGAATGACAGGTCCTCAGTGGTTGCTGTGTTGGGCTCTCCCCAAGAAATCACCTTTTGTGACCTGCTGGATCCTTCTGGCCCAGCCCCATTCTGGCTGTTCTGGCAGTTGTGAATCACTGGGGCTTTGGCGCGCACAAAGCATGATCTCCTTTTCATGGGAGAACTGCAGCATCTTTCTATGTATGTAAAGAATTCCCTCCATAGTTTTTAGAACAGACTGGCTCTTCTCTACCAAAAGGGACACATTTCTACTGAATTTTAAAGGCCCACGTGAGTTTTGAAAAGAACTTTGGACAATTTTTTCACTGTGCTTTATTATTAAATGAAATTTTATTTGAACCATTCTTCTTCAGTCCCTCTGGACATTCATTTCAATAGGTTGCCAATTGGAATTCCCTGAAATGAATGGTAATCTAGTAGTTTTTGCCTGGCACCTTGGCAAATTTGTCTTTCACCCTAACAGCTGTTTACCAGGTGGTTGTTCATCTAAATATCCATTTATACTTTTAAAAGTCTTCAGTTGCCTTGTATCTGAGCACTGTGTAGTGTGAGATCTGAAACACAATAAAAATGGAAGAATTGGATTTTTAAAATTTGGCTTAAAAATTTGACTGTATTCCTGTTTCATTACTGTTGTATGTGTGCTTGGCAGTAGGGGTGGAGGGCAGAATAATATATTATATATGTAGATATATAAAAAATTAAAGTGTACCCTGCTGGATTATTACAAAGACTGTAATTTCATCTTTGGATTCATTCTCACAATTTATGACATCAGCCCTCTGTACGAAATTGTAGCTTGAAGCCCACATGGTGATAGATTTTATTCTCTAGTCGAAAGCTAGCTTGAATAGCACTGAAATATATAGCAGAACTGCATAAAGGAACCCTACTGATGTCTAACTGATACAGGCATATATAATTCCCTGTCACAGCATTCAGTAGGAGAATTTAATAATAAGATTACTCTAGTTTTATTGTTTTCTCCTTGATTCTTCTCTCCCTTGCTATATGCTTTCATCAATCTCGGCCAAAGATTAGAAACAAACCCAGATTGATTTGCAAGCTTTGTTTTTTAGATTAAAATGAAATATGCAGCATTCGGAAGGTCTCTCTCTCTCTCATTTTTTAAAAAAACACCGAATTAGAGGCCCTGAAATTGGAACTGATTTTATACTTTCCTATAATAATATTTTTATGAGTGAAACTGGAAGAACAGCCACTCAATGGGAGAGGAGGGAGAAATAGAGCTGACTAGTGCTACAGAAATATTTATAGGGAGTTTTGATGTTTAGGTTGGAGCATAAAAGAGAACTTTTACTGCAAAGACCTACATAAAGATCTTTTTGTTCTGTAAATAGTGCCCCCTCCCCAACTAAAAAAAAGAAGAAGAAGATGAAGAAGCGGGGGGAAAAAAAGCTAATTTTTGCTAGGGATGGACTAGACCAGTACAAAGAAGGAGCTGGTGCTGCCTTTGGCCCAGTATGTGGAAACCTGTTATGTAGCACTTTTCATTTTCAGACCTCAAAGTGGTTTACATAGGTGCAATGCATCCGATGAAGTGAGCTGTAGCTCACAAAAGCTTATGCTCTAATAAATTTGTTAGTCTCTAAGGTGCCACAAATACTCCTTTTCTTTTTGCGAATACAGACTAACACGGCTGCTACTCTGAAACCGTACATAGGTGATAACTGTCTTTATCCTCATTTTGAAGATAGAGAAACTGAGGCACAGAGACTTACCTAAAGTCACTCTGTAGGCCACTGGTAGAGCCAGGAACAAAACGCAGGTCTCCTGAGTTCCACTTCACTGATCTAGCCACTAAGCCAGTGGGGGCAACCTGCAGCTCGTGGGCTGCACGCGGCCCATCAGGGTAACCTGCTTCAGACCATGAGACAGTTTGTTTACATTGACCATCCACAGGCACAGCCACCCACAGCTCCCAGTGGCCATTCCCAGCCAATGGGAGCTGCATCAGGGTAATCCGCTGGGCCTCAGGTTGCCCACCTCTGCACTAAGCCATGCTAGTTACTGTGAAGCTCACTACCCTGTACAGCACAATTCTCCAGCAAAGGGTGAATGAGAGGTGGATTCTGTGCCCATTCTTTGGAATACAATGGGGTCCTGGCTACAATACAATATAACTGTAGTTTGTACAGATTCTTTCATGCAATTTGTATCCCACCCCTATAATAGAATTACATTATAAAATGTAAATAACACCAGCAGAAGAGCAAAAACAAGAGGTGTTCATAAGCAGGAGAGAATAATCCAGGGGTGAAATCCTGGCACCACTGAAGTCAAAAGGAGTTTTGTCTTTGAGCTCAGTGTGGCCAGGATTTTCCTCTAGATTTTTAAATGAGATTAGAGAAGAAATGATGAGAGCCAATGAGATGAAGTGAAACAGAAAGGCTGTTCGACATAACAGGAACTACAGTGGAAAAAGCTCTCACATCAATAGTGATAAAATTTTGTGCAAGGGCAATAAGACCAGTGGCTAGGTGAGCAGAGAGCAGTACAGGCAGGTAAATTAGAATGAGTACACAAACAAGGAGATTCTGAATCCATGCCATTTCCTCACCCATTATGTAACCATTTGTTCCCATCCTAACACTACCCTTCTAATTTGGTAGCATTTTATATGCATTGTCAATGGCTACAAAAGGCACACAGCACTTGAGAATCCAGTTGTTACTCTGAGAATCACTAGAGCCAAATCAAAGGTCTCCCAACCTAATGGGTCATCAGGCTGATTCAGTTAGGGCTCATTAGTTAGCCAATGGTAAACAAGGAAGTATCACATCACATCCAACTACCTTAACTCAATGGATCAAGTACCTATTTTGGAGTTCAGTGAACTGGAGTGAGCCTTTCAGCATGAGATCAAGCAAGACTTAAACCCATACCTTCAGGATTGTACTCAAGCACTTCAACCACTCAGCCACTACACACTTCTAAATACATCAGCACAAAAAAATTAAAATAAATCACATTCACTACTAATGAACTTGTGTGTTCACTTTCATCACAAAATTCCAGCATATTAGTTCATTATCAGCAATGTTTGTGGAAATAACAAACGTTAAGGAATTCTGTGGATTAAGGGCCTGATTGAGAGTCTATTGAAGTTTTGAATTGAAAATTTTGAATTCCTAAGTGTGAGCATTCACTAGAAACCTACTTCTAGTAGTACTCACTCTGTGACTCAAAGTATTCCATGAAGACTAACCAACACACCCCAAATATGGAGTAGCAGATATTCTATATTTACTTAGCTTTTAAATTCTATGGGCTAGAGATCATGTTTTTGTTTTGTGTATAGCATCCAGCTCAATGGGTCCTGGGACATGAGTGGGGCTGGTAGGGCTATCCTGATACAAATAAATAAATAACAGTAATATGCCCAATAAGTGGCAGGCCAAGGATTGTTCACTGAAGTTAAGCTGAAAATAATTTTGAATGTACAAATTCAAGAAAATGGTAAGCAGCTCCCAGACAGTTCGCAAATTGAAAGAAAGGCTAAATGCACCAAGTGAATTATTCATTCAGCTTAACCTGCTCCATAAACCAAGTTCATTGCTAGCCAGAGACACACACACCAAAGAATAAGAAAACAGTCTGAGTGTGAGAAGTGAGCGAACATGTACTGTGTCCATAACACATTCATCCCCAGGGTCAATTACTAAGCTATGGGTTGTTCTTGCTTGTAGTTTCAGAGGTTTTTAAGTGGGAGAGGAGCATGTCTCCCTCAAGCACCAGGGAAGCAGAAGAGATAACAAGGAGTTGTAAGGTGAATGGACATGAATGTTGATAGACTTAACTCATCAGTAGTGAGAGAGGTAAGTACTATAAGAGTTCTTTAAATAGACTTAGAGAGACTTACATTTCTCTGCCTTCCTCTTCCAATCCATCAGAAAGGAACATCACATTTATCATCTATTTGGAACCCAAAAGTACAGGGAGAAAATACCCCTTCATCACAAATCTAGTGCCAAAAACAAAAGAGAAAAAAGAAGTATTTCTCAAGACTAAGACAGGAGATGAAAAATTGCTCTTATTAGACAAAACAACAACAACAACAACAAAAGAATAGTAAGCACATATTTGCTTTTGGAATATGCAGCCTTCTTTGTGCATTAAGGGAATTATACAAATTGCTAGATTCCTCCCAAACTATGAGACCTGAAGAAAAATAAATCAATAAAGCAGTCATTTCAGAAGGGATCAAGGCCAAGAGTCAGAGAGGTCTCAGTGCAATGAAGAACATTATCACCCTCAGGACATCAGGAAAAGCGAACCTAGGCTGTAAGTGGTTAAACATCATCATCTCCATCAAAGTTATTGTCACATATCTTGTGTGGAATGAGACAGTGGATTCAGCCCAAATATTTGTGGCCAAAAAAATAAATACAAAATAGTCCACTATCACAACTGGGATTGGTTAGCATTGGAGAGATCATGAGTTGAACCTCAGAGATGGTCTCTCCTAAGTCAAGGGTGAGCCATTCTGATAAGACAGAATGTGGAGAAGCTTGCATTACCACCACCGTTCCTCTACCAGTTCTGTGACTCCATTCTTGAGCATCATCAATCCATCCACCATCCATACATTCACACAAAGGGCTGAAATTCAGCTCAAATAGAAGTGGCATGGATGATATTTTTCCCTAGGGTGACCATACATCCCATTTTGGCTCGGACAGTCCCCTTTCCAAACCCTGTCCCAGATGTCTCAACTTTTTTGGCAAAAATAGACATTTGTCCCACTTGCTCTGCCCTAGAAAGGGGCAGAGGAATGTTTGGACAAGAGCAAATGGGACAAATGCTTAGTTTTGCTAAAAAAGTCATGACGTCCATGACATCAGCTTTGGCTGTCAGCCCCGCATAGCAGGGTTCAGGAGAGCAGCAATGTCGGGCTAGCCTGAGCCAACTGGAGTCACCACTTACCTGGTGAGATGGAAAATAAATTCTGTACAAGATTAAAAGACGGAATATGGAACATCAAGACTCAAGCTTTTACACACCATCATTTTGGACACAGTTTCCTCTGCAAAAAGAAAAGGAGTACTTGTGGCACCTTAGAGACTAACAAATTTATTTGAGCATAAGCTTTCGTGAGCTACATCTCACTTCATCGGATGCAGTAGCTCACGAAAGCTTATGCTCAAATAAATTTGTTAGTCTCTAAGGTGCCACAAGTACTCCTTTTCTTTTTGCGAATACAGACTAACATGGCTGCTACTCTGAAACCTTTCCTCTGCAAGTGTCCCTCACCTTTGAATGTGGACCTAGGAATAGCACATTTCATTGGGCAAACACTTGGAATACGTCTTTTATGATTCATTTGCCTCAACAAAGTGTCAGCTCTTTCATTACATAGCCGGGGTGGGTGGCGCAAGTGGAAAGGGGCCAAAGTCAACTGGGTAAAGAGTCAACAACTCCACTATAAAAAATAGATTTATCCGTTAACAAAACAATTAAAACAATTACTTAAATAGCCCAGGGTGTATTGTAGACTAGTTCCCAAGTAATTTTAACCTACTTGTTGACAGGTTACATGGATTTTCACATGCTAATTTACCAGTACATTACAAAATAACTGAATAGCCCAGTGTGTATCTTTGTCTGGTTCCCAAGCAACTTAACTTACACATTGACAAGTTATGTGGATTTTCACATACTTATTTACCACTTCAAATCAAAATGTACTTACCATAGTAGCCTCTGTATCATATTACATATAGAAAGTTCTTCTTACAACACTCAATAAATGGTCTCATATGTGTGCCATAAACCTTAGCTGTTTGCCAAAGCTGTGAAGAAACAGAGAAGCCATGAAAGAGATAGGTTTCTTAGGCCTAGATTAAAAATTTACTATAGACTGAGGATGCAGAAAGCAACTCTGTTTGCCACAGAGGGCTGACTTGTACAGTCTGACCGAATAATAGCAACATTTGCATCTGTATGGTGCCTTTTCAATCAAGAATTTCAAAGTGCTTTACAAAGGATTTTTTCATCCAGCTCCCATTCAATGTATACAAATATCATAACCACCTGTAAAATGGGTGACTCAAAGAAAAGAAAGCTTTAAAACCCCATTTTCAGAAGTGTCCTCTAATTCTGGGTGCCTTGGTTCTTGGTTTTCCAGTTTTAAATACTTTAAAGTGCTCTCAAGCTGGTCACCCAACATATCACTCAAAATCAGTGGCCAATTCTGAAAATATTGTTCTAAATAATAATACCTACCTCTCTATTGCACTTTTCATTAGTTGATCTCAAAGCATGTTAAAATGGAAGTAAGCATCCTGATTCCCATTTTACAGATGGGTAAACCAAGGCATAGAGAGGAGAAGTGACTTACCCCAGGTTACTCAGCAGGCCAGTGCCAAGACAGGAAGAGAATCCCGGTGTCTGGAGTCCATATCCACTGTGCTACCCAGTAGGCCATACCCAAGGGATGAATAGCAATTTACCGGCATGCCAGGGAATGGGACACAAAAGTCCTGGGTTCCTAGTGCCATGATGCAGCCACTAAATAATCTTTTACTACCCTTAGCTACTCAGTAAGAAACCAAAAAGCACAATTAACAGCCATGATAATATTGAAAGATATTGATGCCCTGTTTCCAGATTATGACAGAGAAGGGGGAGGGGTTGCATTAATAGTAAGCAAGGACCTACAAAAAGGAAGATACTTTTTAAATTGTAGCAGCTACAGTACTGCAGCACTACCTGTTGAGTCTTTCCAGACTCTCTAAAACAATAGAAAATAAAAGTCAAGTGTTAATCTTGAGCTCTATACCAGAAACCACCCACTTTGCATGTACTCATTCTGAGCTCCTTTCACACAACAAAAGGGTTTTCTTTGGGGAAGAAAGAAGGCTCAGTGACCCTGTAAATCAGTACTTGTGGCACCTTAGAGACTAACAAATTTATTTGAGCATAAGCTTTCGTGAGCTACAGCTCACTTCATCGGATGCTCATGAAAGCTTATGCTCAAATAAATTTGTTAGTCTCTAAGGTGCCAGAAGTACTCATTTTCTTTTTGCGAATACATACTAACACAGCTGCTACTCTGAAACCTGTAAATCAGAACATTGTCCCAATTAACGAGTCATTCATGAAGATGGGTTGATGTTTTCAAAAGTGTTTTGACTCCAGTTTCCGGTAGATGTGATTACAAATGAATTCTTTGCATGACTAAATACTGGAAAGACTACAGACATTTAAACACAGACACTTTCACTCCACCTTTCCAAAGGGCATTTTATATAATCTGGTGTGAAAGCAGGTTAATGAGTTTCATAATGAGAACTAGGTTAATTCCAATCAAGATTCAAGTATCTTCATGCAAGTGATATCAATACTTTTCAATATTAAAAGTAAGTACACTTCTTGTTCATATCAACACTATTGCACAGTGTGCGCGCGCACACACACACAAAGCCCTATGGCAAATTGTTCTTTGCTATTTAAAGGAACTCAATCTACTAGTCTGAGATCTTATACTTAGAATTTTTTAAAACTAAAAAAGCTTTAAAAAGAATAAGAATTTATTAAGAACAGAAATGTTTCAAGTGTTTATGTTTTTAAATTGAAATTGTTGTATTTGCTAGTCTGGATAAGTAAAAGTGACTAGAAGAAAAGTTAATTAGTCCAACTTCACCTTCCAAACTGAGTGGGACATGAAAAAAGTAAACAGCATAGATAGCAAATCTACTTTTCCTTTTAAAATATATTTCAGTTTTAATCATTCTGAGTTATTACCAATAGGACTAAGGATGATGCTGGGGTTCTCTTTCTCTTTGGCTCTGCTCTGGCTGCTTTGTGCTGTTCTTGTTGTGCAAAACACCCCTAAAGCCAACTTAACCAGTCCCCCTGCAATGGGAAACTTTGCATGGCACAATATTGCCATAATGGTTCCTACCCCTTTCCTTGGAGACCAGCATAATTCCTATGTTGCAACAACCCCTGGCTCCAGGGTATGGTCCCTTGTGGATGTAAGTCAGACCCATTCTCAGGCTTCTCTAACTCATGCCAAGAGCATGAGCAGATGCTTATCAGACCCAAAAAGAAAAGGAGTACTTGTGGCACCTTAGAGACTAACAAATATTTGAGCATAAGCTTTTGTGAGCTACAGCTCACTTCATCCAATGAAGTGAGCTGTAGTAGCTCACGAAAGCTTATGCTCAAATAAATTTGTTAGTCTCTAAGGTGCCACAAGTACTCCTTTTCTTTTTGTGAATACAGACTAACATGGCTGCTACTCTGAAACTTATCAGACCCAGAATTCATATGCTACAAAAGTGGTTTAAAGGCACCTCTACCACTCTTTCCACCCCCATCTCATTCTGAGCCTTGCTTAGCTGGATCAGAATATCTCCTCCTGCCTCATCTGCTAACTGTTTATATTTTACTGATGTAAGGAGAAAAATCCCTGAAGACATTAATAATAGAAAGTCACTGATTCATTCTGTGTTATGGTATTTTGTGTCATCTCACTGTGACTCTGAAATACCACTAATGGAACAATGAACCTACCTCCCCGTTACAGTAACAACAGCTTCTGGTTTTGAGATTAGTGACAGAATTTGGAAAGCACCTTTATAGTTAAGTGTTGCCACATTCTTTCCAAGCAGTTCTGGTGGTATTCATTTAGCCCCATTCACAACACCATAATAATTGTCAGTTAAGACATCTTCTAACTCAGCACTTCAGGCAATTATATGGCAGCATAGGATAGGCTGCTTTGCTGGTCTTGAATCATCATTAGTGTAAAGTATCACCTTAACAAGCAGTCCTTTGAAAAATGATGTGTCTGCTTGCTGGACTGGTGGTCACAAGGAAATATGCATGACTGTGTTGTATATGGGTAGAAGTCATTTCATCCATCATTTTAACTCCACTTTGGAATAAAATGTTTTCCTTTTACAAACTCCCCTTCCATATCCCAGGAAACACTCTCCAGTCACAAAAGCTGGTGTTCTGGAAGTTGAATTCACTTCTCCATTTAAGCCCGTCCCACTAGCTGGCACTCACTGTGGGAAAGTAAAATACACTGAACCTTTCCCCTAAGAAAGTTTATACTCCCCGCTTTGGTTAGCAGGAGGAATAAAACTCCTAAAGCCAGGTCCTCCAAGGAGTCACTTACTGTGCTTCTCAGAAAGCTCTCAAGATATAACTCCATCAAAATATAATCAGAGGCAGTGGATAGTTTTACTGTTGCAGTGTTCCCTTGGGCATCATTGTCTGTAATCTGATTTGACTTGTACAAAAGGGGTAATTTTGTAATGAATAATACTCAAGATGAGCAGGGAGTAGAAATGTGCTGGGTGATGTTACTGAGGTAAATGAGAATATACTACTGACCACCATGATGGTGTTTGTGACTGTGAAATGTTCAGGTAGATTAGACAGGCAATACAAATAAAAAACTCAATAATAAAGGAGGATATTAACTATCCCCATATTGACTAAGTATGTGTCACCTCAGGACAGAATGCAGAGATAAAGTTTCTAGACACCATTACTAAATGCTTCTTGAAGCAGCTAGTCTTTGAATCTGCAAAGGGAGAGGCAATTCTTGATTTAGGCCTAAATGGAACACAGGTTCTGGTCCAAGAGGTGAATATAGCTGAACCACTCAGTAATAGCCACAATAATGTCTGGGTAGTTAAATTTTATTAGAATTCTTTGAGGAGGTCAACAAACAATGGACAAGGGTGATCCAGTGGATACAGTATACTTGCACTTTCAGAAAACCTTTCATAAGGTCTCTCACCAAAGGTTCTTAAACAAAGTAGGCAGTCATGGAATAAGAGGGAAGGTCCTCTCATGGATAAATAACTGGTTAAAAATAGGAAACAAAGGGTAGGAATAAATGGTCAGTTTTCACAGTGGAAAGAGATAAAAAGGGGCTCTCCCAAAGATCTATTCTGGGGACAGTGCTGTTAAACATATTCATAAATAATCTAGAAACAGGAGTAAACAGTGAGGTGGCACAGTTTGCAGTCAATGCAAAATTAATCAAGATAATTAAGTCCAAAGTAGACTGTGAAGAATTACCTATGGATCTCACAAAACTGGGTGACTGGCCAACAAAATGGCAGATTCAATGTTGATAAATGCAAAGTAATGCACACTGGAAAACATCATCCCAACTATACATACAAAATGATGTAACTGCCCAAGAAAGAGATCTTGTTGTCTTTATAGATAGTTCTCTAAAAACGTCTGCTTTATGTGCAGCGGCACTCAAACAAGCTAACAGAATTTTAGGAACCATTAGGAAAGGGATAGATAATAAGACAGAAAATACAATGCCTCTGTATAAATACATGGCATGCTCACACCTTGAATAAAGTGTGCAATTTTAATCATCCCATCTCAAAAAAGATATACTAGAATCGGAAAAGGTACAGAGATGGACAACAAAAATGATTAAAGATATGGAACAGCTCCCATATGAGGAGAGATTAAAAAGACTAGGACTTTTCTTCTTGGAAAAGAGATGAGTAAGAGGGAATATAATAATCTATAAAATTGTGACAAGTGTGGAGAAAGTGAGTAAGAAAGTGTTATTTACTCCTTCACATAACAAGAACCAGGCGTAACCCAATGAAATTAATAGACAGCAGGTTTAAAACAAACAAAAGGAAGTACTCTACACAATGCACAGTCAACCTGTGGAACACATTGCCGGGGTTTTTGAAGGCCAAAACTATCACTGGGTTAAAAAAGAATTAGATACGTTCATGAAGGATAGGTCCACCAATGGCTATTAGCAAGATTATCAGGGATGCAACCCCCATGCTCTGGATATCGTTAGCTTCTGACTCCCAGAAGCTGGGAGTGGATGATGGATCACTTGATGATTAACAGTTCTGTTCATCCCTGCTGAAGTATCTAGCATTGGCCACTGTCAGAAGACAGGATATGGGGTTAGATGGACCATTGGTCTGACCTGATACAGCCTTTCTTATGTTAGTGAATATGAACTGTCTATGCCAACTATCTGCTATTCATTGCTCATGTTGTGTGATTGGGTTACCAAATTCACATGATAGTTCTGCTATTTCCTGATGGTGGTGGGTGAAACTTTTTGAACAGGAAAATAACGAAAAATGAAGAAGTTTCCTACATGACTTTTTAAACCAATAAATAGTTGGGACCTGTTCAATTTGCAACTCTCATTGAAATAAATGGGAACTGTGGGTTCTCAGCAACTCTGAAAATCAGACCCTTGGACTAAAAATTCAACAAAAATTCGAGACTCACAAACATTTTCATGAATACTTGATAGCCATTCATATGATTTTGCTTCTAAGGAACATAACCTCACAACAACAAATCTGCTTTTTATTGAGCCCAAATATATATTAATTGCTTTTTAAAATATTCAGCTTTTTCTGGGTTGTAGCACAATGACAGCCATGAGGTCCTATGTGGCTACAGAGCTATTATAAACTTGAATCTGAAACTCGTCTGAGGTCTGAAGAAGTTCAGTTTTACCACATTTCCTTTTTCCTTTTTCATTCACCTTAGAGAGTACTGAAATATTACTGTTCTTGCACCGAGAAACCAGAAATACAGGGAATGCCATTCTATTGTGATTTCCAGCCCAATTTTACAGTTTCAAGAGCTCTGAATAAACTTTGAATTCTTATCAAAGGATTCAGATACTTATATGAACCAAACTTTTCCACTTCAGCCATTCCTAACAGAGCCATTTATTTAGGACCAGATCACAATATGCTTACACTGAGTAGCTTCAGTGCAATCAGTGCTACTACTTGAAGAGTAAGGTAATTCTGTCTGTGTTAGAATTGCAGTATCTGACCCTTAGTTTAATTTTTTTTCTAAAACTCTGTAATAGTGTATTCATGGCATGCACTAGTAGCAAAGCCAATTAAACAGATAAAAGCACACACAGGTAACAGGCATTTTAACAGACCATTTAATAAAATGAATGATTTTCTTTGTCCCTGAAAAAGTTAGTGGTTGTTCCTTCCTAAACTCAACCTTCATAGAGACTATGTCATCTGTCATAAATGTGAAACGTAAACTCATGAAACAATGCAACTCTGTACAATTGCCTTCAAACTCAATCAGATTCTTATGACATGAGAATTATGAATTGTATGGTACATATACAGGTAATTAATATGCTGTTTCTTAAAGGAGAGTGACCACTATCTTAAGTATCTGTTGAGAACAATGGATCGCTATCTGGTGATAGGTAGCAACTCCTAAGGAACTTTCGTAGTGATATTGTGCAATCCATACTTTATAAAAACAGTACTACGTCACTCTACAGTTATGACCTGAAAATTATGGGCCAGATTCTCAGGGTATGTCTACACTGCAATTGTCTGACCAATGCCAGCAGCCTTTCTCTGCTCTACTGCAGTGAGCAGAAATTCTATGAAGCAGAGAATCCAGGGTTGCAGAAATACACTAATGTGTGACTACTGTTGAGCCAGTAGTGTAATAATATCAATAATGTTTCTTAGATTGTAAACTGTGGGGTACCTGTGTCTAGCTTTGTGTTTATACATTGTGCACCAAAGATGGGCCCTAATTCTGACTAGGGTCTCTGGGAACTGTGTAACATTAATATTATTTAAAATGAATATCAGAAGTGACAGACAAAAGACAGAGTGGTGTCTTGTGGTTAGATCAGGGAGCTGGGAATGAAAACTATTAGGTTTTTTGCTATATCTGCCCCTGAGATTGCATGAGACTGGTTAAGTCTGTGCTTCCATTTACCACTGGATAAAGTGGAGGTAATTAAACTTACCTATATCATGGGGTTTTGTGAAAAAGTAAATTAATGAAAAGTGCTTTGATGTCCTCTGGCGAAAGGCACTGGTAAAGGTGCTGAGGTTTAATACATATCTGCTCTTGTTGGCGATACATCTAAATCACTGATGCTTCACAATGCATGTGGCAAGCAGTGGTGTTTGATTTAATTTGATGCATACAGCAGTTTTGTCTCTTCCACAAGTAAGATGGGGGGGGGACACAGCAGAGATGCTCTTGGTGCCCAGAGAAACATGCCTTAGAAATGTGTTGTTGAGTACTACAGTGCAGAGCTGTGTCAACATGAAGAGCTTTTTTCCTGTTCAGTTTTGTTCATGACATGCACTGAAACCAATTTAAAAACACATTTTAATACATTTTTAATTTTCTATTGTCATTTATTACCCTATTCAATATAATTTGAAAATTTCACAAAGGAAATGACACTCTAAAGTGCATAAAGCATATGCAATTTTATGCATTTGAATGGCATTTCTACCAATTAAGCAATTTTATAGGCTACAAAAATGCAAATAGTCTATAAGTTAATAAAAATATAAAAAAGAATAACCTGACCAGCATGACTATGGGGTTTTCTGGCATACAATAGCTAGTGCTTCCTTATCCACTGAGATTTACTCCATTTTACTGCCAGATATAAACACATTTAGTTGGACCTGCATGCTACAAAATGATGTCCAATGTCTGTTTAGTTAATCAGATGCTCAGTATGCATCCCGGGCCACAGTAATTACTGAAGTACAGTGACAAAACATAATAAGAATCACATATGGCATATATTATACAGTAACTTGAAAATAAATGGTTTTACAATGAATTTTGCTGATGCTCCCTTTAATATATTAGTACAATGTACACACAAAAAATATGCCACACCATCCAAGGTATGATAAATTCAAGCAATTACAAGCAATTACAAAATTAAATGCATCCGATGAAGTGAGCTGTAGCTCACGAAAGCTTATGCTCTAATAAATTTGTTAGTCTCGAAGGTGCCACAAGTACTCCTTTACTTTTTGCAAAAATATTATGTTAACCCAGGGGAGTGGGGGAGCAAACTCCACTACCCAATGCAATAATAGTGGCGAAAGCTCTAACTTCATCCCTGTTAGCCCTTTCTCTTCCATTTTCTAGCAGGAGGGGACGACGTTGCCCTATACTGCTATCATGCGCAACAATCATGGACTCATTGACTATTATAAGTTAGTCTAGGTGCTACATTTCTGGTGGAAATTACAATAGAGTTAGTGAGTCTGGCAGCATGTTTGAGTCTCAAGGACAGCAGAGGGGAGTAGGAGAGCTCAGAAAAGGGCACTTGCATTATTAACTACAGAGGAGCAAAATTGATGGGGAACATAGGGCATTACTGCAACTATTTCAAGGGTGAAAACATTTTGTTTTTCTTTATTTCTTTATAAATCTCTGGTGGCAAATATAACACTTGCAAGTATAACCAAAATCTGTGGATGAAACTCTGACCCACATTGAAATTAATAAGAGTTTTGCCCTTTGACTTCAATGGATCCAAGATTCCACCCTCTGTGTCATAATGGATAAATCCTTACAATTAAGTAGTTAATTAAATATAATTAATGAATGCAAATCCTGAGGTGGTATTTTTACCCAGAAAAAATCACATATGGTTTTCTTTCCCCTCTGTGTCAAAGAGGCAATTACATTTTCAACAATGAATTGCTTTTAATGTACAAAAATAGTCTACGCTGAACAAAAATATTTAAATGGCCCTTTTTGGTGAGTAAGCAAAGCCAATGTACACAATGTTCTGTACAAGACTCTTTTACATGAAATTGTGTACATAGTACAAATAGTTTGTGTCCAGAAGAGTATTATATTAGCAAGGGTTCTGTGGCACTATACTCATACTAAGGATTTGTTTAAACTCTGTAGAACAGTGTATGATAGCATATTGTATTATTTGAAAACAAGTGAGACTTAGACTTGTTCTGAGGTCCAGAAGGAGATGAGAGGCAGACCAGTTGAAAGTCTCTGGGTGAAGATAAAAGGAGGAAAAAAAGGGTGACTTCATGGTCGGGGTCTATTATAGGCTACAAAATCAGAAGAACAAATAACAGAAATATCCAAAACACAAGTAATGCAGAAATTTAATTACCCAACAAACTATTGGAAAGTAAAATGGCAAAACATAAAATTTCCAATAAGTTTTTGGAATGTATTGGGGACAACTTATTTCAGATGGAGGAAATAACCATGAGAGCAGGAGTTTTAGACTTGATTTTGGCTAAGAGGGAGGAACTGGCTGTGGAGCTGAAGGTAGAAGGCAATTTGGATTAAAGTGATTCTGAAATGATAGGATTTCATAGATTCATAGATTCATAGATACTAAGGTCAGAAGGTCCGACCTCCTTCACAGCGCAGGCCACAGAATCTCACCCACCCACTCCTACGAAAAACCTCACCTATGTCTGAGCTATTGAAGTCCTCAAATCATGGTTTAAAGACTTCAAGGAGCAGAGAAGCCTCCCTCAAGTCAACCATGCTCCATGCTACAGAGGAAGACGAAAAACCTCCAGGGCTTCTCCAATCTGCCCTGGAGGAAAATTCCTTCCCGACCCCAAATATGGCAATCAGCTAAACCCTGAGCATATTGGCAAGATTCACCAGCCAGATACTACAGAAAATTCTTTCCTGGGTAACTCAGATCCCATCCATCTAATATCCCATCTCAGGGGATTAGTCCTATTTACCCTGAATATTTAAAGATCAATTACTTACCAAAATCTCATTATCCCATCATACCATCTCCTCCATAAACTTATCAGTAGAATCTTAAAACCAGATAGATCTTTTGCCCCCACTGCTTCCCTTGGAAGGCTATTCCAAAACTTCACTCCTCTGATGGTTAAAAACCTTCGTCTAATTTCAAGTCTAAACTTCCTGGTGGCCAGTTTATACCCATTTGTTCTTGTGTCCACATTGGTGCTGAGCTTAAATAATTCCTCTCCCTCTCCTATATTTATCCCTCTGATATATTTATAGAGAGCAATCATATCTCCCCTCAACCTTCTTTTAGTTAGGCTAAACAAGCCAAGCTCCTTAAGTCTCCTTTCATAAGACAAGTTTTCCATTCCTCGGATCATCCTAGTAGTCCTTCTCTGTACCTGCTCCAGTTTGAATTCACCCTTTTTAAACACGGGAGACCAGAACTGCACACAGTATTCTAGGTGAGGTCTCACCAGTGCCTTGTATAATGGTACTAAAACCTCCTTATCCCTACTGGAAATGCCTCTCCTGATGCATCCCAAAACCGCATTAGCTTTTTTCACAGCCATATCACATTGGCAGCTCATAGTCATCCTATGATCAACCAATACTCCAAAGTCCTTCTCCTCTTCCGTTACTTCTAACTGATGCATCCCCAACTTATAACTAAAATTCTTGTTATTAATCCCTAAATGCATAACCTTACACTTCTCACTATTAAATTTCATCTTATTACTATTACTCCAGTTTACAAGGTCTTCCAGATCCTCCTGTATAATATCCCGATCCTTCTCTGAATTGGCAATACCTCCCAGCTTTGTATCATCTGCAAACTTTATTAGCACACTCCCACTTTTTGTGCCAAGGTCAGTAATAAAAAGATTAAATAAGATTGGTCCCAAAACCGATCCCTGAGGAACTGCACTGGTAACCTCCCTCCAAACTGACAGTTCGTCTTTCAGTAGGATCCGTTGCAGTTTCCCCTTTAACCAATTCCTTATCCACCTTTTGAGGTTCATATTGATCCCCATCTTCTCCAATTTAACTAATAATTCCCCATGTGGCACGGTATCAAATGCCTTACTGAAATCTAGGTAAATTAGATCCACTGCATTTCCTTTATCTAAAAAATCTGTTACTTTTTCAAAAAAGGAGATTAGGTTGGTTTGGCACGATCTACCTTTTGTAAAACCATATTGTATTTTGTCCCATTTACCATTGACTTCAAAGTCCTTAACTAATTTCTCCTTCAAAATTTTTTCCAGGATCTTGCATGCTACAGATGTCAAACTAACTGGCCTGTAATTACCCAGATCACTTTTTTTCCCTTTCTTAAAAATAGGAACTAGCGTAGCAATTCTCCAATCATCCGGTAAACTCCTGAGTTTACAGATTCATTAAAAATTCTTGCTAATGGGCTTGCAATTTCAGGTGCCAATTCCTTTAATATTCTTGGATGAAGATTATCTGGGCCCCCTGATTTAGTCCCATTAAGCTGTTTCAGTTTCGCTTCTACCTCAGATATGGTAATATCTACCTCCATATCCTCATTCCCATTTGTCATGTTACCATTATCCCTAAGATCCTCTTTAGCCCTATTAAAGACTGAGGCAAAGTATCTCTTTAGATATTGGGCCATGCCTAGATTATCTTTAACCTCCACCATCCTCAGTGTTAAGCGGCCCCACTTCTTCTTTCTTAGTTTTCTTCTTATTTATATGGCTATAGAACCTTTTACTATTGGTTTTAATTTCCTTTGCAAGGTCCAACTCTACTCGACTTTTAGCCTGTCTCACTTTATCCCTACATGTTCTGACCTCAGTTAGGTAGCTTTCCTTGCTGATCCCTCCCATCTTCCACTCCCTGTATGCTTTCTGCTTCCTCTTAATCACCTCTCTAAGATGCTTGCTCATCCAGTTTTGGTCTACAACTCCTTCCTATGAATTTTTTCCCTTTTCTTGGGATACAGGCTTCTGATAGCTTCTGCAGCTTTGATTTAAAGTAATCCCAGGCCTCCTCTACCTTTAGATCCATAAGTTCTTCAGTCCAATCCACTTCCCTAACTAATTTCCTTAATTTTTGAAAGTCAGCCCTTTTGAAATCAAAAACCCTAATTGCAGATTTATTTTTGTTAATCCTTCCATTTAGTTTGAACTGAATTAGCTCATGATCACTTGAGTCAAGATTGTCCCCTACAACCATTTCTTCTATGAGGTCCTCGCTATTCACCAAAATTAAATCTAAAATGGCATCCCCTCTAGTCGGTTCAGCAACTACTTGATGAAGGAATCCATCAGCTATCGCATCTAGCAAAATCTGAGCCCTATTATTATTACTAGCACTGGTCCTCCAGTCTATATCTGGGAAGTTAAAGTCTCCCATGATCACGCAGTTTCCATTAGCATTTACTTTATTAAAGTCATTAAAAAGGGCTCTATCCATATCCAAATTAGATCCCGGCGGTCTATAGCACACCCCAAGCACTATCGTAGGAGAGGCTTTAATAGTTTTCTTCCCCAATGTAATTTTTGCCCAGACGGACTCTGTCTTATCTATTGCATCGCTTCTTATTTCTTTACATTCTACCTCATCATTGATATACAATGCTACTCCACCCCCTTTACCTTTGTTTCTGTCTTTCCTAAACAGCACATTCCCTTCAATACCTGTAGTCCAATCATGATTACTATTCCACCATGTTTCTGTTATCCCTATAATATCTGGTTTCACTTCCTGCACCAGTAGCTCTAGTTCCTCCATTTTGTTACCTAGGCTCCTCGCATTGGTGTACAAACATCTTAATTTTTGCTGTTTGGCCTCGCTCACATTTTGTATCCTATTAGGCACAGTCATTCTACAGCCAGTATAACCTATTTCATGATTCTATGGAAAAGAAGTCGTGAAAGCAGTAAAACAAGGGCAACAGAATTAAAAAACGCAGACTTTCACAAACTCAATAAACTGATAGGTAAGGTCCCATGAAAAGAAAAAGTGAGGGAAAAATGAGTTCAGGAGAGCTGGAAGTTTCTCAAAGAGACAATATTAAAGCACAACAGCAAACTATCCTGATGTGAAGGGAAAATATACAGAGTAGCAAGAGGCCAATATAACTCCGTCAGAAGTACTTTAATAACTTGAAAATCAGAACGGAATCTACAAAACATGGAAACTTGGACAAATTGCTAAGGATGAATAAAAAAGAATAGTGCGTGCTAGAGAAAAAATCAGAAAGGCACAAAATGAGTTACACCTTGCAAAGGACATAAAACCATTAAATTCTATGAATACTTTAGGAACAAGAGAAAGATGAAGGAAAGTGAAGGTCTAATACAGGAATTGACAACCTTTGGCATGTGGCCCACCAGTGTAAGCCCCCTGGCAGGCCGGGCTGGTTTGTTTACCTGCTGCATCCACAGATTCGACCGATCGCAGCTCCCACTGGCCTCAGTTCACCACTCCAGGCCAATGGGGGTTGCAGGAAGCCGTGTGGGCTGAGGGATGTGCTGGCCACCGCTTGCTGCAGCCCCCATTGGCCTGGAGCGGCAAACCGTGGCCAATGGGAGCTGCAATCAGCTGAACCTGTGGACACGGCAGTTAAACAAACTGGCCTGGCCCTCCAGGGGGTTTAGCCTGGAGGGCCGTGTGCCAAAGGTTGTTGATCCCTGTTCTATGGCCTGCAAAATGCAGGAGATCAGACTAGATGATCATGATGGTCCCTTCTGGCCTTAAAGTCTATGAGTCTATTAAACAATCAGTTTGTTGGCACACAGATGATAATAAAGTGATAAAGAATAGCCAGCATGGATTTGAGAAGAACAAATCATGCCAAACCAATCTAATTTCCTTCCTTCCTTCCTGGTTACTGGCCTAGTGGATAGGGGAAAAGCTGTAGACATGACTGATCTTGATTTCAGTATGGCTTTTGACACATTCCTACATGCCATTCTCATAAACAAACTAGGGAAACGCGGTCCAGATTAAATTACCATAAGGTGGGTGCATAACTGTTTGAAAGATTCTGAGTAGTTATCAATGGTTTGCTGTCAAACTGGGTTGGAGGGATGTATCTAATGGGGTCCTCCTGGGCTCTGTCTTGGGTCCAGTACTATTCAATATTTTCATTAATGTCTTGGATAATGGAGTGGATAGTATACTTATAAAATTTGCAGTTTGCCTTAAGATAGGAAGGGTTGAAAGCACTTGGAGGACAGGATAAGAGTTTAAAATGACCTTGGAGAAAAGAGGAAATGATCTGAAATCAACCAGAATAAATTCAATAAAGACAAGTGCAAAGTACTACATGTAGGAAAGAAAAATCAACTACACAAATAGAAAATGGGGGTTATACTGGAACATAAATTGAATAGGAGCCACAATGTGATGCTGTTCTGAAAAAGAGATAATATAATTCTGGGGTGTATTAACAGGAGTGTAATATGTATGATTCAGGAGATAATTATCCTACTTTACTGGGCCTCTAGTGAGGCCTCAGATGAAGTACTGTGTCCAGTTTTGTGCACCACACATAAGGAAGATGTGGACAAAGTAGAGAGAGTCCAGCGGAAAGCAACAAAAATAAAAAAAAGTTTTAAAAAAACCTGATTTATGAGGAATTGTTAAAAAACCTGGGCATAATTAGTCTTGAAAAAAAAACAGAGGAGGGACATAATAATGGTCTTCAAATATGTTTAGGGCTGTTACAAAGAGGATGATGATCAATTGTTTTCCATGTCCATTGAAGGTAGAACAAGAAGTAATCATCTTAATCTGCAGCAACGGAGATTTACATTAGAGCAGGGAGCGGCAATCTTTGGCAAGCGGCCCTCCAGGGTAAGTCCACTGGTGGGCTGGGCCAGGTATTTACCTGCCGCATCCGGAGGTTCAGTGGCTCACAGCTTCCACTGGCTGCGGTTCACCGTTCCAGGCCAATGGGGGCTGCGGGAAGTGGCGCCAGCTTAGGGATGTGCTGGCTGCCACTTCCCGCAGCCCCCATTGGCCAGGAGAGGCAAACCGCAGCCAGTGGAAGCTGCAATCCGCTGAATCTGCAGGGCTTACCCTAGCAAGCCGTGTGCCAAAGGTTGCCGATCCCTGCGTTAGAGATTGGAAACATTTCCTAACTTTAAGAATATTTAAATATTGGAACATGTTTCCAAGAGAGATTGTGGAATCCCCGTCCTTTGAGAGTTTTAAGAACAGGTTAGACAAACACTTGTCAGAAATTGTCTAGTTATACTTGGTCCTGCTTCAGCACTGGGAGCAAGACTAGATAATCTATCCAGGTCCCTTCCAGGCCTACATTTCTGTGATTCTATGAAATGATATAATTAATGACCATTTTCCTAAAGATAAAAAAAAATCCCAGCCAGGAAAAAACAAACAAGTCATATAAAACAATTCAAACTGAGCCATATAAAGATGTGTTTAAATGGTTTAGCAGAACATGTAATTCTATCTCTAATATTTTTTGTCAGTTTGTCTCATTCTACTTAGTGTAGGGTAGCAAGAGATAGAAGTCAGTAACACTAGAGAGAGAATTCCTGGACAGACAGATGGTTGGATAAGTTATAGCAGTAGTGTCACAAGGAATAAAGCCAGAACAAAATTTACAATCTGTTCCCTATTTCTTTACGTTTGTATGACATTTCCATGTTAACCAATAGTCTCACAAATCCAGCATCTACAATGTAGCAGTTATAGAGACACTCATTTAGAGAAGTGGACAGAGGTCCCCTGAAAAGCAGCTGTTCACTTGTCACTCATTTAGCAGTAGTAGCAATTAGAGCTGGGTTCACTGGCCAAACCAAATTTTTTTTTCCAACAAATGCCATACAACCTTGTTTGGGGTCAAAGAACATGTTTTGTTAACCCTGAAATGCATTACTCGTTTTTTGAAGGGTGAGGGGTTAGCCTAATTTTTAAAATGTTAAAACAAAGTGTTTTGATTATTTTAGATTTATTTTTCTGACTGAAACAAATTGGCAAATTTGATCCAAACTTCTGAACTTTTTTGGTTTGTGTGTATCTGCATTTTCTGGTGGGAAAAAAAAATACTTCATCTTAAAATTTTGCCCAGCTCTAGCACCAACTCACTGACAGGAGGAACTGCAGCTATGTGCTAGAGTGGCATACTGGAAGGCAGTGTTATTGGACGCTACTTGGTCAGTATTCTACCCCAAAGCAATGATCTTCCTGCGAACCCTGCCAACTCGCATTCTGAGTAATGATGGTGTGGGGAGAGGGTGCTTCCTTCTTGATTCCAGATTTGGGGACTCAGTTTACACCTGTTCACATGTGCTAGAATCATAGTAGTCCCATCTGCATCCCTAAGATATACTGGTTGATCAGTTCATTACATCTATCAAGCATTCCAAAATGACTGATACTAGAATGTGTGACATTGCTAACTTTGCATTTGTCTGCATTTGAAGAATGAAAGTTGTTTAGCTTCCTTTGCCTTGAAACATTTGAAACAACAAGAGAAAATATTTTGCTTTTCCATTAACTCATAAAACACATATGTCACTATATCAAATGATATAGCACCAAATAATTTACAATTAAAAAATGTTATCAAAACATTGGCTGGCCAGTCAGGATTGTAACCACTTTACTTCCCCTTTTCCACCTCTCCTTTGTCTGTCTGTGTTTTAGACTGGTTTGTCTTTAGGGCTAAGGCTATGCTTTCCTTTATGATTGTGCCATGCTTAGCACATTGTGCACACTTTCGGGAACAAATATTTTATCAATAAAAATGAATATGGTAATAATTTCTTATTAATCTTATTCCATTTACAGAAGACTTACATTACAATTACCTAAATAAGAGTATTTTCAACTGTTACCTTTGTCAACCAAACATGTCATCTTATAAAAAAAAGTGATATTATTTGTTTGACAAGACCTATTTTCCATAAAACCATGTTGACTGATATTAATTACACTAACAGCTTTTAATTCTTTACTTATTGTATCCCGTATCAGACTTTCCATAATTTTGGCCAGGATTGATGTCTATCTAACTGGCCTATATGTACCTTAAACATTCTGTTTACTCTTTTCCAATTTTTGGCACAATATTAGCTGTTCACGAGGAGAAAGCTTGTCTAGCTTCTGCCTGAGCTATATCTGATTCCAAGATTGGCTCTAAAGCACTTTTCACCAGCCTGCAACTTATTATAAAAGTGTAAATTCTATAACCCTATATACAGTTTATTCATGTTGTATAAAAACTAAGGGTCCTTTACTCACTTTCTCAGTATGAGAGGTCCTGGTGAAGCAGAGATAAGGGCCAGTAGTGTAAATAAGAATTAGACCAATATATTAGTAAACAAATATATAAATGCCAAACTATTGCCATGGCATTTTAAACTATTTATAAACAGAAAATGGAGCAATATTTTAATATCAGTATGATCCTTTCTCCCTGAAAAGTGAGGTTTTCAGATTTTGGTTAGGAGATTTTTTTGAAGCAAAGCTAAGTTGGTTCCAGCATTTCCCAACTAGCACATACTACAGCTCATTAACCAGTCACTTTTTCTATATACTTTGGTCTATCTCTCTCTTCCACCTACAACTAGAGACATCACTACCACCAAGTGACTGAAGTGCTGATCAAAAGGGAGAGCCTGGCTGAAGTGCAGCCAGCCTGTGGTGAGAAACATCTAAGTTTGTAAGGGCATTGAAAGGGTTAAGATCACTTTAGAATGCGTTTTGCTTTTATTTCATTTGACCAAATCTGACTTTTATGCTTTGACTTATAATCACTTAACATCTGTCTTTATAGCTAATAAATCTATTTGTTTATTCTACCTGAAGCAGTGTGTTTGGAGGAAATGGAGCAACTGCCCCATAAATAAAAAATCCAGTGTGGAGATTGTTATGTGTCAGAATGTATATTCTCTCTCTCTCTCTCTCTCTCTCTCTCTCTCTCTCTCTCTCTCTCTCACACACACACACACACACACATTATAAAAAAATGTACAAAACATGACTTGGTTAAGATAGTGTCATTAATAGTGTAGCATCGGGCTATCCAAATGAAGTAGGTGAAACTGCACAGTTGTAAGATCTCCAACTCCTTCAATCTAGCCAGAGCCCACAGTTAAAAATGCTTGATTCCCTTGAGCTGGATCCAGGCACCACTACCAAAAACACTTTTACTTTTACTTTCAATTTCTCCAAGACTCTTTCAAACCACCAGCTCGTGGAGAAGGAGAAACTTATTCTGCAAAACATGTTGATCAAAAAGCACTTTAAAAAGGTGGTTTTAATTCTGCATCTTTTTTCCTGTAGTTCAGATGGTGAAACTAAAGTACAGGAAAGTTAGATGATTTTCCCCCCAAGATCTCCAAATAAGACACTGATTTGGGAATAAAACACAAGTTTCTTGACTCAGGTGCCTTAACCACCGGACAACATTCCCACCCAATACCAAGCCATCTTTCACTTTTTTGCAGGCAGAAGAAGAGTAAAAAAATAGAGTTTCTTTTTCCTCCTGAGTATATTTTGGCATTCCCTCTGCAGTGGACTTCAAGAGACCAAGCCCACTGCTATATTTTTTCATAAAAGAAGTTCTGCTTCAAGCCCTTGCTTATTTTTCTTGTAAGACCTCCAGAATTTAAAGGCTTTTCATTTCTCTGTCCCTTTTGAAAAGCCATTTCAAATCTATTACAACCGAGGGTCTTATTTTAGATTTCCTGGACATTTTGTTATTCCAACTGTTAGGGCATGTAAACCAACATTCTTCTTCCCCAGGTGAAGATGAAAACAAGGAGAAAGCTGGTTCCTAACTGAGCAAGAGAAAAGAAACAAAGAACTTTTTCACTGTCCACATCAAAGAAGCCAGGAGGTTCCTGAATTTCATGAACAACACATACCACCCTAGGCTCTATGTATTTACTTGCTTAACCTGCTTGTGGATTTGGAGAAATATTTAGGCTGAAAAAATCCTAACCTGAGTACTGGTATCCATAGTAATAGTCCTCAGAGTAACAGGAACATATAAAAGACTAACACTTCTAGCACTCAAGAAAGGGTAACATAACAGTTGGTACATTCATTTACCTCTTTACCGTCATTCAATTGAAAATATACTTAGGCAGGGATTGGCAAGAAAACTTGATTAAAGAGAGAACCAACGAAACACTGAATGCAAGTTTTTTGAGAGTCAGAAAATTGTGGCTCACTTATTTATTGTGTTAGTCTCTGAAATTCTGATCCACCTGGTACTGTCAGCAGATGTGGAAATAACATCAGAAGGACTTTCCTTAGCGTATATCCAGCCCAACCTAAATCTCTGAAATGCTGGAAATATTGAGGGAGATTGTTCCTGTGAAATTCCCAGCCCAGTTTTGCAGACCCTGCATATAGAGGGTTTGGAGTCCCAGCTTTTTCTCTTGCCTGTTTCTAAAGGAGTAGGAATAGAGTACTCCTATGTTTCCTCAAGCACAGGGACTGGAATTTTGCCTGGCCCAACTACAAGGTACTAAAGCTTTTCTGTCCTCTCCATTCCCACTTCATGTTCACAGAAGGCCCTGCAGAAGCTGGCCCTGAAATGGCAGGATTCCCATTTTCCTGTAATAGGAAACTGATTCATGGAAACATAGACTTGCCTGAGGTTCGCACAGGAGACTTGTGATGGAGCTGCAAATGGAACCCTGGCCTCCTGGCTCCCAGTCCTGTGCACCACAAGATTATCTTGGTCTAGTTTTTTCATTCAGTCAGGCCAAAAATGCCAACACAGCAGCCTTACTGTACATTGGCACTTCTGTTTCCACTGCCAAATGGAACTCTCAAAGGCCCACGCAGTGTAAGGATACAAAACGATGAGGAAAAACATTAACCAATCTTTTTTGAACCTCAAACCTTAAAAATAACTTAGGGACATATATTCAGAGTATTTTTAATTTGTCCAGAGCAGTTATTTATTTCCCTAGTTATTTTCACTGGAGGATCAAGAGAGAAAATGAACTGTTTAAAATGGACACAGTTGATTCAATAATTATTCAAGATTTATTTTAACAATTAATATATGCGATGAGGGAAACTATGACAATATTTTTATGAAAAAATGGATTTGCATATTCTATAAATCTGATATAAGTAAACATTTTCTGATATGAGAAAGTCCTTATTTAAAACAAAAGCCCTGATGGAAATAGGGTTGCCAACTTTCTGATTGCAGAAAACCAAACACCCTTGCCACGCCCATGCCACACCTCTTCCCTGAGACCCCACCCATCACTTACTCAATCCCCGCTCCCTCTGTTGCTCATTCTCACACCCCCTTGACCAGTCACTCATTTTCAGCAAGCTGGGGCGGGAGGTTGGAGTGCAGAAGTGGGTGAGGGCTCCAGCTGTGGGTGTGGGCTCAGGGCTGGGGAAGATAATCTAGGCATGGCCCAATATCTAAACAAATACTTTGCCTCAGTCTTTAATAAGGCTAAAGAGGATCTTAGGGATAATGGTAGCATGACAAATGGGAATGAGGATATGGAGGTAGATATTACCATAATGAGGTAGAAGCGAAACTGAAACAGCTTAATGGGACTAAATCGGGGGGCCCAGATAATCTTCATCCAAGAATATTAAAGGAATTGTCACCTGAAATTGCAAGCCCATTAACAAGAATTTTTAATGAATCTGTAAACTCAGGAGTTGTACCGAATGATTGGAGAATTGCTAATCTAGTTCCTATTTTTAAGAAAGAAAAAAAAAGTGATCCGGGTAACTACAGGCCAGTTAGTTTGACATCTGTAGCATGCAAGATCCTGGAAAAAATTTTGAAGGAGAAATTAGTTAAGGACATTGAAGTCAATGGTAAATGGGACAAAATACAACATGGTTTTACAAAAGGTAGATCGTGCCAAACCAACCTAATCTCCTTTTTTGAAAAAGTAACAGATTTTTTAGATAAAGGAAATGCAGTGGATCTAATTTACCTAGATTTCAGTAAGGCATTTGATACCGTGCCACATGGGGAATTATTAGTTAAATTGGAGAAGATGGGGATCAATATGAACATCAAAAGGTGGATAAGGAATTGGTTAAAGGGGAGACTGCAATGGGTCCTACTGAAAGGAGAACTGTCAGGTTGGAGGAAGGTTACCAGTGGAGTTCCTCAGGGATCGGTTTTGGGACCAATCTTATTTAATCTTTTTATTACTGACCTTGGCACAAAAAGTGGGAGTGTGCTAATAAAGTTTGCAGATGATACAAAGCTAGGAGGTATTGCCAATTCAGAGAAGGATCGGGATATTATACAGGAGGATCTGGATGACCTTGTAAACTGGAGTAATAGTAATAGGATGAAATTTAATAGTGAGAAGTGTAAGGTTATGCATTTAGGGATTAATAACAAGAATTTTAGTTATAAGTTGGGGACGCATCAGTTAGAAGTAACAGAAGAGGAGAAGGACCTTGGAGTATTGGTTGATCATAGGATGACTATGAGCTGCCAATATGATATGGCTGTGAAAAAAGCTAATGCGGTTTTGGGATGCACCAGGAGAGGCATTTCCAGTAGGGATAAGGAGGTTTTAGTACCATTATACAAGGCACTGGTGAGACCTCACCTAGAATACTGTGTGCAGTTCTGGTCTCCCATGTTTAAAAAGGATGAATTCAAACTGGAGCAGGTACAGAGAAGGGCTACTAGGATGATCCAAGGAATGGAACACTTGTCTTATGAAAGGAGACTTAAGGAGCTTGGCTTGTTCAGCCTAACTAAAAGAAGGTTGAGGGGAGATATGATTGCTCTCTATAAATATATCAGATGGATAAATACAGGAGAGGGAGAGGAATTATTTCAGCTCAGCACCAATGTGGACATAAGAACAAATGGGTATAAACTGGCCACCAGGAAGTTTAGATTTGAAATTAGACGAAGGTTTCTAACCATCAGAGGAGTGAAATTTTGGAATAGCCTTCCAAGGGAAGCAGTGGGGGCAAAAGATCTATCTGGTTTTAAGATTCTGCTTGATAAGTTTATGGAGGAGATGGTATGATGGGATAATGGGATTTTGGTAAGTAATTGATCTTTAAATATTCAGGGTAAATAGGACTAATCCTGAGATGGGATATTAGATGGATGGGATCTGAGTTACCCAGGAAAGAATTTTCTGTAGTATCTGGCTGGTGAATCTTGCTCATATGCTCAGGGTTTAGCTGATTGCCATATTTGGGGTTGGGAAGGAATTTTCCTCCAGGGCAGATTGGATAGGCCCTGGAGGTTTTTCGACTTCCTCTGTAGCATGGGGCATGGGTGACTTGAGGGACGCTTCTCTGCTCCTTGAAGTCTTTAAACCATGATTTGAGGACTTCAATAGCTCAGACATAGGTGAGGTTTTTCGTAGGAGTGGGTGGGTGAGATTCTGTGGCCTGCGCTGTGCAGGAGGTCGGACTAGATCATCAGAATGGTCCCTTCTGACCTTAGTATCTATAAATCTATGAAGAGGGTTGGGATGTGGGATGGAGCGAGGACACTGACTGGGAGTGCAGGCTCTGGGGTGTGACTGGGGATGAGGGCATTGGGGTGTGGGACTGGGCTCAGGGCTGGGGCAAGGGGTTGGGTGCAGGAGTGTGTGTGAGCTCTGGGAAAGGGCTCAGGGCTGGGGCAGGGGATTCAGGTGTTGGAGGGGGTTCAGGGTGTGGGCTCTGAGCAGTGCGTACCTCAGGTGACTCCCAGAAGAGGACAGTAAGTCCATGCAGCCCATAGGTTCAGGGGCAGCCAGGGGGCTCTGCACGCTGCCCGCACCCACAGGCACCACATCCACAGCTTCCACTGTCCACAGTTCCCGGCCAATGGGAACTACAGAGCTGGCACTTGGGAAGGGGGCAGCGTGCGGAGCCTCCCTGGTTCCCCCTGTACCTACGGGCCGCAGGAACATGCCAGCCATTTCTGGGAGCCACACAGAGACAGGGCATGTAGGGAGCTTGCCTTAGCCCCTCTGTGCTGCGACCAGACTTTTTAATGGCCCAGTCCAGAGCCACTAGAGTCCCTTTTTGACTGGGTGTTTCCATAGAAAACAGGATGCCTGGAAACCCTACGGAAGAAATGAACTTTACTCTTGAGGCCTTAACCAGACCAAAGGGCTTGATTTCTGCAAGTGTTGCTCCCATCAGTAATAGTAACACAAGTAATCCTGTTGTGTAAATAAGACAATTTGTGCACATATTGCTCATTGTGTCAAAGTATTGAGAACCAGACCCTAAAATAGGGGTGGAAATGTTTCCAAAGGGGTTTTCAAGGCAGTCCTAATGGCTTCTTGCTCTCTCTCAAGCTTGGTAGGTGACTACTAATCAGGAGTTGGTAAGTACATGCATTAATATCACCAACTAAAGGCTATTTTCATAATAGTCTCAGAAGGTTAGAGAGAAGAACAGGAAATGCAGGAATGGAATATGTTGAACTTGCCTGTAATAATCACAGTGCATGAGAAATGAATATCACTGTCTCTCCAACCTCTTTTTGCTATCTGCTATACTTAACCAGCAGTGACACATCCTTTTAGAGAGACACCACTCAGGACGTTATATACAATAGAAAGTTAGCCGGGCTCACGTTTCCTTAAGGAAGTCCATAAATCATAGCTTTAAAAATAATATAGAAACAGTGGAGCACCTTCTGGTAAGTGACTACTGTGCGTACAATATCCGCTATAGTTATTTTCTGAAACTAGTTGAGCTTAGTTGTATTTGTCTAACCTGGAAGTGACCTTTCAGATGTGGATATCATTTGAGGCAGAACAGGACAAAGATGTACATTATTGCAACCCCTCCCTCTGTTAATATAACCTAACAACTGGGAATCACTGGAAATAAAATCTTTAAATTCTTCATCTCAAGAGTATTGAGCCTTTGAAGGTAGTGCAATTTCTAAACACTTCCATCCTCTGTCCTAGTACACAGAGATCTATCTAAGCCCTGGTCTACACTGGGGGGGGGCGGGGGGATTGATCTAGGTTACTCAGTTTCAGCTACGTGAATAACTGTACAGATCAAAAATGTCAACACAAAATATTTAATCATTTCCAAACTGAAATTTTTTGGAAATTTTTGTTCTGCAAAAAAATTTAATACTTAAACTTTTCATCTCAATTCAAGAGGAAAAAACATGTTGAAATATCAGAATTTTCTACAGAAATTCCAGTTTTCAACTAGCTTTAGTTGTTAGAGAGCTCTGACAGATGCCCAGGTCCCACTAGCTGGAGAAGGACTTTAGTCATGTAAGATTAAGGTTCTGGAAAATTCCCAGACAGCTGGGAAGAATGAGGGTTAGAAGAGATGGGTCTCCTGCAGCATTCAGAGGGCTTAATCAGTAGTTCGTAGGGCTGTAATTTTAGTGGTGTTTATGTTAATAATGAAAATGCCATATATATGTTAATGTTCCTTACAAGAAAAAAACTTTATAGATATGATCTGATTTCTCTAGTCTTGTGCTTCCTTCCCCCATTCTTACATTAAATATTTACCTGTGTTTGAAAGGTGGGGTTGGCAAATACAACCCTCAGCCCACCAGGACCTCCTGCAAACACCAGCAAGGGTAGATGCACATTTTAAATCAATGCACTCAGCTCTGCTCTACTTTATAACTACTGAGCTGCTTAGTGAAAACTATCCTCGCTTAGACTTTCTTTATTGACAATTTCAATAATGAATACCAATTAATTAAAAACAGACATCATTTTTTTAAATATTGTGTAGAAGAAGACTGGGGGCTAAGTCCATTGTTTTGAAAATGGAAGGTCCTAATTATATTCTGCACAGTAAAAAACAAGTGAAGTTCTAGTCAGTACCCAAAGCATGATGAACTTGACGCAGAACAGTTCAATGTACTGGCTTTCATGAGAGACTGTAATAGCTCCCGCAGCATCAGGGTGCATCTTAGTCTCTATCCAAGATGACTTATTAATCTTGAGTTTCTCCCTCGCATTAATTAAAGAAATGTTAACTCCTGACCTGTGTGTGGGAGGGCCTCTTCATCAACAGTCAAATTTGTTCCAAAGGCTTTTGTATCACTGGTGGAGGATCAATAACAAGCTCAGACTGAATTATGGTGGAAGTTCAGGTAGGAAAAAGGTTAACATCAAGGATAATATTTTTCCCTGTCTGTTCTTCTCCCCTCAACGTTAGAATAGTTAATGGTCTCCTTCAAACTCACAACCCACTCATATTTGATGATGCTCACTAATGAAGGAACTTTTTGAAGAGCAGTAGCTAGGAAACTGCTTTGAATATCAATGCCAAGGGTGCTGAAGAGAAAGCAATAAGTGACTGCACAGCCTATGTGACTTTTCCTTTGCCTTCCCACCCCCCTTCCTATTAGAACTCCCAAGCACATCAAGGTTAAATATTAAGCACTCAAATGTTGCAGTAGGCTTGACAGAGTAACCTTTTTAAATAAGCTACAAAACATTTAAATTAATTTCACGTTGACAAAGGATGTCGGACTGACAGCCCTGTAGAGCAAAGTAATTCGCAGAATGGATAGCATAGGTGGCATCAGAGCAAGCTTTGACTACTCTGACCTGCTGATGTGCCTCAAACCTGGAGGATGACTTCTTTTGGTTAAAATGAGAGGCTCTGTATCCGTTCTCTACTCAGACTACCAAAGTGCAATTTCTCAACTTTCTGATGTGGGTGACTATATATCAGATGTAAAAGTGAATAACTAGAGAAGTTTCAACACGCGGGGAGGAGGGGGGGAACCCATTCCTTTTTAATACAGATTGCAAATGTGTTTGATGATGGCATTTTTTACTTAGGTGGATGACAATGATTGATCCTTTCAATGAGTGTGTTCCTATCTAGTTTAATGTGCTGAAAGCAGAAATAATCTTGTACAGTCAGGTTCTGGAATAAAGAGATTCAACTGCCCATTCATGCAGGAGCATCTCCTTCAAACATGCCAAGAAGGGGAACCATCAGCAATGGCCACAGAGGTCTTTCTTAGCCAGAAGGAAGGTGTTGGACAAGAGCCATCAGCACCAAGTGAGTTCTCTGTAGCTACCTCTTCCTTATTAGCAGTTTGCTAGATGAATTCTCCGAGACCAGCCAAGTGGAAACATAAGATGCCTGTCTAGTTTAAAATCCATTCTGCTCTATTTATCCAGATATCGGTCTAAAGGTATCTGGTGTTTAATTGGTTTTTTTTCTTCCTTAGTAGTAACCTCAAGAAAATGAAAGCTCTAGAGAGGCATAACAAAATGTAAACAAAACTTGGGGAGAGATTAAATTAACCTCCTAAAATATTGTTCCTATTCTCACAGATCGGGGGGAGGTAGGGAGAGAGGAAGATCCGACTATTTGTTTCTGATCATCTTCCAATGTTCTTTTCCCCAAGCAGGTGGCTGTGGAATAGAGGAACATGACACATACTTGCAAACAGCTTTCTCCAGCAGCTGTGTTACTTGCTTGTATTCACAGGGGCATGTTCAACTACAGCATGCCTAAGAATGACAAAGTTGGTAACTAGAGAACATAGCTATGACACATATGGTGGGCACCTGACATACTTAAAGCTTTTTTCTTCCTTATTCTAACTGGTATTCTCATTGAAATGAATGGAGAAAGAGAGAGAGAGAGAGAGAGAAAATTATATTTTACATCTTAAAGATCTCCAACGAGAAATGTTACACTGAGATCCAGAGGCGATGAGGAGAAACCATCATTACAGTTGTGGATTTTAAAAGGACCTAAACGCTCCTTTGAGAGTAAAAGAATATGCTAAAGAAAGAGATATTTCGCAACACTATTCTATCCTCCCACATGAATTTTCAAAATGAACAGTTATCAGCGGGTGGCTACAGCAGTGGCTACATTACATATAAGAAAAAGATAGTGTTCATCTAAACACTGTAAAGAACATTTGGGGTTCAACTATGAAATCTCTCCAGTGTGTATGTCATAGATATAGTAACAGATGATGATACCAGTAGAAGCAAATAGACAACATTGCATAAAATAAGTGGAAAAAAAGGAATACTGTCCAGGATCCCAAAGGAGATAAGGATCAAGGATGTGTATAAAGCATCTCTTGCCTGACTTGGATGTGATTTTTTTTACAGAAACTACTGCTGTGTATCACGCCTGATGGTGCTGCACAACCTGTAGCTATCAGCTATGAAATGTTTTTTAATACAAATTTTGGAAAGTAAAAACCCAGAATGGTTTCATTTGATCACAAAATTCAGCCAGACAATAAGATGAACAGGGATCATATTTCTGACAGATATCAAACTTATTCAGTGATGACTTTTTTGCTGGGGCAGTGGTCCTACACTCAATTGCTCCTAAACACTGAATGACACACGTCCCCAATAGATCCCATTGTATGCATATTGCCAGGTTATACATATCACAAAAACTCATATTCATGAGGTATTTCAAGAAACTCTATCTCAATGATGGCATCAATAAATGCTGGACACCTTTAACTTGCTCCCTTTTTAATGCTGTTTGTAAGGAAGCATAATAACTAAAGATTTGGTTTTGACCTTACCTCCATTGGGAAAGTCAATACCCCCTTTCTCTGCAGCTTGCAAGTAAATTCTATATCTAGCCCTGTGTACTCAGAAGCACCAATAGAGATCCACATGAGGAAAGGGAACAAAAACAGCAGGTGACCGTGTTGACAGACCTGCATGCTTCCTTTGATGCTCAACCACTTGCTAGACATATATAATGTTTTTGCGCATGGGATGTGGGTTACTAAACAAGCTGTTTCCCAAGCCCTGTTGGGGAGAAACCTGCTACAGAGACAGTTAATCAAACAAGAGAGACCTGCTACTCTGAAACCAAAATAGGTGAGACGGCCACTTTGTAGATAGCACAACACACACAAACACAATTAATTTGTATCAAGATACATTGAAAGTACAGGAAGCTAAAGAGATATAGCTTATATCTTTCTCTCCCCCCACTAGCCAAGATAATGAACTCAGTATGTTTAAATCTTGCTTCATGCATACAGTGAAGTCTAATGTTCTTCCTTGTATGAAACAGAAAAGGGAAACCTTTAAAAATATCTGAAATTTTTCCTTGGTTTGCTTATGGTTTACAATCTGTTTCCTTCTTCCACTTACATTCTCCCTCTGAGGAGCTCAAAGGCTCAATAACTAGTTTAGATCATACTGTTGTGACTTTATCCAATACCAGTATCCCAGGCAGATAGCAACCTCAGATGTCTGTCTAGTGGCAGCTGTTGTCTGGGGCCTGAAAGATCAGCTTCCCAGGGAAGAAGAAATCAGCTACATGGAGCCTGGGTATAGCTCTTAACTTTAAAGTTTAACTTCTTTAATTTACACAAATACACTAGACATGTAATGTAAACAGGGAAATCCCTTAAAATATTTTTCTATACAATCTGTTTATATACTAAAAAAGCTTTTGAAAGTAACATCACATTATGTTGCCATCCCATGAGAATAGCTGTCTACATATTTCTGCCACAAGCTCTAATGGTTACATTATCATCTTATCTTCTATTTTGTTCTTAAAACCTAGAAATACGCATCAGTGAATACCTATCTAGGAATTTACTGTATTCTCATAATCCCACACAGAAGTTTCAGAGCTACACCGATTCTAGATTTTTTTACTCCATTTCAGCTGAATATATAATGATATTTAGAAAGAGATTCTTCAGATTAATTTGAACTGCATTTATTTTATATTTTGAGCAGGACTTTTCCCTCATTTTCACTGGCACACTTACCTACTCATTCCAGTGGGCAAATTTCAAACAGTTTTGCCTAGTGCAACTTTCCTTACCTGTGTTCTTGCCCCCTACATTTCTAACTAAACAAAGGTGGGTGCTAGATAATAACCCCAGATAATAATCTGAAAGAATTTACTTTCTGAGTGAAGGTTATCAAACCTCATGTTACAGAATACAAGTAGCTTAGCTTCGTAGGTTTGAAAGAATTGTTTTGTCCCAGCACAGCATTGTATAATTGGCAACAGAATACAAGTAGCTTAGCTTCGTAGGTTTGAAAGAATTGTTTTGTCCCAGCACAGCATTGTATAATTGGCATGGAAATGGGGTTTCACTGCCTACTTTAGATGTGGGTAATAACTACTGTTAGAGGCAGGGTATTAAATCTCATGGAACTTCATTTGTTCTGATTTGGTCAAATTGTCTGTTCCTATGGATTAAACCACATCCCTATTCACAGTATCATGCATGGGATGACACAAAATAGTCAGTTGAAGGTGAGATAATCCAACTTCCCCTCTCTCACACCCCTGCAAAAAACACCCTCCACATACATACAAAGAAAAAAAACACTACCACATATGCACACACAAAGCTTAGTGTAAAAGAGAGCCAAAAGGTCATGTCCCCAAAAGCACAAAAGATGTACATAAGATACAAGTTCAAGAGAGAAGTTGCCAGACTTTCTAGACCTTGTGATAAGATCATCAAAGATGAGAGGGTATTGAAAAAATCTGAGGGTGAAGAAGGTACCTTTGACTGACCATTGATGGTTTCTAAGGGGGAAGATGAAGAACTGGAAAGTGATTCTTTCTTTCCCCTTTTCTTACACAGCATGGCACGCCCTTAGTTCTGGCTGCTTTTCTGAAAAAAAGGTCAGAAACCAGCATGCTCAAGTGAGATCAAGTTTGTCCTGGAACGTGTTCAGCCTAGCCTGGAATATTGATGGGACTAAGTTCAAAGGGATTGGAAGTTTGGTTAAATGTCTAAGCCAGGAATCGGCAACCTTTGGCACGCGACCTGTAAGCAACTTTGCTTTGTAAGCAACCTGGCAGGCTGGGCTGGTTTGTTTACCTGCTGCGTTCACAGGTTTTGCTGATTGCAGCTCCCACTGGCCATGGTTTGCTGCTTCAGGCCATTGGGGGCTGCAGGAAGCAGCGTGGGCCAAAGGTGTGCTAGCCTCTACAGAGCTGGAAAGCCCCTTCAGTAGTGTGATTAAAAAGATACCAGTTTTACCTGTAATAAATAAATACAGTTAACTTGGTACCAATGCTTGAAGTATCTCCTTGCACTTTCCTATCCTATGTATTTTTCTCAGACAATTAGTAAGTTTCAAAGGCCAGCACTGTATTTTAGTTAAAATGATTGTCTATCACAAGTTATAAAAATATCACATATTTGATAACAGGTTGTCCAAAATAATCCAATTATCATTTTTGTCACCAAGTAGTCTGGATATTTTATCTACTCTTTTTATTGGTCTCAGCAGAGTATTTTCAATTGCAATATAACATTACTTCAGGGAGTAAACATAAATTCTCTGAAAAGGCACTCAGCAGTATTTAAAGTATGCTTCATTTTCAAATCCTTTCATGAAAACTCTCATTTTGGTTTGCATTCATTCACAGATATGTTATTTCTTAGCACTATTCAGTAATGGCACTATCATGGTATTCCACACTTGGTAACAGAAGTACCAGTATAAATCAAGAATTTATACTTAAGAGGAGAGATACGGTTTCACTGCTGGAATGCTGCTGATCCTACCTTCAGTGTGTAAAAAATAGTGCTCTATACCTTGATATCTCATCTATAATACATGACTGGGAGCTAATCTTTTTAGGTTTATCAGCACACCATTCACTACATTTTCAGATACATTCATTGTACCTGATCCATTTCAAAATGAAATTTTCTTTTTAAGAAAAAGATATTGCACAACTCAGCATTTCATAAAATATTTCACGTACATTTCACATACATTAAAATATGAAAAGGATTAGACAGTTTAACTGTGTTTGATAAAATGTCTAAAAGTTTTGGGACAAGATTTTCAAGATTGGGGCTATAAAATAAGGCACCCGCAGTAAGACATTTAAAGCACTGTAGGAAATTTAGCCAAACATTTTCCATGTATTTAGTTTTCAATTTAATATACATAGTCTAATTGTTTTGCAAACCCTTACTCCATGCTGTCCTTAAAGCCTTATACCGTACTTCATTTGGAACTTAATTATTTTTACTCATTATTAGCTTTCCAGCACCAAAAAGAACAATACCACTTTACAGTTAAAAATAGAGAAACATGGTTTGTGCCCAGAAGATCTTACAATCCAATGATAATGAAAGATGTGATTGAATCCCTCCATTGCCTTTCCAAATCTCAAACCGTAACTCCTAGCTTCAAGTACCCTAACCCTAGGAACTGTAACCCTAACTACAAGTATCCTACTGAGAGAATCCAAACCGTACCTTCAAGTACCCTAACCATAGGAAGGTTACCCTCAGCTCCAAGTACCATACCCATAGGAACACTAGATCCAGAAACCTAGGCACAGAAATCCTAAAAGCCCTGCCTATAGGAACCCTAAACCTAGCTCCAAGTACCCTACCTATAGAAACCCTAACACAAGGGTGGGGAGTCCTATCCATAGAAACCCTAACCCTAGATTGGAGAGCCCTTCCCATAGGAACCCTAACCATAACTCCAAGTACCCTTCCTATAGCAACCTAACACTAGGATGGAGAGCCCTTCCCATAGGAACCCTAACCCTAACTCCATACTGTGACATACTGTACCTTAAAATAGTTGTATTACTCATCTGTATCATACAACAGTTGTATATGATTAGGATATTTTGTACAAAGGGTGCCTTGTAAGATACCATATAAGAGTGACAGTGGCATCATAAGACCCGCCCCCCCACCTAGCCTGAAGGCAACAAGAATGCTAGGAAGACGAAGACTTTTACCAGACCTGAAGAGATTGGTCCCAGTCTGAGAAGGAAATTCACCCTGTCTATTAATAACTATGAGTTGTCTGTAACATTTATTAGGGTGAAAAAAAACCTGCTTGATTGAAATCTTGCTTAGTCTGATAAAGTTTAGAATTTAGACTGTGATTTTACTTTTATTTTTTTGTAACCATCTTTGTTCTATATGCATACCACTTATAATCACTTAAAAATCTATCTTTTTTCAGTTAATAAACTTATCTTAATGTTTTATTCTTATCAATGAGTTTGTCTAAAGCATGTGGGGAATCTGCTCAGATTACAAAGACTGGTGCATTTCCACTATCATTTGACAAAGTGGCGAACTAATTAATAAGCTTGCATTGTTCTGGAGAAGGTCTTGAGCAGTGTAAGACAGTACGTTTCTGGGGTGCAAGACTTTGGGGAGATTTGCTGGTGTTTCCCACTGTATAGCTCATGGGTGGTTTGGAGAGTATTCATGCAATTTAGCTGAGTGTGTCTCTGCATACTGGTGGTTGAGTGATAACAGCGCCTGGAAGGATTTGTTGATTGTCACTAGCAAAGCATTGTGAGACACAGCCCAGGCTGGAGATTTAAGAGGACACAGTAGTCCCACAGTTCCAAGTTGTACATCAGGTATCCCATCACACACTACTCATACCTAGGTCAGAGCAGTTGCAGAATCTTCTTTTTATGGGCTCTGATTTGGAAAGAGATACAATGAGCAAGATTTGTTTCAACATTATCATTTGTTCTGGAAACTATATTATTTTATTTTGGTTTTTGTACTGTTGTTTTCCATTTAGTTTTGTTGTA
Source organism: Dermochelys coriacea (assembly GCF_009764565.3). Taxonomy (NCBI): domain Eukaryota; kingdom Metazoa; phylum Chordata; order Testudines; family Dermochelyidae; genus Dermochelys; species Dermochelys coriacea. The sequence goes on along the minus strand of NC_050073.1, from coordinate 94,045,474 downwards.
CTTCATTCTGCCTTGTCAAAATTCATTATTCTTTATAATTTTTTCTGCCCTAACAAGAGGACTTGACTTTTTCATGTGTCTATGAAAACATTTTGTGGCCTGGATAGAAAATTACTGTCCATTCCTAGTGGAATTCCCCCCCCCATAGTTCAAACAAGGACAGTTCTTGTGGCCACTGTGTCCTCTTCTTGACAGCTAATGATAAAAGACAGTCTTGAACCTTAATTCCCTCTCCAGACTCTGGAGAGGTGATGGTCTGGGTTAGAGGGTTGACACTGAACACAAGGTAAGTGGCACTGACTGGCAACAGCAGAAATATGTCGTCATGACTCCCGTTAATCTAGCTAAAACACAAAATATAAAGAATGGGGCATCTTTCTAAAATAATTACAACACTACACTCATTTGGAAAGACAATTTAACCAATGTGACAAAGTTTCTCCTCTACCTTGGTGGGTCTTGCGCTTATTGGCGGATTTGCTTGTCTTGGAGCTTCACAACAGCCCTCAACTTGGCTGTTTTTCTGAACCCACAGTCCAGATCGACTCCTCCTGTGTCTGACCAGGAGTTGGGAGGTTTGGGGGGAACCCGGGCCCGCCCTCTACTCCGGGTTCCAGCCCAGGGCCCTGTGGAATGCAGCTGTCTAGAGTGCCTCCTGGAACAGCTGTGCAACAGCTACAACTCCCTGGGCTACTTCCCCATATCCTCCTCCCAACACCTTCTTTATTCTCATCATAGGACCTTCCTCCTGGTGTCTGATAATGCTTGTACTCCTCAGTCCTCCAACCGTCTGTATTCTCACTCTCAGCTCCGAGTGCCTCTTTCTCCCAGCTCCTCATACGCTCACCACAAACTGAAGTGAGCTCCTTTTTAAACCCAGGTGCCCTGATTAGCTTGCCTTAATTGATTCTAACAGCTTCTTGATTGCCTGCAGGTGTTCTAATCAGCCTGTCTGTCTTAATTGTCTCCAGAAGGTTACTGATTTTTCTGGAACCTTCCCTGTTACCTTACCCAGGGAAAAGGGACCTACTTAGCCTGGGACTAATGTATCTGCCTTCTATTACTTTCCTATAGCCATCTGGCCTGACCCTGTCACACCAACTATCCTGAACTGAGAGGTTTGCTGCTCAGCTCTTCACATTTGTACATCCCTCTGAATTGAGGGGAAAGCCTTTAGAGTCATTTGAGATCACATTGTGATTGTAGTCCTACCACCAGTTCCATCAGTATAGAAACTATACTATACATAAAAGTGTAAGTTACAACTCAGAGTTTGGATTCAATTAAACACCCAGAAATTTGGATATTTATATAAATTATCCAAAGGGGTGTGGAGTGGCTGGGATATGGGAAACCCAGGTACAAATATTAGCTTTGCCTGATAGAGACCAGAGTTTTCATCCCAGATCACTCCAAATCAGGTTCTCTCTCTCTCTTTTTCAACCAAAACCTTCCCAATGATAGTTATGTGGGAACTAATATGTCTCCACAAATTGTTTCAGCTTCAATGAAAGAGTCTTTTGTGAAAATGTTCCAAACTGGTCTATAGTTCAGGGCTTATATACAGCTATGATAAGTGCTACAGAAAGCCTTAAGATAGATGTGTTGGATGAGATTATACACAATTCTAATGCAATTATAATTCTACTTCTAATTCTAATACAATTCTACTTCTACTAAAGTCAATAGTAAAATTCCCATTTATTTCAATAGGAGGAATAGTTAAGTTTTGTAAATCTCACTTTTTAAATATTATTAGGGGCATAGGGTCAGAATTATAAAGATATTTAGGTGCCTAAACATGCAGATACGCACCTAGTGGGATTTTCAAAAGCGCTTACATGAGCTAGGCACCTAACTCTTATTGCCTTTAAATCTGTCTACTGATTTAGAAATTAGTTGCTTCAGTAGTTTATCATTCAGTTTGACCCAGTACATGTTAACTAACCAATATTATTTACTCCAGGATTTCAGTTAGTTAAACTGTTTCTGAAGCCAAAACAAGAGCTTAAAATCAGTCTTTATGCAAATTCATTGTTACTTCTTTTAACTAAAAACAATGAAGAACTATTTGTTATTCCATAGTTGTGACTGCATTGAAAAGTTGAGGACATACTAGGAATTTTTTTCTTATCTCCAGATATTTTATTTTATTTAACAGAACAATGCAAGACAAATTATTTTGAAATTCCAATGAAGCTGCTGGGACTGGTTACTCTCTATGAATACAAAATGTAATTGGAGAACTGTAGATAGGAAATAAAATTTAAAAATTTTACCAAATCCCTATTGTACTAAAATCCATTGGTTAAGAGAGTATGCAAAAGAAGTCAATTTAAAGGACAGATTCTGGCTCAAGATTAATCAAGTGAGAAATATTTCATTTCCAGAATAGCCTTTTGGGATCCAGCCTTTTTTGATTCACTTTAACTACTGTGAATCAAAGGGAAAGGTGCATTACAAAACATTATCTGATCTGTGAATTATAGTGGGTGAAAAGTATGATTTTTTTAATGGGAATCAAGAAAGGAGACAAAGGTTGGAATGTTCTAAGAATGGATATCTGAATGGTGCCGAAGTGGTGAGAATGGAATGGTATGTTGGCACAAAGAAAAAATGGTGCAAAACCTACATAGTTAATACAAACAGCTTGATATGGGCAATGTCATAAACTGTGACTATTGAGTCCCTTGTCCTTTGTTAGACGATTTCTGAACAGAAGACAGGATCTGTACAATATGCTAGTTGCAATATGCTAGCTGTACTGTAACTCTTCCACTAAAGAACAGTATTAGATGTAGTAGAGGTATATAGTCTAGCTCTCATGATATTTTAAAATGAATTTAGTACTCACAAATAATGCCAATCTGACAACCCAGTGACTTAGAAGCCTCTGTTTATTCACAGAGCAGGTACAATATGGGCAGCATACTGCTGGCCTTCCACATTCAATGATGAAAGTACTCCCCTTGGGTTCTGGACAACATATACAAATCAGGGGTTGTGTGGGTCTGGGGCGGGGGAGGCAAGTGAAGGGAGAGACATGCAAGAGAGAGGATATGGTAGAAAAATGTATCTAACTGGCTCCAATAAACAGATTATACTAAAATAAATCTCTATAAATCTTGGAAAAATTGATGCTAAGTTAGATTCTCAGCTAGTGTAAAACAGACTGGCCACATGAAGAAGCTGCCATACTGCTGAGCTGTTGATACCGATTGAACGGTTGATGCAAATATGCACCTCAAAGATCACTCTCAACACTGTCAAACCATAGTCTGACACGCCATATTGATACTCCGCCCTAAGACATTTTTAATGTGCCTGTCTCAGCAATATATTACTCTAGGTGCAACCACTGTATCTAATGATAGCTATTATAAACAGTAATGAATTGAACCACAGAGAAGTACAAAACAGCACAACAATCTTCAGTAGTAGATCATTTATCATACTGACCTCAGCAGCATTGCAGGTGGTCTTATTTCCACAAGAACACACTGCTCTTAAGGAGTGTTTCTGTTTCATTAGCCTTATGCAGGCTTCCTCTCCTGTTAGATATTCAAGCAGATTATATTTCCTTTCATCTCTCTTTCACAAAACAGAATTATTACCATATGGGCCAAACTAGGGGGAAAATCTTCCCATTACCCATTCTTATTTGTGTTTTCTTTCATTTTCTTAAGATAAGTACCTGGCAATGGGTCCTGTTCTGTGCTCATCTCACTTTCTTTTATGGTGGGAGAGAGGACTAGAGAAACAAATGGTAGAGCAATCAGTAGTACTTAGTGCTTTTCTCTACCACAGAACACCATCTAAGAGCCTGGGGCTACTACAAGACATTCTTAGCATTCCCCTCTAACTTTCCAGGAACACAAGGAATGGCAGAACATGTCTAATGTTCCTTGGGTCCCTACACAGAACCCAATTTGCATGGCCACTGGCAGATTTGGGTACAATCTACCCAATGCACTAGCCTCATTGTTTAAAAAAAAATCTATGTGCTCCTGGAGAGAAGAAAAACAGCTTTCTAGAATAGGGCTGAAAGAGGTCAGATAAGACCAGAACAAAGGAGCAAACATTGTTTCATAGGGCAGGGGGATTCAGTCTAATTTGAATTTAAACAAAGAAAAGAAAGCTGTGAGCTGAGCTTTTCCCCCAACAGTTTACAACCACTTTCCTGCTTTCTAGCAGCAACTAGGTTAAGTAATGAATATTCTCTTGGCCTTGGCCTTTCTATTCTATTCCTGTCAACAATCTCTCACCCACAGCATACTGCTAGATCAAAAGAAAAGTTTCCTCTATGTTTCCCACTATCTCCTTTTATGTGGTCAGGACACCTGGTGGCCAGTTGCTAAAAAAAAACATATTCAGCCTTCAATTGTTACTCTTTACATTTTCACCTGTCCTGCTTGCAAATATTGGGAATGTCCATTTAATCATCTATCTGTAGCAGAGTAGGGAAACCGACCTTATACTGTGGGTTTAGGGCCAGATCCACAAGGGTACTTAGGTGTTGCAATGCTGAGGATCTCAGTAACTAACTTTTAGATGCCTTGAAAATTACAGGAATGCCACCATGATCCACAAAGCCTGAATTAGGTGCCTAGACTCCCTATACAATGAATGGGGTGTTGTCTAAACTAGCAAATGGGAGATGCAGATTACAGCTGTGTGTGCTAAGCCCCACCCCTCTCATGGAGATAGGACCTAAGTATGGGTTGCAAGGAAATGCTTTCCTCTGCTTTGTGATTTGTGAATGGGAACCCATTGCCTAGAGTTGGACAGCTTAGGCACCTAAAGTATTTCTTGTGGGAAGGAATTAGGCACATGCCTCACTCCACACAAAACCAGAGGAGGGGTAGAAAGAGAAGATGCCCACTGATAACTTTCAGCAGTTAGAGCACTTGCCTGGGATTTGGGAAACCCACATTTAAACTCTCCCTACCAGAAAGGGAGAAGAGATTGGAACAGGGAGATTGGAATTATTAATAGTGTGGTCTAATCACTGAGTACATGTGATGTTTGGGTCCCCTCAGTCTCTGCCTGTTCAAGTCCTCCCCCACCTCTGACCAGACTTTAAAAGGGACCCGATCCAGTAGGCAGCCTTTGAGCATGTCCACTGGATTGGGTCCTGCACGTGACTTAAGTGGCCAAATACCTATCTTTCCCAGGCAGTGCACATATTCAGAAGCAGAAACATAGGCCCTGCCAGAACTTTTACCTTGAAAATTTAGGCACCAAGTTGGTTTAGGCACCTACAATGTTTGGCAGGAGTTTTGTGCATCGCACTGGAACCTAAAACTGGGATTTAGGCACCTATACCTGAGATTCAGGTGCCTAAATCTAGGGTTAGGTGCTTAAGTACAGTTGTGGCTCTGGGACTTACCAATTTATCTACCATCATTTCACTGTCTCATAATACCATTGAACTAATCACTCTCACTGTAATTGCAATGTCACAGGATTAATGTATTTCATTAATGAGGCTGTTAGATGTTGGCACCGGTTACTTACATACACTGTTAAAGTGATGTTACCATATTTTTTATCTCATTATTTTTGTTTCCCAACTGCAGAATAAGTGTGACAATTAGGCCTACCCCAAATTTATCCAAATTTTGAGCTCAACTGTAGACAATATGTGCATGTTCATAAGGTGTTACAATAAATGACAACAAACGTTGATGGGGAAAGATGTGAAGGGAAGACAGAATAATAGAATTAGTCCAAATAGCAATGCAAGTTGATATGATTCAGACTGTTGAAATTATGCTTGTTAATGGAAGTTAATGAGCCAAAATTGATATGCTGGATATTAGGCCTAATTGGTGGACCAAATAATGAGGGGATGGGCTATTCCCTTTCTGGGTCATTTAAAGAAAGATTTTTATGAGGAAAGTAGGGAACAAAAAGAAGAACAGAAGGAAAGAACAGAGAGAGGCTACTAGAGTGACAGTCACCATCATGGCTGCCATCCCCACCATCTCCTGGGACCTCCAGCTTTTCTTATCCTGATCCTGAGAGGTGTCCTGATCAGACAAGGCTAAAGAAAGGGAGCGAGATAACATGCCACCCCTAACGGCTCCAGCTGAATCCCAAACACCATTTGGAATGAAATGGGATCAGACATTAACAACAGTAACGGCAGCAACATCTCCAGCTCATCTCAATAACTGCTTTACTTTTCCCCAAAAGCACAGTTATTGTCATCTTTGCTACCATCTAAGAAACTGTCAAACAACAGGGATTTTTTTCTTCTAAAACCTCTCTACAGTTAAAGGAAAAGGGAACAAAGGATGTTATTAAAATAAAAGCCTTATTTAATACGTTACATTTCAAATGCTTTAACTGTTTTCTCTTCTTTTCTGTATCTTTAATAAAAGGATTTGTAATGGTGTGTTTTTCATGGTACTAAGAAGGCTGAGATCTCTGTATGCCAAGCCTCAAACCTTGTTTAACACTGTTTAATGTTGGATAGTGACTATATTAGCTCATATATTCCATATAACTTAATACAACACCCCTACACTTTGTCACCCATCCACATCTTCCTGAAAACCTTCCTGCATCCTGATCACATGGCTGCATTTGTATACAGGTCTAGCTTTACCCGTGGCAAAAACAGAAAACTGCAACAGTGACATTACTCTCCCCACTTTCCTCTGTGAGAACTTCTTGCTCCTGATCTGTTACTGCCAGAGTGCTGTCCTGGGAACACTACTTTCTTTCAAAGCTGCTGTGGAAGCAATCTGACTTCCTATCTGACCCAAGGCAAACCACCAGTGTTCTCATTGTCTGGACCAGATCTTGGCCTCCATTTCACCTGCTTTGAGCCAGTGCAAACCTGGCAGAAAGTTAGCTTAACTGGCTGGTACAGGAGTCCTCCAACAGAGAAATCCCCGGTTGGTGCAGAGCCAATCTATCTGGATCTACAGCGTGGCTGCAGCGCTGGTGTATTTGGGAGGGAGACATATTGTTGGGATATATATATATATATATATATAAATATATATATATATTGGGATATATACATCCATGTAATATGTTCTAGGCTATTAAGCCCTACTGTGAATAAAGTATGCTTGACATAAGTTACAGGTATTGCATGTTGGCAACTGAAGCCAAAAAAACCTACTTAAGGTTTCAAGTGGTCAAGGACTATTGTACAAAACAAATCTGTTATGTCCATGGAAAATATATGAAGAATCACCATTTAAAAAAACAACGGCTGGGAAATGGTATGCCTTGGATCATGGCAGCTTGCCTGGAACAGAGTTGTGAGTAAAAGGCCCAAACAACAAAAACAAAAAGACTGATAATGTCACATAACATCACAAAGTGAATTATAAATGAAGGCTTCACACATTTGCAATCTGAAGTCATTTATTAATCCAAAACCCTGTTTGAATATGGTGTGGTATTTGTGGCTCCCTGCACCTTGTAATTAAAATAAACCTCAACTGATCATCGGGACGTCTAACTACGAACTCTGGTGTAGTATGCTTGGGGTATAAATGTGGAGTAGGTAAGGTTTAATTTGTAATCTTAAAGTATTATATACCGACACTGTGTCCGGTATATGCCTGCTCCGCCATCCCATAGGGAGGATCCTGCTGTGGGTTGAACAATATGGCATGACTGGAATACTACTGCAGCTCCTTGGAGACTGTTGCAGGTGACTCAACTAAAGGCAGCACTGAGTCTGCTCTAAGTGCAGACCACTGTGGATGGCTTTAATGCGCTGGCATTTCTCTTAAAGTTACCCGCCCCCTATATATATATGAAAGGAAATAAAGTCACAATTGTTTAAAAAACTTTCTTTATTATTTGTTGCACAAAACACTGAGAGACATCAGAAGCTAGATGGGGGTGGGGGGTTAGGTGGGTGGAGGAGGAAGGAAGGACAAGTCCAGAAACCAAATAGAAATTTAGGATATGCTTTCTGCCGCTTGTGTAATCCTTTGGGGTTGACTGTGTGGGTCCCGTAGCCTCTCCCCGCCCTCCCCCCCGTGTTCTTGGGCATCTGGGTGAGGAGGCTATGGAACTTGGGGAGGAAGGGGGGCGATTATTCAGGGGCTGCAGCGGCAGTCTGTGGTCTTGCTGCCTTTCCCACATTAGATCCACCATACAGTAGAGCATGTCAGTTTGCTCCCCCAAGAGCTTGACCATAGCATCCTGCCTGCTCTGATCGCGCACGTCCCTCCTTTCTTTGTATTCATGTAACGCTTTACGCGACTCTGCAATTGTTTGCTTCCACGCATTTAACTGGGCCCTATCAGTGCAGGAAGACTGCATGAGCTTGGCAAACATGTCGTCCCGGTTCTTTTTTTCCGCCTTCTAATCTGGACCAGCCTCTGGGACAGAATAGATAGGGGCTGTGCTGAAACATTTGCACCTGCTGCAGGAGGAGAAAAAGGGAGGGTAGTATTTTAAAAGTTACATTTTAGAGAACAAAGGGGACACTGTTTCTCATTGAAACAGGTAATTCATAGTACACAGCACATGTTCTTTCTGTACATGGTCTCATTTTGCCTCTTATACTGAAGTGACTGCCACTTTGGTGTGAGTAAGCCGTCACATGTGGCCAGGCAACAGAATTCAGCTTGCAGGCAGCCTGCGGGCTCTCTGGGATGATTGCTTCACACAACATCCTCCCCCCCGCCATGCACACATACACCCACCGCAGGGCTCCGATGAGGCTCTGAGCAGGGATGAGCCCTTTAAACTAAACGCGAACAGCCCAGTGTGGCTCTGATGAGGCTCAGAGCAGGGATGAGCCCTTTAAACTGAATGCGAACAGCCCAGCACGGCTGGGTTTCCCCCCACCGCATGGCTCCGATCAAGCTCTCACTCATCAGAAGTGCCTTCTCCAGGGTCATGGTCCGGGAGCCGGCTTTGGGAGTAGGGGGAGGCTATTGGCTCCAGCATTAAGAATAGTTCTCGGCTGGTGGGAAAACAGATTCCCCACTTGCCGCCTGTGCACTGTCCTCCTCCTCCTCCTCTTCATCCTCCAAAAATTCATCCTCCTCGCTCCATGCTACTCCCCCATGGCAGATGTCCACAGACAGTGGGGGGTAGTGGTGGCGTCAACCCCCCCCCAGTTGCATGCAGCTCATGGTAGAAGTGGCATGTATGGGGCAGTGACTCAGAGCATCCATTCGCCTCCCTGGCTTTTTGGTACACTTGCCTGAGCTCCTTGATTTTTGTATGACACTGTTCTGTGTCCGTGGAGTAGCCTCTTTCCGTCATGGCCCTGGAGACTTTAGCATACGTATTTGTGTTCCTTTTTTTGGAACGTAGTTCTGCATAAAACATTCGACTCCCCAGCATGCAATGAGATCCAGTACCTCCCATTCGGACCATGCTGGAGCATCTGTGAATCTGGGACTGCGTGGTCTCTTGAGATCGTGAACTCTGCATGGTCACCTGTGATGGTGGACTGTGCTGATGGTGACCAAACAGGAAATTCAAAAGTTCCCGGGGCTTTTACTTCCTACCTGGCTAGTGCATCGGAGTTCAGAACATTGTCCAGAGCAGTCACAAGGGAGCATTCTGGGATAGTTCCTGCAGGCCAATATCGTTGAATTGCATCCACAGTACCTGTAACCTGGAACTGCAATCTCGATTTTAGTGCTAGTCCATTTGCAGAGGTGGAGTACAGAAATCAGGGTAAAGAGCCCTTTAAATAAAAAAAACTGGTTTGGTTGTGTGGACAGAACCAGTTTTATTTCGAGGTAACTCGGCTAATTCCAAAATAACTGCATACTGTAGACCAGGACTCAGAAACTACTGGGAGGGGATTGAGAGGAGGGTAGAGAGAAAAGGAATAGAGGTGTAGCAAGATATGTCCTCACAAGGTAGAATGGAGAAAGTTTGTATAAAGTTTTCAAAGCCAGGAGGGTTCCAAACTTCACAAAAAGAAGTAAATTACACTTCTGCATTGCAATTATACCAGTTATATGCGTGATAGGATTTTATTTTTTACCAAACAGTATTTTTATAATGCCAACCTAGCTATAGCTACATAGGTGTGAAGACTGCAAGCAGAGGGGTGTAACATCAACACAGATGTGCAGTAATAAATTAGTCATGTTTGAAACCACCTATGGATAAATGAAATTACTGACCAGCAGTGGTTGCCTGACCTGTATCCATCAAAATGTCAAATCAGATATTGGTAGACAGCAGGTAAGCACTCTAGAAAGAATGGGGCACATATTAATCTCTGACACTGCTCCATGCTGTTTCAGGTAATTGCGACATAGAATGACTTACAGATCTATAAATGTAACCAGGAAAAAGGAGCCATAGATTAAAAAAAGCACCCTCTCTTTGTTTTTAGAGCTAATATTCTATTTGCTGCCAAATGAACCATCCTGATCTTGTATTGAATGAGTTTGGGCTAGTTCAATACATTTTTATAAAAGACTTCTTACTATGAGATGTTACTAAATATCCCTTATGAAAAAGTCCTATAGAATTTAATTGACAACAGTTAGGTTTTGCATAGAATTTTTTGTCCGCCTATAGAATTAAAGAGGGAATTATATCCCTTCTATAAAATTATAAAGGAGTGTTCGGAAATCTACTGAAATTATCTTATTCTGTAAATACATTCTATAGGATTTTTCAGTAATTTCTATAGTACACTATTACATTTTAGAGTATTATATTGGTTTAATCCCTATAATATTATGAAGGATTTTTCCTATATGATTATTATTAATAGGAAATATTAATATCTCTGTGCAAGCAGATGTAACTCTCCCCCTACTCTGAAAGGAATATTCACACACCTTATACAGTCCAATTTAACCACTTTCTAGAGTTTCTTTTTTTTTTTTTTGGTAACTCAGATATCAACCACCAGACATGACATTTAGCTTCAGCTTTCTCCCCAAGTATAACAATAATAATACCAGGTTTTAGAGTAGCAGCCGTGTTAGTCTGTATTCTCAAAAAGAAAAGGAGTACTTGTGGCACCTTAGAGACTAACAAATTTATTAGAGCATCGGATGCATCCGATGAAGTGAGCTGTAGCTCACGAAAGCTTATGCTCTAATAAATTTGTTAGTCTCTAATGTGCCACAAGTACTCCTTTTCTTTTTGCGAATAATAATACCAGTTGTTATATAGCTCTTTTCATCAGTAGATCTCAAAGTGCTTTTTTTACAAAAGAGGTTAATATTACTATTCCCAGTTTACAGTTAGGGAAACTAAAACACAGAGAGGTGAAGTGACTTGCCCAAATTAACTCAACAGGTTAATAGCAGAAGTGGGCATAGAACCTAGGGGTTCTGAAGCCCAACACAGTACTCTATCTACTAGACCACACTGTCTTCCTGTTGGAATGGTTTTTCCTGAAAGATCTCTTCATTCCACATCCTTGTTCCATTTCTCCTTTGAAATAACATAACATTCACAAGGTTCTTTCCCTAGTTTTAACATCTGGATTCTTAAACCAGCTGTATTTCATTATTAGTGCTGAAGTTCTAGTTTCCAAGTTACCAATTTAGAATCAGTGAGTCAATGCTCATGGAAATCGTCAAGAATCTTTCTATCTACTTCAGTGGGCACTGTAGCAGTGCCCCAGGCCCTTATCCTCTTAGGTCCAATTCTGAGAACACCCATCTACATGAATAACTATGTGAGAAGGACAAAGGATTATTCACATATTTAAAAGTTATTAATTGGTTAAGGGTTTGCAGAAACAGGGACTTAAATTGGAGAACACATGGTATTTTGGAACATGGAGTTTATAGAGGTGAGAGAATAACATTCATACCTTTGTATGAATATCTGCATATCTTTATTTATGAGACAAGGTGGCTGAAGTTATATCTTTTATTGGACCAACTTCTGCTGGTGAGAGAGACAAGTATGAAATGCATAAAATTTTAATAGATTGCTATAGAAATAATTGAAAAATCCTATAGAATGTATTTACAGAATAAAATCCTTTCAACAGATTTTTGAACCATCCTATATAATTTTATAGCAGGGATATAATTCCTTCCTTAATTCTATAGGATGGCTAAAACATTATATATAAAGCCTTACTGTGACCAATTAAATTCTTTAGGACTTTTCCAGAAGGATAGTATGAAGCCTATTTAAAAAAAAACAACCCTGGACTAGTCCAAATTAAATTCTAGTTCAATAGAAATTTGGAATAGTTCATTTGGCAGCAAGCTTGGAAGTTTGTCTCTCTCACCAACAGAAGTTGTTCCAATAAAAGATATTACCTCTTCCACATTGACTTTCTAATATCCTGGGACCAACATAGCTATAACACCGCATATATCTTTATTTATGACATGTCCATCTTCTTTATCTTAGAAGGTCTTCAAATTTAGCTCCCTTTAAAGTGGATTGTAAAAGCTTTCCACTTCTGAAAGCTTTCTGCATGGCACATTGGTTTGATTTTATGTTTTATTGTGTTTTATGTAACAGAGCCAAGAACATGGCTGATGAATAGGCACCTAAGAAATAAAATTAATATTAGTTCAACCAAGTCTTTTATGATTAATTCTTGTTTAAAAATACATCCTCCATAAAAATAAATCTTTACTAAATGTAGCTGAATAAAGGTATCATATACTAGACAAACTATTTTACTAATGTTACTTTACAACATTTTTTAAACATAGTTCATTCTGTGTCAGCAATTTTCAGATACAAATAGCCATGGATATAATTTAGATCATTTAAAAGCTGATCAAATAGTAAATATAAAAAAGTTACTTGCAAATATTTTTGTGAGTACAATTTGCTGTAATTTGGAGTGGAGAATTATTTCATTTTTTTACCTGATATTCTTGAATAAGTTTGTGAATCCCGAAAGTTTCATGAATTTTAGCATGACTCATGCTTCATCTGAAAGTTTGTATCTGATGTTCATTAGTCACTATTGATTATTCTCCTTTGCTTAAAAAGTTTAGTCATCTATTCAGAGAGCAGAAGCAATACCATCAGACTTAGATGATTTACTATATGCTGTGAATAACAAATAGCAAACAATGCACAGATGAAGCAGGCAGTTTACAGAATAAGCCATAGTGAAAAGTATTCTTTCATATTACTGGGTGAATCCCTATGAATGTCAAAAATTTTAGAAAAAAAGTCAAAACCAGTCCACGAAAGATTCACTAATCAGAGATTCACTAACTAAATTAATAATGGATAGTATACATAATAAACAGTTCCAGCACTTCTAGTTGTTTTTGACTCCAAGTACCTGATCTGTAGGTATAGTTAGGTATATAGATATCATAGTTCAAGGCTACCTGTGCCTCTGACTGGACACTCACAGAAGTTACTAAGTTTACCAGTTCCAAAGAGACAGAGCGCATGTCAGCCTGTAAGGATAGTTGAAGACCCATGCTTCATTTCAACCTAACAGCACTGAGAATGTATTATAATAAAACAAGAATAAGTTTATTAACAAGGAACATAGGTTTAAGAGATTTCTAGCAAGAGTGAAAGAGCTATAAAGGTTACAAACAAAACAAAGAAAGCATATTTTCTATGACTAAAACTTAACTTCAGCAAGTTACAATCTTTGTCTAAGCAGGTTTCTCACCTATAGTCAGTTCCCAGAGATTTCATCCCCATCTTAGATTCAAGAAGTCTAGCCTTTTGTGGCCCTCAGATGATGGGTGCCAAATGGCTTTCTGTTTCTGCTTATATTTCCCAAAGTCTATTGTCTGTTTCAAGAGCCAGGAAGGTTTCCTGAGGGTACAGACTCCATCCCCAGTCATGATTGTTAAAAGATCATCTACTCCCTTTGCAAGTTTGGTTGCTTGTTTACCTTTTATGGAAATATACATCCATTGTTTCTGGTCTCGCCTTGCTTAATTTACACTGGAGACAAAGTCAAGCAGACAAAACAACATTCTGTTGTCTAGGACAGGATGGGCTTATGCACTGCTTGTCAAACATTTCTTAAGAACATTTTTCCAGAATAGATCTATAATTCTTTATATAGTTCCCACACATAGATTACACAATAACTATATAGATGCACGTTCTAGCGAGGGTTCGGTGTATTGATGACCAGCATGTTATCAGTTTGCATATGATACCTTACATGACACCTTTTAAGTACAGATTATGACAACAGTTTATTGGAGTGTATCAGTCCTGAAGCGAATTATAGTATAGTGTGCCCCCCGCAAGTGGGCATTGAGGGGCTCCCTGGGTCATAATTACATGGGAGAAAGACCACAGAAATCCTAGCACCTCTTGATGGTTTATTTGGATAAGCTTTTATTACTCTTCCCAAAGACACTGGATAGTGCTATCTCCTCCTTGCTCAGGGCTGATAAATTATTCTAGAGCAGCCTTAAACTACCTATCACACATTAAAAACAAACTTATCATCTGGCATTCTTTTAATGAAATGAGCCTGTCAAAGTTACATTTTGTCTCCAGCAAGGTTATACATCTAACAAGTCTCTGCTGCATTCACTTCTGTTGAGAATAAATACTTTTCATAGATCAATATTTCTGCCCATTTGCCTTGTTGAACAGATACCAGTGCATGTGTAAAATCGACCCAGCAGATGTGACTTTCCAGCTACCAAACCATTACATGAGCTGAGAAACGTCTAATTGGGCCAACCATCCATATAGCTCCAAGGCGTTCCATTAAATTCTGAACTTCAGCTTGCTCACAAGGGATTTATGATACCCCAGGCTGCAGAGTGGTAATATGTGTTGTGGTTTTTCCAATTTATGCTGATACTGTGAAAGATGGGGATACTTTAGCTCCCCCCCCCCTTGTCCATTATGGTGTTTTCAGAGTAGCAGCTGTGTTAGTCTGTATCCGCAAAAAAGAACAGGAGTACTTGTGGCACCTTAGAGACTTACACATTTATTAGAGCATAAGCTTTCATGGGCTACAGCCCACTTCATTGTATGCATAGAAGGGAACATATAGTAAGAAGATATATATATACACACACACGTTATGGTGTATTAATCTAGCTGAGAATCTAGCTGAGAATGACTGAGTTATGCCCTGCTCATTAAATTCTATTGGTAGTTCCCAGCCATCCTGCAGAGAGACCCCTAATGCACGCTAAACCTTTGCTGCTGTTTGGCACCTTTGTATCCTTGTATGGCCTGCTTCCTTATGTAAATGTTGTTGTCAGCTTTCCTGATGGAGTCAGAGATGCTATTTAATTTCCCTGTGTAAGGGAGAGAGGATTCCTTTAGTGTTCCCAGCCTGCCTGTGAAGATTGTGTTACTATCTAGTGTGAACTACAAATGTGCCAGATTGCTGAGCAGAACCTGAGGCAATCAAGAGATTGCAGTAGATAGAGTTATGTGTCTCTTATAGACCTCATTGCTTGCAGAAAGCTTCCTTCTTTCAGGAAAAAAAAAACCCAAAACCTGATAATTCTTCAGGGAAATCCTCAGAGTTCTAGGAAAAGTTTATGGTGAGATATAGCACAAATAGAGACCTACTGTTTTAAAATTCCTCCTGTCCAGTAGGGAGATTTTGTATTCTGCAGGATTAATTCTATCGAGTTACTGTATAAATCAGACTCTTTTCTTCCACATGTGGAATTTCACACTTCAGAACAATACCTAGTTGTGGGACATATTCTGAGAGCTGTATTCATATTGAGAATGTCTTACTCCATTAGTTTCAGAGTAGCAGCAGTATTAGTCTGTATCTGCAAAAAGAACGGGAGTACTTGTGGCACCCTAGAGACTAACAAATTTATTAGAGCATAAGCTTTCATGGGCTACAGCCTACTTCATCGGATGCATGGAACAGAATATATAGTAAGAAGATATGTATATATATATACATATAGAGAAGTTGAAAGTTGCCATACAAGCTGTAAGAGGCTAATTAATTAAGATGAGCTATTATTAGCTGGAGAAAGAAACTTTTGTAGTGATAATCAAGGTGGTCAGTGGGAGCTGTGATCGGCCAAACCTGTGGACGCAGCAGGTAAACAAAACGGCCCGGCCCGCCAGGGACCTTACCCTGGCGGGTCGGAGGCCACAGGTTGCTGATACTTGTTATAGGTTATTGTGACATTTCATGAACTTCCAGTCACTTCTTACAGTCATGTTTAAAATTAGGGTAAATTTGTATGCTGAATTATCACAACATATAAGATAGATGCAACAACGGTATTTCTATATTGATCCAGTTTTTCAAAGTGTGTATGTTTATGGAGGGAGATGCTGATGTCTAATGCAAAAAGGGCTTTCACAAAAATGCACATGCACTCACTGTACCTAAAACACCTACATTTGTATATGCAAACTGGTATTTGGGAATATAAAATTGATAGCTGCCCCTGCCAGTGGACCCTTAGTCTTTGTTTAACTAAGACTTGAAGGTATTAGCTAATACATGATAACTAATGTGTTAATAGCCTAGTGTACACAAGACCGTATGTCTTTAATATGCTAAAGTAGAGTTAAAGCTTGGGGCCCCCAGGACACACTGGTTTGTTTACACCAAACAGTTAACTCATTAGCTAACACTTTCCAAATCCTAATCAAGACATGGCTTTACACAAACAATTACGTATTTTACACATACACCCACAGAAAGTTTTGCAGCCAGACTAGATGCAAGCATATTTCTACATTATGGATGACATTTGATTGATTCAGCTGAGCAACTCCATGATATATCTTACTGAAAAAACAAGGCTATGGCACAATGTGCACTGCTTTTGATAGTTCCTTCTTGAGTAAATTCTCATGATAGAATCTATCTGGCTAAAATCTATTTTCAGAAACTATTCAACAGAACTCTTTTGTTCAACAAAAGAACCTCCTTTATGATGATCCAAATTTGCCTAACAACAGGTGTTTCAATTTACAGTGTCAATACATAACTTAATGCACATGATTCCTTTTCAATGTTTTTCTTTACTCACATTTCTCGTTTGGCTATTCATTTTCTTATTGTTCAGACGAATTCTTCATCTTCTCCCACATCCAAGTCATAGGTTTACTAAGATTAATTGCTTCAGTCTTCTCCATGATTTCAGAAATGTTCAGTTCAGTCACAATAAAGTATATCTTTTCCAACAAAACAAGACTAGCCTCTACAGCCTCTCTTTGAATCTAAACCTTAATTATCTCCTTGCTTCTACTCCTCAAAGGGAGATTACATTCTTACGTTATAGTCATTCCTACTTAAAACACTGTATGGAGATTGACAATCAGTATGCTATAGAGTAAGGGCATGTCTACACTAGAAACATTACAGTGGCGCAGCTGCAGATTTAGTGCTATACTGTAGACATCTACCTCAGTGATGAAAGGGGTTTTTCCATTACTGTAATAAATCCACTTCTCTGAGAGGCAGTAACTAGGTTGATGGAAGAATTCTTCCATTGACCTAGCAGTGTCTATAGTGGGTTTTAGATTGGCTTAATTACATCACAGAGAGCATGAAATTTTTCACAGCTCTGAACAATATAGTTAAGCCAACCTAACTTTCTAGTGTAGACCAGCCCAATGTGAGGTGAAGTCTAATCACTGATATGCTGGTTAATCACCTAGGCCTTGTAATTTTGTGGAGTCCTGTTCTAGCAATACGTCACCAAAACACTGCTACCTCAGACAACTCTCCTTGTTCTCCAGTCATTTCAGCATCCAGTTCAAAATTGCTCTTATTTTCAAAGAGTTATCCAGACAACCTCATGGACCTTTACTTTTTCTACTACTTTTCCAGCTTCTTCTGCTCACCTAATGTTAGCATCTTCTCTGTCTCTTCCCACAGTTTCACCACTACTACTATGACAGCCTTCTGCTTTGCCACCTGAAGCAGTCATTCTGTTTCTCTCCATTTCAGTGATTCTCTCATTATTTAAGATGACATACTAATATGTTTTAAGTTTCCATATACAAAGTTACCATCCACATAATGCTTTCAATCATCTAATGATAATGATTATGTTAGTGTAAGGAAAACAAAATTAAGAAACCAAGAACAAAAATAAAGCCTCCATGAGAGAGCATAGTGTGTGGCTCTCTTCCATTAAATTCTGCTGCAATGTTGAGAACAAAGATGGCTTCTGCACTCTGTGCACAGGAAGAGATTTTAGAAATTTAAAGAGACAGCACGTAGAAAGCACAAGACATCACAATTACATTCACCAAAATATTCACAGTAAAAACAATGGTCATTTTATAGGAGTGTAATATAGTGGTCTAGATGCATTTATCTATACATAGTTAGTTATAGTGGCAAGTTTGGAGTCTTCTATGCTAAAGAAGAAAAGAAACAGGATATGTGTTTTGATAGATTTCACCCCACTTATATTGGAGGCTGAGAAATTAAAAAGGAATGAACAGAAATAAGACTCCCAGTATACTGAATATATTAGAAAGAGCAGCACTGATACTATCTTTTCTGTCAGACAAATTACGGTCTACTCCTGCAGACCATTTAGTTCTTCTTTTCTTTTTTTTTGTTATTGGGGAGGGTAAAAGTGCAGTCGACTCTTAGCCTTCAATCTTTCTGAATAACTTGCTTTTCACTCTTGGCTGCTCAACATCAGTGCAGTACAATTATGAAAATGTAAACATCACAAGAAAACACAGCACACAGGCTGTCACAACGTGTTAAACTTGAGTGCCCGATTCCCTGAGCAACCACAGAGAGAGAGAGAGAGAGAGATTTCATCAGGAATTCCAGCTGTGTCAATTTAGTGTGTGGAGTGAGCAAGGATCAGAGGGGTGGGAGATGTGGATCCATCAAGTTCAGATGCGACCCTGGCCAACCTTCCACTTTCAGTCAGGAGATAGAATCAAATCATAAATTGGCCTGTCAAGCTCATAATCAAATGCCCTCACCTAAGAGGTAACCCAGAACATACTTCAATTGGTCCCTATAGTTTGTTAAAATTTAATCCTAAGACTTCTTCCTCTCCCCACAGTGGAAATGGTATAATTTACTTTTCTAAAAGGCTATCAAGCAAAGGAGGAGCAAGTCATCTGGAGCATGGAACAGTTAATTATTTTGTTTTCAGACCATTAGCAAATTTGAGGCAAGGCACACTGCCAGATTGCTGTAGCATCAGACTATGTTCATTCCTACTCCTTCATTGGTACATTTATCTGCTTATCCTTCCTTCCTTTTAGCACCAGGAAAGACCACCTTCCTAACTAATAGAGCCTTTTAAAACCTGGGAGGGGGATTATGGGCTGCTGTCTAGTCAAAGGGACTGGGATTTAGTACACAGGAATATGCTGAGCCCTTCACAGTACAAACAGAAATACACTGTCCCCACACAAAAGGCTTAATGCTAGATCCACAAATGGGACATTGGACTTATCTATAGGAACACTTAGTTCACAGCAAGCTGAGATGTAAATCTACCCTGCACTAGCCTGCTACACACAAAGTATCTGTGAGGACTGTGCTATCGTCCATTCAAAGATCAGCAGTGTGCTTTGATTTACCCTGCATTGAAAGAGGAGTAGAGTAAAGCACATTAGGGAACTTCTAGTGCATGGCAGCAGGTTCCACATAGGAAGTTAGTGCGCAGTAGGCTAGTCCAAGATTTACACCCTAGCTGGCCATAAAATAAGTGTAGACAAGCCCTTAGCTCAGTGTTGCAATGCCCAATTTTGGGGCAGTCTGCTGCTTAGTGGAATCCATAGCCCTGAGTTAGGTGCCCCAGGCTTCTTATACAATGCATGGGGAAAGTTAGGGATTCACAAAAGCCAGCAAGTTGAATGGGAAGCTGCCTAGAAATAGAAATAGAAAATGCCAAGGAGAGGGACCTAAGCCCTGACCTTCAAAGAGACATAGTTGCTTCACTCCATTCCAGAGGGAAGTGCCTATCCCCACTCAGGATTCACAGCTAGAACCTTCTCCTGGAGTTAGCAACCTACACCTTCTTTCTAGTAGACATATGAGAAGGAGCAGTCTCTTCCCCTTATAATTTATAGTGCAATGGGTAGCCCACTCACCCCTGCTGGGGCTGACCCAGGTTCAACTCCCCACTCTGCCTGAGAGAAGCATGGACTTGAATCCAGGTTTCCTATGTGAGAGCCCCAACTGCTGTGCTGTGGGATATTCTAAAGGATGGATTTTTTTTCAATCACTCCTGTTGAAAGTGTTTCACTTTGCTTGAAATATTTAAATATTCTTGGTCCAGAAAGAGTGTCAGAATGACTTTATCGACTATTGGTTGATGCATTCCCCTAAGATGTAGTCATGTTTAAGTCTCTTATTTAATGAATATTTAAGTATTTAATATTACACCAGAGTAATTTCATTGACTTCAGGGGAGGCCATAAGTGACTAGCAGGCTAACAAAAGAATGCGGTCTATTGGCAGCACTTTCTTCACTTTGCCTTTTCTTTTGTTTGCAAACTGTCTTCATATAGTTCACAATTTCCCTGAATGTATCCATTATTCAAAATTATGGGACAAACATTTTGTGCAAATAAATTCCTGAAAATCAATATCTGATCACAGAAATTAAAAAGGGTCCTAATCTAATCTAATCTAATCAATGGTTCACTGCAAATAGTTTGCCAAGTCCTGGTTATTTCAGCATAGACCATATTTACACTGGCAACCTATAGGTTAAAGGATCCATATTCCCTTATGAATTCTATGAGCCATCCAGCCACCAAAACAAAAATAAATCTTTTATAAACATGCCATTAAAATATGTAGTCATATGGTAAGCATCTTAGTGAAGCAAGCTGAAATTTTATGTAGTGTCTACTGTTACAATTGCTCTTACAATATATATCTTGACCTATACTGTAAAGAAACTTTATTTTAACTATAACAATTAAAATTCAGCCATAATTTTTGAATAAAGGGTTACTAACTTCCTTAGTTTAATAATTCTCAGAATATCCCACTGTTACTTGAAGATATTTAAGAGGTGACAAAATGTCACATCAAAGCTTCTCAAAATAACAAGTAATCATGTTTAAGAAAGCCACCTTTCCCCATAAATTAACAGGGTTGGGTTTATTGAATTTTGCATTACCTTCTGAAACTGAAGTTTGCATCTGTTCCAAGACTGCAAAAGCAAATGGCACAAGTAAGGGTGAAAATGTAATGCAATAAAATGTGAAAAGGGGTGGGGGGGGAGGGAAGGAAAAGAAAAAAACACATTTCTCAACAAGTAAGCACATTATTATAAGAAAATAATGAGCTGTCAATGAATAGAAATGAACTGATCCAATAATTCTGCTTAGATTCCAACCTACTGACCTGGTATTTAGTTATTTTGTAGAGAATGTGCCACTATGGTGGTTCATGAAAATGCCTGGTAACTCACCAGCAAAGTTACAAGCATTTATTTTGTTTGGTTGCAGTTTGTTTATTTTCCCCTATTAAAATCCTATCAAGACAAGCAGATGGAAAGGAACTGAAAAAATCTTCAGTTATTTTCCAGCCAGTTACCACTGTTCAGAGAGATGCACAAACAATTTGGGTGCATTGGCTAGAGAAGTTGAGTGTGAAATATGCTTTCATGGAAAAATGAGAAGTTACAAGTATGTATTAATTATCATTATATGTTGAGTACTAGTTTGGTGCATTTGTTGCAGCAGAGAGAGTGATAATTAAATAGAGAACAAAACTAACCTTTAATCTCTGCATTTCCTGATTGTTTGCCAAATGTAACTTCTACCGGATATGGTGTACTAACACTACCCATGTTTTGAATTGCTACTTTCATGTTATTCTTCTAAAACCTCTCTTTCAGGATGGATCTTGTCCAATACAGACATACACGGGTGATGAATAGAGGAGCCCTGTAGGGTGTTCCAAATAAGACAAACACAAACAGTTGCTACTTTACCATTTTACTTGGCTCATTGGACTTATATTCTTCTGAAGTTCAGATACATTACACACATACAACCAGAACTAACTGCATTTGTAAGTGGTCTCTCGTGGATTTAGAAAGCTACAGGTTTTAAAGAAAAGAAACTCATGCAGAGGTCTTCTCAGAATGGCTGCCAGTTCTATACTCTTCACTGTCCCAGAATTTACTATTTGAAAGAAACAGCATGAATACATCTACACTTGAGTTTTTAGATTTGTTTTAACGTGTGCTAATTAACCACATTAACTATGATGATTATAAATGCTGGTGGGCACCACACAAATATTTGTTTCTAGTTATGTTTAACTGTGCTGCAATGACACTAGGGACAGCATCCTGTCTACATCAGACTTTACAATCATGTTAGTTAACATATACTAAATAACACATGTTAAAACATAACTGGAAAATGATACCGTATTTGACAACCTGTGATCACTGTAAGTTTTAAAACGAAGAAGTGAACACTAATGCTTGCAAGAGGGAATGTTTCAGATATCATGGTGATAGACACAACATACATCCAAAGTAAAAAAAGATAAAATATAAACCTCCATTTCCACACTTATTCAGTCACAGGGGAAGAAGTTAACATCTGTAGCGACAACAGATAAATCAGCCAGGTCAGCGCAACACATTTTGTAAATGTAAATCAGCTATAATCTGATTACCTCTACAATCAATTAACTGACTACATGGAAAATGAAGTTCACATATTTTATACTGGGTAAGATAGCTGGTGATATATAGGGATTTAAAAGTGATTTGTCATTAAATCTTGTGATGTATCATTGAGTAACATAAATGGAATTTTGTACAAAATTTTCATTTCACACATTTTACATAAAACAAGCTAACAATTTAATCTTCCAGTGTTCTTATTACTATGAAAGTAAATGCAAATTTGACTGGTTTACACAGTCTTGCACACTGAGGATGAAATACAGCTGTAGTATAAGATGGTGCGGATGGACTGAAATAAACAGAACTCTGTCAGGCTTAGTTTTTCCTTCAGAAAGCCACAGTTAACATTGTTGTGAGAATCACATGAAGCCTTAAACTGTGATTTAGAACACATTCTACATCCTTTTTTAATAAAACAACATTTTGGGTTTTTAATTTATGGAACAGGGGAAAAGAGAAGTGGTGAGGTCATCTTTTATGCTATATTTAAGTCCAAATAAATGTCAGTTTAAGTGGTTCATAGTTGCATAGTTGTAGAGGACCAGACACAAGGCATGTGCCCTTTATGTGTGGAACTCTTTGATGCTATCCTCACTATATTTTAACTGTTAACATTTGTTTAAACTTTTTTTTTTGCACCAGAAGAGGGCAAAAACACCCGCAGGGCATAAAAGCTGCACAAAACCCACAGTCAGTCTAAAAAAATCTCTCCTGACTCCCAAAAGGGCAGTTCCTAAGCCAAAAACTAATAATACATTTAACATACTTAATGCAGAATACTGTAGTCATCCCAATTTTTGCTTAAATAATGTACCTGTTCAATTCCACTGCATCTCTTGGAAATCTATTATACTTGCCACTCTGTGAAATAGTGCCTGCTTAAATTCTTATGTATATGCCTTCTAAACTTAAGCTTTTATCTCCTAGTTCTTCTCTGTCCAACAAGCTCAAATAAATCATCCAGTTAAAATTTTATAATAATCGTCAGCTAATTTAAATATTTCAATCATGCCATCTCTTAATCATGTAGGGCTTTGCACCTGGCTAAATTATATAGTTAATGGTCAAAACCCCAATACCAACTAGCACAAAAACTGTCATCACCGGAAAGCTATATTTCATGAGAGGTGCCAAACCCTCACTGATGATCTGTTCTGATATATAGCTTACTCCAACTGTGAATAGATCAAAACCCAGACCGTTTATTTTCAGTAGGTTAGATAGTGACTTGGACTATATAATTTCACAAGGGATTGGAGTGGAGGGGGGGATAGCTCAGTGGTTTGAGCATTGGCCTGCTTAAGCCCAGGGTTGTGAGTTCAATCCTTGAGGGGGCCATCTGGGATCTGGGGCAAAAATTGGGGATTGGTCCTGCTTTGAGCAGGGGGTTGGACTAGATGACCTCCTGAGGTCCCTTCCAATCCTAATATTCTATGATTGAGAAGGAGTAACAACTCCCCTCACACTGCTGCATGGGCTACATGCACCATAGTGTCAGACCATGCCTGCTTATCCTCCATCCGGGGTTGTTGGGTGGGTAGTGAGCAGGAACAGGTGGAAACTGATCTACCTTGCCCAGAACAGGGGAACCAGTTTGTGGGTTATTGTAATTTTCTGCTAGTATTAGAGCAAGGGAGAAGCAGGGAAAGTACATTTCTGAAGCACAATTAATTAATTAGTATTATTGTGGTGGTATCTAGGAAGCTGAATCATAGACCAGGAGCCCATTGTGCAAGGTTCTGTACAAACACAGAGCAAAAGAATAGTCCCACCCCCAAATTTCTTACCACTACTATTCCTGGAGTTATTTAGCTTATGCATCACTTCTTACTCGGGGCTGTCCCTGAAGTTGTCATCTATAATTAATGTTCCATTTTTCTAAAAGAAATGCCGAGTTTTGTGCATATATAGATTACCAGAGTCCTAGGCCAGATGGGACCATTGTGATCATTTATAGGTTGATCTCCTGTATAACACAGGCCATAGAACTTCCCAAAAACAATTTCTAGAGCATATATTTTAGAAATAACTTTCATATGTATACATACCTGCAGTTGCATGTGCAGACTGAACAAATGTATGTGCAAATGAGTGATTGGATATGTAACTTCCCATTTATGTACTCAATGAATTGTTTATCCAATTTGTATATTTTCATAGTTATTGTACACACAAAGCATAGGCACATATAATTGTTTTTGCATATGGAAATAGGCTTCTTCCATTTAAAAAAGAAATATCTTTTATAGCGTTGCACCTTTAAATATAATGTTCATTCAGCTGTTTTAATGTCAATTATTTTGTGTATGGTTCTCAGAATGAATGTGTCCCCAAGATCATTAACTGAGCCTTAAGCCATTAATTGATTCTAGAAAATGACAAGAACATGTTGCACAGAGGAGAAGGAGAGAGAGAGAGAGATTTTCAGTGAATTCACTTTTAAAAAATGGTCTGTAGTTAAACTATTAGTCACATTTGTTGTCTTCATCATGCATATATACCAGGTTACTTTTATTTCCCTTGTATATTAACCCATAACACTGCTGTCTGGAGTAATGGCAAGACACATAGAAAACCCTGGTGAAATCAATATATCATCTGTGTCTCCTGGGAATCAAACTCCTCGCATTGCACTTCTTAGAACTGTTTCCCATGTTGCTCCTTATTCATGAACTCCTTCCCCAAATTAGACTGAAAAAGGCACTACCCTCTCCTCCTTCAAATCTCACTTTTACTGAGTTACCTATAGGAAATTGCCAACAGATAGTGGCTAGACTTGTGGCTAGTGGTCAATAGGGACTTTTGATATTTATTCATCCCACGTAAACACAAGTTCTTATTGCTTTTCTGCACACCCTCCCTTAGCTGTTTCTTTCCCTTGTTTGCCGCACTCATTGTTGCATCTTGTCTTGATTAGATCATAAACTCTCCAGGCTGGTGCTACCTCTTACTCTGTTTATACAGTGCCTAGCACTATGGGGCTGTAATTCTGAGTCACCTTTAATCTTCTTTTTAAAGGACAAATCAAAGGGAGAAGAGATTGGAGCATTTGGTGTTAAATTAAAATAAGTCTAATGGCCCTGGGCCCAACCCAGCAAAGTATTTGAAACATGTTTAACTTTAAGAATGTGGGTAACCCTACTGATGGCAACAGGACTGCTAATGTGCTTACAGTTAAGCATGTACTTGAGTGTTTTGCTGGATCAGGGCCATTATGCATCTATATTCACTAACCAAACTGCTCTATTGATTAAAGACAATTAAATATATGTGTGGCTGATGAGTTTGGGTTTGCAGCAGTTTGTGGGAATGTTATTTCCACTTTGCTTTGCCTTCATTTACTCCCCTTCTTTGTCAATGGTGGATCACAAAACTCAAAACAAAGGTAGGCTAAAATCACTGAGCTTCGCCTGATTTCTGATTGAAGCAATATGAAACAGCCAAGTGTAGTTTGGTGTCCCCAGAAACAATATACATTAATGGTTCAAGTGTTCTCAGTGCAGTCTCTCAAAAAACTTCTCTCTGATTAGCTGAAAAGTTTATGAAGTTCAGTTTAATTCAGGGTCAGTAATGGTACTCAAAACTCTGGGTTTGTGGTTGTTTTATTAAAATATAGCCTAACTCAAGATACATAGAAAGAAACTGGCATAGTTTTAGGGGTGACCTATCATTGCATAACTTTTCCTTAGTATTTGCAGAATTCTTTCTATTCCCTATAATAAGTACCGAAACATTTAGATCATACTGAAAACATACAAATACATTTATTTACTAAATGAAAAATTGGCAATTATTTTAAGGATGACCATTGCATACGCATCTTCTCACTTTACAAAAGAATCAAATATTTAGCCTGAAATCCAATTAATAACTTAATTTTCAGATTCTAGTATTGTACTTAATCATATTACACTTTTAATTAGAAGGGTATAACCTTAACAGATAACTTGAAATATAATTCTTTAAGGTGTAACCAGGTTCTGTCTAGACTTCCACAGTACTTGGGCAAAGTCTCCAAATCACATAGACATTTTAACATAAGGGCTATCAGTTTAACATGTTTTTTTTTTCAGATGGGGTTCTGCTGTTCGTTATTTTCTTCAATATTTTGTTTAGGATTAAAAAGCTAAGGCCAAACTCAGCCATGGCATATATTGGAGCAATTTAATTGATTTCATGCCACAAACTAATTTTGCCTATTAGTTGTTTCATCAGTAACTAAATCAAGCCTAACAGTTCGGTCACTATTCTCAGAAATCAGTAACAGTTTAGACATACCCATGTTTTCTTTCATGTTTAAAAATATACCTTTCTCTTTTAATTCCTTAATGATCATAGGCTTGTAACACTCCTAGTATTCTTTTTATGCATGAAATGTTTCATTCGTACAATTTCCCCTTCTTTAATGGAAGGCAGATTTGCTCCATCTTTTGTATCCATATATTCTTTATTTCCTGTTTGTTTTAATTTGACACTAGAAAGAATTTGTGCTTTTCTTAACCTTGAATGTTGTAAAGAGTGTGCATGTGTTGCCCTTTTAATACCTCAAAAATGGTTGATATCCATATTGTGCATGGACTTAGTAGTCAAGCAGTCTGATTTCTTTCCAGTTTTTTATTTTTTCAACTCATAGGCTTTGCTAGATCTCTTTGTTTATATATTCTTCTTGGCTATTTGACTTTATTGTAATAAAGAATAGTTCTCTTACAGGTTTTACTTTTCAGCAACAAGTGCTTTTCTATTTCTTTGGTGGTAAGTTGCACTCCATTATCTGCGGCAAGTTCTTTAGTCAGCCTGGCTTTAATATTATTTCGCAAAAGCTTTTATCACAATGTAGGTGTTGACAGAAGATGAGTACATCACTTCAGTCCATTTACAATAATAGTTCACCAAAACAAATTCATACCTCTGACTTACTGGCAGATGATCAAATGTCCTCATTAAGTCAAATGCTATAGTATCCTTTCCCATGAACATATGAGTTTCGGGAGACTCCTGGGGGAGCACAGAGCTGTTGTTTGGGTAACACAGAATTGCAACAGAAAAGGGTACTTGCAGGTCAGGACTAAGAGCTTTGAAGGAACTAGAACTAAAATAAGAGAAGGTGTGGATGGCAGAACTGCACAGGAATAAGGGGCATTGCCACTCTAGGTTAAGGTGTAATGGTAGAGATGTGTGAGGAGGGCAGCTTTAGCATAGAGGAATTCTCACTTTCCCAGGCATGAAAATTAATCACCCCACCAAGGAAAAAAAGATCCCTTTGCAAATGGTTATATATTCTCTGATATTCTTTTTATCCAGATGTGTGCTTAAAGACTTTGATGTCCTGCTTCTGATCATTTCCAGATTCAGATGATTTCTGCTTTTCAGAAGGATAGAAACCAAAGAAAGACATCATTTTTTATGTTCTTGTTCTTTCCTCTATACTCATGTCACCCATACTGCCTCTCAGCAGTTCATCCGAATGTATTCAACAATCTTTCGTTGACAAACAACTTGTATCTGCTCTCCCCGACCCTTGAAGGCTTAGGACAATATTTTGTTTTGTTTTGTTTTCTGTAAAATACGTTATTCATTGTGGAACTTTTTTTTCCTCCTTTTTCATTTGGAAATGTCTCAATGTGGATGAAACACAGATGGTAAAATAATATCAAATCCAAACCATCCAGAAATAGGAAGGAAGAAAATCATTTCTGCTCACATTCTCTTATAAAAACGAGTCCTTCTACTCCATCCAATTATTTTCTTATTATAAAGCAAATGGCTTTTGTTTAGGAAAGCTCATCTGTTTGTTTTATGTCTCTAAGCCAGGAAATGCCTATTTGAGATGGAACATCAGGTTTCTAGAAGCAGCCCAGTAGCTGCAGGACAATGAACAATGGAAATCCAGACAACCTTTTTTCAAATGCTGAATTATAGAAATGCAAATGATAGATTAGACTTTCAAATCAGATAGTAAGATAACAACACAATCACTCACAGTGCTCTGAGGTGTGCCAAAATTATCTCTTCTTTCCAGTTTCTACACCATGGCATTATTTGCACACTGAACATTTCAAAGGTTGCATTTCTGAAGCATGTTATGAGTTAGAAACGGAAAAGACCTTTAGGTCATCCAGTACATCCTCCTGCCAATGGAGGATTGTTATCTACAGCATATATCCCTTATGATATTTTTAGACATTTATCTTGGCACCTTGTAATATTATTTAATCATGCCATAAATTGTCCTCATAAATTAGTCCCTTCAGACTCTTAATTATTTGTGTTGCTGTTTTCTGAATATCCTCTAATTTATCAACATTTTTTTGGTATTTAAATATCCAAAATTCAACATAATATTCTCAGGGCAGCTTCACCAAAGCCAAAAGGAGAGGGGCATTTCATTTTCTGCTATGCAATGTGATGCCTTTGATACACAGTTCAAAATCACATTGACTTTTAGTGTCACCATATCATGAAGGCTTATCAACCTTTTCCATAGTAGAATTTACATCTTAACAGAGAAACCAAACTTGTAGATGACCTCTGTTCCTATTCAGGATTGTGTAGCCCATTTGCTCTCACAGTTATGATTGCATAGCATCCCTGTGACAACTACAGCAATTGCTTGCAATGGAATTAATAATAAGAAAAATGTTTTATATTTTAGATGTCTTATATCAGCTAGACACCAATTTATCAGCTAGACGCAAGAGAAGGAGCCAGCACCACATGATCATTCAGCTTTTGGTGGACCAAGGAGGGTTATGTGGATCACAATTTGGAAAACACTGCCATATTGCATGGCTAGTTCATAACTATTTTGTTGCTTAGTATCATTCAAGTTCTCTTTTGACATGACAGCTCTTCAAGTTTCCTACTTTCCACTAAGTAGTTGCATAGCAGATATATCTGGATGCTTATGCCTTTCACAGGAGAATCACAAAGTGTTTTTTATGTTATTTTAAGTATATTCTTTCCACAAATTCATCCCTATTGAAAAGCATATTAATTTTGGAGACAAAAGTCCACATTTTTAAAGCTATTTAGGCACCTAAAGGTACAGACAGGTTCCTAGTGGGAAGTTCAAAAGCTCCTAGGGGGTTAATGTCCCTGGACATTAATGGGAGTCAAGTGCATAGGCGCTTTTGAAAATCCCAGTAGCTGCCTATCTACAACTTTAGGTGCCTATCTTTTAAAATGAGGCCCTAAGTGCTTTGAACTCTTACATATTTGTAACTGGCAGACTTTTCTAAAGGCTTTTTGCTGAAAATGCATTGTAGGAATTAATTATGCCGTCTGTGTCCCAATCAATCATTCTTGTTCACAGCAAAATGAAATGCCTTTAAAATAAAATTTAAAAGCGTTTAAGATCCCAGATCATTAACTGGATATATGATTGCAGACTAAGAACTTAGAAATAATTACACTGAAAACAAAATAATTGAAAATCATTTCCTCCTTCACTTGCCTGCCTAGGCTCTGTTCTTAACAGGTAAAAGGTGTTTTAGTTCACATTTAAGCCTATACCATATCTTGATGTTGAAGTTGTACTATACTTTTTCTGTACATTGAACAAAAGCAGGTCATGTCACTGGGGCCATCACATGCACACAGGAAAGACAAGTGGATTCAAATGACAGAAGGCTTCCAAAACTCTTCAAGAAGCACCTGCTAGATGTAGCACAATAGATAATGAGCTTGGGACGGGGGAGGGAGTAGGCATAGGACTCACATTCATCCTCTTCTGTAAGTAACTCTCCAGTTCCATCATTGCAGCACCACAAATGTCACTTTTTGGAAGGAGACTCCATCATTTTGGATTTGTTTTAAGCAGAAATGGACTTGAACCAACATTGTGTGTCCAAACACCTCAAATTTTGGGAAAGCTTAGATCAGGCATCCAGAACTGCATTTAAAATTCATAGCATTGGCCTATCTCTGAGATATGCCCAAACCTTAACCAAAATCCAAACTCTCTGAATTTTGGGAGCATTTGGATACTGATATATCCCACAATTTATTAAATAACATGAACATGTGTTTAAGTCCTGTGTAGTCAATGTGACCTAACTACATGCTTAAAATTAAGCAGATGCTTAAGGGCTTTGATGGATAAAGATGGTTTTAAACCTGTGTCCAAGGGTTTTTGAATCAGGGCACTGAGCTGAATTTTGCAGTTCAAGACTTCCTCTAATTTAGGGCAGTATTACTAGTAACTGCCTCTTGCTGTGAAGGACTTTCTCAACAAGACATTAAAATATCACTCATATTTTGAAACCACCATTAATCAAGACGGTATAACCTTGAAACCCTTTTTGTGGGTTTTCTTCTTGTCAGCAAGAACAGCTCTAATAAGCATTTACATTTCCATGTGCTGTCACCTGTTCACGTGGCCAGTTTGCATTCCTTTATGGCATAAAAGTACAGACTAACCTGGTGCTTCTTGCTGGCTCCTAGTCTACATTTTTAAAAAAAGATGCTACATAGACAAGGAATCAGATAAATACTGCCAACAGCAGCAAGAACAAGTTTGATGGATAAAGGGGGTCTAGTGGCAGAACCAGCAGTTTGGCTGTGGTTAGGGTGCTGTGGCAGTCAGATGTGCAGTATTTGAGCAGTGGCCATATGCTAAATCAGAAAAAGCTGAAGGTGCCCACTGAAAGGGATTAGGAGCTGAGCAGAAAAGGTGCTAATCAGATACAGGGCTGAATAGGAGATATGACCTAGAGAGGGAAGTACAAAGAGACCCTTCCTCACCCAAGTAGGTAGCAATAAAGACATTGTGTCCCCTGTCTCTGCTGAACCATTTAAGAAGGAGACCTACATATCACATCCAACTCCCTGAGAATGAATTGGATTGAGTTTGGACTGGAGAGTCCTCCTAGTAATGGCTAGAGCTTTGAGTTACATAGTCTTTGTGTTTCAGAGTAGCAGCCGTGTTAGTCTGTATTCGCAAAAAGAAAAGGAGTACTTGTGGCACCTTAGAGACTAACAAATTTATTAGAGCATAAGCTTTCGTGAGCTACAGCTCACTTCATCGGATGCATTTGGTGGAAAAAACAGAGGAGAGATTTATATACACACACACAGAGAACATGAAACAATGGGTTTATCATACACACTGTAAGGAGAGTGATCACTTAAGATAAGCCATCACCAACAGCAGGGGGGGGAAGGAGGAAAACCTTTCATGGTGACAAGCAGGTAGGCTAATTCCAGCAGTTAACAAGAATATCAGAGGAACAGTGGGGGGTGGGGTGGGAGGGAGAAATACCATGGGGAAATAGTTTTACTTTGTGTAATGACTCATCCATTCCCAGTCTCTATTCAAGCCTAAGTTAATTGTATCCAGTTTGCAAATTAATTCCTTATTAGAGCATAAGCTTTCGTGAGCTACAGCTCACTTCATCGGATGCATTTTATTAGAGCATAAGCTTTCGTGAGCTACAGCTCACTTCATCGGATGCGGTGTTACATTATTTGCATATATTTCCTCTCAACTATTAGGAGGATTTGAGCCAGTTGAAGTTGCCTGGGTGGCCCAATCTGATGTGTTGGGTTACTAGGCAAAGAAGAGTTGTACTGGAAGTGCCCAGCTTCCAGCTCAGCACAGCTTCCCAGTGGACAGAGCAGAATAGGCTGCATTGGGTATCTAGGTTATTAGGTGAAAGCATGTTTATGTTAAATGGTGGCACATGGTTCAGCATTAAAGGCCACAGAGAAGCAGCTGCAAAGTACTGACTCCATCATAAAACAGAGGGCAGGATCTGCTTCTGTGCTAATGAGTCACCAGGAGGGACAAGTGCTGGCAGCCAGAGAGAAGGGGCTGCAGAGTCGATGAGGGAGAAAGATAGTTGAGCAATTCAGGAGCATTCCAAAGACCTTAAAATGAGGGTGCAAGGGAATTTTGCCTGCTCCATGTGTAGCCCTTTGGTTGGGTCTTAGAACCAGCTTTGTAAAGGGAACAATTGGTTGGCTGTATATGTGGCTGGAAATAGTTTTCCACTATCTTCTCAATGACCAGGACTAGAACAGGAAGATTTGAGACTGGATTCCTCCCTGTTGAAGGAAAATTTGAATTGTGGAAGTAAATATGTGGCTACATAGGTGGTGTCAGCAAGAGGGCTTTGGTTTCTTCTCCAACATGCTGATGTTCCAGGAAAGAGAATTATTGTGTTGGGATGGGCTCCATCTATCAAATACTGTGTTAGGGTTACCAGTTTTGGTTGGATGTATATCAGGTGGTTTCATCACATGATATAATCTTTAAATAAAGGTTAATCTTTAATTCCTGGAGCCTCCAGGACAACCTTGGAGAGCTGGCAACCCTAACTAGGAAGAGCATATTTGAACATTATCTAGCTAACCCGATAAAGAGATTTAAACTAGTTCCCGTGGGGGATGGTGACAAAAATCCGGCCAATGCACATCTAGATGCAAGTAATGAAGACAAAGGGAAATGGGCTAATTTCTGGAGAAGGCACCTGAAATCATAACTGCATTAACAAGGCAAGAAGAAAAGCAAGAGGTCTGTCTGCAAAATATCTTTGATGCCTGTATACAAACGAAAGGTGTATGGGGAACAAGCAGGATGAACAGGAACTCATGGTGTATGAAGAAAATTATGATTGAATAGGCATTACAGAGACTAGGTGGGACAACTCCATGATTGGAGTACCAACATTGAGGGATATAGCTTATTCTGAAAGGATAGTTATGGGAAAAAAGGAGAAGGTGTTGTGCTGAACATCAAGAACATATATACTTGCTCCAAGGTCCAAGCGGAAGTAAGTGACAGATCTACTGAGAATCTCTGGGTGAGGATAAAAAGGGAAAAGAACAGTAGTGATGTTATGTTGCGGGTCTATTATAGACAACCAAATGAGGATGAGTCATTCTATAAGCAAGTAAAAAGATTAGCTAACACACATGAGCTAGTATTAATGGGGGATTTTAACTTTCCTGATATCTGTTAGAAGATTATTACAGCAAAATATAATATGCCCTGCAAATTCTTAGCCTGTGTAGGGGACCGCTTGCTGAATCAGAAAGTTGAGGAAACAACTAGAGGTTATTTTGGATCTGGTTTTGGCCAACGGGGTAAATTAGTTGCAAACTTGAAGTTGGTCGGGAACTTGGGAGGAAGTGATTGTGATCTGATAGAATTCAAGATCCTATGAAAAGAAAGACATGAGAACAGCCAAACAGGGACACTGGACTTCAGAAAGGCAGATTTTAACGGACTCAGAGAAATAGTAGGCATGGTCCAATGGAAAGACAAATTACGAAGAAAAGGAGTCGAAGGGGGCTGGTAGTTCCTAAAAGATGTAATACTAGAGCAGGGATCGGCAACCTTTGGCATGCGGCCCGCCAAGGTAAACACCCTGGCAGGCTGAGCCGGTTTGTTTATCTGCTGCATCTGCAGGTTCGGCCAATCGCAGCTCCATCCCAGGACAATGGAGGGTGGAGGGGAAAGAAGCAGCCAGCATATCCCTCGGGCTGCGCTGCTTCCTGCAGCCCGCATTGTCCTGGAGCGGCAAACCGTGGCCAGTGGGAGCTGCAATCAGCCGAACCTGCAAACGCGGCAGGTAAACAAACCAGCCCAGCCTGCCAAGCGGCTTACTCTGGTGGGCTGCATGCCAAAGGTTGCTGATCCCTGTACTAGAAGCTCAACATCAAGCTACTCTAATGCAGAGGAAAAATAAGAAGAGCTACAGGAGGATGCTCTGGCTTTTTAGTTAACTAAAAGCGATACATACAGGAAATAGAAGGAAGGACATGTCAACAAATATACATGGGAATAGCACAAGCATGTAGGGACAAAATCAGGAAAGCCAAGACAAAGAATGAGTTACAGCTGGCAAGGAATGTTAGAAACAAAAAGAAGCGGCTCTTCAAATATGTCAGACAAAAAAGAAAGATCAAGGACAGTGTGGGTCCACTGCTCCATGGAGAAGGGGAGCTGGTAACAGAATATGATAAGAAGGCAGAGCTTTACTTTGCTTCAGTCTTCTTGAAAAAAATAAAGTGTCTGGATGACTAGCAAAGTTATCATAGACTTCCATAAAAAGCAAAGGATGCAGACCGGGATAAATAAAGAACATATCAAAGATCCTCTGACCAATCTGAATGAATTCAAATCAGTGGGGCCTGATGCTATTCACCCCAGGGCACTGAAGGAATTAGCTGAAGAAATCTCGGAGCCACTGGCAATAATTCTTACAAGCTCATGGATGACAGGAGAGGTCCCAGAAGACTAGAGAAGGGCTAACATAATGCCCATCTTTAAAAGGGGGGGGGAGGAGGAGCCAAAGGACTATAAACCAGTCAGCCTGACTTCAATACCTGGGAAGTTACTAGAGCAACGTATCAAACATTCAATTTGTGATTTAGTTGGGGATTGGTCCTGCTTTGAGCAGGGGGTTGGACTAGATGACCTCCTGAGGTCCCTTCCAGCCCTGATATTCTATGATTCTATGATTACTTAGAGGATGAAGGAGTGATCACTAGCACCCAGCATGGATTTGCAAAGAACAAGTCATGCCAAACCAGCTTGACTCCTTCTTTGGATTGGTGGCTAGCGGGAATGTGGTGGACATAGTATACCTGGACTTCAGTAAGGCTTTTGACACAGTCCCACATGACATTCTGATAATTAAGCTGCAGAAATGTGGGCTCAGTGGAACTACTGGATACACAATTGGTTAAACAACCACAAACAAAGAGTAGCTATTAATGGAATTATGTCAGATTGGAAGGAGGTCTCAAGTGTGGTTCCACAGGGATCTGTTCTGGGCCCGATATTGTATAACATCTTTATTTAATGACCTGAATGTTGGAATAGAGAGCATCCTGATCAGACTTGCAGATAATACAAAGCTGGGTGAGGGGTTGCCAACACTTTGGAGGATAGAGCTAAAATTTAAAGGGATCTTAATAAATTGGAGAACTGAGCTATAGTCAACAAAATGAAATTCTTCAAAGACAAAAGTAAGGTGCTACACTTAGGGAAGAAAAACCAAATGCACTCATAAAAAATGGGGGATAACTGGGTTGGCAGCAGCATTGCTGAGAAAGATCTGGGAGTTGTGGTGGATCACAACCTCAATATGAGTCAGCAATGTGATCCTGTTGCAAATAAAAGGAAATGCAATTTTAGGTTGCGTTAACAGAGGCATAGCATGCAAGTCATGGGACGTGATAGTACCTCTCTATTCGGCACTAGTTAGGCCTCAGCTGGAGTATTGTGTCCAATTTTGGTCACCAATGTACAGAAAGGATGTGGAGAAACTGGAAAGGATCCAGAGGTGAGCTACAAAGATGATCAAAGGAATGGAATGCAAGTCATATGAGCAAAGCCTGAAGGAACTGGGTCCGTTTAGTTTGGTAATTTGGAAAAAAAGGAGATTAAAGGAGGACATGATAGCAGTCTTCAAATATTTGAAAGTCTTCCATAAAAAAAGATGGGGAAAAGTTGTTCTCTTTTATCACAGAGGGCAGGACAAGAGGCAATGGATTCAAACTACAGTATAGCAGCTTTAGATTAAATTCCAGGAAAAAAATTTCCTAACTGTAAGAACAGTAGGACAATGGAATAGACTGCCTTTGGAGGTTGTGGAAGCGCCTTCATTGGAGGTTTTCAAAAGGAGACTGGATAGCCATCTGTCTTGGATTGTTTAGACATAACAAATCCTGCATCTTGGCAGGGGATAGACTGTGTGACCCTTGCAGTCCCTTCTAACCCTATAATTCTAAGATGATCGGGGCCCATTGCTGTTTTTTGAGAATTGGCCAGACAATACCAGGTCTCAAGGCTGCCGGTATATTGGCAAGACAAGATGGGTGAGGGAATACCTTTTTGGGACCAACTTCTGTTGGTTAAAGAGACAACAGACTAGTTTTCAAGATACACAGAGCTCTTCTCCAGATCTGGGAAAGGTATGCAATACCTTAAATACAAGATGGAACAGATTGTTTAGCATAAGTAGATAACACATGCTGTATGAGATGAGACCATTCAAAGTAAAGTGGCCTGTTAACATCTCTGCAGCCATAGGACAAAAAATGGAGTTTAATAGGTTACAGGTTGTTGTTGAGCCATAAATCTTTATTAAGACCACGATTTTAAGTGTCCAGCAATGTTACAAATTTAAGCTCCCAGGCTCATCTTTTGATATGATATTTTTGTCTTTTATAATTTTTCTGTGTGAGTTCATTCAAAAGCATGTCTGGCTTCACCCACATAGTTGTTAATGGGATATATTGGCAAGCACTTTCTTAAGAATTTCCCAAGGCCGAAGCAGAGATTATTTCAAATCCAGTTATCAGATTGCTGGATATTGTGCTCATTAAATCTCAGTGTTTGAAATCTCATGAACAAGGAATATAACCAAAGTGCAGGTTCTTGTAAATGAAAATAACTTCCTAAAGGTTCCAGTAAAGAACAATCCACTGATGCACTTGTGAATATTTTTATTTTGATCTGTGGTCCATATGGAGGACAGTTTTCCTTATCAATTTAAATCTGGGTAAAATCAGACGTTAACATAGCTCAGTTGTACTGTTTGTTAGCAGATTCTCTGTTTCAAAGAAATGTCAGCATCTGCTTTTGGCTATGGTGCTAGTTAGGGCTGACATGATTTCCCCTCTCCCCTCCTCCAGTCTGAAAGATTTTTCTTATGAGAGAGATTTTTGTTTGAAGAAAATCCAAGATTGTGAAGACACACACACTTCTTATTTCTTCTTATTTCTCCTCAAGAAAAGGTAGGTTTTGATTATACCTACTGACTAATCTTTGACCAAATGAGTTCACTTCCCTGCTTTCAACCAAAGCTATCTTTGCTGGATGTTCATATTGGAGCCATTGCAAAATCTAGTAGACTTGGTTCAAGTTTTTATGTTCTCTTTTTTTAGCTCACCACAGTTTGAGTTTTACATTGAAGTTGTTGATTTGAGTGAAGCCACTAACTCCATTAGTCACTCCATAGAAATTGGGAAGTTTTGCCTGGGTTTGTGTTGAAAATGGACAAAACCCAATGTGACATTCTGTACTTCAAAGTAACACCCTGGTACCCCCATATTCATTAGTGTTATATAATTGCAACAAATGTTGTACAAATATGTCATGTAAGATGTCAAAGTTATGGTTTGCTGAATATGATTATCCTATTTGCATTCATGTCTCATTTTTGTATCTAAAGTTATGAATATTGACTATATACCAGTATTTCAATAAAAAAAGGAGTACTTGTGGCACCTTAGAGACTAACAAATTTATTAGAGCATAAGCTTTCGTGAGCTACAGCTCACTTCATCGGATGTATTTCAATGTGTTTGCTCTTGGGTAACACCCACAACATTGTTTACATCCAGTCTAGCCAGCACATTGTAGATGAACCATTCAAGGTAATGGCCCATTAAAAAACACAATAGACCAGGGATCGGCAACCTTTGGCATGTGGCCCTCCAGGGTAAGCCCCCTGGTGGGCCGGGCCAGTTTGTTTACCTGCTACATCTGCAGGTTCGGCCGATCGCAGCTCCCACTGGCCACAGTTCACCATCCCAAGCCAATGGGGACTGTGGGAAGTGGCGGCCAGCACATCCCTCAGCTCGTGCCACTTCCTGTAGCCCCCATTGGCCTGGAGTGGCAAATCGTGGCCAGTGGGAGCTGTGATCAGCCAAACTTGCAGACGCGGCAGGTAAACAAACCACCCCAGCCCACCAGGGGCTTGCCCTGGTGGGCCACATGCCAAAGGTTGCCGATCCCTGCAAGACCTTAGAAGTAGCTTATCCCCACCTGATGAAATTTCCTGTGGATGCTTCAGCCAGTATATGGGTAATGGCTGCTATGACTCATCAAAGTATGTAAAGGCATGTGACTAGATCATGTGATACTGGACTCCATTTTGTGCCTGTACTTTTCCACAAATTGTGCTGTGGGCTTTGTTTGGAACAATGAAATTCCCTCCACATGGAAGAAGCTATAAAGGGGGAAGTGACATCATCACCAGTCCTCACTCACCCCACAACACAACATCTTGAAAAACCTCAGAAACAAATACTGGACTGGGAAGAGGGTCCCAGGTGGGGAAGAAGGAAGCCCTGTCTCCATATGGAAGATTGGTGGACTGTTTGTACCATCAGGGTGAGACACTGCTTAATTCAAATCCTGTCTATTTTATAGAATTTAGGTTGTGTTTTATTTTATTTCTTAGATAATCTACTTTGATCTGTATGCTCACAACTTATAATCACTTCAAATCTATCTTTCTGTAGTTAATAAATCTTGTTTTATATTTTACCTAAAAACAGTGTGGCTTGAATGAAGTGTATGAAAAATCTTATCTCAGTAACAAAAATCCTGTGCATATTCTCTTCAAATTGAGGGAGGAGCAGACAGGGTAATAAACTTACACTTTTGACCAGGGCAGGACGATTCAGTCCTGGGACCCTAGGCTGGGGAGATGGACAGAACTGGCTGGAGCCACTCTATTGTTGGTGCATGAGGGGCTAATCATAGAATATCAGGGCTGGAAGGAACCTCAGGAGGTCATCTAGTCCAACCCTCTGCTCAAAGCAGGACCAATCCCCAATTTTTGCCCCAGATCCCTAAATGGCCCCCTCAAGGATTGAACTCACAACCCTGGGTTTAGCAGGCCAATGCTCAAACCACTGAGCTATCCCTCCCCCTCTACCCTTTGCTACATAGAGATACATGACAGTGCAGCTCATCAGCTAAGCATGCTGGCTTCCTTCCCCTCCCTCAGCACTCACGCTTGCAATCCAGCATAGCAGGCAGCATCCTCCAAGCTGGGCTAGGGACACTGGTTGGGAAGCAGAGAGCCAGGCTGCAGCTAGCAGGGGCCTGCAGCATAGATGCTAAGCAACCATAAGCAGGAGGCATGGGGCACCCACTATGCATGACTCCATCCAGGATGAAAGCAATAATGTAACTGCATCTGGGTGTGTCCCTGTCTGTGTTAGTCCAAGATCTGGAGGGGTCTGCAGCTTTTCACAGCATCACAGTGTGAGAGAGGGCCCAGGCTGGTGAGACAGAGGGCTCATAGGTACCCCAGTTCCAGGTTGCACCCCCAGGTTGCACCCCCAGGAAGTCCATCACACCCACAAGATACTGCTTGATTTCTACTGCAAATCAATAGTGTGTCCACTTCTCACTTCTCACAGCTTTAGACTTGCTGAAATTCGACCAGGTTAACTTGAGAATCAGCATAGTTTAGTTGAAAGGTTCATACATAAGAGGCCTTTTTATTGGTCTAGATTTCTGGTATGGGGATGATATTTGAGCAAACATGCTAGAAAGGGAATAGTTTAGAAGGAGGATATGCTTATATGACTTTTCTAGTTGTGGTATTGATTAAGATAATCACACATTGATTAAGATGTTTGAAAAAGACCACTTTATTCTGTTACCCGTTCCAAATGACTGTGCATAATATGAGCTTCTGTATCACTCACCCAGACTCCTAGCTCAGCCCTTAAAGGCACAGTTCTTACTAGTGACTATTTATGTGCTAACTACTTGAAGGACAGTCTGTTGCAAGCATACAGCATGATGTGTTCGACATTTCTTCAGATTCTTCCTGAATTTTGTGATGTATTACCAGTTTAAGGATAATTCTGGATTTTCTCCTTACTGTCTTACCTTATCTTGAGCTGTATTACTACACAATAAATTCAATATATGAAAGCAGAAAATAATCTCAGATAACTTATAGAAAAAAGGCTACTTTATCTTGATTCTGGTTGTGTAAAAGAGTTAGATTTAATTAAGATAGCCTTCTTTTAAAAAATGCCAAAAGATTCAGCACCAACCCCTGAACACCCTTGCACTACTGTTCTAACAAGTTTCTTGTGGCTTCTTAGTTTGAAGAAATGTGAGTATTTTCAAAAGATGACTACATTTGTTCCATCTATTAGCAGTGATATTGCCTCATAGAGTAACAAGGATAATTAACCCAGTGGGAAAAGTAAAGCCAAAAGAAAAAGTGACTGTTTATTTGCCTATATGTTATTCTCTGAGGATGGAGTTCTGTTACACGTACATCAATATATCCATCTGCATACAGTAGAATAATCAGAAATACTTAGCCAAGAAAAATAATGTTCCAAGCAGGAAGGAAACATGAAATTCCAGAAGAAATACTTTTTCCCTGTCTCTATATCCTTCTTGGCACTGAACAGACTTATTTATAGCCCTTTGGGCCATACTATTCCTGTATTAGGACCATATGAAAGCCTTGTACTCTGTGTTGTTTCATATCAGTATTTGATGTGGCTAATATGATGTAAAAGCCTCTGTAATGATTTAGCACTTTGAGAGATATTATCGGGACAAATTATGGACAACAGATAGCCTGACAGACAGGAAGCGAATATGAATTAACTCCCACTTTATGCCTTCCTCCCTCCCCCCACGCCCAAATGTCCTTCTGTAACTTTTCCTGCATTTGAAGAAGATCATTTTAAACTCCATTTACATATTAAATAAGGCAAACGTACCCTGTGAGGAACAACAGTCTTTCTTGGTGGAAACTCTTATTGCATTAAAGCCAGGTGGGGCTCATTTCTTTGAAATAAATGTTTTGTGTTGGATTTTCAAAAGCACCTAAATGACTTAGAAGCACAAGTAATCAATGGGACTTGTACTCCTAAAGATGCTTTGGAAATCACACTCCATATCTTATTTTGTACTGGCCCAACACTATGTCTTAATCAGGGAACTGGTTACATCCATGGTATTAACATGATTATGAAGACATTATGAGGTCCCATCAGTGTGATGAACTGGACAATGAGGCCCCAATCTGAACACCTTGCACCACTCAGGTGACACAGAGTTGTTAGATTCTGCCCATAAATGGCCAGCACAGGATTAACTTTCTGGAATGGAACTTTCCCCTGGTGCAGACAGCTCTTGCACCAGTCACCAAACCTGTCCCTGCTGAAGGAGGGATAGGGTATGTGGGGGGTTGACAGTGGTTGAGTCAGAGGTGGGGCAGGAGAGAGGGCATGGTAGAGAACTGCTGTGATGATCCTCCACTGACAAAAATTAGAACTGCCAAGTGACTAACTTTTAAAGGGGTGGCGCAAGCATAGGATTGGGCAGCCATAACCCGCTCCCAGACAACACTCTTGCCTTGCGCTGAATAAAGCTTGGATGCAGAAGAAAACTGAGCACTAACTGGGTCTTTTGGCTCAATTATAGTTGTAGTGTACACCTTTTCCAAGTCCCTTTGCTGTTTCAGTTTCTGTCTGTATGTCATATTTATGTGGCCAAACCATAGCACCCATATACAGAATTACCATATGAAACAAGTTGGCATTACCATTGTTGAAATGAACAGTTTTGAATGCGAAAGGGCAGAGAATACATACTGACTAAGGTTTTAAGATTAACTCAAAGTGAACTGTATTAAACCTAACCAAAATATATGGCCTGCATTTGTATCATTTTAAGCTAAGTAGGCAGAAAGCTGCAATCAATCTCTGTCTTCAACTACTTTGCTCTGTGTTGCACTCAGACATTTTGCAAAGCAGATACTGAAGGGTTGGGGATAACTGACATTTTGTCATTTTGCTTCACATACTTACCATTAAAAAAAAAGAAAAGAAAGAAAGAAGGAAATCAGCACTGAATCCTTTTGAAAGTAAATTTTTCTGCCCTAGAAAAAGGATGAGTAGAATCAGCTGTCAAGAAGAGGCTTTAAAATCTTCCTGGTGTTTTTAAAATATGTTCAATGTTCATTTCTAAACATTGTAGACAATTTCGTAACTGAAAAAGTTAGGAAAACTTAACAGATAAAGAGGGACTGATCAAAGAACAAAAAAATTAATGATAGCTTAGATATAAATGATCATGACTTGACCACATTTATAATGTGCAAACAGAAAAAAAAGTCCAGACCAATAACATTTATATTTGGTGCTTTAACATTTATATTTGGCCCATTTCACAAAACTGAAAACAATTATGAGCCAAATAATCTGGGAGGAAGAATTTAATCAGAAAAATGTGAACAATAATTGGGAATCATTTAAGAACACCTCACTAGATGCCTCAAAAGCCACAATCAAGGAAGAAGGCCATACTGGTTAAAAAAAGAAATTGGTTTGGAGGAGAAATGAAATTAAGATAGCTATAAAAAAAATTAAAAAAATATAAAAATACAAGAAAGGGGAAGTTGATGGTAATAATATAAAATCAA
Source organism: Dermochelys coriacea (assembly GCF_009764565.3). NCBI lineage: Eukaryota > Metazoa > Chordata > Testudines > Dermochelyidae > Dermochelys > Dermochelys coriacea. The sequence goes on along the minus strand of NC_050073.1, from coordinate 94,002,729 downwards.
AAGTTAAGAATTGTAAAAAATTGATAAGCAAAGCAAAGGGACACAAGGGGAAATCTATGGCCTGCAGAATTAAGGACAATATGGAACAGGGTTTTTTTAAAAAAACAATTATTAGGATTAGTATTATCCATTACTAGATGAAAATGGTAGAATTAATAATAATAATGCAGAAAAGGAAGAAAAAACCAACCCCAGAGGATATAGTCTTTTCATATGGTAACAATACTCTTTCTGTATTCTGTACTCTTTTCTGTTGCCCTAGTGTGTTTGGAGGATGTTATACAGAAGCTACTAAAGTCAGACATTTTAAAATCAGCAGATCAAGTTAATTTTCATTCAAGAATTTTTGAAAGAGCTGGCTGAGGACTTCACAGGACCATTAGCACTGATTTTCAATAAGTCTTGGAGCACTGGGAGAATACCAGACTAGTGGAAGGAAGCTAATGTGTCATTTTCCCTTTTTTAAAAGGGAAATGGATGACCCAGGTAATTACAGGCCTGTAAGCCTGACATTGATCCTGAGCAAGATAATGATGCATCTGATACAGGATTTGACTAATAAAGAATAAAAGGAGGATAATGTAATTAATGCAAATAAACAGGGTTTATGGAAAATAGATCCTCTGAAACTAACTTCATTTGTTTACTGAGATTATAAATTTGGTTGATTAAAATAATAATGTTGAAGTGACATACTTAGATTTCTGTAAAGTGTTTGACTTGGTACCACACATTTTGATTAAAAAACTAGAATATAAAATTAACATGAAACCCACTAAATGGATTAAAAACTAGTTAATTGATAGGTCTCAAAATGTAATTGTAAATGGGGAATTGTCATCACCCAGGTGTGTTTCTAATGAGATCCCAAAGGGATTGTTTCTTGGCCCTACGCTATTTTACATTTTTATCAATGATGTGGAAGAAAACAAAATCATCACTGATAAAGTTTGCAGATGACACAAAAACTGCAAGAGTGGTAAATCATGGTGAGGACCAGTCACTAATGCAGAGTGATCTGGATCGCTTGGTAAACTGGCACAAGCAAATTATAAGTGTTTTTTTTAATGCAGCTAACTTTAAAATATGCATTTAGGAGCAAAGAATATAGGCCCTATGCACAAGATGGGGGACTTTATCCTGGGAAGCAGTGACTCTGAAAAAGATTTGGGGGTGATGGTGGATAATCTGAATATGAGCTTCCAATGTGACACTATGGCCAAAAGAACTAATGCAATCCTTGGAATATCAAGTAGGAATACATAGTTTATTTTATCTCTGTATTTGGAACCGGTGCGACCACTGCTGGAAAACTGTGTTCATTTTTGGTGCCCACAATTGAAACAGGATGTTGACGAATTGGAGAGGGTTCAGAGAAGAGCCAAAAGAATCATTTAAGGATCAGAAATCATGCCTTATAGTGACAGAGCTCTTTGAGTCTATCTATTTAATGTAACTTGATTATAATCCACAAATATCTACTTGAGAAACAAATATTTAATAATGGGCTCTTCAATCTATCAGATAAAGATATTAAACGATTCAATGACTGGAAGTTGAAACTACAGAAATTCAGAATGGAAATACAGCATATATTTGACAGTGAGAGTAATTAATCATTGGAACAATTTACCAAGAATCATGGTGGACTCTCCATCATTGACAATTTTTAAATCAAGGTTGGATATTTTTCTAAAAAAATATGCTCTAGGAATAATTTTGGGGAAAGTTTTATAGCTTGTGTTATATAGGAGGTCAGACCAGATGATCACAATGTTTTCTTCTGTCTTAGTAATCTATGAAAACTGATAAGCAGGCAGGCTGAAGATGTGTTTGATAGTCTGACCCCTACAGAGCCAGGGAAAACCAGAGGATCCTGTGTCTGGCAACTTCTTATTACTTAGAGAAGAGACAGGACTCAGTTGTTCTTTACTGCAGTATTGCCATCTTCTGGCTGACACATGGAGTATCCTTAAAGGGTTGTGGAGTGAGCAGCATTTCCAATCTTCCTCACCTGACAGGTAGGTTGCCACAGTGACCTTTGATGAAGATTACTAAATAAGAGGAATGTGAGGTCATCCTGAAGGACATTCTCCAACTCAGAAAATGTATTTGGTTGGTGTTCTCATCTAAGGCTACCTTTGCAGTTCTTGAAGTATTTATATATGTATCTCAGGATGACTTGTAGGTAGGGAATATAGGGTTTCCTGAACACAATATCAGTGAAAAACTGAATGCCTTTCTGAATAGTGATCTCTAGATTGCATAGCTTATTATATGAACTGGGTTCCATGTGAAAAAATTCTTGCATGTCTATATGCTGCCAGAGAGAGGGAGGGGTCCTCTGTCTCTTACTATCTACCTCCCCTCCCCCCCACACACACAAAGCTTTCCATTTTGACATTTTTCCTGGAGGAGCATGACTTCCCACCACCACAAAAAGCAACCAGGAACTCACAAGCACTTGGCACCACTTGAATCACAGGGTTACTTTTCCTGATCTAACGCCCAATACAATTATTGGCAAGTTAACAAACATTTAAAGGTGAACTCACTTACAGGAGAATGCCAATGATAGTCAGCTGAAATAAATTATCTGAACTTACCAGGAAAAATATTCCAGGCATATTTTGTAACACACAGCCATAAAATGACCAGTAGGGAATCAATCAAGAATTCCTTTTGTACAATTAACCATTTAATAATGTAGCTACCTAATTTCTCAACTACTTAAATAAACATCTTGATTATTTATCAAGAATTCCTTTTGTACAATTAACCATTTAATAATGTAGCTATCTAATTTTTCAACTACTTAAATAAACATCTTGATTATTTATTTTTGTGTGTGTGTGATGTCAACTGGCACTGTCCTCATAAGTTATACTGGGCACATCTTTGGATCAATGTCAGCTCATGTTTTCTGCCCTGTGTTGTGACTGGTCCTGCATAAGAAACTTTGAAGATAGTAGACAACAAACAACAAACATCTAACAGTCAAGCCTCACTAGTGCTTATGTAACCCAGGCCTACTTGGTATGGCACTCTGCCCCCATAGTACTGGCTATAGATTGATGAGTCTGCTACAGTCTTGTTTTTAACTCATGCAGTAGAAGCTTATGTATTAAGCGCCAGAGGTCCCAGGTTTGATTCAGGTGCCTGACAACAGGGTCTGTTGGTGTTACACTTACATGGCAAATAATCATCACATTTTGCCTTTTATGACAGAGAGGCAATGTAGTTTAAGTAACATGGCTCTAGACTGGAGCTCAGGAACCCTATATTATATTCCTGGCTCTGCCACCAATCAGCTCTGTGATTTGGGGCAAGTCATTTTACATCTCTGTGCCTCCATTTCCCCTCCCACCCTGTTTAGACTGCAGGCTTTTCAGGACAGAGGCAGTCTCTTACTAAGGTTGTCTTTTCCACTATTGGTACAGTGCCTAGTAGCAAAGGGCCCTGATTCCAATTATGTCCTCTAGGTGTTAACTCTAATACAAATAACAAATGGATGGTAAGTACATGTTGTTTTAGAAAGAACCTGGTTGGTACATTTTTTACATTGAATCTTAGGGCTGTCTGCTCACAAAAGAGGTATCACTTTAACCACAAAGCATGAAATAATTGGAAGTAAAGCCAGACAGTCAAGGCTGCTACAGAACTCACTATTTCTTAAAGTGCTTGCCAGCAAATCCTTCCTTTATATGGATTCTCATTGTTCCTCTAGGTTATGCACTATCGTTCAGAGACAGTAGAGTACAAGTATCAACTTCCAACTTTGGGGATGATGAGGGAGAGGATAGGCCTTTTACTTGTAAATACACTTTTTTGGAGGTGAGCAGATAGAAGCGGCATTTGCAGTTTACAGTAGGAAGGAAACTCCTTGGGAAGCACAGCAGAGGGACTAGGACAGTAACTATGATACCAGCAGGAGGTCCAATAAGCAGCAGGAGGCTTCCTATGCACCAGAGCTCATACTGATAACTAGCTGTTTAATGAGGCACTTGAGGATCACAATGGCAACTTTTTATAAAATGTAGAGTTTTGTATTTCTTAATTCTATGCAGTGTAGCTCTAAGGTGAGGAAGGGTTCTCAATGGAGGAGGGTGAGAGCAGAAATGGAATCACAGAAAAATAAAGTTATCTTGATTGCAGGCAATATGTCAGTTTTGATAGTTGTGAGCTAGGTGCCTTGCCTCTTTCTCATTATCAGTAAAGGATTGTGTGTGTGCGCGCGCATTTGTGTATCAGTAAAACAACAACTGGCAAAATATTAGAGGCTAGACAGGACCTCTCCTACATTCACCAGATCCATGACCTTTGTTGTATAACAGTCTCCATAGATAACCAAAATTGTGGACTCTGCAGCAGAATGACAGAACTTGACACTTGTCTCCTTGACCCGCAATTCTTGCTGGGACATGATAGCAATATTCTTTGTTAATATAAACCTCTCTACCTCATGATAAATAAACAAAGATGCTACAAATCATTAAATATTTTTCAGTCATGCAGCTAGTGAAGGAAAAATGGAGCAGGAACAGGTTTTCTGAGTTGAGAAATGAGGAAGGGGTACAGCAGGCAGTAACAGAAAATGGGAGAGCAAGGAAGATGAGAAAAAGAGCAGCTAGTCCTACAAGAAGAGGGGAAGAGTCAATGGAGATTGCCTGAGCTCAAGCCCCAGGAGGACAGAGGATGATGCACAGAAGATTGCAAGGGACAACAAAAAGACAAGATGACTTTCAGCCAGAAAGAATGTAAGGAGGAAGGCTGGATAATCATTCCAACATGAGGAAGAGGCAGTTCTACATGACTGGGAACTCCCTACTTAGACGAACAGACAAACCTGGTACCAGAGCTGATTTTAAGAACAGAAGGGTGTGCTGTCTGCCAGGAGCTAAAATATGGGATGTGGACCTAAGGCTGAAGAGGATCCTAATGTATGCAGAAAAGAATCCACTGACTGTCCTTCACATGGGAACAAATGATAGTGCTAGATTCTCACTTGAATGCATCAAGGGGGACTACAGCAGGCTGGGGAAGATGCTTAAACAAATGAAAGTTCAGGTGAACTTCTGTCCCTAGAGGAGGAGAATGAAGGTGAGACAAGATTATGATGATCAACAGATGGCTACAGGACAGGCCGAACAAAGAAAATAACAGAACGCCACGAGCTATCACCTTCAGCCCCCAACTAAAACCTCTCCAGTGCATCATCAAGGATCTACAACCTATCCTGAAGGACGACCCATCACTCTCACAGATCTTGGAAGACAGACCAGTCCTTGCTTACAGACAGCCCCCCAACCTGAAGCAAATACTCACCAGCAACCACACACCACACAACAGAACCACTAACCCAGGAACCTATCCTTGCAACAAAGCCCATTGCCAACTCTCTCCACATATCTATTCAGGAGACACATCAGCCACACCATCAGAGGCTCATTCACCTGCGCATCTACCAATGTGATATATGCCATCATGAGCTAGCAATGCCCCTCTGCCATGTACATTGGTCAAACTGGACAGTCTCTACATAAAAGAATAAATGGACACGAATCAGATGTCAAGAATTATAACATTTAAAAACCAGTCGGAGAACACTTCAGTCTCTCCGGTCACTTGATTACAGACCTGAGAGTGGCTATTCTTCAACAAAAAAACTTCAAAAACAGACTCCAGAGAGAGACTGCTGAATTGGAATTAATTAGCAAACTGGATGCAATTAACTTAGGCTTGAATAGAGACTGGGAGTGGATGAGTCATTACACAAAATAAAACTACTTCCCCATGTTATTTCTCCCCCCACCCCACCCTCCACTGTTCCTCAGACGTTCTTGTTAACTGCTGGAAATGGCCCACCTTGCTTGTCACCATGAAAGGTTTTTCTCCTTCCATGCCCCCTCCTGCTGGTGATGGCTTATCTTAAGTGATCACTCTCCTTACAGTGTGTATAATAATTGTTTCATGTTCTCTGTGTGGGTATATAAATCTCCTCACTGTATTTTCACCAAATGCATCCAATGAAGTGAGCTGTAGCTCCCGAAAGCTTATACTGAAATACATTTTTTAATCACTAAGGTGCCACAAGTACTCCTTTTCTTTTTGATTACTGGGAAGCATTCATGGACAGTGGACTGTTCTCATGGGATGGACTCCACCTAAGCACAGAAGTAAATAGTCTTCTGGGATGGAGATTGTCACAACTGATTAAAAGAGCTTTAAACTAGGGGCTTTTTTGGAGGGTGGAATTTGGTAGATATTTATGCCATCTCCACACCTGATTCTAATTTTGAGCAGGAGGAAAATCAAGTAAAAGAGGTTACAACAATTGAGAAAGGAACAGAGGGTAGCAAAATAGACATCAAGAGGAAAGATAATGCCAGTAGCAATGACACTAACAGTCAGGTAGGTGGTACTAGCAATAGAATGTCTGTACCTAATCAGGTGAGGCATCTGGGTGAAGCCAAGCAGAAACAACTAAGATGTCTGTGCACCAATGCAAGTAGCCCAGTTAACAAAATGGAATAATTGCAACTACTGGTGCAGGAAGTGAAACCAGATATTATTGGGATAACAGAAATATGGTGGAAGAGTAGTCATGATGGGACTACAGGTATTGAAGGGCATGTGCTGTTCAGAAAAGACAGAAATAAAGGTAAAGGTGGTGAACTAGCATTGTATATTAATAACAAAGTAGATTGTTTAGAAATTAGAAGTGATGGAGTGGATAAAACAGAATGTTTGGGTCAAAAATCACTTTGGGGAGAAAGATATTAGAGGCTCCACTGGAACAGTGTTTGGGCTATGCTACAGATCGTCAGGATCCAATTTGAATATGGATAGAGACCTCTAATATTTTTAATGAAATAAATACTAATGGTAACTGTGTGATGATGGGAGACTTTAATTTCCCAGCTATAGATTGGAGGACAAGTGCTACTAATAATGGTAGGACCCAGATATTCCTGAATCTGATAACTGATATATTTCTTCACCAAAATAATCACCAAACCAACAAGGGTGATGCCATTTTAGACTTAGTATTGGTGGATAGTGAGGACCTCATAGAAAAACTGGTTGTATAGGACCACCTTGGTTTTAGTGACCGTGAGGTAATTCAGTTTAAACTAAATGGAAGGATAAACAAATACAGGTCTGCAACTTGATTTCAAAAGGGAAAACTTAAAAAACATTTAGGGAATAAGTGAGGGAAATGGACTGGACTGAAGAACTTAAGGCTCTCAATGTGGAGGAGGCTTGGAATTATTTGAAGTGAAAGCTGCAGAAGCTTTATCAAGCCTAGATCCCAAGCAAGGGGAAACATTTATAGGCAAGGGGATGAGCCAAACTGGACCAAACTGGATGAGCAAGCATCTCAAACAGGTTATTTAGAGAAAATGGAAAGTCTACAACAGGGATCGGAAAGTCTACGATAGGGATCGGCAAAGTTTGGCTCGTGGCCAGCCAGGGTAAGCCCCCTGGTGGGCCGTGCTGGTTTTGTTTACCTACCGCATCTGAAGGTTCAGCCGATCACAGCTCCCACTGGCCGCGGTTTGCTGTTCCAGGCCAATGGAGGCTGCGGGGGAAATGGTGGCCAGCACATCCCTCAGCCCGTGCCGCTTCTCACAGTCCCCATTGGCCTGGAACGGTGAACCGCAGCCAGTGGGAGTTGCGATTGGCTGAACTTGTGGACATGGCAGGTAAACAAACCGGCCCGGCCTGCCAGGGGGCTTACTCTGGCGGGCCACATGCCAAAGATTGCCGATCCCTGGTCTACAAGGAATGGAAGATGGGACTGATCAGCAAGGAAAGCTATCTATTGGAGGTCAGAAGGTATAAGGAAATATCTGAGCTGCAATAATAGAAGCAAAGATGGACCATTCAAATGAAATTAAAACTAATAGTAAAAAGTTCTATAGCCATATAAATAAAAAGAAAACAAGGAAAGAAGAAGGAGTGGGACCGCTAAGAACTGAAGATGGAGTGGAGATTAGAGATAATCTAGGTATGTCCAAACTTTTAAATTAATATTTTGCCTCAGTTTTTAGTAAGGATAATTAGGAGTTTATGTGTTGTGGCAGGGTGGCTAATAGAAATGAAGATATGGAAGTAGAAATTACCACATCTGAAGTGGAAGTGAAACTCAAAACTGTTTAATGAGACCAAATCAGGACAATCAAATAATCTCCACCTAAGAATATTAAAAAAGGAACTGGCACAAGAAATTGCAAGCCCACTAGCAGGGATTTTTAATAAATCCCTAAACTTGAGGGTTGTACCCTATGACTAGAGAATTGCTAATGTATTACCTATTTTTAAGAAAATGGAGGAAAAGGGATCCAGGAAACTACGGGCCTGTTAATTTGACCTTGATTGTATGCAAGGTTTTGGAACAAATTTTGAAAGAGAGAGTAGTTAAGAACATAGAGGTAAATGGTAATTGGAATAAAATACAACATGGTTTTTCAAAAGGCAGATTGTGTCAGACCAACCTGATCTTCTTTGAGAAGATGACCATGTTGTTGAGTTTTTTTGGACAAAAGAAATGCAGTAGATATAATCTACCTGGATTTCAGTGAGGCATTTGATACATTTCTACACTAGAAATTATTAGTTAAATTAGAGAAGATGGGGATTAATGTGAGAATAGAAAGGTGTATAGAGAATAGGTTAAAGGGAAGGCTACAATGGGTCATGCTGAAAGGTGAATTGTCAGGCTGGAAGGAGATTACTAGTGGAGTTACTCAGGGATCAATCCTGGGACCAATCATATTTAACATTTTCTTTAATGATCTTGGAACAAAAATGAGAGCATGCTTATAAAATTTTCAGATGACACAAAGCTGGGAGGTATTCCTAATATAGAGGTGGAACAGAATATCACACAAGAAGATCGGGATGACTTTGAAAACTGGAGTAATTGAAATGGGATGAAATTTAATAGTGCAAAGTGCAAGGTTATATACTTAGGAATTAACAACATGATTTTTTACTATAAACTGGGGATATATCATTTGGAAGCAACAGAGGAGAAAGGATGAATATAAGCTGCCCATGTGATGTGACTGTGAAAAAAGTCTAATGCAGTTCAAGGATAAATCAGTCAAGGTATTTCCAGTAGAGACAGGGAAGTGTTAGTACCGTTATACAAGACACTGGTGAGACCTCATCTGGAATACTGTGTTCAATTCTGGTATCCCATGTTTAAGAAAGATTAATTCAAACTGGAACTGGCACAGAGAAGGGCTACTAGGATGATCAGAGGAATGGAAAACCTACCATATGAGAGAAGACTCAAAGAGCTTGGTTTATTTAGCCTAACCAAACAAAGGCTGAAAGGAGATATGACTGCTCTCTATAAATACATCTGAAGGATACACAAGAGAGGGAGAGGAGTAAAAGTTAAGTGCCAATGATGGCGCAAGAACAAATGGATATAAACTGACCATCCACAAGTTTAGGCTTAAAATTAAATGAAGGTGTCTAATCATCAGAGGTATGAAGTTGTGGAACTGTCTTCAAAGGGGTGCAGTGGGGTCAAATAACCTTCCTGGATTCAAGACTGATCTTGATAAGATTATGGAGGGGATGATATGATGGAACTGCTTACAATAACGTGGCCAATCTGCAACTGCTAGTGGCAATTATCCCAATGGCCAGAGATGGGACACTAGAAGGAGAGAGCTCTGAGTTACTACAGAGAATTTTTCGCAAGTGTCTGGCTGCCTTGCTGACATGCTCAGGGTCCAAATGATCACCATATTTGTGATTGGGAAGAAACTTTCCCCCAGGTCAGATTGGCAGAGATTTTCTGCCTTCCTCTGCAGCATGGGACCTGGGTCACTTGCAAGTTTACACTAGAATAAATGGTGGATTCTCTGTAAGTTCACATCTCTAAATCATGATTTGATGACTTCAGTAACTCAGCCAGAGGTTATGGGTCAATTACAGGAGTGGATGGGTGAGATTCTGTGGCCTGAGATGTGCAGGATCATCATGCAGGATCATCAGACCAGATCATCGTGATCCCTTGTGGCCTTAAATTCTGAGTCTACTTTCCTGGAGCTCAATTGTCCCATCATAATGTATTGATTATTAAAGGGAGTTGCCCATATCCTGCAGTGCATCAGCTATGCTTTAGGAGATGTTTCCCTGGATTTACTTTCTCTCTTACTGCTTCTTAGAGAAAGAAAAATGGCATCACAGAAAAAGAATATGTTCAGTCTATAACTAACAGCATAAGTCTGACTGTAATAAACTAATGTGCTCTATTTTTAGTTTGCTGCTATTGTACTGAGAGAGAACAAGGCCCAGTGAAATTAAGATTCTTAGGAGCAGTTCTGGAGTTGGTATAAATCACTAGATCTCCACTGAAGTCAATGAAACTATGCTGATTTATACCTGCTGAGGATCTAACCCCTTATATTTAGCTAATTAGGTATGGATTACATTGTTAGAATATAGCAAGGTCCCAGGCAAATATAGTGAATATTGAATCATTCTATAATCATTAACATTTTTAATCTTCCATCTCTTTTCACTGCTTCCTGACTGTCTTCCTCTCATTTTAGTTTGTTTCCTTAACAATTTTTAGGTCTATTTATTATTAGCTTTTTCTTTCCCCAACACTACATGTTCTCCGCTGGAGCCAACATCTGACCAAGTCAGCCATTCTGAACATGAATGGAAAAAGGGAATGGTTTCCCTAGAAATAGGAACTACTGTAAACCTCAGAGGACACATGCTCACACATACACACATTGCCTGTCAATTTAGTGGTTGGCACGTACTGTAGTTTCCCACAAGGAATCAGAAATCTCTTTCTGTAGTGAATCGATCAGACAAAATAAAACAGAGAGAGTAACTTTCTCTACCGGGCTCATAAATATGTGGTCAGTTTCACCATTATTATTTTGAGCTCGCTCAGCATCTTGTTATTTCCCTGAAAGAGCTCATCTTGAGTTTTTGAGTCTATAAATTGAAACAGATTGTGCCTGGACCATGGTTTTGATTCAAAGCACTCTCTACTAGGTGCTCAGTTTATGATCACCAAGCCAATGCACCTGTACTTTATTACAAACCTGAAGGAGTGGGGATTGAATGAAAGGATGTCTTCAGTAAGAAAGGATGACTTCACCATTACTGTAGTGATAGGTGAGAGAGATGTGCCTTACCCCTCTGAGGTAATCTCACAGATTCCTTTAATCAACAAATGACTGTCCCTGGACAGGAAACAACACACAATTTAGTGGTGAGATGCAAGGGTAATGGGCCTCCACTGCCTTTTGCAAGTTTCTGAGGTGAAACATGTTATTTGCTTATGGAGATTAAATGTTAAGAGTTGAATTACAGGTAAGGGTCAAAAGTTGTCAAGGCTCAAACTTTGCATGATATTTTCTCTGAAATGGTTAAAGATTATTTGGGGAGTGAGAGAAAAGCATTGTTTGAGTAACTTTGCATAAGTGTGGCTTTATTTGTGAGCACCTTCTAGCCTGGTAATCCAGCCCCCACAAAGCAACTTATGCTGAAACATACCTCCACTCCCTTGAATCCTGTACTGTTAGAGGTATTGAATTTCAGGACTCCAGTCTGCTGGCATAGTGAACAAAGCATCTCCACACCACTTGCGCAGGGTGTTAGGAGAACTTGATCCATGTAGATGGCCAGTTAATGGAGGCAGAATACTCTACATTTACAATTGAGTAACTGAGAATATTCTTGACTTGGATTTTCCAGAAAAATGTTAGTTTAACACAGACTTTTAGTGCAGTTTATGTAATAGTATTGTGATCTAACTGAAATTTCAATTCCTAGTGTTCTTTCAACATTAATGCAAGGTAAATTATCCAATTACTCCAAGGTAAATGATTTGTGGAATATTCATGAAAATAGTAGGGCTAGGTGAACATTTGTATATGAAATAGGAAGTCCTTCCCTTTCCCAGAATAAAGCCAAAAATCCCTCCCCCTTTATTTCATTCCCAGCTGAAACTTTTTGGAGACACTGTAAAACTTCTGTTAATGTTGCTCCTCCATTTGTTGCTCAGCTTTACACACCTCTGCACTTTGATTTCCAGCTAAGACCGCAATATTGAAATATCTCCAGAAAGCTTCCTCTCATGCTAATTCTGCCTCCCCCCCTCTTCATCTACATAAATCCTGGAAAACTTGTAAAATAGCTTGGGTTTTTTTTAGATTTACACACTACTTTGGTAGACAGATAAGGTTCAAATCCGTCTGATAATCTTTGGGTAAGCATCCAAACTTGTGCTCTTCTCCTTCAAATTGCTCCAGACAGGTGGAGCCACATGGAGCAGTTTCAAGGATCAGGGACTTGGTTGCTTTTCTGAATTGCACCTCCAAACTTAATGTTCACCCATAATTATTAAATATGTAGTTAACATTAGAAGAAAACAAAACCTCCCTAAACTAATAAAATACCTAGTATGTAAATCACTAAAAAGCATCAACTTGGCTCAATATATGTTTTGGAATGTATAATATATGAACTTTGTTTCTTATATGTATTATTTATCAGAGCTCTTAAAGTATCTTTGAAGGAGCTGTTATAGTCATTTATCTAATGAGTGATTACATATTTTGTTATGTGCCTTAATTTGTGAAAAAAATGCATTATAATTTATTTGACCAGAGGGCAAAATAATAACAATATCTACTATAAAGCTGACACTTGAGAAATGATTCCCTCAGTAGGATTCAAACAGGGATGGGGGTCAGAAGCTAAGATTACACTAGAAAGAGTTCTCTCTGGTTATTTTATGTTGAGCCTTCAGAATACTGTATACCAGAGATGGGTTGCTTTAAAGGGCATGGAAATTCCTTACTTCCATAAACCATATTATACTTAAACAGTGTAACAGAATTTTGGATATAGTTTTGTAAAATATTTTGTAAAAATAAGAAAATAGAGACAGGCCACATGATCTGAACTCTCAGACTCACCTGCCAAAAAAGACAGTTGATTACACAATATTGTCTTTTGATTTTTCTTTGCCTATGCTTGAATCAAGACTTCAGTCCTAGACTGTTATAGGCATCATGAACTCCATGATTTTAATTAAAAAAACATCCATGGCTTTTGATCTTTTGGCATGTTTGCATTCAGGAGTGGATGTGAGAGGAAGGTGATATAAAATATTAGTTAGAACGGGGGCCGCGAGTCAGGAGTTCTCTCTCAGGCTTCTGTTCAGAAACAAATTCCTAATATACTAAGGAACATAATATTATTCCCAAGAGCTGATAAATAAGATGCAAGCTGCTCAAAAGAAGAAATTTATGCTTTGATTGCAAATAAAAAAATGTGGGATTTCAGTATCACGCCTAAAAGAGACTTATTTTGAATAATTCATTTATACCCCACCAACACCAGAAATAAATAAATATAAATAATCTCCTTGCCTTAATGTCCTAAAAATATTACTTTGGGGAGGAAAAATAAATAAAAACAAATAATCTGTTTTTCATAGCTTTCAAAGACCGGTTTGCATTGTTTTGGGCTCAATAGTGACTTTACCACAAGCCCAGGAGCCATTCAGGAGCCAGACTGTAACTCTTGTTAGTCTGCCAGTTTCCTGTTGCTCCAGGGGCAGTAGCTACTCTGCACAAGGTCTGTGCCTGGTTGAGGTGAAGCCAAGGCCCCGACCATTCTCCCCGCCTCCCACTTACTCTTATAGACATGAGCAGGGAAGGGGGCAGGATGTACGGATGATATGAAGGCAACGTTTTTTCATAGATTGCATAAACGTACATAGATGCAACGTACATAGATTCCATAAACATCAATAGCCAGTGTATGGGGATAAGGAAATACCAGATGCCTCCTTATTGTCCTCCATGGCCATAAAGCAGGCCACAGTTTGGCCTTTTATAAGCTGTGAAAATGTGACACAGAGACCCATTGCTGCCAGCTAGCAAAGGGTTCACTACTCTGTGTCAACAAATGCTCTCAGGCCTGACAAACTCACAACACCCAATACACTGCTTTCATACTATTTGTCCAAATGGTGTCTTCTAAGGTATTGAATAAAAGCTTATGTCATACAGATCTTCTTAAATTGTTGTGAGATATATGCACCACTACTATGGAAAGAAGTATGTATATACTCTGGAAATATGTTCCCAATACGTCTGTATGAAGGAGAGATGGCAAACAGGTTTCTTCCAGTCAAGAGATAAGATGTGTGTGTCTCTCTCAATCAAATGTAAACTAATCCTTGTAAGCCAAATCTGCACATTGAATAAAAGGTAGTTGGGAAGTCATCGGAGAATAAACTACAAAGGGTTGTCCTGTCTCTGGGGTGCAAAGACAGTGAACTTTGGAGGTGTAAGAGGAAGACAAGACAGACATTTTGTTATCCATTTATCGAGGAAATCCCTTATAGGGCAGAAAATATTAATGAAAACCTGGAAGCAGGTTAGGATTGAAAATCTGCAACACTGGCAAAGATTGAAACTTTGGGAGGAATTCTACTCTATCAAATAGAAAAAGTTAAACCTTGATAACTGTAGATCTAGGATTGCATTTTATATTTTGTTTTATTTGTAACTTGTTGTTCCTATTATTTCTGCTCTGCTGCTCACTCTCTCTTAAAATATTAACTTTATTAATAAACCTCTTTGTTTTCACTATAAGTGGAGTCCAGTGTTGTGGTGTTATAAAAGACCTGATCTTGAGCTGTGCCAGTCAAACTGTGTGTACACTGTCTCTTTGAAGACAATTCACCTAGCTCAAATAAATTTGTTAGTCTCTAAGGTGCCACATGTACTCCTTTTCTTTTTGCGAATACAGACTAACACGGCTGCTACTCTGAAACCTAGTTATTTCTGTGAGGGTTCAGTGACAGGGGCTTGATACTATAGAGTGGGATGCTGGCAGAGAGGTCAGCAGTTGGTGTGTGATTGTCATTAGCCTGCACAAGAGAGGGCGAGGTCTGTGGAAGCCTGGAAGTCAGTACTTGTGGTGACAGATGCTGTAGGTTTCAGGGAGACTAATCACAGCAGGCATAGGAAAGACTGCTTCATGCTAAGGGCAGGTAGCAGTAAAGTATCTCACAATTCTGAATTTACCTAGGGAGCATCATAGTGACATAGCTGGAAGGATTTACACATTCTTTGCTGGTTAGGTAAGTATCATACTCCAAGCACTCATAAAATGGATTCTGAGAGTGTCACAAGTAAGAAAGTTGGGAATAGACAAAGGTAAGTTGCTTATTTTGGGTAAAGGAAACAGAACAAAGGAAAGTATAAGATGAATAAAGCAGTGGAAAAGGCAAGTTGTGCAAAGAAACATATGCTAAGCTGATGAAGAAACTATGAGAAGAGCTGTAGGCACAGCAAAGTCTCTCAGCAGCTGGTCAGAAGAAATTGGAGCTAGTGGCCCTGCTGCATTCACATGCTGAGGCAGGATGGGGCATTTGTTCTAAACTTGGGACAGAGAGGGTCTCTCTCTCCTACAGGGTCTGCAGAAGACCAAGCAGATGATTCCCTGGACAATCCAGCAGAGGCAGGAGCAGTAGCAAGAGGTCCAGAGCTGTAGAGGCTGGAGTGAAACAAGCTGCTCATGAAGGAGAGATGGATGGAGCTGGAGGCCAGGGGCTGAAGAGACAGACAAAAACTCACTGACCAAGATAAACACAGGCAGCTCAAATAGAAAAGTCACACCCATGGGATCCAGGAGGAAAGACATAAAGATGTGCCTGATCAGGGACCAGCAAACAGACAAGTGTGGGTATGATGGAGTCCATCACTCTGCCTGTAGCCTGAGTCATTATGGTCACTAAACACTGTTCTGGGATTCTGACTGTGGGAATATGGAAAGTTATTTTTCTTGATGTATTATTTTCTGTAATGATCTCATAGAGTTAAACCCCAAGAGCTCAGGTACAAGCCCATCATGGTCAGAATCCATTGGTGAGGGACGAACTCACCTGTCCACCCTCACCAGGGAAAATGAGTCAGTCAGTGCTGAGTATGTATGTGGCATAGCTAGAAGCTGCTGTGAAAAAAGCTAATGCGGTCTTGGGATGCATCAGGAGAGGTATTTCCAGTATAGATAAGGAGGAGTTAGTACCGTTATACAAGGCACTGGTGAGACCTCATCTGGAATATTGTGTGCAGTTCTGGTCTCCCATGTTTAAGAAGGATGAATTCAAACTGGAACAGGTACAGAGAAGGGCTACTTGTATGATCTGAAGAATGGAAAACCTGTCTTATGAAAGGAGACTCAAAGCGCTTGGTTTGTTTAGCCTAACCAAAAGAAGGCTGAGAGGAGATATGATTGCTATCTATAAATATATCAGAGAGATAAATACCACAGAGGGAGAAGAATTATTTAAGCTCAGTACCAATGTGGACACAAGAACAAATGGATATAAACTGGCCATCAGGAAGTTTAGACTTGAAATTAGATGAAGATTTCTAACCATCAGAGGAATGAAGTTCTGGAACAACCTTCCAAGGGAAGCAGTGGGGACAAAAGACATATCTGGCTTCAAGACTAAGCTTGATAAGTTTATGGAGGAGATGATATGATGGAATAGCCTAATTTTGGCAATTAATTGATCTTCGACTATTAGCGGTAGATATGCCCAATGGCCTGTGATGGGATGTTAGATGGGGTGGGATCTGAGTTACTACAGAGAATTCTTTCCTGGGTGTCTGGCTGGTGAGTCTTGCCCACATGCTCAGGGTTTAGCTGATCACCATATGTTGGGGCGGGAAGGAATTTTCTTCCAGGACAGATTGGCTATAGCTATAGCTATAATAGTTTTCTCATCACAGACTGGTAGACGTTCCATAATACATTAGCAATGGGCAGACCTTAAAGAGTGTAAATTTCACATGCTGCTTTTTATCTGAACTGTCAAATTTTCTTGCTTCTACAATATTTCAATATTTGATTCAAATAGATCTCATGTAGATCTCATGCAGACAGGTTTGCTTGTAGGAGGTACAACACATCCTGTTCCTGCTCTGGAACAGCCTGTTTTAAAGCACTTTTGCCTGGAGGTATGCATAAACTAATACATAAAATAATGGAGGGAAAAGAGAAACCAAACTTTTCAGTTTTCAAAAAAGATTCAGTTAGGTTCAGTTCTCAAAATGGACAGAAGCTTGAGGAAGTCTTTTTTTGTTTTCTCCCGAATGCCTTTGTTAATCCCTAATATGAATGACAACAACATTGAATGGGCATAAAAAAATCTTTAGGTAAACCATGCAAACAATTTGAATATTTTTTGTAAAGACACCAGTGTCTATGTTTCTCTCAGCTCAGAGAATGTTTCAAATAACAACAGACTTGAGTGTTGGAGGAATGCTGGGCCACAAGATGCTATTTTGTTTTTTGAAGTTTTTTGCAAGTTGTGACCAAAGAGACTGTAAAGCTGTTTTGCAGTGACATGATCAATCCCTATTGATTACAAGAAAGAGTGATTTTCTAAAACAATCTGAATGTAGTTCACAAGTCCCCTTATTGACTTGTCTTTGCTAGACCTCCTAAATCGACCCCTGGTGCATTGATTGCAGCAGCGTTGATCTCCCCATAGTGAAGACCAGTCCCTAGAGTGAGCATTTCTAAATGTGCCTCACCTTTTATTACACATGGACATTACCTGGGTTTGATGCCAATTGTCAGCCTCTGCTGAGTAATTTATCAGCATTATTGTAATTCCTTGAATAATGATTATCAACAGGTGGGGTGCTGAAACAATTTTTATGGGGTGGGTGGGCAGTGCTGAGAGCCATTGAACCAAACTATAAGCCCTGCAGCACCCCTACTTACAGCACCTATGTCAGCAGGTATAGTTTCTGTGATAGGAAACAAAATGAGGTTGTAAGGGGCTTAATGCAGGTGACTCCAATTGAAGACCAAGAGAGAGAGGCTAGGCTACATTGGTATGGGTATATCCAGCAGGGACTGAAGAGCTATATCAGTGGGATGGCTCTCGCCCTGGTTATTACTGGAAGGAGACCAATGATTCAATGTGTAGACCAGACATCAGCAGACCTCAGGGAGACAATCTGCATAGCAGCCTGGCATATAATCATGAATTTTGGAAGAAGGTAATAAAAGTTGCCAACCCCTAAAAGGGAAGTGGCAAGAAGAAGAACAGGTATAATTTCATTGTAATTTGTGGAATTTAGCTTTATGGCACCTATAATGGCTTGTTGATTAATTCCAACATACCATATTGAAGAAGTAATGAAATCCGCACACACCGCAGCAAAAAAACTTACTCCATAAAGTCTGAGAATTTAAATGGTTTCTTTAAAAGAAATATCACATATAGCTCTTTCGCTCTGTCAGTTAAGCTCAGTGCAGCGCAGTGGCTGGCCAGTTTTAAACAAAAGATACTAATTAAAACAAACTGGTATTTAGTCAGTGTGACAGATATGGCAATTTCCTGTGGTATCCTTGGAAAACCTCATTGAAACAAGTTTAAGTACCATTGTATTAAATGCAAAGGTTATGCATTATTGTGGGCCTGAATGATCAAAGGACTATATCGAACCATGTGGCAGACTTGGAGCAATGTATATGAAGACGATTTCTTTGGAAATATCTAGGGGGAGGTGAACGCAAATTCCTTCTGCTCCCCAGTTATGCAAAAACTTAGCCTTTTGAAGCTATGTCCTGAAGTACGTGATTGACTGGGCAGGTAAGCCTGTTTCTTTATACAACTTGTGCCTTTAATCTCCAACCTTCAGGAACAGATAATCAGCAGACAGTGTGCTTGTTCTGAACTAAAGCTGTTATGAACTTATAACCACAGAAAAACTCTTGAAGGACTGACTCCTTCCAGAACCCCTGCTGGAATTGGGGGGGGAGGGAAGAAAGGTGATCAGTGATAAGATCTTTTTAGCATGCATATAGGTTTTTTAATTATTTTTAATGTTTCCTTGTAATGCTCTCACCTTAAAAATAAGTGCTTGCTTAGAAAGGATTATGGGCTAATTTACAACTGTGGGTGAATCAATTACACTGTATATAATCTCTGGAGAGGGGAGAGAGAGAGAGCACAACGCATAGATGTGGGCCTATTTAGGAAGTCTGGGTTGCTGGGAATAACAGTGTAGGCAGGGAATTGGAAAAGCCCACATCAGGAGGGAGAGATGTGGGTCTCCACTCAAGAGAGAGTTGACATCTGGGAACTGGAAACCTAAAAATAGGTGCCCTTGCTAGACCACAGAGGGGGAAGACAGGTGCAGTGGCCCTGTACTGTGACAGTCATCTTAAAAAGATATTCAGTGAATTTGGGGGGCCTGTCTTTTAACTGATGCAAAACAGAGAGTGGGATGCAGAAACAAAGAAAAATGACCACACAACCATAGTAAGCATCATCATTTCTCAAATAAGACATATGCCTTATTTACAAAAGAAAGTACTATGGACACATCAGGATGTTTGAAGCAGCATAACAATGGTTGAGCAAGAGGAATTCAACAACCTTTGCCCTTTTCTAGAGCATGACGTGAACTCATGCTCTGTGAAGGTTCTGAGATGGTGAGCACTTGATCCTCAAAGGTTTTTAGGCTTCTAATTTGCACTGATTTCCTAATACCTTTAAAATAACATTGCTTCTAAATAACTGATGATCTGGACTGCTCTCATTTTCATGCCTCTACACTATGTGTTCTGTTTCTACTTCTGGGTTGTGACAGGAAGCACCAGCAATATTGTAAGAGTGATTTCATCAAAGAGCCTTTCAGATTGTAAGGACCAAAGAGATTCAGACAGAATCTTATTCTAACCACGCCTGAACTCAGAACCTTCTAGCATTATTTCACTGGGATCTTCCATCTTAGTATAAGATCCAAATATAGTATTTTTCTTAATACATAAAAATAGGACCCCCCCTAAAAAATACAAACCTTTTCAACCAGATACTGGACATCACAGCTCTGAGAAGAGAGTGCTTTTCATTTCTACAACTCTAATACTTTGAGTTTAACATGGCTGTAAACCAGCAGGCACACATAAACACAAATAGAAAGAGTTTAAATCAATATAAAAAGGACAAGGCTTCCAACTGCAAAATTTGTAAGCTTTAAAAAATATTGCTAATGGGGAGAAGAAACCTATTGTGCTCTCCACACAATTTTATGGAGAAATTAAGAGTGTCACAGAAGTTAAGAGTCTCCTGGACACTCCAGTGGGTAAATCCTCTTATGTTTGTGCCAAAGCGTGCAGTGCCACAGAAGTAACATACAATAACTTACAATGAGCGATTTAGGCAGGATCATCCACTTTTCATCGTCAGAAATCATGTCCATTGTTTGGACTCTGCATCTGCAGTACATTTCCCCTCTTTTCCATTTAAATGGCAGAATTGACTATGTGAATGTTTATGATGTGCATACCAGGAGCTAGGCTTAGGCTGCTCAGATTTATTTCTCAGATAACATTTCCAAACCAGGCTTTCTTAAGCACTCCCTGCCCTCCTCCTCTCCCCACACTTAGCCACTTCAAAATATGAACCCTGGGCCTCAGAAGGTAAAATCATGTTATCTAACTTCCAGTGAACCTGTGATCTTGCAGCCGTCTGGCAAATAGGCTGCAGCTAACCTCGCTAACCTCACAATAATCATGTCTGGGGAGCTCAGGCTGTATTCTCATTCTTCCCACCTTAAATCTTCCAAGATTTCTGACCACAAATAAATCAGTTGAGTTGCATTATTCTAGGAAAAATATGTTCTCATTCAAGGGACAGTGGGCGTTGTTCTGCAGTCAGTGAATATTTTTGATGGGGGGGGGAAAGGAGGGTTTACGACCTCAATTCTGACCATTCCATGCAATTTGTCTATGCCTTTAAAAATAAATAAATACATACATATTTCAGGTTTCAGAGTACCAGCCATGTTAGTCTGTATTCGCAAAAAGAAAAGGAGTACTTGTGGCACCTTAGAGACTAACAAATTTATTTGAGCATAAGCTTTCGTGAGCTACAGCTCACTTCATCAGATGCATTCCATATTTCAGTGCCTGTGTCATAAATAAAAAGGGAAGGGTAACTACCTTTCTGTATACAGAACTATAAAACTATAAAATTCCTCCTGGCCAGAGGCAAAACCCTTTCACCTGTAAAGGATTAAGAAGCTAAGATAACCTCGCTGCCACCATGTCAAGGTTCCTTCCCCACTCTGAATTCTAGGGTACAGATGTGGAGACCTGCATGAAAGACCCCATAAGCATATTCTTACCAGCTTAGGTTAAAAACTTCCTCCTTCAAGTCCAACTCTTTCAATTTGCCTACAGTCAAGTTGCCTGTCCAGTACAAGGGCTGGTCAGGAACTTGGACTTTTGCAGTCTATGATGATTATCACATCCCCATGCTGTTGGGGGAAGACTTGGCCAATCATGTGAAGCTAGCCAAGAGGGTGGGAATAGTCACCCATGCCAGGCTAAGCAAGTTGTCACACCTAGCTCTATTCCGGAAACTTCTACCAGGACCCAGTCAGAGGTGATGGAACCGGACCCCATGCCAACGTCAGCAACAGCAGTAGTGGATCCAGTCCCAGAGACCCAGACAGAGCCAGTCCCAGAACCAGCACTGGTGGAACAACCAGCACCAGAACCAGTGCCAGCACTGAATCCAGTGCTTGCAACCCCAACACCAGAGGGCCCCACCGAACCTGCACTAGCAGCAGCAGATAACCCTACACAAGAGGCTCGGCCGGAGCCTGAACCCCAACATAGTGCACCAGCAGAGAGCGGTTCAGGGTCAATGGAAACAGCCCTATTACCTGCATCGCTTCCAGGGGCACCAAGCCTAGGTCCACAATCCAATGAGGAACTGATGTCTCCAGCATCAAGGGAACAGTTCCAGACCGAACAGGAAGTAGATGAAAGTCTCCAAAGAGCTTGGACGGCGGCACGGAGCAACCCAGCGCCTCTCAGCTCTTCTAATCGATCTAGGTTTGTTGCAGAAAGAGGACTTTTATACAAGGAAACTCTTTCTGGTGGACACCAGGAAGACTGGCATCCTCAGAGACGGTAGTTCCAACTAAGTATCGGGTAAAGCTATTAAGCTTAGCTCACGATCATCCTAGTGGCCATGCCGGGGTGAACAGAACCAAGACCATTTGGGAAAGTCGTTCCACTGGGAGGGAATGGGCAAGGATGTTTCTACCTATGTCCGGTCTTGTGAGGTGTGCCAAAGAGTGGGAAAACCCCAAGACCAGGTCAAAACCCCTCTCCAGCCACTCCCATCATTGAAGTTCTATTTCAGAAAATAGCTGTGGATATTCTTTCTTTTATGAAAAAGACACCCAGAGGAAAGCAGTACATATTGACTTTCATGGATTTTGCCACCTCATGGCTGGAAGCAGTAGCTGTAAGCAACACCAGGGCTAAAAGTGTGTGCCAGGCACTAACAGACATTTTTGCCAGGGTAAGTTGGCCCTCCGACATCCTCACAGATGCAGGAACTAATTTCCTGGCAGGAACTATGGAAAGCTTTTGGGAAGCTCATGGGGTGAATCACTTGGTTGCCACTCCTTACCACCATCAAATAAATGGCATGGTAGAGAAGTTTAATGGAACTTTGGGGGCCATGATATGAAAATTCGTAAATGAGCACTCCAATGACTGGGACCTAGTGTTGCAGCAGTTGCTTTTTGCCTACAGAGCTGTACCACATCCCAGTTTAGGGTTTTCACCATTTGAACTTGTATATGGCCGTGAGGGTAAGGGGCCATTACAGTTGGTGAAGCAGCAATGGGAGGGGTTTCTCCCAGGAACTAACATTCTGTACTTTGTAACCAACCTACAAAACACCCTCCGAACCTCTTTGGTCCTTGCTAAAGAAAACCTACAGGATGCTCAAAAAGAGCAAAAAGCCTGGTATGATAAACATTCAGAGAGCATTTCTTCAAAGTAGGGGACCAGGTCATGGTCTTAATGGTGCTCCAGGCCCATAAAATGGAAGCATCATGGGAAGGGCCATTCATGGTCCAAGAGCACCTGGGAGCTGTTAATTATCTCATAGCATTCCCCACTTCCAACCAAAAGCCTAAGGTGTACCATATTAATTCTGTAAAGCCCTTTTATTCCAGAGAATTAAAGGTTTGTCAGTTTACAGCCCAGGGAGGAGATGATGCTGAGTGGCCTGAAGGAGTCTACTATGAAGGGAAAAGTGATGGTGGCGTGGAAGAGGTGAATCTCTCCATGACCCTACGGCGTATGCAGTGACAGCAGATCAAGGAGCTGTGCACTAACTACACACCAACGTTCTCAGCCACCCTAGGACTGACTGAACGGGCATACCACTCCATTGACATAAATAATGCTCACCCAATTAAAGCCCAACCTTACCAGGTGTCTCCTCAAGCTAAAACTGCTATAGAATGGGAGATCAAGGATATGCTACAGATGAGGGTAATCCTCCCCTCTGGCAGTGCATGGGCATTTTCAGTGGTTTTAGTTCCCAAACCAGATGAGGAGATATGTTTTTGTGTGGACTACCGTAAGCTAAATGCTGTAACTCACCCACACAACTATCCAATGCCACACACACATGAACTATTGGAGAAACTGGGATGGGCCCAGTTCATCTCTACCTTGGACTTAACCAAGGGGTACTGGCAGGTACCGCTAGATGAATCCACCAAGGAAAGGTCAGCTTTCACCACACGTCAGGCTGTATGAATTTAATGTACTCCCTTTCGGGCTGCTGAATGCACCCGCCACCTTCCAAAGACTTGTAGATGGTCTCCTAGCAGGATTGGGAGAATACGCAGTTGCCTACCTTGATGATGTGGCCATATTTTCGGATTCCTGGGCAGAACACCTGGAACATCTACAAAAAGTCTTCGAGCGCATAAGGGAGGCAGGACTAACTGTTAAGGCTAAGAAGTGTCAAATAGGCCTAAACAGAGTGACTTACATTGGACATCAGGTGAGTCAAGGAACTATCAATCCCCTACAGACCAAAGTGGATGCTATCCAAAAGTGGCCTGTCCCAAAGTCAAAGAAACAGGTCCAATCCTTCTTAGGCTTGGCTGGATATTACAGGCGATTTGTACCACAATACTGCCAAATCGCCGCCCCACTGACAGACCTAACCAAAAAGAAACAGCCAAATGCTGTTTAGTGGACTGTATAGTGTCAGAAGGCCTTTAACCAGCTTAAAGCGACACTCATGTCTGACCCTGTGCTAAGGGCCCCAGATTTTGACAAACCGTTCCTAGTAACTGCAGATGCATCCGAGCATGGTGTGGGAGCAGTTTTAATGCAGGAAGGATTGGATCAAGAATTCCATCCTGTAGTGTTTCTCAGCAAGAAGCTGTCTGAGAGGGAAAGCAACTGGTCAGTCAGTGAAAAAGAATGTTACGCCATTCTCTACGCTCTGGAAAAGCTACGCCCATATGTTTGGGGATGGTGTTTCCACCTGCAAACTGACCATGCTGTGCTACAGTGGCTTCATACCGCCATGAGAAATAACAAAAAACGTATTCGGTGGAGTTTAGCTCTCCAAGATTTTGATTTCGACATCCAACACATCTCAGGAGCTTCTAACAAAGTGGCTGATGCACTCTCCTGTGAAAGTTTTCCAGAATCAACTGGCTAAAATCGTCCTTGAGATGTGGAAAAGATTGTTAGTCTGTATACACTTGGTAGTATATTTAGAGGTGCATCTGTCTTAACTCTGTTTTCTCCTAGAGCTCCAGGAAGAAATCACAGCCAGTGTTTCACCCTATCCGTGATTTGGGGGGCATCATAAATTATAAAGGGAAGGGTAACCACCTTTCTGTGTACAAAACTATAAAATCCCTCCTGGCCAGAGGCAAAACCCTTTCACCTGTAATGGGTTAAGAAGCTAAGATAACCTCGCTGGCACCTGACCAAAATGACCAATGAAGAGACAAGATACTTACTTTCAAAGCTGGAGAGGGGTGCGGGGACACAAAGGGTCTGTCTGTCTGTGTGATGCTTTTGCTGGGACCAGGTCAGGAATGCTCTTCAGAACTTCTGTTAAGTTAGTAAGTTATCTAGCTAGAAAGTGTTAGATTTCCTTTTGTTTAAATGGCTGGTAAATAAGCTGTGCTGAATGGAATGTACATTTCTGTTTTTGTGTCTTTTTGTAACTTAAGGTTTTGCCTAGAGGGATTCTCTATGTTTTGAATCTAATTACCCTGTAAGGTATTTACCATCCTGATTTTACAGAGGTGATTCTTTTACTTTTTCTTTAATTAAAATTCTTCTTTTAAGAACCTGCTTTTTCATTGTTCTTAAGATCCAAGGGTTTGGGTCTGTGTTCAGCGATGCAAATTGGTGAGGATTTTTTCAAGCCTTCCCCAGGAAAGGGGGTGTAGGGCTTGGGGAGATATTTTGGGGGAAGACATCTCCAAGTGGGCTCTTTCTCTGTGCTTTGTTTAACATGCTTGCTAGTGGCAGCATAGGGTTCAAGGACAAGGCAAAGTTTGTACGTTGAGGAAGTTTTTAACCTAAGCTGGTAAGAATAAGCTGAGGGGGTCTTTCATGCAGGTCCCCACATCATTACCCTAGAGTTCAGAGTGGGGAAAGAACCTTGACAGCCTGTTTGTTTAATAAACAAAAATACTGTCTGCAAATCATTACCTTTCTACAACCCTGTAATAACAAATTAGTGAACGACTCATATCTCCAGGAAAAAAGTGATCCAACTTTCTCACTAGCAGTGCTTTGCATTTGGATCTCTCTTGTCCTTAGCAGTAAACCAGATGCTGATTTTGAAAAGATTTTGGGAAGGACAAGTTGGGTATTCGTTATGCTTTTAGTTAATTTTTCCCCATTACTTCACTCACTAGTGAAATCCTTCATCTCTGGGGTGAATCACAGCAGCTGTTTAAAACACACAGCTACAGTACCCAATAGTTTATTTAGCACAGGAAGTGAAGATGAATACCAAATTGCAACTACAAAAAGAATTTTATATTCAAAGTGAAACTTGAGTGCAGCACCCCTACTGTTGTAAAAAGTATTATGGAATATATGATTATTATGAACGGTCATGACCCAAGTTTTACATCTCATCCAAAAAGTGTCATGTCAGGCAGCACAGTGCCTCCCAAAACTGTATTGGGACTGTGGCTCATTATTGCCTCAGAAAGAAGATGTCACTTGCTGAGACACCACTTCCTTCAGCTCTCTGAGGTTTTCCTTTCG
The DNA here is from genome assembly GCF_009764565.3 of Dermochelys coriacea. Classification (NCBI taxonomy): domain Eukaryota; kingdom Metazoa; phylum Chordata; order Testudines; family Dermochelyidae; genus Dermochelys; species Dermochelys coriacea. The sequence continues at coordinate 93,976,560 of NC_050073.1, read as the reverse complement.
AGCCTCCCTTCCACGTATTGAGCGGTGACAGCCATGCTGTTGTTGAGATTTGAGAAGTGGTACCATGTGCCTGTATCTGGATTAGCAGTAACATTGAGCAAAGTTGGGTTTTTTTTGGGAAATAAACATTTTTCATCAACAAAAAAACATTGTCAGGTGCTGAAACCAATTTATTTAATTCAGGAAATAACTGGTAAAAGGTTTCAGTTAATTATTTTGGAACGAGTCAAAAAAGGTTTCGTTTTGAAAAAGTGAAAACTCGAAACAGAATATTTCCAATTAGAAATGGTGTTTTGAATGGACATTTGACATATTAAAAAGGGGTGGGGGGTTCCAAACACCCCAAATGGCTATTGAAATCAAATTTTTAAAAAAAATATTTTGAATCATCTCAAAACTAAACAAAAACCTGAAAAAAATTAAAGTCAACTCAAAATATTTCCCACCACCACCCAAGAAAGCATTTGTAATCTTTAAAAATATTGCTAATGAGGAGAAGAAACCTTTTGTGCTCTCCATACAATTTTATGGGTGTCACAGAAGTTAAGAATCTCCTGGCCACTCCAGTGGGTAAATCCTCAAGGGCGGGTGAGGGGGAGTTTTGGTTTGCTCTGAAGTGGATTTTTTTGGCTCATTCCCCCGGCCCATACAGAAAAATCCACTCTTCACTCAGTCCTAATGACCAGACTAGTGAGAATTTGCAAGGGATCTGGAGGATTACCATAAGTGTTGAGGTGCTTTCCGGCGGTTGGATAAAACTTGGATAACATGTGGGAGAAATGCTGGCATCAACAATGGGAAGAGCATGGAAAGAGGAGCATCAGAAAGAAGGAGAATGAAAACACTAGTGTGAGAGGGAGAGTAGCAAGAGTGTTATCTGTACTTGGAGGCAAAGAATCAGGTCAGAGTAGTTGGGTAAAGGATGAAATGGACTCAGAGAAGTGAAATGGTTTTGGCTGTACTGGAATGAGAGGAAAGACTGGTATGAAGAAAGATGGGGGGAGGGACAGAAGGATTAAGAAAATGTCAAAAAGCTTCATAAATATCCAAAGAGGAAGAAACGGTTCTAAGACTTTTAAACTGACTATAATCCACTGAAACAATTCTACAGGCCCCATAACTCTTTTTGAAGGCTGACAAGCAACTATTACATATTTTCATAGCAGCTATAATGTTGTACAATAATCATAATAAAGGAAATATAAAGAATTTGAAATGACAACTCTCCATTTAAATGACTAAGACCCAGAGCAGTCAAGACTTAGGCAGAAAAAAACATCATATTCAAAAATAAATGATCAGGCTGTTAATTAAAATCCCTGACTGTGTCCATTTTTAACACCTGAAAGCAGATTATTCTATAATTTTGTGCTGATGCTGTCTAGATAGGGTGTAACTTGTTAACATTAGTCAAGCTTCACTGCAAAGTAAATGTCTGGGGTTCCCCACCCTCCAAGGATACAGAGTAAATATATTGATTTATACAAAGGGAACCAGGCATGGTGCTCACCCTGGTTCAGTGTAAAAAAAATAACAACCCCCTTTGTAGAGAAAGAGCTGTGAGACATTTTAATTTGCAAAAACAATTCTTTGGAAGGCAATGTAATGTTGCTTGAGCTAAGTGCTATTTACAAAGCTTCACAGATATTTTATATTTTACCAATACCATAGTTATTTAGAGTGTATTATGCTTGTCCCATTATATCATTTTCTTTGTTAAACAAAGATATAGCTATTGATTAAGAAATATCATAATATTTCTACATAATATCTACCTTAAGGAGATTCTTACTGCTACCGTATTATTTACTAGTAACATTAAAGATAAGCTGGTTGATTTATTGTTCTAATGGCATATCTGACTACATTAAACCTATGTGTTACTTGATAATCATTCAAGAACCTATGCTGATTTCTGAAGATCTATATGCTATTCATAAGTATTTGCTAAATAATTTGGATAAACAATTTTTAACTTATGAGTTGTTCACTTTGAGTACTTGTGTATGGTATGTAGGTGCCTGTGCATGTGTGTTTATAAATCAGCTAAATTATAAATTATAATTTCTGCTCATTGGTAGGATGATTTTAGGTAGGAAAGCAGACTTTGACTCCCTCAGGGAACAGATGGCCAGGATCCCCTGGGGGACTAACATGAAAGGGAAGGGAGTCCAGGAGAGCTGGCTGTATTTCAAGGAATCCCTGTTGAGGTTACAGGGACAAACCATCCCGATGAGTCGAAAGAATAGTAAATATGGCAGGCGACCAGCTTGGCTTAATGGTGAAATCCTAGCGGATCTTAAACATAAAAAAGAAGCTTACAAGAAGTGGAAGCTTGGACATATGACCAGGGAAGAGTATAAAAATATTGCTCGGGCATGTAGGAAAGATATCAGGAGGGCCAAATCGCACCTGGAGCTGCAGCTAGCAAGAGATGTCAAGAGTAACAAGAAGGGTTTCTTCAGGTATGTTGGCAACAAGAAGAAAGCCAAGGAAAGTGTGGGCCCCTTACTGAATGAGGGAGGCAAGCTAGTGACAGAGGATGTGGAAAAAGCTAATGTACTCAATGCTTTTTTTGCCTCTGTTTTCACTAACAAGGTCAGCTCCCAGACTGCTGTGCTGGGCAACACAAAATGGGGAAGAGATGGCCAGCCCTCTGTAGAGATAGAGGTGGTTAGGGACTATTTAGAAAAGCTGGACGTGCACAAGTCCATGGGGCCGGACGAATTGCATCCGAGAGTGCTGAAGGAATTGGCGGCTGTGATTGCAGAGCCCTTGGCCATTATCTTTGAAAACTCGTGGCGAACGGGGGAAGTCCCGGATGACTGGAAAAAGGCTAATGTAGTGCCCATCTTTAAAAAAGGGAAGAAGGAGGATCCTGGGAACTACAGGCCGGTCAGCCTCACCTCAGTCCCTGGAAAAATCATGGAGCAGGTCCTCAAAGAATCAATCCTGAAGCACTTAGAGGAGAGGAAAGTGATCAGGAACAGTCAGCATGGATTCACCAAGGGAAGGTCATGCCTGACTAATCTAATCGCCTTTTATGATGAGATTACTGGTTCTGTGGATGAAGGGAAAGCAGTGGATGTATTGTTTCTTGACTTTAGCAAAGCTTTTGACACGGTCTCCCACAGCATTCTTGTCAGCAAGTTAAGGAAGTATGGGCTGGATGAATGCACTATAAGGTGGGTAGAAAGCTGGCTAGATTGTCGGGCTCAACGGGTAGTGATCAATGGCTCCATGTCTAGTTGGCAGCCGGTGTCAAGTGGAGTGCCCCAGGGGTCGGTCCTGGGGCCCGTTTTGTTCAATATCTTCATAAATGATCTGGAGGATGGTGTGGATTGCACTCTCAGCAAATTTGCGGATGATACTAAACTGGGAGGAGTGGTAGATACGCTGGAGGGGAGGGATAGGATACAGAAGGACCTAGACAAATTGGAGGATTGGGCCAAAAGAAATCTAATGAGGTTCAATAAGGATAAATGCAGGGTCCTGCACTTAGGATGGAAGAATCCAATGCACCGCTACAGACTAGGGACCGAATGGCTCGGCAGCAGTTCTGCGGAAAAGGACCTAGGGGTGACAGTGGACGAGAAGCTGGATATGAGTCAGCAGTGTGCCCTTGTTGCCAAGAAGGCCAATGGCATTTTGGGTTGTATAAGTAGGGGCATAGCGAGCAGATCGAGGGACGTGATCGTTCCCCTCTATTCGACACTGGTGAGGCCTCATCTGGAGTACTGTGTCCAGTTTTGGGCCCCACACTACAGGAAGGATGTGGATAAATTGGAAAGAGTACAACGAAGGGCAACAAAAATGATTAGGGGTCTAGAGCACATGACTTATGAGGAGAGGCTGAGGGAGCTGGGATTGTTTAGTCTGCAGAAGAGAAGAATGAGGGGGGATTTGATAGCTGCTTTCAACTACCTGAAAGGGGGTTTCAAAGAGGATGGCTCTAGACTGTTCTCAATGGTAGCAGATGACAGAACGAGGAGTAATGGTCTCAAGTTGCAATGGGGGAGGTTTAGATTGGATATTAGGAAAAACTTTTTCACTAAGAGGGTGGTGAAACACTGGAATGCGTTACCTAGGGAGGTGGTAGAATCTCCTTCCTTAGAGGTTTTTAAGGTCAGGCTTGACAAAGCCCTGGCTGGGATGATTTAACTGGGACTTGGTCCTGCTTTGAGCAGGGGGTTGGACTAGATGACCTTCTGGGGTCCCTTCCAACCCTGATATTCTATGATTCTATGATTCTATGATTGAAACTTTTTAAACAGGAGTATAACAAAAATAAGATACATCACCTGCAATTTTTATTTCTCATTATAAACAGCCTCCACTGCTCTGGACAGAAATTTACTAAGATTGTGACTGAAAATTTTAAGGCAAAAAGAGCAAACAACTCCCTAACAAGTGAAATTTTTGCATGCAAAAAGATGTTCATTTAATCAAGCATTGTGTGAAAAAGCTTGTATTTAATTAGCTGACACCAATTAATCTTCAAAAGGGATTTTTAAATGCTATAGTTTCCATGAAAGAAAACTGGAAAATGCAATTGCATTCTAGACCAGAGGACTCACAATAAATGATATAAACAGTTTGTATTCTTAATTCAGTTGAGCTGAATTTTTAAGTGAAAACTCATCATTTTTCACTTTTATGATTTCTTATCTGTGATGGGTAAACCTCAAAGTGCTCAGAGATTTGGTTCTGTAACCACTACAAAATGCAAATACTTATTTAATCTTATTTGGGTCACTTTTGTGGAACTATTCAAAAAACCTGAAAACTTTCTGCTTCCTGTTAGACTAGAAATACCATTAAGGCAGCCTTTTTCACGGGCCTGAGCCAAAGTTTAATGAAGTCAACAGAAAGACTTCAATGGGCTTTGGATCAGGACTTTTATTAGTTTGTCACATTTGTAAAGCAGCGTGGCCTAGTAGAAAAGGTACTAGTTTACCACTCTGGAGACCTGGGTTGAATTCCTAGCTCTGGCCTGCCAAGTGACCTTGGGCAAGTCACTTCCTTCCATGTGCCTCAGTTTCTCCATCTATAAAATGGGAATAACAACACAGACCTTCTTTGTAAAAGTGGAATAAATCAATGGAATAAAAGCCATGAAAATAAATTGGTTATGCTATTATATTAATTATTATTATATTTAATTTCAGATCCTGACCAGAACAAAGAAATGCATAGGTGGTGCAACTTAAAAATAATTAGTGAAAGGAGGGAAGTTAGGTGAACAATGTTTAATGTTTCATTTTTAATGTTTTTAATGAAAAAACCTCCAGATTCTGTTAAATTTACGGTGAAATTTCAGGCCATTTTAACTCCAGCTTAACTTGTCTGCCCATCTCTAATTACAGTTAATACTGCCACTGTATATATTTCCTATACCTTTTGCTTTGGCTCTGTCAGAAGCACATCATACTTGACTAATTCATACTTTATGTATACTCCACATAAAACACTTTGGTACTGTACTGCTGAAAAGTGCTATCTAAATGAATAAATGATCATTTAAAAATATAATGATTTAAAGATGTAATGGAAATGTTAATTGCTGTGAAGAGAAATGGTCACATTTACTATTTTTAGTCTTGTAACTTTGTGGTATTTAAATTTAATATATAACCCTTCTAAGATGGATTGAATTCACACTGCACTGTTCTTTGAAAAGAGTTGGCAAAGCTCTCAATTATTTAAATAATGAAGACCATATCTGGTCTTCAATTGCCAACATGATTCAGAAATTTCCTGTGTAGGATACGTGAAAGAATAACAGGCAAACACTAATTATAAATCTCTTTGAACACATTAATAGGATGGATTCAGATCTCTGCTGGTATAACACAGCACAGGGCCCCTCATAGCAGAATCTATTCCTGGATTGCAGTGATGTAAGATCGCTACAGCTGGGGACACACACGATTTGTCTACATTGCAATGTAAGCCCAGGGTTTGAACTCAGACCCTAATTTAAGAGTGTTTTTGTCAACACACAAATCTTGCTAACCAGGGCTCAGGCCACAGCAAAGCAAATGGCAGCAGGGCCAGCCCTAGACCAAATGGTGCCCCTCTTTCATTGTTTAAACTTCTGAATACCTTATTTTTAAATGTATTTGTAGCCAATTTCACAACTTTGAAGTACAATTTGCATGCATAATGTATCTCTCTCAAATAAAACAAATTTGCATGCTAGGATCTGTAAAACTGTATTTATTAGAATCATAGAATATTAGGGTTGGAAGAGACCTCAGGAGGTCATCTAGTCCAATCCCCTGCTCAAAGCAGGATTAACACCAACTAAATCATCCCAGTCAGGGCTTTGTCAAGCCGGACCTTAAAAATCTCTAAGGATGGAGATTCCACCATCTCCTTAGGTAACCCACTGCAGTGCTTCATCACCCTCGTATGAAATAGTTTTTCCTAATATCCAACCTAGACCTCCCCCACTACAACTTGAGATCATTGCTTCTTGTTTTGTCATCTGCCACCACTGAGAACAGCCTAGCTTCATCGTCTTTGGAATCCCCTTCAGGTAATTGAAGGCTGCGATCAAATCCCCCCTCACTCTTCTCTTCTGCAGATTAAATAACCCCAGTTCCCTCAGACTCTCCACGTAAATCGTGTGCCCCAGCCCCCTAATAATTTTTGTTGCCCTATGCTGGACAACTTGTCCAATTTGTCTCTCCAATTTGTCCAGATCCCTTCTGTAGCGGGGGGGACCAAAACTGGATGCAATACTCCAGGTGTGGCTTCACCAGTGCCGAATTGAGGGGAATAACCACTTCCCTCGATCTGCTGGCAGTGCTCCTACTAATACAGCCCAATCTGCCATTGGCCTTCTTGGCAACAAGGGCACACTGCAGACTCATATCCAGCTTCTCATCCACTGTAATGCCCAAGTCCTTTTCTGCAGAACTGCTGCTTAGCAAGTTGGTCCCCAGCCTGTAGCGAAACATAGGATTCTTCTTTCCTAAGTGCAGAACTCTGCACTTGTCCTTGTTGAACCTCATCAGATTTTTTTTGGCCCAATCCTCCAATTTGTCTAGGTCACTCTGGACCCTATCCCTACCCTCCATCATATCTACCTCTCCCCTCAGCTTCGTGTCATCTGCAAACTTGCTGAGGGTGCAATTAATCCCATCATTAATAAAGATGTTGAAGAAAACCAGCCCCAGGACTGACCCCGGGGGCACCCCGCTTGATACCGGCCGCCAACTAGACATCGAGCAAGTAAAAAAATTGTTTCCTGTAAACTTATAGAAACTTTAATTTTAAGAATAACTGAAATGTACATGAAGAACAGCTCCAATGCAGATATACCCTAAAATTGTACAAATTTCATAACAATCTCTCATTTTAATTAACATGCCTCCTGTGCAGGTTGTCAGGAAATGCTTTGAGAATCTTACTTTCTGATAACTGTCTTACAATATGGAACCCATATGATCCCAGCTCAGTCATTTATCTCAACTATATGTTATTGGAAAATGTTCCAGAACAATTGCCTCCCCTGTTTCTCTTTTGGGTAATAGCCAAATGGCACAGAGTATTAGGGAGAGGTGAAGTTTTAGCAGGACATTTTATAAAATGTGGCAGGACATCTTTGCAAAGTAAACAGGGTCTTGGCTTTTAGGACAAGTATGAAAGATTCATACACAAAACTGCATGGAACTTGGAAAAGAGGTCAACCTACAAGGTTCAGATTTTGTTCCAAATCTTCCCAAGGTTTGAAGATGTTTGAATCATCTAGGCTTTGGTTCCCATCTCCTTCTAATGTAACTCAGTTTATTTCCTTTAGAAAAATCAAGTTGAAATAGATGAGATTTGTTCCTTTGGTTCCACAGAGGCTCCATATTTCCAACTTGAGGCTTAGACCTCTAAGCAATCCCATCCACAGACAGAAGAGCTTTAGATTTAGAGTGTCTTGCTCAGGCTTATTTATAGTCGTTAAAATTCAATTTGTTTAATTTGATTGTCAATTTGTTTTAGAAAGATAAACTGCAGAGACTGAAAGCCTTTGTCTGGGAGATGAGAATGAATTCACAATTAGCATTATAAGGCATTTAAAAATACAAACATACTTTGGAAACAAAGGCCAGATCCAGCAGCCCTGACTGCATAAAATGAGCCTGAATCTTAGCATAAGCAGCTGGCATAAGAGGCACAGGGGAAAAGTTAACAGATTTACAATGAATATTTTTCCATTATATTTTCTTTCATTCTGAATAGGAAATGTCTGAATCAGATTTACAATTAAACACAGGCTCTTGACTATTCAAAAAGTTCACATCCCCTTTTTCAATGGTACTGCTGAGCACCTGCTCACTATTTGATTTTGATGGTTACTTTCCACCTTTGAAGATGAAGATACTACTGATGGCTTTGCATCTAGTCCCTTTCTTGATGTCATTGGGACTACTGATGCATGGGTTCTGAAACAATTTGTATAGTGGGGGTGCTGAGAACCATTGAACCAAACTGTAAACCCTGTATATGGTGGAAACCACTTCAAGCCAAGGGGTACGGCAGCACCCCCAGCACCCCTATTCCAGCACTTTTGTGAGTAAGATCTACAAGATCAAGCCCAATACATGATAAATAAGAAAGAACTGGTAGGGATAAACTAGTGGACAGTGTTCTGACTGGCACTTAGGAGATTTGGGCTCTGCTCCTGGGTGACCTTGGACAAGTCACATTAGCTCAGATCCCTAAAAGGGATGTAGGCATAGCATCACGGTGCCCCCCTCCCCAAATCATCGAAACAACAGAGATTCACAAAGCCTGAGTTAGATGCCTAAGCTCTTATACAATGAACGAGGAGAGACAGGCATATTAGACTGCTATTCACAAAGCCAGCATGCTGGCTGAAGTTATAAAGTAATTCTTATTCTCTCTCTCGCCCACTTAATATTCAATTATTTAATTAAAGTGGGACAACTTTAATAGGATAGCATGCGAGAAGCGGCGGCCAGCATATCCCTCGGCCTGCGCCGCTTCCCGCAGCCCCCATTGGCCTGGAACGGCGAACTGTGGCTAGTGGAAGCTGCAATTGGCCGAACCTGCGGATGCTGCGGGTAAACAAACAGTCCCTGCCAGCCAGCGGATGTCCCTGATGGGCCACATGCCAAAGGTTGCCGATCTCTGGAATATTCCATACCCTAGTAGCTCGGGCACTCACCTGAGTGTTGGTAGATCTTAGTTCTGATCCCTTCTCTTCATCAGCCAGAGGGCAGATTTGAAACTAGGGGCCTCAGGCCACCTCACACATCCTGGATGAGTGCAGTAACCACTGGACTAATAGTTAAAAGGGAGAGCTGCCTCCCTTCCCTAGCTGTTTTGTGTGGAGTCAGGTGGCTTCTGAGCATGCATACTGGATTGGGCCCCAGAGGCGACTTTGGTGGTGAAGCACCTACCTTACTCAGACTCGTGGATTGCTCTGGGCCTTAGATGATAGTGTGTGAGGTAGCATGAGCCCACAGGCAGAAACACTGACCCTTAGTTAACTTTTACTGCAAAAACTTAGCCCTAGTCCACACCACGAGTTTAGGTCGAATTTAGCAGTATTAGATCAATTTAACCCTGCACCCATCCACACAATGAAGCCATTTTTGTTGACTTAATGGGCTCTTAAAATCTATTTCTGTACTCCTCCCCGACAAGGGGATTAGTGCTGAAATCGACATCGCCAGGTCGAATTTAGGGTAGTGTGGACACAATTCGACGGTATTGGCCTCTGGGAGCTATCCCAGAGTGCTCCATTGTGACCTCTCTGGACAGCACACTCAACTCGGAGGCACTGACCAGGTAGACAAAAAAAGCCCCGCAAACTTTTGAATTTCATTTCCTGTTTGGCCACCATGGCAAGCTGATCAGCACAGGTGACCATGCAGATCTCATCAGCAGAGTTGACCATGGAATCCCAGAATCGCAAAAGAGCTCCAGCATGGACTGAACGGGAGGTACTGGATCTGATCGCTGTATGGGGAGACAAATCTGTGCTATGAGAACTCCGTTCCAAAAGACGAAATGCCAAAATATTTGCAAAAATCTCCAAGGGCATGAAGGACAAAGGCTAAAACAGGGACCCGCAGCAGTGCCACGTGAAACTTAAGGAGCTCAGGCAAGCCTACCAAAAAACAAAAGAGGCAAACGCCCATTCAGGGTCAGAGTCCCAGATATGCTGCTTCTATGATGAACTGCATGCAATTCTAGGGGGTACCCCTACAAATACCCCACACATGTACGTGGACTCCTGCAAGGGAGACTCACTCAACAGGGATGAGGATTTTGGGGATGAGGAAGATGATGAGGAGGGCGAGGTTGAAGATAGCACACACCAGACAAGTGGAGAAACCATTCTCCCTGACAGCCAGGAACTATTTATCACCCTGGAGCCAATACCCTCCCAACCCAGGCTCCCGGACCTTGAAGGCGGAGAAGACACCTCTGGTGAGTGTACCTTTGTAAATATAATACACTGTTTAAAAACAAGTTTCAGAGTAGCAGCCGTGTTAGTCTGTATTCACAAAAAGAAAAGGAGTGCTTGTGGCACCTTAGAGACTAACAAATTTATTAGAGCATAAGCTTTCGTGAGCTACAGCTCACTTCATCGGATGCAAAAAAACAAGCATGTTTAAAGATTAATTTGCCCTGAAGACTTGGGATGCATTCGTGGCCAGTACAGCTACTGGAAAAGTCTGTTAATGTGTCTGGGGATGGAATGGAAATCCTCCAGGGACATCTCAATGAAGCTCTCCTGGAGCTACTCCCAACGCCTTTGCAAAAGGTTTCTGGGGAGGGCAGCCTTATTGCATCCTCCATGGTAGGACACTTTACCATGCCAGGCCAGTAACACGTAGTCTGGAATCATTGCATAAGAAAGCATGGCAGCATGTGCTTCCAGTGTTTGCTGGCATTCAAGCAACATCCATTCTTTATCTCTCTGTGTTATCCTCAGGAGAGTGATATCATTCATGGTCAGCTGGGTGAAATAGGGGAATTTTATTAAGGGGACATTCAGAGGTGGCCATTCCGGCTGGGCTGTTTGCCTGTGGCTGAAAAGAAATCATCCCCGCTGTTAGCCATGCGGTGGGGGGAGGGGTGAAGCCATCATCCCAGAGAATTGGGTGTAGGGGGGATTTAGTTGGATTTGTGCTGCATGTTAACCTGAAAACATCAGCCCCTCCTTTTAAATGCCAATGTGTCTTTTTCAATTTTCTCTCCCTTATTTTCCTCCTGCAGCTGCAAACGTTTCAACGCTGCCACTAGCATCTCTGTCCCAGAGGCTAGCACAGATAAGATGATGAAAAAAACGCACTCGCAATTAAATGTTCTCTGAGCTCATGCAGTCCTCCCACACTGAAAGAGCTCAGCAGAATGCATGGAGGCTAGCAATGTCAGAGTCAAGGAAAGCACAAAATGAATGCGAGGACAGGAGAGACACGTGAGAGGATCGATGGCTGGATCAACAGGAGAGATGGTGGCAGCGTGATGAGAGGAGGCATCAATGCTGAGGCTACTGGAGGATCAAACTGATATGCTCCGGTGTATGGTTGAGCTGCAGAAAGGCAGCAGGAGCACAGACCACCACTGGAGCCCCTGTGTAACCAACCACTCTCCTCCCCACGTTCCATAGCCTCCTCACCCAAGAATGCGTGAAGGGGAGGGGGGGCTCTGGGCACCCTACCACTCCACCCCAGAGGACAACCCAAGCAACAGAAGGCTGGCATTCAATAAGTTTTGAAGTGCAGTGTGGCCTTGTCCTTCCCTCCTCCACCACCCCACCCAGTGCTTCCCTCCTTCCCCATCCTCCTGGGCTACCTTGGCAGTTATCCCCCTATTTGTGTGATGAATAAATAAAGAATGCATGAATTTGAAACAACAATGACTTTATTCCCTCTGGAAGTGGTGATCGAAGGGGGGGAGGTCAACTGGCTTACAGAGAAGTAGAGTGAACCAAGGGGGCAGGTTTTCATCAAGGAGAAACACACAGTAGCCTGGGCAGTCATGAAACTGGTTTTCAAAGCTTCTCTGATGTGCAGTGTGCCCTGCTGTGCTCTTCTAACTACACTGGTATCTGGCTGTGCGTAATCAGCAGCCAGGCGATTTGCCTCAACTTCCCACCCCGCCATAAATGTCTCCCCCTTACTCTCACAGATTTTGTGGAGCACACAGCAAGCAGTAATAACAATGGGAATATTGGTTTTCTGAGGTCTAACCGAGTAAGTAATCTGCACCAGCATGCTTTTAAACATCCAAATGCACATTCTACCACCATTCTGCACTTGCTCAGCCTGTAATTGAACAACTCCTGACCACTGTCCAGGGTGACTGTGTATGGCTTCATAAGCCATGGCATTAGGGGGTAGGCTGGGTCCCCAAGGATAACTATAGGCATTTCAACATCCCCAACAGTTATTTTCTGGTCTGGGAAGAAAGTCCCTTCCTGCAGCTTTTGAAACAGACCAGAGTTCCTGAAGATGCTAGCGTCATGTACCTTTCCCGGCCATCCCACGTTGATGTTAGTGAAATGTCCCTTTTGATCCACCAGTGCTTGCAGCACTGTTGAAAAGTACCCCTTTCGGTTTATGTACTGGCTGCCTTGGTGGTCCGGTCCCAAGACAGGGATATGCGTTCCGTCTATCGCCACACCACCGTTAGGGAATCCCATTGCAGCAAAGCCATCCACTATGATCTGCACATTTCCCAGAGTCACAACCCTTGTTAGCAGCAGCTCAGTGATTGTGTTGGCTACTTGGATCACAGCAGCCCCCACAGTAGATCTGACCACTCCAAATTGATTCCCAACTGACCGGTAACTGTCTGGCATTGCAAGCTTCCAGAGGGCTATCGTCACTCGCTTGTGAGCTGTGAGGGCTGCTCTCATCTTGGTATTCTTGCACTTCAGGGCAGGGGAAAGCAAGTCACAAAGTTCCATGAAAGTGCCCTTATGCATGCGAAAGTTTCACAGCCATTGGGAATCATCCCAGACCTCCAACACTATGCGTCCCACCAGTCTGTGCTTGTTTCCCGGGTCCAGAATCAGCGTTCCATGGCATAAGCCTGCCCCATTGCCACCAGAATGGCCAAACTGCCGGGGCCCATGCTTTGAGAGTAGTCTCTGTCCATGTCCTTATCACTCTCATCGCCACACTGCTGTTGCCTTCTCACCTGCTTTTGCAGGTTCTGGTTCTGCATATACTGCAGGATAATGTGTGAGGTGTTTACAATGCTCATAACTGCCATGGTGATCTGAGCAGGCTCCATGCTTGCCATGGAATGGCATCTGCAGGAGAGCAGAGTTGCAGGGGAAGCGGTGGTTGGACGACCAGTTTTGCAGACCTACTACACCGTCTGCTGCCAGGATGCAAGAGCTGAGCGGGCTGCACGCTTGCCATGGTATGGTGAGACAAGAGCAGCCGAGCAGAGTTGCAGCAGAAGTGGCGAATGATGACAGTCATATAGAGGACCTACGAGGCCACCAGGAGAGCAGAGTGGCAGCGGAAGCAGTCGTTCGATGATGATGGTTTGCAGCCCCACTGCACCCTCTGCTCAAAGCAGTATGGCGCCTGCATGGAAAAAAGGCGCAAAACGATTATCTGCTGCTTCTTTCACGGACGGAGGGGAGACTGATGACATGTACCCAAAAACACCCGCGACAATGTTTTTGCCCCATCAGGCATTGGGAGCTCAATCTAGAATTCCAATGGGTGGCGGAGAGTGCAGGAACTGTGTGATAGCTATCCACAGTGCAACACTCCGAAAGTCAACGCTAGCCTCGGTACTGTGGATGCACTCCACCGACTGAATGCACTTAGTGGGGACACAAACAATTGACTGTATAAAATCGCTTTCTAAAAAATCGACTTCTTTAAATTTGACCTAATTTCGTAGTGTAGACATACCCTTAGTGAGTGAGTTTAGGCACCTATAGGGTTCAGATCGCAGCTGAGTGAATGTTTTGTGGATCAGAATGATGCCTAAAAGCGGGATTTAGGCACCAAGTCTGGGTGTTATGCATCTAAATACCTTTGGGGAGCCAGGCCTTTGCCTCTGTGCCTCAGTTTCCCCACCTATAAAAACAGAGACAATGGTACTGACCACCTTTATAAAGCACTTTGAAATCTATTAATTAAAAGTGCTATATAGCAGCTAGGTATTATTCTTATTATTGTATCTTGAGTGTTGATGGAGGAACTCTAAAAAGGTTTGGAGTTCAGGTTCAGTTTGAGTGAATCCAAAGGAATGGATGTTTATCCTGATTTATTGGAACTGCAAAATTGTGACAGGAATCTTGCAGAAAAACAAAAAAACAAGCAAACAAACAAACCTTTCCACCCAAACCCATAAATCTCTCCCCAGCTCCCAAAATTCAATACAGGTTCTCTTGAAACTCAGCTCAGATTCATTTAAAACTGAGCCAAAGCTCACTAAAATGGTTGCAGACATCAATTAAACTTTCAGTGAGATTTGATGAAATTTCCACTTTTTTATAAGTAGTCAGCACCAAGTGACTTTTGCATAGTGTCAAGTGTCATTATGAAGCCACAGGGATCTATTTAAAACTAGATTGTCAAAGCACCTGGGAGTATTTTGTAGAGAACAATCTTGCATTGGCAAGGTGTTGGGAAGGAAATGGTAGAAAATAGACTAATGGGTCTCTTAAATCTCTAGCTTCAATGTGACACATTAAGCTGAGTTACATCAGGGACAAATTTAACCCTATGAGTCTCTTAAAACAATGTGCTGCTGCCTATAGGACAAGGTTAGCCACAAAGTTCATATGCCTCTCTCTATAACTGGTCTCAAACACTACATGATCATTATTTAAAACTAAAGAGGCATGAAGAAAGATATAAATTATCATTTAGACGACAAATTATAAAATAAGATGAATAGGAACATTATAAAAATCTACCACCAACTGAGATTAAATTGACTCAACAAAAGTTATTTTCCAGGACTCAGACTCCATTAAAAATGTCAAATGCAGGAATCAAGTCTATTGACCATTGCTGAAACTATGCAAATGCTAAACCTTTTTTGTTCCTAAACTTTTCATCCTCAGAGACTTTGGCAGTTTTGCTAATATATTGTAAGAAGGTTTCGTGAAAAGTTTCTACCAAGATCTGGTTTAATAGATAAAAAGGTGATGACAGAAATTTGAGGGCAAATTTGAGAAATTCCCATTTGAGGGCAAGTCATAACTACAGTCAGTTTGCTCTGTCTCAGACAAGAAAGCTGTAGAACTGGCCAGCCATAGAGGTGAGTGAATACAAAATGCACCTACCTAATAAGTGGCACAGCTGCTGTACTCCTCAGGAGCCAAGTCAGGAAACATTTTAGGGCAATGTGGTTCTGCATTGCTCCAACTTTATCCAGGGTCTGGATGAACTAATTCAGCTCAAACAAGAACCAACTCACTCACATCACCCTTAATTTGTAATGAATCTTTTTGAAAAGATTTATACACTTCTCCCTATTTAATTTGTGCACATTTACCACCTTCTAGGTCCAACCTAGGGACATTGGGGGATTTTCACCTCTCTCTATAGCATGGGGCATGGATTGTCTGCTGTGGTCATCTGGGCATATCCCACCTAATCTATTCTTTGCCAGGTTTGTTTACCTGCCGCATCTGCAGGTTCGGCTGATCACAGCTCCCACTGGCCGTGATTCGCCGCTCCAGGCCAAAAGGGGCTGTGGGAAGCAGCGCGGGCTAAAGGATGTGCTGGCCGCCGCTTCCCGCAGCCTCCATCGGCCTGGAGCGGCGAACTGTGGCCAGTGGGAGCTGCTATCGGCCAAACCTGCAGATGTGCCAGGTAAACAAACCAGCCCGGCCCAGTAGGGGGCTTACCCTGGCGGACTGCATGCCAAAGGTTGCTGATACTTTCACTAGGCCATTAATTTAAATTGATACACAATACTTTATTCCCCTTCCTAAGAACAAACTCTATTATGGGTTTCCCGTCTGCAGAAAAAGCAGTTGCACAAGTCCAAAACTGGTGTTTTTCCCATTCCTATTGTATGGCGAATGCCATGAATCACTCAGCATTTGCTACTCTGTAGTGACTGCACTGCCATTATCATTGTTCAGAATCTCCTAGTAATTACAGGGTGACTCCATAGTTATTGGACCTACCTGGGGCAGTGGATTATGAGTTTACAATGGTGAACACTGTGGGACAGGACTGGTGTTAAGAGCTTTAGGTGTCCAAATCTCACTGCCTTTTCCTGGGAGTTGTGCTCCTAACTCCTTTGCTATGCTTTGAAAATCCCAGTCCAGATTCTTAGCTGGTATAAACTGGCATCATTCCATTGAAGTAAATGAAGCTACACTGATTTACATTAGCTGACAGTCTGGTCCTACATGTTTTTAGGATTAAACATTTAGTGTTCTGTTAGAAGTCCTGAAAAAGATTTTTTTCAACCCAAGCAACTGTCTAGGTGCTGCCTGTGGTAAATAATTGTATATGAATAACTGGAATTGTACTTTCTGTGTCAAGGAGTCTCTGTTGAGTGTGACTGGTCTTTTATGTATGCTGACCAGCAGCCTGTCTATAATAAAAAGTAGTAAAGAATGCAGTAAACTGTGTCTGCTTCATCTTTCTCCAGGTCATAGAGTGCAGCACTTCCCAAGACTCTCATTAACTGTAAAAAGAAAAGGAGTACTTGTGGCACTTTAGAGATTAACAAATTTATTTGAGCATAAGCTTTTGTGAGCTACAGCTTACTTCATCGGATGCATTTGGTGGAAAATGCATCCAACGAAGTGAGCTGTAGCTCACGAAAGCTTATGCTCAAATAAATTTGTTAGTCTCTAAGGTGCCACAAGTACTCCTGTTCTTTTTGCGAATACAGACTAACATGGCTGCTACTCTGAAACCTCTCATTAACTGTGGTAGTCTAAGAGTCAAAATGCAACTTGCCATGTGAATGAAGGAGGTTTGGTCTATGACTCAAAGTATATATGTAGGTTTAGATTTTCAAAACTGAGTAGCGGGATGTTTAACTCCCATTAAAATTGTAAACCTTAGAGTGTATTTTGTCAATTGTTCTTATAATATATGGCCAAATCCTGCAGGCCATACTCAATCAAAATTTAGTCTGGCTCCCAATGGGACTTTTGCCTAAGTAAGAACTGCAAAATTTCCCCTTCTAGTGATGGGATATAAATACTAATTCTAAATTATGGTGCATTCTCTTATATATTTTATTTTTGTGTGTGACTAGAAGAACCATAGTCTGATCATAAGTGGCTATTCTAGATCAATTTCTCCATCCTGAGCAGGAGAATTAAATGGGGGAACTGTGAAAAGGAAACATGAATATCTTTTTATCAGTTAGTAGCAGTGATTGGGGGGAAACACATTACCTGTCTCCAGCATTTGCCACTAATTCAGGCTAAACCCTGCTCTGAACAACCCACTCATGTCACAAACAGGCATTCATTACTCTAAATATCTTCTCAGGCTTTGGTTCAGCTGCAGTAATGCAGTTTATCACCAAAGCAAGAATAAAAAGCACAGACAAAATAGGTTAATCAATATCACAGCATTGTGGTTGGCATTCAACTCAGCAAAAGTTCAGCATGTCATTCCTGACTACCGGCCATATGCTACCCTAGGTCTGTGTGTAAAACTGCAATTGACATGGATGTGGGTTCTTCATGCAGATCTAGAGCAGAATATAGCCTTGAGCTTGTACTTATCATGTATCCCCAACAGTAGCCTATGACCTTAATGACTGCTGCTAAAATATGTACATTTCTGCATGAAAATCTTAGAGAGCTTGTTTCTATTGTTAGGCATAGGTAAAGCAGTTTAGATAAATTGCATCTAAATATCAATTGCATAAATTGCATAAAGTTTTTGTTCAATCCTTCTATTAAAAACATGAACCAGCCCGTCCTCCCCCTTTTAAAACAAAACAAAAAAACCCCAAAACCAGTATTTTGTCTCTGCTCTGCATCTTCTAGTTTTAAGAGAAGAGGAAGTGACAAACTATAGCCAGCGAGACTCTTGGGGCTATCTCCACAGGAGGGTAGCTTTGTGGTCTGAGCCTCAGGAATAATCACAATATATGGAACTTACAGATGGAAGAGATTTTTAGCTGAGGGAACCCTGGCTGGAAAAATCCCTTGACTCCTTGAAGTCAACAGATTCAAAATCACAGCAGGGATGAATTAGCTCTTCAACTTTCTGAGGTAAATTCCACCTGATATAATGTGTGGGTGTTGATTTTTTTTTTAAATGAAGTCCTGCTCTTCTAGGTTGCAATTAAAGATCCCAAGACTTTTGTTAGAATGGGGGTTGCTCCTGTGTCTTCAGTTCCAAACCTCCCATCATCTCAGTTCTTTGTGCTGTCCTGGAAAACATTGTTTTTTTTTGTTCTCTCTCTCTTTTTTTTTTAAAACTCAATATATTAAAACATGTAGGAATGGGTTTGGACATTTACCTGAGCAAGGGCTGCAGCACTGTAGGTACTGACGTTACACAAAGAATCACTGTAATTTTTAGCATTTTGTAATGTTTACATCCAATAGAATGCGGTTAGTAGAGCTGTGCTAACTGATTTTTCGGTTCAGAGGCTTAATCGAAAAAGTAGTTTCAGGTCAAATGAAACATTTCACAGATATGTAGGGCTAGAAGGGACCTTGAGAGGTCATATACTCCAGCCCTCAGTCTGAGACAGGTCCAAGTATACCTAGCCTATTTCTAACAGGTGTTTCTCTAATCTGTTATTAAAATACTCCAATAATGGGGATTCCACAACTTCCTTTGGAAGACTTATAGTGCTTAACTATTTGTATAGTTAGAAACTTTTTCCTAAGATCTCCTTGCTGAAAAATTTAGCCCATTACTTCATCTCCACTGCGGTGGACATGGATGACTATCCTCTTTATAACAGCCCCTTTTAGCATATTTGAAGACTGCTATCAGGTCCCCCCTCATTCTTCTTTTCTCAGGACTAAACGTGTCATTTTTAAACCTTTCCTCATAGGTCCGATTTTCTATACTGCTCCAAAATGAAATGTTTCATTTCAGTTTTGATAGGTGTTTTTAATTGTTCTTTAAAATAAAACTGAGGTAAAAATTGAAACAAAAAGTAATCTCAAACCAAAAAATTGAAACGTTTTCTTCTGAAACACTTGAAACAAAATGTTTCAATTTTAAAAAAAAATATTTTCAACTGAAACACTTCAAAACATTTCATGAAGTTGTCACTTTGCTGGTCTAGTTTCCCTCCCCCCCCTTTTTTCAGGAAAAAAAAAGTTTCATCCAAAAAAATTCCATCCAGCTCTAGTGATTAAAGCTAATTCAATGAGTATTGCATAGCCTCAATAAGGGATTTTTCGATATTATGTTCAGCACATAAAATTAGTTTAGGTTTAATTCAAAAGACTCAGATGAAAATAAAACAAATGGACAGTAATCTGGATTCCAGATCCTCAGCTGGCATAAATAGGCAAAACTCCATTGAAGTCAACGGAGGTATGCAAATTTACACCAAGTATAGATGTTTATCCAGAGTTTACCTAAACCTTTCTCATCTAGAAAAAGAACTGGGAATCTCAAAGTTAGGTTTTTCTACAAGATTTCTGGTATGTCAGAGTTGGATTTTTATCTAAGGCAGGACTGAAGGATTAGCCCCAGTATAAAATAAGGGTGGAAAAAAGAAACTATGAATGGGGTAAAACTGGTCTACTGGAAATAGTAAGAATATTTAACAGAGTAATTGATAATACTGGAGAACAAATGAAATAAGTACATCAGATTATTGGGGGAGGAGGGGCGTTAAACTGAAGATAGAGTTTTGAAGTTCCATCAAAATAAAAATGTATTTCTTTTCCTTCTGTATTTATAGTTTTCCTACTAAAAAATTCCTCCTTTAGATTAAAAGATTTTAAGGTCAGAAGGTACCATTATAATCACAGAAACACAGGCTAAAGAAGCTATGTTTTGAGGCAAATTAGTTAAATGTTTATTTATTGCATAATCATCTGGATTGCTTTTACTGTTCATTTTCTAAATATTATGAGTCCACTGAAGAGGCTGAGAGTAAAATCCTGGCCCCAAAGAAGTGAATGCGTATTTTTGTCATTGACTACAAGGGGATTAGGATTTCACTCTCTGGTCTAAACTGGCAGTGATTCAGGTCCCAAACATCCTGCAACACCTACACACACAAAACTTTTATTTAGCTCCATGGGAGTGCTGATTTCAGAGGGGTTGCAGGACTGGACAATCAAACCGTGTGGTGCTTTAATCTTAAATTCCAAGTAACAATTCTGGTTTCAATCCTGCAAACACTTACACAAGAGTAACTTCACTCACAATTGAAAGCATTTGTAAGATTGGGGCCTCATCTTAGAAATGCTTCTTTTGTTTATCAGTATTTTGCAATATTTAACTATATTTTGTTGTTATCTCTTTATATTTTAAGATATCAGTTGCAATGTTTATTTCTAAAATATATAAGAAGAAAAGTCAGCCTATTTTCTGTAACATCTTCCTTCCTGCTGGCTGATTCTACATGCCTGTATGGAGAGAGGCTGAGCTTGCTATGTGAGTAACTGGGAGAGAAGAGATAGAGACAGAATTCCAAACTGTATATATTAGTCAGTGCATTGCCTCCTTAGCGAGACATCACTGTCAATTTGGCAATGTAATAGATACAAACAAAGCCAGAGTTTAGAATATCCTGTGCAAGATAATGGCACAATAGGCTCATTGCTGAAGAGGAAAGTCTACAGATTCAAGAAGGAATCTAAGCATAAGTAGACACTACAAGTGCTACCATAGCACAGCTGTAGAGTAAACACAACAGCAATGGAAGGGTTTTTTTCGTCACTGTAGAAAATCCACCACCACCCCCAACAGGTGGTAGCTAGATTGACAGAAGAACTGATCTGTCAGCCAAGCTGCCTGTATGTACAGTGTGGGGGTTAGGTCAACCTAAGTACGTCACACGGAGTGTGGTATTTTCCATAGCCCTGAGCAATGTAGTTAGGTTGACTTAAATTTTAGGCGTAGTCCAGGCCTAACTTCTTTTTGAAATCATCTAAAAGAATTAGACACACTGTAAGCCAGTAAGAGTCAAGGAGGACAATAAAATAAAGAAGGTGCCAATAAGAAGCATCTTGGACCACCTGATTATTCACCCCAAATGTTGGCAGGCTCTGGGTGGATGCTTATAGACAGACAGACTCCGAGTGCTTTATTGTTACAGATAATAAATCCACTGGATATTTTAGCAGTCCTGGTGTTCCCTGGATAAGGGCCAATGGGAAAAACATTTAGCTGCCATATGCATCTACTTAAAAGCTGGAACAAAATCTTCATTTTTATTAAATAAGCCACTCACGGTCTTCAGTTTTGAATTGCAAATGTAAATGAATTTCTGGAGCATTTATGTTATAATTATGTTCTTTTTAGGCAGACATACTTTAGAAAGCAGGCATTCTATTATTATAGATTAAAACATTGACCACTTGGAATCCAAACTATGGAACATATTTCGGGATTGTGCTGAAAGCCACCTGTCTTATGGCATGTGTCTCTTTCTCACTTTTCCTTCACTTTCTGTCTCATCCACATTCATTAATCTGAGTTATACAGTGCCATGTGATGTGAAGAGTTAACCAAGGGGAATGATCATCCTCATGAATTGTGAAGTATCAAGCCTGAAAAAATTGAGGAGACCAATTGCTAAAAATCCAGGAAGGTTTTTCATATTAATAATTATATTCCTGAGTTTTCTGATTATTTATCATCTGGGAGAACCAGGGATTATTTAGTATCCATGATACAATTCATAAATACAAAGTACTATTCCATTATCAGGCATCATGAGACTGCGGGAAAAATAGCACTATGAAACTAAAGATTTTTGGACTACAATGTTGGATCTACTGAAAAGTTGTTACATCACTCCTAGCTCTCTTGGAACACTGGTATTAAGTTGATATTGATCAGTGAGACTTGGCATTTTTGATTTGCTGGGGTTCATATAAGCCTGTCATTCAGCTTCATTTCACACTGTGAAGGATATGGAGCTGCTCTGAAATAAATTATCAGTACTGTATGGTTATCGGACTGTTTATGGTATTAATAAAGATGATTTAGTTCAGTAGTAGGCTGTTGGAAAAACAAGTTGGAAGGCAAGACAATAGCTCCAGATCATCTCTACTTAACCCATTTATCTGTTGTCTCTTGCCTTATACTTAAATTGTAAGCTCTTTGGGGCAGAGGCTGTCTTTTTCCTCTGTATCTCTACATCGCCTAGCACAATGGGGTTCTGGACCATGACTGCGGCTCCTAGACACTATAATACGAATAATAAACACTTGAGGAGAGGATTAAAAGAGAATGATTGATCTATTAAACTGAAAAATCCTAACTTCTTGGTGCCGGCCAAGTTACAAAACTTGTTATGGCAATGCTAGAATGAACAGATCAGAATGACTGTAAGGACGCACTCTGGCAAGATACAAGAAATCCTTTTCTCTTATGTTATGCTGTGTTCCTACTGTTAATATGCAATAATAATTTGGTCTGAGAAAGTTTCATTGGATCATTGTATTTACAGTAGTCACAAGGCCCCGCAGGGAAGATCTGCAGGTACCCACATATAGTCGGAAGTAAAGTACGGTGGATCAGCAGGATATTGTAACTCAAGACTTGGCAGAATCATGGGATTTCACTCCAGAAAGGTAAAGGCTTGGTGGCCAAGACCAGTGGGGTGCACTCAGAGACCAGAGAAGGGTTGAGAGGTATGGCTAGCCCTGTAATCTTAACAGACACAGCCAGCTGTCAAAGACAAACTCATTGATGTTTGATCCATTGCTGCTGGTGTCACAACTGTAGCAACTCTCTCAACCTTACCTTTGGTGTTACCCCATTTGTTGCACCCATCTTTGATTCTACCTTTGCAACTGCCTCATGTGCCTCGCTTTTCTCAGTCATCATTGCTACTTCCCCATAGTAGCATGTTTTCCAGCCTCTCCTTCTGCTCCATTAGGGGGCATCTAACCCAGCATCTACCATCTCCTGTTTCCTGCTGCTGTGAGTACCAAAAGCACATTTGCAAAAAGATTTTTCACTAAACCCACAGACAACCAAAATTTGCAGATGGGTCTTTGCCTATAATAGCTGAGTTCTCTCATTGTTCAAACAGCTGTAATGTTTTTAAATGACTGTAATTACTCTATTTACATTACTGTAGTAATTGCTGCTGTAATATGTAGGTGACAAATATTAGCAGGCGATGCCTGAGCCACTATCAATAATCAGGTTATCTAGTGTGTCACAGAGATAATAGAGCATCATTTAAACAAGAAATATAAGCATCCAAGAGAGAGTAAGTATAAGAAGTGTTATAGAAAAATATTCTCTCCTGTTTCAGGCTTGATCCTGCCAAGGGCTCAGAACCTTCTGCGAAATGCTGGGTGCCTGCAATTCCCACACAGGACACTTGGAATTATGGGTATACAGAATCCTGCAAAAAGAACAGGAGTACTTGTGGCACCTTAGAGACTAACAAATTTATTTGAGCATAAGCTTTCGTGGGCTACAGCTCGCTTCATCGGATGAAACAGGAGTTCTCAGAATCAGGCCAATCATGATACAACTTAATGAGTACATACTGGAGTTTATGCCATGTCTTAATAAAATTTCCCCTTCTGCAAGTAAATATTTAAGCCTGTGAAAGGAGCTTAAGAACATGAGAACAGCCATTCTGGGTCAGACCAATGGTCCATCCAGCCCAGTATCCTATCGTCCTACAGTCCTACAGCAAGCCAGGTGCTTCTGCCATTAAACAGTCCAACTCACCATGCAATGTAACAGGGTAGAATGTTTACAATTCTTCATGCTTCATTTGCTCTCAACTGTTTTGTACTCTGAGTGCTTAATATCTATTGATAGATCGCTGCCATGAGAGCAGCACCCATTGTGAATTTCACAATTGCTCAGTAGACTAGTAACCAGGCAGCTTCCACCGGACAACTGCCATTCTCTTTTACACTGAGAAAAGCTCTTAGCCTGATGTTCTGACACTGCAATGTTGTGGATACAACAGCTTGCTACAGAAATAGAGAAAAGATTTTTCTTATTCTGAACATTTGTTGCCACTGTTGCTTATTGCAGGTTTTTAGAATAATGAGGCCCCACCAGTCATCTGAGCCAAAAAGTGGCACCTTATCTAGTGAATATTATCACCAATTACTGTAAGGATCTGGCTTTTCTCTGGGGGGTGGGGGAAGAGAGAGAGAGAGAGAGAGAAAGTGCACGTGCATGTGTGTGTACACAGTACTGTTTAATGGCTGACCTTGGTCTCTGGCTCTCCACAGGTACTGCCAGAATACGCTCCACGATCTTGCCACTGCAGCCTTGGATGCTTTCAAAAGCTGTAGCAGATACATTCTTGCTGAGTGAGTGCTGTGCATTCATCCAGAATTTCATTTTGAAAAAAAGGACTTGAGATGTGTCAGTTGCTGGATACTTATGGGTGTTTGACTTCTTCTCCCAGAAGGTCTTTTGAAATCTCTCATGAGCTACTGTTTTAGGGAGCTGTGCTGGAAACTGTGGGATTGGTACCGAGGGGGGCAGTGCAACTTCAGTGGTGCAGTACAGCGCAGAAGTGGATATGGACCAAAACAGCGTGGCTGATGTGGAGATGCTGCACTGTAATTACAACAGTGCAATATCACTGGTTCAGTTAACGACAGCTCAACAGCACAACCTATGAAACATATAGCATGGTATATATCCCAAAGGTAATTACATATATGGTAGCTCTATAAATTACATACATATATACA
The DNA here is from genome assembly GCF_009764565.3 of Dermochelys coriacea. NCBI lineage: Eukaryota > Metazoa > Chordata > Testudines > Dermochelyidae > Dermochelys > Dermochelys coriacea. The sequence goes on along the minus strand of NC_050073.1, from coordinate 93,951,728 downwards.
TACACATACCATATGTGGTATACCATATTCATATACCACAGATGTCTAACATGCCATTTACCACAAAGAACAGCTGTGGTTAAATGAGGATTTTTAAATCACTCTATAAGAAAGTTTTAAGTATACTATATACATACATATATTTATACAGTACTTAAAACTCTTCATTTGATCACAGCTGTTCCATTTGGTTGTGTATATATTTGCATTTTAATCTGCAAAACTACAAGCCTGTGGAGACCTTGACTGGTGTAAATATAAAAAGCAACTTTTCAAGATATTGTTTTCCTTTTACTCAAGAATTACTGAGAACTTGGATGTGAAACTAGAGAATGTTCCATTTCATTATATAACCAAGTGGAAACGTGTGTCCTTCTGACCCTCTTGAGAAGTGCAGATGCTGACAGAATAAAATGCCTGTAAAGAGAATGGCTCATAATTAAAATCAATTTATTGCAAATACCCATGGTACAGCTCAAATGGAGGCAGCCTAATATTTAAGAGGATGTAATTAGGAAAGCGGTCTTTGTTTAACATTTCATTGTGTTTCTTTTTCAAGCAATTTTCATTCTTTATACTTAGGCCAGCTTCTGTACAAAACTTGACATACAAAATCTGGCATCGTCTGTAGCACTGACTGTTCAATGTGACTGTTTATTACAACGGAATAGTCTACAATAACCCCATTAGTGCTACTGTAAAGATAGTTCTTCAGACCAACACAGTGCAATGATTCACTCTTTTTACCAGGGTATGAATTACTACACTGTACAAAGCATTAAGGCCTCATCTCCACTTAAACCTTAGGTCGATAAAGGGAGTTTACAGCGCTCAAGGGTGTGAAAAATCCACACCTCTTACTATGTAGCTATGCCAATCTAACCCCCAGTGCAGACAGAGCTAAGTCAATGGAAGAATTGACCTAGCTACCATCACTCAGGGACGTAGAATAAACCGTTCTGCCACTGTAGGTTGAGCCTACACTACAGGGTTATAACACAGATACAGTGCCATAGAAAGAAAGAAAGATTACTTACCTTAGAGTAACTGTCTTCCTTTGACATGTTGGAATCAGCATGGATCCCACAACTCATCCCCCCTCCATGCATGCTTTCAGAATCCTTAACTAATGCATGCTTTGAGTTGTGAGGAACTGAAGGATGTTAAGTGCTGCTTTGCCGTTTATTCCCTCATACAGGAGCATTAGGAGGAACAGGGTACATGTCCTACCAGGCATTGCTAGACAAAATAGTCCCAGGTTGCATACATGAGGTGCATGTACACCTGCAGTGGATTCACACTGACTACAACAGCATCTTGAAGAACCAATTACTGTAGGATCAGCAACCATTCTTTTTCCCCTCAAACATCTGCAATTCTTGATGCCAGACAGAGGTGGCAATGCCAAAGTATTTGAGAAAAGTTTTCACTCTGATTGTCCTGCCCTGATAGGTAATTTGCAAGCCAAGACCATAAGATTTTGAATGAAAACTATTTATATCAATGTTCCAAGAGGTACAGAAAAATTGTGATAAACTTCATATTACTTACCTTGCAGTGTGTTGAGAGACATAAATTTACATCAACACTGCCACTGGGAACAGGAATCCCAGCTCTGGTAGACAAACATTTTAGCCCACTTCAACTAGTGTGCTAAAAATAGCAGCGTAGCCAGGGTCAGCAGAGGTGGAAGCTCCGGCTAACTGCCTGAGTACACATCTGCCTGGACCCCCTGGATACACATTTGGGCAGCTAGCCTAAGCTGCTGTATATTCTACTCCCAGGCTCACTGCTATTTTTAGGGTGTTACCTCAAACAGAGCTGGTGCATATCTGTCTACCCAAGCTGGGAAGCACACTCCCATCTGCAATGTTGATGTACCCTTAATTAATAATTGTAAAAGCACTTTGAAGTTTCAGGGTGAAGTCACAAATATGTGAAAAATATAATTTTAATTATTATTATCTAAACTGAAACTCTGCCTGTCACTAATTTGAATCTAGTCTGTGGGGCTCTGTCCTCAATATCACAAACTCTTATCGCAGCTCATAATTCATTTAACATGTATAAATCAGATCTGCCTTAGAATAAACACCTCATCTGTTGCATTACAACTAAAGGTGAGCAAAGGGGCAGAGTTTCATTAAACAGAATATTTTGTGCAATTTTCCCATTTTTCTTGTTCATCACTTATCTGAATTTCACCATCTCAAGTTTTTCATTGCATCCAAACTTGTTATCTAAAAGTCAGCTCAGCTCTAATTGCAACACATGGTATGCTGCTGTGAACCAAGGCAGAATATGCAATGCAGCAGGATATCAGACAAAACCCATCAAAGTAAACAGGCTTTGAGCAGACTGTGTCCACTGACAGCAATGACAGACATTTCTTTGCTGAATTTTACTAAGCAGAATAATATAAATATACACATGAAATACCCTTAAAGAGATTTGCATTTTCCCCCCGTAGCAGGCTTTGCTCAGGGCCCAGCTGGCCTAGGAGCTCACACCTCCAGCTAAGTCACACAGTCTAAAATGGATGAACCCCTTGGAGGGCAACAAAGGTCCAACCAGGACTATAACTGTGCCCTTGTTGGTATCTTCAGCCCTGCCTCTGGGCTCATTTCTCAGCCCCTTCTATGCTAGCTTTGTGTAAAGTAGGATTTTCAGCTCTGAAAGAATTTTAGTGCAGTGGTGAATGTTACTGGTGTAACCCACAAGGGAGCGTGGGAGACTCTTCATCCAGTATGTGCCTCTGGTGTCATTACAGATGCTGATCAACTATGGCTTCTCTGTCACTGAAAGTGATGAGTGGTTTGCAGTGTTCAAGGCCTACATGATATTAGTGAAAAGAAATCCTCTGAACATAAATCCTTTGGCACCAATGCAACACTTAATGCCATGCCTGGCTTTTATTCATCTTTGTCTCAGGAAAGGCAGAGGCCTTAATTTATTGCAAAACTCTTATGATTATTTTAAATTAAAGTTATTAGTTTCTTATGTCTGGGTTCCCCAAAACAGGCTTAGGTTATAGTCCCAAAATCAAAGATGATTAGGTTATTACTCAGATGAGGGGATTTTATAACAATCTCTCTATAGCAGATAATTTTATGAGTCAGTTATACATTGAGAATGGAGAAAAGTGTGCAGTTCTGCAGGAATCTAAGGTAGGCTGTTCTAATGTCCCCAAAACATAATACTTTGTGCATTTATAAAACATCTTTCCTTTGAGGGTCTAGGAGTAATTTAGTAGCATTACTCAAACAAGCTCCTACAATCTGGTAACACTTTATTATACCTGTTATTCAGATAAGTAAATGGAGATATTGAGAAGTTAAGTGACTTGCTCAAGGTTACAGTGGGAGAATTTAACCCCGTATAGAGAGTAAGCACAAGATATATGTGTAACGGATTCCCGAGGTACAACCTGGAACTGGGTTACTGCTGTGATCCCTTAACTCTCCAGCCTAGGCTGTCTCTCACAATGCTTTGCTAGTGACAAACAGCAAACCCCTCCAGACGCTGCTATCACTCATCACAACAGCATATAGAACCCCACACCCAGCTAAAATGCATGAATGCTCCCTGAGTCACTCCCTGAGTCACTCATGAATCACACAGGGAAAAGCACCATAATGTCTCCCAAGCCCCCAGCCTTGCCTCCCCCTCATCCCAGAATATACAATCTTGCCCTGGTCAAAAGCCTTGCCAGTATAAATTTATTATTCAGTGCACCACTCCCTTGATGTGGAAAGGACACATACTAGCTTTTGCAAATTGAGCAAATATTTCCCAAGCACTTCAACCAAAACACACCATTTTAGGTAAAATATAAAACAGAGTTCTTAAATACAGAAAGATAGATTTTAAGTGATTATAAATGGTAGACACACAAAGTCAGAGATGGTTACCAAAAAATAATAATAATAATAAAAGATAAGTGCATAGTTAGAATCTTAAACCTTATTAAACTAGGCAATATTTGGATCAAACAATTTTTCTCACCCCTCAGGATGTTGCAGGTAGGTCACTGTTTTTAATACATAGACTTCCCCTTTAAGTCTGGGACCAGTCTCCTTAGTTCAAGTCTTTGTCTTCCCAGCATTCGTGTTGCTTCCAGCATAGGTGGGGGAAGAAAAAGAGAAAAGCATGATGTTGCTGTCCACTATTTTATATCCTCAGTCCATGTGCCTGGAAAACATTAGCCCAAATATATCCTGGTGGTCTTTGCCGAATCACAGAGTTGAGGCAGAGTTAAGCAATTCCCCCATTGTGTGATGCTTGCACAGTCCTCTTTGAGAATTGTAGATCCCTTGTTTACAACTCTCCTGCTGATTCATGGTCGCTTAACACCCTCCTGGGAGTGGATCACCTCCTTTGTTGTCACTGGGAAACTAGCAGGAGAGACTCTCACACTTATATATTTCAGTAACAAAAACATACAGCAAAATCTCATAACTTCCTACCTACTAATGATATACATATTTGGCATAAGAATGGATTTCAGCAGATCATGACCTTCATATGATATCTTACATGGCATACTTTATATGAAATAGATCATTATTATATGATGTGGTGAATATGGGGTTTCCAGGGTGCTGGTTTGAGATACAGAGTGGCACACTATGCAGCACCTGGTGCTTAAAGGGTAAAAGGGATTTGAATAGTACCTAGGCCTTCTGTAAAGGGATGCCTTTTATTACTTGGGAGTTAGTGACTGAGTCACAAGTAGATCCCATGATTCCTGAATTACGAACATACATACTGATATCACAACAATAGCAGAAAGAGATGATAAGGTACATTTTCGAGGTTGTCATCTGGGGGGAAGGATTGCTCAGTGGTTTGAGCATTGGCCTGCTAAACCTAGGGTTCAATTCTTGAGGGGGCCATTTAGAGATCTGGGGCAAAAACTGGGGATTGGTCCTGCTTTGAGCAGGAGGTTGGACTAGATGACCTCCTGATGTCCCTTCCAACCCTGATATTCTATGATACCCTGGGACTGACTTCAGGTCCCTTCTTGAGTCTCCTGAGCAAGTTCTATATGATTTAATTTTTCCCCTCAAATTTATTATACCGTGCTGTTTATTTTCTTCACTGTGAATTTGCCATTTGCTTTGATTATGCTATCCTTACACTCATGAGACTGAAAAATGTGTAGAGCTCTACCAGACACCAGTTCCTTTAGCCAGCTGGCTATGGCCTGGATAATACTTAAAGTTAAACTTCTTGAATTTAAAACTTCTTGAATAATTAAATCAGCATTAGTAGTAGCCTGTGTGGAGAGTGTCTGCCTTGTAATTCATTACCACCAGCCCATCTCTAATTTAGATGTGTGCATGGCACCCCTACTGTAGTGCCAGAGAGGCAACAGATCATTTATATAAATTAAAATCAACAGGGGCCTGAGTACTGAGCCCAGTGGAATACCCTCTATGCAAGTGGAAATTTTAGAGACTGAAGGATTAATCTTAGCTGCTTGGCTTTTTTCATCAAGGTAAGCTTTAAATTAATTAATTACAATTTGTGAAATATAAAAAGCCAGAAAGCTTTTGAGTGAAGATATTATGTTTCTGCACTGTCAAAGTGAAAGCTTCTTCAAGTTTTAAAGTACAGCAACAAGAGGTCCAGTTTTCTCAGCATTAATAAGCTTTTTTTTTTCAGCCTCATTAAAAACAAGTCCTCCCACCGCCCCACCCCAAATGACAAGGATTAAGGGAAAGAGCATTTAGGAGAGAGTCAATTTATTGATTAGAAATATCCTCACTAATACCTTTCCAATGCTTAAAACTACTTATTGGCCCCCACATGCAGGGGTGTTTACATACTCTAATTCTGTTATAATATTTCTTCATTGTCTCCCTTGGGGGGAATATTGGGGAAGCTCATTCCATCAATGTTTAGGTAGATTTGCACAAGAGGCTTGTTTCCGACAGCTATGACTTACTCCAGCTGAGAATCAGGACTAAAGCCTTCATAGCTATCAGTGGTAGCAATGTTTTGAGAGTCTTAATGCACATAATTTGATGGAACCTAGTGAATTCCAAAATCAGTTATTACAAATGCCCCATTTTGCTAATGGGTTAAACCCAGATGGACTAAGTGACTTTTGCAAGGTCATTTGACAAATCAGCAGCAGAGTCCCCAAGCCTCTTGCTGTAAAAAGTAGATAACACATATTACACACAAGTACCTATCCTTGCAACAAAGCCCGTTGCTAACTGTATCCACATATCTATTCAGGGGACACCATCATAGGGCCTAATAACATCAGCCACACTATCAGAGGCTCATTCACCTGCACATCTACCAATGTGATATGTGCCAGCAATGCCCCTCTGCCATGTACATTGGTCAAACTGGACAGTCTTTACGTAAAAGAATAAATGGACAGAAATAAGACGTCAAGAATTATAACATTCAAAAACCAGTTGGAGAACACTTCAATCTCTTTGGTCACTCGATTACAGACCTAAAAGTTGCAATTCTTCAACAAAAAAAATTCAAAAACAGACTCCAATGAGAGACTGCTGAATTGGAATTAATTTGCAAACTGGATACAATTAACTTAGGCTTGAATAGATACTGGGAATGGATGGGTCATTACACAAAGTAAAACTATTTCCCCATGTTTATTCCCTCCCCCCACCCCCCACTGTTCCTCAGACGTTCTTGTCAACTGCTGGAAATGGCCCACCTTGATTATCATTACAAAAGGCTTTTTCCCCCCACTCTCCCGCTGGTAATATCTCACCTTAAGCGATACTCTCGTTACAGTGTATATGGTAACACCCACTGTTTCATGTTCTCTATGTATATAAATCTCCCCACTGTATTTTCCACCAAATGCATCCGATGAAGTCAGCTGTAGCTCACAAAAGCTTATGCTCAAATAACTTTGTTAGTCTCTAAAGTGCCACAAGTACTCCTTTTCTTTTTGCGAATACAGACTAACACGGCTGCTACTCTGAAACATATTAAAATTGAGGAACAATGAAAAATATATATTTAATGAGTGAACAAATAACATAGCACTTATTGTCTTTGTAGCTATCAGTACACCTGCATTAGCCTCCTATCTGACCAAACTATTCCTTCACTTGTTCTCCCCTCTTTGACATCCCCCACCCCTCATGTTTTTGTCCCTTCCTGTTCATTCTCCTCTTATTTTGGATTGTAAACTCTGCTGCAGAGAATCTGTCTTTATCAACTTTCTGACATTCTGTGCACATCTATTGTGCTATATGGGTAATATATAATACATATCTTTGTAAATCTAAACTAAATGATGTTCTGAGAACCTTGCTTTGCAGACTGAACATTTTCAATTGCCTGAAGCTATCAAGCAGCATTTATTTAGAGAATAATCAAATCAGTGCGATCAACAGACAACTGCTAAATAGCCACTGACGTCTGACGGAGAATTGTTTTGTTTCAAAACATTTCTGCCAATGCAGCTTCCATTTTCTGCACTTTCTGATTCTATGGCTATCTGCATGAACACAGATTACTTTCCTCAGGAACTCATCTGTTCCTGCTGCTTATTACTAACTTGAAGTCATAATCCTTTGTTTGTGACTGTAATCATCTCCACAGAAATTAATTGTGATGTCACAGGCAGAGGATTATGACTTCAGGGGCAGAAGAAGCAGCTGGAGCAGGTGACCTCTAAAACACAAGCAAGCCCTTTTCATGAAACTGTTTCTGCAAATATTTTTTTTAAAGGGAAATGCAGATAAAAAATGAGAGGAGCAGAATCTTCTTAGAGAAGAAAAATGTTTAATTTTTACATGAGGTATTAGCATGCTCTCTAAAAAGTAAGTTGAAACAATTTTCTGTGTGATTATATCAACAGGAGAATATATTCAGTATCAGTGAATTATTAAGATTGGTTTCTAATTTCTCATTTGACTAAATCACAAATAAAACTACCGATGCAATCAGCAATTTCTTTATCTTTTCACATAAAACTGGAATCATGTAACAATTCATTTCCTTTGTAGCTGACTTTTCCACTGAACACAGTTTGCAAAGTGGGTCAGATATTTATATGTAAAAACTTCTCTCTCTTCCCTTTCTCTCTGCATATATCAAACTGATCACAGGGGCTTACAGTTGATAGCTTTATTAGGAATGTTTGAGTGAATGTAGTGCTTGTGAAAGACCCTGGTTTGATAGTCCTAAAGAATCATTCAACTTTTCATCCATAGAATAGTCAAGACTACTGCAATGCAAGCCTCCTTAGGTTGCCTGGAATTTCTTCCCCCTTCCTAATTTAATCCTAAACATGCATTAAGCTTAAATGTTCCTCAGGCTTACCCTACAGTGGTGACAGTTTATACAACTCACATCTGATTAGTGGTCTAAAATACAGAGGGAGATTTTCAAAGGCACAAAGAGCAGTAAGGTGCACAATTTCCATTTGAAGTCAATAGATTACAATAGCATTGCAACTGTGCTTGTGGCACTAATGCAGGATTTGTTTTCAAAGGACAAGTCATTGCAAATCTGTGGTGCATTCATTCTGAGTATCTCTCCACAGACTGAAGCTACTCTGGTGGTTTTAGTGATGTGATACCAGTCCACCAGGAAGCTGAGTGAAACCACATATTTGCTCCATATAGACCATCTGTGATGGAGGTAACTAACAAGAGATGGTGTTCTGTTTCTTGTGTACTGTAGTTTTAAATATGGAGAGGTTCCTGTCTTCTTCCCTATTTTTATAAACATTAAATACATAATTGATACCCAGACCTCCAACCTGTGTCCCTTTGGCCAGAGGTTGCTAGCACATAGCTAAATTGGAGTCTCCTCTTTACCACAGATGTAGTTTGGTCTCCTCCCAAGGCAGACACACCAGGAGTGACTTATCCCTATCCCAAGTTTAGCAAACTTTCTTTCTCTGGAATCTCCTCCCTCCCTGTGGCATTCATCTCAGGATGCTTCTCTGCCTCTGTGTGTCAAAAATTCTAACAAGGCATCTGAATCAGAAGAAACAGCCCTTTGTACAGTCTTATTTGTTTTCACAGATGATTCCACCTTGCCATTACTCTGCAAGTATGCCTGGGAAAGGAGTGGTGGTCAAATTTCTATTTGTATATAAATTCTTTGAATTCTTCCAAGGCAAATTGGAGTCCGTTATCAGTGAATACAGTATTCAGAATGGTGTCTCTCACAAAGTGGGCCTTCCGCTTGCCAATCAGGCAAGGCATCAACCTCCCAAAAATTTGAATAGTAAACAAGTACTGCTTTTCCTTGACAGTAAATAAGTCTGCTTCCACTTTTTCTCATGATTGGGTGGACAGTTCATGTGATAACAGTTTCTTTCTGCTGATAGTTATCACATGACCAGCAGGTGTCATATCCTTCTCCCAAGGAGTGGAGTTGTGTATTTATCCTCAGCCAGCAAACACTCTCAAGCCCATCTAAGACAGCTGTCAATGCCCAGGTGTAAGGTACTGTAATAGGATCAGGCCAGATAGCTACAGGAGGGTGATCAAAGGTAGAAACATTAGCCCCAGATTAAGCAGGTCCCTTTTCCCTGAGTAAGATAATGGGCTGTTCCATAACAATCAGGAAGTTGCAGGAACCAATTATGGCAGACAGGCTAATTAGGACACCTGGAGCCAATTAGGAAGCTGCTAGAATCAGTTAGGACAGGAAGGCTAATCAGGGCACCTGGTTTAAAAAGGCCCTCACTTCAGTTATTGAGGTGTGTGCGAGGAGCTGAAGCAAGAGGTGCACAAGGAATTGAGAGTGAGAAGGTGTACTGTTGGAGGACTGAGGAGTACAAGTGGCATCAGGAAGAAGGTGTTGGGAGGAGGCCATGGGGAAGTAGCCCAGGCAGTTGTAGCTGGCATACAGTTGTTACAAGAAACACTGTAGGCAGCTGCAATCCACGGGGCCCTGGGCTGGGACTCAGAGTAGAGGGCGGGCCTGGGTTCCCCCCATCTCCCCAACTCCCTATTGGATACAAGAGGAGGTGACCTGGACTGTGGGTCCCACCAGCAGGGAAGATCCCTGCCCTGTCCCCCGACTCACTAGGTGGGTCATCAGAGACTGTGGGAATTGTTCTCTTCCTTTTCGCCAGGTTGGCCAGTGATGAGGTTAGCTGAGTGAACTGCAGGTTTGAGCCACTAGCAAAAGTGGCTAAACTGAGGGCTGCCATGAATCTCTGAGGTGAGCAAATCTGCCAATAAGTGCAGGACCCACCAAGGCAGAGAAGGAACTTTGTCACAGTACATTTTTTCTGAATGACATTCTTATGTAATGAGGCTGGGACAACAGCTTGCTGTCCTCAAAATATGATTCCATCCTGCACATTCAGCTCACCTTTCATTTGAAAATATGGTTCTGCTCATACCAGTACTTGGCTTCTGTTTTCTGGCCATCCTGCTGGTATCACTCTATTGACTGCCTGCAGTTGGATGTCCTTTTCTGTAGCCTCTTTTATTTCCATCAGCTTCACTATTGAAACTAAGATTGAATCCATTAATGTGTTGCATTATGCTCTTATCCCCTTCTCCCAGCTCACCTATGCCCTGTTCAGGGTGTCAGCTAGCACCAATAATCATCCTGGACAATATCTGATCTCTAGCTGGTAGTGCTGAAGGTGCATCATCATTCACTGCAATCTCTTTGAAGCACAAAGAAGAGGTTTTTCCATGGTTGTCTCCAGGGGTATGTGGGCTGATGGAGCTATTATTGCGTGGCCATAGGTGTACTGATGGACACTCCAAATATCACAACCAGAAGCTTTTGTCTATTTGGGTTTACTCCTATTGAATCTGACAGGGCTCTGCTGGCATAAGTGACTGATCCTGCAAAAGAAGAGCTACACCCAATCCTTTCTCTGATGAATCACACTGGAGTCAGTGCCTCTCCTGGCTGGTAGTACTTCTGGAAAATGGCATCCTTTATCACTTGGTTCAGCATGTGAAATGCTTACTGTTGGGGATCTACCCAGTCCCAATCAATGTCCTGCATCCTAAGCTGATGTATAGTTTTGCTACTGCAGCCAGGTGTGGACATTTGTCATTCATATGAAGTGTTATACCCCTTTCACATCCACTGGAGCCAGCATGCCTGAATGTCTTAATCCTTTTGGGATCCGTCTTCAGTTGCTTTGCTCTGATCAGGTGTTTAATGAATGACATCTAATGCTGTCTGGCACACATTTTATTCTGGTTTGGATTTTCTGTTCTCATCCCTGCATTGTTGCAAGCTTTTCCTAGATTGTAGTTTTCTGCCATGGTCTTGCAGCTTCTATAATATTGCTTCCTTTATGTAGAATGAGGATATCATCTGTAATTATTTTTACCCTAGGCAGTCCTTCCAGCACTTGGCTCAGACTTCTCTGAAATACCTCTGGTGTTGGGTTAATGCCCATTGGCATGTGCAGCCATCTGTAGTAACCAAATGGTGTTGCAAAGGTTGTCAGCATGCTGGACACTTTATCCAGGCTCATGCCAAAACCCATTCCTCACATCAGACCATAAAGATTCTGACTTTGGAAAGTTCTTGCAAGATGTCATCAGTTGCAGTCAGTGAATTGTGGCATCTTTTCGATGCCTGATTCTGCAGTGTTGCCTGATGGATTCTTTATCACCACCATGCTGCCTACCCAAGCTGTACAGGTGCTAGGATATACACAAGACTTTCAGGTGTCTTGTGTATTGGTTTACATAGTGCCACTGGAATTTTCCTTCATGGTAAGCACACAGATTCCACTGTGGGGTCAACTTCCAGTCATAGCTTTCCTTCAGGATATCCATCATCTTTGAAAAATCTCCATGTGCTTTTAAAATTCTCTTCATTGCCCATGGGACTCTTCCCTTTGCTTCTTGCACTGCAGCTAGCAAGTTATGATGCTGCACCATAATCAGATCCAGGGCTTGTATAGCCCAACTCCCCAAGAGGGGTATGTGGTGCTTACCACCCACCATCACAAACTTTAGTTGGTGCCATCCATTATTTTTCAGGCTAGTTAATCTGAAGTCAGATTTTCCTACAAGCTGCCTTATGCTCTCATTATACATTTTTAGATGTTTCCTACTCTTTATAATGGGTGTGTTAGTGTCCAGTTCACACTGAGGAATCAGACTATAGGAGGTCCCTCTATCCAGCTGAAATTCCACAGGGCATTTCACTGTTAACATTGTTATGTGCATGGAGGTTGGTATTGTCCCCCATTGCTTTCCTGTCCTGAGAGCCTGAACCTGACACAGTCTCAGAATCAGAGAGAGAGAGAGAGAAAGTCAAGATGCCGGTCTTATATGCTCTCCTTGTCTTGTACTATTCTGACTTTTATCTCCTGTTGTAGGTATCATGGATGACCCCATTTGTATATAGCTCAAACTCCTCCTTCCACTGGGCCCATTACTGGGCTAGGTTTGTGTCTGCAAAAAACGGTGCTCTTGGGAGGGGGGCATCTGACTGAATTCCATTGCTTACACTGCCAACTGCTGCACTTCAGAAAACTTACAGCTCAGATGCTGCCATCATGTTTCACTCATGGTGAATGAAACTGAATGCAGTGTAGATTGAGCAAGTGAAACTATATTAAACCCTGTGGTTGCTTTGTCCATGTAGCTGAGTTCTTTCCAACCCAACACCTTGCATTCCACTGGCATCCCATCAATAACAATCCCTCTGGAGAATATTGGCCCTCTGACCACAGTTCCATTGATTATAATACACTGAGAACACCTAATTCTGAAGGCATCATTATCTAGTGGATAGGCCACTGACCTGGGTGTCAAGAGATCAGGATCTATTCCTGGCTTCTCCACTGACCTACGGTGTGACTTTGGGCAAATCACTTCACTTTTCTTCACTTCACTGTCTCAGTTTCCCCATTGATAAAATTGGGATAATGAATGACACTTTCCTTCCTTTGTGAAGGGATTTGAGATCTATGAATGAAAAATGAAATAAAAGATCATGATGAGTGTAAGCTCATTGTTTAGCTCCAGGCTAAACAAATTCCTGGTACCAGGATAAGTGAAATGGCAGCTGCTCCAGGTCAATTAAGACACCTGGGGCTAATTAAGAACTTTCCAGAAGGCAGGGAGAAGGCTAGGTTGATTGGGACACCTGAAGCCAATCAGGGGCTGGCTGAAACTAGTTAAAAGCCTCCCAGTTAATCAGGTGGGAGTGCATGTCAGGAGCTGTGGGAAGAGGTTGCGCGGTTGGAGAGGCTGAGTAGTACACACCGTATCAGGCACAAGGAAGGAGGCCCTGAAGTAAGGGTGAAATGGAGCTTGAGGAAGTGAGGGCTGCTGTGGGGGAAGTAGCCCAGGGAATTGTACATGTCATGTTTCTAAAAGGTCAGCTACCATAGCTGATACTATTAGGGTCTCTGGGCTGGAGCCCGGAGTAGAGGATGGGCCCAGGCTCCCTGCCCCCCACCTTTGCCCCTGATTAATCACTGAGACTGGGAGACAACAGAGACTGTGCAAGGAAGGATAACTTCTCCTCACCTCCCTCACTGGCTTATGATGAAAATGACTCAGTAGACTGTGATCCTTGTCTCTAGAGAAAAAAGGGTTATGTGGAGGTCACAGTGAGCCTCTGAGGCTAGCGAAATCTGCCAGGAAACGTGGGACCCATGGAGGCCAGGACAGAGCTTTGTCACAACTGATGTCAGGAGTGGGATTTCGTTCACAGCGTGGCGGAAGAAAGAGGTTTTGTTTTTAAAAAAAGTGCACTGGACGTTTGGATTTTTTTGTTTTGGTTTTTATTTGTTTGCTTTGTACCACAATGGAGGAGGTAAGAGCTCCGGTACAAGCCACAGCAGCCCAGCAGGAGACCACCCGGGTTCAGGCAATGGCACAACAGGGGTCTAAACAGCTACAGCAGGAAACCAATCAATTATTGATGATCCAGGCGACCCAAGATCGTGCTCTCTTGAGAGAGGTGATGGACCAGCTGAAGATCCTCACCACCCAGGTCCAGGTCTGATGGAATACAAACCCTGAGGGCCACTGGTTGTCTGCCAAAGATGACGTCAAGAGATGACATAGAGGCATATCTCCTCTCATTCGAAAGGACTGCTCAGGGTGAGGCATGGCCCCAGGAGCAGTGGGCCAGCATTCTCGCCCCTTTTTTGTGTGAGAGGCCCAGAAGGCTTACTTTGACTTGCCTGCCACAGATGTCACTGACTATACCCGTCTGAAGGCAGAGATCCTAGCACGAGCAGGGGTAACGGCAGCAGTAAGGGCCCAGAGATTCCATGAGTGGAAATACCAGGAGAACAAACCCCCGAGGTCCCAGCTATTCAACTTCATACACCTTGCATGGAAGTGGTTACAACCCAAGGTGTGCAGGCCAGAGATTTTGGAAACCCTGGTCACAGACCATTACATGCGGGGACTGCTGCCAGTTTTCTGCAAATGGGTAGGCCAGAACGATCCATCCACGTATGACAAAATGATAACACTGGAAGAAAGAAGGATAACAGCCAGGGGACTGACCCGACTACCCAAGGAAGGCCTCTTTTGAAGCAAACACCCAACCCCAACCCTGGAAGATTGGGCAGCCAAACTTCTGGGGAGTCCTAGATGGAAGAAAAGGGGGGCCGAAAACTAGAAGGGATCCCAGAAGGAAGGGATTGGCCTGAGTGGGGGGAGCCCCGGGACTAAACCCCCTAACCCCTAGAATAGGGGAGTGATTAAAATCAATTATAGATGTTATGCATGTGGGGAGTGGGGACACATAGCATCACAGTGTCCCAGCACCGAGGAGCCTATGCAATGTAACTTGGGGGATTGGGAAGTCCCATGCTCCCTTATCCACCTCGCGGGGGTCGCATTAGCCCCACAAAATGACACCAGGCCAGTGAAGATAAATGGAGCAGAGACTACAGCGCTTGTGGACTCGGGGACTGCTATCATCCTCATATCGGGTAAGCCGGTAAAAAATAGTCAGCTGCTACAAGCCAAACACATAGCAGTGACATGCGTGCATGGGGCCGTGATCCATTACCCCACCATCCCAGTGGAGATAGAGGTTCAGGGAAACCCCAATGAGGTGACCGTGGGCATAGTTCCTAAACTCCCATATCCTGTAGTCATTGGGAGGGAATATCCAGGGTTTGATAATTTACTCCCCCCGGAGAGGCTGGAGGGAGGTGGCAACCCTGAGGACAGCGACTTGTCACCGGGGGAATGTCAACCCCTGATGTTCGCTGAGATATCTCAGGATCTGTTCTCAGCCCCCCAAAAGACCCGGAAGACAAAAAAGGAGAGGAAGGCCGCGAAGGCCTTGGGAACCCAGATCCTGACCCAGGGTCAGAAGACCTCCCTAGTAGGCAGATGGATGTGAGCAGCCAACTGATAAACTTCCACCACAGAAGGTGAGCCAGAAACTACCCCCAGTCATGACGGCGGTGAGCCACTGGAAGAAGCAGAAGCCGGCCCCTGGGAGCTTGGGCAGGTTAGTCCCGGGAGAGAGACTTTTAGGCAGGACTAGGCGGAGGACCCCAGAAATGATAACGCCAGGAAAGAGGTGGCCGAGATTGATGGGATACCGTGGATGGGAAGGTCCAGGGTCCCGGACCTTACTTTATAGTGAAGAAAGATCTCCTGTACTGCATGGTGCAAATGCAGGAGCAAGAGATATAACAACTTCTGGTGCCACGAAAACATCAAAAAGCCATACTGAGTCTCACCCACAGTCACCTGTTTGGAGGACACCTAGGGATAGAGAAAATCCAGGCACGGATCCTGCGGAGGTTCTTCTGGCCAGGAGTACATGAAGATGTCCGGCGATACTGCACCTCTTGTCCGGAGTGTCAGTTACATATCCCTCGCCCGCACTTGTGGGTTCCTTTGATACCTCTTCCAATAATAGAGGTTCCTTTTGAATGGATAGCCATGGATCTGGTAGGGCCCCTAAAGAAGACAGCTCGGGGCCACCAACATGTGCTTGTTGTACTGGACTATGCAACCCGGTACCCGGAAGCTGTTCCCCTGCGCAACACAGCTTCCAAGACAATAGCTAAGGAGGTAGTACAGATCTTTGCCCAGGTTAGGCTACCCAAGGAGATATTGACTGATCAAGGGACACCTTTCATGTCCAAGTTGATGAAAGATCTCTGTTCATTGCTCCATGTACAAGCCCTACGGACCTCTGTATACCACCCGCAAACAGATGGCCTTGTGGAAAGATTCAATAGGACCCTCAAGTCCATGATCAGGAAAGTGGTGAGCCGGGATGGGAAAGATTGGGATACCCTATTGTCTTACCTCATGTTCGCCATCCGGGAGGTTCCGCAAGCCTCCATGGGTTTCTCTTTATTCGAACTACTATATGGGCGCCACCCTCGAGGCATATTGAATATAGCCAGAGAAGCCTGGGAAGAGGAGCCAAATCCCAGAAGGAACTTAACTGAGCATGTACTGCAGATGAGAGATTGGATAGCCTAAGTTATGCCCATTGTATGGGAACACTTGGAGAGAGCACAGGAGACCTAACAAACCCATTATAACCACCAAGCGAAGTGTCGACGGTTCCAACCAGGGGATCGGGTGATGGTACTGGTGCCCACAGCAGAAAGTAAACTGTTGGCCCAGTGGCAGGGACCCTATGAAATAATCGAAGCCGTGGGAGAGGTGAACTATAAGGTGCGGCAGCCAGGCCGCTGGAAATCGGAGCAAATTTACCACATCAATCTTCTGAAGCCTTGGCACGATTGAGAGACATGCTTAGTCATGCAGGAGACCCTTCCCCAGGAGGATAACTTACACGAGCAAGAGAGGATATCATCTGACTTGACGCCGATCCAAAAGATCGAGGCAGCTGACATGATTAATTGCAACAGAGATGTGTTCTCTACAAAACCAGGGCAGACGGCTGAGACCTATCACCATATCCACATGATCCCCGGAGCCAAGGTAACATTGAGACCCTACTGAATCCCAGCAGCCAAAAGAGAAGAAATCAAGGCAAAAGTAAAGAAAATGTTAGAATAAGGGGGTATTGAAGATTCTTACAGTCAGTGGTCCAGTCCAATTGTTCTAGCGCCTAAACCTGATGGTACCATGAGATTCTGTAATGACTTTTTCCGACTGAATGAAATATCCCAGTTTGATGCATATCCCATACCACACATCGACGAACTGGTTGACCGACTGGGTAGTGCCCGATTCTTGACTATACTGGATCTGACAAAAGGGTACTGGCAGATTCCTCTGACCAAAGAAGCAAAAGAAAAGACAGCATTCTCCACCCCGGATGGGCTATTCCAGTACATCATCCTCCCTTTTGGGCTACATAGAGCCCCCGCCACATTCCAGCACCTCATGGATAAGCTGCTGCGCCCCCATACTACCTATGTAGCTGCATACCTAGATGATGTCATCATCCATACACCAGACTGGAGAACCCACTTGGAGAAAGTTGAGGCAGTACGTGCACCTTAAGGCAGGCTGGCCTTACTGCTAATCCCTCTAAATGTGCCATAGGGCTAGCAGAGGCTAGGTACCTAGGATATATTGTGGGAAGGGGCATAGTGAAGCCCCAAATGAATAAGCTAGAGGCAATTCAAAACTGGCCCCAGCCGACCCGAAAGAAGCAGGTCCGTGCGTTCCTAGGCATGGTAGGCTACTACCAATGGTTTATTCCCCACTTCACCACTAGGGTAAGTCGCCTAACGGACCTGGTGAAGGCCCGAGATACAGACATGGTAAAGTGGACTGGCGCAGCAGAGGGGGCATTTACAGAACCTTCGGAGGGCCCTCTGTAATGACTCAGTACTCATAGCCCCAGACTTTAACAGGGAATTTGTTTTACAAACAGACACTTCTGAGGTGGGGTTGGGAGCAGTTCTGCCGCAAATGGTGGGAGAAGAGGAACACCCAATCCTCTATCTAAGCAGAAAGCTTCTCCCAAGAGAGCAGAAATATGGAGTAGTTGAGAGAGAATGCCTTGCTGTTAAATGGGCTATGGAGACACTGCATTATTACCTCTTAGGCCGGCGATTTACTCTTGTGATGGACCATGCACCTCTCCAGTGGATGCAGCAGAATAAGGAAAAGAATGCAAGGGTCACCAGGTGGTTCTTATCCCTCCAACCATTCCAGTTCCAAATATGGCACAGGGCTGGATGCCACCATGGCAAAGCTGATGGTCTGTCACGAGCATACAGCCTTTCGTCCCAAGTTGCCCAACTCTATGGTGTTGAGCCGGGGGGGGGGGGGGGTATGTGATGCGGCAAGGCCAGATGGCTATGGAAGAGTAGTGGGAGATAGATATATTAGCTCCAGGCTAAACAAATTCCTGGTACCAGGATAAGTGAAATGGCAGCTGTTCCAGGTCAATTAAGACACCTGGGGCTAATTAAGAACTTTCCAGAAGGCAGGGAGAAGGAGGCTAGGTTGATTGGGACACCTGAAGCCAATCAGGGGCTGGCTGAAACTAGTTAAAAGCCTGCCAGTTAGTCAGGTGGGAGTGGATGTCAGGAGCTGTGGGAAGAAGTTGCGCGGTTGGAGAGGCTGAGTAGTACACACCGTATCAGGCACAAGGATGGAGGCCCTGAGGTATGGGTGAAGTGGAGCTTGAGGAAGTGAGGGCTGCTGTGGGGGAAGTAGCCCAGGGAATTGTACATGTCATGTTTCTTAAAGGTCAGCTACCATAGCTGATACTATTAGGGTCCCTGGGCTGGAGTCTGGAGTAGAGGGTGGGCCCGGGCTCCCCCCCACCTTTGCCCCTTGATTAATCACTGAGACTGGGAAACAACAGAGACTGTGCAAGGAAGGATAATTTCTCCTCAACTCCCATGCTGGCTTATGATGAAAATGGCTAGTAGACTGTGACCCTTGTCTCTAGAGAAAGAAGGGTTATGTGGAGGGTCACAATGAGCCTCTGAGGCTAGCGAAATCCTCCAGGAAACGTGGGACCCATGGAGGCAAGGACAGAGCTTTGTCACAATATCTATAGCTATACCTATATATCTAGGGAGCGGAGGTGTATATTTTAAATATACATTTTACAATAGACATTACAATTTGGAGAACCTGTATTGGTTTATCAATGAAAGTTTGTTTTCCCTGACTGCATTATAAAAAGTGCTGGAGATCAGATTACATATTGGTTTAAAAGCAATTAAAAAACCTGCTCTGTCTCTCACAGGCACTTTAAATGGCAAACGACAGAGTTTTCTTCAACAGTACAATAGACACTCATAAAACTCATGTTCCTTAATGGCACAAAAATTAAAAACAGCCCTCATACAGCTTAAATGTGTAAATGTATTTTTTGATAAATGTTTTAATTTTTCCTTTAACAATCCTGCACATTGGTGGATAATAAAACTCTCTCAGCATTTCTCCTGAAGAAGTTCTAACATTATTGCTAACAAAAAATCTGTTTCCATTTTAATCTCACTAATTATGATTATTCTAGGACAGAACACAATAGATATAATGCTCACTGATATAATAGCAGATGAGTTAAATAAGAATGCATTTAACAACGTTATTTGAAGCAAAACTAAATCTCTTTAAAATCCCCATGGTATTTTTCCTTGAGTATAAAAATAGGGTGGTAAAGTCTCTGTTATGTACATAGTAAACTTTTTATGAGAAAACTAGTTAAACAAATTGAAGAATGCAAGAAGTGAACAAAAAAATACAGTTTAGGTCCCAAACCTGTATATGCTAAAGCATGTGCTTAACTTTTCTGATATGAGTAGTGCCATCCAAGTCAATGACACTATTCACAGAGTACTTACACATGTTTACATGTAAAACTGGCCACAATCTGCCGAATTTTGCTTATATTTTTCTTAACATTTTGACCAAAAAGAAGAACTTTTGGTGCAAACTTTTCTGAGAAAAACTTATCTGTTTTTTCAACTAGCTATAGAGCTGCTAAAAATATTGCAAAATTCCAAGTTACAAGAAAAAAAAGTCAACATTTCAGATTTGACTTAAAAATGTGATGAATTTTCGTGAAAATTTTCATGAAGTTTACCAGACTTTTGACCAGGCATATTTATGTATTTGCAGGGTTGGCATCTTAGTCATTACAAGTTAGAGTGTTTATAATTCCCTCTGGCTCACTTATAGCACAAATACTCTAAAGTTGCATCATATTTAGATAATGAATCAAATGCTTTTCCAAAATGAATATTAGCAGATATGATATAAAATGTTGCTTCAAAACACACAGGATTCCATAAACAAACTGCTTTAAGTATCTCTCAGCACAACCTAGTTGGGGAAGAACCACACAGAAAAGTCTGTTGTAATGGCTTTTGAGGTCTCCTCTTATTAACATTTTATTATTATTATTAAAAATATACTACATATTTACTAGCACATTATGAATTATCTTGAATAATTGAGACAGACTGCACTTGTCAAAGTAAATGAAGAAATCACATTCTGTGATGCATTATCCTTGCTTTTCTGGTTTGTTGCTTACAGGCTAATTCACAAATTCAGTAATTGGTCTCATAGCCATTAGTGTGATTCAGGGAGGTTCTGCTGTATTAAAAAGATGTTAGACTCACTTGTAACAAGCTATAAACATATCTTCTACGTACTTTTTTTCTTGTTTAATTATTTCTAAACTTATTTTAAGTTGTTGGGGATGTCTGCACACTTGTACTTTGCTGATCAGTGTGCTATGTAATGCTTTTTCTTTTTCCTTCCTAAAGCCATTTAACTGGAAGCCTTGGCACTGGTGATGTTTTCTTCTCTGTTTAATTTTTAGTTTCTAAGTTCCTAGGTGGGTTTTTTGACACTTAATACAGCTCATTCTTTTGCAGTCCAGTCCCAGGTTCACTGATGTCAATGGGAGTCCTTCCCCTCACTTCAATAGGCTTTGGATCAGGCCCTATATGATCACTACTTTTTGTTCATCAGGAATAAGAATTTACTACAGCTGAAGCTCCTAGGACTTCCAAGACTAGAGCATTAATATGGCCCTGGCAATCACACCCTATAATAATATGCACAATGATGCAAGAATTTAAGCGGTGAACACTGGAATTGAAATGAGTACATTGTACTTTAAGTATATAAAAAGAGAAAAGCTTGAGGTTCTGTAACTGTTCATGTTAAATGATGGTCTCTGGCATTTAAATAATCATCAATTTCATGTGACTTTCCCATCCAGGCTGAAAGGAATGCATTAATTTAACCTGTTGCTGTAAATTGTCAGACAATATCAACATACATGTTAATTTGAACAAGGGAAGGCAATTTTATATCAATACTAGGGAACTGCAATATTTGTCTCAGAGCTGAATCCAATACTTTAGTATCTCTAGGAAGGGCCCTCAAAATGAAGCTGCTTGCTACTCCAGGGATTTCTTGCAGAGTTTTACTGTGAAATGGAACAGCTTTACAATTTTCATAATGCTACATTTCTGTCAACAATATGCACATTTCTCAAATATCTTGAGTTTCAGCAACTTCGGCAAATTTTTACAATATTTCCTATTGAGATAGTTTTGCTTCTGGCTCTTTTCCCCACCATCCCCAATCTGGGGGTTGCACCAGCACTCATTAGTGCAGCTCAACCAAACTTTCTCAGACAATTAAGACTACAATTTTGAATACTATCCCCAGCTTGAGTGAACATGGCATCTGGTGAGGACCCTGAGGCTAACGACTCAACTCTTGCAAAATATTCCATACCATAGGACCTTGAGGGACTATGAGCAGTGAAAAAACCTCTATTTGAATGTGACCATCTGCACCATGAACACATGCTGCTGCATTTGAGTCAACACATACTGACTCAGAAGTCCTTTTTCCATACCAGGACCACTTCTGTGATCCCCCACCCATCTAGCCAGGAACTTGTTGTGACCCCCTTCCCCTACTTTGCAATATGGGAAGGGCAGGGTAGTCACAATTCCCTTACACCTATTCATGACCTTTAGGTTGAGGATCTCTGACCAACACTATGTCCTGCAACAACTATCTTTCTCTTGGAAGTCTTCCGTCCTACTGTTAGGTCCAACCACGCTTAACATAGGCTCTGAGGAGCATACAGTACAAGGTGATACATCTTTCTCTTGTGGGCTTGGCTTTTAAAGATTGCTGTAGAAATCTCAGCTTTTACATTAAAAAGATTCTACTTTTGTATGTCATGAACACTTAAATTACAGTGGAAATTGAAAAGAGTCTAAAACTGAACAAAGATATTTTTCTTTAATCCAAGATGGAGTTTAAACACTTAGGTACCAAAGGATACCTGAGCTACACTTTCATTTATCTCAGGTATCATGGTATGGTGACTGAATAGATGCTAATATTTTAGTGACAGCCACTATATTATAGCTATATTTTCAAACATTCAAAACAAGCCAAAAATTAAAAAAAAAAGATTGTCACTTTTAAATTTAGAATCCAATAGATTCTTGTCTCACTTGTAGCATTTTCCACTTTATTTATTTTTGTTTCTAAGAACCACTGACAAAAGTTTCCCCTAAGAAAGCCAACAACATAAGAACCACTATATTGGGTCAGACCAATGGTCCAACTGGCCTGTATCCTGTCTTCCAACAGTGGCCAATGCCAGAGGTACTAAAACAAACAAGTAATCATCAAGTGATCAATCCCCTACTGCCCATTCCCAGTTTCTGGCAACCAGAGGATAGGGACACTACAGAGCATGGTTTTGCATCCCTGCCCAGCCTGGCTAATAGCCATTGATGTACCTATCATCCATGAACTTATCTAGTTCTTTTTTGAACCCTGTTATAGTCTTGACCTTCACAACCTCCTCTGGCAAAGAATTCCACAGGTTGACTGGGCATTGTGTGAAGAAATACTTCCTTTTGTTGGTTTTAAATCTGCTGCCTATTAATTTCATTTGGTGACCTGTACTTCTTGTGTTATGAGAAGGAGTAAATAACACTTCCTTATTTATTTTCTCCACTCCAGTCATGACTTTATATACCTCTATCATATCTCCCCTTATTTGTGTCTTTTCCAAGCTGAAAAGTCCCAGTCTTATTAATCTCTCCTTATATGGAAGCTGTTCCATACCTTTAATCATTTCTGCCCTTTTCTGTACATTTTCCAATTCCAATATATATATATATATATATTTGAGATGAGCAACCACATCTGCACACAGTATTCAAGATATGGGTGTAGCATGGATTTATATAGAGGCAATAGGATACTTTGTCTTATTGTCTATTCCTTTTCTAATGATTCCCAACATTCTGTTAGATTTTTTGACTGCTGCTGCACAATGAGTGGATGTTTTCAGAGAATTATCCACAATGGTCAAAGATCTCTTTCTTGAGTGCTAACAGATAATTTAGACCCCATAATTTTATATGTGTAGTTGGGATTATGTTTTCCAATGTGCATTACATTGCATTTATCAATATTGAATTTCATCTGCCATTTTGTTGCCCAATTTTCCACTTTTGTGAGATTTCTTTGTAACTCTTCACAGTCTGCTTTGGACTCAACTATCTTGAGTAGTTTTGTATCATCTGCAAATGTTGCCACCTTACTGTTTACCTCTTTTTCTAGATCATTTATGAATATGTTGGTCTTGGTACAGACTGCTGGGGGACACCACTATTTACCTCTCTCCATTTGGAAAACCGACCATTTATTCCTAGCTTTTGTTTCTTATATTTTAACCAGTTACTGATCCAAGAACATGTGCTGTTTTCATTGTCAAAGTGTCGAGTCTAGAGGATTGATTCCTTATACACCAAAATTTCCACTGATGTCTGTGGCAGTTTTGTATGAGAGAGAGAGAGGAATGCATTATAAACCCCACAGCGATCATTCTAAATTATTTGCCTTGAAAATTAACCTTTGAATAAGGTTGTGTTAAGATTTTTTCCCCTTTACTTGCAACATAAGCCCATTATTCCATTCCTAAGCTTTGTGGCTTATAGATCATTAGTTATATTATTAACAACATTACATTAAATGATTTCTTATGCCAATAAAAGTATTAAAAAGTGCATTAGGATAAAATTCTTTTTTCCAAAGTTCTCCTACAATCTTGAAACAGTAATAACCCAATGCCTTCTCATCTGTTATATTTCAGACTCCTTGGCTACATACCCTAATTTATGAGTTTTTATTTAAGATCCTTCATTTGGTGAACAAGAGTACAGTAAATGGAACTAGTGTACACATTCATTTTTCTCTTTTGACATATGAAATACAACCAGGATCATACTAATTAATCAAATATTTAAGCATACTGGGCAAATTCTTTTTTCTTTTTCTGAATGTTTTCACTTCCTCCTCCTACTGCCTATGCCTGATATTTATTCATTGACGACATGATGTAGAATTTACATTTTCAAAGTCACTTTAACCTGATTAGAAAGTTATATTAGTCAGCATCCACCCTGCATTACCAGGATAAAAGTTGACAAAGAGACTGACTCAGGAACTCTAAGGTCCCTACAAAGTCCAGTCCCATAAAGCTGATATCTCCTTAGTCAACACCTTAGTGGTCTCAAGAAAGGGGAGACAGAGGAATGAATAGTGCATCTTTGTTATTTGTGCTAATCAGTCTGTCTTGCCAAATAAAGCAAGGTGTTGCATGTTATAGTAGTTTGAATGTTTGAATGGCCTCCACGGTCCGCGTAAAATATATCACATTTATTTAACCTGATGGTAACTCTTGGGATAACCTCTGAGACCTTATCCACCCAGGAGTAAATTGGCTTCTGAGACTTTACCCACTTGGTTCCCAAGAACTCAGCTCAAATCCAAAACTCGTCACTGAGGTTTCTTTATTGGCATACAATCAAACTACACTTGAATTGCTCAAGATCAAATATAGGGTGTGGGTACATCATGAATGTACATAATCATACATCCAATGTATGTAATCATGAATCAGCTTATATACACACTTATACTCAATACTATAGGTTAATACATCATATCATGCACTTTATGACTGGTCTAATTTTTGTAGCCATCTAGATCATAAGCTATTCACAAGCTGCACTACATGCTAAACTACAGCTGCAAGCTCTCTGTTCTCTATTCATTATTTCTTTTACATGTTTACAAAGCTACAAGGCTACTATAAATTCATGCTTTGTTCATTGTTTCAAGTCCTTGCTCAAAATGTACCTACAGTAACTAAGGAGAAAGGATATAGTATTTTTTGTCAAACCAAAGGGAGAAGAAGGTGATGCTCACCACTGTTGCTATTTATGTGTCAAGGAATAAACCTAATAGGATATTCACATTATGTGCTATCTTGATAAATGGAGGGTAGAGTCTTCAATAAAGAATAAGGTCAGCATGCTCAGACTGTTTTTCTGTTTCTGCCAGCATCACCTCTGTCATTCCTACGCTGAACTTGGGCCGTCTGTTTTTCATCCATTTCTCACAGGCCCTGTGACATCTGTGCGACAGTGCTAATGGCTAAAAGACAAAGCTACTGTCCTCATCATATTTGTATCATTGGAGCCCATGTCCCATCTTGTAACGATGCCCTCTGTTCTTGATGAGGAATTTGGTACAATTAAAGCGGAGGCATGACCTAGGGAATCCACCCTGTTCTATGCAAAAACAGTGCATGCTGGTGCAGAACACTTTGGGAATTCAGTTAGTCTCAGGCAGAACTCCAACAGAGCCAGATATATTTAGTACGGCTGCCTAATTTTTTACTCACTACTATGGGTTAGTCAATTTAAATTCCCCATAACATGGGACATAGCACCTACCACAGCGAAGAAAAAAAATTAGGTATTTAGTAAGCCATTGAATATTGCACATTTTCTTAATGTGTAACAATTACAGGAAAACCCATTCCAAATAATAGTGCTAATGTACTGAACATTTACTGTTCAATAGTCTTAGAAGTTTCTCATTTCTCATTTTTCTCTCTCCTTCTAGAGATAAACTTACCCCCCCCCAAAGAAAAAGAAAAAAAAAAAGAAAAACCACCCTGCTGCTTCAGTAGGTAGTAACACATTTATTTAATATTTAAATCAGTGGAAACATTTAAAATAACTGATCACCTACAATGCTTTTTTTGTTCCAGTTTTACAAAATTCTTCCCTTTCTCCCACCCCTGCCCCACCAATCTCATTCAAAAGTACAAACAGCTGAATGCATCTTAACTCCTGATCAAGTGTACATGCACACATTTTCCACTTTGATTTGCATGAAATCCATGCAGATTTCAGAATGATTCTCAAAGTGAGCACAGTGAGGGTTTTTTTCCCCTTGAAGTCTTGATTTCCAGCAAGTTATTCATTGTAGCTCCAATCATAAGATATGATAAGATATGCAAATATTTATGCTTCAGAAGCATGTGTTAATCCAGAGAAGACTAAGTTGTAGGTTTTCATCCACACTTCAGTGTAGAGTCACACCACCTATGGAAAAGCACCACACACCAGCTGTCAGAGAGGTATCATTTCTGATGATGATGCTCCTTATCTTTGGGGGTAGGGATGAGCAGTCTGCTCCATTTAATTATGTTAGCCAGTGCTAAGCATAGCCATTGCCTGCCTACTCACTGCTTCTCTCCAAAATACCCAATAAATGCAGATAAACCTGTTACAAAATGCTCTATACCTTTTTATATGTAAATATAGTAGGTGATGCTCAAAAATATATACCACAGGCCCTGAATTTTGGAGGAGCAATAGAACTTGCTGTTGTGAACTTTTCATCTGTGAAGCTCCTTGCTTCAGCCCTTAACAAAACCAAAATATCCCTTAAATTTAGGAAGATGCAGGTCTGGGCCTTATTTTTGAATTGGGCTTAACCCAAACTCCAAATCTTAATTTTAGACTTTGAGACTGTTCCTATCCTAGTCCAAGCTGGACTTCATGGCTCAGGCACACTACCAAACAGTGTCCATTGTCACATAAATATCTGTGATCAATTCATGGTAATAGACAGGTACAGCACGGTGAAGCCAACTGATATTGCCAGTGTGTCAAAATCCACTGTAGTGTCAAATGGAGATCAATTATATGACGCAAAAAGAAGTTGCTGTAGCATGAGAAGATGAGAGCTGTTCCAGATGTAAAAAATTCCCTGTAGCTGGAGATAGTAGTTAGGAGTGGGAGTGAAGAGTGCAAGAGTAAAGGTAGGAAGTGTTATTTACTCCTTCTCATAACACAAGAAGTACAGGTCACCAAATGAAATTAATAGGGAACAGATTTAAAACAAATAAAAGGAAATATTTCTTCACACAACGCACAGTAAACCTGTAGAACTCTTTGCCAGAGGATGTTGTGAAGGCCAAGCCTATAACAGGGTTCAAAAAAGAACTAGATAAATTCATGGAGGATAGGTCCATCAATGGCTATTAGCCAGGATGGGCAGGGATGGTGTTCCTAGCTTTCGAGAATCTGGGACTAAGCGACAGGGAATGCACCACTTGATGATCACCTGTTCTGTTCATTCCCTCTGGGATACCTGGCATTGGCCACTGTCAGAAGACAGGATAGTGGGCTAGATGGACCTTTGGTCTGATCCAGTATGGCCATTCTTATATAATAAGGGACAGGGCAGGAGAAAGATAATGCTGAACATACTATTAATGAGAAGAGTGAGAGGGCATGGATCTGACACAGGCTCAGGTATTGTATACAGTATAACCCAAGAAAGTTGATGAATTTGACTTTATTCCATTTTGGGGTTCTTGTGGTCCAGGCTTTGCTTTTGTAGTTTATGTCATCAGTTCACACGCACTGCCTCACTCCATCCCCAGATATAATAAAAGCCCTATCATTCACATCTATCAGTCATTTATTCTTGTTTTTTCCTGTCTGGCTGGCTTCTGGAATCTGAAATTAAGCTCTATGGGGTCTTCAACTGCAGTGGATCACCCCACCACTATTTTCTTTTGTCTTTGCATCTCATTTAAGCTTGAGATTCACAGGCTGTTTGTAATTTACTGGGAGTGGACACCAGAGATTTTATAAAATAGCCCTTCTTTTGTCTTTAAATCCTTCTTATAAACTAAGCCAGTGGAGAATGGTTTTGTCATCTAACTATTAGGTTTGAGAACACCAAGATCCACATGCCTTTAAAAGGTCTGAAATGACAGGTTTACCTCCAACTGCTCTCAATTCATCCCTTTGCGGTTATGTACAATAAACCAATTTCATCTCTGGTACAAGTAGGTGCAACTCCCACTGACATTTGTTTGGTTTGTTCAGTTCAGGTTTATGCTGCTTTGAAACTTGAGTGCTGCTTCTGCAATGTGAGGGCAATGTGAGAACCTACATAGAATAGGCCATTTCTTGTACATCCTCATTGGACCCAGAGGAGAAAAAGATGAGCTTTGGAGCATGCCCTGAAAGTTAACAGATTCAAATTATTTCAGATGAAGCTGTGAGCATGGGGGTAAGTTCCAAAGCTCCAGGCCCTTCACAGAGCGCTCTCTCTCTCTCCTGTACCAAGGGGGTTCCAGCTGAAGCGGCAGTGCTAATCTCATCTGTGACAGAATGGACCAGGAAAAGAGCAAGTCCCTCATATAGGTAGGTTCCAAGTCATATACTTTAATCTCCACTTCCCCTTAATCCTCACATCACTCCAGTGGGGTTGGTCAGTATGATTATCCTCATTTCACAGATGAAGAAATTGAGGAACAGTAATCTTAAGGTCCATATTGTGCTCTGCTCCTGTGTGGTGTACAAGGGGAAAAAGTACAGAGAGAAACCTTCACTACCTCACTCAAATGGGTGATTGTGATTTGTGATTATGGGGGTGGAAAAACTCCACAAGGAGTTGCTGTTGAAAAGGCAGTATTTCCTGGGATTCAAAAGGGGTTGGACTGAAACTATGATATGGCCCAAATGATGTACGTTACATTGACCTTGACAGAAACATTTTAATAAAGGCAATTCTTTAGAAAAATCAATTGCATTGCTGTGTGTGTGCAGGTTTTTCATACCTCTAAGCGCTACTTAATTTTAAAATGTTCAGGGCTCATTTTATATCAAGTGGTCAGGGGAAAAGCAACTTTTCTAATCCACACTGAATGGACATCTGAATTTAAGTAGTAACTTTCTTTCCATAGAACAATTCTTTCCAGGTATTAAGATCTTAAAAGCCAGATTGCTTGGAAGATAGCTTATGTATGCACACATGTACACACAGCTATATGAACTAAAGTTAGACCTTTTTAAATGAGCAGGTCCAGATAACATGCACCAAAAGAGTTTTAATAGAGCTGGCCAAGGTTCTTGCTGGACCATTTATGTTGATTTTCCAATAGATCTTGGAGCACTGGAGAAGTTCCAGTAGACTGGAAGAAAACACATTTTGTGCCATTTTTTTAAAAGGGTTAATGGGATGGTCTATGTAATTGTAGGTCTGGTCAGCCTGACAAGATAATGAAGCAACTGATACAGGAATCCATTAGGAATTAATGCCAATCAACATTGGTTTATGGAAAATAGATCCTGTCAAACTAAACTGATTTTTTAAAATGAAATTACAAGTTTGCTTGATAAAAGATAAGTGTTAATATAATACCCTTTGACTTGGTACTACACGCCATTTTGATTAAAATGATAGAATGATGTAGAATTAATGTGGCACACATTAAATGGATTAAAAAACAGGCTAACTGTTAGGACTCAAAATGTAATAGTAAGCAGGGAATCATCATTTAGTGAGTGTTTCTTGGCCCTACACTCTAAAGTTTTTATCAGTGGTCCGAAAAAAAAAAAATCATTGATAGACTTTGCAGATGACACAAAAATTGGGGGAGTGGTAAACAATGAGAAGGGCAGGTCACTGATTTTGAACGATCTGGATAACTTGGTAAATGGCACAAGAAAATGATCCATATTTTAATATGGCCAAATGCAAATGTATATCTCTAACAACAGGGAACATAAGCCATACTTTCTAAGAAGGTGGACTCTATCCTGGGAAGCAGTAATTTAAAAAGATTTGGGGGTCATGGTAGATAATCAGCTGAACATGAGCTCCCACTTTAGTAGTGTGGTCAAAAGAATTAATGAAATCCTGGATGAATAAATAGGGGAACTTGAGTAGGACTAGAATGGCAATTTTACTTCTGTATTTGGTATTGGTGAAAACACTGCTGGAATACTATGTCCAGTTCTGGTGCTCACAATTCAAAAAAAGATGTTGATAAATTTGCGAGGGTTTAGAGAACAACCAGGAGAATGACTGAAGGATTAGAAAACATGTATAGTGATTGAGCTCCTTGAGTCTATCTAGGGTAACAAAGACAAGGGTAAGAGGTGACGTGATTACAAATTATAATATCTACATGGGGAACAAATATTTAATAATGGGCTCTTTAATCTAGCAGATAAAAATATAACATGATTCAATGGCTGGAAGTTCAATCTCGACAAATTCAGACCGGAAATAAGGTGTACATTTTTAACTGTGAAATTCATTAACTATTGGAACAATTTTCCAAGTGTCGTGGTGGACCATCCATCAGCAATTTTTAAAAATCAATATTGGATGTTTTTCTAAGTGACCTGCTCTAGTAATTGTTTTGGAGACGTTCTATGGCCTGTGTTATACAGGAGGTCAGACTAGATGCTCACAGTG
The DNA here is from genome assembly GCF_009764565.3 of Dermochelys coriacea. NCBI lineage: Eukaryota > Metazoa > Chordata > Testudines > Dermochelyidae > Dermochelys > Dermochelys coriacea. Next base: position 93,921,198 of record NC_050073.1, on the reverse strand, counting down.
GTCCCTGCTGTCCTTGGAATCTATGAAAATTATGAACAAAGGTTGAGTCTAAGATGTCAGAATGAGGGAGATTGTATAGTAAGAAGAAAATCTTGCCTTTCACTGCTAGTTCAAAGTATGTGCCTGTCTATTTTAGAATGAAATTTGCTCTCATTGGAGTGATGCTGCCAAGTCCCCAATGATTTCTTGATAACTTTATTCAGTGGTGAAAGTGCTATATGGAAACATACCCAGTAAGTAAAGTGCTGCAGTACTGAAAGAACAAACAAACAAACAACCACCCATGCAATGAGATAAAGCATATGTAAAACTGGGAACATGGGATAACTGAAGAGAAGTAGCCAACTTTGCTAGGTGATTGTGCAAGAGTGGAAGGAGACAAATCTCCCTTCCAAACTTTAATTGTCTTTTGCTTTCTGACGGTTAGTTGTCAGACTGCTTCTAGAATTTATTTAGCAATATAGTTTTGAGGACGTATTCAAGGTTTGCTTCTTGTCATGTCTCTTTACTACTCTGTGTGAGAACATCTAGCATTTTCCCAGTGTTTACGGAGACAAATAAAATCCTCTTCTCACAGGACTAATACAAATAGAGATCAGCCAGTCCTGTGGTTTACTTGGATCGTCTTTGTCTGCATGAACGGGTGCACTCTGACACAAGCCCTGTCTACAGCAGGGCACAGTCTAAGATATGTCTCTCCACAGGTGAGTTCACCCTTTCCATGCCTTTTCATGTGCAAACAGAAAAGTGTTGTTATTGAAAATACCGTAGTTAGGACTGGAAATGGAAAACTATGAGGAGAGTGTGGTGGACAATCATAGAAAGAATGAAGTGCTATTAGACCTGGGTTTCTCATCTCAGCAACTCATTGTCACCCCATTCAAGTCAGCACCTATTTTTCAGATAGCACTTAACCCCATTGAAGTCAGGGGACTTTAATTTACAATATACACTGAAGTGTTGTCCTGAGCAGGGGCCTGAAATGACTTGGTTCAACTCACTTCTCTACACCTCAGTTTCTCCATCATCTTGGGTGGGATTAATATTTACCTGCCTGACATGGGGTTGTGAGGTTTAAATCATTAATGTTTTTACAGACATTGAGAATCTTGAATGAAAGGTGCTGTGCAGTTACAGAGTATTTATTACCTTTAACAGAGATTTGAGTTTAAAATGGTGGCATAAGTGAAAAGTGAGCTGGAAGGGGAAGAGAGATACTGATGGAGGAAGTTGTTTTGACATCAGTCATTTTAATCAAGAAATAATCTGAAAGCAGCTCTATGGTTTGATTGTTTGAGAACTCCCATTTTTTTGTGTAATTAAGAACAATCAATGTGAGTTCCAAATTGTAAGTGCACATTCCGTTTGGATTATGTCAGTCATATTGCTATGTCTATTTCTTTACATTTACAGTGATTTGGCTCTTTCAGCCTAGGATTCTCAGCATTTTGACAGTTAAATGGTTCCCCAATGATGGGTCAGTCAGTGCTGTTTTGAAGCATATCAGTTTTGATTTAGTGAGTTGTGCAAAGTGAATGCAGAACATTACTGTCCTAAAAAAATTTCAGATCAGCCATTACACATAAAACAAAATGAAGTACTTACATTTCTGAATAGCATTATCAGGTGCTTTAGGGGTTTGTTAATATTCAGTGTGCAGAACGCTAGAGTGTCGAGGCATGCATTCCAGTTTTCATTTTACAAATGTGTAAGGTTTCCTGGTTTCTTGAGACCCTGAATTGCACTTCCGCCTCCCAAATAGGCTAGATTCACAAATGGAACTTAAATATTATTCATTGCAATATTGAATCAAAGAGCCCTGCTACTCAGCGTAATCCAATGACCCAAGTTAGGTCCCTATGCAATGCATGGTGAGAGTTAGGTGTCTAAGAATGGGATCTACAAGAATCAGTGCACTGAGTGTGGAACAATCACGCCAATAGGAAATATGGAGAGGCATGTCACCTAAGCCCTACCCCTCAGAGGGACTTCAGCCCCTAAATCCAAGGCAGAGATATACATCTCCCTCTGATTGGGATCTGAGAACCCCCTCCTACAGTTAGATGCCTAAGTGCTTTCTCACAAAACACTAAGGAGGTGGTTATGCCCCTTTCACCTAGTGGTTAGGGCACTCAGTATGTGGGACATACAAGTTCAAATCCCCTCACTCTCCTGATAGGGAGCAAGAATTTGAACCTAGGTCTCCAACATGAGTGCCTTAACCACTAGGCTATGAGATATTCTGCATTGTGTCTTTTTCAATTTCTGGTTGAAGCTATTCCACTTTGTATGAAGTATTTTAGTCATTGGATCAGAGAGTGAGAATGACTATAGTCCAGTGGCTATAGAGCATACGCCTAAGGTGGTAGACCCAAGTTTGAGTCTCTGGTCTTATGACTACAGTAAAACAGCTTCAACACATTTGGGGACAATATATACCTTCAAGTCAGCGGCACTGCGATGGGTACCCGCATGGCCCCACAGTATGCCAACGTTTTTATGGCTGACTTAGACCAACGCTTCCTCAGCTCTCGTCTCCTAATGCCCCTACTCTACTTGCGCTACATTGATGACATCTTCATCATCTGGACCCATTGAAAAGAAGCCCTTGAGGAATTCCACCAGGATTTCAACAATTTCCATCCCACCATCAACCTCAGCCTGGACCAGTCCACACAAGAGATCCACTTCCTGAACACTACGGTGCTAATAAGCAATGGTCACATAAACACCACCCTATATCGGAAACCTACTGACCGCTATTCCTACCTACATGCCTCTAGCTTTCATCCAGATCATACCACATGATCCATTGTCTACAGCCAAGCTCTACAATATAACCGCATTTGCTCCAACCCCTCAGACAGAGACAAACACCGACAAGATCTCTATCATGCATTCCTACAACTACAATACCCACCTGCTGAAGTGAAGAAACAGATTGACAGAGCCAGAAGAGTACCCAGAAGTCACCTACTACAGGACAGGCCCAACAAAGAAAATAACAGAACGCCACTAGCCATCACCTTCAGCCCCCAACTAAAACCTCTCCAACGCATCATCAAGGATCTACAACCTATCCTAAAGGACGACCCATCACTCTCACAGATCTTGGGAGACAGACCAGTCCTTGCTTACAGACAGCCCCCCAATCTAAAGAAAATACTCATCAGCAACCACACACCACACAACAGAATCAGTAACCCAGGAACCTATCCTTGCAACAAAGCCCGTTGCCAACTCTGTCCACATATCTATTCAGGGGACACCATCATAGGGCCTAATCACATCATCCACATTATCAGAGGCTCGTTCACCTGCGCATCTACCAATGTGATATATGCCATCATGTGCCAGCAATGCCCCTCTACCATGTACATTGGTCAAACTGGACAGTCTCTACATAAAAGAATGAATGGACACAAATCAGATGTCAAGAATTACAACATTCAAAAACCAGTTGGAGAACGCTTCAATCTCTCTGGTCACTCGATTACAGACCTAAGAGTGGCTATCCTTCAACAAAAAAGCTTCAAAAACAGACTTCAATGAGAGACTGCTGAATTGGAATTAATTTGCAAACTGGATACAATTAACTTAGGCTTGAATAGAGACTGGGAATGGATGAGTCATTACACAAAGTAAAACTATTTCCCCATGTTATTTCTCCCCCCCACCCTACCCCACCCCCCACTGTTCCTCAGATATTCTTGTTAACTGCTGGAAATAGCCTAGCTTGCTTGTCATCATGAAAGGTTTTCCTCCTTCCCCCCCCTGCTGTTGGTGATGGCTTATCTTAAGTGATCACTCTCCTTACAGTGTGTATGATAAACCCATTGTTTCATGTTCTCTGTGTGTGTATATCAATCTCCCCTCTGTTTTTTCCACCAAATGCATCCGATGAAGTGAGCTGTAGCTCACAAAAGCTTATGCTCTAATAAATTTGTTAGTCTCTAAGGTGCCACAAGTACTCCTTTTCTTTTTGCGAATACAGACTAACACGGCTGCTACTCTGAAACAGATACTGAGACACACATCTTCTGTCCCACTGCCTAGGGCAGTCACATAGAACACCTAGGTTCAAAGCTCTGCTCCACATCATGTGTGTGGGGGGGTTGAATGTGGGTTTCCCACATCCTGGCTGAGTGCTGTAACTGCTAGGATAAAGTAGAGAATGGGGGCATGGTGGGAAGCATAACTGTAACTCACACACCCCCTGGGTGTGGTGTTCTGTTCCATCTAGTGGCAATGAGACCACTTAGAGAGAGAGAGCGAGGGAGAGATAAAATGAGTCTGCTCTACAGCCTTAGCTAACAGGCAGCTGGCTTTTCATAGAATCATAGAATCATAGAATATCAGGGTTGGAAGGGACCCCAGAAGGTCATCTAGTCCAACCCCCTGCTCAAAGCAGGACCAAGTCCCAGTTAAATCATCCCAGCTAGGGCTTTGTCAAGCCTGACCTTAAAAACCTCTAAGGAAGGAGATTCTACCACCTCCCTAGGTAACGCATTCCAGTGTTTCACCACCCTCTTAGTGAAAAAGTTTTTCCTAATATCCAATCTAAACCTCCCCCATTGCAACTTGAGACCATTACTCCTCGTTCTGTCATCTGCTACCATTGAGAACAGTCTAGAGCCATCCTCTTTGAAACCCCCTTTCAGGTAGTTGAAAGCAGCTATCAAATCCCCCCTCATTCTTCTCTTCTCCAGACTAAACAATCCCAGCTCCCTCAGCCTCTCCTCATAAGTCATGTGCTCTAGACCCCTAATCATTTTCGTTGCCCTTCGTTGTACTCTTTCCAATTTATCCACATCCTTCCTGTAGTGTGGGGCCCAAAACTGGACACAGTACTCCAGATGAGGCCTCACCAGTGTCGAATAGAGGGGAACGATCACGTCCCTCGATCTGCTCGCTATGCCCCTACTTATACAACCCAAAATGCCATTGGCCTTCTTGGCAACAAGGGCACACTGCTGACTCATATCCAGCTTCTCGTCCACTGTCACCCCTAGGTCCTTTTCCGCAGAACTGCTGCCGAGCCATTCGGTCCCTAGTCTGTAGCGGTGCATTGGATTCTTCCATCCTAAGTGCAGGACCCTGCATTTATCCTTATTGAACCTCATTAGATTTCTTTTGGCCCAATCCTCCAATTTGTCTAGGTCCTTCTGTATCCTATCCCTCCCCTCCAGCGTATCTACCACTCCTCCCAGTTTAGTATCATCCGCAAATTTGCTGAGAGTGCAATCCACACCATCCTCCAGATCATTTATGAAGATATTGAACAAAACGGGCCCCAGGACCGACCCCTGGGGCACTCCACTTGACACCGGCTGCCAACTAGACATGGAGCCATTGATCACTACCCGTTGAGCCCGACAATCTAGCCAGCTTTCTACCCACCTTATAGTGCATTCATCCAGCCCATACTTCCTTAACTTGCTGACAAGAATGCTGTGGGAGACCGTGTCAAAAGCTTTGCTAAAGTCAAGAAACAATACATCCACTGCTTTCCCTTCATCCACAGAACCAGTAATCTCATCATAAAAGGCGATTAGATTAGTCAGGCATGACCTTCCCTTGGTGAATCCATGCTGACTGTTCCTGATCACTTTCCTCTCCTCTAAGTGCTTCAGGATTGATTCTTTGAGGACCTGCTCCATGATTTTTCCAGGGACTGAGGTGAGGCTGACCGGCCTGTAGTTCCCAGGATCCTCCTTCTTCCCTTTTTTAAAGATGGGCACTACATTAGCCTTTTTCCAGTCATCCGGGACTTCCCCCGTTTTTAGCTCATGATGTAGAGGATCACGCACTAAGCTCCAGAGATCCTAGGTTCGATCCCGCCCACTGACGACTGGGAACTGTCCGTGTTCCATAACCACATTCTTGTCTAGCTGTGTTTTGTGCAAGGCCCAACCTATCAGCATGCTCAGTAGATGCCTACTCAAATGGGCCCTCAGGTGAGATAGGTGGAACAATGCCTAGCTTGGAGATACCGTTGGGAATTAGGCGTGAGCGGGGCATCATGAATTAGGCAACCGTGAGCATGTCCAGACTCAGAAATATAGGTGCTTAGGGAATTTAGATCCTTAAATTGTTAGGTGGCAGCTGAGCAGGGATCTTGACAAGCTAAATTATTGCACTTCAGTATCTAAATCCCTTTGTGGCTCTAGCCCAAAAAGCTTTGGATGAGATACCTCCCATCCTGTATGAACACTCTCTGTCACTGGTATGTAGCAAAGGATTTTTATTCTAAGCAGTTCCCCAGCCAGAAATGGTATGTGAGTATAACATTAATATCAGGCATGGTGAGCCATTTAATTTAAGAAAAAAAAAGTTCCTGCACAAAACCCTTCCCTATTTGATATATGGAGAATTCAGGCTGAATGTCAGAAAGAACTTCCAGCTTGTGACAGCTATTATGTTATGAGATTACTCCACAGTGGAAGTGATGAAAGCTCTACCACTTGAGAGATTTAAAACTACAGTGAACAACACACTAAGGAATATACAGTAAGGAGCTGTCCTACTGGCAGGTAAATAGATTAAATGATGTAGGTCTTTTCTATTTCTATTTCTATTTCTATTTCTATTTCTATTCAAACTAAATCTTTGTGAAGATTCTGATATATTCCCCAATATTGTTGTTTTAATTTAGTAACATCTGCACTTCCAAGTTCCATGTACTGGAACCATAAATGCCAGTGTATCAGGGAAGTCCAAGGCTGTGATGTTTCCAGCTAGACTGAAACCATGAAGTAGTGAATAACTTGCAAGGAAGCCTTTTTACCTCATGAAACTGGCAGCCCATTTTGGTAGGTTGTAAAGGTTGGAATCCTTCATATAAGCATCCAGACTTTTGTGGATCACTGAATCTAAAGTTAATGATCACTGAATCTAAATATGCTGATATCTAAGAGAAGCAAAACTTAACTGAGACTGGGATATAGATGTAGAAAAATGCTGAACATGGTTGCCATATTCTAGGCTTTGGCAACCAATAACTAATGAGACATGTTCTCATAATGAAAGATTGTGTCACAGTCTTCAATAACTAAGGCTCCTGGGCAAAGGGTTCCCTGTTCTTTGCAAAGAATTATCATCTCATACCTGAAAAACTCATTACACCAAGCACATATTACACTTATTCATAAAATATTCTGTAACACAAGGTTTCTATAGGAAGCTCGTAACTTATCAAGATTCATAATCATTGTGAGATGTATATATGGGTAATATGTAAGGAATAATGTAATTATACTGAAATTATGCTTTATGGACTTGGATAGAAGTTGATCACCTGGACGTTATCTGTCTCAGTGATGACCTAATCACGCAAGAGGGAGTTGTCAGTTTTTCCTAGTCATCGATAATAGAACCTTGCATTACCTTGCTGACTAAGAATGTAAGAATGGCCATACTGGTTCAGAACAATGGTCCATCTATCCCAGTATCCTTTCTCTCGGCAGTGGCCAATGCCAGGTGCTTTAGAGAGAACGAAGAGAATAGTCAATCATCAAGTGATCCATCCCCTGTCTTCCACTCTGAGCTCCTGGCAAACAAGGATTAGGGACACTCAGAGCATGGTGTTACATCCCTGACCATACTAGCTAATAGCTATTGATAGACCTATCCTCCATGAACTTACCTAGTTCTTTTTGAATTCTGTTATAGTTTTGGCCTTCAGAACACCCCCTAATAACAAGTTATATGGGTTGTCTGTGCATTAAGTACTTCCTTTTGTGATTTTAAACCTGCTGCCTATGAATTTCATTGGGTGACCCCTAATTCTTGTGTTATGTGAAGGAGTAAATAACACTTCCTTATTCACTTTCTCTGCACCAGTCAAGTTTTTATAGATCTCTATCATATCCCCTCTTAGTCATCTATTTTCCAAGCTTAAAAGTCCCAGTGTTATTATTCTCTCCTCATACTGAAGCTGTTCCATACCCCTAATCATTTTTGTTGCCCTTCTCTGTACCGTTTCAAATTTTAATCTATCTTTTTGGAGATGGGGTGATGAGATCCTCATGCAGTATTCAAGAAGCAGTCGTACCATGGATTTATATAGAGGCATTATATTTTCTGACTTATTATCTAATCACTTTCCTAATGGTTCCCAATATTGTTAGCTTTTTTGACTGCAGCTGCACAATGAGTGGATGTTTTTAAAGAACTATCTAAAATGACTCCAGGATCTCTTTCTTGAGTGGTAATAGCTAATTTAGACCCTATCATTTTGTATTTATAGTTGGAATTATATTTTCCAGTGTTCATTACTTTCAATTTATCAACATTGAATTTCATCTGCCATTTTGTCACACAGTTCTGTGAGATCCCTTTGTAACTCTTCATAGTCTGCTTTGGACTTAACTATCTTGAATAGTTTTGTATTGTCTGCAAATTTTGCCACCTCACTGTTTACGCCTTTTTCCAGATCATTTGTGAATATGTTTAATAGCACTGATCCCAGTACACACCCTGGGGGACCCCTCTATTTTACCTTTTTCTATTCTGAAAACTGACCATTTATTCCTACCCTTTGTTTCCACTCTTTTAATCATTTACTGATCCATTAGAGGACCTTCCCTCTTATCCCATCACTGCTTTCTTTGCTTAAGAGCCTTTGGTGAGGGACCTGGTCAAAGGCTTTCTGAATTCCAACTACTCTGTATCCACTGGATCACCATTGTCCACTTGTTTATTATTCTTTGATGGGGATCAACAGATTGGTAAAGCATGATTTACTTTTACAAAAGCCATGTTGACTCTTCCCAAACAAATATTGTTCATCTACATGTCTGACAATTCTGTTCTTTACTATAGTTTCAAACAATTTGCCTGGTACTGAAGTTAGGCTTACCAGCCTGTAATTGCTGGGATCACCTCTGGAGCTTATTTTAAAAACTGGCATCATGTTAGCTATCTTCCAGTCATCTGGTACAGAAGCTGGTTTAAATGATACATACCACACTTGATAGTTCTGCAATTTCATATTTGAGTTGCTTCAGAACTCATGGGTGAATGCCATCTGGTCTTGATGACTTATTACTGTTTAATTTATCAATTTGTTCTAAAACCTCCTCTGATGACATCTAAATCTGGGACAGTTCCTCAGATTTGTCACCTAAAAATCTCTCATGTGTGGGATTCTACCTCACATCCTCTGCAGTGAAGACTGATGCAAATAATTCATTTAGTTTCCCCTTACTGGCCTTATCTTCCTTGAGAGCTCCTTTAACACCTCAATCGTCCAGTGGCCCCACTGATTTTTAGCACACTTCTTGGTTTTGATGTACTTAATTTTTCTGCAATTAGTTTTTGAATCTTGGCTGGTTCTTCAAATTCTTCTTTGGCCTGCCTTATTATACTTCTATACTTGATTTGCGAGAGTTTATGCTCCTTTTTATTTTCCTCAGTAGGATTTAGCTGCCAATTTTTAAAGGGTGCCCTTTTTACTCTAATCACTATTTTTACTTTGTTGTTTTGTCATGGTGGCATTTTTTTGGTCCTCTTACCATGTTTTTAATTTGGGGTATACATTTAATTTGCATCTCTATTTTGGTGTTTTTAAAAAGTTTCCATGAAGCTTGCCTTTCTTCTACCCCTGCCACACACCAGAACAATCGATGGAAACCATCAAAGACAGTTGCAAACAATTAAAGTTACTTGGAGGTGAAAAAGAACATTATAGCAGGCAGGAGATTGCCCTGGCTGTGAATAAAGACAAAAAAGACCATTTCAGTATAACAGAGTAGGGAAAAGCACTCTGCATCCATTCATGGAGGAAACCCATGAAGGAGCAGGGGAATTTTCATGAAACTTTGGATTCTGGTTCTTGGCCAGCTTTGCAACAGACTTAATGTTGTATGCGTGGAGGGGAAACCTATTTTATTATATAGGAAAGGTAACTATTAATAAGTTTAGACCTCGGTCAGTGTTTTATGATTTTCTTTTGTCTTGTAACTATTTGTTTCCACCACTTTAACTTCTAGTTAGGTCTTCATTATTTCTTAAATATATCCACTTTTACTGTAAATGCTCACAGGTGCTGTGTGGTTTACAGGAACAGTAATTTAAAGTAAAATTAGGGTACGCTGCACCTCTGGAGGCATAGAAATTCCCAGTGCTCTGAGTAGCCAGTGTCTCAGGATGGATATCACTGGGCAATGTTTGAAAGGGACTTGGTGACTGGAGTGCACCTACTATTCACCTGCAAGGTGAAGTTAGGGCTGGCATAACTCTGAGGAGAGTGCTGGAGTGGCTGAAAGGTTAGTGGTGACAGGGAGATGACATCTAGCTACCACAAGAAAGACTCCCTCTCTCTGGAGGCAAGGGTAACAAGTCCTCTGTGCTCTGTGAACTGTCTAGAACATACTACAGAAATACAGGGAAAGATCCTGTCCCCCTGTCCCTCGGCCCACGCTGCTTCCAGCAGCTCCCATTGGCCTGGAGCAGTGAACTGTGGCCAGTGGGAGCCACGATCAGCTGAACCTGCGGACGCGGCAGGCAGACAAACCGGCCCGGCCCATCAGGGGCTTTCCCTGCACAAGCGGCAGAACGAGTTTGGGAACCACTGCCCTACAGCATTGGTGGACAACCTTCCCACCCACATGTTCCCCATTATTCTCCATCCAGATTACAGATATCTCTTGTGAGAGTCCTATTCAAGATGCAAGCAGTGGAAAATACAGTAGGAAGATATATATACACAGAGAAGATGACAAAATGACACCTTCTTGTCAACTGTTTGAAATGGCCCATTCTGATTATCACTACAAAAAGGTTTTTTTTCTTCCTTTTGCTGATAATAGCTCACCTTAATTAATTGGTCTCGTTACAGTTGGTATGGGAACATTTTTTATCTTCTCTGTGTATATATATCTTCCTACTGTATTTTCCACTGCATGCATCTGATGAAGTTGGTTTTAGCCCATGAAAACTTATGCCCTAATAAATTTGTTAGTCTCTAAGGTGCCACAAGTACTCCTTGATTTTTTGTTTGTTTGTTTGTTTGTTTTTGCTGATACAGACTAACATGCCTACCACTCTGAAACTTTTCAAGACGAAGAGAAATGCCCTCTTTCACCTGTCCTCTGCGTTTTCCACCTGTAACAGCAAATATGCAGCAGTGTGGATATTGCCAAGAATGCAAGGACCATGTATTTATTGGAGGACCATAGAAAGATTGTGCCCAGGGGGGACATATTCCATGCACGTTCCTTGCTCCAATACTCTATATTTATACAGTGACTTTAGCATCCTAGGATCCCACATTAATGAGACTTGTAGCCGTGAACTGGCCCTGTAGAAAAGTGTTTCCTTTGTACTCAAACATATTTCCTCTCTTTGTGCTAACTCCACCAGCACAAATAATTTGTTATTGCTTGTTATTGTTATTATCCCTGCAGACCCAATACAGCTATGGAAGAATGAGCAGGAGACTAGCCTGCCTCATGCATCATTAATTAGATAATGTTTGTACAATACTTTGATTTAAAGTGCTATAAGTGCTAAGTATTTTTGCCACGACAATTACCAGCTAGATGTCAACTGAAGAATATTTATGGTGGGTGATGACATAAGAGGCAGAAAGAAAACAGATTTTTCAGATTGCAGGCCGAGATTGTGACACTCACAAAGAGTTCAATTGATCTGGAAATTACTGAAAAAGAAATAAATATAGAAACGCACAACAATATTTTCACTGCCTCTTTTCTGACAATAATTGCAACTTTCAGAGAATCTAAGCAGAGCAGCTAAAATTTAAAATACATTATCAGATTTCATATTGTGATTATATACAGTGAGTAAACATGCCATGATTTTTGTTATAGCTTCTTGTACTGCGGTGGCTTCATCCCGCTCCCCACCATAACTTTCACACTGTAGTTATTATTGCTAATTCCACTAGCGCCAAAGGCAATAGACGTTTAAGCATTAGTTACTGCACAAAGCTGTCTACTAAGCCTACATATTTTGGCAGATAGCCTTATCCAGTCAGGCCCTTATTAAAGGGTCATTTATTTGCCATGGATTTTTAAGCCCTTAAGTAGATGATTCGTTTAGCAAACTTGAATTTGGAATTCTGGCTCAATGGGATGAAGTTATAATGAAATAAGCTAAAAATTCCAATTGTTAAAAAATATATTGGACATTGAATTCTGTTGATAAACACCTGATTTGAAGGAAAAAACAAAGATCTCTGTGATAATCCAGTTAGTTTTTAGTGCCTAATTATCACGTCAGAATGGACACTGGGAGTTAAGATTTGTAATGCTTAAAAAGCTCAAAGAGGGTTTTTTGTTTTTGTTTTTTTGAGGCAGATGAATAATAAGTTTCTTCATCTGGTATATGCTAAACATAGGATATAAAAGGGTGAGGGATTTAGAAAAACATCAAAATACAGTTAACTGTACCTGTAAAGAATATAGGTTTCAGAGTAGCAGCCGTGTTAGTCTCTATTCGCAAAAAGAAAAGGAGTACTTGTGGCACCTTAGAGACTAACAAATTTATTAGAGCATAAGCTTTCGTGAGCTACAGCTCACTTCATCGGATGCATTTGGTGGAAAAAACAGAGGAGAGATTTATATACACACACACAGAGAACATGAAACAATGGGTTTATCATACACACTGTAAGGAGAGTGATCACTTAAGATAAGCCATCACCAACAGCAGGGGGGGGAAGGAGGAAAACCTTCCATGGTGACAAGCAGGTAGGCTAATTCCAGCAGTTAACAAGAATATCAGAGGAACAGTGGGGGGTGGGGTGGGGGAGAGAAATACCATGGGGAAATAGTTTTACTTTGTGTAATGACTCATCCATTCCCAGTCTCTATTCAAGCCTAAGTTAATTGTATCCAGTTTGCAAATTAATTCCAATTCAGCAGTCTCTCGTTGGAGTCTGTTTTTGAAGCTTTTTTGTTGAAGTATAGCCACTCTTAGGTCTGTGATCGAGTGACCAGAGAGATTGAAGTGTTCTCCAACTGGTTTTTGAATGTTATAATTCTTGACGTCTGATTTGTGTCCATTCATTCTTTTACGTAGAGACTGTCCAGTTTGGCCAATGTACATGGCAGAGGGGCATTGCTGGCACATGATGGCATATATCACATTGGTAGGTGCGCAGGTGAACGAGCCTCTGATAGTGTGGCTGATGTGATTAGGCCCTATGATGGTATCCCCTGAATAGATATGTGGACAGAGTTGTCAACGGGCTTTGTTGCAAGGATAGGTTCCTGGGTTAGTGGTTCTGTTGTGTGGTGTGTGGTTGCTGGTGAGTATTTGCTTCAGATTGGGGGGCTGTCTGTAAGCAAGGACTGGTCTGTCTCCCAAGATCTGAGAGAGCGATGGCTCGTCCTTCAGGATAGGTTGTAGATCCTTGATGATGCGTTGGAGAGGTTTTAGTTGGGGGCTGAAGGTGATGGCTAGTGGCGTTCCGTTGTTTTCTTTGTTGGGCCTGTCCTGTAGTAGGTGACTTCTGGGTACTCTTCTGGCTCTGTCAATCTGTTTCTTCACTTCAGCAGGTGGGTATTGTAGTTGTAGGAATGCATGATAGAGATCTTGTAGGTGTTTGTCTCTGTCTGAGGGGTTGGAGCAAATGCGGTTATATCGTAGCGCTTGGCTGTAGACAATGGATCGAGTGGTATGATCTGGATGAAAGCTAGAGGCATGTAGGTAGGAATAGCGGTCAGTAGGTTTCCGATATAGGGTGGTGTTTATGTGACCATTGCTTATTAGCACCGTAGTGTCCAGGAAGTGGATCTCTTGTGTGGACTGGTCCAGGCTGAGGTTGATGGTGGGATGGAAATTGTTGAAATCATGGTGGAATTCCTCAAGAGCTTCTTTTCCATGGGTCCAGATGATGAAGATGTCATCAATGTAGCGCAAGTAGAGTAGGGGCATTAGGGGACGAGAGCTGAGGAAGCATTGGTCTAAGTCAGCCATAAAAATGTTGGCATACTGTGGGGCCATGCGGGTACCCATCGCAGTGCCGCTGATTTGAAGGTATACATTGTCCCCAAATGTGAAATAGTTATACCACCCTATATCGGAAACCTACTGACCTCTATTCCTACCTACATGCCTCTAGCTTTCATCCAGATCATACCACTCGATCCATTGTCTACAGCCAAGCGCTACGATATAACCGCATTTGCTCCAACCCCTCAGACAGAGACAAACACCTACAAGATCTCTATCATGCATTCCTACAACTACAATACCCACCTGCTGAAGTGAAGAAACAGATTGACAGAGCCAGAAGAGTACCCAGAAGTCACCTACTACAGGACAGGCCCAACAAAGAAAACAACGGAACGCCACTAGCCATCACCTTCAGCCCCCAACTAAAACCTCTCCAACGCATCATCAAGGATCTACAACCTATCCTGAAGGACGAGCCATCGCTCTCTCAGATCTTGGGAGACAGACCAGTCCTTGCTTACAGACAGCCCCCCAATCTGAAGCAAATACTCACCAGCAACCACACACCACACAACAGAACCACTAACCCAGGAACCTATCCTTGCAACAAAGCCCGTTGACAACTCTGTCCACATATCTATTCAGGGGATACCATCATAGGGCCTAATCACATCAGCCACACTATCAGAGGCTCGTTCACCTGCGCACCTACCAATGTGATATATGCCATCATGTGCCAGCAATGCCCCTCTGCCATGTACATTGGCCAAACTGGACAGTCTCTACGTAAAAGAATGAATGGACACAAATCAGACGTCAAGAATTATAACATTCAAAAACCAGTTGGAGAACACTTCAATCTCTCTGGTCACTCGATCACAGACCTAAGAGTGGCTATACTTCAACAAAAAAGCTTCAAAAACAGACTCCAACGAGAGACTGCTGAATTGGAATTAATTTGCAAACTGGATACAATTAACTTAGGCTTGAATAGAGACTGGGAATGGATGAGTCATTACACAAAGTAAAACTATTTCCCCATGGTATTTCTCCCCCCCACCCCACCCCCCACTGTTCCTCTGATATTCTTGTTAACTGCTGGAATTAGCCTACCTGCTTGTCACCATGGAAGGTTTTCCTCCTTCCCCCCCCTGCTGTTGGTGATGGCTTATCTTAAGTGATCACTCTCCTTACAGTGTGTATGATAAACCCATTGTTTCATGTTCTCTGTGTGTGTGTATATAAATCTCTCCTCTGTTTTTTCCACCAAATGCATCCGATGAAGTGAGCTGTAGCTCACGAAAGCTTATGCTCTAATAAATTTGTTAGTCTCTAAGGTGCCACAAGTACTCCTTTTCTTTTTGTAAAGAATATATTAGCTTTTAACTATGAGGAACCCCTTTATGCTGGATAAAAGGGTTGGAGCAGCATAAGGGGTCATAAAAATACCCTCTCTTGTTTTGGGGAGAATTCCCTTGGCACAGGTATTGTGAAAATCAGCTGTAAGGCTGACTTCAGAAAGCCAGTTAAGGAGCCTTGATAGAAATGGGGCTGAGGGCAGGTAGGGTATTTTGGTGGTAGGGCTTCAGCACGATGGGGATTCTGTTCAGCCTTGCTGCTCATGGGGCATGTGAAGACGGGCTACTATGCCTTTTCAGCCCCTATAGCAGCCCAAGATTGTGAGGGCCCCAAAGTGACTTTGAGCTACCATTGCCTCCCCTCTTCCTGGGCAGAGTTCTGGGTTGTGCCTCTTAGAGGCATGGCATAGAGTCTCACCCCACATATTTTGTAATAAGATAATGAACAACGGGCAAAGCTAGAAATGGAACCAGAGTCCTTATCCCTTTTCAAACCAATAGGCATCACTCCCTCCCTGGTTGTTTTCACTCACAAGGTAGTTTTAGATGTTTTTCATTCCTAAAAGGTGTGTATAATTTGGTCAGTAGAAACTGTTTAAAAATATGACCCAAACTAACATAAATCAGGCCAGTATAAAACATTCATAACATTCAGATTATGTTAGTAATTTGTTTGTTTTAATCCAAAGAACAGTAATAAATAAGGCACTAAAGCAAAAGAACTTTGGATCTCGCTCCGATCTGGACAAATTGAAATCAGAATAGAATGCAAAGTTAAAGACAGCAGACAAGAACAAACCCAGTGGAATCTGAGTAAAGCCATTTTCAAATCCTGCTGATTGCCAGCATGCTCTAATTACTGAAGCAGGACGTCTGAAGAGCAATCAATAGGATCAGAATAATCAAATAATTGCTCAGATATTCATGCTCACTGCTGCAAAGACAAAATATAAGTAACTGTGTTGCTATGTTTTGTTTTTTGTTGTTTGATCTTTTGGGGATAAATCCTGAGATCATTATCCAGCTTTTTACTGAGTAGAGTAATTGTTAAATTTTCCATTTATATAATGGTTTTATTCAAAAGCACTTTACATACTATGAATAATGGCACCCCAATTATTCAAAGTCATCTGGGGACACTCAAAAGCACTGGATAATTTGGGAAGTCAGCCCAGCAGGCTTTGAAGGGTGAATATGATCCTTTGAGAATGTTACTGGAGAGTGTATTTGAATCCACTGGCTCAGCAAAGGATGGGAAGGAGGAGACACCAGGTTCTTAGGAGTGGAACTTCAGTGAGATTGAAGGGAAATTCATGGTTAGATTTAGGATAAGAGTAATAATTCCCTCTGCTTATCCAATTTTGTGGAAGCTGACTGTCTCCTGTGGCCCCTTCTGCAGCTCCATATCCCTAAGTATGAGTTTCTAGACAGGTATGAAATGCTGGTGGCAATCCTGAACGACAGCCCAGCCCAGAACACAGTGAGAGCAAAAGTGGTCTCTGATTTTAGCTGCGTCTGTTGAGTATCCAGCTTGAGAAAACTTGGGCTAGACTTTCAGAGGTTCAGATCAGCCATAGCTTTTACTGACACCTGGGACCCAAATCACACCTCCACCACTAGACTCCTGACTTGTGGAGTTCCACAAGGATCAAGTCTCTCTCTGGATTTTTTCCAACACCTATATGAGACCACTAGGTGAACTGGTCAGATGACATGGATTCAAGTGCCAGCAATAGCAGATGATACACAGCTCTACCACACCACTACCACCAGGATGGTCCAATGCTTGGCTGAGATCAGCTCTTAGATGAAGAGCAGCTGCACTCAATCAAGACAATGGTGATGCCGGTGAGCAGAGGAAAATGTTTTGAAAAAACTTGCAACCCTGGTGTAGTCTCCATTGGCTGAAGATTCACACCCACTATTGGTCAATTCAGTCCTTTGTTTAGGAGTACTCTTGGATTCCCCACTGATACTGAACTCTCACATAGTTGCAAGCATTACTTGTAGATGCTGCTATCTCTGCTTGCCTAGGAAACTGCCTTATTCTGGCAGGGAAGACCTGGCCTCAATAATTCATGCCTTGTTCACCTCCAACTGAATTACAGAAGTGCTGAAGGCTTCATGGCCAGGTGGACTTAGTAAGCTCCCACTTACTATGTTCAGAATGCTGCAACGTATCTCCTCAACAACACAGGCTACCACAAATATTTCAGACCTATCCTCCAATATCTACACTGGCTTCCCATTGAATTTCAAGTCAAGTTCAAAGTCTCAGTCCCTATCTCCAAAGAACTCCATGGCCTGGGACCAGAATTCCAAAACATAGTTTAAAACTCCAGGAAGATGATCATGGTCGACAACTGTGCTCCTCTGGCAGAATGGAAGTTTTAACAATAAGAGTAACAGTCATCTCTGCAGGAGACAGATCTTTCTTTGGGGGTAGTCTGAGACTGTGGAATAAGCTCCCAGCAGCTTTAAGAACCATCAAAAACTTCACCACTTTCTGCTCCAAGTGCAAGGCACACTTCTTTGACCTTGCTTCCTCTAACAAGCACGTAGCAACAGGTATATATAAATAAAATCACAGTAACAAGACAAGACACTCCACTACACACACTTCTCTCACTAGGGAGATGATGAGAGCACAGATACATGCCAGATGTGGAGTCATGTTGCTTAATGCACCACTGGAAGGCACTCAGATACTATGGCAATGAGTGTGGTGTAAAAACCCTATATAGAATTGAAATTGTAGGTGCTCAGCATCTTCAAAAGTCAAGTCCTAGGTGTTTCAGGAAACCATAGAAAGTTCATCAGCTTCTATAATACTGGATTGGCAGAGGGAATCATACCTCTTATCCTAAGCTTAACCTTGATTTTGCCCCATACAGAGTTCTACAGGAACCATTTAGACACAGACAGACAGACATACGCACACCTTCCTCTGGGAAGTGGTGGAAACCTCATTGTATGGGGCTCCTAACCACCCTCTCACCTTCCACACCAACTCACTCAAACAAATCAGCAGCTATATATCTGAAGGGAACAAGCTTCTCCTGGCAGGGACCAGACAAGAGGACTCATTAGTTCTTTTCCACCTCTATTTTCTGTGATGGAATGAAAACAGTTGTCTTTTAAAACCTCTTCCCTTCAAAAGTCTGTTTATTACTATAGTCCTTCAAATCAGAGGGTATCCGCTTTATATCTGTGGACCATTTATGTGGATACCAGCACAGATGAGGATACAAATTTTGTATCTGCGCAGGGCTCTGACAGTAAGAGCGGGTGTGCAGCTGTGAGGAACCGCAGTGCAGATCCTCTACCTGCCCTGGGTGGAGGGCCTTGGGGGGCAGACACAGGGGCCAGGGGCTGCTCAGGACCCATGCCTAGGGCAGGTAGAGGGTCCACCATGGCTCTCCACAGCTGCCCGCCCGGCTTTTACTGTGGCCGAGCTGTGGCTCCAAGCCGCTTCCCTCCCCAGACAGAGCCCAGTCAGGGAGAGCCATGTTGGCAGCTGTGGGGAGTCTGGGTCTCTCCACCTGCTCTGGGTGGGGGTTTGGGACATGGGCCAGGGGCTGCTCGGGCCCCAAAGGCAAGTGGAAGTTCTGCCAAGGCTCTGCACAGCTGCCAGCGCAGCTCTCCCCATCTGGGCTCCAGAAGATGGAGGGTACCTCAGAGACTCAGTCTGGCCCCTAGTATAGAACTCTGCAAATCCATGGATATCTGGAGATAAGCACATCAGCAGATGCAGATATCCACAACATTAACAATTTGTTTCTTTGCAAGATGTCCATAGGCTAGTGAAGGACACTCAGGATATGCTTCTATGGACACAGTTTCTGAAGATTCAGAGCAGGCTGTGCAGCAGGGCAGGAGGATGGTGAAGAAATTTGGCAGCTTGTGACCTCCAGAAGAAGAAAGGGGAGCATCCATGTACCAGCAATGCAGATACAGATAAGCAACCGTTTTCATGTGCTCTCCACAGGTACTAATGCGGAGAGTGGACTAGATGATACATCTGAGGGAAGCAAACAGAAGGAGACTTCACCGATTGGAAGGCATGAGATGCACTGTCCTAGGGATGGGGCTTCCACGACCACCACTCCCAAGACAAGGAGGCGGGTGGTGGAGGTCAGGGACTCTCTCCTCAGGGGGACTGAGTCATCTATCTGCCACCCTGACCGGGAAAACTGAGAAGTCTGCTGCTTGCCAGGAGCTAGGATTCACGATGTGATGGATAGACTGCCGAGACTCATCAAGCCCTCAGATCGCTACCCCTTCCTGCTTTTCCACATGGGTACCAATGATACTGCCAATAATGACCTTGAGCAGATCACTGCAGACTATGTGGCTCTGGGAAGAAGGATAAAGGAGTTTGAAGTGCAAATGGTGTTCTCGTCCATCCTCCCCGTGGAAAGAAAAGACCTGGGTAGAGACCGTCAAATCATGGAAGTCAATGAATGGCTACGCAGGTGGTGTCGGAGAGAAGACTTTGGATTTTTTGACTATGGGATGGTGTTCCAAGAAGGAGGAGTATTAGGCAGAGACGGGCTCCACCTAACGAAGAGAGGGAGGAGCATCTTCGCAAGCAGGCTGACTAACCTAGTGAGGAGGGCTTTAAACTAGGTTCACCGGGGGAAGGAGACCAAAGCCCTGAGGTAAGTGGGGATGTGGGATACCGGGAGGAAGCACGAGCAGGAGAGCACGAGAGGGGAGGGCTTCTGCCTCATATTAGGAAAGCAGGTTATCTCAAACAACAAGTTATCTCAAATGCCTATACACAAATGCAAGAAGCCTGGGAAACAAGCAGGGAGAACTGGAAGTCCTGGCACAGTCAAGGAATTATGATGTGATTGGAATAACAGAGACTTGGTGGGATAACTCACATGACTGGAGTACTGTCATGGATGGATATAAACTGTTCAGAAAGAACAGGCAGGGCAGAAAAGGTGGGGGAGTTGCATTGTATGTAAGGGAGCAGTATGACTGCTCAGAGCTCCGGTATGAAACTGCAGAAAAACCTGAGAGTCTCTGGATTAAGTTTAGAAGTGTGAGCAACAAGGGTGATGTCGTGGTGGGAGTCTGCTATAGACCATTGGACCAGGGGGATGAGGTGGATGAGGCTTTCTTCCTACAACTAACGGAAATTACTAGATCGCAGGCCCTGGTTCTCATGGGAGACTTCAATCACCCTGATATCTGCTGGGAGAGCAATACAGCAATGCACAGACAATCCAGGAAGTTTTTGGAAAGTGTAGGGACAATTTCCTGGTGCAAATGTTGGAGGAACCAACTAGGGGCAGAGCTCTTCTTTATCTGCTGCTCACAAACCGGGAAGAATTAATAGGGGAAGAAAAAGTGGATGGGAACCTGGGAGGCAGTGACCATGAGATGGTCGAGTTCAGGATCCTGACACAGGGAAGAAAGGAGAGCAGCAGAATACGGACCCTGGACTTCAGAAAAGCCAACTTTGTCTCCCTCAGGGAACTGATGGGCAGGATCCCCTGGGAGAATAACATGAGTAGGAAAGAAGTCCAGGAGAGCTGGCTGTATTTTAAAGAATCCTTATTGAGGTTACAGGGACAAACCATCCCGATGTGTAGAAAGAATAGTAAATATGGCAGGCGACCAGCTTGGCTTAACAGTGAAATCCTTGCTGATCTTAAACAGAAAAAAGAAACTTACAAGAAGTGGAAGATTGGACAAATGACCAGGGAAGAGTATAAAAATATTGCTCGGGCATGCAGGAGTGAAATCAGGAAGGCCAAATCAGACCTGGAGTTGCAGCTAGCAAGAGATGTTAAGAGTAACAAGAAGGGTTTCTTCAGGTATGTTAGCAAAAAGAAGAAAGTCAAGGAAAGTGTGGGCACCTTACTGAATGAGGGAGGCAACCTAGTGACAGAGGATGTGGAAAAAGCTAATGTACTCAATGCTTTTTTTGCCTCTGTCTTCACGAACAAGGTCAGCTCCCAGACTACTGCACTGAGCAGCACAACATGGGGAGGAGGTGACCAGCCCTCTGTGGAGAAAGTAGTGGTTCGGGACTATTTAGAAAAGCTGGATGAGCACAAGTCTATGGGGCCGGATGCGCTGCATCCGAGGTGCTAAAGGAGTTGGCAGATGTGACTGCAGAGCCATTGGCCATTATCTTTGAAAACTCATGGCAATCAAGGGAGGTCCCAGATGACTGGAAAAGGCTAATGTAGTGCCCATCTTTAAAAAAAGAAAAGAAGGAGGACCGTGGGAACAACAGGCCAGTCAGCCTCACCTCGGTCCCTGGAAAAATCATGGAGCAGGTCCTCAAGGAATCAATTCGGAAGCACTCAGAGGAGAGGAAAGTGATCAGGAACAGTCAGCATGGATTCACCAAGGGCAAGTCATGCCTGACTAATCTAATTGCCTTCTATGACGAGATAACTGGCTCTGTGGATGAGGGGAAAGCAGTGGACGTGTTGTTCCTTGACTTTAGCAAAGCTTTTGACACAGTCTCCCACAGTATTCTTGCAAGCAAATTAAAGAAGTATGGGCTGGGTGAATGGACTATAAAGTGGATAGAAAGCTGGCTAGATTGTCGGGCTCAATGGATAGTGATTAATGGCTCCATGTCTAGTTGGTAGCCGGTATCAAGTGGAGTGCCCCAAGGGTCGGTCCTGGGGCTGGTTTTGTTCAATATCTTCATTAATGATTTGGAGGATGGTGTGGATTGCACCCTCAGTAAGTTTGCAGATGACACTAAACTGGGAGGAGAGGTAGATACGCTAGAGCATAGGGATAGGATACAGAGGGACCTAGACAAATTAGAGGATTGGGCCAAAAGAAATCTGATGAAGTTCAACAAGGACAAGTGCAGAGTCCTGCACTTAGGACAGAAGAATCCCATGCACCGCTACAGACTAGGGACCGAATGGCTAGGCAGCAGTTTTGCAGAAAAGGACCTAGGGGTTACAGTGGACGAGAAACTGGATATAAGTCAACAGTGTGCCCTTGTTGACAAGAGGGCCAATGGCATTTTGGGCTGTATAAGTAGGGGCATTGCCAGCAGATCAAGGGATGTGATCGTTCCCCTCTATTCGACATTCGTGAGGCCTCATCTGGAGTACTGTGTCCAGTTTTGGGGCTCACACTACAAAAAGGGTGTGGAGAAATTGGAAAACGTCCAACGGAGGGTAACAAAAATGATTAGGGGACTGGAACACATGACATATGAGGAGAGGCTGAGGGAACTATGATTGTTTAGTCTGTGGAAGAGAAGAATGAGGGGGGATTTGATAGCTGCTTTCAACTACCTGAAAGGGGGTTCCAAAGTGGATGGATCTAGACTGTTCTCAGTGGTAGCAGTTGACAGAACGAGGAGTAATGGTCTCAAGTTGCAGTGGGGGAGGTTTAGGTTGGATATTAGGAAAAACTTTTTCACTAGGAGGGTGGTGAAACACTGGAATGCATTACCTAGGGAGGTGGTGGAATCTCCTTCCTTTGAAGTTTTTAAGGTGAGGCTTGACAAAGCCCTGGCTGGGATGATTAATTGGGGATTGGTCCTGCTTTGAGCGGGGGTTGGACTAGATGACCTCCTGAGGTCCCTTCCAGTCCTTATATTCTATGATTCTATGATTCTAAGGTGAAGATGCCCCCTTTCCCCGCAACTCACCATCTGCCACTGACTTTGTGCTGTCAGGTTATATTTTTGTTTAAAAATACCCTATGCAGCTATGGTCTGTTACGTGTGGTGATAATGTGTACAAATGTGTATCCGCATCCAATCCACAATCCACAAAAAATTACCTGTGCATATCTGCATTTTATGCATGTGCATCTTATCTAAAGCTGCACAAGCACTTCAGGGCTCAAGACCCACTAACATGAGTCTGTCTACCTGGGCTCACATTAGCAGGGCTTGATCTAGCATGCTAAAGATAGCAGCGGGGATGTTGTGACACTGGCAGAGGCTCAGACTAGCTACCTGAGGTTGCATCCAGGGGGTTAGGTTGGTCCAAGCTTAGGAAGCTAACCCAAACTTCCACCCTCTGCCATAACATCCACACTGCTATTTTTAGCACACTAGCTCGAGCCCCACTACAATGAGTCTGCCTATCTGGGCTGGAAGGCTTGCTCTCAGCTGTAGTGTAGGCATGCCCTGAGTACGTACTGGGATTGTTAGCCCATGCTGCCACATCTACACTGCTATTTTTAGCTGTGCTGGCTTGGATATGAAATCACCCCTCAAACTGCAGTGTAGACTTACGCTTAG
Organism: Dermochelys coriacea; assembly: GCF_009764565.3. Taxonomy (NCBI): domain Eukaryota; kingdom Metazoa; phylum Chordata; order Testudines; family Dermochelyidae; genus Dermochelys; species Dermochelys coriacea. Next base: position 93,897,666 of record NC_050073.1, on the reverse strand, counting down.
AAACTGTATCTCTCCCTGTGCACCACTACAATGGCAGAAGACAGACAAAACTCATTTAATAGCAATCCTTAACAGTCTGATTTTTACAAGTGGTGAGCAACTGCAAACCCTATTGGACTTCAATAGAGCTGAGGGTTTCTGTGACCTGTGAAAAGCAGGACAATAGGTGTGTGTAGGATGTTTTTAACGGATAGTCAAAATCATGGAACTTCCTCCCCTACCGTGGCAAGTCACAGCCAGCACTGACTGACTTTCAGAGTGCACACTGAACACAGTTGTTCTGGCAAAGCATACGTGTGAGCATGAGCCATCACTAAGTTATCTTTAGGTTTCATAAAGGTAACATGGCGGGTGGGAGAAGAGGCCTGTTTCTACTGTCTATCTTGTGGGAAGTTTAAGCTAACGTAATGTTTATGTCACACTTCCAGATACCACAGTAAATAATATTTTGGTGGATTTTTGCTTATTAACATTTTGTTGAGACTTAATAAAGAGCTGATGTATGTGGCTTCAGGAGATTCAGATTTTTCCTTTTATTACTTGAGTTCTAGTAGCATCTCAAAGCGCTAACTGAGACCAGGGCCCTGTTGAACTGTGCACACAGACACATAGTAAGAAACAGTTTTGTAGTCTAAACAGACTAAAGACAAAGAGGGAAAAAAAACAAACAAACAGAGGGACAGAGAAGTGAGGTGAGTTTTCCAAGGTCAGACAGACACAGGCCAGTTGCAAACCCAGAATAGGATTTAGGACTCCTAGTCCCAAACTCTATGCATTAGGCCATGCTGCCTCTCCACAGATTCTACGACAGTGCAGCCTGTGGACTAAATGCCTTTCAATCATAGTACTGGTGTAAATGATTAAGTGAGGCATAGTGCAGGCAGCTGTAATCCAAGATCACACAGCTTTGCCAATGCCTCTGGAACCCAATGCAATGTGCTTTTTTTATTCCAATACCATGCTTCTTTAAGCAGACTGCAAACAGCAGCTCTGAATTATGTCACAATGATTGGCAGTTTCATCAGGTAGAGAGACATGGCTATTATATGCTGAGATCACTAAACTCATTTCCACTTGTGACCCATAGCCTTTTACCTCCTGAGATCTAGGTATTATATCAACTCACTGTACCACTGAGACCCTTTCTTAAGTTGCAGAGCAGGAAAAATTGACATACAGGTACCAGACCAGCCAGGAATTTAGGAGCAAATAGTAATGTTTAGCAACTAGCCTGAGTGGTTGTGAGGGGGGACCATACAGAATTGCCACAATATATTCACAATCTCTTCTCAAGTGACCTGGAAAATACAATGACGGCACAGGCTGCATCAGTCTGCTCTCTCCCAATGGGGCATCTGTGGGCTAGTGTGGAGCCAGAAGTACCCTCAAGGACACAGTCCCTGGAGTTTAGGGATTGCTATTCTGATAGGCTGATGCATGGGCTAAAAAGAAGTATTTTATTACACTCTACTCCCTGAACACACACACACAAAGGTTTATCATAATCCAGCCCTAAAACTAAGTAGTCAACATTTTCAAATTTAGGTGCATAAAATTAGACACCAAAATCAAATAATAATTATCATCATCCAGATTTTCAAAAAGTGGTCCTTAATTCTGGAGAGTTACACCAAAGTATGTCATCTTTGCTATAGTCCTCTTTCAAAAGTTATTTCACAAGGCCACCCCCTTGAGGTTAAGGCAGTATCTCACTCACTTCAGATATTCTGTAGGCAACAGCAGTTCTGTGGTATGGGGGATAGCCCTCCAACTATACCTCTTAACAAGTCCACTCTCTTCCAGGTGGAAGGGTATAAAAGGCATGACACAGGCCAACACAAAGAAAAATAATTCTACAAGGGACCAGGTCTTTCAGTCTTTCAGACTCCACAGGAAGTCTCAGCTCCCACTCTTCTGCACAGCTAAAGGCCAAGACTTTCAACAAAAGAAACAAACCAGCCCTTCTTCTTTTCTCTGAGGACTCAATCTACCAGTACCCTCAAGCCAATCTTTAGCCCATGGCCCACTACCACATTCTACTAATGCTGAATTCTAACTCTGTTTGTTTCAGAACACCACAACTGACCTGAGTTCCTCTCTTTTTAGGGCCTGCCCCAAGCTGATAAGACACAGGTTGAGGCTGATTGTGACCATGGAAGTTCTTTAACCCTTTCTTGACACACATGTGTGTATTTGTAGGAAGAAAGAAATTTATGAATATGGGTGTGTGTGAGAGTATTCAGTGCCAGTGCGGGACTCTCTTTCATGGTATGCAGAAGGTGCAGAGATCCCTTTATTCATGACTGTTTTACCTTCAGCTCCTCTCTATGGCCCTGCATAGGGCTTAAATGGGGCAGCTGAGGGTCTGTGCAGGGTCTCTGCATCCCATTTCATGCCAGGAGAATATTATCTCTGCCATGTTTTACCTCTTTTTCCCATCCTCCAAATCCTCCAGAGACCGAGAATACCGTTTTATATTAAGAAAAGTTGCAGCCTGATGTTCCATGACATACTAACTTCAGCACTGTTGGAGCTGGACCACTGCTTATTTGTGTTCTCCATCATCAATTTCAAAGTGTAGACATCCCCTTTGAGTCACAGCACAGATTCTCAATCTTTAACAAAATCAGATTTTTTTATTGTTCATTTATGCCTTTTGCTGAATATGTTTAAAGAAAATAAAAAAAGCACCCTTGTGGGCAAACTGAGAAGAGAAGGGAACTGGAGGGAAATGAGAACTGATACTTCCTTCTCCTTCTCAGAGGTGCTGTCCCTCCAGGACAGCATTCAGTCATGCTTGTTATGGAAGTCTTATGAGGGAAAATTGCATCATTGCTGCCTATGTGTACCATTCTGCAGCTCTACTCTATGGAAGCGCAATAAGACACCTTCTATTAATGCTATATTCACAAACTCATGCACAAAGATAAACAATAAATCACAATAAAGCTGATTCTCAGTTTTTGCTGTTGCATTTTATTAATTACTATTTATTTGTTAAAAGAAAAGGAGTACTTGTGGCACCTTAGAGACTAACAAATTTATTAGAGCATAAGCTTTCGTGAGCTACAGCTCACTTCATCGGATGAAGTGAGCTGTAGCTCATGAAAGCTTATGCTCTAATAAATTTGTTAGTCTCTAAGGTGCCACAAGTACTCCTTTTCTTTTTGCGAATACAGACTAACATGGCTGCTACTCTGAAACCTATTTATTTGTTGAGATGCTCCAGTGATGCACAAAATACAGAGGAAGATACAATCCTTCTCCCCAGGAATTTGTATTCCAAGGGCCAAATCCTGCAGACTTTTCTTGATCAAAACTCCTCCTGAAATCAATAGGAGCTTTGACTGAGAAAGGGGTATGAAAGAACTGCAGAATTTGGTCTTTGAAGTAAAGGTAAGGGCAGATTTTTAGTTGGGTGTGCACAGTAAATGCCCAGTTACAGATACAAGCATAAATCATATATCTGTAATAGTAATCCCAAAGTAGGGCAGTCCTTTTATTTGTGGGCCAAACAGTATTACCCTTACACACTCTGAGTAATACCTTTCTCCATAGATTGTAATGGGACTCCTTATGGAGTAAGATACAGAAGGTGTCTGAATCTGATATTTTTTTTATATGCCTTTCCTAATGGAGCAGATTGACACAAAAAAATATGTTTAAAGGAAAGAGGTGAATAAAAAGAGAGTGGTTGGGTAGTGGATGTAGAGGGAGATAGTCCAAACCTCAGCTCCAATCAACAGGTTTATAACTCATTATGGGTAAATTTCTTAAGAAGGTTTTTTGATTTTACTCTGTGTACGATTTTTAGCTATTCTCAAAAAGAAAGAAGGCTTAATTTGTTTCTACAGAGAAGTATGCTACACTTGTTTTCTCACTTGGAAACTTCTCAGGTGGGTGCCTAAAGACATCAAAGTTAATTATAAATATCCTCTCTAAAGCATGTAACATGGCTCCAAAGATGGTACCCTGATGAGGATACAGTTAGAAAAATTGGCTTTAAAAAAACACATTTGGAGCTCACAAATAAATAGTTTCTTTTGAAATCCCTGTGGGATCTTCCCACCTACTGGGTTTAACATTAGACTCCAATGGTATTGTTGGAAATAAAAACTGTTTGTGCTTTCATCTATTTTTTACATTGGAGAAAACAAAACAAAAAACCCTCCTCTAAAAAAAGAGAAATTGCTAACATTTTCTGAGGAGAATGCATTCTTTCCACACAATGATCAACTAAAATTTCTTATCATTGGTCACTCTTTCTACTCTCCTATTCAACATATGAAATGTGCAAAAACCTTTCAATTGTTATTGTTGTTGTTGTTGTTTTGATTGTTACTCTCTCTAATTTTAAATCATAGTTGAAAATTTACCTCTTTGTCATGGGGATTAATTTGGCTTTATCAGTCTAAGGCAATTCTGATGAGTCAATTTTAACTGTGAAGGCCAATGGCCTCCTGTACCATAATAAAAGCAAAAGAATGAAGTTTTTTATGTCTAGGTCACCTGTTCAAATCAAGGTTAATCTGGTAGTGGCTGGCAAAATGGTGGCTATTAAATGGCCCAAGGGAAATGAGCTGGTGGTTGCAGACCGGTTCTTAGCTCTACAACAACAACAAAATCTCACCACAGCCCATTTCCCAAAACAAGTAAACATCAAAACTAGGACCTTTTTAGCAGTTTCATCATCATCCATCTAGGCTTTAATACTTAATTAATAGACGCTGACTCCGTGGGTGCTCTAGGACTCAAGCACCCATGGAAAAAAGTGGGTGCTCAGCACCTACCAGGCACAGCTGTTTGGCAGGGCCAGTGATCAGCTGTTCAGCAGCTGGTGGGAGGTGCTTAAGGAAGAGCAGAGAGCATCAAGTGGCAGGAGGGTTGGGGTCTCAGAGGAGGAGGTGGAGCAGAGGCAGGAAGAGGCAGAGTGAGGGTGGGGCCTGAGAGGAAGGGGCAGGGCAGGGCCTGGGGCTGAGTGGGAGGGTGGAGCACCCTCAAGGAAAAATAAAAGTCAGCGCCTGTGCCTTCACTTATCACTGTGGTGCCCCACCTTACAGGGCAAAGATTTAGTGGACTATGCGAGTCATACCCTTCTCATTTTTAGAAGCCATTTCCGCTGCTCACAGTTGCGGCACACACGTGAGATGGATTGAGAAGTCTTCACTGACATCCTTTGCATCTTTTGGTGAACATAAGAACATAAGAATTGCCATACTGGGTCAAACCCAAGGTCCATCTAGCACAATATCCTGACTTCCTACAGTGGCCAGTGTCAGGTGCCCCAGAGAGAATTAATAGGTAATCATCAAGTGATCCATCCCCTGTTGCCCATTTCCAGCTTCTGGCAAACAGAGGCTATGGACACCATCCCTGTCCATCCTGGCTAATAGCCATTGATGGACCTATCCTCCATGAATTTATCTAGTTCTATTTTGAATCCTATTATAGTGTTGTCCTTCACAACATCCTCTGGCAAGGAGTTACATAGGTTGACTGTGCGTTGTGTGAAAAAAATACTTCCTTTTGTTTGTTTTAAATCTGCTACCTATTACTTTCATTTGGTGACCCTTAGTTCTTGTGTTATGAGAAGGAATAAATAACACTTCCTTATTTACTTTCTCCACATGATTTTATACACCTCTATCATAGCCCCCCTTAGTAGTCTGTATCATATCTCCTTAGTCATCTCTTATCTGGTGGATAAAGGGAGGACTGTAGTCTCCAGGGCTTTCAGTTTATCACCTTCCAACAATGCTAAATTCACTTAAATAACAAGTTAGTTAATAATTCTTACTACATCAAATAACATCTCTTGTTATCATGCTAAGCCCTGGCTAGAATACAATAAAGTATATATAATTATTTTACTTATTTATTTACTTGAAATTCTGACTTAACTATCTGTATTTAAGATATGAAAGGAAACACATCAATCAGATTAATTCTTCACAAAATTATTTTTCTCCCAGTTAGTAAGAGTACAATAGACTAATTTCAGAAGGCTCTGGAATAACACTGATATACTGTTTCCTATTACACACCAAATAAAGAGCCCACTGAGGCTTTAATGTCATGAAGGTAATTTTAAACTCTCCTGTCTCTCTGCAGAACAGATTAAATGGTGCCTTTCATGGTGGAAAATATACAATGCTTCATAATTTCTGAAATATTTTTAAGTATCACTATGTCATTGTGCAAAACTTTTTTTCATAAAAATATAAACATTTCAAAAATTATAATGAGGTTTGCTAACTGTGGGTCTCCATGACACAGTAGTTATCAAGACCTTGTGATACATGTTCTCTGTGAAATAGCCAATGCTACAGTTGTAACAATGATACAAAAAATCAAAGGTCCAAGACTGGTTCTACTTAAAGGTGGGATGAGGACATGTTTTAATTGAGCTATGGGGCAATATAAGGTTTAGAAAAATCTACCACCCAGAGTTCCATGAGTTCTCAGTAATTTATTTATGAGCAGCAAGACAGAACACTGAAGGGATAGTTGTAACAGATTGTGGTGGACCAGTCTATCGCTGCCCCAGTGTAGCTGTGCCCTTGATCCCCTATCACACCAGTGAAGGATGCAGTTATAATGCAAGGGAATAGATCACAGATTCTAAGGGAGTGGGCTACATCTTCAGCTGGTATAAATCAGAAAAGCTCCAATCAAATTTATACCAGCTGAGGATTTGGCCCAATGAGGCCATGTGGGCCAAGGCATCTGGCACCCTTTTCACAGCTGTTACAAGAGTCAATGGAGATGTCATGCCTTATGCAGATATTGTTGTCTCCTTCCAACAATACCTATATAGTAGGGACAGCAAAATGTCAAAAGGTTTGCCTCTTCCCACCCCCTTATTATGACATAGTTACTGCCTGTCCTCAACTGGCACTATATTCCATAAGAATTGGCACTCAGAACCTGCAGGAGGTGTTCATAATCTCACTGGATGGGGCCCTTGGTTACTCTATATGTTAAAAAATTCAGATGGTTCTCAGAACCTTGGCCCTCATCCTTCCAGGTACTAAGCATCCTTAAACCCTGCTGACATAAATGGCAGTTGAGAGTGCACAGAACCTGGCAGGATCAGGCCCCATAAATTGTTTGAGTCTGCAAAATACAGATGGCAGTCTCATAAGAAAAGCTTTTCTCACTGTATCTTGACTCTTCCAGTTCCAGATAGATTCCCAACATAACAAGTTATGCAATAATAGAAGTAACAGAAAAAAAGTCACTAGAACATTTTCCCACCACAAAAAAAGGCTCATTTTTAGTTTTGGGTGAAGGATTCATCATGTTCTTAATATAACTTAACAAATTCATCCAGTATCTTGTTATTCTTTCTGTGTTGGGGACTGATCCTAAGAATTGCTGATGCCCATCAGTGTTGTCGACTTCAATGGGAGTTTTGGGTGCTTAGAGAAGGGCAAAAGTCAACAGAATAATTGTCAGGATTTTCCATTTGTTTGATTTTATCTTAACTGCTGCTCTGGATAGCTTCAGGTGAGCAGGATGGATCCACCTTTCTTCTTCTCCATCACTGTCAGCACTGGCTAAGGTGTTTATTTCTCTTATTAAAATGGAGTGATTGACCCTTAGAGTTTATTGTTAGGATTAACATTTTTCAATCCATCAGCAAGTTTCTGAAATATTTCAAGTAATCTCATTTTTTAGAACAGATGATAAAGCATCCAGGAGCCAAGTCATGGGGAGAGGACAATGGTGGATTCCTATTATTCATATCTATCTTTGAGAAAACTGACTTTCTACTTTAGAGTGAGTCTCAGTGATTCATCTTCTATCTTGTTTTTTTTCTGTGCAACTTGGATAGAAGTGTGTGTATGTATATATATATATATATATATATATACATATATATATATATATATATATATGTATGTGTGTGTATGTCTCAACTCACTGAAAGGAAACAATAGCAAATACATGCATGCTTAAAATTCGTTTCTTTTCTCCACATGGAGAGGGTAGCTTCTCTTTTAGGGGCTGATATACTATGTGACCTTCCTGGATCTCACATGTTGTCAATTACCTATTGAATGCACACAGACCTTTGTTAATGAGGAATGACTGAGCTGGAAAATTATGACATGCAAAGGATTAAAGTTAAGGTGCACTGTAGCAACCCAAGTACAAACATTTTACTCATGGAGAAGCATTAGCAGAATGCATTAAAAAATTGCATGAGACTGGTGGAGAGGAAACTGCGTAATGGCTTTGTAGTTCTATTTATTTTTTACTGTATTGATTTTCTTGTCATCGACCATGAAACAACCCCTGTAGCTCTAACCTCCTTTCAAGTGACACCTTTAGCAAGATAGGAGCACTTTCATTCAAATAGGTATTTGCAATAAGGGGAGCACTCATAGCATACTTTAATTTCTATTAAATTTGTTTGGGGAGATTATTGCTGCAAGGCTAGTAAAAAGTGGAAATGTGGATTCTATTTTTCCCTGACAGTGAAATCTGGATAAAGATGATAGTATAAGGTCACAAACAAATGCAGAACGGAAAAGCTGTTTCCTTTGTATCATAGAATCCTAGAAGTTGGAGACAGAAAAGACTTAGCAGCATGTATTGTAAGTGATAGGGGTCCAGTCTTGTTTTCACAGGGAATGGGGGTGGGGTTGGGAGTTGGAGAAAGAGGCATGGCCTGTAATGACCTTTTTTTTAAAAAAAATAATAATAATTATTGTCTAGAATTTTGTGCTCAGTGTGAACTGTGAACATAATTTTGTGAGTGCAAATGGTATTTCTTTTCCTTCAACCATTTTTCTGTCTTGTCTACTTAGGCCCTCACCCCACAATGTAGAACATAGTAACTGAACCCTGCATGCAACTTGAAACCCCATGGAAGTCAGTGGGGCTCCAGGTGGGTTAGGGGTCTGTCCAGGTGCAAAACAATGCAGACTTGGGTCCATAGATTGTAAAGTCTTCTGGGCAAAAACTGTCTCTTACTGTGCGTTTGCACAGTGCCTAGCACAATGGGGCCATGATACTAGCTGGGGACTCTAGGTATTTTTAATCTCAATCAGTGGTTCTCATCCAGGGTACATGTACCCCTGGGGATACACAGAGGTCTTCCAGTGGGTACATCAACTCATTTAGATATTTGCCTAGTTTTATAACAGCCTACATAAAAAGCACTAGCGAAGTCAGTACAAACTAAAATTTCATACACATAATGACTTGTTTAGACTCTTCTATATACTATATCAGTGGTTCTCAAACTCTGATTTTGTTTTAATGGGGTCACCAGCGCCAGCATCAGACTTGCCTGGGCCCACGGCAGAAAGCTGAAGTTTTTAAGTGAGGTGAAACTTGGGGTACACAAGTCAAATCAAACTCCTGAACAGGGTACAGTAGTCTGGAATGGTTGAGAACCACTGATCTACACACCACACAATAAAAACACTAACCCAGGAACCTAAACTTGCATCAAAGCCCGTTGCCAACTGTGTCCACATATCTATTCAGGGGACACCATCATAGGGCCTACTCAGATCAACCACACTGTCAGAGGCTCGTTTACCTGCACATCTACCAATGTGATATATGCCATCATGTGCCAGCAATCCCCTCTGTCACGTACATTGGCCAAACCGGACAGTCTCTACGTAAAAGAATAAATGGACACAAATCAGACGTCAAGAATTATAACATTCAAAAACCAGTTGGAGAACACTTCAATCTCTCTGGTCACTCGATTACAGATCTAAAAGTTGCAACAACAAAAAAACTTCAGAAACAGACTCCAACAAGAGACTGCTCAATTGGAATTAATTTGCAAACTGGACATGATTAAATTAGGCTTCAATAAAGATTGGGAGTAGATGTGTCATTACACAAAGTAAAACTATTTTCCCATGTTTATTTCTCCCCCCCCCCCCACACACACACACACACTGTTCCTCACACATTCTTGTCAACTGCTGGAAATGGCCCATCTTGATTATCACTACAAAAGGGTTTTTTTCTCTCCTGCTGGTAATAGCTTACCTTACCTGATCACTCTTGTTACAGTGTCTATGGTAACACCTACTGTTTCATGTTCTCTGTGTATGGAAAATCATCCTACTGTATTTTCCACTGCATGCATCCGATGAAGTGGGCTGTAGCCCACAAAAGTTTATGCTCAAATAAATTTGTTAGTTTCTAAGGTGCCACAAGTACTCCTGTTCTTTTTGTGGATTCAGACTAACAGGGCTGCTACTCTGAAACCTGATCTAAATACATGATCATTTCTGCAAATTAGGTAAATAGGTACCTAAGGGTCAGCATTTGCAATTCACAATACTACCGATGAGTCAAAGAGATTCTTCTTCAGCTGCATTGACAGAGGCATGTGTTTCTGGGCCAAAGATCCTGATTTTCTATCTTGCTGATGGCCATGATGTCTGTACATACATTCAGTATAGTGTAATCGAATCCATTTTCTTTCTAATGTACCCATCCATCTAATGTCTTGGGTGTTTCTATGACATCTATCACTGTGGTCTGTAATGTCCCAATATGGCCCACAGAACTGCATAAGCAGACTCTTGCACCCATGCAGAGCCTCTCTGTAGGACCATAGAGGCCAGCCTGCATAGTTCTCTGCAGTATTGGGGCCGCAGGCAGGAGTGATCTTTTCAAGGATAGTATGGAGTGCTTCGCCATTCCTTTTTTAAATGCTTCAAGTGATGAAGTTTCTGCCACTTTTCCTGGATGATTACTTTCAACCTAATAGACATCACCATGAAGGAAGATTCTCCTGATATTCAAGGAGATTGATCCAGTGGGATTACTCACATGCTTTAAGTTAGGTAGATGCTTAATTGGTGTCATGGAGTCAATTAGGCAGGCTGAATTGGGCTCCAGAGCCTAAATTTTTATTTAAAAAAGCCTCTAACCCTTATGGTTGCAAAGATAAACTTCCAAATAGGAACAACTGGTAACCAATATAGCATTGTTTTCTAAGTGTGACTGTCAAATAATGCTTCTGCAGATTATATATACAGATGTATTTAGAGATCTATAAAAAACATGCCAATTAGGAGGGTAGAATCTGTTTTATCAAAACAAACTATAATATCCTTTTTATAAGAATTCTGTCAATAATCTATGTGCTTTAAGGATTTTATTTGAATGATTTTTTTAATTAACAAAGAATACTTACTATATTTGAAAATATTGATGCTTTGAACTTCTGTTATTTCTTTCAGCTAAAATTGAATTTTTTGTTCATGACAAATAATCAGCCTTAACTATGCTGAGCGATTTCATTCATCTTACTTCTATTTGCTGCTATTCTCTAAATTCCCTCCCATTTTTTTATAGTGGCCATAACTGAATGAAGCACTCTACATACGATCTAACCAGAGCCATCTAGAAATAGACTATCAACTTTCAGCTTGTGAAGTATTGTTTTAATCAGTTCATTAACTAAAGGAGTCAACATTTGGGATTCCAGTACATGATGGAAATATAAAAAAGTTAGTTCCCTGATTAGCAGCATATGTCCTTTATATAGAGTAGCAATGAATGAATTTTCTTCAGTCATTAATGCTATGAAGTCTATATTCAGACCATATACTGGCCTTAATCCATTCCTGAAAAGTCTGACAGCAGACAGAAATGTTCACACAGATGTCAAGGTGGCTATGTTATTGATGGCTTACCTACTAAGCCATAAGGATAAAACAGACAGTTAGCATCTTCTAAATACAGTTGATTTAATCATTCTGGAAATGATATCCATAGGTTTTTCAAAACAATACATATAGTTTAACAACATAGGGCTGGATGTTAGGATATAGATATTCAGGCCTATCTGTAAAGGCCTATACTCTAATTTAGGTGTATTCTTATCACTTAGCTAGTTATAGAGGTATAAAAGAAAGAATCAAAATCACTGTCTGCCGGTGTTAGGGCCTTCTCTTACTGTGACAGTCTGAGGCCCTGTGCTTAGGCTAAGGCCTTTGGCTAAGCAGCAGAGGCAGCCATAAATTGGGAATCGACCGGTCACATCCTCACATTCCAAACTAGTCACATTGAAATAAGGTGCTATTGGGCTGTTAGGAATACAATCCGCTCCTGATAATGCCGATCGCCTCCAGAGAAAGGGAAGTGCCTAGAAGATGTAAAAGGAAACTTAGTTTGATAGCATCCTGTCTGGCAAGAACTCACTTATCAATAGATGTAGTTGTGAAATCCTCATTTCTGTATTGTTTTGTCATTATAATTCCCACTTTGCTATTGTTTATTTGCATGGTCTCTGTCTAGTTGTGTGATTGTTTCTGTCTGCTGTGTAATTCATTTTGCTGGGTGTAAACTAATTAAGGTGGTGGGATATAATTGGTTAAATAATTATGTTATAATATGTTAGGATTGGTTACTTAAATTTCAGTAAAATGATTGGTTAATGTATAGCTAAGCAGAACGTAAGTTTTACTACATAGTCTGCAGTCAATCAGGAAGTAAGGGTGGGGAATGGGAACAGGGAATGGAGGTGGGGAAATTAGAATAATGTTTTGCTAAGGGGGGAATGGGAACAGGGACACAGGTATAAGGCTCTGTGGTGTCAGAGCTGGGAAGGGAGACACTAATGAAGGAAACTAAAATCATGCTTGCTGGAAGTTCACCCCAATAAACATCGAATTGTTTGCACCTTTGGACTTCACGTATTGTTGCTCTCTGTTAGTGCGAGAAGGACCAGGGAAGTAAGTGGGTGAAGGAATAAGCCCCCTAACACTGGATGCATAGCTCCATTGACTTCATTGATCCAGATCCCACTTACGTAGACAAGTGCAGTTTCCTTTAACTCTGTGGTGCACAAACTTTTCCAGTCACGCCCCCCACTCATGTCACCTCTCCATTACTGCACAGCCAAGGAAGATTTCCTCAGCAGTAGAGCTTGAGCTGAATGCAGAGCTGGGGGTCAGGGAGGAGCTGGGGCTAGAGGCAGAGCTCATCTGGGGGCAGAGACGGAATGAGGGCAGAGCTGGGCTGGGGGCAAAGCAGGGATGGAATGGAGCTGGGGCTAGGGGTAGAGTGGGACTGGGGTAGGATCTGGCCTGGAGGCAGACCAGGATTTGGGGCTGAACTGGGTTGGAGTCAGAGCTCGTCTGGGGTGCAGTGGGGCTGGAAACATGGTGCTCCTTCCCCACCCCCCTGGGGGCTGGCCTGGCCCCACCGCCCCCCCCCCCCGACCCCCAAATGTTTCTCTGCACTTGCCTAGGGGAGCATGCCCCCACAGTTTCAGGACCACTGCTTTAACTTGTTTACACCAGTGATTGTTTACACCAGCTGAGGCTCTGGCCCACAAAGCCTCACATGCATTTAATAAGCACATGTTTTGATATGTGGATTGAGATTTAAAACTGTCATCACTTGCCTTGTAAATGGTACCAATATGGATTCTACTCAGTTCTCAAAATTAATTTGAAAACATTGTTAGATAAGAGAAGAGTAGGTGAAATTCACTCCCATACAGATGCCATCACAAGGCCTATGTGCCCATTAAGTCCTCAAAATAGGACTCGGGTAAAAATTAAATAATGCCTGTCCTCTGCACAGAAATTAATTTCACCTTGTGTGGATAACTTGTAGTTAGATCATACATATAGGTGCTCAGATATCTTCAGAAGTTGCAGGAGCAATATAGACTTTGTGAGAAATTAGTACTGGATACACTTGCAACTGTACCCAGTGTGACCAAACACACCTCTGTATTTACACCCTACCCAGTATTGTAATTTTTGTACAAAACATGCCTTGTGAGGTATCATTCAAAAACCATTGATGGTTAATAATATCATGGTGAAATGTGTGTAGCAACATTATATGTGAAGTTATGAACATAAGGTGACATTATAACTGAAATATGTTTACCAGACAAGTCTGGGAGGGGGTAAACCTGTTCCTCAAAGTTAAAGGACAAGCTAATGCCTCTAGCCAGGTGTCATCAAAGTTGAATGGCAAACACCTGTCAAGTGATCACCCTTGGGCAACAAAGAGGGGCAGGAACAGATTCATCTGCGTTTTAGCAAGCAACAGGATGGAACCTTTCAGTACAAGACTCCATGTCTCTGTCCTCACAGCAGGAAGGAATTTTATCTGGGGGTAACACTCAGGAAAATGAAAAGGAGTACTTGTGGCACCTTAGAGACTAACAAATTTATTAGAGCATAAGCTTTCGTGAGCTACAGCTCACTTCATCGGATGCATTTGGTGGAAAAAACAGAGGGGAGATTTATATACACACACAGAGAACATGAAACAATGGGTTTATCATACACACTGTAAGGAGAAAGAAACGCAGTACTTGTGGCACCTTAGAGACTAACAAATTTATTAGAGCATAAGCTTTCGTGAGCTACAGCTCACTTCATCGGATGCCTTTGGTGGAAAAAACAGAGGAGAGATTTATATACACACACAGAGAACATGAAACAATGGGTTTATCATACACACTGTAAAGAGAGTGATCACTTAAGATAAGCCATCACCAGGGGATACCATCATAGGGCCTAATCACATCAGCCACACTATCAGAGGCTCGTTCACCTGCGCATCTACCAATGTGATATATGCCATCATGTGCCAGCAATGCCCCTCTGCCATGTACATTGGCCAAACTGGACAGTCTCTACTTAAAAGAATGAATGGACACAAATCAGACGTCAAGAATTGTAACATTCAAAAACCAGTTGGAGAACACTTCAATGTCTCTGGTCACTCGATTACAAACCTAAGAGTGGCTATCCTTCAACAAAAAAGCTTCAAAAACAGACTCCAACGAGAGACTGCTGAATTGGAATTAATTTGCAAACTGGATACAATTAACTTAGGCTTGAATAGAGACTGGGAATGGATGAGTCATTACACAAAGTAAAACTATTTCCCCATGTTATTTCTCCCCCCCACCCCGCCCCCCACTGTTCCTCTGATATTCTTGTTAACTGCTAGAATTAGCCTACCTTGCTTGTCACCATGAAAGGTTTTCCTCCTCCCCCCCCCCCCCGCTGCTGGTGATGGCTTATCTTAAGTGATCACTCTCCTTACAGTTTTCAGAGTAGCAGCCGTGTTAGTCTGTATTCGCAAAAAGAAAAGCAACTCTGAATCAAGGTAGGCTAATTCCAGCAGTTAACAAGAATATCTGAGGAACAGTGGGGGTGGGGTGGGGGAGAAATAAAATGGGAAAATAGTTTTACTTTGTGTAATGACTCATCCATTCCCAGTCTCTATTCAAGCCTAAGTTAATTGTATCCAGTTTGCAAATTAATTCCAATTCAGCAGTCTCTCCTTGGAGTCTGTTTTTGAAGCTTTTTTCTTGAAGGATAGCTACTCTTAGGTCTGTAATCGAGTGACCAGAGAGATTGAAGTGTTCTCCAACTGGTTTTTGAATGTTATCATTCTTGACGTCTGATTTGTGTCCATTCATTCTTTTACGTAGAGACTGTCCAGTTTGGCCGATGTACATGGCAGAGGGGCATTGCTGGCACATGATGGCATATATCACATTGGTAGATGCGCAGGTGAACAAGCCTCTGATAGTGTGGCTGATATGATTAGGCCCTATGATGGTATCCCCTGAATAGATATGTGGACAGAGTTGGCAACGGGATTTGTTGCAAGGATAGGTTCCTGGGTTAGAGGTTCTGTTGTGTGGTGTGTGGTTGCTGGTGAGTATTTGCTTCAGATTGGGGGGCTGTCTGTAAGCAAGGACTGGTCTGTCTCCCAAGATCTGTGAGAGTGATGGGTCGTCCTTCAGGATAGGTTGTAGATCCTTGATGATGCGTTGGAGAGGTTTTAGTTGGTGGCTGAAGGTGATGGCTAGTGGCGTTCTGTTATTTTCTTTGTTGGGCCTGTCCTGTAGTAGGTGACTTCTGGGTACTCTTCTGGCTCTGTCAATCTGTTTCTTCACTTCAGCAGGTGGGTATTGTAGTTGTAGGAATGCATGATAGAGATCTTGTAGGTGTTTGTCTCTGTCTGAGGGGTTGGAGCAAATGCGGTAAATGGATTTCAAAGGGTGACTGAAGTGTCTCTCCTTCTTTCTCTGCCTATGTTTCCCTTTCAACTAACAAGACAAAGGAACCAGTTTTTGACTTTGAGAGGGATCCTGACATGAAAATTTGGTGAACAATGCTTCTGGGAGCACGTGGTAAGGATTTTTCCTTGAACCAAATCTAATTTGTTAACTTTTAGCTAATAGGAAGCTTTTTATCTTTATTTCTCTTGTAACTATTTCTGACTTTAATACCTTGTACTCACTTAAAATCTATAAGTGATTTTATTGATTGTAGTTAAATAAACTTGTTTTATTTTTTTTAGTCAAACAAAACTAATCCAGTGTTGTGTTTAAACTGAACTGTTTGGTAACTCCAGTTAAAGTAGCAAATTGTTGTACATTGACCCCTTACAATGCACCTTTAATCTCAACTCCCCAGGAGAGGGTTGGACAGTGAAGTTTCTGGAGAAAATTCAGGACTGGGAGTGGGTTGGAGTCATCCTGCAGGTAGTAAGCAAGGCTGCTGGAAGCCAGAGTGTGGCTAGTGTGTTGCTGACAAGCTGCTGGGGTCAGAGTTGCTGGACCAAGGCTATGGCTATATAAAGATACTTAGGGTGTGACCTGAATGTTGTTTGGCTGTTTGTGAGTGGTCCGGTTGGAATCAACAACAAAGTATTGTGAGGCACCCAAGGTTGCAGGGCAGGGTTGACACAGCCTTCCACTGATCTGGATTGCACCCTAGAAAGTGTCACTCAAGCATTACACAAGAGTTCTGTTAAAAGAAGAGTATCTCTTTATCAACAATTTAAAAAGGTTTACAGAATGGAGGTTTATGATACAGCATGCTGTGGCATTTCATTACAGACTGTTGATCACATCAGCTAATCAGAAACATATACTGCTGGAGGAAGAATGGGAACGTGAGATGAAGAGTGACAGGGTGCAAGATAAATACACTGTGAGTAAGGAGTATGGGAGAGCAGAGTCAGATTATTATTATACAGGGACATTACCTCTGGTGTCCTGCACTAAATCTAATATGGGTAATTACATTCTGCCAGTCTCTGCCACTTGAGTTAAAGCAGAATAAACAACCCAGTGACATACTCCTGTGGTTTCAGTGGCACCACAGTGACATACTCCTGTTGTACAGCGTTTGATGTGTGTTTTTAGAAAGTCTTCTGCTCTATCCCAGGGACAGACCCATTTCAGGGGTGGTTGATGAGATTCCATCTTTCATGGCCAGCTATCCATCTAGGGTAGTAACCTCTCCAACAATGATTCACAGAAAGATGGAGAGCCTCCTATATTTCACAGTTATGGCCTAACCTGCCCACAATGGGAGTTTCTTCTTGCTCCTGTGAATCAGTGATTACCTTATGTGCTGAAGCATGAGGGTTGCACCCCTTATACATTTGGTGGTTATTTGTATATTCCTCTGAAATGGAACCATCTCTGGAATTTGATCAGGACATGAGAGTGAACAACGCTATATAATAATATACGTTATATTATCCAGCTCTTCTTTTTACTGTTTTTGTTCCAATAGTGCCTAAAGGCCCAACCAGGGTTGATTCTCCAGCATACAGGAGGTTATAATTTAAAACAAAAGAGAGATACATAGATAGAGACAACAAATAAGTAACTTGCCAAAAGTACAGGTTTGTACAACTACAGTACAATATCGTCTCAGTTTTTCCTTCACATAACAAACCTCATCCCCTGACAACCTCCCCTGTGTCCAGATAACTGTAGATAGTCTCATTATCCTTCCATGAATTGTCTTAAGGTCTTGGTCTCCACAATAACTTGTTGAATGAGTTCCACAGATGAGTTACAGCCTATGCAAAACATAATTTCTTTTATCCTTTTTAAATGTGTTGCCTTTAGTTTTCATTGAATGTCCCTTTGCTCTTGTATCAGGTTCAGAGAAGGGCAACTAAAATGATTAGGGGTTTGGAATGGGTCCCATATGAGGAGAGATTAAAGAGGCTAGGACTTTTCAGCTTGGAAAAGAGGAGACTAAAGAGGGATCTGATAGAGGTATATAAAATCATGAGTGGTGTGGAGAAAGTGAATAAGGAAAAGTTATTTACTTGTTCCCATAATATAAGAACTAGGGGCCATCAAATGAAATTAATGGGCAGCAGGTTTCAAACAAATAAAAGGAAGTTCTTCTTCACACAGTGCACAGTCAACCTCTGGAACTCCTTGTGTGAGGAGGTTGTGAAGGCTAGGATTATAACAGGGTTTGAAAGAGAACTGGATAAATTCATGGAGGTTAAGTCCATTAATGGCTATTAGCCAGGATGGGTAAGGAATGGTGTCCCTAGCCTCTATTTGTCAGAGGGTGGAGATGGATGGCAGGAAAGAGATCACTTGATCATTATCTGTTAGGTTCACTCCCACTGGGGCACCTGAGATTGGCCACTGTCGGAAGACAGGATACTGGCCTGGATGGACCTTTGGTCTGACCCAATATGGCCGTTCTTATGTTCTTACATTTGATCTTTCTTCTAAAACTATTTTTAGCAATGACTATTATAACTTTGGATATTCTTGTTATCCACAAAAATGACCAAACTCTTTAAATCTTGCTAAGTTCTTGACTCAAATGGCATATTGTGGCAATGTGTTCCACCTAATTATGTGTTGTGCCAAAAACGCATTTATTTTTATCAATTTTGAATTTATCACCTTTCAATGTAACTGACTGTCCCCCTGTTTTTCTAATATGACAGGGAGAACAGAATTTCTTGATCCAAATTCTCAGTACCATTAATTATTTTACATACTTTTATCATGTCCCCTCTTATTCTACTCTTCACTAAAATAAACAATCTCAATATTTTCAAATATTCATATCTGGCAGCTTTTCTGTGCCCTTTTCATATTAAACTCTGACACCGCCGAAATCAAAGAGGTGATATAATAGGATTGGCTGCCAAGAGCCCTCTCCTGGCCAGTGTCACTCTACTGGCCTATCTCTTTTTCCCCTTCTTGGGGCTCCTTCAGCAAGCCCCCACAGTCTCTCACACATTCATAATTCTTCTGGGAGTTGGGTTTCTTTATTCACAAAGTTCCAGAACAAAACAAATCTTCCACCCACCCTTAAGCAGCACAGTCCCTCCCTGAGGTACTATCTCAGCTGGGTCATCTTCCCCAGTCCATGCTCCACACAGTCTCCTGAGCTTCTCTAGCGTACTGCTAGGCCTCCTATCTTTGGCAGTCCTGGCTACACTCTCAGTCACCTACTCCCTGCAGCTTCTTGCTGCCTTTTGCATTGGAATTACCTGATTCCTGTCATGTGGGGCTCAACTTGTAATCAGGGCTGGTTTAGCCCCAGGCTCTCCAGCCCATGGCCAAGCCAACCTATTACAGGTCAGCTGACATGGGCTTGCAGGGCTCGTGTTATGAGACTGTTTAATTGCAGTGTAGAATTTCAGGCTCAGGCTGAAGCCTAGGCTTTGGGACCCCACAAGGGAGGGAGGGTGCCAGAGCCCAGGCTGCAGCCCAGCCTGAACATCTGCACCCCAATTAAATAGCCCTGTAGCCTGAGCCCCTTGAGCCTGAGTTAGCTGACATGGGCCAGCCATGGATGTTTTGATTGCAGTGCAGATCTATACCCTTTGGCGCAGAGAGCTTCCTTGATTCACCCAAGGCTACAAAGTAACTCAGCAGTGCAAAGTAACAAAAACAAAAAGGCCTGATTCCAATTCTTGTGCTCTCTCTGTTACACCACACTCCACTTCCCACCCACACATTTGAAGCCACAAATCCAAGGAGACCAAAAAGTTGAATTTCAAATAATGGACTCGTGACCTGTATATGAAGTAATATTCAGACCCATATTAAAATCCTGAACACAATCGAAAACTGTCAGCAAAGGCAATTGGATTCTCAGTACTTTACTTAGAATGAAAAAAAGTACCAAAACAATTGACAGATCACACTCAAACTAATGCCTAGTGTGAAGGGTGTTTGCTTTCTTATCAAAACTGTTAATTCAGTTTCAAGCAGAAATGAGGTGGTCTTCTAATTGAGTCTCCAGGACAAAACTACCCTGACATATTTCTTTTTAACCTTTGTAGTAATTGGAAAAAACATTCAGCAATAATTTACCTTGGGACAGGTATGGATCTAAATAATTGTTTGCTCATATGTGTTAATAAGATGCAAAGCAACATTGATTGACTAATAAGAAGTCTTAATAGCCATGCCAAATGCTAAATAAACTCATACAGAAAGAACAAGATTATTTGAAAAGATGACATTATAGATCTAGTCATCACTAAAATGTGCAAATCAATTTAAATTAAATACAAGTTTGACTGCATTTTACAATATGTTATTTCATGCATTATTTTTAATATTTATGTGCCAGATTCTCAGCTGCTGCAAACTGGTATAGTTCTACTGAAGCCAATGGAGCTGTGCAGATTTACACCAACGGAGGAGCTGGCTTGTTAACTGCAATTAATTATAACTCTATTAATTATTATTATTTGTCTAGCCCCATCCATGCTGGGTCTTCTAAAGATGAATATTTATCTAGGTATTTATATCAAGCAAATCATCATGATTTCTGAATGTCAGTGGATAAAAATAACCTAAAAGACTAGATAGATAGTTAGTTTAGGGATGATTAGATACATGTATGTGTGCATGCATGCACATGCAAATAGTCCTCCAGCAGGAAGGAAAAGCTGTCAGTAATAATGTTTATACAATTTAAAAAAGAAATGTGAAAGTTTACGTTAGGGAAACAGTATGTTGGAACATGTCACCAAGTGAGCCACCTATTTATGTACATATAATTTTGCCTCAGATCATCCCCTGTGATGTTTCAATAAACAATGCATCATTTAGATTAATCATATCACTCAAAAGAGAACCAGGCTGTATCTATGTATTTTTATCTTTCAGAAGGACTGCTTTCTATAAGGAAAAACAAATCAGTTTATTTGAAAAAAAATTATATATATATATGTAGCAGGAGTAAAGAAACAAAGTAGGGAATAGCCAGCTGACAGTGAATTCAAGATCACTCACACACAAATGTATTCATTTTACAGCAGTTAATTTTACTGCTCTGAAAACATGTCATATTATTTTACAGATTATGCAATTACCAGTATTGGATTGATAATGCTGTACCATAAATACTGTAGCAACTAATTAAATTGAGTAGGAAAGAGGTAAGTAAAAAAGATATATCTAGAGTTAGAGTAATAAAATATGTAAAGAGAAATACAATATTGATTTATAGAAACCAATATTTTGATAAAGTGTACTAAAATGTCATTTTACATTACAAACATGGAAGCCTTTAGTCTTATAATTTCTTCTTCTCACATTAGAGAAAAAAAAGTCCAGAAGTTTCAATATTCCTTTCCCCCTTATTTATGCATCAATATCATATTTGTACTTCATACTGATAATGCATCTTAAGTGACTATTTCTATGGAAATTGGAAAATGGTTAAGTTTGGAAAATGTATAACCATGAGTTTTGACTTAGATGCCAGGGCCATACTTGGCTGATCTATTATGAAAAATGTAGTTCAGTCAGTACACCTAAAGGTTTAAAATAATACCACATAAAACATAATATGTTCAAGTATGCTTTAAATATACATTGCAATAATTGAGTGTACTTGAAATATATATTTAATCTAGTGGTAGCATTTAAAACCTTAAAAGGTAATACATACATATACGGGTTTCAGAGTAGCAGCCGTGTTAGTCTGTATTCACAAAAAGAAAAGGAGTACTTGTGGCACCTTAGAGACTAACAAATTTATTAGAGCATAAGCTTTCGTGAGCTACAGCTCACTTCATCGGATGCATTTGGTTGAAAAAACAGAGGAGAGATTTATATACACACACAGAGAACATGAAACAATGGGTTTATCATACACACTGTAAGGAGAGTGATCACTTAAGATAAGCCATCACCAGCAGCAGGGGGGGGGAAGGAGGAAAACCTATCATGGTGACAAGCAAGGTAGGCTAATTCCAGCAGTTAACAAGAATATCAGATTTCAGAGTAGCAGCCGTGTTAGTCTGTATTCGCAAAAAGAAAAGGAGTACCCGTGGCACCCCAGAGACCAACAAATTTGTTAGTCTCTAAGGTGCCACAAGTACTCCCTCTCTCCTTAAGAATATCAGAGGAACAGTGGGGGGGTGGGGTGGGGGGGAGAAATACCATGGGGAAATAGTTTTACTTTGTGTAATGACTCATCCATTCCCAGTCTCTATTCAAGCCTAAGTTAATTGTATCCAGTTTGCAAATTAATTCCAATTCAGCAGTCTCTTGTTGGAGTCTGTTTTTGAAGCTTTTTTGTTGAAGGATAGTCACTCTTAGGTCTGTAATCGAGTGACCAGAGAGATTGAAGTGTTCTCCAACTGGTTTTTGAATGTTATAATTCTTGACGTCTGATTTGTGTCCATTCATTCTTTTACGTAGAGACTGTCCAGTTTGGCCGATGTACATGGCAGAGGGGCATTGCTGGCACATGATGGCATATATCACATTGGTAGATGCGCAGGTGAACAAGCCTCTGATAGTGTGGCTTATGTGATTAGGCCCTATGATGGTATCCCCTGAATAGATATGTGGACAGAGTTGTCAACGGGCTTTCTTGCAAGGATAGGTTCCTGGGTTAGTGGTTCTGTTGTGTGGTGTGTGGTTGCTGGTGAGTACTTGCTTCAGATTGGGGGGCTGTCTGTAAGCAAGGACTGGCCTGTCTCCCAAGATCTGTGAGAGTGATGGGTCGTCCTTCAGGATAGGTTGTAGATCCTTGATGATGCATTGGAGAGGTTTTAGTTGGTGGCTGAAGGTGATGGCTAGTGGCGTTCTGTTATTTTCTTTGTTGGGCCTGTCCTGTAGTAGGTGACTTCTGGGTACTCTTCTGGCTCTGTCAATCTGTTTCTTCACTTCAGCAGGTGGGTATTGTAGTTGTAGGAATGCATGATAGAGATCTTGTAGGTGTTTGTCTCTGTCTGAGGGGTTGGAGCAAATGCGGTTATATTGTAGAGCTTGGCTGTAGACAATGGATCGAGTGGTATGATTTGGATGAAAGCTAGAGACATGTAGGTAGGAATAGCGGTCAGTAGGTTTCCGATATAGGGTGGTGTTTATGTGACCATCGCTTATTAGCACCGTAGTGTCCAGAAAGTGGATCTCTTGTGTGAACTGGTCCAGGCTGAGGTAGATGGTGGGATGGAAATTGTTGAAATCATGGTGGAATTCCTCAAGAGCTTCTTTTCCATGGGTCCAGATGATGAAGATGTCATCAATGTAGCGCAAGTAGAGTAGGGGCATTAGGGGACGAGAGCTGAGGAAGCATTGTTCTAAGTCAGCCATAAAAACGTTGGCATACTGTGGGGCCATGCGGGTACCCATCGCAGTGCCGCTGATTTGAAGGTATACATTGTCCCCAAATGTGAAATAGTTATGGGTCAGGACAAAGTCACAAAGTTCAGCCACCAGGTTAGCCGTGACAGTATCCGGGATACTGTTCCTGGCGGCTTGTAGTCCATCTTTGTGTGGAATGTTGGTGTAGAGGGCTTCTATATCCATAGTGGCTAGGATGGTGTTTTTAGGAAGATCACCAATGGACTGTAGTTTCCTCAGGAAGTCAGTGGTGTCTCGAAGATAGCTGGGAGTGCTGGTAACGAAGGGCCTGAGGAGGGAGTCTACATAGCCAGACAATCCTGCTGTCAGGGTGCCAATGCTTGAGATGATGGGGCGTCCAGGATTTCCAGGTTTATGGATCTTGGGTAGCAGATAGAATACCCCAGGTCGGGGTTCTAGGGATGTGTCTGTGCGGATTTGTTCTTGTGCTTTTTCAGGGAGTTTCTTGAGCAAATGCTGTAGTTTCTTTTGGTAACTCTCAGTGGGATCAGAGGGTAATGGCTTGTAGAAAGTGGTGTTGAGAGCTGCCAGTAGCCTCTTGTTCATACTCGACCTATTCATGATGACGAAAGCACCTCCTTTGTCAGCCTTTTTGATTATGATGTCAGAGTTGTTTCTGAGGCTGTGGATGGCACTGTGTTCTGCATGGCTGAGGTTATGGGCTAAGCGATGCTGCTTTTCCACAATTTCAGCTCGTGCACGTCGGCGGAAGCACTTTATGTAGAAATCCAGGCTGCTGTTTCGACCTTCAGGAGGAGTCCACCCAGAATCCTTCTTTTTGTAGTGTTGGCAGGAAGGTCTCTGTGGGTTAAAATGTTGGTCAGAGGTGTGTTGGAAATATTCCTTGAGTCTGAGACGTCGAAAATAGTATTCTAGGTCACCACAGAACTGTATCATGTTCGTGGGGGTGGAGGGGCAAAAGGAGAGGCCCCGAGATAGGACAGATTCTTCTGCTGGGCTAAGAGTATAGTTGGATAGATTAACAATATTGCTGGGTGGGTTACGGGAACCATTGTTGTGGCCCCTTGTGGCATATAGTAGTTTAGATAGCTTAGTGTCCTTTTTCTTTTGTAGAGAAGCAAGTGTGTTTGTAAATGGCTTGTCTAGTTTTTGTAAAGTCCAGCCACGAGGAACTTTGTGTGGAAGGTTGGTTCTTTATGAGAGTATCCAGTTTTGAGAGCTCATTCTTAATCTTTCCCTGTTTGCTGTAGAGGATGTTGATCAGGTGGTTCCGCAGTTTAGGGCCTGATCACATCAGCCACACTATCAGAGGCTCGTTCACCTGCGCATCTACAAATGTGATATATGCCATCATGTGCCAGCAATGCCCCTCTGCCATGTACATTGGCCAAACTGGACAGTCTCTACGTAAAAGAATGAATGGACACAAATCAGACGTCAAGAATTATAACATTCAAAAACCAGTTGGAGAACACTTCATTCTCTCTGGTCACTCGATTACAGACCTAAGAGTGGCTATCCTTCAACAAAAAAGCTTCAAAAACAGACTCCAAGGAGAGACTGCTGAATTGGAATTAATTTGCAAACTGGATACAATTAACTTAGGCTTGAATAGAGACTGGGAATGGATGAGTCATTACACAAAGTAAAACTATTTCCCCATGGTATTTCTCCCCCCCACCCGACCCCCCACTGTTCCTCTGATATTCTTAAAGAGATAGGGAGTACTTGTGGCACCTTAGAGACTAACAAATTTGTTGGTCTCTGGGGTGCCACAGGTACTCCTTTTCTTTTTGCGAATACAGACTAACAAGGCTGCTACTCTGAAATCTGATATTCTTGTTAACTGCTGGAATTAGCCTACCTTGCTTGTCACCATGAAAGGTTTTCCTCCTTCCCCCCCTTGCTGTTGGTGATGACTTATCTTAAGTGATCACTCTCCTTACAGTGTGTATGATAAACCCATTGTTTCATGTTCTCTGTGTGTGTATATAAATCTCCCCTCTGTTTTTTCCACCAAATGCATCCGATGAAGTGAGCTGTAGCTCACGAAAGCTTATGCTCTAATAAATTTGTTAGTCTCTAAGGTGCCACAAGTACTCCTTTTCTTTTTGCGACATACATATACACACAACTACTTTGTCAGCATCTATAACATCTCACTATAATGCATGTGAAAGAAGTACCAAGTGAGAGGAAAAGGGTGAAAAAATAATCAGTGCTTGGCTAACCAAGGCAGTCAAACCTTAGCCAGCCAGTACTTTAAACATTCACATTTTCAATCAGCTGTCTGCTGTTGTACTTGAACAAAGAGTTCATTTTCATTTGGAAAGCTATTAATTTAGGGAAATATTACCATTGGAATAGAATCTGAATATTTGGATGTATTTCTGTTTCTATATAACTCCTCTCTGCCAAATCTTAGTGGCCCTCTGCCCCTGCCATCAAAGTAATTGGAGGTCATGGAAGAGGATTGTTTGTTTGTTTTCTTACATAAAACCACACTGGGGTCAGTCCCAGTTACTGGAGCTGTTCAAAGTTCTACTGCAAAAGCATCAACAGTGATCCGTCACAGCTGTCACATTTGGGCTTACACTGCACTTTTTAATACATTTCAGATGTTTCCCCATTTTTAATGTGTGTCTTATACTTTAACATAAATTTGCTTTCAGTTTTAGAACCCAATAAATTTAACAAATTAATTGAGGCTATAAAAAGTACAAAACAAGTACAGATAAGCATAAAAGAAATTCAGTTCAGCTGGTGGATAGGTGAATTTAGCCAAATAATGGCATGCCTTTAACATCTACAAGTATTTTGGATGGTCTGTGAGTCTGAATGGTTCTTACTTTGGATCAGTAGAGATAGCATGAAAAGTGCCTTTGTTGTGTCCCAGTTTTTCTTGGCTCCAGGTGGCACAGCATGAGAAGTATTTGGACCTGTGTTTCCAAAGCTGTCACCTGGAAAATTCAAGTTTGGGTTTCTTTCTGGCATTCAGAGGCTTAATTCAAACAAGCTTATGCTCAAATAAATGTGTTAGTCTCTAAGGTGCCACAAGTACTCCTTTTCTTTTTGCGAATACAGACTAACACGGCTGCTACTCTGAAACCCTTAATTCAAACAATGTCAGCCTTCCTTAGTGATGATGTCATACCCTCTGCAAAAGTGTTCTGATGCTTTCAAAAATGTCATCAACCTGTTATCTCTGCTCTCTCATTTTTGATAAATATTGTACACACTCAACAAAGGAAAATATAGCACGGGTTCATTGAGACCAAGTTATAATTTACAAGACAAGCACCAGTGCCAACATTTAATCCTCCATTAATGTAGCATGCAAAATAATTAAAATGGCCTCCAGCATTTAAATTTAGTCCAAATTAATCATCTAATCATTTCAGTCACTTTGACCTCAATTTTTCAGTTTTGTTTCTAAGGAGCTGCACTTTTTGATACTTTTCTGCACTTTTTAGCAGATATTGTCTCTCTAAAATTTTATAAAAAGAATGAGGAGTACTTGTGGCACCATAGAGACTACAAATTTATTCGGGCATAAGCTTTCATGGGCTAAAACCCACTTCATCAGATGCATGCAGTGGAAAATACAGTAGGGATATATATATATATATACATATATACACAGAGAATATGAAAAAATGGGGGTTGCCATACCAACTCTAACGAGACTCATCAAATAAGGTGGGCTATTGTCAGAAGGAGAAAAAAAAACTTGTAGTGATAATCAGGATGGCCCATTTGAAACAGTTGACAAGAAGGTGTGAGTAACAGTAAGGGAAAAATAGCATGAGGAAATAGTTTTTAGTTTGTGTAATGACTCATCCACTCCCAGTCTTTCTTGAAGACTAATTTAATCGTGTCCAGTTTGCAAATTAATTCCAATTCAGCAGTCTCTCGTTGGAGTCTGTTTTTGAAGATTTTGTTGTTGTATTATTGTGACTTTTAGGTCTGTAATCGAGTGACTAGAGACCTTGAAGTGTTCTCCGACTGGTTTTTGAATGTTATAATTCTTGATGTCTGATTTGTGTCCGTTTATTCTTTTACATAGAGACTGTCCGGTTTGGCCAATGTACATGGCAGAGGGGCATTGCTGGCACATGATGGCATATATCACATTGGTTGATGTGCAGGTGAACGAGCCCCTGATGATGTGGCTAAAGTGATTAGATCCTATGATGGTGTCCCTTGAATAGATATGTGGACAGAGTTGGCAACGGGCTTTGTTGCAAGGATATGTTCTTGGGTTAGTGGTTCTGTTGTATGTTGTGTGGTTGCTGGTGAGTATTTGCTTCATGTTGGGGGGCTGTCTGTAAGCAAAGACTGGCCTGTCTCCCAAGATCTGTGAGAGTGAGGGATCGTTCTTCAGGATAGGTTGTAGATCCCTGATTATGCATTGGAGAGGTTTTAGTTTTGGGCTGAAGGTGACGGCTAGTGGCGTTCTGTTATTTTCTTTGTTGGCCTGTCCTGTAGTAGGTGACTTCTGGGTACTCTTCTGGCTCTGTCAATCTGTTTCTTCACTTCAGCAGGTGGGTATTGTAGTTTTAAGAATGCTTGATAGAGACCCTATAGGTGTTTGTCTCTGTCTGAGGGACTGGAGCAAATGCAGTTGTATCTTAGAGCTTGGCTGTAGACAATGGATCGTGTGATGTGGTTTGGATGAAAGCTAGAGGCATGTAGGTAAGTATAGTAGTAGATAAGTATAGCAGTAAGTAGTATTACAGTGCTAAAAAGTGTTACAGTGCTAATAAGCGATGCTCACATAAACACATAAAGTACTCCTCGTTCTTTTTGCTGATACAGACTAACACGTCTACCACTCTAAAATTTTATAATAGACTTGCAGGGGGACAAAGACCTTTTAGATCATTTTGTCCACTCCCCTACCAATGCAAAATTGTTCTCTGTAGTATATTCTGCAGAGTTCTGTTCAGTCTAGTTTTAAATGTCTGCTGAAATGAGGCTTCCATCGCTACTTACCAATTAGCAGATGACACTGTACAGACAAACCCTTCATTTCAAAGGTAGTAGCAACTATTTTAATTAAATCAAAAGAATGAATGCCTATGGGCGTATTCAGAACTTGCAGTCAAAGGGCCATTGATACTAAACAAAACAAAATGAATCGGGGCCCCCTTACACTGATTCTCCCAGAGCCAGTTACATCATGGTAAAAATATGTAGTGCGGATGGCACCTAACTATGTTGTTAATAGAAAAGGAGTACTTGTGGCACCTTAAAGACTAACAAATTTATTAGAGCATAAGCTTTCGTGAGCTACAGCTCACTTCATCGGATGCATCCGATGAAGTGAGCTGTAGCTCACGAAAGCTTATGCTCTAATAAATTTGTTAGTCTTTAAGGTGCCACAAGTACTCCTTTTCTTTTTGCGAATACAGACTAACACGGCTGCTACTCTGAAACCTATGTTGTTAATGGATCATATCATGAGGTTACAGTCTTGATGAGCCCTTATTCTTGCAGCACATCCTTTGAAGGGAATGCCATGTTATGACTGATGGTGTATGCCAGCCACACTGAATAAACAAGTTATCTGCATACACCCAGTACAATACTCAGCAGTGAAAAACCTGTCAATGTTGACATTTAAGTGATCATAATTAGGCTTTAAAGTTAACTGCCCATTAAGATGAATGGGGGGAAATTTCACTCCTTTCTTGGTATGTAGATTCAGCCTCTCCAGGATCAAAAAACAGGTTTCAGAGTAGCAGCCGTATTAGTCTGTATTCGCAAAAAAAAAAAAAGAAGTACTTGTGGCACCTTAGAGACTAACAAATTTATTAGAGCATAAGCTTTCGTGAGCTACAGCTCACTTCATCGGATGCATTCGGTGGAAAATACAGTGGGGAGATTTATATACTCACACAGAGAACATGAAACAATGGGTTTTATCATACACACTGTAAGGAGAGTTATCACTTAAGATGAGCTATTATCAGCAGGAAGGAGGGGGGAAAGGAAGAAAATCTTTTGTGGTGATAATCAAGGTGGACCATTTCCAGCAGTTAACAAGAATGTCTGAGGAACAGTGGGGGCTGGGGTGGGGGGAGAAATAACATGGGGAAATAGTTTTACTTTATGTCATGACCCATCCACTCCAAGTCTCTATTCAAGCCTAAGTTAATCGTATCCAGTTTGCAAATTAATTCCAATTCAGCAGTCTCTCGTTGGAGTCTGTTTTTGAAGTTTTTCTGTTGAAGGATAGCCACTCTCAGGTCTGTAATCATGTGACCGGAGAGATTGAAGTGTTCTCAGACTAGTTTTTGAATGTTATAATTCTTGACATCTGATTTGTGTCCATTTATTCTACACCAACATTTCATACAAAGATGGACTACAAGCCATCAGGAACAGTATCCCCGATCATGTCACAGCTAACCTGGTGGCTGAACTTTGTGACTTTGTCCTCACCCAAAACTATTTCACATTTGGGGACAATGTAGCCCTTCAAATCAGCGGTACTGCGATAGGGACCCGCATGGCCCCACAGTATGCCAACATTTTTATGGCTGACTTAGAACAACGCTTCCTCAGCTCTCATCCCCTAATGCCCCTACTCTACTTGCGCTACACTGATGACATCTTCATCATCTGGACCCATGGAAAAGAAGCTCTTGAGGAATTCAACCATGATTTCAACAATTTCCATTCCACCATCAACCTCAGCCTGGACCACTCCACACAAGAGATCCACTCCCTGGACACTACGGTGCTAATAAGCGACGGTCACATAAACACCACCCTATATCAGAAACCTACTGACGGCTATTCCTACCTATATGCCTCTAGCTTTCATCCAGATCACATCACACGATCCATTGTCTACAGCCAAGCTCTATGATATAACCGCATTTGCTCCAACCCCTCAGACAGAGACAAACACCTAAAAGATCTCTATCATGTATTCTTACAACTACAATACCCACCTGCTGAAGTGAAGAAACAGATTGACAGAGCCAGAAGAGTACCCAGAAGACCCACTACTACAGGACGGGCCCAACAAAGAAAATAACAGAACGCCACTAGCCATCACCTTCAGCCCCCAACTAAAACCTCTCCAACACATCATCGAGGATCTACAACCTATCCTGAAGGATGACTCATCACTCTCACAGATCTTGGGAGACAGGCCAGTCCTTGCTTACAGACAGCCCCCCAACCTGAAGCAAATACTCACCAGCAATCACACACCACACAACAGAACCACTAACTCAGGAACCTATCCTTGCAACAAAGCCAGTTGCCAACTCTGTCCACATATCTATTCAGGGGACACCATCATAGTTCCTAATCACATCAGCCACACTATCAGAGGCTCGTTCACCTGCGCATCTACCAATGTGATATATGCCATCATGTGCCAGCAATGCCTCTCTGCCATGTACATTGGTCAAACTGGACAGTCTGTACGTAAAAGAATAAATGGACATGAATCAGACGTCAAGAATTATAACATTCAAAAACTAGTCGGAGAACACTTCAGTCTCTCTGGTCACACGATTACAGACCTGAGAGTGGCTATCCTTCAACAGGAAAGCTTCAAAAACAGACTCCAACGAGAGACTGCTGAATTGGAATTAATTTGCAAACTGGATACAATTAACTTAGGCTTGAATAGAGACTGGGAGTGGATGGGTCATGACATAAAGTAAAACTATTTCCCCATGTTATTTCTCCCCCCCCCCACCTCACCCCCGACTGTTCCTCAGATATTCTTGTTAACTGCTGGAAATAGCCTACCTTGATTATCACCACAAAAGATTTTCCTCCTTCCCCCCCTCCTTCCTGCTGGTAATAGCTCATCTTAAGTGATAACTCTCCTTACAGTGTGTATGATAAAACCCATTGTTTCATGTTCTCTGTGTGTGTATATAAATCTCCCCACTGTGTTTTTCACCAAATGCATCCAATGAAATGAGCTGTTTCAAAGTAGCAGCCGTGTTAGTCTGTATTCACAAAAAGAAAAGGATTACTTGTGGCACCTTAGAGACTAACAAATTTATTAGTACATAAGCTTTCGTGAGCTACAGCTCACTTCATAGGATGCATTTGGTGGAAAAAAAAACCCACCAAATGCATCCGATGAAGTGAGCTGTAGCTCACGAAAGCTTATGCACTAATAAATTTGTTAGTCTCTAAGGTGCCACAAGTACTCCTTTTTTTTAATGAAATGAGCTGTAGCTCACAAAAGCTTATCCTCAAATAAATTTGTTAGTCTCTAAGGTTCCACAGGTACTCCTTTTCTTTTTTTCAGGATCAAAAAAGACATCAATGCCAGTTCATATTTTAAAGGATCATTTCAGCTAGAAAATTAGGTACATATTTCTTTCAAATAAAAATTTAAATTCTGCTGAAAACAGCAAAATATTTGGGATATCCCTAAATCTTCCTAATTTTGCAGACTTTCATCACTTGGCTCTGTAACAAGAGCTGTGCTCCCATTCCTGATCCAATGACCATCCCAACATGGATATAAATACAGTATATAGTCCCCACTGTCTTGCCATCCTTTTCAGTTGAATACTGTAGGATGACCTTCCCTGGGAACAGTGTTTATAGCTGCCACATATGTTAAGCCTCAAGCTCATTATCACTGAAGAAAGACATTAGAAGAGATGAAAACAGAGGCTAATTTGGTCATCAGATTAAACACATTTATAATATTTTGTTGCACTGTTTTATAGGACATACCAGTGAGTCTCACCCAATATCTATGTGTCCTGTGTTGGGGGATTCTGAAAGAAGTAGTTTCAAGAAGGAATTTCTTTTCTTTGAAATTATATTAGATAAACAAAGTTCAGACAAATGCATATCACTACGTATTGAATAATATATGAACAGATACATTTTATTAACTTTAACACAATCAAAGTGATTTTGATGAGTTTTACATTGGTATACAAAGGCCTAATGTACATGAATGGAGTAATGTAAAATATTCCAAAAATAATAATAATTATTATTATAGCAACAATAATAATAATAATCACTACTGCAACTTGAAATGATGTGAGTCTAAATACCTGCCATTTTCATTGCATCACACTATTCATTATACAGAAATATGAAAATTTGCAAAAATATTTACAATTCCACGTTGTCACCCACAGGAGATACAAGAAATCTATGTATTCTCAGCAATGCACAAAGGTAGATTACACATATTGCATTGTCAGAAAATGAAGTGCCCCCTCTAGTTTGTAGGAGTCCATTTTAGTATATTAGCTCCATTTTAAGTTTGAAAAATCTCATTCAATTTAGGAATCTTTGTAGCACTTAACATTGTTAGGATGTTGGTTATCAAAATACTCTATTAACAGAAGTCTAGATTCATCACTCAAACATGAATAGGAAACATAAATGTTTACATGAAATATCATGAAAAGTGATGTAGATCCAACCTGTGGCTGATCGGCAGCAGGTGCTTCCTTTTAGTAGAATCAGTACCACAAGTAGCTGTTTCCCACACAATTTCACTTTCCATCCATGAAGGACAGAAAGCTTCTCATGCAGTCATTATATTAGGTAGACAGGGAGAGAGATATATAGAAAAAAAAATACATAAACTTCCTAGTAGGGGCTCAGTTTGCTAATGCAAAGCAAGACTACAAGAGCTGCAATTATTATAGTAGGAGTGGCATTGACCAGGATAGCTAAAGATACAACTTTTTCCAGTCATTCCTCTCAGCTTTTAAACCTGTCATTATGTGACACAAAATCCTTGACAATTGGCCAGAATGCATAACATCTGGGTTTTCTCATATGCTCCACCATAACTGACATATAATGTTTTAAACTACCAAACCTGTTCTTAAGGGTGTTTCCTCAATGAGTGAAGGAACACATAAACTTTTGCAATCTGGCACAGATGATGGTAAGAGGAGGGAAAGGCTGATGGCATTCTGCCCAAGTTGCTTGGGGACTGGAGAGCAGTTGAAAAGAGAACCTTTATCTGGGGTTTTCATGTAGGGCTACAGAAAGGGGGATGAAGAGGTAGTGTGATCCCTGACAAGCTGACCACACAAAAGTAAATTGGTCTTGTTCTTCATAAACAGTTCCTCTTTTGGAATGACATTTTCCGTGATTGCTTTCTACACAAAGGGCTTGGGCAAGATTTTCTCTTGATTTTGGCCTTTTAAAAACGAAACAATAAAGAAATGTAGCTAAAACAGCTGAAGTCCTGAAAATGCATTTTGGCATACATATAGTCCTCAGTGAAGAGCAGGGAGTGCCCTTGTTCTAGAGAAAATTGGCTTGTACTTGACCAATTTGTGAGCATGTGAAAAATCACACAAGCCCAGGTTCTGTAAATCTTATATTGTATACCACTTATTTGTTCAAGAAGTCAATGGGACCAACTGTTCTGCAACATGAGTAAGAGTTGTAGAATCTGGCCAATATTGACCATGTATAGTAGAGTATTTTGCTAAGCTTGTTAATTGCAAACCTAAGGATCTGCACAAACATGGGGTATGTCTATACTACTCGCCGGATCGGGAGGCAGCGATCGATCCAGCAGGGTTGATTTATCGTGTCTAGTCTAGACGCGATAAATCAACTCCTGATGGCTCTCCTGTCAACTCCTGCACTCCAGCGCTGAGAGAGGCGCAGGCAGAGTTGACAGGGGAGCAGCAGCGGTCGACTCACTATAGTGAAGACACCACGGTGAGTAGGTCTAAGTATGTCAACTTCAGCTACGTTATTCATGTTAGCTTAGATCAATACCCCCTAGTGTAGACCAGGCCATAGAAACTAGCTAGTTCCCAGAAAAGTTCCAAACAGGTTTGACAGGTTTCAGAGTAGCAGCCGTGTTAGTCTGTATTCGCAAAAAGAAAAGGAGTACTTGTGGCACCTTAGAGACTAACAAATTTATTTGAGCATAAGCTTTTGTGAGCTACAGCTCACTTCATCGGATGCATCCGATGAAGTGAGCTGTAGCTCACGAAAGTTTATGCTCAAATAAATTTGTTAGTCTAAACAGGTCTGAAAAACTTTCCAAATATTTTGGGAAACCCAGGTTTTGGTAAAATTCCTCCTCCTTCCCCTGGTATACAAATAAAGCAAATGGGCAGAAATCCATTCTGATCCATTGCATTGAATAAATATTTGGATTTGAAAGATTACCGTTGCTTATATAAATAAAGAACAATATGATGAAGCCCAATATTGTAAATCTTATTTTCATTGTCTTTGTTGAGACTATAGTCATCACTGTAGTCCATTTTAGATCAGCCTGTTTCCAATGCTAATATTGCTCCTGGAACTAGAAGATGATTCCATTCTCCTTCCACTTAGCTTGTTAGAGTGTTAGTAACAGATATGTCATTGAATCATAGAATCATAGAATCATAGAATATCAGGGTTGGAAGGGACCCCAGAAGGTCATCTAGTCCAACCCCCTGCTCAAAGCAGGACCAAGTCCCAGTTAAATCATCCCAGCTAGGGCTTTGTCAAGCCTGACCTTAAAAACCTCTAAGGAAGGAGATTCTACCACCTCCCTAGGTAACGCATTCCAGTGTTTCACCACCCTCTTAGTGAAAAAGTTTTTCCTAATATCCAATCTAAACCTCCCCCATTGCAACTTGAGACCATTACTCCTCGTTCTGTCATCTGCTACCATTGAGAACAGTCTAGAGCCATCCTCTTTGAAACCCCCTTTCAGGTAGTTGAAAGCAGCTATCAAATCCCCCCTCATTCTTCTCTTCTGCAGACTAAACAATCCCAGCTCCCTCAGCCTCTCCTCATAAGTCATGTGCTCTAGACCCCTAATCATTTTCGTTGCCCTTCGTTGTACTCTTTCCAATTTATCCACATCCTTCCTGTAGTGTGGGGCCCAAAACTGGACACAGTACTCCAGATGAGGCCTCACCAGTGTCGAATAGAGGGGAACGATCACGTCCCTCGATCTGCTCGCTATGCCCCTACTTATACAACCCAAAATGCCATTGGCCTTCTTGGCAACAAGGGCACACTGCTGACTCATATCCAGCTTCTCGTCCACTGTCACCCCTAGGTCCTTTTCCGCAGAACTGCTGCCGAGCCATTCGGTCCCTAGTCTGTAGCGGTGCATTGGATTCTTCCATCCTAAGTGCAGGACCCTGCATTTATCCTTATTGAACCTCATTAGATTTCTTTTGGCCCAATCCTCCAATTTGTCTAGGTCCTTCTGTATCCTATCCCTCCCCTCCAGCGTATCTACCACTCCTCCCAGTTTAGTATCATCCGCAAATTTGCTGAGAGTGCAATCCACACCATCCTCCAGATCATTTATGAAGATATTGAACAAAACGGGCCCCAGGACCGACCCCTGGGGCACTCCACTTGACACCGGCTGCCAACTAGACATGGAGCCATTGATCACTACCCGTTGAGCCCGACAATCTAGCCAGCTTTCTACCCACCTTATAGTGCATTCATCCAGCCCATACTTCCTTAACTTGCTGACAAGAATGCTGTGGGAGACCGTGTCAAAAGCTTTGCTAAAGTCAAGAAACAATACATCCACTGCTTTTCCTTCATCCACAGAACCAGTAATCTCATCATAAAAGGCGATTAGATTAGTCAGGCATGACCTTCCCTTGGTGAATCCATGCTGACTGTTCCTGATCACTTTCCTCTCCTCTAAGTGCTTCAGAACATTTGCCTGCATTGCTTTTGTTTCTGTTTATAATATGTTTGCTGTTTGTTTCAATTAATTATTTTCTCTTTTTCTATTTGGACAGAATTTGCTGTATATTAACTGACTTCTGCTAGAAATACAGTTTCTGTCTCACACCTAAGAAGCAGGCGTTGAGACTGTGCTTTCATTTTTTTAGGGTCTTCTGCATAGTTATTTGCTTTTGGGAAAACATTAAAACAAATAAAAAAACCCACTACTAGATTACCACTATTAACATTTAATTCTAAATAAGGAATAGGACCTACTGTAGTGTAGCAGAAATTATTTACAAGTGTTTCTTAGCATGTTAAAATTGAGCATAGAATCATAGAATCATAGAATATCAGGGTTGGAAGGGACCTCAGGAGGTCATCTAGTCCAGCCCCCTGCTCAAAGCAGGACCAATCCCCAACTAAATCATCTCAGCCAGGGCTTTGTCAAGCCTGACCTTAAAAACTTCTAAGGAAGGAGTATCCACCACCTCCCTAGGTAACGCATCCCAGTGTTTCACCACCCTCCTAGTGAAAAAGTTTTTCCTAATATCCAATCTAAACCTCCCCCCACTGCAACTTGAGACTATTACTCCTTGTTCTGTCATCTGCTACCACTGAGAACAGTCTAGATCCATCCTCTTTGGAACCCCCTTTCAGGTAGTTGAAAGCAGCTATCAAATCCCTCCTCATTCTTCTCTTCCGCAGACTAAACAATCCCAGTTCCCTCAGCCTCTCCTCATAAGTCATGTGTTCCAGTCCCCTAATCATTTTTGTTGCCCTCCGCTGGACTCTTTCCAATTTTTCCACATCCTTCTTATAGTGTGAGCCCCAAAACTGGACATAGTACTCCAGATGAGGCCTCACCAATGTCGAATAGAGGGGAACGATCACATCCCTCGATCTGCTGGCAATGTCCCTACTTATACAGCTGAAAATGCCTTTGGCCTTCTTGGCAACAAGGGCACACTGTTGACTCATATCCAGCTTCTCATCCACTGTAACCCCTTGGTCCTTTTCTGCAGAACTGCTGCCGAGCCATTCGGTCCCTAGTCTGTAGCGGTGCAAGGGATTCTTCCGTCCTAAGTACATATTTTGATGGAACAAATCCCTTACAGTATATGCAGTTAAACCAGTATAAGTGTGCTTATGCTAGTATAGCTTATTCTTGTATAGGATATTGGTATATTGGTATAAGTGTATTCACACTAGCAGTTGTATGGTATAACTATATTGGTAAAAAAATCACACTACTAATTACACTAGTATAAAAACTGTGTGTAGACCAGTCTCAATATTCTGTTGATGAAAGTTCAGATGAATACAATACAAATAATAAACCAGCTGATATGTTGGAGGAGACAAGCATGAATTTCTGAAAAGGGAAGGAATGTATGTTATGGCAGCAGAGGGGACTGAGACAGAGAACTCCTGAGTACTTCAACCCATCTGGGCCACTGGAAAAGAACTGACATCATTGTGTGCTGCTAGGAAAATCAATGTATCTTTTTTTCTCTTAGTTTATTGAGTGGTATAACACTTACTGACCTCATATATGATGAGGCTCAATGAATGTTCATACAGATCTTCAGACGAAGGGGACTAAATAAGAGAAAAATATTTTTACCATTAGTGTTATCTTGCAGAAATAATACCCAGCAAATAACGGCAGGCTGCCAAATCTGCTTTAATAAGTACCTTTATTTTCCATCTTAATTTCTTTGTTTACTTCCACGAAGAGAATATCTATAACTTAAGTTTGTTCCAACCCCTTTGTTGGATGACTTTGTTACTCCATCATGGAAATAGAAATGTCTTTGCATCCTCCCCTAAATATATAGGGCTGAATACATAGCAAGATATTGACTCTGCACAATATTTCTCATAGAACTGTGGCCCTCTTACTGAGCATAAGTGAACATCCAATATGCAGTGAAAGGGGAACCATGCCTTAGAAAATTAGGATTTAACAAAAAACCCCAAAACAAAACAAAAGATATATTTTAATCACTTTTTGAAAGAGTGGAACTATGCTATTTAAAGATCCATGGACCTTACTGACATTCAGATATCGTGTACGTCACTTTAAAAATATTTACTTTTTCTTCAGATAGATATTCTCAGTTTTTCCATTTCTAGACACTGGGAGAGAAAAAGGCTGCCTCTCCAAGTAGCTGTACAGTTATAATCAAGAAGAGACTCCAGAAACCATGCCCTATATCATCAGATGTCAATAATTACTGTAATGAAATAGAAATATGTGCATTCCAACTAAGTTAAAATGAAGACCAATCAAATGCTATATTTCATGTCTGCTGGCATCCTTTTTCAACCTAAAAGTATACTAATCTTTTTTTTTAAAGCAATTATTGATTGACTTTTTAAAAGCATATAAATGCCAGACTAACAAAACAAAATAATAAGGGATTTTCAAGCTTAGCTGTCTGGATAACAAGAAGTGACTCTTTGAAAATGAAGAGATTCTGCTGTCACCAAAGATTTCAGTGCCTTGCAGAATCATCCAGCTTGCTGAAAACTGTAGAATAGTTATCTGTGCCACCTTTATGTTTAGCTTCTTAGTTCTGTCTTACCTCTTTTAATCGTTTATTTATTTTTGCTGTTTAACTAGCAACACACTCAATCTGCATAATTTCTATGTCAGGAATGGGGCAAATGCCACATTAATACAGCAGCATAACCAAGGCAAATAACAAATAGCTCATTTTGCATTTTGTAATCTAGAAATCAGAGCTGTTAGGAAATCTTTAGTGCTCTGCTTTTGTGTCTTCCTGCTGTGCAATCTTGAGTCCCTTTTAATAGACTCCAAAATATCACTCAAGCAGGCAATGCAGGAGATTGAAACCTATTAAGCCAGGTAACGCTTCATTTTCCATAGACCTCTACTGGAGGAGAGGTCATTTAAAAAAAAATCAAGCACTTTTTGTTATGTAGTTAACATTTTATGTTAAATGAAAAATGCAGCCTTTTCTAGTCTAAGCACAGTTGGCCTGATGGTACAGGTATTTGCCAAGTAGGAAAAAAAATAAGCTCCAAAATATAAAAGTACACAGCTGCATTTTCATATATCGGCTACATGTTTGGATGTCCAAACTGATCTTGATTTATTGTGATATTTGGATATTGTTATGTAAACCACATTTGAAAACTTAGAGCCTGATCCAACATCCACTGACTTCAGTGGAATTTGGATCGGTCCCTTGCCCCAGTAGGCCAGATCCTGTAAAGTGTAGTGTCCTTTGCTCCAACTGAAGTCACTGGGAGATGATGTTTCACAGCATTTTGCACTAGAAGCTTGTCTCCCAGAAAAATTAGTCCTTAAAATGGCAGGTTTCAGAATAACAGCCATGTTAGTCTGTATTCACAAAAAGAAAAGGAGTACTTGTGGATTTGTTAGTCTCTAAGGTGCCACAAATACTCCTTTTCTTTTTTCCCTAAAATGGCTTATTCTTAGCTAGCATTCCACAGGAATATGCAGGATTTGGAACACCTCTAATGGATAGGAGCCACAAAAAAACTCAAACTCAGATTATAGTTGCCGCCAGCAGTCTTTGGTGTAGATCTCAACATGGGTATGGAAAAGGAGGATGAGGAAAACATGTAGATACAGCTCCAAAGAGAGAGTGAGCAGAAACAGGAGAGAGACTGAGCGAAAATGATCACAACTATAAAGATATCAGAGGGATAAATATCCGGGAGGAAGAGGAATTATTTAAGATCAGTACCAATGTGGACACAAGAACAAATGGATATAAACTGGCCATCAGGAAGTTTAGACTTGAAATTAGACGAAGGCTTTTAACCATCAGAGGACTGAAGTTCTAGAACAGCCTTCCAAGGGGAGCAATAGGAGCAAAAGACATATCTGGTTTCAAGACAAAGCTTGATAAGTTTATGGAGGAGATGGTATGATGAGATAGCCTAATTTTGGCAATTAATTGATCTTTGACTATTGGTGGTAAATATGCTCAATGGCCTGTGATGGAATGTTAGATGGGGTGGGATCTGAGTTACTACTGAGAATTCTTTCCTGGGTGTCTGGCTGGTGAGTCTTGCCCACATGCTCAGGGTTTAGCTGATCGTCATATTTGGGGTCAGGAAGGAATTTTCCTCCAGGGCAAATTGGCAGAGCCCCTGGAGGTTTTTCGCCTTCCTCTGCAGCGTGGGGCACAGGTCACTTGCTGGAGGATTCTCTGGACCTTGAAGTCTTTAAACCATGATCTGAAGACTTCAGTAGCTCAGATATAGGTTAGGGGTTTATTACAGGAGTGGATGGGTGAGATTCTGTGGCCAGCATTGTGCAGGATGTCAGACTAGATGATCATAATGGTCCCTTCTGACCTTAAAGTCTATGACTCATGACTATGTTTATTTTTTGGAGTATACTGTGTAAATAAGCCAAATAACTCTTTAAGCAGCTCTGCCTGTAATGAAGCCGCTTAACTAATAACCAGAAGCCTTTCCAAATACAACACTAGACGGGACAGGATACTAGAAAATAACCAACCAATTTGCTATGGAAGGATTAGATCGATCTATCTAGTCATCTATAGTACTTGTAGCGCCTCTCTCTCTCTGGCCGCATGATCGTTCATAGTCATTGGGCCAGAGAGAGAGAGAGAGACCCTAGCTCCAGTGCCCCTGCTCCAATCAATCTTTCATTATTTATCCACAGTGAAGCAGCTTCAGCAGGAAAGACTGAGGAAGCCCCACAACAGTATACCCATAACTCAGTGATTAAAGCACACTCCTGAGAGATAGGAGACCTCTGTTCAAACCTTTTCTCACCCTGCAGGCAGGTGGGGGGAACTGACTCCGGATCTCCACTATCCCAGGTGAGCACTCTAATCATTGGGCTAAAAGTTATGAGGGTGGCACCACCACCACCTCCTACTCCTTGGGTGTTCTGTGCAGTGAGAGGCAAATGCCTAACTCATTCACACAAGAAATACATTAGGTGCCTAAGATGCCTGCCTCTGGGAAGCAGGTTCCTATTCCTGCCTCCCTGCAGCTTGGATTTAGGCACCTATCTGAGAGAGAGGCAGAGCTTAACAGGCACGCCTGTCATTGGCATCACCCATTGCCTAGCTTGGGTAGCTCTCCACATAGAGTGCTGGCATTTGTGGATCGCATTCATAGGTACCTATCTCTCCCCATTCATTGTACAGGGAGCCTATGCACCTAACTCAGGTCTTATGGATCACAGTGTTGTTCCTGTGATTTCCTAGAAGCCTAAAAGTTAGGCATTGTGATGCTCAGCATTGTAACATCTAAGTCTCTTCGTGGATTTCACCATAAGTGACTTGTCTAAGATCTTGTAGCAGAGCAAGGATTGAACCTGGGCCACAACTGCCAGACTAGTGCCCTAACCACAGCACCATTATCCACTCTGTATCCTAGTTTCTGTGGTTTAGATTGTGACTTGGATTACACACATATTCATGGAGCAAGAGGAGGTAAGAGCCCCTCCTTCCACCCTTATATTGGCTACCTACACTAGAGTCCAGTCACACTGGAATAAGTGGGGTGACATGCCTACTTCCTTCTTTTCCGAAGCAGATGGATGGGGAATGGGCAGAGCCTTGGCTACACTTCTCTTCTCCCTCCTTGTCACAACTGACTGGCCAGAGTAGCCAAGCCTATGCAGTGTGAGGAGCAGAGTAGTAATTTCTTGCTGGTACAGCCTGGCATGGTTAGAAAGCTAGCTCTACCTCACTCCCCTTTCTCATCTATAAGTACACCTCCTCCAGTCCTAGGCCTTAACCTATCCAGAAGCAAGAACTCCACAGTTCTCCCACTGTTAGACCAGGACCTGGGCTATAGTATCTTGTGTCTCAACTGTTCTTACTCTCCCGGTTTGACTGAGTTCAGAGACTTGCAGTCCCTCCTTTAAGGATTCTGAGAATAGTGATACATAGTAACCAGACAGCCTTTTGAAAAGGCTTATTTTTGCTTATTTTTCAGTAGGAACAAAGCCTTTAGAGAAAACCACAGGTGCCAGCTTGGTCTAGGCCCCAGGGGTGCTCAAACCCTGCTTTCCCCTAGGCCCTGCCCCCACCCGACCCCTTCCCCCAAGTCCCCACCCCTGCCCCGTCTTTTCCCACCCCTGCTGTGCCCCAGGCCTGCCTCTTCCCATCCAGTTCCACCACTCCCCCTGCCTCTCAGCACCTCCTGCACACTGCAGAATAGCTAATCGCTGCAGGCAGGAGGCATTGGGAGGGAGGAGGACCTGGCTGCCATGGGGTGCATCAGGGCTGAAGTATCCCCGGAGTTGGTGCCTATGAGAGAAAAAGGTTTAAAACAACAGTCTATACAAAGTCTATCTTACCTAAAAAGTCTTACCATTCCCTGAAGGTAAACTAGGTAGGCTTAACTTCTTCAGGAACTCCCTCAGCAGGAACCTGTGATCTACTCTGGCTCCCCCAAATTGCAAAAACTACCCTCCTCTGTTGAGAGAGTCTCTTTTTAAACCCAACTGAATCCTTAGGATCTTTGATGCTCATGTGCCATCATCAAAGCTAATAGTTCAGGTATTGTCCTTAACGACTCTTCGGTGTTTGCTGAGGGGTTGCTTATCCTGAGCCATTCTT
Organism: Dermochelys coriacea; assembly: GCF_009764565.3. Lineage (NCBI taxonomy): Eukaryota > Metazoa > Chordata > Testudines > Dermochelyidae > Dermochelys > Dermochelys coriacea. Next base: position 93,854,979 of record NC_050073.1, on the reverse strand, counting down.
TCCCTTCTTGCTTGTTTTTCACTAGGGCCTACAATTCAGCTAAACCAGTATGTTCTTACAGTAAACATCCCAGCAACCAAGTTAATAAATTATTACAGAGCAGCTCCAAATTTCTAACATAGGCCTGCAGTAAATTGCTATCTCTTGGGAGCAAGGAGGAGGCAGGAAAGCAATGGTGATACAAAGGTGATACAATGTGTCTCTGTGGCACAATGCCTCCTGGGATTATTCCAGTTTACACACCACCGTTTTCTCAGGGCTATGTCTAAAGTCAAGATCTTGCCTGATGTGTCTCTGTCTGCCAGACAAATGAATGCTTAGGCTAGTTCAAGTAAACTTCCAACCTTTTGGACTCTTAATTGAATTGATCATGAATCCCGAAGCTGTTGAGGTGTGCCCATGGCTATTATACTCACACTTTGAGGGGAAAATATACTGCAATCTCTGAAAAAAAGAAAAATATGCCAGGATTTAAGATGCTTGATATTTCTCATAGTGCTTCTGCATGAGCTGACAATTAATTAAACCAATAATTTAGTGTTTACATTAAATGCACATTAAGTGATTTGATACTAAACAAAGGAGAATAATGCTTTCAAAAGTTTAAGAAGTTGATAGGCCATTTCTGTAATGAGGAGGGGAAAATAATATAGTCCTTGGGGTACTTTGTGCTTCCTGGTGTTAATTATAAAGAGTTAAACACGCAGAAAATAGCACATCTTAAAAAAAGCAAGTCAACAAAATCTCTTTTGTATATTAAATTAATGGTCAAAATAACGCAAAGAGAGAGTTGCCAATAAGTATGCAGTTTGGACTATTATAATCACAGCAGTAAATTACATTTATACTGACATTAGGGCCCCTGTGGACTACCGCTTCAGTTTAAAATGACCTTAGTGTATTTGAGAATCAGGCTCCTGAGGAGAATTTGCAGTCTGTCATTACTTAGTGCAGATATTTCTACAATCAAGACCCCTGAGAAGACTCATTATTAAGTAAAACGCCAGCTCCCACTTGCATTGCACCTCTACCTCAGTTGACATACAACTGCCATCAAGGTGCAAAACAAGTAAATGTTGCTCTATGGATCAGAAGTCTGTCTCAGTGAGTTATGAGCAAATTGTTTTCCCTCCAAGCAAGTGTTTTTCCATCAAGACTGAGCATCTCACTTGTGCAGAACTCTTAATATCTGCTTTATTGTTTTGGAAAGATTCTGTCTATATTCTGCAGCAGCACTTTGAGATAATCAAATTAAAGAGAACTCTGAATCATCCCTCCCAGGTTTTCCATGTTTACTGCAAGAAGATACTTTGTGACTTTACTTTTCCAGTATTTTTCAAATATTTTGAAATCACAAAACCCTTGCAATTTTTATCCAGTGTTTGGAGTCCCTCATCACTCCCCATGAAAAACATTTATTAATTAAGCAAAACATTGCCTCATCTCATTGCCCGCCCTATAATTCGGTGTTGCTGATTCTGCTGTGAGCGGTCAGAATCTCACTAGACTGTTTACAGGGCTATAATAGCAGGTGCAACATGGTTTGGATAATATCTTCTGACAAGCCTTCAGAATGGTAGATTGTAAGGGGAATATCTGGCTCTGGTTCAGGGATGTGGAAGGAGTATGTATCCCTTCACACATAAGATAATGTTCTGGATATATCTGCCATGTGGTGCATTCCAAATGAAAAAAATTAAATAAAATTGCTCTTTCAGGTAACTTCAAGCTCCAGGGATAACATTTTGCCTTCACAGGGAGAGTTTAGTACTGGGTGATGAAAGGCAATTAACTCCTCTGGAGTCAGAGAAATCAATCACCTACTGGATAAACATATTCCAACTCAGTGCACACATCCACACTCTAACATCACATGTGTGTTTTACTGGCATTCAATTTTCTCATCAAGTATTTGTTTTTTAAAAGTAGCTTATTGTGTATATGTTTCTTCTGCACTTTTTTCTTTCTTCCCCTTCTGCACTACATTTTTATTTTCTGTTGTTTTCCTTGTATTTCCTCATCCGTCATTCACTGTTTCTTGTTCACCTTCAATCTTTGTTGGGATGAAGTTGGAGAATGATTGTTACAAGGGGCTGTATTTGTCTATTTTTCAATCTCTTTCCTTCTCCTTCCAGTGAATAGTGGGAGGGAACAGAACAAGTCTAATCACTTTCAGTTTGAGGAACCAATAATAGTCACATTTACAATCTCCTGAAGCAGCACTCAGTTCACAAGCAGGTGTGGTACCACTTGTCCTTGGAAAGTTCTCACATAGCTCCAGTGAGCCACAGCCAAAGCATTGGGTAGTCAGTCCCATGTACATTTCCAGTTGCACTGTATATGTTCAATAAAGCTTTTCTGATTCTCAATACAGAATCTTAATGTGCTAATACAGAACCTTAAAGCGCCTGGCATTGGCCACTGTTGGCAAACAGGATACTGGGCTAGGTGGACCATTGGTCTGAGCCAGTATGGCCATTCTTATGTTCTAATTTGAGTCCCTCAAGTAACCTTGTATCCACACAACTGACAGTATGCAAGTGTGAGACATAAATTTAGATCCCTACACAGCAGAAATGCAGACACTATGTTGTCTTTCTTTCTTATTATTTCCATAAAATGGACAGGACAAAAAAAGAACTTAAGTAATTGCCAGTTGAAATCAGAAGGAACAGTTACATGACTAATATTTCCTTTCCTCAAAATCTCTTGTCTTCTCCTGTTCCCAGTGTAATGTTGTAACAAGTCAAACTCAATTTTCATTCATTCAAAACTTTGAGGAGGTCTAACTTTCCTTCCTCACTATTTCCTTACAGCTGCTAACCTCTTTCACATTTGTTTTCAACTAATCAAATTGTTGCAGTCAAATTTGTCAGGTTTTATGTCTGTCTTCAGAGGCCTAAGCAAAAGAGACCCTGAAATACCATAAGATTTGACTCCGATCTGCTTTTACTGTGCATTTGCATGTCTTCCTGTTTGCAAGTTTTCAAGTTATCTGTTTCAATAAATTATATTTGTTATCTTTGTGCACTCTTTCTGTTTTAATGTCACTTGTCCAAGTGGGGGCTCAAATAGGAAATCAAACTACTTTTTTTTATTTGCCAACCACTGGACATTCACCAGAAAACTACAGGCTTGATTTGAGATGCTTAGTTTGCCTGACAATTCCAGCAATAGAATAATTTTACGTAGCACGTATAGCTATTACATTTTGGAAATATTACATATTTTCATTTTAAGAAGTTTGAAACAGACCCATTTTTGAAATTTATTTATTTTAATTGATTTTTAAAAATCCAAAACATTATTGAAATAGTTATAGAAATTGTTTTTGTTTACTGATATTTTAAATAAAATTTTCAATTAAAAATCAATTAAAAAAGTCACAAATATTTCTGTGAAGAAATGTTATATTTTGAAAATGTTAACACATTTTTCATGGAAATGTTTATTTTTGAAGAAAGCCCCTTTGGGCAACAAAGTTTTTTGTAAAAAATAAAAATATGCCCAGCTTGAAGTCTGAATTTATGAAACAAATCTGTCATGTCTGAAGCCCACGAAAGCTTATGCCCAAATAAATTTTAGTCTCTAAGGTGCCACAAGGACTCCTTGTTGTTTTTGCTGATTTTTTTACCATTAGTTAAGCAGCTCCAGTATTAACTACCCCTCACCCCATGAAATCATAGTAGGAAAGATAAATGGGCAAGAAGCCCAAATTACCCATTTGCTGACAGAAGGAGCCTGCCCAAATCTCATTTGAGGCACACCCACAAGGTGGTTTGGAGCATTTTGTGCACAAGGGGGGGCCTGAACTAAAGCTGCGGGGGAAACCTTGTTTCTGGCATTTCCTAACCTTCAAGTGCTTGTCTTTGCAAACAATGTTGTTTTAATGTAGTTTTTTATATGTAATCTCATATATTTTCATATATCTCAAAGGCTCAGATAAATCAAACCTCAGTCCTTTACTGGAGGATCTAAGAGAATAGTAAGGCTTTCCTATCAGTATACGTTAATAAGACTGACCACTGAAGTCAAAGAACATGAATCCAATCATGAATACAAGAACAGGCTGCCTCAATCTAATACGCTACAAAAGGACCATGACGGAAAGAAAAAAACTTGATGGGTGGCCTCTGCTAATCAACATCCATTTATAAGTGTTAGAATTAAGTGAAATATTAATAACGGAAGTTTTAATAACCAAAATGTGCTTGCTATTGGGTTCAGTAAAGATGGACAGAATTAGAAGTAATTTTATAAGCATTCCAAATTCTTTGATTAAACATCATGCAGGTGTTCTTTGTTTGTTTGCTTGCGTTCTCTTAGCGGGGTGATTGGGAATATTTTTCAGGTTACTTTTTTAAAGATTTGAATGGCTTTGGTTGATTTTGAATAGGCCGATACAGTGGTTCTTGATTTGGATTTCCTGATAGGCTGAGCCGATGGATAGCTGGACTAACAGACTCCATTCTGACTCATGAAGAAGAGTGGTTTTATTTTGCATGCACTCTGTAAGCCAAACAAAAAAACTAACACAAACCAAACAGTTTGTTGCTGCAGGGAGTGCCTGTGCTGCTTTCTGCTGCAGTCTGTGCGTGCAAAGTTTGCTCCTCTTGAAAGGTCTGAAGTAACACTGTCTGGTGATACAGACAGAATATTGGTGGAAGATGTAGCATGGCAATAGGAAAGCCAAACTAAAAATAATTTCAGACTCACACTGCATTCTCATATTCCTGCTGCCCCATTCGGATTTACCATCATATGCCTCTTCTGCTGGCTCCTGTCTTGGCAATCTGCTGTTTCTCCATGGACAGAAAGGGAAAAGGAGTTAACCATGCAGCACAAGAGATGCCACAAACTGTTTCTGACCCATAATCATAATTTATTATTTGCTGGGTGCTGTGTACCTAGAACATAGGGAAGATATTATATCTGCCCTGGGGTGAAATCCTTGTCCCACCAAAGTCAATGGAAAATGTCCATTGACTCCACTGTGGGCAGAATTTTACCCCAGGAGTTTAAACTCTAAGTGAGGGCTTATGAGATACTTGTCAGAGATCGCAAAAACAGAGACTGTGTAGCCAAAGGAGGATGGTGCTTCAATGTATAAAGCATTAACAGTACTACAGGATCCTCTTAAAATTCAGGCCTCAAAGGAAAAAAAATGCAAGAGTAATGTTACCTTTCTCTGATCTGAAGTGACAAAGCAATGACTATGAATAATAGTTCCTGGATATTCCAGGTTGGAAATGTGTTTCACAAAGCTTCTGATAAAAGTATGTCCTGTCCAGAAGATAACAATCTTCAATTCCTAAAGCATAGGGGGAATAAAATAAACACAAAACACAACAATGTTGCTTTAGAAGTAGGCCAATACCTAACATGAAATAATTCCACTTTACCCAGTTGGATAAAGCTAAACCAAACCCAAAGCTGCTCCATCTGGTTTATCCAGAAACTGGTTAGGCAGAACTCATTTAGTTTTCGTATTCAAATGTTGTTCTCAGTTCTTAGCCTGAATGATAGAACTATTTCAAATCAAACACATTCCACTGAGGCTGACTTCCTGTCTCCATTTTTTTGGGGCGGGTTATAAATGTCTGGATACCTTTTTAAAAATACATATTTTCTCTTTTGCATCTATGTTTCCAGGTTCCAGCTGGTACAGGCAGCAAAGTGCTGATTGCTTGTTCTCAAGCACCAGATTAGAATTCAGGAGATCTTGATTCAATGTCTGGCAATACCTGAGGCTACAGCTACATTACAGAGTTTACAGTAACAGAGATGCAGCGATGCAGCTCCTCTTCTGTAAGCTCTCTAATGTAACCTCTCTAAGGGTTTGTCTACACTACCACGTGGGGGTCAATCTAAGATACGCCGTTTCAGCTACGTGAATAGAGTAGCTGAAGTCAATGTACTTAGAGCTACTTACCGTGGTCTCTTCACTGTGGTAAGTTGACAGCTGACACTCTCCCATTGACTCTGCTTGTGCTCCTCGTTCTAGTGGTGTACCGGAGTCGATGGGAGAGCGCTCAGCGGTTGATTTATTGCACGCCCCCCCTGCTGGATCGATCGCTGCCTGTCGATCCGGCGAGTAGTGTAGACAAGCCCTAAGTTGATGGGAGAGAGCTCTCCTGTTGGCTTAACTACTCCAGCCCAGCGGCGGTAGCTATATCAGTGGGAGAAGCTCTTCTGCTGACATAGCACTGTTGACACCGGCTCTTATGTTGGGTTAACTTGCGTCATTCAAGGAAGTGGCTTTTTCACACGCCTGAGCGACATAAATTATACCACAGTAAGTGCTAATGTAGAAACAGCCTTAGTTTTTGCATTGAATCATGTGCAAATGACATGATCTCTCTGTACCTCAGTTCCACGTCTGTGAAATAAGGGTATTAACACTTCCTATTTCCCATCCTTGTCTAGCTTCCCTGTTTAAACTGAAAGCTATTCAGGGAGGGATATTCCCTTACTATATGTATGTACAACACCTAGTACAATGACCCTCAGTTTCAGTTGGGGGCTGATAAGTGCTATTGTAATACAAATAAAGCGATAAATAATTAATCACTGGTTGTTCTCAAGCCATTTATGGCACAACTGAAGGCAAAGAGCAACTGAGATCTTGAGAGAAATTCTGTTTTGAAAGGAAAATGTTCATTCTGAAACCTGTGTGGAATGAATTGGTGATCTCAATCAAGTTCTAAGTGAACAAAAGTCCTTGTTGTAATTTTCACCAGTGAAGCCAAGGACTGTTGTCTCTCTAGGTCAAGACTGAGGCACATTAACAAGAGGGCAGGTAAAAGAAGTTAGTGGTTTGTGCTATACCTGCTCTTTGGAGAGGGGAATTTAGTTACCAGGACTGTCGAGGCAGAACTTTTTAGGAAAACTAAATTCACTTTTTTTTTTAAAATGAATGTAAGAGAAATTACATCTGGCTTAGCAACTTGAGAACCAAGTGTCAGCTTTATGTGATCTAAACCAGCTGAGCGATATATGCCCCCATAAATTATGGTTTGCCCTGACAGACCCATAAGTATAGTGCTCTTAATAAAGAGGCAATGCTATAAACACACAGGAAAAAGAAAATCTGACTATAAATTTCTGAAAAGAAAATGTTCCTTTAGTATTCCCACCACTGGAGCTTTTTCCGTAAGGCTGAATGTGACTGGCCCATCATGACCAGACAGGGGAGTAGGGCTCCACCCATCACATTTGGACTCCCTGCACTGTGGCTCAGGACTCTGGAGGGAGAGAATAGGGGCCAGGGTCCTGGTGCTTCTCCATGCTCCCACCCCCCTCCACCAAGCACGAGGGCAATGGAAGGAGAGAAAGGAAAGAGAAGGCAAATCCTTGTCTCTGCCCCACCAATGTGCTGAGCAGTGGAGCTAAGCCATCACAAGGCGGCTGCTGAGGGAGATAAACTGTACCCTTTTCAGGGCTGCAGTAAATAGACCGTGTGAACCTCTTGGGGTAGACTTCTATGCATTGCTGAGCCCAAAGACTCAACCTAGCCGTACATAAGCTGGGTTTACATAGAGAGAGAGAGAGAGAGAGAGAACAACTGCTAGAACCAAAGCCCTTTTCCCTATTAGGAATTCTATGTTTTGTAATCTATTAACAAACAGAGTTACATTTCAGGCACACTCCATGTCAGTCACACATTTATCCACTGTCTAGGACTCAGCAGCTTTGGAAAGGTCAGTGGTGGATTTAATAGCCAGATTTTTTTAATTTAATTTAATATAATTGTTTTTTAGTTTGGAAAAATATCATTTAACTTTCCCTTTTTCATTTTTTTCTTGTCTGTCCTTCCTGGTTTAATCCAAAAATAAGACTAAAAATCCTCTGGAGTTTTCTTTGAAAGCTGAACACTTGAAAAATGTAAAGTGCTGGACAAACAGAGAAATCAAGAATGTTGTGTAATCACAACACAAAATGCAGTTAGCTAGTTTCATTAGATGAGGTTTGGAATAACAGAGTTGAAGTCAACTGCAGTATTACATCTACTACTGGATTCTTTCTGGAAAGTTCCAGCATGATTCAAGACCTAAGACATATAGCTTGTAAATTAAGTAGACTGCAGATTTCAGGAAACACAGCTACTGTATTCAGACAAGAGAATCTCCCCCATGAGGGAAACAGATAATATTGAAAAAGAAGCAGTAAACTCTGCTCCCTAAGGCTAGCTGATGTTCTTAAATCACACAGTAAAGCTAGAACCCATTTACCATAGATAGTTATCCTAAGTATCTGGTTGGGTAAATTCTGAATGAACCATTTTCCATCAGAAAACACAGTTCCATCAAAATTGAAACACTGAGTGAAACTGTGCTTATTTTTCTGAAATTTTGTTTTGGAGAAAACGTAAGAAAAATAATGTCCTCTTTCAACATTTTCAGTATGAAATGTTTTGATTTTTCATTGTGAAATGACTTTCACTTTATTTTCCAATTTTGTATTATATCGTAAACTAAGTCAAAATCAAAACAAAATAATTTTGTTGAAACAAAACATTTTAATTGACCTGAAATTAATTTTGGGAGAAAGGGAGAATTTTCTTTCATGGAGAATTTTGACATTTTCAGGTTTTGTTGCAAATTGGAAGAAAAAACAATTTTGTAGTCTGGAACTCCTTCGTGAAATGGAATTTCTGTCCTCTGCACAGCTCTACTTTGTAAATTTGTGCATGAATAAAAAGAATACCAGTGGTAAAATCCAAGCCACATATAAGTCAATGAAAGTTTTACCATTAACTTCAATAGGACAATAATTTCACCCCTCTGATTTACTATGGAATAAGTAGAAATGGGTGGACCACTTCAGATACAGTATAGCCCTGTCTGAATCTTCCCTCCATTTAAATCACACTTTAATCTTTTGTGAAGTTCAAAAATATTTTGATAATGGATTATGGTTTACAAGCTCTCATTTGCTTGTGTTTTCTGCTTTCAGCTGATGGTAGATAAAAAAAATAAGGAAATAAAATAAATTTCCTTGTAGTATATTAAGATATTAGGCTGATGTAATGAAATACTGTACAAATTTCATGAGATTCACACTGTTCTCATAAGATTTCCAGCATCAAAGAGTCATGTGTAAATTTGAGTCAGCTTCTGGACTTCCAAACATTTATAGGAACCATATCTTCAGAATCTGAGGTTCACTTATCACTGTAAAGGGGCAATTATTTAGACATTGTGTTTGAATATATAAGATCATATATCAGGCCGGTTTCAGCATGGGCTTCTGAAATATTGCTGGTAGTTTTCAGGTTTGCATGCACAAATTTGTAGATAACATTTTAAAGGCTGGTTTAGATCAATTTTGGCCAACAGAGTGATTGAGAAGAAAAGGACATAATGGACAAAGGATGAACAACTACTCAGTGCTGCCAGAATATGAAGAGATGGAGGAATCTATTCTCTCAGCACACAGAAAGGTAAGAATGTTATGGCCCTGAGCTTTTTTAAGGCTAAAGAAGAAAGAAAGTAAAATGGTAAAAATCATACAGCTGTAAATTTGTGAAATTAAAAACTAAACTGAAAAATAGAATTTCCTCTCCCTTTACTCCCAAGTCTTTTTTTATTGTTATCAGAAGAAATGCACCTAAAAGAAGGCCATATAGTCAATAAAAGATGTGTTCCTGCAGAGTTTTTGAGACTTTAAGAATAATAGTTTTGTTCTTTAAGCATCAAACCACTGGTCTTTGTTCTTTTCAGAGTGATCAAGTATTTATTTGGATATGTTTTGCTTTTCTTTTTCTTTTTCTCTTCCTCATCACAAGAAAGGTGCCACAAGGCATATATTTTAAATTAGAGGCGCTATTAAAGTTTTTTGTTAGTTTTAAATTTTTTTTATATAACTTCCTACAGAAAAAGTCCCACCTTCCTCTTTCTCTGAAGTAATCACGTAGGAGGAGCTCCCCAAAGATTGTTGGATTCAGATTTAAATGAACAGATTATATTGTATAAAACAGAGGAAACCAAAAAACCAAAATTTTCTCTAAGAAAGAGTGTGGTTTCGCAGTGTACACTAAAATCAGTCTAATTTTGAATTAATCTAATCTCCTCCAGGAGCTCATTCCATAGCTAAATGCATTTTACCATAAATGCTTTATTTCCGGCTTTCATGCACTTGGACTTAGGACTTTGTATACTGTGTTGCATGAGAAACGCACAGCTATCATGGCAGGTCATGGCAGGTCACTGGTATAGTTCCCCCTGACCAGCTGGTATTTTTGAAAATATAGATCAAAGCCTTCAATTGACAGTAGAAGCAGATTGGGATTCCATGTAAGGATCAGAGCACAGAAGTATTGTGCTTCTATCAGCCCTTCTCAATGAGCTGGGCTGCCATAATCTGCCTGAGCTGGAGTCTGTTGTAGACCAAGGCATAGGTAGTCATATCTAGTGGTCAGAGCAGTAATGGCCATGCCTAATGCTCAGAACAGCAGTGGTCAGGAGCCAGGAACAGGAGGCCAGAGCCAGGGTCAGGAGTCAAGCCAATGGTCAGAGCCAGAGCCAAGAGTGGGGAATAGCAGCAGGGGTCTAGAAAAAGGCAGGAATCAGGAGCAAGGCAGGACTCAGAAGTCAGGCAAGAAGGCAGGATCCAATGTAGCAACCAGACAAGTATTCACCTAGTTTCTCAGACAACTTCCTGTTCACCCTCCTGGCTTAAATAGTGAGTCTGAGCCAGTCAGAGAGGTTGGAGATTTCCTCCAACTGGGAGTTTCCTGGGCAGTGTCTATAGTGAGCTAGGGTCCACCAGCCCACACACCCTTCTGGTATCAGCCTGTATGGTGGCTGCAGTCTGAAGGCTGATTGGAGACACACAGACTTGGGTTCAAAACTTATGATTCCTTGAGAGTCTCTGTTATGCTGCCATCTGCAGGCCCAGATACAATGAATTCCAGTAATCTAGTGTGGTTGTGATGAATGCATGGATCAATGTAACTAGATCGTATTAGGGACAAAGTTATAAACTACTTACACTAACTGCTCATTTCTCTTCGGGTTTGCATTTTATTAACCACATTTCTATTATTATATTTTTTAAAAAAAACTCTGTCCATTTCTATTATACAAAACCTCTGCTTACCTCTTCCAACTTCTCACCCCTTTTGAACATTTCTGTGCAAAGGACCAGATTCTACTGGACCAGGGATAAGGGATAGTTTATGTGGTCTTGTCCTATTTTAGAGTTTTCTTCCTCAGTAAGTTCCTTGATCTTTACTGAAAAGTAGAAAGAGAGCTCTTCACAGTCATCTGTGCTTAGGTCCAACATTTGGATTATTTTGCCAGGGTGATTACTCAGTTGATTGTGTGGAACAGACTGTGACTTTTGTGGAAGTGGAGGCAGTGGAGAAGGTTCTCTTTTTCTTTATCTGTAGTGGTGTATTCCTTTAAGAAGGCTCTGTGCAGTTAGAACTTGGATTCAGGGTGGGTTTTGTACCACCAACATTCCAGTCTTTCCTCTATGTGTTTCTTCTGATATAGTTCATCTGAAACCATCCATTTAGAACAAACAGCGCTATCTGTACTGTATCAAGGCCTGAAACCTGACTGAAATGAATCTGAGATACTGAAAGAAGCATTTGTGACTGCACACAAGTATCAGTAATTTTCTCTTCCCCATTCATAATTCTCCTCCGGAAAATGTTTAAATCAGAAATCAGGAAAAAAAAATACCAAAAACTTGTGGCTTAAGTGACCAATCACATTTAATGAATAATGAATATCAGTTCAGAAACAACCTATAAGCTGAAAATTGTTCATCTAGCAAATGTTTGTGATTAATGTTGCATTCAGAGAAATAATGATTGATTCATAAACAAATTGTCAAGATAATTTGCAATGAATATTATTCCCAGTGCATACTCTGCCCATTTGTAGTTATTTTATATTAGCTGTATGGCCGCTCCAGGAGGAGAATCCAGGAGTTCAGGGTCTTTCACCCCTGAGATCTAACCATTGATTAGACACAGTTTCTGTGCACACTGTGTAATACCACATTAAAGTCACCAAGGACAGCACAAATTGTTTTGATTGAATAGCACAGTGAAAAGGCATTTAAGGCAAAAAGTATCCTCTTTTTTTTTGGAGAGGTAATTATTGTCTGCGACTATGTAGTTCATGTTTTTGAGGTTTGAACTGGGAATTCTCTAGCTTGGCTGAATACTTAACAGCACTCTCTTTGGGAGTTCAGCATCTGTCAGATGAATCAGGCTGAGCAGTCAGCTTACTTACAATAAAGACGTAGAAAAAGATAATAAAATGCAGTCATAACATATTTATTGAAGAACATATGTGTGTGTTGGGGGGGGTGTTACTGTTTGCAAGTTAGGAATGTTATGTTCATGTTGAAATTGGCCCCTTCACCTCCATATATATATACATACACCAAATAATGTTTGTGACTATAGCTGAAATCTGTGAAATCTGGAATTCTGTCTCATAGGAAATTTTAACATTATTTTTAAAGGAATAGAAACATTGAAATTTCAAAATTTTTGTGGAATTGGAATTCTGAAAACGTTTGATTTGGAAATGTTGAAACATTTTGAGCCAACACTTTCAAATGAAAAAATATTTTTACATTCCTGAAAACAAAATGTTTCATTTCAGTTTATTGAACTGACCTGAAACACTTCATGCTGAATACATTCAACATTAAGCTGCATTCCATTAACATGGCAAATTACCTTATGGGAGTTCAGCATCCAGATGCCCCCACCCCCCATTGACCAGGATCCCTGGCTGAATGACATCTCCTATATTAAACTAATACAGAGTCATGCAACTCCTATGATGCACCACCTAACTCACTCAGAGTAAAATACGCACATTGTGTTATTGGAAATGTAATCTGCCAGGGAGCCCGGTTCATAGGACAGAATGTGGGCTGGAGGTACAACTCCCACAAGACTATAAAAATGATAGGAAAATGCAGTTTAATGTTTCTTTGAACTGATTCAAAAAAAAAATAAAGAAATTCTGGATCAGTTAAAAAAACCTGAAATATTCTGGCACCTTAGAGACTAACAAATTTATTAGAGCATAAGCTTTCGTGAGCTACAGCTCACTTCATTGGATGAAGTGAGCTGTAGCTCACGAAAGCTTATGCTCTAATAAATTTGTTAGTCTCTAAGGTGCCACAAGTACTGCTTTTCTTTTTGCGAATACAGACTAACACGGCTGCTACTCTGAAACCTGAAATATTCTGATTCTGGTTTAATGGAATTTTTCATTCTGATCTTCCTGATGAAAAATTTTAATCAAAATCAAAATTTTCTCACAGAAATTTTTGATTTTGTAGAAACTGTGTTTTCTGTCCTAAAATCACACCAATGGAAAATTCCTGAGCAGTTCTACGTGTACCAGCTCAGGAGAATTTGCCCCTCCTAAAAAGGGAGATACAAAAGACTGCTTTGCATTCCCTTGATTCTGGGGCTGCTCTACACTAGGCTAGTCCCCTGGTACCATTTACAGGTGCCTGAAGGCTGCTTTAACCTGTGCCAACATTCTCACATAACTGGGAATCAGTGAGGGCACAAGGGAGCTCAGCCACACCCTTTTTCCAGGCTGCAGCTGCTTATTGGGTATCTCCTCTACCAAAGTATCATCTACACAGAGAGATTCCTCATGGACAGATCCACTGGCTCAAGGTTACTTTGCCCTGGTGGAGAATTGCAAGGTGGCTGGAGCATAACCCAAGACCGAGGACCTTTCAGTCTTCATGAGTATCTTGAATGCATGTGTACTATCCATATATATAGTCTCTCTCTCTCTCTCTCTCTCTGTCTTGCTTATATACACATAATTTTAAAGGAAACATATTTGAAAGTTCTTTACACCCTGGCATCTACTTTTTTCTGACATATCACCTTGTATTGTCCTACTGTTATTCAGGTTATAATTATGCAGTAAGTAATCTTGAAACTCACTGATGTGGACTACTATTGAAAGCAATAGCTTAGAAAGATTTTAGAAAAAAACCTAGTCATTTTGAAGTTCATGAATAGCAATGGCAAATACCCTAACTAGAATAGAATTACATGAGTTATCAATAGTCATGCTTTCGAAACATAAGCTGAACACCATCTGGGCTCTGAAAGATATTTCTCCCACAGTATTGCGTTGCCAATTTGGGTATATTGTGGGTTTTTTACGCCTTCCCATGAAGCGTCTAGCACTGGCTACTGTTGGAGACAGGATACCATACTAGAAGGACCATTGTTCTGTTCCTCTGTGGCAATTTCTACATTGCTAAATGGTGAAGAGGGCAAATTCTCTGTTAAAGTTGGGAGAAAGTACATCTTCTCAGAGGAAATGGTCCCCTTTACCAAGCTGTGATGTTGTAATACTGACCATTTGATGACTATAGAATTATCTGTATCAGGTTCAGTATCAAGACAGTGCTGAGATTATGAAAAACCAAAGCAGTGTGCAAGTAAAAGCCTGTCTAGACAAGGCAGTGAGAAAGACTAGAAGATCTATTGCTTGGGATGGCTGCTGCAGCTTTCCATAAGGCTAGGAAGATTGAAGGTACACAGAAATGCTAGCCAAGAAAGAGAATGAAGCAGTACACAAATCACAAAAGGTAGCAGAGAAGACCAGAAGGCTGACAGTAGTTAAGTGTATATAAAAAACACCCAGGTTGGCTAGGGGATAAAAGAACAATACCAGTTGAGTCAGATGGAAATCAGCTGACAAAACTAAGTAAGTGATTCAATGTCTTAAAAACAGAAGCCGCAGAGGTGAGATTTGGTTTCCAAGCTTTGATTTAGTGCCTATAATACATTTATGGATGTAAAACCTTGGAGATGCATAATGACAGTGAATTAGTTACATTCTAAAAAATAATCAGAGCTGAATAAAGCAAAACCTTACTTGAAACTGCACCTAAAATGCAAACTTAACTGGTTTTGATATTGTGGCATCCCTTAAGAAACAACAATAAACATGTAGTTAATTTTCACATGTGCAATTTACTGAATTACTTGGGCTTATATCATAGCTTCCATTGGTTCAGTGATACACATGGAGAACTATTTTTTTTTGTTTCAGAGTGTGACAGGGTGCTGAGTAAGAAGCACTTAATCAGCCCCTGCCACTCCAGCACCAATCAAGGGGAATGGATTGGGGCTGGTTGGATAGCCCTGTGTTGGCCTGATAACAGGCAGCACCTGCCAGCCTCATTAGCCAAGGCTATAAGGGCTGGGAGGAAAGGCCAGGCACAGAGGGAGCCTTTTGGTCTGTTGCTGGCCAGCCCTGCACTTGGCAAAGTTGGCTGCGAAACCTGTACATAGGTGGAAAGTGGTGGCGGGAAAACAACTGTAAATATAGAACACTGGTGTTGCATCAAGCTGGTATTCGTGACTGATGTAGTGGGCAACAGGGGCCGAAACCAGAGAGACCCCAGCATGCGCTGCACTAAACAGAGAATCAGCTCAACCTGGCAGCTATCTTCAGTCAATAGGTCACATTCTGATTTTAGTCACATTTGTGTAAATCTGTGGTTGCTTCACTTTCCTTTTGATTTACACTGATGTAAATCAAATCAGAATTTGGCCCACTGTCTCACATCTTTTGGGTTTCCTTCCTTCCTCTAGACTGAGGAAAAAAAGACAGAATCCCCTGTGAAGAAGAAATGCCCTATATATTGTTATAGTCACAAAGTGACAAACAAATATATTTTTTATTTATTTAGGGTTTTTTTCATTTTTGCTCATGCCTGAATACATATGGGACCAGAAAAAAAAATGCCAAAGGAAAATGTTTATCAAGGCTTCTAAAACACAATATTAGCTTTTGGGTAATCTGGAGTAATCTACAAAAGGTAGATAGTGCCAAACCAACCTGATCTCCTTCTTTGAGAAAGTAACAGATTTTTTAGACAAAGGAAACGCAGTGGATCTAATTTATTTAGATTTCAGTAAGGCGTCTGATACCGTGCCACATGGGGAATTATTAGTTAAATTGGAAAAGAAGGGGATCAATATGAACATCAAAAGGTGGATAAGGAATTGGTTAAAGGGGAGACTACAACGGGTCCTACTGAAAGGTGAACTGTCAGGCTGGAGGGAGGTTACCAGTGGAGTTCTACAGGGATCAGTTTTGGGACCAATCTTATTTAATCTTTTTATTACTGACCTCGGCACCAAAAGTGGGAGTGTGCTAATTAAGTTTTCAGATGATACAAAGCTGGGAGGTATTGCCAATTCAGAGAAGGATTGGGATATTATACAGGAGGATCTGGATGACCTATTAAACTGGAGTAATAGTAATAGGATGAAATTTAATAGTGAGAAGTGTAAGGTTATGCATTTAGGGATTAATAACAAGAATTTTAGTTATAAGCTGGGGACACATCAATTAGAAGTAATGGAAGAGGAGAAGGACCTTGGAGTATTGGTTGATCATAGGATGACTATGAGCTGCCAATGTGATATGGCTGTGAAAAAAGCTAATGCAGTTTTGGGATGCATCGGGAGAGGTATTTCCAGTAGGGATAAGGAGGTTTTAGTACCATTATACAAGGCACTCGTGAAACTTCACCTGGAATACTGTGTGCAGTTCTGGTCTCCCATGTTTAAAAGGGATGAATTCAAACTGGAGCAGGTACAGAGAAGGGCTACTAGGATGATCCAAGGAATGGAAAACTTGTTTTATGAAAGGAGACTTAAGGAGCTTGGCTTGTTTAGCCTAACTAAAAGAAGGTTGAGGGGAGATATGATTGCTCTCTATAAATATATCAGAGGGATAAATACAGGAGAGGGAGAGGAATTATTTCAGCTCAGCACCAATATGGACACAAGAACAAATGGGTATAAACTGGCCACCAGGAAGTTTAGACTTGAAATCAGACGAAGGTTTTTAACCATCAGAGGAGTGAAGTTTTGGAATAGCCTTCCAAGGGAAGCAGTGGGGGCAAAAGATCTATCTGGCTTTAAAATTCTACTCGATAAGTTTATGGAGGAGATGGTATGATGGGTTAATGTGATTTTAGTAATTAATTGATCTTTAAATATTCAGGGTAAATAGGCCTAATCCCTGAGATGGGATATTAGATGGGTGGGGGATCTGAGGTACCTAGGAAGAATTTTCTGTAGTATCTGGCTGGTGAATCTTGCCCATATGCTCAGGGTTTAGCTGATCGCCATATTTGGAGTCAGGAAGGAATTTTCCTCCAGGGCAGATTGGAAGAGGCCCTGGAGGTTTTTCGCCTTCCTCTGTAGCATGGGGCATGGGTCAGAGGGAGGATTCTCTGCTCCTTGAAATCTTTAAACCACGATTTGAGGACTTTAATAGCTCAGACATAGGTGAGGTTTTTCATAGGAGTGGGTGGGTAAGATTCTGTGGCCTGTGTTGCGCAGGAGGTCGGACTAGATGATCAGAATGGTCCCTTCTGACCTTAGTATCTATGAATCTATGAATCTATAAAATATATATATAATTAAAATACCTCCATTGGAGAAGTAAGAGAAACAATATTTTGATAGAAATCACAGAGGAATAATATGGGGTGGCTTGTTCTCACCCTCCTAAAGATTAATAATTAAGGGGGGGAGGTTTTCAAAGACATATAGACCATTTAGTTACCTGGTTCCTGTTGATTTACACTACATAAAATTTCACTCTATGGCTTTCCAATGGCAGTTAGGCACCCAACTGTCTTCTGTGCATTTGAAAATCTCCCCCTGAAACTAATTGTAGCTGGATTCAATGGGTCTATATGGTGCCACAATACTTAGTGTTCTTTGGAGATCTCCACAATAAGCGCTGGCAGTACAAATAAGAAGCTGGGAAATAGTATGCACATGCTTTTTTATTGTGAGCCAATATACAGGTTCAGGAAAAACTTATGCAAAACCTTGTTGGACACACTACAGACAAATACCCCCTGAATCCCTCTCTGTTTAGGGTGGGACTTTAGAAGGAAATGTATCTAGAAGAAACTGCTTCCAAGCTGCTGAATTTAGTCTTGATGAATTGGATTAATTTATTGTTCAACAGATGGATTTTAGGACTTTTTGTTGCACTGAAGATAGAATGCAGATTCGGGGACATGAGGGAAAGTTATGTCTCTTTGGCTGCATATTAGACTCCTGTTTTCATTGGAACTGGACTGGAATTATTTTCACGATGTCACGTGTAACTGACAGTTTCTCTGAATTGTGTCCTTTTGTATAAAATGTACAACAATTATTTTAAAAGGGAATATTGCAAGAAGCCAATATTGGACATACTGTGGGCAAGTGGTAGGAAACTCAGAATATCCTGACTTTAAAAGAAGTTAGGGAACCCCCTTGAAAATACACTACAGAAAACAATCCTAGATGGCCAGTGAGAGGGAGTAAGTGATCTAGAGTCATTTCTGTTTTAAATATATATGATGTAATAATTTGGATTGTGATTTGAATTTTTGTTGTCTCTTGTGAGGAGGACGTTTTAGAGAAAAAGAAGATTAACCTACTCTGGGCTATTATACATATATACAATAATGTAAAAGTAATGTATACATGGTTTCTTTAGTGATATCCATTTTCGCTATTTACAATGAAACTCATAAGTGTAAATTTCTTTCCCAGGGCACTGCTCAAGTTGCTGTGTTGTGCTTGACAGTGTGTATCTGGGGGGCGGTTAGCCAAGGTCAAGAAGAGAGTTGGTAGCCTGGAGTAGACAGTTTGGTTCACTATCACACATATCTGCATATCTCCTGCAGATTCAGTCTCCTATCTCTCTCTCTCTCTCTCTCTCTCTAGATATACATACACACACATACAGAAACAAATTCAAATGATGAAGAAAGTTTACTTTAAAAATTGCTTAATGCACTAATAATCTAGCCAGAGCTACATTTAATCAGGGCATATAAACTGATGCTAATGGGAGGCAGTGAATGGATGATTTAGGGCCATTTTGTCCCTTTATAAAAGCTCTCTTTGTGCTCTTCAGAGTAAAGCTCATGTCAGGTGAAAAAAAAATGTTTTGAAATAGATGTTGGCTTTTTAGGATATCAGGGCATCTGCCTCATTTTCCTCCATCTGTGATAAAAGGCTCCAATGAAGTTCTCTGAACTCTCCCACTGACCTCCTTTTATAACATCCAGCATTTTATTTCCACTTTATAACCATTTTGGCTTTGTAGGGCTAAATGCTAGTCACTGTCCACAGCCTGAGTAAAAGGGCTGTATGCAGGGGACTTCATCTGCAGGGGGAAAAGGATGTGTGGTGGGAAACCAAATCATCCACTCCAAGCTATAAGTGCCAGTTCTGGGCCTTGGCTGAGCCCCTTCCCACGCTCAAGTCCAACACAGCTACTTGAGCAGTGCCTTAAGGGAAGAATTTATGTGAGAGTTTCACTGAAAATATCAAAATTGATAGCACTAAAGTAATCATATCATTAATTGGGGCTTTCCTATGTCATAGACAAATGATCTCTGGTGTATTAAATCTTTAGATAACTTGTAGGTGGTAAGTATATCAATGAAAAGTAGAGATGATGGGAAACGATTGAAGCTTTTGTTAGCAGTTAAAAATAGTACTTCTGGTATATAAAAACTATAATGTATAGAGCAGAGGCATAGATCCTTCCTAAATACGTCCCAAACACAGTAGTAGTGCAAAATGCAACAAGCACAGCCGTTAACAAGAATCTATTTCCTGTTCAAGTAACAATAATGCAATAACATATTCTATACTTTCCCTCCAATCAATAACTAATGTAAGATTAAAGTGTTTACAAAGATAAATGCTGCATTTATTTCAGTCTTACGATTCTAATACTGTTGCTATCTTCTTAGGCATAGTTTAAAGAAATGCAAATCACTGCAGCTAAACTTAAAAAAAAAAGGTTTATGCAACTTTGACCTATCTTGATGGACTGAAGGGAGGGTGATGAAAACTGCAATCTTAATAAATCTCCTGCAGTTAGAGGTTTAAAACTCATACTGTTTCAAATTAGTGAGGACAGCAATATTTATTTGCTGCTGAATTCTAGCCAGCGTGACATTTCAGCAGGAAACACTTTATAAGACTTAAACTTATGACCACAGAACTTGCAAACTAATACTTAAAGCATGCATAAATGGAAGGGTTTTATCTTAAATGAAAGCAAAGCAAAAATCTCTTTCTCCTTCATCTTCCCAAAATCAGAAAATGAGATGTTCATGCAAAATATTTTACTGTTCACAAAGATGACAAAAAAGCTAGGAAAATATTGAGATGCAAATACATAAATAAATAAAGGCAATTCCTTGCCCCATTCTCTCAAGACTTTTAAAAACAATCACACAATGCTGCAATCAGATTTTCCATAAGCATTTCTATAAGAGGTAATCTTTTTTTTTTAATGAGAAAGGTTCTGTGGCCAAATGGCAACTCTTTTTCAAATGGGAGCTAGTGAAGTTATTTGTGAGGAAGAAATTGAGAATGAAGCTCATCAGCAGAAGAAATGGGCAACAAAAACGATAACACAAAGCACAAGAATGTCACAGCAACTGCTGCTATATTTTGTTTGTTTAAAACTGCCAGGCTGTGCTGCATTTCAGCAGTAGTGTGGCTGCTGAATTACATTTGTCGGTCATGTTCCAACATATAAAAGCATGTCCTGCCATTTAATTCTATGCCAAAGGCAATCTAGGTTTTCAAAAGCAGGTAATATGGTTGACCCAAATAATTATCAGCCAATCTCAGTACTCTCATCTGCCTTTGAAATTACTTTAAAAAGTCTGGTTCAGGTTCATTGGGCATCCTGCTTAAGGGACCATGAAATTCTTTCCATATCAAGTAGGTTTTATAGCTAAATGTGATGCCCTCCCTACCACTGTTTCACAGCTGTATAGACTTTACCATTGACAAAGTGTCAAAGTGACAGAGCAATCTTCTCAGGACTCTCACAAGCGTGTTGCTGTCATGGAGTCAGATTGTTTAATTGTTAAGCTAGTGATGCTGGAATGAAAGCAGAAGCTCAGTCACCATTGATGAATTGTCACAGGCAAGGAACAGGTTGTTATGTTGAAGAGTAGGAGAAAATGCTATTAATTTTTCATCTGAAGCTAACACCTAAGGTGCCATTTCCTTTATGTCAGCTGTATTGGACTTCATCAGCCATTCCACAGATGCAATCTTGTTAGATTTCACAAGCTAAATAAGTTAAGTATTTGGATAGGAGAATTCCCTGGAAAACCCAAGTACTGGTGATTCCATAGCAGACCCTCTAAATCAGTACTGACCGAATAATTTAAAATGCAAGAAGGCTGTTGGAAATTTGACTAAAATTCTGCTGACTTGTGCAACTAGATATAGCTTCATGGACCTAAACCAGCAAAAATCAAGAGTAAAAGAATGAAGAATATGGTTCACTGTCATTTGGATCGCACACATTGTAAAACCTGTGTCCTGGCCATATTCCAATATGGATAATTATATTGGGTGCAATCTAGGAAGAGGCTTGGGCACCTAACTCCCATTTTTAGGTACTGAAGTTCCAATTTTAGGTGCTTAAGTCCCATCTGTGGCACCATTGTGATTTACAAAATTCCTGCTTGGCTGCCACCTAACCCTGTAGATGCCTAATTTTTTGCCATCAAAGTTCCATAGGCACATACATCTTAGATGGTGGGGCACTGCTCTCCCACTCCAGCTATCTTATCACCAGCCCTTGTAGCACACAGGGCAGAATATGAGTCACCAATGGATGCAAGGCTCCATACTCCATGCATAAAACACTCATGTGAGCCACAGGGGAGTGTACGGCAAGCATGAGCCAGGTGCTGAGCATGGGCCAGAAAAAAGGTGAGGAGATCTATTTGGGGACACAATAGTTGGGCAGAACTAGGTATAGGTGGTAGGGTAGCTTACAGGGACAGGGACTGGGTTAGCAAAGCAGGGAGGTAGCTAGTGGGCATCTCAAGAGGCTCAGATTTGAGGTAAGGGGCAGATTGGGTAGTTTGATAGGGCACGGAAGGGGAACCACCTATATCTAGGGCAAGGAGGCAGGGAGGGTATTCTGGAGAGGGAGAAGACAGGCTAGGGAGTTTGAAGGGATGCCTATGGGTGGAAGAGGGTGGGCTCAGGAAGGAGAAGCAGTTACTGGGAAGGGAGGGAGAGGCCACCGACCATGATCAAGCATGATAAAAAAGTAGCATATTCATGCTGCAACACTGCTGTGGCAGCAGCAATAGGAGGAAGAGGAGGAACTGGGGTAGTCATTGAAGAAACATGAGCCGAAATTTGAGGCTGAACCCGAGCCCAGCACCATCTGTAGTCAATCTCAAAAACATAGATTCATAGATATTAAGGTCAGAAGGGACCATTATGATCATCTAGTCTGACATCCTGCACAATGCAGGCCACAGAATCTCACCCATCCACTCCTGTGATAAACCTCTCACCTATGTCTGAGCTATTGAAGTCCTCAAATCATGGTTTAAAGATGTCAAGGTTCAGAGAATCCTCCAGAAAGTGACCTGTGCCCCATGTTACAGAGGAAGGCGAAAAACCCCCAGGGCCTCTGCCAATCTGCCCTGGAGGAAAATTCCTTCCTGATCCCAAATATGGCAATCAGCTGAACCCTGAGCATGTGAGCAAGATTCACCAGCCAGATACCCAGGAAAGAATTCTCTGTAGAAACTCAGATACCACCCCATCTAACATCCCATCACAGGCTATTGGGCCTATTTACCATAAATAGTTAAAGATCAATTAATTGCCAAAATCATGTTATCCCATCATACCATCTCCTCCATAAACTTATCGAGTTTAATCTTGAAGCCAGATAGGTCTTTTGCCCCCACTGCTTCCCTTGGAAGGCTATTCCAGAACTTCACTCCTCTGATGGTTCAAAACCTTTGTCTAATTTCAAATTTAAACTTCCCGATGGCCAGTTTATATCCATTTGTTTGTGTGTCCACATTGGTACTGAGCTTAAATAATTCCTCTCCCTCTCCGGTATTTATCCCTCTGATATATTTATAGAGAGCAATCACATCTCCCATCAACTTTCTTTTGGTTAGGCTAAACAAGCAAAGCTCCTTGAGTCTCCTTTCATAAGACAGGTTTTCCATTCCTCGGATCATCCTAGTAGTCCTTCTCGGTACTTGTTCCAGTTTGAATTCATCTTTCTTAAACGTGGGAGACCAGAACTGTATACAATATTCCAAATGAGGTCTCACAAGTGCCTTGTATAATGGTACTAACACCTCCGTATCTCTACTGGAAATACCTCGCCTGATGCATCCCAAGACCGCATTAGCTTTTTTCACGGCCATATCACATTGGCGGCTTATAGTCATTCTGTGGTCAACCAATACTCCAAGGTCCTTCTCCTTCTCCGTTACTTCTAATTGATGCATCCCCATCTTATAACTAAAATTCTTGTTATTAATCCCTAAATGCATGACCTTTCACTTTTCACTATTAAATTTCATCCTATTACTATTAGTCCAGTTTACAAGGTCATCCAGATCCTCCTATATGATATCCCGATCCTTCTCTATATTGGCAATACCTCCCAGCTTTGTATCATCTGCAAACTTTATTAGCACACTCCCACTTTTTGTGCCAAGGTCAGTAATAAAAAGATTAAATAAGATTGGTCCCAAAACTGATCCCTGAGGAACTCCACTGGTAACCTCCCTCCAACGTGACAGTTCGCCTTTCTGTAGGACCCGTTGCAGTCTCCCCTTTAACCAATTCCTTTTCCACCTTTCCATTTTCATATTGATCCCCATCTTTTCAAATTTAACTAACAATTCCCCATGTCACACCGTATCAAACACCTTACTGAAATCTAGGTAAATTAGATCCACTGCGTTTCCTTTGTCTAAAAAATCTGTTACTTTCTCAAAGAAGGAGATCAGGTTGGTATGGCATGATCTACCTTTTATAAAATCATGTTGTATTTTATGCCATTTACCATTGACCTCAATGTCCTTAACTACTTTCTCCTTCAAATTTTTTTCCAAGACCTTGCATACTACAGATGTCAAACTAACAGGCCTATAGTTACCTGGATCACTTTTTTTCCCTTTCTTAAAAATAGGAACTACGTTAGCAATTCTCCAGTCATTTGGTACAACCCCTGAGTTTACAGATTCATTAAAAATTCTTGCTAATGGGCTTGCAATTTCATGTGCCAGTTCCTTTAATATTCTTGGATGAAGATTATCTGGGCCCCCCGATTTAGTCCCATTAGGCTGTTAGAGTTTGGCTTCTACCGCAGATATGGTAATATCTACCTCCATATCTTCATTCCCATTTGTCATGCTACCATTATCCCCAAGATCCTCTTTAACCTTATTAAAGACTGAGGCAAAGTATTTGTTTAGATATTGGGCCATGCCTAGATTATCCTTAACCTCCACTCCATCCTCAGTGTTCAGAGGTCCCACTTTTTTCTTTGTTTTCTTTTTATTTATATGGCTATAGAACTTTTTACTATTGGTTTTAATTCCCTTTGCAAGGTCCAACTCTACTTGACTTTTGGCTTCTCTCACTTTATCTCTACATGTTCTGACCTCAGTAAGGTAGCTTTCCTTGCTGATCCGTCCGATCTTCCACTCCCTGTATGCTTTCTGCTTTTTCTTAATCACCTCTCTGAGATGCTTGCTCATCCAGCTTGGTCTACAACTCCTGCCTATGAATTTTTTCCCCTTTCTTGGGATGCAGGCTTCCAATAGCTTCTGCAGCTTTGACTTGAAGTAATCCGAAGCCTCCTCTGCCTTTAGATCCATAAATTCTTCAATCCAATCCACTTCCCTAACTAATTTCCTTAATTTTTGAAATAAAAAACCCTAGTCACGGATCTATTTTTGATTATCCTTCCATTTAGTTTGAACTGAATTATCTCATGATCACTCAAACCAAAGTTCTCCCCTACAACCATTTCTTCTAAGAGGTCCTCACTGCTCACCAAAACCAAATCTAAAATGGCATCCCCTCTTGTCAGTTCAGCAACTACTTGGTAAAGGAATCCATCAGCTATTGTATCCAGGAAAATCTGAGCCCTATTATTATTACTTGCACTTGTCCTTCAGTCTATATCTGGGAAGTTAAAGTCTCCCATGATCATGCAGTTCCCATTAGTATTTACTTCATTATAAACATTAAAGAGGGCTCTATCCATATCCAAATTAGATCCCGGCGGTCTATAGCACACCCCAAGTACTATCACAGGGGAGGCTGTAGTAGTTTTCTTCCCCAGTGTGATTTTTGCCCAGACGGACTTGGTCTTATCCATTCCATCGCTTCTTATTTCTTTGCATTCTACCTCATCATTGATGTACAAGGCTACTCCACCACCTTTACCTTTATTTCTGTCTTTCCCAAACAGCACATACCCTTCAATAGTTGTAGTCCAATCATGACTACTATTCCACCATGTTTCTGTTATCCCTATAATATCTGGTTTCATTTCCTGCACCAGTAGCTCTAGTTCCTCCATTTTGTTACCTAGACTACTCGCATTGGTGTACAAACATCTTATTTTTTGTTGTTTGGCCTCGCTCACATTCTTTACCCAATTAGGCACGGACATTCTACAGCCAGTATTACCTATTAGACTGGTATCCACACATTGACTTCCTCACAGACCCAGCCACATGGTCAACTTCCATCGGATTGTGACCTTCCAATGTGTGCTGGGAGTTGTCACTGGAACATGCATCACAATCAAGAAACCATGGCATGGTCCTGCATGCCTATATAAGGCAACATCAAACTTACATAATGAACATGATGGTCATGTGCAATGGCAAATTAATATTCATGGACATTCATCTCTGGCCCAATGGCTATTTCAGTTTTTATCCACAGTGAAACAATCAGGCCAGAGAGAGAGAGAGAGAGATGGGAATGACTGATTACAGCACTCACCTGTCTAGTCCCCCGGTCCAATGACTCTTTCATCAGGAAAGGTTGAGGGAAACAGCTTCATCAGGAGAGATTAAGGGAGCCCCACATCAGAATATCCCATAACTCCATGGTCCAAGCACTTAACCTGTAAGGTATTTCAGACCCCTGTTGCAATCCTTTCTCCCACTCTGGTAGAAAAGGGGGACTGGATGTGGGGTCCACCACATCCCTGATGAGTGTTCTAACCCCTGGTCTGCTGATCCCCACTCCACCTCCCATTTTTGTGTAGAGCAAGGCAAGCGCTTAACTCATTCTCACAAGAAATTACTTTGACACCTTAGCCACCTGACTCCAGGAGAGGGATTCCCATTTATGGATCACTAGCACAGCTAGGTGCTTATGTCTCAGAGAAGGGCAGGGCTTAGCACAAACCTCTCTGGTTGGCATCTCTTATTAGCCGGCTTTAGTGGTTTCCTGTTCAGCATGCTGGTTTTGGTGGATCACATGTCTAGGTGCTTAACTCTCTCCATTCATCATCTAGGAGTCATTGAGCATCTAACTCGGCTTTGTGGATCACAGTGTTGTCCTACAATTTTCTAGGTGCTTAAAGGTTAGGTGCTGGAATGCTCAGCATTGCAACACCTAAGTTTTTGTGGATCCCACCCATTCTGCCTACCTGAAATCCTCCTTCTTTCTCTCTTGCATGCTGTTTTTTTCTTTACACCCTGTTCTAAACTGTTGTTAATATTCTTATGTTCCAGATTTTGGTTTTATATCTCATTAAAAATCATGCTGTTTTTTGCAATGCACACCTCAGAATAACAAAAAAAAAAGGGAAGAACTGACCACACAGAAATTGGGTAATTTCTGGTACAGGAAAAATGATTGCACAGAAACTCTGCAGTGCTGTTTAAAAGCTTCCAGAAAGATAAATCAAAACACCTGTGTCCTCAATGAAACACTCAGTTTGAATAACCTTCAGATCATCCATGAGCTAGCAGGATTTCTTTTTTACCTAGCATGGCAAGGGCTAAAAAGCAAGGATCTTAAATGAAGCATTTTAATTCCTACAACTCTTTGGTGTTTCTATAATATATTTTTAGAAAAGCCTGAAATGTTGACAATAGTACGTTGTTGCCTAAATTAAACAGACAAGTATAGCCAAAAGGAATTAGTTTCTCTGACTGTATTTAAATTGGGTGTGAGTATAATGTAGAGGGAGTTTAAAAAAATAACCTGGAATAAAAGAAACATAGTAATTGTAATCATCATTAAAATTTGAGAATATCCCTTATAGTGCTATCACTGCTACCTCAGCATTCAACATACTATTCCAAATTCTTAGTGTATATGACATAGCAAGATCACTGAAAAAGTTAATTTTCCCACTGGTTTTATGCTGCTGCTGTTCTATTGACTTCAATGGAGTTCTGATTTTCATGTCTGTAACTGAAATCAGAATGTGGCCTATTGCTTTTTTTTAAACAATGAAAAATAAATAATTTCACTGTAATTACAGAAGTCAGAGATAGAAAAGACCAATTCCATTATGTGTTCAATCTCTCTGCTAGTGCAGGATTTTTCCTCACAGTGGCCATCAGGTGATCAGGCATCACAGGGACAATCATGGTACAAAAATTTGGAGAGATAAGAGGAATGAACCTTGTTACAGATTGATCCTCACAATGGGAGTGATCATCTCAGAAAAATTTGGGGTTTATTGCAGACTACATCATTACGTAAACTTGCAGAACTTGAACTTATACCTGAGATGGGGTTCTGGAGTGCAGGTTTCTTCTAATCTGGCTGTAGAGAAGTAGCCAGCATTTTCAGCCTCCTCCCTGAAAGGCTGTAGTTAGCTCTTAAACTCTTTTTAGCAAGAAGATTGTACCCTAATGTCTGCTGAACCATATTCAGTCTGAAGGTAAAATCTTGGATCCATTGTAATTAATGGCATGAAGGATGTGGGAATGCCCAGAATATTTTATGAATATTATATTATCTATTTGCCTGATTTTTATTGTGGTGTTTACAATACAATTACCAGGATTTAATTTCAGTGAGAGCTGACTTGACAAATACAAGAACAGACACAATAAACTTCAGATTTCACAATTTACTGATAGCTAAAGGACAATGCAGAAAACCAACTGCTTCTGGAGTCTATTCCCCCACCACCACCCAGCCAGCCAACCAAGCCACTGTGATCAGATGCAAGGATCCGAGGAGAAGATGAAGGACTCAGTGATTTTTATAAAGAAATATATTCCTTAAAGGGAGGAGACAGTAAGAGAGGCAGAGATTGCTCAGAAGCAGGCTAAAGCCCAGTTCCCAGAGGTCGGTGTGCCTTACATAGGCGCCGACTCTGTGAGTGCTCCGGGCTTGGAGCACCCTTGGAAAAAAGAAACAGTGGATGCTCAGCACTGATCAGCTGTTCAGTGATGGGTGGGAGGTGCTGTGGGGAAGGGGCAGAGTGGGGGGAGGGAGAGGTGGGGAGAGGCAGAGCTTTGGGGGAGGGGCATGGCTGGGATGAGATGAAGTGGAGCGAGAGTGGGGTCTTGGGGAGAGTGCAGGTAGAGCACCCACCCAGAAAGAAGGAAGTTGGGGCTTGTGGTGCCTTGGATAAACTAGGCCTCTCTAAAATTTAGATAGACAGATATGAGTATAAACTGTTCATTGTGTGAAAAACCGCTTGCTCTTGGTATGCTCTGTTCTGACTCTTTAGACAATAACCAATACTTTAGTTGACAAAGCTGGTTTGGGTCACTATATCCAATGCTAGTCACAGCTCCTGTAGAGAAGACTTGCATAAAACTGAGCCCTGCTCAGTAGAACCTGCTGAACAATCACAGTTAATACACAGGGTGCTGTAGCCCAGTACCCCAGTTGAGGAGTGGGAGAGTTGCAGGATTCTATCCCAGGGCAGGTGAAAGTAAGAGGCCTATCACCTTTTCCACCCATAGAGACTTGAAGAAGGTTCAATGTGCAGCTAGCCCTGAACTGTGACCAATGGTACAACTCCCATTGACTCAAGGGTCCAGGATTGCACTCTATGTTTGTCCTGAATACAAAAATCACACATGACTCATTTAGGCTGACATGTTTCTGCCTGGACATGTCAGCTGGTCTACTTTCTAAGAAAAAATATGCTGAAAGCCCTCCCTATTTTACATGTTGTGAGCCACTGATCAAAGAATGGAAAAATGTATCCACAAATACAGTTGCAAAATCTGTTTTGTGATTCAATTTGACTATATTCATGGTCATTTGTTTCTTTTCTAATGAGTATTTGCATGGGAAGTTCTGTTCATACAGATGTTTGTGGCAGTATTATTATGTGTACCCTGCATTCATGTGTTGAACAAGATATCTGTGTGCAAACTTATGCTTCTATTAATCAATAATTCTTACTGGTTAATTGCTAACTGTCATTCATTATTCTCCTTTTTCAAAAGGTTCAATCAATATCAGGGATCAGGAACAAAATCATGTGACTTAGGCAACCAATCACACATAAAGAATGATGAAAAAAATAATCTTAGCATTCATTTTGTGAATGGTCTGTAGATTTCAGTCCAAGTTTCCAATGGGCAATGACAAAAAATCAACAGGTCTGAGAAAATACTCATCTGCTTGAAGATTGTTCATGACCGGGGGGGGGGGGGGGAGGAGGAAGGGGGGAAAGAGTTCAAACTGGTAAATAAATTGTTGATTTTGAATAATTCTTCCAGTTTTAGTGTTACTTATAAATTCTTGTATTTTTATTATTTGCATTATTATATCTTACAAGTAAATTGCTAATGATGAGCAAAGATGTATTTTTTTAACAAGGTCCTAAATTTAGAAATCCTGATAGAGTAACTAAAGCACACATTTGTATGGACAGTTCCTCACACTGGTAGGTCATTAGCTTCATTGTGAAACATGTCACAACAAACAAGAGATGTATCCCTAATGGTAAGTCTAAGCCCTGGTCTACAGTAGGAGTTGAGGTTGAATTTAACAGTGTTAAAATCGATTTTAACCCTGCATCCCTCCACACGACAAAGCCCTTTTTTCCGACTTAAAGGGCTCTTAAAATTGATTTCCTTACTCCACCCCAGACAAGGGGATTAGCGCCGAAATCGGCCTTGCTGGGTTAAATTTGGGGTACTGTGGACGCAAGTAGACGGCCGCTCCGGGTCAGAGCCAAAACATGCCACTTCTGTGATGAACTGCATGCCATTTTAGGGGGTTCAGCCACCACTACCCCAGCCATGTGGTTGAATCCTTCAATGGAGATAGAGGCAACACAGAAGCAGGTTTTCGGGATGAAGAAGATGATGAGGAGGTTGTAGATAGCTCACAGCAAGCAAGCAGAGAAACCGTTTTTTCCGACAGCCAGGAACTGTTTCTTACCCTGGACCTGGAGCCAATACCCCCCGAACCCACCCAAGGCTGCCTCCCAGACCCACAAGGTGGAGAACGGACCTCTGGTGAGCGTACCTTTTAAAATAGTATACATGGTTTAAAAGCAAGCATGTTTAATGATTCATTTACCCTGGCATTCGCGGCTCTCCTGGATGTAATCCCAAAGCCTTTGCTAAAGGTTTCTGGGGAGGGCAGCCTTATTCCGTCCACCATGGTAGGACACTTTACCACTCCAGGCCAGTAGCACATACTCGGGAATCATTGTAGAACAAAGCATTGCAGCGTATGTTTGCTGGCATTCAAACAACATCTGTTCTTTATCTCTCTGTGTTATCCTCAGGAGAGTGATATCATTCATGGTCACCTGGTTGAAATAGGGTGCTTTTCTGAAGGGGACATTCAAAGGTACCCATTCCTGCTGGGCTGCTTGCCTGTGGCTGAACAGAAATGTTCCCCACTGTTAGCCACTGGGAGGGAGAGGGACTAGCCACGCGGTGGGGGAGGCAAAATGCGACCTGGTAATGAAAGCACATATGCTATGTATGTAAAGTTAACAGCAAGGTTTACCATGAAAAAGTGTACCCATTGTTTCATAAAATGTGTCTTTTTAAATACCACTGTCCCTTTTTTTTTTCCTCCACCAGCTGTATGTGTTTCAAGGATCACAAGATCTTCTCCTTCCCAAAGGCTAGTTAAGATTAGAAGGCGGAAAAAAAATGCACTCGCAATGAAATGTTCTGAGCTCATGCTGTCCTCCCACACTGACAGAGCACAGACAAATGCATGGAGGCAGACAATGTCAGAGTACAGGAAAGCACAAAATGACTGGGAGGAGAGGTGGTGGGCTGAAGAGAGTAAGTGGTAGGCTGAAGAGAGGGCTGAAGCTGAAAGGTGGTGGCAGTGTGATGATAGGAGGCAGGATTCAATGCTGAGGCTGCTGGAGGATGAAACTGATATGCTCCGGTGTATGGTTGACCTGCAGAAAAGGCAGCTGGAGCACAGACTGCTGCTGCAGCCCCTGTGTAACAAACCGCTCTCCTCCTCATGTTCCATAGCCTCCCCCAGATGCCCAAGAATGCAGCATGGGGAGGAGGGCTCCAGACACCCAACCACTCTACCCCAGAGGACAGCCCAAGCAACAGAAGGCTGGCATTCAATAAGTTTTGAAGTGCAGTGTGGCCTTGTCCTTCCCTCCTCCACCATCCCACCCGGTGCTTCCTTCCTCCCCCATCCTCCCAGGCTATCTTGGCAGTTATCCCCCTATTTGTGTGACGAACAAACAAACAATGCATGAATTTGAAACAACAATGACTTTATTGCCTCTGCAAGCAGTGATCAAAGAGAGGAGGGGAGGGTGGTTAGCTTACAGGGAAGTAGAGTGAACCAAGGGGTGGGGTGTTTCATGAAGGAGAAACAAACAGAACTTTCACACCGTAGCCTGGCCAGTCATGAAACTGGTTTTCAAAGCTTCTCTGATGTGCACCACGCCCTCCTGTGCTCTTCTAACCACCCTCGTGTCTGGCTGTCCGTAACCAGTGTCCAGGCGATTTGCCTCAACTTCCCACCCCACCATAAACGTCTCCCTCTTGCTCTCACGAATATTGTGGAGTGCACAGCAAGCAGTAATAACAGTGGGAATATTGGTTTCGCTGAGGTGTAACTGAGTCTGTAAACTGCGCCAGCACGCTTTTAAACATCCAAATGCACATTCTACCACCATTCTGCACTTGCTCAGCCTGGAGTTGAACAGCTCCTGAGTACTGTCCAGGCTGCCTGTGTATGGCTTCATAAGCCATGGCATTAAGGAGTAGGCTGGGTCCCCAAGAATAACTATAGGCATTTTAACATCCCCAACTGTTATTTTCTGGTCTGGGAATAAAGTCCCTTCCTGCAGCTTTTGAAACAGACCAGAGTTCCTGAAGATGCGAGCATCATATACCTTTCCCGGCCATCCCATGTTGATGTTGGTGAAATGTCCCTTGTGATCCACCAGTGCTTGCAGGACTATTGAAAAGTGCCCCTTGCGGTTTATGTACTCACCGGCTTGGTGCTCCAGTGCCAAGATAGGGATATGGGTTCCGTCTATGGCCCCACCACAGTTAGGGAATCCCATTGCAGCAAAGCTATACACTATGACCTGCACATTACCCAGGGTCACTACCCTTGATATCAGCAGATGTTTGATTGCATTGGCTACTTGCATCACAGCAGCTCCCACAGTAGATTTGCCCACTCCAAATTGATTCCTCACTGACTGGTAGCTGTCTGGCATTGCAAGCTTCCACAGGGCTATTGCCACTCGCTTCTCAACTGTGAGGGCTGCTCTCATCTTGATATTCATGTGTTCAGGGCAGGGGAAAGCAAGTCAAAGTTCCATGAAATGGTCCTTACGCATCAAAAGTTTTGCAGCCACTGGGAATCGTCCCAGACCTGAAACACTATGCGGTCTCACCAGTCTTTGCTTGTTTCCTGGGCCCAGAATCGGTTTTCCACCACATGAATCTGCCCCATTAGCACAGCGATGCCCACATTGCCAGGGCCCATGCTTTGAGAGAAGTCTGTGTCCATGTCCTCATCACTTTCGTCACGGTAGGTGACGTTCCTATTCGCCCAGTTTAGCTTTGCCAGGTTGTGGTGCTGCATATGCTGCTGGATAATGCGCTTGGTGTTTAATGTGCTCCTAATTGCCAAAGTGATCTGAGCAGACTCCATGCTTGCCATGGTATGGTGTCTGCACAGAAAAATGGTGCAGAACGATTGTCTGCCGTTGCTCTGACGGAGGGAGGGGTGACTGACGACATGGCTCACATGGTTGGCTCACAGGGAATTAAAATCAACAAAGGGGGTGGCTTTACATCAAGGAGAAACAAAAACAACTGTTACACAGAATGTCCCACTCAAGGATTGAACTCAAAACCCTGGGTTTAGTAGACCAATGCTCAACCCACTAAGGTATCCCTCCCTCTGGTATTTCAGGTAGGACTGAATCTCCATTAAAGTTTTCAAGGTGCCCCTGACAGACCTCACCAAAATGATTGTCGGCCGTTGATTTCACAGAGGGAGGGAGGGGGGAGCAAATGAATACAAAACAAATCTGTTCTATTTCTTGTTTTGATCCACTCCATCTATCTTTTACATCTTTGGCTGGCAGCAGATGGTGCAGTAGGACTGCAAGCCATCTATATCTCCCAGCTGCCCAGCAGAAGATGGTACAATAGGACTGCCTGCAGGACTAAAGAGAACAACCTGGTCAAGTCACTCCTAATTTAGTCCCTGCGTCAATGTCTGCCCAGGTGCTCCTGACCGACCTTACCGAGGCGGCCAGGAGCACCTCGGACACGATGACAACAGTTTGCACCGTCTGCTGTCACAAGGCAATGGGTTGCTGCTTCTGTGTAGCAATGCAGTACCGCGTCTGCCAGCACCCAGGAGACATGGTGACAGTGAGCTGAGCGGGCTCCATGCTTGCTGTGGTATGGTGTCTGCACAGGTAATTCAGGAAAAAAGGCACGAAACAATTGGGAGGGAGGAAGGGAGGGAGGGCCTGACGACATGTACTCAGAACCACCCACGACAACGTTTTTTGCCCCATCAGGCATTGGGATCTCAACCCAGAATTCCAATGGGCGTCAGAGACTGCAGGAACTGTGGGATAGCTACCCACAGTGCAACACTCCAGAAGTCAACTCTAGCCTCAGTACTGTGGAAGCACTCCTCTGAGTTAATGCACTTAATGCACTTAGAGCATTTTGTGCGGGGACACACACAATCGACTATATAAAAATGATTTCCAAAAAAAGACTTCTATAAATTCGACCTAATTTCGTAGTGTAGACATACCCTAAGTATGTACAGAACAGATAAACAGATGCATATATACAGTACCTACTACATCCAAAGAGCATCTGTACAGAAGTAGGTTCTGTTGATATTTTGGCTCCATCCGTGGAGAGATGGAACAGTATAATCCTTGTTTTTATTTTGTCAACTCAGCAAATATGGCTGATGGAATTCAGAGTTTACCAAAGCAAGTGACAGATTACAATGACAAAGGTTCCATTGTTGTTCTTAATAAACATGAAAGCAAAAATATTTACATGAGTTGTAAGCTATTTTTTTGGCAGGTGTCCTTGGGAAAGTTGTATCTCTTTCCTCAAGGTGTTTTTAAACTGGCTTTAAACTTTACTTTTCAGGTTTATTTAGACCAACATTCTCCAAATCTTTGGCTTGCCTGGCTTTTTCATATGATAATCAGGACTGCCATATGTTTAAGAGATTTGCTTCTCACTTAGCTGCTTTAACTTGGAGAAATAATCAGCACTATTCAAAGCCAAATTCAATGGCTTGATGAAAAGAACACTCATGAAGCAACTGTCCATCAGCTTTTCATACTGTGACAAAATGGTTTTCATTTTATTCCAATTGGTTTGAGCAGTTGCTATTGTGCATTCATAGGATTCTGAGGTATTGGGTTTATACTTCGTTTTGAAAGAGTGAGAATGAATTCATGTCAATGAAACTGCTACTCCCTTTCTGTAAACATTGTGGAATGCTCCAGGATAAACAAGGAAAATGCTCTTAAACCCAAGCTAATTAAGTCCAAGGTCCTTATTTAAACCTACTTGAAGACCATAGACACACAAACTTATAACTATCATTTCAACTGCTGAAACATGCCTTATTGTTGAGGTTAGATATAAATGAGTCCTGAATCACAACAAAGAGCAGGTTTGGGTTTCCAAATAAAGACAGTTTTCAAAATCAAAACAACCCTCCCCACTGACCTTCTTGACTATAGGTCATAGTAGAACAGAATGGACAAGAGAGAAAGACAGAATTCTGCAAACAGAAGCACACAATACAGCAAATGCACAATGTCATTTTAAAAGTCCAGAAGGCACATTTTAATTAAGAAAGTTATAGACTATGAGCGTAATCCAAACCCATTCAAGTCAATGGAAATGTTTCTACTGGCTCTGTGTTGGGGTTGGGACTCACCACCTCCTGTTGATACCTCCAGAAATTAGCTCAGTCCATGTGGAGCACCTTCCACTGGTGGTGTCCCATCCATCTCCTGCCCTCTGTTGGCATCTGGACCCGCGTTGCTCCCTTCTCACAGTATCCTCTTCTGGACACTGTTCTCCGGCAGTACCCCCTAGTCCACACTCACCCCCTTCTGGGGTGGGGCTGTTAACAGTAGTCCTTCTGCATCACCCAGCTGCAGTGGTCAACAACACCCCCGAAGTCTAACCCCTTCTGTCAGGGGTCAGGCTGCTATGGCCACTTCTAATGGCCAGGTATAGTACAAGGGTGAAGGGGGGGACCCAGGCCCACCCTCTAATCTGGATCCCAACCCAGGTACCCTCTTGCAGCAGCCTCTCTGCCCTCCTTTGCTCCCCTTGTCCACCTCTCCTCCTTGGGCTGCTTCCTCTTCGGCCCCTTGTGGGCCCTTCTATCAGGGCCTGCAGGTACTGGGTTGGCGTTCCCTTCTGCTCCCCTGAGCCTGTCCTGTTCTGTCCTGTCCTGATTTCCTCATTCAGGAGACAGACCTTCCCCTTTGGAGGTGAGGTGAGGTGAGGTGAGGTGAGGTGAGGTGAGGTCTGGTCTGGTCTGGTCTGGTCTGGTCTGGTCTGGTCTGGTCTGGTCTGGTCTGGTCTGGTCTGGTCTGGTCTGGTCTGGTCTGGTCTGGTCTGGTCTGGTCTGGAGACAGACCTTCCCCTTTGGAGGTCTGGGAGAGACTCACTGCCTCTTGCCTGGACAGCCTTTATATAGGGGTCTAGCCTGGCCCTAATTGGCTGCCTCTTGCTTACCTCTGATTGGCTCCCTGCAGGCCCTCTCTGATTGGCTGCCTGGCTGCGCAGCCGCTCTGGCCTGCTGTAGCCCAATCTGCCCTGGGGGTGGGGCACTGCCACAGCACAGACTCCCATTGATTTCAATGGGCATAGGATCAGGCTCTTGACTAATCTCTTTGCCATACCTTTCCTATAGTGATGGAGAGGATACATCAGGCAGAACGAAGGAGAGTTCCAAAGATTAAACCTCTCTTTAGTCCTAGGGTTGCCAATTTTGGTTGGATGTATTCCTGGAGGTTTCATCATATGACAAAATCTTTAATTACAGATTAATCTTTAATTCCTGAAGACGCCAGAAAAATCCTGGAGGGCTGGCAAACCTACTTAGACCATTGGAATAAAATAATTTGGTAAGACTCATTCCATGCTGACAAACAGAGTATAAATGCTTAGATAAAGAAACAATGAGGGCTTGCTTCATTTCTGGGATGGTGGTGATAGCTCCAAATTGAATGATTATGTGTTTTAGTCACCTTTTATCCTTTTAATTGCCTAAATAGATAGATTAGAAATATACATTTTAACCTACCTAAATTCCCTCTGCAGTTTCAAGTGGAAAAATTATTTGTATTCTTCACTTTGCCATTAAAAATCAGTTCCATACTGTATAATGGTTATCACATTTCCAAACCTCTTGGTGACATGTTTCAGTACTGGGGAAAGTCATCCCTATGTATAAAGTATGTAAAACACTTCAGGATTTTTCCAGCTGAAATTTGCTACCATAGTGTCCATTTAATTCCATCCTTGGTTTATTTGATCCTCTACTTCAGTGATTCTCAAACTCTGGGTCGGGACCCCAAAGTGGGTTATGACCCCATTTTAATGGGGTCACCAGGGTTGGTGTTAGACTTGCTAGGGACTGGGGATGAAGCCCGAGAACCACTGCCCAGGGCTGAAGCCAAAGCCCGAGCCCCACTGCCCGGGACCTAGGGATTCAGTAATGGGTGACGGTGCTCAGGTTAAAGGTCTCCCTGCATGGGGCTGAAGCCCTTGGGCTTGGGCTTTGATCCCCTGCCAAAGATGGCAGGATTTGGGCAGGCTCAGACTTCAGTCCCCCCTCCTGAGGTCGTGGAGTAATGTTTCTTGTCAGAAGAGGGTCGCAGTGCAATGAATTTGAGAACCCCTCCTCTACATAATATGAACAAAACCTCAGAAACAAAATTATTTGTATTAAATATAATATGAATGTCAACCCTTTCATTTTGATCTAATTTGCCAGGCATTATTGGATAATGTGATCACTGACTATAACAAGTTGCCATTTAATTATTAAACAAGGCTAAAATATTAAATGAGATACCAGAAAGAGTCCAGGGAGATACATTTTGATATTAATAACTATGACTAAAAGCTAAATTAATCAGACATTCATATTCAATTTTTAATGCTATAAACATAGGTTATATGATTGTTTGTTTAGAATTTTTTTCAGAATTTATATATATATACAGATTGTTTCAGTCACTAATGCATAAATATTGTCATTTAAAGAGGTGACTTGGATGTTACTGTATCCAATATGTGGAAAGAACTGCACAGAAAACAACAGATTTATTGTAGGAGATTACAGACCATGCCATGGATGAGGAGAGAATGAGTAGAACTTGAATGGGGAAGCCACAACTAAATTAGAACATTATTTCCTCACCAACTGGATAAAGTTCACAAACAAATTTTATAGCTTAATTTGCTGTGGTTAAATTCATTCTGGCATGAGGCCTTTAGTTAAATGTATTAAAGGGGAGGGGCTCCATATTATGCAATGTAGAGCTGGCATTTGCATTTATAGTCTGTTAACAGGCTGGTATTGACTTTTGCTCATACTGGATTTGATTGTACCATATAAAATTCTTTAAAATTCTTCCTGGTCCAAATTCCACCAAATAGCACTAAGTAACAGACTTCTAAAGGCATTTAAAGGCACTAAACTTCTAAAGGCACTTTTTCAAATCCCTCTTAAGCACCTTGGTGCCTAACTCCCAATGGAAGCTTTTGAGAATCCCAGTAGGCATTTATTGGCATCTTCAGCCACCTAAATATCTTTAAAAATCTGGCCCTGAGTTCTAGTAAATGAAACACCCCTATCCTGTGTAACAGGAGGAAATTTAAAAGGCCAAAGGCACTGCTCATTTTCCATAAAAATGGTAATTTCCACTAGTGAATCTGAGTTTGGTCAATTCACATATTAATTTGTATTTATCTAATGGACAAAATCACCACATTACTTATTCTATTTCAGCCTTTTTTCCTGAGGTCCAAGGACTGGCAAAGTAAAGATTGTTGCAAATCAGTGATGATGTGTTCTAATTTAGTGTGTGTTAGGGAGACAGGCAGAGAGAGATCTGGAATAGCAGAGGTCATTCTGGAATCAGGACTAAGGGTTAAGGTAAACTGGCCAGCAGATTTGGGGAACTGCCATAGAAGGGTGAATATTGCTGGGTCAGGACAGAGGTTCAGTATGAAAAGTGTGTGAGGATCCATAACAGGAATAGCAAGGTCAGGAATAACATTGGCTGAGTTAGGGAAAAGCTATCACAGTAACTGTTCAGTATAGACAGAATCCTTAAAATTTTCAGGTGTCTACCTGGCTCCAGGCAGTGCTATTCACTTTTGTGAGCACCAGATACAATGATTTTTTTTGAAGAGCAAAGGAAAGTTTATAATGATCTGGTCAAGTAAAAGGCAATTCCTTTATCTAATTCTAAGTCCTGGTACTTCACTGCTCTGCAATTTGATTTAGCTGTTTCTGGCTGTGAATCGACTTGTCAAACATGAGGAGAGGACAAGCTGGAGAGTAAGGATGGACTGAGGAAAACAACAAACTCTGGGTTTACAACTGTTTGCAATGACAGCCTCTAGACCAAAGAGACAGATACTGAGTGAGATGGCTTTCCTGATTTTAGTGGTGTAAAGATTCACATTGACTTGGTGGTGTGGGTGTGAGTGTGTGTGTGGGGGGATCATTTATGATCTGATTTTTCTTCTTAATTGCATTGGGGGGTGGGCATGAAGTTCTAGATGAGTTGTTTTTATTTGATTGCATATCCAGTTCATTTATTCCAGAAAATAGTTTTCAGGACTCCATTTTTTGGTACACTGATACAGTTACATGCTATATTAGTCAAAACATTCCAGCTCAAAGCAAGACCATTTTCCAATAACCTAGCTTTTATTTTATTTCTTTTATGAACAAACTAGCAGAGTAGAGGGTGATTGTGTGGCAGATAACGGTCATGGAGATACACCAACAGGATTCCATGCATGCTCAGTTTGGATATACGTACATATTGAGAAACCAATTTTACACATGCAATACTTCTTTTCTTTGTTGTTTGCACAACTGAATATAGGGGACATCTTTCCCCCTCCACGATGGGATGTTCTACAGCTGGATTGAGGAGGAATTCAGTCAGAATTGGATCTGGAGGCTCTAAGAATGTGTATCATACAGCCGTAGCTCTGTGGGGCAAAGCTATCCCTGCCAATGTGCTGCAGAGTGGATACTGGCCATCCCCAGCACAGAGGGATGATGGGTTGGGGGAGAGAAGTACCCTTTTCCACTCCTCTTTCCTAGCCCCTAAGGAGCCAGCCAGAATCTGAGACATGGTGGATGGATCGACAGATACACATTGGTCTAATTCTCCACTGCCTTGAATCTCGTATCTTCATGCCCAGCAAAGCACGTGTTTAACTTTAAACATCTGAGCAGTCTCATGAAAGTCAGTTGGATTATTCAGCTGTTTAAAATTAAGCAGGTGCTTCAGTGCTTCACTGGGATAGGGCCTTAGTTTGAGGCAGATGATTTCTCTATGTACTGTAAAGCACCTAGCAAACTATTAAGCAATGTAAAAATATAATCATAATATTATCTAAAGGGTATATTCACTACGCCAGCTTACCCCTATCTTCCTGTGAACGTATTCCACTGATTGAGAACACTAGTTTTGAATGGGTTAAATACATGGAGGTGAGACTCCAGTTCTGTGTATCTTTTGTCAGATATTAAGCCAAAAAAGGAAGTTAAAAAAAATAGAAAGGAAAGAGAAAGGTCTTGGTCTGGGTAAGTATGATAAAATGATGTGAACTGAGGACACACTCTGATTGGTTGTTGAACAATTACCAAGAGGTAGGTAAACTGCTGTCTGACATTCTCAGCTTTGTAAACCTGAACACTTTCATACCCACCAGTCCCCAAGGTGCCTGCCAGATGCCTTGATTGAAAATTTATTACATGGGAGAAAATTTAAACAGCAAGCCACTAAAAACAGGATATTTGTCTTGAGCATTTGCAGCACTAAGGCTTGAACTGCTCGATTCATTTATTAAAAAAAAATTAAAGAGGTAAAAATTATTTTAAGCCCCTGTATTAAAATGAAGTATTTATCCCCATATAATATTTTCACACAGAAAGACAAATGTACTTCAATGCTAACTAAACAAAGGGAAATAGCAGTTTTAAGTAGACAACATTATAAAACTTGCATACTGCAGAGTAATTAGAAGACATAATACCTCATTATACAAGATCAATATGCACTTAAGATCAGGTCAGGATCTGTCTCTGAAATAATATACCTCATACTGATTTCCACCACATTTTCAGGATTGATCTGATGAGAAGATCCTACATAGCCTGTTTTTTTTTAGGCATTTTGAGATTTCTTGTGCCTCCAGTGTAAAATTGAAGCCAAGGCAGCTTGTATGTCTACATAGGCAGTTAGCAGTTCTTGTTTGCAAATTCCCCAACAGATGAGTAAAGTCTTTATTTTTAAGAGAGGAGCATGGCTATGTTTTAATATTTTTGTAAGATACTAACTCTTTTGGCTAGAGTTTTCTTTAATGGAAACAAGAAGTGTGGGATACTTATACCTATATTACATTGGTCCGGTTTCTGTATTATTTGCTCTGCTTCATGTAAAAGGGAGCGATCTCATTCTGATCAGATAAGTGGTGGTGAGGAATTTGAGGAACATTTATGAGGCAGCTTGGTTCCAGCTTAATGCTGTCGGTATCTGCAACAACTTTAATAATCAGAGTTGAAATAAATGAACATGACAATGTACTCCAGCAAAGTTTCTAAGGGACATGATAACCTACAGACGATGCCAATCTGATCCTGCTGAAGTCCAAAGAAAAACAAAACAAAATTCCTTCAAGACATGTGGGGATCTTCATCCATGCTTAATTAAAAGAATCTACACCCATGAGAAGGGGGTTATTTTGCCAAAGTATTCTCCTACACTCACCCTAATCTTTGAGTTATTTAATTAGGGAGCAAAATCCTACCTCTCCCCATGCAACTGAAGAAACTATAACTCTGTAAGTATGAACTCATTCATCTTTTTGTCTATGCAGGTTGTTCCACATAAGGGGAAAATGAAACCTTTGAATTCTAAATCCTCCTTTTAAGAAGAAATCATATCATGCGCTCTGCAAAGCATCATGCACTCATATGACGCTTACATAAACAATGAGCTGTAGCTCACGAAAGCTTATGCTCTAATAAATTTGTTAGTCTCTAAGGTGCCACAAGTACTCCTTTTCTTTTTGCGAATACTAAATATATTTATTTAAATATTATCAGAGGGTTTCTTGTGGTATTTCTGGCACTCCATTCTTTTGATCAGAGTATAAATAGTACAAAAAGAGCCTTTTGGGAGTTATTTTGGCTCTCTGTGTCAAAAAGTTTAGCCAGATTTTTTGAGTCTCATCAAAGTTCATGCTTGAGTTTCAGGTGAAAACCTGGATATGGTGTTAGCTCATCCTTATTGCTGTATCTATTTTGACTGGAAGTTACAGCTATAGATGGGGGGGCTAGATCGTTAGGTGGGAGATTAATCAATGTTATTCAACTGAATTTAGTAGCACTATGCTGATCAACACTCTCCTTACAGTGAACACTCTCCTTACAGTGTGTATGATAAACCCATTGTTTCATGTTCTCTGTGTGTGTATATCAATCTCCCCTCTGTTTTTTCCACCAAATGCATCCAATGAAGTGAGTTGTAACTCACGAAAGCTTATGCTCTAATAAATTTGTTAGTCTCTAAGGTGCCACAAGTACTCCTTTTCTTTTTACAAGAAGAGAGGAAATTCTTGATTTAATCCTAAATGGAGCATAGGATCTGGTCCAAGAGGTGATTACAGTTGGACCTCATGGTAATAGTGACCATAATATAATTTAACATCCCTGTGGAGGGGAAAACAGCACAGCAGCCCAACACTGTAGCATTTAATTTCAGAAAGGGGGACTACACAAAAATGAGGAAGTTAGTTAAACAGAAATTAAAAGGTACAGTGCCAAAAGTGAAATCCCTGCAAGCTATATGAAAATTTTTTAAGACACCATAATAGAGGCTCAACTTAAATGTATACCCCAAATTAAAAAACATAATAAGAGAACCAAAAAAATGCCACTATGGCTAAACAATAAAGTAAAAGAAGCAGTGAGAGACAAAAAGGCATCCTTTAAAAGTGGAAGTTAAATCCTAGTGAGGAAAATAGAAAGGAGCATCAACTCTAGCAAATGAAGTGTAAAAATACAATTAAGAAAACCAAAAAAAGAATTTGAAGAACAAGCAGCCAAATACTCAAAAAGTCATAGCAATTTTTTTTAAGTGCATCAGAAGCAGGAAGGCTACTAAACAGCCAGTGGAGACACTTGGTGATCAAGATGCTAAGGGAGCACTCAAGGACAATAAGGTCATTGCAGAGAAACTAAATGAATTCATTGCATCTGTCTTCACAACTGAGGATGTGAGGGAGATTCCCAAACCTGAGCCATTCTTTTAAGGTGACAAATCTGAGGCATTTTCCCAGATTGAGTTGTTATTAGAGGAGGTTTTAGGAACAAATTGATAAACTAAACAGTAATAAGTCACCAGGACCAGATGATATTCACCTAAGAGTTCTGAAGGAACTCAAATGTGAAACTGCAGAATTTCTAGCTGTGGTTTGCAATCTAACATTTAAATCAGCTTCTGTACCAAATGACTGAAGGATAGCTAATCTGACGCCAATTTTTTAAAAGGGCTCCAGAGGTGATCCCGTCAATTACAGCCTCACTTCAGTACCAGGCAAAAACTGGTTGAAACTATAGTAAAGAACAAAATTTTCAGACACATAAATGAACATTATTTCTTGGGAGAAGAGTCAACATGGTTTTTGTAAAGGGAAATCATGTTTCATCAATGTACTAGAATTTTTTGAGGGGGTCAACAAGCTTGTAGACAAGGGGGATACAGTAGATACAGTGTACTTAGATTTTCAGAGAGTCTTTGACAAGGTCCCTCACCAAAGGATCTTAAACTGCCATGGGATAAACTGGTTAAAAGATAGGAAACAAATGGTAGAAATAAATGGTCAGTTTTCAGAATAGAGAGAGATAAATAATGGTGTCCCCCAGGGGCCTCTACTGAAACAAGTCCTATTCAATTTATTCATAAATAATTTGGAAAAAGGGGTAAACAGTGAGGTGGCAAAATTTGCAGATGATGTAAAACTACTCAAGATAGTTAAGTCCCAAGGAGACTGCAAAGAGTTACAAAGAAGAGTTCACAGAACTGGATGACTAGGCAACAAAATGGCAGATGAAATTCAATATTGATAAATGCAAAGTAATTCACATTGGAAAATATAATCCCAACTATACATATAAAGCATCGGGGTCTAAATTAGCTGTTACCACTTAAGAAGGAGATCTTGGGGTCATTGCGGATAGTTCTCTGAAAATATCCACTCAATGTGCAGCAGCAAAAAAAGTGAACAGAATTTGGGAATCATTAAGAAAGTGATAGATAATAAGACAGAAAATATCATGTTGCCTCTATATAAATCCATGGTATGCCCACATCTTGAATACTGCATGCAGATGTTGTCGTCCTGTCTCAAAAATATATATTGGAGGTGGAAAAGGTTCAGAAAAAGGAAACAAAAATTATTAGGGTTCTGGCTTCCATATGAGGAGAGATTAATAAAACAGGGACTTTTCAGATTGGAAAAGAGATGACTAAGGGGGATATGATAATGGTCTATAAAATCATGACTGGTGTGGAGAAAGTAAATAAGGAAGTGTTATTTACTCCTTCACATAACACAAGAACTTGGGGTCACCAAATGAAATTAATAGGCAGCAGGTTTAAAGAAACAAAAGGAAGTATTTCTTCAAACAAAACATAGTCAACCCGTGGAACTCCTTGTCAGAGGATGTTGTGAAGTGTTCAGAAAAGAACTAGATAAGTTCATGGAGGATAGGTCCATCAATGGCTATTAGCCAGGATAGGCAGGGATGTTGTCCCTAGCCTCTGTTTGCCAGAAGCTGGGAATGAGTGGCAGGGAATGGATCACTCGATGATTGCCTGTTCTATTCATTCCCTTTAGGGCACTTGGCATTGGCCACTGTCAGAAGACAGGATACTGGACTAGATGGATTTGAGGTCTGACCCAGTATGGCAATTCTTATGTTCTTATAAAAAGGGGTGGGGCTTAAAACATACCCCTGTTGTCACCATCTTCCATTAGCTTTCTTAGGCGGCTCTCCAGTTAGC
Organism: Dermochelys coriacea; assembly: GCF_009764565.3. Lineage (NCBI taxonomy): Eukaryota > Metazoa > Chordata > Testudines > Dermochelyidae > Dermochelys > Dermochelys coriacea. The sequence goes on along the minus strand of NC_050073.1, from coordinate 93,810,310 downwards.
ATGCTGGCCTTTGTAGATCCCATTGTCAAGTGTCCATTCATTGCGTAAGGAGCCTAATCCAGGGTTTGCAGAACCTGTGATTTTCAAGGCTCCTGAATGTTAGGTGTTGCAATGATCAGTGTTATATCAGCTAAGACTCTTTGTGGATCCAAGCCATATTGCTCAAAACAAAGCAGAGGACACACAGAGAATGTCAAAAGAAAAGGAGTACTTGTGGCACCTTAGAGACTAACAAATTTATTTGAGCATAAGCTTTCATGAGCTACAGCTCACTTCATCAGATGTCCTCTACTTCCCCATACTTTGGAGTAACTGACTATGAACCAGCTATCAGGATTCCCTTAACCATCCCAGCCATGCTGCAATGCAGCTTTCTTTGACAGTACTTTAGGCCAGATTCTGGGCTTTGTTATGGCCCCTTTATCCTGCTGTAGTAGTGCAAACGGGCCATTAAATAGGCCAAACCAGCCAACTCAGGAACCCCCTCCCCGCAGCATAGAGATTGTGTAATAGTAGATTTATAGCTATACAGCATCCTAGCCTTTATGTCAGATACCTCAATGTTTAGGCTTCTTTGCATGACAATGACAATATATTTATATTTCTCTTTACCTTTGGTAATTTGTTGACATTTAAGAGTTGGTTTTGTTTTGTTTTTTTACATTGAAAAAAATCATGGAACAAAATTCTGCATCAGTAGAGTCCTTCGTTTTTGGTTTTTATTGTATTTAATTTTTCCCAGGAATTTATTGGTGTTTATTACCAAAACAACAAAACAGGTGAAAATTGGTTGAAAAAACTATTAACAATTTTTCTGGGTAAATATCGGGGTTTATTTTGGTGGATGGAAGGACAGGGGGAAAAAGTATTCAGTAGATTAATGCTTTGATTAATAGAATTCAATGTTGTTTGCTGCAGAACTAAAAACATGTCACCTCGGAGTTTAAGAAAACAATATATCTCTAATCCCCAAATAAAAAAGTTCATGAGAATAAACAGTTTACTGTTGTAGACTTAGAACTATTAGCCAAAAAATATTTACATTTAATAGTTGGGCCATGCCATTTGCAGCACATACACTCAACTTCATCCTTTACTCCTGTTTTTGTTTTTTTAAACTTTTGAATATTTCCTTGTGTTCTGAAATGTATTCTGATACAAATTTTCAGTTTCTTCCCATTTAGTGTGTCAAATCTTTACCCCGTTATCTGGTAACAGCTTGAAATGTGAACATGGTGGGCATGAGATTCGTCAGTTCGTTCAGATATGTCCACACTTCAGAGCTTGCGTGCATGACTGTTTGTTTATTGTGTGTATCTTCTAGGCTAATACATAGCTTTACTTCAACAGGCAGCTTTGCATATACACACAGACTAATGTATTATTAAAAAGAAAAGGAGTACTTGTGGCACCTTAGAGACTAACAAATTTATTAGAGCATAAGCTTTCGTGAGCTACAGCTCACTTCATCGGATGCATTTGGTGGAAAAAACAGAGGAGAGATTTATATACACACACACAGAGAACATGAAACAATGGGTTTATCATACACACTGTAAGGAGAGTGATCACTTAAGATAAGCCATCACCAACAGCAGGGGGGGGAAGGAGGAAAACCTTTCATGGTGACAAGCAGGTAGGCTAATTCCAGCAGTTAACAAGAATATCAGAGGAACAGTGGGGGGTGGGGTGGGAGGGAGAAATACCATGGGGAAATAGTTTTACTTTGTGTAATGACTCATCCATTCCCAGTCTCTATTCAAGCCTAAGTTAATTGTATCCAGTTTCCAAATTAATTCCAATTCAGCAGTCTCTCGTTGGAGTCTGTTTTTGAAGCTTTTTTGTTGAAGGATAGCCACTCTTAGGTCTGTGATCGAGTGACCAGAGAGATTGAAGTGTTCTCCAACTGGTTTTTGAATGTTATAATTCTTGACGTCTGATTTGTGTCCATTCATTCTTTTATGTAGAGACTGTCCAGTTTGGCCAATGTACATGGCAGAGGGGCATTGCTGGCACATGATGGCATATATCACATTGGTAGATGCGCAGGTGAACGAGCCTCTGATAGTGTGGCTGATGTGATTAGGCCCTATGATGGTATCCCCTGAATAGATATGTGGACAGAGTTGGCAACGGGCTTTGTTGCAAGGATAGGTTCCTGGGTTAGTGGTTCTGTTGTGTGGTGTGTGGTTGCTGGTGAGTATTTGCTTCAGATTGGGGGGCTGTCTGTAAGCAAGGACTGGTCTGTCTCCCAAGATCTGAGAGAGCGATGGCTCGTCCTTCAGGATAGGTTGTAGATCCTTGATGATGCGTTGGAGGGGTTTTAGTTGGGGGCTGAAGGTGATGGCTAGTGACGTTCTGTTGTTTTCTTTGTTGGGCCTGTCCTGTAGTAGGTGACTTCTGGGTACTCTTCTGGCTCTGTCAATCTGTTTCTTCACTTCAGCAGGTGGGTACTGTAGTTGTAGGAATGCATGATAGAGATCTTGTAGGTGTTTGTCTCTGTCTGAGGGGTTGGAGCAAATGCGGTTATATCGTAGCGCTTGGCTGTAGACAATGGATCGAGTGGTATGATCTGGATGAAAGCTAGAGGCATGTAGGTAGGAATAGCGGTCAGTAGGTTTCCGATATAGGGTGGTGTTTATGTGACCATCGCTTATTAGCACCATAGTGTCCAGGAAGTGGATCTCTTGTGTGGACTGGTCCAGGCTGAGGTTGATGGTGGGATGGAAATTGTTGAAATCATGGTGGAATTCCTCAAGAGCTTCTTTTCCATGGGTCCAGATGATGAAGATGTCATCAATGTAGCGCAAGTAGAGTAGGGGCATTAGGGAACGAGAGCTGAGGAAGCGTTGTTCTAAGTCAGCCATAAAAATGTTGGCATACTGTGGGGCCATGCGGGTACCCATCGCAGTGCCGCTGATTTGAAGGTATACATTGTCACCAAATGTGAAATAGTTATGGGTCAGGACAAAGTCACAAAGTTCTGCCACCAGGTTAGCCGTGACAGTATCGGGGATACTGTTCCTGACGGCTTGTAGTCCATCTTTGTGTGGAATGTTGGTGTAGAGGGCTTCTACATCCATAGTGGCTAGGATGGTGTTTTTAGGAAGATCACCAATGGACTGTAGTTTCCTCAGGAAATCGGTGGTGTCTCGAAGATAGCTGGGAGTGCTGGTAACGAAGGGCCTGAGGAGGGAGTCTACATAGCCAGACAATCCTGCTGTCAGGGTGCCAATGCCTGAGATGATGGGGCGTCCAGGATTTCCAGGTTTATGGATCTTGGGTAGCAGATAGAATACCCCAAGTCCTGGCTCCAGGGATGTGTCTGTGCGGATTTGTTCTTGTGCTTTTTCAGGGAGTTTCTTGAGCAAATGCTGTAGTTTCTTTTGGTAACTCTCAGTGGGATCAGAGGGTAATGGCTTGTAGAAAGTGGTGTTGGAGAGCTGCCAGGTAGCCTCTTGTTCATACTCTGACCTATTCATGATGACGACAGCACCTCCTTTGTCAGCCTTTTTGATTATGATGTCAGAGTTGTTTCTGAGGCTGTGGATGGCACTGTGTTCTGCATGGCTGAGGTTATGGGCTAAGCGATGCTGCTTTTCCACAATTTCAGCTCGTGCACGTCGGCGGAAGCAGTCTATGTAGAAATCCAGGCTGCTGTTTCGACCTTCAGGAGGAGTCCACCCAGAATCCTTCTTTTTGTAGTGTTGGCAGGAAGGTCTCTGTGGGTTAATATGTTGGTCAGAGGTGTGTTGGAAATATTCCTTGAGTCTGAGACGTCGAAAATAGGATTCTAGGTCACCACAGAACTGTATCATGTTCGTGGGGGTGGAGGGGCAAAAGGAGAGGCCCCGAGATAGGACAGATTCTTCCGCTGGGCTAAGAGTATAGTTGGATAGATTAACAATATTGCTGGGTGGGTTACGGGAACCATTGTTGTGGCCCCTTGTGGCATATAGTAGTTTAGATAGCTTAGTGTCCTTTTTCTTTTGTAGAGAATCAAAGTGTGTTTTGTAAATGGCTTGTCTAGTTTTTGTAAAGTCCAGCCACGAGGAAGTTTGTGTGGAAGGTTGGTTCTTTATGAGAGTATCCAGTTTTGAGAGCTCATTCTTAATCTTTCCCTGTTTGCTGTAGAGGATGTTGATCAGGTGGTTCCGCAGTTTCCTTGAGAGTGTGTGGCACAAGCTGTCAGCATAGTCTGTGTGGTATGTAGATTGTAATGGATTTTTTACCTTCAGTCCTTTCGGTATGATGTCCATCTGTTTGCATTTGGAGAGGAAGATGATGTGTGTCTGTATCTGTGCGAGTTTTTTCATGAAGTTGACAGATTTCCACTCTATACGGCTAAATTCAGTGCCTTGCATAATCACAGGTTTCAGAGTAGCAGCCGTGTTAGTCTGTATTCGCAAAAAGAAAAGGAGTACTTGTGGCACCTTAGAGACTAACAAATTTATTAGAGCATAAGCTTTCGTGAGCTACAGCTCTCTTCATCGGATGCATTTGGTGGAAAAAACAGAGGAGAGATTTATACACACACACACAGAGAACATGAAACAGTGGGTTTATCATACACACTGTAAGGAGAGTGATCACTTAAGATAAGCCATCACCAACAGCAGGGGGGGGAAGGAGGAAAGACGTCAAGAATTATAACATTCAAAAACCAGTTGGAGAACACTTCAATCTCTCTGGTCACTCGATCACAGACCTAAGAGTGGCTATACTTCAACAAAAAAGCTTCAAAAACAGACTCCAACGAGAGACTGCTGAATTGGAATTAATTTGCAAACTGGATACAATTAACTTAGGCTTGAATAGAGACTGGGAATGGATGAGTCATTACACAAAGTAAAACTATTTCCCCATGGTATTTCTCCCTCCCACCCCACCACCCACTGTTCCTCTGATATTCTTGTTAACTGCTGGAATTAGCCTACCTGCTTGTCACCATGAAAGGTTTTCCTCCTTCCCCCCCCTGCTGTTGGTGATGGCTTATCTTAAGTGATCACTCTCCTTACAGTGTGTATGATAAACCCATTGTTTCATGTTCTCTGTGTGTGTGTATATAAATCTCTCCTCTGTTTTTTCCACCAAATGCATCCGATGAAGTGAGCTGTAGCTCACGAAAGCTTATGCTCTAATAAATTTGTTAGTCTCTAAGGTGCCACAAGTACTCCTTTTCTTTTTGCGAATACAGACTAACACGGCTGCTACTCTGAAACCTGTAATGTATTATTGTAATACATATATCTCATGCAATGTATTGTATTTTCCTAATAAAAAGTGCTTTTTTTACATATCTAAATATTATAAAAGTAGGGTGACAATCGGGAAAAAAATAGTTTTTGTAAAACCTTGGATTTCTTTGGTACAAACCAGTTTAAACTGAACAAAGGGGCTTATGCATCAGTTAAAAGTCACCATATTGTATTATTACAACAGAGTAATTTTTGTACCACAAAAAAGCAGGGCAATTTCAAGCCTCAGCTTCTAGGAATAATACAAGAGAGGCAAATATCACCTTCTCAAGCAACTTTAGGGAAATGGGATTTGCCATATATGGTCATTCTTTCTGTCCATTTGGATCCATATTGACCAGTATTTGATTATACAATGCTAGATGTGAGAAATGGATACATTTTTTTTCTGGAAAAAAACAGTATAAAATGTTTCTCTAATTCATGTTATATGGCTTTGCAGCCCCCACATTTAGATGTTTCATAAAATTCTGTTATATTAAGCCAGTCAAAAAAACTCAAGAAGCCCCTTTTTGTGTAAAAAGTGCATGGGAAAATCATAGAATCATAGAATCATAGAATATCAGGGTTGGAAGGGACCCCAGAAGGTCATCTAGTCCAACCCCCTGCTCAAAGCAGGACCAAGTCCCAGTTAAATCATCCCAGCCAGGGCTTTGTCAAGCCTGACAAATCCACCTGGTCTAGTTGATTAAATATAGTCAAGAGACTGTGAACTCTAATCCCTCCTTTGAAACTGACTGACTTTTTCCCAGCCCACAATTTATTGCAATACACTATATCCCTAATTTCCCTTCTAACTTTCATTTCTCTTCTACTTGCACCTCCTTGGATCACCACTAAAACTCTCCTCCACATACAAGTGGAGAGACAACCACTCCCCTGTGTAACTTTCATCATTATCCAGGGTGCACACTAACCACTGGACCATTCTTCCTCTCTTAATCCTTCCCTGATTTCAGTGCTCCTCTAACTTGTCTCAGCAGAAACCTAGGAGGCAGCAGAGGTGTAAGTATTTGAAAAGTGAATGAAAAATTAACTGAATCTCCTGTGCAGGTAGTTTCAGTCTTCATTCTGGGTGAAGGTTCAAGTAAACTTTTTATCCTAAATGATATATCTAGCTCCTATTACTGCCAGATTGGCACACAAAGTCATATCCCATATCCCTGAATACTGAATGTCGTTACTACACATCTAAGAAATATCTTAGATCCCAGATTCTCTTAATGCCTAAAAAGAAAAGGAGTACTTGTGGCACCTTGGAGACTAACACATTTATTTGAGCATAAGCTTTCATGAGCTACAGCTCACTTCATCGGATGCCAGTTAGTCTCTAAGGTGCCACAAGTATTCCTTTTCTTTTTGCGGATACAGACTAACACGGCTGCTACTCTGAAACCTGTCTTAATTCCTAGCAACTGTGTAAAGACAAATGCAATGGATAATCTTGGAGGAAATCAAAAATAAAACAAAACACACTTTCACCTGTGAAACCTCAGTCAGTGTTGCTAAAAGAAATATGTTTATATTGGCTTCCATTCATTTCACCTACATCCCAAAATCGTCATGCATGATTTGATCCAAATGGGTTGCTTGAGTTTGGGGAGGTGAAACACAGAGCTCAACTTTCCGAAGAGAGTGAATCGCCTGGAAGTTATTGAGAAGTAAGCTCTCCCTCTAGGTCGGGGTCACGGAAATTAGTCAGTCAGCCCTAATTGAGATTTGCCTAAGGAAGAACAAAAAAATTTGGTTTCCATATTTTCAACATTACCCATGCTGTAGTTTTTTTGAATCCAACTACTCCTTCCCTTCAAGCTCTCACTGAAAAAATAATAATTTGCGACAGCCAAAATAGCAATATTTCTTTCTCAGACAGCAGTGGGTAGCAGCCACTTTAGTGCCTGAATGTCTCTTATTTCTTGCTAGCCTACCATGGCTTCACCCTTATTTCCATCAAAGTTGGCAGAACAAGTCAGCTGTAACTATCTAATTATGCAAGCCTTTTATTTTTCAACTCCCAGTAATTTGCTCAAGAAATAAGAGAAAGCCTAGGTTTTTTGCTGCATCACACTGCCCAAGCTTTTGCAGTACAAGCACGAGCATTTCATTTGTGATTTTCTCTCTCCCTCTGTAATTTTTTTTTGCACAGTCCTTTTTTTAAATTTCAGGGTTTGGGGGTGTTTTTTTGTTGTTTTTGTCTTTGTGTAACGTGACTGATTGGCAGATGTAGAGACCAAGTCCTCTGATTGTCTACAGTAGAGGCACAGTAATAGCTTTGTACACTGTCTCATCAATGTACCTTAGCCATGATGTCTAAAAGTTAAAAAGATAGTTTGGTCTAAGTAACCTATTCCATTCTAGGCCCCTCTGCTGACTGCCACAAAGGTTCCAGTAAGTGCCATTTGTGGTATTAGCTTTTTAGATGCAGACACTTTCCTACTAAGAATGGTTCTGAGAGTACTAAACTTATTTCACATAGGCCACTGAACAGCAGTCAAATGGTAACTACTTCTGGTGACTATCAGTGTAGGCTTGGTTTGAACCAATGTGCTCTCGATGAAAGCTTCCATGATCCCTTTATCAGCACCCTGGGCCAACCTGTCATCAACAGCATTTTCAGCCTGAGATCCTTTCCAACCCTTTATTGTGTCTTTTCATGAAATAATTATCATTAGCGCTCAGGTGCCTCAAATCATGGTCAGGGTCCTGTTGTGATAGATGCTGCACAAACATATAACGAGAGACAATCTCTACCCCAAACTGTTTACAGTCGAAAGCCCTATCAGGGCTGGATCTCTGAAGGCATGGAACACTTTGAGTTCAACCACACGTCTCCTGCGTGAATCAGATTGTAGCACTGGAGCCTGAACATAAGACCCAATGCAACATGTGGGGTTGACAAGCACTCGGAGGGAGAAGGGGGAATAAAGAGGAAGATAGCACTGATAAATCATGCTGTCACACGTACCAGTTAGTGCATAAATTCATGAATCTAGTTTCACTATGCTTAAATATGCAAAATAAAACTGATTTATTCAAGGGATAACAAATATGACAACACAGATTTGGATCAGATTGGGCAGAGGCTAAAGGAAGTCCTAAAACCAAGAAAGAAAAGGTACATTGTAGGCTTGTAGGTATTTAACAGATTAGTAAATAGTGGAATTTAAGGGATTAAGCAGCCCATAAGGTCTTGCATGGGCCCTTTGCTTCATGATTAATTTCACCCATGGACCCTTTCCTTCCAACTTGGTTTTCATCCCTCTTCCACAGATAGCAATATCTTGCAAATCTGTTTGTTAGGCACTTGCAGATTTCATTTTATTTCAGATATTCTCAAAGAGCAGCTGTCCATTTGAGAGAAAAGAACAAACAATAATATGTTTTGAGGAAAAAAAGTCATTCAGACACTTGGGGGTCCACACAGCTTGCAACATGCCTATTTACCAACCAGTGATCTCAAGTTCAGTCGAACCTCTCAACAGCATAACCTGTGGCTACTATTTAATTGGCTGTTTATTTGCACCTGTTTACTTAGTTAAGCCATAATGCCACGAACTATCCTGAACTTTTACAAGACATCCACATTCAGAGATTGAAAACTGGTGAGTTTAAGTCACCCACCCCCCAGATATGAAATGTGCCCCTTTTCCTTTTTTTTTGTTTTGTTTTTTTGTTAAATGATCAGCCATCTCTGCTGCACATTTCCAGGCCTAAAGGAAATCACAATTGCTGGGAGCAACATTGGGGCAGAACAGAGGACTGAAAGTCTTCCAGATTGTTTTCCCTTGGGGTAAAATTGCTGTTGGGTTTGCTGCAGCTCACACACACACACACACACACCATTAGCTGCAGAGTGAAGTTTAGTAGCATCCACCTTAGATTGTTCTGACACAAATTTCCTGCATTCCTTTATTTATTTATTTTTAATACACTGATGCAGCAACATTTTTCTGGCTTATACATTTAATCTTTAAATCATTCATAAAACTATTCAGTGTATTTACCTTTAAATACTGCAACTGTACTGCTAGGTTTGGAGGAAACAACTTCCAGTTTAACAAGGAATGACACACAGCCAGCATGCTTGTATTGTGATTATCAAAGCAAACTCAATTACACATCTGAAGTGCATGCCAGCCCATTCAGAAATGATTCAACTGGTTGCCAAATTGACATTAGAATGAATTTAGACTTCATGAACAAGCCATTCAATTTAATGTTCAGTCCTTGGTGTGATAGGATGCGTAGGAGAAAATGATATTATTTTTTATTTTTCATATAACTTTCTAAGTGTACTTTGCATTTTATGGTTCAGGATGGAGACAAACTTCCTATCACAAGGATCTTACAATCTTACAAGGGTCTGTGAAGTGGGGAAATGATCATGCGCATCATATTTGAAAAAAGGAGACACTTTTAAAGCGCAATAGAGGTCTGTCTGCCATCTCTGCCAGAGAGAAAATCCAATACTATGTTAAACATCAATACCTAATTACATAATTGTAACAATTACAGACTGAAAAAACCAATTGTCCGAGATCCATGGCTATACCCAAGGAAAGCACAGTACAGTTCAGAAGGGATGCAAAGGTGGCATTTGCACTTTCTTGATCCTGGGGGCTGATATGACAGATGGGAATTTGGGGTCTATAAGAAAAAACAAATGAAACCCTCATTCTTGCCCTCTCACCTCCCAGGAGAAGATCAGGAGCTGCTGAACCAGCTTTATACTATCAAGGAGCTCTCTAAAATAGGATGATGCTCTGGAGCCCCTCTATGTTAGCTTTGGGACTACTTTGCAATGACAGTATAGCCCAAAGCAGCTGCATTGCTTCATGACTAGAGCCCTACCACATTCACAATCCATTTTGGTCAATTTCATGGTCATAGGATTTTAAAAATCATAAGTTTCAGGATTTTAGCTATTTAAATCTGAATTTTATAGGGGTCATGATCCAAAAAGGAGTTGTGGGAGGGGGGGCAGTTACAAGGTGTTTGTATGTGTGTGGGTGTGGGGGGGGTTGTGGTATTGCTACCCTTACTTCTGTGCTGCTGCCTTCAGGCCTGGGCAGCTGCTAGCCAGGAGCTTAGCTCTGAAGGCAGAGCCACTGCCAGGAGCAGCGCAGAAGTAAGGGTGGCCTGGTATGGCCAGCCAGATCACAACTTTTCCCTCCATTGTATTTTTCATTGCTTTGTCAAAATCATTGCTAATGATTTCACTTCCAAACACTTTTAGGGAGAGATTTTTCCACAGTTTAATGAAAAAATAACGGAATTATTCTCATTCATCCATAACATTCCTTTATTTAATATTTTATCGCAGTTGTACCACCTTAAATAATTATTCTCCTTCGACATGGCATTCAGAACACACTCTTCAGATACAGAACAAGGATATGTGAATAGCAAAAACTGTGCACATTTCACAAGTTTTTCAATGGAATTTCATATAGATATATTCAGCAACTTGTTACATATGATTTTGCAACCCAACATGTAACTTTATTTATGGTTTTAGAAAAAGAAGCTATTTTAGCATCTAAAACACATTTTAAGACTCATTTAGAAAATGGGTCAATTTTCCCTCCGAAATAGACAGTTTTCCTCAACATGTGGATGATTTGCACTGGAAAATATGTCCATATTTGAGTCCATTTATGAAGTTTGTAATACATGGGAGGAAAAACATTTAAATTTCAAATAATGTTACATTTCCCTGAATCACCTACAGTTTTCACTGCCATGCTCCACATTACATACATTTTTTCTTTCATATGGCAACTTGAAAAGCAGCATCAAAGGTCGATGTCCATGTTAGTCATCCACACTCTGGCTTTTGGTGACATGAAATGAATCAAGGTTGTCCCTCCAGAGAAGAATTTTAGAGGGCAGCAGTCCTACAATTTGGGTGTCTTCTCCACATTCACAGGCTGTCCTTCATTTTCCATTTGTGTAGTAGGTAATTTCAATGCCCATGTAAAATTCTGATACAATTTACTGTGATTCATATCTTACATGGCACGGTTGAGCCATTTGTAGGATCCATATCAGGTCTTGATTCATGACCCTACTATTTCCCGACAGCCCCTACCACTTGTCTTTGGTGAGAATCCTGAGGTTTTAAGAGCTTTGGCTGCTAACCAGAAGGAATTCCTGGACTTACGGCAGCATCTTGGTGGTGAGGAGTGGGGCAGCTTTGGAGATCTTCATAGATGGGCCAGTCTGGGTTCATTTATTGTGTGGTTGTGTTGTTGCTGCATCTCTTCAGAGGGATGGTGGTAAGACATGTGCAAGGACTGAAAGCCGGACTGTTGGTGTGGACTTCAGCACTTTCATTACAATGTTCAAAGGAGGAGTGCTGGGCAGAGACGGGCTCCATCTTACAAAGAGAGGGAAGAACATCTTTGCCAGCAGGCTGGATAACCTAGTGAGGAGGGCTTTAAACTAGGTTCACCGGGGGAAGGAGACCAAAGCCCTGAGGTAAGTGGGAAAGCGGGATACCGGGAGGAAGCACAGGCAGGAATGTCTGTGAGGGGAGGGCTCCTGCCTCATACTGGGAATGAGGGGCGATCAACAGGTTATCTCAAGTGCTTATATACAAATGCACAAAGCCTTGGAAACAAGCAGGGAGAACTGGAGGTCCTGGTGATGTCAAGGAATTATGACGTGATTGGAATAACAGAGACTTGGTGGGATAACTCACATGACTGGAGTACAGTCATGGATGGTTATAAACTGTTCAGGAAGGACAGGCAGGGCAGAAAAGGTGGGGGAGTAGCACTGTATGTAAGGGAGCAGTATGACTGCTCAGAGCTCCGGTACGAAACTGTGGAAAAACCTGAGTGTCTCTGGATTAAGTTTAGAAGTGTGTGCAACAAGAGTGATGTCATGGTGGGAGTCTGCTATAGACCACCGGACCAGGGGGATGAGGTGGATGAGGCTTTCTTCCGGCAACTCACGGAAGCTACTAGATCGCATGCCCTGATTCTCATGGGTGACTTTAATTTTCCTGATATCTGCTGGGAGAGCAATACAGCGGTGCATAGACAATCCAGGAAGTTTTTGGAAAGCGTAGGGGACAATTTCCTGGTGCAAGTGCTAGGGGAGCCAACTAGGGGGAGCGCTTTTCTTGACCTGCTGCTCACAAACCGGGTAGAATTAGTGGGGGAAGCAAAAGTGGATGGGAATCTGGGAGGCAGTGACCATGAGTTGGTTGAGTTCAGGATCCTGACGCAGGGAAGAAAGGTAAGCAGCAGGATACGGACCCTGGACTTCAGGAAAGCAGACTTTGACTCCCTCAGGGAACAGATGGCCAGGATCCCCTGGGGGACTAACATGAAAGGGAAGGGAGTCCAGGAGAGCTGGCTGTATTTCAAGGAATCCCTGTTGAGGTTACAGGGACAAACCATCCCGATGAGTCGAAAGAATAGTAAATATGGCAGGCGACCAGCTTGGCTTAATGGTGAAATCCTAGCGGATCTTAAACATAAAAAAGAAGCTTACAAGAAGTGGAAGGTTGGACATATGACCAGGGAAGAGTATAAAAATATTGCTCGGGCATGTAGGAAAGATATCAGGAGGGCCAAATCGCACCTGGAGCTGCAGCTAGCAAGAGATGTCAAGAGTAACAAGAAGGGTTTCTTCAGGTATGTTGGCAACAAGAAGAAAGCCAAGGGAAGTGTGGGCCCCTTACTGAATGAGGGAGGCAAGCTAGTGACAGAGGATGTGGAAAAAGCTAATGTACTCAATGCTTTTTTTGCCTCTGTTTTCACTAACAAGGTCAGCTCCCAGACTGCTGTGCTGGGCATCACAAAATGGGGAAGAGATGGCCAGCCCTCTGTAGAGATAGAGGTGGTTAGGGACTATTTAGAAAAGCTGGACATGCACAAGTCCATGGGGCCGGACGAATTGCATCCGAGAGTGCTGAAAGAATTGGCGGCTGTGATTGCAGAGCCCTTGGCCATTATCTTTGAAAACTCGTGGCGAACGGGGGAAGTCCCGGATGACTGGAAAAAGGCTAATGTAGTGCCCATCTTTAAAAAAGGGAAGAAGGAGGATCCTGGGAACTACAGGCCAGTCAGCCTCACCTCAGTCCCTGGAAAAATCATGGAGCAGGTCCTCAAAGAATCAATCCTGAAGCACTTAGAGGAGAGGAAAGTGATCAGGAACAGTCAGCATGGATTCACCAAGGGAAGGTCATGCCTGACTAATCTAATCGCCTTTTATGATGAGATTACTGGTTCTGTGGATGAAGGGAAAGCAGTGGATGTATTGTTTCTTGACTTTAGCAAAGCTTTTGACACGGTCTCCCACAGCATTCTTGTCAGCAAGTTAAGGAAGTATGGGCCGGATGAATGCACTATAAGGTGGGTAGAAAGCTGGCTAGATTGTCGGGCTCAACGGGTAGTGATCAATGGCTCCATGTCTAGTTGGCAGCCGGTGTCAAGTGGAGTGCCCCAGGGGTCGGTCCTGGGGCCCGTTTTGTTCAATATCTTCATAAATGATCTGGAGGATGGTGTGGATTGCACTCTCAGCAAATTTGCGGATGATACTAAACTGGGAGGAGTGGTAGATACGCTGGAGGGGAGGGATAGGATACAGAAGGACCTAGACAAATTGGAGGATTGGGCCAAAAGAAATCTAATGAGGTTCAATAAGGATAAGTGCAGGGTCCTGCACTTAGGATGGAAGAATCCAATGCACCGCTACAGACTAGGGACCGAATGGCTCGGCAGCAGTTCTGCGGAAAAGGACCTAGTGGTGACAGTGGACGAGAAGCTGGATATGAGTCAGCAGTGTGCCCTTGTTGCCAAGAAGGCCAATGGCATTTTGGGATGTATAAGTAGGGGCATAGCGAGCAGATCGAGGGACGTGATCGTTCCCCTCTATTCGACACCGGTGAGGCCTCATCTGGAGTACTGTGTCCAGTTTTGGGCCCCACACTACAAGAAGGATGTGGATAAATTGGAAAGAGTACAGCGAAGGGCAACAAAAATGATTAGGGGTCTAGAGCACATGACTTATGAGGAGAGGCTGAGGGAGCTGGGATTGTTTAGTCTGCAGAAGAGAAGAATGAGGGGGGATTTGATAGCTGCTTTCAACTACCTGAAAGGGGGTTTCAAAGAGGATGGCTCTAGACTGTTCTCAATGGTAGCAGATGACAGAACGAGGAGTAATGGTCTCAAGTTGCAATGGGGGAGGTTTAGATTGGATATTAGGAAAAACTTTTTCACTAAGAGGGTGGTGAAACACTGGAATGCGTTACCTAGGGAGGTGGTAGAATCTCCTTCCTTAGAGGTTTTTAAGGTCAGGCTTGACAAAGCCCTGGCTAGGATGATTTAACTGGGACTTGGTCCTGCTTTGAGCAGGGGGTTGGACTAGATGACCTTCTGGGGTCCCTTCCAACCCTGATATTCTATGATTCTATGATTCTATGATTCATAGATGTGTTCAATTGCATGTTGAAAAGTTTCTTATGCACACTACCTGCCTACACAATATTCAGCTGTTGAAAAGATGAGAGCCAAGATGCCTGTTTGCAAGCTCTAAGGATCTGCTCTCCAACGGTCACAGACATAAGAACATAAGAATGGCCATACTGGGTCAGACCAAAGGTCTATCTAGCCCAGTATCCTGTCTTCTGACAGTAACCAATGCCAGGTGCCCCAGAAGGAATGAACAGAACAGGTAATCATCAAGGGATCCATTCCTTGTCGCCCATTCCCAGCTTCTGGCAAACAGAGGCTAGGGACATCATCCTTGCCCAGCCTGGCTAATAGCCATTCGTGGACCTATCCTCCATGAATTTATTAAGTTCTTTTTTGAATCCTGTTATAGTCTTGGACTTCTCAACATCCTCTGGCAAAGAGTTCCACAGATTGAATGTGTGTTATGTAAAAAATGCTTCCTTTTGTTTGTTTTAAACCTATTAATTTCATTTGGTGGCCTCTAGTTCTTGTGTTATGAGAAGGAATAAATAACACTTCCTTATTCACTTTCTCCATACCAGACAGTGTGTAGATTTAGTATTCCTAGACTTTATCCTGGCAGCAGTTTTTATCAGATGTGGGTGGTGTGTGAGGCTATGACCCAGAACCACTTCAAGATTATTTGGGAAATCCTCATGCCTGACTTCAGTGTCACACAGATTAGTGACAGTCAGGCACTTCTTTGCATATTGGCTGTGTGACATTGCACCCCATAAGGCTTTATGGAAATATGCTTATGAATGTATATATGACATACCTGGAATATGTTTTATGCTACATATGCCATGTAACATATCTCTGTAAAGGTTATGATCTACTGAATCTATTCCTCCTATTTGTATGCATGTATCATTTCTGTGTTCGAAGTTATGAATGTTGGATGTGTAATTGCTTGATTTCTAAGTAGCCTTAGTAAAGCATTTGGTCAGCTTCTTGAGAAAGGAATGTTGAAGTTAAGTGCCCAATCAAGAAACACTTAATGAACAATAAAAAGAAAAGGAGTACTTGTGGCACCTTAGAGACTAACAATTTTATTTGAGCATAAGCTTCCGTGAGCTACAGCTCACTTCATTGGATTGGATTCATTGGATTCATTGGATGAAGTGAGCTGTAGCTCACAAAAGCTTATGCTCAAATAAATTTGTTAGTCTCTAAGGTGCCACAAGTACTCCTTTTCTTTTTGTGAATACAGACTAACATGGCTGCTACTCTGAAACCTGTCATTAATGAACAATGGATCTTGGAATGCTCCAATCCACATAAGAACTCTACTTGAGGATGTTCAAGATAGCATGTGAACCATGGCTGCTACCTGTAACTTCTGAGTCATGCATGGACATGTGACTTGGCCATGTGACTCCAAAACTCAATCTTGTAGCTGGGATCCTACACAGGTAGAGGGAGGGGTGTCCACCCACAAGAGAAAGTCTATTTAAACCCCTGGGAAACCCCTCCATTTGGTCTTCAGTTGGCTCAAGAGATAGCCTCTCCACCCCAAAGGATATCTGAAAGAAACTGGAACAAAGGACAGTAACCACAGGGGGTATGAGTGATTACTGGACCCAGACTAGAAGGAGCTAGTCTGTAAAGGAAGCTTCCTGGAACACCTCTGAGGGTGAGGTTTTATCTGTATTCAGTTTTCTTACTGTATTAGGCATCCGATGAAGTGAGCTGTAGCTCACAAAAGCTTATGCTTATGCTCAAATAAATTTGTTAGTCTCTAAGGTGCCACAAGTACTCCTTTTTTTTTGCGAATACAGACTAACATGGCTGCTACTCTGAAACCTGTATTAGGCATAGACTTGCATGTTTTATTTTATTTTGTTTGGTAATTTACTTTGTTCTGTCTGTTACTACATGGAACCACTTAAATCCTACTTTCTGTATTTAATAAAATAACTTTTTACTTAACCCAGAGTATGCATTAATATCTGGCCAGATGGAGGGGGGAAAACAGCTGTGCATATCTCTCTATCAGTGTTATAGAAGGTGAAAAAATTGTGAGTTTACCCTGTATAAGCTTTATACAGGGTAAAACAGATTTATTTGGGTTTTGGACCCCATTGGGAGTTGGGCATCTGAGCGTTAAAGACAGGAACACTTTTTAAGCTGCTTTCATTTATACTTGCAGTTTGTGGGACGTGGTTCAGACCTGAGTCTGTGTTTGTGGCCAGCAAGCGTGTCTGGCACATCCAGGCAGGGTTCTGGAGTCCCAAGATGGCAAGGAAAGCAGGGGCAGAAGTAGTCGTGGCACATCAGTTGTCAGTCCCAAGGGGGTTTCTGTGATCCAAGCTGTCACAGGCTCCTCAGGTAGTTTGTGGAGCCAGCCATGTTTAGAGATTTGGTTGGAGTTGCCACAATCAATAGCACTCTTCCAATCTTCTGTGAGGATTCATTTCATTTGGATGACTAGCACAAAATCATCTATGTATCCAAATTTCTGTGGCTTGGTCAATGGCATGTCACTGATATAAATATCAAAGAATGATGATGCCAAAATGGACCCCTGTGGGAGCCCATTATTCAGTAGACAAGGTCTGCTGATCTGTTAGATGTACACAGAACTCGTAGTTGGTGAGTATAAATGTCAATAAGAGCAGTGTTCCACAACGCACTGTTTTTGATACTTTCAAAAGCAGACTGTTCCACCAAATCATGTCCACAAGAGCCATTGCTATTCTGAGCCCATGTTGATAGCCAGCTTTGATGTAAGTCATCAATGCAATTACCTGATCGCAGGTACTTTGTCCCAGTCTAAACTCAGATTGCTTTTTAAGGAATGTAATCTTTAAAGATGAGTGTAAGTCTCTGGAGTACCATCCTTTTCAAGAGCTTATATGTTATGCATAGTAAAGATATTAGCTGGCAGTTTTCTGGATTGTCAGCTGCTTTCACAGGTTTCAGGATAGTGGTGAATTTTGCCTGTTGCCATACCTAGGGCAGTTGGCCAAGGGCATGCATGTTGGTGGTGTGCGTTTTTGAAGTGTCTGAGTCCTCAGAACAGATGTATCGGCTGGTGTAAACTTGCTGGAAAATGGTATCCTAGAATGCAACTTTTTGATACTTTTCCATTATCCAATAAGTGAAACTCTTGTAGCAGGAGGATATTGATCTTCTGTTCACATAACAGCTTGATCAAGTAAGCACATTTTGTAGGAGAAGCCACCTACATTGGGTTTGATTAATGTAGATATGATCCTAAGTTTCAGTGTTTGCCCTGAAGAAGGCCATTTAGCTTGAGATTGTTCCTTGAGTTGCTTTTGGGACCACAAGGACATCAATCAGCATTCATTCACCACATTGATGGCAGTAATCATGCCGAAGCACTTAACAGGGAGGATCACATGAAGGTTACAATTTTTCTTCCTAATATGTACGTTAACATCCTGTTAATCCTGACATCAGGTGTGCCTGGTGCCTCCTCTGGCGATGTGTGGCACTGCACATGCTCTCTGCCTCAGTTTTCTTCCTTTAGCATCCCTAGCAACTCCACATACATGCACTGGAGATGTGGCTTAGCTCTCTGGCCAAATCACAAACAAAATTTATCTTTTTTCAGGTTAGCAAAAGTCCAACAAATAAGTCTCAACAAACAAAAAGGTTCTTCTTCCTTTCAGGGGCTTCTCATCAAACCACCCTCTGGTCCCTATTCCCAGCCCCTTTCTGGGCTATCTTTGAGTCTTTCTGGCTCTGGGATACAGTATTCAGTCCCCAGGATGATTCCTCTAGAGTACTCAGCTTCCTGAAATCCCTGGCTCAGAGCCTTCCAAATGAATGAATGAATGAACAAACCCATAGTTACACTCCAGACTGATCTCTCTCAACCCTTATATGAGGCCCAGGCATCCCATAAATGATCACTTGACCTCTTAATCCCACTCCCTCAGGCTGGGAAGCAGCTAACTATGGCACAGGTAGGGTTGGCCCTATCTCTTTTAAAGAGGCCAGTCACCCTCTGATGACCTGAATCACGTAAGCTCATACTTTCCTTGCTTAAGGCCATCGCTATTCAGCCAACTATTTAAGCACATATTTAAGTCACAAAGGGACTTAAAAAATCCTTAAAGTTAAGCATATGCTTAAGTGCTTTGCTGATTTGGGCTTGAGTCTAGAATGTAAATGCATTAATTGTAAATTCTTAAACAGCCTCCTTCCTTTATGGTCTGCTTTAGGAATCTCCCCTGGGATTTCAATAGGTTTTTTAAAAATGAACACATAGCTCAAATCCTTCAAACTCTGAAAGTGAGTTGAAAAGATAATGATTACAATAGGACAGAGGCTTCAGTGGCTTTCTATGAAACTGACAGATCCAGAGGCAGTTCCAGAGATATCAATACAAAAGCTGACAAAGCCTGCCAAGGAGCCAGATGCTGCTGTCAGAAAGAAAAAAAATGTCCTCCGTTTCATATCTATTTCCTGTGATTAACATCAGCAACACACCCTGACTGCTTCTCTCAGATTAATTAAGAAACTCTTGTCTTAGAAAATATGTTTCTTCAAAGGGAGAGAAAGCATCTTGTTCAGATTTCTTACCGTGTCTTCCCCTTTAATTCTCATAAATGTATTTTATTTAATTTTCTTTGTGGATATTTGCTTAGGTTTATTTGGACAACAAAGATACCAGTTCAATGGCACGTTGGTGGTGTATGCAAGGCATGCGCTGTGTGCCCCAGGAGCAGCTGTGCCTAAGGGATGATTCCATCTGGCCCCTGAATACACATGGAGGATGCCATTTTGTAGAATAACAAACGTGCAAGGTCAGACCACCTGGAGGAAGCCATTTTGCATGCAAGTGTACAGTTGCATACCTGACTAAAAATGTCCTGGCATGCTACTGTGTCAGGGACTTGTTGAGATTTCTGCAAGACAATCCTCTAATTATCTGCACCATGTGTTGTATCCATTTTGTAACAACTTATTCAGTAAGAGGAAATTTCCACAACATAAGAGTAATTTTCCATACTCGAGTGGGTTGAGTAATATTTGTGAATTGTTTATTTGATTCCTTTTTCCCCAGCAGTTGATGAATTAATTTATTTACAAACAAAATGTGTTAATTATTTGATCAGCTTTACAGATGGCTGAATAAAATTAAGCAAAGAAATTAGTTGAGATTTTTTTCTGAATAAATTATTTGTGATTATTTTCTTTCTTAATTCAGTCATCTCTATTAGATACACAGACTTCACATCAACAGCAGCAGTTTCCTAGCAGGCTATTATTTCCTAGAAGTATGAGGCCAGATCCTTGGCTGGTGTAAATTATCATAGCTCTTTTGACCTCAATAGTGCTACAGCAATTTTCACTAGTCGTGGATATGGCCCATGCTGTACTTAGGGGAAAGCAGAGTTTATTTCCAGTTTTACACTAAAAGCATTTGACCCTAAAAGTTTACTGACAGGAGAGGAAGGATAATGTAATGTTTAATTTTTTTCTTTCGAAAGCCTTTTTTCCCCCCTTGTCCAAAAGTGAAAAATGTTTGGGATTTTAGCAAATAAATAAATAGGTTTTGGCCCAAAAGAACGTTGGTTTTCAGTTAAAAATAAAATAAAATAATATCAGTTTTTGCATTTTCAATTATAATTAAAATTTTTCTCTGTGTGTGAGGAGGGGAGAAGGGGGATGGAAGGGAGAGCTGTTTTCCAGCCAGCTCTAGGCTTATGCTCACAGCTTTTCCTTGCTGAGGTTGCAAACTGATACCTTTGTCACCACAATTCCCTGTCTCTTTTTAACACAAATGTCCAAATTTGTTGGTGAATTTGAGGGAGGGGGGATGTTGCTCTATCTTTCACCCTCCTTTAGGTTGGTTTTCTTGCTACCACCTTTTACTGCTTTCCGTCACTAGGGAATTTACAGCCAGTTACACCCATTTTCTGACTACCACATATTTATGTTTCCACCGGTGGCCTGAATGTGCCTTGGAGACACAGCCCATAGGAAGGGATAGTAAAGAGCTGTACTTTGCTTTTTGATATGGATGTAAGTCAAGGGGTGAGGGGAGTAAATATGTTATTTTCTGAGCATCACCTGCACAAAGGGCCTTCGGCAGAAACAGGGCCAGACTGGGACATAATACCTTATAGGCCCCAGGTTCTAGTGTCACGTGTTTACAGGTTAATCTTATTTGAAAAATGTAAGTATCTAGAAAAGAAAAGCTTGAAAATGTCAGCTGAGCATAATCAAAGCAGTGGAGTCTGTCTGAAACTGTAGCTATCAAGGTGAAAACTGTCCCATTCATCTCTATGGGGTGTTAACTCCAAGAGCCACTGCTCTGGAAGTGCCTTGCCATTACTGTCCCAACAGAGGACACTGGATGGAATTAGAGGAGAAAAGGATAGTGGGCCCGGCTCACCCACTCGCCCCAGCAGACACACCTAGGCTGCTGGGGTGATGTACTGGGGCTCTGTGTCCTGCCACTCCTGCTTCCCTGGGGGTAAGAGGATGGCACATCTACTGTCACTCCTCAGGGAAAATGGAACCATTGTCCTTGATCCAAGGCTAAGGCCTGGGGTGCTCGGTTTTGGGGTGTACCTAGGGACCTAGATTGCCTCTAAGCCACCTTTGGCTAGAACTATTGTCTGGACATTACCATTATCACACACCTCACTACTGTATTATCTCTAATTGTTTACAGGCAGGCTATATACCGGTGACATGTGAAGTGGTAGTTAGGAAGACTCCCAAGCCCAGAAGCCAATCAGTTTGGTAGTTTCGGGGGGGGGGGGAGGAGTGGGGGAATACTAAAACATGGTTCCAAAGCCTTCTACATCAGCTGCTACTCTACCTGGTGAACTCAAAAATCAGCTCCAGTAGCTCAGCCAGTAGAGGGAACTCTTACACAGTACATAGGCAGGCCAGGCACACATTGTAGTAGAACAGTGGTATAAAAACACACAAGCCCTGACCATCACAAGTACATAAGCATGGCTATTTTGCTTGTTTGTGCATGGCACATTAGCCTGCCTATATCTCATTTGTGTATAATCAAAGACAGTGAAAACATAAAGGCAAAAAATCAGACAGCAGGTGATATCAGATGTGGGTGAATCAAAGACAACTATCTGTGGGCATTTATTTGACTAAAAACTGCAGGTTGATGTTAACACTATGGAAAACTCCATAGTCACTTTCTGTGAACATCTCTATGAGGGATTTTTTGTTTGCAAAATGTGTGTGGAAAGAGAAAGTGTTGTAAATATCATGTAAACATACCCTTGCACCAGTGTTTCTGCTGGAAGTGTCATGAAGTTTGGTGTGAATATGTGATTTATTCAAATCCTCCTTCTGTTCGCAAAAAGCAAATTGTTCAAACATTGATGCCTAAAGTTAGATACATAAATCTATATTTAGGGACCTGGAACTATATTTTCAAAAGGGCTCAGTAGCCAACAGCTCACAATTAGGCACCGAAATGACGTGCCCAGACTGCCAGAAAACCTCAGCACTTTGGGAGTTGCTGGGCACTGAGCACTTCTGAAATTCTGGCCACTTATTTTAGGTGCCTTCATGGGAATTGAGCACTTTTGAAAATTCTGTCCCAGATTTCACCTCTTGTCTCTAAAGAAGTAGCTTGATTTTCAGAAGGGCTCAGCATCCACAGCTCCCAATGACTTCATCAGATTGAAATTACACAGCAAGTCAGTGGCACTGCTATGGGTGCCTGCATGGCCTCACAGTATGCCAACATTTTTATGGCTGACTTCAAACAATGCTTCCTTAGCTCTCGTCCCCTAAGATCCCTACTCTACTTGCACTACATTGATGACATCTTCATCATCTGAACCCATGGAAAAGAAGCTCTTGAGGAATTCCACCATGATTTCAAATTTCCATCTCACCATCAACTTCAGCCTCTACCAGTCCACACAAGAGATCCATTTCCTGGACACTACAGTGCTAATAAGCAATGGTCACATAAATACCACTCTATACCAGAAACCTACTGACTGCTATGCTTACCTACATACCTCCAGCTTTCATCCAAACCATACCACATGATTCATTGTCTACAGTCAAGCTCTAAGATACAACCACATTTGCTCCAATCCCTCAGACAGAGACAAACACTTACAGGATCTCTGTCAAGCATTCTTAAAACTACTATACCCACCTGATGAAGCGAAGAAACAGATTGACAGAACCAGAAGAGTACCCAGAAGTCACCTACGACAGGACAGGCCCAATAAAGAAAGTAACAGGAATGCCACTAGCTGTCACCTTCAGCCCCCAACTAAAACCTCTCCAGCACATCATCAAGGATCTACAACCTATCCTAAAGGATGATCCCTCACTCTCACAGATCTTGAGAGACAGGCCAGTCTTTGCTTACAGACAGCCCCCCAACATGAAGCAAATATTCACCTGCAACCATACACCACACAACAAAAACACTAACCCAGGAACCTATCCTTGCAACAAAGCCTGTTGCCAACTCTGTCCACATATCTATTCAAGGGACACCACCATAGGATCTAATCACATCAGCCGGGGCTCGTTCACCTGCACATCTACCACTGTGATATATGCCATCATGTGCCAGCAATGCCCCTCTGCCATGTACATTGGCCAAACCGGACAGTCTCTATGTAAAAGAATAAATGGACACAAATCAGATGTCAAGACTTATAACATTCAAAAACCAGTCGGAGAACACTTCAAACTCTCTGGTCACTCGATTACAGACTAAAAATCGCAATATTACAAAAAAAAACTTCAGAAACAACTCCAATGAGAGTCTGCTGAATTGGAATTAATTTGCAAACTGGACATGATTAAATTAGGCTTGAATAAAGACTGGGAGTGGATATGTCATTACACAAAGTAAAACTATTTCCCCATGTTTATTCCCCCCTCCCCACTGTTCTTCACACATTCTTGTCAACTGTTTGAAATGGTTATCACTACAAAGGTTTTTTTTTCTTCTGATAATAGCCCACCTTAATTGATTACTCTCGTTAGAGTTAGTATGGCAACCCCCATTTTTTCATGTTCTCTGTATATATCTATCTATATCTATATCTGTATCTATATCTATATCTATATCTATATCTTTTCCTATTGTATTTTCCACTGCATGCATCTGATGAAGTGGGTTTAGCCCACAAAAGCTTATGTCCAAATAAATTTGTTAGTCTCTAAGTTGCCACAAGTACTCCTTGTTGTTTTAACAACCAGTCAGTGACCAGTTTAATGAGAGTGTCTATTGCATTTCTACTGTTACTCCATTTTACCTAAAATTCACTCTTAGAGAGTAGTCATCCAGGTTCTCTTGACCATAACATACTTAATCTAACATTCAATATAGAATAACATGTGATGACGCTCCTTTATCAACTCTGACTAACCTATACATTACTTCAGGATCCATTCATTCTCTAGGGGACAACTCAAAGTTCAGAGAAATAGAAATTCCCTTCTTTCTATGGCTGATAGTGATGTTAACCCAGGATACGATTATGATATTTTAATTTCCACTCTCAAATCCAGCTGTTTCATGGATGTATATTTATTATCTTGCACAGTGTTGTTTGTGATCATCATCATCAAGAGATTATCCTTCTCTTGCTGAAGAACTATCAAACATGGTTTGTTTGTTTGTTTGTTTGTTTGGGGGGGGTTTTTTTGTTGTTGTTTGTTTGTTCTTTATCCTGTTATTCTATGCACTTTCCTTTTACCAGGGACTTCCAGCCATTCTGTACGAAGACAGTCTTCTCTTTATTTTTTCTTTTGTTGGCTTTTGGCAAATGTTCTTTGTTCTATCTTTCCCATTTCCTATTTTTTTTTTTTGGTGACATGTCTGGTAGCTTTTCTAGGGTGATTTTGAAGCTGGTGATAGTAGAGTGTTTACTTAGTTTTGAGTTTGCCCACACCCCTTTTGAGCTCCATCATATGGTGTTTTGGTCTCATATGTATAAGGAATTCAGAAACAAATTTCTGCACTAGTGTATATATTGTATACTGAGATGTGTGTTTGAGAAAATCAAATTCTGCTTCCATACTAATGTACATTCAGCATAATTCCACTAAAACTAATGGGATTACTGTGTATTTACACCAGTGTAACTGGTAGCATATCTTGCTCCAGTATGTGTAATGCAGTGAAGAGATATTTTGCCTGGACACTTTACTAACTTTCTAATGGGAAAGTATATATTCCCTAACCAACCATCCACTTATATTGTGATTGATATTTTTGCCATCTAAATAAATAACTGATAATTTTTATCCCTCTCATGTCACTCAATCAATTAGGCTAGTGCTTATCTTTTCTTGTGTTTCCATGGTGTTCAGGAGGAGCCTTTCAACAAAGGAAGCAGAAAATACGGTATATAACTTTCCTCACTTACACGGCTTCAGATGCTACACTGCATAGGTATACTCATAGTGTGCCTCTCACTTGGGTTTCAGCTCATTATATGTGTGCAGAATCAGAGGTATAACTGGAGGACCAGTCAGCTATACAGTTGACTTCACTGGGAGTTGGCTTAACGTAGAACTGAATAAAATCTAAGGAGATCTTAGTTGGCCCTGAGTTAGCATTGGGGGGCTAAACGTTATGTTATTTCACTAATTACATGGGTACATTCTTTTCTTTTCACCACCTATAAAGAAGCAAAAGTGACATCTCTGAAGTCAGTCTGACAAAGTAACTTTTATCCCTCTGTGTAACAGAGGTTTATTGAATTCCACTCAGCAGAGCTTCGGTGCTTGGTTAGAACCAAGCAAAGGAAAAATCACATCACAAGTAGCACAGTGGGAAAGAGCTAGGAAATAACCGAAATCACACCTCATACCCTCCCCCACAAACTCCTGACAGATGAAAGTCCTCCTAATTCTGAGCCAAAGCTTCTTTATATTAAATGCCAAGAAAGCATGTTTAGATAACATCAAGGGGCTGCCTTAAATCATAAAAGTCAGGAAATTCAAAATTAAGGCTGGCACTCTGGTCTTAAATCACACAGCAAAAAAGGGAGCGGGGGAAAAGTTGGAACCCAAGCACAACGGCAGGAGACGAGAACAGGCTGTCAGTCTGAACTTTGAATCCTCCTGCTTGTGCCACTGGAAACCTGAATGCTGTGGGATTTTTGCTCTTTCTTAATGTTCTTAATTGTCATACTTTCCTCTACCTTCTGGCATATTGGGTAAATAAATGTATATTTTGGCAATTTAAGAATGTTCTTATTATGTGCCCACCAAAGATTAATGGTTTCTTATGCAGCAATCACATTCAGTCAAGTGGGATACAACATGAGTGCTTTGTTCCAGATGAGCCTTGAGTGGGCCTGACTGTTATAAAAAGCCAGTCAGCTGTGAACCAGCTGAGCAGTGAACAGCAGAGAGGCTAACAGAGGGAGTTTGCCTGGGATCTGCCTGAGAGGAAGTATGCTAAGGGCTGCACTAAGGAGGCTGTGTTGGTGAGTATCTGAATGTCTGTTGTGGGGACAGTTTGACAGTTTGACCGTGTGCTTGACTGATTGTTTGAAGAGTGTGAATTGGGAGTGCTTTGTTCCAGGTGAGCCTTGAGTGGGCCTGACTGTTATAAAAAGCCAGTCAGCTGCGAACCAGCTGAGCAGTGAACTGCAGAGAGGCTAACAGAGGGAGTTTGCCTGGGGAGAGCCCACTGAGGCTTACATCTTGCCGGCTTCTCTGAGTAGTTACTACAACTCCTGAGGAAGCTCGTAGCAGGAAGGTAATGTGGATGGGGAGTGTTCAGCTATTGTGACCTGCACTGGATGTGCCATGTTTTTCTTTCTTCCACAGGACAGAAGTGACTTTGTCTGTACAAAGTGCAAGCTGGTCTCCATATTGGAAGAGAGGTTCAAGGTCTGGAACAACAGGTGTCAACCCTGCGTTGCATAAGAGAAACTGAAGATTTCCCGGACAGACATCAGGATATGCTTCTACGGACACAATGTTCTGAATATTCAGAGCAGGCTGCACTGTGCGGACAGGAGGACGGTGAAGAAATTTGGCAGCATGTGACCTCCAGAAGGAGAAAGGGGAGTGTCCATGTACCAGCAATGCAGATACAGGTAAGTAACCGTTTTCATGTTCTCTCCACAGGTACTAATGCGGAGAGTGGACTAGATGATACATTTGAGGAAAGGGAACAGAAGGAGACTCCGTCGATTGGAAGGCATGAGATGCACTGTCCTAGAGATGGGGGTTTCATGACCACCACTCCCAAGAGAAGGAGGCAGGTGGTGGTGGTCAGGGACTCTCTCCTCAGGGGGACTGAGTCATCTATCTGCTGTCCCGACCAGGAAAATCGAGAAGTCTGCTGCTTGCCAGGAGCTAGGATTCACGATGTGAAGGATAGACAGCCGAGACTCATCAAGCCCTTGGATCGCTACCCCTTCTTGCTTTTCCACGTGGGCACCAATGATACTGCCAAGAATGACCTTGAGCGGATCACTGCAGACTACGTGGCTTTGGGAAGAAGGATAAAGGAGTTTGAGGTGCAAGTGGTGTTCTCGTCCATCCTCCCTGTGAAAGGAAAAGGCCTGGGTAGAGACCGTTGAATCGTGGAAGTCAACGAATGGCTATGCAAGAGGTGTCGGAGAGAAGGCTTTGGATCCTTTGACCATGGATGGTGTTCCAAGAAGGAGGCGTGCTAGGCAGAGACGGGCTCCACCTAATGAAGAGCATCTTCGCAAGATGTCTGGCTAACCTAATGAGGAGGGCTTTAAACTAGGTTCACTGGGGGAAGGAGACCAAAGCCCTGAGGTAAGTGGGGAAGTGGGATACTGGGAGGAAGCATGAGCAGGAGCGCGCAAGAGGGGAGGGGTCCTGCCTCATACTGAGAAAGAGGGACGATCAGCGAGTTATCTCAAGTTCCTATACACAAATGCAAGAAGCCTGGGAAACAAGCAGGGAGAACTGGAAGTCCTGGCACAGTCAAGGAATTATGATGTGATTGGAATAACAGAGACTTGGTGGGATAACTCACATGACTGGAGTACTGTCATGGATGGATATAAACTGTTCAGGAAGAACAGGCAGGACAGAAAAGGTGGGGGAGTTGCATTGTATGTAAGGGAGCAGTATGACTGCTCAGAGCTCCGGTATGAAACTGCAGAAAAACCTGAGAGTCTCTGGATTAAGTTTAGAAGTGTGAGCAACAAGGGTGATGTCATGGTGGGAGTCTGCTATAGACCACTGGACCAGAGGGATGTGGTGGATGAAGCTTTCTTCTGGCAACTAACGGAAATTACTAGATCTCAGGCCCTGGTTCTCATGGGAGACTTCAATCACCCTGACATCTGCTGGGAGAGCAATACAGCAGTGCACAGACAATCCAGGAAGTTTTTGGAAAGTGTAGGGACAATTTCCTGGTGCAAGTGTTGGAGGAACCAACTAGGGGCAGAGCTCTTCTTTATCTGCTGCTCACAAACCGGGAAGAATTAGTAGGGGAAGAAAAAGTGGATGGGAACCTGGGAGGCAGTGACCATGAGATGGTCGAGTTCAGGATCCTGACACAGGGAAGAAAGGAGAGCAGCAGAATACGGACCCTGGACTTCAGAAAAGCCAACTTTGTCTCCCTCAGGGAACTGATGGGCAGGATCCCCTGGGAGAATAACATGAGTAGGAAAGGAGTCCAGGAGAGCTGGCTGTATTTTAAAGAATCCTTATTGAGGTTACAGGGACAAACCATCCCGATGTGTAGAAAGAATAGTAAATATGGCAGGCGACCAGCTTGGCTTAACAGTGAAATCCTTGCTGATCTTAAACAGAAAAAAGAAACTTACAAGAAGTGGAAGATTGGACAAATGACCAGGGAAGACTATAAAATATTGCTCAGGCATGGAGGAGTGAAATCAGGAAGGCCAAATCAGACCTGGAGATGCAGCTAGCAAGAGATGTTAAGAGTAACAAGAAGGTTTCTTCAGGTATGTTAGCAACAAGAAGAAAGTCAAGGAAAGTGTGGGCCCCTTACTGAATGAGGGAGGTAACGTAGTGACAGATGATGTGGAAAAAGCTAATGTACTCAATGCTTTTTTTGCCTCTGTCTTCATGAACAAAGTCAGCTCCCAGACTACTGCACTGTGCAGCACAGCATGGGGAGGAGGTGACCAGCCCTTTGTGGAGACAGAAGTGGTTCAGCACTATTTAGAAAAGCTGGATGAGCACAAGTCCATGGGGCTGGATGCGCTGCATCTGAGAGTGCTAAAGAAGTTGGCGGATGTGATTGCAGAACCATTGGCCATTATCTTTGAAAACTCATGGTGATTGGGGGAGGACCCGGACGACTGGAAAAAGGCTAATGTAGTGCCCATCTTTAAAAAAGGGAAAAAGGAGGATCCAGGGAACTACAGGCCAGTCAGCCTCACCTCAGTCCCTGGAAAAATCATGGAGCAGGTCCTCAAGGAATCAATTCTGAAGCACTTAGAGGAGAGGAAAGTGATCAGGAACAGTCAGCATGGATTCACCAAGGGCAAGTCATGCCTGACTAATCTAATTGCCTTCTATGACGAGATAACTGGCTCTGTGGATGAGGGGAAAGCAGTGGATGTGTTGTTCCTTGACTTTAGCAAAGCTTTTGACACGGTCTCCCACAGTATTCTTGCCAACAAGTTAAAGAAGTATGGGCTGGATGAATGGACTATAAAGTGGATAGAAAGTTGGCTAGATTGTTGGGCTCAACGGGTAGTGATCAATGGCTCCATGTCTAGTTGGCAGCCGGTGTCAAGTGGAGTGTCCCAAGAGTCGGTCCTGGGGCCGGTTTTGTTCAATATCTTCATAAATGATCTGGAGGATGGTGTGGATTGCACTCTCAGCAAGTTTTCAGATGACACTAAACTGGGAGGAGAGACAGATACACTGGAGGGTAGGGATAGGATACAGAGGGACATAGACAAATTATAGGATTGGGCCAAAAGAAATCTGATGAGGTTCAACAATGACAAGTGCAGAGTCCTGCACTTAGAACAGAAGAATCCCATGCACCGCTACAGACTAGGGACCGAATGGCTAGGCAGCAGTTCTGCAGAAAAGGACCAAGGGCTTACAGTGGATGAGAAGCTGGATATGAGTCAACAGTGTGCCCTTGTTGCCAAGAAGGCCAAAGGCATTTTCGGCTGTATAAGTAGGGACATTGCCAGCAGATCGAGGGATGTGATCGTTCCCCTCTATTCGACATTGGTGAGGCCTCATCTGGAGTACTATGTCCAGTTTTGGGGCTCACACTACAAGAAGGATGTGGAAAAATTGGAAAGAGTCCAGCGGAGGGCAACAAAAATGATTAGGGGACTGGAACACATGACTTATGAGGAGAGGCCGAGGGAACTGGGATTGTTTAGTCTGCGGAAGAGAAGAATGAGGAGGGATTTGATAGCTGCTTTCAACTACCTGAAAGGGGGTTCCAAAGAGGATGGATCTATACTGTTCTCAGTGGTAGCAGATGACAGAACAAGGAGTAATGGTCTCAAATTGCAGTGCGGGAGGTTTAGGCTGGATATTAGGAAAAACTTTTTCACTAGGAGGGTGGTGAAACACTGGAATGTGTTACCTAGGGAGTTGGTGGAATCTTCTTCCTTACAAGTTTTTAAGGTCAGGCTTGACAAAGCCCTGGCTGGGATGATTTAATTGGAGATTGGTCCTGCTTTGAGCAGAGGGTTGGACTAGATGACCTCCTCAGGTCCATTCCAACCCTGATATTCTATGATTCTATGAGGCTGGACTTTTTCTGAAACACTTTCTGGCAGAGAGGAAAAGTGCCCCAGTAACCATCCTACTGACAAGTGAAATCACCCCTGTACAAAGAGAGGCTATTCATGGCTTATTTATTATTTAAATAGGTAAAGACACTGAGGCAATCTAAATTTCTCCATGTACTTCTAATAGGACACCATTTTTTTCATGTCTTGTCTTAAATTCCAAAGTAATGTTGCTGTATGCTGTTGCAAAAGCTACCACTTTCCAACCCAGCAGTGGTTTCATATTAGTGGTGGGTGGAGTGATTCATATATACAAATATATTTTTATGGCAGGGTTTGAGATTATCCAGGGTGAAAGCACCATATAAATGCCATATTATTTATTCACTGTGGGAGAAATTCTCCATTTTGCAGAGTCAAAACAAAGGCTATTCACCATTTAAAATGTCTAAAAAGTGTGTGTGTGCATATATATATGAATTACTTCTGCCACCATATCTGAGGTGGAAAGGAGCACCTGTTCAGTATTACAAAGCAACACTACATCCTTTCTTACCAGTCCCCACAATTCCTGCTTAATAAAAACTGTATTGAAGTAATATAATAGGTTATAAGTAATTTGTTATTACTAAGTAGGAAAAGCTAAGGACTTGGAAAGGCTGTCATCTTTAGCTTTCCTTGGTTTGGCTTTGCCATTTAACTTTGTATCATTTTTATTCCTGTGAGGTAAGGTAACTGAATTGTGGATCTTTCTCCAGCCCTCGAACTCTCAGTTTTAATCTCTGCATAACAGAAGGTCAAAATGCAAGGGGAGGGAATTGTGAAAATTGCATCAAATCCCCCTCCCAACATTTTCCCATTGTTTTATTTTTTAATTATCGAGCAAGCAAGAAAGAAAAAAAGCAATTTTTGTTATACTGATTTGCTAGTTTGTTTGTTTGTTTCCTCTTTTCTCTGTCAAAATTCAAAATGTTCATGAAAAGTATACTAAAAAAAATCAAAATTCAAACATTTCTGCAGGTCTTCTCTCCAATCCTTTTGTTTGCCTCTTTATCCCAGAACTGTGGGCTAAGGACTAATGCACCATAAGCTCTATTCATCATTGGATCATGGGGACAGCAGCTGAGTAATGCTGTTCCCCTCAGGTGCTAAGTGCCCAATCTTTACTGCAGTGTTTCCTGTGTCTGCGGGATCAGGAAGAGACACTAAATACACACCCACACACCAGAAATAATTGTTCAAATTTTAAAACAAATGTTCTTTGTATTTATGTATATGTCCCTTTTTTGTTCACTTTCCTTCAATATCCTCTCCAGTGACTATACTTGTATACCGTTGATGGAAAGAGAAAATCTGAGGTAAATATTGGATAATGATCAGGGAACCCCATAATCATGAGTCTTCATGCTGGAAACCTGATCTAAGACATAACTCATCCAGTCAGGGCATAGAAACATAGCATGTGGCACACTGGTGAAATCCTGGCCCCACCGAAGTCCATGGCCAAACTTCCACTGACAAACAACAGAGCCATGATGTACTCTTTCTGTCAAATCAAAATATACAGAGTTATCAAATTTGGATTATTTGCCATGAACCACTTTAAAAATGAATTACAGGTCCCTACTTATTAGTAGGAATTATTTAGAGGGATATTTCAAATAATGAATAAATATGGGGAAATCATAATCTGTTTGTAGACAATTTCTGAACACAAAATGATGCACTATTATTGAATGAATATTACATTATGGATTCAATCAGCTAAAATCATAAAAGTCAGAATATTTGTTATATTTTTCATCTAGAGAGGGCCTTCCATTAACAGAGCTTAAAGGGGCACAGATTTTTAAAGGTATTTAGATGACTAACTCCCATTGAAATAAATGGGAATTAAGTAACTAAATATTTTTAAAAATCTAGCCAAATGTACATTTAAAGGATTAGTTAATTCAGGCTCACAACACACTTAGCAGGTGTATTTTATTATTTCTGTTTTACAGATGATAAGACTTAAGCATAAAGAGAATACCTGATTCTTGAAAATTCCTGAGGATTTTCTGGACCAAACTCAGGATAGCCTTCTAGGGGCACAAAGCTCTAAAGATATAGAGCAGGTTGCACAGAGGAGCCAAGAGGCCAGTGAAGAAGCTTGGCAACATGTGACCTCCAGAAGAGGTAAGCGGAATGTCCGGGTTCCAGTAACACAGACACAGGTAACTAACCGCTTTCATGTTCTCTCCACAGGTACCATTGTGGAGAGTGGACCAGATGATACGTCTGGGGGGAGAAAGCAGAAGGAGACCCCGCTGGTTGGGAGGCATGAGATGCGATGTCCTGAGGTTGGGGGTTCCACGACCACCACTCCCAAGAGGAGAAGGCGGGTGGTGGTGGTCGGGGACTCTCTCCTCCGGGGGACTGAGTCATCTATCTGCCGCCCTGACCGGGAAAACCGAGAAGTCTGCTGCTTGCCAGGGGCTAAGATTCGTGATGTGACGGAGAGACTGCCGAGACTCATCAAGCCCTCGGATCGCTACCCCTTCCTGCTTCTCCACGTGGGCACCAATGATACTGCCAAGAATGACCTTGAGCGAATCACTGCGGACTACGTGGCTCTGGGAAGAAGGAGAAAGGAGTTGGAGGCGCAAGTGGTGTTCTCGTCCATCCTCCCCGTGGAAGGAAAAGGCCTGGGTAGGGACCGTCGAATCGTGGAGGTCAACGAATGGCTACGCAGGTGGTGTCGGAGAGAAGGCTTTGGATTCTTTGACCATGGGATGGTGTTCCATGAAGGAGGAGTGCTGGGCAGAGACGGGCTCCATCTTACGAAGAGAGGGAAGAACATCTTTGCCAGCAGGCTGGCTAACCTAGTGAGGAGGGCTTTAAACTAGGTTCACCGGGGGAAGGAGACCAAAGCCCTGAGGTAAGTGGGAAAGCGGGATACCGGGAGGAAGCACAGGCAGGAATGTCTGAGAGGGGAGGGCTCCTGCCTCATACTGGGAATGAGGGGCGATCAACAGGTTATCTCAAGTGCTTATATACAAATGCACAAAGCCTTGGAAACAAGCAGGGAGAACTGGAGGTCCTGGTGATGTCAAGGAATTATGACGTGATTGGAATAACAGAGACTTGGTGGGATAACTCACATGACTGGAGTACAGTCATGGATGGTTATAAACTGTTCAGGAAGGACAGGCAGGGCAGAAAAGGTGGGGGAGTAGCACTGTATGTAAGGGAGCAGTATGACTGCTCAGAGCTCCGGTACGAAACTGTGGAAAAACCTGAGTGTCTCTGGATTAAGTTTAGAAGTGTGTGCAACAAGAGTGATGTCATGGTGGGAGTCTGCTATAGACCACCGGACCAGGGGGATGAGGTGGATGAGGCTTTCTTCCGGCAACTCACGGAAGCTACTAGATCGCATGCCCTGATTCTCATGGGTGACTTTAATTTTCCTGATATCTGCTGGGAGAGCAATACAGCGGTGCATAGACAATCCAGGAAGTTTTTGGAAAGCGTAGGGGACAATTTCCTGGTGCAAGTGCTAGGGGAGCCAACTAGGGGGAGCGCTTTTCTTGACTTGCTGCTCACAAACCGGGTAGAATTAGTGGGGGAAGCAAAAGTGGATGGGAATCTGGGAGGCAGTGACCATGAGTTGGTTGAGTTCAGGATCCTGACGCAGGGAAGAAAGGTAAGCAGCAGGATACGGACCCTGGACTTCAGGAAAGCAGACTTTGACTCCCTCAGGGAACAGATGGCCAGGATCCCCTGGGGGACTAACATGAAAGGGAAGGGAGTCCAGGAGTGCTGGCTGTATTTCAAGGAATCCCTGTTGAGGTTACAGGGACAAACCATCCCGATGAGTCGAAAGAATAGTAAATATGGCAGGCGACCAGCTTGGCTTAATGGTGAAATCCTAGCGGATCTTAAACATAAAAAAGAAGCTTACAAGAAGTGGAAGGTTGGACATATGACCAGGGAAGAGTATAAAAATATTGCTCGGGCATGTAGGAAAGATATCAGGAGGGCCAAATCGCACCTGGAGCTGCAGCTAGCAAGAGATGTCAAGAGTAACAAGAAGGGTTTCTTCAGGTATGTTGGCAACAAGAAGAAAGCCAAGGAAAGTGTGGGCCCCTTACTGAATGAGGGAGGCAAGCTAGTGACAGAGGATGTGGAAAAAGCTAATGTACTCAATGCTTTTTTTGCTTCTGTTTTCACTAACAAGGTCAGCTCCCAGACTGCTGTGCTGGGCAACACAAAATGGGGAAGAGATGGCCAGCCCTCTGTAGAGATAGAGGTGGTTAGGGACTATTTAGAAAAGCTGGACGTGCACAAGTCCATGGGGCCGGACGAATTGCATCCGAGAGTGCTGAAGGAATTGGCGGCTGTGATTGCAGAGCCCTTGGCCATTATCTTTGAAAACTCGTGGCGAACGGGGGAAGTCCCGGATGACTGGAAAAAGGCTAATGTAGTGCCCATCTTTAAAAAAGGGAAGAAGGAGGATCCTGGGAACTACAGGCCGGTCAGCCTCACCTCAGTCCCTGGAAAAATCATGGAGCAGGTCCTCAAAGAATCAATCCTGAAGCACTTAGAGGAGAGGAAAGTGATCAGGAACAGTCAGCATGGATTCACCAAGGGAAGGTCATGCCTGACTAATCTAATCGCCTTTTATGATGAGATTACTGGTTCTGTGGATGAAGGGAAAGCAGTGGATGTATTGTTTCTTGACTTTAGCAAAGCTTTTGACACGGTCTCCCACAGCATTCTTGTCAGCAAGTTAAGGAAGTATGGGCTGGATGAATGCACTATAAGGTGGGTAGAAAGCTGGCTAGATTGTCGGGCTCAACGGGTAGTGATCAATGGCTCCATGTCTAGTTGGCAGCCGGTGTCAAGTGGAGTGCCCCAGGGGTCGGTCCTGGGGCCCGTTTTGTTCAATATCTTCATAAATGATCTGGAGGATGGTGTGGATTGCACTCTCAGCAAATTTGCGGATGATACTAAACTGGGAGGAGTGGTAGATACACTGGAGGGGAGGGATAGGATACAGAAGGACCTAGACAAATTGGAGGATTGGGCCAAAAGAAATCTAATGAGGTTCAATAAGGATAAGTGCAGGGTCCTGCACTTAGGATGGAAGAATCCAATGCACCGCTACAGACTAGGGACCGAATGGCTCGGCAGCAGTTCTGCGGAAAAGGACCTAGGGGTGACAGTGGACGAGAAGCTGGATATGAGTCAGCAGTGTGCCCTTGTTGCCAAGAAGGCCAATGGCATTTTGGGATGTATAAGTAGGGGCATAGCGAGCAGATCGAGGGACGTGATCGTTCCCCTCTATTCGACACTGGTGAGGCCTCATCTGGAGTACTGTGTCCAGTTTTGGGCCCCACACTACAGGAAGGATGTGGATAAATTGGAAAGAGTACAACGAAGGGCAACGAAAATGATTAGGGGTCTAGAGCACATGACTTATGAGGAGAGGCTGAGGGAGCTGGGATTGTTTAGTCTGCAGAAGAGAAGAATGAGGGGGGATTTGATAGCTGCTTTCAACTACCTGAAAGGGGGTTTCAAAGAGGATGGCTCTAGACTGTTCTCAATGGTAGCAGATGACAGAACGAGGAGTAATGGTCTCAAGTTGCAATGGGGGAGGTTTAGATTGGATATTAGGAAAAACTTTTTCACTAAGAGGGTGGTGAAACACTGGAATGCGTTACCTAGGGAGGTGGTAGAATCTCCTTCCTTAGAGGTTTTTAAGGTCAGGCTTGACAAAGCCCTGGCTGGGATGATTTAACTGGGACTTGGTCCTGCTTTGAGCAGGGGGTTGGACTAGATGACCTTCTGGGGTCCCTTCCAACCCTGATATTCTATGATTCTATGATTCTATGATTTTTCAGAGTCATGAATTAAGTCTATGATTGAGCTAGAATAGGACTCAAAACTCTTGATTCCTATCATTTGCTTTAACTAGAGAGAAAGGGGCACTGTGATGGGGGTGCCTGCCCCACACTGTGCTCTAAGGAGTTAATAGAGCCCTAGGGAGGCTGCTCAGGAAGCAGCCAATCAGATAAGAACTGAGAGGAGCAGCCAATCAGGGCCTGGCAGGCCCATATAAGAAGAACTGCAGGGCAGAGCAGCTTCATAGCTGCCTGAAGCTTGAGGGGAAAAGACCAAGCTCCTAGGAGGAGAAGGAGTGCCAACACCTGGGACAGAGCAGAGCTGCAAGCAAGGACTGGGGGAGAGAGAGAGCTCCTGGCTAGTAGCTAGGGCCTGCAGGCTGAGGCCCTGAGGTAAGGGGAGAAGACGGTGCTGGAGCTTCATGGGAAGTGTCCCCAGGATAATGGACTGCAGTTGCCACCAAGGGAGTAGCTGGACAGAGATTTCAGGTGCCCCTGGAAGCGGGGAACAGAGAGTGTGGCACAGACAGAGGGCAGTGTCACTGAAGAGGATACTGCAGTCCTGTGACTGGTGCGGGTCCTGAAACAAAAATAATGATAGTGGGGCACCACCAGAGATAGCCAGCAGGAGGCATTGCAGTGGTGAGCAAACCCTATCACAGAGACAAAAGGATGTACACACACACACACACACACACACACACACACACACACACACACACACACTTGCACAAATACATATAAACAAACAAACACCTAAGTATCAGGCAGCATGGAACCACTCCAAATAAAGTGGACTGCCTTTCACTTGGAATTCAATTCCAATATGGAAATATCAGGCACTACAAAGCAGATACAAACTAAAATCAAAGGCACTTCAGCATATACACTGAAATTCCTATGAAGGATCATTTTACTGAAAAGCCAACTTCATCCTTACGTCAGAAAGCAAATAATCAAATACCCATAAAACAAGTTTGATTATATTTTATTTTGATCATATTGTTTTTATTTATATTTTGGTATCTGTCCAGATACTGCTGTTACTGTTTTGGAATTTATAGCTTAAAGACATTCAAAGTGTTTTTTTTACCCCATTTGTTTAAATAGGTCATAGATATTATTCTACATATGAGTACCTGGATACTTAATTTCATCCTGGGGCAAAATTTTTATAGCAGAAATGTAAACCTCTTAAGATAGAGGTTATTATGGAAATGCTGACAAATCTTTAACTTTAGCACTGAAAACGGGGATGCTGTAATCAGAGGGAATTAGGTTAACTACTTTTGATCCTTCCTTATTATCTTTGGCTTCACCAAGTTAAGACAACAATAAAGTGAAGCTACCAACATACATGAAATTGATCTATACAGCTTTAATGTAATTAGTTCTTAATTCTCTCTTTAGGTCCTCTGGATCTGCTTAAATTTTGAAACCGATTCAAAGAAATGCCTTAATTATTATAACATGCAGCTTAACGCATATTCTGTGGTATCTCAGCAGCAAACACCTACCAATCCCAACTATCCCCGCCCCCAATATCTGTATTCAATTTCCAGCTTTCCAAAATCCAAGCATGCAGTCTCAACAGACCCACAAAGCATGTAAATCACTGTTCTACTTTAGCACGCACACATCCTGGCTGTGTCATTCTGCTGATTTATAAGAAACATATACCTCTCTCTCTCTCTCCTGGTATATGAAATTGACAACATCTTTGCATTAAACAATATATCTCACTGTTTTCTCTTATTAGGGACTGAGTCCTGCAGATCTTAAAAAACCCTTCTTTAGGCAGAATTCTTATTGACAAAATAAGGACTAAGGAACATATTGTGCCAACCAGTATTTTAATCAACCTGATTTCAGTGGGGAATTCTGATTAAATCTTGACAACATGACTGCAAGGTTAGGGCCTATACCTTATTAACTATCCTGTTTAGAGTTACACATGCTTTTACCTGGTCTATCAGCTGTTTGTTAAACATACAAAACATAGACTGAGCCATTTTAATGTATTTGACTATGATGTTCTCTAATAAAGATCATTGAATGGTCTTAAACATTCTTGTTGTTTGCAGTCATTTTTCCACTACCATCATAAAAAGAAAGAGGAAAAGGTAGTTGGGTAATATGTGGTAACAGAAAGCTAACAGAAACTGCCATAGCACTGCAATTGACACCAGAGGTAGGATAGAGAGTTAAATTAATACAAAATAGAAGGGGAAATACTGACTCAATGATTTAGTCAAAACAATAAATGGGATAGGATTATACTGCAATGCAATACATACATTTGCATACACCCTTCATATGAATGTCAGAGCATAATAGCAAAAATGTATTGACTGCTGAAATGTTCTATTTAAAGAGTCTAGATTTGAATGACATGAAGGCATTGTGGTGCTAAACATCTTCAGTCAAACAAACCAACCAACCAACAAGAGAGACAGTGTGGATTAGTGGATAGAGCACTGGACTTGGACTCAGAAGTCTGACTTCTATTCCTGGTTCTGTTTTTGGCCTGTATGATCTTGGGAAGTCACTTTATCTCTCAGTGTCTCTGTTTCACCTACCCACCTTTAGCTGTCTTGTCTGTTTAGAATATTAACTCTCTCAGGGTGACAAACTTCTCTTGCTGTGTGTTTGTAGAGTTTCTAGCACATTTGGGGCCCTGCTCTCAGTTGGTGCCTCTAGGCACTACTATAATACAAATCATAAATTAAAAATAAATTATACAATGGAGGAAGTTTGATTGTGAAAGCCCCTATAAATAATTGTAAAGGTTCTTAATGAGATGTTCTAGATCAAACAAGGTATTTCGAGTGCATTATAAAGTCATCAACAGATCCCAGAGTTCCCATAACTTATGGGAAATTTTAAAAAAAACAAACCCAAATCTATAGCACAAATTTATACTCCCCACTATTTTCCCCAATGCACAAAACCAATGGGATAACTTCCACTGACATAAATGGAAGAAGGATCCACATTACTATAATTAGATACAAAATTAGATACAAAAAGGCCTTCTTTTCTTCAAGTGACATCTCCAATACAGAGGTTGCCAACCACCACATCCCATCTTTTACAGTCTCAATAGAGTTGTAAAGCTTCCACTCACCTTTGGATAACAGTCCATCTAGCTATCTTTCCCATGTGGCTGGCTCTTTCTTCTGCTTTCTGGTTTATCTGTATTCTTGTCTGATAGTATGAGCCTGGAATCAAATCTCTCTGTGATAAGTAACCAATGTATCCATAGAAAGATGTTATTCCCTTACTTAGGATCTCAAATAATTATGCTTTTTTAAAAAAAATCATTCTTTTCATCACTTCATCATTCACAATTTTGGATATCCAGCTAATTATTCAAGATATAACAATTAAATATTGACAAGTCACTTTAAAGAAAGAGAATATTCTGCATAAAAGAATTGGAGACATTAAGTAACACAGTATAATGAGAAAAATACATGAAAACTAGCAACTCTCAGTGAGTTAAAGTTCCCAATCTAGCTTCTCAAGACAATTAATTATTTCTCATAGTTTTGTCATGTCCCTTCTTTTCCATCTCCTGTCTAAGGTAATATTTCCCTTTCTGTAAACAACAACATATGACAATTTAGCTTTTAACAACCTTAATTATAATGCAGCAGGATGCATTACAAACTTGGAATTCACTGTTCCAGATATGTGTAATAACCACAGACTTTTTCTGAAATTATAGTGGGGAGATACCAAGTGCTCAGGACAGGGATCTTGCTTCTTTTCTGTTTGGAAAATGCATCTGGGAATAAATGAATAAATAATGTGGCCCCAAGGCCTAGAAATACTGGTTTGGCACTGAGACGGGTATCACCTGTCAATTCAACCTAATATAGAGAATACAGGCAAATCAATAATTATTATGACCAGTGTAAAGGGGGCCACAGAAGAGCTTAGCTGGACTGCAGGCTTCTCACTCAACAGGTTTTGTTGTGTAGATGCAGGCAACTTCGGATCAATATGAGGTATCTGTTCAAAAACCCAAGAAAACCAGAGATCAATGACAACAAAAGAGTGGAAAACAAGATGTAAGCCAAAGTTGGATTTTGGCAAAATCAGAAGAGCAAAGTTGGAGGAAATGAATGCTCCAACACTGGAAGGAGAGAAAAAACAACCACACGGAGAAAGAAATGGCCAAGCAGAGACCTGCTGGACAACTGAGAGCTTTATTCCAAAAAGAGAATTTATGCAATTGAGATTGAAAGCCTTAAAAAGGGAGATTAGTGGTACTGAACCACATACAAACATGCTGATAGACACAATGATACAGGACAAACTGCAGTCACAAATGAAAGAAGTATCAAGGACAAATATGAGTGAAGCAGCATCTGAAGGGAAATATGAATGATTTGTTAAGATCATGCAAAGTGTAAGAAACATTGAATACTGACTAGTGCTACCAAATATTAAATTTATAGACCAGCAAAGACTGGATGATATAGAGCAAATATTGAATGAAGTGCTCAACTAAGCTCTAACAGCAGTGAGCATTAGATAGAGATGTTGAACAACATAATTTATGCTACAGCAACAGTAGCAGCTCATTGGCTTAATGCACATTTAGTCAAACCAACCCAAAGCTTTACATCTGCACATGTCATCAACTTCTATATTGCTGATGTTGGCTGCAGAGAGAACACTGATGTTAGTGCATCAGTCTTCCTAGCTGATCTGAAAATCCTCCTGAGGCAGCATAGGAATATATAAAAAATAAATAGATGAGGTACTGAGAGAGCATGGATTCTGGCTGAAACACCTAACTGCTTTCCATAATTGTGTACTTGAACAACTTAATAAATGTTTGAAGAAAAGATGTCTAAGATGGATGGTGAGAGGGGAAAAAATGTCTCCATACAAAAAAGGAAAAGTGACCCTATGAATTACAGACTGATCATGTGTTTACCAACTGTGTGGAAACTTCGAATGGCAATTCTGGCAAAGAAAATCTGGATAGTTCTAGCTTGCAATGGAATGTTGCCTCCTGAGCAGAAAGGATGCACAGTAAACACAAAAAGGATAAAAAACTACCTTGGGATGAACAGGAGTATCACAGAAGATGTAAAACAAACAAACAAAAATTAGAGGTGGTGTCGATAAACTACCAAAAGCATATGACAGCATCCCATATTAATGGATCACCAAGACACTGAAAATGCACACGGTTTATCCAAAAATAATTTCCTTTCTACAGCAACCTATCGTTAACTGGAACACTTGATTCTACCTGGAAAGGACTCTCATGGATGAGGTCAAAATTAAAAGAGGAATCTTTCAAGGGGATTCTATACCACCAATGCTTTTCATGGTAGTGATGCTCCCACTGACAAAGATACTCCAAGAGATAATTGTGGCTACCATATCAGCAAAGAGCAACAACCAGTTAACAATTTGTTATATATGGATGATCTGAAATTATACGGATGGTAACAAAATGAGATAGAGATTGATGACATGTGCAGATATAAAGCTTTGGGTTGGTTTGACTAAATGTGTGTTAGCATCTATAAAGAGGGGCAATTGAATACAATCAGATAGCATACACATTCACAAAGGTGATAGCCAAGCTATCTCTCAGCCTAGCCCCTACTAATATCTTGAAATCAGGTAACTATTGGTGTTACAACATAAGGAAGTCAAAGAAGTGAGGAAAGAATATTATAGATTAATAAGAATTACTTTAAGGACAACACTCAACTTGAAGAATTTGATCCGAGCCAGTAATATGTGGGTGATACCAGTAGTATAGTGTGCTGCTGGGGTGATTAAGTGGAATCAAGATGAGAAGAAAAAAACTGACATTTGAACAAGAAAGCTCATTGCAATGCATAGCATAATGAATATCAATCAAGATGTGGACAGGATTTACATCCAACAATGTGATGGAGGGAAAGATCTGCTATCTGTGGAGGAAGCAATTCACAATTAAGAATATAACATCAAAATATATGAGGATTTAGCAAGAGTAATAGATCATCTGGACATGATATAAGCAATGGCCAAGTGTGCATCCATCCCAAGAAAGCATAAAAGAAAAGAGAACGCAAATCACCTAATAAACACTTGAAAAATGTACAACAGAATTCACAGCATGGACAGAGGTGAAGAGAGATCGAACCCATTAGTGATCAGAGATTAACAAATTCATGGATAGTAGAAGGATATGTCAAAATAGAGACAGAGACTCATTATGAGTGCACAAGAATAATCCTTAAGGTTTAACTATGTTAGAAATAGAACTGGCTGACAGAGCTCCTTCCCGAACTGCAGAATGTGTTCCAAAAAGGAAGAGGCAATGGATCATGCGTTGAGTGCCTGCAGGAGCCTGGCTGGCAGAAAATATATGAACAAATACAATGAGATAGCCAAGTCTTTATATTGGAGCCTGGACGGCAAGTATGGATTTAAACAACCAGGCGATATTATGACCATCAAATTGAAAATGCTCTAGAGAATGAAGAGGATAAGATGTTATGGAATTTGACAACTTTCACAGACCAAATAGTGCAGGCAAACAGGCTGAACATAGTTGTTGTAGAAAAGATGACAAGACCATGTTAACTGATAGTGCCATGCCATCAGACAGAAATGATAAATAAGAAACAAGAAGAGAAGATGGCGAAGTATGAAGCACTCTGCCATGAAGTGGAGTGAGTATGGAAAACTGGACCAAAAATGATCCCAGTGATCTTTGGATCTCTTGGAGCAATCCCTAAGGGTCTGAATGAGCAGCTCAACAATATAGTAGACGTAGAAGACATCATTACCGGTGCTGACCAGAAAATAGCACTCCTAGGCACTGTGCGAATATTAAGGAAAGTCAAAGAAAAATGAATGTGTTTGAGCACCTAGAACGCGGGAATTGGTTTTAACAAAACTCCTGATGGTCCAAACCTATGGACTCGGTTCATGGTCAGGATTTATTAGTGACTAATTAGGATCCATTTTAGACACTAGCTCTTGACTTTTTGAGATTAAAGATCTTGTATGTTGTGAAGGCAATGTTTTTCTTTTTTTTTTTAAATCCACATAATGTAATACTGGGGGATAATAATTAGAGTATAGGGTATAAATTCGTAGGCTCACAGACAGGGCTGGCTCTAGGCACCAGCTAAGCAAGCTGGTGCCTGGGGCGGTGCTGCTGAAGGGGCGGCACTCCGGCTGTTGTTGGGGTGGCACTCCAGCCCCTCTCCATTGTTTCCCACGGCAGCAATTCGGCAGCAACTCTTCTGACTTGGGTCTCGCAGTCGGTGGCAATTCAACGGCAGCTCCCTTCGATGTTCCTGTTCTCTCCGGCGGCGGTGTATTCGGGGCAGGGGTTTTTTTTGTTTGATTGGTTTTTTTGCTGCTTGGGGCAGCAAGAAACATAGAGCCGGCCCTGCTCAAAGATTCCAAGGCCAGAAGGGAACACTGTGATCATCTAGTCTGACCTCTGAAGCAGAGGACATAGAACTTTCCCCAAATAATTCCTAGAGGACATATTTTAGAAAATATCCAGTCTTGATTTAAAAATGGTCAATGATGAGGAATCTATCATGACCCTTGGTAAATTGATCCAATGGTTAATTACTCTCATTATTTAAAAAATATGCCTTATTTCCAGTATGAATTTGTATAGATTCAGCTTCCAACTTCTGGATCATGTTATACCTTTCTCTATTAGAATGAAGAGCTAATTATTAAATATGTGCTCCCCATGTAGGTAGTTATAGACCTTAATAAAGTCACCCTTTCACCTTTTCTTTAAGATAAATAGACTTCGCTCCTTGTGTCTCTCTCTCTAAGGCATGTTTTCTAATAATACCTGTGGCTCTTCTCTGAACCCTCTCCTGTTTATCAACATCCTTCTTGAATTGTTGACCCCAAAACTGGACACAGAATTCCAGCAGTGGTTGCACCAGCGCCAAATATAGAAGTAAAATAACTTCTCTACTTTTACTCAAACTACCCTGATTTATACACCTCGAGGATCACATTTGCTCTTTTGGCCACAGCATCACATCTGAAGTTCATGTTCAGCAGATTATCTACCACAGCCACCAAATCTTTCTCAGAGTTACTGCTTCCCAGTATAGAGTCCCCATCCTGTAAATATGGCCTATATTCTTTATTCCTAGATGTATACATTATTTTATTAATATCTATTTATTATTATTCATGCTAGAGTACTGCATTAGGGACATGATCCAAATCACTTTAAAGTCAATAGGTGACTTCCCATTGACTTCAAGGGGTTTTGGATAAGGCCTTAAAGATCT
Organism: Dermochelys coriacea; assembly: GCF_009764565.3. Lineage (NCBI taxonomy): Eukaryota > Metazoa > Chordata > Testudines > Dermochelyidae > Dermochelys > Dermochelys coriacea. Next base: position 93,765,720 of record NC_050073.1, on the reverse strand, counting down.
TAAACCAGTGAGTAGTTCAGTTGACTTCAATGGGCTATTCAAGTTACACATGTGCTAAAGAATCTTGCTGAACTGAGCCTAAATGCCCTCAAGCCCTACTGAAGGCAGGGTGCTCAGCACCTTGCAGTATTGGGAAAAATGTCTGTCATATTTGCAGTGCAATTCATACCAGTGAGAGGATATGTCACTGCCTACCCATAAGCATGGGTGCCTTAAATACTTTACTGCTGTAGCTCTCTGTATAGGTACTCACAGCCAGCACACAAGCATGCACGGAAGGTCTGTGTGGTGAGCAGTCCTGATTCAGCAACTCTGATTGCAGCAGCCTGTTTGTTACACCACAGCCATACTCTGGTCTTCACCAGCCTTGGTTACTACTTGCAGGGTACCCTACACCATCCTGAAATTCCCCCAAACCATCCAGTCCTCACCCTGAACACTAAAAGAAGTAATAAGGTTGGTTGCTAATTTAAAGAGGCATAAGTATAGTTTATCACTTCAATAGGAGTTAATAATCCTTTCAGTTCAAACAGCACTGAGTTGCATTATAGTAAAAATAAAACAAAACAAGTTTATTAACAAAAAAGACATAAATTAACTGATACCAAATAGAAAGCATTGAAAATAGAATGGGTTACATAAAAAGTAAAATACACTTTCTGGTGGCGAAGAATTAATGAGCTATAGACTTGGTTCAAGATGGATTTCTTACCAGTCTTCCTTCTTTCCAATCATGCCTGACTTTCTCTCAGTCAGGGCCTTTCACAGAAGTATATGGTACTGGTTTTCCTTGTCGTCTTAGGTGAAAAAGCTTTGTCTAAGCAAGTTTCTCACTTATGTTCAATTCCTAAAGATTTCAGCCCCTTGGCTGAAGGACCCATCTTTCTCAGCTTGCAAGAGCTTTGGTCCCTTGCGTCTCTCTAGTGATGGTCCCAAGATGGTTTCTTGTCTTCCCTTATATCTGCCCAAACGCACTGTTTTGTCCCCAGAATCAGAATGACCTCATGCTGTTCATCCCTTCCTTTTGAATTCCCATCCCTGATTCAGATGTAAATGGGGCTCTCATTGTTTTTGGTCACCTGGCTTAGTTTCAGTGAAGACAGGTAGAGAGCAGCCTTTCCTCTTCTTTGGGAGAAAACATGTTTCTCCCTTTTTAAAGCATAATATTAGTGAGTATTTATAATTCCTTCTATAGTTTTAATACATACATTTTACAATTATATTAATCACCAGTGTATTTTTAGCCTTCATAAAAGACCTTACCTGACACACTTTTATAATACAGTAAAATTGTATACAACCAGTTGATTCAATTACTTATCATTTGAGATTCAGACCCACTCAAGAGGCTACTTCCCCCAATCACTAGGTTGATGGCTTTGTTTGCTCTTTAAATAAATGTGTCTTCATTGTCTCTGTTTGACAATCAAATAAATACATGTCACTTTATCTAAGCAGATTGTGCTTATGCATTGCATGCCAAACACATTTTAAGACCATAATTCTAGTACATAGCCATAATTCTTTGTACATACCCCACACATACATCACTCAAGAATAGTAATGATCCGTGTTTTTAGTATTCCAATGATATATTACATACCACCTTTTGGGTATATATCATGACAACAGTGTGTTTGGTGTAGTGAGTATCTCAGGCCCAACAAGAGCTGCTGACACAGAGAAGTGAACCACCAATGGGCCTCTGTGTCACACTGACAAACACTGAGTTTTTAGTAACAACCACTGCAATGAGTCATGTAGGATGAGAACAAGCTCTAAGGGTTGCAGGTCTCTTGGTATTTTCAGTGATAAACTTAAGAATTCTTGTACCAAACATAGTATGAAAATAAAATGAAAACATTTATAAATAGCAAATAGACAAATGTTATAATTTACATAGTGCTAAAAGCAACAACGAGAAAAACACAATGTAAATGTAGACTCTAACAGACCAGGTTATAAAGCAATACATATGGAAAATGAGAATGTTGGTGATATATCAAATGTTTTAATAGTGATTTGCCATTTATTTTAAATAATTTCCAATTAAAGTTCTACAGAGAGGAAAATCCTCAACAATAATTAATTTGTCTAGAAGAAAGATAATCTCCAATAATTAAAGGGATAGAATTAATCCTTTTTAAAGATGGAACATCCACCCCGCTGATGTGAAATTACTGTTTGGAAATCTTTTTAAAAGAGAGAAATTCTTCAAGGGGAATATTTTCAGTAAGTTGGAAATCATGAAGTGGAGGATATTCCAAATTTAATTTTATATGAACCAGTTTGAAACACATTATATCAGATTATCTTTGATGTAGCCTTTTGCAATACTCAGTGAAATCATACTGTATTTACAGCTATGTCTATAGTAAAATAGCTATTCTGCTGCAGTGCCGGAGCAAAGATTGTATCAATACTTAGTAACTCCCATTCTCAAGCATTTCTATAATGTCAGCAAAGGGATTTCAGAGTAGTTACTACAGTCTGTGGTTGAGGCTGACATTGCAGGAAGGTTGGGCATGTTTTTCAGGAAGACCTTTTCCCTATAGTTTTCAATTGCCTCCCTCAGTATTCTATGATTTTGCCTTGCTGTGCCGATGAAGATTATGCAAAGATCAGTTTGGAATGATACTAAACCAATGTGAAAAAATTGAGTCTTGCAATTGATCCTTTGCAGACTCTTTTGCCTCCCCCCGCCCCCCTTTCTGCAGTCTAATAACACCAATATGTATATGAGGTACCAATTCCTTTTCAGGAACAGGCCAATATAGTAGCTAACTGAAGAAGCGCTTCTAAGCTTAGAATGGGTTTCCTTTACATTTGGGAATGAGATAACCTCTTACAAATATCTAGCCTTCCAGATGAATATGGAGATTTTGTCTGGGTTGAATTGCAAGCTAGCTTCTTTTCAGACAGTTTGATATATGCAAAATACATTGAAATGTATTAGGGGGATGATTAAGTAGATTTCACTGCTGTTCTGCATGTGTTCTCCTTCAGGTCAGAATCAGAGCCAACCAGAAAGTAGGAAGAATGCAGAGTTTGTGGTAAACTGAGTTTTGCACTTCGGAGAGCATATTGGTAAAGGGGAGCCTCTCTAGCTGACTGGAGTCTGATACCGATGGTGATGGTGAGGCTTCACCTGTCATCAGTCCCACTGATGTAAATTTCTCTTATGCAATGATTTCATCATCATCAAAATCAAAATGATTTGCTTTTGATACTGCTATGTAGGAAGCCAGATGGTACTGGAATATCAAGCATTGTGTTAGTGCTGCTAACACTAAAATAACAGGGATAGAGTTAAGAAGAGTCCACTTTAGGTGGTGTCAGTGGAACTGTGACATTTCATCACTTTATATTTCAACATTGTCAACATTCTCTCCAATATATCTACTAGGCTACTGGCACCACATTATTACTAGTGTCATGACACCTCTACAGGCCTAAACGGTGGCAATTTTGCTGTGTTACTAGCATAAATATTTGTTGTAGTAGAGGACTGAATTGTACTGCTTTATGACTCCTCTTAGTTAGCATGTTTTCTTACATTGGTTCATGTGCTGCCATTTGCCTTGGAATCTGAATTCCAGGTACAATGGTTCTAAAATGAAATGGCTGACAAAAGGGTACACACCTCATGCTGATAAGTGGATAAAGGACACTGAATGCTGAAATTCTCATAATAGAGCTGATCCACACTCCATTTATGTCAACGGAAAAGCATTACTAGACTCTGAATCAGACCACATACATATTTCATATAATTTTTATTAGGGTTAGGTGAACTATTTGTAATGAGTCATTGATTTAACTGATTTAACCATGTCTTTTGTTTGTATTTCACTCCATGAGAAGTACCTTTGATTTAGATAGTAAAATATGTCCCAATGGTAGAATATGACTCACTCTGATTGTGTGTCAGTCATAAGGGAAATTCAAGGTCCTGATTTTCACCCTCCTCTTCTAACCACTATACCACATTACAAAAACCTTGTGATGAAATTATGATATGCCACATCTACCGTTAATTAAAGACTAGTTTAATCCACCACATGGTCGTCTGCCCTCATGGCGCCCATTGTGGATAAGTTTACTGGGGAAGGATTTATGGTACAGGATGCATGGCAAGCTTCATGATCCGAAGAGAAAGTAACAAATAGTTATCTTGTCTCAGATCCCACTCAACATCAACCCAGGTTTGATTTACCGCAAAGGCAATGGAGCCTTCTGAACTGGTTTTGTACCGGACATGGAATTTGTGCTGCAGCGGCATTTTGGTGGTGATTTAGAGAGAGTCCACCTGTCAATGTGGGCAGCCACAAAGCATAACCCACATTGTTGAGGATTTCAAAATGACTTAACATCCTGGAGGTCTTCATGCCTTGAACATGATAAAAATGCTGTGGCATGACTTGACCAGATTGCATACATCAAATGAAAAAAATAACAAAATCCTTACAGGTTGTTCATATAGGCCACAGGTCAGCATGGTACTTAAGCAGATATGTAACTTTAAACTTCAATTAGTCCAATTGTCATATGCTTAATTTTGGTGAATGGGGCCATTTCCCCTTCATCTCCTAAAAATTAAAATACCAAAATATTCTTAAACTGTTTTTAATCTCTACCTCAAATAATATAACTGAACTCCACATTCAAAATATGCTGGCTCCTTCATCTTTCCACCAACTTTTGCATCCTTTCTTGGTAGACATTAATCTTCCCTTCTTTAATATAAAATGTTAAAGGGAGGAAGGGGCACCAGTTAAGCTGCTGTTATCTTGGGAAAGAAATGCAGTTTCTCCACTAATTGAATTAAGGATTATGGAGGGCAGCCATTTCAGCATATTCCAGATTTGCTTCAGTAATTAATACAACATGCTTCTGATGTTAACCAGTTAAAACCACAATCTGAAATAATGTTTGACCTTAAAGAGGATCATTATTTATGATATATTCACAAATCTATTTTCAGTGGCATTTATTCAATCATATCAGCAAGTGCTTCTTAATATGAACAACAAAACTTCCCAAGAAAAGGATGAACATTACACTAGATGGTAGTATAAACCCTCATAAATGCACTTTTCTTACAGACAAACACTGAACTACTGTGTCTGAGGACATTAAGGGCACCAGTGGACAAATAATGAAAGATGTGAATCTATGCCTTTGGACCTCTTTTTGTACTAACTTACTGACTTTATTTGCAGTTGATTACCAGATGTACAGTCTGGAGGTTTCATTTTCTTTCACATAGAATTGCATCGTAGAGAATTGCTGTATTTTTCACCTTCTGGGTTTCCTCTCTCTCCCTTTTTTTTCCCCCTGCTGTTGCTTTATGGTATCAGCTGTCCTTTATAAGACATAACTAGATTCCATATCAGGTATATAAGTTAACTGCCATCTCCTGATATACATCCCTGGTTTACCATAAGGAGATAACAATTATAAACTGAAAAGTGACTAGAATAATAATTCCTTTTGAGGATTACATATTTTAGACTTGCTCAGTGATTTCTATACAGATGTATTCACTTTATAAGTATATAGATGATATTGATTTTTCTAATATCTGTCCCTGCAAACTCCATGTGAAACCTAAAAATAAAGTGATGATATTCTGCCTCTTACATCACTAGCATTAATAACAGTGCTGCACTTACAATTTAGGTACCTTTCATGTTGACGATGCCTGAGGCAGGATAGAAACCAGTTAACTCTCCCACAGCTGTGTGGGCTCAGCAGTGCTGACAGACAACAAATTAATTATTATTCATACAACTTCATAAATATGCCCTGGAGACAAATATGACCTTGTTTCTGTCCCATTGACCCCATGGAACCATTTGCATGAGTTACGATTCATGGATTGGTACAATTTAGATTAAAAGGGAAGCATAAACTTGTTTTCGTGAGCAAAATAAGCAACAATGGCTACCTGTCTCCCATTATCTTCACTGGGCATTAAATTGGAACCATAATGTGAAATCATTTTTTTCTAACCACTTCATTGTATAAATCCTAATTACATTCCTAATTGTTTAGCAATGAGAAACATATATAATAAAATGCAGATCATTTTAAACTAAGTCTCCACAGATTAGTGCTGAATTTTGATACTTTACTTAAAACTCTCTTAAAGCATATTCAGTTAAACGACACCAACGCACCAAGTTCACAAATTCTCTGCTTTCCAAATGCTTGTAAAAATAAAGTGCCTGATCCACTACATAATTACTCCAGGTTTACACTGCAAAAACTCCATTGATTTCAATGTTACAGAAGAGTCAAATTGAAGTAATGCAGTGGTGATTCAGGCCCAAAGCATTTAAAATCATATTGAATTTGTTCAGATCTCTGCTTTATTGGCATGTCAGTAGAAATAACCTTAAAAAAAAGAGAGCACATATTAATGGAAAGCTTTAGAAGTACAATGCTGTCTTTTTTAATGAAGGACCCCTACAGAGAGACATTAATAGTGCAACTAATGACAATACAGTAGCCATTTATTCTTAATATCAAACAAATTTTCTCTTGGGGAAATGGACAAAAATTGCAATTTTCATGGGGGGGGGTGTGGGGAGAGGAAAAGAAACACTGCAACAATCTACTTAAAACAGAAGAGAGTGCTAATTCATCAGCTTGTGTAAATCAGAATAGCATAACTGACATCAATGGAGAGATGCCAATTTACAGTAATTGAGGATGTGGTGTAATAAAATAAAGGTAGTTAAGATGGAGAGAGGAATGGAAGGATTACACCAGAAGCAGATGCTGAAATATGCTTATTGTTATGTGCACATCTGAGTCCTTTTTAAATATGTGATTTTGAACTTTATACCATATGTGATGTAGATTTTTTTTAATTTCTGTAACTTAAAAGATTGCAGTCTGGATCCTGTCCTGTGCCAGTACCATCTGTGTTATTTTAAGAAAATATGGCATAGAAGGAGAACAATAACAATAACATATATATTTATTTCCCATAAACAGACCAAGGGAAATAAAAGATCCTTAACAATAAAGTGATCTATATTTTACCTTCATTGAGCAAAACAAAGAAAATGACATATTAGCACATTCTGGCAGCCCTTCCATGGGCATGTCATTTTCATTTCCAACCACTACAAATGTCTCTTTCGACACAGAGCCAGCCCTAGGCTTGCTAACATGGCACAGTGCATTTTAATGCCCATTATTTGTCTCAGTGCGAAACATGAAGCTATGCGTCAAAATTAAGGTGTTGACAAGAACCTGAAATGAAGGGCTCCAGGCTGGGAGAAGATCCCCATTGTCACTGAAGTGGAAAGAACTTGGTCAAAGCAAGCAGGGTTATTTTATTCTAATAAAGATAATGTCAGATTACACTCCTGTAATTCCATAATCAAATATTATATCCTTGCAGGCTACCCTAAATAGCCACTAAATGGCTGTTATTTCTCTCTTTCTCTCTCTCTCTTTCACTCTCTCTCTGACTCACATACACACGCGCGCGCACACACACACACACACACACACAGTGTAATGCCTCAAATAAGGTAAAGGCAGTGGGTATTGTGCCTATGATGCCTCTTACAAATTCTCACCTGGCTTGATTCCAATCTCTCCTGTTACAGTTGAATATGTTTTTTTTATTTTCTCTACAAATAACTAAATCTTACATTATTGTTATTAATGTAGAATGGCCTCTGTATTCAGTTTCTGAGAAGGTATCTGTGGTTGGTCTAATACCATCTACATTTGTGGTGTCTTTAGATATAATTCTGTTTTTTGGGGCACTGGAACTTTAAAATTCTGCTTATGTGTGTGCTAGGGATCTGGGCTGTGAAGGGATTCAAGATGGAGGATCTTCCAGAGCAAAGAGATAGTCTGTTCTCTCTCTCTCTCTCTCCCTCTCAAGACACTTTATATTTGTTCTTTCTTTGTTCTAATCATTTCCAATTATTCTGAAGTAAAATTATCTAGACTGAAAGTGTATGCTTTCCTTTTTGTGTACTGAACACAATGTGGTGCACATTGCAATGCACATGTATTGTTCAAAGTACTTTGGGATTCGTCTGGATAAAGTATTATAAGGGATTTTTAGCCTAACCTAACAAGCAACTAACATTGGGCTACAAAAATTATTAATCTGTAAATTAATGAATGCATTTAATTAAGTTGTATCTCTGGAGTCAAGAAGTTGGTTGGATGAGTGAATGAGGCAATGCTCATGAGAAGGAGCATGATCTTGGTGGATAAGGCATTGACCTGGGTCTCAGGAAACCTGAGTTCTATTCTTGGCTCTTCCACTGATCATCTCTGTGACCCTGCACAAGCCATTTCAACTCTGTGCCTTTGTTTCCCCTGATATCCACTGTCTGTTTAGGCTGTAAGCTTCCAGAACACATACTGCCTCTCACTGTTTTGAAATGCCTGGTATGGGGTGGGGGGGGGGAGGCAACTGAACTGCTACTGTAATACAAATAATAATAGAATCATAGAAGACTGGAAGAGACCTTAGGAGGTCATCTAGTCCAACCCCCTGCTCAAAGCAGGACCAACCCCAGCTAAATCATCCCGGTAGGATATAGATATTCAGGCCTGCCTGTAAAGGCCTATACTTTAAGAATGTAGGTTTATGTTTATCATTTAGCTAGTAATAGAGGTATACAAGAAAGAATCTGTGTTAGGGCCTTCTCTCACTGTCACAGTCTGAGGCCCGGTTCTTAGGCCAATGCCTTTGGCTAAGCAGCAGAGGCAGCCATAAGCTGGGAAGTGAACGGTCACATCCTCACTTTCCAAACTAGTCAATATGGGGCTGTTAGGAAGGGGATCCGATCTATCACCTCCAGAGAAAGGAAGAGCCTAGAAGATGATGTAAAGGAAATTTAGGTTGATAGTTTTCTGTCTAGTAAGAAGTCACTATCAATAGGCACAGCTGGAAACCCTTATGTCTTTATAGATGTAGCTTGTGAAATCCTCACTTCTGTATTGTTTTGTCTTTATAGTTCCCACTTTGCTATTGTTTATTTGCATGGTCTCTGTCTGGTTCTGTGATTGTTTCTGTCTGCTGTGTAATTAATTTTACTGGGTGTAAACTAATTCAGGTGGTGGGATATAATTGGTTAGCTAATCATGTTACAATATGTTAGGATGGTTAGGTAAATTTCAGTAGAATGATTGGTTAAGGTACAGCTAAGAATATTACTATATAAATTAGGGGCAAACAGGAAGTAAGTTGGGATTGAAAATAAGGAAAAAAGGAACTTGGATTTAAGCTTGCTAGGAAGTTCACCCCAATAAACATCGAATTGTTTGCACCTTCGGACTTCGGGTATTGTTGCTCTCCGTTCATGCGAGAAGGACCAGGGAAGTGGGAGAGTGAGGAATAAGCTCTCTAACACATCCCAGCCAGGGCATTGTCAATATAATAATTCCTTTCTCTATGTATCATTACTAGACACAATATTCCATTTTCTGTGACAGATTCCAAGTACCATATTTACCTGTTGGCCAATGAGCCAGGCCCAGAGTAACAGCAAATGAAAGGAAACATCTATCAGTCGAGAGAGAGAGAGAGGAGGGAAAAGACTTGCAAGAATTTCAAAATGCTTCCATTTTTATTTTGATGACTCAGTTGGGTGTGCTGTTATGGTTCACTGAATGCTCTCTGATCACTTGGACTGGTAGCCAGTGCATTTTTGGGTTATACTACACAATTTGCCTGTTTGCCAGATTTGTCACTGTTACCTCTTAAGTAGCCAATGCCAGGCTTAGCAATATAACCTGACACTGAACATGCCTGCTGTGATCTGATGTGTACCGTAAAAGTACATTGCACCTTTTAAAAGTAATCCCTTATTCATTATTTATTCATTCATTCTTTATTTACTTTTTCACTCACATTAAACAACATACAGCTCCATGAAAACATCTGCTCAACATGCAGCAGTGGAGGGAAAATACGTAAACACAATGTGAGATTGTATTTAAGAAAAGGATAGAGAGTAAAATGAAAATATTATAAATCCATGGTCTCCAGAATCCTGGACACTGTGCTCACTGTCATTTTATTTCCCTGCATGCAGAATATTTCGGCTGAATAATTTTTGTCATGCTTTCATTATTTACCCTAAGGTAAGTATTAGGGGTAGGGACATGTGGATCTTTGGGAATGATCATGAGAAAGCAGCATGATCTTACTACATCTGGCATTGCAGTGGTATTCTAGTCTCAGCTCTGCCATGTTTTGGTGGGGCCAGTAGATGACAACATTTTTTATTTCAGAATAGAACAGATAGGGTTCAGGTATGTTTGCAAAGAAAGGACACAATTAAAATAAATACTAGCTAATGCTAAAAAAACAGCTGTGAGCAAATCTCAGACTCAGCTCTTCCAAAATACCCTCAACATCTACTTCTATATGGCCAAAGGATATCACCAGGTTGCTGAAATATCCAACATGATTGGATAGCATATTCATTTATTACCTACAGGTGAGCCTTTAAGCACATGGGTTTTAAGTCATCACTGATTTTTCCTAAAGATTATAGATAATGCCAGTCCCTCCTATGCTGAAGCCCAGGGTTAACCTCTGAAGTTCATGAAAACCATGCTCAGAAATCCATAGTTTTGGGAATAGCATACAGACTAGTTTGTGGCTTTTCTAGACAGTGCCATCCAAGGCAGCCATTGATACCATTAGTGCTGCTGTAAACTCCCGCTTGGTACTCTGTACTGTACCTTTTTCTATTCCTGATATCTGGAATGGGGTAACCAGATGTGAACATGACAGTCAACGTGCTTGTGATTTATACAAGGTCTTGATAATATTTTCTTTATTTTTCCTTATCCCCTTTTTAAACACAACCTACAGTATGATTTGCTTTTTAAAATCTCTACTGTGTTTTGAGCATGTTTACACTGAGCTGTCCAAAATGATGCCAGAAGTCTTTTTTTCCTAAGAGGCTACCTTTAATTGTTTTCGTATTTCAAATAGATCCTTCCAATGTGTATTAGAACTGTCAGGAAATGTTCTAATTTTTTCCTTCTGTGAAAAATATTAACCACAAAAAAACCTTCCGTCAACCAAGGACCTAAAAATGTTATCTACTCATGAAAAAAAATAAACATTTTGGCACAAATCGGGCCAATATTGTTTAGTTATTCAATGGCAAAAACAGTTTTGATTACTAAAAACTGAAATATTTTCAGTGTTTGGGTTTCAACAAAGACCAAAAAAAAAAGAAAGTTAAAATGGCTATTTCCATTGTGGCAAAATAGCAGAGCTAGTCTAAAGTCAGATTTCCCTTCAGTGAAAACACTCCCAATAATTAGTTTCCAAAATTTTGTAAACAAAATTCCAACTGGGAGCCCAAGTTCTGAGACTTCCAGCTCAGCTATGGCTCCCACAGCTTCCAGGCTCTGCAGCAGGGAGTCTAGAAGCTCTGAAGCCCCCTGGGCTTCCAGGCCCCTAGGTCCTGGAAAACTGGAGAGCTCATGGTGCCAGTTGTGGCTCTTGGTTTCCAGGCTCCTTGACCTGTGAGTCTTCTGAAAGCCCCAACCCACGCCAGGGCTTCCAGGGTTGCAAGACTCTCAGTTCTGTGACAGGAAGCCTGGAAGCCCTGATGTCGTCACTTTCTGGGATAGTTCTCATAGCCTGGGGTCATGCCCCAGAGCCACAGATACTAGAAGCCTTTGGTTCTGACTCTAAGGCCTTCCTCTAGGTGGGCTGACAAGGAGCCTGACTGGTGAGCTGGCAGGAAACAAGGCAAGTTTTGAATGCTGCCTGTGTGTCATTAGAAGGTTCTTTGAAACAGGCACATTCCACAAAACTTTTTTATTTCAATGAATGAGCCTTTTGCAACAGAAAAAAAAATCCATCTGAAATTTTTTGACCAGTTCTACAAAGTAGCCATTTTCCATCACAGTATTTTGACAGAAATTTGTCAAGGAGCTGTAATGAGCATTGCTTGTCTACATTAAATTCCATTTACCATTGTGTTGCCCATTTGCCCAACTCCGTTAGGTCCATATCAAGTTCTGTTCTCCTAAATAACCTCTGTGATAATAGAACTTTAATACATAAATAAAATGGAAATAACATTTATTATATATAGATATATATATATATATAATAATATATATTAGATATATATAATATATATATTATAGCCCTTATTTAAGACATTGCTCTTGTGACCTTTCTGTTTATATCTGCATTTCCTTACTCTTTCTGAGATGCTCAATTATTAACAGAGGATACATTCAGAACTTTGATTCTCTCCAAAATAGTGGGTTGTATAGATCAGGATACTAGTCTGCATTTTTTGTAGGCACAAACAAAGTTTCAGAATGCAGATAATATCAGATACATTCTTTGAGAAATAGGATACTATCTGCATGACCTAATGGTGCTAACCTGTAGAAATACGGAGGGAGGAGGGGAAGAAAGAAATCTTTCTCAAACCCTATCAGACTTATCATTAATCAATAAGCGATGATCACATAACACCCACCCTATATTGAGAAACTACTGTCCGCTATGCCTACCTACATGCCTTTAGCTTTCATCCAGACACACCACACGATCCATTTCTACAGCCAAGCTCTATGAAAACCACATTTGTTCCAAACCCTCAGACAGAGACAAACACCTACAAGATCTCTATCAAGCATTCTTACAACTACAATACCCACCTGCTGAAGTGAAGAAACAGATTGACAGAGCCAGAAGAGTACCCAGAAGTCACCTACTACAGGACAGGCCCAACAAAGAAAATAACAGAACGCCACTAGCCATCACCTTCAGCCCCAACTAAAACCTCTCCAACGCATCATCAAGGATCTACAACCTATCCTGAAGGACGACCCATCACTCTCACAGATCTTGGAGACAGGCCAGTCCTTGCTTACAGGACAGCCCCCCCAATCTGAAGCAAATACTCACCTGCAACCACACACCACACAACAGAACCACTAACCAGGAACCTATCCTTGCAACACATCCCGTTGCCAACTCTGTCCACATATCTATTCAGGGGATCCATCATAGGGCCTAATCACATCAGGCCACACTATCAGAGGCTCGTTCACCTGTGCAGTCTACCCAATGTGATATATGCCATCACGTGCCAGCAATGTCCCTCTGCCATGAACATTGGCCACACTGGACAGTCTCTATATAAAAGAATAAATGGACACAAATCAGACGTCAAAGAATTATAACATTCAAACCAGTCGGAGGAACACTTCAATCTCTCTGTCACTCAATTACAGACCTAAAAGTGACAATTCTTCAACAAAAAAAGCTTCAAAACAGACTCCAACGAGAGACTGCTGAATTGGAATTAATTTGCAAACTGGATACAATCAACTTAGGCTTGAATAAGACTGGGAGTGGATGGGTCATTACAAAAAGTAAAACTATTTCTCCATGTTTATTCCACCCTCCTCCCGTGCTGTTTCCTCAGATGTTTTTGTCAACTGCTGGAAATGGCCCACCTTGATTATCACTACAAAAAGCTTTTCCCTCCAGTTCTCCTGCTGGTAATAGCCCATCTTACCTGATCACTCTTTACAGTGTGTATGGTAACACCCATTGTTTCATGTTCTCTGTGGATATAAATCTCCCCACTGTATTTTGCACTGAATGCATCCGATGAGGTGAGGTGTAGCTCACGAAAACTTATGCTCAAATAAATTTGTTAGTCTCTAAGGTGCCACAAGTCCTCCTTTTCCTTTTGCGGGTACAGACTAACGCGGAGTGCTACTCTGAAACCCTTTCATTATATGTTTGACTCTGGGTAAACCAAGTGCCAACTCTGGCATAGGAGTTAGCTAAGAACTGACAAACTCATAGCTGGAAACCAAATCAGCTCACCTGAATGTTAGTTTTGTTCAAAATAGGCATTAGTCTTATCAGAATGTATTAGTGTTTAGGCTATAGAAATGCTTGTAAGTTGCTTGCATGCATTAATCTCACTTATAATGTTTGTATTCCATGCTATAAGGAAATACTTACTTTTTGCTTTATAACTTTGAAAAGGTTTGATCTGAACTTGTGAATCCAGGCACAGAAATTGTCCTCTCCTGCCCCCCCCCATCTAAAAGGCCTATCAAAAATTAAGTGGGCCATCATAAGACAAAAGCTTTGTTAATTGCCCCATCCACTCAGTGAGAAGTACATGCAGAAGGCCTCAGCCCATTAATCTGAATGCTGGAAGAGGGAAATAAAAATGGGTGACATGAAGATTTTTCATCTCCTTGCTGTTTGAACTCTCCGGGGTCCAAAGACTCCAAACTGAAGCAAGAGATCCCCAGGGTAATCCCTGGGTTTGCCCTGAAAGGCATTTTGAATTCACAGATCACTACAACTCTGTCACTCTTAGGATTTAGATTACATCTCATTTTGTTAATGCTTGCTTGCATTAACCTGTAAAAAAAACCAACTTTTTTATTTATTTTTTCTAGTTCAGGGATCGGCTGTCAGGGAAAAGCTGCTGGTGGGCCGGTTTGTTTATCTGGAGCATCCGCAGACACAGAGACCCGCAGCTCCCACTGGCTGCGGTTCACCTTTCCTGGCCAATGGGAGCTGCGGGAAGCAGTGGATAGCACATCCCTTGGCCCATGGTGCTTCCCGCAGCTCCCATTGGCCAGGAACGGCGAACCGTGGCCAGTGGGAGCTGCAGGACTCTGTGCCTGTGGATGCTCCAGATAAACTGGTCCAGCCCATCAGTGGCTTTACCCTGATGGGCCGGGTGCCAAAGGTTGTTCATCCCTGTTCTAGTTAATAAACCTTCAGTTGGCTTATTACAAAATTGGCTACAGGTGTTGTCCTTTGGTGTGACTTCTAGGGTACCAATTGATCAAGATCTGTTGGGACTGTAAGTACCCTAGATGTTTTGTGATTTTTGGTGTAAGTGATCACTAAGTCCAGCTTGCATGGGTGGTAATATAGACTGGACAGCCTAAGGGCTTGTCTACACCAGTGCAGCTGTGCTACTGTAGTGCTTAGTGAAGATGTTACCTATGCCAATGGGGGAGCTTCTCCTGTCAGAGTAGGTGCTCTACCTCCCCAAGAAGTGGTAACTATGTTGAGGTAGACATAACACTGTCTGCACCAAGATTTTGGTTGGTATCATTGCATTGCTCAGGGATATGGATTTTGCAGTCCCCTGAGAGACACAGTTATACCTACATAAGTTTGTAGTGTAGATCAGGGCTAAAGGGATTGTCTGTATTTGTCTGTGTTTGTCTACTATTGTCTCCATAGTAAGTCTGATATAATGATCAAGGAGTTCACATTTGTTACTGTATTGGTGGAATCCAATTATAGAGCATACCAGAAGTTTGGGGTGTCTGCCTGGTTTTTAACAGTCTGCCCTGAGGTAGGCACTCATGGTAGGGAGACACTTCAGACAGCATGACAATAGCCTCCAAAAAAATCTGTCATGACCTCCTTCCAACCCTAAATAAACATATTCAATCTTATAAAAGAAAAGGAGTACTTGTGGCACCTTAGAGACTAACAAATTTATTAGAGCATAAGCTTTCGTGAGCTACAGCTCACTTCATCAGATGCATTTGGTGGAAAAACAGAGGAGAGATTTATATACACACACACAGAGAACATGATAATTGGTTTATCATACACACTGTAAGGAGAGGTTTCAGAGTAGCAGCCGTGTTAGTCTGTATTCGCAAAAAGAAAAGGAGTACTTGTGGCACCTTAGAGACTAACAAATTTATTAGAGCATAAGCTTTCGTGAGCTACAACTCACTTCATCGGATGCATTTGGTGGAAAAAGCAGAGGAGAGATTTATATACACACACACAGAGAACATGAAACAATGGGTTTATCATACACACTGTAAGGAGAGCGATCACTTAAGATAAGCCATCACCAGCAGCAGGGGGGGGGAAAGGAGGAAAACCTTTCATAGTGACAAGCAAGGTAGGCTAATTCCAGCAGTTAACAAGAATATCAGAGCAACAGTGGGGGGTGGGGTGGGAGGGAGAAATACCATGGGGAAATAGTTTTACTTTGTGTAATGACTCATCCATTCCCAGTCTCTATTCAAGCCTAAGTTAATTGTATCCAGTTTGCAAATTAATTCCAATTCAGCAGTCTCTCGTTGGAGTCTGTTTTTGAAGCTTTTTTGTTGAAGTATAGCCACTCTTAGGTCTGTGATCGAGTGACCAGAGAGATTGAAGTGTTCTCCAACTGGTTTTTGAATGTTATAATTCTTGACGTCTGATTTGTGTCCATTCATTCTTTTACGCTGACAGCTTGTGCCACACACTCTCAAAGAAAGTGCGGAACCACCTGATCAACATCCTCTACAGCAAACAGGGAAAGATTAAGAATGAGCTCTCAAAACTGGATACTCTCATAAAGAACCAACCTTCCACACAAACTTCCTCGTGGCTGGACTTTACAAAAACTAGACAAGCCATTTACAAAACACACTTTGCTTCTCTACAAAAGAAAAAGGACACTAAGCTATCTAAACTACTATATGCCACAAGGGGCCACAACAATGGTTCCCGTAACCCCTCAGCAATATTGTTAATCTATCCAACTATACTCTTAGCCCAGCAGAAGAATCTGTCCTATCTCGGGGCCTCTCCTTTTGCCCCTCCACCCCCACGAACATGATACAGTTCTGTGGTGACCTAGAATCCTATTTTCAACATCTCAGACTCGAGGAATATTTCAAACACACCTCTGACCAACATATTAAACCACAGAGACCTTCCTGCCAACACTACAAAAAGAAGGATTCTGGGTGGACTCCTCCTGAAGGTCGAAACAGCAGCCTGGATTTCTACATAGAGTGCTTCCGCCGACGAGCACGAGCTGAAATTGTGGAAAAGCAGCATCGCTTACCCCATAACCTCAGCCATGCAGAATACAGTGCCATCCACAGCCTCAGAAACAACTCTGACATCATAATCAAAAAGGCTGACAAAGGAGGTGCTGTCGTCATCATGAATAGGTCGGAGTATGAACAAGAGGCTACTAGGCAGCTCTCCAACACCACTTTCAAGCCATTACCCTCTGATCCCACTGAGAGTTACCAAAAGAAACTACAGCATTTGCTCAAGAAACTCCCTGAAAAAGCACAAGAACAAATCCGCACAGACACACCCCTGGAGCCCCGACCTGGGGTATTCTATCTGCTACCCAAGATCCATAAACCTGGAAATCCTGGACGCCCCATCATCTCAGGCATTGGCACCCTGACAGCAGGATTGTCTGGCTATGTAGACTCCCTCCTCAGGCCCTTCGTTACCAGCACTCCCAGCTATCTTCGAGACACCACTGACTTCCTGAGGAAACTACAGTCCATTGGTGATCTTCCTAAAAACACCATCCTAGCCACTATGGATGTAGAAGCCCTCTACACCAACATTCCACACAAAGATGGACTACAAGCCGTCAGGAACAGTATCCCCCATACTGTCACAGCTAACCTGGTGGCTGAACTTTGTGACTTTGTCCTGACCCATAACTATTTCACATTTGGGGACAATGTATACCTTCAAATCAGCGGCACTGCGATGGGTACCCGCATGGCCCCACGGTATGCCAACATTTTTATGGCTGACTTAGAACAACGCTTCCTCAGCTCTCGTCCCCTAATGCCCCTACTCTACTTGCGCTACATTGATGACATCTTCATCATCTGGACCCATGGAAAAGAAGCTCTTGAGGAATTCCACCATGATTTCAACAATTTCCATCCCTCCATCAACCTCAGCCTGGACCAGTCCACACAAGAGATCCACTTCCTGGACAATACGGTGCTAATAAGCGATGGTCACATAAACACCACCCTATATCGGAAACCTACTGACCGCTATTCCTACCTACATGCCTCTAGCTTTCATCCAGATCATACCACTCGATCCATTGTCTACAGCCAAGCTCTACGATATAACCGCATTTGCCCAACCCCTCAGACAGAGAAAACACTACAAGATCTCTATCATGCATTCCTACAACTACAATACCCACCTGAAGTGAAAGAAACAGATTGACAGAGCCAGAAGAGTACCCAGAAGTCACCTACTACAGGACAGGCCCAACAAAGAAAACAACAGAACGCCACTAGCCATCACCTTCAGTCCCCAACTAAAACCTCTCCAACGCATCATCAAGGATCTACAACCTATCCTGAAGGACGACCCATCACTCTCACAGATCTTGAGAGACAGGCCAGTCCTTGCTTACAGACAGCCCCCCAATCTGAAGCAAATACTCACCAGCAACCACACACACAACAGAACCACTAACCCAGGAACCTATCCTTGCAACAAATCCCGTTGCCAACTCTGTCCACATATCTATTCAGGGGATACCATCATAGGGCCTAATCACATTAGCCACACTATCAGAGGCTCGTTCACCTGTGCATCTACCAATGTGATATATGCCATCATGTGCCAGCAATGCCCCTCTGACATGTACATTGGCCAAACTGGACAGTCTCTACGTAAAAGAATGAATGGACACAAATCAGACGTCAAGAATTATAACATTCAAAAACCAGTTGGAGAACACTTCAATCTCTCTGGTCACTCGATCACAGACCTAAGAGTGGCTATACTTCAACAAAAAAAGCTTCAAAAACAGACTCCAACGAGAGACTGCTGAATTGGAATTAATTTGCAAACTGGATACAATTAACTTAGGCTTGAATAGAGACTGGGAATGGATGAGTCATTACACAAAGTAAAACTATTTCCCCATGGTATTTCTCCCTCCCACCCCACCCCCCACTGTTGCTCTGATATTCTTGTTAACTGCTGGAATTAGCCTACCTTGCTTGTCACCATGAAAGGTTTTCCTCCTTTCCCCCCCATGCTGCTGGTGATGGCTTATCTTAAGTGATCACTCTCCTTACAGTGTGTATGATAAACCCATTGTTTCATGTTCTCTGTGTGTGTGTGTATATAAATCTCTCCTCTGTTTTTTCCACCAAATGCATCCGATGAAGTGAGCTGTAGCTCACGAAAGCTTATGCTCTAATAAATTTGTTAGTCTCTAAGGTGCCACAAGTACTCCTTTTCTTTTTGCGAATACAGACTAACACGGCTGCTACTCTGAAACCATTCAATCTTATGTCACAGGAAAAAAAGACCCTAAAAAAAGATCTTACTTGCAGCCCATCCAGAGAGTTTCTAAATCCAGGCAAAACAAGAAGGGAAGAGACTTCCAGAACCCAGCATACTTCTTTCGGAATGCCACTTTTTCAGATAAAGTCGGAAGTACAGCTATGCAAATCATCCATTTTTCAGTTCAATGGCCTAGCCAAAAAATGGAGCAGGGGGAAATCATTTTCAGTTGTGGAGAAATACCGAAGTAAAAAAAATAATCATTTCATGTCAAATTAAATGTTTAATTTTTATTTTATTTTTTTAAATAAAAAAACAAGGTAAAATTCAAAATGAAAGTTCATTTTGAATTGAAAAATCCAAACATTTCATTTCTAAAACATTGAAATGAAACTTTTCAAAATTTTGGATTTCCCCCCCTTTTTTAATTTCCAGCTGAAAAAACTTGGCAAATTCAACAGGAATGTGTCAAATGTTTTGGTCAAACTGAATATACATTTTTTCACAGAAAAAAAGTATGGTCTGAAAAGATTTTCCCAGCTCTGCCAGGAAGCTGTGAGTTCAAGTGTCTTGGATGACAGTAGTTCCACACAAGAAAATGATGATGGCTTCCTGCTCTGTGCAATTGTCAAGAAATAGACTTGGCAACTTCTACTACCTAGGCATCTGGAAAATCTAGGATTAAAAAAAAAGACCCTAAGGTGATGTTTAGAAACAGCAGAAGCTTGGGGTCTTCTTTGACCCCAGTAGTGCCTGCATCCCAAGTAGTAGCAGATGCAAACTTTGTTTCTCATTATCCCCTCTTAGGAACAGTAGGACAGATTTACCAAGGTAGTAAGGCACCTAAAGATGCAGCTAGGTACCTAAGCAATTTAAACACCTAACTACCCTGATCTTCCATTGGATTTAAGTGCCTAGCCTGCTTATATAGGCACTTTGGTAAATCCTACTTGGCACCTATTCTTTACCTTTAGGTGCCTAAATAGCTTTGCAAATCTGGCCCAAGTTTAGATTTCAGTAAGGACTTGGCCACAGTTGTCTTTGCCAACTCAAGTTTAGATTACTGTAAAGTGCTGTACTTAGGGCTATACTCTGGGACCATTCTGAAGTTGCAGCTAGTCCAGTACATGTAGGGTCACTTGTTATTTAATATGGCATGTCAAAAACACATTGTGCCATGCTCTGATTTCCAGATGAAATTGATCGTGTTGGTTTTGACAGTTTAAGCCTAAAGGACCTGGAATCCAGCCACCTGAGAGATTGGCTCAGTTAGGGGTGTGGTTGCATCTTTTACCACATCTTCTGGTTGCTTTCCTCACCAGTAAGAACATTTCAGACTGGTCCAGACTGATTCTCAGCCAACTGTATTTTGAGCTGTACAGGACTCTGTATTTTTTTTCTTCTGACTGATAAAAGATTTTTCTTCCAAGCAGGTGGGATTAATGATGTTTGTCACCATTGCTGAGCTTATCTGTCAACATATTTATGAGCTATCTGAGCTATTTCAGGAATGATTTCCCTGCTTCTCAGGCACTAACAGGAGTAGATAATCAATGTTAGGAAGTGACTATACAAATGCTCTTCTCAAAAATGTTTCCTCCCTCACCATCTACTGTTCACTTGCAGACAGATTGTCACTTTAAACTACAAAACAGGAATACACACCGTATCAGAAATAATGCTTAATTGACTAATTGCAGCATTGCACAGCTTTATGCTTTCTAGGCACCAGGTCTATTAAATAGTTTCAATGACTGTGGCATCCTGTTGTTACACAGAAGTAAAATACATCAGCATAGGTAAAATCCATTAGGATGGTACTGTTATGCAGGTTTCCAAGAGGTTCTGCAAGGAGAATATTGGATGTAGTCAAGGGCTGAATTTCACTGCCTACTGGAAGCATGGAATGTACTCTGCCACATGCAATCTGTTGGGACAATAGAACATTTTCAAGAACACAAAAAATCACATTAAAAGGAGAAAAAGGAAGCCAGATAAAAGTTAAAGGTAAATCGAAGAAATGTATCATAAAAAAAAAATCTAAACAGTTTAAGAACCCAAATCATTTACAAGAAAAACAAAGAAACGTGATCTTGCCATTCCTATCTTCAAACATCATCATTCAGTTCAATGTTCTGATTCAAAATGTCCTTCCTTGTTTTTAAAAATATGCCACAGAATTGCCATTTTCATAAGCCATGAGTTTCCCTGTTCCTCTCCTGGCCTTCCAACCTTTGGCTCCTCTGTCCTTTAACGCTTGCTTTGGTGCAAGAGCCTTCCCCTTCACAGCTGCAACTATCTGGAACAGCCATCCTCTATTGCTCAGCTTCATCAACTCTCTATCTCTTTTCAGCTCTCATCTGGAATTATATCTTTACCCCTACATCCTTTTTTTTAGTTTCTCTCTGTGCCATTAATCACAATTCACAGGCCAGATTGTATTGAAGTGGGTGGAGATAGGAATAGAGTTGGTCAGGAATTTCCCATCAAAATGTTTTTCTGACTAAAAATTTGTTTTTCTCCCAAATTGATTTTTTCTAACATCCAACACTCTCTCCCTCCTCCGCCCACACATGAATTTTATGTTGGGATGATACACTTTGGAAGATCAGCCAAAGGGAGAAACCATGCTGCATCATGGGAGATTAGTCCAGCTCAGTAGCTCAACCCATAGAGGAGAATGGGGTCATGAATCATCTGAACTACAACTCCCATGAGGCACCACAGTGATTGAGGAATGTTGAAACATTCCGACGTTTCTGATTCAAAACTCTTCATTCTGTGAAAAGTTATGACTTTTTTGATTGTTTCTCCTGATTTGTAACAAAAACAAATGCTGAAATATGGCAATTTCACATGGAATGAAATTCTGTGTTTTGATCTGCTAGAGAGAGAAGAAAGTGGGGTAGAGGGCACAAGAATTCTTCCTCACATGACAACTCTCTCCCTAGGGAAACACAATCCCACTGGGAGCACAGGCTCTGTTCAAAACTAAGTAATGATGGTGCATTAGCTTCATAAAATCGGTGAAGAGAAGCAGTGTTCAACAGAGGTTGCAGCCCCCAACAGTAGCTCAGCTGTACTGATCAATGCACAGAGGGTGTAATCATGGCCTCTGTAGTTCTGCCAGGCCCCATTCATTTGAGGAAGCTAGCGCTAGTGCAATTCTTGTGTTAGGAGACTTTGATTAGCTTCTCTCCTTGTTGTGCTCTCTTCATCCTTATGCACCCACTCAGATAGTCATCATGACCTAACCCTAGATTAGAAAATGTATCTGTAAAACATTGGCATGAGTGTCAGTTACAGTTAAACACATGGTAAATAGTCATCTCAGCTAAAATATCCCACTTGTATTTGTCATTTGAAAAATGACTCTTCTAAAATAGACTTTAAATTGTAGGTCTCCATAGTTACTTCATGTTCCTATATTAAAATCCAATCTGAATGAATTCATTATACATATATCTATATATGAAATGTTTGTGAAATGTTAATTTCACATGTTAATTTCTTTGACATTTTGAAGTCTGCATAATTTCAGTCCTGAGACAGAGCATTTCAGTTCAGAATAAATACTGGTGAAGGCCTAATTCACCATTGTGTTATTCCAGTTTTATACTATTGCAATTCCATTGAAATATGTGAATTCTCAGCAGTGGATTTTTTTAAAGTAATAGAGAATCCAAAGGAAGTTCTTCAGAACTAGTCAGGAAATCAGTTTTTCTTTCTCACTAAAAAATTCAATTAACACAATTTCTCTCTCATTTTCATCAACTTTTTTCTTAGAATTTTTTAACTTTTTCACAGAAAAGCCAAACATTTACAATGAAAATAGATTTCTTCCTATGAAAAATTCCATTCCAAATAAGACATTTTTAATCTAAAAAGGCATTTTGATAGAGCATTTTTGACTAGCTTTAATGTTCTAAGGTAGATTACAATAATTTAAAAGTTGGGAAATATGTGGTCTTAAACAGCCACTAAGTCTCTTTAATGTTAAATATAATATTTATTGTTGTTGATATTTATATTACAGCCGCACATACAAGTCCCCATGGAGAGCAGGTGCCATTGTGCTAGGTGCTGTACATATTCATAAGAAACAGTCCCTGTTGCAAAATTTGCACAATCTACATAGACAAGACAGAGACTGGGGGGTAAAGGGAAGATTATTATCCTTTTTTTTTAACAGATGGGGAACTGAGAGGCAGTAAGTTTTAGAGACTTGCCCAAGGTCACACAGGATATCTGTGACAGAAACAAGAACTCAACCCAGATCTCCTGAGTTCCATTTTGGTGCATTAACTACAAAAATATCCTTCCCCTTTCTTCATGGGAATTATACTTTTGTACAAGACCTGTTTTATTATTTTTTGTAATAATCTCTGGGATCTGATTCAGCACTGCATGGATCCAGGTGCTCTCAGATGTGACTCTTTGTGATATTTTAAGACCACAAAGTTGCCAACTTTTAAGTTGTTACCATCTAAGAGAGAAAGTTTGGATTGTCTATCTCTTTTCCCCTCCTTTTAAATCCACTGCTGTGACAAATTGTGATTGGGGTGAGAGAGGCAGGAAAGAGGAATAAAACTGGGAAAGTTCTGATACATTATTATGATAAAATAAGTTACTTGGTTTCCCCTCTCCCCATTCATTGTTAACCCCTCCCTCCCAGGTTATTATTTTTTTTTCTTGAAACAAGACAAGATATGCAGTGACTGAGGAGAAATCACTTAAAACATTAATAAATTATCAGGAACTAAAATCACTGTGTGTGTGTGGGGGGGGTAATTAATGCAAATCCCTAGAGAGATAAGCGTATCTGGAGAAGTGCCACACTTAGGGGAAATTTCATATCCTGGTTTTGACCAGGTCCAAGAGAGCCAGTGAATAAAGAACTTAGAATTGTATAATGTGGCCTGCCTGGTACAGAAGAGGTCACTCTCACCAGATCCAAGAACTGACATGAGGCTGTGATGAAAGGCACAAACTTTGCAGAAAGGATTTGAAGGGTTTTTGAAACCTACCAGGGTCTCCCTATGGAGGATGGGTGACACTGGTAAAACAGGCATGTATATAAGCTATTTATTGTTTTCAAAATATGGTTATCTGTAATGCTTTGGTTCTAAATAAGTGTTTTACTTTATGAAGGCTGGCTGGTTATTGGTTAACCCTAACATATGACCCTGGGAGATAACAGGATAGAAGGTGTTGAACAAAATTGAGCTAAGGTGATCACAGTGAGTTGCAGGAGAAAATTACATCCTAAATCTCTAGTCTGGATGGACAGGGATGTGAGTATTTAAGGTGAAGTAGAAGACATGTATTTTTACTTTCATCTCTCCTATGGTCTCTAAGCCCTGGTCTACACTAGGAGTTGAGGTTGAATTTAGTAGTGTTAAAATCAATTTAACCCTGTACCCATGCACACGACAAAGCCCTTTTTTTTTTTTCTTAAAGGGCTCTTAAAATCTATTTCTTTACTCCATCCCCAACAAGGGGATTAGTGCTGAAATTGGCCTTGCCACGTCGAATCTGGGGTACTGTGAACGCAATTCGACTATATTGGCCTCTGGGAGCTATCCCAGAGTGCTCCATTGTGACCGCTCTGGACAGCACTCTCAACTTAGATGCACTGGCCAGGTAGACTGGAAAAGACCCGCAAACTTTTGAATCTCATTTCCTGTTTGGCCAGCATGGCAAGCTGCAGGTGAATGCAGAGCTCATCAGCAGAGGTGACCATGATGGAGTCCCAGAATTGCAAAAGAGCTCCAGCATGGACCGAATGGGGGTACGGGATCTGATCGCTCTATGGGGAGAGGAATCCATGCTATCAGAACTATGTTCCAGTTTTCGAAATGCCAAAACATTTGTCAAAATCTCGCAGGGCATGAAGGACAGAAGCCATAACAGGGACCCGAAGCAGTGCCGTGTGAAACTTAAGGAGCTGAGGCAAGCCTACCAGAAAACCACAGAGGCGAACGGCCGCTCCAGGTCAAAGCCAAAACATGCTGCTTCTATGATGACCTGCATGCCATTTTAGGGGGTTCAGCCACCACTATCCCAACCATGTTGTTTGACTCCTTCAATGGAGGCAACATGGAAGCAGGTTTTGGGGGCGAGGAAGATAGCTTACAGCAAGCAAGCGGAGAAACCAGTTTTCCTGACAGCCAGGAACTGTTTCTCACCCTGGACCTGGAGCCAGTACCCCCCGAACCCACCCAAGGCTGCCTCCTGGACCCACCAGGTTGAGAAGGAACCTTTGGTGAGTGTACCTTTTTAAATAGTATACATGGTTTAAAAGAAAGTGTGTTTAATGATTAATTTGCCCTGGCATTCATGGCCAGTAGAGCTACTGGAAAAGTCTGTTAATGTGTCTGGAGATGGAGCAAAAATCCTCCAGGGACATCTCTATAAAGCTCTTCTGGATGTACTCCCAAAGCCTTTGCAAAAGGTTTCTGGGGAGAGCAGCCTTATTCCGTCCACCATGGAGGACACTTTACCACGCCAGGCCAGTAGCACGTAGTCGGGAATCACTGTAGAACAAAGCATTGCAGTGTTTTCTGGCGTTCAAACAACATCTGTTCTTTATCTCTCTGTTATCCTCAGGAGAGTGATATCATTCATGGTCACCTGGTTGAAATAGGGTGCTTTTCTGAAGGGGACATTCAAAGGTACCCATTCCTGCTGGGCTGCTTGCCTGTGGCTGAACAGAAATGCTCCCCCCTGTTAGCCATGGGCAATGGGGAGAGGTGAGGGGTTAGCCACATGGTGGGGGGAGGCAAAATGCGACCTTGTAATGAAAGTACATGTGCTATGTATGTAATGTTAACAGCAAGGTTTACTGTGAAAGAATGTACCTATTGTTCTATAAAATGTGTCTTTTTAAATACCATTGTCCCTTTTTTCCATCCACCAGCTGCATGTTTTTCAAAGATCACATGATCTTCTTCTTCCCAGAGGCTAGCGAAGATTAGAAGGTGAAAAAAATGCACTCACAATGAAACATTGTCTGAGCTCATGCTGTCCTCCCCATTGACAGAGCACAGACGAATGCGTGGAGGCAGACAATGTCAGAGTGCAGGAAAGCACAAAATGACCAGGAGGAGAGGTGGCGGGCTGAAGAGAGGGCTGAAGCTGATAGATGGCAGAAACGTGATGAGAGGAGGCAGGATTCAATGCTGAGGCTGCTGGAGGATCAAACTGATATGCTCCAGCATATGGCTGAGCTGCAGAAAAGGCAGCTGGAGCACAGACTGCTGCTACAGCCCCTGTGTAACCAACGGCCCAACTCCCCATGTTCCATAGCCTCCTCATCCAGACGCCCAAGAACGCGGTGGAGGGGCCTCCGGCCACCCAGCCACTCCACCCCAGAGGATTGCCCAAGTAACAGAAGGCTGGCATTCAATAAGTTTTAAAGTTTTAAACTTTTAAAGTGCTGTGTGGCCTTGTCCTTCCCCCTCCACCACCCTTCCCGGGGCTTCTCTCTTCCACCCCCACTCCCAGGCTACCTTGGCAGTTATCCCCCTATTTGTGATGAATTAATAAAGAATGCATGAATGTGAAGCAACAGTGACTTTATTGCCTCTGCAAGCAGTGATTGAAGGAACGAGGGGAGGGCGGGTGGCTTACAGGGTAGTAGAGTGAACCAAGGGGCGGGGGTTTCATCAAGGAGAAACAAACAGAACTAGCTCACGAAAGCTTATGCTCTAATAAATTTGTTAGTCTCTAAGGTGCCACAAGTACTCCTTTTCTTTTTGCGAATACAGACTAACACGGCTGCTACTCTGAAACCAAACAGAACTTTAACACTGTAGCCTGGCCAGTCATGAAAGTGGTTTTCAAAGCTTCTCTGATGCGCACCATGCCCTCCTGTGCTCTTCTAACCACCCTGGTGTGTGGCTGTGAGTAACCAGCGGCCAGGTGATTTGCCTCAACCTCCCACCCCACCATAAACGTCTCCCCCTTACTCTCACAGATATTGTGGAGCACACAGCAAGCAGTAATAACAGTGGGAATATTGGTTTCACTGAGGTCTAACTGAGTCAGTAAACTGTGCCAGCACGCTTTTAAATGTCCAAATGCACATTCTACCACCATTCTGCACTTGCTCAGCCTTGTAGTTAAACAGCTCCTGACTACTGTCCAGCAAGCCTGTGTATGGACTCATGAGCCATGGCATTAAGGGGTAGGCTGGGTCCCCAAGGATAACTATAGGCATTTCAATATCCCCAACCGTTATTTTCTGGTCTGGGAATAAAGTCCCTTTCTGCAGCTTTTGAAACAGACCAGAGCTCCTGAAAATGCGAGCATCATGTACCTTTCCCGGCCACCCCACGTTGATGTTGATGAAACTTCCTTTGTGATCCACCAGTGTTTGCAGCACTATTGAAAAGTGCCCTTGCAGTTTATGTACTCACCGGCTTGGTGCTCCTGTGCCAAGATAGGGATATGGGTTCCATCTATGGCCCCACCACAGTTAAGGAATCCCATGGCAGCAAAGTCATCCACTATGACCTGCACATTACCCAGGGCACTACCCTTGATATCAGCAGATCTTTGATTGCATTGGCTACTTGTATCACAGCAGCTGCCACAGTAGATTTGCCCACTCCAAATTGATTCCCGACTGACCAGTAGCTGTCTGGCATTGCAAGCTTCCACAGGGCTATTGCCACTCGCTTCTCAACTGTGAGGGCTTGCTCTTATCTTGGTATTCTTGCGCCTCAGGGCAGGGGAAAGCAAGGCACAAAGTTCCATGAAAGTGCCCTTATGCATGCAAAGGTTTTCCAGCCACTGGGAATCGTCCCAGACCTGCAACACTATGCAGTCCCACCACTCTGTGCTTGTTTCCCGGCCCAGAATTGCAATTCCGCAGCATGAACCTGCCCCATTAGCACGATGATGCCCACATTGCCAGGGCCCATGCTTTGAGAGAAGTTTGTGTCCATGTCCTCATCACTCTCATCACGGTGGTGACATCGCCTACTCGCCGGTTTCACTTTGCCAGGTTGTGGTGCTGCATATACTGCTGGATAATGCGCATGGTGTTTAATTTGCTCCTGATTGCCAAAGTGATCTGAGCGGGCTCCATGCTTGCCGTGGTACGGCGTCTGCCAGAAAAAAGGCGCGGAACGATTGTCTGCCGTTGCTCTGATGGAGGGAGGGGCGACTGACGATATGGCTTACAGGGTTGGCTTACAGGGAATTAAAATCAACAAAGGGGGTTTTTACATTAAGGAGAACAAAAACAACTGTCACACAGAATAGCCCCCTCAGGGATTGAACTCAAAACCCTGGATTTAGCAGGCCAATGCTCAACTCTCTAAGCTATTCTTCCCTCTGGTATTTCAGGTAGGACTGAATCTCCATTAAACTTTTCAAGGTGCCCCTAACAGACCTCACCAAAATGATTGTCAGCCGTTGATTTCACGGAGGGAGGGAGGGGGGAGCAAATGAATACAAAACAAATCTGTTCTATTTCTTGTTTTGATCCACTCCATCTATCTTTTACATCTTTGGCTGGCAGTAGATGGTGCAATAGGACTACTAGCCATCCTCGTCTCCTGCCTGCTCACCAGAAGACGGTCAATAGGACTGCCGGCAGAACTAAAGAGAATGACCTGGTCGAGTCACTCCTATTTTAGTCCCTGCGCCCATGTCTGTCCAGGCGCTCCTGACCGACCTTACCAAGGTGGCCAGGAGCACCCTGGACATGATGATGATTATCAGGTCTATTGCACCGTCTGCTGCCACAAGGCAATGGGCTGCTTCTGATGTGTAGCAATGCGTATCGTGTCTGCCAGCACCCAGGAGACATATGGTGATAGTGAGCTGAGTGGGCTTCATGCTTGCCATGATATGGCATCTGCACAGGTAACTCAGGACCCAGAACCACCTGCTTTTGCCCCATTATGCATTTGGATCTCAAACCAGAATTCCAATGGGCGGCGGAGACTGTGGGAACTGTGGGATAGCTACCCACAGTGCAATGCTCTGGAAGTCAACGCTATCCTCGGTACTGTGGAAGCACTCCTCCGAGTTAATGCACTTAATGCACTTAGAGCATTTTGTGCGGGGACACACAATTGACTATATAAAAACAATTTCTAAAAAAACCGACTTCTATAAATTTGACCTTATTTCATAGGGTAGACATACCCTAACAGAGGCAGTGCATCAGATCCTTAGATGTATAAATCAGTATGGCTCCATTGACTTCAACCCACAACACAAGGCCTTTCTGGTCCAAGAATTTATTGGGAGTTTGAGGGGATTATTCCCCAAAGTATTACATTTTCCATGATCAGGCAAACAGATTGCCTGGTTCACTCTTGCATTCCTTTCTGGGTATAGGATTTCTGAGAACAGTTTTACAAAGCAATGATTCAGAGGAGGCATGCTAGATCACTCAGGAATTCTAACAGGGTGTAGGAATCTCCTTTGCAGGACACCCTTTTGTACTGACTCAATGTCACCATAGAAATACATTTAAAAAAATTCTATTTTCCCTTAATTTCTTAACTACAAATGGCTCTCTGAGTTTCTAATTCTTAAAAGTCTTGTTTGATCTGTCCAGCACCTCAAACTTGGTCATGTTTAAAGTGCTTACAAAGGGCCTTGTTTTTATAAAGAGACCAAGGATCTAACGCTGCCTTGCACAAGGCCTGGCTGTAACCTGCTTGGGGTTAAGATAATAATTGGTTTGAAAGCCTGAGCTAAAACAAATATTGCATTGTATTAAAGTTATTCACTACAGTCCTTTCTTGAGCACATCAAAAAACCCTGAGCTGGAAAAAAGTGCAGTCTGAATGAAATTAACTTACTTTCATTTTGATCCCATGGGGGCCATTCCTTAATGAAGTTCCTGTGATTAGATCTATACACATAAATATTATATTTCAAATAGAAGATATTAATCTGTTATATAATGCCCTGATGGAACCAAATTCATGTTAACAGCATGTGCATGCTTTGAATGTTACCTTCTTAGACTTAATAATTAAAGTTTGGACTGCTGATGTTAGCATTAAAGACTTGATTCTCCTCC
Organism: Dermochelys coriacea; assembly: GCF_009764565.3. Lineage (NCBI taxonomy): Eukaryota > Metazoa > Chordata > Testudines > Dermochelyidae > Dermochelys > Dermochelys coriacea. Next base: position 93,735,553 of record NC_050073.1, on the reverse strand, counting down.
TACTCCACTTTTATACCAATGTAACTCTATTCACTTCAGTGGAGTTACTAGTGATTTACACTAGTGTAAGAAAGGGAAGCAGGAGACCCAACACTATGATATTAGTACCATTATAAGAACCTGGTAGATGGATGGATGCATCACTTTGAAAAGGGATCTGTTTAGTATGACTGAAAAAATACTGCAATATGGCATTTTTATCCCGACAGCCTATTTCTAAAAATGCTAATGCCAGTCAGTGTTTTCTACTTCACATAAGTGATCTGACTGATGGTTATGTGTGTCAGATTAATCCCATACAGTAAGGTACTCTATTTTTCCGTCAGAGCACAAAGACAAGCGTCTCTCTGAGATTATCAAACATTTAGCCAATTAATCCACAGTTTTGATGGTTGATTTATCATGTGGAGACCTGAATTAAGATCACTAGGTCTTAAGTGGTGCGAAAATTTGTAACAAAGAGTAATGGAAAGGAGAAAAGGCAACTTTAGAGTGTAGTGTTGTGAAAAATTCCTGGTTGTGAAAAACATTAGATGTAAAAATAGGTCCTCTCAAGAAAAGTGGTGGAACACTCACTGCTAAATATTTAAGGTAAGTTTGAGGAAACGCTTCAGAATAAACCTGAGGATGAGCTAATGACCTACTACTACAGACCAAATTTTCAAAGGTCCCTCCTTAACTGAGCATGCTAAATTTGTGAGAATATCCATTTGAAAGTGTATATGCAAACCTAATATGTTTGTGTAGGATCAGGTAGTACAATTACCTAAGTTGCACATGTGGACACATTCACCAGAAAACCATTACATGCACAATTATGGAGACAATATATAGTTATTTTTTAATTTCACCAATGCCTCTGAACAGCCAACTGCCAATGCCGTTGAGTCATCACATCTCCTAAAATGCATTATTTCCCCTGTCCTCAGATCTGCAATCTAGCCCATTGAGAGTAATAAGAACAATAAACATGATGATATCCAAAAATACTTTAGTAAAATCCAGATATATAGTATCTGCATTACATTGCATTCTCTTCAATGACTGCTTTGTAACGTTAAAGGGGGAAAAAGAAGTCAGGTATGTCTGATAAGATCTATAAACATTGAGTTGGATGTAAATTGTCAATGGGATATGATTATAGTCAGTATTAGGTCTTGTTTTATGTATTGTAACCTTGATGATCTCAAAAGCGAAGTTAAAACATATGAATGAATTCACAGATGATGCAAACTTGGGAAAAGTTGCAAATGCTGGCAAAATAAAGCAATATTTCTGTGGGACTGGGAAAGATAACATTAGGAAAACATTATAAAATGAGATTGAGCCTGGAAAAATATTCAAGTAAATATATCTAACATAAAATGATCTGAAATACATATGATACTCAATGTCATAGTAGCAGGGAAGCATAATATTGAAAGAAACCATAATGGAAAACAAATTGGACATGAGTTAACAAAGAGATATAGCTGCTTCAAAAAGGCCATGCAATTGCGATACTTGATTCTGCCAGGGTAAGAACAGCATGAATAGTAAGTGAAATGAGTGCATCAGAAAAATAAATCTTAGCACTTGTAAATTTTAAAGAAAAGAAGTCTGGCCAAGATAAGTATGACGTTTGGTACTGAAATATACTGTCAAAATTTCTGCCAATCCATTCCCATACAGACTGTAGTGAAATATGTCCTTCTTTTGAGCAATAATAAATAGATTAATTGGCCTTCTAATCCATTTGTCAATTCATTTATTTTGATCTGCACATCCTCTATGTTAGGACATATCAGCAGAAGATACAAGCAGGTGGTCTTCTTGGGCATTGAAAAGTGAATCTTAGCAAGTTAAGAATGGTCCTTATGTTTATGTGTTTCTGAGATCCTTTTCTTGGTGATCAGAAAACTTCTTTCTGTTCCAAATCACATTACATAATTGCAACAGTTATGCATAGAAACTGCATTGATTTGGGGTTTGGAGGCTATTAAAAATGTTGAAATATTCCACTTGCTGAAAATGTCTGTTAATTCCATTTTTTCCCTCCCAAAACACATTGAAAATGCAAGGAGTTCGAAAGTAATATTCTGTGGCGTAGTAGAAGCCTTGTATTGGCAGGTTTTGCTTTTTTTCTTTAGTAAATGAGAAACTATTTTTTTTCTTAATGATTCTTTGGAATTGTACCCTCCCCTTTATGTCTGGTAGAGAAAGAAAACATCCGGCACCCTTCTGCGCAGGCTGATTTGTATTTATTAAATTAATAGTAGTGTATGTCAGTTTCAACCATCACCAACTCTTTCCACTCAGGTGAATTCTCCAAAGTCTTTAAAGTTTATGGCTTGAACTATAAGCTATAGCAAGCACACTGAAACAATTAAAGTGAGAAAAAGGTGGTCATAAAAAAAGAGTCTATTTACTCCTCAGTGCACGTGCAAACCTCTCATTGAAACAGAAAGAGTTGACAGACAGGAAAGAGAATCACCAAAACCCACTCTCACTTGAAATTGCAGGGAATACAGGTTTTGTGTGGTACTCCTACTTTGATCCCATTGCATGGTCTATTTTATCTGTCTGGATTTCTGTCTTTAGCATTTCTATTGCATCCATCATCACAGTGTGTGAGTGCCTATACACAATTAAGTATTGCATTAAATTGTCCAGAAAGGACTATCCTCTTCTCTTAACTTGCTTCAGATGTTACTTACAGATTATCTGTCTTTCTCTTCCACACTCAGGTCAGGTCAGAGCTTATTTGGATTTCTCCCAGTAATTTGTTCTATATAAAGACCCTCCACTGCCTTCTGCTCTGAAGAGTTTTGCTGTGGCCTCCATAGCAATCAGATTATCTCTACGTGTAGGAGAAGGGATCATTGTTAATGATATTAGTATCATTAAGGGGAGAATAAACGAGAAATTGACATGAGCTGCAAAGTTTAACTCTAGACTGTGACCTAGGTTTCCAAGTTTGGTTGAGCTTAGATGTGGGATTTTGGTTCAGCGCCCAGCCAGAGACATATATAGAAACAGAAGTAGCAGCCATTTTATGAAGCTGAGAAGTAAAGCTGAATAGGACCATAACTTTTCTGTTCTGGGATGTTCTTTCAGAAGTATTTCTATACATTTTGTCTTCACACCGTGATCAGCCAACCAAGAAAGACCCTTGTGTTTGATCAAAAACCATTCATCATTAGATTTGCCTTTACCTTGTACATTCACCTCTTTTTTGGTCTAGATCAAGATCTTGAGTCCCACTTGGCTCCCCTCCTAAAAGGGGGGGGACATCAGAGGCTGTTCTGCCACCTCTCCACCCACCCTGACAAATTTGAGGCATCTCAGAGCAGTTTGTCCCCCAGCATAAATTAGAGAGTGGGAGGGCTTCTCTAACTTGTGTGGCGGAATGTTCCCATGGTAGCCATTCTTCTGGCCCAGTCCAATCCCTGCCATTATGCCATTGAGCACAGAAGTGGATGGTGTAAACCAGCTGGGAATTCCCCCAGAAATACAGTCAGGACAGTTCTAATTTGTCTTTGTGCCCCTGGAAATTGAGGATCCAGGCTTATATTTCTACATGTGTTACCCTGAAACTCAGTCATTCCCTGCATACATACCAGAAATATAGTCAAACACATCAAAAGCAAAACTGGGAAACAGGGTTTACAAAAGTAGGAAATGAACAGAAGAGGTCCTGAAAAAATAAGGATTCCCTCCCACCACATCTTCCATCAATAAATAAGTAAATACATTAATTAATTAAATACCCCAACCTGAAATGAGCCTGTTTACAGGTTCAAAAGAGCTGGAATATTAATAAGTCACTTGATATTCAGTGAAGAACTGGAAGTTTTGCAGGTTCAGGAGGTCAAACAGAACTCTGGAATAGACAAGCACAACACATCTGAAGGCAGTGGAAGTGTGTACACAGATCTGAATTTAGCTCTAGAGGATTGGATTGGCTCAGAGGGGCTACAGATAAACTCCCACTGACTTACCCTTTGATTTTACCCTTTGAGTTTTGGATGTTATCCACCCTGAACCTCTGCTCATTTAAAAGTTCACCCATCACTCCATTCAGAAGAGATATAGTGCTTCCATAATAGACAAGATCCAAATGTTGAAATGCTTGCAGAGTAACTCTAATATACTTTCTAGGCTGTCTGTTGCATTCCACAACTAGATGTCACTGCAAAGGCCATTGTGGAAACAATAATCACGGTGCAGAGGCAACAAGATTCTTAGAAGCAATAATTCAAATACTGATGTCATGATTTTGTGACCAACAAGCCTTTATTTAACAGACTGGGCCACTATTGTCAGCTCTGAATTTTGCTGGTAACTTGACAACTTAACATCTGTTGCTAAAAATTTCCATAAATTTTGTGTTTTGAAATAGCAAGATGAAAATACAATTACTTCCTCTTAAAGTCCAACAAAAACACGCCAGTCAAAATGTAAAGACTTTTTAGAGGAGGTGAAATTTAGGACAGAAGAAGAGGGATTAGACTCTTTGAACTGTCTGTCTCTCATCTTTCCAGTGCATTTCTCTTCTCCTCCCACTAAAACCCAAAACAAACAAAAAAACCCAATTTGAGTGGGAACACAGTGAATACTGTGTAAAAGGATCCTAGAGTTCCATTCAACAACACCTTCATATTGTATCAGATTCCCTTAAAGTCTGCAAGCTTTACCACCATTATCCTGATAGGGATCTTCTTTATTGCAAGACTAAAATATAGCCCTATCTATACCTCCCTTAACTCCACCCAGGAAGGAAATGATAAGGGATGTTAAAATGAACTATTCACCCATAGAAACCATGCTTGTTACCTAAACTGTGCACATCAAGAGGAGAACTCAGGATCTTGTCTGCTCACGCTTGTGCTACACAAGTTAAAAGTTGATCTTTCTTAGCTTTCTCTATGTATTAAGGTACATAGCAACTATGAAGGCCAATCACTAGAGAGTGGCATAATTTCAAACAATCAGACAGGTCTGACTCCATTTGATTAGAGGGCAATGGTACAACACCTATACACTAGACAATATATATATATATATATATATAGATATAAGTATATCTATACCTCTGTCTTTACAGTGGACGTCCACATTGGTAGGGCATTGACCCGGAACTCAGAAGACCTGCATTCAATTCCCTGCTTTTGCCAGAGTCTTCCTGGTTACCTTGGCTAGTCACTAAGTTTCTCTGTGCCTCAGTTCCCCAACTGTAAAATGGGGAGAATCATACTTCCCTACCTCACTGAGGTTTTGTGAGTTTAAGTATTAACGTTCGGTGAGGCACCAGATACTAAGGTAATGGAAATGATAGAAGAACCATACACATATATGTTATACTGTGTGTATGTATACATAGATAGATAGATTAGATAGATATGCACACAGTATAACAAAGCCACCTAAAGTTTAATATGATTCCTACTCAGTGTTTCAGAAGAAGGTGACCTTCAGACCTTCCCAAGGTCACAGCCCCCCCCGGGGGGGGGGGGAGGAGGTAATTCAAAGATTTCTTAAACACAGAGCCAATAGAAATGCTAAACTGTGAGATAACAATAACTTAGGAGGAAAGCACTACAATCATGAGATCATATTCCTGAATGCAATTTGCTGTGGTTTTAATTGCTTAATTGGCTTTAATTGAAGTTGTCCTTGCACTGAGAATTTAATAATAAAAATAAATAATAAAGGCAAGCTTTCTGGCCAGACAGGTTTTCTGGTTTATCACATCCCTCTTTGCATTCCCACAGGCAATTCCTTTCTGATTTCAGGACATTGGCATGGCCCTAAATCCATTATATTTCTCCTCTCTAAGGGTATGTATTGTACTATGGGCAGATTTTTTATCCTACATTAATTCTGTGCACACTTACAATCCTTCCTTAATGGGGAATGGGATGGTCATTGCCTTGAAGATAGTAATGATTAACTATAAAAGATTAGGTGAGCACCTGCAGCCTTGGATGCCTTTCTGAACCTCTTGAGTCTGCAAAATGGGTCAGAACACCATTTTTCTTGTGATCTTTGGGAGTTTCAATTTGGGAATATCCTTGCAGGAGTAAGATTAATGGCATATTAGGCTGCATTAGTAGGTGCATTGCCAGCAGATCGAGGGAAGTGATTATTCCCCTCTATTCAGCACTGGTGAGGCCAATTCTGGAGAATTGCATCCAGTTTGGGCTCCCCAGTGGCCGGAATGGTGAACCGCGGCCACTGGGAGCTGAGGGGTCCATGCCTGCAGAGAGTCAATGTCCACAAAATGTCTCATGGCCCTCAATCAGCTTAGCCTCATGGGCCACAGGTTGCCCTCCACTGTTCTAGAGTACATAAGAACTGCCATACTGGGTCAGTATGCCAATGGTCCATCTAGCCTGGTCCTGTCTTCCAACAGCGGCCAGTATCAGATGTTTCAGAGGAAGTGAATAGAACAGTGAAATGTGTAGTGTGATCAATCCTCTGTTGTCCAGTCCCAACTTCTGACACTAGGGACACAAGAGCTTGGGGATGCATCCCTGACCAGTTGGCTAATAGGTATTGACGGACCTATCCTTCATGAACTTATCTAGTTTTTTTTATCCCTGTATAGTTTTAGCCTTCACAACATCCCCTGGCAATGAGTTCCACAGGTTGACTGTGTATTGTGTGAAGAAAGTTTCTTCCTTTTGTTTCTTTTATCCAGCTGCCTATTAATTTCATTGGGTGACCCTTGGTTTCTTGTGTTACGTGAAGGAGTAAATAACACCTTTATTCACTTTCTCCACACCAGTCATGATTTATAGACCTATCTTATCCCTTGTTACATGTCTCTTTCCAAACTGCAAAGTCCCAGACTTTTAATCTCTCCTTATATGGAAGCTGTTCCATACCCTTATTTTTTTTGTTGTCCTTCTCTGTAACTTTTCCAATTCTAATGTATCTTTTTTTTGAGATGGGGTGACCAGAACTGCACACAGTTTTTAAGGTGTGGGTATACCATGATGTATGTGGCATTATGATATTTCCTATCTCATTGTCTATCCCTTTCCTAATGGTTCCTAGCATTCTGTTAACTTTTTTGACTGCCACTGCACACTGAACAGAGGTTTTCAGAGAACTATCCACAATGACTTCCAATATCTCTTTCTTGATCCATAACAGCTAATTTACATCCCGTGATTTTGTATGTATAGCTGGGATTATGTTTTCCAATGTGCATTACTTGCATTTATCAACATTGAATTTCATCTGCTATTTTGTTGCCACTCACCCAGTTTTGTGAGATCCCTTTATAAGTTTTGCAGTCTGCTTTGGACTTAATTATCTTGAGTAATTTGTACCATCTGCTAACTCACCATTTACCCCTTTTTACAGCTCATTTATGAAATATATTGAATAGCACTGGTCCCAGTACAGATCCCTAGGGGGCACCACTCCCCATTCGAAAAACGGACCATGGTATTCCTACCCTTTGTTTCCTGTCTTTTAACCAGTTACTGATGCATGAGAGGACCTTCTGTTTTATCCCATGACTGCTTAAGAACCTTTGCTAAGAGCCTTTGGTGAGGAACCTCTTCAAAGGCTTTCACTGATTGCCCTTGTCCACATGTTGACCTTCTCAAAGAATTCGAAGAGATTGGTGAGGCACAATTTCACTTTACAAAAGCCATGTTGACTATTCCTCAATAAACCAAGTCATCTATGTGATTGATAATTCTGCTCTTTACACATTTCAACCAATTTGTGTGGTACTACAATGAGGCTTACCAGCCTATAATTACCAGGATTGCCTCTGGAGCCTTTTTAAAAAAATGGTATCACATTAACTATTTTCCAGTCATCTGGTCAGAAGCTGATTTAAGTGGTAGTTACAAACTACAGTTAGTAGTACTGAAATTTCACATTTGAGTTCCTTCATACGCTGGGTGAATAGCATCTGGTCCTGGTGACTTACTACTGTTAATTTATCAATTTGTGGCAAAGGAAAAGACCTACTACATAACTGTGTGGTTCAGGCTTACACATGAGGCCGACTGCTTAGAGAAATACCTATACAAACTAAGTCCTTAGATAGATAGCTCCAACCAACTTATTAAAATACTCTGTGTGTGTGTGTGTGTGTGTCTATTATATATGTGTTTTGCTTCCTCCCATTCCCCAGTATTTATTTCTTTTCAGGGAGAGGGAAAATGTTGCTGGTATCTCATTAATATCTCAATTTTTCACATTGAACATCACTGTATATTCATTATTAATATGACAACATTCCCCCCTCCCATTTTTGAACAGATCTTAGTGATGATAAAAATAATGAAAGTACTCTGCACTTTTGCAGCATCTTTCATCAAAGGATCTCAAGGTAATTTAAGCCTCCCAATATTGCTGTGAATAAGTTCAGTAAGTATTATTAAGAAAGTTGCAATTTTCCCCATGAATATTTATTTGGTTTTTAAAGGAATTTGCTGCAACTTATCCATACCTCTTCTGTATTTGAGTTCCATGTACATTTGTGTAATCATTTTTTACCAGGGTGGAGGCTTATGGAAAGCAGGAATTGAACCTCACATGCTCTGATCGTTGTAGAAAGAGAATTTACAATTTGCTTGCTTTGATCATTTGCATACTTAATTGCAAGCACTGTGCTCTTCCAGCTGTGGAAACCAAACCAAATCCACAGCAATTATATGTCCAATCACAGCTAAGGATTAGATCCTGAACAGAGATTTGTGGAGCCCTAAGAAATCTCACTCAGATTTTGATTTTGCATAGCAATCCCAGTGAGTCAAATAATAAAATAATAATAATTAATAAAAGAACTAAATATGCGATTGAATTGGTTTAATAATACGTACATTTGAGATCTATCTGTGCACTGTCAATGAGGATATGGGTGAAAGCTGTCAATTAAATAATTTGTCAGGAATTATTTGCTTATCTGTAATGGTTATGTTCATTTTACAGATGGGTATATAGAAACAGAAGGCAAGATTCTCATATTGGTTCAGTCTTACCCTATAGGCACGCCCACTGAAATTAATAGAACCACTTATGGAGTAAGGCATGGATCCATAAAAGGGACTTAGGTATTGTGATCCTGACTGTCACAATGCCTAACTTTCTGGCACCTAGAAAATCACAGGAACCACAGTGAAATCCACAAAAGCTAAGTTAGACGCCGAAGCGCTTATAAATGAATGTCGGGGAACGAGGCATCTTAGAATGTGATTCACAAATGCCAACACAGTAGGCAGGGAGCCACCTATGCTAGCCAATGGACATGTCAATGAGAGGGTGTATCCTAAGACCCTCTCATGGCAGTAGCCTAAACTCGGCTGCAGGAAGATGCCTATCTCTGCTTGGGATTTGTAAACTGGGGGAAAATAGGTGTTCAACTGCCTAAGTCACATGGAGGACTCAATCAGGTAGATGTGCTCAGAGGCCACCAAACACCACACAAAATACTTGCAGGGAAAGGAGCTCTCCTTTATAAGCTTTAGCTTAGTGACTAGAGTACTCATCCAGGATATGGGAGACTGCAGCTCCAAGTCTCTCCTGTACCCCATGAGAAGAAAGGATTTGTACAGGTTTCTGTCACCTTTCAGGTGAGTGCTCTAACCACGACAGTATAGAATATTCTAACAGGGGATTTCCTCAATTTCCCCTGTTGAAGTTGTTCCAATTCAATTAAATAATTGAAAAATTCAATATTAATTAGGCCAGAGAAAGAGTTACATGATTCTATAGCCTGAGAGGTGGAAGACACCAGTTCAAATTTCTTCTCCCCCTCAGCCAGAAGGGGAACTTGTGGGGGGGGGGTCTCCCACATCCTGAGTGAGAACACTAGGCTAAAGGTTATAAAGGAGGTCCTCCTTCTTCCCCATCCCAACCCTTCTGTGTGGAGTAAGGTTGCCTATGAGCATGCCTGCAAGATCAGCCCCTGCAGGTGACTTAGGTGGCCAAACAGCTATTTCCCCTTGTTCATAAATCACTCTGGGGCTTAGGCAGAGATAAGTGCCCTGGAGCTTTGAGGGATGCTGCAGTGTATATGCCTCAGAGGCAGACCCATAGGCAACTACAGAACTTTTACTGCAAAAACTGAGGTACCAAGTGAATTTAGGTACTCTCCAGGTTAGGTGGAAGCCAAGCAGGAATTTTGTGGATCACAATGAAGTCCCAAAGCAGGATTTAGGCACCTAAGTGTCTTGGTGGATCCATCCTGAAAAACTATACAATGTGAGCAAGGAGGTCAAATCTGGGCCACAGAGAGCTGACTTAATGAGCCAAAGGTTATAATAATTCAGTAATCATGTTAGAAATAGAACCCAAGTGTCCTGATCCCCTGTTTTCTACTCTCATCCCTACATCACAGTCTGCCCTGATAAAAAACACGGCCCTCCCAAATGCTGCAAATCGGTGTTCTGTTGTCAGACAGTTAAAACTTCTTATGAAGAGCTTCAACCTAACATTTCCACCCAGGCTTGAGAAACAAGGATTTTGAAATAAACATTTGTACAGAAGAAAATGCTCTGAGTCAGCTGGGTCACTGGCACCTTGTGCCGAATGCAATCATGCAGAGCTGTGGAGATCATACTTAAAAGCTTGTACATCTAGAGCATTGTAACCTTTTGGTACAATGGTGAGCTGTCAGCAAATTGTAACCCAACACTTCCACTCAAGTGTCTCTGCCTTGTCCTTTTTCTTTGCTGACTCCCATCAGCTGAAATGTTAAGTGCCTGCCTGAAATATCATTGAAGTTATGTAAAGCTTTTAGGAAACATCACTTCAGACAGACGTTTAAAACCTCAGGGCCCTAAAGGGATAGCTCTGCCAGTTGCAGGCTTGTTGATTAATTTTACATTGACAATCATGCTAAGGTAGTTTGACATAAAGGAGAGCTTTTACAGCCAGCAAGCTACATTAGATAAATAGGTGGATGAGTGTAATCTGCTGCAAAATTCATTTGCGCACACAGTGCATCACAACACACGTCTCTACAAGCAGTGCCGCTCAATTTTCTTTTGGCTACCAACACAGAACATCATCAGTGCTAGGTCAAATCACTTTGTTCATCTGTGAAATGTCTTCCTCAACCCTCCCCAATAGCACATGTTACCACAAATGTAGAAAGGAACCACAAGAGGCTAACATAACTTAATACTTGGATTATGGTATAAACAGCAGAGCCAGTCTATACCTCTGAGACTTCTCTTAGATAAGTGCTTCAGTTCTGGGCATCGCCTTGCTGAAAACACATCGACAAACTGGAAACAGTTCAGAGAAGAGCAACAAAAATTATTAGGGGCTGGAAGGAATGATTTATTAGGATAGTATAAAAACTGCATACGTATAACTTGGCTTAGTAATTGCTAAGCAGTGATGGGTACATGATAACCATGTACAAGTATCCACTGAGTAAGAACACCAAGGAGAAAAAGGGGCATGGTACAAGGAAATGGGACTAGGAGAAATGGATTAATATAACCAAAAAAGAACCTTTAGGCTAAATATCAAGAAGAATTCTGATAATGAATGCAGGGTATGGGGAATGGTCTCCCCAAGATATATTATGGAAGTCCTATCATTTGGAATATTTAGAACTAGACTGGGAAAAGCACTAGACTATGTAATATAGGCTCAATCCTGCACTGGCTAATGGATAGACTCGATGATGCAGTAGTCTCTCTAGTCTCTAGTTTTTGTGATGCTATGAATCTCATGACTGGGATATATTTAGAAATGATGATGATGGAAAATTTTTGGGACAAGGGAAGGTCATTTTTTCTTTATGCTCCAGCTCTGATACTGGTAGTGAGTCTGATTTCATTCTAAGCAACGCTCTCAACATTTAAAAATGAGTGGCGCTTGCACACAGTTTTGATCTGGGTGCTAAGATATGAAATAAACAGGGAAACAGTAGGGAAATGAGAATTTTTTTGCCTTTTCATGACCCTGCAGAAATAATAAATAAATTATAACTCTGAATATTGTGATGAATATAAATGACACTGGATGTCAGATCTATGAATATGAATACAAATATCAATCTTCACGCAGCCCAATTACAATATATCTTTGCTCATGAGTCAAACTGTGAGCTTGATTGCGTACTGCCATGCAGAAACAGAACAGGGTATAAAGCACTGTGCCTTCATACCTACCACACTGCTGGCTGTATAACATCATAAAATAAATAAATAATTAAACTATACTACTATTAATAAAAAAAGGGCAGGCAAGTATAACCCCTCAGGATAGAGCTCACATTCTGAATCTGGACAATGCTTTACCCCCTTCCTTTGGGCCAGATGTTGCCGCTTTCTCATGGAGAGTAAAACCATACTCCCGTTGAGTAACCTCATTGATCTCAAAAGGAAGAGGGACAGGACTTCAGCAGTGCATTTGTCTCCATTTATCCAGGGGTCACTATTGCACTTGCTAGCATGACAGACGTGATTTTAGTGCATGCAAACAGCCATTTGCCCAGAGTGTGGCAAATAACTACAATACTCTACTTGTATCAACAATAGATTGCATGCATATTCCTGCAGAAACACCAGCTGCATACGAAAAGATACACAAATCAGAAGAGTGAAGTTTGTTCCTTGAATATTTTTCTTATTCAAAACTATTCAAAATTGTATGATTGATAGTTTTTGGGTTTGTAAATTACTTTCTGAACATTCATTGCAAGTACGAAGAATTCAAGTTATGTTAGTGCATGTCACTCTGTGATACTGGTTCTGCTCCCTGAATTGCTGATTTAGGTACCTGAGCAGCAGCAATGTGTGTTTCTAATTGCATATTTATGTGTAAAATTTCAAATAAAGAAATGTAACCTACACTGTTGTCGGCCAGTTATACAATTTTTAATTTGCTTTCCATGAATATTCAACCATTTGTGCTTAGAATTCTTTGTTTGGGCATACACATGCTGGTAAAACTTGTTTCACTGAATGTATATATATATGTATATATATATATGAATGTATATGTATATGAACACAAAAAAAGGGCATGCACAAAGTTAATGTAAATTTGTTTAAAAATTTGAATCAACAGTCAAATTTTTTTTCAGGGTTCTCCCACTGGTGTGATGAATATACTTTGTCACTTTACATTTGAGTTCCCTCTTCTGGCTGAAAGGAAGAATGTAAGAGAGTTCTCAGCACACAGTTCAGAGTCCTCTGTTGTTTTTGTGCTAAGCAGCAGTGGAGTGAGCTCTGAACATGCTTGGAATTCTACAATCCCCTTCTCTGTAAAGGGCTTAGTTTGTTGTAAACTTATGGATTTCTGCCAGCGTCTGTCCTGTCGAGGTGCTAGGAATAACTGATGAGCAGGAAGCAATAAAAATGAAGTGTTTGTTAAAGAAACTTGGTTCTTCTTTTGTGTTTCTGCTCTTAGGAGCAAACATTCTACCAAAGCTTAGAAACCAAACACTAGAACTAAGAGGCTCACTTCCCAGGCTCTCTTTCCTACTTCTCTTTGGTTTTCTTCTCGCTGGCAATGGTTTCTCAAGCTTCTGACAGGAGATCTTTAAAACCATCATCACTCTTCACAAAATCCAGTGCTGGCAAGTTCAGACAGCAGGCAAGCATGTCAACAAACACTGAAAGAGCACTGCTGTAAGGCAGCAAAACTACACAAGGGCCATGTTTGCCCCCTGTCCAGCTGGCTGATACGGGGTTTTGCTTAGAGTGATGACAATTTAAACACCTTCTTGCTAGTGTTATGTAAAATGAAGATCAATAGCAATCAACCAAAGCCATTTTACCCCAACGCAAGCCAAATCCCAATATTGAGGTTATGAAAAGTTTTGATTATTTTTTCTTTATTTGAAGAAAAAAATACAGAAAAGAAAGAATTGATACTGAGCCCAGCCAAATCAATATTCCCATTGAATTCAGTGGACTTTGGATAAGGTCAAAAGAGGAAATCTTACATCTCATACTGTGTGTGTGGAAACACGTAGGCACAGAAAGAAGGCTAACAGTAACACAGAAATGTACTGTGTTGTTTGTATTAGGGCACACAGAGCTTGTATAAACTATATTTTTTAATTTCATGATTACATTACTAATTAATAGAAACCAGAGCCTGCAGTCTAATGTCCCACCTCCTAAAATGGACAAAATCTTTGGTATGAAGCTTCACTCACCTTCTTACATCACAGCAGCAGCTGCTCCACAAAGGTATCTTATACATTTGACTCTCAGATGGGCATTCACATGTTTTTGCCTGTTCACAGTAGACCAAATATGTTCCCAGATAATAAGAAGCTAAAAATATAACCAATATAAGTATCTGAGCATTAGTTTTCTTCTTTCATTTTTCCTTGCCAGCATCCTTATGCACCACCATCCTTGGCTATCAGATCACAGAACTCCATTGGAGCCCATAGAGAAACAGATAAGTCCCACTCAAATTATATATCTATATATGTATATATATATACATACATAAGTAAAAGCAGATATATATAGTGTACATTTTTCAAATGTATTTTTATTAATCTGTCTCTCAAAGGGGCATCGATAAAGTCACTGGAAATAAAATACCTTTAAGCCATAATCTGATAGCAATTATGCTGGAAAAAAATCAAGATAGCTTTTTTTTTTACTTTACCGGAGTTTTCTCCAGATTTATATTTGTGTAACTAACAACCAAATTTGGCTCTTTATCTTTTCAAATCACCTTTAAGAATGTGTTTTGAACCTTTCAATCTCCTAGCTCTGTGGGTCAGAACTTTTAATATTTATAACAATAAAGTCACTGAAATAAGATACCTTTAAGACAGAATCTGATAGCAATTACGCTGGAGAAAATCAAGAATAGCTTTTTTTTTTACTTTACTGGAGTTTCTCCAGATTTATATTTGTGTAACTAACAACAAAATTTGGCTCTTTATCTTTTCAAATCACCTTTAAAATCGCCTAGCTCTGTGGGTCAGATCTTTTAATATTTTATAATATAGCTTTTGTGGTTTATTACTACTAGATCTGACTTTCTGCCTGGAAAAGGTGGGCTTTTTAAGTGGGAATCCTAAAATATCCGGAAATATTAAAAATCATCCTTTTTATGTATTACACAATGTATTACAAAAGCAGAGAAAACAAGCTTAGTATGTAGAACTGGCACAGGATATTGTTTTCAAACCTAGTTGCTTAAGGCGTTAATTCATATTTAGGCACCTAAACACAAGAGGCCTGATTTTTAAAGGTGCTGAACATCTGCAGTTCTCATGATGCCATCTTTCTGGAACACACTTAAGTACATGCTTAACTGTCAGAATCAATGGGAATTAAGCATGTGTTTAAGTGTGTTGCTCAATCAAGACCTAATTTTAGGTACCTGACCTTTAAAAATCCTGGTTACAGTCCATGCATATGTGTGATACCATCTGCCCTTTTTAAAAAATGTTCTTTTCCAAAATACATGTGTTGCTTGCTAGTGATAACAAACACCAGTAATGACAGCTAATGACACCAGTTACAGCTCTGTGAAACATTTGGCTCCACAAACATTTCAGTAATTTTTGTTGTGGTTGCTGTTGATGATGTTTTACATGGAATATTGTTTCCTGATTCTGATGAAGTCTGCAAACTTGCTAGTGCAAAAAAATTGACCATTATTTGCCAATGTAACAGTCATATTATCATTTTTTTGTTTTAAGTGAGATCCACTTTAACAAAATGATGATTTTTTATGGGTATTACTCCAGAGCTGCACTGACAGTCACTTTATTGTTTGCCTTTTTGCAAAACTGACTGTAGCCAAAATGTACTGGTTTCCAAGTATGTGAGAGAGAGAAAAAAATTTCTCTGTATATTTAGTCATGGAGCAACACTGCCACCAACAATAAGAACTCTACATGGCCTCATTGTAGTTGGTCTGTCTATTTCAAACCACTAATGATTAACTCAGCACTAAATGACCACTTACTACTCAGTGGATAAGGAAGCATTTCTCCATAAAGGATGTTGTTATTGGAGACTATTTTATAAATGCATAGTTTCCTTAATTCCTCTATAATGATCTTTCCTGCCTTAGTTATTGTTGTTTTAAGTGGCTAAAGTAAACTCTCTTGTTCATGTACTTTCAAATGAAAACACAAGTGTTCATGGGCTTGAACACATTCCTGAAGCTTTCCCTCCTCCCTTTCTTCCTTCAGACTACAATCTCGGACTAGGGTGATAGTTTGCACTTCCTTTTGAAAGTGAACTGTTGTCCTAAAGAGCTGCATTTGGCAGTTACCAAAACATGTCATGTTGGCTGTAACCTTTTCAAATGGAAATGTTCTGAGGAACTTTCATTGTGAAAACAGTGCAGTCTGTACTGAAAATGAGGACATTGTTGAAGGAAAAATAACAGGAATTAATACATTTTTCTAACTCCAGTTTGCTACTTAGAGATAGCTTGTTTAAACCACTACATGAGAGAGAGAGAAAGAGAGAGAGAGAGAGAGAGAGAGAGTAGTGGTTTGTGGATTGAAAAAAAAAGATTTTTGGAAAACTTTTTGTTTTTCAAATTTTCTATTTTTCAGCAAAGGTTGAAATTTTCTGTGGAATGCAGACAACTTATGGGAAAAAAATCCTATTTTCCATCAAAAAACAGTTTGGCAGATTTTTTCTATTTATTTATTTTTTTAAACAAAACCTATTTTAGACTTGTTTGTGTGATGACTGGGGGGTAGTGGTGACCACTGTACAACATTACAGATATGCACATTGCATTTCAAGTAATTAAAACAGACAAGAGGTTTTTTCCCAAAGATCTTACAGTTGAAGGCCCTGATGCTTCAAACATTTCTGAGAGTACTTACTTTAAGTGCATGAGAAGCCAATGGATGATTTACATGTTTGAATTTAAGCAGATGTATAAAGATAATTGCCTAGTTTCGACAACGATTCATATAGATGCAGATTTTAAGGCCAAGAAGAAACCATTATGAATATTTTGTCTGACTTGCCTATCACAAGCTATAGAATTTCACCTAAATGCACAATAAATAAAGGTGGGGTTATGGATAAGTATAACATCAGTAAGCAATATTTTTTGGTATGTACGTGATATCCTTTTTAATCCACATTGAGAATAGTTTAAATTTTACCATGTGAGGCAGAAAAGTGGGGGGAGAGGGCAGGAGTAGATGGCACAGGAACATAGGTATTGGTTGTACAAATTGGGCCAGAGTCAGTGTTGGTTTTTGGCATAAATGGACCATTGGGCAGGCCTATAGCCCTTTCAATGAAGTGCCTGTATAGGGAAGCCTCTGTACCAGACTTAGAGTTTTCTCTGCCAGTTCCGAGCTACTGAGCTGGCTCCCAGCCTCCTCTGACCAGGAGAGGTTCAAACGACTTCTGCTTAGTCCAGAGGGATGAACACACATAAGCATAAGCAAGAATGATAAGCATGAGAGCAAGGATTCAATGGTCATGATCATGAAAGCACCCTTTTGCCAAGAAGGATAGTCCTACCAGGCAAGCAGAGAAGTACATTTGTTATCATTTGTTGTTGTATATCATCACTTTGCTAGATGCTGTGAATCTGTCCAGTACAGTAGCACATTGGTAGGAGGGAAGCTTATGCTGCTTCTGCCCATTTTCTGCCCAGATGGACGTCTGTGTTTGTGGCATCTTATAGTTACACTGATGCTGAAATGGTTTTGGCTACCTTGCAGCTAAATTATATTGAGCATTGGTTTAGCTGCTCTTATTGGTGACAATAGCTGTCAGCAATGGATTATGTCAACAGTATAGACAATGTCTGACAACTCGGACATGGAGATGAAAGATGAACTAGGAGACTTGTTGGAGAATGCAAACTTAGGTTTTTGGTTCTCTTTTTCATGCATGAACACTGTGCTGGGGAGGGGACTAGCTGTGTGCAAATGTTTGCAGGCTTTATGGAGGAAGTGGGTTTTTAGGTGTGCATTGACACAGAAGAAGTACAGTAGATCTTACTTGGAATAGGGTCTTTCTCAGGTTCAGAAAAAATATGATTCATTACTATTTAAACCATCCATTGTTAAAACAAAAAGGGAGGACTAGGTGGCTCAGGGAGTTCACAAACAGTTAAAATGGCCAGCTCTCATCCAGTCCTCGAAAGTAACAATGTTACTATTTCAAGGCTGCTTGATGACCTCTTTGAAATGCTTTTAGCTGGTCATAGCCCATTTCCAAGTGCATAGGTGTCAGCACCATGATAACTACTAAGAACATAAGAACAACAAACTAGGTCAAACCAATGGCCCATCTAGCTCAGTACCCTGTCTTCCAACAGTGGCCAATGACAGGTGTTTCAGAGGGAACTAACAGGCAATAATCAAATAATCCATCTCCTGTTGTCGACTCCCAGATTCTGGCAAATAAAAACAAGGGACACTAAGAGCATGGGGTTGCATCCCTGACCACCTTGGCTAATTGCCATTGCTGGACTTATCCTCCATGAATTTATCCAGTTATTTTTTTGAACTCTGTTATAGTTTTGGCCTTCTCAACATCCCCTGACAACATGTTCCACAGGCTGACAACTGACAGTCACTGCAGAAGAGGCCAAAGACCAAATCAAATCCAGACTATTGTCTTATCTCTAGAAGTGGTCCCTCCAGGTCCGGGTTATGATGCATCTTTCAGGGAGAAGCCACTCATTCCACACTTGTTATTTGATGAAATAGAGGACTTCAGTGTTGCATGCTGTCAGTCCAATGTATGTCAAGAGCCCTAAATTCCTGTACATGAACACAAATGTGAAAAGGGGTCTTTCATCAGATTGCCAACTATTGTACATGCCAGGAAAAAAAAAATCTTGCAAAGGCAGAACACATATTTCTGGGAGAATTTGTTCTCACCAGGACTGGGAATAAGCTTGTGGAGCTTAGAGTTTTATTAGTCAGGTAAAAAGGTTATACAGCAATCAGTAACACTGCTTTTATGCATTTCTTCAAATGTTATATATTAAAAATCACTAAAATAACAGTCACCCAATGCTCCCCATTTTCAGTGTTGCTTAAGAGTGTTTGACGACTAGATCTGCTACTTCTGAAAAATTATTAAAAATTGCCAGTTTAATATTAAAATGGGAGAACTGAAATGAGCTGCTTCAAGCCTGTAAAATGCATGATGCCTCGTCCTTGCAATAACAATGCATATGAAAGCAAAGTTCAAAATTTCTCACTTTGGAAATGATTTCATGTAGACTGAGCTAGATTGAACCACAATGAATTGGTGTGTGTGTATGTATGTGTGTGTGTGTGTGTGTAGCCACCCATCACCTCCAGATAATAGTTTATCTCACTGATATCCTTCTTTTTTCTAACAGTTAATGTTACTTTTTGGAATTCTAATTGCCTCCATTAGCTTTTATGTCACATTGCAGTAGCTGTCTAGCATTCGGTCATCACTCTCAGAAAGGGAACAGTGGATATATATTATTCCTCTTCCAACATGTGCCTGGATGTCTCAAAGGCTGGGAAGATCTTCTCCTTGGTATTGACTTTAGGATATTGTTAGGAGACTAAATAGGTGTTATGATCAGGTCCTCTGTTTTAAATGTTGTACATACACATTGTCACCCTGTGAGGAGTGACTCACAACTGTGCATGCCTACTTCAGGACAGATTGTCAGAAAAGAGGGCAGGCATCCCAAATTTGTGGTGTAGTCTATAATTAGATTTAACTAAACCAGTAACAAATGTGAACTCCTAGATCACGATACCAGTCTTACCATGGAGTCATAGACAGTCCTCTTAGACTCTCCAGTCTACTTTCCAACCAGGCAAGTTGGACTATGTGAAAAATGGGTTTCAGAGTAGCAGCTGTGTTAGTCTGTATTCACAAAAAGAAAAGGAGTACTTGTGGCACCTTAGAGACTAACAAATTTATTTGAGCATAAGCTTTTGTGAGCTACAGCTCACTTCATTGGATGCATCCGATGAAGTGAGCTGTAGCTCACGAAAGCTTATGCTCAAATAAATTTGTTAGTCTCTAAGGTGCCACAAGTACTCCTTTTCTTTATGTGAAAAATGGTTACTTCCAACAAAAATTATACCACATTCAGTTTGTTCTCAGTCCCAAGAGACCAATCACCTACCTTAGATAAATTGGTACCACAGATCTTATGTCAAAGAAAATGCTGGTAGCCAATTCTATAGTAAACTAACTAAAGGTTTATTAGCTAAGAAAATGAAATGTGGGTTAATGAAAGGTTAAAGAAGGTAAAATATATATACATGTGAGTCACAATTTGTAATTCCAAATGGGGGCATAAATGTAATAAGCTAACAGTTTCCCAAAAGTCTCTCAGGGCTATCCAGAATAGTTCTATTGATCTTTGTCTTCTTGTTCAGTTATTCCATCCTGTTAGAATCCAAATAGTCCAGAGATGCAGGATCATTCTCTCAATCCATACTTGTACCTTCTTCTCAGAGAAAACAAGTTGACAGGATCACTACCCAGGTGGGCTTTCCCTTTGATGATGGAGAGGGTGGAATGGATTTAAATTATTTGACCGCCGGTCATCACATACATAACTTGCTTTGAAATTAGCACTTTTCTGTTAAAGTTCTTCATTTGCATTCCATGAGACTTTTTCCCCCTCATTTGATGGGTTATTTAGTTACAGGGGTATATAAAGTGTAAAGGTTTGCTATTACATTATAACAGGAAACAGACAGGTGAAAACAATAAAACTAACATCCCATTAATTTTCTTGAAGTGTAAACAACAAATACACTCTTATACTTTTAACAATCCCTTTGATCTATACTAAAATAAAAATGAATTGCCCTGGGGATTTGGCATGAGCTGGTACCTGGTCTGCCAGTATCAGACACACCATAAAAGCTCTTTCCCCAAGAAGCTTACAGTCTAAATAGAGAAGACAGACAAAATGTGTTTGACCAGAAGTATTCACAGATTTCCTAGAGTTTAAGGTCAGAGGGGACTACTATATCATCTAATCTGACCTCCCATATATCACAGAATATTACATTTCACTGTAATAACTCTACATTGAGTTCAACTTACTTTAGTTAGAGAAAAGCATTGGAGACTAATTTGTGTGCCACAGAGAGCAGGCAAGACGAGGTGCCACCAACCTCCAAGGCCCTTGCAATAACAGGTAAATAATTAGATGAGATATGCTTGTGGGATCCACGCCCCTTGCTGCAGAGGAAAGTGAAAAAACAACAAGGTCCCTACCAATTGACTTGAAGTAAAATTCCTTCCTGACCCCAAATCTGATGACTAGTTTGACTCTGAACATGAGAGCAAGACATACAAGTCAGGCATCTGAGAAAGAATTCTCTGTATCACCTCAGAGCACCATTCCACTCTATTCAGTGTCCTGTCCCTAGCTGTGGCCAATTTCTCTCTGATGCTTCAAAGGAAGAAAGAAAAAACTCTTAGAATATATCTGGACAATTGTGCATTGGGGCAACAAAAATTCTTGCTGGCTCATGCAGGCAACTGGCTGAAACACTGAGGCATGAGATTTGATTCTAGCCATTAACACAGAGCTACAAAGTGTTATGAACACATTGAGGGCAAAGCAGGTTTCCTTAAGTCCCTTAAGTCTTTCATTAGCATTTCACAAGATTTCTTTAATGGCTTATTTAGTTACAGGGGTATACACAATGCAAATGTTTGCGATTACATTATAACAGGAACAGATAAGTGAAAGCAATACAACTAATACTCCACTAGTTTTCATGAAGTTTAAAACACCTGAATACACTCTTACATTTATATGCATTTTGATCTATACTAATACACAAGTGAATTGGCCTGTGACCCTGATCTGACTTTGTCAGCCAGCGTCAGAATACTATTATCCCCATTTTACCAGCAGATAATTTAACCAGGGAGGAATTCCATAGCTTGTCTAAGGTCACACAGGGAGAGGACTAAGGCAGAGCCAAGAACTGAACCCAGATCTCCTGAGTCCCAGTTTAGTGCCTTTATCACACTGTCAACATACCTCTCATCATTGGAGATGTTGGCTTTTCAGAAAGCAATTGCAATTCCTGTATTCATTACAAAATGTTCCATAGTGGCGATTGTTTATATTCAGAACCTTAATCTCCTACACACTTCTGACTCGTAGTTTGGGAAGAAAACTGAACAACATGATCATCAGAAGCTGGAGGAAAATATTTCCTTCCAGAAAGACTGAAAATGAGCTTTAATTAAGATGGGACTGGGGAAAAAAACATTTTCCAATTATGTTTGCTGTAATTGTATCCCCAGCATGATCTTTTCTGAAATCAGTTGCAACCAGCAGTAAGAGAACTGTGGTGTTTGGCTGCTACTGCTATGGTCTTGTTCTTAAATTAGACGTGGCATTTGAAAAGAACATCTTTGCTTCAACTTTCAAAATCAAACAGTAATGTAAAATTTGTCAGTCTTTAGACTTCCCACAGGGCTTCCTTAATTTGTTTGTCCTCTGTTCCTCCCTCTCCCCCCCACCAGCCCCCCGGAAGCCCAATGCTGTAATAATGAGATATAAAAGCCAAATGAGCATTCAGTTTTGGAGCCTGGGGGGATGCCTACAATAAAAAGCAATAGGAGCTTGTAGTTTGCCTTCATATGCAAATCTTGACACTTCTTAAATGAAAGAGTTGTATACTACATCATTACCACTAAGTGCAAATGATGTAACTGACAGGAGGCTTCTGATGTAGATAAGTCTATGGCTTTAAATGCTAAAAGGTCATAGGCTCACAGATTAGACATGTAGCCTGTACGCAAGAGCACTTGACTAGGGAGCATGGAATTCTTGATCAAATTATTCAGACGGGTGTGCACAAGCTCTTAGTTTTGTGCATTGGACCATTGGAGGATTTGGCTTTGCATGTAGCTTCAGTTTGGACTTTGGAGCCTTCTCCAAAGCTTCCTAAAGTCTTTTAGACCTTTGGATAAATCTTCTACTCCTTTCTAATGCACCTTTAAGGCTCTGGCCTAGCCTCTTTTCATCTGTATCTTCTGCAGTAACCTGGCTGACATCTTAGCCCTCTTCCAGTCCCTTTGGTCTCAAGCATTTCCTTGGTCCTCTTCAACACTCCCCCCACCCAGGCTTTACCAAACTTAACTTCCATTTTATTCTGCTTGTCTGACTTTGTTATCCAATTTTTGCCTTTGCCAGATTTGCAGATGAATCCCAGAGAGGATGTTGTTAGTAGGGTGACCAGGTATCCGGTTTTGCACCGGAACACCTGGTCAAAAAGGGATCTTGGCGGCTTTGGTCAGCACCACCGACCAGGTCACTGACTGTCCAGTTGGCAGCGCTGCCGCTCCTCGCAGCGGGGCTGGCAGGCTCCCTGCTAGCCACCACACAGCACAGCTCCTGGATCCGGAAGCAGCCAGCATGATTGGCTCCTAGCTTTAGGGGGGCAACTAGGGTGGTCCGCATGCTGCCCTGCCCCCTGCCCGCAAGCGCAGATCCCATTGGCTGGGGTCAGGGCCGGGGAGGAACTAGTGTGAATCGCAAGGTTTTTTTTTATTAGTTATTATTTTGTAGGGCAGCACTTGCATTTGTAACACATTTTTCTGTGAAGGTGCAGAAGCTAATATCCATTTCAGGAAAACACATAACAACTAGGGTTGCCAACATTCTAATTTAGAAAACTGAATATTCTTGCCCCACCCCTTCCCTGAGGCCCCACCCTTTCCCGCCCTTGCTCCATTGGAGAAGGATGCAGTGAGGGGGATGTACAGCCCCATTCCCAGCACTCGGAGACAGGGATACACATACTTCGACCTCCTGGGTGTGCAATGGGGCGACAGACAGACCACGGTTCACTGCAGGACATGCACCACAGCTCGAGCCCAGCCAGAAGAGGAGCACAAGGAGAAGAGGGCCGGGCAGCAGCGGGAGAGGCGCATGCCACACGACCTCTCAACAGCCGCCTGCTGAGCGCTCACAAGTCATGAATCATGCTAGTTCCTCCCCTGCCCTGACCCCCAGCCAATGGGAGCTGCACCTGCGGGCGCGACAGCACGCAGACCTCACTGGCTGTCCCCAAGTCTAGGAACTGAACATGCCGGCTGCTTCCTGATCCAGGAGCCGCGCAGCGTGGCAGCTAGCAGGGAGCCGGCCAGCCCCACTGCATGGCGCAGTGGCGCCACCAACTGGACAGTCAACGGCCTGGTCAGCAGTGCTGACCGGAGCCACCAGGATCCCTTTTGACCAGGTATTCCGGTCCAAAACCGGATACCTGGTCACCGTAACTAGAGACCCAGGAATCCTGACTCAGTTTTCTGCACTGACAACTACACCACTTGTCCTAATTGATTTTAAGCAAACAAACCAACCCTAATCTCATTTTGGATTTCCACTCGAAAAGTGATCTTGTAATCTCTAGGTTCACTTCAGCTTCTTTGAAAGTAGAAAAGTAGGTAACTAAAAGAGACTAGGAGACTGAAGGGCAGGAAAGCAGGGTCTTGTTAGAGAAGCTCATCTTTATTCCATATCATTCACCCTGCAAAGCAGGAAGTTCCCATAGGTACACATGGAATTTGAGGGCTCAAAACTATAGGAACATATTTATCCTGGTGATATTTCTGGCTCAACCTGAAGTACCACCTCCTAAAAATCTCCTGAGAAAACCCCTTCTCTTTCAGGGCTTGCAGACCTAATAGTTTCAGATGAAGTATACAAACATCTCTGCCCTCTTAGTGACATAAAGCCCTATGTCTTACAATTAATCAAGGTGATTGCATACAATGGCTGAGTGCTGTTCTCCATTCCACTAATGTTTATCTACTTGCTCAGGCAACACTAAACAGTTTGCAGTATGAGACAGAGAACAGGCCATCAAAATGAGACTCGGAGAACCTGAGTTTTATTCTCAGTTCTGCCATTAACTCACTGTGCAGCTTTGCACACATTGGTTAAACTCTCTGAGCCCCAATTTGCCCATCTGTAAAACTGTATAGTAAGATGGAATTGTCAATAGCATTTAAGTGACATAGAAGCACATATCCCATTAGGACCGTCCTATGCTCCTAAGTGGCTTAAATGCTTCTGAAAAATGTCTCTCATAATGCTTAACCACCTTTTAAAACTGCTTTGAGATCTGTGTATGAAAAGTGCCATCTAAAAACATCCCCTGGCCCTAGAATACCAGCAATATGCTTTCCATTACTCCGGTCTTTTCTTCTAGTTCCTGAATATCATTTTTCTCTGCATTTTAGTGGTGGTTTTTTTTGAATCACGATTCTTTGTTGTTCTTGTTCCTCCAGAATCTTTCACTTAATTTAACAGTCTTCATCCAGGAAATATGGAATCAACACTTTCTGAAGATCCCTTATACTTTAATTTCCATGATTTTCTCCCCTCTCAGCCCAGTCTGCAGTTAATCTATACTAAAGGTTAATTTTGAAAAGCCAACTTTGTAATATTTATACAATGAAGTCAAACACTGAATGAAACACACTTGTAAAAACAACAGTGGCCTTTCACTTGTGTAATATAGGATGTGGTCAATCATTTGGCAATTCAATTTTGGCACATCATGAACTATTTATTTGTTAAGTCCAGTTTTTGAGGTTGCTAAAGTTCTGGGAGGTTCTTTTCTTTTCTTTTTCCTTAGTACTGGAAACTACTAAATATACAGAGTCTGATGTTTATTTCACGTTGAAACATGTACTATTGAACTGATAAATATTTA
Source organism: Dermochelys coriacea (assembly GCF_009764565.3). Classification (NCBI taxonomy): domain Eukaryota; kingdom Metazoa; phylum Chordata; order Testudines; family Dermochelyidae; genus Dermochelys; species Dermochelys coriacea. Next base: position 93,709,908 of record NC_050073.1, on the reverse strand, counting down.
ATGGTGTTGGAGTTCAGTGAATACAGCCTCATATGTTTCTATTAAAAGGTATTTTATTACTCAGTGAGTGCAGTGTGGTCAATCAAGGAACAAAAACACCCCAAACACCCACCTTTTCACTCAAAGACAAAGAGTTCAATTTCAGTTTCACGAGAAGAAAAAAAAAGACCAACCAACTAACTATATATTTTTTCTGAGGCACTACACAAACAATTACATTTTGGATAAACACTATGGGTACAGTAAAGACAGGCCATAAATGTGTTTGGATGGGAAGAGATATGGGCTAGAAGAGACTGAGTACTGAGAAGAAATGAGCAAGAATATTCACTCCAATTTTGAGTTCCCCCAAGCTCATGAACCTTTTGTAAATCACTTTTCAGGGACACTAATGATCAGATTGACAGACACCAATATTCATGGACAGTGATTTCAAAGTCACATGCACAAGTATCTGAGGAAATAATTTTAGATGTGAGTGAAATATTTAAGTGAGTCCATAAGATTATTAGTATGCTCCTAACAAGTTCAAGCTGCATTTGAAATGAAGAGTGAACCAGATCACATGGGACAGAAACAAACAAATAAACAAACAAAAAAAACCCACTCCTTTCTGGCAGTGATAAAGAGTACAGGCTTTATATTCTTGTCTTTAAATTACATTAGGGCTGTTGATTAATCATAGTTAACTCATGATTAACTAAAAAAAAAAATCGAGATAAAAATTAATTATTATTCGCTGTTTTAAATCGTATTGTTAAACTTTAGAATACTAATCAAAATGTATTGATTATTGTCTACATTTTCAAATATATTGATTTGTATTACAGCACAGAATACAAAGTGTACAGTGCTCACTTTATATTACTTTTGATTACAAATATTTGCACTGTAAAAATGACAACAAAAGAAATAGTATTTTTCAATTCATCTCATACAAGTACTGTAGTGCAATCTCTTTATCGTGTAAGTGCAATTTACAAATGTAGATTTTTTTTGTTACATAACTGCACTCCATAACAAAACAATGTAAAACTTTGGAGCCTACAAGTCCACTCAGTCCTACTTCTACTTCTTGTTCAGCAAATTGCTAAGGGAAATATGTTTGTTTACATTTAAGGGAGATAATGCTGTCCGCTTCTTTACAATGTCACCTGAAGAAGAGAACAGGCATTCATATGGCACTTTTGTAGCTAGCATTGCAAGGTATTTATGTGCCAGATATGCTAAACATTCATACGCCTCTTCATGCTTTCACCACCATTCCAGAGGACATGCTTCCATGCTGATCATGCTTGTTAAAAAAAGAATGCATTAATTAAATTTGTGACTGAACTCCTTGGAGGAGAATTGTATGTCTCCTCCTCCATGGTTTTACCCACATTCTGCCATGTATTTTGTGTTATGGTAGCCTCAGATGGCAACCCAGCATATGTTATTTGATTTAAGAATACTTTCACTGCAGATTTGACAAAACACATAGAAGATTCCAATATCAGATTTCTAAAGATAGCTACAGTACTCAACCCAATGTTTAAGAATCTGAAGTGCCTTTCAAAATCTGAAAGAGATAAGGTGTGAAGCATGATTTCAGAAGTCTTAAAAGAGCAACACTCTGATGCAGAAACTACAGAACCCAACCACCAAAAAAGAAAATCAATCTTCTGTTGGTGGCATCTGACTCAGATGATGAAAATGAACATGCATTGGTCCGCACTTCTTTGGATTGTTATCGAGCAGAATCTGTCATCAGCATGGACGCATGACCTCTGGAATGATGATTGAAGCATGAAGGGACATAAGAATCTTTAGCGCATAAATACGTAAATATCTTGTGACGCCACCTACAACAGTGCCATGCAAAGACCTGTTCTCACTTTCAGATTACATTGTAAGCAAGAAGTGGGCAGCATTATGACCTGCAAATGTAAACAAACTTATTTCTCTTAGCGATTGGCTGAACAAGAAGTAGAAGAAGGACTGAGTGGATTTGCAAAAAGAAAAGGAGTACTTGTGGCTAACAAATTTTTTTTGTCTCTAAGGTGCCACAAGTACTACTTTTCTTTTTGCGAATACAGACTAACACGGCTGCTACTCTGAAACCTGAGTGGATTTGTAGGCTCTAAAGTTTTGCATTGTTTTATTTTTGAATGCAGTTATTTTTGTACATAATTCTACATTTGTAAGTTCAACTTTCTTGTTAAAGAGATTGCACTACAGTATTTGTATTAGGAGAATTGAAAAATACTATCTCTTTTTTTTTTACAGTGCAAATATTGTAATAAAATAAATATAAAGTGAGCTCTGTACACTTTGTATTCTCTGTTGTAATTGAAACCAATATATTTGAAAGTGTAGAAAACATTCAAAAATATTTAAATACATGGTATTCTACTATTGTTTAACAGCATGATTATTTGTTTGATTAATTGCTATTTTTTTTTAATCGCTTGACAGCCTAGATTACATTCCTTTTTTTTAGACTTCTCCAACACTATTGAAGTCAATGGGTGCCATTTCATTTACTTCAGTAGGTGAGGGATTGGGCCTGATATGATCTTTGAGGCAAGGACTCATGTCTGTTTGTAAGCTGTCTGTCAGGGTTAGGGCATGAATAACAATAGCTTGACTCCAAACTACCTGCTGCTCAGTTATTTGGAAAATTTTAGTGTTCACAGAAAGGGGTGTTACAAAAGGAGGGAAAAATGGGCTTTCAGGATGAAAAACCACATCAGGTTGTGAGGAATGAGACAGAAAGGACACTTCAGGAAAGTTTCAAACTTTATGGAGCTCTTCCAATCAGAACTTTCAAACCTCTTGAGGTTCAAGTGTCACCAAATATATTATTCTCTCTCTCTCAGTTAAAACACAACCATTTCTCTCATTTTGGACATTACTCATTCTTCTAATGTCTCTCCTCCTTTACTCTGCCTATTTTAAGGACTTTTTGGTAATAAGTAAATAAATATATTAATAAATAAACCTTTAAAATGGTTGCATTTCTGGAAGTTTCAGTCATCTAATCAGGTACTGGCAAAAGTACCATGTGAACTTATTCGACTGACCAGAAGGCAATCATATATAGTAAAAATCAAGAATTCATGTCAAGCAGAATAATTCAGAATTAGAACCAAAGGGATTTCCAAAGTAGCAACTGTGATGGGGACTGGTATGTGTTGAGCTTACTGTATGAGATCTAAGGAAAATCGAGCAAATATGGGGTGAGTTCATCAATCCATCATCTCTGAATTCTGATGTCTTTGTGGGGTTTAGTTAGACATGATAATTTGGATGGCACAGTGTGTGGCTTATTTTGATGTGTATTAAATTGAACAAAGAATATGGATGAAGCTTTGAGGATTTTGCATTAGGCTGCAGCTGGGTAATACAGATACTGTCCAAAAGATGACCTCTAAATAATTAAATTATTTCCATATGTCTGTATACATATGCTTTCTAATCTTCAATCAACCATCACATCCCCAGATCTGGGTTTTCTTGCTCTGTTTGTCCAGTGTTAACATACAACTCGGAATTGATGCAATTGCTTTTCCTGCAATGGAGTGATATTAAAAAGGTGAAAATGTGATAAATAGAGGCTACCTTCACTAAACCTGTAATTTAGAGGCTTTTCCATTTCATTTTTAGGGAATTGTGCTATTTTCTTGAAAAATCTCTCTGAGTTTGGTGCCACAAGAAAAAAAGACAGATCTGATTCATCCAGCTCTGTTTGAAGAGTCCATTTTTATTCTGACTGTCTTCTTTTTACTCCCCATCCCATCCCCAAAATAAAATTGGGACAGCATTATAGACGTACAAAACTTTTGTGAAGAAACCCAGATGCTAAGTATTATGTTTGAACCCAAAACTCAAGGTGATGTTCAGTGGGTGAAACCCCAGAAAAAAAGTGTTGCATTAACCTCTTGCAAACAGAAATCACTGTGTTACGAAGAACAGGATAGGACAAAAATTGTGCAGCACACTTTCACTACATGTGAAAACTGTATTTTCATGAATGTTTGCTAATTGCAGCTTGAGTGGCATGCCATCATTTTGTTTGGAGGATGCAGCTGTTTTGCAGAGGAAATTATAACATTCCTTTTTCTAGTCAGACAAATTACTTTTGATTAACTTGCTCCAAATGAGTATTTGTCAAGTTCTAGTGGGGCTTTCCTATCTTTAATTTCTAAGTGTTGAGTCCTTCAACCAAGCCAGTAATTGATAGCAAGCCCTATAGTTCTCATGGACTGCAGAAGGAGCTGAGGGTATTCTGTGTCAAAGAAAGCCTCCAGAGCCTTCATTGAGTTCTGTGACTTTATGGTTTGCAGAACTGGATTTATCCAGTTTTTATGGCTTCAATTAGAGTAGGAAATAGATGCTTCTATACCTAATGTAACCAAGAACCAATAAAAACCAGGAGATACTGGAAATCTTTTGAAAGCAGACTTTACCCACAAGGTTGCCAGATTTTTAAATGAAAGAGGTTTGGATATGAACTAATAAGCATCTGAACTGAACCTCTGGACATTCTGAGACTCACCAGTTGTAATGAAAAGTATGTTGCGTGGGGAGGTCGCATGCACACCTTGTTTCTCTCCAGTGACAGGTCCACAAGATATAAAGGATCACCTACTTCTTTCCTGTGAGGGAAGGTTCTTCTAGATCAAATGGTAAAAAAGTGTTTTTGAAGGACCAGGGATTTAGCTCTGCATGCATAATTTATACAGTGGTTCTGTCTGGTGTGTGCAACACATGAATATATTACCCTCAATAATTTTAAGTCACAGTAGTTATATGTTTTCTCTCCTTCGGCCAGTTAGTAAGAATGTAATGGGCAAGCAGTGAGGTGGAAAGATGAAGAAGCACTCTGAGGCACTGGAAGGAAATGTCAGCAAGTATTTGTGGAATAAGAAGGTGGCTAATTCTCTAGCACCTTTTTTCCACAGAAGACTGTAAGGGATTTACAGTAAAGCAGTGGAAGCATAAAGGGGATCAAGAAAGGGATACAAATCACAGCAGATAGGAGACTTGAAAGGGAAGGCAGGAGGGAGAGAGGCCAGTACTGGAGTGGAGTAGGAATTACAGAGATGGTGTGGTTGCCTTGTAGGATGTGTTGAGACAAGCAGGCAGCAGAACACAAAAAAGGCAGCATGAGCCATATCTACCTCATATTCCACTGACATTTATCCTAATAGACAGTAGGGAGTATAGTACTTGCAAACAATCCTGTTTTTCCTTCTGAAGAGCAGGCCACATAACATCTCCACCCTTTGCCCTCTAATTACACTGAAACCCTGGTCTGTGAATTTATATTTTTGTTCCGAACTGGATTTCACTTAGCCTACATCTCGCCTCCCACTCTATCACAGTTGTTGTAAGTACGATATACAGCTGTTAGATTTCCCTGTCTCCCTCCTCGGCTGGTGAATAAATCACCTTTAATCTTGACATGGAATTCATCCCCCCAATGTCACTTTTGTTTTTCAGAACTATAGTTTTAACTTCCACATCTTTTCTATACATTTGGTCATCACTCCTGATCTGCTCCTCTGTCATTAGCATAAATTAAAAGGATTATATTGGTGATAAAGAAACTTCATAGAATGAAATTAAAATAAATTAAATACAATTGATGACCTTTTAGGTCATCCTCTTTCTAGAGCAGGATTGTTCTCTACAGTACCCAAATGTTTGAGGAGCTAGGTGAAGTTTAGCTAAACAATCTTAGTTTGAACAAAGTGGATTAGAAATCTCATGAGATTTCTGGTAACACCTGTTTGCCATCATCTCATAAATAAAGCCAGAAGAGCATTTCTCAGGGAATTTGGGCCATTTCACTTTCTAGCCAAAACCAGGAAATGCCGAGGATGTGTGAAAATGGAAAATAATGAAAAAAAGTTAGCCCTTCCCAATTCTCTATGGAGTGTCTGAGTTTGATTAAATTTTTGGTTCAAAATTATATTTTATTTTACCCAAGTCATTTCACAGACACCCTTAGTTGAGCATGTTAGTCAATCCTATGCCAAAATGATGGAAGTTTTTCTTTTTCATAAATTTCTTTAAGTATCATTTTTAAAGGGATAGAAAGTATGGGAGAAAAAAACTGCCTTGATAACATAGTTATTACCCAGAAGGACCAAAACATGAACAAGTTTGTCTTCAAGCTCAGTATGAAACTGTGGTAAATCTCTCTTCTTTGATTGAGGTTAGAAGACAGGGAAGGGTTTTTTTCCACCCCCTTGTAAAGAAGTGTTTTGGGCATTGATCTGTGGGTCTGGTGAAAGCCAGATGCATCTGTATGCGTTTACTGTTTGATGTTGTGATTGAATCATAAGTTGTACCACCCAAACACTCACATTTGCATACAACATACGCAACAGTGAATATTATCTTGTTTTTCTTTTTGTAGCAGCAATGTATGAGGCTGTTCAACATGGTTTTGAGTCAAAGGAGTTCAATAACATTGAACATCTCATAACATAACCAATCACAGTAACACATCTCTTAGAAATGAACCAAAACTAAATAGCCTAGTTATTCTTAAAGAATATATAGTATTGTATTTTCACATATTTCCCCCCCCCCCCATTTTGTGCATATCGCAAGCATCTTAAATGAGTCAAAACTGTCTTCATTAGGGTTGGACGTGTCTGTTGATTTCAGGTTTAAGTTCTAACCATCTATCTATAACCACAACCTTAAATCTATGGCCACATAAACTTGTGCTCTGAAATCTTGTCTGGTTTCTCTAAACTAATGTGGGGTTACTACTTGCATGGAACACACAGGTGCTGCAGGAAGTGGTTCTGGTGTCGTGTTATTACTTCCGACTTAGTGCTTGAACCAATGCCACAGAGTATTTGTCAGAAGCACAGCTGGCTCCCAATCTGGTCACTAGGCAACCCAACAAACTCAGCTGGGCCCAATGAACCTTCTCCAAATGGCCATGCTTCCTGATTGGGTGGGAGAATCTTGCAGAGGCAGCAGCATAGCGGCTGCTCAATGTGTATAACGCCTGCAGCTGTGTTTGACCTGATCTTGCCCTTGTTCTAGCCCTCCAGCCCTTGTTCTAATCCTGCTCCCAGTCCTTGTTCCAGCTCCAGCCCATCTTCCAGTCCTCTGTCCAGCCTTAACTCCTGTCTGCTGCAATCTAGTCTTTGCCTCGCTGCCCTAATTCCAATCCTGTCTCCAGTTCTGACCTTTGTCTTGGTTCTCACCCCTGACTTTGGCTTACCCTTCTGCTGTGTCCTGATCCTCCCTCCAGTTCTGAACTTTGGCTTGATTTCTTGATTCTTACTTTGCCTTTACCCTCAGCCTGGTACTTGGCTCCTGGATCTATGCTCACCACTACTTCAAACTACCACTGCAACCACCAGACCATAGGAGGAAAAGACATAGGGAGGGTGCAGGGTTAATGACATAGAGGTCCCTTCTGGAATGACCACAGTGGGTGTGGAGTTAGTCGGGGCCTTACAGGATCTGAATGTCACACTTTGAGAGCAGAATGCAGTCCTGGAGGTCCAAGAAAGGCAGGCCAAGGCTGCCACACTATGAGATAGGAATGCCACCTTCCAGGCCCAGGTGTAAGCCGAGGGAGTGGCTATCGCTCCCTCCCCCCCCCCCCGACTCCTACTGTCTGTGAGTCCAAAGTCTCCCTACTTGACAAGTTTACTAGGGACTGTGCCAAATTTTGGGGGTTCTTTAATCAAAGTTGCCTGCTGATCATACTTCGGCTGCTATCATACCCCATGGACCAGTCCCGAATAGGATTCATGATTAACCTACTTATTGGAGAAGCCCTGGCCTGGCCTTTCCCATTATTGGAGGGTTCTAATCCTCTTCTCAAACATTTTGAGAAGTTTGTCCAGGAACTGGCAGGCATTTCTGACAACTCTAACAGACAGTGCACTGCAGAGGCTGCACTCCAGTCCCACTGATACCCCCTGGAATGAGGCAGTGCAATGACTGCACTGATGGCAGGGACTCAATGATCCTATTAAAGATGAATTAGCTTGAGAGAAACCCCTGTGTAGCCTAGGGGCCCTGATTGATCTATGCATTAGAATTGATGACTGGCTATTGAAACAGGGCCAGGAAAAGAGGTGCATCACTGACGCTTCCATCAAATCAGATCTTTCCATCCTACGTGACTATGGTTAATGTACCAGACCCTGAGCAAATGCAGATTGACCAAGTTCAACCCCACCTCTCCGCTGACAAAAAGAACCGGCACCGGGCTCTAGGAATCTCTCTGTTCTGTGGGGAATATGGGCCTTTTGCCTCAAGAACTGGACACCCCTCTGGGTCAGAAAGTGCCAGGACTGAGCACTAGTACTGTGTCTGGGTCAGTACTTCACTCCACATGACTGAGCCACTCTGCTGCTGCTCTGCAGGAATCCTGACAACCCCTACCAGCACATTGCTTGACTTTGTTTCCCTTCCACCTCTGATACTCTGCAAAGCCTGGCCTCCCCTTGGAGGCACAGATTGACTCAGACACATCCAGTAATTTCATCAACCAAGATGGCACCCCTTGAGGTCATCACCAGTGGTAGTCACTGGGAAATCGTACAGTTTGCATTGATCTGTACCCCACATTCAGTAGTTGTCTTTGATGCCCATTTTCTCATCACCCGGCACCCACAACCCCACACTGAGCTGGCTATCAAGGATAGTGTTCTTCCAATATCTGTGGTGCCAACAAGAATGCCTCCTGAGCCTCCATCCCCAGGTAACTGCATTTTGTTGTGTGCTCCAATCCCTGAGACTTCCAGAGAAACAGACAGAGGGTCCAGCCACACCTAGATTCATATCAAATATCTGGAGTTTGCCAAGGTTAGACAAGCATACAGAGGACACCTTACCCCTGACTTGCCCTATCAAATTCTGCCTAGGAACAAAGGTTCCCTTCAGTCACATTGAACTTTCTCTGAGCCAGAGCTACAGGCTCTCTGGGAGAACCTAGCAGAAAATTGGCCAAAGAGATTTATTCTTCCTTCCACCTCCCCAGCTGGTGCTCCTATATTCTTCATAGCCGAGGAGGGTAGTGTCGATTACCGGACATTAAATCAATTAATGATACACAATCAATGTCCCCTTCCCTTATCAATGAGTTCCTGCAGAGACTTCAATCAGCCCAAGTCTTCAAAAAATTAGACCGACATGGAGTATATAACTTGTGGAAGATGGTGTTCTGATCCAGGTACAGCCATTTTGAATATTTGGACATGCCCATTGGCCTTGTAATGCTCTCACTACCTTCAAACATTTTAGGAATTATGTCTTCAGGGATATCCTTGATCAACTCATGGTCATCTATCTAGATTATAGGCTGATCTTCTCCGAAAATCAAAAACTCTAGGACCACCACGTAAAAATTGTTCTAGATTGGCTTTCCCATAATCAACTTTATGCCAAGCCTGAAAAGTGTGAATTTTGACAAGGATATGGTAGAGTTCTTGGGTTATATTGTCTTCCTGACAGAGCACACACAGATCTCACAAGGTAGTGGCAATCTCAGACTGGAAGACATGCTTAAATGTGCATATGGGACAGCAATTCCTGGGTTTTACAAACTTTTGTGATGTCTTTTTGGGATGTCTCCACTGCTAAATAATTTTCCACTGGGCAGACCACATCCCTTAGGGACTGAGTCTCTACCCCTGGTTGGGAATATGTGAATGAACTGCTCTACCAGAATGAGGACAGCCACTTCAACCTCATTCTGGCTTCAACTACTACAAACATAGGTCACTTAATTTCTGGGCAACCATGTAGGGATGGGCTCCCCAGGCGTATTTCTTCCCCAAGAACGTTGGTAGGAAAGTCTCCTCCATGATGTCAAGGTACTGCATTATGGCCGCTTTCATTTGGGCATAGTCTTGAACTGATGCTGCATCCAGCCCCTGATGTGGCCTGGGCTGGTCCTGCGAGGTATGGTTAGGTGGCCATTGGGCTGCCATTGCCACCTGTTCAAATTTTACCAAGAAGGCCTCTAGATTGCCCCAGGGCCCAACTTTGTGAGTTTCACAGGTACAGTCAAGGTACAGACTTGTAGACTCAGGGTACAGCCTCTGGGAGATCCCTGGGCTGCATTAAGACTACGACTTGTTGCAACAAGTACTGTTGCTGTGCCTCTAGGTCCCGGAACAGCTATTGCTCCTGGGCTGCCATTTGCTGCAGGTGTTGCTACTGCTGAGCTGCCTGCTGGCTCTGCTGCTTTTCTGTCATCCACTTCTGCAGATGTTCTAGGTCCATCTCACCTCACCTACCAGCCCATGTCTTATAGCCTGAGGTTGTTCAAGTACCTGGGTACATCAGTCCTCCCCTCTCTCCAGGGATGGGAAAGTTGCTCTCATTCTCCACGAAGTTGTGATGGTTTATTCTGATGGGGAGCATTGTCTAGTGTTCAGTGCTTAGACCTTTCAACATGCTGGGGGTGGTTTGATAGGGAGCCTGGGTCCTCCCACTTCATGGGGCTCTGGCCCTTAGAAGGGAAATCAGAGGTCCGACACCCAGGAGTTCCTGAATGCTGCTCACTCTGGGCCACTTCATACCACTCCACTATTTTCCAAATTTTGAAAGTCTGTGGCAAGGACCTCCATCACCAAAGCCCATTCTTTGCTAACTCTGGTTTTCACCCCTGGTTTCACACTGGACTATCAGAAGGCCCTTCTCTTCTGGCAGCCACAGACTTGGTCATCCATCTCCAACAAATTCATCAGGAGCTCTCAGACATTTGACCACTGCCAAGGATTCTTATGAGAGCTAGGCCAATCAACATTGGCAAGTCATCCTGGACTTAAACATACGTGATAAGATGTAGTTTTCCACCCAGAACTTGAAGAAACCTGATCTCTGCCAAGCTCATTCAGAAATACCTTGACCCCTTTCAGATCACCCTGAAAATAAACCAAGTGACCTTTAATGTCCAGCGCCTGGATTCCCTCAACATCCACTCTGTCTTTCATGTCTCCCTTCTCAAACCATTTATCAACAACTTCTTCCCCTGTCTCATGGATACATTACCACCACCCTTAATGGCACAGGCACAGAGAGGTCCATCAAATCCTTGATTCCTGGCAGGTCGGGATAAGCTCCAGTACCTAGTGGATTGGAAAGGGTAAGGCCAGAGAAGCAATCTTGGGAGCTCATATAAAACATTCACACCCTTCATCTTGTTACAGGAATTTTACCAACTATACCATGACAAACCTGGACAAAGGAGCCCTAGCAGAGGCGGGTACTATCAGGCACACAGCTGGCTCCCAGCCTCGTCACTAGGCAGCACAGCAATCTCAACTCGGCCCTATGACCCTTCTCCAAATGGTCATGCTTCTTGATTATACAAGACAGTCTGCAGCCTGCTACTTGAGCCTTGCAAGGGCAGCAGCACAGCAGCTGCTCAATTCATACCACACCTGCAGCTGTGCTTGCCCTCTTCCTTACTCCAGCTCCGCACAGGCCTGCCTTCAGCCCTTCCTCCATTCCTCATTCCATACTCATTCCAGCCTTTATTCCTGTCTGCTCCAGTCTAGTCTTTGTATCCCTGCCTTGCTCCCAGTACTGAGTCTGGTTCTGATCTTTGGCTTGGTTTCTTGACCCTGACCTCAGCTTACCCTGTTGGTCGGTGTTCCGATCCTGACTGTGGTATCACTCTCAGCCTGGTACCTGACTCCTGGATCTTCACTTGCCACTACTCCAAACTACCACCACAACCATCAGAGAAGGTCCTGCTCAACCGAGTAGATAGGCTTCTCACAGCCCAGCAGCTTACAGTATTGCCTTGAGGAGGAAAGGGTAAAATGGGGACCATCTGGGACCACTGATCTTCCCAGCACACTCACTCCTTGGAACCACAACTCTCCATGTCACCACCTACTGTAGAGACATTAGGACTCAAGTGGTGCCTCCCACCCTCCTTGTCCTCACCTTCCACCATGTGGCCTTGATCTGACTGCCTTTCAGTGGCAGATGCAGTGATCCCATATATTTGTAATATGTTCTGTGATGCTTCAGGATGGAAAGTACTATATTAACCTGGACATCAATGTCATCACAGTTTGGAAACCCATACCTCTCCTTGCAATATGGGGTTGTGCACCACAAAGCAAGGCTCTTCTGATCTAGTATTGTGCCATTCCATGACCAGATCTTGTCACCCACCAAATTTTTACAGCAAAAGTCCTTTGGTGAAAGGATTATGGAATAGGCCTGTTGCCTAAAAGTGTGACGCTGGAGAATCTGAATCACTTTGAAACAGGCAGTCCTGCTGCCAAAGTCTTGTTCTTACTAGTAAGAGGTTAGTGTGTGGCCAGCGGGAGACCAGAGAGAGGTATTTTTGTAACAGTGGTCTCTGGAGGCTCACAAATCAGTCATTTAAGGCTGATTTATTCAGTTTTACTGATCTTGTGTCCTACAGTAGTGATTTGTCTTTTCTCCTTTCATATTATTCTTGACCCCCTTCTGAAGCATTTAAATTAATACAGATAGCACCCTTTAACTTTTCAACTAACCCTCCTTTATTCATATACGTTTTCTGATAATGTTAATTCTCCCAGACCGATTTTCCATACCCTTTCCTTTTCAGCTTCTGATTTATAATTTCATTCAGAGATGACATCAAAAATGATGGCTGAAGTGACTGGGTTACTTGGAAGAAGAATATTTTGCTCACATATCACCATTCATCGGAGGATCTCAAAGCAGTTCACAAATGTTAATTCCCTAAGCCTCATATTATCTCTGTGATGAGAGGGGAGATTATTAGCCCCATTCTACAGCTGAATACAGAAAGTATGAGAAATTGAGGTCACACAGCAAGCCAGAGGTGGAGCCAGGAATAAAAGTAATGAGTTCTGACTTTTATCCACTTGGATCTCACCAGGAGACCACACGTTTTACACTTAAGCTACCACAGCACTTGAACAAAACATTTCAGCAGAAGCCTGTTTTTATTGCTTTGAGTCTCTAAAGGGAAGTGAGACTGATTAGGTAACAGACAGCTCAACAAAGCATTAGGAAATCCCACCATGTAGTCAGCAACCAGTAAGAGATGTGGTGAGCAAATGTTCAGTCTATTGTTTGTCTTTGGTTTCTTCTGATCTGCATTTTCTCGAAGTTTGGAGGAAAAGCAATGTGTTATCAACCAAATTTTCGGATGCACGCTTATACCTGCAAATTGAACATGCATGTGGAAACCCACAGTTGCATACACACATAGACAACTAGGTGTATAATTACCTGTTTGCAAACACAAATATGGGTTGTGCATACACAGTATGAGCAAGCACAAATTTTAGGGATGCAATTTTGGCAGCTAGGTTGAAAATGATTACTTAAGCAGCCATGTGACTTGTCTTATATCCTAAGCACATTGTTTAAACTTGACTATCCTTGATGGGCACCCAAAACCTCCTATGGAGATCCTGAAGCCAATATTCCATCTTTTTCCATGGGCTCATTTTTGCTAGTAGTGAAGGCTGATTCCCCACTCTGGCACTTTGAGTGCAGAAGGTGGGGACCCACAAGGATTCTAAAAATTAACACTGGCCACTCCAGGCTTGTATTAAACTTCCAAGGTTACAGTTTTTCTCTTACCGTGGACGGGTAGATGCTGCCACCACCCAAGTGCAAAAGCCCTTTGAGAACCTAGGAAGGCTGACTTGGGAATTCCTTCCTGTGGGGTACTCTCAGGCCCTTACACACACACACACACACACACGGGGAAGAGCTCAGAAAGAAAAACAAAGGAGCCACCAGCTAATTAAACAATGTGCACAAACCTCTTAGGACACAAAAATCCAATCCTGTTCTTTAAAAAGGTAAATTTTATTAAAAACAAAAAGAAAGAAAATAGAACTGGAAACTCAAGCTATTGCCAGATTTTAAAAGAGCAAATAAAAGGATTAAGCACCAAAAATAGCTTTCTTAATGTCCAACTTAGAGGTTACAAGCAAAACAAAAGCACCTGGGGTTAGCACAGAGGAATCCACAAGCCATAAAGAAATAAAAGAGATAAACCTAATCACGTCTTCCTAGACATTTCCTGATCTACTTACATATCTGGGATTTTAAATGAGTAGTTTCTAGGTATGATACAGATGATTTTTCATACCTGGCCCAAAGTTTCTTACAGCATAGTCGCAGCCCTGTCTGCCTCTCCCTGAGAACAACAGACAGACAAAAGGGGAGTCTTGTTTCAATTTTAAAAAGTTCTAGCCTTCCCATTGGCTCTTTTGGCCAGGTGCATAGCAGTGACTTTTAATCCTTTACAGGTAAAGCAAGTAGTGAACAGTAACTAAGAGGGATTTTATAGCTAACTGGCTGGCTGGGTCCACAAAAGGGAGCTCCCCCACCCCCTGTTTCATTTATCACACTAGTAAACAGGTATGAGAAGGAAAGTCAGAATGCAGTGCTGCTGTGGAACAAAAGTAGGGTGACCAGATGTCCCGATTTTATAGGGACAGTCCCGATTTTTGGGTCTTTTTCTTATATAGGCTCCTATTACCCCCCACCCCATCTCGATTTTTCACATTTGCTGTCTGGTCACCCTAGACAACAGTCTAACTGGTGAGAAGATAGACTAGGAGATACCATGAAGGAGGCAATCCCAGCACAAAGACAGATATGATGCAGGATAAACATGTTCAAACCTCTACTTTCTCTGGCCATAGGAAGATATGATCTAATCCACTTAAAGTGTAAATTAACTCATGTAAACCATTTAGTGCTTTATATGTACATATGGCATCTAGCACAATGGAACCCCAGGCCCTGACAGGGGCCTCTGTGTGTTACCACAATACAAATTGGTAATAGTAGTAATATTAGCTCAAAAAGGCAACATAGAGGCTCCAAAATGTAACTATGCAAGGTCTGCAAGTTTCGAGTCAAAAGATTTCCAATAATCCATAGTTTAATGTAGAGGATTTTGAGATAGCAAGGAATCCTGTATCTAATGCTACAGAAAGCATCCATTTTTTTAGAAGGTGTGTGTATGAGGGTTGCATTTTTAACAGTACTTTCTGAGACCTTATTTGTGCTACTACAAGTTAAAGAAATAGTTTCTATGGATGCAAATACAAATCTGTTCAAGTAATCAGCCTTCATTAGCATTGTGAGTAGAGCTTGTGGGCTTGAATCTGTCTTTCCAATTTTGCTCTGCAACCCAAACATTCAAAAATCATGGGTATGGATCAATCAAAAAGTCATGAGATTACTTTAAAAAAACATGAGAGTTTTAAAAAATAATTCATTTTCAAGTTTTCCTTTGCAACAATTAGGGCTCTTAAAGTTGAAGAGTGAAATTATGACATAAAATAACTCCTGGAGCTAAGTCTTTAAGAAGATCATCAAATATCATGAGACTTGCAATAAAATTGTGAATGTTGCCAGCACTGATAAGGCGTAAGCCCAAGGTCACACAGGAAATCTGTGGCAGAATCAGTTACTGAATGCAAGATTCCTAAGTCCTGGTCCAGTAACCTTATGTACTATACACCATCCATTCTATTTGTGCTCTTTTAGTTATACTTCAGTTAAGACCTAGAGATACACACCTAATACCCAAATAAATATAGGTTAACATAATTATGTCAAACAATTTTATAAAAAATATAATAACCTAAAAGTATTTAGATTTTAAGTTCTTTGGAGCAGGGAACATCTTTTTGTTTTGTGTTTATACAGCACATAGCATAAGAAGGTCCTGGTCCATGACTGTGGCTTCTAGATGCTACCATTATACAAAATAATAAGAAACCATAATAATAATAATACACAAATTATTGCAACTGGTTTCATTTTCACTAAAGCAAAGTAAAACTTCTTCACATCACCATCTAGTGGCAATGAATGTGACAGTAAGAGGTGCACATTTAAACAAAGCGCAGTACCACCTTTGCATTCTGTTCCAACTGATCTCTGTGAAATGTATCATTGCTGCTTACAGAGAGCAGAGCAGCCCAGAAAATCAAGTAAAGAGTTGGAACTGTGCTCTGGCCCATTCTGTCTTACTTCCTTTATTGAATTAT
Organism: Dermochelys coriacea; assembly: GCF_009764565.3. Taxonomy (NCBI): domain Eukaryota; kingdom Metazoa; phylum Chordata; order Testudines; family Dermochelyidae; genus Dermochelys; species Dermochelys coriacea. The sequence goes on along the minus strand of NC_050073.1, from coordinate 93,693,874 downwards.
ATTTTGACTATATTTCACATCCAAAGCAGCTTGTAAAAGAACTACAGAAATCCAAAGGAGTGGCATCTAGTGGCTAGAGCAACACTAGGCTTCAAGACTCTTGTATTCTATTCCTACCTTGACTCACTGTGTGACATTGGGTAAGTCACTTAACCCCTCTGTCCCCATGTTTTAAAATGGGGATCATAAAACTTATCTACCTCACAGAGCACATGTCAGGCTTACTTAATTAATGTTAAGCACTTTTAAAAGTTGCAAATAAAAGCAGTCATAAAAGTATAAAGTATTACTATTATTAGCTTTATTTGTTTGCTGGCATGATGCTTTTTCCCATTTTACTGATGGACTATAATTGCATACCTCTCTCAGATAATACTAAACCAGAATAAATCCTTCCAACATTGCTGCTACTAGAAATATAGAATGTATATGTTTTCCAGTCAGGAAATTTTGCCTACCATGCTACGGTCAGCACATTCATTTCTCAGCACTTTCAGTTCCTGAGGGCTGTTTAAACCGTTAGCTCGTTTTGCACATCTGTCACAGACCTGTCTTTGCATGATTGTTTGAAGGCTTAGACTGCAATCCTTATTGTTTTTTTCCTTGTGCGAAAGAACAACTTAGAAGTATACAGATTTATCCTTTCTTCTACAAAAAATCATTATTTCTAGTTTTATGGTAGCAAAATCAGCTAATACAATAGCCTCAGCACGTTTATTTAACATGGAGCTTTTATTTGCAATAGGATGGAAGATCTGAATACCTTGCAGGGAGAAGCAGGGTTATTCTGCTGACTCATGCTGGAAGGCAGACCAGGTGGGACTCATAGGGGCCAAATCACCAGCAATACATAGGAGAATCAGCCCCACCGCCCATAAGCTTCAATCAAGGATATAAGAGGGTTTTGTTGCTGTCTAGGAGAGAAAAGGGAATCAATGGCCGGGATACAGAGGATCTAGGGGAAAACGGGCTCAGGAGAAAGTTTGTATTGAGGTTTATGTTAACAATAAAAACAACTCAAGGAATGTATTTTTGGATACCCACACACAGTGCATTTGTGTGTATATGCTATGTTGACAGAGCAGAGCATGTGGCTAGCCATTCACATTATTCAGAAAACAGCACTAGTGAAAAATAATCTGAAAATGTTTTCCTGACTGATCACTGTATATTGTAGAATGATTTTCCAAAGTTGAATTCTGATTGGCTTATTGATATCACAGTGAGTTATGGACTAAATCAGGTAATCTGCATCACACATCATAGAAAAGTAGGATAAACCTATAAGACTCATCAAACTTATTATACCATAAATAAGTCTCTCTACTGGGGAGCAAGTGGGGCAGAGATGAAGCTCTGGATACAACCAGGAAACCCTGTGAAGGGATATAATCTTGAGTTAACCTCCCCCACCCCCCAAAAAATACAAAAAAACAACCAATAACCTTTGATAGCTACGTCTCCTTCAGCTCCCAGATTTTTATAATTACAAAGCCCAGTAAATGCACAGGTGAACTAAACCCTGCTATTACTCTACCCCAATTAAGGCCAACAAGATCCTTTATAAAACTGGGCCCAGCTACTCCCTTCCTCTTTTGACACAGGGGTGGGTACTCTAGTACACATAGACATCTATGTTTATAGCTGTATTATAACTATAGAGAGTGAATAGCTCGGAATGCAAAGAGCCTGCTTTTGTTCTCATTTATATTCTAAATAAGATCAGTGGAGCTAAAATGGTGTAAGTAAGATTGGGCTCAGTCTCTGAGTTACTAGTTCCAATACTGCTCTAGATGGTAATGACTAGAAATCTTTAGCAGTTGATATCTGTTTGACAGGCAGGTTGAAATAAGCTACTGGCCTCTATACATTTCTTGGCAGAAAAGTGTTTGTGTTACAAACAATACCTCAAGCAAAATGGATTCTAAGTCCACAAAGATTGGATTCAAAACCAGCTCCTGCCTCTGTGAACTTCATTGGCCCTGGCCCTCACATCCAGAATAGTTTCTCCTGAACATTGGTGCCTTCACACCAATATTGGCTCAGTATTGGCTGCTGTGAACTCTATTAACCTGTGACTGGAGTTCTGTATGGAAATCCAGAATCCTGCAGCAGATGGGACCAATAGGAGCAGCTAGTCTCCATGCAAACAAGATAATGCCAGGATCAAATTTCTAATTCAAACAATTTTAAAAAATGCTACGCACTATTATAAGACATTAAATATTAGTATTTATGGGAAATTACTGCTTTTTAGTTGAAAGAAAAATAAATTATATATATTTTACTGGCAAACTCTGTACATTGAATCACAAATTAACAATTCCAAATGCTTAGAGAGTTGCACAGCTTATTTTATTTTTTGGAAAGTGGGGTGAATAATCCTCCTGAATAGAATCATACTCTGTTGCATTGTCAGTTTGGCCATTTAGGTTTTCCAGTCACACCTTCCCATGCCTCACAACTATGTCACAGACTGGAGGAATTATGGTCCTTTAATCAGTATTGAGAACTTCCATGCTTGGCCTTCAATCAGTTGTACCAAAGCATCTTTTCAGCATCAATAGAGGAATTTGCTTAATCTATTGCTTTATGAGTGATGGTACTTTAAAAATCCAGCTAAAGTTCACAATTCTCAATATATCAAATCTTCAGTGCACACTGACCTTCTAATATTTATTTTCATCTGTTTATAACAAACAGTTCACTACTTCTTTGAACTTAAAAAGAAAGATTCTGAAAGAAAGAGCCACACTTGGTAGAACTTGGAGCTGAAATTTAATTTGTGGAAAACATAGGTACTTTTTAATCAGACTTTTTTATGTACTGCAACTTGAGAAACTGCTTAGCTCTCTGGTCAGTAGCTCAATGGGAAGTCTACAAGAAAACCCCAGGATGCTGTTTCAAAAAGCGATGTAAGTATTTCACTGGGTGAGGGTCTGAAACACACCTCTCACATCACACAGGAGCATTAACACTAGCATAAGTTGTAAAACATAAGGGACAAAATTGGTTTAAACATTCCTTGAGAAATTAAAGACAAAGAAGAAGGTGACTGAGCTTGCAGAATGTAGACTTCTAATCACTGGATTTTAGAGGAAACCATATTTAAGGTATGGAAATAGGGAAGGGATTTGGTAGAGTATATTATAAACTTCAGACTAAATGGTTGAGGCTTTATTTTATATTATACAAGAAAATATTCTAAGTTCCATAAATGTTAAAAGAGAAACCATGCTGACAAGTAGGCTTTTGTGGGTGGGGAAATAATTGTTTTGTTTTTTTCTTTATTGTTTCTGCCACCCTAGAGAAAGCCAAAGGCTTTTGCGAGCACAGAACAAAAGCCACACAGCAAAGTCAATGATTTAAAAATGAGATTTTTTTCCTCCTCCGGTTCCTGCAATTTGTTTTGTGTTAAATCTGAAACCAATCAGTGGGAGAAAAAACAGAGAGCACCTTGATGTCACTTTTACTTACATACACAGTTTCCCATTAACACTAATGAGCGTGAGGTGTGCAAACCCCATGTTCATCAAGGACAAAACAGAGTCCTTTGTATGAAAAGTTCAGGAGAGATTATACATTGCAAACACATACGTACTGTAAATGTTTCTGAAGAACTACTAAATGGTGCCCCAGAGATTATTATTTTTAAATAAAAAAATACAAATGAATGCAGTCATTCTAACCCACACAAGAGCCAGGTCTGCCTTGGCAGTAGTAGACTTAGCAGGATGGCATTGTAGTTAAGGCAGTGCCCTGGGAGTGTAGAGGTTTGAGTTCAGTTCTTAGTGTTGTTAGAGAATTTCTGTGTGACCATTGTCAACTCATTTAATTTTTCTGGGCCTCACTTTCTCATCTATCAAATGGACATGGCATTACTTCCCTTCATTCACATGCCATGAGTATTGACTATTTAGTTTGTTAATTGTTTGGCGTTTGGATGTGTTTTAGTATCCACATCCATGCAAACCACAATTAGTTACTTGGCCAACTACAGAACACCCAATACTAGCTGTATTTGTCCCAGGCTATTTTCAGACTTTCAAATCTTTGAGTGAGTCTTAAATCAAACCTTTTTCTGTCTACAGGAGAGAGCCATTTCTGGAGTCTGTGTTTTGTGATTTTGCTTTGCACAGCTCTAAACGTGTTTTACACAAGCATTCAGTTTAGGATTTGTAATGCCAAATCAGACCAATGGCCCATCAAGCCTGATGTTCTGCCTCCAGCAGTGACCTATACTTTGTTTCCCACAAGACATCTGGCTAATTGGGGTATGCTTAAAAGGAGAGGAAACATTCCTTCCTGACTGATCTCTGTTGCAACCAACTAGTGATGGCAAATTACAGAAAGCTTGGTTAAGTATACAGATGCTTGGTTTTTATCCAAAGCTTTTCTGAATGACTTAGTCTGGGAACTAGACTAGAGACTGAGGCAAATTCATCCCTGGTGTAACTCCACTGAGATCTATGAAAGGCTGCTTTTTGCAGAGCAACCTCCCTTTTTAAGAAATGAAGCAATGTATGAGAGAGCAGATAGATATGGTACTCTCTCTTGGAAACTTTACTTTTGTTCCTTCTTGTTCTATTATTTTTTTTAGTCTAATCTAAATGAAAAGTAAATTCAGACTGCAAGGATAGATTTATTCGTTGTGTGTGGAAAATGTAATAACCTCTGATGGATAGGAAAGGTTTCCAACCATTCCTGGACATTGCAGCACTGAATACTAAAATACTGGGCCAGATCCTCATCTTGTATAAATCAACATAAATAAATCAAAGACAATGGATTTATGCCAATTTATGCAAGATGAGGATTTGGCCCATTTATCTCAAACACAAGCCTAGTGTCCCCTGTTTGATCAGTGAAGAGCTCTTATACACAGATCAAACCTTTATTGCATATTCTACACTCCAGTGGAAGGTCACGTGCAGAAGAGGTTCTATGCAGCTAAGATTTCCAGTAAGGATTGGAAAAGAGAATATTGACAAGAGCTTGTAACCTATTGAATATCTCTTGCACTTATCACTAACTGAAACAAGGAAAGACAATGGGTGTAAAAATATCCACAGGACAAGTGACACAGCATATGGACAAATGGGAAAAGAATCTGATTGCCTTTCTCTCTTTCTTTCTCAGCCACTGGCAGTGACTTTGAAAAAAAAATCAGTGCTTTTTTTTTGTAAATGATGATTTTAAACCTCTTCTGATGGAGATTGTGCCTTTTTAAAGACATCTTTAGAGAACTGCAAGAGGAAAAGACTCCACACCAGTCTCAAGTTGAAGTATGGAATGCCACAAGGCTGGGGGAGCAAGTGAGTCCATCTTAATTACATAAAGGCACCTACATCATATAATGAAAAAAGTATGGGTTAATAACCAGGCACTGGTTAATCTTACTTTTTAACAAATAAATAAATAAAAATTGAGAGTCTCTTGGATTCATGTGGGTTTAAGAAATACATCAAATACCATGAACCTCAGGATAAAATCATGATAGCTGGCAACATTGTAAATATGTTCCTTCTAGTCAGCCTGAGATGAGAGACTTAATTCAGACCAGAACTAAAATACAGTTTCCCATCTAACAGTTACCTAGCAGGTTATGTGGTTTGTTTTCTTTCCCTCTTAAGTTATGCCTGTTTTCTGTGGGAGAGAGTTATTCTACTGATGGATCAAACATCTTATTTTCTGACTCTTTCTTGCTGCTCTAATATCTTTTCCTTTTCCCTTTAAGCTCTTCTGACTTTGATTAACTTGCTCTTGGTCTTTAAGATCATTGGGTTCTAATTTTATTTTTCCAACCCAGCACGCCCATCAGGCATTTCCCCTAAATGCTGACCGCTCTCTTGAAAATAAATATAGCATCAAACAATTCATTGAGAGAACATAACAACACTAACCAAGTGAATTGCTCAGCTTAATGATATTGTTTCTATCAAGAGTTTAATGCATTAACCTCAGACCTTTTCCATATTTAATAGTTACAGAATACTGGGATTCTCTATACCCTCCTGGCTCTTTGCAACATCTGTTCCACACAACCTGTTTTCCTTAATGCTTTTGGTCTTGATCTCCAATTATAAAATTCTGGTGTTCTGTCCTATTATTTGGTCTAATAACTATCACTGATCTCCAGCAGCCTGTGTTGTTCTTAGGCAAACCTTCTGTCAACTCTCCTTGTCAGGATTTCATTCACATATGTTCTTTTAACTGAGATTAATATTGTGTCTGCCTTCCCAGCCAGTTTGTAGGTATATTGCCTCAATCAATACTAATCATTTAAATTAATTCTGATTTTTTAAAAAACTCTGCATAGTGATGTGGGATTTGGTACAGCTCATGGTATCCCTCCATGTACCTTTGGCATGCCCACAGCTTTCTCTTTCATCACTGGAGCATAAAGGATAAGTGAATTAAATAGTAAGTAGCAATAAATGGTGAAACAAGAATTTTGTAGAGCAATAGTAATAAAACTCTACTGCCTTTCTGCAAAACATTTCTGGCAAACAGTAAGTGGTTTATCAGCTTGTGGAATGATTACAGTTCCAGGAGCCTCTATTTGTGTCCAAAGCTTTGTTGGATTAGTTTATATAGACATACATATACTGTATTTGGTTCATAAGTTTCATTTCTGGTGTCTGTTGGTATAAATCAAGACACAGCAACCCTAGTGGTGGAAAGTCTGCAAGGTTTATGATGGTGCAAGGCCTCCACAATATCCCTTCCAGCAAGGGCCAGAAGACAGACAGCATGGCTCCAGCCAGTGGGTGCAGGAGTGGATGTATTGATTTACTACCTCCTTGCTGAAGCCTCCACCTTTGGGGCTGCTATGGAACCCCTGGCCTGATGACAGCTAAAGCTGCTCTTCCACAATGGAACTAATATAGCAGAGCAACCATGGAGATGTCTTCCTTCCCTCAGGAATAAATCCCCATGAGATACAGTTGCTCCCAAAGTGTGTACCTCCCTCTCCCAGTGGGGTGCATCTGTCTTGCAATGAGGTGCTAAAATTAATCTTAGATTTGTTGTGACTGTGTATTTCAGGAGGAAAAACAGTGCAAAAGGTAAACACTACAGTGATGAAGACACTTCCTCCATGATGTAATATTGAACACTTGGCTGGGGATTTATCATATTCTTCTAACGCTTCCAGCATTGGCCACTTTAGAGGCAGGATTGGTTGGAACATTGTTCAGTTTCACTATAACCGTTCATATGTTTTCTTAAAGCTAACATCTAGAAAAATATAGCACAAGTGAAGTGCTGACATGAGGTAATTACTGTCAAAGGAATCATAGGAATTAGAGAGGAGACTGATCTATTAAGTCATCTAGTCCATCCTATTTCTGCAAAATTATTTCCTCTAGTGTTTTGTCCAGGTTAATTTTGAACATCACAAGCATCTGTGGAGATTGTTAAGAACATGAGAATGACCATACTGGGTCAGACCAAAGGTCCATCAGCCCAGTATCCTGTCTACTAGGTGCCCCAGAGGGAGTGAACTTAACAGGTAATGATCAAGTGATCTTTCTCCCATCATCCATCTCCATCCTCTGACAAACAGAAGCTAGGGACATCATTCATTACTCATCCTGGCTAATAGCCATTATTCGACTTAACCTCCATGAATTTATCCACTCCTCTTTTAAACCCCATTATAGTCCTAACCTTCACAACCTCCTCAGGCAAGGAGTTCACAGGTTGATTGTGCGCTGTATGAAGAAGAACTTCCTTTTATTTGTTTTAAACCTGCTGCCCATTAATTTTGTTTGGTGGCCCCCAGTTCTTATATTGTGGGAACAAGTAAATAACTTTTTCTTATTCACTTTCTCCACACCACTCATGATTTTATATAACTCTATCATATTCCTCCTTTGTCTCCTCTTTTCCAAGCTGAAAAGTCTTAGCCTCTTTAATCTCTCCTCATATGGGACCCATTCCAAACCCCTAATAATTTTAGTTGCCCTTTTCTGAACCTTTTCTAATGCAAGTATATCTTTTTTGAGATGAGGGGACCACATCTGTACACTGTTGTCATAAATATAAAGGGAAGGGTAATAACCTTCCTGTATACAGTACTATAAAAACCCTCCTGGCCAGAGGCACAAAATCCTTTCACCTGTAAAGAGTTAAGAAGCTCAGGTAACCTGGCTGGCACCTGACCAAAAGGACCAATAAGGGGACAAGATACATTCAAATTTTGGGGCGGGGGGGGGGAAAGGTTTTGGTCTGTCTGTTCTGTGTGCTTGCCGGACACAGATCAAGGAAGCAAGCAATCCAACTCCATTAGAATTAGTAAGTACTAGCAAGGGAATGTGTTATCTTATTTTTGTTTTGGCTTGTGATTTTCTCTGTGTTGAGAGGATGGTGTATTCCTGGTTTTCTTTTTGTAACTTTAAAGTTTGGCCCAGAGGGAAATCCTCTGTGTTTTTGAATCTGATTGCCCTGTAAGTTTATCTTCCATTCTAATTTTATAGAGGTGCTTTTTTTACTTTTTTTCTTTCTAATAAAGTTCAGTTTCTTTTAGAATCTGATTGGGTTTTTTTTTAGTGTCCTAAAAAAACCCAAGGTTGGTCTGTGCTCATCTTGTTTATTCTCAAGCCTCCCCAGGAAAGGGGGTGCGGGGGCTTGGGGAGATATTAGGGTGGAGTAGGAACTCCAAGTGGTCCTTTCCCTGAGTTTGTCTAAATCACTTGGTGGTGGCAGCGTTACCTAATCCTAAAGTACAATTTGTGTCTTGGGGAGTGTTTAACCTAAGCTGGTAGAAATAAGCGTAGGGGGTCTTTCTTGCAGGTCCCCACGTCTGTACCCTAGAGTTCAGAGTCAGGAGGGAACTCTGACAGCAGTTTTAAAGACATGGGCGAACCATGGATTTATATAAGGGCAATAAGATATTCTCCGTCTTATTCGCTATCCCTTTTTTGATGATTCCTAACATCCCATTTGCTTTTTTGACTGCCACTGCACACTGCGTGGATGTCTTCAGAGAACTATCCACAATGACTCCAAGATCTTTCTCCTGATTAGTTGTCGCTAAATTAGCCCCCATCATATTGTATGTATAGTCGGAGTTATTTTTTCCAATGTACATTACTTGAAATTTAGTGTGAATAAATGTAATTGCCATTTTGTTGCCCAAGCACTTAGTTTTGTGAGATCTTTTTGAAGTTCTTCACAGTCTGCTTTGGTCTTAACTATCTTGAGCAGTTTTGTACCATATGGAAATTTTGCCACCTCACTGTTTACCTCTTTCTCCAGATCATTTATGAATAAGTTGAATAGGATTGGTCCTAGGACTGACCCTTGGGGAACATCACTAGTTACCCCTCTCCAGTCTGAAAATTTACCATTTATTCCCACCCTTTGTTCCCTGTCTTTTAACCGATTCTCAATCCATGAAAGGATCTTCTCTCTTATCCCATGACAACTTAATTTACGTAAGAGCAGTTTAATATTTTATTGATCCATCACAAGATGATAGTTCAAATTCATTCATGATGTAAGCCCATTGTCATCCATGAAGTTACAGCAGGGATGAAATTGGCCCACTAAAGTTGTTCACAAGTTGTTGTTATCTGTATGATTGTGTGACTTGCTGTGTGATTAAGTGGCATGTCATAGAAAGTCACACAATGATAACACAATTAATTTTTGTCACCACTTCAAATATATTGTTTTTAGATAAACCTTTTGGCAGTCCAAGCAAACAGCAGTGACCAACATGACTGATCTATCTGAACTTTCCTATTTCATAGTTTGCTGGTTTCAAAAGAACAACAACAACAACAACAAATGGCTGTAAAGTCTAATGTATAATAAATAACAGAATACAAACTTTGATTTCCTAAAGAAATTCTGTACATGGAATGGGTCTCTGGGAGCTAGCAGTGACAAGGTGTCACTGGCCCCTGGTATGGTCATTTGAGGGATCTCTGCTGCCCCTGACTGGACCTCCTTAGTCTGCCCTTCGTGAGGGTGATGCCTAGACCCATCACTAACTAAGTCTAGAACCATGCTTCCGTCTCTTGGCTGTGTTCAGGAAGGCAATGTGGGGCAGGGGTGTTGACCCTTTGCTATCTTAGGCCTTTCTGTCTCTCTTTCCTTCACAGAACTCTCCCATTTTAGCAGATCTTGTTTCCTCTATTGGATAAAGCAATGGGTACCTGTCTCCATGACTTTCATTACTGCAACATAAAACATAAGGCACAGAAAGTGCTACATAAACTGGACATCTGTAAAGTGATCTAGTTGAGGGCTACCATTTAAGACCAACAAGCTGTTTAAGCTAATGCAGAGCACAGAGAGGCCCTGATACTTAACGATAGAGGTGTCACCTATGTTGAACATATTACAATTGTGTTCAGTTTTGGTGCATTTGCTACCTCCACTCTAGTCCTGACTGAAAGTGCAGACCCCTTCAAATATTCATCATGGAGAAAAAAAGTTAACTGATCATTTCTAAACTTCAGAGAGGTTCAATTATTGCTCAGTTCAGGTTCTGGATGGATGTGGTTGGGCAAGGATGATTCTTATTTCGTTGCTGCTTTTTTTCTTTCCCTGTGAAAACCCCATTTGGAAGTGAAGACCTAATTCATTTTCCTTCATGTAGCTGTTTTAGATAACAATATTAAACTAATCTATTTCAGAGAAACAGCACATGCGTGACTAGGACAGTGAGCCAAGATTTTCATCATATAGTCTCGGAAAATACTACAGCAAAACTGACAAACTAATATTTCCTGAGCTGTATGTGTTAGCCCTCAGGGTGTTGGTTGTACAATGAACAAACTCTAACTTCAGGGAGCAAAGCTATATTGTACACACATGTAATGCACTAGACATGCTGCAGCAGAGCAACATTTCTAATACATGCTGCAAGGCAACATCCTACAATGAGAATGGAATTGCTTTGCGTCTGGAATTTCAGGGAAATCAAATAAGTTACTATTCTGTGGCCACAAAAATCTCATCAGTTCTGTTGTTTTCTACTCAATCTCTTGCACATATTTTATTAAAAATGATTTAAGTTCACCCTGTAGTAGCCGGAAGCCATTTAGCCAGATTGGAAACCGTTGACAGTTCAACACAGTGTTACTAGAATGTAAAGGAGACTAGAATGTGCTGCTATTACTGTACATTCTAAATGTCTGTTTTTTCCCTCTCCCCTCTACTGACTTTTATTTCTTTTATACATATAATAGACATGGTTACTCAGAAGCTAAACCACTCACTGTGGAGGTGGGCTGGGGGTAAAGTTAATCAGAATCAGGCAAGGCTAGTACTTGGGTGATTTTCATGTAACATGCAGATAACATTCAGGTGATTGTGGGTTTGACTGTGGCGTGGGCTGGGCCACTGCTTCCCACAGTTCCCATTGGCTGGGAACGGTGAACCGTGGCCACTGGGAGATGCACGCCGTACCTGCAGACGGTCAGGTAAACAAAGCATGTACAATACTCCTGTTCTGCTAAGGGATTGCTGAAACATAGGACTTCAGACATCCCAATTTATTTGTATTGTTTCCCATGCCTTTAATGGTCCTGTGGCAGTTTGGTAGCAAATAATAGACTACTGAATGCTTAAATATACAGAAATTAAAAATACTTCTTTGGAGTTCATTTGAAACGTGTAGACTCGAATTAGGCATCAAGCCCTGCTTCCATTAATCTCTACAAACCAAAACATGCACGCAGCAGAGCAGAATTGGGTTACACTATTTGCTACAACATGTTTACATTTGATTTGTTGGGCACATGATCACACTGAACTGTTTAGCTTAATGCATTCATATTGATTGGTACTGCAGATTGGTCATTTGATTCTTAAAGGGAACTAATTGCATAGCTTACACAAGTTTCAACATTCACATATAGAACCAAAAGAAGGTTGAGGGGAGATATGGTTGCTCTCTATGAATACCGAAGAGGAATTATTTAAGCTCAGTACCAACGTGGACACAAGAACAAATGGATATAAACTGACTATCGGGAAGTTTAGGCTTGAAATTAGATGAAGGTTTCTAACCATCAGAGGAGTGAAGTTCTGGAATAGCCTTCCAAAGGAAGCAGTGGGGGCAAAAAACCTATCTGGCTTCAAGATTAAACTCGATAAGTTTATGAAGGAGATGGTATGATGGGATAACATGATTTTGGCAATTAATTGATCTTTAAATATTCATGGTAAATAGGCCCATGGACTGTGATGGGATATTAGATGGGGTTGGATCTGAGTTACTACGGAGAATTCTTTCCTGGGTATCTGGCTGGTGAATCTTGCCCATATGCTAAGGGTTCAGCTGTTTGCCATATTTGGGGTCGGGAAGGAATTTTCCTCCAGGACAGATTGGAAGAGGCCCTGGGGGTTTTTCGCCTTCCTCTGTAGCATGGGCCACGGGTCACTTTTTAGAGGATTCTCTGTACCTTGAAGTCTTTAAACCAGGATTTGAGAACTTCAATAGCTCAGACATCAGTGAGAGGTTTATCACAGGAGTGGGTGGGTGAGATTCTGTGGCCTGCATTGTGCAGGAGGTCAGACTAGATGATCATAATGGTCCCTTCTGACCTTAATATCTATGAATCTATGTCCTATACAAATTATAATTAAGACCTCATGAGAGTTTTGAATATTATGAGTCAGATCATTGGCTCCAACCAAACTGGGCTCAGTGTAGGACACAATGGATTGGGGGCTGGATAGGCAAAAGGAACTTTAAACCTTCTAAGCCTAGTTCCAAAGCTGGGGACCAAATTCTGTAGGCAAGATCAAGAGTTTTTAAGAATGTAGGAGCTGAATCCAGATTTTGAAAAGTCAAAAAATTTGGGATCTTGTGTTTTGATTCAGAGCATTATATATAAATACGAGCCAAATGCAAACTTCTGGTCTAGATTCTGAATCCACAAAATTCCTTGATGTTCAATTCTGAGAGTTTATTTGAAGTCCATCTCTTAAGATCATGCATCAGAACCTAAGATTTTTATTTGTTATTTAGTCAGTTTATCTCTCTTTGAAGTCAATGAGGGAGAGCTTGAGAAGAGTAAGAAAGAAACTGAGTAAGGCCTAATAATAATAGGAGAAAGTTATTTGATCAACTGCAAACCTGGTAAAAAGTTTAAGTTTTGATTGGTTCATATTTTATTCAAATCACTTTGCTAATCCCTATGAAAATATGAATCACTGGTACTCAAATATCTGAAGTTTTGTCTGCCCAGCTAATGTATTCTATCTGGAGACTATTAAATCATTCTGAAATAATATTCTGCTGGATAACTTTGTAAGCAATATTCGTTTACAAGGACCTTATGGTAAAGACCATCTGAAAAGTGTCCAACAACCACAGAAAAAAGATCTAATTGAGCAAAACATTGGAGTAATGTGTTAAGGTCTGCCAGGCTTCCCATTATAACACCAGGTAAAAACTTTCCCCTAGGCATTACTTGGCATATAAGTCCCCATGTCAGAGGGAAAGTAAAACATTCAGATTGGTCCAGGCTTTTCTGAGTCAGAAGAACAGACACAAAATCATACATGTTAAATTTTTGTCACCTTTTTTGTATTCTGGGAACTTGAATAAAAGAGCATCATTGTTTTATTATTTCTTTACTTATTTAGCTAGTAATTTGCCCTTACCAAGTCAAGTTGGAATCTCTTCGGCCCTCTCAAGGATAAAAGTGTTGAGCCAGACCAGTAATGATGAGAAAATGGGCTAATAGTCGGATCCAAGTTTTATTCAGTTTTAGGGATTCAAATATATCAAATATTACATATTTTGGATTATCTTTCACCCTCAGTGTTATGCCACCGCCTTGCACGTCTTTGCCTCCCAATGCCACTGAGGTGGAAAAATGTGCCAGAGAAGTGTGGTCTAACTGTCTTGGGCACAGCACTCTCCTCCTGGTGTTTTGGGGTTTGTTAGATTGGCCCTTGACCTCTCCTTGCTTTTCAGTATGAATTACTATCTTGCTCATCTGCCTGGCTCATCAGCTGCATGGCAGGCAGGCCCTCTCTTCCCTCCAAGTTACTTTTTGAGAGGTTGCGGATCGACATGCAGTGTGTATCCCATTCTGCAGCAATGGGATGGGAAACAACCTTTCAGGTCTTAGTGGTCCTGCTTCCAGTATACCGCACTATCCCTAAGTGTTGCCCTTCAAGGAACACTGTTCCTCCCCAGAAGAACCAATAAGGAAGATAAGCATTGCCACAATCCCTGAAGGTCAATTACTTTGGGCTACTTTGGACCAATCAAGGGAGTGAGTTGCAAAGCTGTTGCATCCGATGAAGTGAGCTGTAGCTCACGAAAGCTTATGCTCAAATAAATTTGTTAGTCTCTAAGGTGCCACAAGTACTCCTTTTCTTTTTGCGAATACAGATTAACAAGGCTGCTACTCTGAAACCTCGCAGCAAAGCTGAGGAGATCTCATGGAGAATGCCCGTCCAGCACTCCCTTCCCTTGAGCAGCTCTGCTTATGTCAACGGCAGTAATATGGGATAGGGAAAGAGTCAGGTTGGCTGTTTGTACGTCAAAAACAACACCTTAAACTTCACTCAGAGACCTACATGCAGTCACTGCAGATCATGAGCATAGTGTAATGTGCTCAGGATGTTACACTCTGTACAAACCTCACTTTCTAAATGAATTTAAGATATTGGCTAAAGTAGCCTTCACTGCAGCAATCTAGTCTCATTAGAACAAAGCATTAATCACTGCAATTGTGTCTGTAAGTGAGAATAAAGGTAAAAACTATAGCTGCTCAAAATTTTTTCCAGGAAAACATTTTTACATCAATAAATATCCTTTATTCAAAATTGGACTTTTTCACCAAAGATTTTAACCTTTTTTGTTTTTCCTGTGTCCCCTTTCTACCTGCCTTCTTCTCTTACCCCATTTCCAGTGGCAAAATGGGAAAAGAGAAGAAAGAGAGGGGAGGAAATGAGTTGGGGAGAGGAGGAAGAGGGAAAAAAGAGGGTAAAAATAATGAAAATGTTAATATCCACTACCCCCAAAAAATCAAAACCAAAATGTTTTAATAAAATTTTATGTGAAAACTTTGAAATTAATGAAATATCCTTTTTTAAAAAATTAAATATGCAGATTAAAACCGACTTCAAAATTTTCAGAAATTTTCATTATTTTTTCCCCATTTGTCGATCTGTTCTGCCCAAGTGCACATGAAGACAAAATAAGCCATCCTGACTGTTGCAAGGAAATAAATTATTTTCTACCTGCTCTACTGGACCTTTTCCTGTCCTGGCATTGTCTTAAATTTTTGCTGAAAAGTGGCTTATCTTGAGGCATTCTTTTTTCTTCCTGTTTCTTTTTTCCCAGTAGCTCCCAGTAAACTAAACCAACCTATTCATAAAATAAACATCCCAATAACCATGTCAACATTGAGCATTCCTAAATTATTACAGAGCGACTCCAAATCCATCTCAGTCCCATTCTAACCGTCTTCCCACAGAGACTAGTTTCAAATGGGAAGTGGCCATAACCCTAATTTCATGGGATTCTTACCTGCTACTTTAATTCATGAGGCCTAACTCTATTCTCTGGGACACATGTGCAACTCCATCAGCTTTCTTGGGGTTGTACAGGTGTCCCTGAGAACAGAATCAGGCCCATGATTTTTCATTAATGTGATCCATTAACACTTACAGGGCCCAATTCTGCTTTGATGTACACCCTGTGCACTCCATTGCTGGCAATGGGGTCCCACGGTGTGTAAGTCAGGGAGGAATTTAGAGTTTAGGTTGTTCTTATGAACATTCCACATGTGCCTAACTGTGATCTGATCAGCCTCATGCATGCTCTTGTTGGGTTTTGAACAGAGCCATGGAAACTCAGAGACCCACATCTACTAAGGCATTTAAGGTGGTATCATCTACTGTCATCCGCAAAAAGAAAAGGAGTACTTCTGGCACCTTAGAGACTAACAAATTTATTTGAGCATAAGCTTTCGTGAGCTGTGGGGTGTGGTTGCTGGTGAGTATTTGCTTCAGGTTGAGGGGCTGTCTGTAAGCAAGGACTGGCCTCTCAATGCATCATCAAGGATCTTCAAGGATCTACAACCTATCGTGAAGGACAACCCATCACTCTCACAGATCTTAGGAGACAGGCCAGCCCTTGCTTACAGACAGCCCCTCAACCTGAAGCAAATACTCACCAGCAACCACACACCATACAACAGAAGCACTAACCCAGGAACCTATCCTTGCAACAAAGCCTGTTGCCAACTGTGTCCACATATCTATTCAGGGGACACCATCATAGGGCCTAATCACATCAGCCACACTATCAGAGGCTCGTTCACCTGCGCATCTACCAATGTGATATATGCCATCATGTGCCAGCAATGTCCCTCTGCCATGTACATTGGTCAAACTGGACAGTCTCTACGTAAAAGAATGAATGGACACAAATCAGACGTCAAGAATTATAACATTCAAAAACCAGTCGGAGAACACTTCAATCTCTCTGGTCACTCAATTACAGACCTAAAAGTGGCAATACTTTAACAAAAAAACTTCAAAAACAGACTCCAACGAGAGACTGCTGAATTGGAATTAATTTGCAAACTGGATACAATTAACTTAGGCTTGAATAAAGACTGGGAGTGGATGGGTCATTACAAAAAGTAAAACTATTTCCCCATGTTTATTTCCCCTCTTCCCCCCACTGTTCCTCAGATATTCTTGTCAACTGCTGGAAATGGCCCACCTTGATTATCACTACAAAAGGTCACCACCTCCCCAGCCCCCTGATCGCCTGCTGATAATAGCTCACCTTAAGTGATCACTCTTGTTACAGTGTGTATGGTAACACCCATTGTTTCATGTTCTCTATGTATATAAATCTCCGCACTGTATTTTCCACTGAATGCATCCGATGAAGTGAGCTGTAGCTCATGAAAGCTTATGTTCAAATAAGTTTGTTAGTCTCTAAGGTGCCACAAGTACACCTTTTCTTTTTGAGAATACAGACTAACACGGCTGCTACTCTGAAACCTGTCTACTGTCATCCTTATCATCTAGATAATACTTAGTCCTGCCATGAGGCAGGGGACTGGACTAGGTGACCTCTCAAGGACCTTTCCAGTCCTATGATTTAGGACATGGATCTCGGTTTAGTGGTGCAGTTTAGTGTGTGTGCATTGCAGTTGCAAGATTGAGCCTTAACTAATCAAACTGCTTGGAAGTGGATAGTAGATCTTAAGCTGTCACGGGAAACTTTGATCAGAACCATTTTGCCAACTTGTTTAATAAGTGGCAAAACATTATTATTTGCTTTGTACTAATATTAATCACACTAATTCATTCTTATTCATTGATCTGCTTTCATCTGAATCACAGTAGCATATGCAATCTGGCAAAATTAGAACTCATGACACCAAGCACCTTATATTTTATATTTTAAATTTACAGATTATCTGTCTCTCTATACATCTGTAAATTATTTTTTTTAAATATAATTTGTATACTTTTTTTAAAAAAGTGAAAATTGTGTGAAATGTACCCTGGTTTTCAATTCCTTTCAATTATCATTAAACCTTTTTGAGAGCAATTTGCATAATGTTTCATAAACATGTAGGCAGATTAACCTTTTTTAGTTAATTTATTCATGAGCAGTAAAAATTCAAAGCACCTCTTATGAGAAAATAATGACTCACTGTTAAATTACATGGAAACAAAGCAATCGGGGCACACTTGCCTAAGTTCGCCCTGTGTCAGAGCACAAAATACTGGAGAGAATATAGTGTCGCCTGTTAGCAGAGTGTTGATTAAATTGTCTGTTTGTGAGCAATTAGCAGTATTACAAGAAGATTAGGTGAAGTATTAATTAGAGCAGGTGCCTTCAAACAAAGTCAGAGGGTAGAAATTCAGAAGGCCATGAGTGGACAGAAGGCTTAAGTCTTCACTGCTGTGTGCCCTGTGTAGTCATTTACATCTGTGCAACATGAGTGCAGAGTGCAAAAACTCTACCACTGGTGTGAGCAGAAAATTTGATTTGGCAGCATCTTACATCCACCTTGCACTGATGTAATAACCACATAAGGCACAAAAGCAATGGAAAATCAGGTCTAGAGGGCTTATTCTTTTTCATTTTAAGGCTGAATCAAAGGTTTGTGTTGTAGCTGTATGGATCCCAGGTTATTAGAAAGACAAGGTGGGTGAGGTAATATCTTTTATTGGATCAATTTCTGTTGATGAGAGTGACAAGCTTTTGAGCTAACTCTGAGCTGAAAAGCGCTCTTAATGAATTATGCAATTTTTTGTGTCATAACCAATATGTGATTGTGTAACTTGAAGTCTGAAATCATCTGTTTTATGATGATCCTTTGCATATATGTCATCTGGCAAGCAAGGATCTCAAAGCACTTTACAAATGTTAATAAATTAAACCTCATCCCTTTGTGATAAGAAAAAACATTTTGAGACACAGATAAGTATAGTGACTTGTGCAAGATTTCACAAAATTTTGTGCTAGAGGCAAGAACAGAAACTGGGAGCAGATCCTCAGCTGAGGTAAATTGTCATAACTCCATTGACTTCAATGGACAATTTGAGAAATTGACAAAAATATGACAATTTACACCAGCTGTGGATCCCTAGATCTCCTGATTCAAAAGATGATCCAGTCTGTCCACACACTGACTTGTCTGTTGCCACCACTGCCCACAGTACACATACAATGTACACACAGATGTATAATCATGATATAGCAGGTGCCGTGATGTTGAGAGATCTAGCATTGATCATTGCAACCGGAGTTTGGATCTAGATTCCAAGTTCAAAATTGTCACTTGGAGGATGTTCAGATTAAGATTTGACTCATGCTCAGATCTTTATAAAGGCTTTATGGTTGGGAGAGATGAACTGATAAAGGTTTCAAAGGGAAGGGAGTTCTACACCATAAGATCCACAATGGCAAAGACCCAACTGCCTGCTGACCTGCGGCATGCTGATGAATTGAGTGGGATGACAGTATAGAAACCAGGCATGGCATGGATGAGAAGGAGGAAAATGCAACTATACGGTAACCATTATTATTATTCATGTTAGTCTTCCTCTTCTCTCATGTGCTTCTAATACAATGTGATTGACTTAACTGATGTACATCCTAAGATGATTCAAACCACTGTGGTTTGCTGAAAATAGCTCAGTAAAATGAATAGGGTGTTTACTTAATTTTAAACCAGGTTAAATATTTAAATATGATTTCATAGCTTTTACGTATGTCTGGATGAATGACCTGATCATAAATTTAAAAAAGTAGGAGAGTAAAGCTAAATGTCTGCACTATCAGATTGCACAGATTGGAAGGCACTAAATTGGACATAAATGCTGTGAGTTTGGTTTGAAGGGATTAATGTGACCTTTATTCTGGTTTTACTTCCAGTGCATTTTCAACTATTTAATTTTGATTTTAGTTTCAGGTTCAAAATAAGCAAAAAATGAAGAGCAAAACTCAGCCAAAAGAGCTGAGTTTTTCTAGTTTTATTGTCAAAATATCTGATTTCTATCTGAATAAAATAAATCTTTTCAAGATTGCTCAAAACTAGCTTCAGGTTACAGATGGGTCTGAATTTAGGCCCCACTCAATTCTGGGGGGTATCTCAGTCCACAGGTGTAAACATTCTCCCGCTGAAGCCGGTGGCAAAACTCCCTTTAATTACAGTGAGAGCAAGAATTGGACTTTTTCACACACTTTGGCCATCATGCCTCAGTTTGGGGTTGGGTTTCCTTATGGAACTCTGACACTGCTCTAGTAGGTGAGATGAGCACAGCTGATGAAGTCATTTTAATCAATATCTTTCGAAAAAATATTTTTTTCTGTTGTGTGTTGGAGATGTTGCACCTCACATCCTGCTTTCCAGTGAAATATGCTGAACTGAATTGAATCTCATCTTTAAATGCCTGTTAAAGCCATCATTCACTTGCAATGGGCCTATTCTGTTTATTTTTTCACTGTAAAAGTGGCCTAGTTTGGAATGAAAATTTCATGTTGCATGGCAATTTTTTCAGTTTTCTTCCTAGTGCTTCCCATTTTTTTTTTCCTGTTTTAGGCCCCGTCCTTTCATGAGCAGAGTATGGGCTGCAGGGCCGGCTCCAGGCACCAACTTTCCAAGCAGGAGATTGGGGCGGCATTCAGAATGGGGCAGTAGTCCGTGTCCTGTGGCAGCAATTCGGCAGCAGCTCCGCCGCTCTTCCGGGCGTGGTGGCAATTCGGCGGCGAATGCTTTGGGCAGCAAAATTGGTAGAACCGCCCCTGATGGGCTGACCCCAGTATTTTCACAGAGTCCCACAGGCTTCAGTGGGACTTCATGTGGACCCAGGTGCCTGTGTTTAGTCAGTGGGACTTCTCAAGAGATTAAGAACTATTGTCTTTGCAGGATCTGAGCCTTAGATTGTAAATGAGCTGGGACAATCATTTCCTCAACATTTATGTGTGTTATCCAGATTATCATAATGTTGGAACTTAATAGACATGGTTAATAATAATTGAAATGGATTTATTTTGAGTTCATAGTGGAAACTGAAAACATCAGTTTTCAAACTCTTTGTTGCTAATATTTCATATATCTCTAATATGCATTATGCCTGATAATGATGTACAAGTCAATCAGGTGTGTGGGGGGCATTAGTTTAATGGCTAATCATGTCAGGCCACATTTACATCCGACTGAAAACTTGCTGTAACCTGTCTTGTCGTCATAGCTCTCCATACATGGTACCTGCAAATGGTGGAACTTCTGAGTATGAGGAAAAAACAAAACAAAACAAGAAAAAAGAAAAGCACTAGGAAATCAGGTTTCAGAATAGCAGCCGTGTTAGTCTGTATTCGCAAAAAGAAAAGGTGTACTTGTGGCACATTAGAGACTAACAAATTTATTTGAGCATAAGCTTTTGTGAGCTACAGCTCACTTCATCAGATGCATTCAGTGGAAAATACAGTGGGGAGATGTATATACATAGAGAACATGAAACAATGGGTGTTACCATACACACTGTAATGAGAGTGATCACTTAAGGTGAGATTTACCAGCAGGAGAGCGGGGGACGGGGGAGGGGAACTTTTGTAGTGATAATCAAGGTGGGCCATTTCCAGCAGTTGACAAGAATGTCTGAGGAACAGTGGACGGTGGGAGAGGGAATAAACATGGGGAAATGGTTTTACTTTGTGTAATGACCCATCCTCTCCCAGTCTTTATTCAAGCCCTAAGTTAATTGTATCCAGTTTGCAAATTAATTCCAATTCAGCAGTCTGTTTTTGAAGTTTTTTTGTTGAATTATTGCAACTTTTAGGTCTGTAATCAAGTGACCAAAGAGACTGAAGTGTTCTCTGACTGGTTTTTGAATGTTATAATTCTTGACATCTGATTTGTGTCCATTCATTCTTTTACGTAGAGACTGCCCAGTTTGACCAATGTACATGGCAGAGGGGCATTACTGGCACATGATGGCATATATCACATTGGTATGCCATCATGTGACAGCAATGCCCCTCTGCCATGTACATTGAGGTGAGCGAGGACAGGGCCTCAGAGAAGGGGTGGGGCACGGGCATGGCCTCAGGAAGGGGCGGAACAGGAGCAGGGCAAGGGTGTTCAAGTTTCTGAGATTAGACAGTTGGCAACCCTAGGAGTCACCTATTCCTCCGCAGTGTATATCCATCTGGAGTGGCAACTTCCTGTGACCTCACTGCTGTTTGTGACAATTGTTTCTTATCATAGCAACACACACCATCATTTTAATAAAAAGAAAAGGAGTACCGGTGGCACCTTAGAGACTAACAAATGTATTAGAGCATAAGCTTTCGTGAGCTACAGCTCACTTCAAGTGAGCTGTAGCTCACGAAAGCTTATGCTCTAATACATTTGTTAGTCTCTAAGGTGCCACCGGTACTCCTTTTCTTTTTGCGAATACAGACTAACACGGCTGCTACTCTGAAACCCATCATTTTAATGAAGTGGTGGCAGCTTCTGGGACCTCAAACCATACTGATTTTTTTGTTTGTTTTGTTTTGCCATATCAGTTTCGTTATACGTCTGCAAGTCACCAGTGATTTCGACATCCATTTCTACCAGTGGAGGCATTCTTGGTTTCAGGTTTCTATTCAACTAAACATCAGCAGGTGACAACCCATTCTTCATTGATCAGCTGTGCAATTTAATAGTCAATTCAGAGACTGACTCCATACTCTTTTTTTAGTACGACCTTTATTATTTTAACATTGTTTCCACTAACCTGTTGTATTGGGTATAATACAGACTAGCAGTTATATATCTAAACCTGTACTTCACTCCAAATTGCTTAAACTTATACCCACTAAACTCTGGTCCATTGTCAGACATTACTAAGTCAGGTATACAATATCTAGCAAAAACAGATTTGGTATGCACAGTTAGCTGTTTACCTGTAGTTTCTTCTTTTAAGAGTATCTCACGGCAGTGTGAAAAATAGTCTTAAGACAAATACATAGTTTTTTTTCAGCCAACATAAACAAACCTATGCCCGCTTTGCTCCAGCAAGACAGTTTTCCTGGGCCATCAACATGGGCTCTTTTGCTTGACTTGGCCTATAAATTTGGGCTATGCAGCAAGCCTTAACAGCTTCCTCAAAGTCACTGTTCATCTGAAGCCAGTATAAAATATATTTGGCCTTTTGCTTAGATTTTTCAATTCCTTTATGACATCCATGTATACGTTTTTAACACACTTCTATTCTGTAACACCTAGGAATTATCAAGACTGTGCCTTTAAGCTGAATCCCAACTAATTCTGAGAGCTCCCTCTTAAACTGATATTAGGGGCTGGGAGTATGCTGTTCTGGCAACCATGAGCCAATAGCCCTAATTACTTTCTGAGAAGTAGCTCATGCAATCATAGTCTACATTTTGTCTCAGGCTGGACATTTTTTTTAAAAAAAATTAGATTGATATGTGTAATGTCTACTCTAGACTTTGCTCCTCTGCACTTTTGTCAAATATTCTAGAGAGTGCCTGCAACTATCAAATCTCTTCCAGGTTTGTTTTCAATTTGCAAGTCATACAATGGGAACTGAAAAAAATCATTTCTATATTCTTGGGAGAGTATCTGTCAGGCCCTTTTTGGCAATGTCAATAAGTGGTTTATGATCTTATAAATAAAGTCATGAAACTTTCACACCCATGAAGTAAGGCCAAAGTTTCCTTTTCTATTTTAGCACACTGACACTCTGATTTTGTTAGCACTCATGAAACACAAGCCACTGGTCTCCAGTTCTGACTATACTGTTGTAAAAGCACTACTCCATCACACTCCTGTGATGTATCTGTAGACAACTTAGATTTTTGTGTACTGTCATAGTACCTCAGAACTGGGGGCTACTTTAATTAACTCCTTCAGTTGTTCAATTCTTTATTAAGGTTTGCAACCCATGTCCTTTGGATATTTTTATATAATAGTGCTCTCAGTCTTTCGAGCACAAATTTCTCTACATAGTTCAACATTCCAAGCAAACTTTGTACTCCTTTCTTCTCTGTTGGAGGTGATGGCCTCAAGCTTACTATGATCTACCTGTACTCCTTGCTGAGTTAAATTCTCTCCCAGGTATGTTATTTCTGTTACACTGCATTTACTTTTTTAGTTTGGTTAGCTTTAGCTGAGTAGCTCTGGCTCTTTCTAAAACTTCTCAGAGACCTATGTAGACATCAGTAACTTCTGTACCATCAACTACTGTTGTATTTTTCTGTGAAATACCTGAGGTGCAAAACACAGCCTAATGAGCAATCTACGGAAACACTGTTTCCCAAAGGGGGCATTGAATGTGCAGAGATATGTACTCTGTTTTCTAAGAGCAGCTGCCAGAATCCTACTGATACAAGAGTAGAAAAACATTTCTCTTCATGTTCATAGTGAAAAATATTCTCTTTTTACATATGTCATTTTTTTGTGTTCATCATTTTTTCCACCATGACCAATGTGTACCTACTCTATTGGTTCTTCCATGCACACTGATCCCCAAATCAATAAGTCTATCCATTTCCTCTTTTAGTCACTGCCTTAGGGTGAGGGGAACTTTCTAGGGGCATGAGTTGTGGGGCAGTTGGCCCCTTTCAGCTCTTTTCTGTTCTCTCTTGAGAGCTTCCCTATCCCCTGGAAGTTGTCTTCAATCATTTTGTCCCCTGCCTCTCCAATGAGTACACCCTCTTGACAAGACCAAGGTCTGGACACATTTTCAACCCTATAATGGATACTCTTTTCCCTGGCACTATTACAAATTGTATCTTTTCCAATTTATTACTCACCCTTACATTTAGTTCACTTGCCTCCTTTGCAGGGATATACTACCACTGTAAGGGCTCAGTTTTACCCTGCTTAACTTCTACTACCTGTGGATTTTCTTTCAGTTCGACTGTCACTGTTTCTGGCAAAACATTGGCTGGTGCACCTCTGCTCAATATTCAATTAATAAAATACCCCTTTTGCTTTCAGCTTGAGAGTCCCACCATCTTGGGATGCACTGTTGTCCATTGCTCCTTTGAACAATTCTTCTGAGTAAGTGGTGCTGTCAAAAACCGCTTTGTCCACACTGTGCATACTCTGCTGGTGCTTGCACACTCTTGCAATGTTATATATTTCACTGGGGCTCTTGCAGCTCTTTCCACGTGTTGAACATTGTCTTGGCTTATGTTGTTTGCCACAGCATGTGCAGCTCCATGGGCTGTTTGTGGTGAATTCTGACTTTGAGCTCTGCATTCATTTCTGTCACAGGTCTCTTTTCTTTTACTGTTTTGGATTCTCTATCATAAGCACAGTGCCAGAGCTCTTTCCACCTCCCTTATCCTTCCGTGGGATGGGTGACTTTGTTTGCTTAGCAAATTCTAATGATTTTGTCAAGGGTTAATTAGGGTTTTCCAGGAGTCACTCTCTGAATTCGCAAAAAGAAAAGGAGTATAGAATCATAGAATCATAGAATATCAGGGTTGGAAGGGACCCCAGAAGGTCATCTAGTCCAACCCCCTGCTCAAAGCAGGACCAAGTCCCAGTTAAATCATCCCAGCCAGGGCTTTGTCAAGCCTGACCTTAAAAACCTCTAAGGAAGGAGATTCTACCACCTCCCTAGGTAACGCATTCCAGTGTTTCACCACCCTCTTAGTGAAAAAGTTTTTCCTAATATCCAATCTAAACCTCCCCCATTGCAACTTGAGACCATTACTCCTCGTTCTGTCATCTGCTACCATTGAGAACAGTCTAGAGCCATCCTCTTTGAAACCCCCTTTCAGGTAGTTGAAAGCAGCTATCAAATCCCCCCTCATTCTTCTCTTCTGCAGACTAAACAATCCCAGCTCCCTCAGCCTCTCCTCATAAGTCATGTGCTCTAGACCCCTAATCATTTTCGTTGCCCTTCGCTGTACTCTTTCCAATTTATCCACATCCTTCCTGTAGTGTGGGGCCCAAAACTGGACACAGTACTCCAGATGAGGCCTCACCAGTGTCGAATAGAGGGGAACGATCACGTCCCTCGATCTGCTCGCTATGCCCCTACTTATACATCCCAAAATGCCATTGGCCTTCTTGGCAACAAGGGCACACTGCTGACTCATATCCAGCTTCTCGTCCACTGTCACCCCTAGGTCCTTTTCCGCAGAACTGCTGCCGAGCCATTCGGTCCCTAGTCTGTAGCGGTGCATTGGATTCTTCCATCCTAAGTGCAGGACCCTGCACTTATCCTTATTGAACCTCATTAGATTTCTTTTGGCCCAATCCTCCAATTTGTCTAGGTCCTTCTGTATCCTATCCCTCCCCTCCAGCGTATCTACCACTCCTCCCAGTTTAGTATCATCCGCAAATTTGCTGAGAGTGCAATCCACACCATCCTCCAGATCATTTATGAAGATATTGAACAAAACGGGCCCCAGGACCGACCCCTGGGGCACTCCACTTGACACCGGCTGCCAACTAGACATGGAGCCATTGATCACTACCCGTTGAGCCCGACAATCTAGCCAGCTTTCTACCCACCTTATAGTGCATTCATCCAGCCCATACTTCCTTAACTTGCTGACAAGAATGCTGTGGGAGACCGTGTCAAAAGCTTTGCTAAAGTCAAGAAACAATACATCCACTGCTTTCCCTTCATCCACAGAACCAGTAATCTCATCATAAAAGGCGATTAGATTAGTCAGGCATGACCTTCCCTTGGTGAATCCATGCTGACTGTTCCTGATCACTTTCCTCTCCTCTAAGTGCTTCAGGATTGATTCTTTGAGGACCTGCTCCATGATTTTTCCAGGGACTGAGGTGAGGCTGACCGGCCTGTAGTTCCCAGGATCCTCCTTCTTCCCTTTTTAAAGATGGGCACTACATTAGCCTTTTTCCAGTCATCCGGGACTTCCCCCGTTCGCCACGAGTTTTCAAAGATAATGGCCAAGGGCTCTGCAATCACAGCCGCCAATTCCTTCAGCACTCTCGGATGCAATTCGTCCGGCCCCATGGACTTGTGCACGTCCAGCTTTTCTAAATAGTCCCTAACCACCTCTATCTCTACAGAGGGCTGGCCATCTCTTCCCCATTTTGTGTTGGCCAGCACAGCAGTCTGGGAGCTGACCTTGTTAGTGAAAACAGAGGCAAAAAAAGCATTGAGTACATTAGCTTTTTCCACATCCTCTGTCACTAGCTTGCCTCCCTCATTCAGTAAGGGGCCCACACTTTCCTTGGCTTTCTTCTTGTTGCCAACATACCTGAAGAAACCCTTCTTGTTACTCTTGACATCTCTTGCTAGCTGCAGCTCCAGGTGCGATTTGGCCCTCCTGATATCTTTCCTACATGCCCGAGCAATATTTTTATACTCTTCCCTGGTCATATGTCCAACCTTCCACTTCTTGTAAGCTTCTTTTTTATGTTTAAGATCCGCTAGGATTTCACCATTAAGCCAAGCTGGTCGCCTGCCATATTTACCATTCTTTCGACTCATCGGGATGGTTTGTCCCTGTAACCTCAACAGGGATTCCTTGAAATACAGCCAGCTCTCCTGGACTCCCTTCCCTTTCATGTTAGTCCCCCAGGGGATCCTGGCCATCTGTTCCCTGAGGGAGTCAAAGTCTGCTTTCCTGAAGTCCAGGGTCCGTATCCTGCTGCTTACCTTTCTTCCCTGCGTACAGCTCACTTCTGTAGCTCACGAAAGCTTATGCTCTAATAAATTTGTTAGTCTCTAAGGTGCCACAAGTACTCCTTTTCTTTTTGCGAATACAGACTAACACGGCTGCTACTCTGAAAACTCTCTGAATTGTTTGCCCAAATCCCAGTCTTGATCCAGTTCTGTTTATCATGTTAATCACATAGAGACAAAGGCAAATGGCACTAGCAGCAACAACTTTATTGCACAAAAAGAGGTGTACTGTCTTCAGCATTTTGTAAAGATGTGCTGCAGTATTCACCATACAGCGCCGCCTGGTGATCAAACATTATATTGCAGTCTGCAATATTACAATATGCATCCGATGAAGTGAGCTGTAGCTCACGAAAGCTTATGCTCTAATAAATTTGTTAGTCTCTAAGGTGCCACAAGTACTCCTTTTCTTTTTGCGAATGTCAGGTTAGTCACCCAGAGACAGGCAAAATGGGTGCTAGCAACATCAACATTATTGTAAAAAATATGCCAACTGTCTCCGACACTTGGTAAAAACATGGTGCAGTAGTCTTCACTCAGCACCATCTAGTGACTAAACATTATAATTCAATTTAAACTTTCCATCACAATTAGTGCCCCAACACTGTAAAATTAGCTCTTCAGTTTAGATCAGTCATAAACTTTTCAACTGTTTTGCCCGTTTTTTTTATATTTTGTGTTTAAAAACATTTCACTCATATGTTCACTCACTTTTACAGGGAGTACAGTATTCCTCAAACTTCTATAATACAGTTTCATAGTTAGCATCCTCTGCCTGAATTAACGGAAACTGCTAAACACATTGAGTGCTTCAGAAGCAGCTATTATGAGACATAAGGCTACCTTTTGACTGCCTTCTTTTTTTTGCTGGCACCTGTTGCTTGCAGATACATAGTGAAATGCTATTTAAATATTCTCTCGTCTTCCACATTTCCAGAAAGTTTCCGCTCTGGTGGGGCTTTTAACTACACCATTCTTCCAATTGAGGTTTTTTCTTAGATTGTTTTACTCCTGGTGTCATATGTTCTTCAGTGATACTCAGAGCCAGAGAGTCTGACAGAGGTCCGTGTCATTGAGTGTCTGAGCGATAACTGATCAGCATTGTGTAAAATGAACCACGGCACTGAAAAGCAACTAGTTCCAACTGGCTCTTCCCAGATCCTCTTACAGGAACAGTTCCTCACAGGTATGTAAATGTAAACAATCTGTCATGCCCACACATTTGTTCTTCAGCAGAACTCTCTGCACTTTTGTCTGTGTGTGTGTGTTTGCATGCACGCGCAGCACCAGTAGATTCACAGATTGATAGATTCCAAGGCCAGAAGGAAACATTGTAATAATCTAGTCTGGCCTGACTCCTGTGTAACACAAACTCTTCTCTGAACTCTTTCCAATTTATCTCCACCCTTCTTGAATTGTGGGCACCAGAACTATACACAGTATTCCAGCAATGGTCACACCAGTGCCAAATACAGAGGGAAAATATCCTCTCTACCCTATTTGAGATTCCCCAGTTTAGACATCCTAGGATCACATTAGCATCTTATCTGTACCTGGAAGGAGTTGTCAGACAGCCTCTGTAGCCTGAACAGATGTGTGTCACCAGGAAATATGACCGTGGTACTCAGCTATATCCATACCAAGTACCTGCTCCTCTTATATAGAGGAGGAGGTACTGCACAGCAATACTCTGAAGAAATCACACCAAACCCTATTGTAATCTGTAGTGTTTTCGACTATAGAATTCTGTAGTGTATTTTGATAAGGACTTCTTCAGGAAACCTTGTTTGAATTCCAAGAACCAGTTCTGGAAGCTAAAAAATATTGAGGCCAGCAACAGACAGGGTCTGTCCCATCCTTGCTGACAGGATTCTGAGTAGAACAGTGTCAATAAAACATCCCGTGAAGCAATTAACATTGTACAGTATCACTCTTTTTTGGGGGGACACAAACTGAAAACAAAGGTTTACCCATCTCTGAAGTCAGGAAAGGGTTAATGCAATGTCAAGTCGGGGGTGGAGGGAATGACCTAGAATAATCAGAAAAATCTTTTGACTGTGAAGAGATTGCCTTGAACAATTGGGTACCCCCCCTGCCAGGAAAAACTCCTCTTATTGTCTCCTGTTGAAATAGCTTCCATTATTCTACATCCGTTAAGCATAAATCTTAGGAAATTAGACATGTTTCAAGGGTCATAGGCTCATTTCCTTGTGATGGAAAGTACAGTGTAAAATGTTTACATTTAATGTAAATCAGTGTCTATTTAACCCAAGAGTATTTTATAAGCATTGCAATGCATTTTTTAACTTCAAGCCAGGGTTCCAATTACAAACTCCTCCCATTCCCACAGGAAAACACAGATGGGAATGTTATCTTAGGCAGGAAATAGCACCGAACAACCAGAGGCCTCATTACAAACTATGCCAAACACAATCAAAGTGCAAGAAAAATGACGTCAATGGCTTTGTTAAAGCACCAGACTGGAACTCAGGAGATATGAATTCAGTTCCAACCTGTGTCATAGACTCCCTGTGTGACTTGGTTCAAATTACTTCCCCTCTCTGTGCCTTTTGTCTCAAAAGGAGGGTAAATAACATCTTTCTCCCACCCATTATTTGTCTGTTCTGTTCGGATTGTAACTTTTTAGGGGCAGGAACTGCTTTACTATTTGAATTTACAGTGCCTACCACAATGAGGCACTTAGCTTGGCTGGGGCCTCCAGGTGCTACTGTCATTAGAAATAAATAATAAAACAATGGATTCCTTGCACTAATGGAGTCAGTTGCCTGGGAAACAGAATTACATTACTGATCTCCATTCTGCTTACAATGGGTAGGAAACTACAATCAGAAGAGCAAAATATTACTGTGCTCCAAAAAAAGGTTAAAATTAGAGGTAGCTATATAATACCAAAAGTTATTTACAACTATGATAATCAATAAAATAAGCCAGTTTTCTTCAGTGTTATTTGTAAGACCATATTCTATTTTTATTCTCCATTATTTAGACCGCTGCAGGATATTTGTGCAAACATTTGAAAATCCAGAATGTTTAATGAATGTTAGCATAAATTATTATTCCAACTCAAAATGTATACCATAAAGTGTTGTTTGCTGATTTGATCTCTGAACTTTTTACTTAATTGCATATTTAGAGGATGTATTTTGGTCTTGGACACCAAAATATGTCTTGTGGCATATTTTAGTATTTATAGTGTATCATCAATAAACAGTGACAACACCTTATTTATTGTTTGCTCTTTGTACGTAGTGCCTAGTTTTTTTTACTAATTGACTCGATATTTGAAATTATTATTTTGAAATAGCTCTGAGCAAATTCACCTCTCAGGATTCCTAAAGTGATTTATCACCTCACTTGTAATAACAACATATTTCAACATGAAAACTTAGTTGTTCTAAGGACTTGCTTGGATTCATACTCTCTGTCCTGTGGATATTTTATACAACTTCTGCTTGTGTACACTTATCCAGTTTGTTTTAAGCTTGAATAAATAAAATATCAAGAAATATATAAAGGACCCGTTAATTTAAATTGTTAAATCAATTTAAAACTCAGATCAGACATTCTTCTAAATTAAATGAATTTTGTTTGGCATTGTGCACAGCAGGTGAGGCCAAATTTAGCATCTTGGACATTGCACAAAACCACTGAATGAAAAATAAAT
Organism: Dermochelys coriacea; assembly: GCF_009764565.3. Taxonomy (NCBI): domain Eukaryota; kingdom Metazoa; phylum Chordata; order Testudines; family Dermochelyidae; genus Dermochelys; species Dermochelys coriacea. The sequence continues at coordinate 93,663,042 of NC_050073.1, read as the reverse complement.
AAATAAATATCCTTGAACTCTCTGGAAGGAAAAGAAGAGTTGTTAGCTTCATTCTTTTTGAAGGAGGTGCAGTTGCATTATTATTACTAGACCAAATTATGAATTTCTTCCTAAACTGTGACTCAGTCCTTAGCCTTGTGGTCTCTACAAACTTGGTTTCGCAGCTTGTGAAAAATGTAAGCTGGCTCCCTTATTTCTTATTCTGCATTAGGGGAAAATATATCTATATTCTTCACACTAGCAGAAATCTCCAAACACTCCCCTTCAGCATGAAAACACTCAGAGACACAGAGGACAAAACCTGCATAACATCAATGAAATATTTGCCCCTCCCTTCCCAATACATACATCCAACACACATGCCCCGACACACACATCCAAGCACTTGTGATAGACAGAGCAATCCTTTACAGATCTTTCCTTACAGGAAACTACATCTGTATGACTCTATGGGATAAAGAGTTTGAAGTACCGAGGGCATGTGCCAGAGGACACTATGTTGGCTGCATGCCCGTTATCAAGGAATTTCACAGGATGCATATTCAAGGAGTTTTCCTGAAGGAAACAGCAAAGTCAGTTGGTCAGTTTGGGTGGATCTTTTATTTTGAGTAGAAATGAGATCCCAGGCTGTGCGAAATGAAGGTCTGAAAGGCTTGGTTGACCATCCCAGGGAGTGAAGGGCAGGTTCAACTGTAGATTGACTGAGGGATAGTGTCTCTGATTCTCCTGGTAGAGGGTGAAAATAAGAGAAACCCATTTTATATGTTTATACTGTGTTTTCACCCATAAAATGGGTTTATCTTATATTCACTGGTTCTCTTATATTCACTGCTTCTTTTCTGACCACAGAAGCTAGTTCAAATACAACAGTCTCCACTGAACAGTATTAATTATCAAATACAGTGATAGGGGTGGGGCAGGGAGAAATAGAGACAGAAGTGACCTCTCTCTTTTAAGCATGATCCTCAGTGTTGTAGAGAGATCCAGGAAATACCCCTAGTCCTGATAAGTTTAAACACTAAAAATTAGAGTTAATTTCGTGCCAGGAAAAACTTAATTCCTTTCACCCTGTTTTTTAATAAGATCTGCCAAACTTCATTGTGCATCTGGCAGATCAGAGGACTCTGGAGGATACTGCCCTTAGACTCCAAGGGATGGAAAACTCATTTACCTAAAGCCTCCATTTCCAGTTAATTCAGACTTTTCCTTTCATTCTGCTTTGTGGCTGAGGATTTTATGCAGACACTAAAGAGTCATTCTGGCCTCACGGAAAACTCTGAAACACTTCAAGCCAATTCTGCTAATTATATATATAACAAAGAGAGCGAGAGAGGGGAGGAGATGGTAAAAAAATTCAGCTGGCAAAATGCTGATTTGTTACAATCAGAATGTTTCATTGGACCACGTCAATTTTGACATTTTGTTTAAAAAACAATAGTTATAATACAAAATAAAATATGTTTATGTCAAAATCAAAATGAAATGTTTTGCTTTTATCAAAATGAAGCATTTCAACTGATCTGAAAGATGTCACCCTCTCAAAAAAAATTAATTTAACAGGAAATTTCAAAATTTCTCTTTTCCAAATCTAGACCACAAACAAAATTAAAAATCATGGAATTTCTGACAAAATAAAAATTCCACTTACTGACCAACACACTCTCTCTCTGAGATACTACTATTACAGAAATACTATCTTTGTTACAGGTGGTATACTAGATCCTGCTGCTTATTTTCCATTCAAGTGATTAGAACCCTTTCTGCAGTAGCTAATTGTCTCATGTGACATCACAAGAGGAAAATAGGGGAGATTCTTCATTGTGGCTGAGCTGCTCTTTGGTGCAAGATATGGGGCTGGAGGCAAAGGTAGCTTTAAACCATCTTTGTGCTTTCAACATGCTAGTCCCATCCAGCCGAACAGCCCCTATTGGCCATTCCACAACTGAGACTAGCTGAAGTGCAATTTTCTTCAGCCACATCCCACTTTTCCCTTCAGCCCCACCCCCATAAACTCTTTACACTCAGGGCTATGAGAAAGGTTGATAGGGACCCTTATGTTGGCTCTCTGGGATGCCACACTCAATTGAAGATATGAAAACTTAGCTCTCAAGCCAGGTTGCTGGTGGCAGGTCAGGTCAGGGAGGAACTGAGATGTTCAAAAGCTAGTAAATATAGTTTCAGGTTGTTTAATCGTTCAGATAAAGAATGGGTTTATAGTTAAGGCACTGGACTGGAACCCAGGTGAAGTGAGTTCAATTTTTGGCTCTGCCACACACTTCCTCTTTAGGCAAGTCATATAGGGACAGAAGTTTAAAGGTATTTAGATGCCTGAACATGGGTATAGGTGCCAAAGGAATTTCCAAGACCTGGAGTTAGGCACCTCAGCACTTTTGAAAATTCTACTAGTCTTATGTGCCTAGTATGTTTAAAATCTGGGCCTTAACCTCTCTGTGACTCAGACCCCCATTTGTTAAATGGGAATAACACTATTTCTTGTATCTGTCTTTTCTATTTGATCATAAGCTTCTGGGGGGAAGGGATTACATATCTGCATAGTGCCTAGCACAAGAGTCCCCAATCATAGTTGGGAACTCTAGACATTACCATAATACGAATACATAATAATAGCATGGGTATATTGTACAATAAGTGATGACAAACTAAGTTACATAACACTGCACTTACTTAGGGATCCTGTTGCCCTCCCATTGCATAGGTTTTAAGTTGACAATAAATGTAACAATTTAAAACTTTAATACAATGTCCTCAGTGTGCTGTGTGAGGTGGGGAAGAGGAGTTAGGGTGACCAGATAGAAAGTGTGAAAAATCCAGCTGTGTGTGTGTGTGGGGGGGGGTAATAGGCGCCTATATAAGAAAAAGCCCTGAATATCAAGACTGTCCCTCATCTGGTCACCCTAAGAGGAGTTATAGCATCAGTAGCCCATGTAAGACTAAATTCCCACATGTCAGTGCAGTAATTGACCTCTGAACACTAAGCCTGTGATCTCTCTCAGGTTTGAGCACAAACTCCACTTCCATCCGCACACAAATCAGTCCAACTCAGGTCAGCCAGCAGCCTGGACCCTGCTCCAAGAACTTGCTAGGGGAGTAGGTCAAATCCAAGTCCTGTCATTTTGCAGTGTGGACATGGGCTGCAGACCCAAATCAGAAGGCCTGCATAGTGCAGTATGGATGTGTTAACAGGGCTGTGAGACCCAGGTCCAGCAACTATAAACCCAGAGCTTTTTTGAGGTGGTGGGGAAAGTTCAGGTTTTTGGTGCTCTGTGTGACTTTGCAGTGTGTATTATCTTGGAGTTTCAATCACTGTCTGCATCTGCTACACTCTTGAAACATTTGTCTGATGTATATGCCATGATAAGAAATACATTGGAAGTGACTTCAGTACATCCAGATTTAACCCATTGTATATATGAGTATAGTTTTAACAAAGATGGAGGAAGACAAGTCACACATTGGTTCAGTGATAAATTCCAAATAATTTTTACCTATGATAATAATTAGATACAAAGAAAGGATAATATAATCCAGTAATAGCCAGCACTGGTCTTCAAAGTGTTATACATACATTCATTAAGTAATAAATATATCTTAAATTTATATATAATCTGCCATGTCATCATATTCTAGTAAATATATAAGTACCTCTTTCCCTCTGAGTACATCTACTAGATCTATATAATGTATTTGGTTAATTTTGCCTATTTTCCTTTTCACAGAATCATCACAAACATATTGTGATTTTCAAATGTATGCATTATTCAGTTATTTGATAACATTTTTGTAAAGTTTATGTCTGCTGTCCAACAGTTGAAATCTGAAATTCAATATGGATTCTTAGTTGTGATTAGTTACAAAAGTCACATGCTATTTTCCATTTTGAGTATAAATCTTATAATCAGGTTCAGGGTATGAATTTGGTGGATAATGATTTTAAAGTTTGCTCTGGAAAAAAAAGATCATTCAACTGAACATTCACTGGCTGAATGTTTAGAGTAAATAAAATTTGATTTAGTACATTTTTAGAGAAACAAATTAATTTAATATTCACACAGTTTGGGGGTTGATGAACAATATTGACACAAGACCTATATAACTTAGTTCATGTTCTACTGATAGGCAGACACCTCTTGGCTAGAATGTTGCAGTTATTGAATAGTGCTCAGCAATGCTATGCTGAGCACTATTTAGATCAGGAAGTGAAAGTGAACAACATATCCACTTGAACTTAGCTAGGCAGAATGTTATCACCTTGGAGAAAACAGGTTTATGGAGTACAACGGAGCAGTTCTGCGTCAAAGAGCCCTGGAAAGCTGAACAATGGCTGAAATTATCTCTCTGTGGACTCCCTGTGGCTATGGAGGTAAACTTTGCAAAGACACTTAGGCCACAAAATAATGTAACATAATAATGTAATCACTCAAATTAATTAAATGATTTAGAGCGTTCCCTGCTTCCACTCTTGCTTGCTTTTAAAACCCCATACATTGCAATTCAGGTTGAACTGACTATAAGTAGGCTTATTAGAGAGAGAGACAAGGCGGGTAAAGTTTTTTATTGAACTAAAGGTGGTTCAATATTTTTTATTGAACCAAATTGGCAGAATTCAATTTTTATTTTTTATAGTTTCAGTGGATAATATTGATAATTTTTAAGCCTTTTCAATTTTTCTAATTAATTTAATTTTTTTCAGAGTTGCATAAAATTATGGGTGGAGGGGAAAGATCAGATAAAAAAATAATGTATTAAATTATAATTTAATGACAGTAGACCCTGAGATTCAAAAAGTTAAAGCTTTGTTAATGCTCATAATTATCTGCATTTGCACCTCAAGCTCCACTAACCCCAGAGTGAGCTGTTTTAGCAGAGTGGTAACTACATGCTTTATGCAGCGTTCATTACAATACGTTTTATACAAATTAAGGTGGAACTCTACTAAGTTCTTAAGCAGCATTTTGCTTAATAAGTCTAGCATTAAATTTCAATTATTATCAATGGAAACACTTTTTTGTTGGTTTGCGTGTGTAAAGTGAAGTCGACATTCACAGGCATTTATCAATAAAAATCTAATTCTTCCAAACCTAAGTACAGTATAAGTGTCTGGCACTTTTTAAAGACAGGATGATAAGTTTGCAAGATGGCACTCTAACATGCAGTAGGAAAGATGGCAAATTTGGCCTTCTAAGATGTAATCCAAACCCAGAAGCCACTGTATGGTTTCTTTGTTTTTCAGGTGACAGAGGTAATAATTACTTTCAGTCATATGTTGCAGAAACAAACAGGCAGAGTCCTCTTTAGAATTACTGTTGTTCTTCTTTATTCCATTGGCCCACAAATGAAGTCCAAATTTTCCCATGTCTGTACAGTATTATGGCATGACTCGATTTTTTTTTTACATTAGAAAATGATGGACATGTAACCAATAGGAAGCACTTGTTTGCTAAATAATTAACTGAATTTCCTGGGGAAAGTAGACGTGCAATAATTTAATAAGGTGTATGGTAAAAGTAACCCTATCCTTTTTTTTGTTATTATTTTGGCTAGAGATGTAATCAGTATCAGAGAAGCAGATCAGAGTAAGCTAAACCACTAGAGTCCCGCCACTTGAGTACTGAGGAAGGGTTATATGCCAGATTAGCAGCAAGAATGTATATTTATTATGTGTTTGAGTAGAAAATGCTGTAGATGACACTGCAATAAAATTCAAAGCTTGACTGCTTTGTAGACATGATTCTTTCTCAACAGATATTTCCAAAATAGTAATTTAAAAATGATACAGCAGAAGATAATTTAATTTGCTTAATAATTAAATGTTAATAGACCTATCTAAGCTCTGAAACAGAGAGTGAGAGACACAAAAAGCAGCAGCCCACTGATTTCTTCCAAATGCAAATACATCCCACCTTACACTTATCATTGGAATGTTATATGGCAAATATCTAAAGGCAAGATTGCCATTTGCCCTACACTCCTACATAGGGAAACGAGGGGCAGGATCCCCCCTTACTGCCCTGCATGGGCCATGTATCCAGCAGGATTGAGCATGATGGAATGAGTATCCTTCATGGGGCTATTATACCCCAGTTTCTCTTGTGGTCAGAATGAGAGTAGGTAGGGGCAAGAGTGGGAGGAGCCTTGATTTGCCCTTCCTTCCCAACATGATGTCCCGCATAAATGTACTGGAGCTCCAAGAGAAGCAATCTGTACCACGTATAGGGCTAGCCAGAAGCAGGAGTAGAACTAGGAACCATGATGTGACTCTCTGAATCACACTATGGTGCCTGGTCTACTCATAGGGCAGCACAGCTAAGCTCTACCCCTGCCAAAGCTATAATTCAGCCCTAAATTAGCTGCAGTTCAAAAAGAGACCCAAGCTACAAAATGAAGAGTCAGATCAGGATTTCAAACATTCCAGAGTCTGAGGGTTTTCACACCTGGGATTTTGGTTTGGCTCATTAGAAAGAAAGTCTAGCTTACAAGTTCAGTTACAGATCTAGATTCAGCTTTTAAACACACAAAAAGTGCAGAGGTTTTAGCTCAGGTTTGTTTCTGATTTCAACATCACAATGATTATAGATCCAGATAAATTTGATGAACATTAGTGAATGGTTAATGGAATTTGGGTTTTGTTCTAAGTTTTGAAGATGTTCGGTGTGAAAGGTCACGGGGCTCCAGAAGTGTGTACATTCAGATTTGGCTCAAATAAGCAACCCAAATCTTTGCATGCTTATCTAATACTCTTGAGTCTGCAAAATGGGTTTGGAAAACTTGTAAAAAGATTTGGCAAGTGGGGAACACTTTAGAGAGACACACAGCAGGCCTTGGAAACTTGGGGACATTTTTGATTTTTCCTTTCCCCATCTGCAAGAAAAGAATACTCTGTTTGGCTGTGCACCTAAATCCCAAATTTTAAAATGGCTGTGGCTGGTGTACAAGCCCCTCTGTCATGAATACCCATAACTATGTAGAAATATGCTCATTCATGCATAATAATCCATGTTCTCATAAATATGGTCCTACCAGGCTACAAGCCCTATTTAGCAGACATGTTCTCAAATACATGATCATCAGCTGCAGTGCTTAAACTGGCCATGCTGCTAACATCCATCCATATGCTACAGTCCCATAACTTTTGGAATTAGAGGTACAGTAAGGCTTTCCATATCTGTTTACTGTGAAAAGTCTGAATCAGTATTTATGTTGAGCTTTGTTCTTTTGAACATTATTTCCAAGGCTCAGCACTCTCTGGCTACATAAATTTGAACAACCGTATCTATGGTAAAAATATTTGCAGCCCTCTAAGGGAGGTGAGCCATTAGCTGCAGTTTGCACTACTTGCCTCTGTCAGAAAACAATCAAAAACTCTCTCACACCCAGACATTCTTTTTTTTTCCAGTCTTTCCCTTCACCATATGAAGAATAACAAGAATCCCTATTGCAGTAAAATGTTAAGAGGTTTTTACTCATCATACAGTTTTGTTTATAAAGCATATTGCTTTTAAAACCCAGTAGGCTAAATGTATCTAACCTAAACTTGTACAAATAATATTCTAGTTTAGTTGGCCATACCATTGGCAGTCCTGCCCCAGAAAACCATCCAGTTATGGCTTACCTGTAGTGACAGTCCTTTTAGTAAGTAGTAGTAAAGAATGGGCACCAAATACCTTGCTGCTTCTTTTTTTAAAGAATAGACCACATTTCCCTTGATTTATTAAAGTATAATCCTCTGTCACATGGCAAGTGATGGAGTCATTAACATAACGTATCACTCTTCAAGTTAATAAATGCTGCTTTTAACATAGTTCCCTCCAGTACACATCTGTGCACACAGTTAAAGAGCACAGACACTCATTGATTGAGCAATCCCTTTGCAGGCTTTCGCATCACCTCACAGCCAATTGACAGGCAGATGATAAGTCAAATCATTTTAAAGGGGACACTGTCAAAACTGTAAAGGCATAAAAATTAACCTACTTTGACAATGTTTCCTTCTTTTCTGCCTTACGGTCTGGAAACGTTCCCTCAGGATCTTTTACCATCTGATCATTACAACTATCTGCATTTATTTTAAAATGGTAGTGGAACATATGACGATGTTCCCAATAGAGTTCATTCCTATCATAATTTTCATATTATGGTATGCTAATATTAGGTGTCTTTATTTTAATACTCACTTAGTTATGTGGGGTGTGAAATGATGGAAAGTATCAAGATATTTTAGATGATAATGGTGAAGGGACATTGGAAATGCCCAAGGGAGGCCGAACCACCTAGATAGGATTTACTCCCAAGGTAGGTTAACTTTCATATTTACCATTCACTGTGATACTCCATTAAGGTCACATGTTACTGACTTTTACATATATTCTCAGCTAATGTAAATCAGCAAAGATCCAAGGTGCATTACAGTAAGAAGGCTGTTCACCTTCAGTATGGATAGATTACTGCTCAAGGTGGACACTGGACTTGATCAGCCAATGTTCTGTTTCACTTTAGAAGATTCCTGCATTCCTATGTGCATCATGGAGTCTATAATAATAATTATATTTAATATTATTACTGAGGGGAGAGAAGATTTTTCCGTATTTTGAATTTTACAAGAAAATCTTGTAAATCTTCTTGCCCTATATTCACACAAATCCTGCAATCCCAAGTAATGGGGTTCCAATATTTCCATTGGAAAGTTAGATAGTTTTGTGGTTAAAGCTCTGAAGTGGCAATTAGGTGAGCTGGATTTTATTTCTGAGTTGAGTTGGTTGAAATTTTTCCATTGAAACTTTTTTTTTGTTCGAAAATTTCATTTTTGAGTAAATGAAAAACTTCACCAAACGTGCCTGCTTACTTATAAAATGTTTTGCTGTTTTTCATCAGAAATCTAATAAAATTGGTAATTTTCAGACACGTTTTTTTTTGTTGTTGTTTTATTTTTATTGTAAGCAATTTTCAACTGATTTTTGAGTTTTTCAATAAAATTTCAACATTTTCTAACCAGCTTTATCCTTGGCTCTGCTGTACACTTCCTCCTAGGCAAATTATTTAATTTCTTTTGCTTCAGCTTTTCACTTGTAAAATGGGGATAACAATACTTCCCTTCACTCACTCTCTATCTTGTCTGTTTAAAATGTAAGCTCTTTAGGGGCAAGGACTGTCTTAACTATGTGTATGTATACTTCCTTAGCACAATGGGTCCCTAGTCTTAGTTGAGACTGCCACGCACCACGTCTACTACAAACAATTAATAATGGCAATAAATAATAAAGGGAGATTTCCCAGTCTATTGGGGAAATTTTAGAGCTCTTCTTACTTATTCAAAACTCCACTTGAAGTTTTGATGTATTATAATGGTGGGATTTTTCTGAAGATATTTATCAAGTAATTCAATTTAGAAGTTAGAAAATATTTATGGCGTTCACAGATGGGAAGAGGAGAGACAAAAAAGTGTTATTTGTTAGTCATTGGAGTCCTCTCTCTTTAAATAATAATATTTTCCCTCCAGGAACTTGTCAATTCACTTTACTAATAAGTTCAATACACTTTTCCCAGCCAAAGAACTGTGAAGCAATAGCTTTGTGTCTGCTGTTTATGCATAGATAGAAGAAGAGCAGAATAAGTGGGAAAGATATGCTAGCTTGAACATTAATCTGTCATGTTAATGGTTCCATTGCTTGCCCTAATACAGAAGGTCATGCTTTAATACATCACCTTGAATGGATTTTTTTTTCTGCTCAGCCATTCCGTAATGTAGTATTTGAAGGTAATATTGTCATTGCTCATTGCAGATGCAAGTAGCAAAAGCTAGTTTTTCTATATGGTTTTCCCAAGTCCATCTGATGCTGTGATTCATTAATCAATTGTAGTGGTTAAATACAGCTATTTTTCATAAAGCATGTTTCTTCATCTTCAAGCTTTAATCTGAATCTGCTGCATTTTCCCATTAGTTATAATTTCCTAGCTATCTTCTTTACAGTTATCTTCTCTTCACTCTTCAGATCAACAGAATTTTAATGATACTGTACTTTTGGTGAAAAAGTAATATTTAGTGTTCGACTGGTCAGACTGTAGATGTGTGACTTCTATTTGATGTGTGACTTCTATTTGATGTGTAACAATTACCACTTTATTGTAAAATAGACATTGGAGAACATTGCCAGGGAAATATCAACTACCTATCAGGTCTACAGAGAACCTATGAGATACATACACAGACATAGGGACTAAGCCAAAGCCCAGTGAAATCAGTGTTCATCTTTCCATTGATGTTAGAGGGCTTTGGATTAAACCCATACTGTATGTGCAGTGACAAGCACCCTGGGAAGTCAGACTTTGACTCACCACTGCATAAAAGGGGCAACTGTCAGAAAAAGGCAACTGTGAATGCAACATTATACGTGAGTGCAAAATCTTCATGGTGGAGTCTGCCCTTGGTTTGTAAAATACTATGAACATTTACATATTACATAATTTACAAATAATAACAGCTGTGCAACTACTTTGCATTTGCAATTACCACAGTTACACATGCAGTCATGATAAAAGTGAATGCGTAATACACTGGTTGCGTGTATGTGATTGTGTCTCCCATTAGTGACTGGTCCGTATTAGTGACTGAGTTTAAGAACCTGCTTTTTGTCTTAGCTATGGAGTGATGGACTTTGGCTGAAATGGTGATAACTGGTGGTCTTTCGTTCGATCTCCAGAAATAGTCATAATGTTTGTATTTATGAAGCCACAGAGTGGTCATACATTCAAACGACAGTTTGGATTTGTAAATGTATTTATGCAATTGCCATGATTCTGCATACAGTCATGATAATTGTACATATATTAGGTGCACAGTTGTGCATGAAGTTTTGCACATGAAAGCACACCTGATTTTTTCCGTAAAATTTGGCCCATAACTACATTTAATTATTATTGTGCTCTTCCTCCTAAAATGCTTTACAACTATAATTGGATCTGTACTCCTTTTTCTAACAAAAATGTGTGCAAAGGATAAATATCTACAGAAGTCCACTAAAAATAGGATGTGTGAATGAATATGTACCATACCATCCCATCAGGAGGAAAATGTCTTACCCACATTCAGTAGATGTGGTTAAAAATCCCATGAAAGGTGCTGCTAGCTGAGGATACCCAATTGTGAGGATGTGTGACATTTTATTACTAAGTGAATGTACAGAAAATATTCTGTAAGCTTTTTGAACCCTTTGAAAAGAATCAGGAGGTTATAAATATGCACACATGCTCACACATGCAGACACACAGTTCACTGGTAGCTTCTGCATGCTCAGAAATCCCCTGAAACCATTATATTATGCAATTACATGGTATATATGTGACTGGTTGGGTCACAGAAACCACCTTGGGACTGCCACCTGCTGTGCTGGGACTACCTCTGAGCCCGTTTTCCCTGGCAGCTTGGGATTTATGTATCTTGCCTTGTTGAGCCAGACACACTAGCCTGCTACAAACACAGGCCCAGGTCCAAAACACATCCCCAAAAACTGAAGGCTTAACTGAAAACAGCTTAAGAAGTGCTCCTGTTTCCAACACCCAGATAGCCAGTTCCCAATTGGATCCAAACCCCAGATAAATGTTTTACTCTGTATAAAGTTTATACAGGGTAAACTCATAAACTCTCTATAACACTGAGAGATATGCACAGTTGTTTTCTCCCCCAGGACTTCATTACTTGCTCTGGGTTAATTAATAAGTAAAAAGTGATTTTATTAAATATAAAAGTAGGATTTAACTGGTTCCAAGTAAGAACAGACAGAATGAAGTAAGTTACCAAGCAAAATAAAATAAAACATACAAGTCTAAGCCTAATAAAGTAAGAAACTAAATTCAGGTAAATCTCACCCTAAGAGATGTCCCAATAAACTTCTTTTACAGACTAGACTTCCTCCTAGTCTGGGTCCAGCAATCACTCACACCCCTGTAGTTACTGTCCTTTGTTCCAGTTTCTTTCAGGCATCTTTTTGTGGTGGAGAGGCTATCTTCTGAGCCAGCTGAAGATCAAATGGAGGGGCTTTTCAGGGTCTTTTATATCCTCTCTCTTGTGCAACATCACAGCCACAAGATGGGGGTCTCTAGCCACCTGGGCAAGTCAGATGTCTATGAATGATTCAGCTTTTGCAGGCCGACATCATTGTTTACATGTTAGTTTGAATGTTCCCAGGAAAGCTCAGATGTGGATTCGCGTCTTCCAAAGTCCATTGTCAGTTAAGTGTTTCTTGACTGGGCACTTACTGAGAATAGTCCTTCTCAAGAAGCTGACCAAATGCTTCACTTCTTAGAATCTACTTAGACTACTTAGAATCAACAAATATATAGCCAATATTCATAACTTCAAATACAAAATGATACATGCATACAAATAGGATGAATTTATCCAGTAGATCATAACCTTTGCAAAGATATGTTACATGTCATATCTAGTATAAAACATATTCCAGTTATGTCATAATTATAAGCATATTTCTATGAAGCATTATGAGGTTCAATATATATTTATATAATTTGCTTTATCTTGCTTACTTTTGAGTATCATTGGCATAAGACCATTATACCACAGGAAAGTTTTTGCCTTGCATTTGGGCTTTTTTGACAAGTGGTAATAAGTTCACTCAACCGTATGCAATGGAATATTCCTCACCCACCATTGAAATGCAGCCATTTCTTGGATTTAGTCTGTGAGCTATATTAACAGTAGGCAGCAAAACTATTCAACAATTTAGAGTAAGAAGTCAGATAAATATCACTGGTGTGAAATAAGAATTTTCATGAATACAACTTAGCAGTATCCAGTTGAAACTGAAAGGAAAAATCCAGGAATCAGAATGCACAATAAGTAATCAAACTGGAGTTTGATAAAGATCCTGGACTTTAACCACTACGTTAACAGAATTCACCATAGAGTCATTTTTAAGCTAGAAATTAAGCTATTAATAAGTGAAATTTCACATTCATTTTTTTTTTACAGTGAAATACTGAAGTAGCTGCTGAAGCAAATCCTGTGGGTTTCACCCTTCTATTCTTGCCAATGACAAGAAAAATGTACAAAACCTTGAAATGACACATTTGTTGATTGATGGAATATCTGCTTTCAAGTGTATGGCAGTGATGCTTTTTGGGATACCCAACATATGAAAATCTACTTACTTCACTGTGCCTAACAGTCAGTCTTCTTATTCTTACACACTATTTTGCTATCCCTGTACTACAAAGCAGCCTTCATGTCATGCTTAGAGTTGGCATTGTGGTTGAAGAGTTCATGCGCATGACTTTAATGTGGATAAAGCTAAATTTGCTAGGGGAGGGCAAAGTCAAAAAGCAAATAACTAAAAAAGGAAAAGCTTTGATGTCAACATTCCATTTCAATGTATCATAGCCCTGGTAACAAATTGTTAAATCTGAAATTAAAATAAGATCTCTCAGAGGGTTCTGTCCCATAATGACATGACTGAGATATCAAGTGTCCTAAGAGGTAGATTCTAAAGTCTATCCATTGAAAAATAAGAAGACTATGGAGATTTGATTTTGGGGGGACGGGGGGAAACGGTCTTTTGTTGTATACTCTTTTTTTTTTTTTTTTTTTTTTTGCATTAGCAGGCAAGCCAACTAACCAAATTGTGGACCATCTGGAGATGAAATATAATGAAAAAAGCCAATGAAACATAATACAACAATTGGCCTAGAAATAACAACAGAATTATTAAGAACAGCATGCACAGGGCAGGCCAGGAAGAAATCAGACTTCCATTTCAAATTCTGCCTAAGTGTGGGAAATGGAGAGAAAATTTCCTCACATGAAGTTTCAACATGATCAGCCAGAAAGACCAAGTGGAATTCATACTAATCCCTAGGGCAATGAACCACAAGGTTTTTGAAATTCCACTCGTGCACAGGCATAAGAAGAGCTTTGCTTCAAAGGAAAATGTTCAAGTGCCCACTAAGAATCAAGTTTGTTTGCAAGAATTAAAATGGTGTTGTTCTAGACATGAAAGGAGAACAGTAAGTGGTGGTGGAGAGAGGGAAGGGGTCCAAAATAATGAATATCTACAGGGAAGACTAGTTAGGCATTCCTGCTTCCCTATCTGAGGCACCAAGATATTACAGGGATGAAAGCTATATAAGTGCCTGGATAGATAGATTAATCACATAGTAAAAGAACAAGGGTCATTCACTGAAATTTAAAAAAAATTCTTCTTCACAAAATCTATAATAATTAACTGCAGTACTCACTGCCCTAGGATATTATTGTGAACAAATAGTTTAATTAAATGTTTTTAAAAAGAGTTTGGGTGCAATTTCAAAGGTGCCTAAAATGATGTAAAAGAAAAGGAGTACCGTGGCACCTTAGAGACTAACAATTTATTAGAGCATAAGCTTTCGTGAGCTACAGCTCACTTCATCGGATGATCCGATGAAGTGAGCTGTAGCTCACGAAGCTTATGCTCTAATAAATTTGTTAGTCTCTAAGGTGCCACGGGTACTCCTTTTCTTTTTGCGAATACAGACTAACACCGGCTGCTACTCTGAAACCTGTTAAAATGATGTAGGTGCCTAGATCTCATTTTTAAAAGTGACTTGGGCACTTAGTAGCCATTCAATGAGATTTAGACTCCAAAAGGTCAGATTTTGGCACACAACTCCCATTGAAGTCAGTACCTTTAATAATCTGGGTTAAGTGCCCTAAATCACTTCTGAAAAGGGGCTGAGGCTTCCCATATCACTTAGGTACTTCTGCAATTTTTACGGTTTTGACTTTATAGTCCAGTTCCATCTTCAGTACACCACTTGCAAATGGCCTGAGGGCATAATTGGGTCTTTACTGTGTAAGAAAGTGAATACGATTTGTACACTAAAGTAGAATAACAGTATGCCCATTCATTTGTATAGCATCCTTCATCTCACGGTAAGTACTTTTGTTAAAAAATAAACCAGGAAATATTGAAACTGTGAAGAAAAATATCAAGGAAATATAGGTGGAAGTGCCAATGCTAAATCAAACAGGGGGGCCAATTCATCTTAGGTGCAATGCTGTTTATTTCACTTACACAGGAATAATTGACTCTAAGAGCTCAAACAAGAAACAAAAGTAAATCTTCAGAGGGAATGGTAACGTTAAAAAACTAAGCAGGGTGTGAAATGCCGAAGCGATTATAGAAATGATTTACAGTCCAAAAAGTAGAATTATATAAGTTCACTGACAAATCACACAGTCCCTCTAGCTTTAGTGGTCTGTGAGGTGTGTAGTATATTTTGCTGTATAACCCTCACTCTTCAGGGGGTTGTGTGAATGTCTTCTCCATTGTATTAGTATATAATTATTATTATTATTATAGTACCTAGTAGACCCAGACAAGATTAGGGCTCTCTGGTGCTAGTCACTGTACAAACACATAGTGAGTCCCTGCCTCACTTAGCTTATAATGTAAATAGATGAGATAGACAAAGGAGGGTGAGGGTGAGAAGAGGCAAAGTCTGAGGCCACTGGCTGAGTCAGGAGTAGAGCCCAGAGACTCTGTAGTGTTAGTCCAGTGTTTCCACATGGGTATTCCACATGGCTTCCATTCCTGAGTTTGGTTTTGAGACATTTAGTGTGAACAACCCAAAATGTCTAAGCAAAATTCAATTGAAATCAATCTTGTCAAAAAACCCTCCAAGGTGAAACCATGAGTGATTTCAGCTGAAGATTCTACATGTTCCCAGTTGGCTTAAACGTCTTGTCAATGCAGCAACCTTTGTCAAAGACAGTTTGTAGTTCAAGCTTGAAAAGAACCAGATACGTTTCACTTTGTTCTGGATTTTATTGCAATGGTCTGCTAACTCATGTTTTCAGTATATTGAGCATGTGAGGGGTTAAATTATAACACTCATACTTTTAATCACGAGAAACCTGGAGACCTTTTTCAAAAGGTATTGCTGTTGCTATGGATAGGAATGGAGGAAGGCTGATTTTTATCTATGTGAAAACAAAATTGTGCATTCTGGGAAGCAGAAAAAATTGTGAGTCTCTCAGGTAAACTCTGAAAGCCCAGAAGTAAGGAACCCTGATTACAGCTATCAATAAGGATAATTGTGTGTAAACTCCATGCATAGTGCACTGAGGATTTATGTCCAACATCGGAGCTCACTCCACTTTCATATTAACCTTTCATTATTGTCTGGGTACTACCTGGGTCCTGGAAACCTTGAAAATTAATATCCTTTTCAAATCTCCCTTTCTCAGCAAAACCACCTTCACAGGCAGGATTCTACAGGCCATGAAACCTACACGGCTCTGGTAGGACTGCAGGATTATCTCTTTATAGACCGAGAACAAACTTCAGGATTCCTAGTGTTCACTTTATTGGCAGCCTTTGACATAACGGATAATAAATTGCTAATAATAGAAATCATAGAAATGTAGGACTGGAAGGGACCTTGTTACATCATGCTAGTCCAGTCCCCAGGACTAAGTATTATCTAGACCATTACTGACAGGTGTTTGTCTAACCTATTGTTACAACACTCCAGTGAAGGAGATTCAACTGCCTCCCTATATAATTTGTTCCAGTGCTTAAACTACCCTTACAGTTAGGAGTATTATAGGGATGTTAAGCAATTAAAAAAATTAATTGTGATTAATCATACGATAACCGCGCTGTTAAACAATAATAGAATACCATTTACATACATATTTTTTCAATGTTTTTTGCATTTTCCATATATTGATTTCAGTTACAATACAGAAACCTTAAGTGTACAGTGCTCACTTTATATTTATTTTTATTATACATATTTGCATTGCAAAAATTAAAAGAAAGTATTTTTAATTCACTTAATCAAGTAGTCTAGTGCAATCTCTTTATCATGAACCATTGAACTTTTCAAATGTAGAGTAATGTACAAAAAATAACTGCATTCAAAACTAAAGCAATGTAAATCTTTAGAGCCTACAAGTCCACTCAGTCCTACTTCTTGTTCAGCCAATCACTCTGACAAACAAGTTTGTTTACATTTGCAGGAGATAATGCATGATGATATGATGAGATTACTGGTTCTGTGGATGAAGGGAAAGCAGTGGATGTATTGTTTCTTGACTTTAGCAAAGCTTTTGAACGCGGTCTCCCACTGCATTCTTGTCAGCAAGTTAAGGAAGTATGGGCTGGATGAATGCACTATAGGTGGGTAGAAAGCTGGCTAGATTGTCGGGCTCAACGGGTAGTGATCAATTGGCTCCATGTCTAGTTGGCAGCCGGTGTCAAGTGGAGTGCCCCAGGGGTCGGTCCTGGGGCCCGTTTTGTTCAATATCTTCATAAATGATCTGGAAGATGGTGTGGATTGCACTCTCAGCAAATTTGCGGATGATACTAAACTGGGAGGAGTGGTAGATACGCTGGAGGGGAGGGATAGGATACAGAAGGACCTAGACAAATTGGAGGATTGGGCCAAAAGAAATCTAATGAGGTTCAATAAGGATAAGTGCAGGGTCCTGCACTTAGGATGGAAGAATCCAATGCACCGCTACAGACTAGGGACCGAATGGCTCGGCAGCAGTTCTGCGGAAAAGGACCTAGGGGTGACAGTGGACGAGAAGCTGGATATGAGTCAGCAGTGTGCCCTTGTTGCCAAGAAGGCCAATGGCATTTTGGGATGTATAAGTAGGGGCATAGCGAGCAGATCGAGGGACGTGATCGTTCCCCTCTATTCGACACTGGTGAGGCCTCATCTGGAGTACTGTGTCCAGTTTTGGGCCCCACACTACAGGAAGGATGTGGATAAATTGGAAAGAGTACAACGAGGGCAACGAAAATGATTAGGGGTCTAGAGCACATGACTTATGAGGAGAGGCTGAGGAGCTGGGATTGTTTAGTCTGCAGAAGAGAAGAATGAGGGGGGATTTGATAGCTGCTTTCAACTACCTGAAAGGGGGTTTCAAAGAGGATGGCTCTAGACTGTTCTCAATGGTAGCAGATGACAGAACGAGGAGTAATGGTCTCAAGTTGCAATGGGGGAGGTTTAGATTGGATATTAGGAAAAACTTTTTCACTAAGAGGGTGGTGAAACACTGGAATGCGTTACCTAGGGAGGTGGTAGAATCTCCTTCCTTAGAGGTTTTTAAGGTCAGGCTTGACAAAGCCCTGGCTGGGATGATTTAACTGGGACTTGGTCCTGCTTTGAGCAGGGGGTTGGACTAGATGACCTTCTGGGGTCCCTTCCAACCCTGATATTCTATGATTCTATGTCTATGAATGCTGCCCACTTTTCTTTACAATGTCACCTGAAAGTGAAAACAGGCATTTGCATGGCACTGTTGTAGATGGCGTCGCAAGATATTTACATGCCAGATGTGCTAAAGATTCATATGTCCCTTCATGCTTCAACCACCATTCCAGAGGACATGCGTCCATGTTGATGATGGGTTCTGCTCGATAACAATCCAAAGTAGTGCGGACTGATGCATGTTCATTTCATCATCTGAGTCAGATGTCACCAGCACCAAGTGATTTTCTTTTTGCGGGGTTTAGGTTCTGTATGTCTGCATTGGAGTGTTGCACTTTTCATAGAATCATAGAAAATTAGGGTTGTAAGAGACCTCAGGAGGTCATCTAGTCCAACCTCCTGCTCAAAGCAGGACCAACACCAACTAAATCATCCAAGTAATGGCTTTGTCAAGCTAGTCCTTAAAAGCTCTAAGGATGGAGATTCCAACACCTCCCTAGTTAATCCATTCCAGTGCTTCACCACACTCCTGCTGAAATAGTTTTTCCTAATATCCAACCTAGATCTCCCCCACTGCAACTTGAGACCATTGCTTTTTTTCTGTCATCTGCCACCACTGAGAAAAGCCTAGCTCCATCCTCTTTGGAACCCCCTTCAGGTAGTTAAAGGCTTCAATCAAATCACTCTTCTCTTCTGCAGACTAAATAAGCCCATTTCTCTCAGCCTCTCCTCATAAGTCATGTGCCTCAGCCCCCTGCTCATTTTTGTTGCCCTCCAGTGGACTCTCTCCAATTTGTCCACATCCTTTCTGTAATGGAGGGCCCAAAACTGGATGCAATACTCCAGATGTGGCCTCACCAGTGCCGAACAGAGGGGAATAATCACTTCCCTCAATTTGATGGCAATGCTCTTACTAATGCAGCCCAATATGCCATTAGCCTTCTTGGCAACAAGGACACACTGTTGACTCATATCCAGCTTCTTGTCCATTGTAATCCCCAGGTCCTTTTCTGAAGAACTTATGTTGTACAGGTCCCCTTCAGTTTTTTTGTTTCAGTCCCAGCTGTAGCAGTGCATGAGATTCTTCCATCCTAAGTGCAGGATTCTGCACTTGTCCTTGTTGAACCTCATCAGATTTCTTTTGGCCCAATCCTCCAATTTGTTTAGGTCACTCTGGACCCTATCCCTACCCTCCAGCATATCTACCTCTCCCCGCAGCTTAGTGTCAACTGCAAACTTGCTGAGGATACAATCTATCCCATCTTTCACATCATTAATGAAGATGTTGAAAAAACAGCTTCAGGACCGACCCCTCAGGCACTCCGCTTGATACGGGCTGCCAACGAGACATCAAGCCATTGACCACTACCCATTGAACCTGATGATCTAGCCAGCTTTCTATCTACCTTATAGTCCATTCATCCATCCATACTTCTTTAACTTACTGGCAAGATACTGAGAGTGACCGTATCAAAAGCTTTGCTAAAGTCAAGGTATATAACGTCCACTGCTTTTCCCATATCCACAGAGCCAGTTGTCTCATCACAGAAGGCAATCAGGTTGGTCAGACATGGCTTGCCTTGGGTGAGTCCAAGTTGACTGTTCCTGATCACTGTTTCCTCTCCTCCAAATGCTTCAAAATGGATTCCTTGAGGACCTGCTCCATGATTTTTCTGGGGACTGAGAGGAGGCTGACTGGTCTGTAGTTCCCAGGATTCTCCTTCTTCCCTTTTTAAATAGGGGCATTATATTGGTCTTTTTCCAGGAGTCTGGGACCTCCCCCAATTGCCACAAGTTTTCAGAGATAATGGCCAATGACTCTGCAATCACATCAGCTAACAACCTCAGCACCCTCAAATGCACTGCATCCAACCCCATGAATTTGTGCATGTCCAACTTTTCTAAATAGTTCTTAACCTGTTCTTTCACCACTGAGGGCTGCACACCTCCTCCCCATACTGTGCTGCCCAGTGCAGCAGTCTGGGATCTGACCTTGTCTGTGAAGAGAGAGGCAAAAAAAGCATTGAGTATTTCAGCTTTTTCCACATTATCTGTCACTAGGTTGCCTCGCCCATTCAGTAAGGGTCCCACACTTTCCCTACCTTCTTCTTGTTGCTAACATACCTGTAGAAACCCTTCTTATTACCCTTCACATCCCTGCTAGCTGCAACTCCAGTTTTGCTTTGGCCTTCCTGATTACACCCCTGCATGTTCGAGCATTATTTTTATACTCCTCCCTAGTGTTCTGTCCAAGTTTCCATTCTTGTAAGCTTCATTTTTTGTGTTTAAGTTCACCAAAGATTTCTCTGTTAAATTAAGCTGGTTGCCTGCCATATCTACTATTCTTTCTGCACATCAGGATTGTTTGTTCCTGCGCCCACAGTAAGGCTTTTTTAAAATAAACCCAGCTTTCCTGGACTGTTTTCCCACTCTGTTAGCCTCCCAGGGGATCCTGCCCAGCAGTTCCCTGAGGGAGTCAAAGTCTGCTTTTCTGAAGTCTAGGGTCTGTATTCTGCTGCTCTCCTTTCTTCCTTTTATCAGGATCCTGAACTCGACCATCTCATGGTTACTGCTGCCCAGGTTACCACCCACTTCTATTTCCCCTATCAATTCTTCCCTGTTTGTGAGCAGCAGATCAAGAGCAGCACAGCCCCCAGGTGGTTCCTCCAGCACTTGCAACAGGAACTTGTTCTCAACTCTCTCCAGAAACTTCCTGGATTGTCTGTACACTGCTGTATTGGTCTTCAAGTAGATGTCAGGGTGATTGAAGTCCCCCACAATAACAATGGCCTGTGATCTGAAAATTTCTGTTAGCTGTGCGAAGAAAGCTTTGTCTACCTCATCCTCTTGGTCTGGTGGTCTAAAGCAGATGCCCACCATGACATCACCCTTGCTGCTCTTGTCTCTAAACTTCACCCAAAGACTCTCAACAGGCTTTTCTCCAGTTTCATACTGGAGCTCTGTGCAACCATACTGCTCTCTTACATACAGTGCAACTCTTCCACCTTTTCTCCCTGCCTGTCCTTCCTGAACAATTTATATCCATCCATGACAGTACTCCAATCATGTGAGTTATCCCACCAAGTCTCTGTTATTCCAATCACATCATAATTTCTTGACTGTGCAAGGACTTCCAATTCTTCCTGCTTGTTTCCCAGGCTTCTTGCGTTCATGTACAAGCACCTAAGTTAACTAGCCAATTGCCCTACTTTCTCAGTATGAATCAGGAGGCCTCCCCTGTTGCACCTTCCTCCTTGTGTTTCCTCCCGGTATCCCACTTCCACACTTACCTCAGGGCTTAGGTCTCTATCCCTTCGCAAACCTAGTTTAAAGCCCTCCTCACTAGGTTAGCAAGCCTGCCTGCGAAGATGCTCTTCCCTCTCCTTGTTAGGTGGATCCCATTTCTTCCTAGCAATCCTTCTTCCTGGAACAACATCCCATGGTCAAAGAATCCAAAGCCTTCTTAAGACTTCTGAAAGCATGCTCTACACCCCATTCCTCTCAGATTTTGGAAGTCATTTCAGCTTCTTAAATCTTGGTTTGAGTGATGAAGCTATTTTTATAAATCTCACATTGATACTTTCTTTGTGTTTTGTCAAATCTGCAGTGAAAGTGTTCTTAAAATGAACAACCTGCTGGGTCATCATCCGAGACTGCTATGATATGAAATGATATGATAGGAAAAACCATGAACCAGGAGACATACAATTTTCCTCCAAGGAGTTCAGTCACAAATTTAACTAATGCATTTTTTTTAACAAGCATCAGCATGGAAGCATGTCTTCTGGAATGGTGGCTAAAGCACAAAGGGGCATACAAATGTTTAGCATATCTTGCTTGTAAACACCTTGGAATGCCGACTACACAAGTACCATGCAAATGTCTGTTCTCACTTTCCGGTGACATTGAAATAAGAAGAGGGCAGCATTATCTCCCATAAATGTAAACAAACTTGTTTCTCTTAGCGATTGGCTGAACAAGAAGTAGGAATGAGTGGACTTCTAGTCTCTAAAGTTTTACATTGTTTTTGTTTTTGAGTGTGGTTATGTAACAAAAAAAATCTACATTTTTAAGTTGTGCTTTCGCAATAAAGAGATTGCACTCTGGGTACCTGTATGAGGTGAATTGAAAAATACTATTTCTTTTATCATGTTTACAGTGCAAATATTTGTAATAAATAATATAAAGTGAGCCCTGTACATTTTGTATTCTGTTTTAATTGAAATCAATATATTTCAAAATGTAGAAAAACATCCAAAATATTTAATAAATTTCAATTTGTATTCTATTGTTTAACAGTGCAATTAAAACTGGAATTAATTGCCATTAATTTTTTGAGTTAATCTTGTGAGTTAACTGCTATTAGTCGACAGCCCTAATTTCTTAATGTCTAACCTAAATCTCCCTTGCTGCAACTTAAGCTCATTGCTTTTTGTTCTATCCTCAGTAGTTAAGGAGAACAATTTGTCTCTGTCCTCTTTATAACAATCTTTTACATACATAAAGACTGTTATCATGTCACTCCTCAACATTCTCTTCTCCAGACTAAACAAACACATTTTTTTCAATCTTTCTTCATGGGTCAAGTTTTCTAGACTTTTAATAATTTTTGTTGCTCTCTTCTGGAATTTCTCCAATTTATCCACATCTTTCCTGAACCATGGTGCCTAGAACATGACCCAGTACTCCACCTGAGGCTCAGTGCTGAGAAGAATGGAAGAATTACTTCTCATGTTTTGCCTACTACGTTTCTGTATCCCAGAATGGTGTTTGCTGTTTTTGCAACAGTATTACATTGTTGACTCATATTTACTTTGTGATCCACTCTAACCCCCAGATAATTTTCTGTAAAACTCCTTCTGAGGTAGTCATTTCCCATTTTGTATTTGTGCCATTGATTGTTCCTTCTGAAGTGTAGTACTTTGCATTTGCCCTTATTGGCAAACTAGAGAAATGGTCTGAAATAAATAGGATGATATTCAATATTTTAAATTCTAATCCTGTCCTCCAAAGTGTTTGCAATCTCTCACAGATTTACATCATCCACAATCTTTATAAATGTTCTCTCTATGCCATTATCCAAATCATTTAGGAAGTTACTGAATAGAAGCACCCAGGACAAGTCTCTACCTGATATGTCATTCCAGTTTGACTGTGAACCTGTAATAATTACTCTCTGAATACACTTTTCCAACCAGTTGTGCACTCACTTTACAGTAAATTCATCCAGGCCAGGGGTTCCCAAACTTGGTTTGTGGCTTGTTCGGGTAAGCCCCTGGTAGGCCATGAGACACTTTGTTTATCTGAGCATCCGCAGGTAGAGCCGCTCGCAGGTCCCAGTGGCGGTAGTTCACTGCTGTCCTTATGGTTGCAAAGAAGAACATGAAAGCATGACCCAAGTACACCCTGAAGGCTCAGAAACCAGAAGGCAAATAAAAATAACCCTCTCTCTTTCTCAAGATTTTTAAGTCAATCTCATGATTTTGGTGGGCCCGACTCATGATTTTTGAAAGCTGTTGGCTGGCAACACTGAGTGAATAGTAAAAAAAATAGTAAAAATCAGGATCTATTCAATTATAAATTGCAAAGAGGACAAAACCTAAAGCATTTTCAACAAAGGATTTAAACAGTTCTAGTGAAGTGTACTAATTTGCAGGGCAACCACTTTGTTAAATTGCAGCTAGTGTCATCCCAAGATTAAATTATTTTATTGTGACTTTTGCATGGTTTTTGAGTGGTGAGGTAATTTTATTGCCAAAAATTTAGTCAATTTATTATGGGACTGGCAGTCCTAAGGATTGGAGTCCTCTACGCATCCACAGAAGCCAGAAGGGCAGGTTCTCTCATGCAACCCTTCAATGTACTTGTTTAGGGTCCATCTCTTGTAGTAAAAAAGGAGTTCAGTCTCCATGCTCCATTCAATCCTTGACCCTTCATTTGAGTCTGCCAAGAATGACACTTAGACCTGGTCTACCCTAAGTGGGGGGATCGATCTAAGTTACGCAACTTCAGCTACGTGAATAACATAGTTGAAGTCGACATACTTAGACCTAATTTCAGAGTAGCAGCCGTGTTAGTCTGTATTCGCAAAAAGAAAAGGAGTACTTGTGGCTACTTACTTACTTACTTACTTACTTACTTACATACTTAGACCTACTCACCGTGGTGTCTTCGCTACAGTGAGTCAACGGCTTCCACTCCCCGTTGACTCTGCCTACGCCTCTATCAGTGATGGAGTACAGGAGTTGAAGGGAGAGTGCTTGGGGATCAATTTATCACATCTAGACTAGACGCGATAAATTGACCCCCGCTGGATCGATTGCTTCCCTTCAAAACGGCAGGTAGTATAGACATACCCTAGTATCAATTATAATGCTGTGTGTTGTGACTTGGATACAATGCCTTTGGGAACTGGGATTTCAATCAACACATTACACATAGACAATTGAGCTGAACAGATTAGATAGTAGTGAAATTTTAGCCACAAAACATGACTTTGGCTAGGTTTGAACTTTTTACTGAGACTTGAATGGCTCTATATTTCCACTGCAATTGTTCCATTACCTATTTCTGATACTTTCAGGCCCTCCCTATAGCTAGTTTAAATCATACTGGTTGGGTTCTTTTGAAGATCTAGGAATGGGTAGTGTTTTTCACGCCATTTTATTTCTGTTAATCTAACAAGCCAAACAGAATCTCTACTTGGAAAACAGGCAAACAAACTAACTAAAAAGATTTAAAAGGTCACAAATTTTAAAATAAATTCTGTAATGCTTTCATCCAAAATATTTTCATTCCAATCACTATAATGCAAGGCAATAATGCTTTATCTATGTACATTTTGTATAATCTGTTGCAGAATGATCACTGGGTTTTGTTTGAGTCAGCCAGAATTGAGTTTTAGATACCAAATAAACCATCAGTAATCCATTAGGCATTTTTATCAATAGGCAGAAAGTATTTACAGTCTAGTATATACCAGCCCGGGATATCAAATTTAGTGTTAAAATCACGGATGTGAGTATGTGTTTTTCTAAATGCTGTATATTTCTGGAGGTGCAAGTTCCCTTGTTCATGGGAAAACACATCTGCAGTTGGAAAGATTAAAAGAACAAAGTGCCAGTGGAGAAGCCCTTGCCAACATTAAGAGTATTAGGGCAGCACAGGAGAGAGTCAGCAAATCTGGAAAAACACTTTGGAGGGATGGAAAGATTAGTGTAGTATCCAAATAGGCCAGGAGGAGCAGTTCCAGAAATAATTTATGTCTGCCACCTGTAGGAAGAGCTGGATTAAGCATTAGGCTCAATAGCTTTGTGTCTAGATCCCTCAGGCTGAGGATTTTTTGATATGTGTGATCATATAAGTGTGTGTGAGTCCACAACTGAGACAAAAAGCCAAATGATCCCACTGTCCTGACCCAGGTGAGGAAGGGGAAGGAGTCCCCACTGCCCCTTCCTACACAGTGGAGGTGTCTCAGCTGAGGTGATAACTTTGGGGGATGGCCCACCACCTGCTCCTGATCTTCCTGTGGGCAAAGGCTGGGAAGAAGGGGTGTCCCAGCTCATTGTCCTTGGTCCTGTGGCAGGCTTGCTTTTCCCTTCTTCCCAGCCTGATGTTCCTGGTCTTTGGGAAAGCCAGGGAAGCTAGTGGCTTTCACCAGTCACCGGGCCCTCCTTTTTTCTGGGCTGTCACTGCAGCCCAAATAGTGAGCCTGGGATGAAGAAGGGCTCAGTCTTCAGTGGCTGCTCCTGGATACCCTGGTCCACTACAACTTCTAATCTTTAAGAATGTCCCAGGGTGGGAGACAGCTCTGACCCATCGTAGTTCTAGCTCTTTGGGTGACACAAGAACTGTTGCCCTTTTGAAATGGCTGGTGTCCAGGATGGAGGATGGGAGCCTCCAGGGATGGAGACACTGCTCCAAATCCAAGCACTCTGTGTGGAGTGGGATCTTCATCACTTCCTCCCATTTGAGCAGACAGTTCAGGTGGGGGACCTCTCACCTTTCACCATCAGAGAAATCTGACGAAGAGTGAATAATAAACATGCTCTCATTTGGGGTACCGATGTCTTTGTTCCTGTGTGGATATACATATCCATATGAAGAAGAGCCACCCTTTGTGTGAGCAAAAGATTCTTTGTTTACTTTTTTGTAAACACAGAATTTAAACAAAAGCTCTTTTGCAGTGCTCAGCCAGCTCTAGATGCAACTCAGGATTTGCTTAACTAAGAAAGTTTTACAATACTTTTAAGGCAACCTTTTTTAAAAAAACTAAATTGGTTTAACTGAAAACTGGTAAGGCCTGATTCTGATCTCATTTAAACAAGTTTTATGCAATTTCACTGGAGTTATTCCTGATTTAAATTAATGTATGTGAAAGCAGAATCAGGGCCATAGTGTGTGTGTGTTCCACTAGGGGGAAAAATAGTTCTAAAACATATTATAAGACATCTCAATTTTTTGTAAAAAAGAGAAATGTGTATAAATATCCAACCCTGTCTAGAGTTTCCCTTCTGTACTGTGTCTAAAAAAAAATGTGCAAACAAATCCACAGCATTTTCCCCCGAAATGCTAGATGCCTCCAATCAAACAAAAATCTAAGATAATATCTTCAATTTTAATAGAAACATAAAAGCAAGTGTATGATATTGTGTAATAGGAAAATCCCTGTGGCTTTTTAATCTGAGCTTCCTGGGAGAGATTTATAAAGGTTTATTATGTTTAATGGACATTTGAGTAATAAGGTTGTTTTAATGGTAGTTTTAGCAGCTGCTGAAAGAGCTGTGGGAGGTGTGCAATGAAAGTGTTTTGTGCAGCAACTCTTGTCAATCTTGACCATTCCCCTAGTCGGTTTAAGAAAGGAAGTTTTTGTTCCTGGCTCTGAGGAGGGGGGAGCCAGACATACTGGTACCCCTGAGAAAGGAGACTGCAAGTAGCTGGAGATTTGTGCACCAGATACCGGGGTATCAACTATCAGATATATAGATGAGGTTCTTTAGTTTCAAGGAAGCATCACATAAATAAATGGAAAGCAAAGGGGAGAGCACCCTATTGTATGTTCAGAGATTCTAATATTATTACCGGTGACCTGTGGTGAGCACAGGAAACACAAAGCACTGTCTAGCCCAGATGGAGACGAAATATTAAATTATTCGCATTAAGATCGTGGTGTGGAATATATTAAGTCCTTGAGGAAACAGTCCTAAGTGTATTCATTGTAACAGAGACTGTAAACCTTAATGTTTCATTCCTGGATTCTACTCCACCTCTGGTTTGATTTTTGTTTTGTTTTTTTCTAAAAAAGAAAGATAGAATCATAGTTAGGAGAATTTTGTCCATGGTCAGTTGACCAGAAGTGGATTTCACGTGCTCAGGTCATTTAATATGCAATGACAATGAAGCAACTTTTATTCCATGTGTCTGAGGGAAAGTGGATACATTGCTTATATTGCTCCCTCTGTTGGATCATAGGGCACATGGACATCATATCTCAGAAGTGTACTATTACAATGCAATGCATTTTTAATTCATTATTCTCAGAGCGATCTTTGTGCTACAGGCAATAGTCACCGTTTCTTTCCTCCTCTCTTACACATGCGCGCACACACACACACAGAGTTAGGGAGTTAGAATCTCTACCAGTGGAAATAACCAAGAACTCCTTTAGCTGGCAGTAGAAGTAGGCCTCTTATTAAACTCTCTTTGAATAGCCACAAGATGAAAATATTGCTCACACACTTGTAAACATAATGACAGTATATTACAGCACAATTCATGGCCAAGGGGATGAAGGCAGGTGTGGAGAGAATGCTGGAAGGGATAGTGACAAAGGGTCAGTAATAGTAAAAACTATCACAGGGAAATAGCTGACAGCTCATTTTGCTCTAGACAACATACAGAAGATATAGACTTTGTACAGTGATAGTCCAAGGTGGAACCCCAAATCCAAACACCATCACATTTTGGAAACCGCGACATAAAATCTGTGATTCTCCAAAGTGAGTTCAACAAAAAAAATTAAAATGACTGAAATCAAATGACTTTTGGGGTCTGGTGGCAAAGCTGATGTGGGAAGTGCTTTCAAAATCAAGAAACTCAAAGCTGAATTTTGTGGCTTGGACCCATCTCTAATTTGCTGCCATATTTTCAAAGGGATGGGGAGGTGGAAGGAGACAGGCAATTATCATGGTGATAGCAAACCTCAACAGAGGAGGAGGAATGTGATTTTGAGAAAAACCTGGGAATGCTGGGAGCGGTGAAGTGTGAGAAAGCGTGTCAGGCATTAGAGCTGGAAAAATCATAATAGATATCCTCTCCATCTCTTTGCAAGTTCAGAATTGTTGCAGTTCTGTCGATGCCATTGGCAAGGAAAGTTCTGCCTTGTTCGTTCCAAATATATTCTTAACATTTCAAGTAGATCTTTACCCTTTATTTTGCAGATACTCTCTCCTTAGCTGCCGAGTGGGACAAGATCAAATCTGTCAAGAAATCAATGGCTTTCCCCAGTCCATGGAGTCCATGGGAAATCATGGAGAGAAAGAAGGTTTGTGTCTAGAATGACAGTGTATTTTATGCTGTTTTTCCACTGCTTGGAACCACATACCTTTCTCTGTACATCTAAATGCATGCTATGGAGTGATATGTGACGTGTATTGGAGCAGCACTAGCATTTTTCACACATCTCCAGTCAGCTGCACCTCCAGCCCAAGAAAAGGTATCAGAGCTCTTTCTACAGACTGTCAATATCTATCCCAGTGTCATTCTTAAAACCAGAGCAGGGATTTGAAACTGGCCTCAATGCCACTTATTAGCTGCTATCACTCAAGAAAGAGATCTTGGCGTCATTGTGGATAGTTCTCTGAAAATATCCACTCAATATGCAACAGCAGTCAAAAAAGTGAACAGAATGCTGGGAATAATTAAGAAAGGAATAGATAATAGGACATAAAATATTATGTTACCTCTATATAAATCTTGAATACTGTGTGCAGATGTGGTCGCCCCATCTCAAAAAGGTATATTGGAATTGGAAAAGTTTCAGAAAAGGGCAACAAAAATGATTAGGGGTATGAAACAGCTTCCGTATGAGGAGAGATGAATAAGACTGGGACTTTTCAGCTTGGAAAAGAGATGGCTAAGGGGAGATATGATTGAGGTCTATAAAATCATGACTGGTGTAAAGAAGGAAGTCTTGTTTACTACTTCTCATAACACAAGAAATAGGGGGCCACCAAATGAAATTAATAGGGAGCAGGTTTAAAACAAATAAAAGGAAGCATTTCTTCAAACAACGCACAGTCAACCTGTGGAACTCCTTGCCAGAGGATGTTGTGAAGGCTAAGACCATAACAGGGTTCAAAAAAGAAGTAGATAAATTCATGGAGGATAGGATCATCAATGGCTATAAGCCAGGATGGGCAGGAATGATGTCCCTAGCCTCTGTTTGCCAGAAGCTGGGAATGAACGACAAGGAATGGATCACTTGATGATTACCTGTTCTGTTCATTCCCTCTGGGGCACCTGGCACTGGCCACCGTCAGAAGACAGGATACCAGACTAGCTGGACCCTTGGTCTGACCCAGTAGGGCCCTTCTTATGTTATCAAACTTAAGGATAAAAATCTTTCAAGTGAATTTGGTTTGGTGACTAATCTGATACAGTGTATTTGCTCATCTTATATTTCTAAACAGCAATGTGGTGATTATACATGACAAGAAAATCTAACACCTCGGGTAGATATGGAGGTAATGCTATTGTTCCTTACTGGGAGATGTAGAAGTGCATGTAATCCTGTCTCTCCGCTGAGTGGTTGCTAGAATAGAGTTATCAAAGGCTACTCCCTTTTGCCAGTTTTATTGAATTAACAAAGATTTTTTT
Organism: Dermochelys coriacea; assembly: GCF_009764565.3. NCBI lineage: Eukaryota > Metazoa > Chordata > Testudines > Dermochelyidae > Dermochelys > Dermochelys coriacea. The sequence goes on along the minus strand of NC_050073.1, from coordinate 93,632,934 downwards.
TGTTAATTGAACATGCTTTAAAGTACTTTAAAGGGGACATTGCCAAATGCTTGTATATAATATTTATGTGTTTATACTTTGCATTGTTGGTAATAGGCTTTTAGACACTTTCTGTCCTTCCCAATTTTGCCCTCTTTCATGAAGCAAATAGTGCTAAGTTTTCCTTCTGTGTTGTTCCTCCCAGAGCACAAGTTAACATGACTCATTTAAATTTAATCGACTTCTTTGCTTATGCACCAGAGCTATTAATGAGACTACTTGGAATTACTAATGATACTATTTACTATGAGCCAGACTGTGACCCATCCAGTGAGCCTGCATAAGGAAGTAAGGTGTGAAAGTTCCCTCCTTACTCCCTTGTACCAAGCACTCAGCCTATATGTATCACCACAAGAAGGAGAGCAGCCCTCAAAGGGACTGCTCTGTTCACTCCTATTCAGGGTGGGTAAGGAATGGGCAGAAAGAGTCTGCCATATTCATGCTCCTACAGAGCTGAACTATGCACCAGGGAAGCTTGGAGAGAGGCGCTCAGGTTGCAGAAGAGAAAAGTTCGGACAGGGCATCAGAAATCTCTGAGCACATGAACACGTGGCTAGAATACTAAATGCAGTTGTTGCAGCATCTCTATAAACAGTTCTTTAAAAAGAGCCAGTTCAGTTTTGTTTTTTGAAATATGGAGTCCTCATGTTATTATCCAGCACACAATAAATTAAACAGTTTGCTGGTTGAGCAGTGCAACTATGCCCATGGAGAAAGCTTCTGAACAAGCCACACCTGACTCCCCTCTGTATTGCAGTAGTGCCTAGTGTACCAGTCAGGACTGGGTTCCCATTGCAGTAGGTCCTTTGTAAACAGACAGTAGAACCTTCACTGAAGAGCTCACAGTCAAATTTAGGACAATGTGCAACAGTGAGAAAAGCTGTATGTTGTAACAAATCCATGCCAGCCAAGACTTTATTTTTGTCACTAAACTGCACATTATAGCTACTTGCAGCTTCCTGAAAGCAGCTGGGATAGACTTCAGATCTTCCTGCTGCTAGACCACAGCCCCAACAATTTGAGCTAATATTGGAAAATCATTGTTAACTGCTATCAGTATAGGACCTATGACACAAAGCCAAACAGTTCTGATTCCATTTAGCAGGGGACAATAGAGCATACATTAATTTACTCATTTATGATGATATACTTCGGTTTACTGAATTTAGCATAATTTTAATTTAAGCACTAAACATACTGCTTACTCCAGAAGGGAGCTTGAGCTCAGAAACTATTAGGTAGCATTGGATGGTGGTAGAAGTTCCTGCCCATCATCTTTTCAGCACCAACCTATGGATGATCCAAGATCATTTAAAGACAAATAAGTTGGAATCATTTTGTTCTACAGCCTCAATTAATGCAAGCTGGAAATCAGCAGACGGTACATGAGAGGTTATGCCCCAGAGCATGTAAATTTTGACAGCCATGCCACTGGGATAATAAACAACAGTTAATGCTGCCTGATTTTATGAATGGCCCAAAACACTCCCTACTGCCTGTTTTTGCCATTCCACATACTTTTCTACTTAAAGCTCAAGTCAAAACTAACAGGGGGCTAATTAGATTCCCATATTACCTATTGATCTTTTACAGGGCAATCAAATTGTTAGTCTTCAAAAATATTTGAATAACGATAATTCTTCTGCCAGATTCAACAAATGACAAAGTGCTCCAGTTTCAAACTGTAGTTCCTTGGTGAATGTGGACATTATGTGATGTAGGGAGGTGAGGGTGAGTCATGATTTAGATCGCCAAAGATTTCAGTAGGAGATAACAAAAAGGATCTCTATCATTCTGTCTTTGCACGCACACACACACGAGCATGTGGCAGAAACACTCACTCTCTCTAATTTCTCTTGTTAGTTATGTCTGAGGGACCATTCTCCAAATCCCTTGGGTTCTGTGCAGTATGAATTCTCATGCTCCAATCCAGCAGTGTCTATTATAACTGGCACCGTATTTTCCTAATGCGTTAGCACAAACCCTTAAATCCAATACACAAATATGGTGGTTTTGGGAGCAGTTTGTAGGTACAATCATCAGGATCCTGCCTGGAGACTTTTTACTCATGATGCTTAATAAAATCTAGTGCTTTGGTTTGATATGCTCCAGGAAGATGTTGTAAAAATGCAGAAGAGAAGGAACTAAAGAAAGTAATTGGAAACCTTGTTTTGCCTTTTCTGGGGACCAGTTGCTGCTGGTTTTCAGGACGGCTGCAGAAAGTGCCAAGGAAGAATAGATTTCAGTTAGCACATATTACAATCACCATTCAAATATGCAGAGGGGGGATTCCCCTTAATGCTATTGAAATCTGAAAATTCTGCTGGCATTAACCTGGGACTTGGAAGACCTTGGTTCAATATCCTGCTCTATCACAGACTCCCTGTGCGATCTTGCACAAGTCACTAAAAGCTGAATGCTCCAAAGAAATTAGGCATTTGGATGCTCAACATCACAAGCAGAGATAGGTGCCTCCTACAGCCTGGACTTGTGAGACGGGCAGGGCTTAGCATATACCCATCTCACCAGCATATCTGATTGGCCATCACTGTGACTCTCAAAGCTTGAGTTATTCACCTAAGTTCCTATACAATGAATGGGGAGATACAACCACCTTGGCCTGCGATTCACAAAAGACACCATGCTAGATGGCTAGGGAGCTGCCTAAAGTAGCCAATGGGAGATACCAAATGAGAGGGATAGGTGCCAAGCCCCACCCCTCTCACAGAGACAGGCACCTAAGTCCAAGCTGAAAGGAGGTGCCTATTTCTGCTTGCGATTCTGAAGTTAGGAAACCTCTTTGGAGTTAGGACTGTGGGAGAAGGAATGTGAACTGGGATTTGCCACCTCTCAGGAGGATGCTCTAACCACCTGACTAAGGGATATTTTGATATGAGCCTCCCTCAGTCACTCCAGTTGAAGCTGTTGCACTCTGGATAAACAAAGAAAGAGTGATTGGAACAGGGGGACTGGATACTGGATGTTGAACGTACTGGGTGTCCAACGTGCTGGGTGAGTGTGCAAACCATCACATCGCTATAGAGTCATTCTCATGCTTTGTGTGCTTTCTCACTCCCTGGCCCAAATGACTCTTTAAGTCTTGAACTGGGGGGTCTCCCACATTAGGTGAGTACCTAACCACCAGCCTAAAAGTTCTGAGGGAGTTATGGCTTCTCCTCTCCCCTGGCTTGTTTTGTGTGGAGTTGGGTGGCCCCAAGTACGCCTACTGGATTGGACCCTGTATGTAAATTAGGCGGCCAAACACCTATATTCCCTGGGTTCAGATGGGAGTTAAATGCCCTGACACCTACAGTGAAGCTGCAGCAAGTATGCCCAGAGGCAGAAACATAGGTGCCTGGATAACTGTACTGAAAAAACGTAGGCACCAAGTGAGTTTAGGCACTGACAGGGTTTGGCAGGGAGATTTGTGCACTGTAATAGAGCCAAAACTGGGTATTAGGTGCCTAAAAGACAAACTTAGTCTTTCTGTTTCTCAGTTCCCATGTGTAAAATGGGATAATTGCATTTTCCTATCTTGGATTTTTTGAGGATAAATACATTAAAATTGTGAGGTGCCCAATCCCCGCAATATGTGGGCCAGCAAAATGAGATGGTGCAGACGAAGATGTAATCTGGTACTGGTATGGCATAGTGACAGGTTGTTGTAGATTACTTCCTCTCTGTGGCAAGCCACATTACCCTCCCTGTAATGCTCCTGTGGCAGCATTGCTACATGCTGCCCGTTTAGCAGGGCAGATTGTTATGTTATAATCTAGACCTAAAATCCTCTACCAGGTGGGTTCATTTGGTCTTTCTTTAGATCAACCCACTCTAATCAGTAGACATGTGCAGGCCCAAAGAATCTTGCTGAGCGCATGCACGCATGAGAGCCTTAACGAAAGAAGAAAGTAGGAATGAAGGCTAATTCAGAGACCTGTACATTTATGCAGAGTGAACTGATTTTTATTTAAAAGGAAAATGATTATGTTTAAACAATTACGTATTTGTCTACTTAATAATGACCAGAGTTGAAGGGCTAAAGATGCCTTTGAAGTTCAATTGATAAATTGTCTCCAGATTCTGGAAAATAATCATACAGCTGGCTGACTGTATATTTAAATTCAATTTGAGACAATCAGAAAATTGTAGCCATCTGCAGACTTCTGCATCTTGTTTTATTTGTGTGTGTGTGTGTGTGTGTACGCTAGCTAAGATAAGAGCCTGAGGGATGAATGCCCTAATGCAGGTTTATGTGATATGAGAACAATTCAAACTTAAATGCTGATTCCTGGTATGTTACCCACACATTGCCAAGATATAAGATCTGTCCCCAGTTAAGGCTGATTATTATGCAATCCTTTCATTCATCTGCATAGAATAGATTAGACTACCACAAAATTCATTGGTTAGAGTGTGTCAGGAGGGTTTTGAGATATCTAAAAAGGAGGTTATGGTTCTATTTATATTATCAGGCCTTTTTTTCTTAAATGAAAACAGTATGCATCGAAAGCCTGCACTGTACTTCAAATCTGCTTCAGCTGGTACCAGCTAGTGTGGCTGCTGAGAACTGTGTAGCATTATACACATGGGCATTGTCATGGGTTTTTAAATCCATTTTGTGGTGAGGTCTTTCTCTTCTGAACAATGCAATCACTGTCTACTCCTTTACAATGAAATATATGGTCTGTTTTTCACCTTTCAGGACACATTTTTGTCTTCCTCCTTCAAAGTGAAAATGTACCCCTTGGGTAAAATTGGAAAGCACGTTACATCAGGAATAATTTAGGGACTGTAATTCATAACCCACCAGTTTAGTCTCCAGTAGGCAAAGGCTGCCTTAGTATAGATGATCTGTGGGCCATGCCTGGGCTCTGAGACAAGTTTCACATAACAGGAAATGCAACAGTAAATATTTATCATAAAATTAACCAGGTGGGGAGCATGGGGGAATAATATCTGCAGACAGTCTTTTTCTAAAGAAACAATCTTCCTGTTCCTGCTGATGCCCCCTGGTGGTCACACACTATGTAAAGGCAGTATAATTTTTCCTTGGATGCATTTATCCTGCAGCTGCTCTGGATCTAAGAAATTACTCAGAAAGATTCAGGCAGGGACAATCTTTACTGTGTAATGTAACAGCCTCCCAAAAGAACAACACCACAACTAAGAGGAGTTTCTCCATCCACCCACCTAAATATTCAGTTAGTGACCGCTTGTAAGACTACTCCAATAGCTCCATTTGGCAACTTCTCATAATACTACATTCTGCTTAACTATCACTCCAGATTACTGAGATGAATCTTAAGTCTCAATCACAGCAATGGCTTTTATAACAGCAACAATACTTTACTCCAGCCTGCACTCAGACTTGCCAACCACCTTCTTCTCCCTAATAACAGTCCCTATTATGACTATCAGGAATTGATGATCTCATGCTAGAAGATCCCTTACATTGTAATTTGACAAAAAGTGGAGCAAAGCCATCTTGCAAGTCAAGCACGTTTGCATTAGGGTCTCAGAGTACTCATCAAAGTGTCATGCTGTAGAAAAATCCTGAAGAATTCCAATCTTACCTTCTCTACCATCATATCCTAGCCAGAAAACAAAAGTTCTCACACAAAAACATTACCAAATTCTTCAAAAATCACCCAAGACAAAACCCAACAATGTGAAAAAGAAATACTTTTCAAGGTGATGTAACACCAAATGGATTTGTAACAACCTTTACCTCTCCTTCTCACCATGAGTAATCAGAAAGATTTCATTAGACAGCTTCAACATCACAGCACAAACCACTACTACTTGTAATACAAAAGTAATTGAGTTTGCTGGTAGCAATAGTAATCTGTTATCCTCAACCAGACAAGAGTCTAGATGAAATATACATTGTGACAGCATGATGTATACTCTAATAGACATGGGTTACACACTGCTGTTACTTCGGTGGATAGGATGGTCACTAAGAAAAGTATAGTGACTGGGTTCGTAGACAGTATGGTGACCAAGTCTCAAGGGAAGCCACAATATTCCCTTATACGGTATTTTCACGGCAACAGCTGAAGCAATGGCTGCTTGAATAAATAAAATATCAATGGACAATTCCTAAATCCCCTTGTAGGGGAATTTAACCTTATTTCTGACCTGGAGCAGCCTCCTTATAGAATACCCTCCATCTCTTTTCAATTATTACCTGAAAACCTAACTTCCCACCCCTACCCCTTCCTTATAAATCTTAAGCATTCACTGTGGGCCTGATCCAGCTCCTGCTGAAGTCAATGGCATACCTCCCATGCAGTGACCTAAAACCAGGTGGGATAATTCCCATGAGTAGAACGTTAAAATCAGTTGTTATAACCTATTTAGGAAGGATCATATGGGCAAAAGGGGAGGGGGAATAGCACTCTATGTAAAAATGACCACTCATAACTTTGAAGAAAATGGTCTTGAATGCTTATGGATCAATGTCCTAACAGAACAGAAGGTGGGGTATTAGTTGGTGTCTGCAGACCACTAAATCACACAAGGGAACAGGATGACCAGATACTCATGCACTTATCTATAATGTATAGTACAAAATCTGTTTCATCATGAGGGACTTCAATTTGAGTAACATATGCTAGAGGCTTCATGCTGCCAGTACTAAAACATCCTTGGAATTTCTAAATATTAAAAATGAGAGTTTTCTAACTCAAAAAGTATTGACCCTCTTACAGCTCCACAGGATCAGTGCTATGCCCACACCTTTGGAATAGTCTCTTGGAGGAACCCCTTTGATACGCCAGGCTCCCAATGGGTTTCACTCATACCTCAGGGTAAGCCATACTTCCTCACTGCCTCTTGAGACTGAATCTCTGGGCTTCAGCACCCGTGTTTCACACTATGAGCTCCGTTCAGTGAGTCCAACTCAGACAGACTCCTGGGAGAGACTTGTAGGCTTTCTAGGGATTACGGCACCTTACCCAGTATTTTCAGTGATACTCAAGCAGCATTTCAGAACGACTGGGTTTATTGGTCAAATGGAACACAGTATAAGAAATCCTTTGGTTAGCACAGAGAAATGAAGGTTAAGTCAGCCAAGAGCCCCAGCCAAGCTGAACTGACCTCCATATTCAGGCTCTGTTTGTCTCTCTGTCTGACTTCTTGTCATTTCCCAGGTGAGAAAGCTCCCAGCTTTCTCCAGAAGGCAACACACCTTCTAGTGCTTTATTCTTGAGCTGAGGTCTCTGTTCAGCTTCCTGCTGAGAATGTTGTTCATTGGAGCTTAAATTGTCTCTCTAGGCCCCTTGTTGATCTGGGTCAGTTTCAGTCAGTTTCTTAATGACGCTACTCATTCTACCCAGACAGGGTGATGACACACAAACACCCCTATATCTTCTAGCCTTCCCTGGCAGCCAACTTAGTCCTTCCCCCCGTCCCCCGCATGATTCCGTAGCCATGCAGCATATAGAGGAAACTGAGACACACAGAGGATTCATTAAAAAAAATTACAAGAATTCCCCCTTTGTCACATATCCAGCATGGGGGAATTCTATATTATACTTTGTCTTGACAGATAAAGAGGAACTGATCACAGAACTGAAAACTGGTAGTAACTGAGGTACAAGTGATCATGACTTGATCACATGTATAATGGGCAAACAGAATAAAGTCCAGAGAAGTGAAAGATACTCACAGACACACAGTTGGTGCTTTCAAAGGGCCAATTTCACAAAACAGAAAATAATATTGAGACAAATCAGGTGGAAGGAAGAATGTAATCAAAAATGGGAATGATAATTAGGAACTGTTTAAGATCACTTTTTTTGATGTCCAAAAAGTCACAATCCCACAATCGAGGAAGAATGCCATACTGGTTAAATAAATGACCTAGTTTGGAATAGAAGTGAAGGAAATTATAAAATGATGATGATAATAATAATAATTAATATAACAAAGGGAAGAAAGGGGAAGTTGATAGTAATGAATATAGAAAAGGAGTACTTGTGGCACCTTAGAGACTAACAAATTTATTAGAGCATAAGTTTTCGTGAGCTACAGCTCACTTCATCAGATGCATTTGGTGGAAAAAACAGAGGAGAGATTTATATACACACACAGAGAACATGAAACAATGGGTTTATCATACACACTGTAAGGAGAGTGATCACTTAAGATAAGCCATCACCAGCAGCAGGGGGGGGGGAAGGAGGAAAACCTTTCATGGTGACAAGCAAGGTAGGCTAATTCCAGCAGTTAACAAGAATATCAGAGGAACAGTGGGGGATGGGGTGGGGGGGGAGAAATACCATGGGGAAATAGTTTTACTTTCTGTAATGACTCATCCATTCCCAGTCTCTATTCAAGCCTAAGTTAATTGTATCCAGTTTGCAAATTAATTCCAATTCAGCAGTCTCTCGTTGGAGTCTGTTTTTGAAGCTTTTTTGTTGAAGGATAGCCACTCTTAGGTCTGTAATCGAGTGACCAGAGAGATTGAAGTGTTCTCCAACTGGTTTTTAATGTTATAATTCTTGATGTCTGATTTGTGTCCATTCATTCTTTTACGTAGAGACTGTCCAGTTTGGCCAATGTACATGGCAGAGGGGCATTGCTGGCACATGATGGCATATATCACATTGGTAGATGCGCAGGTGAACGAGCCTCTGATAGTGTGGCTGATGTGATTAGGCCCTATGATGGTATCCCCTGAATAGATATGTGGACAGAGTTGGCAACGGGCTTTGTTGCAAGGATAGGTTCCTGGGTTAGTGGTTCTGTTGTGGGTGTGTGGTTGCTGGTGAGTATTTGCTTCAGATTGGGGGGCTGTCTGTAAGCAAGGACTGGCCTGTCTCCCAAGATCTGTGAGAGGGATGGGTCGTCCTTCAGGATAGGTTGTAGATCCTTGATGACGTTGGAGAGGTTTTAGTTGGGGGCTGAAGGTGATGGCTAGCGGCGTTCTGTTATTTTCTTTGTTGGGCCTGTCCTGTAGTAGGTGACTTCTGGGTACTCTTCTGGCTCTGTCAATCTGTTCTTCACTTCAGCAGGTGGGTATTGTAGTTGTAGAAATGCATGATAGAGATTTTGTAGGTGTTTGTCTCAGTCTGAGGGGTTGGTTGCTGTTATATCGTAGAGCTTGGCTGTAGACAATGGATCGAGTGGTATGATCTGGATGAAAGCTAGGCATGTAGGTAGGAATAGCGGTCAGTAGGTTTCCGATAGAGGGTGGTGTTTATGTGACCATCGCTTATTAGCACTGTAGTGTCCAGGAAGTGGATCTCTTGTGTGGACTGGTCCAGGCTGAGGTTGATGGTGGGATGGAAATTGTTGAAATCATGGTGGAATTCCTCAAGGGCTTCTTTTCCATGGGTCCAGATGATGAAGATGTCATCAATGTAGCGCAAGTAGAGTAGGGGCATTAGGGGACGAGAGCTGAGGAAGCGTTGTTCTAAGTCAGCCATAAAAATGTTGGCATACTGTGGGGCCATGCGGGTACCCATCGCAGTGCCGCTGATTTGAAGGTATACATTGTCACCAAATGTGAAATAGTTATGGGTGAGGACAAAGTCACAAAGTTCAGCCACCAGGTTAGCCGTGACAGTATCGGGGATACTGTTCCTGACGGCTTGTAGTCCATCTTTGTGTGGAATGTTGGTGTAGAGGGCTTCTACATCCATAGTGGCTAGGATGGTGTTTTTAGGAAGATCACCAATGGACTGTAGTTTCCTCAGGAAGTCAGTGGTGTCTCGAAGATAGCTGGGAGTGCTGGTAACGAAGGGCCTGAGGAGGGAGTCTACATAGCCAGACAATCCTGCTGTCAGGGTGCCAATGCCTGAGATGATGGGGCATCCAGGATTTCCAGGTTTATGGATCTTGGGTAGCAGATAGAATACCCCAGGTCGGAGTTCTAGGGGTGTGTTTGTGCGGATTTGTTCTGTGCTTTTTCAGGGAGTTTCTTGAGCAAATGCTGTAGTTTCTTTTGGTAACTCTCAGTGGGATCAGAGGGTAATGGCTTGTAGAAAGTGGTGTTGGAGAGCTGCCTAGTAGCCTCTTGTTCATACTCCGACCTATTCATGATGACGACACCACCTCCTTTGTCAGCCTTTTTGATTATGATGTCAGAGTTGTTTCTGAGGCTGTGGATGGCACTGTGTTCTGCATGGCTGAGGTTGTGGGGTAAGCGATGCTGCTTTTCCACAACTTCAGCTCGTGCACGTCAGCGGAAGCACTCTATGTAGAAATCCAGGCTGCTGTTTCGACCTTCAGGAGGAGTCCACCCAGAATCCTTCTTTTTGTAGTGTTGGCAGGAAGGTCTCTGTGGGTTAATATGTTGGTCAGAGGTGTGATGGAAATATTCCTTGATCTGAGACGTCGAAAATAGGATTCTAGGTCACCACAGAACTGTATCATGTTCGTGGGGGTGGAGGGGCAAAAGGAGAGGCCCCGAGATAGGACAGATTCTTCTGCTGGGCTAAGAGTATAGTTGGATAGATTAACAATATTGCTGGGTGGGTTACGGGAACCATTGTTGTGGCCCCTTGTGGCATATAGTAGTTTAGATAGCTTAGTGTCCTTTTTCTTTTGTAGAGAAGCAAAGTGTGTGTTGTAAATGGCTTGTCTAGTTTTTGTAAAGTCCAGCCATGAGGAAGTTTGTGTGGAAGGTTGGTTCTTTATGAGAGTATCCAGTTTTGAGAGCTCATTCTTAATCTTTCCCTGTTTGCTGTAGAGGATGTTGATCAGGTGGTTCCGCAGTTTCTTTGAGAGTGTGTGGCACAAGCTGTCAGCATAGTCTGTGTGGTATATAGATTGTAATGGATTTTTTATCCTTGTAACAAAGCCCGTTGCCAACTCTGTCCACATATCTATTCAGGGGATACCATCATAGGGCCTAATCACATCAGCCACACTATCAGAGGCTCGTTCACCTGCGCATCTACCAATGTGATATATGCCATCATGTGCCAGCAATGCCCCTCTGCCATGTACATTGGCCAAACTGGACAGTCTCTACGTAAAAGAATGAATGGACACAAATCAGACATCAAGAATTATAACATTCAAAAACCAGTTGGAGAACACTTCAATCTCTCTGGTCACTCGATTACAGACCTAAGAGTGGCTATCCCTCAAAAAAAGCTTCAAAAACAGACTCCAACGAGAGACTGCTGAATTGGAATTTTTGCAAACTGGATACAATTAACTTAGGCTTGAATAGAGACTGGGAATGGATGAGTCATTACAGAAAGTAAAACTATTTCCCCATGGTATTTCTCCCCCCACCCCATCCCCCACTGTTCCTCTGATATTCTTGTTAACTGCTGGAATTAGCCTACCTTGCTTGTCACTATGAAAGGTTTTCCTCCTTTCCCCCCCCCTGCTGCTGGTGATGGCTTATCTTAAGTGATCACTCTCCTTACAGTGTGTATGATAAACCCATTGTTTCATGTTCTCTGTGTGTGTATATAAATCCCTCCTCTGTTTTTTCCACCAAATTCATCCGATGAAGTGAGCTGTAGCTCACGAAAGCTTATGCTCTAATAAATTTGTTAGTCTCTAAGGTGCCACAAGTACTGCTTTTCTTTTTGCGAATACAGACTAACACGGCTGCTACTCTGAAACCAGTAATGAATATAAATCAGAAGTTAGGTATTGTGTAAAATTGATAAGGAAAACAAAAGGACACAAAAAGAACTTTATGGCAAGCAGAGAAAAGGATAATAAGAAGGAGTTTTTAAAATTAAATAAGGAATAAAATAAATCCCAACAATGATATGGGTCCATTACTATGGACATGATGATAGAATTATCAATAATAAGCAGAAAAGACAGAAGTTTTCAATAAATATTTCTGTACTTTATTTGGGAAAAAATACCCAGATAATGTAGACATGTTATATGATAACACTCTTTCCATCCCACAGATATCTCAGGGGGATGTTAATAGTAGTTGCTAAAGTTAGGCATTTTTAAATCAACAGGTCCAGATAACTTGCATTCAAAAGTTTTAAAAGAGCTGGATGGGGAGCTCTCTGGACCATTACAATTGATTTTTAATAAGTCTTTGAATACTGGGGAAGTTCCAGAAGACTGGAAGAAAGCTAATAGTCTGTCAATATTTAAAAAAGGCAAGTGGGATGAACTGTGTAATTATAGGCCTGTCAGTCTGACATTGATCTCGGGCAAAATAATGTAATGGTTAATATGGGACTCAATTAATAAAGAATTAAAGCAGGGTAATATTACTAATGCCAATCAATATGGGGTTATGTAAAACAGATCCTGTCAAACTAACTTGATATCTTTTTTGGATGAGGTTACAAGTTTTGTTGATAAGGGAATAGTGTCGACATAAGATGCTTAGACTTCTTTAAGACATTTGACTTGGTACCCCATGACATTTTGATTAAAAAAACCTAGAAAGGTATAATTTACTTGGCAGACATTAAATGGATTAAAAACTAGACAACTGATAAGTCTCAAAATGTAATTGCAAATGGGGACTCATCACTGAATGATCCATTCTTTGCCCTAAACTATTAAACATTTAATTAATGACATGGAAGATAACTTTGTCAGTGATGATATGTTTTCAAATGACACACACACTGGGGGAATGGCAAATAATGAAAGGGACAGTTCACTTATACAGAGCAATCTGGACCACTTGGTAAACTGTACACAAGCAAACAATATGTTTTAATATAAACAATTCTAAATGTATATATCTAGGAGAAAATAAGTAGGCCATACTTATAGGATGGGGGTTCTGAAAAAGATTTGGGAATTGTGGTGGATAATCAGCTGAACCTAAGCTTCCATTGAGACACTGTGGCAAAAAAAAGTCCTTGGATGCATAAACAGTGAACTCTTGAGTAGAAGTAGAGAGGTTATTTTACCTCTTTATTTGGCACTGGTATGACTGCCACTGAAATACTGTGCCCAGTTCTGGTGCCCACAATTCAAGAACGCTGTTGCTAAATTGGAGAAACAATGACTAAAAGATTAGAAAACATGCCTTATAGTGATAGACTCAAAGATCTCCATCTATTTAGCTTAACAAAGAGAAGGTGAAGGGATAACTTGATTACAGTCTATAAGTAGCTATATGGGGAGCAAATATTTAATTATGGGCTCTTCAATCTAGCAAAGAAAGGTATAACATGATCCAACGGCTGGAAGTTGAAGCTCGACAAATTCAGTCTGGAAATAAGGTGTACATTTTTGACAGTGAGGGTAACTAACGATTGAGAAAATTTACTAAAGGTCATGGTGGATTCTCCATCACTGACAATTTTTAAATCAAGATTGGATTTTTTTGAAAAGGTATGCTCTATGAATTATTTTCGGGAAATTCTGTGGCCTGTGTTAAACAGGAGGTCAGACTAAATTATTAGATTTGTCCTTTCTGGCCTTGAAATCTATGAGTTGAATGTTCCAGGATCAAGCTTTATATTGGGAAATTTGTCCTTGGTTGACAACTGGTTACTTCCTAGTGGCTACTTGTATGTAACAAACCAAAGCAATTTAGCCCTTAATACCTGTCTACCTATTTCTCCCTTTGCATCTCTACAACTGTATAATGTATTGTGCATATATCTATAAATACATTTATTACAGGGTTCAGGGTTTCTTTTAATGAATGATGAAGTCTAAAACCTACCTGAAAAATGATTGCCTGCAGAATATTTAAAACCTTGTGTTCACATAGTAAATCTTTAGACATCCATGGCAAAAAAATACATCATTAAAAAAACAAAAACAAAAACAACCTAATGTAGCATTTGTGATCTGACCTGTTTTAAGAATATGCCTGTAAAATAAATTTAGCACATGAAAAACAGTGTATGCCTAGGCTCTACATATGGTCAGACTTTAAACAAATACTTACTAGAATAATAACCCACAATGGAGTTAAACATCCTGACTATAGATTTTTTTTTCTTTGCCCAAATCACTGAAGTTCTGTATTTTTTCCCCAAGGGCATGTTGTTTTGCTAATGGATTTACCACCACCATTTGGTTTAAGTTCCTGGAGTCTGCTCCAATCAGAGCACAAATCACTGCACAGGGAAAACACATGGAGGTTCATCTCTTTCATCCTGGGGCTCTCAAGGAAGCAAACTGTTATTTCTTTGCCTTTGAAAGACCATGTTTAGAGATGGGTGACAGAGCAGATAGAGTGACGAACGAGACTAAACTTTGGTGTGTCTTGGAACCTTCTCCTGGAGAGCAAAGTCCAGAACCGCTGAGATAAAGCAAATTCCATCACAAACCACAGAAACACATTAGCTTTCCCTCTGTGCCTTGTTTATATAATAATTTGATATTTATGTATTTAATTAATTAATTTACTGGCTTTTGAGAATTTTCTTTCGTCCCCTTCCCTTAGCCTTTACTTTTAATCTCCACTAGACTGAATTAACAGAGGGGCCCTCAGTTGTCCCCTTTAATGTGGTATTTTTCTCAGAGGCATCACCTCCTTTCATTGTCTCTGATTGCTTTTCCATGAAGTTGGTTGTTAGATGTGGTATGCAAAATCTCTCAGTGCTCAATTCCCCATTCATAAGGGAAGACTCCACCAAAAGGCGACAAAGTTCCCCAGCCTTGTAAGCTTCACCTCCACACTTCCTGCTCTTCCTGTCATGACAAGAACTTGGATTTATAACCATGAATGAGGCTCGCATACTAGAACAGTCCAATGGTCCATCTGCTCTGTTACCCTGCAGAAGTATTGATAGTTGCCAGTACTAGACATAAAACACACGTAAGGAGCCTAATCGTGATAAAATGAATGGACCATTGGCAGAAATTTCTTCCTGATTACAACTGCTGCTCACTTATACCCTAAAGAATGAACACTGATTAATAGTCCACATCCTTTTTGTAGCTGATGTATCTGAAGATCCTGATCTTATTCATATATGTTTAATTATACTTTAAATCAATTTTCCTGAGTATTTTCCTCTGGCTCAGAGTTCCATGATTGTATGGGTTTGCTTGTTTGTGTTGTTTTTGTTTTATACAAGTCCTATTACTTTAAATTTGTTGCCATTTACATTTTTACCACACCTTTATTTTTTATATTATGGGGAATAGTAAGTAAATAGAAACACCATGGTATGTGCTTGAAGGAATTACATATTCAGTAAAATTAAACTGTTAACAAGCTCCATTATCTTGTGATTCTTTGGTTTCTGAAACACTTGCTGTGTGCCCTCTGCTGTTCTGAGTTGTGTATTTCATTTTTATTCTCTTCTGCTTTGGTCCATTAGAATGGACCTGCACTGGCCTACTGGCCTACCCTATTCATTATTTTATTAATTTAATATTCGCTCAGATTTTTAAAGTAATTTGCTACAGTGATTCTTTAATTCAGGGATCGGCAACCTTTGGCATGTGGCCCATCAGGAAAATCTGCTGGAAGTCCAGGCTGGTTTGTTTACCTGCCATGTCCGCAGGTTCAGCCAATCACAGCTCCCAGTGGCCGCGGTTTGCCATCCCAGGTCAATGAGGGCTGCAGAAAGCGGCGCAGGCTGAGGGATGTTCTGGCCACCACTTCCCGCAGCCTCCATTGGCCTGGGATGGCAAACCACAGCCAGTGGGAGCTGCGATCAGCTGAACTTGCAGATGCTGCAGGTAAACGAACCGTCCTGGTCCGCCAGCCGCTTTCCCTGAGGGGCCGCATTGCCAATGCCTACTTTAGTTCCTTTTGTTTTCACTTTCAATAAGCACTGAGTTTTACTGGCAGTAACATTTCTGGAAAGCAAATTTCAGAGCCACATCTATAAATATTCAGAGGCAACACATATTTTGATGGTGTAAATGCTTTAGTATTCATCCAGTTACAGAAACAATACCATGTGACTTATCTGATGAATCACAACCAACCAACCCAACACAAATATTGAATTTTCAGTGAGAGCTATTCATGATCATGAGTAATACATTATTTTTAATTATCAAAATATGAAGAAATCAGGGAATTTTGGCCTATTCATGGATAGCAGAAAAACAGACTAAATCCACTGAATAAATTTTGCATATTATTCATTCAGTTCAGGTACTTATTTGATATTCTATATACAAGTGGTGTTTTTAGTGATATCTGGCTTGAGTTTCAAGTTTAGATTATAAATATGCATAATTACCAATGCCAAGGAGCGCACTTATTTTTAAATAAAATGGACAAACAACATTGCATCAATTTCCATATATCAAAACCACATCAGAAGTTACCTTGACATACAATTTCGGAGTAGATGTGTATTTACATAGGTACATTTTATTCAAAGAAATTCCTGCTGTTTTCACAGTGCAAGATATGACAAATAATATTAATCAAGGGAATGCGCAAGAAAATAGCATCTGAATTTGTTCCCTTTCATTAACTATCCATGCATTTGAAAGAACTTTAATCATGTTAAGAAATTATATCTCATATTAATGACTGTTTTGCAAAGATATCATCAGGTTTGTGCTTTATTATTGAAGTCTGAAGTAAGCAGGTCATGTTTTGATTAAATAGAACCTGCCAGAGATCTTGCCCCGTGTTCCCCATTCTCCAAAAAGAGGATAAAATTGCATATCATAGAGAAGCCTCCAAAATTCTCTTTAGACAGTGCCAAAACTGGCCATTTATTCTTAATTAATAACTGCAATTTCATAACAATACTTAATACTTAGAATGGGCTCAACATGTTCCAAGTGATGTGCAACAATTAACAAATTAATTCTACCCCCAAAAAAGTAGGTAGTTAAATATTGTATCCTCATTTGATGGATGGGAAAACTGAGAAAGTGATTTGCGGAAGGACATGCAATGAATTAGTGGCATAGCTTGTATTAGAATTCAGGGTCCCCTGACTCCATTCCTCCATTCTTATTCCTCCAGACCATGCGGTACTGCTAGAATAATATCTTAGCTTCAAAAGTATGTCATAGATTAAAATATAGATGTATAGGTTTATAGAGGAATTTTACTGGGGTGTAAATGGCAGAAGGGATTGTCAACAGGCTATTAATCCTTCACTGTTGGGTCAGTAGTTCAAGTCTGGCCCAGGCTGATAGAGCATGAAAGTCATTATCATCCAAGGGCTTTTCTGTAATCTATTGACAATGAGTTTATGATCTCGCTTCAGTTCCTTGTATTATGAATTGGGTGAGACCTTGTTATGGGTAAAACCTCATTCAGACTGATGTGTGAATGCACCCTTCACTTAAGATAGTTGTAAGAAACATTCCCCACGTAAAAAAAAAAGGCCTAATAGACACTGCACAAAACAAGCACCATGTGGGTGGAGGGTTCCACTGGTATTGTGACCAGGGATATTATGTTTGAGGGAAAGCAGAACAGACAAAACTTGGAGAGATGGAACCAGCTGGAAGAAGCAGATGACAGCACATTCTGACGCTAGAAGAAACTTAGGGAGAGGTTCTTGGGTCAGAGGTGCAGTCTGAAAAGAGTGTTCTTGGTGCTGTGAGCAAAAAAAATCCTGCTATTTGATTCCTGATGTGTTCAGAGACATAGAACTTTCTACATTCTTTGTATATAAACAAAACTGCACCAGAGAAATATCTGACTGTCACCAATATCTACTCCCAAATGGAATATCCACAGGGCCCGAAACTTTGATGAGCCACTCGAGTTGAAAAGTGGTAATACTTGCATAATGGTGTAGACGTCATAAAAAAACACACACTTCAGGAAAGACATTATGGGTTTAAAGCTATAGCTATTGAACTCACTAAGAGACATGGTCCCTTCAGGTCAGGGTTGAGGTATGGGTAAGTTGGTGCTGGGATGCTGGCATTGCGGCTACTGCTGATGTAACTATTCTATGGGCAAATAAAGGAATTCAGACACTCCTGAGATGTCAAGACCCCAATATCTTTCACATTCATTCAGTTCAGGTGAAGAAAAAGAATTCTTAGACAGACTTATTGCTGGTTCAGTATCCCCATAGGTGTGAGCAGTGTTTGGTTTTTGCTCATTCAGCGTTGACATGGGATTTCCCCATATGAGTCCGTGGAGAAGCAAGTAAAGAGACAAGAAGTCAAGCTGCCCAACACTCTTACATTATCTCTCCCCTGATTTTTTTTCTAATTATAGACCTTACTGTATAACAATTTTGATCATCTCTGATCTCTTGCTTGTTAAGAAGGAGAGCAATATTTCTTGCATCTTAACACTCTTTGAGTGTTACAAATATGTTCATCATTCTGAATTGCTCAGCAAAGTTTGATGAAAACAAATTGCAGCTTTTGTTAACTGTTCACTGTAACTACTGCTTTGAATATTCTCTGTTAGTAATTTACTATTTATACTGCATGACTGGTCACCTCAGTCACATGTTATTTTTTCTGCTCTCTAATTGGATGACTTCCAAATACACACAAAGTTGTCAAGACTGCTGGGTGAGCACTTTAAGAATGAATATGTGTGCAAATATCATATATAGAAAAGTATGCACATATTTGCACGTGTCTTCTCAACACTTTTCTTTCCCATTAACATTTTTGCAAACAAAATTTTGCTGGCACAAAGTTTGTAAAAAGCAAAGTGAAGGGATTGTAAATAGCAGAAGGTAATTCAATTTGTACTTAAAGAAAGGTGTGTGCGCTTTTATTCAGCATTTGCCCAGAACTAAACTTAACCTACTGTCAGATGGTAGCTTTTTATGTGATTATTCTCTTTATTATACTAAACATACATTTTAAATGTTGTCTATTGATTTCCCCTTCTTGTAACTAGATATAGTGATTGAAATATTTTATATTGCACTGCAGCTTTCTTTTAATTAGGCTTGAAATCTGGTTCCACAAAATTTCAAACAATAAAAATAAGAGTGAAAAGAAAATGTTTAATATTGATATCCCTGTGGACCAAAGTAAGACAGTCCCTTTAAACAGATGGCTATCTTTCCATGTACTTATATAGGAGAGAAATTAGATTAAAGATGTACATGTGAGCAATACCTGCATAATCATGGTTTACAGACAGGCAGTGAAGCCTTCATAAAAAGGACCTCCCTTCCCTGCTGCTCAGCCTTGTCTTTTGGGAGTAGATAATTTGCTTCAGTTATTACTACTTGTTTTTTACAGAGGGTTCAAATGCCAGGGGATATTGCTCCACTCAGAGAAGATGGCAGAAGTCACACTGATGTGTAAGGCACTGGTCATAACTCATGGAAGAGGCAATATTTTGGATGCATTAGGCTTTTAAGTAAGCCCTTTCTCACACACAGAATGGCCATACTCTGCATTTTCATTTATAAAAGTTACAATTGTTTATCTATGCTGTCTTTATTTTTAACCTGAAGTTCAATGACATTGGTGTTGGTGTTATAAGAAAATTTCTCCTCCCCATAACCCAGCTTCTTTAATAAATAAAATAATAATAAGGGAAATAAATTGCAGTTATAAGTCTTGTAAGTAGGATTTGAACCTGCAGCACTTGCCTTTTGTAGAGACAGATATTCAAAGGAGCGGAGCTCATTCAGAACCCACAACTGGGGCCAGATTTTCAAAACAGCTCTGCTCACATTTTGGCATCTAAATAAGAGCCACATTTTCAGAAATGTTCTTCCCCCAGCAGCTTCCATTGTGACACAATATATTGTGCTGAAGCCCTTGTGACGTGGGAAAGAGACAGACCAAACATATAAAACAACAAAAAAAGAAAAAATCTAGAGGCAACATCTCAGATGGTAGAAATGGTCATAGTTCTAATGGACCTTAGGGGATGGTGTTCCATTCACTAACACCACTTCACACTCTAGGAGAGCACCCACTTGCAGGTCTAAGATTAGTGTGGCAGGAAATGTTAGGTGAAAAGTATAGCCTGAAGTGTTCAAGCCATCAACATGCTCTCATGGTATTTGACGAAGAATCTGCAGAGATCCCTACTGGCAGCAGACAGAGGTGTGAGCTGGATCTACCATGAGTTAGTTAATTTCTGTTTTGTTTTTAATGTAAAAAAATATTTCTTTACCAGCTAGTCACTTATTATGCAAACATGCAGGAACATACAGCTACCTAATATGGCATTCACCATGCAAAAATAACAAACACAACAACAAAGAAACAAGCAAACCAAAAATCTGCTGGCTGAAGAACTGGAAGGTCCAGGAACTTGGTAATGGGGTATGGAGACTTCTACCTTAGATTGCTACTCTGAATCAAAATGGTTAATGCACAAAAGATAATTATCATCTGCTGGCTGTTTGCTGGTTTGTGAAAAATGAGCTGAAGGCCTCTGTGTCCAGTTCCAGAGAGAAAAGATGTTCAGATCACAACATCCTCTACCACAAGTCTACTAATTGCCCTCTTGTTAGCAATCCTAGTAGAGATGCAAGTATCACAAGACTATAGAGAATGAATCATTATCAAACCTAGGGATAAACTCTCCAAGACCTGATGGGACAGAAAACAGGAAGTTTGCACTGCCGCTGCTTATTCAGTAGCTAGAGGACTGAGGCTGTAAATCCCGTCTCTTTTAACTAACACTTAATTCACAGTAGAAAACTTGTTTCAGCCATGTTGCAGTATATATTTAAATATGGTTTGCTTGCTGCAAACTGTTAGAGTCCTTTTGTAGGAACATCGTAAAAATTTTAAAAAAAGAAAAGGTAAAGAAGCACATACTCTAATATGTCACCAAAAACGTACTCAGAGTGTCACAGCTAAATACAAGGTTTAAAACATAGTTGAGCATAAGTAGTTAAAGGATGTTCTAAGGGACCATTCAAGGTCATGTGGCCCATTAACACCCTGAGACAGTCTTGATATTACCTCACCCACTTTGTCTCTCAAATATCCTGGGACTGACATGGCTACAACAACTCTGCATACACCAAGAACATTGTAAACAGCAGTGTCTAAAACCAGAGAAATTTGATCTGAATAATTAGTCTTCTTTCTAAATGGAACTATATAAATGTACATAACTAGCTAATGTAATGTATTTAAAGTCATCTACTTTTTCGTATCTAAGCTTCAAGCAAAATGAGGAAAGATAAGAGTCCACGTGTAATTTAAATTCTTGTTTCCTTTAGCAATTAAATCGGTGAAGACAAACTAAGAGCTAGGACTGAAATACATGAGTTATCAGGTTAGTAACCTCCCATCTCTCACATCTCCCATAAAAAGAGTTGTGAGTCAACTATTTAATAGCTGAAAATATTATCCCAAATAACTGTCTGTAATTGGACCAACTATTGTCTCATCAGCCATTAATGCAAATATATTAGAACCAAAAGCCAAGAGGAGATTAATGGAATGCAGCAAGTAATAAAAACTCATGTCTGCTTAACCATAGTGTGGGTCTCTGTTCCACTCCAGGTTCCCTCTCCCATCTTATGCTATGTCAGCCAGAGGGCATGGGCTTTGTTCTGACAATGGCGCTGCTAAGGCACACATGTTGCTGAGCATACCTGACACACCGTGTTCATTGGCTAGCTATTTTGTTAACTCACTGAGCTTTTGAGAACTTTCCCCCACATTTCAGGATTTCACTGACCACTAGCTGACCTTTTTGATGCTTCACTCCGCCTTGCTTTCCACCACAACCTCTCCTGCTTACAAAGATCTTTCAGAAAAACCATTAAAGGATACATTAAGTGGTGCAACAGTGAATGTAGAAATTAGTATCTTCACCTAAGGGTGTATAGATAGAACAGAAAATGATCCAAGCTACTTTGTATAATATCAAATAAAGGTAAGGGATATATAATAATTATTCTACCATATAATAATTTCTACTTTTAAAAAATCTTTCAAGTTAATATAGTTGTAATACATAATTTTATATTTAAGATATTTATATGCTGTAATTATTAAATTAAAATTACAGAGGGACCAAACCAGATCCTCAAACCAGATCCTCAAAACCAAACCAGATCCTTTTGAATTCCAGGGGGTGTGGATACAGATCCAAAACCATCTTGATGGATTTTGTTCCATCTTGATCCAAAAATGGAACGGATTCAGGTTCAGATGTGACTGAAATCTTGGCTATTTTCAGAAAATAGGGTGGGTATTTGGAATGATGGAATCCCAATGAAACCAAATGATCTCACATCATCCTGTTTGTGTGTCAAAATTTCGTAACAGCCTGTGAGATTCTGTTCTGTTAGATCCAAATCTAACTGTTAGATTAGATATCAGGCCTGCCTGTAAAGGCTATACTTTAAGAATGTAGGTTTATGTTATCATTTAGCTAGTAATAGAGGTATGCAAGAGAATCTGTGTAAGGGCCTTCTCTCACTGTCACAGTCTGAGGCCCGGTTCTTAGGCCAATGCCTTTGGCTAAGCAGCAGAGGCAGCCAATAGCTGGGAAGTGAACGGTCACATCCTCACATTCCAAACTAGTCAATATGGGCTGTTAGGAAGGGGATCGCGATCTATCACCTCCAGAGAAAGGGAAGAGGCCTAGAAGATGATGTAAAAGGAAATTTAGGTTGAAGTTTTCTGTCTGGTAAGAACTCACTTATCAATAGACACAGCTGGAAACCCTTATGTCTTTATAGATGTAGTGTGAAATCCTCACTTCTGTATTGTTTGTCTTTATAGTTCCCACTTTGCTATTGTTTATTTGCATAGTCTCTGTCTGGTTCTGTGATTGTTTCTGTCTGCTATATAATTAATTTTGCTGGGTGTAAACTAATTAAGGTTGTGGGATACCAGTGGTTAGCTAATCATGTTACAATTGATAGGATGGGTTAGGTAATTTCAGTAGAATGATGGTTAAGGTATAGTTAAGAATATTATCTAATAAATTAGGGGCAAATAGGAGGTAAATTGGGATTTGAAAATAAGGAAAAGGACTTGGATTTAAGCTTGCTGGAAGTTTCATCCCAATAAATATTGGAATTGTTTGCACCTTTGGACTTGGGTATGTTGCTGTCCTGTTCATGTAAGAAGGACCAGGGAAGTGGGAGATGAAGGAATAAGCTCTCTAACACCTACCCCGATTCAGCCTCAAACTGAACTTCTTTACAACCGCCTAAACTTAATCTGTATCTGAACAACACTTCCACATCCCATTGCAATTTAAAATTAGTCATCATGTATACAAACAAGCAAACAAAAAGGAGGAAGAAGATGGAGTGGTGGATATGACAAGCATTAAATCCACAAGGAAGAAAAAAAATACTTTCCTGTGCCCCAGGAGATCCGTGAACCTAGAAGAACCATGCAACCTCCTCACTGTCTGACATGAGAAGTTGGAGAGAGGACTGTAAGTTTTCCTTATGGACTCCATAATGAGTAACCTTATGCTTCGGTGGACATCAGAGGAAAATATAATTAGGTGGCAGGTGCAGAATGACGGAAGAGGCAGGCTCCCAGATAATATCATGATGGCAGAGGTGTAAGAACACGGATAGAATAGAAAAGAGTAAAGAGAAGGCACTGACTATTTACAGGGTGATGTGGGTGGATAGATAGGGGATATTAATCCAATCCACAACCTGAGTCCTGCAGCAGAGGCTGGACAAGATGAACCTGCAACAATAACTTTAAATGAAAATGGTACAGTGTTCAGACAACTTTTGACACCCATTCATACCTCCTGTGGTCCTGAGTACCAAACCCATCAGAAGCATGAAAGTAACATAAATGAGAGGAAACACAGAAGAGTAACAAGGTGAATTTGGAACAAACTTCAACACTTTCAAATCTGGGTACCTAAAGGTAGGCATTTAGGATTGCAGTGTATAACTTTGGGTCCCTGATTTTGAAAATCTTGGTTTTGAGTCTTTCTAAAGAACTAAAGTTTAGGCTTGATGAATTAGTTATGACAGTGCCAGACTTCAGCAACCCTTTTCCTGAGTTTAGAACTTGTACCTTCTAAATTCAGGATGCAGAGACTGGAACATGATATATACAGAACAAAGAATGTTAGATTGGTGTACTTTGCAAGCTGGCATAACCAACTAAAAACCCATTAGCAGAAACATGCTGTTTCATTTACATGGGAAATAGTGTTCTCAAACTTCTCCCTCCTCCCACCTTAGATCAACACCAAATTAAAACCATGCATGAATCACAAAAAGGAAATTACCCTTGGTAGCCAGTAAGTAGTTGTTGTAGTAAGTTTTGTTTGTTTGTTTGTAGTTGTAAATGTGCAGTGTACTCATATTTGTGGTTCACTTCATTTAGCATATCTCTGACCTTGATAATGATGAATTTCCCTGATAGATGCATACTTGGTCAGTTTGGATCAAGGAAATAAGCTCTTTTGGAATGGGGTTGGTGTGGAATTGTAATAGTATGTATGCACTGACCCCAGGTTGAAAGAATGTTTCATTTCAATAGTTTGAAGTGGAAACTGATAGTCTCTGCTGTTTTCATAGCTCAAGCAGGACAGCCATGAGGAGGTTTTTGTTTTAAAGTAACTCAAGAGAGGCCCTGTTGCTATGCAGGGGATAAGATGTGTAGGTAAAAAAAAAGAAATCCAATGCTGCCTTACTTTATATAGTGTCTTCCACAAAAAATGCCTCCCAAAATGCTTGACAGGGTTAAATAAGATAGTTTCATATTCAGATCTAGGCCAGATTTTACACCAGCTTCTCCCAGCATTCAAACCAGAGATGCAGGGACCTGATGTGGTAAGTTAATTATTGGGGCAGTTGTAGAGGGCAAGAAACCACTTTTTCCTTCACCCCAAAAGTAGCAGTGAGGGCCAGTAAAAGAGCATGACCAAGGGGTTGATAGAGTTGTTCTGATATAGCAATTGACACCTTTTGAATGAAATAATAGCAGAGCATGTGACATTAAAATTGCATAATCAAAGGAGGCAAGGTATGTTTTTTTAACAAGTATTTGAAAGAGGTGAAGGCTGTATTATTTGGTGAAGCTCCCAGAAGTCAGGTGGACAGGGACTACGTCAAGAACACCCAAGCATTCGTAGGCTAGTCTGAGTTGCTCAGGTTTTTGGAAATAGCTAGTTCCCCTTTTGCTGGTAGAGAGAGGCCTTACCCCTATTCATTAGCATAGTGACTCTCACATTAGTGTTTGCAACAGCAAACTATTTGTAATGAATAATGCATTCAATCACTTTAGCCATTTTCCTGTTTATTAAGCATTTGCACAAAGGACATAACTTTTATAAAAGTATTTGTTGCTCATAATGATTACTTAATGGTTCTTCTTGGAATGTTAAATATGACTGATTATTTTCTGTATGTAATTTGCAATTCAGACTATTCACTGGGCACGCGAGTCACAGACATTGCTTTCGTTTTCTGATTGGATCACCAAGGCTTTATAAATAGGTCTAGGAGCTTAAAATCAGGCACAGAAGAAGCACATTCAAAATGGGAATCCAGAGAGATTGGTTCTACCTGGACAACAGATAAATGCTAGGAGAGAGAATTGAAATGCAGAACAATAAGCATTTTGATCAATGTAATGTTTATTTTTAAATCCAAATTCAAACCAAGAGTGAAGCATTTGAATGTTGGTGACTATACTTTCTTGGTACTATCACATGCCTCTATAAAATACCCCCCCTGTGAAATTGTGAGTATGCATGAATCTGGGCACTGGTAGAAAGTGTTACAAGACACTGTGACGGGGAAGGCCAGATGGATATAGAAAAGTAGTGGGAGATAGATATATTAGCTCCAGGCTAAACAAATCCCTGGATAAGTGAAATGGAAGCTGCTCCAGGTCAATTAAGACACCTGGGGACAATTAAGAACTTTCCAGAAGGCAGGGAGAAGGCTAGGTTGATTGGGACACCTGAAGCCAATCAGGGGTTGGCTGAAACTAGTTGAAAGCCTCTCAGTCAGTCAGGGGGGTGTGCATGTCAGGAGTTGTGGGAAGAAGTTGCGCAGTTGGAGAGGCTGAGTAGTATACACCATATCAGGTACAAGGAAGGAGGCCCTGAGGTATGGGTGAAGTGGAGCTTGAGGAAGTGAGGGCTGCTGTGGGGGAAGTAGCCCAGGGAATTGTACATGTCATGTTTCTAAAAGGTCAGCTACCAAAGCTGATACTATTAGGGTCCCTGGGCTGGAGCCTGGAGTAGAGGGTTGGCTTGGGCTCCCCCGCCCCATCTTTGCCTCCTGATTAATCACTCAGACTGGGAGACAACAGGAGCACTGTGCAAGGAAGCATAACTTCTCCTCACCTCCTCACTGGCTTATGATGAAAATGGCTCAAGTAGACTGTGACCCTTGTCCCTAGAGAAAGAAGGGTATGTGGAGGGTCACAGTGAGCCTCTGAGGCTAGCGCAATCTGCCAGGAATGGGGATCCACGGAGTCAAGGACAGAGCTTTGTCACAACACACATGATTGTCAAGCCTACTCACCAATTAAAATCCTGGTTCTAAGGTGATAGGTTAATCTTCCAGCAGTAGCATGGCATGATATTTTGGCATATTCTTTACTGAGATTTTGAATGCTGCAAACTTACATCTCATAGGGAGGTGGTGGGTGGTGGTGGGTGCCAAAAAATGCTGTTATTAGTTGTGTAACTCCATTATTTTCATAAAAGTTAAATCAATACTGAATTTGTTCCATTGAGCCCAGGATGAAAAAGCTGTCTGCACTCTGAGCTCAATGACCTTTCAGTTTAGATTTCTTCCACACACAGTAGCTGGTGGTGATACAATCTCCATTATCAGATCTTCCCTCTTTGAAACCTTGTTTTGACCTTTTGAGTTTAAACAGAGGCAAGGTAGCATATTAGACAAATCCCAGTTTGCATAAACTTTGTGTTAGTATTCCTCTGAGTTAAATAATTAAGGAGTGACAAGATTCCTCAGGCAATTAATAGCAGATGTGAAGTCTTTCATCTCTAGGCATACTAAATCAAATTCAGCCCAGCTTGGTACTAAGTAACCAAATATATTTACTATCTGATGGCAGATTGGTGGCCTGTGTGAAATGAATTGGTAACTCCAGTATACTTCCTAAGGGTGGAGGTCCATGTCAAGAAAAGTAGTGTCATCAATTCAAACACTTACTAGAGGCTCCGTAGAAGAGGCTGTGAGTAAATGAGGATTGGGACTGAAATACCCCAATTGTTCATAGACATGTTACATCCAAATTAAGTGTTGATGGCTGGGGATGTTCAAAGACCATTATTAGTTCAGCAGCTGTTCTGTGGATAAAATATGATTTCAGTTTGGGCTGTCAATACAGCACATTTCAGGAACTCTGGATGTTGTCTGTCCTTCTAGACTCCTTGATGTTTAGCATGTACAGAAAAAATATGGGACATTTTTGTTTGTATACCTCTTTTTAAAACTCTCTGATACCCATAATAGACAATATTAGAAAGTTACACCCAGTTCTTTGAATGATCATTCTTGACTAGAGTTTGGCTCTTATTAAGTATCTTTCATACCCAGGATATTAGAGATGGGACCCAAGGAACCCTCCCAGTTCTGAATAGCTTTGCAGTTGGGGAAAGTTCAAATCTTAACATCAGTTTTGTGGCCAGGCTTTATCTCTTAAATGAGTTGACTCAAACCAGATCTGAACATCGTGGAACTTTGGAAAAATCTGGTTCTTTACAGGCTAGGTTGGAGCACTTTATAAAATTACAGGTCAGATTCTTCCAGAAGAGTTGCCATGTGGCAAACAGAAACGGCTTTATGCCCTCAACAATACTCACTATTAGACAGTAGTATGGGGGGAAAATTGTTTGTGGAGGATTCTTGCAAAACTGAATATAAACTTTGATTCAATCATAATCTTCTTCCAATAATATTTGAGTGATCAAGCTTCAGTAGTGCAAATGGTCAATACAACTGCATTTTTACTCTGAATGCTCAAATACTCATCCAACAATGAATTTTGAGATGAATATTTAGTTGGTAAAATATTTTTAATTCATGCTGCATTGGTTAGTTTTATAAATCAACCAATCTGAGAATAGACATAAGACCTTATGAATTGTGAATATTCTCAATGACATTTCACAATCGCCATCTATAGAGAATTTCTGTTTGCATGAAAAGCAAAAGTCATTGAGTCAGCTGTGAATGACTGACTGACACAGCTTTATTTTAATGAGAAAAGAGGATAGTGGGACAAGAGACAGATTTTAATTCATCAACTCTTTTCAATATGCAGTCAGTGAGTGCTTTGCTTTATGAGCAAAAACTTGCAGCGACTGAACCTTTTCTGTACATCTTATCCTAGGGACAACACCCTCTAGCAGTACAAGCAACCCCCCTGCATACGCACTGCTTGTATGCTTAATGGGTACAAACACAAATCCTGTTGTGAAGCAATGTACCTCTGGCCCCACAGCATGGTGTAACCAAATAAACCACAGTGACATCCACCTAACATCCTCTTGATACTTTTAGATGAGGCATTTCCATTACAATCATAACCATGATCTCAATTCCTCAAAGGGATAAGAGCGAGACAATTTTTATTTTAAAAAGTAATGTTAATTGCTGAATTTTACATGATCAAGACAAAAGAGGAAGCTATTTGCCTATGTAGATAATAGTCACCATTTAACATTTATGATGCACAGGGTTTCCATACAATTAGAAATAAATAATTATAACTCATAATGGCCAGTTTTATACCTTTGTACCTCCTTTAGGTTTAGTGGAGTTATTTTGATTACACTGGTGTGTGTGAGAAAAGAATCAGGTCCTCTCTCAGGTCTCATCAGACAACATGTCATGTTGTCCTGGGGTGGATTGAAATCATGATGCTCATTCAGTGTCATGTGCTTAGGGTACAACCCAATGGCCTGAAAAAGAAATCCTATGTGTATAGCAACAAAAGGGGTTGAGCAGAAACTAACTTACACCTGTCTCCAAATCGTGACCATGTTCTGCAGAATGATTAGCAGCACCCAAGTGTTGCAACTCTCATCATTTTATTATGAGTCTCGTGATATTTGGTGTTTTTCTTAAAGCCTCAGCTTCTGGAGTCATGTAGTTAGCTGAGAATCTCAGCTTACTATTTTTTTTTAATGTAAGTTTCTAGACCTGAGAGTTGCAGAGAAAAGCTTGAACATGTGACCTGACCGGACTGAAAAGGCTCAAGAAACAGGAGGCACACACATAAAAAGCACCCAACATTTATTATGATTTCAAAATCTCTTGATTTTTAAGTCAGTCTTATGATTTTGTGGCCAGAACTATGATTTTTGAATGCTTAGCATTGGCAATAGTGAACTATCTTCACTGTTCCCTGTTATGCAGCTGAAATAATAAAATATGTAATCTAACCAGGCCATAAGCCAGTGGTGGTCAACCTGCGGGCCGCACACAGCCTGTCAGGATAATCTGCTGGTGGGCCGCGAGACAGTTTGTTGACATTTGCACGGCATGGTCCCTGTGGCCCACACACCGCTTCCCGCAGCTCCCATTGGCTGGGAAAGGCCACTGGGAGCTGAGGGCAGCCGTGCAAATGTCAACAAACTGTCTCACGGCCCGCCAGCAGATTACCCTGATGGCCACAGGTTGCCCACCACTGCCATAAACATTTATCTGAGCCATGCACTGGCAACACAAGAGTCTCAATCCCAAATTCGGGGCAAGGGTATCACATTATATTACAGGAGCTTCCATTATTTGTCTCACCTAGGTCCTTACACAATAAGAGAATTAAATAAATCAGGTGCTTGTGAAGTCCTGAAATACTAATGGTGTGAAACACTGTTTTAGCTATATCTGACAGGTTAATGACCTGAATATCTGTAGCCCTTTTCATAAACAGCATGGACAACTGGAGTGATACTGGGATTCGTGGATCCTATCTATCTGATCTATGACAAACTCCCATAGAAAGGCCTTGGGTCCTCTTCTACCTTTCAAAACAGGTCCTGGTCTCCCTCAGCTAATAACTTTGAGCCATCTTTTGAAGTAAGAGAGCTTGTCCTTTATCTCATGCCCTGCTGTCTTCAGGTCTTCTGGCTGTCCTTTGGATGGAGGAGAGCAGTGTTTAAGTTCAGAAGGATGGGAAGCCTGCCTGTCTGCTCATCCCTACAGCAGTGGACCCAGAGCACTGAATCAGCCTTTTAAAGAAATATAGAGGTATTTGATGCCTCAGAGTGCACTGGACTATGGTAAATTGCCACTGTCATGTAGTGTGTGATAGGACTCAGTATACCCTGGAAGATTTGTTTCCTTCACTGCTGCTGCTGAATAGGGGTCACCTGATTCCCCAAAAATGTTATAGGAATGTGAGGTCTGCTGACTCTTACCCTATGGGGGGAAGATGGAGAAGTAGGGCAAAGGCACATGGAATGGAAGGAAGGTGTTGGGATTTTCTCTGAGACCTTTTCCACTCGGTTTATTGAGAACACCTTGTCCAGTTCTGGGAGAACACTTCATCCAGTTCTCTGGGATCCAAAAAGTTCAGTTCAAGAGCAGATTTTATCACACCGATTCCTTTATTGGGCATCCAGCAAAGTTACACTGTATTGATCAGACTTAAGTGTAGGGAGTGGGTTTAGGGTATACCACATATCCAAAGTTGCACAGTAAACCACTTCCTTTGTGTACATTTACACATTTATATTACATTTACTATACATTGCATCACATGTTGTAGGACTGGCTTGGTTACTTTGCAGGAACCAATCCATGTGCAGCATACTCTGTCCACTCATTATCCACGCTTAACCTATACTTTACCTCATCTCTACATTCCTAACATATCTTGTCCATTGTTAATAAATGTTTTCCTGGGTGTTCTCCTTCTTATCTTAGCTGGCTCAGACATTCTGTCTTTTTAGCCTATGGACCTATTTACTTGTCTTATTTAGTACAAACATTCTGTTTTCAGCCTAATGAACCATTTACCTCCCTAATTCTATCCTCCAAAACATGAGACCTCCCTACATGTGATAATTGCTTATGTCAATTCAGGCCTTAGCTACAGTGGGGTTTAGGACAGAACTGCTTGTCCCCATCCAGAAGATGGAAATAAGCGCCCAGGCTTGCTGGCAGGATCAAGAGGTTCAGCTGAGTCTTCTTCAAACTTCTCTCTGAGATTTATTAGCTTCAGAAAATTTCCATTTCATACTAAACCTATTATGAATGTTTTCAAGAGCGTAGAAAGTACTAATTCCTTCTTGACAGCTTTAAAAAGACAGACATTTAGCTATGTCTGCTAATTCCATTCATGAGTATGGATCTTTAAAAGTGGTTTTATTTGGTTGGTTAGGCACTTTTAGATGTAAAATATTTAAACATTCTTCCAATGTTCAATAAATTACAATTACAATTTCTTCAAACACGAAGCTTCTCTTAGCCATCAAATATTAAAATTAATTAAATACTCTAGAGTCCATGTCCA
The DNA here is from genome assembly GCF_009764565.3 of Dermochelys coriacea. Taxonomy (NCBI): domain Eukaryota; kingdom Metazoa; phylum Chordata; order Testudines; family Dermochelyidae; genus Dermochelys; species Dermochelys coriacea. Next base: position 93,601,641 of record NC_050073.1, on the reverse strand, counting down.
AAATACTATGTACAAGAGTTTTTAGAAAACATTTAAAATTCCTCAAAAATTTGGATTTTATCCAGGCCTTTTGTTTGCTGCAGTTTTCAGACTTTTGTCCAAAGGAAAACACTAGGGCCCAGGCCCACATATGGTCCTTGATCCTTCTCCTGAGCCGCATACTCAGCTATACTATTACCCTAAAAAGGGATTCCCCTACTCTTATATCCAACTGTCTTCCAATCAGACTGCTTCTGGCTCTCAATGCTTCCTGCACCACAAGGCATTTCCAGAAGCTTACTGTACAGTCAGAGAAATATTGAAGGGCAAATTGGAAGAAGGCAGAGTAAATTGTATTGAACATTGCCAATTTACAGGAAGACATTAGAGCTGGTCAAAAATTTTCCAGTGAAACATTTTCCATCACAGAATGCTGATTTGTTGAAGACGAAACTTCACAGAAACATGCAATTTTGACAAAACTAAATTTTGAAAAAAAAAAATGGATCATAGCATTCTGATCAGATCAAAACATTCCATTTGGACCTTATAAGAAGGGAACATTTTGATTATCTGTTTCACAATGACTTTTCATTTCAGTTTTATATTCTGTAACAGAACATAAAATCAAAATCAGTTGAAATCCAAACCAAATATTTGAATTATTTTTAATTTTTATTATTTTTTTATTATTTTCGGGGGCTGGGAAGGAAATGTTGACCTTTTTTTCTTTAATTCCATTTCAGAACAAAAATTGAAAATTGTAGAATATCCCACAAAATAGAAAATCCCATTGCATTCCCGTTCTAGAAACAGCATTCTGCGTAAGCCAACCTGGGAGGTAAGAGGAATGTGAGGCAAGGCAGTAGGTGGCTGTACTTGGAAGGAAAAAAAACAAATGAGTTACTTTCTTCTTAGCATACGCGCAATATGCTTCAGTTGGCAATGACCAGGATTCATCACCGAATTCGGTCCTCTGGTTGGATCATTAGCTTCCCCAGCTTGGGACAGGTACTGATGTGGAGTGTGATATGAGTGCTGACCCATCCTTACCACGAGTTACCGAGGGAATTATGAACAATATGAGAAGCAACTTGGCCCAAGTCATCTCCCCTTTTTCCTTCCCTTCCCTTCCCCGCTAAATGTTAAATGTTAAAAGACACAGATGAAGAGAACCAATCTACATTTATGGATCCTGTCTAGCTACTCTCCTGTCTTTATTCATAAACAGGACATCCTCCTCCCCCTCCTGCTGCTAGTTTCATCCTGTAGATTTTCACATCTGTAGATTTTACAATTTCTTATTTAGCCCCTTGCTCTATTTACAAATAGTCATACAATAGAAAGTACACAAATGGCCATTTCATGCCATTACCTACTGCCTGAAAATAACATTTCTGAGGTATGTCACCTCTTGGAGGCCTGCTTTAACTCCAAGACCTTAAGATGATGATATTTTTATTACACATACATAGCTCCTTAAATATTAACTTTATATAATTTTTGTTGTGATTAAGATGACCTCTGACAGCTACTGGTTCTTGGCAGAGACCTCACATGCAACACTCACACTTAGGAAAAAAAACTTCTCTATTTGTAATGGTATTATTAGCACACTTAGTAAAGTCACAAACACTCCAACTCAGCAAAAACCTGCATCTGAGCATCTGTATGCTCTCACAATACTTTACCAAAGTACCTGAAGAGTTAGTTATCATCCTCATAATCAGACTCACCATCATCACCTGGCATCTCCCAAGAGTTACATCTCCCAATGCACACAAGCCGAGATACACTTTTATAATGTGTTACACTGATTCCACTATGCCTAATGAATATTCAGTAGGGGTTTCATCCCCTTTTCCTTATATGTATTCTCTCTCAGCATATATGCAGTGAGCCCTACCATTTGATAGTATCGTCTTCAGCGTGGTGAAGAGCCAAAGTAAGTCAGCAGGTACTTGTCAAAGATATGCAATGTAGTCTGAAGGTGACCACATCTACATTGTGGATCATTAGAAAAAACACATTTGAAGATATTGGCTGCACAGTCGCCCTTTCCTATTCAAAACCAGTTCAGGGATGACCATAGGTGCCTTGGCAGGTCAAGATCTCATGGGAAGAAGGTTAGGTCAGTGACAAGAGAGTGGTTAACTACTGTCATCACTGAGCACTCATTACTCCAAGAAGATTCCACTGTCATGTCCCGTGATGACATAAGTGACCATAAAGGGCATTTAGAAGACATGAGAACTGGCGGTGATTGAAGCAGTCTGAATACAGAGGTAATTCGCTGTTCTCATGGGTCTTGGCCAGAAGCATGACAGAGGCCACCTCACCATGAATATGAAGTGTTGCTATGTTACTAAGTATTGGCAGTCACATCAATGGAGTTGCACGTAAAGTCCCAGTAACAATGCACATAGATTTGTTAAGCTCTACATCCACTAGGCTTGTATGAGACAAGCAACACCAGACAGGAGCACAGAACTCAGATGTTGAATAGCAGAGGACAAGGGCTGATGTTCTAAGCATCCGGGCACTCACGCCCCAGGTTTTCGGCCAGTTTTCTGTGCAAGTTGTTCTGAGTGCTAACTTTGGTTTCTATCTTCTTAAAGTGAAAATGTCACTGAAGCTTTATAATATCTAAAGGAGGTAATGTTGGTCTAGGGATTATAGCAGAAGACATGTAATTTAAACTCCTGGGTTCTATTCCTTGCTCAGCCACGGGCTTGTACCTCTTCTCTGTCATTCTTTTTACCCATCTTTGCTAGAAATGGGCCATGTCATCAAGCCTAGGTCCATATTTAGAGCATCCAACAGTTCAGCATGTTTAGCTCTAGGGGCTTGGTTTACCATTGCTCTTTCTAAAAAAAGAGGACATTTGCAAAAACCAGATCCAAATTTTGAATGCCCCCAAAGTGTAGGTACACTTACATCTCTGGGTATGATTCAGGCCCATCTATAATTTTACCAGGAGTATCCTAATATCAGAGTATCACAAAAACACCAGCCTCATATAATCAGTGAACATCATTACAAATTAAACATTTGTAACCTTCCAGTGACTTTAGTACCACAATGTCCCCTATTTTAAGTACAGGAACATACTATGTTTACTTCATGTGCCTTGGATGATGAATGCTAAGTTCTTGCTTGACACTTATTATACTTAACAAAGAGGTTGTGGAGCCTACACAATATTTGTAAAGTGCTTTCAAGTCTTCAGTTGAAAGGCATTATGGAAGTACAATGTAGCAGCATTATTTTCATAGACGTTCTTCTTAGAAAATATGAAGATGAAAAAGTTCCTTTGTGTGGAAAACTTACATATAAGGTGTGATTTTCAAAAGCACTTGGCATTGGCTTTATTCTGCTCCCAGTGAAGTCAATGGTAAAACTTTCAATGAGTTCAATGGAAGCAGAGTGAGAATCAAAGAAACATAAAATGTAATGACATTTCATCTATTTTCCTCAGGCTGCACTTACAAAGAGAGATATGTATATCTATCCTATAAAATACCAAATTCTCCTACATGCACTTACTTGTATGCGTCTCCTCACTGATATAATCAGAATGATCACTGACTAGATAATTGAACTCTTTTATACACTTAAGGCACTTTTTAATAAATGACTGTCCTGCTTGGAGAATGCTATATTAATAAAATGTTTATGATTGCTTTAAACCTGCTTTGAACATCCTTTTAGGGTAAATGCTGGATCTTACATGAGAGAAGCACACTGCTCTATCTCCCAACACAGATAGTCAGGGGACACTTACTTATTCCTCAAAACCAAAAAGTGAATGGAAAATGCCAAAGTCTAAAACCTTAAGGTTTGGTACAGCTTTCACATATGCAAAAGTCAAGCAGTATGGAAATAGGAGGGAGAAAACAAATCTCAAATATTTATGAAAGGATGTGTGACACAGTACAATCTTATACAGTATCTGAGCGCCTTCCACTAGTGCATTAAGCAACCTGACTAACATCTGTCACATATGGCTCATTCTTTCTTCCTCTCTGACAGGGGAGAATTGTGTGTACAGTTTTGTTTTGATATGGTTTAATTTGTGGACGGAGGGGTTTCAAATGTCCACGCTGCCCTGTGTTTATTTGTGAGAGGAAGGTGGAAGAAGTATGCCTTGCACTTGCAGTGTAAGGTGGAGATGTTTGTGATGGTACTTCATTCCTCTTGAAGTTTGTTCCACTGTCTGGGATGGTCCATGAAGAGCTTTACCCTTATTGTAAAGAGTTCTGTTTTGTATGTGTTCACCATAACATTCATCCCAGAATGTTAAGTAGTCTTTTAGATATACTGGGCTCAGGTCACTGAGTGCCTTGAAGATAGGGACTGAGACTCTGCACTTGATTAGATATTCTGTGGGAGGCCAGTGTAGAAAGAGGAGGACAGGTTTGCTATGCTCACCATAAGGTTGCTGAGGAGCAGTTCTGCAGTATTCTATACTAGTTGGAAGTTCCTAAGGGCTGATGGCTTCACACTTATACTGGACTAGTAGAATTGCCTTCTTACCTGGAGTCTTCCAGTGCAGGAACAGTCTAAATTTCTTAATAACATGGGAGGAGGCAGTGGGAAAGAGATTTTCTCTAATCTGTTGAAAGAATAAGTATATTTTGCAACTACAGGACAAAGGGCAAAAATGTCACAATATTATGGAGGAGGGCCTATGAATTCAAGGGACCTGAGGAAACTACTATCAACATTAGCAGAAGGGTCACCAAGATAAGGAGAGAAGGTAAAGAGAAAAGGGGATGTTGCGTGAGGAGAAGGATACAACCAGCAATGACTGGCCTGAAGAGAGTAAGGAGAGAATTGCATGGGTTAGGAGAGATATTTTGAGTTATTAGCAAAAGGGTGGGGACTGGAAAGGGGATACATGGGGGTTGTGTAGTGGAGCTCCCACTCTGAATTTGTGCTGGGAGGCCTATCTGACCTTACCAGTTGTTCAGTAATGAGTAAGAGGGGTTAATCCTCTAAGGTGCTGAGCATCCATACCTCAGCAGCCGAGTGCTGGCATCATGTTTAGCTCAACACAGAAGTGGTCTCACAAAGCCTTATTCTGCCTTCAGTTATACACTATGAACCCCATTGAATGTGAGAGGCTAATAAATAATTAATAAGAAGAATTAATGAAGTATTTTGGTAGCATACACAATGTGTTAGGTGTAGCCCATGTTCACACTCATGACATGAGGGCATCATGTGAGTGTAGACAAAGCCCCAAAGATATTACACTTAGTGTTGGTGTATTGTGTTATGCTGTGATGCTGCCAGACTTCACACAGCGAAATAGGGTTGAGTTAGGATATGATGTGTCTGGGAAGCAGCTAAGGAGCAGGGAGGTGTTGGTGTTGGTGGCACAGGTGCTGTCACTCTTCCTAACAGAGACACAAAGTTGATGTAAGAGTGTGATGCATATTTTATCTGAGGCGCTTGTATAAGAAACTTTCATCATGTAGAGTTAATTAATCTTGTATTCAAATAATTCATGTTTTCATCTGAGAAGCAGATAAGAAACAGTATGAATTAGAAGTAGGACAAACTGCTGTATCTTGAGTTTATGACTGGAACATGGGACATGCAACCAATCACATCCAAGCGAGAGAAAATAGCAGTCACAAGTAATCATACATTCAGTGCCCCTCACACAGGAAATGTGTAGCTATGAGAGAATGTCAATAAACTAATTGAGCTTGAACAAAAATAGAATGAAATTTTCAATATAAAATGCAGCCAGAACAAGAGAGATTCTAATGAACGAGATATTAAATGGGAGAGTGAATCTGATCAAATACAATATAACAAATATAAAACATATGAAATATCAAATAAAACAATCCTCTGAAATTTCTCACTGATTGGGAGTCTAGAGGTCAACCAAGGAGAGACTAAGTAAAAAGATCAAGACAATGTAAATTGGAAAGGAAAGAGTAAATGGAACATAGAAATCCCAAAACTGGACCAGATCCAAGATCCATCTAGTTCAATATCCTTTCTAAGATAATGGACAATACCAGGTGTTTCAGAATAATTTTTTAAAACTCCACAACAGGCAAAGGGAAGCTAAACTGCCCCACACATAGGTGTCATCCTGATCTCTGGGAGATGAAAACTGTTTTAAACAATGAAGTATGACATTTAATATCCTTTCCAATATTTTTGTTATAGTTAGAATAACTCTGCGTATTCTTATTAACCATAAAAATAGCCAATCCCTTTTTGAATCTTTTTTTTAAATTCTTGGCCTCAACAATTTTCTGTGGTAGTCAGTTCCAGAGCTTAACCACACATTGTGTGATAAAGCAGTTCCTTTTCTGAGTTTTGGTTTCCCACCATTTAATTTCATTGAATGTCCCCTTGTTCTTGTGTTATGGGACAGGGAAGAGGGGAATTCCTTATCAGACTTCTAGAGACCATTCATTAATTTACTGCATATACTTTTATTTGTCTCCTTGCTAAAATAAACAATCCGAATCTTTTCCATCGCTCTTCATGTATGAGAGTTTTTCCATGTCCTGATGATTTTGTTATTCATCTCTGAACCCCTCCAGTTCTGAAATATCCTTGGTGAGATGAGGTGATCAGAACTTCACCCAGTATTCCAGGTGCAGGCTGCATCATTGATTTTACAAAAAGGTGTTGTATTATTATTCACCAGACTATCCCTTATGCATCCTAATATCTTGTTAATATCCTATGCATCTGGATAAATGCAAGCTCTTAGTAAAGTGGTCTTGATATGGAAAAAGGCTAATGAATCCTCCAGTTTACCTGGTAGAATCATTTTGGAACTGCCAATGAATTTTGAAAGCATTATAGATTTAGAACAGGTTGATCCCTAAGGATACAGTTCTACTTGCCAAATATTGTACGGTATGTTCCAGAATCACATGAAGCACCACTCAACTACACCCAGTTCTGAGATGCAATATGGAAACTATTTAAGTGTGCATAGCAGCACCACATGCTATGGCAGGAATTGGGGAAGGATTGCATGCCTAAATCTCGACCCAGAGAGGAGCCTCCATACCTAGATGTCTTGCTTAGGCACAGAATGGGGGGTATAACCCAATCTGAGACATTGTCACTCCATCTGCTGTAGCCAACAGAAGCCTCTCTGTGGGGTTTAAGGCTGTAATATCAGAAGAGGCATGGTATGGGGAAATGAGCAGGGCACTAGTGTGGCTGGCTCAACAAAACCTCTTCTGAGCCCATGGAGACTCTTCAGGCAATATAATTGGCCTCTGGGTGCATTCTGTTCTGCACACCACCTCCATAAGTACCCAGGGAAGTCACATCTATACCAAACCCTAGTAGCATGTCTCCACTGGAGACTTTGCTGCAAGAAAGCAACAGCAGCATCATGACTGGGGGCCACAGACTGAGAGGGCTCAGGACTCTGGGGTCCATGCTGACCGCATGAGATGAAAGGATTTGTAGACAGTTCCCATATTTTATTGGAATGGAATGGAAACCAGGTGGAAGGAGCCTTGCTTCTCCTCACAGAACAACCAGTGGATCCTCCCTGGTTTCCCTTTCCTTAATCTCCTTCCTGCTGCAGATGTTTAGGTGCCTGGTGGGGGTATTTCAGTTACCTCTGAATCTGCCAGTACGTTCATGGACTAAACAGACTTTTGGGAGAGATTTTTTGGTCCTTTCCCATACTGTAGATCACATAAAGAATGGGCACCAAGTTACTTTAGTTCAACTCTGTACAAGAAGTTGAAAACTTTAAACAAAATTTGTAATACTTCATAGATTTCATTGCTCCATGACTTATTATTCTGGGATGTGTTAAGCAGCCATGCCACCTTTTGCTGTCATTTTGTCAGATCTCATAAATTAGTCAGAGTGGGTTTGGGTCTGGGTAGTTGGGTGTGAGACCCAAGGAGGGCAAGAAGTGCTGTAGGTAATTCAGAAAACAATTGGAGTCAGTATTGAACCAATACTCCAGCACGGTGTTACAGTCTTTACTGTGTTACACCTATGCTGTCTTTCATATGTGGCATACAGTGAACATCAGAACCCCTTGTAAAATTATTTCCAGGAACAGGAATTCTTTGTAAGGATAGAGTTTAGCCATAGTATCAAGACTACAGTGTTTATTCCTAGTGTTTTGGCCAAATTCCTAACTGTGTCATTACAGTCCATTTATATAAATCCCCGCTGTTGTTGTAACTGGAAAGAGATATTGTTCGCATTCTGCCCTAAAATAATTTGGATTCACTGTTTGCCATTATACAGTTGCTGTGTTTCACTGATGGATGAAGTAATTCCTGTTTATCAGTTTGGTAAGCAGTTTGGGAGGAAAGGTAAAGAATAAATATACTATTGTTATAATTATTTTGAAAGGCTGAGTAAAGCAACATCATTGAATCATAGAAATTAGAGATGAATACCTATTAGATCATCTTCTCCAGGCTAGTTACAAATGACTCAAATGAGTTTTACATTATTTCTATTGTGTCCTTTGGGACATTATTCTGCAGTCTTGTAGATCTCACTTGTAGAGATAATTTCCTGATGGTGAACAAAATTTTCCTTTTCTCAGGTTCAACTCATTACTCTTAGTTATGTCCCAGGAGCCCCCTAAATAAAGTATCCTATTCTTTGATAAATAAACCCTTCAGTATTATTATTAATTATTAGTATTAGTATTATTTATTATTATTATTTCATCCCTGAAGGACCCATGCAGGTTCAGAACTCCATTGTGAGGGGTGCCAGACACATAAAGGAAGATATAGTCCTTACCCCAATAAGCTCGCAATCTAATTTGAAATGACCCAATAAGTGAGTATGACACACAAGAGGCAGCAGAAAGGTAAACAAAACTAAAATCATGCAGTTACAAGTTAGTTATTGCTTATTTCTGGTGATTTCAAATAATCTGAAAGTCATTTATATATATATATATATATATATATTAATCAGCTCTGCCTGACTGCCCTTCAGCCCAGGTATCACTGGTTCACTGATTTTGGGTAGGCAAAAGTGGACCATGGAGAAGGATTTGAAGGATGATGGAGAAACTCCTGAGTCAACATTTGGCCAGACTTCACATACTCATTTTCATCTTTCCTGCATCTATCTATCAATTGATTGATCTATCTCACAAGTCACCATAGTATCTAGATGCTATTCTAGACATATTTCTGCAATGGAGATCCTAAGAGACCATAGTTGTGGTCTCACCAGTGTTATAGAGAGGATCATCATCTGTGAACCTGTATTATGAGATATGTTGCCTCTCCATACACAATCCCAAAAGACCTTTCCCTCTTTTGCCATTGGATAGCATTGCAAGTTAATTTCCATTTTGCAGTCTCCCACTTCTCCCCCCTCAATCTCTTTTGACTTTACTGCTTGCAAGTTTTCTCTTTCATTGAATATGTGTGTTATGAATTCCCCCCCAAAATGTATTAGCTTACATTTTTCCAGTTTTTCAATTTTTGAATTGTATGCCTGATTCTGCAGCCTGCCTTGAGAAGGGCTTACAGGTGTGTAGTGCCTTTGAGGTCAGTGGGACTACAAGTATGACTAATTATTAGCAGCCAAATGTTCAAAATGTTCAGTTTAGGCATCTATATGAAGTGTTCAGATTTCCAAAAATGTTCAGCACCCAGCAGTTCCCAATAATGCTCTCAATGGGAGCTGGGATCTTTTGAAAATCTGGTGCTAAATGGTCACACAGTTTGACAAATAAGGTTTTTTATATCCTGCCCATTTTTCCCTCTAGATTCTATGGCATGATTACTCTGTCCTCAGTGGTGTTTGAAACTCCTCAAATGAGTCTTGAATCATGTGTTTCTGTGTTGTTTTGCTTACCCCCCTTTTTCAAATAGTCAATTAAGACATTAAATAAAACTTAACCCAGCACTGATGCCCAAAGCACCTTTAATATCTCTCTCTAAGTTGACACATTGCCATTTATTAATAGTGCTGAAGCCTGTTTTTAGTCCATGATCAGAGCTGCTATCCAACCCAACTTGGCTTCAAGCCCTTTTTAACTTAAGCCCTTCTGATGCCAACTGCTACTGTAGTTTCCTAAATATCCTAGTCACTGATCAATGCCCAACATGTCTTAAATTAGTAATTATACCAATCCCTGAAATGGAAGTACTGAAAGCTATTAAAGAGACAGAATCCATCCCAGCTGTGCCTGCCTCCTAATGATATTATTTCATATCAAATAAAGGAATTTGATAAGATGGATCCAGACACAGTCAAATCTCATTTGGTACACATGGTTTCTTACAAAATAATTAAAAGAAGAAATAATGGCCAAATATGATTCAGAGGAGTACATTAGATTCTTTTCTGAGTTTAAAGAAACAGTGCGTTTGGAGGGATGTTAAATGTTAGTGACGATTCACTGTGAGCTTTGTGCTGTGCTAGCAGTATACCAAGACATACAAGAAGCAACACAGCTCCTTAATCCAAGGCACAGAGGCTTTATGTAATGAATGCTGTGCAAGAAAAAAATAAATGCTACAACAGTATGGCTCATCCGATAGTCTGGATGCAGCTGCATCTAGTTCTGCCCAGCCTATGCCAAATGTTGTCAGCTTGATTCAGCAGAACAGCGCCATATTTTCTGCTGCTGTGGTGTTTGCACTGCAGTCCTGGGACACTGTCGTGTAACTCCGTGAAACAAATATCATGACATAGCCCTGGTGAAAGTCAGCTGCCTTCCTGAGGCCGGAACTAAAAGTGCCCTGTGCTCCTGGAGCTCAGACCTAGAGCTAAAGGAATTGGAGACCATGTTCTGGCAGCTTATCATTGGAGCACTGGGGATAAAAGAGGGCTGGATATACTGACCAGAGTAATTCTGTACTGTTGGAATTCAGCCCAGGTGCTGCAAAGTCACTAAATTTGAGTGAGTGGATCTGTATCATTCACCATCATTCACCCTCCCCTTAGAGATCAACATTTATTCAATGATTCAAATAATTATATTTGTCCTCTGAATAGTGTAGCAATTTGCATCTTCAAAGAGGTGCAATAACTATCAGTCCCATTAATCCCCTCTGAGCTAGGTAACTATGTAATATTATCCACATTGTCCAGATGCAGAAATTGAAGTGGCGATGGGGACTGGAGTTCAGTGGTTTGCTTAATGTATCACAATGAGTCTGTGCGTTTCAGTTTAGGGGTGCCTGGCTCCCAGGCCCATACTCAGTTCACTAGATCTCTAAATCAACATATAATGTTTTGTCTGCCAATTGCAGGTTTTCCCCAACTTGCTACACATAAAAACAAATGAGATCACAAAATCAGAATGCCATGGTGCATGTAGCAGGCAAAAAGCAGTTAAATTCAGCTTGTGACATCACTTGATGACAACATTCAGTGACTCAATGGGGAAGGCTTCAGGCTCATAACAGTACTCTTTGGCTGGTATGTATCAGTTTTGTAACCCAATGAGCACTTAAAGAGCTAACCGAGAAAATGAGGTGCCAATCCTTTATTTTGAGGCTAAATAGTCCCGCAGACAAGGATCATGTATGTATCAATGTATAATAATGCACTTTTATAGTGAAATCATTTATTTTCCTTTCTAACAGAAACAATTTCATTTTGACAGGGCAGCCAAGAATCTGAAGAAGAATCGGTGTTGAGGGTAGCCAGCCGAGGCAGTGGCACTTTATTATTCACCTTCCTCATCTTACTCACACTGCTTTCCAATGCAAGATTAGTCTGTGTCGTTTAGCAGGGCTTAAAACCTTGCACATTTTGTGTGGTGACTTTGAACACAAGTACCCTCTAGTGGTTACATTTTCAACATAGAATTTGCATCCTTTGCTTCTCAGAATGGAGTATTTAAGAACTAAAAAGATGAAGAAAGCATTCGCTTTTTTCCTTTACTTCTCCATCAGCAAAGGGAAATAACCTTGGCTTTCTCTGATCTATGACAAGTTAATTGCATTCCTTCTCTTACCATTTCAAGTAGAACACTGGGGAGGCTTTCTAGCCTCTTGGACCTCTTCTGGGCAGATGTGACAAAATTCAGCCTTCTGAAATAGATGTGTGGTCGCCTTTTGACCTGCTTTCTACAAAGCATTTTTCCCCTGCATTTCCCTAGATATCAATAAGGAGTGGATGGGATATAAATTATTGCAGAGACAGTGATGTCTAGCGGTTTAGGCAGAGAACTGCCTCTTAAGACACTGGATTCTGTTCCCAGCTCTATCATTGAATTGTTGTGTAACTTTCGATAAGTCACTTAAGTGTTCCATGTAGCAGTTTGAAATGGATATAAGAAATGCTTACCTCCCTTGCAGGCATATTGTGAGCCTCAGTTAGACCTTCACGGTCTGTTATGCACAGGCCTGAGTAGGGAGAAGCACCTCACCACCCCACCAGTCTACAGAGACGTGGCACAATGGAGGGCATGGGGTCATTGGCCCACATCCCTTCTGATCCTTTTCAGACTATCTCCATTCTTGGGACTGTGAGAGGGCCTAATTCATCTCTGTGAAAATGCACAGCCTAAAGCAAGGGAAGGTGACTTGGCCTCCCCTACCATGAGGCTGCCAGGTGCCTCCCTTAGCATCCAGCCGTGATTAAGGCGAAACAAAGCTTTTTGTTAAAGATTCAGCAACCCCCCCTGTCTGCAATGAAGTACACACACACACAGACACACACTAATCCGGGGGCTCTAGGACCCAGCTGGTGCCTCTCCCTGACTCCCCCCAAACAATAGGGCCCTTAGGGAGAACTGCAGAGAGGAGGAGCCAGCCAGAGATTCTGGTGACAGGAGCAGAAGCAGCCAAAGCAGGGATATCTACATGTTCCAACTGTAGAAAGTCCTCAGACTTTCTCTGTCCTGTGCAGATTGGCTGTTTGCTCCAACCTTCCCTATCCTTCTCCCCCTGCTTCTTCTCAGTGTCTTCACCTCAGCTTCACTCCACTCTTGCTCCTCTTAGCCTCTTCTACTCTATCCTGTCCTCCCTTACCTCTTCTTTTGCTAATCCCCTCCTCTGTAAACCACATTCTAATCCACATCCCGGGTGGTCCAGGGAAAACCCTCTGGGAAACAGAGAAGGCTTGATATTCCTGATATTTATAAAAGGGGGTAAAAACCAGATGTTGATGATTTTGGGGGGGTGAGGAGGTGGCAACTTTTAGGCCTTGTTCTTCGTGGGAGCAAGATAAATAATACGTAAATTAAGAGCACAAACCCAGGTTTTTTTATCTTTTCAGGTCACTTTTAGTAGAAAGAATCAGGCAAAGAAAGCTTGTGGTTAAAGGAAAGGGCTGGGAGTCAGGATTTCTGCATTTTAATTCTGGCCCTATCATTTATGTATTTGTTTGATCCTGATCATGAGGGGTAATTTAAGTGCAAGGTATTGTTTCCCAGGAGTGAGTAAGTCCAGTTAAAAAATTGTTCTATCACTATAATTAGCTTACTGCATAGACACAAGCATTCAGAAACAAAGTAGGACACTTGACGTGTTTATTCCATAGTGTATCCTAGTGTACCCAAAATGCTTCTGCGGGTTATATGTATTTCACACAGCACTGTGCTCAGGATATAAACATGCACGGTTTGCACTGGAGCAGTACAGGGAAAGATGTACTAACTGTACGGAGTTCTTCCTACATGCTCTGCAAATTTGAAATGTAGAAGGTAAAGCCACTCTACAATAATACGACAATTACTCTATTTATGACTAGCTTCACCTCTACCTTCATTTCTATTAGTTCAGATTACTGATGAACATTAATAGGGTGAAAGCTGTGTCTACAGTAGCAGACCTGCCCTGGGGAAGCTACTCCATTTAAAAAGATCCTTCAATACAGGAATTGCATAATACATTTTTTTTAATGTTTATATCAGTGAGAAACTGGACATCTGAAATTTTGTACAACCTCATAGATATTCTGACTTTTTTGTGTACTTTTGGGTCCATCCTAGGTCATTCCTTGGCCTCTGTTCTGAAACCGTTGACCATGGCAGCAAATCTGATAGAGACATCTGCCCACTAAGTACAAGGTCTAGGAGACCATCCAGTTCATTTCACATAAACCACTATGCTACCATCAGATAATAATCAGTTGAACTGCGGTCAGTGCAACCCAAGGACAAGATGCAAAAGTGTGACTTTACAGATGAAAGACTCCTTATCTCATTACCTATTCCCAGCCACTTAATCATCCACCAATTCTTTAATGTATTCTGACCTAAACTCTGACATTATTCTGTGCTACATTTTCCCATTTCCTTTTTCTTTTTTAATAGAAGAGCAATACATTTTATTTTACATCATAGTCATTCAAAACTTTTGACAAAATTGTCCTTTGCAAAAAGTTAATATGTTCTTATACTAAGCCTTTTAAACATGATTCATTTAACAATTGCTGTATTAAGGCTTTGATCAGGTAGTTTAGCATTGCTGTTGCATGGGAAACATGCTCACTCATTTTACTACCAAGACGTGCCTAGAAAAGAAAACTTTATAAAAATGTAATTAATTACACACTTTAAAGGTCACCATTAATAAAAATGAACATGTAGATTATTAAGCCCGTAGAGAAAATCATTAGTGATACATTCAGGTGTTGTTAAAGCGAAATATTCTAAAATGCAAGTATAATGCATTATGTTTGAAGGGTACAGCAGATTCCTTGTCCCTTTTCATATAGGAAAGACCTTCATAACTTATTGTGGCTACATCACTATTTGAGTTATGAGATCTTTGACAAAAGTTTCTCCATAAATTTTAGTCTTCATAGTTGCTCATAATGTATCCTTCAGTGCTTCATCAGGATAATCCATTTTATCCAGGGCTATTGTGATGCTACTTTTCTTTCTAGATAGAATTATGGGGTTTAGAAAATTCTTCAGTTCTTGCCATTCCTCTTTTTCCCACTAATCACCATAAAAGTGTCATTTGAAGACATTAATATAGCAAGTAATAGTAAAGACATTATTAATAACCCAACTTGTCTGTTAGGAAGGAATTCAGAATCACTGATTATTCACAATCAAAAAACTTTGTTCAAAAGGATCCAGGCGGTTTCCCACTGCCAAGACAACTTTAGCAGATCACTCCACCCAGTTTAGACCACCCATCCAGTCTTGACTTTCTTCCCTTATTTGATTCTTTTCTGGAAAATAATTTATTTTATTGTCTATTGTTGTTTTCATTTTGGCTGATTCAGGGTCAGATTCTGACATGTTTACCCATATTGTCTGGTTTCTTACTCTGTGAGCAGTCCCAGAGAAGTCAAAACGTGAGACCTGGCATGTGAAGTAAAGATTTCCAAACAAATATAAAATACAGAATTCAGCTATAACAGGTCTGGTTCTCATTTACATAACTCTGGCAGCATACAGGGCCCTAAAATTGGGCAAAAAAATACATTTATATATGGTCATTAGGGTCCCCTCCCACTGCCAGAGTTGTGTAAAGGGGCCTTTATGTAAGTAAGACTCAACCCCAAAGTATTTTGGGATTATATTTTTTTTTAATCTTTCAACTGTTGCTTTGTACAGATGTAAAAAGAATGCTTTGTATCTTTATATTTCTTACACTCATCCTTCCAGAAATACTAAGAGGCACTCAGAAAGGCCAACAAAATAAATCTGGAGTTTGCAGGCCGAGCCAAAAAAGAAGCCAAAATGAAAACAAAAGATAGGGTTTTTTTAAAAACAAAAGTCAAAGATAGGGACATTTTTGAAACACGGTTCCTTTCTTATTTTATGTCCAGAACTCCAAGAACTTAAGATAGGGAATGTTAAATACTAGGGGAACAAGTTTCATTCGGGGGTGCTTTGTAAGTTTACAGACTTGGTGAAAACCCAGCTTGTAATGGGAATGTGTCATCAGTTTTAACAATTGAGTGGCTATGGCCCTGTAATGAGAAATGAAAATTATTAAATGAATTTCACAAGTGCAATCCCATGTGATTTATAGAAGTATCTATGTATAAGGACATCTGGTCATCTGTTTTGGACAGGATGTTTTGTGAAGGCAATTTTTTTAAATGCCTTTTTGACTTAGATCTCCTCTAATAGGTCAGGGTTGGAGCTGTGAGAAAAGCAGATGTGGGGAACAGAACACAATATGGAGTCTCTCTGTTGTGCCTGAAGGGAGAAAATAGCAGAGAAACCATGAAATCTTTACTTGATTAAGGCCCAAAGCCTGGGCAGCAGCACCCAGCCTCAGTTTCACTCTGTGCAGTTTGCTACACTGAGAGAAGGAAACCATTTGCCAAACTTTCTCTTACCAGAAGGTCCTCTGGCCCCATCCTTGTCTCCACATCTTTCTTACATGCCTGTGTGACAAGGTTCTGAAGGACTCCTTCCCACCCAAAATCATGCTGTTCCCTCTGCCAAATAAGCCTGCAATCACAGAGGTGGGGGCAGGATTTACCCCTATAAGGAGAAGTTTCTTTTCTGAATCACTCTTCTCTTTATGAAGTTAGAGTTCAGGTCTGTGATGTGTCCAAACTCTTCCATTCCTGCTGAATCGCTGAAGCCAGTCAGCATCTCACAGGATTGGGTGCTTACTCCATGCTTCCATGTGGCCAGACTATCTCTTTAGCGGTGTAGGCAAAGATGTATTGGAGGCAAAGATGCACTCTTATTTGCTGCCTCAGTTGCAGTGGCAACTATGGACTGCTGCCAGGGTGAAGAATTGCTGTGATGCAGCTCTGCACTGGCCAGGCTCCCTCTGTCCCTCATATACCATTTTAGCCCCATCCTTGGCTAGTACTAAAATGCCCCATGCCCCAGACCCAGTGCTCCTGCAAAGCTAGTACAGAGCTGATGGAGATGGCTCTGCAAAGCAAGCAAAAAGAGTCCTTGTGCCCTCCCCTTGTGGGAAGTTTACACCTGCTTTCCAGCCCCTTTGCACCAGCCTAGCTTGAATGATATACAGAGCCCATGTTTTCCATTCAGACACTGAAGTAGACTATATAGTTCCCTGGACTCAAGTCATAATGAAAGTGAGTAGCTGGGTTGGTTAGCATGATGGTGTTTTGTGTTTGTGATCAGCAAAGCTGAAGGCAAAACTTTGATTCTTATTCCCACTACACAGTGCAAAATTCCTTCTGACATTTTTTCTAAGGGTTTTGAGGAAATGGATTTGTTCTAAAGGTCTCACAGCAGCGAATGAAAAATAGATGCTGCCTGCCACCATGAAAAGAGCATGGAAGTTTGTCTCTAAATACAGATTATTTTGATCCTGATGGACAGATACTCAAGGGGGAAAAAAAGCTGAAATGTCTTGGAGGAAATCCAAATGGCAGTCTGGTATTGAGGAGAATGACAAATATGCACACCAAGAACAAAATATTCAGACATAGTTATAAAAACCAGACAGCTTTATGTGTACATGCAAATCAGGAACATCCAAATGGCATGGAGACTTTATGTATTGCATGGAGACTTTACTAACCTTTTTTTCATAGGGCCTATTTCTATTTTTCTCTCTTTGTTCTTTTACCCATATGATTTTTGTTTTGTTTGCCCAATTCTTATTGTGATTACATTTTAAGTGCTGGGGTTAGAATAGCAAATCAAATGTCATTAATGGTTATTGCCAGCTTTTAGCCTCTGAGACCAGCATGTACACTCTTTCTGGGATGAAGTTCATTATCCACTATGGACCTGATCCTGCACTACTGAAGTGAAGGGAGCATTACTATTCCCCTCAATGGCAGTAGGATCAAGCTCTATTTGAACAGTTACATGTGAAAGATGTTCACTTCCCAAACAGAGTTACAAGTCATTGATTTTTTTCTGTATTTAAGACTGTCTCTCTTGTAAAGGATGCATATAAAACGTTTATCAGTTAAGTATAAAATGTTATAAATACTTAAATCAAGTTTTAGTTGTGGACTACAGGGATCAGGTATATTTATGATGTGATCAAATCCCATCAGATTTTAATCACAAGTCCAAATCAAGTCCACACTGAAAATTATTACCATCTGGCAGACATTGGATATACTACATTAAATAAATAAATGAGTGGGTCTCAGCCCCATACCTAGTAGACAAGTGTCCATAACCCAAAAGTAACCATTAAAATGCACAACCTTATTGGGAGGGTCTGACTAGAGGCCAAGTACTGAATGGGCTAGACTTGAGACTTGAACGCTATGGCACCATGAGGTGGTTCTAAAAGGCTCAGCACCATTAAGATATAGGTGTATTCGAGGGGAAGCCTGTACTGCTGTTGCACTATTTCTGCCCATGGGACTTCAATTCTCTGGGTGGCCAATTCAATAGATTTCTCAAGAACCAATATCATAGATATAGATATAGATATCTTTACCATTTCACAAATAATCTAAACATATATCTTTTACCAAGTTATCAAACAAATCTGTAAAGCAGGGATCAGCAACCTTTGGTACATGGCACGCCAGAGTAAGCCCCTTGGTGGGCTGGGTCAGTTTGTTTACCTGACGCGTCCGCAGGTTCGGCCAATTGCAGCTCCCACTGGCCGTAGTTCGCCACCCCAGCCCAATGGGGGCTGTGGGAAGCGGCAACCAGCACATCCCTTGGACCACACCACTTTCCGCAGCCCCCATTGGCCTGAAACCTCAGACCGTGGCCAGTGGGAACTGCGATCAGCCGAACCTGCAGACGTGGCAGGTAAACAAACTGGCCTGGCCCCACCAGGGGGCTTACCATGGCAGGCCGCAGGCCGAAGGTTGCCGATCCCTGCTGTAAGGTCTGCACATAAGGATGCTGTTTAATGGCAATAGCAGATTTTCCATTGATTTCAGTCAGTCCAGAATTTGTCTCCCAAGAGCACTGAGCTCTTATACTATCAATAGATCTCAAAGTTCTTTATGAAGGAGGAAAGTATCATTATCTTCATTTCACACATGGGAGAATGGTGACACAGAGAGGTTGAAGTGACTTGCCCAGAGACTTTCCCAAGACAGCAGCAGAGCTGGAAATTGGACTTCCTAGGTTCCAGTCTAGTGTTTTATCCATTAGGTAAAACTGTCTCCTTTACTACTGTAACTGTAGACCATTCTAGCGTATTACCTTTCCAGAACAGTAATGTGCATCCACACATGAGAAATAAGAAATAAATGTACCAGTTCTATCCTTCTGTAGATGATGCCAGTTTTTTTTTCCTATTGTATTTCAGTGATTACTCACATAGCAGGTATCAGAGCAATAAAGTGAGTAGCTGTGAAGCCTGGAGACACCAAGGAAGCTTTGGGAGAAAGAATCAGACAGCTTAAAGGTGAGCACAAACCTGGAACAGCAAGACTCATTGCCCATCATTCCTTACCATCTGTAATTTCCTAGTCATGAATTCAAAATTAAGCCTTAAGGAGTGATATTTTGTGCAGCAGCCATAAAGATTTTGTAGGGTTAGAGGCATAGAAGATGCAAAGTTAAAAATGCTCATTCAAAGGCATACACTCAGTTGATATCACTGCTCTAACTTTCTAGAGAGAGGGACTAATTTTCCTTACAGGACTGAGCGAACTCAACCCCAATGATACCAGACATGGGGTTACTTCATTTACAAGCTGTTTGTTATGATGTCACAATGCAAATGTATCACTTTGTGCCACCAGACTAGATCCACTGAAATCCAGGAGTGCACCCGCAGACTTCAGGCAAGAGAGGGATATGCATAGGGAAATTGTGATGCTTCTTAGGGGTACCCAGGGTTGGGAGGCACCTCACTACTACCCCAATTCCACTGGTCACGTGCAACACAAACACTCCCCTATTATTCTGTACAGGCTCTGCTGAATCATAGAATCATAGAATATCAGAGTTGGAAGACCTCAGGAGGTCATCTAGTCCAACCCCCTGCTCAAAGCAGGACCAATTCCCAACTAAAGCATCCCAGCCAGGGCTTTGTCAAGCCTGACCTTAAAAACTTCTAAGGAAGGAGATTCCACCACCTCCCTAGGTAATGCATTCCAGTGTTTCACCACCCTCCTAGTGAAATTTTTTTTCCTAATATCCAACCTAAACCTTCCCCGCTGCAACTTGAGACCATTACTCCTTGTTCTGCAGTTCATAAAGCACTTTGAGATCTATTGATAGTCCTCTACAGGTTAGAGATTGGCATGTTCCAACTCCAACTCCAAGTGCCCCCACAGAATGTCCAGCCCTTGTTCCACTGAATAACTGCAGTATTGGCAAATTTACTGCTCCTAAGGCAACAGAACACCCCCAGTTACTAGTTACACCGCAGGTCACATTTTGCTTAACACACAGCACTGAGATACGTTTGTTAAATAAACTTTTACCTGTTTTTGTTACAGAGTTTAGATATTCAAATGATAGCCAGCAGAAATATTGAAAACAAATGGTTACATTAAAAAAACACACAACATAACACACATTCTAGAATCTAGACTTATTTAACTAGTTAGTGTCAGCTCTTACAGAGAAAAAGCTCACCCAGAATCCTTCCAGCATATTACAGCCAGGCTTGGCTGTGATCTTCTGCTAATGAGACAGGTCATGCCATCAGCTTGCCTCCTCAGTGGAAAAGATCCCAGGTGTCTCTCTATACTCCCCCAGTTATCCAATCCAATCCCCAGTCCATTGTCTTTACTTGTAAACAGGCTGGCCCCCTGTTGATTGTTCTTTTCCTGTGTGCCTTTTTCTTCTCATTTTCACAATCTCTTGATTGGGGACAATACTCAGAACACACATTACTGGGGCCCTATCAAATTCACAGTTCATTCTGGTCAGAGGGTTTAAAAATTGGTCAATTTCATGATTTTAGATGTTTACATCCCAATTTTCATGGCGTTGTAACATCAGAGTCCCGACCCAAAATGGGGTCTTGGGCGGGACGGGGGTTGCAAAGTTGCTGTAGGGGAGCCCCAAGATTAGCATCCTTCTGCAGTTAGAGAAGGTCCCTGTAGGTGGGAGTGGGTAGAATCCCCCCCAGCTGGGGGCTCCTAGCTCATGCCAGGGACAGATTAAGGCAGGAGCCTCCCTCCAATTTACGCCCAGGAAAAATGTGTGCCCCAGCCCCGGAAGAAACCCTAAGGCCAGCTGCCCCAAGCTCGGCTGGAGTAGGGGAGCAGAAGACCTCAGCCCAGGCTGCCCCAGCTGAAGCCACCGGGAGCAAAAGTGCCCATCCTGGCAAGAGCCGCTGTGGGAGGAAGCCCCGAGCTCAGCACCCGGAGCCGCAGGGGCAGGAGCCCAGGCTGCCAGGGCTGGAGGTGGTGGAACCCCCGAGCCTGCGCTGCCCTGACTGGCCTGCCCTGCCCTCTCTCAGCAGCCGGGGAGATCAGATTTAAAGGGGGCGGGCTGATTTCACAGTTTGTGACATGTTTTTCGGGGAGGTGAAATTGGTAGGGCCTACACCTGACCAACTTGAGAGAGACACATGTCTCTTTCTTCCTCCCTACCTGTGCATCACCTCTTGGTGACCTATCTTACCTCATATACCTTAACAACGCCATTTTCAGCACAGATACATAATTCCTTAAACATTATTTATACATACATTTTGCAAATGAGCTCTTGGCAGAGACCTCACTTGCCACCCTTTGGTAAACGTAATATATCTGACCCAAAGGATCCCTGTACAACTCAAAGAACCCTATGTGACTTCTGTCAGTTGGCACCAAGATGTTCCTGGGTTATAGAAGCTATCCCTCCTAGTGAGCTTATCTTTGTCATCAGAGGGGATTGAACTCAAGACCTACAGAGCTAAAAGCCTTTACAGCTTGAGCAAAAGTAAGGATCTTATCCAAGGCACACTAAAGTTGATAGAAAGGCCCATTTTGACTTCAGTGGTCTCTGAGCTAGCGTTCAAGGTAGCAACTGTAGCAGATTCATATATATCCTCTCTGGGTCAAGCACAGAGAGGGATGCTCAGCACACAATGAACAAAGGTTATGTTTGCACTGTGGAACCCCTATCCTTGGAGTTCGTGTGACAGGAGAAGCACTAGTTGCATGGATAGGTGAGCAGCCACTGGAAAAAAAATATACTTGTTTGGGATTCTATGCTTTGTACATGAGGAGGGGGAGAGACTGCTAAGTGAAGGGTCACAATGCTAATCTTTGGACTCAGTCCTCCAAAATAATGAGTACCTTTTGGTGGATAGTGAGCACTGTCAATGTTCCCTTTGAAATGGAAGGACTATTAACCCATCTCAGAAGGGTTCGTGCAGGACCCAGACCTTTTGTGATCATGAATATCCCTATTTCTCCTCTGGTTCCTAATATGTTTATCAATTTCCTAAAAGGCCTACTTCCCCTTGTAAAGAGCACATCCCATGCTCCCTGATGAATCACTTCATGTATCCTTGTAAATGTCCCTCTGTCACTATCTTCCAGGTGTAGGTGTTCACTTGAGTCAATGTATCTAACAACATTACTTGAAACAAATCTACAAACATGGAGCAGCTGCAGGTTTTTGAAAAATGCTTTATGGACACAGACCCATCATCGCCTCCCTTGCAGTCAAATTTTCACCTGCACACACAAACACACTCATGAAACACAACTCTGTAACCATTCTCTGCAGCATTTATTCTATGTTAAACCGCCTGTCAAAACAGCCATCTAATTAGTTTAAGCTGTCTGGCTTTGTGAAACCGTTTTACTGTTCTCCGTTGTCTTTGCAACAAAATTAATAGTTTGATTAACTTCTAAGGGAGACGGGTTTTTGCACGTCTGAAAGTCAAATTAAAGCCACCTTTTCCAAACAGGATAAAAAAAAGAATTCTCCATGTCTGAAACATTGAAAGCAGCACTTCATTTATTATATTTTTTTTTTAGTGCCAAGGTGCAAATTATGTAAAGGAGTAAAACTGCAGCTTTGGGGAAGCCAGGATTTTAGGTGTAGCACATACAACCCCTGCAGCTGGTAGAACAGGTGAAAGATAATGAGCTGATCAGAAGGCTTGAACTGCCTACTGCACAGCCTAGTTACTAACCAAGGCTCTGAAAGCTCATAGAATCATAGAAATGTAAGACTGCAAGGGACCATAAGAAATCATCTAATCTATCCACCTGTGCTGAGGCAAAAGCAAATACACCTAGACCATCCCTGACAGGTATTTGTCTAACTTGTTCTTAAAAACCTCCAGTGATGGAGATTCCACAACTTCCCTTCATAACATATTCCAGCACTTAACTATTCTAATTGTTAAAAAAAAATAAATCTTAACATCTAACCTAAATTCCCCTTTCTGCAGATTAAACTGATTACTTCTTGTCCTACCTTCCGTAGAAATGGAGAACAATTGATCATAATCCTCTTTAGAACAGCCATTAAAATATTTGAAGACTGTTATCAGGTCCCCCTGTCAGTCTTTTTTCCTCAAGACTAAACATCTTGCCTAGTAGTTTTTAAACTTTTCCTCACAGATCATTTTCCTAAACTTTTTGTTGCTCTCCTCTGAAATCTTTCCAATTCATCTATGTCGTTTAAAAAGTGAAGCATCCCAAA
Organism: Dermochelys coriacea; assembly: GCF_009764565.3. Lineage (NCBI taxonomy): Eukaryota > Metazoa > Chordata > Testudines > Dermochelyidae > Dermochelys > Dermochelys coriacea. Next base: position 93,578,219 of record NC_050073.1, on the reverse strand, counting down.
CTGGACACAATACTCCAGCTGAGGCCTTACCAGTGCTGAGCAGAGCAGAACAATTACCTCCCATATCTTACACATGACATTCCTGTTAATATACCAAAGAATTATATTAGCTCTGTTTTGCAACTAAATAACATTGTTGGGTCATATTCAATTTGTGATCCACTAAAACCTCCAGAACCTTTTCTGCAGAACTAATTCCTAGCCCTTTATTCCCCATTTTTCATTTTTGAATGGGATTTTTGTTTCCCATGTGTAGTACTTGCACCTGTCTTAATTGCATTTTGTTTTGCTGATTTCAAACCACTTATCCAATATATCAAGATCATTTCAAATTCTTTTCCTGTCCTCCAAAGCTCTTGTAACCTCTCCCAGTTTGGTGTCATCCATAATTTTTATAAGCATACTCTCCACTTCATTATCCAAGTCATTAATGAAATTATTGAATAGTATCAAACCTAGGAGAGACCTCTGAGGGACCCCACTAGATACATCCTCCCAGTTTGATAGTGAATACCAACTACTCTTTGAATACAGTCAGTCTTACAAACTATGCAACCATTTTATAGTACTGTCCTCTAGACCACAAGATGTAGAGTTTTGGCACCTCATTATGATCCCACTTATACCAGGGTAAATCAGAGGTCCAAATCTTGATGCCCTCAAGGTAATTTTGCATTCATCTTTTGGCTTAAAATTCCCTACAGCCAACTTATCCCGTGACGAAGAATTCTTTGATGGAGTAAGACCACCACAGTGACCTCTCTGCCAACCCTGCAGCCTCCATCATAATGGGGATGTCTGGGGAAAAGGGATCAAGGTCAGAATCAGGCTACATTTGGCAATTCCTGAGGAACATGTGCAAAGCACTTTGTGAGCTAAGTTAATTTTGGTAGCAGAAGAAATTGTAGGGTTCCAAAGATGATTGATTTTATTCTGGTATGCCCGAAACCTGCACTATGCCAATGAGTTTCTGAACTAGAGTCAGATGAGGGAAGGAAGTTTTCAGTGATTATTATGATGCTTAATATTGATGTTATATAACAGTTTTATTACAATAGTGCCCGAGGATTCAGTCAAGATCTGGGCTTCATTGTGCCAGGCTCTATAAAAGTATAAAAAATGATTTGGTCCTGCTCTGAGCAGCTTTCATCTAACAAGACAAGTGTGTGAAATGTGAGGGAGAGAGATTTTATTGATTTATTGTTGTTTTGTAGTAACATACAAGTAAGTATTGATTATCCCCAACTGCCCCTCAGGAAGGTCATTAAACATTGACTAATTTGTTTAAGTGTAATACTACCCTTCTTGCATAATGGTCCATGGGCTCTTTAGTGATCATAGGTGGTCAGAAACTTGATTTTGTGTTTCATGTGAATGATGACATCTCCAATAACAGAGAGGTGGAGCACTGGTTTAGTCCTTCCTCAGGAGAATGGTGCTACCTATTAAATCACCCACACCTCATTATTTCCAGCATTACACTGAGTTTTCCTTGATGAGACTGTGATGGGTTTGGTCACAGAGACCCCCTTGGGACTGTCACCTGACATGCTGGAATTAACTCTGATCCCGTTTTCAACTGCCAGCTTGGGACTCCAGAAACCTGCCTTGTTGAGCCAGACACGCTTGCCTGCTGCAACACAAACTCAGGTCTGGTCCATGCCCCCAAAGCTGCAGACTTTAACCAAAAACTGCTCAGCAAGTCACTCATTTCCAGCACCCAGACATCCAGTTCCCAATAGGATCCAAACCCCAAATAAATCAGTTTTACTCTGTATAAAGCTTATACAGGATAAACTCATGAATTGTCCACCCTCTATAACCCTGATAGAGAAATATGCACAGCTGTTTGCTCCCCCAGATATTAATCACTTACTCTGGGTTAATTAAGAAACAAAAGTGATTTTATTAAGTATAAAAAGTAGGATTTAAGTGGTTTCAAGTAATAACATCAGAGCAAAGTAAGTCAAAAAAAGTAAGTCAAAGCAAACAAAATCAAACAAAACACGCAAGTCTAAGTGTAATACATTTAAGAAACTGAATACAGGTAACCCTCACCCGCAGAGATGTTCCAATATGCTTCTTTCACAGACTAGACTCCTTCTTAGACTGGGCCCAATCCTTTCCCCGGTACAGTTCTTATTAGTTCCAGCAGGCGTCTTAGGTGAAAAGCAGGGGATTTCACATGACTGGGCCCCCCTTTGTTCTGTTCCACCCCCTTTTATATCTTTGGTATAAGGCGGGAATCTTTTGTCTCTCTGGGTACACACCCCTTCTTCTAGATGGAAAAGCACCAGATTTAAGATGAATTCCAGTACCATGTGACGTGGTCACATGTCCTGTGAGACCTCATTCTTCATTACCCATTACAGAGGAAGGCTTGAAGGTAAACAGAGCCATTTACAGCCAAGTGTCCTAGACAATGGGTGCCATCAAGATTCTAAACCACCATTAATGTCCCATACCTTGCATAATTACAATAGGATCTCAAAGTTAACTTCATATTTCTAGTTTTAGATACAAGACTGATACATACATATAAATAGGATGAACACATTCAGTAGATTATAAGCTTTGTAATGATACCTTACAAGAGACCTTTTGCATAAAGTATATTCCAGTTACATTATATTCACATTCCAAGCATATTTTCATAAAGCATATGGAGTGCAATGTCACAGAGATCTCCTCTTCACTAGGCTTCATCTTGCTTAATTTATGAGAATTGGTATGATCCTAGCCTGAGATGGAGTTGCAGACTGTCATTTGATTTCCCCTTCAGAGATATGAGCTTTAGAATGGTGTATGCCCTCTCCTGTTGTCCTAAGCAGACACCAGTACGGGCCTTAACCTTACCCCACAGTCAACAAAAAAATCCTACATAAGATGACATGCTGACTCAAGATCTTCTGACTGTTTTCTTACATTTGATGCTGCTAACGTTTTAATTTTCCACTGACTTGTGGTGTGATTTTTCATGCATTTTCATCATCAAACGTTGAATAGATGTGCTCTGAAACCTGTCAAAAATCCCACAGATTTAAAAGGAGTTAATTGGACACAGGGGCTTCTCTCCACTTGTACCTACTTGGCTACAAATCCAGTGATATCTCTCTCTTTCCTTCTCTCACACACATGCACATGCGTGCACACACACAGAGTCTTCCCACTCAAAATACCAAATCATTATATAACACACAAAGCACTCTGACAGATATGATATTAAACAAGACTATTATTATTGCCATGCAGAAGTTTTGACAACAAAATATATTTTAAACATCTGTACAGTACTTAATTCATTTTGCTAATAGTCCTTTTTAAAACATTGCAAGAGAGAAAGAGAGAGGGATAGAGGTTTCAGACTTTTATCTTATAATAAACTCTTTGATTCTAAGAGCACATGACATATAGTTCTATAATTTAGCAAGTGCAATACAGAAAAAACCCACTTGTGTGTGTGTGTGTGTATATGAGTTTGTGTGTGTGTGTAAGAGAGAGAGACAAAGTGCTTATAAATTGGTTGGTTGATCTGCAAATCCTTCTCTCTGACTGTCTATCACATTTCATCAATCTCATTTTCACTTTATAGCTTCACAGGAAAAGAATGATCAGTTCTTGAAAATCAATTGGCACAATGCTGTATTGATGCTGGTAACTGCTTGTAGATGAAAGGTTTGCCTGAACATTGAGTCCATAAGAACCTTTTGTGAGTGAACATCCTGAGTTGCTGTACTTTAAAATTACTGATGACAAAGGGCCAAATGCTGACACCCCGGCCTTAGAATCATGGAGTATCAGGGTTGGAGGGGACCTCAGGAGGTCATCTAGTCCAACTCCTTGCTCAAAACAGGACCAATCCCCAACTAAATCATCCCAGTCAGGCCTTTGTCAAGCCTCACCTTAAAAACTTCAAAGGAAGGAGATTCCACCACCTCCCTAGGTAATCCATTCCAGTGCTTCACCACCCTCCTAGTGAAAACTTTTTTCCTAATATCCAACCTAAACCTCCCTCACTGCAACTTGAGACCATTACTCCTTGTTCTGTCATCTGCTACCACTGAGAACAGTATAGATCCATCCTCTTTGGACCCCCCTTTCAGGTAGTTGAAAGCAGCTACCAAATTCCCCCCCCCTTCTTCTCTTCTGCAGACTAAACAATCCCAGTTCCCTCAGCCTCTCCTCATAAGTCATGTGTTCCAGTCCCCTAATCATGTTTGTTGCCCTCCGCTGGACGTTTTCCAATTTTTCCACATCCTTCTTGTAGTGTGGGGCCCAAATCTGGACATAGTACTCTAGATGAGGCCTCACCAATGTCGAATAAAGGGGAACAATCACGTCCCTTGATCTGCTGTCAATGCCCCTACTTATACAGCTCAAAATGCTGTTAGCCTTCTTGGCAACAAGGGTACACTGTTGACTCATATCAAGCTTCTCATCCACTGTAATCCCTAAGTCCTTTTCTGCAGAACTGGTGCCTAGCCATTCAGTCTCTAGTCTGTAGCGGTGCATGGGATTCTTCCGTCCTAAGTGCAGGACTTCATCAGTGCAAACTTCTACTTGTGATGTGCTACTAAGGCTTGGCTATGCTAGCAGATTAAGCTGCTCTGAATGTAAACCCTGCTTTCTGCCAATACATTATGTCCGCATTAGGGATTTGAACCACTGTAACTATATCAACATTGTTACACTGATGCAAATTTTCTTAATTATATAAGGCCTAAAAGTTTAACACATTTAGTCTAGGGGTAAAAGTGACTGGTGTTCTATCCATAAAATAATTTAAGGTATTTTGGAAAGGGAGATAAAAGCATGGCACTTATAAATTGTATAGACCTTGGGCTTGAGCAAGTCATTTGAAACCTTCTGGAGGAAACAAGTAATAAAATATATGGGGGAAGCCATTCTCATTTTATTACATACAATTTGCAATTTATTTTAGTAGGAGTTAATATGTGCATCAATGGAGATGTACAGACCATAATAGCAATAAATAACACTTATATAGCTTCTCACAGCCAATGCTCTCCAAGCGCTTTACAAATACTTACTAGCTAAAACTTGCAGTCCCAATGGGATGCCAGTGCAGTATTGCCTACCTATTTTACAGGAAACAGAGGTGCAAAAAAGTTAGTGACTTGTTCAAAATAACAGTGGAAGAATGAGGAGTCTGGTCTCTTAGGTCCAGATCCTTAAAGGTACTTAGATGTTGCTCTGCTAAGCATTGCAATGCCTAGCTTCTAGGTGACCTGCCACCTAGTAGTGTCCTCAGTCCCCAAGCTAGGTAACTAAGCTCCCCCCACACAGCATGGTATGACTTAGGTACCTAAGAAAGGGATCCTCACAAGCCAGCAGGCTGAGCAGAGACCTAAGGTACCACATAAGCTAGTCAGGAGTTTAATGCAAGGAGAGGGGCCGGGAGAGGAATGGGGCTTTGTTGCCTAAATGACTAACCAAGTACACCTGACTGACAAGCCAAAGTTAGGAGCCTCCCTCTTTGGGGATCCTCAGACAGAAACCTCCTGCTGGAGTTAGGCACCTGAGTCCAGGCAGCTCCTTAGGGAGCCCATGTGTTGGCATCTGAAACCATCATTCTGTGTGTGTGTGTGTGTGTCTCCTGCTCACACTTGATACCTCTATCGTGCTCTCATTGAATGTCTTTTGTGTGGACACGGTTCTGCCCCTACCAACAGGTGGCCTGGCTCCAGCCATCCTGCTCTAACCGGGTGTAAATGGTATCAGGTCTTAGACATGCTCAAAGAATGCTAACAGGATTTGGCCTAGGCAGGCCATTTGTCCAAGTTTAAGCCAGAACATCTTGCTTTTCTAAGGTTTGTCCCCCATCCAGTACTGAGACCAAACTGGATGTGGTTTTGTCTGGTATTGAACGGGAGATGCCATTTTGTATTGTGCACTAACTCACCCCCACTGGCGTGATCTCACACAGTGCATGCAAGGTCATGTTTGCTGGGAGGGTCCACGGCATTTCAAGAAGTATTGAAAGATCTGGTATTCTGGGGATGCATGAGTGGCCTCCCTAATTGGGGCCCCAGATGAGATAGGCATTCCCCTCCCTGGTTTGAGAATCCTGCTTTGGGGCCTCTGGGTATTCAGCTTGAGCGAGGGCTCTAACCTGCTCATTAGCAATGGGGCAGTGTCCGGGCTTAGGTTGCTTTGAGGATGCTGACCAGCAGGATGTGCCGATTGGTTTAGGTAGCAGCAGAGTGGTGGTTTTGAAAATGTTAGTGAAGCATAAATGCTGGACTTGGTGCCTAAAGAGGTAGATAGGTGCCTAACTACCTTTGAGGATGTTGGCCTCAGTTCCCTGCTGGCAATAAGGCATGCCACACTATGTTTTGAATAACAAGGAATGTTTCTGCTATCTCAGTGTTGTATATGTTCCTTACACAAGCTGCAGAAGGGGGAGATGATTCCTGCCATCTTCCTCCCACGTTGCATACCCATGCAAAGAATAGATACAAGCTGGCTCTAAGTAAATACAGTGTTTGGAGTAATAAACATAGAAGGTCTGACCGCACACTCAAAAAAATAACAATTGTTGTATTAAGAAGCTTAGTTCAACTACAAAAAGAAATGTCCTCACTTATTCCAGAACTGTACCAACCCAACATTGCCAGTAGGAAACCCTCATCTCAGTAGAGATATACATGATGGAGGCGTTACATCATCTAAAAACTTCTCATACACTGGAGGCATGACACTGCTTCCTCAATCACATGTGCGTGCTGCTCTGTATCTTTTGGGGAGGTGGAGTGGCTGCTCAGTATTTTTGGGGTGGTATAGATGCCACAGTAAAGAAACTTAAGGATGCTCTAATAACCGTCTCATATCTTTCCTGTGTAACTGAAAGAACAACTATTATCTCCCACTATTTGTGTAGTAATGACACCGAGGGCAGAGCATTGTCTATTGAATAATCAATACCTTGTCCTGAAATATGCTGGGTTTTCCTTGAGGATCTTTGATTCAAATACGAATGAGGTCTCCCCTGCTTAATTGGGGAGATCTGACAAAATGACAGTCTCAGGTGGCACAGCTAGAAGCCAAAATTAGTTAGTTTTTTGGGGGTAGGGTTAAGATTATACATTTTGGGGACTGAATTCTTGAGTGATTTTAGTTTTCAAATACTATCTGATTAACCTATAGACTCCCAATGGTTTTACAGAGCCCACTTTCAGTTATCCATGAGGTGTTGTTGACTACGATTGTTTACAGATTTCAGTATACTGTGAAGCTTGCATTAAGTACCATCCCATTGCGCCGATGTTCTCAGCCACACCAGGACAGATCGAACGGGCATACCACTCCATTGACACAGGTAATGCTCGCCCAATTAAAGCCCAATCTTACCGGGTGTCTCCTCAAGCCAAAACTGCTATAGAACGGAAGATCCAGGATATGCTACAGATGGGTGTAATCTGCCCCTCTGACAGTGCATGGGCATCTCCAGTGGTTCTAGTTCCCCAAACCAGATGGGGAAATACACTTTTGCATGGTCTACCGTAAGCTAAATGCTGTGACTCGCCCAGACAACTATCCAATGCCATGCACAGATGAGCTATTGGAGAAACTGGGACTTGCCCAGTTCATCTCTACCTTAGACTTAACCAAGGGGTTAAGTCTGGCAAGTACCGCTGGATGAATCTGCCAAGGAAAGGTCAGCCTTCACCACACATGTCGGGCTGTATGAATTTAATGTGCTCCCTTTTGGGCTGCAAAATGCACCTGCCACCTTCCAAAAACTTGTAGATGGTCTCCTAGCGGGATTGGGAGAATCTGCAGTCACCTACCTTGATGATGTGGCCATCTTTTCTGATTCATGGGTAGAACATCTGGAGCATCTACAAAAAGTCTTTTATTGCATAAGGGAGGCAGGACTAACTGTTAAGGCTAAAAAGTGTCAAATAGGCCTAAACAGAGTGACTTATCTTGGACACCAGGTGCATCAAGGAACTATCAACCCCCTACAGGCCAAAGTGGATGCTATCCAAAAGTGGCCTGTCCCAAAGTAAAAAAAACAGGTCCAATCCTTCTTAGGCTTGGCCGGGTATTACAGGTGATTTGTATCACAATACAGCCAGATCGCCACCCCACTGACAGACCTAACCAAACAGAAACAGCCAAATGCAGTTCAGTGGACTGAAGAGTGTCAGAAGGCCTTTAACCAGCTTAAAGCGACACTCATGTCTGACCCTGTGCTAAGGGCCCCAGACTTTGACAAACCATTCCTCGTAACCACAGATGCATCCGAATGTGGTGTGGGAGCAAGAAGGACCGGATCAAAAATTCCATCCTATCATGTTTCTCAGCAAGAAACTGTATGAGAGGGAAAGCCACAGGTCAATCAGTGAAAAGGAATGCTATGCCATTGTGTACGTGCTAGAAAAGCTACTCCCACACATTTGGGGATGGCATTTACAACTACAAACCAACCATGCTGCGCTGAAGTGACTTCATACCGTCAAGGACAATAACAAAAAACAGTGGAGTTTAGCTTCCAAGATTTTGATTTTGAAATACAACACATTTCAGCAGCTTCTAACAAGGTGGCTGATGAACTCTCCCATGAAAGTTTCCCAGAATCAACTGGTTAAAATAGACCTTGAAATGTGGAAAATATTGTTAGTTTTTATATAGTCAGTAGTATATCTAAAGGTACATGTATCTTATTAACTCTGACAGGTTTCAGAGTAGCAGCCGTGTTAGTCTGTATTCGGAAAAAGAAAAGGAGTACTTGTGGCACCTTAGAGACTAACAAATTTATTTAAGCATAAGCTTTCATGAGCTACATTCACTTCATCAGATGCATTCACTGGAAAATACAGTGGGGAGATTTATATACATAGAGAACATGAAACAATGGGTGTAACGAGAGCTGTAACGAGAGTGATCGCTTAAGGTGAGCTATTACCAGCAGGAGAATGGGCGGGGAGGGGAACCTTTTGTAGTGATAATCAAGGTGGGCTATTTCCAGCAGTTGACAAGAACGGCTGAGGAACAGTGGGGGGAGGGTGAAATAAACATGGGGAAATAGTTTTACTTTGTGTAATGACCCATCCACTCCCAGTCTCTATTCAAGCCTAAGTTAATTGTATCCAGTTTTCAAATTAATTCCAATTCAGCAGTCTCTCGTTGGAGTATGTTTTTGAAGTTTTTTTGTTGTAATATTGCAACTTTTAAGTCTGTAATCAAGTGACCAAAGAGATAGAAGTGTTCTCCAAAGGGTTTTTGAATGTAATAATTCTTGACCTCTGATTTGTGTCCATTTATTCTTTTACGTAAAGACTGTGCAGTTTGGCCAATGTACATGGCAGAAGGGCATTGCTGGCATATATCACATTGGTAGATGTGCAGATGACCGAGCCTCTGATAGTGTGGCTGATGTGATTAGTCCCTATGATGGTGTCCCCTGAATAGATATGGACACAGTTGGCAACAGGCTTTGTTGCAAGGATAGGTTCCTGGTTTTCTCCTAGAGCTCCAGGAAGAAATCACAGCCAGTGTGGAACCGGCTGTCCAACACTATCTGTGATTTGGGGGGCATCATAAATATAAAGGGAAGGGTATCAACCTTCCTGTATACAGTACTATAAAATCCCTCCTGGCCAGAGGCATAAAATCCTTTTACCTGTAAAGGGTTAAGAAGCTCAGGTAACCTGGCTGGCACCTGACCAAAATGACCAATAAGGGGACAAATCTGGAGCGGGGAGAGAGAGGGAAGGTTTTGATCTGTCTGTTCTGTGTGCTTGCCAGACACAGATAAAGGAAGCAAGCAATCCAACTCCATTAGAAGGGGGAATTTGTGCCTTGGATTAGGTAACACTGCCACCACCAAGTGATTTAGACAAACTCAGGGAAAGGACCACTTGGAGTTCCTATTCTCCCCCAATATCCCCCCAAGCCCCCACACCCCCTCTCCTGGGGAGGCTTGAGAATAAACAAGATAAGCACAGACCAACCTTGGGGTTTTTTAGGACACACACAAAAACCCCCAATCAGATTCTAAAAGAAATAGAACTTTATTAGAATGAAAAAAGGTAAAATTAGAAGGGAAGATAATCTTACAGGGCAATCAGATTCAAAAACACAGAGGATTTCCCTCTCGGCCAAACTTTAAAGTTACAAAAAGAAAACCAGGAATACACCTTCCTCTCAGCACAGAGAAAATCACAAGCCAAAACAAAAATAAGCTAACGCATTCCCTTGCTAGTACTTATTAATTCTAATGGAGTTGGATTGCTTGCTTCCTTGATCTGTGTCCAGCAAGCACACAGGACTGACAGACCAAAACCTCCCCCCCCACACACACACAGATTTGAAAGTATCTTGTCCCCTTATTGGTCCTTTTGGTCAGGTGCCAGCCAGGTTACCTGAGCTTCTTAACTCTTTACAGGAAAAAGGATTTTGTGCCTCTGGCCAGGAGGGATTTTATAGTGCTGTATACAGGAAGGTTGTTACCCTTCCCTTTATATTTATGACAGCTTTATTTTGTAAAAGTCAGAGTTTATGTGAGGTAGATCTTCAGGAAAGGGGGTCTGTAAAATTTGTCAGCATTGTCATTATATGTGCACACAGGCACTGATTTTGTAAGTCAGCATTCTCAAACTGTGGGTCGGGACCCCAAAGTAGGTCATGACCCCCTTTTAAAGGGGTCAGCAGGGCTGGCTTAGACTTGCTGGGCTCGGGGCTGAAGACTGAGCACCACTTCCTGGGGCCAAAGCCAAAGCCTGAGGGATTCAGTCCTGTGTGGCGGGGCTCAGGATACAGGCCCCCTGACTGCGGCTGAAGCCCTTGGGCTCCGGCTTTGACCCCTACATTGCCCAGGGCAGTGGGGCTCAGGCTTTGGCTCCCCCACCCAAGGCAGTGGGAATCAGGCTTTGGTCCCCCCCCAACAGTATTTTTTGTTGTCCGAAGGGGGTCACAGTGCAATGAAGTGTGAGAACCGCTGCTGTAAGTCCTTGTGAGGTGCACAGCAGGGAGCACAAGGCTATTGCACTCTGACACAAGTGTGAGTAGGAGCTAAGTGTGAGTACAAGTAAGGCTAAGCACTAGGTTTGATCCTCCACACAAAGCAGTGGTCCGTCTCAAGCCCCCTGTGAACACATTTTCAAGAGACCAAGAGAAAAATGGGGCAGAGTGAATGGTGACTGTGTGTATCTGAAGAGACATGGGCTATAGTCATACTAATAAGGTGCTTTGCTCCTTAAGATATATTCCTGTTAGTGGACAGGAGTAACCTGGTGTCAAGGCAGCAGTGCTTTCACTAATGCATGAACAGTTTCTGTTGCACTTTGCACCCTGCTCTCTTCTTTTGACTGCATTTATACAGGTAACACTTTGCACCAGTGCTGGGCAGGACCATTCTCAGAGTGTTCAAATGACCTTGTAGTTCTAGAATGCTGCAGCTTGTGACTCAGTAATGTTCCTGACCTGGAATAAAATGTGAGCATCTCACTTTGTGTCTATGTGAGCCCTACTTCCTGCAACCAATACAACTGAAGAGCCCTTGCAAGCCAGGGATAATAACATGGTGTGACATTTAAGGAAACTTTGCTGTGCTGGCTTGTACCCTGAGTGGTCCAAAACCAGACTTTCTGTCATTTGTGCCTTCTGAGTCACTTTTGTCTGCCTTTGAAACCAATGTCCATAAAATGAAAGATTAATGAGATCATCTGTAGCCATCCTTCACGCAAATAACATTCATCCCCTCATCACTCTGCCTCTGCAGCCATGACATTTAGCCTGCTTCACACAATGCTGTCTGATATTACAAATTGTGCAGGGTCATTTCCTCTAGCATCCAGCTTCTAAAACAAAAAAATAAGAAGAGTGAGATTTCGCACCAACAGGGATTTCTGAAAATTCATTCCCCTGAACAAGGTGCTCAGCTCAGATGCTCACAGGGATGAGTTTTGAAAGACAGACCAATCACTCTGCTACAGCTCTACCTGTTTGAAAGAGTTATTTTTTCCTTGCCTGGTAACATACCTTTTTAAACTACCTTTGACTAGCCACCTCACTATGACAAAGTAATCAGTTTAAGCAGACTAGTTTTGCAGGATTATTTACTGATTCTTTCTACTCCCCACTCTGTTTTTGCTGGAAATTGATACTCGACATAACTTCTAAAGCTGGCATTAAGCAAGGTTTTGTAGCAAGAAAGAAAGAAAGAAAGAAAGAAAGAAAGAAAGAAAGAAGAGGAATTGGCTACCGTAAATAAGTGCATACATAGTGCATTCTTTAATGTACAGTAACTGTTGACTCCTACCACCCCATCAAACTCCTGTGCAAAGTGATTTATACCAAAGGTAGAGTTGCATTTGGCTCTGTGTCCACATAGGCCATTTACTTTGGATAAGGAAGAAACTACAGATCAGCAACTCAACTCCTTTTTTTTTTTTTTTGAATTAGCCATTTAACTAAAGACTGGCTGGCTGTTACCCATTTTTCAGTTGCTCATTGAAAATCCATTGGTATTTTGATCTTCAAAGGACCCCCCCCCCAAAAAGGGGAAATTAATTAAGTGGTGCAAGGAGGCCACAGTGCAGGCAAAAGTCCTCCTTTGGGGAATCTGATACCAGAGACTCTGTGTGGTGACTGCAGAGATGGTTTCATTCCCCACCCGCCAATTTTTTTGTGGGAAGCCCCAGGTTAGGGAACATTTGAAGATGGGCCATAGGTGATCAGGAGGTGAATTTGAGAATGTGGCTGAGGTGTTCTTAGACCCTGATGATTCTGTGCTCCTATAAATCCCATAAGGATCCACTGCAACAGAAGCACAATTTAGGGTCACCCTTAGAGCTGCTCTAATCTACACTAGGGCTGAGCTGCCCAAAGCAACTCCAGAACAGAGGTGGCACAAACTGCCTCGCCTCAGTCCCTTGATATAGCTCTCATCAACATAGCATCAATTTTCCACCCAGTCCTGCATCAGAGTAACTCATAATTAATGTATTTTGTCCTAACAACAGCCCACTGAGTCAGGGAAATACAACCCCCATTTTACAGATGAGGCACAGAATAGACTAAATGATTTTCCCAAGATCGCACAAGGTGTCTGTTGCTGAGGTGGAAATTAAATGCAGGTGTTTTGAATCTAAGTCCAGTGCCCTAACCACTAGCCTGCCCTTCCTCCTTTACATGAGGATTTTCTAACAGGAAAAAAAGAACTAGACAGTGGAGCATTTGCCAATATTCTTTGCAGAACACAGGGACTAAATATTCAGCCAATTTGGCAGTTCTGTAGCTCGGCTTCTGTTTTCGTTCTTTCTCATTTATGTTCCTTTGCTCCGTATTGCTCATTGTGCATTTGTAACAGCATCAGATATAAAACCCTTAAGAATCTCATTTGAAGGAAGCAGTTTGACATGCTAAATTAAATGAAGCACTATAGACAGCCATTCTGGGCACAAGAGATAAATAAGTGAAGCAACAAAACAACCTGCCCAAAAACAAACAAAAACCCTAAAGCCAAGTGTATCGGATTTGAAATCTTATTTCTCTCTCTCTCTGTGTATGTATTTAACGGACAATAAAGCAAATATAAAGGAGACACATGGGGAGCAGTGAAAAAATAAGCTGCAAATATGAAAGTCAGAGGCTGAATGTTGGAGTAGGTGGAATGCAATGATAAAGCATGGGGGGACTGTGTCATCATTAGGGATTCTCATATTTCTTTCATTTCAATCCCAGTTATAAAGTCCAGTGGTAATTGCAAAGGTGATTGCTGAGTTGAGTTGGGGAAAATGAATATTGTTATTACTGCTGTGTGCACTGTCGCTCTCTCTCTTTCTTGCTCACCCATTTAATCCACTGATAGGAGGCAGGGAAAGCTTTTCTCAGCTAGCATGTGATTTATTTATTTATTTATTTTAACTAGCACTGGCATTTCCCTGGCCTTTGGGCACAGGGCAATTTTCTCCTTAAAGTGATACCATCTGCAGATGACAAAACTGGAACTGCAAAACTGGCTCCCCGAACAAAACAAAACAAACACCCTAACCACAAACTTACAGTGGAAAAGGAAATGTCTTGAGAGGAAAGCGGTAAGACTAGGTGGCTGGGGAACTGCATATTGGAGGGTGTAGGATATGGCTAGTATCCCTTTAAATAGCTTGTGAGCTCTTTCATGGTCCTCAGTGCCTTCTATGTTTCAGAAGCCACCAGAATCCCACTAGCACATTCGTGTATTATATGTGCTTATGCCTTAAAAGTTATGAAAGTTATGACAATGGTTATTTGGACCCCACTGTGCCTATGGAGGGTTTTTTTCATGTTATGTTTGTGTGAAGAGCAACAGACATAGCAACAATGCAATACAGAATCTGTTATCTGTAGGTCACTAGTTCAAACCCAGCCCAGGTTGCTAGGAATGGAAAGTCATTTCCATTTGATGTTTCTGTTAGTTTTTGGTTGTTTCAATATGCTTAATAGACAGGTAATCACACTGCAAACCACCACACATTTTACACCCTTATTGGCAGGGTCAGAAGAAAGGCCAAATATTAAGGGTTGATTCTGCCACCGTTATTCATGCTATGCAGCATATTACTTGGCGAGCAGTCTATGGTACTATATATACAGTAAGATATACACTGGAAAAGTAGAGAGATAGAAGCTTGTTCTGCTGCTTCCCATGCTAGAATAATTGTGCTTCCAAAACATGTATAGCCATTAACAGATTTCGTTTCATAGCCCTTGTAAAGTAGGCATCATCACCCTCATTTTACAGATCAGGAAACTGAAGCAGAGACTGTGGTACAAGTCACTGTAGATCTATCACATAACAGGGGGTCAATATCCACTAATGCCAGACCTTACTGTTACAGAGAAAGATTGAGGACACATAGAAAGTCTATAACAGAATCAGGACATTATCCCAGAGCTCCTGACTCTGGGACCTGTGTCTTCTCCACAAGTCCTCCCCATAGTAATGGAAAAATGTAAGACTTAATTCTCAAGGGCTGTCAATATGTCATCTTTATTTTGTTCAACATCTTCATTAATGATCTGGATGATGGGATGGATTGCACCCTCAGCAAGTTTGAAGATGACAATAAACTGGGGGAAGAGGTAGATATGCTGGAGGGTAGGGATATGGTCCAGAGTGACCTAGATAAATTGGAGGTTTGGGCCAAAATATATCTGATGAGCCTCAACAAGGACAATTGCAGAGTCCTGCACTTAGAATGAAAGAATCCCGTGTACTGCTACAGGCTGGGAACCGACTGGCTAAGTGGCAGTTCTGCAGAAAAGGACCTGGGGATTACAGTGGACAAGAAGCTGGATACGAGCCAATGTGTGCCTTTGTTACCAAGAAAGCTAATGGCATATTGGGCTGCATTAGTAGGAGCACTGCCAGCAGATCAAGGGAAGTGATTATTCCCCTCTATTTGGCACTGGTAAGGCCACATCTGAAGTACTGCATCCAGTTTTGGGCCCCCCACTACAGCAAGGATGTGGACAAATTGGAGAGAGTCCAGCGGAGGGCAACAAAAATTATTAGGAGACTGGAGCACAGGACTTATGAGGAGAGGCTGAGGGAACTGGGCTTATTTAGTCTGCAGAAGAGAAGAGTGAGGGGGGATTTGATAGCACCTTCAACTACCTGAAGGGGGGTTCCAAAGAGGATGGAGCTAGGCTGTTCTCAGTGGTGGCAGATGACAGAACAAGAAGCAATGGTTTCAAGTTGTAGTGGGGGAGGTCTAGGTTGGATATTAGGAAAAAACTATTTCACTAGGAGGGTGGTGAAGCACTGGAATGGATTACCTAGGGAGGTGGTGGAATCTCCAACCTTAGATCTTTTTAAGGCCTGTCTTGACAAAGCCCTGACTGGGATTATTTAGTTGGGGTTGGTCCTGCTTTGAGCAGGGGATTGACTAGATGACCTCCTGAGGTTGCTTCCAACCCTAATCTTTTATGATTCTATGATCTTTCACCAACACTGATTAGCTTTTAAAAATGGGCAGAGTTTGGTGGGTGAGCACTGGGTTAGATTAGAAATCAAATAGGAAAACCTATGAGAATTTGCTTTTATGAGATTTATGAACTGGAGTAATTTCTGAACCCAGCAGTATTTATGGAATCAGAAATAACATTTACTGATAAACAAACAAACAAACAAAACCCACTCAACATTCTTCCCAACCATTAAAAGGAGCTTCCAAGCTGTCAGCTGTTGAACTAGACTGGATAGTTTTTAGCCTTGGGGGATGTTAGCTTTGACCTTTCCAACCCTTTGATTTAATAATTTTGCAATACTTGTGGCACCTAAGAGACTGACAAATTTATTTGAGCATAAGCTTTCGTGAGCTACAGCTCATCCGATGAAGTGAGCTGTAGCTCACGAAAGCTTATGCTCAAATAAATTTGTTAGTCTCTAAGGTGCCACAAGTACTCCTTTTTTTTTGCGAATACAGACTAACACGGCTGCTACTCTGAAACCTAATTTTGCAGTGTAATTGAATTCTGATATTCAGGTACCTAGGGAGGGTAGACTGATTCTGGGTTGGTATTTCTTAGGCTGAGCAGATGGTGAACACTGTGCCTGGGAAGAAGTGGTTGATATTTTATGTTAGTTATGTTTGCAGTGTGGGTTGCAATTAAATAAATGGAGGAAAAATGCATGCCCTATTTTTTTAAAGAAGGAGAACATTTTTCACCTGTTTGTGAGAGATAAGCTATAATGTATTTTTAATGTATACTTTTTGTCTCTGCTCAGCAATAAAGTTGGTTTTCAAATGATATCTCAGCCATAAGGTAAGCAAAGATAATAGGTCTGATTTGTAGATAGAATATGGACCCATGGATTTAATCTATTTCCTTCTTCCTTCTTTTGTTTGCCTAAAGCTTCTGTTCAGTGTGTTTGGGGTTTATTCCAGAAATGAGTCTTAAAGACCCCTCTTCATATTGTGCATTTCTCTTATTATTAACAAGCTGTAATTCAGACGTCTGTTAAAAAGTCCCTTAATATAGTCTTAACAAGGACAAATCTAATACAGCTCTAGCCAATTATTGTGTTAATTTTACAAGCTGAAATTTGAGTCACCTGTCTTAAATAGAAACATGTTATTAATGAAAATATCAAGCAGTTTAAAACCAGCTCCTGAAATTCAGCCAAGGACCTAGAGAGGAGCACATTTTTGTATATAAATAAATGTGAAGTGTCTCTTTTATATCATCCTTCTTGCATCACTTGCATGGAGAGAAATAGCTCTGTTTCTGTTCAGGTTTCTTTTTAAAGACAGGAGAACAAA
Organism: Dermochelys coriacea; assembly: GCF_009764565.3. NCBI lineage: Eukaryota > Metazoa > Chordata > Testudines > Dermochelyidae > Dermochelys > Dermochelys coriacea. The sequence continues at coordinate 93,560,943 of NC_050073.1, read as the reverse complement.
TTAAACTGCTGAACATAAAGTCTAATTTGTCTGAACCTAAAATGCCAGGCCTTCCATGATTTTCTTGTTGAAATTCTGGCTCCACTGAAGTCCATAGCAAAACTTTTATTGACTTCAGTTGGTCCAGAATCTGACCCCATGTTTCTACAATATCAAACTTTATTACAAGAATACAGAGTTTAGGTTACTTTTATCCCCTCTGTCTTTAATGCAAAATAAAACTGCTCACTCTCTCTACTTCTTGGGCTTGAAATTCTGCCAGCAATTTATACTGAGGGCACAAGCTATGATTTGTGTTCCTTACCCACATATAAACCAAGGGTCCCAAAGGCTGGGATTTATTTTCAGAGCATCAGATCTCAAATGCTGAAATACAAACTATCCCTTTCTCCCAGAACTCTATCAGAATCATCAGGCAGTCCTTCTTAATCACATGCAGGAGGGATGGGATCTGGTTTTTATGCCTTGCCCTATAGAAGAAGGTTTAAACTTGCATTTTTGTGTTCCAGATGATTGAGTGAAATAAATACCAGAGCTGGTCTCTAAAGGAAACATAATCCATGCTCACAGGCTTTGAAATTTCACTGATTCTGCTGTTGGAAAAGCTGTAACTAAACCACAGGTCTTCACCTTGCATGTCCACTGGTAATGAATGCTTCGGTGAAGCCAGGTTATACTAACTCATTAGAGTTAACCCAAAATATTTTGGGGGAGACTGTCATAGAATCATAGAATCATAGAATCATAGAATATCAGGGTTGGAAGGGACCCCAGAAGGTCATCTAGTCCAACCCCCTGCTCAAAGCAGGACCAAGTCCCAGTTAAATCATCCCAGCCAGGGCTTTGTCAAGCCTGACCTTAAAAACCTCTAAGGAAGGAGATTCTACCACCTCCCTAGGTAACGCATTCCAGTGTTTCACCACCCTCTTAGTGAAAAAGTTTTTCCTAATATCCAATCTAAACCTCCCCCATTGCAACTTGAGACCATTACTCCTCGTTCTGTCATCTACTACCATTGAGAACAGTCTAGAGCCATCCTCTTTGAAACCCCCTTTCAGGTAGTTGAAAGCAGCTATCAAATCCCCCCTCATTCTTCTCTTCTCCAGACTAAACAATCCCAGCTCCCTCAGCCTCTCCTCATAAGTCATGTGCTCTAGACCCCTAATCATTTTCGTTGCCCTTCGTTGTACTCTTTCCAATTTATCCACATCCTTCCTGTAGTGTGGGGCCCAAAACTGGACACAGTACTCCAGATGAGGCCTCACCAGTGTCGAATAGAGGGGAACGATCACGTCCCTCGATCTGCTCGCTATGCCCCTACTTATACAACCCAAAATGCCATTGGCCTTCTTGGCAACAAGGGCACACTGCTGACTCATATCCAGCTTCTCGTCCACTGTCACCCCTAGGTCCTTTTCCGCAGAACTGCTGCCGAGCCATTCGGTCCCTAGTCTGTAGCGGTGCATTGGATTCTTCCATCCTAAGTGCAGGACCCTGCATTTATCCTTATTGAACCTCATTAGATTTCTTTTGGCCCAATCCTCCAATTTGTCTAGGTCCTTCTGTATCCTATCCCTCCCCTCCAGCGTATCTACCACTCCTCCCAGTTTAGTATCATCCGCAAATTTGCTGAGAGTGCAATCCACACCATCCTCCAGATCATTTATGAAGATATTGAACAAAACGGGCCCCAGGACCGACCCCTGGGGCACTCCACTTGACACCGGCTGCCAACTAGACATGGAGCCATTGATCACTACCCGTTGAGCCCGACAATCTAGCCAGCTTTCTACCCACCTTATAGTGCATTCATCCAGCCCATACTTCCTTAACTTGCTGACAAGAATGCTGTGGGAGACCGTGTCAAAAGCTTTGCTAAAGTCAAGAAACAATACATCCACTGCTTTCCCTTCATCCACAGAACCAGTAATCTCATCATAAAAGGCGATTAGATTAGTCAGGCATGACCTTCCCTTGGTGAATCCATGCTGACTGTTCCTGATCACTTTCCTCTCCTCTAAGTGCTTCAGGATTGATTCTTTGAGGACCTGCTCCATGATTTTTCCAGGGACTGAGGTGAGGCTGACCGGCCTGTAGTTCCCAGGATCCTCCTTCTTCCCTTTTTTAAAGATGGGCACTACATTAGCCTTTTTCCAGTCATCCGGGACTTCCCCCGTTCGCCACGAGTTTTCAAAGATAATGGCTAAGGGCTCTGCAATCACAGCCGCCAATTCCTTCAGCACTCTCGGATGCAATTCGTCCGGCCCCATGGACTTGTGCACGTCCAGCTTTTCTAAATAGTCCCTAACCACCTCTATCTCTACAGAGGGCTGGCCATCTCTTCCCCATTTTGTGTTGCCCAGCACAGCAGTCTGGGAGCTGACCTTGTTAGTGAAAACAGAGGCAAAAAAAGCATTGAGTACATTAGCTTTTTCCACATCCTCTGTCACTAGCTTGCCTCCCTCATTCAGTAAGGGGCCCACACTTTCCTTGGCTTTCTTCTTGTTGCCAACATACCTGAAGAAACCCTTCTTGTTACTCTTGACATCTCTTGCTAGCTGCAGCTCCAGGTGCGATTTGGCCCTCCTGATATCTTTCCTACATGCCCGAGCAATATTTTTATACTCTTCCCTGGTCATATGTCCAAGCTTCCACTTCTTGTAGGCTTCTTTTTTATGTTTAAGATCCGCTAGGATTTCACCATTAAGCCAAGCTGGTCGCCTGCCATATTTACTATTCTTTCGACTCATCGGGATGGTTTGTCCCTGTAACCTCAACAGGGATTCCTTGAAATACAGCCAGCTCTCCTGGACTCCCTTCCCTTTCATGTTAGTCCCCCAGGGGATCCTGGCCATCTGTTCCCTGAGGGAGTCAAAGTCTGCTTTCCTGAAGTCCAGGGTCCGTATCCTGCTGCTTACCTTTCTTCCCTGCGTCAGGATCCTGAACTCAACCAACTCATGGTCACTGCCTCCCAGATTCCCATCCACTTTTGCTTCCCCCACTAATTCTACCCGGTTTGTGAGCAGCAGGTCAAGAAAAGCGCTCCCCCTAGTTGGCTCCCCTAGCACTTGCACCAGGAAATTGTCCCCTACGCTTTCCAAAAACTTCCTGGATTGTCTATGCACCGCTGTATTGCTCTCCCAGCAGATATCAGGAAAATTAAAGTCACCCATGAGAATCAGGGCATGCGATCTAGTAGCTTCCGTGAGTTGCCGGAAGAAAGCCTCATCCACCTCATCCCCCTGGTCCGGTGGTCTATAGCAGACTCCCACCATGACATCACTCTTGTTGCACACACTTCTAAACTTAATCCAGAGACACTCAGGTTTTTCCACAGTTTCGTACCGGAGCTCTGAGCAGTCATACTGCTCCCTTACATACAGTGCTACTCCCCCACCTTTTCTGCCCTGCCTGTCCTTCCTGAACAGTTTATAACCATCCATGACTGTACTCCAGTCATGTGAGTTATCCCACCAAGTCTCTGTTATTCCAATCACGTCATAATTCCTTGACATCACCAGGACCTCCAGTTCTCCCTGCTTGTTTCCAAGGCTTTGTGCATTTGTATATAAGCACTTGAGATAACCTGTTGATCGCCCCTCATTCCCAGTATGAGGCAGGAGCCCTCCCCTCACAGACCTTCCTGCCTGTGCTTCCTCCCGGTATCCCGCTTTCCCACTTACCTCAGGGCTTTGGTCTCCTTCCCCCGGTGAACCTAGTTTAAAGCCCTCCTCACTAGGTTAGCCAGCCTGCTGGCAAAGATGTTCTTCCCTCTCTTCGTAAGATGGAGCCCGTCTCTGCCCAGCACTCCTCCTTCATGGAACACCATCCCATGGTCAAAGAATCCAAAGCCTTCTCTCCGACACCACCTGCGTAGCCATTCGTTGACCTCCACGATTCGACGGTCCCTACCCAGGCCTTTTCCTTCCACGGGGAGGATGGACGAGAACACCACTTGCGCCTCCAACTCCTTTATCCTTCTTCCCAGAGCCACATAGTCCGCAGTGATCCGCTCAAGGTCATTCTTGGCAGTATCATTGGTGCCCACGTGGAGAAGCAGGAAGGGGTAGCGATCCGAGGGCTTGATGAGTCTCGGCAGTCTCTCCGTCACATCACGAATCTTAGCCCCTGGCAAGCAGCAGACTTCTCGGTTTTCCCGGTCAGGGCGGCAGATAGATGACTCAGTCCCCCGGAGGAGAGAGTCCCCGACCACCACCACCCGCCTTCTCCTCTTGGGAGTGGTGGTCGTGGAACCCCCAACCTCAGGACATCGCATCTCATGCCTCCCAACCAGCGGAGTCTCCTTCCGCTTTCTCCCCCCAGACATATCATCTGGTCCACTCTCCGCATTGGTACCTGTGGAGAGAACATGAAAGCGGTTAGTTACCTGTGTCTGTGTTACTGGAACCCGGACATTCCGCTTACCTCTTCTGGAGGTCACATGTTGCCAAGCTTCTTCACTGGCCTCTTGGCTCCTCTGTGCAACCTGCTCTATATCTTTAGAGCTTTGTGCCCCTAGAAGGCTATCCTGAGTTTGGTCCAGAAAATCCTCAGTCTCTCGTATACAACGCAGGGTCGTTACCTGTTGCTCCAGACCTTCAATCTTCTCTTCCAATATGGAGACCAGCTTGCACTTTGTACAGACAAAGTCGCTTCTGTCCTGTGGAAGAAAGACAAACATGGCACATCCAGTGCAGGTCACAACAGCTGAATTCCCCCCTTCCATATCACCTACCTACTACGGAGCTTCCTCAGAGACGTTGGCAAGATGTAAGCCTCACTGGGCTCACTCCAGGCGAACTCCCAGGCAAACTCCTGCTGTGAGCTGCTCTGCTGTCCCCGCTGCTCAGCTGGTTCACGAGGCTCTGGCTATTTTTAAACAGCCAGGCTTCCCTGACGCAAACACACAGACACCCTAATGCCCGCCCCCTGCAGGCTAGCAGCCAATCAGACACTCACTCAGGCTCCCTCCCAGCAAACACACGCTCGGATACTTCCTCAGCAAGCAAACACACACACTCGGATACTTACCAGTCCCAGGCAAACTCCTGCTGTGAGCTGCTCTGCTGTCCCCGCTGCTCCGCTGCCGCTCAGCTGGTTCGCGAGGCTCCGGCTATTTTTAAACAGCCAGGCTTATGTCAAAGGCTTATGTCAAAGGCACAAAGGGTAATTAGGCACCCAATTCTCATTTGTGCCCTTGAAAAACTCTATCTTATATCACAATTATATTGACCCTAGTGTAGATTTTCTGTGGATTTTCTCACAGAAAATGATGATGAAGAAGCTGTGTTGATGACTCAGCAGGTGGTGCCTTCTGGGTCATTTGTAATTAAAACTCCATTATTTGTTAAGGGGCTGTGCGTTGTTAGAAGTCCTATCTTTAGTATCACTCATAAAACTGTAGTTCTGGTACTTATGGTAATTATGGTAATTTAAGATTCCATGATGATTTTGCTGTTGCTGTTTGTGATTTTTTGCAAATGTCTAGAGTTTCCTGGCAAAATTTCCATGTTATGAAATTCCATTTTGCTCAGCTAAATTCCCTTTGCAGCTCAGTTCAGCTTTCCTGAAGAGCCTGGTGCTGATTTCATATATACTGATGTTACAATGGTGTGACTAAACCTGGCTGAAAATTTTCTGATGGAGTAGTTTTTCACTGGAAAATGTCAGTTCAGCAAAATCAAAATGTTTTACAGGGGTGTATTGATTCAGTCAAAATTGTCAACAGGAAATTATTGGAACATTTTGTTTGGAAAAGGATGAAAAGTTTCATTTTCGACTTTGTTATTTCAATATTCTATTTTAGTCAAAACAAAACATTCCCACCATAATGAAACATTTCAATAAGGTCTGATGACATTTTTCAGAATATTTTGTTTCATGAAAAATTCCAAGATTCCTATGTTTTGTCCTGATTCAGAATGAAAAAACATTTTGAAATCTCATAATTTCCTGCAGGATGAGAATGCCAGTTTTTGACCAGCTCTAGATGTTACCCTCTTTATTTCAGTGGCGTTATTCCTGATTTATAGTATGCCAGTGAAATCAGTATTAGATCCTGCTCTGGAAGAATGCTGGGATTTCAATGTAGCCAAAATGTATGATTTTATCATGAATCTCATGACACTTGGTATTTTTCTTAAAGCCTTAGCTCTTGGGTCAAACAATTGTGTGAGAATCTCAACTTTCATTTAAATTATTTCAGAGAAAAGCACAACATATGACCTGAGTGTACACAAAATGTTCAAAAACCAAAGGCAAATAAAAAAATACAACATATATATAAAAAAACTCATGATTTTAATTGATTTAATTGTTATGGGAGGCTTGAGCCATGATTTTTTGAACACCTGGACTGTTGTTTTATTGCAGTCTGTTTGCCCAACCACACATCAGGACCTGGCTGTCTCTTAGTCCTTCTCAGAGCTATGCAAAAGAGCAATTATGCTTCCCTGGCACTTCGGAGGAATTTTAAAAAATGCTTTGTAATCATTTGCCTGTGAGAGTTTTACTCTAAGTTTAAGGTTTAAATTACCGCAAAGGATCATAGGAAAACTGAGTTTGAACTATTGAAAATTGCATGAATTTGGGTCAGAAAACAATGCAAAATTGTTAAGGTTTGTATAGTTTTTCATTTGAGTTAGGCCCCAACCAATTCTCCAGTTGTGAGTTCCCTCAAACTATGGGCTAGTTTGGATCCATATTTAAATCTGAATTTATTAGTTTGTGCCCATTTTTTTGTCTAATTTGTAAAGCATAAACTAGACTTTCTTTTAAAAAAAAATCTTAGTGAAATTCACTGCTGTGCATAGGACTAACACAAGAGCTATATGTCATTTAAATCCCACTTAACCCCCTTTAAACAAGAATGAGTTGAGACTTGAGTGCTGCACAGGCTTTTGCACTGAATGAATTTCACCCTCAGTTACTACTTTCCCGATTTTTTCTTTAATAATCTCTAACAATTCCTGAGTAAACACTTTGACTTGAGAAGGATAAGCACAATCAGTGATAAAGACAACTAGATTAAACTGGCAGTTTTTCCCATTATGCTTAGAAAATTTGGCAAATTGGAGAATTGCTCTGAAATCACCAAGACAAAATTCAGTAAAGACAAGTGAAAAGTACTACACTTAGGAAGAAAAATCAACTACAAAATGGAGAATAACTTGTTAGGCAGTAGTATTGCTGAAAATGGGGGGAGAGATTAAAATGGAGCACAAACGGAATATGAGGCAGCCGTGCAATATATTTGTGAAAAAAGGTCAATCTCATCCTGGGGTGCATTAACAAGAGTGTAATAATTAAGATATGGGAGGTAACTGGCACTGGTGAGGCCTCAGCTGGAGTACTGTGTCCAGTTCTGGACAGCACACTTTAGAGAAAGATGTCGACAATTTGGAGCGAGTCCAGTGGACCGCAACAAAAATAATCAAAGGTCTAGAAAACCTGACCTATGAGGAAAGGTTAAAAAAAACTAGGCATGTTTAGTCTTGAGAAAAGAAGACTGCGGTGAGCGTGGGGGGACCTGATAACAGTCTTTAGATATATTAGGGTCTGTTATAAAGAGGACAATGATCTACTGTTCTCTGTGTCCATTGAAGGTAGGACAAGTCACAGGCTTAATCTGTAGAAAGAGAGATTTAGATTAGATACTGGGGAAAACTTTTAACAATAAGGATAGTTAAGAACCGGAATACACTGTCAAGGGAGTTTGTGGAATTCCCATCACTGGAGGTTTTGAAGAACAGGCAGAGGTGAAAGTAAGCCAGTCCAGACCACTTCGGCGTACCGGCAAGAGCCAGTACTCCGTGCCAGACCAGACCGGCTTCCCCAGGCTGATTCTTTAAAGGGCTGCCCAAGCCCAGCTGCCAGAGCCCCTGGGGTAGTGGCAGCAGGGCTCCGGCAGCACTTTAAATGGCCCAGGGCTCTGCTGCGGTAGCGGCTGCTGGAGCTCGGAGCCTTTTAAATCACCCCTGAACCCCAGGGCTCCCAACCGCCTCTGCAGCTGGTAGCTCTGGGGGTAATTTAAAGGCACCGGGGCTCCTAGCCACAGCCAGAGCCCTGGGGCCTTTAAATCTTGATTTAAAGGACCCAGCCTGCCTCTTCCGGTTGAGGCCATGCTTCTTCTGGTCAAGGCCACACACCCCTGCTCAGGACTCTGGAGTACTGGTAAGTCTTTTAAGTTACTTTCACCCCTGAGAACAGGTTAGAGAAACACCTGTCAGCGATGATCTAGGTATAGTTGGTCCTGCCTCTGTACAGATGGCTGGACCAGATGTCCTTTTGAGGTTCCTTCCAGATACAAAAATTATAATTCTGTGATTATTTTTTCCTCCTCTGTTTTTTCTCCATCCTTCTGAATTTACCATTTTTTGTTGTTGGAATGGATAGCTGGGAGCTTGCACACTTCAGGGTTTCATCTTGCCATGGTGTATTCTGGATGGAATTCTGGTACTTGATCAACAAAAGACGTTATGAAATATGAAGTCCTTTAGCAGAAAACAGATGATCTAATATGGTAAATGAAGCTATGTAGTGTATTATTATTGTAACTAGAATGCATTCTTCTGCTAGATAAAAACAGAACATTCCAAGTTTTTTAAAAAAAAATTTTTTGTATCATAAAGTCACATTCAACGATAAAAGGGGGAAAAAAGCATAAGGAGGCCACCCAGATGATCAGTGATCAGAAGCAAAACCCAGAGCATATTCATGAGTTTGTTTTTGCTGTGCTAAATTCTGTTTGGTAAATAAGTTCAAATAATTTCATTTAATGATAGAATGAAGGAGAGAAACACCCACTCTTATAGAAAAAGCCCACAACATTTGACAGAAAATCCTTTTAAAATTCAGCTTGTGGAATTTTATAGCAGAGATATAATTATGTATTACAGTCTATCAGTTGGTTTGTAAATTCTACAGGAAGGATCTCATTCTTTATTGAATTCTATAGGCTGCTTAGAGTGATTTCTATAGAAGCCTATTTGTTTCATCATTATTATCTTCAGTAGGTTTTTTTTTTCATTAGGGCAGAAAATCTTTAGTTATTAATGAGGTTAATAGTAGACTTGAGGTTCCTTTATTTTGAATCTGTGGGTTTTTTTCATCCTTGCACATGACTTTAATATGTGAGATGTGTATTTTTTGTTGTTCATCACCTGATAATACTTAATTAGATCAAAACAAAAGACTTTTAACCTATTGTGAATTTACAAATACATTGTGTGTCTATTAGATAGAAAAAACAAAAAACAGTTCTTTATGATATGCCTATGAAAACTGAAAAATAGAGAGAGATTTCAAAGCTTCAAACTTACAGTCTTTGAGAATGTCCTTGATTTAAAGACTGGGAACTAGACCTGTTTTATCAAAGAAACTAAGAATTTTGTTTAATTAATAAAATTGGTCAGCGCATCCTATAAAGCTTTTGTGAGAAAGTGGAGATGCACTGATGACCTTATATAAATATAATATAACTTCCTATTATACATATACTTCTTATTGCATTCAGCCTGCAACTGGCTGGATAGTTCCTATGCCTTTGTGAAGGAGTGGAGAGTTGGCATATAAAATGTAACAGTAGGAGGCAACATCTCTGTTAAAATCAAAGAAAGTAAAGAAGGCTGTGGCCTAGAAAGTCTATCTATGTATCTATTCTCTTAGAAATAAGCTATGTGATTCACCACATTTTTGTTACTTACAGGTGACTATCTCAATATTAATCCTAATTAATCTAAAATACCTACAACCTCAGAATAGCAATGGTTTATTTATTTATTTTTAATTATGTGAAGAAAATTCCAGCCAAAATGTGTCTGGGAATAACACATCAGCAAAATCTTATGAGAAATTTTTCCTTGATGGAGCAGAAAAGTATCATAGAGCAGAAGACACCACTTCTAAAAGGGAAATTCAACAACTTGTAGCAGCTCAGTGAGAAAAGAGATACTAATGGGAAAAAGCTGTTTGCTGCCCCGCCTGAGATAGCAGAATCACTAACACCAAGCTTTAATAGTCTAATAGATCTAATGATCTATTAACGGCTTAGGTCCGCTAGGAACTTTTCTTTTAAAAGGGTTTATATAGAGTTCCTCAATCACATACCTTCACTTGGAGCTAGACATCAGTGCAAAATAAAAATAATCCATTTGACCATTTCTAAAATTGGTACAAAAGTTTCTTTTACCCAGTTTAGGCCACTTTGTATGTGTTCAACTGTGGTATCATTTTGGGGTTTTTAAGCAGGGCCTTGTTTGTTCGTTTGATTTCTAACAGCAAAATTATTACATTTGAACTGTATTTGGTGAGCATGCCCAGTGATTTTTTCTTTTGCATAAAATTTTTAATACACATACATGATCTTTACTGATATTGTGACATCATAACTCCATTCCATGAGAAGGAACACTGGGGGTATCATGGCTGAGGGCCTTTTGGAGTCTATGTATTGGATCAAAGAAATTTGCTTTGTTAAGTCGGTAGCCAAGTCTTAATTACACCAGCATGTATCTGGGTGAATCCCATGGATTTCAGTTGAGTTCATCTAGGTTTATGCTGGTGTAATAATAATAATAATGCCTAGTTCTTATATGCCACTTACATATCAGATCAAAAATACTTTATATAGGGAAGTCAATACTGTTATCTCCATTTTACAGAGGGGGAAACTGAGGCACGGGGAGGGGAGGTGACTTGCCCTGGTCACTCAGCATGCTGATGACATAACCAGGAGCAGAACCTAGTTCTCTTGAGTCCCAGTCCAGTGCTGTATTCACTAGGAAACACTCCTCACCAGAACCTACTCAAGCCCCTAAATATGGATTTGCAGAAGAGCTCATAACTGATCTAACTGTATAAGTACTGCATCCTTCAAATTACAAGAAAAACATCCAGAGGATCAGAATGTCTCCAAAAAGGTGTTGTAATCAAGTGATCAAGACAAGCTTTTGTCTAAAGTTGAATTTCTCAGTTAGGGCTCAATCCGAACCCCAATAAAGTAAATACAAAAACTGCCATTGACCCCAATGTTTTTGGAGCAGGCCCTTACACAATATTCCTTTTGCTCTTTTAAACTCTCATGTGAATTATGTATTTGATACTACAATTAAAAAATGAAATCTCAAACACCACAGATAAATTCAAATAATCTTGAAGGGTCTCGATTTGCCTTAAAAAAAACCAAGAATAGTCAAAGCAAGGTTTAAATCCTCTTGTTTGCTTTAAATGCTGTTGCTTTCATGAATTTAAGTTAGGCCCTTAACAGAATTTGAACAACACAATTTGTGGTTAATGAATAAAAAGGGGAATATATGGAGACAGATTCCCAAACCAGTTTAGAGTTCCCTGTGCGCCATTCAGATTGTGCAAACTGGACAAAATTTCACTGCAAAGACCCAGCAGAAGATTTTCAAACTGTAGGAGAACTGCCTGCTGGTGCATCAATGCCAGCTCCAAGACTGGGTGTAGGAAGCAGGAAGAAGGGTATCAAATGGGGTGTGTTAGGGCATGTCTGTGGTGGGGAGAGCATATGACTCAGCTCCGCTTCACTACTCTAATCCTCCACAGAACCCTATATCTGTAGTGTAATGTAGGCAAGTTGTGTCAAGCATGAGGAAGCCAATAAAATAATAATAACCCAGCAAAATTAAAAATTAAAGAAAATAATAATAACCCAGCAAAATTAAAGAAAGTTTGGACAAGGGCAAAGAGAAAATCAGCATGATTGATACATTTTACTGACATGTATGAATAATAGAACCAAGTATATTGTGCTACTTAAATAAGTAGGGTATATAGCCCATGAATAAAATTGCAAGGGCCACTATATTCATTAGATAATGTAATTGGCTAGTAAAATAGCAAATTCTAACATAAAGGAAATCCAGTTATTTCTGCTATATAAACCAAATGTAAGAGGAAAGCAATATTATAATGTATATTGCTCATAACTTTTTTATCTCTTATGGTCATTTCTATCACCTTCTTGCAGCATTTGTCAAAAGTCAAAGCCAGCGATGTGCATGCAGTGTGTAAGAATCAATGCAGTTAAGGACCACATCTGACAATACATTTCTGTGCAATTTCAAATTAAGTTAGGCCTTTGAAACCCACAGATCCATTGCATCCCCCGATCAAACTCCTTTTTCTGGCTTATTGGAGCGTGCAACAATTTTTCTCCAAAAGACAAATATCCAACGTAAAGGAAGAACAATTCCTGCTATATGGATTATCTATTTAATTGTTTGTTTATTTTTACCTGCATGAGCCTAGTTTTCCAATTTTGCTATAAACCTATTTAAAATATTACCAGGAAGAGGACACTTATATTGTCTGAAGAAAATGAAAAATGTACTTTCAATGAAGACAAATAAAAACTAAACACTTGTCAAATGTAAGTATTAACTATTAGACCATTTCTTTGATTCTATACAGATACCACAGCATTGGGTTTGATGGAAACATCTAGATAGGGACAGAGGTGGTTATTTGTATTATTTCATTAGTGAACAAGTATATTGCTTTAGTATCTGGAAAACAAGGACAAAGGAGCTCGCTAAATATTTCTAAGGTTAATATGCATGTTGTGTGCTGGAGAGTTTATACTTCTTCAATTAATACATATGGTATATCCAGCAGCATATACACATTACTACATACAGAAAACCTGCATAAAAAAAAACAGTACTTAGGTTGCAAAGTTAATTACTCAAAAGGGATGAAATGAAATGAAATTTACTCCTGCCTTGCAACTTTAATTATTCCCTGTTGTTCCTCCAACCTGAGCACTGAATGAGGCAAGGCTCCTGTGGAAAAAAATAGTAGATGATCATGTAATTAATGGAAGTTTCAGAATGCCTATGAACAAGGGGGATGAACTGAGGTTTCTTGGGAAATAATAAATCTGGGATTTCCTAACTTTCAAATGCTTGATTTTACAACTTTCATGTATTACAACTTTTAATGTATTTCCAAGTTTTATTTTTAAGGGGAAAATAATTTATATTAGATGCAACTGTACCAATCTCTCCATAATGCATCAACAGCACAATCTGCAGCCTGAACTTTTATCATGGCAACACACATTATTTTACCACTTCAACTACAAGACTAATCTCATTAACTGGCAGCAGGAGAAAGCTATTATGCCAGAGGAAGGATGGATTACAGGTCCAAGAGAGTGGTTGGCAGTGCGGGCACAGATTGGCTCTCTTCCTCCCCACCAGGAGTTGGGAGAGCTCCAGCACCATTTGTTACCCAAAGAGGGAAGGGATGGGTTGTTGGAGCCAAGTGCTGGGTCTTGGAGGATTTGAAGGGGATGTGTCTAACCTATTTCTTGCCCCAGGCAGTGCCCCCAGAGTGGTGCATAAGTCACTGAAGGTATGTGCTGAGTCAATGAAGCCTGGCTATCACTCTTCCTCTACCCCACTATGACCCTAGTACACCTGTTCTGGCAGCATCCCCAGTATAGTGTGTGCTGCTACTTTGCCATCAACATGAGCTTGGCCTTAGATTATTTGTGTTCAGTTATTATTTTGGCATGCTGACAACATATTCCTGCTGAACAAGAATAAGAGAAGGGAGATGGCAGCATCTAACAGCTCATATATCAGCAAAAGGTGAACGGAATTTCATGGGACAAAGAAAAGCCACTTCTGTAATCTGAGTCTTATCCCCTTGTTGCACATCAGAGCAGTACTGCAAACAAGGGAGATGTGAAGATGTCTGAAATAAAAGGTTGGGAAAATTCTTCATAAATGGAAATTGTTAGGCAACTTTAAGACATGATCACTACCTGCTCCCCATATAATAATGCACAATATGTTTATCCATGTTATTCTGTCTCTGTTCAATGTTATTTCAACCATTATGCAAATAAATTGAGGAGAAGATGGGATTCATGAACTGAAGAGGGACTTATTTGGACCAACTGAACTGCAGTAGGTAAGTGAGCTGAAGAGCTGGAGCATGAGTGAAGGGTGACTTAATTCTGGTATCACAGTACCACTAATTAACAAGAAGCTCTTTGTAAACAGAAACATAAGGAGAAGAAAGAGCTGGAAGAAAAGAGAAGGATAAGAGAAAAAATGTGTGAAATGGGAGGAGGGAAGAGTTATATGGGAAGGGGAATATGGGGTTTAAGAGCTACCCTTGATGTCACAATTATCCTCTGAATTTCCCCAGTACCAGCTTTGTGTTTATAGTTGACAGGTTGTTCATTAACATTGCTGAAAACAAACATCTTTCTAAACTTGAAAAAAAAGAGTAATTTTTAAAAGCTCTGTTATAATGTGCTAAATCTAAATGGTGCATAAATCATGAGCATAGATTCTGTACAGGGGTAAATCTTACCCTATAGATATAGATAGTGTGAACTAGCATATATATTTGATATGTGGGCAAAAGACCAATGATGGAGTGGAGGCCACATAGCAAATTACTACTACAGTACAGCCAAACATTTAGTCTGTCAGAACCCAGTTTTCTTTCTTTCTTTCTTTCTTTCTTTCTTTCTTTCTTTCTTTCTTTCTTTCTTTCTTTCTTTCTTTCTTTCTTTCTTTCTTTCTTTCTTTCTTTCTTTCTTTCTTTCTTTCTTTCTTTCTCAATGGCTAAATCAATTAGAGATTTGTTTTCTAAGCCTATCATACTGAAGGAGCTTGATAATGAGTGAGAATGCAACTGTCATGCATTCTACTTCACCAATGTCCAACTTATAAAAAGGTTAAATTTACAACATCCATGTGGTATAATAGAAGTAATAAGACTGCAAGAGAAAATAGTGAGATGATTAGTGTCATACTTTGGATATTAAAATGCCTTGACTTCACCTCTGAACTGAGGTCACAGTAGCAGACCATTACTCTGTGACAATTGTTTGATTTCATTGAGAATGTCTAGTTTAGCTTAATGAAGTGAGCCATAGCTCATGAATAAATGTGTTAGTCTCTAAGGTGCTACAAGTACTCCTTTTCTTTTAATTTAGCTTAAGTATCAGAGAGGTAGCTGTGTTAGTCTGTATCCACAAAAACAACGAGGAATCCAGGTGCAACTTAAAGACAGATTTATTTGGGCATAAGCTTTCCTGGGTAAAAAAAACCCACAAAAGATAATGCCAAAATCGGTTTTTTACCCACGAAAGCTTGTACCCAAATAAATCTGTTAGTCTTTAAGGTGCCACCGTACTTCTTGTTGTTTTTTTTAGTTTAACTTAGCTAACGCTATGCTCAGGGTGTTGGGCTTTACTTGCTTCCAGGGTGCTTATTCCTTGCATTGTGACTGTAATGGGTATTAAATATTTATTTAATAATATTGCCCAAAACAGCTTTAGAATCAAACCACAGAGCGGTGGAGACAAGAAATCTTAGCAGGTATATATTTAGGGCCTGATCCAAACCCATTGAAGTCAATGGGAGTCTTTCTATTACTTCAAGAGGCCTTAGAGCAGACCTGTGATTTGTAACATTGTATATGGTATCTACTGTTTCAGAGTAGCAGCCGTGTTAGTCTGTATTTGCAAAAAGAAAAGGAGTACTTGTGGCACCTTAGAGACTAACAAATTTATTTGAGCATATGAGCTGTAGCTCATGAAAGCTTATGCTAAAATAAATTTGTTAGTCTCTAAGGTGCCACAAGTACTCCTTTTCTTTTTGGTATCTACTGTGATTTGCAACTACTTAATTAGATATGCAGAGAGAGAAGGTGGGTGAAGTAATATCTTTTATTGGACTAAATTCTGTTGGTGAGAAAGACAAGCTTTCAACCTATACAGAAATCTTTCTCAGATCTGGAAAAGGAACTCAAGTTGTCACAGCTAAATACAAGGTTGAACAGATAGTTTAGAATAAGTAGTTAGCACATATTATAAGGAACCATTCAGGATGATGTGGATTATTAACACCTCTGATTAATAAGATTTTATCAATAAAAGTAGACTGAGACACTAAAAATTTCACCTGAATTCTATCATATTAACAAATCTATTCTTTTCTGCTACCATTTTCCAGGCCTGATTCTAATCTCAGTTACAGTGGTGTAAATCAGGAATAACTGCAGTTAAGTCAATGCAGTTTTACCCCTGAAATCCACTGTAAAATCAGAATGAGACCTCCACCGCCTTTTGTATTTTCCTTTTTGTTGCACTGAAATTGTATTAATTTTTCATGTGTTTTCCTTTGTCAAGTATTTATTTAAAGGAATATTATCAAGGCTGAAAATGAATACATGCACCCCACTTTACTAATGACAGCTGAAATTATTCCAGCTAGAAGAATTGTGCAATCTGGAAGATTTTTCACCATTTATAATGTCCATTTATTATGGCACTTCACTCTTTTTGAATAAATCAGCTTGACTTACAGACAAAATTTCTTGTTCTTGAGCAACAATGCAGCATTGCTGTGTCTGGAATTTTTTCACTCCAAGAAAATATTTGAATATTCAAGACACTCCCCTCCACCAAAAAAAAACAAAATACAATAAAAAACAAAATGAAACAAACAAACCTTTGCCCCACCCCTCCTTGCCCTGCTTCTATAAGACCGGATTGTCTATTTGACACATCTCTTGTAAGCAGAAGGATTTAGGCATACCACCCCAATGAGGAGCAGTGGGAAGCATTGTGCCTCAGAGACTGCCAACACAGAGTTCCCATTTTTCACTATAGGGAGATAGTAATTTCCTACATCCTTTTACTGTGTGCAGTTTGTTGCTCCTCCCTCCCCGGCCACATACACATCTGCTAGCCCCATTGGTTGGCAAATAGGGGCTGGAGATATGGCTCCACCTATTCTCCCTCTCTCTGACATCCCATTTGTTTGAGGAAATATATGGTGCAGCTGTTGTTCTCCAGTGCTGGAAGCCATGATGTAGGCCATCCTAATACTCGTCAGTAAAGGGAAAGGAATCATTTATCCCCCTCGTCTCCTTGTGCACTTGTGCTAGAACTATTAACACCCTTGCCCATAGAAATATAGGCTGTGACTCTGCAAGCCCTCATTCACGCACAAGAATGATTCACTGTAAACATTTGTACTCTTATGAAGTGTTAACAAATATAGAACTGAAATTGGGTAGAAAAGAGCTTCCTTGCCATTGTGGTCTTCTTGAATACATTTTTGATTGGGGAATTCATGGGAAATATATTTCTGACCATTCCTATTTCCGTAACAGGTGCTGTTTTAAATTGGCTCTCCTGACTCCATTTTCTTTATATCATTTTTAATGCTACTTGATAAAGGATACAGATATAACAAAACAAAACAAAACAAACAAAAAATAAGAATGAAATACCAGAAATACAAATCTGTCAAGGAGGTGAGTAGACAAATTATAAAATAACTTCTCCTTCGGAGGGCTCCTGGATGGTAATGTAAATATGCATGCAGAGTAAATTCCAGATGCACATCATTACCCACCCTGGCAGACGATAAGATACCATGGGCCTGATGCTATCCTCTTTACTCAGGCATAAATACCATTGACTTCAGGACTGGGCCTACATACGAAAGGAGGTGAACAGAGCCCCTTCCCCCGCCCCCAAGTGTGCCTAGATACAATGCTTATAAAATGAAAGTAGTTAGAATGTGTGTTCAGTCGCATTCTTTCAATATCCAATGCATCAGTGCTTCTGTGGGATTTCTTTAAATGCCCAAAGTACTCAGTAGATAATATTAGATTCACTCAGTGTGTCCTCCAGATTTACATTTCTTTTCTCTTTTCTTGCCAGTCCAGATAAGTGTAAATTGAATATGCAGTGTACATCCTACTCCTATGAGTACCTATAGTGGGAATGGTGAGCACCTATGAATGGGATAGGTAGGTAATATCTTCTAATGTTTTTAGAGAAATATAATCCTGTCATAAGAGGAACAGTACAATACAGCTCTATTTACAATCAAGTGCAATATCAAATGTGATACTTGTCAGAAAAGTAGCTGTTTTAAAACATAGTTACTCTACATAGATTTGCTCCTGAAATCCTTATTCAACACAAGCCACTCTTAAATCTAGCTAAAATACATGGGACTGCCTATATTAACATATGTTGCAGTATTGGACATTATGTCAGCTCATGTTTGTTTGTTTTTTCCAATTCTTAACTGCAGTGGCAGACAAAAATCCTAACCAAATGGTAGGAACCATTAGGAAAGGGATAGATAATAAGACAGATAATATTATAATGACACTATATAAATCCATGGTACACCCAACCCTTGAATACTGAGTGCAGTTCTAGACTCCATCTCAAAAAAAATATATTAGAATTGGAAAAACTGCAGAAAATGGCAAGAAAAATGATCAAGGGTATCGAATAGGTTCCCTATGAGGAGAGATTAAGAAGACCGGGACTTTTCATCTTGGAAAAGAGAAGACTAAGAAGGGATAAGACAGAGGTCTATAAAATCATGCATTGTGTGGTGAAATTGAATAAGGAATAAGAAAAGGAGTACTTGTGGCACCTTAGACACTAACAAATTTATTTGAGGATAAGCTTTCGTGAGCTACATCTCACTTCATCGGATGCATCATGAAAGCTTATGCTCATATAAATTTGTTAGTCTTTAAGGTGCCACGAGTACTCCTTTTCTTTTTGTGGATACAGACTAAAATGGCTGCTACTCTGAAACCTGAATAAGGAATGTTATTTACTCCTTCACATAACACAAGAACAGAGGTGACCCAATGAAATAAATGGGCAGCAGGTTTAAAACAAATGAAAGGAAGTACTTTTTCACACAATGCACAGTCAATCTGTGGAACTCATAGCCAGGGGATGATGTAAAAGCCAAAACAGTAACCAGGTTCAAAAAAAGAACTATATAAGTTCATGGAGGATAGGTCCAGCCATGGTTATTAGCCAAGATGGGCAGGGATGCAACCCCATGTTCTGAGTGTCTCTAGCCTCTGATCACCAGAAGCTGGGAGTGGATGATAGGGAATGGACCACTCAATGATTGCCTGTTCACTCTGAAGCACCTGTGATTGATCACTGTTGGAAGACAGGATACTGGGCTAGATGGGCCATTAATCTGATCCAGTATGTCCATTCTTATGTACCTTTATTTTAATGGAGAAAAAATTCCACTCATCAGTATCTCAAAGCAGAGAGAACTGTATGCTATATCATTCCTTGCATCACAACAAATTTGCCAGGTGATTCCAGAGTTTTTATTGTTAACAAGTGAAACTGTGGATATATGAATCAGTTTATGATGATGAGACAAGGTCGAGCTTATAGCACTGCCAGTGAGAATGGAATCCTGGTTTGACTTTAAAGCAACTTAGATATGTTGAAGGAGCAATAGAAAGAATAATATGGAATGAAGAGGTTTCATTTTACAGTCTCTTTTTTAACCACACACTTTTTTTTTCTTAATTTTACTGCAAGTGTTTCTGAGAAAGTACTTTGCATTTTCAGAAACTAATTTATCACTTCATTTCCATGGTTGTAGTCACGCAAATAGAGAATAATCACTTATATCTTATAGGAACGCGACTCATTTTAATTGTCCCTATGAAAACTTCATGAACCAGAGTTCATAGTTTGGAATGTTCTATATGTACCATAAGTGGATCTGATCTGAACCCCAGAAACTGGGATGGGGGTGGGGAGGAGGAGATTTGAATCAAACCAAACCTATCTCTAATATATATACATTTCCACAGTATGTATGTGTATATTTTGTCAGTGTGGCATGATTTGTATATTCATTCAATAAAAATGCCTATGAACTCTGCCCATGATAACTGTATTACATCTTCATAGGAAAATATAACTGTCATTTTCCACTGAGATCTCATCATTCAGAGCACACAAATCATAACACTGTTTCTTTGGAGACATTCTTCTGGTCCCATTTCACAGTGACACCTCATGTGACCATTGGCTCATTATCTAGTGATGTGGATGTATTTACATTGTACAAGAAATATGCCTTTTTGAGGGAATCATTATGGCAAATGTCCCTTACCAACCAGATTTGTATCTAATTTAGCACCATGGCTGGTATCTATCATTGAGAAGTCTAACACAAGCACCGAGATTGTCAGCGTTGTAGATGCAGAAGACACTTGGGTTGAAACTTCATCTAGATTCTGTACTGTGTTCATTCTTCAAGACACTCCACACTTATCAAATAGAAAACAGGGTGTTGAGCTTGATTTTTGTTTTTCATTGGTTATAGCAAACATTTCAATCACAATGTTCACAACAACTTGTGAAAATAAAATGAGTATATCAGTTATTTGGTGTATGAATTCTTTCTCTACAGAGTGAGAAAAATAATGTATACCTTGATGCACATTGTCAAATCCTAGGGTGGAAAGCCCTAAAGTAATACACAGGACTTGCATAAGTCAAACAGTCAAACAGAATGTGGCCTGTATGATATGCACATCAAATGTCTAACATTTTTCTGAGTTGTGTTCAAAAACATGGGTGGATCCGTGCAACTAGGGAATACTTGGGCAAGTTATGAAGATACAAGCATACACTGTATGCTTGTGTGTGTTCATAAAACTGCATCTTCTGTGCACTCATTGACTGTTTCCACTCACATATGCCCCCATTTTATGTGTGCAGCTTTAAATTTGAAAACGTGGATCAAGCTGTTTGTTTTTTTCTGTACAAATTTTTAGTGTTGCATTTAATTCTTCCTATAATCCAAGGAAGATAACCAAAATTACAAGGTGGCATATTGACAAAGTGCTCTGTCTAGCTCAAAAGCTTGTCTCTTTCACTGACAGATGTTGGTACAATTAAAAGATATTACATCACCCACATTGTCTCTTTATAATGCAGTATATGGTCATATTGCCTTATTTAGTAATCTTATTTATTTTTAATATGGGAATTCACTGGCCTGTGTTATGCAGGAGGTCAGACTAGGTTATTTTAATAATCCCTTCAGACCTCAAAATTTATGAGTGAGATCAATGGGGCCAGAATTATACCCTATGAATATATAAAGGTATTTCAAAAATGGAAACTTTTTGTGTGTGTGTGTGTGTGTGTGTGTGTGAGAGAGAGAGAGAGAGAGAGAGAGAGATACTATATATATATGTGTGTGTGTATGGTGTATAATGGAGCCATCAACAGCGAGTCCATATTTAAGATCTTATTGAGAGTCCATCCATGTTTCATACCTGCTTGAACACAGCCTCCAAATCTCGCAGAATAATTCTTCCTAGGACAACTGAACTTTTATGTACTTTTTAAAGCAACACATTCACTCATTTTTGCTGAGGAAACATTGAGAAGTGTTCCCTGTATTAAAATTTGCCCTGTTTTCTTGTTTCTTTGGTTTCCTCTTGTTAGGCAACCACAGTTGTCATAAACTAGAAACGCTACACACAGGCAAATATACATATCACGTTCTGATAACATGTCAGATACAAGCCACTTTTGAAATATTCAAACTGAACATTTAAAGGATTTGTTAGTCTCTAACAGGTGCCACAAGTACTCCTTTTCTATTTAAAGGATTGTTTCTCTTATTCAGATTAAGTTTTTTGCTACACAAAAATTAGCTCATGAAACTAACAGTGTCCATCAACTACTTCCATTCTGACAGAAAACAAAAATAAACTTTGAAAATGTTTCTATTTTATTGCTGGTTTTTTTGTCATAAACCTCTATCCTGCTATCCTCTATCCCATCTCTCTGTATTCTCATATACCCATGGTGAGACAGGTTGCTTAGAATAGAGAGTAGGAGTTGCTTCTGTGGGAGAGACAGACTGGGGAATCATGGTGGGTGAGCAGCGATGTGTGTGTTAAGTTACACACATCCTTATACCGTGACTTGAACTTTCCAGGGCTTACAGAGAAAAAAAGAACTCATCGGTGAAGTGCAAGACTCTTGAAAATAAACTTTTTTCTCAACATAAAAAATAACACAACTATAGGTTTGATACTGCAGGCCCTTCCAGGGCCAGAAGTGAGTGCTTTGTATATCACTGGAAGTTGGGAATCTTCTCAAATGTATAAATCTCCTTTCTGCAGTGTAGTTGTAACTGTGTCAGTCCTAAGACATTAAAAAGACAAGGTGCGAGAAGTAATATCTTTTACTGGACCACCTTCGGTTGTGAAAGAGACAAGCTTTTGAGTCACACAGAGCTCTTCTTCAAGTCTGGGAAAGGAAATCCCAGCATGACATGCTAAACAATCTGTTTCACCTTGCATTTTGATAAGTAGTTAGTACATATTGTACATATTGTAAAGGACCATTCCAAACTCACGCAGAAAAATGATAAAAAGACAAAAACACCTTATCACCTCTGGGTGAACACTTTTCACAAAGCAATCACTCTACATGTGACATCTCAGTCCATATCCTCAAAGGAAAGGTGTGCAACACTTTCAAAAGACGAGGCTGGGCTTCAAAAGACGAGCTTAAATACTTTACTTTGCTAGACATTAAAAATCATGAACTGAACAGAGACACTGGTTTATGGTTTATTACAACAATCTGTAACCCACTAACCCCCTCTTTTTGTCCTATGATTGCACAGGTGTTAATGGGTCACTCCACCTTAAATGGTCCCTTACAATATGTGCTAACCACTTATCCTAAACAATCTATTCCACCTTGCATTTTGCTGTGACACTGGGAGTACATTTCCCAAACCTGAAGAAGAGCTCTGTATGGCTCGAAAGTTTTTCTCCCTCAACAACAGAAGTTGGTCCAATAAAAGGCATTACCTCACCCACCTTGTCTCTCTAAACTTCCTGTACACACATACACTAGGTACTAGGTGTAGAAAAGCTGCCAACTATCATATAGCTGAATCCTGTTCTTCTTGGGTCTCAACCAGAACTGATTTTTCTGGGAGAAACTGGAAGAGGAGGAGGAGGAGGAGGAAAATTTCATTCCTGGAAAATAGATTAATGGGTAAAAGGCAGGTTAGGGACCCAAGGCATTTATCCTGTGGATCTGCAATTTCTCACATGGATTGGATATTACCTCCGCATACACACTTAGCATGTATGTATATACACATACTCTCATACACACACACTATATGCAAACATTGTTACATTCTTGTCTTCTCGAACAGTGATTTCCTAAATGCATATCAAGATGAGAATGTGTCTATAGCTAAGACAATCTTTCAGAAAATGACGCAAACAAGTAGTTCTCATTATAGGGGAAAAACTGCTTTGAATATAAAGAGATAAAACAAACAAGTCAGTTGATTAGAATTTAAAGAGAGAGCAGATGTACAGCAAAACACTTTTTAAAAAATAAGCAAAAATGAAAATTTGGAATCCTGACCATTTTTTTTTACTCCATTCCCTTTTGGCTGAGGTTTTGGATGAGATGAGATGTCTGAATTTTAATGCAGGTACTCATATAAACATAGCAGATTTTGTGGTGGTTTTTCTTTCCAATAAGTCTTTACTGATTAAGCCAGCAAGATATTATATAATGTAGAATGGAGTTTTGAAGTTAAACATGGCAGGTCTCAGAAGATGGATAACGCAGGCTTCAAACCACTTGTACTCTCTTCTTATAGATAAAATATACCAAACACAAAGAACGAAATTTGCATATGCCTCAATTAATAACAATGTTTTATGATTATTTTTCAATTCATATATTTGGTGCCACTATATCTGGGACCCAGTATTCATGATAATTTGTTCCATGCCTTGTCTGTATTCGAGAGGATCAGAATTTAACTCTAATGGGTTGTGTTTCTTTAAGAGTCCCCAGTATAGTCAATGTTTGCTGCATCCCCTTTGTGCTAGACTGCTGGGTGTGCTACTAGAAAGAACTGTCTTATTGAAGAGAAAATACAGTATCATGCTTGTGCAAAAACTTCACAAATAAATCTTTTACAAGCATCCCCTAGTGTCTTCTGTGATCCAAACTGACCTCTCCTGTAGCTCTTAGGGAAGGATGTCAGCTTCAGCTTCCTAGAATTATCCTTCATGTAAAAAGGAGAGCATCAGACAGGACTTGATGAAGTTTAGAGCTAGCTACTTTTGTTTTTGGCACTAATTTCTGTTTTGTTTTTTCATGCAGCTGGAAAGATAAGTCATGAGTAAAACCATTATTCTTATATTCTAAAGTAAAACTTTAATGTCCCTGTTATAAGTTAGAGCAAAGAAATGCTATAAACTAAGGACTCAATGAAAATTAACCACTTCACTGTCAAAAGCTGAGACTGAAACTGCTATTTAGTGTCATTAAAAAAGTGCCTTATTTAGTTCCCTGAAGACTACACCAATTATACATTAAGAATTGGATTTCTTTGCTTGCAATTTTAGGCAGGATTCTTTCCTCAAATAGAGGAATTTTCTCACTCTGATAAAGATATAAAATGATTGAAAAAAAAAAAGAAAAAGTGAGCTGGTCCAATAGCAAATGGAACTGAAGCATTATCTACTTCATTGTCATATTTGATATCAGGTTCATTTTATGTATTTATTGTCCCATGCGGAAATCTCCTAATGTATTTTCAGCCAGGGGAAGTGAGGAATACAGAACATAAATATTCTTACAAAGGAGTCCATGGATGGCCTCTTCAATGCAAATCATACAGTTTAAAGATGTGTGACCTCCAGCTGTTTGTTTCTGCTTTTAAGCTACATGCTGTGGATGTTTGTTACATTGACAGAGTATATGAAAATTGGAACTAATTTGTAAGGAAAAAAGTCTTTGGAAAACCAATGCAGTGACTACAAATAACAGCTGTTGTGATGTTTTCATGATATTTAATTTACATCATTTCATTTCAACCCTTTTTTATTCCCCACAGTGATCTGTCCTATATATTCACATGAGGTGAATGGGTCTATTATAAAAAATGGATCAGATTTTCATTCATGCGCAAGTCCAACTCCTGAGCACATAGACCCTAATGAATGTGTACAACCCAGATCTATGGAAATCAGGATTAGCAAATCCATACTCAGAGGTTCTGCTTGGGTTTTGTGTGCATGCATTTGAAACTTTTCTACACGGTGTATGCTAGCTAATGTAAGTATGCAGATCTTACACTAATTGAGGCAGATCCCATAATCTGCAGCATTAATGAAGCCTGTTTGGAATATACTGTGTACAAGATGAAAGCTTGTGATATTAATTTAATATTAAATGTCCAATCACAAAAAAAATCTTTGTCAACATTTATTTTTAACTGAGAGGTTCCCAATCTTTTCAGGCATTTTACCAGACTCAGACTTCAGCTAGTGCCTCTCACCTGCTTAGAATCATAGAATCGAAGGGAACACAAGGGTCATCTCATCTAACCCCCTGCCAAGATGCAGGATTTGTGGTGTCTAAACCATCCAAGACAGATGGTGATCCAGCCTCTTTTGAAAACCTCCACCAAATGAAGCTTCGTCAACTATGTGCTAAAATGGAGTTTGAGCTGTTTGTATAACTATGGAACCTAATTGGAAACAATCCAAACTTTGTTGTGTGTTGGAGTGTGCTCAAATGGAGGAGAGGTGGGTAACAGTTAGAGGTAACAAAACTATTTCCAAAACATGTATCTAAACATTTGTTTAGCTAGTACTCCCAGTTCTTTCAATTTGTTTTTCAGAGAAATCTGGTACAGATTTTTTTTTCAACATAACGTTCATGTAAAATGAGTCCAATGAACACTCCATGCCAATATGTTTGCACAAGGGTTCACTACCAGAAGCCCAAACTCTGTCATTTTTTAAATTTCTTGGATTTCCCTCCTGCTGTTTATAAAAGTTCCCATCATCAATCAGGGAGCAGAATTAATGACATGTGATTTAGCTGGCCCAGTCACGCACCATGAATAATCCAAGAGGTAGTCAAACTGAACAGTTTGTGAACAACCCCTAGTCT
Organism: Dermochelys coriacea; assembly: GCF_009764565.3. Lineage (NCBI taxonomy): Eukaryota > Metazoa > Chordata > Testudines > Dermochelyidae > Dermochelys > Dermochelys coriacea. Next base: position 93,535,115 of record NC_050073.1, on the reverse strand, counting down.
GGATCATATTCACATGAGTATTCATCAAACAATTTTAAATAGCAAGCATAATCATATCAATTAATCTATGCATAGATAATTCACAATTGGAAATAAAGGGCTAAACTCACTGAAGAAGTAATTTGGTATGAATAATTCACCTAGCTCTAGTAACTATGATATACTAAGATGATTATAGTACAGCTGATTATAATTACGGTAGAGAAAAGTATTTACGGTATCAGACATCGAAGCATGAAGTACCAGTACTGGTATACATACCAATGATTGGGAACCATTATTAAATATGTGAGATGGCTTTTTTCAAGCCAAACATATAACTAGCTATTTCAGTGAAATTAAATACTACATCCATGTCCAGAATGAATTCACTAACTCTACTTAATCTAAAATAAACTTTCATGTATACCGAATGCGACAGGTGTGTGCACATGCACATGTCTTACTGCTCATCGTGTGGGGCCTTGGCAGCTAAAACATATTAAACAAAACAAAACAAAAATACAGCCTTCTCTCAGTTATCTTGAGTAAATAGGTCACATACTAGGAAAAAACACTTTGCATAGACTTTTCTAGCTAAAATTACACAATTTGAGATCATATGGCAGCCTTTTATTCAGCAAAATTTCAGTGACTTTACTATTACAGTAGCCACACAGGTTGCCTAAAATACCGGTTATAGCCTGACAAAATAGCAAATATACAGAATATAGAATGGAATTCCAAAATGGGATTATAAAAGGTGTTGGCGGGGAGGGCGCAGTTCCTCGGATAATGATTGTACTCTGCCATCTACAGCTAAAGATCAGATTAATCTCTTCAGTGCAGAAGAGAAATGCATTTATGGTATTTTAGAAGTTGCACACTCAAAGACTACTAGGATTCAGGGATGGGCATGGTGAAATTCACAGAGAAAGGGACCACAGCTCTCTCTCCTAGCATAAGAAGCCATCAATGATCATATAACCCTAAGTTTTTCAGAGTGATTTTGTTAAATCTCTAATTAATGGGCCACTTTTACTGGAATACCAACTTTTGCTGGACCTTTCCGTGCTCTCTGTAGCCAGCGTGCATGTATGCATTCCCTTCTCCCTTGGAAAACATTTAGAAAACAAGCCCTGTGAGCTTTTTGTATGAGGGGCTTACTGATATTTGTGTGGTCTTCTTCCTTTTTAAAAATAAAATAAAAAAAAATCAAATCCATCACTGAGCTGGCAAGAGAACCAGAGCTTTTGGCAAGCACAGGAGTCAGGAGCTGCTGGAACGTTATGTAACTTTCAGAGAAACATCATGATTGTAGTAGAAGCATGATGTTCCATATAGCATGTGTCAACCTCAGGGATGCAGAATTGATGCCAACTGAAGAGTTGAGGGCAGATCAGAGCAAAATCTAGGCCCAAATGCTACTTTTAAAGCACAGACCATTGTTGAAAAAGTGGCCAACAGACTAAGGATTGAAGAAGGGAGAGTAAAAGGGGCAGCATGGACTACTATCCATTCAAATCCTTCAACTCACCAAAAGTTTAGTTATTGTCTATCTCCATTCACCTAAAACAATAGGACTTTGATGAGATTATTTCACTGAAGTTAATTCAGTTCATAGTAGGTCTGAGAGCCTTTCAAAAAACAAACACACAAACAAACAGACAAAAGCTTTCTCGCTTGCCAGGTGGTTTCTTCCTAGTTCTCTGTACTGAACTTTATTCAAGCCACTAAATCACTCAGGGCCTAATCCAAAATCCACAGAAGCCAGCGGAAGACTTTCCATGGATCTCCTTGGATTTTTGGATGAGGCTTTCAGTGATTTGGAAGGATATATTGCCACTAAGTCATGGCAAATACCATAGGATTTGGACTTTTGATGTCAATAGGCATTGATGGCACTTAGCAACTCACAGGTGCAGGCCTTATCTGAAAATGCTAATTCTGCGAAAGTTGCTCCCTCAGAAGGTGATGTGATATGATGAGAGCCACCTGATAGCTGGTGAGCACCCTCATTTCCCATTGAAATTGGTTAGAAAATGTGTAAAACTTCTTAATTTTAATGAAAAATGGGGAAAAAATTCTCATGAAAATGTATCTGATATTTTGGGACCATTTTCTGACTAGCTCTTATGAATAGAAATACAGGGAACTTTGACTCTTGCAGAAAGTGTTTGATACTTCTTTGTTTCCATCCATATAAAAAAAAATACACCCCTGAAACAGCCTCTCTGGTAGCATTTCAGAACTCCCACTTCTAGATGGAACCAGGAAATACAGAGGCAGGTGAAAGTGACAGATAGGGAACAGAGTTACTCCAACTTGTTTGAACCACAGAAGAAGTTCATTATGAGTTTGGGTGAGAGGGTTGTACTCATTTTATTAGAACTGGCTTTGCCCATCCCTAGTGACCCTGTTTTAATGAACACTTATGTCCTGTACCAGGGGACTACCTAGGGACCTACATCCTTCAGACAGCTTCGACAGCAAAGTGGTTAATGTTTGAAGAATGAGTTTTTCTATCCTTTGCCATGGCATTGGGTTCTTATTGTATAACCCTGTACAGTACTTCAGCAATATATTTTTTAAAGATTTAAAAAGCAAAGAGTTACAAAACCATTTGCAATTAACTTGAAATAGAAAAGATAGCACTTTTTTTAAATCCCATTATATAGTACACCGTATAAATTACAGAGTATTCAAATGCACAAATGCATCTGTGTAACATTTATCAAATGTAATTTTTTGTGTGTGGATATTTTTTTCCAGAGTTTTTGCTAATAGTTCTATGCATCTCACTTTTCCCTCACTATCACGTATGACAGTGGTCCAGATCTGAGACACTGCTGTTGCAGTATCGCATGTTGTTGGGGATGTGGCAGTCTGTGTAGTTAATTCCCCCATTTGGGGTATAAATGGGCTGCAGTCTGAAATCTCCTTTAAGGAGCTGATCGTTATTTAAGGAGACAATCTGGAAGCTGGTTTCCGTCATCTCCAGGATGGAGTTGTCCTTCTTGGTCCCCGCCTCGCAATAGTCATCTTTCCGCCGGCCCCGGTTGTATTTCCACTTCTGGGAGGTGTAGCGCCCCTTTTTATGCATGTGCCAGCAAAAGATGCTGAGTAGGACCACAAGCACAAATATCACTGCACCCCCAATCAAGCCTGCCAGCAAAAAGGGGGAGCCCATATTCTGAGAAGTCGTCTGCTCATGGCTGGAGGCTGTGTTGCTGCCATTGTTTAAGTGGGAAGCCTTGGTTGTGGCTTCTGAACAGACAGTGTCTTCTCCAGCTTGGTAATTATTAAAAGCATCCAGTGGAACCAAACAAATCCGATAAGTGGATTTGGGTTCGAGATTCACCAAGCTTACATGTTGTTTCTCACCACTTACTATCCGTTCTTGAACAATGCCCCCTACCAGGCTGTGGCCCATTTTAACCCATGTGAGTTTGTATGCCATCACGGTAAAAAGGGACAGCCAGTTGACTTGGATGCAAGTGTCATTCACAAAATGGATGGAGAGTTGGATCCGTTCAGAAATGGGAGGTGTCACCATTTCTCCACCCTCCCTGTCAGGCACAGTGGGGAGTGTTGATGTGGTGAGTGGGAAAGGACTGTATTTATCACTTGGAGTTGGAACTGATGAAGTGGGAACCAGTGTAGTTCGCAAGGTGGCAGCAGGGGCTGGGGTGATAATTGGCAGACCAGGAGTGGTGGTGGGGCATGACAACATATTCATGTTGAGCTCCCTGACAGCCATACCTCGGACCTGTTCTGGTCCCTGACACATAAAACCCCGGACATTGATGGATGAGGGAATAAATTTGAGCCATGCAGTGACCCATTTAATACTGCAGTCACATAACCAGGGATTATTCCGTGCAGTGAGCTGCTTCAGGTTATGGAGGTTATCAAAGACCCCTTTCACCAGCATCCGGAGCTGATTGTTGGAAATATCAAGCCGCTCCAGCTTGTGGAGTTTTGAAAAGGCTGTAAGTGGTATGTGGGTTATCTGGTTGTCCTGCAGGTAGAGCCTCAGCAGATGTGTACCTGGAAGATCAGGGGGAGGGTAGGATAGTGAATTCCGTACTATTGAGAATTCCTTGAGCTTGGTCAGATGGCTGAAAGTACCCTCAGTTATACCTTTATTTGTAAGGAGATTGCCATCCACAATAAGACGTTCCAAGCTCGTGAGATTCTGGAAGGCCATGTCTGAAATTATGGCAATTCGGTTTTCATCAACTCGTAATTCTTGTAAGTCTACTGGAAGGCCAACTGGTACACTGCTCAAGTGATTCTTAGACAAGAACAGAAGCTTGAGGCTGACAGCTTCCCGAAATGCTCCATCCTCAACCCCTACAGTAGAGATGGAGTTGTCATCTAGGTGCAGCTCTTCCAGCTTCAGGAGCTGGGCCAGGGCAGCCCGAGAAATGGTTTGAATGTTGTTTTCCTGCAGGTGGAGAACCCTCACATTCTTGGGCAGGTTCATGGGAAACTCATCCAATTGGTTACCATACAGGTAGACCGTGTGCACAGACTGGACGTTGTGCAGCTCTGCAGGGAAGCCAGCATTATTAATTTGGTTATTGTGGAGGTAGAGTACGGTTACACCCTCCGGTATCCCAAGAGGCACTGAGGTCAAGCTTCGTTCATTACAGTAGACAAAGTTTCGGTCACAGCGGCACACATTTGGACAGGCCAAAGTTTTGGAGACCTGCATGCAGAGCACCAGGGAAATTATGAGCCAGGATTTCAGGAAAGCTGCCCAATCTTTGGACCACATTCTCGTCCACAGGCCCATTTTAAACTTAAAGAAATGGAATACCAAAGAAAGAGAAATTAAAACAATGATAAAGAACAGGTAGTGAAAACTCAGGCTGCTGGAATTGGCTTGTATTTGTGTCCAGTGATCAGGTCAGAGGTAAAGTCTTGGAGGCTAACTGTGAAATAATCCTTTTATGATTGGCCTGCCTTCTGCTCTTCATAGGAAAGCCACAGTCTTATTAGCCAGGGTTACACACTTTGCTGCCTTCCTCCATGTGTACTTAAAGAAACAATACCTGTGTCTTTCAAGGTAGGCAACCGGCAATCTAAAGCTACCAAAAGTCATCAGGAGAAAGGTTGGCTGGACCAGTAGTTCCTTTCTCTGAAGCAAGGTAGTGGTGCACTCAGTTTTCTTAAGCCTCCAAGGTCTTCATTTCAGCTTGATGATGGATATGAGAATCCTGTTAAAGAAAAACAAGAGAGGAAATTAAATATCATGATATGTTTAGTAGAGAAGAACATCAATGGAAGAATATTCTGTTCACACAGCATATAACTCTTGTGGCATTTTGGAAATACCTATGCTATTAAACAGTGGGTTAATATTATTACAGAAATATTCTAATTATATATTAGATCCAAACCCCTTTGCAGTGATGGAAGCTCAATGAAAATTAACCACTTCACCATCAAAAGTTGAGACTGAAGGTGCTAGTTAGTGTCACTAATAAAGCACATTATTCAGTTCCCTGAAGGCTACATGAAAAACACATTAAGAGTTGGATTTCTTTGTTTGTAATATTAGGAGGGATTCTTTCCCCAGACTGATGAATTTTCTCACTCTGATAAAGACATAAAATGATTGGGGGGAAAGAGAGCTGATCCAGTAGCAAATGGAACTGTGGCATTAGCTACTTTCTTATCATATTTGATATCGGATTAGTTTTATCCATTTATTGTCCCACAAGGAAAACTCCTAATCTATTTTCAGCCAGAGGGAAGAGGGGAGTACAGAACATAAATATTCTTACAAAGGAGTCCATAGATGGCCTTCTAAATACAAGCCATACAGCTTAAAGATGTGCAACCACCAGGTGTTCATTTCTGCTTTTAAGCTACATGCTGCGAATGTTTGTTACGTTGACAGAGTATATGAAAATTGGAACTAGTTTGTAAAGAAAAAAGTCTTTGGAAAACCAATGCAATGAGTACAAATCACAGCTGTTGTGATTTTTCATATTTAATTTACATCATTTCATTTCAACCCTTTTTTATTCCCCACAGTGATCTGTTCTATATATTCACATGAGGTGAATGGGTTTATTGTAAAAAATGGATCAGACTTTCATTTGTGCACAAGTCCAACTCCTGAGCGCACAGACCCTAATGAATATGTACAATCCATGATTTCAGTGAAGTTTGGATTAGTTCCTTTTGTTTGCATATAACATTCTCATATTAAAACTCATACATTTTAATTTAAAAAGGCTTAAATATTTTCTCTTTTGAAAAAAAAGAAAAAGAAATTGACTCTGTCCTGTGAGTCAATAAGAGTTATGTCATTGACATCAATGGGAAGAGGATCAAGTCCTAATTAATGAATCACACTGTATGCTTTTTCTTTTCATTTAATCTCCTTTTCTGATCTGTTCTGTTCTGATCTCTCCATGTTCCCATGTACTTCCTTCTCTGTCCCAGTACACTCTAAGGGCTTGGCTATACTTGCAAGTTAGGCTCATTAAATCAGCCCCAGGTTCCCTAACTCCTGAGGTGTCCACACTGGTAAGGCAGGTAGAGTGCTTGGACTCTGCAGCTGGAGCGTTCCTGGTAATCCACCTCCATGAGAAGCATAAAGATTGCTGCACCCCGGGCTGAAGCACCTGGGTGTCAGTGTGGACAACATGTTGCATTACTGCACTGTGATTGGCCTCTGGAAATGTCCCATAATCCCCTGAAGTCAAGTGGCCACTCTTCTCATAATTTTGAACTTGGTTGCAGGCTTGCAGATATCCCCTTTCAAAGCTCCATTTCTGACAGCCGGCATGCTTATCTGCTCCCGGACAAAGCAAACCATTACTGTGGAATGCTGCTGCTGTGAGTGTGTTTGAAAGAGAGAGGTGGGGGGGGCAGTGGAGGGGGTCTGCTGCTGTCTGAACTTACAAGACAGCATGCTGACACACTCTCTGCCCCCCCAAAACACACTGTCTCTCCCCCCACATGCGCACAACACACTCCCTGTCACATTCCCCCCCCACACATTTGAACAGCACGCTGCAGCCACTTGTACACTGGGATAGCTACCACAATGCATTGCTGTTTGTGGCACGTTGCAAGAGCTGCTAACGTGACCATACCGGCGCGCTTGCAGCTGACAGTGTAAACACACAGCAGTGTTTTCCCTGCTGCGGTCTCCGAAGGCTGGTTTAATTCCCAACACTCTACATCTGCAAGTTTAGCCAAGCCCTAAGTATCTACCACTTCACTTTAATGGATTATCAGAAGATTATTTGAGTATTTTTACTAAACCTATCAGCAGTGAAATAGTTAATAATGCTGGCACTCAAACTGACATCATTAGACTTAAGAACTAATATTCCATTGAGAGGAATAAGGTAGTTTACACATGTCAAAGTTAGTATTTTATGATATCAGCACAGATTCAGAAATTGTAGCACTTCATATTTGAAGGGTTTTCTTTGCAACCATGAAAGTTAGACACTTATTTTATTTAAAATGAAGCTTAGATTCTGCTACATAGGTCTATGACAGTGGGTGGATTCTGGAGAAAATTCCTTTGCACTAGAATACATGAGATTTTGAACATATGTTTTTCTCCCCAGTTTGTGCCTCTTAATTTCTCTCTCCTTATGGTATTATTTATTGTTCAACGTTATAACTGAATTATTTAACTCTGTAAAGCAATTAGAGCAGGGGATTGGACTAGATGACCTCCTGAGGTCTTTTTCAATCCTAATATCTATGATTCTATGATTTGGAATACAGTAGCTATGAAAGATACTTCATGAGTAGGTGTCCTTCATTTTCAGTTTTTATTTTATTTAATTTTTCCTGGGAATTTATCAGTGTTTATTACAACAAAAACAGGTGAAAATCAATGCAAAAAACTATTAATAATTGTTCTGGATAAATATCAGGGTTTATTTTGGTGGACAGAAAGACGGGAAAAAGTATTTAATAGATTAACGCTTTGAATTCTGTGGATCAATGTAATTTGCTGCAGAACAAAAACAGAACTCAAAACACAAGGCCACTTCTGAGTTTAAGAAAACAATATAGCTCTAATCCCCAAATAAAACTTTTCATTTGAATAAACAGTTTACTGTTGTCGACTTAGAACTATTAGTCGATAAATATTTAATAATTGGGCCACACCATTAGCAGCGCATTCACTCAACTTCAGCCTTTTCTCCTGTTTTTGTTTTTTTAAAACTTTCAAATACTTCCTTGTGTTCTGAATCGTATTCTGATACAGACTTTTGTTTTTTTCCCATTTTAGTGTGTCAGATCTTTAAACTGTTGTCTGTTAACAGCTTGAAATGCGTGTGTGATGGGAGTGAGATTCATCAGTACATTCAGATGCTCACGCACTTCAAAGCTTGTGTGCATGCCTGTTTGTTTATTGTGTGTATCTTCTAGACTAACACATAGCCTTACTTCAACAGGCAGCTTTGCATATGCACACAGACTAATGTATTATTATAATACATATATCTCATGCAAAATGTATTGTATTTTCCTAATAAAACAAGTAATTTTTATATATTTGAATTATACAAAAGTAGGGTGAAAATCAGAAAAAAATAATAATACTTTTTGTAAAACCCAGTAATTTTTCAAAATTTTTCAAAATTTTTCAAAAATCAGTGTAAACTGAAAACAAAGGAGTTTATACATAAGGTAGTGTTGCCTTGTTAAAGCTACCCTGTCCCTAATACTTAAGTCTCAGTACAGATGTCTTAAATAATTGCATTACCCTACCACACCTTGCTTAATGCAATCTGAAATTCATGAGCCAAATACTGAGGTGCTGATCATCCACTGACCTCAGTGAAATTGCAAGTACTCAGTTCTTTTCAGGATTTGGCCCAAAATACAACTGTTGAAAGAATGTCTCTTCAAAAAGAAATATGAGTAATTACAATAGTCACTAAGTATGGTATTGCGGGGCACAGGAAAACCTAACTGAATAAGGATATCCTCTTTAAAAACGGTTGTCTCTTTTCAAATAGCATAGTGGCATTTATCTCTAAATGTAGTGCAAGAAATTTAATTCAGGAGCAAACAGCATCTTAAAGCTTATACCTGTACTACTGCCATACAATGTACAGTGTGTCTCAAATGCTGCCCTTGGGAACGCTATGGTTTGGGAGTTTAGTAACTGTGTTTCGGAGCTGAGATATTATAGCCTTACAAAAGGAAACTTTGTATTTGAAGATTATTGTGGTTATTTGGAAGGCTCATCAGTTGTCAGCCCCTAGGCTAAAACAGATAGAGCTAAAAAGCAAGCACCAGAATAGTCTCCTAACTTCTTATTATGAATCCAAATGATAAATTTATCACATACCTTTACTGTATGCCATACTCCTATAGAAACAGAAAGATTAGCTAACCTGCTGCTCAAGGCTTTGCTCTCTTGCAGGCCTATTTCAGTCAAGAGCGGTTTCTTTTCAGTTATGTAAGATGGTGTGATGCTGTAGAGAAACTCTAACAGGATTACATTCTAATGTGAGTCTGAGTGTGACAGTTTATCCTCCTTTAATATGGCCAGGCTCCCATCTAGATCATGCTGTCCTAATCAGTCAGGACAATTTCTACATAAAATGATAAAGGGCTCCCAGAGTCTTTTTCGAGATGCTTGGGACTACACAGAGTGACAGTAGCTCCCACATGCCTATTCTGTGATTGGAAGTAGCCTGTGTGTGTCAGCAGAGTCTAAAGGAGAGACCACATGGTACTGTGGTTGTTCCTCCAGTTGCTAAAGAGATTGGGTTTAATTAGCCCTGGAATATGTTGGAGAGCCCACCTGTAGAGGGATTGACAGGCAATCACTGCTTCTGCCTTCACAAGATGCCCACAGGGGGTCACAGTCACACTGAAAGTAAGTGTAACTGATATATAGGCCTTGTATTGGCCCCAAGCAATGGGATGAATTTCACCCTCACAGAGGAAGCACATGAAAAAAGATATTATAATTTCTACCTATTAAAGAAATGCAACACACACAATGCTGCTCATTAGGTAATACACTTAGAAGACCTTTGATTGACCAGTCACTTAAGAATACCAGCACTGGCTGTCCTCACAAGAAGCTGGTGCTTTGGGGTTTATCTCTCGTTGTGGTTATAGAGGTTTTGCCTTCATAAATCTTTTCAAAGTTTCCTGCAACATGTTTTCTCCCCTTTTAACTGCTGTGAAAGTGACTCTGTTTTATTAAATCCAGGATCCTAAACTCCAGCCAGTGGTGGTTAATAAACTGAGACTATAAAACTCATAGTACAGAAAATAGGCATTGTCACTCAGTCAGTAACCACGGCTGATTGTATTAAGCAACAGCACAAGGACAAATCTAATCAGACCTTTATGACTTCAGTGTTGACTGTGGTGTGACAGAGGAAAAGAATAGGAGCAAAGGTGCAAATGGAAGTGTTTCAAGGAATTCTAAGGGAAATATTTTATCCCAGTATCATGCTGCAATTGTTATTATTAGATATGTATTTTACAGTAGAACTGAAGAAGCCTCAATCCAAATGGAAGCTCTTTTATGGTATATAGGTCTCTACCCAAATTGCTGAAAATGTAAGTTGAGGCTTTCAGGTTAAAGAATAGGTAATCTGCTTGGTTAAACAAAATAACACCGCAGGGGTTACAGTCATAGTTCAATCCAGGACTAAGCAAACTCCAAGGAATTGGAAAAACTGAAGCAGTTGATCTGTGGCTAATTTTCAACACTGAAGGCAGGTAGAATACTAACAAATACTCACACATTCTTCCATTGCTGTGCTATAGTCAGGAAGGCAACTATTGTTTCCTCATGCAGATCCTCCCACCCCAAAGACCTTCTTTCATGAGGCGTACAAGAAACTAGCTTACCATCTGCTAGTAAACTTCTCATTTGTGGAGGCCAAATGTTGGGAGGGAGGAAAATCGAGGCACTCTGCATGGCCAAAGCTCAGCACTTTATTTTAGCCAATTTTATTATTTGGGGGCAAATGATTAATAAATTACAAATGCTTGTGGCTGGCAAAACTCAGACACTGTGTCTGAAGCTGAGATTTGCTGCTGGAGAGAACTGTGGAGAAAGGGTAGGGAGAGGGGATCTAGTGTGTTTAAATTAAAATAGAACCATCAATAACTAAATAAATACAAAAAGAAAAGGAGTACTTGTGGCACCTTAGAGACTAACAAATTTATTAGAGCATAAGCTTTCGTGAGCTACAGCTCACTTCATCGGATGCATTTGGTGGAAAAAAAAAAAAACCTTTTTTTTTTTTTTTTTTTTCCACCAAATGCATCCGATGAAGTGAGCTGTAGCTCACGAAAGCTTATGCTCTAATAAATTTGTTAGTCTCTAAGGTGCCACAAGTACTCCTTTTCTTTTTGAGAATACAGACTAACACGGCTGCTACTCTGAAATAAATAAATACATGTGCCTGTCATCAGCCTAATCACTGCTGTATACTTTCCCCCACCTCTACAGCCTTTATCTTTCATGGCAGGGACTGTTTCTTCTACTCAGCACGTCTCAGACCTTAGTGCAGTAGAAATAATAAACACTCAGAAGATACAAAGGGTCAAATAATAGAGATGAATGAACTGGTTCGGAATAAATAAAAACACACATACACACACTTTATGCACCCATGCTTGAAAATTGCAGCTTAAGGGCCTGATCCTGCAACCACTGAAGTCAATGGCAAAGCTGCCATTCGCTTCTTGGGGGGAGCGCCCCTTAAACATACTCAAAGCTACCTTATTGTCCTCCTTCATATCCAGACAAGATGGCTACAAGAAAATAGTTAGGCAACTTTTGTGCAGAGATCACAGCTTGTCTTCCTGCCCAATATTATTTTATTGTTTCCTTCTGCTCCCCCATCTATCTGCATCCACCTGTTATCTTATACTTCACTTGTCTTATACTTCGCTTCTAAGCTCTTTGGGGCAAGGACTGTTTCTTTGTTCTGCATTTATACAGTGCCTAGCACAATAGGGTCCAGGTCCATGACTAGGGCTCCTAGGTGTCATCAGAGTACTATAACTGCTACTACTTTTTCAGTGGTACAGAATCAGGCCCCCAAATGATTTATCCACTCCCCCAAGAAATCTATATGAGAACTTAGAAATCCCGACTCCTTGTCCAATATTCCAATCACCTAGCACCAATTTGCCTGGAGATGCTTACATTTTTCTAAACCTATCCTGACTGTCTCTGTACCTTGCACATTATAAGTGACAATGCAAGCAGCAACCAAAAAGTTCAATGATAAATCCACCCTCGTTTAGAACTATTACAAGTGAATCAATCCTATTCAGCATAAATCTATTCTGAATACGTCTATTGTGTCCTAGAGTAGAATAAGGTCATAATCAAGTCCTGATCTCACCTCAAACCTTTATCATGTACAGTAAGTTCAGACTATTAGGTACAGAACTGAATAATAGCAAGAAGAAAAAAACCTAATGACATTCCTTTGGAGCCTAGAATAGTCTCTGTTTCAGCAACTTGCACCTGTTTTTATATCATCTGATAACAAAAGATAATTATGGAATAATACATGCTACAGCCCTCTGTCTATATAAATCCTATATATGCTCATTCTCAATGCACATCTACAAATGAATGAACATTATGTTCTCCTAAATTGATTAAGAGCCTAAGAAGATGATTTATTGTATGTCTTTCCATATGAGTTATTTGATTTTGAAACTGGAATTGGAAAATTCATGGCATAAGATCTATGCATCAAAGGAGTTGATCAGAATATAAATGGAAACATTATCAAAGAACCAATGTGCCTTTGTAATAAGCCTTATCACATGTATCCATGGATAGTCTCTCTCTCTCTCTCTCTCTAAGTGTATAGAAGAGGAGGAGAAAGGTAGGAGTGGAAAGATGTTCCATCCTTGATCTCCCCTTATTCTAAAGGAGACAACCCTTTCTAGATCGTCATGACCATCTGCTGGGGAAAGGAAAGCATAAGGTATCTCCTTGCAGCTGCTGTAGAGCAGACAGAGTGAAGTCCATGGAGGCAGATTTTCTGCAAGCAAAGTATCAGTCCCATAGCAATACTGAGGCTGTTATCAAAATGACTCAGCAGAGGTAAGTAGATATTTCTGCCCTCAAATCTCTGTCTTTTCACACCCATTTAATTGATGAGGACATTTCCTATTCAACTTATTCATAAATGATCTGGAGAAAGTGATAAACAGTGAGGTGGCAAAGTTTACAGATGATACTAAACTGCTCAAGATAGTTAAGACCAAAGCAGACTGTGAAGAATTTCAAAAAGATCTCACAAAACTAAGTGATTGGGGAACAAAATGGCAAATGAAATTTAATGTGGATAAATGTAAAGTAATGCACATTGGAAAAAATAACCCCAACTATACATACAATATGATGGGGGCTAATTTAGCTACAACTAATCAGGAGAAAGATCTTGGAGTCATTGTGGATAGTTCTCTGAAGACGTCCACGCAGTGTGCAGCAGCAGTCAAAAAAGCAAACGGGATGTTAGAAATCATTAAAAAAGGGATAGAGAATAAGATGGAGAAATCTTATTGCCTTTATATAAATCCATGGTACGCCCACATCTTGAATACTGCGTACAGACGTGGTCCCCTCATCTCAAAAAAGATATACTGGCATTAGAAAAGGGTCAGAAAAGGGCAACTAAGATGATTAGAGGTTTGGAACGGGTCCCATATGAGGAGAGATTAAAGAGGCTTAGACTTTTCAGCTTGAAAAAGAGGCAACTAAGAGGGAATATGATAGAGGTATATAAAATCATGAGTGGTGTGGAGAAAGTGAATAAGGAAGTTATTTACTTGTTCCCATAATAAAAGGACTGGGGCCATCAAATGAAATTAATGGGTAGCAGCTTTAAAACAAATAAAAGGAAGTTCTTCTTCACTCAGCGCACAGTCAACCTGTGGAACTCCTTGCCTGAGGAGGTTGTGAAGTCTAGGACTATAGCAGGGTTTAAAAGAGAACTGGATAAATTCATGGAGGTTAAGTCCATTAATGGCTATTAGCCAAGATGGTTAAGAAATGGTGTCCCTAGCCTCTGTTTGTCAGAGGGTAGAGACGGATGGCAGGAGAGAGATCACTTTGACATTACCTGTTAGGTTCACGCCCTCTGGGGCACCTGGCATTGGCCACTGTTGGTAGACAGGATACTGGGCTGGATGGACCCTTGGTCTGACCCAGTATGGCCGTTCTTATGTTCTTATGTTTATGTTCTGCTTTTGCTTGCCAACCAGCACTGGCAATTTTTCTCATAAACACTGATACAGCATCTTGCTGGAGGAAATTTAAATGGATTTGGGCTGGCATTGTTGTGGAAACGTCAGTATATTCTTGGAGACAATTTAAGAAATGGTGCTAATGATAAAACATATTTAAGTAGACTTCAGACATAGCATCTTTCTACTCCTTTTATCTCTATCAAACTATAGCCATACATTTTTTTTAAAAAAAGGGAAATTTCTTATAAAGACACAAGCTTCAGGAAATCCCTTCATTAAAAAAAAAAAACAAAGCATGATGTTATCATTGACAAAAGCTTTATCTTTTGAAATTCAGGCCATGTTCAGATTCCCTGAAGTTGCCAACCGACAGCAACCCACATCAGCTATTTTTGTAGCTGCCACTAGGGGGACCTATTACAGCAGCAAACTTTTTTTACTTCACCCAACCAAAATAAAACAAAACACATCCCAAAATACTTTGGAAAAGGGGGAGGCGATACAGGAAGGATGGGCTCCACCTAAACCAAAATTGAATCAGTTTGCTGGCTTTTAAAATTAAAAAGGTCATAGAGCAGTTTTCAAACTAAGGGCTGGGGGGAATCCAATAGGTGCGGAGGAGCAGATAGAGACATCCCTTATGCGAGGATCTATTAATGGAGATTCTCTATGTTCTAGTAAGGCAGAGAGGAATCATTAAGATATGGATAGATAATAAGACAGAAAATATCATGTTGCTGCTATATAAATCCATGGCACGCCCACATCTTTAATACTGCATGCAGACATGGTCACCCCATCTCAAAAATTTCAGAGTAGCAGCCGTGTTAGTCTGTATTCGCAAAAAGAAAAGGAGTACCGGTGGCACCTTAGAGACTAACAAATTTATTAGAGCATAAGCTTTCGTGAGCTACAGCTCACTTCATCGGATGCATTTGGTGGAAAAAACAGAGGGAAGATTGATATACACACACACAGAGAACATGAAACAATGGGTTTATCATACACACTGTAAGGAGAGTGATCACTTAAGATAAGCCATCACCAGCAGCAGGGGGTGGAAAGGAGGAAAACCTTTCATGGTGACAAGCAAGGTAGGCTAATTCCAGCAGTTAACAAGAATATCAGAGGAACAGTGGGGGGTGGGGTGGGAGGGAGAAATGCCATGGGGAAATAGTTTTACTTTGTGTAATGACTCATCCATTCCCAGTCTCTATTCAAGCCTAAATTAATTGTATCCAGTTTGCAAATTAATTCAAATTCAGCAGTCTCTCCTTGGAGTCTGTTTTTGAAGCTTTTTTGTTGAAGTATAGCCACTCTAAGATCTGTGATCGAGTGACCAGAGAGATTGAAGTGTTCTCCAACTGGTTTTTGAATGTTATAATTCTTGACGTCTGATTTATGTCCATTCATTCTTTTACGTAGAGACTGTCCAGTTTGGCCAATGTACATGGCAGAGGGGCATTGCTGGCACATGATGGCATATATCACATTGGTAGATGCGCAGGTGAACGAGCCTCTGATAGTGTGGCTGATGTGATTAGGCCCTATGATGGTATCCCCTGAATAGATATGTGGACAGAGTTGGCAACGGGCTTTGTTGCAAGGATAGGTTCCTGGGTTAGTGGTTCTGTTGTGTGGTGTGTGGTTGCTGGTGAGTATTTGCTTCAGATTGGGGGGCTGTCTGTAAGCAAGGACTGGTCTGTCTCCCAAGATCTGTGAGAGTGATGGCTCGTCCTTCAGGATGGGTTGTAGATCCTTGATGATGCGTTGGAGAGGTTTTAGTTGGGGGCTGAAGGTGATGGCTAGTGGCGTTCTGTTGTTTTCTTTGTTGGGCCTGTCCTGTAGTAGGGTACTCTTCTGGCTCTGTCAATCTGTTTCTTCACTTCAGCAGGTGGGTATTGTAGTTGTAGGAATGCATGATAGAGATCTTGTAGGTGTTTGTCTCTGTCTGAGGGGTTGGAGCAAATGCGGTTATATCGTAGCGCTTGGCTGCAATATTGTTAATCTATCCAACTATACTCTTAGCCCAGCAGAAGAATCTGTCCTATCTCGGGGCCTCTCCTTTTGCCCCTCCACCCCCACGAACATGATACAGTTCTGTGGTGACCTAGAATCCTATTTTCGACGTCTCAGACTCAAGGAATATTTCCAACACACCTCTGACCAACATATTAACCCACAGAGACCTTCCTGCCAACACTACAAAAAGAAGGATTCTGGGTGGACTCCTCCTGAAGGTCGAAACAGCAGCCTGGATTTCTACATAGACTGCTTCCGCCGACGTGCACGAACTGAAATTGTGGAAAAGCAGCATCGCTTACCCCATAACCTCAGCCATGCAGAACACAGTGCCATCCACAGCCTCAGAAACAACTCTGACATCATAATCAAAAAGGCTGACAAAGGAGGTGCTGTCGTCATCATGAATAGGTCGGAGTATGAACAAGAGGCTACTAGGCAGCTCTCCAACATCACTTTCTACAAGCCATTACCCTCTGATCCCACTGAGAGTTACCAAAAGAAACTACAGCATTTGCTCAAGAAACTCCATGAAAAAGCAGAAGAACAAATCCGCACAGACACACCCCTGGAGCCCCGACCTGGGGTATTCTATCTGCTACCGAAGATCCATAAACCTGGAAATCCTGGATGCCCCATCATCTCAGGCATTGGCACCCTGACAGCAGGATTGTCTGGCTATGTAGACTCCCTCCTCAGGCCCTTCGTTACCAGCACTCCCAGCTATCTTCGAGACACCACCGATTTCCTGAGGAAACTACAGTCCATTGGTGATCTTCCTAAAAACACCATCCTAGCCACTATGGATGTAGAAGCCCTCTACACCAACATTCCACACAAAGATGGACTACAAGCCGTCAGGAACAGTATCCCCGATACTGTCACGGCTAACCTGGTGGCTGAACTTTGTGACTTTGTCCTGACCCATAACTATTTCACATTTGGTGACAATGTATACCTTCAAATCAGCGGCACTGCGATGGGTACCCGCATGGCCCCACAGTATGCCAACATTTTTATGGCTGACTTAGAACAACGCTTCCTCAGCTCTCGTCCCCTAATGCCCCTACTCTACTTGCGCTACATTGATGACATCTTCATCATCTGGACCCATGGAAAAGAAGCTCTTGAGGAATTCCACCATGATTTCAACAATTTCCATCCCACCATCAACCTCAGCCTGGACCAGTCCACACAAGAGATCCACTTCCTGGACACTACGGTGCTAATAAGCGATGGTCACATAAACACCACCCTATATCGGAAACCTACTGACCGCTATTCCTACCTACATGCCTCTAGCTTTCATCCAGATCATACCACTCGATCCATTGTCTACAGCCAAGCGCTACGATATAACCGCATTTGCTCCAACCCCTCAGACAGAGACAAACACCTACAAGATCTCTATCATGCATTCCTACAACTACAATACCCACCTGCTGAAGTGAAGAAACAGATTGACAGAGCCAGAAGAGTACCCAGAAGTCACCTACTACAGGACAGGCCCAACAAAGAAAACAACAGAACGCCACTAGCCATCACCTTCAGCCCCCAACTAAAACCTCTCCAACGCATCATCAAGGATCTACAACCCATCCTGAAGGACGAGCCATCACTCTCACAGATCTTGGGAGACAGACCAGTCCTTGCTTACAGACAGCCCCCCAATCTGAAGCAAATACTCACCAGCAACCACACACCACACAACAGAACCACTAACCCAGGAACCTATCCTTGCAACAAAGCCCGTTGCCAACTCTGTCCACATATCTATTCAGGGGATACCATCATAGGGCCTAATCACATCAGCCACACTATCAGAGGCTCGTTCACCTGCGCATCTACCAATGTGATATATGCCATCATGTGCCAGCAATGCCCCTCTGCCATGTACATTGGCCAAACTGGACAGTCTCTACGTAAAAGAATGAATGGACATAAATCAGACGTCAAGAATTATAACATTCAAAAACCAGTTGGAGAACACTTCAATCTCTCTGGTCACTCGATCACAGATCTTAGAGTGGCTATACTTCAACAAAAAAGCTTCAAAAACAGACTCCAACGAGAGACTGCTGAATTGGAATTAATTTGCAAACTGGATACAATTAACTTAGGCTTGAATAGAGACTGGGAATGGATGAGTCATTACACAAAGTAAAACTATTTCCCCATGGTATTTCTCCCTCCCACCCCACCCCCCACCGTTCCTCTGATATTCTTGTTAACTGCTGGAATTAGCCTACCTTGCTTGTCACCATGAAATGTTTTCCTCCTTTCCACCCCCTGCTGCTGGTGATGGCTTATCTTAAGTGATCACTCTCCTTACAGTGTGTATGATAAACCCATTGTTTCATGTTCTCTGTGTGTGTGTATATAAATCTCTCCTCTGTTTTTTTCCACCAAATGCATCCGATGAAGTGAGCTGTAGCTCACGAAAGCTTATGCTCTAATAAATTTGTTAGTCTCTAAGGTGCCACCGGTACTCCTTTTCTTTTTGCCATCTCAAAAAGTTATATTGGAATTGGAAAAGGTTCAGAAAAGGGCAACAAAAATGATTAGGGATTTGGAAAGGCTTCCCTATGAGGAGAGATTCATAAGACTGCATCTTTTCAACTTGGAAAAGAGACGACTAAGGGGGGGATATTATAGAAGTCTATAAAATCATGACTGGTGTGGAGAAAGTAAATAAGGAAGTGTTATTTTTTCTTCTCATAACACAAGAACTAGGGGTCACTAAATGAAATTAATAGGCAGCAGGTTTAAAACAAACAAAAATAAGTATTTCTTCACGCAATGCACAGTCAACCTGTGGAACTCCTTGCCAGAGGATGTTGGGAAGGCCAAGACTATAACAGGGTTCAAAAAAGAACTAGATAAATTCATGGATGATAGGTCCATCAATGGCTATTAGCCAGGATGGGCAGGGATGGTGTCCCTAGCCTCTGTTTGCCAGAAGCTGAGAATGGGCAACAAGGGGTGGATCACTTGATGATTTCCTATTCTGTTCATTCCGTCAGGAACATCTGGCATTGGCCACTGTCAGAAGACAGGATACTGGGCTAGATGGACCTTTGGTCTAACCCAGTATGGCTGTTCTTATGCACATCTATGAATATTTTATTTCCCCCTCCCTCTTGTTTCTCCCCTCCAACTGCCTACTTACTGATTGGTAGCAAAAATATCTTGGAATGTTAGCTTTCAGAAATTGCTCTCAATCAAGCTATCAGGTATAAGCTACATGATGGACTATTAGAGCTACTCAGAAAAAAAAATAGTTGAAACAGTTTTCCATTGGAAAAAGCTGTTTCAATAAAACCTTTCTTCATAAAACGGTATTGATTTCAATGAACATTAGTTTTGAAAAATAAACAAACAAACAAAAAACGGAAAACAAGTGCCCAAAATGTCAAAATATCTTGTTTTAATTTTTCATTTTGAAATAACTTTATTTTGAAATGTTTTTATTGGTATTTTTTTTAAAAATAAAGAGATTGCAATTGAAGAATGGGGGGAGAGGTTGGGTTTGATTTATTTTTTTTTTACTTCTATTTAGCAAAAAAGTTTTGATTGAGGGAGTATTTTTTCTTTGAAATCTCAAAAATTTTCATGAGACAGAAAATCCATTTTCTGACCAGCTCTATAGTCAACCCATTTAACTAATAAAAATGAATCTTTCTACTGTTATTATATAATAAATATATTTTGCTTTTATTTATTTATGCTATCCCATCCTCCATGTCAATGAGGGCATTTTCTGCATTAAAAAAAGTTATAGTTCCACTGTGTAGTTTGTGTGACTGTCTCTCTGTGTGTTTGGGGTTGTGTGTATGGGGGGGAGGGGGAAGTAGGAAGATGCTGGATTTGGGGGCCTTGTGCAAGTGGTTTGCATTCCTAATAGAGCCCAGATACATCAGGATTTCCACTTTTCCCCAAGTGGTAGAAAATGATGGCAAGCCAACAGAGAGGAGACCAGTGAATCCATAGCTATGTGGTTCCACTGGTCGTTACACCTCACAGAGCAGGGTGAAGCAGGAGCAGGATCTGTGCTATAAAGGGTTAAGATGAAACAGGAAGTTCAAAGTTGACAAAAATCCTGTAGACACTATGCAGTGCCATTCTTTCTATTGACTCTCTCTCTCTCACACACACACACACACACACACACACAAACACACACTTTGAATTTCAGAAATAGGAGTCCACTGCACAAGCCTCTGAATGCCTTTACATAGTAAAAAATATCATTAAATATCGAAGACACAACATATGGCCTACCATAAACAGCATTAATGGACATTGACCTATTGTCCATCCCAATTTATCTTTTAAATCTCCTTCAGAGCTTACCCACTCTCAGATAAATGCCTGGATATACAAACAAACCTTACACCATGCTTTAGAGACTAATAGTTTGAGGCCCTAGAAGAGCCAGAAGGGGAGTGAGTTCTAAATCTGAAAATACTGTGCCAAGAAGTTCCTGCAGTAGTATCCAGAGTATCCAGTATCCAGTATCCTGTAGTATCCAGAGTTCAAATCTAGGGACTGCGAACAGGAGCTACCTCAGCTGATCTCAATTGTCAGAGCAGAGAGAGATCCAGGGAGGCCACAGATAATATTATCACTTTTTAAATCAAAACCACTTATAAGGCACATATGAAGTCAATGTAGCATACCAACCATAGGCAGACCAAATAGGCTGTCAAGTTTTGCACGAGCAGAAGTTTCTGCATGGTATTCAGTGACAGCCCCAAGTCTGTGATGGCCCAAGCACCAGTGTGCAAGGAAATTTCTGTATTTTCACTATAAACCTGCTGAGTGCTGCTCCCTTTGCCACTCTTACTCCAGATGGTCACTTGCATGCTATTTTCACTCCAGCATGCAGAGAGGAACTCCAAGATTGATATTAAATGGAGATCCACATCTCATAGGATAATGCTACTCAACAGACCAGTTGGTGTCTCTATTAACCTTTCCCCAAGGCCAAGTTTGTCAGATTCTTCATCACTTTAACCCTTTATAGCTTGAAACTTTATAAATGTGTGTGTGTGTTGAGCAGATTAAGTTGGTGATTTATTATACAAATCTTTCACCTCAGAAGATTTGATTTCTTATCTGGATTCCATCATAGATTAAATGGGTTTGATTGGTCTCACCTTAGCTTCTTACCTGGTAGTTTCCACTCAGTTGAAACTGAAAAATAGACTATCAAGGGGGTACGATGATTGATCTCTGGAATGAGAGTGTGTGGAAGTGGGAGTTGGAGAAAAAATGAAGTTGTCATGCAGAACTGGTTGAATATTTTCAGTGAAATGTATGTTCATTGAAATATGCTGTTACATTGAACTGAAATGTTTCACAAAGACATTTCTACTTTATCAAAGTTTTGAGTGGAATGTTTTCTCAGTTCAAGACTCCCTGTTCACTTCTGACCAGAAAGAGAGAAATCATAAACCTGTCCTTTTTTATTTGAAAATGGGTATTTTGACACAATTCCATTTCATAGAAACGTTCAAAAGGTTTTGTTTTCATTCCAATGTGGAACAATAACAATTTAGAAACTCAAAAGTTGTTGCAAAATGTAGTTGTCATCTTCTGGCCAGCTCTATTTGCATGGCAAGAGAGTAAAAGTGAGTCCTTTTGTTTGCTTTCTTGATTCTTCCCCAGAGAGCTTAGATCTTTCTATGACAAAAACTTGGCATGTCTGTTTGGTAAAACTAATAACACCAAATTAATTAAAAGAATCCCCCTTTCTGAACACAGACACTCTGTACTGAATTTAGCATAATGAATTTTGTTCTGAGAAAAAAGAAGACAACCTGCTGTTTCTTTGCAAGCAAATTGGTCTCTACCTATAAATTATTCTACACAGTGAAGCAAACAGTTTACTTTTATCCAGAGATATGTGGGAAGCCTGGCAAAAAAAAAGTCTGTGGATAATTTGAAAAAGCTGCTTTTAGTGACCTAAACGATGAAACATTGCTTCTGTGGAGGCAACATCTTGACACATTTTAAATGTGTTGCATGGTGTGTTACATCATTGATGAGATTCTGCACTGTATCACATTAGCATAGGTGAGGGTATCATTCATTCAGG
Source organism: Dermochelys coriacea (assembly GCF_009764565.3). NCBI lineage: Eukaryota > Metazoa > Chordata > Testudines > Dermochelyidae > Dermochelys > Dermochelys coriacea. The sequence goes on along the minus strand of NC_050073.1, from coordinate 93,512,764 downwards.
GTCTGTGGAAAATATACCGGAAACCTACTGACCGCTATACTTACCTACATGCCTCCAGCTTCCATCCAGGACATACCATATGATCCATTGTCTACAGACAAGCTCTAAGATACAACCGCATTTGCTCCAGTCCCTCAGAGACAAACACCTACAAGATTTCTATCAAGCATTCTTAAAACTAAAATACCCACCTGATGAAGTGAAAAAAACCAAACAATTGACAGAGCCAGAAGAGTACCCAGAAGTCACCTACTACAGGACAGGCACCCAAAAGAAAATAACAGAACGGCACTAGCTGTCACCTTCAGCCCCCAACTAAAACCTCTCCAGCGCATCATCAAAGAGCTACAACCTATCCTGAAAAATGATCCCTAACTTTCACAGATCTTGGGAGACAGACCAGTCCTCACATACAGACAGCCCCCCAACCTGAAGCAAATACTCTCCAGCTACCTCACACCACACAACAAAAACACTAACCCAGGAACATATCCTTGCAACAAAGCCCAATGCCAACTCTGTCCACATATCTATTCAAGGGTCACCATCATAGGACTGGTTTCAGAGTAGCAGCCGTGTTAGTCTGTATCCACTGAATGCATCTGATGAAGTGAGCTGTAGCTCACGAAAGCTTATGCTCAAATAAATTTGTTAGTCTCTAAGGTGCCACAAGTACTCCTTTTCTTTTTGCATCATAGCACCTAATCACATCAGCCACATCATCAGGGGCTTGTTCACCTGCACATCTACCAATGTGATATATGCCATCATGTGCCAGCAATGCCCCTCTGCCATGTACATTGGCCAAACCAGACAGTCTCTACGCAAAAGAATAAATGGACACAAATCTGACATCAGGAATCATAACGTTCAAAAACCAGTAGGAGAACACTTCAACCTCTCTGGCCACTCAGTATAAGACTTAAGGGTGGCAATTTTGCAACAGAAAAGCTTCAAACACAGACTCCAACGAGAAACTGCTGAGCTTGAATTAAGATGCAAACTAGATACCATTAATTTGGGTTTGAATAGAGACTGGGAGTGGCCGGGTCATTACACATATTGAATCTATTTTCCCATGTTAAGTATCCTCACACCTTCTTGTCAACTGTCTAAATGGGCCATCTTGATTATCACTACAAAAGTTTTTTTCTCCTGATGATAATAGCTAATCTTAATTAATTAGCCTCTTACAGTTTGTATGGCAACTTCCACCTTCTCTGTATGTATATATATATCTTCTTACCATATGTTCCATTCTATGCATCCGATGAAGTGGGCTGTAACCCACGAAAGCTTATGATCTAATAAATTTGGTAGTCTCTAAGGTGCCACAAGTCCTCCAGTTTTTTTTGTGGCTGCCTCTTTCTTATCTTCTTTATGACATGGGGCAAAGGGTGTACTCCAACCACACTCCAACCTGTGGGACAGTGTTTCTCCACTGCCATTATCTGAATTCTCCCTGACACAGTTTAGGAAGGCTGCAAGCCGGTCCCTGGTATCAGAAAGGTTGAGAAACACTGGACTAGGACATCTTGATATAAATAAAGCTGTAAGCACCACAGCTACACATATATAATACCATCCCAGTCAAATGGAGCCCATCATTTCCCCCTTCCATGTTGCTTGGCATACAGCTCATTTCCAGCTTTCAGCACCACTCCATAAGTACTGCTGAGGAGTTATTAAGAAAAAATAACTGAGAGGAGCCCATCACTGATGCTCTAAACATTTATGGGCCCACTGAAGACAAGGTGTTCCCCAGATAAAGCCTGAATCCTACTGTACATTACACTGCCTCTGGAACAGGCAAAGGTGATGCTCTTGAAAGAAAGAAATTGAGGGGTTTTTTTAAACGATTATAATTAGATAATCTGTTTAGCAGAAAAGGGAAAGTATTAAAAAGGTGGATGAAGAATGTACAAAAAGTCTTTGCAACCCCGGCTAGTCTCTGAGTAACTGAATTATTCATGAGCTGTACTGTAGCTCTGCACCAACTGTGGCTAGAAATGGTTTGGTTTTGTAATGTTTTCCTAGAGACTCTACAAAAATTCTTCACACCCACATGATGAAAAGTACAATTCTGCCACTGTTCCAATGCCAAGCACAATGGGAGTCCTGCTCCATGACTGGGGCTTCTAGGTGCTATCACAACACACATCAGAAATAACAAACCTCGTTTCCAAGCCCATTTTACAGACTGACTGTTACCTCACACATTCGGTGGCATTCTCATAAAACCTTCTGTTTGTGGACTCTCCTACCAGCGATGACATTCTCTAGAATATTTGTGGTAAGGAAACACCAAAAAGACAGCTGAAGTGAATCACTTTAGAAATTTTTATGAATAGTCACCATTTTAAAGAGGATTCTTGTAGCTCTACTGATAACTTTTTATGTGTTTTTTTAAATGATACAGTTAATTTTGTTGGTATAGTAATTTCCTCCCCTGTTTTTTCATCTGTGCTTAAAGCACTTGCTGGGTACTCAGATAAGGATCTTTACAGATCTGGCCCTGTTTGACTTGCCTAACGTCACAAAGAAAATCTCTGGCAGGACTAGGAACTGAACCAAGATCTCCTAACTGTCATTGATTTGTATAGATATTAGGTGCCTAATATCGTCACAAATCTGGTCTTTAATCTCACTGTGCCTCAATTCTCCATTGGTCAAATTACACTTCATTTCCCCCAACGTTTGCTCTGCATTGTCTATTTTACTGGTAAGGTCTTTGGGCAGAAACTGTCTCTCTTTTTGTGTGCACATACAGTGCTTAGCACAATGGGGCCCTGATCTCAGCTACAAGTACAAATAATAGCAGTACACATAATAAAGTCGAAGAAGAAGAAAGTACAAGAAGGCCAGTACAAGTTTGTTCTCTACAGTACATTCTTCGTTGCTTTGCCAAATCTAGTTTATAATTTTATAAACAGTACAGTAAAATGAGTTTCTGGCCATGAGTATAGGAAAGAGGATATAGTAACAGCAACAGGTAAATATCTAACCTGTAGGTATGCCACTGGGGGTGTGATTGCAGCACATGTAGACATCCCCAAGTTAGCTCTAATTTAGCTCACTCAGGTACCATTAGCATTCAAGCTGTGGCAGTATAGTTTTCAGCATGGGCTAGCTGCCTTAGTACATATCCAGGGTTCTGGGCAGCTGTGTACAGCTGCGGTAGCTTCAGTGCTATTGGTACTCAAGCTATCTAGATTAAATCTAGTGCAGGTATGTCTGCACATGCTGCAATCCCCACCACACACCCCAGTTGCAGTGTAGAAATATTCTGTAAGGCTGCTGGCTACATTCAGTGATAGAAAGGTCTCTGCTGTCCATACATGTTTACACATAGGCATCTAACATCAAAATTAGCCCTTGCTATTCAATTCTAGACTTTAAAACTATCCTTATGTTTGCCCAATAACAATTCTGAAACTGCTTGCTAAAAAGCCTTGCTAGGCTCATGGTCTTCTCACTGAATGAAGCCTGACAGAGACAGAAGGAAGCACATAAAGCAATTCAGCTTTGTTTTTCAGCTTCTCTCCCCACCCTAGAAAGCTGTGTTTGATTGCATTAGTAAGATCCAAATTGCCGATGGTCCCACAAATGGCACCTTACAGCAGCAGAGTGGGACTGCTCTGCAGCTAGTCCTGAACAATGGAGGCCTGTACACCATTTACACTCAGTGGCTTTTATGTGAGAGTTAAGTGGTGCCTAGGGTTATGTTGGCCTTCTGCTCAAGAGTCAATTCCATTCTGCATATGCCAAAGCATTCCAGGCAAATGGACTGGTTGCAAAAGTTCTGCCCTATGTTATTTAAAAGAATGGTGATTATTTTAGGGCATCATAATAATAATTAATATTTTGTGCTTATACAGCACTGGACATCCATGGATCTCCAAGCACTTCATAAAGCTGGGTAGACACCACACCATAAAACTTGATCAGGTCAAGTAGGGAGACATTTGTACAGTATAGAAGAAAATGGGAGGTGGTGAGTTTAAAGAGATCTCTCTGGTCTCAGAATAGTATTTGCTGTGAATATAATACATGTCTTCCTGCCTGTCTGCAAAACACCCAGCATCCTGCGGCCATTATATTAATCATTAATAAAAAGATCACAAGTTCTGGTTGCTCCTGTGGACCTCTTGGTTCTGTTAAATGGGGATGGTAATCTCATGAGAAGAAGCTTTAGTGAGAGATTTCTTACACTTCCTTCTTGTGGTTGGACCAGAAAAGAAGTATAGTCCCTAGCTCTGGGAACCCCACGTTGTGGAAAGTTTGGATCTGGATCCAGTTCTACATCCAAATGGTGTAGCTTACAGTCAGTCATAGGACTTGATTCTGATCTTTCACTGGTGTAAATCAGGAACAACTCCATTGTAGCAAATGGAAGTATCCTGATGTAAAACCAATAGATCAGACTCAGGTCCATGATATTTTACCACTTCTACTTCCAACCCTGCCCAATTCTGGTCTCTGCCCAGTCTCTATAGCCCACTCCAGCAGCATATAGAGGCTTTAAACAAGCCATAGGGGGCGAAGGCAGAATTTCCGCAGCTCAGGAACAGCATAGGGCTAATATAAGCAATCCTATGCTGACCCTCCCCTTACAAGCCCTGGGGTAGATGCATGATAAATTGTGGCCATAGGAGGGAGCATTCACACTGGAGGTGGAAGGGAATGGAGATTCTTGGCTGTAGTACAATCCATAGGCAGCCTGGGAAAGGCAGCTGTAAGTTAGAACAGCCATTCATGCTGCTGTAGATGGTACCAGGGACTGTTTTGTTCCCAACAGCAGCCTGGAATCCCTGCAACGCTAATGTGGTATAAAGCCACTTTTACTCCTCCCCTCCCTCTGGGCTACTCCTGCTCTGCTGTGTCTCTTAGATCAGTGGTTCTCAAAGCCGGTCTGCCGCTTGTTCAGGGAAAGCCCCTGGCGGGCCGGACAGGTTTGTTTACCCGCCGCGTCCGCAGGTTCGGCCGATCGTGGCTCCCACTGGCTGCGGTTCGCCACTCCAGGCCAATGGGGGTTGCGGGAAGCAGCGCGGACCAAGGGACATGCTGGCCGCCCTTCCCGCAGCCCCCATTGGCCTGGAGTGGCAAACTGCGGCCAGTGGGAGCCACAATCAGCCGAAGGTCGTGGCAGGTAAACAAACTGGTCCGGCCCGCCAGGGGCTTTCCCTGAACAAGTGGCAGACCGGCTTTGAGAACCACTGTCTTACATGACACAGCCTGGAGGGTGACCCTATCTGGAATATTGTGTGCAGTTCTGGTATCCATGTTTAAAAAAGATAAATTCAAACTGGAACAGGTGCAGAGAAGGGCTACTAGGCTGATTGGAGAATCTACCTTATATGTGGAGACTTAGGGAGCGTGGCTGGGTTAGCCTCACAGAACAAAGGCTCAGGGGAGGTATGATTGCTCTCTATAAATACATCAGAGGGATAAAATATTTTAAATACCAGGGAGGGGAAGGAGTTATTTAAGTTAAGAGCCAATGTTAGCACAGGAACAAATGGATATAAACTGGTCATCAATAAGTTTAGGTATGAAATTAGACAAAGTTTTCTAACCATCAGGGAAGTGAAATTTTGGAACAGCCTGTCAAGGGGAGTAGTGGGGTAAAAAACCTAACTTGTTTCAAGACCAAGCTTGATAAATTCATGGAGGGGAGATTGAGATTGCCTGCACTGGCACCCATCTGTGATGGCTATTAGCAAATATCTCTAATGACTAGAGATGGGACACTAGATGGGGAGGGCTTTTAGTTACCACAGAGAATTCCTTCTGAGGTGTCTCACTGCTGGGTCTTTACACATGCTTAGGGTTTAACTGATTGCCATGTTTTGGGTTGGGAGGGAATTTCCACCCCCAGATCAGATTGACAGAGACTCTGGGAGGGTTTTGCCTTCCTCTGCTGGTGTGGGGCCTGGGTCATGTGCAGGTTTGAACTAAACTAAATAGTGGAGTCTCTGTAGCTTGAAGTCTTTAACTCAAAATTTGAGGACTTCAGTAACTCAGCCAGAGGTTTAGGGTCTATTACTGCAGTGGGAGGGCGAGGTTCTGTGATGTGCAGGAGATCAGACTAGATGATCATGATGGTCCCTTCTGACCTAAACCTACGAGTACAGAAACTGCACAGAAATGAAAAATACAAGGCGAAAAGTTACCTGAATATATATTCTCTCTCTCTCTCCCCCCCACACACACACACGCACACACACACTTACTTCAGTTTGGATTTGGTACAAATATGAGTCAGAAGTTCCATTTCCGTTTTATCTGGACTCATTTGTATCTGCATTCAGCTCAGAGGGTAATAGTAAAATAACAAAGGACAAAAAGTAAATCATTGCAAGCGTTCAACAGAGTAAAAAATTCCCTGGCTCCAAAGAATTTGAATCAGCCCTATCCGGTGCAATTGGGTTTGTTTACTGTACAGTATTATCATAAAAATCCTTTCCTTGCTTGCTGAATCAAAATGAACTGTATTTCCTAATTCTATGCTTCCTGAGAGATACTGCCACATGCTCTATCCAAACACAAGCTAAAACTAACCCACCCTTGCAGAAATTATCTTCAAGGTTTTTCAAGCCTCTGGGGAGATGTTGCCCTCCTATTTGCCATTGAAGCAGAAAACCACCTTGTATCCAAGAGGAAAAAACTCTGTTTTCATATTCAATGCAAATATTTAAAATTTTTTTTAAAACAATCCATTTTACTCAAATCCTCTACTGAGAGATTATAGTAGGGAGGAATCAAATAGTTTTTTTCCCCTAGATATGGGCGCATACAGAAAAATATTTTCAGTGAATAATCACCGTATTTTAATGAATTCCTTTAGCTGTGCTAATCCCCTTTATAGAATCCCTTTCCACGAACATTTGAGTGATAGAGTTATGCTGCTATGAGGAAAGCTAATTTTAGAGTGGCTTGAGCATGTATCCATAGAAAGTGAATTTTAAATTTGCAAGGCACAAATTTTCACATGAGATGTTCATGTGTAATGCTGCTATTTTGACTAACACCAAAGACTGAACATGGGGCCCTCCAGAGCTAATATGGTTAAGTTCTCTCACTTCAGTTAATGAAGCAGGCTGTGTAGTTAGGGGCTGTAATAGACACATTTCCTCTGTGGATTGGGCACAGTGGTGGAAACATAACACCCATTGACCAGAAGGTTACACTTCTTCCAGTGAAGGACAAGATACAACAGCATGTGGCTTATCTGATGAATCACAGGTAACTGGCACAGCTTGAATTCTGAAATATTGAAGGTCTCAGGTAACTGTTAATGAACATAGACACAAAATTAAACCAAAAAATGTTCAAATGAAGAATAAATCTGAGGGGGGGGGGGAGAGGTTACCTTTAAGGGAGAGTTTATTGCTTCTGAGGCCATGTGTTTCTGAAGGAAAAAAAATAAAATAAAATGGTGAAGCAAAGACGTTACAGATGCTTACTAGTGCTACTTTGAGTTCTGATTCCAGAAATAGCTACTTCTTAGTTTAGCTCTGGTGGATTAGAAACCTTGTAGAATGAAGCATTGACCACAGGAGGAACTGAAACTTTATCATCATGGTCTGGAGTCATGTCTTCAATGACCTTTTTAGTATGGGATCTGAACTCTCTTGAAGTTAAGAAGGCTTTCAATTTGGGGGTTGGGTTTGAACACATCTATAATTTTCAGTCTCTCAAATCTTTGCTAAAGCAGTATTAAACTCTTCCTCCACCCCCCTATTCAGTTTCCGACATGGGAAGGGAGCCCTTTTCTTTCAGTTTCCTTCACAAACTTTGGAGAGAGGAATCACTGGCTCCATCATCAAATGCAGTTTCTGCCTATGAACGAGTTAACTTATGTGTTTCATTTTTCAGGTAGCGGTAAGATTCTTAAAGGATGGAATCCTTTGTAAGAACAACTACTTGCTCATTTTCCCTAAGCTTAGATTTCTTAAAGGAGCCTCATTTCATACTAAAGTGTGGAGTCTGCAACTGTTTTCCTAGCACATGGCTTGTTGTGCAGAGAAAGGCTAGAGAAAATTCTTTCTAACTTTGATTATTTTGCCAAATCAACATTCAGAGGAATTGGAATGATGAGGAACCCCCCCCCAAAAAAAACCGGCGAGGCACGGTCCTGCTCCCACTGATCCAATATTCAATTTCATGTCATTACGTCTAGTCATACCCTGTGGACCACTCTAATAATTCTTCTCCTTCCTGGGTGACTAAACCTTTCAAATATGAATACACCTCTGTCATTTTTTACCCAAGCTATGCCTACTTCATTCTTTTAAATTTCTCCTCCCAAATCAATCGCACCAGCCCTTTAAATCATTTTTGTTGCTCTTTTCTGAATTACTTCCAATTAATCACTATCTTTCTGCTATTGAGGTCTCCAGAATGAATATAGTATTCTAGACATGGTCTCTTGACACCTCTGGCTATGCCAGTCAATAAATGGAGAGCAAAAAGGCTTGTGAGCGACCTCCCTACACACACACACACACACAGAGTCTGGGCTCAGAATTGTGAATTTCCCTCTCTTCTACTTCAAATTCCTTTCAGTAAGAACAAACCCAGCCTTTGCTTCAGTGACTGCAACACACTTCAAAGATGATCTCATTGATAATGGTAACCAAACCACAATACCTTATAAACTGCCTTATCACTAAAGAATAAGTGCATTTGGGGAAATGATGGCCAAGGGTAATTGGTAATAGGAGGAGCTCTTCCCCTTAACACTCCTCCTCAGAGAGAAGACACAATTTCAGCCTCCACATTCTAATGATTGCAATTATGGCTTTCCTCTTACAGCTCCTGGAGTAGAAGCCACCATCTAGTGGGCTTAAGTAGTAGAAGGAGGTGACTGGATTCAAAGAAAAGCACATCCTGCTAAGAGGCGGTGCAAAGAGCACATTCCTCCTGAACATCAGGGAGCTCCAAGTAGCATTATGTTAAGTATTCATTTCACTTTCTGAGGGACAATTAAGTGGATAGAGACCTGTGTTCTGTTTATATTGTAACTGGCTCTTCAGGCAGGGAAGTAAGACAGTCTCTTCCTGTGTTATGCACAGTGTGGTCCAGTCTTAGCTGGAGCCTCTAGCTATTGTAATACAAATAGTAAATAATAGGATTCACATTTTAAAGCTTTTGTCTGCAAGCATGTGGGCTGGAAAGTTATATTTTAATTAAAAACATAGAAAGCTGAAATTCTCCCTGTATCACATGATTCCAGGAACTGGAGCTTTAATAAAAGTGCCAAATATTACAAGATTCACAATAAAATCATGAAGATTGGCAACACTGCAAGGAAGAAATTGTAATCAGCCATAAAACCAGTGACGTTTCTTAAGCTTAATGTGAACATTAAGTAAATGTGACTGATCAATCCAATTATCCCACTTGGCTCCTCACTGGAATATTTATGAAAACTCTATCCCCCTGAGCATAATAGAAGGTAAAATGAAGCCAAGCACCTAAAAACATCCCCTATTAAACTACATGGGCAGCCTGTCCCAGATATTTCACTACAAGGGTGACGAAAACAAACAAGATAAAGTATCCCTTTGCTGGCTAGTGTTCAACAAGGCAAAGCCCACATTGAAAAAGACTATGCTTATGTCAGTATCACCATCCAAATGGAGCTCATTTGTTCTGGGTGAATTTCTTCATGTTTCTCTCTCTTCTTGGGGTTGAATTATAAAAACTGGGAGCCTAAGTTGAACCCCCCAAAAAACTTGCATATGCACCCCACTGCACAGGCGTTCACAGGAAATGGTTTGAGATTTAACATAAAGTTGTCAGATTTACCTAAGTAAATACCCATCTGTATGTACAAATTCAGGATTCATGGGATCAGTATTTGGTGTTGCAACACTGAGATACTTCTACAGTGTTTATAATTAGATGGCTGTCACCGGAGGATAGACTAATTCCCTTAGTGGTTGGGAGCCATTAAGGGGTGCTATATTAGTTCGTAGATGATGGGTGATACATTTTTCCTGCAGTGAATGCCAACTGGCCCTTCCATTCTCCTGCTGGGACAAAGCCCTGTGCTTCAGTGGGATTTTTGTCCTAAGACTTAACTGTTCCTCACAAAACCATGGTGTGATGTTATTAACTTCATTTTGCAGACAGAGAAGCCGATTGCATGGTTGTGGACAGAGAGTGTGATTGTGGGTCCCACTACAACCACCACACAATGCTGTGGCAGCATACAGGGGCTGTAAAAACCCCAGAGCCTATCCATGGAGAACAGTAAGACAGTCTTGGCTACACTACAAGCCCTTCTTCTGTAAACCCTGGGATATAGGTTGTACTGCTTGTGGGGCCATGGGTTGTAGAGGGTGAAGCAGTAGTAACACATTCTACAGCTGTTCTGAGTAGGGCTGCCCATAGGCTGCTTCAGTTGGACTGTCTCCAGGTCTCTTTCACTCCTAGAGCGGCCCATAATCAGGAGGGCTCAAAAAGTGGCTTAAAGCCACCTTTCCCCCATAAGGTTTGTCCTGTGCTTCTCAGAGGCACAGCCCAAAATTGACCTGAAATTATTAAAGGGACTTGCTCAAGGTCACAGAATGAGTCACTAGCAGAACTGGCAGGGGGCCAGGGAAGAATGGCTGGACTAGAGGAGAAGTGGGATTAAAAGTCACAAGTTCCCATCTTCTAGCCCCATGTTAAATCAACTAAACCACATGTCCTCTCTACTTAGTCATTACCCTTTGAAAACTTGGTTCTTAATGGACTGAGCTGTGAATGCTCCAGCTTTGCTGCTTTTCTTCCTTCAGTCTTTAGTACCAACCTCAGGCAGAGTCATTCAATGCAAGTATAGGGCAGAAGCTTGGAGTCGCAGTGGGGAATTCAACTTAATTAAAGCGCTTGCAGAAATTCTTCTGTTTATAGAAAGTGCAAAAATGGACCATGTGACTTACAAGGTTAGAGTGAAATGAGTGCACAACTTCCTCTGAGTTGTGGTTAAGATAGCCTGGAAATTGCTGTATGGTGTGATGGAACAGTGCAGGCATACACGCCTCCGAGAATCAGTGTCTAACTACTTCTTTGTTTTAAGTACCTATTATTGGAGTTATCACACTGCTTTCACCTTGTTCTATCTGACAGTATGAGACAAAAACACACTGAAACGTTGAAAATTTGCACCTGTCATTTCTCTGACATACAAGAAGAATCTGAATTTGTGGGATTTTGAATGGAATTGTGAAACCAAAGCCAAACAGAGAACTTCCTCATACTATGGTAAAATGGGCAGAGGTTGGAAAGCTTAGCTCTTGGATATTGAGGTCACATGGATTATATCAGAGGTCTAGATGCTCAAAGATATGTAGGCACCTCATGCCCATTGAAACCAATGGGAGTTAGGGACCTAAATGTATGAGGATCTGAGGCAAAGTTCCTAATCTTCCCACTGCAGTCAGACTTCAGTGCAACCAGAAACTGGAGATAATATAACTTGTAGCAGTAGATTCAACATGCAAATATTCTACCATAGTAACAACATGCCTTGTGCGCACAGTAAGTAATGCCAGGATGTCAGAACATGAGTTTAGTTCAGATGTGCAGGTAACTTTCCAAATCTTGCTGCAATCTCTTGAAACTAAAAAAAAAAAAAAATGGCTGGAAACATTGTGTCAAGAACAAATTTTGTTTTAAGATCTCTAGGAATTCCTGATTCTAGTATGGCCAGACATATCAAAACAAAAGTCTTCCTTACCATCAGATGTGAACAAATAAACTGTAATAGCTTACTGACAAATTGCCCTTTTTTTTCTGTTCATGGAATGCTCATGATTCAACATTTGATTTTCTGAAAAGTATTAATCATTTAAAGTTATTCCATTACATCTTCTGTGAATTACTTATTACTTAACATCTGATTGTGCTAAATGGTGTTGCTTAGTTGTGATTGGTTAAAGTAGTCATATGGAAGAGTTCTGTTCACATTCCAAAAGCTTCTGCAAAACTCAGTCACACAAATACACGCAGAGATCAAGAAGAAAAGAGGTGTGAGTACATCCAAAGTGACTTTGTGAGAAAATTCAAACAAATATTCATAGCAATTTCTTGGCAGTTTTCATACACCTATGCCCACAGGGCCAAATACCCAGTTGGATAGGAGGTACAATTAATTGTGCACTGATTAACACCAGCCTAGAACTTGACCCACAATGTTTCGGGATTTTCATTTATAATTGTGTCCAGACTCAGGAAATAAAGAGGTAGATCAAAATGGAGAAAAGGCATCCCTATATTTTTTAGAACCTTCCAAAAAGCTCATTTCAGGCTCAATTCTAAAACCATCTAACATGCATGGCGAAGGATTTGTTATTCTTTCTGAAACTATTGGCACAATTCTGGTTGTGAGGTATGAGCTGAAAACTAAGTGACAAATTCTTATCTCAGTTACAGTGGTATATGGTAACTTTTGAATAATTTAGATTAGAATCTAGTCCTAAATCCTTCCAGAATCTAAGTGTTGTTATTAGAGCATAAAGCAAATGCCTATTGATTTGTTGTTCATCATAGGTATTTAATTGTTTAGCTTTTAAAAGATATTAGGTTTTCTTACATTATTTATTTCATGTTGTTTTTACTTTTACTGGGCTTTGAAGAATTTCTGCAACCTTCTGCTCCCAAGTGCCTCAGAAGATGAGTGGAGTGGGTTGAAAGAGGAGCTTTACAAATAAATGTATTATTGTGTGCCAATATACGTCGGCAGTCATGGATTCCTTCTCCTGAGGCCAGCTTTGAAGCTTTCATAGCTTTGGGTCCTATGCTGCTCCCACTGAATCAATGGAAAAAAATCCCATCAATTTCAGTTGGAACTGAGTTCCCCCTGTTTTATTTTTGAAATACCTTGTTCAGTGTATCCCTTACAAGTCGGCCTCTGTGTATTGCACAGGATGTCACCTCAGGCCTGTTCTTGAAAGAATCTTTACACACATAAGTAGACCCGCTGAAGACACTCAGACTATTTGTATCAGGAAGGATTGCTCACGTTAGTCAGGACTTCAGCGTTGGATCCCAGGTTCGCACTCATCTTGTTTCATTCTGTTAACTGCATGGGAGGCCAGTCACACTTGATTTCCCCAGTCCACTTTATAATTCAAAGTATATAACCCAGCAGCCTATGCAATAAATATATTGTGAACAGTGGCAGTTCTTGAAAACACAGTTAATAAGTTGTGTCACCCCCATAAAATGGCAAGGAAATACAACTATAACAGAGCACTTTTGATACATTAGAAAGCAAACAAAAAGGTAATTTCCTCCAACTTTCTGGGACTGATCTGAATTGTGTTAGGCATAATAGGTTTAAGAACAATATTTTGAAGAAAACATCTAAAACTTTGGTTCCATAAAGTCAGTTGATTCTGGCAGGCAATTACTGCTGCATCAAGGGATTCTTAAAGACTTGAATAATAAAACAAAGTAATGGGCTCCATCAGTTACTCAGAATACTTAAGTGTTTAATTCACTGTTCGAAATGAAAATTTACCCTGAAGTTTCAGCGAGTGATGCAGTACACCATCACACACTGTATAAAATCTAACAGCCATGGTTTGATTTAGTTTGAAGTGAGGATAAAACAGGTCTGCATGTTAAAGTGACTTTCTCAGTGTTCATGAGCCCAAATTTTAACCTGCTGGTGGCTTTTTTTCTTTCTTTTTTTTTTGTCCTTGAATCTTTTTTCAAAGTCAATTTCATTTTTTTAATATGCAGTCAGTTCTATTTTCTAAACAAAGAACTTGAATGTTCTTCTCTGAAAAATAAATCATTAATAGCAAAGCAGCCAGGAAGACCCCAATAGTCACAGAAATAAATGATTATCCGAATGATCCCTTGTCCCCAACCCATGATCCTGTGTCCCTTAAATGAAGCCCAGCAGTTTTTTCCATGTTCCCATCTGTTCCTTTCCTTGGTGTTCTCATCCCCTTTTCCCTCTTCTCTCCCCATCCCTCAGCAAAAATCCAAATACAGTCCATATAAATACTCTTATTTATTTGAGTGGGAGCTGGTCATTGCTGTCTCCCTCCCTGTGACTGGTACAAATCAAAGTGGTACCCTGTTTCTCAGAGAGAAATAATCACTCTATGTGACTGGCAATGAAATACTTCTTTGATTCACAATGTTTCAAAACAGCACTTGTACGTCTTTTCCTTCTTTTGAACATTAAAGAGACTGAGAGACTCTATTAGCTTTAACTAAGCTCCCCTTAGGCTTGTGAACTGTTTTCCTTGGCATATAGATATTTCTCCAAGATGGCAGGATAAAGGCATAGAAAATATCCCCCATCTCCCTAAAACCAATCCTCTGTACTAAATAAATGGCTGTAAGGACAGCCTGACTCTCCCCCGCTCAGATAATAACACTACTTAGCACTTACAGTAATTGTACAGGGCTTTCTGTCTTTCAAGCACTTTATAACTAATGAAGCTATAGTCCAATAGGAAAACAAGAAAGAGAGAATTAAGACAACAATAAAAATTAGAAAACCTATCCAAACCTAGATGTGCAGGTATGCCAGTTCATTCAATTCAGACTAACTTCAAACTACTGTGAACTATAATATCCAACAGACACTCACCTGCTGGCAGCTGAATGTGTGTGGAATCTCTTGACCTTCTACTGATTTTAATCAAATGCTTGTTTAAAATGTTACTTTTTAAATGTTCTAATGTCTGTTTCTCAGCATCCCAGACAGCAGAGTAAAATAAGCGGAAGATAGTGATATTGAGATTTAGGTAACATCAGTCATTGATAATATGTTGGTAAAAGGGTATGAGAGGAGAGTCGTGGAGCTAAGGAATGAAAGATCCTCACAAGACTCAAAACAAAAGGAAAAAATATACTATTAAAACAGCCCATATAGTAAAAGATTAAGTGCATTCAAAAAGACTTCCTTTTTTGGCAAAGATTAATAGACCACCACAGAAATATAAAAACCAGAGAAAAGGAAATGTACCTAGAAAAAGAAATGTATCATAGAAAGGAAGAGAGAAGACCAGTGTAGGAATGCTTCATGGAAGACATGAGTTTCAAAGATGATAGATCAGATTCAGTGCTTTGGCTTGGTCTACATTGGTGGGGGGGTGATCCATTTAAGTTACTCAACTTCAGCTAGTGAATAACTTACCGTGATGTCTTCACTGAGGTTAGTCAATGGCTGATGCTCTCCCGTCCACTCCACCTGCGTCTCTTGCCCTGGTGGAGTATCGGAGTTGACAGGAGAGCGCTTAGCGGTCGATTTATCGCGTCTACTCTAGTCGATAAATTGATCCCCGTTGGATTGATCGCTGCCCGTCGATGGAGCGGGTAATGTAGACAAGCCCTTAGTCTCCACTGGGAGTACTAGGAGTGCACAAAGGAGTTGGTTGCAGCCTCCTGATTCTCAGGATGGCACTGTGGATGCCCCAACACCTTTTCTTTAAGGCAGCAATAAGTCAAGCATAATCTAGAGGAACCTCAGGGCTGCTGTAAACTCAGCCAGCTGGTAACAGCCTTCAAGTGGCCATCTACCACTGAGACTAGTTGGAGCACTCTGGCCCAGCTGCCCTCAGGGTTTCCTCAGCATGCCCCACTATTCGGTGGTGGTAGAGAAATTAGTAGTTGGGAAGATCCAACCCATTTTTAACTCATTTGTGCCACCAGAGTAAGGCTGGATTGTTAAAGAGGACCTGACCGTATACCTATATTATACCTAGTATATTACATACAAAAAGCTATGTTAAACATTATTTAGGTTGTAATGTCAAGCACTCAAAAGTTGGGAAATGAAAAATTTATGGTTGGTTGCTCATTCAATCTTGTGTGTCCAACGTGTGCACTGAACAAGGATGGTCAGGAGGATCCCTGACCTGGCTTTTTCTCTTCTTCACCGCAGATGGAGGGGAGCTAATGCCCCATATGGAGCTCACAGATGGGAGGATGGGCTGCTGGGACCATGGACTTTATGTGGGGAGCCTAGCTCAGCTCTCTGTCCCCAACTTTGGAGTTGGGAGAGCTCTTGCCCCATTTGGTGTCCCCAGGGAAAAGGAAGGGAAGGATGGGAAGTTGGGGCCATAAGCTAGGTCTGGGGATGGGAAGTTGTGAGCAAGGGAGCCCAACTTGTTTCTTTCTCTTCCCCTTCCCTCAAAGTCAGAGTTCTTGCTCCATTAGGTACCTGCTGGGTAGGAGGGGACACTGGGGGTATATGCCACATCTGGAGGAAGGAGGAGGAGAGCTTGTGGGTGCAGGAAGCCTAGCTTTCCCAATTCCTCCTAAAACTGCTGCTCTGGAAGCTCATAGCTGTTCTCAGTGCAGTATCTGCTGCTGCTGCCACCTTTGCTTTGGTGGCACCATTAGCCTGGCCTTGGCCCTGGAGTATTCACTGATTTGGGTACTCTGTCAATTTTTTCCCTGGGGAACACAAGTGAGAGAAAGGAAATGATCATTTTGAACACTTTATAACTCAACTACATGTGAAAGCAACTACTTGATGAAGGAATCCATCAGCTATCGCATCTAGGAAAATCTGAGCCCTATTATTATTACTAGCACTGGTCATCCAGTCTATACATGGGAGACTTTAACTTCTCAGTTAAAGGGCTCAGATTTTCTAGATGCGATAGCTGATGGATTCCTTCATCAAGTAGTTGCTGAACCGACTAGAGGGGATGCCATTTTAGATTTAATTTTGGTGAGTAGCGAGGACCTCATAGAAGAAATGGTTGTAGGGGACAATCTTGGCTCAAGTGATCATGAGCTAATTCAGTTCAAACTAAATGGAAGGATTAACAAAAATAAATCTGCAACTAGGGTTTTTGATTTCAAAAGGGCTGACTTTCAAAAATTAAGGCAATTAGTTAGGGCAGTGGATTGGACTGAAGAACTTATGGATCTAAAGGTAGAGGAGGCCTGGGATTACTTTAAATCAAAACTGCAGAAGTTATCGGAAGCCTGTATCCCAAGAAAGGGGAAAAAATTCATAGGAAGGAGTTGTAGACCAAGCTGGATGAGCAAGCATCTTAGAGAGGTGATTATGAAGAAGCAGAAAGCATACAGGGAGTGGAAGATGGGAGGGATCAGCAAGGAAAGCTACCTAATTGAGGTCAGAAGATGTAGGGATAAAGTCAGAGAGGCTAAAAGTCGAGTAGAGTTGGACCTTGCAAAGGGAATTAAAACCAATAGTAAAGGTTCTATAGCCATATAAATAAGAAGAAAACTAAGAAGGAAGAAGTGGGGCCGCTTAACACTGAGGATGGAGCGGAGGTTAAAGATAATCTAGGCATGGCCCAATATCTAAACAAATACTTTGCCTCAGTCTTTAATAAGGCTAAAGAGGATCTTGGGGATAATGGTAGCATGACAAATGGGAAGGAGGATATAGAGGTAGATATTACCATATCAGAGGTAGAAGCGAAACTGAAACAGCTTAATGGGACTAAATCGGGGGGCCCAGATAATCTTCATCCAAGAATATTAAAGGAATTGGCACCTGAAATTGCAAGCCCATTAGCAAGAATTTTTAATGAATCTGTAAACTCAGGAATAGTACCGAATGATTGGAGAATTGCTAATATAGTTCCTATTTTTAAGAAAGGAAAAAAAAGTGATCCAGGTAACTACAGGCCAGTTAGTTTGACATCTGTAGTATGCAAGGTCCTGGAAAAAATTTTGAAGGCGAAATTAGTTAAGGACATTGAAGTCAATGGAAAATGGCACACAATACAACATGGTTTTACAAAAGGTAGATCGTGCCAAACCAACCTAACCTCCTTTTTTGAAAAAGTAACAGATTTTTTAGATAAAGGAAATGCAGTGGATCTAATTTACCTAGATTTCAGTAAGGCATTTGATACCGTGCCACATGGGGAATTATTAGTTAAATTGGAGAAGATGGGGATCAATATGAACATCAGAAGGTGGATAAGGAATTGGTTAAAGGGGAGACTGCAACGGGTCCTACTGAAAGGCGAACTGTCAGGTTGGAGGGAGGTTACCAGTGGAGTTCCTCAGGGATCGGTTTTGGGACCAATCTTATTTAATCTTTTTGTTACTGACCTTGGCACAAAAAGTGGGAGTGTGCTAATAAAGTTTGCAGATGATACAAAGCTGGGAGGTATTGCCAATTCGGAGAAGGATCGGGATATTATACAGGAGGATCTGGATGACCTTGTAAACTGGAGTAATAGTAATAGGATGAAATTTAATAGTGAGAAGTGTAAGGTTATGCATTTAGGGATTAATAACAAGAATTTTAGTTATAAGTTGGGGATGCATCAATTAGAAGTAACAGAAGAGGAGAAGGACCTTGGAGTATTGGTTGATCATAGGATGACTATGAGCTGCCAATGTGATATGGCTGTGAAAAAAGCTAATGCGGTTTTGGGATGCATCAGGAGAGGCATTTCCAGTAGGGATAAGGAGGTTTTAGTACCGTTATACAAGGCACTGGTGAGACCTCACCTAGAATACTGTGTGCAGTTCTGGTCTCCCATGTTTAAAAAGGATGAATTCAAACTGGAGCAGGTACAGAGAAGGGCTACTAGGATGATCCGAGGAATGGAAAACTTGTCTTATGAAAGGAGACTTAAGGAGCTTGGCTTGTTTAGCCTAACTAAAAGAAGGTTGAGGGGAGATATGATTGCTCTCTATAAATATATCAGAGGGATAAATACAGGAGAGGGAGAGGAATTATTTCAGCTCAGCACCAATATGGACACAAGAACAAATGGGTATAAACTGGCCACCAGGAAGTTTAGACTTGAAATCAGACGAAGGTTTTTAACCATCAGAAGAGTGAAGTTTTGGAATAACCTTCCAAGGGAAGCAGTGGGGGCAAAAGATCTATCTGGTTTTAAGATTCTACTCGATAAGTTTATGGAGGAGATGGTATGATGGGATAATGGGATTTTGGTAAGTAATTGATCTTTAAATATTCAGGGTAAATAGGCCAAATCCCCTGAGATGGGATATTAGATGGATGGGATCTGATTTACTATAGAAAACTCTTTCCTGGGTATCTGGCTGGTGAATCTTGCCCATGTGCTCAGGGTTTGGCTGATTGCCATGTTTGGGGTCGGGAGGGAGTTTTCCTCCAGGGCAGATTGGAGAGGCCCTGGAGGTTTTTTTGCCTTCCTCTGTAGCATGGGGCCTGGTTGACTGGAGGGAGGCTTCTCTGCTCCTTGAAGTTTTGAACCATGATTTGAGGACTTCAATAGCTCAGACATGGGTGAGGTTTTTCATAGGAGTGGTGGGTGACATTCTGTGGCCTGCGCTGTGCAGGAGGTCGGACTAGATGATCAGAATGGTCCCTTCTGACCTTAGTATCTATGAATCTATGAATCTATGAAAGGAATTTCATGGGACACAGAAAAGGCACTTGGCTACCCCCCTGAAAAATACCAAGTCCTTCTGAAAAAAATGAAGGAGAGCTTCCGAAAGAAAAGATCACGAGAATTGTTTATAATGGAAATTGTTCGGCAACTTAAATATAGGGCTTAGGACAACCAGCTCCCCATGTAATCGCTATATTTAGCATGACAAATGGGAATGAGGATATGGAGGTAGATATTACCATATCTGAGGTAGAAGCGAAACTGAAACAGCTTAATGGGACTAAATCAGGGGACCCAGATAATCTTCATCCAAGAATATTAAAGGAATTGGCACCTGAAATTGCAAGCCCATTAGCAAGAATTTTTAATGAATCTGTAAACTCAGGAGTAGTACTGAATGATTGGAGAATTGCTAATATAGTTCCTATTTTAAGAAAGGAAAAAAAAAGTGATCCGGGTAACTACAGGCCAGTTAGTTTGACATCTGTAGTATGCAAGGTCCCGGAAAAAATTTTGAAGGAGAAATTAGTTAAGGACATTGAAGTCAATGGTAAATGGCACAAAATACAACATGGTTTTACAAAAGGTAGACCGTGCCAAACCAACCTAATCTCCTTTTTTGAAAAAGTAACAGATTTTTTAGATAAAGGAAATGCAGTGGATCCAATTTACCTAGATTTCAGTAAGTCATTTGATACCGTGCCACATGGGGAATTATTAGTTAAATTGGAGAAGATGGGGATCAATATGAACATCAAAAGGTGGATAAGGAATTGGTTAAAGGGGAGACTGCAACGGGTCCTACTGAAAGGCGAACTGTCAGGTTGGAGGGAGGTTACCAGTGGAGTTCCTCAGGGATCGGTTTTGGGACCAATCTTATTTAATCTTTTTATTACTGACCTTGGCACAAAAAGTGGGAATGTGCTAATAAAGTTTGCAGATGATACAAAGCTGGGAGGTATTGTCAATTCGGAGAAGGATCGGGATATTATACAGGAGGATCTGGATGACCTTGTAAACTGGAGTAATAGTAATAGGATGAAATTTAATAGTGAGAAGTGTAAGGTTATGCATTTAGGGATTAATAACAAGAATTTTAGTTATAAGTTGGGGACGCATCAATTGGAAGTAACAGAAGAGGAGATGGACCTTGGAGTATTGGTTGATCATAGGATGACTATGAGCTGCCAATGTGATATGGCTGTGAAAAAAGCTAATGCGGTTTTGGGATGCATCAGGAGAGGCATTTCCAGTAGGGATAAGGAGGTTTTAGTACCATTATACGAGGCACTGGTGAGACCTCACCTAGAATACTGTGTGCAGTTCTGGTCTCCCATGTTTAAAAAGGATGAATTCAAACTGGAGCAGGTACAGAGAAGGGCTACTAGGATGATCCGAGGAATGGAAAACTTGTCTTATGAAAGGAGACTTAAGGAGCTTGGCTTGTTTAGCCTAACTAAAAGAAGGTTGAGGGGAGATATGATTGCTCTCTATAAATATATCAGAGGGATAAATACAGGAGAGGGAGAGGAATTATTTCAGCTCAGCACCAATGTGGACACAAGAACAAATGGGTATAAACTGACCACCAGGAAGTTTAGACTTGAAATCAGATGAAGGTTTTTAACCATCAGAGGAGTGAAATTTTGGAATAGCCTTCCAAGGGAAGCAGTGGGGGCAAAAGATCTATCTGGTTTTAAGATTCTACTTGATAAGTTTATGGAGGAGATGGTATGATGGGATAATGGGATTTTGGTAAGTAATTGATCTTTAAATATTCAGGGTAAATAGGACTAATCCCCTGAGATGGGATATTAGATGGATGGGATCTGAGTTACCCAGGAAAGAATTTTCTGTAGTATCTGGCTGGTGAATCTTGCCCATATGCTCAGGGTTTAGTTGATTGCCATATTTGGGGTCAGGAAGGAATTTTCCTCCAGGGCAGATTGGAGAGGCCCTGGAGGTTTTTCACCTTCCTCTGTAGCATGGGGCATGGTTGACTTGAGGGAGGCTTCTCTGCTCCTTGAAGTCTTTAAACCCTGATTTAAGGACTTCAATAGCTCAGACATAGGTGAGGTTTTTCATAGGAGTGGGTGGGTGAGATTCTGTGGCCTGCGCTGTGCAGGAGGTCAGACTATATGATCAGAATGGTCCCTTCTGACCTTAGTGTCTACGAATCTATATTGTTACCAAGAGCAGAATTGTGGAGATGGAAAAGCAAATCCTTAGTTTTGTTTAACAATAGAGGCAAGTAATATTGTGCATATGTCCCAGAGGAAAGTGTCTGAAGATTTTAATAAAGTTCCTAGTTTTCAGTCATATAATTATAACAATGCTAATGCTTTAGCACTTTCTAAATGCCAAATCATTATTTCTGCCATTTAGAAATTGTGGCTGTGTTAGGAAAATAAGACGTTTCTGATCTCCAGAATGAAAGCCAACATTAATGAAAGTTAGAACTACAGGAATGAGACCTTGAGTGAGGTCAGAAGGCTTTTCTGGCTCTGAGCTGTTCAACAAAATATATATTATAACAATACTTAGATTTATGTAGCATATTATATCACAAAGCATGTTATTGTTAACTAGGCATCACAGCTTCTGTAATATGGGTAAGTGTTATCGTTGTCTTTTGGAGATAATTAGGCAAATTGAGACCGAAATTTTCAGAGGTGCTGAGCACTCATAGCTTCCAGTAACTTCTGCTGGAATTCTGGGTACTCAGTACTACAGCTGGTCAGAAATTTGCCTATTGGAAAATGCTGGTTTGACAAAACTGAAATGTTTGTGGGGAATGTATTGATTTTGTCAAAAATATAGGAAATTATCATAATGTTGTAATAACAATCATTATTTTCCTTTTGATTCATTCTTAGATTCCTTTTATAAATGTCTAAAATGGAGCTTTTGATCTGATAAGAACATAGGATGCAGCTGTGGTATTAGAATAATAAAATTGTGAGGGATAAGCTGACTAAAGGTCTTGAAAATGGGATTATGGTTCCTTTAACATTTGGTTTATTGGTTCCAATCCAGTTCAGATTAATACTAACCATCCTAATGTCATTACAATCTGAAGGCAATTCACTGCCCTGTATGAAATGAGTACGTGAATCTCAGTTCAGCTCTTTTTGGATAGGTGCGCACAGCACAAAATCAGAGTCCCCATTTGCAATAACTCGTTCCTTGTGAGGCCGAAAATTGAATAGGCATGAAGACTGAATTACCCACTCATTCCTAAAAATGGTTGCTCTGGGTCAAGGTTGAGGCACATGGTGGATGTGATGTGATGGGTTTACACCTCTTCTATGGATAAATAGAGGCTTTCAATTTTTCTGGGTGGTCATTCTGGCTCCTTTTACTAGCACTATAATCACTAAACATCGTAAAGGAGTAAATAAAATAAATCTTTCTTATTCAGGAAGATGACAAGGGGGTAAATACAAACTACAGTGCAAGCACTTCAATAAACTTTCTTCTTCTGTACTAAAATGTGAATCTATTTAATGGTCTTTATTTTTTTCTTAATAAGGTTTTCAAAAAATCTGTATCATGATTCTTCATGAGAAAACCATAAAATCATGGGGTCAGATTTCTTCATGTTTCACAGGGATTTAGCTTCTATTAACAATAATGGAAGCCATGAGGCTAAAACCTTATTCCCTATATAATTTAGGTAAGAACTGTGAAGATGGTGCCAACCAATAACAACACAACAGAAGCAATATGGTTACCAGAATTGTGATCAAGAGAGTGCCAGTGAAAATCCACTGGAGCAGTTTGCTGTTTGCAAAGGAAGAACATTCTTCTGAGACACCAAAATCACATGATTTCCCCCCCCCCATACACGCACACACACGCGCACACACACACACACACACTTAAAAAGCAAAGCTTGTATAAAAGAGGGATTCTAGTAGTGACACATACTGGGACCTTAGCAGCTGCAGAAGGCTGTCAGCCTGGCAAGCCCCTCCTCCCCTCCCCACAAAGTAGTTGCAGAGCCCTTCTGTGATAGTCCTGAATGAAAGATCTGGTGGTATTTTCCTGGGCTGAACTGAGGTGATAACTTTACATCTGCACCTTGTGTTACACCAAAGCATAACTGCCTAACTGGAATGCAATGTATCTTTCCCTGTTTGAGCAAAGGAAATATTAAATACACACACATACATTCACACACACACACACACACACACAATTACTCTTGTATCAGGAATCGGTTTTTTTTTTCTGGCAAACAACATGAAAAAAATATGGTGAAACAGACAAGATCTAATTACAGCTGACCGTACATCAAATACTATTCTACTCTGCAATAGCCATTCGATATTTTTACATTTCCTTTATTCCTGTTATCACCAGCTGAATTCCTTTCTCCACAATAAATGGGCTTTGAAAGAAAATGAGATAAATTCAGGGAAGCATTTAAGTGAGTCTTAGGCCATCTAAGCTGATATATTTTACATCATCTTTTATCTCCCCATCTTCAGTTCAATATCTTGTAAGGTATGTCAACTCAGACTCCCTACATTCCAGACGAATTTTAGGGAGATTAAACCAGGGATCAATTCAGTGGTGCAAGTAGGGTGGTCTGGTCCAGTACATGACACCAGTAAGCTATTTATAGCTGGTACAGCATACCAGAGAGACACAGAGGAGCAGACCAGGGGGCTGCTGGGCAGCCCCACACTGGCAGCTCCTCCAGGGCAGCTGTATGCCCCACATCCTTTCCACACAGCTGTGTGCCTGGGTCTCCTGTCAGGGGTCTGTACAGCAGCCACTCCAGAGGACAGGGCAGGGGGCAGGACAGCCAAGCCAGAGGAGCTGCTGGCATGGGGCTACCCAGCAGCCTCACATTCTGCTCCTTTTGCTGCTGCAGTTCCGGAAAGACCTGCGGTTGAGAAGTCTTCAGTGCAGTGGGAGGAGGGCAGAGGCTCCCATCCAGGTAACGTGGGATGAATCATGGGGACGGGACCGGGAGAGTGCAGGGCCCAGGCTGGGGTGGGGTGGGGTCATGTGAGGTGTCACATGAGGAAGTCACATGCCCTCCCTGTTAGCTGGTGCAGCATGCTGGTAAGAAATGAATTATACTTGCATCACTGGATCAATTTGGCCCAAACTGAGTACAATGGAAATCTATATGGGAAAGGTGGGGCAGATAATCTAAAGCCAAACTAAATCTAAAGGAGTCTAAAATGGCATAATTTACAAGAATACAGGAGGTATAACAGGAAAAGCAATTGTTTGGAGGGTATAGGTAGGTATAGGTGTAGATTAAAGCAGTCCATCCCTAATGTGGGGGTGACTTTCTCAGTCCGACTATACACTTTGTCATGCAGTATTCCCAACCTTTTATATACCTGTGACAGAATGTAAGGGTCCTGCCATGTCCCTGGCAAATGAGGCATGAATAGAGCTCAGGTTCAAACAGGTGCTCCAAGAAAGGGGCATAAAAGCAGCTTGTCCAGGAGAAGGAAGGGATAGCCTGTTTGGGAGAATGTTATTCTCTGAGCCCAGAGCTGTGAGCCTATATTGAGAAATCCAGAGATGGGGAATACTTTTGTGCTGCATTTTGAGATTTGCTATCTGATTTTCTGTGACCAATAGATGAGTTGTCACTGGAAAACAGAGGCCCTGAGTGGCTTATCCTGTTTTGTTTTCTTTTTCTTCTTCTTTTTTTCTTACTTCACAAGCTGGTGGCACCATTCTATGTTTATTCAAGCCACTACTCACCACCTCATTTTCCACTTGTCATTGAGCCCTAAGTTTACCCAAAACTTCTGTAATCAGACTCAGTTACTTCCAGTTGGCTCCTCTCATAAACCATCATTCTGACTCCACTCTAACCTTCTTCACACATATGTACAAGTAGCTATTTTATTTTATGACTCAAGAGTCAGTAGAGTTGTTTGAGCCTGGGTGGTGGTGGATGACATTATAAGAACATTAGATAGGTAGAAAAAACTGGGGTCTGAGGACACCATTGAAAAGGGCATTGCAGTAGTCAAGGTGGGAGAGGTTTGCCCTGGAACAGTTGAACAGTACATTAACTGATACTCCCTGCTCTGTATTAGTTGGTGCTTGTAAGTTCAGCTGTTTTTGAAGGAAATACTGATCTCCAGCTGTGTAACTGGCAGGTAGTGAAGAAGGAACTGATTTTTAAATACATGGTGTCTGATTCTCCTTTCACTTACCTCAGCATAGATAAAGCATAATTACACTAATATGCTCAGTGTGAGCGGACAATCAGACAATCTCAGGCATTTCACTGTAGTATTGAAATCTATGCATTTATTCTATTGTTGATTTGGACCAGTCCGCTCCTCCCTCTTAAATCCTTTTGCACTCACCTTTAACATGGACACAAACTTAGCCAGGGGCTCCCACACAAAAGGGGTTAAGGATATAATGCTTATACTATAGCACATCCATCAGCAATCTATGAAGGTATGGTGGGTTTTAGTGACAGAAGTTATGGTACAGGAGAAACTGTTGTTACAACAGCATGATTCTCTATGAAAGCCTGTTCTTGAGCCTTTGCTAATGTACAAACACAATGTGCCCAGACAGAAAAGGAGTGCTTTTCAACTGTTATGTGGTGGCTATTAATGTAGATACTGTACTATCATACAATAAATATGCTGCTACTGTTTACCATCACCGTTAATTTCAGTGGAAATAAAAATATTTTGTGATACTATTGTTTCTATGAGGCTAAATCCCACAATCCTTGCTCAGGCAAAACCCTCCTTGAACTAATTCAATAGGAGTTTCCCTGAGAAAAAGAATGGTAAGCCTTTGTGAATACCCTGGGGCAAAATCTATGTAGCACCATACCTTACACAGTATCATTGGGCTCAGGGAGGTAGCCTAGGGTGTGATTCAACACAGAGCATTGCTCCCTTTTGTGTGATTGTGCTCTCGGACTAGTTTTATGTTCTTGTAACTCCTTTGACATCACTGAAGTTACTCCTGATTTACACCATTGTAAGGGAGAGAAAAATCCAGCACACATGTTCGGTAGTGGAAAGATGAAGATGAGCACTTTTACTAGTGGGTTTATCATCACCACTGACAACACAGAGTGGTGGATATGGGATTTGGCATTTCTCTAGCCCACCACCACCAGCACTCTCTTCTCTTCCTCCCGCCTAGGTCTGCAATCCACTCATCAGTGTCAATTCTTCTCCCCAAAAGTTCTCTCTATTTCTGCCCAGTTGTTTGCAAATGTGAGATAGTATCAGGTGAAAAGAAGCTCTTCAAGTGATGAAGAGGGATTTGGGACTGGCTTTTACCAAGTGTGTGCCCTTCTGCACATAGTGCTGTTATGGTTGGTGACCGACATAGTCTTTACCAAAGGAATCTCCAGCTTACTCTTGTGCATAAGTCAGTGATACTGAACTTGTTACTCTACTAAAAGAAACTCTTTAGGGCCCTGTGGATAGCTGTATTATTATTTGAAGTAGTTGAAGTAGGAGTACAATAGCATGTACAATGTTCTGGGGGCTGTCTCTACTTTTAGGGAGAGAGTTTACAATCTAGTTTACAATCTAGGTCTCATGAAACTCAGTGCTTTCAATAGGGCTCCCTTTGTTTTGCCTAAAACACATAAACCAGCTCTGAGTACATGTGATGAACAGGATCATTATCCTCTTTATTCCATACCTTAAAACCAAAAAGGAAGGGTCATGAGCGGAAGAGAGGAAAAACCAACATTGCCTCTCTGCCTGTATCAGAGCTAGAACCAAGAACTGAGGAAAGAGTAGAGAGTGTTGAATGAATTCGCGGCAGAAAATAACCAACTAATCATAGAGACATGTCTTGCTGTGTAGTCATCAGTGCCTGAATTTTAATCCTGGATCTGACACTGACTTATTCAGCCTGGAAATAAGGTGCAATTTTTAACAGTGAGCATAATTAACCATTGGAACAGTTTATCGAGGATTGTGAGGGATTCTCCATCACTGTTGATTTTAAAATCAAGATTGAAAGTTTGTCTAAAAAGGTTTTTTTCTAGTTCAAACAGGAATTAACCTATGGAAGTCCTCTGGCCTGTGTTATACAGAAGGCCAGACTAGATTATAACAATGATTCCTTCTGGCCTTTTAATCTATGAATCTATGCATCTATGAAGTGACTTGGCAGAAGGTCACACAAACCTTTCTGTTCTTTAGTTTCCCCATAGGTAAAACGGGAATAGTAGTAATTACCTACTCACAATGGTATTGTGAGTTTCAATTTGTTCATGTTTGTCAAGCTTTGAGCATGAAAAACATTAAGAACAGTATCACCTTATAAGTGATGTAGCTGCATCATAATCCTAACATAATCCACACTCTGAGACTGTGTCTGTCAGAGACTCAATAGGATGTAATGTCTGTCACTTATTTAGATATTAACTAGGTATAAGAAGAGCTGGTAACACTACAGTGCCTTTTTGCTACTGCATACCACTATAAAATATCCTGATGTTACCTGTGAACCAGTGACTAACGCCATAGTGTTAAAAATGACTATCATTTTGCTACTATTGATTCATAATTGATTAAAACAGGTGAAAAGGAAAGAACGCTATAATATTGGCACAACTTTGGTCAAAATCCAAACATGAAGGAACTAGTTTGTATAGCATTATAGATATATAAACATCTCTGCAAAAGATAACTGCATGTAATACAAAGCAGCAGTTCAAATAAAGGAGCTTTAATCAATGCTAAACCTGATAAGTAGGCACTGGAAAAGGCTACATGGTATTAGACTGAATGAGAGGATTAGTGCTAAAAATATATGAAAAAGAAGCTAATAAAAAGTTTTAAATAATGCAGTTGCCACGTTTCAGCACCTGGATACAAAAATCTATTCTTTAATATCAGAGATATATGGATTCAGAGTAGCAGCCGTGTTAGTCTGTAATCGGAAAAAGAGTACTTGTGGCACCTTAGAGACTAACAAATTTATTTGAGCATAAGCTTTTGTGAGCTACAGCTCACTTCATCGGATGCATTCAGTGGAAAATACAGTGGGGAGATTTATATACACAGAGAACATGAAACAATGGGTGGTATCATACACACTGTAAGGAGAGTGATCACTTAAGATGAGCTATACAAAAAATCTTCAAAAACAGACTCCAGCAAGAGACTGCTGAATTGGAATTAATTTGCAAACTGGATACAATTAACTTTGGCTTGAATAGAGACTGGGAGTGGATGGGTCATTACACAAAGTCAAACTATTTCCCCATGTTATTTCCCCACCCCCACCCCACACTGTTCCTCAGCCGTTCTTGTCAACTGCTGGAAATGGCCCACCTTGATTGTCACTATTAAAAGTTTTCTTCCCTCCCCCCACTCCTGCTGGTAATAGCTCATCTTAAGTGATCACTCTCCTTACAGTGTGTATAATAACACCCATTGTTTCATGTTCTCTGTGTATATAAATCTCCCCACTGTATTTTCCACTTAGTCTTTAAGGTGCCACAAGTACTCCTTTTCTTTTAGAGATACATGGAGTAATGCTGGGGTATAGGAACAAAAATTGTAGCATGCTGGTTCAGAAAAAAGGTCTATCTAGTCCACTATCCTGTCACTGCATTGTGGAAGGTGCAAGAAACTTCTAATGGAATACCATAGGGGAAATTTCATCTTAATTCCTGAGCAGTTACTTATTCATAAGGCTATATACATACAAATACTAAACATATACGTCTTTGTACTACTGTTTGTTTACCTTAATGAGTTTGGGAGAAATAGAGAGAGATACCTTTGCATTTTTTATCTTACCTACGTAACTGTGGAAAATCTCATTATCCACATAAATGCCTGGTCGTTTTTTTTATTCATAAGCTCTTGGCTTCAATACTATCTTGTGCCAGTGAGCTCCACAGTTTAATTCCCCATTGTGTAAAAGGTATTTTAGATATTTTCAAAATGTATTGCCTTTTGGTTTCATTTGATTGTTTTTTGTTCTTGTATAATGAAAAAGGTAAATTGAAATACCCATTTTATACTCTCTACACCATTTATTATATTATATTATATTATATTATATTATATTATATTATATTATATTATATTATATATTTCTGTTATATCTCCTCTCTTTAAACTCCTTTCTAAAACTAAATAGGCCTAACCTTTTAAATTTCTCCTCATATCTAAAGTTAATGTGGATGCTTGAAGTATAAGCCAAGTCTTATTTGATCCATAGGTTTCTTTATAAAAAATGAGATTAATAGAAACTTTATCTTTCTGCTACTGAGTTAAATTTTGTGTGAACTTGTAGAAATGTATATCTATAAATGACAATTGATAATACACTTACAGCATCTTTAATACAAAGACCTCAAAGCTTTTTACAAACATGAATCAATTTGGCCCCACAATGCCACTCTGTTGTAGGCTGTTGTTATTAACCGTAGTTCACAGAAGGGTAAAGAGAGATAGCAAAAAGTTAGATGACTTGTCCAAGTAAACTCAATGAGTCAGTGGCACAGGGAGGAATAAAAACCAAGGGTGAAATCCTGGCCACTTAAAGTAAATGGCAAAACTCCCATTGACTTCAGTGGAGCCAGGATTTCACCTGAGTAGTCCCAATCCTGTTCCCTGGTGTAATCACGAGGGCACAACCTGTATAAGTGAATGTAAGTTTAAATGTTTATCCCTTCTGCCCGCCCCCATTGTATTTTCAATATGATTTCACAGAAGTGCTCATCACACACTATTACAACTATGAACTTTAGGCCATTAGATTGGTCTAAAATATGCCAGCACTATAATCCATTAAATAATTTCATTTTAACATCAGTTTACTAAAGGGAATGAAAATGACAGTATAGAAACAAAATAAAACCAAGTAAACTTAAATAAAATCTGAGGAGAAAGCCAGACCTCATTTCCAGCTATTTGCACCAAAAAGCATGATGATAGTGTACACAATTGCTGTATCTCACTAAGCAGCGTTTTGACAGGTTTTGTTTGCGTTCTAAAAGATTCAAGCTAATATAATCTGTCCTATATTCTGGCAAATTTTAAAATAAACAACCAAACAAATATGCTGTGAAGGTATTTCATTTCTGTTCCATCATCAGAAACTCAAATCTACCAGGAGATCTATATCTTCCTTCTTCAAATAGCAACAGAGTTATTTAGGTTCTCCTTTATCATAACTTTTTCACTCATTTTAGAACAAATACCATTCACAAGCTCCAAATGTCTCAGGCTCTTCCCCCCCCCCCCAATGTTTTAGGACATATATAAATCACTGACTGCTCCACCTGGATGCTGGCTCCTTGATGCCCTTAATACTTTTATGATAGTACTAATGATATTTTTCTAATCATATGCCTTTGCTTGTATAGCATTTCCACTGAGTTGCTTTTCTTTCCTCCAAATACCCTACAAGTATTTCAAACAATAGTGATTTTTTTTATTTAAGACATATTTTTAAACCAAACATGCAAGAGTTGGTAATACTGACAGGTATATTTTCCCAGTACATTTTTGATATTGCCACTGACATTAAATCTGAACAACTAAGGTGCTTACATTACTAAGATAATGTTATTGCTATTAATAGTCTTGAAGAACTGCTGGATTTGGAGCCACTACATAAAGTCATGGATGGCTGTATAAAGGTCATTACTTTTATAGGTAGAACATTAAAAAGAACAGGAAACTCCACACATATGACTTTGTACTACTGTACATTTACCTTCAAAGGGCCAGAAATGAATTTGACAGGAAGAGTACTTGTGAGAAATATAATACTATATAAATGACACTATGGTGCAAGCTAAGTTTATTACTATATAAATATTGATGTTATTAATGCCACCTAGAGTATGCAAGTACAAAATATACCACTACATATTATATGTAGTGTAGCAGTTTATGTCAGTGAGGCATTACTTCTGTTGCAATAAGATCTGTTTTAAAATGATTTATTGCATTTAAGCTCCCTGAGAGAAAAAGAGAGGGAGAGATGTGTATATGGGGGTATATGTGCAGAACTTAATAACAAAAAAGACCATCACATTTCCCCTTAAGTTTATTGCTACACTATTCTGCATGGCAATCTAATAATGTTGGCTTTGGCATATCTACAACAGGAGCACAATCATCCCATTACTTACATGTACCTGGCCTCATTAAAGTGAATGGGAGCTTGGGTGTTCATAAATGGTGGGTTGTTTGAACCCATGGATATTGGATCTGGAATATATACATAACAGATCATATCAGCTGGAGTTTGGAGAAGAATTCTGTCAAGGGACAATGATCTCCTTGGCTCCATTATTCTCTCAATTACTCATACATAGCTCTCATTGAAGACAAAGACACTGAAGTTTGGGCATGGCTTTTTGAAGCAGGAGAGCTGAATCCTGTGAAAACATTCTATCCTGCAGACTTCATTACCGCTACACCAAATGACCAACATAGATTTAATCATTTTTATCATAAAATCATAGAAATTAGACTTTGTATGCCAACTACATCAACCTCTGCCATTCCAGGCTTGTTTCCAACACTGTTTGCCAGTGCTTTGCCATGTCTAAATACAATTGTATACAGCAATAAAGCTTCCACGAGTTCCCTTTGGAGACTGTTCCACAGATCTCACTATTAGGAAAATTATCCTGATATTCAGCTTAGTTTAAAACAGTTACAAAGGAAGGAAATCAGAGATACTGTAGTGAAAAAAAGTCCAGATTTTCAAAGCTTCTGAATACTCAGCAGCTCCCTTTCATTTCAATGTGATCTTCTGGAGACCTAATGCTTTTGAAAATCAGGTTATATAGGGTCCCAATGATTTCAAGGGAATGACTTACATGCTTAATCAGGGCTTATCTATGGTGAAATATGTGCTTAGGAGCCTACTTTTAGGCACCCATTTGTGAAAGTCTTAGCCAACATCTGTTAAGTTCCAAATTACTGTTACTTATGGTATGTTGACAGTTGCTGAGAAAAACCCAGCATTGATGCTCTGGATAATGTACAATAATGTTGTACACCAATCAAGATTACATGTACCTTTTATACATTTTTTTATTATGACTTTGGGGTATCTTCTCATCTCAGCATGTATATATGTGCCATCAATGTAAGGATATCAAGGAATGAATAACGTATACCTTGTTAGATGGCTGGTGGAACTTTTCAGTGGACTTACAATCTTACAGATACAAAGCAGCCAGATTTTATTCAGATGAATACTCTTTTGCATATGAGAAAAAATGTAAAGAATAAAAGGAAGTGTTCAAATATTGCTGCCACTTGGATTTTATACTTTTAGTGCATTTCATGAATTATGTGGAAGGTGACAAGGTTACAGTTAAAACTGGAAGAATAATATAGTAATAAGGGTTTTACAATTTTCACAGCTGAGAAGCCAAAGTAAAAGTGCCTCTCATTTTATAATTCCCTATAGAAGTCATAGTCAGCCATCCCACACACAGGATAAGAACTCAGGGTGTGAAATCCTGGCCCCATTGCCCCATTGAAGTCCATGTGAGTTGGTCCATTGACCTTATTGGATATGTTTACACAGCTCACAGCAGTGAGCCTCCCAATCAGAGCCAATAAATTCGGGCTTTGCAGGGCTCACTCTAGCACACTAAAAATAGTTGTGTAGATAGTCCTTTGAAGTAACAGCTTGGGCTAGAGCTTAGGCTCTGAAGCCTAGGAAGCGGAATTGGTTTCAGAGCCTGAGCTGGAACTTAAAGTACTGTCTACACTGCTTTTTTAGAATATTAGCATGAGCCCTGCTAGCTCAAGTCTGTTGACATGGGCTAGGAGGCTTATTTTTGTGGGCCGTGTAGACATACCCATTGGGGCCATTATTTCACCCAGGGCCTTTGACTCCAGAAACACAGATTATTGTCACTTGTGTTAAAGAATGAATTTAAAGTTCACACTTAGATATTATAGTTCTGGTAGTCAGATATGTGCCCAGACAGACAGACACTAATTATTGAAAATTATTCAATGTTATATATGATTATAATGCATAATTAGTGCTATGCAGAAACTGGAAATTCCATTTCACAGAAAATTCCACAATTTCAGAAAAAAAAATCATTCCAAATCAGAACAAAAATAAATAATTTTGAAAGTTTTCATGAAATTAAAATATTTCAATTGTCTTTTGACTTAAAAAGAAAAAGAAAAGAAATATTAAATGAAAAATAATTTCAAAATGAAAAATCAAAATGTTCCATTCTGAAATTGTCCTTATTGAAGCACTTAAAAAAAATCTCAACAAAAGTGATACATTTCTATGGGAAGTTTTGATTTTGATAAAATGGTGTTTTCCAACAGAAAAATGTTCTTTCACAAAATTTTCAGCCAGTTGTACTCATGATGCTAAAGCCATAGGTCAAATTGATGATCTTATGGTAAATCTAAAGGCTTGTCTACACTGGCACGCTAAATCAGTGCAACTGCAATCGATCGTATCAGTGTTGATTTAGCGGATGTGATGAAGACACAATAAGTCGATGGCAGAGCACTCTCCCGTCAACTTCAGTACTCCACCTTTCCAAGAGGTGGAATCTAAGTCAGCAGGAGAGTATTTCCTTAAGCAGCAGTGTAGACCAGGCCAAAAATAAATTACCTAAGTAGTGTTATATACTTTTTTCTTCTACCCCGAATAATCTAGGAGGATTTTGCAGCAGACTAGTCATACATTCATAGTGCCAGATTATGCACTGGTGTGAATCAACATAGCTCCAGAAAGCCAACAGACGTATGCCAATATACACCGCTAAGAATCTGACTTAACGTGTAAATTACACAGTGCATATGCTAATATCAGATTAGTTGGAAATGGGTATTGGAACATCCACTTCTCCTGAGTGTACTCAGACATACTCTAATGATTTGATTTACCAAGAGATAAATCAGTAGCTGGCTGCTATATTTTTATGCCACTCATGAAATTATTGACTCAGTAAGGCAATGGCAGATACTGCAGTGTGATCTCTTAGGTCTTACTTTTAGAGATAGAATATCCAGCACTGATATAACTACTCAACAGGATGCACCAGTGCATTGGGTCTGAGGTGCATCAGCTGGCAAAAGCCCTCAGAGAATTACTTCAATATTAATTTGGGAAATTATCTGTGGCCCTTCTCTTGTCCAGTGACCTGGTTTCATGCTGAAAGCTTTAGGATAGGAAAAGAGTAACAATGTAATTTTGCTTCAAACAAACAAAAAACAAAGAGCTTGTAGGAACATAGAAAGGCTTATCCTTTGAAAATATATTGCAATGCCTCCCATGTTTCTGGAAGGAAAACATTTTTGGTAGTCTATATTTTACCACTGTTTCATTTAATAATGCAGATCAACATTCATCCAGGGAGATCTTTCTGTGCTTTAATTCACCTTGTATGTCTGCCAACTTGCTGTCTCTTCTCATGATTCCTTTTGTTTGCCAGTTATTTTGTGGACCATGCCAGTAATGCCACTACAATTAAAGAGCGAACTGGCATTTTCATGAGAAACCTGGATTTTTAACAGGGGGGATGAAGTGGTTTCTCCCCATTTCAAACAGGCTTAGATTTATACTTTAGCATATCTGAATGAATGCTTTCCAGTGAGATCTATCTCAGAGAAAACCTGGCATCATTATGTGTAACGTTACCTTTTGTAGATGATAAAGACAATTGCAAATCATGTGCGGTGGCTGCAATTTAAAATACATCAAAAAGGCCAGATCCTGTGAGCTGTTTAACATGTTCAAAACCTATTGACTTTAACTGGAGTCAAAGGTGCTCAGCATCCTGCAGGATTGGGGCTCAGTTGTAAACAAAGGATTGTTTCTTCTGGTGGCTCTGAAAAATGAGTGTAGGTGCACCGTTCTCAAGGCTTATGGGAAATAAATTCAGTCTCTGGTGTAAGCAAAATCAGCTCAGGCTTATGGACAATAAATTCAGTCCCTGGCATAAGCAAACTAAGTTTGGATTAAATTCTCACATACAGTATTCTACGTACGCTGCAATCAATGGAATTACTCTAATATAACTGCAAATAGAATCTGGCCTTGAGAAAACAGCAGTGACAACTTTAGGGACACTGAAACTCATTCTAGCTCTACTAATTAATTTATGCTGATAAAGTGCTCTCACAGTGCAAAATGCTATGAAAGTGTTAAGGTTTATTATTATTATTATTCCTCTTTTAAGGTCTCCCCAGCTCTTTGCTGTGGCTGCTGGTCTGTTACACGAAGTCCTGCTTGCATATGCCACCAGCCCTCTTTTTGCTTGTGCACTGCAAACTCCAGGGCAGTGAAGCAGCAGTTTCCCAGACATAGACCCTTCCCGAGGAAAAGTAATTCTGTTAAGTTACCAGCTGTGAATGGTGCCTGGAAGACATCTATGTATAACACTTCACCGGAGTTCAATGAGAATTCTGTACAGAGAGAGTATGCAGTATCTGCTTTCATTGTATAATAGGAATGACACCCATTCATATTTTCTGAGTCTTTACAATTTTCATCCTCTATCTCAAACCACAGGGGGCCCATAGTCTATGTGCTGAGATATCTAGGTCCTGTACACAGTTTAATGTGTTTGTGAAGGCCTTTCTCTGCCTCGTTTGTGTCTCAGCTTTAGCATTATTTTAAATTAGTTTTGTTGAACTGAATATTCTGGGCTAGATTGTTTCTTTAAGGCGCAGCCTTGTGCTCGCTACTGGTGGTGCTGAACTACTTTGCCCCAAGGGAAGCTCCTGAAAGTATTATGTGACAGGGCAGAACTGAGCACCCTGGTTAACTCAGGTTTGTGCATCTTGCTCCTTTGTTTTCCTGGCCTGCTCTGTGACCCACTGCAGCAGAGGGGAAGGGGATGGGACACAGGGCTATGTCCTTGCTTCCTCTCAGCCCCCATTGCAGTGCATGGAGGGAGAAGTTCCTTTTTTCTTTCCAGAGCACAGAGACTACTGTTGCCCAGGCAAGGGATGGAGGAACCCATGTGCACCCATGTAAGATCCCAATTATAATATTGTCCATTGTTAGCTAACGTGCCCTTGGCTACACCCCTTCATTTTAAAATATTGGTCACTCTGCTACTGAATTTTAAAAGTTACCACTGAATAAGCAAATAAAAAGAAATTATGTGTAGGTCCTATATATAAATAAAGCTTGCAAATGACTGATGCATTGCATGATCACACGGCATCTGCAAGCACATTGATTAGTTTAATATATGGAACATATAAGCATCTCTCCTGTCACCTCTCTTTATTCCTCACAGTATTTCCATCGGCTTTCACATAGCTCTACCACTGCACTGCAGTCCTGGTCTCCAGTAGTGCTGAATCTTTCCTGGAGTCAGACTGCTAATTTTTCTGTATTATACAATATTTTTCTGATGTAGATACATATCCACCAGCAACACGGATGAGATCCCTAAGCTCCTTTTTATCTGTTCTTTAAGTAAAGATTTGAAACGAGGGGCCAGAGTCTTCCCTCAGTTGTAGCTGTGTGAATTTTGAAGTAATTGCACAGGCTTTGTTGGAGTTAATCTAGATTTGCATCGTTTAAAATAAGAGAAGATTTTAAGTATTGTTAGCAAAACTCTGGTTTTCACTCCTCCACCTTCATGTCTGCACTTATTGGCCTTTTTGCCTTTATCAGGACCTGAAGTCTCATAGGATTTAAATTATATTGAGAGAATGATTCTCAGCTGTGTCAGGTAAGTATTATGAGATAATGAGAAAAGTGATTAATACACACCATTGCATTCTCTATGTTGCAGCATATATGAAAAAAATGCACTTGTATACACATACTCACAAAAACTCACACTTTGGGGCAAAGCATGTTGGTAGAAATAACCTGCAAAGCAAGGAATCAACTTCATGCAAAACAATTAATTAGATTTTTAGAGATAAGAAAAAAAGATTTTCCTCTTGACAGATCAACTCAGAGCTTCTCTTATCAGCGTACATTAAGCCAGTTTTGTCCATATATCTATAAGTGATCCTGGATATTCTTTCCTGGTTCAGTTCTCACACATGAGAAATGTTGGGATAGACAAAATCACAGGTCCATATAAGCAGATCTCTTGTATGTTGTCAAGAAGACCAGTATATTTATGGCTATAAATGCAATGATTTTGATAGTCAGGAGGTGCTGTGAATTTGGGAGGGTGGGGGAAGAGAAAAATACTGTTCATTCTAGTTTTAAAAGATTAACAGTAGGAATTTGGAGCACTAATAATTACAGCTGTAATTTGATGTCTAACTAATGAGTCTATTATTAGGTCACTAGGTGAATGTTATCCATTGCTCCCACATATAATTGTCAGCAATAAAAATACTAACAGATTTATTTCGGCATAAGCTTTCTTGGGTAAAAAGCCCCCACTTCCTCAGATGCCACAAAAGCTTATGCCCAAATAAATCTGTTATTCTTTAAGGTGCCACTGGACTCCTCGTTATTTTTGTGGATACAGACTAACACAACTACCCCTCTTATACTTGTCAGTACTAACTTGCAGGGAAGGGATTCTTGACCTTAAAACTCTGCCTATATCCATAGGTCTCCCATTGCATATATAGATGACACTCGGGATGAAAAAAATATTCTTTCAGCACATAAAAAAATACTCCAGTATTCTACTCTGATGGTCCATGCACTTCAATTTTATAAAGTGGCATCAGGATACTACAGTAATGAGTATGATATAAGAATCTAAATGAATAGAATAGAATAGAATAGAATAGAATTTGCCTAATTTAGCTACAATGATTTTAGCCCTGACTAACAAAATAGTAGTTTTTATACAATCAATATTGAATCAAAATGTCCTAATCGTCACTCTCTTAGGTTATCTACACCTTGGATATCATTTGAGTCTGTGATGGCAATGGCCAACCAGTTTTTATCTACTAAGCCCTGTCCCCAGCTACCAGTTAGCAAAACCACCCATACTTTGCTTCCCACGACTGTTTCACAGCTGTGATACAAAGTCTTGCCCTAAATTCTAAGGTTAAACATTCTCTCACAAAGTAGCAGCATTGCTTTTGTGTGTTATTGACAGGTGGATTATCTTTAGCATCACAATAGCAAGTTGCTCACATGGTTAATATCTCACTTAGACAACTCCAGTATCAGAATACAGACACCTCCAGTTTTAATTGAACTAAAAGGAAGTAGCAAATGAGTAGAGGACATCTGCTATCTTCCTCTCCCCGCCCCTCCCAATAGTGTTCCTATGGCAAGACAAAGTATTTAATTCACTAAAACTGATAAGTTACAATTTAATACAAATGTCTAGTCTAATGTCTAATACCAAATGTCTAGAGCTGCATCGATAAAATCATTATGTCTGCAGTCTTCTGACACAAGGAGATGAAGGTTAGGCCAGTAAATTTTTCAAAGGCTTATTATATGCCCATGCTGATCAAATGCACATGAGAAGCAAAACTAAATATACGTAGCAACGGAGGAGAGCCTAAAAATGTCACAGAAAATCCATGAATTGCAAAGGATCTAGCAATTGTTATAAAACTGATATAAGAAACATGAATTAAAAGATAAAAAGATCCCTCAGTAAATTAAATTACTAAATTCTACATTTCTTTCTGAAGTCTGCAAGCTACCCAGAGAAAACTATTAGGACAATGCTAAAATTGATCTTAAATGATCTCCAGGTCAAAAGTCCCAGCATCTACTTGAGTCCATGGCTTTTAGAAGAGGAAAAGGGTTTGTCTTCACAAAACAGACAAATAATACTATTTGCCATTGTGTTTAGAGTGGAAGAATGACTCTATATTCACAGCCCTGAAGCCTAAAGTCCTCTGTTTATTTAAAGGACAAAGAGAGCAGAAATAGTTGCAGTAGAAGCTTCCAGAATACATCTCTCCAATGCAAATACACCTCACTAAGGACGAAGGAAGGTCTTGTGGATAAGGCATTGGAATTGGACACAAAGTTCAGTTATGATACTATTCTTGAACTAAAGAAAAACATACTGACAGAAAATATATAGAAAATTTATATTGTTCTATTTTTTACTCATGCCTGGTTTTATGGAACACAGAACAGAAGACTTCTGAAAATCTGCCAGAATTCAGGGTTTCTTACAAACACATGAAAAGATTTTTAAAAAACTATTCTAGGTGCATTTGAATGCTTTGAAAATGGGAGACACATAATAATGAATCAGGCATAGTATGGCCAGGTACACAAGTTTCCTGAGGCACTGCCAATGCAGCTCAGTCACACACCTGTCTTGAAACCGTTCAATGGTTCTAATTTGTGAAGTACTTTTCCCATGTAGGAAAATATCCACTACAGGCTTAACTGAGATGAGCCAAACTCAATTTATTTGTAATTTAAATCATCCTGGAACATGGATCTCATAGTATGAAGGGCTAGTGTATTAACCCACACAATGACACCTTTCCATTGGTCTTTTCCCCCTATCTTTTTTAGGGCTGTAGTAACTGGATCCTGGTCACACTCTGCAAGATTGCCTGGCACCAAGTACACATTCATATTGTCCAGATACTACTGACAGTTCCTGGAGAACACACAAATCATATAAGTGACAAAGCCTCATAAGCACAACAGGTACATCCATCAATAGGATATCCTTACTCCTGAAGTGTCGGTTCCCTTCTCCTTATGAACCCATAACTGGCATTGACATAAGAGGGAATTTGTACTGTATAAAGAAAGAAATCCCTACACACAATGTAGATTTAATCCATTGTATGCACCACTTTTCATCACTTCACTGTGTTTAGAATGCAATGTCAGGTTCTACCTCGCCTTCAACTGAGGGGGCGAAAAGAGAAATCTCATAACATCCTTACAGATTTTGATCAACATTTGACCTACCAGGGATTTAATCAACAGGACAGCATGAAACAGGAAATAACATGGCAATGCTATATGTTTAAGTGCATGATGATAACTTCCATTAGCAATTTACTTATAAAGAAGAAGCAATAACTATAAATTTTAGCATTGTTTTCATCCTTTGCGGCCCCATTGTACTATCTCCAGCTTTCTTCTGATTTAAATGGAACTCTTTTCAATGTCAAATGAGAGGCTAAATGCCACTAGAAATCTACCTGGCTCTAGGAAAGTAGGTGACATATCACAAATCATCAAGAGTCTGAAATCAATTTATAAGAAATGTTATTAGGTTATGTATTTTAAATAACATATTTATTTAATTAGTGTGAGTCATATCATGCCCCTTTGATCCACATATGTGGGGTGGACTTTCTGTACACAGATCTCCCATGTTTTCAAGGAAAGGTAGGGATCAGCTATATCTCTGCCATTATCACCCCTACGTCCCAGATACTACAGAGACCTTTCAAGGAAGTATGCCTAGGAAGGGAGAATGAGGAGGTAGAATAGGGTTAGGAATGGGGACACAGAATAACCCACCAACCTGTTAAGGAATCACATCTGAAGTTAATAGAACCTGATACTATGTGCTTATTCCTCAAGAGAATGATTTGGGGGAATCTCACAGACTTTTCCTCCTCTCTTGATTCCAACCTTTTTTCTTTTACTTTTTTTGGGGAGGAGTGGAGCAAATGGGTTATTAGTAACAGCTTACATTATTCAAACTGTGGACATTATGAAACTCAGATGTACTTGTTGCTTTGAACACTGATTGTATACCTCTTCATTTCACCCCGTTTGGCCAGTCATTACAGATTTCTCACTTTCATCCTGTTTTCCCTGGTCATTTTCTAGCCACGTTCCCCTGCTGGCTCTCATCCTATACAAGTACAATGCTGCAGTGTTTGAGTTACAAACACAACATGGGCAATATTTAAATTCAAATAAAAAGATTGTTTAATTGGAATTTAAAATAAAAAATGAAATATTTGTTTTTATCTTAGAACTTAGAACTAAAGAACTGGCAGCTTTATTCACCAGATCCTTTCTGGTTGGATGTCTATACACAACTAACTAAATACTTCCAAAGTCCTGTCTCAGACTGTGTTGTGTAGAATAAGAGAGAGTCATACTATCTAAATATGAACATGCATCAATATATTCACCCCAGTTAGTGCAAAGGAATGTAAATTCCACCCCTTTAATGGTAAGGACTGCTATGCCTAGCATTTGTTTCCTTCCACAGCGCAATAGCTGTTCTTTCTGCCTGGCATGAGATGGGTTCACTAAGGTAATCGCTTGCCAATCATGGTCATCATTCAAGACAAACCAATACATAGATTATACTTACACATCTCCTTAAAATCCCTGACTGTTTCCTCACCAGATATAACACAAAGTAGCCTATGACTCAGACCAATATTTCTGAAATTTGGTTATGTTTGTTTTCTTACTAATATTCGGGGAGTAGGGTAGGGTGTGGGACATGTTCTCTTGGTCGGTACATGTATAACCAAATCATCATCCTGCAACTTGTAAAATATGATTGCATAGGAGATTTTGGTAGCCTGCCCTAAGGGAAGTTCTGGATAATAGAGAATCCTCATAATTAGAATTCCCATGTATTTGATCTAATACAGTTTCCATCAACGTCACAGAAATATGAGTGGTTGTGAAATTCAGAGTCATCATTGCCCCTAGAAACTGATTTATACACTTCCAACTTTGAAAAGGGTAAAGAACTCATACCAAAAAATTCCAGTCAGACTACCCTTATCCTTAGGGTGGCTGCTGAAACTTATAGTAGTTCAAGATCTAGCAGTTTCAGTTGGTAGCACATGACCTACTTACCTTGATTACCAATCCATCTACTTTTAATCAAACAGCCCCTTTATCTGTAAATCCCCTATCACAACATGAAGGATATGTGGATCTGCTGATAAGAATTTTTTTCAGGAAAAGAGTATCTGGGCAGATAACAGTTTTATTTCTAGGGCTGCTGGCAGGAACTCTAACACCTCATTCATTCCAGATGTATAAAGGTCCACTGTGTAGATCTGAGAGTAGAGCTGAGCATTTAACAGCTATGGTAACAGAATGTATACCCACACACCATATTTGATGGTAAATATCAAGTTAAAAGGATATTGATCATACTATCCCAATTTGGAATTAAAACAATTACCTTGTTAACATTTAGTTTTCCATGGGGCCCAATTCTCTACTCTGTTACACTGGTTTTACATCTATGTAATGGAATATGATTTCCATGGAAATATACCAATCTGATATTGGTATACCAGGGAGGAGACTCAGATCCATAGTCTTCCAAAGGAAATGGTAGTAACCCAGCTGCATGAGTCATTTAAAACTGTACTGGACAAAGTACTACTTTTGGGAGCACTCCTGTATTGGCTATCACAGCAAAGTAGAGCAAAAAGGAGAACAGACAAAACTGAGGGCATCTTTTCCATCTCTAAATTCTGTGATAACACCTATGTAACCTAGTCCAATAAACAGTTATGTGGAAGTAATGAACTAATTAGTCTCCAAAATCAGAAGGAAATGAACTTGCCAAATGAGCCTCCATAATTCAAATTCTCTTAAAGGGTTTTCTTTCTGCCCTAAATATAATTCTGTATACACAATATCATATACATGGAAGACTTTGTTAAAACAGTTAATGGATAAAGCAATTAAAGCAATAGTATGTTAGCTGGTCTGCTACAGAGATTATGAAAAGTGTGTGTATATGGTGATGGGCGATCCAACACTGTTCACGGCATTCAGAGTACAAATTTGACAAAGAGAAATATACCTTATATTCTTTTATTGCCTATTTTCAAAGCTATAATAGTAGACACTTTTCTCTGAGTAAAGACTGTTATTGTGTTATACACCACTGCTAAAGCTAGAGGTTCTGAAATTAATTTTGTCAAACGGTGAAAGTAATTTCTCAAAGAAAAAGTGTGTGCTACTGGCAGGATTCATTTTACAGTTTTCCGCTGAACTGCAGATCAACTTAAAAAACAATAACAAAACAAAAGTGTCCTCCCTAAGCACTGTGGCATAGAGCCAGAGCCAGATATTTCAAAGGTCACTGTTGGGCATATACCAATTTGATACAAAGAGTTAAATGACACAGTTTGAAAGGGCTTTTATTTATTCATTTATTCATGTAAGCGTGCTGCTACATTCATGCAGTGTTACATGTATACCCATCTGCAGCATTAGACAACTTTGTTTTTAGACTGGCCTTTGTTAATTTCATTTTAAAGGTACTGAAATGTATGCTGGACAATAACCCTTTTCAAATACATAATTGTACATGAATTAAAAAAGTGCAATTCATATTCTGTGGACACTTAAGAAGGGAAAATGTCTCAAGTGACATTTGAGACATTTAAAACAAGACTGGATGATTTACAGAGGACAATCCTAAACTAGACAAGATGACCTAAAAGGTCTTCTCCATCTCTCTCTTTTATGATTCAGTGAATAATATGGGGCTAACAGTAGTAAATCAGTAAAGAGAGATGCAATACGCATCTGGAACATTACTATATTTGGTTGGAGTCTTCTAATTGTGATCCAGAGCAAACATTGGAAGTACTGATTTCACACCGCCTTGGACATTTTTTCTATGCTTATTATTTATAATAAAGCAATCATTAACTTTTTCAACTGATAGGACTTAAGAAAGAAAATTCAGCCTGATGGAGCTTGTAAATAGCCCTGAAAGGATAAGGGATAAGACCAAAAGCTATCACAGGCCAAATCCAGCTTGGCCATTGTTTTCTAGGGGATTGCTCATGAAAATGAGGCAAACTAGATTTGGCCCAGGAAGCTAGTCACATAGACTGGCGTAACTTAGCCCTGCAGAAACCTTTCAATGCTGATGCAGCTATCGCTCATACTCAGGGATGCCTTCACTCCCAGTCCAAAAACAAAATTACGATGAGATGCTAAAATACTGCTGACAAATATTCCCACTATTACAGATACTCCAGCTCTTTAACTAACATAATTTCATACACAAAATAGTTCACTACATCCAGCTTGCCAATAAAAAAATAACCCAAAGAGAGCTTTGCAAACCTAAAGCCTGACCTACACACAGCTTGTGTACAGGT
The DNA here is from genome assembly GCF_009764565.3 of Dermochelys coriacea. Lineage (NCBI taxonomy): Eukaryota > Metazoa > Chordata > Testudines > Dermochelyidae > Dermochelys > Dermochelys coriacea. Next base: position 93,468,426 of record NC_050073.1, on the reverse strand, counting down.
ATAACTCTGTTGGTTAGGGGATGTGGTATTTCACTGAAATATTTGTATAACCCCAAGTGTGGACACAGTTATATCAATATAAATGTGCCTTGAGTCAGTGTAGATTACTCCCCTGCCTGTGTGGGCACATTTATATTGGTATTACTGCAACCACACTAGGGGAATTGTATTGCTTTAACTATCCCAGTATAAAATCAACTTGCATATGTCAGGGTATCAGGATTGGGCCCACAGTCAAAAAAATATTACGGCATTGTTTTTCATCCATAGAGTTTTGTTTAGCAGTTGTATGTATCATTTTCTAGAGAGTCTACCAAATAAATCATCAAAAGCAAGGCACATAAATCCAGATAGAATGTTCATAGTGCTGACCTGACACCCAATTTGACTGATATTAATGAGAGCTGAGGGCACTCAACACCTAGAAGACTCAACACCATGGTCTAGAAACTTACAGTAAAGAAAAAAAATGTTTCTAAATTATCTTTTTTTGGGGGTTGCGTTTGTACTGACAAAATCAATTTCTAATATTTTTTTAACTGACAGTAACTTTACTCAATCATGAGAGATTTTGTAGAACAGTTCAGAGGAGATATTCTTGAAAAAAAAAGATATCTTCACTGTAGTGTTGCACTTTAATTGTTACTGCAGTTGCTTTTCTTCTATGTGAAGAAAGTACAGGAGAGTAAAAGTGAGGGAAATGTTTGTAATTTTTAACCTAGGGGGCATTTTACCTTCTGATTGCTAAATTGTGATCAAGTTGCAATCTATGACTCTGAGGGATTGGTGTCTGTGTATCTACATCATGCATATCTATATAAAATACTAGAACACATGCAATTAATTCTACATCTCACACAAGTAACCCTTATGCAGGAGAGAAGTCTCATTTACTTCTATGGAACTACCCAAATAGCTACGAACTATTTGTGTGACTAAATAGTGTAAGACTGTGTCTTTGGTTAAGAAGTGAAACATTCTCTTTGCTCTAATTTAACTTTCCCTGTTGTTTTTTGATTAAGCAGTGATATGAGTTGCCAGCTTCAGTAGGGAAAGACACAATCTTACAGTATGAGCCTATTTCAGTCCTGATAAGGTGCTGATAATGCTTTCCATGCAGAGATCTGACCTTTTCTGGCTTTAATGGATCATGTAATATTTGTGTACAGTTTATAATAGCTGCTGTGGGAGAAGTGCCTAGCACCAGCTTGCACAGGTATTACTGTAGGCAGAAGTCATTGTGAGTAGAGGCCCAATAGCTTTACCAGGAATTTTTTGATGGGAGGGGGTGATATTTTAAAATCATGTGGCCTAACCCTGCACTTCTCACTCAAATTCATTGATATTAACAGGAATCTTGCCTGAGCAAAAAGTGCAGAACAGGGCTGTTGGCTTATTTCATTATTTCAAAAGGCAACTGATTGGATGTCTGCCAGTCTGGGAGCTGTTTTATTTTTAGAGAATCCCAATTAAATTATACATAAAACAGCCTTTTGAACAGAGGAGAAATCATCCCTCTTCCCCCTCCCCCCCCGCCACACACCTTCTGGCCCCCTCAATCCAAGTAGTTCTAATATGGTACCATTTGAGAACAAGAGTGATAAAAGGAACAAAGCGTCCTGTCCTGCTTAACTCTTAGTCAGGATCTGGCCCCACATGAGTAAGGACTTGCAGGATCAGATTATCATGGGTATTTAAAGGTTATCGCCCCAAATATATTTCAAAATTATTCTTTTTGTTTTAATTTCTGTGACTGTGGTCTTTAACCTATAACTGTCACAGAGAATTACAATATTAATCAGTTGAATAGCTGGCCAGTGATTAATAATTACGAAGGTGGCCTTTTATCTTGAAAGTCATGTCAGAAAATTTTCTGTGACCTTTTGGTATTCATGCTCTGTAAGGGCCAGATCCTCCAATGTGCCAATCAGCTCCTGTGAGATGCAGCGTACCCTTTGCCTTGCATGAACTTCAATGGGGGCTGAAGGGTGCTCAGCACCTTGCAGGATTGAGCAGGATGGACCTGATCCTGCATTGTTGGAAGTTTATGGGAGTTTTTCCTGAATAAGGTCTGCGGGGTCAATTTAAATGACATTGGTCTTTTGAATGAACCACAAGGTCTGCACACTTATATAAATACATCCTCACATTAAACTAAGTCAAAGAAGGTTTCTTTTAAAATACATTAATAACATTTGAGGTAAAATATACGGAAGACCTTTAAGCAGTAGGTCTACGAACACAAGATTTCTTTTTCTTTTATAAAAATGATGTTTACAGAACTCTTTATGCATCATTAAGTTTTCTGGAATCCTAACCATAGCATGATGGATTTGGTTTAAAAGATTCTAGTATTTAGTTTAGATTCACTTCAAAGGGGCATGTCAGAAAGAAGAAAATAAAGGCAGTTAGTTGCGTAAATCACAAGTAAAAAATGAGAGGGAACATGAAGGTTCCAACAACTTTGCCATCAACTGAAAATAACAAAGTTTATTGTACTAATACAAGATTTTACTGTTTGATGCAACTAGAATATATTTGTTGAAGGGAGAATAGTTTTTATTTAAAATATTTTTCATAGGGTTAATGGTGGTGGTGCTGCTGGTTTTTTTTAATCAGTTTGTTTTAATAAAACAGCTCAAAAAAGGATAGGGTTTAATAATTATGCTTAATGGTCATTTTTCTTTGTCAGTTAATTGAAAGGACTAGGTCAAACATTGCTTGAGGGGAAATAAACCTAGTGTCTTCAATATATGCTAATTTAGCCTTCTTTAAAATAGTAACTTTACTGTTATATCTTTCTGCTCCATTTAAATAAAGAACACAAATATTTTCCACAAGTAAATGCAGATCTGTATATTTCTACTGCAAATATAAGCTCTTTTAATTTCTTTAGCAAATAAATAAATAAAAACACATAAAAGCTCCTGAGTAAAGACTGCCCAAGGGGAGGGAGGGAAAAAAAACTCCTAAAACCACCATATTACCAAGCAGTAATGCACCAAATACAATCTGGAACATGTCAAACAATGGTATCCACCCTCTTAAGAAATGTGCTAATCTAAATCCTCAATTGCTGTTAACAATAATTAACTAAAACATGAAATATGAATATGGATCCAAGCAAGAGACAAATTAGTATTGAGAAGCTGTGTTTAATAATCCCCTAAAAGAGACCATCTGTTTATAAAGACCCCCTTTTCCTTGATCTCTGACATGTATTCATAATATAGACACAGCTGGATTTTTTTTTCTTTTTTAAAATACCCTGATACTATAAAGTCCTACCCACAGTATATCTGGTATGAATGTTTGTCTCAAGTTTCAGTTGTTATGTAAGCACTCTGGGGCAATAAAATTTCACTTACAATCATCAGGCTTTGGAGTAAGTATTAAAACATCAGATGGACTGCACTGCTTTCTTTATTGCATAGGACACTACTAGATTTATTTTTTTAACACTGATCCTATTCTCAGTACTCTCTGGAATAGCTGTCTAGATGTCTCCTGTTCTTTAAATTACTAGTACAGTACTTACTTGGGTTTGTTTTGTTTGTTTAAATAGTTATTAAATTACACTACCAACAGAGGACACTACTTTGGGAAGATTGAAGGAAAGTTAGGTGACTTCTAGGTATCAAAAAGCAAAGCAATTCATATACCATGTTTTCAATCTACTTTAGAGAAGACAAGAGAGGGGAAAAAACACACACTATTGATCCTACACTTCTCACAGATAGAGGTCACTAATGGACTGAATTTGAATCAGTGTGGTAGAAACCGCAAAGTTATATGGAAGTAATCTAGGGAAAAATGAATTCATTTTGAGATTAAAGAAGAGGTGGCAGAGATGATTAAGAAAAGCCCTCACCTTCACAGAAACAATGTTATCCTAAAGGTACCCTCTTTCCAGTCTGTTAAACAGACAGTGCCATAATGGGAAAGCCTGATAGAATTGGACATTTGAACCCCTGCTTGTTTTTGAGTTTGTAAGCATCAGTTTACCTTTTTCCTCTGTTAAAAAGTATGGAAAAATCAAACCTAATAAGATTCTACACTTTGGAGATCTGCTATTTTAAGCAATTCAAGACTAGCACATTCTTGATTCTGGATTGAAACCATAGCCCATGTAATGCAGATTCCAACTGGGAGGGTGTAGAGTTGCTAAAGGGTGATATGCCTAAATCCTAAATCAAGCTATCCAACAGGCCAGGATATAAATGTGACCTGTAATAGTGGCTCAGATTAGATCCAGACAGAGGCAAACCAGGATAAAATATCATCATAAGAAATATAGGGGGTGGTGGTGTGTCAGGAGGGAATCTTTTTAGAATACCATGTGCATTCCAACACAATTCCTCTTTGTTACAGCCTTGGACTTTGAAAACTGTGAGGAGTGTTCTGATCACAGATAATTTTACAAGCACTGCATTAACACGGGGATTAGAATTGCTTCATTTACACAGTTTCTGGCCTGTATGATCATTCTTTTAATTGCCTGGTTAACCAGTCAGGAGGGAGAACAGCAATTTAGACAGAATTTCCTCTACAAATGGAGAAGTTCAAGGTGCATATGCAATGCCCCATCATAGCTCAGTATCAGGGGCTAGTTGCATAGATATTTTGCAATGTTTCATTCTGGATTCATTTTCAAGAGCAACATCAACCTGGAATAAGTCAGTATTGTATTTATATTTTTTTTATACAAGTCACTTTTTAAACTTAGTAATCCTGGCTTTTAGATGCATCTGTTGTCACGGTGCTGCAGAGCCATGCCCCAATGACAGCAATGACTCTTTATTTCAAAGAGAGAGAGAAAAGATTTATTGGTGCGGTACCTTTAAATTAATTTGGAAGAATGACAGAAGGCTAGTGCTGTTCCCACCCCCCCCCTTCCGCCGCCATGCACACTTTCATTTCCATATAGATCTAGAGCCATCTCAGTGACTTTTCTCTGAATTCATGATTGAATAAAAGGTACCTTTGGGTAAAAATCACATTATTCAATGAAGCCATGAATGAGGGGCATGGGAGGTTTGGGGGTTGTTGGGGATTTTTTCTGAGTAAAGACTGCAGGATTTGGCTCCACACGTTAGCTCAAACTTGAGATCTATTAGATTTTATTAGTTTGCAAGCTCTGAGAAGTTAGATGCAGTAGATAAACGTGTGTGAGAGAGAAAGAGAGAGAGAGAGCTCTCCCTTCTGGGTTTAGTATCTCTCCCGCTTCCCAGAAAATGCAACCAGCCTCTTCTTTTCTGTTTAGCAGTGGCTCTGCATGACCAAAAAGCAGCATCTGCTTTACAGCCGGTGTTTTGTTTTTGTTTTTATCCTCGCACGATGGAGAGGTTTTTGTTTGTTTGTTTGTTTTGTTTTTGTTTGTTTTTTTAAATCATCACGATTTGACTATTTACATTATAGGCTGCTGTCTATTTGGAAGACTTGATGCAATCCCTCCCCCCCCCCAAATAATCAAACACCACTCCCACCCCTCGAGATAATAACTCGGAGGTTCGTTTCTACAGATCTTCTAGGTGTTTCCTTTGAAAGCTGGAGCCTTGTTTCTCGATCATGGAGAGGTTGGGGTGCACATACGTGCGCGGGGAGGGGGGGGTTGGTTTTTGTAGGGATGCTAAAATGGTAGCGGACGATCTATAGTCATCAAAATGATTTGCGATGAGGAGGATGAAAGCTTTGAGATCTACTCAAAATACACTCTGATGGAAACAAACCAAAGCCAGGAAACTTGCATTGAAATTCACTAACAGGCGTAAAATAACCGAGCAACCCTCCTGACACTTGTCACATACCATTCATAAATGTGTGTGTGTGTGTGTGTGTGCACACACGGTCTCTAATGAGGTGGAGGGTGATATTTCTAGCATAGACCCCGATCCTGGAGCATTAACTTCTTACCTCCTTCTACTGAGGTGTGTGGGGGGGGGGGGGTAGCTGCAAACTACTGGGGAACTGGAATTAGCAGGGAGGAAAAGGGGAGAAATGAAATCTCATCCGTACCTGGCAGGGCTGGGAGTCCTTCTCCGGCACCGATCATAATCCCCCTCTGCGCCTTTTGCCCCCCACACCAAAACTTTTGCAGCCGCTGACGGCGCTGCTCCGTGGTGGTGGCCGTGCCGGTCGCCTTTGGCAGTATCCAATGCGGTGCGGGCGAAAAGCTGCCGGGGCCGAGCCCGCCCTGCAAGCTCCGCTTCCCCGCAGGCTGGCGCTTGCCTGTGTCTCCTCTCCGGAGCGCTCCGTTCCCCGTCTCTCTCCTTCCTCCCTTAGGAGGCAGCGGCATCATCCTCCCCCTTTCTCCTCCACCTCCTCCTCCAACGCGCAGCCCAGGGCGCGGGCATCCCCAGCACGCTTTCTCTCCGCGCTTCTCTCCCTGCCCTCCCGCTGCCCCCAGAGAAATAAATGAAGGGAGGAAGGGAAGGAGAAGCCGAAGGAAGCCGGTCACGCCTGGTCTTTTCTCCGCTGGAGACGCGTGGATCACATGAGGAGGAGCCCCAGAGACCCAGGACCCCGTGCAGCCTCCGGAGGGACCGGACACCTCTGTGTGAATATACGCGGGTCCGTCCGTCTCCTTCTCGCTCCTCGTCCTGGGCTGGCTCTCAGCCGGGCTTGCAGGCTGACCTTAGCCGTTATGCTGCCCCAGATCTGACTATTCCCTGCTAATGTAAGTCGTGCTTTTTTCTCTCTCTCCCTCTTCCCCCCTCCCTCCCGGCCTGACACCCCAGGGAGATGTTTACAGTAATGAATTCAGTTGATAGCCATCTCTCTCTCCCCCTCTCCTGGAGTCCCTCCCACATTGCTAGTTTAAAGAATGCTTGGAAGGCAGCGCAGGGCTGCAACTTAGAGCTTTCCAAGAGGCAAAGTCAGGCTCTGAGGGTTGGGGGGGGAGGGGGGTTGTTTTGTTTTGTTTTGTTTTGTTTTTTAACCCACCCCTTGTCGAAAGCGGTGTCTGCCCCCATCAGATTAGTGCCTACGCGCAATGTACTAGATGGAGCGCTGGCAATGCGAAGCGTGCTAGAAGGGTTACAGGCTAGATCCTGGCCGATGTGCGTGCTTTAGTTGTTTTAATGGCAAAGAGGGGCTCTCCTTGCAGCCCTCTCGCCAAATAGTTGTGCCAAAGAAGGTAACATTGGCAACATAGCTCTATTCTTGCATAATGAATGCCCCGCCGTCCCCCCGCCCCGGTTAGGAATACGGTCGCCGTGTGATCTGCGACTGTTCCTTTCTCCTGTCTGAGGGTTGTTGGAGCCTATCCACTGGGATTGTTTTAAATAAAAGAAACTCCCGGGGCCAGTGATCCAAAAGGAGAGGTTCCCCCCAAATTATGATAATCCTCTCCGACAACATGGCGTTATTTCACTTGCATGCAAGCTCTGACGATTTCTCTCTCTCTCTCTTTTCCCCTCTCTGCGAACTTTTATCTGGGAAATAACAACAAAACAATACAATCATATCCTTGGGGAAAGAGACGGATCTTTTTTAATACTCTGTCTGATTGCCCTGATCAGCCAGCCAGACTTTAAAACTGCTGGAGAAACCTGGGGATGTATTTTATGGCCAACTATGTCTTGCCATACACATCAGACAAACACCATACTGGTGTCTTGGACGGAGCCAAGAACCCCTTTAGTTTTGGTTTTTGGTTTTTTTCACACACGTTCCAGATTGTCCGCATTTCTTTCAGTGGGAAAGAAAAAAAAACAACAACAACACCCTTTCTAGTTCACTAGTAAGTGCCTGCCATGTTCTAACAAGTCCAGATAAAAGCTGTGTTATTTAATTTTGAAGAGCAAGTTACAATATAGACTTTCTGGGGCGGGCAGCGGGGGGACGGCTACCTGGAAAGTGCAGGACACAGACTGTGTTTTAAATTATTATAGGGGAGGGTAGAGAGGAAAAGAGAGGGGAAAATAGGTGAATTCGATCAATTCCATGTGTCTATTAGCCGGGAACGGCAATTGAAGTGTCTCGGGATGTATTTATTCGTTGCTTTTGGCTGCATGATGAACTCGAAATGTCTGTTCATCAGTAGTTTAAAAGTGGAGCCCTTTGACATCGGTTTCTGAATCTTATTCTAAATTCATTTGGGGGTCTAAATTATTCCCCCCTTTTCAAGGGCATACCTCATCCTGAGGCCGCTTGATGGGGGAAGCTCTATTTGATGCACTAAATAGAGATGGCCAATGTTTAGAGAATGGACTTGTGCGCATTACTCTGTGCCCCTCTCTCGTTTATAAACCCTGTCACACACCACCATCACCAACATCAGCACTACCACCACTTTGACTTTCCCTTCCACGCGCCCACCTTTCCCCACAGTGTAGTGCCCTTAAAGGTGGATACAGAAAGACTACAATTATAGCGCACTGGAATAGCCCGAAGCCCAGACAAGTTGTATTGCAAAAGTGCGCTCTAAAGAATGCCAAGGGGCAAATCAGGGGCTCAGGGCAGCCTGCCTGCCTGTGCCATCTTGCCAGGAACTTCCCTCAGCGGATGCCACATCAAAGCTTTGCTGCTCACTGCACTGCCCAGCCCTGGAGCTTTGTTTCCCGGAGCACAGCAGAAGCCGCCTGTTACCGCCACCCTCCCTGACCTTGATCTTGCTTCCAGATGACACATTTATCTGCACCGGTGCAGTGCCGCGGGGAGGGGGGAGACTAGAATATCCTGCCCTTCCGTGGGGGCTTGGGGGGTGACAGGAGTTGTCTGCATGATGGCAAACGCCTAGAGGCTTTATTACCTTTGCAGCACAGGGGTGGCAGCAGGTGTCTTCTCCAGAGTCCCACAGGGATCAATAGGATTCTGGTCACAAGCCATGGGTAAGGCGTTTGTGCCGCGAGTTCGCCCGGGCTCAGACAGGAGTACTGTGCAAGCCAGGGAAAGCTGAAGCGCAGAGCTGGCACCGTTCAAGGCAGGGTGGAAATAATCACTAATGAGGACAAGAGCTGCCGCCATCAAACCTCCTCTCTGCGTGTAGCTTCATGCTGGCCCCGAGGAATGAACGTAGCGCCAGCCCTAAGGGGTTAAATGGGACCTAAACATTCCAGAGAATGAACGGAGTCTTTCAAAGCTCGATTCGGAGTCTTTTTTTTAAAGGACCAGGAGCCCTGTTAGTGCCATGGGGGGCTTTTAAAGGTAATTATTTTAAAGTTAGTTCTACTGAAGCTGAGTGACTGATACAAGGTGAGAGACATTTTCTCCTTGCCAACCCCTACAAAGAGCCTTTTTAAAAAAGCTATCAATGGGACTAATTGCAAGGGAGGTTTGCTGTACTATCTCCACCCCCGCCCCCCCCCGCCCCCCCCGCCGCCCAGGATAGAGCCGCTCTCACAAATGCCTGACTATAGTTGCTGGAACTAGGGATGCTGAAGCACCTCCAGGCTTGAAGCGGTTTCCTTTCTGTACAGGGTTTGCAGTTTGGTTCAATGGCTCTCAGCCACCCCCGCTACACAAATTGTTCCAGCACCTCCGCCTGACTTGGTGAGATCTGTTTTGCGTAGCAATGTTGGAGCTTGCTGCTCTGACTTGTAGGCACAGAGAGTGCCCATAGAGTTATGTCTGGCTCCCCCATCCCAAGTTAAGGTCAAAGAGAGAGAGAGAGAGAGAGAGAGAGAGGCATATAGACCAACACAGTCGTCAGTTCTAGCTCATCCCATCCCAGAAGGAAAGATGCAACTGACCCAGCTGTTACCTACTGCAGGGGAGGTTCCTCCTAGGGAATCTCACCCAAATCCCACTGGGTCAGGAAGGTTGAAAGGAGAGAAACTTACAGAAGAGAGGGACTCCTGCATGGTATTGTTTTAAGGATCACCCCCAAGGTCTCCTTTTTTTTCATAGCTAGCAATGGTCACCATCACCCCAGCTTCCTCTTAAGGAAAGAGAGGAAGGAAAGGAGATTCCGGAGCTGCTGTCCAGCCGGTCATTGAACCCTGACACCCCACTGGCTGGCACTGACGAGCTCACGGCTGAAGTGGTCAAAACGCCCCCTTTTTTTTTTATTTATTTAATTAATTATTTATTTACTTTTATGTTCTTCCCCCTTCCCTCAGCGCTTCCAGCTCAACGAGGCTGAGCGATCTTATCGGTGTGTGATCATTACTCACTGGTGACAAGCCGAGCCGCAGAACTCCTAAGTGAGTGTGACAGCTTTCCAGCGCACCCAGCCTTAGCCATATGCTTCCTCAAACTGTGTCTAGCGGTTTCACCCTTTGCAGCCTCACAGAAGAGCAGTCGCACAGGTCACTGGGAAACTCCAACCCAGCTGGGGTTGCCTATTGAAGGTCAACAGCAAAGATGCTTGGCTTATGTCTTTTTATAGCGTGTCCGTTTCTATTAGTTTGCTTTAAACAGACAAAAAGAAAAGGAGGACTTGTGGCACCTTAGAGCCTAACAAATTTATTTGAGCGTAAGCTTTCGTGAGCTACAGCTCACTTCATCGGATGCATTTGGTTTTCCACCGAATGCATCCGATGAAGTGAGCTGTAGCTCACGAAAGCTTATGCTCAAATAAATTTGTTAGGCTCTAAGGTGCCACAAGTACTCCTTTTCTTTTTGCGAATACAGACTAACAGGGCTGCTACTCTGAAACCTTTAAACAGACAGTGTAACTCCGTTCTAGTTTGGGAGACAAACATTTCTCCTCTGTGTTTAAGGACTTACTGGATCCTCTAGGAAAAAAACAGACCCCTTTGGGGACCACATCTTTTGTCCCTTGCTTGGGAGAGGTCTCGAATCTAGCATGCAAAACTTCAGACAAGTCCTCCCCCTTTGCTATTTCTCCCCCGTCCCACCTCTGGCACTTTCCCCATCGAGGAGTGTGATGGAGCCGAAAGTACGTATTTGGAAATAGTACTCCATTCAAGCTTCACCTTTTGGAGGGTTATTTATAGTAACTTCAACAGGAACAAGTAAAAGTACCCACAAGAAAAAAAGTGAGAGACTCACGTAGGCAATTCGCCAGTGTTCAAAGGAAAGCTTCACCATTAAACTTGAACATGTGGGAACACGTTGCCTTCGGGGGGTGGGGTGAGGGCATTTTGAAATGGGAGAGCTAAGGCTTGTGTAAGTCACAAAGACAATCGCGGGGGGAGGACAGTCTTTCAAAACTAGATCCCACCAGGCTCGATTCTGCTCCGGGACACGGAGGAAAAAGAGAGAGAAAGAAACCGACAGGCAGAGGCATTATCAATGCTCCACCGATTTTTAATGTGCATTTTAAAAACAACTTCCCAATAATGGATCGTGTCCCCCTCTAAAGAGCTAATATCAATTGAACGAAACCCATCGATTAAAAGCAGTAAAGATTCTGTAAGAAAGTCTTTTCCAGAACTCCAAACTGATAGTCAGGTCAATACATCTAATCTGCTTTTTCTTTTCATTAAGACTTTAAAATTAGACTGGACAAAACACAGAAGGGAATCATGCTGTACTTGCCAAGGGATAGATCAAGTTTATCCCCCCATCTCTTTAATGTATTTGATGTATACACAAAATCAAACAAGCCTCATTGAAAGACTTTATAAAACACATGAAATATTCTGGAGACAGTTATAAAAAAAAAAGATGGCATAAATACCATGATTATGCCAGAATGAGTCAAGTCTCACAAACATGATTATCATTTCTATCATCCCACTTATGTACAAACAGGAAGCTTTCTAAACTGGAAAAATTACACATCAATGCCCAGAGAAGCATTAAACAGCAAGACAAGCACTATGCTGTTGTGGAATTGCTTGTAAGTCTCTTTGCTTTGCCAAGGTGGCAGCATAGCACAGGGTTAGACTCCTTGGAGGAACACAAGAAACATCAACATTCAAGAACACATTGTGGGATAGCTGAGGAGTGCTAACCTACCAGCTTTTAAAACCTCCCCCCACCTATTTTAGGCTGATTCATTTATTTATTTCCCTCCTTTGAATGATTAATCTTGGTTATAGCCTGATTGCTTAGACTTTAAACAGTGTCTTTTTCTAAAATTGATGAAGCTTTTTTCTTTAAAAAAAACAACAATCTGCTTTATATGGTTGTAAAGGAAATCAATTGAAAGGAGAACACAGAAATATATACTTCTTAAATGATCTGTGATTATAAGTGGGGCTAGCCTAGAGTGATGTGCCAGTGATCCATACTAAAGGCCAGCTGATGCAATTACTTTTAAGAGAGACATAACATATAACATAAAAAACAAAACAAAAGAGTTTATTTTGCAGAGATGGCATTAGAGTGATATTTGTACATTATAAGTGGAAGAAAGGGTAAAGGGAGCTCCAGATATTTCTCGATTCAAATAAATGAATCTGTTACAGAATGCCTTCCCCCACCCTGGATTTCTCTTTGCAAATGTTCTTCACACACTCTTTGTAAGTTCACCACAGTGTACTTCATTTATAATACCTCATTCAACTTCATGTCCCAGCCCCACAAGCTGGGTGAAAGAGTAGGAAGAAAGGTCTCACCACTGAGATCCTGGGCTTCTTTACCCTTCCTTACAGCTTCCCTTCCTGTCTACCTTTTAACAGTGCCCATTGGAATTATTGAATCCCCTTGTTAACTAGTTAAGTACCCCACCCTTACTCAAGTATCTCCCCAATTTGGCTCCTGCAGAGTGGAAGCTTGCAGAGTGTGAGTCACCCTTAGGCTTACTTCATTCTGTCACAGAACCTGATCAAAAATCAACTGAAGTGTACTCATTTACTTCAAGGGGCTTTGGATCCTGAATTCACAGGAGACAGAAGGGGAAATTGGGATTGTAGTCAACTTCTGGAAAATAAAATATGTGCTTTTTACTTAGGAACATTTTTGTTTTTTACCACTGTGGTTTGGAAAGAAAGAAAGAAAGAAAGAAAGAAAGAAAGAAAGAAAGAAAGAAAGAAAGAAAGAAAGAAAGAAAGAAAGAAAGAATTCAGTAATTTCCCCAGATACCTAAAAGAAGAAAAATCTGTGCAGTAAGAGGCCATTATGTTTTTTAATCATTACACTATAATATTTTGAATTCTGGGAAAGAATGACAGTATAAAACAGTTTGTCTGCAAATTAATAAAACAATTAAGAACATAACGGTGGCCATACTGGGACCGATCAATGATCCTTCTAGCCCAGTATCTGTCTTCCAACAGTGGCCAGTGCCATGTGCTTCAGAAGGAATGAACAAAATAGGGCAATTATTGAATGATCCTTCCCCTGTTGTCCAGTCCCATATCTAGCAGTTGAGGTTTAGGGACACCCAGAGCATAGGGTTGCATTCCTGACCATGTTGGCTAATAGCCATTGATGGACCTATCCTCCATTATAACAGTTTGGTTAGAGTTATATAAACTTGGAAGACAGCATTGGATTACCAGGTTTTCTCTGAGCTCTTAATTTTAGAGTGAATTAATGTAATGTAAAAATACCATTTGTGTTCTGAACTTGAGTCATTTATGTAACTGAGGACAGGATCTGATATTGAGCCTGTAAACTATTACTGACCTGCAGGATAAGGTCCTGCAATTTCCAATTATAAAATTTAACTATTTTGGAGGCTTTTCTTTCTTTCTTTTCTTAATTGCCTTCCCAATTCGTAGTTATCTGCTATATGTTGACTAGGAAGGGTCACTTCGGTATCACCAAGTAATAGTGTGCACAGTGCATTAGGGTGCTGCACTTCACTTCACGGGCTTGCCCTACCAGAGATCCTCCTTTCTTTCCTCTAGGAGGTTTCTGCAATTAGCTTTTGACAAAATCATGACAACCTGTTTCTTAGAATTGCCTTCAGGCCATTCCTCACCATCTCTTTCCAATAGACACAGGCATCTGGGGAGTTCCGTGGATCTCCTCTTGTCTAAGCATGACCAACGTGTTTCAATGTTTTCTGTTTGCAGTTTCTTTGTTAGTCTTGTTCTTCCAATAAAACCAGGAAATAAGCTGGGCAAAGTCATTCTAAGATCAAGGTCTCCTGAAAATATTTGCTTTTATTTATGTATGTATTTAATTGTATTTATTTAGTGATAGTTGTTGTGGACACTTTAGAGACACCTTGTCAAAGACTGTTAAAGCCTGACGAGATGTAGCTAGATAGTATGTGAAGAGAGATACATTAGAAATTAGACAGATACCCAGACAGATAAAACTAGACTACAATGCAAAATGTTATTATGTTCAAAAGGAGGCTGGATAACCATCCGTCTTGGATGGTTTAGACACACCAAATCCTACATCTTGGCAGGTGGTTAGACTCAATGACCCTTGCAGTTACCCTATGATTCTATGTTTGAAGAGAGGCCCTTTACCCATTCTTAGCTTGCATGATTTGTGCCCAGTGTAACTCAGGACAAATTGTAGTCAGAGAATCACTGATGTCCACTTTTGTGCAACAAATAGTGTATTCACATAATCATAGGTTCAGTTTTGGCCATTAATTTGCACCTGAAATTCAGGTCACTGAGTTATCTAAATAACAGGCTTGTGAGGACTAGAAGCTGGCTAAGAATCAACAGGCATATGAATTGCTACTGCAGTTATTTGTGTGCCCAGAATCTCAAGGACAAGATAAACAAGATGGCCCCTACCTGAGATGTGAGAGAAAGAAAGCTTATTTGTTACTTCAATACCTAGCATGGTGGAAGCTGGAACTGTAAGAAAAGTCCTTTCTCCGTGATGAAAAATGGCCCTTGTGGGTTGTTCCTGAAATAACATAGAAACTCTTTTATCTATTAAAACAAGCCAATGAATTAAGTAGGGAAGTTGTCCATCTCCCACTCTGCGAGGGAATCTTTATCCATTCTCCAAGCCATCCAGCACATGCCTATCAGAGAGACACTCTGCTGGCCATGTACAGAACTGAAAAAGTGAACTACAATAAAAGTCACTCCAACAAATTCATTATGTTGTCTCCTGTGCCTTCATCTCTGCTCTTTCACTTTAAGGGGAGAAGGGCTAGAAGACAGACAATCAATACTAGATCTAGAAACAACACCAGCTTTTGATCAACAAGGCCATCTGCCCTACTTCCCAAATAATCTCAAAAGCCTATTGATTCTAATTTTCTACTGATTAAAAAGTCATGTTCATTTTTACTTGCATATTCATAGATTAAAGAAGCAGAAATCCTTCCTTCTCTTCTGTGTCATTCAGTCTGTTTTCAGTAGGTCTCAATGACTTTTAGTATTTCCAAGGGGGCCATTGTTATGAAAGGGACATTTCAAATGATTTAACAGGATCCACTATGCTTACAGCTCAATAAACAAAGCAAAAGAGAGAAGTTCAATCCCCTTTTGAAAATATATCTCTGCTTATGAGTCAAATATTGTAACTGTGCTACAAGCATTGATAAAAGCTGTACTACTAGATTTGAGGAATAATGATTTTGGTTCCTCTATGAGGTTGGAAAAATCACTTGACACACTGAACTCTTAATGGTCTGGGGTATTTTGAATGTTCATTGTACTTTTGAAATATTTCGAATCAGTGTAACTCAAATATCACTTTTTGAAGACTCAGAAAATACAATGAAGGTAATGGTTGGGATTGTTAGTGGAGCTAAGCACCCAAATCCCATTTAAATTCAGTGGAAATTGAGCACCTAACTCTCATAGGCTTCTCTGAAAACTCCATCTGATAATTCCAGAGGAGTACCATACTGAACCACATTGAAATCCTGAAATAACGAAGAAACAAAACTATCCCTTAGCATCAGAACATCTTAGGAGCAATGGATAGTTTGAAGGGAAATGACTGTTGAACAAACACCAGGGATTCTAATAAAAACTCTTACTTACACCCATTTTACACTCCATTAACATCAGTGAAATAATATCTGATTTATATCAGTGTAAGCAAAAGGAAATGGCCTTATATGTACACGAAAGGATTAATTCCCATCTTCTCCCTGGGAAGCTGAGGGGGAGAGTCCTCTATATGAGCTGGGAGATTGAGACAGGAAGACTGTCTCAGAGTCAAGAGAATGTCTTGAGAATGTCAGAAAGAGACTCCATTTTGAGGGCAAAACATAGACTGCAGAAGATCACAATAGGCAGGGGACTATGGGTTCCACAAGAATAATTCATAGTTTAAATCTTTAAATGCCTTAAATAATAGTTCTTTTCCATTTTGAAACTAGAATAATTTCCCTAAACCTATCAGATGCTTACAGTTGTTAAATGTTTAACTTTAAAAAAACCAACAACCCTAAACTGGATCTTTAATAGCAAGTAGGTTACAGAAGAGAATTTTTTAAAGTGTTTGCTGTAGTTAATTTAGTTGGGGCAAGGTATTGATATGTCTAAGACTATATCACTCCTCTCTCTTGGCCAGAGGTAGGTAAAATTGGTCAGTACTCATCGTTATTAGTTAAGGGTAAAGAAGAAGTGAGGTCTCTACTCATTAAAAGACCAATTAGGAAGTGTGAGGATTCAGAGAGGACACAGAAGAACAACAACTGACCTCAAAATACCAGGTATGGCCAAAGTCCCCCTTGGAATGTTAAAGGTCTTCTTCAAAGTGGTACCATCAACAGAAATGTGTTATAGATACAGTATAGAGCCCTGTCCTGCTAGCATTATTCATGTGAATAATCCTAATTTCCATGGACCTAGTGACATAAAACAAGCAGGGTTTTCCCATATCTTTTGAGAAATTTCTGAAATGTTGAGCTTTTTCCACTAGCTGGTGGCAAACCAGTATTCAGTGCCAGAGATAGTTAATCTTATGTAGCAGTGTCTGCAGGGGAAAAAATATAGCTTTCATGTTGAAATCAATTCTGAAGGAGTCTTTTCTGGAACACTGCCTATTTATGACAGAACACAGATGACATTTTGTGAAGATGGTGGACATTTTATATTTGTTTTTGTTTTTTAAAGAAAAAATACTGCAATACAGGTGAAAAAGAAAATCAGACACAATATCAGCTTTCTTAAGAAGAAAACATAAAGAAAATAACTTGAGCATCAGAGAGCACAGACCAAGAATCTTTCCCTTTTGAGGGTATGTCTACACAGCCGATGTTTTAATATGGCTGTGTAGTCACAGCTCCAGTGCTGGGAGAGAGTTCTTCCCACACTATAATAAAACCACCTCCATGGGGGGAATAGCTACTGGTGCTGGGATCGTGGATCCCAGCACTGTAGCACTGTCTACACTGCCTCTTTACAGCATTGAAACTTGCATCACTCAGGGAGTGTTTGATGCCACTGCAGAGCAGAGCACAGAGATAAATAAACAAGAATCACATTACGCTGCTTCTCCAGAAGGTCCCTGTTCTAATGTCTATTACTTGAGGGCAGAAAAGCATGTCATTCTGCTGCAGACTGATCACCTGAAAAAGCTAAAGAAAAGCTAAAAAGCAAGCAAAATTACCTAGCAGATGGTATCTATTTGGCATCCTGATAAATTGACACTAAATTTTCAGATCTTTGAGAGGATTCTGAGGTAATGAAAACGTCTTGTGAAACAATTTGTTTAGCTTTTCAGCAGTACAAAGCACCCATGTTACAAATTTGTAGACAATGAGAGATAGAAAGGTAGTCAGAGTAGTCAACACCTTTTCAATCTGCATTAAAACAAATGACCTGGCTGATGAACTGGTTTCATTTCTCTCAATCCCAAACTTGTTTTCAAGATCTGGTAAAAGAGAGTTTATGCCACTTTAATGGTCTCTTTATAGCCAGAAAGATTTTGCATTTTAGACTTAGGGAACTGTTGATAGAATGAAGGAGATTAGAACTCTGACTAGTTCTACTGAACCAGTGAAACACTCATCACCCATTCAGGAAAATATTCCCGTATGGCTGAAAGATGGACAGGATGTAGTTTAATGAGGTATGAGTACTTTATGGAAGTGGAAATACACTGCTGAAAGGTATGAGGCTACTTGTGTTGATATTATGAAGAATATTTTTGTCATTGATATGAATCACATTTCTCATAATGTCATTCCCATTCTTTAGAAGGGACTGGGAAAGATGCTGTATTTTATTTGGCCTTTAGGACACTGAGAGAATCTGTCTGGTGAGCAAACTCATTTATAAAAGCTTAGCGGGACTGCAAGCTTACAGTGAGCTTAATTAAACTTTGGGAAGGCATTATCAAATGATAATTTTGTCTCTCTTGTTTCTTCTTCTCCTCTCAGCCTCTGCAGTTCTCAAACCCAGAAGTCTCTGTGGAACAGCCTGTTCCCACTGTACATTTTATGCATTGGTGCAATATGCGATAGAGAGAGGATCATTATATTCAAAGAAACCAGTTCTATGTGTAGTGTTCACATGGATCACACACCATTATTTTTCCCCATCACCTTGCTCAATGAAACACTGTACTTATTTCAGTCTGATTTCTTGCCTTTAACTCAAAAGGCATCTTCCGCAAATCACAGTAAGTTTTTTCTTTGTCTTCAGTTAGTGCTGCTTCTTTGGTAGCTATTAATGTTACCAGGAGGGAGTTATGGTGGGCTCATTTAGTCAAACACTACATAGACACTGTGTCACAAGCAGAGTAGTTATTAGGAACAGTCATGAGAATATCCTCAGGATAAGTTGAGCTTCTCATTTGAATCATAAAATCTTCTTCCTTTCTTTGTCTTTCTTTGTAGTCACAGCTCCAGTGCTGGGAGAGAGTTCTCCCCACACTGTAATAAAACCACCTCCATGGGGGGAATATACAGAAAGAATACTAAGAACTTAAAACTCTTTTTTTTGTGGGTCAGGAGGAGGAAATAAAGTCCTTTCTGAAGAAAACTGAGCAGCTTGAGTATTTAATAGTTTATTGGGAACTTTGCGTGAGGCAAAATGATGGGAGGGAGGGAAAGGTTTCATTTATTTTATTACTATACTTTACACTCAGAGTTCTAAGAGGCAGTGGTGCCAATTTTCACAATTTTATCTTGAATTTCATGATATTTAATGTTTATGTTAAAGCCCTAGTTTCTGGAGTCAGCTGATTATATGAGAATCCCATATTCCCACGTTACATAATCTGTCCCTGATTCTCAATTATTTTTCAGTAGCTAGACAGTGTGCAAATCCATGCACGCTGCTTCACTTCTATCTTTAGCACTTTCTGTCACTTTACCCACAATGAACATGGCCACTTTGACATTTTAATCCAGATGCCCCAAGATGAAAATCTTCTCATTATAAATCAATTATATCCACAAATATTTCATCATTAGACAGTTCAGTATAATGATAATTACCTGAAGATGCTGTTCTATTTCAAGTAACAGGGGAACTTCTTAATTCAAGGCACTGAGGATAAAAAATTAGATACATGAACCATAGACTGCTTAAATCATGCCTTCACTATATGAGTTTTCACATAGCACTGCCTAAACTCTCATGGTCTGGTTTTTGCTCTTCCTTATACAGCTTTTACATTGATGGAACTCAACTGACTTGACTTGACTTATTCTTGATGAGGGTAGATGATTACTGAATCTGGGCCTCAAAATCTTGTCCCAGACACTGGGATGGGTTCTCTGGGAAAGTTTCTTCTTTAATTGTTCCGAAGTCCTAATCAGGAATCTAGGGGGGGGACGTTCTTACAGTTATTCCCTGTCAACTTAGTAATGACCATCCATATGGAGTTATACATATGTGAGTGCAGATAAATGGGGAAAATTTTTCTACTGGGGTAAGTAGGTGAAACTCTATTGAAGTCAATGGAGCTGTGACCATTTATACCAGCAGAGAATGTAGCTTTTGCTGTGATGGATCAGGCCTCTAGTACACCTAGAATAGCATCCTGCTACTTCTGAAAATGGCCAGATCTGAAGTTTAAGAGCAATGTGCACTAATCTGTAAAGAACCTGTCTAATTGTACAAGCTACAGTTCTGGATAAAACAATAAAATAATAATAAAAAGCTAAGGATGAAGAAACAGAAGTCAAAGAAATTGATGATCTTATTCCAGTTGAGTAGCCAGCAAGGCACATTGTATTAATTGGACATGGAGGAGTTCTCTTTTGTTTTGAACTGTTTTTTTAAATGCTCATATTTTGTGAAGCATGTGCGCGCACACACACATTAACACACACAATTGGGCTATTAAGACTCAATAGATGCATTGATTTGTCTTTCTTCTTTCTTTTTCTCATCATTCATTAAACGATACACAATGACTTGGCTCCCCACATTATTTAAAAATCTATTTCTTTACTTCTCGTGTTTTATTGTGAACAAAAAGTAGTCTTGTGCCGCAAAGGCTCATCAAAGTCATAATTATATTTCTTTTGTCTGCATTGATCTGTCTGTCATCTGTTAGCATTTGAATGTGCTATACGTCTTTCTGCATTTGTCCTCATTCTTCCTCATTATTTACTGCTTCTGCATCATCCACTACTGATTGTTAACTTCTTTCTGCTCTCTCTGCCTTTAATTTTTCTGGCATGTTATTAACACTGTATTTAACCTTCTAGCTGTTCCAAACCAGAAATGTTGGTGATGCTTTTTTGTATTTTAATTTTGCAAATGTACTAAAATATATTGTTTATACTAATAGCACTGATGTTTATCTACATGACCAGTCTGCTAAAAGAAGGGAGGAAGTTTTGTTAAGCAACACAAGTTGGAATCATGCGATCCCTGGTCCAAACAAACACCTTCACATTTTTCCCCCAAGCTTCCCTTTATGCATGGAGCACCCTCTCTGAAGTAATTGGTGAAGTCAAAACCTCTTCCAAATTCTTCCTCAAAACCCATTTCTACTGTGATGCCTATGATAAATTATCAACTAACAATGGTTAGAGAGGTGGCCAGTAAGGATTAAGGACTGCTGATATAATTTCTGATTTGGGTTTATTTTTAGCATTCGTAATTCTGGTTTATTATAGTTAATTATAAATATGTCATCTTGAAATCTGCTAATTGTCCCACAACTGATAAAAGGTGTTCATAGCAATGTTACATTTGTCCTCCCTCCCTCTGATGCCCCTCCCCCTCAAGTGTTGGTTACAGCATTTGCTATGTCTTGACTTAATTCAGATGGCAAATGTTGTGAGACAGTGGGTCTTTGAACATGTGTTTGAACAGCACCTAGCACAATGGAGCCTTTGAATGCTCCTGTAAAGCAAATAGTAGATATGTACATCCTGCCCCCACTGAAGTCAATGTGGATTTTCCCATTTACTTCTCTGAGAGCAGGCCCTTAATCTTTTGGGGTCATCATCTGTAAAATGAAAATAACAATGCTCACTTATTTCCCAGGAGTATTCTGAGACTTTTTAGAAAGAAGCTTGAGATAATCAGATAAAACACACAAAAGGGAGGCAAAATATTCTAAATTGTGGTCCAGAAACTTAGATGATGTAAATTGTAATTAGTAGAGCTACACTGATTTATACATACTGAGAATATGGTCTTGAATGTCTTATTTTAACATAGATTTAAGCAAATTTGTCACAAGTCATTAAGGCTGACATTAAAAACCTTGGAATTTCACTTTAATTGATAATAACAATACCTAGTTCTTATATAGCATTTTATGTCAGTAGATCCCAAAGTGTTTTAAAAAGCAGGAGAGCGTCATTGTTTGGGTTCAGAGGAACATCACAATATTCTCATGTTTCTCCAGCTAGAAGGTTACTAACCCCTTGGGAATGAAATATTCAGCTAGAAATCTGACCAGGACATGTTTTCTTTCACATTCAATTGCTATTTATTTTTTCTCCTGTTGTTATATGGGGTTGACCTTTCTCATGGTATTTGGGGCACTTCTACCTGGCATCAAGGAGAGCAGAGGTGATCACAAAAGTGAAGTAAAACTTAACTGGACATTTTTCCTACTTTGCAAAAGCTTTGGTTTCAGTCTATTTTGACTTATGGGCAAATGTTTGTATTGGTTCTTATTTTATCCAAACAAGATTCCTAGATTTTATTGCCAGAAAGGGACTATTATTATAATCTAATTTGCTCTTCAGCATAACCCAGGCGATAAAATTTCAACCAGCAATACTTTAATTAAACTCAATAAAATGTGGTTGAGCTACAGAATATCTTTTAGAAAGACATCTGCTCCTTTGATAAGCTATTCCAATGATTAATTGTCCTCAGTGTTAAAAAATATGTGCCTTATTTCCAGTTTACATTTGTCTAGCTTCAAATTCCAGCCATTAGAACCTGTCATGTCTTTTTTATTTGCTAGAATAAAGAGTCTTCTACCATCTTTTCCCTATGTAGTTACTTATAGACTGTGATCAAGTGATCTTTCAACCTTCTCTTCAATAAGCAAAGGAGACTGAACTCTCTAAATCTTTCAAGGTTTTACCCATCCCTAGAACGCAATTTAATAAAACATCACACATTAGTTTCTTTCTCTCTCTCTGTTCTTTCCTTTTTCAAGTTTTGTTGGCCACCAGTTCCCTGTCAACTAGCACTTCACCCACCCACAGTCCCCAGCTGCCACTGGTTTTCATTTTACATCCAAAGGAGCAGAATGCATTGCCTGCTATCAACACTGCCATTCTTCCCTCTGTGCTGGGAGGTGATGAGTCATCCCCAAACTAGAGAGTCTAGTCAATCCACAAACCAGGAGCTGGTCTGGTGATTCTGAGAGCACATTTATAAGCCCCAGAAGATAGACAGCAGTTGTTTTGTGGCCTGGAACTCTCTGCTGCTTAAGAGTGGTGATGAACTCTTTATCCTACTCCAGTCTTGTCCCTAATCCTGCTGCAGCCCTGCTCTGGCAGCAGCCTAAATTCCAGCCACTACTTTTACCTTGTTCCAATCCTGATTTTTATGCCTTATTCTGGCTCTGAGCCTTGGCCTGACTGCCACTGGTCCAGCTACCAGGTGTGACTATCTTCATTTCAGTTTTATACATGCAAAGTATCAAGAAAAGGTGCTTATACAGATTTTCATTGGCCTAGGATGGGATACTTTTGAATCTTAGAGATCAGTACAGTATTCTGCTATCCAAACTAATCTTTTGCTTCATTTATTCCACAGCCAATATGTATGTCTCCTGTAGCAGGAAGCATATGGGCACCCGGGGTGGGGGTCGGGGGGGCTGTCAGGTGCCAGGTTTTCCTGCAGGAAGGAAATTTGGAAAATCCATAGAAATGGAAAGCAGTACTCGGACTATGTCCACACCACCAAGCCTTCACCATAGGAAGCCAAGGTTGCCTCTGTATATGTTGGTGATTTAGGTAATGGAAAGGTTTAGTGCTTCAAAACCACACCCTGAGATCCTTTGCCCTGGCTGAAATACTACTTCAGAGGAGGTGCTGAAGGAGCCAGTGCAGAAGATTTCATGGCTCTGGGCTGTACAGGAGGCAGAGATTAACTCACAGTTGGGTACAAATTAGGTACCCTTAAATAGCCTAATATTGGTTCAAACAGTTTTCTAATTGGAAGAATTAGCCATGTGTCCCCTTAGATATAGCATCTTGGACAGCCCCCTCTATTGTTTATGCCTAATGGCAGAGAAGGAAGAAGGTGGAGAGTAAGGCGATTCTTCCACCACCTACCCTCTACTTCTTCTCCCACCTCAGTGAAGGGTGGGGAATGAATATGCATTGACAGCCTTGTTATTTTTTTAGGTGCAATTTTTATCTTGAGATGTCTTGTGGAGGCATGGTGATTCACAGGGGTGTTGTGAGGAATCCTTAGTTAATGCTTGTACAGTACTTTGGGGATGGAACATGCTAGCTAAGTACTATGTGTTTAGTCTTTTCCCATCAAGCTTATGTTGCCTCCTGTAGAATTTGGTGCCATTCTTCTTCAGATATGAAGGGATCTCACCACAGAATTTCAGCCCATCTTGCTGCAGAGTTCACAAAACCAATAAGAAGGTAGCACTGTGTTATACTATACTGTTATACTAGCATATAAGAGTAAGGAGCTACTGCTTTCCAGCTCTGCATGACTGGGTGAATGAATTAGATCCACTGATCACTGCCCTACCCTCCCACAGGAACAAAGTGACTCCATGGGAATGAGAACAGCCCTGTGAGCACTGCCGGGCAGGCCATAAGAACCCCTAGTTTCAACTGCACCAGATGGAAGGATCTTCATTGCCTCCTGCCTCTGTGTCACAGCTGGCACTTTGGCTTCAGCCGTCTTCACACACAGCACTGATGCTGCCATGGCTTGAACGTTACCAGTTTTTTTATCCAGTCCTTTCATTCCCTGCTTGTTGCTGCCATTTAATTACCCTTATAAGCTTTTGCCTCCTTGCTGCCAATGGCTCAACTGCTCCATTGTTGCTGCTTGGGTAACTGAGCCTGGCAATTGCGTCATCTCTATCATTGAATTAACTCTCTGCCTTATTATTAGTTTTAACTTTGCCCTTTGACTTACTCATTGCTCCAAATGATCGTATTCTGCCCCCGGGGTCTCATCATGCCACCTTCTTCTCTCTCCTCACCTCTTCTCCTCTATTATCCTCCTTTCTACTGCCCTTTTCTCCACTCCTAATCCCATACCCAGCTCTTTTCATATAACCAGTGTAATAGAACAGGGTGACCTGTTTAAACACCAAGCAGATATATGCTACAAAGTAAACAACAGAGGGAGAGGGCACCCAGTTTTTCTCTTCTCCACCTTGTGACATTATTGATACCTGTGCAATGTAAATGTAAAATGTTGCCAGATCAGCTTGTATATCCATGTTGCTCTCACCTTGCTGGGGTGTGGATGATAGCCCAAGGTGCAACAGAATGAAGAGTCAGGTCGAGCACATGCACATGTCCAAGAAATCACATTTTCTTCTTTTATCTGTGTCCTCTCCTCCCTTTAAATTTCCCCTTTGTGCATTATCACCTGTGCTGTTGGTTCTAAACATAGAACATAAGATTATGCGGCCCTCAGGCTTAACCCTCAGCTGTGCCCAGTAACTGCTAGGTTTAGGAGAAGGAGGAAATCCTAATCCAGCTGCCAGCATAGTTCAGAGCAGCTCTGTCTGTCTGGCTGTTGCTGCAAGACTTGATCCGCCTAAAAGGAATTGCTGGAGTGCAGTGCATTCTTGGCATGTCCCCTCCCATCCCTGGCACACCATGTACACTGAACATTTGCAAGGGGTATATCTTAGGAACTGGCTATACAAGTTCCCCACTATAATGAAGTAATACCCAGCAAGGAGAATCTGGTGGCTTTCTGGCCCCTATGTGCCACAAGAGATGTACAAAAGGGCTGGAGAGGGGCTGAACTCCACCTCTTTCACAAGTCTGTGAAGTGTCATGCAAAGGTTTGGTGCTACTCTGTAAATAATATGAATAAGGTAAATATTCTCAAGGAAAAGAAAAGGTGCAAGGTGTAAATGACAATGATTCACATATCCTTAAGAGCAGTGTTTCTCAAATTTTTGTATTGGTGACCCCTTTCACACAGCAAACCTATGAGTGTGACCCCCCCCATACACTTTTTTTATATTTAACACTATTATAAATGCTGGAGGCAAAGCGGGGCTTGCAGGTGGAGGCTGACAGCTCGTGATCCCCCATGTAATAACCTTGTGACCCCCCCGAGGGGTCACGACCCCCGGTTTGAGAATCCCTGCTTAAGAGGAAGTATGAAGAAGGGAACATGAAAGGAAACTCAAAGGTATGAAAACCAGAATGTACGGGGGGAGGAAGGGGAACTGTTTCATGTTCATTTTGTACCTGGACATTGTTTTATCAGTGGTCTGTCATTGTTGTTCTTCAAAAAGCACAACAGGACAAACTCATTACTTTTCAGAGTTATGCAAGCCAAAGTTGTTATATCTCCTCCTTTTGTAAAGCAGGAGTTCATGAAAATAATCTTTTATTCCTCTGTTCCAGAAAAGCACACCCAGCATGCACACCCAGACCTGCACATATACAAGCACATTGAATACACTCATGAGATCTTAATACACACGGCCAGCTTCAACACATAAATAATAATGTCCCTTTGCCATTCTAATGCAACCGGAGTGAGCTAGACCTGTAAAATCAGGAGCTGGTTTATGAAAGGTCAGACAGTCTTCTGCACTCCAAAGCCCAGTGGAGAGTGAAGAAATCCCCAGAACAGTGGATCTGGGCAGACAAGGTTAGGGTCACAAAAGGAAAGAGTGCTGGCTCCCTGGCATGTTCCCCCCACCCCACACTGTCCCAGCAGAAGGCAATCCATGAGTGCTCATGGAGGAGATCCAGTGGCTACAGCATTGTCTCCCATTCAATCTACGTTAGCACTTACCGTTGCAGTATTAACTTACTGTGTTTCCTCTGCTACTGAGTAAACTGCCTTTTCCTAACTTCTGAGAGTGAGTCTGGTGGTGCTGGAAGGTGGGATAGCACTGGTTCTCTCCTGGAGGCCAGTAGGAGCTTGGAGATGGTGTATAGACACAGAATCCACGCAGAGTCCAGTCCTAGGAGATCTGCATGCTCAGTGGAGAGAAGCCCCTGTCATTCTCAGAAGGGAAATGGCCTCTCTTCCTAATCTGCCCACATGGAAATGATTAGTTGGAAACTCTGAAAGTAAATATTCAGGGAGTTTTTTAGTCCTCCTGTGTGGGAATAACCCACATTGATCTGGTATCTCACAAGCCACTGGGGCTAGCAATAAATTCCCCTCTGTATTGAAACATTGAAAACCCTAGGCTTACTGGCAAGGTCTGAGCTATCAGGTCATAAAATTACATCACTCTCATGACCAGCTCAGCTTTTCCCTTGTGTTTGGTTTCTGATACTATTGTAGTGGCCAGTTTCTTAACAATTAATGATGTCAGCCACTTGAAAGCTGGAATTGCCAGTTTACACATGGTGTAATAAAACTGGTTTCTCAGTAGAGCTGGTGAAAGTGTTTTTTTTTTTTAATTCTACAGACCATGCTGCATGAATTATAAGATCCACTTCACCCACAGTCCCAGGAATACCTGATACAGGAGGTGGGTGTGGGGTATCCCTATCCTCCCCGGAAAAAGTTTTTATACTTCATGGTGACATTGTTTTTCAAATCCTCATAGGAAGTAAGCTTAGTATGGTAAAGCTGTTGGTACTGGAAAGCATAAAGTTATGTTTTGAATAAGTCACTGGTGTGTAAATACTGTACAGCTGACCTAACTGCGGTCTGTTTAATTGTGTCAGTACTGAATGGTTTATATACCTTTCATGGGGATTGAAGTAATATTCATCATAAACATTATTTGTTGTAGATATAATCAATTGCATCTGGTGAATATATAGAATTTAAAACTATAGGGGTATAAAATGTATAGTATATAGAAAGACTAATGGTACTATCACAGGTTTCAGAGTAGCAGCCGTGTTAGTCTGTATTCGCAAAAAGAAAAGGAGTACTTGTGGCACCTTAGAGACTAACAAATTTATTAGAGCTAGCTTTCGTGAGCTACAGCTCACTTCAGGGATGCAATTCGGTGGAAAAACAGAGGAGAGATTATATACACACACACAGAGAACATGAAACAATGGGTTTATCATACACACTGTAAGGAGAGTGATCACTTAAGATAAGCCATCACCAACAGCAGGGGGGGGAAGGAGGAAAACCTTTCATGGTGACAAGCAGGTAGGCTAATTCCAGCAGTTAACAAGAATATCAGAGGAACAGTGGGGGGTGGGGTGGGAGGGAGAAATACCATGGGGAAATAGTTTTACTTTGTGTAATGACTCATCCATTCCCAGTCTCTATTCAAGCCTAAGTTAATTGTATCCAGTTTGCAAATTAATTCCAATTCAGCAGTCCTCTCGTTGGAGTCTGTTTTTGAAGCTTTTTTGTTGAAGTATAGCCACTCTTAGGTCTGTGATCGAGTGACCAGAGAGATTGAAGTGTTCTCCAACTGGTTTTTGAATGTTATAATTCTTGACGTCTGATTTGTGTCCATTCATTCTTTTACGTAGAGACTGTCCAGTTTGGCCAATGTACATGGCAGAGGGGCATTGCTGGCACATGATGGCATATATCACATTGGTAGATGCACAGGTGAACGAGCCTCTGATGGGTGGCTGATGTGATTAGGCCCTATGATGGTATCCCCTGAATAGATATGTGGACAGAGTTGGCAACGGGCTTTGTTGCAAGGATAGGTTCCTGGGTTAGTGGTTCTGTTGTGTGGTGTGTGGTTGCTGGTGAGTATTTGCTTCAGATTGGGGGGCTGTCTGTAAGCAAGGACTGGTCTGTCTCCCAAGATCTGAGAGAGCGATGGCTCGTCCTTCAGGATAGGTTGTAGATCCTTGATGATGCGTTGGAGGGGTTTTAGTTGGGGGCTGAAGGTGATGGCTAGTGGCGTTCTGTTGTTTTCTTTGTTGGCCTGTCCTGTAGTAGGTGACTTCTGGGTACTCTTCTGGCTCTGTCAATCTGTTTCTTCACTTCAGCAGGTGGGTACTGTAGTTGTAGGAATGCATGATAGAGATCTTGTAGGTGTTTGTCTCTGTCTGAGGGGTTGGAGCAAATGCGGTTATATCGTAGCGCTTGGCTGTAGACAATGGATCGAGTGGTATGATCTGGATGAAAGCTAGAGGCATGTAGGTAGGAATAGCGGTCAGTAGGTTTCCGATATAGGGTGGTGTTTATGTGACCATCGCTTATTAGCACCGTAGTGTCCAGGAAGTGGATCTCTTGTGTGGACTGGTCCAGGCTGAGGTTGATGGTGGGATGGAAATTGTTGAAATCATGGTGGAATTCCTCAAGAGCTTCTTTTCCATGGGTCCAGATGATGAAGATGTCATCAATGTAGCGCAAGTAGAGTAGGGGCATTAGGGAACGAGAGCTGAGGAAGCGTTGTTCTAAGTCAGCCATAAAAATGTTGGCATACTGTGGGGCCATGCGGGTACCCATCGCAGTGCCGCTGATTTGAAGGTATACATTGTCACCAAATGTGAAATAGTTATGGGTCAGGACAAAGTCACAAAGTTCTGCCACCAGGTTAGCCGTGACAGTATCGGGGATACTGTTCCTGACGGCTTGTAGTCCATCTTTGTGTGGAATGTTGGTGTAGAGGGCTTCTACATCCATAGTGGCTAGGATGGTGTTTTTAGGAAGATCACCAATGGACTGTAGTTTCCTCAGGAAATCGGTGGTGTCTCGAAGATAGCTGCCACACACCACACAACAGAACCACTAACCCAGGAACCTATCCTTGCAACAAAGCCCGTTGCCAACTCTGTCCACATATCTATTCAGGGGATACCATCATAGGGCCTAATCACATCAGCCACACCATCAGAGGCTCGTTCACCTGTGCATCTACCAATGTGATATATGCCATCATGTGCCAGCAATGCCCCTCTGCCATGTACATTGGCCAAACTGGACAGTCTCTACGTAAAAGAATGAATGGACACAAATCAGACGTCAAGAATTATAACATTCAAAAACCAGTTGGAGAACACTTCAATCTCTCTGGTCACTCGATCACAGACCTAAGAGTGGCTATACTTCAACAAAAAAGCTTCAAAAACAGACTCCAACGAGAGACTGCTGAATTGGAATTAATTTGCAAACTGGATACAATTAACTTAGGCTTGAATAGAGACTGGGAATGGATGAGTCATTACACAAAGTAAAACTATTTCCCCATGGTATTTCTCCCTCCCACCCCACCCCCCACTGTTCCTCTGATATTCTTGTTAACTGCTGGAATTAGCCTACCTGCTTGTCACCATGAAAGGTTTTCCTCCTTCCCCCCCCTGCTGTTGGTGATGGCTTATCTTAAGTGATCACTCTCCTTACAGTGTGTATGATAAACCCATTGTTTCATGTTCTCTGTGTGTGTGTATATAAATCTCTCCTCTGTTTTTTCCACCAAATGCATCCGATGAAGTGAGCTGTAGCTCACGAAAGCTTATGCTCTAATAAATTTGTTAGTCTCTAAGGTGCCACAAGTACTCCTTTTCTTTTTGCGAATACAGACTAACACGGCTGCTACTCTGAAACCTGTGATTATGCAAGGCACTGAATTTAGCCGTATAGAGTGGAAATCTGTCAACTTCATGAAAAAACTCGCACAGATACAGACAGACATCATCTTCCTCTCCAAATGCAAACAGATGGACATCATACCGAAAGGACTGAAGGTAAAAAATCCATTACAATCTACATACCACACAGACTATGCTGACAGCTTGTGCCACACACTCTCAAGGAAACTGCGGAACCACCTGATCAACATCCTCTACAGCAAACAGGGAAAGATTAAGAATGAGCTCTCAAAACTGGATACTCTCATAAAGAACCAACCTTCCACACAAACTTCCTCGTGGCTGGACTTTACAAAAACTAGACAAGCCATTTACAAAACACACTTTGATTCTCTACAAAAGAAAAAGGACACTAAGCTATCTAAACTACTATATGCCACAAGGGGCCACAACAATGGTTCCCGTAACCCACCCAGCAATATTGTTAATCTATCCAACTATACTCTTAGCCCAGCGGAAGAATCTGTCCTATCTCGGGGCCTCTCCTTTTGCCCCTCCACCCCCACGAACATGATACAGTTCTGTGGTGACCTAGATCCTATTTTCGACGTCTCAGACTCAAGGAATATTTCCAACACACCTCTGACCAACATATTAACCCACAGAGACCTTCCTGCCAACACTACAAAAAGAAGGATTCTAGGTGGACTCCTCCTGAAGGTCGAAACAGCAGCCTGGATTTCTACATAGACTGCTTCCGCCGACGTGCACGAGCTGAAATTGTGGAAAAGCAGCATCGCTTACCCCATAACCTCAGCCATGCAGAACACAGTGCCATCCACAGCCTCAGAAACAACTCTGACATCATAATCAAAAAGGCTGACAAAGGAGGTGCTGTCGTCATCATGAATAGGTCAGAGTATGAACAAGAGGCTACTAGGCAGCTCTCCAACACCACTTTCTACAAGCCATTACCCTCTGATCCCACTGAGAGTTACCAAAAGAAACTACAGCATTTGCTCAAGAAACTCCCTGAAAAAGCACAAGAACAAATCCGCACAGACACACCCCTGGAGCCAGGACCTGGGGTATTCTATCTGCTACCCAAGATCCATAAACCTGGAAATCCTGGACGCCCCATCATCTCAGGCATTGGCACCCTGACAGCAGGATTGTCTGGCTATGTAGACTCCCTCCTCAGGCCCTTCGTTACCAGCACTCCCAGCTATCTTCGAGACACCACCGATTTCCTGAGGAAACTACAGTCCATTGGTGATCTTCCTAAAAACACCATCCTAGCCACTATGGATGTAGAAGCCCTCTACACCAACATTCCACACAAAGATGGACTACAAGCCGTCAGGAACAGTATCCCCGATACTGTCACGGCTAACCTGGTGGCAGAACTTTGTGACTTTGTCCTGACCCATAACTATTTCACATTTGGTGACAATGTATACCTTCAAATCAGCGGCACTGCGATGGGTACCCGCATGGCCCCACAGTATGCCAACATTTTTATGGCTGACTTAGAACAACGCTTCCTCAGCTCTCGTTCCCTAATGCCCCTACTCTACTTGCGCTACATTGATGACATCTTCATCATCTGGACCCATGGAAAAGAAGCTCTTGAGGAATTCCACCATGATTTCAACAATTTCCATCCCACCATCAACCTCAGCCTGGACCAGTCCACACAAGAGATCCACTTCCTGGACACTACGGTGCTAATAAGCGATGGTCACATAAACACCACCCTATATCGGAAACCTACTGACCGCTATTCCTACCTACATGCCTCTAGCTTTCATCCAGATCATACCACTCGATCCATTGTCTACAGCCAAGCGCTACGATATAACCGCATTTGCTCCAACCCCTCAGACAGAGACAAACACCTACAAGATCTCTATCATGCATTCCTACAACTACAGTACCCACCTGCTGAAGTGAAGAAACAGATTGACAGAGCCAGAAGAGTACCCAGAAGTCACCTACTACAGGACAGGCCCAACAAAGAAAACAACAGAACGCCACTAGCCATCACCTTCAGCCCCCAACTAAAACCCCTCCAACGCATCATCAAGGATCTACAACCTATCCTGAAGGACGAGCCATCGCTCTCTCAGATCTTGGGAGACAGACCAGTCCTTGCTTACAGACAGCCCCCCAATCTGAAGCAAATACTCACCAGCAACCACACACCACACAACAGAACCACTAACCCAGGAACCTATCCTTGCAACAAAGCCCGTTGCCAACTCTGTCCACATATCTATTCAGGGGATACCATCATAGGGCCTAATCACATCAGCCACACCATCAGAGGCTCGTTCACCTGTGCATCTACCAATGTGATATATGCCATCATGTGCCAGCAATGCCCCTCTGCCATGTACATTGGCCAAACTGGACAGTCTCTACGTAAAAGAATGAATGGACACAAATCAGACGTCAAGAATTATAACATTCAAAAACCAGTTGGAGAACACTTCAATCTCTCTGGTCACTCGATCACAGACCTAAGAGTGGCTATACTTCAACAAAAAAGCTTCAAAAACAGACTCCAACGAGAGACTGCTGAATTGGAATTAATTTGCAAACTGGATACAATTAACTTAGGCTTGAATAGAGACTGGGAATGGATGAGTCATTACACAAAGTACAACTATTTCCCCATGGTATTTCTCCCTCCCACCCCACCCCCCACTGTTCCTCTGATATTCTTGTTAACTGCTGGAATTAGCCTACCTGCTTGTCACCATGAAAGTTTTTCCTCCTTCCCCCCCCTGCTGTTGGTGATGGCTTATCTTAAGTGATCACTCTCCTTACAGTGTGTATGATAAACCCATTGTTTCATGTTCTCTGTGTGTGTGTATATAAATCTCTCCTCTGTTTTTTCCACCAAATGCATCCGATGAAGTGAGCTGTAGCTCACGAAAGCTTATGCTCTAATAAATTTGTTAGTCTCTAAGGTGCCACAAGTACTCCTTTTCTTAATGGTACTATGTGACCATATATACACACAATGAAGAATAATGGCCCATTGAGTAAATAAGATAAAATTTCCAAAATGCATAAACAACTCCTTGCTGTGTTAGCAGGGAAAATGGGTTAATTATCAGTAAGGTTGCTTAAATGAGTTTCCTGTGCAAATTTACCTGAGACATTCATATAGCTTCATAGAAGATTAAAGCAATTACTATTTGAACTCTTAAAACAATGTCCCC
The DNA here is from genome assembly GCF_009764565.3 of Dermochelys coriacea. Taxonomy (NCBI): domain Eukaryota; kingdom Metazoa; phylum Chordata; order Testudines; family Dermochelyidae; genus Dermochelys; species Dermochelys coriacea. Next base: position 93,435,375 of record NC_050073.1, on the reverse strand, counting down.
TTTAATTTCTAACGAGAAGAACTGAAAAACCATAAACTAGGTTTTACCTTCATTTCATTTGTTTGTTTAATTAAAGATAAACTAGCACTTAGTGCAGTTCACACTTACAAGACAATGCAGCAAGCCCAAAGAGTAAGAGATCCTGTTAACTGAAACCCACTCAGAATGAGTGAAACTCCATGTATGGAGAAGCAGAATGTCAGCTTTCAATCTTCAATGCACAACACAATTCTGCTTCAAGTGAACGTCTGCTTCTCCTGAGGCTGCTGGAGCAGTGGGGGAACTTCCCTGTGAGATGGCTCCACTTCATGTTATGACCTCAAGGGATTGATGCTTGTTGGGCTGAGGCAGGAAAGGAAACTCTGCAGGGGACTGTGTCTTCTCCAGCTCTGGAGCAGAAGTCTGGATTTTGCACCATCCCTTTCCATGTCATAAAGTGGGTTCCCCATGTGTAACTATTATTAACTAGCTCTATGAGCCAGTGGAAGAGCCTAGCCCTGCTTCGTCACCCACAATCCCAGCCTCCTGTGGGTTAATTCGCATGCTGGGATGGTAGCAAAGAGCATTCTTTCTCCCGGTGCAAGTAGTATAATTGTGCTGTGCTTTTGCTCAGGAAGCACAAATAGCAGAGGGGTTGCTATCTCCCTCACCCAGTTCCTGTGTGAGCCTGCAGTAGAACCCTGCACATTTTATTCTTGGTCTGTTATGCAGGAGGTCAGACTAGATTATCATCATGGTCTTTTCTGGCCTTTAAAATCTATTAATCTATCTGGCCCCATATATATATATTAAACAAGACAGGTGGATCTTCTGTGGTGTTAATATCACTATCACCCCACAGTCCCATTGATGTCAGTGGGTGTTCTTTCTGCACAAGAATCAAAGGTAGTATGTAGCTTTTATAGATCAAATAAGTATGGAACACCCATGTTTCAAAGGTAGCACGGGTAGCTTATTCCATTTCTTTGGGGCTGAAATCCCCAAAGCCTGACTCTCATAGCTACATTTAGCTCTGAGCCCTTTAATATTATTGGACTAGTTTGAATTAAGGACATATTTACAGACTGCATTGGAAAAATAATTGATTGTACTTGATTGGGAGTTTTGCCTGATTAAGGACTGGAGATTCTGTCTCTGTATATGGTTCATAACATCAGGCAGGGTTTCAATAAAAGGATTTCAAGACAACCTTTGGTTCAGCAAATGCACAAAAGCAAAGATTTTGATTTTCCAAGGCATGCACTGAAGTGCTGCCAGGATGAATTTGGTGCATATTTGTAATGTCTAAGAATGAATTCAATTAAAACGGAAACAAAATCTCTGCAAGGAATATGGACTTTAAAATGTAAATTTCACATGCTAAGTATTATTTTAAGCCCTTTTTAGAAACATGAAATAACTGTTTTTTGAGACATGAACACAGTCCATTCAGATGACAAACTCCTTTGTTTCATTAAGTGTCCCTTTGAATGCTTTGGTTGCAGTATTTATCACCTGGCACCTAATTAAGTAATTATACAAGATGGAGTCACAGAATGATGCCTGTCCCCAGATAATTAGATATCTGATGCAAAAATTGTGGGGCACATCCCTGTTAAATGTCAGATCTGTATGATTAAAAACTTGGGACCTTATTTCCCTCCCAAACCCACATCATTCCTTAAAAAAAAAGGCTAAATATCACTGTGAATCAAAATACAGGCCTACTTTTCCATGCTTAAAAACAACCCCCCCATTTTATCCCACTCTGATAAATCTATTTCTCAGTATGTTTTAAAATTAATGGAGATAATATTCTGGGGGAAGATGGACAAGGGAGTTTGTGTATATTCTAAAAACAAGATGTTCAAAGGACCAATTAAATTTCAGCTAAAATGACAGCAAAGCAGTTCTGTGTTGTTCACCTTCTTGGTGTATGGAGCAGGGCCTTTTTCCTCCCCACTCAGTGGGTTCATGAAATTTACATCACCATTTAATTAAATGTTTGCAACAATAATTGACCTTAGGAGTAAGTCATCTGGTAAAAAATAGATTCCATTGTTTCTAAATAGTTGTTTACTTGCTCTGAGGAGCTATTTATAGTCTGGTAGGTTTGCTACTCATCAACAATTTGCTTAAATACATATCCCATTGTATAATTGACAGTGAATCAGATAATAGATTAGCCAAAGTTTCAACGTATGCCACATCAGACGATAATGTAGGGTTATTTTTTTAAGTCCTTTTGTTTTGATTCTCAGGTGACAATCAGACAGATGGGATAGAGACAGATTTTTTAATCACATTGAATTTCTCTGGCTTTTTGAGCTGCCCCACCTCCAAAAACATTATATGTACATCTCCATTTTAGTTCAGTATTTCAAGTCAACAAGCAAGAGAGTTTTGGTTGGTTGGTTTGATGGAGTACAGCAATAATGGCACTTGATGATGCAAAACCAATATGGATATACAAACTGGTACATACATTTCATATCTTCCTCCCCAACAAAAGATCATTTTTATACTCTGCTTTTGTTTAAAACCTAACAGCCAAATTCAGAGGTGGTGTAATTTAGATTCCTTTATGCTCAGTTAAATACTCTTAGACCTACTTACTCACTTGATGTAATTTATATGATGTGGAGCTAGAAGAAAGTGTAAGAAATATACTAGGTAAAGTAGGAGATGGCCTTCTTTAATGTTTACTTCCTAACATGTAGTTGCTTTTCTTGCTCTGCTTCTGGCACACAGAGTAAATTATGTCAGTGTACACCTCTCTAGACTCCCTTACACTTAGCTAAACTCACACTGCCAAATGCACAGTGATGTGTAAGAAGGGGCCTGGAAGTTGCATGTTGATAAGTAGGTGTGAGTCTAAGAAATAAGTAGATCAGTCTAAGGGAGTCTAAATAAGGCCTAATCTACATACAAAAATTCATCATAATCTTTTGTTTTCAATTCCAGGTAGTGTCAATTTCTGCTAGTTTTGTTACCTAGACTGCCACCAACCTCACCTCTAGGCCAGTTGTACAGATGGGTAATGGAGGCACAAAGAGGCTAAGTGACTTGCCCAAGATTACACAGATAGTCCATGGCAGAGTTGTAACTTGAACCCAAGTCTCCTATATGCTAGGTCAGTGCCTTAACCATCAAACCATCCTTCTTTACACAGAAGCATTGTACTGCTTTAATTTTATTGGTATAATTAAAGCAGTACAGCTCCTCCTCCCTAGCATGGACATTGGTATATCACTTTCTTTCTTTCTTTCTTTGTCCTCCCACACCCTCAGGTGCATAGGGTGTCCACCAATTTCTGTCATTTATTTCAGTCTTGTGGGGGTCTGTTCAGGCTTCTGATGGATATGGCTTCTTTTGCTGTTGTTCTGTGTAACATTTCTCTAGGTCACCCTACTTTTCTTTTTCCCAAGGGATGTCCATATTATCAGTTTACATAGAAGTCATGTTGGTGGCATCTTTAAAGCATCTCTTACATATGTCCATTGCTGTTTCTTTCCATATTTGATCCTTACAACTATATCAGTTTAATTCACACTTTAGGTTATACCAATACTCACCCCCCCCCTTAAAAAATACTTTTCTGTGTAAACAAGGCCAAAGGCTTTGAGTAAGATTTAAGGGTGTGTTGTTGGACCATGTTGTTATCTAGCTCGATCCAGTTAACACTTTCTAAAACTTTAGTCAAGACAAAGCAGGTTGTACTTTAGCACATGGTCCAGTAAAGGCTATACCCCTCCATAGGCTTTAATTCAACCATCTTAGCATGTCTAAAGTACAATTTTCTTTGCCTAGGTCTACACTAGAGACTTTTAATTATTTAGTAATGTCACTAGGTGGTGTATTTAATTTATTTATTATTATTAATTATTATTATTATTATTTATAACATATAGATAGTTATACCGGCAGAACCCTGCTTTTGCTGCTACAGCTTGTTTTATTCAGCTATATGGGGAAAATAACTCTTTTGCCAGTATAAGCTGCTCCTACACTAGGAGGACTTGCTATAGCTAGATCTTTTCTAGTAGAGACAAGTCTTTTGTCTTGACTAGAATTTAAGAAGGTATTAATAAGATTGTGATAGATAAAATCAGCTAACATGATCCAAGAATATACTTTTAACCTTAGTCTAAGATAAAGCCTTAGAATCCCCTCTGTATTTGGCCTTATGCATTTCCCAGGAACCTAACAATAATAGTATCTCTATTTATTTATTTTGGTTTTAAAAATACATGTTAGGATTGCCAATCCCATGTACCAAGTCACCCTTTGAATAATGAAAACATAGTAATCAACAATTACACCAAATGGATGGCCACAATCATAATCCATTCACACCCCATTGATCCCATTATATTGTAACTCTGAAATAACTAAATATCCATCCTACTCCCATTGCCATTTTCCATTGTCCCCACACATTATCAAAAACCATTGCAGCAAAGCAAGAAATTATTTTGTTTTGAAGGTGGCTCCTAAAAAGAAAGCAAACAAAACCACTACTGAGACTTTAAAATGAGACATTAATGGGGAGGGAGGAGGAGTTGGGAGAACTTGATCCTAAAGTGACAATGGGTGTTTATCATACTGGTCACATTTGGTTTGAAAATAGAAGAAAAGAGATTCCCCATATTGTGCTATCTACCTTGTTCCCAAAACCAACTCAAGCCGAAAAGGATAAATTGCTGATTTCATGTGAGTTCATGTGAGTGAAAGTTCCTTTATTTTAAATAATGACAGGTTTCAGAGTAGCAGCCATGTTAGTCTGTATTCGCAAAAAGAAAAGGAGTACTTGTGGCACCTTAGAAGCTAACAAATTTATTGTGCTATCTACCTTGTTCCCAAAACCAATTCAAGCCGAAAAGGATAAATTGCTGATTTCATGTGAGTTCATGTGAGTGAAAGTTCCTTTATTTTAAATAATGACAGGTTTCAGAGTAGCAGCCATGTTAGTCTGTATTCGCAAAAAGAAAAGGAGTACTTGTGGCACCTTAGAGGCTAACAAATTTATTTGAGCATAAGCTTTCGTGAGCTACAGCTCACTTCATCGGATGCATTCAGTAGAAAATACAGTGAGGAGATTTATATACACAGATACACAGAGAACATGAAACAAGGATGTTACCATACATACTTTAAGGAGGGTGATCACTTAAGATGAGCTATTACCAGCAGGAGAGTGGGGGGGGGGGGAAGAAAACCTTTTGTAGTGATAATCAAGGTGGGCCATTTCCAGCAGTTGACAAGAACGGCTGAAGAACAGTGTGGGGGGGGAATAAACATAAAAATGGGGAAATAGTTTTACTTTGTGTAATGACCCATCCACTCTCAGTCTCTATTCAAGCCTAAGTTAACTGTATCCAGTTTGCAAATTAATTCCAATTCAGCAGTCTCTCGGAGTCTGTTTTTGAATTTTTTTTGTTGAAGGATAGCCACTCTTAGATCTGTAAACGAGTTACCAGAGAGATTGAAGTGTTCTCTGACTGGTTTTTGAATGTTATAATTCTTGACATCTGATTTGTGTCCATTTATTCTTTTATGTAGAGACTGTCCAGTTTGACCAATGTACATGGCAGAGGGGCATTGCTGGCATATATCATTGGTAGATGTGCAGGTGAACGAGCCTCTGATAATGTGGCTGATGTGATTAGGCCCTATGATGATGTCCCCTGAATAGATATGTGGACACAGTTGGCAACGGGCTTTGTTGCAAGGATAGGTTCCTCGGTTAGTGGTTCTGTTGTGTGGTTGCTGGTGAGTATTTGCTTCAGGTTGGGGGGCTGTCTGTAATCAAGGACTGGCCTGTCTCCCAAGATCTGTGAGAGTGATGGGTCGTCCTTCAGGATAGGTTGTAGATCCTTGATGATGTGTTGGAGAGGTTTAAGTTGGGGGCTGAAGGTGATGGCTAGTGGTTTTCTGTTATTTTCTTTGTTGGGCCTATCCTGTAGTAGGTGACTTCTGGGTACTCTTCTGGCTCTGTCAAGCTGTTTCTTCACCATGATTTCAACAATTTCCATCCCACCATCAACCTCAGCCTGGACCAGTCCACACAAGAGATCCACTTCCTGGACACTTCGGTGCTAATAAGCGATGATCACATAAGCACCACCATATACCGGAAACCTACTAATTGCTATTCCTACCTACATGCCTCCAGCTTTCACCCAGATCACACCACATAATCCATTGTTTACAGCAAAGCTCTATGATACAACCTCATTTGCTCCAACCCCTCAGACAGAGACAAACACCTACAAGATCTCTATCAAGCATTCTTACAAATACAATACTCACCTGCTGAAGTGAAGAAACAGATTGACAGAAAGACAGAAGGACATTGGCTGTTGCGACACTGGCGAGATCATCAGTTCCACAGCAGTGGCACCCCTAGATTCTTCGTTCTGGAACCAATAACATAGAACTTTTGCCACAAAAGTGTTGATTTATTGTCATTGTGTTGAAAAAAGAAAGTCCAAGGCAAACATAATTACCTATGTATGTATTCATACAACACCAGTTACTGTGGTACCTTGGTGTCAGTATTAAAGCTAGTATAACACTATTGTCCCAAGGAGACCCTGCTCTTGCCATGCTAAGGTTTAGCTGATTATATCTGCAGAGGTTCATTTTCCTTTCTTCTTCCTCCTCCTTTCATTTCTCCCATCTTTTCTTTTTACGGGATGTGTAAGGGCAGTAGCTTAATATGAATTAGAATTAGCATAATAAATATTGCAAAGAATCACTGTGTGGTGCTGGGTTTACTCCATATACACCGTGGAATCTATTAATCTCTTCAGTTTCCCAAATAAAAGTATAAGAGCAAGGGGGTTTGGATCGTATTCTCTCTCATGAGACAGCCCAGTGAATCCTGAGCTAGGAACAGCTTCCTCAGGCCACATCTTCATTCCATTCTGCTTTCTCATTCACTGTCCTTTCATACTTGATCACTTTTCTTTGGATACCATGGGATAAATTCTCATAAACTACTTCTAATTTTGTATGCTTCCATTTCTGCATGTCCAGCTTTGTATAGCTGGCAATTTAGGTCTGGGTGCCCCAAAGCTGAGGCAACCAAGAATAGAGCTCACTTATGAAGATTTAGGCCTGTATCCCTCAGTTACCCCCTGCATTTTGGCCAAAATTTATAAATATTGGTGTGCTGGATCTGGGGGAAGGGCAGACTTGTACAACTGTCTTTAACTGTTACCACTACCATGGACATTAAAGACTGTTTTAGAGTGTACTAATTTTTTTTCTCCTTTGTAGAAGCATTAAAAGCCCCTGCATGGCTAAATCAGGTGTGTGCTTCTTCCATTTCCCCTATATCCTGGCATTCCCATACACTAATCACTGGTGAAGATTTCCCCTTTGTGGAAGTATGCTGTGTGAAGTGCGCAACATTAGCCAAATCCTCATTGCAAGGATGTATTTGGTTATGTATGTCAAATCTGCATGGTTTGCTTACAGTATATGATCCTGTAAAGACTTCACCTGTGATCAGATTGTTAAATGTATTAAGGTGGCTAAAGATGAATATAAGCACCTAGTGGGATTTTCAAAGCAGCTAAACTCTTTAAGCACTTTTGCAACTTTAAGCACCTAAAATCTAGCCTGTGATGTTTATACATTGACTTAATCTAACCCCTTTATCTGGCAGAATACAGACCAAAGTGTATGCCTGTCTTCTTATGGAAAGGATTCATGAGTTTGGGGTGAAGAAAAATATATACAGCATAAGTCCACAGAGCCAAACTCTTTCACACAGTTGTAAATCTAGAAATATCTCTGCTGAAGTCAGTGGAGTTACTCCAGATTTGGAACAGTTTAAAATGAGAACAGAATTTGTTCCTAGCATGTATTGCTTTAAATTTTAACACCATACATTTGTCCAAAATCTAAATGGATCCATGTCTATATTTGACTTTGGAAGCATATGACATTTGAGAGAGTGGTTCTCTCTGCCAACGAGAATTAAAAATAGCACATAAAGGTATTTAATGAAGAGTAAAATCAGATATAAATGGTATATGAGTGCATCACTGAACAACTCAGGCTGCAACCTCTTTGACAGATTCATGAATAGCTTGTCCCCTCCTAATTTCTGCATTAAGCAAAGTTATTCTTAATTTTATGATGCTAATTAGATCTTTGGTCATTGACAGATCTCGGATGAGTCAGATTCATTTGATTTTGTTTTTACTTTTCAAGGAAACAAATCTTCTCTGAATGTTATAAAATGTGAATAAATAATCACCAAGAATAATACTATTTTGCACTTTTATGGCACTTGTCATCCACAAATTTCAGGGAACTCTAGAAAACTGGCTATTTAATATTCCCATTTATAAATAGGTAAACTGAAACAGACAGATAAGTGACTTGCTCAAAGCAATTCAGTGATAGAGTCAGGAACTGAGTCCATGTTCCCTGATTCCCAGTCCACAGATCTAGTCACAAAGGGGTGGATTGTCTTTTCTCTTGAGAAAACCCATGGGCACTGCTCAGGGGAGGAAATCTCCATGAGGTTCCTGTCAAAGAAATTCCCTCACATTGTTTTTTTGGGTTCACAGGGTTTTTCCTCAATGCAACTGAAATCTTCTAGAGATCAGTATCTATGGGTACTATTTACCCCTGCATGCTCCTTTCATCTGTAAGGTTCTGAGGATATAATGGGGGACTGGCCCATATTACCCCCAAACTATCTGAATCTCAAGGAGGCTGTCCCCATGGAACTTTGTGCCCCAGATGCACTCCACTCCCCTGTCTTTAAATCCCTGACTTCATCTGAGGGCATTGGTAGAAACCCAAAAGGAGTAGCTGGTGGTAAGAGCAAGGCTCTGTCCCCTTCTGCAATAGTCAGCAATGCTGAACCAGAATGGGGAAAACTCTACTTCTGGCAAATAATGCCAGCAGTGTCAGCTGTTGTGTGCATTCCCAGTATGCCGTGTACCCTCTCCTCCATCCGCATCTAACAGTCTATATGGGTTTATAAGTCAGAATATGGTCTTAGGAAAGACACATACCACACATGTTACTGAGCCTGCTCAGATCCTTAGGGAAGACTCATCTCTTGTACAGTAGCAATTTTTCATAGCTTAATACCTCATCTGTGCCTCTTTAAATGCAAAATGCCAAAGACAATCAGACCCTACTGCAGTGTTTTTGGCAGTGGACCACAAACATAAATAGAGGCATCAACAATTTCTCTTCCCAAATCGGCCACTTGTTTCTAATAGGATCCAACACACTGGGTTAATGACAAACAGAGTATGCTGCTGGATTACAATTCTCCCCGGATCAGGAAACAGCTTTTAGCTAAAGCAGCATTTCTCAGAGATCAGCCTTAATTTAGGCCCAGATTATGCCCTTGAAACCAATGGGTGTACCTCATCCTGCTCATGGAAAAGTGTGTCAGCCACTTCCCCATCAATATCCTTCAGTTAACCCCACAAAGGGCACTCCATAGATCTGGAAATTGTCTGAGGTTCCTGCATGAGACAGGGGAGGAGTAGGCGGGGCTGCAAGAGGAAACACATAGAAGCTATAATAGATTTCCATTGGAATTCAGCCCCTGTGGTGGGGCTTAGAGGGGATCTTCAGGGTAGCCACAGCTATTTGAGTTTATGGTACTGGTGAACAGCCACAGAAAATCCAGAGCACAGGGTAAGTGTGGAGCTTCTGTGCACATGGTCCTCTAAAGCCCCAATATCCATGTGGGATCTATATATTTTTGGGGCCAGGGACTACCTTTTTCACGGTAGATGGACCCTTTGTCCTGATAGAAGCATTCAGAAGAAATACTGCAGGCTGCCCTATTGCATAGTTTGCCAGTGTGCCAGGAGAGTATATCCCTGGTATGCTGTTTAAGGAGTGCTGCATGTTGTCTTCGAAGCGGCTGGTCTTCTAAGCATCCTTCCTTGCTCCCTTGGCGGTGCCTGCACTCTGGAGGGAGGAAGGAAGGGAGACCTTACCAGGAAGTGCATAGGCTGAAATGGGCTGGCTGGTGTGCAGAGTCATGAGATGAGGGGAAGACCCTTGTACGCTCCCCCTCCTTTGCCCATCAGTTGGGGCCAGTCACGATGTGGCCTGAAATGAAAGTGGAGGGAGGGAATTCAGCTTTTGCACAATGTCCCCTGTTGTGCTGGCTCAAAAGGACCATGGAGCAGGTGGAAGCTTCCCCTCCCAGGGATTGCCCTGGCACAAGGAGCCCCAGGAGAGGAAAGGCTGGCTATTCTGGGGCAAAATGGAAGAGAGACAATGGAAAGAGGAGTGACAAGAGAGGTTCCACTCTCCTGCAATGGACTACAGTAGTGATGCAAGTTACATATGCCACCTGCATCCAACATGCAACAGAAAGACAAGGCATGCATTGCAGGGAACAGTTGCAGATTTGTCCATAATTAAGATGCCCTATTTCCTCTATGGTTTTTACAAATCTATTATTCAGAATGTTTTGAAGAATAATATTCACATACAGGGGTGAGCCTTGGACTGTTTACAAACTCTGTGTAAGAGCATTTGATTGACTATAAACAATATTCAGAAATCATGGTTTGAGATTTGTGTCTGTTTTCTATGTCAGATGGCGGTGTTTTGGTTTCCTCACTGGAGATGACCTAGCCTCCTTTATAAATCACTGTATTTCAGGGTGAAGTTAATGTTGTTTCTTGATTTAAATCAATCATGGTTACAAAATTGAAATGTGCTGTTCCCCAGCATGTGTGTGTTCAGTGCCAAGCAAACCAGGGTCCCAAGCCATGGCATGACCAGGGCTCCTAGGCTCTATAATAATTATGATTAAATATTAATTATTATTACTAATATAGATCATGTATAATGACTAATGAAGAGGTTAGAGTTACAAGATACACATCTCTCTGCACTGTTACAACTGCTATGAGGATTAACATAGAAGATAACTGACATGGCCAAATCTGCCAGTGCACAGACAGGTAACTGATCAATGAGCTGTGTTCATTGAATCTTCCTAACTGTGATAACCCACCCCATTGAATGATCCAGATGACCAAGCTAATTGCTAATATGGCCAGGGTAAAAAATTCCTTCGTACCCCAACATCTGGAGATTGTTTAACGATTTAATCGAGCACGTGTCACGGTAATTGTAGTAGGTTCTTTGTCTCAAAGCTGAGCTCTTGGGAATGTTCCCTTCCCAGCTTATGAACCTCCTTACTTGTCAAGCTCTTAAAAATGAAGAATGAGCATTAAGAGGAAGAAATCTGTTGGAACTTTCACTGTGGCAAAAGCAATATCTTGAAAATTGCTCTGTACTCTTGGGCGAGTAGAAGAGCTGATGGTGCTACTGTCTGTCACCAAACTCAGAAAGTAACATCAGAGAGTGATCTCTGAAATCCCTTCTTTGGAAGAGGAAGATTTTCATGGTGTGAGTGTGTGAGAACAGCTGGAGTTTGAACATCACTTTTAAACAAAGACAGGCTAGGAATCGAATATCTTACTTGTCCAGATACCCCTGGCTACTGCCTTAAGGGAAGAACAGAAACTGAAGTCCTCAGATACTACAGAGCTGGGTTTGATATAAAGGTCAGGTAGGAAGTACAAATCTATTTAGGGACCTTATCAGAAAAAGAGATTTATCCAAAAATGGATAGAGGGGACATCAGTGTTCCAATCCATCTCTGACATTAACCCCTTTTTATAGCATGGGCAGGTCACTTCACCTCTGCTTCAGTTTCCACATCTCTAAAATAGGTGCAATTATTTTTACCTATTCAAAGGGGTATTGTGAAGGTTAGGACTATGTGCATCATGAAGATAAAAAAAACTAAACTGTATTATAATTTGAGTCTCATCCAGGTGGTTAGTAATTGGAAGTCATTGCCATTCACAGATGGGTCAAGTTCCAATAGAGTTTTCTTGAATGTTTTTCCCGTGTGTCTTCCAACACAGATTTCTTCTTTTTTTATTGCTGTTGAATCAACCCATATTTTATCTGCCAAACGCCTGATTCTGATCTCCAAATAGATGTAAAACCAGATTAACTCCATATATGGAGTTACAATTTGTGTAAAACTGGTGTGAGATCGGGCCCAACGCATTTTTCCACATGATTCTGCACCACTACAGAAAGAACTGTCCTGTGAGCAAGAAGTGTCTGTGTGATCAGAAAGCCACTGATGATGAGAGATTGTAAAACAGTAGTTATTGACTAATGTTCACTAAGAGACATCCTCCCATCTGTTGAGGATTCAGGTAGCCTGACCTTCATCCTAGGGTGTGTCTATTAATTGATTGTATTAGGTTGTCTGCATTGGGTTTAGCTGATATAATTTTGTTTCTTTGGTTGTTTTAAGTAAAGAGGGAAAGGGAAAATTATAGCCATTTGAGACAGGAGCTATTGACACCTTTTGTGTGACATGGTATTAACCTTCTGTCATGTTGACCTATGTATGGTGACTGGAGCCAGGAAATAAAACCCAGTCTGTTATCACCACTTCTCCATTTCACATCTTTCTTCCCTTGCTCTCGTAATAGCTTGGTACACAGATTATCCACCTTCACTTACATGTCTCAGTCACACTCCAGTCCCTGCAGAGAAGCATGTTGCTATCCCTTTACCCAAAGGCTGCAAGAGCAGGACCAGGCACTTAATATCTCTTCAAGGGAAAACACCTTTATTCTTATTATATCTTCAGTGATGTGTTTGCTCATTCTTCTTTATGTTGACCTTTGCCTTTTTGAATATTGCTGCAATACTGGGGGAAAAAAATCTTCAGTTGAATTGTACTTGGTAAACAAAGTGGGAGAGAGAATTTCTGTGAAGTGCCTAATAGTCATGCCTTTGATGATAGAAGCTTTAACAGTTGGGTACACTGGGCCCATGAAATTGAAACAAGTCATCCCATTGATTATTAATGAGACTACCTAGCTGAATTTTTGTCGATCATTCAATGTTAGGGCTCCGGTGACACTGTAAAATAAGGCACCCCAGCTGCCCTTTTAGAGATTTCTGCAGAACTCTTCTAATGATTTACAGCCATGTAATCTGCCGGGTGCTGTATATCTTTCTATAAGCAATGCAAAATATGTTTGGTTAAAACAAAAGTGTGAAACATTCCACTGTGGTGTTTCAGTTACCCTTGCTTCCTGTTTCCAACTTTCAGATTTACAGTACTTTCCTGACAGAGCCATCAAGGTGCTTTTCTCTGCAGAAAACCAAATTTTACATATCAGGTTTTCTTTAAGGGTGAGGTTTAAAAATAATATCACACTGAAGTTATGCTTAGCTATGACTCTGAGCTTGGCTGTCCTCTCACTCTGCTGTTATACTGGTATAACTCCATTGACTTTACTAGAGTTATTGCTGGTGTCAGTGAGAAAAGAATCATCCCCAGAGTGCTTCTGATTTTCATGAGCATTCCCACAATGTGCTGTGTTGTAATTTAGCTGTACGGGGGGGGGGGAAATACTTGTGGGAGATTTACTGTAACTGAAATAGTTATCACTTCCCACTGTGTGATGAGGGTTCTCCTCCCCACACCTCACTACAAATACATCACACCGATTGGTCACAGACAATAATATCACAGGTTTCAGAGTAGCAGCCGTGTTAGTCTGTATTCGCAAAAAGAAAAGGAGTACTTGTGGCACCTTAGAGACTAACAAATTTATTAGAGCATAAGCTTTCGTGAGCTACAGCTCACTTCATCGGATGCATCCGATGAAGTGAGCTGTAGCTCACGAAAGCTTATGCTCTAATAAATTTGTTAGTCTCTAAGGTGCCACAAGTACTCCTTTTCTTTTAGACAATAATATGTGACTGCGGGTTGCTGTTTTACTTTTGGTAAATCAGATGCAGCAATTTTATGTAGTCAGTTTTTGATAGTTTTCGCTCACCCTTAACTTCCCTAGGGCTTTTGATAAATTGTTTGCATGTTTCTTTATTAATTATTAATTATTAATTATTAATTATTATTATTATTATTGCCATGGTGCCTAGAAACCCTAGTCCTGGACCAGGATCCCATTGTGATAGGTGCTGTACCAACACAGAACAAAGAGACAGTCCCTGCCCAAGAAGCTTACAACTTAAGTATAAGACAATAGAAAACAAATGGCTAAAGACAAATGGGGAAGTATATGGAAAAAAATGAGACCATATTGACCAGGAAGTAATCTCAGCACATCAATAGTACTATGTCATCAAACCCAAACTTTGGAGACATCATCTCAGTCTCTGGATAAGCCAATCATATAGAATCCTGGGACAAATCCTCAGTTCCTTACTCAGAAAAACTCTCATCTACTTCAACATCTTCATTAATGACTGAGCAAGGAATTCTGGATCTGGGCCCAATACATCAGAGATAGAAAAGATCCATTGGTTCTTTAGCAAGATTGTTCTGTGCAGTGAAATTTCTAATGCTTTGTCCAGTGTTGTTTCCATTGTTTAAAGTGATGGGACTTCCACCACTTCCCTTGGGAGACTGATCAACAGCTTATTGAACTTCACCACTAAGAAGTGTTTTATGCTATTTATCCTAAACTTTCCTTTTCTTAATTTCATCCCACTAATTGTACTCATCCCCCATGTATAGTGCCTCTCGTTGCCTGGAGTTTATACACCAAATACTTGTAGAGTGAAAACAGGTTAGAGAGCTTTGGAGTACTGTAGCTTTCATTCCAACACTCCCTCACAGGGAGATAATTTGAATAGCAGTGTCATACACTCTTGTCAATTCACTCTGCCTAAGTGTCAATTGATTCTGGCCAAACATTTTCACAGCCAAGAGGACCAGGTGCTGAGGAAACTTTCAGCTGACAGTGAGTTGAAAGATAATAATACTTTGCACTTATTAAAACAAGGCTCCTCTCAAAGCACTTTGCGAATACTAGACCTGCTTCTCATTTACACTCAGGGTATGTCTACACTGCAATAAAAGCCGGAGCACCAAATCTCGGCGCCTGCAGCAATTGACTTGGGCTTGTAGGGATCCAGGACTTGTAGGGAGCGGGGATCCAGCACCCCCAGGGAAATCCCAAAATTGGTGCCTCTGGAGCCTCCCAACCTCAGTGGGGGGCTCAGGGATTCATGGAGTGTCCCGGCTTGCGGAGGAGCACACCCACAGCAGTATCCCTCAGGATGATGCATGCAAGCACTCCTTTCCACAGCTGATGAGCTCCATGGGTTAATGCAAAGTGGGTTGGACCATGGGCCTGCTTCTTGCCCATTTAAGGTAGTTAGCAGCTACAAAGGCACAAGCTAAAAACAGCCTCTGTGTTCTGGAGAGGGCAGGTAAAGCAATTGTGCCTGGCACCTCTGCTGGGGGATGGTGCAAAGCTAGGGAGAAGAAACACTGCATTATACACCTCTGTTGCACAACCATGCAAGGGCCAGCCAAAACCTAGCTTTCACAATACTCTCTTGATTGATTATATATATATATGGATTATTACACTCTTTGGTCAAAGGGCTGATTGGAGCACTGACTTTCCCAAGTTCAGAGATGGCATAAGTGGCAAAACTCAAAATACAACCCAGAAACCCTGACTGCTGGTCTCCTGTTCCCACTGCTAAACCACATTCCATAGCAATGAGTAATGGGGATATATGTGCTGTGGAATTTACTTTGCTAAAAAATAAAAAAAAAGCTTTCTACTGCTCATTGAGGACCTGAAAACTCGTAAAGTGTAATCTAACTGGATTTCAATTTCTTTTTAATCAAAGAATCATTTTTTCTTCATCAAATATATGGTTCAAATGAATTTGGAAAGGCATTTTATAATTATATTCAAATATGATTCACATGAACAGGCTCTATTTGAAGTCACTGAGTCTCAGCAATATTCTGAAGAAGAATTTGAAAGGAAAATAGCAAAAATACTCATCACTCCAAAAATATGTATCTCATGTCATTGCTATTAGAGGGCCAAAATCTCCTCAATTTCAGGTGTGGAGGGGATGAAAGGGGAACAAGAACCAACCATGGGGGACTAGTAAGAATATAAGATGACGAAAGAAGTCTAAGTGGCATCATCATGCTGTCCCTTTACTAAATCTGTGGAAATGTCTCTGTGAAACATCAAGTGTCCCCATGGGTTTTGGTGAAAGGTACCAGGTGGGGAGGAGCAGGGCTTGAAACAATTACTAGAGTGCTGGGCACTGTAAAAAATCTTAAAATAGAGAGATAAATCGATAGCTTCTCCAACAGCAACTCATGGGGAAATACCAGGAGGAGGTAAAGCTGATTCTGGGCATTTACCCTGAAAATGTTTATCATAGGGGAGGTTGAAGACATTCAGAACTTCACAGGAGACACTGAGCACCTGTACTAGACTGTCCTGGTCTACCTCGTCAATATCTTTTGGTAGCTGAGGGCTTGTTTAGATGGAAAGGCAAAGACTTCATACGCCCTATAGTCAGATAAACCTACACTCATTACAGGCACCAATATACTTCTATGATGGGCATTAAACAAATACAGATATTAGTGGGATAGGTAGATAAGACAATTAAAATAAAATTAAACAGTCTAAAAGAAAAGGGACACATTTTAATGGAATTTGTTTTTTTTTGCCGGCCCTCTTAAGGTCGATGAGTGCCCCATTATTATTATCTGTGAAGGTTTACTTTAGCCCCAAAGTTTGCCATGCTGTGGCTTATTCAGCTTTCCCCACCCACAATCACCAGCTAGAGCTTATATTTGTAATCACAGTAATGCCACTGCATCCTGGATGAAGATATGTTCCTGCTTTCCCAGTCTCTAGCAGTGACATGAATTCCACAGCCCTTATGTTTCTCTTATAGAATTAGCAGCAAGTTATTGTTATAATTTTATTATTAGATTCTTCAGATGGTGTAAATCAACCTTGTTCTCACCATAGCAATGGAGCTATTTGAATTACATCAGCTGATTATCTAACCAATATTTCAAAAGAAAGAAAGACAGTGAATAACATATCAGGATTCATCTCACCTGAAAATAATATAAGAAGCTGTGTTAGTACCCTTTGATTTATTAAATTAGGATCCTCTCCCTTAGTATTAACCTGGTTTATGTCACTATCACCATCTTTAATTCAAGGAACCTTGACAAGCTGTAAAAACACAGAAACACATCCTGAAAGTGGGCAGACTGAAGGGTGACTAAAGAAGAGGTCAGAGCCACTGCTATTTGCTTAGGAATAGATATCCTTCTGTAACTGCTGTGGAGAGGAAATGATGACCGTGCAAGGTCAAAACCAGCTCAGTTTGCACCAGGCAGCTGGGAGATCATAGGTTAAACATGTGCTATCTTGTGCTATGCTGCATGCTAGAACAATACAGAGCATCATGGGACTGATGGATAGCTGTGATTAGTCAAACTGGTCCTGCTTCAGTACAGATTACATCTGGGTCTGTCTGAGTTTACTCAGTGTTTGAGATAAGGAAAGATTATGAACCTCTCAACAAACCCTGGAGAAACCAGACACCTGGACTAAAAACACATGACATTAGCAGTAGTGGTCAATAATTTAGGATCTTATCTTGATCCAATGAAATTCAATGGATATTTTAACATTGATTTCCATGGGATCAGGTTTGAACAATTGGTTTCTAAGTACATTTTTAATCAGTGTGTATAAAAAATACTGAACTAAATTGTGTTTGCGATATTCTATGCCCCTCCCCCATCTGCACCCACCCTCACCCTATAGGCCTCACCTCCACAGCCCCCTCAATTCCCATGTGCTACAAACCCTTTCAATCTGCATTACCACACCCAGCCACTTATAACATAGCTCAAAAGATTGTGGTATATGGTGTGTCACAGGATGACTTGTTTGAGCCTCACAGACTGAAACAAGTATTGAGAAATACTGTGTTTTGTTTTTAAGTAACTCCTCCCCTTTCCCTTCCCCCCACAACAACTGTGACAATGGGACAGTCCTTTGGCTGTTCCATTAATGAGGGCTAAAAAGATGTTAGAATGATCATTGAATCTAGTTATCTGATCAGTTGCTCCGTTGTTGCAGATTATAACAAGAAATTAACTCTTTGATTTTCTGGTAGGGAAAAAGTCAGCACTTCATTCTAAACACTATGTTAAAGTAAACTCCTACCCAAAGTTCAGATCCATTAGTTATTGACATTGGTTTAGGTTGTGACTTGAGCTATTGAGTGAAAAATTTGTTTTGCCAATGAGATGATCACTTCACACTCAGTTTCCTTTCCTGAATAGACAGCAACAATCACAGAAACTTAGAGCAAACTGAAAGTTCATGAATGTTTGTGATGCTTGAACTAGTGCCAGGCAAAGTTTTGGAGTGTGAAGTTCTGTGAACCTATTGTTTTGGATTTGCAAAACTGATTAGAATTTGCAGACTTATTTTTCTTTTAATTAAGCTTTTTTTAAAAAAAATATGATTCAGTGCTGAAGAACAAAAATGGACTTTATTTTATTTACACAAACAATATTTTACACAGCTCTGGCAGTATAAA
This sequence comes from Dermochelys coriacea, assembly GCF_009764565.3. NCBI lineage: Eukaryota > Metazoa > Chordata > Testudines > Dermochelyidae > Dermochelys > Dermochelys coriacea. Next base: position 93,416,919 of record NC_050073.1, on the reverse strand, counting down.
GGGATCTTAAAATGGGAGTACATTTGGTTTTCAATACTGAATCATATTTTAAAAATGAGTTTTAAACACAAAAAAGGGTTTTTGTTTTTTTGGGGGGTTTTTTTGAGCAGGGGTATTTTTTAGCTAATGGGAAGAGTGTAGTATATATCAGAGAAATGACAACTACACTCAACGTGTTTAGCTGGGTTTGTACATTAATATGTTTCCTCCCATTTTGAAACTTAACCTGTATAAGTGGTAAATTCTTTCACCTATGCATGAAGGTGATCATATATACACAGTGTGTTGTACATGTGCGCATAAACACAATCGTGCATGCAGAAGTGTAAGCAGCTTTTGGGGGGGAAAAACAAGCAAAGCAAAACAAAGCAAAGCAAACAAACAAAACCCCATCAGATCATTGTGGAGAAAAACAAAATTAATGTTTGTATGTTTTCACAGTCAATTATCCTTTATATACAATTTTACTAAACATTGAGGAGCTATGCACTGTTTATAATGATCCCGCTGAAATTTTTTGGAAAGTTTGTTGGAAAAATTTCCACAATTTGAAATAATTCTCTGTAGAAAAATCAAATAAAGAAAATGGAAAAACAGTGTGTGCTAATAAAGTAATTGTTTTAGGAAGAATATTCCATAGATGACATTCCACCATTTATGTGGAAGTTCAAACTGCAAGAAGAGAGGCATAGCTTGTTTCAGATTTAACTTTCTTTTTGTTTTAATACTGCTGGCAAAACATGAAATAAAAAGTCAGATTAAACAATAATTAGGAATTTTACATGGGAAAATATTTGCTGGACAGGTAAACCTCATTTGTCATAGCTTCATAGGAGAAAGGATTATTTCAAATTTGCTAAATCACTATCAACCAATGTCATATTTGTTTTATTTTATTTGGGCAGGCAAGCTGTCAAGGTTTCTTCCCCATTCTGAACTCTAGGGTTACAGATGTGGGGACCTGCATGAAAGACCCCCTAAGCTTATTCTTACCAGCTTAGGTTAATAACTTCCTCAAGGTACAAACTTTGCCTTGTCCTTGAACCCTATGCTGCCACCACCAAGCATGTTAAACAAAGAACAGGGAAAGAGCCCACTTGGAGACATCTTCCCCCCAAAATATCCCCCCAAGCCCTGGGGAAGGCTTGATAAAAATCCTCACCAATTTGCATAGGTGAACACAGACCCAAACCCTTGGATCTTAAGAACAATGAAAAAGCAATCGGGTTCTTAAAAGAAGACTTTTAATTAAAGAAAAAGTAAAAGAATCACCTCTGTAAAAATCAGGATGGCAAATACCTTACAGGGTAATCAGATTAAAAACATAGAGAATCCCTCTAGGCAAAACCTTAAGTTACAAAAAGACACAAAAACAAGCATATACATTACATTCAGCACAGCTATTTTACCAGCCATTAAACAAAAGAAATCTAACGCATTTCTAGCTAGATTACTTATTAACTTTTTACAGGAGTTCTGAGCTGTATTCCTGATCTGTTCCTGGCAAAAGCATCACACAGAGAGACAGACCCTTTGTCCCCTTCCCCCACTCCAGCTTTGAAAGTATCTTGTCTTTTCATTGGTCATTTTGGTCAGGTGCCAGCATGGTTATCTTAGCTTCTTAACCCTTTACAGGTGAAAGGGTTTTGCCTCTGGCCAGGAGGGATTTTATAGTTCTGTATACAGAAAGGTGTTACTCTTCTCTTTATATTTATGACACAAGCTGAAGCAGGCATTTTCCTAGTAGTGCTCTCTGTAAACAAATTCCCATATCTTTTTCACCAGAGATGTTAAGTTCTGAAGAATCAACTTGAAACGCCTGATGAAGAAATGGTGTATTTCTAATTCTCTCTTTCATCTCCCTTTCCCTCTTTTAATTGCCCTGGCACAGAAGCAGTCTCTAGTCTGAATTCCGTGTGGAGATGCAGAATGAAATTCCTGCAAAAACTAAGAAATAGAACTGCTCAGAGAAATTTCAATGGAGCATTGTAGTATGTGGTGCCTTTGAAATCAAAATGCTTTGCAAAGTCAAGCTGATTTCACCAGCATTTTCTTTCAGAAGCAAACCATCCCATTTTGATATTTTCAGCACAAACATTCTGATTTTTCATTTTGAAACAACTTTTCATTTTGAATGCTTTTAACTTTTCTCTATCTATCTATCTATCTATCTATCTATCTATCTATCTATCTATCTATCTATCTAATGCTTAAAATTAATGTAGTGAAGCCCTTCTTAAGCATCCACTCAAAAGACCAACAAAATCAGTTGGTTAAGGGAAGTGGAGCAGAATTTGTTCTCAGTAGTCCAGATTCTAATTTACACTAAGGATCACTTACACTATGCCAGATTCCTTTAAGGCCCATTTACATTGCCAGAGTGTCATAAAGGGGCCTTAGTATAAATATGGCTCTGGCTAAGTTTGAGGATACTTTGGGGTGGACACTTAAGACAAGAGTCTTGCCTAATAAGGTCATTCTCATGTTCAGATCTCATAGTGTGTATTTTTTGGAATGGAAATTAGTTAGTGAATTTTAATTACTGAACAAATTTGAACATATAAAGCCCTATTGGCTTGCTTTTCAAAAGTTCTGTGCACCTACAGTTCCCATTGACTTCAAGTGCTATATACAGTTGTCAGTGCTAAGTGCTCATTAATTATTATTATTATCATCAGAATATTGCATTAGTCATACAGTCACATTGCTTTTTTTCTATATTCTATTTTTCCTTCAAGGAAAAAGCATACATTTCATGGACCCCTGTATCTCTGTTTTGACCGAGGAATGTTATTGTATATTCCTTACAACACAGTGAGGCATTTGCAAAGGTTCACGTCTATCTCATTTCCAGCATGTAAACAAAACTCTCAGGATTAGGGCTTGAAATGCATGTACTTCTTCTAGGCCAGCTGAATAATGAAAACACTCAATTATTTCCAGGCTCTATAGTGATGTACAGTGTAATTAACTATGATGTGCATTTCACAGCCAATTAGAGACTATTGTAGCACCAAAGTAATTGGATGCAATAGCACCTCTGAAGGGCAATAAAACAAGTTTATCTTCTCTTGTGATTGACACAAGTGCATTGTGAGTACAGCATGTAGTCAGGAAAGTTGTGAAGATGTTCTTGACAAGATTAATTCTTCCCTATTCCAGTCACTTCAGGATCAAGTATGTCTTTGTCATATTCCATTCATTGCTTTTAAATCATATCTGCCTAGAAGCCTATTTTATAGGCCCCATCTCTGTCTACCCGCAACTTCCCTCCATTAATTAAGTACCAGCCTCATCTGTGTACCTAACTGCATTGTCACCATTGTGGTGGTGTCAATGCTCAAGATTTTATAACAAGTCTCATGATAATAGGTGATTTCCTTAAAGCCCCCCAACCTGGATTCATGTGACTATGTGAGAATTTCAACTTTCATTTTAGATACAGGATATGTCTTCACTAGCAACGTTAAAGCGCTACCGTGTAGTTGTGGCATATGACTGGGAGAGAGCTCTCCCAGCACTATAAAAGCCCCACCCCCCAAGGGATGTAGCTTCCAGCTTTGGAAACGGGGCTCCCAGCGCTGGAGCACTGTCTACACCACCACTTTACAGTGCTGCAACTTGCAGCACTCGGGGGGTGTTTTTCACACCCCTGAGCAAGAAAGTTGCTGCGCTGTAAAGTGGCAGTGTAGACAAGGCCAAAGTATATTTCTAGCCCTCCTGGTTGCAGAGAAAAGCATAAAAATGGGACCCCAGTGTATTTTAAAAGCTCTATGACTGGAAGTCAAATGGAAAGAATACAATACATATACTATTCTTTTAATTTGACTTCCATTCATTTACACCCCTTAAGTGTTTGTGCATAACACCATAATATAATTTATAATTTAATATAATTATATTTTATAATTATCATTTTAATTATAATTAATATTTATAATTTAAATCTCATACTTTTTAATGAATCCATGATTTTGGTGGGAGGGGAACTGACTCATGATTTTTGAACATTTGAGGTTGGTAATATTGCCATTATTAGCACCATAGCTTCCTCCTCTGAAGATTCTACCATCTGGAGAAACCTTCCTGGACTTCTCCCCCTCATTAACCCTCTAGCTTTAATTCAAATCTTAAGTGAAAAACAAATCTTTCCTACCTTGTTTCTACCATTAAGTTACGCTCTCCCTTTTTATTGAGACAAGGTGGGTGAGGCAATATCTTTTACTAGACCAGCTTCTGTTGGTGAAAGTGTATGGGCTTGTCTGCATATACAGTGTTGTGTGGCATTTTAGTGATGACACTACCATAGCTGCTGACTCTGTGAGTGCGCCAGGGCTGGAGCACCCATGGAAAAAATAGTGGGTGCTCAGCACTCACTGGCAGCCCTGCCGATCAGCTCCTCCCCATCCCTCTCAGTGCCTCCTGCCCGCCGCAGATCAGCTGTTCAGCAGCAGGCAGGAGGCACTGTGGGGTGCGGGAGAGGAAGGAGCGAAGGCTGTGCACACTTCATGGAGGAGGCAGGAAGGGGCAGGGGTGAGGTCTTGGGGGAAGGAGTGGAGTGGGAGCAGGGCCTTGGGCAGAGCAGGGGTCGAGCACCCCCTGGCAACTCATAAAGACGGAGCCTATGGGCGCTACTAGTCCAATGGGAGAGCTTTTCCCATCAGCATAGTTGTTCCACCTCCCCGAGAGCTGGTAGCTATGTCAGCAGGAGAAGCTCACCCACTGACATAGCGCTGTCTACACCGGGGGTTAGGTCGGTATAACTACATCACTCAGGGATGTGAAAAATCCACACCCCGAGCCACATAGATATGTCAACGTAAGTTTGTAGTGTAGACTTGGCCTCAATCTACACTCAGAATGCTACAGAAGCTGTAGCACTTCCATATAGGTAATGCCTACACTGATGGAAGGGGTTCTCTTATCTGTGTAAGTCATCCACCTCCCCAGGAGGCAGCAGCTAGGTCAAAAGAAGAATTTTTCACACCTCTGAGAGATGTAAATTCCTAGTGTAAATCAGGCTAAAGAGACAAGCTTTCGAGCTACACAGAGCTCCTCTTCAAGACTGCTAATCAGATTGTCCCAGCTAACTTACAAGATTGTTAAGCATAAGAAGTTAATCCATGTTGCAAGAGACTATTCAAGATGAAGTATGCAATTAACACCTCTCTAGTCATAGAACAGAGGGTTAGTGGGTTACAGATTGTTGTAATGAGACATAAAATCAACATTCCTATTAAGTCCATGATATTTAGTGTCTAGCAATGTTATGAATTTAAGCTTTCAGCACTAATGAACAGTACAAACAATTATTAGCCAGACACTAAAGATGACATACCCAGTCAGCTGGAATCTCTGCTACTTTATCTGAGGCATGTGGTTTGTTGGCAGCAACTCTATGACATGAAGTAAGTGAAAGGGATCTTCTTACTGAATGAGCTCCCTTTGAAGGGGAGGATATATCCAGATATTGGGACAGGTGCACATTGAAGGAGAAACAAAATGGTTTCACATGATACAGTTCCAGTCTGCTAGTTAATAAGATCTATGGACAGCAAGGAAAGTTTGTACTAGGGCTGGTCAAAAATTTTCCATTGAAAATTAGTTGTGATGGAAAACTGGGTTTTTAATAATATGTTTTTTCCCCCCACAAAATCTGTCTCCTTTCCACTGCAAATTTTATTTTCCTGCTGAAAGATTTCATCCAAAAACAAAAAATATTTTGGCCAAAAATGTGAGCTGTAATGTATGCTAATACTTGTAGTTTGCTCCTCATTTCCTTATTCTTCTCTAGGAGCCACGATCTCCCACTGGAATTCATTTCCCATAATGCACCCTGGACAGGGACAGACTGTTGCATACTTCCCTCACCAAAAGGAGAGATTAGGATGCATTATCGGAGATGTAGTCCATTTGGAGATCCTAGCTCATAGATGAGAACAAACTTCAACTCCCATGAGGCATTACACGCCCCATTTTGGCCAAAATATTTCAATTTTCAAAATGTCTGTGGAAAATTTGGACAAAAATGCAAATTTCTGGGGGCGAGGGGCAAAAAAATTGGAACAGCTCTATCGGTACAAGACAATGTGGGTCTCAAATGAACTTCAAACTCTAAACCAAATGAGGCATGTTATAGGTGTAGTTATTGTAATTGTGATATGTGGGGATCCAATATACCAGAGCGGCTTGCTGGCTCTATAAAGATTCAGTGTATTTATATAATACATTTCATCCTTTTTTTAAAATTACCATTGTAGCTGTATCTGTGATTGGAGGTATGTGGTGTACTACGCTGCTAGTGCTTGCTTTGGTCTTGTAAGAATGCAAGACAATTAGATGTGCAAAGCATATTGAAAAAGTTGCTGAAAAGTTCTTCTTTTAGACCTTAACACCCTTGATAATGTCCTGTTAATTTTAAGTGAAAACGTGAGATATGTTCTCAAAACACCATCTATAACCTTGACGGGTGATCTCATACAATATCACCTGTAGCAATGAAGTCACTGGTAGATTGGACATTTCTTTAAATTACCAGTGGCCTTATCTGCATTAGGATTGTTTGGACCTTTATTTCTAGATGAGTGCAGTTCTACTGGTGGTTGTAGCAATTAAAACTGTAGTGTAGAGACAATTCAGATGTGCCTTGACTACAGTAAAGCTGTACCCAGTGGAAATTAATTGTTCAAAACAATTCATAGTGTAGGGGGAAAAAAAACAAACATTGTGAGTGCAATTGTTCAGTATAAATGAAGAAAGGTTGGAAACATCACACAACACTTTCCCCCTATAGCCCAGTAGTTCATCTGCACTTGTGTAGATTAAATATGAAATGTTATGACATTTTGGGACTTGTTCTTAAAAATGGCTCATTGCTCACAAAAGAAGAGCCTGTTAATTCTTTTAAACTTTGATACAGAGCTGTTTAAATAAACTAAGCTTTAAGGAGATGACCTCCAGGGGAACATTTGCACTTGAGCTTTCTTCCTCAAAGGGAGAAGTCTGAATTTTGCTTTTAATGTCATATGAACGGGTTGGGGCTGTACTTCCTCAGCAAAGAGAAGATACAAAAGCCTTGAAACATAACTATAGGAAAAGACAGACAGGACTGAGATTTCTCAATTGCCTCCTGTGACTCCTGAAATCAGAGGACATTGATTGTGTAGTTAGCAAATTGTATGCCCACTTTAATGCTAATGGTTGAGTCCCACTCAGTGTCTAGAAGAAGATGATAGTTTCAGGATCTCTGCTTTGTGCCCCAGAGAAAATTACTTTCCGACCCTTGATTTGAAAATTAGGGCAAATCAACATTTAAAATGCTGTCGTAGCACTTTAATGAAGACTGTCAATGCCGTCCACGTACTTGATATACCTACCTGAGAGAGGGTAGTTATGTCAGCAGGAGAAGCTCTCCCACTGACATAGAACGGGGTTAGGTCAGTATAGCTATATTGCTCAGGGGTGTGTGGATTTTTCACATCTCTGTGCAATGTAGTTATACCAATATAAGTCTGTAATGTAGACCAGATCTTAGTTTTGTCCTGCGCAGGAGAGCAAGAATTGTCACCAATAGGTAAATAATAATCCTGCTGCTCCTATTGAATTTGTTGATGTTCAGCACTTCTGAATATCAAGACACTAGAATCAGGAGAGCCTTATTCTGCTCTCCTTGACACTGGTTTACATGAGGAGAAACTTCCTTGAAGTCAATGGAGTAACCAAGTTAAAATTGGTGTAAGTCAGAAAAGGATGATTTCTTGTTAATACAATGAAAATGGAGGACACATAAAACCACAGCACCCAACCATAATTCTTGAGCATATACTCAAAAGGTTGTATATGTCCCATGCAGTCACTGCATTACAAAGGCCAGATTTTTCTATGTGCTGGAGCTGCATTTGGCACACCTGTGAATGGGGAACATACTTGAGAGAAGTAGCTGGAATATTTTTGATGAAATATATTGGTCAAAATAAATTGTTTTGTCAAAGACAAACTATTTTGTAGAGATGTATCAATTCTGACAGTTTTCACTGAGAAGGTTTCTGCAATCCAGAGCTGTCTGAGGTCCAGGACACTTCTAATATGAAAGAGTGTGTCAGAGCGAAAGAAATTGAAAATCCTGACCTTTCTGATTTGAAATCAGAAATTTTGATACAATTCAAGTTAGTGAAAGGTTTGGTTTCATTCTGCAGCAGAACCAAAATCATTTTTTGAAATTTCAAGTCTTGGCAAAGTGGAATTTTTGGTTTCCAACTAGCTTTAATAAAAGGTTTATTGCCATTTATTGCCTTTTCATTTCCATTACCCACTAAACTTGGGAGTAGCTGCAGGCTAATTCAGCTCCTGGAGTAAGTTAGAACAGTCTCACGGCTGCTCTTCAGTAATGTCCCCAAAGGACTGTGCCACTGGTCCAGACTTACTGAAGAGCAACACAGTCTGGCCTGGCTCTAAGGATTCCTAGTATACTAAGGTCAAGCAACAAATGGCATAGAGGTGGCTACACTAGCTTTACACCACTCAAGCATTCCTCCATACAAGGAAAATCTTCAGCTGGTTATGTATGATAGCTTTCTATCCCATTTGTACTTCCTGAGTAATGGGAAGGAGATGGAGTGGGACTGAGGAGCTGGACGCCATTATCAAACATACAGAATAAATTAACAACTTCATTCCAAAAACTGCTGTGCCTGTAACTAATACCAAAGTTAAAAGAAAATTGAAATCAGCTACAGGCATATACCATGTTAGTGCTTGTTCAGCTAGAGAATGGAATGAATCATCCTTTGTACTTGTCTGTAGTAGAATGAATGGGAAGACAAAACAGAAAGGAGATTAATCAGAAATATTTACTTGTTACTCTTGTTTGAAGTAAAACAGTTTATAAAAGGACAATGTAGGCTTCTGAGACAAGCAGTTAATGATAAGCCTTTAGGCCCAAACTGAAAGATCATAGGCAGATGTTTTTACTAATCACCTCATAGAAATGAAGAATATAGTATAGGACATCTCTATATGATGCCATATTTTTTAAACACTGACGTTTCCATGGGTTTTTTTTAATCATTTTACAAAGATTAAATAAATTTGGAAACAAAAAATATGGCATGTTTTCTGATAAAATGGATTGAAAATTTCCTTCTGGTTGGAATGGGTTGTGGGAAGCACTTCCATGATTAAGAGGGTACAGGGGCTTTCAATTCTAGGCTGCCTGCTCAAATTCAGCCTAGGTTAGAAATGCCTAATGGTCCTTATCTGATGGCTGCATAGCAATCTATGCGTAATGAGTTAGAGTTCTCGGTCCAGATCCTACACATATTGTCTCCACACAAAATCAAATATCCATTTTGCACAAGTGGGACTTTATTGGTAGTTCCAACAAAAAGACCAAGGCTTACAAGAACTATTTCCTCACCCATAATGATGGACACTCTAGGGTCAGGGGTCGGAACATATCATCAGCGGGCAATGTGGACAACAAACCTTAATAAAGATGTGCAACCATGATATTATATAGTAAACTTGTATTATTAATCCATAAACAATAAAGAAGTATCTTATTGCTAAATTTGTCTTTTCTTTTGTACCATACACCTGTAAATATGTTGGCCTAAAATCTGGGCTACAATGTGGCAAGTTTATGCCACATGAATGGAGTCACTAGCCAGAGGAGAATACTGTAGTGTAGGTCGACACTGTGATGCACTGAGCCTGAACAGAGTATCCTACATGACATCCTTTCTGCCTGTGGCTGGAGTAAGGGTTGTGGCCAAAAGAAAAAGCAGTGTCACCGAGCATCCCTATTCCCTGATGATTGCCAGCTGCCACCTTGGACCATACCGGCTTTTGACATATGGTAAAACTACAGCAGCTTTCAGGTTGCTCTAACTTACTCTATGGAACACACCTGGCACCTGGATGGCCCAGGATTGGATAAGTCAAAAGCAGCTTTAAGCGCTTTTTCCTTCCTGGCTTCCTACCCTTCCACCTGGAGTTACAGTATGCAATGTTCTGAGACAATCACTCTGACTAGCTAACTGAACCATGCTTAATTGTTCAAGTGAAAGCAAAAGGACTCATCTCAGAAAATAATATTAATTAAGCCCATGTTTGCTTTTGTAATACAAAAGGGTTACTTAATAGATGAAGGATGGTAATGAACTTAGATTTCACCTGAAGCCTTCCTGCATAGATATATAATTAGAAGAAAAAGATGGTTTGAATATAAAAGTAAGAAGCAAATCTAAGAGTTAAGCAATCTCTAGAAATTTTGCAGTTCTGGTATGTTCTTCTCTGAGCTTCAGGAAATGTTTATGCGAATAATGACATGATTTGATGAGTTAACGAGGTGCATACAAAGCAATTGTCTGGAAGTATCTGTCACATACTGTAGTTACCTGTAGTCATGTTCCTTAAGAGAGACTTTTCAAATATTTGAGTGTATTGATTAATGACAGAACTAGATGGGCCATCAGCCATTACACCTCCTTAATGACAAACACACTTCTGCCCTCCACAGCAACACAAGTCTCTAAACTAAAATTAATTTTGAAAGCTACAAGCTTGGAGGCTTTCCTGTCTTTTGCAACATAATCAGTATGAAATTATATCTGAAATCTATACCTCATATTTCTGTTAATTTATCATAATAAAGTGTGAAATTGTATGTTGCTCATTATGAATTACTTATCCCAGATCAAAAATCAAGGGAAGTTATTCTAAGGATTTTGAATTCTATAGTCTGGATACTTTAATAAGAATGCTTATTACAACCAAAGCTAAGTTATGGTTTTGACGCTAGTAGATGCAGAGGGTATTTGGGCCAATTCACTTGTGTATTAGTATAGATCAAAGTGATTGTTGAATGTAGAAGAGTATCTTTGGTGTTTAGATTTCATACAACTAATGGGATATTTCTTGTATTTCACTTATCTGGATCCTGTTATAATGCAGTAGCACACAATTACATTGTGTATACCCCTGTAATTAAATAACCCATCAAAGAAGTTTTGTGGAATGCCAATGAAGGACTTTAACAGAAAGGTGCTAATTGAAAAGCAAGTGGCCATCATGTGTGATGATCAGAGGTCAAAGATTCTAAGTGCATTCCTTACTCACCGTCATCAAAGGAAAAGCCTACGTGAGAAGAGACACTATCAGCTTGTTTTCTGTCAGAAGAAGATAAAATATGGACTCAAGGAAAGATCCTTCATTTCTGAACAGCTTGGACTCTTACAGGCAAGTGTACCAGATGCAAAGCGGAGATCCCAAGAGACAATCTGGGTACCCTGAAAAGACTTTTGGGAAATTGGCAGTTCATTACATCACAGCCACCATTTGGAATTACAAACTATGACTCACTTGTTAATATATTTTACCAGCTTTAACCTCTCAGTAACTCTAATTTCCTTTTCTTAGCTAATAAACCTTTATTTAGTTTACTATAGAATTGGCTGCCAGAATTGTATTTGTTGTGAGATCTGTAATACCAATTGATCTGATATAAGTCTCTTGGGACTGAAGAGCAATCTGGTATGGTGTGATTTTTGGTTTAAGTGACCTTTTATCACAAAGTCCAATTTGTCTGGATGGCAAGCTAATCTAAGGCGACTGACTGTGCCTCCATGGTGGGATTGTTATAATGATCCAGGAGTTCACATTTGTCACTGGCTTGGTGAAATCTAATTATAGAACACACCACTAGCTTTGGGTGTCTGCCCTGTTTTCTGACAATCTGCCTGGAGGTAGGTACTCACGCACAGTAGAGAGCCACGGAAGACAGCATGACAATTGTAAGCACTGGTAAGAGGAAAAGTTAGAAAGAGGTACAAGATATTCCAGAGAAAAAAGTCACGCTTATCCAAGACCATTACAATTAGCTATTATAGCAAAGAACTTCTAAAGGAAGCCACATAGAATCATAGAAGATAAGAGTTGGAAGAGACCTCAGGAGGTCATCTAGCCCAAACCCCTGCTCAAAGCAGGACCAACCCAACATGGTCTAGTTAACAAGAGATGCCCAGATCCACATAGGTAATTAGGTATTCCTCCATTTACTGCTGCAATACCTAGCCCCTAGGTGCCCTGCTGCCCTGATTTAGGATCCAGGCTCCCCATACAATGCCTGGGGAGAGTTCTATGTCCAAGGAAGGGATCCTCAGATGAGCAGGGAGCTGCCCAGGCCATCCAGGAGTGAAATGTAGAAGTAGGGTTGGGGGCCTGGGTATTTAGGCCCTTCACTCCCATTGATCCAGGCCTCTGGGTTCCTGACTAACAAAGTGGTGGGCACCTCTCTCTGCTCAGGATCTTCAGCCATGAACTGTGTCCTGGAGTTAAGCACCTAAGCCAGGCCAGCTGCATAGGTAACCAGTACCCTAGCAACTGAAATCCTCACCTTCAAAGAAGCTGGTAGTTAGACCATTAAGATGGGATATAAGAGCTGCAGATTCAAAACCCAGCTCTGCCTGAGTTTGAGCAGCAACTTGAATCCACAACCTATTGAGTGCCCTAACCAGTATTCTGGGGTGAGTCTCTCCTGTCAGAGTTGTTCCACTTTATCTATATCTAATCTATCTATCTATCTATGTAAACACTCATTGTAGTAGGGATTTGAACCTAGGTCTCCTACATTGCAGATAAATGCCCTAATTACTGGGGTATAGTATCAGTGTCTTCCTTATGTTCTGTCCAAATGACTAAATATCTTTGTGGGGAGAAAATATGGGATACTAAAGGGCTTTTCAGTCTAGCACACAGAAAGACGTAATAAGAACTATAGGCTGGATTTTAAAGACATACAATTTCATAGTGAAGTAAGGCACATTTTTTAACAGTGAGGGTGATAAATCATTGGAACAAACTACTAAGGGAAGTGGTGGGTTATCCATCTCTTGATGTTTTCAAATCATGGCTGGATGCCTTTCTGGAAGATCTGCTTTTTTCAAACACAAACTATTGGAGACAATACAGGGGGTCACTAAGTGAAATTCTGTGGCCTTTGTTATACAGTGGGTCAGACTGGATGATCTCATCCATTCTAGCCTTAATATCTATGAGTTTATGAATCTATGAATTGCAGGTAAAATTCTGCTTGAAATCAATGGGAGTTTTGCCATTGATTTAAATGGGGACAGAATTTTGCCCTTTTTATTTTGATCCATCTTAAATCTCCTCATTGAGAGCAAAGAAAAGGCACATTGTGTTACCCAGCCTGCATCTAATTGTTCTCTTAATCATGGTTATTCCACAACTGATGGAACTATTTTTGAGAATATACCAAAGACTCAGTGTCAGGTTCAGATTATTTTCATGTATTGATAACATGTCTGACATAATTATTAGAAAATAAATCTGTTTTTTCAACCTTTGCCTTACTTTCAATGTTTTTTTATTGATCTATCTGCTTATTTAAAGTAGAATAAAATCTATAAATTAGTAAATAGTGGGGTAATTCCCTGAGCTTTATGACTCTTAATAATTTGACCTACCAGATTTTTGTTGTCTTGTGGTATTTATATGTTATTAGCATACTTTTTCCTTCCCACAGGGGAAGCTTACCCTGCTGCTCACCCTCTCTTTATCTCACTGGTCTTTAAATACATAGAAGATATTGTTAGAGCTAAGGAAATCATTTACTTTTCAGGTCAGCCAGCAAACTGAAAACAAAACATTGAGTTCTCAATTTGTCAGGAAAGGCTGGTCATCATCAGAAAACTACAGGGGTCGGTTTCCCTTATAATCTTTAGTCCACTGATTAAGATATTTTCCAAGAGAGGCCCATGTCTGAATCATCAGTCTGGACCAGGGACTTAAGACCTTCCTTGTCCCTGGTATGCATCCTGACACTAGGGTATTCTTGGGAGGGTTGCTCTCAAATGTTCCTGTTGAAGTTGTTGTAGAAATATTTCAATGTTCATTACAGTAGGGATTCAAGCTCAGAGCCTCCCCCTACCAATGGAGCTTCATACCCACCAGGTTATTCTGTTCGTAATCTCTCCTGTTGAAAACTGTTCCACTATGTACAAATACATAAATATTCATTGGAAAAGCAAGAGTAAGAGGCACTCTATAGTCCTATGATTCAGGCTCCTGGCAGGTTGGAGATATGGATTCCAATCCCTCCTCTGAATCAAGCAGAAATAACATTTGAATCCATATCTCCTACATCTTAGGTGACAATAGAGTTAGTCTCACTCGCTCTTTCTTTGGCCCAATGAATTTTTAAGTATGTATACAAAGTGGAACAGCAACAGGAAAGACTGAGATAAGAATATTCGATAGCCTTGTGGTCTGCCTGCTTACCAAAGAGAGTGGGAATCTGAATTCAAGTCCCTGTTCCAGGGTAGGAGTTCAAAAGCGCATCTCCTACATCCTAGGCAAGTGCCCAAACCACTGACCTAAAGGTTATCAGGAACACACACAGTTTTCTGAAAGTAGCCTGTAAAACTTTTTCCAAAACCAAACTAATCAGGTCAAATTAGAAAATTGTTTGGGGTTCCCTGAAGCTGCATTTTTTTTCTGAATAAACTATTTGTCTAAAAACTTTTGGCCATCTCTAGTTATAGTTGAATTCGTACAGTCCCAATCCTGCAACCAGTTCCATGTGGGCATAGATGCTGACCCATGTAGAACCAGTTGCAGGATCAGGGCCTTAGTGAGAGAAGAAGATAAGATCCTGATGCCAATCTGGCTTCTTTACACAGAGTAAAGGCTCTGGAGAAAAGTAAAGGGCTTCTCGGAAAACCAGGTCCAGCTGGGGAAGGATTACCCCCATCATAAGCACTGTAGAGACAGACTGTAGCCAAGGAAGTGTGTCCAGTGTGGTGATAGGGCTAGGAAGGTCATGGGAGAGACAGGGCTACAGAAAGCAATGCTGTGGGGCTTCTGGGCAGTGCAGCAACCCATAGAGCAGGCTGAGGAGGTTGCCATAGCTAGGCCACCAGGGCTGTTTAAGTTACACTGGGGATCATTCCAGCCTTCATAGTAGCACAAGAGGGGAGGGCTTTAAAATATCGTAGAGCCCTACTCCCCTTGGGCTGTGAATTCTGTTATACATCGTCTAGGCACAGCAAAGAATCTCACCCTGTGTGTCTTAATTTTACAAGCGATTCCTCTGAAAGCAAAATATGCTTCCTTAAAAAAAATATTTGGTAGAATGACTAGGAACCTGTTCTCCCCCAAACCCTAGCCTTCCTTTAGTTTCAGTTTCTTATGAAATTCCAAATCAGCCTGGCTTTTGATCCACTATCTTGGAGTATGATATTGTGTCAAGCCAAGAATTTGCAACCCCCAGAAGAAAATGCTACTCTTGGAAGTATTTTTGCAGCTTTTATCTTTGTTGTAGTCCCCTTTTCACCTCACACTATTTTAAATTACTTTTCCCACCCAATCTGCTCCTTTTCATGTTTTATTTTCCCAAGGCTTTCCCACCCCGTCCCTAACCTACACACACTTTTTCCAGATGTGTGGTAAACATTGTCATTTCAGAGCACATCTCTGAAAACAAAAACATTCCAGAGGCTAATTTGTCTCAGATCATGGGGTCTTTGTGTGTGCAGACACTAGATGAGCTCGGAAGCTTGAGGAAGCTTCTACTCCAAGCTTTCCTTAAAGATCTGGTAACATTAGTACAAAGCTTATGTACACAGCAGGGATGAGAAACCAGTTTGCTCAAATTCAGGGCAGGACAGAAAAAGAGCTAAATGTTAATTTTTGTTTGTTAGTTTTGTTCTAGAATTTGTAGAAACCATTTGGTCACAATCTCTAGATGTTTATCCCTCTAAGTGGGAGCAAGGGCCCTAAAGCTGCCTTAGTGACAGCTGTGCAAATTTGAACTCAGAATTGGGTCATGTGTTGTGGTTCCTTGATTGGATGACCTAATCTTTATAAAGAAGAGCATGGCTTTAAAAAGTCATTGAATTCAGTAATGTTACATGGGAGTAGATAGAACTTAACACTGCTAGTATTACAAAGCTTTGCTGACTTTTCTTTATGAGTAGGGTAAATTGTGGGACAATCAGAACAATGAAGATAAATGTGTCTGATAGTTTCTTGTACCAGATTCAGAGGGCAGCAGAGATTTGACTTTTAGGGGCATATGTATGTAAAAACCAGAAGATTAAGAAGGCTACAAATTGCTGGGAATGAAATTAGGAATAGAAGATAAGGCTGGTCATGTGAATGAGATCCATCAGAGAAATGAGAGCTTTGCCTGGGAGTTACCTTGCATGTCATGAGTTTTAGTCATTAGATAGCCAGAAGAAGTTTCAGTCCCCATAACTGGCCTAGTTTGTATACTGAAAGTGCTGACTTTCAGTATACATAAAGAAGGGGAAATTTAAATAAAATTGTGCCTGAGGTTTTTTTTGTTTTAACTTTCAATTAGTCAGTTGATTTTCCTACCCCATTTACATGAATTGTCTGTAACAAACAAATGATATCATTAGTCCTGATTATGTTTTCAAGCTATTTCTCTGAGTGAGAAGAGCCTTGCAATGTTACTCTTGGCTTTGTTAACGAATAATCATGAATTACATGAAACATGAAATGGCATAGAAGCAGTAGAAAACACATTCATATTCTTGAACATGTCCAGGCAATATGTATGCTAGTAGTGGATCATGATGACAATCTAAAATCAGGTCTGTTCCCATCTCTGTCATTGGTTAGGATGGCAGAGACTCAGGGCCAGTTGAATAATATCAAAAATGATTTGTAAATAATGAATGTGATAGTTGAAACAAACTCTTTGAATATAATGTAGCCAGCTCTAGTAGAGATATGGATTGTGAGGGGAAAATATCATACCTCATGCTTAGTATCCTTTAAAAAGGGTTCCTCTAAGTTCGGGTGAAAATAATCAGACTGATACCAGAGTCC
This sequence comes from Dermochelys coriacea, assembly GCF_009764565.3. NCBI lineage: Eukaryota > Metazoa > Chordata > Testudines > Dermochelyidae > Dermochelys > Dermochelys coriacea. The sequence goes on along the minus strand of NC_050073.1, from coordinate 93,400,041 downwards.
TTTACTGATATATAGGGCAAACACAGCCCAGCATAGGCAGCAACACAGACATATCCATACTGCCTGAGCAAAAGGAGCTGCTTTAGGGGTAAAAGGATAATTCCTTCTCCCTGCCCATTCATCCCTTGCTTACTCTGCTGAGACAGCCAACAAGGACAGTGGTTTCTGTGATCTGAACACCCGGAGTGAAATCCTGGCTCTATTGAAATCAATGCAAAACTCCCATTGTATTCAGGATTTCACCCATCTCCTTTAGGGACTGAATTGACATCCAGGGACTCATTTCCTTTAGATTACCAACTGTGATGCTTCTGAGGTGTACCCAGGGTTGTGAGGCACCTCGCTACCACCTGCCCATAACATGAGGGAGCCTTGTCTGTGCCTGCCAAGGGTCAGCTCCCCGACTCCACCAGCCATGAGCAACACAAGCACTCCCATCTCAGCCCATAAGCTATAGGCACACTGCAACCCCGAGTGTCTCCCGGGAGTGTCCAGCCCCTGTTCCACTGGATGCTCACAGAATTCAGAGTCACTGTTCCCAAAAAATCAGTACACCACAGCTTACCAGTTATACCTCAGATCACTGCTTCACTGAACACTCAGCACTCACATAAGTTTGTAGTGAAAACAGGTAAACATTTATTTAATAAAGTCTAGAGAGTCAAGTGATAGAAAGTAGGAATAGTGGAAACAAATGGTTACATATACAATAAAAACCTAATACACATTCCAGAACCTAGACTTACTTAATGAGTTATTGTTATGTCTTATAGGGCAAGACATATTATATTTCAGGGTATTATAGCCAGGTTTGGCTGTGATCTTCCATTCAGGAGACAAGCCACGCTGTCAGCTTGCCTCAACCTGGATCTTTTCCACAGAGATCTCCCTGTTCCCCCAGTTTACCTGCTTCCTTCCCCCCCGCCCCAAACATTCTTACTCATAAAAGATGCCACTTGCTGGGTTGTTTTTTTTCCTGTGTGTCTCTTTCTTGTCAACTTCACAGTCTCTTGATTAACATTCGGTTTAGATTGTAGGCAGGCCTCCTTTGTGAAGCGCACAATACACAGTAAACACATGACCAGCCAGAGAGAGCTAAATGTCTCTTCCCTCTGACTTGACAGGAGTATGTTTACTACCTTCTAGTGACCTGCCTGAACTCACATACCTTAACAACATAATTTTCAGTATCAACATATAATTCCTTAAACATGATCTGTGCATATATTTGCAATGATTATGATGACGAGAGGTCTCTTGGCATAGACCTCACATACACACCCTTTGCAAACTCAATATGCATACATCTGAAGAAAGGGGATCCCTATAAAACTCTTTGCACCCCTTGTGCCCTCTGCCAACCGGCATCAAAAAGTTTCTGAGTAACACCAACCTCCATTGCAAGATTTATCTAGCATGAAAATTAGTTTTTTTAAGTAATTGAATATGTTTTAATATATTTTAATACTCTGTTCTATTTTAATATGTGCAGTACATTAGATCAGACACAGAACACGTACAACAGCAATATCTCTTTTCCCAAGGGTGTGCAATTACACTACATTCCACAGATTGCAGTGTGAACTTCTATGCCACACTACTAGTTTCAGGGAAAATGAATAGGTAGTTTAGTCTTACAGTTGTGGATAGAGCATTTATATGCTGTTTACCATAAAACTGTATAAAGAGCTTAATCTCAGCCATATATACATAGTGCTACTGTATTAAATGTCTGTTTTACTTATGCTAATCAGTCCATGGCAGTCTTCATCTTATCAGTGTTACAGATAGTAGATTTTTATATCCAAAGTATTAATTTATCTTGGCCTTTGTGCTGAAGCAGATGCTCCTTGAGTTGAACTCAGATTAAACTTTTCTCCCTGCATTATTAAAGGCACACATTTAATTAATCAGGCAATTTCATGTTTTCAAGAGTTAATATCATGCACATAACTTCATGCAAGCTGTCAGAAAGATTAGCGTGGAAGTCTAGAGCTTCTAATAAGATGTACTGAATCTCCCCTTTATTCTATGGTATAATGTGGTTCTGGAACAGCCTTCCAAGGGCAGCAGTAGGGGTACAAAGCCTAATTAGGCTCAAGATTGATCCTGATAAATTTATAGAGGTATAATGAGATTGCCTATAATGGCATGTGACCCATGCATGGCTACTAATAACAAATATCCTCAATGGCTGGAGATGGTACACTAGGTAGGAGAGCTCTGAGTTACTACAGAGAATTCTTTCCCAAATGTCTGGCTGGTGGTTCTTGCCACCATGCTCATGATCTAACTGATTGCCATATTTGAGGTTGGGTAGGATTTTCCCCCCAGATCAGGGTGGCAGAGACCCTGTGAAGGATGTGGGGGGGTTCACCTTCATCTGCAGCATGGGGCACGGTAACTTGCTGCTTTGAACTAGAACAGGGATTGGCAGCCTTTGGCATGTGGCTCATCAGGGAAATCCACTGACAGGCCGGGAAGGTTTGTTTACCTGCAGCATCCACAGGTTCGGCAGATCGCAGCTGCCACTGGCCGCAATTTGCTGTTCCAGGCCAATGGGGGCTGCGGGAAGTGGTGACTAGCATATCCCTCAGCCTGCGCCACTTCCCGCAGTTCCTATTGGCCTGGAATGGCGAACCCCAGCCAGTGGCAGCTGTGATCAGTCGTTTAACCTCTTTGTGACATAGTTTATCTGTCCCTAAAATGTGTTTACTAATGCTCACCTGCCTCACTGGGATGGTGTGATGTTTAATTAATTAGCCAGATTTTGGCATTCTTTTGGCTTATTGCAGTGATAGGGGCTTAATTTCCATACCTTGAGAGGGGAATGGGTCATGGCTAACTCTTACAGAGTGGTTTGGGTGATTTATGTATTTATGTATTCAGCTGGGGCTGAAGGAATTTGACTGAAAGAGTGTGAGTGGCATTGAATTAGATAGATTAGGCTAAACTGATCAAATTTCTCTCTGGTCATCTTTAATAGCTGTTTCATTTTCTCTCTGCTTGCGAGGGGCAGATTTACACAGTGTATTCAGGCAGATCAATGTGAATTAAAGGCAATCAGTTAGGGCAAACAGTAAAAAAAGACCATGCATCATACTCTGCTCGCTAAGGACTACAGATAAAATTATGGCAGCATCTGGTTGCAATGATGTAAATTATTCACCATGTTATTGATTATTAAACAAAACTGGAGGGATAGTTTGATGGCACTGGGAAGCTGTTGGCAGGATTTAATCTTGCTTTTCTAAAAGGAGCTTCTTTGTTTTCTGTCTATTGTTTGAAACATTTTTCAATAGTTGCTTATTCATTAAAAATATCAGACTGACTCATAGATGGAATGCAACACTTAGGGATGTTTTAATATTTAGTTTGTGATTTCCTGCCTACATAATTCAAATTGTATTCTCTCCTCAGCCAGTCAGGCTATTTTGAAATCCTCTATTGGAGGTTTTGTTTTAGAGGTTTTGTTTTAATGTACAGTTCTTTATACGTATCTCTCAACTTACAAGCTTTGTTCTATTTCACAAGTTTCAAATGCTCTCATGAAGGTTCACTCATCCTTCAAGGACAACATAAGAGGAATTACATCATCTTCTTATTTAGTTTGTCTTTAGTTTAAAAGAAAACTAATTTAACCTGAAGTGAAGGTATCAAATGTTGAGAGGGATGGACAGATCCCAGAATTGATGCTGGCGATTAATTGAGGAGAATGAACAGTGATGGGAAAATAGAAGGAGGGAACTTTAATCAGCTAGACTTTCTCCAGATCTGAGGATGCTTAGGATGGGCAGGTGGGAGATCATCCCAGAGCCAAATCTGACTCCCTGATTCCATGGGCCATTCCCAATCCCAACTCAATGTAAAGTAGCTACAAGGCAGCTTTAAATTCTGCCATTGCTTTATTGTCCTTAAGGATTGCTAGGGTGGAGCTCCTTCCTCATCCTGACATGCCCTATCAGATAAGGAAAAGAGGGGGATGGAGATGCAAGTTCCAGCTGCACCACAGATGGGCTACCAGGGATCTGACAGGAGAATTCTCTGCTGGCCATTTACAAGTGGATTATGGCCCCTTTGTGTTACCTGAATGGTACAAAGGGACCATAACTCAGCTCATAAATCTGTCCCCGTGTATGTTACCATAAAAATTATAATCCTATGATAGCAAAAGTCAACTGGGAAACTAAAATAGATGTATATCATCACTGTGATCACTCTGTGTGTGTGTGTATTTGCACGACCCTATCTTTTTAGACGGTAAGAACATTGTGGGGCAGGGACTGTGTGAGCCTCTGTGTTTGGAAATCACCTACCACATCCCAGGACCTCCCTATCTATTCTGTACCCTTGCAGACTGTGTTCTTATTCTATAGTATCAGCTAAGCTGGGTTGGGCTTGGTTAGTAACTGAGTGGGAGATCTCCAGGGTAAAATAAGGTACTACAGGAAGTGGCGTGAGTGATTCAACAGGTAATGCTCTTCCTTCTGAGTCAGAAGTGAATCGGTGTCCCAGCCTGGTGATAGGGAAAGCTACATTGTTATAAAGCTATGGGCTTTCCAATGAGACATAAAATTGAACCCTTGGCTTTGTCTGATAATTAAAGAACCCATTGAACTTGACCTGGGAGTAGGAGAGTCTTCCACAATCTGCTACATTCTACCTATTAAAAATCCTCATCTTGCTTTAATTCAGAGTGTTATATTTTTCTTTATTTTCTTTCCCAAACTGCATTGTGTTACTTTGAACTGTTATAAAGAGTACTGTGTTCCCCCCCACAGATGTGTGATTAAACCAAGTCTGCTCTCTTAACCTGTGATCGTGTCAGGTTTCAAATCCCAAGCTAAGAAGAGCGGGGCCTGGTCAGTACTTGATTTTAGAGAGGACACATAACAAAAGACAGTGCTAGAGAATATATTGTTGATAAGTCAGCACATAGCTCAGAATCTCTCAGAACCAATACTTCAGCAGGGTGTTAGAGGTTCTGTATTAATAGAGGTGCCTGAGTTCTAAAACCAGGATCCTGACCACTGTGGTTATTAAAGATCCCCTGCATTTATAGGTATTTCTACACTTCAGATGGGATCGAACCTCACAGCCTGAGTAGAGAGACTTGCACTAGCGGGTCTTGATGAATCACTAGTGGGGCTCGAGCTGCTGAGATAAAAATATCAGTATATGAATGTTGTGGCCCAGGCTGGAGCTCAGGCTCTTAAGGACACCTCCCTCCCACAAGGCATGACAGCCTGAGCTGCAATTTTTATTTTTAGCAGAATGCTCGATCCCTGCTAGCATGAATCTGACTTCCTAGGCTGGGAGGTTCACTCCTTGCTGCAGTGTAGACAATCTTTATTTGGCAAGACAAGAGGCGGTATTACTACTAAAGAGGCATCGAGCCAAATTGTTTGTTACATTAGTGTTAATCTCTTGCCTTCACTGAAATCAGTGGAAGAAACTCTGGATTTTACAGGGCTGTAATTAAGATTAGAATTTGGTTCCTCATCTAAGGACATAACCTAAAACTCTACCCTGAGTTTAGTTTGTTCTGTTTCATTTGGAAAATTACTTCATTGCTCTAATTCATAGAAATGAGACATGTAAGGCTGGAAAGGACCTTGAGTAGTCAAGTTCAGCCCTTTGTACTGTGGCTAGACATAGTAAACATAGACATTCCTGGTGTTTGTCCAACCTTTTTTAAAAAACCTCCAGTGATGGGGATTCCACAACCAACCTTGGAAGCCTATTCCAGTGCTTAACAACACTTATACTCAGAAAGATTTTCCTGATATCTAACCTAAATCTCTCTTACTGCAGATTAAGCCCATTACTGTTTGTCCTACCTTCAGTGGCCATGGAGAAGAATTGATCACCATCCTCTTTTATAACAGTCCTGAACATATCTAAAGACTGTTATCAGGTCCATCCGCCCTGGTCTTAATTATCTCAGTCTAAAACATGAGGTTAATAATTCTTACTGGTCTACCTCAGAGGAGTGTTGTGAGGATTAATTATAGAGATGATTGCTGATGAAAAGTTTTGCTGATGAAAAATTTCTTTGCTGGAAAATGTTGAGTCTACAAAAATCAAAAAGTTTTTTGCAGGAATGCATTAATTTCATCAATATTTTGATAAGAAATTATCTAATCATTTTGTTCTGATAAAGTCAAAAGTTTCATTTAGGCTTATAGTATAACAATAATTGAAATATGTGGACATGTTTCTTATATTAATATATTATAATTGAAGTGATACAGTTAACATATTTTGGAATATTTCAAGAAAAAATTCTGAGATTTCTACTTTTTTTTTTAGAAGAGAATGGGATTTCCATTTTTGATCAGTTCTAATTAATGGCTGGTCTTTATAAGTGTGCTAATTATTATTATTATCAATACATGTAACTGCTCATGTAATTGTGATTAGAGCATATCTTAGACAGCCCTGCCTCTCTCATTTGAATGTCATCTGGCTGTATAACAGCCCAGGTGAACTTTGGGCAACTTCAGAAATTATACAAAAGATGGAGTGTCTCAAACAAAAGGGAGAAACAGATATGTTTTAGCTAAACAAAGCTGCATATCCCATAATTTCTTTTTACATTTACTATATAAATAATATTGCAATTGGATATGTTGTACCAGGATAATTCTCTGATCAATGACATTTGCAGTTATATATGTCTAAAACAAAGCTAATCAATTTTTCTGCTTTACAGCATCAGCTGATCATTTCAGATATCAGGATGAAATCTTTTTTGCCCCATAAAATATTGCATTACTATCAGAGACAGACTGAGGGACTCAGTAGATTAGTGGAATGGGAAATCCTGTGTTCCCAAATAGCTATGGTATGCCTGTGTACTTTGCTGGGTTATCAATGGAGTTGGGTAGAGTATTCTCCAGAAAACCTTATCATACAGCCAAGAACAAATAAACATACACCATGTGTCTGGCAATCTTTGTTTGAAAGAGACATAATATCTAAGTTGCAGGGCTGTTCTGTTGATCAGAGAGACCAACGTGCATTGGCAGAACTAAAGATGTGGAGAATAGTCTTATTCCTGGTCCAAGCCATTGCTAATAGTCCTTCTTTTTAATGGGCATCATATTCACACAAAGTAAAAAGCAACTGAAAAAAAAAACAGTCAAAAAACCTCTCGTAATTATTACATTAGCAGCAAAGTGTAAGCCACAAAGGCAGGGTGCTGCAGCTCCTGAGGAGCAAGAAGAGGGTTTCCAGCTGGCAGAGCTAATCCCCAGGCACAGCCTGAAAGAGGTGCTCTGGCAATGAGTAGGGGCTCCTGTGATATACATGTTTAGAATCATAACATTTCTATTATGACTATAAAATTACTTTGTTTATGATGTCAATTAATATTTCATGCAATATTAATAAATTCTCTTTGTGTAAAATTAGCACTAAACTAGAAAGTGTGTTAAAGACCCTATAATGCTGAATTAGTATTAACCATTCATTTCACATCAGATTTTCATCCAGATCACGTTACAAGTGATCACGACCCATCTCGTTGCCAGAATGAACTCCATAAAAGTTTTAGTAGTGTAAGAATTACCTTAGTGGAAGAAGAAAAGGAGTACTTGTGGCACCTTAGAGACTAACAAATTTATTAGAGCATAAGCTTTCGTGAGCTACAGCTCACTTCATCGGATGCATTTGGTGGAAAAAACAGAGGAGAGATTTATATACACACACACAGAGAACATGAAACAATGGGTTTATCATACACACTGTAAGGAGAGTGATCACTTAAGATAAGCCATCACCAACAGCAGGGGGGGGAAAGGAGGAAAACCTTCCATGGTGACAAGCAGGTAGGCTAATTCCAGCAGTTAACAAGAATATCAGAGGAACGTTGGGGGGTGGGGTGGGAGGGAGAAATACCATGGGGAAATAGTTTTACTTTGTGTAATGACTCATCCATTCCCAGTCTCTATTCAAGCCTAAGTTAATTGTATCCAGTTTGCAAATTAATTCCAATTCAGCAGTCTCTCGTTGGAGTCTGTTTTTGAAGCTTTTTTGTTGAAGTATAGCCACTCTTAGGTCTGTGATCGAGTGACCAGAGAGATTGAAGTGTTCTCCAACTGGTTTTTGAATGTTATAATTCTTGACGTCTGATTTGTGTCCATTCATTCTTTTACGTAGAGACTGTCCAGTTTGGCCAATGTACATGGCAGAGGGGCATTGCTGGCACATGATGGCATATATCACATTGGTAGATGCGCAGGTGAACGAGCCTCTGATAGTGTGGCTGATGTGATTAGGCCCTATGAAGGTATCCCCTGAATAGATATGTGGACAGAGTTGGCAACGGGCTTTGTTGCAAGGATAGGTTCCTGGGTTAGTGGTTCTGTTGTGTGGTGTGTGCTTGCTGGTGAGTATTTGCTTCAGATTGGGGGGCTGTCTGTAAGCAAGGACTGGTCTGTCTCCCAAGATCTGAGAGAGCGATGGCTCGTCCTTCAGGATAGGTTGTAGATCCTTGATGATGCGTTGGAGAGGTTTTAGTTGGGGGCTGAAGGTGATGGCTAGTGGCGTTCTGTTGTTTTCTTTGTTGGGCCTGTCCTGTAGTAGGTGACTTCTGGGTACTCTTCTGGCTCTGTCAATCTGTTTCTTCACTTCAGCAGGTGGGTATTGTAGTTGTAGGAATGCATGATTGAGATCTTGTAGGTGTTTGTCTCTGTCTGAGGGGTTGGAGCAAATGCGGTTATATCGTAGCGCTTGGCTGTAGACAATGGATTGAGTGGTATGATCTGGATGAAAGCTAGAGGCATGTAGGTAGGAATAGCGGTCAGTAGGTTTCCGATATAGGGTGGTGTTTATGTGACCATCGCTTATTAGCACCGTAGTGTCCAGGAAGTGGATCTCTTGTGTGGACTGGTCCAGGCTGAGGTTGATGGTGGGATGGAAACTGTTGAAATCATGGTGGAATTCCTCAAGAGCTTCTTTTCCATGGGTCCAGATGATGAAGATGTCATCAATGTAGTGCAAGTAGAGTAGGGGCATTAGGGGACGAGAGCTGAGGAAGCGTTGTTCTAAGTCAGCCATAAAAATGTTGGCATACCGTGGGGCCATGCGTGTACCCATCGCAGTGCTGCTGATTTGAAGGTATACATTGTCCCCAAATGTGAAATAGTTATGGGTCAGGACAAAGTCACAAAGTTCTGCCACCAGGTTAGCCGTGACAGTATCGGGGATACTGTTCCTGACGGCTTGTAGTCCATCTTTGTGTGGAATGTTGGTGTAGAGGGCTTCTACATCCATAGTGGCTAGGATGGTGTTTTTAGGAAGATCACCAATGGACTGTAGTTTCCTCAGGAAATCGGTGGTGTCTCGAAGATAGCTGGGAGTGCTGGTAACGAAGGGCCTGAGGAGGGAGTCTACATAGCCAGACAATCCTGCTGTCAGGGTGCCAATGCCTGAGATGATGGGGCGTCCAGGATTTCCAGGTTTATGGATCTTGGGTAGCAGATAGAATATCCCAGGTCGGGGTTCTAGGGGTGTGTCTGTGCGGATTTGTTCTTGTGCTTTTTCAGGGAGTTTCTTGAGCAAATGCTGTAGTTTCTTTTGGTAACTCTCAGTGGGATCAGAGGGTAATGGCTTGTAGAAAGTGGTGTTGGAGAGCTGCCTAGTAGCCTCTTGTTCATACTCCGACCTATTCATGATGACGACAGCACCTCCTTTGTCAGCCTTTTTGATTATGATGTCAGAGTTGTTTCTGAGGCTGTGGATGGCACTGTGTTCTGCATGGCTGAGGTTATGGGGTAAGCGATGCTGCTTTTCCACAATTTCAGCTCGTGCACGTCGGCGGAACTATTTCACATTTGGTGACAATGTATACCTTCAAATCAGCGGCACTGCGATGGGTACCCGCATGGCCCCACAGTATGCCAACATTTTTATGGCTGACTTAGAACAACGCTTCCTCAGCTCTCGTCCCCTAATGCCCCTACTCTACTTGCACTACATTGATGACATCTTCATCATCTGGACCCATGGAAAAGAAGCTCTTGAGGAATTCCACCATGATTTCAACAGTTTCCATCCCACCATCAACCTCAGCCTGGACCAGTCCACACAAGAGATCCACTTCCTGGACACTACGGTGCTAATAAGCGATGGTCACATAAACACCACCCTATATCGTAAACCTACTGACCGCTATTCCTACCTACATGCCTCTAGCTTTCATCCAGATCATACCACTCGATCCATTGTCTACAGCCAAGCGCTACGATATAACCGCATTTGCTCCAACCCCTCAGACAGAGACAAACACCTACAAGATCTCTATCATGCATTCCTACAACTACAATACCCACCTGCTGAAGTGAAGAAACAGATTGACAGAGCCAGAAGAGTACCCAGAAGTCACCTACTACAGGACAGGCCCAACAAAGAAAACAACAGAACGCCACTAGCCATCACCTTCAGCCCCCAACTAAAACCTCTCCAACGCATCATCAAGGATCTACAACCTATCCTGAAGGACGAGCCATCGCTCTCTCAGATCTTGGGAGACAGACCAGTCCTTGCTTACAGACAGCCCCCCAATCTGAAGCAAATACTCACCAGCAAGCACACACCACACAACAGAACCACTAACCCAGGAACCTATCCTTGCAACAAAGCCCGTTGCCAACTCTGTCCACATATCTATTCAGGGGATACCATCATAGGGCCTAATCACATCAGCCACACTATCAGAGGCTCGTTCACCTGCGCATCTACCAATGTGATATATGCCATCATGTGCCAGCAATGCCCCTCTGCCATGTACATTGGCCAAACTGGACAGTCTCTACGTAAAAGAATGAATGGACACAAATCAGACATCAAGAATTATAACATTCAAAAACCAGTTGGAGAACACTTCAATCTCTCTGGTCACTCGATCACAGACCTAAGAGTGGCTATACTTCAACAAAAAAGCTTCAAAAACAGACTCCAACGAGAGACTGCTGAATTGGAATTAATTTGCAAACTGGATACAATTAACTTAGGCTTGAATAGAGACTGGGAATGGATGAGTCATTACACAAAGTAAAACTATTTCCCCATGGTATTTCTCCCTCCCACCCCACCCCCCAACGTTCCTCTGATATTCTTGTTAACTGCTGGAATTAGCCTACCTGCTTGTCACCATGGAAGGTTTTCCTCCTTTCCCCCCCCTGCTGTTGGTGATGGCTTATCTTAAGTGATCACTCTCCTTACAGTGTGTATGATAAACCCATTGTTTCATGTTCTCTGTGTGTGTGTATATAAATCTCTCCTCTGTTTTTTCCACCAAATGCATCCGATGAAGTGAGCTGTAGCTCACGAAAGCTTATGCTCTAATAAATTTGTTAGTCTCTAAGGTGCCACAAGTACTCCTTTTCTTTTTGCGAATACAGACTAACACGGCTGCTACTCTGAAACTTAGTGGAAGAGTCAATCCCAGCACCATATTTCCTACTATGGACAGTGCTGGAAATGTTAGGGGAAGCTTAACACCCTCCCACTGCTGTCTCCATAATGCAACTTGCAGAGTAGCAGCCATGTTAGTCTGTATTCGCAAAAAGAAAAGGAGTATTTGTGGCACCTTAGAGACTAACAAATTTATTGGAGCATAAGCTTGCGTGAGCTACAGCTCACTAATGCTCAAATAAATTTGTTAGTCTCTAAGGTTCCGCAAGTACTCCTTTTCATAATGCAACTAATTATGCAATACTTCATTATGGCAAGGTATTTCTTCCTGCTCTCAGTTCATGCTCTGAAGCCCAATAATCGACAAGCCTTGTAATTTATACTAGTAGAGTAGCCATGGGAGCTGTTATATACCAGTAAACATGTAATCCTTTTCAAGGATGTCTGAACACCATCATTGCCAGGAGGCGTTGGAGATGGATCGGTCATGTGCTTCGGGTGGAAACTGATTCCATCCCCAGAGTGGCAATAAGATGGACACCTGAAGGCAAGCGAAAACAAGGCCACCCAAAAACAACATGGCAAAGAGCTGTGGAAGCCGAGCTGAAAAACCTGAGGCACAGCTGGGGAACCATTGAAAAACTTACCAGAAACAGACAGGAGTGGAGGAGCTTTGTCACTGCCCTAAACACCAGAGGCATAATAGGAACATGATGATAATGATGACTAGAGAGTGTGCCTCAGTAATATTGTGCGACGATGAGTTCCACAGGTAAATTACACATTGTGTTAATTATATGTTGCCTTTGGGTAAGACTCTATTATAATATTGTTTTCATTAATTAAATGCATGTGCTAATGATATTCTGTAAAACAAGCTCTTTTTGTGGTGCATTGCAAGGATGTAAAATAACTGGTAAGAGACTTTAAACAATGAGAGGTGACCACAGCATCAGATTAAATCTCTTTATCTCTCAAATTATCCCCCTGCATATTCTATGTCTTAAGGGTTTGGGACTGGTAAAAAAGGAAATGGAGATTTTGGGAGCCAGAACAAAAAATACAAGAAGCCCCGTTCATTAGTTTGCATACCTAAAATATATTCTTGTTTCTGTCTCCCTGTATACTGGATGTCTTGACAGCAAGTTGCATATTCAGTTTTAAAGAAGTCAACATGGATGAACTATAGACCAAACTTTGTGACCTTATCCCTGCACATACTTTCCAAGTAATACATTCCTAATGTCATCTTTCCTCATGATCCTTTCTCTTTCTAGAGTTCTGTTCTATTTAGGGGAATATCAGTGACAGGAAGAAAGTCTTAGGGCTTGGCTATGCTTGCAAGTTAGAGCGTATTAAAGCAGCCCCAGGCACCTTAACTCCCGATGTGTCCACACTGGCATGACATGAAGAGCACCTGGACTCCGCAGCTGGAGCGCTCCTGATAATCCACCTCCATGAGAAGTGTAGAGATTACTGCGCCCCGGCTGAAACACCCGGGCGTCAGTGTGAATGAGGTGTTGCATTACTGCACTGTGATTGGCCTCCGGAAATGTCCCATAATCCCCTGAAGTCAAGTGGCCACTCTTCTCATTGTTTTGAAATCTGCTACAGAAATGCAGATATCCCCTTTCAAAGCTCTGTTTCTGACATCCGGCATGCTTATCTGCTCCCAGACAAAGCAACCATTCGTGTGGAATTCTGCTGTTGTAAGTGTGTGGGGATGGGGGGGGGAGGGAGGTCTGCTGCTGTCTGATCTTACAAGACAGCAAGCTGACACGCTCTCAGCCCCCCAAAACACACTCCCTGTCACACTCCACTCCCCCACATTTGAAAAGCACATTGCAGCCACTTGCACCCTGGGATAGCTCCCACAATGCACTGCTGTTTGTGGTTTTGCAAGAGCTGCTAACGTGGCCATGCCAGTGCGCTTGCAGCTGACAGGGTAAACACACGGCAGTGTTTTCCCTGCTACGGTCTCCAAAGTCTGGTTTAACTCCCAGCGCTCTACATCTGCAAGTGTAGCCATGCCTTTAGGTCCTGTACATCCTCCAGCATAATAAAGTCTCCTAGCACAACTGGAGGCATAAGAAGAAAGCTAGAAGGAAGCCAAGGATGAGAGAGACTAAACCTGTCTATGTGAGATGGTTGAGTGAGAGTTGAATGGTATGAATCATTTACTGGGATCTTCGAGCTGTAATTGTTTTCTAGGGTTGGTCTTGTGGCTAATTCCTTGCACTGGTATGTGGGGAATTAATTGATTTTTAAAGCCAGAAGTGACCATTAAATCTTCTTGTCAGACCTCGTGTATAACACAAGCCACACAATTTCTTCCAGTTACTCTTGTATTGGACCCAATAACTTTTCTTTGACTGAAGCAGAGAGAGGCAGCCTTTGGCATGCGGCCTGCCAGGGTAAGCCCCCTGGCAGGATGGGCCAGTTTGTTTACCTGCCGCGTCCGCAGGTTCGGCCGATCGCAGATCCCACTGGCCGCAGTTCGCCACTCCAGGCCAATGGGGGTTGTGGGAAGCGGCACAGGTCGAGGGATGTGCTGGCCGCCGCTTCCCACAGCCCCCATTGGCCTGGAACGGAGAACCGCAGCCAGTGGGAGTTGTGATCAGCCAAACCTGCAGACGCGGCAGGTAAACAAACTGTCCTGGCCTGCCAGGCGGCTCACCCTGGCGGGCGACATGCCAAAGGTTGCTGATCCCTGGACTAAAGCATATCTTCCAGAAAGGTATCCAGTCTTGATCTGAAGATAACAAGAGGTGGAAAATCCATGATGTCCTTCGGTAATCTGTTCCAGTGGTTACTCAAACTCACTGTTAAAAATTTGTGCCTTACTTGAATGTATCTCTAACTTCCATTGTTTCTTTATGCCTTTATCCCCTAGACTAAAGAGCTCATTACTACCTGGTCTTTTCTCCTTGTGAAAGTATGCATAATGAAGCCACTTCTAAATCTTTTTTATTATTATTATTATTATTAACTAAACAGATTAATCTTTTGATGTCTCTCACTTTAAGGCATATTTTCCAGGCCTCAACTGTTTTTCTGAGGCTCTTTTCTGCATCCTCTTCAGTTTTTCAAAATCCTTTATAAAATGTGGACATAGAACTGGAGGCAGTATTCCAATATTTGTCTCACAAATGCTGTACACAGAGGCAAAATCACCTCTGTACTTCTATTGCCTGCTCTCTTGTTTATACATCCAAAGATTGCATTAGCTCCCTTTGCTACAGTATCACACCAGGAGTTCATGTTGACTTGTTTGTCCCCTATGATCCTTAAATCCTCTTCAGAATCACTGCTTCCCAATTCTCACTCAATTTTCAGCTCTGGTGGGTTGTTTTAATATCTCTGTCCCTTATTTCCCCATTTCTAAATATTGCCAATTTTTTCTACCTACTCTGTAGTTGTCTTGTCTTAAAATGTAACCCCTTCAGTGCAGGGACTGTATCCTACCTTTTATTTGAACAGTGTTTAGCACAACACTAAATTTGGCTGGCTGCTACTGTAATACAAATTATATTGACTAGGGCTCAAATTATTCTCAGTCTTTTTCAGTTTTGCAACAACAACATCAAATTCCTTCTTTGGTACCTTCCCATTTAGAAAGCCTTCCTCCAACCCTTTGAATTAATTTTATAGCACATGTTATCATAATTTCTCTGGCTTTGACTTTCAATGAATGTCAAAATTTTGCTTTTATGTTCCCAACCAGAATTTAACATTAAGTATTGAAGTTATGACCTGTTTTCTTCAGATCATTCTCTTATTATTTTTGATAGAAAAGAGGGGAATTTAAGCATTGCTTTTTGTTCTGTATTGTTATACAATTGATAAGCACAAACTATTCAAGAAAATTGCCTGGAGCTTCCAAGCATTTCAGCAGACACCTAAGCAATGTACAAGTGTTAGTGACTCAGATGTCTGTCTGTATCCTTCAAAGAGATTAAAAGAAAAGAGGCTGACTAACCAGTAGGTGTAGCTTAGTCACACTAAATCCCACATGTAGGAATAATATAGTTTTACACTATTGTTCCCCTGACTATTTTCATTAGGCTCTGCACTCCTCTGTGGGGTTGGATTCAAGTAGTGCATGTTTCATGGGGATTGGATCAAAGTCTTCCCTACATATTTTGATTAAAAAAATATTTTACATGCATGGAGCATTTCATCTGTAGATTCTGAGATGAGAGAATGGTGCTCTTTGGTGATCATTGATATTGAATCTGGGTCTGTCACTAACATGGTGTTCTGTACCAGAAATGAGGGTGGATAGTTCACCCTAGGGAATTGTGACATACCTAAAAGTAATTTTATAAAGTTGAGGAACCATTATTCTCCCCATTTTACAAACAGTATAACTGAGGCTCAGATATTGTCTAAGGTCAACCAAAAAGCCAATGGGAGAATGAGGAATAGAACATACCTTTCCTACTTCCTGACCTGGTACTCAGTCCACAGGAATACAGCTGTTCCCAATATAACCTTCAAAAGCCATCTACCTGCCCTTCCAGATGCCCTCTCCCTAGTCTCACACACACTTTCTTTTGATGCCTTCCCCCCACACTTTCCATTGATACCTTCTTCCACTGCCACCTGGGTCCCTCCCCCTGCAAAATGGGAGTGTTGGCTGGTCACTCAATATTCTGTAGTGGATTGAAGGTACCATATAGCATTATGGAATTCCAAATCCTAAGGTGGGACAGGAAATGGTGGTGGGACAGGAAGTGGCCTAATTCCAACCATAACTAGAGGACTCTGATAGTGTTAGAACAATGATATTTTGATATATATTGACCCTTCCATCCAACAAACTCAAAGTGGTTTATACTCATTAATGAACTAGCTGTTCAGTTTCACGTCATCCTTGTGAGACTGGAATTATCATCTCCGTTTTACAGATGAGGGAAACTGAAGCACAAAAGGAATTATCAGTCTGCTACTTTGACTTCATGACTACACTGAACTCATGTGGACTTTAATGGGAGTTAAGAATGGTGGGTATCTCACTGGAAGAACTGGACATTTTTCAGGATTGTGTCATAAATGAATTGTTTAAGGTCATGGAGAAATTCTGTGTGATAGCCAGGGACAGATTTTAAGACTTGTAATCTTGTACCTTAACCACAAGAACATCATTTCACTCCAGTGTACATTCCTGAATTTCATTTTCATGAATTCAAAGGATGATGTGGTACTTTGTTGTTGTAAATGAGAGATTTAACACCATACTTGGTGAGTGAGCTAAAGTAAAGAATCAAACGGTGCAGATAAAAAAAGAAGAAAAACAAAATTTTGATAATGTTAAATAGAAAAGGCAATCCAACAGAGACCTACAGACCACATGATGTGACTGGCCTGAACACAATCAAACAAGCTTGGGTTCTCAGTAAAATTCAAATAATATCTAATACCATTAGAGTTGTTTAAGATTATCACAGGACCAGTTAGCACATGCCCGGTTGGATTAAAGAGCAAGTCAGAAAGCACAAATAAATCCCATAGCTGAGCCGATTGTGCAGAAGTCATTTTTATATATACAATGGGTCAATAGAAATTAGGGATAGGCAGAATTTTTTCAGCAAATGTAGCCAGTGTGAACCACTGATCCAATATTACAAATAATTCTAACAAATTTAAAGTCAAAAGTGGGTATAGCTTAAAAAAGACAGACAAAATTAATTCAAGAAAATGCAGTGATAAGCTGTGAGTTGTTTCACTTAAGTTATGAAGGGCTTGAGAAGTTGGTCATAGGGTACAGGAAATTAATACTGGGCTACAAAAGAGCTCTTGGGTTTTGTGTTTGGTTGTAAAATGCTTTCCCCATAAATTGTGAGATGAAATCCAGCCCATGTCAGTAGTGACAGAACATCATTACCATCTGGTGGCTGTTTGGTGGCCCAATGTGTGTAAAATTAATTTGTGGCTTTTGATTCAGTACCTAGTGAATGGATAGGTGTCATTGTCACAACTGGTCCGTAGAAACTTCTGAAGGCTGGAAACTTTTTTCTCTACTCTTGGATCATATATAACAGGGATAGGCAACCTTTGGCATGTGGCCCGCCAGGTTTGTTTGATTAACTGCAGCGTCTTCAGGTTTGGCTGATCGTTGCTCCCACTGGCCACGGTTCGCCACTCCAGGCCAATGGGGGTTGCGGGGAACGACGCAGGCCAAGGGATGTGCTGGCCCCCACTTCTCGTAGCCCCCATTGGCCTGGAACAGTGAACTGCGGCCAGTGGGAGCTGCGATCGGTTGAACATGCGGACTCAGCAGGTGAACAACCAGCCCGGCCCACCAGGGGGCTTGCCCTGGCATGCCGCATGCCAAAGATTGCTGATCCCTGATATACAATATATTTAATCACAACATTAGTTCTGACCACACCTGTGCATGTCATACCCAGTTAGATATTCTTAGCCTGCAGGAGAATTGGCATGAATTAGAATCTTTTTTGGCAAACCTGTGATTGAAGCCGGGAACTGAATGGGTCATGAGACTGTATTGTGTTTTCACCCTTAGGCAGGGTAAACGTACATTGGTAGAAACTAGTGGACTAGAAAAGTGTATTTTGCTGCTGCCTGAGCTGGTTGGAAAACTTTTTTTTAGTTTAGTTTTTTCTGGGATTTTTGGAATTTTTTTTTATCAAACATTTTTGTTTTGTTGAAATTAGAATAAAAGTATTTCATTTACATTTTCAGAAACCTGAATTTAAGCAAGCTGACACTTTCTTATTAAAATTTAAACAAAATATTTTCCTATTTATTTTTTATTTTGAAATTTCTTGTAAAAATAGAGATGAAAATGACATTTCCCCCCCAAAAAACATTTTTTTTCCCAACCAGCCCTTGCTAGACCCCTTCCATGGGCAAACAGAGAACTACAGCAATTGGATATCAAACACTGATTTCCTCTAGAGCTCTAGTCACTCAAATTGATAAAAGAGTGAAACAAAGAAAAAGAAGCTTTTAAAAGTCATTGTGGACTGATTTTGAAATTTGGGATGGTAACCTCCTTGAATGAAAAACACAGATGACTAGGAAAATCAGACTGTGAACTGCTTACTCACCTTGATGATCATTCACTCACATAAGTAGTCTGACTGGGAAGGGGACTTCATTCACATTCTGATCCATGCTTTTGCTTTTTAAAGCTATGGCAGTATCCCAACAACCTTGTACACCTGGAATGAAAACAGAGGAGATTATTTAATGGGGTATATATTTGTATATATGGCGCTATCTTTCACTATACACATTTCCAACTATGAACTCTTTCTTTTGTTATCCCACATGTTATGATTATATATTATGGTCTTGAAGTAATGTAATACTTTGCAGGTATATTGTGACTTTCATTCTTAAGGCTTCAAATGCACCTTTCTTGGTTGATGATAGCAGTGTTTCAGAACTGCCATTGCTTAGAGCTTCCATCACATCTGCCTAGAATCATAAAGCAAGTACTATCTCTTCCCCACCCTCAACTTTTTACTAGAGATATTTTTTACCCCTTCAAGATTACTCTTAAAATGTAAATGGAGTCATCTTCAACCTCAGAAACGAGTAGCACTGATGTTATCAGCTCAATGTATGTTGGGCTATCATAGTGACTGCAATGTAAGGTCTCATTACTTCTGTCGGGATTCCCTCCCCACTCTGAACACTAGGGTACAGATGTGGGGACCCGCATGAAAGACCCCCTAAGCTCATTTCTACCAGCTTAGGGTAAAACTTCTCCAAGGCACAAACTCTTTGCCCTTGGAGCGTACGCTGCCATCACCAACTGATTTAACAAAGAATCAGGGAAAGGACCACTTGGAGTTCCTATTCTCCCAAAATATCCCCCCAAGCTCTTACACCCCCTTTCCTGGGGAGGCTTGAGAATAATATTCTAACCAATTGGTTACAAAGTGATCACAGACCCAAACCCCTGGGTCTTAGGACAATAGAGAAATCAGTCAGGGTCTTAAAAGAAACAGAACTTTATTATAAAGAAAAAAAGTAAAAGAAGCACCTCTGTAAAATTAGAAGGGAAGCTAATCTCACAGGGCAATCAGATTTAAAACACAGAGGATTTCCCTCTGGGCAAAAACTTTAAAGTTACAAAAAGAAAACCAGGAATACACCTTCCTCTCAGCACAGAGAAAATCACAAGCCAAAACAAAAGTAAACTAACACATTTTCTTGCTAGTACTCATTAATTCTAATGGAGTTGGATTGCTTTCTTTCTTGATCTCTCTCTAGCAAGCACACAGAACAGACAGACAAAAGCCTCCCCCCCTCCCCAGATTTGAAAGTATCTTGTCCCCTTATTGGTCCTTTTGGTCAGGTGCCAGCCAGGTTACCTGAGCTTCTTAACCCTTTACAGGTAAAAGGTTATTGTGCCTCTGGCCAGGAGGGATTTTATAGTACTGTATACAGGAAGGTTGTTACCCTTCTCTTTATATTTATGACAACTTCCTTCTTTGAACTGTATGTCCAAGATTTTCCAAAACAAGAGTTTAAGTTTAGATCCCATAAATTACCTCTCCTTGGCCAACTAGGTGCTCAGCTTTTTTGAAAATGAGGCCAGAGCCTTAAATATGAAGTTAGAAGATTACATTGGTACTCCTACTTTTGGAAAAATCTTGGCCCTTATATGTATTGAAAGCCTACCCTGCATGGACCTGATTCATCACTGCTTTGCATCTCATATAGCCATTTACACCTGTGCAAATCCAGTGTGAAATATCACCATTCTTTTCTGTTTGCATTTTATACCCAGCCTGTACAGGTATAAGTGTACAAGTATAAAGTCCAGTGCAGGGGAGAGTTTGAAACATACCTGTTTAGGTCCTGCTCATATAATGAAGTTTCTTTGCCAAGACGTGTTGGATATTTCTATAGTTCCTTAAGCCTCTGCGCTTCAAACAGAAGTTCTGTAGGCTGAGTGGGGGCAGAAACTACCGAAGAATGTCACACATCAATTTTGCATCCAGCACAGAACAGGAATGAGTAATTGTTAGGTGAGAAGTTGATATAACTTTGCTAGCAGTTCTGAGCAATCTGCAAGATGTTATACAAGACTTAGTGGAGGCTTGACTAGGTGTCTTAGAGAAATAGTAATGACTTGCAGAGCTTTTCATTTCTAGGTCACTGATTTGTGTATATCATATTTTGTCCGTGCAAGCTATCACTAGCTGATGACTCCTATGTGGGCTATGTGACAATAGTTGGTGGTCTGAATTCAATCCTACTGAACATTATATTTAAAATCACCACTGGCACTAATTGGCATGGTGGTTGACGATCGCAGCAGAGAAACCAAACACTAAGGCTATCTCTACACTTATGTTGATATAACTTATGTTGCTCAGGGGTGTGAATAAGCCACTCCCAAGTGACGTAAGTTACACTGACCTAAGCGCCAGTGTAGCCGAAGTTATATCAGCGGGAGAGCTAACATTCACGGGGGCTGGAGTAATTAGGCTTAGAATGTCTGCTACAGAAGTGCAGTTGCATCAGTGCAATTCTGCTGCTGTAAGCTTTCTAGTGTAGCCATAGCCTAAATGGGAATTGATAGTGAAATTACTCTCTCAGCCCTTGAAGTGGTTCCTTTCACAGCAGTTCTGAGACAGATTTGCAGAGTAATATCATAGGATATCAGGATTGGAAGGGACCTCAAGAGGTCTTCTAGTCCAACCCCCTGCTCAAAGCAGGACCAATCCCCAATTTTTGCCCCAGATCCCTAAATGGCCCCCTCAAGGATTGAACTCACAATCCTGGGTTTAAGCAGGCCAATGCTCAAACCACTAAGCTGAAGAACACACATAGATTTTGAGGCCAAAAGAGACGGTTAGATTATCTAATCTGATTTGCAGTGTAACACAGGCTATAGAATTTCACCCAAGTACCTTATACTCTGTCCAATAACTTGAGCTTAACAAAAGCCTGTGTTCTAGAAAAGAATCCAATCTTGATTTGAAGACATCAAGAGGTGGAGAATCTATCACTTCCCTTGATAGTTTCTTCCAATGGTTAATGAACCTCACTGTTAAAAATTTAAGTCTTATTTCTAATTTGAATTTCTCTGTCCTTAACCTCCAGCCAATTGTTCTTTTGTTATGCTTTCTCCTCTACATTAAAGGTCCCTTTACTACCTGGTATTTTCTGCCCATGAAGGTACTTACATACAATCATCAAATGAGGTTAAACAGAATGAACAATGAAGCTAGCACTGCAATTAAGCTTGCCTTTTAGCTGTGCTTGTTTAACCTCTCCACTAGAAATATAGGAGTCAGACACCTCTTATTTTTGGTACTAATCATCCCTTTCAACTCGTGTGCAAGTCAAACGGAAACTTTCCACTGAATTCAGTGAGAGTTGGATCTGGCCCCAAAATAATTAAGATTTAAACCAATACAAGTTAAAGACTGTATGTACAAATCCCAACACTGCTAAAAGTACCAAGGGACTTGTGCTTGCAATCATTCCTATAGTTTACATGATGATGGATGTGAACTCAATAATGTTAAAACATTGTAGAAATAAAGGTAAACAATAATTCAAAATCATGTATTCTATTCTAGCATTTGATTTCTGGCTCTGCTAATGTACATTACTATGCTACATTCAACAGTAAAGGTTTGGATCAATCTGATGCTCTTGGTGAGAGTTTACTGAACAAGAAGCTGTTGGAAGATTGTCGGATTTCCACTGAACTCAGGAAGTTCTTTAGTGTATTATTTTATGTTGCCACTTATTTTCTCTCTTCGCTCCTGCTGTTCAAAGTACATTTAGCTTTGTGTTTACTTGTTGCAAATCTTCTAGAAAACAAGTTTATTGGCAAGAAATAATGAATTTTAAATTCATATTGGAAAATCTTAAAGGAACGTAAGTTAAAAAAATCACTAAAGAGAATATTGTTCTAAGGGTTACCTCCTCCAATCAAAGAAGAAAATATTATATATTCAACATTTGATTTTTGTAAAAACTGAATACTCTCATTAATCTTCTCACAAACAAGCTACCGATGAAAAATTATTCACGGAAATTATCTGGTAAATAATTTGGAATAATATCTCAATGTGAGAATGTTGGAAGCTGCTCATGGAGAAATCTCTCATACACAAAAAGTAACATTCACTGAATGACTGAATTGCTATTATTTTTTTATCAAATTCTGTTGTTGCTTCTTAAAATAATTGGTCATATATTACTATCACTTTGTGATAGAAATAGATTACTGATATATTTATTATATGAATTCCATGAGGCACAGGATCTGTGAGTATGCTGATACTCTAATGTAGGAAAAGAACAACAGCTTGCTAAGAAGAGTAACCAACTCTAAAAGGTAATTGAGTAGGTTTGGGCAAGAAATAGCTTTCCTGTCCTGCAAAAAAAAAAAGTCATCTCAAATTGGGACAAAAAGTTGAAATCTCAAAACATTTATAAACCAAAAATCCGGGGACAAATTATTTGAGTAATTTGAAATCTTTTTGTTTTTTATAATTTTAAATTATTCATTTTGATTTTGATCTTTTAAAATCTTTTTATCACAGTTATAGAGTAAGGCTGGAAGGGACCAACAGACTGTATAGCACAAGACACTAAACATCACCTAGCCACCACCCAATAAACCCAACACTCAGAATTAGACTAGAATATTACAGCTCTCAGGAAACTCAACTATTGTGTGCGACAGGCAGAGAACAGGAGGGGCACCAATACCAGAGGCCCCTTCAATGGCAGGGAATTAATTTAGTGAGATAGGCCAGATGAGCAAGTGGTCTGCACCCACTACTGTAGAGGAAACTGAACCACACTCAAAGTGCCTGTCAATCTGAACTGTTGAAAATTCCTTCCTGACTCAAATATGGCAATCAGTTTGACCTTGAGCATGTGAGCAAGACCCACCAGTCAAGCACCTGAGAAAGAAAATTCTTGGTAAGACATTAGAATACCAGCCCAACCAGTCCAGCGTCCCATTTCCAGACAGTCCAAATTTATGAAAATTTCAAAACAAAAAGTAGTTTTGTCTAAAACTTCTTTTTTTTTTTTTTCAAAAATGTTAAAATGGAATATTTCAACAATTTTGAAACTTTTTTCCTCTGATGGTGGGTTTCTTTTCTTGTTGTTTTTGTTTTGTTTTGTTTTTGAGTCAGGAGATTCATGAAAACTGACCCTATTTGCAAAAAAAAAGGTTAATTGAAATTTCCCAACAAGCTCTATAAATGACGTCATTCCTTTGGACTCCATTTTTAAAGTGTGATCTGTGACTGTAATACCTGACTCTAAAAAAATTAAAGAACTATATGTTGCGATGGCTAAACCAGTTCCGATAAAATAATGAAGTTACCAAACCTAATCCAAAACCACACACCAAACTTTTACTGATGATTGCAAAAATTAGTATAACTTTATTTGTAAAATATTACTTTTCATTTGCACCTACCTATGCTTTCCCTTATGGTAGCCAGAGAAGCAGCAGTGCCAAATTATGGTAAAAATGGCAAATCTGGCCTGATTGGAATCAGGAATTACCAGACATCTTGAGAGAAAACCTGTTCTTGAGAGATTTCCGGCTTAGTGGTGTTTTGTGGTTTTGTTTTGTTTTTGTCTTTTTTTTCAAATCCAAGTTTTTTTGATTGTGTCAGAAAAGAATCCAATGTTTTGGTGTCTATCCAGATCAAACCTCTGAACTTTCTGAGGCGCGCACATCACACATTATATGTCACAACTCATTGGAATCAGTTGCTTTAACAAATGTGTACTTGATTCTCATTTACGGTAAGGCCTAGGGTGACGAGATGTCCCGATTTTATATGGACTGTCCTGATTTTGGGGTCTTTTTCTTATATAGGCTCCTATTACCCCCCACCCCCATCCCAATTTTTCACATTTGCTATCGGGTCACCCTAGTAAGGCCCCTTTATACTGCCACAGAGATGAAAAGGGCCTTACTGAAAATAAGAATGAGGTTTGCACTTCTCTGACAATGTAAAAGGACCTTAGCATAAATGAGAATCACGTTATGTGTCTCCACAACACTTGGCTATTTTCATGCTTCTTCCACTTGTGTGAAGGGCCTGATCCAATGCCCTCTGAAGGCAAAGGGGATATTTTCATTAACTTATAAGGGCATTAAATCAGGTCCAAAGTCTGTTCAGTCCTAGCATGGCTGAAGGGAATTTGGCACTCACTTTCCTTAACTCAGTTTCCACATAGTCCCTGAAATGGAGGAGTTCTTTGGCATTTTAGTGTGGCTGAGATGATATCTGCACAACTGCAGTAGTGTGCTCTGTCTTCCAAATCATTAATACCGAACACGTGTCAAAAACTGGCAGCAGTCTTTCAAACATTGCTCTCTCCCTTTTCGCAGTTTGAAGCAATGTGTAATCCAGACAAGACCCCAAAGGCCAGATCTGTACAATTTAAAAGAACAAATATGTTCCAAATTTCTAAAGCTTGCTATAAGGAGCATCAAAAGGGTAAAAGGATCCTTCCTACCTCCAGCAATCCCTACCCACCTCATTCCCCCCTTCTTTTCTGCCAGATGATTCCTTTGTTCTGTTCCCTATCTCCTCAAGATTAAAGTGCTGATCCTCCTTTGAAAATGATGTCATTTTCTTGCCTTGGCAGGGAGAGAGTTCATTACAAAGCTGCAGTGTGACTGATGGCTTTGAACAGATATAGGTGGAGACGAAAAAATGCATTCAGGGAAAGGTATGAAACTCAAAAGAGACAGGTTGACAGTTCAGCTGGCAGCAAGAGAGATGGAAAGAATGAGGGAAAATAGTTGTTTGGTGTGAATCTCACTCTCATATTCTCATTTACAACCATTGAAGATCTGCTTTTATTTCCTTGATGGTTTCATTCTGAATTGAAGCTATGGATTTGAATTAATTGTAACTATCGCCTTAGAGGTGCCAAGCATCTCCAAGTATATTATACCATGCAGATCAGTGTGAATACAGATTCTTTTCATTACTAGGTTTTGAAAACTAATTTGCTGTTGAATCAGGTTCTCTCTCCATGCTGATGCTTGGGTCTTGTGGGGACTGATGTTTGTAGGATTTGAAGAAGCAAAATCAGGTTTGAAAATTTTAAATCTCATAAAGACAATTTAATCTTAGTGAAAGATTCAGCACTGATGACAGCTCTTATGACCTAATTGTTCTCTTTATTCACAGAATAGATAACACATGGGGAATTACCCTGATTTGAATGACAACTGCTAGGGGTGGCAGGGTAATTCCACTGCTGTTACCATTCAGCTCTTCTCTTTGGGCAATTCTGACAGTCGTTTCTATGACATGACTTGGTGCTTAACTTGTGCCATGGCTGAGCCCTGGCACCTCTAGGCTTAGGAGTTCATAGTCCTGGGCTTGCTGCATCAATTATGAATGCAGAAACATTCTTTTAGTCCTGGCACTTAATTGCTTCAGCCCTGACACCTCTTTTATTAAAAATTAAACTCTGTGGTGGATTATTATTCTGGCCCCTTGTCCAAGGGTGAGTTTTGTACACTGAACAGCACCTTAATCCATTAGCTTCCCTGGGATTTACTGTGGTGAAAGGTGTTCAGCATGAGCTAGAGTAATAGAATCTGGCCTATGCCTTGTACAATGCTCAGAACATTGGACCTTTAGGCACTACAAGAATAGGAATAGTTCCTGATTCAGACGATTGCTTAAGCACATGGACTTCAGAGAAACTTAAGCATCTATTTAACTTTAAGCATGTGTTTTAAGTGCTTTACTGAAAAAGGATGCTTTCCTGAATTGGGGCTGTGATGAAGAATAATAAATAATTTGTTTGAAAAACATCAAAACATTCATACAACTATTCAGTGGAGTTTCTTTTTCCTTATTCATTAAGCTTTAATAGCAGGAGTTCTAGTCCAGATCCCTGCCAGAGTGAGATTTTCCTCTGCTCTACATTTCTAATATTTTGTTCAGCCTTGTTTAAAAAACTCCCAGTGGATGGACTTCTACCACTTCTTTCCATAAATTATTCCATAGCCTAATAGAGTTGACTACGAGGAAGTTTTTTTCCTAGTATGCTTTTCGTCTCCCTTTCATCACATCCTCTTTCTCTTAATTATACCCCATCTACTACACTAGGACACAGATCCTGCAAATACTTGCACACAGGCTTAACTTCATACACTTGAGTTGTTCCTTTGTAGGACTGAGTTATTTTGCTTCTTTGTTTACAACTTCCACATAACTGTGGATAGTCTCTATTAGAGAGGCAAGCTTCTTTTATTGGACCAACTTCTGTTGGTGACAGAGACAAGCTTTCGAGTTCCACATAGCTCCTCTTTAGGTCACTGCTCCTACATCATGCTATGTTCCGCTTAGTCATTGCTTAGCCAAGATGTACAAAGGGACAATAAGCTTAATGGCAGGGATCGTCTTTTTGTTCTGTGTTTGTGCAGCATCAAGCACAATTGAGCACATGATGGGACTCCGAGACACTGCCAATATAATAATGATGATTAATATATAAAATGCTATAGAGGTGCTAAGTATTATTATTAGTTTCTGTTCCTCTTTGCCTAAACTTTTGTATAATGTTACTGTGTACTAGTAAACAACTGCCACATTACATCCCAGAGTTGGCTCCATTACCACTTGTGGGTAACGTGAATCATGGAGGCAGTGTAGCCCAGTGGATAGAGCACTGGACCGGGACTCAGGAGATATGGATTCTATTCCCAGTTGTGCTGAAAGCCTGCTAGATGACCTTGGCCAAGTCACTTCCCTGTTCTCTGCCTCAGTTTCCCCAACTTTTAAATTAGGATAATGATACTGACTTCCTTTGTAAAGCACTTTGAAATCTAATGATAAAAGTGTGATATAAGAGCTAGGTGGTATTTATTTATTTGTAAAATGCTTTGAGATCCTTCAGAGTCAAAGGGCATCATTTACAATGCATTTACAATGCAATATATACAGTGTTATCTATCTATAGTGTATGTGTTTATACACACATGCTTACACAAAGAGTGAGTGAGAGATTTGAAAGTTAATATCTTCGGAAAGCAATCTCACGCACACCTGGACATATGCACACATATGCTGAGGAATATTTACAGCAGTCAAAATTCTCAGACCTAATTTACACTCCATATGAAAACAACAAACAAATTAGCAGACAGGAAGCTCTTACCCTGATGTCATGTGAAAGCATCACTAACACATCTTCATTTAGATAGATCGTTTGCCCAGAGGCAACAAAACAGTTTGCGCAGAACTATTAGGCAGACATTCAAGTTTAAATATTAATCAAAATATTATTTGGCTTCTGAATATGCAGCTATTAGATCTTTTAAAAAATCCTTAAATTTACTACATTTGTGGAATGATACAGTGTTAGTGTGTTAGTCTGTATTCACAAAAAAGAAAAGGAATACTTGTGGCACCTTAGAGACTAACAAATTTATTTGAGCATAAGCTTTCAATCTGATGAAATGAGCTGTAGATCATGAAAGCTTATGCTCAAATAAATGTGTTAGTCTCTAAGGTGCCACAAGTACTCCTTTTCTTTTTAGCACAATAGGTAACTGTCAGTGCTATATAGGCACTGGTGAAATATATACACAAGGCTCCTCTTCTGTTTATTTATTTTTTTCTTTTCCACAGGCAGTGAAATGATTCTGGTTTGTAAAGGCCTCACTGTCTGTTTTGCAAAGCTAAATTTGACTTGCCACTTTGACCTTTTTTATGAAGCAGGTAGCCTGTTTGAAGCTTAGCCTCCTCTAATTTGTGGCAGTGACACACTTTTCATGAAATGGCCCATTTAATATTAGCTATGCAGGTGTGACTTCTTTATGCTCCTTAAGAAATACTTTCCCCCTCTCTCATTCCTCCCAAGTTCCAAAGTTTAATGTCAATTTACAGAAATAAATACAATTTCTATCTATCTATCTATCTATCTATCTATCTATTGGCTTCTTTGAAAAGTTCTTTAAAACACACTCTCTTTCTCTTTTGGAGAAAAAAAGCCTGCCAGTTGCAAATGGAAGCTGACTCTCATTTAGATAGTGATTGATTTTACTTCAGGTGCAGTCCATCTGAATCTTTCCCTACTAGTGGGATGAAACTTCAGCCATGTTGATGTTGCTTCAGGCAAATGCAGGTTAGAAAGACATTGTTTTCTTTGTTGTTTTTATTTTTGACCCCCACTGCTGTTTGCCAAAATGTTTAAGACTTGCTTACCACTTAAATGAATAATGAAGAGCAGAGGACATAAGCCCCAAAATATCAACAAACGCTTTTGGGCAGGTTATCATCTCAGGTCCTATTGTGAGGATGGTGATTGTGGGATGCTACCCACCTCTCAATGAAGTGTGCAAATATGACCTTTGCTGAAACTAGCAAGTTAAAGTGACTAAAGCGTAAACTGACCCCTTGGAAAACAAAATGTTGATGTTGCAGCCCCCCAAAAGCTAAAATGGCAACTGTCCCAACAGGCACCTAGTTAGTCCACCATCAAGAAACCTTCAATCCTTTATTTTAAATTGTAAAGCATTAAAAAAGTTAGTGTGTCATCTATGTGCCAATCACCTCTCCTCTTCTGATTTTATTTTAAAAATGTGTTACCCAATACTAACTCAGGCAAAATTCTGTTGACTCCAGCAGGAGTTTTGCCTTAGAGGATAAGACTCTAAGGACATCAGGATATGACATCTCTCTCTTTAGGCAGGACTTTGTGAAATCCTCAGAAGACCCTGAATAGTGCCATCTCAGCTTGAGGCTGACATCGGACCTGCAGCTCTTAAAGTTAGTGGCTGGGGAATGGGATGGTGAGTGCAACTCTATACCAAAAAGAGTGAGGTCAGTTGCTAATATCCCTGATATTTCTCTGGTCCAATCTTGCAGTCTTTACTCAGCCAAAATCCCCACTAAAGACATTACAGTCAAACTCATTATTGCTTAATATTTAAAGTATAATAAGCCTTAGCACTTGCATAGCATTTACATCTTCAGACCCTCTACAAACCATTAACTAGCAGTAACACAGCATCCTTCATGAGTAAGGCAGCGCTCTACGCAAAAGCTCTTCAAGTGTTTTAGCTGATCAGCATGTAAATAGCTCTAGCTGTTTTCAACTCTACTTCAGCTCCTGTCAGTCACTAAGGTTTATGGTCCAGATTCTGCATATCCTTGCACTTCTAAAACTACCACCAAGATTAATCTCACTGAAGTCAATGAAAGTTTGGAGTGTGTTAGTGATGCAGGAATGAAAATAAGATCTGTGATGCTATTGCTGCATGTTATAGCTTCACATTGGAATTTTGTTTTCTCTAAATCATGAATGCAAAATAATGGCAACACAGTGAGTCATTCATCTGCATTTCTGTGTAATTCTGGATTGTGTTCACATCAGAAATGTCTTTACAGAGTCTCTTCAAGGATGTTGCTTTGTTCTACATCTGCTTTTGATGTGGAGAGAAAGGGCAGAGAATGAGCGTGATTCTCTGGATCATGATTAATTGAAGGGACAAAGTGTGGTTAAATGTTAGTCTCCACAAAAGAAAACACCAGATATAGTTCAAATGAAGAGAATAGCTTCCAACAACAAATGCACACACATTTTTGTGCTTCATTCCCTGAGATTGTGCAGAGCAGATAATAGGCATTCAGTCACACAGAGATCAATATTCTTTGGATTATATCTTCTTTTTAAAGATGCACTGATTGGCATTTAAGAAATGAGATAAATCAGCATATTCTATGCTCACTGTCTCCATTTGTTAGACTGAGATTTGGAAATGTCACAAAAATTTCCATTTAGTGTACCTATTTCTCATATTATTATCGTCACTTGTAAGAAATCATTAGTACCACAGGAAAGTGGCCTCTGGAGAGCTCAGTGTGGGGAAAACTCTGGATTTGCTCTCTAATAACCTCATGTGAAGAATCACAGGCATTTATAGAGAGAACTCCTGCCTGAGAACTTCTTAATTTGGTAAGAGTTGTCTGACTTTGGAAAATGTGGGGTATTTAATAATGTTCTACAAAATTGATCTTAAATCTAAACTCCTGATCTGACATTCAAACTGAACCTAAGCTTCCAAAAAACGAACAATACGTGACAGTCATGTTGCTTAATTCAGTACTGGAATGCTCTCAGGTATCACCGTGATGAGTACAGTATAAGAAACTATATAGAATAGGACAGAAATTCTTAGAAGAAAGGTGTCTCCATTTTTCTTCTTGCTTTCTGTGTGCCCTAAATTTCCTGTAGAAAAATTCATACTCAAATCTTTACAAGCTATTTTACTACTCATATATTCACATCAGTGTTGTTGGACGTAATAACAGACAAGTGCCAGGTACATTTTCAGCTATTGTGATATGGTCTCTGTGTGTGTGGACATGTGTGCATGTGTTTTAATGTCAACATTATAAACTGTTCCAGTATCACAATGCAATTTCAAATATATTCTAAATCTAAATCTGATCCTTCCATGCTCATTCCTTGAATTAATTTAGTAAATTTCTGTATTTAATTTTTTTCTATTCAATAATATCTCTATGTGTATAAAGAGAGAGGGACAAAATGGGTGAAGGGATATATTTTATTGGATCAACTTCTGTTGGTGAAAGAGACAAGTGTTTGAGCTTCACAGAGCTCTTCAGATCTGGGTTCTGCATAGCTCAAAAGCTTGTCTCTGTCACCAACAGAAGTTGGTCCAATAAATTATATTATCTTCCCTACCTTGTTTCTCTGATATTCTGGGACTAACATAGCTACAACAACACTGCAAACACAAATAGAAGTGATGTATGTATATATATTGTGTGTATATATACTTTTTAAAAATATAAACACATGGACTACAGCAACCTAAATGACTCCCTCCTCCTACACTTAAAGCTAATTACACAGACTGTCAATATCTCCACACCATCCAGATACGGTCTGAGAGAATGGATAGCTCTTGCACAATCAACAGACTTGGACTATTTCAGACCTGTGGGAGAAGTAAATTCCATAGCTGAGGACCCTTCACTAAGAAGGCTCAGTTACAGCATACAAATTCAGGTCTCAAGTCTGTTAGAGTGTCTCCATTGATCTTAGCTGTCATGGCAACATTGGGGTAGCTAGGAACAGAAACAGGAACAAAATGGAATCTTGTAGAATCCCACAAGAGAGGTGACTTGCAGTAACTGAACAATTGCCCAACATCACGTTCTTGGGTTTCTGAATGGCACTACTCAGGAAGCCTCTCCCAACAAGATCTAATTCCTGTCATATCCCTGAGTGCACTTGCTATGCACAAATTCTTTCTCATCCAATAGACCTGTTAAGTTGGTGCAGAAAGAACTGATCAGCACGTTGATAGCTTAAATATAGTAGCCAAATAGTTTTCAGTCAATAATGGGAAATCTTCAGCAGACAAAACAGATTTGAGATTTGGAATGTTCGGTAAATATAGCATTCCAACCAAAGGAAGCGGAACATAATCAAACATCCAGCTACATTGTTATGAGAGGAAGAAGGCTGAAATATATTTTTATGCAATGTTCATTTTTAGCTAGAACAGATGAGTCAGTGTGTGCGGGTGGGAGAGGGTCCTCAGTGAAATTATAGTACCATTAACAAATATTTTATTATTTATTTGTATTGTGGTAGAGTCTAGGAACCCTAGTCATAGACCAGGACCCTATTGTGCTAAGGAATATAGAAACACACAACAAAAAGAGTTAAAAACCTCATATAAGAAAGAAAAGAGACCAGATGAACAGCACAAGTAAACAATTTAGTAGCTTCTAAGCCTAAAACAATTGCCCAGCCTATAGTAACTAAAAGCCAATCCTGAAAACATCGCCTTCCAACTTTCCACAGTAAATTAATTAAAATGGCCTGGTTATAATCTGAAAAGTGGGTTTCTACTACTGGATGCAATGACTGAACCTCAACTACAGCCTCTGAATTGCAGGCACTTTTAAAATCCCACTCACTTAATTATGCAAAGTAGGATGATATCTTTGGGAATGATAATAAAGTGAAAAAGAAATCAAGAAATGTTAAGGACACTTTAATTATTAATTAGGTTAAAACTGATGCTTTCATGGCACACACACTCTCACTTGACACCTGCAGAGCACTGCTGGTTTGCTGATAAAGGGTAGCTGTAGTTCATATTGAGACTCCATTTACCAGCTGAAGAGGGAAAAATGCCCCCTGCATCAGCCATAAAGGTAAAAGAGCAAAAACAGGTCAATAATAATAAGACTGTGATCTACTGTGTCTCTTATAGGAAGCACTAAAGAAAGAAAATTAATTGTTCTCCTGTTCTTTGTTTTATAGGCAATTAATTCACCTGCTAACAGGAAATTATTTACTTGATTACATTCTGAATCCGTAGTTTAGCTGACAACCATTTGTATTACAGTGAGAATGGTCCGACATATGGTACATCTAAGATAGCTAAAAAGCCCAATCTGTGGATGTTGGATAGTGCCCTAGATGAGTTGCTCATGCTATAAAGACAGGTTTCAGAGTAGCAGCCGTATTAGTCTGTATCCACAAAAAGAAAAGGAGGACTTGTGGCATCTTAGAGACTAACAAATGTATTTGAGCATAAGCTTTCGTGAGCTACATGCATTCTGATGAAGTGAGCTGTAGCTCATGAAAGCTTATGCTCAAATAAATTTGTTTTCTCTAAGATGCCACAAGTCCTCCTTTTCTTCATGCTATAAAGTGGACAAGTGATGCAAACCACTGCAATGCAGATTTCACTCCTCCACTACAGCACAGCAACTCATTTAATCAGTCACAGTGGGGACCTGGATTTCAGTGTCTTTATGGGTAGGTCAAGCTGAGCCAACCTAATCTCAACCTCTTTGGGTGTTTAACCAACAGTAGTAAATATTATTTTAAGCATTACAGGCCTGATAATCCTCTGACACTGACAACAATTTTCCACTGGTGTTTTCCACTGGAGTGATGTGAATCAGGCCCAACATATGTTATTGGCGGAATCCTTCCCACCTAAGTCACTTATTAATTAAAAGGTCCAGTGTGGCTAGGGTGCTTATAAAGTTAACCATTGTTCACAATGAGGGATATAGCATTCAACCCAGCTTCTTTTTCAAACAGCACTAGCAAACGGGAGCTTACTATGCCTCTAGCATTTATTTATGTGAAGATATGTCTGGATCATATGTATCATCATAACAATCATTGTATTTAATGAAGAAAAGGACTTTTTATTTACTTATTTTTGATCTGGTGGTTGAAGTTCCTCTAGTTCTAGCAAAAGGAGTCACACATGATAAAATATATTGACTCCCTCTCCCAAGCCATCTGTCAGTTTTTCTATTGAAAGTATGTCCCATTACATTTATTCTGAGCTATCTGGTATAGTCTAATATTTCTTCCCTCATCTGTACCCTCCAAAACCAACAACATAAAAACAAACCACCCCCACCACCCCCACCCTGTCAGTGAATGTATGTTTGGCTACCAATAGAACATGTTTGTAAATTAGAATTTTTTAATGGATACATAACCTTGAATGAGAATCCCAATAAAATCATCAAAGGATCAAGAGGCAATTTAAATCCTGTGATTTTCTAAATTAGAGAGAGAACTCTGATCCAGGGTTCTTGAGTTTTAGGATAATCCCATCACTTTTGGGAAAAGGTGCCAAACACCCCTTAATTCCTTCAGTGATGATTAGGGGTGTCCTAATCTAAAAACAAATATTTTCAGTCTAGATAGGGGCAGGTACTAATAGGACAAATCATGTAGTGGTTTTCTTTGATGAAGGTAGTGAATGAAGCAGCCTTCCTCTATGTGTATTACCAGAATTCCCAAGTAAACCCTGTTTTTTGGAGTCCTCTCAGTTTTCTTTATGTAAGCTATTCTACATTTCTAATTTAAAGACATCTAAGTGCATTGCAGGAGGGTGGCCCAGATGTCCTGGACATGTCTGCTCATTTCTCTCTGCTCAAGTGGCCTAAAAGGAGAAGAGATTTCCTCTCGTGGAGATAAACTCTATATAAGGGAGTTCCCCAGAGGGTGCAAACTGGCTTGCTCAGGCCCCTTCCTGTAGCCCATGGTGTAGGAGACATACCAGGGAAAGGGAGGGGTGTGTGCCACAGGAATGGCAAGACCATGGCCAGGATGGAAAACCAGGGTGCCCAAAACTTTTCTAACACTGTAGATTGATTGACTTCTTTCTTTCTTTCTTTCTTTCTTTCTTTCTTTCTTTCTTTCTTTCTTTCTTTCTTTCTTTCTTTCACCAAATCCTGCTATTTCCCCCGAATTCTGAGAATAATGCTTAAGTCACAGATAATTAAAGGTGGTGATTTCTAAAAGAGCAAACATTTTTCTCTGTCTCCTCTATTCCCAGGAGCTGCTTCTTTCTGAAGTCTGTCAGTGCGCTCATTTCTTTCCTCTTTATGAAGTATTTGTTGTTCATCACCGCAAATTATGTCCTATTTGATAAAATGCAATGCAAAAAGTAGTTTTGTTAATGTTACCACTCACTAAAGTCATGTTCCATTTTAAGAAAATGCACTGTACATCATGGCAAATGGAAGGAGGTGGGGTGGAGGAGGGGTCATACAGGCTTGTCCAAACCTTAGTAATGGAAAAGATTTCATGCTCTTTGAACAATCATATCCTAATCCTAACGTTAATCCTCCAATGCTTCTATACACACAGAAAACTAAGCTATTTTAGACATGGGTAACCAAGCAGAATCATCTTCTCATCTCTCTGTAAAAAGTCTGTAAAATAAATTAAATCAATATCACATATATAATCAAAACTACCTCTCACCCTCCTTTCCTTCCCCTCTTTTGGGCTGTGTAATAATTTTGGACTGAGTGAATAACTTTGTTTTTATTTTGGATCTTTATCAAAATGGGTTGGTAAGAATGCTAATAATTCCACCTGTTTCAGGATTTAAAAAGATTACCTACAGGAGAAAGGAAGTACTTGTAGTTTTCATTCATGTATAGTGTTGTATAATTGCCTTCCTCTAAAGAATCAGTAACTGCCCACTTCTGGAGATGATGGCCTAGATCAGTGGTTTTCAACCTTTGTTCTTTTGCAGACCCCTAAAAAATTTCAAATGGAGGTACAGACTGCTTTGGAAATCTTAGACATAGTCTGCATAACCACGGACCAGTGGTTGAAAACTACTGGCCTAAGTAATGGACTAGAAAGGCCAGTGATCTGATTCAGTGTGGCAAATCCTATTTTCTATGTTCTTTGTTGTCCTGCTCACAGTGGCCCAAATCCTGAAGCCCTTACACAGTCCTTACTCAGACAAAAGTCAGTTATGGTAAATCAGTATGAATGTTCCAGTAACCTCCTTGGCCAGCTCTTTTAAAACTCTTGGGTGCAAGTTATCTGGACCTGCTGATTTTAAAAAGTCTAATTCTGATAGCTGCTGTTCATCCTCATTCTCATCAGTTTTCACTGAGTGAGAACTTTAGAGACAAGGTGGGTGAGGTAATATCTTTTATTGGACCAACTTCTGTTGGTGAGAGAGACAAGCATTTGAGCCACACACTGCTTCTTCAGGTCTGGGAAAGTTATTTCTAGTGTCACAGATAAATGAAAGGTGGAACAGATTGTTTAGCATAAGTAGTTAGCACATATTCTAGAAGTTGGTCCAGTAAAAGATATTACCTCACCCATATTGTCTCTCTAATATCCTAGGACCAACACACCTACAACTACACTGCATGAGAACTTTAAGTCCTCAGAAAAAATTCCCTTTAAAAGGAAGCAGAAAAAAGTTATAATTTTTAAGGGATTTATTTGGATTTTTAAACAGGACTTATTAATTAAAGGGTTCTCTATCCAAAAAACATTTCTCTCACCCCCAATTTTGTCTATTTAAAATGTCAGGTTGACAGCATACCTTTATTTAGGATGCATGCAAGGACAGAAATCACAACAAAGTTAGGGGAGACTTCAAAGAACTAAGAGACATTGCATAATGACCATCATGTTGGTCATGTTTGGGAACTGAATATATTGCCTACAGATCTAAAACATCCATATATTTTGAAGCCAAAATATGGGACCATTGTGATCATCTAGTCTGACCTCTTGCATGAAATAGGGCACAGGACTTCCCTCTATTAATTCCTAATTCAAGTCCAACAGCTGTGCTTGAACTAGAACATATCTTTTTTAGAAAAAAAATCAATCTTGATTTAAAACTCTACAATCATATAGAATTCAGTACTGCCCTTGGTAAATTGTTCCAATGATTAATTACCCTCACTGATAATTTGTACCTTATTTCTAGTCTTGTCTTGATTTCCAGCCATTGGTTCTTGTTATAGTTTTGTCTGGTAGCTTAGAGAATCCACTATTATCAAATTTCTATTACCCATAAATGTATTTATACATTGTTACCAAGTCATTCCTTAAATTTCTCTTTGATAAGCTAAAGGTGGCGCTCCTTGAGACTTTCAATATAAAGCATGTTTTCCAATCATTTAATCATTCTCATGGCTGTTCTCTGAACACTCTCAACATCCTTCTTGTAGTTTGAACACCATAACTTGATATTGTCTTTAACTTAGCTGGCCAAAAATGTCTCCTTGTGTACTTTTGCTTCCCTTATCAATTTTCTGTACTTCCTACCTTATAATTTACATTTGTGGTTGTCAACTTTCCTTTTTTCTATTTTTTTAATGGCTGATTTCATTTTCTCTCTATGACAGCCTGTTTTTTGGTTTGTTTTTTAACCAGCATAGCCTTCTTTTGCAGCTTTGAGATTACTGCTTTTTTAACAACTAGTTAAATGTTCTTAAACAGTTCCCTGGCATCAGTCATAGCATCACCTTGACAGTTTGAACTAAAGAACTAAGTATCCTGACTAGAAGTTATCACACCCTCTGTGGGTCTTATAGAGGGGAAATGTGTAAATCATACTGAAGAGTGGGTGCCTCCAATTTTTTTTTTACTGTTACTAGCCTAAGTCTATAAGCCTATAAGGGGTGCACCTATTTCCCATATTTCCCGTAACACCTATTTTCCGTATTCCCTTACAATAGTCCTGAGGTTTACGTCTATGTAATGCCTTCTGAAAAGTCAGAGCTCTTGCTTGTGCTTCATCAGAGAGTTACGCTGAGTTGCAGAAAGTGTGTGTGGGGGGGATAATAGTTATACGTATTTCCTCAGCACCCCTTAAACCAGTACATGCACTTTTTTTAAACACACCAGCCGATTGGGACTAAATGAGTTTAAACCAGTAACACTTACAAACTGAGGGAATGGAAGAACATGTAGATTACACCAATTTAGACTTCAATACACTTATTTTCCCATCAGCTATGAATTTGAACCAGGGTCTAATTTATCAGCTAAAATCTATTGTCACAACATAGGTGGGCTACCACCACAAGTGTTATCATATGTTTTCTTTTAGAACCTCTGTGGATTATTATGTTATAAACACGTTTGTTCCCTTCTGTTAAGCCACTTTGGAAGATGATACTGTATAATGCTTAACATGAGATAATCATACAGGACAAAGGAAAGGACTTAATAACACGTTTTGGAAATAGCAAGTAGAAGCCTGGTTTACATGCTATATTGAATGCCTCAAAAGAACAAATTCAGGCAGAAGTAGCAAATGTCATAAAGTATATGACATCCCAATAATTCCAAAATTATGCACACTAAAGGTTATAAATGAGGTGGCAATAAAGCAAAAAGGACGTGGCTAGATGTCAATTTAACTGCAGCTATATACAGTGTGGTTTAAAGTGAAGAAGGAAGCATTATTCTTTCCACATGTGTGAATGTCTAGCCCTTCTTTTCTCAGTACTCAACTGATCACAGGAAAGGCTCATATAGTGGTATACATGCTATCTTTATAAGTCTGAAAACACATCTGTGATAACAGGTCTGTTTCGGAAAAGATTTTTTTAAAGCACCTTACCCATACTTGAGCTGAACAGAAATGTTTCCCTGCCTTGGATTTGGTTTTGGCTTCATTTTAGATATGCTGATTCCCTCATTATCCATTTCTGCTGAAGGTTTGTAGGAAATATTTATCACAGCAAGCAATTTCCTGTAGTGTGTTTTCTGAAGTTGTATGCATGAGTGAACCAGTTCAGGGGATAGGGGGAGGAGAAGAAAAAGAAGCAGCAGCAGATACTTTCAATGCTTATTCCATTTTTAGTCTCTGCTGGGACTGTCAAGATGGGGCCCAATCAATAATTATTGTGAAGCTAATTATTGTGGTGGAGACTACTGTCCACTGGAAAAATGGGTTAAGGCAGTTAACTAGAGAAGTGTGACAGCTCAATCACAGATGGGCAGCCTTCTTTACAAAGATGTGGTTATGGAAACATCTAAAACAAATGGCTCTGCCGTCTCAAAGGAACTAAGTGGCCTCATTTATTTGCAAGTTTCTACCAATTTATCTTAAAAATAACAAGCAAACCAATTATAAGGCTATTTACAGAACTTAATCCCACTAAAACCTGCATATAAGTGGAATTACATTAATGTCTAGATGAACATAAGAACAGCCATACTGGGTCAGAACAATGGTCTATCTAGCCCAGTATCCTAGCCCAACAGAACAGGCAGTCATCGAGTGATCCATCCCTTGTTGTCCACTCCTAGCTTCTGGTAATCAAAGGATAGGGACAGCCAGAGCCTGGGTTGAATCTCTGTTTATCTTGGCTAATAGCCATTGATGGACCTATTCTCCATGTACAGTGTATATTAACTAAAAACACCTTGAACTGAAAGTTCTTTGATTTAATGATAAAATTAGAAATAGATACATGTTACAGTTCAAATTCTAGTCCCTTCATCGACTCCAAGATTTGGCCCTATTGGTGTGTGTGTGTGTGTGTATATATATATATATATTCACTTATACATTTTTGATGTTTTCATATTAAAAACCCCTTATTTTTATTTTTAAAAAAAGGGATTTGATTTTTTTTAAATAGACACTTCCAATGTATTCAATAGCCAATTAACTGTATTGCAGGTGGATGGAAAAGATGTTATGGAAGAACATGTAAAGTGAGTTTGTCCCTTTGAAACAATGAGGGAGAAAATAATTGGCATATCTCCTCCATTCCATGGGATTCCTCCCACTTCCTCTTTCTTGATTGTGTCTTTGACAGAAGTAGAACAGACAGGAGCAATAGAGCTCCTGGGATCTGTCGGGAAAAGAGGAACCATTAGCTTAACATGGAGTCCTCTAAATATTCTGTTCGACTAAGCTGTTCCACAATATTGTGAGCCCTGGGAATGAAGTAAAGATAGAAGTGAACTAATTATGCACAGGAATTGCTGCGCTGCAAACCCAGGAAATGAAGACCAAACGATAAATCCCTTTCCTCTTTCTTACAATACTTGGGTAAGTGTAATAAAGAAACATTGGACCTGATTTTCCTTTCACTAAATTGCTGAAAAGTAGGACTAACATAATGGATGCTGATGGAGTTACATGAGTGTAAAACTGGGGTAGGTGAGAAGAGAATCAGGTCCATTCAGCTGATAAAAGCATATGCAGTTCATTACTTATTCTGACTAGTTAAGAGTTTGGGCTGGAGGATGCAGACCTGGATATAGACTAGGTCTCTCTCTCACACTTGCATTTCCTCTGTGTCTCAGACATCAAGCCCAATCCTGAGAGCTGCTGAAAACCAAAATTCCCACACTGACACAAGTAGGAGTTGTGGATGGTCAGCACTCTTTTTAGGATTAATTCAAATGATTAGTGTAACATCAGGGATGAAGTCCTGTCCCCATTTAAATCAACGGAATCTATTCCATTTACTTCTGTGGAGCCTGTATTTCACCCTAGGTGTCTAGTCATGCAGAGCTTACTCACACAACTCAGACAAGTAGTCCCATCACAAAAAAATTACTGGTTTCAGAGTAGCAGCCGTGTTAGTCTGTATTCGCAAAAAGAAAAGGAGTACTTGTGGCACCTTAGAGACTAACAAATTTATTAGAGCATAAGCTTTCGTGAGCTACAGCTCACTTCATCCACCAAATGCATCCGATGAAGTGAGCTGTAGCTCACGAAAGCTTATGCTCTAATAAATTTGTTAGTCTCTAAGGTGCCACAAGTACTCCTTTTTTTTTTGAAAAAAATTACTGTTGTACTTTGCTTTTGGGATCATTAGTATAATAGTATTTGCTAAGCTTTATAAAGACCCATTAGGATAGAGACCATTATTGGAATGGGCTGGAAAATAAGAATTCTGTTTCATGACAAAAATTGAGTTTTCAAAATTTGTTTTCATTCTGCACTGGAATGAAAACACACTTTGGTGACAAAACCTCAGAGAGAGTGGGAGAAGGTCTCTTGTTTTGATCAGAAATTCCATCTTGGACCTGCAACACCTTTTTGATGAAAATTTTATCAAACTTGATATGTTTCCATGAAAGGTTTTGGTTTTGACAAATTGGCCTTATGGAAAAAAATGCTAGGTTGAAAATTCTCAACCAGCTCTAATTGCTATACAGATCAGAGATGTTGGCCTAGGAAGCCCCTAATAGCCATAAGGAAACAGCACAATTATTTTATTCCATAGGAGAATCTCTCTCTAGCTGTCTGATAAACAAATGAAATAAATAAGGTACCTGTTCAAAATGTCACACAACAAGTAAAATGACTATTTTGGTTAATGTATAATGGGATTTATGCACTCATGAAATGCCAATGGAAAATATACTCCTTGGCTTTTAACCAGATCTCATGGTGAGAAACATTTCTCCTCGAATTCATTTTTATGTCTAGTTCTTTCCTGTTCTTTTCCCTCTGTTTTTGTGTGTGTATTGCTAAGAATTGATGAAAGCACGTGCCACTGTCAGCTGAGAATTAACTATGATTCTGTAACAGCAGAGACAAGAGTGACAAATTGGTTGGGGGTATTTTGCTCTGCTTCCCTAGAAAGCTTCAGTTCCAAAAAGTTACCAGATCAGAAAATGCCCTGATACCCTTACTCCAATTAAATAATACCTTTCTCAATGAGTGACACCGCTGAAATCAATAGGACTGCTCAAGGAATGAGTAACTACTCAGCCAGACTGAGGTAGTAACAATCTATTCGTATGGATATAAAGAATCTTTTGTAAGTAGAGCCAGTTGAAAAATATAGCGGGAGAAATAGGCAGAATTTTTTGCCTTTTTTTCTCCCTGAAATTCTATTCACAAGAGGTTTGAACTAGAAATAATGAATTGAATTAAGAAAGAGAAAGTGTAAGCTGAATAGCAAGAAAGAAATCCCTGAGTGGGGGCAGTGGGCTGGACAAAGTGATGCAAGACCCACTGTTTGGGATGTTTTAAACAAGATTAGACAAAGCATTTGTTTGTATTGGAGAGAATAATATTGACTTGGAAGAGAGGAAGGTGATCAGGAACAGTTAACATGGATTCACCAAGGGCAAGTCATGCTGGGCCAACCTGATTGCCTTCTATGATGAGATAACTGGCTCTGTGGATATGGGGAAAGCGGTGGATGTGATATATCTTGACTTTAGCAAAGCTTTTGATACGGTCTCTCACAGTATTCAAGTTAAAAATGTATTGATTGCATGAATGGACTATAAGATGGAGAGAAAGCTGGCTAGATCGGTACTAACACCTCCTTATCTCTACTGGAAATACCTCACCTGATGCATCCCAAGACCACATTAGCTTTTTTCATGGCCATATCACATTGACAGGTCATAGTCATCCTGTGATCAATGAATACTCTGAGGTCCTTCTCCTCCTCTGTTACTTCCAAGCGATGCGTCCCCAGTTCATAACAGAAATTCTTGTTATTAATCCCTAAATGCATGACCTTGCACTTTTCACTATTAAGTTTGATCCTATTACTATTACTCCAGTTTACAAGGTCATCCAGATCTTCCTGTATGATATCCCGGTTCTTCTCTGTATTGGCAATAGCTCCCAGCTTTGTGTCATCCACAAAACTTTATTTGCACATTCCAGCTTTTTGTGCCAAGGTCAGTGATAAAAATATTAAATAAGATTGGTCCCAAAAATGATCATTGAGGAATTCCACTAGTAACCTCCTTCCAGCCTGACAGTTCACTTTTCAGTGTGACGTACTGTAGTCTCCCCTTTAACCAGTTCCTTATCCACCTTTCAATTTTCATATTGATCCCCATCTTTTCCAATTCAGCTAATAATTCTTCATTGGAACTGTATCAAATGCCTTACTGAAATCGAGGTAAATTAGATCCACTGCATTCCCTTTGTCTAAAAATCTGTTACCTTCTCAAAGAAGGAGATTAAGTTTGTTTGACCTGATCTACCTTTTCTAAAGCCATGCTTTATTTTGTCCCAATTACCATTGACCTCAATGTCCTTAACTACTTTCTCCTTCAAAATTTTTTCCAAGACCTTGCATACTACAGATGTAAAATTAACAGGCCTGTAGAATCATAGATTCATAGAATCATAGAATATCAGGGTTGGAAGGGACCCCAGAAGGTCATCTAGTCCAACCCCCTGCTCAAAGCAGGACCAAGTCCCAGTTAAATCATCCCAGCCAGGGCTTTGTCAAGCCTGACCTTAAAAACCTCTAAGGAAGGAGATTCTACCACCTCCCTAGGTAACGCATTCCAGTGTTTCACCACCCTCTTAGTGAAAAAGTTTTTCCTAATATCCAATCTAAACCTCCCCCATTGCAACTTGAGACCATTACTCCTCGTTCTGTCATCTGCTACCATTGAGAACAGTCTAGAGCCATCCTCTTTGAAACCCCCTTTCAGGTAGTTGAAAGCAGCTATCAAATCCCCCCTCATTCTTCTCTTCTGCAGACTAAACAATCCCAGCTCCCTCAGCCTCTCCTCATAAGTCATGTGCTCTAGACCCCTAATCATTTTCGTTGCCCTTCGTTGTACTCTTTCCAATTTATCCACATCCTTCCTGTAGTGTGGGGCCCAAAACTGGACACAGTACTCCAGATGAGGCCTCACCAGTGTCGAATAGAGGGGAACGATCACGTCCCTCGATCTGCTCGCTATGCCCCTACTTATACATCCCAAAATGCCATTGGCCTTCTTGGCAACAAGGGCACACTGCTGACTCATATCCAGCTTCTCGTCCACTGTCACCCCTAGGTCCTTTTCCGCAGAACTGCTGCCGAGCCATTCGGTCCCTAGTCTGTAGCGGTGCATTGGATTCTTCCATCCTAAGTGCAGGACCCTGCACTTATCCTTATTGAACCTCATTAGATTTCTTTTGGCCCAATCCTCCAATTTGTCTAGGTCCTTCTGTATCCTATCCCTCCCCTCCAGCGTATCTACCACTCCTCCCAGTTTAGTATCATCCGCAAATTTGCTGAGAGTGCAATCCACACCATCCTCCAGATCATTTATGAAGATATTGAACAAAACGGGCCCCAGGACCGACCCCTGGGGCACTCCACTTGACACCGGCTGCCAACTAGACATGGAGCCATTGATCACTAGATCACTGTAGTTACCCGGATTGTTTTTTTTTAACCTTTCTTAAAAATAGGAACTATGTTAGCAATTTTCTAGACATACGG
Source organism: Dermochelys coriacea (assembly GCF_009764565.3). Taxonomy (NCBI): domain Eukaryota; kingdom Metazoa; phylum Chordata; order Testudines; family Dermochelyidae; genus Dermochelys; species Dermochelys coriacea. The sequence goes on along the minus strand of NC_050073.1, from coordinate 93,356,092 downwards.
TACAACCCCTGAGTTTACAGATTGATTAAAAATTCTTGCTAATGGGCTTGCAATTTCATGCGCCAGTCCCTTTAATATTCTTGGATGAAGATCATCTGGGCCCCCCGATTTAGTCCTATTAAGCTCTTCGAGTTTGACTTCTACCTCGGATGTGGTAATATCTACCTCCATATCCTCATTCCCATTTGTCGTCCTACCATTATCCCTAAACTCCTCATTAGCCTTGTTAAAGACTGAGGCAAAGTATTTGTTTAGATATTGGGCCATGCCTAGATTATCCTTAACCTCCACTCCATCCTCAGTGTTAAGCAGTCCCACTTCTTCTTCTTTCTTTCTTTTCTTCTTATTTATATGGCTGTAGAACCTTTTACTATTGCTTTTAATTCTCTTTGCAAGGTCCAACTCTACATGGCTTTTGGCCTTTCTCACTTTACCCCTACATGTTTTTACCTCAGTATGGTAGCTTTCATTGCTAATCCCTCCCATCTTCCACTCCTTGTAGGCTTTCTGCTTTTTATTAATCACCTCTCTGAGATGCTTGCTCATCCAGCTTGGTCTACAACTCCTGCCTATGATTTTTTTCCCCTTTCTTGGGGATGCAGGCTTCTGATAGTTTCTGCAACTTTGACTTGAAGTAATTCCAGGCCTCATCCACCTTTAGATCCACAAGTTTTTCAGTCCAATCCACTTCCTGAACTAATTTTCTTAATTTTTTAAAGTTAGCCTTTTTGAAATCAAAAACCCTAGTCACAGATCTATTTTTGTTTATCCTTCCATTTAGTTTGAACTGAATTAGCTCATGATCACTCGAACCAAGGTTCTCCCCTACAACCATTTCTTCTATGAGGTCCTCACTCACCAAAACCAAATCTAAAATGGCATCCCCTCTTGTCAGTTCAGCAACTACTTGGTAAAGAAATCCATCAGCTATCGTATCCAGGAAAATCTGAGTACTATTATTATTACTAGCACTTGTACTCCAGTCTACATCTGGGTAGTTAGTCTCCCATGATCACACAATTCCCATTATTATTTACTCCTTTAAAAACATTAAAAAGATCTCTATTCATATCCAAATCGGATCCAAAATCGGTCTATAGCACACCCTAAGCACAATCCCAGGGAAGGCTCTAGTAGCTTTCTTCCCCAATGTGATTTTTGCCCAGACAGACTCTGTCTTATCCATTCCATCACTTCTTATTTCTTTACAGTCTACCTCATCGTTGATATACAATGCTATTCCACCACCTTTGCCTTTATTTCTGTCTTTCCAAAACAGCACATACCCTTCAATACCCATACTCTAGTCATGACTACTATTTCACCATGTTTCTGTTATCCCTATAATGTCTGGTTTCACTTCCTGCACCAGTAGCTCTAGTTCCTCCATTTTGTTACCTAGACTCCTTGTATTAGTGTACAGTCTCTCAGCCCATGCCGCTTCCAGCAGCTCCCATTGGCCTGGAGCAGTGAACCGCAGCCAGTGGGAGCCGTGATCAGCCAAATGTGCGGACACGGTAGGTAAACAAACTGGCCTGGCCTGCCAGGGGCTTTCCCTGCACAAGCGGCGGAACAAGTTTGGGAATCACTGGTGTACAAATATCTTAATTTTTGCTGTTTGGCTTCGCTCACATTCTTTACCCGATTGGGCACAGACATTCTACTGCCAATATTACCTATTAGATTGGTATGTACCCTGCCCTTCTGCCTTATGTCCATTCTCCTACCCACAGCTGTATCCCTTCTTACTTCATTTTCTTCCCTCTCAAAGAGAAAATCTGGCATGGAGATTACCTGGACATCTCCCAAACATCTCTGCCGAATTCCTAGTTTAAAGTTCTCTTGATCAGTTGTGCCATCCTCCATCCTAGAAGTCTATTTCCCTCCTTACTCAGGTGAAGTCCATCCTGAGAGAACAGTCCTCTGTCCATGAATGCTTCCCAAAGGCCATATATCCCAAAGCCCTCCTTATAGCACCACTGCCTGAGCCATCTGTTGAGCATTATAATCTTGTCACACTTTTGTTGCCCTTCTCTAGGAACAGGCAGAATCCCACTGAAAATCACCTGAGCCTCAATTTCCTTAAGCATTTTCCCTAGCCTGGCATAGTCTCCCTTGTTATGTTCCAGTGAGAATCTAGCCGTACCATTTGTTTCCACATGAAGGATAATCAATGGATTCTTTCCTGCTCCTGTTAGGATCCTCTTCAGCCTCAGGTCCACATCCAATATCTTAGCACCTGACAGACCAGCACATCCTTCTGTTCTCTGGATCAGCTCTTGTTACAGGCTTGTCTATTCTTCTTAGTAATGAGTCCCCAATCACGTAGACCTGACTATTCCTGGCGATGGTGCGATTCTCCAGTCTATCCCCTGTTCCATCTGGCTGCAAGTCCTCTCTATTCCTATTGTCCCTTGCAATCCTCTGCAATCTATCCTGTATCCTCCTGCGGCTCATATTTGGTGTTATCTCTATTGACTTTTGCCCTCTTCCTATAGGACTATCTGCTCTTCTCTTCTTCCTTGCCCTCTCAACTTCAGTGACCACCGGCTGTGCCCCTTCTTCATTTTCCAACTCTGCAAACCTGTTCCTGAGCTCTATTTCTCTTTCACTGGCCCGTCTTTTCCTCTGCCTGGTTCTCTTAGTCACATGCTTCCACTGTCCACTTTCCTCACCCAGCAGTATCTCCTCAGAGTTCTTTGGTCCTGCCTCCATTTGCAAGTCTGAGCTTTTCCCTTCAGCCTCCTCATGTCTTTGCTCCATCATCCGCTTGAACCCCCTTCTAAACTCAACCAGAGTCTCCACCTGCATCTCGAATCCTCGGATCTTCTCTTTCATAAGCTCTGTCAGGTGGAACTTCATGCAGACAAATGCCCTTTTCATTTTAGGAAAGTTGATATTTAATAATGTTTAATATTTAAACATCACCTTGATTTTATGGATCAGTTAATTACTGTCCTGTGTTAGGAAGTTTGTGCTACATAGGGGGCTCTGACATTTGCATCATTCCTTGGGTGTGGGGAGCAGATACATTTGCCTCTACAACTTGTCAGCTCTGCAGTCTGTGTGTGCGCATAGCCCCGTTACTTCCCTGGCCCTTGATGGATGGCCTATCTATCAATCACAGGTACTTACATAGCCCCCATTACCATTGTATCTGAGTGCCTCACAATCTTTTATATATTTATCCACAAGCACTTGGTGAGATTGGGAAGTGCCATTATTCCCATGTTACAGATGAGGAACTAAGGTGCACAGAGAAGCTAAGTGACTTCCTCAAGGTCACACAGGAAGCTTATAGCACAGAAGGGAATTGTACCCAGCTCTCCCATGTTCTAAGCTAGGGCCCTAAACACTGGACCATCCTTCTTCTCTGCCATCCCAGAAGATATTTTCAGGGGGCACTTTCTATGCTTGGGGGAGTATTTGCACTGCATTTGTGGCTAGCACAATGGGGGCGAAAAGGCCAACAACAATCCACCCATAAATATATTCTTCATGTCCCTTTAAAAAGCTAAGGAAATCCTTTAAAGACCCTGTTTCGATGTCTGCAATAAAATGTTTACTTCTGGGAATTGTCTTTAATTCAGTGCAAGGTGAGTCTACCTTTCAAATAATGAAACGTTATCGTCTTTCTTGTTTACCTGCATAGTTTGTTCTGCTTATTTAATGAAGAAGAAATTACTGAAAGGCAAACAGCATTCATAAGGCTCAGTGAGGCAGCTTTATCCATGCCTTACTGTACTCTGAAGTCACCGAGCTGTATGCACACATACAGCGCTATAAATGCACTCATTGTAACATGAAATAAATATTGTCTATAAGCACTGGGCTCCTGAAAAACACACACTTTTAAAAAGGTTCAAAGACTTACTGTACTTTAAAATCTAGTAATACCAATGTTGCTTGACGTCAACATCTGTTCAGAACATTCCTTTAGTCAGCACTGCTCCGTTTACAAGAAAAAATCTGAGGAAAATGTCAAACCATTACCATTACATCATGTTTCTGACTTTTCACACCTCTGTAAGGTACAAGTTTATACAAGCTTTAAAAAAAATCAATAAGCTTGAAGTGAAAGCTTTCCCCCCTTTTGTGCACAGCGGCATTCCTGCACTGATAGGCAAAGGATTTCTTGGCCAGACAAAGGCTTTTAAATGGCATTTGTAAATAAAGTGTTTTTAATAGAAATCAGCATTTTGTAACAAGTTGCTGGACAGCTTCCACCTTGCTGAGAAAGCAACATCATATGAGACACTATCAGAATATCTGTTGTCAGAGACCGTATTGTGGCATCAGCAGGGGGAAGTTCATAGCCATTTAAAATATAACTGAAGAAGAGAGGCAATATGTAGCCTGTGGGATTCAGACCTGCACATAGTAACCCAAATGGATACCTAGTGTGTCACCTTAACTTCTCAGGCAGAACTACAGGATTATTTGTGTGTGTGTCTGTCCTGCTTTAGTGAGGCTTTAAGGATAATTGGTTCTGATGCTACAGGGCATGAGCTTGTCAGCAGTGTAGCAGGGATAGAGAAGAGATTTCCCCCAACACAGAACTGGCTGGTGCTGGGACTTACCTTCTTCTGAATCGATAGGTAGACTGATATTAAGCTATAGCACCAAAGAAAAGTGTCATGTATCTCACTGTTTTATAGCGATTCTTTTTTATTCTTGTTCAGTGTCACTAGATTATTTCTATCTATAGGAATCTAAACTGCCTATCATCACGATGTCTGGGCACATGTTATATATGGCTTCTTGGGTCATCTCATACCTGGGCATCTCTTTCCCCCCCATGTATCTATTTTATTTTGTATTTCTATACACATATTTAATACAATCCAATAAAGCTCCTAAACAAAAACATTATACATGTCTCTGTGGTTCCCAGTTCCAGCTGGGACCAGAAGAGACAGAAGAACACCCAGAGAAAGTCTGTTCTTTTGGTACTTTATACATGACAGTAAGTACTGAGATCTCATAAAGGAGATTGTTCCCTGTGCATTTAGCCTGATTTTGTAGGGTCAAGAGTTGTGATTAGTTCAGCTAAAGTTTAGATAAACAGCCAAACTATGGCTTACTTATTTGCTCCACATAGAACCTCTGAAACATTTGTGGTTCATTCATCACTAATGTATTTTTACACCCATCCGTTCTGATTTTCTCTATATATATTTGCTCTTCTGGTAAAACATGAAGTTGTCATCATTGTCATCATTCATAAAATCATAAATTTTGAGGCCAAAAGGGACTATAATAATCAGCTAATAATCAGCTATTCTGCCCTCCTGGCACCATGAAGGCAGGTTTTAGCCTAAACTGTCCCATTTCTTTACAATATGTCCATTAAAGGAAAAAGTACGTACAGAAATCTTGCCATTCACTTGGAATAGAGCAAGATTCACCTTCTGCTGGGCAGATGTAAGACCAGATCCTTAGCCAGTATAAATCATCTTAAATCCATTGAAGTCAAAGGAGTAAAGCTAGCTTACATGGGCTCAAAGTCTAGTCTAGAGACATTTTTTTTCCAGTTTTACCCTTTCTTGCATTTGAGGGCAAATTTTTCTCCATCCATGTAAAGCCCTAGTATTTCACAGGTAAAGTGTGAGGGAAAAGGCCTGCCCAGAATGTGGGTGTAGTGTGTTTCATAATAAAGAAGAAAAGATGTGGTTAGACTAAATACAAAGAAGAAATGTTTGTTCAAGCTGCTAGATGCTGATAGACCCTTGTATAAAACTTGGGAAGGGATTATGTAGTGGATAAATAGTCCCAGCCCACCTATACAACTAGCATAGGATGTTACTATGTACCTGTAAGTCCCATTGCTCTGTCCCCTCTCTCTAGTATTCAGGACTCGTGCAGAGACCTATCTCTGGGGTACACACAGTAGTAGAGGCCCCACTATGCAAGCAGTCCAGTAGTGCCCCCTCTACAGTCCCACTGCAGAGCCTAAGTGATACAGAGATTTATCATTATTATTTACTTTCTTTTTTTATTATTGCTATGTTATATTTGCTCATCTCTGAGTTTTTTCATTAAATCCCATTTTGAAAGAAGGGACTATATGCTACTTTAAAATCCTTCCTAATAAGGATACTCTGTTTGATCCCTAGAGTGTTTTCCCTTATTTGTTTGTGACTCTAAAAGTTTTCTCCGGTATTCAGCTGAACACTTGTGTTATTCATTAATGAACGGAGGTTTCCTTCTGTTAATATTTTAATATTTACTTTACAAAACTGATGACCTTCTGTTTCTTCTTTAGTCTTTTTTTTTCTCAAACACCATCTTTGGTGCTTGAGAGAAGAAGAGGATAGAAAAGCCCTGGCCATTCAACAGGAAAAAAAGTAAGTCCTACAGAATAAATCTTCCAGTCAGCAGAGCATGTTTAGTGTCCGGACTGTTTATCAAAAGTTTCAAAGTGATAAAGGGTCAAATTTAAGACAATAACCATTTAATACAGTTGAGAGAATGGATATTTGCATGATCTTTTGCAGGCAAACATTGCAAAAAATATTCAAATACGGTTCAGTCCATTTTTTTTATTGCTTCAACTATTTTAACACCAGTTTGATGTTTGCTTTTAGTGAATATTTTATTGAACAAGTTTACTGGCAAGAATGTTCATGAAAAGAACACATTTTAAGTGAATATTGCAGTAAGTGCATTGTTAATTGATAATTGAAAAAAATTAGACCAATAATCGGAATCTAAGAATTAATTTATCCTGTCAGGAAACAGAAAAACACCATGCGCCTAATCTAACACTTGAGCTGTGATCTTCAGTCTCAATGCAAAAATAGTAATTTCTTAAATTTCATGCAAAAATAAAATTAAAGAAGGGCAAATTTCTCCTAAATTAAATGGCAAAGTAGTTTGTGGTGGATTTGGTAGAGAAATGTACATAAATCACCCACAGTTCTAATTATATATTGGTGTTCTCTAATCTGGTTTTTAAAATCCTTTTTATGTTCTTGATACAACAGTGAACAAACTGAGACTAAATTTAATTATATACTTAAATTACTGGAACAATTTGTATAGTGGGGGTGCTGAGAACCATTGAACCAAACTGTAAACCCTGTATATGATGGAAATCACTTCAAGCCAGAGGGTGCAGCACACCCCCAGCACCCCTAGTTCCAGCACCTATGATTGGAATCCAGGTCTAATGATCCACATGGGGCCCTTTTTGGTTGCTGTATAAAGATCCTTATCCTCCATGGAAAGAGTGCCATTCCCAAAGTTGTAAAATTTCCAATGCATCATTAGATATGAGGCTGGATGAAAGCACCAGATTTAGACTTCCACAGACTTTGAGAAAGTCTGGGTCAGCTCCAGATCTGAAACCAAGCAACACAACTGGCCTCAATACTTATAATGGACCTAATTAGAACACTTAAGCTCAAATCCCTAAAATACAGGAAGGCTGGCCTAGGGCTTGGGAGACACAGAATTGAAATTCCTTGCTCTGCCACAGACTTCCTGTGTGACAAATGTAAGTGGGGGAATAGTCCCGCTCTTGTGGGGAACTTTCCTGGCTTCTGCACTACCCTGGTAAAGTGGGCTAGCGAAAGGATCTGAGTCCTCGCTCCCACTTCCTTTACCCAGTGGCCTTCCTGTCCTTGAGGACTCCCCTTCCACTCTCCTGCCTGGCAGAGTCTTCGTAACCCCAACAAGGCTGGGCCCAGGATTCCTGGGGGGCTCGACTCCCAACCCTGCTGCGGTCACCTAGGACTGGGGCTAGGGTATCCCCACTCTGGGGTACTTTTTCTGCACTGGGCACTTCTCTGACCCACTGACTATTACATACAAGTTAAAGCAAATGCAAGTTATTTAATCAACAATTAATTTTAAAAAGAATAAGGAAAAATGGGAAAGGTTAAAGGAAACACATCACCCCGCTCTGTGGCAGGGAACATCACAAACAGTGTCTCTGGAATGTCCAGGCAGTTCACAGTCTGTTCCTTGTAAGTCCCAGGCCTTCTTCTCAGGTCCTGGCTGTGCTGCAGGGATGCTGTGGGTGGGACACTTGCTCTGGTGGTGGCCACACGTTCTCAGGCTCTAAGTGGTAGGACACTTCTGCCCAGTGTCGCCCCTGCCCTGTCGGGGTTATGATCCAAGCCTGGCCTGCAGAGCCTCTTGGCTGAGGCCTCTCGCTGTGCTGGGCCTGCTGCCCAGGGTCCCCCTCGGTTTCCCCAGCTGCTCACCGCACCCAGCTCCAGACTGCTCCAGCCCCAGCTGCACCACTCTGTCTCTGCACTGCTGCTGCTGCTCTGCCTCCAGCTTCCTGGGCTGCTTCTTTGGCCCCTCTGGCTCTGGTTGCTGCAGCTCAGCTCCCAGGACAGGTCTGCTCTGCAGGCTGTTTCTGTGACTCTGCTCCCAGCACTGACCTGCTTCCTGGGCTGCTTTTCTGGCCCCTCTGGCTCTGGTTGCTGCAGCTCTGCTCCCAGGGCAAGTCTGCTCTCTCTGGGCCATGCCTCTGGCTTTGGGGCTGCAGCTCTGCCCCCTAGGACAGGGCCACTGGGCCACTTTTCTGGTCCCTCGGGATCTGGCACAGTTCTGCTTCCCAACTTAGCTTGGGCCCCTGCTTTCTCCTTACTGGGCCCCACTCTATCTGACCCAGGCAAGTCCAGCTCACATGGAGGATGGGACCTCCCTGGCCTCCTGACTCCCTGATTAGCCTGCTTGCCCTGTCATTCAGGCTGACTTGGAGCATTGGCCTCTCCCCATTGTTCCTGGGGGCTGTCAGTCTTAGGGTCCTGATTCCCCATCGATCCTTTCCCCCTTTTTAGTACTGGGAGCTAGCAACTAAAACACCTCAACTGAATGTTGGTAAGGAGGCAACAGTCCCCTTACACAAAGGGCAAATCACTTAGTTCATCTGTGCCTGTTTCCCATCTGTAAAATGGGTATTATAGTACTTCCCTAAAACACAGGGTGTTTTGAGGTTAATTATCTTAAAGATTATGCTGTGCTCAAATACTACAATAATGAAGGCCAAATAAGAAACTAAGAAATTTGGGGAATTTGAACAAAGATTCAGTTCTGAACCCCACACTTTGGGCCATCTGTCACTGAAATAGTTATTTGAGTGTCAAGGCAAATCAGTCACATTGGTCAGTCACATTATAATTGGCTTCAGATAGCATTCCAAAAACTGTAATATTTTTGCCTGCAGATTAATGGCACAACAAAAGGTTTTAAATTCTTTCCTGCCTTTAAAACATCAAAGAAAACACTTCCAGCCTCACCCTTAAAAGCAATAGCCCTTTGTCAGTATAAGTAAATGCAGACTTATCCAGAGCCATGGGAGCTAGCATTTGGATTTGGTCCATGTTCAGTAGTCAAATGATCACGATACATGTCGGTATGTGGAAAGTAAAAGTAACACCAGAAATAATGAGTTTCAAATAGCAAGAAGGTTACTATGATTAAGTCCTTGACTATGTTGTTGAAACCTTCACTAGTATAACTACATCTTTGGTACTGTCTATGTGGACACTAAGATTTACTAACGTGTTCCTCAGCGTATGTATAGACTGATTTTTTTTTGTTTTTAAAGAGAGGCACTGCTTATAGTCAGTGAAGCCTACCCCTTAAAGGAGAAATGGGCCTTCTTTTGCTGTCCTATGAATTCAAGATCCTACACTGAAGGAGCAGTTGGCTAAAAAAAATTAGTTTACAATACACCTATCAATTTTACTATTCAACATCCAATACCATCTCTCTGTGGACATGGAGCTGCTGTGCATTCACAATAATTAATAGTTCTGTATAGTTATCACCCTGTACACCCTAAGGAAATGGTGAGAATGTTTAGCTAAAGGCAGTCCAATGAGTTTAGAGACATCAGTTAAACAGGATGTAGTTATTCAATTTCCATTTCTTTTGGGACTACATAAAATTAGATTTAAGGTTGAGCTGTGAAATTTGGGTATAACTAGAGACTACTGAAAAAGTCAAGGAATTGTTCTGATACAGATTTGGAGTAAGAGCCCTTTAAAATTCAGATCAATATCTAAAACAGGATTAGAGCTGGTCAGCGTTTTATATTCAAACCATTTATTTAAACAAAAAAATATTTTTTTGGTGTCAAACTGGAAATTTTTTGGAAAATCCATTTTCAATTAAGAGTTCTGTCTTTTCTGTAAAAAAACCTCAAAATCATGAAAACTGATTTTTTTTCCATTTTATTTTATTGGTTATAGCAACCAAAAAAAAAAAAAAGCTTAGGTAGCTAAAATGTCTCAGTATAACATTTTATTTTATTTATTTATTTTTGGTTTTTCAACAAATGCTTATTTAATTTATTTATTTATTTATTTATTTATTTAATGGGGGAGCAAAATATTTCCCAGCTGGCTCTAAAATAGAATATCAACCCAAACACTCCATTGGGGTTGAGGTGTGGTATTTTTATTTGGATCTGGGCACTTGCATCTCAGCACAGGAAGGGCTTTAAAAGTGAAACATCATGGTTTATAGAAAATTTATTTCAGGTCAGTTTTAGAGATTTCCAAAATGTAATACTATTTTTTTTCCTCTTTCTCTATGGACTCTGTTAGCTTTTGGTACTATGAGATTCTAGATTTATAGCTGATGGAATAGGAAAATTAGCACCAATAACATTTTTTGTTAGAACTCTCCAAAGCTTTTCTAAAATAGGTATTTTTTGGTAAAATATGGCCTTGTATGGGCTATATGATGGTGTATTATAGTATAAAGGGTATATTGACATCACTTAATTAGGGCCTTGCCACTGGTGAGTAATTTGTCCATCCCAAATGGATACAGATACAATATTTACTCCCTACTACACTGTCCCAGTGGAGATGGGTAAGATTATGCAGACTGTTATAGATGAGGATGAGGATCTTGAATGCGATGCTGGTAGAATCATAAATCACATTCTTTGTCTCTCAAATTGTAAACACATATATAATAATATACTCATTTAACTGAAAAATGTGATGGACTCTTAACTATGGCCTTGGCCTTGCTACCTTTCATTATTATATCACCACATACAGCAGTGGTGCCCAACTATTTTAGCCTGAGAGCTGAAAATATTTTTAGAAAGGTCAAGAGGTCACAATCAGTACACTCAGGCAGCACAAATGGAGTAGAAACAACCCACAAGTCCCTTATTTGGGATTTTGGAGGCCTTATGATTGGCTGAAGATCCAATGTAAAGAACTCCTATATTTTCTTTCCTGAAGTCCCTGCTGTAGTTAAGTGTGTCACACTGTCTGGAATGGCTCACGACCATGAGTGCCAACCTCAGGTCCAACACCCCAAAGCAGTGGTATGTTCTGTAATTACATTTCACCAAGCTAGTAACCAATATGAACTCCTGAAGTAGTACAACAATCTTACCATAGAGTCACAAACAGTCCCCTGGGGCACTCCAGTCTATCTTGCCACTCAGGCAAGCTGGACTTAGTGATAAATGGTCACTTACACTAAAGATCAACAAATATTGAGGTTGCTCCGAGTGGCAAGAGACCAGTCACTTATCCCAGGTCAATTTGATTTTAGATCTCACACCAAAGACAAGGTTTGTAGCCAATGCTATAGTCAACTAAGTTAAGAATTAATTAACTAAGAAAAAGAAATAAGAAGTTATTTACAGGTTAAAGCAGGCTACATCTCTGTCATTTTTTGGAATCACAGATTGTAACTCATATATATATATATATTTAAAAATTAGTTATGGTCTGTGGTTCCCAAAGGTGACGACAGATGTACTGATCTGTCAAAATTAAATGTCTTTTAGGGCTAAACCAGGTTGACTCTGGGGATCTCTGCTTTTGTTTCCTGTCTCCAGCTCTGTGAGAGTCCAAACAACAAAGAAAAAAAAAGTTCATGTCAGCTATCTTTATTTCCCTTTTTCAGAATACATAATGATGGGATGAGCCCTTCTGCACGTAATATGTGTAGGGGCAGATAGCAAACTGTTTTTATCATGGTTTTTCACAATAGCCTATTTAGTTTTGATAGTCCTCATTGATAGGTGGGGTGAGCCACTCCTGTCTGAGTTCACAAGTTCAAAGCAGGGATTTTTACAGTAAAACAAAATTTACATATTACCTCATAGTATGGGTATGGACATGACAAGTCAGATGAATGCATGCAGCAACTTACCAGCATTTTATAGAGTATAAACACTAAACATATCCTTACAAGTATAACACCTATCTTGAACAATACCATCATACTAGATGAGCTCGTCTGGTTTCCAGCTATGAATTTGTAGGTGCTTAGCTGACACCTACAGCATTGGCCACGAGCTGGCACCTAGTCTACCAACATCACAGAGTGGCTGGAATGTGCTGTGCTCTGGCAATTGCCCGCTGGCCTGTGGTCAGTTAGGCCAAGTAACAGAAGACCTTTACATACATTTTTTTCTTAACACAGTCACCCTTAAAAGCCATAGATTGGACACCACAGCTACATAATTATACTATATTAAATTATTATTATAAATCACATACTGCACCAGTTAAGATGGATGCTTGGAGTTACAAGGATATACCATGTTCAGAACAAATGAATTAGGGGAAGTATGAAGGTGGTCCTAATTTCAAAAAAGCTGAGGGAATTCACGATTAGGTGGTTAGGGTATGTGAAAAGAAGACAATAAGAATACATAGGAAACTTGGTGTTACACTTAGAAGTGGAGGGTTAGAGAAAGGTTGAAAGACCCAAAACTAGATGAGTGATTGTCATATCTTTTCGATCTGATGAGCTGCAGAGGGTCTGAGGAACCCTGTGTGATGGCTGGAGTATATGTGAGAGAAAGCAGTTGAGAGAGGAAGGGGCAGTTATCTAAATGATCTATTTTACAACTGGCCACAATTTTCTGAAATTAGGTTTTTGACCGATTTTAGCTGAAATTTTGACTTTCAATGAGGGTGGGGAGAATCAGCTAATATTCTGGGGTGCTATTTGTCCAACCAGAGAGCTGGTTGGGATTTTTATTTATTAATTTTTGAAGTAGTAAAAAAAAATTGAAAAAAGTTATTTTTACCAGTTTTTCCAACCAGCTCCATTCTATCATAATATGGACTATAAAACTGGATAGTCTGTTTTCTAAAGCCCCAGCCTGGAAAGGCACTATCAGATAAGAGGAAAACAAGAGGGGCAGAATGCAGGGGGAATCTTTAATGCTCTGGAGGAACTGGAGATGCCTCTGTAGATCACAGGGAGGTGATAGAGGTGTCATTGCTAATAAGTGAAGGCTGATTTTTTGCCAATGGTTTGAAACTTTGATATCTCAAAAAATAAGATGGATGTGAATCAAAAACAAGCCTGAACAGAGTTGATTTCTAGAGAAGGATGAGTCTTAACAAAATACCAAGTGCCATCTTTCAAGACAATTTCAAACATAAGATCCCTTTATACATTAACTACAGCATCGTGCACCTAGAAAAAGAGACCCTTTATATATATTAAGATGCCACACGGGAGCTGTTTATTTGCTCCCCTTCTCCCCCCCCCCCCGAGCCACCCAGCTGTTCCTTCCATTTGTGGTTTTAGGATTAATTACATAATGTCCTTAATTTATAGCCACTGGTAAATCAGATCAGAGCATTACCTGGAGGGCAAGATTTAATTAGAGGAATTTCAGAACAAATTGTCTAAAAACCTTGTGATTAAAAACCTACTGTGATTAAATGCAAGTGATTCCCCCGCACCCCTCTAAAAACATGAATATTTACTTTGTACTAAAACCCGGCAGATTAAAAAAATAAAAAATAAAAACATCTCAATAACAGCAGTTCAAAAGAAAAGTCTATAAAGTGAGTGGTAGAATCACCAAAATAGCAAACTGGGTTTTCTTATCTGCAAGTGAACATCTATACAGTTGAGTACTGCACACTGTCTGGGCATCTCTGTCAGAAATAACTACATGAAACACTAATCGCATCATCAAGGGGGCAGGGAAGAAGAAGGAAAGGGCAGGGAAACCAGTGCACCTCCAAATATGTATGCCTGTCAACAACATGTTTTTTGGGGGAGGAAACAAAAAGATTAAAAGCAGCACCTTTCCTCTGAGGCTCAACTATTGTTTTGTAAAAAATTAATCAAGTCCCACACACCCCTATGCGGCAGTGTTTCCTTATTCTAATGGGTAAACTTAGGAGCAGAGTGGTTAATGGCCATATTGTTACTCTGCTGCACAGCCCAGTAAGGGTTGTAAGTGGGAATAACCCCCCTCTTGCCTCATCTGTGAGAGAAAGGGCTGAGCTAATTGCATAAGCGGGTGGGGATCTCTAGCTCCCCTCACCCCACCTCACTGGCCAGAGTAGCTGGTTGGGTGCATAGGAAGGTGGAAGGACCTTCATGAAAATATGTGAAGGAACTCTCTTCTATACAGCAAGGATAAGGAACCGGGGAAGGATTGTGAGGCCATGTGTGCACTATAAAATTGTAGACTTAAGTTACGTCGATATACAGCTGTCACAGTAATTACATCAGCAGTGCACATCCTCAGCAGGAGCGCTTGCACCTATTGAACTGTTAGTGTGGGGCACTGTGGGATGACTTTTGAAAGCCAGCTACAGTCAATATAAGCAATATAAGGCTTGTCTTCTCTACCGGGGTAAGTCGACTTAAGTTACGCTACTCCAGCTATGTGAATAATGTAGTAGGAGTTGATGTAGCTTAGGTCGACATACCCCCGTGTTTTCACTGTGCTGCATCGATGGGAGATGCTCTCTGGTCAACTTCCCTTACTCGTCTCAGAGAACTGGAGTACCGAGGTTGACCAGAGAGTGCTCTGCCATCGATTCAGCAGGTCTTCACTAGACTTTTGAGATCAGTGATTTCAATGCACATAGGCATTTATAGCACTGTAAGTGATGCACTTACAGTCCTAGATTTCGCAAAAAGAAAAGGAGTACCGGTGGCACCTTAGAGACTAACAAATTTATTAGAGCATAAGCTTTCGTGAGCTACAGCTCACTTCATCGGAAATGCATCCAATGAAGTGAGCTGTAGCTCACGAAAGCTTATGCTCTAGTAAATTTGTTAGTCTCTAAGGTGCCACCGGTACTCCTTTTCTTTTTGCGAATACAGACTAACACGGCTGCTACTCTGAGTCCTAGATTTATATCAGTTAGTGCACTTTTGACTTCAACAAGAGTTATGCCTCAGTAAAGCTAGATTAAGGAGTCCAGGATTGGGGCCATACCTATTAAACTGCTACTTAGCAGCATAAGCTGCAGACAGCATTTGATTCAAGTGCCCTGCTCCTAACTCTGGCTCCATGACCACTCTTGACAGCTGTGTTCCACTGGAACAGTGGAACAACTATCACACTCAAGAGTGAGACCAGTGAGTTCTGAGGCAGAGCTGTCTTGGCCCTTGACTTATGACTGTGGAGCTGTGTCCTGGATCCCATGGCCAGATGCATGGCCCCACAGTATGCCAACATTTTTATGGCTGACTTAGAACAACGCTTCCTCAGCTCTCGTCCCCTAATGCCCCTACTCTACTTGCGCTACATTGATGACATCTTCATCATCTGGACCCATGGAAAAGAAGCTCTTGAGGAATTCCACCAAGATTTCAACAATTTCCATCCCACCATCAACCTCAGCCTGGACCAGTCCACACAAGAGATCCACTTCCTGGACACTACGGTGCTAATAAGCGATGGTCACATAACCACCACCCTATATCGGAAACCTACTGACCGCTATTCCTACCTACATGCCTTTAGCTTTCATCCAGATCATACCACTCGATCCATTGTCTACAGCCAAGCGCTACGATATAACCGCATTTGCTCCAACCCCTCAGACAGAGACAAACACCTACAAGATCTCTATCATGCATTCCTACAACTACAATACCCACCTGCTGAAGTGAAGAAACAGATTGACAGAGCCAGAAGAGTACCCAGAAGTCACCTACTACAGGACAGGCCCAACAAAGAAAACAACAGAACGCCACTAGCCATCACCTTCAGCCCCCAACTAAAACCCCTCCAACGCATCATCAAGGATCTACAACCTATCCTGAAGGACGAGCCATGACTCTCACAGATCTTGGGAGACAGACCAGTCCTTGCTTACAGACAGCCCCCCAATCTGAAGCAAATACTCACCAGCAACCACACACCACACAACAGAACCACTAACCCAGGAACCTATCCTTGCAACAAAGCCCGTTGCCAACTCTGTCCACATATCTATTCAGGGGATACCATCATAGGGCCTAATCACATCAGCCACACTATCAGAGGCTCGTTCACCTGCGCATCTACCAATGTGATATATGCCATCATGTGCCAGCAATGCCCCTCTGCCATGTACATTGGCCAAACTGGACAGTCTCTCCGTAAAGAATGAATGGACATAAATCAGACGTCAAGAATTATAACATTCAAAAACCAGTTGGAGAACACTTCAATCTCTCTGGTCACTCGATCACAGATCTTAGAGTGGCTATACTTCAACAAAAAAGCTTCAAAAACAGACTCCAACGAGAGACTGCTGAATTGGAATTAATTTGCAAACTGGATACAATTAACTTAGGCTTGAATAGAGACTGGGAATGGATGAGTCATTACACAAAGTAAAACTATTTCCCCATGGTATTTCTCCCTCCCACCCCACCCCCCACTGTTCCTCTGATATTCTTGTTAACTGCTGGAATTAGCCTACCTTGCTTGTCACCATGAAAGGTTTTCCTCCTTCCCCCCCCTGCTGCTGGTGATGGCTTATCTTAAGTGATCACTCTCCTTACAGTGTGTATGATAAACCCATTGTTTCATGTTCTCTGTGTGTGTGTATATAAATCTCTCCTCTGTTTTTTCCACCAGATGCATCCGATGAAGTGAGCTGTAGCTCACGAAAGCTTATGCTCTAATAAATTTGTTAGTCTCTAAGGTGCCACCGGTACTCCTTTTCTTTTTACAATTAAACCAATACACAAAAGATTTCCCTGCCTGAGACTAATGACGGGGACAAAATAGGATCTTGTGTGTTTAGGATAAAATGTGCAAGGTACTGAAATATTTGTATATGGTGATCAGAGGAAGGTTGGCACTGGTTGGGGAATTAGAAGATCTAGGTTTAATGCCAAGCTCTGCCAGAGACTTATATGTGACTTTGGTCAAGTCATATAGTCTCTGTGCCTTGGTTTTTCATCCATGAAATAGAGATAACAATCACACCTTTCTCCCACACTTTATCTGACTTATCTGTGTAAATATTTTTTGGTGCAGGGAATATATTTTATTGAGTACTTATATAACATCTTACGTGATGGGGCCCTGATCTTGTTTGACACCTCTAGGCAGAATTGTAAAAAATAAAATAAAAAATGTATTGATACATTTTTGAGGAGTGCAATACATAAAACAACACTGCTTAGATAGATTCACATAGACAGAACTGAAGTGTAAAATATGAATTGTGCCACTGTCTATGAAGCCAAGAATATACAGACATTGAAAAGTATACTTTAAGCCTGAGATTTTACAAGGAACAAATTGGTGTTAGGCACCGAACTCCCATTTACACTCAATGAGAGTTAGCCACTTAACTGTCATTTGTGTCTTTGAAAATCTTCCTTTAAATTAATACAGAAAGGGAATAGCTATTCAGTAATAGCATAGCACACTTTAATTTCTGAACTATGCTTAGGGGCCATATGAACCTTGTGTTATTACATTACACAAATGATTTTATGTTTGAGGTGCATATACCTTTGATGCAACAAACAACCAAAAACATTACTGAATAATAACATGGAGTTCACATATAAGGTTCACAGTCAGGACAAGTAATCAGAGTTACTTAAGATAGTAGGCAACAAAATGTGTGCAACCAAAGCTCAGTTTCACTTGCCTAGGTGAATCTGTTTGAATTAATGAGGGTGTCAGGAAGGAATGCCTAACTTTATAACCTTTATTCACATCCTTCCTGCTAACTACTCTATCAGGACAGTGACGTTTATATTGCTTGATT
Source organism: Dermochelys coriacea (assembly GCF_009764565.3). Lineage (NCBI taxonomy): Eukaryota > Metazoa > Chordata > Testudines > Dermochelyidae > Dermochelys > Dermochelys coriacea. The sequence goes on along the minus strand of NC_050073.1, from coordinate 93,338,108 downwards.
GGAAGTTTATTTTACTTGTCCAGACATGAAGTAAAGATTGTACTTTTGCTTGACTGTGCCTATAAAATGGTTGTTTCTTGGTGTTGGTACCCAATAAAACAAAACAAACTGACTAACTTTTCACTGGTATCCAATCAATACTCTGTTTCAGAGTAGCAGCCATGTTAGTCTATATCTGCAAAAAGAAAAGGAGGACTTGTGGCACCTTAGAGACTAACAAATTTATTTACTCTGTAAATACTCTGTAACCTGAAAAAGAGCTAGAAGTGCAGGATTATGAGGATTTTTAAGAATCTCTCTGTCTGTAAAGAGGCAAAAGGGAAAAATAGATTTGTATGTGTGGGGGGGGACGGACTTAAGATCCTTGAACCTGACATTCAGAGGTGTTGAGCATCCACAGCTCCAGGTGAAATTAATAGAATCTATGAACACTGATAGATTTATATAGTCCAAGGCCAGTAGGGACCATGGTGATAATCTAGTCTGGTATCCTATATAACACAGGCCACAGACTTATCCAAAACAATTCCTAGAGCAGATCTTTTGAAACAGGGATCGGCAAAGTTTGGCCCGCGGCCCACCAGGGTAAGCCCCCTGGTAGGCCTGGCCAGGTTGTTTACGGGCCGCATCCACAGGTTCAGTTGATTGCAGCTCCCACTGGCCACGGTTTGCTGCTCCAGGCCAATGGGGGCTGCAGAAAGCAGTGGCCTGTATATCCCTCAGCCCGCGCTGCTTCCTGCAGCCCCCATTGGCCCGGAGTAGCGAACTGTGGCCAGTGGGAGCTGTGATCGGCCGAACCTGCGGATGCAGCAGGTAAACAAACCAGCCCAGCCCACCAGGGGGCTTACCCTGGCAGGCTGCATGCCAAACGTTGCCGATCCCTGTTTTAGAAGAATATCCAATCTTCATTTAAAAATTGTCAGTGATGGAAAATCCACAAAAATCCTTGCTAAATTGTTCCAATGGTTAATTACTCTGACTGAGGGCAGGGAGAAGTCCTTATTTCCACTCAGAAGGTGCCTAGCCTCAACTTCGAGCCATTGGATCTTTTTCTCTGCCAGATTGAAGAGCCCACTATTAAATATTTGTTCCCCAGGTACATATTTATAGAGTGTGATCAAGTCACCTCTTAACCATCTTTGTTAAGATAAATAGACTGAGCTCCTTAAGTCTATCAGTATAGACTGAGCTTCTTGAGTCCATCACTAATTCTTTACTCATTCTCGTGGCTCTTCTCTGGACCCTCTACAATTTATCAACATCCTTCTTAAATTGTGGACACCAGAACTAGAAACAGAATTCCAGCAGTTGTCACCAGTGCCAAATACAGATATAAAATAACCTCTCAACTCCTATTTAAGATTCCCCCTTTTATGTATTCAAGGATCACATTAGTCATTTTGGCCAGTGTCACATTGGAGCTCCTGTTCAACTTATTATCCATCATGACTTACACATCTTTTTTCAGTCACTACTTCTCAGGATAGTGTTCTCCATTATTTTCAGAGTAGCAGCCGTGTTAGTCTGTATTCGCAAAAAGAAAAGGAGTACTTGTGGCACCTTAGAGACTAACAAATTTATTAGAGCATAAGCTTTCGTGAGCTACAGCTCACTTCATCGGATGCATTTGGTGGAAAAAACAGAGGAGAGATTTATATACACACACACAGAGAACATGAAACAATGGGTTTATCATACACACTGTAAGGAGAGTGATCACTTAAGATAAGCCATCACCAGCAGCAGGGGGGAGAAAGGAGGAAAACCTTCCATGGTGACAAGCAGGTAGGCTAATTCCAGCAGTTAACAAGAATATCAGAGGAACAGTGGGGGTGGGGTGGGAGGGAGAAATACCATGGGGAAATAGTTTTACTTTGTGTAATGACTCATCCATTCCCAGTCTCTATTCAAGCCTAAGTTAATTGTATCCAGTTTGCAAATTAATTCCAATTCAGCAGTCTCTCGTTGGAGTCTGTTTTTGAAGCTTTTTTGTTGAAGTATAGCCACTCTTAGGTCTGTGATTGAGTGACCAGAGAGATTGAAGTGTTCTCCAACTGGTTTTTGAATGTTATAATTCTTGACGTCTGATTTGTGTCCATTCATTCTTTTACGTAGAGACTGTCCAGTTTGGCCAATGTACATGGCAGAGGGGCATTGCTGGCACATGATGGCATATATCACATTGGTAGATGCGCAGGTGAACGAGCCTCTGATAGTGTGGCTGATGTGATTAGGCCCTATGATGGTATCCCCTGAATAGATATGTGGACAGAGTTGGCAACGGGCTTTGTTGCAAGGATAGGTTCCTGGGTTAGTGGTTCTGTTGTGTGGTGTGTGGTTGCTGGTGAGTATTTGCTTCAGATTGGGGGGCTGTCTGTAAGCAAGGACTGGTCTGTCTCCCAAGATCTGAGAGAGCGATGGCTCGTCCTTCAGGATAGGTTGTAGATCCTTGATGATGCGTTGGAGGGGTTTTAGTTGGGGGCTGAAGGTGATGGCTAGTGGCGTTCTGTTGTTTTCTTTGTTGGGCCTGTCCTGTAGTAGGTGACTTCTGGGTACTCTTCTGGCTCTGTCAATCTGTTTCTTCACTTCAGCAGGTGGGTACTGTAGTTGTAGGAATGCATGATAGAGATCTTGTAGGTGTTTGTCTCTGTCTGAGGGGTTGGAGCAAATGCGGTTATATCGTAGCGCTTGGCTGTAGACAATGGATCGAGTGGTATGATCTGGATGAAAGCTAGAGGCATGTAGGTAGGAATAGCGGTCAGTAGGTTTCCGATATAGGGTTATAGGGATATAGGGTTATAGGGATATAGGCCACAAGGGGCCACAACAATGGTTCCCGTAACCCACCCAGCAATATTGTTAATCTATCCAACTATACTCTTAGCCCAGCGGAAGAATCTGTCCTATCTCGGGGCCTCTCCTTTTGCCCCTCCACCCCCACGAACATGATACAGTTCTGTGCTGACCTAGAATCCTATTTTCGACGTCTCAGACTCAAGGAATATTTCCAACACACCTCTGACCAACATATTAACCCACAGAGACCTTCCTGCCAACACTACAAAAAGAAGGATTCTAGGTGGACTCCTCCTGAAGGTCGAAACAGCAGCCTGGATTTCTACATAGACTGCTTCCGCCGACGTGCACGAGCTGAAATTGTGGAAAAGCAGCATCGCTTACCCCATAACCTCAGCCATGCAGAACACAGTGCCATCCACAGCCTCAGAAACAACTCTGACATCATAATCAAAAAGGCTGACAAAGGAGGTGCTGTCGTCATCATGAATAGGTCGGAGTATGAACAAGAGGCTACTAGGCAGCTCTCCAACACCACTTTCTACAAGCCATTACCCTCTGATCCCACTGAGAGTACCAAAAGAAACTACAGCATTTGCTCAAGAAACTCCCTGAAAAAGCACAAGAACAAATCCGCACAGACACACCCCTGGAGCCAGGACCTGGGGTATTCTATCTGCTACCCAAGATCCATAAACCTGGAAATCCTGGACGCCCCATCATCTCAGGCATTGGCACCCTGACAGCAGGATTGTCTGGCTATGTAGACTCCCTCCTCAGGCCCTTCGTTACCAGCACTCCCAGCTATCTTCGAGACACCACCGATTTCCTGAGGAAACTACAGTCCATTGGTGATCTTCCTAAAAACACCATCCTAGCCACTATGGATGTAGAAGCCCTCTACACCAACATTCCACACAAAGATGGACTACAAGCCGTCAGGAACAGTATCCCCGATACTGTCACGGCTAACCTGGTGGCAGAACTTTGTGACTTTGTCCTGACCCATAACTATTTCACATTTGGTGACAATGTATACCTTCAAATCAGCGGCACTGCGATGGGTACCCGCATGGCCCCACAGTATGCCAACATTTTTATGGCTGACTTAGAACAACGCTTCCTCAGCTCTCGTTCCCTAATGCCCCTACTCTACTTGCGCTACATTGATGACATCTTCATCATCTGGACCCATGGAAAAGAAGCTCTTGAGGAATTCCACCATGATTTCAACAATTTCCATCCCACCATCAACCTCAGCCTGGACCAGTCCACACAAGAGATCCACTTCCTGGACACTACGGTGCTAATAAGCGATGGTCACATAAACACCACCCTATATCGGAAACCTACTGACCGCTATTCCTACCTACATGCCTCTAGCTTTCATCCAGATCATACCACTCGATCCATTGTCTACAGCCAAGCGCTACGATATAACCGCATTTGCTCCAACCCCTCAGACAGAGACAAACACCTACAAGATCTCTATCATGCATTCCTACAACTACAGTACCCACCTGCTGAAGTGAAGAAACAGATTGACAGAGCCAGAAGAGTACCCAGAAGTCACCTACTACAGGACAGGCCCAACAAAGAAAACAACAGAACGCCACTAGCCATCACCTTCAGCCCCCAACTAAAACCCCTCCAACGCATCATCAAGGATCTACAACCTATCCTGAAGGACGAGCCATCGCTCTCTCAGATCTTGGGAGACAGACCAGTCCTTGCTTACAGACAGCCCCCCAATCTGAAGCAAATACTCACCAGCAACCACACACCACACAACAGAACCACTAACCCAGGAACCTATCCTTGCAACAAAGCCCGTTGCCAACTCTGTCCACATATCTATTCAGGGGATACCATCATAGGGCCTAATCACATCAGCCACACTATCAGAGGCTCGTTCACCTGCGCATCTACCAATGTGATATATGCCATCATGTGCCAGCAATGCCCCTCTGCCATGTACATTGGCCAAACTGGACAGTCTCTACGTAAAAGAATGAATGGACACAAATCAGACGTCAAGAATTATAACATTCAAAAACCAGTTGGAGAACACTTCAATCTCTCTGGTCACTCAATCACAGACCTAAGAGTGGCTATACTTCAACAAAAAAGCTTCAAAACAGACTCCAACGAGAGACTGCTGAATTGGAATTAATTTGCAAACTGGATACAATTAACTTAGGCTTGAATAGAGACTGGGAATGGATGAGTCATTACACAAAGTAAAACTATTTCCCCATGGTATTTCTCCCTCCCACCCCACCCCCCACTGTTCCTCTGATATTCTTGTTAACTGCTGGAATTAGCCTACCTGCTTGTCACCATGGAAGGTTTTCCTCCTTTCTCCCCCCTGCTGCTGGTGATGGCTTATCTTAAGTGATCACTCTCCTTACAGTGTGTATGATAAACCCATTGTTTCATGTTCTCTGTGTGTGTGTATATAAATCTCTCCTCTGTTTTTTCCACCAAATGCATCCGATGAAGTGAGCTGTAGCTCACGAAAGCTTATGCTCTAATAAATTTGTTAGTCTCTAAGGTGCCACAAGTACTCCTTTTCTTTTTGTTCTCCATTATGTAAGTATGACCTATATCTTTTTTTCCTAGATGTATACATTTACATTTAGCCATATTAAAGCACATTTTGTTTGTTTGCACCCAGTTTTTCAAGCAATCCAGATAACTCTGAATCAGTGATCTGCTTGCTTCATTATTTATCACACTCCCCCACCCTTTTTTTTTGTGTGTCAACTGCAAACTTTATCAGTGGTAATTTTGTGTTTTCTTCCAGTTCATTATTTAAAAAAGATTAAATATTGTACAGTCAAGAAGGAATCCCTGTGGGACCCCACTAGAGAAACACCCACATTTTGATGATTCAATATGTTGTACAATTACATTTTGAGATCTATCAGTCAGCCAGCTTTTAATCCATTTAATGTGTGCCATGTTAACTTTATGTCATTCTTAGTTTTTAATCAAAATACCAAGTGGTACCAAGTCAAATGCCTTACAGAAGTCTAAGTATATTATAACAGAAATATCAAGTTAGTTTGACAGGATCTATTTTCCATAAACCCATGCTGATTGGCATTAATTGTATTACCCTCCTTTACAAATCAGAGCTAAAGTGTTTCATGTTGGGCACCCAAAACAGTGAGAGACCCAACATCACTGGCCACTTTTGAAAATGTTTCAATAATTTCTAATTTCTGCAAGGTTGAGCTTTGCATTGATGGTACTCATGACGTTACAGAAAGAGCTCAGCATCAGACAGGATTGGACTCTGAATCCAAATTCATTTAATCTGTAAAACTGGTGGGAAAATCTCATTAAAATAGACTTTCTGATTGCTTTGCTGCACTATTGTTTCTCAGCATGGGCAGAACCATGGAATGTAGAAGGAAGAATGAAATTTGTTTCCATTATTATTGTTATTCAATAACAGTAACAAGGTGTTTGACACTTTGTGATCAAATAATAATACTTAACACTTCTATAGATCTTCCCATCCAAGGATAGCAAATCACTTTATAGCTGCTTATGAATAAGCTTCACAACACATGATAGTATCGTATTTTTAGAGATCTGGAAGTTGAGGCACAGAAAAGTTTAGGCCAAACTTTTCAAAAATAGCCACTAAATAAGGGTTCCTTAATTTTGGGGCCTCATGGAAGCTAGTCAGGACATTAATAGTTGCATTGTCCAGCACCCCCAAGATACAGTAAAAGATGACTTCAACTTCATTAGAAACATATTTGTTGAGAATCTGAATAATTTAGTTAAATTTTCTTTGTTCATATTCATGAATCTTCACAAGTGCTGGTTCTGGAAAGAACTTATTGAAGAATTGCAGAAATACCTTGAGGGACTGATCTTCGAATATTTTCACAAATCTTTTTCTTTTTAGACTTCTAGATCCATTGCAAAGGAGTTCTGGAAAACCACTGGAACTTCTGGATTCTTTCCTTGACCCTGGGGTTCTGCAGAGTCTGCTTTCTTATTTTGAACCCAAAACAACAGCAACAAAAAGGGAGAAAAGAAAGGGGGTCAGGTGAGAAGGGAACAGAGGGAGTTTTTATATATCTGAGGTGAAATCACTGAAGTGATGATTTCAATGGAGTCAGGATTTCTCCTTGTTAACTATGGTGTTCTGCTCTCTGATGAACATACTGGTTCAAAAGCATATCTGTTCTCATTACTCTGAGCTATAGAATATGGTTGATCTTTTTGATTTTAATAACAAATGGCATTGATTTCACATGCAGTTTTATGCTACTAAATATAAATGGTAGATTTGTTAGGATAGCCACTCAACATTACTTTAAATACCAATTGATTATTAAAGACATTTTCATTTCATTATCATTGAGTACTCATAACTCTTTTACTGTTAATCTTCTGCAATATGGTTAATCAGTTTAAATTAAGTTGCTATATAGTCAATAACTGTGTTAATGTATGACAGGAGAAAGAGGAAAGGTCCAGGAAAAGGGCAACATAAAATGATTAGTTTCAGAGTAGCAGCCGTGTTAGTCTGTATCCGTAAAAAGAAAAGGAGTACTTGTGGCACCTTAGAGACTAACAAATTTATTAGAGCATAAGCTCTTGTGAGCTACAGCTCACTTCATTGGATGCATACAGTGGAAAATATAGTGGGGAAATTTTATATACACAGAGAAAATGAAATAATGGGTGTTAGCATACAGACTGTAACTAAGGTGCCACAAATACTCTTTTTATTTTTATAAAATGATTAGATGCATTTGGGATGGGAAAGAAAGGAAAAGTATTTTACAAAGTGATGTAGATTAGGGCTATTTAGTTTGGAAAAATTAAGAGTAAAAATGTATAGTGTATGAAATGCTTAGTTAATAGTACAGGGAAGACCATTTGAGTTCTCCCATTTACCCTTTTCCATAATTCAAGAAAAGAAACACTTGAACACGTTTATAGGAATATTATTTTGAAAAGAAAATTTATACAAAGAATAATCCACCTGTGGATTTCTCTGCCATGGGAAAATATTGAGGGAAATGGTTCACTAAGATTCAGATAAGGATTAGACTTTTATATGAATAACAGTGACATCTGGATTTACTATAGCTAGGATAAAAAACTACAAAGGCTATTTCAGTCCTAATTATTCTGGGCATAAACCAAACACCAGCTGGAGTGAGTGTGGGGGAAAAATCCACCAGTGCTATCATAATGCCCAAGTAGGTGCATTGTGCAGCTGTTTCATCTTTCTCTGATGCAGCCAACTTCCTAGTTGTTGGAGCATAATACTGAAATAGAAGGACCACCAGTCTTTTCTGATAATTACAATTTCTATGGGCCCATCTTGTTGCCTTCCTCTACACAAAACACCCATTGACTTCAACTGGAGTTCTGCACATGTAATATATTTAGAAGATTGGACCCTTTATTCTTTGCCAAATACACTTTTAATTTAGGCTAATCAGTAAGACCTGATCCTGTGAGGTGCTCCTCTGAGGTGCAACCATTAAAATTCTAACTCCTTCAGCTCCTTTCAGGACCTCAGCCCTGTATCACAACTGATGCACAAATGGTGCTTTTGTAATAATCTGTTATTGCAGAGCAGTAAGTGGATGGATATGTTCCAGGTGCCCTTTATGTCATTCAGTCACCTTTCTGTACCCCTGTCCTTACCCTACCTCAATGTGCCAATCATTTATAACTACAGATCATGTTGTCATGATAGGAACATTTATAAAAATGAACAACCTACAGACTCTGACAAGAGGGCCATATTTTATGTCTTATGTGAGCATAGCTGGACACTGCAGCAAAAGCAAAAGGTTGAATTATCAAAATAAATGTTACTAATTAAAGCACTCTTAATTTAGAAGAAACCAGATATGCACAGTTACCGTCTGGTTATCCACTTTCCTCCCTTCTGCTTGGTGCAATGCAGAGTTTGGAATAATCTGATCAAATGAAAGCCACTTCATAAGTGGTTTCAGTTAACTCAGGCACGCTATAATAAGGAGAAATGCTTTCATGCCACAGATTTCCAGTCCGGATGTAGATTTCAAACATTTCAGGTCTGTGGATTTGGGGGTTTGGTTTGGCTCTTTATAATGATATGGGCTGATTGTGAAATTCAGAATAGGATCTGGGTTTGAAATTGAAGATATCGCCATGGTTTAAGGATGGTTGGATTTGAGATTTTGGTTCAGGCACATCTTCTAGTAAAAAGTCCTTTCTGGCAATCAGGGGAACCTGTAGGGATTTTATTAAAAAGGCAACAGTCTGATAGTGAAAAATGTCCATGAATAAGAATGTATTCATACCATTTGTTCAAATACATTGTTTTGTAAATTACACCGGAACCTGATTCTGCAGGCTCATTGTACAGGAAGGTAAAGTGTGGCCAAACCAAAGTGAATTTATATTTGGGGAAGAAGGTGTTATTTTTCTCTTTGTTTTGGGAAAGTTTTTAGTTGTTTGAGAGAGACATGATCCATGTACAGAACACTTGTTTTCTCTAATGCTGTCCCTATAAGTTCCTAAAGCATTAAAGTCCTGATCTCCCACAACTAGTGGGGAGATAGTAGTATGTAGTGATAATGTCTCATGGTTACAAGAGGGCTTAGAGTCATAAAACTCAGTGATTTAAGTTCAAAGTTGTTCCAGATTTTTTTTAAAAAATCCTTTTGTTGTTGTAATTATAGGAGTAATTATAGGAGTTCTCCCTACCTCAGATTTGTTTTTAACTTCAGGCTCAAATGAACTTGAAAAATGCAAAGCAAAATGGAGTTGAAACAGCCATTTTTTTCTGGATTTGGGTCAAAAGTATATGAAACCAACCCAAATCACAAATCCTTCTTTGGCACGTGAAACTTGGCCCAGGTTTTAGAAACTTGTGGAGTATATTGAAAAACTAGGGCCAACACTGAGTTTTGTAGGGGAAGTTTGTCACACAGCTCTACCCCAGGGTTCTTTTCCTTGCTTCAGTGACTCACTGTGGACTTTGGGCAAGTTAGTTAGGGTATATCTACACTGCAATTAGACACCCATGGCTGGCCCATGCCAACTGATTCAGTCTTGCAGGACTTGGGCTAAAAGGCTGTTTAATTGTGGTGCAGGTGTTCGGATTCAGGGTCTGGCTGCAGCCTGAGCTCTGGGACCCTCCCACCTCCCAGGGTCGTAGAGCCCAGGCTCCGTCCAGAGACCAAATATCTACACTGCAGTTAAACAGACCATTAGCCCAAGTCCCAGAAGCCCAAGTCAATTGGCCCATGCCAGCTTTTTTTTGGGGGGGGGGAGAGGTAGAAGGGGTAATTGCAGCATAGACATCTGGTTTTTGGATGGAGCCTGGGCTCTATGAGCCATTAGCTTCTTTACCTCAGTTTCCTCATATGTACAATGGGAATAATAAATATTCCCTACTGTACTCCCCTATGGTATTCTGAATTGTAATTCATGAAGGCTCATCATGCGCTTTGAATTCCTTGGAAGGAAAGTGGTTTATACAATACATGTAAAGTATTATAACTGCAGTGATTTTATAGTAAGAATTAGAGGTGTATGAATACTTCTATAAATATTCTTTCACTTGTTTAAAAATTTGGCCTTGCATGCGCCAATTGTTTTCATTCCCCACACTAATTTTTATGAATGGATTTTGCTGGCTTGAATGATTGCAAAAACAAAATTTCACGTTTACATATAGAATCATAGAAGATTAGGGACGGAAGAGACCTCAGGAGGTCATCTAGTCCAATCCTCTGCTCAAAGCAAGACCAATACCCACTAAATCATCCCAGCCAGGGCTTTGTCAAGCTGGGACTTAAAAACCTCTAAGGATGGAGATTCCACCACCTCCCTTGGTAACCCATTCCGAGTGCTTCACCACCCTCCTAGTGAAATAGTGTTTCCTAATATCCAGCCTAGACCTCCCCCACTGCAACTTGAGATCACTGCTTCTTGTTCTGTCATCTGCCACCACTGAGAACAGTCTGGCTCCATACTCTTTGGAACCTCCCTTCAGGTAGGTGAAGGCTGCTATCAAATCCCCCTTCACTCTTCTCTTCTGCAGACTAAACAAGCCCAGTTCCCTCAGCCTCTCTGTGCAGAGAGAGCTCTGTTAGTACATTGTGGAGAGAGGGGTCTGCTAGCCAGAGCAGGACTGGGGAGGAGAAGTTAGACCCCCAGGAGCAGGTGACATATGAGTAAGAGACTGTATGCAACTGAGCCCGAAGGAAAGGCCAGGGGTGCCTCATGGGAAGACTGGTTGGCAGCCAAGTATTGAACTGTTTGCTTTATGTTTAGAACATTTTGGGGCTAGGTTCCTCCAACCCCCTTCGCACCCCCTGATGGAGATAGGACTAAATGGACAATTAGCTGGTGGGCTGGCACGCACCTCAGCACACACATGAAGCAGAGATTTCTTCACCCCAAGGGGATGTGTGGGTGTGTTGGGACACCTGGTAAATCCATTAGACAGTGCTGCTTCAGACAAGCTATTACAAACCCCACCATGAGAAGTGCAACTGAAACACACAGCACTTATAAATTCAAATTCTCCTATACAAATAAGAAGACTATACAATTTCTATTTACTATAATCTACTTGATAGACAATGCTTACCCAAGGGCTAACCAGGTAGGGTGCTTTAAAAAGAGTGGTCACACATTCAAGTAAGGATGGGTTATTTTCCATCCTTTTAAAGAATATGCTCCATTTATTAACATTTACAACAAGAGCCAGTGAAACTGCTAATAGAGAAGCTACATTGTAAAGGAGAGTTCTATGCTGAAAGTGAAGGGTTCTATTCATGGATTCAGTCTAGCCTTGATTGTTATCAATATTAATGTAAACCTAACAGAAAAAATGTGATCTCAAACATCTCAAGACTTTACCTAATGCATGAAAAATGCACAGAAAGCTTGTACTACAGAAAGATTGTACCTCAGGCACAAAAGTTGGATGCAAAGATTGAACCCCATGCTGATTTAATATACAGTAACTTGTTCTGGACAGTATTTTATTTTGTATTATGTTATTAGAAGGGTGAACTGGTTCTGGTTCAGATAAAATGTGAACTGACCCCAAACTTTCATCCAGATCTCAAACCAAACTGAACCCAAACTGTCCATAATATGAAGTTTAGTTGAATGCTCCCCAGAAAACTGTGCATGCTCTTTCCATTTCTTTCCAAAGGACACTCCTCCCTTTGGGTCATATTCTTCCTGTAGATTCATTCAGGGAAATCACACATAGCTATGACTAGCAGCATTTGGCCCTTTGTTTTTTATGTTAGTAAGTTTACAATAAAAGCTGCAAAACAGGTTACTTACAAAGGTCACCATAGTACGGAATTTCCTATTTTTATGAAGGAAGGGTCTGTTGAACTGTCCTATATCAGTCTGTATCAGTGGTTCTCAACCTGCGGCCCAATCAGCACAGCTCTGTGGCCCATGTGACTTCCTCAGGGCCATACACATAGTATTGGATGCCGCCCACAATGATAAATAAGTTGAGGACCACTGGTCTGTATCATTCCTACAAGTGAGTGAATAATTCACAATGAATAATTTTCTACTGATCTTTCCCTCTTTTCCTGCCCATGAAACATCTCTGATCAGACTGATATTTCTTTAAATGTATGTGTACTTGAAAATTTTCAATTAACAATTTTTTTACTGGTTAGATTGACAATGAAGACTTCGCCACAAGTATGCAGTGTGATCCAGACTGATACACTCATTTATAGTGTGGTAGCTTGCACTGTGAGATCCCATTGAATCCAACTGGACTACTCGTGGAGTATGATGCTATTCAGTGTGTGAGTGATGGTGGAAAACTCTTCCCTATGTGATATTTGCTATGTGAGATGTTCGTTATGATGGGTCAGGTAAATCATATAAACTACTACTGATATGATGGATGACTAAGGAAGCCCTCTAGGCACAGATACTCCATAGTCAGGAAAAGTGTGGGATCCTTATTGAATGGAGGAGGCAGCCTAGTGACAGATGATGTGGAAAAAGGTGAAGTACTCAATGCTATTTTTGCCTCAGTCTTCACAGACAAGGTCAGCTCTCAGACTGCTGCACTGGGCAGCACAGTATGGGGAGGAGGTGAATAACCCTCAGTGGTGAAAGAACAGGTTTAGAAAAACTGGACAAGCACAAGCCCATGGGGCTGGATGTAATACATCCGAGTGTGCTGGCTGATGTGATTGCAGAGCCATTGGCCATTATCTTTGAAATATCATGGCGATCGGGGGAGGTCCCGGCTAATTAGAAAAAGGCAAATATAGCGCCCATCTTTAAAAAAGGGAAGAAGGAGAATCCAGGGAACTACAGACCGGTCAGCCTCACCTCAGTCCCCGTAAAAATCATGGAGCAGATCCTAAAGAAATCCATTTTGAAGCACTTGGAGGAGAGGAAGGTGATTAGGTACAATCAACATGGATTCACCAAGGGCAAGTCATCCTGACCAACCTGATTGCCTTCTAAGATGAGATAACTGGCTCTGTGGATATGGGGAAAGTGGTCGATGTGATATATCTTGACTTTAGCAAAGCTTTTGATATGGTCTCCCACAGTATTCTTGCCAACAATTTAAAGACATATGGATTGGATGAATGGACTATAAGGTGGATAGAAAGCTGGCTAGATTGTCGGGCTCAACGAGTAATGATCACTGGCTCAATGTCTAGCTGGCAGCTGGTATCAAGCAGAGTGCCCCAGGGGTTGGTCCTAGGGCTGGTTTTGTTCAACGTCTTCATTGATGATCTGGATGATGGGATAGATTGCACCCTCAGCAAGTTCGTGGATGGCACCTAAGTTGGATGGTAGGGATAGGGTCCAGAGTGACCTAGACAAATTGGAGGATTGGGCCAAAAGAAATCTGATGAGGTTCAACGAGGACAAGGCAGAGTTTTGAATTTAGGAAGGAAGAATCCCATGCACCACTACCGGCTGGGGACCGACTGGCTAAGAGGCAGTTCTGCAGAAGAGGACCCGGGGATTACAGTGGACGAGAAGCTGGATATGAGTCAAGAAGCCTAATGGCATATTGGACTGCATTAGTAGGAGCATTGCCATCTGATTGAGGGAAGTGATTATTCCCTTCTATTCAGCACTGGTGAGGCCACATCTGGAGTATTGTGTCCAATTTTTGGCCCCCCATTACAGAAAGGATGTGGACAATTTGGAGAGAGTCCAGAGGAGGGCAACAGAAATTATTAGGGGCACATGACTTATGAGGAGAGGATGAGGGAACTGGGCTTATTTAGTCTGCAGAAGAGAAGAGAAGAGAAGAGAAGAGAAGAGAAGAGAAGAGAAGAGAAGAGAAGAGAAGAGAAGAGAAGAGAAGAGAAGAGAAGAGAAGAGAAGAGTGAAGGGGGATTTGATAGCAGCCTTCAACTACGTGAAGGGGGGTTCCAAAGAGGATAGAGCTAGCCCGCTCTCAGTGGTGGCAGATCACAGAACAAGAGGCAATGGTATCAAGTTGCAGTGGGAGAGGTCTAGGCTGGATATTAGGAAACAGTATTTTACTAGGAGGGTGGTGAAGAACTGGAAGGAGTTACCGAGAAAGGTGGTGGAATCTTCATCCTTAGAGGTTGTTAAGGCCCAGCTTGACAAAGCAGGGGATTGGACTAGATGACCTCCTGAGGTCTAAAATCCTTTGGCATCTAAATTTCCACTGTACAAGTCCCCTAGGTGCATATATTTCTGCCACTGGGTATGTGGACAATGCCTGAGTGTCGGTGTCTAGGTGCCTATCTCTTGCTGAAGCCACAGCAGGATCCTCAAACCAGGTGAAGATAAGCTTTGCGCTGCTTATCTCGCCTGTGGGGCTTAATCCATTAGCATGCCGAACGCAACACAAAATATCCAGGGGGAAGTGGGGCCTTGGTAAATTACTTGAACTACTTGGTCCTTTGGATTATTACTCGACCTACTCGGAAATCATTAAATTGTCATCCTGACAGGAAGTGATGCTGGATGTGTCATATGTGTATATATATATATATATATATATATATATTTATTGGTTTTGATAGTGACCACAATGTGCTAGGTGACTTCAAGACACAATAAAAAGGCATAGTCCCTTACTGTGACTGAGGAACTCACAATCACCCTGACAATTTCTTTCACACCAGACTGCCATTAGGAGTGGTTATTAATTATTATTTTATTATTATATTGATGACAGCTTGTTTACATGGCACCCAAAATCTGCTTGGTTCTTTACAGACAAGCCTTGCAGAGAAGAACCTTATTCCAAAGATCTTGTGGGCTGTGACTACGATCTTGCAAAAAACGTATGTATTTATTTAGCTTTACACACCAGGAACAGTCTTATTGGGTAGTCAGCTACTTAGATGCTAAAATAATATACAATTCAGCTGCAAAAGGACAGCTTTTGATTCCTTTGAAAATCAGAAGCCTAGTTCCAAGAATTACAAGAATTCCACTTTCCACATGCAATGCATGTGGAAAGTTGTTTGCACCCTGAATAATGGAACAGGAGGCAAGATTGGGTGTGCACATGTAGCCATAGCATCCTACCATCACCTTTGGATGGTGATAAAAATTCCTCCCTATACATGTTCTTTCACACTTAGTAATTTAGAACATTCCTCCTAACCCAAACATATTGAGCCACAATGAAACTTCATTCTGAATGCTGATTAGCGTTGACCTTTCTTGTTGCATTCAGGAAGGTACACGTCTTCTACTTTATCTCGCAAAATTGTAATTAAAAAGGGTGCAGGGGAGAGTTACATGTGTGAAATTTTAATAGAGGTTCCCAGTGCAGCAATTGTACAGTATGTCATCTTGGATGCATTTTGACTGAATTTGCTTTTACAAAATACCCATCAGACCTTCTTCTAGAGGCTGTTTTGCCATCTGCACTATTAAAGTATCTCCATTAAGTGTGCCTGGTGTCTAATCTTTCACAATTGATTACAAATTGTCCATAATACAGAGGCTGAAATAGAATTACAGGAATTCATTTTCAAAATTTAAAGGTGCAAATTCATTAAATAGGAAACAAAAGGATATCTCTATTATAATCATTTTCATCTGGATTGGATGCTGATTAGGATGATAAACAGGCACCAGTAATAAAGCTCAGATGTTAATACTAACATTTGCCTTGTTGATGATCATGAAAGTTTTAATGTGTTTGTAGTGTAAACTTTGCAGCAGCTCTTCCTTTTCTCTTGTATACCTGGGAGAATCCCTCTGCAAAAGAGTCTATGCCCCACCAGTACAGTTACATGCTGTACATTCTTTCCTAATGAGAATTAACCATGCCAAAAATGTAACCACACACCAGACATCTGCTCTGTTCATTTTATTTTGTTCTTCTGTATCCCCTCAGCAACTCTCTGCCCATTGAACAATCTTCCTCTGTTATGCCTTTGGAAAAGGACACAGATCAAGCAAGAAGCTGATAGGAATTATTACCTAGTGCTGAGAACACAGAACTGAAAATCAGAATTTTAGGATTCTATTCCTGGCTATATTGCTGACACTTTCTTTGTCTTTGGGCAAATCACCTACCTCTCTGTGTCTGTTTCCCTATCTGTAAAATGGGAATAATATTAAGCTTCCTCACTGAAGGCTTGGTTGTACTTTAAGACACACTGGAACAGTGTGGAGTCTGACTGTGCTACACCATTTCAACATGTGCAGCACACTATACACTGTGCCTTTGGCCAGTGTATGAAGGTCTTTCCCTGCCCCTTTTGGTTATCTTATTCCCCAAGCGTACACAGAAAGGGTAGTCTCTTTGCTGCAATTATGGAGTTAAGTACCACCCAATATTGTAGAATCATAGAAATGTAGGGCTGGAAGGGACCTCGAGAGGTCATCAAGTCTAGCTCCCTGCACTGAAGCAGGATCAAGTATAACTAGACCATCATTACATGCAGTTTGTTGTAGACATGTCACTCCCAGGATATTAGAGAGATAAGGTGGGTGAGGTGATATCTTTTATTGGACCAACTTCTGTTTGTGAGAGAGACAAACTTTCAAGCTACAAAAAGCTCTTCTACAGGTGTGAGAAACATATTCTCATACAGTGTTTTTGTCTT
The DNA here is from genome assembly GCF_009764565.3 of Dermochelys coriacea. NCBI lineage: Eukaryota > Metazoa > Chordata > Testudines > Dermochelyidae > Dermochelys > Dermochelys coriacea. The sequence goes on along the minus strand of NC_050073.1, from coordinate 93,321,207 downwards.
TATCATTTTCCTGTGTGAGTTCATTTGCGAGTGTGGTGATCGTCTGGTGTCATCCACATAGTTGTTGTTGGGGAATTTAGTGCACTGGATGAGGTACACCACATGTTGAGAGCTGTTTGTCTAATTTGTCCTTAAAAACCTCAAATGAGGGGGATTCCAATGTTTAACTATCTTTACAGTTCAACAGTTTTTTTCTGATATCTAACCTAAATCTCCCTTGCTGAAGATGAAACTGATTACTTATCCTACCTTCAGTGGACATGGAGAATAATTGATCACTGTCCTCTTTATAACAACCCTTAACATATTTGAAGACAGTTATCAGGTCCCCCCTCAGTCTTCTTTTCTCAAGACTAAACATGTCCAGTTCTTTCTATCTTTCCTCATAAATCAGGATTTCTGAAATTTTTAACATTTTTGTTGTGCTCCTCTGGATTTTTTCGAGATTGTCCAATCTTTCCTGAAACATGGCACCCAGATTTGGACATTACGTCAGCTGAGGCCTCACCATTGCTGAGTAGAGTGGGACAATTACATCCCATGTCTTACATATAATGCACCTGTTAATATACCCCAGAATATTAGCCTTTTTTGCAACATATTCCATTTGTGATCCACTATAACCCCCCGATCCTTTTCAGCAGTACTACTGGCTAACCAGTTAGTCTCCATTTTGTAGTTCTGCATTTGTTTTTGTTTTTCTTCCTAAGTGTAGTACTTTCTACTTGTCTTTACTGAATTTCGTCCTGTTGATTTCAGACCAATTCTCTAATTTGTCAAGGTTGATTACCATTCTAAACCTGTCCTTCAGTGTTAGCAACCCCTCCCAGATTGGAGACATCAACATTTTTTTAAGCATACTCTCCACTCCATTATCCAAGTCATTAATAAGAATATTGAATAGTATCAGAGCCAGGACAGACCCCTGTGGGACTGCACTAGAAACTTCCTCCAAGTTTGGCAGCAAGCAATTAAAGTCTGCTCTTTGAGTATGGTCTTTCAGCAAGTTTTGCACCACCTTATAGTTATTTCATCTAGACCATATTTCCCTAGTTTGCTAATGGGAATGTTATATAGGACTGTGTCAAAAATCTTACAAGAAATCAAGATATATCATGTCTACTACTTCCCCACCCCCATCCATTAAGCCAGTAACTCTGTCGTTTAAAGTGAAAAAAATGCAGTTGAAGCCAAAAAGACTAATGAAAACATTAAAAGATGGTGCTAATGGTTATTTAAAATAATATGCATTGGAAATAATAGTGACCCTGGCACAAATAATAATATTTAGCAACTATACAGCATCTTTCATCTTCAACATGCTTAACAAACTTAAAGCCATTAATCCTCACAACCCCATTGTTAAGTAATTAATTATTATCCACATTTTACACATGAGACAAATGTTATAGACGATTTATAACTCAGGAATTCCTAGCTCTCAGTCCAGTGCTCCTGCCTGTTGCCCCTATTTCACACCACCCCTTCCTGACAACCCTGTGCCATCTCTAATGGATGTTAGCTAGTGTAAATGCCAAGTTTCAGCCAAAGGCTTGTGGGTCATTTTGGAACTTGTTAAACATCTAAGCCTACATTTGAGCAAGTGGACTGGTTACAGCAAGCCTCATATGAATAGAAGACGGGCACTGAAAACCACAAGTTAGCACATTGGTGTTGGGTGGATCACTGCCTGCAAAATGTCATTTCATCCCCTAGTAAGTAGCTAACATATACATGGTATGCACTAGAGGAAGAATGAGGTTGCTGGCTTTGAAATTTTATGACAGTCTGACCTAAACATGTCTGTATTTCAAATCTCATAAAGTGTAGGAGTGACCTGTTTCTGTCATGGGTTAGACTAAATGCCAAGACAAGTCCCTTTGGAACTTCTGATGAGGATCTGGATTTTTGAACCCTCCCACAGTTAAATGGTATTCGAGTCTGGGCCCATCTCTGTTAACAAAGAACAGGAAAAGTGAAAGAGGGAGGAGGCAAAGGGAGAAGATATGTTGAAAGCTGATCAAAGAAAAGGGGGGAGGGCCAGCTGAATAGAATTTTCCCAGACTATCATGAACTTTGAGGCATGCTCTCAATGCAATTATTTATATATATATAAAATGACTCCATGCAGCTTTGCCTTTAGGGGCACAAGAAATAAGCAGCCTCCTGGGATCTGAGGGTGGTAGTCATTCCTGGGAGTGGCCATCCCAGCATTTGCATATGGAGCAGTATGCTATATTTTGGTGGGGTACATAAAAGGTGCTCTGTCTTTCTGAATGTTTCAACAGCTAAATATCTCAAGCTCCACTGCTTCAGTCATGAAGACACAGTCCCAGCCAGTCAGAAGGTGTTTTAAGTCTAAAGTAACAGACTAGAAATTTGAGCTGCCCGTGTGATAGGTGCAGTGAAGATGGGGTGAAGAGGCAGGGAACTCCCAGTCCTAATCTGGCTCACCTGTGCAGGAGGAAGGCAGAATATAGACTCAGTGCTCTCTTAATGGCTAGACCATTGGACCAGCTAACATGCTCATGACTAAAGTGTTCCTAATGCTCAAGTGAGCCAGGCCAGCTCCTCTCCCCTTCCTTGCTAGCACACACAGAAGCAGGCTGTATTGGGAGTTTGAAGGGGTAGGTTAGTGCACACTAATTGTCTGCAGCTGGTGTAGGGTGTGCTGATCAGCCTGCACCTTCATCCCTCATGTGCTTCTGAGTCATTGCACTGCCTGGATGCTACTTTCCCTGCCCTCTGACACAGTGCACACCACAGAATGGTAATATCAAGAAGAAACAAGACCTAAACAGCTCAAAGGGTGTGCCAAAAACTCTCTCAGCAATGGGGAAATGACTCAATGGGGAAATGACACAAAGAGAGACTTCAACACACATCTCTTTAGACGGATGCAGACAGATATCTATTCATTCAGAAACACTAGGTGTGTCAGCCCTCCCCCTGTGATCTTGAATCCAATCTAAATAGCAGCTTCTTGTAATGTTACCAAATAAGGTAACACAGTGAAGAAGCCCAAATAAACAGACTCATCATGCAGCCACCTTTTTTTTTTCAACAGTGTCTGTATATCAGGGTGGAAGGCAGATTACTCAATATCAAACGTTCTTTGAGATCATTTTGCTCTAACAGTTTGAACAACAGTTAATTGGGTAGAGCAAGAAGTCTGTTCAGTCCTAATACCCCTAACGGGCCAGACAGACTACCCCCCTATGCACTCTCTTTAAAATGTATCTAGTTTCATCCTGCAGAATCTCAGTTTACAAGGTAAAAAGGACATACATATTCCAAACTGTACACAGCAAAGGTTCTCACAGCCCAGCTGGAAAGGACGGGGGGGGGGGGCGGGGAATCAGGAAGGTGGAATTTTGGGGCAGGGGAGGAGTATGAACAAATGTGTAGGATAGGTGGCCTCTCTGGATGTACTGACATTAGATATCTGCCGTGGAGTGAACATGCCTCGGAAGAGGTTTGTTTCCCCCTATTATAATCAATATGCAGAATGCCAATAGGAGAAAATGTAAAACCAGGCAGAGAGAACCGAACAAGCAGGCGCCCCGACATGCTGATTCACACTTTAAAAAAATCTGTAGTGACTCTGATAAATCCATCTGCAGCCGCAGGGATTTGCTGTGAATTCTACTGAGGGAGGAGAAATGAAGTCTTGTTTTGAGGCTACAGCCTGGACACGCCTCGAAGTTGGCCCTTCCTCGGGGCTGTTGAAAGCCTTCTAATCCTGGCTTCCACCTGCTTGGACATATCACAATTCACGTATATGCTAGAGTCTATCTTTAGCTTCTCCACAGAGCATATTTTAGGGAATGGCAGATTAAGACAAGGCAGTACAGTTTTTAGTACTGCCTGTACCATCAGCAACTAGCTCTCAGTATTGACAAGAACATAAAAAAAGTGATTGTTGCTTTGCAGTGTTTGTGATTAATTGGCTTTTGTTAAGGGATAAGGGAAGAATGTTTCCAGCTAAATAATAGAAATGCTCGTCTCTATAAAATTTCATTGTGCCATTTAGCATTTGTTTGAGCAAGAGAATCTAAGCTTCACAAAGAAACACGGGAAAAGATGGTTTGAGTAATGTAAATGTGGTGTACTTAATATTGCTACGGCACACAAAGTCCAAGTACAGCTGGTGCAGAAATGCTTGTGTGAAACAAAGATAGGCTAAAGAGACTGCTTTCAGATCTGGATTAGTTTTATGTTAGGGTTCAAGGCAGAAGGCAAGGATTTGGGTTTAGATTCAATGGCTATAAAATTTAAAAGATGTTCTCAGGCCATTGTGTCCCTAAAACATGAACTTTTTTGTGAGCTCAGCATTCCTCTAAGATTTCTGCTATTCTGGGGCACAGCCATCACTGAAGTAGAGGTGATCCTGTTTTATATCTGCCCTGAAATCCGAACCTTTTGGGATGTGTTTGAGTTTAGGAATTCAGTCTGGAAAACCTGAACTTCCATGGGTCAGACTTGAAGATCTATTATTATTATTATCACTAGGTTGGATCACTCATCTGCACTCCTCTTTACCTCTGAGTAGAAGAGACTCTTAATGCATGGATGTCCCTACCTTTGATATGGAAGAAGGATCTGCCTGCCCTTTCAACCTGGATTTGGCAGAGCATCTCCATGCATCTGGGATCCACTTGAGAAGAAGTGTGAGGAGGTTGGTTGGATCAAAGGGAAGAGTGGCTAGGCTAGAGGAGGAGTCAGCAAGCTGTGGCCAAGGGTTACAGGAACCCATAAGTGCAAAATCTTCAATGAAGCTTAGTTGTGGCTGGTTCTAGAAATGAGAAGATTTGGGGGCACTTTTTTCTGAGTAATTCCACACATATCTATGTTAGTAACCCTATTGATTAGGTGGAGATGGCCACTGTGGTCTATTTAGGCCAAACTCTTATTTCATTTACACTTCTGCTGCAAATCCAAAGTGACTCAATTGATTTACACTAGTGTAAATCTGTAATACCCCAATAAGAGAGATCTGAGCCCAGTATAATATTGTCTTTCTTTTTCAAACTTCCAAGAGGGAAAACAATTTACCTTTTAGGATGCCATATCTCATAAACTTTCTCATGTCATGACAGAGGTGATTTTTCTGTAAAGTTTAAAGATAATCCATTCATCTGCTTTTGAGCTGTCAGGAAGTGGAGAAATTATGTTTTATGCTCTGAAAACATTTTCACAGCATAGTGTGCTTAGATAACTCAAAAACAGTTTTGATTTAAATAAGGTTTTTGTCCATAATGAGAAGAGTGCTTTGCCTTGTCTGAAGAAATAATGGATGTGTGCCCATTTGAAAATCAGATATTAATTGTTTACAGTACAATGATTTATTTAAAGGTGTACCACAAAGTGGATTACTCTCACAGTGCACCAGGGGTCTATAGTTCAGAGGAGCAATCAAAATTTCCATACTGATCTTAACTTTTTCTGAACTATCCAAACCTTGTGGGAACTTGGGAATCTTGCACAAAGCAAGCTTACTCATCAGACTGCCTTTATCTCCTATCTCCAGTCAAGTTAAAAAAGAAGTATGTGCATCATAACTAAGGAGAAAAAAATGGACTTAATAGAGGGGTAACTGGGTGACATTGTATGGCCTCTGTTTTACAAGAAGACAGAATAGATGATGCAGTGCTCCCTTCTCACCTTAAAATCTATGAACCTTGAGATGTTCACAGGGGAGTTTGAGTGGGAGTTCTGTTGGAGGAGAAGGTATTTGTACTTGGTTTTGTATTTTTAGTATTTGTGTGTGTGTGTAGAGGCTTGTAGGGGCTTTGTGCTGGGAGAGCAGCTGAGCCCTGCTTAGGGGGTGGGGCTTCTGACTAGAGGTCCTATAAAGGTAGCCAGCCAGCCAATCAGTGGCACAGACAGCTGCAGCGGCACAGGAGCTAGCAAACAGAGCTGTAAACAGGGGAGTTTGAAAGGGGAGTTTGTATTGTGGTGCTTGTTTGGGGTTTGCTGGGGGGGTCTTTTTGGTGTGGCTTGTGTTTCCCAGATTAACAGGACTTAGGTGGGAAGGCGATGACAGATACGGAGGAAGCTGTGGGAGTGACTCGTGGTGGAAGACACATTGAGGATGACTGGATGTGGAAGCTGTGGTATGTACATGATCCTGGAGGGGGTATGGATTTGGGTATGGATAGAGCCCTTTTTAATGTTTTTAAAGAAGTAAATACTAATGGAAACTGCGTGATCATGGGAGACTTTAACTTCACAGATATAGACTGGAGGACCAGTGCTAGTAATAATAATAGGGCTCAGATTTTCCTAGATGTGATAGCTGATGGATTCCTTCATCAAGTAGTTGCTGAACCGACTAGAAGGGATGCCATTTTAGATTTAATTTTGGTGAGTAACGAGGACCTCATAGACGAAATGGTTGTAGGGGACAATCTTGGCTCAAGTGATCATGAGCTAATTCAGTTCAAACTAAATGGAAGGATTAACAAAAATAAATCTGCAACTAGAGTTTTTGATTTCAAAAGGGCTGACTTTCAAAAATTAAGGAAATTACTTAGGGAAGTGGATTGGACTGAAGAACTTATGGATCTAAAGGTAGAGGTGGCCTGGGATTACTTTAAATCAAAGCTGCAGAAGCTATCGGAAGCCCGTATCCCAAGAAAGGGGAAAAAATTCATAGGAAGGAGTTGTAGACCAAGCTGGATGAGCAAGCATCTTAGAGAGGTGATTAAGAAGAAGCAGAAAGCATACAGGGAGTGGAAGATGGGAGGGATCAGCAAGGAAAGCTACCTAAATTGAGGTCAGAACATGTAGGGATAAAGTGAGACAGGCTAAAAGTCGAGTAGAGTTGGACCTTGCAAAGGGAATTAAAACCAATAGTAAAAGGTTCTATAGCCATATAAATAAGAAGAAAACTAAGAAAGAAGAAGTGGGGCCGCTTAACACTGAGGATGGAGTGGTGGTTAAAGATAATCTAGGCATGGCCCAATATCTAAACAAATACTTTGCCTCAGTCTTTAATAAGGCTAAAGAGGATCTTCGGGATAATGGTAGCATGACAAATGGGAAGGAGGATATGGAGGTAAATATTACCATATCTGAGGTAGAAGCAAAACTGAAACAGCTTAATGGGACTAAATCGGGGGGCCCAGATAATCTTCATCCAAGAATATTAAAGGAATTGGGGATCAATATGAACATCAAAAGGTGGATAAGGAATTGGTAAAAGGGGAGACTGCAACGGGTCCTACTGAAAGGCGAACTGTCAGGTTGGAGGGAGGTTACCAGTGGAGTTCCTCAGGGATCGGTTTGGGGACCAATCTTATTTAATCTTTTTATTACTGACCTTGGCACAAAAAGTGGGAGTGTGCTAATAAAATTTGCAGATGATACAAAGCTGGGAGGTATTGCCAATTCGGAGAAGGATCGGGATATTATACAGGAGGATCTGGATGACCTTGCAAACTGGAGTAATAGTAATAGGATGAAATTTAATAGTGAGAAGTGTAAGGTTATGCATTTAGGGATTAATAACAAGAATTTTAGTTATAAGTTGGGGACGCATCAATTAGAAGTAACGGAAGAGGAGAGGGACCTTGGAGTATTGGTTGATCATAGGATGACTCTGAGCTGCCAATGTGATATGGCTGTGAAAAAAGCTAATGCGGTTTTGGGATGCATCAGGAGAGGCATTTCCAGTAGGGATAAGGAGGTTTTAGTACCATTATACAAGGCACTGGTGAGACCTCACCTGGAATACTGTGTGCAGTTCTGGTCTCCCATGTTTAAAAAGGATGAATTCAAACTGGAGCAGGAACAGAGAAGGGCTACTAGGATGATCCGAGGAATGGAAAACTTGTCTTATGAAAGGAGACTTAAGGAGCTTGGCTTGTTTAGCCTAATTAAAAGAAGGTTGAGGGGAGATATGATTGCCCTCTATCAATATGTCAGAGGGATAAATATAGGAGAGGGAGAGGAATTATTTCAGCTCAGCACCAATGTGGACACAAGAACAAATGGGTATAAACTGGCCACCAGGAAGTTTAGACTTGAAATTAGATGAAGGTTTCTATCCATCAGAGGAGTGAAGGTTTGGAATAGCCTTCCAAGGGAAGCAGTGGGGGCAAAAGATCTATCTGGTTTTAAGATTCTACTCAATAAGTTTATGGAGGAGATGGTATGATGGGATAATGGGATTTTGGTAAGTAATTGATCTTTAAATATTCAGGGTAATAGGCCAAATCCCCTGAGATGGGATATTAGATGGATGGGATCTGAGTTACCCAGGAAAGAATTTTCTGTAGTATCTGGCTGGTGAATCTTGCCCATATGCTCAGGGTTTAGCTGATTGCCATATTTGGGGTCGGGAAGGAATTTTCCTCCAGGGCAGATTGGAGAGGCCCTGGAGGTTTTTCGCCTTCCTCTGTAGCATGGGGCATGGGTGACTTGAGGGAGGCTTCTCTGCTCCTTGAAGTCTTTAATCCATGATTTAAGGACTTCAATAGCTCAGACATAGGTGAGGTTTTTCGTAGGAGAGGGTGGGTGAGATTCTGTGGCCTGTGCTGTGCAGGAGGTCGGACTAGATGATCAGAATGGTCCCTTCTGACCTTAATATCTATGAATCTATGAGATGTACTGAATGTACAGTAACTTCCCACTTAATGTCTTCTCGCTTAACGTTGTTTCGATGTTGCGTCTCTGCTCAGTTAGATAACATGCTCCATTTAAAGTTGTGCAATGCTTCACTATAACGTCGTTTGGCTGGCTGCTTTGTTCACAGCTGGCAGCCCCTATCAGCTCCCCTACGACTCCCCCACAGACCCCACCCGCCGGCAGACCCTGCGGATCAGCACCTTCCCCCACTTTCCTGCGCCTCCTGCCCACGGCAATCAGCTGGCTTGCAGCATTCAGGAGGGAGAGGGAGGAGCGAGAGGGTGGCGCACAGCCTCCCCCATCCCTCCTCTGGTTCTTGCCCTGGCAATCAGCTGGCTTGTGGTGTTCAAGAGGCAGGAGAGGGAGGGGGAGCCTGCGCACTGTATCCTCACTCCTCCCCTCTCCCTCCTGCCTCCTGAACATGCAAGCCAGCTGATTGCTGAGGGCAGAAGGCTGGGGAGGGCCAGGGGAGGAGTGAGGATGCAGTGTGCAGAGTAAAGAAGGAGGAGGGGGGGAAGAAGAGGCAGGTTAAGGGTGGGGGTTTGGGGGAAGGGGTGGAGTGGGCGGGCCAAGGGTTGAGCCCCCTGCCCCTGGTGCTTGAAGAGTAGGGGAAGCTGCTGCTGCTGCTGCTGCTGCGCAATATGCTTCTCCTAGCCTACAGCACCTTCAGCCTCCTTGCCTGCCTCATTGTCTCCAGTGCCAGTGGGCTGTGCCTGTGTGGGGTAAGGCGGGGGCATCTCCCAACTATAGTACTGTATTGTATGGCAAAAAAAAAATTCCCTGGAACCTAACCCCCCGCCCCCATTTACATTCATTCTTATAGGGAAACTGGATTCAATTAACATCGTTTCACTTAAAGTCGCAATTTTCAGGACTATAGCTACCACGTTAAGTGAGGAGTTACTGTATTCACTATCGCAAGTTCCATCAGAATGAGCTTAATTTTTATAATTAAGTGAACATAGCTGTACAAATGATGTACAGATGCAGTTATCAACACTGAGGACATGATCTGGGAAACTTCATATGCAAATTGTCGCCCAGCTAAAGAGGAACAGGAATGATGCTTGTGAGAGTTGATGTAACTGTGGAAAAAAATGTACATTTGGAACAGCCAACACTGATCTAGTAGATGATGCATCATCTCTACCAGTGAGAGCACTGAGGGTAGGAAATCAACTCTTTGGTTACCATATGCATATTTTATAGCTTAACCTTCATGAAAAAGAAATCATGTGCATGATTTAAACATCATAATTTTTTTTTTTAGAAGTTACTCCAAGCAGTACTGGGACCTTAAGGACAAACAACATGTTGTCTCTTCTGTTCCTGCAATTGTAGAGCACAGGGATTCAGCTGGTTCTGTCTTTTGGTCCTGGATAATTTTCCACTCCTGGGCAGCACTTTGTAAATGTCATGTGCAACATGTGTGTTTCATGTTTTACATATGTATGGAAGATATATTTTAAAAAAACAACCCAGTGACACAACAACCCAACAACCCAACATTCCAACCCCTGCCTACAACCCACATTGACAGCGCTGTCTGAATTGTCTGTTTTGTCAATTGTCGGCTTGACTTGCAACCATTCCTCCTCTGAGAATGAAGATTTTTTTTCATTCTGGCAATAGTTGTTATTGCTTAGGGAAACAAAGCAGGATTCTGGAGATCTGGAATACATGCAACAGGAGACCTATTTTATCAACTTGTGAAACGTTGAACCATAATTTATCTAGTTATGTATAATGACATATTAATTAGTGTCAATTCAAATAACATAACTAGATATTCTGTAGAAACAGCATTTTTTATTGTATTAATCATTTTTGAAACCATATCTTATGGGTTTAGATCTGTTTTAGATATATTAGATACCTTAGCAAATTGTGGCACTCTACCTAGCCATATGGGGTTTTGTTTACTGTTTTACAAGAACACTTTCCAGAAATTTCAGTTTAATTTCCAAGTTCTGGACCACTTTATTTGAATCAGTGAAATATTAAAGTTAAAACCAAACAAACTGAGCCAGTGGATATTGACTTTAGCATCATAAAAAGAGAACAGGAGTACTTGTGGCACCTTAGAGACTAACAAATTTGAGCATAAGCTTTCGTGAGCTACAGCTCACTTCATCGGATGCATAGAATGGAACATAGAGTGAGAGGAGATTAGAGAGAGAGAGAGAGAGAGAGAGAGAGAGAGAGAGAGAGAGAGAGAGAGAGAGAGAGAATATGAAAAGGTGGCTAATTATTTAAGATGAGCTATTATCATCAGGAGAAAAAACTTTTGTAGTAATAATCAAGATGGCCCATTTAGATAGTTGACAAGAAGGTGTGAGGATATTTAATGTTGACTCTTCTCTTCCTACAATTGTAGGGGACAGGGATTCAGCTGGTTCTGTTTTTGGATCCTGGGTAGTTTTCTTCCCCTGGGTAGCACTGTGCAGTAGCATAGCTGGGGGGGGGGGGAGCCGGGGGAGCAGCCACTCTCCCTCTGAACACAAGTGTCACAAGTTTTTAATTTATGGGACCCTTTTTAAATTTTTGCTCACCCAGTGGCGCCCCGGGTCTTCAGCGACAGGGGCCATCACGCACTCCGGCTCCTCGGCAGTGGGGACCTTCATGCGCTCCAGCTCGGCGGGGGCCTTCACTCGCTCTGGGTCCTCGGCGGCATTTCAGCGGCAGGGGCCTTCAGTGCCGCCGAGGACCCAGAGCGCTGCCTAGTGAGTACAAGCGAGTGGCGCCTTTTTTTTTTATGTCCACTGCCCCTGTTCGCTCCACCTAGCTACACCAGGCACTGTGTAAATGTCAAATGCATCATGCGTGTTTCGTGTTTTGTGTTTGAGGTGATATACTTAATTTTCCTATAATGAAGTAGGTGTTTCATATTTTTACATGTTCCCTTCTTAGAGGTGGGATGAGGAGAAAAGAAGAATACTAAAGAAACTCTGCAGGGCTTCTCTCATGGTCCCACCAACATGTGCTCTATGCTCCCCTCCAGATCTACCAGGGATTCATATAGGGAGTAAGGCTTGGAAACCCTCCAGACCCTTAAGTTCAGTGTGGAAACCAGACTCTTCACAGCTCCTTGGATAGATGAGTAGGAGGACTGGTTGTTCCAGGCTAAACACTGACCTCCTCCTGGCAAAGAGCCATACTGTCATTTGCTGTCCCTGCTTTTCCTCACTTTACCTCCCCAGCAGAAGGTGCACAAGAGAGTTAACACTTGTCCAACTAGCACAAACTACTTGTAAATTTACACTAGGAAATCTACTAGTAACTCAGGGGAATGTTCAATGTACATGCACTAACTGTTCCCTGGATCTTTCTCCTTCTTTCCCTAACATGTCTCTGCATCCCTGAGCTGTAAATTGTAATATATTGCCTGGGGGATAAAAGGGATGGGAAGCTCACATGATGTCTAAAAAGGCCCACATTCTCCCATTAGCTACACCCATTCATCTGGGGGACATTATCAACTTTTTTTGTTTAATCTGATTTATATATATATAAATATATTTCTGTTTATATGATGTTTATAAGGATCTTTTCAGCAAGGAAGGAACTGGTTATACAGTGGAGAGAATGAAACAGAATACACATGCGCTGTTGCCAATTGTATGAAAAAATGGAAAAAAATAGTTATGGGAATCTTAGCTGTTCATTTAAACTGTAGTAGCCACAAACAGAAAGAAATGTGATTTTTCCTTTTAAGGTAGTAAGGGACTGTGCGCACATATTCTTCGAGGCAGTATTTGGCCCTAATTCTTGATACTATAGACAAAAGCTGAATAATTTGTGTATTAGCCTCTCGCCTTCTGGACACAAATTTCCAAGAAATTAGTTGGGAAGTTCAAAGCTTTTGCTGTGGATATGTTCTTGGGTGGCTGGTGCAGAGAATATATATAGGGAAAAAGCATATGTTAAGAATTTATTTCATTAGAGTAGAATGATTTTTTTATTGAGGCTCTTTCATGGTCATAGAAATATTTTAAGAATAGAAATAGAAAAAAGCATACAAGCAAGTAGATGAAACTTTGTTACTACGCTGGTCAAAATAAATAGATAATGATTTCTCAGTTTGTGGCACATATGAAATCATCTCACACATTGACAGCTAAACTATATGGAAATATCTAAAAATACAGCTTTATTTTGCCACATATCAGAAAACAGACTACTGTGTTTCTTTTTCTTTTTTTTTTTAAGACATGATCTTCAACTGGTATAAACAGTCATTGATAGTAATAAAGCTATGTCAGTTTACACAGGCTGAAGATCTGGAACTTTTTAAGATCTCAGATCAGTAAGGAAACCATTCACGAAAGCATTCCTATTCAGGAAAGCACTTACGCACATATTCAGTTCACATTGAAGTCAATAACACATAAGGACTTGCTGAATTGGGACCTATCAGAACATAGGTGCAGTCTTGGCAGTTGTAATATATTATATTTTTTAAATTAAATATCAACAAAGGTAACAAGATAAACTGTTAATTATCATAGCCCCCAAAGTGCTAAATTTGTGATTATGCATTTTCACAGCAAAAGTTTAGGAAAGCATAGACAGCTCAATTAAAGTAAATAATTGACTAATGTTCTATGGGTCACCATTGCCTTGTACACTACAGGAAATAATCATTATAGATCTATATATGGATCTACAAGGAGTTGTTCAATGGCGCTTCTCATGAGTTGGACTCCCCAAGGAGCCCTATTGAAGTCCAAGGAGCTGGGGCTGTCCAGGTGGAGTTCTCTCCACGATCAGGACCTATAGTGATAACAGCTAATGGAGAGTGTCCTTTAAATGGAATAGTAGAGACATGTGGCTTTAGAACAGTAATCAATTCTATTATTTATTAGCATCTTTATACAGCACCCTGCATCATGGTGCCAAAATTTTCTCATGGAAAATTATGATTTTTCAGACTACCTCTCCCAAGATTCACCCCAGTCTTGCCTCTCGGTGAGGGGAAGTTGTATATTATGAGAGTCCCTGATCATTGTGTATCATGGGATACATATAGTACATTTGGGGATCCCAACCCATAGAGGAGAATTGGAACACAAGGAAACCACCTAAAACTCCCAAGAAGCACCCCAGCAACCTATCCAAATGGAAGTATTTTGTTTTTAGCTGAAGTATTTCTAGTTTTTGGGATGCTTGGTTCTTCAATGAAAAGTCAAAATTTTCCACAGAAAATTGACATTTTTTAAGAGAAAAATCATTTGGGAAAACTCAGTTTTCTATCGAAAAACAATTTTGACAGAAATTTTTCAACCAGTCCTATTCTATCCCAGCTCTTGCTGTGAAGTTCTGAGTGGCCTTTGTGAAGAGCAAAGTGTGACAACTATGAAGTCCTAGATAACTAGTTTATTACAATAGCAAGGATGAATGCATTACTCTGCTTTCCATGTTAGTGATGTGATTGAAGCACTACACACAACCCTGAACTCAGCTCTTTTCGGGAATGTATGAAAAACCTTTTTATTTTGAATTATTTTGCTATAAGCTAAAGTTATTTGTCACTCATATCTTCACTTGTACCCTCTGATGATCTTATATCACTTTATTATTATTATTATTATTTTATTATTTATTAATTGTTGCCATTCACATTCAAATCTTTAAACAAATAGCAATGACTTACATACATTAAAAACGTGTACAGTTATCTACCGTATAATAAAAAATGATTACATTAGTGTATAAAATAAACAAGTAAGTTCTTGCGTGACATAAAACCCCCAGATCTTGCTGGAATCTGGTGTCTGAGATTACGAGTGGTTTATTTTTCATACCTCTCTCTTCTTACTATTGTATATTCCAGTTACGGAGCTTGATATTAAATTGCACACAGTTTTAAACACATAGCTCTGTGGGCTGTAATGTTCTCCCACCACATTGCAAATGCTGCAGTAAGCACCATACATGTGGTACTCATTTCACGTATATTTCAGTTGCTGATCTGTGGTTACTGTCATTCGTTCAAGATAACAAACACAAAATTATGGAGAGCAATGTGGTGCAAAGTAGCCTGGGAGTTTTCCGCAGAGCACGTCTTTTATATCTGCAGTTGTAATCCAGCTCACAGGAATGCCTTTCATGTATGAAAAAAGAGGTTATTATCCTATCAGCATACAAACTGTTAATAACAAACATCAGGAGAGAACAATTCATTTAGCCTGATAGCTTTGTTGAACAGGCTTACTAACTGTTGTGAGCAATAGAATACACTAAGAAAAATGTTATTTATTTCAGAAGACAGAGAGTATGTTTTCCTTTCTGGAATGGGGAATTGTTTTTTTAGCTAAAACATAGCAAATTTCCTAAATTATTGTTTTACCTAGATTAAATTAAAGACCGGCCTCCTTATTTCTACCTGAAATGTGATGGCAAAATTTGTGTCATTTGGGCACCTTTGTACCTGATTTATGTGCACAATATTTGAATGATCTCAGTTATGCCCACATATATTTCTCCTGCAACATTGTGGATACAAAAATGAGGCAGAGTTAAGGCCCAGCTGAAAATCTGGCCCTTTAAGTCCTTCTTTTGCCCTCCGTGTGGTGTTTTTTGCCACATGAATGCCTCATTTCACACAATCTGTGCCTCTCCTGGATTCTGTGGCCCCACCCTGCCCACTTTCTTAACTGCTAAGGCTAGTCCTAGGTTCCTTGATGGAATGGGAGTTTCAGGAGGTTTGCACTCCTATGCCCCAAGGGCTCACACCCCAGCTTCTGTTGACAGAAATAAATCATCAACCTGGATATGTGTGTTTACTGTAACACACAGTGTTTTGACTCTGTTGAATTTCCATATATTGGACAGCCTCTTTCTTGCCATTTACTACTCTGTTTATCTCTAATAAAATATAATTAGTATCACAAAGAAAAAAAGGTGTGGTGTGTTTTAGTCACATGCCTGAGTGACATAAATTATACTGACATAATTGGTAGTGTAGGCATAGCCTTAACTGACAAAGAGCAGGAGGAGGAAAAGGAGCTAAGTGAAGTGACTTATCCCTGGTGATACAATGGGTCAATAGCAGAGATGGGACTAAATCCCAACTCACCTGAATTACTGTCTACTGCCTTAACCACTGGACCATGCTGCCTCTCAAAGCTTTTACACCTAAAAGGTCATGAGATAATATATCTAACGTGAAAACTTCAATGACTTAAAACTTCCATTGTTGTGTGTGTGTTGATGTGAGTCAGAACCACATTTTTGTTTTAAAATCTGTCTATCCTCCCCCAATGCTTGTGAATGAGTTCTTATAGTTGTTCCATAAATATGTCCTTCCCACCTATTATTTTACTAGTGTGACTAACTCATGAAATGAGCCCTTGGTGAATTGGGGCCTAGAAAACTTTATTATTTTTTCACTACTACATTGTAAAATACATAATAGGTTCCTGTCCATGTTCCTTATGCTTTCAAATTCTATGTAATATTTTCAAAGAAGTTAGGTGAAAAATTTAAGAAGGACCAGATATAACAAGCTCAGTGTTCCATTTATGAAATACACGCTACTGTCCTGTGGCAATGCAGGAGTTCAGGAACACAATTAAAGCAGTATTGATCTGTTACGGTCATTACAATGTAGACAGACTGACTATAAGTTATTTTCATTACAAACATTTACCCGCACCTCATTATTATTATTTTTTTTAACTGAACTGAGTGCTGGTGAAAGATGCTGGGCTGGCAGGCTGAAGTCTTTTGTTTATCCAAAAGACAAGTACAGCAGCGGCAGCCAACAATCTAAGTTTCCCCAAACTGCCTCATGAATGTGGTTCAACCATTAGCTGAAAGGGATAGGGATAAGAGATTAGTGTTTCATAGCTGAGACTGAGACATAGTATTGCTCTGAGACCACCCGTTGTGGGGGTGACTTGGTGATGTCTGCTGCAAACCAGACAGACACTACCACATAGTTTCACAAAAAGACCACTGCAGAGTCATCAGATATAGTAACAAATTTCATTACTATTGGATCTGAGTCAGTTTTGAATCAATCATCCAGAGGTGAGACACTCTATCCCAATGGCAATTCTCTTTCAGATTTCCATCTCCAGTATTACCAATTTACATATATTACACACACACATGCATTGTGATCCACATTTTCAACAAGACTCCATTGACTCTTCCACAGAAGTGGTGAGTGAATCCAGGTGTGTGGGTGAAGACCATTTCCATGGTCAAATTGGTGAATCACACACCTACCTCCCCAATGTGCATGCCTAAACTGGGGTGAGGATTGGGAGTCATCAAACACAAACAGCTGCACCTGCACATTTTGTGCATGCATATGGGAAGGCCCACTGAAAATAATGGTATTTATTCAGATGCTCAGGTAATTAGGAAGAATATGGAAAAAGTTCCCCTACTCTGAGAAAACCACTACCATCAAACCCACCCATAAATATATTTGTCTTCTTGTTAAGTAATCTGTTAGGTGGCTTTCTACAATGGCCCTCTGTGACATTTATGAAGAAGAGAAAAAACAACAGCCCTTCTTACAAGTTCACACAGAGGCAGATGGGTGGGCTTCAGCTGAGACATCCCACATTAGTCCAAAATCAAATATGCTTTCAAAGGGAAACTCCCTTTTTTACTGAGCCTACTGTGATTATACTATAGGTTTTCAGTTGGATTTGATCCCAGGCCTTACTTGCTGAGGCATCTGCAGCAAACATTTCTGCTGCTCGCTGACATGTTAGCACTGTGGAGGATTGCCAAATCATACACTCCCACGCTTATGCTTAGGTCTTTGTATTTGCAAACTAACTTCCCCTTTTAAAAGCTATATAAATGGAAAGCTCTGATGCTGACAGAGCTCTGAACAGAGAGGTCTGCAGAGGTTGGAAAAAAAACTGTTTAGAAAGTGACTCAGAGATACGGTTTTGAATCAGGAAGACTAGCATTAGTGGCACTTGAATCAAGAGGCTGCATGGGGCACAAAAGTGGAAGAGGCACTCAGATAAAGTTGGCAAGCTTTTCCATACTTATGGAATACTTTGTTTTCAAAGTACTCTAAAGACATGAGCTAATCTTCACTCCGCCACTGTGAGATGGATCCCCATTGTAGATGGGCAACCCGAGACTCTGGGAGATTAAGTGATTTATCCAAAACCACACAGTGACTCAATAGCAAAGTTAGGTTATAAAACAGTTCTCGGATCCTACTGTGCTACACCACACCGCATCTTCAGACACTTATTTTCATTCTATTAAACATAATCAGAAAAAGTAGTGGAGAAAAAAATCTTCAGAATGGATAGCTTTTCCAGACAATTATTCACATTAGGGAGAGGCAGGCAGTTGCATGTATAAATATGCACAAGCACAGAGACACAGTCCCACACCCACTATATTAAAATGTTTTGGAACTGAATAACATTTTACATTTCTCTACTGTCTTTCCTCGGAAAACCCAAAGTGTCGTGTATACATGCGGTATCACTGAAGTATAGAGACCTCACGGAGGAGGGCGGTGGTTGGCAATTAACTGAAACCCAGTATCCTGAACACCATTAGGGAAGGTGGATATTTTATTCAAAGACACTAGGACAAATATCCTACATTTACAAAAAATGTAATTGTGCAAAAGGATCTTTAATGTTCAGGAAGAACAGAATGGACCTTCTCTGTGTCTTAAAGTCTCATCAGGAAAGTGCATGGTGTTCAATTCATATGCCTCAGCAAGCCTTGGATTTGAACAGAGGGTTCCAGAGACTGCAGATTTAAACCGACTGCTTAATCCACCAAGGGTATGTCTACATTTCACTTAGTTGCCTGCAGCTGGCCTGTGCCGGTTGACATGCTCATGGAGCTTGGGTTGTACAGATGTTTAAGTGTGTGTAGACATTCGGGCTTGGGCTGCAGTCCAAGCTCTGGTATCCTCCCACCTCACAGGGTCCTGGAACCTGGGCCCACACATCTATACCTCAGTTAAACAGGCCCTTAGCCCATCCCCCATGAGCCTGAGTTGGCTGGCACGGGCCAGCCGTGAGTGTCTAATTGCAATGTAGACATACCCCAAGAAACTCCAGCAGCTAAAAATGTTATGAAGCACTTTACCCTGTGATAAAGTCTGAGGTTCTCACTCAGTACTTACTGTGTCCTAAGTCTAGTTGACATATGTGGAAATTTGTGAGGACTGAGTAAAAACTGAATAAAGACTTCAGGAGTTGGCCCGCTATTTGAATAATGGTCTCCTGAATTATTCACTTTACATTCATTATATTTTTGTTATGATAAATTAATTGACAAATATCTCTTCCCTGGTATATATCCAGTATTGATATTTTCGTTCTGGAGGACCCTACTAAGACCGGAAGTATTTTCCAATAGTTGGGGAAATCGGCTAGCATTTGGGAGACCCAGACTTAATTAACTGCTCTAACGCAGACTTCCTGTGTGATGCTGGGCAAGTCACTTAGTTCACTGTGTCTCAGTTTCCCATCTGTAAAATGGGGGTAATATCACTTCCTTACCTCATCAGGGAATGGTAAGGATATGTGTATTAAAGATTATAAAACACTGTGAGATATACTTACTAAAAAGTGCAATATATGAGTTAGATATTATTATTCCATTTTTTACTTAGTCTTTATTCAAACAAAACTCCTGTGGAAAATAGAAATTTGCCTGAGTAAGAGATAAATGAAAATTGAGTAAGACTAGAGCTGGATAAATCCTGTGTATTTACTCTGATGTTATTTGTAAACCATTTCTTTCACTTTCCACCAACAGTTGTGCAGGTAGATTTTTGTTTTCAGAAAACATTTGTAAAGAAAGTGAAAGCATTGCAAATATGCCTTCACACAAATGTCTGAGCTGGAAACCTTTGTGTGGCCATCTTAAAACCTCTTTTCAGGTTTGTGTGTCATCCAATTAGGAAGCAGGGAAAAAACAACTTAAGTGACCAACCATGCAACAAGTATAGCAAAATATCAATAAGCGGCCACACTCAACAATATCCATGATGAGTAGTATATAACCAATTAATAGATTAGGCTGAAATAGATTCACCTAATACAGTTGAGGCTCATCTGAAGCCCACTGAAGTACATAGGAGTATTTAGGCTTTGGATCAAGCTCTTGTTAATTAATTTTGAATTAGGAACACATTAGTCAAAATTGAAATCTGTTCACTAATTTAAAGGGGAAAAATGTTTGCAGCAAATAATTTGACCAGTGTTATTAAAGACCTCAGGATTTGGCTCATTATTATTTATATAGCGTCGGCATTGTGTTAGATGTTTCATATGATTTGGGCCTTCGAGTGTCTTGTTAATTCAGAATGTCTTTTAAATGAAAACCATTGTGTTTCTTTTGGTATCTTGTCTGAAATGTTTTTGTTTGTTTGTTTGTTTGTTTGTTTGTTTTGTTTTCCCCAAGGACCTTTTGCTACATCTTAGCATGCAGTGGTATTTCTTTCACGAATGTAGGCCAATTTTAAAAGTTCTTAACACTTGACATTTTATTTTCATCTCTCATTTTCAGTATAAACAACACCATGTTTGCTATTTAGATGACTGTCACTTGTAGTAATTATGCCATTATCTTCTAGTTTATCAGGCTTTCATAAGGCTTTCATTATCCCACTTGTGAGGCAGGTGACCAAATGAGGATAAAATAACAAAGGATCCAAACCTTGGCCAAAAATTCTTATGAAGATGGCATTATTTAAAGAAAGAAAGAAAGAAAGAAAGAAAGAAAGAAAGAAAGAAAGAAAGAAAGAAAGAAAGAAAGGTATCTCTTTTTCCTACCCAGAACCAGAACCATAAGTATCAAAATATTGTGATGAAGACTATTGATAACAGGATGAAATACTGGCTCCATTGAAGTCAATGTTATTTCACCATAATCTTTACTGGGAGTATATATAACTACAAAATACTGGATGAGGTAACAATGGTTACATTTCCCTTTCCTCTGTACTGGACATTTATGTTATTGTCTGCCGGAGTAGCTAGCTCACATTATGTGAGTCAGAGTTGATGCAGCATGTTACAGAGAAGCACACATTATACTCTCTATGGAGTCTTTACAACTGCTATTTCTTTTGTTGCTTTCCTTAATCTAAAATAAATAATTCAGATTGAAAGCATATGTTTGTTTTTCTTTATATCCACAAAAAAGGCACAGAACAAACTGCGTAAATAGGCTTCCCTTCCATAACCTGCCAGTGGGCTTCAACTGCCACCGCTATTTCCCTCTCTGTGATATATTTAGTCTTTAGCTGGTATAATGAGGATCTAGGAATCATGCTACTAATGCATCATTTAAATATTATTGTTACACAATTTGTTTCTGGGGGTGCACACAGTGTGCTAAAAGAAAAGGAGTACTCGTGGCACCTTAGAGACTAACAAATTTATTAGAGCATAAGCTTTCGTGAGCTACAGCTCACTTCATCGGATGCATCCGATGAAGTGAGCTGTAGCTCACGAAAGCTTATGCTCTAATAAATTTGTTAGTCTCTAAGGTGCCACAAGTACTCCTTTTCTTTTTGCGAATACAGACTAACACGGCTGCTACTCTGAAAACAGTGTGCTAAGACACTGTGAAAATTCAAAAGAAGGTAAGACCATGCCCTGAGGACCTTGCGCTATTTAATAGCTAATAATAGTTTATGTAGTTGTGTTTTTTCTTAGTTTGTTTGGGCACTACTTTTTTGTCTCCACAGTTTATTAAAACTCCAAGATTAGAAAAAAATTATTTTAAAATATGTCAGTTTTGCCTACCACATTGTTGTCTTTCCATATACCTAGACTCATGCATCACACCTCCTACCACCTCCATACACAAATCTAAACACAGTCTTTAAAATAAATAAATGAATTCCTTAGCACATAACCACAGTGGCAGCCTTACCAAATCATTTGGTTTAGCATGAATAACATAGACTAGAATCTGTTTTTGTTGAATCTCTCTTTAAAATGAACATTAATGAGACCATAGGCTCTGCAGTGGATTTCTTACTATAAACTTATAGTCAATGGGCCTGATTCTCTTAACATTGGTTTTATAACAGTGTTAATAGAGTTTGAGTTCACCAACTTTGTGATAAATCAAGATCATGAAGCTCTGCAGACCAAATGTGCTAATCTGCTCTGGAATGTTGCCTCCTCCCATTTCAAACATCTGTATTTGTATTTAAGGTATAATAGTAATAACAAACAAGGGCAACTTTTGCTTCCAAGGCTCACTGAAGACATTTTAAAGCCTCATCATGCTAGAGGCCTCATTTTTCATCATAACATTCAGGTATCAATCAATTCTACAAATGTACACTATGTATATCACTTAGGTGTCAGAGGTTTTCATCTCAGCCTTCTCCACGCATGGAATTAAACCAACAAAACCAATTTTTTCCCCTCTTGCAGGGCTAAGATCCCTAATCTTAAAAACTGGAAGCCTGAGTGAGCTGAGATCTATTGCCCAGTACAAGGCTAGTGCTTTTAAAACTCAGAGCAAGTCAATCTGTGCATTTTCTTGTTTATAAAAGGCAACAAAGATAAGGGTGTACAGACAAACTACACTTGCATAATGATAATGTAATTAAAGGCATGTCTACACAGCCCATGGCAATAAGGTTCCCAACCCGAGTTAATAGACTCAGGCTAGCAGGGCTTATGCTAGTGCTCTAAAAATAACTGTGTAGACAGCGCTTTGAAGTTGCGCCTTGGGCTGGAGCTCAGGCTCTGAAACTCAGGGAGTGGAATGGGCTTCAGAGACCAAGCCACAAATTCAGAGTGCTTTCTACACAGCTATTTTTTAGAGTGCTGGTGTGAACCCCACTAGCCCGAGTTTGTCAACCCAGGCTGGGCTGCTTGCTACCATGAGCTGTGTAGACTTATGATCCCCTATATATATTTGTGAACTGAGATTCATTTGTACAGATTGTATGTGACATTGGGCTGTGCTTTCTTGCAATGCATTCAAAGAATCATCTTACAATGTTTAGAGAAGTTAAAGTGCTTTTCATATTCTTGCTCTTAATAAAAAAAATGCATCTTGCTGGGCATATTCCTTAATGGAACTTGCATCTAATTGCTTTCTTCAATAGGCTCTTCTCAATAATGAAATTTGAACACAGTCATTAACAGGTTATATTACTAAAACTGACAGAAGCATTGCATAGTTCATAATGTATATGTGTATACATGCACACACACACACATAATATCACACATAAAAAGCTATGTTAACATACCACAAAGCACGGGAGGCAAACTGCCGCTCAGGTGCTGTGCCCACGAGCTGCCGTTCTACAAAGACCTGGACGTGATACTCAGTGATGACCCCACCTCCACTGTGAAGGCCACTGTGGATACTTTGGTGGCTTGCCTGCCAGGTGAGAGTGGACTGAGCCAGGAAGAGGAAATCTTGGACGAGGATGTGGAGTGGGAGGGGGACCCAGAGGCAGAGGATTATTTGGAGGTCAGAGATGCATGCAGCTAGGAGCTCTTCTCTACCCTGGGGTGGGTAGCCAGTCACAGCTGTCAGAGCTTGGTGAAGCGCAAATAGTAGAGAAGGCCCCTGGTAAGTGGCTTTGATTTTGGGAATTGCTGAAGTGAGTTGTTGGGGGCAGGAGGGTTGCAGAAACCAGGCTTGTGTCTGTCTGATGGGCCTACCACCACATGCCTAGTCTGTGTGGTGGAATAGGGTGTTGATTGACTCCCTCTCTTCTTTGGCAGAGCTGCTTTGTTTCTTGCCCCATTAAGGGTAACTTTCCCGCACCACTCTGCCATCACAGGGGGGTGGAAGGGGTTGGTTTGAAATCAATTTTTATTCCATTAATTGAAAGCAAACAGAGCCCTGCAAAGCAACAGGCAATTTTCCTAAACCTTCACAGTGCATCATCTGCACCAATTACAATCACCTCCTAGCATTACAAGCACTGCACTCCCAAGCATAGCAACAAATATTAGTGGCTTTCAGCTTCAGATTGCTCCCTCAAGGCATCCCTGATCCTTATAACCCCAGGCTGTGTCCCCTTATAGCCCCATGCTGTGCCCCCTGGTCTCTGGCTGTTCAAACTCAGCCTCCAGGTGCTGAGCCTCAGCGGTCCATCCCTGAGTGAAGCTTTCACTCTTCTCTTCCCAAATATTATGGCGCGTACAGCATGTGGCTATAAGCATAGGAATATTGTAATCAGCCAGGTCCAGCTTCCCACAGAGGCAGGGCCAGTAGGTCTTTAAATGGTCAAAAGCACACTCCACAGTCATTTTGCACTTGCTCAGACTGTTGTTGAACCGCTCCTTGCTGCTGTCAAGATGCCTAGTGTATGGCTTCATAAACCACTGCATTAAGGGATAGGCAGGGTCTCCCAGGATCACAATGGGCATTTTGACTTCCCCTACCGTGATCTTCTGGTCCATGAAGAAAGTCCCTGCTTGCAGCTTCTTGAACAGGCCAGTGTTCCGAAAGATGCATGCATCATGCACCTTTCCAGACCAGCCTGCGTTAATGTCCGTGAAGCACCCATGGTGATCAATAAGTATCTGGAGAACCATAGAGAAATAACCCTTGCGATTAATGTACTCGGTGGCTAGGTGGTCTGGTGCCAGAATTGGAATATGCATGCCATTTATTGCCCCTCTGCAGTTAAGGAAGCCCATTTGTCAAAGCCAGCCACAATGCCATGGTCTTCTGGACCAGGATGTGATTAATGGCCCTGCACACTTCCGTCAACACGAGTCCAATGGTCAACTTTCCCACTCTGAACTGGTTAGTGACCAATAGGTTGCAGTCTGGAATAGCCAGCTTCCATAATGCAATCGCCAAACGCTTCTCCAGCAACAAGGTAGCTCTCATTCTTGTGTCCTTGCACCGCAGGGCTGGGGCAGGCTCATCACAAGTCCCATGAATGTGGTTTTCCTCATCTGAAAGTTCTGCAGCCACTGCTTATCATCCCAGACATGCATCACAATGTGATCCCACCACTCAGTGCTTGTTTCCCAAACTTAAAAGCAGCGTTCCACTGTGGTCAGCACCTCCGTGAATGCCACAAGCAATCTCATGTTGTAGCTACTATGCATGGTGAGATCAATGTCAAACTCCTTCTGCCTTTGTAGTTTCAGGAATAATTCCATGGCCACTCATGATGTGTTAGTGAGAGCGAGCAGCATACTGGTCAACAGTGCAGGATCCATTCCTGCAGACCGAAGAGGCAGAGCGCCCAGTACACAAACCGTTGAAAGATGGTGCCAAATGTGGATGGAAGCACAGGGATTGCTGGGATGCGAAGCAATGCATCACAGGACACTGGAACAGGAACCAGGATGCCCCGCGATCTCCTCTGCCTTCCCACAACTCTTAGCGGCATAAGAGGAAGAGATGCTCTGCGGGATAGCTCAGAGCTCCGAATACGGCTGCTAGTGCCCCAGGTGTGAACACGCTATTGTGCAGCCAGCTGACAGTGTGAATACACAACAGCTGTTTCCCGTCTGCGCTCTCTGAGCACCGCTGTACCTGCTGGTGCTGTAACTCTGCCAGTGTAGACATACCTTCATTCTCCAGGCAAGGTTGAGCAATTCCCCTCAATTCCCCCTGCATGAGGCCTGGTGTGGCCTCATGCAGATGGGTCATTGAATTGTAGTTCCTTTGTTGGACAATAGCTGTAATGGGTTGTTTGACACCCCGCCCGGGCGGTGGTTACTTTCTTTGCTGTTGCCTCTGGGGAGCTAATGTCTGTCTGATTCCTCAACTTTCAGCATATTTTAGTGACAACAATACAACACAATTCTCATAACTTCATATGCATTAATGATATACATATATGGATAGAGAAATGACTTTCAACAGATCATAATCTTTCCCATGATACCTTAAAAGGCATACTCTATATGTAAGATAATGCTTATATAAAAATGAGGAATATGGGGGTTACAGGATGCTCTCCCAAGGTATAGAATGTCACAATTATTACATTTTTTTTTTTCAGGACCCCTTCCTCATTTAGAGCACAGAACGAATGGAACTCACTTAAGGAGTTCATTATTTTGTTTTCTCTTCATTGTTCAGTGTGTGGCCCTAGGCCCTATTCCTATTTACTGCAAGCTATTCAAACCTTGCTCTGAAGACAGATTTATTAATTTCCTCATGGGTTCTTCCATGGTGTTCATCATTATAGGATTCGAGTGCTTCACAAATATTTATGAATTTATTTTAATAACAGCTGTGTGAGATGAGAGGTTATCATTGTCCAAGTTTTACATATGAGAAACTGAAATACAGAGAGATTAGGGTCAAAAGTGTCCACTAATTTTGAGTACCACATTTAAGACACCTAGGACCTGATATTTCAGAGTACTTAGCATTATAGAGCACTTTATATGTCTAAGCCACTGCTCCCATTAACTTCAGTGGCAGGTGTCAGTGCTCACTCCTTCTGTAAATCAAACACACAGAAAGTGAGGGACACACAATTAGTGACTACCTGAGGAAAGTTTCATGTAAGTGGCTTGCCCAGCATCATATAGGAATTCTATGGCAGAGGCTTCTCCAGGCCCAAGTTAACCAATGAGCACTTGGGCACAGGGCCCCTGTTTCATATTCAGCCTGAGGCAGGCATCTGACATGGAAAATTTCAGCCCAAGCTGTTGAAGTTTGACGAAATTATAAGCAACTGAAAACAGATTGGTGTAATAGGAAGTGTCAGGCCATCTTAATAATAAGCAGTGCTACCAGCTCTGCCTATAATATATAATAAGTAACATTTTTCACTCTCAGAGACTTCTGACATTTTATATCTTTAAATAATGCTGCATTTGTTGTCTAGTTAGAAAGGAAGAAAGACTAAAACTCCCTGGTTAAAGTAAGGTAAAAGCCAGGCCAGGCTAATGAGTTAAAAGTTGGAATGAAAATGCTTTAGAGTGTTAATGATGACCAGATGAATCCAGGTACTACAGACAACCGATACAGTTATTATGTTACTATAATCTAGATAAATAAATCACACA
This sequence comes from Dermochelys coriacea, assembly GCF_009764565.3. Lineage (NCBI taxonomy): Eukaryota > Metazoa > Chordata > Testudines > Dermochelyidae > Dermochelys > Dermochelys coriacea. The sequence continues at coordinate 93,294,589 of NC_050073.1, read as the reverse complement.
TACATATACCCTTCAAGAAATGGGAACTTCAACCTTCAACTTTCAGATCCAAAAGCACAGGTTGTTGCCATTTGAGATAAATCAAAATGCCTTTAAAAAACAATGGCCCAGATTTTGCCTAAGTGTTTATGATCACTCAAGGTAGCAAAATAGTGGAAGACACTTCCTTACTACATTGCATGGCTACCCATACTGCCGCTCAAAGTTTTAGTTTTTAATTTTTGGGGGTTCTTTTGTTTGTTTTCTTCCTCCCTCCACCCCCAACTTTTTTCTGTTATTTTTTTACATGACAATTTTTCCATCTGTCAAATCATGTTTCTTGAAAAAAAAGTTTTTGACGAAAATTTCTGGACTAAAGTCTACCCTTCATAAAAAACCCTAACCAGGGCTTTCTTTGTGAATCAATTTCATTTGAGCATTTAGCCGTATGGATTTAGCCATATGGAGTGGAAATCTATTAACTTCATATGCTCAAATAAATTTGTTAGTCTTTAAGGTGCCACAAGTACTCCTTTTCTTTTTGTGAATACAGACTAACACGGCTGCTAATCTGAAACCTGTCATTTGTGAATCAAGTGTCCTCAAAAATACAACCCCCTGACTTAATTACAGTCTATAAGTGCCTACATGGGGAACAAACATTTGATAAGGGGCTCATCAATCTAGTAGAGAAAGGTCTAACACGATCCAATAGCTGAAAGTTGAAGCTAGACAACTTCAGACAGAGAATAAGGCATCATTAATCATTCTTAAACATTAACTAAGTGTAGTGGTGGATTCTTCATCCCTGGTAATTTTTAAATCAAGATTGGAAGTTTTGTTTCTAAAAGATCTGCTCTAGGAATTATTTTGGGGAAGTTCTTCTGCCTGTGTTATGCATGAGGTCAGACTAGATGATCACAGTGGTCCCTTCTGTCCTGGGAATTTATAAATCTATGAATCTTTCCCCCACCCACAAAAAGACAACAAAAATCCAACCACTATATTGCAGTGCTTGTTACACTGCCTCCACCCCCCAATGCTAAAACTATGGACTAGAATTCTCTCCATCATTCCAGCCCCTGTTCAATGCTCTGGTAATGGAAAGGGGAGGTAAAGCCACCAGATCTCTTCAGCTGGGAATGTCTCCAGCAAAAGAATATCCCCAAACTAGCACAGAGCTGTCATAGCCAGATTCTACACAGCCCTCTTTTTTAATCCTTGGCATGGGTGGCATGTCAGGAATGGGAAAGTTGGCCTTCTGGCTGCTTGACAGCGCATGGGAGGCCACGCCAGTTGGCATACTTTAAGAAGCCTCAAGGCCACAGGGCCAGTATAGAACCAACAAGCTCTTTTGGGCTCCCCACTGTTGCGCTTAGTATCTGGCCCATCACCCTAACTGAGAGAAACCAGTCTGGCAAAGGATCTATGGGTGAAATCCTGGCCCCACTGAAGTCAATGGCAAAACTTCCATTAACCCAAATAGGACCAATATTGCACCCTGTGGTTTTTTTTTTTTTGTTTGGTGTTTATTTTTTTTTTTAATAAATCCTTTCCACCATGAATGTGGCTTATGTGATAATATGAATATTATCACCAGATTGATTAAGTTGTGAGGGTACGGACACCCCTAAGCAGAAAATAGACTGAGATCACAGACTCCCTTCACATAATGTAGGCCACTAAACAGCCATAACTTAAGACTCAGGCCTAGTATCTTCACAAAGTTGTCCCAGGATAACTATTTCAGTTAGAGGGCTTTTATTTGTTTATTTATTTTTACCAAGATAGCCTCCTAATGTGGACACAGTTATGCTTTATACCTTGTACCTTATACCAGCATAGCTTATTCCCCTTCCCGAGGAAACTCAATCTTTTTAATTACATTTTAAATCTTTCCAGAATCATTTATCATATGAAATGTGGACTTTTTTTCCACAGCAGCAATCCTACCCTCTTTGTGAATTATAAGCAGTATATAGAAGCAGGATTATACCACATGAAATGAATACCGTAGTGTCTAATCTTCTACAATGTGTAACCTTGACCAATGGAGTTTGAATAATAACACTACTGTAGAGGAAAAAATTCAATCTGTTTTGGGTGGAGACAAAAAATCACTTCTAATTTTAAAAGTAAACAGGTTTGATCCATTTAATGAGTTTAAAATGGGTTCTTTCCCCGTAAGTGATTGTAGCAAATATATGTTTATCACAGTTTGACAGCAATAATAAACTGAAAGTTATGAAAAGAAAAAGAGGGAAAAAAGAAGCAAACCTTTTTTCCATCGAATATGTGTGATTGGAGCCCATGTGAACTTCTAACAGCTTCCTTTTGGTGACAGCCCTGATTAACTCCGGGAAAGGCGGGGGGTGGGGGGAGTTGCGGGGGAAAGGAGAATGTATCCTATCCCCTCACTCTCAAGGGGAGAGGTGGGTGCTTTGTCAAAAGAGCTTCCTTGCTGTCTGGAGGGCATATGAGTAAACAAGACAGCAGTCACACAATTCGTGGGAAAGAAAACACAAAATGTTTGAAAACCTGGCACTTGGCAGTGTGAGATCTATCCTCACTACCGGAGGTTCAGGACACAGGGGTCGGGAAATGGGGAGCTCTGAGCCCCCCACATGTAAAGAGAGATCATGACTTGAGGAAAAAGACAAATAAATTCAAAGTAGTCATTGAGGCTCTTCACTTCCTGAGTTATCGTCATTTGTGTGTGTGTGTGTGTGTGTGTGTGTGTACAAGAAAGTCTTTCACCCATAGAAAACTTGGCATGAAATGGAAAGGTCTTGGGCCAACTGCATAATTGTACTGTAACTCCAGACCTTAAAAGAAAGGTTTTATATAATTATTTTGGAAGGTGTTTTTATTAGGGCATCATAATCTCCCACCTAAAAGAAGCCACTTCTCTGTCACTCAGGATTAATGTCATCATTTAATACTCTGGTTTCAATACTGACAATATTTTACTTCAGATTTCCTAGAAAACCAAAGTGGAGAATGTTTTGCTTTCCAAAACAAGATTGAGCTGCTTGGTATAATTTCATATATAAGCAAGCTAAGAAACAACATATACCAACATTTACAATGTGCTATACTTTATGCCAAATCTAGCTGTCCTTACTAATGTAAAACACTCAGGCAGGATCAGGCCTGGTAGTTTCCTACTGCAGAAAGATTTAGAAATTTACTAGAAAAAACAGTGGCCTTTTGAAGAGGTTTACATATATGATTCCATTAATTTCTTCAGCAGAATAAGGATTAAATTGACTGTTGGAAAGGTAAAATTTATGGCAAATACTTGTACTTAATGGGTGAAATCCTGGCCCCATTGAAGTCAATAGCTAAACTCCCATTAGGTTCAATGGCTCCAGAATTTCAACCAATACGGTCAAAGGCCTGAAGTTACTAGTTACCCTTTACTTTCTCTTAACTAAACAAAACTCTTACTGACTTCAAAGGAATTGTATCCACCTTACAGTTGCTCTGAATTTGACCCGATGCCAAATTAAGACCATGATTTCTATTTCAGTGACTAATGAACTTGACAAATTGGTCTAAAATCAGCAAAATGAAATTCAATAAAGACAAATGCAAAGAACTATATTTGGGAAGGAAAAATCAAATGCACTAATAAAATGTGGAATAAATGACTAGACAATAGTACTGCTGAAAAGGATCTGGGGTTATAGTGAATCACAAATTGAATGGTTTCAGAGTAGCAGCCGTGTTAGTCTGTATTCGCCAAAAGAAAAGGAGTACTTGTGGCACCTTAGAGACTAACAAATTTATTAGAGCATAAGCTTTCGTGAGCTACAGCTCACTTCATCGGATGCATTTTGAATGCACAAATTGAATATGAGCCAGCAATGTGATGCAATTTCAAAAATGGTTAATATCACTCTGGGGTGTATTAACAGGACTGTCATATGTAAAATATGAGAGATAATTTTCCCACTCTACTTGACACAAGTGAGTTCTCAGCTGAGGGTTTGTGTCCAGTTTTGGGTGCCACATTTTAAGAAAGATATGGACAAATTGGAGAGAGTCCAGAGGAGAGCAACAAAAATGATAAAAATGTTTAGAAATCCTGACTGATGAACAGAGCTTAAAAAAGTTGGATATATGTATTCTTGAGAAAAGAAGACTCTGTGGGACCCTGATAACATGTTAAGAGTTCCTAATATGTTAAGGGCTGTTATAAAGAGGATAGTTCAATTGTTCTCCATGTCCACTGAAGATGGGACAAAAAATAATTACCTGAATCTGCAGCAAGGAAGATTTAGGTTAGATCTTAGGAAAAATCTTCCTAACTGTAAAGTTAATTAAGAACTGACAGGCTTCCAAGGGAGGTTTTTGAATCCCTGTCACTGGAGGTTTTAAGAATAGGTTAGACAAACACCTGCCAGCGATGGTCTAGGTATATTTGATCTTGCTTCAGCATGGTGGGCTGGACTAGATGACCTCTTGAGGTCCCTTCCAGCCCTGCATTGCTATGAATCAGTAGTGTGAGCTCTTCCTATAGTAAACTAATATGATAGATTCATGGGACATATATAAACTGCAGAGGGGAGAATACTTCCCAGTGTAGGTAAACGGAGGTGCTATCTCTTGCTTGAGCCAGCATGCTAAAAATAGCAGTGTAGCAGTAGATGGGGATAGCACAGGCTGTCCACCTGAGTACAAACCCACCCTGACTCCCTGGCTCCACTGCTATTTTTAGTATGCTAGCTTGAGCAGAGCTAGCATGTGTCTGTCTGTCTGCACTGGGAAGACAGGAACCGTATCCCTCACTGCTGTTTAACTTTACAACTTTCTCTCTGTTGCATGGTAAATGACAGATACTTTTTCATTACATTGTTCAACTTCATTAGCCATGCATCTTGTCTGCAGATATGACTGTGTGTACATTTATGTATCTTATTACATTCGTGGTTATGTACATACTCATCTGCTCTGCTCCAGGGTTTTTTTGGGGGGAAGGGGTTGGGTTTTTGTTGTTGCTGTTTTGTATTTTTGGGGGTTTACATATAGATGTCCACCACAGAAATAATGTTAATTAAAATCTAACGCACATTAAGACCACTTTCAAAAATGGGGTCTCTGATTTTATTTTGGGGAGTTTAGTATAAAGACAACCCAAGTTATCTCAGGTTGAGAACCCCAATATTGAGCCGAAATCAATGGTCATTTTAAAAAGAGTTCTCATTAATTTAACAAACTGCCTGACAGATGGATCTACGGAAGTTAAGAAAATTGGTTAATCAAAGTGAGACACAAATTCATCTGAAATTTATAATTTTCTTTTTATTCACAGTCTCCCTACGTCTTAAAGAAACATCTCTCCCACAGCATAAATCCTCAGATCAATGAGTTAGTGGACTTATCCCAGTTCCTAAAGGGCAGTTGCCCCCAGTAGAAAAATCATAATGACCATTACTACTAGTTGCATCTTTGCTCACAACCTCAGCTGACATCATGGAGGATTGCCCATGGAGAATAAACTATGCTCTCATCCCTAATAAAGATTAACAAAATCACTCCCCTAAATGACAAAGCTGTATCAGCAAAAACTTTAGCATATATGCAATTATGCCAGCAAAAATTCCTTCTGTCAGTAGAGCTTATTTAGTTTGGGAACTGATATAACCTACACCAGCAAAAAAACTGTTTTGTGGGTATAAGCTGCGTTTCCACAAGAAGAGTTTGCCAGTATTATTATAACCATATCAGCAAACCCTTTCAATGCCAGGTCTACACTACAGGTTTTTGTCCATACAAGTGTGTCAGAAGTGTGAAGAGGTGTCATCTCTGATGGGTATAGCTGTGCTGGCAGAAGTCCCTAGTGGAGACATGGCTATATTGCCAAGGATGCATTTCACTCATGGGGGGTGGTTTCACTATACTGGTGTAAACACAGCATTACCTATACAGCTGCATCCACCCTAGGAGCCTTTGCTAGAACCAGTAATAAAGCTGATAAAGTGCTCCTAATGCTGCTGTGGCCCAAGTGAATACAAGACCATCTTAAGGGTGCTTAGATTGCCATTGCTATACTTACTCTGTGGCTAAACAGAAGACATTAGTCGTCAATATTTTCCATCTAGCTTATTTTATCAGCTCTAAATCCACTTTAAAATAGCACTCTAAGGTTGTTAAGAGTTGACTGACTACAATCCCGGGGATTGTAAGCACTTGACTTGCTTCATGCCTCAAAGGCCTCCACAGAAATGACTATGCTATGACACACACAACCACACCCATCATGCCACATTGCTTACAAATGGCAATTTTTTTTTGAATTTCTTAATATCGTATGAAATGGAAGAGCACAGAGTGGAATGCAATAGTTTTATCCATCCACCCAGACATGCACAAAAAATTGAGTTAAAATCGTTAGTGAGTCTATTTCCAAATTATTGGGTTAATGAGAAATACACATAACAGAAATGTCCCATAAACTAACCCTTCCACAAAGACATCACCAGGTGAAAAAGATGATTCTAATAAAGCTCCTAAATACAATGCCGGTGTTATCAAAAGTGGCATTACCTGTACAGTAATTAGTGTACTTAATTTGTTCAATACACTTTGAGATTTGCAGATAGGACTAATGTCTTTCTTACAATGGAACCCCAGAGGCAAAATGAAATAATAAGAGGCTAAAAAAATAATTGTTATGCAAGGAAATGTTAAAAACTTCTCAGATAATAGGCATGACATGTTCTAGTAAGAGATTAGAGTTCAATGTTCTTATTGTTCTCTCCAGAAAGCCAGAATTTGTTTCCAATTAGCAGAAAATGTATTGCAACTGACTTAACAGACCAAAGTGGTCACAGGAATATGTGCCCTGTGTGTGATCTTGCCACAGAAATCTGTTCTCTGTTGTGTTACCTTGTCATGAAAATTTGTCCCTTCTCAGTTGTCGGCCCTGTCTTTTTTTTTTCTATAGGATATCATTTGTTAGAGCACATATTGACTCAAACATTCCCTCAACCACATTAGATGCCACTACAGAAGAGAGGATTTGTAGTTGCTCTAGTGAAAATAATAATGGAGTAATTGAAACCAATTATCATACTGTACTTAAGCCACTGGTAACAGGCTGCAAGGATCTTGCATGAGAATTACACAATGTTCAAAGATTAATGAACTTCGGTTCTCAATGTGGTTTTTTTTTCATGCTGTTGTTAAGGCCCCTAATCTTTAATACGAAAATGTTTTCTGTGCTGTTGTAGGAGCGGGTAATTGTTTCCTTATGAGTCTAATCTTTCTGATGTCTGTGCTGTGTGGTGTGGGTCACTGTGGGCACTGCAGAGAACAGCAAAGCTGAGAAAGGGAAGAGCACAGTCTCAAAGATACTTGCTTTGATGTGACTCCTTGCCTCCCCTTCCACTTAAAAGTTGGGAAATTCTTTTAATTCCCCTCTCCTTCCCCCCATCCCCCTGCTTGCTAAATTGTGTTTAAAAGATCAGGAAACTGAAGAAATGTGGATGTTAACATCTCAAAAGGGAAATGAATGAAAAAAATACCAAGCTCAGGCTCAGAGAGTCCATTCAATTTCCCATGTGGGTGTGACACTCCCACCAGCAAAGTGTGTTAACCCTTTCATTGCAGAGAACATCTCTGCAGTAACATGGGCATTCATCTGATTAGAATGGAATACAGATCTATTCACCTATTGATCGCAGGCATGATTCTAGTTCCAGTGGATAGTGACCCAAGTTACTGCTGTCCAATGGTGACCTGTGTGAAATTAGTTGGTGAGTTCATAGTTGACAAATGTCCATACAACACAAAAACCCAACCATACTAGGCAATGCCAGTTGTTATGCTTGTAGGCAGTTTTAGGGAATTTAATGCTTGTGAAATATAGCAGATTAACAGCATCATATATAGTTTGTTTCCATTGCTGCTAGTCTGGCATATTTCACCAGCACTAAAAATTCACTATTAAAAAGAATTTATTTGTTTAGCAGCTTCAAAAATGCCAGGAAGTTACCAGGACTTATGGGAATGTATCCATGTGACAGCACATCAGGTTGTAGAATAGCTGTGAAATTATTCTTTTGTTTATGTTGCTCTTCATTTTCTTTCCTTTTAATTCTCTCAAATCGTCTATAGAATTGGTATTGTGATCTCCCCTGGGTATGTCCCTTCCACCAGTGTAACTGAGCAACTGATTCCCAATTTACAAATATATATATATATATATATATCAGGGATCGGCAATGTTTGGCAAGTGGCCCGCTGGGCTGGTTTCTTTATCTGCCGCGTCCGCAGGTTCGGCCGATTGCAGCTCCCATTGGCCGCGGTTCACATGGGGTTGACTGTTTACTTTGCTTAAGAGCTTTTGGTGTGGGACTTTGTCAAAGGGTTTCTGAAAGTCCTAGTACATTATATCCACTGGATTGTCTTTGTCCATGTGTATATCAGAATTCTTTAAAGGCGTCAACGGATTGGTAAAGCATGATTTCCTTTTACAAAAGCCATGTTGACTCTTCCCCCCAAAATTGTGTTCATCTATGTGTCTGATAATTTGTTCTTTACTATAGTTTCAATCAGTATGCCTGGCACTGAAGTTAAGCTTACCAGCCTGTAACTGCCAGGATCACCTCTGGATCCTTTTTAAAAAAAAAAAAAAATCTGCATTATATTACCTAGCTTCCAGTCATCTGGTACAGAGGCTGATTTAAGTGATAGGTTACATACCACAGTTAGTAGTTCTGCAATTTCATACCTGAGTTTATTCAGAATTCTTGGGTCCAAATTCTCCAAATTCTCCTCTTCTGATGCCTCAACCTGGGACAGTTCCTCCGATATGTCACCTAAAAAGAATATCTCAGGTATGGGAATCTCCCTCACATCCTCTGCAGTGAAGAACAATGCAAATAATTCACTTAGCTTCTCGGCAATGGCCTTGTCTTCCCTGAGTGCTCCTTTAGTACCTCAGTCATCCAGTGGCCCTTCTCCTGGCTTGGCAGGATTCCTGTTTCTGATGTACTTAAAAAAATGCTGTCAGTTTTTGTGGGTTTTGCTCATTGTTCTTCAGATTCTTTTTTGCCCCCTAATTGTACTTTAACACTTGACTTACCAGAGTTTATGCTCCCTTTCTATTTTCCTAGGTAGGATTTGACTTCTAATTTTTAAAGGATGCCTTTTTGCCTCTAACCACTTTGTCTACTCTGTTCTTTAGCTGTGGTGGCATTTTTTTGGTTCTCTTACTGTTTTGTTTTTATTTTGGTGTACATTTAGTTTGAGCCTCTGTTCTGATGTCTTTCAACAGCTTACATGCAGCTTGCAGGCATTTCACTCTTGTGTCTGGTCCTTTTAATTTCCATTTCATTAGCTTTCTCATTTTTGTGTAGTTCCCCTTCTTGAAGTTAAATGCTACTGTGGTGGGTTTCTTTTGTATTTCACGTCCAACAAGTTTAATTACACTGTGGTTATTATTCCTGGGTGGTTCAGCTATATTTGCCTCTCAGACCACATGCTATGCACAATTTAGGACTAAATCAAGAATGGCCTCTCCCCTAGTGGATTCTAGGACTAGCTGCTCCAAAAAGCAGTCAATAATGGTGTCCAGAATTTATGTTTCTGCATCCTGCCCTGAGGTGACATGCACCCAGTCAGTGTGGGGATAGTTGAAATTCCCCATTATTACAGGTTTTTCTGTTTTTGTAGACTCTTTAATGTCCCTGAGTTTTTCACTGTCACCATCCTGGTGAGGTCGTCAGTAGTATATTCCTACTGCTATATTCTTATTATTCAAGCTTGGAATTTCTATCCAGAGAGATTCTATGATACTGTTAGATTCATTTAAGATTTTTATTATATTTGACTCTATGCTTTTTCATATACTGTGCCATTCCCCCACCAGCACGACCTACTCTGTCATTTATATATATTTTGTACGCTGGTCTTACCATGACCCATTAATTATCATTGTTCCACCAATTTTCTGTGTTGCCTATTAAATCAATCTTTTCCTTTAATAACAGGCACTCAAGTTCACCGATCTTAGCATATAGACATCTAGCATTTGTATACAAGCACTTATAAAAAGTGTCAGTACTTAGTTGTCTGCCTTCATGATGTGATGTAATTGAATGGGAATCTTTTTTCATTTGACTGTTTCTCTTCAGCTCCTACCTGTACTTTATCAATTTTTATCCTCTCCTCTTTACTAGAATATAGAGTATTCCCTTTAATAATTCCTCCCCAATGGATATGTCTGCCTGAATCATGTGCTCCTTTGCACCTGTCAGCTTTCTCCCGGCCCTTAGTTTAAAAATTCCTCAACATTTACTTTATTTTACACGCCAGCAATCTGACTCCATTTTAATTTAGGTGGAGCCAATCCTTCCTGTATAGGCTCCTCATTTCCCCAAAGGTTCCCCAGATTCCTATTAAAACTAAATCCCTCCTCCCTACACCGTTGTTTCATCCATACAATGAGATCCTGTAATTCTGCCTGTCGAACTGCTCCTGCACATGGAATTGGAAGCCTTTCAGAGAATGCTACCATGTCAGTCCTGGATTTAAATTTCTTACCTAGCAGCTGAAATTTAGCCTCAAGGACCTCTCTCCTACTTTCCCCTATGTCACTGCTATCTACATGTACCATGACCATCAGCTTTTCCCCAGCACTGCACAGAAGTTTCTCTAGATGTCCTGAGAAGTCCACAACCTTTGCACCTAGCAGGCAATTCACAATGAGGTTCTCCCGGTCCACCAGTGGACTAACTTCCAAAGTGGATTAAATAATTTGGGAAAAGGCACTTTTATTCCAGTAAAAGAGCAACCACATATGGAGTTATTCTGGAACTCCGGGTGTACAGAAGGCCTTAGATCTTGAACCCTGACAAGAACATAGCCTGAGATAAAATGACCAGATTAGTTAGCATATTGCCAGGAAATAATAACACACTGTGTTTTTTTTAAAATCCACTGAAGCATATAAGTGATATATATGTTATTCTTCAACCTGCTGTATTTCCAGCTATGTGGTATCTATTAGTTAGGTGACAAACTCCAGAATTTACCCTTCATTATTTTACAGTTGGATAGAGGATTAAAAACACATAATTCTGGGTTATTTGTTAGAAACTGGGCTGTGAGCACTCATGCTTAAAGTGTGGAGCAGGAGCCACACCTAGTGGGCAGATCCAAACCACAGCTCAGAGCCAAAATCAGGAACCAGTAGCTATGCCAAGGGTTAGAGATGGAATCAGAAACCAGAGGCCAGGTGAGAAAGCTGGAACCAGGAGCAAGGTAAGGTAGCAGGACTGAGCAGGAGCAAAGTGGGGGAATGGGACTAGGAGTGGGACTAGCAGTAGGCTGGAGCAAGGCAAGGAGAAGCAAAAACAGGGAGGTTCACAGCTATGCAGGAGTGATCACACTGAGCGGCCAGAGAATTGCTGCTGTTGCACTTCAAAGCCAGACAGCTACCTTTCCTGACTAGTCAGGTGGTGCAGTCAGTCAAGAAGCCTGGTGCAGTCCAGTTGTTCCTATTGGGTTGCCAAGAGAACAACTCTGCTGCAGACCCTGATCCCTGACACTATCGTAATCTCTCTTCCTACCCGGCCTATACGATCACCAGATTTATTTTTGCTTCTTCATGTTGCAAATCCTATCATTGCAATGCACAGCAGGCAATTCAGCTGATGTCAAAAGCTAAGTAAACAAACAAAGCAACTGGCTTTGAATACTCCTGTTAGAACCTATCCCTGATTTACAAATAAAGTTTCCTTAATTAAGTAGGGGAAAAAACCAAAAACATAGCTATCCCCTTATGAAGGGAAAACAATTGATTTTATGTTGTTGAACTCACTGAATGGCTTTAAAATGAGAAAAATTATGTTGTTTTTCAGCAAAGTTAAAGGCTCAGATTTACTACTGGGTTCACATGTGTGGTTCCCATTTGAGTCAATAGGAGCCTGACATGTGCATCTGAATCCAGAATTTGGCCCTGAAATGATTTGTGACTGATGGTGAATAGCAAACAAGTTCTCTAAGCATAGATCAAGGATCTTTGGGGATATCTCTGTTTTGACTGAAGGAATGCAAGGTCTTGCTACAACTTGTATCTCTGTAATCAATTCTGTCATCCTGCTTTATATAAACAAGTTTCTCTTCAAAATTTAATCATTGTAATGGGAGAAGGATATTTTTATTAAACAAAATAAGCTCAGTTCCTTAGACACTACCATCTGTAGTTATCAGCTCTAATGGAGACACATTTTTAGCATGGCATGCAGTCTAACATGGTGCATGGATCTAGTGGTAAAGGGTGATACATGACTCTCTATACACCATACCAGGACTGTCAAATTGAAGGTAATGTGAGGATTAAGATTCTAGAACTTTTGCAAAGAAAACTTTGCATCTTGATAGTACATTATCAACTTATTGTGGCACTATGTCAAATTGCTGCAACTCAGTATCTTCATGAAGTGAAGCTCTTATATCATCCTAAAGGTGTTCCCCTCCCAGATCTGGAAAGGAGTCTATAGAACATTGTACATATAGAATAAGGAGTGCAATATACGGCTTTAAATGTTCACCTGTTGTGGATGAAAGGAGTGATTTTGTTCTTACTGGAACTCAGCATTATTGAAAGGAATTCACCCTGTATGGCTGGAAATCATTTAAAGCACAGGTGGAATTTTCAGTACCCAGGACTGTATATGTTGCCAATATTTTCAAAGCTCTGTGGCATACACTGATATTTGAATCCTGGGTTTCCTGCAAGTAGAGGCTGCTAACTGTGAGAATATCGGAGCTCTGATAGTGGTGATGTGTTTGGTATGGGAACCTAGATACACTGGAGGGATTTTGTGATGTGGGCAAATGGAAATTAAGATAGATAAGACCAATCAGCTGCCATACTGGCCAAATATGACTTTTGAACCCACATCTCAGTGCTTGGTTCACTGAATAGTGCTATGTTAGTGAAATGCCACATCCATAGTAAGGCAGTAGGTTGGCTTGGTACTGTGTGATATTCTTATGTTAAACTCTCAGAGAAAAAATGCTAAATTTATGTTACCAGCTTCATACTGTATACATAGTATCAGCTTCAATTCAGATCATATGCAGTTGGAATATAATGCATAATATTGATCTTGGGTTTTTTCACAGTCTGTATTTTAGCTTCTAGCCTTGATCTTAAAAGTTAAGATGGATGTTAGGTATTATTATCTAGCAGAAAGGATAAAAAATCAATTTTATCTCCTGGTGCTTCATTCCCTCATCTTCCAGAGCCCAAGCACTGGGGCTGTAACAACCAACAGCATAAAATCATTTATAAGCTGGTGTGATGACAACTTTTGGCATAGGAATACATTACTATATATACCCTCATGCTCATGAAATCAACTTTCTGATTAAAGATACTAAAAGAGTATGGCAACCAATCAACAGTTTTTAATGGGAGTAATAATTTCATAAAGCATCACATTTCAGGAGGGTGGTAGCAGCATCCAGGCTGAAGGAACTGTGAGGTAAATATGTTTTCTGATAAGACTCATGGTGATAAGGGATAATGAGAAATAATGTTATATGTTCTTTGTCTTTTATTTATATTTTAAAGGTGACCTATAGAGGCAAAGACTGATAATTCTAGTAACTTGAGCCTGAACTTCACCAAAGGGTATATAAAATAAGGGAGTTTAGACTAGTAGTTAAAACAAGAGGACTTTTGGGTTCTGTTTCCAGACAATTTGATTTAAAGGCCCTGGTTCCAACAGTCCTGAACATCCACAATTCCAGTTAAAATCAATAGGTGCAACAGAGTGCCAAATGCCTCTGAAAATCAATCCCTTAGCTCCCCTGTGCTTCAGTTTCTGGCTTCTGTAAATGGGGACAGTAATAGCTATACCTACCTCACAGAGAGATGAGGGCGGGGAGCTCCACATGAGGCTTAATATTTCCAAAGTAGATTCATAGATACTAAGGTCAGAAGGGACCATTCTGATCATCTAGTCCGACCTTCTGCACAGCACAGGCCACAGAATCTCACCCACCCACTCCTACGAATAACCTCACCTATGTCTGAGCTATTGAAGTCCTCAAATTGTGGTTTAAAGACTTCAAGGAGAGAGAATCCTCCCTCAAATGCCCCATGCCCCATGCTACAGAGGAAGGCGGAAAACCTCCAGGGCCTCTTCCAATCTGCCCTGGAGGAAAATTCCTTCCCGACCCCAAATATGGCGATCAGCTAAACCCTGAGCATATGGGCAAGATTCACCAGCCAGATACTACAGAAAATTCTTTCCTGGGTAACTCAGATCCCATCCATCTAATATCCCATCTCAGGGGATTAGTCCTATTTACCCTGAATATTTAAAGATCAATTAATTACCAAAATCACATTATCCCATCATACCATCTCCTCCTAAACTTATCGAGTAGAATCTTAAAACCAGATAGATCTTTTGCCCCCACTGCTTCCCTTGGAAGGCTATTCCAAACCTTCACTCCTCTGATGGTTAGAAACCTTCATCTAATTTCAAGTCTAAACTTCCTGGTGGCCAGTTTATACCCATTTGTTCTTGTGTCCACATTGGTGCTGAGCTGAAATAATTCCTCTCCCTCTCCTGTATTTATCCCTCTGACATATTGATAGAGGGCAATCATATCTCCCCTCAACCTTCTTTTAGTTAGGCTAAACAAGCCAAGCTCCTTAAGTCTCCTTTCATAAGACAAGTTTTCCATTCTTCGGATCATCCTAGTATCCCTTCTCTGTTCCTGCTCCAGTTTGAATTCATCCTTTTTAAACATGGGAGACCAGAACTGCACACAGTATTCCAGGTGAGGTCTCACCAGTGCCTTGTATAATGGTACTAAAACCTCCTTATCCCTACTGGAAATGCCTCTCCTGATGCATCCCAAAACCGCATTAGCTTTTTTCACAGCCATATCACATTGGCAGCTCATAATATCCTATGATCATCCAATACTCCAAGGTCCTTCTCCTCTTCCGTTACTTCTAATTGATGCGTCCCCAACTTATAACTAAAATTCTTGTTATTAATCCCTAAATGCATAACCTTACACTTCTCACTAATAAATTTCATCCTATTACTATTACTCCAGTTTGCAAGGTCAACCAGATCCTCCTGTATAATATCCCGATCCTTCTCTGAATTGGCAATACCACCCAGCTTTGTATCATCTGCAAATTTTATTAGCACACTCCCACTTTTTGTGCCAAGGTCAGTAATAAAAAGATTAAATAAGATTGGTTCCAAAACTGATCCCTGAGGAACTCCACTGGTAACCTCCCTCCAGCCAGACGGTTCGCCTTTCAGTAGGACCCGTTGTAGTCTCCCCTTTAACCAATTCCTTATCCACCTTTTGATGTTCATATTGATCCCCATCTTTTCCAATTTAACTAATAATTCCCCATGTGGCACGGTATCAAACGCCTTAATGAAATCTAGGTAAATTAGATCCACTGCGTTTCCTTTATCTAAAAAATCTGTTACTTTCTCACAAAGAAGGAGATCAGGTTGGTTTGGCACGATCTACCTTTTGTAAAACCATGTTGTATTTTGTCCCATATACCATTGACTTCAATGTCCTTAACTAATTTCTCCTTCAAAATTTTTTCCGGGACCTTGCATACTACAGATGTCAAACTAACTGGCCTGTAGTTACCCGGATCACTTTTTTTTCCTTTCTTAAAAATAGGAACTATATTAGCAATTCTCCAATCATTCGGTACAACTTCTGAGTTTACAGATTCATTAAAAATTCTTGTTAATGGGCGTGCAATTTCAGGTGCCAATTCCTTTAATATTCTTGGATGAAGATTATCTGGGCCCCCCGATTTAGTCCCATTAACCTGTTTCAGTTTCGCTTCTACCTCAGATATGGTAATATCTACTTCTATATCCTCATTCCCATTTGTCATGCTACCATTATCCCGAAGATCCTCTTTAGCCTTATTAAAGACTGAGGCAAAGTATTTGTTTAGATATTGGGCCATGCCTAGATTATCTTTAACCACCACTCCATCCTCAGTGTTTAGCGGCCCCACTTCTTCTTTCTTAGTTTTCTTCTTATTTATATGGCTATAGAACCTTTTACTATTGGTTTTAATTCCCTTTGCAAGGTCCAACTCTACTCGACTTTTAGCCTGTCTCACTTTATCCCTACATGTTCTGACCTCAATAAGTTAGCTTTTCTTGCTGATCCCTCCCATCTTCCACTCCCTGTATGCTTTAGGTAACATGACAAATGGGAATGAGGATACGGAGGGAGATATTACCATATCTGAGGTAGAAGCAAAACTCAAACAGCTTAATGGGACTAAATCAGGGGGCCCAGATAATCTTCATTTTGAGATCTTCCAAGGAGAGGTGCTGTAAGTGAAAAGTAATCAGAGATGGGCTCCCAAGAGAATACTTGCTCTGAACCCCAGCTCCCACCTGAACTTTGGGGAAGTTTGAATCAAGAGCCAAGCATCCCAACTGAAGCTTCTGTGATAGGCCAAAGTAGAACACCAAGGCCCTGACCCTGCAAATTGTTATGCCCGTGCTTAACTACCTTCAGGCTTAAAGGTATCTTTGCAGAGCTCAAACCCAGACACTGAGAGTTTGGTTCCAGATCCAGAGTTGAAATTCACAGGTTGGGTCCATCTCTATTGTCTACATAAACAAAAAAATTGCATTGTACTTTAATTATTTATTATTATTCCTGTTTAGGAACAGATCCAGTGTATTATAACATTCCTGATTCTTTTCCCTGGTCAGGCTTGATGCTCCAGCATAGTCATGCAATAGAAATGCCACTGCATAGTGCATGGTACAGGATCATATTAGACTTACAGCTGACTGGCGGCAATGGAGAGTGAATGTGAAATCTTTAGCAATCCTTTTTGGATCTCAGAAAAGTTTTGACGCAGGTTCAGTTTTGAATTTGAGGCACAGAGTTGGGGTGTGGGGGGGCAGTGGCAGGTGTTTCATATTGTATTGGAACTCGATGAGCTCTCTGAATGCTGAGTTCTCTAAATTACACTGGGGCACTGAACCAGCACACAGATGGCCCAGGATAGGGGGACGAAAAAGCCACCTTTGTACCCACTCCCTGTGCTGTATTTTAGGATCCCTCACTTTAGCTGAGGGGCTGGGCCTATGTCTCCTTGTCTTTCCTAACCTTTTAAAATATCTTTAATCCATTCCCCCTCCATCCTTCATGATTTAATTTGCAGCATATAGGCCCAATTCTGCTGTTATTTGCACCAATACATCTCTGGGTTAACTCCACTGAAATCTGATTTACACAGATTTGTTTCACTGAGTGACATCTGTATAACTGAAGGCAACACTGAAGCATTTTTCCCCTGTTTTCATTGCTTTAACATGCTAATTGGCTTATGCTTGTATATAATATATTCTCATGTAATATTGACCATACAATGTTGCTAAAAATGGAGGAGAAAAAAATTATCAAGCTCCATAAACATTATTTAACTAAGCTGATTATACTTTTAAAAAGCAATCATGCTACCTGCAGGTTGACCAATAAAATAGTGGGACGCTATCAAGACAAAAAAAGGAGAGAGATAGTTTGATTCTGCTTTCATTTAAAATAGTGTAATGAGGACTAGCTATATTGAAAGAACAATTTTACATCCACTTGTCATCAATGTTAGTGACTGCACACAGTTCGAGGTTGTAGAGAATTAGTGGTTATATATTTTAAAACATCAAATCCTTAACTGTTCTTAATAACACCTTGGTTGTGATAGCTGAACCTTTAAAAAAAATCCAATTTATTTTTCTCAATTTCAGTATTGCCAACTCCAAGCTTTAAAAAATCTTGAGTTCAGCCCACAAAAATAGTGGGATTGGCTTTCAAATTAGATCAGGGATCGGCAACCTTTGGCACGCGACCAACCAGGGTAAGCACCCTGGCGGGCCAGGCCGGTTTGTTTACCTGCCGCATCAGCAGGTTTGGCTGATTGCAACTCCCACTGGCCGCGGTTCGCCGCTCCAGGCCACGGGGCCTACAGGAAGCTGCATGGGCCAACGGATGTGCTGGCCGCCGCTTCCCGCAGCCCCCATTGGCCTGGAGTGGCGAATCGTGGCCAGTGGGAGCTGTGATCGGCCGAACCTGCGGATGCGGCAGGTAAACAAACTGGCCTGGCCCACCAGAGTAAGCCCCCTGGTGAGCCGCGTGCCAAAGGTTGCCAAACCCTAGTTTAGATAATAATAAAAATGTGGATATTTCTTTTTCTTTGCCTTCTGGTTTCTGAGCCTTTAAACTGGGTCATGTTGCCAAAACCATAAAGGCTAGAAACATATTGGGGTTTTTTTTAAATGAAAACTGAGGTTGTCACCTTAATAACATGACTCCAGGAGCTTGGCATTCCACAACACACCAAATATCACACGCCTCATGCAATTTAAGTTCTTGTTTAATCTTCACACTTCACTCATCTTGGATTCAGCTAGATTTCTCAGTTTCACTTTCTATTTATAGTTAGTTTCACTTCCAGGTTTTCATTCACTGGCATCAGTGTTGTTCTGCAAAGTGTTCTCTGTGTGTGCTTGTGTGTGTGTCTAAAATCATAGTATGGAATTTAATCAAGATTTATATCCCAACTATAGAATTCTATAGATTAGTTTAAAATTCTGTGGAAAATCAATCATTTTGTTTTCAAAGGGGCATTTTGTAGCCCAAGTTTTAAAGTGCATTAATATTGCTCTGAGAAATGAAAAGCAGAGCTTTACTAGGATGGAAAGGTTGTTATATCACAGTGTAACTAAACAGAACAAACCCCACTCATTTTAATGATGTTTATACATGTGACAAGATATCTATGAAAATTATCCATGTGTGTTGTAAATATAAAACCTGACACTGACGCCAATTTAAATCCCTATTGAAAATAATCATACAGCAGGTAAAATAGTAATTTTAGCGTGCAGCAATTCTGTATTTGTTATGTAAACAGCACTTACATGACACTCAATAGAAGATGAAAACCTGTTTTCATTACTAAAAACAAGTAATAAAGAGATAAGTGATAATGCTTAACAATTTATATGTCCTCATTCTGCTTGCTCTGGTTTAGTTCTCTATATTCATTTTGTAATGCATAATAAACACATACACAGAAAATATGTTCTGAATGGCTCTGATATTTGGAGTCTATTCATATATGGGAATCCTGTAGTCTAGCATTGCTCTGCAGCTGCAGATCCCTTCTCTCATCACCTGGTTGGTTTCTTCTAGCTCCCCTCTTTAGTGGGGGTGGAAGTGATATGGAGTAATTCTTTCTTCCTCCCTCTTCACAGTGGAGGGGACAGGGAACCTGGTTTGTGGTTGGTGACACGTTCTTCTCTTCTTGTCCTACAGAGAAGCAATGGAGCTAGCAGTTCTTCTTTCATCTCCCCCAAACAAGGGTTCAGAAGTCTTTTTTTCCTCTCCTTCTCACAGAGGCCAGAGACTTCTTCTCTTCCCTATCATAGAGAGATCAGATTGGGCTGTTATATTAATAATGCCACCACCACCACTTCAGAGAGTGATCAGGCATAGGAGTGAGAGAACGTAGCTCAAACACATCTAGTTCTTCAGCGGAGAAGTGATTTGCTAGCTATGAGTGGTTTTAAATGTGTGCTATTTGGATCCCTCAGTGCTAGTACAAATTGAGAAGGATAAAATAAGGCCACGTATGTGTCATTATGATCAAAGTTCACATTCCATGAAGGGCATGTAAATCCAGAAGAGACAATAGAAAACTAATGTAAAATTAAGTTTATCCACAAAGGATCTATATGTTGCTATTGGAATGGTGGGTATGGCTGGGGGGGAAGGGGTAATACAGAGCATGGTATTCATGGGCAGAGCTGGACTGCTGTCATGGAGCTGAAAAGAAACCTAGTCGGAAAAGAGACATGTGAAGATATTGTAACCACAGTGCATATGTTTTTTGATACATTTTTGTGAGGACTTTGTACCATGCAGCTTTCTGGAATGGTATTTGCTAAAAGCCTGACTACATTTCTGGTTAAGAAACAGGATTGTTGTTAATCCAGTGGCCAGTGCTAACTGAGAGCAAAAGAGTTTAGGAGAAGAAAACAAGGTTGTAAATGTTTGGTTTTCTTTTACTTCAATTAAAAAGTCATTGAATTATTTTTAAAATACTTTATTCTGCTATTTCTCTTTTCTGTCTCCTATAGTGATACCCTCATCTGGGAAGCTGACATTCCGTGATGGGTGTGTGAAATACACAGATCATGCTTTCCCGGGAGAGAACCCATGGGAAAAAGAGAGGGAGAAAAAGCCTGTGAGATTCTTGTCATGGTGTTTTCCCTCTGTCATTTCGTAGGGATGCGTCTGTGGAATTCACTGGTGGTTCTGCTGTCAGGTTCCATAGATCCCAGGGGAACTGGAAAAGGATGGGACTGTCTGGAAAATATGTCATGTGGCTCTTTGCACCAGCTCTTGGGAGGCTTGACCCACTTGCTAGAGTTGCCAAGGATTCCAAAGGAGGTGCATGGCTTGGGTTTGCTTTTCTAGCTGCCGCCCCACAGAAACAGATCTAAAATGTGATTCCACACTTTGGAAATTGGCCACTCAAAAGTAGTTCCTGCCTTGGGCTTCAATTACTGCTCCCCGGATTCCCTGTGGGCTTGGTTTTCACATTTGAGGGAAGAAATGGAAAAAAAAAAACCCTGTTTTTCAATGAAAATGTTTAAAATTTCAGTATTGAAAAATGTAACAGATGTAAAAATAAACCAACCAAACAAAAAAGTAATTAGGACTTTAAAACGGAACCCATTTTGGGCCCTGGTTTAGACCCCGGGAAGATAATGTCTTCTGATTTCCCTCTGTTCACTGACACAGCTCTTCAGAAACCCAGGATGCTCAAGGACTCCCCACCACACCTCTTGTATTTTAAATATCCTTTTAACTATTCAGATTTTCCAGGGAATCAAGGCATGTGTCAGCAATTGGACCCCTGAGGACTATTAATAAGGCTCCTACAAATAAGCACAGGTGGGTTTCCCACCACATTAGACAACAAAATGGCTCACAGAAATTCTTCTGTATCACAGGTCACTGCAGAAGGAATCCACTTTAGTCCAATTCAGATTTTGGTTAGCAGATGTCTTTGGACAATTAGTCCCTTTTCAAGTTACCCTGACTTTGACAGAATGTTCATTTTAGCCTTCAGAAAGTCTCTCTGTTTCTCATTGATAAAGAGTGATGCAGAGAATTAAGAGCAACATATCTTTCCAAAACCAATGCAGCTAATAATTATGGAATAGTAGTAATTAAGAATAATAAGTAACATGTGCATCAACAAATGCAGTTATAGTCTCAGAGGTATAATTCTACCAAAGATTGTATGAAATGGTCACATTTTAGATGAATTAAACCAAGTTTGAATAAGTATCTACCATTTCCAACAACTGACTAGTGTGAGCAATTGGGTGTCCACAGTGAAAGTAGTGAAAATTCTACTCTCTTTGGCTAAATTGTGTATTTTCTCCCACCAGAAATTTGCTGTTCAAAAGGGATTATTTTTCAATGAAAATACATATGTTTGGGAGGGCATGGAGGTGGAAGGCAAAATGACACTTTACTGCATAAACCTGAGAAGAATGAGACCATATTTTCAGTACGATATTGATTTATGTAGAGAATTGCACATACTGCTCCTTCCACCATCACAATCTTCCTCTTCATGAAATTTCTGATGCAAGGGGGTCTGTGCCCTGAATTACCCTGCAAAAGTCAACACGATCCAGATTTGAGTCTCAACTATAGGCTCTAAAATGTACTTTAGTTCTTCAGTTAAACCACATGATTTTATTAATTAGAGATAGGCCTGACAAAAACCCCAATTTAGAACATCCCTAAATTGTCTAAGAATTCAAAACTGACTCTCAACCTGGATTTCACAGCTAGCCTGTATCTCAGCAATGGGCTCAATCAAAACCTGAATTTGAACCTCTGAACTTTGGGATGATCAGAATACAGAGCCACACTTAGGAATTCAGGCTCATAGAGTGATAATTGTGTTCATTTCTATGATCTGTTAAAAACAAATTCCTCATGGTTTTCCCCATTCCCACAAAGCTACTTCTACAGAGTGGGTTGACTGGACTTGGAGTAGTTGTACTATATCACTGCAAGGTTCAAGACTTAAAAAAAAATCCATGTTCTTGACCAACGGTTTGGATTAACTGAAAATGAGACAAGTCTCCAACTAATCCATTTCAGGTTTCAAATTAAGCCTACCAATGGGGCAACTTGGAAGTGTTTATTTTAGTGCAAATATACAGTGTGAGTGTACAATAATGCTGATGCACTTGCTGACTTTAATATTGAGCCTTTGAGTATTAAGTCTCAACTCCAAAAGGAACATGGAAGCCAGTGAGACTACTCACATGAGTGACATTAATCACATAGTAAAGGTATTGCAGGATCAAGCTTCATAGTTTTAAAAAAACATTTAATAAGTTTTCTGTTTTTAAAGAAAATCATCACTATCATAAAAATAAATTTAAAAAAAGGCATAAAGAAAGGGGAAAGTAGCATATTTGTCCCGTAGCCGATTCCTTGTTTCTCTTCTTCTGATGGGTATAACACGACATTAGGTTGCAATCCATAACAATGCAGTTTTCCATTCAAGGTAAGTGTAACTTCAATTCTGTCTTGCAGCACAAATTATTCACCTCTCAAGTTATCCTTCTGACACTGAAATCTGTTGCACAAGAAAATATGTCTAGCAGCCTTGAAGTAGAAACAGACAAATTATAAAGAACAGGCAGTGAGGCATCTAAGTGATTTGATGGCATCTTGCTAACAGATGGAATCTATAACATCATACAATGGTACTCGCAAGTTCAGTGTAGTTAGGGAAAAGAGAGCATCCATCAAGCCATTCAGTCCTCCTTCTTTGAATGGAAGGCTGTTTACATCATGTGTGCAAATGCTTTTCCTCTACTGCTGTTGTGCTACCTATTAGAAAAGGTGAAGAGGTTATGTTTTGATATCTCCTGGAGATGTTGATTAAGGAAACAAAGGAAGCTGGTTCTTAACATCCCAAACAAAAAAGGGAAGTAGGCATCATCACACTCCTATCCCTAAAATGAGAAATGGACTGTGCCTGGAGATTACAATAAGGAACTAGAAGACAGATCTATAACACAAAGAGGATATATAGAGAGCCAAACATTCTGAGCACTTTCACCTCCCATTGGGTCAAGTTCTGAGGTCCTTGTTCAGTTTATATCCAGACCTTATCCACGATCTGACCACTGTGAAGAGATGATTGCCTTGAATTATCATTGAGGTCAAAGGGAGTTTGAGTTCTCAGCATTGCTCAGGATGTGCTCCAAACATTGCAGGGTCTGCCTTATTGAAGGCAGTTCCCATTTGGTTAATTCATTGGCTTCCATGAGAGTTGGAGGTACTAAGGTTCTTTGAGGATTTGGTCCTCAGAGAAGAAACAGGAAACAACTGGACTACAGAAAGTGGAACCTAGCCTAGTTTGAAAGTCCCAGATCTAACAATGTCCAGACATGTTGGGACTTTTTCAGTATCTTGTTAAGTATATTCAAAATAGACTACACACTGTCCAACACTGTGTCTATTGTTTTGTTTGAATGTATTGTTTGTATATATTTCTGTGATTGGTAATTCCTTCTCTGTATTTCATCATTCTTGGCGTAGTACGGTTTCTCTCTTAGGGTCTGAGCATATTAACAGTTTGGGAAATCATTCTGGCTACTTTGATTTACCATTCAGCAGTAGCCCAGGCAGAAAACTATATCCTACAGTTTAATCATTTCTCCTTTGCTTCTTGTTCTAAACTGTTGAATAGACAACTGACAGTTTTCACACTAGAGAGCTGCTTTTTGGCTCCCCCATGCTGAAAAATTCAGCTTGTTCTGCAAGGTGTTTCCTGGCCAGCAGGTTGAATTCCATTGAATAACACTGAATTCCTAGGAAATGACACTTCCTTCTTGCACAACAAATGAAATATTAGGGCTCCAAACTGTACCTGGGTAAGGCCAAACTATACCACAAGTGGGAATTCTTTCCTATCCTTAGAAGTGGACAGCAAATTTATCCCTAACCCAACTGTTAGGGTCTGATCTTGCTTAGGCACTGGCAAAATTCCCATAAATAGGAAGGATTGGGTCCAGTATCTTCTACTTCAGTTCTGTATGGTTTCACCCACAGCACAACGCAGATTTCAGTGTTGAAACTGTTTTGCTTTCACTTGTGGTGCCAAGGCAGAGGATTCAACTCTATTAGTTCTGTTCCCTGCTTGTCTGTCTTGTGTAACTAGCCAGCACTAATAAACAGTCTAATAAACAAAGGAACCTTCATTTTGATTGAATATTTGAGAGTAAAATATACTTTTTGTCAGTATCTGAGCTAGTAAATCTGAATCATTTGAAAATTCACGGAAAATGAAGGCCAATTGATTATGCACATTGTCAAACTGAAATTTGCCTTTCACTGGGAGGAAATATTGTTTTTGATATCTTTCCTCATTATTTGCTTGTGTCAAGTAAAATTCACATTATAAAGCAAGCTGTAGCCATCATTTTCTAATTGTTTAGGTGCCAATACAATGGCAGTGATTACTGTGTTTATATATCACAAAATTTCTAGATAAGCATGAATTTGTGTTTGTACAATGCCTTTCATCCAGAAGTTCCCAAACTGTATATATAGGGTTTGAAATGCAACCTATCAACCTATCATTTAAATGCAACCACTGCTAGAATGGAACATAGCAGTTATTACACAACACACATCATCATTACATAACAGTTTTGAATACACCATATCCAGTTAAATATAAAGTTAAGTCTTATCCAGAATGTAATTGTGATGTTACACCCCATTATGCTTTATAGAAATATGCTTATGAGTGTAAATATGACATAACTGGAATATGTTTTACGCTAGATATGCCATGTAACACATATTTGCAAAGATTATGTTCTACTGAATGTATTCATCCTATGTGTATGCATGTATCATTTTTATATCTGAAGCTATGAGTGTTGACTCTATGCTTGTATTTAAAATGTTTGCTGTAGGAAGCACATAAGACAAATTTGGTCAACATAGTGTGAAGGGGTTATTCAAGTAATTGGGAGTACTTAGCTAACAATGTACCTTGGGAGATGCTAGCCCACATCTAAGCTTTCCTGGGAATGTTCAAACTAACTTGTAAACAATGGTGTCTGCCTGAAAAGGACTAAATCATGCATATCTCTCTATCAATGTTATAGAGGTAAACAATTTATGAGTTTACCCTGTAAATGCTTTATAGAGAGTAAAACAGGTTTGGATCCCATTGGGAACTGGGTATCTGGGTGTTGGAAACAGGAGCACTTTCAGTTAAGCCTGCAGTTTTTGAGGGACGTGGTTCAGACCTGGGTCTGTGTTTGTAGCAGGCTAGTGTGTCTGGCACAGCCAGGCAATGTACTGAAGTCCCAAGCTGCCAGGGAAAACGGACTTAGAGGTAGTCTCAGCAGATCAGGTGGCAGTCCCAAGTGGGTTTCTCTGACCCAACCCATCACAGTAATTATCCAGAGAGAAAAATGACCCATGCACCAGATCCAATACTCTTACTCTTAAAAAAAAGCACATGAGATTTTTAATAACCACCTGTGGTCAACATCTGGATGTCTCATCCCAACGATAAATCTTTAAATAATGATTGAATATTGAATATTGAAGAATATTTTACCAAACAGTAGTGCCAGGTTGTCTGCATGTGACAGAAATTGTTCATCCTACATCTGATATATATATATATCATGTATATATTTCATTATTTGATATAACCTTTATCTAAACTTTATGTAAAGAAGGCAGACTTAAGAATAGCCCTTAGAACACCCACAGTATTTTGATCGAACAGGATGTAGATGTTGTATACAGAACTAAACAGATATATTAAACAAGAAACTGGCAGCTTTTTACAACAAAACCCTAACCCTTGTAAGTCACAAAGATTTCAAACGAAAGGGAATTGCATACACACAGCTTTTTTCATTAATACTGTACAATGCTATTTCTCTTATTGTTTCTGACCCAGTGTTCACAAGTTTTCATTTGGCAATTGTCCTAAACATTGTTCTGTTTTTTTATTCTAAACCTCAGGTTTATGATAACCTACAAGTAATACTGTAACTTCTGCTGCATAGGATTTCACTAGATTTTATGATGGTGGGTTAGGTAATTCGCACCACTGCTTCTGATGCTATGAATGGTCAGCATAAAATGAACACATGATTAACTTTAACAAGTCACAGACATAGACAATAAAATGAAAACTGTAATTTGCATGTATAAGTACAGATAGTTAAAGCAGACCCTATAAAAACAGGAGCAGTTTGACAATATTGGATTCTTTTTTTTTAAATTTGTATAAAATATCTATTTATTTGTCGGTCTTGAAATATTTATTAAATCAGAATATATAAATGCATAATATATGTGGATATAGGTGTGTAGGTGGTGGAATTTTAAAGGATTGTTACACAATCATAACCTTAACAGTATCAATGGGGAAACACCTTTATTCCAAACCAACTCTTAATGAGTGCCCAGCACACTTCCACATCTGGAACTGGTATAATGTCTGAATTGAGTCCAGCATTTGGTAGTTTTGGATTCCTGACAACTTTTTTCCTTTATAGCGAAGCTGGATTTTCAACCCCTCAAAGTTGCAAATGTAGAATGGCCTTTTGAGTTCTCAGAGCACGTCCAGAAACCATTTCAGAAAGATGTTCACTTCCCACAGAGAAACACTAGGGAAGGAAGGTTAATGTGTCCTAACACTGGGAGAGGATTTTCCTTAAAATGAAGGGTTAAGAGGTGCAATGGATTAGTGCACCAGCTTCTCATCTCTGGGGAGCAGGGCTGCAACCATGCCTCCATCACACCAAATGGTGGCAGAGCCAAACCTGAGTGATTTACTGAATATGATTATCCTATTCATAAGCAGTATCATTTTTGTATCTGAAGTTATAAATATTGACTATGTATTCATGTTTCAGATGTGTTTACACGTGGGTGACACCCACTGGGCAAAATGCTTCCAGCCTACACAGCTGGTTATGAAGGGCCTGCTCAGAGTAGTGGGTCATTAGGAAAAACAATAAGCCTTAGGAGAAGGTTATCCCCCACCTGGTGAGCCTTCCTGAAAATGCTCCAGACAGCCTATGAGTAATGGATGCTATGACTCAACAGGGCATGTTAGGGCATGTGACCAGACCACATGACACTCATCTCCATTTTGGGTACCCGTATTTTTCCAAAACTGGGATGGGAACTGATTTTGAAATAAAGGGTTCCCGCCATATGTTAAAGCTAGAGAAGGCAGGGTGTGACGTCATCGAGGGGCCTCACTCCCCACACAATGACACTCCTAAGGAACAAAGACTGAACTGGGGGAAGTGTTGGTCCCAGGCTAACTAGAAGGATTTCTAGCCTGTGTATGGAAACCTGGTGCATTTCTTGTATCATCAGCCAGGGTGAGAATCTGCTAATTCATATCCAATCTATCTAGTATTTTAGGCTTGCTTTGTTTATTTACTAGGTTATCTGCTTTGATGTTTGCTATCATTTATAATCAATTAAAATCCATCTTTTATAGTTAATAAACTTGTTTTATGTTTTAATCTCAACCAGTGTGCTTTAAGTGAAGACTCTGGGGAAAAATTTCAACCTGGTTTAACACAGGCTTGTTGCATATTGTTCTGCACATTGAGGCAGGGAAGAACTGGGTAATAAATTCATACTGGTCAGGGTTTCAATCAGGGCAGGATGGTATAGCTCTGGGATCCTGGGCTGGGGGGTTCTTTTGGCTGCAGCCTCTCTTTTGTTGGTTCATGCAGTGGCTGATCTAAGCCTGTATGCAACTGCAGCTGGGTGTGTCCTTGCCTGCGTGAATGATGGTGGGAGTGTAGCATCAGAAGCGATCTATAGCCTGTCACAGCAGTACAATGCTGAGAGGGACCCCAGGCTGGCGAGTCAGAGGGCTCAGAGATAACCCAGTTCCAGGTGGCACCTGGGGGGGAACCTGTCACAGGAGCACAAAGGGCAGATTTTGTAGTGAACCAGGATTGAATTCACTCACCAGGAAGGCAGAGGGTTTCAGTAAAGCAATGATCTGAGTAGGCGGCTCTCTTTTGTAGGACCCAGAACTGAAATAGCAGCTGAGATGTAGTAGCAGAGCCATATGGATGAGAACTGGAGTAGCAGGAGGGTGTTTCAGAATCAGGATCAAAAAGAATTACTGGAACTGTGTGTGGACACATAGGACTACGATAGCAGGGGATGCCACAGGTTAGGATAAAACTGTTTCACTAAACCTGCAGGGGACCACAGCAGGTGAGGATTGAGATGGGTTTGCAGACGCATATGGAGGAATTTCCTATGGCACCTATCCACACTAAATATGATCCTATTAGTCTTTAACTTCATGAGCATGCAATTGACTCAAAATTTAAAACCAACAGTAAATACACATAAAAAAAAAAAGAACCAACAAGCAGAAAATGTAAACTCTCACTAATGTTTGCACTGATCTCATTTCTTTCCAGTCATCACAATTCTCAACAGGGAGTCTAAAGCATTACCATTTGAACTGAGTAACTCTATTACATTTTAAAGTATTTCACTTAAATAAAACATTCCATGAGGTATCTTGTACAAGAAGAGTAAAAGGCGTGTGTGCCAATAGCTTACTGTCTCTAAGAGTCCAGAAAGGAACAAGCTGCTCTGAAGGCAAACCTAATCAACCAGAAAATTTAACAACACACAGTATAGGCTGTCCTAATTAATCCTTAATGGATGAGAGAAATATGACCTTATTTTTCTTTGCTCACCTGCCTGATCCCTCCATTCACTGCCTTTTCTGTCCCTCAACATGGTCTTGCCACTGTTTGGGCAAGAGCTTCCTACTCCTACTCTTTGATTTGGGAACAACCTTCCTGTAACTCTTTGCATCATTGACTCACAACCCCTTGTACAATCCAATCTGAAAATATCTCTTTTCTCTCTTGACTGTGCCTTTTAACTCATCTCTTTCCCACTGTTACTGACCTTTCAACAGTGTTGTCCTGCTTACAGTCTGTGAGTCAAGAGATTTGGGTCCTAATTCTGAATCTGGCAGACATGCTTTTTGATAAACGCATGAAATTTTCTGTAACTCGGTTTCCCCAACTGTAAAATGGAGACAATAATACTCACTCAGCTTTGTAGTATTCTTTAAGATCCTATGATGAAAATAGCTATCTATATGCCAGGTATTATTATTATTTCTTTATTTCAGTTTATCAGATGCATCCACCATCAACATAATTATGAAGGAATGATTTAGTGTATTCATGACACGGTGTATCTGCTATCAACAATATGCATTAAAGTGTTTTGGGAAACAGTTTGTATGAATGATTCTTCCTCTTCATATGACATCTCCAATATGGAGGTTGTCGCGCACCTCCTTCCATCTTTCTCAGTTGCGAAAGAGCTGTAAAACTTCCACTTTCCTTTGATTACCAGCCCCTCTGGCAATGTTTCCAACATAGCAGGCTCTCTTTCTACGTTTTCCTGGTTTGCCTCTGATCTTGCCTCATAGTATGCGCGCTGGTGTCATTCTGCAATTGGTGAGCAATGTGTCCACAGAAAGATGTTATTCTCTTACCTATGGTCACAAGTATTGTACTCTTATAAAATTCATCCTTTTCATCACCTTGTCATTCATAGTTTTGGTTATCCAGCTAATTTTTAACATTCTTCCACAACACCAAAACTCAAATTCTGAGTCATGTCTCAGTGTCCTTTTAAAGTGTTCAGTTCTCACGTTCATACTGGAGGGCTGACTATATGTAGCACTTCAGCAATCTAGTGCGAATGTGTAATTTTAACAATATGAATGATGTAACCCACATTAAACCTGAATTACATTATACTGTGATGAGAGTAACTGCGTGATAGGTGAATATCTTCGCCATTAGCTTGTAAAACTGATTTGTTACCAACCCCTAGTTAGATTTTCTCAGTTGTGCTCTGGTGCATATTTGCACACATCTCAACTACCCAATTGCATGTGAAAAACACATATTAGCTTATTCACATGAACAGTTATAGTCTAATATTTCTGTGCACACATTTTCAGGTATTCATCACATATATGCAGCTAATTATGAAAATTTGTCCCTCTCCCACTTAGGGATGAACTGGTTCAAATATATGAAACCCAACCCTGTCTATTTACCTAAATTCATTCTAACCCCTGAGAAAACCTGTAGTGAGGCTTTGGGCAGTTGGGAGCTCTACAGTCTCTTTCCATTTTCTAAACATTCTGGTGATGGTATTGAATATAGTGCATCTTCTTTTTAAGCATAAAGCAAGGAGATGTGACACTCTTAACAATCTTCCGTTACAATAGCTCCCAGGGTTTGGAGGAAATGGATTCACTGATGTTGTTAACCATATTGAACAGTTCACTGGTGCAAAGAAATATATTTTTTCTTCTTGACGTGGCGAGGGTAACTGAACAGAAAGACTCTTCTTCTTTGTCAGTTAACCGTCTGTTTTTCTACCAGTCATGCAACAAATATATTTAATATTCTTTTGAAAGGAATTCAACTGAAAGATATAACAAGACATATCATTTAAGCAACACTAGGGTTCTGTTCCCAGCTCTGCCAATAACATACCTTGTGATACTACATAGATAATTCACTTAACCATTGTAAAATGGATATACTTATACATACCTACTTTATATATGTATTATGAGGCTTAATACACTTAAGCTTGCTCAGGTGCTTTGAGTGTATGCATGGAAGGTATTCTAGAAGGGCATTTAAGGACATATTTAACTGACACCATATAAATCACATATACGTGAGAAAAGCAGCAGAACTTTGAAAATGCAAAATGTTAAAACTTATCAATTTCATCTGATTTTGTCTTAAGAGCATTTTTTGTGAGTGTGTTTGGATTTATGAATGCTCATCCAGATCTTAAATTGTACCCATATCTCAATGTTTTCCAAAGTTCATCTTAGCTCTATGAATGTACATATATCCATGAAGTCATCATTTTATTGGCTCCATAAGTAAGACTGCTTTTACCGTTGTACTTGAAGCAGAAACTAAAATCTTTGATTGCAAATGAAAAACAAAAATCAGGATCAGGGAAAAGCTTCCATTTTCTGAACATTATTATGTAAAGCTCCAATCTGCAAACATGCATAATTAAGTTTAGGAACCTCAGTAGTTTCATTGGTTTTAAAAGGAACCACTCAAAAATCTAAAGTTATGTATTTCCTTAGGTGTTTACAGGATCAGGGCTTAAATATGCTGAATATTGTTAAAATTATGTGCTTTTGAAAATCACCTCTGTTTGAAATTCACTTGTGACTGTCTAACTTTATATATATATATATAATTGTGTATGGATAGTATTGAAGGAGTTTCTGAAATCTACAGCAATGTGAAATGTTCAACAGTGAAGTGAAGGTGCTGTTATTGAAAAACTAAAGGCTTAAAGAAAAGGCCACCACTTTACAGTATATTACTGCAAGAAAAAGACCATGATTTTTGCTCTGATATGATGATAAACACATCCTATAAATAAGAAAACAAATTAAACCAACCCCAATCACCCTAAGAGAAATAAAATGCATTGGTTTCATACTAAGTTTACTTCTGCAATAGACTGGAAACAGAGGAAGAAAGTCATGCAGAGAAAATGAAAGTTTCTGGTCTGAAAGAATGATAAAATGATAAAGGCTTAGGCACCAGGATTGAGAAATTCAGATCAGCTATGGGCAGTTTTAGGAAAAAAATAGAGATTTTTTTTGGTAAAGCTTCTTTTAGCTGATAGAAAGCATCCTGACCTAGGGCTGCTTCTAAGAGGCTTTATTATAGATATTCACAGAAGCTGTTTGAGTCTCACTTCTGTTACACACAGTAGATATTACTGATGGTTGAACCCCACAATTTTCATTTTTCTTTAGTTTAGTGTGGATAAGCATTCAAAATGTAGTCGCTTGATCCAGTGCCAGTCTTACATGTTCTTACAGAAGTAAAAGAATTACTTTGGAGAGGTCAGTTTTTCCAAAACTTTCCTTCTCTGTCCACAGCTGGCCCTCACTACTCACTTCTTCCAGCTCTTAATCAAAAAGGAAAAACATGCCTGACTACTGCTGCTCTTAGTCAGAGCATTGCCCACCAAGGAAACACCACATGTAGTGAGGTTACACATGCCCTGTTCTCACATCCCTAGGACCAGTTCTGACCTGATCTGATATCTGGACTATCCATACTTCCTGTAACAATTTTTTTGTAAGAACAAGGTCCCTTGGGAGAGTTCTGCTCCTTCCTACTTCTAGTGGGGTCAGAAATAAGATGAGACCATCATTTCATGTGGTATGTCACCAATGTCAGTCCCAGACTTTTTCATTACCTGTACTGGAGCTTGGTCCAGGCAAAGAAGTTCACCACTTGATCTGAAATTCATCAATATTTGAGTAAGTTGAGCTCCAATGTTCTTGTTAAAACTTACTTCTAATCTCCTGGGTTTATCCCTGTTTGTTGATTCATCCAGCTCTGGTAGATATTATGTAGCTTTAAAAAAAAAAAATAAAAAGGAGATGTCGGTTTGGGATTATTTCTGTTTTAGTCTAGGGATTTATACTGTGTTCAAATTTACAACCTGAGATCAATATTAAAATAATTAACTATTTGTCTACTTTTCTTCATAGAATAATAGAAGATTAGAGTTGGAAGAGACCTCTGGAGGTCATCTAGTCCAACTCCCTGCTCAAAGCAGGATTAACCCCAACTACATCATCCCAGACAGGGTTTTGTCAAACTGGGCCATAAAAACCTCTAAGGATGGAGATTCCAGTTTTTCCTAATATTCAACCTAGACCTCCCCAACTACAACTTGAGACCATTGCTTCTTGTTCTGTCATCTGCCACCACTGAGAACAGCTGAGCTCCATCCTCTTTGGAATCCCCTTTCAAGTAGTTGAAGGTTGCTATCAAATCCCCCCTCACCCTTCTCTTCTGCTGACTAAATAAACTGAGTTCCTTCAGCCTCTCCTTATAAGTCATGTGCCCCAGCTCCCTAATCATTTCTGTTGCCCTCCACTGGACTCTCTCCAGTTTGTCCAATTTCACTGTTAGCTCAACCTATAACTCAAGTTTTCCCATTAACCTGACTCCTACCAACACAAAAAAAATCTCTAGCTTTGGTTAAGTGGTGCTTTAAACTTGAGCTGGTTGCCCTGTCACAGAGTATATGTCTGGAATCTGGAGTGTTCCTGACTCTGGACAAAGTAATGAAGTGGGGATGCAGTGGCTGGATTTACAGCAAGTCATCAACTTCTCATCCAAACATTCTGCTAATCCAATCACCCTGTATAGCTCCTACGTTGTTCTGAAGTAGGGTCACTCTCACCCTTCTCTCACTTGAGCTGAGCTAGTCAGGCTAACAGAGTGGAGCAACTGGAGTGTACTAATGGGAGCTTCTGCTGCAGTGAAGACAAGCCCTTAGGCTAAATCTACACTACAGAGACTAAGGGCCTGGCTACACTTGCAGTTGTAGAGCGCTGTGAATTAAACCCGCCTTCGTAGAGCGCAGTAGGGAAAGCGCTGCAGTCTGTCCACACTGACAGCTAACAGCGCACTTGCGTGGCCACATTTGTGGCACTTGCAGCAGCATTGGGAGCGGTGCATTGTGGGCAGAGAGCTTCTTCCCATTCTGGCACTGTGGCTTGTGGGAAGGGGGTGGGGAATACGGGGCATTTTGGGTCCTATCCCAGATTCACATCCCAGCATTCCCTTTGCTTCTGTCCACATTTGGCACCATCTTTCAATGGTTTTTGTACTGAGCACTCTGTCTTCCCTTTCGGTCTGTGGGAATGGAGCCCAAACTGCTGAGGAATATGTTGACAAGTCTCCGCAGCATGTCATGTTTGGCTGTCGAGTTAGTCCTTAAGATCCAAAGTGACAGTGAGGACTCCGACGATGATATTGACTTGAGTAACGCAAACAACACGAGTTTGCTTGTGGCATTCACAGACATGCTCACCACCGAGGAACACCGCTTTTTGGCTCGGGAAACAAGCACTGAGTGGAGGGATCACATCGTCATGCAAGTCTGGGATGACTAGCAGTGGCTGCAGAACTTTCGGATGAGAAAAGCCGCTTTCATGGGACTGTGTGAGGAGCTTGCCCACACCCTGCTGCGCAAGGACACAAGATTGAGAGCTGCCCTGATGGTGGAGAAGCGGGTGGCTTTTGCAATCTGAAAGCTGGCAACTCCAGACAGCCACCGATCGGTCGATAACCAGTTTGGAGTGGGGAAGTCAAACGTTGGAATCATGTTTATGTAAGTTTGCAGAGCCATTAATCGCATCCTGCTCAGAAGAACCGTGACTCTGGGTAACCTGCGTGACATTGTGGCTGGCTTTGCACAAATGGGTTTCCCTAACTGCGGAGGGGCGATAGATGGGACGCATATTCCAATTCTGGCACCAGCCCACCGAGCCTCCAAGTACATTAATCGGCAGGGGTGTTTCTCTATGGTTCTCCAGGAGCTTGTGGATCACAGTGGGCGTTTCATTAACATTAACGCATGCTGGCCCGGAAAGGTGCATGACGCATGCATCTTTTGTAACACTGGCCTATTCAGCAAGCTGCAAGCTGGGACTTTTTTGCCAGACCAGAAGATTACCATAGGGGAAGTCGAAATGCCCATTGTGATCCTTGGAGACCCTGCTTACCCTTTGATGCCATGGCTCATGAAACCCTACACAGGGAGCCTTGACAGCAGCAAGGAGTGGTTCAACAACAGGCTGAGCCAGTGCAGAATGACTGTGGAGTGTGCTTTTGGCCATTTAAAGGGTCGCTGGCTCTCTCTGTATGGGAAGCTGGACCTGGCTAATAACAGCATCCCTCGGTTATAGCCACATGCTGTACCCTCCATAACATTTGTGAAGGGAAGGGTGAAAGATTCACTCAGGCAAGGAACTCGGAGGTTCAACACCTGGAGGCTGAATTTGAACAGCCAGAGAGCAGGGCTCTAAGAGGGGCCCAGCGCAGGGCTGCAAGGATTAGGGATGCCTTACGGGAGCAATTTGAGGCTGAAAGCCAACAGTAATATCTGGTGTGGTGCCCTGCACGTGCGTGAAGTGTGGTAGGAATCTGTGTTTGCTACGTATGATACACTGACTTGCAGTGCCTGTTGCTTTCCTGGGCTAAGGTTTCTTTTACGTTATGCAATAATAAAGAATGTTTTCAAAGCCAAAAAATCAATTTATTGAAAAGAAACACAACACAACTGCTTGGGAAATACAAAGGGCAAGGGGATGGGGTGGGGAACGGTACAATCACAGATTTGCGTATGTCTGTTTGGAGTGCTGTGCAATGCGTGCTGCACTTCAGGATGGCTATACTGCATGGTGATGGGGGTTGAGTGCAGTTGGTAAGGGTTGTAATTTTCAGGGCTGGGTGGTGAAGCTTCAGGTGTTGGAGGCAGCGGGTGGTGGTAAGAAGCCGGATGTTGGGGAAAGTGGTTTGGAGGTGACATGGTGGCACAAGGGAAAGTGTTTTGGGACAAGGGCTGCTGGGGAGGGGAGGGAAGGAGGGAGGTGTAGTAGTGCTCCGCCTGCATGGCTACAAGTGCCTGGATCAAGTCCGCTTGGCGCTCCATGATGCTTATCAGCCGCTGTGTGCTTTGGTGCTGGCGATCCGCATTCTGCTGGCGGGCGCTCCTTTCACTGTCCCGCCACTCCTGCACTTTTTTTATTTTCATTAGTTGAATGCTGCCATGTCCTCTTTGCTTTTACGTGGCCTCTTCCTGATTCTTTGCAGCCTCTCGGTCGTTGATAGCATGGACGGCTGAGATCTCTAGGTTGCATCTGTAAAGGCAAAATGCAACACTTAACAGAGGCAGCATTATTCACACCAGACAGAGCAATGATTTCCCTGTACTCAAGGGCAAGCACAATCTACACAATAGCATAATTTGCCTGTCCCAAAGCGAGCCCACATAACAGACGGGAGCCCCAAAATGATGAGTAAGCACAGGGTCAAGCATGACTGATTGTTTCATGGCTGTACTGTCTTCTAGGTTTCTATGCCTTGGGGAGAACCAACAGCGGCAGGGGGCCCCTATACTGAACACTGTCCCCACATTTTCCACAGGAGTTCGTCCTGGAAGATATCTCACTGCTGAGGGTGACCAGGGAAGCAAGGGAGGGTCTTCTACTGCAATGCAGCTTCCGCCCTGGCCCATATGCAGCTTTCTTGTGTGCAGCAATGGTCCCCCCACCCCTCACGGCACAGTAGTATGGACAAGTTAGCCTTACTGGGACAAGGACAACAGTGGCTCTCCCAAAAAACCTGCGCAAGCGCATTGCCCAAGTTCTGGCTCAGACCTTTGAAGAGATCACTGAGGCCGATTTCCATGATGTGAGAGAGCACATCAATGCCCTATTCCGTATCTAGGCATGCATGCAGCCCTAACCCTCCTCACCCCAAGAGCCCGCACCGAATAACTTCCTTCCCAAAATAAAAGCTGCTTACCGGGAACCTCCTCTGGTGTTTGTCCTTCCCCAAGCACCAACTGCTGCAATTGGCTACCTTCCTCCTATCTTGAGAACAGCTCCTGGCTGCATGCATCTAGGGATTCCAGGGTGTCTTCCTCCACCAGAGCACCCTCACTCCCGCTTTGCTGCTCCTCCTCCTCCTCCTACTTCTGTCTTGTTGCACTGGCCTCTGAGGTGTCCATGGTGGTACTCGACATGGAGGTGGGGTCGCCCCCAAGTATCGCATCCAGCTCTTTGTAGAAATGGCAGGTCATGGGGGCAGCA
Organism: Dermochelys coriacea; assembly: GCF_009764565.3. Taxonomy (NCBI): domain Eukaryota; kingdom Metazoa; phylum Chordata; order Testudines; family Dermochelyidae; genus Dermochelys; species Dermochelys coriacea. Next base: position 93,257,712 of record NC_050073.1, on the reverse strand, counting down.
CCGAAGCTTTGTGGTAAGCATTCCGCAGCTCCTTCACTTTAACCCTGCACTGTACTGAGTCCCGGTCATGGCTCCTTTCCAGCTTGGCCCTTGGTATCTGCCCAAAGGTATCGTAATTCCTGCAGCTGGAGCGCAGCTGGGACTGGACAGCTTCCTCCCTCTAAACACTGATGAGGTCCAGCACCTTGCCGTTGCTCTATACTGGAGATCGCCTAGTGCGTGGAGACATGGTCACCTGGAAAGATTCGCTAAGAGCACTCCATGCCTGGCTGAGCAAACAGGAAGGGAGTTTTCAAAATTCCCAGAGCCTTTAAAGGGCAGGTCTGATGGTTGGTCACCTGAGGGAAGGGCAGTAGAGTTCAAAGTGATGACTAGAGTGGCTAGAACAGGCATTGTGGGATATTTCTGGAGGCCGATAACAGTGCAATAACATACCAGGACGTCCACACTGGTGCCGCGGCGCTCCATCGGTGGCACAGCAAACGTTATTCCACTTGCTGAGGTGGAGTACCAGCAGCGCTGTAGCCACGGAGACAGTGCCTTGCCAGTGTGGATGGGTAGTAAGCTAAGGCACCCAGGGCTCCTTTATTGCACTGTAACTCGCAAGTGTAGCCAAGCCCTATACTAGCATAGCTTTGTTAGCGTGGCTACACTGGCATAACCTCATAGCATAGACACTGCCTACACTGATGGAAGGGGTTTTTCTGTCAGTGGAGGAGCACCACTTCCCTGAATGATGATAACAACATTGATGGAAGCATTCTTCCATTGTCACACTCGGGGTTAGATCAACATAGCTATGCTGGACAGGTGTGTGGATTTTTCAAACCCCTGAACAACATTGCTATTGCAACCTAACTTTTACATGCAGACCAGAGTTTTCTAATTCTAAACTCTTTGAAAATAATCAACAAACAGGAAAAGGGGCTCAACTCTGATAAACTATCCATTGCAAGCTAACTGCCTAATGGTAGTTCTTATCAAAGTCAACTTTTGTTTCATTCTCTTGATGATTTTTTTCCAAATCTACTGAAGAGGAAAAAATAGGTTTTGTTTGTTTGTTTGTTTTTCAGAAAAAAAATGTTTTTCCTAAACTTATCTGATGGTTTTGTTTTGTTTTGTTTTGAAAAATGGGACCCCCATTCTGTTGCTTAGCAATGGGGATATGGTTTGCACATTATGCCGCTGACAGGCTGCTCCAGTATCTATAATGTCTCTGTAGAAAGAATCAGCAAGTCAGAGTCACAGACTTCACCTTCAGCATGAAGTATAGTAGCCAGTGTTGGTGTTAACAAGAGCTCTGTTATAATAAGCACATTCTTCAAATACAAAGTTGAGTCTGGAGACGCTGTTTTAGAATGTTTTAGTTCAGCAGATGTTTCTATTCAATATCAGAAGTGCCTCAGTTCTTTGAATGATCAGGGAATTAAATGGCTTCCTTAAAATCTGCAAAATGGATGTTTAAAATAACACAGCAATATTTCACTTGTAATGTACCTTTTAGTGTCAGCTTAGGCATGTGGAGGAATCTTATATTGTTGTGGTGGTTTCCTTTTGAAACTAGTGATTGCTGCTTGTTAGAAAGAGGATTGTTCTTGGTCTTTTTCTGATGAAACAAACAAAGGCTCTAAAGGGCTGTGTTTAAACACTGTATTATTTACATTTCACTTAATGCAAGTATTTTGTATAACTGGTAGCAGAGTAACAGAGAAACTGATAATTTTTACCCTTTGAGGAACACTGGTGATGCAGAGACAAAATCCTATTATTCAAAAGGAAGAGTGAGCACTTTGTTGCACATAGTGGTTAATGTCTATTAAGTTAAATGTTTCAGGGGTGATTGCAAAGGTGCCTGGTTATCTGCAATGCATATACTGTTGACTGCAAGCATTGAGTCAGCAATTAATACAGAATTGCAGACGAATCTACTCATTGAGCAGAATTATGCATCTCTGAACATTTTCAAACTTGATTGTCTTTCCCTTTGTTAATTAGCAGATTGGCATGCACAAGAGTTGGATAAGTGGCCATGTGTTGTTCTAACTCCTCATTCTACTTGTTTTCGGGTCCTGGGAGACCATAATATAGACACAAATTGACTTACAGTGCCAATGACTTTTTCAAGAGTAGTGAAAAATCTTTATTACATATTTATGCAGCTTCAGTAATCCCAAGGAATCCAAAAGCACTTTACAAAATACACATAGAGCAACATCATTTCACCCAACACTGACGTCCCACCACTTCTTATGAGTGTACAGAAACATTCTACAGCACTTTAGGATAGGAAGTGAACAGGGAAATCAGATCTATTTAGACTTTCAGAAGAAAGGTTAGATGGACAGACTGTAATGACATATTCTGGAATTTGGCCAGGAAAACTATGTTTAACACTCCTGGTCTTCTGAAAAGTTCTATGTGATCTTTCATGACCAAATGTGATCAAGAAATCAGTTTTATGTCTCATCCAAAATGGAAGTACCTCCAGCAATATAGAGTTACCTCAAACCATGTTGGGAAATGGGTTTGATACTGACTCAGAGGGATCTGTGTCAATTTAAATGGAATTACTCCTAATTCACACTAGCATAAATGAGAGAAGAATTAGACCCAAGATGTTCTTGCTTTCCTTCTTGGGGAGAGGCAACTCACTCATGAGACCCTAGCTCATTTGTTAGGTATTTCCAGAGCAGAATAAAAGTTGTGCCAAATGTTGGAAATCACATGTGGTCTGAGCTCAGAGACCAAAAACTATTTCATTAACAAGCATATAAAGTTTACTGAAACTTGAACCATGATCACACAAGGGACGACCTGGTGCCCCATTTACCATGTTATGTAGCCTCTTTGACATTTCCTCAAGGACTTTCTGGCTGTATTTGTTCAAGCCATTCTGTGACACACGGATTTTTATCATGTCTAATTGGAACTACAAGGCCAATGCAAACACACAACACTACACATTTGTTTCTGGGGAAATTTAAAAAGACTGAATTTACATTAACTATAAATTACCTAGAAAACTGTAACATATTTTAAAAGAAAGAAAGAAAGAAAGAAAGAAAGAAAGAAAGAAAGAAAGAAAGAAAGAAAGAAAGAAAGAAAGAAAGAAAGAAAGAAAGGAAAAGAATTCATGATAATGTTCTTACTGAAATAGCCAATTTTCCATTAATGTTTAAACGGAAGAGGAGAACTACTCTGAGCAATCCAATATTGTTTCAAACACATGTTTTGCATACTGCTAATCTTTTCAATGTAAAAAATAATGCTGGAGATTTGACTTTAAGGGAATTAATTCCAGCAAAATTCATTGGCAGTTGGATCCCTAACTGTCTCTTCTGACAATTTTCAGTGTTGTAGCTGTGTTGGTCCCAGGATATGACAGAGACAAGGTGGGTGAGATAATATCTTTTAGTGGACCAACATCTGTTGGTGGAAGGACAAGCTTTCAAACTTCACAGAGCTCTTCCTCAGCTCTGGAGAAGATAATCAAAGTGCCTGAGCTTAAATACAAGGTGGGACAGATTGTTAAGCATAAGGGGTTCACACATACTGGACTTAAAATGAAGCGGACGGTTAAGGGTTAGCAGGTGGTAGGGTGTGTTACAAACTGTTGTAATGAGCCATAAAATCGTGTTTCTGTTAATTCCAAGATGTTGTGCAGGTTTCTTTTGAATGTTTATCACTATTATCTCAAATGAATTCACATAGAAAAATGATAAAAAAAATACCCTATCACCTCTGGGTGAACACTTTTCACAAAGCGATGACTCCATATTTGACACCTCAGTTCTCATCCTCAAATGAAACCTGCAGATCAACTTCAAGAGACAAGTCTGGGAACTCATAAGTCTGCTGGACACTATGGGCATGTCTACATTTCAGTGAAGATTGCTACTACATGACAGGACAGCTTCTCCCATTGGCGTAGTTAATCCACCTCCATGAGAGATGGTAGGTATATAGACTGGAGAAGCCCTCCTGTTGATGTAGCATTTTCTACACCGGGGTATAGGTCAGTATAACAGCACTGCTCAAGGGTGTGGAGTTTTCACACCTCTGGGCAAATGTATTTACGCCTTTGTAAATTTAGAGTGTAGACCTAGCCTAAAAAACATAGACTTAACAGAGACACTGGTTTTATGGCTCATTACAAACAATTTGTAACACACCCAACTGCCTACTAACCCTTAATTGACCACTTCATTTTAAGTGCAGCATGTGTGAACCCCTTATGCTTAATAAGCTGCCCCACCTTGTATTTAGCTCAGACACTCTGGTTACTTTCTCCAGACCTGCGAAGAGCAGGAGGATATTAAAAGGAGGGGGGGGGGGAAGGTTTATGTCAAAGTCTATAAAACTCAGCTTTAAGGAAGAAGGTTTTAATTTACAAATGTTTTTTTTCTCTGAGTGTCTGTTAGAAAAGTAAATAGATCAAGAGAGCATTTGGCATTTTGAACAATTTTATTACTTGAGATCTGCCCCAGAGGAAAAAAGCAGGTCCTTTAGACTTGTTGGAGGTTTTTACAGATCAGTTTGTAGCCAAAGCTCCAAGATGTTTTCCATTCCTAGATTCCCTATACTCTCCTATCTCCTTCCCCGTTAGGCCTACTCCTGCTGACTGCGATTATCAAATTTTCCCAGAATGCATACATCAGTCAGAATCTTATCTAAGAGTGCAACAGTTATCTTAATCCCTGACATGTAGCTGGAGGTGAGTGTAGCAGGTCTGTGGTATCCTCTGATTTCACTAAGTTCTAAGGTCACTTCTGAACTTGGTTTTTTCCTCACCTGCCTTTGTGTTTTGTGTCCTTCAATGGATTAAAAACAGGAAGAATTCATATCCTTTTAAAAATCATTTTTAATGTAATTAAAAGTGAACTATTTATGGAAAGTATTATCTAGTGGTAGGAGTTGTGTCTGAATTTTTTGGGCCCATTTCTGTTTTTGTTTACATGAGTGAAAGTTCAGAATAACTTCAGGGAGCTCAGAGGAGTTGCTCCAGAGTGACATTCATTCAAATGAGAGCAGAATGTAGCCCTTTTGTTCCATTATTCACAGTCCTCAGTTTAGTCACCTGTAAAATATGCATAATGATACATATTAACTTCACAGTTATTTTATGTGGTGAAGGACCTGATTCTGATCTCATTTACACTGTTATAAATCTGGAGCCAATAGAGTCATACCAGAGTAAAGAGTACAATTAGGCTGTCACTGCTTGTAATGTGCTTTGTGACCCCCAAGTTAGAGATTCTATAGCATACAAAGGACTAGAACCTGAATTCACTTGCTGCACTATACACCTTGAATAGCTCCACTCCAGATTCATATCACTGTAAATGAGATAAAGTTTTGGCTTAAAGATATTATTTGTCCGTAAGTTTAGACAGGTGCGTGTGACAAAATGACAATGCTCATTTTTAGGTGACATATGTGAGGCGCTGTCCCAGATTGAGGTGTCAATAAAAGAGGTTTTGGATCAAATTGATAAATTAAACACTAATAAGCCACCAGGACCAGTTGGTATTCACCCAAGAGTTCTAAAATATGAACTCAAATATGAACTTGCAGAACAACTAAATGTGGTATGTAACTTATCACTTAAATTAGCTTTTGTACGAGATGATTGGAGGATAGCTAATGTGACACCAATGTTTTTAAAAAGGCGCCATTGATAATCCTAGCAATTGCAGGCCAGTAAGCCTCACTTCAATACCAAGCTAACTGGTTGATAACGTAGTAAAAAACAGAATTATCAGACACATAGATAAACATGATTTGTTGGGGAAGAGTCAACACGACTTTTGTAAAGGGAAATTATGCTTTGCCAATCTATTAAAATTATTTGAGGAGGTCAACAAACATGTGGACAAGGGTGATCCAGTGTATATAGTGTACTTGCACATTCAGAAAGCCTTTGACAATGTTCCACACCAAAAGCTCTTAAGCAAATTAACCAGTCATGGGATAAGAGGGAAGGGTAGAAATAAATGGTCAGTTTTCAGAATGGAGAGAGTTAAATAGCAATGTCCCCAGGGATCTGTACTGCAATCAGTGATGTTCAACATATTTGTAAATGATCTGGAAAAAGGGGTAAACAGTGAGGTGGCAAAGTTTGCAGATACAAAATTACTCAAGATAACTAAAAAGCAGACTGCAAAGAGTTACAAAGGGATCTCACAAAACTAGGTGACTGGGCAACAAAATGGCAGATGAAATTCAAAGTTAATAAATGCAAAGTAATACACATTGCAAAACATAATCCCAATTATACACACAAAAGGATGGGGTCTAAATTAGCTGATACCAGTCAAGAAAGAAATTTTGGAGTCACTATGGGTAGTTCTCTGAAAACATCTGCTCAATGTGCAGTGTCAGCCAAAAAGAGCTAAGAGAATATTAGGAAAGGGATAAATAATAAAACAGTAACTATCATAATGCCTCTAGATAGATCCATGGCATGCCCATACCTTGAATTCTGCATGCAGTTCTGGTCATCTCATTTCAAAAAATATATTAAAATTGGAAAAGGTACAGCGAGAGGCAAAAAAAAATGATTAGGGCTATGGAACAGCTTCCATATGAAAGGAAATTAAAAAGTCTTGGACTTTTCAATTTGGAAAGTCTAAAGGGGAATCTGATAGAGGTCTGTAAAGCTATGAATGATTTGGAGAAAGTGAATAAGGACGTGTTATTTACTCCTTCATAAAACCCAAGAACCAGGGATCACCCACTAAAAATAATAGGCAGCAGGTTCATAAAACAAAAGGAAGTACTCCTTCGCACAATGCACAGTCAACCTGTGGAACTCATTGCTAGGGGATGTTGTGAAGGGCAAAACTATAACTGGGTTCAAAAAAGAATTAGATAAGTTCATGGAGGATAGGTCTATCAATGGCTATTAGTCAATCACTTGATGATGACCTGTTCTGTTCATTCCCTTTGAAGCCTGTTTCATCGGCCACTGTCAGAAGACAGGATACCGGGATAGATGGAGCTTTGGTCTGACCCAGTATGGCCATTCTTATGGTCTTGTATTCATTAGAACTAATGAAGTACTGTAGAAGATTCTCCCATGCAGCTCTGCCACTACACCTTCATCGTGAGTGTAATATTTCTACCATTTCAGTCCAAATGTGGGGGAGGTTGCTGAACTACTTTGCTAAGGCACCATAATCTTGTCATATAACTTTATAGACCTGGAAGAAACTGTGTGGTTTATATCTACAGCAATGACAGCCTCATCTTCCTCTGTTAACTAAGTAAGTTTTGATCATACCATATGCCCCCAGGGGTGAAAGGTCAGTGAACTATCCCACTGGACTATTTAGCCCTAGCATTCAGGATTCCAGTGGGATACAAAAATGGGCAATTGATCTCTTCAGGGCTTTCTTTAAGAGACTACATTCCATGTACTTTAAAGTGGATTTCTGTGGAACTTATTATTTCAGATACATCAGAACTTGATTTTCAGATAATCAACTACAAGAGTAAAAGACTTCTGATTTAGAAAATATTAGTAATATCATTGCCATGTTAGAATGGATCAGGATAAAATTTGCATGTTGTTCCTTTTGAACACAGCTTGCTGAGATCATGCAATATTAAAGAATTAAAATACAACTCAACTAGACCCATTGTTACTGCAACAATTCATTAAACTGTCCAGGTGTAAAATGTGAGTGATTTGACGGCTCAAGGGACTGTTAATAGCATATGGAGTCTTTCACCTCTAGCTTGCTGGTGTGAATCCAGCCTATGTCAGTAATCAGCAATTCTGAGTTGTTACCACCTAATGATTCTTCAGTGGCTCAGTGGGATGTGGTTTCAGTCCAGTTGCCAGGTGTTTACATCACAAAATTTGCCTACCACATACAGCACCTGTCTTGACCTCTCAGCAGAGTGGCTGAGCCGCAAAGGAGCTTAACTTTCCCTTATCTTTAGTGGTCCTAGGTTTGAGGCACACTGGGAAAACAGTGTGGTAAAACTCATATAGTGGCCAGCTGTCTCTATCCGCTGGGTCACGGAAAAAAAAAATGAAGACTAATTTCTAAGGGTTTCAATCCACTGTCTTTCACAAACACTAAATTAAGTAATAAATACATCAATAAACTGATGTATGAATAAATTTAGGCTGGGAATTAGATGAAGGTTTCTAACTCTCAGAGTAGTGAGGTTCTGGAACAGCCTCCCATAGGAGTGGGGTCAAAAAAACCTAACTGGTTTTAATATGGAGCTTTATATGTTTATGAATGGGATTATATGATGGTGGGATGCATGCGATATCAGGGGTCTGGACTCGATGATCCAGGAGGTCCCTTCCAGTCTTATGCCCTACGTTCCTACAGTTCTGTTTTCTGTGTCCTCACCTTTATATGTGCGTAATCTTACCACCTGTTTGCTCAGGGCAAGAACTGGGAGGCATTTCAAGATGGAAGGCCCTACAGAAAGAAAGACACACTCTGCTCTCTCGCATGGGAAAAACATGCAGGTAATTTGCCTCAGTTGTTGATGAAACTAGAAGTACAGTATTTGGTTGATGGAAGTTGAAGAAGCAAAATTATAATCCTAAAACAGTAACCAAGGGGCATGATATCATACATTTACTGGCTGGCACCAAATCTAAACTCATTTTCTTTAGATTAATGCAAATATTTCACTCTTCTCGGGAATTATTGAAGGTTCTTTTAAACATATATATATATATTTCTAAGTCACCAGGCAAGCTCTCTGCCCTGGAGTGTCGCTGCCACTGATTTGGGATTGGGCCATCCTTGCTGCTTTGATATAACGTAAATTTCTGTGTAGCAGGTGGTCTTTCCTGCTGTTTATAGTGCAGCCATGGGAGGTCTGTCAGATGTAACAGCTCTTATTTATCTACATATCTTATTCCTATCTGGAATCTGGGTAAATCACAATGGAACAGATGGAAATATAGTCATGTATTCCACCCCACCTCTTAGGAGCAGCTCATAACATTCCACAAGCATGCCCCACTCACCAAAAGAGAGGGGAAAAGATCTGATAGATTGGTTTCCCAAATGCTAGGGGATAATCACTTTGTTTACACATAACTCTAAATATGGGCATTAGGAAAAGAAACAAAACCAGCAAACAGTTTAAATGATCACAGCTGCTCTGTATGTGTATTTTACAATTACATTCCAGATTTCAGTAAATTAATGCTAGGAAACTGGAATTTATCCCCTAATCCACTGTGCCAGTTCCAAGTAAACTTATTTTTTTTTATGCTAGAAGCTGATAACCCCTCCCACCACAATTTTGTAAAAGTATCATTTTGTTGAGTCCCATGAGACACTTGTTGGGGTTCTTGCCTACAAGAACTGCCACTCTTTTTGGAGGTTCTTGACACACAAAGGCCTGCATTTGTAATAATCCTCATTGACCCCAAAGGGTTAGATGGACTGAGGAGCGTTTTCACTTTTTAAATCATACTGAGAATTCCAGATTAGTAAAAATTATAATGAACAAAATCTAACACTTACATGCTGGATGTCTGAAACAAAGTTTATTTGATGGAACATGGATCAAGTGGATCAGCTGATTAAAAAACAGTAATTTTTTTTAATACCAATGGGCCAAACTTTCAAAACAGCTGTGTTACCATTTAAGCACAAAATAAGTGGTTACGTTAAAGAAATCTCCACAGACTGGATACGGAAGCTTTTGGGAAAATTCAGCCCTTATTTAGGCACCTAACAGGGATTTGAGTTCTTTTAAAAATGTGTCTGGCTACATAAATTTATTAAAAACCTACCCTGCCGCAACTCTGCCTTCCTTTCTTAATTTTTATCTCTGTCCCCACTCTCAATTAGTCTCACTTAATGGTTACACAAGGAAAGAATTTGTACTGCTGGCAGTTCTATATATCAGTGATTAAAAACATTCAGAACTATAATGCTATATATGTATTTTAACTAATTCACTATTACAACATCCCCAGGAGGAAGAGGAACAAGGAGCCTGTGATGATGGCACTAGCCTTAGACTCTGGAAACCAGGATTCAAGTGCTGCTTCTACCATAGACTTCTCCTGTATGACCTCTTGTGAAAATCAGCCTCAGTTCCCCATCTGTAAAATGGGGATAATAGCACTTCCCAGCCTCACAGGGGGTTTTGAGAATAAATCAACTAAAGACAGTGAGGTGCTCAGATGATACAGGAATGCAGGCCTAATACAAATAGTTATTGTTTGCCTTAAGAAGGATTTCTATCCACCTTTAATGGACGCAGTGGTCTTTTGAACTGTGACCATTGCTTATTATATTAATCACAATTGTCTCATTCTTACCCTGTGCGCTGTTATCTGTTGTATTCACCTGTTGCTCCTGTTGGTAACTATGAGAAAGAGACATCTATGTTAGTTGCTTTTTTATTGGTAACCATCAGGAATATCTTTTCATTATATGTATGTTCAGTGCTAGCACAATGGGGTCTTGATCCTTTACCGGAGTGTTTACATAAATAATAATCTTAGTAGTAATGATGATAACTGAGTTTCAGTTTCATGTGCAAAACCAGGAAAACAATGAATGATATTTTGTACATATATATTGCGTGTTTTGCCATATTATACCAAGATGCAGACAACACAGTAGAATTCAGGCTTATTTCATGTCTGGACTACTGGGATTCCTGTGTCCACTACTTGAAGTGCAAAGCCCTCTCTGGAATGTAAAATCTTCCCTTCAGGCATTCTTTCATTCAGTGAACTGTTTCCATTCATTAAAGGTAGCATGACAAAATCTCTGTGTTGTCCAAGTAAAGATTAAAAAACCACAAACCCAAAACTGGAAGTGTTTTAGTAATTCCAAGTTCTTCTTTGGAAGGCTACTTAAGTTTGGTCTTTGTTCCAAGACTATAAGAAATGAATAGAGAAGCACCCACATCTAGCATTCTGTTCACTGTAATATAGCATAAGAAGAAGTACTGTATGATCATGAAAACATGCACTTCAAAAAGAAGTGAAATTCATTGGCTAGTCTCATATAAAACTCAAGGATCTTCTATTCCAACTAAAAACACAGCTGTTAAGTAAAGGTGCAGCTTTTGTGTCACATGAGCTTTAATTAACCTCTGTATGAATTATTTAGGATTAATGCATGATGCTTTGGAGGGTAAACAACACCTTCTGAAGGCAGTTAATATTTTAAAGTAAGGGCACCAGTCTGTGCTGTCATTCTCTGCACTAATTATTTCCCCTCCCCTGCAGAGCTCAGTTTATGCAAGGTTATCAGGAAGGATGTTGTTAACAGAGGCAGTATGATCTACTGGTTAGAAGAGGGTCAGGATAATTGGGTTCTGCTATTCCCTGGTTTCTGCTATTGATTCACTGTCGGATCTTGGGAAGTAACTTAACTTTTCTGATCTCAGTTCAGGAAAGCACTTAAGTATGTGTTTCACTTTAAGCATATGCTTAAAGTTAAGCACATGTTGTCCAGAACAAGGTTTTTTCCTGAACTGGGGCATCTATGCTTCAGTTTTCCCATATTTAAAGTTGATATCGTTATCTCTACTCCACAAGGCTGTTGTGAAGATTAATTACTATTTAAAAGTTGCTTTGAGATCCTTGGACAAAAGATTTTGTATTAATTGTGTCATGCAGCTAAGCAATTACATACCAGGACAAAGAACTTGACTGCTATGAGATCACTTTGCCAAGAAAACACTGCAAATTGCACCATACTGTGCTCAAGATCTGAAGTAACTCCATGGACTTGAATGGAGCATACACAGCAACACTGAAAAATCTGGCTGCTTCTGCTTAGGTGACAAAATATGTGCCTATCTTTAGGCACCCCAGTTAGAAAATTTTGATCTAAATCACTTCCTCAAAGTTTAACAGCATATCTCTGAAACAGCCAGGAGAGGAAACCAGTTTGGGGCCTATAAACAATGGCAATGGACCCAGAGATAGACAGACACGGATTGCATTACAAATGAAATATATAGGTAGATATGTTAGGTTTTATGTGTCCTCTTCCTGTACTTTAACCATTAAACACAATTCACTCTAAGTCAACAGATATAAGGAAATGTTGGATAAAAATAAGAAGGAGTCTGGTGGTACCTTAAAGACTAACAGATTTATTTGGGCATAAGATTTTGTGGGTTAAAAAAAACCACTTCTTCAGATGCATGGAGTGAAAATTACAGATGCAGGCATTATGAAGAGAAGGGATTTACCTCACAAGTGGAGAACCAGTGTTGACAGGGCCAATTCAAAAATGTTGGATACAAATTTTTGTTTGAAAAAGAACAATCCCAGTAAAATAGCAGCCTAGTCAAGAGGCAGATAAAAGTTAGCAAGTACAGCTTCTGCATGTCATATCTAACTTAAAAATATTGTTGTGTCTGCACTTGAGCACTTCAGTGTGATGTTCAACTAATTTATCAGAGCCACTAAAATACAATTTGCTGAAAGTTGAAATCTTTTCCTTTGCAGGCCTTCCAATTAGTTTTTTATGTATGGGGCTTTCAAGGTATTTAAATCATGACCTAGACAAGATTTGCCTGGCAGTGTGAACTGTGATGTATATTAGGAAAAAGCAGCACACTGATGAATGCAAGGTTTGAGACAGGTATCCACAAAATGCTTACGGATAAAATTTGATGTCTTCCATTCTTGTTTACAGTGTTGCTGTAGCTGTGTTTGTCCCAGAGTATTAGAGAGACTAGGTGGGTGAGGTAATATCTTTGACTGGTACAAGAGACAAGCTTTTGAGCTGCATAAGAACAGCTCACCCATCTTGTCTTTATTGTAGACAAAATATATCTACAATCTTTAACAAACTGTTCTTGATCTCTCTAGTCCAGCTGATTTCATTTTTCCCCATTGATTAAATCATCCATCCATCCTTTAATGGAATCTTGCATTGTCCAAGAAATTCATGACTCTGTAGCTCCCCATATCTCTGGCTGTTTTGCTGACAGAGGAAGGCTATAAAGCTCTTGCACAGCTTATGTCACACTGTAGCTGACTCCATTGTCTAAACAAGAGAGAAAAGAATTCCCCTTAATGATAAAACTTATATGTTCGTCTTCTTTAGATTTTGTAGACTTTTCTTATTAGGAATTCAGTCTGTCAGAAGAAACAAAGTCCATGTGAAGGAAGTTTTATTGGCTCTGTGTTATGTTACGGTATTTTTATTAGATGGTGACATTCCTGAGACAGCACCTGCTGTGTGGATTTGGGCTGTTATCCAGAAAAGAAATAAAAAAGAAATGTGTGGTATAAATGTGAGTGGCAATGAGCTTGCCTTGCAGTAACAAAAGCCCACACGACAGAACAGTTGGAAAGTTAGAGTGAATCATAGTTTCTAAGCATTGGGGATAAATATATTTATAAGTGGCATTGTTATCGCCATAGCTTTTGGAGCAACAAAGATATAAAATGTCTCTCCTACAGCTGCTCTTCTTTCCTCTCCAAATGCCATTTTCTGCACAGTATGGATGGAAACTGAAAACTTTTCCTTCTCCAACATCTATGAATTTGTTAGGTCTCTCCAGCCCAATCTCCTGCCAATGCAGCAGAATCTGTAGTGAATGAGGGCCAAATTTTGCTCTCTATTATACTCATGCAAATCCGGAATAGCTCAAAATTTGTAGTTTATGGATGTATCCAAAAGTAGAATTATACCCAAAGATATTCTGGGCTTCCAGGATTGTTGTCTTTCTAAATAATTTGTTCTCTATGTGCTAAGATCAAATTCTTTTCATTCTCGAAGAATTGAGGGTTCACTCCACAAAACCAAAGAACTTCATGAATCTAAACAAATTTGTGCCATGATCTAAAAAATCATTTCCAACGTGTCAGTTCTCCCCCTCTCATACTACAAGAGAGATCTGGGTATATGGTCAAATCCTAAAAGACAGCTCATAAAATCAACAGGCTAAGAAGCTGTAAAACAGTTGAAAGAACTACAGAGGCATTTCAGAGTTGCAATTTTTGAGGCGTGTTTGGTTTATGGGGGAGGGTGAGTTGGTTGGTTAGTTAGATTTTTCTCCCTTTCAAATCCGTAGGAAATGTACCTAGAATTCACTCTGATTTGGTAAAGAGAAGTTGCATTTGTAAAAAACACCCAACCCCTCTGGTCCTTTAAGAAGGGAGAAGAGGTGTTGATTATGAAGCTATTGTCTAGTATTGGGACTCACCTCTCCTTTCTCTGAACCACCCAATAAACCCCCTCTCAACTTTCTAGCTTTCATCAAGTTTTCAGAGTGGCAACATTTCAGTCTTTGAGCCATATGTCTGTTTAAGTTCAGGGGTGTTGATTTTATGGGATTCAACCACATGACCCTAAACTACTGGGAGGCAAGTATGTAATTCCACAATGCTTTGATGGGAGACTAGACTTCAAGAGAAGGATACAGGTCACTTGTTCTTGATGTGATATCCAAAGCCCTGTACCGGACATGTCACTCCACTCAAGTTTGTTGAATACAGTCTGGGCTATGCGGTTTCTTAGGAGGAAGAATGGATATTTCAGATAAAATGAACAAACAAACCATATTATTGTTATTTATTTGAAGCAGCACCCGCTTTGTACTATGCATTTTCCAAAAACTCAAAAAGGACCTCACATTGAGAAACTTTCAATCTTTGGTCTGGTCCCTGGAAATCCTTTAGCTGTGCACAGCAGATGCGTAAAGTTATTATGCCAATAGATGTGAAGCAAGTATAGTTAAATGATAGGCATATATTTCTTCACATAGTATTAGGAAACCTTAAGTCTGCAAAAGCGAGTAAGATAAAAACAAGGAGGCAGTTTCTCAGCTGGTGTAAATTTACACCACCTGAGACTCTGTCCCTAGTAGTGGGCTGTGGTGGAGTGTGGGTGTTTCTGAAGAGACAAGTTAATGAGGTGCATAGCTATGTGCTCCCCACTTATTCTTTACTCTGTTGCTAGGCGGGAGAGATATTAGTGGGAACAGAGGTGCACTCTTGATAATGCAGGATCACCATCCTCTTTGCACTTCCTGTCCAGCTGACCATATTTTACATGCAACCCTCTGCATCTGCACTGAGCAGGATCTATCCCTGAGGGCTATTCTGTAAACATTATTCTAAAATCTGGGATGTATTATGTGGGGAGGAAGGAAAGGTAAGTGGAAATAGGATTCTCAGTATATTTGGCATAGCCCTTAAATATCTCCCCAGCATCAATCCAAGAGGGTTATTTCTAGAACTGGAGCAGATTTTGAGAATCTTAAAAGCCCCAAAATATCTTTCTTAAAAATAGAGTGCTTGTGATTAAACCCTGGAATCAATTCCATTGATTCAATTATTGAAGATAACTGAACACTAATGGTTTTTATGTTCCTTAACCCCTCATTTACATAATAGAATGGATATTAATACTATCTATCTCTCTGTGGAGAACTTTTCTGACTGAGATGGTGAAAATGTGACTTCTCTTTCCTGTTTCAAAGGATCAGTAGTACAGAAATTAAACTATATTTTCTCTACCTTATTTCTTTCCCTTTCTTTCTTCTGGTCAAGAATGTTCTGAGCCATGGGTTCATGACAGTGTAGCCTTAGCTATGGGTCTCTTGCTTTTGGGAAAAAAGAGGGATAGATCTATTCCTATTCTATTACTTAAATTAGTGATGAGTAACCCTCAAAAGATTCAGTGACTGTGTGTTGTATTTTGCATCCTGTGACCTGAACAAGAGCTCTGTGTAGCACAAAAGCTTGTCTCTTTCACCAACAGAAGTTGGTACAATAGAAGATATTACCGCACCCACCTTGTCTCTCTTGCATCTTGTGCAGTCATTTATGCAGGCAATCGGTATGAAATGCAACACTATTTTACAAAAGGCAGATTTTGCCAGACCAACCTGATCTCTTTCTTTGAAAAGATAACTGATTTTCTAGAAAAAAGAAACGAGGTAGATTTAAACTACCTGGATTTCAGTAAAGCATTTGATACAGTTCTAAATGGGGAATTATTCGTTAAATTGGAGAAGATGGGGCTTAATATGAGAATCAAAAGGAGGATAAGAAACTGATTTAAGTGCTTACAGTGAAACGTGAACTGTCCGGCTGGAGGGAAGTTACTAGTGAAGTTCCTCAAGGATCAATCTTGGGACCAATCTTTTTTAACATGTTCATTAATGACCTTTGCACAAAAAGTGGGAGCTTGCCAATAAAATTTGTGGAAGAGGACCAGAATATCATATGAGAAGATTTAGATGACCTTGAAAACTGTAGTAGTAAAAATGGGATACAATTTAATAGTGCAAAAAGGACTAACAAAATATTTTTTGCTGTAAGCTGGGGACTTACTAGTTAGAAGTGCCAGAGGAGGAGAACAACCTGGGTGTATTTGTTGATCACAAGATGACTATGAGCTGCCAATGTGATGTGGCCATGAAAAAGGCTAATGCAATCATAGGATGCATTAGGTGAGGTATTTCCAGTAGAGATAGGGAAGTGTTAGTACCATTATATAAGGCACTGGTAAGACCTCATTTGGAATACTGTGTGCAGTTCTAGTCTCCCATGTTTAAGAAAGATGAATTCAAACTGGAACTGACACAGAGAAGGACTACTAGGATGGTCAGAGGAATGGAGAACCTACCTTATAAGAGGAGACCTGGCTTGTTTAGCCTAACAAAGTGAAGGCTGAGGAGAGATATGACTGCTGTCTATATATACATCAGAGGGATAAACACCAGGGAGGGAGAGGAGTTATTTAAGTTAAGGGCCAATGGCGGCACAAAAACTAATGGCTATAAACTTCCATCAACAAGTTTAAGATTGAAATTAGATGAAGGCCTCTAATAATCAGAGGAATGATGGGGAGTAGTGGGTGCAAAAAACCTAACTTGTTTTAAGACTTAGCTTGATAAATTTATGGAGTGGATGATATGATGAAGTTGCATACAATGGCATATGGCCCTCCCCAACTGCAATTAGCAAATATCCCCAGTGGCTGGAGATTGGGCCCTCGATGGGGATGGATTCGAGTTACACCAAGAACAGATTATATCAGACCAACCTAATACCTTTCTTTGACAGGATAACAAACCTTTTGGATAGTGGGGGAGTGGTAGATGTGGTATATCTTGACTTTAGTAAAGCTTTTGATACTGTCTTGCATGACCTTCTCATAGACAAACTATGGAAATACAACCTAGATGGGTACATAACTGGCTGGAAAACCGTTCCCAGAAAGTATTATCACAGTCAATCTGGAAGGGTATATTGAGTGAGGTCCCGGCAGGGATCAGTTCTGGGTCTGGTCCTGTTCAATATGTTCATAAATGATTTAGATAATGACATAGAGAGTACACTTATTAATTTTGCAGACAATACCAAGCTCAGAGGGGTTGCAAGTGCTTTGGAGGACAGGATTAAAATTGATCTGGACAAACTGGAGAAATGGTCTGAATGTAAGCAGGGGGAATAGTCCCGCTCTTGTGGGGAACTTTTTGGCTTCTGTACTATCCCGGTGAAGTGGGCTAGTGAAAGGATCCGAGTCCCCGCTCCCACTTCCTTTACTCAGTGGCCTCCCTGCCCTTGAGGATTCCCCTTCCACTCTCCTGTCTGGCAGAGTCCTCATAACCCCAACAAGGCTGGGCCCAGGATTCCTGGGGGGCTTGACCCCCAACTTTGCTGTGGTCATCTACAACAGGGGCTAGGGTGTCCCCACTCTGGGGTATTTTCTCTGCACTGGGCACTTCTCTGGCCCACTGACCATTACATACAAGTCAAAGCAAATGCAAGTTATTTAATCAACAATTAATTTTAAAAAGAATAAGGAAAAATGGGAAAGGTTAAAGGAAACACATCACCCCGCTCTGTGGCAGGGAACATCACAAACAGTGTCTCTGGAACATCCAGGCAGTTCACAGTCTGTTCCTTGTAAGTCCCAGGCCTTCTTCTCTGGCCCTGGCTGTGCTGCAGGGATGCTGTGGGTTGGACACTTGCCCTGGTGGTGGCCACACACTCTCAGGCTCTAAGTGGTAGGACACTTCTGCCCAGTATCACCCCCGCCCTGTCGGGGTTACAATCCAAGCCTGGCCTGCAGAGCCTCCTCGCTGAGGTGTCTCCCTGTGCTGGGCCCACTCCCCAGGGTCCCCCTCGGTCTCCCTAGCTGCTCACCGCACCCAGTTCCAGACTGCTCCAGCCCCAGCTGCACCACTCTGTCTCAGCACTGCTGCTGCTGCTCTGCCTCCAGGTCCCTGGGCTGCTTCTTTGGCCCCCTCTGGCTCTGGTTGCTGCAGCTCAGCTCCCAGGACATGTCTGTTCTGCAGGCTGTTTCTGTGACTCTGCTCCCAGCACTGACCTGCTTCCTGGGCTGCTTTTCTGGCCCCTCTGGCTCTGGTTGCTGCAGCTCTGCTCCCAGGGCAAGTCTGCTCTCTCTGGGCTGTGCCTCTGGCTTTGGGACTGCAGCTCTGCTCCCAGGACAGGGTCTGCTCATTCTGGGCCGCTTTTCTGGTCCCTCGGGATCTGGCACAGCTCTGCTTCCCAGGTTAGCTTGGGCCCCTGCTTTCTCCTTACTCGGCCTCACTCTGTCTGACGCAGGCAAATCTAGCTCACATGGAGGACGGGACCTCCCTGGTTTCCTGACTCTCTGATTAGCCTGCTTGCCCTGTCATTCAGGCTGACCTGGAGCATTGGCCTCTCCCCATTGTTCCTGGGGGTGTCAGTCTCAGGGTCCTGATTCCCCATCGACCCTTTCCCCTTTTTAGTACTGGGAGCTAGCCAACCAAAATACTCCCACTGAATGTTAGTAAGGGGGCAACAGTCCCCTTACATGAAGTAAATAGGATGAAATTCAATAAGGACAAATGCAAAGTACTCCACTTAGGAAGGAACAATCAGCTGCACACATACAAAATGGGAAATGACTGCCTAGGAAGGAGTACTGTAGAAAGGGATCTGGGGATCATAGTGGATCACAAGCTAAATATGAGTCAACAGTGTAACACTGTTGCAAAAAATGCAATCATTCTGGGGTGTATTAGCAGGAGTGTTGCAAGAAAGACATGAGAATTAATTCTTCGGCTCTACTCTGAGCTAATTAGGTCTTAGCTGAAGTATTTTGTCCAGTTCTGGGCATCATATTTCAGGAAAGATGTGAACAAATTGGCGGAAGTCCAGAGAAAAGCAAGAAAAAAGATTAAAGGTCTAGAAAACATGACCTATGAGGGAAGATTGAAAAAAATTGGGTTTGTTTAGTCTGGAGAACAGAAGACTGAGAGAGGGGATATGATAACAGTTTTCAAATACATAAAAAGTTGTTACAAGGAGGAGGGAGAAAAAATTCTCCTTAACCTCTGAGGATAGGACAAGAAGAAATGGGCTTAAATTGCAGCAAGGGTGGTTTAGGTTGGACATTAGGAAAAACTTCCCATTGGGGTGATTAAGCACTGGAATAAATTGCCTAGGGAGGTTGTGGATTCTCCATCACTGGAGATTTTTAGAAAAACACCTGACAGGGATGGTCTAAATAATACTTATTCCTGCAATGAGTACAGGGGACTGGAATAGATGACCTCTCTAGGTCCATTTCATTCATATCATTCTGTGATTCTTTCCCAGGTATCTGGCCCACAGGGTTTAGCTCAGGGTTTATCTGATTGCCATATTTGGGGTCAGGAAGGAATTTCCATCAGGTTAGTTTGGCTGACACCCTGGGCTTTTTTTGCCTTTCTCTGCAGCATGGGGCACAGGTCACTTGTTGGTTTTTACTAAAGTAAATGATAGATTCTCTGTTATTTGAATCTTTACATCAAAGATTCGTGGACTTCAGTAACTCATCCCAGAAGTTATGGGCTTGTTGCAGGAGTGGGTGGGTGAGGATCTGCAGCTTTTGAGTTCATGATGTCAGACTAGAATATTATGATGGCCCCTTCTGACCTTAAAATTCTATGAGTCTATGCCATGCACAGTGTGTGCAAAACACTGCTGAATCAGAATTCATGGGGATAAATGATTCCCCAAGGTGGAAGGCAATGAAGACCCAGACCCTCAGAATTCCAGTTTGGTTCTGATAAGCATCCTATGCTTCTTGTTTATCTTCACCTCTTAAGGCTTCTAGATCAGACTTTCCTGGAAGATTTCCAGAAGTTAGCAGGAAATGTGGCCTGGTGGTTGGTGCACAAATGTAGGAATTTGGAACTCCTGGGTTCACTTAAGCTCTTGGTGTCTGTTTTCTGGAATGTGGGGATATTAATACTAGTTTGCCCATTAAAAGGGTCATTATGATTAATTCATACAATACTGTGAAAATCATGTGAAAGACATTATGTGGGAGCTGAGCATTGTAATTTGCCATTTATATTTACCCTAAATATTATGATGTCTTGCTGGGATGGGATTATCATAAAGAATAGCCTCTCTTCATGGTATAGCAGTGCTTTTGCAGAAAGACATGTGAGTATAACTGAAAAATAACTGAACACTTCAGAAACTTGGAACAAGTTCAGTTGGTGTTTTACAAATGGGCAAAGGTTAAGGAGGGTCCTTGTCTTTGTTTACTGATTCATACATTCCTACGTACTACTTATTTTCCCCTTTTAAAGACATTGCTAGTTGCATGGGAAGCCAGAAGCCTTTGCCTTTTTCTGCTGTTCTTGTGATTTTTTTTGCTACCTCTGACAGAGTCTTAGATAGAGCCTCAGTAGGCATAAATCAAAGTATTTACATTGGCTAAAATGGAGTTATGTTTAGTTATATCTGCTAAGGATCTGGCCGTTATCTTTGCAGCACTCCCTTTTTATCAGTTTCTTTTTTAGATAAAGCACTTAGGTCTCCCCTCTAACTTTGCACCCCTCTCTTCCTCCTATTACTTCTCACTGACTCCTATTATTTACAAAAAAAAAATAATTCTTCCCTTTGTCTCCACTTCCCTTGGGACTGGGCTGTTCTTTCTGGCCCCAATGTACATAGGTATACCAATTGCTATAGGCCACCTAACCTGGGAGCCCTTACCCTCACTCACCCCCCTGTACCTTTGCTATCACTGAAAAACAATGTTGTTTTCACTAATTAGGCAAAAGAGACTACACCATTGAGTACCTCTCAGACCTGTGCCTCATTACAAGGCACAACATTCATTTTAGACCCAAATTTGCCTCTGTTTGACACAAATCTCTTGTTATCCCACTGTTTATTGCTGTAAATTGTTAACGTTAGAAGCAACACAATTCAAAATGGAAGTTACAGAAAACTTTGTGTTTAATTAAGCCAAATCCCATGGAATTTTTCATGCTCCCTCCTCTGCTCTTTGAATGGTATCTTTCAGTATGGGTCTTTGCCTCACATTTTAAAGGCTAGTGGCAAGCAGGGGGCTATGGATCTAGGGGTACCATTTTGCTAGTAACTTACAACGAGCAGACTGCTTCATTGTCATTAAGGGATATTGCTCTGAAGGAGCAGGAGGTCATAGGAGCCAAGCACTGATAAAACTCTTGCAGAGATCATCCTGTCAGGGGGCAAGGCAAAGCACTCCATGAGAGAGAGAGAGCCCACACCAACATGAATAGTGCTGTGAGCCTGTAACTTTTCAGAGGAGCAGCATCAAAGCATGGTACTTAGACAAGGCAGATGTTCAGAGGAGGTGAGTCTTGTCACCAGTACAGTACTAAGAGGGAACAGGAGTTCACAGAAGCAGAGTCCAAGCTTTTCAGAGTTCATCTGAACCAAAGCTTCTGAAACATTGCTTAGAGGAACCAATGCTCAGGCATGCAGCTCAAAAGGCTTTGTATTTCCCAGAAGCTGAGTCCAGACTTAGCACTTAGAACGATCTATGGCTCTAATTCCCCTTCCAGGAGAGGAGGAACAGCACTTCCTCATTTTATTACAATTTCTTAATTGCACTGGCCCAAGGATTTTCTAACGAGAGCTCAGTGGCTTTGCCATCTCTCTGGAGTCTTCAAGGATCAAATCCTGCAAGGTGCTGAACATCCTCAATTCTCATTGACTTCATTAGGAGTTGAGGGTACTTACCACAACTAGAAATTGCCTAGATTAGAATTTTGCAAAATCAAGCCCTATATTCCCACATCCTATTTAATTTTACTTGCTGCTATTGCATGTCATCTCACAACAAACTTTTAAAATCTGCAATAAGGGTCTGGCACTACACAAATGCCTTAAAAAGTAATTTCATAGTAGTTCTGTGGTTTTTTCTCTCCTAAATGACTCATAAATTATGTAGATATTTCCCTTGTCCACCTCAGTTGTGAGGTGTGGTTTAGAATGGAACAATAGACAGTGGTCCTGAAGGCTCACTCATTTACTCCAAGGTAAATCAGGGGTAACTCCATTTATATCAGTAGTGCTACAGTGCTGTAAGTGAAAAGAGAATCAAGCCTGCCTATGTTGCCTTTTTCTTTGAGGGTTTCTTTCCTCCTGTATATGAAAAGACAGGAAAAAGAGAGAGATGGAGGGGGATGGGGAGCACATATTCGAATACCCATTATCCTTTCCTGTTCATCTCTTCTGATCTGTCACATATCACATTTTACATCCTTGCAGGCATATGGTGAGTATTAGTGATAATAGCTGCAGCATGTCGATCCTGGCCCTACACACCTCTCTCTGACACACTAGATTGCTGAGTGACATTTGCCTTGACAGAAAGAGTTTTGTTTTTCATACTCTTCCATACACCCAAGGATGCCCTCAATAAAGGTGAAGAACAGGGGGTTGTGTTTTTGTCATAGCTGATTTTCATGATATCCAGGCATCAGATTAATATTCGGACTGCAGGGTAAATGTACAAAGCTGAACCATTAACTCTCACCAAATCATGGATGTGATGGATGTTCTGCTCACAAAATAACTGCAAAGGGGTTGAGGTTCCCTCAGTTATCCATGATTCACATTTATTTGATGAACATCATGTAGAAATTTTCACTCTATGAAATTGATCATTTCTATTCAAAATGTCACCTGTTTTGCTTAATTTTGATTGGTCAGACAAGTCACATGGTAATGTTTCTATTCCCTGAACATGGGCACAGCCTTGGAGTAAGCTACACCATCGCAGAAGCAACCCCAGAAGGCATTGTACCTTGGAAAGCACAATGTCTCCTGTACTCTCCTCTTGCACTAAACAAGTAATCTGCTACAGCCTTTTACATGGTGCAGCATACTCTCCTCCCCTCTATGTCACATCCAGCCAGTACCTGTCACTTTCGCAAAGAGGGGTATCTTAAACCCTTCCCACCTATCCTTTTACTGATCACTTGCTCCCATGGGAAAGGGATGCATTAGCGGAACAGCCTTGGCTCTCTGGTCCACACCTGGAGTTGCGATTTGGGAAGGTTTTATGCAGCCATACACAGGGATGGGGAAGACTTCACTGCTCCCCTGTATGGTTGTGTGAGATGACAGTCCAATCTAGCACAGGGTGAGCACAGCAGAATGGCTGGCATCAATACCTGAAGACTTAACCTTCAGCTTTTGCAAATACTCAAGTGTGCAGCCTGTGCCAATATCCATGAAGGCAAGACTCAATCACTTGCATATCTGCAAACAGCAACCATCAAAGGCTCATGATCAGGGATAGAGAGATTTAATGAAAAATTGCTATGAATATTTGCTAAAAATATTTCATAGTATTCACTCTAGTGGCTGGTTGGTTAGAAGAGAACAGAAATCAGGTGGGATGTGGGCAAAATCTGGACTAGTCAAAGTACAGAAAAAGAAATATAGACATAAAACTGCAAATGTGGGAAATTCCCCTAAGCCGAATAAATGATGTCTGTTCTATATTACAGAGGAAAGCAAAATCATCCCCACTAATATATCATGAGGTAAGCACAAATTGGGTATTATGTATTTATTTTAACAGATGAGCCTGACCCACAAAGTTCAGATCTGGACCCAAATTTCCCCAGATTTCAGTATTCTGGGCAGATCTGGATTTGTTTCAGGTCTACCATCTAGCTTATGCTAGATGGGGCAATACTCTAAGGATTGTTCTTCTGGTCAGAATCACTAGAGTACATTATGCTTCAGATCTGCACCAGCATTCTTCCTCCTCAACCATTCTTTAACCGCCCCCCCTTCACGCCCAACCCTGACACCTCCCTTATACCAGAACAGGGAGAGCTGGTAGCATAATGTTTCATAGAGTCAGCTGTTCATTTAGGGCTGAATCAAAGTCTTTTTTTGCCAACTCTCTGAGTGCAAATATCTGGTGTTAGGGGGCTTATTCCTTTACCCACTTACTTCCCTGGTCCTTCTTGCATGAACAGAGAGCAACAATTCCCGAAGTCCAAAGGTGCAAACAGTTCGATGTTTATTGGGATGAACTTCCAGCAAGCATGATTCCAGTTTCCTTCCCTAGTGTCCCCCTTCCCAGCTCTGACACCACAGAGCCTTACCTGTGTCCCTGTTCCCATTCCCCCCCTTAGCAAAACATGATTCCAATTTCTCCACCTCCATTCCCTGTTCCCATTCCCCCCCTTATCAAAACATTATTCCAATTCCCAGCTCCCATTCCCTGTTCCCATTCCACCCCCCCCAACTTCCTGATTGACTGCAGACTATATAGTAAAACTTGAGTTCTGCTTAGCTATACCTTAACCAATCATTTTACTGAAATTTAACTAGCCAATCCTAACATATTGTAACATGATTATTTATCCAATTATATCCCACTACCTTAATTAGTTTACACCCAGCAAAATTAATTACACAGCAGACAGAAACAATCACAGAACCAGACAGAGACCATGCAAATAAACAATAGCAAAGTGGGAACTATAATGACAAAACAATACAGAAGTGAGGATTTTACATCCCATCTATTGATAAGTGAGTTCTTGCCAGACAGAATGCTATCAAACTAAGTTTCTTTTTATATTTGCTATGCACTTCCCTTTCTCTGGAGACAATATGCATTATCAGGACAGGATTGTATTCCTAACAGCCAAATAGCACCTTATTTCAATGTTGTTAGTTTGGAATGTGAGGATGTGACTGTTCGCTGCCTCTGCTGCTTAGCCAAAGATCTTAGCCTAAGCATAGGGCCTCAGACTGTCACAGTAAGAGAAGGACCTTACACCAGCAGACAGTGATTTTGATTCTTTCTTTTATACCTCTATAACTAGCTAAGTGATAAGAATATACCTAAATTCTTAGAGTATAGGCCTTTACAGACAGGCCTGAATATCTATATCCTAACATCTGGCCTATACATGTGATCTGACAAATATACACACTGCCCTAAGAGGAGCAGAGTTAAAGAGTGTTTTACTGATTGGGTTTCTGTAAAAGCTAATATTGCAGGGAACAAGCTGCTTTGTGCTTAAAAAGCCCAGCCATTCTCCAATGAGAAATCAGAGATGGAAAATTCCTATTAGGTTACATCTAAGTCCATCCTTCAGGGTCCAGAACAGGATTATTCCCTACCTTATATTTTCTAGTGCTTCAACTAATCCAGTTATAAAAAAATCAGTTTATGGGGCTTCTACCACTTTCCTTGGGACTCAGTGCTGTTGACTATTATACATCTCATCACTAGGCAATGTTCCCTAATAGTCAACCTTATTTTTTTTCTTAGTTGCTTTCCATTAGTCCTCACTATGTTTGTGGCAAAAGGGAGTTATTAGAATTGTATATGTTTTTTGGAGGGACCACAGCTCTCATCTTGTATAAGAACCAACACACATTATATCATTAACTAGCATAAAACTGTATCCTTTCTTTCTTTAAAATAAACAATATCCTGTTTGTTTTTTGCTGAGTCTTACAAAAAGAGCTTTGATAAACGAAGGGTGGGTTCCATTAAAGCCCACTACGTTTATTACTTACAGCTGCTCATTGGCTCATCTTGATATTAAACCTTAGTGGCAAATGAAAGAATGAAATAAAAACACTGGGCCATGTGAATAGCCTTCACACCAAAGAAATCCTAGCCACCTCAAATATACCTCAGACTGCAAGAGACACAATGTCTCTGTATGCCTTTGTTTGGGTTTGTACAATGGGATGCTAGTGTTTTAAGTGTATGGGACCACTTCTGTGACTGAGGCTATGGTTATACTGCCCCACGTCCTTCCCTGTACCTCTATAATGTCGATGCTACAGGTGTGAAATAAAAAGTTCCTAATTTGCATTAATGTAATTTAGACAAGCCCTAATGACACACTTGATTTCTGCTATTAGGCATTGTCATTTATTGTCTTCAGTTGGAGTTGTCAGTGCTCAGTGTTTGTGACATAATGACTGAAGGTGTCTGAAGTTGGGCACCAAAAAAAAATTGATGCACCCCCAAATTTGTGGACATCCTGTGCCTCATCCTTGTGGAGATTAAGGGCAGTTTTGCTTCTTTGTAAAGTACTTTTTGCTAGATTCCATTAACTTTACTCACACTATGTGTCATCTTACTCTGTGAGTAGTCACATTAAAGTCAATGGAGGTTACTTGTGAAATGAGGTTATCAGAATTTGGATTCTAGAGATAAATAGCTGAAAACCACTATACAAGTGCTAAGTATTATTGTTATTAATAAAACATACTTGCTGAGCTCTCTGGGTGGTGTGTAGACCTTAGACATGAAATTCTTTATTGAACATCTTCACTGTTTGCCAAAGCTGTGGTTCAGGGGGCTTTTATGAGTGTACAGCAAACTTTTTCCAGTGATGGATATAGAGAGATTAACTTTAGCCTACATTAACTACATAATTTCCTTAAATCTGATAATCATGTTTTCTCACTTGTGAAGTTCCATCCTGTTTTCTTTTAGAAAGGTGATACATTCTTTCCCCCACCCAATACCCCCACCTCCGCCCCTCTCTCTCTGGCTCACACAATAAAGCCATCTTTGTAATAGGAATGGCTCAATTTTAAGTGCGGCCTGTATCCACAGGATGTAATTCTCTCATGATAACTACCTTTGTGTCTAATTACTTAATTAGGTAATTACATAAGTGCTCTAAGCAATGAACTTGTGCAAAACGAGTAAATCATCCAAGTTCATTGTTCCTGGACAGGAAAGGGTAAATTTTATGTTGCATAGGTTTTGTTAATAAGCGTCACATATTAGAGATGACAATTTTTAATACCCTCTATTAAATGCAGCTATTGATTGGCTATGAAGATTCATTTTTATTCACTGGCACCATTTATGGTGTCACAATGAACTACTCAAACAGAAAAAAAACCCTCAAAACCCAGAATTCATGTTTTCTTTCCAATACCATTAATTCTACCGACTTCACATTCTTCTTTGACTGCCAGATAAAAAATAACTGAGTTTGGGTGTTGTGGCTTTTTATTTTCAGTCTCATTTTCCATATCACTGGGGCCAAATGCTGAAATCCTTTCTGAACCTTTCCTTAGTCAGGTGCCTCTTTGAATTGACTGTGAGTTTTTCCTGAGGAAGGAGTAAAGGATTTGACTCAGACCGTGCACAAAAAGTTCCAGAATGTTGCTGTGCTCAAAGTTGTTCTTAGAAATGACATTGCTAAGACTGTAATCTGATGGTTAGTAAAATAACTTCTTACTTAGGAATATTTGTTAGGACCATTAATGTCTTTACATTAAGTTTCTCCTGCTTCATTGTTTAGGAGGGTTTTTTATTCTGATAATCTGATAAATGATATTATTATTATAAATAACAATTGTATTATATTAATTTGTATTTCCCTAGAAGTGCTAATCATAGACCAAGACCCTACCCTGCTACATGCTGTGCATGAACAAAAAGACAGTCCCTGCCCCCTGGAGCTTACATCCCTATTTTCTATTGAAATGAAAGGAAGAGAAAACAAAGTGGGTCCTCCTGGAATACCCTTTGGATGTAGGATTTCCTTGATGTCTGTGGGGTCACATATTTTACAGCTTTAGATCCAGAGAATGGCTTATTGTAGTTTGCATGAATGATGAATGATCTCAGTTTGGAATCTTTCCATTGCCATAAACGTTAAAGCTGAAAGCACAAATGTCATAAAGTGCTGAGGCTCCACCCCATATCGTGCTCTTTTCTTTATCTGGTTCATGGGACCAACTTTTTCAAATGTGAGTCCCTAAAATTATTCTCCTAATTCTCAGAGACACTAGGAATCCACAGCTTCCATTGACTTTACAAATGTTAGGCTCCCCAGGGGGTGAAATGGCTGTGCACCACCACCAATTCAGGTGTATCTGTTAGTCACACAATCTTCCCTTACTCTGTGTGGACACTTTTCATTCCCTTTAAGAAAGGCTTTTTTTGTTTGTTTGTTTTTGGTTTAGCTAAACCCCATTACTGATCAATTTAAACTATATTGAAATAATCCTGGTTTAACACTGGTTTAACCGGGCTGCCGGAACAATTTTTATAGTGGGGGTGCTGAGAACCATTTCAAGCTAGGGGGTGCTGCAGCACCCCCAGCACCCTTAGTTCCAGGACCTATGGGTTTAACCCTGCCTTTTGCACCAGTTTCAATAGATTGATTTTAAAACACACTTTAAATTAAACAGATGCCACTTTGTATGTAAACAAGCATTATTAGAAACTATTCAGAACTACTCTCTAGTAAGGCCCAAATCCAAAGCCCATTTAGGTCGACAGAAGTCATTCCATTGATTTCAGTACGCTTTGCATCATGCCTAAAGTGCCAAGAGAAAGTTTCCTATTTTATTTGGAATAACAAGTGTCAGATACCAGCATTGTCAAAAATAAATAAATAAATAAAATAAAGAAAAGATAAAACCCGTCACTTTGACTTTCTGCCTGTCATGCAAACTTGTAAAACAAAACAAAATAAAAAAAAACCCAATACCATACTGAAGACTAAACTAATAAAACCATATAACCATTCACCACTAAAAAGGAAATGAGCTAGCTTTGGAGGAAAAATAGCTGTTGTCTGTTGTGTCATGTCACGTCTCTTGTATATACCTTGCAATTCCAAAAGAAAAAAGAAAAAAATCATCTGTAAAGAAACAAAGGGACTTACATTCATGCTTAATGATCCAAATGTGATACTTTCAGGCTGTACTAACCACTGACATCTCTAATTTGGTATTTTTATTTCTTCATGTGAGCTGTGATCAATGTCCAAATTTAAGACTTAATTTTTAAGATTTGGTTTAACATTGACCCCAAAATTGCTGCATTTATTTCTGCTAGTTTCCAAATGCCAGGAGGATTCCCATTTATTAGATTTTATGTGTCTGTAAAATGTTTATTGTAGTGACATATGTCTACTTATTTTATTTTTGTTTTACCATAAGGTAATATTACCAGGAGAGACCAGACTTGGCCAACAGCCTTTCAGGAAAGGCATTTCTTTTTCTTTTGGTCTCGACAGCTTAGAGCCTTGCTGAACGATTTAGCATGAAATGAAATTCATTTTCCAAGCTCCATTCAATCCTCACTTTTATTATGCAGACACAAAAAGGCTGATCACGCCAAGTGATGTTCTCTAACCCTGCCACACACAGTTATAGAAGGCTGATTGCAGTGAAGAGCAAATGCTGATACCACGGCTTAGCTTGTCTCCCCAGTAAACTACAGCAAGAAGGAGTACGACATAAGATTGAATCTGTGACTTTCAGAATCAAATAAAATATCTAGTGCTGAAATGACTTTTACCCTTTCTGCTCCATGCTTCCCAAGTCTTAACATTGTTCACAACACATTGCCTTCCAGGTTTCCCAAAGTGATTTGACAGCGACTTTCAAAAAGTATGGGTCATTTGTTATTTTACATTGAAAGATAACTTTTTTTTTAACAGTCACATTTCAGACTACATGAGTTTGGGATGGAATGGTGACTCTTCAAACACATCTAAAGGAAGAAAAAAATTAAGCCACAGATATATGCTGTGATTTTTCGATGCTTGCAGTTACCAATAACTTAGTTATATATTATTGATCCAACCTTGTATCTTGCATTAGCCTATCTGTGTATTTTAGATGTCTGTTCTTTTGCTGAAATTCTTTTTGAGGTAAGAAATTAATTCATACAATGTTTGATTATGCTCACTTGCTTAGGCCCAGATAATGCAAAGGCTAAATCAAGCACCCATCTTTAACGTGTGAGTATCCCAATTCAATAGGATTATTCAAATGTGTAACATCACACATTTTGGTTGTCTTGGCAGGATCAGGGCTGTAATGTCTAGGGCTTAGTTTTACTCGTTTTTTGAAACAAGTAGGCCAAATCCTGCTTCCCTTATTCATGTGAGTAGTCAGTGGAATTTGATGAATGAGTAAGGTGAGCAAGACTTGACCAAATATTTGTAAATTACAACAGTGTACTTTTAAAAAATAATATTTTCTTCTACTTCCCTATACCTAGCTGAAAATATCTCCATAGATTCATTAAAATAGATATTTTCCTTATTTAAACAAAAAGATTTCCTACTAAAATTTTAAAAAATGATGTATTTCCATTAGATTTGTATGTCTCTTTTAATAATTTAAATAACTACATCTTCTCAAACTCATCTCTCAGATATTGTGGGACAAGCAGACAGAGGGACAAAGTGACACAGCAGCCAGATATCACAGATCTTATTTGCCTTGTGAAAAAAGTTGATTACACAGAAAAATAGGCTATTACAAACACAAAGGATAGCAAAAACAGATGGTATGCATTCCTCTGGCATATACTGGTGGCTGTTTGGGCATTAAACATTTGTCTGATCCAGTTTCCTCCAAGTAAGAAATCTAGACTCTGCTCACAGGGTGCCTTTCTTTGAATGCCGCATATTAAACAAAGTCCATTATTGCTTGCGGGACATATGGGGAAAATGACGAAAGTAGGATGGATTTTAGAGCTCATTCCACCATTTAAAAAGAAATAATAAGAGTTCTTACTTCATTGAAACTCAGTAAACGATCATGGGGAAATATTTTGTTTCAAATAAAATGTTTAAAATAGGAGAATGGAAACACTTTTAAATAAAATAAGAAAATGCAAAAAACCCAATTATCCCTGCTAATGGCAAGATCTCTTTTTATGCTGCTAGTACTGTCATGGAGACATTTTTGTGTGATCCATTTATAAGACCTACCTCCTCATTGGCTTCAGAGAGGATTTTAGTATAGAGACCTGCTTGAAAATGGATGACATAATGTGAGCCCATATATTTTATATTCCTGTTATCACAATAGCAGAATCCATGACATTCTATAAACCTGCCTCACACCCATCACCTGCAGTTACAATGAGCTGCTGTTACTACCATACAT
Organism: Dermochelys coriacea; assembly: GCF_009764565.3. NCBI lineage: Eukaryota > Metazoa > Chordata > Testudines > Dermochelyidae > Dermochelys > Dermochelys coriacea. Next base: position 93,226,535 of record NC_050073.1, on the reverse strand, counting down.
GGTTGTTGTTTTTAAGTCACCGTGGATTAAAGAGGAGAGAAAAATGCACTACGGTGCTAGCCCATGAAATAGAATGTGTGGGAGTCACGCACAGTGTATATTTATTTACTTACGATGAGCCCCAGCCATGAGCCATCAGCTTACAGTTTCCCTTACAATCACCCTCATTGGCTATTCATGAGCAGGCCATGAATAGCAGGATTATATCCCTATTCATTCTGGTTTTGCTTCCCAAGTAAGAACTATTAAATAGTCACTTTTCAGATTGGTATTATTAACTGTTTGTTAGTGCCATATTTTACTAATAGTACTTTCCTTATAGTTTTACACATGCAGCCCACAGAACTGGAAGTGGTTCGAGAAGAGAGCACAATCATTGGGGTTTTTTTAGAGAAATAGCTATCATATATTAGCAAATGTAAACTGAATAAAATAATCCCCAGGTGGCACAGTGCAAGGCCTATTCCAGTGAGCAGAATGGCTTAAAATGTTAATCAGAAAAATCTGGGTCTCCAATATTCACATTGCCTATCTCTCCTCTTAAGATTTAAGGCCTGAAGGGACCATTCTGATCATCTAGTCTAACCTCCTCCTGTACAACAAAGGCCATTGAATTTCACCAAGTAATTCCAGCATCACGTCCATAGCTTCTGAGCATAATAGGGCATATGATTTTAGAAAGACATGAAAGCTTGATGTAAAGACTTAAAATGATGGAGAATCTACCACATTGCTAGGAAACTTGTTCCAATGGCTCATTACCTTCACTATTAAAAATGTTCATCTCATTTCTAGTCTGAATTTGTCTAGCTTCAGCCCCTCCATCCCTGGACATCTGCATCCTTCTATAGTTTCTCAGATTACTGAGTTTCTTTTGAAATAAAGGTTTCTTTCTACATGGAAGTGCACAAATGTGAGTATTTGAGGAACACAAACTGACAATCCTCTGGTATAATTAGGAGGGGCTTTAAGACATGCTTCACTACCCATCCGTTTTTCCAGGATTTTCTCAACAGGCAGATGGTAAATCCATGTCCTGAATGTTTATGGCTCCTCCTCTTTCTGTTGTCTGTGAAGGAGATCTTCAAACCTCCCTCTGCTCCTGCCCCCCACACTTTTTTTTCTGAGCATGTGCAACCTGCGTTGGGACTGAGTGAGCAGCTGGATAGCAGTTCAGAGACTGTCTCCTATGTCTTTTTTAGAAATTTTCCTGGCTTTTTTTACCCATGTTTGTTTATTTCAAATCCAAATTAAGGTGATTGGTAACATTGAGATGTATTTCATGCAATTCTATCATTTCAGGCCATGTATATACTATAAGAACAATACTAGAATAGCTACAGCACTGCCAGCATAAACCCATACTGTAGGTGAAGCCTACAGAGATAGAAGGGGTTTTCCAATGCGTTATGAACATCACCTCCCCAAATAATGATAGCTAGGTTGATGGAAACATTCTTCCATCGATCTAGCTGTGTCTGCACTGGGGGTTAGATCAGCATAACCATGCCATCTTAAGTGAAGTAACTATGCTGACCAAACCTCAGTGTTGTCCTTAGTCCCTTCCCCTCTGAAGACGAGGGTGACTGACCAGTGAAGATCACAAGAAAGATTGAGATGAGGCCATATTCTAGGTGATCTGGGCTGATCCTTTCCTTTCTTAAGTTTTGTTTGATATATTGTGATGCAAGTTTGTAATTTGTCCAAGGTGCCTGGGGTACTGGATAGACATGACCTTAAAATCTCAGGGCCCCACTCAACTCAGTTCACTGTAAGCAGCACAACAGAAGTGGATTTTTAGGGATAAGGGGCTCTGCAGATGAGCTCAGGAAGGTCATACCATGCATAAGAGGCTGCCTGGGAGAAGGCACAGAGGTGATGCAAATGGGAGGACCAGGCTAGGAACTAGATGATCACTGCAGTCTCTTCTGATCTTAAAATCTGAAATATATCAACACCTGGTGGGTCAGAGTGGAGAGGGTGACCTGAAGCTCCATAAGGAAAGATAAATAGGGAGATGTAGACTTCTGTTGAGCGTTAAAGATGGGGATATATTTAATTAAATACATTAATTTAATCAAACAAAGAACTAAGCCTTGATATTGAAATTACTACAAACATTACATCAATCAACCATTTGCAAGACTTCATCCATAAAACCGACACAATGAACAGCATGGTGTTTAATTTTTCTATCCCTGAAAGGCTGAAGGCAAAGTCAAAGGGATTAGGATTTGATCAAACCTGTTGTTTCATGGCAATTAAAGTATTTCATATATGAAATTTAGCTGCACCCTCTCTTTGGCTCTGTATGACATTGCATCTGCTTATCCAAAATTATCAGAACTTTAATTAAATTGAAAAATAAAACTACCACCAATGACTTCTCTACTAATTGAATTTATCCTTGAAATTAGTGCAATTTGGGGATAGCCACACCAAATTTTGATTTACCTATAGAGAGGTTTTTAATACTGAGTGAAATGCATATAGCAAATCCAGAGGAAAATTATTTTTCCTAAGATGATATGGCACAACCTTCAAATCCAAAGAATATGGGAGCTGTTTCCATCCCATTATTCATTTAGAATCCCCGGTGTGTGGTGGATGGATGAATGAACAGACAGAAAGATAAAAATAATCTGATTTGTTCTTACACTGAATATTAATTTGCCTTTTTATTTTAAAGAATATCAAGGGAGGGTTGTTATTTTTTTTTGTTTTGTTTTCTAAAAAGCAGGTCAGAATTTTTCAGCTAACAGCCCTAATGCTATCGGGGAAAGCAAACAAAGATGCTTAGAAGCAAATTGTACTAATATATGATATGGCAGGGCAGCAAAACAGCACTCCACAGGAAAGAGACAGGCACAAACCCTCAGGAATGAGGCTGGGCATTTAGATTCCACAAGCTACCCTACTAGAAAAAAGTTTAGATAACTGAGCTGCCTTCCCCAGCTCAGTCAGTAGGCTGAGACGGAGAGATTTGCACAACATGATTGATAGAGGCATGACATACCAGTCCAGGAATTTTTATAATGACATAGTTCAAAATCCAGCAGTTTCTTTTCAAGGCAGTGGTGAGAAGATTACAGATTTGTTTTTAACTTTTTAATTCCCAAAGTCTTTCTGGGACAATCAGTAGGCATGGACATATTTCTCTGACTGACAGGGAGGCCAGTATAGTATCCTCACACACGTATTTGGAGGTGCCACAATTTCTACTGACATTTTCAGTATTAATGGGAGTGGCAAGAAACTACTAATTTTATTTCCTAGATGACAGGAAATGGCAGGGATAGCTATTACTTAGCACAAATGAGAAAAGGAATTAGTATGGATGTGTGAACTAGTACAGAGAGACTATACAGCCCAAAATTTGAAATTTGTAAAATTTCTACACCAGACCTTTTGGTCTGTATAGGTGTTTAAATCAGTAAGTTCAAATAAATCATCCTGGTTATCTTAACATATTTTAATAGCATATTTTACTATTGAGCCTTTATTTCACATGCACAAATTGCCTTACATTGAACAGAAGTTGTGGCAGTGGCAGAATCATTTAGAAATTGCTTCATGGAGATGAAAGCTGTGTCAAAAGATATTCAATTCAGTATTTGCCCCCACAGATTTCCATCTGCAACTGCAGTTTCCAAGAACAAATTATAAAATGGTTAAAGACAAACAACAGATCTAAAGGATGAAGGATCAGCTGTTTTGCCATATTTCCTAGAAGAAACAAAATGAAACTTTGGGACAAAATGGTCATACCCAATGGTGACAGAAAAGGCAACACTGAGAACATAAGTACACAGTTTTAAGTATAGTTAAAATATAGCTTGGGGGAATTAAATTTTTATTTTTAAAATATTTTTGATATATAATATTGATGTTTATTTTAAGCATTTTAATTTTTTTATCTATTCCAATTTTCACAGTTGTGAGAAATTCTAGGAAAGGGAATTAGACAATAATTATTTAATGACTTTAGACACTGAGATTCAAAAAGTTTAAAGCTTTATAAGCATTAAAATACAAATTGTCAACATCGCAAATCAAAATAGGCAGAGTAAGTATCCTCAAATCAAAATCTAAAAAGTTCTCAATCAGCATGTTCTTAATTTGCCTATCTGTAAATTTTGAGTATCGTTGACAGAAATATTTTTTCATTGGTTTGTGTGTGAACAGTGAAATTGATATTTATCCACATTTACCCATAAAAATCTAATCCTTCCAAAACCTGGATCTAATCCACAGATAACAGATCCAGAGTTAAGTTTGTATCCAGGGTTATAGATTTTCGATCAGGTTTTAGATTTTGGATCAGGATCTAAACCTCAACAGAAGATGACTCCTAGATTATCTAATATCTATTTTAAAATAAAGGTTCATCTTTTCCTACACTAAGACGGGAATGGCCACAAAGAAAGAAAGAAAGAAAGAAAGAAAGAAAGAAAGAAAGAAAGAAAGAAAGAAAGAAAGAAACCACAAATCCAGATGTAGCTGTGAAAGCAGATGGCAGAGTCCTCATTCACTTGTAACAGAGGTAATCGGAAGCATCAAAACATGGTGATTGACAATGCCTAGTGACTGATGACACAGCTCCTGCTCCTGTGAACTATACCTGTGCTACATATCAGACTTTAAAGTGTTTGCCACTGGGAAAAGAAGAGAGTTAACAGCTCAGTGATACAAACACAAATATGTCAGCCTTTTCAGCCAGTCTCTGCCTCCCCCCTGTGAAATATCTGTTTTATCAGCTGCAGTGCTACTTGTGGAACATGGTTGTTTGTGGTGAGGTTATTTTTTCCCTTCCATCTAATGAATAAGCTCATTGTTGAACATTTAGTGGTTACACTTTTATTAATCTTAGCTGTCTGCAGAGATGCAGAAACATGTTGGCTAGTCAGAAGGGAGGTTCTTTTTCATGTGGCATCACAATACAAACACATTTTTGTGTATTTTTGTCCTACTGCCAAATCCAAACAGAACCTACTCCTCTTAGTCTTGTTTCTAGTGGCTCAGGTTGTATGAGTAAGATTGTGCCTGGGGAAGCTGATTACAGGAGAGCTTAAAGCAGGATTAATCTGATCTGGAGTGGGGAAGGGAGAAGTTATTTAAAAGAACCACAGTGTAACTGTAACAAGGTGGGGGGTTCTTAAAAGTTCAGTATCTGTATCTCTGTGGGGAGGTACGGAGAGAGATGAATTTTGTTAGAGAAGACAACTTTTTATGAAAGCTGTGATAGTTTGGGGGGGGGGAGAGGGGGAAATAAACTCTCCCAGTGAGCAGTCTCTCTTACTCTGTTTAATATTCTCCAAGTTTGCCAGCTAGGAGAAAGATTAACCTGGAGAACTCTCCAAAACAAAAAGAAATACATATTTCAAGTGTGATCATTTTGTTCAGGCTCACACCATCTCTCTTTTACTCTTCTTCCTCTGATTAGTATCACCTATAAAATCTGCTCATAATTGTTAAAATGTTGAGATTGAAGATACTCCATGTAAATGTGAGATAAACACAAAAAATTATGTTTGCACACTTCACTCATAAGTGACATGCAGCCATCTTTGGAGTGGAATGTGCCAGCTCTTACAACAGTCTCTAAGGTGCCACAAGTACTCCTTTTCTTTTTGCGAATACGGACTAAGATGGTTGCTACTCTGAAACCTCTTTAACAGTGTACAGCAGTGCTATACAATCATTTAGGATAGGAAGGACCCATTTGATACAAGATGCTGAATGCCTCTTGCAAGATGCTGAGCACCCTCATCTTCCACTGAAGGCAGTGAGAGTTGAAGGCACTCAACACTGGTTCACGCTGATATGAAGAATGTTATTTTTCTCTTTAGAAACCTTGTCCTTCCTCAGTCCATCCCCTTCCTGTTATTTGTAACCTTCCCTGCCCCCCCACTCCCCTTGGGATCCCATCCATTATTAGATTGTAAACTCAGTGAGGTGAGAACTTTGGCCCACATCCTACACTATGGCTGAGGAGTACAAACAGTAGCTCAGGGCCAGGTGGCAAAGGTGGCCTTTGCACTCCCCATCCTTGTCCAGTTGTGCACTCGTCCAGTCTCCTGACGTCATTACTTACTGAATTGTGTCTGCGTTTGCTTGTGGTTTTTTGACCACCCATTTTGTTATTGCCATTTGCTCTATAGTGGTGGACACTGAGCTATCTAGGTCCTGATTCTGATTTCATTTACACCCATGTAAATGAGGAGAAACTGCAGCAAAAGTCAGTGGAGTTACCCTGGTGTAAACAGGATCTGAGTGAAAAGAGTCACATTACTATTGTTACTGGGCTGTGGTCTGGGTGAGACCCCATGACATGTTTGTACTTAGCAGAATTCTCCCCTAGTTCTCTTATCAACATTGGCATGCTGAAAGAAATGCAGTACTTGTGGCACCTTAGAGACTAACAAATTTATTAGAGCATAAGCTTTCGTGAGCTACAGCTCACTTCATCGGATGCATTTGGTGGAAAAACAGAGGAGAGATTTATATACACACACAGAGAACATGAAACAATGGGTTTATCATACACACTGTAAGGAGAGTGATCACTTAAGATAAGCCATCACCAGCAGTGGGGGGGGAAGGAGGAAAACCTTTCATGGTAACAAGCAAGGTAGGCTAATTCCAGCAGTTAACAAGAATATCAGAGGAACAGTGGGGGGTGGGGTGGGGGGGGAGAAATAACATGGGGAAATAGTTTTACTTTGTGTAATGACTCATCCATTCCCAGTCTCTATTCAAGCCTAAGTTAATTGTATCCAGTTTGCAAATTAATTCCAATTCAGCAGTCTCTCGTTGGAGTCTGTTTTTGAAGCTTTTTTGTCGAAGGATAGCCACTCTTAGGTGCACTACGATATAACCGCATTTGCTCCAACCCCTCAGACAGAGACAAACACCTACAAGATCTCTATCATGCATTCCTACAACTACAATACCCACCTGCTGAAGTGAAGAAACAGATTGACAGAGCCAGAAGGGTACCCAGAAGTCACCTACTACAGGACAGGCCCAACAAAGAAAATAACAGAACGCCACTAGCCATCACCTTCAGCCCCCAACTAAAACCTCTCCAACGCATCATCAAGGATCTACAACCTATCCTGAAGGACGACCCATCGCTCTCACAGATCTTGGGAGACAGGCCAGTCCTTGCTTACAGACAGCCCCCCAATCTGAAGCAAATACTCACCAGCAACCACACACCACACAACAGAACCACTAACCCAGGAACCTATCCTTGCAACAAAGCCCGTTGCCAACTCTGTCCACATATCTATTCAGGGGACACCATCATAGGGCCTAATCTCATCAGCCACACTATCAGAGGCTCGTTCACCTGCGCATCTACCAATGTGATATATGCCATCATGTGCCAGCAATGCCCCTCTGCCATGTACATTGGCCAAACTGGACAGTCTCTACGTAAAAGAATGAATGGACACAAATCAGACGTCAAGAATTATAACATTCAAAAACCAGTTGGAGAACACTTCAATCTCTCTGGTCACTCGATTACAGACCTAAGAGTGGCTATCCTTCAACAAAAAAGCTTCAAAAACAGACTCCAACGAGAGACTGCTGAATTGGAATTAATTTGCAAACTGGATACAATTAATTTAGGCTTGAATAGAGACTGGGAATGGATGAGTCATTACACAAAGTAAAACTATTTCCCCATTTTTTCCACCAAATGCATCCGATGAAGTAAGCTGTAGCTCACGAAAGCTTATGCTCTAATAAATTTGTTAGTCTCTAAGGTGCCACAAGTATTCCTTTTCTTTTTGCGAATACAGACTAACACGGCTGCTACTCTGAAACCTGTATTTCCCCATGTTATTTCTCCCCCCCACCCTACCCCCCACTGTCCCTCTGATATTCTTGTTAACTGCTGGAATTAGCCTACCTTGCTTGTCACCATGAAAGGTTTTCCTCCTTTCCCCCCCCCTGCTGCTGGTGATGGCTTATCTTAAGTGATCACTCTCCTTACAGTGTGTATGATAAACCCATTGTTTCATGTTCTCTGTGTGTGTATATAAATCTTTCCTCTGTTTTTTCCACCAAATGCATCCGATGAAGTGAGCTGTAGCTCATGAAAGCTTATGCTCTAATAAATTTGTTAGTCTCTAAGGTGCCACAAGTACTGCTTTTCTTTTTGCGAATACAGACTAATACGGCTGCTACTCTGAAATTGGCATGCTGTGTGTCCCTTTGTTCTGATCACTCTGTGGATTATGCTTTATAAATTATGACAGGCACCCAATAGAAAACCAGTCAGCCAGGAAAGGCTGTGTTTGTGGGTATGTACTAATGACAAAACTGCCCACAATATCTGAGTGCAAAGGAGGGAGAATGTGTTGCACAGCTGTTGTTTTGTTCTATAAGGTATGAGTAATCCTTAGAGGCTGTGACCTAGGAAATACTGCAGCAATGGTCTGAATGGCTTGGGGACACGGTGACAATCTCCACCAAATGCTGCTTTTATTAGCACATAAATCACTGGGCCAAGTTCATTTAAAATGTGTAACTCCTTTCATTCTCCGCCTCTCGCCGATGGCAGGGATTTGGCGAAGTGTCTTGGATGGTAGTTAGCTCTGTTCATAAGCAGCTGCACATGCCCAGGGAAAGGAGGAATTGATGTAAGACTTTGAGGGGAGATGGGGCATCAGAAACAGTATGGCTATGGGAAAAAAATCCTGACAGAGGTCTTTGTTTGGAGGGGGATGGGGGGGAGAAGAGGGTACAGAATGTATCACATTAGTTGGGTAGTTAACTAAAATTAGGGATTAAACAGAATAAGTGACAGAAGGAAGCCTTTGAAAATGTGTCGGTATGAATGGACATAAAGCTCAGATGGAAGTGGTTCTGGAGCAATGGGGGCAGAGAGGTGAAAGAGTCAATGGAAACAGAAATGACCCATGTGGACTAATTATTTTTGGGGGGTTCAGTAGAGACCAAATTTTAAAAAAACATAGCCTCCATTTCTTCCCACAAACAATTGCACAAACATTATGCAAACACTGCCAAGTAGCAGAGTATATAAATTATGTAGGTAAATGTCTAGATTTTACTCTGACACACAAAACATTGGTTGCAAATTTCTTCTTCCTGTGTGTGCAAGTGCTGGATGCTATCACATGTCTTTTTAATTTTCAGATAGATTCAAAATATATATGTGTTTGTATATGTGTGTATGTGTTTGTGTGTGTGCGCACTCATACAAACAAATGGAGGCCAAATCCAGATGTTTTTGAACATTTGTCCCACCATACCCCAAGTGTTGCTTAACTATTATTCACAGGATATTATAGCTGCAACATGACTGATCTCCTGAGAATTTCATTGTTTCACTCTTGCAAAATCAGGGAGACAACTAACAAAGCGAGCAAGGGAATATCTCTATAGCTAGAAAGAGAAGAAAGCCTTAGAGTTTATTCAAGTCTGTGGACCAAATTCTGCTCTTACTGACAGCAACTCAGCCACACTGAAATTAGCTTCAATAGAGCTGCAGCATTGTGAGGGAAGAATTTGACTCCCTATCTGTACTGAAGCATCTTAGGGCCTGTATACCTGAAACTATCTAGCTGGCTAAAAGCACAATGTTTCAGATTGAGAGTAATTATTTTAACTATTAGGCTATCATTGGGTTGTACTATAGAACTCTGCTTCTTATACATCCAATCTGTGTAAACAATTAGAGCAATAGATAATAATACAGCATAATTAAAATCTATATTACAATCTCTTCTCCCCTCCTCTAACAATTCTTTTCTGTTTGCTTTTTCAACAACTCTTTCTCCATGTAGGAAAATGTGTAGGTAGATTTTCTGGTTGGTTTGATTGACGGGATTTCCATCAACTAAAGCTGACTAATATGATGGCCAGTATTTTACAATTAGCTCTGATGACTACCTCTGTCTACAGCTGTTAATCCCTTATTAAGAGATTAATGCAGCCCTCATTGAAAATCTCTAGGCAGGGATAGATTTGATTCTTAAATAAATTATAACTAAATCTAAATGGAATTAATCATACATTTTGAACATTAACATTTTGGTAAATTGCTGCTGCCACAGCCGCAAGATGTTGAATGGTTTGGACTGGTTAAAGGAATGAAATGATTTTCTGCCTTATCACTTCCAGGGCTATGCTGTCTCTCTTCATTTCTTAGAGTGAGTTTCTAATAAATCACAAAATGCCACTTCTACCAGACATTGGTGAAAAAAATAATAATACAGAACGGCCAGATTTACAAAGGGTTTAGGTGCCTAAAGATGCAGCTAGGGACCTAGTGGGATTTGCAAAAGCATAAGCAGGTTAGGTTGTAAATTACACCACACACCCTATCTGCATCTTTAAGTGCCTAAATGCCTTTGGAAATCTGCCCCATTGTGCATAGAAGGAAAATTACTAGGGAAATAATGGTGAACAATTTTAACATTTATTTTTTTATATCACTCTGATCTGTGACAAAGTAATGATTGTTGTTATATATGCTATAACAGAGGCAATCTAATTTCAGGCATTAGGACATCACCTGATCTTGAGGATGTAATCCCCCCTCCCATGTACAATACAGGAAAAGTAGCTAGGTGCATGCCCATATTTTATGCTTCTCTCTATATATCAGGCTGGGGAAAACTGAACGTGATGAAATATTGATATGATCTGTTATGGGAAAATCCTACCAGGATGTCAAGTGTGCATTTTCCAGCTGAGACAAATTTATCATGGCTCCTACTATTTTAGTCAAGGCAATGTACCTCCAGCAGAGCTTTAAGGGCTTCAACTGGGGTTTCCTCAATGTCTCATTGAATTTAAAGGTATAACCCCATGTTTACACACACAACCATAAGACCTTATTACTCCTTCAGAACCACAGGCATTCAACATTATTTGGCAGAGCAATATGAATAGCATTAGAGCAGAACAAAACTTTTCAATGGAAAATGTTTTCATCCAAATATCACCTTTATCAAAATTGCTGTTTTGTGAAAAAATGTTTTTTCTCAAATTTTTCCTTTTTTAAATAAAATTGAGAAATGAACCCCCCCCCCTTTTTTTCCCAATTGTTTTTGTCAGTTATTTTTTTGGTGGTGGGAGTTGGATTTGAAAAGTTGTTTATCGCTTTTCCTTTTTTTCATTCATTGTTCTCTCCCTTTTTATCCTTTCATCGTTCTCCTTTTCAGTGTCAAAATGGAATAAAATAAAAGGGAAGAAAAGGGAGAGAAGGGAAAAAACAACAATAAATGAAAACTTTTGAAAGTCAATTTTTTCAAAAATATCTTATGCAATTTTTTACTGATATTTTGAATAAACGGAGTACCATTCCTTTTCAAAACTGTGGAATGAAATGGACTTTAACATTTTCCATATTTGTCACATTGGGCACTTCACTGATGGTTGCTTACCAGAGAGATACATAGGTATGCATACAAGCTGAGAAATAATAACAACAATATAATTCAAAGACGATGATCTTTCTGGGTGTTACACATACATCAACTGACAAGAACAAATCACTTCCTCTGATTGTTTTATATCCTGATGTTTTCTTTTTCTTCTTTTTTCATATTTTCATCACCACCTGGTTCCTAGTCAGAGAAACCCAACCTCTTTCTTTTAACTTGATACTGAGGCATTTGTCAGATTGCTCATTCCCTGAAACCTACCTCCGAAATCTGAGCTCAGTGGTCTCTCTGTTTTGGAAATTTGTGCCACACAGTGGCCAATACAAACTACTTATAAGGAAGCTATAATGTCATAATCGACTACAACAGCAACTATGTTGCAGATAGTCAATTGCACAATAATATTCCATGGATATGATTTTTCAGTTATCTGTCCACTTCTTCTGGAGATCAGTTTATTAACTTAATGAAAATTGGACCTATCCTGTGGGACTCCTGTGTGAGAAACTCATTTTCCTAGGGGTTGGTGGACTGGCCCAACAATCTCTACTTTACTATAGCTAGTGTAGTAGAGATTATAATTAATCACATGTGTATTTGATGTAGAGCTGGGTGAATAACATTTTGAGGGTTTTTTTGGTTCATTCACAAGTTCAAAAACTTGAAAAAAAAAGCTTCAGGCTGGACTAAAATATAAAATTTTCTTTCTTTGAGCGGTGGAAAAAATAATTTTGGGTTGAATGAAATATTTTGTTTTGACAAAATTGAAACATTTCATATCAGTCTTAATCACTCTTAAATGTTTTGATTTTTTTTTTAAATAGAAGTAAAGGACATTTTGAAATAAAATGTTATTTCAAACTGAAGAATTGAAAATTCTTCTTTTTGAAAATGTCAAAACAAAACATTTAAATTAAAAAAAAATACTGTGTTTGTATTCAGAAACAAATAGTTTGAAAACTTTGATACAAACCTGGGAAATGTTTTGATGTTGCCAAATTTAATTTTTTTTGCCAAACAACATTTTGGCCATTACATTTCACCCAGCTCTAGTTTGGTGGTAATGTTTAGTTTGTCCTGATCCAATTTCATCATAGGGAAACAGAAATGGCAACAGGATATTTGGTTTACTTTCCATCTCTTGCTGTCTATAACCACATAGATTCAAAAGAATGTGGGAGTGGGTGGAGGGAGGGGAGAATAAAAAGACTACCAACAACACCATAACAGAATCAGTTCTCAATGAAACATAAATAAAGCCACATGAATGATACACATCTTGTAAACTAGTTTGTGTCTGCAAAATGAGTGTGACAGTTTACAAAGGATTTTTTATTCTTGCTTAATCAAATATTTCCAGTTTGAGACAAATTTGTGATTCAAACAGAGAACCTGGCAGAAGGATATTTCCCCCTGGGATTGCATTCCCACTTTAAATCTGGCCCTGTGCTAATAAGCCTATTGCTGGTCTGGGGGTGGGGGAATCTACAGCTCTGAATTTAGGAGGAACAACATTCATCTTTTGTGAAAAACAGCTCAGCTGAAGAGAGTCTAAGTAGGTTCAACTTTGACACAAATGTTTGAGGAACATATAACAAATGGCTGGTGACCCATTTTCTGCTCTTTAAAGGTTTATGAATTGTGCCCTAAATCTCAGTCATCTACAACTTGCTTTTTCAAGGGAGTTTAAAAATACAGAATTGGAGTGAAGGCAAGATCACGGTGCCATATTAGTCAAAAGGATAATATTATATTGTACAAAATCCTGGGATAATAGTAATACCTTTTCTTGGCTGGGGAAAAAAACCCCACAAAGCACTATCTCTTCAAATGTCAGATGAAGAGTTTTTTGAAATCCCACAGGTTTCAACTCCACATTTTTCTTTTATAGACTCATGAAAAGCATATATAGAAACCCAAAAGTTTTTGCACCTGGAATGGAGGACTTTTAACCCCAAATATTGTAGTTATACTATATGACCCTGCCTCTCTGGTGTATTCCACACACAGAAGCAAGTCTAAGACAATGGAAAGAATATATGCAAAGTTTCAGGGCCTTTCTAATTTCCTGGTGGAGCTGTAACAGCCAATGAGATGGATAGCGTGAGATGGAACCTCAGTGTTTTATCACTGTCCTGGGCTAGTGTAGTGTAGTAATGCCAGTTAGTTAAGACCGACTGTGGAAAACTAGGGAATAGCACAATGTTTTCTCACTCTATCTACCCCGATTCAGTGGCACACCCCTACTCATCAAAGCACATAAGTAAATAACTCTCGCTTATATTAAGTATATGCTAATGGGTTTTGCAGTGTAAGGGCCAAGTTAAGCACTCACTTAAATGCTTTGCTGAATTGGGACATTGCCAGAAAAATCTTAGAATCTTACATCTCACAGCTGCAATAAAATTTTAAAGGGGAAAAATTCACAGCTAAATGTAAGAGACAAAAAAATATTGGAAAGACATTAAATATAAACTAACAACAGTTTCTCATTTTCAGAAAGTCAGTTAAATTAACAAATATGCAAATATGTCTTCTCCATGTGGCAAGAAGTGTCAAATGAGGTTAGTATTGTCATTCCTGTTCTGGTTAAATTCTATCCAGCAAAATCTAAACAAAGTCTCCAATTTTCCATGAGCTAACATTTAACCCAGAGATCAATGAAATCCTCCAACCATTCACACAGATTGAAAGAACCCAACACTAGTAGTTAGTAGCTTATTATAACAAGCTATGTACATTTTAGGTTCCTTTTAATTGTATGTAATGATTTAGTGTTGGTGAATGGTGTATGATAGCTTTGAATAATGGAATCTCCTGTTTGTCCTCAGATCAGGTACAGCACAGGCAATGGGAGTTGTCTGTCCTTTCCTCGCTTCACCATAACACCTCCCAATTGCTCCCTGAAAAATTGTATCAACCCTTACCTGGAGGGAACCATCTTTAAGAGAGAAGAACATAAAAAGCAGTTGGTTCCAAGGACCATTCATTCCTCTCTACTGAGATTGCCTACAACAGTGGTTCTCAACCAAGGGTACATGTGCCCCTGGGGATACATCAACTCATCTAGATATTTGCCTAGTTTTACAATAGATTACAGAAAAAGCACTAGCGAAATCAGTACAAATCAAAATTTCATACCAGACAATGACTTGTTTATACTGCTCTATATACTATACACTGAAATGTAAGTTAAATGTTTATATTCCAATTGAATTATTTTATAATTATATGGTAAAAATGAGAAAGTAAGAAATTTTCAGTAATAGAGTACGGTGACACTTTTCTATTTTTATGTCTGATTTTGTAAGCAAATAGTTTTTAAGTGAGGTGAAACTTGGGATATGAAAGTCAGATCAGACTCCTGAAAAGGGTACACTAGTCTGGAAAGTTTGAGCGCCTCTGGCCTACAACATGGCAAATTAGTGAATGTTGCAATAGTGAGTCTTGTGATGTGCACATCTAGGCAAACACATCAACACGTGACACATGTTGGTAGAACAATAAACATATTTGCAAGGGTTTTTAATATAGTAAAACACTTTACATTTTATACATATTTCACTTATATATAGTTACATTAATCACAGTTGGTGTGGGAGGGTGTACTAGGCAGCTCCCTGCACCAGCTAAGACTGTTGCTCCCTGAGGAGGGGATTTACTTCTGTGGCAGGAAGACATATTACTTCCACCTCTACATGAGAAGATTTCCTAACAGTTCTGCCTATTACCCATTTCTGAGACAAAGCTGGCCTTTCAGGGTTCTTGCCTTAAATGAAGTGGTGGCTATATTCCACAGACTACACCTACCACCATGTGCCTTCTGGCATCATTTGCACCTGTTTAAGCAGGTGATGAATTTGAGGAAGCAAAGCACTACATAAATATACAACATGACGAGAAATGATGAAATTAAGTTTTTTGTTCACTTTTAATCAGTGGTGGACAGGTTACTAGTGCACTAGGATTTCTCATTTTGTGTAGGTACCTTGCTGTAAGGTTGGTGGTCTAGCACTAACCTTAATAGAGGGAGGTATCCTACTTATGTGGCTCACTTTTAATAGGATTACTATAGCTACCTATCCTGGGCACTTAAATCAGACTGAAGGAAGTGTCATGTCTATCATTGACCAGTGATGGATTTTCATCAGTTCATAACTAAATGGAATTGCTTGGACAGCTTGTTGAAATAAATTTAATGCTATTTTGGAAAAAAGAGTATGCTTGGTTTTGGCAGCTGAATTTCAGCACTGCAGAGGAGTGAAGCTCATGTAGCAACAGTTTGGTGTGTTATCATGAGCATCCTAAATCCCATAGAAAATTTCTTCTCTTTTTCTTCTTTTAGCTTCCCTTCTCTCCCATCTCGATCTTACCTTTTTCCCTCTGGGCACCTTGCTTTTCCATCCACTGGCTGATGCTCTCAAATATATTTTTTCAATGTACCTAGAAGAAGGCAAGATCCTTCCTACTTAAGGCATATTTTGGGATAGCCTATATATTGCTAATTTAGGGATAAATCCTGCCCATACTTTTGGGATTGTTTTGCAGGAGACAGTAATAACAGTCACATAATATGTCTCAGTGAGTTTAGGGCAGGATAGCTAGGATAGGTGGAGGGGCATCCAGTGAGACACACCTTACTACTGCTCTAGAAAGGAGAGCACATAGTGCACACTATAAATATAACTGTGCTCTCCTTTGCAGTAGTAGGGTATTAGTAGATGGGGTAGGCAGGCCACTTTCTGTAAATAGATTAGCATATAACCAAGTGTTTGAAATTATTTTTGGTGCGCCTACATAATAAAGAGCTGGATCCATTGAAGTCAATGGAGTTGAACTAGTGTAAAATGTGTGTGATATCAAAATCAGGCCCAAGACTTGTAGTAAAAAGTATTCAAACGCTGAATGCTGATTACATGGAACAAATCTTTTGGAAGCCAAAGAATTTCAACTGTTGTAAAAGGCTGAAATTCTCAAAACTAAAGAAGCTTGACTCTGGAAGAAAATTTACCTTTCTATCTAGATCAGTGAAATTTACATTTACCAATATGAATGTGCAAGTAGGAGTTCCACTATATTAAAGTCCTGGGGATTAATGACAGAGTTTAATTTTGCTCAAGAAATTGAAAGTTATTTTACTGCTCTTCCCGTATATAATTTTCTCAAAATTGTCTAAGGGCCAAGTTCCTGCAGTCCTTCTTCAGTTAAAACTCCCATTAAAGTCAATGATGATTTGACTGATTAAGGATTTGGCACTTATAAATTATGATTATGTTTAGAGAGGCAAGATGAGAAATGGAACAGAACTTTCCCACGTAACATAAGATTCATTTACAGGAAGGTAGGAATTTCCATTATTTGTATATTGTTATTATAATAATGAGATTGATAAGCATTGGTACATGTGTACAGGAGTGTGCTTGAGATGGAATGAAATGGGAGCCTGGATCTGCCCTTGTCATGCTGATTTTCCGATTCTCTGTCCTTTCAATCAGGGAGAGTTTCCTGTCCAAGTCCTGCTTTGCCAGCTGGGCAACCTTTTGGATAGATGTAGCCTGAGCTCTTCCAATGGCCTTTGGGAGCTGCCCTAGGGGCCCAAGCACCCTTTCTTACCCTCATGGTGATTGACATACATTATCTCCATTCAATCATCCACTGTCTCCATCTGTACCCCTAGCTCAGAGACACTATCCCTGAACCCACCTCAGGGCCTGATGCATACATCTGCCTTGGGCTTCCATGGGTATTTGCTATATTTCTAACAACACATCTCTAACACATCTGCACTTAAAATTAGGTCGACATAACTATGGTACTCAGGGTTGTGAAAATTTGCATGAAACCATGCAGTTAGGTCAATGGAAGAAAGCTTCTGTTGACCTATCTACCATTGCTTGGTGAGAGGGAGTTTCTAAAACAATGGTAAAACCCTTTTGTCACTGTAGGGAACATCTATACTGCGGTGCCAGAGCTGTGCTGCCACAGTGCCTGTAGTATAGACATGGCTAAGTTGTACAGAAACTCATCTCCCTTCCTCCTGGCTCAGTCAGGAAAAGGCCTCCAGCACATTCACCTGAGAGAAATAGGGAGGGATGAGAGCCCCAGGATTCCTCCCCCATTGGGAATGGCCACAAAGTTTCCCAAATTCCCAGTAATCTGTGTCTGTCCCTCCCTCCTTACGGCATAGATCACAGTAGGACTTTACCTGTCAACATCTCAGTTTTCACACACACATCCCCACACTTCCTCTCTGATGTCTTGTGCCCATTCATTTGCATAGTGCTGCTTTTGTCCCCTGTCTTCTGCCTGGTACTGGAACCACTAGTGCTTTAACTCCTCCTGCTCCAAGTAGGGCTCCTTCTCTTTCTCCTGCTCCCACAACGATTGTCCTTCTTTCTCCTTCTCCTCTCTGGGTCCAGAACATCCTCTTCTTCTGGCAATACTGCCCCAGCTGTATGTAAGGACAAGTGCAGGGGCTGGCAACTTTCGGCATGTGGCCCATGAGGGCAATCCATTGGCAGGCACAAGACATTTTGTTTATGTTGATAGCTCTCAGCCACTGGGAGCTATGGGGGCCATGCCTGTGGATGGTCAATGTAAACAAAATGTCTCACGGCCCACCAGCAGATTACCCTGATGGTTTGCGTGCCGAAGTTTGCCGACACCTAGACTAGTACATCTCAGAGTCAGGATTCCTGGGTTCTGTTCCCAGCTCTGCCACTATCTCTCTAGGTGACTTGGGGTAAATCGCTCACAGTTCCTGTGCCCCATTTACAAATAACCAAAGATAAAAAACAACTCGATTTGGTGTTTGATCAAACCACAGTCAATTGTCTTGGCCATTTGCCAATCCTCAGCAGATTAAACAGGTAGAGAACAGGAGAGACCAACATGCCATTAACACCTGAGGACCCTGCAAGGGCAGGGAATTGTTTATTGTTTATGTGGGATGCGTCACATGCTACTAGCAGATGATTCACAATCTGTGCTGCAAAGGAAGGTGAACCCCATCCCCGGGCCAATGTGATCTGGGGGGAAATTCCTTTCTGACTCTAAACCTTGCACTCAGTTTGATCCTGAGCATGTGGGCAAGTTTCACGAGGTAAGCAACTAGAAACACAGTTCGTCTGTGGCCAATAATTGATTCTTCAGCAAAGGTGCAAAAAACAAACGAAAATGGAATGTATCTAACCAACTGTGCATTAGGAAGGAAAACATCTTCCTGACCCTTAGAGATGATGAGCTAAAGCCCTGAAGCATTAAATTTGATTCGGATCATTGCAGTAAGTACTATGAAGATGGTGAGGCCACTGCAAATCTTCTTGTTCTATTGATAGCATAGAATTGAAAGAATTTGATAAGAAAGGAGGAAGGGAGAGGTTTGTTGTTTTCCCCTGGTGCAGAAAGCAGGGATGCAGGAGAGGAATGGGTTTAGTGTAACTCATGGGGATAGAGCCCTGAATGTGCTCTGTACTTTCACAATGCAACCCCTAGATGACCTTACTCCAAAGAACTTACCGACAAAATAATGCATGAGATAGAAACATAAAAATCCCATTTGATCTTCCCCCTGTTGTGTGAGAGCAAAATAGACTGACTGCATTGTGACTGTGCGGTCTAATGGGCTTTGCTGATGGGCTCGAATCTCACTCTCTCTCTCTCTTTCTCCTTTCTCTTTCTCCTCTGTGTGTATGGACTGTGGGTGCCTGAGCACTGTTAGACCTGTGGAAACAAATTACATGATTATTACAAGAATACCAACTTCCTCTGTGTATTGACTGTGCCTTCCTTTCATCATTCTGACTCTCAATGATAGGGAGTGGATAGACAGCAATGGAAAGATGGTGCTATCCCCATGGGATATTCAGTGTTGCCATCCCCTTTGCATCACTCTCTTTGAACTACTCCTCTCCAAGTATCTTGCTACATTTCCTCTCCACTCTCTCCCTAAGGTATCCCCCTCAGATCCCATCAGAATGGAGTCCTTGCCTTACATTTACACTCAATGTCTTCCATTTCTATTAGAGGCAACTTGATAAATTCACCAGGAATTGGACCAGAAACACCCACCAAGGCCAGAATTGTATTCTTTATAGAAAAGCTTTGGGCTGACACTTCTGAGATATTGAAAGGTGGAAAGTAGCTCCTTAATGGAAAGAGTCAATGGAACAAGGTGCTCTCCTCCCCAGGTCTTTCCTTTGTTTAGTTTTCCAATTTAACACCCTTCATCCTTCTCCACATTTCTTATTTACTCACCAATTCCCCTATTCACCAAAAACCTGCTTTTTATCAGTGGGCTTAGGACCCTACACCTGTATTTAGCAGAGTTCTTCTATTTGAACATAGATCTGCTTCTGAATTTCTGCACTGTTCCATCTTCATAAAGAGATGAATCAAAACTCCAGAGCCAATCTTTCTACCTCCCCCTTCTCTTTAGGGTATCAGAAATCTCAGCCCATATCTATTTGGTTTTGGGTTTTAGAATAATTTATTAAAATGGGACTAAGTGGCTAATCATAGAATCATAGAATATCAGGGTTGGAAGGGACCCCAGAAGGTCATCTAGTCCAACCCCCTGCTCAAAGCAGGACCAAGTCCCAGTTAAATCATCCCAGCCAGGGCTTTGTCAAGCCTGACCTTAAAAACCTCTAAGGAAGGAGATTCTACCACCTCCCTAGGTAACGCATTCCAGTGTTTCACCACCCTCTTAGTGAAAAAGTTTTTCCTAATATCCAATCTAAACCTCCCCCATTGCAACTTGAGACCATTACTCCTCGTTCTGTCATCTGCTACCATTGAGAACAGTCTAGAGCCATCCTCTTTGAAACCCCCTTTCAGGTAGTTGAAAGCAGCTATCAAATCCCCCCTCATTCTTCTCTTCTGCAGACTAAACAATCCCAGCTCCCTCAGCCTCTCCTCATAAGTCATGTGCTCTAGACCCCTAATCATTTTTGTTGCCCTTCGCTGTACTCTTTCCAATTTATCCACATCCTTCTTGTAGTGTGGGGCCCAAAACTGGACACAGTACTCCAGATGAGGCCTCACCAGTGTCGAATAGAGGGGAACGATCACGTCCCTCGATCTGCTCGCTATGCCCCTACTTATACATCCCAAAATGCCATTGGCCTTCTTGGCAACAAGGGCACACTGCTGACTCATATCCAGCTTCTCGTCCACTGTCACCCCTAGGTCCTTTTCCGCAGAACTGCTGCCGAGCCATTCGGTCCCTAGTCTGTAGCGGTGCATTGGATTCTTCCATCCTAAGTGCAGGACCCTGCACTTATCCTTATTGAACCTCATTAGATTTCTTTTGGCCCAATCCTCCAATTTGTCTAGGTCCTTCTGTATCCTATCCCTCCCCTCCAGCGTATCTACCACTCCTCCCAGTTTAGTATCATCCGCAAATTTGCTGAGAGTGCAATCCACACCATCCTCCAGATCATTTATGAAGATATTGAACAAAACGGGCCCCAGGACCGACCCCTGGGGCACTCCACTTGACACCGGCTGCCAACTAGACATGGAGCCATTGATCACTACCCGTTGAGCCCGACAATCTAGCCAGCTTTCTACCCACCTTATAGTGCATTCATCCAGCCCATACTTCCTTAACTTGCTGACAAGAATGCTGTGGGAGACCGTGTCAAAAGCTTTGCTAAAGTCAAGAAACAATACATCCACTGCTTTCCCTTCATCCACAGAACCAGTAATCTCATCATAAAAGGCGATTAGATTAGTCAGGCATGACCTTCCCTTGGTGAATCCATGCTGACTGTTCCTGATCACTTTCCTCTCCTCTAAGTGCTTCAGGATTGATTCTTTGAGGACCTGCTCCATGATTTTTCCAGGGACTGAGGTGAGGCTGACCGGCCTGTAGTTCCCAGGATCCTCCTTCTTCCCTTTTTTAAAGATGGGCACTACATTAGCCTTTTTCCAGTCATCCGGGACTTCCCCCGTTCGCCACGAGTTTTCAAAGATAATGGCCAAGGGCTCTGCAATCACAGCCGCCAATTCCTTCAGCACTCTCGGATGCAATTCGTCCGGCCCCATGGACTTGTGCACGTCCAGCTTTTCTAAATAGTCCCTAACCACCTCTATCTGTACAGAGGGCTGGCCATCTCTTCCCCGTTTTGTGTTGCCCAGCACAGCAGTCTGGGAGCTGACCTTGTTAGTGAAAACAGAGGCAAAAAAAGCATTGAGTACATTAGCTTTTTCCACATCCTCTGTCACTAGCTTGCCTCCCTCATTCAGTAAGGGGCCCACACTTTCCTTGGCTTTCTTCTTGTTGCCAACATACCTGAAGAAACCCTTCTTGTTACTCTTGACATCTCTTGCTAGCTGCAGCTCCAGGTGCTTGTTGTTGTAATGTAATGCTTGTAATGTTGTTGGCAATGAGATATTTGACCAATTTTAAAAACTATCTCACCACCCACAGGCAGAGCCGGGTTTTCCAACAAATTCACCTCCCATTTCAGCACCTAAATAAATGACCATAGTTTCAATAGTAAATCTGGGTATTATAATGGGAGCTGCTGGAGCTGAGCATTTTTAATATATCTGCTTCTTATTCATGTGCTCAAATAAGAGATGATCTCTTTAGAAAATCTTGCCCTAGAACTTGAAAAATTGAGCACTTGAAAATCAGCCATTGTGCTTTTTTGGAAAACCTAGCTCACAGAGTCTATCTGTTGTGTTGGCCAGAAGGCGTCTCCCTCTCATACTGAAGTGCATGGGAGGGGGCCAGAGGTATGAAAAATCTCATTAAAGTTACACAGAGTGAAAAGTCCCCTCCTGCTTCTCCCCAGCCAACTTCTGATAAACACAGCAGAGTCCTTATTGTTCAGAGAGCCTGCACTAGGACATCTATGATATTCCAGGAAGAGGGGGACAGTTTCACAGGAAATCATTCCCCGTCATAGATGTGAGACAGTTGACAAGCACACAGAGGAACCATTTCACCCTCCTCTGAACTGCAGCCTGTTCACATGTGGTGAAATATGACTTTTGGCTTAGAAATGTAAGGGGACTGTTGCCCCCTTACTAACATTCAGTGAGGGTGTTTTAGTTGCTAGCTCCCAGTACTAAAAGGGGGAAGGGTCGATGGTGACTGAGACTGACACCCCCAGGAACAATGGGGAGAGGCCAATGCTCCAAGTCAGCCTGAATGACAGGGTGAGCAGGCTAATCAGGGAGTCAGGAGGCCAGAGAGGTCCAGTCCTCCATGTGAGCTGGATTTGCCTGAGTCAGACAGAGTGGGGCCGAGCTAAGGAGAAAGCAGTGGCTCAAGCTGAGCTGGGGAGCAGAGCTGTGCCAGATCCAGAGGGACCAGAAAAGCGGCCCAGAGAGAGCAGACCCTGTCCTGGGAGCCGAGCTGCAGCAATCAGAGCCAGAGGGGGCCAAAGAAGCAGCCCAGGGAGCTGGAGGCAGAGCAGCAGCAGCAGTGCAGAGACAGAGTGGTGGAGTTGGGGCTGGAGCAGTCTGGAGCTGGGTGCGGTGAGCCGAGGGGGACCCTGGGCAGCAGGCCCAGCACAGCGAGAGGCCTCAGCCAAGAGGCTCTGCAGGCCAGGCTTGGATCGTAATCCCAACAGGGTGGGGGCAACACTGGGAAGAAGGGTTCTACCACTTAGAGCCTGAGAGCGTGTGGTCACCACCAGGGCAAGTGTCCCACCCACAGCATCCTTGCAGCACAGCCAGGGCCTGAGAAGAAGGCCTGGGACTTCCAAGGAACAGACTGTGAACTGCCCGGACATTCCAGAGACACTGTTTGTGATGTTCCCTGCCACAGAGTGGGGTGATGTGTTTCCTTTAACCTTTCCCATTTTTCCTTATTCTTTTTAAAATTAATTGTTGATTACATACAAGTCAGAGAAGTGCCCAGTGCAGAGAGAGTACCCCGGAGCGGGGACACGCTAGCCCCTGTCCTAGGTGACCACAGCAGGGTTGGGGGTCAAGCCCCCCAGGAATCCTGGGCCCAGGCTTGTTGGGGTTACAAGGACTCTGCCAGACAGGAGAGTGGAAGGGAAGTCCTCAAGGGCAGGGAGGCCACTGGGTAAAGGAAGTGGGAGCGAGGACTCAGATCCTTTCATTAGCCCACTTCACCGGGGTAGTGCGGAAGCCAGCAAAGTTCCCCACAATAGTGGGACTATTCCCCCGCTTACAGAAAGATGCCTCTGGAGGTGAGAAAGCAAAAAAGAATACCACATCCTATTCAAGCTACAGGGCATATCTGGGATGTGGGGGAGGCGGGGTGGTAGAAAATATATGTATTATCTCATTCTGATTTGTTCAGGATACTACTGCTAACATGCCAGCTCTAGAGAAAAATGTCAGAAGAGCTTTCACAACAAATGGTCAAGACTTCAGTTTTATGTCTTGTCTGAAATAAGGAATGACAAGCCACTTTTCATGCCTTATATGGCAAAGTCTAATGCTTGTTAATTCTACCTTACATACCTCTCAACGTGACAGGATCCAAATGTTAGACAAGACACAAAATGAGGGACATTTGCACAATAAAAGGACAGGGAACTCTAAAAAAATTATTAAATTTGCCTGCCATCAAATGTTCGTTCAGTTTTAAAAAATAGCTAAATCATATAATCATTATGAAGGTCTTTAAACTCTCAGCATTCAGAAGGTAAATCTCAGTGATAGCGCTAGTAAACTATATCTTGCATGTCATAAATTATGGTAATTTAAGAAGCATCTCTTGCTGCCTAGTTGTTAACTTGAGTTGTTAACATTTTTAGAATGTTTCCCATATATTTGCAAGCAGTTCAAAATATACTCTAGCTTATAACTGGCAACAAATTTCACTTACAGGGGAAAATATTATTCAACAGAATCTTTTACATTTCTGCTGCTCTAAAACTGAGTAGAACCATAACTTGTTGAAAGATAGCTATGAATACTCCTCTTCTCACTTTTCTCTTAAGCTCCCCCAACTCCATGGAAGAAATGAATAGTCAGCAATCAACTGAAACTTTATCTGATACAAGCAAACTTTTTTAAATAAAAGAAAAGGAGTACTTGTGGCACCTTAGTCTCTAAGGTGCCACAAGTACTCCTTTTCTTTTTGCCAATACAGACTAACACGGCTGCTACTCTGAAACCTTAAATAAAAGAGTTACATTGAACGATTTGATCTTTCCATGATCTCTAGCAAACATACCCTTTCAAGCATGTATTTCAAGGCACAATTCCATTCCCAGCAAACTCAATGAGACTTGGATCAAGCCCTAAGTTTACAGTGAAGGGTGAGCATAACATAACCACTTGACCACTGCCAAATGTTCTGTCTTCATCCAGATAGAATGCACCTGTTATGCTGCCAAAAGCTCCAGGTATACCCAGAAAGAACAGCAGTCATAATGCTGAAAATTATGGCTCTGTACAAATAAAATATATGTGCCATGCGATTAAGCTATTGATTAGATTCTGCTTGTACAAAACAGATGCTTCCGTGTAGAATACAATTGCTGTGTTGCGGAACATGCTGAATACATTAATGTAGAATGTAACGTTCTGCTATTTTCCTGAACGTATCAGATACACAGAGATAGAACATACAAACCATGCTGGTGCCAATACCAGGAAGAATATTCCTTCTCATGATGCTGAACCTGATGCTGAATGTACATTCGTTGATGTACTTCCTGAAAAATATATATCCAGCTATTTGCACTGGCCATGTTACTGAGCAGCAGTCCTAACATACTATTGCTTTAAGCAAAATGTTAATGGATGCTGGCAGCACAGCAAAGTGTGGCAGACGAGGAGCAGCAGAAGGGTTAAGAAATAATGCTGGCTAGAAATTCCAGCCTTGATAAGTGTAGGCACTTAAATCAATATTGAGAAATGAGATTGCTGGTTAAAGCTCTCAACTTTCTTATCATTTTCATTGCCTGTGCCCAGCAAACTTTTTAAGCATTAGAAAGCAGTCAGGTGTACCTAAAGCTTTCTCTAGTTAAGCTTAGCAGCATTCCATTTTTATTTTTTATAATATTGAGGGATATTATCAATATTTATTTGTAAGCATCTATTTTCTATTTTTATCTATTTAAATTTGCACAGTTCCAGGAAATTATGGAGGGATCATAGGATCATAGAATATCAGGTTGGAAGGGACCTCAAGAGGTCATCTAGTCCAACCCCCTGCTCAAAGCAGAACCAATCCCCAACTAAATCATCAGATCAGACCATAGTGGGTCAGAAAATAATTATTTAATGATAGGAGAAGTTGAGATTCAAAAAGTTACAGCTTTATAACCATTAAAACAAAAATTGTCAACATCACATGTCAAAATATGCAGAGTAAATATCAGTAAGTTAAATGTTAAGAAATTCTCAGGCAGCATTTTTCTCATTTTACTTCTGTGTAAATTTTTGATTATTATCAATAGAAATATTTTTTCATCAGTTGGTGTATGTATGGTGAAATTGAAGTTTACCAACATTTACCACTAAAAATCCAATCCTTACAAGACTACTTATAGTCAGATTTTCCTGTGAAGGCCATTTGTTATTTATCATGTCAACTCATTTGTTTTTTCCAATACTAAGTAGCACAATGGTGATCAAATTAGCATTGTGGGGAAAATGTATAAAACAAAATCGTGTACATTTAAAATCTGATGAATGAGAACATAGATAAGATTAAGTAAATATTAAACATAACAAACAATAAATATAGAGCATGTCTCAGAGAGTAAATTTCAAAAGGTGTCAAAGTTAATTGGCTCAAAATTTAACACTTTTTTCTCATCTGTTTGCAAAGTCAGTGTGATTCATTAGATGACTTTTAGACAAATATTTTAATGTTCTCATTTTAAATGAATAGAATACCAGCAGTTCACCCTTTATGAAAAAAACAATATAAATGGCCCAATGCTTAGAAGCCACCTTACAGAGACAAACCAGGTTTCGTGGTACAGCATTTATAAAAATGCCCAAAATACACAATAGTGAACACACAGACTACAACTCATGAGTGACAAGTGAACTGACAATAACAAATCAATATAAATATCTCTGTGCTCCTGAACACATCTATAATAACAAATTAGTGTGGGTAACTCTCCAAACACAAACATGAACATGCACAGACCAAGAGTTGACCCTATAACAACAAAGCAGGATGCATTTGCAAGTGCCCAATGTAAGAAAAATATATGTAATAAAAAAACAGATTTCAGTTTTCAAGAGATCATTACTAAAACAGAAAAATGTGAAATTTCCTCTCCACAGGAAATTCTGATATTTCAACCTCGGTTTTCATCCCAAATCGTGAAGAAAAGTTGAAATATCAACATTTTTGTAAAACAAAATATCCAGAAAAATGTTGTTTCAGAAATCCTGAAATGTTTCATTTCGAGTCACTTCAATATTAAACTTCGTTTCACTATTGTGGTGCAATGACTCATGGGAGTTGTACTTCTCTCTCCGTTGTCTTCTATGGCTGGGCTCCCTGGAGGATTGCTTCTCACATGATGTATTGTGGATTACCCTTTGATCAAGCTGCCTGGTTCATCAGAGAAGTCATATGACTGGGATACATATTTTGGCCTGGGAATTTAGCACATGGGGACCTTCGATCTCCTGAACTACAACTCCCCAGAGAAATTCACTACAATGGGTAAATACAATTTAATGCTGAACTGTCTAGAAATGTTTTGGGGGGGGTTAGTTCAATAAAATGAAATTTCCTGACTCAGGTCAAAAAGGCTTGACACAATATATTTTGTTTTGACTTTCCATCAGGTAAATTGAAAATGTTCAGCAAAATCAAAATTTGGCTCAGGAAAACTTCATTTTTTTTGCAAATCATTCTAACAGAAAATTCCTGACCAGATCTAATCATTACAAGAACAGAGAGAAATAAAATAGAACAATTTGCACTTTGATGGTACCTAAAATAAATGGAATTTAAATTAATTTTAAGTAAAACAGGGGAGGTTTAGGTTGGATATTAGGAAACACTATTTCATTAGGAGGATGGTGAAGCACTAGAATCGGTTACCTAGGGAGGTGGTGGAATCTCCATCCTTAGAGCTTTTTAAGACCCGGCTTGACAAAGCCTTGGGTGGGATGATTTAGTTGGTGTTGGTCCTGCTTTGAGCAGGGGATTGGATTAGATGACCTCCTGAGTTCTCTTCCAACCCTGATATTCTATTATTCTGTTAATGTTATTGAGGGAGCCCTGGCTTTGCCTTGCATGGTGTCACATTAAACAATCCCTTAAAACTATTTCAAGGACATTTCATTTCATTGACATTAGTTATCTGGGCAAAGAAGTCTAGAATGACTGATCCCACAGAGAAGCAGATATATGTCACACACTAACATATGCAATTCTGGTAACTGAGTATTGTTCGGAAGGAACATCCTTTTTATTTATGTATGTATTTTTATTAAATCAAGCCAGTTAGCAACAACTTTTCTTGTTATGACAAAATATTTGAAATTCTTTCTTTCTTTCTCTTTCTTTCTTTCTTTCTTTCTTTCTTTCTTTCTTTCTTTCTTTCTTTCTTTCTTTCTAGAATAAATGATATTTCCCACAAGAAAACAAATAAAACCCTCCCTATGTCATTATGTATCCAACAAATATTTTTGTATTGCAAAATAGATCAAGAATATGATAGTTTCATGCAGATTGATATCAGGTAGATCAATGTGGGAGACATGAGACACATCAGTAAACATCTGCCACATCCTAAACTCCTGACAATCAGGGCATCATTTCTATGCAGAAAACGTAAGTTATGGAGAGGTTTTGGGTTGAGGACACTTTTATTATTAATATTTGTTTATTTATGCGAAGTTGCAAACAGAGGCATGTTTTAAGAAATATAATCACACAGAAGTTAATATGAAATACTATTTAAAAGAAAAATCATGTTCAATAATCATTCACTTATAGAAAACAAATGAAACAAAACACCTCAAATTGTGAACAAGGATCAAAGCACAGTAGATTTTCTGGCTTTGAGATATACATTACACAATAAAAATAATAAGCAGCCAATGCACTCAGCTGTGCTGCCAAAGACGAAAGGACTGTGATGCTGAGCCAAAGTACAAAGAAGGCAATGGAAATTCTCCCATTGACTTTAATGGCCCATACATTTCAGCCCTTGGTTTGGAGGCACCAAAAGAGTATCAAGGGTTTTTTTCTAATGAAAAAGGATCAACTTTCATTTTGCAGTTGCCGCCTGCCAAAACACAATTTAATATATCACTCTGCATTTGTTACCTGGCACAGTGAGTGGAAAATTTGGAAAAGGTAATTAATGTGGGGGAGAAGATTCATCATAAAAGAGACAATCCTTACCCTGAAGGGGCTTCGTCTGAGGGGGGTCACTGTGTTGTAAGCACCTCACTTCTATCAGGATATCATTTTGTGTGACTCAGTGTATCTCAGGTGAATTGTAATGGGATAGTGGACAGACAAAGATTCTAAATACCTAATAGTGTAAGGCTTTGGTGATACTCATATCTGAAGAGATCTATAGGAACATATTTGTTTATACAGTACCTAGCAAACTAAGTCGGGTCCTGGTTCATGATTTGGTGCTACAACAAAGCAAGTAATAAATATTATTGATAATTATTAATACATAAATAATTATTTATTTGTTCATTTCCATTTTACAAAATAGGCAAATCCACCTCTGGTGTTACCCCACTCATTTCACTGAAACTACATCGGTGTGAACTAGCCTCATTGAATCTTGTGTACCTCATATCAAGATCCAGGAGAGAGCTGAAAGAGTAGCAGATAACACAAACAGGCACCAGAAAGATACATATCTGGAGAGATGGAGAGAGACAGAGTTAAATATGCTGCCTGTTTCATCTCTGCTACACAGTTCTGTCTTCATCAAACATTTTAAAACATCCTCATATGTACAATTTTGTTTATCATTTAGTAGACCCACTCATCTCTGCTAAAAGAGACGGATTGTGTTGATCCCTCAGGTGGTCATTTCAGACAGGTTTCATTTCATATTGTGTCACCCATCTCAAAAAGTGATGTGATAGCAAATTATTTTGTAGACATCAGATTTATTGTTGCAACAGTAGTTAAGTACTATTATCACTGTTCTACAGATGGGAAATTGAGGAACAGACAGGAAGTGCCTAAGGTCAGACACGAAGACTGTGGTAGAGTAGGGAAATAGAATCTGGGTCCTCAAAGTCCCAGGCTAGCACCCCAAACACTAGATCTCCCTTCTTCTGGCTGGCTAAGTAGTGGATGCGAAAACCACATCCCTACAGCGGGGGGAGGGGGGAAGTATTAATCCTCTCCAAAGCTGTAGATCTACATGATTTACTGTGCATGTTATGCCACAGAGCTCTATGGTTATCAGTAAGGTTACACCCAGACTTGGTGGATGTGGGTAATCATTTATATTATCATATTTTTGGCCCTTGAGAATAAAGAATATTTAATTATTGCCATCTTAAGAACTTTTTATGATGTGCACTCCTCAGTTCCAGGCAGGGATTAAAACAGTTTAAATCTCACATACACACACACACACGCACACACACTTTAAAAAAACCACAAAACATTTTCCTGCATTATGTTTACCCTGTAAAAATCAAATAATTAAAAAAATCCTCCTCCCTGCTATATGTATATTCTTACATTACCTTTGAGACTAACAGTATTAGTAGACTTGGCACATATCTTCTGCGTTTTGAAATACAAAACTGTGAGCAAAGGTGACTTATTCTCCTGGAATATAAATGGCAAAAATTTATGACTGGCTTTAACTTCCTAAAAGTATTCCTTCCTTCAAGTGTTTTGGGGCAACCAGTGAAGCTGGCTGAAATTAAGCTGTCATTCAGAGCATCTGAGGGGCAGCACACTTTCTTCTCTAGAACCCTCGGCCTCCGCCTTTCGTTGATGTGATATTTCAATGAGTAATTCTGCCAAAGGTGAAGTGGAGAGATCCCCACCCTCAGTAAAAGATCCCAACTCAGAGTGGTAGATTTCATATAGGGATGTCTTTACAATGACAAGCCAGCAGTGACTGGCAGTCTGTCTCTAAGGGAAAAACTGATTTAAAAAAAACAACAACTCACTCTTGTGTTATTTTACATACTTTGAATTAGACTGGTGATAAGTGCTGAAACAGGCTCAAGCCCGGTTCTAGCGTCCATAGGAGAAGCATAAAGCTTGAGTTCCACCTTTCCCAGATGGTGAACCATACATTAAAACGTGTTTTAAAGACAACTTGGGAAAGATTCAGGAGGGAGTCACCTGAGACTTTAGAGTCAGATTAAGGCTACTAGTGAACTACTAGACACAGAATGACAGGTTTCAGAATAGCAGCCATGTTAGTCTGTATTCGCAAAAAGAAAAGGAGTACTTGTGGCACCTTAGAGACTAACAAATTTATTTGAGCATAAGCTTTCGTGAGCTACAGCTCACTTCATCGGATGATGAACTACTAGACACAGTATGTTGGTTGGCACATTCTATAGAAGGTTTGGGACAAAAAATTCAAAAGCGCCTAAGAACCTATAGCTCATTTTTCAAAGCTGACAGACCCAGATCCTCAAAGATATTTAGGTGCCCAGTTCTCATTGATTTCAACAGGAGTTAGGCGCCTAATTACCTTTGAGGTTTTGGGTTTTAGACACATAAGGTAATATTTTAAAAAGGGTCTAGGGGCCAGATTCACAAAGGTATTTAGGCATATGAAGATAATAATAGGCACAGTGGGATTTTCAAAAACATCTTAAGTGAGTTAGATGCCTAATTCCCATTGACTTTCAATGAGACTTAGGGTCATATGAACCAGGTTTTTAAACGTATTTAGGGGTTTAGTGATGTAGACAGGCACAGAGTGGGTTTCTGAAAATTGTCTCGGTGCCTGCTTCCCACTGATTTCAGCATAGCACTCTTGAAGTGACAAGCTTATGAGCTGCTCCACTACATTGTGCATTTGTCAGAGATGCCTGTAAAATTGTTCAAATGTTGCCATTCTTCATCAAGGAAAACTACCATTGGAGTCAATCAGTACTTGATTCAATATAAGACTGCAAAATTGCACCCTTGCAATTGTAATAAAGATGGGCACAGCACTTTAAAGTATTTACTTTCTGAGGCTCAGCACATGCTACACAGCTAGGTTCACTCCTTTGACTGCCACAGTCAAACAGATAAGAGTCAGACTGCTAATGAATCAGACTGCTAGCATGTTGGGCAGCTGGGGAGTTAGGCTACCCTCTAAATGCTGGATGTCTGGCAATATAGCTTATTGGCACTGAAGGATCTAGAGAGTGCTATACAAATTGGGTCTATGAACATTACAGTGACACATTCCACGGATGCATTAACATCTGGCAGGAATAGAGAGCGAAAGAGAGAAAGATGAGGGAGCTGGTCACAGGCCTCCGTTAGTCTTAATTATCTTCCATTTCCACTCCTGCTTCCCAAATCGGGAACACAGATGGAAAAGTAATTAATGCATAAACTAATTAGCAATCTCATTTGCCAGTTGCTACATGATAAAGTAGGCTGTGTGCAAAAAGTCTTCGGCAGGTGGAAAAAGAGGGTCTGGAGAGTGAAGCTGGGAGGAGGGTGGGTAACTTTTCCATGTGTTAAAATGCTGTAGCCAGACTGACAGTTTTCAAAAAGTCCCAGGGAAATGTCAGCACCGCAACTGTTGCAAGTATAAAATCACCAAGTCCTTGCTCTGCTCTACTGTAGCAGAGAGGAGCAAAGAGATGACTACTTGTGCAGAAAAACCCTGAAAGGAGCAGCAGAAGGAGCAGTAACTCTATGGCATGTTCCCCCTCCTCCCCAGGGGCCCTCAAAGGACCTTTCACAGCATTTCTACGTGGCAGGGAATCCATGCCGCTTTATAGAGCGGTCAGATTGTGTTATGGTGGGAGTGTAGTGGGAGGGGGACTAAGGTGAAGAGTAGGCACTTTGGATTGCATGCTGTCCTGTGAATGGATTACAGTGCCACTGGGAAAACCATCAAGAGTACATGCTGCACTGGGTGATGGGTTAAGGTGCAGATATGGCAGGAGTGGCCACAGCTCCCACAGGAACTATGCAGCTAGCAAAAGGGGATGGGAGGGTGAGCCACAGAACAGCACAGAGTGGTTAGAGTCCATGAGATTAAAGCTCCAAGGATGCCTTATGGCAAAAAATCATTCTCCCCTGAGGGGAACACTGAAAGGAACAACTGCAATGTGACTCTCATGCAGTCTCCTGGGGCCTCTGTCCCCCAGCCATGGAGGATAAATGGCCTACAAAATTAGAGATGGGAAAGACCTGTTAAGTCACATAGTCTGTATCCCTGGCTGCTGCAAGATTGTTTCCTTTATTGTAGCTTGCAGTGTGTTTTGTCCTGTTTACTTCCACTTTTTAAATGACTTGGGTGTTTGCACAATTGATCCAGTATGGCACTGCCCATGTTCCTACCTTTCCTATGGTGAACTTTGATTAAACGTATTTGTTGTTCCAGCTGAGGGGAGAAAGAGAATAGGAGGAGCAGGAAGGGATGGGGAAGAGACAGAGATGAATTATTGAAAAAGGAAATGACTGGGGAAAAATTAACAGGCTTTAACATTACTCAATGCATGGAAAAATGAAAGCACAGAGACATTGCTCCAAAATGCACTGAGAAAGGGGAATACAGTGGGGGCCAGGTAATCCAGCAGCAATACAAAGCTCATGTCCTGGGTTAAGAAAGTTGGCAAAAGCCAAAGGAGCGCACCTTTATCAAACATGCACATGAGGGGTGGGAAAGTGGAAGGGCTTGTACAGAGTGAGCTTAGTGTGAACTTTAAAGACTAAGGGGGTCATTATCCATAAATAGGTAATCTGGGAAAAACAGCCATGCAGGTGGAGGTGCTACATGCAAAGCAGGCAGCCATTTTGGAAATAGTGAGACAGTGCTATAGAAGTCCATAATTGGTAGATTTCTAGGCAAGTTGTACACCTGAAAGTTTCGCTTCATGTTCAGTATTTGAATATGCAATGGCCTGGGGACAGACATATCCTTCAGTTTTCTGACCGGGTCTCACAAATATCAAAGAAGAGATGTCCCTTAGGACATGATCAATCCCAGGTTTTATACTGAACCCCATATGTGATGAGACAGGACTTGGGGAATTTTACCTACATCATGTGAATACTGATATAATGTATACACAAACAATAAAACATATTGCTTATGACCTCACTATTGGGTCTCCGTGCCCTGATTTAAGACTCCCCCAGTAACCATGGCCACACGGGGTAAACATCCAAATTTTTCACAGTACAGATTGAAACTCTGAACATTTTCAGATTCATGTGTCACTGCTTTTAATGCACAGAAACAAGGCTTATATTCTTTCAACTGAACCAGAAACACAGGGATCAGATACTCTTAGAGATGTGAGCATGAGGAGAGGGTGAGTGGCAATCGAGGAAGGTTTATTTAGCTTTCATTTATAATTATTAACCATTGCATTTTCTATTTAAAATTCTGCACATTGATTATAACTGACTGAAATGCTAAACCCCTGATCTGAAGCAGTGAAGAAGTGCCATTCTTAGGCAATAAGTGTTAACGTTGTTTAGTATGTTTGGAGCAGAAATTTAAGAGGACATGGTTTGGTCACATGCTGATGTAGATGATATTTCTTATCCACCCTCTTGATATCTACTAAGTGTTTTCCTTTTTGCTTGAATTCTCGATTATATTTGACTGTCTCAGTAACAGGAGGATCTCCAATTCTCATGCAAGTACAATACTCTAAGAAACCTCTTACTTAGCAGAGGGAGATCAGGAAGGAAAGCAACATATTTTTCACTAGCTTATCATAACTATACTTCAGTGCTTTCTAGGGAATATTTCTTGAAATGCCAAAGCATGTGTCTTAAAATGCCTCAGACCTTCTGCAGTAACCCTCTCTCATAAAAATCCTGCTATGCATGTTAAAATGTAATAGCTGGAATATATCATATTAACACACCAACAGCTATATAAAAGTAACATGAGGGGATGGACTTACACCCAGTAGAAGCCAGAGAATTCAGAGATAGTGATTCCACTCAAGCCTTACTTGTCTTTGCACTCTACCTGAGCATTACAGGGGCATGTAACTAGTGTGTGATGGTACATAGCTGATGTTCTGTGAGACGTGGGACCAGCAAGGTCAATGAATGAAGGCAAAGAAAGCATGATAATTGCACACTGGTGGCCAATTAGAAGGATTTCAGAAGAGATTGACTAAAATGATTAAGGACCTGGGGAGACTGGTATGCAATGAATGAGGAAATGAGGACTAAAAGAATGTGAATCAACCCTACCTCAAAGCTAAACCTCCACCTTCCCCCTCTTTCTGTTCTACACCCACATTCTTTCTTTTTATCTTGGGAGAACAGAGGCGACTGTGTGTCAGGGAACCAGAAAGTGGGGTTGTGTAGGGAATGATGGGGTCATTCATTTTGGTGGGATTAGTCCGCAGAAGTTTCATATCATTGGATAAGCTTCTCCAAATTAACCTACTTTCTAAATGTTTTGAGGTTCCTATTGCTGCCCATAAGGAATAGTTAAAATAATTAAAGTCAGTGTGGATAGCTTAGCTAAATGGTGACCAATAGCCAGAACACAGCTGGCCATACACAGGTGTGAAAGAGGGGGGGACAGGGCACAATGAGCTTTCAAAAAGAAGAGCCAGCCAGCATGTGGCTGAGGCACAGAGAAACTGACCCCTGCCAGTACTGGTGGTACCAGCCTCATTAAAGGGGGCAAGTAAGAGAAGCAGGAAAGGAGGGGCACTATCACCTTAATCGCCACTGGCCAGATGAGTTGATTGTGTACAGAGAAGAACACACATCCTATATCTTTACATACATTATGGTGGAGCTACTGCTGTTCCTCAGGAACCCTATGAGGAATTGTAATGTGGCCCATCTGTAAACTCCCCAATCTGAGGCCCATCTGTAAGCTCCCCAATAGAACTCCCCAATCTGAGGCCCATCTGTAAGCTCCCCAATCTGAGGCCCATCTTAAAGTCCCCAATAGAGCTCCCCAAACTGAGGCCTATCTGTAAACTCCCCAATAGAACTCCCCAATCTGAGGTCCATCTGTAAGCTCCCCAATAGAGGGATGTGCCTTTAAGCCACAATGTGTTTGAGCCACAATGTGTTTGAAACCATCTTCAGTGTTTGAAATATGGACACTGAGAAGGTACAGGAATGGCTTGGGTGGTCAGAGGAGATATGGGTAAGCATAACAGGATGTATCTAAGCAAAAGAAAATTTAGGCTGAATATTAAGCCCCATTTTCCAATAACAAGATTTTCTGGGCTCTGAAGTAGCCGTCCTAGGGAAATGTCAGAAGCCTCATCTCTTGAGTAATATCAAAGTAGATGAAACAAAGCCATGGAGAATGATGAGTCCAGCACTAACTAGTGGGATGGACAAGAAGATCTGACAAATCTTTGCAGATCTAATTTTTTTTTTAATTTTCTCCACTGTGGAGGTGTGTATTTCACACAAACAGACAATGATTTTTAAAGCTCAATATCCTCCTCTTTAAACTAAGCCATGGAATCCTTTCCAGTTCTTTCTGATCCCACTATCTTTTGCCTCTCATTTTTTCTTCCTCTGAATTCCCAAACAAACTAGATACTCTTACATGTACCCATACATTCATCCATATCCTCCAACAATACTCTTTTCTTCTCTATAGCCCTGCCAATTGTTTTCTGGTTCCTCCCATCACCTTCAACCAGCCAGAATCTGGGAACTTTAGAACTTCAGAAAGATAGATAGTCCCTCTCCCTTCCCAAAGCCTCAAATAGGATCTCTGCCTTTCTGCAATACCTCCAAGTTCCCTGTATTTTTGAGGCTTTTACCTGTATCTGATTGGGTAGAGCCTCTGCTTCAGTCATACCACGCACATGCTAGTCTTCCCCAGATTAGAGAATATAGTCCATTCTGTGCCAGATTGCATTAGATGTACATACAGCACAACTTGGGGCCTAGCACATACACTGGCAGGCACCACCATGGAATCATCAGAGGTAGAATAGTCTTCTAGGCTAGGTCATGGAGAGGGAGTGGGGTCCTGAAGAGTGAAGCAGGGCTAGCAGGAAGTTAGGTAGAAGTAGCAAGAGATCCAGGGGTTTACTTACAGGAAAGAAGGGGGCGTGGGTTGATTTTAATGGGCCATGTTTTGCACTAGTTATGTCTTCCAAACATGTTTGGCCAGTCTTACTTGAAGTGAGTTCAGTTAAATGCATTAACCGCATAAACCTAGAATCTTCCCCGGGAGTGTTCCACATTTCAGCAACATGTGAACTTTTATGACCAAGTTATTTCCCCCGTAGAAATTCAGCAGGGCTTTATAATGGAAACAATGACAGACAGATTCTTAACTATTGTAATGCTAGTTGTGGGCTATTCAAATACAGAGACATTATTAGAGTCCTAGGAGGAACTGCAACTACTTTTCAATGTATATATTGGCCTGACAAAAACTTGTCATCTTCACTTTATTCAGGAAGTCCTGAAACGCTGAAGTTTCTGCTGCCCTCTAGAATCTAGACCTCTTAAATAATGCATATTTTAGGACCCTTACCTACATTGATAGATTAGGTATTAATATAGGATGGTAGTACTCAACATGAGTAAAGGGAGTGAGGGGAAATAAACCCTTGATTAGGCACCAAAACTTGAAGTAACAGAAGTAAGATAAAACCTTTCTACAATCTAAAGCAGGTTGACTAAGTTTAATTTCATTATTTTTCACTCTCACTATCTCAGCCGTTCTCAGTTTAGAGAAACAATTAGAAATAATTGTCAAAATCCAGAGGGAAAGGTTCTTCCCACATTTGCTGCCCAGCCAGCGGCAGAAGGTTCTTGGAATCTCAAGAAAAAAACTGTTCTTGCTTTAAAAAAAAAAAAGAATCAAAGCCAATCTGACAGATTGAAGAAACTCAGGTAATTTGATATGATACAGAACAGCATCCAAGCTTTTGAGTGATTATCCGCAGTGACCCTGAACTCTTGAGCCTTCCAAACAGTAATTTTAATGTAGGTGAACTTTGTGCATTTTTTAGAGGTCTGTTATTAATAAATTTGTTAATAGACATACTGATGTTTCCAGCTCATAATAGTTGTATTCAGAGGCAGAGGCTGAGGCCTATACAGTATTTTCATCTTCAAAAACCTTATACAAACACGAGCAAAAACCATCTCCTTAAACCACCCCGGTATTAATCTAATTTTACCCATGGGGAAATGAGTCAAACGGGTTAAATGATTTTCTGTAGGTGACAAATGGAGTCAAAATCAGGATGGGCTGAGAAGTCAGACGTTTCTAGCTCCCATACCTCTCTCTTACACCTACAGTATGAACTAAATCACATGCCTGAGATCCCCAGCACAGTTTAATAGCGCGGTTATATCTGACCTTTCCCATTGCTGGTGGGTTTCTGTGTGTGTGTGTGTGTGTGTGTGTGTGAGTGTTGTCAGCAGGCTGTCTTAAAACCAGGGAGGATATGTGAATGACTCCCACATTACTGCTCACCTCCTCTCCCACAAAGTAGCAATGCTGATGAGACTGGAGACAACCCCCATATCATCTGAGATGAAGTAAGCTCTTTTTGCAACACTTCACACCTCTGTCCTCTTGAGCTGTGGGATTCCAGATTGGTTCTGCATTTCCCAACTCGTAGTTCAGCATAGCAGACAACCTCCACCAGGCCAGATATGTGAGCATTGTTTGCTTTTTTTTTAAAAGCTATTTTTCTTTCTCCCCCCCTTGTTTCATATTATTATTATGACAAATGCAGCTGAACTGCCATCAGAACTGAAGATTTATTCTTTCTTTGCAACAAAGCAAAGATTCAGGACTAGAGCTCTAATTGAAGGTCAAAGAGTTCCTAATAACACTTGAAGTTTGGAGTTCAAAAGTCAAATGGCTTTGGACTGCCATCTGGGTCCCAGGAAAATAAGAATGAAAACTAAGATATCCCTCCCACTAGGGTTTTATTTCCCCCCTACACCATTCAGTCTAAGCAAAGCAATGCTACAACAATATTAATACTTTGCACCTTTCATTTAAACTTCAAAGTTGAGTAGATATCAAAATCCCCACTTCACAGGAGAAACTCAATCCAAGAATTATTAAATGATTTGTCACAGAGTAATTGAATCAGTAGTAGAACCCAAATCTCCTGACTCCAGTTCTCTACTCAAACCTCTAAATACACTCCCATCCCATATTGTACAGTATGGGCCAGATTCTCATCCCTGCTTTGAGAAACTCAGGTGTTACACAGAAGCAGAAATTACTCACATATCCATAGCTGGAGATTATCCCAAGTGAGGAAGTCCCAAGCTGTCATAGAACCTGTGTAGGTGGCTCCTGTGTCAATCCCTCTGAAGCCCAGGGCAAAAGGAATGATGAAAGGACATGGGGAGGGGACATAAGCAGAGCCCTGTTTTTCCTAGCTATCATCAGCTGACAAATGGTGTATGGACTAGGGTGGACCCAGGCAGACAATCAGCAAGCTGTAACCATCTCACCAAGAAATCCACTTCTCCGCTTTGCCAAGCAGATCTCATCTACAGAAGAAAAAAAAAAGCCTGCCTCTTCTTATTCTCAAGCAGCCAAATGTTGAGCTCCCATTGATGTCAATGGGAGTTTGAGTAAAGCCATCATTAAAACTGAGCAAGGAGTTCAGCATTTGTCCAGATGAGAAGAAAAATGGTTAATATGTAAAAGTCTGAGTCAGACAGTATGATTATCAAAAAGAACCTTGTACTTTTTATATGATGAACTGTTCTTCATCTGAGTTATATTTCAACCTTTTAACTATTTAAAAAGTATAACACCAGAAAACATGCAGTATGCTTCATATTTTCTCTCCTTACTTAAATGCCATTCAGTTCTACATGATACAGCAATTGAGGTACCGGCAACTGGGAAGAGTTCCCAGGGACAAGTGGTTCTCTTTTATTTGTTGTTCTACAAAGTGCTTTTCATGCTTTGGTCTCTACAATAATAAATAATGATAGTTAACCATAGGGAGAAGTAGAAGCAAATACCACAAACTCTTAAAAAAACAACAACACAGCACCAACTCTCTCAAGCTATCTTCCCCCCACCCCCCCAAAAAAAACCTGTTCAAACTAATGTCATAATAGCAAACCATTAAGAAACTAAAAATAAATCAATGCTAAGCCTTCTGTTTTAATGAAAAAAGGTTTCTTCTGTCCCCCATGTTAATGTTACACAAGATAATGAGCTTGAACATTTATCTATATTTATAAGACCTGTTTGACATGTTATTATTATAGAGAATTTTGTAGCTGAATAGAATGTTACCTAGGGAAATTTACATATGTAAATTAGAGTAGTATGGAGATGACATTGCTGGAGTTTTCTGCTTTCATTGATAATTATTCAGTGTAACATTGTTGCCCAAGTACAAATTTACAAATCTTCTATATGACTCTTATTTTAGTATATTACTTTAATAACTAGCCACTATAAGTCATAAGAGACTTTAGCTAGATCGGGTTGGCTAGCTACCAGGGGCCATTAGGTCTTATAATTTTAATTCAAAATAGAGTTTATGTTCAACATATTTGAGGAGTAAATTGAGTGTCAATCTGGTGCTGGCTGGTTGAGGAGGATTATATGACTGTGATCATATAATGCAGAAAATGTTTCCAGAAATCTAGCATAGAAATTAAACTAATTGAAATTAGCTTGAATTTTATTTTTAATACCAGTTTGATTCATTTATAAATCAGTTTCATAATGTTACCAAAGAGCTACAGTCTTTATTAGTGATCACACATTTATACATAATATAATCTTTGGGTTTCATGGCCAGATGTAGTAGAGTGGCAGAGTTTCCTTACCTTCTTACCAATTTTTAAACTACAGCGCATCACACCATAGCAGTGAAGACTCATTACTATGCAATGGGCTGATCTGAGGTGGGTCAGGGTGCGGGGGGATTTCTTTCATCCCCTGGAGCTATGAAGTGGCAGTACAACCTGAGGGCTGCAGTAACCCAGATATGCTGCTCTCCCCCTCCTAGCACAAATGGCCAGTACATCAGCATATTTACTCAATTGATTCCACCAGCTCTATCCCTAAAACTGCCATCTACCTGGGGCACAGGGATGCCCACAGTGCCCAGTGCACGAGCAAGATCTCAACATCTTGCCCAAATACTACTGCATCCAAGGCCCAAAGTTAAAGGCAGGAGAAGGAATTTCCCATAGGGACCCTGGATAGAATAAATCTGTGTCTAGTGAAATAAAAAATAAGCATTCCCAATTGATTCAATGTCCTGCAGTGTGCTGAATGCAGTTGCGCTTAGAGTGGGTTTAGGGTGAAGGTCTTCTCTGAAAACAATGAGTTCACTCTAAGAGAGCAGCGTTGTATGCCACACTGAAATCATGACCCTATGAATTGCTGGAATTGCCAATTGCTGAAACATGTTATTACTACATGATGGTGTGTATTGCTAAGTGCCTTGTGATGGAAATCCTGTGCAACAGTACAATAATAATGTGCAAATTATGTTAAACCAGACATAATTCCGCCCCTCCCGTTGCTGCAAAAACAAAATATGACATTGACAAAACTGGTGTTGGCTAATCCAGCACCCTGGAGGGAGCAGTGCAGGAGGAGAAGATGACTGCTTTACAGATACTACAGCACTCAGAGGATACAATGGTCTCACATTGAAACCATTTGCGTCAATTACATTTCCAGATTTTAACATTTCATGGAATTGACTTGTCAATGTGACAACTGGGAGAAAAGAGATGAGGCAGGACAGGAAAAGGCAAAGTTGAGAGGAAATTAGATCAATTTTGCATGCCAGAGCAATAGCGCATAGTTGTCCTAGATCATTTACAGGCATTAGTTAGGGGCTGCTAAAATTGTGGGCCGATTTTCAAAAGTGATCAGCACCCACAGTTGGGATCAGATTTTCTAATGAGCTCAGCTCCCGTCTGGCTACTGAAATAAAGTAGCCCAATTTCAAAAGTGCTTGGAATCCAGCAGCTCCTATTGATCTCAAAGTTTTCATGGGGAGATGCTAGACATTGAGTTCAATCCCTGTTATCGTAAGCAATGCCATCATATAGCCCCATTTATAAACGTATCAAGCTCCATCTTTTAAAAAATTGCTACTGCATGATTCATATGGGGTGTGTATGTGTGTGTATGTGCATATACACTCTCTCTCACACACAAATAAAGAATTGGCTGTGTGAAATTACTTATTAACTCTAATTAGAGCCGATCAAGTATAGCTAAATTCCTTGGCTGTTGCAAATTATAGACCAGATTCTGACATCCTTACTTATATTTTTTAATACCTCACTTGTTGCGCTATCCCAGTGAAATAAATGGGGCTGCTAACATAGAAAGGGATGGCACAACAAGTGAAGTATTACAAAATGTGAGTAAGGAAGTCAAAATCTTATCCATAATTTGCAACAGCCAAGGAATTTAGCCTCTTTTTCTGCTAATCTAATAGCCTCAGATATATTGGGATCTCCTCAAATTTATTCTTTATTTGAAAATATTCAGGAAAATATTTTGCATTTTTTTACCTCTGTGGATTGATTCCCATCCTGTAGATATGACACTTGCTATTTTACAGGGATTGTTTGGTTGTGATTGGTCAGATAAATCACATGGTATTGTTTCTGTCCCTTAACTGAATGAGGATCCAAACACTTCTGATGTAGATACCGATGTTCACAAATTTAAAATGTGATTTTTTTCCAGGAATTGCTCACACACATTTTTAAATTAAATTCACTTTTGTTATGCTCCCTCTCCTTTCCTCTTTACTTTCCACAGTCTTTCATGAGATGAAGTTTTACTTACTTTTAATGATGAAGAAAATGAATGCCAATGGTGCACATATGGATATTCATGGAAACCAAATTTTGCATTCAGACAACAAATAGTCACGCTGGAAGTGCTTTCACTTTTATATAATTGGGTGACAATTTAAAAATGCCACGTGACTTATCTAATTCCTCAAATTTAACCAGCAGAAATTGAATTTCAGACATTCACGATCAATCCATAGATTAAGAAACTTGAAAATTCAGCACAAAAAATCCCAACAATAATGATAATAATAATAAAAATCAGGAAATTGAAATCTGCTTGTACATATTCCATGATGAGAAAAGAATGTTATGTTCTCTGAATAAATTACACATCACTTTATTTAGTCAGTTCTGCTATAATTTTTGGCTGAGACCAGGAGCAGAAATATCAGGAGAAATGCTAAATTTAAGGTATTTCTGAAATGGATGAGATCATCTTAACTTTTGTATAAACTATTGCTGAATAGGACTCAGTTTAATATAAGCTGATGATGTTTTCCTTTGAATTCTATTTGCATAGTGTCTTTTCCAAAGGACTAGCAGTGGGCTCATTCTGGCTTCAGTAGAGCAATGTCAGTCCAAATTAGGAACAGAAGGATTAGATTTAGATATTCCCTTACCAATTGCCATCCTGTTTTTCTCCAGTTTACAGAGTCAAAACTGAGTCTGAGAAATGGTGAGAAAGTTTTAGTAACTTTGTATAGAGCAGTTAATGTAGCATACTGTATCAACAGTTGTGTACTGAATATTGTACATGTTATCACCCACCATGGAGCATTAATATTTACTCTTGTTGCAGAGGCAGAGAAAGTGCAATGGCTTTGACTAGATTTCAGGAAAAGGAAATAATACAACGCAATGAAAAACTGCTAATCTGATGAAATAATTGTACAGGTAGATTGAATGGAAATGGTTATTTATTTTTTAAATACTGTTCCCTAAGTATGAGTCACAAGTGAAAGTGCCAAGTTTTTTTTCTGAATATTTTTCTTGATACAATCTCTGGACTTTATCCAGACCTCGAAGAAACAGATGCTGCATGACAAAGGAAGGAGAAAACAGAGAGTGACTGACTGACTCCTTGCTAAGTATGCCACTGTGAGGGAGGGAGGATTAGCTCTCAGCAAACACAGAGTAAATTTTACTACAATGAAGGAACATGCTGGAGTTCTACAAATATAGAGGCTTGTAGCTGCAGGAGTTTGGAGTTTAGTTATTGTGTCTCATTTGGCCTTTTGGATGCGTCTTCCTCATCCTACATCCATACGTAGGCTCAGTTTGTTCCACTGATTTACACCTGTATCTTGCTTCAAAGCTACCATACCTAATAATAGCTGCTGTCTCGCCAGCAGGGCTATTCAGGACTCAACTCCTCCCACTAGTAAGGTAAGAGACCACCATCTTTTAAAAACCTTTACTTAGGAAACTGAAACATCTTGCCACCATGCACACCCAAATTGGCTGGATTTATGACAAATATATTTTCAAATACTTGTTGGTGTTGTATTTTTCTTAGATTCAATCATAGAATCAGAAATGTAGAGCTGAAAGGCACCATGAGAAATCATCAGTTCCAACCCCCTATGCTGAGCCAGGACCAAATAAACCTTGATCATCCCTGACAGATTTTTTCCAACCTGTTCTTAAAAACTTCCAATGATTGGGGATTCCTCAAATTCTCTTGTAAGTGTATTGCAGGGTTTAACTACCCTTATAGCTAGAAGGTCCTCCCCTGCCCTCTAATATCTAACCTAAATCTCCCTTGCTGCAGATTAAGCCCATTACTTCTGGTCCTACCTTCAGTGGACACGGAGAACAATTTACCACCATCTTCTTTATAACTTTATATCTTTGTTTTTCAATACTAAACATGCCCAGTTTTGTAAATATTTTATCATTTTTGTTGGTCTCCTCTGGACTCTCTCCAATTTGTTCCTATCTTTCCTAAAGTGGGATGCCCAAAATGGACCACAGTACTCCAGCCGAGGCCTCACCAGAGCCTAGTAGAAAAAAGACAATTAGCTCCCATGTCTTATATTCAACACTCCAGTTAATGCACCACAGAATGATATTATCCCTTTTCTCAACTGCATCATATTTTGACTTATATTCAGTTTGTGATCCAGTATCACCCCTAGAACCTTTTCAACAGTACTACAACCAAGCCAGTTATTCCCCATTTTGTAGCTGTGCATTTGATTTTTTCTTTCTTTGAAGTACTTTGCACCTGTCTATTGAATTATCCCCATTTTATTTACAGTGTTGCTGCACACTATTTAAGAACTGCTACCTTTCACTACAGAGGTTGCTGCAGTTCAGTGGCAGCTGAGGTAATACAGGCATTATATATATTAGGCGTACAATCCT
This sequence comes from Dermochelys coriacea, assembly GCF_009764565.3. Taxonomy (NCBI): domain Eukaryota; kingdom Metazoa; phylum Chordata; order Testudines; family Dermochelyidae; genus Dermochelys; species Dermochelys coriacea. The sequence goes on along the minus strand of NC_050073.1, from coordinate 93,181,841 downwards.
GCTTGCCGTACTCATACTTATAGTCCCATTGAATTCAATGGGATTTTTCTTGTGCATAAATTGAGCAGGATTTGACATATTTTGAAATTCTACCTCCACAGAAAGAAATAGCAAAACTCCCATCGTTTTTAATGGAGCCAAGTTTTCACTCATAGTTTGTAATATGGTTTTGGTATCCTTTGCAATGATACATTCTATAGAAATGTCTGATACAAGATTTCTGTCACAGATTGGCTGGGACACTGTGATTGAAATAGGTCCAGCTTCCCTGTGCCACAGCAGGGGATCCCAGTTGAGCCTACTAAGAGGACAGAGCTGCATGTGGTCTGTAAAGGGTCAGAGGGAATTTCAGGGTTGACAGAGCTAAAAGGGGAACTGCAGAGTGAAGCTGCTGGGAGACAGGGTCTCTTGTAATGGTCCCTAAGGAAGGGAATTGAGGCTGAGCAGAAAGTTTTGTGTTTCCTTTGGGAGCAGGCAAAAAAGACAGGCTGAGTCTTGTGTCTTCTCTGGCTGGGTCAGACAACAGAAACTGTTACTTCAGGGAGCCTGGGTTGGGCCCAGCTTAATGTGATGTGGAAAATTTTTGTGTTTGCTTTTTTGGAACTTAGTGTTAATAAAGAAACCAGACCCCAAGAAGGGCTGTGATTGGATGAGCAAGACTGTGTGGCATTTTGTCTAAGGAGCCCCATGGAAGGGGAAAACAGGGGCAGGGCACCGCAGAGGCACCCTTGGCCACAAGGAGGTGTTTGGATGGCATTCAGTATATTGCAATGGAATTAGAACGAGTATCCATGCATGCATCAGTTCCTTGGTGAAAGGCCTATCTTTTTATTGTGTTTGAACGGAGCCTAGTTGGTGTTCTGGTCCATGACAAGAGCTCCTAGCTGCTACTGCCACATAAGTAATAAAAGTAGCATAAGTGAATGGTTATTCAGCATTGGAGTTTAGTTCCCACCCTAGGTGTGCAGCATATTAGAACACTTAAATGGTTTCATGAATGATTGTGCTTTGGCAACAAAACCTATCAATTTCTATTTGTTTTAGAAACTTCTCTATGCCCCTTCACATAAATGTCTCCTCTAATTGTAGTCAATGTCACTTAACACTTCTGATTTAATTTGTTGCCACCAAGGAGGTTTAATAGATGCCCTTAATCTTCCCTAGGTGACACCTACAGGTGTTCCCCAAGCATAAAATCCTCATTCAGGAGCACCCACATGAATGTTGATGGTGCTTCAGTCCACAGTAAAATTTTGAAGAGCCAGAGCCCTTTGAAGCCCCTCAACTCTTCCCAAACTCACCTTTGAAGAAGAAAGTGGGAAGAAGTATTGTGGGGGGTGGGGAATCACATGTTGAATATTTAGAAGAAGAAAAACAGACCATCATCTGCCATTGTGTGAATGGAAGACCAAGGAACTTACTAATGAGCCTTTAAACTCTCTTTGGAGATAAAGAAATGTCATAATAACAATGGATGAGCAGTTTAAGGATATTAAACATGGCCCCAAAAGCCTCGGCCTTGGAAGATAAAAGAAGCAGTTACTCAAGTTGCCTGAGATAATTTTTCTGCATGTAATAATAGCATTCCTCCTTCTGATGTCTCAGCCTTGAAACCTGGCACATGCTGATAAGGTTCATGACTGAGAATTTCCCAGGTTTAGGCCTTCTCCCACCTCCCCCCCCTTTCTTTTTTTTTTTCAGCTGCTTCAAATAACTTCATGTTATCTGCTCCTTGACTGGGAGACAAACACATGGCAGCGCTGATATTTAAATTCCTCCCAATTCTTCTAATCGTTTCACCCTGTCAGGGAAAGAGAGAGAGAGAAAAAACCCTCTGGAACTTTGGAACTGTGAGCCAAGGGTCAGCTCTAACTGGTTTCATCTGCAATCAGTTTGTGCCTGCCAGATTGCTTATGGTGAGAAAGGAATAAAGCTATAGTTTGAACTATGTCCCTTTGGCTATTGTCCAGGTGTTCAACCAACAGAGATACAAGCTGATCAGTCCTTGTCATTCCCGGTCATCTTATTTCTCCCTCAACCCCCCTTTTTCTTTTAATGATGCTAAGCCACAGAATCAGGCATGTGACGTTACAGTTATTCAAAGACTGGTACCCTCCATAGGATCCAGTGCTCATCTGGAGGCCTTAATAACCCATTTCGATTAGCACATCAAGCATAAATTTGAAGTGTCTCTAGGAAGAAGGAAAAAAATAAAAAACAAAGTTTTCTTCCTTATGTGGGATTAGCTTTAAATGATAATAAAGCTGCCAAAGTGATCTGAAAGTTGTAGCCAAAAGGGGTGATGCCCTTCCTGGCTGACTGGTTTTCTATTGGATGCCTGTCATAATTTATAAAGCATAATCCACAGAACGATCAGAACAAAGGGACATCCGGCATGCCAATGTTGATAAGATAACTAGGGAAGTACTAAATATGTCATGGGGTCGTTCAACACTGGTGATTTTTGGATCCTCTCTCTCAAATACCTTCATGACCCAATCTAGTCTGGTCAGATTAAATGAAAAGCGAGGAGTGGGGAGGGGGCGGCACAGGAGAGAGTGGTGTGGTTTGGGGTTTTTAAAAGAATGTTACCTCTTCTGTGCAGCCACAAAGCAGCTGAAATTCCTTTCTGCAAAAATGAGAGAGTGAGTCTGTTTTAGATAAATCTCCTCTCTCTCTCTCTCACACACACACACACACACTTTCAGTGTTTTTTTCTTTTCTTTTCTTTTTTAGTTTAACAGAGGCAAGAGCTTAAAATAATTATGCTCGCAAAGCCCTCCCGTCAGAAATGGTTGATAACATTAATGATTCATGTGTTCTTAAAATGGATAGATAGGATACTGTAGGCCAAAAAAAAAAAAAAGGCTTTTACTTGTGTTCTCTTCGATGTTGGAGGAGTTTCTGCAGCCTCGGCTAAAATCACTGAAGCTGAAAGTCAGTTTCCCCAGGGTCCATGCACAGTATCAGTAGCCTGCCGGGGAGGGGTTACATATCTTGTCCTCATCCTACTCATATTCTCCATCAATAGATAAGCTTCTGTTCTTTACCCCTGTTGGCAGGTAACGTACACTGCTCTTAAAAAAAATAACAAAATACAATTGCTCAATAAATAAAAGAGTTGATGGGATCCTATTTTCTGGAGATCAATTTCTCAAGATATTTGCTGTAATTTTCTACTCTACTTCCCCCACATACACTTTGTGGTACTTGTGAAGGAGCTAGTATATCTGCCCAGATTTCTCTTCTGCAAATGGATGCTGGCGTACATTTAATCTCTTTTCCAGGTTAGTTCATTAAAAGACTCTATAACCCCATGTTCATAGGATATCTTGTATGACCTTAGGTCTCTTTGTTTTTATACAACACTCTGGCTGGCTCTGTCATAAAGGTACAAATAGGTATCACACAGGCAGTAAAATATTTAATAACTGGTTACCGTGTGAGTGACTTTACATTTTGGAAAACGTCACTGCCTAGGGTAGTGAAAGTCATATTTGTGCATTCAAAGACATAAGGTCTGAGTATTTCCTCAACTGTTTGTTTTCCAAGGAATTCTGACTGATTGTTCTAAAACTGTTAGGCCAGAGTTTGACTCTGGGGAGAAAGAACAAGTCTGAAGAAACAGAGAGCAGAAAACAAAGAAAGAAAAGGCTTATGTTGCATAGAAGTTCATGAGATAGAATGTAATGCAGGCTGAAGCTGAGTGCCTCTGAACATTAATTTTCACTGGATATCTTTTAAACTATTGACCCAGGAGAGTTGCAGGATATTTGCATGGCTACTGACACAGATTTCCAACTGGAATTCTATGACACTTTAAATCATGTGAAACAAGGTAAAAGTGTATATTATACCCTTTGTAAAAATATAAAATAAAATAAAGGAACCTTTCTTCCAGCCACAGGAAAAAGATGTGTTTTTTTTCATTGTTTCTTATCATTCAAGTTAACAGCAGTAGATCAGGAGTTAGCACTGAAAATGGGGATAATAGAAGAAACCTTATAACTTAGAGAAGAGTCTCAAGAATCCATTCATGGCCTGAAACCTTCTCCAATCACAGAGAATACAGAGGCAATATATTGGGGAATCAGTCAGACATGATCATTAGCCATTGGCCAGTGAGAATGTTGCAGAGCACAGTCAGGACACCAAAGCAAGTCTGGCACAGTTACCATCTTCATCTGAATTGTACTGGACAGAGCAGTGAAGGCCTTACAGCATTTGTCCAGACACAGGAGGTCACAACTGGATAGCAAGGCCCCTTTCCTTTGTGATTAGAAGTGTCTGTATGAGGGGCATAATTGAGCCAATATCTCTGTACTGTGCATATGGCTGTCCCAAGGGGCACAAGTGAGAGGGAAGACTCCTTAAATACCTCTAGTGTACCCATGAAGAGATAACTGTAATCTAGCCCAAAGTGTTTAAGAATAGAAGAAAACAATGTTTACCTTGAATAAGGAACTAAGATTCCATGTACATTTTAAGGAAAGTATTCAATTTGGAAAGAAATCTTTCTGTCCCTAAGAATTTTCCCTATCCAGGAGAAGTGATTAACCCAGCAGGACTCCATGACTGTGCCCCATCTTTACACTGTGAGACATATAACATCAGTAGAGGGTGAGGTCATAACTCCAGTCACCTCAGTAAGGTGAATGATTCCCCTTCACACCAACCTCAGCTTTGTACTGTCTTATAAGGTTTGAGCTAGATGCTTTTCACTCAACTATCTGTCTCTTATAGGCTGGGGGATAGTTGAGTTATGGCACTGTCTGTACAAGATAAAATATCAAGTTGGATATTGCTAGCATATTGCGAATACTGAAGTTCATTATGTCTCTCAATCTCCTCCAGAGGACTACAATATGCACTGAATAGGAAGGGAAACAAAAACAGGATCAAATTTTGCAAAATTCCATCAGTGAGAGTTGTTAGAAAAAAAGAGAAATTGCTCATCAAATTCAAACAAAAGGTGCACAGGTGTGGATATAGTCCTCATCCTCAATATCATGGTGCAACCAGGTTACAATCTTCACTGCATGATACATGGAAATAGCAGACCCAGCCTTGTACTCATCACACCACCAGTGTACCAACTCCCTTGTCTTAATTTCATTGTGGAGAATCACTTCAGAGTTCTGCTTCACAGAGTCCTGATTGGAGAAGCCAACAGTGCAGGCTTTCTGCTGCCTGACCTCAGTACCCTGTAAGTTTGCATCTAAAGTATTTTGGATCTTATGCAGCAACACAGGTCATTCAAGATTTGACCTTCAGTCATCAGCTCAATTCTTCAGTAATGGGATTTTTTTATTTAAAAATGTATGTTACAGTATATATCTGAGTTTCTGAAAACATACTTTTCAGATCAAGATTTGATTCTCCTCTGAATTTAACTTTCTCATAGTCTGTTTCATGTTTTCACTTAAAGTTTTGCTTAATCTCCTGAACACCTTGCTGTATGCTGGTTCCATTTTGCTGGAGTACCATGAGCCACATGGGATATTTCTAATAGAAAGAAGGAAGGCAGGATTGAATTGCAAGATTTCTTTTCATCGTCTCTCTCCTCCAACCCCCTCATGCTTTGATTAACTATTTGTTAAGTTCTTTGTGTTATCTGTAAAGCCCAGAAACTATCATAGGCTGCTCATTTTTAAACAAAATATAGTAACAGTTCACATCTAAAACATAAAATCAAAAGTAGCACCAGTGCCAAACTGACACACTGAGAAAAGAGCTTCTAAAAAAAAAGTATAGGAAAAAAGAAGCTGCACTAGAGGGGTTTAGAATTAGATCCATTGATTGCATACCTAGCAAACAGGATTCTTCTGCTTAAGAAATGCTGACTTTTTAATCTCTCTTGGTATCAGAATACCGAAGCAATTCAGAAAAGCCTAACTGTGTTTAATTCCCAGGCTCCTTGAAGAATCATGGGGGAGGATGTCAGAAAAGTGCTCAGTGTGTTCATTAAGCCACATGTGTAACAGTGTTTAATAAACTGTTTTTAAGGCATGAAGATTTTGTTTTGCCTAGAATTAAAGTGGAGGAGTCCTTCAGTTATTTAAAAATCCTACAGATGAATTTAATACTTGGAAAGGTATTGGAGCAAGCACACTAGGGCTACATATTGGTCCCAACAGTGAGGAATAAGCTCTCTAAATTGATGGGAGCAACAGGTGCTTAACCTGGCCTGGCATTGCTCAGTTCCTCTAAACATGTCTGTATGTCCTAGTCAATCCTTGGTCAAGAAGGGTGCCAATAGTATTTTGTGTTTTGTTTTGCATTATGACCTGCTATCAATTGTACTGAGGCTATCAATATATTTCCCATATATCAATAAACAGCCATTTGTTGATAACTTTTATCTGGCACTCTCTGGGCTTGATTTAAATGAATGACACACAGAAGGAAGTTTTCCAACTCCATAAAGATACTCCAGTCAGTTTCTTCTGTCAGGATAGGGGAAGAGAAAGGGTAAAAACATCTTGATGTTTTGCAATAGACATTCTACTGAGATAACACAATTCTTTTCCGATAATGGAACAAATAAACTTTGGAAAGACAGTAGTGGGTCTGTAGTTTCAAATTCTTAAGTGTGAGCTAAATTTTCTGCTAGTATACATTGTCACAGCTACATTGAAGTCAGTGAAGTTACACCCATTTGCACCAGCAGATAATTTGGCCCTATATTTCTGCCCTTCAATGGTTTTGTTCATAGATTGCATCACCAACTTTATAGAACCACTTTTTCAAAACTAGCTGCATACAAATCACATATACAATTGCATGAACCCATGTTTTGCATGTTAATACCCACTGGGTATTTATGGGATAATTATGCACACACATGGCCAGTCAGGCACCTATATGAATATGTACATGTTGTGACAAAGTTCCTGCTCTACCTTGGTGGGTCTTGCGCTTATTGGTGGATTTGCTCGCCTTGGAGCTTAACAGCAGCCCTCAGCTTGGCCGTTTTCTGAATTCACAGTCCAGATCAACGACTCCTGTGTCTGACCAGGAGTTGGGAGGATTTGGGGGGAACTGGGCCCACCCTCTACTCCAGGTTCCAGCTCAGGGCCCTGTGGAATGCAGCTGTCTAGAGTGCCTCCTGGAACAGCTGTGCAACAGCTACAACTCCCTGGGCTACTTCCCTATGGCCTCCTACCAACATCTTCTTTATCCTCACCATAGGACCTTCCTCCTGGTGTCTGATAATGCTTGTACACCTCAGTCCTCCAACAGTCCGCATTCTCACTCTCAGCTCCTAGTGCCTCTTGCTCCCAGCTCCTCACATGCACACACAAACTGAAGTGAGCTCCTTTTTAAAACCCAGGTGGCCCTGATTAGCCTGCCTTAATTGATTCTAGCAGCTTCTTGATTGGCTGCAGGTGTTCTAATCAGCCTGTCTTAAATTGTCTCCAGAAGGTTCCTGATTGTTCTGGAACCTTCCCTGTTACCTTACCCAGGGAAAAGGGACCTACTTAGCCTGGGGCTAATATATCTGCCTTCTATTACTCTCCTATAGCCATCTGGCCTGACCCTGTCACAATGTGCAGATACTATGAACCCATCAGATATTCATGAGCCAAACTTAGCTGTACAGAACTGCATGTGCCAATGTCTGAAATAATTGCCCATAATGTCAGTTTATCCAAGCCCCTGAGATAAGGAAGCCAGTGAAAGAGGGAAGCTTATCTGAACAGCTGAGGGTATTTGCTTTGTTTTGGGGGAAAAATAATTATTTTGCTTATCCCATGAACTGTAAAGAAAAGAGACTTCTATAAAGTTTTAAATGGTTTCAAGTAGACAAATGGAATTTTTTTCTCCTGTATTGCTTAAGTTGCCTCTGTCTGTTTGATATGTACAACTAGCATTACAACATTTTTCATTTTCTTTATTTTATTTCTATTTTGTAAATCTGTTCTCAGAATGAATTTCTCAGCAGGACACACATGACATGAATATGATTCGACAAGCTGACGTGAAAGCTGAAAGGTTTGTAATCCCAAATTGTTCATATGTTGTGTTTTACACATCATGGACTGTTGTTCAGATGCTTTCAGATACTGAACCTGAATTCTGGTGCATGCTTCTGACAGGCATTTGTTATGCCTCTTCCCTGGTGAGGACGGGTCTAGGAGATTCCAAACACTTTTCTGAATTGTTCACAGGCATGGCTGACATATGGTTTCTTACCCATAACTTCCCCTAATTTTGTTTTTACAGAAAAAAAATCATTGGAAAAATTGAAATGAGCCCTAGTATAGTCACATCGTTGGTATGCTCACAAGGCAGCTGTCAGGGGTTTAGTTCATGTAGTTCATACACACTGGAACCATCAGATTCTCTTTGCAGATCTCGCAAGTGGGAAAATCCTGCAGGTCCTCAGGACACTTGATCCTCAGCCGAATGCACTCATCTTGGGAGCTCACCCACTCAGCTGCCTGTCAAAGGCCCAGATCACACAGCAAGGCTTTAGTTATTCTGAAAGTGAATATTATATCCCTGATTTTTGGAGTACTTTATGAAGAGTGGTTTATTTTTGGGGCTGTTTCTCTTTCTTTTAGTTTTTGCATTCACTTTATAACATATGGGTGCTTTTGTATTAGAGGCAATGGCCCTGGTCCTCTGGTGCTGCATGGATTGCAGACTGTAGCCTTAAAGTCAGCCACACTGTCAATAGGCAAATCACCCAAACATAGGGGTCTCCTATGATTCTGTAGAGATGGTGTCATGGCTCCTACATCACCCTTTCTTCCTGTTCTCAGTGTAGGGGATCATGTTGGGGGGAGAGGTGGTGGGGTTGGAAATTCCCTGATCCCACTGATCCCCATCTGCCTTATGAGCCTCTTGTAGTTTTTGGCAGCTGTCATAACTTTGAGCAGATGGAAAGCTGCTCTAAGTTAGGCCAAGGAACACGACAGAAGACAGAGGGCTAGGTAGAGCTAGCCAGAAAATGTTGTTGGGGAGGAGATATTTGACAGAAAATGTAAACTTTTTGTTGAAAAACTGAACACTTTTAATCAAAAACTAAAATATTTTAACTGAAAAATGAAAGATTTTTGTTTGGAAAAACAAACAAAAATCTTTCAATAAAAACATTTTGTTTTAAGTTAGTTTGATGTTAAACTCTGTCTGCCTGAACTGCCATCATGCCTCGTGGGGGTGGTAGTTTGGGTTCCTCCTGACACTATTTTCCTTTATGGGCTGAGTGCCCTAGCTCGACTGCATCTCCCATGATGCACCACAGTCTCCACTCTTGCTGACTCATTGTAGTGTATCATGGGAGTCCCATGGCTTTCTTGCATCTTGGGAGATGTAGTCCACCCAGAGAGCCAAATCAATATAGCATGAGGCATCCAAAGCACAATTCTTATGTGGCACTGTGGCAGCTCAGGAGGACATAAGTTAAGACTTACCTGACCTGAAACAAAACATTTTGACATGTCCAAATTGCAAGTTTCCATTTTTGACTGAAATTCGCCTGAAAGGCTTTGGTTTTCACCACCATATTTTGGTTTTCAGCTGTTAATTTTTTTGATGAAAAAGTGAAGCTTTCCATGGAAAATGGACACTTCATGAAAAGTTTTGTTTTGTCTACAACTCAATTTTGCATAAAAACAGTTTCCATGTAATTTCTTCAACCAGCACTAGGGTTGGGGGTTATCACTGAGTTAGTTACAGTATCCTTATTCCACAACTGTGTTAGGTGCTGCTGTGACTTACAACAGGTAACTATAGTCCCTAAGTGACCATACACAACCTGAGAATTGCCATAGGAGAGAGGACATCTACCCCACTCCATCTCAATCTATCCCCATCCCATCATAACCTCTCTCTTCCCCAACATGTACATAGGTGGGTGGCTGGGAGAAAGCTGGTATAGGAACCATCTCCAACAGATTTATGTCAGTTGAGATTTTCCCTCTGGAGGGAGAATTCTTAGAAGGTCAGTCTTATTGGGATGCAGGAAGTGGGCGGGCAAAGACCGCCCACTGCTAAAGGATCCCCCCCAGCCTAAGAGTGGGGTCCACAGGACCTGGAAAACCAAATAATTACAGGGGACAACTAATGAACAACAGGGACAGGAGTGCTGTCAAAGGGTCAAACAAAGGGAACCGGATGGGGACACTGAGCAGAGAACCCCAGACACGCCCACTGCTCCTCAAAGGCGGCAAGGGAGTCAGTGGACACCGCCCAGAGGAACTCGGCCCGGAGGCGTGAACGGACGGAGGATTGGAAATAGGCCCCACCGTCACAGGAGACTCCATTGGCCAACCTCCTCACCCTGGTTTTATAGATGGCAACTTTAGCCAAGGCCAGGAGGAGTTTGACCAGGAGGTCCTGTGACTTAGTGGGGCCATGGACAGGGAGTGCATAGATAAGGAGGTGAGGGGAAAAGTGCAACCAAAATCTTAACAAAATATTTGTGAGGAGCCAGAATAGGGGCTGCAGCCTGGCGCATTCCAGGTAGATGTGCGCCAGGGTTTCCCTCACGCCGCAAAAGGGGCAGGTGTCTGGGATTGGGGTGAACCACACCAAGTACACGCTCGTGCTCATGGCCCCATGAAGGAGCCGCCAACTGATATCCCCGGCAGACCTTGGGACTTAGAAGGTCAGTTGTGGGCATATTAACATCCCCTTTGAGCTGCTCATGTGGCACCAAGGGTATGGAATATGTCTGAAGATATTTCTCTGTATTACTTAGTGTTCACCGTCTCCATGGTTCATTGCTTCCTCGTACAGAATAAGCAGATTTGTTGTGTGTGGTTATACTCGATGTGGGAACGCAGTTTCCAAACAATAATTGGGAATGTTTTGAAAAGCTTTTGTGATGTTGTGGTTTCTTTTAACATTTGTGTTTATATCACTGCTAAATGAAATGATTGGCTTCTGCTCACTTTTATTCTGTCAAATAAATCTATATAAAATATTTTTTTCTGGAAGGTTAGGACTCACTAATAAAACCAAAAATAGACACCAAAAACAAGTAAAAACTGAAAGCAAAAATGGAACCCCACTACATAAGATATTAAGTATATAACATAGCTTAGAGATACCACCATTTTCTATGACAGAAAAGTAGAAGCGAATTGCAATTCTGAAACCCAACTGATTTGTATGTGCAGCAGTTTACATTTAGCTGTGTTTGCCTCTGGGGACAGCCCATTCCCATTATGTCTAATGACCATTTTCTGGCTTTACCTCTCCCAGCCTAAAATCCCTGATGTAGTTGCTGACCAATGAACTGCTCTTAGCTGGCATCTGTTGATCCATCAGCGGAAGGTCCCTTTGTGGCAATGTAATCACCTACTATAAATGACCCTAGCAGAAGTAGCATCTATCATTTGTTAACAAACCATTTCTTCCCATAGCAAGCTGTGCAGAGGGAGCATCACCCCTGGAGAAATAGTTGGCAGAAGCATCCACTATATAATGCTGGTGTCATTTTTCCCACAGTCTCCCTCAACAACATATTTAAGGGCACACAGCTGTATCATGAAGTGCTCACAAAGCAACAGTTAGTAATAATTGCCTCATTACTGCCTATCATATATATACACACATGTTATTTTTCTATATGGCCTAAAGAGTGGGTGTGGTGGGAATGGAGTGACTATGTAAAAATGGTATATTCAGACATAGTGTATGGGCTTCCTGAGTCTTTGAGTCATGTCTGCTCACCTTACCAAAACAAATGTGTTTTCACTGCGGTTATCCCTACAGAATCAACACAGCACAGAAAACATGCACTGGCTTCTAGTCTAGCAGCAAAGTTGTCAGTCAAGTTCTGTCGCAGAACCTTTATTGCTGGTGGTAACCAGACATCCTGGTTTAGCAGGCCTTTCTCTTTTTTCCCTTTTTTCCCCAGACTGTGGCAATGTTCCAGTTGATTCCATTGTAATTTGATCCACTCCCATCCCCCCAAAGTTTCAAGAAATTCCAAGGGATTGACCCAGCCCTATGTTGTCTGCTTGTGACTGTGTGTCTGTGTGTGAGTCAATAATAACAATAGGTTTCAGAGTAGCAGCTGTGTTAGTCTGTATTCGCAAAAAAGAAAAGGAGTACTTGTGGCACCTTAGAGACTAACAAATGTATTTGAGCATAAGCTTTCATGAGCTACAGCTCACTTCATCGGATGCATTCGGTGGAAAATACAGTGGGGAGATTTATATACACACACAGAGAACATGAAACAATGGGTTTTATCATACACAATGTAAGGAGAGGGATCACTTAAGATGAGCTATTACCAGCAGGAGGGAGGGGGGAAAAGGAGGAAAACCTTTTGTAGTGATAATCAAGGTGGGCCATTTCCAGCAGTTAACAAGAACGTCTGAGGAACAGTGGGGGGTGGGGTGGGGGGAGAAATAACATGAGGAAGTAGTTTTACTTTATGTAATGACTCATCCACTCCCAGTCTCTATTCAAGCCTAAGTTAATTGTATCCAGTTTGCAAATTAATTCCAATTCAGCAGTCTCTTGTTGGAGTCTGAACTTGCTGGAGTTTGAAGTTTTTTTGTTGAAGGCTAGCCACACTCAGGTCTGTAATCGTGTGACCGGAGAGATTGAAGTGTTCTCCGACTGGTTTTTGAATGTTATAATTCTTGACATCTGATTTGTGTCCATTTAGTCTTTTACGTAGAGACTGTCCAGTTTGACCAACGTACATGGCAGAGGGGCAATGCTGGCACATGATGGCATATATCACATTGGTAGATGCGCAGGTGAATGAGCCTCTGATAGTGTGGCTGATGTGATTAGGCCCTATGATGGTGTCCCCTGAATAGATATGTGGACAGAGTTGGCAACGGGCTTTGTTGCAAGGATAGGTTCCTGGGTTAGTGGTTCTGTTGTGTGGTGTGTGCTAACTGCTGGAAATGGCCCACCTTGATTATCACTACAAAAGGTTTTCCTCCTTTCCCCCCTCCTTCCTGCTGGTAATCGCTCATCTTAAGTGATCCCTCTCCTTACACTGTGTATGATAAAACCCATTGTTTCATGTTCTCTGTGTGTGTATATAAATCTCCCCACTATATTTTCCACCGAATGCCTCCGATGAAGTGAGTTGTAGCTCACGAAAGCTTATGCTTAAATAAATTTGTTAGTCTCCAAGGTGCCACAAGTACTCCTTTTCTTTTTTGCGAATAATAACAATGGTACCTAGCGTTTATATTGTACTTTTCATCCATAGATCTCTAAGTACTTTACAAAGGAGGTCAGTATCGTTATCCCCATTTTAGAGATAGGACACTGGGGCATAGGGGGGTGAAATGAGCTAGGAATGGTCTCCAAGTCTTCTGAGTCCCAATCCAGTGTTCTGTGTATTAGATCACGCTGCAGCACTCCACCCAGTGGGAGATGGACAGAATAAACAGACAAATGAGGAACAAAAAAACAGAATAGGACTCAGAATAGGACTTCAAGGAACAGAAAACAGAAAACTGGGCAGAAAACAGTAAAGGGGACACAGAGAAATAAATACTGTTTGCTTTGATTGACCTCTTTATTGAAATTCTACCTTGAATGAGGAGCTGAAAAGGAGGTATCTCACAAAGCATTTTAGTAGTGATCATGGGGGATTTCACCTTTGAAGCAGTGACCAGAGATATCCCACAGGATCAATTTCTTATGATGGCATTTATGAGACTGGCACTGATGGAGATCATGCTTTTCCATCTTCTCTGTTTCTAACACAGTTGGATGATTAATCCATATTCTCCATGTACTGCAGTAAAGCTCACGCAGTGGATTTCTTTCCAAGCCTGTTTGTGTTCTGAACTGAGCTTAGCAACTGAGACAGGTGAATTTTGGGGATACAGAATTTGTTTTCATCCTACCAGCCTTTTCTCAGTTCATGACTGCAATTTTACATTTTGTCTCCACAGGCAATTTATCACCCCTAAATATATCTAAATCACATTTCATGAAAGATCAAAATTCAGTTGTCTCCAATTATTAACATGACAAAGAGACATAAGAAGAACTCCCTTGACTTTCTATAACAGGGAGAGTTAATGCCATTAAACTGAACACTTTTCCAGTCTTTCATTGTTCCTTCAAACACTCCGTCATTATATTTAGATGAGGATTTACAGCCACACCAACAGCTGGGTAGCTCACTGGGTTTGTCTGGAACACCCAAGATAAAAGCAATCGTTTTGGTATCAACTTGACAAAAGAAGGAGATGCTGGTCAGATTTCAATTTCTGTTATTGTTCAGTTCAGTTGTGATGGCTGCTTTATTTTTTCAGGCAGCTATTATCTATTGCATCACAACTGTAATTTCGCTACATTGTTTTTCTGTTTAATTTTTGTAGCACTCATGAAGATAAGTGATTAGCACCAATGTGATCCATGCTGAATGCAGGCAGGCAGAGTGCAACCTTTCCCTACCATTCACTACCAGCTCTACAATTGCCCCCCCATAAACTATTTCAGCCTACTGACTCTCTTGAACCGAATCATGCTGATTTGTGCATTGGTTTTGAAATTTATGAAAATGGGGCAATAAGATCACAATACCAGCATATTGAGCAATAGCTAGGATTTGAATTACAGCCCTCTTATGTGAAAAGTAGCTACTGCTTTCCCCTAGGTCTTTCATTTTATTCAAATGTACTATTGCAATTAGCACTTATTTGCAATAGAATCTTGACTAAACAAGAGACAACCTCCTGTACCAGTTAGTTCAGATATTCTAACCTCCTGTTTGCAGTGGGATGGAGAAACTTGACATCATTGACAATTTTAAATCAAGAGTGTATGGGTTTTATATTTTTCTAAAAAAATCTGCTCTAGGAATAATTTTGCAGGAGTTCTATGGCCTATGTTATCCAGGAGGTCAGACTAGATTATCACAATGGTCTCTTCTGCCTTGGAATCTATGAATCTATGTCACAGTGTAGTGTTTTCTATTGAGAGGAGCACAGGAAAGGGTCTCAAGATGTCTGGATTCCATGTCTGGTTCTGCTGATGTTCCTCTGTATGGATTGGGGTAAATCATTGAGACTGGGGATGATGATATCTTCCTACCTCAAAGGTAGGAAGTGAGCCTTTATTAATTAAAATTCATAAAGAACTTTGAGTCTCGCAGAAGAAAAGACTTTCAGAAGTACAAAGTATGATTATGCCATTCACATATTGTGCTGTGTTGAATGACAGCAGGATGTGACCACCTGTCACTGAATCCAAGGAAATGGGTGATAGATCTAATAACGAGTATAAAATTCTCACATTTCCCCATTGCATATCTATTAAAATTCCTAATGATTTCACTTTACCCCTGTCTGCCCACATCCAATTTTACCTGAAATTTTCTAATCCCCCAAACTAAAAAGATGCCAGGTGGTATATAGTTCCCCGAAGATACTTTGAGTTCTGTCAGGCAATTATAGGTGTTTTTGAACACGTTTCAAGAGATTATTTACCACTGTGTAATGCATTATTTAACAGTGTTTATCATTTCCTGCCTTGTAGGGTAATCAACATTTAGGACCCTTTCCCTCAAATCCTGTGATTTTAGAATCTTTCTAAGATTCTAAAATAAAAATGGACAAAGAAGTGGACATGAGTAGCATCTGAGTATATAGATCAAATTAGATTTCATTACTATGATGATTCTTGTTCATATACACATGATTAAGATCATTACCAGATATAGGGTTGGGAAAGATTTCTACTCCAGCCTCATGGACATTGGTTTGGTTTGCTATCTTTTAACCTTCATCTACAGGAATCACCTTGAGTAGAAATTATTGGTAAAAAGATAGCTGGAGGGTGGGGGGAATTGAATTGGTAGAACTAATTTCTTTCCATTTTCTTCTGTGTTTCTGAGCAAAAAGAATCATGATTCACCGTTGACAGCTAAATGCATCAATACATTGAAAAGACTGTGTATGTGAGGAGTTAACAAACTGAGACAATACCCACATAAAGCTGCTACAGAAGACTGAGCAGGTCAGACTAAAAGTTAGCAGGGATTAGAATTAACACTTAAATTTACAGAGAGGGAGTGATGGTCTCTGGGCTGAATTCATCCCTGGTGAAACAACACTGAATATATTGAGCTGCATGGGAGAATGTGACTGACAGTATGATGGCGTAGTTGGTGATGAAAAAATGAGAGGAAAAAGTAGGATGGGGAAATATAATGTCAGGGTTTGTGAATTTTTAGGAAAGGTCTTGAAGTTCTTGCTTTGGAAACAGAATAATAAAAAATAGAGATAGAAAAACCCTGTTAGGTGAGATAGTCCATCCCTTAATCCACGTGCAGTGAAAGATTATTGCTTTTTTCCAGTTCAACTTAAAAATGTTCAGTTAAGAGAAAGACAGCTGTTGCTTTAGGAGATTGTTACACCATTCAATATTCATCTGAAATTATGCTGTCTTTAATTTCATCCCATACTTGTAGTTATATGCCCTACTACCGACCCAAACAATTACTCTCCCTCCTTGGTGTTAACACCTCCAGATTCTAATCAGTAACTAATGCAGATCAATAGGATATAAAACAGATCCTAAATTAACTTAACTAACTTAAATTAAATTAACTGTGCTTTGATTTTCAGCCTTCTGGAATCACTGAGTTTAGCTAGCTATTAAAGTATCACATTTATTGCTGACAAGTACTAAGCCTCACAGTACTTGACGCAGGAACCAACAGAATATCCATGCTGTACAGAATGGCTAAGTGGGATTTCACAATGTGAAAAATTAGAGCAGTCTCTTTGTGGTCGCAGAAATAGATTGGCCTTCATTTGTTCAGATACTGTGGATGAAGTTTTATGAACTTCACTGATCCCATTAAAGCATGCTGTGAATCATGAACATATTGCAAATATCACCAACAGTTTGATGAGCATTTAAGGAAAACAGATCCAGTTTTGTATCTTTAGACCTGACTTGAGATTAGACATGGGACAGAAGATATTTCTGCTGTCTGCTGTCTCCTTTTAATTGATAGAGGACAGTATATGTTATTTGTGTATAGGCATATACATTCATCTATTATATTGTATATGTATAGTTAGACATGTGAAAGCATTAATCTAGTGACATCACTCTAAATTAAAATTTCTATCTATCTGTCTATCTATCTTTTAGTTTTGGTAAAAAATTTTAAAACTTTTATCTCCCCCCTTCCATGAAGGATTAGTCCATGAGCTGGTCTAAGACCTTACGTTCTGCTCTGGGATGGGCAAACCTTGGAAAGTCTAATTTATGGGGACTATATCACTAGGAAACCACACAGCAGCTGAGGGTCCATTCAGTCTGTATAGGATGGGGTGACAATTCATAGAGGAAACTCTATGATCAAAGCAATGGATAAGTTGAACTCATGAGCCTCAGAGCTGTTCACTTGTGCTTGTCCCAGCTAAGAGAAAAGGAATGTGGAGAAGTCTCAATTCTTCAGTCACTTCATATTAGACTGGCCAAAGAATTAAAAGTTTAAAATTTTTAAAAGAATTTTAAAAATATACAATAGCATCTATATAGCTAGCTATAAAAGGCTGATGACCTATTTCTGGACTACTCTAGTGAATTAGGACTAGATTCACGAAGGAACTTAGGTGTTGTGATGCTGAGTGTCACAACACCTAGGCACATACAAAGTCACTGGGATTGGAAAGCCTGCATTAGGTGCTCAGGCTCCCTATGCAATGAATGGAGGGAGACAGACACCTAAGAATAGGATTCACAGAAGCCAGCATTCTAAGTAGAGCCCCACACAAGCTAGTCAATGGGAGATGCCAAAGAAATGGGTAATTTATGGCCCACCCCCTCAGCGATTTCAGTGCCCAAGTCTAGTCTAGAGAGAGACACCTATTTCTGCTTTGAATTCGTATCTGTGAACCCTCTCTTGGAGTTAGGCATCTAAGGTATTTCTTGAAAGCAACAGCAGCACCCTCATAACTTTTAGCCCAGGGGTTAGAGCACTCACTTGGGATGTGGGAGACTCCAGCTCAAGTCCCCTTTTTGCCTGATAAGTAGAAGGGATTTGAACACCACTTAGGTGAGTGGCCAAACTGCTGGGATATGGGGTATTCCAATGCAGCTCCCTTAATCTCTCCTGCTAAAGCTGTTCCACTTTGGATAAATAGTGAAAGATTTATTGGATCTGGTGGACTGAATCTTGCACCTCCATATCCTGGGTGTGTGCTCTAACCACCAGGGTATAGAGCAGTGGTGGGCAACCCATTGGCTGGGAATGGAGGACCCCAGCCACTGGGAGCTACAGGTGGCTGTGCCTGCAGATGGTCAATGTAAACAAACTGTCTCATGGCCCTCCAGAGAATTACCCTGATGAGCCATGTGCAGCCCATGGGCCATTGGCTGCCCACCACTGGTATAAAATATTTCTCATACTTGCTTGCTCTTTCTATCTCTGTCTGTCCCAATGATAAATTAGGTATTTATGCACAGTGGAACAGCTTCAACAGGAGAGACTAAAGAAGCCCCAAATCAGAATATCCAATAGCCTCTGAGGTGGGGCAGTCTCTTGAGTGGTGGTAGATCTCTGTTTAAATCACTTCTTCACAACCGGCGGGAGGGGGATTTGAGTTGGGGACAGTCTCCTCGTCCAGGGTAAGTACCTAACCACTGGGATAAAGGTTATGAAGAAGGTCCTCTTCCACCATTTTGTGTGGGAATGTAGTGGCTGTTTTCCATTTATAACTTCTATGAGGCTATGAAAAACAGGAATAAGAAGTCAAAAGAGGACATGACAGTTTCTCAGATGACTTGAGCCATTAAGGATGTTCAGCTTCATAATACATTTATTAAGTGTGGGAAATCTGTTTTACTTAGTTTGTGATTCCATTTGAAAATTACAGTGAAGAGACACTTTGTGCACACACCACCTTGCTGATGTCAATGGGAGAAGACCAAACAGACCAAGGAGGACATGAAATGGCCACAACAGTTCAGTTGTTCTTGATCTTCTCTTCTGATCATATATATGTGTTAGTCACTTGGCATTGTTGGGTGTTTTTTTTTCTTTTTTTTTGGTGGTCATGTAAAGTTCCATTTGTCCATCATCAGTATTGCTTAGTGACTACCCATAAACAGAGTAGACAGAAGTATCATGATAGGGGAAGAAAGATACCCAATACACCTTTTTAGTCACATCAACTTTTAGGGTTGACATTAGTATTGTACTTCTGACAGTTGTAAATCAGCATATACATTTGTGGGATGTGCTGTGTGATCTTTTGTCCCATCCTGAAGGAATATGGAAGCCCAACCACCATCTGCCCAATGATATCCCTTAAGAGGAGGAAACAGAGCTAGACAACAGTAGCCTCAGATTCTGGGAATTAATTAACAACCAGCATTCAGAGGGAGCTCAGAAAGATAGTACCATTTGGGTGCTAACTAGGTACAGCTGAGCTTTAAAAGAAGGGTTTTCCTTTTAGAGAAAGACACAATGGATTGTACTGAGCAAGAGCCAGGACAGAGCTCTCTAGGGAAGCTTAGCTGTATACAGGTGCAGCTAAGTCCAGTTAGGCTCAAACCCTTAAAAAGGACAGTCTTTATGGGTCATATTGAATAAAATTTCATTGAGTAGAAACCAATACTGAAAACATAAGGACTGCTCATTTCTATTGCTTGTTGTTTTCAGACTGTGGGGCCACATAAAGGGAATGTGGACAGACACTTCAGTGGTTTGTATTGTTCTGGGTCCACTAGCAAACAAACACACATGAATCCCCCTGACATTCAACACAGGGTTTTCATAGATTTTCTTAGGACTCCTTCTGCATTTACATCCAACTGCATGTATTCTGGTCCTGTTGTAGCTTCATAATAGGGTGATCACAAAAGTCTAAATTGCGTGTATTTATGGTTATAAGAATCCAAGACACTCTGGGTATGTGCATACATTTCTGAACCCAAGTCACACAAAAAAGCTGGCAAATCCAAGGAAAGTGTGAGCCAGTGACCAGAGCTGAGCAAAAAATGGATTTCCTGTCCCAGGAAAATTTTTGAAATTTCAAAATGTTTTCCCATCCCAAATTATGTCAAAAAGTCAAAAATCTTGTTTTTTGTTTTGTGAATCAACAGTTTGAGGTACCCAGTTCCTGTACACTACACTTCTGACAACTGTTTTTTTAACAGATGGATAGACATTCATGATTTGTTTAGCTCTTTTCTAAAATTTTGGTCAGTGTGGAGTTATTTCAATCTTACCCACAGCTCTGTTTGGATCTGTTTGTGATGACATGTTTTTAATTTACAATATTTGAGAAAGTGACCAGAAACTTCTGGTATGGAGGCAAGATTATTTATCATTATTGATTATTTATATCATACAATTATACCCCTTCATCCTGAAGGAGCCTAACTCTACAGACTATGTGCACAACAATTACTTCACATACCCTTCTAATGCAGCTACATCTGAGGTAGGAAGCAACAGTTGGTTAGCTCATAGAAACACTACATAAAGGTATCAATTCACCACTCAGAAACTTTGATAGTGTATAATTAAGATTGACTAGCAGTGCCTTACACCCTTCCAGGATGTCACCTGCACCCTTATTTAAATCTCTGAAAACCAGGATAATTGATGGTGGTGTGCTAAGTGCAGGAGGTCAGATTAGAAGCTGATGGCCTTAAACTGCATGACTCTATGCATTTTAAACTACATTTCCTGATGTTCACCAATCCTTTGGAACATGCCGACATCGAGTGGCATTTCAGCGACATGCTTTTCTTTGATCACACTCAGTGCCATTGCTCAGGAGACCTTCTGGCCTATTGTTACCATTGTTCAGTCCAATTGCTCAAGTGAGGAGCATGTAGTGTGATTATGTTACCCTACTGCTGCTGCTTACTAGAGTTTTTCATCTCTCTATTTCATTAATGATATTTCCCCTGAGAATATTTCTAAAGTAAATATCTAACCAGGACTATGTATGCAGGAGACACCTTACCTGTTAGAGCAAGTTTGTGTGTCTTTTTCTAAGATGTTGTCTTTTCTGTATGCCAGAAAAGTTTGTTTGTTTCCCAAACTTGGGATGCCGCTTGTTCAGGGAAAGCCTCTGGCAGGCCAGGTTGGTTTGTTTACCTGCCGCGTCCGCAAGTTCGGCTGATCGCAGATCCCACTGGCCGCAGTTTGCTGTGCGCAGTCAATGGGGGCTTTGGGAAGCGGCGCGGGCTGAGGGACATTCTGGCCGCTGCTTCCCAGAGCCCCCATTGGCTGGGCACAGTGAACCGCTGCCAGTGGGAGCCGCGATCAGCCGAACCTGCGAATGCGGCAGGTAAACAAACTGGCCCAGCCTGTCAGGGGCTTTCCCTGAACAAGCGGTGTCCCAAGTTTGGGAAAGACTACTGTATGCCATTATAAGCAAATTAGCAGTGTTAGTATTCTTCCCATTTCATTTCCCTTACAGATAGGGATAACGGCACTGTCCATACTTAGTGACAGAGATCAGCTTGAGTATTTCACTAATTTGGAGAGACTTCCTACAAAAACACAATAATCATTTTCATGCAGTCACAGCTTCTGTGTTATTTCAGGTCCGGTTCACATTATGGTACATCATTCAATGTATCTAGTGTGTAAAATATTGCAATACAACCCTCATTGTGGTTCTGGACACCAAGGAAAAGGCTAGTTAGAAGCACTAATATCAAATGCAGCTCTTCAGAGGAGAAAATTCAAATTTTTATCTCTTATAATCGAGGGGCTGGGCTTGCTGTTCTAAACCATTGTGTTTCTAATGGAATCCTGCATGGATTGATTCTTGGGTCTTTATTATTCAACACTGTTATCAATGACCTGAAGGAAAACATTAAGTCATCACTGATAAAATTCGCACAACAATTAGGGGATTGGTAAATAATGGAGAGGACAAGTCACTGATACAGAGCAATCTGGAGCACTTGATAAGCTGGGTGCAAGCAAACAGTATGCATTTTAATATGGCCACCTGTAAATGTGTACATCTAGGGACAAAGACTGTAGGCCATGCTTACAGGATGGGGGACTCTATCCTGGGAAGCAATGACTAAAAAAGGTTTGGGGGTTGTGGTGGATAATCAGCTGAACCTTGGATGCATAAACTGGAGAATCTCATGTAGAAGTAGGGAAGTTCTTTTACCTCTGTATTTGGCACTGATGTGACCACTGATGGAATACTGTATCCAGTTCTGGTTCCCGCAGTTCAAGAAGAATGGTGATAAATTGGAGAGGTTTCAGAGAAGAGCCACAAGAATGATTAAAGGATTAAAAAACATGCCCGAGAGTAATAAAGTCAAGCAGCTCAATCTATTTAGTTTAACAAGAGAGGGTTAAGGGCTGACTTGATTACAATCTATAAGTATCAACATGGGGAACAAATATTTGATAATGGGCTCTTCAATCTAGCAGACAAAGGTATAACACAATCGAATGGCTAGAAGGTGAAGCTAGTCAAATTCAGACTGGAAATAAGGGGTCAATTTTTAACAGCTAGGAGTATTTAACCATTGGAATAACTTATGAACGGTTGTGGTGGATTCTCCATCACTGGCATTTTTTAAATTAAGATTGGATGTGTTTTTTTCCAAAGATATGCTTTAGTCCAAACAGGAATTATTTGGGGAATGTTCTATGGCCTGTGTTATACAAGAGATCAGACTACATGAGCACAATGGTCCCTTCTGGCCTTGAAATCTATGAATCAATTTTACTATGTCATTCTGATGTCACACTGCCTTCAGGTTGCATATACAGTCTGACTTACAACTGAGACCCAGTCATGCTGCACATTTGCAAATGACTTTTTGTAGCATGACAGCCTGTTTCTAGCAACATTGCAGAGCTAATTTCATCCTGAATAACTATTTAAATATTGGCAAAGAGTCCTGTGGCACCTTAGAGACTAACAGATGTATTGGAGCATTCGTGGGTGAATACCCACTTCATTGGATGCATGGAGTGGAAATTTCCAGAGGCAGGTATAAAGCAGGTATGCAAGCCTGCTTGCATATTTATACCTGCCTTTGGAAATATCCACTCCATGCATCCAATGAAGTGGGTATTCACCCATGAAAGCTTATGCTCCAATACGTCTGTTAATCTAAAAGGTGCCACAGGACTCTTTGCCGCTTTTACAGATCCAGACTAACACGGCTACCCTTCAGATATTTAAATATTGCTAGCCTAAAGGGACTATGGGTTCTGGACACTAGCTGAGATCAGTCCCAACAGGGTGATACCATTTTGTGAAGGACAGAGCCAGTTTGAATTCCAGATGTGTGTGTGAGCGGGGTGGCGAAGTTATAAGAACTATAACATTTTGCCACATGATCTTTTAGGGTATTATGTCTTGTTCAAATTATTCAAATTAGCTCAAATTTGGACCACAAGCCCTACCCTGGACTCCCATGAGGCACAACAACTTCAAGACAATCCAAGTAAAGCATGTGGAATTTAAACCCCTCAGAATAAGCAAAGTTTAAAGAGCAAACTAATCTCAACATGTATGCTAGTGGTGCTGCAGCCCCACTATAATGACAGGAAGTGAAAAAGAAATACCACATAGTTTAGGATGGGAAGTGAAAAATATCCTATTCAGCTGACTCTTCTGGGGGGAATTTAGGCAAGATGCTGGGGCAAATCTCTTTTTCTTACAAAAAAGTTTCAGGGGATATTTAATATCTCCTCCAAAAAGAAAATACCTCATGCCTATTAATAAACATATTACTTGGGTCTCTACAGAATACATGTTATCTCATGCTTCCAAGTCATTGGTTCCTTTTTCTTACCCATCTATGGAATTTTTTTCCCATTTATTAACAGTGCCCTTCAATCTCCACATTAGTTCAATGCTTTAAGATCTCTGAGACATACCGGTGTGAAAAGCTTCGGTGACTGACAGACTATGTTCCTCATTTTGAAACAAAAAGAACAGTAATTACCACTTTGCCTTGACATGTATTAGACAGTTCCCTAATCATTCAAATGTCATTCAAAATAACAACATTTGCCTATTGAGCAGTCCTGATCTGTACTCCATATTTTTAAAAAGGTGATAAAATATCTATATCATCCCATCTCCACAGCACTACCCGTGCCAACTCCTTCTCGAGATGTTTATTTGTTAAATTGCTATCATTGGGTCACATTTATCTGCCTGTCTTCAGTTTGTCTCCTTTCTTTACCCTATTCCTCCACACTTGGTATTCACCAGGAGTCAGACTTTTGATTACAATATTGTTGATGTCAGATTTACCATAATGAATCACATTCCCTCTCTCAGGTATGATACTTTCTAAGGGTACAGAAAGCACTTAGTACTTTGTACAAATCTCTGTATGACAGCTGGAAAGTACATCATCATCATGCTCAGACATTTCAACAGCTGGTTTAGACAGAGGGTGAGCAGAAGACTTTTCAGAGTGTTTGAAATCTTTAAAGTTTTGAAATGGTTCTTTCTTTTCTATTTTCATTCATCTGTACACAGCTTAGACTTTTTTTTTTCCTTTGTGTTCCGGAGTCCTGTTTTGAATGTAGTTTGGGTTGGGGGGGGCATGTTTTAGTTTTATTTGTTGTTTTATTTTGCTTCTCTTTTCATTTACTATAATCACACATTTTCATTTTTATATTGGTGGCTAGCACACTATTTAGTTTTCAAAGTAGCAGCCGTGTTAGTCTGTATTCGCAAAAAGAAAAGGAGTACTTGTGGCACCTTAGAGACTAACAAATTTATTTGAGCATGAGCTTTCATGAACTACAGCTCACTTCATCACATGCATTCAGTGGAAAATACAGTGGGGAGATTTATATACATAGAGAACATGAAACCATGGGTGTTACCATACACACTGTAATCAGAGTGATCACTTAAGATGAGCTATTACCAGCAGGAGAGAAGGGGAGGGGGACCTTTTGTAGTGATAATCAAGGTGGGCCATTTCCAGCAGTTGACAAGAACGTCTGAGGAACAGTGGGGGGTGGAGGGATTTAAACATGGGGAAATAGTTTTACTTTGTGTAATGACCCATCCACTCTCAGTCTCTATTCAAGCCTAAATTAATTGTATCCAGTTTACAAATTAATTCCAATTCAGCAGTCTCTTGCTGGAGTCTGTTTTTGAAGTTTTTTTGTTGAAGTATTGCCACTTTTAGGTCTGTAATCGAGTGACCAGAGAGATTGAAGTGTTCTCCAACTGGTTTTTGAATCTTATAATTCTTGACGCCTGATTTGTGTCCATTTATTCTTTTATGTGAGACGTCAAGAATTATAACATTCAAAAACCAGTTGGAGAACACTTCAATCTCTCTAGTCACTCGATTATAGACTAAAAGTGGCAATACTTCAACAAAAAAACTTCAAAACCAGACTCCAACGAGAGACTGCTGAATTAGAATTAATTTGCAAACTGGATACAATTAACTTAGGCTTGAATAGAGACTGGGAGTGGATGGGTTATTACACAAAGTAAAACTATTTCCAAATGTTTATCCTCTCCCGCCCCCCCACTGTTCCTCAGATGTTCTTGTCAACTGCTGGAAATGGCCCACCTTGATTATCACTACAAAGGTTGCCCCCACCCCCTTCTCTCCTACTGGAAATAGCTCATCTTAAGTGATCACTCTGGTTACAGTGTGTATGGTAACACCCATTGTTTCATGTTCTCTATGTATATAAATCTCCCCACTGTATTTTCCACTGAATGCATCTGATGAAGTGAGCTGTAGCTCACGAAAGCTTATGCTCAAATAAATTTGTTAGTCTCTAAGGTGCCACAAGTACTCCTTTTCTTTTTACACTATTTAGTGTTCTTTAAACTTTTAATATTTAAACTTTGGTGTTCACTCTGACTAGGTATTTTGACATTCTACAATCCATGCAAAATTCAGGATATCATAGAATAGAATCATAGAATATCAGGGTTGGAAGGGACCCCAGAAGGTCATCTAGTCCAACCCCCTGCTCAAAGCAGGACCAAGTCCCAGTTAAATCATCCCAGCCAGGGCTTTGTCTGTGTGTTTGCGTCAGGGAAGCCTGGCTGTTTGAAAATAGCCAGAGCCTCGCGAACCAGCTGAGCGGCAGCGAACCAGCGGAGCAGCGGGGACAGCAGAGCAGCTCACAGCAGGAGTTTGCCTGGGAGTTCGCCTGGAGTGAGCCCAGTGAGGCTTACATCTTGCCAACGTCTCTGAGGAAGCTCATAGTAGGTAGGTGATATGGAAGGGGGGGGTTCAGCTATTGTGACCTGCACTGGATGTGCCATGTTTGTCTTTCTTCCACAGGACAGAAGCGACTTTGTCTGTACAAAGTGCAAGCTGGTCTCCATATTGGAAGAGAAGATTGAAGGTCTGGAGCAACAGGTAACGACCCTGCGTTGTATACGAGAGACTGAGGATTTTCTGGACCAAACTCAGGATAGCCTTCTAGGGGCACAAAGCTCTAAAGATATAGAGCAGGTTGCACAGAGGAGCCAAGAGGCCAGTGAAGAAGCTTGGCAACATGTGACCTCCAGAAGAGGTAAGCGGAATGTCCGGGTTCCAGTAACACAGACACAGGTAACTAACCGCTTTCATGTTCTCTCCACAGGTACCATTGCGGAGAGTGGACCAGATGATATGTCTGGGGGGAGAAAGCAGAAGGAGACCCCGCTGGTTGGGAGGCATGAGATGTGATGTCCTGAGGTTGGGGGTTCCACGACCACCACTCCCAAGAGGAGAAGGCGGGTGGTGGTGGTCGGGGACTCTCTCCTCCGGGGGACTGAGTCATCTATCTGCCACCCTGACCGGGAAAACCGAGAAGTCTGCTGCTTGCCAGGGGCTAAGATTCGTGATGTGACGGAGAGACTGCCGAGACTCATCAAGCCCTCGGATCGCTACCCCTTCCTGCTTCTCCACGTGGGCACCAATGATACTGCCAAGAATGACCTTGAGCGGATCACTGCGGACTACGTGGCTCTGGGAAGAAGGATAAAGGAGTTGGAGGCGTAAGTGGTGTTCTCGTCCATCCTCCCCGTGGAAGGAAAAGGCCTGGGTAGGGATCGTCGAATCGTGGAGGTCAACGAATGGCTACGCAGGTGGTGTCGGAGAGAAGGCTTTGGATTCTTTGACCATGGGATGGTGTTCCATGAAGGAGGAGTGCTGGGCAGAGACGGGCTCCATCTTACGAAGAGAGGGAAGAACATCTTTGCCAGCAGGCTGGCTAACCTAGTGAGGAGGGCTTTAAACTAGGTTCACCGGGGGAAGGAGACCAAAGCCCTGAGGTAAGTGGGAAAGCGGGATACCGGGAGGAAGCACAGGCAGGAATGTCTGTGAGGGGAGGGCTCCTGCCTCATACTGGGAATGAGGGGCGATCAACAGGTTATCTCAAGTGCTTATATACAAATGCACAAAGCCTTGGAAACAAGCAGGGAGAACTGGAGGTCCTGGTGATGTCAAGGAATTATGACGTGATTGGAATAACAGAGACTTGGTGGGATAACTCACATGACTGGAGTACAGTCATGGATGGTTATAAACTGTTCAGGAAGGACAGGCAGGGCAGAAAAGGTGGGGGAGTAGCACTGTATGTAAGGGAGCAGTATGACTGTTCAGAGCTCCGGTACGAAACCTATATTGCATAATTCTTTTAAATTGGCAGGAATAACAAATTCATTGTTTGTTAAAATGTGTCACCTAAATTCCTTCATCCTCATCACTGGTTTCCTGATCTCTTCTAGCAATAATCTTGAGATCACTTTTTTACTCAAGTTCTCAGTTCTTTACTGTATATGATAAATGAGCCTCATTTGATATGTCTATACTACAATTAAAAACCTCCAGCTGACCCATGCCAACTGACATGGGCTCATGGGCTTTCAGCTAAGGGGCTGTTTAATTAAGTTGTAGATATTCATGCTTGGGCTGGAGGCCAGGTTCCAGGACCTTGCGAGGTAGGAGGGTCCCAGAGCTCAAGCTGCAGATCAAGCCGAAATGTCTACACCCACAGTAAAATAGCATCTTAGCTCAAACTCCGTGAGCCTGGATCAGCTTGCACAGCCCAACCGTGGGTGTGTAATTGCATGTAGACATACCCATTTTTTCATCTGACAATACTCTAAGTACAATCAGTTTATACTAGTGAAGGACAAGTCTGAAAGAGGTTCAGATCAAACCAAGCATCCAGTTTGTTAATGTTTACCCAAATATTAATCCAAATTCATTTATGCTATAAAGCTGGGATGGCAAGCTCACATAAAAAGGCTTTCTCGGAAGACTTATGGCACTTCTGCCTCTCTTCCTAGCTAGACATTCTGTAGGATCAAACTTTTCTCACTGTATTTCTTCACTTCTGCTTCCAGGCCCAAGTAGAACAAATCCAAACTTTAGAACAAACAAATCCAAACAAATCCAAATTTTAGAAATTCCAAAAAAAGCTTTGATATAAGGTGAGTTTTAAAATGATCAAATGATTGTTCAGAAGGCTGTTCTTGGTGTTCGCTCATTTATTCATCCCTAATTTAGACCTGTTTATATGGTAAATAATAATGGCTACCATATATTTTTTATTATCTAGTGTACTGTAGTTATTTCATGGACTGAGATGGGTACAAATTTTGCTTTGTTTATTTCTAATCACCACTAATCAATATACTTTTCTGATTCTCATATCTCTTCAGTGTCTTCTGCTGAATCATTGGCTGTATCTTAAGGTTCAGCTGATTAATTAAAAGGCTGTACTGTATACATCATTGCTATGTTATCTTTGTCTGAGTGATGTCCTCCTTGTATTTATGGAAATAATATAAATCCATCTAACAGTTTGAGTTTTAGATGGCCCAAACTACAATTCCCAATCATTTGGAGCCAGGGCTTTTTACCGCTGCTTATATGGAATAAATTTCAGATTGATAGATGACGTGCCTATTCTGTGTAAACTTGCACAGTCTTCTCAGTATAGTCTACTCTATGTAAACTTAAGCCTTCTCTGCTTTATCTGGCAATCCAGTACTCTCTGTGAATGTATTTGCTATATAAAATATTCTGGAATGCTTGCCTAAGGGCATCCCTGTATAACTTTAAACTGGTTTTATCCATGTTCTGAGTGTAGTAAAAGGCCACTCAAGGCCTATTTCATTCATGTACTTTTCACCTCCAGCTACATCATCAGTATTTTTCAAGCATTGTAAACATCATGCTAAATTTCCCTTTCTTTTATTCCATATAAAAATAACATGTATACACACTAGCTATGCCCCATGGACAGCTTACTTTCATTGTACAGGCAACTGTACACTGTGTTGAATGGTTTTCTGTGCAGAAATGATGCACAAGTGACTCATTGGGAATATAACTGTCTATTGATGCACCAGTACTGATTTCTGCAGAGCCTTAGGTTTTCCTTAGGGGTCTCCTAGATTCATAGATACTAAGGTCAGAAGGGACCATTCTGATCATCTAGTCTGACCTCCTGCACAGCGCAGGCCACAGAATCTCACCCACCCACTCCTACGAAAAACCTCACCTATGTCTGAGCTATTGAAGTCCTTAAATCATGGTTTAAAGACTTCAAGGAGCAGAGAAACCTCCCTCAAGTCAACCATGCCCCATGCTACCGAGGAAGGCGAAAAACCTCCAGGGCCTCTCCAATCTGCCCTGGAGGAAAATTCCTTTCCAACCTCAAATATGGCAATCAGCTAAACCCTGAGCATATGGGCAAGATTCACCAGCCAGATACTACAGAAAATTCTTTCCTGGGTAACTCAGATCCCATCCATCTAATATCGCATCTCAGGGAATTAGTCCTATTTACCCTGAATATTTAAAGATCAAAGATCCTATCCAAGTACTGAAAATATATGAACTTGCTTAGCTTGTGAGATCCAGTGTGACCACTGACATGGTGCTCTGACCACATGTACTTGTTAGAGTTCCAAGGAGCCTGCTGCAATGCACAGCCTATCTTGTCTGAAGCCATAAATGCCAGCGAACTCTCCGTGTTCCCTTCCTGTGAGGTTCTTTGCTGGTAGTAGCACACATCATGGTGTGTGCCAAGATTCAATGAAAACGGCATATGTAGTCATTTATCTGGAAATGGTTGACAATGTACGGAAACCTTTTCGTGTTTCCATGAGGTCTTTCTCTAATATTCAGCTTTGGTATTTATTTTAATGTAAGCAATTACAAATTAAGTGCCATAATCACAGACACAAAAAATCAGATGAATTGAGATATAGGAGTAATAAGGCAGAGAGAAACACAAAAACTTTTCTAAATGGTTCAAAAATGCAGAGGTATTGTGAAGAAATAAGGAGTAGACTTCCCTGATCATGGTGCTGATCTGTGCATTTCTCTTGTGTTGTATTAGAGCAGTTTAAAAGCTGCTCCATCTTCTTCTGGCCTTTAACAACACCAGGGTGCCAAAAACAGCCCAGTTTCAGCATGAGTAGGGTGTCTCTTGGACACACCCTGGTTCTGTAATCACACCCTCTTTTTCTTCTCTGTGTCAGCAGCAGGGAGGTACAAGGTGCATAATGCTATGGTGATGGGAAGTAGCGTAAAATCCTAAAATAGGCAGCTGTCAGATTTACTCCCCTGCAGGATCACTCACACTGGGTCTACTTATCTTGGGCTGGTTTAACCAGATTTATGGTCAAATTACACTACAGTGTAACACAAATTGGTTACTCCACACTCAGGGATTTAGCCTCAAGCATTTCATCCAAGAAACCTGCTTTGTTTACTGTTCCAAGAAAGAGTATGGTTTCAGAGTAGCAGCCGTGTTAGTCTGTATTCGCAAAAAGAAAAGGAGTACTTGTGGCACCTTAGAGACTAACAAATCTATTAGAGCATAAGCTTTCGTGAGCTACAGCATCCGATGAAGTGAGCTGTAGCTCACGAAAGCTTATGCTCTAATAAATTTGTTAGTCTCTAAGGTGCCACAAGTACTCCTTTTCTTTTTAAGAAAGAGTATGTATGTGTGAGTATTGGAGGGGTTGCTCTATTCTTCCTTTATAAGTAGCACATGTAATTATTTAGAAGGCAAAAGAGCCTTCCACTAAGTCTTCACTTGTCAATTCATTGTGTCCACAGAGGAAACTTCATTACTTCACTAGCAGAGAAAAAAGCCCTTTTGAATTTGCTTAACAACACTAATTCCCGGAATCCTGCATGGTCTTTTGCATGGAAACAAACCTATCTCCATCACATGTCTTTCTGGAAGCTATGAGTTGTTTGGGAGAAACTCTGGTTATTTAAAAAAAAAAAAAAAGGACTGAAGAAAAGAAGCAAGCAGGTAGTTTTCCCTTGGGTAAGGGGGCAAATTACCATAATTCACCAGCTCTTTGTGATTTTAGTCAGTTCAGAAGGGGCCTTTGAAAAAAAGCTAACTTGTAAAATTGTGTTATATTGATTTCAGCTTGCATGGGGAGTGAAATTGGTGTCACCTGCACAATAGTTCAGGAACTAAGCAATGCAAGGTGTAGCTGCCTACCCTCCCCCCAACCAGTGAACTCTGCAATTCAAAATCCGGGGTCACATCATTTTCAGACAGCTGTTATGGTTCTAATGAGAGCCTACAGTGCTGTCAGTGGCAGATTCCCTGTACACACATCACTTTGCACCAATATGTTGCAAGTCATTCAAAACCTCATTCGCCTTCATTACACACCCACCCTCACTGTCCACATGTGGCAGCCAGAAACAATAACACTCTGTATGTGTCATTAACTCAGATTCATTACTATACTATTACCAAACAGCTGACACAGTATTAAAAACCAAGTCAAATGTTCTCAGATATCTAGGATTAAGGCTTTTACAGCCACAGCTGTGATTGGAGGGCAGGGTGTAAAGAGGCATTGTTGAAATGCCCATGGCTGGAGGCCTTTTATCTGCTGAGATCAAGGTAGCATAGTGCCTCCAGGGGCACTGAAGTGGGGAGAGCAGAGAAGTAGCAATCACACAATTAGTTTAGAGATGAAGCTTAGGGTGACCATATTTTCCCAAAGACAAAATGGGACACCGGACAGGGCCGGCCCAAGGCCCCCTGCTCCCCCTACCCCACATGACCCACTCCAGCCCTCCCTGCCTCATGCCTATGAGGGGCCAGCTGAAGGCTACCCTTTCTTCCCCATGTGTGGGGCTCGCATGAGTCCCTCCCCCCCCACTGCTTGCCCATGTGGAGTCTTCCTGAGTCGCCCATCTCCACGCTATGTGCAGGACTGGACCAAGCCCCTCTACTGCCTGCCCCAGCCACTCTCTCAAGCCCTCCCTCCCATGCAGAGCTGGCGTTGCTGCTCCCTCTGCCTCCATGCCCTGTTAGGGGCCAGACCCCACTTTTTTGGTAAAACTATGCATTTGTCCTGTTTACTCTTGCCAAGTGATAATCAGTTTTGCCAAAAAAGTCAGGACAGCTGGGACAGTCCTTAAAAAAGAGATTGTCATGGCTAAAATGGGACATATGGTCATCCTATACTTATGGTTCTATCAGGAGTATTCATAGGGTGGAGGAAGCGTTAACATTCCCTTACACCTTGTGCTCAAAGTTCACAAGCAATAGGATTCTACCTGCTCCCTGCACAGATTATGGCACCTTTCCCTTTCCACCCTGCAGGAACAACCAGACTCTTGTTCTTAGTCTTGATCAGGGCTGGGGGGTTAGCTAGTGTGGAGTGAAAGTCAAAAAGTTCAGAGGTGTGGTTCTGATAAATACCCAATAGTGTGGATATTTGTCAGAAGTAGTTCAGGTTGGAAATATCACTACATCTGCTCTCTTATAAGACCTGCAGTATTTCTTCATTTGGCTTAACTGAAAGCCTGATAGTGCAAACATTTACTACCAGTCATAAGGCATGACCCAAAGACCACTGGAGTCAATGGAAAGAGTTTCATTGACTTCAAGAGACTTTGGATCAAACTCATAGTTTGAGGAGTCCCACATACCAGATTCTATTTCTTGTACTGATATTGAATAATCCCTCTCAAATCAATGGAACTACCTGTCATGTAAGGTGCTATCCAACATAAATCAAGGGGATCAGGTAGCAATCACCCATTAGTAAAGTGTTTGCAAGATCAGGCCCTAACTTTGTAAAAAGCATCTTGGAAACTAAAGATGAGGAGGAAATTATTATATTATTTCAACTAGCTAATGATTATGATGTTATTTCTTTTATTTTGTGTTCACGCGTTACCACATCTTTGTGCAAAGAGGGCCAGAGCTGACTTCCACTGAAGTCAATAGAGAGGCTCTCACTGACTTTGCTGAACTTTGGAACTCACTTTGAATAAATGAATATTAATAAATAATTATTTTCTCTACTTGATATGTGTAGGTGATTTTCATCCAGGTTCATGGGAATTATTGTATGGGCATTAAAAGTATCAGGGCTAGCCTTAGGGGTGGGCCACCCAGATGGCCAACTGGGGCATCATGTCAAGGGGTCACTGTGCAGCAGTGCAGATGTGCACGCTGCCGGTGTAGAGACTGAAACTGCTCACGACTGACAAGGGAGCGTTGTGTGAGGGAGGAGGGATGCACAGATTTTGCTGCGCTTCCTCCTGGCAGAGGAGCATGGTGGGTAGAGGCGAGCGGTGATGCACAGATACTGCTCACATCCCCCTCCAATGTTCCTCCATGCCTCCCGGGGGCTCTGAGTGAAGGGAGCAAGGAGCAACACCAAGTGCTCTGTGCATCCAGGTCACTTGGCCCACCTGTGCTGTGCTGTGAGGCAAGTGTCAGGAACTGCTGCTCTCTGCCTTCCCCTTATGAAGCCCAGGTGGGGAAAGTGATCTGGGTGCAGAGAGTCCTGACACTGCTCCTTAGGGTGACCAGACAGCAAGTATGAAAAATTGGGACAGGGGGTTGGGGATAATAGGTGCCTATATAACACTAAGCCCTAAATATCAGAACTGTCTCTATAAAATTGGGATATCTGATCACCCTATTGCTCCTTGACACTTCCACACACACACAGACCAGTAGGGGTGCGAGGAGAAGCAGCATTCAGTTGGGGGGATCTAAGTCAATTTCCACACCTGGGCACAGGAGGGGAATGAAGGGCACAGGAGGGGAGTGCAGAGATTAGAAGCAAAGAAGGGCACAGTGCAGGGGGTAGTGGTTCAGGAGGTGGCCAGGGTTAGGCAAAGGAGGCACAGTGCAGAGGTTGGGGTGAAGGGGGGAGCCTGGGGAGCCCATGGGGGCCAGGGGGAATCTCAGGGGCCAGGGGTGCCAAAATACAAGTTCATCAGGGCACCATTTTCCCTAAGGTCGGCTCTGAAAAGGAGAATGCAAACCACATCCATGTTGAGCTTTTTCATTGTCTGCAATCATGTACTGACTTTGTTCCCTTTGTTAAAGCAAATGACATTCAAATAGTAATTAAAGTGATCTTTCCTAATTCCTTGTACATCCTTGAAAATTGTTTTCAGCTAAGCAAGTTAATTGTCTTATTTGGCCTGTACTCTGCTCTGCCACTAAAAAAACCCTGTGTCATCCTCATTACAAATTTTCCTATTGTTGTTCATTATTACCAAATGTTTTCCTTCTCCACCACCATTCATTATATAGTTATTGTGTATTTTATGATTTAATTTTAATTGCCCCCCCTTAATTTGTACAGTATAGCAGTTCTTTATGGAAACAACATAATATATACTATGTGTTTCCACTCAAGAGGTTTTCCTAGCTCAGCTTTTTAATGTTGTGTTTGTTAACATATTCTAATCACTTTCATATTTCTTGGTTTGCAATTATATTTATTCCCCTCATTGAGGTCTCTACATAGCTCAATGAGGACCCAATCCTGCTCACTCTGGGTGGTGATTTCACTTGGAGTTGAAAGTGCTCAGCACCTTGCAGGATTGTCTTCATTAAGACCTGATCCAGCTTCTATTTAAACCAATTGAGTCTTTCCAGTGCCTTGAATGGGAGTTTGATCTATCTTAATACATAAAATAAAATAATAATAATGACAACAATTATTATTGTTATTATTATTATTCATTATCATCACACATCATATTAATATACTTAAAATTTCTATTGTAGGTTCCATCTGGGAATCTTAAACTGATTTATAAACATTTGTTATTTAGGCCTCAAAATACCCCCTCAACTAGATACAGCTAATTATTCCCTTTCTACTAATGGGGAACATAATCAATGGAGAGTTTAAGGGCATGATCTGAAAGGTTCTGAGCTCAGTTCCTTCAGTGAGCTCACTCAGCACTACTTAAGATGAAGCCCTAAGGACCCCATCTTTCTCCCACTGAAGACAATGGCAGAATCCCGCTTGACTTCAGAAGATGTGAAACCTTAAATCTGTGACACATCCAACAATAGTACATATATCTCCTGGCACATAATCTTGTACTTTTACCACTAGACCACAATTCCATTCTCTGGGGTACTTATGCTCAGGTTAAGTAAATATTAATAATTGTCTTTGTATATACATTACTACTGAATTTGAAGTTAATCTGAAAATTCCTGAAGCATCTCTGCTGTGTCATAGTATCACTCAGCAGTACCATATATAGATTTTTTTCCCCAGGCTGTATCATGCTTATATAGATTAAATTATGGGATTGATATTTTATGAAAATGCAAAGCTTTACAGAGACTGACAGTTATAGATACACTGAAGTGTTGTAAAAGAGCAGGGCAACCAAATAGGACTGGGAATGGAGAGATTTAGCAGGTCACTATATGGTTAGAGGGGAACTAGTCTGAAATCTTAATGATCCTTTCCCCCCCCCCCCCCCGCCCCATTTAGAGATTCCTAAGAGTGGCAGGAGGTATGAAGGTTCCACTGAATGCTCAGAAAAGTCAAATTCAGCAAAGTTCATAGTTATTGATTTTGTTCTAATAGCTCTGTGTTTCAAAAGACTGAGTCTCCAGGGAACAACTAAACTATTTGTATTTCTTTGTGTTCTCCCATCAATGAGGGTGATCCATTGTTCACAAGAACTGATTATTTATGCCGGCTGTCCACACTACACAATTTTTTATTGATCAGATCCATGTGTGAAATGACCACTATGCACATCCTTGTTCGGAGGGATTGTCTGAAAACTGGGCTGGCCTTCTGATTCATCAGACTCCAGTCTGTCATAAGAGCAGATGTTCAGCCTGTGAGTTGCCTCCCTCATTAGTCCTAATGTCTGAAACAGGGATCACTCTTCATGCACATTCTATAGGGAGGCAGTACTGTCAGGTGCTTACTGCAGGAGATTGGGAGTCAGTAAATCTAAGTTCTATTCCAAGGTCTTCCACTGATTTGCTACAGGGGTTGTCAGTAAAAAGAAGCATTTGCTGACATTTGCCTGAGATACCACAGTGATTTTCTCAGACACTTTTATTTTCTTAAGATTATGTACCCCATTGTGTGGATGCAGAAACTGAAGCTCAGTGAGGTTATATAACATATATGAGGCTTGCAAATGGAACTTTACTGTCTGAAATAGAACATTCCCTGTCCTCTGTGGGGCAAAAAAAGCATGGAAAGCCAAAGGAGAGACAATCTTTGGAAGGACAGGGACTGAACTTATCAATATCATCCGCCACTCCCTGCAGCACCGGGGATGCACTCTGTGATTCTGAAGTCACAGACGTCTGATGGGTTGAGGCAGAGAGCAGTCAGAGCCAGAGCAAAGGGTCACTCTCTATGGCATATCTTACTTCAAGCTCCCTGGTATTTTCTAGTGCACAGTAGTGCAAAATGTCAGTTATGTTGTACCCATTCTATACACTGAACTGCCCTCTCCACAGGAAGTGATTAGGGTTGCTGGCACGGAGTCCCTGGCAGAATGGCTGCCAGAGATGCTGGGTCAATGGGAGTGAGGAGAGGTTCTCTGAGAGTACAGAGCCAGCAAATGACACAGTCCTTCTTTGATGTAAAAGACCTGCAAGTCTTTCCTTTGGGTTACAGCACAGCTATTGGCTTGGAAGGCCACATCCTCAGCTTCCTCCATTGGAAAGAGGCTAGGGAATATCCCCTTCCACACAAAAAGAAACTGTAAGGCACCTTTGGAGCTTCTTATGATTTTTTCCCTCTTGAAGGGATTTTTTGACCCACC
Source organism: Dermochelys coriacea (assembly GCF_009764565.3). NCBI lineage: Eukaryota > Metazoa > Chordata > Testudines > Dermochelyidae > Dermochelys > Dermochelys coriacea. The sequence goes on along the minus strand of NC_050073.1, from coordinate 93,144,824 downwards.
CTGCTTCCATTTTCTCCCCCACGTTTCCTAGCACACTTCTGATTGTACAAAGAAAGCAAGAAACAACGTCTAATTGTTTACCATCTTCCAAAATAGTATATCATCAAAGCTAAAGGAATGTCCTTCCTTACTGGACACAGAGCTGGCCAAGCCAATCTGAAGTACTCTCATCAACGAAGAACAGAGCCTTCGGATCACCATCAAATCTGGTCAAAGGGCAGTCATAAGTGGTGCATGCCATTCTCTGTCTTTGGCCACATGTGCATGTGGGGTCCTCTTGTTGGTCCCAGATGTGAAGACTGGCTGCACATTGACCATGGCCCATTTGAAATCTGTTTACAAGGACCCATGAGCAGCATGGCAAATCAAAGCAGTTATAAGAGATTGGTTTCTCATGTCAGCTGCAAACCATACTTCATGCCACATCGACTATACAGAGAAATCTGAGCAAGTCAAGTGTCCCCACAATGGGTGCCTCAAAGACAAGCACACACTTGGGTGGTCAAAGCCTGTGTGTAGAGGTGATAAGGTCAGATTTGTCTGATTTTTTCAACCATTCTGGCTGTAGATTCCTCAAGGATGTGTGGAGGAATGATGATGCCTGACAGGGGGAGCCATGGTACTGCTGTGTGTCAAATCATCCCAGTTACGATATGCACGGTTGAGTGTAGTTCTACATCAACCAACTTGATATGCGATGAATGGAGCCAGACCAGAGCCCAGTATTCTGCTGCAGAGTAACGAAGGGCCAGAGCGGATGATCTGAATGTTTCCTCCCCAGGAAGTGTAGGCTAATTTGTTTAGAAGGTTGATATGTGGTTAAGATATGTGAGAAATCTATCTAAGGTTACTCCGAGATAGATGGGGTGGGATTCATGTTTCAAGTGATGTCCATTGAGAAACTGGTTAAAAGAAGGCTATCTTTGTAGAATCAATCAAGATCTCTCTATTCATATTCAGGTAGATTAAATGAGTGAGATCTTAAAAACCCCATTGAGATTACCCCATTTGCTTGGTGTTTCTTTCTCAATGACTGGCAAAGCTGTGGTGTAATTATTTACATTCTACTACTTTCTAGGTATTTATATACTTGCCTTAGGAAAGACTGTGTTATCTTAAATGAATATGACAAATAACCTGAGCAGTTGAACAGATGGGTTGAGAGTCTAACAGATGGTCCTACAGTTTCATAGGTGAGGTGATCCATATCCATTTCCCCACATTACAGGAATGCCAGCAGGGAGAAAAAAGAAAGAGCAAGAAGAGACCAAAAAACAATATTATAAAATATTACTAACACCCTGCGATGGGTTAAAGAGCTTCAATTAGTCATTCAAAGGGAAATGTATTTGACAGCTCATGCTAGGATATATTACAAGTACTATCTAAGGGTGAATTGGGCTAAATAATAGTTAAAATTAAAAGGGATCATAGATTAATTTAAGCTCTGGCTACACCCAAACGTCATTTGTCACAGTAAGTTAAAAGAATATAGGAGTAGCTGCTAACCCGATTAGCCTTTTAATATTCATTGTATCTTTTGAAAAAGGCAGAGCCAGGAGTCTGAAAGCATCCTCTGATCAGGTCTCCAGATAGTGCTAAGAGAGCTACTGACCAGGAAATGGTCTGTGCTCCCAACAGTCATGGGAAGGAAGTGTGTGCAAAAGAAGGGATAATCCTAACAATAAGTGCCACACTTTGGTTAGAACTCGGAAAGATCTTGATGGGGCATGCAGGTGCCATGTTCAGCTCTAAGGCCTTAGATACAGAGACCTTATAACAAAACACTTTGCCTGCCCCAAGGTTAATTACTGCCATTAACACTGCCATCCTAGATTCTATCTAGCTCCTTACTAGCTAATGTATCTCTCTGTCTGGAAGTTTCTCCTGATATGCAGGCTAAATTTCCTTCTTCTTAATTTCATCCCCTTACTCCAATAAGCCTACCTTTGTAAAATCCTATATATAATCTCTCTCCCCCTTCTTGGTCTTTATGTAACCCAAACAATACCTAGGTGTGCTATTCTTTCCCATCTAGTGGCACTTGGGGGAGAGATCTCTATAACCTTAGCTAAGGGCCATTTGGCTTTTAGCTCATGCACTAAGCTCCAGAGACCCCAGGTTCAATCCTGCCTGCTGACGACCGGGGTCTGTCGGTGTTACATTTACACCTTTGAATTATTTGTAAAATATTATCATGTCCTCCATTAGTCAGTTGGTACTTAGCCAATCTACATGTATTTAACTCTTTTAATTTTTCCTTATAAATCAGCCCATCCAGCACCATAATAATTTTTGCTGCTATATGTTGAACTCCCTCCAGTTTGTCCATCTTTCCAGTAATGTGGTGGTCAGAAGTAAAGACAGTTCTCCCATGTGTTTTTCAGTGTGGCAAAAAGCTATGGATTTTTATCTGTTGCAACAAATACCTCATATTTATATAACTCAGAGGGAAATTACCATCTCCATTCTTACACTAACAAGCTCCAGTTCTGTATTTCCAGGCCTGGAAAATGATTACATGACTGAACGCTTTAATAATCTTTTGCCATATTAGCAAATATATGATGATTACATAATCTAGAACAAAATAAATCCCTACCCAAATGCTATTAAGGATAATCTGTGGCACTTTGTATAAAGTCCTTCATAAATATTATTCATTTGGAGCAAGCCTTGCAAATTCCAAAATGAGTTCTCTTATTACTTATCTGAGAGCCAGGAGACACTTCAAGGTCCTGGAATGGCCAAACCTGCATTAAGCACTTAAGCCAAGTGATCAGAAGAAATTAAGATATATCCAGTTTAAACACTTGACGTTTACATTAAAGCCCAGCAGACATTTCTTCATGGAATGTAAACACTGGGGAAATTTTCAATTTGAATTGTCTTTATCCAAATATAAAACTGTCACCCCCACACATGATCCCCACAATCCACATGTGCGTACCTTCACAAACACTTCACACCCCACAAGGTGAAGTGAGGTGATTTGAGTTGCAGAGGGCTCTATGGTAGCCCTAGTTAAGAGATCCAGTCTTTGGGCCCCATGAAAGACAATCTCAACTTTCACTTAAAGTTGTGGGGAAGAAGGAGGGAGTAAATTTCTAGCCCTTTCCTTTGCAGGGAGAGCCTTGAAAAAGTAAACTAATGGGAGCTAATATAAACCAATGTAAACCAAGCAAGGAACAAGCAGCTGGGCTTCACTTCAACAGCAGGAAGCTGTGGGGAACCTGAAGTCTCCTCTATCCCAATACACATATACACTTTCAATGAAAAATGAGTTGGTTATGTTTAAAATTCATCTTGCTGAGCCTCCTCAAAATTCAGGCAGACCCCTGTGAACAGCTGTGGGATTGTGACAGATGAAAAACAGTTATGTTTGAGGGGACAGCAAAAACATTGTTTCACAGGCTCATCCTAGAGAATGCCTAAGCCAGCTCTTCCATTACCACAAAAAATTCCCTTTTCCATCTGTATCTGATGAGAAGGCTAAATCCCCTTCTGTTGGATTCAGAATTATCTATGGTCACCCACACATTTGTGACCTTCAGGCTTGATTGCTGTAGCACTCTGATCTCTTACAAGGATAGTGGGTTTTTGTGGGTTTTTTTATAGGGATGGAAGAAGTGGGGAGAGTGTATTGTCTAGGGATTCCCAGCTTTATCTCTAACACTGGTAGAAAAAATGTTAGGGAGCTCTTTATTAAACACTGCTCAGATGCAAGTCACATCACTTACCACTCCTCTGGAAGTAGTTCAGTTACTATGGTGCTTAGGGCCATATCAGAACCTGAATAGGATGGTCTATAACATACTTATCACTTGTGACCTTTTGTCATTAAGTGTAAATAATTTTCCCTTTACTAAACTGAACGAAAATGACTCTGTAAAAAATTCCCAAGCTTGATGGCGAATTGTTCACAAATATTCATACTTAAGTGTCAATGTGGCAGAAGCAGATTTGGTGCAACTGTGTCCATGGAGTCTATTGAAAGGAATTGTCCCGGGGGGGGGGGCAAAGAAAACTGAAAAAGCCACTCACAGCTATGACTGTAGCTATGAGGCTTTAGTAACGCTCATTGGTACTTCAAGTGCAGTGAGCAATGCAGTGGATGGTGGACAATGTAAGTTGCAGTAGGCAGTGGATCAACTGCTCTGCTTCCATTTCTCTCCCCATGCTTAAAACGTACCCTGTCTCCAGACTTAGTTATATAAGGATGTCTAGGGAGCCCTCATGGAAATGGGCTCCCAAACATTATCTTATCCCCTACACAGAACTGCACCCATTATCCTGCATGTGGGGTCTTATGAGGCTGCAGACAGGGACAGGGAAGACAGTATTGGCCACTTTGGAGGTATAAATTCTCCATCATCTCCATTCCATTGGGTGAAAGGAGAGACTTTCCATAGGAAAGTACCCTCTTCCCTCCATTCAAACCTTTATGAAGTCCAAAAACCAACTGAGATTCCTATGAATAAAAAGCAAGGAGGTGGGTGGGAGGGTGGGTGGGGAGGAACCCTTAAACACTACTCAGGAAATTTAACACAGCATTGAAAGCGATTTTCCAAGGTCTTGAATACACCATCAAAACAAACACAAAAGGGGAACTCAAAGGAGCCAAGTCAGTTAAATACTGAATCACAGTCATCAAAAGGATGATGTTTTTCTTGACGCTTTCACAGATTATCTGCACTATGATAATGATAGTGTGTTTGGATCTGAATTGTTACATCCCTTGATCTTTGAACTAATCCACTAACTTGATTCAGTTCTCATAAAAGGCAGAGCTCTGTATGCTTTTTGTTAGACACTGACATTCTCTCCATGTAGGCTTCAAATAACTCAGGCCAAATCCTGAGCCCGATCATTTCTACAAATGTATCAGCTTGGACGATCCTTGTCTTGTTGATTTCCGCCCATCCTGTGTGAAGGGAAATAAGCCACCTGTCTCTGTAGCACCATCTCCCCCTGTCAAAACCCCTGGGGCTGGGGATCCACAATAAGGAACGGGGCTGAGGAAAAGGATCCTCTGCCTTCTAAAATCTAGGGGATTTAGCACACAGTTCATGCAGCTTGAGAAAGTAACCAGCTCAGGATTCTTTAACACTGGCTTTAGGGAAGCTGCACTGCTCAGGAATAGGAAAGGAGTACAGGGCACCCCAGAGTCAGCACAAAGGCATAAGATCTGAACAAAGAGAGTTTTGCTTCCTGCAGATCTCAATATCCACTTGGCTTTGAGTCACAATCCTTACATTTTGTATATGGGGAGAAGGCAGAGTAAATTCCACTCCCCAGGGAAACTCCATGAGAATTCCTCCTTAATTCCTCTCCTGAGGCTATTTTCACAGGAGATATCATGAATCCTTTTAAGAGGTGCTGAGAGTCTCTTGAATAACTGCTACTAACACTAAAGCCAATTGGCTAAATCCTGTAAGGTGCCAACCTTGGTAGGAGTTGACAGAACTAAGTGGGCCCACACACCGTACAATATGCATTAAAATAACAAATTCCCAGTTTGTCTGGTACTACAGAAAATAGAGTGATGAAATAATACATTACTCTTGTACTGATACAACTTAGCATTACTGTAGAAGACTGATGAAGGGCAGTCAGCTTCCCTTTGAGACCCATGGAGGTGATACTTAAATAACTTAGGCCAATTCTTGCTCACCTTACTCTTGCAAATGTTCTTACCAGGGTCAATAGGACTAGCTATGTTGGTAAGGAAAGTAGAATTCAGCCTCCTTCCTTGTGTGCTTGTAGTGTACTGCATTTGGATACACATAGTCATGATTTGCTTATTTCAAAGTTTCAGTGAGGTTTTAGCCTGCAGGGAAGGAAAGAAGGAATAGCTACTATTTACATTATTTTGACACCTATGGGACAAAAGTTTCAGAACACCTGAAAAGGGATAAAAAGTCAGGGCAAAATTCATGCATTGTAAAACAAGACACATTTCCTACCCTGAGCTGTTAACAATACCTTAAAATATTAGAGAAGAAACTTAGGGCATGCCTACCTAGCTATAAAAACCCCCATGCCACTGAGTCTCAGAGCCCAGGTCATTTGATTTGGGATCCCAGGGCTCAGGCTGCAGGGTTAAAAATATCAGTCTAGACTTTGGGCTGTGGCTGGAGCCCAGGCTCTGAATCTCGACCCCCTGGCTGGGTCTCAGAGCCCGGGATCCAGCCTGGGCCCAAATGTCTACATTGTAATTGTATAGCCCCACAGTCTGAGCCCCGTGAGCCCAAGTCATCTGACCCAGGCCAGCCACAGTCATGATGTGGGTCTTTTATTGCAGTGGAGATATACCCTAAGTCCCGAGCCCTGCAAGTTAGTGACTATACTGAGCCCCGTTGTCTTCAATGGGACTCCACAAAGGTACAAAGGTCTGTGTAGATTAGAGTTATTTGCAGGATTGGGGTCCAATTTTCTATAACAGTGACAGTGTACTAGACCAACTCTTTTCTGTTTAAAGAGTTATTGGAAAAACAAAACAAAATAAAACAAAAAAACCCAACAACAAAAATCAAACATGACATCCTCCCCAATGATAGAATCTCTGTCAAATGGACTTTTAAAAAGATCTCCAATTCCATCGTGACTTTAACACCAGAATAAACAGGGCAGCCATCCAGCAAACCGATGTCCACATCTGAAAACGAATTGCAAAGTTTTAGGAGAGCAAGCAGACCTAAAGAATAAGTTATCATTTACAATGCAGCTTTACACAATGCTGCAGTAGAAATGTCCCAGGTCAGGAAAGGAAAATGGAAGGCAGAATTTAAGCAAAGTGCTCCAGAAAATAACTTCAGAATAAATAACATTCAAAATGTGCCTGTCAGCATTCATTTACCATCAAAGAAACAATGCCTATGGAAATTGATCACCACAGCAATTAACAACAAAATGAACTCAGTCAGACTCCAGCTTCTCCCTAAGAAGAGAGGAGCAGATAGGTGTCCAATACAGATGAGCAAATAATCTGTAGTTAATAATTTATTTATTTTTGTTTTTTACTCTGTTTTTTAATTGTCCATGAATATATTGCATAACTCTCCAGATTTAATTATTCCTTGATACTATTCATGAATAATTTCAGCTACTAATTCCTAGCCTGAATTGAGGTTTGTTACACAATTCAATATAGACCTGATCAAAAGTCAGTCAAGGTCAGTGGAAAGAGTTCCATTTACTCCAGTGGGCTTTGGATAAAGTCCAGTTTGTGTTGTATTGTATTATTTATACAAGTCACTAAATTAAAGTGAATTTGAGTTTGTCTAAGTGATTCTAAAATTTAGAATTTGCAGTTTGTACAGTAGTTACATCCAGGTGCAGGATAGAGATACTGCTGCATGACTTTGTTATTAGCTAACAGTACAAACTGAGTTGTGAATTTTACTCTTGGGTGCCTAATATAAAGATCACTTTTGGCTGATATTTGAACATTCATTCTTCATGTTAGTGACAGAAAAGAGGCATAGACACATTTGAAATCAATTGTCAAATACATCCCTAAAGAAAATGTTTCCCACCACTTTTTCCATAGTAGTTACCAAACACACTATTTTCTGGGGTTGTACACAAAGCCAGACATTTTGGTTATGCAGCCAGACATACAGGTTTAAAGAAAACCTTTGAACATACATTTTTATAAACACCCAACCTATTATGTTCTAGGAGACACTCATGTCCCAGATCTATAAAATAACAAAAGAAGGTATTTATTCTGAATATTAACAGGAGCAGCAAGAAAATGCATCCTCCCATTATGACTCAACCCTACAATAACCATGCAGCTGAACAAAATTTGAGACATTTGAGATAGGAATAGATGGTAACCTAGATTAGACAGTCAAAGTTTTTTTTTTAATCACTGAATCACACAAAAAGAGACAATGAGGCAAAACTGGAAAGAACTTTTGTTGTTAATTTTTCTTTTATGTGTTGAATAAATCACACCTGCATACTTACCTGAGTATAACATTTCTGCACAAAATGTCCACATATCTATGTATATATAAAACTTTATGACAACTACTTGTGGACCAGTTACTGTGTACATAAAATATCTGTGCATATGCGTGTGTATTAGCCATTTTGCACCAAGTACTCATGTATATTCTTTTTCAGAGCAACATTTCACCCTGTACCTGTGAATATATATTCTTATCTGTATGTAAACATAAACTTCATATCTGAAATCTAAAACCTTTCCCTTATGCTTACCTGTCTGCCTGATCCTGCACCATGCAACTCAGTAAGAGTTTTGTCATTGACTTCAATGGGCTCAAGATCGACCCCGTAAATGTCCATATACAACACAAAGAACGAAATAAAATTTAGAGGCGTATTTAAGCTCCTGAAAACTGAGGACTCATATAACACTGGCTGAAGGCGTGCCAGGGTTGTGCAAGTTTCCCACTCTGTGCTATTCTAACACCTCATTGACTAGAATCTCCTTCTCTTATTCTAGACCTGATCCCCCAAACAGCTCTACCAAAGCATCTCAGTCTTAACTTACAGAATTCATAGGTGAATTTCATTCCTGTCCCCACACAATAACACCAGTACAATTCTATCCTGACTTGCAGCATGCCTTCCTGTTTCAGGCCTCTGGCCCCACACAGCTATGCTGATGTATATTAACCTGACTGTAACATCCTCTGCTGCTCAAAGAATCATGGAAACAAATAAAGCAAAGGTGAAAAAGAACTATAAAAAGAATTGTAAATCACCTCGTCTCTCTGCTGGCCAATAGTTTGTTCTTTGTAATGTATATTTTGGTTCTTGGTCCAATCTTGTTTTAATGGTCTTACTCCCTGGAACACTATTCCCTTATCTAATAAAGCCCATTGTCAGGAAGTTTCTTTTTTACATTCTACCTCTTTTTTTTCTCTCCATTTTATTTCATTACTACTATGTAGTCCTGGCTTCCCACACAGCATGTTGCACTAGACCTGCAGCATTTCCTACTGCTCTCATCATTAGAATCTTCTATGTGGAAATTGCCAGTGGTGCTGATTTACATCAAAGTGTAGGTCTACACTAGAAACACTATAGCGGCACAGCAGTTGCGCTGCAGCTGTGCCATTGTAGCACTCTAGTGTGGACACTTACCACAGTGACACAAGGGTTCTTCCATTGCCATAATAAATCCACCTCACCAAGAGGCAGCAGCTGTTCTTCTATTGATCTAGCAGCATCTGGGACTTTGGGGAGCTCTGTTACATCACACAGGGCATGACATTTTTCACACCCCTCAGTGATGTAGTTAAGCCAAGCTAACTTTGCAGTGTAGCCCAAAGTGGTTTTGCAATGTGGACAAATGGGGAGTAGGAAAGAATCCACTAAACTTAGTTTTTCACTTGTTCAATTCCAAGTTTGAGTCGTCAGTTAAATTAATTTAAATCCAAGTGTCCAGAGCAAACAGTTCCCTTTACTAAGCAGTCATTTAAGAAGGATCTGCTATCATTAAAAATAATTATAGATAGAAAGAAATATATTCTTTTTACAGATCTTCTGTTCCATACAGTGACTCCAGATGGATATTTCCAGTATGTGCACCAAATTCTGATCTGACACTGAGGTAAAAAATGAAGTAATTTCCCTGATTGTTTTATCAGCTTGGGTTTCCTATGCTGAAAATGGGAACATTATTTTGTGAATGAGAGATTTATGCTGTAAACAAATATATTAATTGAACACATATTGATTTCAAAGAAGCTTACTATATTTCTATATTATATATTTTAGTTTAGTGCACAGAAACCCAAAATTCAAATCTCATCCAAATTGAACCTTTGATGGAGTTCAAGAATGCTACTTTTAATCAATTTTTAATTATATTTTCCCACATCTTTGTGTTTCCTGATTCTGGCTGGAAGTGGAGATGCTGAAATATCTTTAAAGGTTCTGCTAGCAATTGTAGGTCAAGCCCAAGAATAAACTGTAATAGCAGAACTCTCACAAGAAAGACTGTTAACTCAAGAGAGCCAGCTGGGTTCTGTAGCCACAAGAGGCAAACCTCTCAACCTTTTTATCATCAGGCACCTGAATATGATCCCAGTTCCATTGGTATAAATTAGGCATAACTCCAGTCAGTCATTGGAGTTCCCCTAGTGTGAAACCAATGTAAGCTAGATCAGAATCAAGCCCCCAAATTGTAGCAACAACCTCTTAAATGTCTAGCAAAGGATTAATGTTAATAGCAGGTTTTTCTTCCTTTTTCTTTTTTTGCCATGTAAACCATATAAATGTACCGCTAAATCACTGAAAACAATAGCTATTATTTTCTGATTTCCTTATTGGCAGTAATACACTGTATGTGTGCATTTTCTTTTATCTAATTATTTTTATTTCAAAGGAAAAGATACCAAGGGCCAGATCCACAAGTACAATATGTCATCCTAGCTCCATTGCCCCATCGAGTTCACTGGAGCTATGCTGATTTGCTGATTTAAACCAGCATTCATCAAATAAGCCTGATTTTCCTCTTGCTAAGTTTTACACTGGTGTAGCTCCATTGATTTGACTGGAATGACCCCTAATTTATACTAATGTCAGCGAGGAGAGAATTAGTACCCTTTCCATTGACTTGCATGGGGCCCCAATCAGGCTCCAAATATGGAGCACTTCACAAAATGGAGAGATTTGTCTATTTTAGGCAAACATCCCAAACCTTGAGGTGCCCAGTGCAGCCAAACTACCGAACTCTTTGAAAGTTCTCATCACAATTTCTAACAAATCTTGCTCTCTAAAAAGTATTTGATGTAAACATGCCTATGTACAGCTTTGTAGAGTGTGATCTGGTCCAAATTAGCCCTAGTTTGTTAAGCTTTAAAGCATGCTTCAGTGCTCATCTTCCCTTCCTGCTGGGGAACTCTGTTGTGAGGTAGGTAGGGGAATATCTTTTGTTATCTCTTTTCTTCTTCCAGGGGTGCTATGTTTTGAGAACAGGGCCTCAATTTAGGACAGCATTTAAACACTTGCTTAAGTCCATCCCTATTCAGCACAGCACTTCAGCACATGGTTAATTTTAAGCCTTTGCCTAAATCTCATAGAAGTCCTATCCACATGCCTAAAGTGAAGCACATGCATAAGTGCTTTTCTGAATAGGAATGTAGGAGTCTGCTTATGTAAACATACATTGTGTATTTTGAGATGGATGGGAATGCCCAGAGTCTGTAATGAGCACTCTTTTTTTAGTTATAGTATAAATAGAAGTTATATATCTTTGGGACAAATTCTGCTTTCATTTATCCTGGTGTCTTTTACACTTATTGTCCATTGACTTCACTTTATTCACTCTGTGTTTACACTGATATAAATGAGAGCAGCAGTTGGCTTTTGGAATTTAGAACGAAAGGAAACAAGCAAAGTTAACTTGCCAGATTCATACTACAGTCTCTGCATTTACAGAGAAGCAAAGTTCATTTGAGAATCATTTCGGGGTGGGTGGGTTACGAAAGGAGAGGGGCAGGTGATGGTGAATGTGATAGATCACCATTTATAATGTCAAGTATATCTGCAACAGGGAATTAACATTCCTGTCCCTCTCAGAAGCAGACTTGCTTGTAATCTCTGGGACTTCAGTAGGTGTCCTCAGATAGTATAAAACCTCAAAGAAAAATAAATGGAGCTCCCATTTCAGGGAGAAGGACTCAAGATTTTGACAGAATTTTCAGAAATCAGTTGAAAGCCTTCAATCCCTCTTTCTCTGTTAGAGGTACAGGAGGTTAAACCTTTAATGGAAGAAGTGAAACTGACAAAGCCCACTAACTAAATTGAATCAGTCAGTATCAACATGTGTAAGTGACAAAGAGGCAAGATGAAAGATTGGGGTAATTATTTATTTTCAATTTTTAATGGGCTTTTATTTGTGGTTTTCATGCCGATGTTTTTTAATGATAATTGCCTTTCCCTCTACTATTTACTTTTAATGAGACCCTTAAAACGGAGCATAAATATTGTAAAATCACAACAATAATTATCCTGGTTGACTTAATAAAGGAGTGTAAAATCAGGACATTTCTGAATTTAGGGGTGAAATGCACATTTATAAAATGATTTAAGATATGGTTAAGATCACAAATCAGAAGCATAACTGATTTTCAGACTTAACATTTACAAATTGATTAGGAACATTACTTTGAGACTAAGGCCCAGATTTTAAAGGTGTTTAAGCATTGGTCTGCTTAGCGTTGCAAGGTCTGATTGTCTTAGGTGGCAAAGTTCCTGTAGGCCACATGCATGCGTGCAGTGACATTAGTGCCAGAGCAGAGACAAAGGGGAGGCAGCTTGAGCAGCCCCAATTCAGGAGCTTCAGTCCCTAGCACAGACTAGGACATTCCTATGGGGCTTTGCATATTCAGTGTATAAGCACACTCCACCTGCATCCCCTCTCATCCCCTTCTGTGCCCTGCCTCTTCTGCTTCCTCAGGCCCTGCTTCTGATCTGCCCCAAGCCTATCCTGGAATGCCCCCTGGGCATGGGGCTCCTATGGAGACAGTGCACAACTGCCAGATCTGCTCCTCAACAAAGGGGCCTTCTGCACTGGGGATGTTCCCCAGGTGGGGAGAAAGCTTATGCCAACTCTGGGCACCTTTGGTACTAGGAAAGATGGAAAAGTGCAATATGTAGAAAACAAAGACATCACAATATAGAATTACCTACATGGCAGCACTGCAGTTAGTTATTAACTACAGTGTGTAGCACTTGCATAGTGCTTTATGTTTTCAAATTACTGTACAGACGCTAATTAAACTGTGGGGTGATCACTATCTACCGATTTGGAATCTTTTTCTTTAAAAAAAATATTATTATTTGGTGAAGTTTTACAGTTGACCTCCAAAGTGCTGCATTGTCCCCCCCTCCCAAAAACAAAATCAAAGGACAAACAATGCCATCTGTTTTGTTGGTTTTTAATGAATATTATGCTTTTTTTGTGTGTGTGGTAAGTAGCTTCTGTTGCTCAATCCAAAAGCTATCAGAACTGGAAGCAAATGTCTTTCCCATTTTTCCATGCAGTTCTTTGAGATAACTCACTGAGAAATGTGGCCTAAAATTGGGTCCCATTGGGTCTGCTACTCCATTGGCTCTAATACTGCCTTCTCAACCATAACAGAGAGAGCATACACAGAAACATGTGGTCCGGCATACATTGGATAGACAGTGACGAGCCACAGATGATTGTTAAAGGCTGATCTTGCTACGTTTTTGTTTACATATTATCATTGGTATTGAAGGGTATGCTTCAAAAATTCAATTGGATCACGAACCTACAAGTGGTTCTCATGTCTATGAGAGCCAGTCATACTTATCCACATTCCTTATCTCCTTTTGAAATGCTGACAGGGCGGGCAATGAGGATGCCAGGAAATCTGTGCATTGGGGAGGGGGAATTGTATGTCATGGGTGACCAGCTTGCTGAATACTGCAAATTGTTATCTCAGTGTATCTCACAGGACCCCCAAACTGAACAAGATCCAAAGGCTGGTGAAGAGGACATGTGTGAGGTGCAGCCCGGTGATCAGGTGATGGTAAAAGCCTAGAGAAAATGAACCTTTGAACCAGCCTGGACTGGGCCTCACACGGTTCTCTTGGTAACTCCATCAGCAGCCCGGGTCACTGGAATTTCAGTTTGGGTGCACCTGTCACAAGTAAAAGTATACAAGGGTGAGACTCAACATGGGACACAATAATCCCTGTTTACCCTATGGACTCCCGGAGAGCCATTCTCAATATTGTTAAGTGTTTTCATTTAATATTCTCAGTTTAAAATTGATGTAGAAATTTTTTGTGGCTATTAATTGTTTTGAGTGGTTTCTAAAATTTGAGAGTTCTTTTGAAGGTCTCATCTTAATAATGTTGCAGTGGCTTTCAGTGTTTTATTGATGTAATCACCTGGGGAGGAGCCACTGGATCAGTTGTAAATGCCATTACTCAAGCTATCGAATCTAATAATAGGGACTGGGTTGAAAATTTGTTAGTAGTAGGAATAATAGTTTATTGTGCTGAGAGTAGGGCTCATGTCTAATCAAGTTAGATATCACCTTAACTCAGCAACACAGTTGGTCAGGTCCTCACTATTGTACTCAGCCTTCTATTAAAAACTACTAAAATGTATGACCAAGCATTGATCTAGGCATGTGAAAGAATTGTGTTATCAGCCTGGCATGGTGTTCAACATGAAAGTTGCAGCCCTGATAGGAGACTTGCTCATGTCACAGGTGCCCTGTTGGGTGAGAGCTGCAGTTCTCAAAGTCTAAATGTCTTTACCTTGGATGATGGCAGGAGAGTGGTCCCTATTGATAATAGGGGCATGTTGGGATGGTCATTCCATCCTTGGAGGGGGTGTTAATTCCTGTGGGTTGGGCTTCTAAATTGGAGGCTCAGCCCATACACCGACTCCCATTCTTATGTCACAGACACCTGTGTAGAATAAGGGCCGGAGATAACTATATAGCTTTTCCATGGGACCAAAGTTCCATCCTGGGAGGATGGGTTTTGTGTATGGAAAACCTGAAGTCAGGACAAGCCTTATTTCAAATGCTGGGACCTGACTTAATGGTGCATTTAATGTTTAATTTAATGGATGATATAACAGTGAGGAAGGACTCCACTACCTGGCGTGATTTGGGTGATTAACTTTTGCAGGCAAGACGTGCTTAAGCATCCCCTTCTTCCTATTGTTTTAAGCCTATTAAAAGAAGTGGTAGGGCAATTGCAGTAATTCAGTGGATAAAAGGGTTTGCTATTGTGGGAAGAGAGATTCCATGGGGATGCATTTTGGTTGTGTTCTCGCAATGGGTATGGGATCTTATTATTATTATTATTATTATTACTATTATCATTATTATTATTGTAGATATCATTATGTATTATTTTCTCTACCAAAATTGTAGTTAATTAAGTGTTGATACAGTCAATTATTGTTCCTAATAAATACAAGAAAGTGGTGTTAGTGGGATCTAAGAATTGTTCTTAGCCCCAAAACCAAATGGGGGAGCTGAAGGGTATGCTTGTGTTCATTTTAAACAAAACATGATTTGGAGGGACTTATGGATAAAGAAGCATGCTGTGGCTCACAACCTAAGAACATTCTAGAAAAGGCCAAGGGGAGGGGGGCGAGCTCAACGTGTGGAGTGGAGAAGTATAATCATGTGATGACAAATCCATATAGAGAAAGGTTAAATATGATTGGTTAGAGGTTTGTGTTATGTAACTTGTTATGTAACTGCCATGTGCTATAAAATAGCAATGGGAGGGGCTCCTTGCTGGAGGGACTCTGTCTGATTTTGTACCGGGGCTCTCCCTTTGTGCACATAGAATAAAGTCTTGTTGAATTGAATTGAATTGACTCGAATCGAATCAAAGACCCTTGATTCTGCCCGGAATCTGATTCATTTGCTTATTATTGGGAACCACAAATCCCAACAGTATCAAACATTTGATTTTAAGTTTAGCAGTTTGGGGCCATGACTGACCTTTTGCCAGTAGGGTTGAGTTGATTGGATCACCTCTTTTATTAATTATTATTTATTTAGTGCTAGGATCTCATCAGGATTGTGACCCCTTCATACCAAATCCTTTAAAAAACACACCGTGAGAAATAATCCTGATTCAAACAGCTTAAAATCTGAGATTATGTCTACACTGGCATGTTTCTGCACCACAAGTTATACCATTTTTATTAAAATGCTGGAATTAAACCATTGTTGCATGTCCACACTGTGCTCCCTGTGACGCTGGAGCACATCCACATTAGCAGCTCTTGCAATGGCAAAGAAGCAGTGCATTGTGGTAACTAACCCACTGTACAATTAGCCACAGGGTGTTTTGGGAAGGGTTTGCAATGCCTCATGGGGCAGGCACAACATCACATGATGCAGGTTTCCCAATTCCATTGTTCCATGAGCATCCTACTACATTGCCAGCTGCTTTTCAACTGAAGTGGGGGGGAGGGGAAGAGTGTGTGACAGGAAGTGTGTGTGTGTATGGAGGGGAAGAGAGACAAGAATGTGTTTTGGAGGACAGAGTGTGTCAGCATGCTGTCTTGTAAGTTCAGACAGCAGCAGGAAGCAACCAGTCCTGAGGCATGGGGAAGGGGAAATCCTGACATCAGCCCCAACCTCCCTCCCTAGGGTCTCTGCACAGCCATCTCTCTCTCTTTCACACACACACACACACACAAACTCTGCCTTTGTGTTCAACAGCACGGGCATTCCACATTAATGATTTGCTTTGTGTCCTAGAGCAGATCAGCACAGCACACAAGGGATGTCAGAAATGGTGCTTTGAAAGAGGAGAAGTGCATGTCTCCAGGGCAGCTGAGTTCAAAACAATGAGCAGAGCGGTCACCTGAGGCATTATGGGACTGCTCCAGAGGCCAATTACAGCACAGAAAGCAATCAAGTGTCTACACTGGCAATAGAGCGAGCCTCTGCGCAAATAGCCTTACAGCTCTCATTGAGGTGCTTTTTTTTTCAGCACTGCAACTGAGGAGTTTCCGCACACAAAGTGATTTGGCAGTGTGTACACATCTGCAGTTTGAGCGCAAAACGCTGCTTTACTGTGCAGAAACTTGCCAGTGTAGACAAGCTCTACGTAGACAAAGAGAGAGAGGAGAAACAGTTATGCTATATGGATACACAGAAACACACCATCCCTGTCCCCAGCAAGTTTCCAATTTAAATCCCAGTCCATTAAGAACTGGATTGGGATCTCCAATTGACTTAATGCCATCAGAACAGCTCTCGCAGTTTATCCCAGTTCCACATGTCACACAGGTGAAAGGATTCATATCCATTCCTAATCTCCTGCACCATTCAGCCCCCTGACTAAAAATCAAACAAAACAAAAGAGAAAAAACACTTTCTAACATGCTTTCACAATAGCGTGAATTAATAGACTTTATAACTGAGAGGCAGATGTTTGCCACTAAATAAACCATCACACAACAGAGTGATATTTTCTCTGAACAGATCACCTTACAACAAACGCTGCCAAGTATTTTCTAAACCCCATCTTTGAAAAGATTACTGTGAGTCCTTAAAGACAGCATATCAGCATGGAATCATTTGCCTCCAAACAGAAGAAAGTTTACATGCAAAAGCCTCATGCAGTCAACCACAAGAAGTAAAGATACCAGAGGTGTAGTATTCAAAGCCAGGTTCTTATGGGGTGTGCAAAGAGATTGCTACCCCAGAGATTTGACAGCAGCTCTGCAGACTAAAGAGATTTTGAGAAGTGTGACACATCTTTAAAAAAGGGAAGAAGGAGAATCCAGGGAATTACAAACCGGTCAGCCTCACCTCAGGCCCTGGAAAAATCATGGAGCAGGTCCTCAATGAATCCATTTTGAAAGACTTGGAGGAGAGGAGGGTGATTAGGAACAGTCAACATGGATTCACCAAGGGCAAGGCATGCCTGATCAACCTGATTGCCTTCTATGATGACATAACTGGCTCTGTGGATATGGGGAAAGGGGTGGAAGTGATATAATACAATCTCCCACAGTATTCTTGCCAGCAAGGTAAAAAGGATCATGGATTGGATGAATGGACTACAAGGTGGATTGAAAGCTGGCTAGATTGTCGGGCTCAATGGGTAATGATCACTGGCTTAATATCTAGTTGGCAGCCAGTATCAAGCTGAGTGCCCCAGGGGTCGGTCCTGGGGCCAGTTTTGTTCAACATCTTCATTAATGACCTGGATGATGGGATAGATTGGACCCTCAGCAAGTTCACAGATAACACTAAGCTGCAGGGAGAGGTAGATATAATGGAGGGTAGGGATAGGATCCAGAGTGACCTAGACAAGTTGGAGGATTGGACCAAAAAAAATCAGATGGGGTTCAATAAGGACAAGTGCAGAGTCCTGCACTTAGGACAGAAAAATCCCATGCACAGCTACAGGCTGGGGATCGACTGGCTAAGTGGCAGTTCTGCAGAAAAGGACCTGGGGATTACAGTGGATGAGAAGCTGGATATGAGTCAACAGTGTGCTCTTGTTGCCAAGAAGGCTAACGGCATATTGGGCTGCATTAGGAGAAGCATTACCAGCAGAAGTGACTCTTCCCCTCTCTTCGGCACTGGTGAGACCACAGCTGGAGTGCTGTGTCCAGTTTTGGGCCCCCCACTACAGAAAGGATGTGGACAAATTGGAGAGAGTCCAGCGGAGGGCAACAGAAATGATTAGGGCACATGACTTACGAGGAGAGGCTGAGGGAACAGTCTTAAACTACCTGAAAGGGAATTCCAAAGAGGATGGAGTTAGGCTGTACTCAGTGGTGGCAGATGACAGAACAAGAAGCAATGGTCTCAAGTTGTAGTTGGGGAGGTCTAAGTTGGATATCAAGAAAAAATATTTCACTAGGAGGGCGATAAAGCACTGGAGTGGGTTACCTAGGGAGGTGGTGGAATCTCCATCCTTATAGGTTTTTAAGGCCCAGCCTGACAAAGCCCTGGCTGGGATGATTTAGTTGGTGTTAGTCCTGCTTTGAGCAGAGGGTTGGACTAGGTGACTTTATGAGGTATTCTATGATTCTATGATTCTTCTTTTCTTTTTCATTTAAGTGCATCTTCCCCCCCGCCCCTGTAGATTCCATGCTGACTGAACTGCAGGGCCTTCCTCTTATACTTCCAGCCCTGCCCCGGCACATCTGGCGAGGGGGGCAGGCTAGGCTCCGTTCACCAAGGGGCATATAGTGGACCCTCACTCTCCTGTGTGGAGGGAGGCCACTCGGCCTCATTACAGGTAGGTTTTCTAAATCTTTTATCATTTTTGCTGGTCCCCTCTGTAGTCTCTCACTTTGTTCAAATCTTTTCTAAAGTGTGATGCCTAAAATGGAACACTGTACTCCAGAGTCACAAATGTCTAGTAGAGAAAGACAGTTAGGACCCATGTCTTACATACAACACTTCAGTTAATACACCCCAGATTGATATTAGCCTTTTTCTCGACTGCCTCATATCATTGACTCATATTCAGTTTGTGATCCAGTATCACCCCCAGAACCCTTTCAACAGTACTACAACCAAGCCAGTTATTCCCCATTTTGTAGTGGTGCATTTGATATTTCCTTCAAGAGAAGTATTTTTCACTAGTCTTTATTGGACTTTATCTTGTTGAATTCAGACAAATTCTCCAGTTTTTCAAGGTTACTTTGAATTCTAATCCTGCCCTCCAAAGTGTTTGTAACCCCTCTCAGCTTAGTGTCATCCACATATTTTATAAATTTACTCTCCATTCCGTTATCCAAGTCACTATTAAAAATACTGAATAGTACCAGAATCTGGACTGTTTTCTGTGGGAACCCACTAGATACACCCTCCCAGTTTGACAGAGAACAATTGATAATTACTCTTTGTGTATGGTCTTTCAACCAGTTATGCAACCACCTTAGAAAAATTTTGTCTAAGCTTACATTTCCCTAGGTTGCTTATGAGAATGTCATATGGGGACTATGTCAAAAGCCTTACTAAAATCAAGATGTATCATGGCCACTGCTTCTCCCCTATCTACTAGATCAGTAACCCTATCAAAGAAGGCAATTAGATTGGTTTGGAATATTTGTTCCTGATAAACCTATGCTGGTTATTCCTTATGACCCTATTATCCTCTAAGTGCATACAAATGGATTGCTTACTAATTTGTTCCAGTATCTTTCCTGATATCAAAGTTAGGCTGATGGGTCTATAATTCCTAGAGTTATCTTTTTGTTCATCTTTTTAAAGATAGGTGTTATGTTTGCCCTTCTCCAGTCATCTGGGGCCTCCCCCAAGAATTCTCAAAGATAATTGCTAATGGTTCCTTAAGCTTGTTCCTTAAGTTCCCTATGATGAATTTCATCAGGCCCTGCCAACTTGAATACATCTAACTTATCTAAATGTTATTTAACCTGTTCTTTGCCTATTTTGGCTCATATTCCTTCCTCCTGGTTGTTAATATTAATTGTGTTGAGTATCTGGTCGCCATGACCATTTTAGTGAAGACTAAAGAAAAATAGGTATTGAACACCTCGGCCTTCTTGATGTCAACAGTTATTAGCTCTTCTTCTCTGCTAAGTAGAGGATCTATACTTTCCTTCATTTTTCTCTTGCTCCTAATGTATTTAAAGAACCTCTTCTTATTGCTTTTTATGTCCCCTGTTAGGTCTAACTCATTTTGTACCTTAACCTTTCTGATTTTATCCCTGTATGCTTGTGCTGTTCGTCTGTACTCTTCTTAGAAATTTGTCCTGTTTCCACTTTTTGTTAGATACCTTTTCGATGTTCAGGTCATTAAAGTGCTTCTGAGGGAGCCACACTGGCCTCTTCCTATGCTTTGTCTATTCTACCTCTTTCTCTTCCTCCAGTCTCTCATCTCCCTTTCACCTAGCAACCCATACAAGCCATCCCCAGTTCTTTAGTTCCACATATATAGCTCCCATCAGTTTTCATAGACTCCAGTTCCATCTCATCTATCTGGGCATCTATTTAATCTAAGGCACTAATCACCTTGGTATCTAGGTTTGAAATATATAAAAAAGAGATTAGGTTTCAGCAGCACCCTGTAACTGATAGCTGTTATCTATGGGCCAGGAGATGGAATTTCCCTTGGTCCCTCCTTCCACTGAGGATAGGCTTGTGCAGACTAATGTATCTTGCAATCTTTTCTAAGGGATGCAAGACATAGATTCCGTCTTATCTCCTGTAAGTGAGGATTCCAAAGCCAGAAGCTCTTCACTGAAAATATTTCATCTCCCAGCATGGCAAGTTTTGTCTTGGACACCACCATTTTCATCATCAGCCCTGTTGAACTCTTCTCAGGATGGTGTGGAAGGGGATGCCTTTAGACTAAGGGTCCCCAAAATGTGGGATGCGGCTCCCTGTGGGGACATGGATGAACATCTGGGGGGGGTGGCCCTAGCCAGCCCCCATGGGCGCAGGGAGGGAGCACCACCCAGCCCCTCCCTACCCCCAGCTTTGTTCCAGTCACGCTTCTAGCTGCATCAGCAGCTCCTGGCCCCGCACCAACCCCCAGCCTCAGCCGCTGGCCATGGCTCCATTCTTGGCCTGGGGCCGAGGCAGTGGGCAAGGCCGGGAGTGGAGCTGCACCTGGCTGTGAGCCTGGCTGCTGGCCCCACACTGCGTCCCTGCTGAGGCTCTGGCCTCCCCCTAGCCTCGGCCCCTGATCGTAGCGCTGATCCCAGTTCCAGACTCACCCCCAGCTGCAGCCCCAGCCTCAGCCCTCTTACCCCATCCATGTCTCTCCTCCCCTGGAGCTGTGGCCCTGCTCCCAGCCCCAGCTCCAAGGGGCGCAGACAGGGGTAAAGGGGGCATAACCCTGAAAAGTTTGGGGACCACTGCTTTAGACTGTCAAGCCCCAGTCCATTGAAGTCTTTGAAAGTGGGGATCATGACTTTGTAATAACCCTCCTCCCATCTCTCCTCTACTCCATATCCCTCTTCACTCTTGATCTTACAAATGTCTCAAAAGCAGCATTGGTAGCGTCCAGCAGAAGTTCACTGCACCTTTCTCCCTGACTAACCTCTTTCCTCCAGCTTCTTTGTACATCTTTTCCCCTCAAACTGAGGCTGGGGGGGTCTCACATTTTGTCTCCTCTAATTCTCAACTAGTCTCCAGTCCTTTCAATTCCATCCCTTTCAGCCTCCTAACCTTCCTAGGAGATTTTAGATGCTAACTCCCCCCCCCCCCCACACACACACAGCTGCAACCCTCCCTCTGCTCTTCTTCCATGCAGGTAGTTAGTCAGCAAGTACAGCCAATCTCCATTTACCTTTCCGCTCTACCTCTGGTTTCCACTCTCCACATGTTCCTGTGCACCTAAAGGCAGTTTTGACTTTCATTCAGTAAATGCTAAATAAATTCGATTTGCATAACATACCCGTGAAAGTAATTTCAATTGGAGCTGATTATGTGTTTACTAGGGGAAAGAACAGGGGGAAAGTGGATTGCAATAACAAGCCTGTGTTTTATCAGAAGAAAAGCCATCTTTTAGCTTGTTTGACAAATCCCTATCTTGCCATTTCAACACTTTTCTGCATTTCTGAATAGACATTTGAGCATAAATCGCTTTTATTATAGCATGCAGTATGTTTGATAATAAACTTTTAAACACTATTTATTGTGCTACACACACATAACTATTACCTTTTGGCTAACAGCAATAGCTCATTGAGTGACAAATAATGATTTCAATAAAGAAGTATGGGGGACATTTGATACTCCAGGAAAACATAACAGTACTTAATGATTGATGCCTCTTCCCCCATCTTCTGTAACACATGATGAACACATTCTATCTTTTCTCTGGCAAGGGCTAATTATTTCCCCCCCTGCAGTTGTAAAACAAATTTCACTGCCTGACCAGCAAGTATCTACACAATTCAGTCAGATATAGGAAGAATGAAAAAAAAAAATCCCCCCCATCACAGTCCCTTTACTGCTGGAACATAACTAACATCCCTCAGGAGCCCTTCTCGAGTCCCTGTCTACTGAAGGGTGTGGGCCTCACACAGCACACTCAGCTGCCCAAACTGGAAAAAAAATATTTCACACAGAACAGAAAGAAAATGATGGTGTTTTTCTGCCACAAAGGGTAAAAGGATTTGTTCTCCAACCTAAGGCGTTCTTTGACTGAGTGTGGTCTAGTTTTTACAGCGCTCTCTCTGCTGGGTCACATCATCCCATCGGCTAGAGTGGTGGAATGCAGTTTCATTACCAAAGCAAACTTCTGAGAGGGTCCCAGAGTTTCATAGAAACCATATTTTGTGCTTCTCCCATGCAGGGCCACACCCCTCTTCCCTGCCCTCCCTCCCACACACTTTATGTGTAATTGTTTTCTGAGGGAGAGGGCAGTCTTTACTCTTCCCAGAGATTTGTGCAGTGGGGGCTTAGCCTGCTGACCCCATCGGGGCTGGAGCACTCACAGGAAAAAAAAAAGTGGGTGCTCAGCACCCTCCAATCAGCTGTTTCGTGGTGTGTGGGAGGCATAGGGAGGGAGGGGGAAGCAGAGCGGAGCGGGAAGAGATGGATTGAGGGCGGGGCCTTAGGGGAAGGGTAGCGTGGAGACAGGGCCTCGGGGTGGAGCACCCTACCAGAAAAATGAAAGTCAGCACCTCAGCCAACAAGTAGGCCTGACCCACCCCGCAACAGGATAGAAGACACTCCTTCTCCTCCTGCTGCCAGCTGTTGCTGTTGTGGCTGTTGAACAAGTGTGATTTCCACTATACTGACAATTGCCAATGTGGCTCACTTTTGTCTGTCCTCCCAGGTAAGGAGTGAGGCCCATTTGCAGGCAATGTGAGGGAAGCCAACCCTGCTCTGTGGATGAAAATAATCCCATGCCTTTAACCTCAAAGTTTGTCGGTCCAGAACCCTGCATGAGTATTACACTAAAAACAAAATAAAATGCTTTGTGGAAATACACATATATGTTAACTCTAGGCAAACTATTCTAGCAATGCCAGTGGAGTATTGGTGCTCGAGGCATACACGGCAATGTCTTGTTAGTCTGCCGCTCGCAACTGGCTCAAGTGCTGCTGACCATGCATGCCCCCTTCAAGCAGTGATTCACCAAGCAGTGATTCGCCAAGATAATCTTTCCTCCCGCATTTCAGATCTCTTTATAAAACTCACATATTCTGAAGTGAGTGTATAATATTTAATATTAATTAGTACCAGGGCCCTGGGGTACATGTGCTGTTTTTAGTTGAACTTGCTAGATGAGCACCTAGCTGGAGTAATAGTCTGATCTTACTGGTATCCATTGCCTTCCTGCACCCAATCCCCTGGTTATTCTTTGCTAACCCATATGTGGCATCCTATCTAATAATCATAAATTTTGAGGACCGCAGGATCCACTACAATCATTTAGTCTCAGCTATGGCATAACACAGCAGAATTTTCCCAGTGATTAGAATGGAATTATAATAGTTACTTATTATAATAGAAGATTTTAAGCTGTTTGGGCAGAGGTTGTCTTTCTATTGGTAAAAAGCTCTGAACACACTTTTGGGTGCTTCAAAAATATTGTATAAATAATCAATCATTATTAATAATTAATAGTAATGGTTACAGCATACCATTTAAAGTTATTGATCCATGTGTGAAATTACAAAGCAATCAAAGTAGCTTAATAAAGGATGTAGATAATTATTACTATGCTCACCAGGAGCTCTTATTTGAATAAGAGAAGCTCACATGCTATTTGAAAAATAAACAAACAGGCAATAGATAAGGCTTTCCATTGTGATTTTAATGATCCTTGAGCGTATTCCACAATTTCACCCTGTATGCAGATTTTTTTATGGGGAGAAGGAAATGAATTAGGTGAATCTATTTTATTCTAGACCATTGTGGACATATATTCATATGTCAGAAAAATCATAATGCAATTGGCATTCTCTGCTCAAGTTATGAGTCGGTCTACAGCAAGAGGAAGCATTGCAGGCTTATTGACAGAGCTGTGTGGGTCCAGAATTTGAACAGCAAGGAGAATGTTGGTCAGGAACGAGATGCAGTACAAAAACAGTTTCAGCTCATATATGAAGGTATTAGAATTTGTCTCTGATTTCTGAGACTTGAAATAATAAAACAAAACTCAGTACAGTAAGGTAAAGAGCTAATGGCTATACTGAATTCATGTCATCTACCTGGAGTTCTAAATAAAGCATGAATTAATTAACTGAGTTCCAGCACTGGGTTAGGAACCAGAGAGGACATAGAGGAAGTTGAATTATTTTTTACTTATTCACTTAATTCATGAAGCTGGTCAAAAAATTATTATTACCTGTCTCAGCCTATGCTGTGTCCTGTGTAAAATCTGGAATGGATTTGTAAGATTCTCTCTAACTGGTTGAGCCAAACATTTGGTCCAGAATATGAAGAGAATCTTTCCAGGACATTACACAGGGAGTGGGCAATCAGGTTTTGGGTGCACTGGAAGAGCAGTGCATGGACTTGGGACAGAAGGAGGAGGATATTTCCTGTCAAGACAAAAGTGTATTGACCAGAATATATAGTGGAGACTTGTGTGATGACTGCCAGTAGTATTCCCAGATAAACCCAATTTATTAGTCATTCAGAAAAAAATGACAGAATAATGGAAAGTAGAGATAGTGAAGACCTATAACTAACAACTTTCACACGTACTATATTAACATACAAGTACAAAATAAATCCAAGCCAATCTGAGTAGGCAGGAAGATTTAGAGTAATTTGGAAAAAAAATCAGCTTTATACAGAAATGATGTTTTAACCTTAAACTTTTGTGTGGCATGGCCACTCCTGAATGGTAAATATTGTGCACATATTGTATATTCATTGAATGCAGGTTTGATATTGGAATGAGATAGGTAGATATCTTTTGCAACTATGTACCATGTGATCCTTGAGTGAAATCTTAGTTATTTAAAGCAGCTCAGTCAATGTACTGCAGATTATTATTGCTGCATGCTCTCAGAGCTCTTATCTGAACAAAAAAAAGACTCATGGGTAGGCTAAAAGTACACAAATATGTCAACAGATCAGCCCACTTTACATTGAAACAAATTGTAGATGCTGCTTAAATGTTTCCTGAGCCTTTTGAACAAGTTCAGCCTAGAGAATTACAAGGCACAATGAAAACAAAAATAGAAATACCATTGTCAACTGAGCCATGGCAGCATGAATTCCAGTATATGTGCATTACTAGAGCTGCAATACATGCACCACCATGGGTAGTCTAGTGAGCTTCCTCACCCTGAGTTTATATTGAAGGGTCTAAGAAAAAAAAATATTTTATGTGCCAGTTTGTAAACCTAGTGGTGAGCTAGCTGGGAATATTTTCCATTCACACATACAGTAGTTATGGAAAGTTTTAAAAGGGGTTTCCAGTAGGGATGAGGGAATCTGCTCAGGTAAAATAAGAATTAACCTTCATCTTCACCCTGAATTTGAACCAGACTGAATCAAAACATTCCCTGTTGTTCAGAAAAAGATCAGTCATTTTTTCCCACACACTTCCATACTTTATGGAAAGTACCATGAGGTGGGTCCTTTTCACCCATGATCTATTTCACTTCGGTATCCCTCTCCCAGTTCACTTCCTCTCTGAGACGCTCAGATTATTCTGGCAACTTCCACCAGCTGCTTGTGCTACCCTGCAACCTCTAGATGGCCCTCTTACATAAACAGAAAAGACAGGAGAAAGAGTCAAGGCAGAACTTTCCAATTGTGAACAATGAGGGAATGTGATTTCTGGTGCAGCCCACTGAATCAAATGAATCAGTAGAAAGGGAGCTGAGGTTGGAGTTCTGGGTAGTAGATCAGGTATGCGTGTGTGGTGGAGATCCCCATGAAATTCCAAGCTTACCTAGGCCTCAAGTGGCCATTACTTCCTGGTTTTGTCTGGGATTTGGAGGTTAAAGTGCCAAATTATGTTGAGGGATTTTGTTCTTGGTTATATTTACACATCAGCCAGGAAGCACTGGATATGTTTTAAGAAAGTCTGTTCTCTTGCGATTTCCAATCTGATTTAGCAGGCAAAGAATTCTAGATGAGCTTCAAGTAAAAACCTAAAAGTCTGGTCTTATACCCTCATCTCTTTGAGATTCTTGTTTCTTAGTCGTTTAAACATTATGAAAAGAACTGTGGAGTTTTTACTGTTTGGGAAGATTCCAGCTTATTTATTTGGATAGTTTGGAGTGAGACAGACAGACAGACTGAAAGAAACCCACTCTTATATACAAGAGTAAAATGATGGCAGAGGCAGAAAAGATTCAGCTGTCCTATGCAGTGGTAAGAAAAGGCTTGACAGCTGCTGAATAATTATGGCGCCTAAAACCGTCACCAAGCCCTAGTAAAGATCAGCACTTGCTATTGTCTTCCGGGCATTACAAAGTAAACAAGATGACTGAATCCCTTGGAAGGAGGGAGTTTATGTGTAATAACTCAGACATGTCTCTGGGTTTGTCTGAGATACTTATTGCTATTGTAAAATGAAGAATGACATCACAAATTTGCTATATTCCCCAAAGAGATATCCTTAACCAACACATTGACACACAGTTCACAGTTCTTTATTTTTCTCTGACTACACCTTTAGCTCTTTTCTCCATGGAAAACTTTAATCATGCCAGTCTGCCCATTTGAGCCAGCCCTGTACCCGCCCCTTCCAAATTCCTAAGTGAAACCATACCCTGAGTCTGAAATATTCCCAGCACTTGTCCAGAAAACTTAAAATTATGCAGGAAAAGGCCTTCATTGATCAAACCTGATGAGTTTATGACTGCAAATGTTTGAAATGAGTTTCATTTAAAACTTGGATTAACCAGCTGCTGCATTTGGCTCCAAACTTCCTACCCTAGGAGGGTGAGATCAGTATGTGTGTGTGTGTATGTGTGTTTGTGATCACAAGAAGCTACAAAGGGCTGGCTACAAAGAGCTGAGAACTCTGAGTCAAATATATTTCAAAGAAAAAGAGTCAGAATTCACAATCACTGTTTGTTGGTAACAAATAGAATTTGGTTTCTCACCAGGAAGAAAGAAAGTGGGAAAGATGTAGTGCTGAGATCAAGTCTTCACATCCAAGTTCATGTGAGGTCTGCATCACAGAAAATATTAGAACAGTTGTCTTTCTATGTGTTTGATACACACAGCGTCCAAGATAATCCTTCCAGCGCAGCACACGTGATTTATATTATACTGTAGTGTTAAATCATTTCTAGACAGGATTAAGCAAAGCAAGAGCTGGAGCAAGAGAAGTGAAATGAATTTCAGAAGCCTGATGGAATAAGCAAAACTGAACCATCACAGACTTGAATTAAACCCAACTGTCACTGAGTTTTGGAAAAGTTTGGCTAATTTATTTAAAGAAAATTGTGACCTTCTGCTCTTTTTGGTTTTGGCTGGGAGCAGAAGCAGCTTACAGATCTGGACCACCTTTGGTATTAGCAATTTACAGAGATCTGTGCTTTTCAGTCTATTACACCCTTCTCTGAGCTTCAGGATCAATCAAAGTCCAAAATCTCAAAGATAAATACAGCCAGAACAACTGAATTTTATTTAATTTTGACAGGGTATCATATAGTGTCCCTAGCTTTATTCCAGACTCGACCTGGCTTGGTTCAGAGATTCATGAAACGCCGCTTGATGAACCTGGGTTGACATTTATTTTGTAATGAAACACAAACCAGGCAAAATTTCTGTGGTTTCTGAATTTGTAATGGAATGTCTGCGCTGTGCTAATAGTGAAATACCACTATTAAGGCAGTTCTCATGGTATTTTTGACCCAACTTTTGCAAATGGGATTTCTGACTGGATGCTTGTGTCAGGTGATGTTGTACCTTTTCAAATGTGAAACTTCAAGGTCATGCTATGATTCTGTTTGGGCCAGTTTGGGATGGTTTGATGTTATGTAAGCTCAGCTCAGTGTGGGACAACTCTGGCAAAATCATGATTCTCCTGCACAAAATCGAGAAAGTTGGGGAAATTCAGTGCCAGAGTCAGTGACACACTTTAGAATTTGGGAATGTATCTATAATTGGAGGGTAGTCCAATCTGAAGACCACTGCATTTTGGAGGAAATTGAGCTAATTTTTGTTTCAATCTATACCACTTGGGCCCACATGTAATTTAGAGGGCTGTATTATTGTTTGTATTTGTTTTAAAAAGTGTGTGCATGTGTGTATTTCTATAGGAGAATGGTACTCCATGATATTGTGAGAGAAAGACATATTGTTCACAAAGTAGGGGCAGATCATGAGTGCACAGAAATGCTATAGGCCCAATCCTTGGTTCCAAGAGGGCCCATTCTGTGCTGTAGTGGTTTGAGTATATGTATGATGATAAAGTTTCTTAGTCATGGAGGTCAGGGGTCTGTTGCATTTCCTTGCATCAGAGAGGTCACAGAGTTGATTTTTTATCACTGTTCTAGAAAGCCTAAAGCACCCAATATATTTCACAAGGGACTTTCTTAAATATAATCCAACTTGAGCTAATATTTCATTTTAACTGCAGTGCTGGGAAACATAAATGAAGATGTAGGCTAGAAATATAGATAGAAGGGTGTTTTGATTCTGAACATAGTTTATTACAGAAAAAATGTCTTACCTGAAACTGTTTCCGTATGTTTCCTGGTCTTCAGCTTTCACTGCATGAGGCACAGTGGAATGACGATTGATGCCCTTGTAACTAAATGATGAATGGAATCTACCCACCTGCCACACAGGATCAAATCTGAGATATTTCATTTTGCTTTGACCATAGCTTCTTACAAGTGTTTAACGTGTCCAGTGTATCCTCTTACCAGCTGTCGCACACAGTACGTAGGGTAGGACAAGCTTTGAACATTCTGAGAAGACTAGATTACAATTTGTGGTATTAGTGGTAGATTTTTGGAGGCTTTCATTCTTAACTTTTCAATCTGCTAACTTGTTTATAGACTTTTGGGGAGAAGGGATTTTTTTGGGGTGGAGGGAGAATGCAAATAGTATTTAATTTGAGATTCTGAAGGTTCAGAATTTGGCTCAGATTAGCATGTGTTAACAATAAAATAACCCGGATGTGCGGAGTACATGTGTTACACAAAGAGAAAAAAATGTCAACTACGCATGACCACATATGTCTGATAAATGTTTTTTTAACTATTTCATTTTCAAAATCCCTTTGAAGTGTGTCCCTAGAGCACTGAGGTCAAAGCAACTGCTAGATTTTCAGAAGAAATATCCTCTCTGGTGCTATTTCAAATGTATTGTGTTTGGAACTAATTAGAACTGCACAACCCCTGATACCATAATTTAAAAATGATTTTTTTTCAAACATGTTTCAGCTGGATCAGCCACTTTGAAGCTATTTCTTTTGTTTAAATGGATGTTGCCAAATTATAGTTAGTTGTGTTTCTTTTTAACATTTTCATTTTTTTAATCTTTAATTTGTAAAGTCCAGTTACAGGTTTGAAACATTTTCTTCCCTTTTCCAATATAATTCTTTTCCATTTGGTAAGCACTAAGATTTTTCCTCCCAGCTTTGAAGGCATCTGTGATGGGGTAGATAAACCCTGAGATAGGGATGCAGGAACAACTCAGGGCACAGAAAGTTCTACCACAGCAGACCTGCTGGGCACTCTCCAGTTGGAGGAGGGGCATAAAAGGAAGTCTATTCAGCACAACAGGGTGACAGGTGGACAAAGACAGACCTGCACCTCTTGTTACTGAGGGGTTATGCCAGGAGAGTATCCCCAGGAGAACTGCTGCACAAAGCTGGGATTCCCAACCTAGGTGATGCTGCTACCACAAACTCTTACCGCTTGATGGGGCTGCTGCCATGGACTCTAACCACTAGGCAAGTGGGCCTGTCTCCACTATAGCCTTTAATTATATGATGACTGGTTTATTTTAACAGCAACAACAATTCCAATTTCTATAACATCTTATCAAATCATTATTAGTATATCAGATTCATTAACTGATTAGCATTATTAGCATTGTAGTAGTGACGAGAATCCCCAGTCATGGACCAGGATGCCATTGTGCTAGGTGCTGTACAAACAGATAAAAAAAGATCCTCCCTGCCTCAAAGAGGTTACAATCTGAGGCCTTGTCTACACTTAAAAGTTTTGCTGTTTTAACTATGCTGGCATAACATAAAGTGGCAAAAAAATCTTAGTGCAGATGTACTTATACTGATATAAAGGTGCTTATTCCAGTTCAGCAAAGCAAAATAAGCTATTCCAGTATAAAGCACTTTATAATGGTATAACTGTGCCAACATTAGGGTTTCTACCAATATTTACTCTCTCAGTAAAATAAATGTCTTTTCTTACAAAGTTTTACCAGCATAGCTATTTTAGTAAGTGTAAACCAGGCGTGAATAAAGCTAAGCCAATGCCAATGACAACTCTGGAAATAATGTTGTTTAGTCATAGGGAAGCTAGCGAGGAAAAAAAAAAGCACCTTGCCTATGTACACTTTAGATGATTAAAACTGAAAGAATAATGATACTGGTTTTGATGCTGAATGATTTACCTCTTTATTATGAAATCTCTGAAAGAACTGGTGAAAGGTCTGTGAGTAGTATAGCTGCTTATACTCTCCAGGATAATGTCTATTTATTTCATGGGTTAAATAATGCTAAGATGTTCAGGGTTTTTATTTTATTTTTCCTTCTATCTCAAGATATTTTGGGGGACCATTTTTCCTTCAATGAAAGTGAAGTAAAGCATGCCTTTTGTTTTATTTCCCTACAGCAAATTGGATATAATATCACTATGAAATGATATATATTTTAAAGATGTGTATAGCTTTTCAAAATACTTGCAATTATTCATAGGCGCTGACTCCGTGGGTGCTCTGAGGCTGGAGCACCCATGGAAGAAAATAGTGGGTGCTCAACACCGACCAGTCACCCCCCGATCAGCTGTTCAGCGAGCCCACTGATCAGCCCCACCCCCTCTCCCAAAGTTCCTCCTGCTTGCTGCCAATCAGCTGTTTGGCAGCAGTCCAAAAGCGCTGGGGGAGAGGGAGGAGCGGGGACAGAAAGAGGTGGAGCTAGGGTGGGGCATGCTCAGGGAAGTGGCAAAGTGGGAGCAAGAAGAGGCAGGGTAGAGTCTCAGGGGAGGGGGCAGGAAGAGGCAGAGCGAGGATGAAGCCTTGTGGGAAGGGGTGGAGAGGGGGCAAGGCACTGGGGCCAAGCAAGAAGTGGAGCTGAAAGTCAGCACCTGTGTAATTACTATTTGGACTTTGTTCAGCTTAGGCAGTGCAACGGGGCTGGTCAATTCCATTTTTTAAATTTTTATACCCAGATTCAGCAAAGCACATAAGCCTATGTCTTACTTTCAGCGAATGAGACTCAGATATATGCTTAAAGTGAATTGCATAATTAAGTTGAACTTGTATCTGAGTTTCATTTTCTGATTTTCATGTGTACCTCTTTTGCCATTGTGTTTAGCTTCACCACACAGCAGGAAGATATTTTTTTTAAAACAAAGAAACAAAAAAAATTGCAAAAATATTTCTATTTATAGCATGTGATGGTAAAATACTTCATTTTGTTTGTTTATGTTTGTATTTGTTTTCAAAAGCCAAATGTTGGGTTTAAAATCAGGTGCCTGTGTCTCTGTGGTTGTTGCTACAAAAGCAAGATGGAGTGTTCAAAACCATGGATCAAATTTGTTTTCAACCATGTAAATTTCAATAAACTTTCCAGGGCATATCTAAAAGCCTGAACAGAGCAAAAGAAATATCTTCACTGACTTTAGTTAGCTTCAAATCTGTTTCTGAGGCCAGTGTGCTCCATTTTTATTTGGTAGGGTCTAAAACCACAAGTGGCCATTGCAACTCTACCTCTGATAATTACTTGACATTACTAAAGTAGTATATTAACAAGAGCAAGAAACCTTGGTAGTCAGAATACATCGGGGCTTCCCACCTCCAATCCTCCCCAGTGATCTGATAGCAATAGTTTAAATGTAAAGTGGGTGACATTTATAGATTACTCACACTGTCAGAGTTGTATGTGGAAACTGACTGCTAAACTAAATATATATTATATTATTTATTATAAATTATTATTTTTATAGATACAGACAACATAGTCTCTAATTTTACCAGCTCTTTGTTTCATCATTTCATGTCAGAATGTCCCCAACATGGAAAAAGATCAATTTTCAGGTACATCCCATCCCTCTTCTCTCTTTAAGTAAATACATTGACATACATCAGTGTTCTATGGAATGAACAGAAGACAAAAACAATGCACAGCATGGATTGTGTGGGTAATCTTCCCTCCAATGCAATCGGGATTCTGTGTGTGCAGATCTCTCCCTTTCCATTAGGAAGAAATACTCAACCATTTCTGTCTTTTCCACTCCCCTTTCTGTGGAGAGTCTTCCACAGATTCCGGGATCCACTCATGGAAAAGTGGCAAACAGAGGTCAGGGATGGGATATGGGTACATTATGGCTTCATTTCCAATGACAAACAATCTGCAGGCAAGTTAATGAAGCCTGGCACTACATCACATTTCCCATATCCCTCTGACTGCCCATTAGGGGATTTCCAGGGACAGCAATAGATAGAGTGGAGCCATTTGGCCAGTCCTGCGACCTACAGCTGCTCTAAGTGAATGTCCATCTGCTTCCATTGAAAATATATGGGGTTAGGAGGAACTCTCTGCTTCTTCCAAGGGATGGGTAAATCCACCACTTCAGCAGAAGAATATGTAGAGGTGTTATCTCCCCCAGAGTATGCCACCTTCTACTGGTGTGAATCCATTATGTACTTACTATACATAAGCTGATGAAAAATGAATGCCTGACTGCTATGGAGACTGATGTCCTCTGTCCTAACAGCAGGTACAGTATGGGCAGAGGTAGTGTATATTTTCCACCCTGTCACTGTGGCTCACCTAGAAGGAACTACCTGTGAAGGTAGATATTGTAAGAGCCCTAAGAAGTTTTCAGAACCCTGCTAGCAGCATGTTCTATGCATGCACTTTACATATTGTATTAAGAAAAGCAAATTCATCCAAATAATGAAACATTTTTTTTAGAAATGAAAGGAAATTAAGTGGGATTATTGAAAATTTAAATAGCATGAGAAGCATTAAATGGTGCCTTGTTACAGCCTGAGGGGACCTAGTTTTGACAGATAGAGGAACTGATCACAGAATTGAACACTAATGGTAACTTAAATACAATTAATCATGACATGGTCACATTTATAATTGCAAACAAAATAAAGCCCAGATCAGTGGGCCAGATCTATATCTATATCTATATCTATATATATATACTCTACACGGCCAATTTCACAAAGCTGAAAACAATTTTGAGTCAAATGAGCTGTGAGGAAGAACTTAATCAGAAAAATGTGAATGATAATTGGGAATTGTTTTAGAACACTTTACTAGATGCTCCCAAAGTCACAATCAAGGAAGAAGGCCAAATTGGTTAAAAAAAATCTAGATGAAGTGAAGACAAATTAAAGAAAGGGGAAATTTGTAGTAATTAATATAAATCAGAAGCTACCAATTGTAGAAAAATGATAAAGGAAGCAAAGGGGTACAAGAACACAAGGAGAAATCTATGGCCAGCAGAGTTAAGGAAAATTAAAAAAAAGGATTTTTAAAGTATATTAGAAATAAAAAGAATCCTAACAATGGTTGTGGTCCATTAGTAGATGTAAATTATAGAATTATCAATAATAATGCAGGAAAGGCAAAAAGTGTCTAATAAATATTTCTGTTCTGTATTGGGGGGGACAGATGTTGTAGTCATGTCATATGATGATATGATGACACTGTTTCCATTCCACTAGTGTCTCAGGAAGATATTAAACAGCGGCTGCTAAAGTTAAACTAGGTCCAAATAACTTGCATCCAAGAATTTTAAAAGAGATGAGGAGCTCACTGGATCGTTAATATTGATTTTCAATAAGACTTGGAACACTGAGGAAGTTCGAAAAGACTGGAGAAAAGTTAATGTTGTTCCAATATTTTAAAAAGGTAAACAGGACCAGATGACCAGGAAATTATAAGACTGTCAGTCTGACACCAATCCCA
This sequence comes from Dermochelys coriacea, assembly GCF_009764565.3. Taxonomy (NCBI): domain Eukaryota; kingdom Metazoa; phylum Chordata; order Testudines; family Dermochelyidae; genus Dermochelys; species Dermochelys coriacea. The sequence continues at coordinate 93,110,273 of NC_050073.1, read as the reverse complement.
GGCAAAATAATGAACTGGCCGATACAGGAATTGATTAATAAAGAATTAAAGGATGATAATATAATTAATGCCAGTAAAAATGGGTTTAGGGAAAACAAATCCTATCAAACTAATTTTATATATTTTTATGACGTTACTAATTTGATTGATAAAGGTAATAAGGTTGATGTAATATACGTAAACTTCTGTAAGACATTTGACTTGGTACCACAGGACATTTTGGTTAAAAAACTAAGAAAGATATAAAATTATCGTGTCACACATTACATGGATGAAAAACTGGCTAATAGGTAGGTCTTGACATGTGATTGTATATAGGGATTCACAATAATGTGATAATGTGTGTTTCTAGTGATGTCCTGCAGGGATCAGTTCTTGGTCCTATGCTAGTCAGTATTTTTATTATAGACTTGCAAGACCTAAATTCATCATTGATGAAGTTTGCAGATGCCACAAAAATTTACATAATGGTAAATGATGAAGAGGATGGGTCACTAATACAGAGTGATCTGGATCACTTGGTAAACTGGGCACAAGCAAAGAATATGTATTGTAATATGGTAACAAAGAATGTAGGCCATACTTGCAGGATGGTGGACTCTATCTTGGGAAGTAGTGACTCTGAAAAAGATTTAAAACTCGTGGTGGATAATCACCTGAAACTCATGGATTGTGCAATGGGAAATAAAGCTACTTTGGGAAGCATTTACTCTGCAATATTTTTTGTTGAAGGCTTGAAGGCTGTTAGTGTTGGAACAAGCCTATTAATACAGCCGTTGGACCTACCACTGGCTATATGATGAGTCAATGGCAAAGCCAGAGGTAGAACCCAGGAGTCCCCTGCTCTAACTCATATGCACACTCCCTCCAAGTGTCAGGGGAGGTCTACATTGCTGCTAAATTTGATCTAACTTACATCACTCAGGGGTATGAAAAAGACCACCTGAGCGATGCAAGTTACAGGAACCTAAGCACCAGTCCACACTGGTGTTATGTTAGTGGGATATGCTCTTCCATCGACATAGCTTCTGCCTCTTGCAAAGATGGAGTAATTATGTCAACAGGAAAACACTGTCCCATCTGCATAGAGCATCTCCACCAAATGTGCAACAGTGGTGCAGCTGCATCAGTAGCGCTTCTAGTGTAGACCTGCCATCAGAAAACTACACTCTTTTAAAAGAGCCATTCTCCCTGGCCAATTTTTGGTATGGTATAGTCTCTCTCAAAGATGTCTGGATTACAATGTAGCATACACGCTATACTATCCAGTTAGATTCGTCTAGCTGAGAAAACCCTGACATGTCCCCGTGGGCTCATTGAGTGTATTTCTCCATTTGTCCCATCTGCTAGAGCTCGGTTACCTGCACATTCCAGCCATCCTGGCTAGAGCCCTTACTGCAGTGTAAAAGACACATGTACAAAGAGTACAGTTTTAGATTGTGGTGGATTGGGCTAAATGGTTTAGTCTTCCCAGAGTATCTTTCACCTGCTGCTAGACATAGCCTATATATCAAAAGTCTGCTCTCTTCTAGAGGTCTTTGCTAGCTGTTCTCTGCAGAGAGTTCTTTATGTTGAAACATTTAACATAGGGTATGTCTACACTATAAAATTATGTCAACCTAAATTATGTCAGAATACAGCCACCGCAGTACCTAGGTTTCAGAGTAGCAGCCGTGTTAGTCTGTATTCGCAAAAAGAAAAGGAGTACTTGTGGCACCTTAGAGACTAACAAATTTATTAGAGCATAAGCTTTCGTGAGCTACAGCTCACTTCATCGGATGCATTTGGTGGAAAAAGCAGAGGAGAGATTTATAATAAATTTATAATTTATTTATAATAAATTTAATAATAATAATATAATAAATAAAGATTTATTTATAATAAATTTATTTATAATAAATCTCTCCTCTGCTTTTTCCACCAAATGCATCCGATGAAGTGAGCTGTAGCTCACGAAAGCTTATGCTCTAATAAATTTGTTAGTCTCTAAGGTGCCACAAGTACTCCTTTTCTTTTTGCGCAGTACCTAAGTAGCTTTTACATGACCACACTATGCTCCTTGTGTCAGCAATGTGCATCCTCACCACTTGCACTGATTTAACTGTCAGTGTGGGGCATTGTGGGATGACTTCTGAAAGCCAGCAACAGTCGATGTAAGCAACACAGTGTCTGTACTGACACTGTATTGACTTAACTACATCAACCTAAGTGCTACAGCTCTCATGGAGGTGGAGGTAAGTTGGCATAATGGGTGAGTTACATTGGTGGGAGTGACATTTTAGTGTAGACGTTTACAGAGTTAGTCGATGTAAGCTGCCTTGTATCTACTCAACTCTGCAGTGTAGACCAGGGCTTAGACCCTGTTTCCAAATCACACAGTATGGCATATTTCAAAGATGTGAAAAAGGATTGAATGTCTCTGAAATAACTACACAGTTTACCTTGTATTTTGTTTAATTTTGTGTTGTTGCTGCTAACACTAAGTAAAAATCAGAAGCTGTGTTAATGTATTTTCCATAAACTGATTAAATGCTACCAAAGAAGTGCTCAAAAGAAACTTGACCTGCTTTTAAGAACAATAAAGTAAAAACTTAAGCAAAATCGTAAGTATTTTGACTTCACAACTTAAAACAGAAAAAAAAGTTGTTTATCCCCTTTTAGGTGTCATTTTGCTAAATACCAGTAGCATAACAAATCAAGTAAGAAAAGACTTAACTTTTCAATACCTAACTATTATTAAAGAAATTCTTCCTCCAATATTCTAAGGGCTAGATTCTACCCACCCTTACTCATTTTAAGTAGTACCTTACTGCACCACTAGTCACATTGATTAGGTTGACAGACTCAGACCCTAAGGGCCAAAGGAGCTGTGTACTCACATTAGGTTAGGTTGCTTTTTGGATTACGTGCCCATGCAAGGGAGCAACGAAGGCCAAGACTCCATTTACACCTCTGTGTGGGACACCTGGATCTTGGCTGCAGGCATTTAGGAATCAGTAAGCCCTACTCCTCTGCTTACTGCCCACAGAACAGGTGGATGGGGAATGGATGTGGATGGGCAGGGAATGGACAAAGAATCTTGTCTCTCTCCCTACCCCCATTGGTCAGTGCATCTGAGCAAGCACAGGAGGTGATATAAATTGGTTCATACTCCACCGCATAACCCAAGTCAGGCACAAAGAGGAAGCATCAGAGGAACTGAAAGTTTCTCAGTCACACAGTGTTTCCACAGGCTACTCCTGGGTTGGTGCAACTTATGTACTACCCATTGCTTAGGGCTGTGCTTAAAATCATGGTCTAGCACATTGAAGTCAATTGAACTATTTACTTGAGTAAGTGCTACTCAGTATTATTATGTGGTACAGAAAAGGGCTGAGAGCCTAACCCAGCTGAATTCAACAAGTGTTCCATCACTGGCTTCAATGAGAGTAGCATAGGGACCCTGGACACCATTGCAAATGACAACCTAGTTAATATTCCAACTAGAGAAACAACAGATTATGTGACCAGCAGAGCTGTTTAGGAATTTTATGACCAAATGTTTTTTCGTCCAAAAATATTGATTTGTTGAAACCAAAACAGTTAGCAGGAAAGTGTTGATTTTGATGAGTTTCCTGTTTTGAAAAAATTGAAATTGACATTTTCTAAATGTTCCATTTGGGGGAGGTCGAATGAACTTTTCATTTTGAAATTTCAGTTAATTTATAATAAAAATGTAAAATAAATAAAAAGATAAAAATAGAAATTATTAAAATAAAATGTTTTGATTGACCCCAGTCAGATTTTTGTTTTCTGAATTGCAAAACATTTGAGATTTTTGACTTTTCATCCCAATTTTGGATGGGAAATGTTTTTGAAATCTCCACAATTCTCACAGGATGGAAAAATTATTTCTCACTGAGCTCAAGTGACCAGGAACTAAATTATTCTCTCACTCCTTGAAATGATCCCTCTAGAACAAACGTTGAGACACACTGAGAGAGAATGCTGTGTGAAAGAAACTTGAACTGTCTCTGCTCTACAGTTTTTGTTCTGTGGCTAGAGAAGTGTCAGACAAGCATATTTATTTAATTTTTTTTTAAAAAATGAAATATTTTTAAGCATCTTGCTTAGATTTAACAAGAGCCTTCCTCTCAAATACCAACTGATAATTAAAACCATATTTATTGAGGTTTAACAACTACCATAAGTAAAAGATGCATATGCCTATTACTGGAGTTGCTAATCTTCAGTAAATGAGTGTGCAAACTGCAACAATAGCTAACTGGCATCTATTTAACATTCTGTACAACTTTCTTTCTCCAGCTGATCTCAGCTTTTCACCCATCAATAACAGACATTTTCCCAAACCTTGTCTGGCACAAGTCAAATTTTCAATATTATAGTGATTCCCTTCATTGAGCTTGTCATAAGTATAAAGGGAAGGATAACAACCTTCTTGTATACAGTACTGTAAAATCCCTCCTGGCCAGAGGCACAAAATCCTTTTACCTGTAAAGGATTAAGAAGCTCAGGTAACTTGGCTGGCACCTGATCAAAAGGACCAATAAGGAGACAAGATACTTTCAAATCGGGGGGAGGGGGGAGAGGTTGAGAAGGTTTTGGTCTGTCTGTTCTGTGTGCTTGCCAGACACAGATCAAGGAAGCAAGCAATCCAACTCCATTAGAATGCATTAGCTTATTTTTGTTTTGGCTTGTGATTTTCTCTGTGCTGAGAGGAAGGTGTATTCCTGGTTTTCTTTTTGTAACTTTAAAGTTTGGCCCAGAGGGAAATCCTCTGTGTTTTTTAATCTGATTGCCCTGTAAGATTGTTTTCCCTTCTAATTTTACAGAGGTGCTTTTTTTACCTTTATTCTTTCTAATAAAGTTCTGTTTCTTTTAGAATCTGATTTGATGCCTATAATGCAATGGCTCTCTGCTATGCTATAATACTGAAGTGCTAATCATCTATGGATATTAAGAATCCCGTGAAACTATTAATAAAATTTGGGGTGTTAACCCTATTGTCCTGGCCAAATTCTAGTTTGGTAACTTTACATTTTAGCTGCCTAAAATTGTCTATGCAGTTTCAATAGGATACCATGTTCTCCTTCACTTCCTTTCACAATCTGTTGTATAGTGTTGCAAATGTGCTTTTAACAACTGCAATGTTCCATTCCAGAGATGGCTTCATAGTTTCATAAATTCCAAGGGCAGAAAGAAACATTACGATCATCTAGTCTGATCTGTAATATCAGAGGGAGGTAAGACAGTGCCTGTAAATAGTGTGCAAAGTGCTTTCAGATGAGAAGTATAATATAAATTATGAACATTCATCTTGTAGTTTGATAGTTATTAATTGTTTAGGATAGAAAGTACTCCTATAATAGTAGTTGTGGATGTACGTATAAATGTAATGGGTCAATCTCTGAACATAAATATGTGCTCCACTCAGACATGCATGCATACACACACATGCACAATTTAGAGCTTTGAAATAAAAATGTCTCAAATTATGAGGAAATAACTGAGTCATTCATGGAACACTTGATCATTCCTCATTGTGTTCGGTAATAAGATGTAATAGTTGCTTCACGTGAAAAAGCCATCAGGTGTTACAAGACAAATGGAATATAAAAGCAGTGTTTGACAGGGGGAGGAGGGTTGTCAAAGACTGAATGTACCCATTGAATCTCAGTAATTGCCACTCACTGCTTGATTTAATGAAAGCTACTGAATAAAGGCACCATCACCAAGACTCATGTTCCAATTTGTACTGTACCCTTCTCTGTCTTCCAAAGTCATTGTCACCATTTCTAGCAGAGAACCACTTCCTTCTCTTCTCCCTCACTCATTCTCATCTGCGTGCATTTCCCACACCATTAATGGGGGCAGTCAAAATGACCATTGCCAGATATAGGCTTTGAAGTTGACAGGCTTGCAATAGACTCAACCTTGGAGACACTGAAAAGATATAACCATGAGTTTGCTCAAAACTCTGTGCATTCTTATGTGTCCTAGAAGAAAGATTTGGCCTTTGTTATACAGAAGATCTGCCATCTGAGCTACTTGTAGACAGAACATTTGTTCATGATCTGTGAAGTTGTTTACAGCTTCTGTTCTCTCTCGCTCTCGCTCTCTCTCTCTCTCTCCCTCATGCAATCACAAAACGGATTCAGACTAGTTAAAGGGGCCTTATTTTTCATACAAAGCACTTTGTTGCTAATAATATAGTCACAGAGACAGGAAAGTGCTGTTTTCATCACCCTCAGCTCTTCAAGTTACACAAATCCCATGCTGATGATGGCCTTGGTAAGGAATCAGTAGGCTAAACATATGGTACAAAAGCTCTTCACTGAGGTGCTAATTCTTTTCATTGTTAACTATTGCTGGGTCATTAACTTTTTCTGTCTTGGTTAGTTTTTTTTCTGGCTCTTTTGTTGTGGTTGAGAATTGGCTTCTTTTAAAAGTAGAAATCAATTCAATTCAAGGACTGAAATTAATACTGGGACAAACTTCAAAGCAAACAAGTTTTGAGATAGAAAAACTTCAGGTCTGGATTCTGGTTGGGACTGGAAACTGAAGTGTCCAATTACCACAGGAAAATCAGTTCTTATCTGTGAGCATGTCAGACCTGACTGGAAGTTGAAATTACCAAGAAAACCTGTTTCCATTGATTTCTAATTTAATTTTTGATAATGGACAATAGAATGCAATCTAGAGGTAGTTAACACAGTTGAGGGTAGGGAGTGCGGGGGAGTTCTTTCTTTTGTTTTGAAAATATGAAAAAAAAAGGTTTGTTTCAAAAGTTTCCACATTTAAAAAATACCTGAAAATTTTAGAGATCACAATGTAAAGATAGACAGACAAGTAGATAGAGGTTGGGAGGGAATGGAATGCTTTTTTCAGTGTTGTGTCTGTGTGTGAGGATGAGGCCATGACACTGCTTTCCCCCAACACACATCTGCCAGTAGAGCTGGGATAGCATTGGGGTTAGGGATACATGCATCATCTTATAATAGATCAGTTTTTTTTCCTTTGGGGTGCATCAGCACCCCCAGATCCACAGGGTCTGACTTTCAGAGGTCCTGACTGAGCAGTCATAGCTCCCATTGACTTCAGTAGAAGTTGTGGGTGCTCAATTCCTATAAAAAATTAGACTCACAAAAATGTCTTAGGAGACAACTCCTGCAACTGTATATTTCTGCACAAACTCCTACTACAGCCAGTGCTTTTAAGCCACAATATGGCTGTGTGTGTGTGTGTTTGTATCTGAAAGAGAGAGAGAGATTCAGGCCATGTCTACACTACAGGCACTATACCTGTACACTAATGCACCTATGCTGCTGTAGCACAAACACTTTATACAGGAATGGAAGGGTTTTTTTCATCACTGTAGGTAAGGACCCTCCTAAAGTGGTGGCAGATGGGTTGACAGAAGAATTCTTCCACTGATCTACCTGCATCTACACTGGGAGCATAAAGAAAAGGAGTACTTGTGGCACCTTAGAGACTAACAAATTTATTTGAGCATAAGCTTTCATGAGCTACAGATCACTTCATCGGATGCATTTCTGGGAGCATAGTTACTGTGCTCAGGGGGGTGGATTTACCCCGAGTGCTGTAGCTCTCTTGTCCTAATTCTTAAGTGTAGAGATCAAGCCTAAGGGTAAAATTTTCAAATGAACCTGAGTGATTTGGGAACCTAAGTTAGATTTTTCAGAAGTTACTTAGACACTTAGGAGTCTAAGGCCAAGTCTACACTACAGTTATGTCGACAATCATAAGTCGCTTTAATAACATTGGTTGTGCACGTCCACACAACACTCCTTGTGTCGGCAGAATGTGTCCACAGTCATTGCTCTTGCTTTGATAGTGCGTTGCACCGTGCAATTCACGACCCTCTGTCATCTGCCACCAGGAGCACTGGGAACAGATTGCAGTGCATCATGGAGATATTCTTACCATCCCATGAGGCAATTATTTCTATCCCATTATTCCATGGTCTTTCTACTTCATTATGTGCCATTTTTCAACAGCCTTGAACCCATGTGCCTTCCATCTATGCCTGACAGCAAGAATCCTGAGGTGCTGACCAGTCTGGTGGTGAGCATTTTAGGAGTTTGTGCAGAAATATGCAGCTGCAGGAGTTGTCTCTCAAATAAATTTGTTAGTCTCTAAGGTGCCACAAGTACTCCTTTTCTTTTTTGCGGAAACAGAGAGTGAATCAGTGATGCCTGCCCTGCTGCGTACCATGGAAACAAATAATTTAAGATTGCTGTTGGCATTCATGGTACAGCTTGCCATGGTGGACAACTGGTACTGGGCTTGGACACAAGCACTAAGTGGTGGGATCACATTGTGATGCCTTTATGGGAACTGTATGCAGAGCTCACCCCAACATTGCGGTGTTAGGACACCAGAATGAGAGCTGCCCTCATCGTGGGAAACGCGAGTGGCAATCGCTGTGTAGAAGCTGGAAACTCCAGAGCAAATCATTTTGGAGTTGGAAAATCCACCTTGAGGGTTGTGGTGATGCAAGTATGCAGAGCCATTAATTGCCTCCTGCTACGAAGGACTGTGACTCTCGATAATGTGCAAGAAATAATTCATGGCTTTGAGAAATGGGGTTGGGTGATAGATGGAAAGCATATCCCAGTTTGGTACCCTGATCATCCTGTGATGCAGTACATCAACCAAAGGGGCTATTTCTCCGTCATTTCGCAGGTGCTGGTGGTCACCGCGGCCGTTTCAGAGACATCAATGCAGGCTGGTCAGGGAAAGTGCATGATGCATGCATCTTTCAGAACACTGAACTGTATAGAAAGCTGCATTCTGGGAATTTCTTTCCAAACCAGAAGATTCCAATGGGGGATGTGAAAATGTCCATAGTGATCATTGGAGACTCTTCCTACCCCTTGCTCCTTTGACTCATGAAGCCTTACATTGGGAACCGAGACGCAGCAAGGAGTGCTTCAAAAACAGGCTCAACAGGTTCCCAGTAATGTGTCTTTATGTGATGCATTAGGCCAGGCAATGTTTACTTGCCACCTTGAATGACCCCTGTAGTGCATGCTTCCTGAGCGTTAATTATACTAAGCAAAGATTAATACCTATAGCCACTATATTTCTAAGTTAGCGCTGACCAATGTGTGTATGTCACAAAGAAGGACTCATTTTATTTTAAAGACTCAAGTGTATTAATAGAACAAAACACAAATTTTTGGTCAAACAAGGGACATGACAATGAGGAACAGTCTCACAGTTAGGGCGTTCCCATCTGTGTGTCACTCCAGCGTTCACTGGGAAACTAGCCCCGGGTACTTTGAGGAGCTGGGAACATGTGAGGAATGCAGTGCAGGAGTTTGGGGAGGGCATGGACCAGAGTTCTGCAATGGCTGCAGGGGGAGTTGTGCACGGATTGCTCAGATAGTAAGGTAATGGGGGACTTCATCATGTCTGTCTGGCCCTCCAAGAGCTTTATCATCCATTCCTATTCCTGTGTCCTTTCCATGCTATCGAGCCTCAATCTTTCATTAATTGTCTCCCTCCATGCTCTTGTTTCACTATGTGCTGAATCTGTTGACTGCAGTACTTCACGAAACATATCCTTCTTACTCCTCCTGTTTTGCCACCTTATCTGACAGAGGCGCTCCACCGGTGTGGAGGAGTGCGTTCTCAAGGGCACATCTGCAGACGCAAAAGAAACAATGAACAGAGACAGTACTGTGAGTGCGCTCACCGCCATGAATCATAAAAGGTATGCACGTCTCTTTCTCTCTGTCGCTTGGCTAGCACACTGGTCGGCACAAGTACGAGATGGGATGAGTTTGCCTGCCTCAGTTCTTTGATCTTAGCATGGCTCTGCTGCATATCCGTCCCATGTCCCTTCTCCTGCAGTCCACTAGCAATCAGCCCACAGATATCAAAGTTCCCATGGCTGGAGTGAAACTGCAACTGAACAGCCTCCTCTTCCCATAGACTCAGTAGATCCAAAAGCTCTGGAACGCTCCTCATGGAGGACCGTATGCTACAAAGACTAGGCATAAGTCAGCTAGGACAATGCTCTTTGAACTGTGCCCGCTGAGCAAAGAGGAAGAGGATTTTCAAAAATTCCTGGGCCTTTAAATGGGGAGGGGCACATACCGTCAGGGCAGCAGAGTTCAAACAGCTGACTACAGTGTTCTTGATGGGCATTGTGAGATACCCCCTGGAGGCCAGTTAGGGTGACATAACAAAGCGCAGTGCTTGCACTGACACTGCGTCGCTCTTCCTACTTTGCAAAGAGCTTGATGCCGCTCTTCGAGGTGGTTTTATTATGTTGGCGTAGCAGGGGAGATACATTGGCAGGAGGAGCATTTCAGTGTGTATACCGCCACTGTTTTGTCGATGAAAGCTAACTTTTGTAAAGAAAACTGTGTAGTGCAGGCAAGGCCTAAGTCTTATTGACTTTCCATGGAAGTTAGGGCTTATGTACACAGGGAAAATTGAGCTATTCCTGTATATTTTAGCTCTTCTGGAATAAGTCCCCTGTGTGGATTTTATTCTGGAATAATTACTCTCCTGTGTGTGTGGTGAGTGTCCACATGGAGAACTATTCTAGGGTAGCTATTCCCATCCATTTCTGGGTGTTAACAAGCCCCTCGGCTGCTAGTGCCTCAGTCATTTTAGAAAATAGAACTTAGGCTCCCAGGTCATTTTGAAAAATGTACCCTAAATAACTAATGGAAATAACTACTGGGTAGAAAATCATTGTAGGATTTCTGCATGCCCAGGAGGTATATCTTAATAGAAAACCCATTAGGTGAATTTCCTGTTAGCTGGATTGCAGTGTCACTCTCAGCATGTTTTGCATGATAATATATGCATTGCCTGATACTGTACTTCCTGACAGTGTTGCTAAGGCCTCAGGTTTTAACAAAGTGGAAATACGAAAACCTCTATTGAGAGTTGTCCTTCCTGCTTTGTTTCTATCTTAAATGAAATGTGGGGAAGGAAAAAAAATCAATAGTACTCTTTAATGGAGTTGCAAGAGGCTGTTTGTAATAGTTTCAGAGCTCTGGTAAGCTAGCCTCTCTAAGCCTCCTTGTTCTTTTTCTCTTAAAATCCCACTTGATTGAAACACAGCTTCTGTTCTAGCGCTGGTCTGGACTGGCTCTGCCATTCCCATGCAGGGACAATAATTTAAGATTGGCATAAAGAACTAGCCATCAATTTGGAAGAAACACTGGGGAGAGATGGGCTTTTCCAGGTGTTTTGAACCACTTGGTTGTGGCTAAATGCTCCATGTAGGCCCAGGTAGAGTGATTCTGCTGTGTTGCTGAGTGTTCAAGGTATATGCAAGTAGAATATGCCATCTGTGCTACAGAGTGTGTCAAGGGCATCCATGTAGAACGTGGTTGCTAGCAAATGTTTCAGATGCTGCATATCCCGGTTGAATACATCTGCTGTGATGCTGAATTCTCTGGGTACATACAAACAAAACAGAAATGATGTGCTGACACATCTCTCAGGTGTGTTAAGACAGGATGTCCCTAATGCGCTGTCAAACATTCTAAGTATGTGCAAATAGAATACACTTGTGTGCTGCTGACTATTACAGGCATCTTCAGCTGAAACACCCTGTCACTGTGCTGTACAGCCTAATATTCCATGAAGTATTAATGCAACACAGCAGGGACCGTTCCCCAGGGGTCACAAGCATCTTCCACATACAAACCAATGCACAGGTGGATGTGGATCTGGATAAGATTTTGCAGTTGGGAGTGAGAGAAAAAGCAAAATGCTACTGGTCTTGGGAGCATAAATCCTTCCTCATAGATGAACCATGACTGTGCTTGTTATTAATGTGATGATCAAACAACAACCAATCAATAATGGGCTCTTAATTATCATTTTAATTTTCTATTATTGGTATTATTATTAAACTGGGAACCGGAGTAGAATTGTGCAGCTGGGCAGGGATCAAGACAAAGAAATAAATTTTGTTTAAATTAGAATTAGTTTGAGGGGGGAGTGACTATGCAGATGAGAGAGACTGAATATGGAAGAGGTGAATGGTATTTAGCACTTCTGTTTAAAAATATCCCTATCATGGATATTAAATTCATATTCATAAATTTCATATCCAGAGCTGGAACGAGGCTTTTTGAGTAGATAGCTTGAAATTCATATATCTTTGTTTTCTGTGTACTGCACCTTTAAATTTCTAAAAGAAAACAAAAAAACCCTACTGCCTGTTTGCAGTGACAGAATTGTTTTCTCAGATGTGCTGTACCCTGGTATAGAGAAGGAAAACACAGTGGGTTCAAGTGAAGGCATTTTGTTTGTTCTTTCTTGCTTATCCTTTATCTAAAATACATACCATTTAAGATTGAAATCTGTGTTTAGCTATTTGTGTATACAAAAACAGAACAGTTCTATTTTTAAAAACAGGGAAGTATATAATAGGTTTCTTTTTTTGTAGTCACAATTAAGAAGAACCTGCTCTCAGTTAGCTTAAGTGATGCGAGACTCTAATTGAGTGCTTAGAAGGCTAACCAGGGAGGGTAGAAGTGCTGCAGGTGAGCTGTATAAAAGAACAGCTCATTTCACCAGCATTCCTTTTAGAAACCATACCATGGAGGGATAGTACTAATACACTGAAAGCCTGTGAAATATACAGGGAATTATACAGAGGTTAATGCTGGGTTTTAACAGCAGTTGCAGGTATACATCAAGTCTTTTAACTTTAGTGCTAATTAGCATCTGAGAAGGGTTCTAAAAAAAGATAGTGGAACAAAACAAGAGCCCTACCTGTGTAGGTAGATCAAGGAAATATCCTTTTTTGCCTATGCAAAAAGGAGAGTTTTCAAAGACTGAAAAATAAGCTAATCTCTGGCAGTCTGATGAAAGGTCAACTAAACAAGACAGTAGCTGTGATCAAGCTGAAATATTACACAGTACTCCCTCTCTCTTCAAATAAGAGATTATTGGACTTTTCCATACTACTATAGGTATTTATTAAGTGCATGAAAGCATAAGGAATAGAACAGTATGTAAATTCTATTTAAACCATCAAATACTTCTGGGGGAAAATTTATATAGGCCTTCTCCCTGTGACCTATACTGGCATTCCTAAATTTACACATATACTTCACAACACACTCCATGCAAATTTGCATCCTTCACGTTTATAATTATACACGGACAGCCCCAACAGTCCCCCCAGACTTTCTGAAGTCTGTTCCCATATCAGTCATTGGAATGGGGGAAAGAATGTGGAAACCTGTTATGAGCAACTGAGCAACTCAAAGCTTTATTATTAAATAACACCATAGCTGCAGATGGTGACTTTCAATATGCACTGCTTGCTTTGTGAAGGACATTGGCTCCAAAGAATTTATGCTATAAAGAAATGAACAGATAAGATGAAGAGAGGACATAATTGCTGGCTATTGCATTACATCATGACCGCCTAAAGATATAGTGAGAAGTGATGTAAAACTGCAAAAAAAAAGTTATTTTTACATTTAGACTATCTTGCAGAACAGTTATAGAAAATCCTTAGCACTTGATATTAAATTCCTACTATAGAATTCTACAGCATGGTTGCATATTCTTTGTTTAATTCTACCATTTTTAAGAGTAATTTCTGTAAAATCCTAAAAAAATCTAAGACCCTATTGGTTACATCACTGTTAGTTTCTACAGAATTTTTTCCATAAAAGGAAAGGTAACCATTATCAAAATCAGCATTTGTCACCAGTTACCACTATCACAAAGTATTGTTAATGGCATCACAGGAAAATTGTGGTATTTCAGTCCAGTTATGTGATAAATATTCACAAACAGAATCTTTGTAATAGTGTTTGCCGAACCTTGAACAGCTACATCAAAATAAATAGGATGATGACTTCGCTTTGTCCAATGTAATATTAAAAATGAATCTTATTTTCTAAAATCATACTTGTCTCCCAGTAACTTTTAAGAAATGTCATATTTGATAGCATCTGTTCAGAATTTCCCCAGGTGTTACTGGCTGTTTATGAGAGAGGCCATGTTTTAAACTACAGCTGGTGTTTTGGGAGGGGGAATAGAGTGCAACCTCATTGGAGGGCCATGTCAATTGCAAATAACTATTTGTAGATATGCTGGAATTGGGCGGAGGCAGGGTGACTTTCTAAGGTCACCTAGGGCAGAGGAAGGGGCTATGAGGCCTGCTATTTGGGCCACGCAGCACCACATTGAAATGTTACCCTTGGGGCTGAGCATAAGCAAGTGACCAGACTTCTTGTACAATTGCTCCTATGATATACTGCAGCATCTGGACTGTTTTAGAAATGTTTTTCTTAAGACTGTGCTCAGTGTAACTATTAAAACATATTGCAGTTAAAAATCATTTTGCTCAGATAAACAAAAGGAAACACCATGGGTCTGATGGATGTAAAGAGGACAGAAAACACAGTCTAAGCTCCAGATCTCTTTCAGCATTGGAATGGGGGAATTGGAGCCCTAGGCTATGTCTACACTGCACTTTTGACAGTAAAACTTTTGTCAGTTCCGAGTGTGGACAGTGCTTTGTCAGTGGGAGATGCTCTCCTGCCAACAAAGCTACTGCTTCTCATTGGGGGTAGTTTTATTTTGCCAGCAAGAGAGTTCTCTCCTGCCAGCAAAGAGCAGCTACACGGGAGACCTTACAGCAGCACAGCTGCGCTGCTGTAAGGTATGCAGTGTAGACAAAGCCCTAGTGGAGTGGTGGTGTTTTATTAGCTGAGCTGAAGATTTTTTTTTTCCCTCTGTGGCTGAATCTATACGGGAGAGAGGGGCAACATTGGTTGATTGATCATGGAGGTGCAGTGTCAGTCCCCAAAGAACATATCCTTTCCCTTACCAACTCCAAATAACCATTCTCTTTCTTTACTGGGGGTGGGGCTCCCTACAGACACCAGTCAGCTCAATAATAATAATAACAAAACACAATTAATAATACCTAGCCCTTCTGCAGTACTTTTTAAAGCAGTAGATCCTAAAGTAGTTTGGGACTTCAGTGTGATTATTCCCATTTTATAGAGGGGAAACTGAGAAACATATAGATGAAGTGATTTGCCAAAGGTCATTCAGCAATCCAGAGACAGGTATAGAACCCAGATTAAGAAACTAGAATGACACAAAATTAATATGAGTCCCCTTAAATGAATTAAAAACTGCCAACTGATAGGTCTCAAAATGTAATTTGAAATGAAGAATCCTCTTAGAATAGTTGTTTCTAGTGGGGGGCGTCCCAGAGGAACTGATTGTTGGCCCTACGCTATTCAACGGTTTTATCAGTGACCTAGAAGAAAACATAAAATCATCCCTGATAAAGTTTGCAGATGACACAAAGATTGGAGGAGTGGCAAACAAGGAAGATGGCAGGTCATTGATAACGAGCAATCTGGATTACTTGGTAAACTTAGTATAAGCAAACAATTAGCATTTTAAATAAGCCCAAATCTGAAGCCATACATCTAGGAAGAATGCAGGCTATACTTACAGGATGGGAGACTCCATCCTGATAAGCAGTTACTGTGATAAGAACTTGGGAGTGATGGTGGATAATCAGCTGACCAACAGTACCTAGTACTATTCTGTGGCCAAAAAACTAATACAGTCCTTGGATTTATGAACAGGAGAATTTCCAGTAAGAAAAATGAGGTTATTTTACCTCTGTATTTGGCATTGATGTGAGCACTGCTGGAATACTGTTTTCACTTCTGTTGTCCAAAATTCAAGAAGGATGTTGTCAAATTGAAAAGGGTTCAGAAATGAGCCATAAGAAAAGTGAAAGGATTAAAAAAATTGTATAGTGATAAACTCAAGGAGCTCAATCTTTTTATTTTAACAAAGGGAAGATAAAGAGATGACTTAGAATCATAGAATACCAGGGTTGGAAGAGACCTCAGGAGATCATCTAGTCCAACCCCCTGCTCAAAGCAGGACCAATCCCCAATTTTTGCCCCAGATCCCAAATGGCCCCCTCAAGGATTAAATTTACAACCCTGGGTTTAGCAAGCCAATGCTTAAACCACTGAGCGATCGCTCCCCCTTGATCAGTCTATTAGTACCTACATGGGAAACAAACAATTGATAATAAAGGTATCTTTAATCTAGCAAACAAAAAGTATAATAACAAGATCCAATGGCTGGAAGTTGAAACCAGACAAATTCAGAGTGGAAATAAGGTGTAGATTTTTAAAAGGGAAGGTAATTGATCATTGAAACAATGTACCAAGGGTTGTGATAAATTATCTATCACTGGCAATTTCTAAATCAAGATTGGATTTCCCACCCCTAAAAGGTATGCTCCAGTTCAAATAAAAATTATTTCAAGTAAATCCTTTGGCCTGTGTCATACAGGAGGTCAGACTACATGATCTCAAAGATCTCTTCTGGCCTTATGATATATGAATCTCCTGAATCCCAGCCTAGTTCCCTGTCCAATAACACACACCACCTCCTCACATTCACTGCCTCAGGCACTGTAATTCTTATCAGCTCTATACATGATGATGGTATTGTAGGATTTGGGAGGCCTGCCTTTCTTCAAACCCAGCA
This sequence comes from Dermochelys coriacea, assembly GCF_009764565.3. NCBI lineage: Eukaryota > Metazoa > Chordata > Testudines > Dermochelyidae > Dermochelys > Dermochelys coriacea. The sequence goes on along the minus strand of NC_050073.1, from coordinate 93,093,719 downwards.
CTGTGGGGGCTGCTCTGTTTGTCCTGTGGAGGATTTTGGAGGTAAGGAGCAGTAGATCTGCTATGATAGAAATCCACTAGCCATTGACCCATGCAGAGCACATGTGCAGAAGCACCAGCACCTATTACAGCCTCAGGACTGCACTTCATGGTTTAAAGAAAGTTTTCCTTTCCCTCTGGACCCTATTAAATTCCCACTGCACCAAGCGCAGCTGTCATCCATGGCTGGGGAAATAGATTTTTTTCTGTGTGATTAGACATACACATTATGGGTATGGATGAGTGGAACTGTTTAGAAACCATGAGAACTAGCTCTCAACCTCAAATACACCTGAGTAACTGAATCTTATCTTGCAGCAGCTCTCTTCAATATCTGCCATCGCTATATGTACTATAATGCACAAGCTTGCTTTTAAAAATCCCTTTAAATCCATAAGAGCGTTTCAGCAGGTTTGTCTGCTGGACTGGCTGCTGTTTTAAAATATCATGCACTCTTGAACTTCCTCTGGCTCAAAGGCAAATGCATTTGGCAGAGTATCAGGAACAAAGAAATGTGCCATACTGGAGTAGACCTATTGTCCATTCAGTCTGATATCCTTTCCCAACATTGGCATATATCTGTTGATTTGCAGGTGGCTAAGTTATGGGGCAAAGATCTCCGTGTCAGACACTGTCAAATGACTGTAGGAAGTTTGAACTGATGTGGGATTAATTGCTTTAGCATAAAAATATAATTCACTGTCACTTCACTTTCAGGAATCACGATTTCCAATCTAAATAACTGGCAGTAATAAAAATACCACATTTTTTGAGGAGCAGGTGCTGAACACTGCTGTGCAGTGAGGAATGTCCCACATAATAGATAGGCTGGTCAGTTCTAACTGTGTGCGTACATGATGGAGAAGGAAGAGAGACTGTGAGTCTGCAGCAATATGTTATCCAAACCAAACAGGCTTATTCCCCAGAAATAATAACAAAGCCAGCCATACAGAACATTGCTTTGCTGGATTTTCTTGAATCCTCTGTTCATCCTTTGAAACAATATAACCTTTTGAAATTCCTTCTTTTCCATTAAAATCATTGCTAAACTGGAATGAAATGGACCCTTTCTAACTGCACAAAGTTCCCATTTACTGTGTGTGTGCATTTCATGAATGGAATTTGGCTGCTGATGTTTATTTTACATCTCTGCATCTGCTTCTTCTTTTGTGTCTGTCTGTGCCTCTGCCTCCCTATCTGTATGGATTGTAGGTAGGAACGACATGACAGTATGATGCAATATAGGGATTTTCTGAGAAAGAGTTTGGATGGCAGTGTTACTCAGATGTGGTGACACAAGTGAGTTATGCCGTTATACCACCCCACATGAGCATGCATTCTGTTCATGCCACTTATGTTACTGGAGAGCTAGACAGTCCTTTGAGGTGCAGAGGATAGGAGCCAAGTGATCTTAATTTTTGGGGAAAGGAGTGTGGCAGAAAAAGATCCAGCCCTATTTTCCACAAACACTAACCTCCTTTGGAATGCAATTCCTGCTGAGTGGTCCCAGAGTTTCCTCCACAAAATTTCCTCCTGAGGGTAAAAAGGGCCTCAAAGCCACCTTGTGGCTCCAAAGACTGTTTCTTCCAATGGGAGATAGATGCCATCCCTCAGTAGGTCAAGCATGGGTTTGGAGGCTGAAGATAGAGTGGAACAAAAAGAAAAATAGCCAATATTCCCTCAGTTATTCAATGAATGTGTAAGGCATCTAGGCACCATACACTAAACTTAGTATAAACCATTGCAATCAAAATACAGAACTAACCAGACCAAATGTACAGTGCAGCTGTACCAAAGAATCTGGCTCTAGGGCAAGCTCAGTAGTCCACTGGTCATTTCAAAAGAGGAATCAGTTGACAATAAATACAAAGAGAGAGCACAAAATGGGAGCAGGAATTTCAAAAGGCTAGGAACAAAGGACAAATATATCGAGTCGCTTTTGGGGCAATGATTGTGGGAGGAAAAAATCTGCTCTTGGATAAAAATGCAATGTGCCATTATCCAAGGAAGCACTTTTCACCACAGGTAATATTTTACTATAATTTTCCATAGACCCAATCAATGTTTATATGGTAAATGCAATATATATTCAATGAAAAAGTATCCAAGTACAGGTGCATTTCTTTGATTGGCTCTAAAAGCTCATTCAGGCCATTTAATTCACCATAAGGCTGAAGTAGACACAACAAGGCCAAATTCTGCTTTATTATTCTGATATAAATCTGGAGTAACTTTATTAATAATAAGAATCCTTAACTCTTTTTCGTCCATAGATTTCAAAGTGCTTAAATAAAGGTCATTTAATAGATGGGAAACTGAAGAACTGGAAGGGAAATGACTTGCCCAAGATCACCTAGCAGAGCAGTAGCAGAGAAAGGGTTGTTACCTGTCCATGTTTTCCCAGAGTCTCATCCCATTTTTGAAGTAGCTGCCCAGAGAAATCTGTAAGGATGGTCAATACACACTTCCAACTCTCCAGTTTTATGGATCATCCCAGATGTCCTGGGTTTTTTTGTACCTCAGAGGTGGCAACCCTAGGCAGAGTCATCAATTAAACTCATGTCTCTTGAATCCGGAGTCCAGTGCTGTGTCAGTAGAAAATATTGCCTCGCCATTAGTGGAATATACTCCATTTATGCTGGTGCAAAATCCAGGAGTAAATCCAGTTCTCATTCCATTGGAGTAAACGCTCCCCAGGCAGCAGGCAGCAATGAGTGAGGTTCCCTTGTTTGGTTAATGGGGAGCGGTTGCTTATCCTCTGTGTGATGTGGAGCCCAGAATTGTTGGAGGCTGCTACACAGAAACACATAGTGGCAAGATGGAACTGAGCATCACCAAACTGGCACAGAGGTGGGACTGGAGGACTTGATTCCATGCATATCCTCCTGTCTTCCTCCTGTACAAGAATAGAGCCTCACTCTCCATCCCTTTGTGTGTCTGTCTAACAATGAACCTGATGACTCTGGCTGGGTGCTGGGCCCTGGACTTTGGCTGAAGATAAGAATTCGGGCCTAAATTGATGAGGTTAAATCAAATAATGAATTTGAAGTTCACACTTGAAAAATCTATTTTCTTTGCAATAAAAAGCCTTAACGACAGAAATGAAACCCAGTTCTGCACTTGATTTAATATATTCTTGTTTCTCTTTCTGCCCAGGATGGAGAGGGAACAGAAAGATACCAGCACACATGGTATGGAAGATGAAAGTGATTATAATGCATAATGTAGGAGGAAGAAAATTATGGGGAAATTATCTATAGCAGTTCACTGATAATTATATTGCATAGATTAAAGAGTAACTGAAAGTATATATGTAAATTACTTAAATGTTCTATCAGAAATTTCCACCGTTGTGTAGATTGTAAGAGTTGCCTGAAATTTGTGAATTAAGAACACAGATTAAAGTAAAGCCAATTTATTTTATTTTATGTGGTTTGTGATGCATGACAGATGCATAAATGATTGGTTTGTGTATGTACAATACTTGCAAAATATGCATGTTATGAGTTATGCATTGATGAAAGGAAATGCAATGTGGAACAGTCTACAATTTGGAAAGATGAAGATAAAGCCTAATAATTGCATCTGGATTTCACTTTTATTTTCCTGAGTGCCTCATCTATTAAACTTTTTATATCAGTTGAAAGATAATTAGGCCATTCATGTACTTACTAACTGTAGCTGGGAATGTGTGATTTCACAATGTTTTGTATACACGCATATTCATTTTTACTCTGTCTGCTTACAAATTGCAGACTTGATAGGTTCCAGCAAAGCTATTTATTTAATCTACTGTTCATGACAAATATACAGAAAAACTGAATTTTCTCTTTTATCTGTTTATTTTCCTTTTAAGACTGATGTTGGTGCAGGTATTTCACAGGAAGTACATGCCACTCATGGAAAATCATTTGGTGAACCTGAAAGAAATGAAAATGAGGAATGAATGTTGTGATTTTTCTTTACAATCTGGACGTCAGAAATGAGAGTTATAGTGGGCAAGAAGGATGTCCAGGTAAAACCCTTTGCACTCCGAGATCAGAATCAGACCCTAAAAATTTATTCAGCCAACCTAATTAGGAAGTTAATTCTTTCAGTGTTTACCTTGTGCTTCTCCTCCACTTGTTTGTGTTATCCATCTGTTATTTTTTCATTGTATGTACAGATTTGTTTTTTAGCTATGTGCATCTGCAGTGAATAGCAAAACAATGCCCTGATTTCAGATTGGGACCTCCACATTACAGCTAGTGAGGAACTTTTTGACAAAACCTTTTTGACAGAAAATGCCAGTTTCTTGAACCTTTTTTTTTTTTTTTTGTAGAAATGAAGCTTTTTCAATTCAGCTTTCATCAGGAAGGTTTCTCAGGGTGTTATTTCTGGTTAGCAAGAAAGCAGGAACTTTAACCCAAATCTGCCACATTTCAGTCAAGTGGCCTAATCACTTGGCTATTGGCTTCTGTGTGGTGGGCGTGTCTCTTCTCCCCCACCCCCCAAAATCTTTTGAACGGTCTCAGTTATGTTCCACACTGAAATGAAATCAATATGGCAAAAGCTTGAAGTTTTTTATAGAATGGAATTCTTGTTTTTTAGTCAACCCCACTCCAGAGGCTATTAGGGTGATCTAAGGGAGGGTCCTGGCACATTTGCATTGATGCAGATCCAGTCACCCCAGTTGCTCTTACAATTGGCACGGAAGAGCTGTAGCTACTATACCAGCCAAAAAGACTTGTATAGCAGCTGTGGGAGTGGGCTAAATGGCTAAATTTCAACCCCCCGACCTCTCTGAATGCTAACGGCACTGTCTGTCTGGGAAGAATTTCATCCATTGTGTAGAATCTTCCACTGCAATAGTCCTCTTGAAATAAATGGGAATTACTTGCATAGTAAGATACTACCGAACTAGTGTAAGGGCTCTAGACCCAGGCACTAGAGGAACATAGCTACAACATGTTTAATAAGAAATGGGTCCAAATTGGACATCAGGACTGTAACCCTCCACCCCCAAATTGTGGGACGTTTGGATTGAGGCCTGATTACAGAACTAATTTTTGGGACTCTGGCACATTTCCAGTAACAATTCTCAGGTTACACAATTCTGTGAAACTGCCTTGAGGTTCATCTAGAAGTAGCAAAAGCCATCTAATGAAGGCTTCTACATCTGGCACCAAATTCCAGCCTCAGATGCCTGACATACATCAATGAAATGTGTTCACACATCTAATTAGAAGTGGTTTGTATGTGTTTCAGGACACGTGCTGCTATCTTCTTTATCTCATGGAGCAGAATCCAGTGACTCCTCTGCAACAGAGAAAACATGAATATACAGTATATCAATGAAAAATGCTTTGAATAGTCTGGCCCAGAACAAGGCCCTGTGCCTTGACCGTGGAAATACCTCTTCACCTAGTCTTGGAATTTGGTATCAGTATTTGGTATCTGATTTCTGCCACTTTCATTCAGAATGGTTTAGGGGTACGGGATTTCTAAGTGACAAGTTTAAAAGGATGTTTTTGTTAAATATTTTCAATGGTTTGTGTCAACTGTGGGAGATAATACCCTGACTGATTTGATGCAACACTTCATAATACAATGATGAATAGGTACTGGAAATGTAAAAAGACAAACCGACGCAAAAGTCATTAGACTTAATAAATAATAGTTACATGAAGCTTCAATCAACAAGGACAGAGGGCATGGTTTCTAAAAGGAGACTGACTAAATGCTAAGTGACAGTGAAAGCAGCCTATAGAAGCATAGAGTAACAGTTTAGCAGCTAGTTTCTATGGTGCTGGGCACAGTGTAAAGGTATGTCTTCACTACCCGTCGGATTGGCAGGCAGCGATCGATCCAGCGGGGATCGATTTATCGCGTCTAGTCTAGACGTGATAAATTGACCCCCCGAGTGCTCTTCCATCGACTCCTGCACTCCAGTGCCAGGAGAGGCGCAGGCAGAGTCGATGGGGGAGCAGCAGTAGTTAACTCACCGCAGTGAAGACACCACGGTATGTCGATCTAAATACATCTACTTCAGCTATGTTATTCACGTAGCTGGTAATAGTGGTAATAGTGAATGGTGAGAGTCTGAGGGGCTTTGTCCCCTGACATCAGGTTCCTTTAAGATAACATCTTCTGCTTGTTAGTAATGGTAATTCAGACCTGTAGTGGACAGGTCCCTGGTGCATTTCCTGATTGCTTGTGCATCTTGCTATATGTCATTGAATTTAGAAGTAAAGGAGAAATTATCAGTCAACTGTGTAGGAAATCCACCAAGTCTTCATTTTAATTCCAAAATAAATGGGTTGCTTTGAAAGAGAACACTGACAAGTTCGCTTGTATCATGTCATCAGTGTAAAATAATCTAATCCACATTAACTAAAGGTGTGCATTTGCAGTAGATTAGTTAAACTGTATAAAATTCCTGTGAGGAAATTAATTAAGCAAAACCAAATTAAAGGTCGCTGTAATTCTGAATGAGGGTATTCATACAGGGGTTTAATATGGTTTAAATAAGTCACTTCAAATGCACACCATTAGTTCATTTGGATTAGTTTTCCTAGATGTCCCTGTGTAGAAAAGCTCTAACAGAGATAAGTTCTTGTAAAGGAAATATCAGAGGCCATCATCCCATTAGACATCATCCGGCTTCTTCTCCCCAAATTGCCATCCATCACTTCATGAAACAACACATTAAAAGGGGCACAGCCATAATCACAAGAACAGCGCAAGAAAGCAGCAGCAAAACCTAAGCATAATATGTTCAATAGCAATCTAAACACTTAGTACATTCTGGTGCATCCCAGAATAGCAATCCTCCCCTCCTCACCCCCCCCCCCAGCAAGACATGTAGGTAAGTTGTCAATCAAAACACGTAATAACTGTGAACAAAACCTGATAACATTCTGAACAGCAGATATGTAGCAGCGGGCCCTTGGTAGCTGCACATACCCAAAGCTGGTACACACAGCCTTAAATAGGAAACCAGACACTGAGTTTGGGGAGCAAGAAGGCAGCATACAGTCATTACAATTTCCTTCCCTTTTCTCCAAAAGTTCAGCTGAAACTCCAGGTGACAGGCAATGCCTAAAACCTCTACAGCATCATTTGCAAAACCGTACTCGCCACATTCAATATTATGCCAGCTTGTTGTAGTTGGGTTAGCCCCTGGTCCAGAACAGTATTGTCATAGCAGAATGTCATCCAACTAGCAACATGTACTCTGGATATTATCCAGGAAATAAGAGACCACTCTCTAAAATACCTCAGGAGCAAAGACTAAGCCAAAAGAGAGTTGTTGATAGCATTACCTCCCAAATGGCATGCTGAAAGTCTATAACAGCTGTAAACTTTCAGCCAGAGGTATCTGCTGGATCAGTAGACCAACACAGAGAAAATCCAGGATCCACTTACCCACAGGTCGCCTCTTTGAAGCTTGGCAATTGAAACTGCTCAGGTTTCACATATGTATTAAGTGCCATAAAAACTCTGCACAGGCAGATAACATCATTCATCTTGTATATGATTACCATGGTGAGCTCCAATCCATAGGCTAGTCCACCTCCCAGATGATGCCATTAGCTTTCATGAGCTGCAATTCTGCTTTCATCTTGCATCTTGTCCACAAGTGCAGAAGGTACATGACATGACATGCATGACATGCAAAGGGCTTGGCCTTGGAATCTAACTGCAGAGAGTACGCGTATCCTGTGACAGAACACCATCACTGATAAATAAATCATGTTTCAGAGTGGTAGCTGTGTTAGTCTGTTTCAGCAAAAACAACAAGGAGTCCTTGTGACACCGTAGAGACTAACACATTTATTTGGTCATAAGCTTTTGTGGGCTAGAACCCACTTCAGATGCATGGAGTGGAAAATACAGGAGCAGGTATTAAGACATGTGTCCATTTATACCATCATAGGAACTAACCACATCAGCCACACCATCAGGGACTCGTTCACCTGCACATCTATCAATGGTTTCAGAGTAGCAGCCGTGTTAGTCTGTATTCGCAAAAAGAAAAGGAGTACTTGTGGCACCTTAGAGACTAACAAATTTATTAGAGCATAAGCTTTCGTGAGCTACAGCTCACTTCATCGGATGCATTTGGTGGAAAAAGCAGAGGAGAGATTTATATATATACACACACACACACACACACAGAGAACATGAAACAATGGGTTTATCATACACACTGTAAGGAGAGTGATCACTTAAGATAAGCCATCACCAGCAGCAGTGGGGGGAAAGGAGGAAAACCTTTCATGGTGACAAGCAGGTAGGCTAATTCCAGCAGTTAACAAGAATATCAGAGGAACAGTGGGGGGTGGGGTGGGAGGGAGAAATACCATGGGGAAATAGCTTTACTTTGTGTAATGACTCATCCATTCCCAGTCTCTATTCAAGCCTAAGTTAATTGTATCCAGTTTGCAAATTAATTCCAATTCAGCAGTCTCTCGTTGGAGTCTGTTTTTGAAGCTTTTTTGTTGAAGTATAGCCACTCTTAGGTCTGTGATCGAGTGACCAGAGAGATTGAAGTGTTCTCCAACTGGTTTTTGAATGTTATAATTCTTGACGTCTGATTTGTGTCCATTCATTCTTTTACGTAGAGACTGTCCAGTTTGGCCAATGTACATGGCAGAGGGGCATTGCTGGCACATGATGGCATATATCACATTGGTAGATGCGCAGGTGAACGAGCCTCTGATAGGCTGGCTGATGTGATTAGGCCCTATGATGGTATCCCCTGAATAGATATGTGGACAGAGTTGGCAACGGGCTTTGTTGCAAGGATAGGTTCCTGGGTTTTTGGTTCTGTTGTGTGGTGTGTGGTTGCTGGTGAGTATTTGCTTCAGATTGGGGGGCTGTCTGTAAGCAAGGACTGGTCTGTCTTCCAAGATCTGTGAGAGTGATGGGTCATCCTTCAGGATAGGTTGTAGATCCTTGATGATGCGTTGGAGAGGTTTCAGTTGGGGGCTGAAGGTAATGGCTAGTGGCGTTCTGTTGTTTTCTTTGTTGGGCCTGTCCTGTAGTAGGTGACTTCTGGGTACTCTTCTGGCTCTGTCAATCTGTTTCTTCACTTCAGCAGGTGGGTATTGTAGTTGTAGGAATGCATGATAGAGATCTTGTAGGTGTTTGTCTCTGTCTGAGGGGTTGGAGCAAATGCGGTTATATCGTAGCGCTTGGCTGTAGACAATGGATCGAGTGGTATGATCTGGATGAAAGCTAGAGGCATGTAGGTAGGAATAGCGGTCAGTAGGTTTCCGATATAGGGTGGTGTTTATGTGACTATCGCTTATTAGCACCGTAGTGTCCAGGAAGTGGATCTCTTGTGTGGACTGGTCCAGGCTGAGGTTGATGGTGGGATGGAAATTGTTGAAATCATGGTGGAATTTCTCAAGAACTTCTTTTCCATGGGTCCAGATGATGAAGATGTCATCAATGTAGCGCAAATAGAGTAGGGGCATTAGGGGACGAGAGCTGAGGAAGCGTTGTTCTATGTCAGCCATAAAAATGTTGGCATACTGTGGGGCCATGCCGGTACCCATCGCAGTGCCGCTGATTTGGAAGTATACATTGTCACCAAATGTGAAATAGTTATGGGTCAGGACAAAGTCACAAAGTTCAGCCACCAGGTTAGCCGTGACAGTATCGGGGATATTGTTCCTGACAGCTTGTAGTCCATCTTTGTGTGGAATGTTGGTGTAGAGGGCTTCTACATCCATAGTGGCTAGGATGGTGTTTTTAGGAAGATCACCAATGGACTGTAGTTTCCTCAGGAAGTCAGTGGTGTCTTGAAGATAGCTGGGAGTGTTGGTAACGAAGGGCCTGAGGAGGGAGTCTACATAGCCAGACAATCCTGCTGTCAGGGTGCCAATGCCTGAGATAATAGGGCGTCCAGGATTTCCAGGTTTATGGATCTTGGGTAGCAGATAGAATACCCCAGGTCGGGGCTCCAGGGATGTGTCTGTGCGGATTTGTTCTTGTGCTTTTTCAGGGAGTTTCTTGAGCAAATGCTGTAGTTTCTTTTGATAACTCTCAGTGGGATCAGAGGGTAATGGCTTGTAGAAAGTGGTGTTGGAGAGCTGCCTAGTAGCCTCTTGTTCATACTCCGACCTATTCATGATGACGACAGCACCTCCTTTGTCAGCCTTTTTGATTATGATGTCAGAGTTGTTTCTGAGGCTGTGGATGGCACTGTGTTCTGCATGGCTGAAGTTATGGGGTAAGGGATGCTGCTTTTCCACAATTTCAGCTCGTGCACGTCGGCGGAAGCAGTCTCTGTAGAAATCCAGGCTGCTGTTTCGACGTTCAGGAGGAGTCCACCCAGAATCCTTCTTTTTGTAGTGTTGGCAGGAAGGTCTCTGTGGGTTAATATGTTGGTCAGAGGTGTGTTGGAAATATTCCTTGAGTCTGAGACGTCGAAAATAGGATTCTAGGTCACCACAGAACTGTACATTGTTCGTGGGGGTGGAGGGGCAAAAGGAGAGGCCCCGAGATAGGACAGATTCTTCTGCTGGGCTAAGAGTATAGTTGGATAGATTAACAATATTGCTGGGTGGGTTACGGGAACCATTGTTGTGGCCCCTTGTGGCATATAGTAGTTTAGATAGCTTAATGTCCTTTTTCTTTTGTAGAGAATCAAAGTGTGTTTTGTAAATGGCTTGTCTAGTTTTTGTAAAGTCCAGCCACGAGGAAGTTTGTGTGGAAGGTTGGTTCTTTATGAGAGTATCCAGTTTTGAGACCGCATTTGCTCCAACCTCTCAGACAGAGACAAACACCTACAAGATCTCTATCATGCATTCCTACAACTACAATACCCACCTGCTGAAGTGAAGAAACAGATTGACAGAGCCAGAAGAGTACCCAGAAGTCACCTACTACAGGACAGGCCCAACAAAGAAAACAACAGAACGCCACTAGCCATCAACTTCAGCCCCCAACTGAAACCTCTCCAACGCATCATCAAGGATCTACAACCTATCCTGAAGGACAACCCATCACTCTCACAGATCTTGGAAGACAGACCAGTCCTTGCTTACAGACAGCCCCCCAATCTGAAGCAAATACTCACCAGCAGCCACACACCACACAACAGAACCACTAACCCAGGAACCTATCCTTGCAACAAAGCCCGTTGCCAACTCTGTCCACATATCTATTCAGGGGATACCATCTTAGGGCCTAATCACATCAGCCAGCCTATCAGAGGCTCGTTCACCTGCGCATCTACCAATGTGATATATGCCATCATGTGCCAGCAATGCCCCTCTGGCATGTACATTGGCCAAACTGGACAGTCTCTACGTAAAAGAATGAATGGACACAAATCAGACGTCAAGAATTATAACATTCAAAAACCAGTTGGAGAACACTTCAATCTCTCTGGTCACTCGATCACAGACCTAAGAGTGGCTATACTTCAACAAAAAAGCTTCAAAAACAGTCTCCAACGAGAGACTGCTGAATTGGAATTAATTTGCAAACTGGATACAATTAACTTAGGCTTGAATAGAGACTGGGAATGGATGAGTCATTACACAAAGTAAAACTATTTCCCCATGGTATTTCTCCCTCCCACCCCACCCCCCACTGTTCCTCTGATATTCATGTTAACTGCTGGAATTAGCCTACCTTGCTTGTCACCATGAAAGGTTTTCCTCCTTTCCCCCCCTGCTGCTGGTGATGGCTTATCTTAAGTGATCACTCTCCTTACAGTGTGTATGATAAACCCATTGTTTCATGTTCTCTGTGTGTGTGTGTATATAAATCTCTCCTCTGCTTTTTCCACCAAATGCATCCGATGAAGTGAGCTGTAGCTCACGAAAGCTTATGCTCTAATAAATTTGTTAGTCTCTAAGGTGCCACAAGTACTCCTTTTCTTTTTACATCTATCAATGTGATATACACCATCATGTGCCAGCAATGCCCCTCTGGCAAAGGCCAAGGTACATTGGCCAAACTGGACAGTCTCTACACAAAAGAATAAATGGACACAAATCTGACATCAGGAATTATAACATTCAAAAACCAGTAGGAGAACACTTCCATCTCCCTGGTCACCGAATAACAGACTTAAAAGTGGCAATTCTTCAACAAAAAAAATTCAATAACAGACTCCAAGATGAAACTGCAGAACTGGAATTAATTTGCAACCTGAACACCATCACATTAGGCCTGAATAAAGACTGGGAGTGATTGGGTCATTACAAAACCTAAACCTAATTTCCCCCATACTAATTTCCCCCTACTGTTACTCACACCTTCTTGTCAACTGTTTGAAATGGACCACTCTCATTACCACTACAAAAGTTATTTTTCCTCCTTTAGTATCCTACTGTTAATTGAATTGTCTCATTTGACTGACCTCACACTTGGTAAGGCAACTCCTATCTTTTCATGTATTAATACCTGCTCCTGTATTTTCCACTCCATGCATCTGATGAAGTGGGTTCTAGCCCATGAAAACTTATGCCCAAATAAATTCATTCTAAGGTACCACAAGGACTCCTCATTTTTTTAAAATAAATCATGGTGTCTCTGAATGATTTACTGAGTATCCCCTTCTATTCTAGCTGCCATAACCACATCTGAAGTGTCTTGTGTGAGGTCATGCATAATACCAAGCTGTCAGCACAGATAGTATAAAAACAATGGTACATAATTCACAGCCACATCTTTAACAATATAAAACATTCAGGCAAGGCTATGTCAAAGAGCATACAACTTCACCCATTGTCTGCACAGCATACAAATTACAAAATTTTACTCTCACTGTGAACATGCAAATGTCCAGATTGTGAACTAACCCAGAGGGAAGAATGTTAACTTCAGTACCCATAACCTTCATGCACTTCAGCAGTGTATCATTAATTTCCAGGATACGGGATGTAATGCTGGCAGATTAGATGCCAGCTCTTGTCCAGGCTACAGGCATTAGCTAAGAACTGACAGCCTCATAGCTGGAGATCAGACCAGGTCACCTGTATGTTAGTTTTGCTAAATATAGGTATTAGTTTTTTAAAAACATATTTACTGTTTTGACTCTCTGAAATGCTTATAAGTTGCTGCATACATTAATCTCACTTGCAATGTCTATATTCCATGCTTTAAGAAAATATGTTTTTCTTTATAACTTTGAAAATGTTTGCTCTGAACTTGTGAATTCAGGTATCAGAATCACTCTTTGCCTCCCTGCCAATACCTGCCCATCTGGTAGAACTGTCAAAATCAGATGGGCCATCAAGGGTCATCATAATACAAAAGATTGGTTTATGGCCCTATTGCACCTGGGAAATACCATGTGCAAGGAAGCTCATCTTGTGGGCTTGAAAGCTGAATGAAGAAAATAAAACAAAGCCATAGGAAATGTTTCCATCTTTTGAGCTGTTTGAATGTAGAAGGGCCAAAGATTCTAAACTAAAGCCAGAGATCTCCAAAGGCTTCCTCTTGGGTCCTCCATGAGAGACATTTTGAATTGACAGATCACTACAACTCTGCCACGCTTAGGATTTAGATGGTAATTCATTTGTGTGTATATGTTTGCTTGCTTTAACCTGTAAATAACTCTTATTCCTTTTTCCTAGTTAATAAACCTTTAAATAATTTATTACAGGATTGGCTACTAGTGTTGTCTTTGGTATAGGACAGGGATCGGCAACCTTTCTCACACAGCGCTCCAGGGTAAGCCTCCTGGCAGGCCAGGCCAGGCCAGTTTGTTTATCTGCCGCATCCATAGGTTTGGCCGATCGCAGCTCCCACTGACCGCGGTTCGCCACTCCAGGCCAATGGGGGATGCAGGAAACAGCAGCCCAGCACATCCCTCAGCCCACGCCACTTCCTGCAGCCCCCATTGACCTGGAGCAGCAAACCGCGGCCAGTGGGAGCTGTGACCAGCCGAACTTGTGGACATGGCAGGTAAACAAAATGGCCTGGCCCACCAGGATTGTTACCTTGTTTGGCGACATGCAAAAGGTTGCCAATCCCTGGTATAGGATCTGGGGTAGCAATTGATCTGGAATAAGTTACTGATCTCTTGTGACTGGAAGCAATCTGAATATGGTATGATTTTTGGTGTAAGTGACCATTTATCATTAAGTCCAGTTTGTCTGGGTAGCAAGATAGACTGGAAAGGGGACTGTCTGTGACTCCAAGGTAAGACTGTTATAGTGATCCAGGAGTTCACATTTGTTCCTGGCTTGATGAAATCTAATTTATATAACACACCAGCAGTTAATGACAGTGTGCCCTGAGGCAGGAATTCATGGTTGTGAGCCACTCCAGACAGCATGACAATTGGCATAGTCTTGGCAGGATTGACATACCATAGGTCAATTGGGTTTATAGATTATAATCCTGTACAAGTTTAAATTTGATATTGAAAGCTTTTAACTGTTAACAAATAGTCAGAATGAGTGAATCACAGTCATATGAGGGTCTTGGAACAAAGAACATCAGGCATTTGTGCTTGCAAAGGAGATTATCCTTTAAGAGAAAGGCCTCAGATGAGGAATTGAGAGCATTGTTCATAGACTTTGACCAAGAAGCAGGGTCTAAGCACTCCTAAAACTGAGATGCCACAGAGATCACTGCAGTAGAATTGATTTGGCTGATACTCCTGGAAGCCCAAAAAGAATGTGAGTACCAGATACTCATGGCAGAACTCCAGATCAAGGAGAAGAAAGAAGCTGAGGAGAGAGTGCAAATCCACCACTGAAATTGAGGAGCAAGCTCACCAAAGGTGCATCGAACAACTAGAAGTTGAGAAAAAAGCATATGAGAAACAGATGGAAGCTCACTCACCTCAGTTGAAAGACCTAAAGCAGCAGCCTCAGACTGTGATTACATTCTCTCTCATCAGCAAGGAATGGGAGAAAGTCTGCCAAATCTCTCAAGAGATTGATTGCACTAACGAGTTCCTGTGCACCTCTGAGAGACTATGTTAGATCCATAAGATTCCAGAGGACAAATGGATGTCTATCCTCTTGACCAGGCTGATTCAGAAAGCCAGACGAATTGTTAATGATATGGAGGCGGGTGAGGCTATATTGTATAAGAGATTTTTTAAAGGTATTGAAAAGGTTTAAGATCACCCCTGATTCCTATCAATTGAGGTATAGAAATCTTAAAATGTTTGCCAATGTCAGTCGTGAAATATGTGCATAAGATGTGTAATTTATATGAAAAATGGATAATAGGGGCAGAAGTTGAAGATAGTTATGACAAACTGATTTGATGGTACAAAAGCAATTATTGTGGACAGCCACTGATGAGGTAAAAGTCTCCATCTGTGACAAAAACAAAAACACACCCAAAGCCTTACACAGTTTTGAAGGCAGCAGAAAATGCTGATGAATATATTGACTGAAAGGCTCATGCTGGACAGAAACCACAGGGAAGGGAAATCCTCCTGTTCTCCAGGTTAAGAGGGATGAGGAGTCTAGGAATAAATCTAAACCCAACTTTGTTTAAAAACCCTCAAGGGAGCACAAATTTTAAAACCTCTTACTCTAAAAAAGGCAGAGAGTTTGCCATCACTGTGGGGCTTTTGGCATATAATACCAAATTGCTCAAAACTTAAGGTCATCCCACAATCTACACCCACAACCCCTACTGTGAGTGCCGGTGCTACCACTTTGATCCCAGAGGAGAATGGCCTCATAAACTATATTAGAACAGAGTCTTGGGAAGGTAGTGAAAAGTTTATTAAGAGTGCTAGAGTGAATGGCATAAAATGTACAAGGTGGAGAGATACAGCATCACAAGTCACTTTGGTTAAGAAAAGTTTGGTAAGGGAAGAGGACAGGCTTCCTGGTAAAAATCTAAATATTTTAGCTTTGGCTGAAATTTCTGTGACTGTGCTCCTGGCTAAAGTCCACCCTGAATGGGAGGATTTTTGGGATCATTGTAGGCATCAGAAATTTGCTGCCAGCTGATATTTGACTAGGTAATAACATTTTAGCTATGTCTAAGCATATTAATGATATAACCCTATCTGAGAGAAAGTATGGCTCACCTGCTTTGTCTCTGGTCAGTAGTGAAAGCTATGAAGGGGAGGGAAATACCCTCAGTAAAAACTGACCTTCTGAGGAGGAATTTGAAAATTCTTCTGTTGTGCCAGAGTCTGCCTTGGGCTTAAGAGAAACTCAAAATGAGCTTGTGGCTGCCCAACAATCTGACCAACACAGTGTTGCAGCTCAGAATGATGTCCCAGCTGGGCAAGGAATTGTAGAAGAAAGTTTGTTATATGGGGCAGCTCCTATAGAGAAAAAGAGGTGTCTTGGTGAGATGTGAAAGCAGGTAGTTGTGCCTGAGAAATACAGGAGAGCATTGCTCTAAGTAGCTCATGATTGCCTATTTGCAGGATATTTAGTGGAAAAAACCTGTGACAGACTGAAACAGAATTTCTATGGCCTCACATGTTTGAGACAGCAGAAGATCACTGTAAGAGTTGTCATTTTTGTTAAAAGCATAAGGGGATCCTGCAAAGCACTATTGCAGCCTTTGCCCATTATTAAAGAGGTGTTTGCTAGAGTGCATGTAGATATTGTGGGACCTCTCACTAAATTTTCCAGGAATGGAAAGAGACACTACTTGTGGTAGATTCTGCCACCAGGTATCCTGAAGCCACAGCCTTATCTAATATTGAAACTGAAACAGAGGCTACAGCTTTATTCACCATTTTTAGCAGAGTAGGTTTTCCCAGAGAAATCTTGACAGACTGTGGTGCAAATTTTATGTCTGTAATCTTTAAAAAGTTATGGGAATTATGTAGAGTAAAGCATATAAAGGCTTCTCCCTATCACCCAGAAAATAATAGGCTTGTGGAAAGATTTATTGGAACTTTAAAAGCTATGCTAAGAATGTATGTCTCCAGACATGAGAATGACTGGAACGTGTTACTTCATTATTTGCTATATGAGTACAGAAGTGTTCCCCAAGAATCTACTGGCTTTGTCCCCTTTGATCTCCTGTATGAGAAGTAGGTTAGGGAACCCCTAGATATGAAGCGAGGTTCTTGGGAATGCAGTACTGAGGAAACAGCACAACCAGTAGGGGAGTATGTCACTTTTTTTAAGGAGAATTTACAGGTTATGATGAATTGAGTGCAGCAGAACCTTGAAAAAAGTCAGGAAACTCAGAAAATTTGGTATGATCGGCATTCCAAAGAAAGATCTTTGATATTGGTGATTTGATGCTGGTGCTGGTCCCTGTGAGGGGAAAAACAAAATGCAGGATTATTGGGAAGGACCTTTTGAGGTGATTGAAAGAGTGAATAAAGTCACATATGATGTATGGTTTCAGAGTAGCAGCCGTGTTAGTCTATTCGCAAAAAGAAAAGGAGTACTTGTGGCACCTTAGAAACTAACAAATTTATTTGAGCATAAGTTTTCATGAGCTACAGCTCACTTCACAAAAACTTATGCTCAAAATAAATTTGTTAGACTCTAAGGTGCCACAAGTACTCCTTTTCTTTATATGATGTAAGGAAGCCCAATAGCAGAGGAGCTGTGAAAATTGTGCATATGAATAGATTAAAAGCCTACCATGAAAGGGAGATGGCAGTAAATATGATTTGTTGTATTGATAAGGAAATGTTTTCCACCCCTCTGATTGATTTGGTCACTGAGAGCAGGGAATTTGGGGAGGGTTTAAATCCAACCCCCGAATCAGGAAATGCTGGCCCTTTTAAAGCACCACAAACAGGTATTTCCCAATCAGCTAGGTTTAATGGACAAGACTGTACACTCCATTGAAACTTCAGGACCTGCCCTGCTCCTAGCAGAGCATACTGGGGTAAAGGGGAAATGCAGAAACAAATCCAGGAAGAGGTGGAGAGCATGCTTGAAATAAGGGTAATTACTGAGTCAAAAAGTCCTGGACATTTCCTATTGTGATGGTACCTAAAAAAGACAAAACCATTAGATTTTGTGTGGATTAAAGAAAACTAAATGTTATCACCCAGCTTGATGCATACCCCCATCCTGAATAAAGGACTTACTAGATCTGTTGGCGGGTGTGTGTGTGTGTGTGTGGGGGGGGGTGATTGCAAAATTCATAAACACTGTATTGGACTCTTGGGTACTGGCAAATTCCCTTAAATGCTGATGTCCAGGGGAAAAAAAATCACTTTTTATACTGGAATCTGGATTATATGAGTTTAAGGTTATGGCTTTTGGATTAATAAATTTGAGGCTTGTCAGTGAGGTGCTGCAGAAGTTACAGACATTTGCTAGAGCCTATCTAGATCAGTTTGCTCTATTCAGTAGCTCCTGGCAAGACCACTTAAAACATGTGGGAATTGTGTTACAAAGGCTGAGAGAAGCCAATCTCATTGCCAAGATCTCTAGATACAAGATGGGGGTTGCAAAGGTATCTTACCTAGAACACACCACCAATTTGGGGTGTCTACCCTGTTTTTGATAGTCTAACCTGAAGTAGGCATTCATGGTCATAAGCCACTCTAGAAAGCGTGACACAGGATACCAGTTCCAGCACTTTGCCACAGGAGATCCCTGATGACATGGTCCCAGGTGACTCCACATTCACAGTATACACTTCAGGCTTCCTGTCTTTTTGAACCAGTGTACTGTGGCAAACCACCTTAGTGTCCTTCCTTCTCAAAAGCCCAGCACAAAGCAGTTCTAGCAGAGCAGGCAGGGAAATCGGCCAAGTGGCCTGCACTACCACAGCAGAAGAGCTGACAACTTTCACTGCCAAGGCCATGGAGAGGAAGTAGGTAACAGCATATGAGTCTGGGAAATGAAAATAAGAGGAAAAACTGATGGTTTAAACATAGACACCAAGGTAGCAGCAGACTGAGACACAGAACCCCTCTCAGCCCTAGCCCTCTGCTCAAATGCCTCACTCTGAGCAACTGCAGCATCAAAAATAAGCATTCTAGCATCTTCCGCTGTTAACTATTCACCCTGGTGGTCATTGGCTATACCAATCACGAAAATAACCCTGAGCATGATCATAATGTTCCCCAAACTCATAGTTCTGGGCCAGTCAACACGTACAAATTCATGTGTTCTTTTGTTGAGCTGCTGGTGAGCTTAAAAAACAAAAAAAAACAAAAACCCAACCTTTAGTCCTTCTTAACAGAACAGAATCTCTGGTCAGGAAATACTGACTGAGGCACTGCACAACTACCATCAAGAGAGGACACGGGCTCCAGGAGTCCATCATAAATATCAATGTCATTATGGCTTATGCTAAGGTAACCTAGCAGCATCAGAGAGTTTCATGACCTGCACATAGTTCTAAAAATTCTATTGCCAGTTAACAACTGAAGAATATACAGGCAGCATGGATTGCAAATCAGAAGCACTTACCACCATAAAGTTATATTCTGATGTATCACAGATAGAAATCCAAAAACACACACAGAAAAATGAAACAAGACATGCAGATAGCTTTTCAGTCAAAACATGCAATAACCACATGTACCGGTTAGGTCAGCAACAGTCTGAACAAAACCCAATAATAGTCTGAACAGCAGGCATTTAGCAGAGTGCCCGAGTAGCTGCAGTCACTCAATGCTCTGCACATGCACATAGTCTTAAACAGGAACTGGAACACTGAGGCCAGGTCTGCCCTAAATATTTATAACTACATCACTTAGGGGAGTGAAAAATCCACATAGTTATACTGACCTAACGCCTGTTTTAGAAGCACTATGTCAACAGGAGAACTTCTCCCGTTTTCATAGCTACTGCCTCCGGGGGAGGTGAATTAACTACGCTGATGAAAGACGCTCTCTCACCGATGTAGTAGCATCTTCACTAAAGCACTACAGAAGCACAGCTACATTGGTGTAACTGTGCCATTGCAGTGCTGTACATGAAGACAAGCCCTGGGTTCAGAGATCAGGAACCAGGAAACAGGAGATGAAATAGGAAGGCAACATACACACCAAATATCACAACACTGTAGTGATTGTTTGAATGGGCTAGACATTTATCATCAAGTTTGGTTTAGATACAATTATCTGGGCAATCTGCTTTTGGTGAAAATCTATTTCTATATCTGTTTCTATATATTTCATTCCAGATGCGTAGGGAAGACCCTTTACTGTTTTGGGAAATCATTTGGTCATATTCAGACATTAAAGTTTGGATCCTGAATATCCAACCTACATGTTTCGGGGTTCCAAATGTGGTGAGTTACTTATTTACTGATTATTCTTGCAGAACCAGGGCCTGGCAGACTTTTACAATTTTCTAATGTCCAATGATTGCTGGCATTTGGCTACTTCCATTCAAATTAGTTTCTAAGTATTTCCAGGGTAATTAGGCTTATTTTAAATTCAACATCCATAAACAACATGGCAAGAAAGGAAAAATAGTCTGCAAACCCAATTGATCAAGGAGATCAAAGAAATTGCAAATGAATCCAAATAAAGCCTTTGTTAACAAAATCTTCAGCAAAGTGATTAAGGAAAAGGAAGGAAATAAGAATGCCCGAAGCTTCAGCTCTAACTAGGTGGCCCTTTATGCTAGACTGACTGTGTTTTATTTATTTTTTTCCTTCCACTGTTTGGAATCATCAAGCAGATATTTGTTTTCTTAATTGGCATGTGTCTATATCTATCTATTTATTGTCTTTTAGGTTGGAGGAATTTAGCTCCAAAGATTTGTCTTTTGACAACTGAAACTGACCTCTGGTAGACCACCCACAGCTAGTTAAAATACTGGCACTGAATGCCAAACAGAATGTAATGAATTAATGAGGCTGTCTTTTTTATTATAGTGAATGGGTTCCAAATTAAAGTTTATGTTGAATATGGGAGAGAGGGGGCAAGGAGGCAGGAAAAATATATCTTGGTAATTTTGAGTCTTATGGGCACCTTTGCAAATGTATCTCAGATGACAAGTAATTTGTGTGGTAGTGTGTACAACTATCTCACACATAATTGTAGGCAAGTTTAATAAATACATCACTGTGGTATCTAGATAACCACCTATTTAGATTTCAAGCTCTTTTAGGCAGGGACTGGCTTTTTTGTACAGTGCCTAGCAGAATCGGTTCCAAGGTTCTCTGATAAATACAAATTAATAATAATAATCATTAATTAATTCACAATTAGTATAAGAGTTGGGTATAGTTGGTAGAATAGTATTCTTCAAATGCCAAAGCTGACAGATCTGAGGGGCAGACATGCATGTGGGTATATGGATCAGTTGCGAAGCATCCCCAGAGTTTTTGAACAGCAAACAATAAATAGCGCATAACATGTTTCCAGTACTAATCTGCGACACTTTCAGGATTCATGAACATGAATGTGTTCATGAATGTGCCTGTAGAAGAAGAATGTACTCTACTGCACCTCTTCAGAGGGTATAGCTTAATTCCCACTACAAACTCAGATAGCTATGGTGCCCAATGCATAGTGATGTTCCTCACTTGGGGGTCGATTGGTAATGTAGTGTAGCCTGGTAGTCAGGGCTTAGGCCCATGACTTGCAGAGGGATTATTGATAGGGGAGCATTGGCCCTCTCACTCCATGAGGCTCTGACCCAGGGCCCTTTGAGGGCTATCAGTGATCTGAACAGCCAAGGGCTGCTTAAGGCTGTCCTCCCTGGGCCACTTCCTATCACCGCCCTGCAATTGTCCCAAACTCGCCATCTGTTATTAGATGACATGAAGGGTGCCTGCGCACCACAATCTGGAGGCTGCATGTAGCAGGTAGCTCTCTTTCTTTCATGGGCAGCAACTGCCTCCTTCTGCAGTATGGCTTGCCCTCCTGGGCTAGCTCAGTCCTAGGACTTTCCCCTGATGGGGTAGTCCAAACAAAGTAAAGAAGAACTAACAAAACTTGGAGTCCATATGAGAGGGAGAGGGGAATGCTTCCCTCTCAGGCTGTCTCGGTAGCAGGTTCTCCCTTCCTTCAGGCAAGGACCTTTGGGCAGTTGTCATAGGGAGAGATTCTACCTCTCCTTCAGTTCTCCTCAGCTGCAGGTTGCAAGTCTTCTCTCTTCCCTGGTCAGTCACCAAATGAGCTGCTCCCCTGACAGTTAGAGGATTTCCTACAGGTGGGATGTGGCAGGGCTGGCTAAGCCCAGAGCAGTTCCTTAACCCCTGGTTGCCCAGTGTGGGGTTTGTATACCCCCATCAGAGATGGTATCTCATCAACATCCTTCACAAGTCAAAGCATCATGAGACCCCTCCAGAGTTTCTTCCTATCATTTCCATATCCACTGTGTCTCACTCCTCTGTTGATAGTTGTCCAGTCATTTTGTCAGACAAGAACTTGCAGATTTAGCAGTGGCCATTCAATAGTGGGACCTGCTCAGCTAGTCATGACTTCTGATGCTAGTCTACAGGAGCTTATTCAGAGGATAAGATGATCTTGGTGACCTTGGCAACCTTAAATAAAACTCAGCAGCAATTGGCTGGTATTAAGAGCAATCCACTGCACCCTTCAAACTGTATTACCTTCTCTTCCTTTCAGAGGGATTCTCTGAATGACTGGCAATACTTGAACCTTGGCATATGTTAGCAAGCAGAGACAGTCCAAATCATCTTCCCTGAAGAAGGAAGCATCTCTTCTGATATCTTGGGCAGAAAGGAATATTTTATTTCTATGAATCCTGCACATAAGAAGAAAATTAAACTCCATAGCAGAGTGCCTGAGCTGGTTTCTGATAGATCAAGCAGAGCAGTCTCTATTTCCAGGGGTCTGTCTTCATCTGACCAAGTCCCTAAGGATGTCATCACTGGTTGCCCAGTGGGGGGTTTGTATACCCCATCACAAGGTGACAGAGAAATGGCACCATCTCCTACCTGTTACTAGTGGCTAGAGCACTGGGCTGGGTTTCAAGAGATCTGGCTTCTATTCTTATCTCGGCTATTGGTTTGTTGGGTGACATTTGGTAAATCACTTCATTTTCCTGTGCCTCAATTACTCCATCTGTAAAAGAGGGATAATGAGCCTACCTCTTTTGTAAAATGCTATATAAGAACTATGTGTTGTTATTAGTCTCTTTGGGGTGTTTTAAGATGATAGGGTGCACAGAGGGAGCCACCACTGAATTCCAGGACTGTGCTCCCCCTACTAGTTTCCAGCTGCTTCACAGGAGCCCAAGAGCCTGACTCCTTGTACCTGCCCTCTTCTTTCTTTGTGAACCTGCAGAGAAGCCAACCACAATCTTCCCTACATGCTGTAAAATAGAATAAAACAAAGCTCTGGCTAACCTGTGACTACTTTAGCTCCTTTCATGTAATTTCTGGCACCTGCTTTCCCTATTTATACTATTACACGAATGTCCATCTTATCAACATACCTGATATACAGTGTGTTGTATCACAGAAAAAGAGATGGTAGACTTTGCTACATGTCCACTCACTATATCATTTAATTCAGCCTATATTATTTTTGAAGGGGACACTGCTCCCATATTATGGAGATAGTAGCCAGAGAAGGAAATCATTTAGGCTTTGGGACTGAGATTTGGTTTAGAAAAAAAGACCGGTTAGTAAGACAGGTAGCATGAAGGCCATTTGGGCTGGGACTCAGGAGACCTATTCCTGGCTTCTGCCACTGATCTGCTGTGTAAATCAGTGTACATCTCTATTTCCCTTCCCATGCATTTTTCTCTTTTGTCTAGTTAGACTGTAAGCTCTTTGAGAGACATGTTGCAAGAGAGACTATGTTCAGCACATTGCACAATGGAACCATAATCTCAATGGAGACCTAAAGTTGTGACCATAATATAATTAATAGGAATATGTAAACATATTTTACAGGTAAGCCCAACATTTATGAAAGTCTTGGGGGACATCTAAAACCTTGAAAAAATTGAGGGTTTGGATAATCAGAAGCTTTAGTCTTCCAGAGTTGCAAAGATCCAAAGAGCTGAAACTAAGCTCTGGTGGAACTCAGATATCCATAGTCCCAGAGCTTCTTAGCTTTAGTCCAATGGAGTGTATAAATTCCATTTCTACAGAGTTTAGATGCTGCATAGGAATAGAATTTCAGGATGTGTAGTCTTTGAGGGCATAATTTATATTTATTTAGCTGGAGTTTGGGGGAAAAAAGATTGCATTGTATATTATTCTAATCACAGCAGTGTCTTTTTAAGCATAATTTTTGCCTCGAGCCCATAGGGGTTCTAGTAATTTTTTATATAGAGATATATAACAGTGGATTTATTGTGATTTATCTTACTGCAGACTCAGAAACACGATCAGTTATATTTACCAAAACTAAAATAGCCAATGGATGCAATGTGTTATCTACTGATGATGGCAATGTTATTGCTAGAGAGCACAACTTGCATAGAAAAAGCCATTGTGTATTTGTTTCCAGCTCCTAAGCTTTCAACAAAGCATTTTAGTCACATATACAAGTGATAAAAGGCTTTCATAGTTCAACAAACAACAGCCTACAAGCTTGCAAAATGTGTGAGGGATTTTTTAAATATATAAATATCAGCAATTTCATATTTTCTGTATGCAATGAATGGAATGATGGAAATCTACACATGATGGAACAAATTCTTCTTGCAGCTACTCCCATACAATGCTGCTGATGCTGCGTGGAGCTAAGCAGAATATATCCCAATGATTGTAAGCTCTATAATTACCATTGCTGAAAGATATTTGTTTAGATCTGGGCTTCCAGGAATCAAAGCATTGTGAACTATGGGCTGTCCTTCTGTTGAGGACTCCTTGAAAGTTAGCAAGTGCTCATCAGTATATCACTTGTGATTATTGCACCCTTCCCATATACCAGACATAGATTGAAAGATTTATTTTCAGGTATGTATTTTTCCCCCATCTACACAGGGTTTTTTATTTACCCTGTGAACTGAGATTTCTGAATAATACTTGATGGATAATTTATTTCACACATGTAACAATCGCTTTGAATATACTATTCATAGAATAGTCCCCCCCTCAACCACCCTCTCAATTCATCCAAGTTTTATAAGCTGGGTAAACTGTGTTTGCATTAATATGTACAAATTTCATGGTTTAAAAAAAACAGAAACAATCCACGAATCTGTGAATGATTGTTTCCCATTATTTTCCCAGCTCTACTTATAAGGGCCTTTTAGTGTGGAGGGCTAATTGGCTTCCTACAGATATGATCCCAAGGGTTCAATATTGAGATTCCCCCTCTATAAAATTTTCAGCAGCACTTCTCCTTCACTGGCAGCTAGTTTCGAATGCAGCGTCATGTTCACTTGCAGCCTTTAGCAGAGGCAGAAGTAGGCATCCTTCAGTCTTCTTCAGTCTTGAGAGACCATGAGTATGTGCCCCCAAGAGGTAAAGAATTCACTCCGTTGGTTTTATGGCAGCCACGAATATGGCCGAAGAGACCCTCTTGAGAGAGACAATCTCTGCTGCATCTGTCACATTTAAAGGTGATGTTTTGACCCTTTGGGCTCTGCCTTCTGCGAGCTCTTTTCTCCTCTGCTAAGCTGGACTGCTTCCTCTCATAACTCAGGAGACCTTTGTTAAGCTCTTGTTTCCAAAGTTAGCAATCTTGAGTGCAATTTTCCCATTTGTCCACATCCCTGTCCATTTCTTTAAGGTCTCGTTTGCACACATCCTTGAAACGCATTTGGCAATTCAGATGCCAATTTGCCATAGAGGATGTTCTTAGGGATGCACCCATCATCCATTCGGAACACATGCCCAAGCCAGCGGAGGTGTCTCTGTTTGAGGAGTATTTGTATGCTGGGTATGCTGGCCCATTTGAGCACCTCACTGTTGGTGACTCTGTCCCTCCAGGAGAGTCCAAAGATTTCATAGAATCATAGAATCATAGAATATCAGGGTTGGAAGGGACCCCAGAAGGTCATCTAGTCCAACCCCCTGCTCAAAGCAGGACCAAGTCTCAGTTAAATCATCCTAGCCAGGGCTTTGTCAAGCCTGACCTTAAAAACCTCTAAGGAAGGAGATTCTACCACCTCCCTAGGTAACGCATTCCAGTGTTTCACCACCCTCTTAGTGAAAAAGTTTTTCCTAATATCCAATCTAAACCTCCCCCATTGCAACTTGAGACCATTACTCCTCGTTCTGTCATCTGCTACCATTGAGAACAGTCTAGAGCCATCCTCTTTGAAACCCCCTTTCAGGTAGTTGAAAGCAGCTATCAAATCCCCCCTCATTCTTCTCTTCTGCAGACTAAACAATCCCAGCTCCCTCAGCCTCTCCTCATAAGTCATGTGCTCTAGACCCCTAATCATTTTCGTTGCCCTTCGTTGCACTCTTTCCAATTTATCCACATCCTTCCTGTAGTGTGGGGCCCAAAACTGGACACAGTACTCCAGATGAGGCCTCACCAGTGTCGAATAGAGGGGAACGATCACGTCCCTCGATCTGCTCGCTATGCCCCTACTTATACATCCCAAAATGCCATTGGCCTTCTTGGCAACAAGGGCACACTGCTGACTCATATCCAGCTTCTCGTCCACTGTCACCCCTAGGTCCTTTTCCGCAGAACTGCTGCCGAGCCATTCGGTCCCTAGTCTGTAGCGGTGCATTGGATTCTTCCATCCTAAGTGCAGGACCCTGCACTTATCCTTATTGAACCTCATTAGATTTCTTTTGGCCCAATCCTCCAACACAAAGGCAAAGGCAACACATATGAACGCTGTTGGGAGTATAAGATCCATGCCTCACTCCAATACAAAAGTGTGCTGATAGCAGATGCACGATACACACAGATCTTTGTGTGTTCTGACAGTTTGTTGTTTTGCTATATCCTCTTGTTCAGTCTAGACGTTGTTGTGGTGGCCTGGCTATGGGCATGGCCTCCTCCTTGATCTTCACCCTAATAGATATCTGTGTTTGGTCACCTCCCACTGTTTTTGAATCCTGTTAAGAATACCTGTTGGCCCTATAATTTATTACATTCCTCTTTTTTTTCTCCTCCTTTTCAATTTCCCTCCCTCCATCCCGTTTAACTTCTTTTTAACCCTTTGATGGGTTTTATTTGCTCAGAGCCAGATGGGAGTGATTAACACCCTGCCCCATTGTCAGGTGGTGTGGAGGGGAAGAGTGCATGTTCAGCTATCCGACTGGACAGTGCATTTAGTGCCCTTGGCATGCACGGAGCTCTCTATAGGCCAGTGTGGAGTGGGGAAGGGGCAATATTCCTGTACGCATGTTGACTCTCTCTGCTAGATTTGGGGTAGATTACACTCCCCAAATGGAGTCCAGTATCTGCAGTTGCAACGGGCCATTGTAGAGTGGGTGTGAGGCAAGCAAGGATCCTCCATTCTCTTCTGTGCATATCTGTACAGGGCAAAATCTAGTGCTAACATTTTTAAGGGTGATCTTTTATGTTAATCTAGTATAATGTCTTTATTTAAATTTGTGCATTATGCTGTACAACACTCTGGGCATTTTCCAAACAAGAGTATTAATTAATTTTTAACTATTATTGATTTTAGTCTTTAGTTCCTTTTAGTGCTCAGATGGCTTTAATTTACCACTAACTCCAGGACAGTCCTATTTTAGAATCCTGGATCAATTTATAGCAAAGCATCATCTGCTACATGAAGAACAGGTGCTCAGCTCTTAGAGAGCTATTACTTATATAGCTTGGCAGCAGCTACCGAACCAAAGTTAATATATTTCATCAGAATGTTCAACCTGCAAACACCAAGTAAACCTTTAAAGAATTATTGATCGGCTATTGTACGTGGGATTGGATAACCTTGCATAAGTGACTGATGTTTTACTTGTTATCTTACAAGTCTAGGTATGCAACTACTGTTGTTGCACAATGGGGGACTGATTTCTGCAGGTGTTGTGTTCCCATAACTTCAATGGGAAGTTTGAGTGCTCAACATCTTTGAAAAATCAGACTGCGATTCAGGATATTTTACAAAGCAAGATAATCTCCCATGGAAAAAGCCAGCCACTGAGAGAATATTCAGACCATCACAGCCTTTAAACTACACTGGTGATAGTACGAACAAATACAGATAGTAAAATCGTAAGTGCTTTGAAGACATAATATGGTGTGGGTAATATTTTCAAAAGCACCTAAGTGAAAGTCAACGAGGCTTAAGCTCCTAAGTGCTTATGTCACTTTTAAAAATGTTATCCTATATATATATATATATATATATATATTTATATACTTGCTATATCTTCTCCAATCCAATTAAAAATAATTGCTTTTTAAACAGTGCTTCTAGATCTCTCATTTCTTTGAATCCAAATATAGATCTAAAATTATACTTTGTGGGTCAGATTCTGTTCTCCCTAACATTGGTTTAAATCCAGAATACCCTAATTGACTTCACTGAAGATATTCTGGATTTACAGCAGTGTAACTAAGACAAGAGTATGGTTTTACATGTATAAACCATTCTCTTGTATTGTTCCTTTTCTTATATAGGTCATAATGGTGATCCCTTTTTATTAAATTCAGATATCTACCCAGACTCCTGGCTCTCTGAAAGATCTGTCCAAACTTGGACCATTCATGAAACCTTCCAACAAGCAATTTACTGTGCATTCAGAACACATGTCCACTTTCCTTGACTCCTCTTCTCTTGGCATACAATAAGATTTCTGTAGTACTCACTCTTATTTCATCTTGCCTTCTTTGAATGAGTGATAATCTGCTTTTGCCTTGAAGTTGTTAAAGGACTAATCAAGAAAGTTTTCACTGGTAAGTGATTATTATTAAACAAGGTGGTTTAGGGTGATGGGCTGTCTTGGGAGAATGAAAAAGAGATACAAATACACAATCCTTCATGTCTATCTCACTAGTTTGAATCTATTTCACATCGGAATGACTGAAAATCCCTATCATCTACTGGCTTTTCAGTGGTCTCAGTCCAGATCATAGGGTTTTTTCCACATTAAAACAAACAAACCAAACACATTAGCAGATGGTGATATTTGTCAACCTTGTTAGTCTCAGTGAACACGCCAAGAATTGAATGAGCCGTGAAGACTGAACAACCCTCATCCCTATAGGTGAGGTTCTTCATAGGAATGGGTGGGTGAGATTCTGTGGCCTGCGTTGTGCAGGAGGTCGGACTAGATGATCAGAATGGTCCCTTCTGACCTTAGTATCTATGAAACTAGGTGATAGCTCTAGAGACTATATGAAGGCAGGGCAGCTTGTGCTGCTGCTATTAGTATTATTCTGTTTACTGGACCAATAGAGGACTTCAGTCTCCAGTTTGGCACCTTCACCACCAATATAGAATCATAGCATTAAAGGACTGGAAGAGACCTTGAGAGGTCATCTTGTCCGGTCCCCTGCACTCATGGCAGAACTAAATATTATCTAGACCATTCCTGACAGGTGTTTGTCTAACCTGCACTTAAAAATCTCCAATGATTGAGATTCCACAACCTCCCTAGTCAATTTATTCCAGTTCTTTATATATTCCCTTTATTTTTATTTTAGATATCCTAAGTAAACAAAACATTGGCTACTCCACAGGAGGGAGAGAACCAAGTTTTAGGCATTGAGATTTGAATGGAAATTTCTGGAGAAATGTTCAGTCCTCATAAGCATGGCATTTTTTAGTATTTTGTGATTTTACTGTTGCTTTCATACTGTTAGAAAACAGTAAGTGTAGGCAGGTGCTGTGCACATTTCTCTACATGGCTCCATAAATGCTGTAACCCTACTTTTAAACTTTCTTTAATGAAACTGGATGAAATATATGGTAGTTTTGTGAGCATCTGGGATTTAATTGAAGCCATCTGATTCTGTTCACTGTGACCTAAGCTGGTTGTATCCCATTCTCATAGAAGTGAAAGTCCTTATGCCATATAGTTCACATCAACCGCTATGATTTATAGTCTATTCATAGTCACAACCATCCAGACAGATTGACATTCTTCACTCACTAAATTATAGAAGAACTCATCCTCATTTTGCATTTTGTCTTAATTCTTTTCTTTCAGTTAGGGCATGAACCTTAACTGGAAAGATCTTTTGCTTCATTTTCTAGTCTGTTTCCTGCCGCATTACTGCTGGATCTTCCAGGACAGAGCCATATTTTTTACAATTACATTCTGTATCAATGACAGTAAAATATTCATGTTGCATTTAGTATTGGGTCAAAGAACGTGCTTGCATAGCGCACTGGTAGTGGTTATTTTGCCAGCTGTCCTCATGACAATTAATATAATTCATAGACCAAGTTTTGATCTGGTGCATTTGAAGGACACAGAACCTCAATCACACAACTTGCTGTTACATTCATTGCACTTTCTTATTTGATGAATATATGTGGATTATTAGCCCATCATGAGAAGCGATGAACATTGTAGAAGGCATATACCGTAGAACATCATCAATTTGCACATCACTAATCTACGCACTTTATAACTTGCATACATGAAAATGGTCTCATCGCAGTTCTCAAGAAACATTTAATATCAGGCTCATTTTGCTAAGATTTCATTATTTTTGCATAATAAACTACAAAACTTTTCCTATGGCCTTGTGAAGTATTATCAGTAGTGAAAACTAAATTATAATTGTCATTACTATTAGGGTTTTGCTTTTAATTATTATTCCTGGGTTGGTTCACTTACTTGCTAAAACACAATATTCTGTCATTCCTAAAGTTTCTGTGTCATTAGTGAGAATCATTAAGGCTTTCCTGTAAATTGATCAAAAGAATTAAAGACTGTTATGTGTGCCTTCCTCTTTCAGACAGATATACCCAGCTATTTTAAAGAACTTGTATGGTACCTTTAACAATAGATATCCAGGAATTTATGCACATGATTACATGTAACAAGTTAATAGGGTTACTGTTGAATAGGTGTATGAAAAATGGTCAAGATTAACTGAGGACAGTTGTGACCCTCCATTTAGAATTTGATGCAAATTAATTTTAAGGATTCACAAAGTGTGAATCATTCTTCCATGATTTCTGGCACTGAATATAATGATGCTGATGGTGGTGGAACCCATTCTTGCAAAATTTCCATCTGAAGTGACATATTTGGTTATGTTTAAATAAACTGATTCAGAAAGCTTCAAATAAGCACCCACCCATTGGGATTTTACCTCAACCTAATTTAGGTCCTGATACTGAAAAGTGTTTAGCACTTCTTTGTTGTTGCTCAGTGCCATCAACTTCCATTGTCATCAGTGGGAGCTGAGGTTGCTCAGCTCAGTAACTATATCTCTCAAATATTACTGGATACCTAATTGCTCGTTCCCATATGATCAATCTGTAATTCAGCCATATCAGCAATCACTTTAATTTGGTCCAATCTCTAATTCTAGCATGTCATCAGGCAACAAGAAGAACAGATAAATTGGTTTCACTTGACAGATCATAGCTATGTAGGACAGGAAGGGACCTTGATAGGTTATCTAGTTCAGTCCTCTGCCCTGAAGCAGGACTAAGTATTATCTAGACCACCCCTGATAAGTGTTTGTCTAACCTGTTCTTAAATATCTCCAATGATGGAGATTCCACAACCTCACTAGATAATTTGTTCCCGTGCTTAACTACACTTACAGTTAGGAAGTATTTCCTAATGCCTATGTCTATGTCTATGCTACTACCTATGTTGACAAAACGTATGTTGCTCGCGGTGTGAATATTCCACCCCCTGAGTGACATAATTTACACCCAATATAAATGCTAATGTGCACAATGCTATGTCGGGAGGTGAGCTTCTCCTGCTGACATAGCTTGTGCCTCTGGCAAGGTTTTTTTTTTTTACAGCAATAGGAGAGCTCTCATCTGGTGGCATAGAGCACCTTCATCACACACACACTGTAGAGCTCTGCTGCAGCACTGTAAGTGTAGACATGCCATAACCTAAATCTTCCTTGCTGCTATTTAAGCCCATTGCTTCTTGTCTTGTCATCCAGGGTTAAGGAGAAGAATTTATCACCCTCCTCTTTATAACAACTTTTTACATTCTTGAAGATTGTTATTATGTCCCCACACACCAGTCTTCTTCTCCAGACTAAACATGTTTTTTAATTTTTCCTCACAGGTCATGTTTACTAGACCTTTAATCATTTTTGTTACTCTCCTCTGGACTTTCTTCAGTTTGTCTACATCTTTCCCAAAATGTAATGCCCAGAACTGGACACAGTAGTCCTGCTGAGGTCTTATCAGTGCTGAGTAGAGTGCAAGAATTAGTTCTCATGTCTTGCTTACAACGGTCCTGATAATACATCCCAGAATGAGTTTTCCTTTATTTTTTTTGCAACAGCGTTACACTATTGACTCATATTAGTATGGGATCCACTATAACCCTCAGATCCTTTTCTGCAGTACTCTTTTGGAGGCAGTCATTTCCCATTTTGTATTTGTGCAATTGATTATGCCTTCCCAAATATAGTACTTTGCATTTGTTCTCATTAAATTTCATCCTATTTATTTCAGACCATTTCTCCAGTTTGCCAAGATCATTTTTAATTCTAATCCTCTCCTCCAAAGTGTTTGCAACTCCTCTCAGCTTGGTATCATCCACAGTCTTTATAAGTGTACACTCTGTGCCATTATCCAAATCATTTATGAAAATATTGATTAGAACCAGAACCAGGACAGATCTGTGGGCACTGACTTGATATGCCTTTCCAGCTTGACTGTAACCATTGATAGCTACTCTTTGAGTATGTTTTTCCAACCAGGCAATATTTATAGGCTATATTTCCCTAGTTTAATTCCAAGAAGGTTATGTAAGACAGTAACAAAAACCTTGCTAAAGTTGAGATATATCATATCTACTGCTTCCTGCCAATCCACAAGGCTTGTTACCCTGTCAAAAAAGAATATTAGGTTTGACATGATTTGATCTTGCCAAATCAATTATAACTGTTGTTGTATCAATTTATAATCTTCTAGTGCTTATAAATTGATTGTTTCATTATTTGCTCCATTATTTTTCTGGGTACCAAATTTAAAACAACTCGTCTATAATCCCTTTGGTTATTCTTATTCCCCTTTTTACAGATTGGCATATATTTGCCCTTTTCCAGTCCTCTAGAATCTCTTCTGTCCTCCACAAGTTCTCAAAGGTAGTCACTAATGGCTCAGAGATCTCTTCAGCCAGTTCCTTAAATATTCTAGGATGTACGTCATCAGGTTCTGCTGACTTTAAGACATCAAACTGGTTTAAAGAAAAGGAGTACTTGTGGCACCTTAGAGACTAACAAATTTATTTGAGCATAAGCTTTTGTGAGCTACAGCTCACTTCATCAGATCCATTCAGTGGAAAATACAGTGGGGAGATTTATATACATAGAGAACATGAAACAATGGGTGTTACCATACACACTGTGAGGAGAATGATCAGGTAAGGTGAGCTATTACCAGCAGGAGAGCGGGGGTGTGTGTGAACCTTTTGTAGTGATAATCAAGGTGGGCTATTTCCAGCAGTTGACAAGAATGTCTGAGGAACAGTGTGGGGTAAACCTGTCACGGCAAACCTGGTGGCTGAACTTTGTGACTTTGTCCTCACCCATAACTATTTCACATTTGGGGACAATGTATACCTTCAAATCAGTGGCACTGTTATGGGTACACACATGGCCCCACAGTATGCCAACATTTTTGGCTGTCTTAGAACAATGCTTCCATAGCTCTCGTCCCCTAATGCCCCTACTCTACTTGTGCTACATTGATGACATCTTCATCATCTGGACCCATGGAAAAGAAGCCCTTGAGGAATTCCACCATGATTTCAACTATTTCCATCCCTCAATCAATCTCAGCCTGGACCAGTCCACACAAGAGATCCACTTCCTGGACACTAAGGTGCTAATAAGCGATGGTCACATAAACACCACCCTATACCAGAAACATACTGACCACTATTCCTACCTACATGCCTCCAGCTTTCATCCAGACCACACCACATGATCCATTGTCTACAGCCAAGCTCTACTATACAACCGCATTTGCTCCAACCTCTCAGAAAAACACCTACAAGATCTGTATCAAGCATTCTTACAACTACTGTACCCACCTGCTGAAGTGAAGAAACAGATTGACAGAGCCAGAAGAGTACCCAGAAGTCACCTACTACAGGACAGGCCTAACAAAAAAAATAACAGAACGCCACTAGCCATCACCTTCAGCCTCCAACTAAAACCTCTCCAACGCATCATCAAGGATCTCCAACCTATCCTGAAGGATGATCCATCACTCTCACAGATCTTGGGAGACAGGCCAGTCCTTGCTTACAGACAGCCTCCCAACCTGAAGCAAATACTCACCAGCAACCACACACCACATAACAGTACCACTAACCCAGGAACCTATCCTTGCAACAAAGCCCTTTGCCAACTCTGTCCACATATCTATTCAGGGGACACCATCATAGGGCCTAATCATATCAGCCACACTATCAGAAGCTCGTTCACCTGCACATCTACCAATGTGATATATGCCATCATGTGTCAGCAATGCCCCTCTGCCATCTACATTGGTCAAACTGGACAGTCTCTATGTAAAAGAATAAATGGACACAAATCAGATGTCAAGAATTATGACATTCAAAAACCAGTCGGAGAACACTTCAATCTCTTTGGTCACTCGATTACAGACCTAAAAGTTGCAATTCTTCAACAAAAAAATTCAAAAACAGACTCCAACGAGAAACTGCTGAATTGGAATTAATTTGCAAACTGGATACAATTAACTTAGGCTTGAATAGAGACTGGGAGTGGATGAGTCATTACACAAAGTAAAACTATTTCCCCATGTTTATTTCCCCCCCCCCACACACACACACACTGTTCCTCAGATGTTCTTGTCAACTGCTGGAAATGGCCCACCTTGATTATCACTACAAAAGGTTCCCCCTCCCCCGCCCCCGCTCTCCTGCTGGTAATAGCTCACCTTAAGTGATCACTCTCCTTACAGTGTGTATGGTAACACCCATCGTTTCATGTTCTCTGTGTATATAAATCTCCCCACTGTATTTCCACTGAATGCATCCGATGAAGTGAGCTGTAGCTCACGAAAGTTTATGCTCAAATAAATTTGTTAGTCTCTAAGGTACCACAAGTACTCCTTTTCTTTTTGTGAATACAGACTAACATGGCTGCTACTCTGAAACTGGTTTAAGTAATGCTTAACTTGTTCTTTCCCTATTTTAGCCTCAGATCCTATCCCATTTACGCTGATATTCACTATGTCATTCATCCAATTACTGCAAACTTTTTTGGTGAAAACTGAAACACAAAAGGCATTTAATACTTCAACTTTTGGTGCATTTTCTGTTTTTACTTTTCCCTCCTCATTAAGTAAGGGGCCTATCCTGTTCTTGGTCTTCTTCTTGCTTCTAATACATTTGTAAAATGTTTTCTTGCTACCCTTTATGTCCCTAGCTAGTTTAATCTCATTTTGTGCCTTGACCATTCTAATATTGTCCCTACATGCTTGTGTTATTTTCTTTTTTACGTATATTAATCCTTTGTAATTTGACCTAATTTTCACTTTTTGGTAGGACTCTATTTTGAGTTTCAAGTTGTTGAAGATATCTTGGTTAAGCCAGGGCAGGCTCTTACTATACTTCTTATCTTCCCTAGTCATTTGGATAGTTTGCTCTTGTGCCCTTAATAACATCTTTTTTAAGACTGCCAACTCTCTTAAACATTTTTCCCCTTACAGTTGTTTCCCATGGGATCCTGCCTACCAGCTCCCTGAGTTTGCTAAAGTCTGCCTTTTTGATTATCCCTAATAAGATTGGTTTTGTTTATAGATTTGTCTTTGTAATAGAAGCATGACTATAAACTATTTGTCATTCATCTGCAGATGTGTGCATGCAAGGAACAATGAACAGCAATGTCAGGAAGATTTCTCTCTCTAGCTTTCTGGGGGTATGTATGTGTATGTGTTTTAAAACTAAACTTTCATGAAAACACTTCATAACAAGCTTCTGAGCAAACAAAACTTTTAATAAATAAAATGATCTACAGTATTCCTATCCCAGGCGCTTTTAACAACTGCTCTTGTTGTCTACAGAAGAGGCAGGCAAATGAATTTTCACACCCTGACCTAATTCTAGGAAAATAGTTTTATGGCTGCTAAAACCCAGCAGCCGGTGCCTGAGTTACAGTGCTATTCCAAAAGAAAGGATGGAATACAAACAGGAACCACTTTTTTCTCTGTGTGTTTTTGCTTAACTAATAGGGTAGCACCAGGTGGACATTGTGTTAAAAAGTAGGCTACCCAGAGAGATTGATATCTGGCAACAGTTGGGTTCATTTACTATGCCACTTTCTGGAAGTCTCACAGAATGTACACCTGCACCCAGTAATTTATTGTCCATTCCAGGCTCTCTCATTACATTTCA
Source organism: Dermochelys coriacea (assembly GCF_009764565.3). Taxonomy (NCBI): domain Eukaryota; kingdom Metazoa; phylum Chordata; order Testudines; family Dermochelyidae; genus Dermochelys; species Dermochelys coriacea. The sequence continues at coordinate 93,057,408 of NC_050073.1, read as the reverse complement.
CTCTTTAATATTAAACATGCCTGTTTTCACTGGAGACCAAAGTATCCTTGTTCAGATTTGCATATGGCTTTTCTGATTACCATTTGATGTAAGGCCAGAAAGAAGAATTATAACCAGATAGAATAGATCTGTTCTCTTAATGATTGTTGTGGACTTGCCTTTCGTGAGTCTTTTATATATAATAAACAACATTTATAATATAGACCAGATTAGACAAGTGAGGTAGCCAGTACATTACAATGGCATAGTAAGGAAGCTGCAGTCGATAAAAAAGTTAATAGGCCCCTGCCAGTCACATCAGGTGTAAGAGGAAGGAGAGGTTGGATCAACGGGGAACTAAGAGATGGAAGGGTGTATCCTCTGTACTCCTGGTTGGCTAAAACAAAGAAAGTCTATAGGAATTACCCATTAAAGCGTGTGAGCAAAAATCAGCCTTGATGTAAAAGGGTGCAACTCCCAGACAGGGACCTCTATGTCAGCCAACATCTCACTTGTGTTTAAAGTACATACTGTCATCATCATCATCAGTGAATATGACTTTCACATTGTGTGAGGATTTAAATAGTTTAAATGTATCAATTTCATTTCATATAAATTTAAAAATGATTGTTTGCCCTCCTATAGCAGTTGCCATCCGAGGGGGTATGTCTTCACTACCCGCAGGATTGGCATGCAGCGATCGACCCAGTGGGGAACCATGTATTATGTCTAGTCTAGACATGATAAATCGACCCCCGAGTGCTCTCCTGTCAACTCCTGTACTCCACAAGAGGCGCAGGCAGAGTCGATCAGGGAGCAGCAGCAGTCGACTCACCGCGGTGAAGACACCACAATATGTCGATCTAAGTATGTCGACTTCAGCTACGTTATTCACGTAGCTGAAGTTGCGTAACCTAGATCGATTCCCCCCACGCCACACACACAGTGTAGACCAGGGCCAAGTGTCTCAAAGCAATTTATAAACCTCAGACATGCCTGTGAGGTAAGGAAGTATTATTTTACCCAGGCTACAGATCGATAAAATAAAGCAAAGGGCCATTTCAGTTACTTGTCCACAGTGGGTCAGTAATGGAATCGAGATTAGAACCTCACCAAAATTCCACTTCTGTGGCGTTCACTTTATCAGATTAAACTATAAACTAAACTTAAATATGTAAGTAATCAGATATTAAGTAAGGAGCTGATCCAAAGACCATTGCAATTAATGAAATGTTTCAATTGACTTTAGTAGATTTTGGATCAGGCCCTGAAAAGCATAGTTAACTTAGAAGTGATTTAATCAGAAAAGGACTACGTCCAAGTTAGAGTACTTCCTCAGGGATCATACACATGCACTGTAGTCATCAAAATATCATGTGCATTCCTGCATTGTTTTGTTTTCAACAGGAATAATGAGTTGGACAATGTTACAGTCATAGAAAGGATTTTCTTTTTCCAACTCCTCATGGTATCATTTAACATATTCTGCATTTGTATTTCAAGTTTGTTTTAAAATTTCTTCCATTTAAAAATTGCAGAAAGAGAAATGGAGGTATATGGGGGAAACCTATTGTAGGTTTTTATGTATGGATGCGAGTGTGGTCCATTGTACTGTGTTATACCATTTTGGAGACAGCAATATAAAGCTCGTCTTTCTTGGGTGATATTGAGAAACAGGACATGTTGATGATTGAGTGTAAGGGACTGTAAGGGAATCTGAGTTTAAGGAAGATGGCAAAGTTCAGATGTCTTTAACAAATCTTATTTGTTGTGCATGCAAAACTCCCATTAGAAATAAACAGGAATTTTGCCTGAACTAAGATGAAGCAAAAAAACAACAACAACAACAACAAAAAACACCAAACAAACACCTTCAAAATGTGTCTGTAACTGTATGTATATTTTCAGAATTAGGCACAGGCTATGTATATTTAGAAATCCTGTTCTAAATTATATGCATATCAATGATATCTATGATATTAATAAATTCCTGGTTCTTATAGATAGATAGATAGATAGATAGATAGATAGATGCAGTGTTAGTATAGCTTTGTTGGTCCCAGGATATTAGAGAGACAAGGTGGGTTAGGTAATATCCTTCACTGGACAAACTTTAATTGGATTGAACAGAGACACTGTATCTATGGCTTATTACAACCATCTGTAACCCACTCCTCCCCAGCTCCCCTTTTTTTTGTCCTATGATTGCCGGGATGTTAATGGGCCACTCAACCTTGAATGATCCCTTAGAATATGAGCTAACTACCTATGCTAAACAATCTGTTCCACCTTGTGTTTAGTTGTGGGGTTTGGAGTACCTTTCCCAGATCCAAAGAAGAGCTTTGTATAGCTAGAAAGCTTGTCTCTCTCACCAAGAGAATTTGCTCCAATAAAAGATATTATTTCACTCTCATTGTGGCTATTATGTAGTTTTCTTCATACATAGATTTCAAAGCCTTTCAGAAAGGAAGGGAAACACTATCCCCATTATACAGATGAGAAAATTGAGGAACAGAGAGTAAAATGACATAAGTAGATGTTCCACACAGAATCATTTACTTTTCTTAGGTCCACAAAGTATGACAGATAAAAACTACTGGCTAGTGAATATCTGAAGGTTTGCTGGGAAGCCTACACACTCAAAAATTTGAAGGCTTTTCCAAATGATCAGAACATCCTGCATCCACAAAATGGGACTGAAAGAAGCTTTCTCATAAGATTTTTTGGTATTTTGTCATTCATGCCATGCCAGAAATATCATCAGCAAAACCCTTACCCCTGTATTTTGGCAGTTGGAATAAAGAACAGAGGCAGAGAAAATGAGTTTTTTCCTCTCTCTCTAAAGACAAACATTTTCAAACTTCATAGGTCAATTAGGATTTTAACTGGATCAGTTCACCCATTCCTAATAAGCACAATATGATTCTGGTCAATGTAATGTAAGACACCTCTGATTTGAATGTGTGTCTACAATTCCTGTTTGGTTTAAGTTTCAGGCACTGATCATTGAATTTGGAGGGCAATTATTGAAAATCAACCTTTATTAAGCAGCATCTGTTTAGAAAATGATTCAAGGGGGTGAAAAATAAATTTCACATTTATTTTGTTGGGAGGAGGCATAGGTTTGAGTGGTTACATTATAAAGAAAATCCTTTGGAAAGCTGGCCTCAAATTTTGAGGTATTCAACATCAATATTTAGGTGCTGAGGGAAAATCTTTTGTGGGGAATTTTTTTTGACCCATTGTTAAGTGATATGTTGCCCATTCATTGTTTTTCATAGAACAAAAAAATTTTGAAAAGAGCTCCTTTATATTATGAATGACTGTTCTATAGAGATTTCCTGAGGGAATATTTTCTCAAGTGCTCTATAAATATTGAAATGGTAAATGGCAAATTTATAAATGGTAAATTTTGTAAGTTTTTCTTAATTCCCAGTTCTCCTCCATTTTCTTTACAAGACAATCCTCATTCTGAATAATTGAGCATTCAATCTTAGATCCTTAGCTGTCTTTCCACTCAGCTGATCCAGGTTGTGACATAGTGGTTAGGAATGGCATGAGGGAAGCTTGTGTTGATACTACCTGTGCACATTCATTCATACAGACTATTCTTCTGACACCTTTCACAAGAACTAAATTCACTCCCAATGACCTTTGAACAATTTAATTCTGAGATTACAAAAGGAAAAAAAAACACATTGTGATCCTGGTAACACAGATGTACACATTTGCTTTTAGAAAATCAAATATTGTTCCTGTTGATGTTGTGACAAGTAATTTCAACAACAATACATATTTGGCCGACTCGAGAATGTAGTACGCCTCATCCTTTGGATTGTGCATGGTTTGCTCTGTGCTAACAATGACAACAATTACAGAACTCACATGCATCTGCCAAGTGAACAGATGGCCTTGTAGATGGAGAATGAGAAAGAAAGAAAGAAAAGAACAAGCTAAAATAAAACCCAAAATCACAAAGATACTAAACTAAAAACGGATACACAGGGGCAGGAAAAAAATATTTACAATCATTTACAGTGTCAGGAAAAATGGAAACTGCACCTTTGACATTTTCAGAGGAGCACAAAAGCATTGGATTGAGATATTTTGGGTTCATAATTCACCACTTATAATTCCAGCACATTTGGTTGGGTAGGCCATTGTTATATCTACAAAAGTTATGTTCCTAATTCTGATCCTGGTAAGACTACTGTTCAAGGACTTCATTAGGAACTTCATAAAGCAACTCTTAGTATTGTTGAAAAGTGTAGGGTACGCAGATCTGGAGAATGAAGAGGTCTGTTTATCCATTAAATGTGTGCAGCGTGGGCAGCAGAAGTACAAGCTTCTCTCACACAGCACCATCAATGGGCCTCAGCCTTGTTTTTGGAGACTGCCTTTATCATGAGCTGGGAGTTCTGTCTTTGTGGCTTGTTCAGCTCCACCTATGCAGAGCATGCTAGTTAATTTAGTGACAAACACAGAGGTGGTATTTATAACATGGACAAGTTTCCAGCAGGAACATGTCCAAGAATGCTAAAGAAATTTCACACAGGCTGCCAGAATTACCTGGTTTAATGATATTAGTTACTGCAGGTCCGAGCTTGATTTAGACCAGTGGAAGGCTTGAACTGATGCACTCTGACCAGCTCATCTCCCCAGCTCAGGCAGTGTTTGGGTTTTTTTCAGTACCCCAGTGACCAATGGTCGGAAGTATGATTTCACCAGCATATTGATCAGTGTCAATAGCAGATTATGAACTATAAACCCTAAAGATTATCAATATCACTATAATTACCATAGCTCCTAATAGCACTAGTCATGGACTAGGACCAGATTGTGAAATGTACTGTACAAACACAGAACAAAGACAGTCCCTGCCCCCAAAGATGTAAGTATAAGACAAGAGACAACACAGATGGATACAGACAGGGGAGTACAAGGAAACCATTACACAGTGTTGGTCAACATGATAAACTTACTTAGGCTTAGAATCTCCAGCGCCTAGTGGCACATGAGGCAACCCATTTTTAACACTGCCTCCTGACCAAAGCAAGAAGTTTGACGCCATCATAAGTTGTCTCCATGATGGCAGCATCCCATGATGACTCTGATCATCATAGAAAGTCACCTTTTAATAGATCGTCCTGTGATACATCATTCTTCCTCCTCTAGTCCTGCTCTTCCCTGCAGGTGAAATCCTGTCTAAGACATACTTTGTGCTTCTGCCATTGTAGTAGGACATAGAAATTACTGAGAGTTTGGCAATCTAATTATTTAGTCCACAGTCTGCTGACCCATCCACGTGATACAGCTTTTCCACATTGTTTACATGAGCTTCCAATAAATTCCCAAAATTATTTTTAAACAATGTTGGTGGAATGAATGCATTCATCTTCATTTTGTGTACTTCCACCATCTGACACATTTCTGAGGCATGCAATCTCATTTTGGTATGTAGATATATCTTCTTATTCTTCCAGATGTTTCTTTGACAAACAGGAAAATGGTCCACTGGTTTTACCAATTCTAGCCTCACCTGTTTAGTGAGCTGGCCATTAGCAGATATTGGAATTACAATATAGATGCTGAGTAATCAACTCTTTGGTACTCTTCTCCACCAATCACACATCTACCAATGTTGACAGAACTCTCATCTCCAAGTTCCAAGGAGGGTAACGAGACAGCTTTGTGCATGTTTAAGGGGAGCTCATCCCAAGAGTGAGGGACAGCATGGGAAAGCCTGAAGGTCCTTCTTTGAAGATGTAAGAAGTGCTTAATGGAGGCTGGCATCTAGGTATAATGAATTTCAATAATCCAGCCTACAGGTCACAAAGGCATTGATCATCATAGAAAGTCACCTTTTAATAGTAGCAGCATTGAGGAGTCTTAAAGAACTCCAAGGCATCAGGCTGATATGATAATCTGGCCTGGGAGCAAATTTCCTTAATAGAGGGTGACATAACATTCTTTAAAGACAGGTGGGGAGTGTGATCAACCTTACAGGAAGAAGTGCAAGAAGCACATATTTGCTCCTTTCATCACCAGGTAAAGAACTACTATCTAGTGCTTTCCTCCTAGAATGCATCAGGACATTGTTGCTTGGTCACTTCAGTTCTGTAAGCATTTTTCTCGTCGCATCACCCTTCCAACTTATACACAGAGGAGCAAGAGCATGAACTTGTCTTGAATCCTGAAAAAGTTTTGCACATTTCTGTGTGGCAAAGCAAACTGGTAAAAAGAACTCTTTGCGCATTAGCATCCTCATCAAGCATGTGTGTGTCCTGAATATTTTCTTTTTATATGGACCTTACAATCAACAAAGTTAATGACACACCACTGGTATTTTTAATCTGAAACCTCTGGCAAGGTAGTTGAGTTACTGTGTATGATTAATTACAGAAATGTGGAGATATTAACATATTAATATGGGAAAATGACTACAGTCTGGAGGTCTTTCCAGGTTTTCTTTGGCTTCATACAATGTTTCTTTTAGTTACATTAAAAAAAAGAACAAACAGACTGAACTCATTGTTAGGAGAGGCAAGTAAAATAATCTTTATTAAATATTTGGAGACTGAACACATCAGGGCATATTCTGATCTCATTTACTCTAGTGTGACTCTACAGTAATTTCATTTATTTCAAAGCAGGTACTCCTAGTTTACACTGGTATTAGTCAAAGTACAGTCTGGCCCACTGCTTTTAAAGATCAAACAAACAAAACAGGCTATACTGATTCAATTTGACCCACAGAACTTTTCCTTCTCACACATACATATTGGCTATATCTGCAGCTGCTATAAATCAACATTGCCCCACTGAAGTCACAATGGAGCTATGCCAATTAATACCAAATGAGGATGTGGTCCACTGACTTCAGCAGGAGTTGTACATGCATATATGTGGCAGAATTTGGTTCACTGTATGGTGATCTACCTACCTTTCCATATAGATATATAGAGTCATCTCTTTCTATGACTGGGTCTGTCTCTTTCTAACTTCCAAATATATATTATACTCTATTTATTCTTTTATCTGGTAGTTTGGACAAATGTCAATATCTTAAGGGTTAAAAGCCACTAGTTTTGTTGAATGAAGGGATTTGGTATTTGAAAATCCATCCTTGTGAAGATACACTTAATAAACTAGCTTCCCTGATGAGGTCTCAAGAATATCTCTTTATTTTCTTTAAGGAAAATCTATCTAGCTTTAAAGGTCAAATGTTAAATGACTGCTGGTGTTGATTTATGGCCAATAGTCACTTAATTTCTGTTATGGGAACTCTGAGGACAGGCTTGGTCTCCAGGCTGTGATAAAATGTGGTTTAAGTATACCATTTATTACTTGTCCCTTTATGATTAATTGATCATTTGGAATGCTGATTATTTAATCATCCTAAATATTAATCAACAGCCAGTTAGACAATAGCCGTAAATTGCTTTAATACCAGTGTCCAGGTGGCCACTGGAAGAAAAAAGTCCCTCCAATTTAAGGGCTGACTTCGATTTTGCTGTCAAATAGGCGCTAGGAACATCATCTCCTCACCACTTCCTGCTGAAAGCTTAGTACAGCTCAAGTATTTTACCAAAAGTAAGTCTCTGAAACTTTTGAATCAGGGCTTTTACTCAGCAAATGTCTGAGAAGTTTTCATTTCCAAGATAAGTTACTGTGCACCATGCGGTCCATGTTCTGTCTGACTATCACAGGAACTTCTGTTTGGGTTGGCCACATAGAAACGTACAAAGTCACAGTAGATCAGGACATCAATGAAATTAGCAACAGTTCAAACTGCTATTGTGGTGGCAGCCAAATTTATGTCATCACAATTAAGTATGTGCTCCCATACAATGAGATTGACTCTATTAGGGAAGAATACCATTTTTGGCATCCTTCTCAATAATTCACGTTAGCATTCAGTATTGTTCTACTGATATATGGTGGGCCAAATAATATGTTTGGTATAGATCCAGTGTAACTGAGATCACAGTCTTACCTACTGAGTCTCTATACCTGAAGAAATAGCATGGTTTAGAATTCAAAGCAAGAAGTTGGGACTCATCATACTTGGTTCTATTCCCATCTCTACCACTCATTTACCATGTGGCCTCTGTTGTGATAATTGGGCCTACAAATGTACCTTAAATTGAAAGCTCAACTGTAAAAGAAAAAAAAAAAGGGGGGGGAGTGAAAGTTCCTAAATTGTCCCAATGACCTGTGTCAAGGTTCCTTCCTCACTCTGAACTCTAGGGTACAGATGTGGGGACCTGCATGAAAACCTCCTAAGCTTACTTTTACCAGCTTAGGTTAAAACTTCCCCAAGGTACAAACTATTTTACCCTTTGCCCTTGGACTTTTGCTGCCACCACCAAACATCTAACACCGGTATTATTATTATTAAGAAAGTTTGTTTGGAAACGTCTTTCCCCCCAAAATCCTCCCAAATCTTACCGCCTTTTTTCTGGGGAAGGTTTGCTAAAAATCCTCACCAAATTTGCATAGGTGACCACAGACCCAAACCCTTGGATCTTAAGGACAATGAAAAAAGCATTCAGTTTCTTAAAAGAAGAATTTTAATAGAAGCTTATTAATTAATAAGCCTTTCTTAGATAAGTTAATAGGCTATAATTATATATATATATATACACACACACACACACACACAGAGCTATAATAATTATAATGAAAACACTTCCTATACTTTAGCCCCTTGTTTGGGGCTCTAATTTCACAGACCATTGCTTCAGAACATTGTACACCTCAGAGTGTAAACTAACTTCCTTCATGTATAAATAATTATGGTAAATTACAGAAGTTTATTGTACATATTTGGTGTCCTATCTCTAAAGAGAGGAGAGAGGTTGCTGAGGAAGAGCGTGTGTGTACGTGTGGGGGGGGGGGGTTGGAGACATTTGCCTGCTGCTGACCTATATTTCATTTTAATCTGAAACAACTCCTATATGAAAAATAAAATCCTTAAACAATATCATAAAGCTACCATATCATTTGGCACAATTGGCATTCCCTGCTTGGGAGAAGCCCTGGACACAAAGTACATTGGCAGGGCAGTGTAGGAGCCCAGGACTGGAATTTCATGGCCTACATATGATATAATTAAGTAACAGTCACAGAAGTGTATGGGAGAAGCTTGAACAGCACCTGCGTTTACTATTCTTGGCTCAAGCTGAGTGCTGTTTGTCATTTGTCGGGGCACCAAATTTCCCAATAACTAAAAAAGACCTCCCATATATTTCAAATACCACAGAGTGTTGTTATCCTTTGAAAATATAAATCAAAGAGTATGTTCCTCATGCTAGTATGCTAACTAAACAGCATCTCATTTCCCATTCCAGAGGCCCTATAATTATTCTCCAAAACAACTGATTTTTTTTTTCTGAATGTCAATTTAGTAGTTTCTGTCAGCAAGCATTTTCATCAGTGTTTCTTTATGGCTGTTAGCAGTTCCCTGTTGGTACATGGCTCACCTCCTGATAAAGACTGGAGAGGAGTGCCACAGTGAAATGTGCATCATTCAACTTCCTTCAGATGTGGTGCAAGACCATAACTAAGAACTTAATTGCACATTTGCTAACCCTAACCAAGTCCACAGAAAAAGACATTGCAGGCAATTAATTATGATTTATTGGCAGCAATGAGTTAAGCCTACAAAGGACAAAGGTTCAATCTGGATATATGTCTGAATTTATCTTAACTACAATAGTCTAGAAACCAGGATGCAAAAATCCCAAGAACAATATTTTCCATGTAATATTGGTCCTGTATTTCAGTGTCTGATAACAATGGGAATAGTACTTGTCTTTTTTGTGGCACTTTCATATCCGATCCCAGCCAGATTAAGAGGGAAGAGATGCCACCAGGTTTAAAAGAAAAAAAACCCTTTCTGAACCTTAAAGGTTTTGTTTGTTTCTTATTTTACATGGACCAATTCATCCGTTCTAACTTATCAGAGTGGTCTAGATTTCACAAAAAGAAAAGGAGTACTTGTGGCACCTTAGAGACTAACAAATTTATTTGAGCATAAGCTTTCGTGAGCTGTACAGAGCTGTAGCTCACGAAAGCTTTTGCTCAAATAAATTTATTAGTCTCTAAGGTGCCACAAGTACTCCTTTTCTTTTTGCAGATACAGACTAACACAGCTGCTACTCTGAAACCTGTCTAGATTTCTGTTATTGGAAATGCTGTATTTCTGTAAGCTTCCTATTAATTACTCAGAGGAGTTTACTTATATGTCTGTTTCTTCAACCACTTGCTATGCAGCAAATTACTACCTGTGTGGAAGGCTACAGTAGAGTAGAGCATTAAAAATAACTAAATTAAGTACAATATGTAATTAGCATGAGTGAAATCTTGGCCCTGTTGAAATCAATAGCAAACCTTCAGTTGACTTCAGTGTGGATGAAGTTTGCTATTAATATCCCCTACTGAAGTAGGTTTGTAGAGAGGCAGGACTCACCTGTGCAGCGCCTCCTGCTAGTCATCCTGGGAGTTAGCTCTTCCAGCCCAGGAGCGCCCTCTGCAGGCCAGTGTCCCACTTGCCTCAGGCCCCCAAGTCCCTCCCAGACCCCAGTGCTCCTTTATCTTGGGTGCTGCCCCCAGCAGTACACCTGCTCTCTGGGTCTCCCCACCCAGGGGAACCCCCAACCCTCTATTCCCACCTCACTTCAATCTATGGCTACTGCCAGTCACCATCTAGCCCCCGCTCACTGGGGCAGACTGCAGTGTACAAGCCATTCATCATTGGCAAAGGGGGGGTTGGACCTTCTGCCTTTGCCTACCCTGGGCTGCACCTCTGCAACCCCAGTACTCTTCCCAGCCTTTAACAAGGCCTGCAGCCTGGGGGGTTTCCAGGCTGGAGCTCCCCCAGCCTTCTTCAAGCCATGCTCCACTCTAGGTACCTTATTCAGCTCCAGAGCAACCAGTCCCATCTCTCTCCACAGCTAGAGAGAGACTGCCTGAGTTCCTGGCTCACAGCCTTTTATAAGGCCAGCTGTGGCCTGATTGGGGCATGACCCCAGCTGAGGCTACCTTCCCGTCAGCCCTCTACCAGGGCTCGCTTTAACCCTTTCAGGCCCGGAGCGGGTGACCACCCCGCTACAAGGTTGTATTCAAAATTATAATTATATTAGTCTGAGCTGGTGAAATTGTTAATAATTATAGTTTATCAGACAAAAATGGCATTTTCATGATTGTCAAATAATATGTAAACTCATCTTGATTTCTGCACATGTCTGAGTCATTTTGAAGTATGGTATTTGCAGAATAGTTGACACAAATAATATTCAGCATATGGGTTATTCACAGATTATTCCTCCTGACTATTTGTATGACATGACATTGTTCACACACCCTGGCTGGATCACTTAGTTTAAACCGGAGAAGAAAAGGAAATAATGAATAACAAACTTTTGAGTGCGAATTTTGGACAAATATTCATTCATGAAACTTTTGGGTTTCCCTGAAAGTATTTCCCTGAATAACCTAAGTAAGTGTTGCAATCCTTGGAAACAAGAAATGGTATGTGACCCTATGAATAACATGAGAGTGAATTTGCTACACACATTCCTAACATAATTCAAACATCTTTATTTAGGCTTGTGACAAACTCTGCTATTACTGCATTATGTGAGCGTGAAAGTTTCCTCTCTCACACATATATTGGCAAGAACTTCACAACTGGTATCACTGGATTTCAAGGACATGTCCTGGGAGATATTTGGTTGGAGCATGTTCTAAATACCTCTGGCATGTTGAGAAAGAAATAAGAAAGGAGTGGAGTGGAATACAAAAAGGTAAAGGATGTTGAAGAGTGAGACTGTGTTACTATTAATAATTGTGGGCTAGATTGTCACTGGTAGGCATGCAGCCTTGTGCTGGGGGCAATGTGGAGCTTTGCTACCTCTGAAGGAGAAGAGCTCTTGATTCATATGGGGAGGCACAGTAATTTATGGCATCATGCTATAGGATGAAGAATGCTTCCCCATAGCATGGCCACTTTGTCAAGCATGTGGGGAAAATGGGAGCCAAGTCCTTATCTATTCCCCTTGTGGAGAGTTGCTACTAGAGGAGAGCAACAGTAGCCTCTTTTCTCCTCTGAGAGGAGGGGAGCTGCAATTCTGGACCAGAATGCACACTATGCCATCATATGCCATCTTGTACACCGACATGGGCATAATCTATCTTTGTATGCTTAAAGCTCCAATTTCACCACAATTCTACCAAGATTCAATAAATAATACTTAGCATACCACAAAATATACAGAGCCTGATTTTGAGTGGCTCCAGTTTTTTAAGTTCCAGTTTCCTTCTTGAAAATAATTGAGGTCAAATTGTATCTGCGTCAGCATAGTTGTTTGTAGGTATAAAACTGTGCCTGAAATTACATAGACCAGTTTGAGACACTTCTTTTCAGATCAGGTCAACTGTATAATAACCAAATAAGTGACTAAAAAGCTGGAGACAGACAAAGGAAAAGGCATCTAGCCCAACCCTGCTTGGTCATATAGAGGGCCACTGTGATACCAAGCTTTTCAGGTAGATGAAAAAAGGGAAAATGAGGAATCCTGGGGGCTACCAGTTGGAATTCTTGCTGTTCCAGCAAAGAAATATGGTGATGGCTGAAAAAGCTGTCTCCAGCATAAAGAACAAGCCTGTGACCCAATATCATACTCCTAAAAGTCAAGGTTTATAAGTGACAAATTACAGTCAATGTATTGGGTTGTACCTGAAGCAAGCCAATATTTTTATACCTGACACAAGTAGAGCAAGCAGAACCTATATGATTTAGTGCTGGAAGCCTGTGCACTTCACAATATAATATTGTTCCTTTGTTAATCAGCATGGGACTAAAAGCTCTTTCAGAAAGTCCCTCTGCCTCATCCAAAGATATCCATCCAAAGTTTTACACAGCTGTAGCCCTAATTTAAACTGGAAGATGAGATTGTTTCTATTTTAGATCACGAGGGAAGCTTCTCTGGAAAAAGTGAACCTGTTAAGCCTGCAGAAATGGGCTGGAAATTTCATAGGAAATGTCTTTCCTGGGGTATCTTGGTGCTCCAGAGTCTAGTCCAGGTTGAAAACTGGAAGGGAACAAACAGTTTTTCTAAACAGTTCAGAATCTTGAAAGGCTTCAGTAATAAGGGTGACATTCTCTCCCCATTGAAGTCAATGGAATTTTGCTATTGACTTTAATTAAGTCAGGATTTCACACTTAGTAATTCCAATAGTAAAAATAACACTTAGGCCTGGTCTACACTACAAACTTAGGTTGACATCAGCCACATTAAGTCGATCTAATGTATGTGTCCAGACTACCGAGTTCCTTCTGCCGACCTAAGTGACCTGTAAAGTTGACTTCTATATTCCACCTCTGAGAGGGGCATAGTGCTTGATTCGACATCCATGGGTTGACATGGATGTAGTGTAGACACTGTATTGTGTAATTCGAATGAATTGCCCTCCAGGAGGTGTCCCACAGTGCTCCGCTGTGACCGCTCTGGAGATCACTTTCAACTACCCTGCATGTCAGCCAGGTACACAGGAAACAGCTGCTCCCCTGTTAAAGCCCTGGGAACTTTTGAATTTCATTTCCTGTTTGATCAGCATGGAGAGCTCGCCAGCACAGGTGATCAAGGAGACTCAAGGCCGCAAACACGCTTCAGCATGGAGTGCACAGGAGATGGTGGATCTTATTGCTGCATGGAGAGAAGAGTCTGTGCAGGCAGATATCCGATCCAGCAGAAGAAATGCTGAAATCAATGCCAAGATTGCACAGGATATGGGGGAGAAGGGTTACACCAGGGACATGCAGCAGTGAGACATGAAAATAAAGGAACTTTGGCAAGTGTACCAGAAGACAAGGGAGGCAAACAGTGGATCTGATTCTGCCCCACAGACATGCTGCTTTTATGAGGAGTTGCATCTGATTCTCGGCGGCGATCCCACCACTACCCCAAAATGCTCCATGGATACCTCCCAGGAGCCCCAGGTGACCTCGAGCAACAACGAGGAGGACATTGTTGATGAGGAAGAGGAGGAGGAGGTGAATGTGAGACGGCAAGTGGAGGATCCATTCTCTCTGACAGCCACAAACTGTTTTTAAGCATGGAGCCCAACCCTTCACAGGACCAGTCGGCAGCACAGTGTGATGCTGGGGTCAGACTGGAGGGGTTACATGCTATTATTTTTTACGTTTAAACTGAACAAGAAAATAGGTGTAGTGGTATTGGTGGTCACTCCAGCTATGCAGAGGGTGCTCTCCGAAAAAGACTGTTTATGTGCACCAGGATGGCCTTGGAGTCCTCCATGGAGACCTCTAGAAAGCTTTCATGGAGGTCCTCTGCAGAAAGTTTCTGGGAAGGGTTGCCTTATTTTGTCCACCACGGTAGGACACTTTCCCATGCCACTCCAGTAGTAAGTCTACTGGCATCATTGCAGCACACAGCATTGCAGCATAAGGACCAGGTCTGTACCCAGACGCTTGCAGTATTTGCTCCCTTGACACCTCTGTTACGCTCAGGAGAGTGATATTGCATAGGGTCACCTACAAGAAATGGGAAAATTTTTCAATGCTAGCCCTTACACCACAAACAATTCAACAAGCAATCTACCCCCTGTATGGTGAAATCTGGGTCATACAACTGCGTTTTCCCAAACGTGTTGTGGTTGTGGTTGGAAGGGACACCATGTATGGCAAGCAGCATTGAAAAAAAGGAAGTGGGGGGCAGGAGGTAGCCGCTTCCTGTTTGTGTCCCTTTCCCCCCAACCTGGTGACACTTTTGTAAAAAAACAAGCTATCTGGGGTGAGGGAGGGCTTCACATTGGTGCCTGTCCTTAAGCACCATCCATGTTGTTAGGGGGAAGGGGGCTTTTCTCAAGTTCCTGCCTGTGATCACAAGGCTGTCTTCACAAAGCAGCAGCACAAGACCTCTTTCCCATGCCTCGTGGCCTTATTCACCATCACTGAAGCAGAAAACCGACTCTTGCAAAAGCCAACAACTGTGATTATGTCATGGCTTGCAGTGAAGTGTATTGAGGGGTGTTTTTTTTAATTAAAAAATTAACCTTGCACCAGAAAAAATGTATGCAGTGTCACTGCTTCACTTGTGCTTTGCATTCCTTGCAGCTGAAACCTTGTCCGTTGGCGCATCCTCCACACTGAGACAGAGACTTTTCCAGATTAGAAGGCAGAAAAAGAAGACTTGGGAGGACATGTTCAATGAGTGAATGTGCACCTGCTAGAGTGACAAGATGGAGCTCAGAGCATGGAGTATTACACAGTCCGACAACTGGATATGGACAGGGAGAACAGGAGAGCATGCTGGGAACAAGAGTATGCCACACAGGAAGAGATGCTGCAGATTATGAAGGAGCAATCAGACATGTTGAGGCATCTGGTTGAGGTTCAAGAAAGGCAGCTGGATGCTAGAGTCCCTCTGCAACCTATGTTGAACCTTCTGCCATCATTGCCTAGTTCTACATCCTCCTCCCCCAAATGCCCTTGGAGGGGGGGAAGTTCGGTATCCCTTGCACTCAACACCAGTAGAAGATACAGGGACCAGAAGGATACAAGGACCAGAAGGCACCCAGTCCCATCTTTGATTGTTATTACAGTGCATCTGTAAGCAAGCTTTCCTTGTTTCTCCTCCCACAGTGTTATCAGCCCTCTTGCCCCAGGTTATTTTAATTTTCTTTGCTGTCTCTGTGTTTGTGTGCATAATAAAACTTAATAGATTGAGGAGAAAAGACTCTTTATTCATTCAAAACACGGTGGTTGGTGGGTGTGGAGTTTATAGGGGAGAAAATGCAATGGAGGGAACAGTTTGGTAAGAAACAATACAGATAAGTGTCACATTATCCTGGCTCATTGTTGAAACTGGTTTTCAAAGCCTCATGGAGATGCAGAGCTCTTCAGTGTCCTCTTCTTATTGACCTGGTGTCTGGCTGCTCAAAATTGGCTACTAGGCAATCTGCGTCAACCCCCCACCCCGGCGGAAACTTTTGTCCCTTTGTTTCACAGATATTATAGAACATACAGCAAGCAGCAATAACAATGTGGATATTGCTTTCACTGAGATCTCACCTAGTAAGCAAACAATGCCAGCGACCTTTTAAACATCCAAAGGCATGTTCCACGACCACTGTGCACTTGCTCAGCCTCTGGTGGAACGGTTCCTTACCGCTGTCCAGTCTGCCAGTGTACGGCTTCATGAGTCATGGGAGCAAAGGGTAGGCTGGGTCTCACAGGATCATGATTGGCATTTCAATGTCACCAATGGTTATTTTGCAGTCTAGAAAGTAAGTCCCTTCTTGCAGCTTTCTGAACAGACCTGTGTTACTAAAGATGTGCACATCATGCACCTTTCCCAACCATCCCATATTGATGTCGGTGAAATGGCCCCTGTGATCCATTAGTGCTTGCAGCACCATTCAGAATATCCATTTTGGTTTATGTACTCTTTGGAAAGGTGATCTGGTGCCAAGATAGGGATATGTGTTCTGTCTATCACCCCACTGCAGTTAGGGAACCCCATTGTGGCAAAACCATCCACTATGTCCTGCACGATGCCCAGAGTATCTACCCTTCTTAGCAGAAGTCTGTTAATGGCCCTGCAAATTTGGATCACAAAAGATCCTCCGGTAGATTTACCCACTCCAAATTGATGCTCCGCTGACTGGTAGCAGTCTGGCATTGTAAGCTTCCATAGAGCTATCACCACTTGCTTCTCCACTGTCAGAGCAGCTCTCATTTTACTATTGCTACAATTCAGGGTAGGGGAAAGCTCTTCACACAGCTCCTGGAAAGTTCTGCAGCCACTGCTCATTATCCCATAGCTGTATAGCAATGCAGTCCCACCAGCCAGTGCTTGTTTCCTGGGCCCAGAAATGGCGCTCAACATGTCAAGATGATGTGTGACTGTTGCCAGTAACTGCTAATTGCTCTACTCTATGTCTTCCAGCAGGGCTGCTTGCGTGGCATCACATTGTTCTGTGTGGCGGCTCCTATATCGGTGCAGGTAAACCAGGCTTACGAAAAACAGGTATGAAAAAGGCTTGGTTTGTTTGCCATTGATTTCAGGGAGGGAGGACGGTAAGTGCATCATGGGAGGCTAATTCCATGTTCCCATAACCATCTGCACCAATGTTTTGGTCCCATAAGGCATTGCAAGACCAACCCAAAATTGCACTCAGCTACGTGCACTTTGGGATAGCTATCCACAGTGCAGTGCTCCTTGCATCAATGGAAGCCTGCTAGTGAGAATTCACTCCACTGATACAATGAGTGTAGTGTAGACACGCAAGATCGACTTACTTAAATCGGAGGCTCAATGTCAACTTAACTTTCTAGTGTAGACATGGCCTAAACAGTTACATAACAGTCCATATTCAAGTCATTGGAGTTGGTAAGTCAACAGCAGCATCACAGTTAAAACTGGAGACTTTGGCTTGTAGCTCCTGCTCCCTCCATTACAGTTTGGCTTTATAAAATGTATATTATGATAAGTGATTTAAATACTCCTAAACTTCAATACCATGTAACATTGTTAAATACTGGTCTCAGTTATGAAATCCTTGACTCACGGTAAGTGGTTACTCACATAAACAATCCTAGTCAATAGTGAGTAAATTTACACAGTAAGACCCTACAGAAGGAAACAAAAATAGTTGTTGCCTATATTTTGTTGCCTTATTTTTGTCTCTAGTAAAATCAGTAAGAACTGATAGAGAAAAAGTTACAAAATGCAAACAAATATAAAATGTATTTTAAATAAAAATTAGTATTAAAATCCCATTATATTCCATGAACACAATTCACCCACAATTCAATTATTTTGGGTTTAACTTTTAATATATATTATATTTCTTGATTTTTAACTGTGCACATACAAATACAACAGTAATAACATTTTGAGCTCAAATAATTCTACCATAATATGCAAAACCAGCTACATAAAATCCTTACGAAAGCTTTAGTCTAATGTTTTCCAATAAGTGGCAGAGATAAGGCCCAGAGAATAAACTTTATTGCATATTATTATTGTCCCTATCCATCAACAATTTATTAGGTCAAAAAAGGGAAAACCCAGTTCCCTCACTCATTTTTATCAGTTTGTTATTAGCTGACTTTTGACCAATAGGAGATGGCGGATTATTAGGAGTCATTGATTCTTTTGTGAAAAAAGGTAGAACTGGGAAGTCCAAGAAAGCATCCAGTTCACAATTTTGTATCAACATCTCTGAAAAGAATAAGCTGGTCTTTCATTTAAAATACATTATTTGGGTTCAGTTTCCCTCACTTACATCTCTCTGGCTCTGTTGTTGAAATCAATAAAATGACAGAAAAATTGGACCCAGGAGTTCTGCCATTTGAGTCAGTATTGAATCTAAATTCCATTGTGATATTGTTATGTGCCATTAATCCCAAGGCCTGATCCAGAGGCTACTGGAATCTAAAGCCACCTCTAGTTCAGCGGCCATGGACCCCATGTGGTCTATTGGACCCTGCACAGTATTCACAGTCAAGAGCTGTGGGTCACGTTCCCAGTTTTCCACTGACTTGCTGCATGATCTTGGCCACGTCACTTCATTTCTCTGAGTCTCCATTTCCCTTTCCCTTCTTTGTCTGACTTGTCTAATTGTTGTAGAGTCTTTGGGGAAGAGACTGTCTCTCTTTACATTACTTTGCATAGTGCCTTATACAAGAGGGACTGGATCTCAATTGAGGCCTCTAGATGCTAATATAACAAAACTCAATAATATAATAGCAGCACATATGCAGTATGTATATGTACAGAATAGGTGTGTATCATGTTATGTCCAACTAAAGGCTATTTGAGGTGTTAAAGCTCATGTTAAAATTATCTTATATACAGAAAGGAGTGTCAATACATCTGAGTATTGCTTAAATTATCTAAAAGTACAACATTTAGTTTAAAAGTCATAAAATACATACATAATCTGCAATATCTCAAAATAAAGGTAATACATTTAGTGATACATTTAACATATTAGCATCCTAATATTCATGTACATCACTCATAAAAAGTTATTCTAAGAGTAGCTTCTGGGAAGCAAATATAGCAATGAGTGTAGATTGTCCCTCAGTCATTGAGAATTTAGGATAGGTTGTCTCTCAGTAAATACAATCCATCAGAGAAGTATTTCAGTGACTTTCCTGACTTCACTTCTCAATGGCATCCAGTTCATCTCTCCTGGTATTGCCGATGTCCAGTGATATGTTCTAAAAATAGATGTCCCTTGGCCATCTGATGGTGTCTGACACCATGAGTTGCCACATCATCTGAGCACAGCAATGACCGATTCTACATACCTGCAACAATCTCTCATTACTTGGGTCTCATGCAGCCAGGGCTCCGACAATCAGCATATGTGTTTGAACCTCTTAACCCCTAGGAAATGTCTTTCCTGGGGTATGTTGGTGCTCCAGAGTCTGAGCCAAAAGGCTGAGAAGTGATCTGACCAAAGTCTTCATTTTAAATTATAATTCACCAATTTTATCAATATTTATAAAAAATGATTCATTTCAAATTAGTGAGGCCTGTATATCAGATCATTACAATTATAATGCCTAGAAGTAGATACAGAGGGGCAAAATGAGACATTTTGCATATATCCAGTAACATATAATCAGAGAGAGAGGGATGTGAAATTATTTTATGTCTTAAATGGTGATATGGTCATTGGCTTGAACATATGCAGTCATGATATTGATTCCAAAGAGGATAAAAGGATTTATAATGAAACGGAACTAAACCAAGACTTTACTCATTATCATCTCTTTCAAATGTAGGAGAGCAAATAAGAAGTGCTGTAATGACTCTGAATTATAAACTTCAACTTGTACTGGTATACAGATGGCCTTCTGTTTTTTTATAGAGTGTAAGATGCCCCGTGCACAACTCTGAATAGTTCTCCAGATACAGGGCCATGTTTTATTAACTCTTCAGGAATCCATGTAGACTTCAGAGCTCTTCTGATTCTCTCAGATAAATGATGACCAGATGTCACTGAGATAAAATGACCAATGACATACAACATAAAAATTAGGACCCAAATTCTGCCTTCACATGTGTGCTCAAATCTCAGAGAAGACAAAGGAAGATGTACATGAACATCTGAAGGCAAAATTCAATTACCCTTGTACTTCAAATGTACTACAGTGAAAAATGAAATGTTAATATTCTAGAAAGTATTCAGACCAAAGCATAGACACATATTAGAAGAATGAATGTCTAGTATTATACCTAACAATGTTTGGTATCATGTTGATTGAGTGTTTTCTTAATATTCTTTGGTTAAAAACCCTAATAAAAATAATAATAATACATAATGAGGTGCAGAGCTAATGGGGTACTTTGCTTGAATCTGATCAATGAGAATAGTAACCAAAAGTCACTGCTATCTAAAATGAGCTGGGGCTTTAGCCCAGTTCATAACAAATCTATGCCCAAATAAAAGCAAAACAAGACCAAATTACATTTGACATCCCCAATGGCAATGTCTCAATAGAGAAGTCAAGAGCTGAATAGGATAAGGAGAATGTCTTCTCACCTCTAATGCTAGTCACTCTTAGTAAGTGCTGAAACTAACTGGGGATAGAAAAGGAGCTGGATGAGGAAACTTGCCCAGCTACTTATAAGGATAAGTTCATGCATGTAATTAGTATGAGAGCAGATATGCTAATAAGATGGTATAATGCAAAATGGGAGTGGCTATGCTAATGGAATGATTAATTATAATATGAATATATGGGAGAGAAGTCTTTACAACTGATTATGCTAATTGGAATAAAACCCTAATAGAAAGCCTGGATCAAACAAATAGCCCATGTATATAGGAACTATAACAATGGCTGCAGAGCAGAAATGGGATGGGCTAATCAACATACAGAAAAGAATATTCAATTTCTACCAGCACCTCAACCATAAAAAGCAAATACTCCCTCTACATCAAAGTACTAGAGGGCCAAAACTAAATTGGAATAAAAGCACAAACCACTCCTAAGTACTCCATTGCTCCCTGGGCTCAACTCACACCCATGATCAGGACAGAAAACAATGAAAACTAAAAGGTGGTCAAGATTCACAACAACCACCTAAGACCCCAATATACGAGTCACTTGGAAGAACTTATCAAAACTAGCAATAAGATGGACTCTACAGTTCCCTGCACAAAACTAGTACACTAGCAGACTGCTTCACACAGTGATATGTGCAAAACCAAGGCAGATTCTCACCAAATACACAACCAGTGACCACAAACTAGAGGTAAAAACTGGGAGGCACAAAACCAAGTGAAAACCTAAAGAAGTTCAGCTCTACAGTGAGTATGACAGAAGAGAGATTGAGAAAGAGGGATACTTTCTATTCCAATGTCCCAAATACAGGAAAGTATTAGAAGGATATTTCCTCAAATTATCAGGAATTATAAATGATGTCTCATCAAAAACTATGTTTGACCATAGGAAAAAAAGAGAGAGATGGAAAAATAGGAAGAGCTGGTTCTAAAGAGGAAATATGGCCTAGTGATTAGAGTGGTAGTCTATGATTCAGGATGCCCATGTTTAGTTGGCTGTTCAGCCACAGACTTTCTGTGTGACCTTGGGCAAGAAACTTAGGGTACGTCTTCACTACCCACCGGATCGGCGGGTAGTGATCTATCTATCTATCTATCTATCAATCTATCTATCTATCTATCTATCGGGGATCAATTTATCATGTCTTGTCTAGACATGATAAATCGATCCTCAAATTGACACCTGTACTCCACCTCAGCAGGAGGAGTAAGCAGAGTCGATGAGGGAGCCGCTGCGGTCGACTCGCCACCGTGAGGACTGCCCGGTAAGTTGAACTAAGATACTTCAACTTCAGCTAGGCAAATAGCATAGCTAAAGTTGCGTATCTTAGTTCAAACCCCCGCTCCCCAGTGTCGCCCAGGCCTTAGTCTCTCTGTTCCTCAGTTCCCTATCTGTAAAACAGTGATAATTGAACTTCTGCACCTTTGAGGATAAATACATTAAAGATTGTAAGGCACTCAAAAATAAAAGTAATGGCACCATAAAAGTGCAGAAAAAAAGGGCATTGCACTACATAGCAACCTGTCACCCCATCAGAAATGGATAGTAATGACAAATATACATAGGGTTACACATTCCCCATACCCAAAGTGTAACCCTATACAGGGTGGATCATGCCCAAACCTAACAGACACTTGAATGGTTTTATCTTTTTCCTACACTTTGGCAACACTTGAATTGGTTATCATGCCAACAAAGTCTTATTGCATTGTATGGGGAAGGCTATGCTAATTATATGTGTTACATGAGCATGCCCACCATGAACCGGATATTTTTAGAAACCTGACTGAACAGAGGGGGAATTGCCTTTTGTAATAACACACTTTACTCCTAGGTGGTTAACAAACATTACATCTCTGTCCATGCTGCAGTGTTTCACTGGATAAAAAGGACAACTTTGGCAATCTTGAAAACCTATCTGCCATGGAAGGCATAACAAGGATTAGAATTTATTGGAGGTATATGGTTAAAACATGTAATATGTTTACCCACTATTCAAAATCCATGTCTATTTTAATTCGCTAGATTTTATAGGCCTGAGTTGAAATCCATACAAACGAGTCTGGGTTTCTATAAAACATACGTTTCAGATGTAATGGCTTGTTAGGTCAGTCCGTGCTATCCTGCTTCTGGGTGTGCCATGTCATATGCCTCTGGCTAGGAACAGGTATCAGAGATTCCACCCTCGGCCATTTGTCTTCCACGGTTAATGAGCTTGGTTTGCTAAGCTTTGAAATCAGAGATATCCTTCTCCTAGACAGACTTGTGTGAAGAGGCTAAGCAAGCCCTGTCTGCACCTGACTGAAATCAGAGTTTCTCTTTTCCTCACTGCACTTGATTGACAATGTATTATTTTGAAATACTTAGTACAATCCTTTCAGTTTCCCCAAGATGGATTACCCTCAACCACTATATGGAGGACACATCTCTATGCTGTCACAGTGTGAGGGTAGGTGGGGATACTGTGGAATATAAACAGATAAGATATTCAAGAAAGTAATGAAAACTTAACCAAGATCAGTCGGACCTAGAAGCCAACCACTGACGAGATGTTGGGAGCTTATACTCAGAGGCATAACCAGGCTGGGCTTAATGGAGGAACAAGCCATGAACAGGAACAAATGTTGACACTGTACTGCTCCCCTGGTCTGTAAAGATGCTTTGGGATGAGAAAAAGAAGAAGGTTCAGGTGATCCTTTTCTCTGTCTGATACAAAGGAGAAGCAAAAATATAGCAAACCTAAGAAGATTGGAATAGAGAGGGGCTTTTATGAGGACAAAGGTGCCTAGTGGCTACATAATATGTGTCTGCCTCCTACTAGCTGGCTGCCTCCATTACTGCTGAAAAATATATAGAAGATGAGATTTAGGAGTCTGAGGGCATGACCTTCCGGGACAGAAGGCGTCTGGACAATTGGCATCCAACATCATGTTTCCATCTCAGCTCTTCATCATTTATTATACAATCTGCATTGTAAACTATTAGTGCTCTGAGCAGCATATATCCCCTCTGTAGCACAGTTGCCAACTTTCACGTGGTAAATAAGCACCCTGAGTTTCACAATAAACCAAAAATCAAGCTAATCCCATTTCAAAACAAGGCCAAAACAAGCCAATCCCTAAGAACCCCAACACTCTATGTGACTAGATCCCCTGGCATGCAGTCTGAGATTGTGGTGGATCCACTGTGCACCCCTGATTCTCTCTCCCACTCCGCCCCTGCTTGCCGGGAGCCAATAAAAAAAAGAAGCAACAAGCTACAAGCCAAACAAGCAATAAGCTACAAGCCAAAAACTAGCCAACAAACAACTCACAAGCCAATTAAGCCAAAAACAAGCCCAATTTCTGTGGGTTTGGCATGTCTGCTCTGTAGCTTTCATAAACCTTGGATGAAGTATGACCAAGCAGTAGGTGGGGATTCAGCTAAGACAAGCACAATATCAGCCACTGATGTGGAAAGGCTAGAATCAGAATTATGGTAGTTAAGGACTTAAATGCACAGGTTCAGCAAATACATTTTCCTTGGCTCCGCTAGAACCTATGATCATGCCCCTTATTCTT
Organism: Dermochelys coriacea; assembly: GCF_009764565.3. Lineage (NCBI taxonomy): Eukaryota > Metazoa > Chordata > Testudines > Dermochelyidae > Dermochelys > Dermochelys coriacea. The sequence continues at coordinate 93,033,255 of NC_050073.1, read as the reverse complement.
GGCCATATCTAACTAGGAATAAAGGTGTATTTATAACACCTCATAGATAACATATGTTAAAATCCTAGTGTAAAGAAGGCAGTTATAGTTTTAATAAGTTAGCTCTTCAAGGTAAACCTTGCAAGAACTATCAGCTAAAAGCTTCTGCTGCTCATTCATGTACCACTCTTAATCATTGATTCTCATCACTAATCCTGACTTTCCTATTGTTCTTAATTTCTCCGAGTGAGATCCTCACTCCCTCTCTGGCTCCTTCAGACTGAGTAAAAGGGACAGAACAACCTAACAGGAACCTAAAAAAGGTCAAATTCTGTGAGGGAGAAGAACATCCTAGGTCACAGGCACTGTCAAAGACACCTGTAAGGCTGTCTACCAAGACCCCATCATAAGTCCCAGGATAAGGTTTATGTTGGGGAGGGATGAGAGGGGTAGGAGGCTATGTGGGAGGTGAGACCACAGCTTGGAGAACAAGATTCTGCACAGTATTGCCATCTAGAGGGCAGCCTCTGGAGGTTGCCCTAACTGAGGCAGGCCCCCACAGCTGTTTAAGTAAACTTCCAGCCCTCTGGGAAGCCCAAGAAGGAAAGGATGCAAAGATCGTTAGAGGCATAGCACAGAATCTCATCCTCCATCTCTAAACTGTTGATAAAAAACTCCATTCCCTACCTTCCAGGACATTTATGACAAATGATGAATTAGTGTTTATAAAGCCCAGTAAGAGTGAAAGGTAATATTGGTCCAGATACTGAGGGCTTAACCCAGTTTTCACTCCATCTTTTCTTAAACTAGATTCCATCAAAGTCAAGACTGAACAGAGAATAAAGATCACAGTATGTCAGTCCTTGTTGATGTTCATAAAATCTCCCCGCCTCTTTGGAAAGCCTTTTTGATCTGAATACCTCTGTTCTTGAAACAAATCTGACAATATTTCAGCATTTTCTCTCTCCATTTTGTCATGGAAAGACTTTAATTATTCCACAATTTGCTGTTGTTCACTTAAAATCCAATAAATATAGGAAAAGTCTCTTCTTCTTCTTTTTTTCTTTTTAAAAAACATCTGGGGTAATGCATTTGCTTATCCATCAATATCCATTTTCTTTCCTCTGGATAAATGGAGGAAAACAGATCCAAGAAAGCAGGAAGTGTTTAAATATCTTTCCTCAGGAACTTGGACCTTTTTCCTATTGGATGCCTGCAACCAAACAACTTGCTGGGGCCCCTAAACTAATTGCTCTCATCTTTGGTTGCTTAATTAAGCATGAAGTGGTTTATGATAGGAAGTCCAATTCAAGGGCTTTTAATTTTTTTTTGAGTGTATTTGGAGAGATTCACTGGATTCAGACCAGTTTTAAAATAAATAAATACATACATAAATAAAGGTTAGACTAAGTTTGCTTTTGTTGAAATGAAGTACCTTGAATGTGAGAAAATCAGGATTTTTTTTCCAGTTGCCATGGGATAGTAATTCTGAGAGGTTTTGATTTGTGGAGCATTATATTTTGCACTATATTTTTATTGGCACATAAGTGTTGTATTTTTTTTTGGTTTTTATAAATGAAAAAAATGTATATTTAAAAAACATTAACAACACTTTATAACAAAAATGGCCACATAATAAGATTCCAGGGGAAATCCTTATGGGGTAGGTTCTGATGTTTTTATCCATGTTGAACAATATAATACTCCACAGCTGGTCCCACTGATTGTGTATGGTGCTACTTGCAGTGTATAGTGTTGTATGTGCTATTCAATCTGAATAAAGACCTGTAAGTGGAAGAAAAGTGAGCAGAAAATGAAATAACACGGAGACTGGCAGAGATATAGCAGGCATAGGTGAATAATAGGTAGGTGTGTTAGCAGTGCCCAGTTAGATGGCACAATGTTCAAATGACTAACAATAACTGCTATAGTTGCAGAATAAAATATTATCAAGGCCATATTAACCAATATGTCCATGAAATCTACTACTAAGATTCAGAGTAGCAGCCATGTTAGTCTCTAAGGTGCCACAAGGACTCCTTTTCTTTTTACAAGATTCAGTATTTTGTGGTGTACCATTCTGATGCAGGCTCAGGTAGAACCAGAGGACAAGCACTAGGCAGAAGGACCCTGAAGACTGGCTGACTGCTGGGCATTCATATATATGTATGTAATATACCATAAATCAATAAGACTATGAATACTGAGTTGCGAATCAATATAAAAAAGTAAATAAATAATAAAGGCACCAATAATGCAAAACATTGAGTATAATTGTAACTGTGCTCAAGTGAATAGTTATGCACGCATTTAAGTGTTTGCGGGATCATGGTCTTAATACCAATTTCTTTTAAGTTTCTTATGCAGGTAGAATTACACGCTCCTTGCTGATGTTTGTAAGACTGATATATGCTGTGTACATGATTTCTGACACTTTCTAGCTCTATGCCACCGTTACCCTCTCACACACACAAACAAATGATCTGCATGTCAAAGCCCCTTTGTCGGAGATAAAAAACATTACTTTTTCTGATTCATTTATAAGAATTGTGCTGTCAGGCCTTTTCCAAACAAACAAGATACACAATAAGAAAACCTTTTTGCATTTGCTAACATACAGCTCCTTGATTTGAATACATTTGTTTAAAAGGTTCACATATTTCTACATTGAGAACGGTTGACAAATTTCAGGGCTTCTTGCTGATGATTTTTTAAAATTTTCCTCTCCCTCCTGCCTCAAATGAATATATAAAATTAATATAATTAACACATACTGATACTAATGTGACCCATGCGGTATGAGTCAGAGTCCCAGCAGCACTATTTGTAAAATTTGAATTCCCCAGGTTGCCTTTTTATTTGTTGTCAAACAACACCTTGCAGCATAAGTGAGATCACCTGTTCTCTGCTTGTGGCACATATAAGTCTAGTCACCTGTGGGCTATAATACTTTGGTCTAATTTTGGTTGTTAGAACTTGTTTATGGATGCTGAGTGGTATTGGTGACCTGTGGTATTTAGGTCAGACTAGATGATCTGGTGATCCCGTCTGATCATAAACTTTGACTCTGTGACCTGGAATCTGACAAAGCCTGGGTCAATATCCAGTTTCATTTACCTAAGTTTTACTTGAACTGGGCACCAGTATTTTGGCTCCCATCACGTCTCTTCAAACATAAATTATATATATATTTTCAAAAAGTTATTGAGAATCTTCTGCTTTACACAATTAATCCTCTGTTCTATGGATGCTGGGTGTCAGTAAAGAAAGTGACATCTCTTTTACATTACAGAAGCCCATAGTGAGCCATTTTTGAGCTCATTTCTTCCTGTGTAAATCTGCAGTAACTGCACTGGCTTCATTTACTTTGGATTTACACTGGTACAGTATATCAGAGATTAGAATCTGTCCCAGAATGTTTTATTCCACTGATGACAGGTTTCAGAGTAGCAGCCGTGTTAGTCTGTATTCGCTAAAAGAAAAGGAGTACTTGTGGCACCTTAGAGACTAACAAATTTCACGAAAGCTTATGCTCTAATAAATTTGTTAGTCTCTAAGGTGCCACAAGTACTCCTTTTCTTATTCCATTGATGTTTCACATGGCAGGATAATTTGTGTCTCAAGGTTAGTAAAGGAGCAGGATTTTCTTCCAGCCCTGTTTATTCTCTGATGTGAATGACGTGCTCAAGCTGTAGGTCTGGTCCGAGACTTGTGAGTTTTTAATAGACAAATAAATACAAGTTATGCCTGGAGATGAGCAATTTAGTCTTTTCAGTTTGTGAATATCTAGTTGAATCTCAAATTACTTGATTCTGCATAATGCAAAATTCAGTATCTGAAATTAAGTTCAGCTCTCCATGTTTTTTCTTACAGTGCCCAGTTGTGATACTATGTAAAGGGGTTATTAATAAGGTTCCTATTAATGTCATGGGCAAAAATAGTATTAATTTCAATGGGAGCAGGATTGAGCATGTATTTCACATTTGTATCTTTCACTAAAGGATCCCACAACACTTTACTAAGATTAATTTAGTAATTCTCACAACACCCCTGCAGAATATATATTATCCCCATGGTATAGATGTCAAAACTGAGACACAAAGGGGCCAGTTTTGGGTGCCCTCATTCATGGTGAGTACAACCTGTCTCCGACAGGAGTTCCACTGATTTCAGTAGGATCACTCCACTTGTAGAATAAGCATGAGTAAGGGTGTCATCATCTGGAACTAAGTGAGATGCATAAAGCCTGGAGCGGGTCAGTGACAGAGGTAGGATTTTAACTTTATTTTAGACTATTAGAAAATGCTGCTGCTTAGGGCTAGTTTAGCTTCCTAATACAATATTGGCTGCCATTATTTTCTCTGTTTGGTGCAACTTACTGAGCACAGTTCTGCTCCTATTAAAACCAATGGGAGAAAAAAAATCCAATTAACTTCACTGGAAACGAGGTCAGGCAGTGTTGTGATAGTGATTTGTATTTTCCCTGAAGTCAGTGATGAACTCTCCTATTGACTCCATATAATGCAGGATTAGTTCCTAGACATCATAGCAAACTGCTCCAATACTGTGAGCTGTGTGGCACTGTTGGGAGAACCCATGAAAAAATCCAATAGGTCCAGATATGGTGGAAGCCAAATCCCTGCAATTCCTGATTTAATGTATATTTTTCCTGTAACATCTTCTACATTTTCAGGATTCACAGGAGGGATTTGAATTCACATCACTTACCTCCCAAGTAAGTCCCTTTCTCACCAGCTATATAGTCTTTCTTACTCTTTCTTTCTTTGGTCCAATGACTAGTTAGCTATTTATAAAAAAGTGAACCAGCATCAGCAGGACAGATTGAGAGCATCTTTCCCCAGAGTAGCCTACAGCTGATGTGCAGGACACATGCATGCATACACATGTTTTCTGAAGCTGACCAATTCCAAATATTTTCATAACCAAAGTAAATATTCGTTATGATTTTTCAGTTTGCTGGCCAAATTGAAACATCAATTATTTGCTCTGCTTAACCTATAAGGCAGTCCCTTAGCACAATTTTAATGGAAAGTACTTCTTTGGCTTTCTTTTTCCCCTATGACTTAGGTGAGGACAATGACTCACAAGCCAATATTAGAGTCACTAATGATCACAGTTGTGATACTGTTTTCAGCACCGTTGAAGACACTTCACAGTTTGGGCATTTGTGAGAAGGCCAATAAAATTTACTTTGATCAGTAAATGATCACCAATCATCAAACAGTGGAAATATTAGCCCTTTCAAGATACTCTTCTCATTAAATCATTTGCTTCAGAAAACTTCTTTGGGAGGTCAAAGAACTCACATCACCAGTGCACAGGACAGACAGATATTTCACTCGTGAACCCACATTTTCCTGTGCTGAAACTCTGTACATTGCCAACCTGAATGGTCTAAAAGCCCATAGCACTCCTGGCACCGTGTTGTAGATCTCTTGCTTCATATGCTGATAGTCTTTTCAAATGAAGCAATAGTGGTATAAACAAATGCTTAGCCTCCAGAAAAGATGGGCTGTTAGGGACTACTGTGAACTACTGAAGAGTCTGGCTTCAGAATACATTAAAACAAAGTGTGTATTTGTTTGTTTGCTATTTAAAGCAATGCCAGAATGTAGTGTGCCAACAGGTCAAATGCGGGAGATTATGTCAATTACCAATTTTGTAGAATATATTTTCCCACAGCCCCATTTCACTTCCATTTTAATGCATGTAGTACAATGTGATTGACAATGTAAACATAACATTGCAGCTATTCACTCTCCTCTTTTTACATATATATAAATGTTATGGAACCATCAAGATGAACTCATATCACAGTTGTGTATGTGATTTTATTACTGTATCCCTGCCATTATTTTTCAACATGTGTGTGTGGGAGGAGGGAGGGCCAGGCACTCCTGGTGAGAACATCAAAGGCGGGGAAGTTCTGGGCTGTATAAAACTACAAGACACCAAATCCATTGCCTACACTTGCTACATATGTGCTGTTGTGTCTGAAAATAAACTCAGTCTTATTCTCCCCATGTTTCCATTGTAGTTCCTTAACATAGCTGACTATGAGAACAGATCATATACACAGTGCAGCAGGATAAGCAGTGCAGCAGGATAAGGCAGTAGTCCACCAGCCCAAGTTTCTCCATTCTGCTCCTGTCGTACTCAGCTCAGCTTTGGGTAGCACCAATACACAATCTCCCATCAGGAGCACTGGGTCAGAACTACTAGAAAGAGGAGGGAGAATGAGGAGGAGAGAGGAAAGCAGTAAGGAGAAAATGTATAAATAAGCAAAAAAAGAAGGGGGGAGGAGGGAAAAGACAAAAAGGAATGGGGAAAAAAATAGACAGAAAAGAAAGCTTGAATGAGAAAATGGACAGAAAAGAAAGAAAGATGTCAGCAGCTGTACCAGGGAATGTGTGCAAAGGGTGCATATCTGCTTGTTCATCCTAGGGTAACAGGCTTCACTGAAAGAAGGTTGGGAACAACTGCTGTACTTGTAGCCTTTATTTATCTAATCCGCCTCTGTATTTTTATTCTCAACCGTTATGCCATCTCCACAATTAGAGGTATAGCACTTTGGGGCAGGGACCAAGTCATGCATTTATATAGAGTATGCAGTGAAAAGAATCAGCTCCACTAATTTTCCCTGTCTTCTCTTGCTTTTTAAAAAATAGAATTCAAGAGACAGGATGTCTCTTAATCTGTCTCTCAACTGGGGAACTATTTACAGTGACAAAGTAATCATAGACCAACCAGTTCAACCTCCATATTTTGGGAGGGCCTCTGAATTGGTCCCCGCACTTTAGTATGTTTTCCATCCCCTCCTCTCTGTGCTCTGGTAGTTTGAAGTAATTACGCACAATTTCTGGCTGTCTGCCCTTACTCTTATGACTACAGATGAGTGAATTGGTTCAGATTAAATAAGAGTTGAACCAAACTTTCATTCATAAATGGAATTGAAACCGAACACTTGAAGATTCAAAGAAATTTGGCTAACTCTCTTTAGTCCATTATTTCTTCTTTGCACTTCCAGGTTGCATCCAGGAACAAAAGCAAAATGCTCTGAGAACAACCTTACAGAAGTTTTTAAAGGCTTTTTTCTTCAGTTCCAGCTAGGACAAGAAACATAAGTATAAATCATTAAAGGGAATGGGGGAAAATTGCTAATCTATTTTCAGTGTGATGGTGGTTCTTCTTTTTTGAGCAATGGCTGAGGGGAGTCCTACTTTGCTCTGAACTGGTTCTCCCTTCCTTGGTTTAACCTGCTATAAGTATCTGAGAGACAAGGGTGGACCCCTTCCCAGCATATGATAGCCATGTTGAGCATTTATGCTCTTTGGTTTGGACAAGGCTTAATGCCCTTTGTTGATCCAAATGCTACTTAATTGCACATAATAGGAAGCAGTTATTCCTTGGTTATTCCTTCCTATCATTGATCATGGAGAATTAGCATGTTGTGCAGATAAAGCAACTGTCCTTTGCTGGTTGGATATTCAGTAATGGTAAGTTTGGCAGATCCATTACCTTGTGTGCTTATATTGCACATGACTGGGGGTTGCACATAATCATTCAGCCTGAGAGAAGGTGCTGAATGGACAAAGAAGGGTTAGTGATTTATAGATTACTGTAAGGGGAAATAAATGCAGTATTTTCATTAAGTCCATGATTCTTAGTGCCTCACAAAGTTATGAACTTAAGTTCCCAGGGTCATCTTTTTAAGGTGTTGTGCAGGTTTCCTTTGAGGATGAGGACTCAGAGTTCAGATACCGACTGATTATTTAATGGAAAGTGTTCACCGATGAGTGATAGGGTGTTTTTGTCTTTATCATGTTTCTGTGGGAGTGCATCAGATTGTAGTTATTGTCTTGTTTCACCCATACAGTCATTATTGGTATATTTAGTGCATTGGATGAGGTACACCACATGTTGTGACAGGCATGTTTGGGACACGGGGATCTTGAAAGGTGTGTTGTGGAGGGTATTCATTATCATAGTAGTGGAGATATGGCTGCAGGTTTTGTATCTGTTTTTATGGTAGGGTCTGGTGCTGCTTTGAGTTGCTATATCCTGGTCTGTGGGGTGCTTGCTTCTGACAATGAGCTTAGCAAGGTGGGGGGTGTTGTTTTGAAGGCCAGAAAAGGGGGTTCTGGAAAGATTTCTTTTGGGATATGGTTCCTATCAAGAATGGGTTGCAATTGTTTAACGATAGTCTATATGGATTTCAGTGTGAGGTGGCAGGTGACAACTAGCGGTATGTGGTGGGATGGTTTTTTTCCTGGATTGAAACAGATTCTCTTGGGGTAATTTGGGTGGCCCATTCTATGATGCCATCTAATTATCTGGTGGAGCGTCCTTGTTTGGTGATGGTAGTTTTAAGTGTGATAAGGTGTATATCCTGGTTTTTCTCCTCAGAGCATATTCTGTGCTGTCTGAGTGGCTGACTCTAGATAACAGATTTCTTGGTGTGCTTGGGTGGTTACTGGATCTGTGAAGGTAGGTGTGGTGATCCGTGGGCTTCTTTTTTTAATTGTCCGAAGGTTTCCATTGCTGAAGCTGATCACGGTGTCTAGGAAGTTGATGCCAGCATGGGAGTGTTCTAGAGACAATTTGATGGATGGATAGTGGTTGCTGAAGATGTGGTGGAAATCTGAGGGAGTTTATATTGTCTCTCCAGGGAATGAAAATATAATTGAGGTATCTCATTGATTTCATGGTTCATTTGTCCAGAAATTCTTCCTCAAGGTGGCTCATGAAGAGGTTGGTTTATTGCGGAGACATCCTAGAACCCATAGTAATCCCTGATGGCCAGGATAGAAATAAACAAGCATTTCTCTGCTCGGCATCCCTTCTCCAGTATCTCTTGTTCACATTCAAATTCTATGGTTAGACAGAAGGCAAGCCTTATTAAGGAGGGTAAGAAGCCAAATTCTAAGATCCTTACTAAAGATAATCATGAATTTTCTGACTAAATATATTTTTGTTGGAAAATGCTAATTCATCAAAACTGAAATGGTTCACAGAAAAGGGTCAGTTTTCTTGAATTTACTGACTTGAAAACAGTTTCAAAAGTTTCAAAAGTGTGAAAATGATTTATTGTGATGTCCTGAAGCTTAAGGTGCTAACCTGATATATAGGAGATCTGGGTTCAATTCCCTATTCTGCAGACTTACTCTGTGACCTTGGGTGTGTTACTTAATGTATCTGAGCCTCAGTTCTCTATTAATAAGATAGGACTAATAGTACTCTACCTTACAGCAGTGTTTTTGAAGAGAAATACATGAAAGATTGTGAAGCATTCAGATATGATGATGATGGCCAAATTACCAAATTGGAATTCGAACAAAACTACTTCTATTATTGCCAAAAATACTATTAAATATTGATTTAACAATCACGCATGATCATGAGCTTGTAATTTCTTATCATCTGCAAGACAGCTCTAGCAGTGTGGCACCTCTGAATGTTTGGTTGAGGCATTTGTTCAGTCCTTCAATGATTTGGAGGAAAGTGCCACATTTACTGAATTAACACCACTATTTCCTGCAACACCTTGGGGTCTCCTTGGTCTCACATCTATGTCCAGATACTGCTTAGCACGTGATATCTAATGAAGTGACAACTACATTTCTAGTACCCTTGATTCTTCTCAATGATACTCTACAATTATTCTTAATACTTATAATCATATATGGAAACATGACTTAAGGAACCAATGGAACAGTGAAATGAGGAAATAATCTAAAAAGCACAATTCATTTTTATCACTAATGAACGCATTTGAAATTTGAAGTAAGTGATGGATTATTGCTAGCACGCTCTGATTATTCCATGGAGATACACTCAAAATGAAAAACCCAGAGAGAGGCTGTAGTAACCAAAGAATTGATTAACCAATTCATCATCACAAGTAAATTAAATTAATCAGATCCAAACAACATAGACAAAACAGAGACTTTGTATGAATGGAGCTGAGACTGTAGTGATTAAAAAATTGCCAGCTGTTACTGTGATCAGCACCGTCTCTAGGCATTAGCAAAGCAAGCACGTGCTTGGGGAAGCACATTTCCGGGGGCGGCACATGCATAGGTGCTGACTTCACCCGGCGCCGGTGGAGGCTCGCCCCCCCCCGCCCCAACCCCAACCACTGCCTCAAATCCCCAGCCCCGCCTCCTCCCCCGGGCGCACTATATTTCCCCTCCCTGCGTCGCCGCATGAAACAGCTGTTTCGCATAGCAAGCCTGGGAGGGAGGGGGGAGTGTGCTCAGGGGAGGAGGGGGAGCAGAGGTGAGCTGGGGCGAGGGAGGCACGGGGAGGGCAGCAGGAAGTTACCCTCGGTGGGGGGGGGGGCAGAGGAACCGCTCCCTGCCCCAGCTCACCTCCGTTCTGCCTCCTCCCCTGAGTGTGCCACGGCTCCACTTCTCCCCCCTCCCTCCCTCCCAGGCTGGCTGCAAAACCGTGAAACGGGGAGGAGAAGCAGAGCAGTGACCCTGCCTGCGATGAATAAACTCTGCACTGTATTGGCCTGTGTTTATGTGTGCATGTGTGTGTATTTATATAGAAACTAGTAGATTTTAGCTGATTAGCAAATTACATTTTTTTATGTCTTGCTTTATGAAGAATATGTGAAGCTCGGGCTGTATTATTACCACATAATAATAATTAATTACTTCTAAAGTGAGAGCTTTAAAATGTTTGAGGCTTATGGGATGGCTACCTTCCCTTCAACTAATGAGGTACTAGCATATCCATGTTTCAAAAAAGGATATTGAACCAAGGTCCCTTCAGTCCATCCGTTTCAGATGGAAATGTGTTGATTCCTGACAGGTTTTGAAAACAGTGGAGGGTAATTCCAGACTCCTGGATGCCATTAACCCCTTCTCTGTCTTTATAAGTAGGCCCTAATGTCCAAGTTGCTCGTGAATTATTGCTGGGCATCTAATGGCTTTCCCAATGAACTCGTTGTTAATATCGTTACAAAGCAATGAGTTGTGTTGTCTAGTGATTAGAGCAGGAACCTTTAGGTTCAAACACTGGCTCAGCTACTTGGGAAAATCACTCTCTGTGCCTTAGTTTCCCCATCTGTGACATGGATTTAATAACATTTAAATATCTCACAAGGGATCCAATCCATCTTCTACTAAAAACAATAGAAAGTTGGAGCAAGCCCAAGTGGTATTCTCATGTATAATACTGAGCTCTTTGCACTTCTGTTCCCTTTCTGATCTCTGAGGGAAGCCACTCATGGCCTTACCTGTCTTGGTGTGTTTTATATCCTAAACCATATGTACAACAGCTTCTCTACGTAGTGTCTTTATTCAGGCAACACATATGTGTCTGCAGTGGTTAGCAGGACACCCCCTGCTGCAGTTGCCAACAATGAACAAACCAAAACTAGCCAGTCACACATTTCCTTGTTTAACTATTATTATTATACACATTGTAGCATTTCTCCCCTTTTAAAAACTTATTACCCAATTTACAAAAGCAACAATAGTAATTAGTAATACATTCCAAATTGCAAATAATAAATACATAAAGAAAGAAATAGATGAGTTCAGTCACTGTTACACTGTATAATTCCATTATGTAGGTGGACCATTTCTCACACATAGAATGCCTCCATTCAACCTCTGCAAAAGGCAATTCCACCATCACTGCTGCTTTTTCAGGAACAACTTTTGGTTCAAACTTGTCATGCTGTGATGTGGTAACTTGAACAGTTGGTCCATGAGGCTGATCTTATGTCAGGCTGCTGCCCCTCAAGACTTCCAGAAACTGGTGCTGAACCTAAATGGGGATTCTCCAGTGGCAATTCCATTTCTTCTATACTAACATCTCCCTTGTTTAACACAGTCCTTTCTCTCAGTTGATCCACATGTCAGTATACAATCCTGCCATCTCCCAGAATTACCATGTAGGAGACTGGTCCTGTAATATCTTGAATGATAGCTGACATCCAGTTGGGACGAGGATTTTAAAATAGCTTCACCAACAGTAAAACTATGTTCTTTAGCATGTTTGTCATGTTGCTGCTTTTAATTCTGTTGTTTTGGTGGTATTCTTCCCCATTAAGTATGGATGCATAATGTCTAACCTGGACCTTAGTTTCCTTCCATTAACATCTCCACGAGGGACAGGCCTGTGGCTGACTACAGTGTTATCTGACAATTAAACAGGTAACAAGATGCTTTCATGTCTATTGTACATCCAGGTATTTTTAATAACCTCTTTAAATGATTGGATGATGGATGTTAAGGTGCCAACTTAACATGTTGGATGTTGTTTTGTTTCATAAACTTTTAGAATTCCATGCTAGTAAAATAACTTCTATTATCTGACACAAGTCTTTCAGAAAAAAGAAAAGGAGTACTTGTGGCACCTTAGAGACTAACAAATTTATTAGAGCATAAGCTTTCAAGAGCTACAGCTCACTTCGTCTTTCAGGTAAACCAGGATACTAAAACTAGTCCTTAGTTTTTCTCGTGACTTCACTAGTGGACACATTCGTGGGATAGATATCTACCCATTTGGAATGTTTATCCACTAGTATAGAAAATATTTTCCCCAGAAATGGTCCAGTATAAACAATATATACTCGCCTCCAAGTCTTATCTGGCCACTCCAAAGATGGAACAGAGTCACAATATAAGAGCTTTTTGAATCTCTTGATAAATATAAAAGGCTTGCACTTTACTCTCAATATGAGGCCAGCTTCCTATAACCTGTTGAACACTTCTGCTAAATGTTGTAAATGTTCTGTGTCTGTTGTACCAGTGATTAGTATAACATTGAGATATACTGCCATGTATGGAATTCCCTGAATCAATCATGGTTCTTTGGAAAATAGCAGGGACTGAGGACACACCGAAAGGTAACTGATTATATTTAAACAGTCCTTTGCGACTATGAACAGTGACATACTGCTTATTCCAAAACAATCTGTTGGTAGACATTGGTCATGTCTAACTTGGTGAACAAACCCTCCTGCGAACACTGCAAACAGATCCTTAATTTCTGGAATTAGCTACTGTTCTAATTGTGAGACCCTATTTACGGTCAGCTTATAGTCACCACATATGTATGTGGAGTCACCGAGCTTCAACACTGGTATTATTGCCGCAGCCAATTCAGAAAACTTAACAGGTTAAATAATACCAGTTGCCTGTAGCCTTGTTTCCTGTGTGCTATTTTCACCTCCCCAGGCTCCTGTGGCTTGGGTTTGTAAGTCCTGTTCAGTTTTATTTGCAGATCCCATAGCCTAGGCCAATTTTAGAGCTGTTTCAAATGTTAACTGTGGTTCAGACAATAATCTCCTTTGCATTTTGTCATCATCAATGCCACAAACTAATCTGTCGTTTAGGTCTGCGTCAGGCTCACCCCATAATTACAATCTTAAGAAAGCTGCCGCAGTGCTGCCACAAATTTCCCTACTGTTGCCTCTGCTTTCCTTGATGGAGAGTTAAACTTAAATCATTCTATTATTTCATTGAGTGTTGAGTTAAAATGATTTCTTAACAGATTTACTAGCTCATCAAAAGTTTTATTTCCAGTTTTTTCAGGCGTTAACAGGTTTCTCTTTAACCGGTAAGTCTTGGCTTCTACACTGCTGAGTATGATAGCTTTCTTCTTACCTTCATCAGTAACATCAGCAGCAGTGAAAAAATAAGGTATTTTACAGTATTCTTCCCAAGTTTGGTGTTGCAGATTAAATGGTGAAATAGTCCCAGAGGTTGCAGCCATTTCCCATGTATTTGTAAGTGTTTGTAGGCCTTACTTACAGATGACTTCCCAGGCCTCTTTCTTGTGTTATGGTGTGTTGTAAACCCACATACAGCAGCTTCTTAGGTATTAATAGCCTTTTTTTCAGGCAACACACATGTGTCTGCAATGGTTCTGTAGGTCCCCACTTCCTGCAGTTATTAACAACAAACAAACCACCTCAATGGACTATAAGGTAGATAGAATGCAGGCTAGATCATCAGGCTCAGTGGGTAGTGATCAATGGCTCCATGTCTAGCTGGCAGCTAGTATCAAGCGAAGTGCCCCAAGGGACAGTCCTGTGGCCAGTTTTCTTCAATATCTTCATTAATGATCTGAAGGATGGTGTGGATTGCACCCACATCAAGTTTGCAGATGACACTAAACTGGGAGGAATGGTAAATATGCTGAAGGGTAGGGATAGCATACAGAGGGACCTAGACAAATGAGAGGATTGGGCCAAAAGAAATCTGATGTGGTTCAACAAGGACAAGTGCAGTGTCCTTCACTTAGGACGGAAGAATCCCATGCACTGCTACAAACTAGGGACCAAGTGGCTAGGCAGCAGTTCTGCAGAAAAGAACCTAGGGGTTACAGTGGATGAGAAGCTGGATATGAGTCAACAGTGTGCCTTTGTTGCCAAGAAGGCAAAAGGCATTTTGGTCTATATAAGGAGAAGGATTGCCAGCAGTTTGAGGAACATATTCATTCCCCTCTATTTGGCATTGATGAGACCTCATCTGGAGTACCATGTCCAGTTTGGGGCCCCGCACTACAAGAAGGATCTGGAAAAATTGGAAAGAGTCCAGTGGAGGACAACAAAAATTATTAGGGGGCTGGAGCACATGATTTATGAGAAGAGGCTGCGGGAACTGGGATTATTTAGTCTGCAGAAGAGAAGAATAAGGGGGGATATGATAGCAGCTTTCAACTACCTGAAAGGGGGTTCCAAAGAGGATGGATCTAGACTGTTCTCAGTGGTAGCAGATGACAGAACAAGGAGTAATGGTCTTAAGTGGCAGTGGGGAAGGTTTAGGTTGGATATTAGGAAAAACTTTTTCACTAGGAGGGTGGTGAAGCACTGGAATGGGTTACCTTGGGAGGTGGTAGAATCTCCTTCCTTAGAGGTTTAAGATCAGGCTTGACAAAGCCCTGGCTGGGATGATTTAGTTGGGGATTGGTCCTGCTTTGAGCAGTGAGTTGGACTAGATGACCTCCTGAGGTCCCTTCCAACCCTGATATTCTATGATTCTATGGTTCTGTGAAAACCAGACAGCAACTCATTTCCTTTTTTTGACTATCTGCTCACTCCCCCAATGATCAGTTCATTATACACATTATAATAGGGTGGAATTTCATAATTCCTCCACTATTAAACCTGCATCTGGATACAACAACACGTCTACGTCAATGTTTTATTAACATGCAGGTCCAGCTGGACACCTGTGTTTCTTCCCTTTAGGAGTTTGTGACCAGGGACAGTGACAAACAGCCTTTTTAAAACACGTAGGTTTATGTAGCAAATGGGACAAAAGAATAGAGAAAATTAATTTAAAATAACAGTCTAAACACTTATCTAAACGTATTTCATTTTACATTTCATTGAAAGCCAAGTTACATAGGCTTCCCTCTTGAGTTACAGGAACAGAACAAACCTAACTTACATTCTGCTAGCAAACTGAACCCGAACCCTAAGCACTTATGACCCAACCTGGTCTCAATTTTCCTTCCAGATATGTTCCTCAGCCTATGTCTACACTACAGACCTTACACTGACACAGTGGCTGTACTACTGCCATGACACCTCTGTAAGGTCTCCTGTGTAGCTGCTCTATGCCAGTGGGAGAGACATAGCGCTATACACACTGTTGCTTTTGTCAGTGAAACTTATGTCATTTAGGGGGGTGTTTTTACACAACCCTAACAAACGTTTTGCTGACAAAAGTGTTAGTGCAGACAAAGCCTCAGTCTGTTTCCTTCTATGAGGGAAATTCCCCTTTCTCAAAGCCCTATGGTCAAAGCCTTCTCTCTCCCTAAAGACCTTTGTTATAGGACCTAGATGTGAAGTTGTTCTTTTGTTGCAGACTGTTTTTTCCCATTGACCAGCCCAGCCCATTGAAGGAAATGCCCTTGTGATCGTTGCTCCTTTGTTTGGCAGTTGGATCTATTCAGTCTTCATAGTTTGCAATCACAGGCCTGACGAGGGTGTGGGAATGTGCTGAAACGGTCTGCCCTTGACATTGCAGCCCTCCACCTCAGGAATCAGACAAAATCCTTTTGGGGTACAGAACAATAGTAATCACTAAGCACTACATATCCGATTTGCCAGATTTACTTAAATCTAAACTGAGAAAGGTATTCTAAGATTTTAAGTCATTAATTGGAATGATTGGCTTTACATGGGTCATTCTAGACAGTCTGTTTTGGTAACCCAGTTACAATACCAACAGATCAGCCATAGGAAAGCTTTTGGAGCTGGAGAGAAGGCCATGGGAATCCAAATAAATGTTTAGGCCCAGACAGTATGACACATCAGCCAAGCAGCATTCAGGGATGCTGTGGAGCTAGCGAGAAGGCTGTGGGCTTCTGAGACAGCACTGAGAATCTCCAAGTCCCAGGCAAGCAGCTGAGCTGAGACTGGGTAGTGATGGTTGCCCAAGACAGCACTGAGGAGCATAATGCAAGTTTGTGTGGTCAACTTACATATGTGTCACTTACCTTTATTATTTTCAATGTTGCTAAAATGAGCCCTGAATAAGGGAACCAGTACCCTGACTATACTACAAAACTGATGACTCTAAAACCATTTCCAAGAGCTAACTTAAAGATGGTTCTAAGTCAATGAACTGCTCATGTGCCTCAAGTTAAGCATGCACATGAGGATTTGCAGGATCATGGACACAGCTGACTATAGAAATAGATAAAATTTGAACAGTTCTGCAAACTGTTGGAAAAAACTTTTGGAAGTTCTCTACAATTTAGTTTTGCCCCTTTAAGAATGACCCAATTGGCATTTTGGGGTAGAATTTTTTTTAAACATTTTAAAAATAAACAAAAGGTATATATTTCCACATGAACACAATTTAACTGAGATATTTCCTCATTCTTGCTGAAAATGATGCCATTTAAGCATAAAAATTCTATGCAAAGCATGCAAAACTGAGTTACATTTCAAATTTGCAGCGACATGCAAAAATCTTGAGCATGTTGAATTTTGTGGCAAATACTTTACACATCTTTTATTTAAGCAGTCATCTTCCACATTCTCTTTATTATCTTAGATATTTACATTATTTCTCCATTATAAATCATATTAACGTTCTGCATAATAGTGCAGTAAAATCATAATTCTCCATTAACAGGCTTTTGCCATGGAAATTAACATTGTACCACCAATTCAAATTCATGCTATATTTCTTCTTACACCATTTTTCGCTGTCTATTTTTTTTTCCCCCCACCAAACATCACTGTTTTGGTTTCTGTTCCTTCTCCCATTCTCAGAACCTTCCATCCTGCTCTGTATATTTATCAATACTTCTCTCTCTAGTCAGATTTCTCTACTTAGATGACACTTCTTCCCCTTCAATGACCATTCAACAAGTATAGCTAGAAGAGATAAAATAAAATATTGTAGCAAAGGTGGCACAGAAAATAAGGAAAATCATGTATAATATAACTGGTTTTCTGGCTTGACTGTAACATGTTGGAAAGTTTTTAGCACTATGAGAATATCTTTGGTGGAAAATTAATGAGGAAATGGGGTAGGAGGAAATTGTGATTGTCTTTTTTTCCACCCAAATATAAACATTTCAGAATTTAGAGAAAATTAATCAAGCTCAAGGAACCAGTATGTCAGTGTGTACTAGGGCTGGACAAACTAGTTGGGAAAATAATAAAGCCCATTCCCAAAACTTTCCTCCATTTCTAAAACCAAAACCTGAAATAACAAGTTAGACAATAGTTCTAGATAATACTTAGATCTGCCATGAGTGCAGAGGACTAGACTGGATGAGTTCTTGAGTTCCTTTCCAGTCCTATGATTCTATGATTTCTGAAGCATCTGAAAAATCTTAATAGGTTTTCTTTTTCCTCCCATAATATTTTATCTCTGTTCTGGTTTGTCACCTCCTGGTTCTGGCCTAAACCATGAGCAGAAATAGGCAAATACTGAAAAAAAGGCTGTTCTTGTCATAGTCCTGGGCCAAAGAGAGATGGAATTAATAGCAATCTCATGAGTCTATCTTTCCAGTCCAGTATTTCAGACTCAAGAAGTTTGGTTAATTCAGTTAGCACCTGAACATTTTGGTTCTTATCTGGAAAAACAAAACAAAACTGAACCTGGAATATATTAAGGTACAGCCATTACTAGTCATGAATAAGATCATGGCCTTGTAATAGATATCATGGTGTTTATGGCCAGAAGGAACCATTAGAGCATATACTCTGACTTACTACATATCATAGGAAGTAAAACAAATAGGTAAGATTCAATTTACTCTGACTTTATGATAGAACAGAATTCACATTCATTGATATTGTAATGTTCCTGCTAATGTGAATGTGCACCTCTGCCCTCGCTATGTAGCATCAGAGCTATTCAACTGTCTCTCATACTTCCTAGATGACTAACTAAAGGAGGTTTACCTTTAGCTCAACTGGTAGGAGCTTGTGATTTTGGAGCATGAGGATGCAAATTCTTTCCCCGTTTCCCATGTTGACTTCCAAGGGGCTATAATGTGCAGCATGGTGACTAGATGATCGCTGTGAAGTTGCTAGAAGCCAACGCATTCATTGCCACTCTGATTCATATAGATCAGGTCTTCAGTTCTCACATAGAAGTTACTTGTAATATTATTTCATTAAAAAAAGACAAACACACCAGTAATTTTCAGAGTAGCAGCCGTGTTAGTCTGTATTCGCAAAAAGAAAAGAAGTACTTGTGGCACCTTAGAGACTAACAAATTTATTAGAACATAAGCTTTCGTGACCTACAGCTCACTTCATCGGATGCATTTGGTGGAAAAAACAGAGGGAAGATTGATATATACACACAGAGAACATGAAACAATGGGTTTATCATACACAATGTAAGGAGATTGATCACTTAAGATAAGCCATCACCAGCAGCGGGGGTGGGGGGGGGAAGGAGGAAAACCTTTCATGGTGATAAGCAAGGTAGGCTATTTCCAGCAGTTAACAAGAATATCTGAGGAACAGTGGGGGGTGGGGTGGGAGGGGGAGAAATAACATGGGGAAATAGTTTTACTTTGTGTAATGACTCATCCATTCCCAGTCTCTATTCAAGCCTAAGTTAATTGTATCCAGTTTGCAAATTAATTCCAATTCAGCAGTCTCTCGTTGGAGTCTGTTTTTGAAGCTTTTTTGCTGAAGAATAGCCACTTTTAGGTCTGTAATCGAGTGACCAGAGAGATTGAAGTGTTCTCCAACTGGTTTTTGAATGTTATAATTCTTGACGTCTGATTTGTGTCCATTCATTCTTTTACGTAGAGACTGTCCAGTTTGACCAATGTACATGGCAGAGGGGCATTGCTGGAACACGATGGCATATATCACATTGGTAGATGCGCAGGTGAACGAGCCTCTGATAGTGTGGCTGATGTGATTAGGCCCTATGATGGTGTCCCCTGAATAGATATGTGGACAGAGTTGGCAATGGGCTTTGTTGCAAGGATAGGTTCCTGGGTTGGTGGTTCTGTTGTGTGGTGTGTGGTTGCTGGTGAGTATTTGCTTCAGATTGGGGGGCTGTCTGTAAGCAAGGACTGGCCTGTCTCCCAAGATCTGTGAGAGTGATGGGTCGTCCTTCAGGATAGGTTGTAGATCCTTGATGATGCGTTGGAGAGGTTTTAGTTGAGAGCTGAAGGTGATGGCTAGTGGCGTTCTGTTGTTTTCTTTGTTGGGCCTGTCCTGTAGTAGGTGACTTCTGGGTACTCTTCTGGCTCTGTCAATCTGTTCCTTCACTTCAGCAAGTGGGTATTGTAGTTGTAGGAATGCATGATAGAGATCTTGTAGGTGTTTGTCTCTGTCCGAGGGGTTGGAGCAAATGCGGTTATATCGTAGAGCTTGGCTGTAGACAATGGATCGTGTGGTATGATCTGGATGAAAGCTAGAGGCATGTAGGTAGGAATAGCGGTCAGTAGGTTTCCAATATAGGGTGGTGTTTATGTGACCATCGCTTATTAGCACCGTAGTGTCCAGGAAGTGGATCTCTTGTGTGGACTGGTCCAGGCTGAGGTTGATGGTGGGATGGAAATTGTTGAAATCCTAGTGGAATTCCTCAAGGGCTTCTTTTCCATGAGTCCAGATGATGAAGATGTCATCAATGTAGCGCAAGTAGAGTAGGGGCATTAGGAGATGAGAGCTGAAGAAGTGTTGTTCTAAGTCAGCCATAAAAATGTTGGCATACTGTGGGGCCATGCGGGTACCCATCGCAGTGCCGCTGACTTGAAGGTATACATTGTCCTCAGGCCCTACGTTACCAGCACTCCCAGCTATCTTCGAGACACCACTGACTTCCTGAGGAAACTACAGTCCATCGGTGATCTTCCTAAAAACACCATCCTAGCCACTATGGATGTAGAAGCCCTCTACACCAACATTCCACACAAAGATGGGCTACAAGCCGTCAGGAACAGTAGCCCCGATAATGTCACGGCTAACCTGGTGGCTGAACTTTGTGACTTTGTCCTCACCCATAACTATTTCACATTTGGGGACAACGTATACCTTCAAGTCAGTGGCACTGCGATGGGTACCACATGGCCCCACAGTATGCCAACATTTCTATGTCTGACTTTGAACAACACTTCCTCAGCTCTCGTCTCCTAATGCCCCTACTCTACTTGTGCTACATTGATGACATCTTCATCATCTGGACCCATGGAAAAGAAGCCCTTGAGGAATTCCACCAGGATTTCAACAATTTCCATCCCACCATCAACCTCAACCTGGACCAGTCCACACAAGAGATCCACTTCCTGGACACTACGGTGCTAATAAGCGATGGTCACATAAACACCACCCTATATTGGAAACCTACTGACCGCTATTCCTACCTACATGCCTCTAGCTTTCATCCAGATCATACCACACGATCCATTGTCTACAGCCAAGCTCTACGATATAACCGCATTTGCTCCAACCCATCAGACAGAGACAAAAACCTACAAGATCTCTATCATGCATTTCTACAACTACAATACGCACCTGCTGAAGTGAAGAAACAGATTGACAGAGCCAGAAGAGTACCCAGAAGTCACCTACTACAGGACAGGCCCAACCAAGAAAATAACAGAACGCCACTAGCCATCACCTTCAGCCCCCAACTAAAACCTCTCCAACGCATCATCAAGGATCTACAACCTATCCTGAAGGACAACCCATCACTCTCACAGATCTTGGGAGACAGGCCAGTCCTTGCTTACAGACAGCCCCCCAATCTGAAGCAAATACTCACCAGCAACCACACACCACACAACAGAACCACTAACCCAGGAACCTATCCTTGCAACAAAGCCCGTTGCCAACTCTGTCCACATATCTATTCAGGGGACACCATCATAGGGCCTAATCACATCAGCCACACTATCAGAGGCTCGTTCACCTGCACATCTACCAATGTGATATATGCCATCATGTTCCAGCAATGCCCCTCTGCCATGTACATTGGCCAAACTGGACAGTCTCTACGTAAAAGAATGAATGGACACAAATCAGACGTCAAGAATTATAACATTCAAAAACCAGTTGGAGAACACTTCACTCTCTCTGGTCACTCGATTACAGATCTAAGAGTGGCTATCCTTCAGCAAAAAAGCTTCAAAAACAGACTCCAACGAGAGACTGCTGAATTGGAATTAATTTGCAAACTGGATACAATTAACTTAGACTTGAATAGAGACTGGGAATGGATGAGTCATTACACAAAGTAAAACTATTTCCCCATGGTATTTCTCCCCCCCACCCCACCCCCCACTTTTCCTCAGATATTCTTGTTAACTGCTGGAAATAGCCTACCTTGCTTGTCACCATGAAAGGTTTTCCTCCTTTCCCCCCCCCCACCCCCGCTGCTGGTGATGGCTTATCTTAAGTGATCAATCTCCTTACATTGTGTATGATAAACCCATTGTTTCATGTTCTCTGTGTGTGTATATCAATCTTCCCTCTGTTTTTTCCACCAAATGCATCCGATGAAGTGAGCTGTAGCTCACGAAAGCTTATGCTCTAATAAATTTGTTAGTCTCTAAGGTGCCACAAGTACACCAGTAATTCGTGTGTATGTGCGTGTGCGCATTCACCAAATAGCTGCTTAAAAGGGGACATATTCTTCAATTGAATATTATATGCAAAAAACGTGTAAGTGCAGTTACCATGGCCACCTTGTTGGATTCCCAAATTGCCAATGTATCATTTAATTATCCCCAGGGATATCATTTGGTATAAAAGCTGCTTTTTGAATAGAGATGTAAGTGAAACGAAATTCTTTGACAGGACTCTTGACTGAAAAGATTTCTATTAGAATCTAATTATGTTAAACTGTGTAATGTTAAAAGCACTTAATCACAATGTACACCTCCCCCACCCCTCCTTAAATACAACCCTATGCTTGGTTCACCTGCAGCCCTCTTTTAATGGGAGCCCAGAGGAACTGTGTTATGGAGCTGGGGAAATTCAGAAGTATTCATCTCACTTCTTTTAAAGCCAAATTCCAACCTCTTTAATAAGCATTCTGACAAGGCACTGTATATACTCCCTGGGTAATCAACCAAGTTCACATGCAAGCCATAAAAGTGGAAAGCAGTGCTACCACAGTGATCTTATGCAGCATGAACAGCACCATTGTGCTCACAATAATGGTAAAGAGGTTGCTAGGTGGGAGTGGAATACAGTTTGGGGATGACTTGCTAAGCTTTTTATACTGTACATCCTTGACAGCACATATTAGGGTGTAAAATTTACCATACACCAACACAAGTGCAAGTGGACCCTGAGTGTAAGCACAAGTAAAATTATGTCGTAGGAGTAGCCCTCCAGTGTCAAAGGGTAGCTGATCCTTTGAGATCTTTTATTAAACACACCAACCACTATAATAACAGTGTCTGGACAACACAACAAAACAGAAACATCCAAAGTATATAAATGTCAAAAACAAAGACCAAAATTAATGCAAGAGAACACAACCTGCCCTTCCCTTTCCTCATCTCCATTTCACTTGACACTGGAGACTCCCCACATTCTTCAGGTACAGTCCATTTGGCATCTTAAGTCCAGCCAAAGCAGAAGTCAACCACAACTAGTTGCCTCTGCTTAATCCTGCTATGGGTTCTCCCTCTCTCTGTAAAGTGCTCAAGATCCTGCTTATGGGGTCCTCTCAAAACCTGGACACAACCCCAGGTCCTCAAAACACAGAAACAAATCCTTCCATGGAAAATAAAAGATAGAAAAAAAACAAAGGAAAACAATCATAGCTAACAACAATAGCAACATGTTCACAGTCATTTCCAATGCCCTCTGCCCCAGATGTTATAGTCTCTTGGATATTGATAGAAGTACAGTGAACTCTACTGTTTGTCCAGCATAACCCCCCACCCTCCCGCACCAAACACAATAATCACTTTCCAATTCCCGTAATATCACACACAAAATCACTCCCCAAAATCCTCTTACTCCTTCACCCATTTTCCCTGAACATGCTCCCAAAGGTTTCTGGGTCAAAAGATGAGAGGCCAGACAAAAACTTGGACATACCTATTCCACTTCCTCTAGGCAGTGCTTCCTCTCTGCACACCTCAGTACCCCCAGCTCCTTCCAGATCGTCTGCACTAACTCATCCAGGCAAGCCCAAATCAGTGGGGTCTCTGGAACACCACCTCATACCTCACTTTCCATAGGGACATACATACAACTACATTGATGAGACAGAGGGTCTCCTTTACCCAGGGCCATCCCTAGGGCGGTGCGGGACCCAGGGCAAATCAACCTCTGTGGGGCCCCCCTTAACATTTCTATACAGGTGAAATCTGATTACAGTGAATTTCAAGGGCAGCTGCTGGCCACAGGTTAAATATTGATAGCACCCAGCTGTATAATTACAATGTTGTTATATGATATTGTAGTTCTTTTTTATAATTATAATGAAGTTCATATAATTTTAAAAAAAACCTCACCAATCCCGGGTCAGTGTCACGCTGCCTACATTCTGAAATCCACCTTCCTGGACTTCCTTGCAGCAAACTCACTTCCCAGGTGCATATCTTCTGTGGATTTTTTCAAAATGTGATAACACATTCACAACACTGATAGCCCATGTCTCAGAAACTGGGTGGCTCTTGGAAGGCCTATATGTGTCCTGGTGCTGCAGGACCCCAGAACCCTCGAGCATGGAGGAGGGGCTCTAAGATCTGTTTTCTCTGGGGCTGGAAGGTGGAGGGGAGGCAGAAAAGCACATACATGAAGAAGTAACTCAGTCCTGGTGGGTGGTGGAGAGAGCAGTGGGTGGGTGGTAAAGAGTACCCCAGGTCCTGGTACTGCAAGGAGGGGGATCCCCCAGGCTGGAGAGCTGAAAGGCAAGGAGAACCATGAGGCAGGAGGGTGATAAGGGCTGGCCCTGGCCTGGAGGTGGCATTAGAGGACCCCATCCAGTGCGGGGAGAGGGAAGAAATGGCAATGGAAGGGGAGGTGTGGGGCATTGGAGGAACACCAGTGCTGGGTGATCGGCAAAGGATGATGGAGACTACTGGCTGGCACTCACGTGTGCTAGGGGCAAGGGGGGGGGCTGTGCTGGTGGAGGGTCCAACTGGAAAAGGGAAGGGACTTTCTGAGGCAGAAGGGAAGGGTCAGGGTCAGCCTGGGTCAGCCTGCCCCGACACTAGTGGTTGGGGAGTACTAGGACCTTGTGGTGGCAGGTGATGCCAGGAGCCAGCAGAGCAGAGCAGGCTGGGGCCGGGTCATTCACTGCTACTGCCGCAGAGACTGAGCCCGAGCCTAAGGGGGCTGTGGGCAAGAAAAAGAAATAAACACCTGGGCCAGTGAATTTGGGGTGTGGGCCAAGAAGGCTAATGGCATATTGGGCTGCATGAGTAGGAGTATTGCCAGCAGATCGAGGGAAGTGATTATTCTCCACTATTCGGCACTGGTGAGGCCACATCTGAAGTATTGCATCCAGTTTTGGGCCCCCCACTACAGAAAGGATGTGGACAAATTGGAGAGAGTCCAGTGGAGGGCAACTAAAATGATTAGGGGCACGTGACTTATGAGGAGAGACTGAGGGAACTGGGGTTATTTAGTCTGCAGAAGAGAAGAGTGAGGTGGGATTTGATAGCACCTTCAACTACCTGAAGGGGGGTTCCAAAAGCTGTTCTCAGTGGTGGCACATGAGAAAACAAGGAGCAATGGTCTCAAGTTGTAGTTGGGGAGGTTTAGGTTGGATATTAGGAAACAGTATTTCACTAGGAGGGTGGTGAAGCACAGAAATGTGTTACCTAGGTAGGTAGTGGAATCTCCATCCTTAGAGGTTTTTAAGGCCCATCTTGACAAAGGATTGGCTGGGATGATTTAGTTGGTGTTGGTCCTGCTTTGAGCAGGGGGTTGTATTAAATGATCTCCTGAGGTCTCTTCAACCCTAATCTTCTATGATTCTATGATTCTCCTGGGTCTTCTTCCCCAACCTCCCCAGACTACTGGCTCTCCTGAACCCTAACATCCTCTCCATTTGTTCACTGCTCTCAGGAGTAATAGTTGAAAGAAATCACCCTGATAGGGCAGGGTCTCTAGAGAAGTCCTTCTCCAAGACTTGGAAGATGGCCCCTTCTCCGCTGCCCCAGACCTCCTGGGCTGCCCAAAACTGTTCTCCATTACCTCCCATTTGTGCCATGCCATTAGTGAAACATCTCCAAATGCCTCCTTCTGTCCTCTTCCCTTTGTCATCAAACTCCTTCTTCTTCACCTCTCCCCATGAACAAGAGCCTTGCAGAAGGGAATCAGATCTCTTCCCTGCAGATCTCCTGAGCCTCCAACCTGGAGCTATAGGACAGTCACCAACCCTCGTGACTCAGCAGTAACTGGGAGGCAGTTAATTAGCGAAGGAGCATCTAAGCAAGATACAAGGCTAAGGCAGGCAGCCTGAACCAGGCAGCCTGAACCAAACAAAAACAATTCTCCCAGGGCGGGAAGCCTGGGTTAAGCAAAAGGCAAGCTCCTAGGGCAAAAAACCTAAAGGGGGATCCTGGAAACAGAGAGCTCCCTGGGAATCCTACCAGCCCAGAGATACTAAAAGAAAGGTCTCTGGAGATGGGAATATCCTAGCAGAAAATCACAGTGGGCAGATAGCCTGGGAAGGTACCACATAGCTTTTGAAGTGGCCCTTGAGAGACCTCTGTGGACACAGACAGCAGAGGAAGACTCCACCTAAGAATCATCAAGAAACCTGAGGTGAAAGCAACCAGATGAAGTACCTGGACTGAGGTGAATACTGAATTCAAGAGAGGTGACAGATGAGTGGGACTGACTGAGTCCCTCAGCCAGGAAGATGAGATAGAAAGGGGTTGGTGCACGTCTGTGTGAGACTTTCTGTTGAAGACTTTCTGTTAAATAAAAGGCACCATCTGGGGAGGATGCTTTTTAATACCCAAGCTGTTTAAACTTGTTTATACTCCAGGTAGGGGGAAACTGAAGCAGGACTCACTTGCAATACTATGCCTGACCTGGGTGGGGGAGAAGCCAGGGTGACCTCCCATACCTTCACGAGTAGTAAGTATCAAGTGCCCTGTCTTCTTACTCCCTTACTGACAAATGAACAGCATAAGAAAGGGAGTGGAGAATGGAAATACCTGGGAGACACAGATTTAAGCATCATCCTCATCATACTAATGAGCTGCTTTGCTATGTGTTCCCCTCTTACACCACACTCCTGGCAAAGGGTGATGGTTATGCAAGCTGCACACTCATTGTCAGGTTCAGAGTCCTGTGCACTTCCTGTTACACTTCTCAGTCTCTATCTTGTCCTTATACATACAACACTCGACTCCTGTGCTGGGCCAGGAGTCTCTCTCAGAAGGAACACAGATTTTACTTGTTCAGTAAAAACAAAACAAAATTAAAAAAACAAAACAAAACACTCTTTATGAATAGCAGATGTGTTATCAACCTGAGATTCTGAAAGCTCCAAATTCACTGGTAATGTCTGCTTAAAGCAAGAAATCTGGGGGATGGAATAAATGGCATCTTTTAAAATCCGTACTATGTAGTCATGATGCATGTCTCAATACCTGTCATTTCAGTTTACACAGCATATAATTTCAAGCTGCTGGCTCCCAGCCGATGTGCTTTTGTACTGTATTTTATTTTATTAATCTCTAAGCATTTGATCTAATTATTCCAGATTTTGCTCCTACTAGGAAACATAGAGTCAATGATCTCCTCCATTACATTTCTTCCTGCCGTGGACCTGGGCTGGAGGCATAGAAAAACAAATACTCAAATTAAGAATCAGAGTTGGCTCTCTAGCCCAATACTGTAGAGTGATGCCCAATGTGGGCCTAATTCTCAAATATGGAAACCTGAATTATGGGAATCCTATATTCGGATACTTAGGAACATAGGTCTGTAAATTAGGCATTTGTCCACTTAAGTATTCATTTGAGCTAAATATGGGGTTTTGGATTTCCTGTTTCATTGCCCAAGTCTGAAAGCTGAGCTTCCCTGTCTTACTACAGTTTTGGCCATTCATGATTATACCTATTCTGCTAGAGAAGAGCATCATCTCTAGAGGAAAATCAGTGTTTTATAAAAGAACTCATCCTACAAGGCAGACATACTCCAGCAGAACAGAGGACCTTTTCCAAGTGAGTGGACATGGATCCGAAATCTAAAGGAAAGGAGAGGAAAGCTGGAGGAGCAAACAGCATCTTCATGAAATATGGGGATGAATCTAATTAGGAGGATCTAGTGCCTAGCAGCAAGGTCTACTCATCACTGCTGGGGATACCTTAAGTGGGGTAGAGAAAGAGAGACAGAATAAAATATAGCTCATCAGCTGTGGCCTAATTAAATCTGTATGGCATGATCTGTATTTAAAATCTGGGGCATGGGGCCACAGTGTATTTTCTTAGTTAAACATATGGTCAGAAAACGTGTTTGACTCAGTCCTTTGTTTTGCTGTGGAATGTGACATAGTTCTATTATGTCTGTTTGTAAGATGAGTTAAATTAAGCTTGAAATTGCGTGAGAAAAGTCTGGCTCAGGGAAATTTTTCAGCTATTATGACCATGATTTGACAGTGGCAGAACGTACTGCAACACTGTAACAGAGGACTCAGAGCAGCAGGCAAGAGGCATAAATGAGACTCAGGGTACCATGTCCCTTTGTTTGGAAAGGCTTTTGAGACTCTCAGCTGAAATTCACAAGATTGTCTTTAGTGTGTCAGGGTAACAAACAACAACAACAAAAGGTCATGGTCATGAAACAATAAAAAGGAATTCTTCAGAAATACCCACTAGGTCCCCCCTGTTTTGCCACTGGCATACTCCTGTGGCTAGTAGTTTGAGATGCATGCCTGGGAGTAAAATGGGGAATGGGTTCTAGTGGCAACCACTGTGCAAATGCAAAGTAATATGCTGGTCAGTGGTAAGGCAGTAATGAAAAAAATGATCATGAGCACCTCTGACAGTTGGAGTACCACTGGGCTAAAATAATTTCTAGATCTTGGATCCAGGCCAGTAGGAATATGCCGAATTCATTGCACTCTTTTTCTTCTTCCCTATAGCTGGTGGGTGGGAAAGGGATGAAAACTTGGGCCCATGCTTTCCTTCCCCCCCCCCCCTGCACCACTGTCTCCACTTGCTGGCCAGAGTGGCTGAGTGAGTGCAAGAGTGATCGGGGTGGGGGTGAAGTAATTTACTGCTTGTATAGACCAGCAATAGATTCTACCAGGAGGAAGCAGGGAGTGCATTGTAACTCAGAGGCATGTCTCCTAATCACCGTTACAGTATACAGTACCATAGAAAGGATAAATGAGGGAAATAATGGAAATTATAAAGGAATGCATCCAATGAAGTGAGTTGTAGGTCACGAAAGCTTATGTTCAAATAAATTTGTTAGTCTCTAAGGTGCCACAAGTACTCCTTTTCTTTTTTAATGGAAATCTTGTGTTTCAGTTCACTAGTGGATCCAGCCAGCCCTGGATACTCATTGAAAATAAACATATAGCAGATTTGGGTAGTATTCCATTGATAATGGGTTTTTTTTTGTTGAAGAATTGCTACTACATGGCAGTACACTGGCCAAACTGGACAGTCTCTACGTAAAAGAATCAGACGTCAAGAATTATAACATTCAAAAACCAGTCGGAGAACACTTCAATCTCTTTTGTCACTCGATTACAGACCTAAAAGTGGCAATTCTTCAACAAAAAAACTTCAAAAACAGACTCCAATGAGAGACTGCTGAATTGGAATTAATTTGCAGACTGGATACAATTATAGATTCATAGATACGAAGGTCAGAAGGGACCATTCTGATCATCTAGTCAGACCTCCTGCACAGCGCAGGCCACAGAATCTCACCCACACACTCCAATAGCTCAGACATAGGTGAGGTTTTTCATAGAAGTCCTTAAATCATGGTTTAAAGACTTCAAGGAGCAGAGAAGCCTCCCTCAAGTCAACCATGCCCCATGCTACAGAGGAAGGCGAAAAACCTCCAGGGCCTCTCCAAATCTGCCCTGGAGGAAAATTCCTTCCCGACCCCAAATATGGCAATCAGCTAAACCCTGAACATATGGGCAAGATTGACCAGCCAGATACTATAGAAAATTCTTTCCTGGGAAACTCAGATCCCATCCATCTAATATCCCATCTCAGGAGATTAGGCCTATTTACCCTGAATATTTAAAGATCAATTACTTACGAAAATCCCATTATCCCATCGTACCATCTCCTCCATAAACTTATCAAGTAGAATCTTAAAACCAGATAGATCTTTTGCCCCCACTGCTTCCCTTGGAAGGCTATTCCAAAACTTCACTCCTCTGATGGTTAAAAACCTTCGTCTAATTTCAAGCCTAAACTTACTGGTGGCCAGTTTATACCCATTTGTTCTTGTGTCCACATTGGTGCTGAGCTGAAATAATTCCTCTCCCTCTCCTGTATTTATCCCTCTGATATATTTATAGAGAGCAATCATATCTCCCCTCAACCTTCTTTTAGTTAGGCTAAACAAGCCAAGCTCCTTAAGTCTCCTTTCATAAGACAAGCTTTCCATTCCTTGGATCATCCTAGTAGCCCTCCTCTGTACCTGCTCCAGTTTGAATTCATCCTTTTTAAACATGGGAGACCAGAACTGCACACAGTATTCTAGATGAGGTCTCACCAGTGCCTTGTATAATGGGACTAAAACCTCCTTATCCCTACTGGAAATACCTCTCCTGATGCATCCCAAAACCGCATTAGCTTTTTTCACAGCCATATCACATTGGCAGCTCAGAGTCATCCTATGATCAACCAATACTCCAAGGTCCTTCTCCTCTTCCGTTACTTCTAATTGATGCGTCCCCAACTTGTAACTAAAATTCTTGTTATTAATCCCTAAATGCATAACCTTACACTTCTCACTATTAAATTTCATCCTATTACTATTACTCCAGTTTACAAGGTCATCCAGATCCTCCTGTATAATATTCCGATCCTTCTCTGAATTGGCAATACCTCCCAGCTTTGTATCATCTGCAAACTTTATTAGCACACTCCCACTTTTTGTGCCAAGGTCAGTAATAAAAAGATGAAATAAGATTGGTCCCAAAACCGATCCCTGAGGAACTCCACTGGTAACCTCCCTCCAGCCTGACAGTTTGCCTTTCAGTAGGACCCGTTGCAGTCTCCCCTTTAACCAATTCCTTATCCACCTTTTGATGTTCATATTGATCCCCATCTTCTCCAACTTAACTAATAATTCCCCATGTGGCACAGTATCAAATGCCTTACTGAAATCTAGGTAAATTAGATCCACTGCATTTCCTTTATCTAAAAAATCTGTTACTTTTTCAAAAAAGGAGATTAGGTTGGTTTGGCACGATCTACCTTTTGTAAAACCATGTTGTATTTTGTCCCATTTACCATTGACTTCAATGTCCTTAACTAATTTCTCCTTCAAAATTTTTTCCGGGACCTTGCATACTACAGATATCAAACTAACTGGCCTATAGTTACCCGGATCACTTTTTTTTCCTTTCTTAAAAATAGGAACTATATTAGCAATTCTCCAATCATTCGGTACAACTCCTGAGTTTACAGATTAATTAAAAATTCTTGCTAATGGGCTTGCAATTGCAGGTGCCAATTCCTTTAATATTCTTGGATGAAGATTATCTGGGCCCCCCGATTTAGTCCCATTAAGCTGTTTCAGTTTCGCTTCTACCTCAGATATGGTAATATCTACCTCCATATCCTCATTCCCATTTGTCATGCTACCATTATCCCGAAGATCCTCTTTAGCCTTATTAAAGACTGAGGCAAAGTATTTGTTTAGATATTGGGCCATGCCTAGATTATCTTTAACCTCCACTCCATCCTCAGTGTTAAGCAGCCCCACTTCTTCTTTCTCAGTTTTCTTCTTATTTATATGGCTATAGAACCTTTTACTATTGGTTTTAATTCCCTTTGCAAGGTCCAACTCTACTTGACTTTTAGCCTGTCTCACTTTATCCCTTCATGTTCTGACCTCAATTAGGTAGCTTTTCTTGCTGATCCCTCCCATCTTCCACTCCCTGTATGCTTTCTGCTTCTTCTTAATCACCTCTCTAAGATGCTTGCTCATCCAGCTTGGTCTATAACTCCTTCCTATGATTTTTTCCCCTTTCTTGGGATACAGGCTTCCGATAGCTTCTGCAGCTTTGATTTAAAGTAATCCTAGGCCTCCTCTACCTTTAGATCCATAAGTTCTTCAGTCCAATCCACTTCCCTAACTAATGTCCTTAATTTTTGAAAGTCAGCCCTTTTGAAATCAAAAAAGTTGCAGATTTATTTTTGTTAATCCTTCCATTTAGTTTGAACTGAATTAGCTCATGATCACTTGATCCAAGATTGTCCCCTACAACCATTTCTTCTATGAGGTCCTCGCTACTCACCAAAATTAAATGTAAAATGGCATCCCCTCTAGTCGGTTCAGCAACTACTTGATGAAGGAATCCATCAGCTATCGCATCTAGGAAAATCTGAGCCCTATTATTATTACTAGCACTGGTCCTCCAGTCTATATCTGGGAAGTTAAAGTCTCCCATGATCACGCAGTTTCCATTAGTATTTACATCTTTAAAAACATTAAAAAGGGCTCTATCCATATTCAAATTAGATCCTGGAGGTCTATAGCACACCCCAAACACTATCGTAGGAGAGGCTTTACTAGTTATCTTCCCCAATGTAATTTTTGCCCAGACGGACTCTGTCTTATCCATTGCATCGCTTCTTATTTCTTTACATTCTACCTCATCATTGATATACAATGCTACTCCACCACCTTCACCTTTGTTTCTGTCTTTCCTAAACAGCATATACCTTTCAATACCTGTAGTCCAGTCATGACTACTATTCCATCATGTTTCTGTTATCCCTATAATATCTGGTTTCACTTCCTGCACCAGTAGCTCTAGTTCCTCCATTTTGTTACCTAGGCTCCTCGCATTGGTGTACAAACATCTTAATTTTTGCTGTTTGGCCTCGCTCACATTTTGTACCCTATTAGGCACAGTCATTCTACAGCCAGTATAATCTATTAGACTAGTATCCACACCGCCCTCGCTCCTTATATACTTTCTCCTACCCACAGCTCTATCCATTCTTACTTCGTCTTCTTCCCTCTCAATGCTAAAATCTGGCGTGGAGATTACCTGGACATCTCCCAACCATCTCCCCCTAATTCCTAGTTTAAAGCTCTCTTTATCAGTTGTGCCAGCCTTGATCCTAGAAGTCTATTTCCTTCCCTACTCAGATGAAGTCCATCCCGAGAGAACTGTCCTCTGTCTGTGAATGCCTCCCAGTGGCCATAGATCCCAAAGCCCTCCTTATAGCACCACTGCGTAAGCCATCTGTTGACAGTCATAATCTTGTCACATCTTTGTTGCCTTTCTCTAGGAACAGGAAGGGTCCCACTAAAGATCACCTGAGCCTCAATTTCCTTAAGCATCTTCCCCAGCCTAGCATAGTCTCTCTTAATACTTTCCAGCGAGAATCTAGCCGTATCATTTGTTCCCACATGAAGGATAATTAGGGGATTCTTTCCCGCTCCCTTTAGGATCCTTTTCAACCTCAGGTCTACATCCCGTATCTTAGCACCTGGAAGACAGCACACCCTTCTATTCTCTGGATCAGCTCTAGTTACAGGCCTGTCTATTCTTCTCAATAAAGAGTCCCCGATCACATAGACCTGCCTTTTCCTGGTGACAGTGCTATTCTCCAGTCTCTCCCCTGTTCCCTCTGGCTTCTTTCCATTCCTATTTTCCCTTATAATCCTCTTTAACCCATCCTGTATCCTCCTGGTGCTCATATTTGGTGTAGTCTCCCTTGACTCTTCCGCTTTTCCTATAGGACTAGCCTCTCTTCTCTTCTTCCTTACCCTTCCACCTTCAACAAGTACCTGCTGAGCCCCTTCTTCATTTTCCAACTCTGCAAACCTGTTCCTAAGCTCTATTTCTCCTTCACTAGCCCGTCTTTTCCTCTGCCTGGTCCTTTTAGTCACATGCTTCCACTGACCACTTTCCTCACCCAGTCTCCCCTCAAAATTCCCCTGCTTCCATTTGTGAGTCTGAGCTTTTCCCTTCAGATACCTTAATTAACCAATTAACTTCGGCAATTAACTTAGGCTTGAATAAAGACTGAAAGTGGATGGATCATTACACAAAGTAAAACTATTTCCCCATGTTTATTCCCCCCTCTCCCCCCCACCCACTGTTCCTCAGATGTTCTTGTCAACTGCTGGAAATGTCTCACCTTGATTATCACTACAAAAGGTTAATCCCACCCCCACTCTCCTGCTGGTAATAGCTCACTTTACCTGATCACTCTCATTTCAGTGTATATGGTAACACCCATTATTTCAAGTTCTCTGTGTATATAAATCTCCCCATTGTATTTTCCACTGAATGCATCTGATGAAGTGAGCTGTAGCTCACGAAACCTTATGCTCAAATTGATAACACTGAATATCATAGTTTGGTAGTTTTGATAAATTGATATTAAGACTCTGAATTTAATGTATTAATAAGGGTTGGATTAAAGACTAGCCAAGAAGAGCCTTCCTCCAAAACACAAAACTGAATCCTTTACATGAGAGGAAGAAAATGAAATTTTGGCTCAAGCTATTTTATTCCCACTGTGAAATCTAATAACTGCTGTTGCATAGTGGACCTAAATATTTGTTCTGCTGAAGTGAGTGGATAAAGTTCCCGAATTTTGGTCTTTAATCATAGACTCATAAGACTAAAAGGGACCTTAAGAAGTCAACTAGTCCAGTCCCCTGCACTCATGGCAGAACTAAGTATTATCTAGACCATTCCTGATAGGTGTTTGTCTAACCTGCTCTTAAAAATCTCCCATGATGAAGATTCTACAACCTCCCTAGGCAATTTATTCTAGTGCTTAATCACCCTGATAGTTAGGAAGTTTTTCCTAATGTCCAGCCTAAACCTCCCTTGCTGCAATTTAAGCCAATTACTTCTTGTCCTCTCCTCAGAAGTCAAGAAAAGCAATTTCTCTCCCTCCTCCTTGTTACAACCTTTTAAGTACTTGAAAACTATTATCATGTCCCCCCTCAGTATTCTCTTTTCCAGACTAAACAAATGCAATTTTTTCAATCTTCCTTCATAGGTCATGTTTTCTAGACCTTTAATCATTTTGGTCACTCTTCTCTGGATTTTCTCCAATTTGTCCACATCCTTCCTGAAATGTGGCACCCAGAACTGGATACAATACTCCAGTTGAGGCCTAATCAGAGCGGAGTAGAGCGGAAGAATTACTTCTCTTGTCTCGCTTACAACACTGCTGCCAATACATTCCAGAACGATGTTCACTTTTTTTCCAACAGTGTTACACTGTTGACTCATATTTAGCTTGTGGTCCACTATGACGTCTAGATCTCTTTCTGCAGTACTCCTTCCTAGGCAGTCATTTCCAATTTGATATGTGTGCAACTGAATGTTCCTTCCTAAATGGAGTACTTTGCATTTGTCTTTATTGAATTTCATCCTATTTACTTTAGACCATTTCTCCAGTTTGTCCAGATCATTTTGAATTTTAATCCTATCCTCCAAAGCACTTGCAACCCCTCCCAGCTTGGTATCATACACAAACTTTATAAGTGTACTTTCTATGCCATTATTTAAATCATTGATGAAGATATTGAACAGAACCGGACCCAGAACTGATCCCTGCAGGACCCCACTTGTTACGTCCTTCCAGCATGACTGTGAACCACTGATAACTACTCTCTGAGAATGGTTTTCCAACCAGTTTTGCACTCACCTTGTAGTAGCTCAATCTGCATTTCCCTACTTTGCTATGAGAAGGTCATGTGAGACGGTATCAAAAGCTTTTCTAAAGTCAAGATGTACCACGTCTACCACTTCCCCCCTATCCACAAGGTTTGTTACCCTGTCAAAGAAAGCTATCAGGTTGGTTTGACACAATTTGTTCTTGAAAAATCCATGCTGAGTGTTACTCATCACCTTATTATCTTCTAGATGTTTGCAAATTGATTGCTTAATTATTTGCTCCGTTATCTTTCCCAGTACAGAAGTTAAGTTGACTGGTCTGAAATTCCCCGGATTGTCCTTATTTCCCTTTTGATAGATTGGCACTATAGTTTCCCTTTTCCAGTCTTCTGGAATCTCACCTGTCTTCCGTGACTTTTCAAAGAGAATCACTAATGGCTCAGATATCTCCTCGGTCAGCTCCTTGACTATTCTAGGATGCATTTCATCAGGCCCTGGTGACTTGAAGACATCAATTTGTCCAAGTAATTTTTAATTAGTTCTCTCCCTATTTTAGCCTCTTCAGATCCTACCTCATTTTCACTGTCATTCACTATGTTAGACATCCAATCACCACCAACCTTCTTGGTGAAAACCGAAACAAAGTCATTAAGTACCTCTGCCATTTCCTCATTTTCTGTTATTATTTTCTCCCCCTCATTGATTAATGGGCCTACCTTGTTCTTGGTCTTCCTCTTGCTTCTAATGTATTTGTGGAATGTTTTCTTGTTACCCTTTATGTCTCTAGCTAGTTTGATCTCTTTTTGTGCCTTGGCCTTTCTAATTTTGTCCCTACATATTTGTGTTATTTGTTTATATTCAACCTTTTTAATTTGACCTAGCTTCCACTTTTTGTAGGACTTTTTAAAAATATTTTCATAAATATCTGAATATCCTAGTTTTATTCACAAGAGAGTGATTTATTAGAGTAGCAATATGGCAAGAACTGGTTATTTTTTCTTTCATTTGTGTTTATAAAAAGTACCTATCCCAATGGCTCTGTCAAAAATCATATTCAAAACATATTGTACCAATAGAGAGAAAATCTTCCAGTACAATAACCTTGCCTTCTTAACCTCTAATTCAGCCCTGGCCAAAGCAATATGATCACCCATGATGACATGCAAAGCACTTCTTCAAATATGTATATCTTTTAGTCTAAATTAAATGCTTTTGGTTGCCATAAGTGAGCCAAATATTTACACATTTACACATTGTGAAACACAGCAAAACACTCCGATTACTCAGGCCACAGCCAATACGAATATGGTTAGCACTTAGATACCACAGTGGTGAGTGCTACTAGAGAGAAAATGCTGAGAGAGAGAGAGAGAGAGAGCTGGGTAGATAGATGGAGTTCTCTTTGAAACAATTTTCCCATTTGATTCTTGCATTTTATTAACCAGGAAACTGAAGCTGCATTGCTGCTCACACAGTCAAAAATTAATCAAATATTTTAACATTTTCCACTAAATTAACATTCTGACTGGTGCTAGAATTATAGATTTTATTTAATCTTGAACCACATAACTCATTCTCATGCATGACATCCCAGCTGATTGGAAAGCTGGGTTATAGCTGGAAGGGAGCCAGTTGAGCCAGATCCAGTACCAAGTGCTAAGCTTTGACACATTATCCTTGAAGAGAATATTTGAAACAAAATTAAAATTTGTCTGCCAAAATTGAATGTTTTACACTATTCAGTAGCTAATTACTAGGAGGATCTCAGAAGTGCAGGCTTGTCTCTGTTCCAGTCCACTCGTTTTAAACTATTGACCATAGGTTCTATAGTTTGCACTAAATCCTGTAGGTTTCCAGATGAAATAAGAGCTCTTCACACAAATTGCATGCTTAGAAGTCTCCACTTTTATCAAGAAACAGAGTATAGAAAACTATGGTATGACGGAAGCAGTATCTTCTCCATCATAGTCTTTAATGAAAATTTCATACCCATGGAAATTTGCCAGTGTAGCAACATTG
This sequence comes from Dermochelys coriacea, assembly GCF_009764565.3. NCBI lineage: Eukaryota > Metazoa > Chordata > Testudines > Dermochelyidae > Dermochelys > Dermochelys coriacea. The sequence continues at coordinate 92,995,990 of NC_050073.1, read as the reverse complement.
GGAGTGCAAAGTGTAGACAGGATTGTTAATATCCACTTGTCTCTTGTCTTATCCTTAAGTTATAAGCTCTTTGAGGCAGGGACAATATGTTCCTTCTGTGTATGTATAGTGTCTAGAACAATATGGTCCTTGTTCATGATTGGGGTTCTAGGCACTATCATAATATGAATAACCAGTAATAATAATAATAAGGCTCCAGATGGCAATCAACGTTTTCAGCACTATGTCACATAGCTCTGTTAAGACTGGATCTACATAATGGGGTGCTTAAATGATGATGCTCTGAGTTATGCTATTGCTCCCTCTGCTGTGACCACCCCTTGTGCATCTGAACCTGTGTTAGCAACGGTAGGGTATATTATTAAAAATATATCCGAGTGTAGCTAAGGCCAATGCAAGAAGCCACTTCAAGGAAAAATTAGAATTCCAATTAGAGCATTTTAATTAAACAGGATAATTACTGATACTAAAAATTAGAATGAGTTATTTATGGGAGGGTATTAAAAACAAGCCACCCTGAGATTTTTAAACACTAGATTTTTTTTACATACGAAGTCCTGATTCTGAATTAAGGAGAAACTATTTTTACACTGAATGAAAGGCTCGATCCAAAGTCCATTGAGGATAATGAGAACCTTTCGGTTCTCCCCAATAGGCTTTATATCAGCTTCTCATGTAGGAAATTTTAACTTGTGGAATTTGCAGAAATAGATGGCACCAAGATCCTGCATTCACAGCCCATTCTCAAACTCAAGCTTGTTACCACCATGAAGTGGAGATTACTTCTTAACTGGTCAGGAAGTCACTGGAGAGTGACACTCTTCCATAAATGCCTAACCGGCCTCCACAGTGCTCCCAGCTCCAGCAGCCCAAAACCTGGGCTTGTTTCCAACAGTATATTTTCATGCCGATCTGACTACTGGATCTGACTACTATCCAGTGGTGTGTCCTGAGTTGGAATATCGGTTCTATGTGTTGAAGTTGCCAACATATTCCTTATCCAAACAAAGAACTAATGAATATGAAATTCTGTTGTCTGTGCTTGGAGGGAAGAGGTGCTGAGCCTGATTGTCTCAATTATCTAAATAAGTGGTTTCCATCTCTCCCTTCTGTGATCCCACCCAGAAATGTTCAAACACTCCAGCTTAGCTCTGTAAATTTGAGCAGTATTTTTCAGACGTGATTAGGGGCCTTGGCCAAAGTCCAGTGGGAGTCTTTCCATTGACTTCAGTGGACTTTGGATCAGGCACTTGAAGAGTGAGAGGAAGGATTGTCCAATTGTTAATGTACTAGCCTGGAACTTGTGAGATTTGGGTTCAGTTGCTTGCTCCATAATAGACTTCCTGTGTGATCCTAGGCACTTTAGTTTCTCTGTACCTCGGTTCTGCGAAAGATACTTCCCTACCTCTCAGGAGTGTTGTGTGGATAAATTAACAAAAAAGAGTGTGAGGTTCTCAGATAGTATTGTGGTGCGGACTGTATGAATATCATAGTTAGAAACAAAACTTGATAAGTAATTGGGAGGCTGTTCCAAGAATAAGTGATGGTGTCAGAGAGAGCAGCAAAGAGAGCCTACTGAGCAGGAAGGAGTCAAAGAAGTAATGGGAAAAGAAATATAGGCAAAAGCACAGTTCTGACATACTTTAGTGCTTCTAAAATGAGGAGGAGGAAGATCATTCTGATATGCACTTCTAGAAGAACCTTACTGCTTATGACCCTTAGTCTGACTGCTGTACTTTCCTTAATCATCTCTGCATTCATGACAGCCTCTGCTTAAAATAAGACCAAATCTGTCTTCACGTGCTTGGTGTCTGATAGAAAGACATCAAAGTGAGCAAAAAAGCAGATCACATAAGTAAACATAATGAATTTAAATAGGTGTATTTTCAAACCTTTGTGCAAGGTTCTATCCATCAAACCTCAACTCTCATCAAAGTCAATGGGATTCACTCAACTAAAACTTCACATCAAACTTTGAAAATGTTTTCCCCTCAGGGAACGTGTCGGAAAAAAATTGAAAAGAGTTTCATGTACAGCTAAGCAACACCTGATTTTTAATTTACTTTTCAGCTGCTAATTTATCTCCAGTCTTCTAATCAGTCTTCATACTCTGAAACAAAATTTACTTTAGAAATGAATTTGCTTAATTTGATTTGTCCTAATCAGGCCTGGATCATAAAGGTTAATTTTTGAGCACTTAAATATAAAATGTGTGTTTTCAATAGTATTCGTGTGCTTTTTCCCTTCCTGGAGTGAGTGCTTCATGAGAGCCAAAGTCTACAATAGCCTAGATGACAATTAAACTGCCACTTATTGATCACCTTTCATTACTGGACTGTTCTGGGGAGCCGCCTTTGTAGATTTTTGAATTTCATGCACTGGACATATTACAAACAGCTTTACATCAAAGATAATGAAGATCCCAATGAAACAGGTGGAGTATATGTGTGGAAAATGAGGAGTTGACATAAAATATGAGAGATCACACATTGGCTAAGATCAAAGGCTTGTCTAAATGATAATGAAAAACTGGCTCATCAAAGCTGTGTTTAATCTTTATGCTTGTTAAATATCAGTTAATTTTCTTCTCACAGAAAAAGAATCCTTGATTTTCTATGGGTGGGAGCAGATGCATAAGAAGCCAAGGACCTTATCTTAGCACTGTCTATGGTATCCAATGCCATTTTATTAGCCAGCATATAGTTCCTAAGATCACAAATTGGAAATGGAAAAGATCTCACTGCAGTAATTCTTCTTCTTAAAGTGCCTAATTATGGTCCGGTTGCCTAACTTAGATACTCACGTTGAAAATATACGTTTTATTTACCTGACCAACACTATGAAAATGAAGCAAATGGAAAGTCCATATAGGCAGAAACTGGCATGGAATTTCCAAATCCTGCAAAAAGCAAAGAAAAATGTTTGCCCCTTCTTTAAAAGAAATAATGTGCATAACATCCAAGCCTGAATCTTGGCAGACTTAGTCATCTGCTAAAGCTATTTCAGACTTCTTTCTACCATTAACGTTATTAAGCCTGAGATACCTCCCCACCCAACTCTGGTTGTGCAACTGCATTTCATTCCGTTATTTTTCTCCAACTTATGCCATAGTTTTATCTGTGTTTAATAGTGCAGATGTTTAATAGCATGTCATAATAAAATGCATAATAATGATGTGTGGCACTGTTCAAACATCAGTGATTTAATTATAAATATAGTAATATACAAGTTCAGAAGTTACGGGAAATTAAAGACATATAGTGATGCAAGATAACTCAATTCTTTAATGAGCTGGCATCTCTTTTGCACAATTACATGGATTCTTTTGTCTAGGCCACTCTTGGATTTTACAGGTTAAATTTAACACAGACTTCTGTTGTCCTCAGTTACAAAGACCTGGTAGAGACCTCCCAAGGTGGAAAAACTGCCATGGGGAGTTGAAGTTAGGAGGGCAGAAAGTAGCCAAAATCTCCTTTGCAATGAAAGGCTAATAGGAGCCCTGTATTCTAAAAAAGTGGGCAGAACTGGCTAGGAATCACCAGCATGTCAATGGGATGTGTTTGCTCAGAACCTCATTACAGCCCCTGTTAGTAGGACTCCTCTAGAGCCCTTGGTGGGATTGAAAGAATTCTCCATCTGGTGAAATCCAACATGGAAGTCAGGCCTACCTGATGGTGCCCCTGATGAGCCCCCATCTGCCTCATGGGAGAAGTAGTTCACAACTCACTGTGCCATATTCAGTTCTACAATACAAGTGATGCAAAAAGAAGCAGTGGTTCCCAGCTCTTTCAACTGTATCACTTTAGCAGAATAAGATGTCAGATGTAGTAGGCCAATGAACTCAAAGTATCTGTGCTGACATCTGGTTAGCCCTCACAACCTGATGCCCATTTAATTGTGCATGGTCTAAAGTGCATGGGCCACTCTGAATCCAGGAGTCTGAGAGACAGAGACTGGGAATTGAAACAGCTCAAGCTTCATTGTATAATATATCACATCTAATGTGATACTGCACATTGGAAAAAATAACCCCAACTATACATACAATATTATGGGGGCTAATTTAGCTACAGCTAATCAGGAGAAAGATCTTGGAGTCATCATGGATAGTTCTCTGAAGATGTCCATATAGTGTGCAGCGGCAGTCAAAAAAGTAAACGGGAAATTAATCATTAAAAAAGGGATAGAGAATAAGACGGAGAATATCTTATTGCCCTTATATAAATCCATGGTACATCCACATCTTAAATATGGTGTACAGATGTGGTCCCCTCATCTCAAAAAAGATATACTGGCATTAGAAGGGGCAACTAAAATGATTAGGTGTTTGGAACGGGTCCCATATGAGGAGAGATTAAAGAGGCTCGGACTTTTCAGCTTGGAAAAGAGGAGACTAAGGGTGGATATGATAGAAGTATATAAAATCATGAGTGATGTAGAGAAAGTGAATAAAGAAAAGTTATTTACTTGTTCCCATAATATAAGAACTAGGGCCAACAAATGAAATTAATGGGCAGCAGGTTTAAAACAAATAAAAGGAAATTCTTCTTCATACAGCGCACGGTCAACCTGTGGAACTCCTTGCCTGAGGAGGTTGTGAAGGCTAGGACTATAACAGGGTTTAAAAGAGAACTTGATAAATTCATGGAGGGTAAGTCCATTAATGGCTATTAGCCAGGATGAGTAAGGAATGGTGTCCCTAGCCTCTATTTCTCAGAGGGTGGAGATGGATGGCAGGAGAGAGATCACTTTGTCATTACCTGTTAGGTTCACTCCCTCTGGGGCACCTGGCATTGGACACTGTTGGTAGACAGGATACTGGGCTGGATGGACCTTTGGTCTGACCCTGTATGGCCATTCTTATGTACTAATGAATAACAGAAATCAGAAAGGCGATAGCCCTCTTAGGTCATTTCTGTCTTCCAGCAACAAAAGGCAATTTCCTACAGGAATGTTCTCTAGTAGTGCTTTGTCCAGCATAGTTTCATCAGACTGAGACTATGAGGCTTCTACGTTGGTAAGCATTTGTTGTTTTCAGAACTGATGAACACAATGTGTTTCTATCAATATATCAGGAACGATCTAACTATAAGCTCATATCATGGGTATTTATTTTTTATATTAAATGTATGTAATAGATAAGTAAAGTAGGTGCAACCATTGTGCTCCTGCTTAGTTGTCAATACAGTTGTTGGTGCTGGAAGGTAAAGACACCCTAACTTGACTGTTGTACACATTCTCTCATCTAAAAATTACAGAACTACATTTGAATGTAATATATGAATACTAAGGCCAATATTTTCAAATGTGGGGGCTTAACATTAGGTACTTAAATTTGTAAAGTCCAAATGGTGTTTTAAAATTCCACCTGTCTTCTTGGGGACTTTCTGTTCTGCAGGTGAACTGGATTTTTTTACACTGAGTGACTGTTTAAAAAACAAAACAAAAACACTCCCTTACTCCAGGAGAGTTGGGATTGTAATGGTTTATCCCTTTATTTAGGCAACTAAATCAGTTGCCTGATTGTCAGAGGTTCTAAGTAACTACAACTGCCTTCAGTGAAAGTTTTACATGCTTATCACCTTTGGAAATTAGGTCACATTATTTAGGTACGTAACTGTTCAAACAGACACAAAGCAACCACACATGGATTTTTCATAAATAATGGACTTGTTTAATTTGATCGCTAACCCATGATCCACCCAAAAGTTTGTCATCACTCCTCCAATTTTACTGATGCTACAGATGGAATAGAACTAAAATACTAGACCTAAACATTCCCAATCTTTGGACTGTTGTCCCCTACCTTTATAATAGGCTAAAGCAAATCTCCAGTTATGGATGACACTGAAATCTGAAGTGTTCAGAATCCTGATCTGGATCTAATTTTTGTATCTTGAGTATACCTCCCATCATAAGGGCCTGATAATGAGTCAATTAAAATCAGTAGAAAAAACTCCAGTTGGCTTCAATGGTGAAGAACTTGGGCTTTTTTTTCACCTTTCTGGCCAATTGGCTGAGTTGAGAAACCCACTTAGCCTGTAGCCTAGCCTCAGAGCAGAAACTGTTGATTTCATGAACAAATCCATATTCATTCACAGCAAGGAAATAGGGAATGAACACTTCATTTGTTCTCTTATTGATTAGGTATGAAAAAAACAGCTGGGTTAGCAAAGTAATTGATCTGATCTCTGCAAGCGTACAGTTCATTATGTAGGTTAGTAGAGACAGGGATATTAAAACTCATTCTGTTTGGTTTAGGTATCATTTTTGTAACACTAAGTGGCAATGAGCAGTGAAAGGGGTTTGTAGTTTGTAGGAAGAGTCAGTTATAGAGACAGTTATTATCCCAGGGGCAGCAGCTCCCAATCACTGGCACACTATACATCACTACTTGTTATTCAATTTTTGCCACTGTTACTGGGCCATTCATCTTTCCCTTGCCTTTTGGTCTTAACTATGTAGCCTATAGGTGTAGGTATGTGCTAGGTAACCCATAAGTTAAGGCAGTAAAGCAATGAGCCTACAGGCCTCAGGCCAGTAAGACAATAGCTTAGATAAATAAGGCATAAGGCCCCAAAAACCTAGCATACACAGTTAACCAGGTGTAACCCTAGGTCATATGATATAACAAAATAGAATACTGTAATGATCAAACTGCTGACACAGGTAACCACAAGATGCTAGTTTATATCAGCTTGGGATATTGTAAGATGGGTACATCAGCAGATGTCTGGCCACAAGATTGCCATGGTACCTAATTGTCTGCAGTGTTGTTGTAGCCTTGTTGGTCCCAGGATATTAGAGAGATAAGATGGGTGAGGCAATATATTTTATTGGACCAACTTCTGTTGGCATCTAATTGATGTATATCCTAACAAGCTTGAGGTAAAAGGGGTAGTAACCTATGAGAGAAGTGCACTCCAGCATTAGTAGGGTGAGAAAATACAAATAAGGAAAAAGGGATGAAACCCCTACTGGATGTGCATTAGGCATAATGGCATCAGTGTAACGGATTATAAAAGTTCTATCCCAACCTGTGTGCCTTTGGAAATTTAACTGTTGGGAGATGCCAGATGGTGACCACTGGCAATGATAATGATGGTGAGTCTGATGATGGAGGATGATGACTAACAGTTTAGGTACTTTTGCAAGGGATGGTGTGAGTATATGGATGCTCAGACATACATTCAGTATTATCTATATCTACCTTGCTAAACTGGAGTGTTTATGACTTTACTAACTGTGTTTATAAAACTATTGCAAATTCAGAAGGTTTAACCTAAGCATGAGGGTTGCAATTGTGGACATTGGGGTTTCCAACTGACCAGTAATTCTAACAATAATAGGCCTAATTTTGGGACAATAACCCACCAAACACCAGAGTGTTAATTAGGAGTTCTTAAGCAATCAATACACAATCAATAGATCAGGCAACAACTACAATTCCTGCCCCAGTCAATACTAAATGGTGACCTTGTTGCTCACTATTTGTACTAGACCCTAGTGTATCTTTATTATTTATCTCTCATTAAATAAAATAAGAATGGGAAAGTATAGACATCAGAGAAAGTTTCCTGTCACTGAGATCTATTAGGCTATACCAGGGATCGGCAACCTTTGGCACGCAGCCTGTCAGGGAAGTCCACTGGGGGGCCGGGATGGTTTGTTTACCTGCAGCGTCTGCAGGTTTGGCCGATCACAGCTCCCACTGGCCGCGATTCACCGCTCCAGGCCAATGGGGGCTGCGGGAAGTGACGCGGGCCAAGGGATGTGATGGCTGCTGCTTTCTGCAGCCCCCATTGGCCTGGAACGACAAACCACGGCTAGTGCGAGTTGCGATTGGCCGAACTTGAGGACGTGGCAGGTAAACAAACACGGGCCGCAGGCCAAAGGTGGCCGATCCCTGGCTTAACGTATTCACACTGGCTTAACGTATTCACAGAAACATTAGAGAGAAATGGAAAAGTTGGAATTACCTCAATGGCATTCTAGTGTGAGCATCTGCACATCATTAGTATCTCAGAAGATGGTCAGACAGAAGTCTGTCTTACTATATGGCACCAAAACATGAAGACCTTGTCAAGACCCTATCATCTAAACTCCAAGTTTTTATAAACAGCTGCTTTAGACAAAAATCCTTATCAGATGACCAGAAAAAATCACAAGTGAAGAGCTTTGGATGAGGATGAAGCAGAAACTGATAGCAAAGGAAATTATTAAATGAAAATGTCTAGGACACACATGGCCAGAACAACGGGCGCTGGGCTGGAATCCCCAGGGCAAGAGGTGACACAGTAGACCAAGGACAATGTGGAAATGCACAACTGCAAATAATCCAAATGACATGGGAAGAAGATAAGACTTCAATAAGAGACCACCAAAGATGGAAGGCAGTGATGAAGGTCCTATGATTCCTCATGGAATACAGATGCATAAGTCGGTAAGAAAGGAAGTCACAAGGAATTTGATGGCAGTCCTGCTTGCATGTAAAGCCAATATAGGATTTCTATAATTTGAGGTAATCTTCCCACATTCACCAGTAAAACAATGTAGGACTCTAGCCAAGCTGGAAACATCATTCCATATTCCAGGTGAAATACTGGAGTGAGGCTAAACAGCGGAGAGCACAAGTCAAAGGTAGCTGAAATTTCACCTTTAATTGCTCTGGTCTTGGTGGTGTTCTGTGCACTGTTCAAACAATATGAGGGCTCTTTTATGCCAGAAACAGGTATCCTGGCCACAACTCCTTTCTTATAGCCCATCACTGGCAGCAGGGAGGGTGTGTGGCCTTGTAGTCTTTATCCCAGCTGTACACCAGAAGAGTTTCTTCCATAGCTGATCAGACGAGGTTTAGGGTCAGGCAATGCTGTCGAGGCAAAGTGGGAGGATCTGCTTCTCTGTCTTCCAAATATTTTTTTCAATTGAAGACCAAAGGGAGTAAATTACATTTATTGCTGTCACAATAAAAATAACATATTAAAAAAATAAAATTCTGGCCTGAAAAAAATATCCCTTCTTGTCAACATTCAAAAAGTGTAACTGATTTTAAATAAGAGACATAAACACACCAGACAAATTTAAATACATAAATAAAAATTCTAAAATAAAAAAAGGAGAGCAAAAGACAAAACAGAAGCCCAAGAGGCTACACGGTCATGTGAGGAGGAATTAGAAAGAGAAAAGAATCCTTCTGTCCCTAAGAATGATGATTCTTGTAAGTCTTGGGGCCAAATATTGCATTAATTACTATACCCTGTGCAACCCTATTGAAGTCAATGGAATTACATAGGGTGTAAATCAGCACAAAAATATAGCCTCAGAAATAATTTCTATGTTTAGTAAATTTTCTAAAGTCCTTTGTTTTACATTATCTAAATGTGGTTCCTAAGCTACTTAATGGTGCCCTTTAAATAGTGTTACACATGATCCACATTAATAGCTGCCAATAACAGAGACTGATCTTTCATTACTTGAATGAGAATATGTTTCTTCAGTCATTATAAATATCATCATAATTCTAATTTACTTAGTCTTGAAAGAGAGACAACTAAAGATCAAATAAAGGAGAAGAAAGAAGCAGAGAGATGGAGGAGGAAAGTGGATGAATGTTAATTTGATGTGTTTATAGAGTTTAGGTTTTTAAACAGTCCCCATATTTCACAAACAAAGTGAATGTATTTTGGAATGGAATTTTGTACAGTATGTGGCTGTTAAAATGGGCTTCCAGGATGGATCAAAGTAATCCAAAATCTGACCAGGCCACCTTCATGGTGCAGTGTGAGAGTGAGCTCGTTGTAAAACATTTATGTATACCACAACCAGTATGATGATCAATAGAGAGATTACTCTCCAGTCATAATGTCCTTTAACGCAAGAAAGGAGAAGTAGGAAACTCCATTATATTCACTGAGAACCTCATCATGCAGATTGAATTTACTCACAATATGCTTGGATATGCCAATGATGAGCACTATAGAAAATCTAAGGTAGGTAGGTTGGTGCAGAGGACTGGGAGATAACTTGGCCCTAGATAGTTTAAAGCAGAGATCTTAAGGAGGAAAGAAGGTCTACTGGCCCTGGGTTCTACTATGGACTCTGCCTGTTGCAATGTGCAACCTTGGACATCAATCATATACTTCCTCTATTCCTCAGTGTATCCAACTCTAAAATAATGGGATGATAACACTTATCGCCTTTGCTCAATATGAGACTTGATTAATCAGGGCCATACTCCAACTGAATAGCATCATACTTCACAGTTAGCCCCATTGGTTTAACTGGGACTACTTGTGAAGCAAGGTACTATTCAATATGACTAAGGGAAACTTAATATTAGTAAAGTATTTTGACACCCTGGAATAAAATAATCTACTATAAGAGTAAAATATTTTGTTGGTGGCTTTATTATTATCACCTTCATCATGCAAAGTCATCCTATTTAACTTTGACCTTTCAGATGCGATAACCCTTTGAGCCTATGATTCATTCTGCCATGCTTGTTCTCCTGCTTCTTCATGCATCTCTGAGTTATCCCTATTCTCAGCCCTCTCAACTCCTGTATAAACATTTAATAAGTTCCACATAACTGTTTCATGTCAGGCTGCTATTTTTACTGACTGTTCATTTTAGTCAAGGATTCATTTTAGAATATGTTAATGATCATCTTCTACTGCTCTATAGACAGAGCACAGTGAATCTGAAACATGTAAATATCACAAAGGCAGTTTTTAAATGTAAGAGATTTATCCAAAAGAATCAAGGAAACCACAAAGCCACAATCAATGTCATAAAAAAGGTACAAATTAACGTCAAGCTCTATAATTACCTTACAATTTAGAGCCCTCATATATATGCAGATAATATGCCTTTGTAATGTGACTGAAATTATATTTCTGAAAACAGATGCTTTCTCCTACCATCTGTGATATGCCTGTTTGTACCCCTGCCTTACTCCTTGCCTAGAAGCCAAAATAAATAAAACAAAAATTGCTTCCTGAAAGGCATTGGTAAAGTAACCTCAGTTCATTAATTTTCTTATCACATCATTTTCCCATTTCTGTGCAGACATCACTGCTTTCTGTGTTATTGGGATCCTCTATTAAAGTTAACCTACTAGTAATTTCACCCCACTGTAATTAGGACCAGACTTTGCCAGGCCCTGAATTAGGAGCACAAGTTGGGAGAGGGAAAAAGAAGTTTGAGGAGCCTTCAGGCCTCTTCTGCCCATGTTCAGCCCCAGTCAACATTATGATCATTACACACTTTAAGTGCAAGGACCTAGGCAGTTGTTCTAGAAACCCAGAACAGAGTGAGGAGGGGCTGGGCGTGGATGTGGTATGGCTCTCTCAAATGCATATTCCCTGACATATGCATTTGTCAGAAAGTCTTGCTCAAGGTGTCAGAGAGGCTGCATCCTTTCAAAAGGCAGTGCAGTGTCTATTTTCTCTTTGGACTCTTGGAAGCATTCTAGTTACCATATGGGTATGTTTTTTCTCAGCCTCCCCATAAGGTTTTGTGCCTTAGCACTGCCCCATATCAAGGGTGTGATTGGCAGCCACAATTTAGCGCTTAGACTTTAAACTCCTCCTGGTCAGGAACTTTATCATTCATTATATTTGCTTATAAAGCACCTCAGACACTTTTTACTGCTATACAAAAAAGTCTTAATATAACTTTCAGCACAGCTGCAGACTAGGCTGAGTGGCAAATAAATAGGCAGCACAGCCATGGTGACTCTCCATCCAAAGGGGTGGGACTGAACAATGTTGGCTACTATTCATTTTCTTGAAACTTGCCACCATTCATTATTATCATAGCCAGGTTTGATGGCTAATTAGTAGCTTTGCACATGTTTCATTTATACTGTCTCCCTCAATGATATGAAACATTTTTCCCTTCCTCTGCACCCTTTACTTTTTTCCACAAGAATCTCTTATTTGAAATGTGAATATAGGAAGCAATAAAAAAAGGGTAACAATAAAACCCGGCCTTGACAAAAACTGAGAAAACAATTTGAGAGAGAAAAGAAAAGATTCTGTGCCCACCTGAGTTTAATGGTTCAGAACACTGAGATTCAACATGAAGTTAATTTCTGCCCCTCATGTTCTGTTTGGAAGCCTCTGAGAATGACACTTCAACATTTTCTCATTTAATGGCTATTTTATAGAAAGGACAGTACTGTGTCCCTGAGTCTTTTTATGGCCAGGATACCACTGTGTCATTCATCCTTTCTCCCTCATTATAGACTGAAATAATTGTTCCAACTCAAGATGATATGGGGACCATCACATCTGCAAAATGTAGAGGGTGAAACAAAAATACTAGAGATTATCCAGAAGTTTCTAAAGTTTAGTGCTTTCTTCAAGCTGAACCTTGGATATATTGGAAGGGGATGAAACACAATGGTGTCAGACAGTAAACCTTTGAACATGTTGGGTCATTCACTGATTTTTTTAGTCCTTTTAAAAGACACAATTAATTGAAATATAGACCAGGCAGCCTAACTTCAATACCCAGAAAGATACTGTATTAAACAACCAATTTATTCAACCAATTTGATAAAAGGGTGATAAGTAATGGCCAATATGGGTTAGTCAAGAACAGATCATGCTAAAGAAACTAATTTCTTTCTTTGACTGGATAACCTGCCTAATGGATTTGGGAAGCAGTAGCTGTGAGCTTTAGCTAGGCTTTTGACACTGTCCCACATGGCATTCTCATAAGAAAAAAAAAACCTAGGGGAATATGATCCAGATGAAGTGAACATAAGGTGGGTGCATAACTGGTTGAACGCTGTTTTCAAACAGTTATCATTGGTCCACTATTAGGGTGGGAGAACATATCTAGTGGGGTTCCACAGGGGTCTGTCTTGGGTCTGATACTATTCAATATTTTTATTAATGACTTGGATGATGAAGTAGAGATTATGCTTATAAAATTTGAGAATGACACCTCAAGATGGGAGGGGTAGCAAGTACTTTGGAGGACAGGATTAGACTTCAAAATTACCTTAATAAATTGGAGAACTGGTCTGAAATAAACAAGATGAAATTTAAGAAAGACAAGTAGAAAGTACTACAAGTATGAAGGAAAAATGCAATGCACATGTACAAAATGGAAAATAACTTGCTAGGCAGTAGTAATGCAAAAAAAGATCTGGGGGCCATAGTGGATCATAAATGGAACATGAGCAGACAATGTGATCCAATTGTGAAAAAGGCTAATATCATTATGGGGTCTATTAACAGAAATGTCATTATGTAAGACATGAAAGCTAACTGTCCTGGTCTACTCATCACTGCTGAGGTCATTTTGGGGTACCACATGGGAAGAAAGATGTGATCAAATTGAAGAGTCCAGAGGAGAGCAACAAAAATGATCAGAAGTTTACAAAAGCTGATCTATGAGGAAAGGTTGGAAGAACTGTACTTGTTTAGTCTAGGGAAGAGAAGGCTGAAGGGGACAAGGAGGAAAAACATGATAGACTTTAAATATTTAAAAGGTTATAAAGAGAATGGTGACCAATTGTTCTTCATGTCTATCAAGATAGGACAAGAAGTAATTGTCTTAGTCTGAAGCAAGAGACATTCAGTTTGGCTATTAAGATAAACTTTCTACATATAATGATATTTAAGCAGTGGAACAGGTTATCTAAGAATGTTGTGCTATTCCTATCCATGGAGGATTTTAAGAAGAGATTAGACACACATCTCAGGGATTGTCTAGCTATACTTGATCCTGCCTGAATGCAGGGCGATGTCCCAGGGTTACACTCAATCTTTAAGAAGGAGCAGGGCCAGTGCATCTTTATCTTATCAGTACTCTCCAGTTTGGTCAATTAAGAGGCACCTGGGCCTACAGTAGAAAAGAGAGACACACACACAGAGAATTGGAGTTGCCTGAGTGGAAGTCAGAGACAGGTGAGATCTGTAAGGGACCAGGAGTCTCCTGGAAGATCCTGGGCCAGAAGGACATAGATGATGGTCCCTCATAGAAGGCTGAAGGCAGGGAAAGCTGCAGGTGGGGTTTGTTGGCTAACATCTCCAAGCCAGATAGCCAGGGCAGGAGGGCTGGAGAGGGCTGAAGGCAGGGGAGCAGCAGAGGCGCTTACCCTCTGACATTTCCAGGATAGGAAGCCTGGGGGAACTATGGGAGGGCCAGAGAGTGTAAAGGATGCTTCCTGGCAAGGATGCTCCCAGCAGGGAGGCTGCTTCCAGTGGGGAAGAATGGGGTTGCACTTGAGTTGGAAGGGCTAGGATGGCTGTCCTGTAAAAAGGAGAGGAGAGGACTGACAAAGAGAGTCCGGGCGAGATTGAAGGCACCAGTGAATAACATGTGGGGCATCAAGGAATAATATGTCTTGTGTTTTAATGACTATTTGCACTGGGGTGAGAAATGGATTGTATGTTTCAGATTTATATTTTGGATCATTCCAGCCCTATGGAGGGCATTACTGTAGCAAGAGAGCCTGAGGTGTAGTTACTGGGGACTCTGAAAGGGGAAACTGAAGCAGGCATGCCTATCAAGCCACAATATTTTATAGGGTTGGACTAGATTACCTCTTGAGGTCCCATACCACCTTACATTTCTATGGTTCTCTGGTTATTGATCTTTTTTCCATTGGTTTATAATTTAGATGGAGTTATTTCCCCAAATTATATTGCATGTAGACACAGTGGAATAAATTGTTCCATGTTACAACCTCAGCATGCTGGTATTGTGTTGATAGAGGAAGATAGACATCAAAGTTAAAAAAAACATTTTTTTTAAAATCAAAATACTAAAATTAGAGCCACTCAGGGTTTGTTTATGGCATGGCATATAATTTGTATTGGCATGAATTTGAATGACTGTGTTACGTGAGTGAAAACCATGCACAAACTATGCAGGGTCACTACAATTTAGTGGTAAGAAAAAAAAATGACAGTGAGAAATTTTAAATGTAGATGCCTAAAGTTAGGCATCTCCTAACTAAAAGTTAGCTTGATCTTCAGAGGTCTTGAGTACCCTCAATCTCCGTGGAAGTAAATAGAGCTTATAGGTTTTCATTGTACCATTGTACCAATCTGCATGGAACTTGGTGCGATGAATGCAGATTGCAGGAGGGAAGAATTTGGAAGCATCAGGATGTCAGTCTGCATGCACATGGCTAGAATGCTCAACTGTAGTTGCAAAAGCCCTGTAAATAGTGCTTTAATAAACAGACGTGCCATGTTGTTATTATCTAGCAATAGTATATGAAACACTTAGCACTAATGAAGATTAGGCCACCACAGCCCCTATCAGAGCCCTCTGGGCTCCACACTTTGGGGAGCCCCATGGGCTGGTGCGATTGGTCAGCGCGGTCGGTCCTGAAAAAGATGAATCTTTCTCTTCCGCCTCAGGCCCTGCACCCTCCTAGGGATGGCCATGGCCCCTATCCTGCACTGTTTAGGATTCAGGTGGATTGCTATGCCTGCTCAGAGCGTAGCTGAAATCCACAATCTTCCACGAGCTGCAGCAGCTTGCTTGCTTTATACTCAGTGCAAAGTCAGGGCCTTATTTAGATATATGATTATGGGTATAGTTTATTAATTTTGAGTACCCAAATAGGCCCAAATCACATCACATGGTCCCATGTTTATAGCATAAATAACAGAGGGAGGATATTTTAGAAAATCTTCAGGTCCAAATTCATCACTGGACACTCTAAATTACAGCAAAAATTAATCATTACAATTTTAAAAATAAAACTGGTACGATTTGTAAATACCTTTGTTTCTAATGGCGAGTTGTCTTACTTACAACATGCTGATGGTTTAGTAACAGAAAAGTTAGTCCTCATTTTCAAAACCTCTAAATATTTCCTAAAATATGCTTTTAAAAAAATCACCTATGTCACAATTATACGGTGAATTCTGGCAAGAAGCAAGGGGTAGAAACAAATGCTTTATACCATTAGACAGCTAGGCTTCCTCCTACCTTATGTGATATTGCTTTCTTTTCTAATGATGATATTTCACAAGATAGCAGACCTTAAAACTGTCAGTGGTCCAGGATGGAAGACAAGTGCAACTTTCAATTCTTGCTTTTCCTTGGTCGACTTGTTAGGGCACAGGAGAGAAAAAAACCCAAACATGTTTGGGGTAGATAATTTTTATTAAAACAATAGAAGTGATGTGAAAAATAACAAGTCTGGAATCTTGATCAGTAGTTTCAACAAAGATTATTGGGCAGAACACAGATGAGGTCAACAGTGAAAAATAATCACAATTTGTTTTTTGATGCAAGGACTTTGTTCTATTTGTGTAGAAACAGATACATTTATTCCTTTACTACCATGCTCATATAAGTGGTCCTTACACAGTGTATATGTGTGCATGTGTGTTTGTGTGTATCTGTGTGCACATGCATGCCTCTACTTGGAGAGAAAATATGGGGTAGGGAATGGATTCAAAGAAAATACCTTTAAAGACATTTCATATCCACCTGACTTCACTGGGATTAGAAATAACATTGATGTAAATACAGCGAGAAAACTGTTTTCATGGACTATCCAACCCAATCACAAGGGGGAAATATTAGAAATCTTTTAAGAAAGCCTGATCCTGGGAGTGTTCCAGCTTGAAATGATTACTAGACCAAAGAAATTTGGAAATTTAAACCTTCAGAGTTATTGCCGTAAACGTGGTTACATGAAAATGGATAATCCCCAAGGGACTTTAGTGGAGTATACCTCCAAACTGTTTGAGGTTGACCAGTTATGGCATGTGTGTAGAAATCTCCAGAGAGAGAGAGAGAGATAGAAAACCCATGTGGACATATAGTGGTTAAAGTGGATTGAAATAGAATGAACTCTATCTGCACCAGTCAGGAGGTGTGGGACTTGTGTAACAGTGCTACTTATCCAAGCCAGGGAGAGTAAGGGGAGGTCTTTCTCTGTTTTGAACAGATGAGTTGCGGTGCTCATCCCCTGGGTCCCACTTATTGTAGCCTCTGGATATTCACAGAGAGTTACATACGGCCTGATCTGCCCAGCTGGAGTCAATTGGCATAATTCCACCAGACAAAAGTGTCTGTCTCATAATATAGAGACATGGAAAATAAAAGCCTGATGTCCAGACTTTCGTGTACACACACACACACACACACACACACACACACACACACACACACACACACACACACACAGTAGCTAAAATAATTAACTAAACCTTGTGTAAGGAAACTACACTACAAATCTATCTGGGAAACAAAAAAATAGTGAACATGCTGTAGTCCTGCAATTTCAGCTCCCTTAATGCAGTTATAAATTAATGTATTATTAATTGTGAATTAGAAACTAGGTCATTCTTTTTAACAAGAGTTTTAATTTGAAACTTTAGGGTCCAGCCTGCCTATGTTATCCTGGAGCTGACATTGCCCTATTCCACCTATATTGACTTACAGTTTGTCCAGTGGTTAGGGTGCCTATGACTACACTTAGGACTTGGCAGATCTCCTGCTTCACCACAGACTTCCTTTGTGTTATGGGGTGAGTCACTTTGTCTTTCCATGCCCCAGTTTCCTACCTCAGAGGGGTGTTGTGACGATAAATACATTAGAAATAATGAGGCACCAAGATACTAAGGTTATGGGGAAAGTACAAGTATCTAAATTGGACAGGTTGTGTGTCCTGACAGACTTAGACATGAATAATGCAAAACTGCTTGTCTTTTATTTGTGTTTAGCCTCATTTTTGTCTATGTGTGAACTTTAGGAAAATTTACATTACAGATACAACTTGATTGTCTGTCTGGTTTTGCCTAGCAACTGTAATAAAAGGTAGCCAAATCTAACCAAGGTTCAGTGCAAAGTTCAATACTGGTGTTATCTTAAACTAACACCCATAGAGTCCTCAAAAAGCATCCTTATTAATCCCACTGATCTTTCTAATGAATGACATTTAGCAACCCATTATTCAGTTACCTTGTTCCAATCCAGGTACCTGGTATGTGGACTACCTTACTCACTTTTAATACCATGTGTTCAATCCTGTGATGTACTGAGTGCTGTAAAATCTCTCATTGGGAATTGATGGCCATTCACAGAAGAGGCTCAACTCCTCATAACATGGAGCCCCAAATCAATCATTCAATCAGCCAAGATGCCCATTCAGTACATTGATCTAACAACAAGACTATGCATGTCATCCAGAGGGAAAGGACTTGTATTAATCTGACACTATAGGAAGATGTGAAGGTCTGGCAGTGAGTAGCTAACATTATGTTTCAAAAGTGTATAATTTTAACATTTATAAGTTAGTTTTAAATAATATCATATACTATAGTGGTACTTCTTCCAGAGAGGTTAATGAGGCAATGAGTTAAAGCACTAGTTTTATACTTTTGGAAGAGTGGCTTCAAATAACACTTAGGTTATAAGATTACATTAATTTTATTTCAGCTACCCCATCCCTTTGGGGCACTTTTTACACATCACAAAAACACTGCATAGTTAAGATAATTAGATCATTAAGCCTTAGACTGCATATATTGCAGGGAAGTACTAAAGTACATTGGGATTAATAGATTTTAAGGCCAGAAGGAAACATGATATCATCTAGTCTGTATATATGCTATATAACATAGGCTATGGAATTTCACCAAATTACTCAGCTTTCAGCCCAGTAATTTGTGTTTGATTTAGTATATTGTTATGCCAGAGGATTGAATGAAACCTCTTTGAAGTTGGTGGGCATTACTGACACCCTTCATTCACGATAACTGTAATAAACAATCCTTTATGGAACCAAATACCTAGCTGAAAAAATAAGAGCCACCACGCAAAATACAGGCAAATGGCAAGGCTTGAGTAGAAGCTAAACTGTGCGGCCCACAGGGTTTCCCTAGAAACTAACATTGCAAATGCAGAGGCTGGGGTACTGATTGGTGGAGCTCTGTGTGTCTGTGTGTGCAAGAGAAGCAGCAGAAACAAACAGAACAGCACAGAGAAGGACCAAAGAGGCCCCAGACATAGCCAGAGAAGCCTTGTTAGCATGACCCTGAGAAAAAAGCTAAGACATAGAGAGCTTTTGGATAAAGTGCTGGCTGAAAGAGGCTTAGAAGTAAAGAAGCTATCTCCTGTTGTTTGATTCCTCCAGTGATCAAAAGGGAACAGGACTTTCGACATCCTTTATAAATTAACAGGATCGTACCAAAGAAATACCTGACTCTGACATCAATTTCTCCTCTTAACAGAAATACTTTGCTAGATTCCAAAAACTGTCTAATTGCTTGGTTCAAAAAGTGGTAACAATATTTTCCAGAAAGCCATCGAGTCTTGAATTAAAGTCTTCGAGAGAGGGAATCCCCTACATCCCTATATGTGAAACATCAGTGCTTTCAGGTCTTTGCTTTCAATAGCATCATTTACTTCCCTTCCACACACTGCATCTTACTGGCTGAACTCACTTATAGAACAAACCCTGCCCTCACCTACATTGAAGGCAGTTTTGTTATTAACTTAAATGAGAGAAAGTCAGGCCAGTATCCAGTAGACACATAAAGGATAAAAACCAAGGGCAATATCCTTAGCTGTTGTAACTAGTGGGGCAGGTACATTGACATCAATGGAGCTAGAATGATTTACACCAGGTCTGGATTCAAGTGAGCACTTCGACAACTGAGTTCATGCAATTAGTCCTGCTGGGTATGTGTGATAAAAAAAACCCTATGGCACTGAGCATCAGAGCCTGG
This sequence comes from Dermochelys coriacea, assembly GCF_009764565.3. NCBI lineage: Eukaryota > Metazoa > Chordata > Testudines > Dermochelyidae > Dermochelys > Dermochelys coriacea. The sequence continues at coordinate 92,976,272 of NC_050073.1, read as the reverse complement.
GTCAGCAGACCTGGGCTCAGGGGATGGGGGCTAAAAGTAGCAGAGTAAATGTTTGGGCTCAGGCTAGAGCCTGGGCTCTCAGACCTTTCCCCATCATGGGATCTCAAAGGCTGGCTCCTATATGGGCCTAAATGTTTACAATGCAATTTTATAGCCCCACAGGCCAAACTCCATGAGCTTAAGTCAGCTGATCTGGGCCAGCCTTGGTTGTGCCACCAGTCTTTTATTGCAGTGTAGATATATAGACATCAGCTGGACTATTCACATAAGATCTACAAGATGGATCCTCAACCCCTTTCTCAGTATGTAATTATGGGATAATTAGCAAGAATGATATAAATATTTTGTTTTACCTTTTAATGGTGAGGCTAGATCAACAGATGGGCAATCGAAAAGAACTTAGCTGCAGGATTAAAAGGCAAAAGTCAATAAAGAGAAATGTGTACAAAAGGCAAAGCTATTAGCAGAAATTTATTGATGTCATTCAGTGTCTTGTCCCAGTCTTGCTCTTTATTGCTCTTTCTATTTCTGTCCTTGCAGGAAGGAATCTCTCAGATCCACATAGGGAAAAGAAACAAAGCACCTACCACCCAAATCTCACTGCTTCTCTCAAAGCAACGGTTGCTTTCTTGGAACGAGTTGCTTTTGTCAAGTGCTGAGAGGCTGTGGTTTGATTCCATGGGTATGTCTGTGAAGTGAAGAAAGCACAGTCGCAGCCATCAGCAGTGTGATTCAACTTTCAACAGCCCAAACATAGTTAATCCTCTGGAATTGTTGGCCATAAAGGAAGATAAAAACCAAGGCAAGGGAATTAGTGTGATCTTGCACCATTAAACAGACATGTGCACCAATGTGAAAGATTCCTTCTTTCTTATTGCCGCTATTTAGTACTGCTTTGAGTAATGGCACCAAAGAGCAAAGCACCAAAACAAAGGAGGAAAAGAGACAAGAAAATAAAGGGGATTAAAAAAAAACCCCTCAGAGATGGGAATAATATAGGTTCCCCACTGGCAGTCCAAAAATATGCGCAAGAGGAAGGGTTAGAGGAAAGAATCATGTCTGTGGTAAAAATCACTCTCACAAGCTGGTGCTCATTGGCTAATAGAAACTTTCTCCTGGAGGCTACAGTAATTTATATGATTCAGCTTTGCTTTTAATTAAAAGAGAGAGAGAGGTTTATACATTAGCCATTATAAAACATATGTCCTAGCGGACTGTTTTTGGAAATTTTCACTTGGCGGAGAATGGCAACTCTCTTAAAATACAAGAGACAGTTGAAGTTTGTGTTTCTTTAATCCTCCTTGTATTTTAGCAACAAAGGCAACATTAAAGCGGGGATTTATAAAGGAGCCTTCAGGAGTTAAGCACCTAAATCTCATTGACTTACAACATGATTTTGGTGCCTAGCTCATGTAAAAATCCCAGCCTAAAAGCTCACGTGGAAGCTCACGTGGAAATCCCAGCCTAAAAGACTGGCATAAATTAAAACAGCCTCAACGCTGTTCTAATTCATGTCATGCTGCCTGTGGCCCAGTTCAGGGGCAGACAAGGCAGCAGGGCAAGAGTTGTTCCAGTAGAGAAGCATAGTCAGAGTGTATGGAAGCCTGGGCCATACACACTTTAAGTTTCTTCCATATTCCTGGTCTAGGAGAGGGTGGTGTAGGAACTGCTGCAACAGCTCTACACTAATCAAGATTTCCCTTTGTGGGAAAAATCTGGAGTGGTTTTAAATCTCCTTTTGCACAGCTGGATCAGGATCTAGCCCCAAGTATATACATACACATATCCACTGGACAAAATGGAGATGACTATGTCTGCCAGTTATAAAATCTTGATGTGTTTTTGAATTTAGTTCAGTTTGCCCACATGTCTTAAAGGAAGAATCAGCCTAGCCTCTTTAATCTCAGTAATTATTCCCACTTGGTATGAACTCATTTCTAATAAGCGATACCATAAATAAGAAGGAGACCTTAATGTGGAAAAAGGAGACCATGATTTTATTGACAGTTTAGATATAGGTTCTTTATGTATTTATTTATTTAGTCTCTGGCTATTATTTAATTTTCTTTTCAGTGTCTATGACGTCTCTGGGAAACACTTTAGTCTCTTAGCCTAATTGCCAGCTCTTGTGATATTTGTGTCCTGCCAATGGAGAGTGTGAGAAATAATAAGGGTTTTCTCTCTTGACACACACATCTCTGCCTTTTTGGTAGTGCTTCTGTTAGTTATATATGTGTTATATACATATTTCTTTCTTGAAACACAACTATGGTGAAGGAGTTGCTGGGCCTGCTGACGGGCCGAGGGACTTTAGTTCCGCATAGTCAGGTAAGCATACATAACACAGCAAGACAAGAATAAATTGTAAGTCAAAGGAGCTGAATGCAAGCATATATACAAAGTATGACAATGGCTTATTACTGACGCTAACAGACAAAGCCTAAGATCTCATCCTTTTATTAGTTTTTGTACAAAGGAGGGCTTTGCAAAAACTTGCTTGAATTACAGGACAATGTGCCTCCAAAAGAGAGCAAAACAAACAGGCCAGTTCTATTTTATTAGAGTAATTCATTGCACCCCACAGACAGTCCAAGAAATAGGGCTTTGTGTGCATGACGGGGAGTGGGGATTGTGTGGCATAAATCTAATCCTCCAAATGCCAGCTTCTGCAACTCCCAGTCTTTGGAATGGAATGTTGGCTGCAGCTCCTCCATGCCATTTTCCTAAAGTATTAGAACTGGTTCCACATTATCTTAGATACTGTAGCCCTTCCATGAGTAATACTTCACGGTCCCTCCATGTAGAGACAATTAATATGCCTTCCGTGATATGCAGGCCCACTGGTGCAATGTCTCTGTTGTTTCCCACACCCTACATAGCCCTGCTGTGGGGACTAAGAAGTCACCCTTAAGGTACTGTTTTCTAATGTGTAGGTTGTGCCCAAAGAATAAGCAAGGAGGGGCATGGAAGATGTATTAATAAAGATATGTAGACCTTAACAACGGGATGAGGAGTTACAGGATAGGGGTGTGATTGCATTCATTTTTCCTGAAGTTCAGCTCAGCTTTTAAAAGTCTGGGAAATTCTGCCTAAGTAACGTAGATCTTTCATGTGTGAGCATATATCAATCACAGAATCATAGAAATGTAGGGCTGGAAGGGAGCTTTAGAGGTCATCTAGTTCTTCCCCCTGTACTGAGGCATGAGCAAATATGCTTAAACCATCCTTGGCTGATGTTTAACTAACCCTGGGATCGGCAACCTCTGGCCTGCAGTCCACCAGGGTAAGCCCCCTGGAGGGCCGGGTCGGTTTGTTTACCTGATGTGTCTGCAGGTTCGGCCAATCGCAGATCCCACTGGCTGCGGTTCGCCGCTCCAGGCCAATGGGGGCTGTGTGAAGTGGCGACCAGCACATCCCTCGGCCCGTGCCTGGCAGACCACATGCCAAAGGCTGCCGATCCCGGGTCTATCCTGTTCATTAAAATATCCAATTTGGGGGTTTCTACAACCTCCATTGGTAATCTATTTAAAAACTTATCTATCCTTACAATTAGAAAGTGTTTTCCTAATATATAACCTAAATATCCATTGCTGCAGAATAGGTCAAATACTTCTTGTCATACCTTCAGCTGACATGAAAAACAGTTGATCACTGTCCTCTTTATATCCATCCTTAATCATATTTGAAGAATTATCAAGTTCCCTTTCAGACTTCTTTTCTAAAGACTAAACATAGCCATTTTTTAAACCTTTTCTCAGGTGTCAGTTTTTCTAAACCTTTATCATTTTTGTTGCTCTCTTCTGGTCTCTCTCCAATTTTTTTCTACATCTTTCTTAAAATGTGTCACCCGAAAGTTGACATAGTACTCCATCTGAGGCTTCACCAGTGATGAGTAGAGCAGGACTCTTATCTCTTGTGTCTTACATACAACTCTCTTGCTAACAGACTCCAGAATGATATTTTTGATAACTGCATCACATTGCTGGCTCATGTTCAATTTGTGATCCACTATAAGTCCCAAATCCTTTTGTGCAGTTATACTTCCTAGCCAATTATTCCCCATTTTGTATTTGTGCATTGGATTTTTCCTTCCTAAGTATAGTACTTTCTACTTGTCTTTATTGAATTTCATCTTGTTGATTTCAGACCAATTTATCAAGGTCATTTTGAATCCTAATCCTATTCTCCACAGTGTTTGCAACCTCTCACATCTTAGTGTAATTCTCAAGCAGTATAAGCATACTCTCCACTCTATTATCCAAGTCATGAATGAAAAATATTGACTAGCACCAGACCCATGTAGGACCCCAGCTGATACATCCTCCCAGGTTGACAGCAAACCATTGACAATTGCTGTATGAGAACAGTCTTCAATCAGTTATGCACCCACATTACATTAACTTGATCTAGACCAGTGTTTCCCAAACTTGGGATGCCGTTTGTTCAGGGAAAGCCCCTGGCGGACCGGTCCAGTTTGTTTTCCTACTGTGTCAGCAGGTTCGGCCGATCGCGGCTCCCACTGGCTGCGGTTCGCTGCTGCAGGCCAACGGGGGCTGCGGGAAGCAACACGGGCTGAGGGACATACCAGCCGCCGCTTCCTGCAGCCCCCATTGGCCTGCAATGGTGAACCGCGGCCAGTGGGAGCCGCGATCGGCCAAACCTGAGGACGCGGCAGGTAAACAAAGCGGCCCGGCCCATCAGGGGCTTTCCCTGAACAAGCAGCATCCCAAGTTTAGGAAACACTCATCTAGAGCATATTTCTCTAGTTTGCTGAGGAGAATGTTGTGAAAAGCTTTACTAACACTAAGATAAATCATGTCTACTGCTTCCTCCCTATAAACTAGGCCAGTAACCCCATCAAAGAAGGAAATTAGTTTGGATTTGTCAAGAAAAAATGCCAAACCATGTTGCCCATTACTTATCACCCTATTATCCTTGAGGTACTTAGAAACTAATGGTTTAATAATTTGTTCCAGGATCTTTCCAGGCATCAGTTAGGCCGACTGTCTATAATTTCCCAATGTATTTGTTCCATTAGGTGAATGTAATTTTTTACCCCATTAGTGTTATTCTGAATGGCTAAGTTAATCATTCATATGTATCAAGGATCTCATATTTCCATCTCCTCAGTATGGCTTGTCTAGACATGGGTTTTCATGTCTTAAGATTGGCAACACTATCCAATATGCCTAATATGCACAAATGATGGTTGGATATTAGTGCCCAATATCAAAGGATGTACTTTGAATACACTTGTCAAATCATTGCTCAGTTTCTGGCGGCAGTAGAAGCTATGAGATAGACTGGCCTCTGTTATCTATGGGTCTAATATTTACTGTAATTTGCCAACTCAGCTTGGAGTAAATATTCTGATGTCCAGTGAACTCTGCTCACTATACATAGGTTTGGCATAAGTCAATTTTTATTTTTTCATTATTTTGACAGATATCAATGTTTATTTTAAGCACTTTTTTCCTATTTTTATCAATTTAAATTATCACTGTTTGTAAAATTGAGGGGTCAGACAATCTGAGGATCAGACAATTATTTAATGAGAATAGATCTTGAGATTTTAAAAGTTAAAGATTTATAACTATTAAAACACCAATTGTCAACATCACATTTCAAATATTAAAAAAAGTTAATATCCTTAAGTCAAACTCTAACTTCTCAAATAGCATTGTTCTTATATCACCTCTCTGTACATTTTGATTATTGCCAGAAATACTTTATTGTTTTTTGTGTGTATGGAGAAATCAATATTTGCTGACATTTACCAATAAAAATCTAATCCTTCTGAGCCTAAATATAGTGGGCCAAATTCTGCTCAAGATACACTGATGTAAAGGCGGAGTAACTCATCTGAAGTCAATAGAGCTTAACTGGAGAATGCCCTCTGAGTCTTTTGCAAAGGGTTCTAGATAAATATAATTTAAATCTATTCTTTGCCAGCAGAAGATTCTACAGAGAACCTCTGCTCATTTAAACATGATTGTTCTTTAACTTCAGAAATGGGCTATAGTCTTTGTATTTTTCAGGACCATTTCTTCTTCATAATGCCATTTAGGGCCTTATTGTACCCCTTTTCTCCCTGAAAATCTGTCTGTCTTCCTTCTTGAGTACAATATTAAAGTGATCTAGGATAGATCTGATTTAGTATATTATTGAGTCAGAGGAATAAAGTTATTTTAGTGTATTCCCAACTCTGACTTTGTACTTCCAGTCTCTGATGCTCAGGAGTAAGAACACAATGTGATTCCTATGATTAGAAGAGTATCAGTGATGGGTGGAATATTTCCTCCCACTCTTTTGGACATAGAGTCTTAAAAGTAAGGAACAGAGACTGAAAAAGAAAGAAACCACACACTCATCTCAGAGACTGGAGACAAGAATGACATGAACATAAAACTCCACAAATAGCAGGTTCCATAATCACATGCTATGTTCTCACAGCCTGTTACTACAATCACTTGAAAAATAGTAAGATTCTTGTGAGAGTTTTCATGAAAGCTTTGTTCCATTTTTTAAAATAAATATTTAAAAAAATTATTCATCAGCTCTTCAGCTTGGTCAAAACTTGGTGACATTTTTTCTTGAAAAAAATGGAAACATTTCGATAAAACGTTGACTGTTTTGACTAAAATATTTTTAATTACAATTTTTGTAAACATTTTGAAGTTTTTTGATCTCTTCTCCTTATTACTAGATGTCAAGGTTCCTTCCCCACTCTGAACTCTAGGGTACAGATGTGGGGATCTGCATGAAAGACCCCCTAAGCTTATTCTTACCAGCTTAGGTTAAAAACTTCCTCAAGGTACAAACTTTGCTTTGTCCTTGAACCATATGCTGCCACCATCAAGCATGAAACAAAGAACAGGGAAAGAGCCCACTTGGAGACATCTTCCCCCCAAAATATCCCCCCCAAGCCCTACACCCCCTTTCCTGGGGAAGGCTTGATAAAAATCCTCACCAATTTGCATAGGTGAACACAGACAGAAACCCTTGGGTCTTAACAGCAATGAAAAAGCAATCAGGTTCTTAAAAGAAGAATTTTAATTAAAGAAAAAGTAAAAGAATCATCTCTGTAAAATCAGGATGGTAAATATCTTACAGGGTAATCACATTCAAAACATAGAGAATCTTTCTAGGTAAAACCTTAAGTTACAAAAAGACACAAAAACAGGAATATATATTCCATTCAGCACAGCTTATTTACCAGCCATTTAAACAAAAAGGAAATTGAATGCATTTTAGCTAGATTACTTACTAACTTAACAGAAGTTCTGAAGAGCATTCCTGACCAGGTCCCAGCAAAAGCATCACAGACAGAAAGACCCTTTGTTCCCCTGCTCCAGCTTTGAAAGTATCTTGTCTCCTCATTGGTCATTTTGGTCAGGTGCCAGCAAGGTTATCTTACCTCCTTAACCCTTTACAGGTGAAAGGGTTTTGCCTCTGGCCAGGAGGGATTTTATAGTTCTGTATACAGAAAGGTGGTTACCTTTCTCTTTATATTTATGACACTAGGTCACACCTTTGGCTCAGATCGGAGCAGCATGAATTTATGACATCAAAAGTTCTGGAGTGCAATCATTAGTGATGATTATGGTGGCAATGCATGCTTTACACACTGTAAAAACTCACTTACAAAGCTTCATTTTTAAATGGGATCAAATTGCAGGCTTGAGCACATCACATTATAGTAATCTAATAATGAGGTGAAAAAATCAAGGATTTTAGTAGTGAAAGCCTACATCAGAAACAAGAGATTGCATCTTCTTGCCAGATACACTTAAAAACTGCAGTTTTAGCCATTTCTGCTGTTTGATAATAATAATTGGAGGGATGTAACAAGACCTTCCAAATTACAAATTCAAGTCACAGGTGTTGGACTCACCCTCTTAATCAGAGGAATTGAAATATTGTTTACTATATCTTCTTGTTGCTTCCTCCAGGCAACTAATACCCCCTCCATCTTACCTGGATTGAGTCACAGGAAGCTACCTTCTATCCAAGCCCTAGACTCAGTGAGACAATGCATAATGCCCTCAACTGGACCATGTGAATCAGATGAAATGGAAACTAAAAAGCTGGTTGTCATCAGCTGACTGAAGGCAACACAATCTGTACCTCCTCACCAATCCTCCTCCAAATTTAGAAATAATGTTGGGTTGAACAAAACTACATTTTTTTTGTTGAATAAACTATTTACCTGAAAAAATTCACCCAGCTCTAGACAAAACAGAACACACTGCAGTCCCAAAAGAGAAGCACCCTAAGGGTAGAGGAGCAAATACATTTGTAAACATAAGAGTCCTTTCATGCATAGTTCATAAAAAGAAAAAAAACACTAAATACATTGCTTGTATTAGGAGATCTCTCCTTCACTGCTGATACCAACATCCATCTTGCCATGGAATAGTGTAAAGCTTGAAATCAAGCCAGTACTGATGTTTTCTATTGTGACAAAGTTCCTCCTCTGCCTTGGTGGGTCCTGCACTTATTGGCAGATTTGCTTGCCTCAGAGATTCACAGCAGCCCTCAGTTTGGCCACTTTTGCTAGTGGCTCAAAGCTGTTGTCCACTCAGCTAACCTCATCACTGGCCAGCATGGGGGAAACAGAGAACAATCCCCACAGTCTCTGTGTCCCACCTAGTGGGTCAGGGATAGGCCACATCCCCTTCCAATTTAGACCTTCCCTTCCGGTGTTTCTCACAGACTAGGTCAACTCCTCCTGTGTCCAATCAGGAGTTGGGTAGGGGATGGGGGGAACCCAGGCCCAGCCTCTACACCAGGTTCCAGCCCAGGCCCCTGTGGACAGCAGCTGTCTACAACGTTCCCTGTATCAGCTGCGTGACAGCTACAACTCCCTGGGCTACTTTCCCATGGCCTTCCCCCAGCACCTTCTTTATCCTCACTGCAGGATCTTCCTCCTGATCACAATTGAACTCTTCAGTCCACCAGCAGCACACCTTCTCACTCCTTGCACATTCCCCTACTAACTCATGGGAGGTCCTTTTTAAACCAAGTGTCCAGATTAGCCTGCCTGCCGTAATTGATTCTAGAAAGTTCTTAATTGGTTCCAGGTGTCTTGATTAGCTTGCCTGTCTTAATTGTTTCTAGCAGATTCCTGATTGCTCTAGGGCAGCCCCTATGCTGGTCACTCAGGGAACAGAAAACTGTTTATCCAGTGGCCAGTATATTTGCCTTCTACCAAACTCCTGTACCCCACTGGTCTGGGTCTGTCACACTATATATATCCACTAAAAGAGGAAGGATTGTCCATTAGTTAAGGGGCTCACCTGGAACTTATGAGATCTGAGTTCAATTACCTGCCCAATCACAAGCTTCTCATGTGAGCTTAGGCAAGTCTTTTTACCTCTTTGCACCTCAGTTTCCCATCTATAAAATGGGGATTATGGTAATCCCTATGTCACAGTCCTGTTGTGCAAATCAATACATTAAAGACTGTGAGGTGCTCAGATACTCTGGTGATGGAACATATATGTACCAGAGAGATAGGGAATGGACTGGATCTCAGTGCAGTGAAATATAATTTTTTCTCAGAGACTTACTCATTTGATTACCATAAGGCTTCTAATTCATATTCATTCTTGTGTACATGTTATAAAAAGACAAATATTTACTTAACTGTAAATGATAGCTTCTCCCTCACAGTTCATTATTGAAGAAGTCCTCTTCATTGATATCTTGTTGTGCTACTTCCATTTTCTGTTTTCATCCTGTAGCTGAGTTAAAGTCTTGTTCCTTTTACAACCCACGTACTGATGCAACACTCACTATTTTAGATTCACTTTTTCCCAGATTATGGAGTGGTGTGGATTGCCAAATTTCATACACTATCTACCAATCTTTATTAAGGGGGAAGGAAAGGTTCTTTAAAATAAAAAGGGCTTATGTATCACTGGAAACAAAAAAAACACCACATTCAAAGAATGTTTAAGGTGGCTAGAGAAAAAAATGAATGAAAGGAAATGTTAGTGAAGGGTGAAAGGTACCATATGTCCTCCAAAGCCTAGGCACAATGGGGAACCATCTTAATGGCTTTCTTAATGCACCCTGTTGTGCCTAGGTATTGAAGGGCATATGGTGCATTTCACCCTGAACTGTGAATTTCCTGAAACAGCTGTAATGTTCTTTTAATGTTTTTGTGGATAATTATATAGCTTCAGAATTTTTTTTAACATTTCCCCCTCACAGTTATTAGAGGGCACTTATACTTTGCAACGACATACTATGCCTGACCATCAAAGCTTCCCTCTTGAATACTTTGACCTTCTGTTTGTTTTTGTATTTATTATTTACTGTGCATACATTGCATCTTACTATACGGCCTTTATGTTGCAGGTCCTTACATGGTGTATGCAGCAGGGAATGTGAGTCTGCTGCTCCTGCACAAGTGTCAGCAGAGGTGGTGCTTGGGCAGATGGGAGGTTAAACAAAGGGTTTAGGCCTCTGCAGCTGTTGGTGGTATGTTTCAAGCATGTTGTGTACCCACTATCAAGTACACAGGATAAAAAAGGAGACAGTGAATGACTACACAGTAGGTGTCTCTGAACAAACATGAGATTAAGTATGATCTCAGCTAAGCATGTTCTTCACTGGCCTCTCTCCAACTACTAGATAGGACAGTGTGTGTGTAGAAATGTGGAGAGTATGGGAGCGCATAGGGAAGGGTGACAAACTGCTATTGGTCAATACCTAAAAAAGATTACTCTCTCCTTACACCCAACAGCATGAGGGGAGCAGAGAAGAAATTGTGCCTCTCTTGTCAGAATTTCTTCCCATGGCTCTTCCTGGGGTGCACAACTACATGTCACCCCTTGTATCGGTCCACAGCAAAACTCATTTTTAATTTTACCCGTAACTAGTAAATGCTGAATTCTGATTTTTGTATGGTCAGCTTTTGGCACTGTGGGAGCCAGCCTACAACAACCGATATAAATATACTTAGGGAAACCATATCAAGGGAGAAAGCTTACTCACTTTATGTGCAAAGTGCTAAAATAATGGGCTTTGGCTCTGAAGTATGTCACAAAATAATTTTAGCCTCTGCTACATAATTACTTTTCTCATGTTATTTAAAAACACATCTATATCTATACATCTGGTTTCAGGACTAAAACCTTTTCCAAAATTACTTTGTTGGGTCTTAAAGAAAATTGATTCTCTCTTTTTATTTGGTCGAACCAGAAATGTTTATACGTACAAATATCTTACTGCCTTTTAGGAGAAATGCTGATTGACAAAAACTTAGGCTGAATCAAGTTTTATAGACTGTTGTTCCCTTTCATTGATGCTGTATTTTCATTTCTGTTATCTCCTACTTTACATAAGGGTGACCGTATGTTTCACCTGTCTTCTCCAATCTCCTCACCACCTTTAACACACCTGCAGAACAATCCACAGGATGGATAGATATATTTTGAAAATGTGTTCATGTTACTGGCAACACCAAGCAATGAAGAATCATGACACTAGTTCAAAAGTCAGAAGTCTTTATTTTAATACATTCTAAATATGGATTTTTATTTGTTTTTTAGTTTCTGAAATTTTTGTGTGAGCTTGGGTCACTCAACCATAAGGACTAGAAACATTACTACTGCGACTACAACTACTACTACTACTACTACCTAAAAAATAAAGTGCCTCACCTTATTTTTATAGGAGCTCTGATTACATAATCAATGTTGCCAGCTATTGGTATTTTACCACAAGTATTTCATGTCCCAAGTGCTGGGTAATAACATAAGAAGACTCTATGCTTATAAAACTAAATTGACTTTTTATTGAGAGAACTATTGAAAAAGATGTCACAATTACAGATAGTATTGGAGCCATCTGTGCATAGTTTGTCTTCCTGGTGCCTTCTCCAATCTCTTCCAACCTGCAATCTGTGCTCCTCCCTCAAAATTCCAAATAGGCTGCTCCAGCAATTACTTTTCAGGACATTTTTTCCCTAAAAGCTCAGGCTTCTGGAGTCATGTGAATACATCTGAATCCCAGCTTTCATTTTTAAGGGACTCTAATGGGCTTCCCTTCCCCCTTTAGCTGTGTTGCAGGTGGGTGTGATTTGAGAGACAGGTTGGAGGAATGGGAATTGAAACAAAGTGTTCTTTCAGTGGGTGCTGCTGCCTATCACCAACTCTCTAGGAGTCAGGCACTGTGGTCTGAGGGCTCTGGCTGCATTATTGGATTTTTAGATAATGTGGTCTTGCCTCATTCCTTCAAATATCTTTGATGTTACAATTAGTTTCTAGCCCTCAGGGTTATGGAGAAAAGCCCCAATACACCCTAAAGGCTCAAAGAGCACAAGGCTAAAAATAGAGCATAGAATATATATTTTTTTTAACAAAATCATTATTTTTAAGCCTCTCATGATTTTGGAAGTCTGTCTCATGATTCTGGAATAGCTGGAGTTGGCAATACTCAATAATTGATACATCAAATAACAAAAATAAAAACAGTAAACAAATATTCAAAACACCTTTGAAAGTGCTACTTAATATAAACAATGTAAGCGCATTTCTAGATCTTTATCTCTTCCAGAGTCCACTCATGTAGCCCAGCTTCCCTCCCCAGATGGCTCATGTATGGGTGAGTAATGAGGTTCTCTTTGACTCTCTTTCATGGGTCCAAGGTCCCAGTCATTTAGATAGGGCCTGATCTTCTGAAGTGCTGGGGCTGGACTCACACAGTGCCAGAAATATGTTTTTGCTCATCAACCAACAGATGTATAGTAGGTCCTGGAAAACATGCTCATGATTGAGTTTGACTAATTGTCACTTTTCAGAGTAGCAGCCGTATTAGTCTGTATTCGCAAAAAGAAAAGGAGTACCCGTGGCACCTTAGAGACTAACAAATTTATTAGAGCATAAGCTTTCGTGAGCTACAGCTCACTTCATTGGATGCCACCAAATGCATCCGATGAAGTGAGCTGTAGCTCACGAAAGCTTATGCTCTAATAAATTTGTTAGTCTCTAAGGTTCCACGGGTACTCCTTTTCTTTTTAATAATTGTCACTGTATCTCTCTGGATGCATTTTTTGCTTGAATGTTATGTTTTGCTTGCCAGGTCCTATATATCAAACCTTAAATCAATATAAGAAAGTTTTAAAAAAACTGTTAAAAATTCCATTCTCTTTCCTTCTCCCATCCCCCATCCACCAACTTTCCTGTACAGTATGTACTCATTTTCAACCCAAACACCACCTGTCATACATGGAAGCATTGATGGAAATGAAAACACCAGGAACTTCGACAGCAAAACAAATGCAGCAGTGAAAGATTTATGAACACAAGAGAATTTCTGAGCTTCTTTAAAGTTCAAAGTGGCTCTATCCAAACTTTCTTTTAAACCCAAAATAACTAATCTGATAGCTCAATAGCTGCCTATGGCTTGCAGATTAAAAACAAACTGATCACTAAGGGTATGTCTATGCTGCAAATAGATAACCATGAATGGACCATGCCAGCTGACTCGGGCCCTGGCTAAGGGGCTGTTTAATTGTGGTGTAGATGTTCAGGGTTGGGGTAGAGCTTGGGCTCTAGGTCCCAATTTTTGACGTACTTAGCACCCATATTAAGAATAAATTCACTCCAGAGAAGTGGTCCTGTGCAAAGACCCATGTACCATTTAATTCCCTGAAATCTATCAGAAAGAGTTAAGGGTGGTTTAAATGATGCATAGGGCCTTGTTCAACATTACAAAAGAAGAACTATACATTCTTATCCCCAACAAATATGAATCAGCCTGCTTTCTCCTATTGCAAATTCATGAAAATTCAATCACATTTTTCTTTCACTTTTTTGGGTTGACATTTGGGGGGAAAAAACAACAACCAACAACTTTGACCAGTTCTATTATTGTTTGAAATGTCCATGCACACATCATGACGATGTGTCAAGACATAAAATTGTTGAAAATTTCAGCTAGCTCTTCTCATTAAGAAATGAAAGTGCAAAATATTAGCGCCATCTGTTGGTGAAAATTTGGAGCTGCAAATTATTTTTATTTGCATAATAGGTTGAATTTTTTATAAACTGAATCAGTGACGTCCAATCACTGGGATGACTTTAAGATTACAATTGCCACTGTATCCCAGTGAGTGATTCTAGTATGCCAGTTCAAGAAGGGTCTCTTTCTTGATGGATGAGTTTACCTAGGGGAGTTGAGAGTGTGCTTTCTGTTAACAAATACATTGTCTTAAAACAGGTTAGGTTGTGATTCTTTCAGTCAAGTGGAATAGTACCCTACGTTTCAAGTAGGCCAACTGAAGTCAATGAGGCTACTTGTTCAGTGAGGGTAATACTCATTATCAGGAAGACTGTTTGGCCCAAGTTTATTGTTTCTGTCTTTGTGATATCATACAAGTCCCAAATAAAGGAATTATGGAAGAAAATGTTTTATAGTATACAATTTGATTATTTCATATTAACATGGTTGTTCCTGATTTTCTGTTGGACTTTGCATTTATTCTGTATTATGGATAAATGTCTATTTTAGAATTAGTCACTATAAAGAACTCTGAAAAGATGGTGGACTGATTGAAACAATAGATTCACGTTATATTTCAGAAAAAGAGAATGCATCTTTCTTTGCCTAATGTTACTGCTGAAGATTGAAAATGGACATTAGGCCTTTGAGCTTTGAGCTACTGAAGGATCTTTGTGTTTATTTTAAGTGTGGAAAATAAGGCCCCAAACCTTCAATGATCTCCTCAGGACTACAAGGCTGCACCCACACAGATACTACTGCAGGCCTGGGGCATTATAATCACAAAGCCTGCTATTTTAGAGACATTTAGGAAATTTAAAACTGTAAGGATTCACTAAGCACAGGAGTTATATGTCTCCTTTAACAACATTAATTTGGCTACAGTGCACAAACTTACCTTTGGTATTGTGTTGATGTATTTTATTAAATTACATTTCCATTTCTCCCCCCTTCAGCTTAAAGTGAATGGTGGGGGAGAAAAAGACTGAGGCCTTGTCTTGACTAAGATAAAGGCTGAGTTAAGGTTGAGGTTTACGAACTAAGCCCAACCTAAATTTAGACCACTTTCCTAGTGCAGATACATGCCAGGCAACATCTTTTATTTTACCCTGCAACTTGATCTGCTGAAATCAAACTAAAAGTACTATCCTGCATCCACACTAGGAAAACTGGTCAAGTTTGACTGTAGTTTAGTTAGATCATGTAACATAAACCTGACCTGAACTTCCACTTTTCCTAATCAAGACAAGGGCAGAGTGAGAGAGCAAGAGAAAGATATATTTTGGCAGTGCATAACCTTAACAAGTTTCAACATTTAAATGCTTCCATTTAGGCTTTGAAGATTACATGATTGAGATGCAGAAAGGTTTCATCCCACTTTTTGTGCTGCTGTTCTTTGGTTGGAGACAGTTCTCTGCATGGCTAGGTAAACTGCATCAGTGTGCATTTGCAATGCAACAAGATATAAATGTAATATCTTTGTTAATGGAAGTGTAGAACTTGCAGAACACAGCAAAAATGTGCAGACAATCTAAAATCATGGATCCACATTTTGTTTTCACTTGCAGTTTTCTCTTGTGCCTGATGTTAAAGCAATTTTTGAAGCACTTTGCTGGGTGAGTTTCAGAGAGTCAGTTACAATGTCTATCATGCAAATAATCCAATCCAACTGCTGTTTAAAAGCAGCAGTCTCTGTGCCTGTCAGACCAAGGGCAGAGAATGTGTGGTTTTTCCATTCCCTATAAGATATGCAAAGGGCGTAGGGAATTTGTAACACTGCTAAAAACCTCATCAGATTTCTACTGAGCCTGATTTTCCAAACCTTTTTAACATTTTTATTTTTAATCTACTCCCCCTTCCCGCCACAGTTTCACACTTCAGCCATTTTTGTAGTAGCCACGCCCTGGGGGGCGGGAAATGTTCTATAATCCTTTATGATTAATGTAAACATTTTGATATTTTTCACCCTTCCTGAACTCAAAAATAATTGAAATACATTTTCTTAAATTAAAAATAAATCATTTACACACGCATGTGTACACACACAGACACACAAAATCAACTTTAACTCAGAGACTACATTGGTCAGATCTTTAGCTGACGTGTATGGCAGTTTAGCTGGTGCAAACTGGCATAGCTCTATTGAAATTAATGGTGTTACACTGGTTTACATCAACTGAAGATCTGGCTCCAAACATGGAAAGCTTTAGCCCAAAAGAATTTTTTGTTTGTTTACCAGGGAGTTGTTATGAGCATCTGAAAAAGTGAAATATAATAAAACATGTGGCTGGCAATTTCCAGTGAACGCTACTGTTGATTATTGACAATGATAGCCCTCAATAGTCAAAATGACAATGGTATTTTCCATTCATGGAATGCAATACTTCACTAAAAATAGAAAGCATGAAGCATTACATATTCATTCCTTTAGTGACATCCACTATTTAATAGAAGCCACGTGGAAAAGATAATTTGTTCCTGAGACTTTTCTATTGCAATTCCCTTGACTGCAGTGAGACTCCTCAGGTGAGTAAGGGCTACAGAAAGAGACACACAAAATGGCTGCACAACATTATGTACTGCAATAGTGTCTGATCACACACACCTTTACTCAGGCAAGAAATCTTTGCTTATGTGAATAGTCCTGTTCATGTCAGTGATGACTTGCATGAAGTAAGGCTTCACAGGGTCCAAGCTAAGGTTTGTTTCTAATAAGCTGCCAAAGTTCAGTTGTTTAAGTTAACCTTTTTTTTTTCTTGAAACTTCACAGAAGGTTCAATTTGGGTTTGATTTGAATGTTTGGGGTGAAGGCCTGGGTTGGTTATTTTATATAAATGAGGTTGCCCATCCCTAAATGAAACATGCAGATAACTAGATATTTGGAGTCACTCATTTCTTTCTAATCTTTAATCTTATATGTTTTTAGAGTAAGTGTTTTTCCCAAGTGCCCAATCTGCCCCATATTCTGGCATTTTTTTTTAAATTCAGTGCTATGTAGGAATTTTATGAGTGAGTCTTATGCAGTTTAAAGAGACTGGATATGGGGATATAAGACAATGCCTACCATCCCGCTTATTCCCAGAGAAGACAACACCTACCTTCCCAATTATTCCTGATTCAAGGTGGATTCTATCTGTGTATCACCTTTGGCACACAAATGGGGAATCGTATCCTAAAAAAATTATGTTTGGAGATTAAAAATTAAACAGAAGGGAACCCATGGAACATCAGATAAATCCTAAGAGCATTCTGATTTATTTCATTTGTTTTAAATTAAAATGAATGATAAAAAATGTGATTAATATACTGAATGAGTGGCATATCTGAAAGCCTCATGTAGTTTCATTGCTTATCTGCATGCTGAATTTATTGCACTACATGGTGCATTATGAAAGACTGATTAAATTCATTTTTCAGAATAAATGCCAAATAACATGGCATTATGAACTCAGATGTCATCTGCCAATATACCTCATTCCTGACCCATAACACTTCCTTGGTATTTCAGTCTGCCTTGGCCTCTCTTGGACACATATCTTGTTGAACGTGTGCCAGATTATGTGACTGTTTTTAGATGTGGACATATGAGGTGGTTAGATCTAGTATCCAGTCCACCAGACCCATTTTCTCTTAT
The DNA here is from genome assembly GCF_009764565.3 of Dermochelys coriacea. NCBI lineage: Eukaryota > Metazoa > Chordata > Testudines > Dermochelyidae > Dermochelys > Dermochelys coriacea. The sequence continues at coordinate 92,958,625 of NC_050073.1, read as the reverse complement.
GACCTAATCTGGCAGTTTTCAGCCTGTGGTCTGTGGACACTGTGGGGGGTCCTCAGAATATATCCAAGATTTCCAAAGGGGTCTGCACCTCCATTTGAAATATTTAGGGGTTCAAAATAAAAAAAAGATTGAACACCTCTGACCTAAGCCAATAATTCATCCCAGAGGTAGGTCATTGCACAAACCCACATTGTCATCTCCTTCCCCATCTTGAGTTGCATCTGTACAATCACCATGGAGAATACTGGGCTTCGTATCATTTAAACATGAGATCAGGTCTCCTACATAAGGAGAAAAACAATCACCATTAAAGATAGCTTGCCAGATGGACTTCAGTTATAATGTAAAATGTGGACTTCAGTTATAACAGACCTGAGAGGTCCACAGAGTATGAGATATTTAACTATTTTGGGAGATATATCCTCAGATGAGTTAAAACCAACAATGTAGGAAAGTATGTCAGAGTGGAAGTGAGCTGAATACCACATGCATATAGATATATAGTGACTGGAAAGCAAATATTTCTTATTTGTAATAATGTGAAGCTATGAATGAATGGAGCTGACTTATGAAAAGCCTCAAAATAAGTATTGGTAACCAGTGTCAGTTCAGAATGCTAAAGGGGTTAAGATGCAGGATGCAAAATTAATTCAAGAAGGAGTTCAGTTTAGATGAGGAACAGATGTATCTGCCAATTTCTAAATAGCTCAGGTATGGTTTTATTTATATATTAGGGTCAGGGCACTTTATATATTATGATTATGTGGGCATGTACATTGATGCATAATAGCAGATTATTTTAAAATTGCATCATAATTGTGTTCCAGGATCTAAGTTTTTTGTCCCAGTTAAGTCTCCAGTCCTAATAATTATGAAGAAAACCTTCAAACCGTGAATCAAATGTAAACTGATCCAGTGTGGTTTGCTTGAGTCAGTGGACAACAGATACCCCACATGTTCATTGTCAATACAAAAATCTGAACTAGAGCAGAAACTGAACACTTAGGGCAGTGTCAAATAAGTGGAATGTTCTACAGTTACAAAGGGTCAAATTCAGCCACCTTTATTCATTCTGGGTAGTGTGATGGGTTAGAACCCCCATTCCGGGGTGCCACCTGATGTGCTGGGGTCCCAATGAGCCTGCCTGTCCCACCAGCCTGGGTTCCCTTTATTCTGTCCTGCTGTGTCAGACTCTCAAGCCCCCTTCCAGCACACACACACACAGGTAGGGATACACCCAGCTGTAGAATCACACAGAGTCTGCATTCAGCTTTGTGTAAGAGGACTCAGCTCAGGAATTGCCCAGCACTCAAGTGAACACACCCTCCAGAATGTAAACCAACAATTAAATTATCTTGAGCTGTATAGAGATCTATACAGTGTAAGCTCATGAAATTCACCTCCTCCCTCAATATGGAGGAAGATATGTACAGCTTTTTGACCCTCCCCCAGTTATGATTTGCACAAATTGGGTTTTAGAATAAACGAGAAACATGCTTATTAGCTACAAAAAGTATATTTAAGTAATTATAAAGGATAGCAAACAGAACAGAGTAGATTACTGAGAAAATAAAACAAAACACATAAACTAGGTTTAGTACATTAAAGAAATTGGTTACAAATAGTAATTTCTCACCCCAAATATTGTTTTATGGAGGTTGAAGAGTTTCTTGAAGGTAAACTGCACTGCTTGCAGCTTAAATCTCCAGGTATTCATTTCACAGATTGACCTTTCTCGCCTGGGCTCAACCCCCGCCTCCCCACAACCCTGCCCCAGCTTAGTTCCTTTGTTTCTTCAGGTGTTTTCAGCAGTCTTTCTTCTTGGAGGGGAGGCAGTGGAGAAGAGCCTAGATTAACTCATTCCCCAGCCTTAAATAGCATTTGCATATGGCGGGAATCCGTTGTTTCCCAGTTTGACCCCCAGCCCCTTCCTATGGAAAAATACCAGCATTTCAAGATGATATCCTGTACCAGGTGACATGATCACATGACTCCGCAGTGTCAAAGCAGCATCTCAGGAAACTTCTCAGGAGGGAGGGAGATTAGTATCTTCAAAGTCCTACTGTTCTTTCCAATAGCCCATCCAGGCTGTTTGCATACTGTCTGGTGAAAACATAGTTGTAATTATTACATAGTCAATATTTCTAACTTCAAATACAGAAATGATACATGTATAAAAATTGGATAATCATATTTAGTAAATCATAATCTTTCCAATGATACCTCATATGACTCATCTTGCATAAAACGTATCTTAGTTATGACATATTCAAATCATAACAATATTTATATGAGGACTATGGGGCATAATGTCACAGCTAGTATTTCACTCTAACCTGGATTTTACATCATTGAAGTCAATGGGAGCTTTGACACTGATTTTAATAAGAGCATGATCAGCCTCTGTGAGCAGTCAAATTGAACTATTCAAATGGAACTATTAAGGTAGCAACTCACTATTCAGAGGAAAAGAGGTAAAATGTGGCCCCAAATTAATCAACGTTTATTGTGTTATCAAAACATTATATACCAGACTGTGCATTTACATTTCCCTGACACCCACTTACTCTGTACTAACCCATCCACACCAGCTCAGAGGTGCTGGCCAGTGTGTTGGGGATGTGGCACCAAGGTTCCATGCATTTCCCAATATTCTCCATACCATATGCATGTGCTCTGGGGTACACAACACCTGATTACCCATTCATGACTACACCCAAGGTCCTGTGAGGGATATGAGGTTGTCTTACTCCTTTCTAGGTCCCTGAACATATGCATAGGACAGGCTAGGATTTGTCCCAAAATTCCCTAATATGGTCAGTTACCAGCATACTTCCTTGAATGCGCTAACCTTTTATTATTCCCTTTATTTGTCTGTTTATTTTTGTTTTTGCTTTTGCTTCAAGAATGCAAGGTCTTTATGGCAGAGGATGTCTTCTGTTATATTTAGAAAGTCCCTATCACATTGTGGGTATTCCTAGAAACAAATAATCAATAACAGGAACGAAGAGTGGATTCTTTAGTAATGACTTTACATAGCAAAGTTGGTGAATGAATACATGGGGTTTCTGAAGGCGAAGGGGAACTCCCAATGTTAAACTCAAATTGCAAATACAAATATCTCAAATATAGGAATACTTCATGGCTATGACTGAGGCAGCGTGACCTGGATTTGGCTTTCTTAGGGAAGATTCAGTAATGAAACATTCTTGCATAAGCAGCAGTAGACATTTGAGTTAAGTCTATGAATTGTAAGTAAGTACAGAATAAAAGTTCCTAACAGGATGATTGCTTGTGTCTTATTAGCAAAGATGAAAAGCCAATGAGTCATCCAAGTGTGCACATCACTAAAGCTCCACAATCACATTAAAGCTGGAGAAATGGCTGAAAGAAAGCAATTTTAGAATTTTCTATTAGACTTGGGACTGCATTGAATTTTTAGATTGTAAATAATTCTACAATTATGGTTTAAACATAAAAAATCTTAATACTCTTGGACAATCTCCTTTGATATGTTTTTGTCTGTCTCTGGGTTTTTTGTTTCTTTCCCTCACTCTACAGAGAGAAAAAAAATGCTGGTTTGACTGAAAATTCTTAGAACTTTCACAAAGAAAGTTTTAGCCTTAGAGCGAACCCTGATGAATGATTCAAATACAACACCAATCAGATCCCTTAATTTGAATTGCTAATAATAACAAAATTTGCTGCTCATGCTGCTGCTGCTGCCGTTCACTCCTGCTAAGCCAGATGTCTATTATCCATCCTTCTTCACACAAATTGACTTGCTTTCTTTTAGAGACCCTTTCTCCTGTTTATTGCACTGATTTCTAACATCCAGGGGCAAATTCATGCCTGGTTTAAGCTCTGTTGTAAAACTGTTTTAGACTAGGAATGGTTTTGACTCAGAACCTTCAGACAGATTGTGTCACAATGTGCTTTAATATAATCAATGTGGATGGTAAACGTAACCTACCTTCTAAATTTGATATAACTTCATTTGGATACTTAAAACTACTTTGCCAATGGTATGGGTCAGTTGGGAATATTGTCACTTCTGAGCCAGGCATATCTGGTTGAAAGGTCCCCACCAGGACTTGGACTTATACTTAGCAATGACCCAGTAGTACTGAAAGGTAGTTGTCCTTTTAGAGCTGCCATTATGTTGGTGCGAAGACTGCTTATCTCTTGTATCTATTTATCTACTTTAGATTGTCCAATAGTGCCCTTCACTATTGTATCTAAGCACTGTTAGTTTGCAAGGTAAAGACTACAGAACTGTCAGTGCTGGGAGGAACACATATAAGGTAATCTAGTGATAATAATATTATGTTATTACAGTATTTAGAAACTTTCCTCTTGGGATATTAAAGCAATTTAAAACATTATTTTATTTGTATTTTTGTTGTTTTTACAGCTGGATAAACTGAGGCACTGAGGAATTAAGTTGACTTGCCCAGCATTTCTTAGCATATCAGGAACATAGTCAATAATAGAATCCCGGAATAAATCCCTGGCCTCAATGAAATCAATGGCAAAACTCCCATTGTTTTCAATGCAGCAAGAATTTTACCCCAGGACTACTGACACTCAGTCTCCAGCTCTATCCTCTTACTTTCTTTCAGGACCCCAGCCCCTCTAGACTATCTTCATCATGGCATAATTGGAAGATGACTTATCATTTTGGCTTACTCACCTTATGGCTCTATTGTGAAAAGAGCTTAAAAAGAATGTAAATGGTACCCTGGAAAATAGGATGAGATAATCTGAGTCTGAAATGTGTTATGTACAATAAAATTCATCTTGTGCTGGCACTTGTGAGTGTGTGGTACCATCACAACTTTTGTCACAGGATGCCATTGGCCCTTTCATGTGGTGATGTGCCAAACAAATTAAAAACAGAAAAAGAGAAAACAAAACAGTATTTATTTCCAAACCCTGGGGTATTCCCTGACATAACCTTTCAGCATTAGACCTGCACTGTACTTGTTATGCTTGTGTATTACATGAACAGCAATAATGTCTGGATGTACCTGGTACATTTAATAGTATGGCAGGTACATTCTATCTGGATATACTTTACTGTTCTACCAGGATTAATCTAGTACATTCAACAACACAGTAAGTGCTTTAGAACTGGATATACCTGACATATTTAATAGCAAAGCAACTGACCTTGATGTGTACATATTTAATATTTACAGATTTACTTAGACTGTCAGCTTTTTGGGGCAGGGACCATATTTTTTTGTTCTGGATTCCTGATCCATGACTGGGGCTCCTGATCATTACAACAATACAAATAATAAATAATAACAGCAATAAAGCAGACAGGGTCAGATCATAAGTTTTAATCTTTGACCTTTACATCCAAAATGACAAACTGTCAATAAATCAACTCTTACATAAAACAAAAACAAAACATTTTTCCACCTTGGGACAAAGATTGAAAATTAAAGTTATTACCCACCCAAAACTCTTATTTCTCCTCCATTCAAGGGATGGAATTTCATCTGTTAAATTCAGTCTCTTAGGCCTCTATCCTCCAGGGAAAAATTGAGCTGTTTTTTACTTTAAAGGTGCAAAGTTGGCTGAAAACCACCTTCCATGGTGACTGGGAAATCAACCTAGTGTTCAGGGAGGCTCAGATGGGTGTAGGGAAATGGAATAGATGTGACTATGGGAAAATGGGCTTGGTTAATGCTCCCTTATGCCCTGGAAAGCTTTTGGTGCTGGAATGGCCCTTGACACAGTGAGCAGCTCATGCAGTTAGAACAACCTTTGAGAGGTTCCAATTTACTCCAGATTGGCACAAAGAAGGTATCTGAATCTGAGAAACAAAAAGTAGTTTAAAGCGTCCGTCTTGAGTATTTGTCAACCAGATCTCAGGATCAGGGTCCACCCTGCTAAGCCATACATGTTGCTGTCACCTGCAGGAATCCTAGAACATTGAAATACTTCCCCAGCAAAACAACCTCCAGCTTCACCAATTTTATCCATTAGCCACATAAGTACCAGCCATGGAGAGTGTGTTATTGTCAAAACTCAAAAGTACATTAGATCATCATTCTTGGGCTACATAGGTGCATCTTTGCTGGCAGCACCTAAAGGATTCAGGAATGTTTACACAAGCCTTTTTCATATGAACAAATAAATCTAGTTAAAGGTTAATCCTGCTCACATACCCCTGCCATTACAAACACTATTTGATGGGGCACGGAGGTTATGCCTTGGTTACTTTCAGTTTCGTCAGGTTGAAACTTGGCATCCACGCTGACAGCCTAGATGTGATTTTCTTTTTTTTCAAGCAAACGTCTTACAATCAGATATTATGTTTAGTTTATTCTACCCAGGGAAGTTCAGTTCAGATAGCATCTGGTTTTCAGTGAAGACCTACTTTCCTTTGATCCCAATTTCCTGCTTGGGTGTCTGAGACACAAAAGAGGTCAAATGACTTGCCTGAGGTTAAAGTGAGGTAGAAGGTCATCGTCAGCAATTACAAACATTTGGCCCCCAGTCTTATCCTCTCACCTTTTTTTATGGGTATTTAAAGGGTATAAAACCATAAAAATGCAGTGATATGTGCGCATCACTCTCTGTGAGTACCAATGAGGATTGTATGGCTGAAATCCCATACATCATGTTGAAAAATGAAATATTATAAATGACCATGCTTAACTGCTAAGCTATAATAATAATGATGTGTTTGATTTATTTACATAAGTGTTCAAGGCATTCAATGCATTTTCCAAATGGAAAAAAGGGCATAATCTCTGCCTTGAGAAGCTCACTAACTCAATACAGACAAATAAAAGACACATTATTTAGTGGTAAGTGAGCAACATTTGCATAGTTATGTCCCTAGATTCCAAATGTGGTGACTAGGCACAAGAGAGTGGTATGTAGTTTGATAGTGGTAGTCTTGAATTTGAATTTTCTGGCTTAGTGCATGTTTTAATTAAGCCCTTATATTTTATTTTAACACAGGTTTTCCCTTATTAAAGAGTATTGTGATTAGGTGGAGAATTATTGCTGGTGTCCCTTTTGAGATTAATTACTTAAATTATTTTTTAATTTATGGCCCTTCCCATTTATAGCCATGGAGGTACCTGAACATAAAGAAAATTGTGCAGATCCACAAAACATGGTAGGAAAGTCATGCTTCAGGGAGCTATCAGAGGATTACCATTTCATGTGTAGTTAAGAATTGTGCACTATGGAGATTTCCTCTATCACAATTTACAGTAGTAGTTAGAGGATAGGGAACAAGTTAGCTTGGATTGGGCTGAGCTATATCAGTGCTAGCTGTAGGAATAGATATTTCATTATTAGTTTGGGAATGACTATTCAAATAAGCATTGTAAACCACTGTGCTGATGCTTCCAGAAGCCTGAGCTGATGCAGAATGAGCTGAGTGTTCATTCACTTAATAACAATGCTATGCTTTCTTTCCTGAAAATCACAACACCTCAACATTTACTAAACAACACATTAAGTTCTCATACTTGAATCCACTCAACTGGCCATGAAGCAATACGCCCTGTGAAAAACAAAACAATCAAAATGTACTAAAACCCTTAGCATTGTTTCTAACATTTGGCAGAGGTGGCTGGGAATAGGAAAATGCTATCACCACATTGGCTGCTATGAACTCTTGTCATATTCTTGAGTGCTACAGGTCAGGTACGAGACATTTGCACAGAGGCTAAATCCACATCCTGGCATCACTTCAGTGGAGTGACTTGAGAGTATTGACACCAGACATTAATTTGGCTTCCTAGGAGACAATGGCCTGATCCAGTGCCCATTGACTTCAGTGCATAGCTCCCATTGACTTCAGTTGACTTCAAGAAGACAAGTTTAAATTTCTGTCTTGTTTAGGTTTTGTTTAACATAAAGTAAAAAACTGATTATCTTAGAAGTTTTGATTAGGTAATTCTGAGTCAATTATTCCTAATTAGGGGGAATGACTATTCTCCTGTCGCTAGATTAATAGCTTTCTGTTTCAATCTCCATGTACTTAAACACAATTAATTATCAATCTGCACTTTTATTCAGGGAAAAAGCCCAAGCAACATTTCACATTGCTCATTAGGTTCTTATTTTCTTTCTACAGAAGGTTCAATCTGGACACACACCCTACATTTTGGATGACTGTCAATCCAGGGTAAAATAATGGAGAGGCTGATATGAGACTTGATTAATAAATATTAAAGAAGGGAAACATAATTTAATGCTAATCAGCAAGGGTTTATGGAAAATAGATACTATCAAACTAACTTGATATCTTTTTAATGAAATTATAAGCTTGGTTGATAAAGGTAACAGTGTTGATTAAAGAAAAGGAGTACTTGTGGCACCTTAGAGACTAACAAATTTATTAGAGCATAAGCTTTCGTGAGCTACAGCTCACTTCATCGGATGCATTACGAAAGCTTATGCTCTAATAAATTTGTTAGTCTCTAAGGTGCCACAAGTACTCCTTTTCTTTTTGCGAATACAGACTAACACGGCTGCTACTCTGAGTGTTGATTAAATATACTTAGATATATATAAGTCTTATGACTTCATATCACATGATATTTAAACTAGAAAGACAGAAAATTCACCAGGCACACATTAACTAGTTTAAAGACTGGCTAACTGACAGGTCTCAATATTTATGCAGTGTAGTTGTAGACATGTCAGTCCCAGGATACCAGAGAGACAAGAAGGGTGAAGTAATATCTTTCATTGTTGAGAGAGACAAGCTTTCGAGCCACTCAGAGCTCTTTTTAAGGCAGTTGAAGAAGGACTTCAAAGTATAATTCGCAAAAAGAAAAGGAGTACTTGTGGCACCTTAGAGACTAACAAATTTATTAGAGCATAAGCTTTCGTGAGCTACAGCTCACTTCATCGGATGCATTTGGTGGAAAAAACAGAGGAGAGATTTATATACACACACACAGAGAACATGAAACAATGGGTTTATCATACACACTGTAAGGAGAGTGATCACTTAAGATAAGCCATCACCAACAGCAGGGGGGGAAGGAGGAAAACCTTTCATGGTGACAAGCAGGTAGGCTAATTCCAGCAGTTAACAAGAATATCAGAGGAACAGTGGGGGGTGGGGTGGGAGGGAGAAATACCATGGGGAAATAGTTTTACTTTGTGTAATGACTCATCCATTCCCAGTCTCTATTCAAGCCTAAGTTAATTGTATCCAGTTTGCAAATTAATTCCAATTCAGCAGTCTCTCGTTGGAGTCTGTTTTTGAAGCTTTTTTGTTGAAGTATAGCCACTCTTAGGTCTGTGATCGAGTGACCAGAGAGATTGAAGTGTTCTCCAACTGGTTTTTGAATGTTATAATTCTTGACGTCTGATTTGTGTCCATTCATTCTTTTACGTAGAGACTGTCCAGTTTGGCCAATGTACATGGCAGAGGGGCATTGCTGGCACATGATGGCATATATCACATTGGTAGATGCGCAGGTGAACGAGCCTCTGATAGTGTGGCTGATGTGATTAGGCCCTATGATGGTATCCCCTGAATAGATATGTTTCAGGGGATACCATCATAGGGCCTAATCACATCAGCCACACTATCAGAGGCTCGTTCACCTGCGCATCTACCAATGTGATATATGCCATCATGTGCCAGCAATGCCCCTCTGGCATGTACATTGGCCAAACTGGACAGTCTCTACGTAAAAGAATGAATGGACACAAATCAGACGTCAAGAATTATAACATTCAAAAACCAGTTGGAGAACACTTCAATCTCTCTGGTCACTTGACTACAGACCTGAGTGTGGCTATTCTTCAACAAAAAAGCTTCAAAAACAGACTCCAATGAGAGACTGCTGAATTGGAATTAATTTGCAAACTGGATACAATTAACTTAGGCTTGAATAGAGACTGGGAATGGATGAGTCATTACACAAAGTAAAACTATTTCCCCATGGTATTTCTCCCTCCCACCCCACCCCCCACTGGTCCTCTGATATTCTTGTTAACTGCTGGAATTAGCCTACCTGCTTGTCACCATGAAAGGTTTTCCTCCTTCCCCCCCCTGCTGTTGGTGATGGCTTATCTTAAGTGATCACTCTCCTTACAGTGTGTATGATAAACCCATTGTTTCATGTTCTCTGTGTGTGTGTATATAAATCTCTCCTCTGTTTTTTCCACCAAATGCATCCGATGAAGTGAGCTGTAGCTCACGAAAGCTTATGCTCTAATAAATTTGTTAGTCTCTAAGGTGCCACAAGTACTCCTTTTCTTTTTGCGAATACAGACTAACACGGCTGCTACTCTGAAAACAAAGTATAATTGTAAACAGAAAATCATCATCAAGCAGATGTGTTTCCTTGGGTCCCACAAGATTTAGTTCTTGGCCCTATGCTATGTATTCTTTTTATGAATGATCTGGAAGAAAACAAAATGATCACTGATAAAGTTTACAGATGATTGGGAGAGTGGTAAATAAGGAAGTGAACAAGTTACTTATACAGAGCAATCTGGATTGCTTTGGTAATCTGGGCAAAAGCAAACAAAATTTGTTTAAATACAACTAGGAACAAAGCCCATACTTAGAGGATGGGGGAACTCCACCCAGGGAAGCAGTGACTGTGAAAAAGATGTGGTGGTCATTGTGGATAATGAGTTGAATGTGAGCTCCTAGCGTGTTGCTATGGCCAAAATGGTTAATGTGATCCTTGGATTTATTAACAGGGAAATATTGAAAAGGCATAGAGAGGTTATAGTACCTCTGTATTTGGCACTGATGCACTACTGGAATACTCACAGGTTTCAGAGTAGCAGCCGTGTTAGTCTGTATTCGCAAAAAGAAAAGGAGTACTTGTGGCACCTTAGAGACTAACAAATTTATTAGAGCATAAGCTTTCGTGAGCTACAGCTCACTTCATCGGTAATGCATCCGATGAAGTGAGCTGTAGCTCACGAAAGCTTATGCTCTAATAAATTTGTTAGTCTCTAAGGTGCCACAAGTACTCCTTTTCTTCTTACTGGAATACTGTGTCCACAATTTAAGAAAGATGTTGCAATATTGGAAAGGGCTCAGAAAATATCCATGAAAATGATTAAGGAGCTCATTTTATCTGGTTTATCATAAGGAGGTTAAGGGTTCACAATCACACTACTTATATGGGGATCAAATATTTGATAATGTGCTCTTCAGACTGGCAGACAAAGATAAAATAGGAACCATGGCTGGAAGCTGAAGCTGAAAAAATGTAGACCAGAATTTTTTTAAACAGTGAGCATAATTAACCATTCAAAAAAATTAAGAAGGGTTGTAGTAGATTCTTCATCACCAGCAATTTTAAAATCAAAATACTCTCCCTCCCGCCCCACCCACCTAAAATATATACTTTAATTAAAACAAAAAATGATTCAGGGAAGTTTCATGGCCTGTGTAAAAAAGGGAAGAAGGAGAATCTGGGGAACTACAAACCGGTCAGCCTCACCTCAGGCCCTGGAAAAATCATGGAGCAGGTTCTCAAAGAATCTATTTTGAAGCACTTGGAAGAGAGAAAGGTGATCACATACAGCCAACATGGATTCACCAAGGGCAAGTCATGCCTGACCAACCTGATTACATTCTATGATGAGATAACTGCTCGGTGGATATGGGGAAGGTGGTGGACATGATATATCTTGCCGTTAACAAAGCTTTTGATACGGTCTCCCACAGTATTCTTACCAGCAAGTTGAAGTATGGATTGGATGAATGGACTATAAGGTGGATAGAAAGCTGGCTAGATTGTTGGGCTCAGTGGGTAGTGATCAATGGCTCAGTGTCTAGTTGGCAGGCGGTGTCAAGCGGAGTGCCCCAAGGTTTGGTCTTGGGGCTGGTTTTATTCAACATCTGCGTTAATTATCTGGATAATGGGATAGATTGCACCCTCAGCAACTTTGCGGATGACATTAACCTGTGGGGGAGAGGTAGATATGCTGGAGGGTAGGGATAGGTCCAGAGTGACCTAGACAAATTAGAGGATTGGGCCAAAAGAAATCTGATGAAGTTCAACAAGGACAAGTGCAGAGTCTTGCACTTAGGATGGAAGAATCCCATGTACTGCTACAGGCTGGGGACCGACTGGCTAAACAGCAATTCTGCAGAAAAGGACCTGGTGATTAAAGGGGATGAGAAGCTGGATATGAGTCAACAGTGTGCCCTTGTTTCCAAGAAGGCCAACGGCATATTGGGCTGCATTAGTAGGAACATTGCCGGCAGATCGAAGGAAGTGATTATTCCCCTATATTCGGCACTAGTGAGGCCACATCTGGAGTATTGTGTCCAAACTTGGGCTCCCCACTACAGAAAGGATGTGGACAAATTGGAGAGAGTCCAGCTGTAGGCCATAAACCTAATGGGGAGAAATTGTCTCAAGTAAATTGTGCTCCATTTTGCTTATTTTGTTAGCCTTGAATTAGTAAGAAGAAATTGTTTTGGTTTTATTCTTTGCTTTATGTGTTATTGTTTTTAGAAGGATAGAAGTGTTATGGCTACAATTCTTGCTTTTGAAATTATTTACTGTTTTGTGTGTGAGTAAAGAATGTATGGCATGCTAAAAGAGACCAATACTGATGGGCTGGATGGTCAGGAGGGGAGTGGAGAAATCGAGAGGAATCACCCGGATGGCAGATTGACGACCCGAAAGCAAAGGCATGTGCCCCAAGGACAAGATAAAAGGTGGAGCCAGAGGAACAAGATAAGAAACAGCTGCAGATACTCCCAGTAATAACGTGATTGGGAGCAACCTTGCCAAATATTCTCAAGAGCACCATCTTCTGCTCATTACAGCATTCAAATTAAAAGAAGGCTCAAATACTTGCCTTATCTAGAGCATTAATGAGAAACACCTATTAATTTATGCATAATCGATATTAAAATAGTACCTAGAGGCCACAGCTGAGCTCAGAGCCCCATTTTACTAATCACTGTCCAAGCACATTTTCCCCATTTTACAGACTGAGAAATGAGGTACAGAGAGATTAAGAAACTTCCCCATGGTCCCACAGGAAGTCTTCAGCAGGTTCAGGGATTAAACCCAGAGCTCCTGAATCCCAGTCCAGTGCCATAATTACATGATTTTCTCACAGGGCTATCTTTCATACCCAGTACTTTGATGTCAGTTATTGTTCTCATGAAAGTAACACACTATCCATGTATAGAATTGGCATGTGGTGTATAAGCTTCTCCTATGTGGTTTTGAACCTCACTTACTTTGGGCCTTAATTGCAACTACCTGTGCTATGGCAATTCTGGTCTAAGCCGCTCTAGCAATGCACCTCAATCTGAGGCAGTCAAAATCTTTTTTCAGTTATGACCTAAGTCTTTGAACCTAGTTCTGTAGAGTTGAAAGGTGAGTGCACTAAGCTATTGTTCCATTTACCACTCTGCATTAGTACCTAATTTCTCTCCAAGATAGATCTTTTCTGGCAAATGTCTATTGCAGTTTGCTTGGGAGCTGCAGACACAATCTGGGTCACTGTCCTGGAATTTCACTGCCTATGGATATAGTCTGTGCCACCTCTGACACCATTATGTCATGAGTTGAGCGCAAACGTAAGTAGATGATGATGGTGATTAATTCTGAAAAAAGAGCCAGAATGACCTGAAGGAAATTCTTTACACTAAGGACATGGTATATAATTAAGAACATTTATGAACTTAGGAGCTGTTTTGATGTTTCTTTCTGTATTTTCTCAAGACAATACCCTTAATGACCTCCTCTATAATTGAAAAAATGGAAAGTCTCTATAAATGTCTGTTAAACTAATGCAGACATCACAGAAGATATCCAAACAGTATACAACACAGAAAAAGATATAGATACTATGAGCCAGATCTTTAGCTGGTGTAAATTAATGAACTCAATGGAGCTATGCTGATTTACACCAGCTGATGATTTGGCCCTCTCAGTGTTCTTGGTGCCTCAGAAAACAAGAAATAAGACATTTCCCTGCTGTGGAGAGTGTACAATCTAAATTCAACATGACACAACTAGTGAAGATCATAGACAAACAAAATTGGGGGGAAGAGGAGAGGAGAGGATGGATAAGAGTAGTAGTTATAAGACAATGCAGTTAGTAAGTCATTGGCACATCTTATAAGCTCCATTAATTGTTGCTGCTCCCTTCCCACCTCCCGCACACCCATTTAATACAGAAGATACAAATGGCAAAGGTGGTATGCCGAGCAAAAGAGAGGGCATGCTGGGAGTCAAAGAAAATGGAGCTGGAGGGCAGCATTTCCCAGTAGTCATTCTGGTGGAAGTTAGAGGAAACTAAAGCCAATTTTGCTACCTCAGCCAGGATTAGCTTTAGAGTCACCTTTGATATCCACCTCACCCAGCTACTCTGAGCCTTGTTCCAGCACAACTGAGAATTTAGCCCTCAAATGAATAATGAGATCATATGCAGAGCTGGCAACAAATATTATTTTTATGTCATATGAGAACAACTAATATATTCGATTAGTTTAGAATAATTACCGTCATATAAATCTAGCCCTTTCAGGAGCATGATCACTGTTTTCCATCATGAAGCAGAGGAAGTGAAATCTTATCTGTGTGTACAGAGCTGATCTTAAGATTTGTGGGATGCCAATAGAGAAATTAGATGATGGATCAATTCTCTTTCTAGGGTCATTGTCAAAGTGGACTGATCTGGAGTTGGCAGCAATTTTCTTGATCCAACCAGCTCCTGGCATTAGAGAAGGAAAGATCAGACTGCCCTCTGTGTCAGCACGGGGCTTCCACAGACAATGTTTATCTAAGTAATCATTTGTGTTTCTTGTGTCTCAGGCTGAACCTGTTTGTAGAGGACAAAAGGGTTTTCCTTTCCAGGATGGCACTATATATGCTGTATGAGTATATGTGAGAGATACTCATAACAAAGTCTTAACACAGATTTTCACAAAATTTCAGAACTTGCTTGATTTCCTGCTTTATTAAAAAATGAACCAAATCAGCTAGTAGGAAGAATTTATTTAAAAAAAGGGTGAAAGACAATTGGGAATCATTTAAGAACACCTTATTAGATGCTCAAAAACCACAAGCCCACAATCAAGGAAGAAGGCCATAATGGTGAAAAAATTAACCTAGTTTAAAGAAGTGAAATATAAAAATTAAGTACATAATAAATAAAATAATAATACTAATACTAATTAATAAATAATGCAATGAGATGAAGTTGATAGTAATATATATCAAGCAGATATTAGGAATTGTAGAAAATTGATAAGGGAAGCTAATGGACACCAGGAGAAATTCAGAAGAGTTAAGAACAATAAGGAGGTATTTCTTTTCATATATTAGGAACAAAAAGAATCCTGACCATGGTATTGGTCCAATACTAGATGGAAATGGCAGAATTATCAATAATAATGCCAAAAAGCTAGAAGTGTTCAATCAATATTTCTGCTCTGTATTTGGAGGAAAAAAAGATGACATAGTCTCATCATATGGTGATGATAACACTCTTTCAATTCCATTAGTATTTCCGGAGGATGTTAAATAGAAGCTACTAATGTTAGACATCTTTACAATTATCAGATCCAAATAACTTGAATCCAAGAGTTGTATAAGAGGTAGCTGAGGAGCTTGTTGGATCATTAATGTTGGTTTTCAATAAGCCTTGGAGCACTAGGGAAGTTCTAGAAGACTGGAAGAAAGCAAAGGTTGTGACTTGGTACTGCCAACAGTTTGATCAAAAAACTAGAATAATATAAAATGAACATGGCATAGATTACATGGACTAAAAACTGCCTAACTGATAGGTCTCAGAATGTTCTGATAGATGTGTTTCCAATGGGGGCCCACAGGGATCAGTTCTTGGCCTTATGCTATTTAATATTTTTATCAATGACCTGGAAGAAAACATTGAATCATCACTGATAACATTTGCAGATGACACAAAAAATTGTGGGAGTAGTACAACGAAGAGGACAGTTCATTGATTCAGTGATATGGATGCTTGTAAATAGGATACAATAAGAACATAAGAATGGCCATACTGGGTCAGATCAAAGGTCCATCCAGCCCAGCATCCTGTCCCAGCAACCAATGCCAGGTGCCCCAGAGGGAATGAACAGAACAGTCAATCCTCAAGTGATTCATCCCCTGTTGCCCATTCCCAGCTTCTGGCAAACAGAGGCTCGGGACTCCATCCCTGCCCTAATATGTGTTTTAATACAGCTAATTTAAAAGTATACTTCTAGGAACAAAGAATGTAGGCCATACTTACAGGATTGGGGATTCCATTTTGGGAAGCAGTGATAATGAGAAAGATTTGAAGATCATGATGGATAATCAGATGAACATAAGCTCCCAGTATAATGCTGCGGCCAAAAGAGCTAATGTGATCTTGGGATGCATGAACAGGGGAAGCTCAAGTAGGAATTGGGAGGTTATTTTACCTCTGTGTTTGGCTCTGGTGTTATCGCTGCTGGAGTACTGTGTCCAGTTCTGATGTTCACAATTCAAGAAGGATGTTGATAAATTGGAGATCATTCAGAGAAGAGTCACAATATTGATTAAAGGATTAGAAAACATGGGTTATAGTGAAAGATTCAAGGAGCTCAATTTACTTTGCTTAACGAAGAGAAGCTTAAGGAGTTACTTGATTACAGTCTATAAGAATATGAGAATAGCCATATTGGGTCAGACCAATAGTCCATCTGGCACAGTATCCTGTCTTCCGACAGTGGTCAATGCTAGATGCTTCAGAGGGAATGAACAGAATAGCTAATCATCAAGTGATTCATCCCCTGCCTCCCATTCCCAGCTTCTTGCAAACAGAGCTAGGGACGCTGCAGAGCATGGTTTTGCATCCCTGCCCATACTGGCTAATAGCCACTGATAGACCTATCTTCCATGAACTTATCTAGTTCTTTTTTGAACCCTGTTATAGTCTTGGCCTTCACAACATCTACTGGCAAAGGTTTCCATGGGTTGACTGTGAGTTGTGTGAAGAAATACTTTCTTTTGTTTGTTTTAAACCTACTGCCTATTAATTTCATTTGGTGATACCTAGTTCTTGTGTTATGAGACGGAATAAATAATACTTCCTTATTTACTTTCTCCACAGCAGTTATGATTTTATAGACCTCTATCATATCCCCCCCTTAGTTATCTCTTTTCCAAGCTGAAAAGTCCCATTCTTATTAATCTCTTCTCATAATCTGCCCTCATGCCCTACAAAGCCCTCCTGAAGCCTGAAACAATACAGTCTCTCACTGTTTCCCTCCAGATACTTCCTCAAAATTCCTTCCTTTCACTCTAGTTTATCACACAATCCTCTACTTCCACTCTACCTCACCTTCTCTCTTTTTTGAAATTCAACTTTTAGTGCTGTAAATCACCAACATATTTTTAAATCTAAGTTCAAACACATTATTTTAAAAACAAATGAGAAGTCATGTATGTAAAACACTTGATATTGTTTTACTGTAATGCCTGAAGTTTACATCAGTCCCTCTGGAAACTACATCCCCCAGGATGCCTTGATCCTGGGTAAGTGGGCTTACCCAGCTTAACCTGGGCCTTCTCTAAAAAGGTCAACACCCTCTGTTATTGAGGGACATTAAGTGGCTTCAGTGAGGGCAGGTGAAGATATTGCCAGAGACTCATTAGTGAATTAGGTTCTGAAATTGAGAGATGGCTGAATTCTTGCAACTCAATATCTCTGGGCCTGATTTGTACCTCACTTACATGGGTATAAATCATGAGTAACTCCATTGAACTCATTAAAAACTCAGTAAAATGAGAGTTTGGCCCAGAGCTCTTGATTGTGGGTTGTATAAAGTCAGCAGTCTAGATGCTGCATTCCAGGTGCAGAGTAATTTTGGTATAATACCCATCCCATGTCTTCAGCAGTTTGTTGTTGTTTTTACACCTGAAATTTCAACAAAAAAACGGGAGGGAGAAATTTTCTGAATTATTTTCAAGAAGTGCTGTTGTTTGGTTTTGACCAGTGCTAAGGAAAATACAGTGGAGAATTGAGCCCAATGTCTTCCTCTGGCTAGGTTCTCAAGGAAGGGATATAATTATCACTATATTCAATGCAATCCTGCTTCATCATCATCCCTGGTCTCCATAGATCAAAAGTGAGGCAAATGAGATTAAACAAATATACAAGTGGAGCTTTTAAAGGGGAAAATGTGTGAAAACCTCATAGTTGAAAGCTGATTCGGCCTCATCTCTAGCCAGTTATGATTTCAAGATAAACACTGTCTGTCTGTAGCAGCTGAGTCTCCTTTTGTTTCAGGAAATCTGTCTTTAGCCCATGTAAAATGGATTTGATTTTGCCAGATCAGACTGGCTGCATTGTCAAAATAATGGTTGAACCTGCATTGTTTTAACAGGATACTCTCTCTCTCACACACATGCACTGTTTTGACTCCTGCCACCCCAGTTGTGGCTGCCCTTCAGCGTGTTTGACAATTAGATTAAGAGTGGTTAAAGCTTCTCTGGGAAGGACCACAAAATATAAATCACTTTGGACAAAGAAGGCTTTGAATTCTCTTATGGGAAGCAAACTTCTTTGCTATGCAGAAAAGAAATAAAGTAAATATAAAATAAAATGAAATCAATCACATTTAGCCATTGACAGAATATTAGCAGCAGCAGTGGATTAAAGGTAACGAGTGCCCCAGTTGAGATGATTTGAGATTTCAAAGGAAGTTTACTGCTCTGAATTTTATTTCTGCTCTGACCCAGACTGGTTGGCATGCCCACCTTCAGGTCCCTTGCATTCATCACATTATCTCTCACTATTTCATAGGCAGACTGCTGAGGCTAGTATGATTTTTTTTCACACCTGGTTTCCTTAATACAGTCTCACAACCTAGAACTCAGAACAAAGTGGGGATGGGAAAGCTCATTTCCTAAGAATGAACAGTTAAAAAATGAAAACTGGGCACAAAAGAAGGAGTTTCACATTCCTTCCCCATTTCAAAAATTAAGAGATCACAAGTTCACACACTGTTTTTAATCTATCAGACTGGATGCCAGTTTGAGGTTGGAAAAGGTACAGATACAATGCAGGCTTCTCTCTCTGCCCTATTGCAATTTATCCCTGAACTTGGGTGACTTATTCTGGGGCAAAAGGACAAACTTAGCCAGGGCCTCATTTGATGAAAGGCAGAAGATTGTGATCAAGTGCATATGGGATCAGGGTTGGAGGAGAGGTTGGCATTTTTATGGAATAATGATGATTAGTAAAAGCAGACTTCTGAAATGTTTCTGTGAATACCTCTACAGCCCAGCCTTCATGGTGTCCACAGATTTATCGTCTATAGACAGAAATATAACAGAGGCTTTCAGCGCTAAGGTATCTCATTTTGGATAAATCCTGTTATAGAGCTGAAAACACTGTGCATCATGGACAGCAGGAGCCAAATAGGTCACTCAGTGTTTTCCATTCTCATGTCATTCCCTGAAGAACCTCACAACTTAAAAGCTCAATAGTTTGAAGAATGAGTAAAATTGATTCAGTTTCGTATTGGAAAAGAGGATCAACAATCTAGTAAGGATGGACAAACATATTTGGACAAAAGAGATACCCAACAACTGACAAGTACTGAAAGAACCTGAACTTTTGAAGATTTTTGTTTGTTGCATTTTTCTTAAAGTATTTTTTGTTTGTTGCATATGCCTTGTACTCCATGGTTAAGGATAAGACTGAACTCAGAAATATTCCAAAAATTGACACGTTATTTCAAACTCTGATCAAAACTGGAAGTACTGACAACCCCACGAGACAGTCTGTTCTCCTAAGCCTTTCTTGACTAAAGCACTTTCTGGTCTAAAAAGACTTAGATAAGACTCTGAACATTTGACTATGTATACCAAATAAACCTCTGAACTGTCTTTATTTAAGAGGGAAAAATACTATATTTATTTTTCTTTACACCTATACTTTATAGAGGCAGAAGGAAATGCTGTCTCCTGAAATCTGACTATGATAGGAGATGGGCATCTCTGTGGGGGGCAGTAAGAGATAGGAGCCTGAGAGCTGACAGAGATAGAGGATCGGGTCGCAAAGACTGGGCTGATTAGCAGGGAGGTTAAAGAAACGTGAGTATGGCCTGAAAGAAAGAGGAGAGAGAGAGAGAGATTGTATGTCTGACAAATCAGGGAGCAAAGAGAAGCTGACAAGATAGAAAAAGACAGCATTATCAAGGAGATATTTCCTTGGGACATACAGTATAGTATTTTCAGCCAAAGTGGCTGTGAAAGCCAGAGAGATCTGGAATATATATATATATATATATATATATATATATATATGTTTTCTTTCACTCCAAAATGAATCAGCAGCTGGATCTGAAATCTGTTATGATCTGACTTGGGCTTATTCTCCTTCTGTGTACAATGTATGTCTTTAATCAAAGGAAATCCAGACCAGGAGATTTATAGGATTATTTTTTAGCAGTTTTGGAAGACAGTTGCTTGTAAAACATGCCAAGAATGAAGTTTCCAGTGGCAACGTTTAACACCATTGTACTTTATTCCCAGGAGGGCACGTTGGCATAGCTTTAAACATACTGAGCTGCTGTCTCTGAGTCTGTGACAAAATACAGCATAAACCTCTCTCTCTGCTTCCTCTGCTTCTCATCCTAACCCCTAAGAGGATAATTTTAGAGGAGGAGCCTAGAGACCAAATCACTTTTCACCCCAAGGTAGAGACCTTTTCAAGGCAGAGGAATAATGACAATGAACATAAGTTTAGACAGGATATGCCATTCCTAAGATTCTCAAGGCACTTTACAAACTTACAAACACATTGAAATACAAAGGTTAGATACTGGTAGGGGCCACCTCATCCATTACCATTAAAATGCAGCCACCTCAAAGGTGAAATCTGGAAGCTTTTCAGCAGCTCACATCGACACTTAACAAAGCTTGTGACAGGAATTGAAGATTGTGGGCTCGATTTTCAGTTGCTCCATTCCTGCACTTGAGGCAGGGGCAAATGTAGCTCTTAGCCTCAGCACTGCTCTGTCTTAAATTTGGCTTCCCATCACTAGCCAAAAGTGCAAATAAACTCTAGCTACACCACCTCTCTAGCTTCTACTCACCCCAGACATGCATACAATGCCTCCTAAACCAGGAGCTGGGAGCAGAGCCAATGTAGAGTCCTTCATGCAGTTCTACACCACTCAGAGGCTCCTGTGCAGGTTTTTTTTTAAGGGTAGCACTTATCCAAATTGCAACTGAATCAGGAAAATAGGATCAACACCAACAACTACTGAGAAAAGTGCTATGGGACCTTTAACAACCACCAATCATCAGAAAACACGGAAGTCTTCAGAAGGTTGGTGAAGCAGGACTTATTCATCCCTTAAGAGAGAACCCCCCATTTTCTTCTTTTGAACCTTTAGAAGGAAACACATAAAACAACCCTGGGGAAATAATTCCCCCACTAACAGTGTTAAGCAAGTCAATTACATTAATATATCAGGTGCTTTAAAATTTAATGAAAAATGGATTAGTTAGTGAACAACAAAAAAGCTAATCTTTACAGCTGAAGCTGCAGCTCCTCTCCAAGCTCCTTTAAATCTTTTCAGTGAAACATATTTTCTGGCTTACTCTTTGATCCCTATCATTTTACAGCAGTATGCATCCAAGATATGACATTCTCTTTGGTTTGAAATGATGAAACAGCATATCTGGCAGGGATACATGTATTGTTACCTGTCCACCTGGGAGTTCCTGCATGTAACCCCATCACTGCTGTCACTTGCTTTGAACACACAGCCTTATTTATAAAAAAATGTGGCAGTCTTTTTCAGACTAAGGTTGTGACATTGCCCCTGCCTGATGGTTCCATTTACCTTAAGCAGCACTGTGATTGGCACACACAGGAAGATGAAATGTGTTCAGGAATCACTGAGTTCATTCTGTTTTTATTAAGGAAGCAGAACATCTTCTGTGTTTTCATTTTATATTATGACTTTTCTTTGGAAATTTGAATGAAAGCTATGCAGAGACCTGAGTTGAATTTAAAGGGGCATGGCCCCTAAAAGTCTGAAATGTGGTATAACTTTTATTTTCTTATTTGCTAGAGCTACTATCTATCTAAGATACATGCATGGATACCATTACCATAGTATCTGAGCACCTCACAACCTTTAATACATTTATCTTTACAATATCCCAGGTGGTAGGGAAGCGCTTTTACCCCCATCTGCTAAACTGAGACCCATTTGTAAGAAATGAGGCATAGCGAGACAAAATGATTTGCTAGGTTCACTCAGAAAGATTGTGGGGAGAGCAGGGACTTGAACATCGATGTCCAAAGTTAGCTCCCCACCCACTCAACCATCCTTCTTCTACACTAGAGAATTCTAGAGAGTACACTGTATGCTAGAGAATAAAACTCCTGGGATCTCTTTTTACTGCTGTCATTACAAAAGACTCCTACCTCTACCACCTGATTCTTACTTGGTGATTTTTCTGTCTCCATTTTTATTTTGACAATTTTGACAATTGGGGTTTTGTTCTATTTTAGAGTGAGGGTAACCACCCTGGAGAAGGCAATCAATCTACCATACCCATCATCTCTGGAAGCTGAACTAACCAGGAGACAGAAAAGATGGGCAGCTGAGAGGAGTCATAAGAATAACAGAATAAAATAAGCTGCAGTACAAAGGTTGTAATAACAGGCTGCTGATAGTCTCTTCTGTGATTACTATCCATCCCTGTCATATTCTCATCAGACTGTAATTAATGCCTATCACATGCCCTGTGCTCTTCCAGTTTTAGAACTCCCTTCCCACTCTCAGTTCATTTATTTCTTTGACATTACTGCAGTTCTATGTATCTGTACCTTTTCTAACTTAAGTTATTATAAAAATAATAGTTTGCATGGCAGGCAGCATTAGTGAATGTTTATATAAGGGAGCAGAGTCCGGAGACTGGGATTCAAAAGATGGATCCACAACTGATTTACTCTATGACCTTGGCCAAGTCATTTGTTTCTCTTTAGCTCAGTTTCCTCATCCGATAAATGGGGATACTTGATGCAAATGCACTATATAAGAGAAAAGTATTATTATTTATTGTCTGTGACAAGGGGACAATTATCCTGAGAAAGAAATCACTGTGTAAGTGCAAAGAATTATAGCAAATTTCTAGATAGCACTTTTCCCTCTGGGAACCTGAAAGTGCTGTTTAAATATGCATTAATTAAGCCTTAGTATAGCCATGCAAAGTAGGTAAAGGAAAAGTACTTACCTATAAATTTTGTTCTCTGAAGATATATATCCTAATGAATCACCCATCTTGGATCAATTCTTTCTTAACATGGCCATGCATTAACTCTGATAGCTGGTAAGTCCTCAGTTGTTAATTTATGGGTGCATACACATATCCCTTAGGTAGCTTCTCAGACTGCCCATTACAGTTTTATAGGAAGTCATTTTATTTTAAAGGAAAGGCAGGGAATTGGGAGCATAACTCCCCAAAGAAAATCCAACTAAAAATAAAAGAGAATGTTTACTGATGATAAGGTACTTCACTTAGCACTACATTGAAAAGGAATAATGCGGAACATCTATAGAGAGTTAATTTCAGTTCTTCATTGTATATATTTGCACTAGACACCTTATCCAATCAGATATAAACATGCCACGTGACCTGTGTATCCCTTCAAAACAGCTAAAATTGTGAATTTCAAAAAATGGAAGAAATACTCATAGAACATATACTTTCAATCAGTTTCCATCGGTTCAGGTAAAACACTGATGGTATGATTTGGGGGGCGAGGGGGGAAATGGTGGAAATTATGAGATGTTCACAGACAATGAAGGAGGAGAACAAAAGGCAAAAGAGTTTACATAAATTATTTATATTAGTTCTTTCAATTCTAGTGCTGGATGATTATAACTGATATAGTGGAGTACGGAAATATAGGTAATATCTTTGATAGCACGGACATAACCCACTAAGAGCTTTATATCTCACGTTCTCACAGCCAGGCTTAAAGAGACTCTAGGAATGTCTCACTGAAAAAAGAAGCTCTGTTTTTCCATATTTGATTTAACATCTGCTCTCAGAAGTGGCCTAAAATAGAGTTAAATTGTTTCGATACATTAGGCAGTTTGACCTCTTCAGATTAATGTCAAAAGTATTGGCATAAATCATTGAAAGCATAGTGAAAAAGAGAGGCTTTGCAATGCACTGGGCTGCGTTGTGTCAACATGCTTTCCAGCACCATGCACTATCAAACATGCTAGGAATGTGTAATGACAATTGAAATTTTCCTGCATTTATCCTATAGAAACATGGCCAGTCTGGTTGTTTTGCACTGACTTATTGCATGCAGTTCTGTCAAGATCTCAATACCACAGGTATACAGGAGAATTTGCAATTAAACTAAAAGACCTTTTTGTTTTTTTAAAAAAGTATTTTTAAAAGTGAAAAGCACAAAGAATATCCCTTACTACCACTCAGGGATGAGAAAGTCTCTTTACACTTAGCCTTTAAAACCATTGTGATTTATAATTTCATACCTTACCAGAAAAAAATCATATTCTTCACTATCCATTGCATTATAAAGAAGGAATGTTAATTATCCTTTCTGTACTTCCAGTAGCAGGACAGCCTTAATTCCATCTACCCTGAAAATATGCTCCAACCACAAGTATTCGAAAGCAATGTAACACCTGTGAGTCACACAAGAATGAAACAATGAAAGCAAAGAGACACAATTGTCCTTCTTTGGTGTGGAATGTGTTCGTGGAATTATCAGACTGGTCACTTGACATGAAAAAGAGGTATTCACAAGTCTGTCCATTCACTTATGTCCTGTTCAAAGCCTACTGACTTCAGTGGCCTTTGGATCAGGCCCATACTAAGGACCAAAATATCTATTAGCGTAAATGGGCAACATTAAGTTAAAGTCAATGGCACTACACCCATGTACTCAAGCAGAGAATATGGTCCTCATAATTAACTAAATAAAATAGTGATCTGTGCCACGTGAGCTATATTCTGTTCAAAGCTGGCCAGAGGATAATAATTCCATTTCACAACAACTTTTGAGGTTTCAAAAACCAAACCTTTTGAATGTTTACACAAATTACAATTGTGTTGAAATGTCCATTTTTGATTTAAAAGGTCTGGTTTTTATTCAGCTCTCTCTCTCTCATCAGAAGTAACTAGACCTGGACCCCTGAAGCCTTCTGGTCAAAAACGTAGCTGAAATCAGTATGTCTCCATGAAACATTTCAGCTTCAACAAAAAGCATAATTATATTAAAATACATTTAATTGAACATGTTCTGACCAGCTCTAATCACATTTACAAGGTAGGGATGACCCTGAGCCAGAATATATGTGTAACCGGGTACTATTTATAATCACACAAGATACAATTTTAGGAGACATATTTTTAGAACCCGGTCCCACATTTTTCTCTCAGAATCTGAGGGTTTAATTTTGCATCCACAATTAGTTACAGGCATAATTTACATAATTTAGGGCGAGAGTTTCAACGTCCTAAAGCAAAATATTGCAGCCTGATCTATAGATTATGAATAAAAATTCCCAGTTCTCACTTTGAGGGGTGATAGGCCTTGTCCCAAGATCAGGCCCAGTATTATTAAAATTTATTATATAGTTGGGAACCCCGATGTGCACAGGTGCAACACTCACACTATAGGAACTCTTTTTATATTTCCAAATAAACAATTTATTAATACATTGAGCACAGTCATACACACTCTAACACAGGAAGGTAGATAGAGACACTACAAAAAGTACATCTGAACATCCACACTCACATCATCCCTTGCAGAACACCCTAAACTGTTAGCCTTTATCTTCCTCGTTACTGTCACCTTCCTCATCTTCACCATCATTCTGACCCTTCCCAAGAGCTACATCTCCCTCTTCCACTGCCCCAGGCTGGGATGACACTTTTATAATACGTTACGCTGATGTTACCATATCTAATGCATCTTCAATAGGGGTTTCTCACCTCTTTCTGATTTGTATTTCCTTCCCTCACCAATGTTAAGGTGTCCTTCTTCTATAGGTTAGTACATTTATGATTTTATCCCATTATCATATATGTCAATTTGTTGCCATGGCACTCTTTTGGTGGGATGTTCCTTCCAAAACCTTCCAGAAGCTCGTGTCAGTTCATGTTCTGTGGTTGGCTGATGTCATTATGGACAAAATCCCCATTTACACTCTACTTCCAGTTCCCAAAAAACCTAAGTTTATCCATACCAAAATTCATAGGCCTCAAGCATAATGCTAATTGCTGAAGCCAATGTCTTACAGGATACAAGCCTGTAGGTTCCTTTCAGTACTGCTGAATATAATAAAGCAGAATATAATGCAAAACAGTGAATATAATACAGGTAAGCTGGCCCACTAGGCTACAATATAGGGGCCCAAGCTCACCGTACAAGCATGTATGGCATGTTCAGAAGGACAATTCTGACCTGTGCAAGACCTGGAAATAAGGTATAAATTTTTAACAGTGAAAATAATTAGCCATTGGAATAATTTACCAATGGTTGCAGTACAGTCTCCATCACTGACAATTTTAAAATCAAGATTTTTCTTCTAAAAGATCTGCTCTAGGAATTTTGTGGGGTGGGGGGAAGTTCTATGGCCTGTTTTAAACATGAGGTCAGATTGGATGATCACAATGTCCTTGGAATCTATGAATATGCAGGTTCAAAGTACCTAATTGCTCCCACAACTCAGGTATTTAGATGTCTAAAGGATCTATACTTCACCCTCAGTTATTTTCACTTGCAATATTGTGAGTCCAAATCTGTCTATTTTGTCATTTATATGGTTTCCATCACCATCAATACCCGAGAAGCTCACAAACATTAGCAAATGTGTCCTCAAACACTTCTGTGAAGTAAGGTAACATTAATCCCGTTTTACAGATGAGGAACTGAGGCATGGACAGATAGAATGACTTGCTGATGGGTCACTCAGGAAGTCCGAGACCAAGAATTGAACCCAGATTTCCTGAGTCCTGGTCCTGAACCATGAGAGGACCATTGGGTAAGACCAGGCTTATGTATCCTGTGTGTATACCTTCTTTTTCTTTCAGAGTTCCTTGAAACTCCATCCAAGATTTACATGCAGATACATCCCACTCCCTATGCAGTTATTCTGTATCCTGAAATCCTAATTTACTGAATGTTAACGGATCCCTAAATAAAGGGCTCATGAAATGTTTTGTTGCCATCATATGCAATAATATTTTGCTTTGATTATGCAAATGCAATGTCATATGAATCCATTATGTAAGATAAATTCTTAAAGCTTGTTACCCTTTCTTCTCCATTTTAACTTGTTTGACTCTAACTAGAGCTCAGTGGGATCACTCCTGTATAAATGTACTCGTGCATATGTCAGGGTTCGCTCCCCGTTCTGAACTCTGGGGTACAGATGTGGAGACCCGCGTGAAAAATCCCCACGCTTATTTCTATCAGCTTAGGTTAAAACTTCCCCAAGGCACAAATCCCTTCTTGTCCTTGGATAGTATTTGCTGCCACCACTAAGTGAGTTAGACAAAGATTCAAGGAAAAGAACAACTTGGAGTTCCTGTTCCCCAAAATATTCCCCCCAAGCCCCTTCACCCCCTTTCCTGGGGAGGCTTGAGAATAATATCCTCACTGATTAGTACAGGTGAGCACAGACCAAATCCCTGGGTTTTTAGGACACTAAAACCAATCAGATTCTTTAAAAAACCAGAACTTTATTATAAAGAAAAAAAAGTAAAAGAAAACCTCTGTAAAAATCAGGATGGAAGGTAATTTTACAGAGTAATCAGATTCAAAACACAGAGGATTCCTCTCTAGGCAAAACTTTAAAGTTACAAAAACAGGGATAAACCTCCCTCTAGGCATAGGGAAAATTCACAAGCTAAAACAAAAGATACTCTAACGCATTTCCTTGCTATTACTTACTATTCCTCTAATTTTAGATGTATCATTCAGTAGGAGCTGGATTACTTGCTTGGTCTCTCTCTTTGTCTCCTCAGAGAACACAACACAGAGCACAAAAACAAAAACTCCCCCCCCCGCCCCAGATTTGAAAGTATCTTCTTTCCCCATGGTCCTTCTGTTCAGGTGCCAACTAGGTTAATTGAACTGATTAACCCCTTACAGGTAAGGGAATTCTGTAATCCTGGCCAAGAGGGATTTTATATTACTGCATACATAAAGGTTGTTACCCTTCCCTTTATATTTATGACAGCATATATGCATGATTGGGGCTTTAGACTGTCAATTCTCTGGCACCGGGAATTTACTTATCTATGTCTGTCTGTAAATGTATTTAAGTCTGTCTGTAAATTTACATAGGACTTTTCTATGGCCTTATTCAAAGCCTACTGAAGTTAATGAAAAGATCTCCTATTGACTTCAACATGGTTCAAACTATCAGTATCAAATAATATCATGAAATGCATAATAATACCTACATAAGGATGTTAGTTTATCACATTTTTGGCATTTTCTTTGGTCAAGCAATTGAGCAGTGAAACGTAATATAGACATGAATATGGTTTTGTTCTTTCTGTTCCAGTGTTTAAAAATAAACAATCTGAGCCAACACCACCCTGGAAGTGCAGCATCAGGGAGAAAGCAAACAAACAAAAACCATATACCTCAGTGACAATTCCAGAAAGTGCAATATGATAAATAGACAAAGCACTATGTTACTATGTTTCAAGGAGGAAAAATGCTATTAATACCAATCAGAATTTTTAATATCTATGTAAGGCTTTTACTCAGATCTTTAGGGTTTGGTACGCTGTAGTAAATGGTTGAGGTCAGTAATGCTGGATCTAGAGTGTTGAAATATTTATCCATGGCATGGCCCAGCTTGTTAGTAACAAGAATAGATTAGTGATGTTGGAAATGTTTATTAGATCATTTCTGGTTTTACCTATTCATCTTTTATCGCTGGCAGACTCTGTAGCATGGGGAAGACAGAAAACATTCTGTAAGGCGAAATTGGGCAAAAAATGAATTTTCAAGTATACAGGTTTGTCCCTCGTACATCTATGGAACATCTGAAATGGCTTATTGGCAAGGAGAAATCTGGAAAGTAGTAATGCTGAAAGAGACCTAGGGTTGTCTCAGGTACAGGGGTTTGTTCATGAGTTTCCAGTGTAATATGTTGGTGAACAAGACCAATGCAATTTTGAGGCTGTAAAAGCAGAGGAAGTTTGTGACAGAGCAGAGAGATAAGAGCCCTTCCCTGTGTGGCTCTGGTTCAACCTCAACTGAAATGTTTTTAATTCTGGGACCTTCATTACCAAATGTATATTCATAAACTGCAGGAAATTTTGAGAACAGAATTGCGGGATGGTTGTCTGCAGGGATTCCTTTTGCAAGAAAATGCAAATTGCAGTCACCTGAGATTCTGAGGCCACTGTGTCCTGGTGTGCTTCAACCCTGGCATACAGCAACCAGAGTGTGCATCCCCCAATCAGGTTCTACCATGGAAAGGATGATTAAAATTGAGGTTGGGGCTTCCCAGAGGCCCAGCTAAGATATGCTGATTTATGCCTCTTCCCTGGTCAGTACCACACCCTTTGTGGGGTTTAGGTGACCAAGGCCTCCCAGCAGAGAGAAAGTTGTGAATGCTTTACTTTGGAACCACCTCCCCTCCAGATGAACCTTCTGCCATGGCATAAATTGGATAGTCCAGGAATAATGGAGCCCTATGAGAGATAAATACTATGGCTCATATCTTCTGGTGGTGTATTTAGAGTAAGTCAATGTAGCAATGCCACTTTACACAAGCTGGGGATATGGCTTTGTTTATATATAGCTTGGCGAGAGTGCAACTCATGAAGGATATGGTAACATTCTGCAAGTATTTGAAGTCTGTAAACACAAAAGATGGAGAGAAATTATTTAGGGTGGAAGAAGGGGCCATAATTAGAAGTGATGGGATGAAATTAAGAGAAGAGAAAAATAGACTGAATATCAGGAACAATTTTCTGACAGTGAGATATTTTAGATGAGGGATCGGAAATGTTTGCACGCGGCCCGCCAGGGTAAGCCCCGTGGCAGGCCAGGCCGGTTTATTTACCTGCTGTGTCCACAGGTTCGGCCGATCACAGCTCCCACTGGCCGCGGTTTGCCGCTCCAGGCCAATGGGGGCTGCCAGAAGTGGTGCGGGCTGAGGGATTTGCTAGCTGCCACTTCCTGCAGCCCCCATTGGCCTGGAGCAGCGAACTGCAGCCAGTGGGAGCTGCTATTGGCCGAACCCGCAGACATGGCAGGTAAACAAACCAGCCCAGCCCACCAGGGGGCTTACCCTGGCGGGCCACGTTCCAAAGGTTGCCAATCCCTGTATTAGACTGTGGAAAATCAGTCTCTGAGGGGACAATCCATCACTCAATATCTTAAAATTTACACTGGGCAAAGAACTAGTAAATGTACAACATGGACCTGCCCTGCATGGTCTAGGATAGTGGCTCTCTATCTTTCCAATCTACTGTACCCCATTCAGGATTTGTCTTATGTACCCCAAGTTTCACCTCACTTAAAGACTCCTTACTTACAAAATCAGACATAAAAATATAAAAGTGTCACATCACACTATTACTGAAAAAGTGCTTACTTTCTCATTTTTACCATATAATTATAAAATAATCAATTGGAATATAAGTACCATACTTACTTGTCAATGTATCCTATATAGAGCAATACAAACAAGTCACTGTCTTGTTTGAAATTTTAGTTTGTACTGACTTTGCTAGTCAGTACTTTTTTTATGTAGCCTGTTGTAAAACTAGGCAAATATCCAGATGAGTTGATGTATACCCTGGAAGAACTCTGTGTATCCCCAGGGGTATGTGTACCTCTGGTTACGAATCACTGGTGTAGGACATAGACTAGATACCAGACGTCTGTAACAAGGCCAAAAAATTCTGAAAGTGAGAAAAATCTGGTAAAATAAATAAATAAAAACCCTTGCTTGTCTCCAAAGCCCACAAAAAGTATATATTTTTCTTCTTGTCTCAAGGTTTTGATGTAAGTTAAAAACCTTTTTGATACAAAAGCTGATTTTCCTGGAGAAATATCTAGCTTGCTTTTTGTGCTAATGGCAAATTTCTCCCTCTGCACAAATGCACAAGTGTTGTGTCTGCTAGCAGCTTATGCAAAATTTCACAAATTCAAGTCAACACTTTTTTCACAGTGAACACTAACAAAGCAAACAAACCTAATTAATTTGCTGCACTCTAAAGAAGATTCCTCATTTTTGCAGTGATAATCTACAAATATTGTGGAGGTTCAGTTGTGACAAGTCCAGAACCAACACGATGCAATACAGTATTCTTTCCATCATCCAAAGACACTATCAACACTATTGAATAAGTTGGCCCAATGATCTGGGTTCCAGGGGTCGAATACTTATGCATTCCTTATCCAAACTATCTGAAACACGTTGATGTGCAAAATTGAACTGGTAATTTCATATGACCAGCTTCCTTCTTGAGACTTCCAGCTGCTCCTTCTTTTTCCAGTTGCACTGTAAATAATACAAGTCCATCTCCCTATCTGTACCTCAGCACTTCTAGTTCCAGAAAGGAACAAAAAGGGAAAAAGTTAACTTAATTTATTATGCTTAACGTTTTGGGTTGGGTTTTATTCATGTGATGGCTGAAGAATAAGATTATTATTTATTTTATCTGTAATAGTTTTGAGCTGTTCTCCTAGGTAAATACAATTTATTCTGGCTTCAGTTTGTTTCCTTCCTTTTTAGGTTGTCTGTGTGTCCACAAAATGCAAATGCAAAATAAACTCAACCAGTCCAGAAAAAAAAATCATATTTGATTGCTGTGAAATCACAAAAGCAAATTAAGAGAAATGAAAACATGAAAAACAACTGCACCCTGCAGAGATCTCTGTGCCGACAATATGAGATCATCAGCCCTAGGGATACAACTCCAGGATCACATAAATAGATAGTTTTACAGAGCTCAGTATATGAGAAAATGCCAAGAAGGAGGAAGCCTAATGGATTGATCTCATGAAAGAGAAATTCTTCCCCCTGAATCAGGAAATGTACAAAATTACAAGAAATGCAACAATGAGAGCATTTGAAGTAGTTTGGCAACAAATTGTGCTTAACCACTGCGGGGATGAGAGGCAGACAAACCCTAAATACGAAGCAGCTTTTATTAGCCTACTCTTTTCATTACATGTATTCTTCCTGATCAAATTATCCTGTCAGTTACACCAAGGCAAATTTAAAGTAAGGTGATGTAAAACTGGATTGCTCAAATATTTCTGAGAAGCAAGCATAAGGGAGGCAGGAATGAGGCCAAAATGAGTTCACTTATTGGGACAGATTCTCTAGTGTGGCCACTTTGCTCTGCAATGCTGGAGCAAACTGGCCCTAAGCCCAATATAGCCAGTTCATGGGGGTACAGAGAAGGCATGGAAGTTCTTAAGCCACTCCCTCTGTCTGCTACATGCATTGCAGGGAGAAGAATGTGGTGCAGATACCCCTGCACTGTAGCCAGTCTAAGCTGTGTTTTCAGCTCTTTGGGGATATTTCAGCCTAACATAAATTCCATTAAACTCAGTGAGAGTTGCAAATATTCAGTGCCTCGCAGGATAAGGCCTTTAATATATGTTTGTTCTTGTAGCAAAAAAATATTTTATGTATAGACCAAAAATGAGAAGTGAGAATGAAAGCTCTCAGCCATGACATTTAGGGTCTAATCTGTCAGCACTTGACTGACATGCACTTGTGGCTGATGTTTACACAATAATAACCAAGAAATGTGCAAAGCATGGTTAAAGCACCATTGCAGTCCCCTGAACCTGCTGCTGCTGAATGCAGGTCCAGTCTCTCTACTCCATATCAGGGTAGCCTGGTGGTGTTGAATTGCATTGAATGCAAACAGCCCCAGGACACAGAAAATACAGATAAGTATTTGCATGAAACAAGTGAGTCTATTGACCAATTCTTTCATGGTTGTTGATTTCCAATTAATTCTGAGTAAAGAGCTGGGGAATTGTAGGGTTCAGTCCCAGGATCAGGCACAACAGAATCAAATTATTTAGTTCAATATCTGGGTGGGAACCCCAGTACGCACAACAGAGAAACTCACACTCTGGGCAAAGCAAAGCTTTAACCACTTTTATACTCTTATTAGCACAATTAGTAAAGACAGAAAAACTCAGAAACACATAAAAAGATAGCAAAAATACAGAGTTAAGGTGATCTCTTGTACCATTACTCACTCATATGCTCCCCACTTCCTTGGGGATCTGGTCTTTAGAGACAAAGGTCCAGCCCTATCCTTGGCATGCCAAATGAGTCCGATAGCCAAATTGCTTTCTTACATGGTGCTCTGGCTTATTATAGGACATAGAGCTGTCATAACTATTCCTTCAAAAGCCCAGCCTCCCTTGTCCATATTTAACTTCCTCTCCCTAACAATGTCGGGGTACCTTTATCCTCGAGGTTAGTATATTAATGATTGCAGCTAATTATCATATACTTCAATTTGTTGCTAAGGCAAGTTCACAGTTGCCAACACTTTTATCCCTAAAATATCCAAGTCTAGTATCAACATTCAATGTTCTTGGTGTTACCTGGTATAAACTTCCCCTTTAAACATACCTTTCCCAATTCCCCAAAACTCAGGGTGACTGTTCAGCCATTTACCTATGTCAGAGTTTACAGGTCTCAAAACCTTATGCTAACTACGTAGTTAATGTCTTACAGGATACAGTCCTGTAGTTTCCTTTGTGTTACTGCTGAGTAAAATAAAATGCTAAAACTAACTTTATAGGCTACAAGTCCATGCTACACTGGCAGCTGGAAAGACACTGGTGTAATTGCCCCCACATGTGCTCTATGCCAGTGTTTCCCAAACTTGGGATGTCACTTATTCAGGGAAAGCCCATGGTGGGCCGGGCCGGTTTGTTTACCTGTCGCGTCCGCAGGTTCAGCTGATCGCGGCTCCCACTGGCAGTGGTTTGCTGCTGCAGGCCAATGGGGGCTGTGGAAAGCGGCGACCAGAAATTCCCTTGGTCCGCACAACTTCCTGCAGCCCCATTATTAAGTAATATTAAAACAATACAGTCTGCAGTGTTTCAATGTACAGTACTCGGTTTTATAGCATTGCAATTTCATACCACTGAGTCTCTTGATTACATCTGCGTCTAGTTCTAAATGAAAACAACCTCAAGACTATATCTTGTAGTGCCTGTTCAGACAAAACTTTCATAAAGTCCAGTGTGACTTTTGCCAGGAGAATAGAGGATTGGGCCAATATTTTAGATTTTTCACCTTCTGAGGCCACTCATTATATGGTGGGTGAAGAACATTGGAATTAATTAGGGCAGCGCAAGAGAAATATGCCTTTCATAAGTGTTCCTCATGATAAATCTCTAGGTCACACAGGCAATATAGTTTGCTCTAGTTTTTATGAAGTCAGATAGTGATTTATTCTCTCTCTCTCTCTCTCTCTCTCTCTCCCTCTCTCTCATTTATTTATTTATTTACTTACTTACTTATTAGGGATGGCCATAAACCAAGATGTTCATTTCATGAAAAATTTGGAGGTTCTGGCATTTGTTTTCATTCCGTATCACAACAAAAATAAGCTCTATCAAAAGTTTTCTCAAAAAACATGAGTGAGAGGAAGAGGAGAATGTTCTAACTACTGGGCTCCTGGCTACTGGGCTCCTGGCTATTCTGAAGTCTCTCTCTCTGTCTCTCTTTTTTTCTTCCCCTCCCCTTTGGGACTCAAAAAATCTTCCTGACAAATTGGTATTTTCCAACAAAAATATTTAATCAAAAAATTCCTGACTTGTTTTACTTATTAGCTATCAACAAAGAGGAAATAAGTTTTAGGCATGTCTCTAGGGAAGGAGTACTGTAGTGGGTTATGGTAACAGCGGGAGTCAAGACTGCTGCATTCTGTTTCTCCCGATGTTATCAATCCTCTGTAGGGCACTAGGAAAGTCACTTATGTATTTCTCAGATTCTCAGTTTACTCATCTGCTATACGGGAATAACAACACTCATGTCACTTATTACATTTAAATTATGCCTGTCCCCGTGGAGATGCTGTGAACACTTCCATCCTGATACAGCCAATATTTGTCTCTCACTGATCTGATGCAGAATAGGGTGGTCCAGGGGAAGTACATAAAAGAAGGGCTCCCCTCTGGCTCGTTTGCTTCGCATTGGCGAGACAATTCTGAGGAAGTTGCTACCTACAATATTTTGAAGGTATGTTGAGGTCCCCTGCCAAGCTCTGGTACCTGATCATTGCACTTCCTCTGCTCTTCATGATGGTTCTTCAGAGACATACTAGAAATTGGCCTTAATATGTTTGTAGAGTGATTTGAGACCCTGACAGAACATGCTATAGAAGGGCACAAGGTACATGGGCTTTTGATAGAAGAGTTCTTGTTGCCTCTTTCTTTTTTGCATTTCTACTTTCAACCCTAGGACAGTCTGTCTGTCTATCTTGGTTATTTATTGATTAATGGAAATCATCTTATAATCATTTAAATAAATCATCTTAAATCTGCCCCCCCCCCTTTTGAACACACAATCTGAAATGTTTTATTGGCTAGAAAAAAATAGCTTGAATGGCAACTGGTTTCATGAGGGAGACTTGGTGGAGATTTCAGCCATAGCAGGAAGATTCTTGGCAGCCATGTGGGACTTTATTAAGGTACAGGCAAGATGTGTTTTGATGTCAGCTACTGAATTACTATTGGAGCAAATGGATCTTCAGGATCTGAGAAATACTCAAAATGTGGCTGATTTAGCTTGAGTGATACGTAGGAAATGGAATCACTTTCTCAGTTTTCCTAACTTTGACCATTTTCAGAGGTTTACACAATCAGAACCAGGCTGGAATGGGAAACAAGAAAACCTGTTCACAGACAATAAAAAATAAAATCCCACAGCTGCTGCAGAATATTGTGACTCTAATGATCCTGAATGGCTAAGCTTTTTAGGAGAAGCTGAAGTCTATCACTCAGGTTTACATGCACACTTGGTGATTGACATCTGGGGAAGATGTCTGCTATGGTTCAGTGACAACAGATGGTTTGTGTGAATAGCCAAATGCCAATGGAAAGTCTCTGGATTTTCCTTTCTTTTTAATTTTTAATCTTACTGCAAAAAGAATTCAAATATATATAATTGAATAAACAAGGTCCACTGTTCAGGAGTTTAGACAAGGACCGGAATATAATACAGGAGGATCTGGATGACCTTGTAAACTGCAGTAATAGTAATAGGATGAAATTTAATAGTGAGAAGTGTAAGGTCGTGCATGTAGGGATTAATAACAAGAATTTATGTTATAAACTGGGGATTCATCTATTAGAAGTAATGGAGGAGGAGAAGGACCTTGGAGTATTGGTTGACCACAGGATGACAATGAACCGCCAATGTGATATGGCCGTGAAAAAAACTAATGCAGTCTTGGGATGCATCAGGCGAGGTTTTTCCAGTAGAGATAAAGAGTTGTTAGTACCATTATACAAGGCACTGGTGAGACCTCATCTGGAATACTGTGTGCAGTTCTGGTCTCCCATGTTTAAGAAGGATGAATTCAAATTGGAACAGGTACAGAGAAGGGCTACTAGGATGATCCAAGGAATGGAAAACCTGTCTTATGAAAGGAGACTCTAGGAGCTTGGCTTGTTTAGCCTAACCAAAAGAAGGTTGAGGGGAGATATGATTGCTCTCTCTATATATATCAGAGGGATAAATACCAGGGAGGGAGAGGAATTATTTAAGCTCAGTACCAATGTGGACACAAGAACAAATGGATACAAACTGGCTATCAGGAAGTTTAGACTTGAAATTAGATGAAGGTTTCTAACCATCAGAGGAGTGAAGTTCTGGAACAGCCTTCCAAGGGAAGCAGTGGGGGCAAAAGACATATCTGGCTTCAAGACTAAACTTGATAAGTTTATGGAGGAGATGGTATGATGGGATAACATGATTTTGGCAATTAATTGATCTTTAACTATTCATGGTAAATAGGCCCAATGGCCTGTGATGGGATGTTAGACAAGGTGGGAATCTGAATTACTACAGAGAATTCTTTCCTGGGTATCTGGCTGGTGAATCTTGCCCACATGCTCAGGATTCAGCTGATCACCATATTTGGGGTCGGGAAGGAATTTTCCTCCAGGACAGATTGGAAAAGGCCCTGGATTTTTTTCCCCTTCCTCTGCAGCATGGGAGACAGGTCATTTGCTGGAGGATTCTCTGCATCTTGAAGTCTTTAAACCATGATTTGAGGACTTCAATAGCTCAGACATAGATGAGAGGTTTATTGCAGGAGTGGGTGGGTGAGATTCTGTGGCTTGCATTGTGCAGGAGGTCAGACTAGATGATCATAATGGTCCCTTCTGACCTTAATATCTATGAGTCTATGAGGAGTAAAGCTCAGTCCTTATCACAGAGAATATTTTATCCTTAACATTTTGTAAGATTTACAAAAGTTAAGGGCCCTTATTGGCCTACACTCCTAGGCTGCATAGAGATACGCTGTTGTTCATGGTTATCAACTATAACACAAGACAGAAAAATCCAAAAACATATAGACAATTTGAGATGGATAAGACTTACAAAGACACCGAGCCTGTTCTTTCACTCTTCTTGATATTGGTGCAGGATTGCACTTTAGGGTCAAGATGCAATGTATTCAATGATTCTGTGGCCACAGAATTTACTGAAGAATTCATCCCCCTGAGTCACAACTATTATCTAGAAAGATAGCTTTCATTTCCTTTTTGTCTTCCAGAATTTGCAGAAATGCCATAACACTATCTCTAAGAAGAATGACCTGACTCTGTCATCTCACTCAGAATCCTGTAGCTCCCACAACTCCACAACCCAAGAACTTGACTTTTCAAAGTGCTATGAAGTTCCACATTCTTTACATGGAATTTGCCATTTTGCCATAGCAGACACCTGGCATTTTTTCCTACCTATCCAACAGCTACCTGTTTCTCTGCATCTTTCCAGAGGAGAGGGGCTTAGGTGGATTACTGTACATGCTACCTGTGCTGTATCAGGGATCCAGACACCAGGGATGAAGGAGCCAGTGTTGGAGTGCAGTTTGCAGACTGGGAGTGGGGGTGGGAGTCAGAAATGTAGGCTAGCCAGCAGGATTGCCTGACAAACAGTGCAGAAGCGCAGGCCCAAAGAGTCAATAAAGCTGGCTCCAAGTTCTTCACTTTTCCAGCACACATGGAAAAGAAGAGGTTCTGCTAGGGCACCTGGACAACATCATGACTGCCATGGAGAGGAAACATCTGCAGAATGCCACAAGAACACAAAACAGAACCCATCACTGGAAATAATCTGTGCTAAAAATAAGAATGAGTGAATTTTACATCCATGAGTCTCTTCAAATGTGAGTCAGAGCTGTGTGGATGTCAAGGGGTGACTGGGCTGAAAAAAATAAGGCTATTTCATGGAGATAGAATACATTAACATTGCCAAGGAATTTAGGGGTGCTTGCTACAGAATTAGGTCCCATTGCAACATGGTTTTCATGCAGCCATACTTATGGTACACCCTCAAGGGCTTTGTCAAATTTCAAATGATTCAGGACATATTTCCTCTTGGGAGACTATTGAACCATTCATTGTTAAGAAAATGATCTGGCCATGCGGGTGAATGACAGACAGATACAGGGATGGATTTAAGCAGCAAGCTGCAGCTTTATTAATATAAAAATGGGCGCTCAGGTATCAGAGTGGCTGAGGTGGCTTGGGCTAGCAGTCTGAGTCCAGTCCCGCCTGACTCTGCTACAGCCCATGTCATTAGGAACACACAGCATTGCTATTTTTAGCACAGCTCGCTACCCACACTGGGAAGCATGCTCATGGCTGCTGCGCAGACCCTGAGTCCAGTGTGGGGTTACAGGACCTCCACCATTTAACCAATTACTCAGGGTTGACACTCTTAAGCCTAACCCCTAGGACTCAGCTCACTTCTGAATCAGCTTGCAATCCCCTCCATGAGGGAATTACAGTGTACAAAGGGGGACCTCATTCTACAAAGACTTCAGGTCCCTTTCTCATTACAAGCAAAAGGTCCACCAGCTATATCCCAGGCCTCATTTACCTCTGGCTGCTGGCCCTTTTATCATTTACTGCCCACAAGTTGCAATGAACTAATTATTCCTATGTTTCTCCTAACATTAAATTTCCTAGTCCTCGCCTGTGCCTCCACAACATTACAAGGAACATCGAAAATCCTTCTGGACCCCTGCCAATTTGGCCCAACAGGAAAAAAGTATCCTTCCTAGCCCCCCCTCCCCCCCCCCAAACAGACTTGCAGTATCCTGGAAACATGGTTCAAAATACCCTAACTACAGGGATGGAGGAAGGACAGAGCATCAGTCACAGCAGGCTGCCCCCCAGTGTCAGAGATCAGGGCCTGCAGCACAATCAGTCACCAGACAACCTAATGAGTTCACTGGCCTGTAGTAAGCTGCCTGATTGGCTGTACCACCTGACTGGTTGGGAGCATCAGCAGAAGGATCTCAAGCCCAGCAGCAGTTCAGCGGATGTTCAAAGCCTTTGCCCATGGTTATGATAGCTCCTATGCCTGCTTGATCCCAATCCTGCCTTGACCCTAACCTTGCCCCATTCCAGGTAACCCTTTCCTAACCCTCGGCACCAATTCCTAACTTCTGACTCTGGCTCTAGGTTCCTATTCCTGACTATCAATGCCTGCTCTAACAACTGGGCACAACTCCCCACATTGTGGTCTTTGACACCCACGTGCCTTGAACTTTGCTTCGTAGTTTTACCTTATAATTCATCATACTTATGCCCCTTTGACCACACTAAACAATTTTCTTTCTTTGAGGCGTAAATGAGAGCTCCTTAATAGAAATACCACATGAATATTAATACTGCTCCTTTAAGCACTGAATCTTTCCCTGACTGCCTAACAGAATTGTCCATCAACAGGATAATTGTGCATCAGTAGCTTCCCATTGGTGGAAAGCTGTAGAAAGGAGGGCAGATGCATTTAGTTTCACTTTAACAGCAAGAATTAAACAAAGGGCCTTTTGATATAAGAAGTTGTGTGAATACTAGACCATTTTTCATGTTATGTTAAAGCATAACTTTACAACTTTAGTTCTAGTATGGTGGGAGGAAAGCTCCGCTTTTGCTTTCAAGTGAAATCCATGTAATTTTTGGCACTTTTTGACTGTGGTTTTATCTGTTTTTATTTTTGTTTTATTTTGTTTTGTTTTTTTAAAGGGTGGGGGCGATTGCATCCAAACCTCAGACTGATTGATTTCAGCTATAAACCCATATGAACTGAAACTCTGAAAAAACATTTGCCAAATGCCCTGTGAAATGAACCTGCTGAATTCCGTACTACTCTGACAGTTTATTCTTCAAATGGGAAATAGTAAGAGTTCTTACAGAAGTAACTTTAGATGAGGGCCAATACAGATTCGGGGTTAATAAATAACTATGAGAAATAAAGACCTGCACGCCAGAGGTTTGAGTATTTATAATTGTCTCTCATTTGTGATTAAAACTGCAGAGATAAGAGGATCTGATGGATGACAAGAGAGATTTTATTTCCCAGTTTTAATAGGTGTAAATTAATCAAATCTCCCTTTATTTATTAATTTCTTTATTGGCAGTATAGTAAAAAAACCCCTATATATTGGCAGAGCATGTTTTTATGCACTGAGGAGATGTTGTGTTATTTGTTTCGGCGGGTTTTGCAGTTCATACACATGGTCTTTCTTAGCCTCCTTCTCAGTGACATAAAAAACACACTTTTCTTTGCCTTTGATAATAATGTGGGTAAAATTGACCAGAAAAGAAAAAAGGACACGGAAGATTTGATGAGTTTTCCACCTCCAACACTGCAGTATGTGATTCCTACTTACAAGTGTAAATTTGCTTCCAATTCTATTCTGCATGTTAAACAGTGACTGATGATGACGGCTGCTGATAATAGGCAATTTAATGGGGGAAAAAAGAATATGTTGATTTAGTGACAGCTGACAAGATAGATTATATTTCAACCAAAACTCTGATCTCAGAGAAAGCTTTGTCACAGTTTCTAACTTAACTTCCAAGATGCTAATATGGCCTATCATTTATGCTTTATCAGTTCTAAAATCAAGATTCTCAATGGTAATGAATATAAAATGGAAATAAATATGAAATTCTTAAATGGGACTTAAGCAGTGCAAAAGCTGCCTGGACAGGGTGAATTTCACATTCAGGATCACCACTCAAAGGAGACAGCAGGAATATATTTTGGGATCAAAGTGATTTAAACATGAATCCATTATTTTTGATATAATCAAATCTTTAAATTCTGTTTAGCAGAGGGTCTGGAGGTTAATTTCAGATTAGCACTTTTTTTTTATTTGCAGATAGCTTCTTACCTACACTATCGGATCTACAAAATTGGGACCTGTGTGAAGTGCTAAGTGCTTTAAGCTACCGTTGGTTTCCAGGAGGCTTTGATACTCTCAACAAATGCTCCTAAGTTCATAGATAATAGATTATCAGGGTTGGAAGGGACCTTAGGAGGTCATCTAGTCCAACCCCCTGCTCATGAAAATGAGATGTCTGGTTCTTCTTGCTTCTTGTCAGAATGGAATTACCACAAAAACAGCCATTCTTATGGTATTTGAGGTATTTCAGGTTGGGGGGCTGTCTGTAAGCAAGGACTGGCCTGTCTCCCAAGATCTGTGAGAGTGATAGGTTGTCCTTCAGGATAGGTTGTAGATCCTTGATGATGCATTGGAGAGTTTTTAGTTGGGGGCTGAAGGTGATGGCTAGTGGCGTTCTGTTATTTTCTTTGTTGGGCCTGTCCTGTAGTAGGTGACAATTTCCATCCCACCATCAACCTCAGCCTGGACCAGTCCACACAAGAGATCCACTTCCTGGACACTACGGTGCTAATAAGCGATGGTCACATAAACACTGCCCTATACCGGAAACCCACTGACCGCTATTCCTACCTACATGCCTCCAGCTTCCATCCAGACCACAGCACACGATCCATTGTCTACAGCCAAACTCTACGATACAACCGCATTTGCTCTAACCCCTCAGACAGAGACAAACACCTACAAGATCTCTATCATGCATTCCTACAACTACAGTACCCACCTGCTGAAGTGAAGAAACAGATTGACAGAGCCAGAAGAGTACCCAGAAGTCACCTACTACAGGACAGCCCAACAAAGTAAATAACAGAACGCCACTAGCCATCATCTTCAGCCCCCAACTAAAACAAGTGGACAGAAATCCCTAGAATTATCCTGGGTAACTCTGAGGAACTTTTGGAAATCTAGCAGATTACTACAAACCTGTTAACATTTTGGACTTACAAACTTTGACTCACCTGTATTTTATGAGCTTTAACCTCTCATTAACTCTCACTTATTTTCTTAGCTAACAAACCTTTAGTTAAAAACTACAAGGAGTCTGGTGGCACCTTAAAGATTAATAGATTTATTTGGGCATAAGCTTTTCTGATTAAAAAAACCACTTCTTTGGATGCTTCTTCTCCATGCCTCTGAAGAAGTGTTTTTTAACCATGAAAGCTTATGTCCAAATAAATCTGTTAGTCTTTAAGGTGCCACTGGACTCCTTGTTGTTTTTATGGGTACAGACTAACACGGCTAACCCCTGATACTTGAAACCTTTAGTTAGTTTACTAGATAAATTGGTGGCAAGTATTGCCTTTGGTGTGAGATTGAGTGTATCCATTGACCTGGGGTAAGTGATTGACTCTTTGGGGTTGGGAGTAATCTAATGTGATGTGATATTTGGTATAGTGACAAGTATCACAAATTTCAGTTTGTCTAGGTGGCAAGGTAAGATGAAGAGCTTAAGGGATTCTATGGTAACTCCATGGTAAGACTAACGTAGTGATTGAGGAGTGTACATTTGTTACTGGCAGAGTGAAATATAATTATAGAATATATCTCAGTTTGGGGTGTCTGCCCTGTTTTCTGACAGTCTGACCTGAAATTGGCACTCACAGTTATGAGCCATGTCAGACAGCATGATAATTGAAGTAGTTGGCACAAGATTCACGTGCTGCAGGTCAGTTGGACTTAAAGATCAGAACGCAACACTATTGAAAGTTTAAATTTGATATTGAGAGTTTTAAGGGTTAAAGATTAGTCACAATGAGTGAATAACAGTCATATGAGGGTCTTGGGAGAAAAGACCTTGAGGATTTGTGCTCACATAGAGTATTATCCTTTAAGAAAAAAAACC
Source organism: Dermochelys coriacea (assembly GCF_009764565.3). Taxonomy (NCBI): domain Eukaryota; kingdom Metazoa; phylum Chordata; order Testudines; family Dermochelyidae; genus Dermochelys; species Dermochelys coriacea. The sequence continues at coordinate 92,915,329 of NC_050073.1, read as the reverse complement.
TTAGATCAGGAGCTGAGAACTTAGCTCATGGACTTTGACCAGAAAGCAGGGTCTCAGTCCCCCTCACCCCCCATACTCCAGAGTCTGCAGATGCCTCTGTAGCAGAAATGATTCAGATGAGGAGCCAAGAATCAATATAAGCATGAAATAAGGATGGTGGAACTCTGAATGGAGGAGAAGAAAGATGCCGTGGAAGATGAGGAGAAAACCTGCCAAAGATGCAAAGCTGATGCTGAAATTGAGGCAAGAGTCCACCAAAAACTCACAGAGCAGCTGAAAGCTGAGAAAGAAGCTCACACACTGTGGCTCCAAGTCCTGGAAAAGCAAATGGATCAGCCTCAGCCAGTGGGTATATTCCTTCTCAACAGCAAGGAATGGCATAAAGCCTGCCTAATTTATCAAGAATCCAACTGCATTGTGAAATTCCTATTCATCTTTAAGAGACTGTGTGATATACATAAGATTCCAGGGGATAAATGGATGCCTATCCTCTAAACTAAATTGACTGAAAAAGCCAGGCAAGTCTTTAACAAAATGGAGGTGGATGATGCTGTGATATGTAAGAACTTTAAAGAAACTGTATTAAAAAGATTTAAGATCACCTCTGAGTCCTATCAACTGAAGTTTAGATATTTAAAAATGTCTGACACTATCACTCATGTGGAATATATACATAATCTGCGTAGCTAGGTGAAAAAATGGACAATTGGGTCAGGGGCTGATGATAGCCTTGACAAGGTGTTAGATTTGGTGACACAAGAGTAATTATTATGGGTAATCACTGAGGAAATAAAGGAGGACATATGTGACAAAAAGAGTCCACAACTTTGGTGGCAGCAGAAATTGCTGATGAATATGTTGAGTCAAGGGCTTGAAAGGGGTGCAAACTTCATGAGAAGGGTAATCCCTCTGTTACCCAAGTTAAAAGGGATGAAAGGTTTATAACTAACCCCAACTTTGTAAAAAAAATCTCAAGGGAGCCCCAGTTTTAAACCCTCTTACCCTAAGGGAAAGCCAGTAATCTACCATGACTGTTGGGCTCCTGGTCATATAAAACCAAAACTTAATGTCACCCCACAATCTGTGTCCCCAACCCCCAGTGTGAATGCCAATGCGACTACCAGTTTGCATGCAGTGTCTGTCCTGTTTTCTGACAGTCTGACCTGAAACTGTCACTCTCAGTTGTGAGCCACTTCAGACAGTGTGACAGAAGTAACAAAGGGAAACAATGAGACAGTATTGGTCAGCCTGATAGGCAGCAGTTTTAGTACATCATCTGACAAACTGTTAAGTTTTTTTTTGTAGGAATCACAGTAATGGACAATTTTAAAGTAAGGAGTTGAAGGAAGATAATGAAGTAGCTTTGCAGATGTTTACAGGGAAGTTTCTCCCAAACCTGGGGGGAGCATGGGAGAAAGCATGAATTATGGACTGGAGGCAACAATCCTGTTCTAGCAGGGAGATGGACTGGAAGATCTAATAAATCTTTTCTATTTCTAACTTCTATGATTCCTCTCTTGCTTGTGTTTTGTTTTGTTTTTGTTTTTCTTGGCTGAATGCATAACACAGGTTATGAGGTTCTTACAAGAATAGTAATTAGTGCTCTTGCATGATTTAATTAACAGTGAGGTAGTAAGATTGCCACAATGAATATATTTTCATGAGATTAAGTCAATCTTCCATTTATTTTGAAATATATGAAGATTTGTTAATTTCTTCCTGTCTACTAGATGTGAGGGGACACATCCAGACAGCTTTTCTGAATAGAGGATGGATATCTTTATCTACACATTCAGATCTTGAGAATTTATTTGACACACTTAATTCATTTACAGGGAATAAAACATGAAACCACAGTGGTGTCCTGTACATGAGATCTGTTTGTTCAGCATGATCATTACACTGTTATTGAAGCTGTGCGATTTCATAATGAAGAATATGAAATCTAAGCCAGACATACAACAACATTATTCTGTCTTTTATCAAGCTGGGTGTCCATGACTCTTTGAACCTTGAGCTTTCAGTAAAAACAGCTCCAACAATGCAGTTGCAATGTGCAAATTTTTATGAGATTTCAGTGCTGATGTCCTTAACATTATCAAGAAAAAGAACACTAAAAGGACAGTTTAAAAAGCAAATAAAGTTGTGATGTTATAATACCTGTTATTTATTATCCCCCTCTGTAAGCAAACACATGGGCCCCAGCTTCTTGCTGATTGAAAACATAAATGTTACGCTCTAGTGTCTTTAAATTGCTGATGTAGCAGATGCTGCAGTGTCTTCTCTCAGCATTACATCAACATATATGAAAAGAATTCCATTAGCAATTGATAACAATTTGACATTTCTGTGATGCTTTGGTTTCTGAATCCCCATGAATGAAGTTGGGATTGGTGAGCTAATTCAGATATAGTTAGAAACACATAGCCCTTTTCACCCATCCCAACCCTGATTTTAAACTGGAACCAAATGTGAATTGAACTTTTTTTGAAGACATTAGTTAACTTTTAGAATATTTTATTTCATTTTTTAGAATGGCTGTTCAGCCTGATATCAACAGTAGAAATACCATGAAACAGGATGGTCTTCAGAGAATTCAGTTCCAAGTCTGAAGATTCAGGAGGTTGAGATATGCATCTAAAATGAATCAGAATTCTCATACTGGATCAAACCAGTGGTCCATCTAGTCCATGACTCCATCTCCAACAATGATCAATACCAGCTGGTTCCAAGAAACATCCTGGAAACTGTGCAGTGTGTGTTATGGACTAACTTGCCCAGGAGGAATGTTTGTTCCTATCTCCAATCAGTTAAAGGTTGGCATATCCACGGAAGAATGAGAGTTTATATCCTCTCCAAAAGGGCTGCCATTCAACAGTTTATTATAGGTTCCTCATTAGATTGATATTCACCTCTTTTGTGAAAAAGGTGATATCATAAATCCTTATATAGCATTGCTCACTAGGTGATGATTTCAGACACAAAAATATGATTATCACAGATTCATCTTCCTGATGGATAACATCCTCATCTGAAAATAATGCAAAAGAATCTGCTGAAAAGATATATTTTGTTTGCCAAGGTATACTCTTACATGATGAATCTTTTCCCCCATAAGCATAGCTGATATGGTTATGAATTATATTATGTCACCACAAAGGAATTGCCTGAAAAGTTTGTAATAAAAACATCTTGGGATTTTTTCTCTCTTAAGCTAGAATCTGTCTTGAGGTTTTACAGCATTGGCCTCTATCTATTTCAATGGTTCACACAAGGAATCATGAAGCACCTATTTAATAGTGCAGTTCTCCAGGTGAAGTTTTTTTTTGTATGTGGAAAGTGTCCCACCACTCTAATGATATCTGCTATTATTCAACAGATCATGGACAAAATGTACCCTGGTGACAATAATACTTTGGAGAAAAGTGTATTGGAAGGTGATGGATCAATCTAACACAGTACAGCAACCTTAAAGTGAAACAGAAGATCCTAAGCTGCTGGTTCAATTTGACATTCAAATTAGGGTCAGTCATGCCTTCTAATCTAGAGGGATGATGGAGGTATGAGGGAAGCATTATCACTTCAGAAACCAAGTGTGGAGTAGAAAAACATTTAATGGAGGGCATTTTGCCCTGTTGGAATATTGCACTGATGATCATGAGCTACCATTCAAGAGAATAAAATTCACATGAGATGTGCATTTTGTTTTGGCCCACACAGTTATGGGAAGAATGCCTCACTAAAACATGCAAACCTTTTGCCTGCACCTCACCACAAGGGACATAATTTTACATTCAAATTTAGATTTGATTCACACAAACCTAGGAATAGCTCCCTTTCAGTATTATAGCTAATTAGCATTGTTATGTGTGTAGGATTACATCTCTGTACCATTTTGAATATGAATTTAAACTATTTTGTGATATGACATATATATGTATATATATTTTTCAATTTTCACATCATTTCTTAATTCCTTTCCTTTGTCAAATAGACCAAGTGAACCAAGAATAAAAGTCAAAGAAATACATTGTAAGCAATATTTTTAAAAGGCAAAACCCTGAAGTCATTCTATCAAATATTTCTGAAGTCTGACACTTTTGAAAAAAAAACAAAGTCACTGGAAATATTCTGAATCTGTTTTAGTAATGTTATTGCTTCAGACACACATTATCACGTGGAATGAAATAGATGTTGAACTCTGAAAAAAGAAAATAAAAAAGGATAAAAACATCTATTATTCACTTATTGTGGGTGCCATAGCACAAAATCAATGAATTAATGCCACTAAGCTTGTTATTAAGTAAGAGTGCTTACTGGTGGAGGTAGTTTGCTTTGGAAGTCAATGCATTCTCCTGAAATTTGGCCAAGCATGCTGCACAAGCATGATATAGTCTGTTCCACGTGTCTTGCCCTTGAAACATTATTGTAATATCTTTCCATTCCAACAAATCTCACACCTAAATATGGTGGTGAGGGAGGGGAAATTCAACAGAAATCATATCTAAAATATCAGTTCCATCCTATCAATTGTATTTATTTCTTTAAATTGAAAATAGTGTCTACCCAACTTAATGATTCAACATATATAATAATAATTATTATTAATGTAATAATTTGTCATCCAGATGGATGGTAATGCCCCATCTCAATACAACACTGAAAGTGGAGAAATATATTTTTGAAATGAATTTATTTTCACCCATATGAGAAAAATTACAAAAATAAGTAGGCACTCTAGGTGCTTATATGGTCACTATCACCATAGTATCTCAACATCTCCCAAGTATTTATGGTTTTAACCTCACAAGAAATGGAGATGATAATAATTATTCACTCACATCAAATAAGTATTATTTGTCTCCATTTTTTCCAAATGTGGAACCGAAGCCCAGAAAGATTAAGGGTTTAATCTTGTTTCTTTGCAATCTATAAATGTCTTGCCATTGATTTCAACTGGACTAGGAGCAGATTCAATATGAATTGCTCAGAGTCACTCAAGAAGTCTACAGTAAATCCACAAATTGAATCCAGATCTTCTGAATCCAATTCAGTTCCCTAATGGCAAGATCATCCTTCCACCTCTAAGAGAAGTTTGTGAAAATGAAATAAATAAATAAATAAATAAAAAGTTAAGCAAACTTTTTCAGATTATTCTGAATTTCCCGTTTCTGATTGGGACTAGAATTAGAAGAGGAGAAATGCCCTGAAAGAGGTTTTTCTTTTGATATTTATGATTTGACTGGAAACTGGAGCTTACAAGTCTTACAAGGCAATGAAGTATAAGTGGCCAATAGGATTAAAAGTCATAAGAAGCCATTTTTAAACACATTAGAAACCAGACAAACCCTAGTTCAAGTTTAGGTCCGTTGCTAAATACAGACGGTAAAATTGTAAGTAGCAATGTAGAAAAGGCAGAAATGTTTAAAAGATATTTCTGCTCTGAATTTGGATACATAGATGGGAATAAAATTAAATACATGCACAAGTGTATGCAGAACAAGAAAGTGTGTGTTGTTTCTCTTTATAAAAAATCAAGTTTGGTTCTCAAAAAAATGATAGCTTAGTTACACTCGTCTCCCCCACGCAAGTTTCTTTCATCCTATGTTGCATACTTCAATTCTGTTATTAAGCATTCTAATTTTATTCCATTTCTGAGCCAAGACAGTTCCATGTCCCAGGTAATTCTTGTGGGTTTTCTGATGGTCAAAAATAGGAACTATGATGAAAAACATCAGATTCGCTTTCACTTATGGCATGATAGGATTTGAACTCAAATCTCCAGCTGTGAAAGTCTAGTTTGTTAATTGACTGTAATCCACATTGCTCATCATTTGCAACGCTGTACGGTAAAGGCTTCACCCTTCACCTGAGAAATGCAATGCAGATACCTTGAACCAGCTGGTGTAAATCAGCCTAGCTTTACTGATTCACTGGAGCACCATTCATGTACACCAGCTTGGGAGTTGGCTTTAACTTTTAGCCTCTAAATTCCAGTACAAACTTGACAGCATACTTCACATTCAGATAAGCACAGAGGATTAAAAAGAGAACAATCCCTCTTCTTGCAATGTCAGACTGTTATCCTATAGTGGTTCTTTGCTTTCATGTAAAATACAATTTCAATAAATCAAATAGAAAGCAAAATCAAAATAAGAGCTGGCCTCAGTTAGGCTAGCTCATTGTCGTGCATAACACTTCTGGAGAGAATGAAAGTTTGTTGGGGAATTACAGAAATCATTTCATCTAAATTTGGGCCAAATCCTGAGGTTGTTATTAAGTGTCTATTCAGGTCTATTCAGTTCTCCTTCAAGAAAATCTCCCATTGACTTCAGAAGGAGTTTGCCTAAAGACTGAGGGTTAAATATTAGTTTCCCATGAATTTCTCTTGATTTATACCAGTGTAACTGAGGTCACAATAAGGCCCTTAGTCATTTTCTTGCCAGCTTTCTCTGCCCTATTCTATAATGACTTACCAAGGATAGATTCTGATCACAGTTACACTCACTAAAATCAGTGGAGTTACTGCAGATTTATACCAGCATAGCTGAGATTAGAACATGTCTCACAGACCACTCTGTGCCTCCTTCCTTGAGACAGAAATAAATCTAGATTTGAAATGTATCATTTGGGTGATATGAAATTACAGTTTCTTGTGCCTTTCAAAAGTAACAATCTGTAAGTAAACACAAATAAAAATATGCCATTCATTCCCTCCCAGGTCTACTCTTATGTGTTATAGAATTTCTATATTTTTTCCCTTGGATTTTTTCACACTGATTCATATTTGTCATAAAACTATGCTTCCAGGCAAGTTTATATACAATACCATATTGGTGAATAAGAGATAGCTTAACTGCTTACTTATGGCACAATAGATTTTTTCTTTCTTTACAAAAATTCTTTTTTGTGTTTTTGAAAAAGACTCCTTTGATGTTGTTTTGGGTCCACCTGGAAGCAGGAAAAAACAAAAATACTGACAGATTTTTAGCTTAAGATCCTGATCTTGAATAAACCCATTCGTCCTGATTCTGATCTCACATTGAAATAACAGGATTGCCTTCAGTTAGGTTTCTTCTGATATACACCATAGCAAGTGAGCTAAAAATAGGATTAAATTAAAATATTCTCATGGGAAAGGGCCACAGATCAAGCTTCAATTTTGCAGATTCAAGAGATTTGGTTGATTCAGGAAAGCTTTTGACCCATGTGTTACCTCACAGTTCCAAGGATAACCTTTTCCTTTGGAAAGATATATATTTTCATAAACAGTGAAAGAAAAAATGTTACACATATTTTAATATTGTATTGAACAACCTTAAAATACAGCATGCATATGATTTTTAAATAAAAAATGGAAATTGCAAGTAGGCTATTTATATTTAGTCTTAAACATCACCTGAACTGCACCGCTATTGGCATTTCTTGGAGTCATTATGTATAATTGGTTAATGGGGTATTTATTCTTGTGTTATTGAATCACCTCCAGGGACAATCATTGATGAGTTTCAAATCTCCAGAAGGATTTCACCACAGAGATAAATACTTTTTTTTTAGATAAAACCAATTACTTTTATTGAAATTCTTTTTACATTTTAAGTAATCAGTCGGTTTTAGGGCCTCACTGTAGTTTTAAGAAGTGATGCATTTACTGTTCTTTGGTGCTTTGAATTCCATCCTAGAGCCAAGAAAGATGATGAGAAAAGGAAACAAAGCCCAAAAATCTAGACTTCGTGAAGCATACAGTTAGGAAGTCATGTGCCTCATACATAGAAGATCTTAACTGGTGACCTGTGCTTGCTGTGATATTTTGGTGGCTAAAACTTTTGTTGCCAGAAGAGGGAGGCTTCCTAATATGTCCACACAATGTGAAAAGTCTCAGTAGTGGTCAGATACCTTGGTATTTTGAAAAGATTACCTAGATGCTGTAGGAATAAATTAACTTATTAGCGTTAGTACAACTGCAGTTACATGATGAACACAGTTTCAGAGCATGGTGGTATGACAAAGTCACATTACCTTACCAACATGTTTTGGGTATGTTAAGAAAATTAGTATATTTTATGATTAGGATGATAAGCAGCCCCCACTCTGTGGTTATCTCTCCATCATATTATCTGTAGGTTTGTAGTCACTACATTATTGTGAATTTGTTCATAAAGGTTAACAGCTTTTATTACAGATGGTTGAAGCCATAAAGTCCAAACTTGTCTAACGTAATGATTCTGATGGGGAGGATGGAAAGCTCTGATCTCAGGTTTTGCTTGGTCACTTTTACAGATAATGGATATTCTCAAAGTTCAGATCTGGATCTGAATCTGGATATGGATCTGGCTTGGAAATTTCTCAGAGCTTCGGAATATTCAGATCTGTTTTTTGTTTTATTTGATTTGTTTTCATTTTGGTCTATCTTTTAGTTTTAGGGTTATAGTTGTCATATTAGAGGAAGGGATATTTAGAGTAAGTATTTAGAGGAGATTGATGCACTTGTAATGGTTGAGCATAGAATTTAGATTAGGATTCTTGGGGTTTTCTTAGGGTCACCTTTCTGTGCATGTTATTTGGGAGGGGGAAAAACTGAGTTGGGTGGAAAATAGATATTTAGTATCCTTCACCTTTCTTATAACTGCACTGATTATTTCATAGTATATTGAGATTCTCTACTTTTGCTGCATTCACAGGGTAAAAGTTCAATGAACTGCTCCTCTTCCTAGAATGACAGGTGATTTATACTGCAATTGTCTCCAGTATGGGTATCAACATGTTTTTGTCCATGATCTATTTTTCTTCCAATGACAGGGTAAGAAACTAAAGTTTAAAGGGATGAAATGATCTTTCACTAAACATGTGGGTCCGGGTTAGATTTAATCATGTGAATATTATAGTATTGGCTTCTTTATTTCTACAGCTTACTCATACAGGTTGACAAGATCCTCCTTGACCACGGTGCTATTAGGATAATTTACGGGATCTTAGGTCTGAGAACTGGGTAACTCAGCAGGGCCAGATAGAGCCTTTCTCTTATATGACACTAGTTCAAATCTAGCTCATGCAGTATGCACCAAAAGCTGTGATTGTTCAGTGGCCTATTTGAAATGCTTTTGTTGATCTTAATCTTCGACGGTGGTGACAAGTGTCTCCATCATGAGGCTTTGTAATTGAGCATACCAAGTCAATGGCAAAGCTCTCAATGAGAGCAATGGGCTTGTCAATATTTTTTTTAACTATCAGCCAGGAAAAAGTACAAACCCAAATGACTTTTTTTCTTAAAAATAATAATAATAATAATAATTAATAATAATAAAATCCCTAAATAAAATAAACCCCACTAACCTTCCTTCTGTTATTTGAATGTATTTTGGCCATGGGGTCAAAACCTAAAAGTGTCTTTAGAAACCTGCCTTTCCATTGATCTTGGAAAAATAAGTCTGATGAGAGGTGGGTTGCAATGGGGCTCTTGTGCAGCAGCTGCTTCTTGTGCTCCAGCAAAAAATCAGCATACTACCTGTGACTACAAGGTTCTGTGAAAAAGTGGCAAAAAGTCAATAAATACATTAAAAACTACTTAGACTAAATTTTCTAGACTCACTGACACCTCTGCAGAGGTCAGCATGAGTGTGAGAGACAATAAATTGTGTGCAATACTACTTTGGAGGAATCATTTGGGGTCTTTACTGCTAAATGATCTGTCATGTAGGTAGGGATAGACAGAAAAATTAATCTGGATACTGCTAGGCTCCTGCCTCCTCAGGACCCACATCTGTCATGATACATGAAGCCTACATGGCAGAAATGTCAGTAACAACATGTATTTATTACATATAATAGTAATGAGATTACAATAAATAATAATAAGGATGGGGCAGATTCTGTGCTGGTGCTACTCTACTGAAGTCAGTGGAGTTATGGCAGAGAGAATCTGGCCCAGTAAATTGGTTTTGCTCCACTAGGCTATGCACAAATCTTTTCTGAGAAAATGAATATTTCTACTGCAGTAATCCCCTGTCCTTCCTCCTACAATTTCACCTTTTGTTGTGTCATGTCTCTAAGTAGACCGAAAACTCAATAGGGCAAGACAGTGGCTACAATTTTCAAAGGCTTTTAAGGGATTTAGGTACCCAAAGCCCATTAAAAGTCAGTGGGATTTGAGCACCTACCTTTCTTAGGCTCCTTTGCAAATCCTACCCTATGTCCTCTTATTTGCACTCTAAGGAACCTCATGCTGTTTTTTGGCACTGAATAATAATAAATAATTATTATAACTATTGGATTGGCTCATCTCTGGATTGGATCACATCTCTGTAGAACTCAGCTGGTTCAGGTATCAGGAGCTCATAGAAACACTGTTTCGTTTCATTTCATTTGAGAGTGCATCACATGAGTTTCACCTCCCTTTTTGGTTTAAGCATCAAAATTCAAATTAAAATGAAGAAGAAATTATTGAATTTCAAAATCATTAGAAATTACCAAATTTCCACCCAAAACCACAAATTGTCCTTTCCAGTTCTTTAGAAATTCAACCCAGAATTCATGACCATCATAGGAAGTTTTAGGGAGTACTGGCCAAGTATTGGTGTAATAAGAAAGCCCCAAAATGGATGAGTTTCACAAATTTTGAGTTTCACTATGCAAATTTCACATCATTCTGTCTACTGAATTTTATGACCACTTTTTGTTACCTTCATTCACCTTGAGAGAAATTCTGTTCTCTGCGGGCAGCCTATGGTAATGAGCAGTACAAAAGAGACTTCTGCAGAGATTGGATATAGAGTGGCTGAAAAATTATTTCCAGGCCATGAAACAGCAATAGACATTCTGTGCCCATTACTACTCTCTTGGGGCTCACTAAAGTAGCCTCTGTGGCATCTGCATTTCCACTGCACTCATAGATTTAGGATGCTTAGCCAGTTGATCCAGGTTCTCATAAATCCACCAGCCAAGCCTTGCAGTAGGTTAGATGGAGATCATAGAAAGCACAGATCAGTGGTATGCCAGGGGCTGCACCTCCATTCAGATCTTCTGCATCTTAGCTCTTCCAGTGCATAAGTACCTCATTAGTTCCTATATCTCCCGCAACTTCAGTTCCTGACGAACTCTGAAGGACCAGAAAGGATTTTCCCATTTGTGCTCTAGCACATCATTTGAAAGAGAGTAACTATGAACACCTCACTCTCTCTCAACAAGGGAAAAATAAAGTAGTTTCTGACCCAATTAATATTAACAGACTTTATTGTAACCATCTAACTAATCTAATATTTCCAATTCACTCATCAATGTGGTATCTAAGCACCAAATAAAAAATTAAAAGTCCCAGGTCATTATCCCCTGCTGTCCTCTTCACAAGTGGAGACACAATCTGAGCAGTGCTAAGCAAGGGGGAATGTACTTCCCCTATTCCCTTGCCCAGCTGAGTAAGGGCTTCAACAATCTAGCTCTGTTTTGTTTGTTTGTTTTTTTGTGATTTCACAACGACTATCACTTGTGCCCCTTTATTTTCTTTGCACCAAATCCTGAAGACCTACCTGAGCTGTTAATTGTTTTTCCCTTTGGAATTCATTTTATTATAGATTATTTGAAAGAATACCACAGAGATTTCCCGTACATCTAGGAGGACTTTGACTTGATAAACACAGCTCCTGTCTTGAAGACACTTAACTTTACTTCCATTGACTTCAGTGAGCATTATGATGCAAATGTGTAAGTGGTTACAAGATTGGGGCCATAAGGAATATAATTAATAAATTAATCTGTTTAGGTCTAATAACTCATACTATTTGTCATATCAGGTTTCAGAGTAGCAGCCGTGTTAGTCTATATTCGCAAAAAAGAAAAGGAGTACTTGTGGCACCTTAGAGACTAACAAATTTATTTGAGCATAAGCTTTCGTGAGCTATAGCTCACTTCATCGGATGCATTCGGTGGATGCATCTGATGAAGTGAGCTGTAGCTCACGAAAGCTTATGCTCAAATAAATTTGTTAGTCTCTAAGGTGCCACAAGTACTCCTTTTCTTATTTGTTATATGTTTTCCCAGTATTTTAGTAGTTCCATAGCATGTGTATTAAGTCAGCACTTTCTTTATTATCTCTCTCAGTATTTATATACTTGTATATCCATATTTTTACCATCTCCGGCAAAGAACATGAATCAAGAAATAAAGTTCTATATTACAATTTTTCACATAATACTATATTTTGTATTAGTGCACAGGTGTATTAGTGACCCATTTTCCAAGTAATGAAAGTCTCCAGCTCTGTTTCTGACACACGTTTTCATGGTTCTGCTTTTCTTCCACGACATCATTAATTGAGTTATAAGTATGAGTAACAAATTTAGTTACATCAAGTGCATTTATCCAAAAAGTTTCTTGTCTATTAGTTGTGTGGTTTATTCAGATCTTGAAGAATGGAAATTGACAAATCAGTAGGTATTGTTAAAACTTTGTTGTAAGAATTCAGCCTTAAATTGCTGAAGAGATTTGAAATATTTTGATTCAAAAAGATAACTTATAAAATTAAAACTCCACTCCCACAAACCTTTTATTTCTTAAGATCTGAATAACTATAAGAAAATGGTATTTTACTTTGTACTCTGGCAAATACCCACTGACATTAGAGTAAGGGCTAAATAACAGCTGAGAAAGATGCCAAGATTTGACTCTCCAAAAGAAACAAGCAAAAGTTTTTTTTCATGAACTTAACTCCATATGTCTTAAGCACAATAAAAAATAAATAAAACTTGTGGGCCCTTGATGCTCTAAAGGATAGTAGACACTTCTTAGCCAAGCAAGTAAGTACCACTAGTTTGGAACAAACACTCCAGTAGGAGGTCTTTAAAACTCAACTATTAAATTTTCTCGAAAGTTAACAATATTTAAATGGCAGAGAAGTAAATCTCATTCATACATTACACTGCCGTATTCACAAATTTATATGGCACCACTCTGACCTCTGAGTAAAAGAAGGGACCAGGAAGGAGCAAGAGAAAGGACTGAGTGCCATACCCACCCAATTGCACTACTCAGGTATCTAGGTTTGTAATTAGATATTTATAATTTATACACACTGGCATTTTCCTCCCCCATACACTGCATGTCTGTCTCCCAGTGTTAAACAATTCCAAGGATGCTATCCCATTTTTCTTAGCCTAATGAAAGAAGCAGAAGACATTTGTTTGGAGATAGTTTGTCCTGGAAATTCCCAAGGAACTATTGAGCTTTGCAATCCTATCAAGGAGTTGGGTAAAATTCAGCTCTGGCATCTAGTCAGGTGGTGTTTGTCTTGAGTGTTGGCTGCATACTAGCCTCAGGGAATCACAAATGTCACTGATGTACTATGCTATAGCTTTGTTGCTTCTCTAAAGAATCTCCTCTGTTAATCTATCTGGCACGCCTTGTAACTTTCAAAACATAAGTAGAGAGGCAATACTGTGGAGCAGAGAGAATAAGAGAGATTCAAAGGCACCATCCGTCTTGTTGTAGACAGAGAAAATTACCAGTGTGCAGTTGGTATTTTTCATTACTAAGAACATGCAGCAGCTCAGTTTCCACCAGGGCTAATTGATTTTCACAGCTGGTGCATGAAAGGCTAAAGATATGAAACTTGAAAGACACCCTTTGTCCAGCCCCTGAAGCTTCTCATATCTGCAGGGACATGAAATTTTGTTTGGAATGGGAGAAGCTAAAATACTCAGAAGTAATCCAGGTCACTAGTGTGCTAAGGACACTTATTGATATGTGCATGGTGCGGGTAGCTTTACAACCGAACATATGGTATTCCTTTAAGCATTCAGCTTTTATTGCATTTACATTTATTTGACTCATGTTACCACAATGGTGAAATCAGATCACGTCACATGTGGCATAATTGTCCATCTAATACAATAATGTAAACATGTGTTACTATTCACTACAGGCAAAAACAGATCTTATAGGAGAGGTGGTTTGATTAGTGTAGTCAATCCTTCAACTTGGGGTACATGTGAAAAATAAGGCCTACAAAATTTGGAAGAGAAAGTAATCATGCATTGCTCTCTCTTTCAAGTCATTTTTTTCTGTGCATTCATTTTATAAGTTTTCAGCTTGCTAGCCTCTGCCGCTATGTCCTTCCTTAGAAAGTCCAGTGGTAATACAGGGAGTGAGCCATGGTAATTCTGGAACAGCAGAATGCCTCAGTTCTGTAGGGGAAGGTGGGGCAGGAGGTAGGAGCCCCTAACTGATGAGCTGGTTGGTTGTGTAGAGACCCCAAGTGGTCCAGGCCATCCTTGTACCAGTCTGGAAGATGTTTAGGAGACAAAATGCTTGCAACCATAAACCACTAAAGGGAAGCTGTAGGACAGAGATACCTGATTTTGATATAACTCATTTCTACCATTAGATAGTATGAGGACATGGTGCAGCAACTTAATTATGGGAAATAGCTAATATTTAAAAACATCTGGGATTTTGTAGCAGAAGCATAATATCATAGGATGAACTGGCTGAAATCATTTAGATATCATCTATCTAGATATTTGGCCCTCAGAAAGGCAGAAATTCAGCCACTTTCATAACAGCAGCTTCTTCATTGTGGGTTCAGTCTGTTCTATGAGCCTGTCCCAGTCTGGTAGCTGTGCCTTTAAACTGGGAGAAAAAAACATTTGCAGTCTTAAGGTGGCCATTCGTTTCAGTAAATTTGAGGGGCTGAGCAGAACTGGAATTCAGATGCAAGACTTCCAGGGACCCAGCTCACCTATATTGTGGAAGATACAAAGTGTCACTCACTGCCCTGTTCTGTCTTCTAAATGGATGCCAGTCTGTTGTAACCAGACCCAAATTCTGGCCCCACATGTTTCTAAGACCATTAGGTCTGGGTAGTTGGTCACTGTTCCTAACTCTGGGTCTCTCAGGAACACTCTCAGGTGCAGACCCCATGTCTGATACCCTTCTTGAGCACTAGGATGCAGAAGTCTGGCCACCAATACCTCAGATGTCCTTAGCCCCCAGTTGCTTAAATACATTCCCCAAGAGTCCACCTGGCTGTGGGAACCCCAGTTTCTGCATTAACCCCTACAGGGACAACATGACATGAAGGCAAGGAACAGAGGTTTAACAAAGGAATGTCTGAACTACAGACACTTTACTCTTAATGAAGCATACTAAAGAGTTAGATCTTTGACAAACAACAAAATCCTGAATGCAGCCACCCAAGTCTAAGTTCATCCATCATGTAAGTACTAAGTTTGGTCAGCGTCCTTAGGGAATGTAGTTCTTCCTGCCTTTTTTCTTCTTGCATGTGGGCATGGTTGGCCCCTTGTTCAGAGAAGCAGCCATCTTTTAAGACACTCTCTGTCCCTCTTGTTGACCATGTGCTTCCACTGAGGAAATTTCAAGCTCCAGCCTCCACATTGGGGTTATTGGGTTCTGTGCAGAAAGTTATTCAAAGTGAATGACCCTACCAGTAGAAAGCCCCATGTTCCAGCAGTGAAGAGTCATTCTATGTTGATGCCTTAGATTGCTCTGTGCCCACTTCTCAGACATCGTCTTTCAACTAGGTATCAAACCCCCAATACAAAATAGATTCTCTAATCCAGAATGGAGGTTGTAATCCATGAATGTGAATGTTACAATGAACAGTACAATTGAAAATGGCTTTCACAAACAAAATGCGATTCACTATTTGACACAGACTGCCACCCCTCCCCTACCCCACCCCCCAATCTGTCACACCTACATCTCCTTCAATAACCAGGACTCTTTCATTCATTCTCAGGCCTGATATATTCCATGGACTCGTATCAAGTTGGAGCCCTGACATACATCCAGCAGTGCGACATACATCCAGGAGTGCATATGAGCAGCATATATAAAAATTACAAAACTTAAATTTGCCTATCATTCTTGGGGAAAAAATATCAGAGACCACTCTTCTAGATTACAGTTACCAGAGAGAACAGGATAGGGAAAGGGGGCCCTCTTATCGTGGATATGTTCTCCCTCTTCCCCAAAAGCTGTGATGGTTTCCTCCTTCCATGAGAAATGGTGGGAAGAACACTGAGCTCTGGGAAACATTCATACTAAAACAGCAGTGAAGTGATGTTATTTTTAAAGGGGTGCGGAAGGTGGGAAAGGCAAATCTGAGATTGCAAACATTTTGAGACTATAGAGTTTGGGATAATACATGATTGACTTCCTCTTCTCCACAAAGCAGTGCCTTTCTCTCACACTCCATTTCCTTGCATTATTAAACCCTAATAAGATAGCAATGCCTTTATATTTCTAAATTCTACAGCTATCCTTTCTCACTTCAACTCCTCTGGAGCCTAATTTATCTGTCTACTTACCTGATTACATAAACTCAGCACCCATAGTAGTTCTATCTAATCTAATCTAATCTAATCTAATCTAATCTAATCTAATCTAATTTATCTATCTATCTATCAACAACACTTGAGAAAAAATATTGCAGAGAGGAGAGGGAAGAGGGTAAGTCTATTGTAACCAGACCCAAATCCTTGTTCCACACGTTTCTAAGATCCCTGGGTCTGGGTAGCAATTGGTTACTGTTCCTAACTCTGGTCTCTCGGGAACACTCTCAAGTGCAGACCCCATGTCTGATATCCTTCTTGGGAAGTAGGACACAGCAGTCTGGACACCAATACCTCAGCTGTCCATGAGCTCGGAGGAGAGATTCCCAGCTCATGGACAGCTCATTATAGCTTCTAAAATAGCAGTGTGTCCATGGTGGCATGAGTGGCTACTCAGGATAGCTGCCCTGAGTACAATCCCATGCAACCTTCTAGATACATACTTGGGTGGCTAGTCCGAACTGCTGCTGCTGCCACCATGGATGCACTGCTATTTTTGGGCACTAACTCAAGCAGAACTAGCATGGGTACATCTACACGAGCTATGAATGCGTTTCTCTTGTTTAAGAGTGTTTCTCTTGATTAAAATGTCAGTTGGGCAAGTTAAACACTAGCACACTGCATGAAAGCTTATTGACCCTTTGAGGCCTAAAAAACGTTTTTTTAATTGTGATTCCCCGCCCTTTTTCTCCTACAGAGAGATTAGTTAGAGTTGCTATTTTGAAAGCAGATGATAACTGTCTACTGAGAACCTCCCCTATTAAGCTAATGCATGTACCCCCAGTAAATAGAGCAAGATAATGATGCCTGCTGGAAAGAGTTTGAAATAGGCATCATTGTAAAATTTGGAGAGGGAACAGGTTACCTAATAGGTCTTTTCCATTACTAGTTTTGATGCTTCTAAGGGTACGTCTACATTTGAGCTGGGAGGTTTGAAAAGTGATCAGTACACACCTTCTAAAAATCAGGCCTTGTCAGGTGTCTCAAGTTGTGCACCCAAAACTGGAAGCAGGCAAAATTACTTGTCACTTGGTAATAATCAAGGCTGCTGAGTTTTCAGTGGTGATTACTCTGCCTGCAGCTTACTTATCCCAGCTATTATGTTCGATCAAAGCTTCTATCATTGCTCTAGAATGTTTGACATGTGAGTGAATTTGGCCTTTTTTTTCTTTGTAGCCCTGCTTCTTTATTTACCTATATTTATGCTCTCTTCAAAGGCATTTGTTTAGGAAATTTGTAAATTTAACAAAAAGAAAAAGAAAGATGTTAAACACTACAAGATGTGAAACAGATGGTTTATATTGCAGGTTAATCCATGAATGCTCTTGGCAAGATATACAGCTGATTCTGTAGCTGGGAGGCTAAAGGTCTGAGTGCATCATAGAAGAGTTATCAGGCATGACTACAGGTGAGCTGAAATCAGGGCAGCTGAATTTGAGTTAAGGTGTGTTTGAAACTGGGTGGATGAGTGTCATTTGAGGGCATCTCTGCTTATCATCTTGGCTTACCCTGAAAGGCTGCTCTGTTAGAGGCCAAAAGGGTACTGTCGGAATAACTGAATTGTCTTGGGAAAGGAGTGAACTAGCACTGTTGGATCATGTCCACTGCTGAAGGTTTCTTAACTTTAAGGGCAAATTGAGTCATGTCAAAAAATGACTATATCTTAGTTTTTGTGGTATTTTATCTTGAGTATTTAAAAAAGCCTACTTTGTTGTTTTTCTGCCCTGTTTTGCAATATGCATCTCCATTGTTGCATACCCAGGTGTATATGTCCCTTGAGATAATGCTAAGGAAACCCTTGTGCTCACTGGCACTTTCTGTATTTGTTTGTTGGTTGGTTTATTTACTTATTTTGAACTGTTGACTTCAAAGTTGTTGACTCCAAAACATGTTTGACTTGCCCTGCATGCGGGAAGCAAATGGCTTCCTGAGAGCCTGGAAGAAACCACATCCCACTGGGTGTGTCTGTGGATGTGCCATACACACAGAGCAACCAGCACAGCAACTCTGCCACAATACTATGGTAATGAGAGAGAGAGAGCTAATCTTCTTTCTCTCACCTCATCATCTAACTTACACCAGTTTTGACCCAGTTTCATTCCCTTAAACTCAGTTAGTGACTCCGGGCCAGATTCTGTCTCCAGTGGTGCTGAGTGGCTGTTATCTCGTGGAATGTGACTGAGTGAGATTTTCCATAGTGTGTGGGAGTTCTCATCTGGAAAACGAC
Source organism: Dermochelys coriacea (assembly GCF_009764565.3). Classification (NCBI taxonomy): domain Eukaryota; kingdom Metazoa; phylum Chordata; order Testudines; family Dermochelyidae; genus Dermochelys; species Dermochelys coriacea. The sequence goes on along the minus strand of NC_050073.1, from coordinate 92,896,759 downwards.
TGGCATGTCCGGCTTGTGTGCCAGCCCCTTCCTGTTAGTCCCTGTATAGGGAGCATGCAAGGGGAGTGGTCAGATTGTTGCTGTGCTACATCTATTCTCAGCTAGTGGACAATACCTTTTGTAGTTCTGTCAGCTGGCGTAGCTTAGAGCAGACTTAGCCTCAGACTATTCTGGCTTCAGTTTGGAAGTAGGCTGGGAAGAAAATAAGGGAGCTAACTGGCTTCCTGAGAGCACATCATGAGCAGGTTTTCAGCTGCAGCAGGCCTTCCTAGACTCATGCTCACTTACTGATGTGTATCTTAGGGCTTGTCTACATTATCCGCTGAATGAACCCACTAGTATAGACATGATAAATCGACCGCCAAGTGCTCTCCCATTGACTCCGGTACTCCACCAGGCCGAGAGACGCAGGCAGAGTTGACGGGAGAGCATCAGCTGTCAACTTACCACAGTGAAGACACCGCAGTAAGTAGATCTAAGTACGTCAACTTTGGCTACATTATTCACGTAGCTGAAGTTGCATAACTTAGATCGATTCCCCCCCGCCACAGTGTAGACCAGGCCTAAGACCCTCTTAAACTTCACCTCAGGCTTTGACTTGCTGTGTCCAAGGCAGTCTAAACTTATGTACGTTACTTGCTGAAAGACCAGGAGAGAAGGCCAAGAAAAACAGCTAATATGAGGGTGTGACGTTATTGACATAAACTGCAACCATATAGATCATTGTTGCAATCACTGTTATATATTTGCAGCAAATATTGTACAAAGGTTGTTGAGTGAGGTGCCTATGAAAATATTATGATCTGCTGGTTATGATTATGCTATCTGTGTGCATGTATCAACTTTATGAATATTAGCTATGTACTTGTATCTCAATGTGTTTGATTTTAAGTAGAATTAGTGAAGCATTTGGTCAGTATCTTTAGAAAGGAATTTGCAGATTAATTGCCCAATCAAGAAACATTTAACCGACAAATGGACATTGGGAGACTCCCAACGCTTAACTGACTATGGACCTTGGGAGACTCCAATCCACATGAGAAGTCTTCCTGGGAATGTTCAAGGTAGCATGTGAGCAATGGCTGCTCTCTCTGTAAAGAACTGAGTCATGAATGGACATGTGACTTGCTCATGTGATTCCAAACTCCATCTTGCTGCTGTGATTTTCCACAGTAAGAACAAAGGGGTGTCCTTCCACATGGCAGAGGATATAAAAGGCCCTGGAAACCCCTCCATCTTGTCTTAAGTCTTGCTTCTTACCTCTGGAGGAACTTTGCTACACAGTGAAGCTCCGAACAAAGGACTGCATGACCCATCCAAGCTGTGGATGTTCTCCAGAGACTTAATTTGAACTTGCAGTTTATTCCATCAGTGCTACAAGCCTGAACCAAGAACTTTGACATTACTGTATGTAATTGATTCCATTTAACCAATTTTAGCTTTCATTTATATTTGTTTCCTTTTATGAATAAATCTTTAGATTTTAGATTCTAAAGGATTGGCAACAGCATGATTTGTGGGTAAGATCAGACTTGGGTCTGGGGCTTGGTCCTTTGGGATCAGAAGAACCTTTTTTCTTTTACTGGGGTATTGGTTTTCATAACCATTCATCCTCATAAGGAGCAGTGCTGGTGGAGAAACTGGGAAACTAGAGTGTTTAAGGGAATTGCTTGTATGACTTCTGGTTAGCCAGGGGGTAAAACTGAAGTCCTCTCTGTTTGGCTGGTTTGGTGTGCAAGGAACCCCAGCCTTGGGCTGTAAGTGCCATGCTCTAAGCAATTTGTCCTAAATTGATACTCTCAGTAGTGTCCCGCCAGAGGCCACATCATTACAGAGGGTGTAAATTAAAGTGGGTTAATCTATACTGATATAATTAAAACAGTAATACATTCATAAACATCTCTTCAAATAGATGTGTCAGGTCATTAAGGCAGCACCTGAGTTTGATGCAACATGTTTCCTTAAAGCAGATGGGATCCCATCAGTTTGGCGGTGGCCCAGCGAAATTTGCTGGTAGGCTGCACTGTAGCCTTTATGTTTTTACAGTTAGTTTATCTTCAGCTAGGAAACTCTGAATAAGAAACAGATGGTAATTAATTCTGGACAGGGCAGAAGTGAAATGAAGAGAGTAGTTCACTGAGCATCAGGACTCCTGGGTTCTATTTCTGACTGCCACTGATTCTCTGTGTAAGGGAAATCACTTAAATTCTGTGTGCCTTTGTTTAGCCATCCATAAAATGAGCATAATAGTATCTATCTTACAGGTGTGTAATGTAACAACAGCAATATATACTTTGCAGGTGTGTTGAGAAGCTTCTTGTTAATTTATAAGCCTTGAAATCCTCTAAATTTAGATTCACCTTTTACTAAGTATTGTTAATAGTTATTGAATGATAGTCACATAGACATCTTTTAATATTTGCCTTAACTAGAAAGCTCCAGCCATAAACCGTATACAGTTTCTCCCTGAAGGACTCTTCAGACTAACTGTCTCCAGGTTTCTTTATTATGTCATCTCTGTTGGCCTGTAACTGTCTTGTTGGATATTGGGGAAATGATCAGACATTACAACTGTCATAAATATAAAGGAAAGGGTAACCACCTTTCTGTATACAGAACTATAAAATCCCTCCTGGCTAGAGGCAAAACCCTTTCACCTGTAAAGGGTTAAGAAGCTAAGATAACCTCGCTGGCACCTGACCAAAATGACCAATGAGGAGACAAGTTACTTTCAAAGCTGGTGGGGCGGGGGTGGAGAAGGCTCTGTCTGTCTGTGTGATGCTTTTGCTGGGAACAGATCAGGAGTGCTCTTCAGAACTTCTGTTAAGTTAGTAAATAATCTAGCTAGAAATGCATTAGATTTCCTTTTGTTAAATGGCTGGTAAAATAGGTTGTGCTGAATGGAATGTATATTCCTGTTTTTGTGTCTTTTTGTAACTTAAGGTTTTGCCTAGAAGGATTCTCTATGTTTTGAATCTGATTACCCCGTAAGGTATTTACCATCCTGATTTTACAGAGGTGATTCTTTTACTTTTTCTTTAATTAAAAATCTTCTTTTAAGAACCTGATTGCTTTTTCATTGTTCTTAAGATCCAAGGGTTTGGGTCTGTGTTCACCTATGCAAATTGGTGAGGATTTTTATCAAGCCTTCCCCAGTAGGACTTGGGGGGATATTTTGGGGGGAAGACATCTCCAAGTGGGCTCTTTCCCTGTGCTTTGTTTAACACGCTTGGTGGTGGCAGCATAGGGTTCAAGGACAAGGCAAAGTTTGTACCTTGAGGAAGTTTTTAACTTAAGCTGTTAAGAATAAGCTTAGGGAGTCTTTCATGCAGGTCTCCATCTTTGTACCCTAGAGTTCAGAGTGGGAAACAACCTTGAGAACAACTGTGAATTTCAAATGTTACTTTCTCATGCAAATCAAACAAAGAAGCTTTTATTCCCTCTTACACAATAATATCTGTCCAACGTACTTGTTCCCATATCACGTAGCACATGACCCCAGTTGCTTTTAAATATCAAGATCAGCTGTTTCATAACTACATACTAGTAGCCATGCTATTTTCCCTTTATACCAAAAAATGACAGAATCATAGTTTCATCAAAAAAGAGCACCTAAGCCCCCTTTTTGCATGTCCATTTGTTAAACATTTCTATGGTCACAGCAAGAATCACTAGCCAAAATATCACCAGCTGCTCCATGTTGTCAATCAAAACCATTGTGGTCTAATCAGGGGAGATCTAGGTTTCTGCTGGAGACATTCATGCGAAGGAAGCTCAAAGCAACTAAGGAACAACAAGGGAAACATTTTAACTTCTTCCTTTTCAACTTGCTTTATTCCCAAGAGGATATGGGCCACATTCTCTATTGGCATAACAGCATTGGCTTCAGTGGGATTATGATAGCACATAATATGTAGTATGCGCTCCTGTTATGTTCAGCACCAAAATACCAGTGAAAATGAGGTAGGATCAAAAGAGGCTAAAATAGGAAAGAACAAGTTAAAATTTACTTAGACAAATTAGATGTTTTCAAGTCACCAGGGCCTCATGAAATGCATCCTAGACTACACAAGGAGCTGACTAAGGAGCTATCTGAGACATTAGTGGTTATCTTTGAAAAGTCATGGAATATGGGAGAGATTCCAGAAGACTGGAAAAGGGAAACTATAGTGCCAATCTATCAAAAGGGAAATAAGGACAATCCGGGGAATTATAGACCAGTCAACTTAACTTCTGTACCCGGAAAGATAATGGACGAAATAATTAAGCAATCAATTTGCAAATAGCTAGAATATGATAATAAGGTGATAAATAACAGTCAGCATGGTATTTGTCAAGAACAAATTATATCAAACAACCTGATCGCTTTCTTTGACAGGGTAACATGGATGGGGGGAAGCTGTAGATGAGGTATATCTTGACTTTAGTAAAGCTTTATTACTGTCTCACATGACCCTCTTATAAACAAACTAGAGAAATGCAACCTAGTTGGAGCTACTATAAGGTGGGGGCAAAACTGGTGGAAAACCATTCCCAGAGTAGATAGCAGGGTTCACAGTCATGCTGGAAGGACATAACAAGTGGGGTCATACAGGGATCAGTTCTAGGTCCAGTTCTGTTCAATATCTTCATAAATTATTTAGATAATGGCATAGAGAATACAGATAAGATTTGTGGATGATACCAAGCTGGGAGGTATTGCAGGTGCTTTGGAGGACAGGATTAAAATTCAAAATGATCTGGACAAACTGGAGAAATGGTCTGAAGTAAATAGGATGAAATCCAATAAGGACAAATACAACATACTCCATTTAGGAAGGAACAATCAGTTGCATACATACCAAATTGGAAATGACTGCCTAGGAAGGAGTACTGTGGAAACAGATCTGGGGGTCATAGTGGAGCACAAAGTAAACATGAGTTAATAGTGTAACACTGTTGCAAAAAAGTGAACATCATCCTGGGATGTATAAGCAAGACAGGAGATGTAATTCTTCCGCTCTATTCTGAGCTGATTAGGCACCATATTTCAGGAAGGATGTGGACAAACTGGAGAACGTCCAGAGAAGAGCAACAAAAATTATTAAAGGTCTAGAAAACATGACCTCTGAGGGAAGTTTGAAAAGATTGGGTTTGTTTAGTCTGGAAAAGAGAATACTGAAGGGGGACATGATAACAATTTTCAAGTACATAAAAGGTTGTTACAAGGAGGAGGGAGAAAAATTGTTTTTCTTAACCTCTGAGGATAGGACAGGAAGCAACAGGCTTAAATTGCAGTAAGGGAGGTTTAGGTTGGACATTAGGAAAAACTTCCTAATTGTCAGGGTGGTTAAGCACTGGAATAAATTGCCTAGGGAGGTTATGGAATCTCTATCATTGGAGATTTTTATGAGCAGGTTAGACAAACAACTATCAAGAATGGTCTAGATAATATTTAGTCCTGCCATGAGGCAGGGGACTGGACTAGATGACCTCTCCTGGTCCCTTCCAGTCCTATGATTCTTTGAGTCTATGAAATAATGTGGAGATTGGAGCTCTATAAAATATGCCAGAAAGAATGAGTGATCCTCCAGCTGTGGCACCATCCAGCTTGACATTCTTCCCAAACTTTGCTTTGTTCCACACTATGTAGTGAGGGTGTTCCTTTGGCCATCTATATACATAATATGATTCACTACAGTCACCGCCGGGTGATGAAGGTAGAAGGTGACAGCTGCATAACTGCACACTGCAACATTATTTCAGACAAGAAATGAGGAAGACTACAACATGGGGTTTAAATATAAGAATTACCAGAGATGGAATTTGGACACCCTTGAAATTGCAACATATGTCCTGGAATCTTTGATACCTATAAATGATCAGGATCTCAATTTTACAGCCAGTCTGAAAGAGGACCTCTCCTGCATCATAGCGACCCATGGCATCAGACTGACAGTAGTACTAACTCAGTAGGAACTGTAACACACACTGAATCACTTGCATTACGTCTGTGCATTGATGGAGTTTGTATGTGTATAACTTGCACTTGCAAGAGATAAGAACATTTAGTGGACATTAAGGAATGTGAAGGGAAAAAGGAAGGAAAAACATATAGCTATGAAAATAAAAAGGATGGACCCATTTCAGGAAAGAAAGAAAAAAAAAACCCTTTAACTATGTTCACTCATGACAGGTGGATATAAATCTGAGTAAGTGATTTACCTGACTGATTAGAATGAAAAGAAACTTGAAAATGGTTCCTTAAATAAAGCAAATCCCCACTCATCTCAGAAGGCCAATTTTTTTTACAATAAAATATGATAACATCTAAATGTTGAAAGGGAAAACAACTCAGGAAATGGTTCTTGTTAATCTGAAATTTTACCTGGGATAATTAAAGGTGTGATCTGCAGCAAAACCATCAATCATCTCCTGTGTCTGACTGCTATTTCTGTGGTTAAATTCCGAGCATAACTAGTGTGGTTGGTAATCACAAGTCAGTGGAGACATTTACCAGGAGTAAGGTTACCCTGGGTCATATTCTCTTTGATGTAAGTGGCCTCAGTTATTGATGGGCCATACTCAGAAACTCTGGGGTTGAGTTCAAATAAAGCACCCCAAAATAATGGTTAAAGTTAGCTCTATAATGGGTACATACAAGGCTTGATCCAAAGCCTATTAAAGTCAATGGGCGTTTTTCCACTGGCCTCAAGGGGCTTTGGATCAGGCCCTAAGAATGTATAGATAATCAAATACTAAGACTTGTCATCTGATCCTTACCCAAAATATTCAGGTCCATTGGGTCTGCAAAACTAAGCTGATATCTCAGAAGATCAGATTTTAACATGGCTACTTTTTACCATTTGTTTCCAGACACAGTCAGAAGCCATAATATAGAAATAATGAGAATAGACGAAGAATAATTTTCAAATCTCAGGAGAAAGCATAGATCCAGGGGAGTTTCATGAGATGGTGCAGCCTGACCTTGTTCACTCATCTTTACTAGTACTCCTTCGGTCCCTTTTTTGTAATAATTCGACCCTGAAGAGTTGTCATTCCTGTTTCACTCTGCTCTGCCCATCCATTGGAGAGAATCAAAATCTTACCGATCAACAACGATGGCAGCCACCCTTGCCAATTCTGATAAGGAGTTTTGGAAAGAAATTTAAGTTACAGCAGAAATCTAGTGTAGGTCTCTCCTTACTGATTCATTAGCAGATTAAAATGGTTGAGATCTTCCTAACTTGTATAGATGTCAGAAAAGTCTCCTAACTTCTGGATGTTAACTGTGCACAATCTCCACTTAAGAGAGTGTTCAGCAGTGGATCTTGGCTGTCTGAAAGCTGGATAATAATTTAAAAATTAGAGAGACGAGGTGGGTGAGCTAATATGTTTTTTTGAGCCCACTTCAGTTGGTGAGAGAGACAAGCTTTAAAGCTGCACAGAGCTCTTTTTCAGGTCTGTGATGTCTCAGAATGTCACAGCTCAATTCAAAATTGAACCGATAGTTTAGCATAAGTTGATGCATGGGCAGCGGGTGAACAAGCCATTGGGAGAGGCTAGCCCCCTCCCCCTCTGCCTGAGACCCTTCCCCTTCCCCACCTCTTCTGCCCCCAGCTCCATCCAGAGCCCAGAGCACAAACCTCCCCACTACCGTGGCCGCCAGCCCCCCTATGCACCCCCAGCCCCAGAGGGCTGGGCGAGCGGCTTTACCCCGGCTCCCCCCCCCAGAGCACTGGGAGGTGGCGCGGCTGGAGCACTCCCAGCCCCAAGTGCAGGGTGAGCAGCACGGTCGGAGCACCCCCAGCCTCAGAGCACAGGGCAGGCAGTGCAGCCAGAGTGCCTCCCGCCCCAGCCAGGTGGGCAACATGGTCGGAGTACCCTCAACTCCAGCCCTGGAGTGTGGCATGGCCCCAGTTCCAATGCCCCCAGCCCTGGGCTGTGTGAGCACTGGCCCCAGCCTGCCAGCCCCAGCCTCTTGGCCATGGAAGAACGGGAAGGGAACTGGAAACAGGTAGGAGAGCATCTGGGGGCGGAGCATGAGTGGAACCATGCCAGGTTGTTTGGGGAGGCACAGCCTCTCCCAGCCTATGATACCCATCACTAATGAGTAGATAACACATATTTTAAGGGAACATTCAAGGTGGAGTGGCCCATTAACATCCCTGTAGTCATAAGACAAAAATGGGGGGTTAATGGCTTAAAGATTGTTGTAACAAGCCATAAATCCAGTGTCTTTATAAAGACCATTATTTTTAGTGTCTGGATAAGTTGGGTGGGGGGTTGTTTGAAGGCTAGAAGAGGGGTTCAAGAAAAATTTCTTTCAGTATGGGTATGGTTGTTGTTGTTTTATGATACCCCATATGGGTTCCAATGTGGGTTGGTAGGTGACAACCAGTGGCGTGTGGTCAGAGGGCAGTTTAGTGTGTATTGAAGCAGATTATCTCAGAGTATTTGGATGGACTGTTCCATGATCCTCTCCAAACTCATCATCAGAAGCAAGATCCCCACAAACCAGGACATACCTCTCAAAGTGGCAACAGACCCCGCCAGAACAATGGACGCAAACCCTGCAGACACATCTTTACTGTTACACTGATCAAAATACCCCCCCCCACACACACACAACATAACTTTTGAGATCCATGGGTCCTACTCATTCGTATCACAACATGTGGTGTATCTCAACCAGTGCACTAAATGCCCCAACACTATGTGGATTAAATCACTACGCTGTCAGATGAACTCACACAGGAATATGATGATAGACAAAAGCACCATATCAGTTGTGGGTGAACACTTTTCACAAACTGATCACTCTATATCTGACCCATCAGTCCTCATCCTCTAAGGAAACCTGTACAACACTTTCAAAAGATGAGCCTGGGAGCTTAAATTCATAACTTTGCTAGACACTAAAAATCATGGTTTTAATACAGACACTGAATGTATGGCTTATTACAACAATCTGTTACCCACTAAGACACCCTTTTTGTCCTATGTCTACTGTGGTGTTAATCTTCCACTTCTGCTTGAATGATCCCTTAAAATATGTACTAACTACGTATGCTAAACTATTCCCTTAGAGAATATGTGCTAACTATTTATGCTAAACAATCTGTTTGTTCTTATGTTTAGCTGTGACACTCTGAATACCTTTCCCAGACCTGAGGAAGAGATCTGTGTAGATGGAAACCTTGTCTCTCTCACCAGAAGAAGTTGATTCAATAAAAGATATTACCTCATCCACCTTGTCTCTCTAATATCCTGGGACTGACACTTCTACAACATGGCATACAAATTTAAAAATCAGACAGATAGCTAGACCTTCTTGAGTGTATTTGAAATCATTATAAACTAAGAAGATGTCTCTGTGGATACAGTTACTTTTCTCCAGATGCCCTAAGGAACTGGAATGTGTATGTGTACATGAAGCACACTTGGAAGGATGGAAAGGGAAAAAAAGAAATGAAAGAGCAATTAGTATGAAGCACGGAGTGGCTGCAGAAGTTAAAAGAAAAAAATATTTTTGTTCTTTTCCATCAAAATTTGAGAGGGTTTTTTTGAATAAAAGAATTATTTTGTTTTGGATTTTTTTTATAATTAAGACAAGGCTTCTTAGAGTAGTCAATATGTGAAATATCTTGTGAGAATGTCTGCATCCAGTGGAGCACTGGTCTGATCCAGCATGGCAGTTCCTATATTCTTGTATAAAAGAGTAGCTCCACTGAACTCATGCAGATAGTATAAAATTGGTGTAAGTGAGAAGAGAATCAGACATTACAGCTTTTATTGTCTGTTAATCATTATGCACATTTTATGAGGCTAGACAAATAATAACTAATGTTAATACTACTAATTTCTTAGAAACATTAACTCTTTTTTAATCTGGTCCCCTGGACAGGTAACTGATTGGAGAGAGAAAATCAAATGAGGAAAAATCAGAGCAGTATAGACAAGGATATAATTTCAAGGTTTAATTAATACATTCTTTTTTAAAGTCACAGAAACTATATGGCCAAATGAATGATTGTTAATGGCAGGCAGGCAGGCAGTATTTTTGATGCAAGCTGTATAGGTTACCCAGGCTACAAACTGCAGATCTTAGCAAAACTGTGCATTCATGACATAGAAATGAGCCTCTCCTCCTATGGGAGACCAATCCTTAGACGTAAAGAATGAAAGGCCGAGTGTTTGACATGTTTATCTATGACAACTGTGAGCCAAGGATGATCATGTTTGGCAGTTTGAAGTGGGAGCATTTGAGTTGTTTCAACTCTTTTCAGTATTCCCTTCAAATTACAACAGGCTGCTTTGGGTAAACATTGTAAATTGCTCATTATGGCAGGGAGATCGAAGGTCTCTCTCTCTCTCTCTCTCTCTCTCTCTCTCTCTTATCCCTTCCTAGACCCCTTTGCTATTATCCCACATTCAGCTTGAGATGCTGGGGGAAAAAATCAGGGCAGCCTATGGTTCTTCTTTACAGTCATTGATTTCCCTTTGACTCTAACCTATCTCCCCCTTTCCCGATATTCTGGCTGAATACCACAAAATGTTACCGTGAGTATACCCTAGAATTTTAAGTGATGATGAGTGTTGCTATCTTCACACCCATTTAGGCTAGGTACTACAACATTTTTCCATGTCTGAGCATAGTTGCCAAAAGTTGTGTTGACTGATATGATGCCACAGATATTTTCTCCTGGTTTATGGGGACCATTAAAGCATGTTTAGCACCATGTCAATTAACACCAAACATGTTGAAACATGGCAATAACATCTGACTATTGTAATGTAAGACATGGCCTTAGTGTTCACTTTTCACAAACACTTGAACAATTGACTTTACTTGCTTGGATATTTCTGGAAAGTGACTTTCAACCTTGCACATGGAAATACTTGCCCCCAAATTACTTATTATTACAGTAGCACATAGAGTCCTTAACTGAAATCATGGTCCCATTGTAGAAAACATGTAGAAACAGACAAATTTCAATATAAATAGATAAGACAGATGATGGGCAAGTGAAAGGAAGTAGCAATACTTCCATGCTAGAGATGGAAACTGAGTGCAGAGAAAATAACTGTTTGATTCATATTTTGTCTTACACAGTTCACCCCTTCCCACTATTAGGCCAGATCTACGCTACCACTTACTTTGGTATAACTTATGTCACCAAGGGGTGTAAATAAACCACCCATCTGAGCAACATAAGTTACACCGACATAAGCACCAGTGTGGACGGTGCTATGTCAGCAGGAGAGCTTCTCCCGCCAGCATAGCTGTCTCTCGCTGAAGTGGATTATTTATGCCAGCAGGAGAGCTCTCTCCTGTCAGCATAGAGTGTCTTCACCAGATGTGCTACAGAGAGTAGCTTTGTCAGTGCAGCTGTACCAATGTAGCACTTTGAGTGTAGATTAGCCCTTATTTTCCTTAAAAATCCTAATTATAGTAACAATCAGATGAATACAGAGCATTGACATTTCCTTTGTGTCCTGAAACTTAACATGTTCTTATTTTCTGAATAAGATGACCTTTCAAAATAGCATTCAAATTCCTGATAGCTTATCTCAGCACATGGGGACTATACAATTATTTTACTGCTTATTTAAATTAGACCTGGAGCCAAAATACAAAATTTGACTTTGGAATCAAACTGCTGTAAAGTTTAGGGAAGTTTTGGTCTGGGTTTTGGTTTAGGGCCACCTCTGAAATAGATCGTACCAATTCTTTTATCTGCAAAATAGGACTGGAAATCTCACGAAAACAATGATGGGAACCCAGATAGGTAGGAAGGTAGATGGATCATGCTTTCTTCTCCCATTTCCATTTGGAACCAGGAAGAACAGAGTAGCACAAAATAGATAAATAAATAAATGAAATTTAATAATGTCAAGAAAATGTTTTCCATTTCCAAAAGATTCAGGCACATTTCAAGTCTTGGGCAAAGCACTGAGTTGGTCCTTATTTTAGCCAAACCACATATACACATCCATGACATTTATGTTGAAATTTGGGTGGTGCAAAATATAAAGGTCCTGATCCTTAAAGCCTTACATCAGCCCAGATATGATATCCTTACTCCTGCTAAGTAGTGCCTTACTCCACAAGTGGTCCTTCTGAAACCAGAGGGAGCCCCTTATAAAGTACTGCTCATCATGAATAAGTGTATCAGAACTTAGCCCTCTATAAGTATTCTGGGGGGAGTCAGTAGTCAGTGAGACAGCTTAGCATGGACAAGGCCTACTTACATGTATATGGATTTGGAATATTTGGTCCCTTTTGCCTTTTCACTCTTGGGTTCATCCTGCATAGGGACATCAGCGTAATGAGTTTGATGATCCCATTATCGCCTTGTGGTGAAAAATATTTTGTGACATCTGAAAACCACCATCCACCAATTTAACCTAATGGCTATCTCATGTTACTAGAGATGATTGCTATCAGGAATGGAAAGAGCATTCACCATGTACAGGAAGTTTCTCCTGCATTCACTATGCTTGATTCCCGCCAGAGTGGACACCTTGAGTTTTCATAAGCACTATAATTCTCCATCTACTCACAAAACATCTGCTTCCATCAGAAAGGTATTGCAAAGAATAACATTTTACTAGTTATATTACAAGAGAAAACTCTAGGAAATGCTGTTACTCAAATGGTATTTTACTGTTACTGACACCAGCATGAATGTTTTCCTGATTGTCTTTTTACCCATGATGTATTACATCATTTTTAGTACTTATCATAAATGACCCATTTCTAAACTCTTATTAGACCCAAATAATTACTTATATAAAAAGTGTTCTCTAGCTGCTAGAGCAGGGGGCTGAGTATCAGGACTGATGGGTACAGTTTTTGTCTCTGCTACTGTTTCGTACCATGTGACCATATTGTTATTCTTATGATTTGATTGCAGTAAAGCCTAGAGGCCCCAACTATGTATTGCCACTGTGATAAGCAAGGTACAAACACATGGTGAGAAACAATCCTGTCCTTGAAAAGACTACAATCTGAACAGAAAAGCAAGATAAAGGGTGGGAGGGAAAACAGAGGCACAGAAAGTGCAGAGCAGTGGAAGTGCTAAGAAGGGAACCCAGATTTCCTGACTCCCTGCCCAAATGTACTATTCACTAGACATGTCACTTCATACCACTGTGCTTCAGTTTATCCATCTCTAGAATGGGTATAATGTTAGTGAATATACTTCTTGGTGGAAAGGCAGGGAGGATGGGGATGTGATGTTTAGTTAACTGATGTTTCTACAGGGCTTTGAGCTCCCCAGATGAAAGGTCCAGGTGTAATTATTGTGGTTGTGAGATTCCCTTTGGTATTTTTTGAGAGAGAAATGTGACAAGATCAGAAATCTCAAAATTAACACCTGGCCAGAGATTTAAAAAGACAAGTTATTATTGTCCCCAGGGTACAAAGCACTGCATGTAGCATTCTACTCCAGCTTAGCAGAGAACCAGCAGGTTTCCTTTTATGCTGACTGTCAGAATTATTTTCAGGACATTTCCTTTTTAGATGTTTTTACTGAAGAGGCTACTGTGGTGAAGATAAAACTACAACTTCTCCTGTCTCACTAAGCTTTCCATCCTCCTTCCCTTTCTTGTATCCAAGTCCCTTTCCTGCTGGTTCTTTCCCTCTTGAAAGGGCTGCTACAAAGCATTTGACAGGACCCTTTGATTTACGTTTATTGAGAGTGTTCAACTCTTAGAACTACAGCCAAGGTATGTCTGAAACTTTCAATAAAAGCAGAGAGAGACAGAGCAGGTCTGGTGGCTCAGCAGGCAAATGTAAGGTTTGCCAATAAAGACAGTGGGAGAGTCTCAGAGGTAAAACTCCAAATAGCTGATGGGAGGTGGGGAGGAGAAGATATGTAAGAAGCATGAGACCTGTTCCCCCGTTAGCCATTTTGGTCAAGTACTAGAGATAGATGTAATTGTGATATTAAGGAATTATGGGTGTAACTAGGCCTGATCACTCCAGAATAAAGCTACATGAAAAATTATAATCAGTCTTTCCCCCTTCCCCCACTTTTTCAGTATTTTGGAATTTCTTCACAATGTTCAAAATTGGCTTTGGCCATGTTGGTTAATTACATAAGCCTGTATATATGGTGTTTGTAGCAACATTAGTAAGTCATATGATATTATTTCCCTTTCCTGATTCAATGAATCATATAATTAACCAACACAATGTGGATTCTGAATTCAAATAGTATATCTGAATGTATGTGAAAACTTTGCTTTCTATACATTTTGGTCTTAAAATTTACTCTTTGCAAACATGTTTGCCAGGGAAGTACTACTGCTTATATATTTGCAAAACATGAACACAAATTCACTTTCAAAGTCAAATGAATGTTCACAGAAATGTTTTACCTACTATTCACCTAACTCTACTTAACTCCAAGAATAATAAAGGATATTTGAGTTGGAAACAAGCCATTTGTCTGAAGGGGACTTAAAGGATGTGTAAAATGGCTTAGGCAAATGCTTTGTTATGGATAAAGGAAAAGAGAAAATTTTGTTCCCAAGCCTTATAATTAGAGATGGGCTTGAATTACAATGTCTGTGTCTGAGCTTTTTGAAAGAGTCGGGGTGTTTCTATCTGAGGTTTTGATTAGCTCATTGCAGACATGAGGTCAAATGTGGATCACATAAGTTTGGGGTTTTTCCAAGTCTGTTCTTTTGGCTCACGCCCATCTCTGCTTTGAAATACAGAGGGTGAAAAATCAACCCCCTCAATCCAAACTCTAAATTCCAATACACCTAACTTCAGTCAAATTCAGATTTGGATTTATGGTTTGATTTATGCCCGTTTGTGCTCAATCCAAACATGAACTTGGATAAAGTTCAGTGTATTTGGATTCATTGTTGATATTTGACTTATTTTAGAGAGGTGTCATCTGTGAACTTAGAACACGGGCTGGATCTGCATTCGGGTTTAGGTTTAGGCTCTGCTGTGCTTATAGGCAAAAGAATAACATACTAAGGTGTACAGACAGAGATATGGCCACACAGAAAGAAACATGGAGTGAGAGTGAGAAATGAATCCTGGTCGCCTGCCACCTGAGGAACGTTGCACATACGCTAAGAATAAGTTCCTCAGTTTTTGAGATTACTTGAGAATTCTTTAAAAACTGAAGGTAGAATATGTCCGTAGGCTAAAAACCAATCAAATGAATTATTATTTTTGTCCATCTCAGGAACACAAACAAAGAAAATGTGGGATGAATTATATCAGGAGAAATTCCAAATGGTGAGATCTATTAGATAGGGGAATAATCTCCCAAGAGAAGTGGTGGAATCCTAATCACTGGAGATAGTTAAAACTAAACTGAACAAAACATTGTAGATAATATTGCAGGAAACAAACCTTACACTGCCTAAAGCGGTTGGACAATGAGTTTAAAATATTGTTTTCCAGCTGTACTTTATACATGCTATGGGAACCACTGGAGGGGATTCCTTGTCACATTGCTGTGACAAATTGTCTGGAAAGCTTCAAAATGCACTGAGCAGAAATTCAGTAAACAATGATAAAGGCAGATATGAATATTTAACAGTGGTGTGCGTGTATGTTTTTATGCAGGTGTAACATACATAAGTTTCCATATGAGGTAGCCACAGACAAACACAATTAATACAGTAAAAGAATATTTTAGGTGAAATGAAGGAGGTGAGAAGAGCACTTGGAGTAAAATATGTGTTACCCTCCTTCATTGAAACAAAACATCCAGTGTCCTCCCCTTCCCTCCCCCTCCCGCCAATCTCAAGGATACTTAATGCCTTACATAGCAGCCTGGTGAGCATATGTTCTTGGTTAGGGACCCATTGTTTGTGAAATTGTTGCAAGTTTCAGATTTCTATGTGGCAAGCAGAAAACCCAGCCCCCTGGGTGGTAGCAGTTGGGGCCATTCTGAGGTAGGTAAACATTAAAGTGAGGAATTTATGAGTCTACCACTCAGCTATATGGAACACTGGGCAAGTCTGGGTTGTTTTTTTTTTTTTGGTTTGTTTGTTTTTCTGTTGTTGCTTGACTTCAAACACAGCAGAGAGCTACCTGGCTGTAGGTAAAAAGATCAACATCTGCAAATAATAATAGCTACCCTTTGGATTGCAGCTTGCACAAAGGCTGGAAAGAAATTGTACATGTTTAAAAATGGAGAAAGTTGTGTCTAAGTTCATTGCCTAAAGCATTTTTGCCTAAGAAAATTGACTAGGTTAAAGAAATGGAGTGGGAGAATGAAACATAATTAGGGGAGCTACCACATGGCATTCTGGTTACCGTCTGAAAACGTACAAAAGAAAACCATGGGGATCCTGGATAAATCAAAAATTCAGTGGAAATGAAGCTTGATATTTGGAACTGTGTAAATAAGAAAAAAAAGGTGCACATACAGCAAAAATGGTCTTTGCTTTGGCATATAGGATCTGACCAGTGGAATTGCAATTGAGTTTGAGGAATTTCACCACAATTGTAAATCTTTTCATCTGTGAAAGATTATGGTCAAAGTTCATCTTCAGCCGTCCCTATTACTGGGTCTTTCTCTGAATGTTCCCCCACTTAATTGGAATATCCACCTGGGATAACAGAGAGTGAGAAAAGGAGAGCAATGTTGTGGCCATTCATTAATATGTGGACCAGTGGGTAGACCTTTTGTTATATTTATAGGATAATTTAGGGCTCATTCCTGCAAACATGTAGTGTAGTCCATATTGCTGAGAGTACAGTGACCAGATGTCCCAATATTATTGGCTTTGTCTTATATAAGCAACTATACCCCCGCCCCCCTCAAAAAAGTGTCCCAATTGTTGCACTTGCTATCTGATTACCCTAGCGGAGAGTAACCCCAGCAACTTCACCATTTTCCATCTGTGTGACGTTAAAAAACAATCATCTTAATGACAATCAAACTTCCGAAGTGATTGACTTCAATGGGACTAACTTCAGTAATAAGAGTGTTCAGTAGCTGATGTTGGCAGTGTAGGCCTTTAGAGACAAATTCTTGGGTCCCTGCTCAATACCTATTTAGGGTTTGGTCATATCATTTAGGCACAGCCCTCTGTTGGAGACATTCCTCCTGAGCTTGCCTGTATGCAGAGGGACTGTGATTTCTGTGATGCTGCATTAGGTCCATTCCCCCACAATCTGTGCCTGCTGCTGTGCCCCTTTATGTTTCTCTTGGTCACCAGATCCACTTCTTCACCCCTCGCCTTTTGAGGCAATATGCACACTGAACGGCATAAACAGGGAACTTTCCCTGCACACCAATAAGCAGAGGAACTGCATTGTCAGAAAGGCTATTGTGAGAATTGGTGCAAATGGGAGGGCTCCCCAAACTCCCATAGAAGAAACAACCCCTTAGGTTAATCTGGCTCTACAATTCCCTCAGTGCAGGCTAGAGGTTAATAAGCATAATGGAACCTCATGTGGAGGAAAAAATTAACTATGGTGTGTGCAAATAACAAATATGTTTATGAAACTCCACAAAACTATTTTCAATTTCCTTCCAGGACATTGCAAGGCCCAGACATTAGGTTTATTGAGAAATCATAGTTTAGGACTCTTAGACACTATGGTGATGATAATAATAAAATAATAATAATAATTAATAATAACAAAATAATACATAATTATAATGGTTATTTTTGCATCTTAACATCCTAAAACTCAAATGTTCGCACTTGTTGATGCAAAAGAGCTTAGATTGAGAAAATTTGAAATTCTAAATTTTGAAAAAGTTTGAGGTTTTGTTCAAAATATGATCTCTTGTTCAAAGGCAGGACACTTTTTATGAGGAAACTGACCTATTTTGTTCTTTTTATTAGCAGAAGCAAAAAAAAAAATCAAAAACATCCTTGCTCAGGCATTTCTGGTAATTTAACTGATTCAAAACTGAGTGTGGAAACTACTAATTCTGAAGTTTTGAAATTTGATTGTGGATATTTTGTCTAGTGTTAGTTTAAATAAAGCCAAGAGCAGAGCAGGCAAAAAAGAGATTATGTGTTCTCTTAGATGAGACTTGCAATTCTGCAGAAAATGACAGGCAGTCACTTCCACATATGATGGCAGTTGAGTGGAGATCCCTGGAATGTCTGTTTTTCAAAAGCAACCCAGTTGCAAATTTGCAACATGACAACAGAAATTCATCAGATGATGCTGAATTTGCAAAATTGATCAAAGATCTGTATTAACCCTAGATGAACTTTTGGTGGAATTTTGCAACAGCAAAACTCAAAAAGTGTCACCCTGCTTTAGTTCAATCCATTGTAGACCTATCTGATTATAACAGTGCCAAGGTCAAAGGTCTGTCAGTGTGTTTTCATTCCATTTAAGACTCCACCATGACAATTTGTGTTGGACTAAAACCCTGGCATGCAAGTCAAGAGACAGATTTATTTTTCCTTCAATACATTTTGAAAAAACCCTTGTTTTAAGCTTTTTTTTTTTAAAGCTGAACATTAAAAAAATGGCTCCAGGTTTGTTTGTTTTTTACACCCACATAAACACTTGTTCTTTTTAATGAAATTTGAGATGCAGTTACAGGAGATCATAGCATGAGCTACATGCATTTGGGTCCAATTCTACTTGCATTTAAACTCCTGCAAGCCCAATAACTTCAGTGAGATAGCATGGGTGAACCTCAGGGAAGAATGAAATCCATATTTCTCTGGTGTGCGAACAGGACTACAATATACACACATATAAGGTTGTGGCCTGAGGGCCACTTGTGTCCCTTGATGTGCTAAAGTTCAGCTCTTGAGTGAGTTTCTGTAAAGACTGCTCCCTGCTGCTTCATAAGGGTAGCTCTGAAGTGAGCCAATAGTGCTCCAGACAGCTTCCGTTCCTTCCCAGCTGATCAGCGCCCCCACTAGCAGCCCACAGCATTGCAGGAGACAGAGTAGCTGTGGCAGCTGCATTGCCTGTTTCCCTGCCAGGCTGTTGGAGACTCTACCAGAGCAGGATAGGAGCTTGACTGACTCTGTCTGAGCCCGAGGAAATAATTACAGTATTGATTGTGGTCCCTTGCTCTTTCTAGAAGAATATATTTGACCCACAGACCAGGCACCACTGATTGAAGGGATTATTTATAAAATAAACTACTGATGATGCAAAATTCTTCTGGGAATCCATTTTAAAGGTTTGATATAACCTTCCACTCCTCCTCACATACACTGAGAAGGGAAGAAGGGCCAATTCAACAGAAGCCAGTGTTTCTTGCTGCTGACCCATGAAAAATCCATAAATCCTTCAGGCTCCACAGCTGTGAAGGATACTCCAAGTTTTGGAACCTAAATTTTTCCCTCTCCTATGTCCATGCAATTCAACCATCTTCCTCAGAGAAGCACAGGTATTTTAATCTTGATATCTAATTTATTACCTGCTCTCCTTAAATAGCCTAATGACACATTGTACTTGTCAGATGTTATCGTTCAATACTGGGGTAGCCCTGTGAGGAGTAAGTGTCTTTTATCTGTCTTCAATGAGGCAAGGGGATGTAATTGTCTAACACTCTAAACAGTATCACAATAGTGCTGCTGCATAACTACAGGCCTTATGTGTACAAAAGTGTTTCTTTACTGCTCCCTAAGGTTTAATTAGCATAAGCTTATTACCTACCTTTATGAATAGCTAGGAGAACAATGTCCTATTAAACTTCTTTCTTCTCAAGAACTTTAGCCCAATGGACCACAAAGGTACCTGACCAAGCGCATGATTTATTGATTTTGCCCTCACTATGTGATTGTACCTAAGCTCCAACAGCCAAAGCTGGAGGTCCTTATTCCGTTTTTAACTCTCCTTTTACTTAGGCAGAAAACTCTTTGACTTTAATTAGAGTTTTTCCTGATTTGGCCCTCTGACATTTATGTGGCACAGAGGAGTGGATTACAAAGGAGGTGTTTATAATGGTCTTTAAAGCTGTTTGGAGCCTAGAAAAGATTGATGTTATATCAGGGAGAAACACAGTGAAGGAGCCGTTTTGTTTAAAGTGCTCTATCCATATATATATCTGTGACACAAGTACAAGCAAGAGCCTAACTCCAATGTGTGATGACTCTGACATTTCTGTCTTCTTTTCCTTCTGCTGAGTTCTGGATTGATGTGGTGATGTCTCCATTCTGATCCTGATTGTACCCAAAGAGATGGTACGTTCATACCATTATAAAACACATTCCTCAGGGTTCAGAGCAGCAGCCGTGTTAATCTGTATTCGCAAAAGGAAAAGGAGTACTTGTGGCACCTTAGAGACTAACAAATTTATTTGAGCATAAGCTTTCGTGAGCTACAGCTCACTTCATCGATGCATTGGATGAAGTGAGCTGTAGCTCACAAAAGCTTATGCTCAAATAAATGTGTTAGTCTCTAAGGTGCCACAAGTACTCCTTTTCTTATTCCTCAGGGTATTGTTTGTGTCTGAACTGTATCCTCTCTGTATGATTAGAGTTTCAGATTTAAACAGGGGCTTTGCCATCTGCATTTCCGCAGTGCTAACCATCCAGTGAGCATTCAGTGTATGGTAACTAACAACAGTTATGTGACAAGTACAATACTCCTTACCCCCAAGAGTTGCTAACAAAGGAATGTCAAAGTTATGAAGTGAACACACCCCTATGACAAAATAAAGGGAGGATAGTTAGATATAGAATATGGTGTGGTCCCCAGAGGGAAACATATTGCAAACTTTCATTTGTTGTTCTTGGGGAGGGTCCAATAAACTGGCAGCCAAACCTGCATTGAGCTTTTCAGTTAGAGTCAATGACCCAACTGTAACAAATTCCACTTTGCCTACCATGGGGTTGCATGTGGTGTAAGTGCCCACTACAGATTTTTACAAGTATTTGGTTTCTATGTTGGCCACCCTAGCTCTTGGGAAGTCTTGAGTGCTGATTTCCCCCAAATACAGAGTACAAGCTTCCCTTGAACTGGGATTTTTTTTAAAAAATAATCTTTTTTGAAAATAAAAATCAAGGAAGGGGAAAATTTCAGGGGGAAAAAAGTCCCTGAGCTCTTTTCTAACCCCCATCTTAAATAGCTTGAAATTCAGTAGGTTCACTCATCAAAACTTGAAATTTAGGACAAGGAACCATGGTCAGAGTAGTGAGAGAGGAAGATAATTCTGGTATCAGTGTTCTGGAGAGTTTAGAGGGAGGAAGAAATTAAGAATAATTTCTATTAGACTATTAAAGAGTCTTGTAAGGGAGATGGTGAAATCCCCATTTTTTTTCTGGTAATTTAAAACTTGACCAGGCAAAGCATTAGGAGGAAGAGCTCTGTGTAGCTCAAAAGCTTGTCTCTTTCACCAACAGAAGTTGGCCCAATAAATGATATTACCTCACCCACCTTGTCTGTCTAATATCCCAGGACCAACATGGCTACACCACCACTGCAAAAAGCATTAACAAGCCGTGTGTAAGACTCCTGCTGTGACCAGGTTATGGAGTAGATGACCTAACTGATCTTTTCCATCTCTAATTTCTATGATTTTGTGGTATCAAGATTAGTGAAATTCATGCATATCAGTACTTCTGTACAGATAATCTCCTGGTTATCTTGGGCAGAATGAGTTAAAGTCAAAGGATAACATTTCATTCCTAACTTTGAACTTTCCAGCCTTTGTCAGTTTGTATCTAAACCTCAGCATCTCTAGAACTTTGATGTTTTACTTTAAATGTATAATTGAAATAATGTATACTGGTGCTGCATTTTCAAGGAGACTGTAATTTTATCATGGGGGTCCGGTGACAATGACAAACCGTGCAAGCTTTGTTTTTAAGGCTGATAGAGCGAGGAGAGCCCTGAAACAAGATTACTGCCTTCCACTGTAAACTTTGGGGTTTAGCATATATTTTATGCTAAAATTTCAAAGGATGGGGAAGCTCACTACTCTTGATTTCCTTCTCCTTCTGCAATATAGTTTTTTCCGAGATAACATGGTATCATCAAACTGTACAGGAGAACAGAAATACATTGGAAAGAAAATAAATGTGGAGATTATATCTTGTATGTTTCAGAAGGCATATAATTTTCATATTTTTAGTATGCAGTGTCTCTACTGAAAATAACAAATCAAGCAACCCTGTGTTTTAATGACACCAGAAAATGTCTTCATGTTTCTATTATGGACGTCTTTATGCATATAGTGGAAACCAATGAAAACTCACTATTCATTGCCCTAATTACAGTAGTCATGGCATCATTCTTCATTCAAGACATGTTGTGATCATAGTGGAGTGGCAATATCAAGATTTTAATGGCACCCACTATATACTGAAAATAGATATGTCTAAAATGCCAGCCTTCAGATCACCGTGAACAAATAGGCACAATAGAGCATGATGGTGATGATGATCATTTATTTCATCTTTTATCTAAAGTTCCCAAAGTACTCAACAACTTTACAAACTGATTTACAAATTATGGCCCAAATTCTGAGGTCTTTACTCAGCCAGGAAAACTTGAAATTAATGGGTAAAATCTCAGTAAAAAGTAAGTAAGGAACTCAGGTTTTAGACTTACGTATACATGAATCACTTCACCCTCTACTGATACGCAGCCAACTCTTGCATCATCAGCAAATACCACTGAAGTACTATGTACCTTGATTGAAAGAAATGCTATGTCATCAGTGAGAATGGTCCATAAATTATGTTGTGAGAGATTCAGGAATTCATGGAGTTGAATGGAATTACAAATTTCACCATAGCGCTGTACCATCTTCTATCATCCAATAGTCTACCTGACCTATTTACTCTAGTGTTTAAAAGAGGATTACATCCTATGAAGTTAAAAAAAAAAGAGCATTCAGAAAATAGAAACTGACCAACTTCTTAGTTACATACAGAAATGCTCCACACAACAGCAAAGGCCAGGCAACATTTCTTTTAACCTTTGTCATTGATTGCATCTCTTTTAACTAGGCCTTCAAAGATCTATTTATAAGAAACAAGTAAAACAAACTCCTAGTCAGCAATATGTCATTTTGAGTAAATGGTACATAGACAAAGAGTATGACTTCTTTGGAGGTCAAAATTAGGTCCTATGTACTATTCAATCAAACTTAAATCATATGTTGTATACAATGAAGGCCAAAGACAGCAAAATCTGGCACAGACATATAGATCCATTCAATGTGGCATTGATACCACCTAACGCTCACCTAAGACTATCAATCTTTATACAAAAAATCCTTGATTATTACCATAAACTGAGTTACAACAGAGAAATCAAAGAACTTCTGCAGCTTCACCATTGCAGTCAGAGGGGAATAAGAACTAACCAGTGTTATCTCCAAGCTCAATACAGATGATATAAATGTTAACCATACTTACTGCTAACATATGAAAAGAAAAAACAAACCAACACCAACAAAACATCAGAAGCTATTAATGGAGAGGAGGAAATTGCAAGGTATTGGACAGAGTAAGAGAGCTCCTCTAGAGCTATTTCTATTCTATATTTCAAAATGTTCTGATGTATTGTTTCCCCTCCTTATTAATAAAGTTAGTTCAAGACTGACTCTAGCTGTGTGTGTCCGTCAATATGTCTGTGTGTGTGTATGCATTTGCCCCAAACTGCAACTTTTCTTCATAAAGATGTTACAACTTGCCAGCACTTACTGTGTTTCTCAGAGCATTTTTATTGGGCTGTCCTGTAAACACATATCAGTTCATCTACTTGGGTAGCAAATCTAAGTAAATTAGGTATGGTTTGACCTCAATATTATAACTAAATTTCCTTTATAAAAATGAGAACAATTTCACATCCTGTGACAGCAACATTTTGTTTTGTCATAAGAACATCACACTCTGGAGCACAAGATTGTAAATGCCTGTGATGCGTAGTCGCAGCACCAGCGCTGGGAGAGAGCTGTAAAAAAACCACCCCCACAAGGGGAGTAGCTCCTAGCGCTGGGAGCACAGCTTCCAGCGCTGGGTGCATTGTCTATACCGCCACTTTACAGTGCTGAAACTTGCCACGCTCAGGGGGGTGTTTTTTCACCCTCTGAGCGAGAAAGTTGCCTCGCTGTAAAGTGCCAGTGTAGACAACTCTTTATTCTCTTGAAATTATCTGTGGGAATAAGATAATTAAGGAGGGTTTTCATTTTTCAATCTAATCTAGCCTATTCTTCTGTTTCTACCTCCTAACAACCCTCTCCTCATCCCATTACGATCTATGGTAAACTCCCCAATGAGAGTAGGAGAAAGAGCAGTACCCAAGTGTCATTATTGGTTTTGAATATTTTGCATATTTGGACACTTTCTTAGAGGGTTCACAACTGCAGGTCACCATTTAATTCCCCTAACTCAGTGAGAGCGAGGTTTCCTTGTTTTAAACTGGGTGACAGCTTCCTGTTTCCACAGTCTGTTATGTCCCCACCCCACTACCAACAAGCTACTTGGATTCTGCTAGCTCTTACTTTGCCTTACAAGTTAACACTTGGTATTGCCCATTTCTCAAATTTCCCAGAACCATACTCATGTAGTGTCCAGCCCCTGTCACTGGACACTCTCTGTAAAATCAAATCCCCAGTCCCCAGAAAGACACTGTACACACCAGTTTACTTGATTGAACTGAGAAGACACAGGCTACATAATGTCACAGCACTGAGGTGATTGTATAGTAAAAAGGAGAAAACAAAGAACAGAGATTCACAGATCTAAGTGAGTAATGAGTAAGAACAAAGGAAACATTGATGGTTACAAATAAAAAGTATAACAATTCTAAGAGATTAATCATTACTTTTGACAGGCTAAAATCTTTGTCTAAGATAAATTTCTCATCTAAAGAAATCCCTCCATCTCACTAGCTCCCAGCGCAAATATCCAATGTCCATGGATGCAAAAAGGGCTGTCCTTTTTGCAATTTCAATGATGGATAACCATCACTTGTAGTCCAGTAAACCTTTGAAATGTATCCTTCTGAAGTATACCCCAGATAAAGTTATTCTCTTCTGCTGCTTGTTCTCTTTTGAACTGACAGTGGCTGTTATCCTCCTGTTAACTTGTTTGTCCTGTTTTCCTCAGATGCAAATGTAATTCCCATTGTTTTAGGCTTACCCTGCTTGATTTATATCAGAGACCTGGCAGACAGGTAAACCAACATTCCTTTGTCTGGGAGAAGCTTGTTTATCAACGCTGCCTGGTTACATAGTTTAAACATATTTTTAGTACATACATACAACTTCTTTAATAGCACCCATACATATATCTCGTAATGCTAATAATGATCAGTATGACATATGCTTTCATTTAACACCTCGCACAACATTCTTTATAGATAAATACAATGAGTTTTTCAGGACCGACAAAAATTGCTGACAGAGTAGTCATCTGTGTCACACAGCCATATTCTACTGGCCATCTGTATTGTCCTAGTTTACAAATTGACTGTCCCTTGTGGTTTATACTCTTCAGTTTTCTTCCTGGGATGTTGTCCACACTACTGAAGGCTGGGAACCTATTGCCAGTATCCCTAAGGCAGTGGTTCTCAACCTATTTACTATTGTGGGTTGCATCCAATACTACCTGTATGGCCCTGAGGATGTCACATGGATTGCAGCTGTGTGCTGATTGGGCTGCAAGTGGACCACAGGCCATAGGTTGAAAACCCTGCCCTATAGGGACAAAGTAAATGTATCCCCTATGGGATAAAAGAAAATCAAACAAGTGTGTTTAGAACAGTTAAAAGGATAATTTAGACAAATATTTTCAGTGTTGGATCTAGGAACATTTCAAGCATTTAGTTGTAAAAAATAAAGGCTAAGTTAAATGAAGAAAATGTAAAGAATCCCTTGGATCTCACTAAATGAATAAGTTCTCAAAAAGATGGAAGGTTTCTTTTTCTTTATTAAAAATACATCTGAAATTTGCAAAGACCACATCATTCAAATGGAATTTTTCCCCCTAATCTTATCTAATGTGATAGCAGCAGCAGTGGCATTCCTATGAAAGAACACTTTGTTAAACCTAAGCATAGCTGCAGGGATTTCATCTGCTCTAACATCTTCGTAAATTTGACAGCTGCCTTTATTATTAAATAAGGAGACATTCCAGCTTCTGTAAGTTATAGCTGTATCTTGGGTGCAAGCTTAACAGAAAGTGATCTTATCATAATTACACTACAATAACAAGACAGGGCTTTTGTAATTTATTGACATGCCCTATAATGTTATCTGATTCTATGGGTACGTGAAGCCTCTGCTTTTCAAAATGTAAGCTGATAAAATAAATGAAGACCGGGCCATATTTCCCTTTGCTGTCATAGGGGTTGGGGCTCAGATGACATATTTTAAGGGGCAGATGAAGTCAGAGAAGTTTCTGTTGTGGGTTTTGCGGTTTAATCACAAAGATTGTTGAATCTGAGTTTCTGTGACCAGTCTCTGAGGGTGAAGAAACAGAGCATTCAGCATGGAACAGTGTTTGTATCCTGGTACCAAGAGTAATGCTAGTCTAAACAAAATAGTGCCAGTTTGTGGGTGGTTCTGCCCTAGAATTGAGCAAATAATTGATTTTTTCAGTTTGAGGGCTGAACCAAATAATCGGGGAGGGGAATCATTTGAATTTGAACCTAAAGTAATTTGGAGGGTGGGGAGTTAATGAAAATAAAAAGATAAAATGGCCAAAAGAAAACATTTCAAAATGGCCAAATTAAAAGGATTGAAACTAAAAGTTGAAATGTTTCATTTTCAAATGACCAAAATGAAGCATTTTTTAAAAAATCTGTTTTTTTCAGCTGAAACTAGTTGCCAAATTCCACCCAAATTCAAAAATAGTTTTGGTGACCGCAAAAATGTCTTTTTTCCCCTGAATTTACTATTCATCAAAAAAAAAATCACTTGGCTCTAATCTGCTCACCCATACAAAGAAGTAAGGGGAAAAGGTGGGGGAAGGAGTAAGGGAACACACATGGTGCCAGATATTGAGTTGGTGCATGGCGTCCTCCCTCCTCCTACACCCCAGAGAGGAAAAAAAGGATCACAATCTGTTTCCTAGTCTGCTCCTGAGCAATGCAACTCTGTGTTGCCCCATACATAAATTCATGACAAAGCCACAATAGACCTCACAATGATTAACGGTGGATGAACCTCAAAATGTATGGCAGTTTGATGGAAAAGACATATTAGGTTCTTCCCCCTGCCAACGCAGGATTGCTGCCTACTGCAATTTTTTTAAGATTTCATCCAGTCTATTTTCAGTTTCTCAGGGCTGCAAAAATTGCACTTGAAATCTTAGAATGGGCTGCTTCAAGACATTTTCACTTCTCTCCACATGCAGTCTCCCTCACAGTATTTCAGTATTTTTACTTCTGGGTGGAAGCAGGAAGTGAAAAAGAAGTGACCCATCACGTATAGAAATCCAGAAAAAAGATCAAATGGAGTTTTTCTTTAAAGCTGCATGTTAGCTGTTATTTTACACAGCCCACACTGGCCATGAGCAGACATCATGCATAACCACCAACTTGTCAGGAATGAGTCTGCAAGGTTCCTCCTGAACTAGATGCAGAGGGTTGGGACTGGGTTTGAGAGATAGCACAGGGTCGAACTCATCCAGGCCATTCTCCCTTTGGATTACATACATTTGTGTCTTTGCAAGATAAGATGATCTGGGTAGCAACTTAGCCTTTTAGTGAAGGGATATTGTTTACAAACCCTGACCATATTCTATATTTGAGAGCGGAATTTGGTTTATATCACTTATCTTTGTCTCAGTGGACCTAGTAGAAGACAGTTTTATTATTATATTTATTATTTGTTTTACAATAAATGTCCAGAAGCCAAAGTCAGCATCAGAGTCCTGTTATGGAAGGTGTTATACAAGAGATTGTCAGTTCCCTGAAGAACTTACAATTTAAGACCCCAGTTCTGCAATGGGATGCACGCAGATGCACCCTTGCACCACACAAAACTTTATTGACTTCAGTGAATCTCTGCAGGCTGGGGAAGAGAGTGGGGATCCAGTTGCATGCATCTTATTTCAGAATCAGGGCTGAAATTAAGATGCTAAGAAGTAGGTTGCAATCTTAACCAAACAAATTAAGAGAATGGGTCGATAGGGAGTGAGTGTAACAGCTACAGGAACATGTGGTTACCTAGACTAGCTAAGCACACAACTAGAATGTCTTGATATATCAAAATAAATAAATAATAGTTATAGGTAAAAAAGATAGATATCAGTGTCCTGACTGGCCGTCTGCCTAGCTGTTATCAATTGGCAGTTTACCATAGGCCTCATAGCAAAATTAGGGCTGGAGGAAGGATTTGGAAGAGGACAGGTTGTCTTTACATATTAGTTTGGAGACAGTGTTGCATTCATAACAATCACCTTGAGAGGAAGTATGAGCTGCTTGTGAGATAAGTGAGAAATGGAAGAGAAAAATCTTGCATCATTGACAAAAATAAAAGGGAGGGGGCAACACAATAAGATATGCACTCGTGTTGCTGAGCGTAGTAAATGACACCCAACTCAATAAACACAAATGAAAGACTTATTTGTGATAAACTGATTTACTACAATAGGTTGCAGATCCAACTAGGAGATTCTAATGCCTTAAATAGAAACAGAAGCCCTAAGAACACGAGGAATGAGAACAATGGCTCTCTCTTTCTTTCTCAATAGGGAAACAGAAAAATAAAAATAAAACTTTGCTTTGAAGCCTATATTTATAGGCTTTGATTAGCAGTGTGCTAAATTCCCAACTTATGGAACATGGAAAATATTCCCCTGAAAAGGGCTAGAACAGGCCTTTCCAAATTCCTGCATTTCATAGGCAATGGCAATGTTGCGCATGCCCTTAAGATATATAGTTTTATGGAATGGGTTCACTTCAAACCATTCAGTTTCAAAACTAATTTTTAAAAGTAATATTAAATAGCAGGTTAAAAACAACAGATGAAGCCATAAAGAGTTCTCATTTGTTCTCTGAAGAGATAAAAAGGGAGCAGACTTCTTAATATTGCCTATGGGAGAGTGGGGAAGGGAGGAAGGAATTTATTTTTAAACTTGGAATGAAATCACTTGATTGACGCATAAAATACAGTCCAACTTTTAAAGAACATCTTAGGCTAAAACTGTGAACAGGAATTAAATTAGGTTCTGTGTTCTGTTGCATCTACAGCAAAATTCGAATGTTCCTATTGATAGACGCCGGCAGCCCAAGGAAACACTTGTTTAACAAATTGGGAAAAAATGTCCCAGCTGTTGTTGTTGTTATTATTATTATTATTGTTATTATTTATTATTTATTTATTTTTTTTAAATTAATAATGGTAAGAAGAAAGAAAATCCATCACTTTGCTGTGCTTAGGTATCATAATACATAGAGGATATGGGTTTGGGTCCTGGTTCTTTCGGAGTTTTGCAGGTGCCCAGCCTCTTTCAGAATCCAACCCACACCTTCAAATCCTGCAGTTATTACTCTGGTTCGATTCCCACTGATTTCAGTATTATTTCCTCCAATCAAGAGCAATGGTGGGGTGTGTCTCATATTACATAAGAACATACACTTTACCCAGTATGGAGTAGGAATAGATGAATCCACCTTAGTCCAATTGCATGTGAATCATCCCCACTGAAACACTGTAGTGGCCCTGTTCTCCCCATTGACTACAAGAAAAGTTACTCATACCTGCAGAGCGCTACTTCAGAGGAAAATGGAGACTCATACAGTTTAAGGGCAGACAAAACCATTAGGATCACTTAGTCTGATGTCCTGCGTTACATAGGCCATAGAACTTCAACCTGCTTTGGTACATCATAAGTAGTCTCAAAAGTTTCCAAGGGAGGATTACATTCAGGGAAATGTCTTACAACTCACAAGCCAAATTCTAACTGTTAGAG
Source organism: Dermochelys coriacea (assembly GCF_009764565.3). Classification (NCBI taxonomy): domain Eukaryota; kingdom Metazoa; phylum Chordata; order Testudines; family Dermochelyidae; genus Dermochelys; species Dermochelys coriacea. The sequence goes on along the minus strand of NC_050073.1, from coordinate 92,866,930 downwards.
AGTACTTTCAAATCCGCCTTGCACCAGTTGGTTCTGCAAGTATTAAGCACTTCCCTGCATTTGACCAGGAATGAGCATCCAACACATCCAAACCTACGGAGTCTGCAGATTTAGAATGAAGATCACTGCAATCAAGAATAGGCTTTTTTATTGTGGTAGCACCCCAAGGCCTCAATTAGGTTCAGAGATCCATTGAATCATAGAATAATAGAATATCAGGGTTGGAAGGGACCTCAGAAGGTCATCTAGTCCAACCCCCTGCTCAAAGCAGGACCAATCCCCAACTAAATCATCCCAGCCAGGGCTTTGTGAAGCCTGACCTCAAAAACCTCAAAGGAAGGAGAATCCCCCACCTCCCTAGGTAACACATTCCAGTGCTTCACCACCCGCCTTGTGAAAAAGTTGTTCCTCATATCCAGCCTATACCTTCCCCACTGCAACTTGAGACCATTACTCCTTGTTTTGTCATCTGCTACCACTGAGAACAGCCTAGATCCATCCACTTTGGAACCCCCTTTCAGGTAGTTGAAAGCAGCTATCAAATCCCCCCTCACCCACAGACTAAACAATTTCAGTTCCCTCAGCCCTCCTCAAAACACATGTGTTAAGTCCCCTAATCATTTTTGTTGCCCTCTGCTTTCCAACTTTTTCAAATCTTTCTTGACACAGTACTCCAGATGAGGCCTCACCAATGTCAAATAGAGGGGAATGATCACATCCCTCGATCTGCTGGCAATGCCCCTACTTATAGCCCAAAATGCCATTTGCCTTCTTGGCAACAAGGGCACACTGTTGACTCATATCCAGCTTCTCATCCACTGTGACCCCTAGGTCCTTCTCCGCAGAACTGCTGCCTAGTCATTCGGTCCCTAGTCTGTAGCGCTGCATGGGATTCTTCCATCCTAAATGCAGGACTCTGCACTTGACCTTGTTGAAACTCATCAGATTTCTTTTGGCTCAGTCCTCTAACTTGTCTAGGTCCCTCTGTATCCTATCCCTACCCTCCAGCATATCTACCTCTCCTCCCAGTTTAGTATCATCTACAAACTTGCTGATGGTGCAATCCACACCATCCTCCAGATCATTAATGAAGATATTGAACAAAACCAGTCCCAGGACCAACCTCTGGGATACTCCACTTGATACCGGCTGCCAACTAGACATGGAGCCATTGATGACTACCCGTTGAGCCCGACAATCTAGCCAGCTTTCTATCCACCTTATAGTCCATTCATCCAGCCCATATATATTTAACTTACTGGCAAGAATACTGTGGGAGACTGTGTCAAAAGCTTTGCTAAAGTCAAGGAATAACATGTCCACTGCTTTCCCCTCATCCACAGAGCCAGTTTGAATATATTGAGATGCATGAATATATAAAGATATGGTCCCTCCCGCGAAAGGAGTTTATAGTCTAATCTCATGGGTTTTTTAGAAGTTCTTTCCTCTTAGTCTCGTTGGAAATATTGCAAAAACGGATCCTCTCACAGTTTTTGGCGCTTCCTGCTATCTTTCTTGCTGGAACCCAGAGGTGCAGAAAAGAAAAAAAAATCAAGTAAAAACTAACTAAAATTTTCAGAACCTTAAGCATGATTTGGCTCAGATTTTGTGTTTGTGTCTTGGACAAATATTTAGGTTTGTTCTTATTGTTTCGCCACTGGTTTACCCATCCCTTGCTGGGGTCATATAAAAGAATGAAATGTGATCTACAGTGCTGCAATCTATGGGCCATGTCAGAAGAGCATGAAGAGGAGTTCATATCTGAAATTTGGAGCCTCCATTTCATGGAGTTTGCCTGTTTGAAAAATTGCAGGACACAAAAACCAAAGCAGTGAGTTAGGAATGGATGTTTGTTTTTTATCATCGTTATTTAGGGCCAGATTATGGCCTGTCTTGCATGCCAGCACGAACAAGGGAGTGGGTATAATGTGTCTCCTCACTCCCTTGTGCCAGTGTACACTACCATCACTTCAAGAACAGGGGAGGGTGGCAGGGTCTGCAAAATGGCTATGTCCTTCACACAGGTGAGTGAGAAAGGATTGAGAGAGAAGGTAGCCTTGACTTCACCTTCAGTGTGTCTGGACATGTATAGACCTGTCTCCAGAGACTCCCTTCCAAGAGGGAGATTGTGATTCCCTGATTGTGTCACCAGATGATACCAGATTCTGTCATTGTTATCATTATGAGCAACAGCTTTCTGTGAATAGTCTCGTTGAAATCAATGGAGTCAGCTACGATTCAATATGAATAAATATGGTGGAGTTTAGATATCTGTGATTATTCACTTCATCCCTTCACTTAATATAGTCTCCTTTTCTGATGAACTGCATGAAGACTTATAACGATGAGTTTTAATGTTACCCAGGCACAGAGACAACAAATCAAAGAGACAGTCACATTTTAAAAAATATTTTTATGTCTAATTTAAGTCAAAAACATCTGCTGTTTCAGAGACTCAGATGTGCCCACCGTTGAGAGTTGCTTCAGCTAACAACAGCAAAGAAAATTTGATTTCATGGTGTGCTTGGGTTTTTTTTCAGGGTGATGTGTCCAAATTCTTCAGTGTGTTTATTCAGATGGCAAGCTGTATGCCTTACACAGTTTAAAGGTTGTTTTACTAACTGAGGGAACAGAAAGCAACATGCAAAAGAGCATCATTTAACAGCTCCCTAAAATTTCTTTTTTTAACAATTCTTGGTTTGTTTTCCTCCGTATTCTTTCATGTTCTAAACCCTGGTCTACACTAGACATTGAGGTCAAATTTAGCAGCATTAAATCAATTTAACCCTGCACCCGTCCACATGATGAAGCCCTTTTTTTTTACTTAAAGGGCTCTTAAAATCGATTTCCTTACTCCACCCCCGACAAGAGGATTAGCACTAAATCGGTTTTGCTGGGTTGAATTTGGGGTACTGTGGATGAAATTAGATGGTATTGGCCTCTGGGAGCTATCCCAGAGTGCTCCATTGTGACCGCTCTGGACAGAACTCCCAACTCAGATGCACTGACCAGGTAGACAGGAAAAGGCCCGCGAACTTTTGAATTTCAATTTCCTGTTTGGCCAGTGTGGCAAGCTGCAGGTGACCATGCAGATTTCATCAGCAGAGGTGACCATGATGGAATCCCAAAATTGCAAAAGAGCTCCAGCATGGACCAAACGGGAGGTACGGGATCTGATCACTGTATGAGGAGAGGAATCCGTGCTATCAGAACTACGTTCCAGTTTTCGAAATGCCAAAACATTTGTCAAAATCTCACAGGGCATGAAGGACAGAGGCCATAACAGGGACCCGAAGCAGTGCCTCACGAAACTTAAGGAGCTGAGGCAAGCCTACCAGAAAACCAGAGAGGCGAATGGCCGCTCCGGGTCAGAGCCCCAAACATGCCGCTCCTATGAAGAGTTGCATGCCATTTTAGGGGATTCAGCCACCACTACCTCAACCGTGTTATTTGACTCCTTCAATGGAGTTGGAGGCAACATGGAAGCAGGTTTTGGGGATGAGGAAGACGATGATGATGAGGTTGTAGATAGCTCACAGCAAACAAGCAGAGAAACTGGTTTTCCCAACAGCCAAGAACTGTTTCTCACCCTGGAATTGGAGCCAGTACCCCCCAAACCCACCCAAGGCTTTCCTCCCGGACCCACCAAGCAGAGAAGGGACCTCTGGTGAGTGTACCTTTTAAAATACTATACAAGGTTTAAAAGCCAACATGTTTAATGATTAATTTGCCCTGGCATTCGTGGCTCTCCTGGATATACTCCCAAAGTCTTTGCAAAAGGTTTCTGGGGAGGGCAGCCTTATTCCATCCACCATGGTAGGACACTTTACCACTCAAGGCCAGTAGCACATACTCGGGAATCATTGTAGAACAAAGCATGGCAGTGTATGTTTGCTGGCGTTCAAACAACATTCGTTCTTTATCTCTCTGTGTTATCCTCAGGAGAGTGATATCATTCATGGTCACCTGGTTGAAATAGGGTGCTTTTCTTAAGGGGACATTCAGAGGTGCCCGTTCCTGCTGGGCTGTTTGCCCATGGCTGAACAGAAATGTTCCCCGCTGTTAGCCACACGGTGGGGGGAGGCAAAATGCGACCTGGTAACGAAAGCACATGTGCTATGTAGGTAATGTTAACAGCAAGGTTTACCGTGAAAGAGTGTAACTATTGTTCTATAAAATGTGTCTTTTTAAATACCACTGTCCCTTTTTTTTCTCCACCAGCTGCATGTGTTTCAAGGATCATAGGATCTTCTCCTTCCCAAAGGCTAGCGAAGATTAGAAGGCGAAAAAAACGCACTCACAATGAAATGTTCTCTGAGATCATGCTGTCCTCCCACACTGACAGAGCACAGACAAATGCATGGAGGCAGACAATGTTAGAGTGCAGGAAAGCACAAAATGACCGGGAGGAGAGGTGGTGGGCTGAAGAGAGTAAGTGGCAGGCTGAAGAGAGGGCTGAAGCTGAAAGGTGGCGGCACTCTGATGAGAGGAGTCAGGATTCAATGCTGAGGCTGCTGGAGGATCAAACTAATATGCTCCAGCGTATGGTTGAGCTTCAGAAAAGGCAGCAGGAGCACAGACCACCACTACAGCCCCTGTATAATCAACCGCCCTCCTCCCCAAGTTCCATAGCCTCCTCACCCAGATGCCCAAGAACGCAGTGGGGGGCCTCCGGCCACCCAGCCACTCAACTCCAGAGAATTGCCCAAGTAACAGAAGGCTGGCATTCAATAAGTTTCAAAGTTTTAAACTATTAAAGTGCTGTGCTGCCTTGTCCTTCCCTCTTCTACCACCCCTCCTGGGCTACCTTGGTAATTATTCCCCTATTTGTGTGATGAATTAACAAAGAATGCATGAATGTGAAGCAACAATGACTTTATTGCCTCTGCAAGCGGTGATCGAAGGGAGGTGAGAAGGTGGTTAGCTTACAGGGAAGTAGAGTGAACCAAGGGGCGGGGGGTTTCATCAAGGAGAAACAAACAGAACTTTCACACTGTAGCCTGGCCAGTCATGAAACTGGTTTTCAAAGCTTCTCTGATGCGCTCTGCACCCTCCTGTGCTCTTCTAACCGCCCTGGTGTCTGGCTGTGCGTAACCAGCAGCCAGGCGCTTTGCCTCAACTTCCCACCCTGCCATAAACGTCTCCCCCTTACTCTCACAGATATTCAGTGCACAGCAAGCAGTAATAACAGTGGGAATATTGGTTTCGCTGAGGTCTAACTGAGTCAGTAAACTGCACCAGCATGCTTTTAAACATCCAAATGCCCATTCTACCACCATTCTGCACTTGCTCAGCCTGGAGTTGAACAGCTGCTGACTACTGTCCAGGCTGCCTATGTATGGCTTCATGATCCATGGCATTAAGGGGTAGCCTGGGTCCCCAAGGATAACTATAGGCATTTCAACATCCTCAGCGATTGTTTTCTGGTCTGGGAAGAAAATCCCTTCCTGCAGCTTTTGAAACAGACCAGAGTTCCTGAAGATGCGAGCGTCATGTACCTTTCCTGACCATCCCACGTTGATGTTGGTGAAACATCCCTTGTGATCCACCAGTTCTTGCAGCACTATTGAAAAGTACCCCTTGCAGTTTATGTACTCGCTGGCTTGGTGCTCCAGTGCCAAGATAGGGATATGGGTTCTGTCTATGGCCCCACCACAGTTAGGGAATCCCATTGCAGCAAAGCCATCCACTACGACCTGATACCCTTGATATCAGCAGATCTTTGATTGCGTTGGCTACTTGCATCACAGCAGCCCCCCACAGTAGATTTGCCCACTCCAAATTGATTCTCGACCGACCGGTAGCTGTCTGACGTTGCAAGCTTCCACAGGGCTATTGCCACTCGCTTCTCAACTGTGAGGGCTGCTCTTATCTTGGTATTCTTGTGCCTCAGGGCAGGGGAAAGCTAGGCACAAAGTTCCATGAAAGTGCCCTTACGAATGCGAAAGTTTCGCAGCCACTGGGAATCGTCCCAGACCTGCAACACTATGCGGTCCCACCAGTCTGTGCTTGTTTCCCGGGCCCAGAATTGGCATTCCACCGCATGAGCCTGCCCCATTAGCACCATGATGCCCACATTGCCAGGCCCCATGCTTTGAGAGAAGTCTGTGTCCATGTCCTCATCACTCTCATAACCGCACTGACATCGCCTACTCGCCCGGTTTCGCTTTGCCAGGTTCTGGTGCTGCATATACTGCTGGATAATGTGTGTGGTGTTTAATGTGCTCCTAATTTCCAAAGTGATCTGAGTGGGCTCCATGCTTGCCGTGGTATGGTGTCTGCACAGAAAAAAGGTGCGGAACGATTGTCTGCTGTTGCCCTGACGGAGGGAGGGGCGACTGACGACATGGTTTATGGCAATAAACTGCTGCTGTGTAGCAATGCAGTACCACGTCTGCCAGCACGCAGGAGACATACGGTGACAGTTAGCTGAGCAGGCTCCATGGTTGCCAGGGTATGGCGTCTGCACAGGTAACTCAAGAAAGAAGGCGCAAAACGATTGTCTGCCCTTGCTTTTACGGAGGGAGGGAGGGAACGGGGGGGCCTGACGATATGTACCCAGAACCACCTGCGACAATGTTTTAGCCCCATCAGGCACTGGGATTTCTACCCAGAATTCAAATGGGTGTTGGAGACTGCGGGAACTGTGGGATAGCTACCCACAGTGCAAAGCTCCGGAAGTCAACGGTTGCCTCGGTACTGTGGACACAGTCCGCCAACTACATGCACTTAGAGAATTTGTGTGGGGACACACACACTCGACTGTATAAAAACACTTTCTACAAAACCAACTTCTATAAATTCGACCTAATTTCGTAGTGTAGACATACTCTAAGTGTTGAGGAACCAAGTTAAAATTGAAGTTTTAAAGAAGCAATACAATAGGGAAGAGGCCAGGAAGTTTTGTTTGCAGCAACCCCAAACATGGAAATGATAGCACAGGGACGAAATGTAGTGCTCAGATCCCCAGAATAGATTTAGCCTGAATAGGCTGTCCTCTCACTGGGAGTTCTGGGCCTGCGGAAAGAGCAGGATATCAGAGATGTGATCTACTGTTTGGATCTTAGAGGAGAATTTTTGTCCTGGATGATGAATGTTTGTCTTTATTTGCAGTCAGAGAAGACACAAGAATACCCTAAATAGCCTTTTACACTATTAAATTAAATACAAATATAGGGTACATCAAACTGCCCTGTAATTATGTTCAATTTACTAGCTCCACACAAACATGAACTGAGTAGCCTGACATTTTATTGCATCTTTTTTTTTCACAATGGCTCAAGAAATAGCAGAAGTTAAATAAAAAAGACAAAAAAAATTAAAAATTAAAGATCCTATTGTCCCTGACATGGACTGCTACAACTGCATGATTTTTCTCTCACTGATCTTCCCTTCTATCTAATCTACCCATTTATATATTGTTTTTACTGGACAAGTAAAGTGTGTTCTTACACTCAACATGATAGCATTTGTCAGTTTGCCTGGTAGAGGTGGAGGAAGGTGAACTCTGGTATGTGGGGAAGAGGAGTATGGGGATAAATGGGGTGTGGGGGAGCACATACAGCTCCTGGTATGGGGGGGAGGGGTGACAATGGTATGGGGGAGGGAGACATGGGGGTCAAAGTAATTCTCTGGCAGGAAGCAGAGGATAGAAAGAGGGGGTTGCAGGAGCCCCTGGCATTGGGTGGAGGGAGAATGGGGAACCCTGGTATGGGTATAGGGAAAATAGTGGGGACACAGATTCCCTGGCATGAGGGAGGAGTTGAGAGGTTGCAGTGAGCCCCTGAAATAGAAGGGATGGGAGATAGGCACACAGGAAGCTTGTGGAGAGGAGCAATTAGTGTGTCTAATGTGTTCAGCCTACAGTCGTACCTATAACTGTTGTAACCAACAATCATCCACATTTTCTCACATATCTCTCTCGAACAAATATCTGAAAAAAATGTCTCTGAAAAAGATTGGCTGGGGTGGCTAATCAGCAGAATATGATGAATGGACTATAAGGTGGATAGAAAGCTGGCTAAATCATTGGACTCAACAGGTCGTGATCTATGGCTTGATGTCTAGTGGGTAGCTGGTATCAAGTGGAGTGCCCCAAGGGTTGGTTCTGGGGCCAGTTTTGTTCAACATCTTCATTAATGATCTGGATGATGGGATGGATTGCACCCTCAACAAAAAAAAGGAGTACTTGTGGCACCTTAGAGACTAACAAATTTATTTGAGCATAAGCTTTCGTGAGCTACAGCTCACTTCATCAGATGCATTCAGCAAGTTCGCAGATGACACTAAGCTGGAGGGAGAGGTAGATATGCTGGAGGGTAAGGAGAGGGTCCAGAGTGACCTAGACAAATTGGAGGATTGGGCCAAAAGAAATCTGATAAGGTTCAACAAGGACAAGTGCAGAGTCCTGCATTTAGGACGGAAGAATCCCATGCACTGCTACAGGCTGGGGACCGACTGGCTAAGTGGCAGTTCTGCAGAAAAGGACCTGGGGATTACAGTGAACAAGAAGCTGGATATGAGTCAACAGTGTGCCCTTGTTGCCAAGAAGGCTAACAGCATATTGGGCTGCATTAGTAGGAGCATTGCCAGCAGATGGAAGGAAGTGATTATTCCCCTCTATTTGGCACTGGTGAGGCCACATCTATAGTATTGCATCCAGTTTTGGCCCCCCCCCCATTACAGAAAGGATGTGGACAAATTGGAGAGAGTCCAGCAGAAGGCAACAGAAATGATTAGGGGGCTGGGGCACATGACTTATGAGGGGAGGCTGAGGGAACTGGGCTTTATTTAATCTGCCAAAGAGAAGAGTGAGGGGGGATTTAATAGCAGCCTTCAACTACCTGAAGAGGGGTTCCAAAGAGGATGGAGCTAGTCTATTCTCAGTGGTGGCAGATGACAGAACAAGAAGCAATGGTCTCAAGTTGCAGTATGGGAGGTCTAGGTGGGATATTAGAAAAAAACTTTTTCACTAGGTAGGTGGTGAAACACTGGAATGCGTTACCTATGGAGGTGGTGGAATCTCCATCATTGAGGTTTCAAGGCCCGTCTTGACAAAGCCCTGGCTGGGATGATTTAGTTGGGGTTGGTCCTGCTTTGAGCAGGGGGTTGGTCTAGATGACCTCCTGAGGTCTCTTCCAACTCTAATCTTCTATGATTCTATGATGAACACTCAGTGTGATATAATGGCCAACAGGTTAACATGATCCTGGGATGCATAAACAGGGGAATCTGGAGTAAGAGTAGAGAGGTCATTTTTTCTCTCTGTTTGGCACTGGTGCGACTGCTGCTGGAATACTGTGAACAGTTCTGGTTTTCACAGTTGAAGAAGGATGTTGCTAAATTGGAGCGGCTTCAGAGAAGAGCCATGAGAATGATTAAAGGACTGGAAAATGTGTCTTATAATGATAGATTTAAGGAGCTCAGTGTATTCAGCTTTATAAAGAAAGGGTTAAAGGGTGACTCAATTACTGTCTGTACATAACTACATGGGGAACGAATACTTACTAATGGGCTCTTCAATCTAGCAGAGAAAGGTGTAACATGAGCCAAAGGCTGGAAGTTGAAGCTATGCACATTCAGGCAGGAAATAAGGCATACACTGATAAAGGTGAGGATAATTAACCATTGGAGCAATTTACCCAGGGTCCTGGTGGTTTTTCCATCACCGGCACTTTTAAAATCAAAATTGGATGTTTTTTTTAAAAGATCTGCTCTAGGATTCATTTTGGGGAAGTTCTATGGCCTGTGTTATACATGACATCAGACTAGATGATCACAGTGGTCGTTCTAGCTTTGGAATCTATGAGCCCCTGAAAATAGTGCTGCACAGAAATGTGGTAGTGATGGTAGCTGCTGCAACTACACTATCAATCCTGATGCCAAGAGCGTTGTGAGTGCTCCAATTAAAAGCATCTTGTGGGCATTCAGTACATGGTAGATTGATACTCACACAGGGGTCATAAAATAAAAGGGGTCTTCAACCACGATCTGGCACCCATCAGGTGAAAGACACCCGTTAGTGATAATAGAGTGTAGTTGATTAAAATAGTCACTCTAAACAGCAGCAAATGACATTTATACCTAGCACAATGAATTATCTAAACTTCTAATTGATCACAGTTAGCACTAGATCACCTCCAATTTTCCATGAACTTGTTTGCTCTTCTGGAGGGAATACAGTGTCTGATCACAAGTATCCTTCCCCCATTAGAGTTCTAATGTTTTTAGGGCTTCTCTGGACTGGGCAGGTGTCTCTCCAATCCATCCCTCATACTTCTGACTTTCCGTGTTGGTCCTCATGGTAACTTGGTCTTTTTTCTGCAGGCTGGAGCTGTATCACTGCTACAGACCATTATCCCATCAAGCTTTGATAAGGCATAACCCTGGAGGTCTCTGGTCTTCCTCTGGTGTCAAAGGCACTTCTTGCAGCTCTCCCTTTTCTGGCTTCTTTTCTTAGGTACTTTCTTATTATTTTATGATGCCAAAGGGAAAAGATGTGGCCTCTCTCAGACTAACAGGTATCTTTCTGTAGGCTAGTTTCCTGGATCCTTCCCTCTTTCCTTAGGCTCAGAAAGCTGCCCTCCTCTGTCACTTTCCTCTTTCTGTCCATAGAAGATGGTTCCCACATAGTCCCACCCCAAAAACAATTTGATTTTTCTCTATGGAAGGATTCAACTGTTAATCAAAACATCTTCTGACTGATCCCAAAGCTTCAGATGGACAGACAGCACTGGTACATTCAAGGTATTTTATATAAACTCTGTTTCTTTTTCATCTTCTGTTGACAGGAATAAAAGGCAATCCTTGCTCCTCCTCATTCCCCCTACAGGACTATCAGAATGTTAATCTCAAAACAATGGACCCCCAGAATCTGTGGAATTAGCTTTAGAAATGTGGGTCGGTCTGAGAAAGAAGGAATGGAATAGAATTTAAAGGGTTCAAGCAATTTGTAATCAAATATGGAGCCTTTTATTGTCTATCATAGGTGGCTGGTTCATAGCAAGTCAAGGATGATAGTGACCCCAAACTGTTACCATCTGAATGCTGTTTAATGATCTATGTAAAATGAATTTGCTGGTCTCAGTTCCTTTCCAAGTGCCCAGGTGTGCACATGATATCTGGCACCATTTGGGGCAAATCTTACCAGAATGGCCAAGGAGACAATGTGTTACAAAGAATGGAGAATTTCTGATTCTTGTAGCTGACTCTTCCTGTTTAGAGGGGAGACAAACAGGCATGCACTGTGGCAATTTGCACTGTACCTGTTCTGTGGATAAACAAAGGACTTCATTCTCCATGGCTGCTGCTCTCAGACCTTTTATCAACAATAATTTCAATTGGCAAAATAATTTGCAAAATTGATCTTTCTTTGGGCAAGCGTTGTCGTATTGGTTTTACAGAATTTTGTCCAAATGAGGCATCCATACACTCAAACAATTCCCATTTTGCCAGAATGAAAGCAACATTAATTAGTAGCCAGGAGCAATGAGCTGAATTGATTTTCAGCTTCCAGCACCCACTAGTGAAAATCCATTCCCCATTCCTGCATACAGATTTTCCTCATCAGCGCTTGATGGAGCAATGCATATTTTTCTCATTAATAAATTGGGCCCTTAATTCTATAATTGTGTGTGTTAATAGTGCCAACACTGAGCGATTCAGGATGCAGCAAAGCTCTTGCCTTTACAGTATAAACACAGTTTAACTTCCATTTAAATTCATCAGCATGGTTTTAATGACACTGAACTGTTGGAGGGATTGTTTTTGAGATGTTACATAAAGCAGATGAAATCCTGTCCCCTTTTGGTCAGCCAGCATCATATGGCACTGTTTTTTGCAAGTGTAGGTGTATTTTCCCTGGTGTTCTGGACAAATTCCAGTTACTTTAACTGTGGGACAGTGCATTCTGCTGACCACAAAGTCTGCCTTAACTTCCATCTGGATATTACATTCTTCTTTGGACTGAACTGTTGTGTAGAGTGGCTCTGATTTGTTGAGCTGCTCCAGTGTTCCACACTGGAAAATAGAGAAAATTCTACCTTTATTATGGATTTATTTCAGTAGAGGGTGACTTAATTCCATATGGTCCATATCCTGAGATATTCTGAGTAGCTGGAACTCCTACAGAATTAAACAGCAGTTTACTGAGTAAGAACTGAGTGAAGAAAAGAGTAAGGTCCTCAGGATTTTGCATAATATTTCTCTATATTATCAAATCACTCGGGGATGAAAGGTGTTATAGATTTAAGGTATTATTAATGGGATACATCTTAGAGTTCTTACTCAGCAAAACTGTTAGCGATGCACAGTCACCTTAGTATGCAAGCTCATAGAGTGAGTTCTCACCCCCATGCATGGTTCCTCCTCCACCCCCACCTCCAGCACCTTCTTACAGAGTGGAACCACAGTGGTTCCTCTGCCAAGGAGACCCTCCATATTTGGAGATGTGTAGATTGGATTTTCTCATAAAACCATCTTACATTCGAAATGGGGCTGAACCAGAATGCCAAATTTGAACCTTCTGAACTTTGGTGAAGCTTGGACCTGGACCCAAACATGGCAACTTGGGCCCATCTCTCTTTTAAACAGGTTTGTTAGTTCAGAGTTTTTATATGGCTTACTCAATGAATGTTTGCTAGCCCTTTGAGTTCTCCACATTGAAAGACTAAAGTACCCCATCTATAATCTCACTGCTCTTTCATCTCAAGTTTTTTCTGGGGTAGCCCCTTGGGCACAGATCATGCTCCGCGGCTGCAGCTCATTTTAAACAAACAACTGGAAACTGTGCTTTTTCAGGGGTATTTTCAGTATTAGTCACTGCTGGTTTCTGTGTAGGACTCCACCTCTACCCCCTTTAAAGAAGGAAATGGTGCTGCAACACGTGACTTTTTAAATATTTTACCCAGGTTATATATTGTTTGCTTGATGATGGCTTTAAATGCTTTGATTGTTTGGTCAGTACCCTGAGTGCCATGCTGAGGATGAATTAATGACTACAGGTAATAACAGGATCCTCCCATAGGAAAAACACAGGAGGGCATCACACCTTACAGAAAAAAGAAAAGGACTTGTGGCACCTTAGAGACTAACAAATTTTTTTGAGCATAAGCTTTTGTGAGCTACAGCTCACTTCATTGGATGTATGCATGCATCAGATACAGAGTTTCCCTTCTGGTAAAAGGTGGGGGTCCAGCCCTTTAACCCTCATGAGAGTCACTAAGTTCCACACAGATCTTGTGTGATACAGCTGTGTGATACAGCTGCTTCCATACTGACTCTGGCATTCTCTTCCTCGCTGCAGTGCTAGGGACTCCTGCAGGATCACCCCCTCAAAGCAGGATTGCAAGGCACAGAGTATAGAGTGATAGAAAATATGTTTAGGGTGTATAAACTTTTCCAAGTATTCTCCAGAGGGCTTGGTAGGGGGAAACAGATGTCCCACCATTGGCCTGCTCTGACATTACTCACAGATCCCTAGCCTCTAAGTAAAAACTGAGGGCTAGACTGTGATTTTACTACAAGCCCCAATCAAGGGGCAACATGTAGCTGCATTGCCCCGGTGCAGACTAGGGACCAGAAAGTCATAGGCAGGGCCAGCTCTAGGTTTTTTGCTGCCTCAAGCAAAAAAATTGCCACCCCAAGGTCCGAGAGCACAACTGCCCAAGCAAAAAAAAATTTTAAAAAAAGGATGGCCAGAATGCTGCCCCTGGAATTGTGTCACCCCAAGCATGTGCTTGCTTTGCTGGTGCCTAGATCTGGTCCTGGTCATAAGGACACTCAGGAAAGTTCTCTAACCACTGGCCATCCTTGCTCTGCATAGTGAAAGAAGGTGCTCTCCCTTTTGCTCTGTGACTCACAATATGTGTAGTCCCCACAGAGGAGTCAGGGGGCACCCGGTATACCCTTTTCCCCTGCTCTGCCATGTAATACAGTTCATAACTGAGAAAGAAAGTACTGCAGCATTTGGCCCATACATGTGTACATGTGTGAGGCAGCTATAGCCATTACAGCACAAAACCTGCCTTGATATGTGGGTGTATGTATATCTAATTTTCCCAGGCATATTTGATAGCAGAATCATATCCCCAAAAGAAAATGTTAACCAACACAAACAAACAAAAACTATCCAAAAATAGCCCTCATTAGTTTATCAAATTTTGTGAAATGCCAGTTGCTCTTAATGATTATTGCGTGCCAGAACTGAGACAGTAATATCAGCAAGCCAGCACAAATGGAAAATAGGATTATACCATTCCCTTTTAGTCCTGACAACATTTGACACTGCAGGAATGCAAACAACCTTTCTGTTATATTATATGTCAGTTCAGCAATTGATAGGTGTGACAACCCCTTTGGTGTGTGGACTAAGTTAAATGCAATCACTTTCAGGTCTCCCGCTAATGCACTTTAAAAAAATGTTTTGGGGAGTCAAATTGGCACAACCTTTGCAAAGCCATTGCTTGAAAAGTAAAAGTAAAAAGAAACAATTTGGCACCTCCAATTAAATGGCAGTAACCATTTTTTGCTGTTGTTTGGCTAATGATGGATGTCTTTAGGTTGCATGACTTGTAGGATCTTTGGGGTTGCCAATGGGAAGTTTTTAGTCTGTCTTGATGCAAATCTGAAATGAACACTCTGGAGCGGGCTAGCCAACTGGCTAAAAAGATAGAATTTTTGGTTTGCCTTCGGAAACAAAACTGAACTGCTTCAGTCCCTTGTCCTTCAAAGGGGAAATTAAAATGAAAATATGACTGTTATAATAAAATGATATGGCTGTCACAAATGAAAGATCATCAACCCCTTCAGTAAACAGGATTATGGAAAATACTGGAGGGAGAGGGGAAAGGGAATAGGGGAAATAAACAATGTCTTTGCTACAAAGTGTTTTGATGTGTGATCAGCAACATTATGTCCTCAAAGGATTTCCCCACAACACACGCACACACACACAAACACACACTCTCCCGCTGCCTCTGAATGCTCAAAAACTTGCATGGGACCCATCTGGCAAGCACACAAAGCCAAGATAGCCCTAGAAAAGGTCTGTGTTGAATTGATTTCAGGAGGGGCACAGATTTAGGCCTATTTAAATTGGCTCAACCAGCCTTTCTGTGAGAAGCGGAAGCAAGTAAATAAATATCTGTTCAAAAAGCAACCCAAATGCTAGTATGAAAGCATTTGCAAGGAGTATATCAGTGTCCAGTTGGACACAAGCAAAGCTTTGATTCATAAACTAGATTCAATGGTGCTGCTAATTGCCCTTTTTACCTCACTTCTTACTTCTTTCTTCCTCCTCATGCTCTTTGCCAAAGCATTAATAAAGTCTTTTTGAGTTAGGGCTTAGTCACTTTAAAGCTCATTTTCATCCTATTTAAGTGTTTAAAGGTATGGCATTCAAACATGCAATTTATAGTAATGAGTGTGTTTCGCAAGCCTGTGTATCCATCAAAAGCAATCAACGTTACCATTAATATTTATGCATTTATTTTGACTTCATTTGAAATGCCTGTCCCTGGCTATAGATGTTTTTAGAATAATAAAAATCTGCAAATACGAGAAAGGAATTTAACAAAAAATACAGGGGCATCTTCAGCTGCCCAGGGAAAACCAAACTAACAGCTAGCTACAGTGACGTTCCCACATCTGACCACTCACGTATCCCTGCCCTCTCCACAAGGCCCCAATCCAAAGTCCATTGGAGTTAACAGAAAGATTCCTATTGATGTCATTGGGCTTTGAATCAGACACAAAATGTTGTGTACTCTGAAGGATAACAAACACAGGCTGTGCCAGACCAGTCCAGATGAAGATATCCATAGAGTTAGGGACATTAAAAAATGTACCCAACCTCTAGCTTCTACATTGTAAACCAAAGACATGTTATCTTAAGTACATCTATTAATGGCAACCATAGTGAATTATTAAATGATGATAAGGGTGGAGGTTTAGGTAACTGGATCCCAACATCTAGGGGACTTTATAGTTTAAAACCAACACCTTAAACTCCAGTTGGAAGCTCAAAAGCAGCCAGTGAAAATTATGGAGCACTAATGTGATGTGCTCTCAGTGGGAAGTGTCATTTAATAAGAAGATAATTGCATGCTGTTCTAGCTTCAGCTCCCTAACAGCATAGCCCCATGTTGACCTCACTGCAGAAGGCTAAATTTGAGGTGGCAAAGTGATATGAAAGGAATTTCACTTCCTAGAAAAAAATCTGCAGTCTGTAATCTTCTTTCTTGAGTGCAGGTTGGGATGGTGAGGAAACTACAGCATCTAAGGATCCAATTGACCCCCACATTTTAAACCTGCATAACCAATGGCAGATGCACACACACACACACTTTAAGGGCCTGATTTTCAGAAAGTGCTGATCCCCCATGCTCTGAAAATTATTCCACTTTAAAGTTTTTCAAATTGGAGCATTATAATAACTAGTCACTCCTGAAAGAATTAGCTGTAATTTTCTGCAGTTCCTCTGGATGCTTCTCCCAGCCTGCCAACAGTAGTTCTGTCTTGATTAGAATGCCCCTCAGCCAGTTAGTCCTCTTCCATTCATGTCAATCTCATTCACACAGTGGGTCATACATACCACTGAGCAAGATGAAGCAGATGGGATGGAGAAATACTGGCTAAAATTTTCAAAAATAGGAACCTAACGTTACAATTCAAGGATAGGATTTTCAAAAATGTCTAAAACCCAGTTCATCAAAGGTATTTAGGCACCTAGCTCCCACTTAAATCAATGGGAATGAGGCTGAATCCTCAAAGTATAGGTGCCTAAGTGACTTGGGCACAAGTCTTATTGCAAATCAACGGGATAGGGCACCTTGATCACTTAGATGCTTTTGAAAATCCCATCCTTATGTAACTAAATATGGAGTTTGGCTAACTTTAGACTCCTTTTATTTTATAATGCTAAAGAATGTGGTGGACACTTAACAGAACAAACAGAAAGGTGTGGTCCTTGCGCTCTAAGGGGTTTATGAGCTAGTGTAATATGTGAAGTATAGACCAGAGAAAACACAGTAGCAAAGATAGAGGGACAAGTTTTACAGTAATACTCTTTTGTGGTTGTCTGGCAGCCATATGCACATCTTAGTGCTTCTAATGAGGTCTTATTATTTATTAATATGAATATAGTTATTTATTAGTGCCTTTGTTCTTGTAGGGTCCATCTACCAATGAGTTAGCAATAACTTATAGTTCAATAGTATCAAACATGATGGAGATCTAAAGAAATCAGTGTGGACCTTTTACCTCCATCAGTAATTAGGACATTACTTACCAACAACACCAGCACAATTTCTGATTTATCCACAGTGAATGACACAGAAAGAAAAGACTCAGCATTTGTCCCATTTCCCATACTACCATGGAAACAGGATATTGTTTCCATGGTAGTAGAAAACACAGATATTATTAACAAAATAACATGATTTTTTCTCACAGCAAGAAAAAATAGTTATAAAGTCCAACTAGGTGTCCTAGTTGATAGAACAGTTTTCTGTTGATAGAACAGTTTTCTCCTTCAGAGCCTTCTGAAAACTGATAGGGTTCATTAACTTTCCAGAATAAATCAGAGCAGATTATTCATCTTGCCTCCACTCACAAAATGAAGGAGGCAAAGATCAGCTCATGATAAAGGTGTAATCACAAGATCTGGTTGATACATTTTTTTAAAAGTCCCTTTTTCATTAAAAAAATCAAAATTCAAAAAATGTTGACCATCTCCTCTAATTGCTCCTTCAATGAACTCAATCCCATCTCAAAGATGAGGTGCAGAGTGTGGTTAGCCATGTAAGTTAAATCAAAATATGCCTGGGACACTCCAATGTTTGTCCTGGCAGTTATACAACTTTAAGTCAACACAGGAGCATCAACAGCTGTGTAGACATTGAGGATACCAGGTAAAATCAACCTTGGCAATTACTCTTCTACCTCAGAGATGAATCTGGTCAACACAGAGAGTGCATCTGTAGAGGAGAAAGACAGTCTTTTGCACAATACATAACCTTATTCCTTTCTGTGACCCACATATGTGATCAGATCTAGTTTCATAACCAAGATCAGTGGCTCTCTAAACTCCATGACCTTGACATAGCTGCATCTCCACACAGAAAGATCCAGTCAGTCCTACAATGTTATTCAGCTAATTAACACATTCTTTGCTTCTGCAACAGTCTCACATTTGGAGGATGATAATTATCATCCTCTGAACCCCACCTCTGATTCTACAACACATAGAACCAGTCCTCAAAATCAACCTCACCGAACCAATCCTCAAAATCATCAGAACTTGTTCAACCCCATTTCAGTCCTTGCACCCCAATATTTCCCTCCAACTTCAGATGCTCACCACCAACCGCCTAGCCGGCTTTCCTCCCCTTCCTTCTCACTGCTATTATTTTCAGCCCCTGTCAAAGGTCACTGAGTAAAATGTTAAAAACTTTTTCCCTTCAGCCTAAAAATAACCAAATTACACACACACTGGAAAAAAGCATCTCTTCACCCTGCTGAATGCTGGTACTTGGTGGTATGATCTGGACAGATTGCACTTGTTTAGGGAGCTCAAAACACCAGTTCAGGGCTCTCTGGTGGTCCAATGTATGTATATGTCTGGGTTGAGGGGGTAAAAAGGACTCATGCCCTGACAGGTACAAGTATCCAGGGCTCCAGGTACCAGCGTTCCAAGCAGGCGCTTGGGGCAGCATTCAGAAAGCAGCTTGTCCGTTCCGCCGTCTCTCTCTCCCCTGCCGTCTGTGGCGGCAATTCGGCGGCGACAGGTTTTTTTTGCTTGGGGTGGCAAAAACGGTAGAGCCAGCCCTGCAAGTATCTACTGGTGTGGTGGTCAGATCACCAGTTAAGTTTTGTCATTGATTGAATGGGAGCAGGGATAGCCTGTATTACCATGGGATTACTGGGGTAGTTGCAAATCAGGATTAGCATGGAAATGAAAGAGGTCTTAGCCTGGCACAAAAGGCACAAAAGGGAGTGTAGTAGGTAAAGACCCCAGTGTATTTTCAGATTTACTTGGTGTTTGTGTATGGGTGAGTAGTATTGGAACAGATGGATATGATGTAGTTCAGAACTTAGGCGCATTGACCTATCAGTGGCAGTGGCCTTGGATTGTATCAACAGAGAATATTTCAGGTAAGGACTGATGCACATCAATAGAGCTGTGTGCTATTCCCCAGTTTTGCACAGAGTCTGCCTTTACTAATTGCTCAGCTATAGTCAGTGTTAATTCATCTGTCACGTTCCTGAGCCCAAACTACTTCACATACTAATATTAAAATGAACATTCCAACACACCAGAAGACTGTTGGCTTTTAGGGCTAATTTTGATAAATTTACTGTGAAACATACACATAGTAATGCACAGTACAGTATGTTTCCTAGCTCCCTAAGGCCTGGCTAATGGGAAAGGGTGCCCGGTGTTTCATTTTACATCCAAAACCAAGCTGTACAGATGCAGAAATTTAAAATTAAAAATAACCTCGCAGCTGATTCCTTGCATAATTGCTATCTTGTTTTGCTAATACTGTGGCTGAATTATAACTTGCTGAAGCCCTGGAGTTTTGCATGCCGGTTTAGCTGCCTGAATTTGCATTGACATGCTTTTCAGTCATGTGAGTAACTAAATCCTGTGGCCATGAGCGCACCTGGCAGTATTTGCATTGAAAATCAGTAGGAGATATGGAGAGAATGATATATGGTCTCTCCAGAAATAGATTCAGTGATGAAAACTTTGTGTAATTCAAAATGCTGTTCAGTTTCATTGACTGACTGCATCTAACATACCAGCAATGGCTTAAAAAATAGTAATAAAATGAGAGGTAACAAGTATCCCAAGCCACCACCACAATGCAATGCAACTTCCTTTCAGTGTTGTGCAAAGTGACCAATTCTTGCTTGAATGCCATTCATGTTTTAAACCTTAGATTTTTGCTCACATTTATGAACTTGGGCCACTTTGCTGATGGACAAAGCTTTCAATTTTGGATTCAGGTTCAGCTACATTAAGAAACCCTCCCATCATTAATTCAAATCTCAATCTAAATTCCAATTGAGCTTCTGAAATTAAAAAAATTGCAGATAACGCTTTTTCAAAAATTATTGATTTAATTTGCTCCATTCCTCTTTACTTCCATATACTTCCTTTGAAGTGACTAGTGCCCAAAGATGGTGACCCTGTGAGACCATTTCCACAGCTAATTTTGGAAATATCATGAGAAAGTCAAAGATCTGGCAAAGCTTCTGTAATTGCGGATGCATTTTTTTCCTCAGTCAGTTCTCTGAATGTTGCTATCGCTGCTATACAGTAACATAAGAACTCTCTATCCTTCCTTGCTATGGCCAGTACCAGATGCTACAATGGAAGGTGCAAGGAACCCCATGATCAATAATGGGGAATTATTGAGTAACATGCTTTTAGGGTATCTTCTGACCTCCAAAGTTATTTACAAAAAGAAAAGGAGTACTTGTGGCACCTTAGAGACTAACAATTTTTTTCAGAGTAGCAGCCGTGTTAGTCTGTATTCGCAAAAAGAAAAGGAGTACTTGTGGCACCTTAGAGACTAGTCACAAGTACTCCTTTTCTTTTTGCGAATACAGACTAACACGGCTGCTACTCTGAAAGTTATTTACGTTTGTCTTATCATCTGATGGATGAGGGTTTATAGTCTTTTTATGCTTCTCTAATGTAACTGGATAGTATGAACACTGTAGCAGGTAACAAAGAAGTTATAGCTGTAAATCTGGAACTCTAGAATATGCAGAAGTGTTATCCTATGTGAAATGCAGTCTTTATCAGAATATTGCTATTTGGGTTTTATTAGAACAACTGTATTTGTTTGCTGAGCTTCTGAAAGCTTCTCAGTTAGCAGTGGAGAACTAGAGCAGATGGGTTTCATTAAATTGGCCCAGCCCTTTCTCCTTTAATCACCTTACTCATCCAATCTAAGGAGGGCGGGGAAATGTAGACATATGAAAAATCTCTCTCTGTTTCTCTGCAAGGCATCTGCTGAGACCTCATTCATCACCATGGAAGGTGTGAATGGATAGCTGTGTAATACCCCAAGGTCTTGTCTGCTCTGGTGGTATAGTGCCTAACCTCTCCTCTGTTAACGGAAAGGCTACATGTACTTTTGTCAAACTGTCATCAAACACTTCTCCCTTGATACTGTTTGCTCAGTCCCCACAGACAATGTCAACCTTTGGTAAATGTTTCATTTTGAAGGGACCCCTGGATATGGTTCTCATGATCATGTCTTTTTATTTGTTCCATGATGAACAACTGTGTGTGTGTGTGTGTGTGAGAGAGAGAGAGAGACAGACAGACAGACAGACAGAAATAGAAGTGGATCTTTTGTCTCCCTTGGGTCTTCAGGCTTAAAAAAAATCCCAGTGTCAGCTCCAAAATTAAGCTTTTTGACCATGGGTTTTATGGATGTGAATGACACATGTGCACATCCATCCCTCGGGTTTGGCTTTTAACAGGAAGATAAAAGAAAAGGAGTACTTGTGGCACCCTTAGAGACTAACAAATTTATTTGAGCATAAGCTTTCGTGAGCTACATCTCACTTCATCGGATGCATTATGCTCAAATAAATTTGTTAGTCTGTAAGGTGCCACAAGTACTCATTTTCTTTTTGCGAATACAGACTAACACGGCTGCTACTCTGAAACAGGAAGATTAGTCCACTGACTCATTCAGGATATGAGTAACCAATACTCTCATGCTGCTTAAGATCAGATGGTCAGTTCTTTCCAGAAAAATCCTCCCTTTCTCTACTACAGCCTCATGCTGCATGTTTTTTGTTTTTTTGGTATTTTTTTTCATATTCACAGATTATAACCCACATTGAACTTCAGTCATGGGTACCATGGCATTTCAGTCTAAAGACACCAAGACTGATGGCTAGCTAAAATGGGAACATTTTTAGTCATACTGGGCCAAATCCGGAGTACCTTACTCAGTTCTGAGTTACTCCTTCAGAAAAACTCCCTTGGGAGCTACTCTGTTTTTCCTTCTTCGTCACTCAGGCATCAGGGACATCGTCATCAGGCCCAATAATAATAGAAAACCAAATCCTGGCAGTGCTGAAAGTTTTTCTGTATGAAGTATTTCCCAGGCAAATGCAAATCATTAACAAATTTGTAAAAATCATGGCTAGTTTGTGGACAGTTTCATGAAATAAAATGACAGGTTTCAGAGTAGCAGCCGTGTTAGTCTGAATTCGCAAAAAGAAAAGGAGTACTTGTGGCACCTTAGAGACTAACAAATTTATTAGAGCATAAGCTTTCGTGAGCTACAGCTCACTTCATCCGATGAAGTGAGCTGTAGCTCACGAAAGCTTATGCTCTAATAAATTTGTTAGTCTCTAAGGTGCCACAAGTACTCCTTTTCTTTTTATGAAATAAAATAGCATTAACCTTGATAAGTAAATTGTTCACTGAATAATTACAGTAGCTCTCAGGACCTTGAGGTGACTTCAATGGAACCTGGATCAGCCCTTATACAGAAGTGTTCTCTCTTTTAAAAAGTTAAATAGAAATAAGAGATAGGTCCAAAATGGAATGTTGCATCCAAATGCCTCTGAACATTGTGGAAAGATGTGGATTCAAACTCTGGACCCACACTTCAGTACACATGTTGAAGTCAGAGCCTATTTCTATAATGATTTGATCCAGAACTTTGAGTCTGAACATGCCTGTAGGTTGATGGCAGAGGATCTGAAATCATGATGTGAATCCAGATCAAAATATTGCAGTTTTGGCTTATATCTTATAGGAACAAAACCATGCAAAAGAAAGGAAAAGGACTTGTTATTTTCAATATCCGATTCATAATGTAAGGAAGGATGCTTGCCTTCAAGACACAGCATGTCTATGAATGACCTGTTTTTTGTGGGATGGTTGCCAGAACAGCTCTATTTCACATTCTCTCTGTGGTACCTTTCACAAGATGACATTCTTATACCCTAAGGAAATCCCTGGCAGCATATATTAATGTAAAGTAGAGATCAGAACTTTCCATGAAGAATCTAAGCTGAATGTTCATAGCATAACTGTAGCCACTGTGTTGCCTTAACAGCTAGATGTGGACCAGAGAGCTGTGAGGCCAGTATGGAAAACAAAGAGATTAAAAAAAGCAGATTCAACAGTACTATACAATTAAACTACCCAGAATGTTTCTAATATACAGTCATTAGATTTCTTATGCAGCCATTGCAAACTGTGAAAGAATTTGATACAAGCTAGCTAAAGCAGTAACAGTTCAAATTAAGTGTCTTTGATAGGCATTTAATTTCTGTATAAGAAGACAGTAATTGCATATTAAATAAATACCAGCAGATTATTAAAAAACAACAGGAATAACAGTTTTGTACAAGCTAGCTAATAGATCTCCCACAGAGTGAAACCTCATTAAGTATATTTTCATTAGACAGTTAGTATTGCATCACCACTTAATAAATATTTGAAGCAACCTAATTCTTTACATTTATTAAGATAGGTATCATAAATACAAACCAATTGATTGCCATAACTCCTAATAACATATTTATTGTCTCTCACTGAAGCATACATCTTAAGTAAAGGGAATTCCACAGTAATGTGAAAATACTGAAGTACAGTGAATACTGATTTATAAAACATTTCTCTGTCAGTCTGCTTGTCTTATGTGCAATGGTGATAGCCATATGATAAATGGTACAGGCATGATACATTGCAGTTGTCATGCTCTCTAAACCACCTGATCTTCCATCTGCTCAATAGTCTGTCTTCATTGGGATAACATTCCAAAGATCAGCCCATAGTCAATAGAGCTGGTTGGGAAACTATTTTTTCGTGGACAAAGATGACTTCATTTATCTCAAGCTGATTTCTTTTTCACATATTACTGAAGCTCAGTAAGTTTGTTTCGGGTTTGATACAAATTTTGAGCAAAGGTTCAAATTGTTTCTTATCCAAAACAGCAGAGAATATCTGGTTAAAATTAAATCAGCAAAACAGCAATGTTGCTGTATTTCCCTCAACCATTTTGACTCAATATCTAATTGGGTAATTAGCTTATCTTAAGAAATAATTTTCATTGGCCATATGGGAAAAGTTTATTTGGTGCAAACTAGGAAGGCGGAGATGGAGAAATTGTAGCACAAGAGTTCTCAGGTCACAGCTTCACGTGTTGTGTTCTCCCCCTCCCCCGCATACTTATCACAACAGATGCATAATGTACTCTTGGTTACTTACCTTTCTTGGAACAAGGGTAAAGCCTCCTAAGGGAAGGAACCCATAAAATATTCTCAGACAAAGCAGAATCACTGCTTATATTTCCCTCCTTTGGAGGGTATTGAACTTTGAAATTGTTTTAAAACTCTTTATACATCCATTGAAAACAACCCCTATGTGCTGCCTGTTCTATCCTTAGAGCACTGTATCTCTATAATGATTTTGGTTTTATAAGAACTGGATTCCTGAAACATGGTGCTAGATGAATATTTTGATATAAATAACTTTGTCTGCCTATGAGTACGCTGCACTCTATATTCATTCGGCTATCCACAGTCAGTACTATTGAGCAGACAGATGGGCCTATCAGCTTGGATAAAATGAAAAAAAAAAACAGAACTGAAACTTTGGCAGAAACTTGAAATGAAATGTATCCATTTCTGAGGTTCAAAAAGTTAAGTTGTATTTGGGGAGTCAACATTGCCTAGTGGATAGAGGATTGGAGAGTAACTCAGCAGATCTGATTTCTATTTCCAGCTTTGCTACTGGTCTTCTGGGTGATGTCACCTCCCTGTGCCTCAGTTTCCCCTATCTGTAAAATATGGATAATGATGCTGATATCCTTTGTAAAGTGCTTTGAGATCTACAGATGAAAAAAGCACTATATAAGAACTAGTTATTTTTCATGTTTTTTTTTACATTGGGCTTTTTCATGAGGATACTACTGGCTAGATAAGCCAGCAAGAACTGGAAATCTTGAAGCGAAGTTCATTCTCATGATATATCCATCCTGAATTACTTTCCAAAGACCTTCCGAGAAATTTGGACATGAGCAGCCAGATTTCTGGATGTTAACGAGTGATATAGGAAGCCCACTGTGGCCTCTGATTGGGTAATAATGATACTGAGAGCAGGAGCTGAGGTGTCCTCTCATGGAGCAATGGGAGGCAAATGCCTTCCAGTGACACATTTTCACGTTGTTATAGTGCAGTTTACTGTCATCCCTTCTATTCCTCCCTGCCAAGGGGGTTGGATCACTCCCTTCAACACCCCATTTTAGACTGAATTTCTAACCCTCTGAACACCCTCCCCTCTGCCATATTTGGCATTCATGGGCTGTTCTCTGCCCTAGCTTCCTGAGTACCTTCGAAGGACCACCTAACCCTCATTGCTGATATCTCACTCTGTGAGCTGTCCCATTTTGTTCAGTGGGACTACTCATGGGGTAAGGGTGTGTCTACGGGTGTGTGTGTGTGTGGGGGTAATCTAAAGATTTTTGATACCACTTGATATAAAGGATGTTAGAATCACAGTGGTATGCACTCACTGCTTTTTGGTTTTCCATACCTCTCCAATCACTGATGCATTGGTTTTGCACGCTGGGGAAAATCTGGGTCCCTGTACTTTTCCAAGGCAATCAGAAATAAGCAGTGCTGCATATCTAAAGGAAAACTCCTGCCTACTTTACATCCTTTCCAATTTGTGGTGGTACCAGCAGTGTTGAAAATGACAGTACATATGTTATGATTGTTTGAATTTTCAAAAGTCTTTGGTTAAATTCTGTATAAATTGGTTCCTGCTTAAGATAGAAGCTTGCAAGGATCCTTAATAAGACATGGAAACAGATAAAGAGATAGTGTAAGAAACAGAAAACAGATACTTCTAGTAAGAGAAACCACATTCACTCTGGGGGGAAGTATTAAGTGGGTCCAACAGAGACTCAGATCTCTGCTGCCTTTTATCTCTATAACTGATCCATACAGTAGGATCAAGTTTAAATGGTTACATTTGCTGATGTTGATTGGAGAGCAGCAAACAAAAAGATAGCTGCCAGAGAAATTCAGGAGGCATAGACATTTTCTAGCTGGGCTGAAACCTGACATACAATATGTAATAGTCACAAATAGATGGTTTCTGATCATGTACTGGTTTCATTCTGATACACTACCATTGATTTCAATAGATTTACTCCCAATTTACACCACAGTAACTGAGAACAAATTCAGGCCCATCAAGCTTAGTATAAGTTTACATTTTTATTCCACAAAGGTAGAGGAGAGAAAGAGAAAAGCAGGTCCCCAAACAAAAACTGAATCAGACAGGCTTAAATCGCATAATAAATAAAGTACTTCTTAAGTGAGGAACTGAGAGCTCCACAAGCTACTCTTGGCACAGTGTGGACACTATGCCCCTTTTCTGTCCCACTATGCACCCTGATCATAGGGACAACCAGAGGTTGGTTCAGTCCTGAGTCAAACTTAGAACAGTCTCGGGGCTTCTTTAAGGTACATCAGCTAGTAACAGCCCCCAATAACTTGCCCTGGATTCTCAGAGTGCTGGGTACTCCAGGCATGTCCCTCCCACACCCACAGAAAGCATCCTATACCAAGAGCCAGGGGAGGAGGATTAGAGCCATTTCAGTTGGCTTTACATCACCATGCAAGAATTCCCAACCAGCAACTTTAACCAGACTTCCAATCCCTTTGTGCCAAAGAGCAACAAAAAGGGGTTGGATTATGGCTGCGGATCTGGTGCTTCAAAACAAAGGTACAAATTAATTCCTGGTGTAGCTCCACTGATGCTATAAATAATTTATCTTGATGGGGTTATGCCAGGGATGAATTTGGCCTAACATGGCTACAGAAATTGATGTTTCAATCGTGAAACTCAGTAAAGCTGGTCAAGCATCATGTCACATAACATGGCAAAAGGGACTGAGATGGCTAAAGAGAATCTTTCATTTCTAGGTCACTGGTTCTAATGTGGCCCATGCAGGGTTTGAGTTTAAGTCATTACCAAATGTTGGCTTTTCTGTGGAAAATTATGAGATGGAGTTTTCAACCCTATCCCAAGTGATCAGTTGGCCATATCACAGAAACCATCTTCAAAGAAGCTCCCTCACTGACAGTCAGCAGAGAGACCAAAGGATTGAATGGTAATTAACCTTTGGAATAACTTCCCGAGGGACATAATAGAGTCTCCATCACCTGAAGTCTTTAAATCAAGACTGGATGTCTTTTTAACAGATATGCTATAGCTCAAACAACAGTTAAGGACTTGATGCAGAAATTACTGGTTGAGTTTCTGTGCCCTGTTTTATTTAGGAGGTCAAACTAGATGACCAGAATGGTCCCTTCCGTCTATTAGTATATTCATATATATTTAGCCTCTCTGATCTGTAAAGGTAGCCAATCCATGCTAAGGGTGACGTCCACTGGTAGGTCAGCGTGAGGAAACCTGCACTGGTATGTTGCCCCTATTCTGTGAATGAAAAGCGGACTTGAGGTTTCAGAGTTGTCAGTCAATTCACAAGTGCTAAATTTACTTAGAAACCTGTCTAAACAGTTCCATGAATTGAACATTTTATAAAATGGGGAGAAAACAACACAGGAAGTCAACTTTCATAAAATAATGATAAAAAGGAAATAAATGGAGGACATGAGAACAAAAACATATTTGTGTAGCATGAATAGCCAGACATTTTACGGAGGTCTGTGAGAGCCTTCTTTAAATGTGCCAGCACAGCAGATGCCACAGGCTGTAATCATAGTTAGTGGGAAAATCTGCTTCTCAGAGTTGATTGATCAATGTTAATGGTAATGACATCACCAAAAAAGGTAACCAAAAATGTAAAACAACAAGGAACTTTATAGGCTCGGCCAATAACTCTGCCTATAATATGTGCAGCTGCCTCTAAGGATAATGCAACAGAGGATAATAAAGCAGGAGGAAAATCAAGGATCAAGAACATCCCTTAGTGTTCTCTCTAAACCATACAGTTTAGTAATGGGAACTTTCTGGAAACATGCAGCTTAAAGATGGATCAGTCACATAATCTGCACAATTTTGGGGGGTGAAGGTTGTGTTCTCAAACCTGGCCAGCCCTAAGCACAAGCCGAGAGTATGACTGCAAAGAGCCCTGCATCACCAGGATCCCTAATGCAATTACTTTCAGGTTCCCCACTCCTGCCCCCCGAGGCCCAAGGCTTTGAGTTAGATCAAAGATTCCAGGACAGATGCAAAGGAAAGAGGTTGATTGGAAGATAAGATCTGCGCTTAAGAGACAGATATGGGAAGTGGATATTGACAATTGAGTGGGTCCCAGCAAAGAGGTACTTGAACCTCAGTATGATCTCTTAACATAAGTGGGGTGAGGGAATGGAGGTCCTAGTGAGGAGGCACCCATGGCCACAGGCATAGCTAATGAGGCAGGAGAAAGAGTCAGTTGTCAAAGTGAGGAAGTTGAGGAATCAGCCTATGACTACACAGGGGAACATTTGTGTAGACTTGGATGGACATTAGTGTGTGAAGAGTAGAAACCCGCCATGGTAAGTCCTTCCAATCTGATCTGATCACCAGAACTCTCCCTGGTCTCTCAGTCACAGGGCATTCTCTTCTCTCCACTCCCTAGACCTTTAGCAGTGAGATGCCTCGCATGTACCATCTTCCGTATGGCCTGTCAAAAACCAGGTAGAACCCTGTCGTCTGCCTGAAATTTGAGTCTGAATAAATAAACATGATCATATTAATTATCATGCCCTATGTCATGCCCTATGATAATCATGTCCTATGTCAGTATACCCCAAACGTTTGACAGCAACACTCCAAAGGCTGGGGAAAGAGTTCCAAAGGAAGGTCAAGGCAGTCTGTCCTAACTAGATTTGTTGGAGCTCACTTGGAACTTTTCCAAGCAATTGTTTGGCAGAGCTGGTGTTGTGATGTGCTGTGACTTCTTGTATGCATGTATCTTCCACTATGTGAATGATCTCCAGTCAGAGCCCCCTATCCTAGTTCACATGTGGCCAGAGCAAGTTGTACATATGGAGAAGTGGCTAACCATTACTATTCCCCAAGCTCTAGAGATTGGATCCTGCAGTGGGAAGTCTTTTCTTGGCAGGCATCTTCTCCTTGTGGTTGGTCATCTCCTGCCAGCTGAACTTTAGGGAGGACTTTCACAATGTGGAATCTTCAGGATTAATATTGCCAAATGGTGACATTATGAAATAACTTAATTTTTGATTATGCAAATTGAGGATAAGTTTGGATTCATCCAATCTTGTGGCTAAAAGCTGGACCAGAATCTGAGTCCTTTCTTCTAACTCTACCTGTTGAAAGATCCCTACTGAAGAAAATAGAAAGGAGTATAAATGATGGCAAGTGAAGTATAAAAGTATAATTAGGCAGGTAAAAAAAACAATTTGAAGAGCAAGTAGTAAAAGACACAAAAACTAACAGCAATTTTTTCAGTACATCAGAAGCAGGAAGCCTGCCAAACAATCAGTGGGGCCACTGAATGATCAAGGTGCTAAAGGAGCACTCAAGGAAGACAAGGCCATTATAGGTAAGCTAAATATATTCTTTGTATCAGTCTTCACTGCACAGGATGGGAGGGAGATTGCCAAATGAGCCATTCTTTTTAGGTGACAAAGCTGAGGAAGTGTCACTAGAAGAGGTTTTGGAATGAATTGATAAATTAAACAGTGATAAGTTACCAGGATCAGATGATATTCACCCAAGTTCTGAAGAAACTCATATATGAAATGGCACAACTACTAACTGTGGTATGTAATTTAGCACTTAAATCAGACTCTGTACCAGATGATTAGAGTATAGCTAATGGCATAATGATTTGTTTTTAAAGAATCCAGAGGTGATCTTGGCAATTACAGGCCATAAGCCTAACTTCAGTGCCAGGCAAATTGGTTGAAACTATAATAAAGAGCAGAGTTATCAGACACATACATAAACATGCTATTTTGGGGGAGAATCAATACATATTTTTTAAAGAGAAATCATGCTTCACTAATCTATTAGAATTTGTTTAGGGTGTAAACAAGCCTGTGGCAAGGTGATCCAGTGGATGTAGTATACTTGTACTTTCAGTAAACCTTTGACAAGATTCCTCACCAAAGGCTCTTAAGTAAAGTATGCAGTCATGGGATAAGATAGAACGTCCTACCATGGATCAGTAAACAGTTGAAAGGTATGAAACAAAGGATAGGAATAAATGGTCAGTTTTCACTCTGGAGAGAGGTAAATAGCAGGTTCAACCAAGAATCTGTACTGGTACCAGTGCTGTTCAACATATTTATAAATGGTCTGGAAAATGGGATGAACAATGAGGTGGCAAAGTTTGCAGATGATACAAAATTACTCAAGATAGTTTCATTCAAAGCTGAATGTGGAGAGTTACAAAGGGATCTCACAAAACTGGGCAACAAATGGCAAATGAAATTCATTGTTGATAAGTGCAAAGTAATGGAAAACCTAATCCCAACTATATATACAAAATGATGAGTGCTAAATAGCTGTTTCCAGTCATGAAAGAGATTGTGGAATCATAGTGGATAGTTCTCAGAAAATATCTGCTCAGTGTGCAGCTGAAGTATAAAAAGCTAACAGAATGTTAGGAACCATTAAGAAAGGGATAGAAAATAAGACAGAAAATATAATAATGCCACTACATATATCCATGGTATGCTCACACTTTGAATATTGCATGCAGTTCTGGTCGTCTCAATTCTAAAAAGATATTTTAGAATCTGAAAAACTATAGAGAAGGCCAACAAAAATGCATCCGATGAAGTGAGGTGTAGCTCATGAAAGCTTATGCTCAAATAAATTTGTTAGTCTCTAAGATGCCACAAGTACTCCCTTTCTTTTTTTAAAAATGTTTAGGGCAGGGATCGGCTACCTTTGGCATGCGGCCCTTCAGGGAAATCTGCTGGCTGGCCAGGATGGTTTGTATACCTGCAGGGTCCGCAGGTTTGGCTGATCGCAGCTCCCGCTGGCCGTGGTTTGCCGTTCCAGGCCAATGGGGACTGTGGAAAGTGGTGTGGGCCAAGGGATGTGCTGGCCATCGCTTTCCGTACTATTCATACAACTCACAGTCAACCTGTGGAACTTGTTGCTAGAGGATGTTGTGAAGGCCAAGAGTATAATTCGTTTAAAAAAAGAATGAATTAAATTAATGGAGGACAGGTGTATCAATGGCTATTAACCAAGATGGTCAGGAGCACAAACCCATTCTCTGAGTGTCCATAATCCTCTGATTGCCAGGAGGTGGGAGTGGATGACAGGAGATAGGTCACTCTGTAATTGTCCTGTTCTATTAATTCCTTGTAAAGTATCTGGCACTGGCTGCTGCTGGAAGACAGGATACTGAACTAGATGGACCATTGGTCTGACCCATATATTTTTATATTATTATATTCTTATGCTCTTATCATTCTGGATCTAGTCAAAGCAGAAGATAACAGGTGCTGACATCTGAGGATTTTAGATTCTATAAATGAACTTCCTAACCTATAAATAAATCCTTAAGGTCTTGATAAGTGTGATTTCTGTGGACATCCTCCAATTTTGTCTGGGAGGGAAAAAGAGTACATAAATGAGTATTGTCTAGGAGCACCTATTTAAATACAAGAGGAATTGGGAACATCAGCCAAACAACCGTTTTCCTGGTTCTTACTGTTGGTTTTTCTGTTTTAATAAATCATGTCTCAGAACACCTGAACAACCTCTGAATAGCTGGATCTCTTGAATGGTGATTTCTTTTTCACAGTTTTCTTGAGTGTCCTGCTAGGGTGTTTTTTTTTTCTAATCTCAGGAAAAGCTGTTTTCTTGTAAACCAATTTTCATTTCTCATTTGAAATCTCTCTCTCTCTCTCTCTCACACACACACACACACACACACACACACACTCACTCTTCCGTTGTGTTAAACAGTAAGTCAAGCTGCAAGCTCTTAAGAAAACTCATTCCCTTTAAACATATACAAACATACTGGTTTTCCTTTGTCATACCTATCAAATGGTGTGTGTGTGTGCATGCATACACACACACAACATTTGATAGGTCAGACATAGAAAGGTTAAAGGGATAAACTGATAGAAAATGTATAATCTATACATATAATCTGCAATTTATTTGATGGTCATCTTTCATTGTAAATTCTAAATGAACCATGGAAGAATTTGTTGGTGTCTTGGTTTCTATCTATAAAATGTGTCCATTCTTTTTATTTTTTTCCACATTAAATCCCTTAGCTCATGAAGCATATGCAGAGATTACCCAAACAGGTACAAAAAGATTAAAATAAATGCCATTCATCATACTTGATCTTTTTTAGACAAGTTGCTCCCCTGGCTTTAAATCAATCAGGAGCTAAGGCAAATTGGCAGTTCTATTCTACGTAAGTTTTTTACACCATGCTCATCAGCATCATATCTGAGCATCTTCCAGTAGTGTGTTAAGCAACGTGACTTACACATCTGTCACATGTGGTTTGTTTCTCATCTTCTTCCCCAGAAGGAGAAGCATGTGGAATGGAATGATTTGGTAAGGGTTTTATTTATTGATTTATTTGTTAAATAAATATATCTATTGCTGTGTGTTTGTATTCGAGAAGTCAAGATCAAACAAATATGTCTCACACTTGGAGCAGGAAGTGGTGTGGTTTGTGATGGTCCTTAGGTCCAGGGAGAGTTCATTCCACAGTCTCAAACTCATCATCTCATTTTACTCTCATGGTTGAGAGTGCCATCGTGCCAGAGGAGTAAAGTATTGATCATCTTACGCCAGCTACATCTGAGTAATAGGTTTTCAGACGTGGATGTGAAAAGAATCATCCTAAATTTGATTCTAAGGACTCTAAAGGAAATCCACTTACCATAAGCAGACATTTTATGTAATATTCAAGTTCATAATATGACATCGTGAAAACACTTTCCTTTGCTGTAGAAACCATAAACTTTTATCATCGTAAGAAGCGAGTTTTTCATAGACAACGATAATTAAAATGTGGATTCAGAGTAGCAGCCGTGTTAGTCTGTATTCACAAAAAGAAAAGGAGTACTTGTGGCACCTTAGAGACTAACAAATTTATTAGAGCATAAGCTTTCGTGAGCTACAGCTCACTTCAATGCATCCGATGAAGTGAGCTGTAGCTCACGAAAGCTTATGCTCTAATAAATTTGTTAGTCTCTAAGGTGCCACAAGTACTCCTTTTCTTTTTTTAAAATGTGGAGTAATTTAATAGAATAGGAATGAAGAGTTAAGTCAATGTAAATCTGCAAGTACACCACTTTAGTCTATGATAGGAACAGTTTTTAGAAGACAAATAGGGTCTGTGATTTGATGGGAGATCTTCAAAGGCAACTTAGGTTGTTGTAGGAGGTAATGCTAGTGAGTCAGTCAGGTGGTGCTCTTTCCTGTGGATGAGTATCAAACAAATCCTTCATAGTTTTAAGGGATGGTGTGATAATAGAGGTGCTGTATTTCATACAAAGTGTAAATTGAGTTTCATACCACTTTTTGACCTCTCCCTGTCTGCAGCCAAGATCATCCAGGATAATATAGTAGGAAGACCATATGATACTGCCTTTAGGGACCAGGTTTAGGGCTTTCCTGAAGATTTACTGCTCCTCTGTAGGTTGCGCTCCTACCAGTAGAGCTGGGCAAAATTTATCAACTTTTTTTTTCTGTTGGAAAATGGTTTGTTGTGATTGACATTTTCTGTGGGAAAACAATGATTTTGATTAAATGCATGGATTTTTCAATTTTGAAAATTGAAACAACAAAAATAATTTGAAATCAACATTTAAAAGTAAACCTTTTTTATCTCAAAATGTCAATTCAAAACAAAATATTTAATGTTGAAATGACATCTTGAAAAAAATCCATTCTGAGATGTACAGTCATTTTACTTTGATCATTTTCTGTTTCAAAACTTTTCAAAAGTTTTTTTTTTTTTTCATTTTGCAATTTGTCCTGAGATTTTTACTTTTTGTTTTGACTTTGAAAAGAAAACAATGTTGATATTACCTGTGAATGTAAAATTCAGCACCTTTACCTACCAGGGTTTGGAAAAACCTAAGTCTTCCCACTTTTAAAGGATGATGCCTCACTTTTAGGAAGCTTTCCCCAGTAATGGAGCAGCAGAAGAGCCTAGCTATGGTCTTCTGAAAGACAGCCACCGACAGGTATTAGAAGGGAAGGTGGAGTGTTTATGTCCAACCATGGATGAATCATACAGCATTTAAAGCCAGAAAGGACCCCAGATCATGTAAAAGTAACATAGTTAGTAAAGCAAGGAGAATATTAGACAAAAAGCAAAACAGGTTGAAAGATCTTCCTATGACTTTTAGTGAAAGATAAAGTAGGTGAAGAGCAGAATAAATCCTTAAAAATGTGAGAGAGAGGGATGGCTTGCCACATTCTTCTTTATACCAATTCTAACAATGAAGCTGAATTACAAGCAGATGAAGAAGTTCCCATGGCCAGCCATAGTCAGCACAATCTGGAAAAAGCGTGTTATGCCACATATCCTCAAACACTGTCATTTGAACGAGCCGGAGCCTTGTGCAGGCAATGAATTATTTCCTGCTGTGGTTTTTCTCCATTTTTCCATTACTGCTTTATTTACAGTTGGGATGGAAAAAAGCTTTCACTTTTTCCCCCCTTTTACTAAGTGAAAGAGGAAGAAGAGCAGAAAATATCTTTTAGTTTTCCCCCTCAATAGAAATCAAGTCTGATCGTACAACACAGAAACACAAACCAGATTGGCTTATGGATAGAAAGTATTAATGAACAAAAGGTAAGATCAGATCCTGTGGCAGCCTACAAATACTTATATGCTGTCAGGTCTTTGGAGCGTGACCCCGGCATCTTAGCAATGGGCTACAAGGTGGTTCTGACTTCTATTACCTTTTGGGTTTTCACAGCTGCCTATGAAGACTGCCATTATTTTATTGTATTGTTTGTGTAACCCAATACCTTTGGGAGCTCTACTCCCCTTTTAGGTCAGAAAAATATAGCTAAGCACAATAGGGTGAAAATGTGAATAGGAAACTCTAGGGTGAAAAGCAAAAACAAAACTTCTGCAGGATGAAAGTTATAAAGTTGTGAACAAGTTCTCCACTGGCTATAGGGCTGATGGAAATCTGTAGGACATTTTGCTACATTCTGTGAAATTCCAGTCCTCTATATTCTATGGAAATGTTTCAAAAATCTTCATGGACCCAATCTCACAGTTCTCACAGAAGCTAATGGGATTATTTGCCTGAGTAAAGAGTGAGTATACACAACAGAATTTGGCCAAAGGAAACCTTGGGGAGATTTTTAAAATCACATGCAGTCAAATACATATGAAAACACTGCCTACCACATTATTGGGGCCAGATCTTCAGCTGACACAAAGCAGTGTAACAACACTGAAGTCAGTGATGAGTTAAACCAGTTGAGGATCTGGACCTAATATATTTAATCCGTAGCTTTATTCCATTTATGCTTGTCCTGAAAGAAAAACTCTCCCCCACTGCCCCAAGGTCTTTCATTAATTTATCAATTTCCAACCTCTACTGTAGTTTTCCCCACCCCCTTTCTCCCCTTGAAGATTCTAGATCTCTTGATATCCTTCGTGTCCCTCCTTTCCCTCCAAGACTCCTCTACTGAGCAATGAAAACATAAAATATTTGATAGAATAGTCAGTAATTCTTTGCAACTATACAACTGATAATAACTAGATAAGCAGGAGAGGACAGCTAGAGAAGTGAATGGAAAAAAGAGAAAGAGTAAAGGAGGAAAAGACAAAAGAGCAAGAGTGAGCTTCTTTGGCAAAGGATGAAGAAGAAGAGGTTATAGCCCCATGTAAGCATGATCAGTGCGGTATGGCATTTAGATAAGATGGAAGTAAATCAGCCAGTGTACCTTAGCCAACATATATTATTAACGTTGACCCACTACTACCAATACAATAGTAGCACTATACAAGAGAATAAAACCTAACACAAGTTCATGCAAACATTATACCACATTTTTATAATAAGAACAAATTATCTGAAGACTGCAGAGAAATATAGGGAAATTGCAGTATATGAAGATGTGACTTTCACAGAATAATGGTTAAAAACCATACAAACCAACAAACACACTAAAACAAATCTTCTGTTTATTCATCCTGCACAAGCACTGCCATAATAAACATTTTGTATTTCTCATCTCTAGTCTACCTCACCCACTACCCTGTTTTTGTCTTATATATATATTTTCCTATACTGGCTTTAACTAACTTAGATCTTGTAACTAACTTGCAAAACAGATTAACCAAAAAACAAAAAACAAAAAAGCCACCAACCCTATAGATTTAGAGGCTTGCAAACAATATTTACACACATACATGCAAACACATAAATCTGGAGGCTCAAACATGTCTTCTTGTCAATTCCCAGACTTCTACACTTTAAACACTCTATGTGAGTTGGTAGATCTGTCCAGGAATGTGTGAAGTAAAGGGCTCTAGCTGCCACAGAGATCTGATGTTTTGTATTTTTGTGCCTCTGAACTTTTTTTAAAAACAACTTAAGTATTTAAATAACCAGATTTTCATTAGAGCTGATCAGGCATTGCAAAAAGCAAAATCTGAATGGCCACTCAGTTTGACTATTTTCCTGCTTTGTTGCAATTGCTAATCACAAATATTCACACAAACTGTGTTTTGGTCATTTTGCAGAATGGCTGCTGTTCTGCACATGAAATAACCATATTGGCCATTTCTATTTAATAACAGTACATAATAATTGTAGTGTCCTAGGCTCAGGTCCTCAAAGGTGTTTAGGCACCTAGCTATCAGGGAGTTAGGCACCTAATACCTTTGAGGAGCTGGGCCCAAGTGTACAAAGAAGTTTAAAATCAAGAGTGAATGCCTCCTCACCCTACATACATGAGCAACCCTATTAGAATTGATTGAGACTTTTCCTATGAATAAGGCAAACATCACTGGTCCTCAGACTGGTGGCAGCTCTGTGCATTAGTTAAGCCTAGAAGTTATTTTGGAGGCAGTGCAATGTAGGGACTAAAGATGGGAACTTAGTGTCTGATCTCCTAGGTTCTCTTCTCAGCTCTTGCATTGGCCCTGGACAAGTCAGATGGAGCCAGTTTTTTGTTATTTTTAAAGAGTTCAGGGCCATATTTTCAGGTGCTCATGAATCATAATTAGAGATAGAGCTTCTAAAGAGCTCTGCTCCCATTTAGCCATGAAAATAAAAGCTATATTTTCAAAACTACTCAGCACAAAGCAGCTCCCACTCTGACATTTATTGGCACTCAGCATGCTGAGCTCTTTTAAATGTATGGCCCAGATTGTGGTTGCTGTGCATATCTCAAAAGCTGGCTCTTGGGCTCTCTGTGCTTTGATTCCCCTCAATGAAGTTGATGTATGACTTATCTATGCCTCACATGCATTTTGTTGAGTAATATTTTTATTGAGCTTTGAAATCCTGAGATGAAAGTCACTATAGAAATAAAAATATTATTATTTAGCTGGACAAGAAATAGCATGTCTGAGCACTGCCAAATCCATTAGACAGTCTAAATTTCCCTTACACCTCATTATAAAGTCAAATGTATTTAGACATGTAGGGCTCTGGAATGGACCATATCACATAACTGGAGAATCTACCTTTAAATAGAACATCATAACCAAAGCATTCAGATTTTTAAAAAGTAACCAACACTATTCCTTTCTTTCAGATACACCACTGAATTCTACTCATTTAAAAATCTTTTAGGATTTGTATTATGTTCACAGCAGACGCCATGCTGTCGGATATGGCTTTGCTGTTCACTTGCTTTAATTTGAAATGAGATGTTAAAAAAACACCACTCTTTGAGCTGCTTATCTTGTGTAAAGGGAAGGAAAATGGAAGTGTAAATTGATTATTTAGGAGCTATTTCTTAGTTACAAGAATTATATTCCGTGAAGTAACTAAATTAGGTGAGGTAGAAAAAAAATCTTAGTGACCAGTAAAAGCTTCAGTCTTTACCAGCTATAAGGGATATATACAGTCAGTACCTGTGCTTTTGAAGAGAAAGTTTTAGGTGAAATGTACAATATAAGGTTACAACTGTTTTTAAAAGTAATTTTTACACAACAAAAAAAACCAAAAATCTACAAAAAGTGGTGGTAGCTTTTGTAGTTGTTCTGTTTCTTTTTTGTTACACAGTTCTTGTCTACTTTTAATGGGAATTAAGGCTTTAATGGTATCAGCCTTATTTTCAGAGCCAATAAACCCAATATGGTGAGGAGGGGAATCCTAAAAGCTTGAAATGGAAACATTACATAACTCAAATACTATTAAATAGATATTGTCAAAGTAATCTGAGACCCCCAAACTCCTTTTCCCCATAAATAAATGGATTTTAGAAAGCCTAACAGGACTAGGCTATATAGACCCATGAAATTGGTTTCATGTTGGTTCAGGATTAGTCAAACATTTCTCTGAGGTGTTTGTGAATGCAAACAACAGCTGTGTGCTAGCACATGAGATCAAAACAGTGAAACTTACTAGAAACAAGAGAAACTGGGCAATGTAGCTTCGGTGTTCAAGATGAGTGAAATGGAAAAAAATTAATGAATCCTGGCAGAGCAATTTTGGGGCCAGTGCGCCATGTGCACAAGAGAGGATGTGTCCCACAATTGGTTCCCTTGACATGAAGTACCATATAGTGGTGTTATAAAATCATGTAAATAGGTTTCCTGATCCCCTGAGGAGCTTTATACAGATTCCCAACTCAAATTATTTGCATTTTTTCCAGTTCTTTTTTACCATCTTATAGAGTGGTCAAAATTTTGCCCAAAAAAATCAACATTTTGATAAAACTTTTTTTTCTGCATTTTTTTACTCACCCCAGTCTGTACAGAGTGAAGAAAGGAGGTATCTGTGTAAAAGTAACAATAATTTCACTCTTTTATATACATTAAAACAAGTTCTCATAGTATTAAGTTCCCTTGTATTTAGTTGATCTCCTTACATGTATAAAGCATGTAGGAAAATTATATATGCCAAGCTGCACATACGTGGGTTTTCTAAATTGTTATTTTTTTTAAAAAATGTACAGCTTAGAATAGTGCTGTTTATGTTTGTTAAAAGTATATTATAAAATATACAGGAGGAGCATGAGGCACAAGTTAACATTAATGCAGTGTAAGGCCCTTAACATTTTAATTTCCTGAATTTTGATTGTTTAATATTGAAACATCAGTGTTACATGAATGAACTTTTTTGCATATATTCACATCACAGTAAGCTGCATTTTATGGTATTGTTTTGCATGTTTGTTGCATTGATGTTTGTGTTCTGTTTGATGAAGTGAGCTCTATTTAATGTTGGATCTAAAGTCCAAAGAAGTTAATAGGAGTCATGCAGTTGACTTAATGGACAGGGTCAGGCTCATAGTTTGTACATCAGTTTAAATGGGTAGGGTCATTACCATTGCCATAATATGTTGAACACTGATTCTGAACAGCACAGTATTCATTTAATAGCTTGCTAATTGATGTGAAAATTATATCAATCCATGCTTTACAAGATACATGCTGGGTAGTCATATAGTTCTTCCTATATAAGCACTACATGCTTCGATCATCAGCAGTCAGTTAAAAAGCTTTCAAAATATATGTAAAAGATCAAATTGTTTAGCTGACAGATATTTAATTGTAAAAGCAGCTTAATTCCATCTTGATACCTGTTGGTTCCTCTGCTGTTTCATGGTGCGTCATTTTATTGTAATCTAGGTAATTACTTGGGCAGTCAAAGATTCACATGATGGATGATGATATGATGATCTGTTATAGCAGGCCCTTATCAGATTGCAGTTTGATGCTGATCACTTCCCATTTGAACAATGAAATAGCAATCACACTCCAGCAGAACACTTGAAACAGGTGCTGTCAATTTCATGTGAAGGATGGTCTTGACAGCAGCAAAACCCCTTGGACTAGGTGAAAGTATCAAACTCGTACCATGGCTAGTGTCAGCTGGATGCAACACTAGGATTGGATTTCTCTTTATTTTAACCCATAAAATAAAAAATAGAGATCATCTGGCTGTTTGTGTCATTTAACATAGGTTGGAATTCCTAATATCTTACATACAGTAACTTACTGTACAGTACATTCAGTCTTCAGAAAGCTCAAAGAAAATTGGTTTGGTACTTCAAAAGAGATGAGTGCTTAATGTTTGTAATGTTAGACAGTTAACCAGCTCCACTGGCTCTGAGCATCCTTCTCACTTTGGACAGAATGGGTACTTCTTGCTGTGCTATTAACTGTTCTTGTGCCATTTGAATTGCTGGGTGCACCTATCTGAAGGTTACATGGGAAGAAAACGTTTTCACTTTGTGTGAAATAATTTTTAGTTTTTTGCCTTGTTACTTATTTTAATTTAGGTCACCGTGTTCAGTTGAGAGAAATAAATAAATAAAACAACTTCTTTACATAACATTACTTTGTATAGACTTCAGGGACATAAAAGGATACTATAAAGAAGAAAGTTTAATTATAGTTGCTAGTCAAGAAGGACAGCACAAGAAGTAATTGTTTTAAGCTTAAGTGGTAATAATTGCCTTAAGCTTTAGTGGTAAAAATGTAGGCTAAATATAGGTCAAAAGCTTTAGCACTAGAAGTAGGGTTAACAATCGAATAAGCTGTCAAGAAAAGTTCTGTTATTGTCACCACTGGAGTCAATCATGGCTAGAATGGATGCCCATCTAGCAAGGCTAGTTTAGGGATAATTTCACCCAATCTTGTCATGATGATGCAGATGGAGCATAGTATCTAAAGGCCAAATTGTGCTGTTAAGGCACTGGCTCACATTGGGTATAGCAGATCTGTTCTCTTGTGGAGAATCTTGGCATGGGATTTTCATGCCTGCCCTGAGAGGCCTGGTGCAATGAACTGAGCAGGCTATACCAGCTCTTCAATCCCATCCAATTAAAGTTTATGCTGTCCATACATCTGTTAGGTTTCCTTACATTTCATGGCTTTCTCCATTATGAAATGACTCAAGATTTGGAGCATCTACTATGTCACTTGAAAGACTGTTCTGCTGCAGTGCAGTAGATTTTTCCATTGCAAATGCTTATGGATATTTAACTGGACTGAAGGCCCAGTTCTACAGTCATTAAAGGTAATAGGTAAATAGTAACATTTAATAGATGCAACTGATTCTGCTCCACAATTAGATATATTGAATAAAGCTACTAGATGTATGAGTTTCTAGCCTGAGACATATTGAGGAAGATTTTTAGGAATGCATTTTGCAAAATCTCTGGAAATGGGAACTAATTCAGGAATTTGGTGGCCAAGCCTCAGGAATTCATCATTTTGCATGCTGGTTACTATTCTCCATCCTGCATATTCTGCAGAATAGCATGAAAGATTCATGGGATGAATTCACATTATTGAACTTATTGGAAGATTGTTCTTGGGCACCAAACGCCAACTATAATATCATATCACCAATGACATGTTCAAACCACCATCAATAATGTCACTTAATTGCATGCTGGAATATTTAATTCAATCCAAATGGTAAAATATGCATTTGAGTTTGATTAGTTTATAACATAAACGCATTAGCTGGTTACTTAAAATTGATTGTAAGGTTTCAGTTTTGTGCAGAAAACTGCTATGTTAATCCAAGTACTTCTCTCTTTATTCTCCATTTACACACAAAAAACCCACGACACTGCCACTAGAAAAAGAAATTACCTTGATCAGAGTTTTGACTCATAAATCACAAGAGAACAAAGATGGGCTATCCCATGAATCAGAAGTTCAACTGTTTGCTTTCCCATGCATATGTATGCTGCAAACAGATTGCTCTCTCACTTGAGAAAGTATATTGTCCCATTGTTTGTTCCTGTCACTAGTCTCCTATCCATCTAACCACCTAATGCATCCACATCAAAACTGCCTCCCTGGTTTACAAGGTGTGATCCTCAGCTGGAGTAAATTATCATAGCTCCATTAAATTTACTTACATCAGCTGCAGATCTGGCCCCAAGACACTCTGGATTTTCTTCACTCTATCATGCTAATATTATATTCAAAGTACATATCATCCAGATTATTTAATTTGATCAGAATCTCATGTAGTGACCTCATTTTCTCTCAAGAACAGTGATGAAGCTACAAGTTCTCTTTCCCAATCTACATACTTACATGATTCTCATTGCTGTAGTATCTGAGTTCATCACAAACATTAATGAATTTACCTCACAACACCCTTGTAAGATAGTGAAACATTATTACTCTGTAAGAAACCCAGTAGACTAAAGAAGAGAGAGATTAAGGGTCAATGGTCATTGAAGCTAAAAGACAT
The DNA here is from genome assembly GCF_009764565.3 of Dermochelys coriacea. NCBI lineage: Eukaryota > Metazoa > Chordata > Testudines > Dermochelyidae > Dermochelys > Dermochelys coriacea. The sequence goes on along the minus strand of NC_050073.1, from coordinate 92,824,531 downwards.
TGGATCAAGCCCCAATTGATTTACCCGAGGTCACACAGGAAGCTTTTGGGAGAATTGAAAAATGAAATAAGCTTGTAAGTCCCAGTCTAATACATTAACCATAAGGCCATCCCTCACTTGGAAGACCCTATAATGATGCAAAATATGATTCAGCAATAATGTTCTGAATAATTAAATACATTTTTATTTATTGCATCTGAAGAAGTGGGGTTTTTACCCACGAAAGCTTATGCTCAAATAAATCTGTTAGTTTTTAAGGTGCCACTGGACTCCTTGTTGTTTTTGTGGATACAGACTAAAATGGCTATCTCCTGATACTTGATGCATTTTTATTGTGTTCCTGATCTTTTAATGTATTTTTTCACAGATTTTCTAGCAAATGAGTCTACTGGCAGGACGTACCCCATTTTGAGTGAATACTGCAGAATATTCAGGGAAAAACACATTCTGATTTCATACTCACAAGTGTTTGTACAAACCACCTGATTCTAACAGTTGTGTCCATTGACCCTGACACAGAAATTTATCAAGGGACCTACATGTCTGGTTAAAACAGTTTAAATTTTGAAAATTTACTATGAACACCAAAATAACGTCATACAGGCCAAGAATTCTTTGCTACAACAATTCAGCAAATAATTTTGAGTGGACAGGATAAAAGAAAAAAGAAAGTCAAAATTAGTTGAATAAATTATTACTTACAAATTATTTCCTTGGTGTTGGCATATGGCATATAGAGTTCAATAAGCTCTGAAAAACTAAACTTAACCAAGTGCTGTAATTTAAATTATAGGACTTTTTAAAAGGAATTATATTTCTGAGAACAGCTGTTAAATATCCTGTGAATATGTGGGAAGTGCTAAGTTTTTGCTCTTGAATTTATTTTTTAAGTGAAAAGCAACCAGCTAGTTATAATGGATGGTGTAACAGTTTAAAATCACCAATTTGATTTGTATAGCCATAAAACATATTCCTATTGATTTACTCCAGCTTCACAACTGTGAATTATCTTATGTTCTTTTTACAGTGCTTGCCATTTCTAAGATGTGTTAAGATCTGAAATGGGGATTTATTTCTATAACATTTTGGTGTTCTACTAAATTATTAAAAATACTAGTATAATGCTTTATATTTTGCATATTGTATGGCACCTGCTCTAGTCCTTAAGGAGGTTTCTGTGTCTGTTCATCACTGCACATTCAGCTCTGCTGACTGCACACTTACTGAGTTCCAATACATTCCAGTAGTGAATCATAGAAAATAATCATTTACCAAACATTTTGGCTGGTCAAGACATTAAAATGTAAGCCTTTTTAATGGCCTTTGAAAGTTCTCAAAGTTTAGAAATAATTTTATTAAATAATAACCATCATCATATTTGTTCAACCCCTAAACCACTCTGTTGAAAGATGTGGTAGAACTTGATAGAGCTGGTGTAACTATTACTTACTAATTCATTACTTATTTAACCCCTCTTTTTGACAAGAGCATCATTTATGGGGACTGATCCTGATTTTCTTTGCAAGTCTTTGTTACTAATAAGAATTTGACAACTAGTTCAGAGTCATAATTTTCAGTCCATGGGTTGTTCACAAATTGCCCATTTTGACTTCTGTTATTAGTGTTATGTGGCTGGTAGCTTAATTCACAGAGGGCTAGATTGTGTCTGTAGGTACAACCCTGAGCAAACTTTGGTGCTTAAGCCACAATAACCCAGGAGTAGCTCTGGGAAGCATTGTTCAATTGTAGTATGAAGAGTTTTTGAAGATGTAAGACATGGCTGTGTTTGAGATGAAAAAAAAAGCATTCTTTGCTTCCAACATATCGTCTGCAAAGTACCAAAAAGTCAGACACTTCAGGGTGTTGAACACATTGGTTAATCTTTGCTGTCTCCACCCAGAGGCAATTTTTTTCTCTTTGGAATTTTTGTATTACTTGAGAATATGCTTCATTCACAGATTCATATATTATAAGAAAGAACCACTCTGATACTCTAGTCTACACAACACAAGCCATATTTCCTTGAAGCAATTCTTGTTTGAATTAGAACATATCATTAAGAGGGGAAGATCCTGTATAAAAATTTCCAGTGATGGATAATCCAGCACAACTCTTGGTAAATTGTTTCAATAGTTAATCAACCTCACTATTACAAATTTGTGCCTTATTTCTAAGCTGAATGTGTCTAGCTTCATCTTCAAGCCATTGGATCATGTTATACCTTTGTCTACTAGATTAAGGGGGCCTCTGTTACCAGTTTTCTGTTCCCTACTTATAAACTATGATCAAATCACTCCTTAACCCTCTCGTGTATTTGATCCCTCTATTAGAAAGACAAGACAAGCCCAGGTATGGAAGAACTGAAGGGATTGCAGGTGAGACCAAGGTAGCAAGGATTCTTGGAGAACTGTTTTAAAGAAGTTTTGATGGAGAATAGAAAGCGATTGAAAGACAAGGAGGGAGATTCCACTCAAATCATAGGACTTCATGGTATGTCATGTGAGTCAAGAACTGGGGAAAGAGATGAACAGAGAAGTAAGAAGAGCAGCCTGAGAGGAGTACAGGGTACAAGAGGAGAAGCAGAAAGAGAGATGCCAAACTCTTATTTGTAGCCACATCTTTCGGAACCAAACATTTAGGCTTAAAGACACCAGAATTGATAACAGCCTCGTTGTTAGAAGCATGGTTGATGTTATCATTTGATAGATGCAAATTTAATTGATTACCTTGGTTCAATTTCATGTAAGCAGATGCTCATATCTCAAAACCATGATCACAAATGTCACCAAATTTCATTGTCGGTGCTCTCAGCAGGAAAAGACCATGGACAGAAAGGGCAATGGAACCTGAATCCCCTCTGACCTTAGATATGTCCTCCTAGGGCAGGTCTGAGGCTCAATGGAAAGTCATTGTATGTATGGAAAGCTTTCAGTGCCTCTGACTTTGCTGTAGCTGTTCTGTGGGTAACTGCTTCATTTGCAAGGGCTGTCAATCTAGCACCTTTCATAAGCACAACCTTCACTTAGGGGAGAGGTAAAGTACTGCTATGAGATTATGAAAAGGATGATTGTAAATTTAAAACAGTGTGTAATAATTGAGAACCAAGCCACAGTAAGCTTAAATCAGAGAGAAGCAGAGGGCTAGTCTAGAGAGCCCTATAGAATATATCAATTTTATAGCACTACTTTATGTAAATAAATGAGAGAACTCTTTCTAAATTGTGGAAGACATGTGGCTATTTTAAATAAACACATGAATGTAATGCCGTTAAGGAGAAGGAAAGGCCGTGTGCCAAGAAAATAAAAAGAGCTTGAACGACTCACTGTACAAAAGCAATGCGGGTTTTAATTCCTTTACTTTTGAATTAAGACATGTGTTGCCTCTTGGTAACTCACACTGAACCTGCTGAAGACTTCCTTTATCTTATTACATCTTAAAAAGCAACAAGGTCTTGGACACTCTCTCTTTGTTTTTCCTGCACAGCACAATACAGCATTGTTGATTGCCAGATGGAAACCAGAGTACAAACCAGTTCTATTTCAGGGCCAAATTCTGCCACTTTTGTTCATGCTGAGTGGTATGTTATCCTGCAGACAATCCCACTGGAATACGTGAGTGAAATACTGGATGCACTGAAATCAATGGCAAAACTCCCACAGACTTCATCCAGGATTTCACCCAATGGACTTTTCTGAAAAGTAAGTAAAAATTGAGTAAGTACTTCAAGCTTTGGTGCTTATTTATGTGTTTAGTTTTAACTTGGTTTGTTACTTGTTTTTTTCATGGCTCAGTTCATTTTCCCTTTAGAATGTTAATTGTAAAGAGAAAACCATTACATTTTAAAAATCGATGACCATCATAGCGAGATTCCCAAATACAGCTGATGAAAACATTTAGAATATATGTATCAAAGCATACATTGATTTTTAAACTGAGGTCTAGTGTGGTTAAGTGAGTTTCTCACAGTCACAGAGTGGGTCAGTGGCAGAGCTAGGTCCCTGCTCCAACCAATAGAGGACACTGTCTCTCCAGAAGTTGATTATTTCAATGTGTGATGCTTTCAAGCATGACCAGTTTTGCCAAAGTTACGGCCATGTGTTCGAAATCACTACAACCTCTCCCTTTAAGCAACCCATAGAGGAACTAATGGGGAAAGATTCCTTTTGATCCTCGGAAAGGAATCCTGACATTCTGTCAAAGGCTGAATGTTTCTCAGCAACCTCAGAAGAAAAGGTCCATCTACCCTGAAATTTTTCTCACAGAAAAATTTTGTGAAGCCACATGGAAAATGGAGGAGTGAAGTTGCACTTTGAAGAAAATGTTACACACAAGAGATCTTAGTTTGTCAATTGCATCCAGATGAGTTCAGCTTCTTTCCAGGGAGGATTTTTTAAAGGGTAAAATAGTGACAGTTGAACTCTGGTTTTATGTGGCTGTTAACACATGGTAAAATAACATCGCTTACCCTGTCTCCATTATGAAATTGAACATGGTTTACCGCAGTAGAGTCAGGTTTAGTAAATTAGACCAGCTAACTTTCAACCACGTTCTTAGCAAATACCAACATATCATTAGAACAAAATAGATCTGGAATGTTGTTTATACAAGGAGGTTTTTCCAAATTTAACTAGCATTTGAGCTGTTCTTGAAGGAAAACAGGCTGTGCCAGTGCAACTGCTGCAAAACAATGAACTCAACTGTTATTTGGGAACATATGAGCAACTAAGATACAGGACCATGGTAGAAGCATAAGTGGCCCATTTGAGAGCTTAAACATTTCAGGATGAACAGTGTCTCTCAGTGCCTCTGAGCTTTGATGTACGAGTATGTATGTATTTTATATCCTCCAGGAAAGCCCACTGCACCCAAATGCACAGCCAGTCTTCTAAAAAACCCTACATATATGGTTGGACTATCCCAAAACCAAAAACATTTTTTGGAGGGAGGGAGTAGTGGAAAGAGTCATGTTATATTTGTTTCCTTTTGTTTTATTGTTAGCACTGGTGAAATATTCTGTGCAGGTAGCCCCAGAGTGTGAAGTCTTATATTTATCCATAGGACAGAAACAGCATAGGCTGTGGCAGTGTGAGCTTCCAGCATGCTGCTTTCTACTAACGTTGAACTAGATTTTCAGAGAGTGGATTATTTCCCATGACTCACTCAGATCTTGGCCTCTCTGTTGAAATTGCAAACAATTGTGCTACTGAAAGCAGTGGGTTTTGCACTTTGAGAGCAGTGAAAATAAGGAAGACATTTTAATAGTAGTGATTTGAATTCCGAGAAGAATATTAGTTTTGGGGCACCACCAAATTTGGTTTCATCTCAATTTAGGGTCACATGAACTGAAAAGTAAATACTGGGATTGAGATAGAAAGTCTGTATCTGTGAACCTGGGAATTCTGCAAATGAAATATTTAGAGTGGGGTCAGTATGACTGATAAAAGATGCTATCCAAATAACAGTTGATTTCACACAACATGTTCCAACTATCCTTCTCTGTCTAGACTAGAGATCAGCCCAAACAATAACCATGGAATTCCGATTCAGATTTCAGATGCGCAGCTGAGCCCTTTCCCTATAATGGGTTATCCCTATAAAATCCCAGATCTGACATTGCCTCAAAACCTTTGGATCTGTATCTTCTATCCTGTTGTTTAGAGCCATCTGTAGCACAGTCTGTGTCCTCCATCACCCCAGCAACCCTGTCCCACTATAAATCAAACTAGGAGAGGCAGGGTTATAATCTATGGGCCCTCAATCAATATCTGGTTCCCAAAGCAGCCCAGATGGAGTCAGGGATTGGGCAGTGACCCTCCTCCATCTCCTGTCCTGATGCTGCAGTAGGGGGAGATTGAGTAGTCAGATGATCCCCCCATCTAGTTTCCCTGGAAGAGTTAAGAGGACAATAGATCAAATAGGAACTACTTAATAGCTTTCAAAATCCTTTGAATAATTTGATTTAGAGGAACAGGAGACAAGATAAAAATAAGATAATTGAATGAACAAAATGTTTCCTGGATGATTCAAAAATAATTATGGTCACCAGGTTGATAGCGTTGTGAGAAGGAGTGAGCAGCTCATAAAGACGAGTGATGGACATGACACGCCAAATGAGAAACAGACAGAGATGAAGATATGCACATGTAAGTGAAGAAGGCCTTTCTTTCTTTAATGTTCAGTCAGGGCAAGGGTCTCCATTAGCATATCTTTATGGGGTGAGAGGAGCAGGAGATAAAAAAGACAGAGAGAGAGAGTGAGAGAATGTCCACATCTGAGTTAAGATTGCGTCTTTTAGTGACAAAAACCTCTGTCTAAAAAAATAACCATCTTTCTGAAGTTTGCTCCCTTTTATTATTAGAGTGGTTAGTGCGAGTGATTGATGGTGCTGGATACTGAAGCCATTTATGTGTCCACAGTGGTACAGTGCAGGCATGCAGAGCATGCCTCTCCTGAACTGGCCCATCAATTTGTATTAGCCCAGATGTGACATGGGGAGTTCAGTTTTCATGATCCATTTACTGTCTTTTGAGACTGCTAGAAAGGATGCCAGATAACTGCAATTGTACTGGTAAGTTTTAGAATGCAGACACCTTTACGTTCAGTCCTATAGACCTTGGCAATGAACTATTTTATAGGCATCAAAGCCACTGCCACAGTATCCTCCACCACCTCGGTTTGAGGTTTCTTAAGATCTTTCCAAGAAAATCAGATACATTTAAATAAGTGATTGTGTTTGAAGTGTAAGTCTGTTTCCTGAAAATGTTTCCTAACTAGAGCACATCCTCTCACAGGTATTAGATTGGTATTTCAGTATATCTTCCCTCAAGGATTCACAGAGCATTGCTCCTTTTGATTAGCAGCAGAAGTGAAATGTTGTTACTACTACAGTTCAGTAAATCAGGATGTCTTAGAAAACCTCTTGCTCTCCCCTTCCCCACAACCACAGTGTCAGATCAGACTGCCTCTAGATCTCATGTCTCATCAGCAACCTTTTAAATCCAGGTGTGAGTCCTGTCATGTGACCTTAGCAAAATGAAATCACAACCAGAACCCCTCTCCCACCTCAAATATGATTCACAGACTCCTTTGCTCCCTTGGAATGTTCAGGGGGTCTCTCAATATCTTGATAAAACTCCGTAGTGTGTCTGTTTCAGTAAATTCCATAATGCAGAGAGCAGCACTCACAGGCTCAAACATTCACATGTTCATGCCTAACGTTAGTTTTCTAATTTGATGTTTCGGCTTCAAAATTAAAATGGGTGCATTTTCAGAGATGATGAGAACTTCCAGTTCCCATTTACTTAAAGCTAGTACAAAAGTGTTTTTCTACATTGTTAGTTATTTTATACATAAAGTCTAAATGTGTTCGCTTTTTGTTCACAAAATTTCAGAATATAAATTTTCAGGCCAGCTTTTATTTTTATGTATCTATATATCTCAGTGTCTATAGATATATGGATATAATAGAAATATAAATGAAATAAAGTATATAGAATAAATGGGTAACGGAGTTAAAACAAACCTTGTTTTTAACTCCTTCAGTTACAAATAGTAAATCTGGGCACTGCTATATAAAGGAAAACAGTACCTCTTATGAATTTTTGCCTGAACAATAGCAGATAAATTACAATAGCAGATAACTGAAATTGCTGTAAGGGGGTTGTCTGACAGATTTATTTACACTCTCTAATCTCACATGTTTTCCCCTTTTGGTTTGTAAAGGCTTGTGATAAAACCAGTTCTTTTCCATGAGATTTCCTCTTCATTTGGCAGACTGCAGAGCTTTCCATAAGGTTCAGAAAAACACACAAATTTAACCTCCAAATCATCTGTTTTCTCCGCTCACTCTAATTGCACTATCTAGGTAGCTAGCTATATAGTGCAGGCAGGTGTAATGCTAGACAGCACATCTATGTAGGAGGGAAGGGGATTGCCATGGCCAGATCTCAGTCTGATAGTAGAGGGTGCAGTGTTCTGGTCTGTCACAGATGGAACTGGCCTTTTTTAGGGGGCAGCCATGATTGTTTGGACATCTGATAGCATTGAGGGGTCCAGGAAAACTCCAAGGCTACAGACCAACTTAATTTATGGTTAAATGCCCTTGAATATGAAGGATGCTATAGCAGAGCAAGCTGTTTGAACCACTTCCCTCTTTCTATCAGCATAATCTCAGTCTTGCTTGCATTCTTCTTTAACAGGTTTCAGAGTAGCAGCCGTGTTAGTCTGTATTCGCAAAAAAGAAAAGGAGTACTTGTGGCACCTTAGAGACTAACAAATTTATTTGAGCATAAGCTTTCGTGAGCTACAGCTCACTTCATCGGATGCAAAGTTTTTCCACCAAATGCATCTGATGAAGTGAGCTGTAGCTCACGAAAGCTTATGCTCTAATAAATTTGTTAGTCTCTACGGTGCCACAAGTACTCCTTTTCTTTTTGCGAATACAGACTAACACGGCTGCTACTCTGAAGCCTGTCAAAATAAATAAAGTGTGTCACGTCACCATGCATCAAAGACACAATTAACTTGTGCATCACTCTTGTACTTCTTCGATTTAATTCTCTTAGTGCCAGTGCATGTACGTGGATTCAGCCAGTGTGATGAATGTGACTGGAGCTCAACATCATCTGATCTACATCTGTAGATTCTTTTTATGATATTTATCCTGATGCATTGCAAATATTAGTAACACTAATATAATACGAACCATATCTTACAAAAAAACTTTGCCTTTCCACTTACAGTTTAGCTATGTCTATCATACACACATATGGAAGAATCACTGCACCCAGTTCTGAAATATTGCCACTTCTGGGAAGGAACATGATAGGTCTTTAAGAGTACACAGTAATACTTGAGCACAGCTTATAAATTCCTTCATGGTCAGTTCTGACACTTTCTATGTAGAGGGGCATTTTAACAAACAACCAGGTGCCTAAGCTACTGCCAGCTATTGGGATGGACTATCAATTCTTTTTTTATTGCTAGGAATAGTTATTTAGTAGGTCTTGTAGTAACTTAGCTTAGTTAAGGCAAAGTCAGGAGGGAGGAGCAGTGAACCTGACTCTCTGTGCCCTGAACCTGACCTTATATGCCCTTTTTCTTGAAGTGTGGGGGTGAAAGTCTGTGAAAAACAGGCAGTCTGGAAATATGCACACCTGCCAGACTAAAGACCTCCAAACCACAAAACCACAGCCTGTTTTTGGCATACCTTGTAACCTTTGCTTTTGCTCCATTTGATCAGCTATATAATACTTTTGATTGGCATGTTTTTGTAAGTTTTGGGATATAAAAGGGGAATTGGAAGTCTGGGTCAGCAGATCACATCATGGACACATTGAAAAAATCCCCAGCTGTGGACGGAAAGCTGGCCACTGGAAATCAGACGAAGACAGCTAGAAACTCCTGAGGGGAAATCCTCAGGTGTATTTTGCAGTTTGGGGTGCTCTATAACCTATTGCATTTGTGTGTGCTTGAGACTAGGTGCAGAGAGACATAGACAAATTAGAGGATTGGGCCAAAAGAAATCTGATGAGGTTCAACAAGGACAAGTGCAGAGTTCTGCACTTAGGACGGAAGAATCCCATGCACCGCTACAGACTAGGTGCCAAATGGCTCAGCAGCAGTTCTGCAGGAAAGGACCTAGGGGTTACAGTGGACGAGAAGCTGGATATGAGTCAACAGTGTGCCCTGGTTGCCAAGAAGGCCAATGGCATTTTGGGATGTATAAGTAGGGGCATTGCCGGCAGATCGAGGGACGTGATCTTTCCCCTCTATTCGACATTGGTGAGGCCTCATCTGGAGTACTGTGTCCAGTTTTGGGCCCCACACTACAAGAAGGATGTGGAAAAATTGGAAAGAGTCCAGCGGAGGGCAACAAAAATGATTAGGGGACTGGAACACATGATTTAGGAGGAGAGGCTGAGGGAACTGGGATTATTTAATCTGCGGAAGAGAAGAATGAGGGGGGATTTGATAGCTGCTTTCAACTACCTGAAAGGGGGTTCCAAAGAGGATGGATCTAGAGTGTTCTCAGTGGTAGCAGATGACAGAACAAGGAATAATGGTCTCAAGTTGCAGTGGGGGAGGTTTAGGTTGGATATTAGGAAAAACTTTTTCCCTTGGAGGGTGGTGAAACATTGGAATGCGTTACCCAGGGAGGTGGTGGAATCTCCTTCTTTAGAAGTTTTTAAGGTCAGGCTTGACAAAGCCCTGGCTGGGATGATTTAGTTGGGGATTGGTCCTGCTTTGAGCAGGGTGTTAGACTAGATGACCTTCTAAGGTCCCTTCCAACCCTGATATTCTGTGATTCTATTCTATGATTCTATGACTAAACGAAGCAGTGACTTCGAGTAAAGGTGTTCTAATGGGAATACTGGAGACTAATAAAGTACTGGCTTTAAGTGGTTTTGATGTGTTTGTGCCAGCCATATAGCAGACGGAGGTGCTGCATCTCCCTGGGTCTGTCCTGATACCGACTCACAAAGAGTAAATGAGCTTGGGGTTTGGTGGAACCTTGGGTAATGAGGGTTACCAAGAGCTTTGGGTTCCAGGGGAACCCCGGATAACACCTGTCATCTTTCATTAACTTTTGAGTTGTTGATGCTCACCTTCAATCAGTCAGTCATGCCATCCTCCACTGTCTACTTGTTACATTTTCAAAGAAACTCCTTTCAGATTCCTTCCATGCTGTCCAACATGCTTAGGGAGTTCTCCCTGTTCATATCCACAAAGCTTCCTCATTAGCCACCTTCAAATCCTACACAAAACTTTTATTTGCTGTGGTGTCTCCATAAGACTTGACAAAAGTTAGGCTGCTAGTGTGAAGAGACCACTGCCTTTCATGATGACCAATACTGTATCATTGTTTTCTTGTTTCACCCTGTCTGACTGTATCCTTTTGTCTCTTGTCTTATGCTTAGATTGTAAACCCCTTGGGGTAGGGGCTATTTTTTAAATCTGTGTTCACAAATCTCATAGCACATTGGGGGCCTGGACTTTGACTAGGGCTCCCATGTACTACAATAATAAAAATACTAAATAATAATCAATATCAACATCTTAGGACAGGAAGTGAAGAGTATAATTTTCGGAAGACAGAGTATAATTATCCAAACTAGAATTTTACCAGGACTTTGGGGTTATAATACCCCTACTCTTTTGTCATGGGATCTTTAAGGAGCTCAGGTAGTCAGGATCATAGTGCTACATCCCACAAATGACAATTATCTTTAGAGCAATGGAAGGATTAAAGTGGATTATCTTAATTCGATGCATACTACTAAAAGAACAGGAAACACTTTCAATTATCTTTAGCAGATTGTTAGGAAGAAAGAGCTTTGCGGCAAAGATCTATGATCTCCCAAGAAAACCCTTTAAAGTGTCACATAATGAAAATGTCCGGTCATGTAGATCAAACCCCAAGAGACAACTGCATCTTTTTAGACAGTGACCCCAGAATTTCAGGCAGGCTGATGGTCCAAGTGCAAAGATGAGGTCAGAGGTCAGGCTTCGGGCTGCATGTCAGGGGGATTTAAATTTACAATTAGGGGGTTGTTTTCCCTCATTGTCTTTGTATCCTACCATTAAACAAAAAGGAACTGGAAGCCTCATTCTGGGGTGGTTTAGTTTCTCACCCTTCACCACTGTGACACTAACATGTCAGACAAATGAAAACAAATGAACAGCAACTAAAACGTGTGGGGCTGTCTCTTCTGCATAACCTGAGTCTGTGAACTTTCCATAGTTAACCTTTCAGGTGAAACTAAAACTTGAAAGCACAGTATGTGACTTGTCTTTTTTTTAGGTTGTGCTCCACCTACCTCATGATTACAATATTTGTGGTTAGATGCACAAAAATCTGGTAAAAGGCTCAGCACAAATTTTTTCCCAAGAGATACTTATTATTATTGTTGTTATTATTGTAATTGTGGAATGCTGAGTGTGTTCTGCATTATACAAACATAACTGAAGACACATCACCAAATCCTTGCTCACCGTCTAATTACTAACAATATAGATGAGATTCATGTAATATGCTGGATGAAGTATCAGCCTTGATGGCGGTGGAGATCGTTCAAATGGAGGACCATAAGTTCATAGAACTGTATTTTAAACATTCTTAGCTAGTTTCTGTGTATTCTTCCTGATGGACTGAGTGGTGAAGAGATTCCATAGGAAAAATAAAGAACATAGGGCATTTTTAAATGTATAATGCAAGAATCCTAAGCACTGACTGTAAGCACTGGAGGAAATCTCATGATGGGGTGCCTCAGTGCAAGCCAGGCTTTGGAAACATTAATTCATGGTGGGAAACTATATTGTATTCCCCTCTCATTCTAACATGAAAATCACCATCTGTAACTTTGTGATAGTAAGTATAGGATATTGTGGTACTGATAGTCATGCATAATAATCAGAGGGCCTTCCAGTGTAAGGGGTCTCTTGCATGATGATGCAGGCACACTCAGGATCTGCATGCTCAAAGTCTGTAGGAGTCTTTTTGTTATGTACCTAATTGAGATGTGATTTATACTCACTCTGGATTCCTGATGAACTGAGGCTGCAGCATACTCACAAGGAAAACACTCTTGGCTGCCTGACCAAACTAGAAAGCATGTCAATATGAGGAAACAACGTGTCCTATTCCACGCAGCCAAGAAATTGATCTAGCTCAGCAAGTGCAGAATGAGGCAATGTGACTATTACTGAGAATGGCCAGAGGACATTTTGCTTGCCTAATGTTTTGTTCTATGCATTATCTGTCTTTTTGCATGGCTTTGGGGGTTTAGTTTTAATATCCAATGCATGTAATGGATTGGCTCCACTCCTGCGCTTATGCCATTTTATGCACTAGTTGCCTCCTTAAATTCAGAATGCATGGGGCTTTAGTTGTGAGTAGTGTTATCCAGGCTGCCTGTATCCTTACAACTTCAGTACTGGATTCCAGCATACTTTTTTCTTAGCTTGGGAAAAGCTCTGGACTTTTTAAACATATAAGGCTTATCCTCAAATGCTGTGAACTGCAATAGCTCCCCTGCAATCAACAGAGCTACACGTCTGTACAACAGCAGAACTCTAGTCTATTAGGCGCAGGAAAGAGAGGGGACACTAAATTTGCATCTACACTCTTGAATGCTCGTTTACTTTTGTGTAGATATTAGGATAGCTTTTCAAAGGCACAAATGGCAGTTGTCATCTAACTCTTCCCATTAAAAGTCATTGACCTGTAGACACCTAACTGCTTTTTTTTGTTGAAAATCTCCTCTGTTATCTTTTGCACTATCAATTTTGCAACTGTATTATCATTGACTCTCAGAGACAGAACTTGTGTGTGCAACAGTCTTTGTGGACTCACAGTTTCATATTTAAATGCTTATGCTTGAAAAACTGAAAGCACAAATCGAGAGTCTGGTTTGAAGCTCATTTTTAAAACTTTAGCTCAAAGTGGCCTAAGCTCATCTTCCAAAATTGCAGACACAATTTCCCATGACCAAATTGCATGTGCGAAACCTAAAATGTGTGGAAGAAAACTGCATTCCCAATTAATGTATGCACCAATACAGTTTCCGAAAAATTACATGTCTGCAAAAAACTGAGAGTTTGATTCTTTGAGGTATTCAGCACTCTATACTTCACTTCTATGAACTTCCATGGCAACTAAGGGCATTCAGCATCTTAGATGTGACATTCAGTACCTCGCAGAATCAGGACTTGAGCCTTCAATTTTACAGGTGGCTTTGGAAAATTTGACTGGAAAATTTTGATGCTCTGCTAGATTTGAGGGATAATATCAGTTTTGTGATTTTAAAGACATTTTAGCTGTGATTGAGCTGCAATTGAGCTCAGCTGCATTTTGTGTGTATGATGCCTGAGCAGTTTTGTGGAATGGAAGGTACTGTATGATCATTATTATTATTATTATTATTATTACTACAATTTGTCACCGCTATAAAAAGAAGAAATAGATTCCATTCAAGATTGAAAAGGACTTGAAAAGGCATTGTAACAGTTTAAACAAGGTATGCTGCTAATCTTAAGAATCAGAAAGAAAACATATAAACTGATACAGATATAGCTTTGTCTGTGTGTATGCGCTCGCACACGCACATACATACCCATTCATGGAACTACCATTGGCACAGAATAAGGTGTATTAAAAAGAAATGTTAAAATTATTTCTTGTTTTAAAACACATTTTCTAAGTTATAACTTTTGGGTGAAAAAAAAAATCTAGTCTCAGACAAATCTTTGCATTGGGCAATACTTTGTGTAGCCTATTAGCCTTATGAGGACATAGATTCAAGACATGGAAAAAGGGGTGTACTAACAAATCGGGTATATTATCGATTTTGTGAATTGACTGCACAACACCAAATATGTCTGGATAATTAGAATCTCGGATTCTCAGGAGATAAGATACAGGGAGTCAATGGAATATGGACACACACACACACTATGTGATGGGCCAGACTCAACTGCACTGCTTTATAAATGTGTAATTCCCTCCACAAGCAATGATTTGCTCCTGGACAAGGGCTGGTTCTGTAGTCACCATTGCCCTCTCTCAGAGGTTCCACGAGGGGAGGAAGAGGGAAACTTTATTTTCTAGAGGGGGCTTCATAAGATATTGTCACTGAAGACAGCAGTGGGGTTTGCGCACTTTTCTTTCACAACAAGTGATTTCTATTTTTCCAGTTACACTGGAATCCTGCAGGCCCCCTACCAAGAAGAGGCTGCAGCTACCTTGTTCTATCACAACATTCCCCTGGTATTCTTCCCAGAACTGAGGAGCTTGTTTAGCTTATGCCAGGACATTCCTCTTTAAACCAAAGAAATATATCCCAATGCCTATTTGCATTCATTGCCATTGTTTCCTTATTTGAATGAGTTCAGTGATGACATAATCCAAATTATAACAAGGGACTAGACTTGAAGCTACAGCTGTGACAACTAGGCAGGTCCTCAGATGGTATAGATTGTGATAGCTCAATTGAAATCATTAGCCAAGATGACAAAATAAACTAGTTTGCATTTCCATCACACTTCTTCTCTGAAGAAACAATGGTTGGCAGTTCCACACAGCCATGACTAACTAACTGGATGATCGATAGCACTATTGTGTAGAATTGGTGAAAAATGGAATGCCAGTTTAACTGGAAATTTATATATCATTTTCATCCCAAAATGAAATAAAATGCCAAAAAATCCTGCAAAACCCCCCAAAATTTCCAATGCTTTTGCATCACAAACTGTAAAAAGAAAAAAACAAAACAAAACAAGTATTTATTTTAAACGAATGAAATGTTACAATTTGGATTCAATTTAAATTTTGAGATTTCTACTTGGTAAAAGCGTAAGCATGGCCATCTGGAGTTTATTTTTCGGTTGGGCAGGGGAAGGGAAGATTGGGTGGTCCCTCAGCTTCAGACACACATACCAACTCCCCACCCCTTACAAAAAACAGCCAATCAAACAAACAAAACACAATGTCAAAAATATAATCACCATGGATAATGAGGGGGTGTGAAGCGGTGTCAAAGGAAGGAGAGGATAATATGGAGGACATAAGAGTTGGAGGAACCATCCTGGCAGCCCTACAGAGAACTATAGAAGCAGATGGCCCACACCACAATTTATAAAGTCTCCCCAGAACTGCTAAGTGACAGATTCAGAGGGTGAGAAGTAAGATAAGCTCTGGCAGCCCTACAGGGAACTCAAGTAGCTGATGGTCAGGTCCACAAGTGTAAGGCCTGCCTAGAATCCCTGTATAAGAATACGCCTAACCTAAGAGCTGCAAATTGCAATGGTCAGTGAGATGAACATTAGCCCAAAATCCATTCCCTCTCCTCAGATATTGGGGTACAGGGAGTGTTAAGGTTCAGCTGTCCCATAGAGAACCTGACTGGCAGAAAGCCAGTAATACAATGTATCTGAGCCTACCCCCAAGCACCATCTCAAATAGAACATCAGTTCAACCTCTGAAACATGTGGATCAACTTAGCTGATCACACCCTTGCACAATGTGAGTACACTCACTGAATCATAGAACATCACTTAGCAACGTGTAACAAAATTTGGTCACCAGTCACAAATTACAGAGTCTCAACATAATTTTGTGAAAAAAGTAGAAATAATATCCTGATTCTTTCTATTGGATTTTGTTGTTGATTATGAAAGACAGAAATTTTTTAAAAAAAACTTTCTTAAAACAGTTTGCTTTATTTGAAATAGCAGTTTTAGATGAATTCTTTTCCTATTTGGAAAAAAAATTGACTACCTCTGTCACTGTATGCTCAGAATCCTGGAAAAAACTCAGGGAACGACAACTAACATAACAAAAGGGACATTCATTAAAAGAATAAAATGTGATACCTTTTAAAATGATGTTTATTAGTCAGAAATTTTAGATGGAAAAAACTTTCCAGTGCAGACCTATTGTCTCCATCATGCTATCTCGATGTACTAGAGTACATTAGGGACAAATTTTGGAAGCACAGAACACTTGGTGTGCATTGAAATAACAATGTGTGTGCTATCAAATTGAGAAAAATAGTTAGATTATCTGAGACCCTTGGGAAACTGTTCACATATCTGGATAATTGGAAGTTCTGTTTATCAGAGGTCAGCATACATGGAGTCTGTGGAACAGAGAGTTCTGTGGCAATTCATTAGAAAGAAAAACTGGATAATGATGTTTCAAGTAATCAGGATCCTACTATTATTGTGTGCTCAGCCAACTATGCATGAAGTCATCTAATATGTACACACAATTTTTTTTGAAATATTTGTTCATTATACTTTCTATGCGTTTGGCTGTCAAACTGTCATCCAGGGGCCACCAAAATACTATGGAGCCTGCTCTAGTGAGCCAAAATATTAACAGAAGGGATGGAGAATAAAGTGGGAGGAGAAGATCTCTTTCTGATCCACTTGGTCCACAGAACATAAAAGATGGAGGCCCACTGGCCTAGTTTATGAAAAACTGTCAAATTCCAGAGCATGTAAGCTTAAGAGGTGTATTTTCAAGCTGGTTCTTTCCCTATCTCCTTCTCCCCATCTTCCTGTGGAAAACAGAAGTCATTCATTCATGGTGACTTTGAAGAAAAGCAAGCCAGTGAGGGTGCATGTCTGATAAGCAGTTACTCTATTAGTGTTTCCCTTTCAGGAGGGACAGAGAATTCTGTGCTAATTATAGAACATAGCACTAAGACACATAACGGTTCCTTTTATCTCCTCAGCAGAGCACAGAAGACATAGAAAATGTAATGGAGGGAATCACTTATTATTTCAAACTAATTCAGAAGACTTTATTGTGTGGTAAAGCCCCAAAAGCTAGTTATATACAGATTTAGTTTAAAAAACAAATCATTACTCTGTCAGATACAGACTTAGCCTTTAAGGAATTACTTCATAAACTTAATTAAAGGCATTAATCCTTTAAAAGGCAAATTAACGTTCTAAGTGATTGGTACAGCCAAGAGATTTAAACTATAAATTCTGCTAAGCAGGTGTATTCCATTTTTCATTTCTTCTCCTTTTTAATTATCTTGTTTTGACTCATATTTTCTTTGGCATTTAAAATAGAGCAAGTACCAATACACTGGCAAGAACAGACTCTGATTACTCTTCCTGATTTGGAAAATAAAGGAAGATCAGACTGAAAATTATTTGGGATCCCAATGGCTTCTTGTTGCATTTGAGGTTTATGTATAAAAATAGTAATAAAACATTGTTATTATCATCATACAAAGAGGTCACATAGCTCACGCAAAAGAAGGAAATCGCTATTGGAGGGCTCATAATAATTTTAGGATGAGATTTTCAAAAATTCTCAGCAGTGACCTAACTTTGTTCCCACTGAAGTCAATAGGAGAACATCGTAGCTTTGTGCTCTATGGAAGGACAGTTAGTCCAGTACTTAGCGCTTTTGAAAATTCCACCTTCAACCCAGTAACTTAGGAACTGCCAGACTGGATTAGACCCAGGAGCCAGCAAATCCTGGAGCACAATGTTAGTATTCTTCTAAGATGTGTAGCCATTAACTATGATAACTCTGGATAGTGTTGATAGCCATATAAATATCCAACCCCTTTTTGATTCCTGATAATATCGTGACCTCAATGATGTCCTGTAGCAATGAATTTCACAATCACACATGGTATTAAAAAGGATTTCTTTCTGGAAAATTTAAGCCTACAAATATTGATTAGGTTCAACTCTTTTTTTTTTTCAGCTGTCACCATGGTAAACAATTTTGAAAATGCAAACTATAGTTTTCCTCAGACCAGATACTGATCCCCTTAGTTTGGCTTAGTAGCCATTTGTTTCATGAATAGTCCCATTTTTAGACAGAAATAATTGCAGCTGAAACTGATGTCACTTAGACATCTCTGTATCAGAGTTGTAGTTGCAGTCAGGTACATAAACATCCAAATGATGTAAGTGGTGCCTACAAATAATTGAAGGCATAACATTGGTCCTATGATAATTTGCAGATGCAAAACTGTAGGTGCAAAGAAGCCTGATTTGAAATCCTGTGAAAACGATAAATGTGTATGGGCTCAATGGTGGCATTGTCACAAGCCCTGTGTTAGGGACAATACATTGCTTTGCTGTTCTTTCAGCGGCCCACAAGGAAGATTATGATTTACTCCCTGATCTCCCTGCTGCTCCATTGAATCATAGAAGACTAGGGTTGGAAAAGACCTCAGGAGGTCATCTAGTCCAATCCCCTGCTCAAAGCAGGACCAACCCCAACTAAATCATCCCAGCCAGGGCTTTGTCAAGACGGGCCTTAAGAACCTATAAGGATGGAGATTCCACCACCTCCCTAGATAACCCATTCCAGTGCTTCACCACCCTTCTAGTGAAATAGTGTTCCCTAATATCCAACGTAGACCTCCCCCACTGCAACTTGAGACCATTGTTTCTTGTTCTGTCATCTGCCACCACTGAGAATAGCTGAGCTCCATCCACTTTGGAACCCCCCTTCAGGTCGTTGAAGGCTGCTATCAAATCCCCCCTCACTTTTCTCTTCTGAAGAAATAAATAAGCCCAGTTCCCTCAGCCTCTCCTTGTAAGCCATATGCCCCAGACTGCTAATCCTTTGCCCTCCGCTGGACTCTCTCCAATTTGTCCACATCCTTTCTGTAGTGGGGGGCACAAAACTGGACACAATACTCCAGATGTGGTCTCAACAGTGCCAAATAGAGGGGAATAATCACTTCCCTCGATCTGCTGACAATGCTCCTACTAATGCAGCCCAATATGCTGTTAGCCTTCTTGGCAACAAGGGCACACCGTTGACTCATATTCAGCTTCTCGTCCACTGTAATCCCCAGGTCCTTTTCTGCAGAACTGCCTCTTAGCCAGTCATTCCCCTGCCTGTAGCAGTGCATGGGATTCTTCCGTCCTAAATGCAGGACTCTGCATTTGTCCTTGTTGAACCTCATCAGATTTCTTTTGGCCCAATCCTCCAATTTGTCTAGGTCACTCTGGACCCTGTCCCTACCCTCCAGCATATCTACTTCTCTCCCCATCTTAGTGTCATCTGCAAACTTGCTGAAGGTGCAATCTATCCCATCATCCAGATCATAAATGAAGATGTTGAACAAAACCAGCCCCAGAGCCCACCCCTGGGGCAGTCCACTTGATATTGGATGCCAACTAGACATCGAGCCGGTGATCACTACCCATTGATCTAGCCAGCTTTCTGTCCACCTTATAGTCCATTCATCCAATCCCTACTTTTTTAACTTGCAGGCAACAATACTGTGGGAAATTGCATTGTATCACATCCACCCCTTTCCCCATATCCACAGAGCTAGAGAGGCATTAAACCACAACAGCTGGTGCCTAGTTCCGCATATGCTCCCCAGTACACTGGCACAGCTATGCTGCCAGGTGCATTGGGTAGGGAGCTAGAGCTAAGACTCCACCTACCCCTGCCAGCTGTGTGAGGTGGGAACATAGCAGCTCTTCAGCTCTCCCCCTGTTACTACCCGTAATGCAGTTAGCTGGTGCAGCGCTGTTTAGCCAGACTGAGAATTGGCCCTATGGTAATAAAACACCATAACTCAGCCTCCTGTTAACACATATGATTATTATTCAACTTTAAAAAGCCTTAGACAAATAATGTACTTTTGGTTTGCTTCTTTCATAGTTCCAAGCTGATTGAAATGCAAAATGTAAGTTTCTCAAATTTTAGTCAATTTTATAGTTTGTTTTTCATCTCTGTTGTCATTTGGGATCACAATACAGCAAAATGTTTGGGTTTGGGGGAAGAATATAGATTTCATTGATATTTATAGAAATCATGAAAACATTTCTATTCATATTAGGCTTTTGTAAAAGACAGCTCCGAATTTGGGGCCTGAAGCTAGTTGATACAGTCCCCTCTGGAAATTGTGCTGATATCATTAATTTTTCTATTCAGTATTTTCACTTTGTACCTGTTATTTTGTGCTATGATCCTTGCCTAAAGCTTGAATTTTAAGTACACAAAATGCAGATACGGTCAGTGAAGTGTACAGAGAAATGTTAAGTTAAATCACATTCTCAAAACATGAATGTGAATACAGGAATGAGATGACACAGGATGTTAATATATTAGTCTTGGCTTTATCCCATGGATACCTGACTCATTATTTTATTAGGTCATTAGTTATGAATTAAAATGTGTTTACAGGTCTTGTCTTTGGAGTAATGGCCCCCACATTCCACTACCACCATCCATGGCCATTGGAATTAGGCAGCCGGTTAAACTGGTACAGTTCTGTTGTCCAAGAGAGGAGATAATCAAGGGGTTCTCTACATTGCTAAGGGATAGGTATCTGGGATAGAATGTTCATGGGTGGGTTGATGGAGTCAAAAGTCAGCCACAGACTTTTCTGACATAGAATCAAAGAATCATAGGACTGGAAGGGACCTCAAGAGGTCATCTAGTTCAGTCCCCTATCTGATGGCAGGACTAAGTATTATCTAGACCATTCCTGACAGGAGTTTCTATAACATGCTCTTAAAAATCTCCAATGATGGAGATTCCACAAGCTTGCTAGGAAATTTATTCCAGTGCTTAACCACCCTGACAGTTAGGAAGATTTTCCTAATGTCCAACCTTAACCTCTCTTGCTGCAATTTAAGCTCACTGCTTCTTGTCCTATCCTCAGAGGTTAAGAAGAACAATTTTTCTCCCTCCTCCTCATAACAACCTTCTATGTACTTGAAAACTGTTATCATGTCCCCCTTCAGTATTCTCTTTTCTGGAGTAAACAAACCCATTTTTCCCCAATCTTCCCTCATAGGTCATGTTTTCTAGACCTTTAATC
This sequence comes from Dermochelys coriacea, assembly GCF_009764565.3. Classification (NCBI taxonomy): domain Eukaryota; kingdom Metazoa; phylum Chordata; order Testudines; family Dermochelyidae; genus Dermochelys; species Dermochelys coriacea. Next base: position 92,803,205 of record NC_050073.1, on the reverse strand, counting down.
ATTTTTGTTACTTTTCTCTTTCTCCAATTTGTCCACATCTTTTCTGAAATGTGGCACCCAGAACTGGACACAATACTCCAGTTGATGCCTAATTGGCATGGAGTAGAGCGGAAGAATTACTTCTCATGTTTTGCTTACAACACTCCTGTTTATACATCCCAGAATTATTTTTGCATTTTTTGCAACAGTGTTACACTATTGACTCATATTTAGCTTGACCCCCCCACCCCCGATCCCTTTCTGCAGTACTCCTTCCTAGGCATTCATTTCCCATTTTGTACATGTGCAACTGATTGTTCCTTCCTAAATGAATTACTTTGTATTTGTCCTTATTGAATATCATCCTATTTACTTCAGACCATTTCTCCAGTTTGTCTAGATCATTTTGAATTTTAATCCTATCCTCCAAAGCACTCACAACTCCTCCCAGCTTAGTATCATCCACAAACTGTATAAGTGTATTCTCTATGCCATTATCTAAATCATTAATGAAGATGTTGACAGAACTGGACCAAGAACTGATCCCTGCAGGACCCCACTCATTATGCCCTTCCAGCATGACTGTGAAGCACCGATAACTACCCTCTGGTAATGGTTTTCTAACCATTTGTACATCCACCATATAGTAGCTCCATCTAGGTTGTATTTCCCTAGTTTGTTTATGAGAAGGTCATGCAAGACAGTATTGAAAGCTTTACTAAAGTCAAGATATACCATGTCTACCACTTCCCCCTATTCACAAGGCTTGTTACCCTGTCAAAGAAAGCTATCAGATTGGTTTGATGTGATTTGGTCTTAACAAATCCATATTGACTGTTTCTTATCACCTTATTATTCTCTAGATGTTTGCAAAATGATTGCTTAATTATTTGCTCCATTATCTTTCCAGGTACAGAAGTTAAGATGACTGGTCTGTAATTCCCTGGGTTGTCCTTATTTCCCTTTTTGTAGATTGGCACTATATTTTTCCTTTTCCAGTCTTCTGGAATCTCTCCTGTCTTCCATGACTTTTCAAAGATAATAATGGTGAGTCTGGATTATGGGTCCACAGAGCTACTTCAGCAATGGGACTTAAGAAATGTCCATGAAGGGGCTCTGCAACCACATCCTTGGTTTGGGGTAGAATGCGTCCTCCTACTCTTCCCCAGAGTCCAACCTGGCCACTTAGGCTGTATGCGGTGGTATTTTTTTCACAGTGCCTAGTAAATGTTTGCCTATGTTATGAATCCATGACACAGTGTAGCACAGTAGTTAGGGAAGAATTAGACTGGGAATGCCAAGGACATCACAAGTCACTACTAAGATTCCTTGTTAGACCTGTTTGTTTAGGGGATGGGAATGGTAGTAGGTTCCATAGTACCTGTCATAATAGTATCTGCCTTAAACCAGTGCCATCTGGCCTTTATTTTACATGAGCACCAAATTCAAGAATATCACAACAAAAACTACTTTTAAGCAAGCACATGTTTTTAAAAATCCCCAAACATATAATATTTTGGAACAGTTTATTCCTCTGCATCTTTGATTTTCTACATAGATTTGAGCCTAATTATTCAGACAGCAGGCAGAGAGCTGTTTTTTTGAAGCTTTACATTGTGACATTGCACCATCACATCACATTTAACATACCAGCCCTTTAATATTTTCACTTTTGCTCTATAATCTGCTGTGAGAGTTTGCAGGACATATGATGACCCCATCAAAATTGTCACGGTTGTGGAGAAACTGCCCTGAGTAGCATCTTGATTTTTGCAGTGAATTTAATTATAGATATAATCTGTGATTCTAGACTAGAGCAGGTCAAATAGAAAAGGGGAAATATTTTTGGAACATTTGTTTGAAAATTTTCTTCCTTTTTTGAAATTTCAAAAATTTAAAATTTCAGCAAGCTCTGTAGTTTGCCAAAAATTGGAGAAAAAATTTAAGTGAATTTTGTCAAAATTTCCATTTATTTTTAAAATACCACCTTCTACACCTGTGCTGCATACAGTATACATAATATAATGTTTAGATTCCTATCCAGAGAACAAATCATCCTCTCCATATATTACAGTACTCTAATGCAGTGAACTACAATATATCAAATCAGCTATTGTACAAAATTCATATCAGGGTTTGATTAGCTATATTGCCAACCCTGAAAATTCAAAAATCATAAATCAGACTCTCAAAAACATCAGATTGGCTTAAAAATGTGGGATTTTTTAAATGATGAAAAACAAAGAGGGAAGGGGGGGTTGGTGGGTTGAACAAGATAGAACAAGAACAAGAAGTGCTGCTTAATGTGCAGCAAGAGAGATTTAGTTTAGATATTAGGAAACATGATCTAATTATAAGAGTAGGTAAGGACTGGAATAGGCTTTCAAGAGAGGTTGTGGAATCCCTATCACTGGAGGTTAAGAACATGTTGGACAAACACCTGTCAGGCATGATCTACATTTACTTGGTCCTGCTTCAGCACAGGGGGGCTGGATTTGATGACTTCTCAAGATCCCTTTCAGCCCAAATTTATATGATTCTATGTCAGCATTTAGGGTGCACTTGGGTCACATTTTCAAGCTCCCCCCCCCCACCACCATGGGAGCTAGAAATTTGTTTTATAAAAACTGAAATCTAAGATTCTCATGCAATCCCATGACTCCAGGAGGTGAAGTTTAAGAAAAAACACAAAATATTGTGAGCCATGACCAGATTAAATTAGAGATCCTGCATCAGCAGTGTAAGATTGTGGAAAGGCGAATACAAGCTGCGTACAATCAGAAAATTTGTCTTTCCTGTGATCTACTAGTGAAATAAAAATGTCTGGCCACTGATGGAACTTCACTCACTTCATTGGAGCTCTCCAGAGATGAATTTGGCCTGAATATTTTAACATACCTACCGTTGCCTTCTTTCAGTTTCAACATATATATGTTACAGTATAGTCAGAATCAATGAATCCTAAACTCCTTGATATATAGACACCCCTATGCCATATGTTAAAGATAGACAAAGAGGTTAAATCAGGATATTATTCAAAATGCCTGCCCTTAGTAATTCAGTGTGGGTTACCAGATATTGCCATTTTCCACTAAGGTGGAAACTTAAGGCACTTTTTGTTTTACTTCCAAACCTCCATCAATAAACACAGTAATACAATCTTCTTTACATCTTAATAATTGCCAGGGTAAATTAACAGGCTGTTAATGTTTTGATTTATGAATTGGAGGCCCTCTCTCTGTGCTGGACTTCAAGAAGATTGAGCTGTCTCCCATGTTCCCTGAAAGTAAGTAAATGACTGTTTATTCATTCCCTTGATTAGAAGTCTGCCCTGAAGCGAGATGCAAGAGGCTCCTTAATAAATGTGAGACTCCCTATGCTTTGTTTTGCTTTCTGGATTTAGTGCTAAACATTAAAAGGAATTGGAGATTGATTTTGTGTAGGGAGTAGTGCCAGATAAAACAGGCAAGCAAGCAGCCTTGTTCATAGAAATGAGCTCTGTTATCATGAGAGGACAGAGAGCTATTTGAGTTTTAATGTTGATGCTACTGAGCTGTTGGGAGGATTTTTCAAAAGTGTCATCGGCTAATGAATTGGCATCTGAGGTCTCTCTTTATTTTAGCTTTACACGGTAACCATTTGGGTCAAAAATCATCAGTGCTTAAGTGACCTTGTACAATTATAATCACGCTCCTCTTTCCATATATTGACAAATAAAATACTAACTGCCCAATTGCATTTGACTTCAGCCAGGCCATTGGTAAAGGAATACAAGAAAGGGGAAAAGAATTATTAACTTGCTAATACATTATGGATTTTTTGACAGGTTTCAGAGTAGCATCCGTGTTTGTCTGTATTCACAAAAAGAAAAGGAGTACTTGTGGCACCTTAGAGACTAACAAATTTATTTGAGCATAAGCTTTCGTGAACTACAGCTCACTTCAGCGGATGCATTCAGTGGAAAATACAGTGGGGAGATTTATATACACAGAGAACGTGAAACAATGGGTATTACCATACACACTGTAACCAGAGTGATCACTTAAGGTGAGCTATTACCAGCAGGAGAGCGGAGGGGAGGGGGGGGAAACCTTTTGTAGTGATAATCAAGGTGGGCCATTTCCAGCAGTTGACAAGAACATCTGAAAAACAGTGGGAGGGAGGGAGATAATCATGGGGAAATAGTTTTACTTTGTGTAATGACACATCCACTCCCAGTCTCTATTCAAGCCTAAGTTAATTGTATCCAGTTTGCAAATTAATTCCAATTCAGCAGTCTCTCATTGGAGTCTGTTTTTGAAGTTTTTTTGTTGAAGTATTGCCACTTTTAGGTCTGTAATGGAGTGACCAGAGAGATTGAAGTGTTCTCCAACTAGTTTTTGAATGTTATAATTCTTAATGTCTGATTTGTGTCCATTTATTCTTTTACATAGAGACTGTCCAGTTTGACCAATGTACATGGCAGAGGGGCATTGCTGGCACATGATGGCATATATCACATTGGTAGATGCGCAGGTGAACGAGCCTCTGATGGTGTGGCTGATGTGATTAGGCCCTATGATGGTATCCCCTGAATAGATATGTGGACAGAGTTGGCAACGGGCTTTGTTGCAAGGATAGGTTCCTGGGTTTTTGGTTCTGTTGTGTGGTGTGTGGTTGCTGGTGAGTATTTGCTTCAGGTTGGGGGGCTGTCTGTAAGCAAGGACTGGCCTGTCTCCCAAGATCTGTGAGAGTGATGGTCCTTCGGATAGGTTGTAGATCCTCGATGATGCATTGGAGAGGTTTTAGTTGGGGGCTGAAGGGGATGGCTAGTGGCATTCTGTTATTTTCTTTGTTGGGCCTGTCCTGTAGTAGGTGACTTCTGGGTACCCTTCTGGCTCTGTCAATCTGTTTCTTCACTTCAGCAGGTGGGTATTGTAGTTGATTTTGTTTTCCTATCCTAGGATTTTTGTCCTTTCAATATTTCATAACCTGGTGATTTGGAGATGCATCACAAACCAATTTCTCCCAATTTATCTCCTGCCTTTCCTTTTTTGCAGTGGGATGCTCCCATAGCTTCTTTAGTTGGCAGAACATGTGAGTGGTTTCAACTGCAGCTGACAAATTGGCTAACAATGTGGGTAATAAATGTAGCAGTCACTTCCTTACTCAGGGCAATTTACATGTCAAGTTTAAAGAGACTCTTCTCTTGTGTTCTGGGATTCAGAAGCACATCTAGTAAAATTTGTTAATGGAGCTTTTGCTGAGAGGTAGCCAAAGTTGATAGATAAATAGGCAAAATTATTTTTTCCTTGCTACCAGCAAGATGAAAGTTGCAATACTTGAACCTAAATTGAGGAACTGGCTTTTTTTTTATAAAAAAAGACTATACTTCTCCACTAAAATTCCTCTGTGACACACAGACATCTGTATAGCAAACTCAGCAACAGTAAATAAGCTAGTTGTAGCTTTAGAGGGAATGTGATTTTAGGGCCTGATCTCCAGTACTGTATGTAAGATAAGCCTGGAGGCTAGGCAGGGAAATGGGAGACATTGACAAAAAAAGTTAGAGAAGGCTTATGTGTGAAAAGTGGGAAGGGAGACAGAACCCATTAGTCCCAAATTTTCAATAGTGAGCACATGTGCACTTTGTACATTTCCAGCTTGTGTGCCCAGTACCCAAAACCACATATGTGACTCAGGATTGGGTGCATGTGTACATACATGCATGCACAAATCCCAAACTTTCATACCTTCTATTAATTATTTGTTTTATCTTAGCCTATAAGCCTGAGACATGGACAGCACCCTGGTGTGCTGACTGCTGTACCAGTGTGCACTGGACATTGTATGTGCAATAGTGAAAACCTGAGCCTAAAACTATAAACCTGCTTCTGTTTTATAATTCCTCTAAACAGGACAAATCCTGTAGTCCTTATTCCATGTTTTTACTGAACTGCAAATTTTGTCTAAGCCACTGGAGAGTAAATAATGAGTATGGATCTTTGGGTTGGACCAGCCTTCTTAAGCCCACCTATTCATCTTTGCTACCTGGGTGTCCTTGATTCCAGCTTTAACATTTATTCTTCCTTTAGTTCTTCAAAAGAGCTTTTGTTCTCTTTCTTCTGAGTACAGTTTATCCCACTTAGTAAGAATATTTCTGTTTTTCTGTACAGCAAAGGTACAGGTCTCAAATGCTTATGCATGGGGGAAAAATCTGTTTCAGTTGAAAGAGGTTCCTAGGGATGGAAAGGTGAAGTTTAGCATAAAACATTAGAAGATTTTGCGCTGATTATTTCAAGTATGAAAGAAAAACATCCCTAACACTTGTATTGGTAATGGTGCCCCTTTCACAAATTAGAGGATCCATGAAAGGATGTGTGTCACTACAGAATTCAAGGTTTAATTTTCATGAGTATGTTTTATATAAATATCTTTAATCCTTGTGGTTGTGAAGATACCCTTCGAGCTCTGACCCAATCCAGGACTGTCCAGCTGCAGGCAGCCTAAAACAGCCCTGAGAGATCTATAAACTAGCTTATTTCTTCTCAATGGTGTATTAACTCCAGTACTTAACAGCCTCTCTTCAAATCTCAGGTGGTCGGAGAACAGAAAAATCAGCCTTAGGAATTACAGACTTGGGGGTCTCACATGCACTGGAAAATTGATCCACTGAGAATGATGGCTCTTTGTTAGCAATGGATGCTGCTGGACTATGTTGAAAATAGTTTAATTGCTAGCAAAAATGGGGGCACACATACGTTTTGATCATGTTTTCTTTAACTGTGCAGGGATGTTTTCATCCTAATTACACTAGCAGTTGAACTCTTTACAATGCCGATTCTGGAGGATTCTGTGCTGACAAGCACTTTAGAAATGGATCAGGCCTAGTGTAGAAATGGCTAAAAAGACTATCTTAAAGTTTTGTACTGCCTCTCCCCTCCACACACACACACCTTTATTGTTCATTTTGAGCATCTTTCACACAAAGTAGTTTGGTAATATCAGCATCCTTAGGGCTCATCATGGAAACATGAAAGCATGACCCATTTAAACCCTTAAACATTACCCTAATTGTTCTTCTGAGAAGAATCACTTCAGGGAGTTAAGAATACCCAGCAAAGAACAGACCTGAGGCCTTCAAGCCAAACACCCCAGATGGGCAAGACACTGTGATTAAATAAATAATAAGAAAAAAACAACCAAGGTTTCTGTTTGAGAGGGTTGTTTTTGTTTTGATTTGATTTTTTTATATTAACAAAATGTTTGTTTTATAAAAATTGGGGGAAAAAAACTTTTTAAAAAACTGTTTATACATCTTTACAGAGAAAGTTATTTTTTCTTGGATTAACATATGCCCTTCTTGTTGTTTCTAGAAAACTTTCCTTTACAGAGCATGGATATACCTTAAAATAACCCACTTAAGATTTCCCGTGTGCCCTTAGTTTTACATATGGAATTGTGCTACTCACCAGCCCGGCTTTTCATTTTTTAAAAGGAAGTGTGATTAGTTCCAAATTGGCTTTTGTTTTTAAAACTGCAAATGTCAGTTCTAGCCTATTTTTTGTTTTTAAAAAGGGGAATCCTGTTTGTTGTCAGCATGATTTTTCATTTTAAAGAAAGATCTCCAGATGGAGACCTTTGCTATTGAAGAGTTGACCCAAGACAAAAAAAGACTGATAGAAATGCACTTGAACATTTTGAAAAGGCATCTTGGATCTCCTACATTATTGCTTTTCTGAACTATGGAATTTAATTTCTTTAATAATGACACAACAATTGCTTGCTAATTTGCAATCTGTAAATGAGTGACCGGAGAGATGGAAGTGTTCTCCAACTAGTTTTTGAATGTTATAATTCTTGACGTCTGATTTGTGTCCATTTATTCTTTTACTGTCCAGTTTGACCAATGTACATGGCAGAGGGGCATTGCTGGCACATGATGGCATATATCACATTGGTAGATGCGCAGGTGAACGAGCCTCTGATAGTGTGGCTGATGTGATTAGGCCGATTACAGACCTGAGGGTGGCTATCCTTCAACAAAAAAACTTCAGAAACAGACTCCAAGGAGAGACTGCTGAATTGGATTTAATTTGCAAACTGGATACAATTAATTTAGGCTTGAATAGAGACTGGGAATGGATGAGTCATTACAGAAAGTAAAACTATTTCCCCATGTTATTTCTCGCCCCCACCCCACCCCCCACTGTTCCTCAGATGTTCTGTTTAACTGCTGAAAATAGCCTACCTTGCTTGTCACCATGAAAGGTTTTCCTCCTTCCCCCCCCTGCTGCTGGTGATGGCTCATCTTAAGTGATCACTCTCCTTACAGTTTTCAGAGTAGCAGCCGTGTTAGTCTGTATTCGCAAAAAGAAAAGGAGTACTTGTGGCACCTTAGAGACTAACAAATTTATTAGAGCATGCATCTAGATAGATGCATCCGATGAAGTGAGCTGTAGCTCACGAAAGCTTATGCTCTAATAAATTTGTTAGTCTCTAAGGTGCCACAAGTACTCCTTTTCTCCTTACAGTGTGTATGATAAAACCCATTGTTTCATGTTCTCTGTGTGTGTATATAAATCTCCCCTCTGTATTTTCCACCAAATGCATCCGATGAAGTGAGCTGTAGCTCACGAAAGCTTATGCTCAAATAAATTTGTTAGTCTCTAAGGTGCCACAAGTACTCCTTTTCTCTCAACATATGACTTTGTTAATCATGTCTTCCCCCCAGGAACTGAAAGTAGTTTTGTTGTATCCATCTGTTGTCTTTATGAAAGATTGTTAATTTCTGAAGTATAGAGTCAGATAGTCGTGTGTATTTTGCATACCTGTTTCTCTAACAAATATTAATAGCAAAAATATGACATATATTCAAAGATGAGGTAGTACTGGTGAAATAGCTAGTTTAGCCCTGGAGACTGACTGAAGTCCTCTACTGAAGAAAAGAGCAGATACAAGTAAAAGCAGATGCAGTGAGGTTTCCCACCAATATGCGTCTATCCTGTTCAAAACGGATTATCTCTTAGTTCTGAAAGGTGTAGTTCAGTCTCCATCATAATTATAATTCATTGGCCACTCTGCCAAGAATACCAATCAGTGTGACAGTAGTTTTGTGATCTGGACATTTGTCCACTGACAGCTGCACAGATGGCATCAGATTTCAGTCACTTTTCACTTGTGCTACATTTATCTGAATTCACAACACCTCCATCACATCATTTTTGTGGCATTTTCAGCAGGGAGGCTAAAATCTTCAGTGGTTCCTGGAGACTAAACTGCTTTCTCACCCTCTGCCCACTTTGAAAATCCAGGATGGGGTGGAGTCATAATGTTGGGGCAGCATGAGGCAAGCTTGGACAATCTCTGCACATTGATAAATTTGAGGGCTATTGATCTGATACTCTTCATCAACATTAAATGAAAAATATAAGATTTGGTATTAAATAGTGGAAAGATTCTAGAATCCGTGTCCAAGTAGCTAATCTCCAGAACCAGCCATACATATGATTCTTAAACACAAACAAGTATATTACATGCCCCCAAATAATCACACTGAGCTGCCTTTGTTACCTGTTCAGCCCGTCTCTCATAAATCACTCAATACTTCTTGCTGATCCTTCAAAAGGAATGAACAACTGTTTTGGTTTCTATGTTTAAACAGCTGTTGGTAACAAGATAAATGCTGCTGAGTTACTAAATGAACCAAGGAGTGGGCAATAGGAAATGGGATACAGAGCCTTTGACCCTTAGGATGCTGCTTCAAATCCAACCTCAGATAGTAATGACTGAAAGTCATTATCATCTGATGACCGTTTGACCTATGTAAACTGAGCTGTGGATCTCAATACAGCTCCTAGTTCACAACTTGCCGCAGAAGAATTAGCCCTCTTGTTGGCACAGTCAGCATAGGCCACACTCTGAAAGGACTGGGAAAATATACTTCCCAAAGGGTGCTTCTTCAGGCCACCTTTCAGGCACACTGAATTATCCCCGAATACTGTAAGCAGTAAGGAGGAAGCTTGTGCTGATGTTTTGTTGGTAAAGTTGATAGAAGAATTCAGTTCCTAGGGTTGTCAGTCGATTACCTTTCAGCATGCACTAACTCGACTCAATACAAATAATAATAATTTAAAAGAATGAATGAGTTACTGTACTTGCACATGTTTAGAATATTTTTTACAGCAAGACAATTTCTTTAATTATTAACTTATGTATAGCAAAGTAGTGCCTACAGGGCCTAACCAAAATCAGGGTCTTATTTTGCTATGCATTGTATAAACACACAGTAAGAGACTGTCCCTACCCCAATATGGTAATAATCTAAACAGACAGTAGTGTGGAGGGGAAACTGAGGCAGAGAATGGTGCAGTGATTTGCCTCAGGTCAAAGAGCAGGTCAGTGGCAGAATCAGGAATAGAACCCACTCTCCTGATCTACAATCCAGTGCTTTATCCATGAAACCTACCCTCTCTCTGCATATTCTTACTAGAAAAGCTGCTAGTTTAAAAACATATTTTTATATAGACACCAATGGGCAGTCTTTGTCTTTAGTTTCTCTTCCCTCTGGAGAACCCATATTTGTGCAATTAATTTAAGTCAACTGGCTGTCCTTTAGTAAGAGTCCTAAAGTGGAGGTAGCCTTGGCTAATACTGGCAAAAGCTGTATTTGAAATGCTTGTGACCCATTTATTTTAATACTCTGGTATATAGGTCCCTGAAGGACTATTATGGTTAACTGTTATTACAGATTGTATTTTACTGTTGCTGAAGGTTGTTTTAAAGTGTGTTTTTTTGCTGTTGGACATGAACATATTTTTGAAGTAGGTTGCTTTACTGATGTGTGAGTGTCATAACAGCTGAGAATTTTACAGTACATTGCACCCATAAACAATATTTCTTATCAAACTTCATTGCAGGTTAAAGTAATGGTCCTGGGAACTGGGCTAAAAGTTAACCAAAAGCAATGTCGGTTAACTGAGCCTGTTTTTGTAACTTACAGTTAATATATTCCATGAATGTCTACAGGCCTTTACTGGACAAAGGCCTGTAGATCTCTAAAATTGCCAATACATCCTAAATCTGGTTCAAATAGGGAGTTAATTTTTCCACTGTTTCTGTAAAAGCAAGGCAGTCACAATTTGTTTATCAGAAACCTCAGTATTGCCAAAAACTATTCACAAACTTTTCAGAAAATTCTAAAGAAAATTTTATTTGGACCGTGTTTCTACTCATTAACTTTTCACAGTCATAAAGATTTCATCAAATGGGTGTTCTTCAAAAGTAAATTTGGAGCCCTACCTGAGATTCACTTAATCATGAAATCAAATCTGTGTCATGACAAACAAGAACATTACAACTAATAGAAGTAGTTTATAAAGGCTAGGTCATCCAGTCAGACGACTGTAACACTACCATGTGACTCCAATGATCAGTGCTACAGTTCAACTATTAAATCACAAATATAAGATATTCAGTTTAATTTCCTGCCTTTCTGCTCACCTATCTTATATACATTTAGGTACCTATCACTGTGCTGACTGTCCACATCTCTTAATGAAGTAACGATACATTTCTCAGGCTTTGTCTCATCATTTATACTATTTGTAGCTAAGAGCCACAGTGAACAGTTCAGGAGAAATGCACAGGATAAAATTCATTCACACAAAATCTCTCAATTTTTTGATGAGCCATGTGTGCAAATCCAACTCCTACACTCTAAGAAATAACGACCAGACAAATCCTTTGTTATCTCTGATAATGATCAGCAAAAGCTACTTTGTGATCTTCTTTGTGTCACCCTTCTATTCCTTTCTCTTACCCCCAGCTGATTACATGCAACCCTGCCAACTTAAATCTTAATTTCAAATCTACATTTTTGAGGCAGGTCCCAGTGCTTTATTTGTCTATTAAATCTCTTGGACATACTGTATTATGTACATAATAATATCCAGAGATAGCTCTAAGTTGTATGCAAAAGAGTAGTACAAGGTTTGTAAGAGGTGATAAAAGCAACCTTATGGCTGACAGCTTTATAGACTGACCTACAAAAGCAATGCAATGTTCTTAGACTCATAATTAATAATAGTTGGCACTGACATATCAACTTTCATCCTGGGGTCTGAAAGCCCAACCATCTACCTGTCAGCAGGTGTTATTAGTTCCATTTTACACACAGCTAAACTGAATGTTAGGGGATTGTTGTAAACTGAATGTAAGGGGATGCTTCAGGTCAGCTTGATTGACAGGGTAGGCAGGCTAATCAGGGAGTCAGGAGGCAAGGGGGGTCCCATACTCCCTGTGACCTGGAATTGCCTGGGTCAGACAGAGTGGGGCCAAGCTAAGGAGAGAGCAGGGGCCCGAGCTGAGCTGGGGAGCAGAGCTGTGCCAGCCAGAGGGGCCAGAAAAACAGCCCAGGGAGATCCTGTGCTGGGAGCAGAGCTGCAGCCACAGAGCCAGAGACAGCCCAGGGAGAGCAGATCCTGTGCTGGGAGCAGGGCTGCAGTCACAGAGCCTGGGCAAAGGGCCCAGTGCAGAAAGACACTGCCAACCAAGAGTCCTTACAGGCCAGACTGGGAGGGGGAATCTTAGCCCGACGGGGGGCTGACGCTGGGAAGAAGGGTCCCACCACCCAAATCCTAGAGATGTGTGGCCACCACCAGAGCAAGTGTCCAACCCATAGCATCCCTGCAGCAGAGCCAGGGCCTGAGAAGAAGGCCTGGGACCTACAAGGAACAGACTGTGAAATGCCCCAACGTTCCAGAGACACTGTTTGTAATGTTCCCTGCCACAGAGCGGGGTGATGTCTTTTCCTTTAATCTTTCCCATTTTTCCTTATTCTTTTTAAAATAAAAGCAAATGCAAGTTACTTAATCAACAATTAAATTGTTTGTAATGATCAATGGGTCAGAGAAGTGCCCACTGCAGAGAGAGTACCCTGGAGTGGGGACACCCTAGCCTCTGTCCTAGGTGACCACAGCAGGGTTGGGGGTTGAGCTCTCCCAGGAATCCTGGGCTCAGCTTGTCAGGGTTATGAGGACTCTGCCAGACAGGAGAGTGGAAGGGGAATCCTCAAGGGCAGGAGGGTCTCTGGGTAAAGGAGGTGAGAGCGAGGACTCAGATCCTTTCGCTAGCCCACTTCACTGGGGTAGTACGGAAGCCAGGAAAGTTCCCCACAATAGTGGGACCATTCCCCCGTTTACATGAAGAACAAAATGGTCACAGTTAGTGACTTTCTTCAGTTTGTATGGTGAGTCATAGTAGCTCCAAGGACAGATCAGAAGCCTTGACTCTTATTTCTTTGTTTTAGTCACTAGATTACACTCCCTGCCTTTGTTTCAAGACATGGTGCAAAATCATGAGACGTGCTGAGTGTAAAAATCTCCTAATGAAGTCAATTCATGTCTGATTTTATGTCTATCGAGATTTTACCCATCTATTGCACTTTGGATGTTTAGAATGTTTCCATATTCTCTGGATGTTCTTTGTTTAAGATTATTGTTTATCTCTTTATGTTAGTACACCTGTTTTCCCCTTAGAAGGCAACTGCTAATTTATATAAGAATCTTCCATTTGGGTATATACTGGATGTTTAAGAAGCAGAGATCTGAAGGACACAGCAAAAGAAACAAAAGTTACAGTAGTGCATATTCCAGTATCAGATAAAGATCCAGGGCATCAACTGTTTACTGCTATGGAGGAGAGATATGAGCAATCACTGCTGCCCCTGCATATGCACTCCGTATTCCTGCAAGCACTGATGGTGGAAGGAAGGCAGGAGGTGAGCCTGCCAAGGGAAAGACTGTAATGATCATTACATAATAGCAGGAGCGTATCAGGAGGAGAAGAATAGGTTAACTGCTCAATAAATGGAGGAAAAAACCCAACAACAACAAAAAAGATAATGCTGCAGTTTATAGTCCTGGGGGCAAATCCAGTCCCATTGTAAGAGGGTGGATCTGTACTGAAGTCAATATTAATGCCAGGACTGAATTTATTTCTTTGCATCTTTTTTTATTCTTCCATCCTGTTTGCTCAATCCATAAAACAGGCATTATATTGGAGAGATACAAATACAATATTATTATTTAAAACCTCCTCCATAGGAAAGCTCTTTGACAATGATTAATAGGTAGACAGACTGACACCTTAGGCAAGAAGGCAAAAGCTCTGATTTTGAAGGGTAAAAAGTTCATGCTCCTGATGAATTCCAATTTCCCTGGTTTCTATTACGTTTTTTATTATTGTAATTTTTGTGCAACTGTAGCCGGACCTCTGCTAACCTCACCATTTTGAAAACTGAAGGAAAAGTTGCTTGCTGCAGTCAGACAGGAAACCCTCCCTCCACCCTCTAAACCCAACAACGCCTCATAAAGATATCAGATCACAGATTAAAACAGAATGACTTGAAAGTTCAAAAATAACAAGTCTCCCTCGGTGTGTCTGCTATTAAAAATTGCTTTTAACTTATTGATGGTGGAAAACCCAGGAGATGGACCAAAATAATAATATTACTATTCTCAAGTTCTCTCTTTTTGATATAAATGTGGAAAATTGACGTTTAAATTTTTACTAAAGACAAATAAATTGTGGCTAATGGAACTTTGCAGCCAGCCATACTAATGTGTAATGATTTCTAAGAAAGAAAGAAAGATGAAACTTCAAGCATTAATCCATGTGTTGGTGACATTTTCAGTGTTTCTTTTTCCACTTGTCTTCTGATTTGAGTTTCCTCATCACAGATTTCAGCTGCTGTCTTTCTTCTTCAATCAAGTCCCCATTCAGGCTCCAATTTGGCATGGTACCAAAGCAAGCCCCATTGAAGTCAATGGGACTATGTATGTGCTGAAAGATAGGCACATCATTAAGCACCTTGTTCAGTTAAAACCTCAGGTATAAGGCATGAAAATGGGGGAAATGTTCTGCTCATGAACCCACATCTTCTCCTGCTATTCAAATGTACAGAGAAACCCTGTTATGTGTATTGAGAGCTTCTTCATGAACAATTTGGTGACACTGAACACAACATGATGGAGATGAGAAACAACTAACTTGCATGTGAGGAAGAAAAAAAATAAAGACATATGATCAGGTTCAGTGATTTAACTGAATCACTGTCTTTAGTGAAGCAGGGTGAATAATTGACACTGGAAAATGTATTCATCAAATGTAGTCTCTCTTTTTCTTTGCAAATTGTCCACAAACTGATTGATTTTTTACACATTTGTTCATTGTTCAAAGCTGCTCAGGTAAGGTTTTGTGGGAGTTTCCCTTGGAAGAATCCTTCAAGTAGTTGCTATTTACAATTCAATGGGCAAGCAGTGTGCCTTATCACCTGAGTCACAAGTCCACAAGCATTGTGACTTTAGATTCATAAGGTTCTTTCCCTTAAGCCCAATTTGATTTTGTCACCAAATAAAATTTCATTCATTGATTTATTGAATCAAACCTATGGACTACAATTTTTATTTTCATGAACATGGATGAGCATAACTTCGCTCATTTGAACATTCACAAAGAAGGAATGAAAGCACGTCAATGTGAAATCCTATTTAGAAATCACCAAAATGTTTGTGAATGATTATTCTTACTACTCTAATAGCTCCTCTCTTCTTCCCCTGGCTGAATGTTCTTAATATGGTATATGTATCTCCTACTCTTCTGATACCCCTAAATGAGGATGTTATCATCTGCAGCATTTGCAATAGGCATAACAAGCTGAATTTCAGACCAGAGGGAATTTCTTCGATTTATTCAAACACATAATAGTGAGATTTGCAGTAGAAATGCCTGAAAGAATTTGACTATAGCAATACAAATGAGCATGAGGGTTAACTCTTTAGAGACCATCGGCATAAAATCAGTGTAAAGAGCTACCAGATTAGAATGTTAGTATTTGGCACCCGATGTACACTTGTTTTCACGGGACAAGGTCATAGAGAATCAAGACCACAGAAGCTAACACTTCTCTCACTTTCATACATGTAACTCTGCAGACTACCACAGCATTACTCTCTTCACTACAACAATACAAGTAAGAATGAGGCTGAACTCTTTGGAGAATGTACATGTATTCTACACAGCATATCCTAATAATTAATTTCTATGAAAGACTGAAAAATTACAGCGTTCTCTCTTAAGATGCAGGACTGTTTTTATATGCTGTTGTAGTACAATAGGAGCCAGTCTTTCTATTGAGTTCAGTGGGCTTTGGATCTGGCCTTAGGTGCATTGCCAAGGACACATTAGGTATGACACTAAGGCTTCAGTTCAGCAAAGTATTTAAGCATGTGTCAGTTCAGTGAGACTACTCACAAACGGATGTATCTTGCTGAATCAGGGCCTAACTGGATAGATCATATAATCACAACCTTTCCATCTTTTTAAATTGACATGGTCCTCTCAGTTTTAGTTAAGAGGAGATTAGAGTTCCAAAGTCGAGTTGATTTTATTCTGCTTGTGTTTCTGAGTTATATACTTCTCGCTACACATAAATCTATTTCTGTCAAATTGAACTGGCTTGCAATAAGTATTGGTTTATCTTTATCTTTCTAGGGAAAACCTGTCTCTCCTAGCTCTGGCCAACCAAACTCCCTGGAGAAACCACTTAAAAGAATTGAGATTAGCTCCAAAATTCATGAAATCAGTATGATTCATCCCCAATTCTCTTCCACAAGACCCCCCACAACAACTCCTTCATTTTGTTGGTAGGCAAGTACACCTGTTTTTAGAGCATTTTGCAACATGGCTAGCAACCTGGAGATCCTGTCTCATATGGTCCTCTGCCTTCTCTAGCTCTGAGCTAGACAGCTGCACAAGTCTGACCCAATTGCCTTTTTCCATTGGTAGCATGAAGACCCTTACCTCTTGTCTGCTGGAGAAGAGGGATGCTCTCTTCAATAACATGCAGGAGAGCTGAATTGTGTTTCTGGCTCTGTCACTGACTCACTGTTTGACCTTGGCAAGTCAGTTAGGGGCTAATCTTCCCCACTGTTGTTAGCATGAATAAACAGGCTTTGCGAAAGTATGGGTGGAGAGAACATAAACCTGCCTTCTCAGGCCATATTACTTCTCTCCTCAGTCAGCCCACATCTACGCCAGCTGCTCTTTCAATGGCAAGGAGCACCAGTGGAACTGGGCTTCATGGAATCAGGGAGCATACACCCTGGGGATTGGGTCCATGCATTTTGATAGTCCTCCCTTCCAATCCTGCAGCAGACCACCAGTTCTGTGATGTGCACTACCTTCTGCAATCACAGAAGTGTGTGCAAGATTTGGCCTTCAATCTTTGTGTCTCAGTTTCCTCATCTTTAAAACTGGTATAATCAATGGGGTATTGTGAGTTTAAACTACCTAAATGGTTGTAAGGCTCTTTGAAATTTCCCTGGGACAGATTCTAGGACTGCAAAACTTCACCATTTATGTATTATTCTCACTAACAGTCATAATTTTGTTTTCCTGTAGCTGCAGGGCTGTTTTGTGGGGTTTTTTTGGGGGGGGGTGTTCTACCCGATACATGTTGACACCACATAGTGGAGCAAAACACACTCTTTGTGTTCCTCACTTTCAGACATCTTGTTGGAGAAGCCAGCATCGAGGGTTACCATAATGAGTCCCCGCTCCTTCCCTCCAAGGAGAGTTCAAGATTTACTCAGTGAGAGGAAAGACATATGTCCTTGGTGTATCCTAGAACCTGCTTATTTATCTTTTGTAAATCAGATAATCTTCCTTCTAACCTTGAACTTTCCTGGGTCTTGACCTAGCTGGTCTTGCAAAAATAGATCAGTCAATCATGCTCTTCATCTCATTGCATGGGGTAGAGGGGACTATAGTGAGAGAATAGAAAATACTTATGTCACTAATTCCTTTTCACCCACAGGCAAAACCTCTTCACCCAATTAACTAACACCAGGTGCACACTTGAATGCATCTGAGGTATGCAGTGTATTCACAAGCTCTACTTTTAACTTGGCAGACAGACATACAACCTGCCCCTGAGTAGCTTACTTTGCTGGGGCTGCAAAAACTTAGTAAGTGAAGGGCCCTTTTATCCCTTAAAACTGGAAAAAGATCATAGGTTTTTTCAGTGTAAATAACAACTGACCAAGCAAAATCCAGTAATGCTCTGTACATTAAGAGAACCATTCTTTATATGGACCAATTTATCAAGATAGACAAGTGGCAGCACTTCACAACAAATCAGCACACATTACAGCGCTTGAACAGCATTTTGTGCTAATGCTATATAGGAGCAAGTAATAATCCCTCCTGAAGACCCACCTCTTCCAGGATGTTTATGATAAACCAAATAGCATGATTATAAGGGAACGTGGGGTGGTCTGGTCACTTTACAAGTTTCTTCCCCTTTCTTCAAACCCCATTCTTTCTCTGCCTGTTTCTTCTGCCAATTTTTAGTTAGTGAGGCTGAATGTTTTAAACCTAGCTCACTAAAGTGAGACTCTTAAATCTATATTTAGGCATCTAAATAAAAGCAGCCTGACTTTCAGAAATATCGAGCCACAGCAAATCTAACTGAAGTCAAAGGGAGCAGAAAGTTCTCAGCATCTCTGAAAATCTGTCTTTAGGTGTCTCAAGCTGACCAGACAACAAAATCAAAGCACCCAGAATTAATAAATACTTTTGAATATTTCTCGGAAACAAGGGAGATTGGAAACAAAGCCCCACTAGCACGAGCCTGTCTCCCCAGACTTGGAGACTCACTGCACATTAGAGTGTAGACATACCACCAGTGTCAAGGGATGGCTTCATGAACAATGGCCAAACTTTTTTACGTGCTGCTGGTACCCTACTTGCCTGTACAGAAGCAATTTCCTCAGTAGTTGATCCAATGGGGTATATTCTAGCCCTTGCTGTGACCACTTTGCACTGGTTTACTGGTTTATTTGGCCAGATGAAGAATGTCCTGCATGAGGAAATCCACCCATGTCACAGAACTATTAGCCAGTTTTGTTTGACTCTCATAAGTATTGGAGGGAACAGTTGGAGCACTACAGATGCTCTGATAAGCCCTGGCTACTAGAATCATCCAATGTTGGCCATTGAAAGAGATGTAACTTTGAATATCTCCAATGCGGCTCTAAGGTGTCTCTCTAGGTTGGACCAATGACTGTCGGCCCAGGAAACTGCAAAGGTGGCTTTACATCAAACTGTTCCTCTTCATAGGCTGTCCCAGTTGCCAGATAACTAGTACCAAGTATCTAGGCAAAAGTTCTCCATGCTGGACTTCGCCAACTAAGGCCTGGTCTACACTGGGCTGGGGAGTGGAACAATCTAAGTTATGCAACTTCAGCTACGTGAATAAAATAGCTGCAGTTGACGTACTTAGATCTACTTACCGTGGTGCCTTCACTGCAGTAAGTTGACGGCTGACATTCTCCTGTCAACTCTGCCTGCGCCTCTTGCTCTGGTGGAGTACCAGAGTTGACGGGAGAACGCTCCGCAGTCGATTTATCGCTTATAAACTAGACGCGATAAATCGACCCCCACTGGATCAATTGCTGCCCATCGATCCAGCAGGTAATGTAGACAACCCCTAAGAGGGATGTGGGTCCATAACTGCAAATTAGAGCCTATAATTCCTCAAGCATCTCAAGAACTGTAGTCAGTACTGACTGGAATTCAAGCAGAGATGACATCACAAGTGTTTCCATCACACATGGATCTGTCCTTATGTGGGCTGTGAAGTCAAGTCCAAATCTGAATGATTTTATCTGAGAAGTGAGCAGAAAATTCATTAGAATAAAATACTTGTTTCTGTATCTGAATGAATAATGTCCAGATTCACTAGACTATTTGTTTACCAACTAGAACAGTTCCATTAATTAAAACTTCACAAATGTTGTGGTGGATACAAAGAAACCCTTCTTTTCCTGCACTGCCACAGCACAAGATCTATTGTTTTTATGCTGCCAAAATGGTCAGTCTCAGATTGAGACTCCTGCCAATGATGCTCTGGCCAGCATCCTTTCTATCTTGTCCTTACAAAGACAAACTTCTCGCTGGCATAGCCCACAGGTTAAGAGTTTTGTCTGTATAAGGGCTTAGTTTGGACTTGGCAATAATTACCTGGGGGACCACAGGAGTTTGGCTTTTCTCTGAGTTATAAACCTGAAAATGTATGAGATGTGGCACTTTTCCAGCTTTCAGTAGTCATTCTGGAGAGCAAGTTATTCAGTGCTAAAGGTGATGGCTAGATGCAGAAAGTGAATACTCTGATCCACTTTACATGATGATTTCAGTCATCAAACAGTGAATGAAACAATGAGCAATGTCATTAAAGATGTCCAAAATGATATTGTTGGTGGACATCTAACCAGATGTAATGGCCTTCTGATAGACCAGCCCTCCCTAATGATGTTCTGATGATGACATATTTTTATATGCAGCGAATTCCAATAACTATGCTTTGGGCCAGATGCTCAGCTAGTGTAAACTGGCATAGTTCCATTGACTTCAGTAGACCTTGGTTGATTTACAACAGCTTCAGCCATTAGGGATGGGAATGAGTACCAGCCTTTTCCTCATCTTACCTCCCACTTCAATAATACCCAACATGTAGCTTTCTATATAATCATCCAGATCCAGATTGTTGATGAATTCCATGTAGTGTTTTTATTCTCTCACCTAACAAATAATTTATAAAACCAAGTACCTTTCACAGGAAGGAGTCGTCTACTGTTTTTGTCAACACTCCATTTGAGCCAACAGCAAGGCTACCAGTGTGTTTAGGTTCTGTGTATAAACAGCACAGATTTATAATAACATAGTTTTTGAAAAGTCAAAACATTTAGAAGAACTGGTTGAAAAAATAACTGGAGGCAACTCTTGCCATACATATTTCCACTGTTCAGCAGCCTCTTCTTAGTGGTAGCAGCCCATCTCTGGGTCTCTTGGCTCCAATTACATACACACCATGTTTACAGGGCTGATGAGTCAGACTTAAAATGGCTCTGGTCTGAGAATGTTTATCTCAAACGTGGGGGGAGAGGGGCGGAATCCTTTCTAGCTCTACAGGCTCCACCCTGCAGGGTACAAGGCACTTATGTGAGATACAAAGAGACCCAGTTCCTATTGAGGTCAGTAGGAGTTAAAGGCATCCAGAACCTCATAGAACTTTACCACAGTGCTCTTTGCAGGACTGAGCCAAGCTCAGATTGAGTATAAATCAATGGACCAGACTCCATTACAGTCACTAATATAAACCTGATCTGAATTTGGCCCTAGAGGTTTTATAGTTTTATAGGTTTCAGAGTAGCAGCCGTGTTAGTCTGTATTCGCAAAAAGAAAAGGAGTACTTGTGGCACCTTAGAGACTAACAAATTTATTAGAGCATAAGCTTTCGTGAGCTACAGCTCACTTCATCGGATGCATTTGGTGGAAAAAACAGAGGAGAGATTTATATACACACACACAGAGAACATGAAACAATGGGTTTATCATACACAGTGTAAGGAGAGTGATCACTTAAGATAAGCCATCACCAACAGCAGGGGGGGGAAGGAGGAAAACCTTTCATGGTGACAAGCAGGTAGGCTAATTCCAGCAGTTAACAAGAATATCAGAGGAACCGTGGGGGGTGGGGTGGGACCCTCCCACCCCACCCCCCACTGTTCCTCTGATATTCTTGTTAACTGCTGGAATTAGCCTACCTGCTTGTCACCATGAAAGGTTTTCCTCCTTCCCCCCCTGCTGTTGGTGATGGCTTATCTTAAGTGATCACTCTCCTTACACTGTGTATGATAAACCCATTGTTTCATGTTCTCTGTGTGTGTGTATATAAATCTCTCCTCTGTTTTTTCCACCAAATGCATCCGATGAAGTGAGCTGTAGCTCACGAAAGCTTATGCTCTAATAAATTTGTTAGTCTCTAAGGTGCCACAAGTACTCCTTTTCTTATAGTTTTATAGTGTGTATATATTTTGTTTTCATAATACAGTAATAATGCTGAATGCTTACTACACAGGGCACTTACTGGCTTCAGAGAACTAAGATGTGTGCTCCTGTTAGCTCATTGTAAGGCATGCAGTTATACCTCCTCTTAAGAGGATCCATGGGAGTAACAGCAAGCAGAACCAAGGGCAGGATTAATGGTCCTAAAGGTCCAATCTGGCTTCCATTTGAGCCAATGGCAAGGCTACCATTGATTTTAATAACTGCTAAATCAGACCCTAACTTCACTCTTCATCTCTCTCATTTTAAAACGTTGTTTACTATGTAAACCCTGCTGCTCATCAAGAGAAAAAATAGTGAAGAAGCTTAAAATTTTCCTCTAGTTATATTTCCCTTGGTAAAAGACTGGCTCTATCATTATCACCAGGAGTCATGGAAAAGGAAGAGAGCTAGACAAGTTAAACATATGGACACTGAGCCATTTTCCTACAACAATATAATCTGACAGCAAGCCTGAAAATTTCTTTCTTGGCTTACATGACATTTCATTTCTCTTGCAAAGCCACCCAGGATAACACAATACATATTTATTTTCTGAAACATTCTCACACAAACAGCTTCCCCACGAGCTTTATGGAGGAGCTACACAAGGATAAATGGCAGGGGAAGAGAGGAATTAAGATGCATGGCAAAGGGGAGAACTCAATGTTCTCAGGTGTGATCTGAAACTAAATGGAAAGTTGATGAGACAGATGTTTAAAGGAAGGCTGAAGATTCAAGGGAGAAGGTTCTTGCACCGATAGTGGCCATGTTGTGTGAGAAGTCACAAAGGAGACAGGAGATAGGTGAGCAGAGAGAATAGAAAGGAGAATAAAAAAGGGTTAAAGACAATGAAGTAGACGGGTTAAGTCTGTGGAGAGTTATTGAACTGGAACCTGACATGGATAAGTCAATTGCAGGGTCTGGGGAGATGCAGTGATGCATCTGTGTCTCTTGTGCAGGAGTAGTTTACTGTAATCTTAGACTGGCTTTGAATGGTTTGGCTTATTTACAACTACAGCCTGATGGGAAATGGTTTACCCATCTTGTGAAAATTATCAAGATTCAGATATTTTTGCCTGTTCCAAATCAGAACAAAAATTGTAAATCTGATAAATTTCCTTGAACTGAAAATTAAATAAAAAAAATTGTTCCAACTCCAAATGTTTTGTTTTGATTTCAATCAAAAATCCACACAAAACAAAAGCTATAATTAGCTTAAGTTATGACATGACAATGCATTTTTTGAACTGAAAAACTAGATTTTTATTTATTTCAGAACGGCAAAATGAAACATTTAGACAATTTTGAAACTCTTTTTTCAAAGTTTGTTGAATCAAGAAATTCATTGAAACCGACCTTTTCCCATGCAAGTGCTGTTTCAACAAATCAGCATTTTCTGATGAAAAAGCATTGCACTGAAAAATTCCTGATTAGTTCTATATACTAACTTTCTACTTCCTCTTGGGGGGAAAACAAAATCAAAACAAAAACACACACAACAGCCAGTGCATGAAGAAACTGGGGAGAAAACCTTTATCCGCTTAGTATACCCTCTCTGTTCAATCTTCAAAAGCAATAGAAGTTTCACTTTGGTTTGGAACAGCTTTTTCTGGTGCTTATCCAAACATCTCAGCTGGAGCTGGGGATCTTGTGGGAATGGGAGAAAATGAAAAACAAAAGAAAAATGTTCTTTTTGCCTCTAAAAAGGGTTAATTTGAGATTTGGGCAAAGGTTAAAAATGGGGCAAGGTAAATACAAACTGATTTGCCCATCTCTACTCTGAAGCATTATCCAGTCTTTGCCATTTGCCCAACAGCTGTGGGATTTCGTAAACACATGAATTTTCACTGGGGATGTCAGCCTCAGCAAAACTACAACAAACAAACAATTTAAAGACAAAGCTTGATTAGCTGAAGAAAACATCTGCAGAGTTTAGCCAGAAAACCCATCAAACCTTCATCTTTTGTAAGCCTCAGACAATTACTTACACCCACTGATTGCCTACTGTTTAGCAACAAAAGGAAAGTATTATGATTGCAGATACTTTTCATGCGAAGTCCTGCACTTAAGATGCTTTAAATAAATGGACAAAATAACGGTATAAAACCCATCAGGATATACTGCTGATTCATGCACTATTATCAATGATTGGTCCAGGTGCATTGGAGTGGTGGTGTTGATTTTCTCCCTCGGAAATGTTTTCTTTTCCATGTGGTTTAGTTTTATTTTGTTTGCAAATGTAATTTGTCAAAACACTTCCAAGCAGGCATTGTTTCAGTTTAGGATAAATATTTAGGTTTAGGGACAGGAGAGGCAACAGTTAGGGTACTGGCATGGAATTCAGGAGACCCAAATTAGTCTGAGATTTGCCATTGACGCGCAGTGTGACTTCAGTTAAATTACTTCACCTCATTGTACCTCTGTTTCCCTGCCCATCTTTGCCTGTGTTGTATGTTTAGATTGTAAACTTTACAGAATATGTCTTGTCTCAGACGATGCGTGTGTACAGCATCTAGCACAATCGACATCAAATCACAATTGGTGCCTCTAGGTGCTACCATAATACAAATTATAAAAGAGTTGGAATCCAGACCTGCTGGACAGAATCAGAGTTAGGTAAATTCTGCAACAATTTCCCTCTGTAAATGCTTGCCTACATTTTGAAACAAGTTTGCTTTAGCTGTGCTTGCAGCCCTTTTGTCTTCACTCTCATAGTGAAATTCCCTCCTATGCAGACCCTTAGAATAAGGCTTATTTCATTCACTCAGCTCTACAGGAAATAGAGTCCAATTTTCCTGACTCCCACTCCTATCCTGCAATCATAAAGCCACCACCCACTCCTAATAAGCTCTCCTACATGCTTTAGCTCAGGGATCCACAACCTTTGACACATGGCCTGTCAGGGAAATCTGCAGTTTGTTTACCTGCAGCATCCACAGGTTCAGCTGATCTCAGCTCCCACTGGCCACAGTCCATGGTTCCAGCCCAATGGGGGCTGCAGGAAGCAGCGGCCAGCACATCCCTTGGCCTGTGCCGCTTCCCACAGCCCCCATTGGCCTGGAATGGCGAACCGCGGCTAGTGGGAACTGAGATAGGCCGAACCTGTGGATGCTGCAGGTAAACAAACCATCCCCTTCTCCGTATGTAGCTTTCCAGATACCCTAACTGGGATTCCAATTGGTGGTGTAAGCTATTTGCATCAATAATGTGTTAATACACTTCCCAATGTTTCCAATATGTTATTGCAGTTAACTTCATAGTTACACATACTAATAATCTCCTTTTATTCCAAAATAAGACAATGAAGGACACAGGGAATCAACTGTTCAGTTGTTGATCTGACACAGAGGGGATATGGGGAGCAGAGAAGACTCAACCACAAAGTGTTCTGCCATAGTGTAGTATACTGGGTACAACAGAAAGGAGCATAGTCTTAGAGGATAAGAATAATTAACCCAGGGGAAAAAACAGTCTATTCTAAAACTGTTTTCAATCTCTCTTTGCCTAGCAAGATGCTGGAAAGCAGAAACTTATTCATGCTTAATACATTGTCTCATAAATTAAGCATTTCTTTTTTTCTTTCTTTTTTTCCCGTTTGTTATTTATTCATGAACTTGTCCCAAGTTCTGTGAATGAATCTGGTATTTATAAATATTCATAGAGTAGTTCGAAAAAATTCTCTGCCTCTAGATTGTTTGTGAACTATTGTCTACTTGTTATTCATGGTGCACAATGGTCATCTAAGTCACATGGTAGAATTTCTACTTCCCTGACTGGATGACTGAAACATTTTTTAATCAGGAGAATAGCAAATTAAACGTAATGGATAATAAATACTCCTGTTAGAGAGACCAAGTGGGTGAGGTAATATCTTTTATTGCACCATTTACTGCTAGTGAAAAGGGCTCTTCTTCAGGTCCCCATTAGGGGAGCTCTGTGTAACTTGAAAGCTTGTCTCTCTCATCAACTGAAGTTTGTTCAATAAAAGATATTACCTCCCCCACCTTGTCTCTAATATATTGGGGGCCAACACAGCTACACTACTGCAGAATATTTCAGTTGTCACATGCATAGCTATTCCCCAAATATTTATATGAATAACAAACCATTTGGATGGATGTTTGATAAGAGCCAATAAAAAGAGACATAAATGTAGTTGAACTAAAAAGCCATTCAGAATTTGAATGAACACTGTTTTTGCATTGTTCAACCAGTTCTCCTTGAACAAGATGTAAATTTATGAAATGTTCCTACATTTCCTGACAGTCATCCGTTACTAATCTGTCAGATTAACATTGAGTTTGTTGTGCCCTGCAAGTTCCAAGTGCTCTGTACAGCCTCCATTGGGAGCATTAGCCTTTTAGGAAGTCTGATCAAAACATTTCACATGTGGAGGTGGAAAGAAACCTGTCTGTCACACAAAAGGTGTGAGATGACTTGTACAAAAATAGCCAAACTACCAAACACTATGGATTTACATTCATAGTTATAGAATTGTGTATAAGAATGCAAACCAAAAGGACCTGAACCAAGATTAGAAACTTTTTCTGGAGGGGTTACAAGTTTGGGTAAAGAAGAAAACATAGAAATTATAAGGGGGATTTAATAGGCACTACAAAGAAAGAGAAAGAGAGAGAGAAGATTCTTATGTCAGCTTGAAAAAGAAACCCAGTCATAATGGCTTTTCTAACCAGGTAACTTTTTACACCATGCTTAGATACATGTTTTCTCAGCTTGCTGAAAATTCTTTGGAGAAAAAGAAACAAATCTGAATTATGGGTGTTAAATTAATCACTGCAGGGCAGTTGCTTCTGTCCCACATGTCCATTAAAATTGTCAATACACACTGTTAAGTTGCTGGGGAATGCTATAAAGTTGTATGAAATCTGACCTATCTGCTTGATGCATAAGCAAAGAGAAAGATGTTTCACAATTGACTGGTCTAGTTCTCTAGAGCAACCTTCCTGTGTCACAGAATCCTAGAAATTTGACACAGAGAACTTTCCCCTTTCCACAGGCAATGCAATATTCAGTAAATACCCAAACGTTTTTCCATGTTTAGTTAGAAATTACTCAAGTGATGGCATTAGAAGAGACCTAGGTGATGACTAAAGCCTGATATAAATTTAAAATTTAGATTGACCTAGTACATTGCTCAGAGGTGTGAAAAATTCAACCCCCTGAGGGCTGTAGTTAAACAGCCTAATTCCCACTGTAGGCACAACTAGGTCAATGGAATAAGGCCTATGTTGACCTAGTTACTGGCCCTTGGGGAGGTGGATTACCTACATCACTGGAAAAACCCCTCCTGTCTCTGTAGGAAATGTCTACACTACAGCACTGCAGTGACTGTAGCTTAGACATGGCTTAATAGGCCATAACTGGGATTTTCAAAGGTGCGTACAGGAGTTAGGTGCCCAACTGCCATTGAAATAGGCTTCTTTGAAAATTCCAGCCCATGTCTACAACAAGGAATATTACAGAAAAATTCCTGCTGGTGCTAAAACTGGTCCATCTGACACAATGTTAGCATTGGTGAGAGCCCTAGGTTTTTTATTGTTATGTCAGTTACAACTGCTGAATGTAGGTTCAAATAGCATGTGATAAAAACAGGTCTGGCCATGGGCACCTTATTCACAATAAGTCTCTCATTGGTGCCAGTGACTATTCTAATCATAGAATCATAGAATCATAGAATATCAGGGTTGGAAGGGACCCCAGAAGGTCATCTAGTCCAACCCCCTGCTCAAAGCAGGACCAAGTCCCAGTTAAATCATCCTAGCCAGGGCTTTGTCAAGCCTGACCTTAAAAACCTCTAAGGAAGGAGATTCTACCACCTCCCTAGGTAACGCATTCCAGTGTTTCACCACCCTCTTAGTGAAAAAGTTTTTCCTAATATCCAATCTAAACCTCCCCCATTGCAACTTGAGACCATTACTCCTCGTTCTGTCATCTGCTACCATTGAGAACAGTCTAGAGCCATCCTCTTTGAAACCCCCTTTCAGGTAGTTGAAAGCAGCTATCAAATCCCCCCTCATTCTTCTCTTCTGCAGACTAAACAATCCCAGCTCCCTCAGCCTCTCCTCATAAGTCATGTGCTCTAGACCCCTAATCATTTTTGTTGCCCTTCGCTGTACTCTTTCCAATTTATCCACATCCTTCTTGTAGTGTGGGGCCCAAAACTGGACACAGTACTCCAGATGAGGCCTCACCAGTGTCGAATAGAGGGGAACGATCACGTCCCTCGATCTGCTCGCTATGCCCCTACTTATACATCCCAAAATGCCATTGGCCTTCTTGGCAACAAGGGCACACTGCTGACTCATATCCAGCTTCTCGTCCACTGTCACCCCTAGGTCCTTTTCCGCAGAACTGCTGCCGAGCCATTCGGTCCCTAGTCTGTAGCGGTGCATTGGATTCTTCCATCCTAAGTGCAGGACCCTGCACTTATCCTTATTGAATCTCATTAGATTTCTTTTGGCCCAATCCTCCAATTTGTCTAGGTCCTTCTGTATCCTATCCCTCCCCTCCAGCGTATCTACCACTCCTCCCAGTTTAGTATCATCCGCAAATTTGCTGAGAGTGCAATCCACACCATCCTCCAGATCATTTATGAAGATATTGAACAAAACGGGCCCCAGGACCGACCCCTGGGGCACTCCACTTGACACCGGCTGCCAACTAGACATGGAGCCATTGATCACTACCCGTTGAGCCCGACAATCTAGCCAGCTTTCTACCCACCTTATAGTGCATTCATCCGGCCCATACTTCCTTAACTTGCTGACAAGAATGCTGTGGGAGACCGTGTCAAAAGCTTTGCTAAAGTCAAGAAACAATACATCCACTGCTTTCTCTTCATCCACAGAACCAGTAATCTCATCATAAAAGGCGATTAGATTAGTCAGGCATGACCTTCCCTTGGTGAATCCATGCTGACTGTTCCTGATCACTTTCCTCTCCTCTAAGTGCTTCAGGATTGATTCTTTGAGGACCTGCTCCATGATTTTTCCAGGGACTGAGGTGAGGCTGACCGGCCTGTAGTTCCCAGGATCCTCCTTCTTCCCTTTTTTAAAGATGGGCACTACATTAGCCTTTTTCCAGTCATCCGGGACTTCCCCCGTTCGCCACGAGTTTTCAAAGATAATGGCCAAGGGCTCTGCAATCACAGCCGCCAATTCCTTCAGCACTCTCGGATGCAATTCGTCCGGCCCCATGGACTTGTGCACGTCCAGCTTTTCTAAATAGTCCCTAACCACCTCTATCTCTACAGAGGGCTGGCCATCTCTTCCCCATTTTGTGATGCCCAGCACAGCAGTCTGGGAGCTGACCTTGTTAGTGAAAACAGAGGCAAAAAAAGCATTGAGTACATTAGCTTTTTCCACATCCTCTGTCACTAGCTTGCCTCCCTCATTCAGTAAGGGGCCCACACTTTCCTTGGCTTTCTTCTTGTTGCCAACATACCTGAAGAAACCCTTCTTGTTACTCTTGACATCTCTTGCTAGCTGCAGCTCCAGGTGCGATTTGGCCCTCCTGATATCTTTCCTACATGCCCGAGCAATATTTTTATACTCTTCCCTGGTCATATGTCCAACCTTCCACTTCTTGTAAGCTTCTTTTTTATGTTTAAGATCCGCTAGGATTTCACCATTAAGCCAAGCTGGTTGCCTGCCATATTTACTATTCTTTCGACTCATCGGGATGGTTTGTCCCTGTAACCTCAACAGGGATTCCTTGAAATACAGCCAGCTCTCCTGGACTCCCTTCCCTTTCATGTTAGTCCCCCAGGGGATCCTGGCCATCTGTTCCCTGAGGGAGTCAAAGTCTGCTTTCCTGAAGTCCAGGGTCCGTATCCTGCTGCTTACCTTTCTTCCCTGCGTCAGGATCCTGAACTCAACCAGCTCATGGTCACTGCCTCCCAGATTCCCATCCACTTTTGCTTCCCCCACTAATTCTACCCGGTTTGTGAGCAGCAGGTCAAGAAAAGCGCTCCCCCTAGTTGGCTCCCCTAGCACTTGCACCAGGAAATTGTCCCCTACGCTTTCCAACAGATGTCCAACAGATCTCATTCTGAGGCCTCCTCTCCCCCCCAAAGCCCCGCATTTTTCTTCTAAACTATCTTTTTCTATAGTCCATCCCATTTATCCTAATTATTTCTTCCTGGAGTCTCTGACACTATTGTGTGGCAGTATATTTAACTATTTACATATTATGCACCCTCCCCATATAGCTCTCCTTTAAATCTTAAAGGACTGTGCAGTAGAGAGACAGGTAGCCATTTTGTGTTTATTTGAAGTAGATGCCAAACTACCATTAAAAGTAAGTGGGATTTAGGCACCTAAGTCCTTTGAAAAATCTCCCCCTTTGTCAATCATGTTTGACAATTATCCATTCAACCTTTCCTGCTACAGTATTAAAGAAACCCAAAAAGATGTGAGCTGTCACTTTCTAGACTGTTTCTGTAAACAAGTGAAGCCAAATTCATATTGATCAAAGTGAGGTGTTTGCAGAGCAAAATAAACTGAATCATCTATATAATTTATGGCTTGTTATGCTTGGTGATAAATGGATGCTTTAATTAAGTTCGAGTTTGGGGCCTTTAAATCCCTCTGCCTGAGTTTTATCACCTACAGTAAACAGGGCTTTGGAAAGGGAATAGATAAGTGAGTGTACTGATCCTGGATACAAATAAGAGGCTGAGGCCCAGGTATTTATTTGCCTTGTTGCTGTGCGAGGCTCCTCAAATAAAAAAATATGCCTACCTGCCCACAGAATAGGTACCTGTAGAAAACCAGATGGTAGATGTGACACAGTGTGTATAGAAAAAAGAAAAGGAGTACTTGTGGCACCTTAGAGACTAACAAATTTATTAGAGCATAAGCTTTCGTGAGCTACAGCTCACTTCATCGGATGAGCTGTAGCTCACGAAAGCTTATGCTCTAATAAATTTGTTAGTCTCTAAGGTGCCACAAGTACTCCTTTTCTTTTTGCGAATACAGACTAACACGGCTGCTACTCTGAAACCTGTGTATAGAAAATGAGAGATCACAGCAGTTAGCTCAGATTTTAGAAAGAGAAATTTAAGGAGCTGAACACTGAAGGACACCTAACTGTGTCTGAATTAGAAATCGTGGTGGGTATAACCTTTTGCTGATCTTCTGTGAATTTTCCAGCCATGTTACTGGGAGATTTAGTGATTGGATATAGGGCTGCTGGGATATGAGTGGTATGTGATGCAGCAGTAAAATAATAATATCATGCGGCTGATGAGGATTCAACTTCCACTGCATCCTCTGGGAATTGAGGATACTTAGCATTTCACAAGGAGGATCAGGTCTTTTTCATTTTTCTATTGAGGATCTCAGGCTGCTGTTAAAATTATTATTTTCCTCTGAGACATGGGTACCTATTTTGGTCTCATTTTACAGATAGGGAAACTGAGGCACAAAGAGGTTAAGAAAATTGCCTGAGGTCTCATGGTGAGTCAGTGGAGCAGCTGGCCATAGAATCCAGGACTCCTGATTAGACCTTTGTTAATCTTTTGAAATTTCTGTTCTGCCACCCGAGAAATAAATGGTTATCTCCATTCTTGGCTTAGATGCCTTTTGTCACATCAGCTCAGAGATATTAGAATACTTACTATGTAGTGAAAATGTGTCAGTTGTACAGGCCATTGCATAGTTAACTATATATATCATTTTCATATATCAATTTAGCATTAGTGATTTTAAAGGTGTAACTGATTTTACGGAAGGGTTAATCTTGTGTTTTTAAAAGGTGTATCTTTTTTTCCACAGATTTATCAATTTAAAATGTGTATTATGTGCAGTGGCCTATGGCTAAGACACTATATTAATAAACTAAATTAAATCTTGTGTAAATGTATCCTGGACTACCAAATGTTTTCATTGTCACCAACTACCAAATCATGTGAGAATTCACTTTTTCTACTGGGGAATATCCATGTCGTAAATCAAAATAACCAATCTATGCTGCAGTAGAGATGCTCAACACCCTCACAGGTTTTATACATAGCTAAATTGAAATTGCAAAGTTTTCATCCAGCTTTGAATCTTTTGAGTTGTTCAACTCCTGAATTTTGGTACTATCTCAGGCCTAATTGTGTCCAATGCCCACTGAAGCATTTGGGGAGATTGAGTAATTGTTCTGTAACTATCCAACTACACTGAACGTATTCAAGAGAGGTGATAGTTAACAGAATCTTAGTGTATTAGCTCCAAGTCCGAGAGGTCTGGGACACAACTTAATCATTCATCCATGATGCATTTACGTTATTTTATTAGCAGCTTTGCAGATATTGATTAAAAAGGTAAACATTTCTTAATTAACTGTGACCACTCAGGAAAAAGACGAGGGACATCAATGTGGAGAACATAGTGAAAATCTCTGCTCAACGTGCAGCAGTGGGCAAGAACAGAGACAAAAGTGATAGGATGCATAAAGAATGGGATAGAAAAACAATACTGAGAATATTTTAGTGCCATTTAATAAATTGATGGTATGCCCTTGCCTAGAATATTGTGTTCAGTTTTGGTCATCCCATTCCCCAAATGGTAGCAGAAATCAAATGGATTCAGAGAAATGCAAGGAAAATTATTAGTGGGCTGGAAAAAAATTATGAAGGGAGATTGAAATGATTTATACTGTTTCGTTGAGAGAGGAGGTAAATAAGATGGGACATGAAAGAGAGAGAAAAATAATGAATGATTTAGGGAAGATAAATGGAATGATCCTATTTACCCTTTCTAAAAATGCAAAACAATGGGACTCACAACAAAACTGAAGGGCAACACATTTTAAAAATGATAAAAGGAATTATTTTTAACACATTGCATATTTAACCTATGGAACTCATTGCCACATGATATCATGGTGTTCAAGGGCTCAGTGGAATTTTAAAATGTAATTAAATATTATTTTAGATATGATAAACATTCATGTTTCAAGGCATAAACCCAAGTACCTAAACTGTCTTTCAGGCAGTTTTGCACTACTAGGGGTAGACTCTCAGCTAGTGAAAAATTGTTCTAGTTCCACTGAAGTCAATGAGCTATGGCAATTTACATCAGCTGAAGATTTGACCCCTGAAAGTGCAAAGCTGTTGTAGTATGGCAGAGATCTGGCCCAAGATCTTTAAAGTAATTTGGTAAAAGCTCAACTGATGGTGACCTCTCAGCAGAACACATTTTTAAAAGGAGATTATTGTGGCTCAGCTGTGGGATTTAGAAGATTGAGCCACTCTGACCCTACAAATGCCAGTGAAAGGAAACAGTTTTGTAGCTGAAGAGCTGTCTGTTGTTTGGTTTATTTTCACTTTTAAAATTGACATGACTCACCTCTGTGAAACAGTGGGCAAAACAGAAAGAGAGTTGGGCCAAAGGCTTTGTTTTGACACACGAGTCACTGAGTGGTGAAAAAAATGTGGATCAGTTGTCTGGAAAAATGTTCCAAACTTGTCTGGATGTCAAGGACATTTTGCCAAGAGTGTGATGTGGTCCAGGGGAGTATTAACTGTTGGGTTTTTATCTTTGCTGCCCCCCCCCACCACCCTACTTTCCTTTTTCTATACAATGTGCTGGAGAGTGGTGAAAAAATGAAGGCATCCCACTTTTGACAAAGGAGACATGTTAATTAGGCTGAAGAGTTATGATGGTTATCTCAAAAGGGGTGTGTCTCCGTCTATGCAACTGCCAGTAAATCCATTTAAATTTAATGGGAAATAGGATCCTCTCCCCATGTGGAACCTTTCAAGGGGGCAGAGAGAAAATGAAGCACCTTCACATTACCTGAATCTGTGCAATTGATCTGGCAACAAAGTGCTGCATTGTCAGCCAATGGGCAGGCAGAGACCACTGGAAACAGGATGTTATTTAGGTAGACAAGTGTTTGTTAAACAGAGTGCAACTTGTGTTATGCAATCAAACCAATCAAAGAACTAACAAAAATTGGTTGACCGGAGTTCATCTCCCAGTGAAAATGGAGCAGAATTAGGATGTTCATGTGTGATTGCTTCCAGAAGTGTCACTGTAAGTTAAAGTTAAGCCAACTTGTTCTTTGTATAAAAGGTGAGATGTTATGATAAATAATATGGTCTGCTGCCTATGGTATGCTTGATTCTGTATTTCTCTGCAACTTGTGGAGTCATTGACACCAGTCCAAATTGTATGTAAAATACTTCAAATCAGAATTTTACAACTAATCTGCACTTACTTTCTTCCAGTGTAAATAACAGATAAGGTGCAGAGCAATAGAAAGAGGGCCACAGGGTTATAAGCTGCTTTATGTATCAAGTAAAAAATCAGTGGTTGGCTTTACCACATAATTCACAATGGATTTCTGTCCACATCACAATTATATTATTCAGCAAGAATGGCCATCCACACCATTGCACAACTATAAAGACTATCCAGCTAGTAATGTAACTTTGTCAATACTTTGGCACTAAGTTTCTATTATAATGATTCATTCAAAGTGTCCTGAACCTCAGACCTTACATTGTCCTACAAGAATTTTACTCTTTTTTCAAAAGGTTTGGATAAGGAGGTAAATAAGTGATAAATATAACTGCTCAGGATTTTTTTCAACTGAATAATTAATCTGATGAACAATGAAGTTCCTGGAAAATTTTAATTTTGCTGAAAATTTTTTATTTTCCACTGGGAAAAGCAAAATGAAATATTTCAGTCCAAGTCAGTTTAACCCAAATTGGATATATGTCATCTTGTTGAGCTAACCCAGAATGTTTTGTTTCAAATCAGTTCAACACAACATTAAAGTTAATTTCCCTATTGTGATGCATTGCTTCATGGGAGTTGTAGCTTGAGACTTCATGCTCTCCTATGGGCTGCTTACTAGGAATGACTACATTTTCCATGATGCATTAAGGGCTCCCATCTAACCAAGCTGTGTGATGCATCATGGGAGTCATGAGGGTGGGCACATCATACGAGATGTAATCCAACCAGGCAGCCTGGCCCATAGACAAGAATGGAGTCAGCAGGCTCCTGAACTAAAACTTCCAAAAGGCAATGTACCACAATAGGGAAATGAATGTTGAACTGACTCTATTTGGAAATGTCAAAACATTTCATTTTGACATTTTTGATCAAAAATGTCTGGGGACAGTTGAAATATTTTGTTTCTGTGAAAAATATGAAAATAAAATGTTTTGACATTTCTTAATTGACACTTTTTGGAATATTTTGTTCCAGGAAAAGATTTGGTATTTCAACTTTTCGTCCTGATTTGGGATGAAAATAAATGTTGAAATTAGAGCTGTCAAGAAATTTTAAAAATTAATAGTGATTAATCGCATGACTAAAAATGTAATCACAATTAATCACACTGTTAAACAATAGAATGCAATTTATATATCTTTGTATGTTTTCGACATTTTCAAATATAGTGATTTCAATTACAATACTGAGTACAAAGTGTACAGTGCTCAATTTATATAATTATTTTTATGATAAATATTTGTAAAAAAGAAAATAAATAGTGTTTTTCAA
Organism: Dermochelys coriacea; assembly: GCF_009764565.3. Taxonomy (NCBI): domain Eukaryota; kingdom Metazoa; phylum Chordata; order Testudines; family Dermochelyidae; genus Dermochelys; species Dermochelys coriacea. The sequence continues at coordinate 92,767,767 of NC_050073.1, read as the reverse complement.
TTCACCTAGTATAAGTGCTGTAGTGCAATCTCTTTATCATGAAATTTGAACTTACAAATGTAGAATTATGTGCAAAAAATAACTACATTCAAAAATAAAGCAATGTAAAACTTTAGAGCCTACAAGTCCATTCAGTCCTACTTCTTGTTCAGCCAGTCACTCAGAAAAACAAGTTTGTTTACATATGCAGGAGATAATACTGACTGCTTCTTGTTTACAATATCACCTGAGAGCGAGAACAGGCGTTCAAATGGCACTCTTGTAGTTGGCGTCACAAGATATTTATGTTCCAGATGCACTAAAGATTCATATGTCCCTTCATGCTTCAACTGCCATTCCAGGGGACATGCATCCATGCTGATAACGGGCTCTGCTCAATAACAATCCAAAGCAGTGCAGATTGAAGAAAGTTCTTTAGAAATCTCGCATTGATACCTTCTTTGTGTTTTGTCAAATCTGCAGGGAAAGTGTTCTTAAAATGAACATGTGCTGGGTCATCATCTGAGACTGCAAAATATGAAATATATGGCAGAATGAGGGTAAAACAGAGTAGGAGACATACAATTCTCCCCCAAGGAGTTCAGTCACAAATTTAATTAATGCATTATTTTTTTACCGAGCATCATCAGCATGGAAGCATATCCTCTGGAATGATGGCTGAAGCATGAAGAGGCATACAAATGTTTAGCATAACTGGCATGTAAATACCTTACAATGCTGACTACAAAAATGCCATGTGAATGCCTGTTTTTACTTACTGGTGACATTGTAAATAAGAATTGGGCAGCATTATCTCCCACAAATATAAACAAACTTGCTTGTCTTAGCGATTGGCTGAAAAAGAAGTAGGACTGAGTGGACTTGTAGGCTCTAAAGTTTTACATTGTTTTGTTTTTGAGTGCAGTTATGTAAAAAAAAACTACATTTGTAATTTGTACTTACATGATAAAGAGATTGCACTATAGTACTAATATGAGGTGAATTGAAAAATATTATTTCTTTTATTTCCCATTTTTACAGTGCAAATATTTGTAATCAAAAATAATAATATAAAGTGAGCACTGTACACTTTGTATACTCTGTTGTAATTGAAATCAATATATTTGAAATGTAGAAAAACATACAGAAATATTTAATAAATTTCAATTGGCATAATATTGTTTAACACTACAATTAAAACTGTGATTAATCATGATTACTTTTTTATCACAATTACTTTTTTGAGTTAATTATGTGAGTTAACTGTGATTAATCGACAGCCCTAGTTGAAATATCAGAATCTCACAAAATGAAAATTCATAATTCTGCTCAGCTCCAGTGCCAAACAGTATTCTCTACCCTCTGTCTTACCCATTAATTTTCAATTCTAAGTTCCAAATCTTTTATTCAATTGATCAGATGCCATCTAAGTTTAAATGGAATGTAGCAGTGCACAGGCCATTGAGGAAATAATGTTCAATTCCTGACTCTTGGGCATATTCTGAAGTGTTCTTTGACCCTTTATAAAGAAAAAAACAAAACAAAAACCAACCAACCAAACAAAAAACTTTGATATTTTAAAGAGAACATCCAGATCAGTCCTTATTTTATCTAAAACTGGTTAACCTTTCATTGCATTTTACCTAGAGAATAAAATACTTTTACAAACACTGAAAAGAAAAAAAAATCATTACCTAAGACAAATCCAGAAATATTTCCTGGAAGCAACATTGCAGGGTGGCTATTCTGAATTTTCCCTCTCTCTCTCTCTCTCTCTCTCTCTCTCTCTCTCCTCCTCCTCCTCCTCCTTCCCCTCCATTTATTTATTTACTTGTTTATACTACTAAAGTGCTAGGATGAGATGAGAAGAGGTGGGTTGGCAGGGTAGGCATGTATCTGACCTTGTGCTAGATTTGCAAGAAATCTGGTTATTTCTCCAAGTCAAGCTGCATTAAGTGTGTTTCTCATAAATGTTATACCACAGGTGCATATAGTACTTTTTTAAAAAAATCCTCATTAAGGACTAAAACTAGAAAAAAGAGCTTGTTATGCCACCAGTGACCTACCACATATCTGCAAGCCATATTCCGAGCTAAGAACAATAAGTGTGTTATTAAAAGTTCATAATGCTTTGAATTTGGTTCCCCTTTATTTAATAGACACACAGCCATTCAGTATTAATTACTGCTCAATGATACCAAATTATATTTAAATTTTTGTGCCCATTACAGATACTTACTGCATAATGTAGAAAGAATGGTCACTAAGATCTTATAGTCAAAGTGATTAACTCATGATTCGGTTGAATCTCTTAAATGACAGACCTGGTGAGTTTTTAAAAATAGTACACATTTTTCCAGGGATTTTAGGATATAACAAGACATTACCTGTGTCCATGAAACTTTAAATACATACATACAGTATGTATATTCAGTGAGAGAAGGGTTCGAATGAATATCATGGACATAAACATCCCCAATTTTTGAAATAATTTGGAAGTCAAAGGCAGAGCTGGATCTGATTCTTGCAACTGCTCCAAAAGATGGACAACTATTAGCAGCAAGTCATTTATATGACAAATACTGTCCTTTTATCTGGTTTTATCATGCATGAGGAGATTTGTATGGCTTGTCCAGAATTTGAGGAATAACTTATACAAATATATTTCAGTCCACGGCTTGTTAGCAAACTACTTGCTTTGACTGTCTCTTCAGCTACTCAGCACTGATGATGTGTGATTGGTCATCAACACCACACTGTTTTTACTGCATTTTAAAGTGACTGAAAATAAAATATAATACATAAAATAAAAAGGGGGATGGAAATCAGAGATTTTCAGGTAGCACTTGATTTTGTGTGGTGGAAAACTTTACCAAATCACATGTATTTGTGAGTTTCACCCTATATAGACACTGGACATTGTTACTGTGAAATTAAAAAAAAATAACTGTTCCACTGTTCCTCTGATATTCTTGTTAACTGCTGGAATTAGCCTACCTGCTTGTCACCATGAAAGGTTTTCCTCCTTCCCCCCCCTGCTGCTGGTGATGGCTCATCTTAAGTGATCACTCTCCTTACAGTGTGTATGATAAACCCATTGTTTCATGTTCTCTGTGTGTGTGTATATAAATCTCTCCTCTGCTTTTTCCACCAAATGCATCCGATGAAGTGAGCTGTAGCTCACGAAAGCTTATGCTCTAATAAATTTGTTAGTCTCTAAGGTGCCACAAGTACTCCTTTTCTTTTTGCGAATACAGACTAACACGGCTGCTACTCTGAAACCTAAAAAAAAATAAAATCACATCTACAAATATTTGTGGGAAAGGGTTGAAAATACTATTAAGATTCATAAGTTTCATCTGAATGAACGTTTGTGACTCCCTTTTGCTGTATTAACCCAGCTCTGCCTGCCCCACTTTTATAATGGACAGAACCAAAGCCCCACATCCAGATCTGGATTTCAATCTAAAAAGTTTGAGTCAAATGATCTCCATTTTAGATGGAGAAATTATGATACAGGGAGATTCATTGATTTGTCCAAGGTCTCACAATAGAGCAGCCTTAGAGATGGAAGGAACAGAACGCAAGTTAACTGCTTTCCACTTCCCAGCTCTAATTATGAGACCAGAAAGTTTAACTTAGTCTGAATCATGAAAACCGATCTCTAAATTGTATGGCATGGTCATTGATAAAGAAGATAAATTAAGATGATTTTGATGTTTTAAAAAATTGAACAGTGTGAAACTAACAGTTTTCTCTTCAGAAACCTGAAGCTTGAAAGCTTGTCCCTTCCACCAACAGAAATTGGTCCAATCAAAGATATTACCTCACCTACCATGTCTCTCTCATATCCTGGGATCAAAACAGCTACAACTGCACTGCTAACAATTTCACATTTGGTGTTCATGTGTGAAAAACTGATTCTATCTTTTAAGGCACTCCAGATATCTTTAAATATTTACAGATTTTGCTGCAGGCTGAAGATGTCAATTTCAGAAGCAAAACGAGCTTTTTGCATTAAACTGCAGTTTTCTACATGCCAGATGAGTTTTTAATTTTCACGGATACTCTGAGATGAGAATGAAAAATAGTTAGCTGTATTGTAAACTTGCAAGGTTTTGTTTGAGAACTATCTTGAAATACCCAAGATGCAAAGGATCACTGCCCTGAGGATCTTATCATATGATGTAAGATCTCAATCCTACAATATAATGCATGTGGTTGCAATCCTGAAATGAATATGAATCCTCATGATCACAAGGGGCTTCCCATCTGGAAAAAAAAAACAATTTCAGGATCAGGGCCTAAAAGACAAAGAAGAGACATTAGAAGCAGCAGACGACCTTTATTTAAATACTAACAGGGTGGTGACAGTGTTTCACTGTGTCATACACAATATAAAACCAAAGGGACTTCCCCCTCATTTAACAAAAGCTGAGTGAAATTTTCACAGTGAAGCTCAAAACATACATGAAAGTGACAAAACCTTTATTAGATGACATCCTGGCCCCATTGAAATCAATGGGAATTTTGCCATTGACTACAAAGGAGACAGGATTTTGAGCACCTTGAGGTTTCATTACAAGCTCAGAACTCAGTCTAGCAAAAGGTTCATATATCAGGAAACCAGCACGAATTTATGGTTTAATGTTTAAACTATGACAGGTTTCAGAGTAGCAGCCGTGTTAGTCTGTATTCGCAAAAGGAAAAGGAGTACTTGTGGCACCTTAGAGACTAACACATTTATTTGAGCATAAGCTTTCATGAGCTCAGATAAATTTGTTAGTCTCTAAGGTGCCACAAGTACTCCTATTCTTTTTGTTTAAACTATGAAAACCTTGGTTGTTTTGCATAGTTTGGGTGCAAAACCTGAACAAATTAATCAATTACTGTGTAATTTCCCTTTGAGGTTTTGGGTTTGATCAATCTGTAAGTGAAAGTAAAGCACAGGGTGTATAAAACAAACTGCCAAAAACAGAGGATGAAATGTGTCCAAACCTATGAGCCTGAGGCTACTGCAGTGAGTGCTGTTGTGCTTTATCCTACAGCTGAATCCAGGGAATTAACAAACTTCAAAATGAAGATGACTTTTCAAATGTCATTTAAAGGTGGGATTGAGAATGAGGCAGATGTCCTAGAGAAGGGAGTTCCACCTGTCATTAGTTTTCTTATTCTGACAACTAGCATCAGTGAGGCATGGATGCAGCGTTTGTTTATTTTGTTTGAGAACAGATATGGCAACACGGATCCCTGATTTACAACAGTTTGCTGTGTTATTGTAAAGACAACAAATAGCCTTCGGCATCTAGACTATGTTCTCAGCAGAAAAAAAATCGTACCAGTGCCATGCCGCTTATTTCCACATAGTGTTATCCATGCACATGTATGTGAAGAAGGGTGTAATGGCCACGTGACATGAGAATCATCAGTTTCTAGTACTTCCTGTGCTCAGATCCCATTGTTTTATATGAGAGAGAGACAGAGACAGACAGACAGACATTTCACTTGTATTTATACTGAATTATAACAAGGATGTAGCTAGATGCAGAGCAATAGGAAGGATGTTCTAGGTGGATTAAAAACAGAGTGAGAAGTACCTTCCATACACCATGGAAAGGTTGAGATAAGATAATCAATAATCATCATAAAATATTCCTTTTTCATACAGGGACTTTCAAAGATTGAATCTGAAGTCAGCAAATTTATACCAGAGATAGAATTCCTATGAGATCATGAAGTGTAGAGAGTGGGCCAACCTTATGTTTTCAGATGTGTCACAGTCTCTTATACATTCTCATCTTATATTACATGTAGTACAATGTGGCTGTTCTGGTTCCATTGGCCTTTCATTATGCGGGAAAATCCACCAAAGCTACCTTCTCTTATGGTCTGTCCAATCTAGCCACACTACTTTAGGGACCCCAAGTCCTCCCCATGCCACAAACTACAATAGTTGAGATCAATTGAGACATTCAAGATGGAGCCTCCTTTGCTATAAATAGGAAGGAACTGTTCTCAGGATGTTCTCCATGAGGGGTTAAAACTCTGAAAATGATTCCCCCCCTTGGTTAGCAGAGTCTAATCTTTTGGGCACATTACAAATATCCTCTTGTCTCACAGGCTCTTATGGAGGCTGGGAGGTTGTAGCTGGAAGGACTGGTGATTGAAGGATGGCTTAGGTGGGGTATTATATAGTTAGGTAGTGTCTTCAGTTTATTACTTGGCAAATTTGTAGTTGAAAAAATAATGAAGGAAAGTACTCACAAATTAGACTTTTTACTTATGTGTTTAATATCTTGGTAGATGCTTAGAGCTCCAAACATGTACCAGAACAATGGAGGAAAATAGAAATATTGTATCTTAAGTATCTATATGGCACTCCTGGTAATTCTCCACCTGGTCAGAACCAGCAATTGCAGAGATGTGCTACAGGGAGAAAAAGTTAACTGAAATGTAACATACCTCAGAAGAGGTGCAGTATATGTTCAGTTCAAAGGATGAGGAAAGGTTTAAGTCACTTCTTAATTTATCTAAGCTAGGTCCTCTTTCCCTAATTATCACTGAAAGTTATTAATGACATTCCCAACAGGTCACAGAAAGCCAGAATCCAAGCATGTTTAAGAATGGTGATCAGCAATCCACAAGAAGTGAGGTAGTTTGGCTTATATAAACAAGAATAAATAAAAATATCCAGATGGTTCTTTGAATCTCTTTAGTGAATAAATCTTGGTAGAAATTTCTTGCAAAGAGATTTTATTGCAAGGTTTTCAGTACTTTCTGGGTTTAGCTGAGTTGGGATCATGGTGACAGTATTGTAGTGAACTTGCTGCTGTGTGACCACTCCCCTCTACTTAATGGAATCAGAGCTAATCAGATATATGCCACAGGTGTCATGCTGCTAACAGCACAAGGAGATTCAACTTCAGCTCAAGTCGTAGATGCCTTGTGCTTTTGGAGCAGGAGTCTTATACCAATTCTTATGAGGAAGCTGAGTGGCTAGTGTTTGAGTGTAGAACATAAAATACAATCTAAGTAGTCAGTAGATTTGTTTTTTCCTACAAGAGTTTGGTATTTCCACAAATTGTCCTAGCTGACAGTAAAAAGTGCAGAAGAGAAAAGGCAATTTTTTTATTAAAGTTAACCCAACTTTTTCCAAATGCTTAAACCTGGCTTATAACCTGCATGGCTATAGAGAACACTAAAAGTGTCATATTGAGCCAAACTCACTAATGTCAATAGAGTTACACCAGGGGAGAATTTGACCCATTTTTTTATTTTGAATTAATAGCTAAATGATCTTAACTGATTCCATACCCCATTACACCTGATTGCATGCCCCATCATACTAGTTTTATGTCAGTGTAACTTCACTACACTGATTTCAAACCAGCATAATAGAGTAAAGAATCAGGTCTGGATTGTATCAAACTTTCTTTAGCAAGCCTTAGGATTTCAGTTTTTCATTAGGACAGTTCAGGAGAACAAGAAAAGCTGCCCGTGCTGCATCTATGGTGAAGGTATGTAAGTCAAAATTACTGGCACGGTTGTTAAAAGCCATTTAAAATCAATGAGCTCTAAATTAATCTAAAGATTGCTTTGTCTTGTAAAGTTTTAATTCTTTGGCCGTCTGTCTTTTACATGCTTTCATTTCTGTGACTGTAATACAACCTTTTAGATAAATCTTCCTTCTCCCATTAATCTTTAGTCCTTTACACTTTTTTTAAATGCCTTTAGTACTACTTTGGAAACTTACACCAGTTACATGAAAAAAAAAATTGACTCTTTCAAAGCACAGCAGTATTATAGGTTTCAGAAGAGGTTGATTTAACCTTTAAAAATGCTTAACAGTGAATTGATTTGAGATGATTTGGAGAGTTCAGTAGATTGCTGAATTTGACTAGCACCTCTGAAATTGGAGTTTCGAACTCTGTCTGTGGAAAGAAAGGGAATGAAGAGTTTGGTGGGTTACTAATGGATTATTGTGTTCCCATCACAAAACTATACAATCCAACCAACTTGCCTGCTTCAATGTGCCAGTCCTCTGTTTAGCAGAGGTCTTGCACCTGGTATAATAGAGACGTTTGCAAAACAGATTGGAGATATGCTTACAGAATTACTCAGACATTAAGATTTGGAACATGGAGATATATTTCAAATAGCATTTGAACTGGAAATAGGAACGGGATTGACGGAGAAAAGGGTGCTGCAGGTTAGACCTGACCTAAAGAGCTTGAGAGCTAAAACATGTAGGGAAACTTGCCATCTACACATAGAGTGCCTCACCCAACCCAGTGCTAACAGTGCCTGGACATATATGACATGTAATTCACACAAAATTACTTGCAAACATATTCACTGACTCAGAATGACATTGGTGGTTCTAAAACATCCTCTCCTTTCTCTTTCTTGGTTAAAATGTAATAAAAAGAAACCAGTGACTACAGACAACCTTCATTCCTCCAAACTGAAGGCCTCACAGCCCATGTGATCAGGTCACAGACAAGACTAATATAAAGTATGTTAATTGTTACCTGAAATATGTATGTAAAGGCTGAGGTCTGACCAACAGCGCCAGTGAGCTTTTAAACATTCAAAGGCACATTCTACCACTATTCTGCACTTGCTCAGCCTATAGTTGAACTGTTCCTGACTACTGGCCAGACTTCATGAGCCATGGGAGCAAGGGGTAGGTTGGGGTAGGTGTGACAGCACCGGCTGAGTGCTGCCGGCTGAGAGAGCAGCCTGAGGCAGAAGCCTCCAGCTCGCAGAAGAGCAGAGTTGCAGCAGAGCGATGGAGCCATACACCATGCCCTGGAGGTTGCTAGGAGTGGGGCAAGAAAGATGTTTCCAGAACCCCTGGATAAGCTACATGTCCAACGAGGCTGGCTACCAGTCCTACTGCACCATCTGCTGCAGAGTTGCAGTGGAAGTGGTAGAGCTGTACACCATGGATGAGGACAGCTAGCAGTCCTACTGCACCATCCGCTGTGAAGGCACCCAGGAGCTGCTGCTGTGTAGACATACCCTTAGATAATAAATCTTTAGTTGGTTTATTACAGGAATAGCTACAAGCATGTGGGTTTGAGATCCGAGTACAATTGGCCTGGGGTAAGTGATTGGTCCTTTGGGATTGGGAGTAACTGGAATATTTTGGTGATTTGAGGTATAAAATGACCATCTATCACACAGTCCAACTTGCCTCAGTGGCAAGACAGACTGGAATGCCAAAGGGGACTGATTGTTACTCAATGATAAGACTGTTATTGGGCTTTAGGAGTTCACACTTATTACTGGGTTCATGAAATCTAACTATAGAACATACAACCAGTTTGAGGTTTCTACCCTGCTTTTCAACAGGTTTCAGAGTAGTAGCCATGAAAAACAGACTCCAACGAGAGACTGCTGAATTGGAATTAATTTGCAAACTGGATACAATTAACTTAGGCTTGAATAGAGACTGGGAATGGATGAGTCATTACACAAAGTAAAACTATTTCCCCATGTTATTTCTCCCCCCCCACCCCCACCCCCCACTGTTCCTCAGATATTCTTGTTAACTGTTGGAAATAGCCTACCTTGCTTGTCACCATGAAAGGTTTTCCTCCTTTCCCCCCTCCCCCACTGCTGGTGATGGCTTATCTTAAGTGATCACTCTCCTTACAGTATGTATGATAAACCCATTGTTTCATGTTCTCTGTGTGTGTATATCAATCTTCCCTCTGTTTTTTCCACTAAATGCATCCAATGAAGTGAGCTGTAGCTCACGAAAGCTTATGTTCTAATAAATTTGTTAGTCTCTAAGGTGCCACAAGTACTCCTTTTCTTTTTGCTTTTCAACAGTCTGCCCTGAGGTTGGCACTCACGGTCTGAGGTTGGCAACTCCAGACAACGTGACAACTGGGGAAATGGGCAGATCCCTTCTCACTGACCAGACAAGATGAACCATTGAAGAGCTGTGAGAAACCATAGTACTTTGACTGGTACAAGCCTGCAGCAAATCATTAACCTTTAAGAGCAAGGGTGAAGCAGGGGAGAATTTGTGACATAATCAGGTGTCTCCAAGTCACAATGTCTCCCAAGAGTACTCCAGTTTACACACCAAGCCTTGCTCTGGTTTGTGTCTAACATCAAAATCTAGACCTGAATGAGTACCTTAAACCACACCATTTCATCATCAATATAAAATTATAATTAGCTGCGTGCGGGTGCAATTGTAAATAGATACACATATTAAATGCATATGTTAAAGAATTAGACAAAATTGGATAGATACATTTATTCGTAAGAGGGACCTAAACCAAAACTCCAGATTTAACTCCTTTGGACTTTGGTGAAGTGGAACTTGGATTTACATTTAAATTTCCCAGTGGGCTGTTTGGTCAAATCAAAATACTGGATTTCAATAATCCTGAATTTTGAGATTCTTTGGCTCTGCCTCTGGATCTACATCTTGCAGCTCTGTCCCTTTTCTCGATCACACACTGAGTGCATTTCATGTTGTCATGAAATTGCCAGACCAATCTCCTGACTGAAGATAAATATGCACTCTGAACCTAGAAATTCTTGATGTTCACCCAGTACTGAAAACTAGCTGCCCACAATCTATACATATGCTGTGACAGAAAATTAACTTGTTAAAAATGTCTCCTTTTGTATGGAATACACTTTCCTTTTCCTCTTTCCTCTACTCACAGGAGTAAATCTCAATGAAGCTGATGGAACCACTCTGTGAGTAAGGATGGCAGGATCTTCCTTATTTAAATATTAATTCAAAGGAACACCTTTTAGACTGATGAACTCATTATTGTGAGCTATAACTGGACCTGTGAAAGGAACAACTTTCTTTCAGAGGAATAAAGGACATTCTGTTCCCATATGAATAAATGTGGTTCTGTAAGAAGAATGCTAGCTCCCACATGAATACATGACAGAATATACTGAGCCTTTGCTCTCCACCAAGGCAATGCATTTAAGGAATCTCCTCCATTTTCCTTGCACTGCTCTGTCTGCTCTTGTCTCCTGTACGTTTTACTATTTTTCTTGTGTAATTCAGACAGTTAATCTACCACGGGGTTTGCATTGTTCCTCCCAGATGGAGTGCCCCAAAGGAAGCAATGTGAGTGCTGCACTTTCAACCTCCTCTGTTTCCTGCTGCTTCCTGCCACTCCGTGTGTCAGATGGATAATCAAATAATGTGAGCCAAGCATTGTCTTTCCATTTCTCCCCCCCACCCCCTGATGGATATGCTGTGGAAATGGGGTCATTAGTCTTCCAGACAATCTATCACCTTGCATGCCCTTCTGTTAAACCTCAGATGACACAGATGAAGAAATGGACAAGACAGGGTTTGGTTCTGATGGTGGCTCACACCAGGAAAGTGCTAATGCTCAGAGTCCAGAGTGGAATTAATTTACTCATGATGAAGCACTAGTATCCTATTTTTTTTTTATTTCCAGGGAAGATAAGATGAAACAACTGAGGGTTCCTGAACTCCTTTCTCAGACAGCATGTGCCATGATCACCATTAGTGTTGAGGACACCTGCCTACTGCTCAATGGATTTGAAATGACCATTAACTTTCCCTCCATCTATGGTTACAAGCCTGATACTGCTGCCATGGACATCAACAGGACATCATTAATTTCCTTTGGACATAATGTAACCAACCCAGGGAAACAGTTGTTCTTTCGAAAATAAAAGGTTATTTGTATCTTGTGTAAATACTTGTATCTTGTGTAAATCCACAGAAAGCAGTGGAGTTACTCTGTATTTATATGGTTATAAGCAATCTGAGAATCCAGCGCATAACTTCATGAATACCCAGCTTCAACCTTAGTAAATGTATGAATTTAATAACAAGAGAAGTTGAGCTACTAGCACTCATCTGAATTAGGGGGCAGACAGGTTCCCACCCCACCCCTTCACAAAGCTGAGACAGCAGTTTTCAGTGTGAATTAACTTTTTTTTTTTCCTAAAAGCAGCATCCTCCTTTTTATAAGAGCCATTCACAGGAGCCAAACACGGTGATCACAATAAAGAGATATGATTACAATGGAATATAGTGGAACTGGAAGCCAGAGAATACATGTAGCAGCCATAATATAGGGTCGCCAACTAAAGGCAAAGCCAGTCTGTAGGAGCTCTTTGATTATAAGTGTGCTGGGATGGGAACACTAGGGGAAGTTTAATGAGAGGTTGTTGAAGTAGAAAAACACACTGACTGGCAGACATTTATAAATTGTCATAATTCACAAGTTAATTAGCACTGCATAATGGTGAACAAGAACAGTCAACTCCCCCCGCCTTTCCCCCCCCCCAAAAAAAACAAAAACAAAAAAAACCCCATGGTAAATCAGTCTTATCCCTTTTTCAGGTAGATGCTTATATACCAGTCAATGAACAGTACCTAATGGAACATCAGTCACACAACAAAAAAATATTCTTCAGGTCAGGATGTCTAAGCCAGACCCCTATGCTTAAGCATAAACTCAAGCCTTCCCCCAGGTTGTTTCACCTTCTTGTCTTTCTGGAGCATCTGCTTTTATGTTGGCTCCCCGAAGTATCTGTGTAAATGTGAGTTATTAACCCCTTGTTAGCCATATGACAAGAGAGTCCCTTTGAACCCTGTGGCAACCACGTTGTTCCTTGTTGCAGCAATATCAGCTTCTAGTATAAAAGGCAGCCATTTTCACAGAATTTAAATCACTGTTTAATAATTATTCTGCTCCATAGAGTGAAACTCTGATTATAGATTTCAGGATTCATTCTCTTGGTACTGTAATCATCTATGACAGTACGCATACCTAACATCAACACATGCCTTCGCAGAGCAGTGCATTAGCCTCAGGAGAAAACAGCATCCATCCTTCTTCTGCAGCTCACTCACAAATATAATGTCCACAGTTGGCACAGAACCATGCTAGCTATTAACATGTTTAAGCATCAAGCTTTTTTGCTAGTACAACTCACCATCTTTTCCCACACTAATGTGAACTGGGATTTTTTCTTTTTTTACTGAGAAGAGTGATAAGTGAACTATCCTATAGACACCTCACAAATAGCTTAAAGCACATATTTAAAAACATGGCTGCATAGCACATTTGTCATAGCAAAGGAAGTGTATTAAACCACAATTTTGGTCTTACCTGCAGGTATGAGACCACCCTGCGTTTACTCATGCTACATAAGTGTCCTGAAAAAGTAATGGGCAAAATTTGAATCAGTTACATTGGTGTAACCCCAGTAAGTGGAGATTTGGGCACCATAGGGTTCGTATAGTCCCACAGCATGTTTAGCTACATCTTCAACATATCCCCATGCTAACTTAGCACATTTTGGTCTGTAGCCAGAGTCTATATTTCCCTGTCCATACTGGGTTAGAGAAACCCTGTACATATAGGTATGTTCAAACATGATTGTAGCTAGCATGATTCTGGTCCCAGTGTGGACAGGAACAATGTTTTTTTCAGTGGCACAAACCATATTGTTAAAAGACTACAACTTAATAAAGTATTGTTACTTAGTTCTTGTATACTGATTAGCACAAGAGGAATCTTGTACAATTGAATGCGTTCCATAGTACTATTATTTACGGAGTTGTTTCGATGCATTTATCTGGATAAGTGTATCATGGTATCTGGGCACCTTATAAGATCTTTCATGCTCAAAAAAGGTATGTGGACAAGTTTTTTCTTTACTTCCCCAAGGCAGCTAGCATTACAGGATTCCACCCCTTTCCTTTCCCTCTCATACTTTCTTTGTTTGCTTCCTTTTGAACCTTTTTACTTTCTTCCTTTTTCTTTTCTTTGTTTTTTTTTTTTTGGGGGGGGGTCAATTTTTTTAAAATGGCCTTGTAGGAAGGCTAAGATGAAGAAGTAACACTTTGCTGTGAAGTCACTGAGATTTTAATGATTTCTGTTGCCAGCATTGGAATGGCAAAAATACACTCCATCTGCAAGTGAAAAGGTTGTGGTTGTTTTATTTTTTCCCTCTTCCTTGGGAATCACCTATAGTCTTTTGGCTAGCAAGTAACCTCTTTAGCAGCATTAATGACAAAGTTACCAGCACAAATTGGATGCCTCTTTATTCATCACATAACTATGTCCAATCAATAGCCGTACTCTGAGTGAAGTCAGACAAACTGGAATCAGTCCATTTTTTCTGAGGGAAGGGGCAAGGGGGAGGAAAATCAGCTAACCCAATGAAACTCCCAGTCATTAAGGAAGTAAAGCTCCTGTTACAAGAGAAGACAAAAAAAACCCCACCTTCTTTGGAATGAACATAGCTAGCCAGAGAGGCAAACATTTAACTCAGGAGTTACCCAGACTTGAACTTATCTTTCAGACTTTAGACTTCCCAATTTCTAAGCCTTAAGTTATTAATGGGAAGCCTAAACAATCAACCATGAGAGCAGTATTTTAAGAAGTTGGTAAGGTAAACCGGTTTGATTGCAAAAAAAAAGAATGGACCCTTATCAAGGCCTCTTCTGTGATTAGAAGTAGTTCAGCTAGGTTTTTGTTGTTGTTTTTTGGATCCATTCTCAGAAACTACCAGTTTATTTTCAGCCCTCTGCATCAGTACTTGTAAATTCTTGTAAAACAATCCTTGTCAAACTTATCCTTATCACCTTTATTTGTCTTTTCCAGAAAGGATGACTCATACAGTTGAGACTTAGTTTAAAAACACATTTGGATTCTGACCTCAGCAACAGGGAGATTGTCCCTTATAATATATTTCTTTCACCAGCTGGACATCTTTGCAAAGACAAGGAGATTATATCCTGACAAAATTAAATATGTGAAGCCAACACCCCATATCCATAGATGGGGAAATCTAAGAACCCTCAGGTAACTAGATTAAGGCAGGGATTGGCAAACTTCGGCACCTTGCCCGTCAAGGAAATCTGCTGGTGGGTCGGAACAGTTTGTTTACCTACAGTGTCCGCAGGTTTGGCTGATTGCAATGTTACCCGGGGTTCTTCCAGCCCAAAGCTCTTGGTACCTTTTACTCTGTGCAAGGTAGTGTCAGGAAATAAATCAGGGGAGACACGGACGTCCGACCGATTAGATGGCTGGCACAAACAGGACAACACAAGAGTGCTTTCACTTAAAGCTAAACTTTACTTAGTCTCAAGCACCTATACACACGTCTGTAACAGGTTAGTAAAACACCCCCAACCCTTGATAATTACCAAAACTGAGTGTGGCTCTCGAGTGGCACAGCGCCGGTGGGAAACACAAGAGGCATCCAGAAAGAGAGTCCAGTCCTGAAGAGTCCCCCATCTCAAACTGTTTCCCCTTAGTTATATATTAGTAATAGAATGACATGTCCCTTAAAGCAAACTTGTTAAGTAAGCAGTTTCAATGGTCAAGCGAGAGGTTCCTTCTCATTATCGATTAACCAGGTGTGGGTTTTTCCAGAGTTAGTAGGCTTGAGGCCCCAGTAGACATTCCGGGGGCACATCCTGCTCTTCTAAGATTCATATATCAGCAACTTCAACACAATTCTTATCAGGAAGGATGCGGGGTCAAGCTGCCCTTTCTGTGGCACCCCAAAACCCCCCTCCCCTCCTGCCTTGGTTAAGCTAAGCTGCTGATTTGGCTAATTTACAGCCTGCTGACTTGGCAGCTTTTAGCAATAAACCATAGTGGTTTCAGGCACTTTACTGGTTTTCCAAAGTCTCCCCGTACAGCAGCTCCGATTGGCTTGGAACGGCGAACCGTGGCCAACGGGGGCTGTGGGAAGTGGCGTGGGCTGAGGGAGATGCTGGCTGCCACTTCCTGCAGCCCCTGTTGGCCTGCAATGGTAAACTGTGGCCAGTGGGAGCTGCGATCGGCCGAACCTGTGGACACTACAGGTAAACAAACCATCCTGGCCTGCCAGCAGATTTCCCTGATGGGCCACTTGCCAAAGGTTGTCGACAGGATATTCAACTGGAAGATTACTTCAAGATAGTTGAAGGTTTTCTCTGATGATAGGCACAACAAAAGAAATACAGTCACCAGAGCTGATGGTACGAGACCTCTGACAAGTCATCTAAGAAATCACTTGCAAAGAAGATTGAGTCACCAACTCTAAAAGTGTACATAAGACACTTAGTAGCTTTCTGTAGAGCACTATTCTGCACTAATGGAAGGTGATGAAGTAAATGACCCTGAAATTACTTCTCATCCTTAGCATTTGCAACTAAGCTTTAACTCTTCTGACCAGATGGGAAAAAGAGATTGTTACCTCCTCTTTTCCTCAATCCTAACCTCATTCCAAACAATTTCATTCACTCTTTCTCCCCATCTCTGCTTCAGGCGCAACAGAGGAAACATTCAGAGGATTCAGACTATCTTGACCTAACACCATGTCACTGACTTTTCAGCAAAAACAGGTTTTGTGTCAAGTCTGACAAGAGGTTCAAAACAGTTAAGGAGGTGTATAAGAGATCCAGCAATAAAACTGATGCTGGACACATTGTGAGACATATGATATGATGTATTATCATTTATCAGGTTTCATGGTAGTTAACCTGTGGATTAGGAAATTTTGTAATAGAGATGATTTTCTATAAAAACAAACAAACAAAAAAACCCTACCGTACCTGGCCTGTTAGTGGTTTAACATATTCAGGAACCTCAGAGCAATATTAGTTCCAGAACATCCACATTACTGCTTTGCCAATATCAGATTAAGATTTCTAGTGATATTCTGACTCCTGCACAAGCAAATGAAATAATCCACAGCCAAACTCTTATCCTTTTCTCTAATGTTATACCCCTACTTTCAAACAGGTTTGGCCTGGTTTTAGAGGAATAGGGGAAGGGAAGGAGAGCAAGACATGATGAGAAAAGCTAAAGGGCTGGTGTCTTTTTTACCCTGGCTAGAAAGGATTAAATGTCCATTTTCATTTTCTTTTGGTCCAGGCAATCTCATTAAGTCCAGTGGGGAGGGAGTGTCTGGTACTGGAGAGATGGAGAGATTTCACTGAAAAGGTTAAGAGCAATTGGATATGATGGGATTTACACCTCTTTGGGAGTGCTTTCTGAAAACCCATTACATTTGTGTAGGATCATCTATGCAAACTGAACCGGGCATGTCTTTTATCATTCTACTTAATCTTTCCAATTGCTGGCTGAATGGCTACATTTTAAAGAGACACTACACCAGTTTAAACACTTGATTTGTCATCTTGCGAGTAAGAAAACAAACTGACCATAGTATGTGTCAGAATGCAATACAGTCCTGCTGTAGAGATTTACTATTTGTGGCTTATTTCATTACTAAGGAATGTCAACATACTTCTCCATTGCTTCATAATTTTCTTTTTTTTCCTCTTTTTAGTTGTTTTTTTTTTGACACATGAAAGTTGAAGCATAGGGTCACGAGATCAAAGTATGTTAACTACAAGTGTCATCTATAAAATTTAGTCTTTAGTAATGATACTATGTAAAATGCATGCTAGATGATCTACATCAAGACATCCATTGATATCAAATTTGTATTTATTTTTCCCTGTCTGGACACGAGTGTAAAGACATTTACTCCTTTTAAGTTGTGATCAGCAATTCGTTCACCAATTCTGAACACACTGGAGGTTTGTTAGGTTTTCATTTTCTGACTATTATATACTCCCTTCCCCCGCCCAGATTAGAAGAGACACCCCTATCAATTCCTTGGTGTTTGCTGGAAGATTTAGCTAATTTACTAATCACAGCATGCACATTTTTGGTCAGAGGCATATTTTTGTATTCAGAAATTGACATATGTTATTTTTATGCTGGGGGGTTTGAGAAAAACCTCTGTGAAACTGGTGGCTATGACTGCTGCCCTTCATTCAGGATAAATGTAAGAAACAATCAAGCTGCTTTATGGAACAATATGAGCCCCCAGCCAAAACACAGGCATATGGCAAGGCTTAAGTAGAACCTGAACCATGTGGCCAAACACGTTGGTTATCACTATGGCTTATAACTATCTGTAGCACCATCTATTCATGCCTGTAACATGTTGATAACATATATTAATTTATAAACTCTTTATATGGAATTTTTAAACATAACCTTAAAGTAAAGTGTGACTTGTATATATTGCGGTAGAATCCATGACCCCAATCAGGATCAGGGCCCAATGGTGCTAGGTCCTGTACAAATATATAAAGAAGACACAGTTCCTGTTCTGAAGAGCATACAGTGTTAAAAAAAAGTGTGTGCATGTGTGTGTGTGTGTGTGTGTGTGTAGGATAAGCCATTCAAGAAAAGTGATTAAGATAATACACACATTGTATTATCTGTCCCCCCCACCACCACAGTTTTAACTTTTCCCACTAACTTTTATATTTTTGTATCCAAGATCTATTACCTCCAGCTGGTACACACCTACCTATTAAAAATTAAAATAAAGGTTCATAATATGAAATTCACATCCTGGGCCAATGTTCAATCAAAGCTTTTAAATTAAACCCCACCACATGTCCGTCTACATGGCAACCCCCTGCTTTCTTTATGTGCTGTCAATTAAGGAAAGGTGGAATTTTTTGGCACAAATTCTTTTCAGGGGGAAAAAAAGTAGATTTAGCTATACCAGAGCATTCCACAAGGTCATGTTCGTTTTGCTAAATTGTGTGATTAAAAAAGAAAAGAAAAGAAACAGGAATCCCTAAGAAATAAATTTTAAAACAATCAAAGTGTTTCGTTTGGATATTTTTGAAACCAAAAAGTTCAATTTATTGGTTCAAAATGAATTTTAAAATTTCATTTAATTTTATTTTTAAAACCAATAACATGTTTAAAAGTGTATTTGTCAAAGCAAATATTTTGTTACACCCAAAACAATTTGTTTTTACTTTTCAGTTCACTGAACATTTCATATATATATAACCATATATTTGGTCCATACCAAAACTTTTTTTTTTGTCAACAAACTCAAATATCCATTATTCACACACATCTCTCTATGCCTCTCCCTGACTGCAGACATTCCATCCTGTCAACAGAAGGAGCATGGTACTCATGAGGGATGGACAACGTCCGGAGTTCCATATCTGAGAAAGCGTAGCAGTCAGCATTGTCTTGGGGAGAAATCTCCACTTCCAAATAGTCAGGAGTGATGTCATATGAGACTGGACCCCCGATGAATGGAATTGGGCCACTGGGACAAAATCTGAGATATTGGCAAGAGGAGGGATGGCAAGCCCCTTCGGGCTTTCCCCCCCCATTGCACTTTTGTGCTGTGTGGGATTCTGTCAAGTGTATTTGTGCTAAACAGGCTAGATGAGTGTCACAAACCCCATTGTAAACCTGTTTGAAATCATGTAGACAGCTCTTTACAGTAGGTTAACACTGCCAACTGCTCAGAGGTTTAGAAGAAACAAGATCCACTCAAAAAACAAAAACAAAAACAACCCTCTTACCTTATTTTACCTCTAATCTAGGTGGTGTTCATTACAGAGCCAGATCCCCAGGCTTTTAGCATCTAAATCACCCAAGTACTTTACGAATTATATAAATCAGATTGGTTCAGGACTGAACAATGTAGCATTAATTGCATTTTATTTAAATAACCAAAACATATTGTGAAATTCATGCCACAAATAATTGTGCTTTACATCACATGCACCATGCCACTGCTATTCCCACATCAGCTCAGTACAATTTTACAACAGCTCCAGCTCAGGTCAGTAAACTTCTGAAAGCACCGTGTAGTATCATAAGGGGGAAATTAAAATAAAGGTTAATGTCATTTTTTATGGGTGACTGGTTCTTTGAAAAGACCAAGAGGAAGGTAGCCTCTGAAGTCTGATATATTTATTAGTCTGAGTACCATCCAAGAGTACCAAATACAGCTGTCAAGGTTGAGCTCATCATCTCACAAGGAGGTTTACAAGTGTCTGTAACAGTAGCAGCAGCAATGCTTGCTGCATTATTTTCATGCTGAAACTGGCGGAACCAAAGATGGTAGCAGAGGACTGCACGCAAGAGCCAGGGACATATGATAGAATGATTTGCAGTGCCACTGCCAAATTCAAGATCAGTCTGTGACGGATTTCTCCTTTTAAAATAAATAACAGTAGGAGGAAGTTATATGTTTAATAAACATTATATATACTGGCATAGGAAAGATACATTGGTTTGCATCCTAGATCACACAGGCTTTTAAATATATAAGTAAGGAGTGAATTTAATCCTAGTGAAAAGTTCTGGACTGATATCCATGCAGACTCAGCAATCCTCTATTTCTCCAGTGAACAGGTACAGCATGGGGAGCAGCTTTCACACAGCCTTTTCCCCTATATGCTTCATCTCAGAGCTGAAGGGATCACCTCTCTTGGTGTGAAGGCTAGTTCAAAATCCTTGGCTTGATTTCCAAGAAGACCAATAGGGAGCCAGTTAGAGCCAATTAAATGCTAGTGGTGTTTTTGTGATATGTACACTAATTACTGTATTATTTGTATTACAGTTGCACCTTGGAGCTCCGAATGAGATCAAGTACACAGCTGAATTAGGTACAACATACACGTAAGTAGGAGACAGTCCTTGGCCTGAACAGCTTACAGACAAAGCCAGACTATGGATAGGAGAGAGGAAGGATCATTGTCTCAATTTAGCAGATGAAGAACTGGGGCACCAACATCACTCAGGAAGTCTGCTGAAGAACCAGAAACTGAGTCCTGATTTCTCGAGTCATTCCTCAACCGCAAGAACACTTTTTTTTACACCAGGCAGTAAAGCTTAGGACCACCCAGGTACTTTGCAGAGACCAACGAACAGTAAGTACATAACTGATATGAGATGGATTTGAACCAGTGATCTAGAAGTGAAAGGTGTTCTGACCTGTTACCAATGCTTTGAAAATGACAGTATTATAAGAAGAACAAAAATAACTAGCACAAAGCCCACCAGTGTTAGATTGCTATAAAAAAAAATAGAGTCTTCTACAATAATGTTATTGAATTCTTCATGTGTGTGTGTGTATGCCTTTTGGATGATGCATAAAAATAATTGATTTGTTTACTGTTTGGATGTTTGCCTTTTTAATAAACTGGTGCTTTATGAATTGAGCTGATCTATGCAAAACATATTGGTATCTGTGAATCAATACTTGGAGAAATATATTTGTTTTCGCCATCTGAACTTACTGGTTTTGATATTTAATAAATTAGTTTACACAAAATTTGTGTGTTTGTGCAATAAACTGATTAGTTATAGTTGATTTTAAAAATGCAACTGTTAATCAGCTTTCTGTTTCTAATGGCTCGTTCAATTCTTTGATGTAGGAAGCTACATTTATTATGATTTTCAAAACATAAAAATAATGATAGACTCATTGTGGAAGTGGATTGACTCTATTTATCTAATAAAGTACAGTTACAAGTGCATATATCACATTTTATTAATTTACCTTACCTTAGAATATACATCAGGTATACTGTACACTGTATCTAAGGGCATCTTAAATATACTTCACAATTGCACTTCATCTCCAACACTATTTAGTGTATTCCAAAAGCTCTGTTCACCACAATAATACCTTGAAATGCCTCTTTATGGCTTATTGGAGAAGTATTGCATTTTCCTTAAACACAAATATAACTGTGACCACATACATAGAGGCACCATGTCTCATCTGTAGGGATTGAACTGAGTAGGTTGAACCCTAGAAGCACAAGTCCCTACCATTTGAGATAAAAGAGTAAGGGCCTAAACCAAACTCCATTGAAGTCAATGGAAGTCTTTCACCTGACTTCACCAGGCTTTGGCTCTAAATGCACTAGCTGCCAGTAGATGTTTAGCCTCCCAGTGGGAGTAACTAGAGGGAGACATGATCATATACACTAAGCCAGTGTAGGACATCAGTGTCTGAGCTCTCCACCAGAATTTTTTTTTTTTGCGGGTGGGGCGGCGCAGTTTACACATCAGTGAACCAAATAAAGTTCCAAATGTGGACAAAGAATACTTTGGATTAAACAAGCTACATAGGAAACAGAAAGTGAGACCTGATGCCTTCAGCAGAGATCTTCAGAAGTAGTTTGCTGACAGTCTGTTCCTTTTCTTAGAAGACAACAGTATTGGTTGCGAAGAAAGAGGGACAATGGAGGCCCACTCTCTAACACAATCTCTGACACAGAAGGATCCTGGAGACAGATTGCTAGTGCCCTAATTCCCAATTCTGAAGTCAGTAGGATTGCTGGAGAGTCTGCTGGCAACTTGCTCCCCATTCCAAATGCAACAGTATCCAGCCCCACTCACCCTTCTCTGGAGACAAGTATCATCAGTAGAGACTGCCCATGGCCAATTTCACCCTCACCAGCCACTCCACCCCAGGAGATAGACACATTCATCAGACAGACAATGTGTCAGAAGCAGTCCTCTCTATAGCAGTCCTGGAGTTTCCTGGCTGACCTTGATCCTTTCTACTGTTCATTAAGGACCTTTTCCACGGTAACACTCAAACTCAAATAAATTGAAGTAAATAGCTGCGTTTGATGCGTTTTGCATCTGTCCAACCCATGTGGGGTGTATGTGGTTTGGCTAGCATGAGAAAGAACAGCTGTTGGTATTTACTTTTTCTGGGGAGGACTACTTTTCTTTTAAGGGAAGGTGGAGGAATACCAAGAAGGGAAGCAATCCCTTAGACCAGTGTTTCCCAAACTTGGGAAGCCGCTTGTTCAGGGAAAGCCCCTGGCAGGCCAGGCCGGTTTGTTTACTTGCCGCATCTGCAGGTTCGGCCGATCGCGGCTCCCACTGGCTGTGGTTCACCGCTGCAGTCAAATGGGGGCTGTGGAAAGCGGCGCGGACAGAGGGACCTACTGGCCGCCGCTTCCTGCAGCCCCCAATGGCCAGGCACAGAGAACCATCGCCAGTGGGAGCTGCGGTTGGCCGAACCTGTGGACGTGGCAGGTAAACAGACTGGCCTGGCCCACCAGGGGCTTTCCCTGAACAAGCGGTGTCCCAAGTTTGGGAAACACTGCCTTAGACTAATCATACTGTACAAACTGTACTGCTGAGAGAACAGAGAATGCATTGTGCTGCTGCACAGCAGAGCCAAAAACATGGATGTGTGTCCCTTTCATTTGGAAAGCTGGAAAAAAATGTATGCTGAAATGCATCTAACGCACTCTAAGGCATATTCACTGACTGAAACATGAACTGCTAAGCAGACCAGCGGTTGAGTGCTTCAGATGGGAAACAGGCTGACTAGTTTTTGGAAAGCAGAAGCAGTGCTAGATCTGTTGATAGAATTGTTGTGTCTTGCATTCATGGTTTCTTCCTGAATGATTGATAGAGGTGCACTGACAGGATCTCACTACCCCAGACCAAAATTATCAGGCTAATGAGTCAATGGTAGAAGGCGGAGGCGTGAAGGTGGGATCTTATATAATAATAATGATGTTTAAGAATAAAATAGTGATGACAGCTTTAAAACAACTTTTAATACCTTAATGTCACAGTGCCCAGATGCACCTCCATGAGAACTGGCAAGACATGTAAATTGCATTGTTCACCCTTTTTGCTCTTGTTAAATCACATTCACTGCCGTTTGTCTACACACTGGTTTGCTTCAACTGTAAATCACCTAGGGCAGGGGAGTGCTTTTAGAGAGAGCTGTGTACCACTCGTAGTTTCACTTTGTAGGTGTTCATGCACAAAAGGGATCCAGGCTAAATCCCTGGATCCGAACATGCTTAAAACTTAGGGGAGTTGGATTTGGATCCAAAATGCAACAATTGTCCTCTCTGATATATTTAGTTATGCAGCTGTTTTGATTGTGTTTTCTGGGTACAGCACGTTTAATTGGAAGACGCTATACATCTGCGGAGGCATTTTCTGATTGAAGCTAATGGAGCGTGGTACTGAGGAGATTCTTGTTCTCTCTCTCTAGGGTAACCATTTTTGTTCTCTGTGTGGGAATTTCCTTAATCTAAATTTAAAAAAAAACCCACATATTTGCGATGAAAGCACACAGCTGATTTTTGTGCATGTCCAACATAACTGCGTCATCCTTACAATGGGTTAATCCAAAACCCTGTTGTGAGCACCCCCAAACTGTGAGAAAACTCAGATCCATTTTTTGGATTCCGACTTTGCATCTCAGGCCTATCTCGAGTTTGTGCAAATATTTGTTTTGACTTATACCAACATAGAGTTAACACTCCTGAGTTTCACATTTCACTTAGAGCTTCCAAGGGCATAGATGCACACACACACACACTCTCTCTCTCTCTCTCTCTCTCATGATTTGTTAAAATGATGGGATAGGTACTAATTCTCCCCTGCTGTGATGTTATCATGGGAAATGTTTGATCTTGTCTCTTTGACAGCAGCATAGCAGCAGACCCAAGCTTGACAGATTTCATATTTTACACACTGCAATGCCACCATGCGGGAGGTCAGCATCTTGTCTTAACAAATACACTGCAAATCCTAATGAATAAATTGATTTGTCTTCCTTAAACAGATTTATCCTTAGATAATAGATTAGTTTCTGTTAGCTACAAAGGCAGCATCCAGCTGTGACTTCCAACAGCTTAATCAATCACTGATATTTGGTGTTTGACCTGCCCGTTAAATCTTTCCTCTGTGCAGAGATGGAAGTGCACACAGTTAATTTATCAAGAACTAAAATTCATATAAGTATTTGAAATATTTAAGTTCTTGAATATATAGGGATCAATTGTGATCAGTAAAGACAGGTGTGCTTCTCATAGTGCAAGTGCTCTTGGTAATTCTGAACTAATTTGGACATTTTGCTGGTGTGATCCTAAAAACCCAGTGGTGGCACTAGCCTTTCTTGACTGGCAAGGTGTTTCCATAGAAAAGCATGGTCTGTGACAGTGAAAAGAATAAATCATGGAAATGTTTTCCAGTCAGAACTGGTTTTGGTGCATACCAAGGGGCTTGGCAATTCAAAAGGTAGACCTAAAAGAATCTGCAGCAGATTACTTACTCTTATGATTTTTATCATGAGACTCATGACATTTGTTTTTTATTTAATGCCTTTGACACTGAAATCAAGAGAATCTCAGTTTTCATGTTTTTAAAGTAGATTTCTAGTCCTCAAGGTTATAGAAAAAAGCCTGAGAAGATCAAGCAAACATACCCTAAAGGCCCAAAAACTGGAAGCCAATTTTTTTTTAAATCCATATACAGTGAAGCTCATGGGGCTTGACTTGTAATTTTGCAATGTTTGGGGTTGCCATGCTGCAGCCATTTTTCTATACACTCCAACTGTTAAGGAGACCATGATTCAATTTTCAGTCAGTTGTGCTGTTTGGGTCTTTTTTCTAATATTGTTCTTTTCTATCATAATTACCCTTCTGGAAATTTTTGTAAGTGATTGGCTCTGTCATCCATTCATTTCACAACCTTTCCTCATTCTTTCTCCTGTAAACCTTCCACTGCAATTCATGGGGGAAATGGAAGCCTGGGGCTAGTGTGTGTAGGTGCAGGATTCACATTAGGGGAGCCAGGGGCAGAAGAAGGAGTACAGTTGATCCTTGTCTGCTATCAGCAGAGGGAGAACACCTTCTTTCTTTCCCTAGTGTAAGGGGGTAGTTTCCCCCCCCCCCAACTCTCCCTTTCCCTTCTCCTTGGCTTAGCTGGCTTCTTCTTGTATCTATGTTAGCCACTTTGTGTGTGGAAGATTGATCTGATTCTCCTTAGGGAATGTTTACATATGGAATTTATTTCAACCATCATTGGCCCTCTACCACTTTAACTGCACCAGTGCAAGTCTCAGCTGTATAGGCAAGGCCAGTTGTGATTTGCACCAGTGCCCAATGGAATTTTCCCCTGGTTGAAACCACAGGATTCTTTTTGTCTAAACTTGAGGTTTGAACTGGAGCAGCTATACTGATGGCTGGAATGAGGGCAAATTCTTAATGAAGAAGGTCTTCCACTGGGGTTGGTGAAAAGGCAATAGCATTAGTGGTATAGTGAGAGACAGTTTATCCATAGAAAGCCCATAACTTAAGGTTATGGCAGGTGGAGCATATGGGAATGTAAGTTTCACCACCTCCATCCTGGGGCAAATCAGGGATTCTATGAACACTACCCAACCTTGTTGTTCAAACTCAAAGGCCAGTCATGCTGGGCTTCATACGCTGGGTACTAGGGCCACTTCATCCACCTTAGTGTGAACACAGCAAACTGATTCGCTTGCTTTCCCCAGTTTTTGTTGTTTTTTTTCCCCACAGTTCCCCTGCCATCAAGTGGCTTCAGTGGTGTGGAGGGCTTTGTATCAGCTCACCAGACCAGTGTGAATTTCTCCTATAATATACGACCTAAAGAAGAGCTCGGTGTAGCTCACAAGCTTGCCTCTTTCACCAACAAAAGTTGGTCCAATAAAAGATATTACTTCACCTACCTTGTCTTTCCTGTAATATATGCAGGCTAATTAGGGCTAATCCCTTTAGACATCACTTAAAACAACAAACCAATCAAGTTTCTATTTTGGAAAGAGTTAAAAAAATATCATAAAGGAGCAGGAAACCATATCTTGAAATGTGTCCTTCAAATTCCTTCACAGCCAGGTCATGGTGTTCAAGTGCCAATTCACTCCACAACAACATCAGGTGGAAAGAGACAGCCTGCCAGCATTTTCCCAGTTCAGGGCCAGCAGGAGCATTTATTTCCACAGGCAACCTGAATTGCTAAGCTAAAGTGCTATATAATGCAATAATTAATGTAATACAGGGCAGCCTCAGTGAATAAAAATTATAACACTAGTCATTCACTGATAACACTAAGTCTGTTCCCTTCATCAAAATAAATCACTCCAGCTGTATAGCACACATTTTAATAGAAATATAGTAGATATGATCCTACGGTTAACAGCAGCCCTTTCCAGTTCTGCCATAAAACTCTTGTATTTAAATTGTGATTAAGGTAATACAAATGACTTCAAAATTAGAATGCTCTTCCTCTACTGATCTACTCCATTATTGTATTAAGAATCATACTTTGAGTGCTAAAAATATGTTTTTAACACTTATTATGGGCTCTTGACTGATGCAGTAGAAACACAGCCACAGGAGCGTGAGCTAGATTCTACTTAGGCTCCTGCATCATCAGTAGATTAGTTAACTAAGATCCAAGCAAAGCTATACAAATAAAATATAATAATATTAATAATTATTATTAATAAAAAAAATGGCCCTGTGTTTCATCAGAGAGTTTCAAAATTCTATCCCCCCCCCCAGCTGTAGTTCTGAATGCAGTGAATATATTATGGTTAAGACTAAGATTTTGTCCTGGTTATTTTTAGTAAAAGTCATGGACAGGTCACGGGCAATAAACAGAAGGCTGAAGCAGAGAATGTCCTGGAGGTCTCTGAAAGTCATGGATTTGGTGACTTCCATGACATAAACGTCACCTTAATCATAGTTAGCGATGTTTAAGGCAGAAAGAATATGAATTGAGTTTAATAGTGTCAACCAATTTATAGTAGACAAGTGTCCGCATCACCATCACTTCTCCTCCTTCCAAAAAGAAAGAAATCTACCACCCCAGTTGTCATTAATTAGGAGCTCTTGGTAGTCACAGCAGAGAGGCCAATGAGTAAGAAGCCAGGAGGTACATTCTCACCCAAAAGTGAATGCCTATAGGCCAGGTCTGAGACAGAGAGCATTGTGTAAGTGGAAAGCCTCCATTTCTTCAGTAGCCTGTCTGTGGCTAGAGGACTTCAACCATCAGAGCTGTCAATTCAGCTCCTTTCATAAACATTAAAATTTATTATATTTACTTTAAAACCATGAGATTGAATCACTCCTGAAGAAGTGGCCATCTAAAACAAACATTCATCCCAACACCTCATTGGTAGGCAGTCCTGGTCTCATTACCATGGAAGAACACTAAAATGTATCATTTTTATGTTTGCATAAATACTCCATATTGCTGTATCAAACAGCCCCCAAAAAGGTGTGTGCAGACATTAATTTCCAGCTGCACACTTTAGATGTGTACAGGTATTGCTTTGATGACAGTTTATTTTAAAGCAAAAGCAACAAAACAAAAGGAAAGTTATTCAATGCACTCACAAGAATGGGCTGACATTATCAAAATGTATTGGTCGTTTCTGCAGGGACTTAACACATCTTTGACACAGGAAGAATGTCTCTACTATTGTCCTAAAGAAGAAATGTTAAAGAGCTTTATGAGGTTAACTCTACTGACTGTGCACCACCGTTCATGACACAACATGTTCAGACTGGTGTTCATTGAAATAATTATGGTAGAATATTTGATTGAAATGTGTTCCCTCTTATTAAATGGGTTCAAAACCCAGAGAATGTCAACCACTTCTCAGTATGTAATTCAAATAGATTAGTGCTCAAGGTGAAACACTGAAGAGGAGATTTAACTCAGGGATGCATTATTACATTATTGGCACTGCAAAATATAGAAACAAAACAGTTTCAATGTATAAAGTGCCTCACATCTCAAGGTCATTTAATAAATGATACAGAGCAATTTAATAATACTGCCTGTGATAGCCAATGAACAAATTAAGCAACAGAGAAACAAGCAAGTCTGATTGAAACAATGACAGTTTTTTCTGCATTCTCTCCTGGCAACAGCTAAGGCAAAGTAATGGTGAGATACGTTAGCCAATATCAGATATTATCGAGCTTCCCATTAATAACTGAATATAATACTTGACTCTACAGCATCATATAAGGTCTTGCAGGTGAGTAGCCATTAACATTCACCTTTTGTAGGTGGGGCAACTGAGGATTAGAAATTTTAAACCATCTGCCAAACACAACCCATTTGTCTACAACAGTTGCCTTAAATTGCTCTCCTCCTCCTATGTCTGAGACATTACCAAAATAGCTTCTACCCGCCTAGTCCGCTGAAACTGGTCTTATGAAATTCTTGAATGACTTCTTCCTAACCAAATCTCAGGGTCTCAGTTGCATTCTCATCCTCTTGATCTTTGGACTGCTTTTTGACACTGTGTTCTGTACCATCCTAAACATTGATCAAGAAGTGACCTGACTGCAGAGCAAGTTTGGTCCAAAATTTGAAGGTCAAGAACGGCATCTTGAAACTATTATGGAATTACAACAACAGTAATATTTTGCATTTGCAGAACACCTTTCCTCCAGATAGCTCAGATCTTTTGTATACATTAAGCCTCACAACACCCATGTGAAGTAGGTACGTTACTAGATCTGTTTATGAGATGGATATGCTGAAATGACTTCCCTCGGGTCACACAGTGAGTCACTGACAGAGTCAGGAACAGAATCTAGGAGTCTGGACTCTCAGGCATGCATTCTAACCCCTAGACACTTCCTCTGGCAATTAATCTAGGCATGAGTTATGTTCTCACTCCAGCTGGTGCCAGTCAGAAGCCAAACGGAAATCTAAACATAAGTTACTTATACCAAGAAAGAATGGGTAGATGAAATTACATACAAATTACACCCAGGATATTTTGTTTCTGTGGGGTCAAGGGAAGGAAACATACATGTAGAGTGACCTTTAATTTCAGTAAGAGGATGGATACTGTAATACCTGTAAACTGGAAAAACTGAGTACAGTTGGTGCAAGAATTGAAGTACATGTGAGTATATCAGCTTCAGTAAATTGGTGGTAATAATGTGGGAGGTATGAAGCACATATGGAGCACCTAATTGCCTCAATTTTGCTAGAGAAAACAGTTGCAAATCTTTTGCAGCTGTGAGGAAATAGAAGTAGACATGTTCTTTCACAACATAAGAGCTACAGTATCTTATACATGAGGTGGATGATTTTTTGTAGGTTTTCTAAATGCTTTGGGCTCCCTATGATACTCAATCCTCTCAACAGCTCCTCAAACGAAAACTAGTAAAGATCTATGTCACACACAGTGTAATTTTTCTATTAAATTAAATGAAAAATAGTATTTGTCTTTCACATAACTGAATGGACCCATTCTTTGGATAGACCACTCTAATAACAGTATCATCTATAGAAGAAGATTTCGGGAACATCACTGTGTGTGTCATTCTGATATCAGTGTGAAGCGATGGAAGCAGCTACATGCACAGCTAAGAGCTCCTTTTATTCAAAATATAACCAGGTCTAGTCTCACTGGCCCTGTGGGAACCAGACAAAAGAGTAGGCTATACAGTGGAGCTCTACGAAGTGCAGCTCACAGTGGATGTTAGGGTGTGGTTTATCCCTCTGACATCTGGTTCCACAGTGCTTTAGTTTCTCTGTTCTGTATAATCTCTCATACACACACCAAATTTTAAAGTTCAAAGCTAAATCTCCCAAGGTGGGGTCTCAGGATGAGAGAATTTTCTGTATAAGAGTTGAACTATAATTCCAATATCAATACCAGAGACTTCAGCTCAGACGTGGATTTCATGAGAGGACATTGCCATCAGGTCAATCAGTTCTCAAAGTCTTTCACCTTCCCCTCATGTTTCCTTGTGGAGAGGCTCCCACCTTCACAGCTCAATACCCTCTTTGCCCAACAGGGAGCTGTCACTATCAGTCCTAAATTACAGAAGAAACTCCGACTCTTGCCAAGAATAGGCTGCCTCTTTTATCTCCCCATCCACCTGGCTACAAATCACCTGTTCTCAGTCCTTCAAGTCCAGTGATGAGGAGAAAAATCAGCACAGGTCAAAACTGGAACTTGGACCCTTGAAAAGACCAAGCTCACCTTATGATAGTGGAAAAGTTTGTCAATAATATATTTTCTACTTATCTTTGACTTTGTATCTCCCTGTCCCCCCTCCCCTCCATCCCCTGCTCTATTTTGAAAGTCACAGAGATTTGAGAAAGTTATTGCAAAAAAAGAATTCATCCAAAACATACCCAGACATGAGACAATTATTATATACTATGAATTATTATATACTATGCATTTCTTTTCAGAGTAGATCAATGCCTCTTTAAACTCCCTGTGACAATCAAAATACAGTAGCCTAAGAACTGGGTCACATTTTTATAATCTGTGGTATTACTATGAATGCTAAATGAATAGAGAGGACTGAACCAAGAGCAACATTTTGCAAGTATCCCTTCTCTCTCTCTCTCTCTCCCCCCTCTCTTTTAAAAACACATTTACAATTATTTTTGGCAACTGTAACCAGTCTGCAGGCAATACATGAATGAAAACCAAACAAAGGACAAATGGGCTAGAACAAAATATGTACTGGACTTTTCCAGTGAAACAAATGCTGCCTCTCTCTATGAAAGCACAGAAGGCCCTACATGCAGAGCGGAAGGGAAGAGGATAGGTGATGCAGAGGTTATATGGAGGAAATGCGCTTTCCTGTACATGGGCATCTATAGTACATGGTTCCTTACACTGTGGCAGTGCAGATGAGAGAATGGGGTTGAGTGCAAGATAAGGGCAAGAAGGAGGAAGGAAATGAAAGAAATGGGCAGTGCTGCTGCCATCTGGATCTTGAATCTTTCCTCAAAGGAGGCACACAAGAGTCCTAGTTGCTTTCAAGCTTACTTAAGAGCTATGGATAGAACTATGTGAAATGTTTCTAACAAAACCTCAAAACTAGCCTAGAGTGGGAGTTTCATAACAAATCTGATGGTTCATGTAGGTTCCAAAGGGTCTATGGCTATTGTAGCATATCTGGCCTGAATTTAGAGTGCTATTTGTGCCCAAATGCACAAAAGAGCCATACATATTATTTGAGGGCCTTTCATCAAGAGCCTTAAATAATTTAATCTATTTGATTTATCAAAAAAAGAAGATTGAGGGACGATTTGATTACAGTATATAGTGAACTTCATGGGGAGAAACTACCAGGTACTAAAGGGCTCTTTAATATGGCAAAGAAAAGCATAACAAGAAACAGTTGCTGGACAAATTAAATTGTCTGTTAAAGCCAGACAAATTCAAATTAGAAATAAAATCTGTGCCTTAATAGTGAAAGTGATTAAATAGTAGAACAGGGATTGGCAACCTTCGGCATGCGGCCCGCCAGTGTAAGCGCCCTGGCGGACCAGGCCAGTTTGTTTACCTGCCGCTTCTGCAGGTTCGGCCGATCTCAGCTCCCACTGGCCGCAGTTCGCCGCTCCAGTTCAATGGGGGCTGAGGGAAGCAGCGCGGGCCAAGGGATGAGCAATATACTTTTGACAGAGAAGATGCTTTTCATTGTTGAAATGGACTGAAGCCACACATTTCAGAACTGACTATCTAGATTTCATACTATTATTTGTGAATGTTTGGATCCAGAGTTTTGGTTTGGCCCATGTTTAGCTTTGGGATTTTTTTTTCCCCCCAAATAATTATCTGGCAGGCACAACTGAGACACTTCCTAATCATGTCAATGCAGTTTTATGAATCTCAAACTTTTTTCTTTTTCTGGCATGAACTACAAGACTTAGAGTTACTCATTCACGTGTATTAGAAATTCATGGTTTAATAATTTCCTCCTGTTAATCATATTCTGTGAATTGCTGTCTTAATTTTTTAAATGTTCCTTCATTTGTTTTTGTTCTGAGTTCAGTCTTATACATATTTCCTCCCTGAAATATCTTTGGAAGCAAGCTCTTGATGTAATTGGATATGCCATAATTCATGATAATATTCATGTTATAGTGAATTGTTCACTTATTTCTGGAAACTATAAATTTATGACATGAATGGATTATGTATCTATATTTGCCAGAGATGATTCAAAATGCAACATTCAAATCTGGGTTTGCATATTTGGAGGTGTTCAAACAGGTCTAGATTTTTAATTTATTTAATTTAATCTATAACTATTGTATCTGAATGACTTGACACAGGCTCATTCTTGACTCTGGGATGTAAAACACATTAAGTCATGTGGACATGTGTCCTTGAAACCTATTATTCTCCTTCCATTTTCCTCTTGGTAAGTGATTCTGAGCCCTTTTAATTGCCTCTTGTGGCACTAAGGATCTGTAACTTTGCTGCTGGTTTTATTCACAAGTCTGAGGAACCTGTGATGAGGGTTTTTTTTTTTAAAAAAAATAACATAGCTGCTTCATTTCTGCATATATTATCTGTATCGTTATTGCTTTGTGCAGTTATTTTAATTAATTATCTGTAGAAAACTCATTCACCAAGGGCAACATTTTTAAAAGTGCCTATGTGATTTAGGAACCTAAATCCAATTTCCAAAAGTGACTCAAGCACTTAGGGGCCCAAATCCCAAATGACTTAAAAATTAGGTTTGTGTCATTTCTCCACTGAAAAAAGAGTTGTAATTTAAGTCAGTGAGGTTATCACCAGGGGCAAATTCAACCCTGTCTCATGTAGATAAGGAATCTTTGCACCGTTTATGACCTCAATTGTCTCACAATTGAGCAGATAGTGTAGTAGTTGATTTGGAACAATACTGTACAAATGTTTCACAGGATAAGAAGGGCTATCAGAAGGCACTTCAAATTCAGGCTAAGATAAATATAAAATATGAAATAAACAAGTGCAAGTAACAGAGCCTGGTCCCTTAATTAATATAGTGTGCTGACAGCAATGCTGAGCAGTTAAATGCTTTGTTTTTGCTCACAGACACTTTAACCTGTGTTTGGCCCAGTCGTGGGAATTATAGTGCAGGAGGGTTTCTCATTGTTTTTGTTTCAAAACAGAAATAGGAATGAGTGGTATAGCTTGAAATAAATAACATCCCACTTAAGCCTTTGTCTAGACTTGATTGAACCTTTTTTTGGGTTCAAACAAGCTAAGGTAAGGTTTACATACATGTCTGACATTTTTATATTTCTAGGCCTGAGCAGATGTAGGAAATACATCTCACCTCTGCAATCTTATAACCCCAATTCCCTACTTCCCCCTCCAGGTCATTAAGAAGGTGGCAATGAATATCATCATCCTCACCCATAGCTTTGTCCTGATCCTCTATGAATCCCTTCACTGACTTCTGCATCAAGCTAGCTTTTCATTCTTGTCTTCAAAGTTCTACACAATTTTGCCCAGCCAAAATCTCTGCTTTTGTTTCTCATTGTGACCACACCACTTCATTCCTTTCTTCACCTCCATGGTTTCTTCCATGCTACTCCATATGTCTGCAACTGGTCTAGTGGACAGGTCCCTGGTCTCAGAAGTCCTGAGTTTTAGTCCTTGCTCTGCTACTATCTTGCTATTTGACCCTGGACAAGTTACTTGATCCGAGTCTTTCCTCTCACAACCTTTTCTGTTTAGATTTAATTAATTTATTTATTTATTTAAAGAGTAAGCTCTTAGGGGCAAGATTTTAACATGTGACTATGGTGCCTAGCACAATGGGCCACCGATTTCACTTCAGGCTTGTAGCTGGTACAGTAATATGAATAAAAATAATAATTCACCACCTGTTATACCTTTTCCTGCCTGGCCACAAAGCATGATACATTCTCCCCACCACAATTCACTATACGTTTTCCCAATTCAAGTACCTCCCAAAGACTCACTTCTACAGTGACAATGATCAGTGATTAAAATTGAACATTTGAAAAGTTCAGTGCAAATCCCTCTTTATGCATCCAGTCTTCTCCAGTTCTTTATGTTAGAATGTACATTCTCTAGGACAAGGACTGGATATATTTTAGAAGTTGCCAAGCACATTGTAGGCACTTATACAATAAATATTAATATATAACCCAAATGGATAAGAAATTCCTCTATGTTATAGATTTAGTGCGTGAGGAGAACAGAACAATGCCATTCACCCCTTCAATTGATTAACTCTTAATGACGTACATTTGGTTCTTTCCTTTACAAGACTGCTTGTCTTGAGGCTGTAATATATACACGCATGTGTATGCAATATATATACCCATATATATTACAGCTTCAAGGCAAACAGTGTTTTATACATAACACACCAATCTCAGATATAGACAAAGTTCCAAACATTAACAATATAAATAAATGGATAGATGGAGTGCTCCTTACTGGAGAAAAACAAAATCTTGCTCCAAGGGGCCAAGTTCTGTGGGAAAAAATGCGTTTCTGTCTAACTTTGGCTGGAAACCTCACTTCTTCATTATCGCTCTTGCATGTGGCCCATTTGTTATATTACTGAGGGTTATACAATGCTGTCAGCTACAGGGAGCAAGGGAGAAAGATTAGGTAAAGGGGCACTCAGATCACAGTTTTTCCTTGTGGCCAATTTTAGTGGCAGAAAAACAACCAACACAATTATTTTCTTTCTTTAAGGAAGGACGGGGGATTTTTACATGTGCTGGTTTCTGCACCCTCTTCCTCCAGTAGATCACCTTCAATTCCAATAGAGCTGTGAAACTGCCAGCAACAACAATCTGAAAATTACAAATGAGGGGGGGGGGAGACAGGATTAAAAAAGAGAAAGCAGGAAAAAAAAAAAAACTTCTGTTTACACAAATACTTCACCTATTGCCACTGATGTGCAGACAATCTAGCTGCACAGATAGTACTTCACAGTTATGCAGCCTTTTTCATCTAAGGATGTCAAAGCACTTTACAAACATGAAACTAAGCCTCAAAACACACTGGTCTGCAGTTATTACCCCCATTTTACAGCTGAAGAAAAAGGGGGCACTGAGGTTAGAAGACTCAAGGCTTTCAGTCTCCTGATTAATCTTTGCTTTTCATTTCTTTCTTCCAGTATTTACTTGTAAGTTATCATCCAAATGGCCTAGAGGAAAAGAATACATTTAAATTCTATGGGACCCCGAAGACCTGTACAGACTTTATGGGACAAGTGCTGGTCACCTTTTCCACAAGAATAGCTCCACCTGTTTTCCCAATTCTGCTCCCGCTGAAGTCAATAGGATATTAGTCATTGACTTCAGTGGGTGCAAATAATGAGGATTTGGCCCTATTTATCAAGGGCCTCTACCTCTCCTCTGCCAATGTACTCAGGCAGTTGCACAGAAATGTAAAAGTAAACAAAG
This sequence comes from Dermochelys coriacea, assembly GCF_009764565.3. Classification (NCBI taxonomy): domain Eukaryota; kingdom Metazoa; phylum Chordata; order Testudines; family Dermochelyidae; genus Dermochelys; species Dermochelys coriacea. The sequence continues at coordinate 92,731,942 of NC_050073.1, read as the reverse complement.
CATAAAATAAAAGGAAAGAAAAGTCAGATGATGCGGCAGCAGCAGTATTAGAAAAATTGTGGAGGATCCTATAGTGTATGACACCCAAAACAATTATTTTCAGATGTCTTTAATGGTCAGACTCTATTCCATTTCCATGACCACTATCTATCTACAGGATATTTATCCCCATAGCATTTGAGCTCTTGCAAGATATCTCTTAAGGAGTCTTAATGACGACTAATTCAGGTATAACATTCAGACATCCCCAAAATGGATTTTTGTTTAATCTTCAGAAACACTGGGTTACCTTCTCCACAGCCCCATTTTTCCCCCTCACTTGTCAGCACTACACGCGACTAGAGTAGAGATGCTGAAATATGTTAAGACAGTGCAGTCAAGGGGAATTTTTCCATTGACTTCAACGGGGCAGGATTTCACCCCAGGTAGATTGAAGGAGGAAGTATTAGACATTTCTAACAACAAACAATAAAAAAGCCTGCTTGTTGTCGCAAGACTTCCAGCCCAGTTTTGTCAACATAATGAGTTTAATTATTTTAAACGGACGTTGTTTTTTCCCTGTTTCACATTATAGATGCTCAGTCTGGAACTCAGGTTCTGAATCCTTGTGGGGAGGAGGGGAATTCAGAGCCTGAACTCCAGCCTGAGCTGCAAGGTTTTCAGCACACTAGTGCGAGCCCTGCTACCAGGAGTCTGAGGACCTAAGCTGGGAGACTTATTCCCACATGCAGTGGAGACATACCTATGGAGACCTGCATCTGGTCCAGTAGGTTCAGGTAAGATGTGGTTAGGCATCTGCCTTTTGGGTGTTCCTCCAGACCTTTATATGCTCTCCTATCACTCATTAGGCCTATTGCATTTGTGAGTTGAAAAAAGTGTTTTATTGAACCCATTGTTTTATACAGATCAGCTTTGAGGAAAAGCTATAAAAATAATTAGATTTTCTGGTCACGAGGCTTATTTCCTAATCTATTGTTTATAGCCAAACAGGAAACCAGTGGCATTAGTCACTGGACGGCTATCAGGTAATTGTGTCAGCTTTATCACTTCCTGAGCTAATGCTTGTAGGAAGTGAATGTAAAAACAATAAAATTTTCAGTGGAGGTCCAATTACTATGTAAAAAATAGAAAACCAATAAGAGTTTAACATTTGACTGCAACTTCAATATAATATAGCTAACCGGAAATCAACCATAAAAATGGCCATCTGCCAGCCGAATGTAGTGACCTATACCATATAGGTTTTTTTGTTTACTTCTGGACATATCTCGGTAATGTACTAATCACTATTAAGTGCCAACTTTGAAAGAATTCCTTTTGTTTTCTCAATTACATATTCTAACATACCTGCAAACTTCTGGTACGTGAACATTATAAAAGTGAAAGAATATATGGACTCCAACCAAAAAGATGGTTTCAAATAATATCCAGATCTAGATAGAGATCAGAATTTTCAAATAGACCCTATCTGAGTAGAGCAAAACCCTACAGCCGGTCTTCTCCAAATTTTGAAGCATCTGAAATCTCGATCCAGGTGTGAATTTCACACTATAGGAATGAATAGAAGTGAATACTAATTAAAAAGATATCTAAGCAGGCCTCTGAAAATTAAAATTGAACAACAGTCATATAGAATGAGAACAGTTACCTTTCTATCCTTTCTCAGTGATAATTCTGCACATCGGTATCTGATTCAGGCGGGGACTGGGGCTTAGTATATAAAGTAGAAGTAAACTATTGAATAAGAAACAGATGTGCAGTATAAAAACACCCACGGATAGTATAATAAGTCTCTCTCTCTCTCATTTTATTATTTATATATAGTGTGGGGGGTGTATTTATACATTGAGAGGTTAATGGTTGCTACTGACAAGGGACTAGACAGCTTTTTCTGAAGCAGTTACCTGAGAGAAGAGAGTGGTACCAATCCACTTTGGCACAATATTTGTGCATTGAGAAGTTTACACTCCACCAATAAAACAGAAATATATATAGTGCAAAGTATACTGCATGCATTTCTCTCATATTACACACACACACACACACACACACACACACACACAGAACTATGTTAGAAGTATATTTAGGTTTCAAGGTCAAGCACTCAAAAGTTGAGAAATGCCAGAATAAAGGTTGCCTTCCAATTTGTTTTCCTTTTTCAGTGAAATTTCACTTCAATAAAATAGTTCCAATCATTTGTAGAGCTGTTCAGAAAATGAAAAATTTTCCCACAAACAGTTTAATAATTTGTTTTCATTTTTCACCACAGTTTTCTTTCTAAAGTCTACAGGTATTTTCTTACCAGCTCTATTGCACACTATTACTCATTTCAAAATTCACAGTGGAAAATGCCACAGAACAAAACCTTGTGTTCTAGACTTGATACCAGTTGAGCTGAGAGAGAATCGCTCCTAGACATTATCAATATACAACCTTTGACACAGGTGGGCAGCAAGGCAGTGTGGTACACAACCACATTAGCCAGTATGTTATAATATATTCAAAAAGGCACAACTGGGTTAAATACTCTGTATGTTCACTCACCTTGAAGATAACATGTAGAATCATGACTCAGTCATCTCTCTTTAGAGCTGATACCAACTGATGTATCCAATTGCCTATATAGTTGAATGAGAAAGTAGTTTGTACACAATCCCACGATTTAAGAGGGGGGGGAATTACTACACATTCTTTCATCTTTTGATAGAGAACCAGAGCACATGGTGAAATCAGGAATCACACTTTATTTCCATCTTGTATATCATTCAGACAACACTGCCCTCAGGAAGCAACCAGCACTAAAGGCATACTCACAGTCTTGCTTGTAGAAGCAAAATTTGTGTCCAACATGACAGATTTTTTTTTTTAAAAAGTCATGCTACAAGTGTGTATTACAGAACCAGGCTGGACTACTGGTACCAGGACAGTCTCAGACTTGTCCTGATTGAACTAAAATTTTAGTTCACTGCTTGTTTATAAAGGGATACAGTGTATGATCTGTAATCCAGTTTTAAAAGTAATTTTTTACTTAGTACTAATAATCATGTTAGGGAAACCACAATGCAAACTGGTTTGGTTTGGTAATTATCTGCATAGGACTAATATATATCTGGAATTGCATATTTTAAAGAAAGTTTGTATCAATTTAGCTCTGCTCTCCATGATAATTAATTGACTACAAAGATTATAGTGAACCTGATCTGACCTATGATTTTTTATTAAAATCATACCTAATTCATAGTCCCTGTTGGAGACAGGATACTAGACTAGCTAGACACTGATCTGATTTGGTATGGCTGTTCCCATGTGAATTTTGACTGAGTTTTGCTCTGAGGCATTAGCTTTATTCATACTTCTATCTCAAATAAAAGCTTGACGGGTGTTGAACTCATCTAGTTCACCACTAGATTAAATATTTGTGCCAGCTTGTGCAAAGGGGAACATCTGAGTTTCATATGACTCTACTAATAATCATTCTATATTAGTTTTTGTATACAGTGATTCAAAATTTAGTGCCAAAATTCTTTATGAACTTGTTTCCCCATGATGCATTTGTGATGTCTAATGAAAGAGGTGACCAAAAACAAAGACAGATGACAATGGATTAATTTTAGCACTACTTTATCATAGAGCAGATATGCCCATTACATAGCTATCGACTGTGTACAGCATCAGCTTGTTTTTTTTCAGTTCTGGTAGTGCAGCTGTGACCTGCAACCCTTCTGCTATTCCAGGCTTGAGATCCATCTAGAGTTGGTCTTAGGGATGTGTAAATAATGTGGTCCCACCTGACACACCTTTGCCCACCCACTCGGTATCCTAAATTATGAGCCTGGGAGGAGTGTCTTCAAGTGACGGTTTTCTTTTCTAAATAGGAATATGGAAGGGAGGCAAATGGCAGGACCCACATGTAAATGATGTGGGAGCCCTGCTCTTGGAGTGGAATACTATCATCAAAATGGCACACCATTAGATAATTCTTGTATTAATCTAAAACTAAGAAAGACCATGCCTACCAACCTGTAATACCCTCTGACATTCCATCATATTCTCCTAGTTTAGGCCTACACCTCTTGTTAGCACTTAAACTAGGGCAGGGATCAACCACCTTTGGCACGTGGCCCACCATTGGATTTCCCTGACGGGCTGCATGCCAAAGGTTGACGATCCCTGAACTAGGGTGACCAGATAGCAAGTGTGAAAAATCTGGACGGGTGTGGGTGGGAGCGCATAATTGGCACCTATATAAGACAAAGCCCTGAATATCGGGACTGTCCATATAAAATTGGGACATCTGGTCACTAACTGAAACATACTGTGCTCTGCCTTATGTGGTGGCTTTCCAGAGCACATGAATGTGTACAAGGATGTCAGTGCCACTGCCCTAAAAGAACATTTGAATTTGCGTCTAAAGACATGAGAGTCAAGAGCATTAAGTCTTTATGTCTAAGACCCCCTCAACCACCTGAAACTAAAGCTATTCACTTATTATGGTGGGATGGCATCTTTACTTTCACCTACACACTGTGATAGAATAATAAATATATATATGGCCAGATTTTGTTCTTGTTACTTACAATAAGTAGCATCTGACTTCACAAGTAGTCCCACTGAATTCCCTGCAATTCCTTGTAGATTAAAGTGCCATTCAGCACAAGTAAGGGGAACAGAATTTGGTCCATAATAATTACTATCACTTTCAGGGTGTTTTTAAATGCCCATGTAAATGGTTGTACTGAAACATGACTTTAGAAAATGGTGCAGAACGAAATAGTACTGCAGAGGCATTTTTTAAAAAAGCATAAAGAAAAACTGCTTCTTGATAAACTGACAAATAATTTCAGTTCAATATTAGAGAATAAAAGCTGAAAGTGAAAGTTTTAGCCATAGGGGTCCAACAAAAGCGAAACTGCCAAAGACAGTAAAAGTAAGCTCTTATAAAAGGGAAAGTAATTTTTCATACTTCTGTGAAATTATGGCTGAGTCTTTCATTGTGGAGTATTACACTGGATTTAAAGTGCAGAAAAGGTGCAAAGAAAACCTTTCAGGCTAATGTTACAGTCCATCTGCTGGTACAGAGTTTATTTTGCTGACTGTTATTTGGATAATGTGATTTGTTCAAAATAAGAAACCCAGTATGGTTCAATCTTTAATGATATGGCACAAAGGAAGTGCATTGCTTTACTGTCCATATAAAATTACTATGACACCTGAAAGAACTGACATACTTTAAAAGGGAAAAAAATGTGATTAATGTAATGCTCATGAAAGTTTGTTAGCATGACAGCACTAGGGAGTAAAGTTTTTCATCCTCAGAACAGGGTCAGTTCAGATAGCAGCAGGACAGTTCCTTCACTGTTCTTCCAATATTCCTCAACCCTGAACCTTAGGAACAAACTCTACAGAGGAGAGAGGAGTTAAGTCTTTATGATCCATTCAGCCATTTGCCTCTATGCTGGGAACTGCTAGTTGTAGTGGTATTTCTGTGAAGTAAAAAGCTGTCCAATAGAGACTGGACTTGACCACTTCCTCATACCTCCTATGATGTATTGAGGACCTTCAACTCCAGTTGGCTTCAGTGGAAGTTAAGTGAACTCAGTGTCTTGCAGGACTGAGCCTCTCTCCTCCACAAAAAAACCCAACAGCACCAGAACTAAAAAATCCTGAGTAACTAACATTCTGGGATGGATTTCCCCTGGGATGGATTTCCACTGGGAACCCAGTTTATGAAAATATTCTTGTCTCTCTCACATCCAGTCACTAAGGAACTTACAACAAGCCCACTGTTTAACTCCCATTTTCACTTTATATGGCCAGCTTTTCATCTCAATACAGACAACTGACCTTCCTTTCTCTTATCCAAGCAGAGCATTTCCAGCCATCTTGTCAACTATTTCACACCACAATGGTGTGGGTACCCTTCATTTTTACCCAGATGGAAGTTTGATAACCATCATAACAATACATAACACTTACATGTGGTCTTTCATCCACAGATCTCAGAGAATTCAAGAAGCATTAATTAGGTAAGTCACACAACAACTTGGGAGCCAAAGAAGTATTTTTATCCTAATTTTTTAGATAAGTAAAATTGAATCATTGAAAGGTTAGGTGACTTGCCCATACAAGTCAGTGGCAGAATTGGGAAGGGACAGCAAGAATGTTTGCTGTTCTAGCCACTAGACAAATTGCATCCCTAAATCAGAAAGGCTATATGAAATAAAAAGTAGGAACACCCCAGATTCAAATATGCCATGTTCCTCTAATCTCCACCCTGTTGCTTCTATTTCTCAAACACAGAGGCTGGCACGTATCAAGGCCTAAATTTCCCCTGGCCTTGACAGACACTAACTGGGATGATCATCACTTGAAACCTGTGCCGTTGCCTATGTGACTTTTTTTAAGAGGCGCTCAAATCTCCTTTAGATCAGTTAGCTAATTGGCTCTCACTACCCTAATTGTGCTCACCTGTAAAATGAAATGAAAGCAAAACAAAAACAAAATCTGTTCCTTCCCTTTAGATTGGAGTCTGGAAGACTGGTTATCACTGGAACACTGGTTATCATTGGGATTGGCCACTTTTTGTCTGAGCCCTCTATCACGGAGATAGCTGTACATGTAGCTCTATCCTCTTCCACATGGACAGGAAGATTATCAAAATAAACCTGCCAAGAAGCCCCTCCCTCCCCAGTAACTGAAATATTAGACTGCTTTGAAAAAGAAGGTGGGGGGGAAGCCCTCAATTAGGTTGAGCAAGATTGAGATGTAATTTTATATGTATATGGTATTTTAACTTCAGTGTTATTGAATCCTGCATTCAATTACATTGCAGTTGCACTGTTAATGATTCCCTATGTAAATATACAGTATCATACCACAAACCAAGAGCAAGGTGGTTAACAAGAGGTCACACTGTTTAAAAAAAAAAAGAAAGAAAAACAGATAAGATGTAGCTTTGGGCCACTTTGACCTAGCCTTCCATGTACTTTTTTTGTGCATGTTCAGATAGGTTATGATTTCAACCCTTTATCCTCACTTCACATTCTCCTTTTCTTTAGTTAACCTTCCAGTATACTTTAAGATCTCTTTTGATTATAATGCCTAAAAGGCTATATGGGCCATAAAACGGAATATCTGAGATTTCTCACTGGAACAGTAGCACAGCTGTTCTGAAAGGATGAGCTATGTTTTTATTCCATGTGCAATTTCTGCCACTTTGCTGCAGCACTACACTGCGGTGGGGTCTAGATGAAAATGAATCTTGTCTAACTTAAAAAAACAATGTGAACTTGAAGACTGAAGTGCTAGGAACCATAAGTATTCTGAAGATGAACATTATACCTTTGAGATGACAGTGGAGTTAGTTTCATGTCAAACTCCCATGTTCCCTAGGTCAGAGGTTGACCTCTGAGGTTGAGAGTAAACACCTTAAGAACAGCTGCTTCTGGAAGAAACTTCTCCTGTAATACAGATAACTTAAAACAGCAATAGCAAGTGTTACAAATTAATTCAGCTTATTATAGATGTGTCTTCAAAGTTACTCAGAGGTTTAATAACTCAAATTGAAAAGAGGTACATAACAGAGATAGTGAGAAGAATCCAAGACATGTTTAGTTGCCTGCCATACTAACTGATTGAAAATATGTATAGGAATAATTTCACCCACCACTGAAATGCAGCCACCTCAAGGGTCAAATGTGGCAGCTGTCTAAACGTTTATTTAGTGTTGCCATGTGTTGCTAGACGAAGAAATGAAGAAGAATGCCATAGCCATAAGAATCTTCTACAGGGCTTGTATACAGATAATAAAAAAATGAATTGTTTAGAAACAGAATATTTTACCAAGTTTTCCCAAAGAAGCCTGTGGCTCTTTTAATCTTAATCTTACCTTTAATAAGGTATTTAAAAATATTATAATTAGCATTGTGGAAGGTTTAATGAAAATACATCCCCCAATTACCAACTATGTGGAGTAATCTTCCACCAAACCAACTGACTTTATCCCAGGTATAAAGTATTTCCAACAGGCTTGCACTAATGATAAATTTGTTCCTCTGTTTAAAAATATCAGATCCTTCCTTGTATTTGAGGTCAGCCTGTGTTTTGTCATTAACGTCAATGGGAGTGGAAGTCAAGTCATAAAGTTATCTAAATGGACTAAATTAAAGGGCAGTACACTTCAGGCTAATAAAAAACAATTTTTGTTTGTGCAACATAGAATCAATCTTTGTCATTCACTGCAACAGGAAGTCATCAAGGGTAGATTTTTAAAAAGAACTGGATTATAATATTTGTGGATATTTAAGCAAAAACTATAACAAGAGGCAATCAAATCTCATGCTTCAGGGTGTAAAGTGATCATAATCAGGGATCAGGAAGGAATTTTCTTATGTAAAACATTGTACAATTGTCCAGGTGCAAGAGAGGGATCAGGTATTAGTCAGGGTTGGGGCAGGATGCCAATTATGGTCTGTGATATAGGTTCCTATTAAAACACAGATGTTTACTTTAATTGCAGGTAATGTACAAGAAAATGTTCCCTGCTTCAGCCAAACAGATTGCATTGTATAAAAGACTGCAACAGATTGTTAAGAAAATATAGGTTACATTTTAAAATAAATACAAATAAGAGCAGTGGGATAGTGAGATGGGTTTTTAGTGTTGTCATAAAGCAAAAATGTGAAGCACAGAAACCTCAGACACAGTTAGGTCCCATAACTCAACTTTATATTTTATCCAACACCTGGACCTAGGTTAATATTGGCCAATATTACTAGATTAGTCGTCATTTCTGCTTCATAGGGACATTCCACCTCATCTTCAAGGCTGTTCTTTCAGCAGGGAAAGAGACAGCAGATCCAGGGCATAGGTAGCAAAAGGAATATGCTTACTCAGGAAAAACAAGAAAGGAGAAACTTCTTGCTTAGTTCATGGCTGCCCAGAAAGTATTGCTTGCTCTGTCACAGAGCCACAAGTAGGCACACACGATGGTCACAAAGGGACGGGCTCTAAAAGGGACAGGCAATCTAAACAGTGTACACCAAGGGTTCTCAAATTAGGGGTTGGACCCCTCAGGGGTGGCGAGGTTATTATGTGAGGGGTCATGAGCTGTCAGCTTCCACCCCAAGCCCTGCTTTGCTTCCAGCATTTATAATGGTATTAAATATATTTAAAAGTGTTTTAATTGATAAAGGGAGGGGGTCACACGCAGAGGCTTGCTATGTGAAAGGGGACACCAGTACAAAAGTTTGTGTATACCAGTGATTCTCAAATCGATTGTGTAAAATTTTGGATTTAGGCTTCTAAATCATGGACATGCTTTTGCACGTGTTACTCTTTCACTATAAGAGCCACTCTCATCATTCAGAGACGAGCCAGAGGAATGATTAAAGGATGGGAAAACATGTTTTATAGTGAAAGACTCAATCTATTCATCTAATCAAAGAGAAGATAAAGGGGTGACGATCACAATCTATAAGTACTTAGATGGGAAATACAAATTTGATAATAGAAGGCTATTCAATCTAGCAGACAGATATAACAAGAGTCAATGGCTAAAAATTGAAGTTTGACAAATTCTTACTAGAAAGATGCAAAATTTTAACAGTCAGCTAATGGAATACTGGGACAACTTACCATGGGTTGTTGTAGATTCTTTATCACTGAAATGTTTTAAATCAATATTGCACATTTTCTTTCTAAAACATATGCTCTCATTCAAGAACAACTGTTAGACTTGAGACACGTATTAATACAGGAAGTCCTATGGTCTGTGTGATGCAGGAGGAGGTCAGACTTGATGATCATAGTGGCCCTTTTAGGCCTTAAAATCTATGAAACCTAGCACCATTCTCTCCAAGAACAATGTATCCCATTCAGTTACTTTTAACAAAGAGGATGAGAAAAAGGAAAAACATGGAGACAAAACTCATCCCTCACATAAGCAGACACAAGCAAGTGCACAACTGAATATTTAATTGTGCTAGCTTATGGCATGGATCCATTACTTGTATGACTTTAAATAGTCATTGTCATGTAAACTTTGCCCTAAAATGTAGGGGCCAACCACAGCTGATGTAAATTATTACTGCTTTGTTGAAGTCCACAATAGGGTCCCTTTAAAACTAGAAGAAAGCAGCATACTGCAAAAGTTGGCCCTGTAAGCTCCAACCAAAGGAGACAAGTTCCCATAAATGGGAAGATTCTGCACCCCCTACTGATGGTGAATAGCACTTGGCAGGTAGCTCCAGTAGTCCCACTGAACTAAGCATGAGTTCCTGCAATTTAGAGTAAGCCTTAGTAATTCGCAAGACAGTTTTCAGTATAGTGTGCTAGTCTGCCACACAATAAGTTGCTGGATAGACAAGCCCTCAATGTTGTAGATTGTGCCCTAGTGTGGTTGTGAATGCTTCCTTAACTAACAAAGGATGATCTCAGTTGCTATTTTAATACTTGAAATCAGGTAAAGTGCACAGCCTTCCCTTCTGACTTGACTCTTTTTCACTGAGGTACAATTAAAAAAAGTTTGCCTTATTTCAGATAATTTTCTAGTGCTGGGACTGAATCCCAAAATTAGGATCTTGGATTCGAATTCCTCCACAATATCTGTGTTATGGGATATGTAATTGTTGTAGGCCCATGCCTGTTGCAAAGACTGTCATTTTATTATCCCCCCCCCCCCAACAACAACATTTATAGTTGGTCTTCATCTTAGAACACTCACTTTGACATGAACAAGTGATTGTGCCCTTAAAAGCAGTGTGCTCCAGTTATGCGTACAGAAACCACCACTTCAACAGTATGTGCAAGTGGTTGTCTACTGCTTTTCCATAGCCAATGTGGTTTCTGCAAGTCCAAATAATACGTATGCTCACTATTGCAGGTGCAATGAATTGCAAACTCAAGAGTGGGCCTTCAAAAACAGATGTACACATTGAAAATGGCCTAAATGTACACTGAAAAAATGTTTCAACTTTTTTTGTTTTAACAACTGCCACAAATAGCTTCTGCTAAGAGTTCTAAACACACAGCCTATCAATTCCAATTCCCTTTAGCTCTGTTTAAAAAAAAAGAATCTATTGTTGGTAGCTCATATTAAAGATAAATTTATGGAAACTTATTGATCTATTAAATTAAGGTGCTTGCTCTTCAAGCTTCTGGAGTAAGAAGTCCTAATGAAATAAATACTCTATAGTGGATTTAGCTCATTCAGCCCCCAAGGGATAAGAAGTCCCCATTCACCATACCCTACCAGGCAAATAAATTGATACGAGAGGTACACAGGGCCAATTATCTCTCATGGAAACTGATTGCTTTTCTTATGCCTTTGGTGTGACTGTTCCCTCTGGATTAGATTTGAGGCTTACTGACATGATACAGAGGAAAAGGCTTGTATTCTTCTTGCCTGTAACTCTATAAATTTGTGGATAACCTTTACTCAGCAGTTGTTTTATTGAAGTCCCTTAGCTCAACAAGTTTATCCTTCAGTAAAATAAAATACATTAAAGAATTAAGCACAAAATTCCTTTATTTCATTGCTGACATTTTCTGACCATAACCCTAATAATTAATATTTCCACACAAACAGAACTGTCTCAAAGGAATAATTCAAACCTCATAACCTCTGTCAGTGTCACTATCCCAAATTTCACAGATTTAGAAACTGCGTCAAATAGTAGTTGTGTCTTGCAGAAAGCCTATGTCAGTGCTGTGACTCAACCACACATTTCCCACATCCTAGTCTTATTTCTTAGCCATAAAAACACTTTTGCTTACCACTAGGCATCATAATCCAATACAGTTAATTCTGAGGAAGTTGTATGGGGACTGAGCTCTCAAGCCATTGGGACAAGTGACCCCAGTTAGCAGATGATTGGTAGCACAGGTTTTACTGTCTCCTAGTTTATATTCCAGCTATGTAAATAGAAAAATGAGAGCAGTTTAGGTTATTTGCACTGTTGAAAGGCACAAGCAGAGAGAAGTAAGAATTTTCTTGGACAAAACCTGTTCTAGAAGACCAAAAGAAAATTGTATCATCATCATATTAAAATTGTTTGTCTTCATAGTGATCAGAGGACTTTTTAAAAAAAACCTGAAACCAATAGTTACAAATAAATCAGACCCTCCCCCCACCCCCCTCGGCATGCTATATGCCATACAAACACAGAAACCACATACCACAAATAAACCCTTGAGTCTATCCCTAAAAGGTACCATCGGTCTTCTCTGGCAGAAAAATGGAATTGACTTCCAGAATCACAAGGCAGAGAGAAAACATTTTGCCTTAGTGGAGCTATAGCCATATTTCCCTAGTTCACTGATTAAGGGCATCTTTAAGTAACCCTCAGTGTACTCATAAGGTTGCTGGACTTATACTACAGGCTTGTTTACACAGCAAATTAGTGTGCACTGTGCAGCAAGCCGGGGTCTAAATCTACAGTGCTCTATCCTGCCGCGTACTAAATGGCTATATTGGTCCTGCTACCACATAGTAGAAGTTCTGTAGTGAACTTTGACCTACCGCTGTTTGACAGAGCGCCATGGAACTTGTAGTGTATAGTGACATGGTGTGTAGAGTGCTGTTGTACATTAAAATTCCATGTGATGTGTGTGTGTGCCTACCTTTGAATCCTGATGCCACTGGTGCCCTGAGCTGTATAGCAATGGCCGTACATGTAAGCAGAAGAGGTTAATACATTCACAGTGGAGCATGATACAGAAATTTAGACTGAAGGTCATTTTTCCCCCCCACTTATAGTTTATCTTCTAATTGGGGTAGCAGAACCATCACACCTCCTGCCTCCTGTTTTCTGCAGATTACTTTCTGCATCAGTAGTAACATGCATCAGTTTTCAATCCAGTGCTGCTTATCAGGTCCTAGTGCTTTTCCACCTCACTAGATTGTGGCCTGCTGCTACATAGCCAGTGACTGGTGGTTGTGACTTTGGAAGAGTGATCAAATGAGGGGGATCCATAAGAAACAAGACCAGCATTGATCAAACTGGACAAAAACACAAGTGTAATTGCAAAAACAACAAAACCCAAATATCCTCCCCCTTTCTGGGTGTCCCACTAATAGACATTACCTTGTCATGAAGTGAGCTGTAGCTCACGAAAGCTTATGCTCAAATAAATTTGTTAGTCTCCAAGATGACACAAGTCCTCCTTTTCTTTTTGTGAATACAGACCAACACGGCTGCTACTCTGAAACTTGTCAGACTAGACACTGTTTTCCTGACAGATTGTCCCAGAATGTGTTTCAAAGTATATTTGATTATGAAAATATTTGTACAAAGAGCAAGGGCCACTAGAGAACCATGCATATTCACACACATGGGTGCACACAATACTGTACTGCTGTATGGGTGTAATGATCAGAACTATCTTTGTCTGAATTGTTTCTCCTTCCCTTTCAGCAACCTCCAGAGGAAAAAACCCACATTTTTTAAAATTGCTTTGGGCCATGGAAATGTAATTTTAGTAAATTAAGACATTATCCTGGCTGGTTTATGACCAGTTTACTATGCCTTAATGCTCCCTCCTCCTTACTTTGCAACGTGAGACCTCAATAAACAATCCCATGATCTTTCCAAGATCATTCTGCAGACTTTTGTGATTCAAGGCAACAGCAGGTGATATTCATTTTGCAAAGAGAATATCAATGCTGGTGAAATATGTCATGTCAACAGCCCTAGAAAATAAGTATTACTTTGTCTAGCCAAATAAAGGATTCACCAACAGCAATGGCAATTCAAGCTTTCCCCACACTGCCCCATCAGTGTACCTCAAAGTGGATCTGGAACAGTCACTTCTATGGTAAAAGAGTTTAGTCTCAAAGAGGCTGGGTGCTGTACCATAGTCATTTTCTCATCCCCGATACCCCCTGCAGGCTGCCAGCCAACTTTTTTGGAGTGGGGGGAGGTCTTAAAGGGCTTGGCCAAGTCACAGAGTCCAAATGAACCCCTTCTAAGGTACTAAAAAGAGTCCAGCAAATAAAATTGTCTTTGCCTTTGCAAGGTCTTCAGTCTTGCTCTGGGTCCTTTTCATACAGCCCTTTGCTTAGGCTTCCAAATAAGCCCTACCCCATTTTGGCATTTATGCCATTTTACCTGTAGGTATTAGGGGAACTGAGGACCACCCATTACTCAGGGTGACAATCCAGGTACCTTATATACAGCAGGTACATACCACTCACTTCAATCCTTTGCAGCTAGCTTCCTGGGCCTCTTTCAATAAGGTACATTAATCTCCAACCTAATCTTAGGGCCAACATCTTCAGGTCCTTCTCTCTTTGCTATCTCAATGTAAAGTCAGCCAGCTATAAACTCTGACTACTTGCTAGGCTCCTTTAGCCAAAAAGCAGCACCAACCTTCACTCCTCCCTTCCCAGCCAGGAACTGATCTGCCAAGGCACTGCAGCTCTTTTTATCTGAGCCTGCTGGGCTATGATTGGCTGTCAGTAGCTCTTCTAGCCCTTGGAGGACCAGGTCTCTCTAGTTTCTAAGATGATTGCCCCAGTGAGGCCTCTCTAGGCAGGCCTGGAGGTCCTAGCTTTGCTGCTCCCATTTTCCTGCATCCTGGGGTGGGGTGTAGCACAGCAGCAGGGCCTCCAGCAGGGACACAAAAGATTGGTACACCCCATCATAAGTCACCATGATCTTTTCAATCCTTAGACTTTCAGTTAAGACTCACAGAGGGGTTCCAGGCAGCGTCAGTAGTAATGATAGTTTCATGATGTGGGCAGTTTTACACAGGGAATTGGACTGAGATTTAACAAATAACTTCATATTAACCATTGAAGAGCCATCAGAAAGCAAGATTTTTGGGTAGAATATGAATAGTATGACATTCAGGAGTGCTTTATTTCCTGCCCCAGTCACTTGACTAGTTAACCCTGTCATGTGGCTGCTGTTTCAGATAGAGCTAACCTGACCTAATTTTTCAATAATGATCTAGAAGGGACTGGTTTTACAGCTGAAGACTATGACCCTAAATTATCTACTCCCTGCACAAAAGAGGAAGCATTATAAAGTAACCGTTCTGCCAGATGTTACCAGTAGCAAAAAAAGGGACAGCTAGAATTAATTATCTAGGAGTTCCTCCTGGGAATTTAACCAATAACACTGGCTCAGGCTCCCACCAAGAATCCTGACAAAGAAAATAAAACTGTATTACCATCAAACACAAAACGTAACTGATTTTTGACCTAGATGCCCCAACCAGTCACATAACTGAAATGCACCTGAGGCCTGGCTCATTTATTCATTTCCCCTTGTTCACCAAGAGATACTAGCAGAGATCTCCCTCCCCTATGGAACCCCTGTCCATCTGGAGTTCTCAAGCAGATCTGGATCACTCTTGTATTTCTTCACCAACAGGTGTCAATAGTGAGCTCCTTATTCTCTAGGGGGTTCAGGCCACAGGGCTTACAGAAACTACCTCTTATCCCCAGAACTAGAACTGGTCAGAAAGTTTTCAATGAAACAGTTTTCTATCAGAAAATGCCATTTAGTCAAAATTAAAATGTTTTGTGGCAGAGTGTTGATTTCAACAAAATTTTTGACAGAAGAGTTTCAAAACAATTAAAAATTGAAATCACATATTGCATTTCAACTGCATCTTTATTTCAACATTTATATTATTATATTAATTATATTATTTTATATTGAATTAAAATTGTATATTTATTATATGCTATATTATGTTTAAAAATTATTGAAATGAAACCTTTTGACATTATCAATACAAAACATTTCAATACAGTCACTTTAATGTTTCCAAATCCAACTTTTTCAGAATTTCCAATTTCATGGACATTTAAAAATGTTGACTTTTCATCCCAATTCAGGATGAAAACAAGTTTTGAAATGTCAGAATTTCCTGTGTTATGGATATTTCATTTTTCAACCAGCTCTGTGCAAAACTATTGCTAATATCCAATATATGAGTTTGGGATTGATCCAGAATTTTCTCTGTGTGTTTTTAACAGGCACCTCATGTTGTTACTGCACAATCTGGAACCCTGAGACATTCTTTCAGAAAAATTCTGGGATGGGGGGGCAAAGTTGTACCAGCAATCCTGCTTCCCCTCCCTGGTGAGGATGTGGCTACTCATGAATGATTCACAGGCCAGACCCATCCTACAGGGGTTGGGGAGGTGGCAGGCTGGGGATGGGGTTGTCTCACCAATGGCTGGCCCAGGGCAGCCATCAAGGCCTGGCTCACCCCATGTTCAGCTCCAGCCCAGCCCATCGCTGGTGCTCCTATCCGGTAGGGAGTAGGGGATGACACTGTCAAAATAGCAATTAGGAGCCTCGGCCCTGTCCACCTCTCAGAAGCTCCTACAGTCCCAGGGGAGACAGTTCAGTGCCAGCTGACAATGAGCTATGAAAAGTCTGGGGGGGTGGAGCAATTGTCCCTCCACCTGCGCCATAACAAATGACGTCACTGTCTGGAACCTTTATTATGTGAAGCTCTTGGTCAACCAGCTCTGGTCTGCAGAGTTCAAAACATGTTTTGTATTTTAAGTATGCTCTTATGACAAAATTCTGCTTGCTTCCAAAACAGGAACATAGCTTCCATTAAAATAATTGAAAAGTGTCTTGATACATCTGAGGACAGAATTTGGCTTTTAAATTTCTACACTGGAAAATATTTATGGCTGTTAGGTAATAATAAAATAGAAGAGCCTAGAGTCCTGCCAGTCAGGGTTCATAATGGAGACCAGATTTTCACCATAAGTCTGTCTTGTCCTGATGCAGAGATGTCTGGTTTTGCAACCCCACGGGAAGCATCTATTTCACACAACTATGGACTCTGCTCTTACTTTTGTCTTCCTTGATAGATCCCTAGAATTTGCTTGTGGTTTGAGTTCACTAGGAACAATAATCTCCAGTTGGTCAGTTCTTTACTCAGGCCCTTTGTGTCACGGCTGGGTTGTGGGTGGCCAGACCTAGTAGTAAGGGCCAGAGTCCACAGTCACAAGACACGGGTAAGGAGTCATCTGGGTCAGGATACCAGGAGGTCAGAAGCAGGAGACAAGTTGGAGATCAGAACCACAAGTCAGGACCCAGAGTTAATCCAAGTGAAGATACCAGGAGGTCAGAGTCCAGAGACAAACTGGAGGTCAGAACCACAAATCCGATGCCATGTGTCACCCCAGGTCAGGATGCCAGAAAATCAAGCCAGGAGAGCAGGAACACATATTGAGCATCTGGGGCATGGGCAAGTGCAAGCCCACCCACATTTAAAGGCTCCTCCCCCCCAGCCTAAGGGGAGAAGCTACCAAAACCAGAGCCTATATGAGAACAGGGGACGACTAATGGAAAAACAGGGATGGGAGTAAGATTATAATGCCAAAATCAGGGAGCCAGAGGGGGACACTGAGTAGAGAATCCTGGACAGTCCCAGTGCTCTTAAAAGGCATCCAAGGAGCCAGTGGACATGGCCCAGAGGAACTCTGCCGGGATATGTGATCTAAGGGAAGAGCAGAAATAGTCTCCACAACTGCAGAGCACCTCCCGGAGCAGGAGCAGGAATCACAAGGCACACAGTCCAGAACAGGGTGGAACCCAGTTGTTCAGACAACTTCCTGCTACTGCTGCTGGAGTATGTAGGGCTAGCAGGCCAATCAGCTGCTCTGACAATTGGACTGAAGGGGTAGAGCCTCAAACTGGTGGTTGGCTTCATGAGTCCTAAGCAGGCAATCATCAGCAAGCTGCAAGATGGAGGGTTGTAGTGTGGCTGCTCCTATAAACCCTGGAGAGCCATGGGGCATGACACTTTGTGAGAACATAGCCTGTATCCACTCCTGTGTGACAGGTAATACTGCCAATAAAGGATGAAGAGCAGCCCTGGCTATATTTTATGACTGCTTTTGGCACCATGTTGTGCATCCCTGCCTTACTAGATGTGTAATAGTACTTCTGGGTAAACAAAGGCAAGTGAAAGAAATTGGTTGAAAAGATTCAGAGGCATAAGAGATCATTACTTCCTAAGGTGGAAGTAATTCACTTTTCCTTCTCTTTGCTAAAAGTTGCTTCACTGTACTCTGGATCTTTTCAGAGGAGTCTTTAAATGATTTTGTAAGTGTGCATATAGAGCTATAATTATCGTTTGTGATTAATCCTACCCACGCTAGAAAACTGTGTAAGCTTCTTTACCAAAGGGTATGTTTTAAGTTTCTGTACCATATGTATAATGTATAATGTAATTTGACAAGTGTTATGGTTGGGGGCGGAAAGGGGGAATTGGAAAAGAGAAATGTAAGCTAGAAGTGTTCTGCTTCTGCTAGGTTGGAGGGATTGCATGGGAGGAATAAGCCATGCTTCTGTTCTTTGATATGATCCTGAGAGTTACCAAGCACCTACTGATCCAGTTCCCAGCCCTGACTAAGACTGATTCATGTTGCCTTTGCAGTGCAACCTCCTGATTCCAAAATGCTCCTCAAACCATCTTTACCACTGCCATGAAGAGAATGAGCTGTGCTGTTTGAGAAAGAATCACCTCCAGATTGCTGTCTGAAGCTTCATGGAGGACATTTAACCTCTGGTTTTTAAGTATGAACATTTTTGAACCTCCTAAAAGCTTCATCTTCCCCAATAATTTTGGGGAATACTGCTTCTGTTTCCCACTCCTGTGAATTCAGAAACTCCAATACTCAAATGAAGCTGCAGGTATCTAAATAAACTCTTGAAGAGCTACTCTATGTCCGACTTTTGAATAGTGAAAACCATTTCCACTATGGGGGACAATTTAACAGCAAAGCCAACTTGTGGCTACAAAAATAGCGGGCAGGAAGTTCTCACTAATTCTAAGTAATCATTTACTTAAATTATCGTGAGGCAAATTTGTCACGTCCAAAAACATAGCATACCAATGATTAAAGATACACTATGATTCATTATTACAGTGAACGCCAGCTTATATCCTCTAAAAGTCATTATCAGTTTATCAGTTTGCATTACTATAATTGTTAATAGATATCACTTCATAGAGTAATTTTGAAAAGAGAACTAAAATTAAAATAGTTACAAAACTATGCTGAAACAAGACAAGATTATAGAAATACAAATTCCCATCTTTATTTTTCCCCTTTAATAAAAACTGCAAATAAGTCCTACATTATAACACCTTTAATAACTATTTCAACACCTTTCTGCCCATAAAAGTTGAAGGAATCTATTTTTTAAAAAGCTCCGATTAATTAAACACATTGTAACTAACTGCTTTCTCAGTTCCACTGGGGTAATTCTAGGCAAATCAAAGAAGTTACCCTTAATTCATACCAGCATAATAGAGATCACATCTTAGGTTCAGATTTCCAAACCTGTCCAAATTAGATGTCTATTCTCCTAGATTCCTTCAAAATTTCAGCCTTGATCATCTGCTACTGAGAGTTAGCCATGGTACCCAGGAAGAAGGCAGTTGATATAATATACCTCCTATGCTGCTGAGTATGTCAGGTACTGTAAATATGATGGCTGTCATCTTGGCCAATACATCAGCGATTTAACTTGGTACTTCCAGAGCTACAACAGCTTGAGTTAACAGCCAAGGCTCACTAGCAGCAGCTGTATGGATCAGAAACAGAGGGGAACCTGTAACATACCCTTCTAACTGAGATTCATATGCAACAGTAAAATGAGCTGTTGAATACTACAGATGTGTCCAGGCACAATGCATATGGAGTGAACATTTCAGGTACACCTTGGCAGGACACACCTACTTTACTAATGAAAACCTACTGTGTTCTTGCCAGTGCCTTGCATTTCTAGGTAGAAGATATTTACCATGCTAAGGAACATTACAATTGACCCATGAGTGTGATGTTATTTTAAACTGACTAGCTCACTAGTCACATGTATATTATTAGATATAATGACAACTATTAATTAATAACATGAAGGTTAGCATGACAGAAACATGATAGTTCATCAAATATGAACTGGGTGTGTGCAAGACCTTTCACAACTCTACAGAGGATTAAAGTATCTCTTTTTTTCCTCCCTTTAGCTTTCAGTTAAAGGGATTCGATTGTAGATGAAATGGAATTATTTTTGTCTAGAGTCCTTATTAAAAAAAAGAGAGAGAAAATGCCTTTTTCAATAAAACAAATTTGGGGGGGAGTATTTTTCTCAATTTTAGAGGTTTTTGTTGAACTCTCCTCCTCAAAAAAATATGAGGATGTTTTGGGGGGTTTGGTTGCTAAACTCTGAACAGTTTGGGGTTTGGGTTTTTAGATGAAAATGATATTACATCATTTCCTGACCAGCTCCACCAGACTTGAGTTCTTCAAAGAATGAAATATTTTCTTTAGCCACAGGACATGGGTAACATGAGAACAGCAGTGGAAACTTCCTCACATTACCATTGCCAATGTTCCTCAGCCCTGCTCTGAAACGGCTCCATTAAATTATTGACCTCTCCCTGAGAATGCCAAGGAGGTGCCAACACGTTGTGGTTGGTTTGTGATGTGAACACCTGCCAATATATTTTATCTATCTTAAGTAGTTATATACATCCTCCTCACTTACTGTAGTGTCTGAGCACCTCACAATCTTTAACATATTTATTCTCGTAACACCCCTGTGAGCTACAGAAATTGTATTATCTCCATTTTACAGATGGGGAACTGAGGCACGGAGAGGCTAAATGAATGCCGCACAAGAGAGGCCACATAAGAAGTCAATGGCAGACCAGGGAATTAAACCTGGGTCTCCTGAGTACCAGGCTAGTGACCTAAATACTGGACCTGTCCCTTAGGAATTGGCCTGAGACCCATTATAGTATTTCACTTAGGACACTGAACTGCTGATAATGAGCATTTGTCATTGGGCATACATATGTATGAAACCAAAGGAGGTGGCTGTGTTGTTTCCCCCATATGAACTGGGTTCATTTATAAGCCTCATGAAGGTTCAGCTGCTAAAATCTAGTCAAGACACAGGCTGTAGGTAGTGACTGGGAGTCCTGCAGTAATCCAACTTTGAAAGAGCAGAGGATCACATAAAGAGCTGTGACATATTGATCAGAGCTGCATTTCAATGGGCACAGTTTTTATATCATAGATTTCATGAGAGAAATATGAAATTTTTAAGGAAGGTGACACTTTCACTGCAGAGATGCCAACTCAGTTAAAAAATATTGATCTTGTACAAAAAAGGTTAGAAAAGAAGCTAGTTCAGCCACATAAAGATGTAGAAACAAGGCCATGTAAGAAAAGTGTTAGCTGGTTAAACAGAACACAGTCATGGCTAACATACACCCCTTTTTCTTGTTCATATATTGGAGCTCCTGAACTGGACACCAGATGTAACGATTTTACAGCCTAACAGATTATGATCTCTTTAAAATATGTTCAGAGAGAGAGGCTCTGCGGAAAGGTCCCCTTGTGGATTATGATTCAACACCTGACAAGGCTGACATGTGTGTAATGTGTTTTAGTGATTTTAGATCTGTTTTCTCTGAAATGCTTTTGTCAAAACAAATAATACTGTGCTTAAAGGAGGCTTTTTATAACTGTATATCCTCAGGTTTCAGAGTAGCAGCCGTGTTAGTCTGTATCCGCAAAAAGAAAAGGAGGACTTGTGGCACCTTAGAGACTAACAGATTTATTTGAGCATAAGCTTTCATGAGCTACAGCTCACTTCATCAGATGCATTTTCCATTGGATGCATCCACTGAAGTGAGCTGTAGTTCACGAAAGCTTATGCTCAGATAAATTTGTTAGTCTCTAAGGTGCCACAAGTCCTCCTTTTCTTTTTATATATCCTCAGCCATTGCTCTGAAAGAAAACAGAACTGCTGGGTCTCGACAAACTTTAAAAATTAAGGGAATTAGTTAGGAAAGTGGACTGGACTGAAGAACTCAAGGATCTTAATGTGGAGGAGGCTTGGTATTACTTTAAATCAAAGCTGCAGAAACTATCTGAATCCTGCATCCCAAGAAAGGGCGGGGGGGAATCATTGGGAAGGGGTACAGACCAAGCTGGATGAGCCAGCATCTCAAACAGAGAATTAAGAGAAAGCAGAAAGCATACAAGGAACATCTTTTTGAACATTTTTATTAATGACCTTGGCACAAAAAGTTGGAGTATGCTAATAACATTTGTGGATGGCACAACATTGGGAGGTATTGCCAATACAAAGTACCAGAATATCATACAGGATCTGGACAACCTTAAAAAATGGAGTAAAAGAAATGGATGAAATTTGATAGTGCAAAGTGCAAGGTCATGCATCTAGGGACAAACAACAAGAATTTTTGCTATAAACTGGGGACTTATCAGTTGGAAGTGACTGAGGAGGAGAAAGACCGGGTGGATTGGTTGATCACAGGATGACTATGTGATGCAAGATGCACCACCAATGTGATGTAGCTGTGAAAAAGCCTAATGCAATCGGAGGATGCATCAGGCAAGGTACTTCCAGTAGAGAAAGGGAAGTGTTAGTACCATTATACAAGGAAATGGTGAGACCTCATCTGGAATACTGTGTACAATTCTGGTCTCCATGGTTAAGAAAGATGAATTCAAACTGGAATAGGTGCAGAGAAGGGCTACCTAGGATAATCAGAGGAATGAAAAATCTACCTTATGAGAAAAGCCTCAAAGAGGATGGCTTGTTTAGCCTAACCAAAAGATGGTTGAGGAGATATATGATTGCTCTCTTTAAAATGTCAGAGGGATAAATACCAGGGAGGAAAATTGGTTAAAAGTAAGTGTCAATGTTTACACAAGAACAAATGGATATAAACAGGCCATCAACAAGTTTAGGCTTGAAATTAGACAAAGGTTTCTAACCATCAGAGGAGTGAAGTTCTGGAAAAGCCTTCCAAGGGGAACTGTGGCGGGGAGGGGGAGGGGGAAAGAGAACATAACTGACTTCAAGAATGAGCTTGATAAGCTTATAGAGGGGTTGGTATGAGGAGACTGCTTACAATGGCATGTAGATGATCTGCAACTGTTAACAGCAAATATCTCCAATGGCTAGTGATGTGACACTAGAAGGGGAGGCCTCTGAGTTACTACAGAGAATTCTTCCCAGGTGTCTAGCTGGTGGGTTTGGCCCCTTCTTCAAGGTCTAACTGATCAGCATATTTGGGGTAGGGATGGAATTTTCCCCGGGTCAGATTGGCAGAGTTGAGGCATGGGTCACTTGCATGAGTCAAGGTTTAAAGTAGTGTAAATGGTGGATTCTCTGTAACTTGAAGTCTTTAAATCATGACTGGAGGACTTCAGTAATAGGTTATAGGGCAATTACAGGAGTGGGAGGGCAAGATTCTGTGGCCTGCAAGGTGCAGACGTTAAAACTAGATGATCATGATGGTCCCTTCTGGCCTTAAAGTCTGAGTCTATGGACACAAGTCAGAGCATTTCAAGTAAATCATGGTTGATACATGGGAAACTCAACCCAGGGCCTAGTGTGGAGTGGGAGAACCCCAACAGACAGGTGACAGCTTGAGGCCTAAGACGTATAGGGATGAACGTGGACAGAGCAGGAGGGGTCATAGCTTGCCTGTCAGCTATGACAGGAAAAACTCAAGAACAGGATACCAGTGGCAGATCTTTTATTCATCCCCTTTCTCGACCCTCCCTTGTCCTTTCCTTAGTTGACCCTTGTGCACTGCTGCATAGGGAGCTGGAAATTATTGATTCCTTCAAAACATAAGGGGTTTGCACATCCCTGCATCAACCCTCCACAAAGCTAGCTTCCTGCTCCTAACACAACAGACTGAATCTCAGAATCCTGGCTATGGGGCAAGGCTCAAGAAGCTATAGTCTGCATTGCTGACACAACTAAGGGTCAGCTTGGAGTCAGAATAGGTGAGCCATGACAAGTCAGAATCCAAGTGGGTCCACTGAGGTTGTACAGCAGGGGCAGGGTGAGGGGCAGAGCAGGGGAACCTTGAACCAGTCTTGAGGCAAGGTATCAGGAAATGCAGCAGGGTCTGTCTACAGCAGTAAGCCATGGTCCACTTAGTTGCACAGACAGCCTCCAGATGTTTCCTCCAGGCCTGAAAAAGTGTGCCTTAGCCAATTGGGGCCTCTGTGGATGGGACATCTAGTGAAAATTGAGCCCACAGGACATCTAGGCTGTTGTTCCCAACACTGTCAGAGTTGTCAAATGGTGATATGGACATGGTAGCTGCCTGGGAGCCAGTACATGTGGGTTGTAGACTGGCAGATCCTCACACTGTGCCCATACCTCTTCCAAGGGGATATACAAGGTTGCACGGATGCAAACTGGATTTTCCTGCTACTGCAAAAAAGTGATGAACAAAAATGTCACCTTCTTACTCAACATATCTGCTCCTGGTGTATCTTCTAATTATATCTTATTTCACTGACATAACTAACTGTGTACTACAGATCCAATGAAGCAAACAAACAAGTGCATTGGATTCCATTATAGCACACACATTATCAACAAAATAATAATGTGCACACCAACCTCAAGATCTTTATTACTGGTAACAAATTAGAAACTACACAGATAGATTTTGACTAGACAAGCTGAGTTTCCATGGCTCACAGTTAGAAAAATCTTTTGAAAGGTACCAAAAATAAAAGAAAAAACCCTGAGCAAATTTGATAATGAAGTCAGGGAAAGAACAGACAGGGAACCCCCTCAGGGTCATTTTCATAGAACACCTCTCCTGACTTTGCATGAACTCAAGCTCTGTGAAAGAGTCTCATTGCCACCACGCCAAAAAATAGACCAAGAAATTATACATTTCATGGCCAAATTCAGCATGGCTTCGAAGAGTATTTTTATAAAAAAGTAATAGAAGTAAAAGAGTCTAACTAGCCATCCATTGTAATCATCATATAAATATAATTTACATATGTACTGTATATGTACTTACATTCCCCTTCTTTGAATATGAAGGATGAAATTGCCTATCCCATTTTTTTTTCTGAGATTCCTATTGGCTGAGGTGACACCTTTAGCAAAGGCGAAACTGATCAACCTGAAAGGTCTCCACTGAACTCAGCCAAGGCTAAACATGACCTCAGCAGCTGTTTCTGCTTTAAGGTCACTGAGAAATTTATAAACTGTTTTCCTTTCCCGCCCTCCTTAGGATTAAATAGTAATATGGTCAAGAATAACTGACTTGAATGTAAGTCTCAAGAGTGAGTCCAAAGACAATAAATATACCCAATGCAGAGATAAAAGGTTCAGAAAAAGATTCATTTGGGGTCATCACCACAATTAGTGGCTGATCCTCTGATACAACTTGCTCCAGTTCTTGCCCACTGATAATGTGCTATTAAATCAAAAATGCATCTGTCACCACAGGGTTTTGGCAGTGTCTATATCCTCTGAGGTTAGATGAACCAGTTAGGATGAAAAAAAAACCTGATCAAATATATACAAACTATGTAGAATAGCCTCTCAGCAAGGGAAGAAATGGAAGCTTGGTAACTAAGCTTCTGTGGATAAAACACTAGTAAATGTACTGTAGGGAACAATCCTGCATTGGCAGAGAGCTGGACTGGATGATCTACTAATTGTTTTCCATTGGTTCAACTAGAACTGACCAGTCCCTTCCCAAACCTTCCCCTGTTTCCACAACTAAAGTCCAACTGAACATTTTCTAAAATGCTCATATGTTTGGATCTTTTCTTTTCCTCCCTATTCTCCTGCTGGAGTCAGGACTGGAAGTGCCAGGAATCTCTCTCTCTCTCTCTCTCTCTCTCTCTTTCCCAAGGGACTGGGTCTGCTGGACTTTACAGTTGCTTGGCAGAGCCAGGACAGCCTAATGCAGCTGCAGCAAAGCTAAGAAACTGGCCCAAGAAATATGGAATGATTGCCTAGAAGCATTCAAAATTTCCCATGTTATACCAGCCCCTGTTGCCAAAGGCGCACTATTCACAGACACAGTGTTGTGCAGTGCAGCTGTGAAAAAAAATAAGTAAATTGAACAGCAAAATCAGAGGGTTACATTTGCTATTCACAAATATGATCTGATTTAGTAAATAGCGCATAAGAATAGCATACATTTTGAGTAAAAAGGAATCTTTTTTCCCCACCAAAATGTTGAGATGTTTGAGAAAATTTGGAGAAAGAGTAAGGGGCAATATAAAACTATCATCTACTGGTAATAGAAGGAAATTTCTCTCCATGGATGGAACTATATCACATAACTAGGGGCATGATAAGGATTTTATGCCTTACTCTGAAAAATACTATTTATTTATGTGTTCATTCATTCTATTTTGGTAGCACTTACGGACCCCAGTCAAGGAGCAGTACCCTATTGTGTTAGACACTGAACAAACACAATCCACAGAAAGTCCTTGCCCCAGAAAGCTTCCAATCAATGGTTGTTGTCCATTTTGAGAGAAAAGATACCTGTCTAAACAGACTATTGGCCTGTTTCCACATGGCAATTCTTGCTTCTTATGCCAGCTCAGTAAAATGAGGGGTAAAGAAAGACATGGAGGGCAGTAATTTAGTAATATAGCAATCAGATAGAATTCTTTTCATGGTTGCTCCAAAAGTCACCACTGAAATCAATGTAAGAAATCTGTGCTTGCCTAGAATTTCATGGTTGTCTGAAGCTCCACTCAAAACTTCATGATGGCAACATAGTAAGAGCTTGGATCCTTCTTTTCTGGCTCCTAATACTAGAGGTACCGGAGAATCTCTATTAAGTCTTACTATGATCCATGGTGAGTTGTTCTGTTATTACCTAGCTATGAGCAGGTGCAATATATACATTGTCAATGAGCCTTAAATCCTTTAGATGGATTTGCATTCTATTTATTTACAGGTTTCAGAGTATCAGCCATGTTAGTCTGTATCCGCAAAAAGAACAGGAGTACTTGTGGCACCTTAGAGACTAACAAATTTATTTGAGCATAAGCTTTCGTGAGCTACAGCTTCATCCGATGAAGTGAGCTTTAGCTCACAAAAGCTTATGCTCAAATAAATTTGTTAGTCTCTAAGGTGCCACAAGTACTCCTTTTCTTTTTATTTATTTACAGTTCTCACTAGTTACAATCCTTTCATTCTTTGAACCAGATACTCTGCCCCATTAAGTCAGATTTCACTGTCAAAGCAGTAAAAAGTGATGCTAAAGTTGCTATGGGGCAGCTAAAGATTCCCCTCTGATGGAAACCAGCATACTCAGCTTTATTACAGCTCCTCTTGGTCCCATCCAGTAGCAGGACAAGGCAGGGTGTTCTAGGGGTAGGAGGAGATGTAGCTAGACCTTGATGTGCTTTGCTGATTTTCTGCCAGCAATATGTCTCTAAAGTTATGTCTACGCTGCAGTTAAAAACCCACAACTGGCCTGCCACCTGATTCGGTCTCATGGCTGGGTTTGTTGGGCTGTTGAATTGCAGTGTAGATGTTTGGGCTTGGGCCACAGCCTGGGCACTGGGATCCTTTCATCTCGCAGGGTGCTAGACCCTGGGCTCCAGCCTAAGCTTGGAATTATCCACTGATATTAAACAGCCCCTTACCTGACATGGGCCAGCCATGGATGTCTAATTGCAGTATAGATAAACTCTAAAACTTCTTGTAGACTTAAGATGGAGTAGCCCAGAAGTTACTGTAATGTGCACTGGGGAGTAGTTCAGCCTACTAGCCCCATTCCCAGGATTGAAGCAGAAAGGTGGTTTTAAGCCAGCTCTACTTCCCCACCCCAGCCACAGAGCTCAAAGCAGCTGAAGTCTCCCTCTGTGTTTATACTCCTGTCTGACTACTTGTTTGTTCAGATTATATGTCCTTCCACCACGATTCATTTGAGCTCTTTTTCATAGCATTTGTTTCAGTCACTTGAAAAATAACATCCTCCTTTTTATAACTATCTTAAAACATGCAAATAAGGTCAGTAAGTTAATGGTATAGGGGGTGGGTAAGAATATGAAATTTGACAAAGATTTGCCACTATTTTACAACAGAAATTAAACAATGACAACAACAAAAAAATCCCAGGTTCCTTATGGCTGTGCTTCTAAATTCTTACTCTCCAATAATTATATGCAATAAGAAAGGAGAGAAGAGAAAATAAAAGAGAATCATTGATCCATAAAGTGAAAACAAAAAAGGAAATACATTAGTGGGTACGTGAGTTTAATATACCTTAAAAAAAGTTGTTGCCTGGGTCCATTTCCAAGGAACTAAGCACACAATTATATAACATATAATTACTTAGATTGCAAGTTACTTAGAGGCAGGTCAGTATGTCCTGGTGTTTGACTGAAAGGACTAATGAAATAGGGGCTTTCCACTTGTTCTTTGCTTGGGGGAAAATTATTTATTAAATAATCCAGGGGCTTAAAAGGGCATTAGCGGTTTGTTTTCTGGTTTTCATAGGAAATAAATATTCCACAATCAATTTTCTTACTTTCTTAATAAAAGTGAATGTAATGCTGATGGAAGCTGTCAGACTGGTAGTCTTGGAGAATGCAAGCCCTTTGTTTCTCCATAGAACAGGGAAGACACTGGAGATAGCACTGTAAGCTTTCACCAAACTGCCCCACCATCATAAACTAATTTTGCTCAGGAGGGAATCTCTGGAAGCAAGAAATATAAATATCTCTTCAGTGTGTGGCCTCTCTCTTGAGATGGCCAACAAGATATTTTTCTTGTTTTTTTTTTATTAATTGTGTTGTGGATCAGGACCTCACTGCTTAGGTGCTGGGAAAAAAAGAACAAAAAGATATTCCCTGCCTCCAAAAGCTTAATGTCTAAGTGACCTTGCATTGTTATGCAGATACAAACTCCCAATAGGAACTAGACTGAGTTTGCCAACTCTTAAGTAAGGGAATATGTTTGTGACAGACATGACTTCAGTGACAAAACCCATGTCATTTAGGGTTCTTTCATTAAAAAGTCATGGAATGAGATCCTGGCCCTATTGAAGTCAATGGGAGTTTTCCATTAGCTTCATTGTGGCCAGGATTTCACCCATGGTCATTGCCACACTGTCCAGCCTTCTACTGAGCAAGATCCTCTCTTGGATATGACAAATATGGCTCTGTATATTTCCAGTATAGTGGAGCACAGATTTTCACATGGTTTTAAACCATTACTTAAATATCACATTTTATGGTAAAATGAAGGACAATTATTTGCCTTTTCTCATAATTTCCCATGGAAAAAACACTTAACATCATTTAATATATTGTGTGTCATTAATTACTAGGTCTTTTTAAGAAGAAAAATTAAGATTTTTTTTGCATATTGTGCCTGATGAAGCCATGACTTCTCATGGTGAAAAACTAGTCTTAGGAACCTTGTCTGTGCCCATAAGGGGAAACTCACCCAAAACTACTGGGGGCTGGTTACACAAGCACCCAACTATAGGCTTCACAAGCCTTACTCTTTCCGTCTGCAGGTTAGGAATTTGTGCATCTCAGTCCTTAGCCTCCCTGATTGAGTCCTTGGGGCAGAGCAGAGAGAACCTGTGGCCAAATATCTGGAGAGAGTTAGCCCCCAGAATTCTGCTCTGGCCCCAGAGCACAGGTCCTGCCAACTCATCTGTACACCCCACTTCATTACGCCTGAATGCCCAGTCCCTCGACTTCTGGACACCCATAATGTGCACAGATTTGCTGCCTCCTTGGAAGCAGTGCACCCCACATTCACTAGCTTCACCTAAGTTCAACATTCTCCTTAGCACACAGCATGCAGTAAAACAAAGAAGAAGCTTATTTGACAAAGCTTAAGATAAAGATTCAAACAGAAGCAAGTATAAGGATTGCAAACATTGTTACAGATAAAAAAAATGCAATCTAGAGCCTATATTTATTAAAAAGTTTCTTTCCTCTCTAATAAGGTATTTCCCACCAAGCATCCGTCTGTATAGTACTTGTCTAGTAGAGATAGCTGGGATCTATTTTTCTTGTGACACTGAGGCTGGCAGAACCTCACCTCTCTAATAGATGTGCATTCTCTCTCCTATTATACAGTTCCAGACATTTGTCTCTTTTCATAACCAGGATGTTTTGTTAACTTAAATTAGCCCCTGTTGGTTCACCTATTGAAGTTTTTTTTCTCCGGTCATTTTGTATTTTGTAACAGTCCAAGGCCACACCTGGCCCAGAATGTCAACACTTGGCTGAGTTGAAAGATGTCAATTGTTCTCACTCTTGATTGAGTTAGCTCTGGCCCCAGGTGACCAGTTTCACTTCCCGCAGCTTTGGGACATAATAATCTTCATGTTACATAACTCTTAAAATATTTTCTATAGATACATCCCACAATAACCATGACAACCATCAAGTTCTTAGCTTCGACAGAGACCATATATGTCCCCTTTCAGTCACATATAGTGAAGATGGCAAACACAGGGGAAACATGTCCATTGGGGCATGTCTAGTCAGGTCTCTGTATATAGCCATGTAACTGTGTACCCCTCCCTCTGTTGCCAACAAGAGGTGCCAGGGGCACAGTTACAATATTGGATTTTTTCCAGCCTCCTCTCTTGGTCACTTATTTGCACAATGACTGGGTATATATGAACTAGTGCACTTTCCTATACTAAGGTTGGAGTTGCTTTGGATTTGGGTCCCTTGAATCAGTGACTGGATGATTTCCCCTCCTATCTAGCCAATCAGAGGTAGATCTGGTGGGATCATCCTCACTCTGCTCCTCTTTGCCTAGGACTATTTCTTGCACCTCCCACCAGGCCTTCCTTCTCCTGCTTAGTACTCAGGTAACTTTAATTTTATTTTATGTTAGGAGAAATTTATATGTAGCATTAGCCCAGGGTGGACATTTTTGTTTTATATCTTTTGTGCATGGTTCCAATAAAGACAGGAATTTTATGTTGGCTAATGTTAAAGTAGAGAGAGACCTGCGCCGCAAAGTTTAAATCCAGATTTCACCAAACTTCAGAGGAATTCAAATCAATGCTAGGATTTGGGATGGATTCTGTTTTAAATTGAATTGACCCACTCTTTCCCCCAGTATAAAGTTATAGTTGCTCGGTAACTCACTCTGGTCCATCTAATACACTACTGCCAAATGGCCTTCTCGGCACTTCTCTTAAAGACTTCCCACCTAAAATTGATATTGATCCATTTAGGATGTATGCAGATTCTTTCAGCCTTGGCAACTGGATTCATAAATAATCTCTGACTGCTGCCAACATGACTGGCCTGTCCCCTCCTCATAAACCCATGGTCTAATCATTAACTCCATAGTGATTCAGGAGTTTTGCAAGTGGGGCCAACAAATGAGTGACCAGAGCTGATAAATTTATTGGGCAGTGAAAGACTAAAGTGTATGAGTAAGCAATGGAGAAGAGAGAGAAAACTGAATCAGGTTATGAATAAGGCAGGAAACAAGCCAAACATCCTTCCACAAAAACACACAAACAAAAAACAAAACAACCCTCCCCCCCAACCTTGAGTTCTCCACAAAATATCAGAACCTGAGGAGGAAAACATGGAGTCATTTAACGGTGCTACAGCCTTCCGCAAGCCAACATTTTCTAAATACTAGTCATATAGGAACTCAGTTTAGGGCCTAGATGGTACTTTCAGAATCCAGAAGAGGAAAACAAGCTGTGGATATAAATACTTAAATAGGGCTTTGCAAAGCTATAAACTGGGGTGGATGTTATTGTAATCACAATTGGGCATGTCTAAATCTAGCCATTCTCACCTCAGGCTCTCAACAAAATCTGTTAAACGTACTTGCTTCACTGACTTCTCAGAGCTGGTATATGCCCAAACAGCCCTGTCAAGGAAAGAACAAACTTTTCAAAGCGTTCAAAAGGTCTGTGGGGCCTCTATGCCTATTTGCTTCCTTTATTCCAAAATTCATCGGAGAAAGACAGAAGTGAAATAACACAAATGATTTATTTGTTAACAGTTCAACTCCCTGCGACAATGTTTCTAGAGAAACAAATATGAAAGAGTTGTCTGGTTAAAAATCTGCCCTAAAAATAAATCCTTAATGCTTTCTTTTTAACTTGGATTTATTCAATGGACCAGAGAGGCCAATGTAGATTACTGAGTAATATTTTCCAGTTTGGAAAGCATCGTGCAAATAATTTCCATTTTAAAATACAGAAAGAAAAGAAAAACCATGGATGAACACATCATAAACCCTAGTATCTTATATTTTGAAAATGCTCATGTCTTCATCCCCAATCTTTCAATGAGTTCTGTGCAAGTGTAGAGCAGTTGCTGTTTTATATATGAATGTGAGGTATGGCTGTGGAAACCAAAGGTCATTGTCTGTTTTAGAAGGCAGGGCCCTGGATTGCACGGGGAAAGATCAGCCAGAGACAGCCCACAGTTTACAGGGAGCTCTGGTTTCTGTGTCATGTAATGCTTCAATAAAAGTCACATCATTTTTAACTTTGAGCTCTCCTTGCTTTAAGGCAATGAACAACACACTTTAACAGAGTGCCATGCAGGTTAAAGTGTCTGCCTGTGTGGATGCAGTATTAGGTTCTGAGCCAAAGTAATCATCTATCTATCTATCTATCTATCTATCTATCGAGTTGTAGTTACTCAGATCCTTGCAGGTTAAGGAAATAAAACAACTGCTATCATAAAGACTAGTTTCAGAGTAGCAGCCATGTTAGTCTGTATTCACAAAAACAAAAGGAGTACTTGTGGCACCTTAGAGACTAACAAATTTATTTGAGCATAAGCTTTCGTGAGCTACAGCTTACTTCATAGGATGCATTCAGTGGAAAATACAGTGGGGAGATTTATGTACACACACAGAGAACATGAAACAATGGGTTTTATCATACACACTGTAAGGAGAAAAGGAGTACTGGTGGCACCTTAGAGACTAACAAATTTATTAGAGCATAAGCTTTCGTGAGCTACAGCTCACTTCATCGGATGCATTTGGTGGAAAAAACAGAGGAGAGATTTATATACACACACATAGAGAACATGAAACAATGGGTTTATCATACACACTGTAAGGAGAGTGATCATTTAAGATGAGCTATTACCAGCAGCAGGGGGGGGGAAGGAGGAAAACCTTTCATGGTGACAAGCAAGGTAGGCTAATTCCACCAGTTAACAAGAATATCACAGTGCCGCGATGGGTACCCACATGGCCCCACAGTATGCCAACATTTTTATGGCTGACTTAGAACAACGCTTCCTCAGCTCTCATCCCCTAATGCCCCTACTCTACTTGCGCTACATTGATGACATCTTCATCATCTGGACCCATGGAAAAGAAGCTCTTGAGGAATTCCACCAGGATTTCAACAATTTCCATCCCACCATCAACCTCAGCCTGGACCAGTCCACACAAGAGATCCACTTCCTGGACACTACGGTGCTAATAAGCGATGGTCACATAACCACCACCCTATATCGAAAACCTACTGACCGCTATTCCTACCTACATGCCTCTAACTTTCATCCAGATCATACCACTCGATCCATTGTCTACAGCCAAGCGCTACGATATAACCTCATTTGCTCCAACCCCTCAGACAGAGACAAACACCTACAAGATCTCTATCATGCATTCCTACAACTACAATACCCACCTGCTGAAGTGAAGAAACAGATTGACAGAGCCAGAAGAGGAGCCAGAAGTCACCTACTACAGGACAGGCCCAACAAAGGAAACAACAGAACGCCACTAGCCATCACCTTCAGCCCCCAACTAAAACCTCTCCAACGCATCATCAAGGATCTACAACCTAGCCTGAAAGACGACCCATCACTCTCACAGATCTTGGGAGACAGACCAGTCCTTGCTTACAGACAGCCCCCCAATCTGAAGCAAATACTCACCAGCAACCACACACCACACAACAGAACCACTAACCCAGGAACCTATCCTTGCAACAAAGCCCGTTGCCAACTCTGTCTACATATCTATTAAGGGGACACCATCATAGGGCCTAATCACATCAGCCACACTATCAGAGGCTCGTTCACCTGCGCATCTACCAATGTGACATATGCCATCATGTGCCAGCAATGCCCCTCTGCCATGTACATTGGCCAAACTGGACAGTCTCTACGTAAAAGAATGAATGGACATAAATCAGACGTCAAGAATTATAACATTCAAAAACCAGTTGGAGAACACTTCAATCTCTCTGGTCACTTGATCACAGATCTTAGAGTGGCTATACTTCAACAAAAAAGCTTCAAAAACAGACTCCAACGAGAGACTGCTGAATTGGAATTAATTTGCAAACTGGATACAATTAACTTAGGCTTGAATAGAGACTGGGAATGGATGAGTCATTACACAAAGTAAAACTATTTCCCCATGGTATTTCTACCTCCCACCCCACCCCCCACTTTTCCTCTGATATTCTTGTTAACTGCTGGAATTAGCCTACCTTGCTTGTCACCATGTAAGGTTTTCCTCCTTTCCCCCCCTGCTGCTGGTGATGGCTTATCTTAATTGATCACTCTCCTTACAGTGTGTATGATAAACCCATTGTTTCATGTTCTCTGTGTGTGTGTATATAAATCTCTCCTCTGTTTTTTCCACCAAATGCATCCGATGAAGTGAGCTGTAGCTCACGAAAGCTTATGCTCTAATAAATTTGTTAGTCTCTAAGGTGCCACCAGTACTCCTTTTCTTTTTGCGAATACAGACTAACACGGCTGCTACTCTGAAAACTGTAAGGAGAGTGATCACTTAAGATGAGCTATTACCAGCAGGAAGGTGGGGGAGGAAGAAAACCTTTTGTGGTGATAATCAAGGTGGGCCATTTCTAGCAGTTGACAAGAACGTCTGAGGAAACTATTTCCCCATGTTATTTTCCCCCCACCCCCCACAGTTCCTCAGACGTTCTTGTCAACTGCTGGAAATGGCCCACCTTGATTATCACGAAAAAAGGTTTTCTTCCTCCCCCCCCTTCCTGCTGGTAATAGCTCATCTTAAATGATCACTCTCCTTACAGTGTGTATGATAAAACCCATTGTTTCATGTTCTCTGTGTGTGTATTTTCCACTGACTGCATCCGATGAAGTGAGCTGTAGCTCACGAGAGCTTATGCTCAAATAAATTTGTTAGTCACTAAGGTGCCACAAGTACTTCTTTTCTTTTTGCTATCATAAACATATTTTGGGGAAAAATCTTATGTCTCTTGTGGTTACAGGGAGACCAATGCCTCTTCCACCCCATACTCCCAACCCCCCAGAAAAGAAGGTGTTATTACAGCTTGGTTGTTGTGTCTGCTCATAAAAGGGTGGAACAACTTAGCAGTAATCAGTAACATTATAACATTTATTTACAGTAGACAATACCTCTGCAGAACACCTCTAGATGGTCATTTTTAGGGTTCTTATAATATGTGGTTTAACAGGCATTGGTGAGGCCTCATCTGAAGTACTGAGTCCAGTTTTGGGCCCCACACTACAAGAAGGATGTGGAAAAATTGGAAAGAATCTAGTGGAGGGCAACAAAAATGATTAGGGGCCTGGAGTATATGATTTATGAGGAGAGGCTGAGGGAACTGCGATTATTTAGTCCGCAGAAGAGAAGAATGAGGGGTTATTTGATAGCTGCTTTCAACTACCTGAAAGGGGGTTCCAAAGATGATGGGTCTAGACTGTTCTCAGTGGTAGCAGATGACAGAACAAGGAGTAATGGTCTCAAGTTGCAGTAGGGGAGGTTTAGGTTAGATATTAGGAAAAACTTAGGAGAGTGGTAAAGCACTGGAATAGGTTACCTAGGGAGGTGGTGGAATCTCCTTCCTTAGAGGCTTTTAAGGTCAGGCTTGACAAAGCCCTGGCTGTTATGATTTAGTTGGGGTAGGTGCTGCTTTGAGCAGGGGGTTGGATTAGATGACCTCCTGAGGTCCCTTCCAACCCTGATATTCTATGATTCTATGAACAGGAACCTGAGGTGGTTGAAGGGAGAATGATGAGAATGATGATTAGGGGTTTTTTCCCATACCATAGGGACAAGTTGGGGGCATTGAGAGAAAGGGTTTCCTATGGCTTTTGCTTAGAAACGGAACTTTCACAGACAATTATTTTATTTTAAGTGGATGGGGAGAAATTTATTTCAATTCAAACTATTTACATTGATCCTCATTTCCTCCTGCTGACATTTCTACAATAAATTATCATGTCCATCTCTTCTCCATCCCATCGCACACTCACCGAAAAAGTGGTAATGCCTCTTACAGGGCTCCAGCTTCAAAGATCTCTTGTTGACATTCAGAAATTCCCAGTAAATTAGGAACTTGAGCCTAAATTTTCAGAAATATTCCAGTATGGTTCTGGCTTTTCAGGACTGGCTGTTTAAATAATGTTCAAATCCAGGTTAACCAGGAATTGTCTTTAAGAACTGTGTTCAAACATTTTTATTCTACAAGCACAGATAGGATCGAAGGGCACTGGTTGGCATCTGAAGATTCCTAGGTAGCATTATCTAAGAGAGTCAGAATATTTCAAGGACCTTTCTTCCCTGTGTAAAATAATTCTAAAGTTGTCACATGTTGTTTAGTGAGGAACATCTAGATGCATGAATAAAAGCACACAGCCTTTTTGTACATTTTATGAATCCATTTCCCTGCCTATACCTGGGGCCAATTTTTTTTGTTTTGTTTTTATTCCCCCCCCCCAACCCGTCACCACAGCCCTCACTCATATCACTTTGTCATTTTTAAGTATTTTAAGATGGTTTTCACTTTCTGACTGTCCCAATAAATCTACCCTAAATTGCTTATGCTTGTAACTGCAGTATCTGCTCAACTAGCAGATTTATAGTTCACTGAATGATTAGATTCCAAATAGAGCTGCTTTTATAACAATATCAAACAAGGAATATTTGAAAGTAGAGAGAAGTCCCAATTTATTATTTTTTTCTGATTTTTTTACTGGAGTTTTATTTAATCTTTTTACATTTCAGCAAAGTTAAACACAGCCAAAGTTAAAGAGTTCAATGCTGTTGTTACTGAATTCCAAAACAATAATATTGATAGAATTTGTGGTTAAAAATAATATGTTACATAATATGTAACAATAATATATCAGGTTTTTCCTCTGTAGATCGCAAAGTGATTTATAAAGGTGGGT
Source organism: Dermochelys coriacea (assembly GCF_009764565.3). Taxonomy (NCBI): domain Eukaryota; kingdom Metazoa; phylum Chordata; order Testudines; family Dermochelyidae; genus Dermochelys; species Dermochelys coriacea. The sequence goes on along the minus strand of NC_050073.1, from coordinate 92,694,945 downwards.
AAATATGAACATAGAAAATGGAGGCACAGAAGTATAAAGCAACTTGCCAAGAATCCTATAGTTTGTCAATGCAAGAGTGAAATTTGTGCTGTTTCTTTTAGAGCTTGTCTAAGGGCAGGGTCTACACTTAAAATGCTGCAGCGGTGCAGCTGCATGGCAGTAGCACTTCGATGAAGATGCTAGTAGGCCAACGGGAGAGCATCTACTGTGCACGTAGCTAATCCACCTCTGTGAAATGCAATAGCTATGTTGACAGACCCGCTGACATAGCACTGTCTATACCAGGGGATAGGTCAGTATAACTGCTTCACTCAAAGGTGTGGATGTTTCACACCCGTGAGCAATGTAATTATACTCATGTAAATTTGTAATGTAAACTTGGCCTAAGAGAAGCTATACAGGGGATTGGCAAACAGGGATTCTAAAACAGGGATTGGCAACGTTTGGCATGTGGTCTGCCAGGGTAAGCCTCCTGGTGGGCCGGGCCGGTTTGTTTACCTGCCGCATCCACAGGTTTGGCTGATCGCAGCTCCCACTGGCCGTGGTTCGCCGTTCCAGGCCAATGGGGGTTGCGGGAAGCGGCGCAGGCCGAGGGATGTGCTGGCCGCCGCTTTCCGCAGCCCCCATTGACCTGGAGCGGCAAACCGCAGCCAGTGGGAGCTGTGATCGGCTGAACCTGTGGATGCGGTCAAACCTGTGGGCTTACCCTGGCGGGCTGCGGGCCACACGTTGCTGATCCCTGTTCTAAAACATTATAGTTAAAACAGTACAACCCTCATACTGTGGACACATTTATGTCGACATAGAGGTGCTTTATACTGTTATAGCTTTCCCCATACCTGAAGGGGAATAAGCTACATGGTATATGACAACTTTTATATTGATATAATTGCATCCCCACTAGGGATTGTAGTGGCATAACCATTCCAGTAAAAAAAAAACAAAATCCCACTCCTAACTGAAATAGTTTAGACCAGACGTTGCATTAAACTGGCTTTAAGGGCTTACAGTCTTTGCATCCTACTGAACCTGAGCTGTTCCCTGAGAGCCTGTCCAAGCTGCATCAGCCTCCCTGGACTGCACAGAATCTCCTTCACAGCACTATTGCTCTGTCCCTGCCCCTCACATGCCTGCACCTCCAGCCTCATGCCAGAATAGCCAGGACTTGCGAGGAGTCCTTGGAGAACAGATTTATAGCTGTCTTCCATAATGCCTTGGCTGGCTCAGGGTTTTTTTTAGAGCACCTTTTCACTTATCCAGATCTTTCAACTGGCATAAAGGGGCCATAATAGGAGTGACGCTGTCACCCCATGTTTGTTGATAGTCAATCCTATACTCATTTCACATTATTCAGGTGAATACATGTAATCAAATCTCATGCTTCAGGACATAAACTGACCCCGCTGCAAGGATCTGGATGAGCTTCTATTCCCATACACCATTACTCCCACCCACTAGCAGCATTACAAAATAGACTATGTATATTATAGGAGGTGGGATCATCCTGTCCCTCTTATGCATCTAGTGTTGGACAGTGCTGGGGGCAGTTTGCCAGATTAGATGGGCTATGTTCTGAGCTGTAATTCCATTTTCCTAAACAGTGATTCCTCTTATAAGATCTGGATGGGAGAGAAGGGGTGGAGTGATATTGTCTTTGGAAAAAGCTGCTGACTTTATGAACCTTTCCAGTGCCTATGTGTGTGCATATGTTTTAATGTTTGTATAGTTCCTATGTTCCTGCCAGTGTATATTAGATGGGCTACAAATTCATTCCTAACTTTCACCTTATCATTTCATTGCAAGTCAGTTCAGGACTAGCTCATTCCAAAGCTCCATAATTTTTTCTTTATGTCTACATTTTCCAAGTCTCTATGCATGTAGTAGTCCTTTAATTCACAGAGACATTCCTGTTATTTGAATAAGCATCTAGGAAAGGGTTTCTTGCCCAGTACTTCACAGACACATTCCTTTACTTGGATACATGTTATATTGTAGGAATGAGAGAAGGTCAGAATTGAACAAAGACTATAATTGGAACCAAATTGAATCAAAAACTATTGTGAAATCTAGAAAAGTTTGGTCAACTTGAAAAAAGGAAATCTCTAGATGTATGTATAAATATAATATTATTGATATTTATTTGTATTCCATTAGAACCCGCATATTAAGACGTCATCCCTGCTCAAAATTGAAAGAAGAAAAGAAGCATCTCAAAAGAAGGAGAAATACAGAAATACCACCAGAAAGGGTTAGGGTAAGGGTAGATGTTATTTCTTTCATTCTTACAATGAGGCAATATGAGAAATCTCATGGGAAAATGTCTTCCTACAAGCCTTCCTGCCCAAATTCCATTCCAGATAAATTTCATTAACCTTCAGGTTAACTCAGTGGTTCTCAACTGTGGTCCACCGCTTGTTCAGGGAATACCCCTGGTGCGCCGGGCCGGTTTGTTTACCTGCTGCATCCGCAGGTTCGGCCGATCACAGCTCCCAGTGGCCATGGTTCGCTGCTCCAGGTCAATGGGGGCTGCAGGAAGTGGTGCGGGCCAAGGGATGTGCTGGCCGCTGCTTTCTGCAGCCTTCATTGGCCTGCAGCCAATGACCACGGCCACTGGGAGCTGCGATCGGCCAAACCTGTGTACACAGCAGATAAAGAAACTGGCCCAGTGCTCCAGGGGCTTTCCCTGAACAAGCGGTGGACCACAGTTGAGAACCACTGGGTTAACTGAACCACCCTGCTATATATTTAGCATTGAAATGAGCCCAAACCAAAACCCTACATCTGAAACCAACACTGGGAAAATTCAAATCTGCATCTAAACTTCACACCTAGCACCACACTCTATACCTGGCTAAAATGGAATGAGGATAGGAACAACAGAGAATAGAGCTGACTGAAAAACAAGACATATTTTTGTGAAAATAACAATTATTCCACCCTTTATTTTATATTTTGCACCTTTTGTACAAAATTCAAAACTTCTATGAACAATTGCATCAATATTTGAAAAAAATTAACAAACAGCTCCACATTTTTGATTAGTTGGTCAAAAAAAATGTGATTGGAAGTATACTGCTGTCAAGGTGGCTTAGTCCTTATTTTACTCAGAAGAGGATTCAAATAAGGATCCCTGTTGCACATAGATCTGAAGGAAAAATCTGTCCATGGTTTTCTTGGTCAGTTTTGATGGGACTAAACTATGGTGAACTGAATTCTAAAACCATGATTCAGACCTTTCTGCTAAGAGTAGCTGTAAGGAACTTCTGGAGGAAGCTATTCTCAGTGCAAACAAACAAGCTTATTGGTCCCACAAAAACCTAAGTACAATTTACAGATACACAGATGTAGAAAACTCCTGCAACACTGGCAACACTGAAAAACCATCTTTGTACTTTTCTAGCAAGAACTGTGTTGAAATACCACTCTGGCTAATCCAGTTAAAATGTAATGCAGACAGAGTTTTAGCTAAAAAGGGCCAGACAGTTAGCTGGGGTAAACTGAAATAAGTTGATTTCAGTGAAGTCAATGGAGCTACACCAATTTACACCACCTAAAGATCTGGCCCATCATTGTAATATGTAATCTCTGCCTTCTAGAAGGGCTACACTATGAAGGAAGGACAATACCACAATCTTTTCACATGCAGCTCTATTATACAAAACCCAATAAACAGATTTTCAAAATAAATAGGGTAGGAAAAAGAACTGGCACTGATGAGAGTTGACATGATTTTAAATGTGATAGTTGCCTGCACTTACCTTCCACATAAAACACCAGGATAAGCACTGTAAGGAACTGATTGCACCTCAGAACATTACTCAAAGGAAATGGTACAAATGTTCCATAAGTAGTTACTGGACAAGCTGAAATAACATGTTACTCAAACCATATAAAAACACTCCCACTGTAATGTTAGAGAAGTATTTTTTTAGGCAAACAAGTTCAAATTTCCTTATGTATATTTCTCCCAGTTTGTAAAAATGTACCATGACACCCTTTAATCAGATACTGTAAGGCACTGCAGACACGCAATGGGGTAGATCCTCACCTGGTGTAAGTGGTGCCATTGATGGAACTCTGACCATTTACATGAGGTGAGGATTTGCCCTATAGATTTTACATTGTTCAAAGCTGGATTCTGGTGGTGTATTTTGGTAAATTTTCAGGTTGGCTGATGATTTGCCTGAACAATAACTAAATAACAATACTCTGCATTTCTGTGTTTCCCCTCACCCAAGGATCCCAATTTGCTGTCAACTTCCCTACAAGGTGGGTACAGGATGTTCTCTCAGATCTGTCTGCCACATGGGTAATCTGATGCACAAAGAAGTTAAAGTGGTTTGCATAGTGTCACAGAGAACCAGCAGCAGAATCAGGGAACAGAACCCAGAAGTCATGACTAAGGCCACCGTACAATACTCAATTCTCATAAAGTGTCAAGTACTTGATATTGGTTTCACAGCCCAAATCCAGGCACCCTGTTTTTATGAAACTGAGGTCTGAGTGCCAAGGAGACATTCAATACACAAACACAATATAATATAATGTAATATAATATAATATAATATAATCCTCCAGTGCTCAGTAGACATGGATGGGCTCCTCCTAAAATCATGCACTAGTGAAAAGTGGGGGGGAATCAATATGATTACCAAGTACAGCCTCCATTTATGTGATATTATTTCATTCTTGTTTATCTGTGTATGTGTTTGTCATGGACTAAGCTATCAAGTAAATATCAACATTGGAAGCAGAGATCTGGTAAGAAAGCAGTAAAAGAGAAGGCAGCATAGAAGGAAACAGACTAACAATATTTTTCCTCTGAATTTTATTTCATTATTTACTCATTTCCCCCTTCTTATTTCACATCTTCCTTGATATCTGTTTAACCAGACCTGCAGCCACCATCGACGTTGTGATCCCACCATGAAGTTCCAGTTTATGAACCAACCTCCTGCCATTGCATCCTCCGCAGCAGCAACATGAGCCAACTCCCTTTGCTGTTTCACAGTCTGAATACTTTCCTCTTCCCAAAGGGCAATCCTGCTCCTGGCAGATCAGGCCAGGGTAGCCTAAGGGGTTGCAAATTGTGTTTGAGATATAATATATTACAGACTGTATTCCAAATTATTTTTCAATTCAAATGCAATAATACAGTAACAGAGATAAATAATTAGAAGAACAGAGGGAGAGAGAAATATTGAGGTTCAGGCAAGGGAGGGAGGAAATGGACACATTTTCAGATGGGATGTATAAAAAGATTCATGGATTTATAGAGTTAAGGCCAGAAAGAATAATTAGATCATCTAGCCTGACCTTCTGTATAAAACAGGCCATTACATTTTACCCAGTTACTCTTTTATCAAGCCCCAAAATTTGTGTGTGTGTTTGGAAAATGTTTTCCAGAAAGGCATCTGGTCTTGATATGAAGAATCAAGGGATGGAGAATCTATCACTTCCTTTGGTAGTTTATTGCATTGGTCAATCATTCTCCTTGTTACAAAAAAATTTGTCTAATGTATAATATGGGATTTGTCTGGCTTCAGATTCCAGCCATTGGTTTCTTTATGTCTTTCTCCCCTACATCGGGCACCCTTTAGTACCTGGTATTTTCTCCCCATGAAGGTACTCTCACTGCAATGAATTCACCTCTCAATCTTCTTTTTGATAAGTTAACAAATTGAGCTCTTTAAGTTTCTCATAGTCAAGCATTTTCTCCCAGCCTCAAATCATTTTTTGTGGTTCATGACTGCACACACTTTAATTTTTCAGCATCCTTTTTAAAGTGTGGACACCAGAACTCTATGGTATATTGCAGTATTGGTCTCATCAATGTTGTATCTATGTAAGATATCAAGATTGTTACTCTGTGTCACTCTGAATTCTAGAATATCTGTTGAGTAAGTGAGAAGTGATGGAAACATCTATAAGCATGGCTGAGAGCTCTTTATGTTCAGAAAATCATCAGCTTTAATCATGACTGGGGTTCATGATCTATTACTGTCCATTTTTTAAGTTCTCAAACATTTTGACTTTACGAATTACACCTATGTGTTATTCAGCTACAGTAAGGTATGTATTTATGCCATACAAGAGTCCCAGACAGTTGTGATATCAGAGGTAACTCAGTCAATCTCCACCCTTATTCTACAGCTAATTTGCATGTAACAATTTCATTGGTTATAATAGCGAGACTGCCCAAGTGGTATATTACTTGCCCTAATTGTCATGATCTTTCATTTATTAGTACAGAAATAAAATTACCTCCCTACCCTTACTTACCGCTTCTCTGCATCCAAGAGTTGCATTGTCCCTTTTTCCCACAGCATCACGCTGGCAGCTCATGTTGAGCTGTCTGTCCACTATGACCCCTAAATCTTTCTCGACTTACTTCTATACAGGATACAGTCCCCCATTCTGTTGGTTTGAACTGCATTCCTTGTTCCTAGATGTATAATTTTGCATTTGGCTTTAATAAATACATTTAGTTTGAAATGGGAAATCTTACCAAGCAATCCAGATTGTTCTGTACGAACGCCCTGTAAATTTGTTAGTCTCTAAGGTGCCACAAGTAATCCTTTTCTGTCCTCATTGTAATTTACCGCTCTGTCAATCTTTGTGTCATCTGCAAATTCTATCAGCAGGGATTTTATATGTATTCATAAATCATTGATAAAAATATTGACTGCATCTGGCCTCATCACATCCCTATGGACCCCTTTAGAAACACTTCTTTTCAATGATGATTCCCCATTGAGAACTACTTTTAAAGATGTGCCATTTACACAGTTATTCTTAATTCTTTTAATGTGAGCTTTATTGATATTGTATAGTGCTATTTTTTTAAATCAGAATATTGTGCAGTACTAAGTCAAATGCCTTAGAAAATTATTATATGTACATAGTTACTTCCATCAAGCAAAGTTGTAATTGCCCCAAAGAATGAAATCAGGTTTGTTTGAGAAGTCATAGTTTCCTTAAAACTATGTTCACTGGTGTTAATTTTATTCCAAGCATTTAAATTTTTATCAGTTGAATTCTGTATTAATTTTTCCTTCATTTTGCCCTGAATTGCTATCTGCTCATGGTCCAATAGCTACCTGAGACATCCTGCTTGCCCTTTTAAAGATATTGACCCAACATTATCATTCTTCCAGTCTTTTTCTTGGTATTCCAAAGTGTATTAATAATTAACATCATCAGACCAGAGATCTATCAACTCTTTCAGGACTCTTGAGTATAGGTTATCTGGGCCTGCTGATTTTAAATTGTTTATCATTAATAGTTATTGTCTAACATCCTCTTTGATTACTAATTGATTTGAACATATTTCATGACCCTCACATAATAGGAGTCCACCATTTTACTTCTTTCCAAATGCAGAAAGAAATATTAACACCTTCATCTTTTCTGCATCATTAACAATTTTACTATTTCCACCTAGTAATGAGCCTATACTATTGCGAGAATTTCTCTTACTCCTAATTCATTTAAAAATCCTTATTGTTCTTGAGTCTGCCAGCTATGGACTTTTCCCTGATGGCTTTTGTTTTCCTTATCAATTTTCTGCCTTCATAACTTCTAATTTATAAATTGCTAGATATCCCCCCACATTTTCCATGTGTTATATATTGCTTTTATATCTCTAACTGCTGCCTTCACTCTGTCACTGAACTAGGATGGACTTTTCATCAAAATTGACCTCTTTCTTGATAAAGATGAAGAGCTGATGCAGCAGGAAAATATAAGAAGTCTGTTATAGGCGAGAAGAGGTACAGAGGGGAAGATTCTCACATTACATCTTAGAAAAAGTAGAATTTTTTCAAATGTTGACATAGCAAAAATTTCCTCTGAATTTTGAGCATCTGCAACATTTTTAAATGTTAATGAGCTGATCAAAATATTTGATTTAAAAAAATAAAAATGTCATATACTAGCATAATTTTTAAAGTGATTTTTCATGCTGTTTTTACCGGTGCTACTATGAGGGAGAGAGAATATTTGCACACTAGAAGTAACATCCTGGACCTACTTAAGTCAATGGCAAAACTCCCATTGACTTCAATGGGGCCAGGATTTCCCCCTTGTTCTGAGGTTAATTTCTGAATAGATACTTCCCTCTTTACCATCAAGAACATTTTCTATTCCTGCAGGACTGGAAAACACTGATTTCCTACCTCTCTGGCAGGGAAAAGTGAAATGGCTGTCCTTGAGGATCAGTATGCCAAGGGTGAAATTCTTCTTTCTGAAGTCACCAGGAAAGTCAAGGTTTTCTTCTCAGCACAGTGGGGTCAGTTTTCAGTGCACTGGTCATGTTAATGATTTTTCTCTGCTTGGCTGCTATGTTCTTCAATTTCCCAGCCTGAGTAGACAATAAAAAAATGGGATCCAATTTAATGGTCTTGAAAAATGCCAAATAGGATGTGCTGAAAACAAAAGTCCTATTTATCTTCCAAATCATATGCATTTGGTAAGCAACAGCCCAAGCTTCATCCATACAGACCTGACAATAACACCTCTAATCTGGAGGGAACACCTCCAGGGATGAAAGGGGGCTCATTCCCAATAGTCCATATAATATTTTGCCCCTCTGCTGAGACTGCTAGCAAGGGGGCACTTTGGCAAAATCATTTGTGCACTAGGAAGTGGATGGGATCCTACGAAATCATTTCATTTAGACAACCAAAAAGACATGACATCGTAATAATTTTCAAAAACAACAAGGAGTCCTTGTGGCACCTTAAAGACTAATAAATTTATTTGGGCATAAGCTTTCGTGGGCTAAAACCCACTTCATCAGATGCATGGAGTGAAAAATACAGTAAGCAGTATATATATTACACTCCATGCATCTGATGAAGTGGGTTTTAGCCCACAAAAGCTTATGCCCAAATAAATTTGTTAGCCTCTAAGGTGCCACAAGGACTCCTCGTTGTTTTTGCTGATACAGACTAACATGGCTACCATTCTGAAACCTAATAAATTTCAGTCCTCACCTCTGACCTGAGCAGATATGAACACCCAATGCATAGATATAAGGATGCATATCCCATTGTGATTCCTTTGAGGGGGTCCATTCTTCTTATTATTAGCCAACTCAAACAGGTTTGTTTCTTGCTGTGTTTGAAAGGGAGACCTGGAGACAGATTGAAAATTCAGGAAACTCATGCATAAGGCAGAAAAACACCTTAGAAAAACCCTAAAGCTTTTTATATTAAATAATGAACTCCAGCCCAATATTTCATAAGTAGCAAAATGAGATGGAAAAGCCCTATTGGCTAGGTAATCTAGTCAACCCTCCAGCTCATGTTCTGAGAGTACGCAGTCTACAAACCGTATAATTAATTGATACAACAGATTGCAAGGGCACAAGTTCCTGAGTTGGGTTAACGTTATCAAGAGACCACTATTTTTTATAAAGTGACTGTATTTATTTTTTTCTGCTTAAATTGAGTGGCAGTAAGGCCTGACTGCTATAAACACAGTGTCAAATACAATGACTCTCCCATTGCTTCAGGGGAAAAAGTCAAAAGACAGATGGAAAAAGCAAGTGGCAGAATGGTGTTTCTGTCATAATTATGTTTTATGCAGACATGACTCTGTGTCCATAATAATCAACAGTCTGTTTAGACATTTAGCAAACCAACAGTCAAATGTACTTTGCAGGGTGTGAATTTTTTTTTTATTTCATGACTTGTAGAAATGGGGTTTGAATTCCTGTTAAATTTAACAGGCGGATAATAAAACATATTTTCTCCCACACCAAAGCAAAAATGAATGTGTTTCTATCCTTCAGAAAGCACTGGAGACTGCCAAGAAAGCAATATACTGAAGAAAGGAGGCTTGAGCAGGAAGGGAGTGAGATGGAGCTCATAAAACTCCAGAGAAGGAATGAGCAAACTGATTCATATAAATCTAGTATTAACCACTCCCTACCATCACCACAGAAGTGTCCTACAAAAGTTAAACTAAAACGCTGAGATTTAAAAAGAGTTTGTTAAATGTTTGATATCTTTATTTTTAATCCTCGTCCTCCCTGGTCACAGCTTAACAGGAAGGTGAAGTGACCAAGTACAGGAAGACACCCTAGAGGACTTTGCAAGAAACTCCATTAGAATCCTTTACTTGGCGTCCTTAGTTTCTGTTTTCTTCTATTGCTTTCAGTTGACAGCCCATTAGACCCAGGAATCAAAATAGACAAATAAGGTGGTAGCTTTGTTCCAGACAAAAGTTGTATTGCTTTAATTATACCAGAGTAGTTCAAGCAGTACAATACCCACAGTGTAGATGCAGTTATACTGCTATAAAGTTGGAAGTAAACAATACTGATATAATTGTGCCCACATGAGGGGTTGTTCTGGTATGTATATAGAGATATATATAACCTCCCAACTGAAATATTTATACTGGGTCAAAAAACTTTGTGTAAACCAGGCCTTATCTCCCAACTGGAAGCAGCTGATAATTTTCAATTGGAATTTCTGGTAGAGAAGGCTGCCCTTTATTTCTTGCCCAAACAAGGTCTAGGGAGTAACAGATTTCTAGTCCAATTTAAAAGAGCATGGGGGCAGTCAGGGTATTCTATAGCTCAACTCTGTGACTGAGGGAGCATTGTTATCCCCACCAACCTGTCAAGACTACAGGGTAAAATACAGGTTCTATATTACATTTTCCACAGAGACACCTCTGTAGTGGGGAAGCCCCTTTAATAGGGAGCTCCAGAAGCATCTGGAAGATAACATAGTCCTCTTAGCAACAGAGCCAGGCTGCTAGGGTGTCAAGGTGGTCATGGTGGGGGCAGAGCCTCTACATGAATGACCTTGGCTTCATGTGGCTCCCCAGGCGATCTATGAGTTTCTGATCTGGACCCTCACTTTCTCCCAAAGGGGACAAATCTCTTGTAGGAGGATACAAAGTAAAGTCTGTGAGGGAACATATGTGGATTTTAATTCACAGCAGCATGATCAAACCGTAGGTAAGTATTCCAGGATATAGCTCCCTAGCTTAGGGCATTTTACAGGCAGACTTATCAGCTTGGTGAAGTGTATAGACATGCACTACAGAGAAGTCTTGTTGTCCCCACCTGAGGGCTATATTTATAATCAATGGATGAAGTCCATTTCATACATTGTGTTTCTAGGAGATTAGCCTTACATCTGCACAGCAATTATATTATGAGGAACTTAAGGGAATAGCTCAGAGATTTATATCTTAAAATATGAAGAAAAGATGAAGCTCAATTATTTATGCCAGGAATAGAATCTAATATGATTCTTATTTGAGGCAAGCCCAACATACAATGATGAGTAAGCATTCAAGATACACTAGGGATGGATTTTTCTGCTCTTTATGGGACAGTGTCTTATTGACCTGTGTACTGTGGTAGAATCTGTGCCCTCCATCCTTTAGATTAGTGGTTCTCAACAGTGGTCTACTGCTTGTTCAGGGAAAGCCCCTGGTGCGCCGGGCCAGTTTGTTTACTTGCCGCGTCCACAAGTTCAGCCGATCATGTCTCCCACTGGCCGCGGTTCACCACTCCAGACCAATGGGGGCTGTGGGAAGGGCAGCCAGCACGTCCCTCGGCCCGCGCTGCTTTCTACAGCCCCCATTGGCCTGGAGTGGTGAACCGCAGCCAGTGGGAGCCATGATCAGCAGAACCTGCAGACACGGCAGGTAAACAAACCGGCCCGGTGCACCAGGGGCTTTCCCTGAACAAGCGGTGGACCACAGTTGAGAACCACTGCTTTAGACGAATAGTTTATTAGGATGGGGATATTAAGGCAATCAGAAGAAGTGGGAGGAATGTGTGTGTGAGAGCATAGGTGAGTGGGTTTGGGTGTGGCAGGGGCACAGGAAGTGTGAGAGAATATGGCTTATGTGCATGAATGTACGTTTTTGTGTGCATAGAAGGATATGTTTAGATGTTGGGGTGGATATGTGTGTTAGATTTATTGTATGAGACCTGGTATGACTGTAAATTGGGGAATAGGGGTTATAAGTAGAACTGGTTGGAATATTTTCAACAAATTGAAATTGCCTGAAATATTCTGTTTCATTGAGTCAAAATGTTTTCTGGAGGCAAGTTCCCCTAGTTGAAGTTGAGACAGTTTTTCAGGTCCAGGGTTCTGTAGTCACTTCTGATGAGAGAAAAATCCTAATAAAAAATCTTTAATTTCAACACAATTGTGTAGTTAAAAATCAGAAAGGTTTTAGTTTTATTCCAATGAGAAATGAAAACAAATGTTCAAAACCTCAAAAGTTGTCACAAAATGGACTTGTCCTCCAAACATCTCTAGTTATGGGTGTCACTGCCTGTGGGTAAGCTTAAGAAAAGTTAGACACAATACTAAATATAGGTCTTTATCCAGGAGAGGACTACGTAAAAGCTGAACAAACTCAAACTATAAAACTGAGTAAGAATACCATCATTTAGCCTCTGAAGAGGAGTGATACAAGCAACCTTGAGCCTCCAGGTGGAGTAAATCAAACCAAGGTTCCCTTGCATTCCAATCACATCTTTTATTGTGTGAGTATGAGACACCTCTCAGTAACACTTTACAACACGGTGGTTGATCATTACTAATTCCTCTTGTATTCATTGTATGGCAATAAAGTTAATTGTAATGACCTAACTTGGTTTTACATACTGTGATAAAAAGTCCTAGTCACTAGTGCTGATGTGTCTAGGTCTGTGTAGTAGCATCTGCAATATTCAATTCAGGGCTAAGGGGCTTTACAGTGAATGAGTCAGAAAACTGCCCTCTTCTCTGAGACTTCATATTATAAAAGAGCCTTCACTTGGGTTAAAACAATCTGTATTTAGACCTTTATATTTCAGTTACTAAACTGCTTTTAAAATATTAAAGCTGCAATAAGGTTTGCAATTTCAAAGCAATTTTTTTGGTGGTAGGGGAAAAATAATATTAAAACCAATAATAATTCTTGTAAGTTTCTGATCTATGTGTGACCAAAGTAGAGAAATGACTATTCTACATAAACAGTTTGTTGGTTCAGTTTCTTTTATCCAACCAAACATTTCTTAGCGTGTTTAACAAATAGCTACTATGTAACGGTTCTAATGCATCTGTGCAGAATCAATGTTCCTAGGTAACTGATGCAATACTATAAAACAAGCAGCACATTGAAAATAAACCACTTGCCTACTGGCAGTTAGCAGCTAGGAAAAGTCTGGTACATAATAAAACATGGCTTCAACAAGGAGCGGGGGGAGAGAGTTAGGAGAAATAATCCAAATTTTAAATATTCAAGAGTAATTTCTGATAGTTAGAGAAGGAAAGACAAAGTCAGGACTAGTGAGTTCTATTCCTGACCTGCTACCTACTTCTTAGATTAAAAAAATACAAAGTTTAAGTTTGGGAGGCCTTTGTTTTCCAGCAACAACATCTCAATATGTTGACCTTAAATCTCAGTTTATTTGATACTTTCTGTACCTGCATCTCAGTACAGATTAAACAATATTGGAAAGGCACTTTGAAAACCTCAGGTCAGAGGCATTACATGCAAATTATTATTTATTACTTATGCATGGGGAAGGTTTCTATCTGGCTTTTCCTTGTAATTAATGGCCCAAATTCATCTGTGTACTCTGACTCCTTTGTGCTAGCTAGTTCAATGACACAAAGTAGACAAACAGCTTAGTTTAAGACTGTTTTGCAGCATAGAAGCAACACAAAGCCACTGAGATATATACCTAAAACTGTCCCAATCTCTTTATTTGGGGCCCTCAGATTTTCCTAGCCAGTCATGAATTACCAGGAAATGCCCCTCCTCTTAGGTCATTATTGTTTAAGTATAAGCAGAATGGAAAGCTGGGAGATAAATCAAATAATTAGATAATGAGGAGATTGAGGTCCATTTACACCATAGTGCCTTTATATTGCTGTTAGAATGTAAATAGGGCTTAAAGTGGGGGTAAATGCAGCTTACTGATTGCTCAGGGATCTGTAATTAGGATATAGCCTCTGATTCAGTTACTTGGTGTAATAAAAATATAACAAATTTAAAATTAGAGGTGGGTCCAAACCAATACTCTTGATCTGAACATCCCAGAGTTTTGGGAGTGGGGGGATAAGATTGTTGGAAATCCAGGTCTAGATTTTGCAGTTGAGGCCTATCCCTGTTTAACAGATATGTAAGAGGACCTTCATTTTTATGCAACATATAATTACATTGGGGAATTGACAGGCAAATAGCTTAGTAACTTTCATGTGAGCATTCCACCCTTAAAATAAAAAAAGTGGTGTATGCAGTATTGTAGCAGTATTGTAGCCATGTCGCTCCCAGGATATTAGAGAGATAAAGTGGGTGAGATAACATTTTTTATTGGACAACTTCTGTTGATCAGAGAGAAAAGCTTTTGAGCTACACAGAGCTCTTGTTCAGGTCTGGGAAAGGTACTCAGACTGTCACAGCATTCACCTAGAATGGTCCCTTAGAATATGCTTAAATACTATGGTTTTGATCTTGTATTTAGCTGTGACACTCTGGATATGTCTACATTGCAATTAAAAATCTGTGGCAGACCTGTGCCAGCTGATTCAGACTCACAGGCTCAGGCTAAGAGGCTGTTTAATTGTGGTATAGACATTTGGGCTTAGGCTAGAGTCTGGGCTCTAGGACCCTGTGAGGCAGGAAGGTCTCAGAGCTTGGGCTGCTGCCCGAGTCCAAATGTCTACACTGCAATTAAACAGCCCCTTAGCCTGAGCCCCGTGAGCCTGAGTCAGCTGGCATGAGGCAGCCACGGGTGTCTAACTGCAGTGTAGACATACCCTCTGAGTACCTTTCCCAGATGTGAAGAAGAGCTCTGTGTAGTTCAAAAGCTTGTCTCACTCACCAACAGAAGTTGGTCCATTAAAAGATGTTACCTCATCCGCCTTGTCTCAAGAATAAAAAAAGTGTGCATCTGTAGTTACAGCACATCACACTCACTTCAGGGCATAAGCTTATCATTAGTGGGTGAAAAGGAACACGTACTCCCAAGGTTATAGAACTGCACAATAATTTGCATTATGGAGATTTGTATTTGATTTAATGAAATATCTATTTTTGATCACTTTAAGAGACTAGATGGGCTATTGGCTCAGGTCTGACATGGCAATTTTTATGTTAAATATATATTAATTCTATTCATAGAAGTTTTGTCACGCATCCAGGCTTTGGCATGCAACCTTTGCTAATTATTGATTCTAACTGGCCCAGAGCTAAAGGAAACATTTTCAATGCAACTGGCACAATCACTGTTTGTTTCACCAGTGTAACAAATGTAGTTCAGAAACCCCTTACAGGCTTGTGAAGTTTTTTTTTGGGGGGGGTGCAAGCAAAGTGGCAGTAGTTCATTAATTCAAACAAAAATAAAGTTCTCTTTGTAGATTCAAAGAGACGAGCTGAGCACTGACTTCTGCTCACTAGGAACTGAATTCTTAGGCATATTTATTTTTCTCTACGAAAATTAAGTGTATGGGGAAATTAAAGGTCCATTTTGAAATGTAAGTGCTTCCACTTGACTCTGGAGGTCCTCAATCACAATCTGAGATGCATCAATGTCTCGTTGTAAATAACCTTAATAGCCATGTAAGCATTTATTCATAAGTGCAATAAATTTATACTAAACCACATACTTTCCTGCTAAAGTTGCCAGAGGTTTGTCGTGAGGGACAGGGTAAGTATGAAGAAGGATTGCTTATGGAGTCCAAGGGGCCATGAACTAGGAATTAAGAAAAATAAAAAAATATAAACTGAATATCAAGGAAAGTTTTCTGACTTTATTAGGCCTTGGAATTTTCTCTTTCAGGAAATCAGAGAAGCTTCATCATTTTAATAATTTAAAATTAGATTGGGCAAAGCACTGAAAATTTGCTCTCAGGAATAAACCTGAACCAATGGTGAAGAATTGTCTAAAATACCCAATAGGTTTTTCCTCCACTTCAATTTTTATGATTTCTGGGATGGCCAATCCCTATTTCTGGCAGCTTCCTATAAACTGAACCTACAAGACAAAAATAACCTAAGAATAGGTCACGGATTTGTCTAATATAAAAACCAACCAGAAGCATCACATAAGAGGTGAACCACACCCTGGATTGAACATTTTAAATTCATTTGTGCCAGTATATTTATGCCTGTATCTGTCATTTTCACTCCATGCATCTGAAGAAGTGGGTTTTTTTACCCACGAAAGCTTATGCCCAAAATAATCTGTTAGTCTATAAGGTTCCACCGGACTATTTCTTCTTTAATTAATTAAAAAATTAGTGCAAACAAACTAGCTCAGGGATTGGCAGGCCGGACCAATTTGTTTACCTGCCGCATCCGCAGGTTCGGCCAATCGCGGCTCCCACTGGCCGCGATTCACCGCTCCAGGCCAATGGGGGCTGCGGGAAGCGGCACAGGCCAGATGTGCTGGCCTCCTCTTCCCATAGCCCCAGTTGTCCTGGAACTGCAAACCGTGGCCACTGGGAGCTGAGAGCGGCCGAACCTGAAGACCCTCAGGTAAACAAAGCGTCTTGTGGCCTACCAGGGGCTTATCCTGAACAAGCCGCGAACCAAGTTTGGGAACCCCTGATCTATGATTAGTGAGCCACAAACAAGAACCAGTCACCTACAATCAGGTGGCTTAGGCATCTAAGGTGTTTCTTGTAGGAATGAGTTAGGCACCTACCTCACTCCACATAAAATGGCCAGAAGAGGAGGAGAAAGAGATGATGCCTACCCGATAACTTTTAGCCCAGTGGTTAGAACATTCACCTGGGATGTAGGAGATCGAGTTTCAATTGCCCCCTCGCTGCCAGAGGGGCAAAAAAAACAGATTCAAACAGGAGGTTTGCCATGTCTCTGGAAAGTGTTCGAACTACTGAACTATGGGTTATTCTGATCTGGAGCTCCCTTGATCTCTCCTGTTGAAGCTGTTGCACTGTGAATAAATAATGAAAGAGTGATTGGAGCAGGGTGACTGGACCTGGAGTCTTCATGTGCTAGATGGGCTCTCTAACCACTAAACTACAGAGTCATTTTCACATACTTGCTTTGTGTCTCTGGCCCAATGACTCTTTGACATTATTTTCCACAGCCAGCGATTGTTTTCACTGATATCTCATTCCTGAGAGTAACTAAGGCACAGAGAGCACAGCTACTAGTGGCATTTTGAAGCTGCCAGGTGGGTATACTGCTAACTTGTTCACTGCAATGCTGCCAAGTGACCTCATCATACAGTGGTTTAGGAAAGTGCCTACCACAGAGAAAGAAATAAGGCAGTCATATTTAGAAAGCTTTGGGAAAGGATTGAAAAGTAACTCCATGGAAATTTTTTTGAGATCTTTTAGGATGATAAAGGGACATCTCTAGTACATCTACAACTGTTCTGCATGGCTCTCTCCTGCCTACCCCAATGGGGCAATGAACAGATGCCAACTTTACCTCTGTTTGTTGAACCACTACCTTTTCTCCTATGAATAAAACAATGAAAAGTCAAGATCTTTGTTAACTTGGGGAAGGGTCAGGGTCCATCTTTAAATTTAAACATTCTAAGGAAAAATGCATGCACACACTTTCCCAGGATCCTTTTCTCTTTATCAGGCTCATCCATGTTTAACTGGTGGGACTAGCTAAACTGTGATAGAGTCTCAAACAGGTTCATGGCATGGCTGGGGTCTCCCAAAATGCATCCCTTCTCCTCACTGTTCATGGAAGGGATAACTGTCTCAGGCTCCTCCCAGGTATTTACAGTGATTTGTAGGGTGCTGGTGAGGCCTTCACCAAGCACGTAAAAGCCTTGTAGAAGCAGCAGGTGTGAAAAATTTCTTCATTTTCATGCAGCACTGCTGCTGATCCCTGTCATACCCTTTTGACTTCATCCCCTACACAATCTTTTTGTAGCTGTCCATGTTTCTATGGCTGGTCCATAGCTGTGCGTGTAATATCTTCTCTCTACTCTAGGCAGGAACGTGTCTAGTGCATGGAACTGGCATGGTCAATTGGGCAGTTTCATACAATAAGAAAGAGCTGCTCACCGAGGTGGGCAATGGGGAAAAGACATTTCCAAAATACCCAGATGGTTTTAAAGGAGGGGATGGCTTCTGGTCTTCATGACCCCTGGGGCAGTGGAGTTTACAATTATGACCAGAGAAGTCATTGTTGCAGGTACTGGGACACTGTGGGACATTTGCTTGAGGACTGTTAGCATTGACATAGGCCATACTGCATCAGCCTTGGTTCTAAACCATTTGTGGGGGTGGTTTTACTGCATTTCCTTAATAGGTAACTTATTTCAGGTAGAGATAAGAACATAAGAATGGCCAAAATAGGGTCAGACCAAAGTTCTATTTAGCCCAGTATCCTGTCTTCTGACACTGGCCAATGCCAGGTGCTCCAGAGGGAATGAACAGAACATCACCTGTCACCCATTCCCAGCTTCTGGCAAACCAAGTGTAAATTTGAGTGTAGACACATGCACAAATCGGTTGATGCAAGGCAACTTAACTTTATAGTGTAGACTAGGCTTCAGTGGCTTATGAGAGGATGGTGTTTCACATCTATTAACAAATAAGGGGATTTAGAATTTTGAAAGTGTATTAGTTAGTATTAAGAAGACACATGCAAAATATTTGTTAGGAAATCAGTAGCAATATGAGCTCCAGAGAGGAGAGCACACTATGCCATCCTAAAGGATGGGGCATCAGGAGTGCACCAAAGTCAAGAATAAAAACTGAGTAAATCCTGATTTAGTACTTTATGGAGTGCCCCCAAAATTTGCTTTATAAGGGTTAAAGAATGAATGTGTATCACTAGTGAGATTTTTCTTCCAGGATACAAATAAGGAGAAAAGTTGACCCCACATAATTTAATGTTAAGAATATAGCTTGATATATTGATAGATATATGCGTGTAAATTCCTTGGTGCCTCTCTACTTCCTGGTTTCAGCCAGAAGTGGAAATACTGAAAAAAAATATACTTCTGATCTGACTCAAAATTAGGACATGCTAGAAATATCACAAGAACCTCTTTTTATCTGAATGATTTCTACACCAGAGAGGTTTGACTAATGGTCTGAAATCCTGGAAACATCTGTGAATTTTTTGAGGTTCACCCATCATGAATTCTGTACTCATACATCATGTACCAAAAATCATAGACAGGTTTCAGAGTAGCAGCCGTGTTAGTCTGTATTCGCAAAAAGAAAAGGAGTACTTGTGGCACTTTAGAGACTAAAAAATGTATTTGAGCATAAGCTTTCGTGAGCTACGGCTCACTTCATCGGATGCATTCAGTGGAAAATACAGTGGGGAGATTGATATACGCAGAGAATATGAAACAATGGGTGATACCATACACACTGTAAGGAGAGTGATCACTTAAGATGAGCTATTACCAGCAGGAGAGCGGGTGGGGGGGGGGGGAGCAGGAAGAAAACTTTTTGTAGTGATAATCAATTTCCAGCAGTTGACAAGAATGTCTGAGGAACAGTGGGGGGTGGGGGGAAATACCATGGGGAAATAGTTTTACTTTCTGTAATGACCCATCCACTCCCAGTCTCTATTCAAGCCTAAGTTAATTGTATCCAGTTTGCAAATTAATTCCAATTCAGCAGTCTCTTGTTGGAGACTGTTTCTGAAGTTTTTTTTTTTGAAGAATAGCTATTCTTAGGTTAGCCTGAGGTATTCTTTGCAACAAGATGTAACTGAGTCAAAGAAAATAGCGGGATTCAGAAAAATTAAAAATAAAAAGGACATTTATAGGAACAGAGAAAAAATTGCTGAGGATTTTTAAAAGGTTTAGACAGGATATACACCCTCATTCTTCAGGGCATAAGGCAGTATCTAAATAACAGGGGTAAGAAGCTTCCTGTATGGACAGAGTATTCCATAACAGCCCATTGCAAAGTTCTTGCACCTCACTCTGAAATATATGGTCTAACCACCATCAAGGACATTATGATAAGAACTTGTGAGCCAGATCCTCAGCTGGTGTAAATTAACATAACTCCATTGACATCAATGGGGCTACACCAATTTACACCAGCTGATGACCTGACCCTAAATTCCTTTTTTCAGGCACTGATTTTTGCTCATCATATCTGAAAGGGAAGATCTGTATTAAATCTTAACTTAAATTGGTTTCTCAAGTGCATTAAAATAAAAGGCACATCTCCCCATGGAGGAGTATTTGTTCACACAATGGATTAAATATTCAGTACACTGAACTGGAATTTTGCTTCATTCTTGCACTCATCTTAGTAGGGCTTCATGGCTAATTCCTGGTGCATGGTGCTGCTGAATACAGTGTAAATCTTATCTCCCTGTTAAATTACAACTGAGATAGCTACAGAGACTGGTCCTTGGGTGACAGTACAGGCACAAGAGGAGTATTGACGTGTGTGTTGACAGTTGACACACAAGGACCCATATTTCTGAGGTAGTCATCTGCGTCCATCTCCCTTTTCTTTCTGATGTGATTTTTCACACAACTGCTCATCACTCCTACCTCCCACAAAACCAGCAAGTATAAATTTCCTTACAGTCAGAATTGCAGTGTTTTTATAGTGCCACTCATGAGCATGGAACAATGCCAGAAAAATGCCACTGGGTGTCTTAAACCTCTTAAGTGAAAAATTAATTTTCCATAATATGCCTTATCGTTATCTGCACTGGATCCTAAAACTACTCTGTTGTGCTCCTAGGGAAAAAGTTTACCGAACTCCAAGCAACATATTGTCAAAGGTTCAAGCAACTGAGTAGATACTAATCAGTCATTAGATCGAGGCCACAATATATAATAGTTTTGCATTGTTAAGTGCATACTGTACATGTTGCCTGCTTGTAATATTAACACTAGGAATGCATTGTTTACATACTGTTCAAAGCCCTGAACCAGTAAAGCACTCAGGCTGGGATTAAGAGGCCTAAGTATTTAGATGTTTAACTCCCATTGAATTTCAATAGGTTTTGTCTCCCTAACTGTCTAAGGTTCTTTTGAAAATCCCACCCTTACGCATGCACATAATTTTAGGCATACTCACATGCTTAAAGTAATCACATGCTTAAGTGTTCTAATCAATGGATTCCAAATACATGTGCCATTGCTAAGGTTTATATAGCAGCCTGAGGATTTTAGATGCCCATTTGCTATTAAAATGAAAGGGAACTGAGTGCCCAAATCTTCTAGGTGACTTTGAAAATCTCAGACCAGATGGAACACACAGTTCTTCACATGCTGGGACGGATGTTGAATGTTCATATCTTCCAACTGTCCAAAAAACAAATATGTTTTTAATTAGCTATAATGACTTTCATTGGGTTAGTATAACAGTCACAAGAAATATAAAGTAACACCAACAATGAAGGAAGTTGTCACTCTGAGTGGGATCCTTTGTTTCAAGCTACATTCAGTTCCATTCCTGGGTTCATTTCTCATGCATTCACCCCATTTCATTCTCAGGTTCACCTCTCAGGTTCAGCTCCAAGTGTTGCCAGCTGGCCAGTTTTATGAATGCCACTGCACGCAATGTTCCAAGTCTTAAAGGTACAGTAACCACAAACAATCTACACAGTTCTTAAAACAGTTACATAACTTTCAGCATCTTCTCAGCACGATTCAGGGCTTGGCAGTTTTGTTGCAAAATTCCTTAGGCCAAATTATTTTCTATTGCAATTCTATTCAGTAGAGTCATGCCAGGAAGTAATTGAGAACATTATATCAAAATATATGTCTTGCCTTTAAAGAACCGATAGAGTAATGTGTTCCACAGCCAAGAGGAAGTTATGTGACTTTAAAAGTACATGTGCATATCTGGGAAAGATGTAGCTATTTCTGAATCTAAGGAAGAGCTAAGGGACCTGTGTACAGAGAAGTTTTTACATCTGTCCATTGATCCTGTTAGATATCTGACAAAGGAGATGAAGTGTTTGCTCCTTGAACCATATGTCCCCCAAGAAAACCATCAGAGAAAAGGAGAGTGTAATCTCAGAACATAGAAATTGACATGTCACATTACAGTTAATATTTACTTATCGGAAAGTATTTATTGAGATACCTTTGAAAGTACTTGAACCGGAGTTCCTTCTCAGAAAATCACAATTAGAGCTTGTCGAAAAAGGGAAAAGAATCATTTGTGAAAATGTCAAAGTTACTTTTAATTCTAAGAGTTTGGAACAGATCCATTTTTTCCACATTATTTCATAATTTGGTTAAAATAATATTTTAATAGAAAATTATCCAAGCATTTATCAAAAGTTTTTTTTTGTTAAAAAAAACAGTTTTCAAAAAATGAAAAATGTCGTTAACATTTTAGACTGTGATAATGATGATTGCAATAGCACCTTGCAGCCCCAGTCATAGAACAGGACCTTACTGTGTTAGGCGCTGTACAAACACAGAGCACAAAGTCTATCCATCTCTGCTCCAAAGCGCTTCAATCTTTTTTGCTAAACATTTGGATAAAAATTTCAACAAAAACAAAGCACAGATTGTTCATGAAAAACAAAATCCAACACCATCATTTTTGGTGGAAAAATTGTTTTTGTAACAAGGCCAAGTTTCAGTTAATTTGTTGTTGTTTTTGTTGTTAAAAAAGTCCAATCAGATCTAGTCTCCCTGGCTTTCTAGTCATACAGACAATTACAGTTACCAGCTTATCTACATGAGGAATATAGATAGAACAGAGGTCCTCATGCTGCTAAAATGCAGGACTCTGTCACTTCTGGCTTGATCTTACACTTACAGAAGTCAGTGGCAACGCTCCTACTCACTTTAATGGTGTGAGATTGTTGCCATAACCGGGGAGGCCTCTCTGGCCATTATCAACAGCTTACATATGTCTGTCATCTGTGCCTTTGAAAATCTCCACTATAGTTACTAGAAGGTGAGACAGTCACATGTGAGCAGATCTCATTCCATTCAGTAGAAGGCAAAAGAGCCATGTACACCATCCAGGCATTGCATTGCATTACACATGAACAGAACTTATGTGGACAGCCCTAAATACTGTCTCTTGAGTATGACCTTGCAAAAAGCAAAGCAGCTAATCAGTCTGATGTTTATTCAGCCCTGACTGCTTGTGGCTCCCTGTGAAATGCCAGTCCTTCAGACTTCTCAGCCTACTTAATCCATTTTGTTCTAATGCTCTCCTCCCGTCTTTATCTCCATACATCTTCATTACCAGCTCTCTGGTTCACCCTGTTGCTTCAGGGGTTAAGCAGGAGATATTTATTAAATCTAAACTCAAATGAATGTTAGATAGTACAGAGCTTCCACTGGAAGTATAGAGATAAAAGGCCATTTGCTGGCTTAATTAAAATTAATCAGAAATAATGGACTGTCTTCAGGAGGAATAATATAAACACATAACACTAATCTCACAAGCCTAAATTACACAATAATTTGAGACTCTAAGGCTCATTGATTTAATGCAGTATTTAGTGCAGGAGAAGATTTAGGAAAGATCAGAGCCAGTTTCCCTACATGATAAAATTCTTAAACCTTTGATTCAAAATCCTTCCGTAATGTTTTAAAACAATTCCTAATTAAAGCTTCTTTCTGATGTTGACATCAGTTGGAAAGGCTTTTGAAATGGGATCTTAATAGGCTATTAATACCAGGACAAGATTAAGGGATTTGTTCTCCTGTAGATGAGCATATGTAGCTGCTACTAATATAAATGGAAGCTACATAGCCATATTGATCATAGAGACCCCATGGCACAGCATTTATGGTTCAACCCCATTCCCTCCCAACATATTCTTGGGGAACCTACTTGTTTCAGAACCATAGAAAAGTCTCCAGATCCCCACCTCCTCCTTTTTATTTAATCCACTACTTTTGTTTATCTGATTGTACTAGAA
Organism: Dermochelys coriacea; assembly: GCF_009764565.3. Lineage (NCBI taxonomy): Eukaryota > Metazoa > Chordata > Testudines > Dermochelyidae > Dermochelys > Dermochelys coriacea. The sequence continues at coordinate 92,671,092 of NC_050073.1, read as the reverse complement.
GCATGAAGGAAGGGACCTTCCCCATCCCCCACAACTATATCTGTGTTTTTTTTCTGAGAAAACAATGGCTGATTCTGGAAATGAAGGAAATACATGTATGTGTTAGACCATCCTTTTGGACTTACGTCACTTTGTTCCCACATCAGATCCTGGGTTGATAAGCATATTATAAATGCCTAGGTAGATTAGATTTGAAAGGATAGCTTGTTTTGGTAGTAGTCATCCCACATGACCCAGTGGGCCTGACTTTCCTTTCACTAACAAACTAGACATTAGTTCAAACTCCATTGAAGTCAAGTGAGTTATACTGGAGTAAAACTGGTGTGAAAGAAGAATTAAGCCAACAGTTTACAGTTAACAGTCATTTTAGGCTTCTTTGGTAGCAACAGCGGCTAATAGCTGGGATGAGGATGTTTTAACAAACTGCTTATCTCTAACCCAAAATAGGTAAAACCTATTTCATTCCTGAGTACCTGTGAAAGCAAACTCAACATGTTCCCTCAAGCAATCCAAGATCAATAAAGCGATCTGAATTTCTGCCTCCAATGCTCAGATTCTGTGGAGATAAGGCTAGCTCTCTAGTTGGTGAACATTGAGACAACCTTCACTATGCAGGTGTGTGTTTTTAACTGGGCACATCATTTAGAGCTCGTGATAGTTCCATGTTATGAGCAAGTAAATATTTGATCTAGGAGTGTACATGAAGAAGCAATTCCTGAATAAAGGGCTATCGGCCCCCATTTGAGAGTGGTGAGGAACTTCACTACCTCGGGGTCAGCTCAAAGAGAGACCGTTTCCCCAAGAGCCACAGTCCCTTCTTCAGCTCCCAGATGCTCCAAAGCAGTGTATCTACTGCACTATCCTTTAGGAAAGTATCGCATGCTCTTCTGTATGTGTCTGCCTACATCCACTGGCTGGTGCAGAAGGCTGGGGAAGGTCCACGGTCCCACTCCTTTCCTGCACCATCCTGTTCCCATAGGGGTCACTTGTGTCTGCTGGGGCTTTAGAAGGGAGCAGCCTCAGTGGTTAGGAGAGCATAGGGACTGCAGGTATGTCTTTTACTTTCAAGATACATTTGTGAACCTCTTTCAGACCATTCTGGAAACTATAAGTCACCAAGCCAATCTTAATAAAATTCCACTGAAAGATACCACCATTTCTCTGCCAACTGTGATTGAAAGCCACCGACCTGGAGATGTGCAATATAATGTACAGTGCATACCTTATCCGATAGTGACATCAAGGGATGGCAGAGATCCATAACCTCTCCTCCTTCCTGGCCCTTGGAGAGCAGCTTGTGCCCAGACAGGGCACTAGCAGGGATCAATCCCTGCATTCAGTAGACTTCTGGAAGTTCAATGTGGTTGGCATAGAGCTGAAGGCAGGAAGGCTCTTTGGGTCCCCATGCAGACAGATGCCACCCACAGTCTGATCCTTAATGTTTTTTCATAATTTCTTATTGGGATAAAACAATATCCAAGTATTTGGCAATATTTTCTTTGTTCAGACCTGTGCTACTATAATTCTACATGTGATTCCAATAATGAAAGAAAGAAACTAAATTAGTTAGGTCTCCTTCTTTCCATATATTTTTGGCACTGATATTGCATGTAACTCAAAATAGCCATTTATGGAAGAAAAAGAGAGAGAGAGAGAGAGAGAGAGAGAGAGCTATGCAAAGAATGCTCATTAGCTACTTTTGAAACATAAATATTTAAGCTTTTGAAAACCCCTCCATATAACAAAAGGACACTGAGTCCATATTATAAGCCCATATTAGAAACCAGTCACCTGTAATGCTTTCTAATTATTATTTTAAAGAAACACAGTAAAAGTCAGGAGGTCTAAATTTTGACTTTCTTTTTTCATACATCTGCTTGCAAACTCCATGTGATTCTTTGCACACACACACACACACACACACACACACACACACACACACACACACACACACACACACACACTCCCAATTTCTCTGGAAAAAAAATGAGGACAACATACTCTCACTTAATCCTGCATTTAAAAAAAAAGAAAAAAATGTCCCATATCCACAAGCCCAATAACACAATGAAAGTGCACATCTTGAAAATGAAAGAGGTTTATAGGAGATACAAGCTCACACTGAGGCAGGAAAATCAAACTTTGCCTGTGAAAGAGGAAATCCTTTCTCTGTATCAGATGGAACAGTTGTCACAATACAATACACAATGGAATGTATCCTGTGATACAAACTGCACCCCAAAACTCTTTGCATGATCACATAACTACAATTATATGTCTGTATATGAGGGATGAGCTAAAATGGGTGCCTTGGATCAGAATCACAATGAACTTTTAATTGAGTACCTGGATCCAAACCTATTCACTCTGTTTTGTTTCTGAGTCAGATCCAAAACCAACAGAAGCCTATTTTATGCTTCTAGTTTGTCTGAAGCAGATTGCGTGATTTCAGGACATTCCCACTTTTGGAGGGCCAGAAACTCAAGTGAACATATTGCAAGGTTTCACTACCTTTGAATTCAAACCTAAACTCTGAAACTTAGACAATAAATTCCTCAGTGAAGAGACTGATTTTTCTTATGTGTTTGAATAATGACCACCACAATGGGGCTCTGGTTTATGACTGGGTGTCTAGGTACTACCATGATATACATAATAAAAATAACCTAAACTGTCTTAACTTAATCCAGACCCAAACACTGATGCCTTAGCTCTGATATACATTCTTGTGCAAATCAATCACCTTCAAGTCTATTTAATAAGGATAATAATATAATGTAACATAATATAATATAATATAGATCGATAATATTATATTATTATCATTGTTATCCTTATACATTATATTATTATATATTATAATTATTATTTCATATAAAATCCCAGCTAAAAGGGGATGGGGGCAGGGGAGAAAAGATGGATATTTGTATCACTCAAAAATGGCTTGTGAAGTCAACAGATTTCTCAGAATCCCTTAACTTCCTTTCACATTGACTGTGCAGTCCTTTGTCACTAGTTTCCCTTGAATCAGAGCTCTCTAGAGTCCAGACTTCAACATTGTGGGAATGCCATGTCCTCCTTTCTCACCTGTGCAAGAAATGCAACTACCTGATGCCCATTCTTCATTTTTCTCAGGATACAGTTCTAAACTTCCTTCATTGATTTGAAAACCCTTCATTTGCTACAGCCTTCTACAAGTAATTTGTTTCTTCCCCTTTCCCTGCTTTCATCTTCCACTCCATCTCTCTCCCTTCTACAAATGTTTGCCTCTACTGATGTGAGAACCTTCTCCTTTTCAGCTCCTGGTGTTTGGAACATAACAGGTTTCTCCCTTGACTATTCTTCTTAAATGTCCTCTTTCTCTTTATTACATATTATGGAACTCAGCTTATTTCCTTAAAGGCTCTTTACAAAGTAAAGTTTTATTGTGATATTTATTGTTACTGCTGTATGATCTGATATGGGACAGTGTGTATTCCCAGAGAAACAATTCCCTTCTCCTCAGAGGAAACTTAATTTTCCTGCCTTATGGCATAGTCTAGGTAAGATGCTTCATTGCCTTTCCTATTAAGCTCACCTTCCCCCACCAGGATTGCTTTATACTGGAACATTTATAGTAAAACATTGTTAATGCCTCTGGAAACTCATCTGTGCAACATGAATTTTCCTGTGTGTGACTGGTATTCTTATTATAGTATCAACCCCTCCTGCAGAGAGGCTTTTTGGGAGATGAAGAGTCAGCAAAGCAGCATATTGTAATGTGATGTAGAGCACCATAAAGCGGTATGGACTTTCAATGCAGCTGAGAGCCAGAAGCCTGCGGCAGCCTCACAACCAGAGCAGTAGCCTCAGGAGAGCCATCTAATGAAAATGCACTGTAATTGTACGAATAGGTGTTGTTCAGCAAAGCTTTATTGAAGCTTGCCACTTTTGTTGGGAAGCTTTTGACTGTAGCGGGCAGTCTGCATGGGGGCAGGACTCCGCATCTCTCAGGAGGTGAACTGCAAAGTGAGAAATCAGGACAAATTGGAGTTGTCCTTGCCAGTGACAGCATTTGAGTGGCTGGAATGTATGCAGCATGCTCTATAGTGAATGTTGTACTGGCTTCGCAATGTGGAGAATGAAGGCCTCTGTTTATAGACAGAACAGGTACAGCACAGGCCATACCAGAGCAACCTTCTCTCCTCGCCCCTACACCCCACCCCACCAAGTTGTCTCAGGTTCACAATCTCTCTCTAATTCTGATGTTTTTCTTCACTGGTTTTGGTCATTTTCTTTCTCCCTCTCTAGGACTGAGCCTTCACATTCTCACATAAGAACTGCCACAACACACTCTATGGTGCTACCCTCTGCAGGCTGTGTTCTTCTTGGGAAGGTGACAGAATCAGGGGCGGGGGGGGGAGGCAGTACAGAGAAGGAAAATAAGGCTTCCATGCTGAACCCAGGCTTCACAAAAACCTTACTTTTTTCCCTTATGTATCACTCTCCTCTCCTTCCCATGCCCTACTCAAATAAAATTCTCAATTGGGGCAGTGAGAATTTAACTGAATTGAGCTTAGTTAATGTTGCTGCTGTTTAGGTATTGAAGTGCCTATATTACTGTGGCAAGGTGCAAAGGCATTTTCACCTAAAGAGTTCCTCACAATCACATAGGTGATCCTATAAAGGAAAAGGGGAAACAAAGTTGGCTATCACTGAGAAAAGGTGTATCTTCTCTGCTCTCAGCTGGTTGAAGCTAGAGAGGCCTCAGATGGCTATGACCCAGTAGCCTGAGTGATTTGTCAGCTTTGATTTTGGTTTTTGGCCATAAAACGATTCCTGAAGAAATGATGTGAAGAAACCTCTTGTTGGACTTCTATTTTTCTTTCTTCGGCTGGTCAGCCTGCACACCAGCTTACAGTTACTCTTCCACTCTGGAAGCACACAAAGTCCAACATTCAAGTGGGGGTTTCCATAAATAACATGGCATGAGATAGAGTGTTGAACACTATCACCAACATTTCAGACGGGCCAGGTTTTTACTGAGGGTAAGAAGCAAACATCCATGGTCAGATCCTTTTCTGTACCAAGAAGGGGAAGGGGCTACCAGAGAGTCTATGAAGGTTCCTCAATTCTTATGAAAGATCTACAACTGCCTCAGGTCCATCATAGGCTAGAGTTGTCTGGGGACTGTGCTAATCTATGTCATCTGACAATATTTCCCCAAAAGACCATATGCTAGGGAGAGCTGGAGCAGAGCCAGCTCCAGACATATACCACCTTTAATATGCTTCCTATGACAGAGCTGGATGCATAAAGTGGCACAGGAACAGGTATGCCAGCTCAGTGCAAAATGAGGGCTCATTTATTCTAGGGGAAATCTCAGCTGGCCATATGCACCTGCTTTCGGGCCTCCAGATTTTGACCTATTTCTTTCCTAGTGGTAAACTGTGCCCATGACTTTCATACTTTTCCTAGTAACTAACTTTTTCATTACCTCTTTAACCGTAACCGTGTTTCCTCTTCCCAGAAGTTGATCATGCTTATCACCACTATCTTTCTAAAGGTTATCAATGTCCAGGGATCTCCACACTAAAAACACAAACATACATATACACATATTCATAAATTAGCTCCCTGGCCAGGTCCTTCATCCACTTATTTATCAACTGGAGGTGACCTCAGAATTCACAATGAATAATTGATTTTCAGAATTTTCTTTTTCTATTTTTCTGTTTCTGAGTTAACAAGCAGATAGCAATATCACTGAATGTATTGATTAATCACATTTATTTGTGAATTTCTTCAACAAATAACTATTGATCTGCAGATCATTCCAAAGTATTGCAATCCAATAGCCAATTTGAAATTCATTTTGTAACATATAAATAACTATTTATATATCTTATATAATTAAGTTACAGGGTAAACTGCAAATAGTTACTTGCATAAGCTATCTATATGTTACTGAGCAAATTGTGAATTTCATATTGACTATAATATTTGCAATTCATACTGTGGTGGTTGCTAATGTGCATTTTACAATTGCATATGCAGTTTAAAAAAAAGTATAGGAGCATCTCCACTAAAAACAGATCTAGTGAAAATATGGAATAAAAACCCGATAACATTGTCTCTTTTCCCTCGATATTCACAAGTGTGATAAAAATGTTGTCAATGTTTCAATTTAAAAAAAAAATCAACCATCTCCACTACAAAAATGCTTTCATATGTATTCTTGTTAGTAAAGCTTAAGCACCTGACTGATAGACGAAACAAATATGAAAAGTTCATGAACCAGTCAAATTCTAATTTACTTTCAGATCAGATCAAATATGTGCACAGGGGGTGGGAGTAGTTTCTACAATGCACTATACTCTACTACTACTACTACTACTTTCTTCTTCTTCTTCTTCCAATTTGCCTATCACTTTGGAATCTATTCATTCAGAACCAAACTGAAACTTTTTCTGTTGCCCATAAAGGGCATCTGATCTCTCATACCAATGTTTCAACTGTTATTTCCTAATTGGATTTTTTTTTTATTTTGCTTGTTCTTATCCAATACCCAATGAAGTTTATGGCAAAGCTCCCACTGACTTCAGTTAATAAAGGAGAAATACATTGTTAGAAGGCAAGATGCATCATGAAGTCTCTGAAGCCAAGCTGTGTCTGATTCTATCCCTGTTTGTGAAGTCCATAGATGAAGGCCCTCCACTGAGAATGCCTGCCCCCTTTCAGCTGCTCTACTCACTTCCAGAGACTGAACCTTGTTTCTTTTTAAGGATGTGTATACAGCTGGTTGAATGTTTTCTCACAGAACACTTTCCACTGGAAAATGCTAATTAGACCTAATCAAAACAGTCCACAGGAACATGTTGATTCTGTCAAAACTTTAGACAGAAGCCAGCCAGGCAGGTCAGTTGCCCAGCTGCCCATTGGGCAGACTGGCTCTCCAGCTGCCTGTCCCCCTGAGACTGGCTCCCTGGCTGTCCAGCTCCCCAGGCTGCCTGCCTGGTGGGCATTCTTCCTATTCTGCCCAGTTTCCTAGCTTGCTGGCTCCCTGCCCAGAATTTATAAAAATAGTTCTCTCAAAAAATTGGAAAGACAAAATTTTCCATGAAAGGGAAGTTCTGGTTCCCACATAATTGAGGGGAACTTTGACACAACACTAGATGTATAGTGTTGAGATTTAAGGAAGTGAGAGTGGGTTGAGGTTTACATAATAATGGCCCCAATTCAGGAAGATATTCAGTACACACCTAATTTCAGGAACCACCTCAGTGCTCACTGAAGTAGCAAATGTGGTTTATAAAAATACTCATTTTTCTTTTGTTCTTTACTTCAGTTCATGCCAAACCTGTTTCTAAGTGAAGAGAGTGTAAGGGTTTTTTTCAACTGACTTGCTCAGTGCTATGAAAAATTCTGGTGGGGTTTCAAAGGAACTTGCCCAAAGGATGAGAGCATGCATCTAGGCATCAGCAGGAGCTAAGGCCCTGATTTGGTCAACCCAATATCTAATCTCAGTTTCTGCTGACGTTAAGGTGCCTGCCAGCTGGAGTGAAGAAAATCTGCTACTGAAGATCTGGATCCAGGAGCTCCTTGTTTGAAATCCTTTGGTATTTTTCAGTTAAGGTAAGGAAGTTGGGGACACAGAGAAATGATCCATTTTCAAGAAGAGTCAGTGCTGATTTATGCTTTATCTGAGCTTGTAAAAGAAGACCTTTGAGAAGACTGAAAAAAGGTGGTTTTTTTATTGTTTGTGCATCATAAATGTTGACTTTTTAGCTGCGTATTACTTTGTGCTTCCAGGATCCCGTATAGCTGATTCAAATTAGCTACATGAGATACTCTTGCATTTGTTTGTCCAGCTGAGGTGATAAATTCTGGCTTCTTCCTGTTGAACATTTTTTTAAAGGACTGGGGCCAGAGAACACCTGCATATAATGCTACCATCATGGTGATAAATACCAGGAGATACTAATGCCTTCAGCAGACTGACTAGGCTATGGTAAATAGGGCAATGCAGGCTGAAGATTTCAGAACATTTTTCTTGTTTTGACAAACCAAAGAAGGAAAAGAAGAGAGAAAAAAATCCTCAAATGCCCGCATCTGATGTGTTAGGTTATTCACACTTCAGTAAAGTAAAATTAAAAGAATATAGGATCTGTCGACAGGTGAAGGAAATTTAGACTAGAAAGGAAGTCAAATATAAATATGAATATCATTGTCGGGTGAAGAGTCTTTTGGCAGGTAATGAAAAAAGAAACAGTGTTGGTGCATGTTAACCTAAGGGAAAAGCATTCACAAATGTATGGAAGGAGAGTAATCAGCTTCTGAGACAGAAACTCATTGTCTGCAAGTGGGAATGCAGCTGTTTGCCTAGAGATTACTATCAAAGAATGTGGGCATTGGAATATAAACAAAATATGTGATAGGAGATTCCTTCAGGATTTGCAAGGTGCTCAATGAAGCGGAGAAGTTTAGAGGTGAAAAAAGCAGATGTCTGCAGCCATCATGTGAGTTTACAGCAGAATCATATTCTCTCTAGCTCCACAACTAGATTGTAGAGCTCTGTGGATAACTGATTTTTTGGTTTGCTGGCAATTTTGAAAAATTAAAAAAAATAATAATTTCAGTCCAATTCAAAACAAAAACTTGGGACAAACTAAAAGGTAGGAAAAAACCTGTTTTGGATTGAATTAAACATTTTGTTCATTCTGCAATAAAATGTCTTGCTTTGATTTTGAGCGTTTGTTAATGTTTCTTCATTCCAAAAAATAAAATTAAAGGAAATCTCCAAACAAAAAGCTGTTTCAAATTGAAACAATCTAAATGTTTCATTTTGAAATGTTGAAACAAGATATTGAGACTTTTTTTTAGAGCCATGAATAATTTAGCAACATGGATTTACAAAATCAACCCCCCCACCCTTTTTGAATCTGCATTTTTCATTGAAAAAAATTGGACTTAAAATGTTTCACCCAGCTTTACTAGATTGTGGCTGGGGCTACTAGGCACCTGTGGGAGGGAAAGCTGTCCTTACACTTCTGCTCTGGATACCTTGGAACTTAGAATCCTAGAATCATAGAAGATTAGGTTTGGAAGAGACCTCAGGAGATCATCTAGTCCAATCCCCTGCTCAATGCAGGACCAACACCAACTAAATCATCCCAGCCAGGGCTTTGTCAAGCTGAGCATTAAAAACCTCTAAGGATGGAGATGCCAACACCTCCCTTGGTAACCCATTCCAGTGCTTTACCACCCTCCTAGTGAAATAGTGTTTCCTAATATCCAACCTAGACCTTCCCAACTGCAACGTGAGACCCTTGTTCTGTCATGTGCCACCACTGAGAACAGCCAAGCTCCATCCTCTTTGGAACCCCCATTCAGGTAGTTGAAGGCTGCTATCAAATCCCCCCTCACTCTTCTATTCTACATATTAAACAAGCCCAGTTCCCTCAGCCTCTCCAGGTCATGTGCTCCAGCCCCCGATCATTTTTGTTGCCCTCCACTTGCCGCTCTCCAATTTGTCCACATCCTTTCTGTAGTGGGGGGACCAAAACTGGATGCAATACTCCAGCTAAAAGAAAAGGAGTACTTGTGGCACCTTAGAGACTAACAAATTTATTTGAGTCTAAGCTTTCGTGAACTACAGCTCACTTCGGAGCATTCAGTGGAAAATACAGTGGGGAGATTTATATACACACACAGAGAACATGAAACAATGGGTTTTATCATACACACTGTAAGGAGAGTGATCACTTAAGATGAGCTATTACCAGCATGGGTGGGGGGAGAAGAAAATCTTTTGTGGTGATAATCAAGGTGGGCCATTTCCAGCAGTTGACAAGAACATCTGAGGAACAGTGAGGGGTGGGGGTGGCGGAAATAACATGGGGAAATAGTTTTACTTTCTGTAATGACCCATCCACTCCCAGTCTCTGTTCAAGCCTAAGTTAATTATATCCAGTTTGCAAATTAATTCCAATTCAGCAGTCTCTCGTTGGAGTCTGTTTTTGAAGTTTTTTGTTGAAGAATAGCCACTCTTAGTCTGTAATCGAGTGACCAGAGAGATTGAAGTGTTCTCCGACTTGCAGAATGCCACTAACCATCACTTTCAGCCCCCAACTAAAACCTCTCCAACGCATCATCAAAGATCTACAACCTATCCTGAAGGACTACCCATCACTCTCACAGATCTTGGGAGACAGGCCAGTCCTTGCTTACAGACAGCTCCCCAACCTGAAGCTAATACTTACCAGCACACACCACACAACAGAACCACTAACCTAGGAACCTATCCTTGCAACAAAGCCCGTTGCCAACTCTGTCCACGTATCTATTTGGGGACACCATCATAGGGCCTAATCACATCAGCCACACTATCAGAGGCTCATTCACCTGCGCATCTACTAATGTGATATATGCCATCATGTGCCAGCACTGCCCCTCTGCCATGTACATTGGTCAAACTGGACAGTCTCTACATAAAAGAATAAATGGATACAAATCAGACGTCAAGAATTACAACATTCAAAAACCAGTCGGAGAACACTTCAATCTCTCTGAACTACAATGTCCTGGAGCTGCTCCTGAGGCAGTGCAGCTGACTCACCACCTCTTTCCCAGGCCCATCTCTGAAGTCACAATTTCACTGTCTCTAGCAAACCCATCACCATTGTGTCTAGGCACCACTACCACAGGCTATTTATTAATCTATTTACAAAAAAGTAATAAGGTACCATAGGCTTCAAAAACAATTAAAACAAGCAAACAACAATAGTGGGGTAAGTGGGCAGAGTTCCACTGGAGACAATGGAGTTGCTCCTACTAACAAGATTAAATGTGGCCCTAGAGAATCCAGCCTCTCATGATTTGGTTGACAAAGTAATAGAACATCATTAACTACATGGAGGGAAATACTAGAGGAAACAAAATAAGAATTCAGTGAAGAGACCCGGCATAGAGACAGCCAGGAAGCCCATGTGTCCTTCTAAATGTTTATAAATGAAGAACAGCTCTTTCCTGGAATTCCAGAAACACAAAACAAGAGATAAACCTCATCAGGGGACAGCAATAGTCACTCTATTGTATTAATATTACAAATTCTCCATCAATGTTTTTGTTTACACCTTTCTGTATTAAAAGCAGCATCACCAGGTTTGTGCACCTGCCTACTCAGTATTGCTAGGGACATTGGTTAGGAAGCATAAGTCAGCTCATTAATAAATAATGTGAGCATGCTCTAGGTAATTGTTTCTCCAACATTTTCATTTTAAATTAGTTATTGTTTCATGAGCCTCCTCCTCACCCACTCCCAATGGTGAAGACAACCTCCCCTCTAATTTTTCCTCTCATAACATCCCCATGACAACATTAATTGCATATCTAGAAACGTTTTAGTAAAAAAGTACTTTTTGCACTATATTTTAATGCAACCAAGGAGCTAGAAAAAAGGAGGAGCATGCAACCAGCTGGATCTCCACAGACCATTAGCAGTCCACGGACCACATTTGAGGAATCTCCACTGTAGAGTGTATTTAGAGTGGATGGATGAATCAGTTAGGCATCTGCTTCAGATCTGAAGGCAAGTTTTACTAGCAATTATCACATGTTCAAATACTAGTGAGAAACACATTTTAAATTTATGTGAGCATCCGCACCTGAAATCTCATTACAGATTATGCTCATTCGTGCGGGAAAAGAAGAAATAAGATGATGTGATTACATGACACACGTATTATCAGACACAAACGTGCTACTATCTTTGTTCTAACAGCAAGCTCTACTAGACTGTGCAGCCATGCTCTGCATCTCAGGTTCCCCTAGGACCCATCATCATTCAAAATCCTACAAAATTATCTCATCTCTAGAGTTGCCAACTTCTACTTGCCCAAAAACCTGACAACATTCCTGTGGCGACAGATTGGCCTGACTGTACCCAAGAGATCAACATGTGTAGATGTTTCATGAAGATCCCTCCCTGAGCAAACTGATGCAACCTGAGAAGAGAGCAGTTTCCTATGAGATGGAACTATCTGCTTCTGCCTGGTGCACCAGGCCCACTGTGTGGCCCACAATAGGGTGTGGGTTATTGTTATGCTAAGTGCAGGGGATTAATATTGCATCTTTGTATTATTTCTGACATACAGGGGGAAGGGATGGTTTCTTGTGCCCATTCACTAGTTCCTAGAGACACCTGCACAAATCAAAATCTTTCCTGTATTGCAGCAGAGCCATCTATAGGATTCGGCTCCCCAGGCTCCCACAGCAGTGTTTAACCTTCAAAGCTTTATTTTATAAGAGGTTCAATCCAACCATTAAGAACTGGTCCAAATCCCTTTAAAGCCAATGGGAGTCTTTCTGTTGATTACAATGGGAGCTGGGTCGAACCCTAAATCTTCAGCCTGTAACTAAGGTTTTAAAATATTCATTGTTATCTTAGGAACTCAGGTATTGTCCAGACTTTCAAACACTTTTACCAGCAAATGCTATCATACTTCACTATAGCAACAGTACAGCAATTTAGCAATCCTGTGCATCTGTGAGAAACACTTTGCTTATAACCCTGACCTGAGCCTAACAGGCAAATGGAAGTGTAAGCCCATAGTATTTCATGCGAGTCCACAGAGAGCTGTTCAGAGCCTTGATCTCTGCCCCAGAAGTGGCTACAGCTTTAGTTACCAGTATTCCTTCATTAAAGTTCATACTTACATTACATGGATGAAATAAAGCTCTCTTGCAAAAAGTACTTCAGCTAAATAAGGAAAAGAATACTTTAGCAGGACCTGCTGCCCCTGTCTGACTGCATCATATCAACCAGGAGCAAAACAAAGGGTCTGAGAGACTATTTGCTGCCACTAATAGTAATTTTAAAGGTTTTTTGTTTTATTTTGTTGCCACTGTATGTTTCTATTGATTGAGTGGCACTTTCTCTCTCTCCCTCTCAGAGTATAATGGTGTACACTGAGCAATGCTTTTCTAAGAATAAAAAGTTTCTATGTGATAAGCACAAGCTGGAGATCTGTCACCTCCACTAGGAAGTGTTTGACACAGCATGTGTTCAGCAGAATATCTATTTTTTCTGTACACTCAGTGAAGCACCAAGACATATAGCTTTCCCCCTCTGATCAAGGGTAAATGAACTGGCTAATGGAATTGAGGAAATTCCCAACCTCATAGGGCCTGATCATGGCCTATCCTTCTCCCCAGAGTAAGGGATAAAAGGGAAGGCATCCTCCTACACTATTCCACTACTTTCCATATGCAAGGGGAAGCAGACTATGCAGAGCCACTTCTTGTGCAAATTGGCACAAAGGAAAACACAAGGAGGAAGCTGTCTTATGTCGGCATTCCCAACGTGCCAGCCATGTTATGCCAGAGCCTCAGGAAGTATAAAAGGTATAGACTTTTCCAAAGGAGCAGGGAAAGTTCCCACGGGGCTTCAGGAGCAGTTCTACAACACTGTGGGCTAGATCGCAAATTGACAATGTAGCCTAATATTAGCTAAAGCTCTCAACACTTTATGGGCTATGTGGGATTGAAAGGTGTAAGGAGTCGATACTACTATACAGGAAAGCTGGTACACAAGGGGATCCTGAGGTAGAAGCACTGGATCAAATTCACCACAGTCAGTCCAGAGTAACTCCATTGAAATCAATGCAATTACATTACAGCACTGTAAATGGGAGCAGAATGTAGCCCTTGGACTCACCTCGGACTTACAGTTTTCAGTAGAAAGGACACACAACAAAGATGTAAGTGTTAAAATATAAAACAAAAATACTGTAATTTCCCAATTTTTCTTGAGCTTCTTCCTTAAGAGGAAACCACTTTCAAAGGAGCTACAGAAATAAGGCTCAAGAAACAATAGGGAAAGAACAAATAAATATACTCAGGAAGGATGGGGTGTATGCTGGTACAGCCTTTCATATTTTAAACCATTCACTTTTGTAAAGATGTCTGTAATGACATCTGCTAGGCAGAGACAGCTCCTGGTGTCTCCAGGAACATCAAATTAAGTAGCTAAAAAGGGGGCTTTTGAAAGGAGAAAGTAACATCACCTTCGGAAGTGCTGCTTTTGTTGGTTGAGTATCTGGGAGTGGCAGCATCCAAGACAGCTGGTGCATAATGGTTTGGAACTAGATCAAATGGGCAACATTTCTGTTACAGCCACTGAACACACCTCTAATTGCTATCCCTGACATTCTATACTCAACCCAACAAGTAAATAATTCATTTGAAAGTACCAAAATACTACACATTGTGTTCAAATCGTCTCTACAGATAATTGCCCCGTCCCAGGTCTGGACGTTTCAGTTATAGCCATTTCTCTGCTCCCACACTCAACATTTGTTTGGACTATTAAAATATTGTGCTTTAAAGTGATGCAAATAGAGACTATTTTGGTGGATAATTTCTACAATTTATAATTCAGCAACTGGCTGATATTTCAGTAACACATTCTTAAACAACTGGAAATCACCAATATCCCTTAGGGAATCCTTGGAGGATAGATTGTATAATAAGAAGCCAGCAGCAAAATAAAACAAAAAGGATCCAACAATAATAAATTAAAATGCCATTAAACTTGCTTTTTCCATTCAGTCAAAGCCAGGTTTACAATGAAACCCTTCAGAAGTTTGCCAGTCCTTTGAATTTGTGATCAACATTCTCAGTCTCTCATTTTTATTAAAAAAAGAAAAAAAAAACCTGGCAGAGAACAGGGAGCCATGTCTAGATTTCAGCATCAGGAGCTGATATCACATCTGTTCAACAGGACGATCAGTGTTTTTTTTAAGTCTAGGTAGTGTCTGAAGCATTAAAGTGGACTTGCAATGTTTAATAAATTACAGTTTTACATGGTGTTCTTTGGTATAGGAGGGCAATTTATTAGACTTATGCAAAACTGAAACATTTTAATGCAGGAAGGCCAGTTTTCACCCGTGGTGAAAAAAATCTGTTCTATGCACTTTCATCCTTTCTTTTGATAGGAGGAATAAAATGAGCCATTACTATTTACTCTGAGGTTGTCTAATAGTGAAAGCATCTCTTTTGGATGTTCATTACTAGAGTCTCAGATTCTGATGTAAGCTTGATCTCCTTAAGACTCCATGCAAGGGGATCTCAGAGGAGTCTGAATTGATACTAAGGAGTACTTGTGGCACCTTAGAGACTAACAAATTTATTAGAGCATAAGCTTTCGTGAGCTACAGCTCACTTCATCGGTAGCTCACGAAAGCTTATGCTCTAATAAATTTGTTAGTCTCTATGGTGCCACAAGTACTCCTTTTCTTTTTGCGAATACAGACTAACACGGCTGCTACTCTGAAACCTGAATTGATACTGTATACATAGCTCTACCAACAAAAAGTACTATGTTTCTATTAGGGGTGAGAGAACTGGAAGTTAGGGTACAACATAAAATGTACCCAGAACTTTGTCAACATAAGGAATGTAAACATAAGAATGGCCATACTGAGTCAAACCAGTAACCTGTCTTCCAACAGTAGCCAATGGCAAGTGATTCAGAGGGACTGAACAGAATAGGCAATCACTGAGTGATCCATCCACTTTTGTCCACTCCCAGCTTCCGGCAATCAGAGCTCTAGGGGCACTGAGAACATGGGGTTGCATCCCTGACCATCTAGGCTAATAGCCATTGATGAACCTATCTTCTTTGTACTTATTTAACTCTTTTTTGAACACAGTTATACTTTTAGCTTTCATAACATCCCCTGGCAATGAGTTCCACAGGTAGACTGTGCATTGTGCGAAGAAGTGCTTCCTTTTGTTTGTTTCAAACCTTCTGTCTATTAATTTCATTAGGTGACCCTTGGTTCTTGTCTTATGTGAAAGGAGTAAATAGCACCTCTTTATTCACTTTCTCCACACCATTCACAATTTTATAGATATCTATCATAACCCTCTTAGTTATCTCTTTTCCAAGCTGAAAAGTCCCAATTTTTTCCCCTCATACAGAAGCTGTTCCCTACTATTAATCATTTTGTTGCCATTCTCTGTACCTTTTCCAATTCTAATATATATATATATATATTTATATATATATTGAGATGGGTGACCAGAATTGAACACAGTATTCAAGGAGTCTGCGTACTATGGATTTATATAGTGGCATTATGATATTTTTTGATATTTTGATACCATCCCTTCCCTATTGATTCCTAGCATTCTGTTAGCTATTCTGACTGCCACTATAAACTGAGCAGATGTTTTCAGAGAACTATTGACAATGACTTCAAACTCTGTTTCTTGAGTGGTAACAGCTAAGTTAGACCCCCATTATTTTGTACGTATAGTTGGGATTCTGTTTTCCAATGTGCATTACTTTGCATTTATCAGCATTGAATTCATCGGCCATTTTGTTGCCCAGTAATTCAGTTTAGAGAGATCCCTTTGTAACTCTCCACAGTCTGCTTTGGACTTAACTTTCTTGAGTAAATTTTATATTATCTGCAATTTTTGCCACTTCACTATTTGTTCTTAGCTTGAACTGAACTTCTAAGATTTGAAAAATAAAAACATGATTAATTTTTGTATTTTTTCCCTCTTATCTTCATGCCCCTATTTCACTACTAGTTCTGTCTGAGTGACAAAATTGCTCTTATTTCTAGCCCATCTAAAAGTACCATATGAACTAATGGAAATCTCATGTTGTTGTAAGATTGCTCAGACCAAAGGACTTGGATAGAGTGTAGATGAACATCTCAAAAAATATGGGGAGAAATCCTGGCTCTGTTGAAGTCAATGGCACCACTCCTATTGATTTTGATAGGGCCAGGAATTCATCTGAGACATTTATCCCAAAGTAATCAAAACTCTACACATTCTGAGGTTTCTCCATCACTACTTGCTATGCCATTTTGATGATCTCTAACAGAAATAAGTGGCATGACATAAGACATAATCCCTAACAGACACTTAGGGAGATGAGTGACACGTGTCACTTCCTTCCCTCATCTTGTTGATATTCCCTTCAACGCCACAGCAGGACTCATGCCTTTTCATTTTCATTCATTTCATTCTCCCCCCTCTAAAAACTTTTCAGGTGATTGTACCTCAGCTACCAAAAAGATTGAATTTCCATGGCTGCATTATCTGGCTTGATTAACCCAATGCCAACCTAAAAACTAGCCACATAGGATGGCCTCCTAATATGAAAATATTCACCATATTATCTAGCCCGGATAGTTGTGAAACTAATTGTCATAATATGAACCAACTATAAATGTATGCAGTGATGTCTGCCTGAGTCTGCAAGCCACATGAAACAATAGCTTTAAGAAGTGTGAACTGCCCCATTCATCTCACTGGGGTGTTAACTCTGAACTCTGACAATGTTAATATCAACACTGTTAATACTAAAAGAAAAGGAGTACTTGTGAATACAAACTAACACGGCTGCTACTCTGAAGACTGTTAACACTCTTTCTGCTGATCTGTGTATGCAAGAAGGAAGTGAGACAATCATGCTATGAAGCATGCACAGCCTACTTTGGAGGTGCATCTTGGTGTCATGAGTGGATGAAGCTTGGTTTATGGATGAAACAGGGGAGCAAGCATCACAACATTTTTCCAATTGATCCTTGTTTTTTAAATCTCATGTGAACTGTGTAAGGAACAGGGTTGTTTAGTTCAAGGAACAAAACTAAGGAATTTTGTCCCTGAGCAAGTTCACTCTCACCTTGGCTGTATTCCAAGTCCGTTATAAGGCTGTTTCTAATTGGTTCAATTCTTCTCTGATCACCTTTCATTTGGCAAAGGTTGGTTTATTCTGGGCCATTGGGCCCAGCTCTGTTTTCATTGGGATATTCACTATTCTAAAGCAGCTAGATATATTACAAAGGTAAACAAACACATTCCAACACTACTTTCACAGCTTGTATGCATTATATCAATTCTTTCTGACAGATCAAATAGCTTGGATGCAGTCATCATAGGTTGAAGAGGTCAGCAATGAAGCTGGGTTTCACCACAAACACCCCCAAAAGCTAGTATTTCTGGGTAGTAAGCAAATCACATTAGAAAATTGTGAAAATATTTTAGCTTGATAAGTCCATTTGGTTTCTGATGAAAATCACTTCTTTGTGGTCTGGAATGTCTTCATTTTATTTTATTTTTGGTAGGAATGGTGAACACTATTTCATTCCAATTACATTTTAAAAACTCCATTTAAAAAGAAAAAAGAAGAAGAATATGAGAATATTCAGCACAATGAAAGGTGACTGAATTATCTACTATTCCTTTTCCCCTCCATTGCAGTTTATAGTTATAAACTATATATATATATATTCATATATATATGTATATACTATATTAATGAATATATTTTTAAAAACAGCTTTTCAAATCTATTATTACTGCAATCCATTTTAAGTATGAGAGCTGAATTTTTCTTGCACCTTTAGGTGAATAAGATAGACAAGCTAATTGCCTTTTAGCTTACAGAGTCTTTTACTACAGGATCTCATTATCATATTCTTTCATGACTAAATGTGTCTTGGGTTTTGAGGGAGAGCATACTTCCCTTATCACATAAGCACACTTATTTGAAATACCATGTAATCAATCATCTTCACATATGACCTCTCTTATAATCCCCCCCCCCTCAGTGAATGATCCTGTGCTTATACTTTTTTTTTCTTGGTTCATTCTATCTACCTGCCTTTTGGGCACTTTTATGGCACTAATTTCCATAAAATCTAGGTACCAAGTTCAATCAGTGTTTCAGTTTGGTCTAGTGGTTAAGTGGAGAAGACTGAATAATAATTCCTGTTGTTGGCTTTGCCACTCACTAGTCTGTGACTTTAGTAGTTCCCAGTCCTACAAGGCATATACTTGGTCTTATTTTCACACACTGAGCAAGGCCATTGAAGTCAATAAGACTACTCACATTGTTCAAAGTTATGCACACGCATAGGTCTTTGCAGGATAGGCATAGGCCTTCACTCTACTGATCTGAAATTAGCCATCTATAAAAGGGGTAGAGTAACACCTATCTCATAAGAGCGTTGAGGCTTTAGTTATTAATATTTGTGAACTGCTTTGGAATCCTTGGGTACAACAGCCTATGGAAGTGCAACATACTATTTTTTAAATATTTTAGCAACTTGAGACTGTGTATACAGCACATGCCAATATAACTGCCATTATAAAAATATAAAAGTTTAGCAAAGCAATTAATCAAATAGGAAATATTTAGTTATTGTTTTAAAAGAAAAAATAAAATATGAACTGAAGATAATATGCTGTGTATCTAGGCAATCATGTCACCACCTCTTATATTCTCTTACCCACAAAGTTAAGCCCTGACCTAGATCCCACAGCCTAGGTTTCTGAATATGTAGAGCACATTCTTTTTCTATTGACTATAATGGAAGGTCATCTTAAATTAGCAGCACAGTTGGAAGTACAGGAGTAAAGGGATTAACTCATATCCTCAGTCATGTCATTCACTCTTGGTAGGGTGCAGCATGTCCTCTCTTCCATTACTTACCAGTTCTCTTTGCTAGTGCAGAAAGGATTTGAGATCATGATGTCTGGTACCTGTTCCATCACATGGGAGTGGGGGGAGCCAGCCCTAAGTAGCCTTTATGCTTGGAGGAGTCCAACAATTGTAATTGCACAGGGAACACAAGAAAGGCATGGATAGGCTGATGGTCTCTTCCCTTCCAACCCCCAGACTTCTACCTCTTCCCTAACCATCCACCCACCTGGCCACAGCCTGGACCTAATTCTGTGACTCAGAGGAAGTCATCAGCCTCTCCGTATCTTGAGTTTTCTGTGAATAAAATGGGGATAATACTACTTACCTCCTTACAAGTGCTGTACCTCATGGGGATATTTGTTCAGTGTTCAGAAGATATGCTACAAAGCTTCATATAAGTGCTAAGCAGCAGTAGTATTAAGGTGACATGAATGAGGCAGAGAGAAAAGTTTGAGAATATGAGTGGGTGTTATAAAATTTGAGAGATGACGTGTTTAGTATTATTATATTTTTTCTTATTTATTTTTAAAATGCCTGAAGAATTTGTAGGTCAAATAATTACTACACTATTTATTTTGCAGAAATTACAGATATAGACTTTAAAAAGCATTTTAGTGAAATAAGAAAAAAGCAGTTGAGATAAGTAATATTTTCTCCTTTTAAGAGAATCTGCCATGCTAATCCTAATCATATCCTATGCTTAGAGAATATCATAAGTACCACCATGACTCTGATTTAACTTAATAAAATGTACTTGGCAATATGATAGCAGGGGCAAAACAATAAAACTAAAATAAAGTATTGTGGCTATGTCTATGGACATTTCTATTATCTCTAAATTAGAAATGATTGGAAAATTTTGCAAAAAAAGGTTCTAAATTTGTATTCATTTCACACTGAAGTGTAAATGAAATCTTTTGGGTTTTTCCAAGAGAGCAACAGGGTTACCCTCCAACCTATTCAGTAGCTTGATGCTTAGATCACTCTCCTATAATATGGGAAACAGAGATTCAAGTCCTAATTTGAATTAGCTACTCTTCCATATCTTTGTGAATGTCCTAACCACCAGCTTATAAAGTTTCTCTTTCTGGCCCAATGAATGTTTAATTATTTATATGAAGTAACACTGCTCTATCAGGTGAGACTGAGAGGTATCCAATATTTTTTTTAATTGAGGGGTATTTAGAGTCAGTATTTTGTCTGGATCCATTATAGAGATAACTAGCTAATCTCAGGTTAAGTAAAAAGAAAGCATTTTATTCAGTCATAGAGAATTGTCACTAGGTCAGGGATTCAGGATACCATTGCTCCCAATATTTCTACCTACATGATATTAGAATCATAGGGTAAGAAGGGACCACAAGGGTCCTTTAGTCTAACCCCCTGTTAAAATGTAGGATTTGTTGTGTCTAAACCATCCAAAACAGATGGCTATCCAGCCTCCTTTTGAAAATCTCCAGAGAAGGAGCTTCTACAACCGCCCTAGGCAATCTGTTCCATTGTCCTACCATTCTTACAGTTAGGAAGTTTTTTCCTGAGATTTAATCTAAATTTGCTATACTGTAGTTTGAACCCATTGCCTCTTGTCTTTCCCTCTGTAACAAGAGAAAACAAGTTTTCTCCATCTTTTTTATGGCAGCCTTTTAAGTATTTGAAGATTGCTATCATGTCCCCCCTTAATCTCCTCTTTTCCAAACAAAACATACCCCGTTCCTTCAGCCTTTCCTCATATGGCTTATCTTCCATCCCTTTGGTCATCTTTGTCACTTGCCTCTGGATCCTTTCCAGTTTCTCTACATCCTTTCAATACATTGGTGACCATCCCTGGACACAATACACCAGCTGAGGCCTAACCATTTCTGAGCAGAGCGGTACTGTCACCTCCTGTGACTTGCATGCTATGCCTCTGTTAATGCAACCTAAAATTGCATTTGCTTTTTTTTGCAACAGCATCACATTGCTGACTCAAGATACTTGAAACTCTGTTCTTTATTAAATAAATGTATACTTGTTTTCACTATAAACATATCTAAGTGCTGTGTTTCAAGCGGGGCTGTGTTCTAAGGTATAACTGGTAAACTGGGGTGTATTCTTCCTTTGGAAACAGCTGATCTGTAAATACTGTGAAAGTGTCCAACAGAGCAGGGGCTGGGCACTCCAGAGGGATGCTTAGAGGATTTGGGGGTTGTAGTGCACCTATCACTAACCTGCAGAGGGACAGAAGAGCCTGCATAGGCAGAGAGGAGAGTGCTTGTGTTGTCTGTAGAGTCAGGGAGCTGATCCCGGGCAGGCACAGACAGGGCTTCCTGTCACTAATGGCAGGCGATATCAACATACTTCACAGCCCCAAGTGTTCCTAGGAAGTGTGACAGGGGCCTGCATGGCCCCCCAAAATGGGGGAACACTCCCACAGCAGGGTTTTTTGGAAAGAGGGACCAGCAAATTAACTGATTCACAACTTTCCACAACACCTGATGTCTACTGTGTTAAAGCTTTTGATGGGAGTTAAAGCAGCCCCTTCCCAACAGAAAATATAAGAAAGCAGAGTTTCTAGCTCTTGTGATTTTCCAAGTTATATCTATAACTGCATTCACAAATTTATGCGAGCAAATGCACATACATTTGTGCCAGAACCTCCGGTCTTCCATTTTGAAAATTTGACCCTTAACATATCATCCTGCTCTGCAGAAGACACCTTCTTACTCAAAAGATCTCTTCCTAATGGAGGGACTGTGCTGCCCAGCCCTTGAGCTCCCAGCACATGAGGCTAGCCCCCGGCTGGGCAGCATGGCAGTGTGGCTGGCTACAGCTGGGCGGTACGGCTGCCAGTCCTGCTGCTCTGAACAGCATGGTAAGGGAGTGGGGAGCTGGGGGTGGGATTGGATAAGGGGCATGATGTCCTGGGAGGCAGTCAGGGGACAGGAAGCAGGGGGTGGTTGGATGGGGTGGAGGTTATGGGGGGGCCTGGCAGGGAGCGAGGGTATGGCTAGGGGTCAGGAAAGTCAGGGGACAGGGAGCAGTGGGGGTTGGATAGGGGGTGGGGTCCCAGAGAATGGTTGGGGTGGTGGGTCCTGGGAGGGGGCAGTCAGGGGACAAGGAGTAGGGTGGGGTTGAATGGGTCAGTGGTTCTGAGGGGGGAAGTCAGGGGCAGGAATTGGGAGGGGGTGGATCAGGGGTGGGGGCCAGGCTTTCTGGGGAGGCACAGCCTTCCCTACCTGACCCTCCATACAGTTCTGGAACCCGATGTGGCCCTTGCGACAAAAAGCTTGTGCACCCCGTCCTAATGTGTACTCATATCTGCTCTCTACATTGTTTAGCATAATTTTCACTACTTTTGATACTGAAGAGCCAATGGAGTTATTGAATCATAGAATCACAGGACTAGAAGGGACCTTGAGAGGTCATCTAATCCAGTCCTCTGCACTCATGGGGAATAAATATTATCTAAACCAGCCCTGAAAGGTGTTTGTCTAACCTGCCCTTAAAAATTTCCAATGATGGAGATTCCATAACCTCCCTGGGCAATTTATTACAGTGCTTAACCACCCTGACAATTAGGAAGCTTTTCCTAATTTCCAACCTAAACTGCCCTTGCTACAATTTAAGCCCATTACTTCTTGTCCTATCCTCAGTGGTTAAGGAAAATAATTTGTCTCCCTCCTCCTTGTCGCAACCTTTTATGTACTTGAAAACTGTTATCATGTCCCCTCTCAGTCTTTTCTTCTCCAGATTAACCAAACCCAATTTTTTCAATCTACTTTCATAGGTCATGTTTTCTAGCCCTGTAACAATTTTTGTTGTTCTCTGGTCTTTCTCCAATTTGTCCCAGGTCTTACCTGAAATGTGGTGCCAAGAATTGGACACAATACTCCAATTGAGGCCTAATCAGCACGGAGCAGAGTGGAAGAATTACTTCCCATATTTTGCTTACAACACTCCTGCTAATAAAGCCCAGAATGATTTTTTTTTGCATCAGTGTTACACTGTGGACTCATACTTAGCTTATGATCCACTATTATCCCCAGATCCTTTTCTGCAGTACCCCTTCCGAGGCAGTCATTTCCCATTTTCTATGTGTGTAACTGATTGTTCAATCCTTAATGGAGTACTTTGCATTTGTCCTTATTTAATTTCATCCTATTTACTTCAGACCATTTTGCTAGTTTGTCCAAATCATTTTGAATTTTACTCCTACCCTTCAAAGCACTTGCAACCCCTCCCAGCTTGGTATCATCCGCAAACTTTATAAGTGTACTCTCCATGCCATTATCTAAATAATTACTTATTGTATTGAACAGAACTTGACCCCGAACTGATCCCTGTGGACCCTACCCTTCCAGCTTGACTGTGAACCATTGATAACTATTCTCTGGGAAAAAAATCCCAAACATTTATGCACACACCTTATAGTAGTTTTATGTAGGTTGTATTTCCCTAGTTTGTTTATGAAAAGATCATGAGAGACAGTATCAAAAGCCTTACTAAAGTCAAGATATACCACATCTACCACGTCCCCCCTATCCACAAGGCTTGTCAAAAAAGCCATTAGGGAGACTGAGCTGGATTCTGTCCTGCATCACACATCATCAACAGAATTATTAACTAATTAGCAATTGCAGAGTCCTTACTGCTGTTAACAATACATAACCTGCAAATAAGTCAGCTTGACATTCAGATCCTAGGTTGAATTTGCAGATCTGGCCATTGGAAATAAAGCCTTTTTATCTACAACTTGAATAGATTTGGTCTGAAGTCACTGACAGATAAAAACTATGGAACCCCAAGATATTTGTTTACAATATCACTTTTCAGAGTAAAAAGTTAAAGCTATAAGGTTTGTTTCTTTTACATAATTAATTGCCAATAATTGTTTGAGTTACCAAGGAGGTCCTGATAAGTACCAAGAAGGAATAATTAGGGCATCCTTTTTGAAAATTTTGAACTTTTCTTTTTTTAAAATAGTGAAACCCTAATTTCTATAAAGCTGATGAGATTGACAGAGAAGCAACATGAGAGCATACTGACTGAATCTGACTTTGGACCATGGGGTGGAGGGATTTCTTAATGAACTCAATTTCTATCCACAACTAACCTGACCCCCACCCTTGCTCATTTATTAATGCCATCCTGCACTCCCCAAGGTTCCTTCAGTCAAAATGGCAAAATATTATGCTGAACCCTCTCTCTTTCTTTTTCCTGAACAGCTCAATGTCTTCATTGGGTATTCTAACACATCACGCTTTTCTGTTACACTGATTGTTGGCCAGGTGTCAGTGCCACTATTTCTTAAAATGACTTAATTATTGCTATGTAGTACATTACATTTGACTGTTTATTGTAAAATCAATATGACTGACATTACAATCAATATTGTTCATTGTTTTAAAATGTTGTATAATGATCAGCATGTCATATTAATGGCAGACAAGCCTGAGTGTGCATTATTAATGAAGTTTTAGCATGGTACATTTTCAGATACCTCCACTCATGACCTTATGTCTTCCAGGTAAGAAATCTTGAGCAGTTACTCACCCTTGTTAAATAGCCAGTATGAGGCTATGATGAAGTAAATGTACTAATAATATTTGGCATTTAGATAGCACATTTTCTCTGAGGATCTCAAAGCACCTCAAAAACATTAATGAACAGAACCTCATGACACTACCTAGTTGGGTAGGCCAATTGACAGAGGAATAAAGGCCAACATTTTTTGGAGGAGAATGCACATAGCTGAACATTTCATACACCAAAGCAAACAAGGAGGCCAGAGCTCGGCCTAAAAAAATTCCTAGCATTCAGATACACATTGGGTGTGGGTCACATGAACCTTGCACTTGTAAACTTCTGTACACACACTTTTGAAAATGCAATCAAATGTGATTTCCCATGGTCACACAGTGGGTCAGCAGCAGAACTGGAATAAGTCAAAAGTCCTGATTCAATGACCCCCACATTGACAACTAAGCTGAATTTCTTCTCATGAAAACAAGTGGGGAATTGGAAAAAAGAAGTAGAGGTAGTCTTCCAAGCTCTGCCCACAATATATACTGCACCTACATGAGACACCACTCATAATAGATTATTCAAATGTTCAAAATCTTATTTTTGAAAAGAAGAAGAATATCATTCCATTGGTTACACATGGTTTATGTTTTCAAATGTGTCTCAGCAACCAAAACACACGGATTTATTTTTTTAATGAAAACTTAGATTCTGTAGAACAAGAAAGCAACATAAAGGAGATGTTGGTACACTACACCACCACATACCAAATCAGTCCTAGCCCTTCATGAACTCATTTATTTTTCTACAACATCCATCTAAATGGGTTACTGGGAAAGTGTATCTTTGTGTGTCTAATTTGCAGTAGACTGAAAAGGTCTTCATGATAGGAACCTTGTCTTCTTACTAGAAGCAAGGGGAGACTAAACACTTGAATTCAAACTCTACTTGCACACATACTAAATCTGTAATGGGCTGACTCCAAATACTTGATCCAAACATTCTCCAGACCAGATACTTTGAAATCCGAACTCTCATATTTCAAGGTGTTCAGATTTGGTGCTTGGAGTCAGCTCATTGCAACCTTGAAGGACCATCACATCTTCTTGTACACAATGGTTGCAAAGCACCCTGACACCCATTCCAATTAAGATAATAGCTAGGAACAATAATAATGGTCTTCCAACAATCACAGTCAGCAGCTGTGATGTGTTTGGGTTATTGTATGTATTTTTTACAAAAGTGGTTAAATCCCCATCATCTGAGCCATTTAAAACTCCAGTGGGTAAAGCAATAAAAACATATTTTAGGGAACAATCAGTGTTTGGGATAGATTAGAATACCTTTTAAGTCTGATGCTACTCCAATGTAGAAATGGATCTGAGAGCAGACCCTTCTATCTCCAAGTGGGCTTTGCCAGTAATGGGCTCTGCCATTCAATTATGTAATTTGACTATTTTTACAGGTTAATAAAACCTATCCTCTTCTTGACTGGCATGTAAATTATCACTGGATTAAATTAGTGGCATCTGCCATTGATTTGAGATTTCACCAGATGACAGACAGTGCAGCACTGGCAGCAGTGATGAGAAAACATGTTACCTCAGAGATATTTTTTCTTTGCTTTTCCCTACCCAATCACTACCTTTTTCTGCTTAAAATTATGATATGTCTGCTTCAGGTACCATCCAAATTATTACCCCTGGAGCTACCACATGAGATATTTAATGCAAATAGTTTCCCTTATGATAAATGACCAATAAGTGGGGGTGGAGAGGAGGGAACAAAGATTGTGACACTGTTGACTCCTATTAAAATATTCTGGTTTACAAATGATAATAAAGTATTACTGAGTATAAGTGTCAGTTTGATTTACCTTGCTTCATCAAAGCTATTGCAGCATTAAAGAATTTAAAAATCAAGGCTCTCTGCTGAGTGCAATGGGATATCATATTTTGCATAGACTGTCAGTGGTGAGAATACTAACAGGTATTATTTTGTTAACATTAGGCATAGCCCCATAGTGAGATCTCAAATAAAACAAACAGGAACAGTTGATGGGCTTGCATAGTCACCATATACTGGGTTCCCTGGATACTCAAAGCTTAATATTGCAAACCTTTACATGGGTTGGGTGAATAGTCCCATTAAAGTCAATAAAGAGTGAGGCCTTCTACTCATATGAATATGGGAGTGAAAGGGACACAATATAAACACAGAAGAGAACATGGGTGAATCTGAAAGATATGAAGAATATGAGGAAAGACATGGCTGTTCATAGTGTCTGAAGCTGACATCAAGGCATCTCACATGTTCTTTTGTGCCTCACAGATCAGACTACACAGCCACAAGGTCGTGAACAAATGTCACATAGAAATCTGTAGGCTCCCACTGAAGACATGGCATGATATTTGGCCCATTTTTCAAATCAGTTTTTCACATCTGTCATTCTTACAATGTTTACAACATTTGTTCATAGTTGTTTTCCATTCAGGACTGTCCTATGTTGTGTCTTCAAAGTCATCGATATTTATTCTGCATGAGTTGAGATTCTGCTTCAGGATGTCTTTGAAGCATTTATATGGCTGAACATTCCTATGCATTCCGAGTTTCCGAGAGGACCTTTTTGGGAGTCTATCATCATCCATTCTGATAATATGACCTGTCCATCTAAACTATGCTTTGATAATCATTGCCTCCATGCTGGTTGTTTTTGCTCTTTCAGTGATGTTAAAGTTTGACACCTTGTCTTGCCAGAACAAAGCAAAGATAGCATGTGAGACATTTTTCAAGTTGCTTGATGTGTGCACAATAAACTGTCAATGTTTCACATCTGTATAAAAGGGATGCCGTCACTGCTGCATTGTATAACATCAGTTATGCTGCTAGTTTGATGGTGTGCTGGTTGAGTATCCTATGGTGAAGTGTTTCAAAAGCCTGGCTTGCCTTTCATATTCTATTTGATATTTCTTGATCCAGCTAACTGGCACTTGAGATGGTACTGCCACATTATGTAAAGTGGTATGCATCTAGTTTTTACCACAGTGGTAGTGGTTGATGGGGTTGGTTGGAAGAGGACTTCATGTTTTTTCCCAGGCTGATGGTGACTCTAAACTATTTAGTTTCCTCTGAGAACATGTTAAGGACAAGCTGTTGCCTGTTGGTCACTTTCACTATGACTAAGAAGAGCACAATCATTTGCAAAAAGGGCTTCCCAAGAGTTCCTCAAGAACTTTTATCTTTGCAATAAACCTTCAGGGATTGAAGAGTTTTCCATCAGTTTTGTACCCTATGTAGAGGCTCTTTTAAAGGTTAAGATGTTAATTCTTTGTTGTTTTGCCAAGACATAAATGCACTCTTTTCACCGAGGATCTTTTT
Organism: Dermochelys coriacea; assembly: GCF_009764565.3. Taxonomy (NCBI): domain Eukaryota; kingdom Metazoa; phylum Chordata; order Testudines; family Dermochelyidae; genus Dermochelys; species Dermochelys coriacea. Next base: position 92,642,723 of record NC_050073.1, on the reverse strand, counting down.
TATTTCCTTATCATTTTCATCAAACCAGTCCTGGTGCCATCTTTGATTTTTGCCTAGAGTTTCTTCTGAGGCTTGAAAGATGACTGATTTGAACATATTTCAAGTGCGTTTTTGGGTGATGATGTAATCCCATCAATTTTTTCCTCCCAGTTTCGCCTCTGTTTTTCTTGATAAAATTGATGTCTCAGCTTTGCTTTGTTCAATTTTTGTTTAATCTGTTCAGCATTGTTTCACTGAGGGGCAACAACGTGTGAATTTAAAATGGCTCTGATAATGCTGTGGTCGGTCCAATAGTTTGCTCCTTACATCGCTCTGGTGATCTTGATGCCCCTAATGTCTCTTTGCCATATAATGACACAGTCAGTCAGTCAGCTGCCAGTGCTTTGATCTCAGATACATCCACAACATTTTATATTTGTCAGCTTGCCAGAAGATTGTGTTGGTAAGAAAGAGCTCAGCTCAGCAAACTTGCTTAAAAGGAGGAGACCATTGCTAGTCCTTTTTCTGACTCCATTTTTCTTCACTACGCTACTCCAAGCTCTCTCTCGTTTCCAACTCTGGCATTAAAATCTCCCAGAAGTATGAGCTTGTCTTTATTGGGTATAGGTTTGATTATGTCATCCAAATCAGAATAGAACCATTTTGTACTGTTCAATGTTGGAGCACAAGTATTGACAAGAGTTGAAAAACATGACTTTCCAGTGGGAAGACATAGAGTTATTCGATGTTCATTTCTGCCCACAGGTACATTTTTCAGTGATTTCAGGAGGCCTGTTTTTTTAATAGTCAAACCAATGCCATCAATTCTATCTTCCTCTGTTATAGGTGTAGCCAACTCCTAGTTCCTTTACGGAGCCACTGTCTGCAAGTCTGGTTTCAGTGTTGTGGCTGTATCTAGCAAGTGGTCTTGATGTGCCATCAGTCTTCATGTTCCATGTTGCCACAGTGATAGCTCTTATAGAACAACTACTGTGTGGATGGTCCATGAGTCATGGTGAACTGGCCAGATTAAAGCTGGGCAACCAATGTTTAGGGCACCTTTTCTAGGCTCTTTCCTTACTGGGGTGAGCAGTGCAGTTCTAAAAAAAGGTTGCTCTGACATCATTGCTGCCCAGCGTTCCAGGCTGAATGACCAGAGTTCCAGGTTGCCTGCATGCAGCTTTCTGACTATGATCCACAGTGTTCGTCTACACCTATCATTTCAGCACTTGCCCATCGGCACAGGGCTGTCTTTCCTAATGATGTGTGAATGCCTGTGCATTAGAAGACCATTAGACAGGGTCAATATCACTCTCTTGGCTACAGTATCAAAAAACAAGTAGCACAAAAAGTGTGCAATGACAGGGAACATCCTTAGCTGTTGTGAATAGACATCAACATCTCTTGTGCCTTGTCAAGCCTTACATATTCCACAATACATTGCTGCAGTGCCTGTCTAGTCACTGGATCAAGATGTATCCTCTGCCAAGTCTGCCAAAGCAGTCTTTGTATGATGGGGATAGGCATTTTCCGTCATGGCTACCATAGCACATCCCTCGAACAGTGCCACTTCCCGCAGCCCCCATTGGTCTGGAACGGCAAACCGCAGCCAGTTGGAGCTGTGATCGGCTGAACCTGCGGACACTGCAGGTAAACAAACCATCCTGGCCCACCAGAGGATTTCCCTGATGGGCCATGTGCCAAAGGTTGTCCTAGCTATTTGGAGTCATAGGAGAGACTTTGGTGAAAAGTGAAAACCAATGAAAGAGAACCATTCAAAGAGTGTCCTGACTTTCAGAGGTACTACTTTTCCTTGTACACCCTCTAGAAAATGTACAGGATGAAGAATGTTCTCTGGAAGCACGCCCCACCCTGCCTACTGTCAAATGTCATCAGCCATCACCTATCATTTCTAAACACAGCTGGATGAAATGATTTCATTCATATAAAGCCCAAGAAATTAGGTTATGATAGATGATGTGTGGGGTGACTTGGGAATGCAACACAGTCCCTCATCATCCCTGCTCCAGTAAGCTAGAATAGTAGCTTCAGCACCCCTGTGCTGGTTGCATGGGATGATGGTATCACCAGACCACATATACGCAAAGACTATAATTAATTATGTGCTTTTACAATACCTAGAACAATAGGACCTTTAAGGTGCTATTGCAATATCAATGTTAAATGATATTATATTATGTGCAGAACCCTACAGACCCCTCTCCTGGTCAGCATCCATGAGTTCCACACAGACGTGACAAACACCATGACAAAGTCTCTCCTCATGAAATTTCCAGCCAATTGTTCAGACTCAGGAGGTTCCAGTCAGTGTTGGCATGGAGGCATGCTTCACCAGTATCTGCACCATATAGCCTTGATGTAGGAATTAAGAGATGTAGAGGGTGTTCTTCTGTTTCTTTTTGTCACAGATGAATGTTGCTCTCTACATGTATTTTGTGGTAGCTTTCAGTACTAAAGAAGCGTTAGCCATTTAGCAGAGTCTCTATCCCATGACAAAACTCAGTGTGTGTGTGTCCTGCATATTAACATGGTCAACACTTAATTAAAACTCCTGTTGATTGTAGGAAACAATTCTATTTAGATGAGCCAAAGAGCGCATTCCCTTCAGTCAAGTCTTCAGGAAGTGTGCAGAGTTTGTCTCAGATTAAACAGATTAGACATTTCTTACATACTCCTCAGGTGCCTTCTCTCTGTTTGTTCCTAATCTACCTGTGTGCTCTGAGATAACCTGATCCAAACTGCCTACCTTAGGAATATAGGTACTGTGACATTACATCCCATATTCTTCATGGAAATATGGTTATGATATGAATGAGGTATAATTAAGATATACTTTATGCAAGAGGGCTCATGTGAGGTATCATTGGAAAGATTATGATTTACTGAATGTGTTTATCCAATTTGTATGCATGTATCATTTTTATATCTGAAGCTGGGAATGTTGATCATGTATCTGTATTTCAAATGTGCTACATTGGATGAGAACAAACAATGTTAGTGATTTATTGAAGAAATGCACACAAGCATAAGGATTACCCCAGGAACTGTGTGCAACAGAAACCTCTCAGAGATAGCACTATACAATGGGAACTGTTTTACTCAGGTCACAGCACAAAAACTTTCCAGCAAGTGGAGAGAAGATATAAAAGAGGGACAATGAAAACAGGAGGGGACCTTACTCTCCCTACAACAACACACCTGAAATCACCTGAGGAACAAAGACTGAAATGTGGGAAGTGATGGTCCCAGGCGGGAAGGATTTTTAGCCTGTGTAAGAAAATCTGGGAAAGCCAAGGCAACTTGTGCCTTAAGAATCCGTCAGCCTGTTTATAATTCAGGGTGAGAATTTGCTAATTTGTATCCTACCCACCTAGTGCATTTAGCTCAGTTTGCAGCTTTTGTTTATTTACTAAGGTAATCTGCTTTTTTCTGTTTGCTATCCCTTTAACGACTTAAAATTCACTTTTAGTAGTTAATAAACTTGTTTCTTGTTTATAATATAACCCAGTTTGTGCAATTCATAACTGGAGGGGAGGCAAGAAGTCATGCACATCTCTCTTCACATTGAGGAAGAGGGCGGATTTTTATGAGACAGTATTATTTTGGGTTTATCTCCCAAAAGGGATGGGCACGTGAGTCCTGGGGGAGTCCTCTCACACAGAGCTGACTTCAGTCTGTGTCTGCAGCAGGGTGTGGCCTTACCTGTGTTTGTGTGTGCTGCAAGAGGCCAGAGAGCCTAATTCAGCAAAGGCGGGAGAGGAAACCCAGGCTGGTTGAGCTGGAGAGGCTCATGAAAAAACTAGATTCTGTCCTTAGAATTTTCTTTTTAAAAAATCAGATTTTTTTCCCTACATTGTACGTCATGTTCTGCATTAACTAGTTCTTGTTTGGCCAGAAGATGTTAATACCAGACAACTGAAAGGAAGAGCCTGCACTCAAGAGATTTCTCAAAGAATTTTACAAACTTTTGAGATTTGTGCAGTTTGGATAAACTTTGCAGCAACATCCAAAAATCTAGGGCATTTATCCAGAGCTTTGAAGGTTCTCTCATCATTTGTTAAACACACAGTTTGGACATGAAAATAAAAGAGGGTGATTCAGTTGTTTTAATTTCTCAATTACATATTTAATTACACAGAACATTTAAATAAAATATCCAAGCATTTAAATGATTGAATAGTTGTCCAATGACCTATACAACTTGTATAAACAACATCAAATAACTAGTTGACTCTTGAGTGCTCACTAGCTGTTTAAATGCACTGGAAAGCGTGGGAGAGTTTTTTAGTGCGCTTTCTTCATTATTATACTATTAGTGGAAGTGATAAATTAAACCATTGCATAGGCTAAGTTCATATCACAAGAGCCTTTTCTGTCTTTGGTGTTTGGTTTTTGGGAGTACCTAGTTAAAAAGAAAGAATTTCCTATTCTAAACAGTTATGCGGTGGAAGTGGCTTCATTTCACTGGGGATTACAAAAATTCATGTTTTCTTGTGCTTCGTCTTTGATTTGTACATTGACAAAAGTATGGTGCAGTAGAGAAGACAGTGGCATAAGAATGCCAGTTCCAGCTCCCACATTCATGGGCCAGCCCTAGCCTGACAGTGCTTCTAGGCAACTGTAAGATCAGCTGCTGGTGTAGCGTCAAGGTTCTGGCTATGTTAGCAGGGAGCTGTTCTTCTTGTAATCTCCAACCAGAATCCAGCCCATTTATGGCACAAGTGTTACAAAGTGACCAGATCTCAAAAGACAATCTCAACTGATGTGTGAGTGATCCACATACTTGCATAGACACATATATGTTAATTTGATTATTAATATTATGCATGAATGATATATATGCTCACGCATGCTGGCATGTGTCTGCATATATATATGCATATGTTAATTTCATTCTTAATATCACCAGTTTAAAACTATTACCATCTATCATTTATTCCCTCCCTTAGACAATAAAGTGGGCTTTATGCACTAGAGTTATCACCAGTGTCAAACCTTACAGGTACTTAATAGTCAAAATTAAAAATCACTATTAATATTAAAAACAGAAAGTCAAGAATGCCCTATGCCATTAAAGCTGCACAGGGAATTGGAATGTTAGTAGCTAGAATAATAAGTGCATCATTTAGAATGTGTCCAAGAAACCAGGATTAACACCCATACTGCTGAGAAAAGTGACTTTTGATTTTTAATGATCAAAGGCTGCCAGTACTTCTGGTTTGTGTACCAAAATAATAATAATGGTGGCATAAGATTTAAATTTCACCTAATAGAAATATTGCTGCTATAACATAGTCTTAAGCGATTACTGCCACCCACTCCATACATTTCATTTAGCACCTTTTTTCAACAATTACATCACCATTGTAAACACCCATAGCTATGAAACACAAACAACATGTAGGTTATGCGGTGCATGCAGCAGAAACTGCTACAATTGCCTCTCTTCGGAGGGATCCAATTGTATGTAGTGAAACACAAGTCATTTGCTACCTTCACTACGACTTAGGGAGCATGTTCATGCACTATGTTATTATGGCCTCACTATCTTAAAATTGGATTAGTCTGAAATGAAGATTTTTTTTAGTTGAATATGATCGCCCCACCCACCCAAAAGAGTGACTCTGAAAACACTTTGTAGTCATGGTGGAGAATCAGTTGAACACGAGTTTCCATTTCAACACTCTGGACAAAAAGATTAATGTGGTCCTTGGATGTAGAAACAAGGAAACATGGAGTAGGAAGGTTAAGTACTGGTGTCCCCATTTCAAGAAGGATGTTGATAAATTGGAAAGGATTTAGAGATGAGTCATGAGAATTGTTAAATGATTAGGAAACATGCCTTATAGCAATATAATCAAGGAGCTTAGTCTATTTATCTTATCAAAGAGAAGGTTAAATGGGTGATTTGATCACAGTCTACCTCTACCTACATTGTGAATAAAAAATTGTTAATAGATGGCTCTTTAGTCCAGAAGACAAAGTATAACACGATCCAATGGCTGGAACTTAAAAAGAGACAAATTCAGACTAGAAATAAGGTGCAAATTTTTAAGTGAGTTTAATTAGCCATTGAAACAACTTACCAAGGTTTAACCAAAGTTTAACCAAGGGCTTGCCCCCACCAAGGCACCTTGCTGACTTCACTGGGGTGATACAGGCAAGTCAAGCCTCAGTTTCCCTGCAGTCTCTGGGGCCAACAATATTGCTCATCTTCATCAACATCAAATGATGGTCTCTTCACCACCCAGAAAAGGAATAATATCCTCCTCAGCATCCAATTCAATCCCTGCTTCCAGACATAATTTATTAGTTTATGTGTACAGATCCTTTTAGGTAAGACAATTCTCAAAACCCCCAAAAGTAAGGTAGGTTAAAATGCAGGCCACCTCCCTGAAAGTCAACAACCACTCCATTCCCCAGTTCCTCTCTCTCCATTCTCCAGGCCATTTACCTGAGAGTTAACAGCCCTCCTTCAGTTCCTGTACCTTTATTCCAGAGCCTCCATACATCTACCAATTCTCCATGTTTCTTGTGGCTCTTCTCCCACAGCTCTTAACTCAGGGCTTCTGCGAGAGGACTCCCAGCAGAATTCCACTCCATAGATCTTTTTGTCAGTGAGTCCTACAACTGGGGATTTCCCTCCAGAAACAGCCTTATTTCTGGGCTCTGCCTGTACTGGCTGATCTGGTTCATCCCCTTTACACAGCACCTCTTCAGAAGTCTTCTACTTTCCCCACTCTGACCCAGTTCTCCCAGCAGTTCCCATCCACAGCACTGTCCCAATAGTTCTTTCTCTGTGCTAAGTCTCTTCACCAGCTGCTCCCAAAGACTTTTCTCCTGTGGGTCATGCAACTCCCTCCAGGCAACTTTCATCAGCTCCCTGCTGCTTCTTTTTTCTTCCATTTCTCAACCACCACCTACATCTTTATAGAAGCTAGGTGCCCTCTATCATGCCTCATCAGGTGGCAACTAGCTAATCACAGGTGAATTGATTCCATTCCCTCTTAAAGGGCCAGTCACCCTGTAACACAATTGTTTTGGTGGATTCTTCAGCACCAGAAATTTTAACACCAAGATTGGGTGGTTTTGACAAGATCTGTTCTAGTTCAAGCAGGAGTTAATTCAGGGACATTTTATAACCTGTGTAATGCATGCACTCAGTTTAGATGGTCACAGTGGTCTCTTCTAGCATTATAATTTATGAAAACAAAAGACCCTCTGTAGAAGGGTGGACTCATCACTGGAGCACTGGTAGCTGGACATCATATAGCAGCTCTCTCCTGTCTACTGCCCCCTACCAGTGATCACTCTGGTCCTGCATTGGTCTACCTCTTCTTGTGACTCAGCCCACCAGCCAGATCACTTTAAAGTCTTCCCCTTCTGGGGTAAACAAGGATTCCAATAAACTAAACTGAAATAAATGTAGCTCTTCACCTCTTCCCAGGTTCACTACTCCACAGACTCTTCACCTCTTCCTGGGCTCTGTGGGAATGTCCCTTTGTGCAAAAGAACATCTCTCAGAGCTTTCTTTCTTGAGGCCTGGCTCCAAAATCAACCCTCTTTCTCCTTCTTATCCTAGAATCATAGACTATTAGGGTTGGAAAAGACCTCAGGAGGTCACCTGTCCAACCCCCTGCTCAAAGCAGGACCAACTCCAGCTAAATCATCCCAGCCAGAGCTTTATCAAGCCAGGCCTTAAAAACCTCTAAGGATGGAGATTCCTCCACTTCCCTAGACAAAGTATTCCAGTGCTTCAGCACCCTCCTAGTGAAATATTTTTTCCTAATATCCAACCTAGACCTCCCACACTGAAACTTGAGACCATTGCATCTAGTTCTGTTATCTGCCACCACCGAGAACAGCTGAGCTCCATCCTCTTTGGAACCCCCTTTCAGGTAGTTGAAGGCTGCTATCAAATCCCCCCTCACTTCTCTTCTGCAGACTAAATAAGTCCAGTTCCCTGAGCCTCTCCTCATAAGTCATGTGGTCCAGCCCCCAATCATTTTTGTGGTCTTCCATTGGACTCTCTTCAATTTGTCCAAATCCTTTCTGTACTGGGGGGTCCAAAACTGGATTCAATACTCCCAATGTGGCCACACAAATGCAAATAGAGGGGAATAATCATTCCCCTTGATCGGCTGGCAATGCTTCTACTAATGCAGTCCAATATGCCATTAGCCTTCTTGACAACAAGGGCACACTGTTGACTCATATCCAGCTTCTCATCCACGGTAATCCCCAGGTCCTTTTCTGCAGAACTGCCTCTTAGCCAGTCGGTCCCCAGCCTGTAGCAGTGCATGGGATTCTTTGATCCTAAGTGCAGGACTCTGCATTTGTCCTTGTTTCTTTTGGCCCAATCCTCCAATAAGTCTAGGTCACTCCGGACCCTATCCCTACCCTCAGTGTATCTACCTCTCCCAATAGCTTAGTGTCATCCACGAACTTGCTGAGGGTGCAATCTATCCCATCATCCAGATCATTAATGAAGATGTTGAACAAAACCGGCCCCAGGACTGACCCCTGGAGAACTCCACTTGATGCTGGCTGCCAATTAGACTTCAAGCCATTGATCACTACCCATTGAGCCTGACAATCTAGCCAGCTTTCTATTCCCTTATAGTCCATTCATTGAATCCGTTCTTCTTTAACTTGATGGCAAAAATACTGTGGGAGACGATATCAAAAGGTTTGCTAAAGTCAAGGTTCACCACTTTCCCCATATCCACAGAGCCAGTTATCTCATCATCAAAGGCAATCAGGTTTGTCAGGCATTGCTTGCCATTGGTGAATCCATGTTGACAGTTCCTGATCACCTTCCTATCCTCCAACTGCTTCAAAATGTATTCCTTGAGGACCTGCTCCATGATTTTTCCAGGAACTGATGGGAGACTGACTGTTCTATAGTTTCCCGGATTCTCCTTCCCTTTTTTAAAGATGGGCATGATATTTGCCTTTTTCACTCCTCTAGGACCTCCCCCGATCACCACGAATTTTCAAAGATAATGGCCAATGGCTCTGCAATAGCATCAGCCAGCTCCCTCAGCACCCTGGTATGCATTTCATCTGGCCCCATGGACTTGTGTATATCCAGCTTTTCTAAATAGACCTTAACCTGTTCTTTCACCTCCGACGGCTGCTCACCTCCTCCCCACACTGTGCTACCCAGTGCAGCAGTCTGGAAGTTGATCATGCCTGTGAAGATCAAGGCAAAAAAGCATTGAATACTTCAGCTTTTTACATATCATCTGTCACTAGGTTGCCTCCTCCATTCAGTAACGGTCCCACACTTTCCCTAACCTTCTTCTTGTTTCTAACGTACCTGTAGAAACCCTTCTTTCTACTCTTTGCATCCCTTGCTAGCTGCAACTCCAATTGTGCTTTAGCCTTCCTGATTACACCCATGAATGCTCGAGCAGTATCTTTTTATTCCTCACTACTCATCTGTCCAAGTTTCCACTTCTTGTAAGCTTCGTTTTTGTATTTAAGCTCACTGAAGTTGGGCTTCATCTTCAGTCAGCTCTGGCCCACCCTCAAGGTGCCACAAGCTGCCTTAATTAAGTTTCCTAGATCCAGTGCCAGTATAGGATATATACCTCATCATATCCTCTGTCTTGAACTCACCCTGGAAAATCACATCCTCTTTGTCTTGCTCACCATGGAATCCCATCTTTACATTTCAATTGGGTTCTCTCATGGGCTACATCCCAAATAGCTTGCAGCTGCCAGGCATTGACTTGGACCACTTTGCCCCTACCCTTGGTAGATTTTCTGCCACTGGGAACCCACAGGCCAGGTTCTGCTGCTTGACTCAGATGAGTAACACCTCCAAATGGGCTGTGCAGTTCAGATAAGTATTATCCAGACTCATACTCTGATCTTTTGCAGACTGAACCATTGTTAGTCCTAGAATTACTGCTTCCAGAAGGTGGCCATATATTTTCTGTCACCCTACCATTGTCTTCCCTGTTCTGCTGCATGTGAATGGCATTTTTTCCCTTTTTTGTGAACAAATCATTACAAACTCCTCAGCAATGCTCTTATTATTTACTTCAAGCATATGACATCTTGTTCCCCTCCAGCTACTCCATCTAGATGCCTCTAGTGATGCACCCTAATGGTTATGTCTTGAGTGTTAATTTACATGCTGAATAATGCATGGTGAGGAAAGTCACATAACTAAAAAGACCAGGAGAAAGTGTAAGAAATAGGTTTGGGGGTTTTGGGTTGCTTGGTTTTTTTGTTTTGTTTTTTCCCCAAATTCATTGTATATTTTAAGACTCAAGCCAAATCAAGAGAAAGAGCTCTTTAGGGTGCAACAACTATATAGAAAATCTTTCCACTTTATGGGAGGGAGGATACAAAGACTATTCCTTCAACAAGATAATGCTCAGATCACTGCTGAGGAGTTTGCAATGAACTGTTTAGGGAAAAAAGGGGTGTAGGGGAAGACATCATCCAAGAGTGCTTTGCTGTTCCACAGATGAAGGAAAAAAATCTGATATGCATATAGAGGCATAAAGTCAGAGATGGAAAACAGGCATATCAACCCAGGATCAGGATCATTCCCTGTAGTATAATATATTCCCCAATGCTTAATCCAAGCCAAGTCTGAATGGATGCAGAAATGACTCAGAAGGCTAATTTAGCCTCACAGCATTAGCTGTATAGCCTTAGAAGAGTTTTGTAATTTATTTTACATATTTCTAAATAAAATGCACCCTCCACTTGGCCTCTGTGATTTTCCCCCTTGAATTTAAATGGATTTAGTTCTTATGAAAGGTGGCAAATTGACATCCCTGGAGATTAAGCCTTCTACCTCTCCAAAGAACGCCTTTTTGTGAGGTACTGAGATCATAGCTCAACAGTGACACCACTCAGAGTGAAGTCTTATGTGGGAACATAGGAAAAAATGAATTAATCCACCCTCTTCCTTTCAGTCTTCACTATTTTTCATATGCCACAAAGTGAAGGTGAAAACAGAGAGAAGTCAGTTATTTTAAAGAGATTTAAAAGATGACACTAAACTGGGAGGAGTATAGATATGCTGGAGGGCAGGAATAGGATACAGAAGGACCTAGACTAATTAGAGGATTGGGCAAAAAGAAATCTGATGAGGTTCAACAAGGACAAGTGCAGAGTCCTGCACTTAGGATGGAAGAATCCCATGCACTGCTACAGACTAGGGACCGAATAGCTAGGTGTTTCAGTGGTCGAGAAGCTGGATATGAGCCAACAATTTTCCCCATGTTGCCAAGAAGGCTAACGGAATTTTGGGCTGTATAAGTAGGGGCATTGCCAGCAGATCGAGGGACGTGATCAATTTGACATTGATGAGGCCTCATCTGGAGTACTGTGTCCAGTTTTGGGCTCCACACTACAAGAAAGTCTCAAGTTGCAGTGGGTGAGGTTTAGGTTGGATATTAGGAAAAAACTTTTTCACTAGGAGGGTGGTGAAGTACTGGAATGCGTTACCTAGGGAGGTGGTGGAATCTCCTTCCTTTGAGGTTTTTAAGGTCAGGCTTGACAAAGCCATTCTTATCTTTTCAAGATTGGAACCTTCACAATGGCTGAAGCGCAAAAGGTTTGGAGTTTGGAAATGCGTTGGATAAGCACCAGAGATTTCAGATACTTTTGTGAAGCTCTAAACAAAACATTTGGAATCTGCATAATTTGGCTGGATATTTTATTGGACTAGACATCCCATACTCCCTGGAAATCCCAGAAGAATACCTTTATCATGATATGTCAGTCTGAGCTGAAGCCCAGAAGGCAGTTCACAAATAGAAATGGTTGAAATAGGAAAAGTAAGTTTTCCAGACTAGTTTACCCTTGCTGAGGTTGGACAAGCCCCACAAAGTCTGGGTATATCCTACCTTCTTCTATCCCTTTTTCTTCATTCTTTTCATGTTTTCCTTTCATCTCAGCATTGCCATGTCTTTCCCTTGACCCTATTGTCATGTTGTCCAGCCTATGTAATTCTTTTAGTCTGATCCCTTTCTTCTTTCCAAAGAATAAAAATGTCTGATTTCCATTACCTGATGCAATTTTCCTCCACCAAAACTCTTTCATTTTCCTTAATGTCCTGTTAAGTACAGCCTTTCAAGTCCATCTCCCAATGCACTAATGTAATTCTGCACTCTGGGTGACACAACACTGTATTTAAGTTCTTGGCCATTTCCCTCTATCCTTTTGTTCATATTCTGTGACTGTGTGGAGCTGTTTCTCCTCTCAGCAGAACTTATTTTACACCAGTGTTACATCACTGGTGCTACCCCTGATTTTCACTAGTGTCATGTGAGTGTAGCCTCAGGCTCTGTGTGTTTTAACTCTATCACAGATGCATTAGTGGACTGATTTTTTAGATGTGCTGATTTCCCACAACTTCTACCCCAATAAATGGGAGCTGCAGTTGATCAGCGCCTCCAAAAATCATTCTTTAAATCACCACCCACCACTAGAATCACGACCCACATTTTTGTTATAAAAGTATCAGTCAAATCATGTTCACTTTCAGTGAACTTTTGTAAGCTTTTAGTCATGCTGGTGAGCACTCAATCATGCAAGTAGTCCTAATTACATCCAATCCTTAACAAGGTTAGCGTGTGAGTGTGTGCTGTATCTTCATGATACAGTAGCTTGGGGTTGTTTTATATGATGTTCTGAAATTTTTATAGTTTCCCAGCCAGAACAATATGCATTTTCCATAAATACTGGGGAAAGAAGGCAATAACTTTGATATTTGCGAGAAGTGGTACATAAAACAAAGAACAGATGGTACCTTTTTTTCCATCTTAAATGGAAATGGGTGACATTTCAAATATTCTTGACACTGAATCTAACCCCTTTCCCTGATAAGAGACATTACTCATAGTCTTTCACTTTGTTTCTTCAATAAAAGTACCATTACACTGGGAACAATTCTGTCTCTCTGTTTTCATTGTTCTGTAGTGTATATGTATAATTTATTGACTGAAGGAATGCTCAGCTCAGCTGTATCTTTGTTTTTTTCCCAACTAAAGGCCTGATCCTCAGCCCATTGAATGCAAAAGTCCTATTCATAAAATCATAGAATATTAGGGTTGGAAGAGACCTCAGGAGGTCATTTAGTCCAATCCCCTGCTGAAAGCGGGACCAACACCAACTAAATCATCCCAGCCAGAGCTTTGTCAAGCCTGACCTTAAAAACTTCTAAGGAAGAAGTATCCACCACCTCCTTAGGTAATGCATTCCAGTGCTTTACCACCCTCCTAGTGAAATAGTTTTTCCTAATATCCAATCTAGACCTCCCCCACTGCAACTTGAGATCATTGCTCCTTGTTCTGTCATCTGCCACCACTGAGAACAGCCTAGCTCCATCCTCTTCAGGTAATTGAAGGCTGCTATCAAATCCCCCCTCATTCTTCTCTTCTGCAGACTAAATAAACCCCGTTCCCTCAGCCTCTCCTTGTAAGTCATGTGCCCCAGCCCCCTAATCATTTTCATTGCCCTCTGCAGGACTCTCTCCAATTTGTCCACATCCCTTGTGTAGTGATTTCATTGGAGCAGGATCAAACCTTTTCCTGTTCCCCTTTACCAGTTTTATAGCTGGAGTCTCTGATGAACAAGGAGTTAAGTGACTTGACTAAGTTATTGAGTGAGTAAGTAGATTATTCCTTTTTAGAACACAAGATCATCCTTGTTCTCTATTTCTTTGCTCTAAAGACTGCACCTCAGGAACCACATGCTCAGAACCACCTTTCTAGTACTCAGTGTGTTTGAGGTTGGGGGTGTCACACAAAGGTGGCTCTAGGGAGAAATTTATAACAACCTCAGAACTGCTTTAAGTTGCGCCCAATGCAAAAAATACCAACAGGCTGTTCTGACAGGTGGGTATCATTGGGGCATAGGAATAACATGGCCATACCCCTTACACAAAGCACATCTCCTTTAACAAGGGGAACTCTCAAGAGGATGACAAAGCCAATTTTATATATTATTTGCACCACTGGAGCAGTGTAAAGCAATGTTAGCAGTGCCTAGAATCTGGTCCAAGGTGTCTCAAACTTGCCACAATGTAGTCTCAGTATGTTGTCAACTGATGAGATTGTAATTGTTGAGAACGTGCTGCTCAGCTGCCATTATTATTAATGAGCTGTGTGTACACCATAGGTATTGGTATGCAAACTCTCAGACTCATAAAATCAGAGCCATCCTTTTGCACTCAGCCTTTATTTGCTCTTACTCCAGGAGCTTAAAATCAAATGCATGGTCCTGGCTTTCATAACTACCAAGTCTCTATGGTGTTAGCCAGGTTTTTTTTAAAGCATCTTTAGGATTTGTTAAGAGCTTTGAAAATGTACAGTGTATATAAGTGCTAAGTATTATAATGACAGGTTTCAGAGTAGCAGCCGTGTTAGTCTGTATCCACAAAAAGAAAAGGAGCACTTGTGGCACCTTAGAGACCATCAAATTTATTTGAGCATAAGCTTTCATGGGCTACAGCTCACTTCATCGATGCATCCAATGAAGTGAGCTGTAGCTCATGAAAGCTTATGCTCAAATAAATTTGTTAGTCTCTAAAGTACAAGTGCTCTTTTTCTTTTTAAGTATTATTATAGTGCTGGTGAAAAGTGCTAGCTAGGGTCCTACCAAATTCATGGTCCATTTTGTTCACTTTCAGAGTCAAAGGATTTTAAAAATAATAAATTTCATGATTTCAGCTATTTAAATCTGACATTTCATGGTGTAGTAATTGTAGGGATCCTGACCCAAAAAGGAGTTGTGGAGGGGTCACAAAGTTATTGTACGGGGGTGTTGCAGTACTGCTACCCTTACTTCTGCGCTGCTGCTGGCGGCAGTGCTGCCTTCAGATCTGGGCAGTTGGAGAGCGGTGGCTTCTGGCTGCAATCCCAGCTCTGAAGGCAGAGCTGCCACCAGCAGCAGCATGGAAGTAAGGATGGCAAGGTATAGTATTGCCACCCTTACTTCTCCGCTGCCCATTCATACCTTGGCCTTTCCGCTGAGCAGAGTCATCCCTTGGGTAGGGGGAATCGGGGCAACTGCTCCGGGCCCTATGCTTTGGGGGGCCCCATGGGCCGGTGCAATTGGCCTGTGTGGTCAGTCCCGGAAGAGACAAATCTGTCACTTCTGCCTTGGGCCCCGCAGGCCCCCAGGGATGGCCCTACCGCTGAGACAGCCAATAAGAGTGTCCACTGTGATGCTGAGTTTTCATATCATTTTCAATTTAATATTTATGAAAAATCTTCCACTGGAGTTTAACAGACAAGAAAAAACACTTTTTTCCCCCCTCTTTTCCTTTGCTTAGTCAGAAGTCCCAGCTATTTCCTACAATTTATGGTGGGTTTTGACTTTAGATTCCAAACCAGATTTTGATGAGAAAAGACAAAACAGTATTTTTTTAAAAGTTCTTTTAATTGGTAATCCCATACTTTATCCCTCTTTTAGAGAGTCTATATTTCATGCAAAAGGCTACATAGGTATGCTTAATTCAACAAGTTATTGAGCTAACTGCAAGCATTGCAGGCTGGAATTCTATGCATTATGCAGGTCAAACTAGACGATCGTAAAGGACCTTACTGGCTAGAAAATCTGTTAATCTAATAGATGCAAAATATTGTTGACTATTATTTTGGGGGTACAGAGGATGATTTGTAGTGTTTGCAGCAGCAGTGGCATAAAAGAATTGGCATTGGATGGCTATCGTTAGGAGCTGCCCTGAGACACCATTTCAGCAAAAATCACCACTCTAACTGGTACACTTAATGGCAATGACAAGAAAGGGAATATTTTGAAGTGGGAAGCTTGCAGTTCTGCAACTTATATTGTCATTTTGGCAGGCGGTGTGCAATTCTAAAAGCCTGAAACCTCTGGATGCTGCTGTGATGTTGTTGGGGTCTCCTAGGGGTTTCAGAGTTACATTTGGGGCATTTCAGAGTAGCAGCTGTGTTAGTCTGTATTCGCAAAAAGAAAAGGAGTACTTGTGGTTTAGTCTCTAAGGTGGCACAAGTACTTCTTTTCTATTTGGGGCATTGGGAGTCTTGCTTTTGACTGTACTGTGCTGTGGATTAGGCCCTTGGAGAACATACCATGCCAGTAGAAAAAAGTCACCTTTTATTCTACTCCAAAGCAGATAGGCTTTGTAAGTAGTATGTTCAGTGTAAGAGCAAAAACAACATTTGTGAGGGGATATTTGAGACTGAGAGGTTGAACTAGCTTATAAAACAAAATGAGCTGTTTAAAAGCTCAGGAGTTATCCTATTATGTTTAAGTATCTACAGCATGTTCTCCAATGCTTAAAAAAATCTTAAACCTCTGACATGTTACCTTTTATGGAAATGATTTTGTAATCTCAAATAATTTTCTTCATTAGCATAAAGTGATGGCTACCATAATATTTGGGCTTACACTGAAGGCAACAAGGCTGAACAAAGTACATCCAACTTGTTTTCACATTTGTTTGGAGATAGGGGAGGGAATGAGAAAATTCCAGTCTGACTTCATCGATTATTTGGGGACAATGATCCCAAAATAATGTAATACTAAATTCCTTGTTGGAGGAGGTTTTGCTATGATTTGTTAGTGAGAAGAAGCTGAACATTTCAGAAGGCCTGATTCAAAGCTCATTGAAATCAATGGGAATTTTTTTATTGAGTTCAGGGTACTGGATCAGGCTCAGAGTAAAAAAAAAAAATTGCTGATATGTATGCCTCATATAGTCCTTGAATTTAAGGAGTTTAAATAGAGGGAACATTGATATAGCAGGAAAATGGCTAATATAGAGGAGGCCTAAATGGGATCCCAAGTGGTTTACTGCTGCACAGCTCTAACTGGAAACTGCTCTCCTTTGGGGAAGTAAATCTAATAGGCACTAGGGCCATTACTTTGTCTTTGGTAGCAGGTATAAATCTGAAGTCTTTGGAATGGCACCAGTAAGGGAGAAACTGAAGCCAAACCCAGCTGGTTTTCAGGAAACAGTATGAGAGGTATCTAGCTCTGCAGCTTTGGATTTTCATTAACATAGAGCCAACATTTAGTACTAAGTGATTTAGAACAAGAGGCCAAAGGATCGAGAATTTTCAGGTTGAAATTAACCAGCACTGCAATTCAAAATTGATTGGGAGAAAAAATATGTTTTTTTTTGTGGTAACAATAAAGAACTACAGTAATTTTCTCCAAGGAGACCATACTCAGCTAAGGAGCTGTCTGAAATCTAGAGATGGGTGAATCAGCATTATCTAAATATGATCCTAGGCTATCTGCAATGCTAATGGAACCAAACTGAGCTCACAACTTTTCAGACTGAAACCTCAGAAATACACGAGATTCACCTGTTCTTGGAGAATGGGGAAATGGTATTTATCAATACGATCCTAAACCAAATTCTACCACTTTCAGAAATATAACTGTTAGCTGTTGAATTTGAAAGACTGAGCCAACCAGTTAGGAACAAAGTCAGCAAGTCACAAAGACAATAAGGAATAAACACACATTTTGAGTCATAAAATGGCTAGATTGTCTCCATCTCTCTATATCAGCTAAAGAGGGAGTAGCTTATTGAATGAGCATATCTCACCCTCTTTGTGGCCATAGACAGGAGTCTTAGTATCTTGAGTCAGACAGTGCTATGACTCCATGTCTAGTGACAATGGTAGTGCTAGACAGCGCATAGTGGATAGAGAGGGATAGGACAGAGGATGAGACATGATCCCACCTCCTCTCTGTACCAGCCAGTGGAGCTGTCCCCATGAGGTGGGGAGTGCCTGATGCACTCTTAAAAAGGGTGTCAAGCTGTTTAGTGTGGCTCATGACCATGAATGCCAACCTCAGGGCAGACTGTTAAAAAAGAGGGCAAAACCCCCAAACTGCTTGTGTGTTCTGTACATAGATTTCACCAACAAAGTATCAAGTGTGAAATCCTCAAGCACTACAACAGGCTTAACATGGAGTTGCAGACTGTGCCCTTGTATACTCCGATATATCTTGCCACTTAGGCAAGCTTGCCTTTGTGACAGATGGTCTCTTACACCAAGAATAATAGTAATATTCAGGTTACTCCTAGTCTCACAGGACCAGTCACTTACTCCAGGTCAATTGTACTGTAGATTTCTTACCAAAACCAATACTTGTAGCCAAACCTATAATAAACTAACCAATGATTTAAAAGCTAGGGAAAAGAAATGAGTTATTTGACAGGGTTAAAGTAGGCAAACATACATGCACAAATGAGTTACAGTCTTAAGTTCCAAAAGGTGATAGTAGCTGCTATATATGCAAGCTCAGTGTGTCCTTTAGGGC
This sequence comes from Dermochelys coriacea, assembly GCF_009764565.3. Classification (NCBI taxonomy): domain Eukaryota; kingdom Metazoa; phylum Chordata; order Testudines; family Dermochelyidae; genus Dermochelys; species Dermochelys coriacea. Next base: position 92,624,426 of record NC_050073.1, on the reverse strand, counting down.
TAAACAAACTAAGCAGCTCTGGGATCCCTTGCTTATGCTTAGAAATACTGCCCTTTCCGAATTCCATACAACATAGTGATAACAATTTTTCAGGTATTTTTATCCCCTTCCCCCAGAGCTCAAGCTGATGGCGTGAGGGTTTGTGGGATGAGGGTTTTGTTTCCACTTCATGGATGTGGGAGAAGCAATCTTTTTGACCCAGAGAGAAGACAAATATTGCATTCTACTTAGTAGCAGAGACTACCATCCTCACTGAACTTGCTAAATAACATGAGTATTTTATCTATTTGATTACGCTGCAACAATTTTTGCTGCTAGAATAAGTCAACACCTTTACTTGTTTCATTTTTTGTGAGTCCCTCTGTGCCTTACCCATTAAACTGTCTGTACGTTCCTTCTTAATGCCATCGGGCTGGCCTGTACTGTATGAAAGAAAATCTATAAAGACAGTACATCAAGTGGGAAAAAAAAGTGCCCTGCAAATAACAATTTAATTTAATTAATCACAAAAAGAACACAAGATGGGAGTGGGGTGGGCAGGGAATAGGCAAAAAATTCTCTTGTTATTACCGACTGTTCTGGAGGCAGGCTGTCAGTGAGTGGTTTTTATTGTTACAACGGTAACTAACAGGAGGACATTGCAGAACAAGGAATCTGCAAACCCTTCCCCATCGGAAGCCCCATGGCAGATCAGTGCAACCCCAAAAGTGAACTATCCTCTTGGAGAAGGGAATGTTGCCAGAGTAACCTAGAATGTACAGATTCAGCACACCCCTTAGAGAAGCTTGTGTCAGCAGGGCTCCCACACAGTCCTTTAGCACCATGGGTGAGTGGGGCAATACAAGAAGTGCGTTAGCCTTTGCTCTACAACCTCACCGATATACCGGAACTATGAGCAATAACAGCATTTGTAAAGAAAAGTTCAAGCCAGATAAAGCTTGATATTTATTTATTTATTTACTCATTTGGATGATATTAGCAAGTTAATGGATGAAGGGAAGGCAATGCAGTAAATGTCATATATCAGGACTTCAGCAAATCATCTGATATGGTTACTCATATCAATAATTGAGCTTGGCTTGGATATGAGCACTGTCAGTAGGACTGAAAAACTAAACTGAAGAGCTATACACAAAAAGCAACAAAAAAAATGACACAATACACAGGAGTGAGAGGGATGGCTAGCAAGATTGGTACCAATCCTGGTCATTTGTTACATATTTACTAATGATCCGGAAGATGGATATGCTACACATTAATTACATTTTCAGGGTATGTTAATGTAGGCCAGGGATCGGCAACCTTTGACACGTGGCCCGCCAGGGTAAGCCCCCAGAGGGCCGGGCTGGTTTGTTTACCTGCCGGCTCTGCAGGTTCGGCCAATTGCAGTTCCCACTGGCCGCAGTTCACCGTTCCAGGCCAATGGGGGCTGCGGGAAGTGGCGTGGGCCAGTGGGAGCTGCAATCAGCCGAACCTTCTGATGCAGCAGAAAACAAACTGGCCTGGCGTGCCAGGGGGCTTACCATGGCAGGCTGCATGTGAAAGGTTGCTGATCCCTTACGTAGGCCCTCAGTTTAGCATGTGAATAGGTCCATTGAAATCAACTGGACAAGTCACATCTCATGTTTAAAGTTAGGCATGTGTTCAATTACCTTGTTGACTTGGGGCCTTCATAAAGTGCTGCATATAATTTTAGAAGAAGAGAAATAGTGAAAAGGGATCTAGAGAGGTTACACATTTGTGCAGGAAAAAAACAAATGTGATTAATGCTGGATCAGAACAAACTAATACATCTGGGAAAAACTAACCTTAAACACAGAAAGTCAATGGGAGGTAGATATTTGGAAATCAAAAAAGACTTAGGGCGGGACAGTGCAGAACCAAATATGAGCTTGCAATGTAAATTTGGGATGCTCCATAGGCATAATGTTGCAGAATTGGGAGGTAATCGTTTATGCCTATCTATACAGGGTGGTGAATAGCTTTGTGCACCACAATACCAGGAGAATGTTCACAAATTGCAGAGAATTCAAGGGAGCAGGGGGGAATAAAATAAAGGGACTTCAGAGATTGATATAGAACGTAAGGTTAAAAAGATTAAATATCTATACTCTAGTCTGATTATACAATAGCTAATGGCTGGGTCCTGCAAACACTTATAGACAGGCTTAACTTTAAGCTTGTGAGCAGTCTCGTTAAATTTAATAGGACTATTTACATGCATAAAATTAAGCACAAGTGGTTGCAGGACAAGGGCATAAGAGAGGATATGGAAACAATGGAGCTTGTGGAAAAATACCGGATATTTTTCAATGGAAATTTTGAAGAAAATAAATGGGTGGGGAAAATAAAAAAGCAAAATCCAAATCACAAAACAAAACCCAATTGCTTTTGGTTTTCTAAAACAGCGTTAGGTTTTGGTTCTAATTTGAAATATTGACACTAAACTATGGGAAAGTTTAGGCTGAATGGGTGTTTGCAAGAAGAATGGAGTACTTGTGGCACCTTAGAGACAAACAAATTTATTAGAGCATAAGCTTTCGTGAGCTACAGCTCACTTCATCCGATGAAGTGAGCTGTAGCTCACGAAAGCTTATGCTCAAATACATTTGTTAGTCTCTAAGGTGCCACAAGTACTCCTTTTCTTTTTTCGAATACAGACTAACACGGCTGCTACTCTGAAACCTGCAAGAAGAATGGTAGTTTAAAAACTGAACACTTGTAGTCTCTTCAGGTTCTTATACAGATCTGGTTACTGTAGCACCTGAGAACCTTGGGGCCTTTCTAAACCAGAAGAGAAAAGAAAAGAAAGAAATAGAAAAGAAAAATTCTGACAGGTTGATCTATTAGACTCTGAAGGATTCCCAAAGGAAGTGAGAAATAATACAAACATGTAAAACTCTATCTAATTAATCAAACACATAATTCAGGAAGAAATCCTGATGTGCATGATGGACAACATGATCTAACAGACCTTTTCCATCTATGATCTGAGATGTACAATGAAGTCTGCATTATTATTAATTATTATTTTTATTTGAGGCCCCAACCAAGAACAAGGCCCCCTTGAGCTGGGTTCTTAATATTCACATAATAGGAGACAGATCCTGTCCTGAACACTTTATATGATAAAAGACAAGCTAGACAAACAGTGTGGAAAAGGAAATATTGCTATCCCCATTTTACAGCTAGGGAAGTGAGGCACAGATGGATCACATGACTTTCTGAAAGTCACACAGAAAGTTTGTGGAAGAAAAGGAAAGTGAACACAGCTCTCCTGAGCTCCATGCCAGTGCCTCGGTGTTTTAACCATAAAACTCCCCTTTTCTCTTTATTGTACATTCACCATATGACCAGAAGAAAATAAAAAAAGGTCAAGGTAAATCTCTCTCTTCCCCTCAAATACACACACAATCCCTCATATTCCATTTTCCATATATAAAAAAAGAAACATCCTACTCTAGCAAGGTAACATGTTGCACAAATTGACATCTGAGTTTAAAAATTCTCTATGGTTTCCTTTGTTTGGATTTAGCTAGCTTAGTTGAATTATGACTTTCTTTAAAAGTTTTTTCAAGGGCTTCCAGATAATGTATGTGCCAGACCAAAAGCAGAGGCAGTCTCAGCCAGCCTCACAATTTATCGCCACAGTAAGCAAAATCTCACCTTTTAATTTCTTAAAATCATCAAGGGCTATGCTCAAAGGAGACATGGTAAAAAGCTTTGTAGGAATTGCCCAACCTGCAGCCAGCTGCACATGTTTTAGATTTTAGAGATTAAAGGTTCAGAGTTTATCAGAGCTCCCTGAAAGCCAGATTATAACCTCTGGCCATTCACATTTTTCTCTTTGCGCCAGTGGAAGTTTAGGCAGAGGATCATGTTCCAGTTCATTTTCATACAAATGTACATTATCTGAGAAAACATTTTATTTTCTTGAACTTTTCCCTTAGTCAAGGTATTTGCTTCCTTGATTCATTTTACCTTTCATCAAGTAACTATGGTGGCACATTGGATGGACCAGTGAAAAGATCATTGGTTTACTATTTCTCCACTTATGAGAATTTATAACCAAAAAAACTACATTACCCTGAAAACATGTATATTTTTAGTGGATAGGCAGGGTACCAAAGTGATTTGGTATTGGTCTACTTGGAGTTTTAGGCGTTCAGGGTAAACAAGTTATTTACCAAAGGAGGAAAAGTGATTGCTTGAGTTTTCTTATTCAAGAATGATCAAAGAAAGGGATAATGGATATTCTTGAAACATGACAGGTTTCAGAGTAGCAGCCGTGTTAGTCTGTATTGAAGTGAGCTGTAGCTCACGAAAGCTTATGCTCTAATAAATTTGTTAGTCTCTAAGGTGCCACGGGTACTCCTTTTCTTCTTGAAACATGGTTCACATATTTGCTATTTATCATTACTAGAGCATACTGGGCACTATGGCACTTCTATGAATTGGTACGGACTTTGGATGTTGAAAACCATGCAGGAAAAAACATAAAGTATGGGATTTTATTTTCTTCTTCCAGTGTATATATGAATAGGGAACAGCATCACAAACACTATTACTCTGCAAGTGTGCATATCCTTCTGATAAAAAGGGTGTTTGTAAAACATTACATAGAAAGCTTTATTAACTTATACTTTTAATTATTTTTCAATATTCTATTTTCATTTTGAATATTTTATTGTTATGAACTAGAAATAAATCCTTCTGCAGCAGGCTAACACAATTAGCTTAACTCTTTCCACCATTTGATGACTGTCTCTGGAGGTACTGGCCCAAAGGGAGAGGTCAAATGTATGTTTGATACCAGTGCCCCCTTCCTGACAATGATAAAGGTCATGATTCAGCAAAGCACTCAATTGTGTCCTTATGTTATCCCTGTTCAGCAAACTACATAAGCATGTGCTTATGTTCCATTGGTGAAGGCCTTGATTCAGCAAGCTATTTAAACATGTCAACTTCATTCGGACTACTACGTATGTTGAAAGTTACACATATGCATAATGAAAGGTTTCAGAGTAGCAGCCGTGTTAGTCTGTATTCACAAAAAGAAAAGGAGTACTTGTGGCACCTTAGAGACTAACAAATTTATTTGAGCATAAGCTTTTGTGAGCTACAGCTCACTTCATCGGATTAGCTGTAGCTCATTAACAAATTTATTTGAGCATAAGTTTTCATGAGCTACAGCTAATCCGATGAAGTGAGCTGTAGCTCACAAAAGCTTATGCTCAAATAAATTTGTTAGTCTCTAAGGTGCCACAAGCACTCCTTTTCTTTTTACATACGCATAAGCGACTTCCTGAACCAAGACACTAGAAGTTAAACAGCATTTAAAGGCAAGCCCTAGGGACATTAAAACCATGAATCTGGATAAAGAAATCTAAGTCCTCTCTCATTGTCTAATCCAGTGTGCCAGCTCAGCAGCTTCAGAGGAAATCCAGCAGCATTCACAGTGTGTAGCTCTGGCAACATAAGGTTCTTGTTTTTGTTTGAGCAAACATGCCAAACCCACAGAAAACTTTTTGAATAATCATATTTCTTAACTAGATACGGTACAAATATAAGATACTGTATAATGATAGCAAGGGCTTCCTCTCTCTGGCTTCATATATTCAGAGGTAAAGGAACTGAGTTATTAAGGAGTAATAAAAATGTAAACACAGGATCTGGGTTGTAAGCAAAATAAATTAAGGAATGAAATAATCTCTCAAAACAGTGCATTTGGCTTTAAAATGTTTGGTCCAGTTTGTTTGTTTATATATATATATTCATGTCCTTGCACATTCACATCTAGTCTCTCCTTTTCTTCTTTATGTCCTATACTCTATCCAATCTATCCAATCTTTTCTGCTAACTGTTCCCTTTGGGCTTACCTACACCCAGTTTCTGTACTGCTATACCTATATTTGTTTAGAAACAGATATAGTGAAAGCAGGACAAACCCCTAGTGTGGACGGAGTTACACTGGTATAAAGATGTTTATATCAGTGTAAGCATATAAGCTATATTGTTCCTAAACTGACAAAGTGGTGCAGACACTGAGTGTAGACCAGCCCTAAGAGCAAGGGGCTGGAGCAGGTTTCTGCTAAATTGAGCTCCCAGACTGGAGTGAATAGAATAGAACAGGGCATATAACCTGTGTAAGGCCTGTTGTTGTTTTTCCTCACTCACTCTCCATTCCCAGGTGCTCACATTTAGCACTGGGAACCCAAAGGACCAATTTGCTCTCAGTGAAGAAGTGGTCTCCCCAGCTAAAAGCAAGCATTTGGGTGGGTTTCCAGAGGGATACTAGCACCTTGTCCAGTAAGTCTTTCCAAGGACATGTTCAGCAATTCACTTTTGGCTAAATAGCATTCACTTACACAGTAGGAAAGAATAATTCCCTACACTGCAGGAATGGCTGGGTGAAATTTAATAGCCTGAGTTATGCTGGAGGTCAGACAAGATGATCATAGGGGTCCCTTCTGACCTTAAAATATATAAATCTATGGCTCTATGCTTGAAAGAATCCTCTAGATATTAGATACGGACTAACAGCTGGAACAGTGTGCAGAAAGGTTGGAAACGTTCTTTTCTTTTCCTGCATAAAGATCTGGCAGAAAAGAGATTGGCTGCTGTATTTCTTTTCTTCCCTTTCTTTTCTTTTTTGCAATCTTCCCCCATACGCATTTCAGACACAACTCTTTCCTTTCCCCTAAGGCAACCCATGATTTTAAAAGCTTCTACCTTGTTTGAATGAATTGGTTTTTATTAGATTTAGGAGTTACATATAATGAGTACAAGTATGCACCATTCAAGGATCTTTACAGGACAAACTGTACAGCAGAATGGAATGTGTACAAGGCACACCACAGTATTGGATATAATCACTTGAAATTAGTGTGATAAACAGGCAATACTGAATCATGTGGTTCAATTGCCTTCAAAAATGAGAGAAGGGGCAGATTTGAACTCTCCTTACTATACTTAAAAGCTAATCGTAAATGGTAAAGAGCTGGCTTATGTACTTTCACTACAGTGTACATCATTTAGTTCCTCCTAATTTTCATGAGCAGCTAACAAATGAAGAGTAGACAATGGACAGATTGTGTTTATTCTTAGGGATTAGCTTTCCAATTCAAACTGTCTGCTGCCTTCCAAAAAGTACAATTTGCTAGCTCCAAAAAGCAATCTTTCAATGAGAAAACAAAAACAAACAAAAACAGTGTCACCGTGTGGCCACACATATCTGTTATCTGTATACATTAATCAAGGAACCCAAATTCCCCCTGAAGCTCTGATACAGGCCACTGTCTGAGACAGGACACTGAGCAAGACAGACTCTGGCCTGACCGCAGCTCTTATTTTCTTATGTTCTAATGGGTGGGGGCCATTACCACTTTGGGGCAATTTGTTTCCCCACTCAGGATAGTTTTCTGATGTGATTTTTTTTTCTTCCCCATGAAAGCCAAAAAGGGAATGTGAGGCTAAGAAGAAAAGAGTGCATTCAAGAAGGAAACCACAGGAAAATGTGAAGGTTCCTCTGTTTATGGGGACTTCACGTTCTCATCCACAGGTGATTTGTGCTAAGTCTCTACAGAGACAACAGAAGAAAGGGATTATCAGATAACTCTGTGGTTTTGTAAATAAAGACTCGGTGTTGCGTCTAACTTATCCACACATAAAACCTTCACACAGGAGTTGGTGGTGCTTTCAATTTGACCTAGATAGCATGGCTGGAGGTATGGGTTAGAGTCCAGATTTTGCTTTTGGTGAGGCTGGTGACCCACCCACCTTGCAGTGAGCATGCAGGCTTTTAAACCATTTGAGTGCCAATAGTCATCCAGTGCTTTCCCACAATTCTTTCCATATCCCAGAATGACAGACAAGTTCTCCCACAATTTACTGGGCAGAATCATAGAGTGGCTCAGTTTACTGGAGCACAAAGCAGCATGGGGTATGCCCCCTGAAGTCCTAGTGGCACACAAGTGAGTGCAGCACCAGTGAGAAAACAATAACTTGTGTAGTTTTGGTGGCTGCTCACATCCAGGCTAGGCTCAGACTTGGCTGCTGAACACCTGGGCTAACTCTGCAGAGAAGACATATGCTAAGGCAAAACAGTAGTAAGCCAAAGCTGCTACCATCTGGTTACTGTCATTTGATTTGTTTATCAGTCTTAAATATGTATAAATTACCAATCACCCATATCATCTTGAGATCCAGTTGGTGATCACAGTTCAGTCACTACCAGACCTGTCAAAAGATTGCCATCATAACTGATACACAGTATAGGAGCCAAAGATTGAATGGAGCAGAGATTTAAGTACCCTGCATGAAATCCTAGCACATCACAAATTTTCACACCACAAAAGCAAAACAAATCCAAATAGAAAAAGTTTTGCAGAATTCAAACTATCATGGATTCCTTTTATTCACAAATACAAAACTCTACTAATAAAAAAATAACAAGTGCTTTTAGGTTCCTCTCAATTGTTTGTTGCCAGTTTGGGACAATCTCAAAGAGGCCTGATATTTCAGAGGACGGATGCTCAGCTGTTCCTGAAAATCAGCCCCCTTTCATTTATCTCAAGTTAGTGAGGGGGGGGAAGGGAGCTCCCCAAATCACTAGTCACTATTGACAGTGGTACACATTTGTTAAGTGCCTTTCTTTGAGAAAACCTTTCCCTCCCCTGCCAACCAAGGGCCAGTGCTACAAGATGCTCAGTGTCTCTTGCAAGATTCTGTGCACCTTTGAAGGTGTTTGGTACCTGGTAGGTTCAGGCCTTTAAGGCCCAATGCTGATCCTCTGAAAGTCAATACAAAACTCCCAGAGGGCCTGTGGTAACATGGCTGTGTATCAGACACCTCTGGGTTGAAATGTGGTAACTGCTCAATGGTACATAATAACACTGTGCAAAAACATTAGGACAGAACGTGAAGAATATATCCTATTGAAATTACAGTGAGAATTTTATGTAGGCCCGATGTAATTTTATATTTTAGTATCGTAATTTAGGGTTTGTTGATGATAATCAGGCATGAAATGAAAAAGGGGAAAAAAATCCAAACACCAATTCAGTTTTTGGTTCAGACAGTGGTTTGTTTATAAAGCTGTAATGACTTCCACATTTTCAGCTTCATCTGGGGAGCTCCATGCCATTACAGTTAGCTATGGATGGACTATTGGGTGTTTGTAGAGCAGAAAGAAACCACGTCTACTGTTTGCTTTTCTTCTAAAGCTTTCTGTCCCATGGGGGCAACAAACTGGATTTTTACGCTGTTAAAAATGAAAAGCAGCATAATTTCTCAACAATTATAAATAACTGCAAATGCCTGTGCAGATTTCATTCAGCACTACCTCAAGAGACATACTGTATCCTAACAGCCAAAACTGATGGCCTTTCTGTTGAGTACTCTGGAGCCAGTACAAGTCTGGCTTCTTTTTTGGTGACCCAAACCCATTGTTAAAATAGCAAGGATCTGCAAACATTCTCTTGCTTACTCCCTCTCTTTCTTTATCTCCCACTTTTTGTCCACTCATACAACTTATGAGCCAAGGATCTTGGTGTAACAATAATATTTGTTGTCACAAGTATGAACCTTTTTGGTATACACACTTGTGACATACTCACCTCTGTGGTGCCCTTTTGGGTTCCAATGGGGCACTAGTCACTCTCTCTGTTGTAGGGCCTCTAGTGGTCCGTTGCCCCTTTGTACGGGTCTGGTGCAGTGGTGCTCTAGCCTTCTGGCTAAAGGCACACTTGAGTTGCACCCCTTTCAGAGTATTAAAATCCAAAAATAAAGGAATATTATGAACTCAGATTTCATAGTGGTAGCCATGTTAGTCTGTATCATCAAAAAGAATGAGTAGTTGTGACACCTTAGAGACTAACAAAGCATCTGATGAAGTGGGTTTTAGCCCACAAAAGCTTATGCCCAAATAAATGTGTTAGTCTCTAAGGTGTCACAAGTACTCCTCATTCTTTTTTATGAACTCAGGATTGTCCAAGGCATTTTTGGCAGGACCCCACCCTTCTATTCAGAGTTTGTCTTCATCTAGCCAATCCTTTTATTTAGTTCTCTTGGGCCTGGTCATCTTGTCCACTGGGAGGCTCATCCAGGCAGCAAGTTGTCTCAGATGGTTAGCTGAAACTAGGTTTCCCTCACCTAGGGGGAAGTGGAACTCTGCTCTCTTTGTGTATAGCACCAAACTAAGCTAGGCTTTCTCCTTTTAACTCTATTTTCCACTACTTCATCTGCTACCAGTGGTAGCAGGGGCCAACCTGATCCTCATTAACCCTCACCTTGCTAGTGTGGAGCCTGTATGCCCCATCACAGCACTAAAACAAATATCTTCATATTCTTAGGGATTTGAGCCCTCCCCCCGCCACACCCATGTACATAAAAGAATGATTACCAAAGATTCTGCTGTTTTTCTGAATGAAGGTTCGTGAGAGACCATTATGTTGATTCTGCCACACTTACTTTGCAACTTGCATAGTAACTTCCTCTGCAGGCAGCGCTATTGAAATAAAATTTGGAATTGAACATGGCAGCCATTTAACAATGCACTGCAACAAGGACGGGAGATGAAGAAGAGAGCTGCATGCACTAAAAACTGCAGATTGTATTTAGACAAACTTTGCAAGGACCATAGGATCAACATCCTTAACTTTTGCAAAAGGGTCATAGGAATTTTAACATACCTGGGTAAACAGTAACTGTATGCATCTTAACAGCACAATGTCCCCTAGCACCAAGATGATGTGTTGGTTAATTACCAATTCAGGCAGAAGACTGCTACCTTATATGCCCCTTTTCTTAATTTGTGCTAATGGAACAATATTTTGCAAACACTGCATCGTTTTTAGAGCCCTGAGATACATTTCATTGTATATTCAGCAAGAAAAGTTTTATTCAAATGCAATCTTCCACTGAAGATAGCTAAAGATTGCACCTATTGTTTGCATATTCAGAACAATAATGGAAATATTTAAAACAGTCTTGTGATCATGTATTACTGAACATAGCTTTGCCACTGGAAAGAGTCCTGGCCTTCTTGTTTTTCAGACTTGGTGGATAAACCTGGCGGGTGGGGGAGAATGTTTTAGGGGATGTCCCTGTCTGGCATGTGTATTAACAGCATTCTGATTACTGGCCAGGCAACTTCTTAATATTAAAATGATTATGAGGTTTGTGAAATAATAAAATGCCACTTAGATCTGAATAGGATGGATTGCATTAAATGTGTACTGTACTGTTCTGACAAGTTTCAGAGTAGCAGCCGTGTTAGTCTGTATTCGCAAAAAGAAAGAGTACTTGTGGCACCTTAGAGACTAACAAATTAGAGCATAAGCTTTTGTGAGCTACAGCTCACTTCATCGGATGCATTTGGTGGAAAAAACAGAGGAGAGATTTATATACACACACAGAACATGAAACAATGGGTTTATCATACACACTGTAAGGAGAGTGATCACTTAAGATAAGCCATGGTTATGCTCTAATAAATTTGTTAGTCTCTAAGGTGCCACAAGTACTCTTTTTCTTTTTGTGTACTGTTCTAAGAATTGCAAGTTCAGGCAAAGTTCAGAGACTTACTGCTTCAGTAAAGAAAAACATGGGCATGGAATCAGGCTTTCATTAGCAGAATCCTACCAGAAAGGTATCTTCTGGCTTCTAAACAATAAACATACCATACCAAACACACGGGCATTAGAACCAAGGTACAAATCCTGCTGAATGCCCTCAATTCCCCCACACTAATTTAAGACATGTGAGGTAATTCTAGGGGAGAAGATTTTCAGGCCTGTATGCCTTCAATGAAGACTATAATCAAGAAAATCTTTTCTGTCTGCTTCAGTTTCATATAATTAAGATCTGTCATTATGGGCTGAGCTAAACTGAATGTCTTCTCTTTATAATGTGTGTGTGTTTCTGGTGACTCTCAAAATCATAGATAGTTCAGGTTACTGTACTAAAATGCATTTTCTACTAGTGTATTTAGAAATAATAAACCAGGTTTAAAAATTAAAAAGAAAAGTTCTAGGAACTTCCTCCAGCTGACCTCAGACCTCTCTCTCTCTCTCTCTCTCTCTCTCTCTCTCATTGTCTGAACTTGTATGGCTGAGCACCTCACAATATTTAATGTATTTCTCCTTTTTGTGGCCCATTATTTTAAATGGTGCCTGCTGAAAAGAGTTGTGTTTGGGGCCTTCATTAAAGTATGATTGTTCAGCCTTTTAAGATCTTTGGCTAAGAGGTGTTATATAAGGTTATACAAAACACTGTAGAGTATTTGGTAAGTATATCGCAATTAGCTACTTTCTTGCCTGAATCCAAAGTTCAGCATTGGATTTCAGATGAACCATGGAGCTCAATCTGATTTACTATTGTGTAACATTTTAGAATACCTAATATCCCTTATGGGCTTTGCTTTATTTCATCACCAGTCATGACTGATGAGCCCAGAGTCTGCCACAGCTTCAGGGAGAGCAATCTAAACCGTATCTGAATGGTGTCAAATTACCCAGCTCTAACACAGACATTCTTCCTCAGATGTAATTAATGAAGGCTTCTTTTATACAGAGCTCCCACAGGGATTCTGTTTACAAATAAGAAGAGCAATGTATTGCAGCTTCCTCCCTCTCCCTTCTGGCTGCCAATTCCTCTTCTCAGACAGGCCCAGCAGTCCCTGTCTCACTTTCTTTTCACTGTTCTGTGAACATCACTGAAGGTGGCTTTAAGTGAAGCCTTTAAGATGAAAAAAGTTAGTGCCAGTTCCTATCCCTCCACTTTTTTTGAGACAACCAGCTCACAAGCCAGGTTTGATCCAAGAAGGACTAGCAAAAGAGGGGAGTGAATAAAGAACGGTGTTTATGAAAAACCACAATAGGTAGCAGGACACATGGGCACCAGAGAGTGAGGGCTGGCACAGGTGAGTGTGAGATGAGGACCTTGGAAGAGAAAGGATCAACTACAACAGGTTGTGTCTGATGCAGCTTGCAAAATCTTTATCCTGATTAATGGTGCAACCTCCTGTGACAAATATGGGCCAGAATCAAATCTGCATTTAACAAACAATGTATAACTTAGACATTTATGTACCTTGCCCAAAATACTCAACCTCTTGCTGATAAAAGCATGTGAATGTTTGTCTATGTGTATGGCTACACCACGTTCATATATTTAACACTTCAGATTTATAACAAAATATTTACAAATCTGATTTAAAGAAGACTCAATATACAGTGATTTTCACCTGCAGTGCTCCAAGAGCTTCATGGAGCTAAGGCTAGATTGTGCCCTATGTGAGTGCACAAGAAATGGAGAAGTCGCAAAGACCTTCTCTCTTCATTGCACCTGCACCTCTGTGCTCAAGCACAACAGAATCACAGACAGTCCTTGTGCTTTGTGCTGGTAGGGAATTTTCCACCCAAATGATTTTTTCCATTGGAAAATGCTGATTCTTTGAAAGAAAACTGTTTGCAGAAAAGTAGCAGTTTTGATGTATGTCCTGATAACCATTGGTGGGATGGGAAAACCATTTCCTGCCCAGCTCTGCTTGTGCTCATCTGAATGCTAGAAATGCATCAGATTAGCACCACTAGCCAACACAAAGGGTTCAGGAGTAGCCATGGATTGTATCTTTTGGAAGCTCAAGAGCTCCTTGTAGCCCTTGGGGGACATGGCAGCTTCCCACCACCCAAAACTGGGACTGTGCCAATATGTCAGTTTTGTTCCTAGATTGGTAAATGTCATCATCCCCATTATACAAAGGGCAATCACTCAGGGAGTGGTTTCCTTACTCAGTGATTGGCAGATGTTCAGCACCATGAAGTTTCAGGCACTCTTTCTGATAGTACTAAGCCCACCATCATCATTCAGTAAACCCAATATTGTCATCATAAATAATAATGAGGATTTAACAGAGAGACATTTTCTGCCTACTGGAACCTGCCCTCTCTGTAGGCCACACCTGCTGATTGCAATTTAAGATGACTAGAGCACATTTTGTACAATTCAGGGCCCATGCTTCCTCCATGGACCACACTTTTCACTCCTGCACTCCGCTGTAGGCTACACAGCTCTTGTCACACTCATGATCCCATTGAACTACAATCCAATTAAACTGTCATGGATGTTGTCCCATGGATGCTGATCCACGTGTCCCATGGATGCTGATGCTTGTGAGTCATCACAAGCCCAGCCTCCCTTTTCCCCCCCCTGTTCTTCAGTGACCTCAGAGTCAGACACCTGTGACATCACAGTCTTGGTTTGCTATCCTGGAAGTAGATTGTAATGTCTTCAAAATTGTCTAGTACCATCTGTCAGTGAAACCGACAGGAGGAAACAGGCTGCTTATAGAGATTGTAGCTTATATCTAGACACAAAACTCTAGATAACCCTCAATAATAGGAAGGGAACATGCAGAAGACGTTTATGACTGTTAAATGTAAATTTGCTTGTAAAATTGCATAAGCTCTTTTATTAATGCTATGTGTATTAACAGGGAGGTATTCCATTTAAGATTTAATGGCAGATGGAATTTTATGGGAAGAAAATTGGATGTAACATATCACGGGAGGGAGGCTTCATGCAGAAAATGTCAAGGAGAGCCAAGGATTGTAAGAGTCACCTAGATTTCATGTGATCATATTTTTCAGTCTGGCAACAAGTAGATCTCTACAAGCCAACTTCCCATGCTCTTGGGCAATTCAGACTCAGTCTATGGGCTACACCCTTGCCAAATATAATTAGAGAAACTTATTTTTCATTGATTAAATACCCTGTCAGGAAGATAACCAGGAACAGGGTAAAAAGAAAGTACAGCCTTAGATTTATGTGCGTTCTTTTAGGAAGCTGAATCTACCTGCCTAACAATGAGATTCCATTCATCCATATGTAAAATTGGAGGAGTGGCAAGGAAGAGGACTGTGTGTCTCCAAAGAGACTCTGCTTACTCAGGGTAACCATTATACCTAGAGGCATGTGAGAAGACAGAAATGATATTAAATACACTGAAGACTTAGGTTTTCCAATTCATTCTGACTTTTCTGAAATGGTTTGATTGTGGAAAACAAAAATAAAAATAATCCCTTTCTCTCTCAAATGTAAGATATTCACTCCAAATGGGAGTTTTGTTTTCAGTGAATAGGGAACTACTTTCCCTCCAGAAATGATCTCAGTTCTAAGGGAAGGAAAGGCAAATACTTCAAAATTTGATTTGGACAAAAATCTCTTTGGAACAAAAGGATGCAAAATTTTGCCTGCCACCTGATGTGAAAATGGCTATTTAATGGGAAAAAAATGTCTGGATTGTGAAATGGCCCACAATGAAATGATGAATGAGGCAAACAAAAAAAATGCAAAACAAGCCTCAACCTTTTTGCACAGCTCCTATTTACATTTGAATCTCTCTCTCTCACACACACACACACACAGAGTGAAAAGGAGAAATTATAGAGAGGATCAGCAAAATCACTGTGGGGACTTTACGTTTATATTGGCTCCCCTTGTTGGCCTTAATGTTGACTTCTCAGGAGTAAACATAATGACAAGTGTGCCCTACTGTTTAGGAATGGATTATTCTTTTCTGTGGAGAAACTATCTGACCATCCATCATTATGTCAGCCCTTGGCTTTACTCAGGTGTTGTCTATTTTCTTGGCTTGTTAAGGAAATTTTGTTGATCCATTGTGATCTGTTTTCTTATTAGCTGTTTTCTCTGTTGTGGTATCGGTGGTGCCCACAACACCCATTGGGGATCTGAGCCTTCATCTATTGAATGGCCAGACTTTCATTGCTTCAGTGGGTGCTGAACTGAGTCTTGATTGCTCTTCTTCATCTGTATGTATTTTTATTCACTCTGCCAGGTAGGCAGGCAGAGCTTCAGAGTCTCAATGCGTGGATGAGATAATGGTGAGGAGAGGAGGGGTTTACATTTATTAGGAATTGAGGAAACTTTTGGGATAGGGGGAGCCTATACAGGAAGGATGGGCTCCATCTAAATGAAAGTGGATCCAGACTGCTGGCAATTAACACTAAAAAGGTGGCAGAGCAGTTTTTAAACTAAGATGGGGAAAGCCGATTGTTGCAGAGGCGCATGTGTATCCGACAGACTTCTCTTAGAGGAGAGTTTATTGATAGAGATTCTCTAGGATTTAGTCAGGAGGAGAGGATGAAAGAGGACAAAGTATGGGCCAGATCAGACGAGAAACATTCACAAAGAATCTGACACATCGGAAAAGGGCAGACAAATAAACAGGGACAAGTTTTTAAAGTGCTTGTACACAAATGCTAGAAGTCTAAATAATAAGATGGGTGAATTAGAGTGCCTCATGTTAAAGGAGGATATTGATATAATAGACATCACAGAAACCTGGTGGAGTGAGGACAATCAATGGGATACAATCATTCCGGGGTACAAAATATATTGGAAGGACAGAACAGGTCATGTGGGGTGGGGGGGGGGGGAGTGGCACTATATGTGAAAGAAAATGTAGAATCCAATGAAATAAAAATCTTAAATGAATCCACATGTTCCATAGAATCTCTATGGATAGTAATTCCATGCTCTAATAAGAATATAACAGTAGGGATCTATTATCCACCACCTGACCAGGACAGTGAAAGTGACAATATAATGCTAAGGGAGATTAGAGAGCCTATCAAAATAAAGAACTCAATAATAGTGGGGGATTTCAATTATCCCCATATTGACTAGGTACATGTCACCTCAGGACAAAATGCAAAGACAAAATGTCTCGATACTTTAAATGACTGCTTCTTAGAGCAGCTGGTACAGGAACCCACAAGGGGAGAGGCAACTCTCGATCTAGTCCTGAGTAGAGCGCTGGATCTGGTCCAAGAGGTAACTATAAAAGGATCACCTGGAAATAGTGACCATAACATAACATTTAACATTCCTGTGGTGGGAAGAACACCTCAAGAGCCCAACACTGTGGCATTTAATTTCAGAAAGGGGAACTATGCAAAAAATGAGGAAGTTAAACAGAAATTAAAAAGATACAGTGACCAGAGTGAAATCCCTGCAAGCTGCATGGACACTTTTCAAAGACACCATAATAGAGGCTTAACTTAAAATGTATACCCCAAATTAAAAAACACAGTAAAAGAACTAAAAAAGAGTCACTGTGGCTAAACCACCATGTAAAAGAAGCAGTAAGAGAGAAAAAGGCATCTTTTAAAAAATGGAAGTCAAATCCTAGTGAGGTAAATAGGAAGGAGCATAAACACTGCCAAAATAAATGCAAAAATGTAATAAGAAAAGCCAAAAAGGAGTTTGAAGAACAGCTAGCCAAAAACTCAAAAGGTAATAACAAAATGTTTTTTAAGTACATCAGAAGCAGGAAGCCTGCTAAACAACCAGTAGGGCCCCTGGACGATCGGAATACAAAAGGAGCACTTGATGATAAACAGGTTTCAGAGTAGCAGCCGTGTTAGTCTGTATTCGCAAAAAGAAAAGGAGTACTTGTGGCACCTTAGAGACTAACAAATTTATTAGAGCATAAGCTTTCGTGAGCTACAGCTCACTTCTGAAGTGAGCTGTAGCTCACGAAAGCTTATGCTCTAATAAATTTGTTAGTCTCTAAGGTGCCAAAAGTACTCCTTTTCTTCTTGATGATAAAGTCATTGCAGAGAAACTAAATGAATTATTTGCTTCAGTCTTCATAGCTGAGGATGTTAGGGAGATTCCCAAACCTGAGCCATCTTTTGTAGGTGACAAATCTGAGGAATTGTCACAGATTGAAGTGTCACTAGAGGAGGTTTTGGAATTAATTGAGAAACTTAACGGTAACAAGTCACCGGGACCATATGGCATTCACCCAAGAGTTTTGAAAGAACTCAAATGTGAAATTGTGGAACTATTAACTATAGTTTGTAACCTGTCCTTTAATTCAGCTACTGTATCCAATGACTGGATGATAGCGAATGTAATGCCAATATTTAAGAAGGGCTCTAGAGGTGATCCTGGCAATTACAGACCAGTAAGTCTAGTGTCAGTACTGGGCAAATTAGTTGAAACAATAGTAAAGAATAACATTGTTAGACACAGAAGAACATACATTGTTGTGCAAAAGTCAACATGGTTTCTGTAAAGGAAGATCATGTCTTTCTAATCTGTTAGAGTTCTTTGAGGGGGTCAACAAATGTGGACAAGTGGGATCCAGCAGAGATAATGTACTTAGATTTCCAGAAAGCCTTTGACAAGGTCCCTCACCAAAGGCTCTTACGTAAATTAAGTTGTTATGGGGTAAGAGGGAAGATCCTTTCATGGACTGAGAACTGGTTAAAAGACAGGGAACAAAGGGTAGGAATAAATGGTAAATTTTCAGAATGGAGAAGGGTAACTAGTGGTGTTCCTCAAGGGTCAGTCCTAGGACCAATCCTATTCAACTTATTCATAAATGATCTGGAGAAAGGGGTAAACAGTGAGGTGGCAAAGTTTGTAGATGATACTAAACTGCTCAAGATAGTTAAGACCAAAGCAGATTGTGAAGAACTTCAAAAAGATCTCACAAAACTAAGTGATTGGGCAACAAAATGGCAAATGAAATTTAATGTGGATAAATGTAAAGTAATGCACGTTGGAAAAAATAACCCCAACTACACATACAATATAATAGGGGCTAATTTAGATACAACTTATCAGGAGAAAGATCTTGGAATCATCATGGATAGTTCTCTGAAGACATCTACGCAGTGTGCAGCAGCAGTCAAAAAAGCGACCAGGAGGTTAAAAATAATTTTAAAAGGGATAGAGAATATCTTATTGCCCTTATATAAATCCACAGTGCACCCACATCTTGAATACAGCATACAGATGTGGTCCCCTCATCTCAAAAAAGATATACTGGCATTAGAAAAGGTTCAGAAAAGGGCAACTAAAATGATTAGGGGTTTGGAATAGGTCCCATATGAAGAGAGATTAAAGAGGCTAGGACTTTTCAGCTTGGAAAAGAGGAGACTAAGGGGGATATGATAGAGATATATAAAATCATGAATGATGTGGAGAAAGTGAATAAGGAAAAGTTATTTACTTGTTCCCATAATATAAGAACTAGGGTCCACCAAATGAAATTAATGGGCAGCAGGTTTCAAGCAAATAAAAGGAAGTTCTTCTTCACTCAGCACACAGTCAACCTGTAAAACTCCTTGCCTGAGGAAGTTGTGAAAGACTAACAGGGTTTAAAAGAGAACTGGATAAATTCATTGAGGTTAAGTCCATTAATGGCTATTAGCCAGGATGGGTAAGGAATGGTGTCCCTAGCCTCTGTTTGTGAGAGGGTGGAGATAGATGGCAGGAGAGAGATCACTTGATCATTACCTGTTAGGTTCACTCCCTCTAGGGCACCTGGCATTAGCCACTGTCGGTAGACAGGATACTGGTCTGGATGGACCTTTGGTGTGGCCATTCTTGTGTTACCTTCCTTATTGTCATTGTTGACTTATAAAAATGTATTTTCAGTGAAGGATGCTGCTTATTCTGATACATAGAAAGGGAAGGACTTTGGACTTAATTCTGCTTCTACTAAAATCAATAGGAGTTTTGCCACTGACTTCTATTGGGGCATGGTACTACCTATAGTCCAGGCACTCCAAAAGACAGTGTTAGCGTTTTTATTTTCTCCAGGTTAAAAACCAAATGATTTACACAGGTGATGAATGTGTTGCAATTAAAGAATTGCTATATTATTTAGTACTACTTTGGAGAAATGCTACTCAAATGCTTTCAGCAAGCTCTACCTTTAAGATTATTATTTGAGTAAAAATTGTTCATTAAATGTCTGTTGACCCAGGCCCCTGGACTGAATCTTAGTGTAATGCAGTTAGGCTGTCAGCCCACTGCATCTAGCTACCTGCCTGAAAAAAATGTGATAAGGCTTTGTAGTTACGTCTGTGCAGAAATCAGCGATTTTGGGTCAGAGGGATGAATGTTTTCACTGGGTTCCAGGCCTGCAGTTTGGCTTTAAATTCTCAATTTTAAACAAAACCCAAAAGCTTCAAGTGAAACTCACTTCAAAACATCAAGTTCCTCCTCATTGTACATCAAAACCAGGAGAAATGGCAAGTTCCCTGTTTTTCATGCTATGTCATAAATTAGTCTGGATTCTGCATAGAGAGGAACCTTAGTTGGACCCCATATCTAACTCCATCCCCAAACATACTGGGGAGAAGAATCAAACTCTTTGCCAAAAGACAAAAAAAACAAAAGCTTGTTTTCATAGCTGGGCCTCTGTTTACAAGGGTCAAAACTGCAACACTAAATCCAAGCACCTCTAAATTTATATAGTTAAATGCACATTTTCCAGTTCAAATCCACTTTAGATAAAACTAGACCCTCTATCAAGCATATCATGAAACTTCACACTCAGTATGTTTTGGATGACTTGGATTTCTTTTCAAACACTTCTGCACAGCTCTGCCAGAAACAAGTTAAATATTGTACTATGAAAATTGTAATGGATGGTGGGGGCCATATGGTGAGGGGGGGAATGGAGAGTTTTCTACCAATGAAAAAGAAAAGAAGAGGAAGCATAATGACCTGTTTGATCCATTTGTGTTCCATGAGTGTGTATTGCAATCAATAATACACACCAAGTTGTTTTTGTAAAGAAATGTATGTCTCTTGCTCGCCAGTTCCCTCTCAGATAGCACTATACTCAACAGGATGGCACATTCCCATCCACTGCCCATTTCCTCGCTACACACCTATTTCATCCCTGTATGGCAGGTTTGAGAAATCAAACTCACTTCATACCCTGATGGTAATGTTGTTGAACTATAGTGGAAAGCTCTGTTTCATCATAAACATAGGCCCATCCTCAATGGTTTGGCCGAAAGAGCCCTGCAGAAAGCCTAATGAATAAAGAATCAACTTCTTTACAAGATGTTTGTTTCTTCTCCATACTGAAATCAGGTAGATGTTTTAATTTTGTTTTACACACTATAGTTTTATTTATTTGAACAGAGTCTGCTACAGGGCTAAGGAAACAGTGAAATTCATCCTGAGAATTAACCCAGCCAAGGCCTGTGCACCATTTAAATCTCATGTCAGCCCTCTGCTTGGTGATAAACTTCATTCATTGTGAATAACCATCTGATTTCATGGAGCTCCCCTGTTAATTAAATTTCACGTAATGAATCTTTGTGCGTATGGGTTACTGATGTCCATTTGTTTCATTCAAAATGCTGCTGTGAACATCATTGTCCTGGCCATGTTGAACCATGCCACCTCTCTCTCTCTCTCTTTGCTTCCCTTCACTGAGTCCCCCTTCTCCATCACATCAAACACAAGCTATTGTATACATTTTCAAGGCTCTTCATGCCCTATCACCACTCTACTTCTCATCCCTCACTCACCACTGAGATGTTGAATCCTGCCTCTGCTCTGCATGTGATGCAAACCTTCATCGATCATGTGTTAAATTTTCAAACACCACCTTTGTGCTTTCCCCCTGTGCTGTGCCTCATGCTAAGGAGGAGCTTCCTGTAAACATCTGAAAAACTAAGACATTATCCTCATTCATATTCACCCTTAAAACTCTCCTTGTTGGGAGGTGTAGTGGGGCAGTTACCCCGCTCCTGAGATAAAAGGAGTGAACAGCTGAGGGAGGCTGACTGAGTAGCTGACGACAGGTGTGGCCAGCTCAATCAGGACCCAGCTGGCCTTGATAAAAGGGCTGTGAGGGAGGCACTGAGGCAGAGTCTCACCCCAGCCTGAAGCAGAGAAGTGCTGGGGAAGGGCAAGAGGAGCTGGGGAGCTCCAGCCTGGCAAGTCCCCAGCTGAGGCCTTGTTAAAGGCCTAAGGAGATACTGGGGCTACAAAGGTGCAGCCTGGAGATAGGCAGAGGCATCTGGTCCAACCCCCTAGCCAATGATGAGTGGCCATTACAGACTGCAGTTTTCCCCAGAGAAAGGGGGCTTGATGACAACTGGCAGTAGCCACTGAGGCAAGGTGGGCTTAGAGGGTTGGGGGTTCCCCTGGGAGGGGAGACCTAGAGTGTGGGGGTACTGTGGTGGGCAGAACCCCAAAGTAAAGGGCACTGCGGTCTGGGAGGGACACAGAGCCTGAGGCAGGCAAGGCATCAGCCCATAGAAGGTGCTCAGAGTGCTGGAATGAGCTCATTCCCAGATGTCCAGCAGGAGGTGCTGTAGTGGAGAGTCTGATCTGCTACAGGAGGCCTACAAAAAAAATTTGATAGTGTTTCAGTAGCTAGTGTGCTGTGACCACTGCCTATCATGCTGACCAGCACTGACTCCTTGTTTCCTTGTCCTCCCCTCGTCTGTATCCACCTGCTGTCTTTAGACTTTGGGTCTAAGCTTTCTCAGGCAGGGATCATCTTTTAGTTCTGTTTGTACAATACCTTGCAGAATGGGATCCTGGTCTGTGACTGGCACTCCTAGATACTACCACAATACAAACAATCAATAAGTAATTTTAAAACTCATTGGCATGTGATTAGCCAGTAAAAATTAAAGCCTCCAGGGATCTGAGAATTGATGCTTAACATTAACATTTAAGGTGTTTTGTGCCTTTCAAGAGACACCTGATATCCCAGAAAGCATCAGGAGCATACATAAATCCTTGTTCTGAGCTCCTTTCTGCTTAGCTGTTTTGCCATTTTTCTTCCTCAGCAAAAATACATATAAAATAAGACCACCACCAAAAGCCTTAGTTCTTTGAAACCTGCTAACAAAGCTACGCCATCTATTAAGACCTCTCAGTTGCTCTGAAAATTTTAAAGCTTGTAGTACATTGTGGTGAGCACCCAGTTCATTTAGAATGTAGCATAAATGTTTTCCTTGCATAAGATCAATGGCTTCATTTTTTTTAAAATGGCTGGTGAAATAAAAAGTTATCATTTGTTTTGCATTTTTCTCTAATGAGTGCCCTTGGGCAAATGTGCATTAGAGATCTACTTTTTCCTCTTAAGTCAGCTTGTAGTGTTTATAACTACAGTTTGAAGCTTCTGCATTGTGACAGGAAATGTAACCCAAGGCTTCAGCTCTCAAAACAAAATAAATAGTTTGGTCTGATTACGTTTTGGACTCTTGTGTGAATTTCATTCACATGAATGGGGATGTTTGGAAACTACTGTAAACCCTTCCATTAGCAGAGACCATCAGAGAAAGAGAAATGTAAGAAATTAGAAAGTGGCTAGAATGACCACTCATTATTTCTACCAATATTGCATCATTTCTTAGACCCTAATCTTGTGCTACAAGATGTTTACCTAACCAGATGTTTACCTACCTCATACAGCTGGAAGACAATACTCAGATATTATAGTTGAAGCGAAGCATAGTCTTGTGGTCAAAACACAGGCTGGAGAGTCCAGAGAGCTGGATTCTAGTCTTGGTTCTACCACTGATTGTGTGTGACCCTGGAAATTCACTTAGCCTCCCTTTACCTCAACTTCCCCATATGAATAATGCAAATACTAGCATGTCCCTCGCCTCAGATACTAGTGAAAAGAAAAGGAGTACTTGTGGCACCTTAGAGATTAAAAAATTTGTTAGTCTCTAAGGTGCCACTAATACTCCTTTTCTTTTTGCGAATACAGACTAACACGGCTGCTACTCTGAAACCTGTCAAATACTTGTGATTCTTTTCCTTTAACGTCTGTTGTAAAGATCTCTGGGATCTCTGGATGAAAGTCCCCAGTCAAGTAGAGAATATTAAATAAAAATAAGAAATTAGTTGAAATGGTTTCCCTGTAGTGGAATATTCATAAATATTAAATCCTAGCTTTCTAGATTTCCCTTGTGCTGCCCTTGGTTAAAATGTTTCTTTTGTTCTTGTCACTATGGAAATCAAAACATCAAAATCTACACTCAGTAAAGTTCAGGGGCCTGCAGTTTTCTGGATCTTCTATAGACATCTTTTTGAACAAAGATTTACTTCAGTTTCTCTGCAGTCCTCCCTTTTCTTTCCAAAGTGGTTTGAAAGTATCTAGATAACCTTTTTTGATTGCTTCTCCACTTTGTCTTTCATTCAAAACGTATAATTTGTAGGTATCTATAGAAAGACGTGTCCCTATACATAATGCATAAAACTTATGCATCTATACATAATGTATAAGAACAAACATTGAACCATATAATGCTGTTATAGCATGAACCAGTGCAAAGCCATATATAAAGCTGTTTTGAATGCGATACCAGAGGGAAATTGCTCTAATCTGAAAATATAGTTGTTCCTAATATTTCTGACTTGCGCTCTATGAAACCATAATAAAGTCACACACTTCTGTGGACTTAGAATCATAGAATATCAGAATTGGAAGGGACCTCAGGAGGTCATCTAGTCCAACCGCCTGCTCAAAGCAGGACCAATCCCCAACTAAAATTATCCCAGCCAGGGCTTTGTCAAGCCTGACCTTAAAACTTCAAAGGAAGCAGATTCCACCACCTCGCTAGGTAACACATTCCAGTGCTTCACCACCCTCCTAGTGAAAAATTTTTTCCTAATATCCAACCTAAACCTCCCCCACTGCAACTTGAGTTCATTACTCCTTGTTCTGTCATCCGCTACCACTGAGAACACTCTAGATCCATCCTCTTTGGAACCCCCTTTCAGGTAGTTGAAAGCAGCTATAAAATCCCCCCTCATTCTTCTCTTCTGCAGACTAAACAATCCCAGTTCCCTCAGCCTCTCCTCATAAGTCACATGTTCCAGTCCCCTAATCATTTTTGTTGCCCTCCGCTGGACATTTTCCAATTTTTCCACATCCTTCATGTAGTGTGGGGCCCAAAACTGGACACAGCATTCCAGATGAGGCCTCACCAATATCAAATAGAGGGGAATGATCACATCCCTCGATCTGCTGGCAATGCCCTTACTTATACAGCCCAAAATGCCATTGACCTTCTTGACAACAACGGCACACTGTTGACTCATATCCAGCTTCTCGTCCACTGTAACTGGCCTTTTCTGCAGAACTGCTGCCTAGCCATTCAGTCCCCAGTCTGTAGCGGTCCATGGGATTATTCCATTTTAAGTGCAGGACTCTGCATTTGTCCTTGTTGAACCTCAGATTTATTTTGGCCCAATCCTTTAATTTGTCTAGGGCTCTCTGTATCCTATCCCTACCCTCCAGCATATCTACCTCTCCTCCCAGTTTAGGGTCATCTGCAAACTTGCTGAGGGTGCAATCCACACCATCTTCCAGATCATTAATGACAGGTTTCAGAGTAGCAGCCATGTTAGTCTGTATTCGCAAAAAGAAAAGGAGTACTTGTGGCACCTCAGAGACTAACAAATTTATTTGAGCATAAGCTTTCGTGAGCTACAGCTCACTTCAGATGCATTCGGTGGTTTAATCTCCCCACTATATTTTCCACCGAATGCATCTGATGAAGTGATCTGTAGCTCACGAAAGCTTATGCTCAAATAAATTTGTTAGTCTGAGGTGCCACAAGTACTCCTTTTCTTTTTGCAGATCATTAATGAAGATATTGACCAAAACTGGCCCGAGGACCGACTCTTGGAGCACGCCACTTGATACCAGCTGCCAACTAGACATGGAGCCATTGATCACTACCCGTTGAGCCTGACAATCTAGCCAGCTTTCGATCTGCCTTATAGTCCATTCAGCCAGCCCCTACTTCTTTAACTTGCTAGTAAGAATACCATGGGAGACCATGTCAAAGCTTTTCTAAAGTCAAGGAAAAACACATCCACTGCTTTCCCCTCATCCACAGAGCCAGTTCTCATCATTAGAAGGCAATTAGACTAGTCAGGCATAACTTGCCCCGGTGAACTCATGCTGACTGTTCCTGATCACTTTCCTCTCCTCTAAGTGCTTCAGAATTGATTCCTTGAGGACCTGCTCCATGATTTTTCCAGGGAATGAGGTGAGGCTTTCTGGCCTGTGGTTCTCAGGATCCTCCTTCTTCCCTTTTTTAAGGATGGGCACTACATTAGCCTTTTTCCAGTCATCCTGGACCTCCCCGGATCGCCATGAGTTTTCAATGATAATGGCCAATGGCTCTGCAATCACATCAGCCAACTCCTTTAGCACTCTCGGATGCAGCGCATCCAGCCCCATGGACTTGTGCTCGTCCAGCTTTTCTAAATAGTCCTGAACCACTTCTTTCTCCACAGAGAGCTGGTCACCTCCTCCCCATGCTGGGCTGCCCAGTACAGTAGTCTGGGAGCTGACTTTGCTCATGAAGACAGAGGCAAAAAAAGCATTGAGTACATTAGCTTTTTCCACATCCTCTGTCACTAGGTTGCCTTCCTCATTCAGTAAGGGGCCCACACTTTCCTTGACTTTCTTCTTGTTGCTAACATACCTGAAGAAACCCTTGTTACTCTTAACATCTCTTGCTAGCTGCAACTCCAGGTGTGATTTGGCCTTCCTGATTTCACTCGTGCATGCCTGAGCAATATTTTTATACTCTTCCCTGGTCATTTGTCCGATCTTCCACTTCTTGTAAGCTTCTTTTTTGTGTTAAGATCAGCAAGGATTTTACTGTTAAGCCAAGTAGGTCACCTGCCATATTTATTATTCTTTCTACACATCAGGATGGTTTGTCCCTGTAACCTCAATAAGGATTCTTTAAAATACAGCCTTCTCTCCACCTAGGGTCGGAGAAAAAAAAAAAACCACCTGATAATGAAGTACCTGTTTATACCATGTTCATCATATGTATTAAGATAGGTAGCTAGGTCTGCAAAGAATTTGCCCCTTACTATCACATTATTATCTAATCATTACTCTATAGCTGAAGTGGATGAAAACCATTACACAGGGTTGTGCTGGAACTTTGCCACTCAGGGTCAGTACAGATTTGATTTTTTGCAACATTATCTCTCTGCTGGATTCAGCTACTACTAGGTCAGCAACCTAGTTTCTAATGGTATCTCATAGACATTCTGGGGCAGCTTTCTTGCCACTGCTCCTCTGATGTGGCACAGATGCCACTCTGCCTTTCTATCACAATGAGTACTAAAGAATTAACTATCCGCATGTTACTCAAGGATATCACCCCCCATCCCTCCACAAATCATGGTTTGAGATTACAAAGTGACAAGAAGCTCAGATCAAGTGGTCTTTATGTACTGCACTATTGGATAAACATTTAGTAGGCAGTGTGTCATAGGGTACTTACTCACCATGGGTGGCACCTCCTCCTGGCTACTCTGGGCAATAGCTCTCTTACAGGTCTGACATCTCCCTTTATAGTCTCTCCACCCATTGTCCTTCCTCTCACTCTGTGGCCCCGCTTTCGATCAAGGACTATAGCTTCCTCTTTGTGACTAAGCCTTCTGGTCAGGTCACAGAGTTTCACTGGACCTGCTGTCCAGGCACTGCCATTCTGCCAGTGGCTGGTAAGGGAATCTGAGTCCACCCACTAGTCTGGGTTCCAGCCTGGATGCCCCCCCAACCATGCTGTCAAGGTCTGTTCAGTCCCTACTCTTGCTGCTGTCTCCTCCAAACTGCTTCCTACACACCTCCAACAGGAGCACTTCTCCACCTTCTCTTTTCTGGGTACACACTTCCCTCAGGTCCAGAGTTCTACCTTTTTCCTGGGTTGCCCTTCTTCCCTCTCCAATGCACAGAGAGTAGCTTCAGACTTCCTCACTGCAACCATTTCTGTTGCCAGCTTCCTGGCTTTATACTAGCCCAGCCCCGCACCTGCTCAGCTGAGCTCCATTTTCCAATCAGGGTTTGCTTCTCTAGCCTAAACCCCTCATCTGTCTCACTTATTGGCTCTTTCTCAGCTTCCTTTCCCTTTCAAGACTGTTGTGGGGTGAACATCTCATCACACAGTGGTGTCAGTTTTTCTAACTTTTATTTTAACAAAAACTAATTAAAATGCCTTTCACTCACATTAAGATCTTTAAAAAATAAATAGCTCAAATGTGGAAGCTTTATTAGGAATCATGACGAACAATGACTTACAAAATAGTTCCATTACTACTTTATGTTCCTATTATCTTAATCCTGAATACCATTAATCAACTTTGTTAATTGAATCAGTGGAAAGAAGTGGCAATAAAATGCAGGATGGGTCTGTAACTCAAAGATGGAGCCCATAAAATGCTTCAGAATTGTCTTGAAAAGTCAAAAAAAGAATGACAGTGGAATGAAAGCCTGCCACAGTTTTGAGGTATAAAGCTGTAAAGCGGAAGTGGAGATATAATTTATGCAGCTACTTGAATAGGGAATCCAAACAAACAAAAAAACAGATCATCCCAGCAGAATGTATAGCAAAAGTGGTCAATTTTAATACCACCTATATGATTAGGTGTTATTTATTTACTGATCTACATGGACACCATAATTTTATAGAAGTTAAAATATACAAATACAAATTCAGAAATCAAAATCTTTGTCCCTATGAATTTACAATCCAAAGCCCAAGTCAGACACTGAATTCCACATGAGTGAACCTCTGTATGTGTAGAGCCCATAAAAAATTGCTTCATTTGAAAGCAGGTATTCTCTCACACAAAGCCCACCAGTGAGAATGGGACCTATGGTCTGATCCTGGGCTCTCTAAAAATCAATGGGGGTCTTTCCATTAACTTGAGTGGGTTTTGGATCAGACCGCAGAGCCATGAGTATGTACATTAAAATGCATCAACAGCAAATTACTAGCATATGCTCTTTAAAGGGACAATAAACTAGGTCAAATGAAAACCAAAACAACACATAGGAACAAATTATTTCAAAGGTTTTTGTATATCAAGCACAGTGGAAAAAGATTTTTTAAACAAAAAAGGATACCCCTGTGGTATTTTGCAATCCAAACTATGTAGTATCTCAACCTAAAAGTGAAACTGAGTAGAAATTTAGAGCCGGCTAAAAGATGGGAAAAGAGAAAACCACAGACATTTTGGTAAATTGAAAAGCATTTCCCATCCACCATGTTTTCTAATGATCCAATCTATTCTTTTGTTTTTCTCTTTATTTAAACAGAACTCCCTAATTTAAAGAAAAAATCTACATTTTAATTTTTCTGATTTGGAAAATAATCCCACCTTGTGATTTAGCAAACAATATTACACAGTAAGAAAACAAACACTAAAACAAAAATTGGAAAAAAATAACAAACAAGAGAAAAAAGAAGAAGAAAAAGAAAACCCACCCAATTTTGGATAAGAATCAAAAGGCTGATATTTTTCCAGTTTATTTATTTTGTCACAAATATTTGAGATTTTGTATCTGAAATCTTAGTTTGTATATTTAGTGCAGTTATCCACCAAGTCTGTCCCCAATAGTGCCTGAAGACAGAGGAGATGGCCACAATGACAAATTGGAAGATATAAATCCTGCTTTATTTCCTCTCCCCCTGCAACTCCCCCATTATTATAATGCACCTAAGTATGCTATACTTTCCATATCATTGATAGAAATTGTTTTGGCTGAGCTCTGCACAGATTGTCTAACTTCACTGAGGATTTCCCTTTAAAGGTTATTAACATGTGGTTTTGATAGACGGTCAAATGTCCCCTGAAGAATGAGCAGGAGGTGGGGTCTTCTTCAGTTTCTGCCATTGGAATGACTGCTAAGTGGACTCAAAGTGGTATCACTCTCACATATGTTACTCCTTCCTTAACCATTGAGCTTCTGGATTTCATGCAACCACCTGGGCTTCTTAAAGAACTTTCATTTCTTAGGACCTGGGCAGCCTGCCTACCTTTTCACACACTTAATCAAATCAGTCAGCGGGAACTTCAGACTTAAAAGGGAAAAGAAAAAAATTGCTGATGGAAAAAATAACACAAGGTTTTGTTATTCTAAAGAGGGTTCACATTTGTTTTCAATATGGACCTTGAATATACTGTGGAAAATTGAAATGGTATGTTTTTTCGAAGGTAGCAACAACATGAAAATGAATGGAAAGGGTGATTCAAGACTGCAGAGAATATCCGGTGCACAACACCATTTTGATATGAGTAATTTCCAAGCCATTACTTTGCTCTACTTGATTGCATTTTTCATGGGGGTAAAACAAACCAGGCTAATAATTGCTGCAGCCGGGCTATATTCCCCTCATTGAAACATTTTTTTCTTTATTTAAAGGACAGCTATTTTTACCCATGCACTATAGGTAATGCCACTGTTATTTTATCCACTGCTTAGCTTTTAGCATAAGCCAGAGGCTGTGGTTATCAGTGATGCCAGGAAATGAAAGGAAAGCACAGCATCTTTAGGCCAGGAGGTAAAATAACCCTCTGAAGTGAGTCATCTGGTCTGTTTCACCCTAGAGTAAAAGAATCTGTTATTTGCTAATTTCTGTTTATTTATTTTTGTATCAGATTTGCCTGAGTTAGAACAAGGCACCATTAGTAATACCATATGCAGACTTCACACCAATAAAGCAGACATTAAATAAAAGCCAAATTTGTTCAGGATGAAGATTATATGGGTGTCTGTCAGTGGTTCAGCAGTCCAATACATGGTGTTTGTTGTGTCTTGCATTTCTCACTCCTTCCTGGGATGCTTCTAGACTAAACATGGCTTTTTGATTAGCTTGACACTACATCTTTGGCTTTTGAAAGTTTAGTTTCCACATCTCCCCCCCCACCCCCAACTCCTCTCAGCATTGGCATTTTGCTTCCATAGTTTCTTTTCAAGAGTATTTTGTTGTTACTTTTGTTAAGAGAGTGTCAAGGATTAAGCTACCGTACCAGCTTCTGTCCACCTAATTGTATAACTAAGCAAACTG
The DNA here is from genome assembly GCF_009764565.3 of Dermochelys coriacea. Taxonomy (NCBI): domain Eukaryota; kingdom Metazoa; phylum Chordata; order Testudines; family Dermochelyidae; genus Dermochelys; species Dermochelys coriacea. The sequence goes on along the minus strand of NC_050073.1, from coordinate 92,593,731 downwards.
CTGCAACCTTCATAGCCTTGGTTTAGGGGCATAATTTCTTGTTGCCATGCAAATGCTTTGATTGGAAAGGCCATGAAGCCAAAGGGAACTCAAGCAAAAACCAAACTCTAAAGAACAATAAAAATCAAATGTAGGTTATTCTCCTGCTTATCACAGATGAAAAAGATTAGCTCAATTTTGTTCTGAATCTAGTGACTAATATGTTGGGTTTTTTTCCGAATGACAGTCAAGGAAGTGCCAGGAGGCATCCTTAGCACGTACTTACATTTGTTAGTACGCAGTTGTGTAACGAAATATAATTGGGGTATGCCCCTCATAGTTACTGAGCAGTAAGCATCTACAACTCCCACTTAAGTCAATGGAAGGGTACTCAAGACCTCTGGAAATCTAGCCATTTCTTTGTATGGGAATCTAATGTGATTTTGGAGGTTCCTGAATTCTGTACTGCTTGCTCAAGAGTATCTGTGCAGCACCATATTCTACCTAGGGTTGTCACTGGTACAATTTTGTTGCCGGGACAGGTTTGTACATCATGGCACATCTTTGCATCAGCATATCAGAAAACATCATAATGATATGGTATCAAAATACCATTACACTTTGAGGTCTCTGGAAGTTAATTCAGGACCTGTTACCAACCTACAAGGTTGAGGGTTCTGAAAATGAGATGTTTTTATCTATTGCATCAATTGATCCTTTTATGGTGCACCTGACCACCTATATAATCCAAATATCTGGGTGGGTGGCTATAACTCATCCCTGAGAGGCAATATATTCCCTAGTATTGCACCGTAGACAATTCAGATAATAACATGCTGCACTCATATTCCCCAATGTGATATGCACATAATGTGCCAGGAAACACTCATTTAAAAACAAAAAGGGCAGGCAATGGGGAGGTAGAACCACTAAGACCATAAAATCCCAGGGTCTGTGAATTGTAAAAGGCAGAGAAGCTATCTGAATGACACAAAACTGAGATCAATCCTTCAGTAATCACCAATGTTAAGTGTAATAGAAATATCAAAAAGCAGCAAGGGAAAATCAATTCTAATGGATTTAATTTTTCAATCAAGAGTTCAGCAAGTTCTTTTTTTTTTTAATTTTATCTTATCATGAAAAAGCAACAGATAAACTTTTCTCTGGCAAGTGGTTAATTTAAAATATCATCCATTCTATGGCTCCTAGTCTGCAATCAGATCCTTGAGAGTAGACCCTGGGGCCTGCATAGAGTCTCACTGCAGTAAATAAGGCCCCACACAGGCCCATTGATCTGCCCAGTTACTGGAACTGGGTCAGTGTTAGGTGACATGCCATATCTGATAGGTCATTATAGCTCAGTGATCATGGTCTCACTTGTTTTTCCTGGGGAATCATTAATTTTCAGAAATGGAGACGGAAGATTATTTTTAATAGGGTAAAAGAAAGGACAAAAGTTTAATTTGGATTTTTCCACAATAATGTTAAGTAATAGGCATAGCTACTTAGTGAATGATTTTGAAAGACACATTTCTTGATTAATGTCACCTCTTCTTCTGTTCTGGAATTATCTGTGAAAAGGTGGTGAGTCTCAAATGTATTTGTTATTTGTAATATTTTGTGGAAGAGTTCCTGGGAATCCTCTTTGGTATATAGCTCATTCCTATATGAAAACATTTGTTATGCGTGTTCAGAATTCAAGCAGTTTTGACAGGTCACTCTTGTGATTACAGTGGCTAGCTGTACCTCTGTGTCAGTCTTTCTCAGTACACACATTTCAGGTCTTAGACATCTGCCTCTTTCCTGCATCTGGGTGGAATTTCACAATTCTCCCACACTTTGACTGAGACCTTGGTCACATTGCCCAGTGTATGTCTTATTGTCCTGCAGCTCTGGGTTTGGGGCACCTCCATTTCCTCCCTTCAGGAATGAAATGACCAGTGAATAATACTGCCAAACAGCCTGTCATAAATACAAAGGAAAGGGTAACAATCTTCCTGTATACAGTACTATAAAATCCCTTCTGCCAGAAATCCTTTCACCTGTAAAGGGTTAAGAAGCTCAGGTAACCTGGCTGGCACCTGACCAAAAGGACCAATAAAGGGACAAGATACTTTCAAATCGGGACAGGGTGGGAAGGTTTTGGTCTGTCTGTCTGTTCTGTGTGCTTGCCGGACACAGATCAAGGAAGCAAGCAATCCAACTCCATTAGAATCAGTAAGTACTAGCAAGGGAATGTGTTAGCTTATTTTTGTTTTGGCTTGTGATTTTCTTTGTGCTGAGAGGAAGGTGTATTCCTGGTTTTCTTTTTGTAACTTTAAAGTTTGGCCCAGAGGGAAATCCTCTGTGTTTTTGAATCTGATTGCCCTGTAAGATTATCTTCCCTTCTAATTTTACAGAGGTGCTTCTTTTACCTTTTTTCTTCCTAATAAAGTTCTGTTTCTTTTAGAATCTGATTGAGTTTTTTTTAAGTGTCCTAAAAAACCCCAAGGTTGGTCTGTGCTCATCTTGTTTATTCTCAAGCCTCGCCAGGAAAGGAGGTGTGGGGGCTTGGGGGAATTTTAGGGGGGAGTAGGAACTCCAAGCGGTCCTTTCCCTGAGTTTGTTTAAATCACTTGGTGGTGGCAGCATTACCTAATCCAAGGTACAAGGGAGAATTTGTGCCTTGAGGAGTTTTTAACTAAGCTAGTAGAAATAAGCTTAGGGAGTCTCTCATTTGGGTCCCCACATCTGTACCCTAGAGTTCAGAGTGGAGAGGGAACCCTGACACAGCATGTTCTTGAAAGAAAGCAAAGTACATTTATTTAGGGGCAGGAACAAAGCATTCAAGAAAAAAGGATTATAAAACCACCCACATGTAGGCATGTCTATCTTACCTAAAGCATTACCATCCCATAATGGAGATGAAGGCAGGCTTATCTTCTTCAGAGATTCTGGTAGGTTCCTTTTTCTGACTGGATCTCTACCGTATCCTGCTCTGCTCCCCATCTCCCAAGCATCCGTTTTTTCTTCAAGGGTTGGTGGGGTTCCCCCACCCCTCCTACCACAGTCAAACAGTTCTGTAGGCTCTGTGGGATGGGTGGGAAGGGGGAACTGGGGTCGGAGCTAATAATTTTGGTATTGTCCCTTCACAAACCTTATATGGAAGCTGTTACATAACCATTATAAGCCATCTCCTCCTTCTGTTCTAGAGTTGTCCCAGATGATCTCTTGGTCCTTGTCTTCATTAGGAAAAGGTGTGTTCTTACCCTGTGTTAACTAACAAGTGGCAACTAATATGATGTACAATCCTAAAGAAGATAAGCAATTTGCAGTTTTAACTAGGGCTGGCCAGAAAACAATCATTCCATTTTGTGAAAAATTTTGAGATGTGAATGTTTGTTTTCATTCCTACGTGAAAATGTTTTAACCAGTTCTTCTTTTTACACATTAGCAGGTTGAGATAAATCCTCAACTCCACAGTAGTGGGTTACCTCAAGCTATTAAATTGTTTGTAAGCTACAAAGTGCCTGATATTCATGAGGATCTTACCATATTAGATAACACATGGTAAGAAAACAGCTTTTTTGCCTAGTGAAGATGCACCCATATGGAAAAAAGACACTAATTCCAAAATGTGTCCAGCAATAAAAACCATGACAGTGGCAGGCCAATATATAGCACTAACATCACTAAGGCCGTGTCTACACTAGAGAGTTTACAGCAGCACAGGTGTACCAATGCAGCTGTGCTGCTGTAAGATCTCCTGTGTAGCCACTCTATGCTGACAGGAGAGTGCTCTCCTGTTGACATAATTAAACCATACCCAATGAGAGACCGTAGTTATGTTGGTCAGAGAGTTTCTCCCACCAACATTGCACTGTCCACATAAGGCTTCCGTTGGTGTAACTTATGTTGCTCTGGGAGGTGTTTTTCTACATCCCTGAGTGACATAATTTATGCCAACAAAAGTGCTAGTGTAGACATAGCCTAAAGACTCGTATTTGTAGCAAGTATATAACATGCTATTGCTTCTGTTCCCTGACCAGCTAGACTTCGTTTTTAGAAACTGGTTTCTAGTATGAGTAATCAAGATTATGAATTTGAGATTTACTTTCCACAAATAGTCTGCAACATCTGCTGAAAATTTGCTTTTATTGCTGGGCTCCTGGCAGCAAACTTGTTCACAGAATATTCATGGGGAATGAATGAAAAAGGGATATGAACACAGTCAAAGTCAATTAATTTCAAACGCTGAACAAATATGCTTGAAAGGTTTTTGCTGTGTTTGCCCTGCTCTAATAGAAATATAAGAATTGACTTCCCTAAAAAGCATCTAAATGTACTTTGATGGAATGACTCATGTAAATAAGGGATTGAGCCCTAAAAGATGTGGCCAAGGAAATACAGGGTTTGTTCCCATTGAAATCAATGGGAATTTTGCTGTTAGCTTCAACAGGAGCAGGCCCATAATCCCTTAGCTCTTTTCATCTTCACAGTCCTTCACAAGCATTGGAACAGATTTCCTGCAATATTCTGTAGCCTAGTACTCTGACCGTGCCCATCTCCCCTTGGCACACCACTCACAAGCTCCATTCAGCAGAAAATCTGAGCCATTAACTAAACACTTACAGTGTGGCTGGAAGGGGAGTCTTAGCCAGTATTACAAAGGAGGAAACTGACACAGAAAGGTTATGAGAAATCCCCAGGGCCACTGAAGAAGTCAGTGTTGGACCAAGGGTTATAAGAATTCAAGAGATCCTGACTCACAGGTTTGTACTTATACCACTAGGCAATACTTCATCCTGGCTGCCTGATCCTTAATCCACATTAGTCTCTGCCCTGTCCCTATTATTCAAAGGCTCTACACAGAGATGCAATTTCAGAGGTCCTATATAACTTTGAATCCAGAGGCTCTTAGTCAGTATTTAGTCTCTCCTTACTCCTATTAATGTCTATTGGAGTTTGCCAGAGCAAAGGGTGAATGAAAACTGCCAGAGGGCCTCAGGATTTGGTTCTACTTGCAGATCTTTCCTGAACATATCTGGAGTATTTTTATATTCAGGATTTTAAAATATTTAGTCATTCACCATAACAGTTCATGTTCCTATTATTAAATGGCTAAGGACATAAGAATGTCCATACGGGGTCAGACCAATGGTCCATGTAGCCCAGCATCCTGTCCTCCAATAGTATCCAATGCTAGGTGCTTCAAGGGAATGAACAGAAAAAAGCAAGTTATTGAGTGAGCCATCTCCTGTCATCCAGTCCCAGCTCTTAGCAGTCAGAGGTTTAGGGACACTCAGAACCTGGGGTTGTATCCCTGACCATTTTGGCTAATAGCTCTTGATGGACCTCTCTTCCATGAACTTATTTGTTTTTTATCTGAGTTATACTTTTTGCCATTTTGTGAGATCACTTTTTGTAACTTTTCGCGGTCAGCTTTGGACTTAACTATCTTGAGTAATTTTGAATCACCTGCAGACTTTGCCACCTCATTGGTTGCCCCATTTTCCAGATAATTTATAAATATGTTGAACAGCACTGGTCCCAGTACAGATTCCCTAAAAGCCTTGCTATTAATCTCTCTCCGCTGTGAAAACTGGCCATTTATTCCTGTCCTTTGTTTCCTTGCAAGTAGTTATTGATGCATGAGAGGACCTTCCATGACTGCTTAGTTTGCTTAAGAGCCTTTGGTGAGGGACTTTGTGAAAAGCTTTCTGAAAGTCCAAGTATGCTATATCAACTGGATCACCCTTGTCCATATATTTGTTGATCATCCTCAAAGAATTTTAACAGATTGGTAAGGCATGATTTCCCTTTGCAAAAGCTGTGTTGACCCTTCCCCAAATAATTGTGTTCATCTATGTATCTCATAATTCTGTTCTCTACTATAGTTTCAGCCTATTTGCCTGGTCTTAGTCTTATTGGCCTTGATTGTCTGTGGGGCCTTTAAAAAAATAAGTGTTACGTTAGCTATTCATCAGTCATCTGGTACAGAGTCTGATTTAAGCAATAGGTTACGTGCCTCTGTTTGTAGTTCTGCAATTTCATATATGAGTTCCTTCAGAACTCTTGGTGAATAGCATCTGGTCCTAGTACTTACTACTATTTAATTTGTCAGTTTGTTCCAAAACCTCTACTGACATCAGTCTGGTATAGTTTCTCAGATTTGTCAACTAAAGCTGCCATTACCACAGACTGCCTTTGTTAACACTCCTAATTGTAGACACTAGATGTGAGAATGACCTGGTGTGTCCACCATGGGAGATGACTGCAAGGAAGCTCGTACAATGTACAAGGGGCTGGTACAATCAGGGGCTCGTACAATGTACCTTGCATCTGTAATTCTAATATACAGTACTATCGCAACCTATCAGTGCAACTCTTTTTGACACATGCCTGCTGCTTCGCATTGTGCACAATATGCTTTTTTACCTGTGTGAGTGTGTAGTGGCCACACCACCGAGGATAATGCAGGTGGAAAGAGCTGTCAGCTATTCAAGCTTGTTCAGAGTCCATGGGGGCTGATTGCTGTCATGTTTGAGTGTATTAGGAAGGATGATTCTTTGTGTGTGAATCCTCACCCTCTGACTGTGTGACTTTTCCTTTTGGTTCAGCTCCACATTACTGGTTTGATTTTTCTCCTCTGTTCAGAAACCCATCATTCTCCATATAACTTTTTCCTTTCCCCTCTCGATTAAGTGATTATTTATTTTTTTCCTTCCTCACATCCTTCATCTTTGTCCACATGGGTGTGTTTATTACTGGCGTGCTATTGCCATGGTATCAACAAAAGACACACAATGAGATTCAATTTGGGGACATGCACTGCAGTTTGTATAATCTGTAAAATTTAAGAAGGTGCTCCCCAACCTTGACCAGATGCCTGTTTGTCAAAACAATGACCCCCAATTATGCTTTCAGTTACAACTGATGTCATCGATACCAACGAGTTACTCCTAATCTACACTAATGGAAGTGAGAATGCAGTTTGGGCCTAGTATCCGCAGTCTGTCTTCTGATCATGCTTTGTAATGGCTGTTACATGACAGTAATAATGAATCACAAAATCACTTTCTACTAACACTGAACAAGGAACATTACTGGGATATGAAAAACACCCTTATACATAAGGCTGGCTGAGAGAGCAAGCATACATGTGTTCTCTCTGTCCTTTCCCCCTCCAAACCTTTCTTGTAAAGCCTATGTCTTGAACCTCCAGCCCCTTCATGTCTGGCTTTCCACCATGGATTTAATGAACCTGTATACATTCCTCACAATGGCTGGTGTTACTGTTCCAAAGCTGCATAAGAAAGTTGACAAAAACAGAAGAAAACATCCTTAGCAGCTAAAGAAGAGGAAAATGTTGGAGGTTATTATAAACTAACAGCTGCTGCAATGAATCAAAACTCATCTTCCTGGTTCTGAATCATTAGATATCTCCCAGAACAAAATACAAGGCATGCTGCAACTATTAATAATAGCAATACATTGTACTTTTGTAATATTTTTCACCCAAAAATCTCCAAGTGCTTTACAGAGATAGATAAGTATTATTATTATTTCCATTTGACAAACAGTTAAGAAAAGGCATCAAGGGAAATGATCCAACCACTATCTGGGCAACTTAAAATAATAAGAGTAATAAAATGTCATGGCTGTCAGCAGAAGCTGCCTTCCTTCAAGGGTCAAGAAGGAACTTTTTCTTTGCTCAACTGGCCAACTGTGTTTTGATGATTGTCTTTATTAAGCACTTGATATTAACCACTACCCAAGACAGCATATAAGACTAAACGGACAAGATTCATTTATCTGTAAAGATTTGTAAAACAGGGAAAAAAGACCCTGTGATAGGGGGCACTCATCTTTTGAGGGCCGCCTAGTGCCTGGGAATGGTACTGCAAATCTTTTCCCCCCACTCCTGGCATCCTGACCTCACTAGGTAGGTCTTCAGTAGCTCAGACCTCCAGCCACGCCACACCATCAACATGAACTCTTCCGGCATACCAACCGTTAATCAAACTCTCCTCACCAGGGTCTTCAGCCCCATCTTTGGGCCCTTTAAATCCAGCCCTTCATTCAGACCTCTAAAGAAGCTTTGTCTCCTGCTCAGGGCTTAGGCCACTTTGCCAGTGGGGTAACCCAGCCCACGCACTATTCCAGGTTCCAACCCAGGATCATATAAGCAGCAAACTTCCTTTAATTAGTTGCTGCTGCATTTACTAGACCTCTTCCAACCTGGTCCCTTTACCTTCACCTGTTATCTTAGGGTTAAAGTTCATAGATGCTCTTTCTCCTGAGTCCAATAAATCATGCAAGGTGAGCTCCTTTGGCCAGCGAGGAGCACCCTTTCTTTCCATTTGGTCCCAACCAGGAACTGGCTTACTCAGCCCCTTCAGCTCCTTTTATCTGAACCAGATGGGCTTTGATTTCTTGAGGCCTTTCTAGGCAGCCCTGGAGCACCCACTTCCACTGCTCCTTCCTGGGATAGAGTGCAGTAGGACAGCAGAGCTTCCAGCAGGGGAATATGAAGAGCCAAATACACCCTATCACAGACCCAAAATACATGAGTAGAGACTATTATTATACAAAATAAGCTGCTCATTTATTTTAAAAATGGAATATATAACAGTATTTTAGATAATTATACACGTCTTAATGTTTTCAGATTTGGGGACTATTTTGAGCTCAGTATGAGAAGGACAACATTAGTTAAAATCCACACGTGAAAAAGAAATTCACAGTAAACCTGCTCTGTCATTTAAACATTTATTTTTTTAAAAGTATACACTGATAAATAGAATTTCCAGACCCTTCCTATGTGTTCTGAAAAGTCTCTCTCAGTATTCAGACCAATAATAGCTATGCTTGTGACCATGTATGGAAATTATTATCCCATATTGCAACCACAAACCCTGGAGCAACGTATGATGGTAGTGAAAGAAAGTCCAACATTGCTGAACAACAACCCCTAATGGCTGGTTTTAGTAATGATATTGGGAGAAGGGAGACAATTTTCCTTGGCTGGAGTTTGGTGACAATAATGCTGAGTCTTTTTAACAGGGTATTGGAAGAAGGGAAAGTTAGTTAATTAATATTATTACTACACTTTCATAGTACCTGTAATCTGAAGATCTCAAAGCACTTTACAAACATTTATGAATGAAGCCACATATCACCATAGGTAAATATTATTATCCGCATATTACAGCTAGGTAAAATGAGGCATAAAAAGGTTAAGGGACTTATCTAAGATCACACATAGAGTTGGTGGTGTAATCAGGGATCAAACCCAGACGTCCTAGCTGTAACCCCTGAACAACACTCCTTCACAGAGATACCTTTCACATCCACAAGACACTGTCTTATGGAAGATCCCTGCCGGGGAGGGGGAAACAAAAACAAATTTGAAACACGTATTTTCATAAAAGCACTTGAATAAAAAACAAATGCAAATAAAGAAGGTAATATGGCATATAAAACCAGCATGTTACATGCCAAGAGCATCCTGGAAAATTTCTCTTTAAATTAAAAAAAATATGACAAAGTGTTTTTCAGTTCAGAATGTGAAAAATGATAGAACAAGTTATCTTTTTTCAAGGATGCAGACTCTACTGGAAATCCAAGTACTTATGAGATCCTATGTTAATGTAGAAATAATAAAAGATTTGTGAGAAGAATAGAAAGGTGACATTATAACAGAGAAAAATAGAAGAACATGAAGTGAACCAGCCATTCTTTATTCTGTCATGGGTCCTTTGAATAATTAAACAAAATTGTAATTGCTCCTGGAGAGATGCCAACAGGAGACGTGATAAACTTTATCAAACATAGATCAGAACTGGGCAACTCCAGGGGTGGCAACAGAATATGGAGCCTTCCAACTCTGGGTCCATGTCTGAATGAAGTCCAGGCTGGTAATGAATATTATCAGTTGGTGTCTGGACTGATGTGAAATGAGTTAGTAATTTTCATCCAGAATGTAGTGGATGGGTGTCTACATTATAACATCTGCTCTCATAATTGGCACTAGTTTGATCCCAAATTGACAGCAGTAAGATCAACTACTAAATGGCTGGCGGACAATGAGCTACCCTCTTGCCCAGAGGTAGTCTCTGGGACAGACAGGCTGCAGATATGTTGGTGATACAATGTTAAGAAATTTGCACCGGCACTGCCTGGGTTATGTCCTTTGGCTAAACTGAGTTCAACTCTACAAAGTCTTGTATGTAGCACCTGCCATACACTTAGAAAAAGGGGGAAAAAAGAGCAAATGAATGTGAACTTAACTAGAAGTCAAACCAACAACAAAGAATACTTCAGTAAATATGGGAAATGGTCACAATACACATACTGAAAAGGAGTACTTGTGGCACCTTAGAGACTAACAAATTTATTAGAGCATAAGCTTTCGTGAGCTACAGCTCACTTCATTGGATGCATTTGCACGAAAGCTTATGCTCTAATAAATTTGTTAGCCTCTAAGGTGCCACAAGTACTCCTTTTCTTTTTGCAAATACAGACTAACACGGCTGCTACTCTGAAACCAATACACATACGGTCATCCTGCAGCCAAGTGGTAACAGATGTTTTGCAGGTCAGTTTCCCAGTGGAGGAGAAATTAGTGATGCAGAGTCTTGATATATGCTTAGTGTAATTTGGTTTATTTACACAAATATACCAGTCTTGGAATAGAGATGGTTGCAAACAGCATTCAGGCAATTGCCACTTTCAGGTTGAATCATTTTCTGATTTCCAGAAAGCAAGTATGCCTCAAGAATTGACTCCCATCAGAAGCCAAGGCTCAGATCAAACTTCCCCTGCTGCTCATAAAACTCCAACCACACAGAATCTTGTATAACCATGCACGACCAAAGCTAACAACAACACAGCATGGCTTCCTAGAACTGAAGATTTGCTTTCACAATTATGAACTTAGAAGACTACACATTCTCTAACAGGGCCACCTGCTGACACCTGTCTTAACAATATCGATGAGTCTAATATGAATGAGTCTAATTAAGTGGCAAATACAATGTTTTGTCATATAACATGTATTCTCTTTCTTCATTTTTAAGGTTAAGAGTGGCATGAGGGTCATAACTAAGGCTAAGGGGGTGACATCTTAAAAGAAAAAAAATTAGGTGGAGTATCAAAGAAATGTTCCTAATGGTGAGGTCTATCAGACTCTGAAATAATCTCCCAGGAAGATGTGGAAGCCTCAAACCATGGCTTATTTAACCTAGACTGAGTAAGTCTCGGCAGAATATATACTGGATCTCTAGACCTAATAGTTTTTGTTCTCTCTGTAGCTATGGTAGATCAAATTCAGAGATGATAAATAAGGAGCTTCATGTTCCATGCTGTAAGTGGGTATGAGGAGATCGTAGGGAGAGTAATGATGTTTATACTGGAGTAATTTGCACACTAAGGAACTAGGGGAAAGTATCAATTACACCTCCATAAACACTCTGAGCCAAATTAACTCCCCAGTTTAGCTACCAATGTCAGTGGAGTTATATCAGAGGATGAATTGGGCTCATGTACATCCCAGAATTAGGCCTATAATTCCATTGTGATACAATCTATCACAACAACCAAATTATTCTTCTTCCCTGATGTCTTCTCCAATCCCATCCTTATAGAATCAGGCCATCATATGGGGGATTCGCAAAAAGAAAAGGAGTACTTGTGGCACCTTAGAGACTAACAAATTTATTAGAGCATAAGCTTTCGTGAGCTACAGCTCACTTCATCGGATGCATTTGGTGGAAAAAACAGAGGAGAGATTTATATATACACACACACAGAGAACATGAAACAATGGGTTTATCATACACACTGTAAGGAGAGTGATCACTTAAGATAAGCCATCACCAACAGCAGGGGGGGGAAAGGAGGAAAACCTTCCATGGTGACAAGCAGGTAGGCTAATTCCAGCAGTTAACAAGAATATCAGAGGAACAGTGGGGGGTGGGGTGGGGGGGAGAAATACCATGGGGAAATAGTTTTACTTTGTGTAATGACTCATCCATTCCCAGTCTCTATTCAAGCCTAAGTTAATTGTATCCAGTTTGCAAATTAATTCCAATTCAGCAGTCTCTCTTTGGAGTCTGTTTTTGAAGCTTTTTTGTTGAAGTATAGCCACTCTTAGGTCTGTGATCGAGTGACCAGAGAGATTGAAGTGTTCTCCAACTGGTTTTTGAATGTTATAATTCTTGACGTCTGATTTGTGTCCATTCATTCTTTTACGTAGAGACTGTCCAGTTTGGCCAATGTACATGGCAGAGGGGCATTGCTGGCACATGATGGCATATATCACATTGGTAGATGCGCAGGTGAAGGAGCCTCTGATAGTGTGGCTGATGTGATTAGGCCCTATGATGGTATCCCCTGAATAGATATGTGGACAGAGTTGGCAACATGGCAATGGATGAGTCATTACACAAAGTAAAACTATTTCCCCATGGTATTTCTCCCCCCCACCCCACCCCCCACTGTTCCTCTGATATTCTTTTTAACTGCTGGAATTAGCCTACCTGCTTGTCACCATGGAAGGTTTTCCTCCTTCCCCCCCCCGCTGTTGGTGATGACTTATCTTAAGTGATCACTCTCCTTACAGTGTGTATGATAAACCCATTGTTTCATGTTCTCTGTGTGTGTGTATATAAATCTCTCCTCTGTTTTTTCCACCAAATGCATCCGATGAAGTGAGCTGTAGCTCACGAAAGCTTATGCTCTAATAAATTTGTTAGTCTCTAAGGTGCCACAAGTACTCCTTTTCTTTTTGCGAATACAGACTAAAACGGCTGCTACTCTGAAACATATGGGGGATTGCAAGCTTTCTCCTGGTTCCACACTTTGTTACCTAAGCTGCCATGCAGGGTTACTTGATGACCCCATTATCTGTACATGTTTGCAGCCACAGATCGTTACACCACCGTTCTGCTCGTTAGGCTGATGAGTACTGAGACAAATGAACAATCAGACATTCAGCAGTAGCCAGGTTAACACCATGTCACCATCTGCTTCTGCAGCTTAAAAGAGCCCCATTATCAGTGTGCATCAGCTAAGACATTAGGAAGCAAGACTCTATTTTCTTTTAAAATAGTAGTAATAAAAAAGAAATCCTGTTTATTTTGAATAACAGCTGTCACCTGTTTAATACTAATTTAAACCTGGAGTAGATACTCCTGCACCCTCCAATGTTTTTGTTTATTTGGTTAGGTTTTGTTGTTGTTGTTGTTGTTTTGTTTTTTGTTTGGTTGGTTTTTTTTTTTTTTCTTCAAGTGGAAGCTAGTTGGAACAACTCAGTTGATGATAGGCCCGTGAGAATAAGCTGGTGAGTTATGATGACAAGAACCACTCTGAAGTGTCTGAATAGTGGATCATCCAGGAGAGAAAAAGAAAGATTAGGGCCTCAAATCTCTAGTGGGTAATTCAGTTCCTATCCAACATGCTGGATCCTGGTAAATTTATGTTATTATTATTTGGAGTATTGGCCAAATTCTCTCCAAACAATTGTGATATTGTTAGCAGGATACTGTATTATGAGCCGGGCATGATTTTATTAATACCTGCTTTCTGAAGAAGTGGACAGTTTTATTTTAAGTCATTTTAAAACCAGATGACAATGCTTACATTGAATTCAGAGGTTCCAGCTGACGAGCATTGCAAAAAGATTGAAAAGCTGTGGTTTTCAATATAATTTCAAACACTGATGTATCTAAACAAAACAAAGTAACTAACAGCCAGCTGAATGTTAACAGCTTAATGCTCAGGATAGCAAAAGGAGAAGAGAAGCCTCAGTTGTGCTGATGTACAGATAATAATAATAGTAACAATATGTCCATCCTATCCCTTTTTGTGTATTTATATATATATGTATGTCTCAATTGTGTTTATCTCTATAGGTCTAGATTGGAGCCTCTCCCTGCAGTCTCGTGCTTCTGCCTTGGGATTTGAAACCACCTCTGGCCATACAATTCCTGTGCACAAGGACTGGAGGACACTTGTGCCTAGAGTAGCACTAAGAAAATTATAGGGAGGAAGGAGGAGGGATTTCCTGGTGCTACCCCTCCCCACTGTACTGGCTAGTAGAGCTTGGCAAGTGCAGGGGAAGTTTGTGAGGCACCCTGTAAAAGGGCATAGCAGTTGCAGTTCCTTCTGTGCCCTCCTGGAGGCGATGACTGATTCAGGGAGGCTGTTCCCAAGTTGATGTGCCTTTCTGGCTAGCCCTCCCCAATGTGCCATGACATAAAGCTATAACCTAGCCCACATTAAATAGTACATAATAGCATATAGCACCTTCCATCCCAATCTGAGAGAGCTTTACAAATGCAAATACAAACCATGTGCAGAGATCAGTTCACCTACCACAGAAGTGCAGCTACCTCCTTTCAGGTCCTCCAGATTCCGAAACGCCAGCCTTTACTCCTTCAGCTAAAGGAGAACTTCGATAGCTACTACTTATAATAGTACATTTCCACATCCACTCTCTGGGCCCTTTACTGAGTGGCCAAGAGCCCACACTCATTCATGTATACAAAGCCAGTATATTATTGCATCCCCTGTGGAATTACTAACATCATCATATCCTCGAGCAGCTAGGTGCTTTGGGAGATCTCCCTTCAAAGCACTGACCAGGTCTGATGCTGCCTAGCCTGAGTGGAGCTAAGTAGGGTCAGGCTGGGCACTAAATATAAATTAATAAAATGGATGTTTTTTCAAGTAAATCGATGATCCCTCCAGTTATCTGAATAAGGGTGAGGCCAGATCTGTTTATGTTCTAGTAGCAAGGCAGCTCAGCTCAAACAATTGAAGGAAACCCCAGGAAGCCTGTGCACTGATCCTTTAGGCAGAGTTTTTGCCAGAGACAGACAGAAACTATTACAATAAGAATTTTTTCCTGTGACTTTCTGTTCCATTAAATGATGCCACCACTGAATGCATGCCAAACTGCTAATGAAAGAACTCTCGTGCTTAGCAGACAGGGGTGAACACTGGAGACTTCAGTGTTATGTCAGCCTGCCTGGCTCCGGTGTTGGCTTTTGTCCAGAGAGGATATCTGTTTTGATTCCCTATATTTGAGCACACAATAGACTGAGGATGGGGGGTGGGGGGAGGAGGAGAAAGAAAGGCCAAGCAAGTGGCTCTATCCAAACTTCACAGCTGTCCAGCAACCTCTGTAATGGACTGAACCAAATCCATGGATTCGAGCACCCTCAAAGTTTAAAAAAGTTTAGATTCAGAACTCAGCCTTGACTCTTCGGATATGTCAACTTCTTTTTCCTTAGTGGATGAAGATACAGTCCTAGGAGTGATGATGTTGGAATGATGGACAGTAGAGCTGGTCCAAATTTTTTCGCCACCAAAATTTTTGAGTCTGGAGCCAAAAAAAAAAAAAAATTCCCAAACCAAAAGATTTTGGCTGAAAATATTTTGAAGAAAAATGACATTTTTTGTGGAAAGCAGGTACCTTTTGAGAAAAAAAATTGTGTAATCAAAAATCCAATTTTCTGTGGAAAACCAGATTAGTCGGAAGATTTTCAACCAGACATACCGGAGATCCCTGTAGATACATGAAGTCATATTTACTTTGGAATAGTGGAGCAGATTACCTGGCTGTATGCCTGTCATTGGAATGGTGGAACCTTCTCCAGGTAAAAAAGACTCTAACTCATTTCAGAGTGAACTCTGACACATCTAGGATGGCTTAACAGACAGCTATAGTTCACATACGCATTTTCTGAAGCAACAAAAGTTTGAGGTTTGTTTTTATTTCTTTCAGGGAAAAATATACTTTGAACAAACCCAAACCCCATGCCCATCCTTTTACTGCAAGAGACCTTCAGGGTGTAAACTCTTTGCACAGCAGCCATGGGAAGTGACCTTGCAGTTCTCAAACCAGTAGCTTCATGACAGCCAGGGGACTCTGAGTTTTAACTGCCTATACTCAGGGCTGTGCCCAGGCAATAGCCCTATGTATCTCTGCTCTGTTGATTATTGGATTGCTTTATTTTTCCACACCACTCCCTCCTTCTGCTTATTCTCCTCGTGCTGCCAGACTTCAGGCATGTTTATTCCTATCTAACACCCCCCACCCACCAAAACTACCAGTGCACGCAGCAAATCTTCCCTCTGGAAAAGAAATATTTAGAGAAGCTTTAAGTGCCATATCAATTACATGTTTATTTAGACTTGTTTGTGCTGGTAGCTGGACCCCACAGGGCTCACTAGAGCATACGTGACCCTGTGTGAGGAATACAAGGTTTAAAGTACATCACCAAGCAGAAAGAAATATTCCTGGCAGCTGAATTTGTAGAAATGCTGTCCCAGTATTCCAGACAACCATGGCATGGGAACTTAGTCCAAGCTATTGTATTGTACATACAACAAGGTAAAGAATGTACCATGTGGACCAGACTGTAGCTATGAAATACAGCTTCTTCCTTGAGATTATTCAGGTAATAGCAGCCTACTATTAACTTGCAGTAAAAAGTGCCTTTTTCACATGGGACACCCTTTTTGCATTAGTCTGTAAGGCCACCACTCTCTCTACTTTAATATCCCTCCTCAAGACCCATCTCTACTGTGACATCTAAAAGAAATCAGCCAATCAGTGACAGTTGGATTGTGTATCAGTTGAGGAGAACTGACTGTATTTTATTTTTAACAGAAAGATCTGTTATATTCAAGATTGCTCAAGCTGTACAATAGCTACCCTTGTAGGTTTGTTTCACTCAGCAGTGAAAGAAACAGATGCATTAAATAATACAATAAAACTAGTCTAGCAAGTGTGTCTGGCATATTGCCCACTATTCATTCTGTATGGTCAAATAAACCTAGAAAAGAAAAAAATATATCAAGGCTTTCATATGTATTCCTTGTAGTAAAATGAATCCCATAAAATCACCCCTCTCTTTGGGGAGGGCAAACTGAGGTGTGTGTGTAAGGGAGATGAGGGAATTCTCTATATTATGAAAGCTGGAAAATTTAGGGGCAATAAACAATAGGCATAGAATGTCAGTGCCAGAAAGTTTTCAGGCAATAATTTAAACTTCTTTGAGCTGAAAATCTCAAGATATTTAATTTTTTGTAATGGGCATTTTGGGGCTGTGTGTTTATGGTATATAATTATTATTTATTAATATTTATTTGCATGGGTCAATATATGTGCAGGGCACTTAGACAAAAGATGAGTTCCCTGATTCAAAGAATTTACATTCTAAGTATGAAGAAAGAAAGGAAGAAAAAAGAAAGGAAGACGTTTTCTTTCTATAATCATCATAGTCATAATAAACACTTTTACCGTTAAGGAGTACTTGTGGCACCTTAGAGACTAACAAATTTATTTGAGCATAAGCTTTCGTGAGCTACAGCTCACTTCATCGGATGCATTCAGTGGAAAATACAGTGGGGAGATGATTTATATAAACAGAAAACATGAAACAATGGGTGTTATCATACACACTGTAAGGAGAGTGATCAATTAAGATGAGCTATTATCAGCAAGCGGGGGGAGGGGAGGAAGAAAACCTTTTGTAGTGATAATCAAGGTGGGCCATTTCCAGCAGTTGACAAGAACGACTGAGGATCCCACCATCAACCTCAGCCTGGACCAGTCCACACAAGAGATCCACTTCCTGGACACTACAGCGCTAATAAGCGATGGTCACATAAACACCACCCTATACCGGAAACCTACTGACCGCTATTCCTACCTACATGCCTCCAGCTTTCACCCAGATCACACCACACGATCCATTGTCTACAGCCAAGCTCTACGATACAACTGCATTTGCTCCAACTTTCAGACAGAGACAAACACCTACAAGCATTCTTACAACTACAATACCCACCTGCTGAAGTGAAGAAACAGATTGACAGAGCCAGAAGAGTACCCAGAAGTCACCTACTACAGGACAGGCCCAACAAAGAAAATAACAGAACGCCACTAGCCATCACCTTCAGCCCCCAACTAAAACCTCTCCAATGCATCATCAAGAATCTACAATCTATCCTGAAGGACGACCCATCACTCTCACAGATCTTGGGAGACAGACTAGTCCTTGCTTACAGACAGCCCCCCAACCTGAAGCAAATACTCGCCAGCAACCACACACCACACAACAGAACCATTAACCCAGGAACCTATCCTTGCAACAAAGCCCATTGCCATCTCTGTCCACATATCTATTCAGGGGATACCATCATAGGGCCTAATCACATCAGCCACACTATCAGAGGCTCGTTCACCTGCGCATCTACCAATGTGATATATGCCATCATGTGCCAGCAATGCCCCTCTGCCATGTACATTGGTCAAACTGGACAGTCTCTACCTAAAAGAATAAATGGACACAAATCAGACGTCAAGAATTATAACATTCAAAAACCAGTCGGAGAACACTTCAATCTCTCCGCTCACTCGATTACAGACCTGAGGGTGGCTATCCTTCAACAAAAAAACTTCAAAAACAGACTCCAATGAGAGACTGCTGAATTGGAATTAATTTGCAAACTGGATACAATTAACTTAGGCTTGAATAGAGACTTGGAATGGATGAGTCATTACACAAAGTAAAACTATTTCCCATATTATTTCCGACCCCCCCCCACTGTTCCTCAGACGTTCTTGTCAACTGTTGGAAATGGCCCACCTTGATTATCACTATAGAAGGTTTTCTTTCTCCTCCCCACCCCCCGCTGGTAATAGCTCATCTTAAGTGATCACTCTCCTTACAGTGTGTATGATAACACCCGTTGTTTCATGTTCTCTGTGTATATAAATCACCTCCCCACTATATTTTCCACTGAATGCATCTGATGAAGTGAGCTGTAGCTCACGAAAGCTTATGCTCAAATAAATTTGTTAGTTTCTGTACGTGCCACAAGTACTTCTTTTCTTTTTGCGAATACAGATTAACACAGTTGCTACTCTGAAACTTTTACAGTTCTTTTTATTACTCTCACAGTTGTGCTTTCTCATCCCCAATAGTCTGTGGTGGGACAGAGCTGGTGACATCATTGTCTTTTTATGGGCAGTGATAAGGGTCTGAGTTCTTCATCCTGTCAACAGTGAGTGTGACTGTCTGAAGGGCAAGGATATGTTGGTGCACCTCGGACACATTTGTATAAACACACTTTTCCTGCTTTTAGAGTAGCAGCCATGTTAGTCTGTATTCGCAAAAAGAAAAGGAGTACTTGTGGCACCTTTCCTGCTGTCTTTCTGCCTCTCCATTGTCCTCAATCCCACCCACAGCCCACTTGACATGAGGGAGCAAGAAGGAGGGGGAAGCCTTGCAGTGAGACGGACTGTGGAGGGAGGACACTGGCTTGAGATTGCAAACACTGTTTGTTTGGTTTTTTTTGGTGGTTCACAGGATCAAAGCAGTGATTTATGGATCTGTCCTTTTTCCCTGTCTGATTCTTGTTCAGTTATCTCCCATTATGACCAGTGACATATATAAAATATTTGATTTGTTGCTTATCTCTACACTACTCTATACATACATATGGCCTAAGCAGAGAAAACATATCTGCAGTGTGTGTCTTGTACATTTCCTTCTCGCTAAACTTAAATAAACAGACTGCAGTTCAGATCTGATACACTCCTCCTTGTTCCTTATTTATGTACAGCACTATCTCAGCCTTAAACACGAAATACATATAAGCCCTACATTAATAATGCTCAGCTTCTGACTAAAAGGCATCAAATACTTTCCCAGTGTGCTCATATTTGGCAAGGACTCTGACAGGAGACATCTCACATTTTTCAAAGCTATACATTGTCCATTATATAGTATAACATAGGTTTGTATGCTTTAATGTGTGGATTTTGTTTATTTGATTTTGTTTTTATATCCCTTATGCTACAATCAGGGATGGATGAACTAGCTTGGATTAAATTAGTAATGGCCACAAATCAACAATCCCAATCTCTTACAGCCCCCAAATTTGACGTAGATTGATGTCTCATACCCACATCTAAATTTTGCTAATGGATCCTTCCTTTATAGTAAGCTATCCCAAAAGCCCAGCTCGAACATGTAGAAACATTAAAGTACTTGAAAACTGAGATCCTGATTGTTTGGCTTATCTCTATGTCAAATAAGAAACAATAAAATGTCTTCCCGAAACTCAAACTGAAGTTAAAATGTTTATTTTTAGGTTAAAAAAATGTTAGGATAACATTATTATATTAATTAAAATTTATATTATTATTCCTGTTCAATTTAGGTATTTCTTTATATCCCCGTTAAAGAAGCAGAGATCCTAAAATCTGTTCCAAAATCCCCACAGTATTTCCAGCATATCCTGAAACATAAAATGCCAGAAATCTCATGAGAAAGTTTATTCACATGATATTTCCCACCCAATTTTGAAGCCCCAAAAGAGATGATAATGAACACTTAAAGTTTTCAGTGGCCTTTCAAAATAAACCAAAGTTCCAATATTGTTCAGCTGTGCCTGTCTTTAACCACAAAGTAAGTTCTTTCCTTTTGTATATTTAAATATTTTTATTCTATATGAGGGGCTATATTTCCTCATAGCCTTTGTGTCATGACAGTGCCAATATTAATAGTTTTTACTTTAATAAAATAATATTGCACTCATATATTGCCACCTTTTCAAGGATCCAAAAATGCATTACAGGAGCTAATAAATTAAGTCTTGAAAGCTTTCCTGTGTTGCAAAATTTATTTTCATAGATTAAAACATTTTCCTGCAGCTCTCAAAACATTGATTGATTAATTCCTCCTTACAGCTACAGAAAGACTTTTCATTCTGTATATGACCAGCCTTAGGGGTGAGCGATGTGGTCAGGAGGCCTTGGACTCCTGGTTAGGGGTGTTGTGGATGAGCTTGGGATTGGAGCCCCTGGCCAGACAGGTGGGGATCAGGTGATGCCACCTGGATCTGCCAACCTGGAGGGGGAATAGAGTCAGCAGGGCTTGGCCCTGCAGAGCCAGCAGGCCAGCCTCTGGGTTCTCGCTTCTTGTGGGCCTAGGCAGTGGCTGCGCAACCACTTTCCTCCTGATAGGTGATCAAGTGACTTGTGGACAAGGGAGCCCCCGGCATCAGAAACTCCTCCCTGTGCAGCCCACCTGGGCTTTGGGGCCAGGAGCTGCTCCTCACGCCCTGCACCCCACACTGCTGTTATCAAACGCAAATAAAGGGCACAAAAATACATGTTCACCCAGGGCAGAATTTTCCTTACGGCTGGCCCTGATTCTGGACCAAATCCTCATCAAAATATATGTGTGTTTGAGTTAGGGTCTTGGATCAACTTATTATAGAGAAAAGGGACAGCATGAAGTTCAGATCTAGAATCAAATGTTTAGGATGGTTCAGATCTAACACAGAATAAATGAATGGCAGAAGCAGAAATGGATCAGAACCCAGAAGTCCTGACTCTCAGGCTCCTTCTGTAACTCTTAAGGATAGGTAGTCTTTCCACCTGATGCACAGTCATGTCAACCCCAGTAAGACTAGAGGGAGATACGCAGACAAAGGTGGAGGCCTCAAAGGGCTATGGGGAATTCCACAGCCAGCAAAAAATATTCTTTTGAGGACTTTGCTCCTCAACTGCCTTTTGCTGATTTAATACTGACTTTCCCTTTGTACTAACACAGATGTTTCTGATATGTGAGTGTAAGATATAATTTTAATATAAGATTCAAGTTCTCCATTAACTTACTTCCCTTTTTGCTAAGCGCCCTGAGAAAGAACCTGAGGCAAGGCAAGAAAAATGAGGAGAGTGCTTCTTTTTATATTTTTTAAAACTTGGAATTAAGTTTGCCTATATAGAGATGTGAGCCTTCCGGCCACTCCTCCCCCAAACAAGCGAGACTCCTCCCTTACTCTCTAATCTGCACTTTGTGGAAAAATTAGACCTCACTCATGTTTAGGGAATCTTAATTCTTTATCTTGTCTCTTACAGTGATTACAGCTTCTTCAGTTTCGTTCCATACCACTGCCAGCCCTTTTTCATGGAATGCACTACTACCCCTTATGTTTCATGATATAAGCCACCAATTAACTATTTTAGGGTTAGGAAGAAAGTTTGTATAATTGTCCATTTGGAGGCTTTACACCTTACAGAGACTTCTCTTGTTGGGGATGGGATGTTAGATTAGATGGACCATTAATCTGATCTGATCTATCAATTTCTATATTCAAGGCTATTTAATTATGTAGAGCAACATTACACAACAGTTAATGACAGGATGTAAGGAAGACTACCCCATTCCTTTCAAACTGCCAGGGGGAGCAGAGGGATGTGTATGTAATATCCTGCATTGGAATTTGGCTAGGATATTGGTTATCAATCCTGCACTTGCAAAAAGTGCCTTGCAGTCTTCAATATTCTTGAATGGTTAGAAGCTCAGTATGGTTAGAAGGCAGCTTTCCCAGCGGTACAGTCGCTCTAATGCGATAGTGAGGCATCAAAAGAAGTAGTAACTCAGACTTCCGCCCCAGCGAATCATGAACACCACTATTTCTTTCAGACTTCGAATTTTCCTTGGAGTTCTCCCATCCAAATACAATCTGATTAACATGTGTGCTCCAGCATGATCACAATGCAAGGTTGTGTGACCACAGGTGGTATGCATTCCATAGCTTCAAAATAGTATGTTACAAATCACCCTTTGTCAGGATACGCTGCTTGAGAGGCAGAAGGAAAGACGTCATCTAAGTTCAATAAGATTTGAAATAAATGATGGAGTTATGTTTAAGAAAAAAATAGGACATTATGGCAAAATATGCAGTAATCCTCTTTATTTATGAACAAGCCAGTCATGTAAAATCTACACCCTGTGGAGTAACTGTAGGTGCTTAATTGACTGCCTGTAAGCAAACCATTACAACTCTATTACTCCATCAACTGCAGGGAAGACACAGTGGGGAAAAATAACTTGTAAGTAAAGTTTTCACACCCCTGCTTGGTGGTGAACTCCTCAGCTGCCTTTTGCTGAATCTGTAATGTATCTATTTTTTTTATACTTTGTGTCTGCAATGTTTGCATACACAGGATACCCTGCAATGACAATTGTGTCAGACAATTAGAAATGAGTACAGCCTTGTGTAAAAATGTGCAGTTCCTTGTAAAGGCAGTGTCTTTAATGGAAGAATTACCAGAGCAAGAAGCTCAAAAAAGGTCCATTGACATTGTTTTACTTTTAAAGAGCGATTAGATGGCACTGATGGAGATTCAGCTCTTCTTGTTTATCCTCAGTTTGGATTTCCCTGGTGATCACCTCCCTGGAACTAAAGAAAGCTGCAAACAGAAGGGGAAAAAAGTGGAGGGGTAATAGATATTTTAAAAGATAAAATCTAACTTTTTTATTGGCAGTAAAATATATGTTGCTTGTTGAAAGGTCTCTTGCTAACATTAGGTATGTGTGTAACACTGACCTTTCCATTTTGAGCTTATGAACAAAACTAAGATTTTTAGATCAGGGCCACTATGCAAAGCAATAATATCAAACTTTATTTTCCTTCACTGCAGCTTACCTCATGCTAGTTATTGATTTGTCTGTTTCAGCTTCCAAAATAGACCAGAAACAATAAGACGTAGGGAAAAAATAGTTATTTTCCATCTCCTTCCAGTTAGTTGAATATCCTAAAAAATCCAGAATCTTCATGAAGACCAATGACCCGAGCAGGACTGCATTATTGGAAATGTGCCCCAGACCTTTGATCTGCCCAGCATTTCTATGATTAAGACTCCCGAGTCTATGAATTTTTTTGAATGCATAAATCAAATCAATCAAATCAAATCAAAATAAAAAATGCAGGCTTTTTTGAAAAGTTTACGAAACTTCCTGATTCTAGTTGAACCAGAAATACCAACCAAAGACCAACTGGAATCCCAAAGTGCAGCAGCAAATGTGAACATGGAAAAAAAAAGTCATAGTTTGTTACAAGAGCGATGTACTCTTTTGAACCCCAGGAAATATTTGGTTTGCATTCAGTTCAAGTTGTGGGAAAAGTTTGGGTTGGTTCATGTTTCATGAGAATGAGTTCACCAGTCTCTACTTATCACTATAGATTAGTTAGTTCTTTCCTATGGTCCATGGATACATGCAGACATGGTGCAAACATGAAGAAGCAAAATCTGGAAACAGTTTTTAGAGAAGCTAGTTAGGTGTAGGTCCAAAAACGTGTATTTCCCTTTTAAAGCAAATGGGCATGGAGAAGGCAGTTGTTGCAACTCAGATTTTTATAAGTCCTACGATTCTGTGAATCCTTATTATTGCTACTCTCCCAACAGATGCTCAGTTCTTTGTGTAGGACATTATCACTGGTTTCAGAGTAGCAGCCGTGTTAGTCTGTATTCGCAAAAAGAAAAGGAGTACTTGTGGCACCTTAGAGACTAACAAATTTATTAGAGCATAAGCTTTCGTGAGCTACAGCTCACTTCATCGGATGCATCCAAGGGAGTGTGGGATGGCACGTGGATGGAAAAGATTTCACTTCAAGCTCTGAATGCAACTGTAGGCTCAGCCTCAGAGTTCCAGGAGCAGAATAATTCTGCATTCCTAAATCACACATTGTTGCATTTGCTCCCCACAGCCTAGCCATCAACATTTGGTGGGAAGAAGTTCACCAAAAAACCCTCAGCTGAGTCTTTCTGTGTTGAATAAAGCCCCTGAGGATCCAATTACCTAGGGAAATTTGGGGTGGAGAGAAGATACAGAAGGAACCAGTCTTTTCTCTTCCAAAAGATGTTTTACTACCCACACATTCATCTTGTTAGCCTTGATGGATTTACCCTTAATGCTTACAATTTTTTGTAATTAATCCATCATAAGAGACTTGCCTTATCCCACAGGGAGAGCCAAATATGGTTCTACATTTTTCTGTACACAATTTTCTCTACATCTTTCTGTTTTCCCTGTTGCCAATATATTTCCACGATAAATCTCAAAACAAACTCAACACCACTATATATCTCCTTAGAAATTGACACCATCTAAGGGAATGATCTACTGCACATGAAATAAAGAAAATCCCCAGTAAAGTGCAGGGAAACATCTCAATATTAAGGTAGTGGAAGCATAGTTATGTCACTCGCAGACCTAACATCTATAGCAAGCTTTTTACCTTAATTTTCTCTTTACCTCTTTTCCTCAGAAAACTGGGGCTTGTTCCTAGTTTTTATCCCCCAGAAAGTAAAGAATAAAACATAAATTTCTCAGCTCACACTTTTCAATCCGCTTAATTGCTGTACATTAATTCTGCTTAGAAACTAAGAATGAGATTGCATAATGCTTTCTGCAGGGGGAGCATGCAAAGAGCCTACTCCCTCCCTCAGGCATCCAAAGCCAGGGCCTGTCATAATCCCAGCCCCTGAAACTTTCTGACCACAGGGTCTTCTTCCAAAGGAGAAGGGAAGAGATCTAGACCATAGTCTCAACCATTGCATTTCTCCCTGTCTTGTTTTGATTATTGACTTGTCTGCTTTGGGCTACAAAAATAGATAGGAGACAATAGGCAAAATAATATAACTCTTTCCCCTCTCCCTCCAGGGGCTGCAGGGATCAAACAGACTACATCATTCTCATGGATGGTTCAGCCTGTGTAGTCCTGTACTCCAGGCCATTCTTTAGAGCCAGGAGTTAACTGGCCCTAGACAACCATCTATTGAACAGTTGGAAAGTGAAAATAATAACAGCTCCCCACTTTAGGGAGGGGCTTGATTCTGTGTGGTGCTGAGCCCTGCTAATAAATATAGCATTCAGTAGGAGTGGAGAGGAGAAAGCACCATCCAGGATGGAGTCTTTGTTTTATCTGCTTTATTCACAAAGCTTGTAAATGGACTTGACTACTCTAAACTGCATTTTTGTTTCACTGAGTTCATTGTAAATAAGGCAGGGGGTGCCATGAAAGGCAAACCAACAAAAGCATATTTATACAGACAATTCATAACAGAGCTGTCTTACAGGTAACAAGAAAGAATGAAATCTTCAGTCACCCTCTCACTCTTGAGAGCCAAGGCACCATCATGTGCCTTCTCTCACTTCCTTTTCCCTGGCAGGGAGCACAGCTTTTATCTGAGGATTACAGATTTCATCACTGCAAGAGATCTTATATATCCTAGTGCCATGGATTTCACACTCTAACCTCATTGCTACACAGAGACCATCTTTTGTGTCCTGTAGACTGAAATTTTGAAAGCCAAGCATAGAGTTGGCAGAGCAGGTTAGGTGGGGATTTGTGTCAGGCTCTCTCTCTCTCTCCATGCAAAGAAAGTGGTACATAGAGTGAGGGACCTGTGAACATACTGGTTCTATGTCCACCACAGCATTGTTCCAGTTTATTATCCTGTGTTTTCCTCATTTTAAATTGTCTCAGGAAATAGAGGTTTCACCATCTGAAAACATTTTACAAATAGTGAGTCAGCCCCACAAACCCTCTGTGAGGTTGGTAAGGTTTATTAGTTCTATTTTAAAGGTGTTGAAATTGAGGCACAGTGAAGTGATGTGTCCCAAAGTCACACAATAAGTCAGTGGGCAGGGCTAGGAATAAAACTCAACTCTAAGTTGCATGCTGTAACTCTCAGACCGCAATTCCTCTCTTCCAAATTTAGCAATTTAGTTTTTCCAAGGTTTGTTCTTATCCTGCTCGAGGGGAAGACATTTCTGTTTTTTTATTTGTTTCTGTGTTTTTTAATGAAAATCCCATGCACTCAATGTGTATTCAGAGATATTAAAATGGCTTTCAGTACGATACTGAGGTCATTTTTCTGATCTCAAGGCTGCAGCAAACACACTCTCCAGTCTTTTTTACTTTAATGTTGTTGGTTTTTTTCATATTCACAAAACAGTGCCTGTCCCCCAAAAAAATTAATGTGCTCCCTAGAGATTCCACTCTTAGAATCAAAGCATGGGTGCATGCATAGTATTAGTTCTGATAAATGAGGCCAGGTATGTTTTAATAACCTTCGCTGTGGAAGGCATTTTTGCACTACTCTTGCACTCAGTCAATTGCTGTGTATCTTGGCAAAGCCAGGTCTGTTTCTGAGGAAAGAAAACTATTTCCATCTTTAATAAGTCATTCCAAGTTTCCTGTGATGTTATAAATAATCGGGCAAGCAGCCGGCTTTATTCTGCTTAATTCGATATGGCAGATTTGGAGAGGAGAAAAGTTCAGTCTCAACATAAGCTCTAGAGCTGGACTTTGACCAAGTCTCCCCCCATGCACTCTCCTGATGAGATAAAGTTTATCATAAAGCATACTTACCAAGGCAGCTGAGACAGGGCCTGGCCTTCGTGTCTATTTACTGAAAGCGCCCTGTTCATACTCAAGCACCCTGCGTGCTGTGAACATGAGGTCACACTATGCCAGGTTTGCTTTGGGGAGTTGGCAGCTGCACTGACAGTGTTAGCTAATACACTTGCCATTCAGGGAAAAGAAAGTGCTTGCAACACAAAGTTTAAATTAGTTCATGAGTAATTGAAAAAGGAAATATAAAGTCACATGCCTTCATATGCACATAGGGCAATGCTTACAGTGCCTGGATGGTTGTGGAGGTCAAGTGCCCTTATGCCAAATTGAATACCTTTTCTGAAGCTTGGGGAGGTGCAGTATTCTTCAGGGGACATTGGAAGATTGTTTATTCTAGGCATGTTAGAAGGTTGCTTAGCTCATTTGGATGAATATTCATGAAGGAAAAAGTTGATTGAGGAGAGGCATTCCTCCATAACAATGAGAGAATGAGTGGCCGCGTGGTCTAGTGATTAAACTGGAATTTAAGAGACTAGGATTCCATTCCTAGCTCTACTTGTGATGTTCGGCATGATCTTGGGCAAATCATAGAGTTTAAAGCCAGAATGGACTACCAGATCATGTAGTTTGACCTCCTATATATCACAGACCACCAACATCATCCACCCCTGCACACTAAACCCACAACCAAAATTAGATTAATGTATTACAGTCCACAGGAGACTGTACTATTATGTGCCACAGGCAGAGAATAGGAAGGACAGAGGTACATCAGTGCCCAATCAGAATGTCAGGGAAATGGAAAGTCACTTAAGCTCTCTGTCTCAGTTATTTCTTTTGTAAAAGAGAGAGGATAATGACCTATCTACCTGACTCATAGATGTAGTGTGAAAATTAATTAGCTAATGTTTGTAAAATGACATACAAGTCCTAAGAATTATTACTATAGGCCAAGGCAGTACATTGACGATGACCATTACTTTGAAATAACAGGGACAGATTTTTTTTTTTTGTTTGAATGCCTCAGATTATATTTGCAGATCAAATTCATTTCCAAAATACAACCCAGATGTATTGTTATGGATTTTTTAATAAAATTATTGCTTAAAGGTAAAACATAATAATACAAAAACAACTTTCTTTGGTGAGTCATAATATTAAGTAATTTCCTTTTAAAAATAAAACTAAAACTTCAGTTTGTTCCCTTAGCTCATCTGGTGCTGTTCCCGAGGTGATTACACATCCAACTTGGATCTAGTATTCTTTCTAACTGACTCAGCATTCCTAAGAAAATGCTCAAATTGGGAATCAGAATATTTTCTGATTGAATTACCCTTTGGATCTGGAAAACTGGTATGAGAAAAGCAAGATGTTCTTGGATGAGTTATGACATGTCTTCCTATAGCTCCCACTGACTTGCTGAGAGAGTCTCAGATTAACCTTTCTAATCCTCTCTCCTTTATCTATCTTGCAATCAGGCATTTGCCAGAATTTAGGGAATTTCTTTTCAGGATTGAAAATGCCCCTGTGGCTAGTACAATGTAGTATACAATGAAAGAAAAGTGTTACATTACTCTATGTAAATCAAGTTATGGTTACATAACATAATCTGACTGCTGCCTAGAAATTCAGGGCCTGGTTCTGATTTACTGTTCAGGTAATATAAAGGGACCAGAAAATGGGAGTACACCCTCTATAAGGCCTGTTTACATGGCTAGAAGAGTGGAAAGCAGCTGGGGGGGAAATCCAAATCAGCCCCTTATAAATTTAATCCTGGCATGAAGAGAAAGAACATAGGCTAGGAATTTCAAAGGCTCCTAAGGAAATTAGGCCTCTAACTTTCATTGACTTTCAATGGGAATTGAGTGATTAATTCCCTTAGGCCTGTTGAAAATCCTAGCCATAATGGTTAGCCTGTGTGTCTGACTGCATTGTTGTTTAGTGGCTGGCAGACTACTATTATGCAGAGTTTCCTTTAGATAGGGGCTTGTGTTTCAGGAACTCAAAGTCTTTGATTCTACACTTGATGCTGCATGTTTGTGGGGTTAGCTGACAACTGTATTGTTTTTAGCTGTGGTTTTTCTACAATATCACTTCTAACAAGCTAACCAGAGAGAGAGCTGGTCAGATTACCCTAGAAAAACACCAGATGTTCATAATCCTGTAGGTGTCACCACTCTGTTTAAGTCAATAGTAAATCAGTGCCCCAGAATCAACCACACAACTAGCAGTCAAGTAACCTGTAACAAACCAGTTATCTCTGGGTCATCAAATTTTGATCCATACCACTATTATTATTTGTATTACCGTACTATCTAGAGGCCTCAGCCAGATAGAGCTTCTTAAATGCTGTACGTACACATAAGAGACAGCCTATGCTCCAAAGTGTTTCCAATTTAAGCCGAGAAGACAAAAAAAGGTAAGAGATAAGTAGCCCAAATGGGAAATGGCAGCACCAAATGGTTAAGTGACTTGCTAAGGTAGAAGTAGTCGGTGACAGTATTGTGATTTGAACCCAGAGCCCCATCCCCAGTATAGCCTAAAGACTATGCAACAAAATCATCCTACCTCTTTAGTCTCAAGAGCCCAGTTTAAGATAAACACAAACCTCCAGTAGCCTGGGATCTCTACCAATGGACATCAGAAATGTAAATAATCTCTATTTCACAGAGCGGTATATGTTTCTAAAATCCAAGTTGGCTTGTGATCCAACCAAGGAATGGTGGGATACATAAAAAAAAAACATATTCAGTCAATATATGAAACAATCAGAGATGTAAAACAGACAAAGGAACATAAAAAACTAAAAGTTCAAGGTGAGTAATGATGATGGACTCTATCGATCTGATTAGCAAACAAACCTCTAAACAACTATTCTTTGTTCTAGTGAGGCAAAATTCCCAGTACACTCAGTATCTGAGAATTTGTTAATTTATTATATGTGAGGCAAGGTCACTGGATGCTTTCCCCACAATCAATAACATTAGAAAACATATTAATTCCTGGACTCTGTAAAAGTCTTGCAACCAGTAACACCTTTCCTGGGGGGAGAGAGAGATGACTGGGAAGAGCCAAAATAAAATATAGAAAATGTCATTTCTAGATCCTTTGTTTGAATCCAAGTCAAGTTGTCAGTGATCAAAAGGTATAATCTGAAGCCCAAATTTCGAGCTTGAGTGTCTCAAGTTAAGTATCTATATCTATAACTACTCATCTAAGTGCTGATTTAACCAACTACATTTCCATTTAATCCCTAAATCAAAACTTATGTTCCCTAATATGGATGTTGGGACTAACTTTAGGCATCCATGCAGGAAAACTGGGCCTTTGTGACTAACTGGTGGATAGTGTAACATGCATTTAGTGATATAAATCTAGTAATAAGTGTAGAGGTGATCCCTAGGAAGACAAAAAAAATGTCATTGGAATTGATAACCTTGTCTATAGTCCCCCACACAAAAGAAGGACTGGCTGGGCCATGGAGACTGAAAACTTAGTTTTCACCTCTAATGGGACTGTCCCTTCAGGTAAGGGTTGAGGTATATTAACAGGACAGCTTGCACAGTTATTGTCTTCCTGATGAGTGATGAAATGGTACTGTTGATGAGCATTAAATTAGATTTTCTGATAACCTGTGGTGATGAGCAATGCACCCAACTGCCCGCTGAGGCTTCTTAAAACAACAGTCTTTAGTATTCCAACTTTTTATGAACCATGAAGTTATACAGCATGGATTCACCAAGGGCAAGTCATGCCTGACTAATCTAATTGCCTTCTATGATGAGATAACTGGCTCTGTCGATGAGGGAAAAGTAGTGGACATGCTGTTCCTTGACTTTAGCAAAGCTTTTGACACAGTCTTCCATGGTATTCTTACCAGCAAGTTAAAGAAGTATGGGCTGGATGAATGGACTATAAGGTGGATAGAAAGCTGGCTAGATTGTTGGGCTCAACAGGTAGTGATCAATGGCTCCATGTCTAGTTGGCAACTGGTATCAAGTGGAGTGCCCCAACGTTCGGTCCTCGGGCCAGTTTTGTTCAATATCTTCATTAATGATCTGGAGGATGGTGTGGATTACAAGTTTGCAGATGACTGGGAGGAGAGTAGATACTCTGGAGGGTAGGGATAGGATACAGAGGGCCCTAGACAAATTAGAGGATTGGGCCAAAAGAAATCTGATGAGGTTCAATAAGGACAGGTGCAGAGTCCTGCACTTAGGACGGAAGAATCCCATGCACTGCTACAGACTAGGGACCAAATGGCTAGGCAGCAGTTCTGCAGAAAAGGACCTAGGGGTTACAGTGGACAAGAAGCTGGATATGAGTCAACAGTGTGCTGTTGTTGCCAAGAAGTCCAATGGCATTTTGGGATTTATAAGTAGGAGCATTACCAGCAGATCGAGGGACGTGATCATTCCCCTCTATTAGACATTGGTGAGGCCTCATCTGGAGTACTGTGTCCAGTTTTGGGCCCCACACCACAAGAAGGGTGTGGAAAAATTGGAAAATGTCCAGTGGAGGGCAACAAAAATGATTAGGGATTGGAACACATGATTATGAGGAGAGGCTGAGGGAACTGGGATTGTTTAGTCTGTGGAAGAGAAGAATGAGGGGGGATTTGATAGCTGCTTTCAACTACCTGAAAGGGGGTTCCAAAGAGGATGGATCTAGACTGTTCTCAGTGGTAGCAGATGACAGAACAAGGAGTAATGGTCTCAAGTTGCAGTGGGGAAGGTTTAGGTTGGATATTAGGAAAAGCTTTTTCACTAGGAGGTTGGTCAAACACTGGAATGCCTTACCTAGGGAGGTGGTGGCATCTCCTTCCTTTTTTTTTAAAGGACCTTAATTTTTTAAGGTCAGGCTGACAAAGCCCTGGCTGGGATGATTTAGTGGGGGATTGGTCCTGCTTTGAGCAGGGGGTTGGACTAGATGACCTCCTGAGGTCCTATGATTATATGATTCTATCATTCTATGGGGAGAAAAATAATTCCAAAACAATGTTTGCTGCCTCTGTGTAGTATAGTCTATTGTTTTAAAAAAAGCCAGCATAGGACTCAATCCTGAAATCCTGAAAGAAGTTTTAAACAGGGGAATCACTGACCTGGACATAGAATAGCTGGCTAAAAGATATAATCATTGTAAACCGTTGCTTGGTACTACAGCTGCAATTATTTTATTTATACAAAAAGCAAAATAAATTTCTTGGTAGAAAAGTACATTTCCTTGAGATTCATTCATTTTTGACTGGTCCTTTATCTTGTGTGAATGTAGATCACTAAACTCTCTGAGGACAGCTCTTGCCCCATTTATATGGCTACACAAAGCCCCCAACAGCAGCAGAGCCAATTCCTTCTTACCACACAGTGGCAGGCAAGTCCTGGAGACACCATACGGGGGACTCCACCTCTTATATAGCAACAGCAGTCTCTGGTGGGACACACAGTTTGGGGACAGAGGCTGTTCCAGAAAAGTGGTAAGGGAATAGTACAATGGCTGTTCATCTGCACAGATCCAGGGGAAATAAGGACAAAATCCAAAGGTCACCCAGTCAATCCCCCTATGGGACAATCTTCCAAATGACAAGTACCAAACTTCTACTACTTCCCTTTGGATGTGATAGGGGGGTTTGTTTTTTCATTAGTTTTGTGTTTTGTCCTTCGTAAAATCTACAGATGGACCTAAACCACAAAAGATAGATCTGTTTTATGAATTGAAATAATAAAATAATAATAATAATAATAATAATAATTAATAAAAACAGTGTTTCATTTTCTCAGCAACCCAATCTAATTATTACCATCAGGTTCAATTGGTAAATTTGCTATTTTTCCCCTGAGTTTGTAAGTGAAAGACTTCAGACTCCTATTTATTTTCCTTTCCGCCAATGCTGTCAAAGTGTTCCATGCCAGCTACTCCTACCACCTTCTTTTGTCTTTTATAAGGTTTGATTTGCTAGTAAAATAAATGTATCATATATGTATTGCCATAAAAGCTCACACTTATGCATTTGTTTCCTCCTTTGTTAGCAGTCCCTAGTAGCCACATGTTCACAGCATGGATTTCTGGCAGGAGCACCCTTCATTTCATTTCCTAGCACAGCCCTTACAATGGTGGTAAACTCAAGCCAGCCAAATGCATTTTTCCTTCTATAATTGCTAAAAATGTTTTCATAAAGCCTTTAACTTTTTACAGACAACGGAGTGACCACCAGAGACTTGTCCAGACACATGAAGAGTTGATGGTCAGTAGGTCTGAGGAGGTCAAAGAACATTATTGAGAAGGCTAGAGTTTGCACATCAAGAAACAAACATATGCTTTATTGTTTTTTTTAAAGTGTTGTTCAATCATTGTATTAATGTGATTTTTTCTAATTCTCAAAGGTCCTGAACATAAGAAAGATCTGCAGCTTGAAATGTCTCAAATGTCAGAAGCTTAAGGGGTCACTGGCTTAGTTCTGGCAGCAGAATGATGGAGGGTACACACTGAAGGTGGGGAATTTGCACAGTATAAACATTTTTGCCCATTTTTTGGCAGCTGTCAATGCTAAAGAAAAAAGAATTTAAATGACATTGATTTTAACCTTCAGTTGTCAGAACTGAGGATAGGAATAATAATACTCTACACTTCCCCACTGAACAATATGAGGGAAATACCCCCAGGGGAAACTCACAGTTTCTCTATTCCCACACCTTTCATGGGAGGGGACGATCACCAAGAGATATAAACAGTACACAGTATTGTCACTGTTCCACTTGCATGTTGTCACCAAAATAATTTAACAAAACATTCTGGAGTGGAATAATTTAAACCTATAGGTGAAGAGGGACTACCAGGTGTGTGAGTGCTGTTGCTTATCTGACCTTAATCTAACCATTCATAGTACAGAGAAGATAGATGGAAGCCTGCAAAACTGTAATGCCAGAGATGCAGTTTTTCACCTCAGCCCCATCGATGTTTCAGCTTTCAAGTCTTTTGGTGCAGAATGCCGTTTGTCTGGCATGCAGTTGCATCATTCAATGTAAAATATATTTTACCAAACAGGAAAGAAACTAAGAAGAATCTTGGTCTTCTATTCCAATGACAGAATTATCAATGATGGTTTCTTTAGTCATGAAAATTAAGGACTACATTGTAACAGTACAATCCACTCTCAGTATGGAGTGGTGCTCTGGGTACAGACCAGGGAATGAACTGCTACTCTAAGAATTAGTCTGATCTCTGCTTGCTCCAGGGTTAAATTGATCCATGCTAACCCATTACCAGGCACAGATGACTTCTCCCTCTTCTAGCCTCAGCTGTGCAGTTCAGTGTGTTTTGTAGGGCATGATCGAGTCAACGCTCCATAGATTTCCCCCCTCTCAACTCCCGCTGCCCTGTGCTTCCCTCCCACCATGTAGGGAAGTAAAAAGGCAGCTGAAATGCCTTTCTCCCCTGCTTGAGAACATACAAGAAGCAAAGATCTTGCCCTGAGTTTGCAGTTCAATCTTTCCTAGGTTTTCTGCTCGCATGTTACACAATCTTAGGTACATGTATCTCCATGGAGTTAAAAAATATATACGGTGTGCACTTTGTCTTTAATAGAAAACTCTGGACCAGATTCTGACCTCAATTACACTGTCATAAACCCGCAGTAACTCCATTGATTTGAGAGGAATTACTCTGGATTGAAAAGGCATAACGCAGGTCAGAATATAGCCACATGAATCTAGCAAAAAAACTGCAGAAATTTCACATACAATCAGCAGGTGGGATTTCCAAATGGCTTTTTCTTTTTAATTGAACACTTAAAATATCAATTATTTATGCCCCAATCCAGTTTATGACATTATCTGGAGGATACAAATCACTATTTCATAAATTTCATTCATTTCATTCCAAGCCTTGAGCAGTTTTCAGCTTCTACTTAGGTTTTTTGTCCTTTGTGACTTCAAAATGTAAGAGGCAGGTTATTTTTGTTTCAGTTTTGTTCTAATATTAAAACAACACAAGTCTTAGTGGAGGGGGAAAAAAGCTGTAAATGCCACTATATCTATGTAGCCTCGCTCCAAACACAGACATTCCTTCCAGCCATGGGGCAGTCACTAAGGCAACTTCACATTATGGCACAGCTAGTGACATGTTCCCTATAATTATTGACAGGGCAGATATTTTCCTCAATGTACTTCAGTATTGATGGTTCTGCTTCAAAAATCTGTCCCCCTCTGCTTTTAAAAATCTGCTTTTAAAGGTTTACTCTGATATATGTGGCTATATAATTGTGAGACATTCAGATTCTCATTTCTATGTACTGCACCTTTAAATCTAAGGAGGCTTGCTGCTTCTCAGCTATTTATCAGGAATAAGAGAGGATTCCAATGGAGGATCTCAGAGAAAGAGAATATCTCTGCTCTTTCAGTCTCTCTCTCACAGACATTTTGGACCAGATTCGCTACTGGTATAAATTGGCACCGCTCCATTGAAGTAAAATGAGCTGTTCTACTTTACACCAAGAGAGAATTTGGCCCAAAGTGTCTTTTTGTTTTGTTATTCTTTTTGTCTGCTATGCTCCATTATCTAAAACAAAAAATAGTCTATTATTATTATTTATTTATGATTACAGTAACATTCAAAAGCCCCAAATCAGGGTTCATATCCCATTGTGCTAGACCCTGCAGAAACACATAGTAAGATACAGTCCGAGCCCAAAGATTTTACAAAGAAAGAGGAAAGAAGGGAGACAAGCATACAACAAAGCATTCAGAGGGATGATAGCCACCTATGCTTTTTAGTTTCAATACTTTTATTTATTTTCACTGCAAGAAAAGTAACGTATTTTACAAATGGTAGGGGACAATCAAAATACATATTTGTACACATTTGTTATATGCACATATTGAACTACATTATTGATTTAATCGCCAGTCTTATACAAACTCCACATGAAAGTGATCCTGTTCACAACTCAGGCCCACAGTGATGTACATAAGTTATAAAAGTAAAAATTGATCAAGGCACCAAAACTTGTCCCCTATAACTCCAATACATATCAATTGATCAAGAGACTAAGCAGCTTAAAAACCTCCATTGTGGTTTCCTACCCACAGGTGTCCCAACTCTTTCTCAATATCCATTTAAAGAGTTGGACATTCACAAAAAAAAAAAAACAACCAAAAATCAAAACCACAGACACATCATGTTGTGATGGTTCTCTGAGTATGCAGGACTATGACTCACCTTCTTAACCCCCTGGTTCCAGCAAGAGGAAGACTTGTTGGTGTTTAACTGTGTGTCCACTCCCTGACATCACCAGCCTGTTAGCCACCCAAACACTCTCTTCTGATCTATCTCAGCCCTTATTTTGCCATGTAGGTTAACAATAGATGTACCCCAGTCCTCTGAGTCCCTTTAAAGCATGTATTTGGGCATAAGCTTTCGTGAGCTAAAACCCACTTCATTAGATGCATGCAGTGGAAAATACAGTAGGAAGATAGATAGATAGATATATACAAAGAACATGAAGAAATGGGGATTGCCATACCAACTCTAATGAGACTAATCAATTAAGGTGAGCTATTATCAGGAAAAAAAAAAACTTTTGTAGTGATGAAGTGGGTTTTAGCCCATGAAAGCTTATGCCCAAATACATTTGTTAGTCTCTAAGATGCCACAAGTACTCCTCGTTCTTTTTGCTGATACAGACTAACACGGCTACACTCTGTCAACACTCACAGAAATGCCAGGTCGACTGTCCAAAAGGAACAATGCTTCTGTGATTCAATTCAGGAACAGTTTCTTGTATAATATCACAGCACTGAGATATACTTATAGTGAAAACAATGATAGGTTTATTATCAAAGATTTGAGACATCAAAGGTGAGTAAAGATAATGGAAACAAAAGGGTTACATATCCAACAAAATCATAACATGATTTCTACAGTTTAAATTTATCATGATAAAATTATGTCTAAAGAAGATTCTCTCACCCAAATGTCCTTTGCGGCATTTCTACCAACCCTGGTTGAGATCCCATTTTCATGAATGTAAACACGCTGTCAATTTACTTTCTAGTTGCAGGATAAAGAGATCTCTCCTTGCCTTCTACTTCTATCTCCAAAATGAAGTGCCTGTCCTCAGGAAAGTAAAACAAAAACAAAATATTGCTTGTAATTTTCCTGCATCCTTGCTTCTTTCCTGTGGGGTACACATCCTCCTATCAACTCCATATGTGGATGTGCAGCCATGGTTTCGGTTTACAATGCTTAATTCACATGCCAAACAGATAGACAAATGAATATACATCTCTCGTCTGTCAGAAAACCTGTCAATTCTGCCATGCTGCAAACATTAAAAGATGAATTCAATATGCTTCTTCAACTCTTTATTTAGTATCTGCACATACATTTCATAATGATATTAATGATCAGCATGATCCTGGCTTTCATTTAAGATCTCACATGACATTCTTTGGTGAATCAGAATCCATATACCAAGATCAAGATATTCTTGTAATCCCCTTTGCCAGTTGGCATTGAGGGGTTCACAGGTCACACATGTACATACATGGGAGATCCTCAGTCTAACAGAGACGCTGACTTTTCTAGACATACTTTGCTCTTTGCAGATGGAAAACATAAAGCTTTTGACTACAAATTATTGCTATTTGGAAATATGCTATAAAATTTCCTGGCCTTTAGGCCCAAACTGAAGCTCTGGATGTGAACATCCTCATATTTTATCTGTCAAGTTCCTTCCATATAATGGTGTCATAAAAATAATCATCAATAATAATATGAGGGTGTTTGAACCAGGATTTAAACCTAGTATCTCAGGCCAATTTTTTTGTATTGAATGTGGGTGATGTTGCACCCCAAATGAACTTTTCCAGATTATTTTCTATGTATTTTAGTTTGAAATTCGTTGAATTTTTTAATATTTTATGTTTATATTTTTGACTGGGTAGGCTATGGGGTTTTGTTTACAGGCTTTTTGATTTTTTTTTATTGTAACTTCATGTTTCATTATTTCTGTTAGGATGCCAACAAACCCTAAGGCATGGATGCTTATAAATTAAAATAGATTATTATTATTACTACTATGATTACTAAAATATTGTGTTACGCCCCTTGGGTCATGAATGAAATGTACAGTTTTAGAAGAAAGGAAATCAATCATTTACATTATCACTAAAATGTAACAAAAATGCACAAGCCTTTTCATATATAATAACAATAATAATTATACTTTGCACTCACATAGCTTAGCTGAAGAGCTGAGGATCTCAAACACTTTACATACATTGATTAATTAAGCCATACA
This sequence comes from Dermochelys coriacea, assembly GCF_009764565.3. NCBI lineage: Eukaryota > Metazoa > Chordata > Testudines > Dermochelyidae > Dermochelys > Dermochelys coriacea. Next base: position 92,555,237 of record NC_050073.1, on the reverse strand, counting down.
ATTCCTGTGTTACAGATGGGATAGTCAAAACATATACAGGTAAAGTGATTTACCAAAGGTCTCAATGAATCATTGGCAAAGTCAGAACCCCAGAGTCCTGAATGTCTGTGTCTTGCTCAGTCCTCCAGAATAAGGCGAAGTAAACATTTTTAAATAATTTGAAATAATTTTTCTCCAAAAATTGCTTTTTTTCTTTTTTATAAAAGAAAACAAACATATATATGAGCTGACCCAAATAAAAAAGCATTGAAAATTAAAAGAATCCTTAAAAAATCTTAATTATGAACAGTCGCAAAGGAAACTAGCATGGTTTTTGGAAGGAGAGAAGTGTATACTGTTCAAATGATAAAAACATTGGCTGAGTTGTCTCATTAAGTTTGCCTAACATATATAATTATTATGATTGATACCACATGGTATTCAGAAATCAATTCAGTCTTAAAAAATGTGATTTTTTTTCCAGTGGGTGGTTGGCTTGTATGCGTGTGTGAAGTTTTGTATTCTTAACAGTATCCAGAACTATGTCTATGATACAGCTGGATTTTCTCTGTTGTTTCTTAGGAGCTGCATCCTCAGCTGGTATAAATTGGTGTAGGTCCATTGCCTTCAACAGCACCATGAAAATGTACCCCAACTGGAGATTATATTAAAGAAAGCAACAGTGCTGTTGCTATTGGCTTTGAGCAGTACTCAGATCACCTTTGTTTTCCATTAATGTTTTGAGTGTGGATGAAGGATACCAGACTAAGATCCCTAGAATGAAATCCTGACCCCATTTAAATCAGTGGGAATTTTGCCATTGACTTGAATGAGGCCAGGACTTCATCCCTGGAGTCTGAAGTCCTCTGGTTAACTCTTAGTACATGTATAAAATGGTGTTCAGCATTGATTTCAAATTCCCTTTTGTTTTCCATTCATGTTTTCAGTGTATTTACAGTGTGGAAGAAGGATACTAGCCAAAGAAGTATAGCATGGGCAGCAGCAGTGCAAGCTTCTCTTCCACCATCTTGCCAATAAATTCTGTACTAGATGGACCACATCTGTGAAAGAAAGCGGCTTTCCGTCTCCACATGCCATATAACCTTTGTCACCACAATCTAAACTGTCAGCAAAAGGTGTCATTTTCATGCCTTTGGAAGGGGTGTGTGTGTGGGGGGGACACTTATATGCTAGAAGCTGAATCAAGCCCAGCCATCTCATTTCAGTTTAACAGGTGGGAATGCTGTTGGGTCACTTCAGCACAGGCTAGAATTGATAATGACACAGAGATGAAAGGCTCTTATCTCATTACCATTCTCTGAGCCATTCAGTCTAATTTCTGTTGCACTTTGGGCACTGTCCTGTGCACTGTAGGAGCACATAGAAACATTCCTCATGCTATGGTCCATGCTATGTCACCTCACCTTGAGTTTTGTGAAAGGCAAATGGCAGCAAATGCAAACATTCAGACCTGTGCTACTTTATAGAGCAAAACATTTTTAGCGAAAAAGGAAAGCTTTGTTGGAATAATCTGCTAAACCTGAAAAACAAGGCTTTGCAGCAGACAAATTCTTTGACCTGTGTGTTTATGTCAGACTTTTTTTGAACAATCATAGTTTGTTGATGCACAATGTGCAGTTCAATTTATGTTTTAGACCAACCTCCCACTTTTAGTTTGAAAAATCACAGTGTGTATGAACAAACTGTTAAGATCCCACAAAATGTATTTTTTATAATATGTGTGTGGAGAGGAAAATGTGTATTTCTGATGTTATAATTATAGGGCTGTCAAAATTTATATTTACAAACCCATGCATCAGAAATTTAAAACTCTCCCATAAAACTCATATAAAAACTAGCAAATAAGATTTTCAGGTCAGATTTATGGTTTGATTATGCTTTTAAAAACTGAACTTTATCTTGTGTATTGTGGAAATCTCCCTTCTACTAAAGAAATCAATAAAGCTGCCATAGAGACATGCTCCCATTTGGGGTGCAATATGGTCTAGTGGATTGAGCACAAGCCAAAGATTCAGGAACATCTGAGTTCTATGGTAAACTTCTAAAAAGCACTTAAGTGACTTAGAAGCCAAAGGCCAGTTTTCAAAAGTGACCTAGACATTTAGAAGTAGAGCTGCTGGGAAAACTTTTCATTGAAGGTTTTTTGACAAAAATGTTATTTTTGTCAAATTCAAAATGTTTTGAAAAAGTGTCAATTTTGATAAAATTTTGTTAAGAAAAAACTGAAAGTAAGTTTCTGACAATGTTTAAGTGTCACATTTTGATATTTTTGGAATACAACACTTTGATTTTTCATTTTGAAATGACTTTTTAAAATAAAATTAATTGGTTTTATAGACACACAGTTAAAACCAAAGTGAAATATTTTATTTTTTCTAAATTAAATAGTTTGATAAACTTGAAACAATTTATTTTACATAATTTCATAGGATTTTTTTTTCATTCCATTTTGGAATGGAAACAAAAATTGAAATCACAGAATTTCCCATTGAATGGAAAATCAAGTTCCTGCCCAGCTCTACTTAGGAGCCTTAGTCCAACTGAAAGCCAATAGTGTGACCCAAGAACCCCTTCCTGTCAACTTCATAAGGGGGTTACAGAAATATCTTGATTTTGGAATGTACCTTCTGGTTCACCAAATCATGTTATGTAGGGTCTTAAATGAGAGCTGGAGACACATTCATGAATACTCAAAAAGAAAAGGAGTACTTGTGGCACCTTTAGAGACTAACAAATTTATTAGAGCATAAGCTTTCGTGAGCTACAGCTCACTTCATCGGATGCATTTGGTGGAAAAAAACAGAGGGGAGATTGATATACACACACAGAGAACATGAAACAATGGGTTTATCATACACACTGTAAGGAGAGTGATCACTTAAGATAAGCCATCACCAGCAGCGAGGGGGAGGGGGGGGAAGGAGGAAAACCTTTCATGGTGACAAGCAAGGTAGGCTATTTCCAGCAGTTAACAAGAATATCTGAGGAACAGTGGGGGGTGGGGTGGGGTGGGGGGGAGAAATAACATGGGGAAATAGTTTTACTTTGTATAATGACTCATCCATTCCCAGTCTCTATTCAAGCCTAAGTTAATTGTATCCAGTTTGCAAATTAATTCCAATTCAGCAGTCTCTCGTTGGAGTCTGGTTTTGAAGTTTTTTGTTGAAGGATAGCCACTCTTAGGTCTGTAATCGAGTGACCAGAGAGATTGAAGTGTTCTCCAACTGGTTTTTGAATGTTATAATTCTTGACATCTGATTTGTGTCCATTCATTCTTTTACGTAGAGACTGTCCAGTTTGACCAATGTACATGGCAGAGGGGCATTGCTGGCACATGATGGCATATATCACATTGGTAGATGTGCAGGTGAACGAGCCTCTGATAGTGTGGCTGATGTGATTAGGCCCTATGATGGTGTCTCCTGAATAGATATGTGGACAGAGTTGGCAACGGGCTTTGTTGCAAGAATAGGTTCCTGGGTTGGTGGTTCTGTTGTGTGGTGTGTGGTTGCTGGTGAGTATTTGCTTCAGATTGGGGGACTGTCTGTAAGCAAGGACTGGCCTGTCTCCCAAGATCTGTGAGAGTGATGGGCCGTCCTTCAGGATAGGTTGTAGATCCTTGATGATGCGTTGGAGAGGTTTTAGTTGAGGGCTGAAGGTGATGGCTAGTGGCGTTCTGTTCTTTTCTTTGTTGGGCCTGTCCTGTAGTAGGTGACTTCTGGGTACTCTTCTGGCTCTGTCAATCTGTTTCTTCACTTCAGCAGGTGGGTACTGTAGTTATAGGAATGCATGATAGAAATCTTGTAGGTGTTTATCTCTGTCTGAGGGGTTGGAGCTAATGCGGTTATATCGTAGAGCTTGGCTGTAGACAATGGATCGTGTGGTATGATCTGGATGAAAGCTAGAGGCATGTAGGTAGGAATAGCGGTCAGTAGGTTTCCGGTATAGGGTGGTGTTTATGTGACCATCGCTTATTAGCACCGTAGTGTCCAGGAAGTGGATCTCTTGTGTGGACTGGTCCAGGCTGAGGTTGATGGTGGGATGGAAATTGTTGAAATCCTGGTGGAATTCCTCAAGGACTTCTTTTCCCTGGGTCCAGATGATGAAGATGTCATCAATGTAGCGCAAGTAGAGTAGCGGCATTAGGAGACGAGAGCTGAGGAAGCGTTGTTCTAAGTCAGCCATAAAAATGTTGGCATACTGTGGAGCCATGCGGGTACCCATCGCAGTGCCGCTGACTTGAAGGTATACATTGTCCCGAAATGTGAAATAGTTATGGGTGAGGACAAAATCACAAAGTTCAGCCACCAGGTTAGCCGTGACATTATCGGGGATACTGTTCCTGACGGCTTGTAGCCCATCTTTGTGTGGAATATTGGTGTAGAGGTCTTCTACATCCATAGTGGCTAGGATGGTGTTTTTAGGAAGATCACCAGTGGACTGTAGTTTCCTCAGGAAGTCAGTGGTGTCTCGAAGATAGCTGGGAGTGCTGGTAACGTAGGGCCTGAGGAGGGAGTCTACATAGCCAGACAATCCTGCTGTCAGGGTGCCAATGCCTGAGATGATGGGGCGTCCAGGATTTCCAGGTTGATGGATCTTGGGTAGCAGATAGAATACCCCAGGTCGGGGTTCTAGGGGTGTGTCTGTGCGGATTTGTTCTTGTGCTTTTTCAGGGAGATTCTTGAGCAAATGCTGTAGTTTCTTTTGGTAACTCTCAGTGGGATCAGAGGATAATGGCTTGTAGAAAGTGGTGTTGGAGAGCTGCCTAGTAGCCTCTTGTTCATACTCCGACCTATTCATGATGACGACAGCACCTCCTTTGTCAGCCTTTTTGATTATGATGTCAGAGTTGTTTCTGAGGCTGTGGATGGCATTGTGTTCTGCATGGCTGAGGTTATGGGGCAAGCGATGCTGCTTTTCCACAATTTCAGCTCGTGCATGTCGGCGGAAGCAACTATGTAGAAGTCCAGGCTGCTCTTTCGACCTTCAGGAGGAATCCACCCAGAATCCTTCTTTTTGTAGTGTTGGTAGGAACATCTCTGTGGGTTAATATGTTGGTCAGAGGTGTGTTGGAAATATTCCTTGAGTCGGAGACGTCGAAAATAGGATTCCAGGTCACCACAGAACTGTATCATGTTCGTGGGGGTGGAGGGGCAAAAGGAGAGGCCCCGAAATAGGACAGACTGCTGAATTGGAATTAATTTGCAAACTGGATACAATTAATTTAGGCTTGAATAGAGACTGGGAATGGATGAGTCATTACACAAAGTAAAACTATTTTCCCATGTTATTTCTCCCCCCCACCCCACCCAACCCCCCACTGTTCCTCAGATATTCTTGTTAACTGCTGGAAATAGCCTACCTTGCTTGTCACCATGAAAGGTTTTCCTCCTCCCCCCCCCCCCCCCCCGCTGCTGGTGATGGCTTATCTTAAGTGATCACTCTCCTTACAGTGTGTATGATAAACCCATTGTTTCATGTTCTCTGTGTGTGTATATCAATCTCCCCTCTGTTTTTTCCACCAAATGCATCCGATGAAGTGAGCTGTAGCTCACGAAAGCTTATGCTCTAATAAATTTGTAGTCTCTAAGGTGCCACAAGTACTCCTTTTCTTTTTGCGGATACAGACTCACATGGCTGCTACTCTGAATCCATTCATGAATACTGTTATGAAATGTATATACAAATATTATGTAAGGAGTTATGTATATATACTGAAAATATGTTCTTAGAATCTGCAGCAAGAACTTCACCAACAGAAGTGAAGAAATAGATTTCCTGTCAGACAAATTAAGTTTATTCACCTGTCTCTCCATAAGGATATTAATTAATGTAAGCTACCACAATGGATACCTATTTAGTTACAAAGTCATCAGAAAGATGTGAAGTCAACAAGGAGGCAGCACACAGGAAAAATAAGAGACTGTTGGGGGGAAGGGTGGAGGGGTTTTACTGTCTTTGAGGACAAACAATGAATTTGGGGTATTACAAATAGAAGGCATCTAGGAAGTAACAGACAGCATATTTACATTCATGAAAATGGGATCACAGCCAGCCTTGTCTGCAAACTCTGCGGAAGACTCTGGGAGAGATAAGCCTTCTATAGACTGGAGGCTAAATTATTTGTTAAGTTTAATGTCTAGAAAGTGTGCTATAATTTTGCCTTATATGTAAATTTGAGGGGGTGTACTTGGCCTTTGTGGTCCCCTGCTGGCAGCCCTGCAGTCCCACTACACCCCAACCCAGGAAAGGAGCAATAAAGGTGTGTCCCCAGCCCTGCTTACAGAGGCTGCACGGAAGCACCCAATCAAACCCCAGCAGGCTCAGATAAGAGGCGCTGTAGAGGCTTGGTGGATCTGGCTGGAACCAGAGGTGTGAGGCAGGGTGCTGTCTTCTGCCCAAAGGAACTCAAGGGATAATCAGAGTCCGATTCTAGTTGCATTTGCTTAAACTGGGAGAGAGATGGCCTGAGAACTTTAATCCTGAGGTAAGGAGTGAAGATAAAGGGGCTAAGTAGGAAGAGGCCTAGGGAATGCAGCAACAGCTAATGAAAGAAAGCAGTATGCTGCTGCTGTTTATAGGGTCCCTGGGATGGAACCTGGAGTAGCGGGTGGGCTAGGTTCTCCACAGGCCACTAGTGAAATGGTGTAAACCCTGAGAAAGGGACAAGGCTCATTTGAGAGCTCAAGAGAAGGGCTGAATTTGAAGTGCCAATAGCTGGGACTTAAGACCCGGATGAGGGCAGATAAACAGTTTGGTTGGACTTTTGCTACCCCTGAAGGGGTTTATTTTCATTGTGTGACCTGGCCAGAGGATGGAGTCACTGAAAAACCATGAAGAGAAGTTGACAACCTACAGAGGGTGCCAGGTGTGTAAAAAGGACTGCAATGCCTCACACAGTCACAAGAAGGTGCTCATAGAATCATAGACTTTAAGATCAGAAGGGACCATTATGATAATCTAGGGTTACCTCCTGCACAATGCAAGTCATGGAATCTCACCCACACACTCCAGTAACAAACCCCTGACTTATGTCTGAGCTGTTGAAGTCCTCAATTCATGGTTTAAAGACTTCAAGGTGCAGAAAATCCTCCAGCAAGTGTCCCGTGCCCCACGCTGCAGAGGAAAATGAAAACCCCCCAGGGGGAAAATTCCTTCCCAAGCCCAGATATGGCAATCAGCTAAACCCTGAGCATGTGGGCAAGACTCACCAGCCAGACACCCAGGAAAGAATTCTCAGTAGTAACTCAGATCCCACCCCCTCTGACATCCATCACAGGCCATTGGGCATATCTACCGCGAGTAGTCGAAGATCAATTAATTGCCAAAATTAGGCTATCCCATCATATCATCTCCTCCATAAACTTATCGAGCTTTGTCTTGAAGCCGGATATGTCGTTTGCCCCCACTGCTTCCCTTGGAAGGCAGTTCCAGAACTTCACTCCTCTGATGGTTAAAATCCTTCATCCAATTTCAAGTCTAAACTTCCTGATGGCCAGTTTATACCCATTTGTTCTTGTGTCCACACTGGTACTGAGCTTAAATAATTCTTCACCCTCCATGGTATTTATCCCTCTGATATATTTATAGATAGAATTCATATCTCCTCTCAGCCTTCTTTTAGTTAGGCTAAACAAGTGAAGCTCATTGAGTTTCCTTTCATAAGACAAGTTTTCCATTCCTTGGATCATCCTAGTAGTCCTTCTCTGTACTTGTTCCAGTTTGAATTCATCCTTCTTAAACTGGGAGAACTGCACACGATATTCCAGATGAGGTCTCACCAGTGCCTTTTATAACAGTACTAACACCTCCTTATTTCTCCTGGAAATACCTTGCCTGATGCATCCCAAGACCACATTAGCTTTTTTGACAGCCATATCACATTGGCAGCTCATAGTCATTCTGTGATCGACCGATACTCCAAGGTCCTTCTCCTCCTCTGTTACTTCCAAGTAATGAATCCCCAATTTATAACAGAAATTCTTGTTATTAATCCCTAAATGCATGACCTTGCACTTTTCACGATTAAATTTCATTCTTTTACTATTACTCCAGTTTACAAGGTCATCCAGATCTTTCTGTATGATATCCTGGTCCTTCTTTGTATTGGCAATACCTCCCAGCTTTGTGTCATCCGCAAACTTTATTAGCACATTCCTGCTTTTTGTGCCAAGGTTAGTAATAAAAAAATTAAATAAGATTGGTCCCAAAACTAATCTCTGAGGAACTCCACTAGAAACCTCCTTCCAGTCTGACAGTTCACCTTTCAGTGTGACCCACTCTAGTCTTCCCTTTAACCAGTTCCTTATTCACCTTTCAATTTTCATATTGATACCATCTTTTCGAATTTAGCTAATAATTCTCCATAATCAAATGTGGAACCATATCAAATGCATTACTGAAATTGAGGTAAATTAGATCTACTGCATTCCCTTTCTCTAAAAACATCTGTTAGCTTCTGAAAGAAGGAGATCAGGTTGGTTTGACATGATCTACCTTTTGTAAAGCCATGTTGTATTTTGTACCAATTACCATTGACTTCAATGTCCTTAACTACTTTCTCCTTCAAATTTTTTTCCAAAACCTTGCATACTACACATGTCAAACTAACAGGCCGGTAGTTACCCGGATCACTTTTTTTACCTTTCTTAAAAATAGGAACTATGTTAGCAATTCTCCAGTCATATGGTACAGCCCCTGAGTTTACAGATTCATTAAAAATTCTTCCTAATTGGCTTGCAATTTTATGAGCCAGTTCCTTTAATATTCTTGGATGAAGATTATCCGGGTCCCCCGATTTAGTCCCATTAAGCTGTTCAAGTTTGGCCTCTACCTCAGATGTGGTAATATCTACCTCCATATCCTCATTCCCATTTGTCATCCTACCATTATCCATAAGCTCCTCATTAGCCTTGTTAAAGACTGAGGCAAAGTATTTGTTTAGATATTGGGCCATACCTAGATTATCCTTAACCTTCACTCCATCCTCAGTTCCACCTCTTCTTTCTTTGTTTTCTTCTTATTTATATGGCTATAGAACCTTTTACTATTGCTTTTAATTCCCTTTGCAGGGTCCAATTCTACATGGCTTTTGGCCTTTCTCACTTTATGTTCTGACCTCAAAAATGTAGCTTTCATTTCTGATCCCTCCCATCTTCCACCCCTTGTAGGATTTCTGCTTTTTATTAATCACCTCTCTGGGATGCTTGCTCATCCATCTTGGTCTACAACTCCTGCCTATGAATTTTTTCCCCTTTCTTGGGATGCGCTTCTGATAGTTTCTGCAACTTTTACTTGAAGTAATTCCAGGCCTTTTCCGCTTTTAGATCCACAGGTTTTTTCAATCCAATGCACTTCCCTAACTAATTTCCTTAATTTTTTTAAGTTAGCCTTTTTGAAATCAAAAACCCTAGTCACGGATCTATTTTTATTTATCCTTCCATTAAGTTTGAATTGAATTAGCTCATGATCGCTCGAACCAAGGTTGTCCCCTACAATCATTCTTCTATGAGGTCCTCTCTGCTCACCAAAACCAAATCTAAAATGGCTTCCTCTCTTGTCAGCTCAGCAACTACTTGGTGAAGAAGTCCATCAGCTATCGTATCCGAGAAAATCTGAGTACTATTATTATTATTACTAGCACTTGTTCTCTAGTCAGGTTGAGAGGAGATATGATTGCTCTCTATAAATATATCAGAGGGATAAATACAGGAGAGGGAGAAGAATTATTTAAGCTCAGCACCAATGTGGACACAAGAACAAATGGGTATAAACTGGCCACCAGGAAGTTTAGACTTGAAATTAGACAAAGGTTTCCAACCATCAGAGGAGTGAAGTTTTGGAATAGCCTTCCAAGGGAAGCAGTGGGGGCAAAAGATCTATCTGGCTTTAAGATTCTATTCAATAAGTTTATGGAGGAGCTGGTATGATGGGATAATGGGATTTTGGTAAGTAATTGATCTTTAAATATTCAGGGTAAATAGGCCTAATCCCCTGAGATGGGATATTAGATGGGTGGACCCAGGAAAGAATTTTCTGTAGTATCTGGCTGGTGAATCTTGCCCATATGCTCAGGGTTTAGCTGATCGCCATATTTGGAATCGGGAAGGAATTTTCCTCCGGGGCAGATTGGAAGAGGCCCTGGAGGTTTTTCACCTTCCTCTGTAGCATGGGGCACAGGTCACTTGAGGGAGGATTCTCTGCTCCTTGAAGTCTTTAAACCATGATTTGAGGACTTCAATAGCTCAGACATAAGTGAGGTTTCTCATAGGAGTGGATGGGTGAGATTCTGTGGCCTGCGTTGTGCAGGAGGTCAGACTAGATGATCAGAATGGTCCCTTCTGACCTTAGTATCTATGAATCTATGAAACTATATCTGGGAAGTTAAAGTCTCCTATGATCACACAATTCCCATTATTATTTACTTCTTTAAAAACTTTAAAGAGGTCTCTATCCATATCCACATTGGATCCTGGCGGTCTATAGCACACCCCAAGCACTGTCACAGGGCAATCTCTAGTAGCTTTCTTCCCTGATATGATTTTTGCCCAGACAGACTCCGTCTTATCCATTCCATCACTTCTTATTTCTTTACAGTCTACCTCATCATTGATATACAATGCTACTCCAGCACCTTTCCCTTTATTTCTGTTTTTCCTAAACAGCATATACCCTTCAATACCCGTACTCCAGTCATGACTATTATTCCACCATGTTTCTGTTATCCCTATAATATCTGGTTTCACTTCCTGCACCAGTAGCTCTAGTTCCTCCATTTTATTACCTAAGGTCCTCGCATTAGTGTACAAACATCTTAATTTTTGCCATTTGGCTTCACTCACATTCTTTACCCAATTGGGCACAGACATTCTACCACCAATATTACCTATTAGTTGGTATGTACACTGCCCTTCCCCATTATGTCCATTCTCCTACCCATGGCTGGATCCTTTCTTACTTCATTTTCTTCCCTCTCAAAGAGAATAACTGGAGTGGAGATTACCAGCACATCTCCCAACCATCTTCCCCAAATTCCTAGTTTAAAGCTATCTTGATCAGTTGTGTCATCCTCCATCCTAGAAGTCTATTTCCCTCCTTACTCAGGTGAAGTCCATCCCAAGAGAACAGTCCTCTGTCCATGAATGCTTCCCAGTGGCCACACATCCCAAAGCCCTCCTTATAGCACCACGGCCTGAGCCATTTGTTGAGCATCATAATCTTGTCACACCTTTGTTGCTCTTCTCTAGGAACAGGCAGAATCCCATTGAAGATCACCTAAGCCTTTATTGCCTTTAGCGTCTTCCCCAGCCCGGTATAGACTCCCTTAATATGTTCCAGTGAAAATCTAGCGATATCATTTGTTCCCACATGAAGGATAATCAATGGATTCTTTCCCACTCCCATTAGGATCCTCTTCAACCTCATGTCCACATCCTGTATCTTAGCACCCAGCAGACAGCACACCCTTCTGTTCTCTGGATCACCTCTTGTTACAGGCCTGTCTATTCTTCTCAGTAATTCTGCTCAGGTGAGTCTGCCTATTACTGTACCCCTTTCATTTCCAATATCCTTGCTCAGTATCACTTGAATCTTTAGTAAGAATCTTATTATTGTCCTCACAATAAATATATAACAGTGCTTTAATATTAAGCAAAATGTGTTGTTGTGTTGACTGTGTTGACTCATACAAGCTGATGTGTACACTGTCCCCTTTGGGAACAGCAGACCAGGTATTTCTGTGGGTATGGATATAACAGGGGACTGCTTCAAAGGGACTCAGGGACTGGGGTGCACCTATTGTTAACCTGCAAGGCAAAATAAGATCTGGCATAGCCCAGAGGAGAGCGCTTCACTGACTACCTGGCTGGTGGTGTCAGGAAGCTGAAAGACAGTTAAACATAAACAAGTGTTCCCCATGCTGATGTCAGGGGAGTAATAATGTGACTCACAGCCCTGAGTACCCTGAGAACCATCACAAATAGCACTAAATTCCTAAGTGCCTAAGACATTTTTGAAATGGAATTTAGGATCCTAAATCACTTACGTGTTTTTGCAACTATTAGCCTTGGTCTCTCACCTCTACTACTGATTCTTTGTGTAGCCCTTAGTGAGCTGCTTAACCTTTTCTTCCTCTCAGTTTCTCACACTGCTCTACCAGTCTTACTGGAGGTTAGTGATGCTTCCTATGTTAATATTGTGAAGGATTAATAATGTAGTTGCCAAACACACCAAAAGTCTGTGAACACTAAAAAATAACCAATATCCCGGCCAAGTAGCAAACTCTAAAAGATTTATTTACCTGGATTTTAAAAAAGATGAACGGACATTTCAAAGCCTTGAATACAGCATTTTGATTCCCCTCCCCTAATTTTCTCTTTTCTTTTGATGAAAGGTGGAAAAAGGTGTCTGAGATGAGAGACTGTGAAGAAAAGATTAATAGTATTTGGAGGGGATTTGTAAGAAATCAAAGTCTCCTGAATTGTGCCATCAGGTAATGTGCTGCTTTCAGTCTATAGCAGGGATTGGCAACCTTTGGAAATCCACTGGTGGGCCAGAACAGTTTGTTTACCTGCAGTGTTCACAGGTTCAGCTGATTGCAGCTCCCACTGGCCGCAGTTCAGCATTCCAGGCCAATGGGGGCTGCGGGAAGTGGCGTGGGTCGAAGGATGTGCTGGCTGCCACTTCCCACAGTCCCATGGGCCTGGAACAACAAACTGCGGCCCGTGGAAGCTGCGATTGGCTAACCTACAAACGCTGCAAGTAAACAAACCGTCCCGGCCCGCCAGCAGATTTCCCTGATGGGCTGAGTGTCAAAGGTTGCCAATCCCTGCTATAGTATAATTCCTGGATAGGTCAGCAGATAAGATGGAGGTTCCTGAGAGTAATGCAAATAATTCACTCCCACCATATTCTCAAAAATCTGAGCTCTAATTTCCTTCTGTGACAATGAATTGTGCTTCTCTTTTCTTCCTGCTAGCTGCTATTTCTTTGAAAACACTATATAGAGTCCTAGGGTTTGTTTTGTTTTCCGATTTCACCACTCTCTATTCTGCAGCACCAAGACAGTGCTAGCTAACAGTGTTTTAGAAAATGATTGTCAAACACATTTCTGCTTCACATGTTTTTATGTGACCACACTGCAGAATTGTGTTTAATATAGCCACAGTAAGGCATCCATCCTGATTCCAGCTCATTACTGGTTTCAGCATGGTTGGGCAGGATGGGTGAGGAGAGTAGAAGTCCACTGAGAGAAAAGAGCCCCTAAGGATGTTACCCCAAATAGGGAAGGAATAGAGACCAGTATCCAGGGACCCCACCTTCTGAGCAGTGGGAGGGCGGGAAGAATGCAGATAAAAAGACCTGGGCTTCTGGTATTTGTTTGCAAATAAAAAGAGTATAAAAACAAATTGAGTGGCTTCCCATGGGTTTTTTTGTTTTGTTTTGTTTTAATTTTTTTACCAAAAAATTGCTCCATTGATCAAAGTGACAATTTCCAAGTCCATAATATGATTCTTTGCCTCAGGGATGTTGGAAAGAAACAGTAAGCAACAAGTTATTTACTCTAGAAATAATGTTTCCTGCACATATGTGCCAGGGTCTTTTGCTTTTGTTTCTTTTACCAGTTGAAATTTCCAGAAGGTTTTTTAACATGTGAAATTAGTGCACACTTCAATCAAAATAAATATTCAAAATCAGCTTTCTAACAGTCCCTTGACTAAGGATGTGTAAGGGAGAACTTGATGGCTCTAAAGAAGTCATTATATTCCATCAGATCAATAATATACATGATTTTGTAAAGTCATTACTCTAGGACACACACAGTGTAGACAGACTGTAAGTATAATTCCATGAACTCTTCCTCAGGTCTGAGAAAGGTGCTCAGACTGACACCCTGAGTACTTTTTTCAGACCTAAGAGCTATGTGTCACTCAAGAGCTTGTCTTTCTCAACAACAGAAGTTGGTCCAATAAAAGGAATTTTACGTCACCCACCTTCTCTCTCTAATATCCTGTAACATGGCAACAATAACAGTGCATCTATAATTCCAAGGCAGAAATATAGTTGACCAGAGAAATGATAGGAATTTTTAAGAGTCTCCAAGTCTATACACACACATTCATCTATTTAAAATAATAGGCCTGATTTTGCAGGCATTACTCAGGCTATAATTATATTGACTTCAGTAAGAATTTGGAGAATTTTGGGGCAAAAAATGTTTTATTGTAAGGATAGTGGTGTGAAAGGTGCAGTGAAAAGTACGATATTGACGGATTGTCATGGAGGAAGCCATTAATCTGAAAATCATGCCTCAGACAGCAGAAATGTCAGATTCCTCCACATCATTGATTGACCTGGAGATACCACTTTTAGGGGTGAGAAAGATGTTTAGTTTCCATAAAGGATTCAACCCCTCATCTTTTTCTTGGGTTGTGGTAACAATGATGCCAATTCATGTCATTTGAGTTGATGATTTTGTCTCTGGACACTAGGTATTGGATTTAGTCATCTTCTTTCATGCCACAGAGCAGTGGTTAGAGAGTAATGGGCTAATAAATAACATTGGCTAATAAATAATACAATAAAATAATAATAATTAAAAATAAGTTTGGCTTGATATGAACCTATAACGATGAAGTAAGTGGTTCTGTAATCCTAGCAGGGCCTGAACCAATACACAATAAAGTCCCCACACTGACTTCAATGGGTGTTGGGACAGGTCTCCTGATAAAAAAGTAAACAAAAAAAATATTACTTTAAATGAGAGCTCATAAATGCTCCAAAGGATTTATTTTTCTACTTTAAAATGTTCACTTTTGTAAATTCACAAAAAATGTATTTAAAAATTCCCATTAAAAAAAAGTAGAGTATTTGGCTTAAACCCTCAACTGTCAGGAAATTCAGGACTATTCCTGAGAATTCATCATTAACACACTTTCTTGTGCCTCAGCATTCTTGATGACGTGATTCCCTAAAAGAGGTCCTCAGAACAGTGTGGGGCAGGAGGGGGGGACAACTTTATATTTCCTGTCAGCTAAAATACCCAGGCACAAGAAGAAAGGTTTAACACCAACATGCTATTTTTACTAACACACACACACACAAAATTGTCTAATCACAGTTCTCCTCTGGTGGTCGCTCATTTCAAGTCAGCAGGCAATGCCAGTGTCATGCTGTGGTCTGCTAGCATGGTGCACCAGATCTGGCATTACAACAAAAACACATGGCACATTAATCAGGAAGGAGAGGGGGGCACCTATTTTTGTTCTTATGTTCATTCTGAAGCATAAATTTGCCTACACACAAATTATTTCACAAAGCATTTAATTTGCACTTTAACTTCTCAATATGTTCTATATGTATATCTATGTAACCCAGTTTATCTAAATCTATAGCTTGTTATCTACATGTAGCTAAATACATCAAGTTTGGAAAATTATTTTTATAAAGAGGGGTGGTCTGAGTAGTCCTTACAGTATTACACCAGATATACCCTGGTGCAACTGCTTTGAAAGACTAGTGAGGAAACAGGTTTACACAGTGGTAAATCAGGCCCTCAACAAATAAATGACTCCTTCAGGACTTGATCCCATGGTCTATACCCAAGCAAACCTCCCACTAAATCAATGGGCCAAATTCTGAAAACTTTACTTAATCTTTATTCAGGCAAAATTCCCATTGAACTCAGTGGGCTCACCTTGAAATCCTTAGGGCCAAATTCTGACTGCCCCTTATGCAGATAATCAACTCTGCATGGTAACATGACCCAGACAGAACTTCAGTGCCTGAGTTCAGGGCATAGATGCTGGAACTAGGGATGCTGGGAGTACTGTCATAACCCCTGGCTTGAAGTGGTTTCCATTATATACACCAGTGGTGAGCAACCTGCAGCCCGCGGGCTGCATGCAGCCCATCAGGGCAATCCACTGGCAGGCCATCAGACAGTTTGTTTACATTTTCACTGCCCCCCACAGCTCCCAGTGGCCATGGTTCACTGGTCCCAGCCAATGGTAGCTGCTGGAAGAGGCAGCCAGCATGTCCCTGCAGCCCACACCGCTTCCCGCTTTCTTCCTGGGAACAGTGAACCATGGCCACGGGGAACTGTGGAGGGCCATGCAAATGTAAATAAACTGTTTCACGGCCCATCAGTGGATTACCCTGATGGTCCACAGGTTGCCCACCGCTGATATACAGGATTTACCGTTCGATTCAATGACTTTCAGCACCCCCATTATAAAAATTGTTCCAGCACCCCGGTTCAGGTGAGTTCAGAGACTGCGCCCTCCCTGATTCACAGGTGCAGACCCATGGCCCTACCATGTAGTAACCCTCAGAGGGATATATACTACAGTCCATTATGGAGTGGAATAGCAGGTGCACTTTCCCTATTTATCAGGGGACGCGGAATGCCTTCCTGTTCTCCCCCTTAGGATGATGGAATTCTCTCCTGTCAGTTACTGTGTGCTGGGATTAATGGCACAACCTACCCCAATGTTGCTACTTAGGGTCTGATAATACCACTGAATTCAACAAGACTTTTCCATTGAACATAATGGGAGTTAGCCTGAATAAAATAACTAAACAGAGAGTGGGTAAGGACTCCAGGATTTTGCACACGCAGAGTTTTGGGGCTGTAATGAAATTGTTGCCCTTAGTAATTATGAGGGTGACCTGGAAAGGTGGTGAATATAAGTCTGATCTGGCACCCAAATTATTAGATTTTGCAGACCATCTCATCTGAACCTTCTAGTTTTCAGACAGCCTCACAAGGCTGTCTGGTATTTTATGATTATGGTCAAGCCTGAAATACTGTGAGAATCTTGCTAAGAACTTGGAATTGGGGAGGTAGCAAAAATGAAAAATAAAGAGGAAAAAATGTTTAAGAAGCTTTTATGAACCTCAGCAAAGACTCAATTTTGGGTCTTGTTCAAGCTTTAGATGAAAGTTCTTTTAATCCAAACTACTTTAATCACCCCTAGTTCCTTGTTGTTTTTATTAATTGTATTATACATTCTTCCCAACATTCTTATTTAATTATAATTTATCATTTGAATGAACATGATTTATGTAAGTATTCTGATCCAGTGCAGCACTTCACTAGACAACTACTGTATGTAGAACTTATTCATTTTCTTAAGTGTGCCCAATTCTTAATTCCTTCTCCACCCAGAACCTTCATGCCCTTATATTCCTTCTCCACCCAGAACCTTTGTGCCCTTATATTGCAGCTATAGGCATTAAGAAGCTCCTGTTCAGGCTTATGTTTACTCTATATAAATATTTCTGGCTGCATCTATTCCATTACTTTCTAGATAGAACAAAAACTTTCAAGACCCCCTTCCCTATGATTGGCAACTATGTGTGTATACATATATAAGGGAAGCCCACAATATGCTCCCTGATCCTGCATTCAATACATTCTCACTTTTCTGCTTTAAATCCCTACAGACTCGCTCTTTTAGACTGGCCTTCCAGTGCTGTCTTCCACTTACGAGTTTTTAACAGTCTTTGCTCCTTCAAGCTAGCAATATTATAACATGCAATGAGTTTTTAAAAAGTGTTAAAAGCTACAGATGTAATTCAGCCTCAGAATGAAACAAACCTAACATATGTATGCAACTAAATTATAACTCATGATCTTTTGCTGATATGTTTCTCCTTTCACACCATATATTAAGGCACAATTTCTTAACAGTCAGGATGGCCACATAGTAGATATGTGGGAGTTTACCTTCAAGCCTCGATAGACAGACATGCATTAGCTTGAGCAAAGCTAATGCATGGAAAATAGCAAAGTAGACATTGCAACAAGGGCCAGAGGCATGTGCTTCCCATCTGAGTTAAAGCCCAACTGACCCCTGGTCCATACTCAGGTGGCTAACCCATGCTGCAACATCCACACTTCTATTTTAGTGCGCTAGCTGGAGTAAAGCTAGCATATATCTGTTTACCCCAGGCCTCCCAGATGCAGTTTAGACATCAAACTTGTAAATAACAGACAACTAATCTAAGAATATGGTGGGTTCTCCATCATTTGAAGACTTTATATCAAGAGTAGATATTTTCTAAAAGATATGTTCTAATTCAATAAGAATTTATGAGCTAGATGCAGAAATTATTGGAGAAATGTCTGAGGTCAGCCTAGATAATCATAATGGTCCATTCTGGCTTTCTAAAAATCTATGAATCTATCATCTTTTGACACATTTGACCACTCCTTTCCAGCTGAGGATCCTATCCTTCAAGGTGACCAAGATTATTGGAAGCTGTTCAGAACTTCTCAGGTGGCACTCAGGATCAAAAGCTAATGATCTCATATTTCATGTGTTTAGCTTTATTCACATGCCTAGTCCCGTTGTACTTAATGGAATTGTCACATGCCTGTGTGTAAGCATTTCCAGGTCTGTGATCTTAGACTGCAAGATCCTTCTAAGTTTTTTAATGAAATATGAAAGAAAGAGCATGGGGTGAGGCATCAGGAAGTCCCAAGTTCTAGTCCACCTCTGACACGGTGTTGGTATATGGACATGGGTTAGTCACTTCATCACTGCCTCGGTTCCCCATATGTAGAAATGGGAAGAATAATTTCCTTCATCTCTACCATATGGAGTTTTTGTGAAGATGCAATAGTTTATATTTATACAGCACTCTGGAATGCTTAACATTATATAAGTAGTAAGTTTTATTTTATTTTATTTGTATCTATTTATTTAATTGATTTCGCAAAGCACCATGCATCTCTCTGGTACCTCAGCTGTAATCAACAATAACTATAATGTTTTCTTTCTTAAAATCGTCAGCATTTATTCATAATTTTGTGTGTTGGTAAAGAATGGCGTGCGTTTTACCTCTGAAGTACTGCATCAACACAACAGTTTGTTTCATTAAGTGTTAGCTGCTCAGCATGTGTCACAAAATTAAAGCCTGAGAAGATGAATCATACACAACGGCAGAGGTCAAGGAACAGTTTATTTTATGAATGTCACTAACAGGCATAATATTTCTCTGAATCAAGGAAATAGTTGACTCTTATCATTGCAAGCCTCTGTATAATAAAAGGGTATCTGTTCTTCCCAATGGTTTTGTTTGTATAAAATTGTTTTTTAGAAGGGGGGGACCCTCTCATTTTGCTATTTTTGTGCTGCAGCATTTCTTAAGTGACAGTAGTTTGGATGCTTAAGTGTCAAGGGTAGGATTAATAAATTCAAGTTATTTTTAAAGAGAGCAAAAGACGGTCAAGGGACTGTTTAACCAGCTATTTAGCAAAAACTGGATAGGATATTTTTATATTGAGCCAACAAGGTTTATAATGTGAGCTAAACATTGCAAGTTGGGCTGGGAAAATGTATCAATAAATCACCAAGTGCCATCCTTTTATAAACTTCTTTGGATTCCCAGAGTATTTAACAAAATTGTTACCATGTGTTAGTTACAGTATGTGAAAATGTAGTAATAAATGCATTGACTTGTCAATTTTTATCTTGGCTGGAGCAGTCACAGAGATCCAAGGCAATGCCTAGTGCATCTTCCGCTCAAAGATTCCTGCTGGCTAGGGCAAAAGTCTACCTCTTGATGCGCTATTGAGCTGCTTCTGGAAGCAGAAACAGAAGCCCAGTGCTTCCCTACTGTGCTTGTGACCACCAAACACTTGTTCCTTATGGCAGCATACAGAGTAGCTAACTGGGTGCTAGGCATGCTCCTTAGCTTACAGACCATGCTCCTGCTTGCAGCATCTCTTTGAGCATGAGGGAGAGATTCTGCTCCTCTCCCCATGTCCCTCTTTCACACCAGTGAAGCAGGAGGGGTTGGTAATCCTAAATATATCAACGGATGTGTCGTCAGATGTGTTTAGCTGTGTGTGTGTGTGTCCCTTTGTGTCCCATCCCAGCTCTGCGCAGACAGCTGGCATGGCAGACCTTGAGTGAACTGACCAATGACCACAAGATCCATTAAGGTACGAAGGCACCTGGCCAGGTTTATTGTCAATGAGACATGTAGAATCTGCAGGACCACTAACACATGTATGCCTATTACAATGAACACAGCTCAGTGAATGATGGGACTTTCCATTCCCCCCTAGGCTGGCCAAAGATACTCCCTCTGAGATACCTCTTTATAAACTGACACAAATAAGTTACATAGTAACCCTCTGTTGTATCTGGGGGCCACCCATTATCTTGTACATATTGGTTCATCAAACATCTCTATCCGTATTGTCATCCTGATCTTATCTTTAAGATGGGTCAGTGTGTTCCTGTTATCTTTGGGGAATGTGCTGGTATTGGGGTGTTCTGGTATCATCTTTCTGGAAAGTGTTTGCATGTGTGTTCTTGTGCCTAGGCACTGCTTAGGAATGTGTTCTGCAATATGAAACCTGTTCTTGCCAGATTCTGTGAACAGGCCCTGCCTTTTGTTCAGCAGAGCTTTGACCACTATTTTAGTTTAGGTCTCAGGCATCATACCAGGCCTCTAATCGAAGCACTTACGTTTCAGGCTCTCTTCCTACTACAGGATGAAAATTGTTTGAATGAAGAGGGAATATTATTTTGCTGGTAAATTTAAAAGTAAGGGTGATCCTGATCCCACTGAAATCAGTGATACCCTATGTTGTTTTGCAGTGGACTTTGATGGGAGCAGGAGAAGACCATAATATATGTAGGATGCAGTTTAAACATGTATTCAAATAACAAATGTTATTATTATTGTGCTAAATGGAACTGTGCGTTTGGGACCTGAATGTCAGTGGGAAGGAAGAAGTGCCCTGCTGAGCTTAGAGACAGTAGCAGGCCAAACCCTTTGCTTGGGGAAGATTCAGACCTGAATCCAGACTCAGCATCTCCAACCCATGTCTATTGGACATCATCATAAAGGTGGGGAGGGACAAAGATTAAATGGGAAAACTATTGAAGAAGTTTGTCCTGAGCCTGATACCTAACCTCTTACTTTCACCACATCTTGTTAGTGTCATATACCATTCCTTTTATACACATGTGCAACTACAACTGATGAGTATTACTTATTAGTCTCAATGAAAGTTGCACTGACAGATCAAGGGCAGTCTGTGGGCTCTGGCTGTCAAATTAACGTCTTATCATTAAAGGACAGTGTACTAAGATAAACCCCCAAGCACAACACTGATGCTTAAAGAATATGTTTCATCTAAAAATAAATGTTAAGATACATTCTCTATTGGGGGAAAAAAGAAATTTGCTAATTTCTGAGTTTTCTCATATAGGAGAAATGGGGAATTATAACTGATGGGGATGCAAGGCTGGAGAGACAGGACAAGTAGAAAGACAGAAATGGCTGGGGATGAAGAATAGAGAGACAATATTTAGATATCAAGATGATAGGTGCATGATAGATAACTTAACTGTATTAATTGAAAAATGTCACTTGCTATTAAGGACAAATCCTGACTCCTCTTACATGTCTAGCCACAGTCCCAGAAGCAAAACCACCATGTGGCTTCGGAAGGCTCTGCAGAGTCACTCTACATCTTAAGAACTTTGAAGCCTATTCCCCTGTTGAACCCACACAGTGAAGCTTGGTCTTGGAGCAGTGAATAGGTAGTCCTGGGGGTGGTGGATCTGTCATCATGTTCCAACAGAATAGAGATGCAGAAGTAGCAAAGGCTACTGCAACCTGAGAGCCAGTACAAGACAGATTTGTGGGATCACACGTCTGGTTACTCTGTTTTGATACGGAGTGGGAGGGTGATTATGGTAAGATGTCTGCATGAAACACCCATGTAAGCACCCCTACTGCTCATCCCCCACCCAAAGACTCACCTTTGTTTCTATGATTACAATGTTGCAAATAGAAGATTGTGACCTTGGGTGAGGAAGGAACAGTGGGAGCAAAGGATGTCTTCAAAGAAGGAAATATCCTGTTTCCAAGCAGATGTCAGTAATAAAGAAGGAGATAAGAGAAAATACATGAGGTCAGAGGAAGGACAGTTGCCACTGAGTCTCATGTTTTTGCAAGTTTTCCACTAGCTTCAGCAGTTCTCTTTTTTTTTAGAGGCCCCTTTGAGTCTAGATTGAAAGGCTGTCAGGGCTGTAGAAGGATTTCTTGACAGCCTAACCCAAGACTATTCAGTTTGTTGAATATGAAAGTGAGACCTTTGTAACAAGGAAGTGATGAGGAAGCTCCAGGACCTCAGCAAAATGAAATAAGCAGAAAGGCAAAGGGGAATCTGTTTTACTACTGAGGCACTTAAATGGGGTTATGATCTCCAGCCCAAAGATGGGGCATGTCAGAAACCTGCCATGCACATTTCTTGCCTGGCACTGCTTTATGAATCCCAAAGCAGCTGCTATACCACTGCTGTCAGGAAAAGTCTCACCCAGCTTATTGTTTTGGACTTTATGATAGTAAATATTAATGATATAAAGTTAGAATTCTTCATGGCAGGGCCATCAATCTGTCCCACGGGCCTTATAAACTATACATTTATCATGTATATACATCTGGACTATACATTTATGTTGATCTGTGACTTCCAGATTATATCTTTAACTTTTAAATTCAATGGATATATAATCTTAAAGGTTAAAGGAATTAGCTCGCAGTCACACATACATATACATCATATATATTCAGATGCCTCTTCTCATGGTTCATATTATTTATATGTGTATGTATAGGTATATGACCATGAGAAGAGCCAGTCTGAATTCAAACCACCTTGTGCAATGCTCCTATTGAATCTCCCTAGCTAAGCACAGATATGCAGATCAGTACTTGTATGAAGTATTGTAGCAATGTCATCCCAGGATATTAGAGGTTGGTGAGGTAAGATCTTTTATTGGGCCACTTTCTGTTGTCTCTCTCACCAACAGATGTTGGTTCATTAAAGAATATCACCTCACCCAGCTCGTCTCTCTAAGATCATCGAATCATAGAATATCAGGGTTGGAAGGGACCTCAGGAGGTCATCTAGTCCAACCCCCTGCTCAAAGTAGGACCAACTAAATCATCCCAGCTAGAGCTTTGTCAAGAATTACCTTAAAAGCTTCTAAGGAGATTCCAGCACCTCCCCATCTAATCCATTCCAGTGCTTCAGCACCCTCCTAGTGAAAAAGTTTTTCCTAATATCTAACCTAAACCTTCTCCACTGCAACTTGAGCCCATTACTTGCCTTTTCCTGTCATCTGCTACCACTGAGAACAGTCTCGATCCATCCTCTTTGGAACCCCCTTTCAGGTAGTTGAAAGCAGATATCAAATCTCATTGCATTCTTCTCTTCTGCAGACTAAATAACCCTAGTTCCCTCAGCCTCTCCTCACAAGTCATGTGCTCCAGCCCTCCAAGATCAGGACTTGGACAGTGTAATGGTCCTCACTTGGGGTCTGGTTGGGAAGTGTGGCCTAGTTGTCACAGCCACAATCCCAGACTGCCAAGGGGTTGTGGGGAGGAGAGCCTGGGCCCTCCTACTCTACCAGGCTCCGACCTAGGACTTCTTTCTCTCGTTTCTCCTGCACTCCCTCCTGGGGTCAGCTCAGTCCAAGGGCTTCACCTGTGGGGGAAATCCAAACCAAAGAAGTAAAAGGTTGTTACCAATGTCCAAGGTCACAGGATACTTCCCTCTCTGTTTGTCTCTGAGGTGGGTCCCCTCTTCCTTCAAGGAGGGCCCCTTTGGGCAGCGGTGTCAGAGCCTTTAGGCTTCCCTCTGCTCTGCTGAAGCTGTGGGCTGCAGGTCTACTCACTTCCAGCTCTGCCCCACAAATGAGCTACTTCCCTACCTTTAATTTCTCCAGCAGATGGAGCATTTGCTGAAGGTGTGGCAGAGTGGGGCTGGCTGAGCCCAAATTGATCCCTTAATCCCTTGTTGTTCAGTGTGGGTTGTCAACCCATCACACACCCTCCCCTTCAAGATGGAGCCGGGGGAGCTGGGGCCATCCCATTGCTTCCCCCCGCCCTTTCCATGGAAAGAAATCAGCATTCTGGTGGGCTTTCCTGCCTTGATGCTGAGTTTGGAATGCGTAGGGCTTGAAGGAGACGGTACCATGTATCAGATGGGGGTTTGTGTCCTTCATGGTGTTTAGCCATCTTAATTGGGCATGGTCAGTGACAAGTTTGAATGGGTTTCCCAGGAGATAGTATCTGAGTGAATCTATGGCCCATTTTACTGCCAGGCCCTCCTTTTCTATGACAGAGAAGGCTCATTCTCATGGGAACAGTTTGTGGCTCAAATAGAGCACAGGGTGTTTCTCCCCCTTTTTTTCCTGAGATAGAACAGCGCCCAGTCCCACATCAGAAGCATCTGTCTGCAAAATGAATTATTTGGAGAAATGTGGACTTAATAGGACCAGTTCTGTACAGAGGCATTCTTTCAGTTCTTGAAAGGCTTTTTCATAGGCCTTAGATCAGTGCACTTTCTTGGGGCTGTAGTTTGTAACCAGATCTGTGAGAGGGGCTGTGGTCATCGAGAACCTCAGTACAAACCGGTGGTAGTAGCCAGCAAGTCCCAAAAAACTCCTTACCTATTTCTTGGTGGTAGGGCATAGAGTGTCCTTGAGGGCCTGGACTTCATCTATAAGGGGCCGGATCTGGCCTTTCCCCAAAAGTTATCCCAGGTAGGTGGTTTCTTCTGTCCCTATTTTACATTTTACAGGGTTTGCTGTTATTTCAGCCTGTTACAGGGAGGCGGAGCACGGCCGCACTTGGGCCAGATATTCTTTCTGGGTTTGGCTGTAGATGAATACATCATATAAATAGGCTGTGGCATATGAATTATGGTGCTGCAAAACTTGGTGATAAGGCGTTGGAACATCGTGGGTGCCCATGGAGTCCAAAGGGCATAGTTTTGAAACTGGTAGAAGCCAAATGGAGTGGCAAAGGCAGGTTTTTTCTTGCAATTCTGATAAGTGGATTTGCCAATATCCCATTGTTAAGTCTAAGGTGGTGATATACCGAGCTTCACCCAGCCAGTCTAGTAGTTCATTCACATGGAGTATGGGATAGGCGTCAAATCTGGAGATTTACATTAACCTTCTGGAAGTCAATGCAAAACCGGACACTGCCATCTGGGTTTGGGACTAATATGACAGGGCTTCATGACTCGCTGTGGGATTCCTCAATGGCCTCAAGCTCCAACATGGTCGGGACTTCCAGTTTTACTGCTTTACACACTTCTGCTGGGGAAATGGGCCGGGGTTCTCCCAGACGATCTGTCCAGGTTCAGTCTGGATGTGGTGGTGCATGAGGTGGGTCTTTCCTGGTTGGGAGGAAAACACTGTTGGGAATGCTTTCACTAGGCTCTGAACCTGGGATATTTGTTAAGGGGTGAAGTTGTTTCACCACCTGTATAGCCTCTGGGACAAGACATAAGGCACTTGGGGCCCAGTTATGGTTCAGGAGAGTGAGGGGTGATGAATAGTCTCTCATTCTTTCCATGCCTTCGCAGGTTGATGTGATAGTCCATGAGTGGGCTTCTGTTTGTCAGGTTGTTTAAGCTCAAATTGACTGGCCCAACTTGGCACAACAATTTCATAGGGTCCTTGCACTTGGCCAGTAGTTTAGACTCCGTACTCAGGAGTAGAAGAAGGACTCGATTGCCTGGCCTGAAATTGCATACCTGTGCTCCCTTGTTATAAGAGCGTTCCTGGGTTGGTTGGGCAGTGAGGAGGTTTTCTTTAGCCAGAGCTCCCCCAGTCTCAACTCTCTGCCATAGTCTCAACACATATTGTAGGACATTTTGAGTTCTCAGAGTTTGTCCTTCCCACATCTCCTGGACCAGGTTGAGTATTCCCTGGGGCCCATCTCTCATATAAGAGCTTGAATGGAGAGAAGCCTGGAGAGGCTTGTGGAACTTCCCAAATGGCAAACAGGATGGGTGGGGGGATTAGTTGATCCCAATGGCACAGATCTTCTGGCATAAACCTTTTCAGCATCTGCTTCAGAGTTCTGTTGAAGCATTCAACCAGGCCATCCATTTGCAGATGATTAACTGTGGTATGGAGGTTCTTTATTTTCAGAAGATCACAGACCTGTTTCATCAAGCAGGAAGTGAAGTTCATGCCTTGGTCAGTGAGACTCTCCTTGGGAATTCCTACTCAAGCAAAGACTTTCAATAGTTCTGTGGCAATAATCTTTGCACTGGTGTTACTTAGAGGGATTGCCTCAGGATAGTGAGTAGCATAATCAACTATTACCAATAGGTGTTTGTATCCGGTAACACTTTTTTCTAGGGGGATGACAAGGTCTATACCAATTAGTTCAAAGGGGACATCAGTGACTGGGAGAGGGATGAGGGGGGCTTTCTTCCACCTTTTGGCCTGACCAGCTGGCATTCCAAGCAGAAGTTGCAGAAGTTTGGTGCAGGTGTGGTGGGGCAAGGCTGGCTGAGCCCAAAATGATCCCTTAATCCTTTGTTGATCAGTATGGGGTTTGTGCACCCCATCACAGACAGGAAATCTCCAAAGAAAATGCAGTGTGCTGTCTGAAAATCCCATGGTTCTTTTGCACGGATAGCATGTTTTAACCCTGATGTCCTGAATAAATTCCATTTGGGGCAAACATACTGCACCACCCTATTCTGCCCCTGCAGTTTCTATCTAGGGGCATGTGTGGGCATAGATGAGGTATTCTTCTTTGGTGCCTTTCCTAAACAGCATGCAATGTTTCTGTGCTCTGTTAAATAGCTATCATTGGTGGGAGTGACAGAATCCCTGAAATCCTTATCTGACTCTTTTTCAAGACCTGATCCAACTCCAACTGAATCAAAGGAACAATTCCCATTTTCTTCAGTGGAAGTTGCATCAGGCCCTCAGCCTTTACTCAGGCAAAACAGTTAAAAAAGTCTATGGGAGTTACAGTACACTGAAGACTGAGTAATAACATCAGTCTTTAAGCAGAAATGAGATTCTGACACTGACCCAGCCCTCGTTTCATTGAGTAAATAGGTTTATTTAATGTTAGCCCATGGAGATGTCTACTAAATAATGCCAAAGGGAAGTTCTGCTTAAAACTAATAGCACCATGTCTCCAAGTAAGTACTGCTGGATTTTCCCCACATCCTATATGATATATCTGTTGAATAAGATGTAATTTGCTTGGGTTTGTTTTGCTTAACCTGGTGAAAAATATTAATTCCCCCCCCAATCTAAATGAACTGTATACAAAATCAGCAGTACGTATGCATTAATAAAAGATAAACCAGGAATCTTGTCATGATGTATAAAAATACACACATAGGCTATTTCTTGTCCAGAAAGAAAATCATTCAGAAGTTTGCTTTACTGTAGTCATAAATTTTAAAATTTCTGTCACCACGAGGTTTGCATTATACATGTCCCTTTGATATGGAGAAAATCAAGAGACAATGCCATTAATAGTGATAAATAAATAAATAAATAAAATGATCAGAACAAAGAGCCAGCCTGTTAATAAACCTCAGTCAATAAACCTCAACCTTCAATTTTTTTTTTCTTTAGATCAGAAACTTTCAAAAGCAGATGAGGAAAAGATATACTGGAGACAGAACCAAATGGTCTCAAATCAACAAGAAGAAATCCAATAAACACAAGTGCAAAGTACTACACTTAGGAAGGAAAACACAAATGCACAACTTCAAAATGGGAAATAACTAGGTAGGTGGTAGAACTTCTAAAAAGGATTTGGGGATAGTGGGTCACAAACTGAATGAGTCAACCGTGTGATTCAATTGCAAAAAAGGCTAATATTCTGGGGTGTGTTAACAGGACTGTCATATGTAAGACATGGGAGGTAATTGTCAAACTCTGCTAGGCACTGGTGAAGCCTCAGCTGGATTATTGTGTCCAGAAGTGACAACTTTCTCATTTCCCCAGGGTACTCAACCCCAATTCTGCCCTAGGCCCTGCCCCCACTCCACCCCTTCCCCAAGGCCCCACCCCCACTCTGCCTCTTCCTGCCCCCGCTCCACTCCCACCCCGCCTCTTCCCACCTTGTTCTACCGTCTCCCCCAAGTGTGCACCGTCCTTGCTCCGCATCTTCCTGCTCCTGTTTCTCCCCCTCCCACCAGCGCCTCCTGCACATCGCTGAATAGCTGATCACCAGCAGGTGAGAGATGATAGAGGGAGGGGCCACTGGTGGGTGCTGAACATCCACTATTTTTTTTTCTGTGGTTGCTCCAGCCCCAGAGCATCCACGGAGTCAGCACCTATGACTGTGTCCAATTCTGGGTGCCACAATTTAGAAAAAAATGTGGGTAAATTGGAGCGTGTCCAGAGATAAGCAACAAAAATGATAAAAGGTTTAGAAAACCTGAGTTATAAGGAAAGGCTTAAAAATATGGACATGTTTAGTGTTTAGAAAAGAAGACTGAGGGAAGGCCAGATTACAGTTCTTAGATACAATAAGGGCTGTTACAAAGAGAATGGTGAACACTTGTTCTCCATGTCCACTGAAGATAAAAAAAAATAGTCTTCTTAATCTGTAGTGGTGGAAATTTAGGTTAGATTTTAGGGGAAAAACATTTCCACTCTAAGGATAGGAGAGCACTGGAATGGGCTTCAAAAGGAGGTTGAGGAACTGGGGATTTTTAAGAACAGGTTGGTCAAATATTCTCAGGAATAGTGTAGGTTCACATGGTTCTGCCTCAGTGCAGGGAGCTCAACTTGATGACGTCTCAGATCCAACTGTACCAATGGGTACAACTTAGATGAGACATATGGATCTGTACCCATTTATACTAGGGGAGAATCTGACTCTATGCTTTGCAAACACAAAGATAAAGAAGGAAAGCCAGCTGGAAATCAAAAGATACCCAAAGGGAAAGTTGGAAGGAGCAACACAATGTGAATTTTCTTTAATCAAAGAAGCTGCCATGCTATGGCAAAAATAAAACTGAAGACCTTCAAAAGGCTGATGACCATTAGCTGTATAAACCATACATGATAAACAGTGATGGATGAAACTCAGAACTTTTGAAAGGCACTCAGAATTTTTCTACTTTCATCAAAAACTTCCAATTATCTTCTACATATGAATAGGTTAGATATCTAATAAGAAGAGGCTTATTTGTGAGATTATCAGTATTTTCTGGTTTCCATCAGACTGGAAACACACACGTTCTGATTTTTAGTCTTGATTCTGATGATCATAATCAATATCCTGACTGTTTGCTTACTTTGAAATTTCATTACAAAAATGGCTAGAGAAAGTGGTTACTGTCTGAGTTTTTGGAAAACAGATGGAACTTGCAAAATGATCAGATTAGAAATAAAGACAAATTTTAGGGTATTTTTCCAGTAACAGTTTTCCTACAGATGTGGTATTCCCTATAATTTGCAGTGTTTAAATCAAGAATAGATCTCTTTCTGAAAGATACTCTAGCTCAGTCAGAAGTTTTGTCTTGATGCAGTAATCACTTGATGAAATTCTATGGCCTATGTTACACAAGAGGTCAGACAAGATACTTTCTTAACAGCTATGATCTCTCCCATGAATCTTATTGCTTTAAAGTGGATTCAAATCCTGTTGTTTTCTTTAACTCTCAGAAATAGGGATTCAAAGCCACTTCAGTCTCCTGCCAGTTCAGAACAAAGCCAGCAGACAGAGACCATATGAAGTAAATAGGCATCTACGATTTATAATAAGGCCAGCAGCTGATTTAAGAGCTGATCTAAGGCCTCATTTTGTCAGCCTGACAATCCTCCCCCCCCCCCCCACCACCAATAGCA
Source organism: Dermochelys coriacea (assembly GCF_009764565.3). NCBI lineage: Eukaryota > Metazoa > Chordata > Testudines > Dermochelyidae > Dermochelys > Dermochelys coriacea. Next base: position 92,525,571 of record NC_050073.1, on the reverse strand, counting down.
AGGGCACAAGTAACAATGTAATTTTTAGGAGGTGACAGTTTTAGGGGTTGTCAGCCTTTACATTCAGTCATTTAAGTAATCTTTCTAAACTAAGACTATGACCCTTCCTCAAGATACTGAAATACTTAATGCTTAGTCATAGATTCATAGATACTAAGGTCAGAAGGGACCATTCTGATCATCTAGTCTGACCTCCTGCACAGCGCAGGCCATAGAATCTCACCCACCCACTCCTAGTCCCTGCCCCAATAAGCTTATCTCTTTGTTCTGTGTGTGTACAGCGGATAGCACAGTGGGGCCCCGGTCCCAGACTGGGGCTCCTAGCTGCTACCACAATATAAATAAATAAACATCATAGCTGCTGACCTGGACCTGATTCAAACCAAAGAGCTAACAGTGAAAGATTCCACTCCCCATACTAGGTTTTAATATTGAACCTTACAGCAACTAAGTATATGGGTCTGTGTATATATGGTTTGTACAGCTGGTCAAACTGTTGCAAGAATCTCTTTATATACACTACTGAGGCCTTCTTTCACCTTAGTATAGGAATCGGCAACCTTTGGCACATGGCCCATCCGGGAAATCCACTGGTGGGCCAGGACGGTTTGTTTACCTGCAGCATCCACAAGTTCGACCAATTGCAGCTCCCACTGGCCGCAATTTGCCGTATTTAACAAAGAACAGAGATTAAAATGATAGCAAGCAGAAATACTGGCAACAAAGGTTTACATATAAAATAAAATCATAAACTGTTCTCTAGAGCCTAAATGTAATATAATGGTCTCCTCTTGTCTAATAAGGTACTGTTTACCCAAAGACCTTCTCACAGCATTTTTCGAACAGGATGTCTGAGACCCTCTTTTCATAAGACCAAGACCTATGGCAGTTTGTTTCCCCAGATGAAGGATGTTTCAGGGGTTTCTCTGCCCCCTAGATATATTAAGCCAGTCCTTTATTCTTCACCTGTAAACAATATTCTCTCTCCCCGCCCCCGCCCATGTTTACCTCTCCTTGTTAATTTCTTCTCCTGAAATCCCAACAATCTCTTCATTAGCATTTGACTCAGTATACAAATAGACTTCCATTGTAGGACACACAGTGGTCAGCCACTGTCTCCTACCTCCTATCTATTGTTTGGTGGAACTTGGATGTTACCTCTGTGTTACCTGCCTTTAACTTCAAGGCTTTAAGAACATACTTTTTTAATATATCATATGTCATATCTCCTTACATATTATCTGCATATACATCTCACAAAGATTACAATGACCAGCGTAACACAGGCTTTTAGTAGAGACCTCATATGCCAGCCTTTAGTGAATCATTATGCATATAACTGACCTGGCCTGTTGTCATTTTGTTTAATTATTCTTTATACAGCACAAAAGAATGAGTGGCCTATTGCAAATGTGAATGGTTAATTAATCAATGGTGATGAATGATTATGAATAGTCCCAAATTTCTCTTCATAGATACTAAGGTCAGAAGGGACCATTCTGATCATCTAGTCCGACCTCCTGCACAGCGCAGGCCAGAATCTCACCCACCCACTCCTACAAAAAACCTCACCTATGTCTGAGCTATTGAAGTCCTCAAATCATGGTTTAAAGACTTCAAGGAGCAGAGACGCCTCCCTCAAGTGACCAGTGCCCCATGCTACAGAGGAAGGTGAAAAACCTCCAGGGCCTCTCCAATCTGCCCTGGAGGGAAATTCCTTCCCGACCCCAAATATGGCGATCAGCTAAACCCTGAGCATATGGGCAAGATTCACCAGCCAGATACTACAGAAAATTCTTTCCTGGATAACTCAGATCCCATCTATCTAATATCCCATCTCAGGGGATTAGGCCTATTTACCCTGAATATTTAAAGATCAATTACTTACCAAAATCCCATTATCCCATCATACCAGCTCCTCCATAAACTTATCGAGTAGAATCTTAAAACCAGATTTCAGAGTAGCAGCCGTGCTAGTCTGTATTCGCAAAAAGACAAGGAGTACTTGTGGCACCTTAGAGACTAATAAATATGTTAGTCTCTAAGGTGCCACAAGTACTCCTTTTAAAAACAAAACAAAACAGATAAATCTTTTGCCCCCACTGCTTCCCTTGGAAGGTTATTCCAAAACTTCACTCCTCTGATGGTTGAAACCTTTGTCTAATTTCAAGTCTAAACTTCCTGGTGGCCAGTTTATACCCATTTGTTCTTATGTCCACATTGGTGCTGAGCTTAAATAATTCCTCTCCCTCTCCTGTATTTATCCCTCTGATATATTTATAGAGAGCAATCATATCTCCCCTCAACCTTCTTTTAGTTAAGCTAAACAAGCCAAGCTCCTTCAGTCTCCTTTCATAAGACAAGCTTTCCATTCCTTGGATCATCCTAGTAGCCCTTCTCTGTACCTGCTCCAGTTTGAATTCACCCTTTTTAAACATGGGAGACCAGAACTGCACACAGTATTCCAGGTGAGGTCTCACCAGTGCCTTGTACAATTGTACTAAAACCTCCTTATCCCTACTGGAAATGCCTCTCTTGATGCATCCCAAAACCGCATTAGCTTTTTTCACAGCCATATCACATTGGCAGCTCAGAGTCATCCTATGATCAACCAATACTCCAAGGTCCTTCTCCTCTTCCGTTACTTCTAATTGATGCGTCCCCAACTTATAACTAAAATTCTTGTTATTAATCCCTAAATGCATAACCTTACACTTCTCACTATTAAATTTCATCCTATTAGTATTACTCCAGTTTACAAGGTCATCCAGATCCTCCTGTATAATATCCCGATCCTTCTCTGAATTGGCAATATCTTCCAGCTTTGTATCATCTGCAAACTTTATTAGCACACTCCCACTTTTTGTGCCAAGGTCAGTAATAAAAAGATTAAATAAGATTGGTCCCAAAATCGATCCCTGAGGAACTCCACTGGTAACCTCCCTCCAACCTGACAGTTCGCCTTTCAGTAGGACCCGTTGCAGTCTCCCCTTTAACCAATTCCTTATCCACCTTTTGATGTTCATATTGATCCCCATCTTCTCTAATTTAACTAATAATTCCCCATGTGGCATGGTATCAAATGCCTTACTGAAATCTAGGTAAATTAGATCCACTGCATTTCCTTTATCTAAAAAATCTGCTACTTTTTCAAAAAAGGAGATTAGATTGGTTTGGCACGATCTACCTTTTGTAAAACCGTGTTGTATTTTGTCCCATTTACCATTGACTTCAATGTCCTTAACTAATTTCTCCTTCAAAATTTTTTCCATGACCTTGCATACTACAGATGTCAAACTAACTGGCCTGTAGTTACCCGGATCACTCTAATTTCATGCTCTAATTCCCCTCCCTCTTTACCATTTCCCTGTTACTACAGTCATTTTAATGGGCTTTTGACCTATGTTTTTAAAAGCATGAGTAGGGATTTCCCTTAAAGCAGATATCAACAATAATGTGTGGCTCATCCTGCAGGCAGCACTATCATTCATGGAATAATCTGAGTAAGCAACTTGCCCCAAGAGGTATTTGTACTTTACCTTCGCAATCTGTCCCTGGGGCCAAATGAAAAGGCAAATTAGGTAACACTAAATTCATCCACTACCAACCTGAACACTTCATCATTTGACACACACTGCTACCTTATTAGGGCATATATGTCTCTCCTTCCCCTAGCTAAAATGTGTTGATAATGTAGCAAAACTGTCTGCAATATTTTCAGACCAAACATAAAACTTGTATTAACACAGAATGTTAAAATGTGTTGTTGAGTTTATTTGGTTACGTGTGACTGTAGTTAGTGCAGTGTGATGTGTGTCTTTTTCCTTTCACTCCCAAAAGGAGAAGAAGCAAGTTCTCCAGATAGATCACTGATTAATGTTCACTACTCTAAACTTTCACTGGCTTCAGGAGTTGTTTATTGAAAATATTCAGCTGAGTCTCAAAGCCAACAACATTCCCCCAGGGTGCCCATTAGGCAGAAGGGCAGCACAGTTGTAAACAATCTATTTTGTAAAGTCGAGGAATGTGATAGAAAAGACATCTAAGTGGTATTTGGTAAATATTTCATACTCTGGAATGCACAGCTTGCAGGCAGAGAGAAAAATGAGGAAGACAATTTAGAAACAGTTTCCCCAGAAAAGAAACCTCTCTATAAATATTCCAACAATAAAAAAACAAACTGATACTGGCTCAGGTGACCGGTGAGCAATAACAGTTTCAGAGATTTGGAGATCCCTTTGCGTGTTCCATATTCCAATATACAGAGTATGTACCTATAAAAAACCCTAGCCAATGAATGATGGCTTGCAGGGCAGATGAAGATAACTGGAACTTACTTTATGTATTTATAATAAAAATATAATATAACATATATAATTATAATAATAACAATAATAATAATAATTAATACAAGCTTATGTATACATATCAACATTATTATAGGTGATTGTGTCTTTCTCCTCACACTCTTTGTATGTTTTCTCAGATTATAAACTCTTTGTTGCACTGATTCTGTCTCTCTATGTGTTTGTACAGCATCTAATGCAATGGGACTGAGGCCTCTGAGAACCACCACAATATAATGTATTACCTTTACTAATAATAATATTGTCAATACAACTTGATGGAAGTCAGCAGTTTCAGTCGTCGGGTGATCACCAAGCCTAACTTTAGCGTTGAGTTTCAAATTTGAATGAACTCAAAGATTTAAAGTGAAACTCATCTGTATATAAAGAAAAGGAGTACTTGTGGCACCTTAGAGACTAACAAATTTATTAGAGCATAACCTTTCGTGAGCTATAGCGAAAGCTTATGCTCTAATAAATTTGTTAGTCTCTAAGGTGCCACAAGTACTCCTTTTCTTTTTGTGAATACAGACTAACACGGCTGCTACTCTGAAACCTGTCATCTGTATATAGTTTGTTTCGCCTGTTATTTTCATTGCTTTGGATGATTTGTATATCTGGCCAAACTGTGGTAAACATGCATTATGGATGTGATTCTCACTTGTATTTAAGCCCCCTTTACAGTACAAGAATAGTATAAAGGGGCCTTTGTGTACATGACCTATAAATTTAGATACCTCAATTCCCCCTGGCTTTAAAAAAAAACATGACTCACTTAGGTCACTGAGTAGATGTTCGATTTCTGTGGAATGTACTCATTTGTGTTATATGACTGGTTGTGTGGGTCATACAATATTATTTTTGCCCACTGATTGTTTTTAAGCAGAAGAATAATGAATGATAAGTAATGACTAAGGAACTCTAGCAAATTTTCAGGGGGATAATCACTTGTTTTTAAATGTTAAGGATTCAAGAATCTTTCAATGAACTCCCCATGGTAAATATAAATACTGTAAATCCACAAATCATCACAGTCGAAATTCAGCACTATTAATCATGAAAAAAATAATGTCTCATTTTTATACTGTTTGACCATCTCTAAAGGCTTTGAGTCCAAATAATAAAGCAGACATACTTGCCCAGAACTCATCCCTTGTTCATGGAAAGAATTGCAAAACTCAGCAAACTTTCTGGTGATAACTGAGTTAATTTCAGTTTTTAAATGAAATCCAGAACCAGCCTAGTTTCTTCTAGTTTCAGGTTACACAAAAATTTGAACATCTTGGAAGGTAATCTTTGACATGCACCAATCAATTTTTGTTGATTTGCATCAGACTGCATGTGAACTGCATCTGTTGTATAGATATTCTGCTGTTCTTAGTGGGTTTAACAACCCAAGTAATTATATTTGGGCACTTCCAAACTAACTCAACAGCAGCCAGAGCCTGGCATTGCCTGCAGTCCAGAGCACCCTCTTCAAAATAGAGCATCGGTGAGCTTTGGTCTCTTCAGCTACATCCCATCTCCTTACATAATAATGCCTGTTCCACACAGATACGACTTTTACATATTCCTAGTTATAACGTTGTGCCAATTCGGTGGAGCAGGCACATATACAGATTAATTGTAATTAAAATATATATGCACATTCAAGAGAAATAATATCCAGTAAAATACTCCACACCTTCCAAAGCTGACACGTGGCTCCCTCTGCTCACTCCAGTTACGTAAATGCCCATAAAGGCCTTGTAATGTGCTCTGAGGGTGAATGGTTTGGCTTCTGTCAGATCAAGGAACATGGGAGTGAATTCCAAACTCAAGGACCCTGCACTGAGAAAGCCCTGCCATTAGCTCCCTATAAAATAAATATGCAGGTTGTTAGCTTGATAGCCTTAGCTGGTCTCACATAAGGGAGAAGACTGTCCATAAGGTAGCATGTCTTGAATCCTTTACCAAACATTGTAAATAAGTCAACTTTAATTGCAGCCATAAATTAGTGAGAAACCAGTGCAGAGATATAATATGCATTGTGTGAGAAGCACTGACTAAGAAGCAACCAGATGAAATTTCAGAGTCAACTTCAGGTATGCCCCAAGTACACGACTTGCAATACATCTAGTCTGGAGATGACAAGGGCCTTGATAATAGACGTAAGAGCCACATCTGAAAAGAATGGTCACAATCTCTTATGCAGAAAAAGTGCTTTCAGTCACTGTTATCTAGGTATGTGTATATCAGTGTACAACAAAGAACTAAAAGGAAACTGGAAAAAAGGTGAATTGGTTGACCATGTCTAAAAATTTATGCTCAGGAATGAGCAATACTTTTGCTAACTTTACCAGTGAAATAGTCTGAAATGTCAGAAAGAGAGAATAAGCCGGATTTATTATAATCAATATTATTTAAATGGAAACTAATTCAAGTTTCAACATGGGTGTACACAAGTAAAAGTGTAAATTGTTGCATACAGGTAAAAAGATCTAATTTTGTGCAGGATTTAGAACCACTCTGCAACAAATATTATTGAATTAGCTATAATGTCCATGACATCAAGCTAAACTAACCAGCGAGGAAATAAGATACATAGGAGCTATCAAAATCCTTATATAGCGAGGTATTACAATACAAGTCTTCCAGCTAGCGGCAGTTCAGATAAGAAGTTCTTGCCAATAACTTTCAATCTGCAAATAAGTATTGGACAAATCCTGCTGAATTACATAAGAATCCATATTTACTTTTAAAATGATCACTTAGGTACTGATCCAATGAATGGTGAGGTTAGTAGAATGACTTTCATTCACTTCAAAGGGAGTACATTCAGCATTTACTAGATTAAAACTGGAGATGTGCTGAATGATACTATATCCAACAGATAAAAAGGTGAACAATCATTTTTAAAGAACAAATATTAAAGGTCCCAAATTCTTTACAGAATATGGATCAAATTCCTGTCTAACACTATTTCAAACACATTCACCTCAGAATATGGATCAGAATTATGTACCTCCTTGTGCAATCTAAGTAATTGACTTTGTATAGTAAAGGAGGTTTTAAGGAATAGAATTGTAGCAACAGCAGCTACTCGCCAAGTCCCTCTCCCTGCATCCCCTCCAGAAGTGGATCCATATAGCCAGAAACATACCAGTACTGCCTAGCCTTCCTGCCCTGAAGCTGTGGAAAGTCACTGCTGAGAAATGAATCTCAGTGCATAGGGAACAACAAAGTCACCCTGCATGGATATTCTGTGGGCTCCCCCAACTGTAGGGAATTTTAATGGCTTTGTTGTATTCATAGAATCATAGAATTATAGACTTTAAGGTCAGAAGGGACCATTATGATCGTCTAGTCTGACCTCCTGCACAACGCAGGCCACAGAATCTCACCCACCCACTCCTGTAACAAACCCCTAACCTATGTCTGAGCTACTGAAGTCCTCAAATCGTGGTTTAAATACTTGAAGGTGCAGAGAATCCTCCAGCAAGTGACCAGTGCCCGATGCTGCAGAGGAAGGCAAAAAACTCCTAAGGCCTCTGCCAATCTGCCCTGGAAGGAAATTCCTTCCCGATCCCAAATATGGCTATCAGCTAAATCCTGAGCATAAGGGCAAGACTCACCAGCCAGATACCCAGGAAAGAATTCTCTGTAGTAACTCACCTCATCTACCATCCCATCACAGGGCATTGGGCATACCTACCGCTAATAGTCCAAGATAAATTAATTGCCAGAATTAGGCTATCCCATCATATCATCCCTTCCATAAACTTATCAAGCTTAGTCTTGAAGCCAGATACGTCTTTTGTCCCCACTGCTTCCCTTGGAAGGCTGTTTCAGAACTTCACTCTAATGGTTAGAAACCTTCGTCTAATTTCAAACCTAAACTTCCTGATGGTCAGTTTGTATCCATTTCTTCTTGTGTCCACATTGGTACTGAGCTTAAATAATTCTTCTCCCTCCATGATATTTATCCCTTTGATATATTTATAAAAAGCAATCATATCTCCTCTCAGCCTTCTTTTGGTTAGGATAAACAAGCCAAGCTCTTTGAGTCTCCTTTCATAAGACAGGTTTTCCATTCCTCAGATCATCCTAGTAGCCCTGCTCTGTACCTGTTCCAGTTTGAATTCATCTTTCTTAAACATGGGAGAACAGAATTGCACACAGTATTCCAGATGAGGTCTCACCAGTGCCTTGTATAATGGTACTAACACCTCCTTATCTCTACTGGAAATACCTCACCTGATGTATCCCAAGACCGCATTAGTTTTTTTCACGGCCATATCACATTGGCGGCTCATAGTAATCTTGTGATCGACCAATACACCGAGGTCCTTCTCATCCTCTGTTATTGCCATGTGATGCGCCTCCAGTTTCTAACATAAATTCTTGGTATTTAAGGCAGAGGAAAAGTTTAGGATACACTACATGTGTTGAATTCAGAACTACAAATTAATTTTCTCTTTTATATATCTGCCAAGTCCTACATTCAATCTCAAGACTTTTCCTTGCCAATCATTATTGAAACCATCTGAACAGCTAAACCAAAGCATGTATCTGCATTGTATTTCAACATTTTGTGGGGAAATACAGCATCTTGACCTTAAACTTGGCAGGTACACTTCTCATTGACTGATTTTCAAATGCTTTGTTTTGAAAATCTATCAGTTTGCAAATGACATTGAGAAACACGATCTCACTCTATGTCCAGCTACAACTGAGAAGGATTGCATTTTCCTGGAACTTATCCATTTCTTGAAAAAATATTAAAGTAAATATGATGATCTAGAAAGGAGAAAAGGAAAGTAAGGAAGACAGAAGGGTGCCAGAAACTATGCCAGTGAAAGTCACACAGACCCAACATATCTTGTTTTCATTTTAAATCTATGCAGAAAGTACATTTAGAGGGGCAAAGATAACTAATTTCTCATGCTCAGATAATGGTTAGTCTTTCTGCTAAGAATCTGCATTGACATCAGCTCTTGAGATTTTATCATGAATCTCACAGTATTTGTTGAAGTTGTTTTCTTAAAGTCCCAGCTCCTGGAGTCAGTTGAATACATGAGAATCTCAGCTTTCATTTTGAAAAAGAAGTTTGTTGTCTTCATGCTTACAGATAATACTTAAAGGTTCAAAATTAGATGGCAAATAAAAATAACCCTATATACATTGTGAATTTTAAACTAATCTCCTGATTTTTGGAGGGCAGGGGAGCTGACTCATGATGTTTGAACTTTTGAAGTCAGCAGCACTGATACCGACAAGGGTATCAAATAGTGCCAATTGCCTTGATGATTTTTAATCCATTATAAAAAGGATTGAGACCATTAAATAACTCAACACAAGCCAAACCTCCATATGTTGGAGAGAACTTTAGGTCTCAAAATGGATTGGATACTGAGGCAAAAGGCTTGGTATCTCATTACCATTCCCTGGAAACAACCAGTTTTCCATCTTCAGCAACTTTAGTTCTATGTTATCTTATTACTCCTTTATGATGTAGAAAAATAAAAGTGAATTTCTTCTGTAATGTAAACATTTAATAGGCTAAGTAACTACTAAATGCAAGGCTTTTACATTATTTTTGGATAACTGGAACCTATAGATAATTCATTGCCTATACTTCTTTTAACTCAGTAGAGTGAACAATTTTAATAAGGTTCAACTCTGCATAAGTTGGCTTACTTATAATTTAAGTAAAAGCGGGTACCATCTGTTGAGCCAGACACACAAGCCTGCTGCAACACAGACCCAGGGTCTGAACCATGTCCCCAAAGCTGCAGGCTTTAATGGAAAACCACTCAGCAGGTACTCCTATCTTCAGCACCCAGACACCCAGCTCCCAATGGGATCCAAACCCCAAATAAATCGATTTTACTCTGTATAAAGCTTATACAGGGTAAACTCATAAATTGTCTGCCCTCTATAACACTGATAGAGAGAAATGCATGAGCTGTTTGCTCCCCCCAGGTATTAATCACTTTCTCTGGGTTCAATAATAAACAAAAGTGATTTTATTAAGAATAAAAAGTAGGATTTAAATGGTTCCAAAGAGTAACAGACAGAACAAAGTAAGTCACCAAGTAAAATAAAGCAAAAGCACGCAAGTCTAAGCCTAATACATTAAAAAACTGAATACAGGTAAATCTCACCTTCAGAGATGTTCCAATAAGCTCCTTTCACAGACTAGCCTCCTTCTTAGTCTGAGTCCAATCCTTTCCCCTGGTACAGTTCTTGTTAGTTCCAGCTCAGGTGGTTACTGTGGTTTTCTCATGACTGCAGCCCCCTTTGTTCTGTTCCACCCCCATTTTTTATCTTTGGCCCCAGGCAGGAATCCTTTGTCTCTCTCTGGGTTCCCACCCCTCCTTCTAAATGGAAAAGCACCAGGTTTAAGATGACATGGTCAAATGTCACTGTAAGACCTCATTCTTCATTACCCACAGAGTGCCCCCCATGTCCACAAGAAGGCTTGCAGATAAATATACCATCTATAGCCAATTGTCCTAGTCAATGGGTGCCATCAAGATTCTAAACCACCATTAATGGCCCACACTTTGCATAATTACAATAGGACTTTAGAGTTCACTTCATATTTCTAGTTTTAGATACAAGAATGATATATACATACACATAAAATGAACACACTCCATAGATAATAAGCTTTGTAATGATATCTTACAAGAGACCTTTTGTATAAAGCATATTCCATTTACATTATATTCACATTCCAAGCATATTTTCATAAAGCATATGGAGTGCAACATCACACCATCCATCTACTTCTTGGTTTGTATTATTTATCTAACCTAAAATTGTCTCTTTGTGATTTGGTTGAACAGGTTAGAATTGATAATTGATAATTTGCTCTTCTAAAGAAAAACCATTAACAGAAAATACTGTTAAAGATAGGCTCCTGGATAAAATTTTCAAAGACATTTGAGAGTTTTAGGAATCCAAGCCCTCTTGACTTTCAGTGACATTCAGGCTCCTAAATGCCTATGTCATATTTAGAAGTGAGACTTGGGCACCCATGGGTCCATAACCTAAATAAGTGGCCTGATTCTCAAAAGTGTTGTATCCCTAACAACTCTCACTAAAATCAGTTGACACTGTATGTACTCTCTGCAATTGAATTAAGCTTCTAATCATGGGCACATTTTTAAAGATTTTAATATGCTTGAATAAATATCCTAAATTATCTGTGGCACTGCAGGTCATCATCCAAAAGGTGAAGACTTGTCACATGTCAATAATTATTATGAGGGAACTAGGTTTCCCTTTCTGATCATCTAAAGTGAGGCAAAAGTAGAATGATTATATAGGATATCACTGGCATAATGCTGTAACATTCTTCTTTCCACTGGAGGTGGATCAAGTTGAGTAGCAACCACCATAGCCTGTCAAAACATTTGATTCACTTTAATACTCACTTTATTGTTCCATTCTTGAACATGGAAACAATACTAATTCTCTTTAAAAAGAAGATCCAGCTTTCAGAGGAGGATCTGAGGAGTGCACGGCCTTGGTTCTTCCTGGGGTTAATCAGGATAGACCAGATCCAAGCATACAGCCTCTGTAAACTGAGGATTAATGTTGAGGGTACCAACTTCTGCTTCTCCCATACTACAGGATGTCAGAATGGAAAATGAGTCAACATATATTTTACAGGAGAATTTGAGCAAACTTTTGTCATCAGGAGAGTGTATCAATCCTTCAAAACTACAAACTCATGTGCCAGTAGTTTACTTCAACAGTATGGGGAAATTCATCCCTGGTGTAACTCTAATGAAGCCAACAGTTAGCTTAGTGAGAAATTTAGCCCAATATTTCTATAGGTCTATAAAATCAAAGCAAGGTCACATTTTTAAATATAACTAACAATGATTGTCTTAAAACAGTAAAATGAAGGACTTAAAAGGATAGATGGTAGCATTTAGGTGAAAAGTGCAACTAAAGCTTTCATTATAAGTCTGTTTAGCTTGGGACCTCCCCATCATGCCTTCTGTGTACAGCACATTATTATTCTACTAAAGGTCAACTCAGCCCATGGATTTCTTGACATTCTCACTGAACTAAGCTCACAGATACCGAATTCATAAAGAAGTTAGTGGGGTAGGGGATCAACCAGATTTGTATCAAACTAATTCAAAACTTCCAACTGGCAATAAGCTGAGGCCTTAAATAAATAAATAAAACAAGAAGGAATTCTTAAGTGATGTTCAAGTATAAAATAATGCATGTGGATTACTGGAAATACAGGGTTTATTTTTATCCATGTAAGGGAATGAAATAAAGGATAGCACCATTAAGCCATTCTTTTTGCTTATGTGCATTTACCATGGGTACAATGCCTTTGCTGGACTATTAAATCCTTAATTAGAAACATTTCTGCCAAACTGTGCTACTGCGTTCATAAGAAGCAAATAAGATCAAAGACCTAGAATTTCTTTTCCTTTTTTTCCCCTTTGTTCTTCTTGTTAGTGAGGTCAAACATAAGCTTGTTATCCAAAATTATGTGCTGAACAGCATTGGGGGGTAGTTTGTTTTTAAAGGAGAAATACTCTCCATTAATATTTGTTCTAGATGGACTTTACCTCTGATGCAACTCACCCCAAATACATACTGTACTTAAAGTACTCTAACCAAGTCAACGAAAGAAGGGATGCTTTATCATCTGGGATAGGACTGTTACTTTCCTTTTCCTGCAGAATGTACATGACTAATCTGGATAGGAGATTGAATCTCTGCAGTCCTTTAGGGTATATCTTAATTATGCTGTTCTTCATAATCACTCATTAGTAGCAGTGAAGGATGTTATTTCTCCCCCTCACCCCACCCCCCACTGTCCCTCAGACTTTCTTGTTAACTGCTGGAAATGGCTGGAAATGGCCCACCTTGATTATCACCACAAAAGATTTTCCTCCTTCCCCCCCCCCACTTCCTGCTGGTAATAGCTCATCTTAAGTGATCACTCTCCTTACAGTGTGTATGATAAAATCCATTGTTTCATGTTCTCTGTATGTGTATATAAATCTCCCCACTGTATTTTCCACTGAATGCATCCGATGAAGTGAGCTGTAGCTCATGAAAGCTTATGGTCAAATAAATTTGTTAGTCGCTAAGGTGCCACAAGTACTCCTTTTCTTTTTGCGAATACAGACTAACACGGCTGCTACTCTGAAACCTGTCCCCATATATTATCCTCTCTCAGTCAATCAATGTTAACACTGTATGGACTAAATTCAGAATGGATGTAAATGGTCACATCTCCTATTGAAGTGATAGGAATTTCACCCACTAACACATGAGCTGAACTTGGCCCTTTATATGAAATTGCACAACTCATTTTCTACACAGGCCATTCACTCCAACAAATTATACATATTTTAGCCCTGTCCTTGACATTTTCTACTTCCTTCCTTCCCCCACAGTCACCACCATAAAATAATTGAATACATGAGAAAAGGAGCTTATATATTTTTCTCATTTGTTGTTGGCTAATTTGGATATTCATTTGCCAAGTTAAATAATAACACTTTTCCTTCTTTAAACACCCTCTGAGGAACTCAGAGAACATAGTAAATATTAATTTATTCCAATGTCTCTATCTCTAAGGTATGCCCCTAGCTGAGGCTGAAACAGGCATCCTTTATTAACCCCAGTTTAAAAAAAATAGACCAGACTAGGACAAAAATAAATCCATAGAAGTCATTAGTATATTTTTAATGTAATCCCATAAATTTATCATCCAGCACGTAATGACCCATCCACTCCCAGTCTCTATTCAAACCTAAATTAATTGCATCCAGTTTGCAAATTAATTCCAATTCAGCAGTCTCTCGTTGGAGTCTAGATTTGAAGTTTTTTTGTCTCAGGTCTATAATCGAGTGACCGGAGAGATTGAAGTGTTCTCCGACTGGTTTTTGAATGTTATAATTCTTGACCTTTGATTTGTATCCATTTATTCTTTTAGATAGAGACTGTCCAGTTTGACCATATACATGGCAGAGGGACATTGCTGGCACATGGTGGCATATATCACACTGGTAAATGCGCAGGTGAATGAGCCTCTGATAGTGTGGCTGATGTGATTAGGCCTATGATGATGTCCCCTGAATAGACATGTGGACAGAGTTGGCAACGGGCTTTGTTGCAAGGATAGGTTCCTGGGTTAGTGGTTCTGTTGTGTGGTGTGTGGTTGCTGGTGAGTACTTGCTTCAGGTTGGGGAGCTGTCTGTAAGCAAGGACTGGCCTGTCTCCCAAGATCTGTGAGAGTGATGGGTCGTCCTTCAGGATAGGTTGTAGATCCTGGATGATGCACTGGAGAGGTTTTAGTTGGGGGCTGAAGGTGATGGCTAGTGGCGTTCTGTTGTTTTCTTTGTTGGGCCTGTCCTGTAGTAGGTGACTTCTGGGTACTTTTCTGGCTCTGTCAATCTGTTTCCTCACTTCAGCAGTTGGGTATTGTAGTTGTAAGAATGCTTGATAGAGATCTTGTAGGTGTTTGTGTCTGTCTGAGAGTTGGAGCAAATGAGGTTGTATCGTAGAGCTTGGCTGTAGACAATGGATCGTGTGGTATGATCTGGGTGAAAGCTGGAGGCATGTAGGTAGGAATAGCGTAGGTTTCTGGTATAGGGTGGTGTTTATGTGATCATCGCTTATTAGCACCGTAGTGTCCAGGAAGTGGATCTCTTGTGTGGACTGGTCCAGGTTGAGGTTGATGGTGGGATGGAAATTGTTGAAATCATGGTGGAATTCCCCAAGGGCTTGTTTTCCCTGGGTCCAGATGATGAAGATGTCATCAATGTAGCACTATATGGGAACAAATTATCTGCTGGTTTAACATCCTTGTCTTCAGTGGAGTTTTGCCACTGCATAATTTGGCCTTTGATTTATCTTGTATTTTACTTGCTAACCTGCTCTCTTATGTATAGAAATATCTAGTTATAAGGGTAGCAAGAGTGAACTCAGAGCCATAATTTTGCCTCTGATTTTATATTTATAATGCCACAGATCTTTACTACATGAAATCCTCTTAACCATAAGAGGGATAATGTTTTCAGTGTTCATTGTTTGAGGAAGGATTAATAGATTTAATGTATTGGCAAACAAAGACTTCAGTTCATTGTAACATTTTTATTTCTTGATCATTTTGTTTTCAAAGATGTTAAAGTAAATAGATGTGAGTGAAGACAGCTTAAATTAACTGCTATGATAATGGAAACAGTCTTTCCAAGCCAGAAAGTAGAGCTACTGGCCAACTACCCACACCATAACAAATCCTCAGAGCTACCTAATGGACAGATGCTGCTATTGTTCTGGCTGATGCCTCATATACATATTTCACATCTGGCATTCGATTGCTTTGTTCACCTTGTTTGGATTTTAAAATCTGGACAGACAGATTGACTCGTGATTATCATAGAGCCATGTATGTACTTGGCAGAGGCTCCCTTGCATTGAATTACTTGGCCCAGTGGCTTGCAGCAGTGAAAAAAAAAATAGTTAAAGTATATTGGAACAAACTCTGCCCTTCCCTAAGCTGGAGCAACACTCACAGAAGTCAATGGGAGTTGTGTTCAATTAAGATATGGTAAAATTTGGCCCAGTGTCTCTTCAGCAGAGTTAGGAAAATACCTTAGTTCTCAATGGGTTTGTTTGTGTGCCAGAAATACTTAACATAGCTTTAAAAAAGAAAAGGCGTACTTGTGGCACCTTAGAGACTAACAAATTTATTTGAGTATAAGCTTTCATGAGCTACAGCTCACTTCATCGGATCATAGCTTTGAAGACCTTGCAGTTTGAAATGGTTTAGGCTGAATGAATCCACAGTCAATTCTTGTTACCAACTCTTGGGCAAGAAACAGATTCACGTGTGTCACCATTCAGGACAACTGCATCTGAATTCCCCCTTCATGGTCCACCAAAGGCATCTATTTTTAGGTTTCCAGCTGTTACCCATTACCTTGCTTGGGAAGAGGTATATGTGTCTCCCCCTCCTGATGGGGATTTTTCCAGGCTGAACTGTTCGATGTATACACTGGGATATTCCAAGTAAGCAAAACTCCTGAAACAGACTAATATCTGCATGTTGCTTGCTCTCCCAAGGTTTCCAGACAGCATAATTGCCAGCAACTAAGTTAACACACCTTTCTAAGCAAACACATTTATTCTTAAGAAAAAAGCATTACAGAGAAAACATATAAAATCTCCTGTATGCATGGTAAAAGAATCAGTCATATGAGAGCCCCAGTAGGCCAAAGTCCTTCCAACCATTCCCAGGAAGGATTTTTCCTTGGGATAGAAGGTCCTGTCCATTTGTCCTTTTGCTGGATAAGAAAAAAAGGCCTTAAGTCAGAAACTCAGGCTATTTGTCCATTATCTGTTAGTCTCTGGAGAATCCAGTTTGAACTCTCCAGCTGGAGACATACTCTGTGTTACAGCAAAAAGAAAAGGAGTACTTGTGGCACCTTAGAGACTAACAAATTTATTAGAGCATAAGCTTTCGTGAGCTACAGCTCACTTCATCGGATGCATTTGGTGGAAAAAACAGAGGAGAGATTTATATACACACACACAGAGAACATGAAACAATGGGTTTTTCATACACACTGTAAGGAGAGTGATCACTTAAGATAAGCCATCACCAACAGCAGGGGGGGAAGGAGGAAAACCTTTCATGGTGACAAGCAGGTAGGCTAATTCCAGCAGTTAACAAGAATATCAGAGGAACAGTGGGGGGTAGGGTGGGAGGGAGAAATACCATGGGGAAATAGTTTTACTTTGTGTAATGACTCATCCATTCCCAGTCTCTATTCAAGCCTAAGTTAATTGTATCCAGTTTGCAAATTAATTCCAATTCAGCAGTCTCTCGTTGGAGTCTGTTTTTGAAGCTTTTTTGTTGAAGTATAGCCACTCTTAGGTCTGTGATCGAGTGACCAGAGAGATTGAAGTGTTCTCCAACTGGTTTTTGAATGTTATAATTCTTGACGTCTGATTTGTGTCCATTCATTCTTTTACGTAGAGACTGTCCAGTTTGGCCAATGTACATGGCAGAGGGGCATTGCTGGCACATGATGGCATATATCACATTGGTAGATGCGCAGGTGAACGAGCCTCTGATAGTGTGGCTGATGTGATTAGGTCCTATGATGGTATCCCCTGAATAGATATGTGGACAGAGTAGGCAACGGGCTTTGTTGCAAGGATAGGTTCCTGGGTTAGTGGTTCTGTTGTGTGGTGTGTGGTTGCTGGTGAGTATTTGCTTCAGATTGGGGGGCTGTCTGTAAGCAAGGACTGGTCTGTCTCCCAAGATCTGAGAGAGCGATGGCTCGTCCTTCAGGATAGGTTGTAGATCCTTGATGATGCGTTGGAGAGGTTTTAGTTGGGGGCTGAAGGTGATGGCTAGTGGCGTTCCACCATGATTTCAACAATTTCCATCCCACCATCAACCTCAGCCTGGACCAGTCCACACAAGAGATCCACTTCCTGACACTACGGTGCTAATAAGCGATGGTCACATAAACACCACCCTATATCGGAAACCTACTGACCGCTATTCCTACCTACATGCCTCTAGCTTTCATCCAGATCATACCACTCGATCGATTCATAGAATCATAGAATCATAGAATATCAGGGTTGGAAGGGACCCCAGAAGGTCATCTAGTCCAACCCCCTGCTCAAAGCAGGACCAAGTCCCAGTTAAATCATCCCAGCTAGGGCTTTGTCTACAGCCAAGCGCTACGATATAACCGCATTTGCTCCAACCCCTCAGACAGAGACAAACACCTACAAGATCTCTATCATGCATTCCTACAACTACAATACCCACCTGCTGAAGTGAAGAAACAGATTGACAGAGCCAGAAAAGTACCCAGAAGTCACCTACTACAGGACAGGCCCAACAAAGAAAACAACAGAACGCCACTAGCCATCACCTTCAGCCCCCAACTAAAACCTCTCCAACGCATCATCAAGGATCTACAACCTATCCTGAAGGACGAGCCATCGCTCTCTCAGATCTTGGGAGACAGACCAGTCCTTGCTTACAGACAGCCCCCCAATCTGAAGCAAATACTCACCAGCAACCACACACCACACAACAGAACCACTAACCCAGGAACCTATCCTTGCAACAAAGCCCGTTGCCAACTCTGTCCACATATCTATTCAGGGGATACCATCATAGGACCTAATCACATCAGCCACACTATCAGAGGCTCGTTCACCTGCGCATCTACCAATGTGATATATGCCATCATGTGCCAGCAATGCCCCTCTGCCATGTACATTGGCCAAACTGGACAGTCTCTACGTAAAAGAATGAATGGACACAAATCAGACGTCAAGAATTATAACATTCAAAAACCAGTTGGAGAAGACTTCAATCTCTCTGGTCACTCGATCACAGACCTAAGAGTGGCTATACTTCAACAAAAAAGCTTCAAAAACAGACTCCAACGAGAGACTGCTGAATTGGAATTAATTTGCAAACTGGATACAATTAACTTAGGCTTGAATAGAGACTGGGAATGGATGAGTCATTACACAAAGTAAAACTATTTCCCCATGCTATTTCTCCCTCCCACCCCACCCCCCACTGTTTCTCTGATATTCTTGTTAACTGCTGGAATTAGCCTACCTGCTTGTCACCATGAAAGGTTTTCCTCCTTCCCCCCCTGCTGTTGGTGATGGCTTATCTTAAGTGATCACTCTCCTTACAGTGTGTATGATAAACCCATTGTTTCATGTTCTCTGTGTGTGTGTATATAAATCTCTCCTCTGTTTTTTCCACCAAATGCATCCGATGAAGTGAGCTGTAGCTCACGAAAGCTTATACTCTAATAAATTTGTTAGTCTCTAAGGTGCCACAAGTACTCCTTTTCTTTTTGCGAATACAGACTAACACGGCTGCTACTCTGAAATCTGTGTTACAGCCTGAGTGAATTTGCATAATCACCCACACTGTTCTTAGTTCCTTGAGGAGCTGGGGTCATCTTCCCTCATGGAATTACATCCAAGTCCTGGCCCAAAATGATACATAAATTTAATACAGTAGGATCTCCCAAAGAGATATCTTCCACAATATGTCTGGTGTTTGTATGGGTTAAATGTCATATCAGATATGTGTCTACTTGCCAGTCTGGGAAATATTATATGGACTTTTGCAGCAAAGGCAGATCCTTATGCCAAATTCATCAGCAAAGAGCAGCCTTTGAAGACAGAACAGAAAAGTTGATAAAAAGCTTCACAGAGCAGAATAAGGTACAGTCTTTGTGATATAAACCCATAAAAAAATCTAATGAAGAGAGTGGAGGGAGTAAATGAATGTAAACATCGTCCCTTCAACCTAGATTTCACATAACAGTAGCAAAATAATAATTAAAATACCAGAGTACTTTAAAAAAAATGTTAGGGAACTCTGGTTGATGCCAATAACTCTTGAAAATGGATGATGTAAAAGGTTGAGCTGACCCTTTAAGGGAGTTGGAGTTCATATGGACATGTGCCAGGCTTAGCACATCTTCCCTAGCGGACGGTAGGAATACAAGTGTCACATGATGGGGAGCATGTGACTAAGAACCAGGGCTGCTAAGAAACATAAGGGTGGCCTATGATCATTCAGGGACAGCAGACTTGAAAGTGAACATTCCACCAAAGATCAGGAAGAATATCCAGGAAAGGGTCAGTGATGAGACCTGAAGTTGAGTCACACTCCAGAATGTTTAACTAGAAGGCCTGGAAGAGGGATCTGAAGGGAGTAGTTGCCAGCTAGGAAGGCTGGATGACCAGGAGCCCATTATGAGGAAAGCCTCAGCAGGAACAGGACTAAGAACCTTGTGCAAAGGGAGGAGGTCCAGTAGGAAGGGTGGGTGGAAACTTTTTGTGTAATTTTGAACTTTGTGTTAATAAACCAGACTTCCAAAGGTGATAGTTAATGAGACTACAACTGTAATGTGAAATCTGATAAACTGGGGAGAAGGAGAAACTGAGGTAGTGGCAGGGCCAGAGAAGCCACAGCACGTAAGCCCTTCTACAGATGGTGATGCTATGAAGCCACAGGAGGGAAAGAAGGAAATAAAATGAATTTATTTAAGGCTCTGAGTATTAAAACAGAGCCCTGGAAACTGTGAAAGAACTGTAGGGATTATTCTATTGTCTCCTTTACGTCTCTCCTGGGTTTTTCTGTATTTTGCATCTGAAGCAGAAAACTGATCTATCTAATTGCCATACCTCAAGGATAAGCAACAAATTGCTTACATCTTTTCTCTTACCTCCTTTTCTACCCAGCTCTCTGATCCCCTTTCTTATTCAGCTTTAAAAAAATCCAAACGTTGTCTATTCCATTACACAGGATTCATTATTTTTACTGATATTTTTTTCAAATATTTATGAAATCATGCTCAGGGGGACCAAAATTGTAGAGTCTCTGTGAATATAACAGTCCAATTAACCTCTTATTGAGGTGGGGAGGGTGTTTTCTTGTTTTTTCTCCAGTTGCTTATACTTATAATTGTCATATAATCACACCAAGTTCATTTTACTTACAGAAGCCTGGAAGCTATGACAGGATTCTGCTTTGGTGACTAAACTTATTTACATTTTTTCCTAAATGTTTGTAATGTCTTTCAGCTGTTTATTAAATGTGTATTCTATGTGTTTCTTTATAGGGTATAAGAAGAAAAAAAGATTAGTCATCAGGTCATTGTGAGATATTGAGGATGACCAAGGTCAATTTTCTCTTTAAATTCAGGACAGAAAAATATAACTTCAGCTTAAAAATCATATTTATAGAACAATGAAGAATATAAAAAAGAACTGGAATCTATTACAGTAGGACCAAATTCATTACTATTGTCCATACCTAAAAACCCATTGAAGTCCACCCATTTGCATCAGTGGTGGATTTGGCCCACAGCATAAAATGAGTTTTCCAGAGTGTGGAGATGTATTTGAGAAGGGCTGTCCACATTTTATAGGTAATTCTATGCATGTTAAGCATTAGCATTGAGCCCTCTAACAGCAGTCAAGATGTCCAAGATGAAAAATTCAACTCTTTGTTTAGATCATTAATCCTCTAATGCTTGAGGTTGTTCAGATGTGATGTCAAAGTTTGGCCAACAAGTCATTTTCAAAGTTCAGCTACAGGTTTACATATTTCAATCCAATTTCAGAGCTGTTTAGATCTAGGTGTTTGGTTTGGATCCTCACTAAAAAGCACAATACTTATATCACAAAACCTTCAATACAATCAGTTTTACAAGGATACCATAGGAAGACTAGACCATGAAGACTGAGCTCCTCTCCCCTCTGTAGAGGTGGTCTCCCTTCAGATGAGAAATGGAATAGACTGATGGGTGTCACATGAGGAAAGCTTTAGCTTTCTGCCACATGAAGCCACTGGGACCTTGTACTGCAATCCTTGCATCTTCCTCTGACTCACTAGAGTCAAAGCTTATTCCTATTATGGGCTTATAGCTCAAATACTGTGCCTTATTCTGCTCTTGAATGTCATGTTAGGACACAGCACTATGATTCCAGGTTGGAATAAGCAAGATCCAGGTTATAATGATTGATGACACCTCAAAAACAGAAAAGGAGTACTTGTGGCACCTTAGAGACTAACAAAGCATAAGCTTTCGTGAGCTACAGCTCACTTCATTGGATGCATCCGATGAAGTCAGCTGTAGCTCACAAAAGCTTATGCTCAAATAAATGTGTTAGTCTCTAAGGTGCCACAAGTACTCCTTTTCTTTTTGCGAATATAGACTAACACGGCTGCTATTCTGAAACCTCTCAAAAACAGAATTGTTCCTATCTGAAAACTTCAGATCCAAACTTCCCAAGATTGGGGGAGTTTGAGTTCTTTATTCTGGTTCATGTGCTCTTAAAAGGTCAAATTCAATTAGAATTAGTATCCAAAGGTCAGACATTTAACTACATATTATTCAGTGTAAGTACTATAAATAAAAAGCTTCTCTCATGGCTTCTCAGAACTGACACCCCAAGACACAACCAAGAACTACAGAGACAGCATCAGGATGAAAAGTTATGGTGGGAAAACATCAGAAATTTTCAAAGCTCAGTTTGGGTGAATATTCAGGCTGGCTCTTAGTTTACCTGCTCTGGTTTAACAATCCCTAGTTTTGAGATGAAGTAGACCTTTATAATTATTAGTACTAGGGAGAAATCAGGAAGATTTTGTTGTATTCATATGTTGTATGGGATCAAATTGTTTGAGTTTATGTTGATGAAGAATTTTTTATTACTTCTATTTAGTTGTTTTCTTTCCCTGGGGACTGCAGGTTGACATGGTGGAAAGGGTTCTATGCTCCAGTGACCCTGAGAACTATGCTGGTGGGAGTTTTAACTTCTGCTAGGGTCACCCAAAATGGCAGGTCAAAAGGTGAGGACCGGACAAAATGTAATTCACTGGTCATCCAGGATGGGGAGTTGAGTGATACTCCAATTTACATATCCTCATAACAAAAAATAAGTTATAGAAACACAACAGAGTAGCCATTCTGGAAAACAGTATGCCAAAGAAATGTACTGTCAATGTATCATCATAGGAATGAGGAGTCTTGGTGAAAGCCAACAGGAAGCCAAGAAACTCAGAAGTTCTTTACTATTTTAAAACAAACTGGGAAAATAGGTTTCTGGAACATGAGAACAATGGCTGCAACAGCAAACACCACACTGAGTAAAATAATTTGATTACTATTACCTTAAAATCCCTGGAATAAGTGAATATTGATGGCCAGCAACTGATAAAGAGCTATTCAAAAATGAAAATAGTCATAATATATTTGGTGAGGTGAGGTGGTTGCCACTCACAGGGAATAGAATTAATTATGATTCTCAAAGCAAAAAGATTAGCTATAGACTGGGAACCAATTAACAGCTGATTGTTTTGAGCTAGGTTTCAAACCTGATATATGAACATGACAATTATACAGAGTCACACACCAACAGACAACTACAATGATGAGACCAAAGGTCAGTTTGACAATTGCCTACAAACTGATTGAAAATATTTCCAAGCATGTCATCGCTTAGAAGGGAGGGACTTCAGTGCCAAGGTTGAGGATGACAACAATGGAGTGGAGAAGGTGATGAGGAAGGAGAATTGGTTCCCAAAATCAGAAAGCTGAGAGACTGGTAAAACTCTCTTGTATCTGGACTCCTACCTGGTGGAATACTATTCCCACACAAAGATATCTATAAGGAATACTATTCACACACAAAGATATCCATAAAGAAACTTGGAATTCCCCAGATGGAGTCACCAGGAACCAGACTGACCAACTATATTCAGGAAGGAAATTTAGATCAACTCTCCAGGATGTCAGGGCATACAGAGGTGCTGAGGATGGAAGTGACCACAATTTGTGTGGCAACACTGAAGATCAAACTTAAGAAAAACAAGAGCACCAAGAAAATTGACAGCAAAAGTCTAGCAGACAAACATTATAGAAGAATTTCAAACTGAACTGAAGAACAGATTTCAAGTGCCATGAGTTATAGATCCATGACAAGATGTCAACTTTTATACACTATGGTCCCATCTGTATAACAGTACAGTATAATAGATACCACTATAACTACAGTTCGTTAAGAGCTAAAGTAAAACATCAACTCCTCAAAAATATCTCCAGAAAAAGAAGTAGAAAAAATCTGAAGATAACATGGGAAAAAGCAGTAAAAAGCAGAGGAAGAAGAAACAAGAGGAAATACAAAAAACTAATGACACCCACAAAGAAATTACACTCAAAACAATTGTATCCACTTGTATTACACTCAGTCCACATCATGACATCTCACATCACAAAGAGAAGAGAGACAATACAAAAGTTAAAACCTCTGAATGCTGCTAGTTAAGACCAAGTCACTATGGAAACATTTAAAGCTTATGATGATGACGGCATCAATAAAATCACTGAACTTTTCAACAAAGTATGGGTCCAGGAAAAGCTCCAGGACAATGAAAATGGAATTATAATGAAAATACCAGAGAGGTTACCAAACCAACTACAACAAGTGGCAATGTGTTACACTCCTTTCAATAATAGGCCAAGTCTTCAATAGTATCATCTTAAGGAGAATAAAAATAAAGAGATTGAGGCAAAGCTAAGGGAAGAGCTTTGGATTTTGAACCAGAAGATCATGGGTCTATCGGATTTTCACCCTAAGAATAATCAAAGAATGTTGAATGGCAAAACCCACTTATAAATTTCTTAGGAAAGCATTTGACAGCCTCAATCTAAATTCACTCTGAAACATCTTGAACTGTTATGATATGCCAACAAAAATAATTAACATCAAAGTATTTATATCAAGCCGCAGATTGCATACTTAAGGTAAACGCAGACTTTTGTGAATGGTTTAACAGACACTGGTGTAAAATAAGGATCTGTGGGTCAAAAACAGTACACTAAAACATTTGACATAGCTCGTCTAAGTAATAGCTTGACCAACATGCAAGCAAAAATCAAACGACTGTTCAGCATTGCAAAACGGATTAATAATAGATCCTGAAGAAACAAATCTAATGAGAATGCCTGAAAATCCCAGCTGAAGCATTACTTTGGAAGGCAAAGGAATGCACAAGGGGAGTCAATTCCCATACTTGGCAGTAACATGCAAGCCCATATCTACAGATATCCAGAAGGAAAATAATATCATGAATTGAGAAGGCAGCAGCTGCATTCACCAGCTCAAACAAGATTTGGTCATTGAAAATCTAAAATTTAAAGATCAAACTAATCTTCAACTCAAATGTTATTTCCACCTTAATATAAGGATGTAAAAAGTGGAAACTCCCAAATGTACAGACATCTAAATGCTCCAAGTAAAATTCTGCTTCCGTGCTTATGGCCCTAAGGTGCACAATCCAGCAGTCAGGGAATTACAGGACAACAGCGGTGCTCTGGCCACACATTTTCCCCTGGACCACACCTGCTACAATAGATTGTATTGGTAAAGAGCCACAAATCTTATTTTATATCAGTTGGAGGTTCTTTATTACACTGGCCTTTTAGTCCTTTTTGCTACTTGAGCAGTGTAAAATAGCCACAGTTGGACTGATGATGTGGCCCATTGTCTATAGCTTTTTTCATGTACTGCATGCTAGAGGATGCCAGGCTTGTTATAAGCGGACTCTCTATTAAGAAAGCTATTCATAGAAGTGCTGCAACTGGAGCTAGTATTCTAGGAATGTGCATACAGAATAACTTACTGATGCCTCTTCCAAACTCTTCCATTCTGCAACCTGTGCTCCTCCTTCCACATTCCAAGCAGATTGCTGAACACAGGGAAAGGAAGAACAGACAATTACACTAGAAGTCTTCTAAACCAGCTGCTTGTCATTCAGTTACATTATGTAGGCTCTTTATTTTCTTCTTAATTAGCAAACCACATTTAGAAGTATGTTTACTGGGGATTCTAAAAGCTTGTCAGTAATTTTCACTCGGGCTTCTTAGTTTTCTAAGTCTGCATTTGGCAGAGATCAGTGAAATAAATTACTCACAAGAAAGTGCCAATCAAGTATGTAAAACTCCCTGTTTCCTACAGGCACAGTGCTTCATTAAGTTTATTACTAGGTTGATGCTAGCTTTGAAGTGGCCATGTTATGCAGTAAGCTCTGGCAGCCTCTGGCTATCTTCTGCCAGGTCTGTCACTTCACAGTCTGCATCTGAGTTCCAGTGTGCTCTAAAATCAGTGACTCTAAAGGAGATCTCATGTGAACTAGTTCCTAGACAGGAAAATAATATTTAGCATCAGCAGGCTATCATGCTTTTCCATATCCCCCACCCCAATAACACAGTCCCTTGCTGCACTGTTAGCAGCTTTATTTACAAGATAAAGTTCTCTAAGGTCTGAGCAGTAATCCATTCAGACCACACACACACACAGTCACCTTCTAGATGATGGGAGATATATATTATATAGATTATATAGATATATATATTGGGAAACACATGTCTGAGAGAGCTTAGAGACTGAGTATCAACTTCTCAGCACCAACAAATGGGGCCAGATTCTCAAAAGTGTACATTGAGGCACTTAACTAAGGACCAGATTTGGGGCAATTTATCAAAGTTAAGTGGCTTGCTCAAAGTCACAGAGAATCAGTAGCACAAGTGGGACGAGAAATTCAGTCATGATTCCAAACTTTGTGTTATCCTTACTTGTGGAGAAAGTGTAGGTTTTCTCCAGATAAAGTGATAACCAAGGTCAATGAAAATAAAAAAGGAACATAACATTTCCCCCTAAAACTAGCTCTTCTTCCTAAAAGCATGTATTCTAATCCAGCAAAAATTATCTGCATTGAAGTTGTCCCAGGAGTTCACTTTGATACATAGTCACTTGATTCAGAGATAAACACATTATGCAACAATGTCTCAATTACTGTATTTCAGACCAGAGCTCAGTCTTGATCTGTATGTTGCTTATTTCTACAAAATGCAGCCTCGCCAACGACATGAACCTTGAGAAGAATGTCAAGTAGAGAGAAAAAGTTTGTCTTTGTTGTCTTATTGAAGTTACATCTTGCTGAAATAAGTGCTTATATTTATATAAAACCTTTCATTTCCACGGATCCCTAAGTGCTTGGCAAACAACATGTATATATGAATCATTTTGCATAGAAAGGAATCGTTTCACCGACCACCTAAATGAAGTCACCCTGTTACGTGGAACATGGCACAACAGATTAGGACAAGAAGTGAAGGTTGAATGCTAAAAATAAAGTTTGACAAATGAAGAATTTGATTACTCTCTCAAGTCAGGAAGTGAGGTTATTCCTTATGAAGAGACCAAGACCAAAACACAAAGAAACCCCAACAACCTAAAATACTGTTACAGTTGAAGGAAAGACATTTATAAAAGATAGATGCAGGATTTAACACTTGACACTTAACTCAATCAAATATAAAATGAATACAAAGATAAAGCTTATAAACAGATAAAAGCTCATTGTTGTGCTCCATGTAACAGCTTTTTGAAAAGAAAAGATTGCTAACGGCAATTTAAAAAGGGAGATAGGTCCCTGGTATTTCTGAGGTTGCTGTACTGCTCAAATACTATAGCATAGGTGCTTGGACAGATTCAGTTAGATAGAAACTATGTGGTGTTTTCCCCACACAAGATAAAGTATCTGCTTTCAACCTAGATTGCTTTACAGCCTGGTTTTCAGAAAAAGACTTCCCACTTTCCTCAAGACTCTGTGTCATAATAGCACTCCTTCTTTAAGGGCTTGACCCTGGGCTCATTGAAGTCATTGGCAAGTCTCACCTTGCCATTAATATGCAGGATCAGGGCCTGAGACAGGACTGCCTTTGGAGCCCATTGTAGTCTCACTTTGACTGTTTATGCTTGCCACAGAGTGGCTAAGCATATTGCTTATAGATCAGTGTGGCAAAAGCCCTTTTACAAACATTAATCAATCCTGATGACATACCTGAGAGTTAGGTAAGTTTTTATTACAGAAGTTTCACAGACTGGTAAACAGACAGGTTAAATTAGGCTACCTACAGGATCTGTGTCAGACCTGAGAAGAGATGCCAGGAGTCCTGCTGACTTCCAATTCCCTGAGGTAATGAGGAGATAAATTTCCCATTCCACACTAACATAGAGGTAACTTAGTTAAACTTTTCTGGACCAATTCTATCCCAACTCATATTAAATTTACCTGCAAGGTTTTCCTCATGCAAAGTCAAATCTCAGTATATCTTCACTATAGTACATACATAGCAGAGGTCATTGCAGTTTAAAGAACTCAGAATCTCTATTTCTTTTAAAGAACATATAGTATTTTAATTGTGCAAACCACAGCTCAATTAATAATAAATATCCTTTATGCTTAATAGTCATACTAATAATTTATGGAGGTGCCTTTCATATACTTTAATCCACAGTAGCTAGTGATATGCTGCTCAGAAAAGCATGCCAAAAGGGGCCCATTTTACCTTATTTCTGATGAAGGACAACAGCTGTAGCACTGTAATTTACTTTCCTCCAGGTACTTAGTCTCCTACCTAGTGGCAGGAAATGCAGGACTACATTACTGGAAATTTCACAGTCTTATTATTGAAAATGGCCTGGCTGGCAATAGAACTGAGATTCCAGCTAGCGGTGGTGAAACTGAAGATGCTAAATTGTTCATATATGAACACGGAGAGAGGGAGATTACTCAGACAATTGCTTCAGGTTTGCACTTTGATAAATGCAGTTCTATTTCTAACACAACTTCTGCTGTCATCACAGAGGTCAGTATTGGGATTTCAGCAGTGGCAAGTATTAGTGCCCCTTGGGCAGAGTTCATAGTCACTTGACATCAGAGTTGAGTCAAGCATGCCATACAGGTTATGACAGTGTTGGGGGACCAAGTGGAGAGGACTGCCAAGACTTTTCATTGGGTAGGGCTCTCTTATTATCCTTTAATGCAGTATTGTTTGAGAAACACTTCATTCTGAACACTTATTTAAGTAAAATGGTGGTTTAATTGAAAAAGAATTAATATGTATATGACCATGCCCCCTCTCACCTCCCAAAAAAAGATACAGATTCCAATCTCAGCAGAAATCATTTGGGAACATTTAAACTTCCAGGGCCAGATGCCCAACTGTGGCTGAGGGATTGCACAAATTAAGGGAGGCTGACACAAAGGTGTCGTTTTTCATCCCCTGATGCTGGGGCTGGTATATACTAACCCACTCTGTAAGAACATAAGAGCGACCATAGTGGTTCAGATCAATTGTCCATCTAGCCCAGTATCAGTGGCCAGTGCCAGATGCTTAAAAGGGAATGAATAGATCTGGGCAATTATCAAGTGATCCATCCCCTGTCATCCAGTCCCAGCTTCTGGCTATCAGAGGTTCAGGGAAACCCAGAGGCTGGGGTTGTGTCCCTGACTATCTTGGCTCATAGACTTTGACGGACCTACCCTCCATGAACTTATCTAATCCTTTTTTGACTCCCATTATACTTTTGGACTTCCCCAGGCAACAAGTTCCACAGGTTGAATGTGCATTGTGCGAAAAAGGATTTATGTTTGTTTTAAACCTGCTGCCTATTAATTTTGTTAGGTGACCCCTGGTTCTGATGTTCAGTGAAGAGGTAAATAACACTTCCCTCTTCACTTTCTCCATTCTTTGTTTTATATTCCTCTATCATATCCCCCCTTAAACATCTCTTTTCTCATCTTGACCTGTCCCAGTCTTTTTAAACTCTCCTCATACAGAAATTATTACATATTCCTAATAATTTTTGTTGCCCTTAATGTAACCTTTTCAATTCTAACATATATTTGTTGCGATGGGACAACCAGAACTGCATGCAATAATTATGCTGTGGGCGTACCATGGATATATATAGTGGCATTATGATATTTTTCTGTCTTATTATCTATCCCTTTCCTAGTGGTTCCTAACATTGATAGCTTGTTTGACTGCCACTGCACATTGAGTGTATGCCTTCAGAGAACTCTCCACAGTGACTCCAAAATCACTTTCTTCAGCAGTAATAGCTAATTTAGACCTGTTCATTTTATATTTATAGTTGGGGGGATTATGTTTTCCAATGTGCATTACATTGAATTTCATCTGCCATTTTGTCACCTCATCACAAATTTTTGTGAGATTGCTTTCTAACTCTTTGCAGTCAGCTTTGGATTTAACTATCCGGAGTAATTTTGTATCATCTGCAAACTTTGCCACTTCACTGTTTACCCCCTTTTCCAGCTCACTTATGAATATGTTGAATAACACAGTCCCAGTACAGATCCTTGGGGGATGGAGGGATCTCTTTCCACTGTGAAAATTGACAATTTATTCCTTCCCTTTGTTTCCTATCTTTTAACCATTTACTGATCCATGAGAGGACCTTCCCTCTTATCCCATGATTGCCTAGTTTGCTTAAGAGTCTTTGGTGTGGGCCTTGTGAAAGGCTTTCTGAAAGTCCTAGTACACTGTATCAACTGGGTTACCATGATCCACATGCTTGACCCCCTCAAAGAACTCTAATAGATTGGTGAGGAGTGATTTCCCCTCATAAAAGTTATGTTGACTCTTCCCCAACATATTGTGTTTTTCCATGTGTCTGATAATTCTATTCTTTACTACAATTTCAACCAGTTAGCCTGGTATTGAAGTTGGACTTATGGGCTTGTAATTGCCAGGATCACCTCTGGAGCCCTTTTTAAGAATTGGACTTATATTAGCTATCCTCCAGTCATCTGTTATAGCGACTGTTTGAAGTGATAGGTTCCGTACCACAGTTAGTAGTTCTGTGATTTCATATCTGAGTTCCTTCAGAACCCTTGGATGAAGACTATCTTGTATTGGTAACTTATTACTGTTTAATTTATCAATTTGTTGCAAAACCTCCTTTATTGGCATGTCAATCTGGGACAGTTCCACAGATTTGTCGCCCAAAAAGAATGGCCTAGGTGTGGGAATCTTCCTCACATCCTCTGCAATGAAGACCCATGCCAAAAAATCATTAAGCTTCTCTGCAAAGGCCTTATCTTTCCCGAGTGCTCCTTTCACAGCTGGACCATCCAGTAGCCCCACTGATTTTTTAGCAACCTTTCTGTTTTGATATACTTTTAAAACCATTTTGCTGTTAGTTTTTGAGAATTTTGCTAGTTGCTCTGCAAATTCTCTTTAGGCCTGCCTAATTACATGTTTACACTTGACTTTCCAGAGTTTATAATCCTTTCTATTTTCCTCAGAAGGATCTGACTCCCAATTCTTAAAGGTTTCAGAGTAGCAGCTGTGTTAGTCTGTATTCGCAAAAAGAAAATGAGTACTTGTGGCACCTTAGAGACTAACGAATTTATTTGAGCATAAGCTACAGTTCACTTCATCAGATGCATTCAGTGGAAAATACCGCTGTAGCTCACGAAAGCTTATGCTAAAATAAATTTGTTAGTCTCTAAGGTGCCACAAGTACTCCTTTTCTTTTTGCCAATTTTTAAAGTATGCCTTTTTGCCTCTAACCACTTGTTTTACTCACCTCTTTAGCCATGGTGCCATTTTTTGTCCTCTTATTGTTATTTATTTATATTTTTTATTTGGGGGTATATATGTAGTTTAGCCCTCCATTATAGTATTTTAAGTACCTTCCAGGCATTTCACCCTTTAAATTTGCATTTAACTAGCTTCCACATTTTTCTGTAGTTCCCCTTCTTGAAGTTAAATGATACCATGGTGGAATTTTTTGGTATTTTCCCCATATGCATACAAGCATGTTAAATGTAATTACAGTATGGTCACTATTACAGAGCAAAAAGAAAAGGAGTACTTGTGGCACCTTAGAGACTAACAAATTTATTTGAGCATAAGCTTTCATGAGTTACAGCTCACTTCATCCGATGAATGCAGTGGAAAATACAGTGAGGAGATTTTATATCCACAGAGAATATGAAACAATGGGTGTTACCATACACACTGTAATGAGAGTGATCAGGTAAGGTGAGCTACTACCAGCAGGAGAGGGGAAAAAAACACATCCTTTTGTAGTGATAATCAAAGTAGGCCATTTCCAGCAGCTGACAAGATCGTGTGAG
Organism: Dermochelys coriacea; assembly: GCF_009764565.3. Classification (NCBI taxonomy): domain Eukaryota; kingdom Metazoa; phylum Chordata; order Testudines; family Dermochelyidae; genus Dermochelys; species Dermochelys coriacea. Next base: position 92,493,660 of record NC_050073.1, on the reverse strand, counting down.
GAACAGTGGGGGTGGAGGGAGGAAATAAACATGGGGACATAGTTTTATTTTGTGTAATGACACATCCACTCCCAGTCTTTATTCAAGCCTAATTTAATGATGTCCTGTTTGCAAATTAATTCCAATTCAGCAGTCTCTCATTGGAGTCTATTTCTGAAGTTTTTTTGTTGAAGAATTGCGACTTTTAGGTCTGTAATCGAGTGACCAGAGAGATTGAAGTGTTCTCTGACTGGTTTTTGAATGTTATAATTCTTGATGTCTGATTTGTCCATTTATTCTTTACGTAGAGACTGTTCCGTTTGGCCAATGTACATGGCAGAGGGGCATTGCTGGCACATGATGGCATATATCACATTGGTAGATGTGCAGGTGAATGAGCCTCTGATAGTGTGGCTGATGTGATTACACCCTGGTGTCCCCTGAATAGATATGTGGACAGAGTTGGCAATGGGCTTTGTTGCAAGGTTAGTTTCCTGGGTTAGTGTTTTTGTTGTCTGGTGTGTGGTTGCTGCTAAGAATTTGTTTCAGGGGCTTTCTGTAAGCAAGGACTGGCCTGTCTCCCAAGATCTGTGAGAGTGATGGGTCATCCTTCAGGATAGGTTGTAGATCCTTGATGATGCGTTGGAGAGGTTTTAGTTGGGGGCTGAAGGTGATGGCTAGTGGTGTTCTGTTATTTTCTTTGTTGGGCCTATCCTGTAGTAGGTAACTTCTGGGAACTCTTCTGGCTCTGTCAATCTGTTTCTTCACTTCAGCAGGTGGGTATTGTAGTTGTAAAAATGCTTGATCTTATAGGTGTCTGTCTCTGTCTGCAAGTTGGAGCAAATGCGGTTGTATCTTAGAGTTTGGCTATAGACAATGGATTGTGTGGTGTGGTCTGAATGAAAGCTGGAGGCATATAGGTAAGTATAGCGATCAGTCGGTTTCCGGTATAGGGTGGTGTTTATGTGTCCATCGCTTATTAGCACTGTAGTGTCCAGGAAATGAATCTCTTGTGTGGACTGGTCCAGGCTGAGGTTGATGGTGGGATGGAAATTGTTGAAATCCTGGTGGAATTCCTCAAGGGCTTCTTTTCCATGGGTCCAGATGATGAAGATGTCATCAGTGTAGTGCAAGTAGAGTAGAGGCATTAGGGGATGAGAACTGAGGAAGCGTTGTTCTAAGTCAGCCATAAAAATGTTGGCATATTGTGGGGCCATGTGGGTACCCATAGCAGTGCCACTGATTTGAAGGTATACATTGTCCCCAAATGTGAAATAGTTATGGGTGAGGACAAAGTCACAAAATTCAGCCACCAGGTTTGCTTTGACATTATCAGGGATACTGGTCCTGATGGCTTGTAGTCCATCTTTGTGTGGAATGTTGGTGTAGAGGGCTTCTACATCCATAGTGGCTAGGATGGTGTTTTCAGGAAGATCACCGATGGATTGTAGTTTCCTCAGGAAGTCAGTGGTGTCTCGAAGATAGCTAGGAGTGCTGGTAGCGTAGGGCCTGAAGAAGGAGTCTACATAGCCAGACAATCCTGCTGTCAGGGTGCCAATGCCTGAGATGATGGGGCGTCCAGGATTTCCAGGTTGATGGATCTTGGGTAGCAGATAGAATACCACTGCTCGGAGTTCTAGGGGTTCTAGGGTTGTATCTGTGCGGATTTGCTCGTGTGCTTTTTCAGGGAGTTTTTGAGCAGATGGTGTAGTTTCTTTTGGTAACCCTCAGTGGGATCAGAGGGTAGTGGTTTGTAGAAAGTGGTGTTGGAGAGCTGCCTAGCAGCCTCTTGTTCATATTCTGACCTATTCATGATGACAACAGCACCTCCTTTGTCAGCCTTTTTGATTATGATGTCAGAGTTGTTTCTGAGGCTGTGGATGGCACTGTGTTCTGCATGGCTGAGGTTATGGGGCAAGTGATGCTGCTTTTCCACAATTTCAGCCCATGCACATCAGCAGAAGCACTCTATGTAGAAGTCCAGTCTGTTGTTTCAACCGTCAGGAGGAGTCCACCCAGAATCCTTCTTTTTGTAGTGTTGGTAAGAAGGTCTCTGTGGGTTAGTGTGCTGTTCAGAGGTGTGTTGGAAATACTCCTTGAGTCGGAGACGTTGAAAATAGGATTCTAGGTTACCACAGAACTGTATCATGTTCGTAGGAGTGGGGGGCAGAAGGAGGTGCCCTGAGATAGGACGGATTCTTCTGCTGAGCTAAGAATATAGCTGGCTAGATTAACGATATTGCTGGGTGGGTTAAGGGAACCACTGTTGTAGTTTAGATAGTAGTTTAGATAATTTAGGCATGTAGTAGTTTAGATAATTTAGTGTCCTTTTTCTTTTGTAGAGAAGCAAAGTGTGTGTTGTAAATGGCTTGTCAAGTTTTTGTAAAGTCCAGCCACGAGGAAGTTTGTGTGGAAGGTTGGTTTTTTTTATGAGAGTATACACTTTTAAGAGCTCATTCTTAATCTTTCCCTGTTTGCTGTAGAGGATGTTGATTAGGTGGTTCCACAGTTTCTTTGAGAGTCTGTGGCACAATCTGTCAGCATAGTCTGTGTGGTATGTAGATTGTAATGGATTTTTTTATCTTCAGTCCTTTTGGTATGGAATCCATGGAATCCATTTGTTTGCATTTGGAAAGGAAGATGATGTCTGTCTGTATCTGTATGAGTTTTTTCATGAAGTTGATGGATTTCCACTCCATATGGCTAAATACAGTGCCTTGTATAATGACAGGTTTCAGAGTAACAGCCGTGTGAGTCTGTATCTTCAAAAATAAAAGGAGTACTTGTGGCACCTTAGAGACTAACAAATTTATTTGAGCATAAGCATTTGTGAGTTACAGCTTACATCATCGGATGCATGCAGTGGAAAATACAGTGGGGAGATTTTATATACACAGAGAACATGAAACGATGAGTGTTACCATACACACTGTAATGAGAGTGATCAGGTAAGGTGAGATATTACCAGCAGGAGAGGGGGAAAAAACACATCCTTTTGTAGTGATAATCAAGGTAGGCCATTTCCAGCAGTTGACAAGAACATGTGAGGAACAGTAGGGAGGGGGAAATAAACATGGGGAAATAGTTTTACTTTGTGTAATGACACATCCACTCCCAGTCTTTATTCAAGCCTAATTTAATGGTGTCCAGTTTGCAAATTAATTCCAATCCAGCAGTCTCTCCTGGAGTCTTTTTTTGAAGTTCAGCTATATTCTCTTCTTGGACCATATCCTCTGCTCAATTTAGGACTTGATCAAGTATTGCCTCTCCTCTTGTGGGTTCCTGGATTAGCTGCTTCAAGAAAAGCTTGACATGCACAAGTCCATGGGGCCAGATACAATGCATCCAAGGGTGCTGAGGGAGTGGCTGATGCGATTGCAGAGCCATTGGCTGTTATCTTTGAAAATTCATGGTGATCTGGGGAGGTCCTGGACAATTGGAAAAAGGCAAATATAGTGTTCATCTTTTAAAAAGGGAAGAAGAAGAATCCAGGGAACTACAGACTGGCCAGTCTCACCTCACTCCCTGGAAAAATCATGGAGCAGGTCCTCATGGAATCCATGTTGAAGCACTTTGAAGAGAGGAAGGTGATCAGGTACAGTCAACATGGGATTCACCAAGGGCAAGTCATGCCTGACCAACTTGCCTTCTATGATGAGATAACTGGCTCTATGGATATGAGGAAAGCAGTGGCCATGATATACCTTCACTTTAGTAAAGCTTTTGATATGGTCTCCCTCAATATCTTTTCCAGCAAGTTAAAGAAGTATGGGCTGGATGAATGGACTATAAGGTGGATAGAAAGCTGGCTAGACAATCGGGCTCAACTGATAGTAATCAACGGCTCGATGTCTAGTTGGCAGCTGGAATCAAGCAGAGTGCCCCAGGGGTTGGTCCTGGGGTTGGTTTTGTTCAACATCTTTATTAATGATCTGGATGATAGGCTGGATTGCACCCTCAGCAAGTTTGCAGATGACAGTAAGATGTGGGGAGAGGTAGATATCCTTGGAGGGTAGGGATAGGATCCAGCGTGACCTGGACAAATTGGAGGATTGGGCCAAAATTAATCTGATGAGGTTCAACATGAACAAGTGCAGAGTTCTGCACTTAGGAAGGAAGAATCCTATGAACCACTACAGGCTGGGACCAAATAGCTAAGCAGCAATTCTGCAGAAAAGGACCTGGGGATTACAGTGGATGAAAAGCTGGATATAAGTCAACAGTGTGCTCTTGTTGACAAGAAGGCGAACAGCATATTGGGCTGCATTAGTAGGAGCATTGCCTGTAGATAGGGGGATGATTATTCTCCTCTATTCAGCACTGGTGAGGCCACATCTGGAGTATTTTGTCCAGTTTTGGGGCCCCCACTACAGAAAGGATGTGGACAAATTGGAGAGAGTCCAGCTGAGGGCAACAGAAATGATTAGGGGGCTAGGGCACATGACTTATGAGGAGAGGCTGAGGGAACTGGGCTTATTTAGTCTTCAGAAGAGAAGAGTGAGGGGGGAATTTGATAACAGCCTTCAACTACCTGAAGGGGGGGTTCCAAAGAGTATGGGCGTAGGCTGTTCTCGGTGGTGGCAGATGACAGAACAAGAAGCAATGGTCTCAAGTTGCTGTGGGGGAGTTTAGGTTGGATACTAGGAAAAAAAAACTATTTCACTAGGTTCACTATTTCACAATGATTCCTATATCAGTGTTTGTCTGCTTTAGAATCCTTGAAAGCTCTTAGGCTGTTAATTTACATTTTAAAATCAAAAGGATATAATAATAAAACATGGCTTATTTCATCACATGATAATGTGCATTCTTAGTTGGATCTTTTTGATGTACCTCTCCGCACTCCCAGTTTCAGTCTTGTTTTATGACATCTCATGAGGCTAAGAATGTTACATACCACAACTGATGAAGGTCAGAACTGAAGTGCATTTGGATCTCTCCATATGAAAATCTGCATTGCACCTGCCTACACTATAGCTAGTATAACCAGTGTTTTCACTCTGTCACTTTCAGGACCATTACATTCGCTCAAAAACTTTAAAAGAAAGGAAATCAAAGAGCTGGGGGCAACCATATAAAATGAATAGACTTGTATAAGTCCCAGAGCTGTAAATATGCTTCTGAGACACAGGAGTAGTTAATGTCTAATACAGAGAGTGGTTCATTTTATTTAAAGTCATGGCTCTCAGGGACCATTCAAAAAGTGTGACTTGGACTGAATCCCTCTGAGTGTGCTGTGCAGGCTGGCTCAGAGCCATCTCATGTCCCATGAGATTTAGACTGCTTGTATTTGAGAGCAGGCTGTGAAGACAAACCTACTAGCACTACAGAGTAGCAATAGCATAAAAAGAGGAGACCATAATTCCAATTGTGAGCGGCACTGTGTGTGCTTTCCATTGTTCCACTGGCACAAAGCTGCTCTAACTGCAGGGCATTAGTCCTTAGAGGAGCTACCCTGCTTAAGGGGAATCTTTGAGTGATATAGAACAAGTGTAGTGGCCCCTGTCCACCCTCTCCCAGCCTCTGGTTTTGGGATTGGCTGCCAAAACCTCCCCTTGAGGACACTGATATGTGTTGTAGAGTATACTTACAAGGCTCTAGCCTGCTACACTTTGAGCCCTTTAGGATCCCTTGGCAAAAGAGTGGGGCTAACTCAGGGAGAACCAGGGTTTAAAAAGCCAGCTCCTAAATGACCAGAGGAGCTAGTGAACCAGAGCAGCCAAGAGGAGCATTTTGTGAGGGAGTTTAGAGAGGCATGTCTTCCAGGTCCAGCTCATGAGCAAAGAGATCCCTGTGACAGTGTGAGCTACCGAGGTTAGGAGAGTTTGGCAGTAGTGAGATTTCAGATGTAGGAAGAGGAGGCTGGGGGATTATAACATAACTCAGAAGTTATAATATAGAAGGGTGCCAGAAAACCCCCTAGAAAGGAAATAGGAGCAAGGAGAGAAAAACTACCAACCTCTACACCCAACAAACTTTCTCTGAACTTAGTCCAAAAACAACAAACAAAAAACTCCAGCAAGAGTAAAAATAATGCAGGCAGAAGTCCAGCAGCTGTAGGAGCTATCCAGTTTACTGCACTGAAAGCAACATGTTTGATTATCTGCCTTGTGGGCAGGTGCTGAATGTGTGCATGTGGTACAAACAACTCAAAGACAGAGGATGGGCTCTTGAGACCAGAGTGGCTGAACTGGAGGAACTAAGGGAGACAGGGAGGTACATGCAAGAGACTTTTTGGGACACAGTAGAGCAGTCCCACCCGAAATCCAACAGCCTCTGGGTCCTGCTGAGGAGGATGAAAGTCTTAGGGAAGGAGATCATCAAGCTGGAGCAAGGAAATGATCCCACAATTTTGATTCTCCTTCCAGACAATGTCATAGAATCATAGAAGATTAGGGTTGGAAGAGATTTCAGGAGGTCATCTAGTCCAACACCCTGCTCAATCTAGGATCAACCCCATCAAAATCATACCAACCAGGGCTCTGACAAGATGGGCCTTAAAAACCTCTAAGGATGGAGATTCCAACACCTCCCTAGGTAACCCATTCCAGTGCTTCAACAACTTCATTCAGGAGTGAAATGAAGCAGGTTAACATTACAGAGCAACACAAGGCAAGTTTAAGACAGGAAGTGAAGGATCCTGTAACCAATTAAACTGCATAGGAATTTTAGGCAATGGGCCAAATTGCCTAAAAAAAATTAGAAATATTTTTCACACCCATTCTGTTTTCACTGCCTGTGAGCATTCATGCATTTGATTTTGACTCAAACGAATGCTCACAGGGGCCCTGATCCAGCGGTCAGTGAAATGAGTGGAAAAAAACCCTCCTTGATAGCTATTGGATCAGACCTCAAAACCAGTGTGGATACCAGTCTAATAGGTTATACTGGCTGTAGAATGACTGTGCCTAATAGGGTACAAAATGTGAGCGAGGCCAAACAGCAAAAATTAAGATGTTTGTACACCAATGCGAGGAGTCTAGGTAACAAAATGTCAAATAGAGTTGGACCTTGCAAAGGGAATTAAAACCAATAGTAAAAGGTTCTATAGCCATATAAATTAGAAGAAAACTAAGAAAGAAGAAGTGGAGCCGCTAAACATTGAGGATGGAGTGGAGGTTAAGGATAATGTAGGCGTGGCCCAATATCTAAACAAATCCTTTGCCTCAGTCTTTAATAAGGATAAAGGATAAAGATCCTTTAAAGAGGATCTTAGGGATAATGGTAGCATGACAAATGGGAATGAGGATATGGAGGTAGATATTACCATATCGGAGATAGAAGTGAAACTCAAACAGGTTAATGGAACTAAATCAGGGGGCCCAGATAATCTTCATCCAAGAATATTAAAGGAATTGGCACCTGAAATTGCAAGCCCATTAGCAAGAATTTTTAATGAATCTGTAAACTCAGGAGTTGTACCGTATGATTGAAGAATTGCTAATGTAATTCCTATTTTTAAGAAAGGAAAAAAAAGTGATCTGGGTAACTACAGGTCTGTTAACAACTGTAGTATGCAAGGTCCTGGAAAATAATTTGAAGGAGAAAATAGTTCAGGACATTGAAGTCAGTGGTAAATGGGACAAAATACAACATGGTTTTACAAAAGGTAAATCGTGCCAAACCAAACTAATCTCCTTTTTTGAGAAAGTAACAGATTTTTTAGACAAAGGAAACGCAGTGGATCTAATTTACCTAGATTTCATTAAGGCGTTTGATACCATGCCACATGGGGAATTATTAGTTACATTGGAAAAGATGGGGATCAATATGAACATCAAAAGGTAGATAAGGAATTGGTTAAAGGGGAGACTAGAACGGGTCCAATTGAAAGGTGAACTGTCAGGCTGGAAGGAAGGTTACTAGTGGAGTTCCTCAGAGATCAGTTTTGGGACCAATCTTATTTAATATTTTTATTACTGACTTTGGCACAAAAAGTGGGAGTGTGCTAATAAAGTTTGCAGATGATACAAAGCTGGGAGGTATTGCCAATTCAGAAAAGGATTGGAATATCATACAGGAGGATCTGGATGACCTTGTAAACTGGAGTAATAGTAATAGAATGAAATGTAATGTGAGAAGTGTAAGGGATTTAGGGATTAATAACAAGAATTTTAGTTATAATCTGGGGATGCATCAATTAGAAGTAACTGAGGAGGAGAAGGACCTTGGAGTATTGGTTGATCATAGGATGACTATGAGCTGCCAATGTGATATGGTTGTGAAAAAAAGCTAATGCGGTTTTGGGATGCATTCGGAGAGGTATTTCCAGTAGGGATAAGGAGGTTTTAGTACCATTATACAAGGCACTAGTGAGACCTCACCTGGAATACTGTGTGCAGTTCTGGTCTCCCATGTTTAAAAAGGATGAATTCAAACTGGAACAGGTACAGAGAAGGGCTACTAGGATGATCCGAGGAATGGAATAACTTGTCTTATTCAGGGTAAATAGGCCTAATCCCCTGAGATGGGATATTAGATGGGTGGGAACTGAGTTACCCAGGAAAGAATTTTCTGTAGTATCTTCCTGGTAAATCTTGCCCATATACTCAGGGTTTAGCTGATCACCATATTTGGGGTCGGGAAGGAATTTTCCTCCAGGGCAGACTGGAAGAGGTCCTGGAGGTTTTTCGCCTTCCTCTGTAGCATGGGGCACGGGTCACTTGAGGGAGGATTCTCTGCTCCTTGAAGCCTTTAAACCATGATTTGAGGACTTCAATAGCTCAGACATAGGTGAGGTTTTTTGTAGGAGTGGGTGGGTGAGATTCTGTGGCCTGCATTGTGCAGGAGGTCAGACTAGATGATCAGAATGGTCCCTTCTGACCTTAGTATCTATGAATCTACATTTTATGTTTGCATGTCACAATACTCACAAACATCGAATTGCACATGGGAATATTTGCACAGGAACTGCTATATTAATTTGGCGTGGGACACAGCTTAATGCAGCAGCCAGAAACAGGTACTCCTCCCACTAAAGACTAGAGCTGCTTGGAACATCTTTTCCATAATGGTGTTTCACTGAAGTGGAAACATTTCACAGAGAAATGTTAGTTGTAAGGGTTTTGTTTGTTTGGAGGAGGTCAGTGAAGACAGGAAGGGAAGAGAGAAGGACAGAAAGAGACAGACACTAACTACAGCTAGGGTGAAGAAGACCCAGGTTCAAATTCCTGCTCTGCCTGGAGCAGAGGAGAGGGTTTTTTTATCCCAGATCACTTCAAACCGGGATTCTTGAAAGCTCTTAAGTAAAATTTAGTTTGCTTATTTATAGTTAAAAAATCAAAATAATATAAAAATAAAACACTGCTTTGAATAATTCTTAGCTAGGTCCTTCTGTTGCACTCTCTCCTCCCTCAAGATTTCAGTTCAGCTATCTGTTCACAACTTGTTTAATGACATTTCATGATGCCCAAAGTGTTACATGCCAGAACTGATGTAGGTTGGAATTGAAGTCATCGGCATCACTCCATGGATCTTCCACAGTGCAGATTGCACACTGTGACAGGGTCGGGCCAGATGGCTATAGGAGAGTAATAGAAGGCAGATATATTAGCCCCAGGCTAAGTAGGTCCCTTTTCCCTGGGTAAGGTAACAGGAAAGGTTCCAGAATAATCAGGAACCTTCTGGAGACAATTAAGACAGGCTGATTAGAACACCTGCAGCCAATCAAGAAGCTGCTAGAATCAATTAAGGCAGGCTAATCTGGGCACCTGGGTTTAAAAAGGAGCTCATTTCAATTTGTGGTGTGCATGTGAGGAGCTGGGAGCAAGAGGCACTAGGAGTTGAGAGTGAGAACACGAACGGTTGGAGGACTGAGGTGTACAAGCATTATCAGACACCAGGAGGAAGGTCTTATGGTGAGGATAAAGTAGGTGTTGGGAGGAGGCCATGGGGAAGTAGCCCAGGGAGTTGTAGCTGTCACACAGCTGTTCCAGGAGGCACTCTAGAGAGCTGCATTCCACAGTGCCCTGGGCTGGAATCCGGAGTAGAGGGCGGGCCCGGGTTCCCCCCAAATCCTCCCAACTTCTGGTCAGACACAGGAGGAGTCGACCTGGACTGTGAATTCAGAAAAATGGCCAAGCTGAGGGCTGCCGTGAAGGCAAGTAAATCTGCCAATAAGCGCAAGACCCACCAAGGTAGAGCAGAAACTTTGTCACAACACACACACACACACACACACACACACACTGCCTGACATAATTCCATTTTCGTGAAAATGTTCCAAAGTATTTGCTTTCCAAAAGTATTTCCTTAATCTTGTTTAATTGCACTCTCTCCATGAGAGATTCAAAGCCATAGTGATGTCTTCAAACCATCTCCTGAGTCTAAGATTGAAACTCATTCAATCAGGAAACAGATGTAATATCATGTGACTTCTGATCAATCATAACTAACCAACACAGTTCTAATTATTGAATGTCAAGTAAATAGTATTTGCAAGCAAGCTGATCAATCCATAGAGTTAAAAAAAAAACCTCACAAAAACTGAGTACATTTGCAAAACCTGAGAAGAAAAAGAAACTAAATTTGTCAGGTGAATTATTTGCTGTGAATTATTTCCTCAGACCTAATCATTAAACTAAACCCTCTTTACTCAACCCGTTCTGTATGAAAAGCTGTTTTCATTTCTTCCCAGTTGCATAAAGGTCTTTCATTCAAAATTTCACTTTATTCTACTAATTAATTACTGATGCCTTTGCAGTTCTAACTTTAAAATGTTATTTGAAAGGAAACATTTGTTTTTGAGTCAATATCAATCATCAAATTGCTGTTTTTTCTCAAAGGAAAAGATGATGCTTAGAGGAAATTAATCTTATGTCTGCACTACATTTGTTGCCATATAAAATGTGTTTATTTCTTTGTTTGTTTGTTTGTTTTATTTTTGGCCTTAGGAGAGTTTACAGCATTGCTGACATACATTTCATTTATAAGTTATTGTATAATGTGTTTTCAGATGAGCTTCTGTTTCTTGGTATCATTTGAATTTTTTATTTCAAAAAAGTTGGAATACAGTGCAATGCCCTTATAATCAAAGTGCTATAGTAGGTGTCTAGTGAGTTTCTTGTTCTTTGGTCAAACAGCCTGATTTTGATCTTATTGCCAGGTCTGCTGCCTCTTCAGTGCCCCCTCATGGCCAGTTGTGGCTCTGCAGCATCCTCCCTCAGTTTTCCTCTCACACAGGGCTGCTCAAGAACTCCACAAAGGCCAAATAACACCATCACTTCTTAGAGGTTTAGGTTATTAATAAAGTTAAAAATAAACACACAAGAGACTTCCACCCCAATCTCAAGTTGGGCATAGTATCCCTGAGGTGTCTGTCTATCTTCAAGTTTCCAAGATAGGCATAGTTCTTCAGCCCTACCCAGGCCACTCCCTGCAGCCCATCCTGGACTCCATTAAACACTCGCTGTTCTCATCTGAGCAACCACTCTTAGGTCTTTCTACCTGCCATCTTGCACAGGCTCACAATGCCCAAGTGATCCCATAGGCCCTTCCCCTTGGAAAAGGGTCTCCTACAGGAACCTCCTGCTCTCTGCAGCCTTAGCCTCAGTTTCCTCTTCCTGTTCCCTTGGCTATTTAGAGACACCAGTTGTCCTCTGTCAGGCCCCATCAAGAGGCTGTTAATGAGGCTCTGGTGGGCCAGGGCAGTTCCTCCTTAAAGGGCTCAACTCACCCTGTGACATAGCCAGTGAAGCCAGTGGAGTTCTGCCCATGTAAAAGCAGTGTAAGTGAGAACAGAAGCAGGCCCTCAGCACCTGAGGTTTACTGTAATTCTGTACAGTGTTCTGGGTTAGATTCTCCAGTGCAATGTTTGAGTATCCTTCAGACACAACAGACGGACATGCAATTAGGGTATCCTATGTCTTCAGACACAACCAACGGACACACAGGAATACATGGAGACTGGAGTCTTTGGTTACGGTTGTGCATTTATTGTAGCAGAAGCTCAGTTACACCCTGCAGAAGCATAGCAGTACCACCGGTTCATCTCCCCTACATCCTGAGGCATGAGCACCAAGATCCTTTTGCATTTCCTCTTTATTGTAATCATCAGTCCTCCCCCTCCCCAGGTGGGCAGTTCTGGTCTCGGTCCAATAATTGCCCTATTTTTCCTGCTAAATGCCCCAACCCTGTTTATGTTTACCCTCACTCATGACCATTGTTGCCATGATAAGGGGTTCTTGTTGAGCACTTAGCTGTCTATCAGTAAACATCTGGAAGCTTGTGGTTTTGTGGGTTTCTGTCTGCATCTTCCACCGGCAACTTATCACACAGAATCAGTGTCAGAGAGAGCCAGCCCCCCCACATGCAATATGATCACTTTTCCCAGCACTACTGGCCCTAAAGCTGGTATATCCAATCCCAGGATGCTCACTCCAGTGGCAGGTGGGGGGATGGCATAGTGATGAAGGTCCAGTCTAGAAATTCTTACCCACAGATCTCTCCTGATGCTGTCATATGTGCTGTGGCCAGAGGAAATTGGGCATGTCCAGGAGGCCACTATGCTGCACTACTCTCTAGTGCATACTCCCTATAGTACTAGTGCAGGATTATTTCATACAGGATCTTTTCAAGTGCTTTCTTCAACTGAGCTTTAAATGTCCCCAGATGATAGGGTTTATACCACTCCACTTGAGACAACATTCTACAGTGTTGCCAACTCCTGAAATTTTATCATGAGTCTCATGATATATGGATGAGTTCAAGTATCTAGGGGTCTTATTCATGAGCGATGGGAAGCAGGAGCATGAATCAACCAGTGGATTGGCATTCTGGTGGCAGTGATGTAGGCTCTGTACCGAGCCGTGGTGGCAAAGCGGGAGCTGAGTTCTTGAAAAAAGCTCTCGGTTTACATATTGATCTATGTCCCCATCCTCACCTATGGTTATAAACTTTGGGTAATGACCGAAAGGACGAGATCGCGGGTACAAGTGGTAGAAATGAGGTTTCTCTGAAGGGTGGCTGGGCTTACTCTCGGAGACAGGGTGAGGATCTCGACTATTCTGGAGGGCCTCGATGTAGATCTGCTATTCCTTCAGATCGAAAGGAGCCAGTTGAGGTGGTTCAGGCACTCGATAAGGATGCTCCTGGGAGGTTTCTGTTGGAACTGTAACAGGCATGTTTCACTGGATGTTCCACGTTCCCTGAGGCCAATCCAGGACACACTGGAGGGATATCTCCCAGCTGTCTTGGGAATGTTGGGGAATCCCCCAGAAGGAGCTGGAACCTGTTGCGGAGGAAAGGGAGGTCTGGTCCTCCTTATTCTCCATGCTGCTGCCATGACCCTCACCAGGAAAAGAGGCATAAAGGAAAAAGAAGATGAAGAAGTCTCATAATATTTGGTATTTTTCTTAAAGCCACAGCATGAAAATCTCTTTCATTTTTTTTTAAATATTAGGTTTTTAGCTTTTATAATTGTGGAAAAAATCTGGAAAACATGAATTGTAATCCCCAAATTCTCTTCAGTTTTAGGTGTCCAGAACTACACAGTCAGCCCATCTAGTCTACCCTACCTCGTTCCTATAGCCCCCATCACCATCGCGTCAGACCACCTGCCAAGTATTTAAAATAATGAAGAACAATAGCAATACAGATGTTTTCAAGAGAGCCATACTGAGAGGTCCTTCCTGAAGCACTTTCCAGAGGTAACTATTATTATCCTCATTTTAACAGTAGGGAAAAAGAGGCCCAGAAAGATTAAGTAACTTGCCCAAAGTTACACAACAAGCCACTGACAGAGTCCAAAACCGAGAGGTTCCAATTCCCAGCCAAGTGCTCTCACCATTAAATGTCTGCCTCCCATTGGGCTTTCTTCTGTTTTTATTATTATATTCTATGGTCAATAGAACAATAAAACATTTGAACACAAGAAACGCAGCAAGGGTCAAATGTAAAGCTGATTATATTACTGTAAAATCCTATACTTCATAGCCATGATTAATGTTCTTCATTTAAACTTTTGAATTTGAGATTTTTCAAAGTGTTGTGCCCCTGTATGTATCACAGCCTGGGAGGGGAGTTTAATGTTGCTTCAATTTGTTTGTTTTTCTCTTGACAGAGGAAAAGCAGATTTGCTGATAGCCTCCCTGATGCCTCACAGAAATCTTTGAAGCTCACGCTAATTAGCTGCAATTCTGCTAATATATCCGTATTTTCTTGCTTTTATTTATGTCTCTTGTTTTTTATGACTAAGAATATTTCCAAGAAAGTGGGCTCTTACCAGTTGGTTGCTTAAACATTCATTTGCTCCTGCAGCTTGTTCTTTGCTTAAAATCATACTCCCATGTTAGTGACACCCAGCCCACTCCTGTAGTCATTAGGCCTTATGTAATGAATCCATTCAAGGCAGACAGCAGATACAATTACTATATAAAACAAACACACATGCGGGAGCCAGGAATAAAACCAGGATCCTTCATTTCAAAACACTACAGGGTCTGCTCATTTGTGCTATGGCCAGCTGGTCCTTTACCTGCTCTGTGGGACAGCCACTCCAAAGCAACAACATTCACTAATAGCTGCAAACTCAGTATTTCACACTAACTCAAGAAAAACTAACTTTGACTTCAGTGTATTTCTCACTAATGCTAAGCTCTTAAGTAGTAGCATCTATCCACAATGCTTTCTATTATCTTCAGTAGGTTATCCTATCCTGGCAGATGATGACCTCACCTTAGGGCTTGTCTACACTGGCACTTTACAGCACTGCGACTTTCTCGCTCAGAGGTCTGAAAAAACACCTCCCTCAGCACAGCAAGTTTCAGTGCTGTAAAGCGCCAGTGTAGACCATGCACCAGCGCTGGGAGGTGCTGCTCCGTCATGGAGGTGGAGGTGGCGCTCTCCCAGCACTTTGCCACAACTACACAAGCCACGTTAAAGCTTTAAACATTGCCAGTGTAGTCAAGCCCTAAGTTACACAAGCTTTTGTCATCCCCCGCCTGAACTACAGAAACGTCATATACTTGGGAAAAAAAAACATCAGTGCTTAGGAACCTCCAAGAAATACAGAACACTGCAGCATATCTCTTCAGCAACAAAGACTATCTCAAGCACATCAAGCACCTTTTCCTCATCCCTGCAATGGTTTCCCACAGAATTTGGAATCAAGTTCAAGGTCTCAGTCCTTATATTCAAAGTGCTCCATGAACTGCACCTAAAAGACTGCTTGAAGCTCTGGAATGAAGACCATGATCAATATCTTCACTCCTCTGGCAGAACTTCCTATAGTAAGGGTGTCATAAATATAATGGGAAGGCTAACCACCTTTAAATCACTCCTGGCCAAAGGAAAACCCCTTTCACCTGTAAAGGGTTAAGAAGCTAAGACAACCTCGCTGGCACATGACCAAAATGACCAATGAGGAGACAAGATACTTTCAAAACTGGAGGGGGGGGGAACAAAGGGTTCTCTCTGTCTGTGTGATGCTTTTGCCAGGACCAGAGCAGGAATGCAGGTCTGAACTCCTGTAAAGAGTTTTCAGAGTAGCAGCCGTGTTAGTCTGTATTCGCAAAAAGAAAAGGAGTACTTGTGGCACCTTAGAGACTAACAAATTTATTAGAGCATAAGCTTTCGTGAGCTACAGCTCACTTCATCGGATGCATTTGGTGGAAAAAACAGAGGGGAGATTTATATACACACACAGAGAACATGAAAAAATGGGTTTATCATACACACTGTAAGGAGAGAAAAGGAGTACTTGTGGCACCTTAGAGACTAACAAATTTATTAGAGCATAAGCTTTCATTGCATCCGATGAAGTGAGCTGTAGCTCACGAAAGCTTATGCTCTAATAAATTTGTTAGTCTCTAAGGTGCCACAAGTACTCCTTTTCTTTTTGAGAATACAGACTAACACGGCTGCTACTCTGAAAACTGTAAGGAGAGTGATCACTTAAGATAAGCCATCAACAGCAGCAGGGGGGGGGAGAAGAAAAACCTTTCATGGTGACAAGCAAGGTAGGCTAATTCCAGCAGTTAACAAGAATATCTGAGGAACAGTGGGGGGGGGGTAGGGTGGGGGGGGAGAAATAACATGGGGAAATAGTTTTACTTTGTGTAATGACTCATCCATTCCCAGTCTCTATTCAAGCCTAAATTAATTGTATCCAGTTTGCAAATTAATTCCAATTCAGCAGTCTCTCGTTGGAGTCTGTTTTTGAAGCTTTTTTGTTGAAGGATAGCCACTCTTAGGTCTGTAATCGAGTGACCAGAGAGATTGAAGTGTTCTCCAACTGGTTTTTGAATGTTATAATTCTTGACGTCCGATTTGTGTCCATTCATTCTTTTACGTAGAGACTGTCCAGTTTGGCCAATGTACATGGCAGAGGGGCATTGCTGGCACATGATGGCATATATCACATTGGTAGATGCGCAGGTGAAGGAGCCTCTGATAGTGTGGCTGATGTGATTAGGCCCTATGATGGTATCCCCTGAATAGATATGTGGACAGAGTTGGCAAAGGGCTTTGTTGCAAGGATAGGTTCCTGGGTTAGTGGTTCTGTGGTGTGGTGTGTGGTTGCTGGTGAGTATTTGCTTCAGATTGGGGGGCTGTCTGTAAGCAAGGACTGGCCTGTCTCCCAAGATCTGTGAGAGGGATGGGTCGTCCTTCAGGATAGGTTGTAGATCCTTGATGATACGTTGGAGAGGTTTTAGTTGGGGGCTGAAGGTGATGGCTAGTGGCGTTCTGTTATTTTCTTTGTTGGGCCTGTCCTGTAATAGGTGACTTCTGGGTACTCTTCTGGCTCTGTCAATCTGTTTCTTCACTTCAGCAGGTGGGTATTGTAGTTGTAGGAATGCATGATAGAGATCTTGTAGGTGTTTGTCTCTGTCTGAGGGGTTGGAGCAAATGTGGTTATATCGTAGAGCTTGGCTGTAGACAATGGATCGTGTGGTATGATCTGGATGAAAGATAGAGGCATGTAGGTAGGAATAGCGGTCAGTAGGTTTCCGATATATGGTGGTGTTTATGTGACCATCGCTTATTAGCACCGTAGTGTCCAGGAAGTGGATCTCTTGTGTGGACTGGTCCAGGCTGAGGTTGATGGTGGGATGGAAATTGTTGAAATCCTGGTGGAATTCCTCAAGGGCTTCTTTTCCATGGGTCCAGATGATGAAGATGTCATCAATGTAGCGCAAGTAGAGTAGGGGCATTAGGGGACGAGAGCTGAGGAAGTGTTGTTCTAAGTCAGCCATAAAAATGTTGGCATACTGTCGGGCCATGCGGGTACCCATCGCAGTGCCGCTGATTTGAAGGTATACATTGTCCCCAAATGTGAAATAGTAATGGGTGAGGACAAAGTCACAAAGTTCAGCCACCAGGTTAGCCGTGACAGTATCGGGGATACTGTTCCTGACAGCTTGTAGTCCATCTTTGTGTGGAATGTTGGTGTAGAGGGCTTCTACATCCATAGTGGCTAGGATGGTGTTTTTAGGAAGATCACCAATGGACTGTAGTTTCCTCATGAAGTCAGTGGTGTCTCGAAGATAGCTGGGAGTGCTGGTAACGAAGGGCCTGAGGAGGGAGTCTACATAGCCAGACAATCCTGCTATCAGTGTGCCAATGCCTGAGATGATAGGGCATCCAGGATTTCCAGGTTTATGGATCTTGGGTAGCAGATAGAATACCCCAGGTCGGGGTTCTAGGGGTGTGTCTGTGCGGATTTGTTCTTGTGCTTTTTCAGGGAGTTTCTTGAGCAAATGCTGTAGTTTCTTTTGCTAACTCTCAGTGGGATCAGAGGGTAATGGCTTGTAGAAAGTGGTGTTGGAGAGCTGCCTAGTAGCCTCTTGTTCATACTCCGACCTATTCATGATGACGACAGCACTTCCTTTGACAGCCTTTTTGATTATGATGTCAGAGTTGTTTCTGAGGCTCTGGATGGCACTGTGTTCTGCATGGCTGAGGTTATGGGGTAAGCGATGCTGCTTTTCCACAATTTCAGCTCGTGCACATCGGCGGAAGCACTCTATATAGCTGTCCAGGCTGCTGTTTCGACCTTCAGGAGGAGTCCACCCAGAATCCTTCTTTTTGTAGTGTTGGTAGGAAGGTCTCTGTGGGTTAATATGTTGGTCAGAGGTGGTTCCGCAGTTTCTTTGAGAGTGTATGTCAGTATAGTCTGTGTGGTATGTAGTAATGGATTTTTTACCTTCAGTCCTTTCGGTATGATGTCCATCTGTTTGCATTTGGAGAGGAAGATCATGTCTGTCTGTATCTGTACGAGTTTTTTCATGAAGTTGACAGATTTCCACTCTATACGGCTAAATTCAGTGCCTTGCATAATGACAGGTTTCAGAGTAGCAGCCGTGTTAGTCTGTATTCGCAAAAAGAAAAGGAGTACTTGTGGCACCTTAGAGACTAACAAATTTATTAGAGCATAAGCTTTCGTGAGCTACAGCTCACTTCATCGGATGCATTTGGTGGAAAAAACAGAGGGGAGATTTATATACACACACAGAGAACATGAAACAATGTGTTTATCATACACACTGTAAGGAGAGTGATCACTTAAGATAAGCCATCACCAGCAGCAGGGGGGGGAAAGGAGGAAAACCTTTCATGGTGACAAGCAAGGTAGGCTAATTCCAGCAGTTAACAAGAATATCTGAGGAACAGTGGGGGGGTGGGATGCGGTGGGGGGGAGAAATAACATGGGGAAATAGTTTTACTTTGTGTAGACAAGCCATTTACAACACACACTTTGCTTCTCTACAAAAGAAAAAGGACACTAAGCTATCTAAACTACTACATGCTACAACAATGGTTCCCGTAACCCATCCAGCAATATTGTTAATCTATCCGACTATACTCTTAGCCCAGCAGAAGAATCTCGGGGCCTCTCCTTTTGCCCCTCCACCCCCACGAACATGATACAGTTCTGTGGTGACCTAGAATCCTATTTTCGACATCTCAGACTCAAGGAATATTTCCAACACACCTCTGACCAACATATTAACCCACAGAGACCTTCCTACCAACATTCCAAAAAGAAGGATTCTGGGTGGACTCCTCCTGAAGGTCGAAACAGCAGCCTGGACATCTACATAGAGTGCTTCCGCCGACGTGCAGGAGCTGAAATTGTGGAAAAGCAGCATCGCTTACCCCATAACCTCAGCCATGCAGAACACAGTGCCATCCACAGCCTCAGAAACAACTCTGACATCATAATCAAAAAGGCTGACAAAGGAGGTGCTGTTGTCATCATGAATAGGTCGGAGTATGAACAAGAGGCTACTAGGCAGCTCTCCAACACCACTTTCTACAAGCCATTACCCTCTGATCCCACTGAGAGTTACCAAAAGAAACTAGAGCATTTGCTCAAGAAACTCCCTGAAAAAGCACAAGAACAAATCCGCACAGACACACCCCTAGAACCCCGACCTGGGGTATTCTATCTGCTACCCAAGATCCATAAACCTGGAAATCCTGGATGCCCTATCATCTCAGGCATTGGCACCCTGATAGCAGGATTGTCTGGCTATGTAGACTCCCTCCTCAGGCCCTTCGTTACCAGCACTCCCAGCTATCTTTGAGACACCACTGACTTCCTGAGGAAACTACAGTCCATTGGTGATCTTCCTAAAAACACCATCCTAGCCACTATGGATGTAGAAGCCCTCTACACCAACATTCCACACAAAGATGGACTACAAGCCGTCAGGAACAGTATCCCCGATACTGTCACGGCTAACCTGGTGGCTGAACTTTGTGACTTTGTCCTCACCCATAACTATTTCACATTTGGGGACAATGTATACCTTCAAATCAGCGGCACTGCGATGGGCACCCGCATGGCCCCACAGTATGCCAACATTTTTATGGCTGACTTACAACAACGCTTCCTCAGCTCTCGTCCCCTAATGCCCCTACTCTACTTGCGCTACATTGATGACATCTTCATCATCTGGACCCATGGAAAAGAAGCCCTTGAGGAATTCCACCAGGATTTCAACAATTTCCATCCCACCATCAACCTCAACCTGGACCAGTCCACACAAGAGATCCACTTCCTGGACACTACGGTGCTAATAAGCGATGGTCACATAAACACCACCATATATCGGAAACCTACTGACCGCTATTCCTACCTACATGCTTCTAGCTTTCATCCAGATCATACCACACGATCCATTGTCTACAGCCAAGCTCTACGATATAACCGCATTTGCTCCAACCCCTCAGACAGAGACAAACACCTACAAGATCTCTATCATGCATTCCTACAACTACAATACCCACCTGCTGAAGTGAAAAAACAGATTGACAGAGCCAGAAGAGTACCCAGAAGTCACCTACTACAGGACAGGCCCAACAAAGAAAATAACAGAACGCCACTAGCCATCACCTTCAGCCCCCAACTAAAACCTCTCCAATGCATCATCAAGGATCTACAACCTATCCTGAAGGACGACCCATCCCTCTCACAGATCTTGGGAGACAGGCCAGTCCTTGCTTACAGACAGCCCCCCAATCTGAAGCAAATACTCACCAGCAACCACACACCACACAACTGATCCATTAACCCAGGAACCTATCCTTGCAACAAAGCCCGTTGCCAACTCTGTCCACATATCTATTCAGGGGATACCATCATAGGGCCTAATCACATCAGCCACACTATCAGAGGCTCGTTCACCTGCGCATCTACCAATGTGATATATGCCATCATATGCCAGCAATGCCCCTCTGCCATGTACATTGGCCAAACTGGACAGTCTCTACGTAAAAGAATGAATGGACACAAATCGGACATCAAGAATTATAACATTCAAAAACCAGTTGGAGAACACTTCAATCTCTCTGGTCACTCGATTACAGACCTAAGAGTGGCTATCCTTCAACAAAAAAGCTTCAAAAACAGACTCCAACGAGAGACTGCTGAATTGGAATTAATTTGCAAACTGGATACAATTAATTTAGGCTTGAATAGAGACTGGGAATGGATGAGTCATTATACAAACTAAATCTATTTCCCCATGGTATTTTTCCCCCCCACGCCACCCCACACCCACTGTTCCTCAGATATTCTTTTTAACTGCTGGAATTAGCTTACCTTGCTTGTCACCATGAAAGCTTTTCCTCCTTTCCCCCCCACCCCGCTGCTGGTGATGGCTTATCTTAAGTGATCACTCTCCTTACAGTGTGTATGATAAACCCATTGTTTCATGTTCTCTGTGTGTGTGTATATAAATCTCTCCTCTGTTTTTTCCACCAAATGCATCCGATGAAGTGAGCTGTAGCTCACGAAAGCTTATGCTCTAATAAATTTGTTAGTCTCTAAGGTGCCACAAGTACTCCTTTTCTTTTTGTAAAGAGTTTGTAAGCTATATAGTTTGATATGCATTAGATTCTGTTTTGTTTAAATGGCTGATAAAATAAGTTGTGCTGAATGGAATGTATATTTCTGTTTTTGTAACTTAAGGTTTTGCCTAGTGGGATTCTCTATTTTTGAATCTGATTACCCTGTAAAGTATTTACCATCCTGATTTTTACAGAGGTGATTCTTTTACTTTTTCTTTAATTAAAATTCTTCTTTTAAGAACCTGATTGCTTTTTTCATTGTTCTTAAGATCCAAGGGTTTGGGTCTGTGTTCACCTATGCAAATTGGTGAGGATTTTTATCAAACTTTCCCCAGGAAAGGGAGTGTAGTGCTTGGGGGGATATTTGGAGGGGGGGAAGATGTTTCCAAGTGGGCACTTCCCCTGTTCTTTGTGTAACACTTTTGTGTTGGCAGCTTTTAACCTAAGCTGGTGAGAATAAGCTTAGGGGGTCTTTCATGAAGGTACCCACATCTGTACCCTAGAGTTCAGAGTGGGGAAGGAACCTTGACAAAGGGTACAGTTAAATTGTATGGGAACCAGAACTTTCTTGAGGACTGGTCCGACAATGTGAAATGAACTCCTGCAGACCATAACAAACCTCACCACCTTCTGCTCCCAGTGCAAGGCATGTTTTTTTGACCTTGACTTCTCCAACATAAATGTATAGCATCATGAATATTTATTTTAAAAAAATCCCCAAAGAGGATGCGAGAACAAACACCACCTGACAGATGAATAGTTGCATTACTTAATGCATTACCGGAAGGTGCTCATATACTACAGTGATAAGCACACTATTAGAAGCTACACAGAATAGGATGTTTCGCTTGAGTAAAGACTGCAGGATTGAGTCCATCATATATAGAAATGAGCGTAATTATTCAGAACTTTTGCCCAATGTAATAGGTTGTATGCGCCAAATTCAGTCTCTGACATTAGATCTCCCAGTTCTAATTAATTCTTTCACATTATTTCTGCTTATTTTTCATAAATGCAGTATTTTTGTATTCTTCAGTGAGACACAAAGCACTAAATGAACCCATAGAAACGGGAGAAAAGAAACAACCCTCGGATCTGCTATGGGAAATGAGTAGTTATTAATACAGAAATAGTCACTGAGAGGGAGAATGAGGGAGCACTGGAGTTCAAACCACCAACTTCAGACAACGGACCAATAAAAAAGAACATATGAGTAACATATTTCCATCACATTGACCATAGTGTAAGTTCAAGGAGAGATCCTATTATAAAATTTGAAAGCCAAAGTCATTTGGAAATGGTATGAAGGGCTGAAATGAAAGATCAATGACAAAACTTTCACTTTCATGAATCGCCAGAATGATCTTCCATGCTATATACTGCAGCAAGTGGTGTCTGTTTATTCCCTGTATTATCAGATGTTCAAGTGAATCATCTGCTAGACAGGAAAAGATTTTAGTTGGTTAGTGTGAATATGGCATAGTGTATAGGCTTCTTTTATGGTTTTCTCTTCACATTTAACTCACTCTGATGTTCTTTCCATGCTTGGTGACATTGGGAAAGGATGCAGTCAAATGACAAGGATGGAACAAAGATCTCCTTTGTGTACTAAGCAGTAAATCACTTGCAGAAATGACTATAGGAGTTGGTTGCAAAAATCTCTTTCTGCCCTGTATAAATGCATAACTGTCTGGTTTGGTGGTAAATAAATTAAGGTGTGTAGATTTTAATTACAAAATAAAAGCTATGGCCTGTCCCATGGGGAAGGTGTTGCATTTAGGATATATGGCCACTGGACCATGTCACACATGAGTTTTCAACCATTTAGCAAGTATGTGCCTAATTTTAGTACATAATCACCATTATTACATATTCACATACATAACTGCACTTGCAAAGACCACAATTAGCCATTTACACATACAAGAATGCAACAGAGTTCAGAGTGTTAATATCTCACAAGACTGGGCCATAGAAAACAGTAGATGTGACACACACCAGCCTGTACATGATATGGTTCGTTATTCATCCTTCGAGTTCAAGAATGACCATGACATCACTGATTGGTTTGGTTTCTGTGAACACGTCAGTGGCTGATCAGGGCAATTTGAGCTTTGAATGGTCTGTGGCACACTGAACAAGAGATTCCACTATAGGTTTCTTGATTAACAGCGGATATGCTGCTGTTGCAATATTTATGCTGCTGGCACTTCTGCTCTATCTCAGCAGTTCTTCTTTGCCCATAGACCGTAGCTCCAATATGGATGAGACTTCACCAGGTAGAATGATCATGAATGAGATCTTCACCAAACTCTGGGTCAATGTTGAATTGCCTCAAGTATAACTTAAGGGAGTCCTTGAAATGTTTTTTTCTGGCCTTCCTGAGAGCGCTCCCCGTGCTTTAGCTCACCATAACAGATCATCTTTTTCTTTCAATTGCTCATCTGACATTCTGGTGACATGGCCTGCCCATCTCATCTGTGATTTCATCAACAGAGTATGACATGGTAAGTGTCTGCTGTCAGTCTCTGCTGTCTGTCATCTGCTGCGCAATGTTCCTTTGTTCCTTTCTGGCTGATAGCGGGACACCTGGTAGTACTGGCACAAATGGGAAATGCATCACAACAAACAGTTCCAAGAACAATAGGAGTAAGTAGTTCTGTGGAAATGTCAAACAATGACAAAAGTGATTACACTGCACATCGACATCTCATTTTCTATTAAAAACAGTATGTAGCACATAGATAAGCCATAGAGCTCAAACCACTTTGCCAAATTAGGTAAGCATTACAAACCACATATTTTATACATGAGATGACTGATTCATAGATTCTAATGCCAGAAGGGACCATTGTGATCATCTAGTCTGACTTCCTGTATAACTCTGTCCGCAGCATTTCCCCAAATTAATTCCAATTGAGGGATTGTCTACATGGGAACACTCAGGAAAATTAATCTGAATTAGCTAAAATTGTGACTCAAATGTGAATTAGTTAAACTTCATTAAATACCTTGTATGGATCCTCCCAATCAGAATTAAAATGGACTCTGTTTAGTTTAATACACTTAAGTGAATTAAGATAAATCAAATTTGGACTATTTCAATTCTTATTGAGAGAATCCACACAGAGAGTTTAAAGGAGTTTAAGTAATCTGCTTTTAATTCAGACTTTTAGTTAATTCAATTAACTTTCCTGAGTGTCCCCATATTGAGAACAATAAGGAGGTTAAAATGAGCTGTTCCTAGTCACACAAAGAGTCTGTGGCATAGCTGGGAATATGGCTCAGGTCTCTGGATTTGCAGCACTGTGTTCAGTACATTGAGGTATGTCTACATAGATGGGAGCAAGCCTCACTGTCCACTAGATGGATAGCTACCTGAGCTTAGACAGAGAGGGTAAGGTGGCCTTGAATTTAGGCAGCTAGCCTGAGCCTCTGCTGGTGCCAGAATGTCCACGTGGCTATTTTTAGTGTTCTACCATGAGCTCCACTAACACAAGTCTGTCTATATGGGGCCAGGAGGTTCGACATACTCTGACACTAGCTAACCTCTTGGTATGAGCAACAGAATTGTGTGGAAGGGACCTGTTTAGGTATGTGGGGGTTGAGAAATGAGGGACATAGAGATTTAGAGTAAGTGTGAGATATCACTGGTGACTGAATGAAAAGTGGAGCGATGACTGAACCTATAAAAAAAACTCTTTAAAAACATTTCCTTCTTCCAAAATATGTTCCAATGACTGAAGAAAAAGGGATGAACCCCATAGTAATTTTGACTGCCTTTAATTTTAAAATGTTATTTTGTACAATATTTTCCTTAGTTCTATAGCTTCCTAATTCTTTTCATCAAGCAACCTTCTCCTTCATTTCCATCCTCACAACTCACTTCTTTTGTTCACTCCTCTATCACAAGATGCTCTGGTATTATATATTCTTACTTCTGATTGTTTAGAACTAGGTTATGACTCCATTTCTCACATGGAGAGTAGTTCCTTACTCTATAAGTAGTCCACATGACTACTCATAAAATAAAGGTACTACTTAATGTGAGTAGCAGTGGCACAGTCTCATTCTACATGCTGTGTTGTATATATCTAATTTCTGTGTGTGCCAAGGGGAGGGGGAATGATACTGGTTTTTATTCCTGACTCTGCCACCAACTTCCTGTGCAATCTTTGGCAAGTCACTTTTCTACATAGTTCAGTTTCTTCATCTATAATTTAATAATAATGACCTTCTTCACAGGGGTGAGACTTTATTACTAAATATTTGTAAAACCCTTTGAGATCCTCAAATGGGAGGCACATTAGAAATTCAGTGCATTATTACTGATCCATACTGTAAACTCATTGAGGCATCACCTTTCTTCATCTTGATAATGGAACATGTACATCACAGTCCCATACAAATAGGAAAATACTAAAATCACTCTATCTTTCTGGTTTTGATTGTGCTCTGCTGTCTATTACATGGACTTCTCATACTCTCTACATTTACATTGTACAGATGCTCAGATTTATGGTGGAACTTCTCATTGACAGGCCACTTTAAGATGTGTTTTGTCAGCTCATGGTATATGTGAGCATATATTTATATGGGTATTTTTCTCAAAAAGCTGATGTGTGCTGCATGAGGACATGGTCATCAAACTTTCAAACAATTGTTCAAGGAAAAAATATTAAATATTTTCAAAAGTTAAAGTGCTAGAAGTATAGCAGTAGCAACTAGAATCAACCATTTATGCCAGAAGGACTGGCACAGTGGTTTCAGCACCAAATTTAAATGAATGAGATTGGGTTTTGTGACAGTAATCTTGGTCCAAAATAACCCTCTCTTAGCAGCTTGGTATGTGTTATTTTTCCAGGCAGCTGCCCTCCTACCCCCAGAAGTGGCTGAATTTCATTGGTGAAATGGCTGATGCATATTTAGTTTGTAAACCACTTAAGTATAATTTGAGATACAAGAGAATATATTAAATTTAAGATCCAGAATCTGATATCTTTACATTGAAGTTATGGAGGAAAGTACTACTTAATGTGAGTAAGGTACTATTCAGTGGGTCACGTTGTGATAACCTTTATTCCTGATGTGTAGTGAAAATAGTCAAGGAACAATGTGCAATTCAGTATAAAATGAGCCTCAGAAGATACTGTATTTTGACATGTAGCATTCAGCAGCTCATAAATAGCAAAGACTTCGATGCCCAAAACCTAAATGACAACAGACAGAAGTGCTATTTCCCTTGCCAAATTACTTTGTTCAAATTGACAAACTACCAGTACTTTAGAATAGGATTGAATTCATCTTTAGACACACTGCAACACATAAGAATCTTGGTTTGATTAAATCAGTAGCAATGCAGTTTAAATCATAGTGCAAGCTTAATTTATTTCAAGAACAATTGTCCTTCTTGCACTACCATTTTTTGGTTGGAAGGGGGTGGGAGGAAGGATGGGGGAGAGCTCCAGGATAGTGGTACTAGCCACAGTAAGGCTTTTCTATCACTACACCTGTATACATTAGTCTTCTTGTTAGAGTGTTGGCTAATCCCTCTTTCTTAAAGAATAGGTTCAACTCTATGAACATTGCATGACTGAAAGAAAAATTACATGCTTTAGTTGTAGTTACCTATCAATTAATTTTACAAATCCACCCAATAATGTCATTACGGGTTCTGCAACTACTATTGGCCCAATTCCTGAAATGTACCAAACTGATTCTTCCTACCCTAAAATGTAGAAATTCATACAGATAAAGGACTTCTCATTGTTATATTTGTCATAAAGGCAAAAAGGCTGTGCATCCATAAGTAACACCTCAAAAAAAACCCATTAGGCTCACAGAGATTTAAAATGGAGAATGGAAGAGTCTGATCTGGAAGTACCAGCTCCGAAAGAGGGCTCATACTGGAATGACATCAGAAGTACCATGCTATCATGAAACATTATTACTGAAAGCCATGATTTCTGAAAGTGGTATCACCAGGAATAGGTTAGTGCCCTTAATCGATAGGTGATCATTACAATGCTTTGCCTTTACATAGCACCTTTCATCTCAGAGTACATAATACAATGACACACATTACTAAATTAAACCACACTATCTCAGAGAGACACAGAAATACTACTGCACTTATTTTGGGGGTATATATTCTGAGGTATAGAGATGTTAAATAATCGTGGAATTAGGTCACACAATGAGCCAATGGCAGACTCGGAAGCAGAGGCCAACAGTGATAATCTTGACCCCAGCTCTAACAACTAGCAGACTATGAGGAAAAGAGCCTCCCACAGTAATAGCCACCTACTCCTTATGGTTGGCTATAGCTTCCATTTGTGGCACTATCTTAGCTTTTGTTAAGAACATTCTCTCCTTTCATTATCTAAATTCCAAACTGTACTTTCCCAGACATAACAAGGAATACAAATATCTTGGCCTGGGGATGGAACAATGAATTCCATGCCTCAAGACCAATCATTTATAAATTTAATAGAATCACTTTGCTATCCAACAAGCGATGATGAATAATGCCCTCTCCTCCACTTTTATTTTTTCACATGTAACTAGCTGGTTTGATATCTGCATTTTAAAATAAAAGTCATTAGTGTTAACACCAAGGAGCACTTGTTTTGTGCCTTGGAGGCATTTTAATGCAACCTTTCTGCCAGGTAGTGTTGGCAGCAATATCTAAGTTGGTAGGGTTGGGTTCAATATCTAAGTTCCTCTTACCAGTACAAAGCAGAACTGTCTAAAGCCCCCATCCAATAATCTTGGAAAACTACACATCACCCCTGGACGCATCTGAGAGGCAATACTTCCCTCATCTCAAGTGCTGAATTTGTATGTAACAAAAGACAACTTTTAATAAAAGGGAAAGGGAACTCAGCATTCATTTGTGAAAGCACCACAATTCGAAAAGCATGTGACCATAAGCAAACACCACCCCAACAGTATGTTAAACAGTGTCCTTTGCCTCAGTTTCCCACCTTTTGGTGTGAAAATCCAAAGAATGAATGTCCCTTTAACATGACACTCACATTCCCCTCCACTGCACAGCTCACTCAGAATTGGTTGTTCTTGGTCAGTGAAGACCCAGAGTTCAGAGGTGCGTTCAGGGTTCACTTTCCACCCTGAAAACGGGGTGTTGAACAATGGCTCTGCTGCTGCAACTGGTTTACTGGTAATGCTATTTCTGCTGTTGTTTGCTGCTTCTTGCCACTGCTGCTGCTGTTTTCCCTGCCACTATTTTCTCTACTATCATTGCAGCTGTTTGCCACTCACTGCCACTTCTGCACTGGTGTGTTCTGAGGTTCCACTGCTTAGGCCAGTCTTATTGATTTCACTGAGTAGCAGTGAACCTCAGTGTTGTTTTTCCCCTAGATCTGCTCCTCAATGATTCATCACTAGTCCACACCATGGCAAGAACACCCTCTTTCTTTCATTGGGAGTTGGCATCCCTACTCCCTGCTTAGTAAGTGAGATTCAGTTTAGGGTGACCCCCTCAGTTAGGACAGACTAAGTACAGTTTTGCTGCCCTTTATTCATAAAATAATGATAACATTTCCATGCCCCTGTATTCAATACTAAAGTTGAAGTGCAATCAAAAATTAGCCCAAAGTGATCACTTTGGCAAAGCAGCTCCATATGCTGAGCACTTAGGCAGAGTAGGCGTGACTATGCAAATACTGTCTGCTCCTGAAGCCTTTTCCCCCCATTCATCACTAAATGTCAGGGAAGAGCTCATTCAGACCCAGCTTGCATTAAAATATGAATTCCATAAAGTACTTCAGCTCAGAACAGCATGACCTACTTGTATGTATGTGTCCTGATTTCCATAGGTGCTGAGCTACTCCAACTCTCATTAAAATCAATGGGAGCTGCAGCTGCTAGCACTTTGAAGAATGATGCTAGTAATATTTACAACCAATCCAAATGAGAGAGGTCAGGAAAAAAAAAACATTGCCATAGAGATTAAGCCTTACTCACAAGAAGACTTTTTGGTCTCGTATATGTATCCTCTGACCTATCGTTTCTTTCAAGGGGATCTTGAAAGAAGTAGTTAAAAATAGTTTCAGGGGGCTATACCTTGGCCTGGGCTCTTTTGAATCTCACAAGCTAAGCAGAGCCATACCTTCCAGTCAACGTGAGGACTGAAAAATCTACTCGGAAAAGCCAGGATGCTGTAAGAAATGGCCCAAATGATTCAATATCAAACTAAGACCCTTGCATAGCATTAGGAGGCACTGTGCTGCAAGAGGAGCTACCTTTTGATGGAGTGAGGGCTATTGGTTGTCATTAAAAACCCTATGATAATTTGTGAGAATAAGAGTGTTAGCCCTGATGTCTGGGACAAATACCAAATTGAATAGTCACATTCTACCTACCTAAAAGTCCCCCTGCAGTTTCAATTATAGAGTACTCATTAAAAAGAAAGGGAGGACTTGTGGCAACTTAGAGACTAACAAATTTATTTGAGCATAAGCTTTCTTGAGCTACAGTTCACTTCATTGCATGCGATGAAGTGAACTATAGCTCATGAAAGCTTATGCTCAAATAAATTTGTTCGTCTCTAAGGTGCCACAAGTCCTCCTTTTCTTTTTGCGAATACAGACTAACACAGCTGCTACTCTGAAACCAGAGTATTAATTGTTATTGGATCTATAGGGTTGCTGCATAAAGGCTTTTTCCACCTTGCACCCCAGTGGCAAGTGAAGTGATCTCGGAGTTTATGAAGTTTTTAAAGCTCTTTGGATGAAAGGTAGTCTATAAATATCAGTTATCTGATCAGCTCAGTTTCTGAATGCCACATAAAGAGGGATATCTTGATACTCTTCCCAGACCTTTTTTGCACAATCAAACCTCCCTCTTCTGCATATTCTATTACCACCTTCTAATGATTGGAGATGTATAATCAGACTTCAGAAATGAGGCATGCTGCTGCATCATTCATAATGAAATGCATTCCTTCTTACAGCAACACAGGGTGCAGCTGGCTTCTATGCTGTTAGTAAGAGCATCAATCCAATAAGCAAACATTCAGTCTTAGCTGATGTGCTTTTCTGTTTAGCAACATTTGTTTTAATTGCTGGGCAGATAGGACCAAACTGTACCCAGTACATCTACCTGTCATTTCAATGTCTGGGTGCATAAAGGCACAGAAAAATTAATAATGACCAATGTAATACTTATCTATTATCAGAGGCTGCTATGTAAAGAATATTTAGTAAGTGCATGGTGATCACATCAGCTAGGACATTACATTGCTGGAAGCAACTACTATTTACGATGCACAAGATTCAAAAGTAGCATCAATTTGAGCTGCACAGAGGAGGATAAAACAAACCCATAAAAGAGCAGTGTTCCTAAAATACTCTAATTCCCCCACCCACCTTTCCCCAGAATATTAGAGAGAAAAGGTGGGGTCATTTCTGTGTTTATGAGGGATACTAAAAATTCCAAAATAGCGAGTGGGCAGCATGGATATGATACAGACAAAAGGTCAAAAAGAATAAATTTCTACTCTTGAACAGTGCGCGCGCACACACACACACACACACACAGACATGGGAATTGCTGCTTAAGACTTTCCCTTTCTTTCTCTACAAATGTGCAATAGAGCTTATTCAGAGCCAGTATCTCATATGTAATATATTTAGCTAGTGTAACAGACAGAATATTAACTCAGTAATATTTTGCAAACACTACGCCTGCTTTGGGCTCATCGCAGAAAGTTACAAGTGTTCAATAAATCAAATCAAACATGGTTATTGGGTAACCTAACAACTATTGTCTCATTGAGCTTGATCCCACAAGCACTCTGGGCCAGATTTTTAAAGATATTTAGGAGATGAAACATTCAGATAGGAACTTGGGCACTTTTGGAAATCCCACTAGGTGCCTAACTACCATTGTCCAGTAGGCACCAATCTACATCTTTAGGCACCTAAATAACTTCAGAAATCTGGCCCTCTGTTACTAGAACTCCCTATATATATATATGAGCATGGGGAGAAACACCATTGCACAAAAGGATGTAAGACCAAGGTCTTTTATTTATGACCAAGGCAGGTTTGAATCCCATCCCCTAGAAGTAAAAACAAGCCAAAAGTGAGGAAGATTTGAAATGTTGATCCTTCTCTAGTAGCATGCTTCCAGTGTTTCAACATCCTTTCCAAGCTGTTAGCCTGTGATAAACCCCCTGTAGCAGGGATAATTATGATCACCAAAAGGAGGAGGGAATTGAGTGAAAAATCTGTTCGTTTTCCATTTAAGCAAAAATGTTTTCTTATACCAAAAGGAGGAGGCAAAAAGTGCTTGATAATCTTATATGAAGTGCAGGTGTTGGTAATGTTTATATGTTGAGCATCAAAAATATACGAAGTGTATTGTAGAAAGCAAAATGATCAATTTATGTAATTTGAAGGAAGGAGAGGGGTTGTAAATTTTCCAACAGGCCTAGATCCCTTGGAATTTTACCAAAAAATATTTAAAAAATTAAAAATTGTCTCTGTGTGATTTCCCTGTGAATTTTATTTCCCATTTGGTGCCATCTGGTCTGTTTCAAAGTATATTTATTTAGACTTAATATAATTTCTCTTCAAATCTTACTGTACAATCTTTAATATACAACACAGATAAACACCAGCTGTTTTTGGTCAAATAAATGGCCCCTTTTCTAAATCTTTTTGTTTTACAAAGTTTTTGCCTCTTTTTAAAAATAATCATTGTGATTTTTCATTTTTGTTAAAAATTTCTTTATAAGTTTATCAACATTCTTAATTTTACCAAAAAAAATCAGTTTTTGCAGTAAAGAAAAAAATTCAATAAATACTTCAAAACTAAAGAACTTGTGGGTTATCTAAAAGGAAAAATGGCTCTATTTGAACCCAGCAGAATGGAACCAACTTTGAAATTTCAAGATCTTGCACCATTTTTTTCTTCCATTTTCCAGCAATCTCTAATAAAATATCCCAATATGAATGTAATGGAAAGGTTCTGCCAGTACCAACAAGACATGATATATTCATGCCTCATGTGCCAATACAAAACAGAGTCTTCCACAGGGATTAAAACCTCCAAATCAATCACCCAAAGCCCCAGAGATGAGGCTTGCAATATTCCCAGAAGTTTAAGGGCTAGTCTCCAGTGGAGTGATACTGATTTACATAAGCTGATGAGCGGGCTATAGATCAGTACATTGTCAGACCAAGGGGAGAAGAGAAAAAAGCCCAACCAGCAGACTCTCTTGTAAGAACTAGAGAACTGTCATACTGTTTACACTCCAGAAACATCATCTCTCTAGCAGGGGTGATTTAGAAATATTCTGAAAGTAAGTGAGCCCCATTAGGAGAAGAATTATCACCACAAACCTCCTTCCATTTGGTGGTGGACTTTTAACAAGAGACTCCCAGAATCCATCTCTGGCAGGTCTCTTTCTTTGTCTCACCTCCCAGGCTTTGTCTGACTTAGTACATCAGTCTTGGAATCTTTGCTCTACTCATATGGAGTCCTCTGTCCAGTAAATGAAAACAGATAGAGGCAGCGTGGATGCTTTGCAACTCTGTGTTTCCTTCCTAAATCCACTGAAGCATGAAGTGTCACTAACAGAGAAATTAAAATACATGGTTCCTTGGTTTTCAGGAATGCCACATTAATTTAAGATTAAGCTCCAATGCTGCCCAAGCCAGAGACAGGGTTAGGACAGGAGAGATAATGAATACACCAGGCCAAAAGTTAGGATAACAGATAAATAATCAACCACTGCAGAAGAGGAACTATATGGGGAGTAAGATAATGCTGATTACTTTACGCTGAGAATTGAAATAGCTTGTGGTAATGATTAAACACTGAAATACACTGGTAGTTTGAAAGAGATAACAGCAGAAAAGCATCCTTCCCTGCCTTGAAAATCATATCCTGAGAATGTTAGGATTATTATCATTTTTATTTGAAACATTACCTTAATATAATAAAATGTGCTTGGCTGATTTTCCAAAAACATTTAAAGGAGATGTTTTCCCATTTGGGCTTCCCATTAGCTATAACCAATATATGTATTTATTTAAGACTTTTTCAGGTTCCTCAGAGCTCAACTCATTTTCTTTCACTTCTACCTCTAAAAGAGACAGCACACCTTTTGCAATCAAATGCACACATCATGGGCCTGATTCAATCTCAATCACACAACATAATGAGGGGTAAATCACTAAGGTCAGTGCCATTAGACCACCATACAGCTTCATAGTTTTATTTTTATTGTACTTCTAGTTAATCTATTTCTTATTAACTACTAGATAAGAGAGGATACATTTCCATGCAATAGAACCTATCTGGTGGCTGTACTCTGACAGGTGCAAGATCTGGGTTCAATTCCTCATTTGAATCTATTGTTTCTCAAAGCTACCAGGGTTTGGGAAATGCTGCAGGAGCAAAGCATTCAGTTCTCACATCACTGAGCAGTGATCCCTTTTACAGCCAACCCAGATAGTGTATTGAATATTGGAATCATGGTCTATTCCTCCTTAATCCATAACCCAGGGTCAGTCATGGGCATACATTTTCTGCATGTGTTGGAGAGGGAAGAAATGGAGGTATCATCAGAGTTCCTACAGGTATACAGAAGTGTTTTCTTGATGTGCAGAGGAGGTCCCCATATTTTAATATACAGACACATGTGTGGGACATACTGGGGCACAATCCAGACTAGTGAGGGGCTGTGTCACCCCTCCCCTGAAACCTTGGGTACCTTACAATGCCACCTCGGCCACTCACAAACAACCTTCCAGCATGCAAGCCACACCCTGAATGCCTGTGGGTAACTGCAGTCTGCCAGTCACACCATGGCTCTCACCAGCCTTGCTTATACTGCTGGGTGACTTCAACAAACACGCAGTCCCAGATTTTCCCCTAGAAATTTACATCCTGTACTGCCAGCCCTCTCCAGACAGTACAAATATATTAAGTCCATTATTCCTTTAAGATATCGGTTCTCGACTCGTGGTCCATGGCCCGCATGCAGCCCATTTAGCACACAGCTGTGGTTCAGCTCAGCTGTGTGTTAAAGGGTGGTCCGCATTCCGGGGTCCCGCCAGGTTCCCGGCTACCCAGAGTGGAGGGGTATGAACTGCCATGCCGCCCAGTGCTGCGGGGTTGATGTCAGGGCTGCTGGCCCACCTCGCGTGGCTGGAGTCTGGGATCAGGGCTGCCCACCAGCCTTGCAGGGTCAGGGGTCCGGGGCTCCTGGACAACCCCACAAGGTGAGAGTCTGGGGTCAGGGCAGCCAGCTGGTGGGGGTCTGAAGTGGGTATCCAGGGTCCAGGGTCAGGATCCAGGCTCCCGCTGCCCTGACACTCGGCCCCTGTGGTCCAGGTAACACATTGTGGGCCGTATAATGTGTAATACGTTGAGAACCACTGCTTTAAGGGAATAATATGTCAGTTTATTATTGTAAATAGAGTTACGCACAACCTTCAGCTGAAACACACTAGATTAGATAAAACAGTAACACAAGTTTATTAACTACAAATAGATAACTTTTAAGTGAGTATAAGTAACAAGGCATAAAAGTCAGAAATGATTGCAAGTAAAATAAAGGTAAAACACTAATATCCACCTAAGAAACTATCTTAGTTGCAAAGCAAACTTTCTTATCACATGCTCCAGCATATTACTGACCAAACTTTCAGGTCAGGACCCCTCCCACAGAATCGAATGGCTGTTTCTTTTTGTCTTCTCTGATGCAGAGAATGAGGTGGGCAGGGAGAAATATAGAGGTGTCTTGGGGTCTTTGTCCTTCCTTTTTTATAATTCTAGTCCCACTCTTGAAAAACGATTGCAGCTGAGAACCAGGAGGTAAAGAAACTATTGGAAGGATGTTCCCTGCTGGGTTTGTTCACCTATTTGAAGTTACTTTGTTTTCTCTTCCTGCTTGATGACTCTGTTTGCTTTCTAAGTGCAAATTACGGCAAGCACACATTTCATTGTTTAGGACAGACCTGTTTGCCAATTTCTGCTTGGGCAGGGTTCTGGGGTTTGGAACATGTATTAATAACATCATAGATGGGAATCTTATAACTTCACATATGGTGTTCTCATACATATTTTATCAAGTGATACTTTACAAGGCAATATTTTGTACAATATTATTACAATAGTGTGAAAGGTGTGAATACAGGGGTGTAGTCTGTCACAATGTGTCATTTCTAAAACTTTATGGCCAGAAATATCACATTTTAAAGGGAACTGATAGGAGAGGGGAAAGAGTGAATAGACTGGGAACGGAAGAGAACTTCTGAATTGTCAACCTGCAAAGGCAAGACAAAACAGTGTAGAAACAGAAAGCATTCATTACTGTGAGAGAATGACTGTGCTACATAAAAGCACATAGGATCTATGGCTTTTAGTGATGGATAAGAAAAGCTCTCTGCCAGGGCAGACCAACACATCTTGCAGCTTAATGCTTGAGGTTACCAAATGTACGGCACAATTTTCCCTCTCACCTGGGACTGGGGAAAAACACATTTATTTTGCAGAAATTATGGAGAGGATGTGTTGCAATAGATCATATCTAATCCATCCACATAGGACTGTTCCCTACTGTATGTTCCCCAGTGCCAAGTTCAAAGAAATTCTAACTATCTCAAACACAGGAGATTCAGACACATCCCTTCACAGATTTTTCCACAACCTAACAGATTCCTACTGAGCCAAGTTCATCTCTGCATGGAAGGGATGGTTGGGAACGGAGATGGTTGAACCAGGTAAAAACAATTTTGTGGTGGAAAAAATGAAATATCAAAGTTGTTTCCACTTTGTAGGGTTCAAAACAGAACTTTTGTTTTTTGGAACACCTTTTATGAAATGTGTTTTGGAAAATGGCAAATTTTCAATTATTTGAATTTTGATTTTTCCTCTCCTTCTTTTTTTGATATTGAGTGCAATAAAATGAAAGCTGTCCACGTTTTTGCTTTCAATTTTCATTTTTTAAAATTCTCATGGTTCTTTGTGCTCTAATAAGCTAAGCCACTATATTCATTCTTTCCCAGTGGATAGTGGGTGAACTTGTCTTTCCTTTCTGAAGACACAGGAGAATTGTGGGAAGGGTCTGGAGGACTAGCAGCCCTTGAGTGGAGCTAACCTGGGTCCACACTGTGGATTGGTTGTGTTAGCTGCTGGCGAGTAGTGCTAACTTGTGTTTTAGCCTATACTCCTTTTGGGGTCAGCAGACTTGAGTTAAAAGCACCATCACACTTAAGTTAATGGTTTTGATGTGAGGACAGGAGTCATGCTGGGGGCCAATTCAAATGATAATTCAAGTTAATTTTGCAGTAAAGATAAGCCTTTTGCTCTGTCAGAAAGAAGACACAAGAAACAGCTCCCCCCCAATGGTCCAGTTTGGAACTACTGCTCCTGTTTTAACTTTCTCTTTGAACAAAACATTCAATTAAATAAGAATCTGGAATATGAGTTTTGCCATAATATTCTAGGAAATAAACACCAGTACGGACAAAATGGCCTTCTTCTTCAATGACATTACACATGCAACCCCAATGATTTTTCTACTATGCAGCCTACATTTTTTCCCTTTCTCAGTTTTTTCCCATTGCTCTGTAATGGTGCCAATCCACTTATTTAGATGTGAGACAGTTCCAGCCCTCTCCCCAGCCCTGATTAAATATAATAAATGGTTCAGCATGGTGCATTTGCTTAATACAGTTATACACAGTCAATTGTCTTCACTTCTAATGGAACATTATGCACATTAAATTTAGTAAGGCTTAAATGCTCCATCTGCTCTGAAGACAGAGTGTAAAATACTGTCTTTGGCATGTTTTATGCTGTACTGTGTACGTATCATTGTTATAATGTATTGAATATAGTAAAAAGTCAATAGCGATCAGAACAATTTTGTTTCGTAGCT
This sequence comes from Dermochelys coriacea, assembly GCF_009764565.3. Taxonomy (NCBI): domain Eukaryota; kingdom Metazoa; phylum Chordata; order Testudines; family Dermochelyidae; genus Dermochelys; species Dermochelys coriacea. The sequence continues at coordinate 92,456,468 of NC_050073.1, read as the reverse complement.
TTAGTTCTTGGATGACTTGCATGTTGAAAGAGGCTTGTTTTGAAACTAGGGAGCTTTAGTATCATTCTAAATTAAGTCCATAAAATATATTTGGTTTTGGAAGTAGAAGACTCAGTGAACTGGTCGGGTGACATGGAATCTTTCATCCCTGGCTGACCCACTCAGATTCTACCCAGGTTGGCAGTGATTGAAGGTAATTATGATTTGATGACTGCTTAGTCATGTACATGAAATGAGGTGGTCATGTCTGTCTAGTTCCTAATGAATCTTGGTGTTTCTACTGGTGTTCCTGTCACACACAGGATGAGAAAAACAATACCAAGGCTAAGGAATGACTGAGTCATGCTGACTGAATGACCATTTACTCCCAAAAATGATCTTTCCAGGTCAATATGGAGTCACTTCAGAGGGGCAGTGTGAGGGAAGCTTGCCTTGATATTTCCTAGGTTGTATATTTTTTTGGGAAAATTGCATACTTAAATGTCCAGAATTATCAGTCCAGCATCTTTCACCAGCTCTAAATCACTTCTGGTATAAATAAAACTATTTTTATAAGTGAAGCTCAAAACAGGCAGCAAAATTGTGTGTGTGTGTGTGTGTGCATGCGTGCATGTAAGTGTGCGCATGTATGTGCGTGTGCATATGTGTGTTTTGTACACATATTAATAATAATCTTAATGTAGGAAAAACATAATTATTCGATATATAAGTAAATTGTAAAGTCAAATTTTCAAACTTTACACACACACACAGATGCACAGTTACTTTTGTCAAACTAAGTCAGACAAACAGTTAAACACCGTGCAAGTCAAGAATTTGCACAAACACATGGTGTGCACAATTACCTGATAAGTGCATAAGAGAGGGTATTAGGCCAGACTAATGTGAACTGTATTATTTCAGCAGGCACAATCCTTTTTCACAGGTATAACTTATGAAAATTCAGCCCACAGTCAATGCCATATTAAATCTGATGAGATGCATGTGTAATGGTGATAAGTCCCTTTTTTCTAAGAGAAACAATCTGCAAGACCCCAAATAGTAACTAGCTGCTAGGATGTAAAAGGGTGACATTATTAATAATACTACAGTCATTTCTAAAGCACTCATCACTGTAGCCAGTTGGATGCATTTTATAATGCATACATTTTCATATACAAGAACACCCTGGATAGCTCACACCCCAGTATCTCTTAATGAGTGGGTTAGACTTCTTGTGGTGCAGCCAATTTATCAGAATAGTGCCTGCATGAACAGATAATTTTTGCAGTTTACCCTGAAAATAGCAAGGTATAGACTCAATCTGATCTTTGATGAGAGCAAGTTCCAAAGCAACAAGTTCCCAACCAACAAATCCTGTATGCTGGCTACTATGAGGTTTGTCCTAGGCTTTTGTCATGCACAGTGACCCCACTGACCACGATTGCCATGGCAGGGCATGGAGAGAAAAATGACCTTCCAAGATGCCAAGGCCCAGACCATGCATTGTATAGGAGGACCAAGATCTTCAGGGCCAAGACCCTTATTTTCAACTGGGTTTCAACTCAGCCTCAGATGAAGCATGGGCACAACTGGGAGTACTTCTATCGGTCTGCATCCACAAGACTGGTAGTTATGGGTGTATTCACCTATGTAAACTTTTGCTTTTTTATGTACTATGTCTTGAAATCTTTAAGGACTCTGTACTCTACAGAAAGAGGCAGCCAGATTATTTACATCTCAGTGCAAAGATTGTTTGCTCTGCCATGGAGACTTTACTTTTGTTTTTTCTTGCTTCCAATCTAAAATTCAGATCATTCTGACCATAATTTTCTGTCTACAATTTTTGTTCAGGAACAACATAACAATAGATGCAAACTTGCAGCTCTGCCCATAATTAACAGTGGGTAAAAGATTGTGGATGCAGTGATTTGCAGACTTAAACTTGTACCCGCCCCCCCCCACAAAAATAGAGGCTATCTTTGAAAAATTAGAGCTTACATGTCTATTACAAAGTTGTTGTAATACAACTAAATAAATGAGAGAGTACACTTGCTTTGTAATTAGGTATCTTCTATTTCCTTATTCTTTGAGAGATTAAAGCCAGTATGTTTTATTACTAATGAAACCAGAAAGCTGCTCTTGAAAACAAATAGACACTCCAGTGTTTTGAAACATGTGGCTTTAGTTTTGATCAACATTTGGGGATACTCTCACATTTGCAGAAATACATGGAAAAGCCAGGAAGCTAAAAGAAGTGTTACCTACTTTCTGACACCATTCAGAAAGTTTTCTGATCTGAGGGTTATTAATTCTTTCTTTAGTCTTGGATGAATTAGGAAGCCAAGAACTTTGAGGTGGAAGTCAATTATGTGTAAAGAGAGTCCATTATTTACAGCACCATTATGTCCCCAATTGAATTATGAAAGTCTATCCCAGTCATCTGGAAATCACCCAGCCTTATTAACTAACATGTCTGGGTAAATTAAAATATTATGATTGAGATAAATCATGGACCACCCAGAGGAATTAAACAGGAGTCTGATGTCTTCTTCAGTACATTTCTCATACCATAAACTCCATTAAAGAAGACATGTTATAAAGCAGAAAAGAATAGAGATGGCAAGATTTTTGCGTGTGTGTGCAAGGAAAAGGCAGATTTGAAAGTCTGAGTTTTCTCTCTGAGGAAAAGAAAAGAGGGTCTAAAGAGGCTGCACCTAACAGAAGAAGAGATGAGGATGCTACTGTATTGTCATGATTAAAAATTATAAGGCCATTGTTTCCCACTTGTCAAAGCAGTCTGATAAAAAAACGAGTGGCTCTTAGCAAAATGCTCTCCTGGATGAATCAATGGAACAAAGACAAGAGTCCACAACTAATCACTAAATAGATCCTTCAGCTTTCTGTTTTCCTGCTTGCTGATATTTTTATATTCTCATTTCCAACATTTTAGTTTTGCTGTTTAGCAGTAGCAACAACGACAAACATTAACCATTTAGTACCCAAGTGATGCTACAGTCTGATACCAGTGTCTGAAAAAGACCTCTGAGAACCTTTTCATCTCCTTGTTTGGGAACCAAGTTAGCAAAGTCTTTCTTTGTTTTTAAGTCTTTGTTTGCAACCTTGAAGTATATTTAGTTGAAACTAGCAAATTCCTGCCATAAGGTCAAATGAGGACCAATATTATCATAAAACAGGATTTTTGTGCCCTCCACTGGATTATGTAAACTAAACACACTTTCACCCTGAGCTCTTAGCACAGGCTTCAAGTGGTCTTGTCATGGGTAAAACATGAGTAAACTTAGAACTGTTCACTTTTGTTCTCAATGTCACCCTTACCTCATTTCTGTTCTCTCTCTCTGCCTTCTATCTCCCGATTAACTTGCCTGCCACCTTCCTAGTGCTGTGTACTCTGCCTCACCACTCATCCCTGAGTAGCAGAAGAGTTGTTCTGTTTCATATTCCTTATGGAAAGAGGCCCACATGCACTGTGCGTACCATGTCTCAGCCAATGGCCCAGCTTTTTCAATGTTATGTGTCTTCCCTAGTGGCCCCCCAGTCTGAGAGATGAGGTTGGTATCAGTAGAAGGGGCAAGTACAGCATGTCAGGAGTGTAGCTGATGGAGCATAGACAGGTGGGCATGGGGGTCCACCAGTCAGCACTCACTGTAGCGAAAAAGCAACTCTACTAGCCAATTCTTGACCCTCAGAGCTGGCCAGTCCCTATTATAATTATTTATTTTGTGTGTTACTGTGGTGCCTAGGAGCCCTAGTCATGTACCAGGACCCCATTGTGCTAGGTGCTGTACAAACACAGAAAAAGGAGACCAGTCCCTAAGGTGTGAAACTTGCATAAATTGTGCCCTAACAGTTGAATCTAGCTTCTTTTAAAAGGTCCCTGGATCTTGAGAAACACTGTGGATGCATGATTTATAAGGGTCTAAGGCTTATCATTTAAAGAAATGGTGTTGTCCATCCTTGTTCCCTATGGGCAGTAGAGTCTTCACTTTTTAAATAGAAAGAGTTAATTTCAAGGAGTTACATTATAACATCTGAAAAATGGAGATAATTTAAGATGAATTGTTCATGCAGAGAAATCGATTTTACAATTAAATGAGAGATTCAACAACTTTTTTGCAATTTAATAAATCATAATAACAGAAGAGATGGGTTGGGGCTAAACTTCTCAACCCTGTTGTCTACCTGCAGACACAGCCAAAACACCCCTGGGGAATACAAAAACAATAACCCCTTTCCCTTTCCACTGAGCAGGGACATTCATTCACAGGAATGACAGACACACAGACAAAGTCAGATTTGCTTTTAGGAAACAAGATCTCAATCCATTTTCAGTCCAAACAAAGACACTTTGCCCAGTGCTTAGAAAAGATGATTGCCATGATTCCACTCCTGGCCTCTTACTCCTAGCTCTGACAATGAGATGCTGTGTCTACTCTCAAAACCCCAGTTTCAATATCTATAAAGTGGGGTTAATAAAAATGAATTGTCTACCTGAAATAATGTAAGTCTAAATTAATGTCTGTAAATTACTCTGTGATCCTCAGATTGAAGGAGATATTAATTCCTGAGTTAAGTAAGGGGTGAACATTTAAATATAGATGCCACTTTGCTCAAAATCTTGTAAGTGAATTTATTGCTGATGAAAGATGCCAGACTGACAGCATCAGAAACTATGCAGACAGCATGAAAAGCAGCCGCACAAGCTTCCTCCATGCCAGATCTTGCCAACATGTCTGTTTTGACATGCTGCCAAGTATTGCCAGCTATGTTGGTTGTTTTGGTGATATGGATATTTGACCATTAGGAAATGGACTGAGATAAAACACTTCTCTTATCTGAATATATGTCATTGAAGAAATAGATCACGAACATACCTACCAAACTAATTATTGAAAGGACCTGTTTATTACCTTCCTTCCTATTTTCTTCTTGACCCCCAACTCTTCACTTGACATTGCTCTAAATTCACACAATAAAAGTAAGTGGGCAATTATTTTAAAATACAACAATGACTATTCTTTTCTCTCGCAAGGCTATCTCGTGTAACATTGTCAAGGTATACACACTTCCAGCAAAACAACCTTACTTGGAGCCTTGCTGATGGATTCCCAACTGGTTAACACTAGATATCAAAGTTACTATTGTCAAACTAAACACCAGCCTTTGATATCATTCCTGTTTCTGTGGAAGCTGTGTACTTGACTCCCCCTCACCCCCCTTCCCCAGTTTTAGGTTATGGATTTGATGTTGTTGAGGGGAAAAAATAAAGAAAAGGGAATCACTGCCACAGATCCTGAAACTGTGACTCACCAATCTGTCATCTTGCTATGATCTAGTTACAGTGAAGAAGATATCAAGCTTCCCCACATACCAAGAGCACTTCAGTTTGCAAACTCAACATCTGTGCAACTCTGATGAAAGTGGCAACAGCTGAAGTGCATAGGTGTCTTACAAGGGCTTTAGATTGTGCACTTCCTTTTGAGTTAGTTTTGTTTTATTGTCCCTGGCTTTGGCTATGGGACACCATCTTTGGAATGAGACACAAAACCAAAGTTCTTATTACTTATCATCATTAAATGAGTGGCATAGCACTTTTTCACAAATCACAGATGAATTCCAATTATTTTGAATTCTACTTCTCTAAATTCTAAGTTTCATGTTCCAAACTGTGGTGTAACGTTCCTGTGCACTGCCTCATTCCACCCCAGAGTTAGCTGCATTTCAATGATGGGTGAAATTATTCCTGTATTTACAGTTTTTAAAGAGATTTGAAAGATCATTTTACATTCCTACAGCATCTTTCAAAACAAAAACATTTTGAAGATTTTGTTTTGTTTTGTGTCTTGAGGACTTTTTACGCTGATTCATCCTCCAAATACAAGGAGTTTACAAAACAAATCCCAGATCTGATTTTCTTTGAAGGTCAGCAAATTATTTAAGCTACTCAACCCACTGCCTATTGCAATGAGATGTGTCCCTTTAATAAGCAAGGAATTATTACATTGACCAATTACTTTAACATTACATTACACTGTCCTACACAATAAAGCAACCTGGTCACAACAGACATGCACAGAGTGCAAGAGAATGGTATTTTCTCCCTCTTTTTTTTTCTGGCTAGCTGATTATGCAAAGTAGTGTAAAGGTCAGTTCTTCCCAAAACAATTGCAGAGTCCCTTTTATAGTTCTTCTGTTTTAGCACCAATAAAAGAAAATTACAGGGGCATAGGAAGATGTCAGAAATATGCAGCTTTCATAGGTTGTTTCAGCACTTAGGATGGCTCTCCATAAATTAGACAACTGAGTAGTATGGAATAGGACTGGATAACTCAGGAAGTAGAATAAGAAGGCTTTCAAATCTACTTTAGGTTACTGCAATTCAGCCTAGTACATTAGTAATCTACTGCTAAGAAGGCCTGATGGTGTTCTAAATAAGGCAGAAAACTCATTCCTGTTGCTAGGTGGGAAGTGGGCTTTTCACAAGAGCCATCTCCTATGAGTGTCACCTTTCTTCATAGTCTCATAGATTCATAGATTCATAGATACTAAGGTCAGAAGGGACCACTCTGATCATCTAGTCCGACCTCCTGCACAGCGCAGGCCACAGAATGTCAACCACCCACTCCTATGAAAAACCTCACCCATGTCTGAGCTATGGAAGTCCTCAAATCATGGTTCAAAACTTCAAGGAGCAGAGAAGCCTCCCTCCAGTCAACCATGCCCCATGCTACAGAGGAAGGCAAAAAAACCTCCAGGGCCTCTCCAATCTGCCCTGGAGGAAAACTCCCTCCCAACCCCAAACACGGCAATCAGCCAAACCCTGAGCACATGGGCAAGATTCACCAGCCAGATACCCAGGAAAGAGTTTTCTATAGTAAATCAGATCCCATCCATCTAATATCCCATCTCAGGGGATTTGGCCTATTTATCCTGAATATTTAAAGATCAATTACTTACCAAAATCCCATTATCCCATCATACCATCTCCTCCATAAACTTATCGAGTAGAATCTTAAAACCAGATAGATCTTTTGCCCCCACTGCTTCCCTTGGAAGGTTATTCTAAAACTTCACTCCTCTGATGGTTAAAAACCTTCGTCTGATTTCAAGTCTAAACTTCCTGGTGGCCAGTTTATACCCATTTGTTCTTGTGTCCACATTGGTGCTGAGCTTAAATAATTCCTCTCCCTCTCCTATATTTATCCCTCTGATATATTTATAGAGAGCAATCATATCTCCCCTCAACCTTCTTTTAGTTAGGCTAAACAAGCCCAGCTCCTTGAGTCTCCTTTCATAAGACAAGTTTTCCATTCCTCGGATCATCCTAGTAGCCCTTTTCTGTACCTGCTCCAGTTTGAATTCATCCTTTTTAAACATGGGAGACCAGAACTGCACACAGTATTCTAGGTGAGGTCTCACCAGTGCCTTGTATAACGGTACTAAAACCTCCTTATCCCTACTGGAAATGCCTCTCCTGATGCATCCCAAAACCGCATTAGCTTTTTTCACAGCCATATCACATTGGCAGCTCATAGTCATCCTATGATCAACCAATACTCCAAGGTCCTTTTCCTCTTCCGTTACTTCTAATTGATGCGTCCCCAACTTATAACTAAAATTCTTGTTATTAATCCCTAAATGCATAACCTTACACTTCTCACTATTAAATTTCATCCTATTACTATTACTTCAGTTTACAAGGTCATCCAGATCCTCCTGTATAATATCCCGATCCTTCTCTGAATTGGCAATACCTCCCAGCTTTGTATCATCTGCAAACTTTATTAGCACACTCCCACTTTTTGTGCCAAGGTCAGTAACAAAAAGATTAAATAAGATTGGTCCCAAAACCGATCCCTGAGGAACTCCACTGGTAACCTCCCTCCAACCTGACAGTTCGCCTTTCAGTAGGACCCGTTGCAGTCTCCCCTTTAACCAATTCCTTATCCACCTTCTGATGTTCATATTGATCCCCATCTTCTCCAATTTAACTAATAATTCCCCATGTGGCATGGTATCGAATGCCTTACTGAAATCTAGGTAAATTAGATCCACTGCATTTCCTTTATCTAAAAAATCTGTTACTTTTTCAAAAAAGGAGATTAGATTGGTTTGGCACGATCTACCTTTTGTAAAACCATGTTGTATTTTGTCCCATTTACCATTGACTTCAATGTCCTTAACTAATTTCTCCTTCAAAATTTTTTCCAGGACCTTGCATACTACAAATGTCAAACTAACTGGCCTGTAGTTACCCGGATCACTTTTTTTTCCTTTCTTAAAAATAGGAACTATATTAGCAATTCTCCAATCATTCGGTACTATTCCTGAGTTTACAGATTCATTAAAAATTCTTGCTAATGGGCTTGCAATTTCAGGTGCCAATTCCTTTAATATTCTTGGATGAAGATTATCTGGGCCCCCCGATTTAGTCCCATTAAGCTGTTTCAGTTTCGCTTCTACCTCTGATATGGTAATATCTACCTCTATATCCTCCTTCCCATTTGTCATGCTACCATTATCCCCAAGATCCTCTTTAGCCTTATTAAAGACTGAGGCAAAGTATTTGTTTAGATATTGGGCCATGCCTAGATTATCTTTAACCTCCGCTCCATCCTCAGTGTTAAGCGGCCCCACTTCTTCCTTCTTAGTTTTCTTCTTATTTATATGGCTATAGAACTTTTTACTATTGGTTTTAATTCCCTTTGCAAGGTCCAACTCTACTCAACTTTTAGCCTCTCTCACTTTATCCCTACATCTTCTGACCTCAATTAGGTAGCTTTCCTTGCTGATCCCTCCCATCTTCCACTCCCTGTATGCTTTCTGCTTCTTCATAATCACCTCTCTAAGATGCTTGCTCATCCAGCTTGGTCTACAACTCCTTCCTATGAATTTTTTCCACTTTCTTGGGATACAGGCTTCCGATAGCTTCTGCAGTTTTGATTTAAAGTAATCCCAGCCTCCTCTACCTTTAGATCCATAAGTTCTTCAGTCCAATCCACTTCCCTAACTAATTTCCTTAATTTTTGAAAGTCAGCCCTTTTGAAATCAAAAACCCTAGTTGCAGATTTATTTTTGTTAATCCTTCCATTTAGTTTGAACTGAATTAGCTCATGATCACTTGAGCCAAGATTGTCCCCTACAACCATTTCTTCTATGAGGTCCTCGCTACTCACCAAAATTAAATCTAAAATGGCATCCCCTCTAGTCGGTTCAGCAACTACTTGATGAAGGAATCTATCAGCTATCGCATCTAGGAAAATCTGAGCCCTATTATTATTACTAGCACTGGTCCTCCAGTCTATATCTGGGAAGTTAAAGTCTCCCATGATCACGCAGTTTCCATTAGTATTTACTTGATTAAGGACATTAAAAAGGGTTCTATCCATATCCAAATTAGATCCCGGAGGTCTATAGCACACCCCAAGCACTATCGTAGGAGAGGCTTTACTAGTTTTCTTCCCAAATGTAATTTTTGCCCAGACGGACTCTGTCTTATCCATTGCATCGCTTCTTATTTCTTTACATTCTACCTCATCATTGATATACAATGCTACTCCACCCCCTTTACCTTTGTTTCTGTCTTTCCTAAACAGCACATACCCTTCAATACCTGTAGTCCAGTCATGACTACTATTCCAACATGTTTCTGTTATCCCTATAATATCTGGTTTCACTTCCTGCACCAGTAGCTCTAGTTCCTCCATTTTGTTACCTAGACTCCTCGCATTGGTGTACAAACATCTTAATTTTTGCTGTTTGGCCTCGCTCACATTTTGTACCCTATTAGGCACAGTCATTCTACAGCCAGTATAACCTATTAGACTAGTATCCACACCGCCCTCGCTCCTTATATACATTCTCCTACCCATGGCTGTATCCTTTCTTACTTCATCTTCTTCCCTCTCAATGCTAAAATCTGGCGTGGAGATTTTCTGGACATCTCCCATCCATCTTCCACCAATTCCTAGTTTAAAGCTCTCTTTATCAGTTGTGCCAGCCTCGATCCTAGAAGTCTATTTCCTTCCCTACTCAGATGAAGTCCATCCCGAGAGAACTGACCTCCGTCCGTGAATGCCTCCCAGTGGCCATACATCCCAAAGCCCTCCTTATAGCACCACTGCCTAAGCCATCTGTTGACAGTCATAATCTTGTCAGACCTCTGTTGCCCTTCTCTAGGAACAGGAAGGATCCCGCTAAAGATAACCTGAGCCTCAATTTCCTTAAGTGTCTTCCCCAGCCTAGCATAGTCTCCCTTGATACTTTCCAGTGAGAATCTGGCTGTATCATTTGTTCCCACATGAAGGATAATTAGGGGATTCTTTCCCGCTCCCTTGAGGATCCTTTTCAACCTCAGGTCTACATCCCGTATCTTAGCACCCGGAAGACAGCACACCCTTCTATTCTCAGGATCAGCTCTAGTTACAGGCCTGTCTATTCTTCTCAATAAAGAGTTCCCGATCACATAGACCTGCCTTTTCCTGGTGACAGTGCTATTCTCCAGTCTCTCCCCTGTTCCCTCTGGCTGCAAGTTCTTTCCATTCCTATTTTCCCTTACAATCCTCTTCAACCCATCCTGTATCCTCCTGGGGCTCATATTTGGTGTAGTCTCCCTTGACTCTTCCCCTTTTTTATAGGGCTAGCCTCTCTTCTCTTCTTCCTTACCCTTCCACCTTCAGCGACTACCTGCTGAGCCCCTTCTTCATTTTCCAACTCTGCAAACCTGTTCCTAAGCTCTATTTCTCCTTCACTAGCCCGTCTTTTTCTCTGCCTGGTTCTTTGAGTCACATGTTTCCACTGACCACTTTCCTCACCCAGTCTCCCCTCAAAATTCCCCAGCCCTGCTTCCATCTGCGAGTCTGAGCTTTTCCCTTCAGATACCTCATATCTTTGCTCCATCATCTGCTCAAACCCCTTCCTAAACTCAACCAGACTTTCCACCTGCATCTCCAAACCTCGGATCTTTTCCTCCATCAGCTCTATCAGACGGCATTTCATGCAGACAAAACTCTTACCGGTTCCCCCCTCCAGGATCATGTACATACCACAGCTTCCACATCCAGTCATCCTCAATGTGTCTTTCACTGCAGGAGTCACTCCCACAGCTGCCTCTGTATCTGTCATCTCCTTCCCACCTAAATCCTGTTAATCTGGGAAACACAAGCCACACCAAAAAGACCACAACCCCCCAGCAAATGCAAACCCCAAACAAGCACCACAATACAAACTCCCCTTGCAAACTCCCACTCAAACTCCCCTGTTTAGAGCTCTGTTTGCTAGCTCCTGTGCCGCTGCAGCTGTCTGAGGAGAGAGGTCATGAAATGTATATCTCCGAAGACTGTTGCCTATAAATGGTCCCTTTCCAGACACATCTGAGGGGCATCAGGACACCACCATGGTACTGTAGCATGTGCTACTGCTCACCATGCTGTACCTAACAGAGCTAGGCACTCCTGAGTTTTAATCCTCCTTCTGCTTGTGAAATTATAGTTGAAGATAGATGTTTATTGTCATTTTATCATATCCAAACCAGTTTGTCTTTCCCAAGAGCTTCTTTATTGCCTCATGGAACTCATAGGGTCCCAAACTTAACAAAAAAATAGAAATTCTTTCTAAGTATAGGCTATGATATCAAAACCAACACAAGCCCAATTATTATGCAGGGGACCAGATATCCTGGAGGAATTAGTTCACCAGATTTTGAAATCCTCACAATCAATTTGCCACAAACTCAACTGTTACTGTCCAGTTCCAAAGCAAAGATAAAAGGAGAATGCATTCAAGTGTAAAATCAGAAACAGTCAATGGAAAATCTACCAATGTAACACCATTGTCCTTTTCAGGGAGGAAAATATGCTCTTTCCAGACAGGGTTCATTGTTGAGTGCAGCATGCTTTGTTCTCCACTGAAAACAAGACATATCTACAACTTGAAGAGATTAAATGAACCACAGTAGCTGATAATCTGAATGTATTCATCACCTCAATTTCATAGGAGCGATGTATTTGACCCTAACTCCTGCTCAATGCTCATGAAGTGATGACTCTGCTAAGAATGTATTGGCTAGAACAAGTGGCTTCTTTTGTTGGGTCCTTCCACCAGTTTGTGTATTTGTGTGGGATTTATCATGAGAGGATAAAGAGAAATCTTTTTGCAATGGCTCTCCAGGACAATGCTTTCATTTTTGGAGGTGTGGCATTTTAAATCACGTGTTTTCTAAAAGTCTATAGGACATTTAGAGACATTGAAGCACCAGGATTCATCTGTTTTGAGGGGGTAGGGGGATTAAAAGGCAGTTCTGCTTTAAACAGAAAACAAAGGCATCCAAATGGAAACTCTACTTACTTCTTGGCCAGTGAAACAAGGTAATGGAGGCTTGGGCTGTTTGGCCTCATCCCTTCTTTATTCTCTTAGCTACAAGAACAGTTAAGTGAAAGAAAACCTCCCAGAGAGAATAAGGGGAAATATTTAGGAAGATTAAGTGCTGGCTTTCCGTGATTTTGAAAAGCAATGGGATGCATGAGGCATTAGAGATGCTTAGAAGAGAAAAACCATACAGACGACAAATGGAACCTCCCTGATAGCAGAGTAATTATTTCCTTTGGATTCTTTCTGACAACAGACAAAGGAAAATAAGTATGCATGAACATGTTGGTAAATGTAACCTAAACTGTGCTGGCAAAAGAATGCATAATAATTATAGTCAGTATTGGTTGCCCAACTCTTCTCAAAATACTTGTTTTCGTTTACTTGCCAGATTTCAACTGTTTGGGCTGAAATTTCCACTGTTGGCTGTTTTCCTCAGGCTGATTTCTTTTTTAAAAATTTAGCTAAAATAGCTTAGCCCCTTCCAAGAATGAGATTAAGGAGAAATATTTTGTTTTCCTATGGTTAAAAAGTATTCTTGCCACTGTTTAGCTGAGAATTTGTCATGCCTCCTTGCTTTGGATTAAGGGATTAACCTTTGGCAAGGGGGTCACCTTGGTGTCAGGGATGTGTCTTTTGCTAAACCTGTGAAAAAACTTCACAACTTTATCTAAATGATAAGCCTTTGAAAAATAGCATTTTGCACATGCTCAGTGGAGACTTGTTAGAGTTTGGCAGCTGAAGATTCCAATTGCACTGAGCATGCTCCAGCCAGGCGTACCAGGATTGAGCAGGTGTCCCTGTAATTGCTGCTCATAGTTGTTGAACATGAGAACTGAGAGCAGGAAGACTGTATCTCTCCTGTGCTCTCATCTTCTCCTCCTGATGCCAGCACAACATGGAGGAGGAAACTCCCTTACTCAAATGTAGAGGGACCAAGGGCCAGACTTAGGGCTGGGTGGAAGGGGGAATGGAATGGGACAAGGACCCAGGAGGGCGAATGGGACATGGAACTGGTAGAAGGAGAGACACTAGGACTGAGACTGATTAGGCGAGACAATGGAAGCAAAGAGACAGAGGAGAAGTATGGGACTGGGAGCTGGGGTAGGTAGAATACTGTGACTGGGCTTGACTTTGCCACCTTAACTTTCTTTTTACATCATTTCTATTAAGCCAATATTCCATGTCTTGAGGATTCTAGCTATGCAGAGGAATAAGGGGGAAATAAGACTTTAAATGAATACTGTGCTTCTACCTTAACTATTTTGTATGTGTGTGTTTATAAACTGTCTGTATGTACATGGGAGACAGAGGCAAGACTCTGCAAGTAGAAATTGAAAAGAAGTAGAGGCTGAGGAGTGTGCACATTGTGAAATCATAGAATAAACAAAATGTAGGCCTGGAAAGGACCTTGAGAGGTCACCTAGTCCACCCCTCTGTGCTGACGCAGAATCAAGTATACTTCAACCATCCTTCACAGTTTTTGTCCAACCTGGTCTTAAAACCCTTCAGTGTCAGGGATTCGACCTCCTCCTTTGGTAACCTATTGTAGTGCTTAACTACCCTTATAGTTAAAAAGCTTTTCCTAATATCTAATCTAAATCTCCTTTGCTGCAGATTAGGCAAATTACTTCTTGTCCTATCTTTGGTGGATATGGACAACAACTGATCACTGTCCTCTTTATAACAGCCTTTAATATATTTGAGGACTGTAATCAGGTCACCATTCAGTCTTCTTTTCTCATAAGTAAACATGGACAGTTTTTTAAATTTTTTCTCATAGGTTAGATTTTCTAAACCTTTTATCATTTTTATTGCTGTTCTTTGGTCTCTCTCCAATTTATCCGCATCCTAAATAAGACACTCTTGTTAATATACCACAGAATGATTTTACCCTTTTTTTTTTGCATATTTAATTTGTGATCCACTATAGCCCACTTTTCTGCAGTTCTACCACGTAGCCAGTTACTCCCTATTTTGCAATTGTGCATTTGATTTTCCCTTTCTAAGTGGAATACACTTCACGCTTGTCTTTATTGAATTTCATCTGGTTGATTTCAGACCAATTCTCCAATTTATCAAGATCATTTTTGTGTGACTAGAAAAAACTATACTGCATTTAAAATATGTAAACTATAGACATTAAGTATTTTAAAATTGCCTAATTCCCCCCCATTCCCCATTTTGGTCCTTTTTTTAGGGTTTTTTTTTGTCCATTAAATTGAAGAATAAACTGGCTGGAGGGGTTATCCAGCAGGCAGGCACTCTAACTTTTCTCATAGCACTGCCAAATCATCTCAGTTCTAATATGTAGCAATGCCCCCTCCCATCATTTCATGCAGTTTATGGTCTCCCTCATTCCCAAGAACAGCCCTGCTGTTCCAACCCTGGAACCCCCACGCTGTTATTTCAATTTACCAAATTCCTAATGAAATCTGCTTGGTCATTCTAGTCCTGGACTTCTCCAGTACATTATCCTAACTCACAACAACACTTTCGATTCCAGCCTTTGGCTGCTTTTGATCGAGTGCCAAACTGTGACACGGTTTAGACTATGATCAGGAACAAGGGGCCTAATGCTCCTTGGCACTAATGCCTTTTTACATCACTCTGGCATTGTAAAGGGGCCTTAATGTGAGTGTTTAATTAAGGATCCTTTCCGCTGCCAGAATGATGCAAAGAAGCCCAATAATCAGGCATAACATTTTTTCCTAGTGAAATAATCAAGGTTTAAACTGAAAAGCTAATGCACTAACAACTGTGTCACCTAATCCCCAAATCTCAGTTCAGCTCTTTACAGGTAAAGAAGTAAAGGGAAACTGATTTAAAAGGCAATTTGTTTAAAAGGGAATGATGTGTTATATGTAAGCATTCCCCAGTGGTTTATTTGTGCCACAGCCTTCGCACCCCTAAACTCGGCAGTTCAAAGTCTCAGCACCTCACGCCTTGCTGCATCAATAAATGTAAAAAAACCTGCTTGAGCCCCAGCACCTCTTTCACTAAAATTAAGCACTGGCCTTCTCCTTACTTTAAAAGAGCTCTTCATTCTTCAGGTTTAGACAAGTAACTCTCACCCATTCACAATCATCTGGATGCAAAACAACTTCCCTATCATGCCTGTGACTTGCTCCTGCCCTCCAAAACGGAAGATGTTCCTAACGGGGCTCCAAATTAGTTACACCAGGATTTATGCTACACAATAGAATAACATCATATCTATGCAAGGATTTGATCATGCAAGATGTTGAACACTTTCAGCAGGAATTGAGGATGCTCATCAACTCACTCGACCCAGGAAAACATTCATATATAAAAGGAAAAAAAGAAAAAGAATTTGCCAGCACATTTGCTTCCAGGAGTATTACAATAGCTTTTTCTTTTGTGGCATGATTCCTAGTCAAATTATGCAGCGATTATTCTATTTTGGTTCCTGCATTGAATATAGAGCTTAATTGCTCAAAGAGAAACACTTGGCTATTGAATTTAGAAAAGAAAGAAATAAGAGTCATTTTGGCTGAGCCTGTCTTGCAGCAGTGAAACACCATGCTATCATTTTGGACGTTCAGCTTAGAGGAAAAACTCTGGTTCCTGCCTGGATCACAACCAACACAGACTGAATGCATTTAAGAAGTGATGCTTCTCTTCACTTTCCTCGGGGAAGATACTGTCTGTCTGTAATAAGTTAACTGTGCAGTAGTAGAATCATAGAATATCAGGGTTGAAAGGGATCACAGGAGGTCATCTAGTCCAAACCCCTGCTCAAAGGAAGACCAATCCCCAATTTTTTTTTATTATTTTTCCCCCAGATCCCTAAATGGTCCCTTCAAGGATTGAACTCACAACCCTGGGTTTAGCAGGCCAATATTAAAACCACTGAATTATCCCTCCCCTGACTGAGGGTATTGTTGCTTGGATGGCACATAGACTTGACTTGATGAGCTGATTTGCTAAGTATACTGTATCTCTTGGAACAGTAGGGTGGCTATACCTCACAAGTAGATGGATAACTGCTTGGCAGGGGACTGAACAGTTTCCATCCATATAAGCCTCAGGGAATAAGGCACAGGCAAAAGCCTAACTGAAGAGGCTTGATTATTATCCAGAGAGGGTAGATGTCAGATCCTCAGCCCAGGACTGGATAGAAGCTCTTAAAACAGCTTCTGTTATTGGAGCCCCATCTTAGTAGGCATATGAGAGTCACTTTGTTTCAGTGCATCTTCTTGTGCAAATGTATACCGATGAGGAATCTACTACACTAAGCTATCTAAACTACTATATGCCACAAGGGGCCACAACAATGGTTCCCGTAACCCACCCAGCAATATTGTTAATCTATCCAACTATACTCTTAGCCCACCGGAAGAATCTGTCCTATCTCGGGGCCTCTCCTTTTGCCCCTCCACCCCCAAGAACATGATACAGTTCTGTGGTGACCTAGAATCCTATTTTCGACGTCTCAGACTCAAGGAATATTTCCAACACACCTCTGACCAACATATTAACCCACAGAGACCTTCCTGCCAACACTACAAAAAGAAGGATTCTGGGTGGACTCCTCCTGAAGGTCGAAACAGCAGCCTGGATTTCTACATAGACTGCTTCCGCCGACGTGCACGAGCTGAAATTGTGGAAAAGCAGCATCGCTTACCCCATAACCTCAGCCATGCAGAACACAGTGCCATCCACAGCCTCAGAAACAACTCTGACATCATAATCAAAAAGGCTGACAAAGGAGGTGCTGTCGTCATCATGAATAGGTCGGAGTATGAACAAGAGGCTACTAGGCAGCTCTCCAACACCACGTTCTACAAGCCATTACCCTCTGATCCCACTGAGAGTTACCAAAAGAAACTACAGCATTTGCTCAAGAAACTCCCTGAAAAAGCACAAGAACAAATCCGCACAGACACACCCCTGGAGCCACGACCTGGGGTATTCTATCTGCTACCCAAGATCCATCAACCTGGAAATCCTGGACGCCCCATCATCTCAGGCATTGGCACCCTGACAGCAGGATTGTCTGGCTATGTAGACTCCCTCCTCAGGCCCTTCGTTACCAGCACTCCCAGCTATCTTCGAGACACCACCGATTTCCTGAGGAAACTACAGTCCATTGGTGATCTTCCTAAAAACACCATCCTAGCCACTATGGATGTAGAAGCCCTCTACACCAACATTCCACACAAAGATGGACTACAAGCCGTCAGGAACAGTATCCCCGATACTGTCACGGCTAACCTGGTGGCAGAACTTTGTGACTTTGTCCTGACCCATAACTATTTCACATTTGGTGACAATGTATACCTTCAAATCAGCGGCACTGCGATGGGTACCCGCATGGCCCCACAGTATGCCAACATTTTTATGGCTGACTTAGAACAACGCTTCCTCAGCTCTCGTCCCCTAATGCCCCTACTCTACTTGCGCTACATTGATGACATCTTCATCATCTGGACCCATGGAAAAGAAGCTCTTGAGGAATTCCACCAGGATTTCAACAATTTCCATCCCACCATCAACCTCAGCCTGGACCAGTCCACACAAGAGATCCACTTCCTGGACACTACGGTGCTAATAAGCGATGGTCACATAAACACCACCCTATATCGGAAACCTACTGACCGCTATTCCTACCTACATGCCTCTAGCTTTCATCCAGATCATACCACTCGATCCATTGTCTACAGCCAAGCGCTACGATATAACCGCATTTGCTCCAACCCCTCAGACAGAGACAAACACCTACAAGATCTCTATCATGCATTCCTACAACTACAATACCCACCTGCTGAAGTGAAGAAACAGATTGACAGAGCCAGAAGAGTACCCAGAAGTCACCTACTACAGGACAGGCCCAACAAAGAAAACAACAGAACGCCACTAGCCATCACCTTCAGCCCCCAACTAAAACCTCTCCAACGCATCATCAAGGATCTACAACCTATCCTGAAGGACGAGCCATCGCTCTCTCAGATCTTGGGAGACAGACCAGTCCTTGCTTACAGACAGCCCCCCAATCTGAAGCAAATACTCACCAGCAAGCACACACCACACAACAGAACCACTAACCCAGGAACCTATCCTTGCAACAAAGCCCGTTGCCAACTCTGTCCACATATCTATTCAGGGGATACCATCATAGGGCCTAATCACATCAGCCACACTATCAGAGGCTCCTTCACCTGCGCATCTACCAATGTGATATATGCCATCATGTGCCAGCAATGCCCCTCTGCCATGTACATTGGCCAAACTGGACAGTCTCTACGTAAAAGAATGAATGGACACAAATCAGACGTCAAGAATTATAACATTCAAAAACCAGTTGGAGAACACTTCAATCTCTCTGGTCACTCGATCACAGACCTAAGAGTGGCTATACTTCAACAAAAAAGCTTCAAAAACAGACTCCAACGAGAGACTGCTGAATTGGAATTAATTTGCAAACTGGATACAATTAACTTAGGCTTGAATAGAGACTGGGAATGGATGAGTCATTACACAAAGTAAAACTATTTCCCCATGGTATTTCTCCCTCCCACCCCACCCCCCACTGTTCCTCTGATATTCTTGTTAACTGCTGGAATTAGCCTACCTGCTTGTCACCATGGAAGGTTTTCCTCCTTTCCCCCCCCCCTGCTGTGGGTGATGGCTTATCTTAAGTGATCACTCTCCTTACAGTGTGTATGATAAACCCATTGTTTCATGTTCTCTGTGTGTGTGTATATAAATCTCTCCTCTGTTTTTTCCACCAAATGCATCCGATGAAGTGAGCTGTAGCTCACGAAAGCTTATGCTCTAATAAATTGGTTAGTCTCTAAGGTGCCACAAGTACTCCTTTTCTTGATGAGGAATCTGCGTCTGAACATTGGACAGATGTGGTTGTGAGTTTTTGCCACAGCCTGTTTTCTTTGCTCATGCTTCAATTTAGCTTTTCTTCTCTTCTGCTGTTCTTGCTGGCTTTAACCACAGACCAGGTACATAAGACAAGGTACATAAGTAGGGCCCTACTAAATTCATGGCCATGAAAAAACATGTCACAGACCATGAAATCTGGTCTCCCCCATGAAATCTGGTTTTTTGTATGCTTTCGCTTTATACTATACAAATTTCATGGGGGGATACCAGCATTTCTCAAACTGGGGGGTTCTCACTGGAAATGGCCCACCTTGATTATCACCACAAAGGTTTCCTTCCTCCCCTCCCCCTTCCTGCTAGTAATAGCTCATTTTAAGTGATCACTCTGCTTACAGTGTGTATGATAAAACCCATTGTTTCATGTTCTCTGTGTGTGTATATAAATCTCCCCACTGTATTTTCCACTGAATGCATCCAGTGAAGTGAGCTGTAGCTCACAAAAGCTTATGCTCAAATAAATTTGTTAGTCTCTAAGGTGCCACAAGTACTCCTTTTCTTTTTGCGAATACAGACTAACACTGCTGCTACTCTGAAACCTGTCACCCAAAAGGGAATTTCGGGGGTTGCAAGGTTATTGTAGGGGGGTCGCGGTATTGACACCCTTTCTTCTTCGCTGCCTTCAGAGCTGGGTGGCCAGAGAGCAGTGATTCTTGACTGAGCACCCAGCTTTGAAAGCAGTGCCCCGCCAGCAATACCACACCATACCATGCCACTCTTACTTCTACACAGCTGCCTTCAGAGCTGGGTGGCCAGAGTGGGGCAGCTGCTGACCTGAGGGCCCAGCTCCGAAGGCAGCAGTGCAGAAGTAAGGGTGGCAATACCATGCCACCCTTACCTCTGCACTGCTGCTGGAGATGGATCTGCCTTCAGAGGTGGGGTTCCTGGCCAGCAGCCACCACTCTCCTGCCGCCCAGCTACAATAACCTTGTGACCCCACCCCACAACTCCTTTTTGGGACAGGACCCCTACAATTACAATTACCGTGAAATTTCAGATTTAAATATCTGAAATAATGAAATTTATTATTCTTAAAATTCTATGACCATGAATTTGGTAGGGCCCTATACACAAGAGAGGCTGAAGTAAAACCATAGAATAGAGAAACTAAAAGAGAAATGGAGTAGCAAGTATTAGAGTGAAGGTGAACAATCAAAGGAAAAAACATAAAATTTAGGTATAAAGTGTTATAACTGTGGTTCCCAAATATTTCTGTATTTAGTATATGCTCAAACAGAGCATGTTAATGTTTTTTTACTGTAGTCATGTGACCTCTTGACTCATGTTATATGAAGATCTGATTTTGCTTTAAATCTCCAAACTTTAGCTTTTATTTTTTCCCAAAAGAAGATACAAATCTTTTAATATATCTAAAGGATCTTATCAACTCTGCAAAAAAAATCCTTAAAATGCTGAAAAATAAATGAAGAAATTGCCTCAGCTTGATGCTGGAGGAAACAATTAATTTGAAGTGCTATGGTTCTTAATAAGCAGATTCATCTTTTGTGTCATTAAACAAATGTAACTGAGATTGAGGTTTTACTATTTGCTTCTTAATTAGAATGAAAGTCACACATACTGGGAAAGTTAAATTAACATGTTATCAGAAATGCAGTGTCAGGAGCGTTTCACATTACGCTGCCTTTAAAGTTGTGGGGTTATCTTGGGATAAATTAATGATTAAAAGGTAGGACACAGAATTATGCTCACTATTCATGTCATTCTGCTGGAAAAAGAGAGCTGCAGGATACAGGCTTAGCTGGGACACTCTTTCCACTTTTTGCTCGCTGCCAAGTCCATAATTTATGGAGATAAATTCCCCAACTGGAGCTCAGGGAGTTACATGTCCTAATCCAATACTTGTGAAAAGGGGAAGAACAGTAGCCCTGGAAACTGCAGTTAGCCATAGATTGGCTAATACAACATAGACAGTCGCTCACAGTCATAAGGGGCACCCAGTTATAACTTCAAAACACATGACACTGAAATGTGCAGCAGAAAGGAAAAGAACAGCTGTACCACCATCTCCAACCCCCTGAACTGAACAGTAAAGGGGGAAAATAGGACTATGAAGACAAAATATGTGTATATTTAATACTGGCAAAATGTGCTGGAGACTGAAGTGTATTTATAAAGGGCCTGATCCAAATTCAATGATGTCAATGGTCATTATTCCATGTACTTCAGTGGGCTTTGGATCAGGCCTGCACCAACAGATTCAATACAAACTTCCTTACAGCACTGTCAATATGCCTTGCCCTCAACCCTGATGCGGAGGGTTCTTCTTCTCAAGCACAAGATGGCCGTTCAGTCTCTATGACCTATTCACTCTTTGGCTGCTCTGCTGAGAAAGCCAGCAAGGGTTCCAGCTGGTTTCTAACTGTGGTGGTGGGATGTTGTGGTGATATGACACCTGTCCCCTGGGAACAGGACTGAGACTCACTCATTTCACACAGGCCTCCAAAGAAACAAATTCTTTTTGCCCCGATTGATCTACCCTAGACCTACTCAGAAACACAGCTTTGTAAAAAAATATGTACCTGTACTATATTTCCCTATTCCTCCTCCAATCTCCCCTCCTCCACACACACACACACATTTTTAATATAGTGTTTATATATACAAAACCTAACTAAGTTTAGTTTTATTTTGGCCAACATAATTTGGCATTTCTGATACTTTTTTTTATGCGCTTTAAGTAGATGGGCTAAGGTGGCTCAGGATGTGCAAGTATCTTAGAGGCTAAAAATCACTCAAATCATCCTGTCCAGAAGTAACTGGACATTTCATGAACTGGTATTTTCAAGCATTAAAGAAAGCACGTACTTTTCAGTTCTGAAATGACTTCTTTGTTAAATAACTAGCCTCAAAAGCCTGGTGATCTTCAGTCAAGCAAGCCAGTTCCCCCCAAGCTTGCTCAGCTCAGCTGTTGCCCCTCTTATCATTTTTAAAACTAAAAGAAAACACACATAAACTGCCTAATGGGTGTCTCATACACATTAGATTATTCTAAAGTTTATAAAATAGGGAGTTCTTTGAATACAAATATCAAACTCTTTATAAGATAATTAGCAATGGGCTCAGGGTTGTAGTTAATGCGGATATTTATACTGCAAATACTAATTTGATATATTTGAGGAAATCATCCATTCTCCCTTAAGTGATGAGGGACACTTTTTGGGGGGAGCGGGGGGTGCAGATTAATATTTTTTGTGGCATAAAGATCATCATTAAACAATCTCATTATCTCTGTTTGAATGAAAAAGCAATGATGCAGAAGCAGCAAATTTCAGCATACAGATGGTATATTAGCTTGCATCCAGTATATTTGTAATCATTGTGCTTATTTTTATATAGGCTTTGAGGCTGAACTTCCAAATACTGGATTATTTTTCCTGTACTGTACTCTATACCCTTGAATTTCCTGCCAAAGTTCTTCAAAGTTGCCAGAATCCTGTAGTGTTCACACCACTGCAGACACTAATGGAGCTAACAGTTGAACAAAATTTTGCAGAAATAAAGTGCTTAGTGCTCTTCATCTTTGCAAACCTTAACTGATCACTCATCACAATATATGTAGTAGGTATTTTGTTATTCCCCAATCCTAAGAAGGGTAAATAAACACAGGGAGGTAAAGTGACTTACCCAAAAAATCAAGTCATTGTCAAAGCTGGGACTATGCAGGAATTACACCACTGTAACCACATGATAAGCCTTGCTGCAGCTCAAGAAATCTGGTGTTTTCACTTGCTACTGTAGCTAGGAGTATCAGAGTAGAAAGCATTGAACTTTCATTGGGCTTTAATCATTGGTAATATCTAGCAAGAATAAGCAAAACAGAGGCTCTGTGTTATATAGTGGGAAGAGAACCACTAGTTAGTTGGTGTTGGTCCCACTTTGAGCAGGGGGTTGGACCAGATGACCCCCTGTGGTC
The DNA here is from genome assembly GCF_009764565.3 of Dermochelys coriacea. Taxonomy (NCBI): domain Eukaryota; kingdom Metazoa; phylum Chordata; order Testudines; family Dermochelyidae; genus Dermochelys; species Dermochelys coriacea. The sequence goes on along the minus strand of NC_050073.1, from coordinate 92,433,253 downwards.
TCTTCCAACCCTGATTTTCTATGATTCTAAGTCACAACCACCAAGTGAGGGAATTATTATTTGTACAGCCACATGCTGAACTCACTCCTATGCACAGAGAGGAGTGAGCCAACTGTATACCATTCTTCCTTTTTCTGGAGCATCCTCCATGCAAGATATCCACACTTGGAGACGGAGCAAAAGGGGAAGGGATGGGTACGGTTAGAGGGATGCCCCATGCCCATCCCAGCAACCACTATAGTCTCCATCTCCATACAATGGAACCCACTTCAGGGGGAGTCCCTGGGACATCCACCAGCAGATTCTCTCCCATTCTAGGTCCCTACAAGCAGGCAAACTTCATTCATTTAAAGGTGCAGTACACAGAAAACAGTATTCCCAGTTACATAATCTACACCTTTATTATCCTACAAATTAGTTTCAAGATTTTTTCCTGTACAAATCAGGTCAGTCCTAGAAAGCTGCAAAGGGTAATAACTACCAGATATATAACTGTCTCTTATTTTATTTTTTTCATTACAGTTTATTTCTACCTTCCAAGAGATCTAGCACCAACAACATCAATCTTGGAAGATGTATGCAATGATGGGGACAGGAAGTATGTGTTATTTAAAGCACCTTGGTCCAGTTGTCAAAGAATTGTGCTAGGACTTAGGGAACCTGTGTTCTATTCCTTGTTCTGTCCCTTATCTACTATATGATCAGAGCTATCAGAAACTTTCCAAGTGACTTTTGGTCCAAAACTTGCATTTTTTTCTGTAAAATGTTTATTTTTAAAGAAAAGCTTTTATATATATATATATAAAATTGAAACACAATAGTGTACCTTGTTTGGTTTTGGATTTTTTTTCTCTTGGTTTTGGTTTCCAGTTTCCAGTTTTTGTTTTTCCTTTTTTAAACTCCTTTTACCCCTCTTCCCTTGTTTTTAGTGACAAAATAGACAAAGGGTGGACACGGAAACTAAGAACAGAAAATCAAGGGGGGGAAATCATGACAACCAACTCCGCAAAAAAAATGAAGAGAGAAAACTCAAAAATAAACAGTTTTGTTTCAAACTTTGAACACATGAAAATACTAATTTTAGAAAACATTAGAACAAGCATAACTTTGAAATTTATAAAACTTCTCACAAAACTCTTTTCCATTTCTCAGCTAGCTCTGACTGAGAACTTGGGCAAGTCACATCCCCTTTCCAGCTCACTTTTCCTGTCTGTAATATGAAGATAACAATATGTTGCTTCCTTTAAAAGTGCTTTTAGATCTATGAGAGAAAAGTACTAAGTATGATTATTCAAAAATGGAAAAAAAGAGAGGAAAGAATCATGATCAAAATCTGTTTCACAAAATCTAAACTGTTTAATTAAAAGCAGCTTCAAAATATGGCAAGGGACAACAAGATAAGACAGAAGCATTTCTAGCTGCTGGAAACACTGACAAAAGAAATCTTTGAAACTAGATATGGACAGAGATACATACAGACACACAGGAATGAAACATCTTGAACCCTTTTTCTCATTAATGTTGTGACCAGTTTATACAGAAATGCCCAGTGTCATAAAAATAATGTACCACCAACTAACCCTTCTGTAAACACAAGAGATGATGATTAAGCCTTTTAGTTTGAAAAGGCTGTTGTTTAGGAAAAGACAAACAGATCGGTGATGAAGTCATCAACCTCTAACATAATTAAGCAATGCAAGCAAAAATACACAGAAAATGTAGCTAAATCATTTTTCCTCTTAGTTAAGTTAATAAAAAAACGGAATTTTCTTCTCAGGAAGGATGGACCCAACTGGTTGTCACCTGTTTAGTTTGTATTCTGGATCCACCCTTTGAACAATAAACCTAACTTCAGTACCAGGTAAATTGGTTTAAATTGTAGTAAAGAAGAGAATTATCACACCCATAGATAACAAAATTTGTTGGGGAAGAGTCAACAGTACTTTTGTAAAGGGAAATAATGCCTCACCAATCTATTAGAAATCTTTAAGGGGATCAAGAAACATGTGGAGAAAGATAATCCAGTGGATAGAGTGTACTTGGACTTTCAAAAAGCCCTTGCCAAGGCCCCTCACCAAAGTCTCTTGAGCAAGAAAGCAGTCCTGGGATCAGAGGGAAGGTCCTTTCATGGATCAGTAAATGGTTAAAAGACTGGAAACAAAGAGTAGGAATAAATGGCCCTTTTCAGAATGGAGAGAAGGTTAATAGTGGGGTCCCCCAAGGATGTGTACTGGGACCAGTATTGTTCAACATATTCATAAATGATCTGGGAAAAGGGCTAAACAGTGCAGTGGCAAAATTACACAATAGTTAAATCCAGTGCAGCCTGCAAAGAGTTACAAAGGGAATCTCAAACAAATGTGTGACAAGTTAATAAAATGGCAGATTAATTCAATATAAATAGATGCAAACTAATTCACATTGAAAAAATAATCCCAATGATACAATAATAGTTATGGGGTCTAAATTAGCTGTTAGCTGAAGAAAGCTCTTGGAGTCACTGTAGAAAGTCCTCTGAAGTCATACACTCAATGTGTTGTCGTAATCAAACAAACTAACAATGTTAGGAACCACTAAAAAGGGATAGATAAGACAGAGAATATCATAATGCTACTATATATATCCATGGTACATTCACACCATCTTTACTGCACATAGTTCCAGCCATCCCATCTCAACAAATATGTATTATAATTGAAAAATGTACATTGAAGGGCAACAAAAAATATTAGTAATATGGAACAATTTCTGTATGAGGAGAGATTAAAGGTCTGGTCAGTTGAGAAAAGAGACATCTAAGTGGGGATATGATAGAGGTCTATAAAATAATGAATGGTGTGGAGAAAGTGAACATGGAAGTGTTATTTACCTCTTCACAAAAACCAGAACCAGGGATCACCTAACAAAATTAAGAGGCAGCTAGTTTAAAACAAACAAAAGGAAATAAAAGAAAGGCAGTCCAGAACAGTGAAGAAAATTGGCAGCATGTGAACTCCAGAAGAAGAAAGAGGAGCACTCATATACCCTCTATGCAGAGAGAGGTAATAAACCATTTTCATGCTCTCTACTACGGCAGAGAATGGTTTGGAAGAGTTATCTGAGGAAAGGGATCAGAAGAAGAACCCATCAACAGGAAGGCATGGGATGGTCAAAGAGGAAGAGATGGGTGGTGGTCAGGGATTCCCTGCTAAGGGGGATGGAGTCATCCATCTGCCATCCAGACCTAGGGTTTCCTAGGGAAGTGGTGGAATCTCCATCTTTAGAGGTTTTAAGGCCCAGCTTGACAAAGCCCTGGCTGGGATGATTTAGTTGGGGTTGGTCCTGCTTTGAGCAGGGCGTTGGACAAGATGACCTTCTGAGGTTTCTTCCAACCCTAATCTTCTATGATTCTTCAAACAATTCATAGCCAATCTGTGGAACTCATTGCCATGGATATTGTGAAGGCCAAATGTATGATGGAATTCCAAAAATAATTAGATAAGTTCATGGAGCAAAGGTCCATCAATGGCTATTAGACAAGATGGTCATGGATGCAGCCCCATGCTCTGGGAGTCCGTAGCCTCTGACTGCTAGAAGCTGGGTGTCACTGAGAGGGGGTGGACTGGACTGAACTGTTATTCTCTCTGAAGCACCTTAAAATGGCTTCTGTATGAAGACAGCTTACTGGACTAGATGGATCCATTGGTCTGGCCCACTATGGCTGTTCTTGTGTTCCCATTTTCCTCTTCCTCCTTTCTATAATATACAAGGAAGTTGCTACAGATTTAGGCTGAGGTTCCCAATGATTAAGGTTAGTAGAAGCCTTATCCAGCTTTAATTAGTTTTGTGCTTTTAAGTTTTCCAAACTTGTCAAATACTTTTCTGGGATTCTCTCTCTCTAGCAAGAGAGATCTGTAGGATGTTTGTCTTTGCTCCCATGGCATGTCTGTGTCAGAAATCTCACATGCTCCAAAAGCAAGACAAAAGCTGGATATTTTTAAATTGTTTTTAGTGTGGAAATACATGTTCCCCTACTTTATTCTGGCAGAGTGAGTCACTGAAGTCCAAGCGTGGAGTTCTGTATGGAGTGGTCTTTCTTGGTTTTTTTATTGTCAGGAAGCTTTACAGTTTCAATGGTTTGTTTCATGGGCAGTTCTCCCACCCCCAAATTAAAAGTGTTCTTTCTGTCAGAAAGGAGCTGAATTAATTGGCTGTGCTGTGAGATCAGTGCAATTGATAGTAATGTGATAAACACAGAACCTAGAACTCTAGCAGTAGTAATTGTCCTGAATGGAGAGAGTTTCTCCTATTGAGCTTTTTTCAAAATGAATGCCCTCCTACTGACTTCATTCGAAACAGGATTTTAGCATGGTCTTCATTTCAGTTACACGTGCAATTGTAGAACAGAGCACATGAACTATATGATCACCATATGGTGATCTTAGCTTCCATGTTGATTAAAGACATTCCACCCACACCGGTAAAATCATTAGTATTCTGGGTGAGTTACAGAATTCCATTGCACATTGCAGCCTCAAACAACATGATCAAGTCCTAGCTTCAGTCTTATGCAAATGTTTACTGTATTGTGACCATTAAGCTTGATGGTATGAGCGTGGGATGAGGTTTTCTTATAAGCAATGGCAGCACTCGTTATTTAAAAGACTATACTAATGTTACTTCTTCCCAGACTGTGGTCCCAAAATTGGTAAATAGAGAAACTGGGTCCAGAATGTAAAACCTCTGAAAAGGGCTCTGCATGGCTCTAGTTGCTATTTTCAAGATTTATGGTTCTAAATATACACTGGCTAATATCCCCCTTCTGAAATAGTAACTCTGCAGACTGCTTGGCATGAGTACAATCGTTCACAGCTGTCTGCAAGTTGCCATTAAATACAGAACAGCATTTCTAGCTGCTCCCCGCATACTATCACCAAACAATGTTCAGCTGATTCCTCTCTCTGCACAATTACTCAATGATCAAACCAACCCAGAGAGCCAACTGCAGCTGTATAAAGGAATAACAAAGGCAAAATGCACAGATTCATTTCAAGTAACCAGAAGTTGGGGTGCATCTAGAGTTCATGATTCTTTGGTACAGTACCCTAGTTCCATGTTATTCTTCTCCTCATTTCAAGTGACTTAACAGCCCAAGAGAGATTGAAACAGAGAGCACTCTGAGATTAGTCCAGGCTTCTTCAGTCTATCATTACAATATTTCATCTGTATTTAGTCTGCATCTATGCATTCCCCTTACCCCACCATCTCCCTCACCTATGCAAGATAGTGACCTATAATATATTCACCAATGATTTGTTCAGTCCAGTTTTAAATGTGTCAGGTTACAGTCTCTCACCACTTCCATCTCTTTGAAAATGGGAAGTATTACAGAAGTGCTAAATATTATGATTATGCAACACAAATTGTATTAGCGCTTTTGGCTGCCATATCACATTGTGAACTCAGATCTGATATGTTGTTCCACTTACCACTCCATATGTGTCTTTCAACACTAGTGCTGTCCAAGTGTCTGCCTCCCATTCAAAATCTGTTTTGGATGAGGGATATGTTCAGAGAAGCATAAAAAAGTGCTTTCCCAAGCCATACCTCTGAATTAAGTCAGAGAAACTTTGAGAAAGTCATGGGCTATTGGAAAATGAAGTTCTGTCAACATAGAAATGCTTCATGACATTGGGTTCATTTCACTAGAATTTCATTTTAGAGGGGGAAAAATGCAATACATTTGAACATCAAGTTCCAACATTTTTCGCAATATTTTTATTTTTCATTTCAAAATGACATTTTGTTTGGTTGGTTATTTTGTAATATAACCTAGAGAGAGAGAGAGAGAGAGAAGCAAAAACAAAATTAAACATTTAGATTGACACAAAATGATTTTTTTTTTTGGAATTTTCTTTCATGGAGAACTTTCACCTTTCAGGTTCTTTGCTCCCAATCAGAATGAAGCCACGTCTCAAAGACCTTTATGAAATAGAACTTCCATTCTCTGCACAACTCTGTTCTGAACCTCCTGAAGGGTTTTCTCTCTAATTTGTGTTTATAGTCAAAGAAATTTTATGACCAACATGATGCACTTAAGTTGTTTTGACCCTCTAAGCATGTTGCAACTTGATAAGCAGATTGAAGACCAGGATGTAACATACTTGCTGCATAATATATTATCTTTCTAAGAAATGCTTATTGGGAAATATCCTTAGGACAGGAACAGCAAGAGAGAGGTGAAGTCTTTTCAAAAGTAGGCTTGATATATATGATTATAGAAAGAGACACACAAAGTGGGTGAGGCTATATCTTTGCCTGCACCAACTTTGTTGGTTAGAAAGACAAGCTTCTGAGCTTACTCAGAGCTCTTCTTCAGATATTCTTTTGACCTGAAGAAGAGCTCTTTTTAAGCTGGAAGGCTTGTCTCTCTCATCAACAGAAGTTGGTCAATAAAAGATATTACTTCATCTACCTTGTCTTTCTAATTCCTTGGGACCAACATGGCTATAAGAACACTGCATTATAGATGTATTAGTCAAAAACAGGTAAAGAAAACAGTTTTCTCAAAGGGAGACCTTGCCAAAAATTGCCTTTTTATGGGGAGAGGTTTTTCTAAAAAGAATATTTATCATAGAAAGTTGTGTTGTTGAAAATAACATTTTTTCTGGATTTGGAGGAAATAAGGATTTCCTATCAAGGGAGTGGATGAGGAAGAAGGATATTGACAAACTAAGGGTTCTTTTTGAGAGCACTGCCTGCTAAAAAATAACAGTCCTTTTATTTTGTACTTTCCCGAAGAGCTTGGATTGGTGAAAATATCAATCTTTTATCAAGAGCAGAGCCTGGGCTGAGAATAATATGCTAATGTTAATTTCAGTGGCAGAGTTGGTAATGGTCATCTTATGTTATGCTTTACTTTTGATTAAAGTGTCAACGTCTGATTCTCAAAATATGATGCAGATCATTTAGCTGCAGCTGCTGGTGGCTTTTCTCACTGTCCTTTGCTCTGCTTGGAGACAACATGGATGCCTGCCAGGGTCCCACATGATAGCTGCGTCAATTTGAACAATTCTAGGTCTCTCTGTGAAGTCATATGATTGAATCACCTCAGTTGCAAGGCTCAAGATACAGGTCATCCTCTTCCCTTGCTGCTTCTCATGCTCTTCTATGAGAGCTACGCAGTTCATTCCCATGGGGGATTCAGATGAATAGCTGATATGTCCAGAATAGTTGTATGCTGGTGGGGAAAGTTTGTTGAATACCGTGGAGAATGATTTCTATTAAACAGAAGATGGAAATCTTCCAACTTGCCACAACCATGACTTAGATACGGAGGAAATGTTTTTTTCAGAGGTTCAAGTTATTGCCATGGAGTAAGCATGAAACAACTTATACTCCACTTCAAGAAGCACTAGAGTATGAGAAATGAATATTACACTCGCAGTTCAGTGAGACTCTGTTGGGCTGGGCACCCATGATATGGGGACCTGCTATGTCTGTTGTGTGGCATCATTATCTAAACCAAGCCTTTGCTATCCATGGGGGTGCTTGAATTGTAGAGAGTTGTCACTTTTACTATCAGTCAAGTTTCTCATGAGTTAAAATTTTGCCCCCAGAGTTGTTAGTCATATTAATTATAGAACAGTTCCCATTTAAGCAATAATGTGCTATTCTATGCTAATGGGGGTCCAATGGTCAAAGAATCTCAGGGCCAAGTTTCTAAGTGCTTGGTACCCACAGCTGCAGCTAGATATTCAAAAGACCTCAGCTCCTGTTTAGGCATCTAAACACAGGCCACAATTTCAAAAGTGTTCAGCAACAAGCGGCTCCCACTATCACTCTTCTGAGCACTTTTTAAAAACATGCAACTTATTTTGTTGCCTAAATGGGGAATAGACCTATTTTCAAAATCACATTTGTGACATTCAGACACAACATTCACATAAACACCCAATTAATCATGTATAGCAAAATTCTAAATAATATTGTTCAGCTCAAGAGTAGATTTGATTTAATTATACAGTGAAACTAGTTACACTTCCAGATGAACCAGTGTAGTTAACGCATTAGTTGTCAGACAGCTGCAGCGGCACAGGAGCTAGCAAACAGAGCTGTAAACAGGGGAGTTTGAGTGGGAGTTTGAAAGGGGAGTTTGTATTGTGGTGCTTGTTTGGGGTTTGCTTTTGCTGGGGGGGTAGTCTTTTTGGTGTGGCTTGTGTTTCCCAGATTAACAGGACTTAGGTGGGAAGGCGATGACAGATACGGAGGCAGCTGTGGGAGTGACTCCTGTAGTGGAAGACACATTGAGGATGACTGTATGTAGAAGCTGTGGTATGTACATGATCTTGGAGGGGGGACCTGGCAAGAGCTTTTTCTGCATGAAATGCCATCTGGTAGAGCTGATGGAGGAAAAGATCCGAGGTTTAGAGATGCAGGTGGAAAGTCTCGTTGAGTTTAGGAAGAGGTTTGAGCAGATGATGGAGCAAAGATAGGAGGTATCTGAAGGGAAAAGCTCAGACTCACAGATGGAAGCAGGGCTGGGGAATTTTGAGGACAGACTGGGTGAGGAAAGTGGTCAGTGGAAGCATGTGACTAAAAGAACCAGGCAGAGGAAAAGACGGGCTAGTGAAGGAGAAATAGAGCTTAGGAACAGGTTTGCAGAGTTGGAAAATGAAGAAGGGGCTCAGCAGGTACTTGTTGAAGGTGGAAGGGTAAGGAAGAAGAGAAGAGAGGCTAGTCCTATAGGAAAAGCGGAAGAGTCAAGGGAGACTACACCAAATATGAGCCCCAGGAGGATACAGGATGGGTTGAAGAGGATTATAAGGGAAAATAGGAATGGAAAGAACTTGCAGAGGGAACAGGGGAGAGACTGGAGAATAGCACTGTCACCAGGAAAAGGCAGGTCTATGTGATCGGGAACTCTTTATTGAGAAGAATAGACAGGCCTGTAACTAGAGCAGATCCAGAGAACAGAAGGGTGTGCTGTCTTCCAGGTGCTAAGATACGAGATGTAGACCTGAGGTTGAAAAGGATCCTAAAGGGAGCGGGAAAGAATCACCTAATTATTCTTCATGTGGGAACAAATGATACAGCTAGATTCTCTCTGGAAAGTATTAAGGGAGACTATGCTAGGCTGGGGAAGACGCTTAAGGAAATTGAGGCTCAGGTGACCTTTAGTGGGATCCTTCCTGTTCCTAGAGAAGGGCAACAAAGGTGTGACAAGATTATGACTGTCAACAGATGGCTTAGGCAATGGTGCTATAAGGAGGGCTTTGGGATGTATGGCCACTGGGAGGCATTCATGGACAGAGGACAGTTCTCTCGGGATGAACTTCATCTGAGTAGGTAAGGAAATAGACTTCTAGGATCAAGGCTGGCACAACTGATAAAGAGAGCTTTAAACTAGGAATTTGGGGGAGATGGTTGGGAGATGTCCAGGTAATCTCCACCCCAGAATTTTAGCATTGAGAGGGAAGAAGATGAAGTAAGAAAGGATACAGCCATGGGTAGGAAAATGTATATAAGGAGTGAGGGCGGTGTGGATACTAGTCTAATAGGTTATACTGGCTGTAGAATGACTGTGTCTAATAGGGTACAAAATGTGAGCGAGGCCAAACAGCAAAAATTAAGATGTTTGTACATCAATGCGAGGAGCCTAGGTAACAAAATGGAGGAACTAGAGCTACTGGTGCAGGAAGTGAAACCAGATATTATAGGGATAGCAGAAACATGGTGGAATAGTAGTCATGACTGGACTACAGGTATTGAAGGATATGTGCTGTTTAGGAAAGACAGAAACAAAGGTAAAGGTGGTGGAGTAGCATTGTATATCAATGATGAGGTAGAATGTAAAGAAATAAGAAGCGATGCAATGGATAAGACAGAGTCCGTCTGGGCAAAAATTACATTGGGAAAGATAACTAGTAAAGCCTCTCCTACAATAGTGCTTGGGGTGTGCTATAGACCTCCGGGATCTAATTTGGATATGGATAGAGCCCTTTTTAATGTCCTTAATCAAGTAAATACTAATGGAAACTGCGTGATCATGGGAGACTTTAACTTCCCAGATATAGACTGGAGGACCAGTGCTAGTAATAATAATAGGGCTCAGATTTTCCTAGATGTGATAGCTGATGGATTCCTTCATCAAGTAGTTGCTGAACCGACTAGAGGGGATGCCATTTTAGATTTAATTTTGGTGAGTAGCGAGGACCTCATAGAAGAAATGGTTGTAGGAGATAATCTTGGCTCAAGTGATCATGAGCTAATTCAGTTCAAACTGAATGGAAAGATTAACAAAAATAAATCTGCAACTAGAGTTTTTGATTTCAAAAGGGCTGACTTTCAAAAATTAAGGAAATTAGTTAGGGAAGTGGATTGGACTGAAGAACTTATGGATCTAAAGGTAGAGGAGGCTGGGATTACTTTAAATCAAAGATGCAGAAGTTATCGGAAGCCTGTATTCCAAGAAAGGGGAAAAAATTCATAGGAAGGAGTAGTAGACCAAGCTGGATGAGCAAGCGTCTTAGAGAGGTGATTAAGAAGAAGCAGAAAGCATACAGGGAATGGAAGATGGGAGGGATCAGCAAGGAAAGCTACCTAATTGAGGTCAGAACATGTAGGGATAAAGTGAGACAGGTTAAAAGACGAGTAGAGTTGGACCTTGCAAAGAGAAGTAAAACCAATAGTAAAAGGTTCTATAGCCATATAAATACGAAGAAAACTAAGAAAGAAGAAGTGGGGCCGTGGAGTGGAGGTTAAAGATAGTCTAGGCATAGCCCAATATCTAAACAAATCCTTTGCCTCAGTCTTTAATAAGGCTAAAGAGGATCTTAGGGATAATGATAGCATGACAAATGAGAATGAGGATATGGAGGTAGATATTACCATATCTGAGGTAGAAGCAAAACTCAAACAGCTTAATGTGACTAAATCAGGGGGCCCAGATAATCTTCATCCAAGAATATTAAAGGAATTGGCAGCCGAAATTGCAAGCCCATTAGCAAGAATTTTTAATGAATCTGTAAACTCAGGGGTTCTACCGAATGATTGGAGAATTGCTAATATAGTTCCTATTTTTAAGAAAGGGAAAAAAAGTGATCCGGGTAACTACAGGCCAGTTGGTTTAACATCTGTAGTATTCAAGGTCCTGGAAAAAATTTTGAAGGAGAAATTAAGAGTTAAGGACATTGAAGTCAATGGTAAATGGGACAGAATACAACATGGTTTTACAAAAGGTAGATCGTGCCAAACCAAACTAATCTCCTTTTTTGAAAAAGTAACAGATTTTTTATATAAAGGAAATGCAGTGGATCTAATTTACCTATAATTCAGTAAGGCATTTGATACCATGCCACATGGGGAATTATTAGTTAAATTGGAGAAGATGGGGATCAATATGAACATCAAAAGGTGGATAAGGAATTGGTTAAAGGGGAGACTGCAATGGGTCCTACTGAAAGGCGAACTGTCAGGTTGGAGGGAGGTTACCAGTGGAGTTCCTCAGGGATCGGTTTTGGGACCAATCTTATTTAATCTTTTTATTACTGACCTTGGCACAAAAAGTGGGAGTGTGCTAATAAAGTTTGCAGATGATACAAAGCTGGAAGATTTTGCCAATTCAGAGAAGGATCGGGATATTATACAGGAGGATCTGGATGACCTTGTAAACTGGAGTAATACTAATAGAATGACATTTAATAGTGAGAAGTGTAAGGTTATGCATTTAGGGATTAATAACAAGAATTTTAGTTATAAGTTGGGGACGCATCAATTAGAAGTAACGGAAGAGGAGAAGGACCTTGGAGTATTGGTTGATCATAGGATGACTATGAGCTGCCAATGTGATATGGCTGTGAAAAAAGCTAATGCGGTTTTGGGATGCATCAGGAGAGGCATTTCCAGTAGGGATAAGGAGGTTTTAGTACCATTATACAAGGCACTAGTGAGACCTCACCTGGAATACTGTGTGCAGTTCTGGTCTCCCATGTTTAAAAAGGATGAATTCAAACTGGAGCAGATACAGAAAAGGGCTACTAGGATGATCCGAGGAATGGAAAACTTGTCTTATAAAAGGAGACTTAAGGAGCTTGGCTTGTTTAGCCTAACTAAAAGAAGGTTGAGGGGAGATATGATTGCTCTCTATAAATATATCAGAGGGATAAATACAGGAGAGGGAGAGGAATTATTTCAGCTCAGCACCAATGTGGACACAAGAACAAATGGGTATAAACTGACCACCAAGAAGTTTAGACTTGAAATTAGACGAAGGTTTCTAACCATGAGAGGAGTGAAGTTTTGGAATACCTTTCCAAGGGAAGCAGTGGGGGCAAAAGATCTATCTGGTTTTAAGATTCTACTCGATAAGTTTATGGAGGAGATGGTATGATGGGATAATGGGATTTTGGTAAGTAATTGATCTTTAAATATTCAGGGTAAATAGGACTAATCCCCTGAGATGGGATATTAGATGGATGGGATCTGAGTTGCCCAGGAAAGAATTTTCTGTAGTATCTGGCTGGTGAATCTTGCCCATATGCTCAGGGTTTAGCTGATCACCATATTTGAGGTTGAGAAGGAATTTTCCTCCAGAGCAGATTGGAGAGGCCCTGGAAGTTTTTCGCCTTCCTCTGTAGCATGGGGCATGGTTGACTTGAGTGAGGCTTCTCTGCTCCTTGAAGTCTTTAAACCACGATTTGAGGACTTCAATAGCTCAGACATAGGAGAGGTTTTTCGTAGGAGGGGTGGGTGAGATTCTGTGGCCTGCGCTGTGCAGGAGGTCGGACTAGATGATCAGAATGGTCCCTTCTGACCTTAGTATCTATGAATCTATGAGTGTTAAAGACTTGGACAATTAGTGGGTTCATTCTCCACAGCTTTGCACCTTGTGTAATTGTTTACATCTTGGTAGCATTTTACACCAACTTTGACCAGGTGTAAATAACTACAGAAAGAATCGGTCTTTAAATCTGCATACATTTCAGGTGACTTCAAATATTTCCCACAATTTCAATTCTCATTGGATTCATAAATTCAAATTTTCCTTTGAGGTTTGGGTTTGACTGAAACACTAAAACCTCAGGCAAAGCTATCAACTGTCATCTTGTTTTACATCAGCGCCATTTGAAACCAGTAAGTATCCCAGATTCATTCCATTTTAGGCCCAGATTTGCTACAAAAGGTTCCTAAAACACAGTGAGCTATTTCCCAAACCTGGATTGCATTTTCATTGTAAGATTTGTGTAGAGTAGTTGATTCCTACAAACTCTGTGGCCTGTACTTTATGCCATGGGATAAACATCCACAATATGTAATGAACATATTTTCTTATGCACTGAATGTGTTGCATCCTCTTCCCTTCTCCATTGTCTAGGTGGATCTTATTGTGGAGGTAGAAAGAAGCAGGACTTTGTGACATCACTGAACATCACCATGCATGAAATATTGTTATTTGTATTATAGCAGCAATCAATGGCCTCAGGCAAGGTCATGCCCTAGTGTGTTAGCACTATATAAGTACATACAAAAACACAGCTCCTTCATGTACATCTTTTCTTCTAAGGCAAGTGACACACCAAAGGGTGACAAGGAAAATGGTAGAATTAATATATATAGTTTGGGTATGCATATAACAAGAGCCACTTTGTTAAGACTAGATATAGTATGTATCTACAATCCCAACTGCTCTCTCAGCCGAGCCATCATTAATTAGCCGTCTTCTTGTAAGTGTTACAGCCAAGGTGGCTCTTGAGGAGATATGTGAAGATTTGTCAATTCTGCTGTGATTCCCAGATGTGATTGAGGGCGGGACTGACTGGGAGCTCGAGCTCCAGGGCAGAAAATGTCATGGAGGTCAACAAAAGTCATGATTCCATGACTTCTGTGACCTCCGTGACATAATCATAGTCTTACCAATGACCTATCAACTGGTGATAGTACCATTTCTAATACTGATACTCCTCTTTCTTCCACCTCTATCTCTTCTCATCCTACAATATGTTGGTCAATTATTGTGGGATGAGATTTTCAAAGTCACCTAAGTGACTTTAGATGTACAATTTCCATTAGGAATTGTGAACATAACCTCTTTTTAAAATCCCAGTCAGAAATGTAATGGGCAAGGTGGGAGGGTCTCAGAGCCCAGGCTCCAGCCTGAGCCCCACTGCCTACACTTCTGTTTTTAGTCCTGCAGCATAGCCCTATAAGACCAAGTCAGTTGATCCAGGCTCTAAGGGTATGTCTGCGCTGGCCCATGCCAGCTGACTCGGGCTCAGGCTAAGAGCTCAGGACCCTGGGGTCTAGGACCCTGCGAGTTGGGAGGATCCCAGAGCCGGGGCTTCAGCCCGAGCCTGAACGTCTACACTACAATTAAATAGCCCCTTAGCTTGAGCCCTATGAGTCTAAGTTAACTGGCATGGGCCAGGAGCAGGAGTTTAATTGGTGTGTACCCTAAGCATTTTGCCATTGACTTCACTGGGAGCAGAATCAAGCCCTATATGTTTAGTCTGTCTTCCTGACACAGCTTGCTTTTGTCCCTTTTCCAGTCAACATGACTGCTCACTTGGCCTTTATTTTTTCTCAAAAAGAAAAGGAGTACTTGTGGCACTTTAGAGACTAACAAATTTATTAGAGCATAAGCTTTCGTGAGCTACAGCTCACTTCATCGGATGCATTTGGTGGAAAAAACAGAGGAGAGATTTATGTACACACACACAGAGAACATGAAACAATGGGATTATCATACACACTGTAAGGAGAGTGATCACTTAAGATAAGCCATCACCAGCAGCGGGGGGGAAAAGGAGGAAAAGCTTTCATGGTGACAAGCAAGGTAGGCTAATTCCAGCAGTTAACAAGAATATCAGAGGAACAGTGGGGGGTGGGGTAGGAGGGAGAAATACCATGGGGAAATAGTTTTACTTTGTGTAATGACTCATCCATTCCCAGTCTCTATTCAAGCCTAAGTTAATTGTATCCAGTTTGCAAATTAATTCCAATTCAGCAGTCTCTCGTTGGAGTCTGTTTTTGAAGCTTTTTTGTTGACGTATAGCCACTCTTAGGTCTGTGATCGAGTGACCTAAGAGATTGAAGTGTTCTCCAACTGGTTTTTGAATGTTATAATTCTTGACGTCTGATTTGTGTCCATTCATTCTTTTACGTAGAGACTGTCCAGTTTGGCCAATGTACATGGCAGAGGGGCATTGCTGGCACATGATGGCATATATCACATTGGTAGATGCGCAGGTGAACGAGCCTCTGATAGTGTGGCTGATGTGATGTGATGTCGTCATCATGAATAGGTCGGAGTATGAACAAGAGGCTACTAGGCAGCTCTCCAACACGACTTTCTACAAGCCTTTACCCTCTGATCCCACTGAGAGTTACCAAAAGAAACTACAGCATTTGCTCAAGAAACTCCCTGAAAAAGCACAAGAACAAATCCGCACAGACATGGAAATCCTGGACGCCCCATCATCTCAGGCATTGGCACCCTGACAGCAGGATTGTCTGCCTATGTAGACTCCCTCCTCAGGCCCTTCGTTACCAGCACTCCCAGCTATCTTCGAGACACCACTGACTTCCTGAGGAAACTACAGTCCATTGGTGATCTTCCTAAAAACACCATCCTAGCCACTATGGATGTAGAAGCTCTCTACACCAACATTCCACACAAAGATGGACTACAAGCCGTCAGGAACAGTATCCCCGATACTGTCACGGCTAACCTGGTGGCTGAACTTTGTGACTTTGTCCTCACCCATAACTATTTCACATTTGGGGACAATGTATACCTTCAAATCAGCGGCACTGCGATGGGTACCCGCATGGCCCCACAGTATGCCAACATTTTTATGGCTGACTTAGAACAACGCTTCCTCAGCTCTCGTCCCCTAATGCCCCTACTCTACTTGCGCTACATTGATGACATCTTCATCATCTGGACCCATGGAAAAGAAGCTCTTGAGGAATTCCACCAGGATTTCAACAATTTCCATCCCACCATCAACCTCAGCCTGGACCAGTCCACACAAGAGATCCATTTCCTGGACACTACGGTGCTAATAAGTGATGGTCACATAAACACCACCCTATATCGGAAACCTACGGACCACTATTCCTACCAACATGCCTCTAGCTTTCATCCAGATCATACCACTCGATCCATTGTCTACAGCCAAGCGCTACGATATAACCGCATTTGCTCCAACCCCTCAGACAGAGACAAACACCTACAAGATCTCTATCATGCATTCCTACAACTACAATACCCACCTGCTGAAGTGAAGAAACAGATTGACAGAGCCAGAAGAGTACCCAGAAGTCACCTACTACAGGACAGGCCCAACAAAGAAAACAACAGAACGCCATTAGCCATCACCTTCAGCCCCCAACTAAAACCTCTCCAACGCATCATCAAGGATCTACAACCTATCCTGAAGGACGACCCATCACTCTCACAGATCTTGGGAGACAGACCAGTCCTTGCTTACAGACAGCCCCCCAATCTGAAGCAAATACTCACCAGCAAGCACACACCACACAACAGAACCACTAACCCAGGAACCTATCCTTGCAACAAAGCCCGTTGCCAACTCTGTCCACATATCTATTCAGGGGATACCATCATAGGGCCTAATCACATCAGCCACACTATCAGAGGCTCGTTCACCTGCGCATCTACCAATGTGATATATGCCATCATGTGCCAGCAATGCCCCTCTGCCATGTACATTGGCCAAACTGGACAGTCTCTACGTAAAAGAATGAATGGACACAAATCAGACGTCAAGAATTATAACATTCAAAAACCAGTTGGAGAACACTTCAATCTCTCTGGTCACTCGATCACAGACCTAAGAGTGGCTATACTTCAACAAAAAAGCTTCAGAAACAGACTCCAACAAGAGACTGCTGAATTGGAATTAATTTGCAAACTGGATACAATTAACTTAGGCTTGAATAGAGACTGGGAATGGATGAGTCATTACACAAAGTAAAACTATTTCCCCATGGTATTTCTCCCTCCCACCCCACCCCCCACGTTCCTCTGATATTCTTAGAGACTAACAAATTTATTAGAGCATAAGCTTTCGTGAGCTACAGCTCACTTCATCGGATGCACGAAAGCTTATGCTCTAATAAATTTGTTAGTCTCTAAGGTGCCACAAGTACTCCTTTTCTTTTTGCGAATACAGACTAACACAGCTGCTACTCTGAAATCTGATATTCTTGTTAACTGCTGGAATTAGCCTACCTTGCTTGTCACCATGAAAGCTTTTCCTCCTTTCCCCCCCCTGCTGCTGGTGATGGCTTATCTTAAGTGTACACTCTCCTTACAGTGTGTATGATAAACCCATTGTTTCATGTTCTCTGTGTGTGTGTATATAAATCTCTCCTCTGTTTTTTTCCACCAAATGCATCCGATGAAGTGAGCTGTAGCTCACGAAAGCTTATGCTCTAATAAATTTGTTAGTCTCTAAGGTGCCACAAGTACTCCTTTTCTTTTTGCGAATACAGACTAACACGGCTGCTACTCTGAAACCTTTATTTTTTCTGTTGCTTGAACTTCAGTCAAAAATAATGTAGTGAGTCTATTTAAAAAAAAACACAGAACAAGGAAACAATGCAATATTCCTAAATCTATCATAGAAATATAAGTTTAGAACTAATGTTCATTTCTACCCCCGTAAATAGATGTTAAATATGAAGCGCCATTCTACAGATGGTGAAAAACATCAGAACGCCAGCCACCACAGCTTTGTGTAACATTGTTATCCAGTTCTGTGGAATACACCTTCTTGAGTAGATGCCAGTTTAATAATGCTACATTCCTTTAAATTTGTCTAGCATTCCTTAAAGTAACAGGCACCATATATTATCCCCTTTTAATGCTATTTCCTTACTGGATAAAACTGGAGACTACATTATTGCTCAACAATAGTATGAATGGAACACAAAACACTTTAAAATAATTTCTCCCCCTTGTCTGCATCTGGAACAGCATAACACAAACTGAAATATCAAATATTCTTTGATGCAAAATCATACAGATTAAAAGCAAAGGGAAAAAAACTTGGGACCTTCTAGATCCTACAAACTGTGTGTAGAAAGAAAATGTCACTGAGTTTGTTATCAAAATGATGCCTAAAACAATTAGGGCCTGATCCAAAGCTCACTGACATAAATTGAAAGACTCTCAATTATTTCAGTGGGCTTTGGATCAGGCCCCCAGTGAATCCAATGGTGTATTTGTACAGTTCAAGTAAAAACAAATAGATATAAAGCTTCTTAATTCAATTTTTGGTGGGGAAATGATCAGAAATATGAAATCCCGAGAGATAGCATGACTGTTCGAGATCATGCTTCATTGTGCAACTACAGAGGCCATATACAGTTTAGCAATTTCCTATTGAGATCAAATAGATTACTCACATGAATAAGGGTTTCATAAATGGCCTCACCAAGCCTGACTGTGCTCACAGTGGTGAGCATTTACTCATGCAAGTGGTCCAATTGTCTTCAGTGGAATTACTCACACATCAGTGCTCATCAATGTGAGGAAAGGCTGTGAAAGAAAAGCAAATACATGTGAGCTCTTCTAAGCTGATCCAATAGCCATTGACTTCAATGGATCAGCCCTTTAGTGAACACATTTTAAAAGAAAAATGAAGTATGAATAAAAATGAGTAACTGTCTCCTTTGTTGCATACTACTCACTCAGTCTGCACGAAGAAATCCCTTTGACATCTGTCTTATTTTTTTCCCAAGATACAATCAACACTTCCAGTCAGAATGTCTTTTGCTTTAGATTAAGAGAACACCACCGCTAGAAAGAACAAAAGTATAATCTCTGCGAGAGAGGACACAATGAGTGTATCTCCTCTGTGACAGTCTGCACTGAATTGACTATAAAATAACTGCCAGTTTCTGTAGGCTACTCATAGAATTCAAGGTGCAATCCACAGAAAACAAAGTCAGAACAGTTACATAGATAAACACTTGCAGTGCATATTTCGGTGTATGCAACTCCCATTGAAATTATTTGATCAATATGTTTTTCAGTTGTTTTCAACTTCTATATGTGTGGCAAATATCATGCACTTTAGGCCTTTGTATGGGCTTGTCCGCACTTACAGTGCTACACCCGTGCAGCTGCGTTGCTGTAGGGCTTAGTGAAAACACTACCTGTGCCAACAGGAGAGCTTCCCCTGTTGGTATAGGTGCTCCACAACCGTGAGAAGAGGTAGCTATGTTGATAGGAAAAGCCCTCCTGTTGACATATCGCGGTCCACATTGGTGGTTAGGTTGGTATAACTACGTCACTGAGTGGATGCAGTTATACTGACATAAGTTGGTAGTGTAGACCAAGCCACAGAGTATGACATGATATGCTTTACAAACTAAAATATGCCTGTTCTTTTTTTTCCAGCAAAGACAGACATTAGCAGAGATCAGGAGACCCACCAATGGGGTAATATGGTATTATTTCTGTAGCATATTTCATCCAAGGATCTAAAAGCACTTTACGTTTTGTAATGAATCTACTAGTGGGAGCTGAGGGGTAACTTATTGGCATGAAAGTCCAGGTAAGGATTTGAGCTTCCTTGTTAAAGGGGCAGTAAAGTGAATGAATTGACACTACAGTGCTGGGGCTATAGAAGTATTATTTAAAAGTGGATGAAAATTTTCAGAAGAACAGTTTTCCATCAGGAAAGGCTGATCTGAAAAAAAAAGTATCAAAGAGCTTTGTTTCGATAACATAAGAATGTTTTGTTTTGATGTGATTGTTTTGACTTCTATATGATACTATAACAAATAAAGTACTTCAACATTATTGAAATGGATTGTTTTGATAATGCTGTTTCAAGATTTCTGAGACTACTTTCCTCCCTGAATTTCATTTCATAGGAAATTATGAAATTCTTCTTCCCATTCTGGACAAAAGGAAATCTGGACATGTCAGACTTTCCCCTGGAGGGGGAATTCTGAATTTTCAACACCTCCAGTATTGTTATTTCTATTATTATCAGCATTGTTTGTATTTTGATATTACCTGTGGGGTCTGATCATGGACAAGGATCCCAGCATGCTGGGTGCCATACAAATACAGAACCAAAACATGGTCTCTGCCCCGAAGAGCTTAAAATTGAAGTTTAAGACATGTAGATAGACACATAGGCAGGGAGTCTTGTGAAGCTATGAATCTCTCATCCCCTTCCTCTCCAAATTTTCCCTGTGTACACTTCCAAGTGGAACAGAGCTGTTTCCCTGTTTATCCTGCCTTGGGTATCATGCTGATGTTAATGGGGAATCGGACATTGAGTTCTTACATTAATTAGGTTAGCCTCACAACACCCCAGAGAGATAGATTTAAAAAAGAGGGGAGGACTCACATGTGACTTTTTCCCTGATTTGTAAGTATTTTTGCCTTAACAACTCACAAAACAGTGAAAAGCATATGACTATAGTCTCAGGAAAATTCAGACTCAGTTAAGTAGCTGAGAATCAAGAACTGAACTACTGTAGAACACAAGTAGTCTCCTGTGATTCAAAATGTAACATTTTCTGGGACATTTAAGAGCCACTAATCTGTGTCTTAAGGCCATCAAGCACTTCCCTAAAGAATCATAGAGCACATATAATTAATTAAGGGAAAAAGCAGTGCTGCAGAAGTGCTAGGAGAACTGTAATTCCCTCTCTGTTCCATGCCAAGTGCTGTGCACAGTACTACAGGAGCAGCCTTGTTTCCTCCAGCCAGCATTGTGTCTGATCTGCATGTGCTTTATGTCACTAACCAGGCTACCTCACATCAGATACTAAAGATATTACAGCTGAATCCAAACTATCTGGTCCAGTTGATGGGATAAATCAGCTAAATGAGCCAATGTCTGTTGATGTCTGATTTATACAAATCCACTGAATACATTAAGAAAAGAAGTACTTGTGGCACCTTAGAGACTAACAAATTTATTTGAACATAAGCTTTCGTGAGCTACAGCTCACTTCATCGGATGCAGTGAGCTGTAGCTCATGAAAGCTTATGCTCAAATAAATTTGTTAGTCTCTAAGGTGCCACAAGTACTCCTTTTCTTTTTGCGAATACAGACTAACGTGGCTGCTACTCTGAAACTACTCTGAAAACTGTATACATTGAAGCTGTCAAGAATTAATGTCTGATGGAGGTTCCAATTTAAGATAGATTTTTGGGATGGAAATAGCATTCATCAGTTAGGAAAGGAGTGATATTCCAAGCTGCATTCCATAACATGCAGCCATCCTGCCTGATGAAGGGACGAAGGGTTAAATATGTGCAAACCGAGGGTACCAAATGATGAAATATAATGGATCATCTAACCTGCTCAGTGAATAAACCTGCTTCTCATATATAGGTCAGGAATCATATAATATACCTGCCACTGTTAATTTATCCCAGTAGCTGTTTCAAACACACTCAGATTATAAATAATTAGTGAAAGAATGCATGTGTTTCAGAGCAAGATTTACATGCAGGCAGGATTTAAACAGAGTTGAAATTATGCCATTGTCCACCAGGGCTGAGCTGTTGTATTAAGGGTATGTATTATTGTGGGACGGGATTGTCTGTAACCTCTCTAGGGGGGAGATGTGACAGATATTGGAACCCCATGCAGTATTTTGGGGGTCCATTGTTTTAAATGAATGGAAGAGCTACCATAGCTCCTCCGGGAAATAAAAATAGTCCATGGTGATTAAGATGAATCAGCCAGGTTGTAAACCCCCTCCCCAACCTCCTGGGGAGGCTCACATATACTAGTTCATATTAAATTCTCCAAAAACCAACAGACAAAGAAAAGACTTTTGGATAGACATTGTGAGATTAAACTGACTCTGAGCCTTCTTTCTGATCCAGCAAACAGATAGAACATTCTGTGCAGGGAGCCACCAATCCTTGTGGAAGGGTTGAAAGGACCTGCCCTACTAGGACTCCATAAGACTGATGGGTGATCAATGATAAGATTTTTAGCATGCATGTAATTTTATTTTTAACATGTTTTCTTTGTAGTGCTTTCACCTTAAGAATAAGTGTGCATGCTTATGAAAGACAGTATGGTAACTTGCAACTGCTGGCAATTATGCAGTTCATAGCCTTTGTAGAGAAAGCAAAGCACAGATGCTAGCCTGTTTAGGCAGTCTGGCTTGCTGGGAATGTCAGAGTAAGGCAGGGAACTGTGCAGCTTTTAAAGATCCTCTAGTCAGAAGGAAAGAGACATAGGTCTTTGTCCAAGGGATGTGAGAGCTGAGGAGTCAGGAGCCTAAGTGGGTTTCCTCGAGGGACCACAGAGGTGGAATGCAGGTGCAGTTTCCCTGAACTGTGACGTATGTTCTCTCCCCTAAAGAAGTGGCTGTAACTAAGTTTCTTGACCAGTATCCTAGGATAACTCACATATTTATTCCCCGGACAGCTTTTAATCATTACTTGTCACAACCAGGACATGGTCAGTCATACCTAGTGGTCAGAGTGGGAGTCAGAGCAACTCAAGTATCTGGAGATCAGAGGCAGGCCAGTGGGTAAACGAAAGTCAGACATCAGGACACAGGCAGTGTCAGGTTACCTGGAGATCAGGGTCAGCCACTAGGTTATAGACAACAATTGAATAACAAAGTCAAGGACAAACCAGGGTCAGAAGACAGAGTCTAAGGTCTATTGAAGCAGGGTCTGAAGCACAGACAGACAAGCAGTTTAGGTTGTTGCTCAGACAGCACCCCTTCAGGCCTTCCTGGTTTAAGTACTGGTGCTGGCCAGTCAGTGAGCTGTAAGGGGATGCCACTTAGGACCTGCTGGGTGATTTGTTCTGCCTAGCCCAGCCTCGCAGGGTCTTCCCAGAGGCTTTTGCTATAAGCTTTCTGTGTGATGTGGTGGTGTCTATAGCCCATGGCCCAGGTTCCAGCACTTCAGGTTCTGACATCATATTTCAGCTGTACATATCATTAATATTTTGCTAGCAGGGCAGCATTCAGTCTTCAAAAAACGTGAGTTGTTTAACAACCCTCCCATGTAATTTATCCCACTTGAACCTGAGGAGTGAGCTGTTTGTGAAGATCTAAGTGCCCAGTGCAAAGCAAGCAGGCTTAACTCTTTCACACACCACCTCAGTACAAAGTTCTTGTTGTGCCATGGGAAGGGGCAAAGCTGGAAAAGCTGAGACACAAAATAGATTTTGCCAATCTTAAATCTGCAAATCTTACTGTGATAACAAATGAGGGAATCCGGTAAGGCCAATACCAACTTGTGCTATGCATTAGTTCTGGTATCTGTCTTGGTTCAGGACTTTGAACAGAAAAGCAATAGAAGATCTCAAGAAATGTGGCAGAGAGCCAAGTTCAGAGTGGTTGATCTCTGTGGCAATTAAAGCTGGGTGAGCACTTCATCATTATATGTACCCCAAAGATGAAAATAACAAAAATATAAGACTCTGGTTGTGTGCTGAACATCTCCTTAATGTAGCTCTTCTTCTAACATGAGATGAGAGTTTGTTAATCACAGAAGCATGATCATCAGTATTTTCATATTCTATGTGATAAACAGGAAAAATACAATTAAAATCTGTAAAATCCTATGAAGGTGAAGGATGATTCGAGAAAGAGCTAAATCTCTCCAAGTAAGTTTGGGGAGTTAAATTACCTGTGCTGGTGGTAACCTACACTGAGAGGACATATTGCAAACTTGCTTACATAGAGCTCCTGACCTAGGTGCCTAATAGATGCTTCTTTCTACTTTGATATCAGGTTTCAAAGTTAAGATAGATCCAATGGTATTTGGTTGCTGCAGAGGTGGTTTAATTACAGTGATGGCCGATGTGATTCCTATACTGTCTATTTCTTACCCATATCAATGGGATGTTGGAAGAATTAATTCAGTAAAGGGGTAGTTTGGAAATACTTGTTATTGGCAGTAATTTTAACATGTTGGAAAGGGCAGTAGCAAATGCACTGATCTCTGCATGGCTGGCTTAGCATGAGTATCATTAATATTTAGCATTTATATAGCCCTTTACTACTTCAGAGAACTGTACCAATATTAACTAACTCATTTTCTATGTTTATTTAAAATTACAAAATGAGAACAATGTGGCCTTGACTGTCTCAGAGAGGAAAGTGGATTCTCTAGCTTCTTCTCCTGAAGGATCATTGATGCTGTCTTTAATGTATATATTCAGGGTTTGATAGTACAGCTTTGGGCATCTCAGAAGTGTATAAAATAATAAGGCCTAAACTGAGACAAATGGCTTCCCTCAGCCATAGTGGGAGGACTGTAATCTGGCAATGTCTAACTTTGAACATTCTCAAACACATATGCGTGAAAGCTTGTTTTTAATGCAAATGTTGCAGTTCACATTCTGGTTTCTCAGTCCTTAGCCTAGGAGAAGAACAAAGAGAAAAAAAAATAAAAGGAAAAAAATAAGTGCAGGGAATGTATCATAATTGCTGTTATTTAAAGTGTAAAGCTCTTAAGGGAGGAACCTAGTCTTTCTGTGGTCTGTACCGCACCATAAGCCTTCAGTTGAGAATCATAATATAGAGGCCAAATGTGGGCAACATAACTCTTGAGGGAAACATTCTTCTCTCCCTACTAGATAGGGCAAGCTCATCCCTAACTAGAAAAAAAAAACATTTTAAAAAGAAAAACAAATAACCCAGATGGAATTACCCTGCATTTCAATCACAGGGAGACTATCTGTAAATTCATAGTAGTGTTGTGCTGCCCTGACAAGACAAAAAACAAAACAAAACAAAAATCAAATAAAAATGTTAGCTTTGGAAATCATAAATACAACAAGAGCCATCATCACCTTTCAATACCCATCTCTCTCTTCCATTTCAGACCCTGCTGTATGAAAGCCTTCATAATAAATAAATATATAAAGCCTTAATAAAACCTGATGTCAATCAGGCCTGTTAGCATTCCTACAAGGGACTGCATATCCACCCATCCCTGTTAGCAAAGTTGATTGTTTGGAGAAAAAATATATCCCCATCACTGCCAGCTCCTCTGTGGGATCCTTTATATCAGTGGTTCTCAAAGCCGGTCCGCCACTTGTTCGGGGAAAGCCCCTGGCGGGCTGGGCCGGTTTGTTTACCTGCCACGTCCGCAGGTTCAGCCAATTGCAGCTCCTACTGGCCGTGGTTCACCGCTGCAAGACAATGGGGGCTGCGGAAAGTAGCGCAGGCCAAGGGACATGCTTGCCGCCCTTCCCGCAGCCCCCATTGGCCTGAAGCGGCAAACTGCGGCCAGTGGAAGCTGTGATCGGCCGAACCTGCGGACGCAGCAGGTAAACAAACCAGCCCAGCCCACCAGGGCTTTCCCTGAACAAGTGGAGGACTGGCTTTGAGAACCACTGCTTTATATCACTACAAAAACAGAGAAGTTTCTTTGTTTTGGGATGTGAAGTCTCATTTCTCTGATGGCTTTCCTCATATTGTAGGATAATACTTGCTCTCTTCTAACATCCCCTGCTCAATGTCCTCTTAACTCAGATTTCCTAGCACATGTCCCTGCCCACCACCTTTCTCCCTTCCTACACACTAAGGTGACCAGATTTAAATATCAGGACACATGGGGGAAACAAAAAAAAAAAAAAACCTGTCAGATTGCTGAAGCAAAAAAAGTTTCCGAAGTTGCCGAAGCAAAAAAACAAAAAAAGCTGGAGCAGCCAAAGCCGCAATACTGGGACAAATGGCGTCCCGACTGTGCATCGTTCGGGATGTGGGACAAAGACCTAAAGATCGGGACAGTCCCGATTTTAACGGGACGTCTGGTCACCCTACTACACACAAATATCACTCACCTAAAACCACAAAAGTTGAAAATCTCTAGTTAAAAATCCACAAAATATGAAATGGAAAAAAACCATAAAAGACAAGCTGCTTGATTTTTTTCAATGTTAGAAATAACAAGACTGTGCTGTCTTATTCATGTTGAGGCTAAGATAAAGGGACAGGGCTCACTTCCTGGTGTAAGGATAGGAGTCAAGTAGAAGAATGACTCATGCTAATGCCTGAGGATCTGAGTCTGGTGGTAGGACCCACAAAGGTACTTAGGTGTGTAAGTCCCTTCTTTAGGCCCCACTGTGACGCACAAAACCCTCGCTTGGCTGCTACCAAACCTGTTGGCACCTAAACTCACTCAACACCTAAGTTTTTCTGTAAAGGCTCCCAAGATGCCTATGTTTCTGCCTCTGAGCAGGTACTCTGGTGCCTCCGAGTAAGTGTCCAGGCACCTGTCTCCCACCTATGCCCCAGTGTGACTCATGAACCATGGAAAGATAGGTGTTTGGTCTATTAAAATAGGTGTTTAGGGCCTGATTCAGTAGGCATACTCAGAGGCTGCCTAACTCCATACAAAATGGGGAGGAGGAGGAAGTCCTTCCTTATAACCATTATCCCAGTGGTTAGAGTGCTTGCTTGTGATATGGCAGATCCCTGTTTAAATCCCTTTGCCTCATCAGGAGGAGGGAAGACTTGAACCAGGGGTCTCCCATAGCCCAGGTGCTAAAGGTTATAGAGGAAGGCTTCTTCCCTCCCAATTCTTTTGTGTGGGCAGCCTCCAAGCACACCCACCAAATTGAGCTCTGCATATGATATAGGCAGCCAAACAGCTATCTTTCCCCAGTTTGTGAATCACAAGCAGAGATAAGCATCCCCCTGCAGCCCAGACTTAGACGCTCAACTTCAAGAGATGTGTGGCGCTTAAGGCACACTCCTGCCATCAGCATCTCCCATCGGCTAGCTTAAACAGATCCCTGCCTACTGTACTGGCTGAGTGGATCATAGTCTAAGGGCTTGTCTACGCTAACACTTACGTTGATATAACTTAGAAGCATCACTAGGGGTGTGAAAAAACACCCCCGAGCGACATACTTTACATTGACTTATAGTGATGTCTACACTGTGCTATGCTGGGGGGAGATACTTCTGCCTCTCATTGAGGTGGAGTAATTACGTTGATGGGAGAGTGATTTCCTATCGAAAAAACACGTCTTCACCAGATGTGCTACATCAGCGCTGCTGCATTAATACAGCAATGCCAATGTAGTGTGATAGTGAAGACAAGCCCTAAGATGCCCACCTCTCCTATTCATTGTATTGGGAGCCTGGGTGCCTAACTCAGTCTTTGTGGATCGCAGTGTTGTTCCTGTGATTTTCTAGGCACCTAAATCCTTAGCATGAAAACCGGCTTAGGAGCCTATGAACTAAATTCTCCCCAAACCCATTTGATATGGATATTTTCGCACTGAATAAAAGTGCTGTGTTATCCAACCTGCTCTCACCATGAGTGAATTGAAACTTCATTGCTTTGCACTTTGAATAGTCATTTACACCACTGCAAATAGGGTGTAAAAACACTACCCTCAGAATGATAGCATTTGACACCCGTTGAGCACATGTGTAAATGATGACACAAGTTGCAAAGCCGTAGAGAATCAGGCCTTGCTGGCTGCTCTTTACCTCAGAACATGGTCCAGACCAGTTCTGCATCATTGCACCTCTGCTTTCCCATTTCCCCCAGATTCCTCTATTCAAATCAGTGATGCAGCTCCCCACTTTCCTCCCTTCCTCCACTGAGAACTAAATAAAAGCAACGCGACTTAAAAGGCTGTGCAGAACTGTTAAAAAAAAAAGCTTAATTTTTTTTTTGTTAGTGAGATCCAAACCTTTGAGATTTGAAGGCAAACTGGGGGAGGAGGAAGCTTTAAATATCCTGTGACATTCCTGCTGTCCAGACGAATAGAAGCAAACAGGGCATCTTTTCACAATTCACGGAACCGAATTGAACTGAATCTAAAAAAAAAAATGATTTCACTAGAAAGAGATTCTGCAGTTAAATCATCAGATGGATTAATGAAATCCAGACTAGAAAAAAAAAATTTCATGAAAATATTTCAACTGCTATTTCTTTTCGTTAAGGGAACATATGTTGTTTTAAAGTAATTGCAAGTTAAAGTTACAATTTGGCTGGGGAGAGGGAGGGGTCTTTGTAGTTTTGCTAATGCAGGGATAGAAGAAAACATTATTGTACGATCAATGTTGTCAGATGTTGGCTGCATGTGTGTGTTCTTTCAATATGCTGTCCCAGCTCTGCGCAGATAGCAGACACAGAAGATCTCGGTCGAACTGCCCACAAAGACTACAAGACTTGATTAAGAGCGAAGGCACCCAGGCAGGCTTATTGCTGATGAAGCATGTTGCTAATGCCCTGGCTCAATGGTTACAGGACCACTAACACATGTATGCCGATGACAATGGACCAGCTCATGAATGGTGGGACTTTCCATTACCCCTAGGCTAGACAAAGAAACTTCCTCAGAGACCCCTCTTTATACATTGATACAAACAAGTTATGTATTGTTCCTCCAACATGGTTAGTTACCACCCTTTACCTTGTACGTGTTGATTCGATCAAAACATCTCTATCCATCATCCTGACCTTATCTTTACGAGGGAGTTAGTGTGTCCTTGTATCACCTTCGGGGAGTGTGTTTGTACCATACTTGGCATCGGGGTATTCTGGTACCAACTTTCTGGAATGTATTTGCATGTGTCCTGTACATAGCACTTCTCAGGAATGTGTGTGTTTTTGCAATACCAGCCCTGTTCTTGCCAGATTCTGTGAGTCTGCACACAGGCATGTTTTATAACAGGGCCCGTCTTCTGCTCACAGCCTGTCTCTTGCTAAATTTATATAAGCAAGGCTTGACCACTACTTTAGTTCAGGCCTCAGGACTCACATGTGGTCTCTTAAACAAGGTCTCAGGGTCTCTTTCTATTACAACCAACTCGCTCCTTAATTTTAGATATAAAGATGAACAATGGGAATGGCATATGTCAATCCTATTTAATGTATTTTATGGCACTGTAAGATTACTGTGTGCATTTAAATGAACCTCACTTAGAAGCAGGCTCAGCATAAACTGCCTGGCTACAATAAAATATGTAAAGCCTCATTCTATTGGCAAATATCCTACGCTATTATGTAACAATATAAATATCTTACATATGTATGTTTATTACATGCAAAAAGCTAGGTTGCATAGTCAAGCATTTGAAAGTTAGAAAATGCCAGAGTAATGGTTGTTCCTGTAATTTTATTTCTGTCCCCTTCTGCAGCTATCCTGTGCACTGAATGAGGCAGGCATCCTGTGGAGAGAATAGTACACAAGTTTGGAATTAAAGAGTATATTATGATGCGTACACATACACAGAGGACAGAATTAAAGTGGCAGCATAAGCAATCGTTAATCTAGTGTTACTTAACTTCTGCATGTTTGAGTTTGCAATCCAAATGATGTTCTTTCAACATATTTTTGATTGTATATAATTTCCTGTGTATTTTTAAAAGACTAAGTATAAAACAAAATCTATTATATATAACTGCAACCAGCCCTCTATCATGCATCAACAGCAGAATTTGAACACTGAACCTTCAGCATTCTCTGAGGAGTGGGAATGGGGGTCCTGCCCCAGAGGTGGGAATGGACTGTTGGAGCTGTATGCTGGGTTAGGAAAGGTGTATACTCAAGGTGAAGTGAGTATGGCCCTCTCCCTCTTTCCTTTTCTACAAGAGATTGCTCCCAGCACACAGTGTGTGCTGCTGCTGTTGCTTTGACAATTACATGGGCCCAAACTTTTAGAATGTTTCTATTCATATATTATTTTGGCCTGCTGCCAAATTTGTGCTGACAATGCAAGAGACAGAACTAATGACTTCTAACACTTTATACCTCAGCCAAACCAAAACAGAATTCCCTGGGGAAAGCAAAATCAAGTCTCTAGCCCCCAGCCTTTCTCCCTTCCAAATGTCAAAGGCCTACTGCAAAGGAGAGGAGTGAGACTCCCCAAGAAGTCACAAGATAATATAAAGTGTTAGTCCATTTAAATACAGACGTTGCCACCAGATCCCCCTATAATTAATTCATCTTTCTGCTTAGGTCCAAATTCTGCAATGAGCTCCATACCTGGAGTAGTTTGCAGGATCAAAGCCTTTGATTGTTAAGCCCCAGCATTATCTCTACAGCTCATTGCATATTCTGAGTATTGTATGAATACATATAATAACGAATGAGTGAATGAATGAATGCATAGAGCATCTTTTAGAGAAAATGATTACAAAAATATTGAGGCCCTGATTATGCCAAGTGCTAAGCATGTGGTAACTTGTATAAAGCTAAGCATGCACATAAGGTCTTTACAAGTTTAGGGCCTTACAAGACTAATAAACCTGAGCCAAAGTTTTCAAACCTGAGCACTTAAATCTTAAAATATTTGAACAAGTGGCATGATGTTCATGGGTGATGAGCCCCGACAATTCACTTTGGTGGGATTACTGAGTGCTCATCATTTTGAAAATCACGCCATTTATTTAGATGCCTACACATGGATTTAGTTGCCTAATTTTTGGTAGATAAATTTGAAAATGTTGGCCCTAATTTTTGAAATCCACGCTCCCTTTTGTCAGTTTTCTCTTGCTAATAATTGCGAGTTGAGTTATTGGCCAGCAAAAACGAGGATGGGCTTGCACCCACAGATCAGGTAGTTAGACTTCCACATGAGGTCCTTATTGGAAGGTACAAACAAAACACCCAGTATCAGATCTCTTTAAAATTAAGATTTTAAACTGTGTGTGTGACATCTTTCATCTACCCACCCAGACACACTAGCCACTTCAGTGCAGCCACCTCTAGGGTGACAGAGCAACTTTGAACAGCAGTGTAGAATAAGCTGTGAAGAACAACATCCAACTGAAACTTCAGGTGAAATTTAGGGATGCAGAATATAATTATCCAAATTCTAATCTGCGCAGGATGCTGGAATTAACATCATGACCCTTGAGAACATCCCTGACCTGAATCTCTGATGATCACAAATGGCCTCCATTTTGCATCTTATCCAAAAGAGAACATGTATAGAAACACCGGGCCCCTTAACAATCTGTGGCATTGATTCAGTACCAGAGAGAAGAGTGCTACCTAACAAATCGCCAGAACTACTGCATGATGCACAATCAGTAGGATCAGCGTCTGTGTTTAAACATGTATATTTTGTGCACACTTATTGTGTAATTTAAACTCATGTATATGTCTTTTGTACTAGCTGGGCCCTACATTTTTCACAGTTCTTTGTGCTGGTAGATCTTGCAATTGTTCCGATCTAAGAGGGCCACATTTCTAACAGGGCAGTTATTAATTCTAAATATTAAAGAAACATAATTTCCATTAAACTGCACAGTGGGGTTTACATAACATATTTCCTTTTGTGGAGTCCAAATCTCTTCCATGCTGCCATTTAATTCCCATGTTAAATCCTGTTTGAATATTTGAAGCAACCATCCTGGGATCTAGGAACTGTGAGTATTCTGGGATTCCCTGCAGGAATCACATAGGTAGTTCACCAACTGAGTCTGTTTTAATTAGCCTTTAAAGACTATTTTAATACAAACAATTGGGTCATATTCCAATTCATATGTTCCTAAAGCTGGATGGACAGATTTGGACAACAGCTTCTCAAATGAGCAATTATTCTACCCTCCCTTCTTTGGTAGGAAAGCAGATGGTAATTATTGATGCCAGGCAAGACTAATAATCCATCTTTTCGCAGGACATACACAGCATAGTAAATGCATCCACTTCCCCAATCACATGTCTTAACCATCCCCTGAAGGGACAAACTCTAGGTGTGAATGGGATTTCTATCTCAGAGTCCGCTCAACCCTTGGTCTTTCTGCTGAGACTGCCAACAAGTTTGCCAGTTGTGGCAGGTTTTGTGACCTGTTCACTGGGACTGAGACCCACCAAATGGGAGTCCTATGGCACCATCCCACCTATACTGGATTTTCAAATATCACAGGCAGGAACTGGTCTATGGTTGTATTAATAAATCCATTTTTGGCTCTCAAAATGTTTGCTGTAAACGTGTAGGTTCAAGGAATTGAAAAGCAAAGGGGTGGTGCCGAATTGGAAGTTAATGCAGAGAATGATCTTCCACCTTGTGCATGTTTCACAGCTCTGCCATTGTAGTGAGGCCGAGTGGCCTCCCTCTAGACTTGAGAGCAAGAGACCTCTACCCTCCCCCTGGTAGGCAGAGCTAAACCTACCCACTCCCCCTCACCAGAAATACCAGGGCAGGACAGTAAGTATAAAGGGGGGGGTCCTGCAGCTCAGTTGAGCAAGAGCCACAGAAGGAGACAGACCTCTCCAGTCTGCTGCTGACCACCGCAACTGAGCTCATGCTGCGCAGCACCCTGCTTCCAGAGGAAACCGACCCTTGAGACGAGTTGCCGGGACTTCCATCCACAGTATACTCTGAGGAGACAGAGGACCCTGGGACCACAGAATCCCCTCTCCAGACTGTGGTAGGGAGTAGCCCAGGGAAATCAGATGTTAATCCAGTTTTGTTGTCGGAGCAGCGGTCAGCGTGTTGCAGCTGGATTCCCCGCTGACCCAATGGGAGAACACTCTGCCACAGTTAGGGCTCTGGGCTGGGACCTGGTGGAGTCGGGTGAGCCCGGGTCTCCCTACTTCCCCCTGCTTCCAACCCCACCCCTGGGGTGGCGGTCTTTGCACCCATAGGCCAGAAGGCCTGTGTTTGGCTTGTGGCTTGCCCTCGTCAGGAGATGGTGAGCCTTAGATTGAGTGTTTGCTGGCTGCCTTAGCCAGGAGGCTTAGGATAAAGCCTGCTGCCTGCTCTGCCCTGTCCAAAGGGCCAGAGCCTTAGGTTGTTAGTTACTGCCAGCCCCAGCCAGGAGACTATGGGCTAAGGACTGCTCATTGCTCTGTCCCGCCCGAGGGGGCTAGAGCACCAAACTTACTGGTTGTTTGTCTCTGCTAGGCAATTACAGTGTTATAGACTTCTTACTGTTTGGCCCCGCCAGCAGGAGAAAAGCCTGGGTGCTGTTGCCTGACACAGTGAGGCGAAGTTGCCTCCCTCCCCACTTGAGAGCAAGGGACAAATACAGCCACTGATTAACAGTTCTGACAACAAAATGAATAGCCATGGTGCTGTTTGTGGGTGTAACAAATACTTTCCTCTATTGACAGAATGAACAGTAACTCAAACATAAATAACAACAAGAAATTGCTGGTGACATTTTATTCAGCAAGTCAGCACTGAGTGTAATGAGTGTATTTTTCTTAAAGAGTTCCTCACTGATTGTTGATATTATGGCTGATTCCAGTGCTACTTAATAACTCACCTTAAAATAATATGGGTGAAATTCACTCTGCAGAGATCCGGCCCATAAACTCTGCACCACTTAAACCCTCAAATTACCCTTAAGTGGAATTCATTAAGTGAGCCTGGGGTTGACCATTGGCACAAGGATGAATTTCACCCTGTAGGAACAAATCCCAAATTATAATAAACAAAACAAAAAAGCTGGATCTTGAGATCTTCTTCCTTAATTTTCATGAGAGTTTGTCTTAGTAAAAATCTCAGGATTTGACCTCAGAAGTACAAGAGATGACTCCATGCTGCATAAAATCTTGTTGTAACCCAGGCAGTTTAACTTGTGGCTTTCTTCAACTACCTCATATTTCAAAACCCATAGAATGCATCTAAAAAGAAATTAGCTCTGTGTATATGTGTGTCATGTGTGTGTGCATGTGCGCGTGTGTACATATATGCGTGCATGCATATTATTCTTCATTCTGCTTAAAGTTATTTGTTGTCGCTAATCATATTCTAGCAAACTATAGAATGGAAAATATGCCAGAGTTGATGTACAGCGTATAGAAAAGCTATACAAACATATACTAGTGATTTCAGAAACCAAAATGAGCCAAACTCTCATCTGCAGTGGAAAGTTCCAATTCATTAGACCTCCACATCTGAGAGGGAGTGGGGGACCTGTTTGCTGCACTTATGGGAAAATGATATTCCTTGTTATTATTTAATTTTTATGGTGCACCATAAGTATACAGGTTTCAGAGTAGCAGCCGTGTTAGTCTGTATTCGCAAAAAGAAAAGGAGTACTTGTGGCACCTTAGAGACTAACAAATTTATTTGAGCACAAGCTTTCTTGAGCTACAGCTCACTTCATCAGATGCATTCAGTGGAAAATACAGTGGGAAGATTTATATACATAGAGAACATGAAACAATGGGTGTTACTATACACACTGTAACCAGAGTGATCACTTAAAGTGAGCTATTACCAGCAGGAGGGGAGGGTGGGAGGACCTTTTGTAGTGATAATCAAGGTGGTCCATTTCCAGCAGTTGACAAGAATTTGTGAGGAACAGTGTGTGTATCGGGGGGAAATAAACATGGGGAAATAGTTTTACTTTGTGTAATGACCCATCCACTCCCAGTCTCTATTCAAGCCTAAATTAATTGTATCCAGTTCGCAAATTAATTCCAATTCAGCAGTCTCTCCTTGGAGTCTGTTTCTGAAGTTTTTTTTGTTGAAGTATTGCCACTTTTAGGTCGGTAATGGAGTGACCAGAGAGATTGAAGTGTTCTCCGACTGGTTTTTGAATGTTATAATTCTTGACATCTGATTTGTGTCCATTTATTCTTTTACGTAGAGACTGTCCAGTTTGACCAATGTACATGGCACATGATGGCATATATCACATTGGTAGATGTGCAGGTGAACGAGCCTCTGATAATGTGGCTGATGTGATTAGGCCCTATGATGGTGTCCCCTGAATAGATATGTGGACAGAGTTGGCAACGGGCTTTGTTGCAAGGATAGGTTCCTGGCGTTAGTGGTTCTGCTGTGTGGTGTGTGGTTGCTGGTGAGTATTTGCTTCAGACTGGGGGGCTGTCCGTAAGCAAGGACTGGCCTATTTCCCAAGATCTGTGAGAGTGATGGGTCATCCTTCAGGATAGGTTGTAGATCCTTGATGATGTGTTGCAGAGGTTTTAGTTGGGGGCTGAAGGTGATGGCTAGTAGCTAGAAACACATCAACACTTCCCCCAACCCTCACCTAAACACACTGAGGATCTGACTGGGACGGGGATTGCTCTGGGTTTGGAGGGGAGAGGGGAGGTTCTAGTGACAGAAGGGCCAGATTAGGGTGTTTGTATCTAGAAGCCCTCTCATTTAGACCATCAGTTTTGATAGCAATTTAAATCCTTGGTGGCCAAGGGATAGTGCTGGCCTGGAGCTGAATGTTGGAGGGCTACATGAAAGAAATGGCTTTTATAAAGGTATTTGAAAGAGAAAAGAGGGGACATCTGAAGTACAAAAATTCAGAGGTTCTTTTGAAGGTGTGAAGTCAGAGGTGGGCGGGGACAGTTTTTGTTCCACAGATCTCAATGTAAGTGTTGATCCTGTCTAGCACAGGCACTTGTATAAACACAGGCAAAAAGTGATGAATAGAGCATGGAGTGCCCAGAGCATTTGCTCTCAGACCTGCATGGTCACCAGATTATTCCTGCCTAACAGTAGGTGCTTGGTGTAAAGGGAGGGTTTATAGGTAAACATCTCAGTAGCATGCTACACCTTAGCCCATGTCTCTTCAGCACCTCACTTCATTTTTACTCAGCTTTCTCGACAATTAGGGAGCTGATTCCCATTCTGTGCAAAATACTGTCCCTCTCACATGACCTTGCTTACAGCTATAGTCCAACTCACACTTCAGCTGGAGGGCAACAGGTTTGTATTCTTTGCTACCCACTCCAAATGGATTTTCAGGATCAAGACCACAAAATATGCAGAAATCATTTCCCACCCAATATTCCTGGGTCAGCATTTGGTGTTTTACCTGTAAGAATTTTAGCATAACGATTGCTTATGAAATGGACTGTAACGGTGAGATGGCCTCTGCTGTTGACAAGTCTTGAAAATATCTAAATCCTCATAATCTTGGGTATTCTGCTATGAGGAAATAAAGTATCTTAACTTTTTAGTTAAGTTAGTTCTGTTTTTCTGGCTGGAGGTCAAGGTAAATGTCTGCTTAACATCCTACAGCTTGATCAATCTGTGTTAAGGAAAAATATGGCAACAGAATGATGGGGTATGGAGAATAGCATGACCGTAGCTCAAAAGAGGATGGCAGAAAGCACTATTGTTGGAATTCCAGTACTTATAAATTGAAGCCAGCTGCTACATGCTATTCTGTACATCGTTACAAAATCTTGAAAGTGACTTACAGAAGAACAACATGTTGTTGACTATTTTTAGTGAGTGTGACCTTCAGTATTGCAAAGGGACTTCAAAATTATGCTTGCTGTTGGGTCCGATTTTCAGTCTAAACATTCCTAGATCTCTAGTTTTGTGCCTATAAAATTCCACATGCAAATAATTTTACATATAATTTTGCATTCATAATTATTTGCAGGTGCAAATACACATTAACTTCTAAGTGCCTCATTTTTAGATTGAGTTGGGAACCAAGACAAATAAATTGCAAACTGAACCCACCACTTTTTGTGCGTGCAATTTGACCTACTATTAGTGATATGGCATCGTTGTACAAGGCATTGTGCACCAGGAGAAAGGTGCAAAACATGTATCAGGTCTTTGCTACAAGAAACTTATAATTGCAGGTATCATAGGCCTCATCCTCAACTGGTGCATGAGCATAGGTCTATCTAGCCCATCATGTGCACAGAACAATTCAAGCTAAAGCCAGATGTTCTGATACAATACAAACACAGCACGACAGGTGTCATTACATCCAGAATACTTCGCAGAACAGGATACACATTCAGGAGTTTCTAGGAGGAGGGGAGGAAGTTAAGGCTTAGTGAAAATTAATTGCAAGGCTGAGATAAGTATCTAGAGTGTCATGAAAGAAGGTGCAAAGTCAGAAATGAGTGAAAGCAACAAATGAAGCAATTGGAAATGATGGAGGACAGGGCGTGGGTGGACACAGAATGAGATGATGGCTGAGGTACATATATTAAACCTCTAGCGCCCCAGTGCATATTGGACTTTCCCTCATTTATCTAGAGGAGTTGCAATTCCAATTCTAAATAATAGAAAGCTCCCTTTGGCACAGCAGCAAAAATGCCTCAATCACTGGCTTTAAAAAGTGCTGAACATTCAAGGTGATAAGTTTGCCAAGTGCTGTGGGTATAGAAACTTCAGAGAGGGGTAGCAATGTGAAATCAATGATCTAATGTGTGGAGAAGTAAAACAGAGGTCTGTAAAAAATACCAGCTGTCTCTCTGAGCTATACCACCATAATTCAAACTCCCGCTAAATGGTGCTGGAGTCTGGATTTGCACCCTGGAATATATACCTCTTGTCCAAGAGCAGTGATAATGTCTTGCCATATGGTCAAAGGATGGCTTGTCTGAACAGTAAGTATGTCACTCTTGAATTATCATTGTAATATTAAGTCAAAATTGAAAAGGGAGAGGAGCACAGAGCAGTAATAAATGTTGCCATTGTTAATCTGAGTACCCTCACTCCACCAAAACTGTCATAATAAAGATTAGAGAGAGAGCATTGGCTTTGTCCTCCTTCCAGAGAGACAAAGCTTGGAAATAGGCATGTGGCTTAACATTTGCTGTGGTTCCCCTTCTTGTGACTGGCAGCAAGGCCGTAGTTGCTAGGATCACCCTGATAAAATGGCAGGAGGTGACTAGTTGAGTTTCCACTGAAAAAAGTAAGTACAATCCAAGTATCTGATAAAATAATAATAGTGCATAATTAATAACTAATTAGGAAACCAAATAAAATACGTTTTAAAAAAAATCACAAACCATTTATATGTAGAGTGGCTCAATAGTCTATGAATGGAGTAAAGCAAAGCATGGTTAAACTAGTCCCTCATCATTCCAAGGAGCATGAACTGAGTTGCTGAAATTTGCACCGTGGAACTTTTATATTAGACCGTAAAATCCCATTGTCCTGTTTGCTGCTTATGAATACTGATGACGTGTGGGAAGGCTTCAGAAAAGTAGGGATTGTTTTAAATTTCCCCTTCTCCCTCAGAGGTTTTCAGTATCCAATGAAAACAGTTGATCCATCAAATAAAGCACTTTTGGGAAGCTTGCAAATTAAGTGCAAGCACTAATTTGTGCATT
Source organism: Dermochelys coriacea (assembly GCF_009764565.3). Classification (NCBI taxonomy): domain Eukaryota; kingdom Metazoa; phylum Chordata; order Testudines; family Dermochelyidae; genus Dermochelys; species Dermochelys coriacea. The sequence goes on along the minus strand of NC_050073.1, from coordinate 92,395,256 downwards.
AAATAATTTTAGTATTTTCTCAAACATACCTATTATTATTTATATTGCAGTAGCCTCCACCAAGCCTCTAAAGGCCTCTACCAAGATCAAGTGCCCATTGAGCAAGTTGCTGCACATAGACATATGAAGACACAGTTCCTGCTCTGATTAATTTACAGTCTAAGTAGGGATGACAAAGGATGGTGGAAAGGAAATTTTACTATTATCTCAATTTTACAGGAACTATGGCATAGAAAGATTAAGTGTTTTGAGGCGGAGATGGGAATAAAACCCAGATCCCCTGAAAAGTGTTTTAACCACAAGAGCTTCCTTAGTCTTCAGTCCCAGATTACTTCATGCACTGCTCATAGCAAACATTAATTTCCATTCTCAATATTCAAAATGTGTGACTGGAGCACTAACATCACATGGTATTATTTCTATTTTCCATTTGGATCCCCAAACACTTATGAACAGGAAAGTGCCCAAACAAATCACTGGACAGCTGTGCTTGGGTGATCATCCATTTGTTTTAATGCAGGGATCTGCAACCTTTGGCACACAGCCCACCAGGGTAAGCCCCCGGGCGGGCCGGGCCGGTTTGTTTACCTGCCGCATCCGCTGGTTCAGCCGATTGCAGCTCCAGGCGAATGGGGGCTGCAGGAAGTGGTGGCCAGCACATCCCTCATCCCATGCCACTTCCCGCAGCCCCCATTGGCCTGGAACGGCGAACCGCGGCCAATGGGAGCTGAGATAGGCTGAACCTGAGGACGTGGCAGGTAAACAAACTGTCCCAGACTGCCAGGGGGCTTATTCTGGCGGGCCACATGCCAAAGGTTGCCGATCCCTGTTGTAATGTTTGACCACATTTCAGACACCCAGATACAGACTCTGGGATTGGAACATGGAAAAAATATATCTCTATGCAAGAGATTTTTCTGCTACTTGGGCATCTCTACACCCATGCAGGCAGCTACTTGTGAACAAGCATATTAGTATAGATATTCAGGATTATTTCAGAGATGAGTCATAAATAAAATAAGGAGCTAAATTTGTCATATAATTAATTTGGAAAGATTAATTTTAGCAGCTCTTAGACCTGACGGTACAATTTTTTGTTTTATTTTGTCCTCCTCACAAAGTTGTCTCAAATATATATTCAGGGTTGTTTTTTTAATCAACATCCTGGCAAAAGGGTGCTTTTAGGTTGTCTGAGTTTCTCCCACATACACACATTAAATTTTGAATAAAAGTATTTGATTTGGGGGTGAAATAGTAAAGTAGTTTTAATTCTCTCTCTCTGCTTGCATTTATTATTAACATAAAAAGGAGCTCTGCAAATTTCTGAGATGGCCTGATGTTAAAAGTACCAGGAAATATATTCTTTTCAACTACAGATTATAGAACAGGCAGCCAAATGAAGTAAGCCTCTCAACTTCCATTTCATACAATTCGTTTTCCAACCTCAATTTCTATGAAACTCATTGCTGAACTCCAGAAAATAATTATTGCATTCTTGAAATCTACAATGCAGTGGAGGTCTCTTTAAGAGTAAAACTACTGAAAGCTTTCTGATTGGGTATTGTTGATTTCTTGTTAGGACATTGGACCACAAAGCAGATAGCGTAACAAGCTTGGTAATGGTCTGAGACTGTTTTCTAGCCTTTCCCCATAGAGGTTCTTTGATCCTTTCAGTGTAGCTGTATAAAATATAAATGAAGTCATTTATGAACTGCTGTAACTCAAACCCTGTTCCAGGCCACTACTGGAAATGAGATCTGCAGTCTCTGTGCGTTCTCATGTTGGGGGGAATAAATGCAATTACTTTGTAGTACATAGACAAAAGAATACTAAATCCTGAACACACACACACACACAAGCTATTTGTTATGGTTAGGTTAAGGTACAAAATCATCCTGAATGCCCCTTGGAGTACACAGCCTATGGCTCTTTACAGTAACAACATAATACAAAAGTGCTCTTTTCAAAGAGAATAACCAGAACAAACAGATTACGTTTAAGATGAAATATAAAGGCCTCTATTGATATTGGATTTTGAACCTAGTTCAGAGGGATTTCTAAATTCATGGCAGAAGGTAAATAGAGATGGCTCCAAACCAAAACCCAAAACACCTCCAAAGTTTGGGGGTTCAGAATATGAACTCAAAGCTGGGCGTGAACTTCTCAGTTAAAAAAGAAAAGGAGTACTTGTGGCACCTTAGAGACTAACAAATGTATTTGAGCATAAGCTTTCGTGAGCTACAGCTCACTTCATCGGATGCATTCGGTGGAAAATACAGTGGGGAGATTTATATACACACACAGAGAACATGAAACAATGGGTTTTATCATACACACTCCCTGAAAAAGCACAAGAACAAATCCGCACAGACACACCCCTGGAACCCTGACCTGGGGCACTCCATCCGCCACCCAAGATCCACAAACCTGGAAAGCCTGGACGCCCCATCATCTCAGGCATTGGCACCCTGACAGCAGGATTTGTTCTTGTGCTTTTTCAGGGAGTGTGTATAATAAAACCCATTGTTTCATGTTCTCTGTGTGTGTATATAAATCTCCCCACTGTATTTTCCACCGAATGCATCCGATGAAATGAGCTGTAGCTCACGAAAGCTTATGCTAAATAAATTTGTTAGTCTCTAAGGTGCCACAAGTACTCCTTTTCTTTTTTGCGAATACAGACTAACATGGCTGCTACTCTGAAACTTCTCAGTTGGTTCCTATCTCTATGACATGGGGGGAAAATTCATTCCCAAACATCCCTGGTGCATGGAAAAAGAGGAAGGGGCAGGGTTAACATTCAGCTCCCAGACTTGCAGTTTGAATCTATATCTAAACAGTAACTAAAGGAACGAGATCCCTGGGGCTTCAGCCTACATTCAGACTACCCAGCTATTCCCTGAATCATTAGGAGTACAATGCAACCAAATCAAATATGTTTGCTTTATGTTGAACTGTATTTTATTTGCTGTGCCTTTAGATGATAAATTTACCAGGACAGAGAGGTGTGAATTGTATGGCATACTAGACCTATATCAGCATGTACATTGATGGTGCATTATAAAAATAATACATACAATGAACAATCAATACTAATAATAATTAACTTTCCGGAATAGCCAGAATAGGCTGAGGGCTCTTTGTATCTGTCCCTATACTTGTGTACAAAGGGGTAAAAGATGCAGAAAGCCTTCCCCCACTTGCATCTCTTTAAAGAGACTGGGAATAATTCTAATCCTTGCACTAGAGTGTCTGAGGGATTTAGAAGGGAATAGAGCAGTGCCACACTCCGCTTTGTTATGACATGTCACAGTGGCTGAAATACGTTCTCGCAGAGCCTTGCCCAAGGCCACTATCTCCAGCAGCTCTCTCTGGGGCAGTGTGACTCTATATTATCCCTTATTGTGAGCTGTATATTAAAGGAACAATGCCTGTAAATCTGTCAAGAACCATTCATTCCAAACATGCAGAGTACCATAGATAATAGCAGTGATAATATTTAGCCCACATAATCTTCATAGTCCTTCACAAATATAAATTAATGCATCTGTGAATATTCTCCACACTATCTTAGAGATGGAAAAAATGAAGCACAGAGTGGTTGTCACCTCTCCAAAGCCACAGAAGTTATCAGTGTCTGAACTGGAACCAAAAAAAAGCAAGAGGTCCTTGCTCTCAGTCTTATGTCCAGACTACTAGAACAGATCTATCTTGTCTCAATTATATATTCTCTATAGCAGGAATTCTCAACTGTTTTTGTACTATTGCCTCATACCCACTTACCCACCACCAGTTCCTCTTCATATGTACCCCAGCACACTAAATCTGAGTTCCCAAGTGCTTCAGAGCAAGGGCTATGAGAAATTACCTACTAGTTTATGAGAGGAGTTCTGCCTGTCTGACAAGTTCTCTTCTTAATTCAGAAAGCAGATTCTCCATCACCTGAACTTTAGTACTGATCCAAAAGAGTCTTATATACTGTAGGTAAATCTGGTGTATATAATAATGGTTTCAGCCAGGCAGGGTGCTTAGAGTCAGTGAACATAGTGGTCTGGTGTACTGGTACTTATCTCAAGCTGCTCTTGTTCTACAGAATCTCAGTTTTCCTTGAAAAGCAAATGTGGGTATCTAGCTGTTATAATTGTGAAGAAAACTTCAGAAATGTGAATCATACATAACTAATCCAGACAGGAGTCTACAGAGAGCCTGGAACAGAGTGTGAACTGCCTCATTCCTCTGTGGGATGTATTAACTCAGATGTGCAATGATGACCTTTTAAACATCAACACTATTTCAATCCTCATGTGAAGAAGAGGAGAGAGGATGAGATGTGCACAATTTCTAGTGAGTTGTATCTCATTCTGGTGCCTCAAATGCGTGGTGTTTGGGAGACAACACTGTTTCCCCCCATTTAAGAAGGAGCCAAGCCAAGCAGCCTATATAGGTCATGGGTACTGGGGGAGGGGGGAATAGAAAGCCAAGCTCAAGAAGACTAATAGATTCAAGAGAGCATGCACAATCATATTTTAAACAACACGCACAATGTACTGTGAGTGATGGCTGATTCTGATAACTCATGTGGAAGGAGTTTTTTCTGTGGGTAAGGTTTTAAAGAGTACAACCACCTTTTCCCCACAATTTGACCTCTGACCAGCCATAACAGAGACAAATATTATGCAAATTTCTATGCTAATTTACATCAATCCTGAGTACAGCCGTCCTTGTCATTCCAGTCTTGGCTCCCCTGCCCTAGAGCAGGGGTTCCCAAAATTGGTTTGTGGGCCGCAAGACACTGTTTACCTGAGCGTCCGCAGGTACAGCCGCTTGCATCCCCCAGTGGCTGCGGTTCTCCGTTCCCAGCCAATAGGAGCTACTGGAAGTGGTGTCCCAGTAAACAAAGCGTCTCATTGCCCATTAGGGGCTGATCCTGAACAAGCTGCAAAACAAGTTTCGGAACCCCTGCCCTACAGAAATAGTCCCTCCAAATTACCGTAGAGGTACATTGCCACTATCTGTGCTGTACCCATTCTGTGAATAAAAGAAGGACTTGAGCCTTCAAAGTTGTCAAGGTAGCACTTTTTATTAGAACTACATTATTCTCACTCCCAACAAAAACCTTAAAAAATAATCCAGCAAAACGGGAAGTTTTAGCCAAGTAAAAAGAATATTCAGTCAGACAATGAACAAATTAAAATATGTCCTTGCTTTGGTCCTTGCTGAAAAACAATCTTGCCTAAACATACCCTACAAAACAGAGAGAACCATTTAGCGTGTGATAGTATCAGGCCTTCTTTTTCTGTGTTTATCTGTCTATCCATTTGGCTTTCAGAAGAAAATGCATGGACATATTTAAAGCAAACCAGCAACATGATTAATAAGGACACCACCCTGAGACACATAAAACTGCCCTGTCTCCTTCATCTGTTCTCCTGGTGCAGTGATTAACCTTTGAGTTTATGAGTATTTTTGCACTTGCTTCAAATAAAATATTTTATGAGTTCTTACCTCCCAGGCAACTTGGATTAAACTTATCAGGTCAGGAAGATAGTAGGCCATAATGTCTGTTCCCTCGGAAATCATATCTGCCTCCTCACTACATTATCGGAATATTCTTTGCACAAAACAGATGGAAACATGAAGGCAAGAGACAAGACAACTTGTTAAGGTCACATTCCACCCTCCTTTACATCAGTCATGCTTAATTGATTCCTAGCCCCACCTAAGGACAGATTGCAATACATTATGAGGGCCGAGAGTATGAAAAGATCATTTTCATTTCCCCATTAATTCCCATTTAGAATGGCTCCTGCCTCTGCAAAAGTTTCTTTGGCAGCATACTTGTTAATGATTGATCGCTGCCTTTCAACCCAGAAACAGGGCACAAAGCTGGCAGATTTATTTTTTGTGAAATGTCTCCCTTTCTGACAGAGCATTTCAGGTATCCTGCTCTTAGTGTCATGCTAAACAAACAAACAAGGAGACTGAAAGAAAGTGACTGGACTAAGCCCTGGAGATTTTTCAGGTGCATAGTTTAAAAGGGCATCTTTTTTGTGCACTTAATAATGCTGTTTAGTTTCCTCCTCACACTCATGTGACAGCACATCTCCTTCCACACTGTACATAGAGGGACTCAATCATTCTGATGCTTTGCCCAAGCCTTGTCTTTTGAACAAGGTGGATGAATAATTTGGTGTCAAATCTGAACCTGCCTTACTTCTCCAAATCATTTAGGGAAATTGAAATAACATGAATGCAGGGCTGTAAATATTTTTAGAAATCTTACTGGCTTTTCAGAATGTGCTTTAATTTTTATACATGAGAATGTAATGCTCGTGAAAAGGGACAGACTGACAACATTATAAATTCTGTTCATAAGATAGTTAACACAGAAGCATAGGAATAGCCATATCAGATCAGACTAAGGTCCATCTACTTTTATTGTTTCATTAGAGCTGGTTGGGAATTTTTTTTGGATGAAAAGTTCCTTCATCAGAAAATGCTGATTACATCAAAACCAAGACATCAGTTTTGACAAAACTTTTTGTTGGAAAGGTTTGGTCAAAACCAGACAGAACAAGCTTTTAGAATAGCCAATAGTCCAGTAGTTACGTCACTCACTAGGAAGTGAAAAACTCAGTTTCAAGCCCCTGCTATACCTGACTTGAACCTGGGTCTTCTACATCCCAGGTGAATTCCCTAACCATCTGTGTCTTGTATATTTGTGTGACAGTTTTCTAAAGGGTTCATTTTCATTTCAATGAGGAACAAAAACAAATTTTGAAAAAAAAATCCAAAATCCATTTAGTTTTTTTCACTCAGCCCTAGTCATGGACCAGGACCCCATTATGCTAGGTGCTGTACAAACAGAGAAGACAAAGATGATCCTTGTCCCAAAAAGCTCACAAGCCAAGTGTCTAGTTCACTACCCTCCCTCCAGCAGTGTACTGTACCAGCTGCTTCAGAGGTATGTGCAAATTCAATATAAAGACTGTCATGCAATGTCGCCCAGAAGGGATATTTTGTTCCAAACCCAATCAGTGACAGTAAAAGTGTCCTTTACATATGTCCCATCAAAGAACTTTACTCCCAATATGGAGGGATTGACCAATAGGAGGGAAAGCAGGTAGTTCAGCAGGTAGTTCATTCAATCCTCTGCTCAGGCAGCTTTTCAAATGGGTAGGTGGAAAGGAAACCACTCTTACTTGTGATTGGATTCATGTGGACACAACCATACACTAGGTAACAGACTGAACATGCCAGCTCATTGCAAATACTGTTGGCCACTGAAAAGTTCTCAGGATATAACAACTTTCAGTTCTGATGACTTCAGTGGGCTAGATTTAAACAGGTGATCTAGATGTGAAAGGCTCTGCAGTCCATTAGTTTGTGTCATCCAAGTGCCTCTGAATACACTTTGGATTGCTGGAGCTTGGAATGTAAGTGGCATTTGGGACTCTTTAGTTTAGTATCCTTATGTTCTCTGCTTGTACCGTAGATGTTTGGATCAGACCATAAGGATGCAGCAAAGATCATGCCAAAACGTTCTCATCTGCGCTAAAGTTATGGCACGAGGGCCACTGGCTACATTGTATGTTCCCCCTTTAAAAAATATGAACCAGATGTTCAGTAGTGGTGTAACTTGGAAGTAAAAGCTTGAATCTTTTGTTTGTAACTGCTACTAACACCTGCCTCATTTCCTTCAGCACTCCCCGGAACCTTTCATTTGTGCTGAAACAAAGGAGAGGGGGGGAAATTACTGCGTCTGTCTGTCCGATCTACTTCAGAAATTGGCTCCAGAGTGCAGTTGGCTGAACAGAGCAGCAGCACCTCTGCAGTATTGTCTGCATCAGAAATATACTGTGTATATACACACTGTAGAAATCTTTTTTCAGAGCTCAGTCATTTAGATGTAAACGGTCACAGCTTCATTGCAAGATACTGTCAGGTCAGGAGAGGGGAAAAATGAAACAGATGAATTTCCTTTGCAGTTTCCCACTGGGATAACTCTGTTGAAATGCCAGACCAGCTCTACTGGTTTCTGCATCAACAGATGGTAGACAGCATTCCTTGTGATTATTTCCCATTCGGTAAATCGCAGGTCACATCTGGTCCAACCTCTGTTTTTTCTGAACAGATGGAAACTCACGTTCTTTATCAGCTGTCATGAAAAAGGTATAAGGAGGGGAGAAAGGAGGTGGGATGGAGTGAAAAGAGGAAACCAGAGAGAATGCCTTAAGATGACACAAATTTTCACAGCTGATGAGGTCTGAAGATACTATGGTGGCAATTGTGATAGACAGATAAAACACTATTTTGATTGTTCATTTACAAGAAAGTAAATAAGCCCAAGGGCTTCCAGACTCACATTGTGTCCCATCTAGTTTTGACAGTTAAGGAAGGGAAGACTCCCAAAATTGTCCCCGCTGCCCCTCCTCACAGGGCAACAGAGAATAGATAGGAAATCCCCAAACTAATATACATTTGCCAGCCATTTGCCATCATGGTGTTTGTTTTAGATAGAGATGATTGAAAAATGCCATATAAAAAGTTGGCACATTTTTCGTGTGTGTGTGAATGAGTGAGTGACAGAGAGAGATGTGTTAAAACATTATATGGCATTTTTGATCATCTCTATTTTTAAAAAAGTTCATACAATTTTAATATGTGCATATGTCTTTTCATTTCTTTGTGAAATTTTGGTATTTTGGTGACATTTACATTGCATTTTAAAGTTCAAAAGTGATAGGCAAAATACAAAATATCCAGATGCAAAAAAGTACAACTATTTTGTTGATTTTTTGGCTGGAATTTGACATTTGAATTTAAAATATGATAAAAGATTCAAATTTTTGAAATGTCGACTCACTGCAATTTAAAAATATATACATTGCCTATAAGCTGGTAAGTGGTTCTGGATCCAAGTCATTTCATGTGTGTGTGCACAGGCACATGCTATACGGCATATGTAGATGCACACTCTAAACACCAACTTTGCACACACACATCCATACCACACACAAATATACAGAAGGGGTGTTGCCTGATCTTTAGATTATGTATTAATTATATTGATTACTTAAGAATCCCAGTTATCACTTTGAAGGTTGACAGGTTCTTGTCCCAAGATCAGGCCCAGTATTATTTAAATTATTATATAGTTGGGAACCCCAATGTGCACAGTTATAACACTCATACTATCGGAACTCTTTTATATTTACAAATATAGTTTATTAATACATTTAGCACAGTCACTAACACCCCGACTTCGTAAGATAGATAGAGATACTACAGAATGTACCTCTCTGCACATCCATATACTCACACCATCCCTTGTAGAACAACCTGAAATGTTAGCCACCATCTTTCTCATCACCATTACTTTCCCCATCATCACCAGTGGCCATCACTGTGGCATCTCCCAAGGATTAGATCTCTCTCTCGCCTACCGCCCCTAGGCCAGGATGCCTTTTTATAATACGTTACAATGACGCCACTACGTTCGATGCATATTCAGTAGGGGATTTTTTCCCTTTTCCTTATTTGCATTTCCTCACCTCACTAATGTTGGTGTGTCTTTTTTCCTATAGGTTAGTATATCAGTGACCTCAACTGATTATCATATACATGTATATGTATATCATATATATATGATATATATTATCATTCATTACCATGGCCCTTTTGTGGTTAGGAATCACATTTGTTATTTCTGTTTTAACTAGTTATTTCGGTTCTTTCCAAGTTCCAAGTTGTGGTGTACCTGTTAAGTTTAAAAAGGTATGATCTTAGGAAAGCCCCTATGCCAACCTGCTTTAACGCATCATGGATGTTAGAGGTCACAGACATATATGGACCTTATGGTTTAGCTCATCACCTTCTATCTAGGTGAAAGGTCCCAAACATATTTATGCTGACTTTGCCTTAGCTCAACATACAGGATGTGGCCTGCAGGTCTCTTGTTTTACAGCCAAAATATACTCTGATATAAACCTATAAACCTTTTATAAATAAACAAATAATCAACACATAAGAAAATAAGAAACATGTAAGAAAAGATATATATGCAAGCAAGCAGGCTAGTGTTAGATGTATCTCAAGTACCTGTTATGTATGTCAGTTCATTGCCAGGACACTTCTGTGGTTAACTCATGTACCTGTGGTCAGAACTTCCCCTTAAACTTTATTTTCAGCTCCCCAAATACTTGGGGTTTTCTGTTGGGCCATTTATCTTTGCAAAGTTTATCTGTTCAAAGTGCTTAGGCCTCAAGCCTTATGCTAACTTGCTGAAGCTAATGTCTAATAAGATACAGGCCTGTAGGTTTCTTGCATTACCGCTGAATATAATGCAAAACAGTAAATATAAGAAAGGGAAACTACCTCACTGGGCTATAGGGGCAAAAAAAACAACAATAAAAACCTTACTATCTTGGTGTTATGAAGGAAAGTTATGACCAGACTGGAGTGCCAGAAGTAAGTGACATAGAGCATATAAGAGAGCATGTGCAGACGTTTGGAAGTAGGGCTTTGTGGGATATGAGGAACTCTGTAGCTTGCTACCATGAGGCACAGTTAGTTTAGGCCCTCTCTCTTTGAACAGGCTGTTCTGACACAGAGCCACCAGTCCTGGCATTTGCGTGGCTTACACAACTCAGGAGTCTGCAGATATATTTTCCTAGGTACCATTACTTGGCAATAAATAAATAAATAATAATAAATAAGTGCTACCTCATAATGGAATGCTGCCTCCTGAGCAAAACGGCTGCACAGTAGACACAAAAGGGACAAAAGACCACCTCAGGCTGAACAGGAGGATCACAGAAGAGGCAAAAACAAAAAAAGAAAAAAATAGAGAGGGTGTGGATAGACTAAAAGCATATGAGAGTGTCCCATATGCATGGATCATTGAGACACTGAAAATGCACATTTCCTTTCTGTGGTTAATCGGTATACTTGAAACTAACTGGAATGGACTCTCACTGATGCGAAAGAGGAAGCTTTCAAGGGGATTTCTCATCAACAATGCTCTTAGTGGTAGCGATACTGCTGCTGACATGGCTGCTCCATCAGATAAATTGTGGTTATCATATCAGCAAAAAGCAACAGCCAGTTAACTATTGATTATACATGGATCATCAGAAACTTTATGGATGGACACAAAAGGAGGTAAAAGAGATTGATGCCATGTAGAAAAGTTTGCTAAAGATAAAAAGCTATGGGTTGGGTTGGCTAACTGTGCACCAGGATCTGTAAAGGAGAGGAAACTGGTACAATTAGATGATGTACAAGTAAACAGTATTATTCAAGGTATCTCTCAGCATGGCCCCTACAAATACTTTGGAATCAGGGAACTGTTAGAGTTACAACATAAGGAAGTCAAAGAAGATGGGAGGAAAGAATATTGCAGACAAATAAGAACTATTTAAAGACAAAACTCAACTTGAAGAATTTGATCTGAGCAATTAATAGGGGCAATACTAGCAGTATGGGAACTGCTGGAGCGACCAAGTAGAATCAAGAGAAGACAAAAAAATTGACATCCAAACAAGAAAGCTCCTGGCAATGCACACAGTAATGAATATTAAGTAAGATGTGGACAGGATGTATATCCTATGATGTGATAGAGGAAGAGGTCTTCTATCTGTGGAGGAAGCAGTTGACAACGAATAATATAACTTCAAAATATATGAAGAGTTAGCCAGAGTTAAAGATCATCAAGTTGTAATAGTGTTGAGTGATGGCCAAACGTATATCCCATCCCAAGAAAGCATAAAAGAAGGGAAAAGGCAAATTGCCAAAAATACTCAAAAATATGCACAGAAATTAATGCATGGACAATCGTGGAGAGAGAATCATAGAACCATAGAAGATTAAGGTTGGAAGAGACCTTAGGAGGTCATCTAGTCCAACCCCCTGCTCAAAGCAGGACCAACCCCAACTAAATCATCCCAGCTAGGGCTTTGTCAAGCCAGTCCTTAAAAACCTTTAAGGATGGAGATTCCACCCCCACCCTAGGAAACTCATTCAGTGGTTCACCAGCTTCCTAGTGAAATAGTTTTTCCTAATATCCAATCTAGACCTCCCCCACTGCAACTTGAGATCATTGCTTCTTGTTCTGTCATTTGCCACCACTGAGAACAGCCTAGCTCCATCCTCTTTTGAATCACCCTTCAGGTAGTTGAAGGCTGCTATCAAATCCCCATTAACTCTTCTCTTCTCTTCTCTTCTCTTCTCTTCTCTTCTCTTCTCTTCTCTTCTCTTCTCTTCTCTTCTCTTCTCTTCTCTAGCTTGAACTTATTAGTGATCGAAGAGTAACTAATCCATGGCTTGCAGAAGTATACCTTAAAAGAGAGATAGAGACTCATTATGACTGCACAACAGCAGTCCTTAATGTTTAATTATTTTAGACAGAAAAATTGACTAACAGAACTGCTTCCCAAACTGCACAACGAGTTCCAAAAAGGAAGAGACAGTGGATCATGTGTTGAGCACTTGCAGGAGCTATGCTGGGAGAGAATATATGAACAGACACAATGAGATCACCAAGTGTCTGCATTGGAGCCTCTGTGGCAAGTACCAGGAGTGGTGGGTGAACCACAGGCTTGGTGAGGCTAGCCGCCAGCCCAGCCCACCCCTTCCACCTGAGGTCCCACCCCTCCTTCCCCTCCTTCTCCTGCAGAAGCCCAGAGTCCCCCCTTCCCCCCACGGCCACGAGCCCCCTCCCCAGGCGCTTCAAGCCCCAGAGCGCCCAGCAGGCAGCATGAGCCCCCCCCCAGCGTGGATGGGCAGCGCACAGTCCCCTTTTCCCCCCAGCCCTAGAGCACTGGGTTGCATGGCCCTTTTCCCCCGATCCCAGCACTGAGCATCTCCAGCCACCCCAAGTCCCAGCCCCAGGAGGCTTCCCAGAAGAAAAGTAGCCTGCCTCGACTGGGGCCAACTAGTGTCAAGCAGGAGAGGACCTTGGGATGGAGCGGGGACAGGGTCAAGTGGGGCTCTTTGGGGAGGTGCAGCCTTCCCCTGCCTATCCTACCTGCCGCCCATGGCAAGTAGAGATTTAAATGCACCTTGTGGTATTATGACCACTGAATTGAAAGTGTTCTAGAAAATGAAGAAGCTAAGGTATAATGGGATCTGGCAATTGTCACAGATCAAACAGTGCTGGCACACAGGATGAACATAGTTGTTGTAAAAAAGAAGACAAATAAGATTATGTTAATTGATATTGCCATACCAGCAGACAGAAATATAGAAAATAAACAAGAAGAGAAAATGGTGAAATATGAAGAACTCTGCTATGAAATGGAATGATTACGGAAAGCCAAAACAAAGACAATCCCAAGTGGAGCACATGGAAAAATCCCAGAAGATAATGGTTTTAAGCACTACATGAATTTTAAGGAAAGTCAAGGGTGAACAAGTGCCTCTGAGCACCTAAAATGCAAGATTTTTGTGGAGGGTTTAACAAAACTCCTGACTACCCAAACTTATGGAGTCAGTTCATGGTAAAGAATTATTGATTGCTCAGAAGGATAAATTTTAGACAATAGCTTTCTCCTCTTTATGCTTAAAGACCATGTAATACTGAGGGATAATAATAATAAATAATAATAACCTGCTCAGAAACAACCTGTTCAACAATTTTCGAGAAAAAAAATGCCACTTTTTTTGCCTTTGTCTTTCAAATGGGCATGTTATCCTTCAGCGCAAATAAAGCACTCCCTGGGTGTTGCTTTATGATGGGTTATGCTATGAACCACACTTGAAAAGAATGAGAACAGTTCAAGTTAAAGCTGAATATAAAAGAGTTGCAGGCAGATTTTTCTCTCTTTTTGTTCCAGACAGGCACGAAAGCCAGCGTGGAGGCTTGTACCTAGCCATCATCTTAGCAGCTATTCTGGAGGAGGAGGAACTTTTTATAACCCCATGATGCAAATAACATATCTGACACATGCTGGCTATCTCACGGTAGTATTTTCTGCTCTTGAACAACCACCAAAGAAAAAATTCTTCTTAAGGGAGTGGAAAAAAAAATACACTGCTCTGCTAGTAAGCTGAGAATCTGGTTTTAGTTCCTTTGTTTGTTTGTTTTTAAAACCAAAACACTTTTGTGAACTAATTTAAGACCCAATCCTCAGACGCTTAAAAGTCCATTCCTATTTCACCAAAGCACTTAAAGCACCTGGTTAGGTCCTGTTGACCTCAATGCTGAAATTACTTTGCTGAATCTGGGCCTAAATGCTAGTCCTCATGCTTAGTAAGAGACCTTAGTTTTAAAAGATTTTTTTGAATGCCTTATCCGAACCGCACCTACAAATATCTGCCAGATGGCCAATATAGGAATATTTAGGCCCCACATTTTCAGTGATTTGGGATGATTCACTTTTTGTGCAGAATTGCTAAGCACCAGATCCAGCTGAAACCAATAGCAGCTGCAGATGCATATCTGAACACTAGGCCCCAGATGTCTCAAGTTAGACAAGAAGATGGATAAAACAATGGTGGGAGCAGAAGAGGGTAACCATAAGCAATGGTGCTGGCACAGCAAAGGGGGTGAGGTAAATAAGTGACAAAAGCAGAAATGCATATGGAGAGTGACATGAAACCTGGAAGAAAAGAAGGACCATATAATGATTGCAATAGGTGATGGGGTGCCAAGAGCCAAGTTGAAGAATGGAGTGATGTGGTCCAAAGAGATTGCAGGAAAGAGATAATATATAGATGTTGCATTCCAAATGGACTGCTAAGGATCAGTAATACATTTCAGATCCACTGCATTATCCAATCCCCTTTGGTAAATATTAATAAACTATTCTTAGAGAAGGACATTGCTTGGCTAGTCAAGTTATACTAAAACTCAGAGGTGGCATTGTGTTTTGAGTGCTGTTTAAGAAAACAATATATCTCTAATTCCCAAATAAAATTTTTCAGTTGAATAAACAGTTCATTGTTGTAGACTTAGAACTGTTAGCCTATAAATATTTACATTTAATAATTGGACCACACCATTTGCAGCTCATACACTCAACTTCATCCTTTTCTCCTATTTTTGCTTTTTTAAAACTTTTGAATACTTCCTTGTATTCTGAAATGTATTCTGATACAGATTTTATGTTTTCTTTCCATTTTAGTGTGTCAAATCTTTAAACCACTATCTGCTAACAATAGCCTGAAATGTGTACGTGGTGGGTGTGAGATTCATTAGTACGTTCAAATGTGCATGCACTTCAGAGCTTGCATGGGTGCCTGTTTATTGTGTAAAAAGAAAAGGAGTACTTGTGGCACCTTAGAGACTAACAAATTTATTAGAGCATAAGCTTTCGTGAGCTACAGCTCACTTCATCGGATGCCTTTGGTGGAAAAAACAGAGGGGAGATTGATATACAATCTCCCCTCTTTTCAGAGTAGCAGCCGTGTTAGTCTGTATTCGCAAAAAGAAAAGGAGTACTTGTGGCACCTTAGAGACTAACAAATTTATTAGAGCATAATCTTTCGTGAGCTACAGCTCACTCCCCTCTGTTTTTTCCACCAAAGGCATCCGATGAAGTGAGCTGTAGCTCACGAAAGCTTATGCTCTAATAAATTTGTTAGTCTCTAAGGTGCCACAAGTACTCCTTTTCTTTTTCGAATACAGACTAACACGGCTGCTACTCTGAAACCTGTTTATTGTGTGTATCTTCTAGACTAATACATAGCCTTACTTCAACAGACAGCTTTGCATATACACACAAACTAATGTATTATTGTAATACATATATCACATGCAATGTATTGTATTTTTC
This sequence comes from Dermochelys coriacea, assembly GCF_009764565.3. Classification (NCBI taxonomy): domain Eukaryota; kingdom Metazoa; phylum Chordata; order Testudines; family Dermochelyidae; genus Dermochelys; species Dermochelys coriacea. The sequence goes on along the minus strand of NC_050073.1, from coordinate 92,379,480 downwards.
TAATAAAACAAGTTGCTTTTATATATTTGAATGATACAAAAGTAGGGTGAAAATCAGAAAAAAACTGACTACACAGATTTTTGTCAAAAAATTCCTGGGGTTTTACAAAAAGTACGAAACTGAAAACAAAGGAGCTTATTGATGTGCACTACTCTCATTCCAACTATAGGTTAGATCAGCCAGAGGGCTGCTCTAATTTCTGCCAGCTGGCTACAATTCCTAAGGAATTAAACACCAGCTGAACACAGCTGGAATGCAATGTCTTCTGGTCTACACCAATTGACCTTGGCATACTTCTATGTGATGGATGTGGGGCTGCTCTCTGATCATTTATGAATACTGTACGTGACCTGGTTATTGGGATGTTGGTTTAGTATACTCGAAGGCTATAAGGGAAAGCAAGAAGAAAGAATGACGAATAGCTCACGATAAACCATTCTCCAGTTAAGGGTTGTTAAGAGACCATGCCTGAGCAAGTTGCATTGAAGATTCTACCTGAACTTTAAGCATTTTGTAGAGCAAATGCTGCAATTCAGAATAGCAAAAGGACTATCTACATCTTTCCAAAGGTTAGACAGTTTTCAGTCTGATACCCAGAACCTGGTGGGGTGTTTGAAAAAGTTAGGTTTGGCCAGCCCACCACAACAGGATGGTTAGGTTTTACGTAAGATGGACATCCTTGAAGCTGTATATGTACTCCCTATAGCAGTTAATTACAATATGTCTGTACATTGACATAGGAAGAATTACTCTGATGCCCAGGTAATGCTAGTTCACAATTTTTATAATGATGGGCACATTCCATAAAGCAGGAATAGGCAACCTTTGGTAAGCCCCCTGGTGGGCCAGGCCATTTTGTTTAACTGTTGCATGTGCAGGTTCGGCCAATCACAGCTTCCACTGGCTGCGGTTCACTGCTCCAAGCCAATGGGGGCTGCAGGAAGTAGTGCGGGCCACGGGATGTGCTGGCTGCTGCTTCCCACAGCTCCCATTGCTCTGGAGCAGCGAACCATGGCCAGTGGGAGCTGCAATCGGCCAAACCTGCAGATGCGACAGTTAAAACAGCCCGGCTCGCCAGGGGGCTTACCTTGGTGGGCTGCGGGCCAAAGGTTGCCTATTCCTGCTTTATGGAGTGTGCCCATCATTATAAAAATTGTGAGCTAGCATGACCTGGGCATCAAAGTAATTCTTCCTATGTTAATGTACAGACATATTGTAATTAACTGCTATATTGGGGTACATATACAGCTTCCCGTTGCTGAATGGAATCAGTACTGTTCAGTGGAGTACTATTGGTGGTTACTAAAAGCCTAATTTAGCTCAGCTGCAGGGGTCTGTGTTTTTAGAGCAGAACGTTCTTAGTTTTCTCCCTCCTGTCACCATGGATTTTCATGTGGATGTAACATACTGATGACCTTGAAGCCCTACTGGACCACAGTTCTATTAGAAAATATACTCAGACTCATACCAGGAAGTGACCCTGGCATCTCACTAAATGGAGGCATATTTAATCCAGATTTTTTTAAAAAAAATAACTGCCTGAAAACGTCAATCCACAAGCAATCTAATTATGCTTTCTGTTTTCCTCACATAGTATGATTGTATTCCAGACTTATGTTTTGGCTTCTACATCTCAGACAAATGGATGCAATTGTGCTTCTCCTGGAGCCTTGCAATTGGTTAAAACCCTTTCATGAACTGTGCCTGTTCTTAATAAAATCTATTAATCTAATCTTTAAAATAAAATGGGCTTCTTGCCACTGTTCTAATCAGATATTGCTTGTGTTTTTGGGGTTATTTTATTTTTTCCCCTGATCATTTCCCAAAGTTCAAAATTATTCCTGCTAATATAAGAGATCACATAAGGGATAAACCTCCCATTTTTACTATGTTGTGAGAGTGGAGATTTATCAGAGCTATGTTTGAATAATATGTCCCTCTTGTATAGCAACGATAACAAGCAAAATGATCTGAACATACTGTGATCATGTCTTCGAGGTGCATTACATTTATTATATGACATTCTTATTTAATAGTTACCAGGGGTACCTGATCTGGAGAGATGTCAACTCTGATATTCATTAAAGTAAAACAGAATAAGTCCCATCAAAAATAGTTGCTTCAAAAACAAGTGGGTAAAACCAGAACCAATACCAAGGTCAGACCAACCCATAAAAGGAGCTTGAGCATTGCTGGTTCAGACATTGCCATGGTTTTTGATTCCTGGCAGAAACAGCTCCTTATTGCTTACTAAATCCTAGTTCACACACATCACACAAAATTGTACATGAACAGTCAGTACCATCTTCCACATTTTGTTAACACTTAGGTGGTAAGAATTAGTTTGATCTTTAGATAAAGCACAGTGCAGATACCTGGGACTCAGTTCTCTAATGCTCTAAACTTGTATATTCATTAACACCAGCGCAAACACTACCAAATCATAAAGGTTGTATTTTACACCCATTTTCATTGATTCCTGAATATAGATGATTTCCTTAAAACGTAAATTCAAGTTCTTCAGGGAAGAAACTGTGTCTTATCAAGTGTTAGCACAACACCTAATAGAATGGATCTGTGGTGGAGTGAAAAGTCGCCAGAATTTTTTAACATGGGCAAGACAATGTATTTTTCTCAAACCTTGTTCTCAGAAATGATGTGAAAGTTTTGGCTGAAACTTTCCAAAATCCTTTAGCCTAGGGCAGACAGCCAGCAAGGAAAATTTTAGCCAGAACAGTTACCATTTGGTACAATTATAAGCAACTGAAGACACACTCTTATAATGGGAAGTTTATTGAGCACCCTTAATAACAGGGTTGTGCTATCAGACCCATTATAATAATAGTGGATTGTACATCCCTGCTGCAGCCATGTAGATAGAAATCTGTATTTTCCAGTCATACACATCTTCCTGAAGACTCTGATTCCATTACTACCCCAAAGCAGTAACAATACAGTGAGCCGTTCTTCAGCTGGTGTATATTGTCATAGCTTCATGGACACATACTAATTAATCATCAAGTGAAAATGTTCTGATTAGGAAGCCAGTTCTGACTGGTCTGAAATGAACAACAGAGTTTGCCATAGCAGAGTGCACCAATGTCTCATGTCATCTGGTACCCTGTCTGTAGCTGTTTTCAGGACTTGAAGAGTGATGGGAAAGAGAACATACAGTAGTTTGCATTTGGTAAATTGTGCAGCATTAGTGGGGAGAAAAAATTTCTCGCTAGCCCCCAATGCTCTTCAGTTCATACTCTGAAATTTGAGGTTCACTTTCAGACACATTGAAATTAAACAGACAAAAACCTTTTGTCCATTCTGCCTTCCTAATGCAGGGCTCTTCCTTGCAGAATATTGTGATGTTTTGTTTTGTACTGTCTTAGGTAGCTGAAACAATGGGGCTTCCACCACATTCCTTAGGATACTATTTGAAAACCAAATAGATACTTAGTTTAAAAGATTGTCCTGATGTCCTGAATTTTTCTTTAACAGATTTCATCCTATTTTATACTCTTAGTTAAAGAGATTTCTCTCTGAGCAGCTTTATAGGCTTTTGCTCTCTCCCTTTGAGAGAAATACCCATGATTACGATCTTGTTTCTTGTAGTCATTGTAAACTAACAAGTAGTTTTAATAATTTTACACTGTCTGTACTACATAATCATCTCTTTAAAATCATACCTGACTTGATTTGATATAGAAGTGAAGCTAAGCATTAATGATACTTTAGGTTATTTTTGTATTTTTGTATATTTTTGTATATTTTTGTCAGTTCTAAAAAAGTCCCACCTATTTTCAAATTTAAATCACAACACAAATCACATCAGCATTTGTTTTTACTATTATCCATGATTAATATTTCACTTCCATATAAAAATGTCTTTAAGTAACTAATAAACCTAGCTAGAATATACTGCTAGCTGTGCTCAGTGAAAAGAGATGTTGAAAGCAAACGTATCTGCATAAATATAATTTAGCTAGTTTATGGATGGGGACTAGTGCTTGGATTCACAATAGTACTTAGGCATCTAAACCCCAGATTTAGGCTCGTAGGTCCTAGTTTTAGGCATCACTATGATCCACGAAATCCCCGCTTGGCTGCCACCCAATCTTATAGGCACCTGAACTCACTTGCCTAAATTTTTGCTGTAAAAATTCCCTAGGAACATAAATTACTGCCTTTGGGCATGAGGATTACAGCTGCACTCTAGACAGTCAGATGCCTAACTCCTGCATAAGCCTCACTGTGAGCCACAAACCAGGGGAAGATAGGTACTCTTCTGCTTAACTCACCTGCGAGGCCTGATCCACTATGCATGCTCAGAGGCTGTCTACTGAGTAAGGTCCCATTCAAAAATCAGGCTGGAGGAGGAGGCACTCACTTTATAACTTTTAGCCCAGTGATTAAAGCACTCAGCTAGAGTGTGGGAGCACCACATTCTATTCCTCCCCTCTCTGTATGATGCAGAGAAGGAATCTGAGTAGGAGTCTTCTAATTCTCAGGAGAGGTGCGCTAACCACTGAGCTATGGGATAGACTGATGGAGGAGTCCCTCAGCCTCTCCTGTTGAAGCTGTTCCACTGTGGATAAGTAATTAAAAAGTCATTAGAGAAGGGGGACTGGATCTCCCAGGAAGATGCCCTAACCACCAGGTTATAGAGTCATTCTCACTCTCTCTTGCCCCATGCCCCTAATTATTTGTACAGTGAAACAGCTTGCACAGGAGAGACTGAGGGAGCCTCACATCAGAATACCCAGTAGCTCAGTGGTTAGGGGCCCCCTTCTGAGAGTTGGGAGACTTCTCTTCAAATCCTCTCTCTCCATCAAGCAGAGAGGGAAATTGAACCTCTTCCACATCTCAAATTGAACCTGGGTCTTCCACATCTTAACCACTGGGCTAAAAATTATAAGGTGGGCATTGACCCCACCACCTCTTTCTCTTTGTGTGGCTATTTTGTACAAAACAAGGCTAGCACCTAACTCATTCTCATGAGGAATAACTTAAGCCGCCTCACTCCAGGAGAGATATTTCATGGCTGTGGATCGCAAGCAGAGATAGGCACCTCTGTAGCTCAGACTTAGTCTATCTCTGTGAGAGGAGCAGGGCTTAGGATGGATGCCTCTCCTCGGCATCTCCCATTGACTGATTTAGGTGTCTCCTATGTCGCATGCTGACTTTTGTGGATCTCATGTTTAGGCGTCTATCTCTCCCCATAGGGAGCCTCTGAACCTAACTCAGGCTTTGTGGATCCCAATTTTCTAGGCAATGGGGCATTGCGTATAATAATTAGAAAATGTGCAAGCCAGCTAATGCCAATATAGACCACAGATGTCACTCACTAATTTAAAGATGATTAAAAATACAATAAAATACAATAGAAGATCCAGATACAATAGGGTGTAACCAGGATGATTTCTGCAAAAGAAAATTGTGTTTCACCAGTCTATTAGAACTCTTTGACTGTGTCAGCAAAGTAGTGACTAAAGTAGAACCAGCAGACATAATTTATTTGAATTTTCAAAGGGCCTTTGAAAAAGTTCCTCACAAGAGTCTAGTAAAGGAATTAAATAGTCATGAGGAGAGAGGCAGAGTATTGATTTTGTGCCTCAGTTTCCTTATTTACAGAATGAGAATAATAACATTGTCCTAACTCACAGATTTAAGTGATGTTTCCAAACTGCTCTGGGATCCTTAGATGGCAGGTGATACATAAAAACACAGTATTATCCTTACAGTATGATTGATTTTGTAGGGGGTAGCTTTTTTAAAAAAACAATGTTTTTCTCCCCTTCATATACAATTTAAATCATTTCCATCTCTTGTAGAAAGTAATGTCTGAGGCTAAATAAATGATCACTCTAAAAATCCATCACAAGCTTGGGATGTTACTGTAAAGTGTTCAGGCTGTGAACTTCTTTTTTATGACATCATTACAAGAGTCTTCCTTCTGTCCCTCCCCCCCCCCCAGCTAATTTCTAATCATATTGTTTTATATACCATTTATAAGTCAGCAATTCTGGCTTGTTTAGATTTCATTTTCTGCCTGAGATGCTATGGGCAGCTGCAGCAGCTCCAGGTAATGATGCACTTAGCCTAGGTTTACATTTCCTGCATGTTTCCTGACTTAAAACAGCTCTTAATTCTAAGTAATCCCAAATCTAGCTGAATTGCCTCCATAAAACTGCTGCACACATGGCTCACTGCCCACACCTGTGCTTGCACATGTCTGGTGCTGCAGAGTATTGTTTCTTTTTAGCGCCAGAATATATTCCATCCCTGATTTTTACATGGGATTTAGCATTAAGGGGGCTGTGTGCTAAATTCAACATGTCAGATTCTTGTGCTTCTCTCTAATTCACCCATTAAAAAAAATACTGAAGTACAATGCCAAACATTTAAGATGGTTTCTCATTTTTCTTCATAGGAAGAGGAATATGTATGAAAAAAGAATGAATATTAACATGACTGTGTCACATATCTGTCTATCCCTATGTGAATAAATAGCTGATGCATCTTAACATCTAATTACTGTACAAAGATTCTGTTTCTATACTAATGTAATGTCCTATTTGGTGTGAAGTAGGTAGAGTTTGGGACTCTGGAATGGTTTGGTTACTCTGTCAGGAGAGAAATTAGTCCGCCAACAACACAGTACTGGTAGAGTAGTCTTGTATGATATTCTCCATTCAGAGAAAGGGCCAGATCCTCAGCCTGTGTGGATTCTCATAGTTTCATTGACTTCACTGGATCTATGCCAGTTTGCACATCTGAAAATCTGGCCCAGAGAGTGCTCATACTACCCAACTACCTGGGAATGCCTGCATCCCATTCTGATCCTATTTATCAGATTACTACTGGAATAAAATATCAATCTGACGTTCCTGCCATGTTTCCCATAAAAATACATACCACATTTTATGGACAGATTAAACTAGACATTGATTTTGTCAGTTTTAACAGGCTAGCAGGATTGGATTTGTTCAGTGTAAACTGAATCAGTGTGCTTCCACAACCAGTGCTGGTGAATTGGTAAATTTAGTCGCTCTTCCTGTGAGTCAGATCATAACTGATATCCCGGCATAGTTACTGTGATATACTATGCTATGAAAGGCAGTGATGTCTTTCAGATAAGGCAGAACACTGAGGCTCTGGCTCTTTGCACTCATTAAAAATCCCTATGGCATATTTTGTGAGAGTAGAGTTGTTAACTCCAGTAACTTGTTCAAATCTTCATTTGGAAAAGCATAATCTGCCTACTGCAGTTCTTTATGTAGTTTCAGTTGTCTAGTGTTCTTCTTAACTTCCTGTCCCAAACTAACCAACCACTGTGTCCTACCGCTCAGGTATCGGCATGGGGGGTAGAGGTAGAGGTAGGGGAAGTAGGCAGTGGTGAGCTGGAACCGGTTGTTAAATTTAGAAGCCCTTTTAGAACCGGCTGTCCCATGAGGGACAACCGGCTGTCCCATGAGGGACAACCAGTTCTAAAAGGGCTTCTAAATTTAACAACCGGCCAAAAGTGGCGCATTAGGCGCTGACTCCATGGGTGCTCCGGGGCTGGAGCACCCACAGGGAAAATTTGGTGGGTGCAGAGCATCCACCAGCAGGTCCCTGGCCCACCCCGCACCCGGCCCCAGCTCACCTCCGCTCCATCTCCGCCTCCGCCCCTGAACGCACTGCCTCGCTCTGCTTCTCCACACCCCCCACCCCAGGTTTCCCACGAATCAGCTCTTCACACGGGAAGCCGGGGAGGGCTGAGAAGCAAGCGGAGATGGAACGGAGGTGAGCTGGTGCGGGGGGGGGCGGGGGGCACGAAGAGGGCTGTCTGCACCACAGCAGGTAATCTGGGGGGAGGGGCTTAAAGGGGAACCACTCCCCACCCCAGCTCACCTCCGCCTCCCTGGGCCTGAGCGCAAAGCCGCCGCCTGCTTCTCAGCCCTCCCCAGCTTCCCGCGTGAACAGCTGATTCATGGGAAGCCAGGGGAGGGGGAGGAGAAGCAGAGTGGGATGGCGCATTCAGGGGAGGAGGCGGAGGCGAGCTGGGGCCAGGTGTGGGGCAGGCCGGGGAGCTGCCGGTGGGTGCTCTGCACCCACCAAATTCTCCCCGTGAGTGCTCCAGCCCCGGAGCACCCAGGGAGTTAGTGCCTAAGGCACCACTTTTGATCTGATTGGTGGGGGGAGCGGCTGCTCTCCTTGCTCCCCCCCAGCTACGCTATCCCGCGCCTAGGAGCCAGAGTTGCCCCAGATAAGTACCGCTGGGACTCCCCACCTCGTCCCCCGGCAGGTCCCTCTGGCTCTTAGGGGTGGGGCGTGGTGGGCACCCACTACTGTGGCCCACAAGACCCTTCTGCCCGGTTCTCAGGGCAGTCAGGGGACGGGGAGAGGGGTGGATGGGGCAGGGGTCCTGGGGGGGTCGTCAAGGAACGCGGAGCGTTGGATGGGGCAGGAGTACTGGGGGACAGGGGTAGTCGACGACCCACTTGTGCAGTGAGGAGGAAACTGGTTGTTAAGACTTTGGCAGCTCATCATTGGAGGTAGGTGAAATATTTTCTATACTCACAGCATCGGTAATTCTGTAGAGCAGTTTAAAGTTGTAAATATGCTACATAAATCAATGAATGATAAAAGGATAAGAACAAAGGAGGGAAGAAAAAGAAATTGGAGGCATGATGGTTTAGAGAATGCTTTTCCTATCCTCATTCTGCTTAGCTCCTTAGGAGAAAGTACAGGATCTACAGTGTTCCTTCATGTGCCACTTCTGCCCCTACTTCACATCCAGTCCTTCCGACCTTGTTGTCAACAATGATCACCCCATACCCTCCTTTACCTGAACTGTTGATCAGTGTCTTGTCCTATGTCCCTTGGCCTTATCTGTCTTAGGGCCTGATCTTGCGAAGTGCTAGGCACTTTCAACTCAGGCACTTGGTTTGTAAGATCTTTGTAGCAGTGAACATCTGGTTGATGGGGTGGATTGCACCCTCATCAAGTTTGCAGATGACAGTAAGATGAAGGGAGATATAGATATGCTGGAGGGTAGGGATAGGGTCCAGAGCGACCTAGACAAATTGGAGGATTGGGCCAAAAGAGATCTGACAAGGACAAGTGTAGGGTCCTGCACTTAGGACGGAAGAATCCCATGCACCGCTACAGGCTGGGGACCGACTAGCTAAGCAGCAGTTCTGCAGAAAAGGTCCTGGGGATTACAGTGGATGAAAAGCTGGATGAAAGTCAACAGTGTGCCCTTGTTGCCAAGAAGGCTAACGGCATGTTGGGCTGCATTAGTAGGAGCATTGCCAGCAGATCAAGGGAAGTGATTATTTCCCTCTATTTGGCACTGGTGAAGCCAGAGCTGGAGTATTGTGTCCAGTTTGGGGGGCCCCCCACTACAGAAAGGGGGTGGACAAATTGGAGAGAGTCCCAGCGGAGGGCCACAAAAATTATTAGGGAACTGAGGCACATGACTTATGAGGAGAGGCTGAGGGAACTGGGCTTATTTAGTCTGCAGAAGAGAAGAGTGAGGGGAGATTTGATAGCAGCCTTCAACTACCTGAAGGGGCGTTCCAAAGAGGATGGAGCTAGGCTGTTCTCAGTGGTGGCAGATGACAGAACAAGAAGCAACAGTGGGGGAGGTCTAGATTGGATATTAAGAAAAACTATTTCACTAGGAGGGTGGTGAAGCACAGGAATGGGTTACCTAGGGAGGTGGTAGAAGCTCCATGCTTAGAGGTTTTTAAAGCCTGGCTTGACAAAGCCCTGACTGGGATTATTTAGTTGGGATTGGTCCTGTTTTGAGCAGGGGGTTGGACTAGATGACCTCCTGAGGTCTCTTCCAACCCTGATATTCTATGATTCCTTACTATATGTTTGTTGGGCACTATCTACATCTGCAAAGGACGACCGTAAAATAGCACGGGACCTTTGTGCTAGATAGATTATTTTTAATGATAAACTGTAAGAATTGAAAGTTATGGGGTGGGCTCAGTCAATTCCCTAGAAGGTGGTTATCCAAATGTCTACATCACAAAACCCATCTTGTCCCGATTTTATAGGGATAGTCCCAATATTTGGCACTTTATCTTACATCGGCACAGAGGTGAAAGTAAGCCGTATGGCTTACCAGCAAGAGCCGGCACACAGCCGACTGTACCGGCAGGGGGCTGCTTCCCCAGGCTGGCAATTTAAAAGGCCCTGGGCTCCTGGCAGTGGCCAGACCTCCTGACCCTTTAAATCACCATCAAGAGCCCCTGGGCTCCCACCCGCTGCTACCATTACCAGGGGGCTCTGGCGGTGATTTAAAGAGCCTGGGGCTCCTGGATGCTGCAACCACAACTGGAACCCCAGACCATTTAAATCACCAGCAGAACCCTGGGGTAGCGGCAGCAGGAGCCAGGAGCCCCAGCCCCTTTAAATCTCAGCTGGAGCTCTGGGGTAGCGGCGGCGGCCAGGAGCCCTGGAGCTCTAGTAGTGATTTAAAGGGCCCTGGGCTCCAGCCCTTTAAATTGCTGTCAGAGCCCTGGGATTGCGCTGGTGGTGCCAGTGGCAGGGAGCCCCCGGCCCTTTAAATCACCGCCGAACCTTGCTGAAGGGCTGGCTGGGGGAATCTGGCCCCAGCCCTACCCCTTCATCCCCAGGCTCCGCCCCTTCTGGTTGAGCTTCCCCCACACCTTGCTCAGGACCCCAGCCGCCCTGCGTACTGGTCAGTCCCTTAAGTTACTTTCACCCCTGCATAGGCACCTATTACCCACTACCCCCGTCCTGATTTTTCACTGGTTACCCTACCATCATCACACCTGGTAGCCTTGTTTGCCATCTCAGACTACTGAAAGCCTGACTGGAGCTGGAGAACAAACTACCGCCTCTCCCCTAGAGTTAAGACTTTATTGTATTAATTTAAATGAAATATATGGGCCAAACAAGTCAAAGGTGTTAACATGCCCCTGTAATTGCCAACATCAAACAGTTTTAAGCAGGATCTGGGTTTGAGAAACAGAGACCTCAGCCAACATAGTACCGTGGCAAACACATCATTAAACATATTTTTAACCCTTTGTTAAACATATGGAAAAGAAGGAAAAACAGTTAAATCATTTGAAACATCAAGTATTAAGTGAGGCTTTCGTAGAATCAGAGGGTTAGTGGCACCACAAGGGTCATCTATTCTAATCCCCAGCCAAGATGCAGGATTTGTTGTATCTAAACCATCCAAGACAGATGGCTATCCAGACTCCTTTTGAAAACCTCAAAAAGTAGAGGAGTACTATCACCTCCCCTGATTGCATGCTATGCCACTGTTAATGCAACTTAAAATTGCATTTGCTTTTTTTTGCAACTGCATCACATTGCTGACTCATGTTGTTGTTGTGATCCACCAGAACTCCCAGATCCTTCTCAGCAGTGCAGCTGCCAAGCTAGTTTTCCCCTATTCTGTAATTGTGCATTTGATTTTTCTTCCCTAAGTGTAGCACCTTACCTTTGTCTTGTTGAATTACATTTTGTTGTCTATAGCCAAGTTCTCCAAGTTATCAAGATCCCTCTGAATTTTACCTCTATCCTCCAAAGTATTGGCAACCCCCCACCAAATTCGTGTCATCTGCAAACTTGATCGGTATGCTCTCTATTCCTACAGCTAAGTCATTTATAAAGATGTTAAACAATATCCCTTGTTTCCTTTCCCTCTTTGTTCGAGGGAGTTTTTAGAAAGACCCTGTCTAACACCTTTAGTTGGTATTAAAAATAGTAATAACTGTATTATTTAGGGAAACAGATAAAATTAGTTGAGATGGGCTGGAACTAGAGAAATTGCTATTGTTGTTAAAGTCCAATCCCATTTCCTAAAAGCCAAAACAAGACAAACGCACACAAGAGGGAAGAGAAAAGAACAACAAATGCAGAAAATGCAGTTTCTGTCTCTGGTGTTGACTCTCACTTGCACTCTCACTGCTGGAGAAAAATGGGCCTAGCACACAGTACTTTCAGCCACTCTGAGACCTGGCAAACATGCCCCAACATTGGGCTGTTTAACTGCCTCTTTCTGGTCACAGGATGACAGCAGTGTTGCAAAGTAGTCAGTTGTTGCTGGTTAAGATAGATTCTTATTCGACAGAAGGAAAAAGGAGGGAGGGGGAGAGAGAGAGAGAGAGAGAGAGAGAAAACAAGAAAGATGGGGAAGGAAAAGGACACATGGTGTGCATCTGCGTGTGTGATAACGTCTCACATCCCAAGTGGTGTTTGGGATTTAGCTGAAGCAAGTGGGGGTATCAGTGTCATCTGGGTCCCACTCTTGGCCCATTCTGGTCAGGACACCTCTCAAGATCAGGATGTCAAAGGCCTAACAATGTTACAGTAGATCCCAGGATCCCAGAGGATGAGGGGGGTGGCAGCTATGATGGTGAAGGTCACTCCTTTTCCTTCTTTCAGCAAGTCACTGTTACAGTCCATTCCCCCAAAGTATTTTTGAGGACCACAAACGGGAGCGATAGGCAGCATAATAGCTCATCCCCCTTATTTTGTCCATCAATTAGGCCTAATGTCCAACTAATCAGTTTTGGTTCATTGATTTCCAATCCCAAACTTCTCTTGTTTAGTGGGCATGATCTTAAAGTTTTTGAATTATATCAGTAGGGCTTTTCTTTTACACTAATTCAGTATTTCTCTCTCCATTTTGCACCTTTTCCCGTGAACATTTGTTGTTATAGGTTATTGTGACATTTTATTAACTTTCACTCACTTTTCACAGTTGAGTTTACAATTAGGGTAAATCCATAGGCCCAGTTATCACAACTTCCCTCCAGGATAGGTTTCAGAGTAGCAGCTGTGTTAGTCTGTATTCGCAAAAAAGAAAAGGAGTACTTGTGGCACCTTAGAGACTAACAAATTTATTTGAGCATAAGCTTTTGTGAGCATATGGAATGCATCGGTGGAATGCATCCGATGAAGTGAGCTGTAGCTCACAAAAGCTTATGCTCAAATAAATTTGTTAGTCTCTAAGGTGCCACAAGTACTCCTTTCCTCCAGGATAGGTGTATGTATGTGAAGGGAAGTGGGTGCTGCTATTGCTTGTGCTGTACCTATTTAATGGATAAATAAAGAATTTTACGGTCCAGGGTGTTAATATGATACCATTCACCAGCATTTATTTAATTGTGGAAAAAGAGAAGATATATATCAATACACTTGTTAAAGTTTTCCATGAAGCCTTGGAATCTCCTTTGAATATGAAAAGGAAGCACTATAAGGAGAAACTATTTAAAGATTATATTGAGCAAAAGGCTTCTCTGAGCTGGAGTTTGGAAAGTAATTTCCTCCTGTGCATCGGAACACTTTTAGGTGTGCCCACACATTCATTCTGATAAATCCTTTGTGCTGGGATCAGAATTGAGTCAGCACAGTTCCATTTTTAATCAGCAAGATCTAGCCAGTCTCAGAAGTCAGCTGGCTCTTTTAAAAATGCTATGATTATTTTATATCGAAATCATTTAGTTTTTGTCCTTATGTATCATTTCAACATTATCTTCCTACCACAGGCCACAAATCTTCCCTTTGTGAGTCTGCCCACAATGCCACTGGCTTTGTCCTGATCATGCTGATAAGACGCAGGCTTCCCCACTGCTAATTCTGATTCCAATTAAGCAATACAGAAGGAGACTCCAGAGCCTCAGACAAAGGTCCCTTAAGAATAAGATCTTTGCAATACATACTTTATCCCAGTGAAGCATTTTGTTATTTTTGAAACTGACTATTCTGGACCCATTCTCTGCACATCATCATCACCTCTTCTCCTCCTCCCTATATTTCTAACAGTTCAATGAAAGGCCAGGGAAAAAAAAGAAGCTGAGAAAGAATGGCAAAGAGGCTCAGAGAAACTCAGGAGTTGATTTAATGATCAACTTACTGTGTCTGGATGAAGAAACAGAAGGTGGCTAAAATATTATGACCATTGATGACATTTGCAGTTAAACTGCATTAAGAGAAATCAGATCTCATACCTCAGGGCAGAAAATCATATGAAGGAATCAGGATTTAAATTAATTCTTCCTTAACCTTGAAAAAGGGCTGGGGTGGAATATCTTCCATGCACAGTAATTTCATTTCACAGGAGGAATTTAGGAGAATCAGGCCAAACACATTATAGGAGAGTTTCTTCTAAAGAAGGGACAGTAATGGTCAATATCCATGGTTTGGTGTTGTATAACATTAAATATTTGTTCTTTGTAGCTCTCAAAGTGCTTAATGCTGGTAAGTAAATGTTATTACCTCCATTTTACAGATGGGAACATGGAGGCACAGACAAACTGCTCAAAGAAAAATCCACTGCGCTGAGTCTGGGGTGGTCAATGGACTTGGACTTGTGGGGCTCAAGGTGTGGGGCAAAAAATAAAAAAATAGCAGTGTAGACATACCCCTAGATAACATACAATTTGTTCTACAGAAGGAGTGCGGCATGACCACGCGAACAGGGTACAGGACAGGGAATCAGGTATAGAATCGTAGAATCATAGAATATCAGGGTTGGAAGGGACCCCAGAAGGTCATCTAGTCCAACCCCCTGCTCAAAGCAGGACCAAGTCCCAGTTAAATCATCCTAGCCAGGGCTTTGTCAAGCCTGACCTTAAAAACCTCTAAGGAAGGAGATTCTACCACCTCCCTAGGTAACGCATTCCAGTGTTTCACCACCCTCTTAGTGAAAAAGTTTTTCCTAATATCCAATCTAAACCTCCCCCATTGCAACTTGAGACCATTACTCCTCGTTCTGTCATCTGCTACCATTGAGAACAGTCTAGAGCCATCCTCTTTGAAACCCCCTTTCAGGTAGTTGAAAGCAGCTATCAAATCCCCCCTCATTCTTCTCTTCTGCAGACTAAATCCTGGGTTATATTCTCAGCTCTGTCGATGACTTATTGTGTGACCATGAGCAATTTGCCTTTATGTCGTCTGAAACTAGTTGAGCAGATAACAAGTATGAAAAATTGGGATGGGGGAGGGAATTATAGGCTCCGATATAAGAAAAAGCTCCAAATAACAGGACTGTTTGAAACCTGGCTAGTGGGAAGGGTCTTGGAGCTTGGGCTCCAGCCCAAGCCTCAATGTCTAGAAAACTATTTTTAGCCCTGCAGCCTGAGTCCAAGTCAATTGAATTGGACTCCGAGACTCGGTGCCGGGGGGTTTTCTTTACAGTGTAGGCATACGCTATGTGTTCCTAATGATTAGGGATAATAAAATGAAATGAAAAATCCATTACCTTTCATAGACTCGTTACCAGCAGGTTTAAATCTGGCTGATCTAGGTGTAAAGTGATTAAACCTATATTAAAGAAAAAATTCTATATATTTCTGAATTGAAATGCATGTCAGTAACTAACAAGAGGGTCTTCTGGGCAATAGTTCTGGATGGCTGCTCTGCTGCCTGAATACTAAAAAAAAAAAAAAAAAAAAAACACCCCACACTTCTCCCTCTACCCCTCTTCATAGGGAAAATGAGATTTTTCATCATCCAGCTCAAGCCAATTTTCTTCCACATTTTTCTGAAAGTATGATTTAATAAATATTTATTTGGTAATGCTTCAAAAGCTCCCCTCGGTTGAGGGCTAATCATGGCTGAATCAAGTCTCTTCTCACACCGACTGCTGAAAAAGAGGAGAAAAAAAGGCTGGCAAATGGAATATTGTATTAGTTGATGGAGAGAAGAACTGCCTTTGCTGCAATCAGGAATGGAGTTTTCAAATCACACTTGCTTACACAGCAAAAGGATTTTTTGTATCCCTTTATTCTTTGTAAATCTTCTTACCCTGTTTGTTTATTTACTTTTCTATTCTTAGTACTTGCTTGCTAAATCCTTTGGATCAGGAGCTTATAGGGCACAAGCCGTCAGGAACCAAGGGATGGAGGATCTTTGTTTGCTTGCCTTTCTGTTTTAAAATATACACTATGGAGAGAAATTTAAACACACTGTAGGGAGAAGGAAGGTGTCTTTGTGGATTTTGGAACCAGTTTTCATTGAACATCATTTCACTGATCAAGTCTGAATTTATTTTGGTTCTTGTCCTTTTGCTGAAGAGAAGGTATGTGCTGATGTAAGCAATAACATCTGATGCAAATAAGGCTAATTAGTGGATATTTTATTTTCAGCCATACTCGCACTTATGAAAATCTTATGCCTCGATTCATCAATAATGGTACAGACTTTTAAACAAGTCTGTGACATTCCTTCCAAGTACTTCTGAATCTTCCACTTGATTACTTTTAGAAGTGAATTGGGAAGTTGTTCTGATGTCTGAAAACATATTAAAAAAAAACTTTTGTGGATTTAAAATATTACATACTGTAGAGAGAAGCCCTGAAACAGCAAAGAAGAAGAAATAGCTAGCAAACTTGGTTTATATGCATTGTATAGATACATACACTTAGACAGCATTAGGTCAGTATGTAGCCAGAAAGGATCTGCTCTTGCTTCTATTTGAGTCAATCTTAAAAGTCCCATTGACTTTCATAGTTCAGGATCAGAAGCTCAGAGACAGTCAGGCAGAGATGCGATAAACTGCAGAGCCAGATGATAAATTGCATGTATTGTGCACTTTTGACCACCTCTCCTGCACTCTGCCCACTAATGCATCTCCCCCAGGACTTATTCTTACATTCCAAACCTCTGAGGAGCTTCCAAACTTCAATTTTATTTTCTAAATCAACTTGCCAAGAACAAATGTCCTGCTCTGACTAAAATTACCCTGTCCCAAGACCTAGGACAGGCAATATTCCATTCTGTACCAAGAACACGTTTAAGGCCTAGTGTCTTATTACTGGGCAAAGGGAGCTGAGGGAATTTTATATCTTTGGAAAATGGAAATTTCCAGTGAGACACAAGCACTTGCTTCTAACCCTAAAAGTCCCAAGATACCATATAGGGCTTTAAGCCCAGTAAAACTGTGGGAATTCATGAAAACTAAAACATCTTTTTTGATAAAGGCAGGTTAAAAAAGTAGAGGAAGAAATGTCCCCCAAATAGAACATTTGCACAGCCTACTATACAAAATATATGATAGTGTGTTGTGGTATAAAGCTTTGATAAGCATGCATTTGAGATTAACTGCAGTTATGAGTAATGCAGCCATCCTAAATTAATGCTGATAAAACCTTCAGTTCATACCACAGCACATTTACTATATTTAAAAAAAAAACACTAATGCTCAAGCTGCTGTGCATGTGTAATACTGCCCTCCACTGGAGGGAAACAATTGCACAATCATGTGTCAGAGGCCCTACATTGCTAACAGCACATTGAGAGTCTACTCTAGCCAGATAAGGAAGCATGTTCCTTTGAAGTGTGTTCTATCACTTAGGTTGTTGGGAAGAATTTAGTGACCAGAGTGTGCAAAATAGGAACTTCACAGTTGTCACTATCTAGCCATATAGATTTGTTACAATATTGCACATATCTATATCCAGATCCTTTGCACCTACATAGCTCCTTTCACGGGGGGCATGGATCAACATTCATGTTGCACTCCCTGTCTGTACCTGGCCCTGGCTGGGGAAGCTAATGATTCAACCAGTAGACCAAATTCAGTGATGAATCCTGGCCATGTGTCACCTAAGGTACCTTGCACATATGTTAAGAAGAAGTTCCTTTCATCTGAGCATCTGCAAAATGTTTTACAAAGGTGAGTTTAATTAAAGCCATCGTTTCACCACAGCATTGATTTCTCTGTGGAGCCATTTCCACAGATTGCTCTGACGCTGTTTTAAATCAGCATGTTTTGAATCCTATGGGTTTTTTTGGATGAATCAATATCTGAAAAAGAATAATCTCTATATCACATAAAAGTTAATCTTTCCTTAAGAACAACAGCCACTAACAGTTAATCCATGAAAGCCTGAAAATTAAACCTGGATCCTTTGCCTTCAAAAGCTGTAAACCTAGGGTCAAAATGCACTGTCTATCTGCATTTGTGTCTTTGATATTCAGAGCCCCTTTTGAGCCCCTCTCAGATATTGTCTCCACCTAGATATCTGAGTGATGTCTCTGTTTTCACTTCAAAGTTCAGTGGGAGCTCATTCTGTGGAATGTTAAAGAGCATTTTGATGGCTACATTACATAATAAACTGTAATGAGTAAGCAGCTGAAGTGCACTGTCTGGATTTTTGGATGGCTATAGAAAAAATACAATTAACCCACACCGAATAAATGCATTTTTACATGCTGTCCAGTTGTTGCATAATGTCGTATGCACATTATGAGCTAGATCCTCCGCTTTTATAAACTGACATTGCTCTATCAAAGTCAGTGGGACTATGCCAATTTACACCAACTGAGGATCTGGCCATAAAATTCCATCTTCATTTCCTTTTTCCCCATTTGTACTAACTGGGTAATGTATTGTGTGTGCATGTGTGTGAGTGAGAGAGAGAGAGAGAGAGAGAGATGGATTGATAGCATCAACCCTTTTTACATAGGAAATCTAACTCCTGTCACATGGCTCCAGTGACCTTGAAGAGAAAAGGACATATCCCAGTTCTTTGAAGCCTCCAGTTCATCCTTCTTAACACTGCATTCATATTAGAATCCATGACCAAGTGCAGCCTGTAAGAAACACATGATTGCAGACCTAGTAAACACCAACATAAATATTTCTGGAGGGTGGCTGTTCTGAGGGCTGGAGCCATTTGTCAGAACAGGTGCAGCAGGGTGAGTTAATAGAGAGGCACTGATTTTCAGCAATGAGCTCACGCGACAAAGAATAGCTGCTGTCTATTTGCAAGGCACTGACGAAGATTGGCATCTGGGTACAGAAGGGAATTAAGCATGAAATTAACCAGCTGTGCCACTGAAGAAACTACTGGATAGGTTTCCAATCCACTCTATTGATAGTCACACAAGTTTGGAGACCTACAAATGTGTCTCCATCTATGACTATACACACACACACGCCTTGGTGTTCTATTTCAGAATCCATCTTCCGTTTGTGCCATGGAAACTGAGATTTCTATTTTTGACACAGATCCGTCACACAATAGAGGTTCTACCACTAGAACATCTTGGACATTGTCCAACAAAAGAAAAAGAAAATATAAAACCAGAGTAAAACACCTGCATCTCCATCCTAATGCTATGTGCCACTCAATGCTGAAAATTTAATACAAAATTTCTCGCACGTGAGATATTCTTTTGGTCAGTTGTTCTGGTACCCATGACTATGTACAGAGGTCTAAAGCAGCAAGAGCAGGAAAAAGACTAGTTAAAGTGGCTTGTCACACACAACACAATATAGTATGAATAATCACTTTCAAAAGTGGTCTTAAATAACAAATGCATGTAGAGCTAAGGTGAGTGACAGGGACACCTAACATTTTGGACTAGAGGTGCCACTTCTCTCAAATATGCTTTGAAGCCATATCCAGATAGCTCTCACCCATGAGGTTCGGCCTGAAGCTGTCAATGCCTGAAAGTTTTCTGTAGTGGTTCGCCCTTCACTTTCTGCTGTGTTTGAAGAAGGCAGAGGACCTATGCCCACAAACTGTCAAGATTTTTGTTGTTTGAGAGCGAGGATGGTTGATGTTTCAAAACCAGTCTGGGCCAAGTAAAGTGGGTACCTCTTATATACACCTTTTTCCTTCTTCTCCCATCCCTAATTATTCATCTTAACCCTCCCTTTAAACAGGTTCTCTTCCTCTTAATGAGCTTTTTCTAGGCCTGGTATGGGCTCTCTTCCCTTGCATTCCCCTGGCAGCTGAGACATTCAGCACAATCAGGCGGGAATTGTAAGATCTTATACAAATTGATCCATTGTTGAATATATCGATTTAACCTTGCCACATCCACTAAGTCCCCCACACCCAAGCACCACCAAAATAAATGGTTGAATGACAGTCTGCTCAGTAAAATCCTGTGACTAAGCTTGCAATCACTGGCACCATTCATAAATTCAAAAGTGTAAAATTGGATCATTTCATTCCTGTGAATTAGTGTCCCTGTTAATAGAGTTCTAAATATATAATCACAAATGGCAAATGAAAAATCTTAAACAGGCCCTCGCTGTGCAGTTATTCCCAGTTCAGACCAGGGAAATTGGCCAGGCTCATTCACCTTTGGGAATAATGTCTTTGATTCCCCCACTGTTGAGTGTTCTGGCTAACACTTACTGCAGTAAAACAGGCAGGCCATGGGTTTTATCAAGCTCTGTCAGATCTCAAAAGGATCATGGGATTCCCCTTGTTTATTTTTTTCCTCTTCTTGGTTTTTGGTATAATGCAGATGCCAAACATGAGGTCTTCAGGGGATGTTTAATTTGGATCTGGGCCACCGTCTCCAACTTGTTAGCACAACAATCTCATCTGAAGAAAGACACTGTTCTCTACAGGTAGGCAATAGGAGCACTAGTATTCAAAGTTACTTGAACTTCTGCCAGATCTGTCTGTGAATACCTTGCTCAGCAGACTATCTGGAGTTTCTTCTTAAACAATGCACTTTAGAAAATCATAGCCTTTGATTGCTATGGGTTTTGTTGAACTAAGAAGGTCTCTAAAACAGTATCATGAAAGACTATCTGATCCTGTTAGTTGTCAGCATCTGTGCGATGGTTAGTAGAGCCCTTTTGAGGTTATTGAAGTGCTAATGTGCATTAAACTCTGAAGTGTTGTGTTCCAACATGGCTAAGCATCTGATTTCAGCCCTCAAGAGCACAGCAGTTCAGACAGGGGCTAAAACTCTTCTACACTCACTCTTCATTGTGTCTAGGCATTGTCATACATATGCTACAGTGGTTACAAGTAAAAAGTCAGTATTTGCCAACAGTTACCTCACAGTGATATGTGAGATTATTATTTTAATTAGTGAGCTAAGTCTCTGTGAAGTACTTAAATATTATTTGACCCATTCTATACATGACTAAAGTTGAAGTGACTGCCCATGGTCATAAAACAAATTGGTAGCAGAATTGGGAAGAAAACCAAGGCTCCTTCTGATTTCAAATTAGAACTGGGAAACTAGTGCACAAAATTCTCCATACATAATTGTTCAAATTGTCAAGAAGTCTGTTTCAGCAGTGCCTGTGTAACTTTAACTGATTTGAATCCTAATATTAGTCCACGGTATGGCTGCTTTCCATGAATATTCTAATGAGTGTTTTTATTGCCAGAAACATTCATAGAAAGAGGAAATTTTAAGCACATATAGGAGAATATTTGCAGAAAGAATTCTGAGCTATTAACTGAATTATTTTAGGAGAAATCCAAGCTTAACACTTTACACTCATCCAAACAGGGAAACAAAACACCATTGTGATCTCTGTGTCCAATTAAATTATCCCATACCGTTCATATAGGCCCCAATTCAGCAAACAATCCTGATTCAGTGAACAAATCAAACACATGCTGAACTTTAAGCACAGATACTGAATATTCACTATTGGCAGCTCACAAACAAGCTACTGATTAAGCACTATTTACTAAAGATATAATTCTGAATAATGAAGAAAACGCTAACCCTTGAACAAAATCAACCACAAAAGGCTAGATTTGTGCCAATTCATAAGGTAAAAATCTTTAAATAAATTAGTGGCTATGAAGTATACAACCTAGCTAGTGCATAATTCATGTTAACTAATTAAGTCCCCTGTATTAACCACTAGACAAACTACAGCTGTTTGCCTACATGATGATTCGTTCACATATTTAAAACACTTTTATTATCTTTTTCCAAGTGGTTCCACTCAAAACCGTCTAAGCAGAGGTCTTGGAATCATATCCAGTGTTTCCACTGCTATGCAGTATTAGGGAACATGCTGCCTTTCAAATGTACTGTCCTTGAGATAGGATTGTTACACTAAGCAGGTTCCCATTGCCCATTTCTGCTCGCTATCTCTGTCTATGGTATACGTCCCACTGTTTCCTAGTTTCCTGTTCAACACTCCCTCTCAAAGCTGTGCAAGATTGTCATTAAAAAAGGCAAAACTTACTGAAAGTTTAAAGGATTTAGAGACAGCAAGCCCAAGGCTAAATGTAAGCCAAAACCAGGACTGAGTTTCATAGTCAATGGGAGTTTTGCCTATGTAAGAAATGACAGATATATATTGGATTTGATTCTAATTTTATGGACATGAGATTAATGTAATTGACTTCAGTGGACCTAAATCATGAGTTGCACCAGTGTAAGTGAAATCAGAATCAGGCCTGTTCTGCTTAAAGGAAGCAACTTTTAAAATTTATAAAATATAAAATGTGCTGTACTGGTTACGGGTTTTAGAGTTGGTCATCAAGACAGACTCTCTTTGGAAAATTTGAAAGAAAAAAAATATTTCAGACTAACCCTTATATGCCAAGTGGTAAAATAGTGGAATATATTAGAATGGAAAGACTAACAGTCTTCACCAGAGCAGTGCTACCAGATACCACTATACAGTACTTATTAAATACCCTTGACCAAGTAATTGCATTCTCCCAGGCACAAATTTGGGTCTCAGTGTGTCCTAGCAAACATTTCATTTTAAGGAAGATTTACTTTGGCAAAATGTGCTCAATGGAATCAACTTTAACTGGTTTGAATCCTAATATTAGTTAAAAACCAGTAGATGCAGCATCAGCATTAAAATCCATTAGCACATTTTTCGATTCAGTAGGTTCCAGTTCTTTTTTCATCAGTAGGACAGTATGGGGGTCCATTCTCCCTTTTAGCCACATGTGTAACTCATATTCACAACTATATGAATAGACTAAGACGAAACTCTCCCAAAGTATGGAGAGTTTGAAAGCTTCTACTATTCCTTTCCGTAACCCTGTAACACTGCAGCACTAGGTGAAAACACAATTTTGCATTATTCCACACAATATGCAACAGAATAACCACACACAACACAAGAGTTAAAATACAGGAGTCAGAGTAGCAGCCATGTTAGTCTGTATTCGCAAAAAGAAAAAGAGTACTTGTGGCACCTTAGAGACTAACAAATTTATTTGAGCATAAGCTTTCATGAGCTACAGCTCACTTCATCGGATGGTATACGTCCCATTGTAGAGTATACGTCCCATTAGCCACTGAATGCATCCGATGAAGTGAGCTGTAGCTCACGAAAGCTTATGCTCAAATAAATTTGTTAGTCTCTAAGGTGCCACAAGTACTCCTTTTCTTTTTGAAAATACAGGAGAAATCTCATGAAAGGGGCTGCTTCTTGGAGATTTCCAGGCCAATTTTGCATCCTCGAGAGGTTAAGAGATGTTTTTCTATACTTTTGCATGCTTTCTTTAATCCAAACTGAATCTTTACAAAGTTGGCCCAGCATTAGTCAAGACCTCATGTTTTACATCTGGCTAGAAAAATAATATACACCAGCAATGTGCATATTATAATTAAAATATCCAGATTTTATAGCATGTCAAGAAAAAGATTCCCCATTGTTTCATATGTTCCATAGGAAATTGCCCTGTCACTGACAATTGTAAGGAGATTGCAATGTTTCAATTAAGCTTTCTTGTTCTAGGTGCTGCATGTAACATATGGAATCTGAAGATCTTCACTGAGCTGAAATTCAGGGGAAGAGGTGCATTAAAACTAGATGAGATATGACAAGACTTATAAAGCAGAACCTGCCATACTGAGTCATGATAGCAATGAAACATTGCTCACAGTAAAACCTTCCAGTCACACGTAATTTCTTTCTCTGTCTCTGCCTTCCTTGAGGTCTTCTCTAGAGAAAACTGGCCAGCTCCTTCCTGTCTTCACAAATGTACCCTTCACGCAGATGCACACAGAAAAAGGGTAGATTAATATTAAACAGACCCGCAATCTTGTCTGTGTTCTCCAAAGTAACCTTTTATTCCCAAGCAAGTTTCTAGGGCTGGGGTCAAATTCTCTTTTCAGTTAAACCAGTGTAAATGCAGAGTAACTTCACTGAAGTTAGTGGAGTTGCTGTGGATTTACATTAGTGTGAACATTTATACATGGAAGACAGTATCTTCTGTCTGAATAGAACTGTTGTTTCTTTTCTCTGTACACAATGCAGTAAAAGCTTTGTTATCTGGCATATTGGGGGAATGGAGAGTTCAGATTAGTCAAAATTCTGGTTAACTAAGAATTATACTTGTGGCACCTTAGAGACTAACAAATTTATTAAAGCATAAGCTTTCGTGAGCTACAGCTCACTTCATCGGATGCTCAAATAAATGTGTTAGTCTCTAAAGTGCCACAAGTACTCCTTTTCTTTTTGCGAATACAGACTAACACGGCTGCTACTCTGAAACCTAAGAATTGTACATACCAATGGAGGGATGGAGTTGGGGTGAGGGAGGGGGCTTGGGGCAGGAGGCTGGGAGGGGTTTTGGGTGCTGGATCCAGGTAGTGCTCACCGTGGGCAGCTCATCACAAGAGGTGACACATCCCTGCTGCTCCTAGGTGGAGACGTGGACAGATGGCTCTGTGCACTGGCTCCACCTGCAGGCGCTGCCCCCGCAGCTCCCATTGGCCACTGCTCCCAGTCAATGGGAGCTGCAGAGCCAGTGCTTGGGGCAGGAAAGGCACTTAGGAGCAGCAGGGACATGTCACTGCTTCCAGGGAGCCCTGCTGAGCCAGGTAGGGACCCTGTCGGCTCAGCATCAACTGGACTTTTAATTTGTATTGGGTGATATCAGAAATGCTGGTTTCTACAGCTTTCTGATTGGCAAAGTGCTGGATAACACTGCTTTTACTGTATCAGGAATATGAGAAAGCCACGGGGACACAGTTGGGTTCCAAATAACCATGTTTGCTAACTATATATAAGCATACAAGGCCTTGCTACATATGCACCCTGCTGCTCTGTTACATTCTGGTGGTTCTGGGGTTAGATGATTTTGTAGCATTTCCATAATGACAGCAAATGTTAAGTTACACAGCAGGTTATAGGTTTTAGCCACCATTATAGTCAGTAAAACTGTAACCTCTTTCTCATCATACATATCATTAGATCTTACATACTGTGCAAGCTTTTTGACATAGGCAGCCCAGTCCTCTACTGAGCTATTCAACAAGCCCATTTCCCCAAACTGCCAGAAAATTTTCGTCCCTTTTCTTTATTCACAAGAACAAATCCTAAACAGCTAGCAAACTGGAACATATTTCTTTACATTCACCTATCAATCAGTTGAGATTCTCTCCCCAAATACAGATAGGAGCTCACAATCAAAACTGAATCAAAATTCCAATATTAGGTAACTCCTTAGCATGGACAATAAAGTTTAAGGATTCTCTCATATTAAAGGCTGGTCTCTCATATCTATATTGGTGCAAATCCAGAAAATGATCATTGAATTTACTTGGGTTACTCTAGATTTATACCTCTGAATAGCTCCCTATTATCAGAAACTTCAGGATAATTCCTTAGTGGATTGAATGACAAAATCAGCTCATTCCCATTCAGGGTCTATATGGAGTGGACACTGGACTAGGAATGTCCCATAGTGATTCCCACCCCCATCTTTGAATTTCCGAGATTCTTTTGAGAAAGTTGCAGGACCCAGATCAATTGATGAATCTGGGCTAAATTCTGCTCTCATGTACACCTACATAAATGTAGATTAGAGGAACTCCACTGAAGTTAGCAGTTCGGGTATATGTTTGTATATATCTCCTAGGGTTGCCAACTTTCTACTGGCACAAAACTGAACACCCTTGCCTCGCCCCCTGCTCAACCCCTACTCTGATGCCCCACCCATGCCCCACCCTTTCTCTGAGGCCCCGGTTGTGCTCACTTCATCCTCCCCGCCTCTCTAGCTTGCTCTCCCCACCCTCACTCACTTGCTTATTTTCACCAGGCTGGCTCAGGGGGCTGGTGTATGAGAGTGTGAGGGCACTGGCTGGGGGTGCGGGCTCTGATGTGGGGCTGGAGATGAGGAATTTGGGGTGTGGGAGGGGGCTCTGGACTAGGGCAGAGGGTTGGAGGGGTGAGGCCTCCATCTGGGGGTGCAGGCTCTGGGGTGGGGCTGGGGATGAGAGGTTTTGGGTGCAGGAGGGTGCTCTGGGCTGGGACTGAGACTTTTGGAGGTCAGGAGGGAGATCAGGGCTGGGGCAGAGTGTTGGAGTGCCGGGGGAGTTAGGGAGCTGGCTGGGGGTGCAAGCTCGGGGGATGTGGATGAGGGGTTTTCAGGGCAGGAGGGGAATCAAGGCTCGGGCAGGCGGTTGGGGCACAGGAGTGGGGCTCAGGGGTGCAGGCTCCGGGTGGCACTTACCTCAAGCAACTCCTGGAAGCAGTGGCATGTCCCCCCTCCAGTTCGTATGCAGAAGCATGCTCAGGTGGCTCTGAGTGCTGCCCCATCCACAGGCACTTCCCCCACTGCTCCCATTGGCAGCAGTTCCTGGCCAATGGAAGCTGTGTGGGCTGCACTTGGGGTGGGGACAGAGCCTGCTGACTGCCCCTACACATAGGAGCCGGAGGGGGACATGCTGGCTGCTTCCCAGGAGCCACGCAGAGGCTAGCAAGGAGTCTGCCAGCCCTGCTGCATGGCACCACCAACCAGACAGTCAACTGCCCAGTCAGCAGTGCTGACTGGAGCTGCTAGGATCCCTTCTTGACTGGGTGTTCTGGTAAAAAAACAGACACCTGGTCACCCTAATATCTCCATGATCATACATATAACACACATATATGTATCTCTTCATGATCAGTTGTTGCCACTTCTTGTAGTTGGTTTTCTGGTCCCAAAATCTGCCTGCCTATATAGTGGTTGCTTAACTGCTCTCAAGAAAAATTGTAAATGTTACATGTTTTCCTTTTGGAGAAGAAGAAAGCACAATGAAGACCAGTTGAGATAAAAATTGTACTATATGTCACAAGGGGAATTTATTACATTGTAAGCAAATGAATTCTATTTGTTTTCCTTTCTCCTGATGTATTTTTAATGGAAGTGTCCTGTGAGGTAGCAGACATTAAGTGACAGAGAGCATTAGATATTACATTTAGTTATGAAGGGAGTTGAGAGGCTTAGATGCAACCAATCAGAAAGGAAGCAGTCCGGATGACAGGGGGTACAGAAATGAGAATAAAAAGAAAAAACACAGCATAAACATACATACACTTCCATTGCTCATTTTGATCGCAATCCCCTCCAGTGCTCTTGAAAGAGATTTGAAAAAGGTTATGAGGTAGGAGCCACCAGCATCATGCTGAAGGGATGAAATAACAAAGAGAGAGAATATAACAAAGAGAGAGAATATATGAATAACGAGCTAAAGAGACTGGGATAGAGAGATACTGAGGAAGGAAGATGGAGTTCCTCAGGCAATGGATGCAGCAGAGAACAGAGGATAAGGAGAGCAGAGAAATTACAGGAAAAGGGTGGAAATCTGCACAACACAGAGAAAATCAGAGAGGGGAAGAACTGAAGAGTGCTACAGGTCAGAAAAGCTAAAATTAAGTCAAATTGATTTTTCACTACTTCCTTTCCTTCCAAATCAGTGATGAAAAACCATTAAGGCACCAAATCCTCAGCTGGTATAAATCAATGATGGCTGAATTCAATTTAACTGTGTTGGTTTACACCAGTAAAGGATCTGACCCTAAGGTCCTTGAAAAGAAGTAAGGAGCTGAGAATTACCAAATAAGGACAGCAGCCAATTTGGATTTTCTTACTGAAGCCATTTGTGATAGAGGGATTGGAAGGCGAAAGGACTTAGTGGTTAGTGCACTTGGTTAGTGACCTCCAACTCCTTGTCTATCAGGGGGCACTAGCAGTGCCTGGTTCCTGATCCCAAGCTGGAAGTTTCTGGGTGTCCAATCAGCATCTGGGCCTTTGCCCTTAAGTGGGGCATGGTAGGGGGACCTGGACCCTTCTTCACCACCAGATCCCAGCCCAGGGCCCTGTGGGAAGTAACTTCAGCAAGGTCCTTTCTATAGAGATTAAGTGCACTGCCCCAAGCTACTTCTTGCCTATTTGCTCCTTCAGTTTGGAGTGTGACCCTTACAGTCAAAATAGTCAGCTTCACAGACAAAGTCCAAATGACCAGGGTCCTGCAAGACCTGGTAGTTTCCAAAGTATGTGGTGGCTAGAGAAGGTACAGCCTGGAGGCCTTACCCATTCTGTAGTCCCCTCTAAGGCTCCACCTTCTGTCTGGTTTTCTGTGGAAAGATTCTTCTCTCCTGCATCCTGTCCACCGCCCCTTGCCTGGGCTTGCAATCTCCTTTTAAACCTGCTTCTCCAAATGGATCATGTTCCAAGCTTGTACCGGCGGGGCTATCTGGGCCCAGCATTGTCTTTTAATGTCTTTGGGCCAAGTGTGGGGTTTGTATACCCCATCACACCGTCATTTAAAAAAGAATTCTCCTGTCTGCAAAGTGTTCTTCCCTCTGAAAAGTTCCCGACTGCATCAGTTGTAGAAAGAGAAGGCATCAAATTGTGAGGGGAGATGACCAGGGATACTTCCCCGGGGATACTTGGTCCCAGACCTCTTTAATGGAAATTATTTGGTAACTTCTGACTGAAAGGAAAGTATGAGCAACCACCTTGCTTTTTTTTACATTGCATGACCTCTTATTTGAATGTTTTATGTCCCGATATGTGAAAAGAGTAAAAAAGACAGGTTAAAAAGTGGTAATGTTGCTACACGCACTTTGTAACATTTGTTCTATCAAGCCTGAGGCAATATTTCAATAAGTTGCTTCATCCTCCTTTATTACATTTTTATGAACAATAACAGTCACAGAAGCTAGAGAAGGTCTTTTAGTATATCAAGTCTCTCTCTTGACTAAGGCAGGATTATTCCTTATGGTACATTTCATAGTGTTTTATACAGCACAGTTTTCAAATTATTCAGGTGATAGGGCTTCCATGTCTTCCTTAGAAAGGCTATTCCATATAAATCACACTTATGGATTTTTTTCTGAGATTCAAGCAAAATATTCCTCTGCTCAACTACACACCAACTGGGAGGGCAGTATCTCTAAAATGCTGTAAACTTGGAAATGCATTTCACTAGAGTTCCTTCTAATCCCTTTTCCTAAATATTCTTCTACAAGGCCGTTAAGGATCTTGATTAAATGTAGCCCAGAGGTTTTTCATTCACAAATGTACAGAAACCAGAATATTTCCTGAGAGGAGACCACAGATTAGATATAGTGATTGCTTAATATAAATCCAGCAGTAAATCTTACCATCCATACCTGATTCTCTCACAAAATAATCTCCTCCAAGAGCTGTGCACATCTGTAATAATTAATCCAAACCTTTACCCAAAGTTCAACCCACACCTTTTGAGGTTTTGTAAGAAGTTTAGTTAACTTAGTTTCCTTTTTGTACTTCTGAATTACCAACTACCATCCAGGAATAAAAATATTATTTTCAGACCAGTTTCCAGATCCAATATCTTGGACATTCTGGATCAACATCTAATTTGTCAAATGCTTATCTGAACCACAGTGAATCTCCAAACATTTCACGGTACACCTATCAAAATCTGCCAGTGCTTTGTAGGTGAAGGATTTAAGAGATTTGAACCCACTCCAACACGTTGTGGTTAAACTGACTCTTTTCCAAATCCAGATGTTTCTATCACTTATTGATGGAGATGTGCAGGATAATAAATGTATCTGCCATCTGCTCCTACCATCTGTGTGCCTGTGGAAAATATAAAACTACCTATAGTTTTACTCTTGGGTATTGGTACCAGTTTAAATCCAAACAGAAAAAAAAGTATTCACAAATGCTGAACTTGGACTTTTTCCATGACTAGGAGGTCTCACAGCAGAGATCCAAAATGAATAAGGAAAATACTTCTTTAATGGGTTGGTGGGGAAATAAGGACTGAATAATATGTTATTGTCTAAGACAGTGGTGAGCAACCTGTGGCCCGCAGGCCGTATGTGGCCCATCAGGGTAAGTGGATAGTGGGCTGCGGGACATTTTGTGGACGTTAACCATCCACAGGCACGGCCTCCTGCAGCTCCCAGGGGCTGTGGTTCACCATTCCCTGGAGTTCCCATTCACCAGGAATGGGTGAACCGCAGCCACTGGAATCTGCAGGGGGCTGTGCCTGCAGACAGTCAATGTCCACAAAATGTCTCACGGCCTGCAATCAGCTACCATGATGGGCCGCAGGTTGCCCACTACTCGTCTAAGACAAAACTCTTATCTTAACTCTATCCTACCCTATCTAAATAGGTATTTGTGCTCTATACTCTAAGCACCTGTTCAGCATCTGCAGCTCCCATTGTCTATACTGTGAGATATAGGTGGTCATTGTGACATTACACTCCATATTCTCTACGGAAATATGCTTATGATATGGATATGGCATAACAGATATTTTATGCAAGATTGGTCTTATAAGTTATCATTGGAAAGGTTATAATTTACTTAATTTGATTATCTAATTTGTATGCATGTATCATTTCTGAATCTAAAGTTAGTAAATTGACTATGTAACAATTACAACTGTGTGTGTATTTGAGAGACACCCACCAGAAACCAGGCCATCAGCCGTGATGGGCCATTAGGAAGAAAGAGTAAGACTTTGAAGATATGACTTTGGGGGTGGGGGGAGGAGAAGTTGTGCATATCTTCCTCCACATTGAGAGAGGGGTGAATTTGTGTGCTTACATTGTATAGATTTCTCTACAGCTCAAGACAATATTATTTTGGGTGTACTTTCCAGAGCGGAGCTGCACTTGAGTGCTGGGCGATTTCCTAGCTGAGTCTTCTCATAGAGAGCTGTTTGCAGACTCTCTGTGATTCTACAGCTGGTGCATCCCTATCTCTGTGTGTGCTGCCAGAGGCTGATGAGCCTATTTCAGCAAAAACATGACGAGGGAGACCAGGTTAGTGGAGCAGGCAGGTTTAGTGAAATTTTAGTATATCTGGTGGCATCCCAGGAGGGGGCCAACCCATCACAGTCAGAATCTCTTGGGATTTGGCCACATAGCATTGCATCTCAGGAAAGCAGACAATGGAGACAGGAAGTTTGGGAGGTGGCAATCAGCTACCAGACAGGATGCATATGCTGATAGCTGGTCTTGTGGTTTAAGAACTGGGTTCTCACTCAGGTGATCTGGCTTCAAGTCCTGTAGATACATAACTGGTCTTTTCTGCTTCAGCTCCATATAGCCTTACTTATTTAAATACTTCATCTCTTGAGTTAACATTGTGCCACAAACTGTTCTTTAGATCTTTGACCTCTCTGGTACATGAAGATAATCTCCAGAATCTAAGGTGCCACAAGTACTCCTTTTCTTTTTGCGAATACAGACTAACACGGCTGCTACTCTGAAATCTGCTAATCATGTCAACTATTCCTTTGAGGAAGACGGGGTACTAATTGGTTCAAGAGAAGCAGGTATTTGTCCTCTGCTCAGAAACCCATTTCTTGAAGCGGACAACCTACCCAACTACTGATCCCAAACTTCCACTATTGGTTAGTATTATGGGAAAGGTAAATCTCATAATATCTGGTTGTCTCCGACTTCCTTGATCATTATCAATTAAGATCCAATCCTTGATCCACCCTCCAGGTTAGAGTTGAGGAACATTGGCAGGGAAGCTTGCACCAGTGCCCTTGCTGTAACTGTATACTGGATACATGAAAGAGTGCAGTAACAGGGCTACCAATCTGACATTCACTAGCTCTAAATTAACATGAAATAGCATCTCAGAAGGGCCTTTCACCTTTCATATCAGTTCTTTATCAGAAGTAAGTGTAGTAAACTACTGGAAAAGATATCCAGAAATCTCCTTCTCTCTCTTTATATGTTAGAACCATCACTTTATTTATCCAAACAGAATCCCTCAAACTGTTCTCAGCTATTTCATCACCGGAGGAGCTTGCCTACATTTCTATCGACTGAAAAAATATTCCTGGGAAGCATATTAACTACTTCAATGCTGACCCATGTGCTGAGTTCATATACAGCACTGCATTAAGGGACTACTAGCCTACTGGGCAACCTATAGCTGTCAATATATCCAAAGATTTGAAAGCATTTGTTAAATATGATGAATATATATTAAATATATATATATTCTTCTCATGCTGAACACACCTCTTATTTTACTACTTTCAACATTTCTGCACATAAATTAATCTCAATGGTAACTAATTATGAGTCTTTGCAATGGTTCTCCTTTTTTATTAGGTGGAAGAAATGTCACACCTGGCATTGCAAGACTCCTCATATCAGTAGTCTATAAATCACTTTTACAGCATAAAATGATTTTCATGTATCATGCTAACAATTCTTAAATAACCTAAGCCTTGGACCAGCTAATAAATGCAAAATGACTTCACCAAAAAGCTATTTTGTAATGAAAGTGTA
Organism: Dermochelys coriacea; assembly: GCF_009764565.3. Classification (NCBI taxonomy): domain Eukaryota; kingdom Metazoa; phylum Chordata; order Testudines; family Dermochelyidae; genus Dermochelys; species Dermochelys coriacea. The sequence goes on along the minus strand of NC_050073.1, from coordinate 92,347,226 downwards.
GCCAAGTCCCCCAACCAGGCTGATTCCGCATCCATATACGTTTTTTTTCTATTTATTTTTACCCTAATACTCATTTATTCAAGACCAAAAATGTCATTAAAAAAGAGTTACATTTGCCTGTCAGTGCTCAGAACCTTCCCAAACATGCAAACTAAAAACCTGCACCTCTAAAAGCCAGGAAATATACTCAAACAAAATATAACCAAATAAAAACAAAATCACAAAAAATTAGGAAAACAGAAATGGCATATTTAAGGTAATATCTCCCACATCATATTCTCATGCATACTTAACTCTGGTCCCTTTGAGCACCATTCTAAGGAATGCTTCTGAAAAATCTTAGTGACATACCCTTCTCTGAGATGTGCGGAGTTCAGTGACGAAAGCAAAGACCAGTTTGGGGGCAAGCCATTTTACATGTTTGAAATCCTCCAATCCCGGCCCTCAGAAGTTCCTCAAAGAGATGTCTTTACCATATCCCTAACTCAGCGTGAGGACTGCAAACCCACTGCTTGGTCTCCAGTTCAATGGTGAGATACAGAGGACAGTGAGAGTTCACAGGTGTGTTTAAATAAAAGTGCATATTTGGAGTTTTATGGGCACTTAGAAACTGGAGTTTTGTTAATATGGGTAAGGTAATGTTATATTCCCAAGCCTATTGATTTCTCCTGAGAGGCACAGTTAAGATTTTGGTGGGGAACAATCTAGGAGGAATACATATTTTATTATATACTAATTAGACAATGTGTTCCTGTAAGCTGATGGACAGTTTCACCAGCCAGGGAGGGAAATAAAGATGCAGATATTAAGACCTTTCCTCAAGGCTTCATTTATCCACACACAAAAAAGCAAATAAACTGGAAAACATTGGCCAACCCTACACAGGCTTTCCTTGCTTTAACCAACCAGAAGAAGAAATGACATCTTTTCTCTTAGGCCCTTTTTGGTCCAGCTTCTCCTTCCTTTTATACTCTGTCCCAAACAGCCATGTGACAGCCAGGAGCCGGTTAATACTTTACAGACTGCAGAGCCCTTACCTTGCCACATGAGCTTTGTGCTTACCTCCAGAATGCAGCTGTTAGACATATATCAAGGTTCCAGGGGCTGCATTTGTCCCTCAAATTGTCCTTCAGAGTCTACTTGACTAAGCAATCTAAACCAATGAAGGGGTTGAGGCAAATGTTTGAATTCAGGTTCAAAACTATACCCACACTATCTTTAGTGTTCAGATCCATTGTTTGGGTTCAATGACATCTTTGGCCTAAATCAAGTTGTTTCACAGCATTCTGATGATTTTATTCTTTTTCAGCCTACTGGAAGGAAAATTGGCAGCTGTCATGCTAGAATGTTATCTTAAAGCAGTTTTCCATCAGTAATTCCTGTAATGTAAGCTCAAATGTTTCCACAAAAAGGCTGAACTACAGAAATGAAGAGCTCAGACAAAAATGTTACACAAATTAAAATACATTATGTTTAAAAAGTGTCTGCCAAAATTTGCATGTCTCAGATAATGATTCCATAGCAGATCTTGTGTCATGGATGGCTGATACATCAACCTCTTTCCTCCAGAGGGTTGAGTTCAGCAATGGAATATATTAAGTTGGCACAAATCTTTCTGTTTTAACTTATTCAGTATACATTTGTCCATATGGTGGACAAACCACAAAACGTGGCTCAGTGATGATAAACGATTGGCAGCCTCTGCTCAGTGGAAAGGCACACAAATGGAATATGTAGCGAGTGTGCTTTGAAGATCAGAGAAATGGGATGCATTGGTGGACCAAACTAAAGCTTACTCTACATCTATCCACATGATGCCTAACTTCAGTCTCTTATATTTGATGGCACACTCATTGCAGAGTTCATAAAAATGAAGTCAATAAAATAGTAAGAAATAATAAAATAACCATGAAAAAGGAAAAGCTCTCAGTTTTTTGGATGATGCGGATCATAAAGACCAAGACAAAGTGTGTGAGAGTTAGAGATAATGCATTATGGTTCAAAGGGGTCTAGTTGTAGAAGCAGCTTCCAGAGACCATTAGATTAATCCACAATCTGACCACTTTTAGTAAATGCTGCAAGATCTACCGCTTCAGAAAGGCTTTTCTGACATAATCAAAGTGACATTTACAACAATTACCTCTTCCCAGAAAAAAATCAATCCTCCAAAAAACCACAAATTATTAAGAGTGTGATCACCAGGATGCTGTATTGCTTTATTGTTTTCAGTCAGACCCTACCCACAAAGACCAACTTCAATGCTTATTCAGTGTTAATCAAAGCAGGCTAAATAGTAGCTTCTTTGGTGCAACACTCCACTGACATCAATGGAGTTATAATGGGAACTAATTTTGTTCTATGAGTTCACTTTGTGGCATTTTAACCATCAGTCTATCTTCAGGTTTTTTACCAGTATCCACAAGATCTGAACACTTCTCATTTTAGATAGGTTAGCAAACTAAGGTCTCTAGTGGACTTCTTGAACTCATTTCTTTAATTATGGGGCCTATACTTAGGGTGGGGTTTTAAGTTGGTTAATCATCTAGCTTATTTTTGGTTTTCTTGGTTTCATTAGATGTTGTAAATGTCATTTTCATTATGATGGAAAAGCTTTACTTAAAGTGGAAGGTCTTGCAGCATTTCCTAAAGCTTCCCAAATACCGGCAGCCAGTACATTAAAAAAAATCGGCGACATAATGAGTCATAGTATAACTGTTTTGTGAATTACCTAAAAAGTGTCTAATACGAATGAATACTAGTATTATTATTGACAATAATATTATGACAATACTGGAATCAGGTTCAAAACCTCGTATTTAGATAGATTACATCATAACTGAAATAAGCTTTATATGAGAAAAAATGGGAAGGGATTATGAGGTAATGAACACCAATTTGACTGTATACATGGAAACCATTTTCTGCTTTGTTTTCCTATTTGACTCCCATTCTGCATCCTCACTAATGTCTTATCTGACTTCAGATATCTACAGTGATGGAGCCTGCATTACCTCCTATGGTAATTGCCTCTTGCAGTTCACAACCTTTCCTTAGGGTAGCCTAAACATTTTCTTCCTTAGTTTCAGGCCACTGATCCTTCTCCTATCCCCTTCTGAGACTGTGGATAATTCCCTGCCTTCAATTTCCATTGTTACCTTGAAGGTATGCAAAAAAAGATGTGGTTGGCTAAACAAACAACCCTGAGTATTATTTAAAACAAGGACTATGCAAGATATTAATACTTTCACTGCTATCTAAAAGATAAACTCTACCCAAATTCATTGAACATACGGTTCAAGCAGCATTATTCTAGGTTAAAGAAATAGCAGTAGAGCTTTGACACAAAGTGACTTTTCCTCTTTGCTTACTGTAGGGGAAATTCACATTGCACTGTGGCCTGAAATAGTTTATAATGGGAAATTCCTGTAATGTTAGCTCAAACATTTCTGCTAATAAGCTAAAGGAAAAAAGTAAGGAGGATAAAGTACTCAGTCATAAAATTCTGCAATGCCAATTAAAATGCAGTCCCATGTTGCATAAGCAGCTGCCAAATTAATCCTAGAGAGCAGCTGAGCTACACATGGCTTAAAGCATTAACCTTTTGGAGAGGGAGATGGGACTTTGACACTGAAGGTCCTGTAGCCTAATGCTTATTGGATTTATTTTCATCAAAAACTGAAAGCTGAAGAGTTTTTTTGTTAAAACCCAAAATATGACTCCTGGGAGTTGTAGTTTGGGAACCTCATACCTCCTAGTCTCCTCTATGGCCCAGGATCCCCAGCATATTCAACAAAGCACTACAATCTCTCTTCTTGCTGATCTACTATGTGCATCATGGGAGTTCCTGGCTGTGGTACATAATGGGGGATGTGGAGAGGTCAGGAGTCTAGCCCACAGAGGAGAATGCAGAAATGACCACACCTGAAATACAACTCCCAAGATACATTGTGACAGACTTTTTTAATCACAATTTCTGTTTTCAGCCACAATGTTCTTGTTTTTGGCCAAAAACGGAAAATGTTTTGTTTTTTCAATGTTTGGTTATGAGATTACTAATTTAAATTTTCCACAGAAAGCAGACACTTTTTGTAATAAAATAATAATAAGAAGAATAAAATTGAAATCCAGTTTTCTATTAAAAAAAAGAGTTTTGATAGAAAATTTTCAGCTAGCACTAATTGTACCTCCCTTTTTTGAGTTTGTACCAGAGCATACCTGTCACTTCCCACCTTACTGCTTTCAATTGACATCATTGTGAGTACTCCTTTTCTTTTTGCAAATACAGACTAACACGGCTGCTACTCTAAAACCTGTCATTGTGAGTATGTGCCCTTAGACAGACCATTACTATATCATGTCATTTCAGTAGACCCTCCTGAGAGATTAGAGGCCCTGACCCCACAGAAACTTGCACAGATAGATAAAAAGAAAAGGAGGACTTGTGGCACTTTAGAGACTAACAAATTTATTTGAGCATAAGCTTTCGTGAGCTACCGCTCACTTCATCGGTGCATCCGATGAAGTGAGCCTTAGTTCACAAAAGCTTATGCTCAAATAAATTTGTTAGTCTCTAAGGTGCCACAAAGTCCTCCTTTTCTTTTTGAAAATACAGACTAAAATGGCTGCTACTCTGAAACAGGTAAATAAGTTTACACAGGAGTAGCCTGCTCACTCTCTGAGAGCAATTTAACCCTGTGCAATGGGTGAGTGCAAGTCCTTTTATGAGGATATTATGAGTGGTGTGGAGAAAGTGAATAAGGAAAAGTTATTTACTTGTTCCCATAGTATAAGATCTAGGGGCCACCAAATGAAATTAATGGGTAGCAGGTTTAAAACAAATAAAAGGAAGTTCTTCTTCACTCAGCACACAGTCAACCTGTGGAACTCCTTGCCTGAGGAAGTTGTGAAGGCTAGGACTATAGCAGGGTTTAAAAGAGAACTGGATACACTCATGGAGGTTAAGTCCATTAATGGCTATTAGCCAGGATGGGTAAGGAATGGTGTCCCTAGTCTCTGTTTGTCAGAGGGTGAAGGTGGATGGCAGGAGAGAGATCACTTGATCATTACCTGTTAGGTTCACTCCCTCTGGGGCACCTGGCATTGGTCACTGTCAGTAGACAGGATACTGGGCTGGATGGACCTTTGGTCTGACCCAGTATGGCCATTCTTATGTTTTTATGACATCACTGGTTCTTAGGCTCTGTAACTCACAAATGTAACCCTTCTACTAGGTAGAGCCAGCAGCAACCAGAGCCGGGTTCAATATCTATAGATTCCTTTCCATTAGTACAACATGGAACCAACTCAAGCACCTACCCAGTAACTTGGGAATTTCACACACCACCCCTGGGCGCCTCTGAGAGGCAATACTTCCCCACTCGCAAGCACAGAATCTGAGTGTAGAAAAGATACTTTTAATTAAAGGAGGGAAGTAACTGAACATTAATTTGGGAAAACATCACAAACAGGGTTCATAAACATAAACCATGAGTAAAAGACCCATCCCAAGTAGGTTGGGCAGTATCCTTTTCCACTCGGGTTCTAAGTCTAGCATCCTAAAAGTCCCTTTCAGGTGCCCAACCTGCCTTTGCACCCCAATTACAGTTGCGGTCCTTGGTCAGTGCAGACCGAGAGTTCAGAAGGGCATCTACAGATTTTACCTCCCACCCTGGGTGGGGTAAAGAGGTACCTTACTCACTTCGCTGCTCAAGCACTCGCTCGCCGCCCCTCCTGCTGGACGCTCAATGCTTCTACTAGCTACCCTCCTGTCTGCTCCTTGTGCCTCTCCACCAGCTGCCCTGCTGGCCACTCATCATGCCTCTCCGCCACACCAGCCACTGGTTCACCAACTGACTGTCAGTCACCTTATGCTGCCACCTGCCTCTCTGCTGTGACCTCTGAACATCAGTTTCTCAATTATTTTTTTAGCTCTTTGAAGGCTGGGCAGAAACAGTCCTACCACAACTGATTTCAGCTCTGATTAGGCAAATACCATAACAAAGAGGCTCCTAATGAAGCCACTTTAGCTCTATTCTTTGAACAGTGGAGAGGAACAGCTTTAACCAGTCTAGGAAAGATCTTTGACTGCGTACAGCCTCCTGGCTCGGGATACCTGTCCCCATCCATTTTACTTTCACTGTGCTCTGATATTTGAGCCCCTGACTTAATGAGGTTCTTTCAAGTGAGGGTGGCCCCCTCATTTAGGAGAGGTTAAGCACAGTCATCCTTTCCTGCATTACTACAATAATTACAACATTGGTAACCATATTTCACTACCCCTGCATTCAGTACAAAGGTGATTTGTATCCAACACCAGACAAAGTTCATCACTTTGACACTCCTGTATGTACTGAATATGTAAGCAGAGCAGGAGCAAACTGTATTTACATAAAAACACCCAAGTCTCTCCCTCTCCCAGCTAACTGTCGGGGAAGCATTCATTCAGACCTTGCTTACAGCTCCATGGTGGTCTTTTGCACAGGATGAATTACGTCCTTAATGCAGAAATAATCTGCATAAAGGTGCAAAGGCAGATATATCTGTATATCTAAACTTATCCATTGTTCTCTAATCTCCCACTCCACGGAAATGCAGTTCCCCCAGGATGGAAAATGACAGTGATTTCACAATATACAATACCATCAGAGAGTTGTTTAAAACAGGAAGTGAAACTAATTCATCTATCTCTCTCAAATGTCCCTCATGTCAAGGTTGTCATTTCAAGGCTGTCTCATTTCAATAGTTTGTTCTCTTTCACAAATAGAAGTTAGTCCAATAAAAGATATTACCTCAACCTCCTTGTCTCTCTAATACCCTGGGACCAACATGGCTACAACAACATTGCAAACCTCTTTTCAAGGGGCATCACTCATTTTAGTCCCAAAAATAAAACTACATTCCAAGCAAATTCAATGTCCCCTAAATACCATTTCTGAACAATTTTACATCAGAAATAAAAATTCATTAAACTGATGTAACAGAAAAAGTAATTCTCACTAAAGGAAGGAATCCCACAGAACTTTAAATTTTCTGTATTAGTAATTTTTTGCATCCCTCATTTTAAGCCTATGTGAGACATTGCATGCTACATGCCTTGGCATGTTGAGAGGTATGACAATCTACATGAAACAGGAAAATTTAAGCAGAAAACATTTACATTCCCAAAGCCAGGATGCCCAGGCTAACATTCCCACTCTTGAAAAAAGTAGCAATGGGACAGTGCCACCTCCTGGAGGTGTGACATGTTGCCCCCCTTAGGATGCCACCTGATGTGCTGAGATACCACTGAGCCTGCCTGTCATGCCAGCCTTGGTCTCTTTACCTGGTAGGGCTGGGTTAGGCTCACAAGCCTCTCCCAGCCAAGCTCACAGGCAGGACCACACCCAGCTGCACAGAGAGACAGAGATCTGCTCTGGAAAGATTCAGCCTTGGGGGCTTGCCCACTCCCTCTAAGGGGTACAGACCCAAAGATTTTATGAAATTCACCCCTTGTCTCAATGTGGAGGGAGATATGCACAACTTCTTGCCCCTCCCACAGTTAGAAGTTACATAAACTGGGTTGTATTATAAACAAGAAATAAGTTTATTAACTACAAAAGGTGAATTTTAAGTGAATATAAGAGATAAGAGACAGAACAAAGCAGATTACTGAGCAAATAAAACAAATTTGCCGTATGCAAGCAAAACTCAATATTCTTAGGAAACAGGTTACAAAATGTAATTTCTTACCCTAAATGTTATTTTAGGCAGGCTGCAAAGTTTCTGTTGTTCAGAGTTCCAGTTATATTTCTTTTCAGACTGGACCCCTGTCTCAGTTTGGACCCCCCTGCCCCATCTTCCCTTCAGGTGGCTTTAGCCGTCTTTCTTCTTGGGCAGAGAGGCCATCGAGAGGAAGGTCTTCCTCTCCACCCTTAAATAGGCTTTACATAAGGCGGAAATCCTTTGTTTCCCATACTTGACCCCCGCATCCCTTGGAAACTTACAAGAAGTCCCAGGTAATGTTTAGTATAATGTTTAATATAAAAAAGATATAAAGCCAGGTCACGACATTGTTTCTCCTTCTAGTGATACAAGTCCTTCCACACAAACAGTCTCAAGCATTCTTCTTGGGCACTTCCCTAATGGTTAGGATATAAATATTCAGGCCTGTCTGCAAAGGCCTATACTTTAAGAATTTAGGTGTATTCTTATCACTTAGCTAGTTATAGAGGTATAAAAGAAAGAAAGAATCAAAATCACTGTCTGCCGGTGTTAGGGCCTTCTCTTACTGTGACAGTCTGAGGCCCTGTGCTTAGGCTAAGGCCTTTGGCTAAGCAGCAGAGGCAGCCATAAGCTGGGAAGCGACCGGTCACATCCTCACATTCCAAACTAGTCACATTGAAAGAAGGTGCTATTGGGCTGTTAGGAATACAATCCTGTCCTGATAATGCCGATCGCCTCCAGAGAAAGGCAAGTACCTAGAAGATGTAAGAGGAAACTTAGTTTGATAGCATCCTGTCTGGCAAGAACTCACTTATCAATAGCTGTGATGTGAAATCCTTATTTCTGTGTTTGTTCTATCATTGTAGTCCCTATTTCCCTATTGTTTGTCTGTGTAATCTCTGTCTGGTTCTGTGATTGTTTCTGTCCGCTGTATAATTAATTTTGCTGGGTGTAAACAAATTAAGGTGGTGGGATATAATTGGTTAAATAATCATGTTACAATATGTTAGGATTGGTTAGTTAAATTTCAGTAAAATGGTTGGTTAAGGTATAGCTAAGCAGAACTCAACTTTTACTATATAGTCTGCAGTCAATCAGGAAGAAAGGGGGGAATGGGAATGGGGTGGGGAAATTGGAATCATGTTTTGCTAAGGGGGGGAATGGGAACAGGGACACAGGCAAGGTTCTGTGGTGTCAGAGCTGGGAAGGGGGACACTAAGGAAGGAAATTGGAATCATTGCTTGCTGGAAGTTCACCCCAATAAACATCGAATTGTTTGCACCTTTGGACTTTGGGTATTGTTGCTCTCTGTTCATGCGAGAAGGACCAGGGAAGTGAGCGGGTGAAGGAATAAGCCCCCAAAAAATACCACTTCCCCAGTGGATGATGGGGGAACCCGGGCCTGCCGGGTTCCAGTCCAGGGACCCTATACGTGGCAACAGTGTTGCTCCTTCCCAGGACTCCTTCCTACAGTTTCTGGTCCCCTGTGGATGAACCAGCTCAAACTCCCTCCTCCCAAGGAGTAACTACAGATGGCTGAACCCTGTAGCCTCAAACACACCTCCCTACTCTCAGACTACAGACTACTTCCCTGGAGCCCCTTTCTGTTGCCACCCGCTTTCTGGCTTTATAAACCCAGGCCAGTTCCTCCCCAGATGGACTTCATCCGCCAGTTAAACCTTAGCACTCCCTAGCTTTTCTCCAAGTGCAGGTTATAGGTTAATGGCCTAATTTATCCCATCAGGCCTTGTGTGGGCCTGGCCACCCCATCACAGGGATATTTAAATATTACAATTGTACACACTATCTAAAAGACAGTACCTGTGGCATGACAGTGAAGCACTGGCTCAATACTGAAGCTGAGTGGAGAGTGCTTCCTATTTCATCCTCTTAAGGGATGAGTGTTCTCAACTCTAATAAATTTGACAGGGTCTAGAAACACTCAGTACCAAACCAGGTGTGTTAGTAGTGTGGCAGGAATGAGACCTTTATCACCAACATCACTCCAGTTTTCCTTAGAGCCTCTCCCATCCAATAAGTTAAGCCTGTATTCTAAAACATTCAATTTTCCTAGAGGCAGTCAAACCCACAGAAAGCATCTTTTATGTTTTGACTGTTTGTTGTTGCTTTTTGTGACAGAATTACATAACTGTTTAAGTTCCAATCTAGAAGTTTTCTTAGTGATTTGAAAATAACACTAATAAAACTAAAGAGACAAGTGGGATGAGATAATATCTTTTATTGGACCAACTTCTGTTGGTGAGAGAAACAATACTAAAACTAATAATAATAATAATTAATAATCAAATGAAACATAAGGGGACACATTCTACACTTGGCTACGTATCTGTACAGCTCCACTGAAAGCCAGTGTGGTAATGGTATAAATAACAGATGCAGTTAGCCCATTAAGTTGTCCCCAGTGAAAATGATGGAAGTAACATCAGTTCACAATTAACTTTAAACTGTTTCTCTTGTTTCTTCAGAGACCCAAAAACGCAAAAGGAAAACTTTCACTGTCATGATAAGTGAAGGCTTAATCACAAACAAAGAGGATTTCAAACATGTTCTTCCCTCCTGTTGTAGCTTAGCCTATCGCAGTTGATCAAGATGACATCATCAGTAATTGAAATTGATGGAGCAGCTAAGATAACATTCCCCAACCCAATGTAAACACTGATGGATGCTCCAGAGGATGTTTTACATTTGCTAGCCTGAGATTTGTTTTATTACACTGACAAGGGTGACCTTTAAAATAATATATTTGCTATATAAAAAAAGGAAGGAAACCCTTTATAACCTGGATTTATTGGCTACAAAGTCACTTTCCAGTAACTGATCTGATTACAATCAAAATCACCCACCAAAATGCAACAGTTTACCTGTGATCAATTTAATGTGGTACTAAAATGCTAATTGTGGACAAAAACACATTCAAGGTTTGTGGGATTGTCTATAAAATCTGCACTGAAACTAACATTCAATTATGTGTAGCACATATGGGTAAGCAGATGGCTGAAGGATTATTTTTAAAATCTGGACTTTTGCTGACAAAATATAGAACTGGGAGGGTGTGATCAGAAAGCTAAGAAGAAGTTATTTATGGGGGAGTAAGCACATGTGCAGTAATTGGATTCTTGCTAAGCAGAAGATAAAAGGGATCAGTTTAAAAAGTCTTGTGCATGGAGTGATGAAGAAATAGACAGGCTTTTTCCTAGATACAGATATAACTTCCAAAATGTTATTCTGTTCACTTTTTGCTGAGTATTAAGGGTAGGTATCTTTTTAGGTCAAGCTGCTTAAGAGACTGAGTTAACATGACTCTGCTGATTTATCAAACCTCCAAACTAAATGCTTGAGGAAGTGCACAATTAGAGACTCAGGGCAGATGGGAAATTTTCACTTTCCAAATTAGGCCTTGATGAACAATTTTTGATCAAATAAGATCATTCAAAAAATTACCCTAAGTTCCAACTCTTTTTTAGGTTTGAAAATTTTCAATTGTTTCCTACTATTTCCCCCCCTCCATTTTGGGGCATATCTGCATTTTCTTATTGTAGTGAGAACCAGAAATGCCAAAACACTTTGAGAAAGGTTGCACTTGTGCTGTTCCCAGCCTATCAGGATGTACCAGAAATCTTACAAAAACATGGACTTATATGAACGATGAATTTGTCATTTTTTCTTTGTATTCCACTAGAGGCAGATTAAGGCCATGTCTACATTAGTACTTATGTCAGCAAAACTTTTCTCTCTCAGGGGTGTGAAAAAGCACCTCCCTGAGTAACATACGTTTTGTTGGCATAAGTGCTTGTGCACGCAGTGCTTTGTGGGTGGGAGATGCTCTCCCGGTGACATAGCTACCAGCATTCATTGGGCTGGTTTTATTATGTCAATGGGAGAGCTCTCTTCCGTCAGCATAACGCAGTTATTTGAGTGATCTTATAGCAGCACAGCTGTATCAGTACAGCTGTGCTGCTGTAAGCTTGTGAGTGTAGACATGGCCTAATTTGAAGAATGAGGCTCAATACTGGAGTGACTTTAGTGGGCTAATGCAGTGTAGTCGTAGCCATGTTGGTCCCAGGATATTAGTGAGACAAGGTGGGTGAGGTAATATCTTTTATTAGACCAACTTCTGTTGGTGAGAGAGACAAATTTTCAAGCCAGAGAGTTCTTCTTCAGGTCTGGGAAATGCATTCCCAGGGTCACAGCAAAATGGAAGGTGGAATAGATTGTTTTGCATAAGTAGATAGCACATAGTGTAAGGGATCATTTAAGGGATTCCCCCATTAACATCTGTGCAATCATAGGACAAAAAGAAAGGGTTAGTGGATTACAGGTTGTTGTAATAAGCGATACATTCAGTGTCTCTGATCTGTCCATAATTTTTAGTGTCTAGCACAGTAATGAATTTAAGCTCCCAAGTTTATTTTTTGAAAGTGTTGTGCAGGTTTCCTTTGAGGATGAGGACTAACCCTCTTTTTTTTTTTTTTTTTTTTTTTTTGGTCCTGTGACTGCAGCGGTGTTAACAGGCAACTCTATTTTCAATGGTTCCATACAATATGTGAGAACTACTTTTGCTAAACAATCTGTACTATCTTGCATTTTCTTGTGAACCTGGGAATAATTTCCCCAGACCTGAAGAAGAGCTCTGTGGGCTCAAAAGCTTGTCTCTCACCAACAGAAGTTGGCCCTATAAAATTCTCTAATTAGTGTGCTAAAGCTTTCCTTCTTGAATGTCTGAAGTACCAGAGGGTAGGGATAGACAAACAGTGACAGCTGTGGAGATAAGTTATGGGTTTGGGTGGATTTGGAGTTGTGAGGGGGCCAGGTGCATGAAAGAAGAGGAGAGTGGGATAAAGTGGTGTTTTGGAACTAGTTGGTTAAGCAAACTGTAGCCCATGATAAGGCAATTCTGTAACAGGCTTTGGGCCTATAAGATATTTAGCTTGGCCAAATGGGCCTCAGGCTGAGGAATAGGTTGACACAACTAATTGCCATGTGTTCTGTTTTTCAACTGGAATATCCAGTCAAAAAGGGACCCTCCTCAGCCTGGTGAAAATGAGTGAGTGAGTGAGGGTGAGGGAGAGCGAGCAATGGAGGGAGGGCGGAGGGAGAGAGCGGAGCGGGGCCTCTGAGAAGGGCCGGGACATGCGTGTTCGGTTTTGTGCAATTAGAAAGTTGGCAACCCTTGGAAAATTGTAAGGTTACAGTAATAGTTCTGTGAACTGCTGTTATTTTAGAAAATATGTTGCAATATATCAGTTAACACCACAAGATGACAGTAGTAACATCTTGGGGAATTCTAAATTAGTTGCTATGGTAACTATATGACATAAATGTTAATAAATACTAAAGAGACTAATGAGGAGCCTATGGAAAATGGGGAAACCTAAATTACTGTGGTGTGGAAGTATGGATAAGGAAGAAGGGGTTGGAATTCTTATGCATATGAATGAGCCTTAGTGGGCATAAGCATAACTCAGGATAAAAGGTGTTGCCTAGTCTGTGTGCTGGGAGGGAACACACAGGGAGACACCAGGATGACAGCCACTTCTGATGATGATGGCAATGAAGATGAAGATGAAGGAGATAATGACTAGCAATCCAGGGTTCCCCAGCAGCACATCTTCCCAGAGATGTGAGATCTGAGTGATGCGAGTCATAGGGCTAAAAACCTTGCACTATCTCTCTATCTTCTTTCATATTTCAGTGTTTGTGAAATTGTGTATCTGCTTAGTGGATTTTTAAAGGGACTTGTGAGATGTCACAATTGTTTCTTGTCTGGTTCTCGGATCTCTCATTCTAATAATACTGATAATAATATTTCTGATGTTGTAGCCTTCACGCGATTGAACCGTTATTGACCAGTGTAGTTTAAGAAAATAATTAATATAATCCATACATCAGTCCATTAATAAGGCTACAAACAAAACCCATCATTATGGAAACTTTTTCTTCCTTTCAGAAGGTACAAAAGGCTTTTCCAGCTCTCCTGTGTCCTCCCAGTTATATTTATTCTTCCAGGAAGGTAGGAATTGTTTCTTCTAATTTTCTTTTGATTGAATCTCAGCAAATATTGTCTGTGTTGTTTGCTAAAATATCCCCCCCATCTCCCAACTTCTGTCCTTCCAGTCTTTATAGTTCTGTTCTGGTTCATTGACGAATGAGTCAGGTTTTAGGGTGACTTACTTATTTCACTAAGAACAAGAAAAAACAAATTACAAAGTAAACACAGCTCTGAGGCTGCGGTAAACTACTTTGTCCTATATGACCTCCCTCAGCTCCTGCTGCTGCTTCCTTCCTAGATGCATGAGGAAGTCAACAGGAAGTATGGTAATGCATAGAGTCCTGAGAATATGTGGCAATTTTATGCTGAAGCTTCTCCCTTGATAACACAAGACCTTCCCAAACTTGTGTCACACTTTCTTTGTCCCAGGAGATCACACACACACACATTTAAAGAGGCAGACACCATTTACACTAAAGATGACACACAAAGACTTCATTTTGCTGTTAGTTTTTCTGTCCTTCACTTATTGTCTATACATACTTCACTTAAGATTCCTGAGGCTTTAAGAAGCCATAGAAAGACATAGTGTCAATCATGGGCATTTCCCCTTCTGAATGAAAACAGAACTGCTTCTCTGCATCATAGGCCTTATTCTGCTAACAGCTAGAGAAGAGTGTCCTGTACCACTAGTGAAAGAGGCCTCAATTCTGGGAGATGATGGAATCTGAGTTCTACTTCTTTAGTCTCTGTGGCATTTCTACTGACCACAGAGTGACAAGTGTTATGTCCTAGATAACCAGAGATTTACGACTAAATGTGTTGAACAAAGCTAAGAATTCCTGTGCTGAAGGATTTATAATCAAAAGGCAAAAAAGTTGATGCAATACAATGACCAAACACAATGTGGTGCACAGTCAAAACAGGGAAGATTCTCAAAGGCACAATAAGGCAACTAGGTGCTCCACTCCATGGAAAACTAATGGAAGTCAGGCATCTAACTCCACCTTGTGCCTTTCAAAATCTTGCCTCAGAACTAGAAGACCCACTATTATACGTTATATAGGCACCATGCAAAATATGTGGCACTCCAGAAAAAAATACTATAAGTAATAATGATTAAACATGGAATGAGGTGAGGAGCAGATGATTTTTCTAATAGAAACACAGGGGAAAGGTTGCTATGTTTAAGTGAAGTCAGACAAAGCTTCTCCTTGAGTTAGGTCAACAATGTCTCAACATTAACCAAGAGCATTTTTTCCTCAGGGTCTTGATGGATTATGTCCTAACAATAGAGAACAACACAGTGTCTCATCCATTTATATGGCAAAATGGGAATAAACTTCAGACTGCAATGAAACTTTAATGGGGTATCTGCTGTTAGGGTACCAGATAGCAAGTGTAAAAAATCAGGATGGGGGTAGCAGGTAATAGGTGCCTATACAAGAAAAAGCCTCCAAAATCAGGACTGTCTCTATAAAATTGGGATATCTGGTCACCCTAATGCTGTCTCATTTGGGGAAATGAATGAACTGAGTCATGGTGTGTATTAAAGTTCTTATATTCATTTTTAAAAAATAATTCACTGTTTTGCCTGAAAGTCAAGTTATAATTTAAAAAATATGCTCATATTTATTATTAACACAAATGTAGATAATCTTCAGTAAGCAAGTCCCTGCTCATCTTGTTGTGCCCTTGGCCAGATCCTCAACTGGTGTAAAATAGTATAGCTCCATGCTTCAGATTAGGTGTCTGGCCTTAAATTTTAGGGAAACTACTCCTGCCGTGAATAAGGTAGAAAGGATTTGGTCCAGTATCTAGAATATGCTGCTAATTATTGTTCTTTCCATTTAAATCTATATCAGGGCTACATTTGAGATGTTCTGTTAAGGATGTGATCCAGCAGAATTTAGTTCCTATACTTGCTGGTGCTCAAAATATTAAACCAAAGAGGTTACTCTTTCCAGATAAAGGTAGGCAGGCCAGTATTGCTGTGGTACACATGCTGTACCGGTAGCTGTTCTGAAGATAAGCAGAGATCTTCTGTCTCTAACTCTGCCAACTTGACTCCTTTCATTAACACTAAATTCATGCCACAAATGTTGCATAAAGAGGAAAATAAAGCCATGCAGGCAAGTTTAAACCAAGGACCATGATCTCTGACTCACATTAAACTTAAATCGCTCTTGGTGTTTCTAGTGCTGCTGCCCCCATGGTATCTGGAAGTCAAGTGGCTGAAACACCACTGAATTCCCCATTATTGTTATTATTATTATTATTATTATTATTATTATTATTAACCCACAGAGACCTTCCTACCACCACTACAAAAAGAAGGATTCTCGATGGACTCCTCCTGAAGGTCGAAACAGCAGACTGGACTTCCACATAGAGTGCTTCTGCCGACGTGCACAGGCTGAAATTGTGGAAAAGCAGCATCACTTGCCCCATAACCTCAGCCGTGCAGAACACAATGCCATCCACAGCCTCAGAAACAACTCTGATATCATAATCCAAAAGGCTGACAAAGGAGGTGCTGTCGTCACCATGAATAGGTCAGAATATGAACAAGAGGCTACTAGGCAGCTCTTCAACACCACTTTCTACAAGCCATTACCCTCTGATCCCACTGAGAGTTATCAAAAGAAACTTCAGCATTTGCTCAAGAAACTCCCTGAAAAAGCTCAAGAACAAATCCGCACAGACACACCCCTGGAACCCCGACCTGGGGTATTCTATCTGCTACCCAAGATCCATCAACCTGGAAATCCTGGACGCCCCATCATCTCAGGCACTGGCACCCTGTCTGGCTATGTAGACTCCCTCCTCAGGTCCTACGTTACCAGCACTCCCAGCTATCTTCGAGACACCACTGACTTCCTGAGGAAACTAGAATCCATTGGTGATCTTCCTAAAAACACCATCCTAGCCACTATGGATGTAGAAACCCTCTACACCAATGTTCCACACAAAGATGGACTACAAGCCGTCAGAAACAGTATCCCCGATAATGTCACGGCTAACCTGGTGGCTGAACTTTGTGACTTTGTCTTCACCCATAACTATTTCACATTTGGGGACAATGTATACCTTCAAATCAGCGGCACTGCGATGGGTACCTGCATGGCCCCACAGTATGCCAACATTTTTATGGCTGACTTAGAACAACGCTTCCTCAGCTCTCATCCCTAATGCCCCTACTCTACTTGCGCTACACTGATGACATCTTCATCATCTGGACCCATGGAAAAGAAGCCCTTGAGGAATTCCACTATGATTTCAACAATTTCCATCCCACCATCAACCTCAGCCTGGACCAGTCCACACAAGAGATCCACTTCCTGGACACTATGGTGCTAATACGCGATGGTCACATAAACACCACCCTATATCGGAAACCTACTGACTGCTATTTCTACCTACATGCCTCTAGCTTTCATCCAGATCATACCTCACTATCCATTGTCTACAGCCAAGCTCTACAATATAACCGCATTTGCTCCAACCCCTCAGACAGAGACAAACACCTACAAGATCTCTATCATGCATTCTTACAACTACAATACCCACCTGCTGAAGTGAAGAAACAGATTAACAGAGCCAGAAGAGTACCCAGAAGTCACCTACTACAGGACAGGCCCAACAAAGAAAACAACAGAACGCCACTAGCCATCACCTTCAGCCCCCAACTAAAACCTCTCCAACGCATCATCAAGGATCTACAACCTATCCTGAAGGATGACCCATCACTCTCACAGATCTTGGAAGACAGGCCAGTCCTTGCTTACAGACAGCCCCCCAACCTGAAGCAAATACTCACCAGCAATCACACACCACACAACAGAACCACTAACCCAGGAACCTATCCTTGCAGGAAAGCCCGTTGCCAACTCTGTCCACATGTCTATTCAGGGGATACCATCATAGGGCCTAATCACATCAGCCACACTATCAGAGGCTCGTTCACCTGCGCATCTACCAATGTGATATATGCCATCATGTGCCAGCAATGCCCCTCTGCCATGTACTTTGGTCAAACTGGACAGTCTCTACGTAAAAGAGTAAATGGACACAAATCAGACGTCAAGAATTATAACATTCAAAAACCAGTCGGAGAACACTTCAATCTCTCCGGTCACTTGATTACAGACCTGAGGATGGCTATCCTTCAACAAAAAAACTTCAAAACCAGACTCCAACGAGAGACTGCTGAATTTGAATTAATTTGCAAACTGGATACAATTAATTTAGGCTTGAATAGAGACTGGGAATGGATGAGTCATTACACAAAGTAAAACTATTTCCCCATGTTATTTTTCCCCCCTAACCCCACCCCCACTGTTCCTCAGACATTCTTGTTAACTGCTGGAAATGGCCTACCTTGCTTGTTACCATGAAAGGTTTTCTTCCTTTCCCTCCCCTGCTGCTGGTGATGGCTCATCTTAAGAGATCACTCTCCTTACAGTGTGTATGATAAAACCCATTGTTTTATGTTCTCTGTGTGTGTATATAAAGCTCCCCACTGTATTTTCCACCAAATGCATCCGATGAAGTGAGCTGTAGCTCATGAAAGCTTATGCTCAAATAAATTTGTTAGTCTCTAAGGTGCCACAAGTACTCCTTTTCTTTTTGCGAATACAGACTAACACGGCTGCTACTCTGAAACCTGAATTCCCCATTCTTATTCTTTCAAGGTTCTGTTTGTACTGGCCTTGAGTCCGCACTGAATCATAAAGGTGAACAGAGCTGGGAAAGTTTCACAAATAATGTCAAATTGGCAAAGAGTATATTTCTGATGTTGCTGTGAAAAAGCACTAGATACTGCTACTTATCCTGGAACACCTGCCTTGGTGATCAGATGCCCTGGGCTTATATGTAGGGCCCTGGGTACTCCCAAGCATAGTGTGACCAAATTCTGCAGCAGCATTCATGTATTGAATTTTGTCTATTGTTTTGAGACAACTTTCATTCTTATCCTTCCACACTAACATACTTAGGGATGACTCATAATTGACAATACTAATTGATGTAAAAATCTGATTATTCTCAGTGGTGTTTATTTTTGAGGATAGGTTTTTCACTATGCTCTCCAAGCAGCTTAGCTTCATTCCCCAGGTCCCAGCTCCCTTGATGTTGTCCAGAAGGCCTGACTAAGACTCCCTACCCCATCACATGTACCAGGGGAGTGTGGAACTTGTAGCTGGCTTTACTTGCTTATGTTCCCAGCTCTCCAGACTTCTTCAAGCAGCCCAGCTCACCAGCCTACACTTCCATCTTCCCCTGTTCCCAAAATGAAAACTGGATGCCAACTCTGGAACCTGGACCCCTTACTGTGTGTTTCATGGAATGGTGTAGGGAGTACATGCTGTAATCCATTGAACGCCCCTGTTTGGGGAAAATGGAAGAGCAACAGACAGCTTCAGGCTGGTCTGAGCATGGCAAGGTGACAGAAAGCAAAACCTTAAGTATTTGGCTGCAGCAAAATGACAAATTTCACTTCAGAAAAAGTGAACTCCATGACATCCAGGCCATAGTCCATATGGCCTTGATTGCAATGAATGTGGCAGTTTTACACTTCTCAGAATTGGTATTTCAGGCTCTGTGCAGACTTAGATTTATGTTACTCAGGAACACAGTCATTGCAAATGTGTCCATCCACTGCACAAGCTTCTTAACTTCTCCTCCTTTCTTTGCATGCCAAGGAGTGACTGGGCACAAAATGACCATCAGTGTCTTTGTAATCTGTTTTTGTAATATTTTTATTATAAATTATTAATTAATAGTCCCATGCAAGTTGGTGGAATACTACTTTGTAAGTCAAATTAATTGTGATAATAATATGAAGCATAATACCAAAAATGGGGGGCTCTGAGTGAAATAATTCTTTCCTCAGTAACATCTATATGACATGAATTCTCATCAGTAAAATAGTTTGAATTTATGAAGTGAAGCGATATCATTTTGCAAGCTCAGCTAAAAAACAATTCATCTTTATTTAGCTTTAATAGAGTGCATTTAAGAAAGGATAGAATGGTCTCACTTAAAGGAAACTCCCCTACGCTTGGGATTCAAGGGGAGAAAAGAGTCTATTAACCAAGTGAATATTGCTTTAACAGCGCTGGTTATGTTATTATTATTCTCAGAAACACTGCCACTGATTTCATAAGGAACCAGACAATTAAGGGACTTCAACAAAAACTCAATAGGGGCCCTTAGCAGAGACAAAATTGGATTGCTATGAAGGATTGAGTCACAACTCCCCCAGCTGGTTCCATTTTACTGAAAGAAAGAAAGAAAGAAAGAAAGAAAGAAAGAAAGAAAGAAAGAAAGAAAGAAAGAAAGAAAGAAAGAAAATTTGCCTTACTAGAAGACATTCTTTAGTCAGACAAGTTATTGGGCTAAATATAGAGGTAAGTGGGTGAAATTCTACAGGAAGTCAGAATTTATGATCTAATGGTCCTGTCTGCTCTTAAGTAGTTACATGGTTAAGAAGCTGCCTGGAAATAATTTACATGTCAAAGAAAACAAACAAAACGAACAAACAAAACCAGCCTCACCTTTCTTCCTTTTCACTTTCATGATGGTTTATTCTCTGTCTACCACTATAGACAAGAAAAGGAGTACTTGTGGCACCTTAGAGACTAACAAATTTATTAGAGCATAAGCTTTCGTGAGCTACAGCTCTATGCTCTATTAAATGCTATTATGCTCTAATAAATTTGTTAGTCTCTAAGGTGCCACAAGTACTCCTTTTCTTTTTGCGAATACAGACTAACACGGCTGCTACTCTGAAACTATAGACAAGAGAAAGAGATTCATTCTCTCTCTGTGTTTGTAAAAATAACAATGTTATGTGATTGATGGTTGCTGTAATTCCGGGGTTAAGCATTTGCCGTTATCACTCCTGAACCGTTCAGGCCACTGGAGATGTATGTTTTAGATGTCAAATTTCAGGTGATGCAGCGTTATGGTCCCCTTCTCGCAAGACATAACTCCAAAGAGCTGCCACACAGGACTCAGTACTACTAATACCAAGTAATAGGAAATGGCTCCCTGTTCTACAGATTGTGGCACTGGAGATGACAATGACAAAGGAGAATGGAAAAATAGTATGAAATAACAATTAGTAAGAGGACTAAAAAAATGCCACTGTGGCTAACCAGAGTAAAAGGCAGTGAGAGGAAAAAAGGCATTCTTTAAAAATTGGAAGTTAAATTCTATGTAGGAAAATAGAAAGGAGCATAAACTCTGGCAAGTCAAGTGTAAAAGTATAATTAGAAAGGCCAAAAAAGAATTTGAAGAACTTCTATTAAAAGATTCAAAAAACTAACAGCAATTTTTGTTAACTACATCAGAAGCAGGAAGCCTGCCAAACAATCATTGGGGCAACTGGATAACAGAGGTGTATAACGGAGCATTCAATGAAGACAAGCTACATGCAGAGAAGCTACCTGAATTTTTTGCATTGGTCTTCACAGCAGAGGATGTGAGGGAAATCCCCACACCTGAGCCATTCATTTTAGGTGACAAATCTGAGGATCTCTCCAAGATTGAAGTATCCACAAAGGAGGTTTTGGAACAAATTGATAAATTAAACAGTAATAAATCAGCAAAACCAGATTAGCTCTGCAAGACCAACACCCCTTCTGGGGTTATACTCTATCTCTTTCTCTCAGTTTGCAGCCCCTCTTTCGCTCTAGGAACTGCAGCTTCCTCTTTGTGACTTGGCCCTCTTGCCAGGTCACTACCATCCTCCCCTTCCAGGGTTCAAAGTCTTCAAGCACATACCATCTCAGGCATTCTGCTCTCCACTGCTTGGTCAGTGCCACTCCACAGTGGCTGATAAGGAAACCTGCCCTCTACTCTGGGTCCCAGCTCAGAATCCGTCTCTTCAGCAGCCAAGGTCTACCCTATCCCATGCCTTGCTACTCTTCCCCTGAGCCTTTTCTACTTTTTTGGTTCTTCCCTTCTCTTGGGGGTTACCATCCCAAACACCCTTGTCCCAGACTGTAGACTATCCTCTATAGTCCCAAACACACCTCCCTTCTCCCAGAGCATGATTTCACAGTACTGCCCTTCAGCCCCTTCATCTGATCTCAGCTCCTGGGATTTATACAGGCCATTTCTGTTCCTGTCCAGCTGAACGTCATGTCTAATTAATCCCTGCTCCCTGGCTTCTCCTCCAGGTGCATCCTACCTGGCCACCTTAACCCCTTCAGGTCTTGTGTGAGGTAGACATCCCATCACAACATAACACAAGAATGAGGGTGTGACATTGAACCCCATATTCTTAATAGTGATATTATTATGATATGATTATAGCATAATTATGATGCATTTTATGCAAGACTGGTCATGTAAGATGTCATTGGAAAAGTTATGATTTGCTGAATACGATTATCCTGTTGGAATTCATGTATTATTTTTGTATCTGAAGTTATGAATATTGACTATGTATCTGTATTTCAAATGTAGTTATACCTGGGTGACCCCCACTAGGCAAGATGCTTTCAGTCTGGATAGCGGGTGGGGAAGAGCCAATTCAGGGTAACGAGCCATTAGGGAAAACAATAGGTCTTAGGAGAAGCTTATCCATCACCTGGTGAGCTTTCCTGAAAACATTCCAGACAGCCTGTGAGTAATGGCTGCTATGACTCAGCAAGGTATGCAAGGGCCTGTGACTAGGCCCGTGACGCTGGACTCCATCTTGAGGTGTCAGTGTTTTTCCACAAACTGAGTTTGGGACAAAAGATTCATGCCATATGCTAAAGCTATATAAGGCAGGGAACAACATCATCTATGTTTCTTCACTCCCCATACAAGAAGACTCCTGGAAAGATCTGAGGAACAAAGACTGAACTGGGGGAAGTGCTGGACCCAGGTTAAAGGGATTTCTAGACTGTGTATGAAAATCCTGGGGATTCCAAGCTGTAAAGCAAGTGCAGCTTGTACCTTGAAAAGTTGCCAGCCTCCTTCTACCATCACTCAGGGTGAGAAACTATTAATTCAAATCCTATCTTCCTAGTATGTTAAGCTCAGTTTGCGGTTTTGTTTATTTACTAGGTAATCTCCTTAGGTCTGTTTGCTATCATTTATAATCACTTAAAATCTATCTTTTTGTAGTAAATAAATTTTATGTTTTAATTTAAAATCAGTGTGCCACAGGCACCGACTTTCCAAAGTGCTGTGGGCTGCTCGACCCCTGGCTCTGACCCAGGTCCCAGCCCCACTCCACCCCTTCCCCAAGGCCTCATCCTGCCCTGCCTCTTCCTGCCTCTGCTCCATCCCTGCCCTGCCTCTTCCTGTCCACTTCTTCCCCCTCCCCGGAGCGCGCCATGTCATCGCTCTTCCCCCCCTTCCTCCCAGCCTCCTGCATGCCATGAAACAGCTGTTCATGGTGGGCAGGAGGTGCAGGGAGGGAGGGGGAAGCACTGATACACAGGGACCACCAGTGGGAAGGAGGCACTGGGGGGGAGGGGGAGATTCTGATGGGGGGCTTCCGGTGGTTGCTCAGCACCCACCATTTTTCCCCATGGGTGCTCCCACCCTGAATCACCCGTGGAGGCAGTACCTATGCAGTGTGCCTTTAAGTGAAGCATCTGGGGAAAAATCTCAGCTTCATCTAGCAAAGGCTGTGGCATTTCCTCTCCACATTGAGGGGGAAGAAAACTGGATAATAAATTCATACTGAGTTTTGACCATGGCAGGACGGTACTCTGAGGTCCTAGACTGGGAAGCTGGTGGTTATTTTGGCCTTAGCCTCTCTATTGTTAGTTCATGTGTTGGCTGATCAGAGAGCCTGCATGTAACTGCAGCTGGGTGTGTCCCTACCTTTGTGAATGCTGGTGGAGGCGTAGGACCGGAGGCGGGTCTGCAGCTGGTTACAGAAGCACAGTGTGAGAGGGATCCCAGGCTGGTGGGTCAGAGGGCTCAGTGGTACCTCAGTTCCAGGTAACACCCCAGCAGAGAATCCATCACAGAGGGGTCAACAAATGAAATTACTAGGCAACAGGTTTAAAACAAAAGGATGTACTTCTTCCCACAGTACACAGTCAACCTGTGGTACTCATTGCCAGGGTATGTTGTGAGGGCCAAAGGTATAATTAAAAAAAAGGTTAAAAAAAGAACCAGATAAATTAATGGAGGATAGTTCCATCAATGGCTATTAGCCAAGATGGCCAGGAGCACAATCCCATGTTCTGGGTGTTCCTAAACCTCTGTCTGCCAGATGGATGACAGGGGGTGGATCACTTGATAATTGCCTAATTACATTCATTTGAAGCATCTGGCATTGGCCACTGACAGAAGACAGGATACTGGTCTAGATGGACTGTTAGTCTGACCCAGTATGGCCATTCTTATATTCTTAACGATTAGAAGGGAAGGGGCAAAAGGCATGATAAAATGTGCAGAAAAAAGATAACAAGATGTTGGCTCACAGTCCTATGCAGCTCAGTTGATCCCTTTAAGCACCAGAGGCCTGGATCCATCCAGCCCCATACTATTGATCCTGCTTGCCACACCTCAGGTTAATTATTAGAATTAGTTAGGTATGGAGAAGCTAATTCCCTTATAAAGAGAAGCAAAAAGCTGTAGAGAGGAGGATGCTCAAGAAGAGAGAGCCTACAGAACCTGCTGGGAGTGAATAGATTCCAACATGGAGCCTGAAGTCTTCAGAGTAAATGGATTTAATCAGGAAAGGCCTGGGAGACTGCTGCTGGCAAAACTGGGAGGATGGACTGGATGGGAATTTTTGAGAACTTTATTTAGGGACTGATTCTGTTATTTTGAAGCTGGAGTGAGAGACTTCAGTAGAGGCCTTCCAAGGCAGGGAATGGATGTTGGGAATGAGTAGGCTCCTGCAGGGCATCTAGAAGTGTCATGTGAAAATTGAGAGATGCCAGAGGGAAGTGGGAAAGACTATGCAGACTACTAGGAGAAAGTCAGTTTCAGGACAATACCCTGACTCTTCAGGGAAAAGACTCCAGACAAGGAGACCCCAGTGAGAAAGTAGGTACTTGCTAAAGATTTGAGAATTTTATTTTGTGAATGATTTTGTTATTTTGATACACGCAGCTCCCAGGAGGCATGTGGCTGAACCAGAGAAGATTTGTCTAGTAGTTTTATTTAGGGGGCCCTGAGATAAATAAGAGGGATAATGAAGCAGGGCACCTGCAGAGCAATCTCAGGCCACAAGAAGGTGCTTGGGAGGTGGCTGACTCATTTTCATCCTTTTCCCTCTCTGAATCCTCAAACAGAGTCCCACAGTCCAGTCCATCCTGCATTCTCTTTGTGTTATTTACTCATGTTTATATTAAATTTAATTGATGTTAACTTTCCATTCAAATGATGGAATGTGTCATGTTGATGTGTCTTGTCTGGTGGTTCCTTGTGGGCCTATTAATGCTCTCAGTTCTTTAGGACAGTCTGTCCAGTGCGTAATTGCAGCTACCTTTCTTACTGCCTGTTTGCCAAACTTGGCAACCTTGTCCAGGACAACCACCATCAGGACTAGCTTCCTAACCTTAGGTGGAACAGACTGGAGGTAGCAATGTTTTTAGTACTGGCCCCAGAAAGCAGTAAAGGGTAAGTCTGTCACTATTGTACACCATTCTGACTTTTGAATATCAGAATGGCAGTGTCAGATCTGCAGATTAGCTTGTATTTGAGGGTTATCCCCTCTTTAACATCATACTTTTTGCCTGCTGAAATCTGTGTTGGGGGTAGACTAACTGGTTAGCAGAGAAGCAGGGTCAGATCCTGAGTAGGTGTAAATCATCTGGTATGTCCCCGTTGACTTCCATGGATCGATACCAATTTACACCAGCTATGGATCTGTTTCATAAATTCTAGCAAACGATCCTGATAATGTTCATAAATTCTAACTGCCATTTACCGAGGTGCATGTGCATTATTCCTCAAAATAGGACTGAATGTCAGCTTTAAGCTTTGAATATAAAGCCACAGAACGTGGAAGTCCACTACAGACAAACTCTTATTGTTCTCCAGTGCATACATCAGCATGCTTTACCTGCTGAGACATATGATTGTGGTAAACAAAAGGTCTCTATGCATAAAGTTCTCATTGTCAGTTCATGAGTTTGTATGTGTGTGGTGGCTGGTTGGCTTTACTCGTGACTTTCTTAGATCACATGCCTCTACCCTAATGCCAGCCAAATGAAAGGCATAGGAACATAAGGAAAACATTTTAACAAGCCTCTCTTTCTTACCCTATTCATCAGTTGCAGGTTTTGTCAACATGAAGACAAAGCACAGAGAGACGAATGGATGCTGAGCTGTGTATAGACATTCTGTAAGACTAGAAAGTGTATAGTGCAGTACTGGCATGGTGGTTAATGTTACAGACATTCTCCCTGTGGGGGAACTTAACTATATGAAATTAATATGTCATGGCCTAGGCTTGCAGCAGTACTTACAGATGCATTACTAATATGTTTTATTAAATTTCAGTCTAACATTTCCATTTCTCTCCTAGTCAGTATCACTTTGGGTGTTGGTCGGTAAATTTAGATCAGTCAAACCCACTAATGACCAAGTATGGCGTTGGAGCAGTATGGAGTTGGTCGATAGGGATAAAAGTATACAGGATGGTGTGAGGTGGTATGAATGCCACATATATCAATAGAAATAGCTGCAATCTTAGATCTCTACTTGGATAAAGCTTGTAATTCAGCTTCTGGTGGTTCATGAGATATTAAACTGTATGCTCATCTGAGGTCTGGCAGAGAGGACTTATGGGAAGAATGCAAGCATGGAGGTAAAAAGTGAAAAATTCTGCAGCCTCCTCAGTGCTGCTGAAACAAGTGTGGAAAGCCAAAGTGGTGAAGGGAGTCCTGAGAGAATGTATTCAGAGCAGATTCCATGTATGTTTTGATTTTGTGAGATGCCGAAGACCCTCAATTACCAAGGTGACATGAGCAGGAACTATGTGCACTCAGCCCCTCAAAGGGAGGTGCCCTTACTGTGGGGGAAATGTATTGGTATGTGCAAACCTCCCTCCATATCCACAGTGGACTGGTGAGTCCAGGTGCTTATATACCTACCAGTGAATACAATGGTGTGTGACATAGTCCTTTGGGGGGTTCTTAGTTACTCCTACTGCCAGTCAACTAACAGCTCACTAAGAGGCTCTCAAGAGCCATACTAACAAAGTTAAAACAGAGATAGCTCTGATACTGACACTGAAACGGGTCCCAGAGTTCCCCAAGAAAAGTTTCAGAGTAAGAAAAGTGAAGCTCATGATGTATGCAGTGCACAGTGTTCTTGATGACACACCATCCTCGGCTCATTTTCTCATATTGGACTGTGAATAACAAAGTACCATGATCAGTCTCCCTGTTGACGTTCAGCCTCTTTTCCACAGCCCACTGTCACCAGGGTGGCACAACAGAGCCAAAATTTCAGTTTATCACATGGTTACAGTAAATAATTAATTTCAGATATCCCATACACATAAGCCCATGTGTAGTATAAAGCACATGCATTGTAACTGTAGTCATGCAAAACAGATGCACTCACATGAATAAGGTGTACTTGTGCAAACTAAATGCACCTATGCAGACAAAGTATATTCACACAATATAAATATACTCACACACAGAGTATACTCGTACAGTATAAATGCACAACATTTCAAGATGGCTGGAATAAGCAAACTACAACATTTTCATGACTCTACCCCATCCTCAAACCATTGCAAAGACCAGGCACAACTGTGTTTGGCTTTTGGGCAGCTCACCTGTGGGACTTTCAAAGATAGAGCTATCTCTGCTGCAGTCACTTCAGGGTTAGGGAGACTGGCATTGTTTTTGTTTTCCTTTTCAAAATGTATAAAAGATAATGGGAAGGAGAGAAAAGGAGTGTGATTGCAAAGTGAACCCCAGACTGAAGTCTGTAGAGCCACTGCTGTAGATCCTAACTGAGTAACTCTAGGAAGTAGCAGATGCAGATCATCCTTTCTATACATTTTTAAAATATATAAAGCACCTAAGAAACTGAACAAGGAAAGAGGAATTGCACCAAGCCCCAAAATAGTATTTTAAATGTTCTCTAAGTGAGCACCTTCTGTTCTCAGTCTGAAATGGGCACACATGTATTACCAGATTTGTTGCCCCCTGCTTGCAGTGTACTCGGAATTCCCAAAATAGATGTGCCATTACACAGAGTACAATCAGCAATACAGCAGGTGCTGTAGACAAAGAGCTCCAGCAACAAGTTAATAAAAAACCTAGTGAAGACAGAAAAAAAGAAACTGCTAGTTGCCATTAAAAAAGTCCCCTCTGTGGAAATGGAAAACATTGTTCTCTGGTGTATATATATATAGCACATGTCTAGCCATAATTAAGGGCCATATATTTTTCTGGGGTAACTCCATTGTCTTCCATAGAGTTCTGGCAGGAGAGAATTTGGTCCATTGTCTTCCCAACCTATTTTGCAAAGAATTAGATAGAGTGAGAGCAAGAGAAAGGGAAATTGAGGGATGTAGACTGACCCCTTCCAAAAATCCCTCTTAACTGTGCTTGTATTCCCACCCCAAAATGTATCCAAGCCAGAGACAAAGAGGATGATATGTGAGAAAAGAGCTTAAAACAGTCCTTAAAACTGTCTTCTAGTGTGTCATTTGTGCATCCAAAATCATTTGGGAGACAGAGAGGAGAAAGGGAATATTCTGATTGAGCCATTGGTCTCAGATTTGACGGTATAATACAGGGATTGGCAACCTTTGGCCCGTGGCCCGCCAGGCCCCTAGCGGCTAGCACATCCCTCGGCCTTCGCCGCTTCCCGCAGCCCCTATTGGCTTGGAGCGGTGAACCGTGGCCAGTGGGAGCTGCGATCAGCCGAACCAGCAGACATTGCAGGTAAATAAACGGGCCTGGCCCATCAGAGGGCTTATCCTGGTGGGCCACATGCCAAAGGCTGCCGATCTTTGGTATAATGTGTAATATCCTTGAGAACTGACTTTGATGTTTATTATGTAATGACTATTAACAGCAAATGGCTGGGTCAACATATTCTCTTCTTCATCCTCCTCATAACATAAATGTGAAATATTACATTTAAAATACATGAGGATTGTTATACTTCAAAAAAGTCACCTGGATTTAATATGGATGAAATTTAAAGTTAGATAATATAATATTACAATGTTTATTTTTAAATCAAAAATATTGTTCCACTGGTGCTTACTTTACATTTATTTATTATTATTCATTAGAAATTATCAATCTTAAATATGTTTTTAAGTTATCATTATTTTTATTAGTCATAAACTCATCACACTTTAGGACCCCAGTTCAGCAAGTTACTTCAGCATGGTTCGAATTTTAAATATTTGAAGAGTCCCATTGGTATGTGTTTAAAGTAAGGGATGTGCTTATGTACTTTGCTGAATCAGGGTCTAACTATACAAATAGCTTGGGAGCCATTAGTACTCAGTAATGTGCTAACCCACGGGATCGGCAGCCTTTGGCATGTGGTCCGTCAGGGTAAGCCCCCTTGTGGGCCGGACCAGTTTGTTTACTTGCCGCATCTGCAGGTTCAGCCAATCACAGATCCCACTGGCCGCAGTTCGCCGCTCCAGGCCAATGGGGATTGCGGGAAGCAGCATGGGCCGAGGGATGTGCAGGCCGCTGCTTCCTGCAGCCCCTATTGGCCTGGGACGGTGAACTGTGGCCAGTGGGAGCTATGATAAGCCAAACCTGCGGATGCGGCAGATAAAGAAACTGGCCCGGCCTGCAGGGGGCTCACCCTGGCAGACCACATGCCAAAGGCTGCCAATCCCTGTACTAAGCAAAAAGATCTGCTTTTCTAACACACCTATCACCTAAACTAAAAAAGTGTAATCAAATTCCATTCTTCAGGGTATAAACTGTCGTGCATTAAATCAAGATTGGATGTTTTTTCTAAAAGATATGCTCTAGTTTGAACAAGAATTCAGAGAAGTTCATTGTCCTGTGTTATTCAGATCAGGCTAGATGATCACAGTGTTCCCTTCTGGTCTTAATCCATAAATCTATGGAAAAAAAATATTTGCCAGAGTTCAGAAGGAACATTCCCCCCATGCAGAGCATTGCTTGATTGGTTAGGAGTAGAGCTGCTGGAAATCAGAATTTCTGTTCTGCAGGGATTTCTGGAATTTTGAAATAAATTCTGGAATTGAAACAAAAAGTTGAACTTTTGAAATTCCCCGTGAAACAAAAATTCTGCCTTTTTAAAATTTGTAACCCTCAAAATGTACTGTTTTAATGCTGAAATATTTCAATATTAAATATTAAATGTGGCATATATTATATGACATGTAATACTAAGTATACTATGCATATAAATATACTGATTGTATACATGTAGCCTCCTCTCACACATACCCTTCTGGTCTCAGTGCAGCCCTATAAGAATCCCCTCTTGGGCTTCTAGTAACTGCATGCAAGCATGTTCTCAAGACCATTAACAGACTTTATTGTAGATAGGCCATAACAAAGTCCCCAAACATAGTCCATACCCACCCTAACCCCCGTGTGTGTAGTCCTTAAAACCCAGCTTTGATCTTACCGTACCCTGATGTCTTCTGACACACCCAGACTCTTTGTCAGTCCTCTTTTGTCCTTCTGCCAGGACCCTAGTCCTTCCTTTTGGGGTGCATACCTGCTCTTCGCAGAGAGAATTCCCACAGCCTCATTGCTGGTCACATCCTTACCAGGAGAGCATCCCTAACTTGCCCTGACCCTCTCACTATACCTCTTCCTCTCTCTGGCCCTGGAGATGTCAGAAGGTAAGCTCTTCCACTGTTCCCCTGCTTTCAACACTCTCTGGCCCTTGATTGCAGTTCAGATCCAGCTGCTGGTCCTCCTGCCTTCAGCCCTCTCCAGCCCTGGCTCTCCAGCCTGGGGATACCAGCCAGAAAACCCCTCTTACTGATCTTCTGCCCTCAGCCTTCTCCAAGGAATCACCTTCTTTCTCTGGCAGCTCTACTCTTCTGCCCTTCCTGAGCCAGTGTGCTCTGACTCATCATAAAAAAAAATAAGA
This sequence comes from Dermochelys coriacea, assembly GCF_009764565.3. Lineage (NCBI taxonomy): Eukaryota > Metazoa > Chordata > Testudines > Dermochelyidae > Dermochelys > Dermochelys coriacea. The sequence goes on along the minus strand of NC_050073.1, from coordinate 92,316,472 downwards.
ACATAAGAATGGCCCTACTGGGTCAAACCAATGGTCCATGTATCCCAGTATCTTCCAACAGTGGTCAATGCTAGGTGCTTCCAAGGAAATGAACAGAACAGGCAATCATCAAGTGATCCATCCTCTGTCATCCACTCCTAGCTTCTGGCAAACTAGGGACACTCAGAGCATGGGGTTGCTTCCCTGATCATCTTGGACCTATCCTCCATGAACTTGTGTAATTCTTTTTTTAACCCAGTTATAGTTTTGGCCTTCACAGCATCCATCGGCAATGAGTTCCACAGGTTGATTGTACTCCCTTTTGTTTGTTTTAACCCTGCTGTCTATTAATTTCTTTGGGTGATCCCTGGTTCTTGTGTTATGTGAAGTGGTAAATAACACTTCCTTCTACACTTTCTGAACATCTTTCATGATGTTATAGACCTCTATATTCATCTCTTTCCCAAGCTGAATAGTCCCAGTCTTTTTAATCTCTTCTCATATTGAAGCTGTTCCAGACCCTTTATCATTTTTGTTACCTTTCTCTGCACCCTTTCCATTTCTAACCTATCTTTATGGAGATGGAGTGACCATAACAGCACAAAGTTTGCAAGGTGTGAGTGTACCATGGATTTATAAAGAGGCAATATGATATTTGTGTTTAATTATCTAACCATTTCTTAATGGTTCCAAATATTCTGTTAGCTTTTTTGACTGCAGCTGCACATTGACCAGACTTCTTCAGAGAACTATCCACAGTGACTTCAAGATCTCTCGTGAGTGAAAACAGCTAATTTAGACCCCATTATTTTGTATGTAGAGTTGGGATTATGTTTTCCAATAAGCATTACTTTGCATTTATCAACATTGAATTTAATCTGCCATTTTGTTGCCCAGTCACCCATACAGTTGAGTTGTACCATCTGCAAACTTTCCCACCTCACTGTTTACCCCTTTTTCCAGATCATTACCACCAAGCCTCTAATTGCCCCCAGGTGCAGCCGCACCCTCATAATTGGTCCAAATAGGAGCACCTGGACTGGAACAGGAGTGCTGAGCCCAGTTTCATTTAATGGATCAGCTATCCTGTTACACCAATACTAAAATTAATATTATATTCAAGACTAAATTGAAGTAATCAAATAGAAAATGTTGAAATGAAACATTTTTTACTTTATTGAAACAACATGTCAACATTTTCCCATCAAGAATTTAGTCTAAATCAGTGCACTCCTGTTATATATTTTGATTTCAACAAAACTGCATTTTCCAATGAAAAATTGTCCCATCAAGGTTTTGTTTGTTTGTTTTGCTTTTGGATGTTTGTTTTTTACAGCTCTGTTTAGGCATATTGTAAAGGTGTTGATGTGGTAGCATAAGATACTAGCCACTGCCAGGATGACAAACTATATGAACGAATGTTTCAGAGTAGCAGCCGTGTTAGTCTGTATTCTCAAAAAGAAAAGGAGTACCAGTGGCACCTTAGAGACTAACAAATTTATTAGAGCATAAGCTTTCGTGAGCTACAGATGAAGCTCGGAAATGCATCGGAAATGCATCCGATGAAGTGAGCTGTAGCTCACGAAAGCTTATGCTCTAATAAATTTGTTAGTCTCTAAGGTGCCACCGGTACTCCTTTTCTTTATATGAACGAACTGGCTGAAACTGTATTGTGCATTGTGTGCAGCATTAGGTTGTGAAGGGATAAGAATTAGAGACGGGAAAGATAATGCAACTTATAGGTTTTAAGAGCCTGTTTGGTAACTTCATTGGTTTGTTATGGTTGCTGTAGATGATGTCTCAAATTGAATACTAGTTGGGCAGTTTTAGAAGGGATCAGATAGTTTTACCACCAATATTATCATTTGTACTGTAATCACAGGCACTCATATATTAGCAATATAAATTTAATTCACAGTTAAAAAGATGATCATCATAAGGATCCTGAAATCATTATTTCCCTGTGTGCATAATTTACCAGGTGCATTTCACTTGAAGCATCAATGCATAGTATAAGCCATTGCTCAAAGTTGAATGCACAGTTTTATGGGTCACCGATCAAGTGTCCCTAAGAGCAAATCTCATGTTCTGACAAACAGATGAGTTTTATATTTATATATATATATATATATATCCTATTGTGATGCAGTAAACATATAAGAAAGACATGATAAAAAAAAAGACAAACTTGCAGAACTGATTCCAACTAGAACATTCTTCATTCTTTTCCATATGTCATTATTTTACCTTTAATGGATTGTTCTTTCAAAGGGAGTTTAAAGTGGGATCCATTTTCAAAAAAAACAACAGAAAACTGCCATTTGACACAATTTAAGTCTCATTATAAGTGGTTATAATTTAAAATAAAACAATTCAATTCTTTAAAGAGAAGCAAATGTAAAGCAACTAGTTTATAGGATGATTTCTGGGCTCAGTCAGGGAATTAACGTGAAAGACTCTGAAGATATCATGAGCAGGGTGGTCTAAAGTATTTTATTTTCCTAACACTACAAGTGTCAATGTCAAACTAATCTAAATTGTGTGCTGTCATGCACAGCCCTGAACAATCCTGTAATTTGTGTTTTTCTCAAACTAGTTTCTCACAAGGGTTCATCTTGAATTTCTGCTTGAAGGTTACCAAATGTTCCTTCCCTCAAAACCATTACCAGAGGTATTGGCTTACTCAAGGGATTAGTAACATAATACAGAAATATATTTTTTTGGGTCACCAGTTCAATTGCAGATCAGGCTGCTTGGGACTAGAAATAGGCACAAAAGCAAATGAAATTCTGTGCTGAACCATTCTAAGTAATGCATATTGGAGGGAGTAATTTGAACTACCCATACATCTAACAGGGTTTAAAATTTGCTGGGCAACTCAGGAAAGAGATATGGGACAGATCCTCACCTATATAAATGTTCATAGCCACAATGTCCTAGGCAAACTTTTGTGATAACTTTTATCATTTCAGAGTCCAACTCTTGCTAGCAAAGGTGAACCATTTCATTTAAGAGATAGGTGGAGTTATGGCCACAGGAGACAGACAGAGAGAGTGTGTGCAAAATGTGGCAGCTGTCTTCTTCACTGGCACTTTGGGCATGAAATGTCACTGTGAGAATTTACACCATCTGAGGATCTGCCCATCGGGCATGTGCACAACTTAATTAAGACCTCTGCTCCATGTGCAGCAACAATCACAAAAGAAAAGAAACTGTTAGGATACATAAGGAACAGGATGGGGAATAGTACAGAAAATATCATTAAGTTGCTATATGAATCAAAGGTTTGACCTCATCTGGAACACTAGGTTCAGTTCTGCAGACAGCAGAGTTCTTGGACATATAAAGTTGTAGAACATAGAAACAATCATATCAGCTACATGCAGATGCTACGTACACCAGAACACCTTTCAAATATTTATAGCCTATTATTTAGTCTCCCTAGGGTCAGCAGAACTGAACCTAGTGTTCCAGATGAGGTCAAACCTTTGATTTATATCCCTTCTCAGGAAGAATATAGCAGTAACAAAGGGGGTTCAGAGATGATCTGAGACTGTTTAGGGAATGGAAAAACTCTCCTATTACAGTCTACTCTAGGTTTTCTTGCACCTGCCTCCAAGGCATCTGGACATTGTTGGAGATAGGACACTAGACTAGAGGGACCAAATGGTCTGATTCTGTATGACAATTCCTGTCTTCCTGTATTTTTCCCATATAAAGCTAGACTATGAAATAACTAAAGGGAGACTTAATAATAGGCTACAAATATTTGAAAGCTGTTCTGGTGTACCTAGCATCTGCATGTAGCAGATATGATTGTTTCTATGTTCTGCACCTTTATATGTCCAAGAACTCTGCTGTCTGAAGGGGCAGGCAGCCTTTTTGTGGTCAGCTTTGAGTTCATGGGGAGATCTGTCCTAGATTCTCAGTTGCACCCAGTACTGACTGGGCCCCCAGCAGAGGTTGCAGTTCCATGCCAGAACTCTTTGTGGCATAGATCAGAGAAGCCCTGGGGCTCCTGTAAAGTACCATGGCTGGCTATGGCCCTCAGGGCCCAGTCTACCTTAGTAGCATTCCAGCAATACCCTTTCTGCCCCTCACATTGGAGCTGTAGTGAAGTGTAGGAGCCAGCTGTATTGGCTCTGGGTTGTGTATGGACTCTAGGTAGGGTGACCATAAGCCCTGTTTTGGCCAGGACAATCCATTGCTGAGGTCCTGTCCTGGCTTTCTTGACTTTTTTGATGAAACTGGGCATTTGTCCTGTTTGCTTTTGCCAACTGATGGAAGAGGACCATGCGTGGGGAGGAGGAATGTGGGGGGGGGAAGGGGAGGCTAGGGAGAGTGGCTTGGGCCCACTGTGGGGGCCTCAGCCTGCTCCATACATTGGGGATGAGAGAGGGGCTACAGGCGGCCCTGCATGACGGAGTGCAGCAGGGGGGTTCAGAGGACCAGCCCTGCTCGCAAACAGGCAGCTCAGTTGACCACCCCCGCTCAAGGGGGAAAGAGGGCTGTGGGCAGAGGGGGTTGTAGGCAGGTGGCAGAGGGTTTCACAGGACCAGCCCTGCATGCAGGCAGGCAGTGGGTGGAGGTCAGAGGACCATCCCCCCACACAGGGGGGAGGAGAGTTGTGGGTGGGTGGCGGGGTGACTCGGGCCAGCCCCGTGTGCCAGCGGGGAGGGGGACCTCCGCCCAGCCCTGCAGCAGTGAGAGGCAGGGAGTGCTTGAGCCAGCCTTTTGCAAGGGAGAGAAGGGGGTTCGGGCTGGCCTGGAGGTGTCCTGTTTTCCCTTTGGGAAAATATGGCCACCCTAACTCTAGGGAAATCCTAGACACATGGGGACATCCATCAGCTTTGCCACTTCTTCGAACTTTCTGCTGAAATAGTGCTGAGGCGTCGGATGAAAAAAAGCCAGTTCATTACTGAAGTTGCAATTGGAGGTGTAACTGAAAGGTATCACGTAGGCCTAACGTTGACATCAAAAAATAAACTGGCCATGCAGAGCTCAGACTCTGTTTCAAGGACCAGACAGTTTCCCAATCTCTCCCTTCAGCAAGAAGTGTCTTTATTTAATCCCTGATAACATGACTCTCATCAGAATCTACAAACCCATATTTACATATCATTTTTCTTTCTCTTCCTCATAATCCCTGCATAAATATTCCCACTGAAGGACTTCCTGTGATGCAGGGAGAAGGTTATTGAATGGGTAAAGTGTCATATGTGCTCTTCAGGAAAATTAGAGGCAAAAGGGAGCTGCTAGTTTAGTGCTGAAGATGATATGTCTGCCATCAACAATCTATGTCTTGCAACCATATATGATTGTGTAACCCATGCTAGGAAAGTGTTTGTCCTCCTCTAGTGGCTGATTCACATAATAGGTTTATGAGTCTACTATTGCTTCCAAACTGGAGACTAGGTCCTTTAGTTCAAGCTTGTCATGGTGACATTTTTAGCTTTGAAGATCCCAAGTTCAAATTCCTCTATCAGGCCAAGATATGCTGGTTACAATTTCTCTAGCAAAAAATGCTAAGAATATATATTGTCCTGCATTTACTGCTTACCAGAAACCACATTATTGCTGTACCCAGGGACAGATCACCCAGCAGTTCTGGGGAAGAGAAAAAAAAACTCTGAAGAAAAAGAAACATACAGAAGTTCAGCCACAGACACAAACAGATCATGACTAACTTTTTTTTAATTACTTTTGGTGAAAAAAGGAGACAAACAGACACAATGTACTATGCTCCTAATAATGATATTTGTTCTAGGCAAACCCTTTGTGATAGTGTTTTTTTTTTCCCAGAGACTGACACTTGCTAACAAAAGGTGAAGGATACCATCTGTGAGATAAGTGGAGTTATAGCCAGAGTAGACAAAGAGAATGTGGGTGTGAGAGAGATGTAACAGCTGCCTTCTTCTTTACCGCTTCTTTGGGAACATGCACAACTCCCATGAATAAATGTGCACAGTAACAATTGGCCATGTCACCAGGAGTTCTAAACCACTGCTTGGAAACTATGCTAATGCACATTAGACATGCATAAAGTAGGTAGGCACATTATTCAGAGAGAGAAAGAGAGCGAGAGAGAGAAATCTGTTTGAAGAGCAAATATCTTCCTGAGTCTATTTCTTGATCAAACCATTTAGCATAGTATCTATATATTGATCCATTGCACCAGGGAATAATATTTGAGATCTTCTTAGGAACTAATAATAAAAGATCCAGCATAACAACTCCATAGATAGAATAGCTGGGCTGAAAGCTAATCTTGAGCTTTAGATATTGGTTGAGTAAGGTGTAGCAGAAAATGTGCTCTTGTCTTCCTGGGAATTGCAGCTGTGCAGCTCACTACCCACATACACTAAGTGAGGTTTACAAAAGGGCCCAGAGTTGCCCTGACTCTGTGTCTATTAAAATAAATCAATGGTAGCAGAGAGAGGCCAACTCTGAGTGGTTTAGAATATCAACCTGCCAATATGCCTGATTCATGGACCTCCTTTGCACATTGTTTCTGTACTGTATGTTTAATCTCAATAATTTGTTATAATTTATATTTTCTATTCAGTTTGATATAATACACAATGCAGGACTAAGTACAATATGTTCACTATTCATTTAAAAGTGTGTGATATCTTTAGTCACATTGTAATCCCAACTCCCCTGAAGGGATTCACTGATATGCATTCACTCTGGGGCTACTTCCTTTCAACTCTGTATTTTTCCATAGCAGCTAAAAGCTTATCATAATTGAAAACTTTTGTTGCTAACAGCTACCTAGCCAATATATGTTCCTTCCTGAATGAAGGCAGAGAGCTGTTTGCCACCACTACCCACTCAACTCAAAATAAAGTGTAGCTAGCATGACACATTCAAATACTTTTATTTATCCTGTACCCTTAGCTATTTCGCTGTGGAGAACAACAACAACGATTAAATAAATAGTTTAGCTTGCTTTCTAAAATGAGAATTATTTTTTCATTAATATAAAAGAAAAAGGGAGTAGGGAATGAACCTATTTAAACACAAATGTTCTCTTTCCATTCCCAGGGGTTTATTCTTTCTCTCTCCCCCCTTATATTTTTGTTGATGCCATTACAATATTTATTTCTTGCAGCAGAGCAGGTGGAAAATGTCTACTCCCCACCAGGACAATGAAGTTCATGAGCTGAACACCACATGGACTACTCTTAGTCAGAACTGAATCCCTTGAAATCTCCCTCATAGGAATATCCGGAGTGCTGTAGGAAATGTGGTTCATGATTCACCAGTGAGTTCTTTCCTTTTGAAACAATGTCTTTGCATAGTGCTAGGAGAAGCTGTGTTACTGGAGGTATCACCTTTTGGATGAGATGTAATACAAAATTGAATTCTCCTTGCATTATTATTACTAGAGGAGATTGTGGTGGTGGTGATGATTGATGATGAAAAAGAAGAGAATGAATACTTAATATCTAATGTTTCTCACGCTAGCTTCCCTCCCCCCACACAAACACACCCCCTCTAAAAACTTCCCACTGCTGCTGCTTCAGTACAGCATTGGAGGCCGGGCGGGGGGGAGGGGAATACTATTGTTGACAGGTCTCCAGCTGGTCATTGGGATTTTAACCATCATGCTGTGTAACTGTGCTCAGAACAGGTCTACTCAACATGATGGTTAAAACACTGACACCTATCAGAATTTTTTCAATACTTGAACTCCAAAAATTGCTCCCATCAGTGGAGGTGAACAGGTGGTGCCACTGGTGGGAAATTGTAGGGAACAAAAGACTAGAGTACTTAATGCTCATGTAGTGCTTTATGTTCAAAGTACTGAATAAACATTAACTAATTTTCACTTATTGTGCCAGATCTTCAGCTGTTGTAAATCAGTGTAGCGCCATGGACGTCTATTGACAATGGAACTACACTAATTTACACCAAATGAGGATATGCCCCCCTATCTTTAAAATGATGTGTAATGTTTCCTCTGCTTGTTATAGATCTGTCATATTTCACCCCAGAGTTGGCTGCATTCCATCAATAAGTAGAGGGGATCCTTATATGTTTAAAGTTTGGTGCAAACCTTCCATCCAACCTAAAGTATTATGTTAAATATTGATGCAGGTTCTCTTGTAGAATACTGATTTCAGTTCTAACTGCATTACAGCTTTATTAATTTCACTACGTTCCCAGCATGGTTTTACTAACATACTTTTACAAGTCATTAATTGTTCATTCTGCCACTGTAGTTTTAATGACATTGTAATTTATTCCCAGATTACTACAGAAATGAACTGTTAACTACTGTTTCCACTAAAGGACCTAAAAAACTGAAAAGGAATAAACATACAAATACATACTTACTAATAAAAGGTTATTCCCAGTCATTTCAGAACACAGTCAAACTCTTTAGATACAAGGGACACAGAGATGTAACACTGTAGCAGTTTAGATTCTGAAATGACACTGTGGGCAAGATAAACTATTATGTATTTTACTAAGGAATTTAATCAAATTATTTTTATCTTACATTAAAATTGTATCACCATTTGAAACATGTACTTAACTTTGTCACTCGCTCTATTCCTTCCAAGTTTTACTTGCCATTCTCAGCAAGAACTCAAAAAGGGACAAAAAAAGGCATAAAATGGTTTAAACTAATTGTATTTTCCAATTGTTCAAATCAAACAATGGACAGAGAAAATGAGTTACTCCTTGTGGTCTTTTGAGGAAAGTATTTAGGCACATTAATGGAGGAAGCTTGCTCTGATACTGTCCAGACTTGGCCTATGGACAAATAGAGGATTTTAGTCTCCAGGGCTGTCAAATAGGCTGGCACTCTTCACCAACATTAAAGTATTCTTTTTAATTAATCCCAGTCTAAAACATTGTGTGATGGATTTAATCTCATAGTGACACCTGTACAGGCCAGATTGGTCTACACTCCCTACTGAAAACAATCCTGTAAGATTGAAGACTCTGGAAATGTATCATCACAAAGACAAATATCCTATCTGCCTGTAAGGGAACTCAGCCAGGGTTTGTCCCTCAGCGGGGCGGTGGGGCTCCACACCGCCTCATTGCACTCTCAGCTGGGTTTAGGAAAAGCCAGTCTATGCCCCAGATCTTCAGGCTGGGTCCTGCAAACAGATCAATATAAGCCCAGGCCCTGAATCAGGGCGTGGCAGCAAAGAAACAGTCAGGTGCTCAGGCCCTTAGGCCAGGGCTGAGCAAATAGTTCAGTATAAGCCCAGGCCCTGGGTCATGGCTGAGCAAATAGTCAATATAAGCCCCAGCTCCTAGCTTTAGCAACCAGGGGAAGGGACAGACTGCCACGTGAGGTGGGTGGCAGGGGGGATGCAGGCCCACCTACTCCACTGCATCCCAGACTGGGGCCCTAGCAGTGGTCAAAGACCCGCTGCTTTGTCAGTGGGGATCCTGGCTACAACACACTGACATTGGCTCTGGCAGTGCTGCAGCCAGACTGGGGTCAGCTGCCCCGGGCTACTTCTGGACTTCCCCTCATAGGGTACCTAGGTCAGGGTGGTGTCCTCAGAGGGTTCCAGCACCATGGGCTCCTCTGGGTCGCCGGTGAGGAGTAGACTTGGCAGCTCCTCTGGGTAGCTGGTAAGGGGTAGGCTCGGACGCTCCTCTGGGAATCGGTCAGCGTCAGGCATTGGCCGGTCCAGCCAGTCCTCAGGTCAGCCGCAGCTTGCCAGGGTCTCCCAAGCCAGACCCAGGCCACGGGCATCTGGCCTCTCTGGCTGCTGTCACCCAACTGAGCTCTTGGGTTGGGCTTTTCTACCTACTGTCCTGCACCTTGACCTCTGGGGGGTGGGCGCAGGATCCACTGGCTCCACCCACTTTGGTGTATGGGGAGGTTCTTCTCTCGGCAGGGTGGTGGGGCACTACATCGCCTCACTACACTGTCATAGAGGACTATAGGGGCAGGAAGGCGTAGAGGAGAGAAATAGTTCATTCCTTCCAAGGAAGAGTGATGTTACAGTGAACATATTTATTTCTATCTCCCCTCCAATTGTCATGAGGATGATAGTGGAAGGAAATCAACTTCTTGATGGGCTTTGTCCAACCTAATTGGTGACAGTTCCATTTCAAATTTGTCACTTGGGATACTGTCTTCCAGTCACATGACCCTTTTAGTTTTCCCTCAGCCAAAAAGGAGCCCACTTGAGTATTGATGAAGAGGAGAAAGAAAGGTGGACAGTGTCTCTCTCCATGATTACCTAGTGTTTGCCTATCATATATGTAAGTCAAACTGGGTGCAGTCATGGTCTCTACTCCTGGGCAGAGAGGCCTTAGCCAGTTTCAGTGTGGAAAACACCAAACAAGTGAACTAATTATAGTAATGATTAATTGTACTAATGGCTCACATTTCCCTCATGACCAGGCACATATATCTCTATTTCCCTCTCTTGAATGGATAGTTTAGCTCTCATCTAAATTAAAACTCCACATACCTTTTGTGGGGGAAACAAAGTAACAGTCCCAGTCCCTTAGACTGGAGAAACCTAAAGCTCTTTCTTCCTCATATTTTCTCTCATCAGAGAGCGACTCACAGCAAGCCTTACTTATTCCCTACTTTCTCATATATTATGAGCACAAGGAGCTTATTTATATCCCTGCCTCCTTTCCCAGATTCCTTCCTGTAGCCTACATTTGTCATGGCTCTCTGGGAATTACAGTCCCCCAAATGCCTTGGTTCTGGTCTGAACCTAGGACAGGGGTGTATTAGCCCACCTTTAAAGGCTAGCCTTCCCTTTATTTTCTAACTCTCTCTCATATGCAGATGTCAGAGCTCAGCATCTAGAGTCTGTAACCAGGGGATGGCCTTTGTAACAAGAGAGGCTATGTATTGTAGACTTCACTGCAGATATCAGCTTGGGCACTCTTCCACCTCATGAGCTACTGTCTGACACTGCCCCACTGTCACAGCATGGGGAGGAAACTAACCCAAGAAGGTGCACGATTGCAGCAACTCTGGTCAAGCCAGAGAGTAATCTGTTAAACCTTATCTGGGATTTATGATCAAGTGGACAAAGAGGCAGGTGCCTCAGTGGGCTCCTGAATTTACTTAGTGTGTTATACTCTTTCCCACTGATGCTTTCACTCTATGAGGATGTAATTTTTGACTCTCTGGTGAAGCTAATCATCCAGGGCCAGTAGCTGTGAGTGTATGAGCTGCCATAGCAAAGGTGTGTGGAAAGACACCCTGGACCACAGGAGCAGGATTCCTCCCCTGAATATGAGCATACCTTTGACTTGGTACAGTGTGTTGTGCCCTGTTTGAGAATGGGCATCAGTCAACCAGAGATGTAACTGATTGGTTTCATCTGCCACAGGTCTCCAACTAAATTTAATGGTAATGATGTCTCGTTGAAAATCTTGAGGAGTTATATGTGCAAGCACATAAGACTAGAGGTTGCTGTATAGTTCAAGCAGACCCTCATAATTTGAGTGGCCAAATTCAGTTCCATGCATCCGATGAAGTGAGCTGTAGCTCACGAAAGCTTATGCTCTAATAAATTTGTTAGTCTCTAAGGTGCCACGGGTACTCCTTTTCTTTTTGCGAATACAGACTAACACGGCTGCTACTCTGAAACTAAGTGTGGTGATTGAGCCCTGCAGAAAACAGTACAGATATAAGAAGAGTCTTTTTCCCAGAAGGTTCCTGATTGGCAGCAGGGAATAGATCTTCATTTTCAGGTGTTTAAGGTGAGACTGGTATGTCAGGCTACAGTCAAGATTTATTCACAAATACATCATAATTACTTGCCTGGAATAACCATGTTTTTCTCTACACTGTATCTGCTTCTTACTAGGGCTGTCAAATGATTTAAACATTAATCGTGATTAATTGCACGATTAATCATGCTGGTAAACAATAGAACACCAATTATTTTATTGGATGTTTACTACATTTTCAAATATTTTAATTTCAATTACAACACAGAATACAAAGTGTACAGTGCTCACTTTATATTTATTTTTGATTACAAATATTTGGACTGTAAAAAGCAAAAAAAATATTTTTCAATTCACCTCATACAAGTACTGTTGTGCAATCTCTTTATCATGAAAGTTGAACCTACAAATGTAGAATTATGTAAAAAAAAACCCCTGCATTCTAAAATAAAACAAAGTAAAACTTTAGAGCCTACACGTCCACTCAGCCCTACATCTTGGTTAACCAATCACCAATCAGACAAACAAGGTTGGTTACAATTTGCAACCTGCCTGCTTCTTGTTTACAATGTCACCTGAAAGTGAGAACAGGAGTTCACATGGCACTGTTGTCACTGGTGTTGCAATATATTTACATGCCCGGTGTGCTAAAGAGTCATATGTCCCTTCATGCTTCAACAGCCATTCCAGAGGACATGCTTCCATGCTGATGATGGGTTCTGCTTGATAACAATCCAAAACAGTGTGGACTGACGCATGTTCATTTTGATCAGCTGAGCCAGATGCCACCAGCAGAAGGTTGATTTTCTTTTTTGGTGGTTTGGGTTCTGTGGTTTCCACATCATTGTTGCTCTTTTAAGACTTCTAAAAGCATGCTCCACACCTCATCCCTCTCAGATTTTGGACGGCACTTCAGATTCTTAAACCTTGGTCAAGTGCTATAGCTATTTTTAGAAATCTCACATTAGTAACTTCTTTGCGTTTTGTCAAATCTGCTGTGAAAGTGTTCTTAAAATGACATGTCAGGTCATCATCCAAGATGGCTATAACATGAAATATATGCATAGTGCAGGTAAAACAGAGCAGGAGACCTACAATTCTTCCCCCAGGGAGTACAGTTACAAATGTAATTGACACTTTTTTTTTTAACGAGCATCATCAGCGTGAAAGCATATCCTCTGGAATGGTGGCCAAGCATGAAGGGGCATACGAATGTTTAGCATATCTGGCATTTAAATACCTTGCAACACCGGCTACAACAGTGCCATGCGAATGCCTGTTCTCACTTTCAGGTGACATCGTAAATAAGCAGCAGGTAGCAGTATCTCCCATCAATGTAAACAAACATGTTTGTCTTAGCGATTGGCAGAATAAGAAGTAGGACTGAGTGAACTTGTAGGCTCTAAAGTTTTACACTGTTTTGTTTGAGTACAGTTATGTAACCAAAAAAAATCTGCCTTTGTAAGTTACACTTTCACAATAAAGAGATTGCATTTCAGGACTTGTATGAGGTGAATTGAAAAATACTATTTCTTTTGTTTATCATTTTTACAGTGCATATATTTGTAATCAAAAATAATATAAAGTGAGCACTGCACTTTGTAGTGTGTTGTAACTGAAATCAATATTGAAAATGTAGAAAATCATCCAAAAATATTTAATAAATTTCAACTGATATTCTATTGTTATAGTGCAATTAATCACAATTAATTTTTTGAGTTAATTGTGTGAGTTAACTGATTAATTGACAACCCTACTTCTTACTATTGAATGTTTCAAAGAATTCCCACTCCATTATTGAATCCTGCCAGTCCCTCCCTCTTCTCCTCATCTCCACACTTTCATTTCAGTGCCTTCTCCTTTATGCTTTTCCACCTCGGTTGACACTGAGAATTTCTGCATTCCACTTTAGGAAGCATTCTTTCTGCCTCTGAGTGGAAAGCATTTTGTAAGTCTTTGTGCAAAGGATGCACTATAAATACAATATTATTTATACTTTTCTTCCTTGTTTATGCATACACCATCTTCTATACTTGTGAATAGAAATATTAGGCAATTAGAAGTGTCAGAATACAAACGGGGAGAAAACTGAGTCCAAAAACAGTTTTAAAAAAAATAAAAACCCACAATATTCGAACAAGAGAAGAAAATCCTAAATGGAAATGGGTACCTAATAATTATAAATGATTATTAATAGCATTGATTATTAAAAGACCTAAGCTGAATTTTTTTTAGAATTTGTAGATGAATGAATTAAGGGATTCTATATTTGACGAATTGTGTAATAATATGCCTGGGAGATTTTAAAAGGCTGATTTCCATGTCTCTTTGCATTTATTTAGTTGCAGCTGTCCCCCTCCTTCACAACATCCACTCTCTAATTTGTTCCCATAAATTCTACACTTACAAGGGTGACTTTATTTTTGTTTTCAGGAACATTATCTCATTTAGTGGCAGAGGGGCACATCTAAGAATTGTCTGAAGATTCAGCTCATATCCTTTCCTTGTTTTATATTTACCACTTACGCTTCCAGAAAGGAAACCATTACCAGACATTTTAGGATTAAAAGACCTAGTTATTTTGAAGCCAATGCCAAAATGCCTTTCAATTGTCATGTTTTGTCTTCATAAAGGCTTTCAGGTTTAGTGAAACATTTGAATTTCACAGTATTAACTGAAGTGGTTTTGAGGGGGACAATATCCTGCAGATATAAATCCAATTATTTAGTTTCCATGAAATTAGCATAGTTTAAGTTATTTTGATTCCTGCTGGGAGCCTTTGCATCTTTTCTAAGAGCAGAAACAGAACATGATACAATGAATCTTACAACAAATTAGAGGAGGGCACAAAGCAAACTCTGGGAGTATGGAAAAGTTTGCAATCGCAAGCAAATTTTGCAGCTGATCCAATCCTTAAAATTGACTGAACTAAAACTCCAGACCTAAACACCCCCTAAACTTTGCAGAACTTCTGAACCAAACTCTTATTCTTAGCTAAACTCCAGTTCAGGGTTTCAGTTTGGTGTCTTCTAAAAAAGAAAGTCTCAAACCTTCCCAGAATTTGTGGCCCATTTCTAAATGATGGATATGTGAAAATCTTCCCATTTCAGTTATATCTGAAACTTTATCGCTGGCATCCTATTGAGATACATACACTTGGGGAATGAAAAGAAAAATGACCAATCACACCATGCACATTGCTGGATGACCAAAACAACAAATCACACTGATCTCAGTCCTAGCTCCAGAATCAATCCAAGTCTGACACCCCATGCAAAATACAGAACTTAATCCACAGCACAGCCCATGAACAGCCCTATCTTCTGGACTCAAAATATATAAAGGAGGAGCCATGAGGATCCTTAAATATAAATAATCAGAATGAAAATCAGTGAACCAGCTGAAAGACATGTCAAAATAAGTAATCAAAATGTCTGAAACAAATAAGAATTACACACAGTGCTGAAGACAAGAAACACACTCAATGTATAAACTATAGAGAGAGTGAATTTATATCTTAGTAAAGGGGTGAAAGAAGAATGTCTGCACTGGAATTTCATTGGATGGGAATCCCACATTTAAATGCCTTTAAATGTTGGGCCGTTCATGAGTCTTGACATCACAATCCTTTAGATTACATAGAGATGTGATGCAAAATCAAAACTATCAGGTCATGCTGCATTTGTGTCTTCTGCAGTGGACCCAAACTTTATAAGAAATCATAGAATCATAGAATCATAGAATATCAGGGTTGGAAGGGACCCCAGAAGGTCATCTAGTCCAACCCCCTGCTCAAAGCAGGACCAAGTCCCAGTTAAATCATCCCAGCTAGGGCTTTGTCAAGCCTGACCTTAAAAACCTCTAAGGAAGGAGATTCTACCACCTCCCTAGGTAACGCATTCCAGTGTTTCACCACCCTCTTAGTGAAAAAGTTTTTCCTAATATCCAATCTAAACCTCCCCCATTGCAACTTGAGACCATTACTCCTCGTTCTGTCATCTGCTACCATTGAGAACAGTCTAGAGCCATCCTCTTTGAAACCCCCTTTCAGGTAGTTGAAAGCAGCTATCAAATCCCCCCTCATTCTTCTCTTCTGCAGACTAAACAATCCCAGCTCCCTCAGCCTCTCCTCATAAGTCATGTGCTCTAGACCCCTAATCATTTTTGTTGCCCTTCGCTGTACTCTTTCCAATTTATCCACATCCTTCCTGTAGTGTGGGGCCCAAAACTGGACACAGTACTCCAGATGAGGCCTCACCAGTGTCGAATAGAGGGGAACGATCACGTCCCTCGATCTGCTCGCTATGCCCCTACTTATACATCCCAAAATGCCATTGGCCTTCTTGGCAACAAGGGCACACTGCTGACTCATATCCAGCTTCTCGTCCACTGTCACCCCTAGGTCCTTTTCCGCAGAACTGCTGCCGAGCCATTCGGTCCCTAGTCTGTAGCGGTGCATTGGATTCTTCCATCCTAAGTGCAGGACCCTGCATTTATCCTTATTGAACCTCATTAGATTTCTTTTGGCCCAATCCTCCAATTTGTCTAGGTCCTTCTGTATCCTATCCCTCCCCTCCAGCGTATCTACCACTCCTCCCAGTTTAGTATCATCCGCAAATTTGCTGAGAGTGCAATCCACACCATCCTCCAGATCATTTATGAAGATATTGAACAAAACGGGCCCCAGGACCGACCCCTGGGGCACTCCACTTGACACCGGCTGCCAACTAGACATGGAGCCATTGATCACTACCCGTTGAGCCCGACAATCTAGCCAGCTTTCTACCCACCTTATAGTGCATTCATCCAGCCCATACTTCCTTAACTTGCTGACAAGAATGCTGTGGGAGACCGTGTCAAAAGCTTTGCTAAAGTCAAGAAACAATACATCCACTGCTTTCCCTTCATCCACAGAACCAGTAATCTCATCATAAAAGGTGATTAGATTAGTCAGGCATGACCTTCCCTTGGTGAATCCATGCTGACTGTTCCTGATCACTTTCCTCTCCTCTAAGTGCTTCAGGATTGATTCTTTGAGGACCTGCTCCATGATTTTTCCAGGGACTGAGGTGAGGCTGACTGGCCTGTAGTTCCCAGGATCCTCCTTCTTCCCTTTTTTAAAGATGGGCACTACATTAGTCTTTTTCCAGTCATCCGGGACTTCCCCCGTTCGCCACGAGTTTTCAAAGATAATGGCCAAGGGCTCTGCAATCACAGCCGCCAATTCCTTCAGCACTCTTGGATGCAATTCGTCCGGCCCCATGGACTTGTGCACGTCCAGCTTTTCTAAATAGTCCCTAACCACCTCTATCTCTACAGAGGGCTGGCCATCTCTTCCCCGTTTTGTGTTGCCCAGCACAGCAGTCTGGGAGCTGACCTTGTTAGTGAAAACAGAGGCAAAAAAAGCATTGAGTACATTAGCTTTTTCCACATCCTCTGTCACTAGCTTGCCTCCCTCATTCAGTAAGGGGCCCACACTTTCCTTGGCTTTCTTCTTGTTGCCAACATACCTGAAGAAACCCTTCTTGTTACTCTTGACATCTCTTGCTAGCTGCAGCTCCAGGTGCGATTTGGCCCTCCTGATATCTTTCCTACATGCCCGAGCAATATTTTTATACTCTTCCCTGGTCATATGTCCAACCTTCCACTTCTTGTAAGCTTCTTTTTTATGTTTAAGATCCGCTAGGATTTCACCATTAAGCCAAGCTGGTCGCCTGCCATATTTACTATTCTTTCGACTCATCGGGATGGTTTGTCCCTGTAACCTCAACAGGGATTCCTTGAAATACAGCCAGCTCTCCTGGACTCCCTTCCCTTTCATGTTAGTCCCCCAGGGGATCCTGGCCATCTGTTCCCTGAGGGAGTCAAAGTCTGCTTTCCTGAAGTCCAGGGTCCGTATCCTGCTGCTTACCTTTCTTCCCTGCGTCAGGATCCTGAACTCAACCAACTCATGGTCACTGCCTCCCAGATTCCCATCCACTTTTGCTTCCCCCACTAATTCTACCCGGTTTGTGAGCAGCAGGTCAAGAAAAGCGCTCCCCCTAGTTGGCTCCCCTAGCACTTGCACCAGGAAATTGTCCCCTACGCTTTCCAAAAACTTCCTGGATTGTCTATGCACCGCTGTATTGCTCTCCCAGCAGATATCAGGAAAATTAAAGTCACCCATGAGAATCAGGGCATGCGATCTAGTAGCTTCCGTGAGTTGCCGGAAGAAAGCCTCATCCACCTCATCCCCCTGGTCCGGTGGTCTATAGCAGACTCCCACCATGACATCACTCTTGTTGCACACACTTCTAAACTTAATCCAGAGACACTCAGGTTTTTCCACAGTTTCGTACCGGAGCTCTGAGCAGTCATACTGCTCCCTTACATACAGTGCTACTCCCCCACCTTTTCTGCCCTGCCTGTCCTTCCTGAACAGTTTATAACCATCCATGACTGTACTCCAGTCATGTGAGTTATCCCACCAAGTCTCTGTTATTCCAATCACGTCATAATTCCTTGACATCACCAGGACCTCCAGTTCTCCCTGCTTGTTTCCAAGGCTTTGTGCATTTGTATATAAGCACTTGAGATAACCTGTTGATCGCCCCTCATTCCCAGTATGAGGCAGGAGCCCTCCCCTCACAGACCTTCCTGCCTGTGCTTCCTCCCGGTATCCCGCTTTCCCACTTACCTCAGGGCTTTGGTCTCCTTCCCCCGGTGAACCTAGTTTAAAGCCCTCCTCACTAGGTTAGCCAGCCTGCTGGCAAAGATGTTCTTCCCTCTCTTCGTAAGATGGAGCCCGTCTCTGCCCAGCACTCCTCCTTCATGGAACACCATCCCATGGTCAAAGAATCCAAAGCCTTCTCTCCGACACCACCTGCGTAGCCATTCGTTGACCTCCACGATTCGACGGTCCCTACCCAGGCCTTTTCCTTCCACGGGGAGGATGGACGAGAACACCACTTGCGCCTCCAACTCCTTTATCCTTCTTCCCAGAGCCACGTAGTCCGCAGTGATCCGCTCAAGGTCATTCTTGGCAGTATCATTGGTGCCCACGTGGAGAAGCAGGAAGGGGTAGCGATCCGAGGGCTTGATGAGTCTCGGCAGTCTCTCCGTCACATCACGAATCTTAGCCCCTGGCAAGCAGCAGACTTCTCGGTTTTCCTGGTCAGGGCGGCAGATAGATGACTCAGTCCCCCGGAGGAGAGAGTCCCCGACCACCACCACCCGCCTTCTCCTCTTGGGAGTGGTGGTCGTGGAACCCCCAACCTCAGGACATCGCATCTCATGCCTCCCAACCAGCGGAGTCTCCTTCCGCTTTCTCCCCCCAGACATATCATCTGGTCCACTCTCCGCAATGGTACCTGTGGAGAGAACATGAAAGCGGTTAGTTACCTGTGTCTGTGTTACTGGAACCTGGACATTCCGCTTACCTCTTCTGGAGGTCACATGTTGCCAAGCTTCTTCACTGGCCTCTTGGCTCCTCTGTGCAACCTGCTCTACATCTTTAGAGCTTTGTGCCCCTAGAAGGCTATCCTGAGTTTGGTCCAGAAAATCCTCAGTCTCTCGTATACAACGCAGGGTCATTACCTGTTGCTCCAGACCTTCAATCTTCTCTTCCAATATGGAGACCAGCTTGCACTTTGTACAGACAAAGTCGCTTCTGTCCTGTGGAAGAAAGACAAACATGGCACATCCGGTGCAGGTCACAACAGCTGAATCCCCCCCTTCCATATCACCTACCTACTACGGAGCTTCCTCAGAGACGTTGGCAAGATGTAAGCCTCACTGGGCTCACTCCAGGCGAACTCCCAGGCAAACTCCTGCTGTGAGCTGCTCTGCTGTCCCCGCTGCTCCGCTGCCGCTCAGCTGGTTCACGAGGCTCTGGCTATTTTTAAACAGCCAGGCTTCCCTGACGCAAACACACAGACACCCTAATGCCCGCCCCCTGCAGGCTAGCAGCCAATCAGACACTCACTCAGGCTCCCTCCCAGCAAACACACGCTCGGATACTTCCTCAGCAAGCAAACACACACACTCGGATACTTACCAGTCCCAGGCAAACTCCTGCTGTGAGCTGCTCTGCTGTCCCCGCTGCTCCGCTGGTTCGCTGCCGCTCAGCTGGTTCGCGAGGCTCTGTCGTAATCAATGTGTAGCTGAAGATCCTGAACTCCCTTAGTCCATAAAAGTAGCAGGAGCAACAGGACTGGTTTGTTGCCAGCCCAAAGAGAAAAGATTAAAATGAGCAAGAAGGTAAGATACACTATGGGAATTCTGCTCATGCTTCCCTGTAAATGATAGCATGTGACTCACCAATGCTACCTTCCTGAACTCTATTATTTTGGCCTGTACCTTAGTTCATTGAGAAGTCCAGGGTGGGAATAGTGGGTAGTATGCTAATTATAGAAATCCTTGGTCATATCTGTGTGTTTCAGAACTTAAAGTAAGCACTTTCTCAATTCACTGCAGTATAGACAATGATCCAGCTTTAATCTAAAACAGACTGACATTTTAGTCTAATTACTTTGTGCACAAGTGGTTCCTTGTAAATTTTCCTTGTTTGCATTGAAGCTAAAAATCTCTCTTTTCTTCCATTTTACAAAGCCAACAGGAAACAAAATGTGGTTCTGCTGCAATCCATGCTTTAGAGTTCCCCAGAACTCAGACAACAGCACGGAGTGTTCCCGGAAAAAGTTTTGGGTACAGGTATGTAACTGAGCAATTCAAGCAATGCACTCAAGTTCAGAATTACAGCTTCAAAGAGGTAACCTTAAATAGAGATGGGGCAAAACCCAACATTTTAATGTCCAAACATTTCCAGGTTTTGAGGTACTCAAAATCCAGATCTAAAGGTGAAACTGCGAGGCGAAGTTCAGATACAGATCCAAACTTCTCCAAATGCTGAGAACATCCATCTCTCCTGCCATTCATTCATGTATTTATTTGTCTAACCTCCCTTATTTAGTACCTACACTATTTATAGCATGCCAATCAGTGTAGAATATAGGTGTATGGTGTTCAGTAGGTTCAGTGTTCCAGACTGGATTCATTATCGAGGAAGGCAGCTCAGTTTAGATTCAGAGCAAATGTTCCCAGAAATATGAGGTGTTAGGATTTGCTCCATCACAGAGATAGGCTTGGCCATGACATTTACATCAGGATCTATCCAAAAGCACTCAGAGTTCAGAAGTGTTGGGGAGTTTCAAATCCAGCGTTCTGCTTCAGGTCCCTCTCTAATATATGAGCTATAAAGATGATGAGTCTAAGCATGGATTTTTCACAGACACTGCAAATTTTAATAGTATTTGTGGTCATTTTGGCATATATTTTGGTGATATTAAATATGCACAACCTGCTTTATGTAGTGTCCATAAAATGGTCTATGAATAAGTTACAGCCAGACTTAACGAAAGCAACCTATCTCTGTTCATGAAAGACTGCATCAACTATATGTCAAGTGTGTATTCATAATTTCATCTTGTATCTGATTTTTCCTCAGAAAACACTGTCAGCCACAGACAATGAATATAACAGTGGCTATTGAGGTTATTAATTATTTTTTGCATATAATTTTTGTATTTTCAAGAAGAGGTATCTTATTATCCTTCTCTTGGTCATTTTAATGGGTATTTCAATAATCACACATCTCAGATTATTATTGGCTGTGTAATGCCCACTTGATTTTGTCTCATTAATTGATAGAATTGTAGTTGCCTTTGTACCATTGTTCTGCTTCTTTCCTTTGTCTCAAAGAATGGTCTTTTGAAATTGAGTTTCTGGAACTCCAAAGAGCATTATTCGTCTTGAAACAGTTTTGCAAATAATAAATCATTCAGTGGTAATTGCTCTGTTAACAATGGATTTTCCTAAGAATAGACTGTTGAAACTTATTTCAAAATATTGAGCATGATTCTCAGAATTTATTAACATTTAAATTATTCTGAAAATTCTGCCCCAAAAATTTAGAGGTGAGAGAATGGGTTCAGATAAAATAATAAATGATCCACATGATAACTCAAACTAAACAATATCTGTTCAGGAGACAAAAATCCCTGAAAAGTTCTAACAAGTTAGTGTTAGGGGGAGGGGAAGGGAGGGAAGTGTTATGGAGAAAAAGGGTTGGGTTTTTTCCATAAATTTTTGCTATTTTTGTTTTCAGGAAGAACAGGAAGTGGAAACATTGGAAACCTCACAAGAAAACAGTCTTGAGATTTTCAGAATGCTTTGAAAACAAAAGAGTTTCAGATTCATTTATTCAGCTAAATGTGTATTCAGGTGCTTCTCCAACCCCACACATCTTGTTTATGAACAATTTGAGACCCATTTGGCTCTCTCTCCCCACTGGATTCACAATCAGGCATTTCCACTGACTTCCTAAGTAGTCATGATTTGCAGAACTATGACAATGAAGAATTAACTGGTACTAGCCACAGATTTATTATGTGTCAGAGTGACAGAGTGTCAGAGTGAGATATTAAGTCCACTGGCCATGAATTTTTGAGGCCAAGTTTTTTCTAACTAGGAATATATGTAATGAACTGACTATTTGCTGTTGGAGTATGTGTTTGTTCTCTACTGGATAGAATCAGAACTTCTCAACTGTGTATCATAAACCCTAGATTCCTAACAGCTAATAGAGATTCTCCTTTACCTTAAGTAGTACAGTCATGTGTATTTGGGAATGAGGATTTAAATTTTCTCACTGCTGCTGCCATGAAGATCAGAGTGGCCATGGTGTGGACATTAGCAAAGGATCTGATCATTTAGTTATTACACGATTATTATTCTGCAGCACTCCCCTTCCAACTGCTTATTGGACTGACACTGAAAATGGTGGTACCACCCAGCCATACTTCTAATCAGCAGCAAGGAGGGAAGGGAGATTGGAGTCCACCTAATCAGCAGCTTCCAAAGAGGAGGCTAAAATATTAATTCTGTCTCCACTTATGTCAAGAAACATTATTTTGGCAAAATCAAATCAGACAACTCCACTGGAATCAAAGGCAAAGAGCAGAAATGTGTGTTAAATAAGTCCCATTATGGGAAGAAAGAAAGATGATCCACAGGGAGTGTGTAAAGAAAGAATGAAAAAGAAAGGTTGAACCCTGAGCGGGGTTTTAAAGGGTCTAAAACACTGAAGCCTTGTGACACTATAAAAGTGGAATGATATATGTGTTTCCTCATTGGGATTACGGGTTGCTATTAAAAATATCTTTCACATAAAGCTATAGTGTTGGTACTGCAAGGCTAATGTTTTTTGGGGGCGGGGGGAGGAGTAAATTCTCTCTTTGAGCTGAGAGTAAACTTTGTAGCCCTTGTGGTAAACACAGTGGCTTAGACCACAACCATCCTTGTAGGCATACAATAGGTTTCTGGAAATACATGGCAGTAAATATGATTGACCCTTTTGCTATAAACGCACTGACTCCTATTTCAAGAGCTAAAGGAAAATTCCCTACAGCTACTAGGCACATAGGACCTATGGCACAGAGAAGAGAAGTTCCAATTCCACACACTAGAGGGCAGCAATAGACATATCCAATAGCCATGGTATTTCACTAACATAGGGTAATCAAAGCACAGAGAGGCTAAGTGACTTGTGAAAGGTTACAGACTCATTCAGTTGCAGAATGAGAAATACTGGTTCCTGACTCTCAGCCCTGTCATCATTCCACTATACATAATCTGACCTACTGTGAAATGGACTTTTCTTTAATACATATAAAGTTTGCTATAAGTGCATTTTTGGTGTCAGGCATTGACAAAAATTGACTGCAAGCTTGGGTGGAAAGGAACTAAACTTTGTTTTGAAATCAGTGATATATTTTGTACATGCAATTGTTTCCTAATAATCTGAAAGTCCTATAAAGTCAATTTGCAAATTGTCCTAATGTCTAGACCTCTAATGTCCATATACAAAGTCACATAGACTTATCATAATAATAAATATAGGTAAGTGAAATGCTTGGCCTACAGAGGTAAATGTCAAAATGCCCATACCTTTTAGTGTCAGTTAAAAGTAAATAAATCTAATGAATGATGATTAGGTTATGGCTTGAAATCCATTCTGGGGTGACTCAAATTAAATTATCTGAGAAATGATGCAACTGTAAAAATCTTACATTTTGGATACAAAGAAACTCTTGATTGAGTAACCATGTATATTATTACACTTGTCACCATGTCAAGATTGCTATAGCCCAAGGTGCCCTTAGCATACATGGAGAAATCTCTTTGCTGTCAATGTGCATCATTTGAGGCCAGTATTTACATGGTTCTTCTGAAAATGGAGCAGTACTGGAGCACTTTGTAGGAAGACTGCTTTGAGCATTACCTAGTATAACAGTCCTTGATTGTCTTGAAACCTTCCTGATAACAGACACCTTGGCTAGAACTTGGCTAGACCATCTCTTGAAGTTTTCAGACCAAGACTGGATGGCTTTTGGGAAGATATACATTAGCAAAACACAAGTTATAGGGCTCAGTACTGTGGTAAGTAGGTGAATTCCTGAGGCCTCCGATATACAGGAGGTCAGACTAGATGAGGTAATGGTCCCTTCTGGTCTTAAAATCTATAACTCTATGATCTGAATCTCACTTCCTTCCTTAGAGCCATATTATGTAAAATAATAAGCAATGATTTTAATGGGACTTGCATGTGCTCAAGATTTGGTCTGCAGTGATAAAACATTTGATACAGTTGAAGGTAATCAAGGCCTGTTTTTTTCTGTCTATTTCTCTAGTGTCCTTTTTAAAAAATATTGTAATTATAAGTGGTTAAATATTCAATGTCAAAAATATTTGTTGAAATTGTATCCCTTTTTCTGTTCATTTTGAAATTTGCAATGAATGATTGGTCACCTATGTCATAAGTATTATCCTATTGTTTCTTCCACCTGATTGGAAGCTTCTTACACATCAGAAAAATGAATAGCAAATGTCAAACTGTGCATGTCTGCTCCAGATTTTTAGATGAATATTGATTGTGGTAACATTTGAGAAACTTTGGGGATCCACAGACATTTTCACAAATAAGCTAGCGGTTTTGAAAATACTTTCAAACACTGAATGACATGATCCCATCAAAAACAAGGGAGTGAAATAACCATTTTTTTTTAAATTCAAAAATACTTGTTTAAAACTGTCTGTATTTCTTCCATTACTTTTAATTACCATTACGATCCCAGACAGTTTAAACCACTGCAAAATGCAGTGTTTTGTTTCTTTACCGTTGGATGCTGGCAGCATTTTTATTTATTTATAAGTAAATGTGGGAGCTCTTTCTTTGTGGCTGTGAAGCTACAATAAAGAAACTTGGAAGCAGAGATCAAGTAACAGGACCAGCAGAAACTAATGTTTCTATCTTTACCGGCCTTTTGCATATTTGTTTGCGTTCAAACTTAATGATGGCATTCAATAGGCAGACAGACAATATGATGATGTGATGTGGTATAAAAGTTTTATCAGTATATATTGGGGATGACTGCCCAATTTACAAGTAGTGAGGCCAAGAGCCAGTTAAACAAGTCATCTCAAACAATAGGCCACTCACTTTAGTGAGTCTTTTGCCCGATTACATTGCTTAGGTGGTATGAAAGGGTTGTAATCTGGCTGCAAATGCCCATCAAAAAATTCCTTTGGCATAGGGGAACTCGCCGCTGATTATTACTATGTCAGATCTGTGTCTGTGCCTCTGCCTCCCCCTCTGCATAGGGGACGTGAAAACACAGAAGATGCTATGCTGGGGCTAGGGAGGGGCATGGCAGAGTTCTGTTTTGCTATGCAAATTCTATCCTGGCACAGGGTCCATTAAGAACCCTACATAAGTGTTACGAATTAGAGCTACTGTCAAGCAAATCTATTGTATTACAGGGCTACGGTGACCTTTGGAATTTGGGAGCTTCAGCCAGCTTCACAGAGCCAGAAATGTGAAATGCTCAGGGAGATTACAAAGGCTACTAAAATAAAAATCTCAATAATAATGGGAAAGGAGGACTTGTGGCACCTTAGAGACTAACAAATTTATTTGAGCATAAGCTTTTGTGAGCTACAGTATCCACTGAAAGTATCCACTGAATGCATCCAATGAAGTGAGCTGTAGCTCACGAAAGCTTATGCTCAAATAAATTTGTTAGTCTCTAAGGTGCCACAAGTCCTCCTGTTCTTTTTGTGGATACAGACTAGCACAGCTGCTACTCTGAAACCTGTCAGTAATAATGGGGGATTTCAACTATCCCCATATTGACTGAGTTCATGTCACCTCAGGACAGAATGCAGAGATAAAGTTTCCTGACACCTTAAATGACTGCTTCCTAGAGCACCTAGTCCTGGAACCCACCAGAGGAGAGGCAATTATTGATTTAGTCCTACGTGGAGCACAGGATCTAGTCCAAGAGGTGAATATAGCTGAACTGCTTGTTAATAGTGACCATAATATAACTAAATTTAACATCCCTGTGGCAGGGAAAACACCACAGCAGCCCAACACTGCAGCATTTAATTTCAGAAAAGGGGACTACACAAAAATGAGGAAGTTAGTGAAATAGATATTAAAAGGTATAGTGCAAAAAGTAAAATCCCTTCAAACTGCCTGGAAACTTTTTAAAGACACCATAATAGAGGCTCAACTTAAATGTATAACCCAAATTAAAAAAAAAACAAACCATAGTAAGAGAACCAAAGAAGAGCCACTGTGGCTAAACAACAAAGTAAAAGAATCAGTAAGAGGCAAAAAGGAATCCTTTAAAAAGTGGAAGTTAAATCCTAGTGAGGAAAGTAGAAAGGAGCATACATTCTGGCAAGTGAAGTGTAAAAATATAATTAGAAAGACCAAAAAAGAATTTGAGGAACAGCAAGCCAAAGACTCAAAAAGTAATAGCAAAAAAAATGTAACTACATCAGAAGCAGGAAGCCCACTTCTCATGGGGCCACTGTACGATTAAGGTGCTAAAGGAGCACTCAAGAATGATAAAGCCATTGCAGAGAAACTAAATGAATTCTTTGAATTGGTCTTCATGGCTGAGGATGTGAGGGAGATTCCCAAACCTGAGCCATTCTTTTTAGGTGACAAATCTGAGGAACTGTCCCAGATTTAGGTGTCATTAGAGGAGGTTTTGGAACAAATTGATAAACTAAACAGTAATAAGTCACCAGGACCAGATGGTATTCACCAGAGAGTTCTGAAGGAACTCAAATGTGAAATTGCAGAATTAGTAACTGTGGTATATAATCTATAATTTAAATCAGCTTCTGTACCAAATGACTGGAGGATGACTAATGTGATGCCAATTTTTAAAAAAGGCAATTGTAGGCCGGTAAGCTGCACTACCAGGCAAACTGGTCGAAACTATAGTAAAGAAAAAAACTGTCAGACACATAGATGTACATAATTTGTTGGGGAAGAGTCAACAAGGTTTTTGTAAAGGGAAATCATGACTCACCAATCTACTAGAATTCTCCCGGAGGGGGTCAACAAGCATGTGGACAGGGATTGTAATGGGGCTCAACTCACCAATGCGGCCCCTCCTGCTGGCTGCCCTGGAAATTAGCTCTGGTTTGCTGGTGCACCTTCATCTAGTGGCATCTCGCCACCATCACTTCTGCCATCAGGACCCATGTCACTCTGAGGACCATGGTGTCCTCTTCTGGATACTGCGCTCCGGCTGTGCCCCACTCGGTTCTCTCATCCCCATCCCATTTCTGGGGGGCAGCAGTCCTCTGTCCAGACACTTGCTTCAGTGACAGGCTGCAGTCCACAGTCAAGCCAGCTGCATCAGTGGCAACTAGGGCCAAAGGATGGGACCAGCAGTCACAAGCTGCATCACCCTCAACCGCCACCATCTGTTTCCCTGTGCCACTTCCCCACAGCCATAGCACCT
This sequence comes from Dermochelys coriacea, assembly GCF_009764565.3. Classification (NCBI taxonomy): domain Eukaryota; kingdom Metazoa; phylum Chordata; order Testudines; family Dermochelyidae; genus Dermochelys; species Dermochelys coriacea. The sequence continues at coordinate 92,288,948 of NC_050073.1, read as the reverse complement.
TATCCGCCCTTGTATCAGGGCCTCAATCTGGCAGAGGTCATCTGGGAGCTCACTCGTGCTCCTCTGACTCCACCCAGCACTGCTCAGACCATGGTGCTGTCTCTTCTCCCTCTTTCAGGGTAGCCAATCCTCTCTCTACAAACTCCAAGGAGTGACTGAAGATGCTCTGTTCAGCACCCCTTCTTATATGGCCCGACCTGGCCCAGATTGGCTGTCTCTCTAAACCTCCTGATTGGCTGTCTCTACAAATCCTTTCCTAATTGGCTGTTTCCTGTGCAGGCTCCCTGGGCTGCTTTAACCCCTTTTCCAGTGGATATAGTGTACTTAGATTTTCAGAAAGCCTTCAACAAGGTCCCTTACTAAAGGCTCTTAAGAAAAGTAAGCCGTCATGGGATAAGAGAAAAGGTCCTCTCGTAGACTGGTAACTGGTTAAAAGATAGGAAACAAAGGATAGGAATAAATGGTCAGTTTTCAAAATGGAGAACGGTAAATAGTGGTGTCCACCAGGGGTCTGTACTATTCAACATATTCAGAAATGATCTGGAAAAAGAGGTAAACAGTGAGGTGGCAAAATTTGCAGATGATACAAAACTATTCAAGATAGTTAAGTCCCAGGCAGACTGTGAAGATTTACAAAAGGACCGCTCAAAACTGGGTTACTGGGCAACAAAATGGCAGATGAAATTCAATGCTGATAAATGCAAAGTAATGCACACTGGAAAACATAATCCCAAGTATACGTATAAAATGATGGGGTCTAAATTAGCTGTTCTCCAAGAAAGTGATCTTGGAGTCGTGGATAATATTCTGAAAACATCCACTCAATGTGCAGTGGCAGTCAAAAAAGCAAACAGAATGCTGGGAATCATAAAGAAAGGGATAGATAAAAAGACAGAAAATATCATATTACCTCATAATCCATGGTATGCTCACATCTTGAATACTGTGTGCAGATGTGGTTGCCCCATCTCAAAAAAGATATATTGGGATTGGAAAAGGTTCAGAAAAGGGCAACAAAAATGATTGGGGTATGGAATAGCTTCTGTATGAGGAGAGATTAGTAAGGCTGGGACTTTTCACCTTGGAAAAGAGATAAGTAAGGGGGATATGACTGAAGTCTATAAAATCATGACTGGTGTGGAGAAAGTAAATAAGGAAGTGTTATTTACTCCCATCTCATAACACAAGAACTAGGGGTCACCAAAAGACATTAATAGGCAGCAGATTTAAAACAAACAAAAGGAAGTATTTTTCACACAACTCACAGTCAGTCTGTGGACCTCTTTGCCAGGGGATGTTGTGAAGGTCAAGACTATAACAAGGTTCAAAAAAGAACCAGATAAATTCTTGGAGGATAGGTCCATCAATGGCTATTAGCCAGGATGGGTAGGGATAGTGTCCCTAGCCTTGTTTGCCAGAAGCTGGGATTAGGCGACTGGAGATGGATCACTTGATGATTACCTACTCTGTTCATTTCCTCTGGGGCACCTGGCATTGGCCACTGTTGGAAGACAGGATACAGGGCTAGATGGACCTTTAGTCTGATCCAGTATGGCCGCTCTTATGTTCTTATGTTCAGACTCCGCATCTGCATTTAGCAAACTTCTGGTGCAGGAGAAAATCCTGCTCGGTATCTCTATATAGATGATGACATTTTGCATATAACATGTTATCATTTCAAAGAGAATCTGATAAAGATGAAGTAGAATATATCAGAATTCTCAAACAGGCTGAGATTTTCAAGATAAGGATTTAACAAACACCTAAAGCAGATTGGCAGGATTTCCACTTTCAACTAATCCAGTTTTAGGGTTTAGTCATTACTGTGTCCTTGAGTTTTCTAAATAAGACACCTGTCAGTCCTTCCTTCCCTTACAGCTTTCAATAGAAAAACTACTAAATTCTATCATACCACTTTCTAACGTATCTAGTCCTCTTAATACCCGCAACTGATGTCTCAAGTGACTATTTTCCCGTCCTTACTTTTCCTCCTCTCTTTGAAAGCCCTGGTGAATATGGCACTTTGCCTGAGATGTAATGCCTCTTGGTACTTCTGTTTTGCCAATGCATAGCAGCACTCCTAGGGACATCAGCTCATAGTCACAACTGAACACTGGATTTCTCTCCAGAATTTATCTAAACTATTCAAACCTCTTAAGTATGCAAAATTACATTTCAATCTCCCAATAAAAGCCTTTCCTGTGGCATTAAGGTATTTATGGTGTCCTTGCTGGAACCCAAAAATAGAAAAGAAAAAAAAGTCTTGTAATAGAAGAAGGAAGTATGATGTCCCCGTAATGTTAAAAGGTGTGGAAAAATCTGATTACTGTATTATCACAATTACTTGCACCACAAAGACAATGAGGAGTCCGGTGGCACCTAAAAGACTAACAAATTTACTTGGGCATAAGCTTTTGTGGGTAAAAAACCCATTAAGAAGTTAGTATTTAAGGTGTCACTGGACTCCTCATTTTTGTGGATACAGACTAACATGGCTACCCCTCTGATACTTGCACCACAAAGGGCACTGTTGCCAACAGCAGTTCTGAACTGGGTCACAGGTTAATGTAGCAGCAAAAACATTCCAGCAAGTTTGGGACCTAATCAATGAGTTATTCTCTGCATGTCACCACACCAAGCAACACTGAGTTTGTCATACCAATGGTGACATGCATATAGTTCTCAACCTGTGGGGTCCCTGTTGCTGCAAAGGGGATAGAAGAGGAGGAAGAGAGGGGAAAAATAGGAAAGGTGATTGGATAGAATGGAATGGGAAGGATGAGATGGGTAGCATTCTGGAGCACTAGATAGCAAACTTGGGTCCTCCTATTTGGACTGGACTATATTTGTTTTAACTGAGCCCCTGATAAATCTCTGCCTATTTTGTGTAAAACCCATGAACTGTTCTATCTCCTGAGGCTATGTGCTGACTACAATTTAGATCCAAGAGTGTTCATGTGGTTGTGGATGGATGAACTGAATGTCTTTCTCCAGCAAGACGTCCTGAACCACCATGGAGTGGAACATGGATAGTTGTTCTTGCACTGGAGGGAGATTTAAAGCAGCAACTAAAACCCTGTGGTGGTCCCTGCAATGTAAATCTACTGTAGCAGAAATATCTCTATACTTGTGCCTATCAATCAAAGTCTGTGTGAATCCTCAGACTCTTCTATTATATTGATCCTTTTTGTTTCCTGCTATAAAACCATCTGCTTACTGACTCTGGGAGCTTCAATCATTACAGCTGCATTTATGCTGCCATATAAGAGCTATTTTCCTAGCTCTCTTTTATTTTACTGGCAAATTTATTTACTGCTTAACTATATTGGACTCATGGAAATATATAGAATATGAACAGCTAATGAATTAATTATGATCAGCAGTATTACCAATTGCAATGAGTAGCTGATTCATCTGCGCAATTCTGGTGATGTCCCAGGGTGTTAGTTATTTGCTCAAGCAAAATGGGCCATAATTTAGAAAGGAATTTTTTTTTATTCTTCATAACCTTGCAGTGACTGTGACAAAGGTGAAAAATAAACACTGTAGTGTTTCAAAAAGTACTCTCAGTTTCTTCAGCAGTTATCTGGGTGCTTAGGGAAATGGGCTGATGCTCATGCCAAGTAGTGATTACACTTCTCCAGATATGCTGGGGATATTTTCACTACTAGGATTCAGTGTGCAAAAGCCCCATCTGCACTCTGTGTGTGTGTGTGTAGGTGAGTGTGTCTGTGCAAAACCAAAACCCACAGAGTCAGGATTCCCCCCCCCCCCATATCCCCAAAGTTTCCTGTTTTGGCCCACCTCTAATAGAAAAAGACACACACAACAGGAATTGTTTTTGTTTTGCCAACCTCGTCAGTTGAGAATTGCTTGTGCTGAAAAACCAAAACTGATCTGGGTCCCAACTAGACTGATTGGGGATTTTCCATCAAAATGGTTTTGGTTTTCTTTTGTTTTGTTTTTGACAGAAAATGAAGTTTCTGAAAAATCAATTATCTCCACGGAAAAAAATCAGTTTTGCTGAAAAACTTTGAATCAATGTAAAATATTTTATTTTAGGTCATGTCAAACCAAAGCAAAAACTGTTGGTTTGTTGAACTTAATTGAAACATTTTGGTTTGGGTCAGTTAGACATTAATCTGTTCTTGCCTGAGCTTTTGTGGTGTTTCATGAGAGTTATAACTCTAGGGTCTGATTCTCCCATTTTCCTCTATAGGACAAGTTTCCTTCCTGGATAGCATCTCTTATGTTGCACTGCTATATCTCTTCTGGTTGACCTGCTGTGGTACCTCATGGGAGTAACTTGACCACAATGTATCATGCATCACCTCTTAGGCTTATATCACTCATTCCTGTGCAATTATGAGATGGCACAGTCCATAGACTGGATATCACTGAGAACTTCAGTAGATTCCAGTGCGGTTTCCAGCGTCCAGTGTTCCTTTGGAGTGAATACTGTAATGTAAGGGGTCATTCTGAATTGCTCTCTGGCTGGTTATAGATCAAAGCCAGAGTCATTTTGATCATGCTTTCAGAGGCTTTTGCTACTGGCCATTAATTGTTTCTTTGGTGGCCTTGGGTGACTGAACTGAACTATTCTTTTGAGGTTCCTGTCATACCTAAGACATAAAAGTCTGTAGGTGATGATGGGCAATTATACATCATCACTGAGGGATGTCCCCAGGAAAACACTAATGTTTCCATCAATGTAATATTCCCATTGATGTCAGTGGGTATTGGATGGAACCCTTTTGGAGGGGATTTTCTTGGACAGACTAAGTCAGTTCAAGACTTTGGCCAACACTTTCACCACACCATAGTCCTTTAAAACTCATCTGTCAGGTCTGTTATGAAATTTTTTTCTACAGTTATACAATTAGCTCATGTTGTTCCCCAGTTCATACCACCAAACCGACAAGGTTTAATTATTTTAATACTCTCTTAATGCAGCTCAGCAGGGCTTCCGCCTTTCTCCAAAAGCTTTTTTCTCTGAAAAAGGGGGAGAAGAGGTGGAATGACCACTCTTGGGGCTCATTCCCTTCTCCCTCCCCACTGCCCTGCCTCAGTTTGTTGTACCTATAAGATACCCTTACATTTTTTTCTAATTGGTAATGATAATATGGGGATGTAATCAGAAAGTTTCAGTGTATTTTTAGGAATCGTCTGTATTATATTGTACAGTGTCTTGAGCATCTTAACATGGAGAAGAGTGCTGGTTAGAAATACTGAACCTAAAATTCAGAAGTGCACAACTCCAGTTAAAGTAAATGGGATCAGTTCATACTCAGCTTTCCTGAAAATCAGGCCCATTCCATGTTATTATTACTTCTGTGAATATGCCTCACCACTCCTCCAGTGCTCCCCTAGAGCCCACTATGTTTTCAGTGCTCCCTAGATGGGATTGTCTTTCTGAAATAGGCCTAAATCCCAGCTAAAGTTAACATATTCCCAGAGTTTCACTGGACTACATCATTATGGAGTGGGAGAAGTGGTAAGACGAAAACCCTTAGAAGTTCATTGCTGTGCCTGCTAAGAGGTGACAGAGATGCTAGAATGTAAGTGAGCAATTAGCAAAACCATCTTCTGATTAGCTTAGCTAAATTCATGTGTCTCTCAAACTAATTCAGCCAGATATGAAGACTCATTGCCAGTTCTACCAGGTGATAGGGAATCAGCATCTGAATGGTGTGGCTAGGGCTATCTTTGATGCATATTGCATTCACAGTGTTGGTCACCTCCTCATTGAAAAAGACAAAAAAGACAAAGGAAAGGTCAAGACAAGGCAGCAAATATTATTAGAGGCATGAGAAGTCTCTGGGGATTCTATAGAAGAAGAAAATTAGGAATAACTCCACTAAAGTTAAAATAAAATTAAATTAAATTAAAATAAAAGTGTGATCAGACTCAGGCCCTGTATCTTTAGATTAGAAAAAGGAAGACTTACAAGCAGATATGTTAAATATACTGTAATGAAGTGGTTTGCATGTTTGCATACCATTGCCTTTTACTGGATCAGAACTGCTCGATTATGTGTCATAGGCTCAACAACTAAATGGGATTCTCTGTTAAATAAAGTGGTAAGTGCTTGTGCTTTTGGAGCAGAAAGAGCTGAATTCTATTCCGAATGTCCCTATAAAGTGATGTGTAGCATAGTCAAAAACAGTCATGGATTTGTTACAATATACAAAATAATGAATGGTATAGAGAAAGCTGTTTGAGATTCTCTTATTTATTTTTTCTCATAACATAAAAAGGAAGACAAAATTAAATCATCAAATTAAAAGGCAATGTGGAACCTGTAGCCTGCAGGGGTCTGTTGGAATTATAGATAGATGGAGAAAGAGAATTAATTGTTTTATATTAAATCTGATCATTCTTTAGCTTGATTTATTTCCATTTAGGGCTGGATGAAAAAGCTGAAATAAAATGAATAAGAATCGTTATGAATCTGGGCACAAAATCAAACTATAGTCGAGCTCCACAACATTGAAATTAACTATTTTGCATTATGCTATACCCCTCAGCTTTTCCTAGTCCCATCTGGGAAAATTCACAAGAAAGCCTTTTCTTTGAGACTTAATTTTACAAACCCCAACATGTTTGAATACAACTGGACATAAATCCAAATGTTTGGGTGCTTCTCTGAATTGGCGTTTTGAAACTCTGGAGGTTCACCCATCACTGCAGAAGCTGAAGCTCGCTATTCTTTGTAATCTTTTTTCCCTTTAATTGACATGACTTTTTTTATCTAGCTTTTCCTCTCTCTTAATCTAATGCAGCTGAATTATTAAAGACTTTATCTTTCTCATCCATCCTCTGAAATGCAGTCAGAGAACACTAATGTCCAAGTGAATTAAGTATGGCCAGCTTAATTTTGAAAGCTTGCGGAGGCCTCACTTCTCCTCTATTTTAAGAATTAAGCCAAAGCTCCCTGGCTCACAATTAGTGCCTGCTGAGCCTCCAGAGAAGGCTGCGCACTGAATACCAGTAAGTGGAAATTGAAAAGTAATGACAAAATGTGCATCCAATAGTCCATTAACAGGGCTATTCTTACATTGGGTCAAGTTCCAAAATGCCCTGGTAAGGTTTATTTAATGGCTATCCAGCTATTTTTCAGTTGCCTAACACTCTGTCCAACCATATTAGCAGAAACTGCTTTCTGTTACATGCAACTTCCAGTTACCTCAAGGGCATTTGGGTCCTTCCAATACGTGGAGTACTAAGGCAAACTTGTCCCCTATCAACATTTACATGACTTTGAATCACAACAATTTGTCACTCAGTAAATGAATGGTTTCAGAGTAGCAGCCGTGTTAGTCTGTATTCGCAAAAAGAAAAGGAGTACTTGTGGCACCTTAGAGACTAACAAATTTATTAGAGCATAAGCTTTCGTGAGCTACAGCTCACTTCATCGGATGCATTTGGTGGAAAAAACAGAGGAGAGATTTATATACACACACACAGAGAACATGAAACAATGGGTTTATCATACACACTGTAAGGAGAGTGATCACTTAAGATAAGCCATCACCCACAGCGGGGGGGGAAAGGAGGAAAACCTTCCATGGTGACAAGCAGGTAGGCTAATTCCAGCAGTTAACAAGAATATCAGAGGAACAGTGGGGGGTGGGGTGGGGTCGGGGGGAGAAATACCATGGCACTGCGATGGGTACCCGCATGGCCCCACAGTATGCCAACATTTTTATGGCTGACTTAGAACAACGCTTCCTCAGCTCTCGTCCCCTAATGCCCCTACTCTACTTGCGCTACATTGATGACATCTTCATCATCTGGACCCATGGAAAAGAAGCTCTTGAGGAATTCCACCATGATTTCAACAATTTCCATCCCACCATCAACCTCAGCCTGGACCAGTCCACACAAGAGATCCACTTCCTGGACACTACGGTGCTAATAAGCGATGGTCACATAAACACCACCCTATATCGGAAACCTACTGACCGCTATTCCTACCTACATGCCTCTAGCTTTCATCCAGATCATACCACTCGATCCATTGTCTACAGCCAAGCGCTACGATATAACCGCATTTGCTCCAACCCCTCAGACAGAGACAAACACCTACAAGATCTCTATCATGCATTCCTACAACTACAATACCCACCTGCTGAAGTGAAGAAACAGATTGACAGAGCCAGAAGAGTACCCAGAAGTCACCTACTACAGGACAGGCCCAACAAAGAAAACAACAGAACGCCACTAGCCATCACCTTCAGCCCCCAACTAAAACCTCTCCAACGCATCATCAAGGATCTACAACCTATTCTGAAGGACGAGCCATCGCTCTCTCAGATCTTGGGAGATAGACCAGTCCTTGCTTACAGACAGCCCCCCAATCTGAAGCAAATACTCACCAGCAACCACACACCACACAACAGAACCACTAACCCAGGAACCTATCCTTGCAACAAAGCCCGTTGCCAACTCTGTCCACATATCTATTCAGGGGATACCATCATAGGGCCTAATCACATCAGCCACACTATCAGAGGCTCGTTCACCTGCGCATCTACCAATGTGATATATGCCATCATGTGCCAGCAATGCCCCTCTGCCATGTACATTGGCCAAACTGGACAGTCCCTACGTAAAAGAATGAATGGACACAAATCAGACGTCAAGAATTATAACATTCAAAAACCAGTTGGAGAACACTTCAATCTCTCTGGTCACTCGATCACAGACCTAAGAGTGGCTATACTTCAACAAAAAAGCTTCAAAAACAGACTCCAACGAGAGACTGCTGAATTGGAATTAATTTGCAAACTGGATACAATTAACTTAGGCTTGAATAGAGACTGGGAATGGATGAGTCATTACACAAAGTAAAACTATTTCCCCATGGTATTTCTCCCCCCCACCCCACCCCCCACTGTTCCTCTGATATTCTTGTTAACTGCTGGAATTAGCCTACCTGCTTGTCACCATGGAAGGTTTTCCTCCTTTCCCCCCCCGCTGTGGGTGATGGCTTATCTTAAGTGATCACTCTCCTTACAGTGTGTATGATAAACCCATTGTTTCATGTTCTCTGTGTGTGTGTATATAAATCTCTCCTCTGTTTTTTCCACCAAATGCATCCGATGAAGTGAGCTGTAGCTCACGAAAGCTTATGCTCTAATAAATTTGTTAGTCTCTAAGGTGCCACAAGTACTCCTTTTCTTTTTAGTAAATGAATGTAAATGTACCGCATGGCTAACCTCAACAGCTGTTACAAAGACAAAGCCACCAGGAGGCCTGTGCTAGCTCATGTCTCTTTTATGATGCATCCTTTAATCTAAATTAGATCTGCAGAGAACTTTTTAAAGATAGGCAGTGGTGTGTTATTGGCAGAGGGAATTTTATGTGCTATGATTGACCACTCTCGAGATGAAAGTATTTTGTCTACAGAAAGGACCCAGCACGCATGAGTAGCAATACAAGATTTGACCACACCATCCTGCCTCTGGAGACTGAGAGGTCCACAAACTCTTTCATGGTGTCCTTCCAACTGTAGAGGATTTAGCCCCTTTGCCAGCCAATGGGAGCAAACAAACAAACAAAGGTTGGACAATCAGAGTAGAGGAAAAAAATTAATCTGAGCAGCAGAGCAGTATAGTGTCCCCTGGACGAAGATGCCCCGGGCAACCGCCCTGAGTGCCTGCCCCTAGAACCAGACCAGTAACCATTAAATAAAAAAGCATTTTCATCATTCTAGTCAGATGAACCAAATTTGAATCAATAATAACCTAGAAATGAAAGGCTTTGCATCCTACCTCTGAGGAATCCAATCTGTTTCTTGGAGGACATTTTTGTTCTTACCTTACACTAAGCTGCTGAGATGCAGTCAGAGCTGTGTTTGTCAAACTCTCACTGGCCTGTATTCACAATGTAAATGATACTGTGCTGACTCCTGCCAATTCACTGCTGACTTTGACAGACAGTAGTTCTGAGATCTCTTCCGAAAACAGAACTGATTTAAGGTTCAGGTGCATTTGGACACTTGCATGTTGGCTTCCCTTTCAGATGTGGTGGACATCCCGGAAAAAACAGCAATGCACACACACAATCTCCTTGAGGCATCAGCTTTATACAGTTCTGCAACATAAGGTAACTCCCTAACTGAACCTCAAGCCCGTTATTAGTCCCGCTGCATAACAAACTTATAATACACAAATGTATGTCTTCCAAAAAAGAGCCCTGTATATTATAGAAAGGTTCATGAGTCTGAAAAGATTTTAAGGTATTCTTTACAAAGACCCTCCTTCTCATTAAAAATGAAAAAGTGGATCTTGCTTTTGTATTCACTGAGGAGAAGCAAATCAGAAACAAACTAAACTAGGGACATGGAACCAATCCCTTGCTATATGGTGCTGTTTCAATATGATCAAATATTTTGGTTCCTATAAAAATATTCATTTTCCTTCTATGACAAAGTGCAGTTAGGTTGGCAAATGTTGTTATGTGTAAAGCTCATATCCTAATCGGATACAAATTGCTCTTTTATTGCCCCAGATACATGCTAAACAATGTGGACCATTAAGATCTGTCTCCTGGTGGATCACTATATTTAATCCTTCCTTATGCATTATTTAATATAGATCAAATCACCGCATGCATGATATCCCCTTCATCATCAGAGTACTACTGTGTGTGCCACACTCTTCAGAGGGGAAGCTACAGTTGTAGTATTCGAAAATAAAGCTTGGTGTAGTGATGGTCAGTTTGTTGATCCTATTCTGCCTGTGCGATGGAAGAACAGGTGCACAATCAATGAAATAAAAAGGAAAGCAATATAAAATGGATAAAGGGATTATTTATTTATTTTTACATAACATAAGAAAGCTGCAAAAAGTTCCGCGGTGCTGTGGGTTATTATTGATCGGTGTTACTGACCTCCTTCGTAAATTACTTTTGAGATCTATTCATGAAAAGGCCTATATAAGAGCTAGATATTTTAAAATGTATTATTAATTATTATTATTATTTATTTAAATGAATCCCATCACTATAGTATCTGAGTTGCTGATTCAGGGTCAGATTTTTAAAGGGCTTCTTGTCTTTTGGGTACATGCATTCACACTCCTGTGTAATTACTACAATGGTGAATTCACTTTGGGAAAATATTTGTGCAAGGCAGCATCTGACTGAGCATACACATTTGGCATGTGCACAAAAGCAAACCCTACAAAAACATGGTCCTTGTGGTAAGTGATAAAAAAAATCGTAAACTATACAAATAAGGGTAACAATTCCTCGGGCTTTCAGTCCTCATGCTTCAGGGCAACAACAGATCACTAGCTGTGGGGTCAGGAAGAAATGTCCATCACCCAGCAGTTTGTAGTACTAGATGATTAGGTAGGTGCCTTAGAGGTAAAAAGGGTTGTTTTTCCCCTGTGATGAATCCACTAAATGTCAGTGCCTAAAGCAGGATGCTAGGCTAGATGGACCATTAGTCTATCTCTCCTGATGCATCATATTTTGCATTATACTAACAAACCTTTTATTTCCAGGGGTTAGTAATGCTGCAGTAAAGATTCTCTCCAAACATTCAGCACAGACAGTTCTGCCTAGGAGCCTTTACTTTAAAAAAATGTAAAAAAATTATGTTGGCTGTTTTCAAAACCATAGTAGGGGTTTTAGAAATCTTATCTCTATAACAAACTGAGCCAGAACCCTGTATCTGAATACTCCAGAATTTGGAGAAAGTTAAGATCTAGATGTGGATCCAGATCAGAAGTTAGCAGCTGTGCACTGTCTCTAATTCTTTGACCTTTTTTCTTTGACCATTATGCCTCTGTCAAGTGGAATTGCTTAAGTGGCTTACATGTGTTGATACAAAGAGGCAGCAAAAAGAAAAGGAGTACTTGTGGCACCTTAGAGACTAACAAATTTATTAGAGCCGATGAAGTGAGCTGTAGCTCACGAAAGCTTATGCTCTAATAAATTTGTTAGTCTCTAAGGTGCCACAAGTACTCCTTTTCTTTTTGCGAATACAGACTAACACGGCTGCTACTCTGAAACCTGTAAAAAAGAGGCAGCAGTGATCATTAGAATTAAGCTTGTAAAGATTTCAGGTGGGATGAAATTCAGATACTCATAGCAACACACACACACACAAACACATTTGTAGAAACCTGCTTGAGATGAATATTCCTCAAGCAGTTTTCTACAAATACTCTAAATTATGTAAGTGCATCTCTCTCACTCTCTCCCTGTGCCAAACAGCTACTCATAATCGTGGACATTGCCTTTGCTTACCTTAAAGCTGAGCCAATAACATCCAAACACATACACTTTTCAGCTATATTACTAATGAGCAAAATGCCCAAATCCCAGCAAAATGTCTATTTTACATTGCGACTGGAAAGACACAATCCCTCTGGTTCAATCTGCTAAACTCTATCGCCTAATTAAAAAAAAATCCCTCCTCACTCTTCTCTTCTGCAGATTAAACAAGCCCAGTTCCCTCAGCCTCTCCTCATAAGTCATGTGCCCCAGCCCCCTGATCATTTTTGTTGCCCTCTGCTGGACTCTCTCCAATTTGTCTACATCCTTTCTGTAGTGGGGGGGGCCCAAAACTGCATGCAGTACTCCAGATGTGGCCTCACCAGTGTCAAATAGAGGGGAATAATCACTTCCCTCGATCTGCTGGCAATGCTCCTACTAATGCAGACCAATATGCTCTTAGCCTTCTTGGCAACAAGGGCACACTGCTGACTCATAACCAGCTTCTCATCCACTGTAATCCCCAGGTCTTTTTCTGCAGAACTGCTCCTTAGCTAGTCAGTCCGCAGCCTGTAGCGGTACATGGGATTCTTCCATTCTAAGTGCAGGACTCTGCACTTGTCCTTGTTGAACCTCATCAGATTTCTTTTGGCCCAATCCTCCAATTTGTCTAGGTCACTCTGGACCCTATCCCTACCATCCAGCATATCTGCCTCTCCCCGCAGCTTAGTATCATCTGCAAACTTGCTGAGGGTGCAATCCATCCCATCATCCAGATCATTAATAAAAAGATGTTGAACAAAACCGGCCCCACGACTGACCCCTGGGGCACTTCACTTGATACCAGCTGCCAGCTAGACATCAAGCCTTTGATCACTACCCATTAAGCCTGACAATCTAGCTAGCTTTCTATCCACCTTATAGTCCATTCATCCAATCCATACTTTTTTTAACTTGCTGGCAAGAATACTGTAGGAGACCATATCAAAAGCTTTGCTAAAGTCAAGATATATCATGGCCACTGCTTTCCTCATATCCACAGAGCCAGTTATCTCATCATAGAAGGCAATCAGGTTGGTCAGGCATGACTTACCCTTGGTGAATCCATGCTGACTGTTCCTGGTCACCTTCCTCTCCTCCAAGTACTTCAAAATGGTTTCCTTGAGGACCTGCTCCATGATTTTTCCAGGGACTGAGGTGAGGCTGACAGGTCGGTAGTTCCCTAGGTTCTTCTTCTTCCCATTTTTAAAGATGGGCAATATATATGCCTTTTCCCAATTGTCCAGGACCTCTCCTGATAGCCATGAGTTTTAAAAGATAATGGCCGAGGGCTCTGCAATCACATCAGCCAATTCCGTCAGCACTCTTGGATGCATTAGATCTGGACCCACTGTTTCACATAAAGGTCCTATTCTGAGCACCAGTGAACATCAACTGTGAGCACTTCATCTCTGCACTTATCAAGGAACTCTTAGGACATCACATGTCCAAATTCTGACATGTATCTCTTTCTTTCTGTCAATCTATTGATCTACTTACCCATCTGTCTGAATAGATTCTTATGCTGCACCAATCACCAAATTTCCATACATCTGATGTGAAACCATAAATCAACCTCAGATTTGCATGAAACAAGACCCAGGTTTGCTTAAAAGCTTCACTGATTGGAAAATGGGAGGAAAAACCTGTAAAAATAGTCATGCAATTCTGTTTGTGATCAAAATTGTATCACCTGTGAAATTTTCTGACCACCTTTAGTCACAAATCTTAGTAAGTCATCTCCAAGTTTTGAATTTGTGAAATATCAACACAGCTGAGTTTTTTGTAGTTTTAAGTTATGTTATGATCCTTTAGTAGAGTTTTCTTAGGAACTGAGATGCTGGTAAACCAGGTGCCAACTCTTGCAAAGTCTGTAGGCATTAGCTGAGCAGTGACAAATGAATAGCTGGAAATCAGACCAACTCACCTATATATAAATATTGTTCATGATAGGTGTTGAACTTGTAAGAATGTGTTTAATGTTTATACTCTATCAAATGCTTGTAAATGTCTGCATTCATTAGTCTTACTTGTAATGTCTGTATCCCACACTATAAGGTAATATGTAAGTTATGCTTTATAATTTTAAAAAATGCCTGCTCTGAACTTGTGAACCTAGGCAGGAAAAGTGGTTCCCCTGCTCATACAGAAGAACTATCGAGATTAAGTGGGCCATTGTGGAACATCACAGCACAAAGACTGGTTCAATGGTCCTCTTACACCCATGAAGGTGTTACATGAGAGAAAGCACTTCCCATCAGCTTTAATTCTGGAAAAGGAAAATAAAGATAGCTGATATGAAGATTTTCATCTCTTTGCTGTTTGGACTCTTACAAGGGCTGGAGTTAAGTAATGAAAGCAGGGGCTCCCAGGGTAAATCTGTGTTAACTCTAAAAAGACAGGTTTCAGAGTAGCAGCCGTGTTAGTCTGTATTCGCAAAAAGAAAAGGAGTACTTGTGGCACCTTAGAGACTAACAAATTTATTAGAGCATAAGCTTTCGTGAGCTACAGCTCACTTCATCGGATGCATCGATGAAGTGAGCTGTAGCTCACGAAAGCTTATGCTCTAATAAATTTGTTAGTCTCTAAGGTGCCACAAGTACTCCTTTTCTTTTTTCTAAAAAGACATTCAGTGTTGACAGATTACTACTTCTCTGTCAACTTTTGGAACGATAGACTTAACTCATTTGCATATATATGTTGTCTGCTTTAACCTGTAAATAGCTCTCTCATTTCTTTTTCCTAGTTAATAAATTCTTAATTAGTTTACTTTAGGATTGGCTACGAGCATTGTCTTTGGTGTAAGATCTAAGGTACCAGTTGATCTGGGGTAAGTGACTGGTCTGTTGGGATTGGGAGAAACCTGAATATTTTATGATTTTTGGTGTAAGTAACCATTTATCACTAAAGTCCAGCTTGCCTTGGTGGCAGGATGGATTGGAGTACCCAAGCAGATTGTATGTGACTCCATAGTAACATTGTTACAGTGACCCAGGAGTTCATATTTGTGAAGGGGTTGGTGAAATCTAATTATAGAACATAACACCGTATGGGTTTTCTGCCTTGCTTTTAACAGTCCGCCCTGATGTTGGCACTCTTGGCCATGAGCCACTCCAGACAGTGTGACAGGGACAATCAACTTATTCAAAATGAACTGCCATCAATCACTAAATAGAGAAATATGTTAGTCTCCAGTGCGAATAAATAATGTTAATTAGAACAAACTTCATTCAATGTTATTTCAACACATTTGATGCTGTGTGTTCCATTAATAAAATTACATTTCTCTGAAATGCTAAAATAGGAGAAAATAATTTGATAGTTTAATCCCATGAATCTTTTTATTATCTCTGTATTCTAAACTATTAGCACAGTGGCTGTCCCTGCATGTCCTGTACTCAAATTCTTTTCATGCAGCACACTCAGGGAAAAGGCAAATAAGCAACAAGACATTTACGTCATCATCTGTGCTACAGTACATATAACAAAGTTGTTAAAGTAGCAATTTCCAAATAAAATCTTTACTGCATCAAAGAGTCTCATATAATTAACATTGGCAATTAAAAGACTGACATGTTATAGACCACAAAGAAATTCTAATAACTTCAAAACAAATGGCAAATCCAGAACGTATGACAGAATCTTAGGAAAGATAAAGTGCTCAGGAAGATTATTTCCAAGAGAGATTGTTCTTTGTAGTGTGGATGAAAGACTCAGCAGTGAGGGTGGGGCATGAAAGTGTCAAGCTAAATTTCCAATCTTTACTGAGTGATTCCAAAGAACTGAAAATCAATGTGGATAAGTGATCCAGTCTTCCACCTAAAACTAGAACCAGACATGCTGGTGGTGGCCAGCACATCCCTCAGCCCACGCCGCTTCCCACAGCTCCCATTGGCCTGGAACAGTGAACCATGGCCAGTGGGAGCTGCGATTGGCTGAACCTGCGGACACTGCAGGTAAACAAACTGTCCCGGCCCACCAGTGGCTTTCCCTGATGGGCTGCATGCCAAAGGTTGCTGATCCCTGGCATAGAGGGTACACTCATAAAGTTTGTGGATGATACCAAGCTGGGAGAGGTTGCAAGTGCTTTGATGGATAGGATTAAAATTCAAAATGATCTGGCCAAACTAGAGAAATGGTCTGAAGTAAATTGGATGAAATTCAATAAGGGAAAATGCAAAATACTCTTTTTAAGAAGGAACAATCAATTACACACATACCAAATGGGAAATGACTGCCTAGAAGGAGTACTGCGGAAAGGGATCTAGGAGTTATAGTGGATCACAAGCTAAATATGAGTCAACCGTGTAACTCTGTAGCAAAAAAAAAAGAAAACATCATTCTTGGATGTATTAGCAGAAGTGTGCCCTTGTTGCCAAGAAGGCCAATGGCATTTTGGGATGTATAAGTAGGGGCATTACCAGCAGATCGAGGGACGTGATCGTTCCCCTCTATTTGACATTGGTGAGGCCTCATCTGGAGTACTGTATCCAATTTTGGGCCCCACACTACAAGAAGGATGTGGAAAAATTGGAAAACATCCAGCAGAGGGCAACAAAAATGATTAGGGGACTGGAACACATGATTTATGAGGAGAGGCTGAGGGAACTGGGATTGTTTAATCTGCGGAAGAGAAGAATGAGGCGGGATTTGATAGCTGCTTTCAATTACCTGAAAGGGGGTTCCAAAGAAGATGGATCTAGACCGTTCTCAGTGGTAGCGGATGACAGCACGAGGCGTAATGGTCTCAAGTTGCAGTGGGGGAGGTTTTAGTTGGAAATTAGGAAAAACGTTTTCACTAGGAGGGTGGTGAAAGACTGGAATTTACCTAGGGAGGTGGTGGAATCTCCTTCCTTAGAAATTTTTAAGGTCAGGCTTGACAAAGCCCTGTCTGTGATGATTTAGTTGGGGATTGGTCCTGCTTTGAGCAGGCGGTTGGACTAGATGACCTCCTGAGGTCCCTTCCAACCCTGATATTCTATGATTCTATTCTATGATTCTATGATAAGTGTTGTAAGCAAGACACGAGACATAATTCTTCAACTCTACTCTGCACTGATAAGGCCTCAGCTGGAGTATTGTTTCCAGTTCTGGGTACCACATTTCAGGAAAGATGTGGAAAAACTGGAGAAAGTCCAGAGGAGAGCAGCAAAATGATTAAAGATCTAGAAAACATGACCTATAACGAAAGATTGAAAAAATTGGGGTTGTTTAGACTGGAGAAGAAAAGACTGAGGGGGGACATGATAACAGTTTTCAAATCATGAAAGGTTTCTACAAGGAGGAGAGTGAAAAATTGTTTTCCTTAACCTCTGAGGATAGGACAAGAAGCAATGGGTTTAAATTTCAGCAAGGGAGGTTTAGGTTGCACAATCTCCATAATTGGAGGTTTTTAAGAACTGGTTAGATAAACACTTGTCAGGAATGGGTTAGTTATTATGTTATCCTGTCTCGAGTGCAAGAGACTGGACTATATGACCTCTCAAGGTCCCTTCCAGTCCTATACTTCTATTATTTTATGAAAATCAGAATCATGGTTTGATCTGCCCATCCCCATACCTTTTGGTTTGTCATTCCATGCACATTCATATGACTGCATTCTGCTTCCAGCAAATGTTTGGGGAGGAGCTGCTGTTAGGATTAGTACAGGTATTCTCATGAAAAAGATTATGAACTTCTGTGCTTAGGCCAGAAGTGTTCATTCAGTCAGGGAAGAGAAACAAAAATGTGATTTTTTTATTTAGTTCGTTATTAAGGATTATCAAATAACCCTGTGGCCCAAAGAAAATAGGTTCCCAAATACTATTAATCAAATGATTATGAGTAATGACCAAATTTGGGAGAATCACACTTTAATAATAGAAAGAAACAATGTGTAAAATTCAATAAATTGTTCATAACAAAGAGTTTGAGCAGCTATAATTTTCATCATGCAGCTAATGTAAATCCAGGTTATATCCAGGACTGGAAATGATGAAGTACTATAAGGTAAACTGTTCTCACATTATTTCTGGCTAAACCACAGGGCGGAAGAACAAAAAGCTTCATAAGGTTCTTCTGAGAGTCTTCATATTCTTTAGAGCTGGTCAGAAAATGGAATTTCCATCCTACAAGAAATGCAGATATTTTGAAATTTGTTTTTGTCATAAATCAGGGTGAAAAATTTAAATCTCGAAATATTTCATGGAATGGAAGTTCTGTCATATTTTAATTTGGAAACTTGAAAACAACCTTCTCAAATTATTATCTTTTGATAATGTCAAAATATAATTTCATATGATAGTTGAAATGAAACGAGAAACTCCAAAGTATTCCATTTAGTTTAATTGTTTTGAAACTTTTCCATCAAAATTAATGTTTCTGCAAAATATTTCCAATTTGACAAAACTACATTTTCATCAAGACTACTTCCACTTAAAATTTGTCAGTTGGCTCTGATCTTCTTTCAAGGTTTCTGTTCGCACTCTGTGCTCTGAAAACAAAGATAGTTCAGATAAGGTTGGGACCTTTCTGAGTTCTCCGTTGCATTTCCAAACCAAACTATTTGAGGTTTGCCAACTCTAGTCAGAGTTTGGCATCACATGTTGGAAATAGTGGTGATAAGAAAGAAGCATCTTCCGGAGTGTCCCTCATGGCTTTGCTCAGTCAGCATTAGAAGAACAGTGTCATATCATCATCAGAAGTGTGTTCGGAGGCAGTATCATGATATTCATCTCTGGGTTATCAAGACACTATGTACCTATCTACAGGTGCTTCCTTTGTTTGGAGACACTCATCGAAGGGGTCTTCAGACTTGCTCTTTATCTATGATTTGAAATGAGATGTGGTTCAGACAAACTGCCAGCCTCCTATTTGCCTATGACAATAAATAAATGCTTTGCAAAGTTCGCTATTCTAGATTGAGAGTGAGATTGTTGGAGTGGCTATTACTAAAGCTACAATTTAGTCACGGAACTCATGGAATTCCTGACTTCCAGTGACATTCGTGACTTCATCTTCCAGTAGTCGGGAGCTACAGAGTCCCCGCCGCCCACAGGGGCATGGAGCTGCGGGATATCCCCACTGCCTCTGGTGGCCCTTGGACCTCCAAGCCACTGCAGGCAGCGGGGTACCCCAAGCTCCCAGTCATCGCTGCCAGCAGAGGAAGCCCCAGAGCTCCCATCTGCGGGGGAGGGGCACGGAGCTGCCAGTGGCAGGGGAACACTCAAGGCCCTGGCTGCTGCAGGCCGCAGCAAACTTCCGTCTGCCTGGAGCTGCTAGTGGTGGGGGAAAACCCCAAACTTGCGGGCGGCAGTGGCGGGGGAACCCCTAAGCTCCCGACCACCAGGAGCAGTGGGGAAAACTCTGGGCTTCCGGCTGCTGGAGGCCCCCAGTTGCTGCAAGCGGCTCCTATCCCCTGTGCAGCTGCCCCACTTCAGGTTGTTGTGGGACCCACAGATTCCCATTTTGTCAGGGACATTTTTAGTAAAAATTACGGACAGGTCATGGCTTCCGTGATTTTTTCTTTTTTTCCCATGACCTGTCTGTGACTTTTATTAAAAATATCTGTGACAATATCTTAGCCTAGCTATTACTAGTAGCACTACCTCAGTTACAAAGCCCTATTGAAAACTGACCTCTTGTATGCCTTTTCAGGCTTGTTAAGACATGAAGCATTTCAGAAACCAGGCTGGTGTGTGGAAAAGAGCTAAGTGAAAAAAGATGTAAGATGCAATATCCAGACCCTTAGAAAAGACTGAACAGACTCCATCCCTCACTTCTCATTCTAAACTGTTGTGCTGTTGGCTCCTTCCATATGAAAATCCTGTGTACGTGTAAGTATTTATTATTTTCCTTCACTTTTTGCTGTAACAAAGTATTGAACCACATGGATGCCTTCTGGCATCTCAAACGATGATGATTTACATGAGTGAGATTTTAAGAAACAAAGAGATTTTACATGTCTCCGAGAAACATGTTGCAAAAGCCCTTAAACACAATACCGAGAGACTTCGAAAGAATCCCCACTGTGTGAGACTAGGCAAGTCCAGCTCAGAGAGAAGGGTGGGAAAGGATCAAATTTCAGCTTTAACTCTGGATTGTCTTGCTATTGTGTGTTTCGCTTGGATCTTTAATTTTATATATATACACACACTTACATACACCAGTGGGAATGAAGGGACCAAATACCCTATCAACAGATCCAGTCAAAAGCGAATGAGTTCTGCATTTTTTTAATATCCATGTGTGCACTCTGTAATACAGCTTGGGTGGAATTTTCAAGAGCACCTAAGTCACTAAGTAGCTTTTCAACATTCCTCTCCCAGTTATGTTTAGGGTAGCATGAATCCTTAATACATATTTAGAAACATAAGATTTGTTTCCCCAGATCAGGCTAGTGGTCCATTTAATCTTGTCTCCCACACACTGCACTTAGCTTATTGTTTAATTATGACTACCAAGAATTGAAGTCATTCTGAAAGTGAGATTGTGTTTATTTGGCTGCTTCTCTGATCTCTATTTTTTAATAATTGGAAGATGGGATAATCAGCTACAAAGTATATAATTAAAAATAATTACTATAATTTTAAGAGGCTAAAATCGCATGTGTAATGGGGACATGAATGACAAATTCATCCCTGCTGTAACATCATTGAGGTCAATAGACTGACACCAGGGTTTAAGATAACCCAATACAAGGAACTAGATAACTCAGATTAAGTTGTACCAGACAATGGAATCCACCATTTCTAAGGCTTCTGGGTAACTTTTGACCAAACTTTGTAAGTAAAGATGGGTTCAGACTCAAGCTGTCTGGAAAATATGATAAAATTTTTAATACAAAAATGACTCAACATTTTCCTGATGACATTTTTGATGGGGAAAAAATAATTTTTCTACCTGCTGTAGCCTAAACAAAAACCCTCCATCCTTGAAAATCCCTGAATTTTGGGGAGTGTAACAGGGTGCTGGCCAGGAGGTCCTGGGCCAGGAGGTCCTAAGCCAGGCTCCTGTTATCCCAGCTCCAATTAAGAAGTATTGGTTGGGGCTGGATGAGTATGCCACACCTAACTGCTAGAAGAGAAGCACCTGCAGGCTTGATTAGCCGGGGGCCGGGGGGGCTATATAAGGCTGGCAGGAAGGAAGTGAAGTGGGGGTAAGAGAAAGGAAAGGGAGGAGCCAAAGGCTGTGCATCGCTACTTGCTGGAGAAGCTAGCTGTCCCCCAGGTTGCTGGTTTGAGCAGACTGGAAATAGAAGGTGGTGGGAGCTGACACTGAAAATAAAAAAGCACTGATGATTGCACTCAGAAGGGGTCTCTAGCTGATTTGTTGCGAGGGCAAGCGAATGCCTCCTTACAGGGAGCTTCACATCCAGTTCTGAACTTTGGCATTTAAGCCTATCTCTAATTACCATTGTCTGAAATGAGCTGGTGTCCCTGGAAGATTACATCCATGTAATCAGACTCTCATCTTGCATCTCAATTTCTGGAACACCCTTTTCTCTGGCCTTGACAAATACCATCTTGCCTCACTCATATTCATTCAGAATGCTGCTGGAAAGATCATTTTTATAGCCTCAAAAAGAAAAGTAGGACTTGTGGCACCCTAGAGACTAACAAATTTATTTGAGCATAAGCTTTCGTGAGCTACAGCTCACTTCATCGGATGCATTCAGTGGAAAACACTTGCAACACAAAGCTGTACCACAAAAGCAGTGGGTAAGATTCTGATTTAATTTACAGTATTGCGACCCCCAATCATTCAAAAATTGCAAGTCAGACCGTCCCTCCCCTAAATAATTTGACAAGCTTAAAATTCAGGAGATTTTTTGAAAATAATAAATTTGGGGGTCTTTTTTATTTCCCTTCTAGTATTATTTCCCTTTATGGTTCATGTTTTCAAGCTTTTCTTTGCAATGAGGAGAGTTAGAAATTTACTTTATCTTTTAAATACAAGTTGAAATTTTCACATAATTACATGGGTCCAGGAGTTGGGGCTTGGAGAAAACACCTAGAATCATGAAACTTCTAATAAAATCATGAGACTTGGCAACATCACAATTACACCAGTATTAAATCCACAGTAACTTCATTGAAAGCAGTGGCATTTTTTGAGACTTGCACTGGGGTAACTGAGATCAAGATTTGGCTCAGAATATGTGAATAACCAGCCTTATGCTGGTTACGGAGGATGTCAGGACACTTGTTAATCCCTAACAGGTACAGCTAAGAGTACAGGATGATTGCTATAAGCACAAAATACAATGGCTGCCCTGGGCCATGTTGTAAAATTTATAGCAACTTTTAACCCAAGAGCCACACAGTTTTAGGAAATAACATCAGCAACCACTGTTATAACCAGATAGGGCCAAACTGAGCCCTGACATAAATGCATGTAATTCAGGTAGTGCTGAATTTGGCCGATGGTATATTCAAACAATGAATTGCACAACCAGCAGCTTGAATTTGTCTGAGAATCTCCTCACCTAATGTGATACACACGTGATGATGGTAAAAAAAGAGTTCTCCTTCTTTCCCTTGTTACTCAACCCAAACCATTTTTTTTTTAAAAATGCACGGACAAAGATATTATCTTCTCCATCCGGTTATATAGTAAAACTCCAGTGGAAAAGAGCAGGATACAAGGATGCAAAGGATGCAAAATATTTTATTTTGCTCTCCTTACAAAACAAAGAGAGGAAAATTGAATTAAAATAATTAAAAACAAACAAACAAACAAACAAACCCCTTTTGCTTGCTAGCAGTTTTTCCTGCTAAGATATACACACAAACCAGATTTCTCTGTTTCAGGAATTCCTTCCAATAACCGCACAGCCTCTGAACTAATCACAGATGTAGCAGATCAGCAAATATTTAAGGATGAGGCTAATAATGAAAGTGGTACCCAAAAGCACCACTCAAGGGTCTTGCCAGCATTTCCATTGTGAAGTCTGTTTTCAGGGTGGCTCACTTAGCTCAGTGGTAGAAATGACCAAGATCTGATATATGGCACAGAGTGATTGAGAGGGGTTTTTTAACTGGAAATTAATCAAATTTGTCTTATTTTTATTTAATTATTTTAGCAAAAGTAATATGTTGCAGTTCTATTGCCATGTCCCTCTAGAGTACTCAATGTTTCCAATACGTTCATTAAATAAGCTTCACAACATCCCTGTGAGAATACTGGAGGAGCATTATTATCCCCATACTATTTTAAAGATGCAGAACCCCAGGCACAGGTCACACAGAAAGCCATTACCTAAGACCGGATCAGTATCCAGATCTTACGACTCAAAGTCTTGAAATTTAATCATTAGACTGTGGTCTCTCATGCAGAGCCTCAGACACTGAGGTCTTCTACTCATCCACATAGCAGGTACAACAGCACTTCAAGCTTTCCACAAGGCCCCAACAATTTGCTCAGATTTTGATCGCAAGGACCACCTATAGCAGGGATCAGCAACCTTTGGCACGCAGCCCACCAGGGTAAGCCCTGGTGGACCAGGTTGGTTTGTTTTCCTGCCACATCCACAGGTTCGGCCAATCACAGAAAACAGCCTGCTTTCTGCTCCTGAAAAAAGAAAAGGAGTACTTGTGGCATCTTAGAGACTAACAAATTTATTTGAGCATAAGCTTTCGTGAGCTACAGCTCACTTCATCGGATGCATTTCGATGAAGTAAGCTGTAGCTCACGAAAGCTTAAGCTCAAATAAATTTGTTAGTCTCTAAGGTGCCACAAGTACTCCTTTTCTTTTTGCGAATACAGACTAAAACGGCTGCTACTCTGAAACCTTTCTGCTCCTGGGCTCAGCTTCTCCCAACTCACACAAGGAACATGGCCTTTTGTAAAGCAGCTGCCCCGAGTGCTTGTCCTCATGGAGTCTGAGTCCAACTACAGTAAACCTATTGAGAATACCTAAAACTATCACACCCAATTTCAGCAAATTATGGCTGTGGAGTGCTAATTGTGCATCGGCCTACCAACAATGACCCAGACACAACTCACTCATCCTCACCCCACAATAGATCTCTTAAAGAGATATTTCCCTAATAGGCACGTGGGTTATATTTACATACAAAGGTATTCAATAGATGAAGTTCCAATGTAATAGGAGGTGGCAGGAATTAACTCATAATGTGAATCTATTATTAATTATTATTATTAATGTATATGGCTTGGGATGTGAGGAAGCCTTTTAAAAAAAAAATTGGGGGCAGTTTTAAAAATAGGGTTTTAAAAATATATCATTCCTGGGGAGCTGAGATACCAATACTAGGAGAATCCTTTCAATGCCAATGACTTGGGGCAAAGGACCTAGGTTTCTTTTACCTCCAGACCCATTCACACATATGCTGCAGTCATAGAATAAAGGAGGATTAATAGATTACAAATTGTCATAATGAGTCATAAATCCATGTTGAGAGCACGATTTTTAGTGTCTAACAGAGTTATGAATTTAAGTTTCCAGGCTCATCTTTTGAAGGTATTGCACACGTTTCTTTTGAGGATGAGGACTGAGAGGTAAGATATGGAGCAATCATTCTGTGAACAGTGTTCAGCCACAGGTTGTAAGGTGTTTCTGTCTTTTATCATTTTTCTGGGCGAGTTCATTCAAGAGCATCGTGATTATTTGCTTTCACCCTCATAGTTGCTGTTGGGGCATTTGATGCACTGGATGAGGAACAACACTTGTTGGGATAGGCAGGTGTAGGATCCTGGATCTTGAAAGGTGAGCTGTGGTGGGTATTGATCATCGTAGCAGAGGAAATATGTCTGCAGATTTGGCATCTGTTGTTCCGGCAGGGTTTGGAGCCTCTTACTTGACACGTGTAAACCCCTTATACTTAACAATCTGTCCCACCTGATATTTTGCTGTTACACTGCGGTTACCTTTTCCAGACTTGAATAAGAGCTCTGAGAAGTTTGAAAGCTTGTCTCTTCTACCAACAGAAGTTGGTCCAATAAAAGATATTACCTTATCCACCTTGTTTCTCTCAATAGAAATACTATATTAAAACATAGATGTCTATAAGGAATATGAACCTGATCCTCATCTTTCATAGATCAGTTTCTCCACTGAAGTCAATGGACCTCTGACAATTTATTATAGGTGAGGATATGGCACTGTCTGTTAACCTATCTGTGGTGGGAGTTAAGATTGTGCATTTGAGTGTGGTCAACAGGAATCTGAAATACACACTGTGGCTGGTTATGTATTAGAAGCACAGGGACTTTATTCTGGAAGTGAGGAGTCAGTGGGTGCACAGTTAAGCAGTGTGATAAAGCATTTTGATAAAGCTTTGATGATAAAGCATTTGCTTTAGCTGACAAATTCCTTGATTTTTAGTGATGGTGTTGATGGGATGTGCACTTGAGAAACAATAATAATAAGCACACAAAGCTTTTGTTTTAAGTTATAGTTACAGGTAGTACTTATAAGCTTTTCTCCCATGTCCTTTCATGCAGCCCTCTGATTATTTTTGTTCTTCTTCTTTGAGTTCCTTTCAATTTGTTAATATCTTTCTAGTAATGAGGTGCCAGCTGTGAACTCACCAGTTCTATATAAAGCAAGACTGGCTTTGCAAAAAGAGATGGGCCATTACAGGATTGCTTGAGGTTATGCTAACCTAGGATATTTATCTCATTAAAAATTGACCTTAATTTTTCAAGATTTAAAGCCAGCCTGGTGTGAAACTTCCTTTATTGAACAGAGTTTGTATCATGCACATTTGAAAAGGTCCTTTAACTTGTCATTCAAATATAATGGGGTCTTGCTCATCCTGATTGTTTTTGCTGTATTTTTCTTTATTGATTTTATAAGCTGTAGCTCAGGATTATAGATCATAGATGGCAGTTGGTGGAGCCTAGTCTGATACTTTCCATGTGTTAGTTTCTGCTGCACAGTTCTCTCTTTGTTTCCCAAATCCATTCAGCATGTCAGTTATATCCCCAAATACTGTTTCAGAAACTCCGTTCCATTGGCTCCCCCATCAGCTTACTACAAGGAGCAGACATTTCTTTGGAGTGTGTTTGTGAAGATTGTGCTATGGTAAATAAAACTTCTGTGTGCTTCTATGAAAAAGATCAGTGCTCAAAGACTCATTTTAGGTATTACGATAACTGCTCTGTGAAGAATTTGTTGGCGAATAATTCAAAGAGGATCAATGTGGAAAGCATCAGTGGTTTATATAAACACTCAAATTCCCACCTGATAGGAATGTTCAGCCAAAACACTTCATTCTGAATTAAGGGTGCAATGGAATGCCTCCTTATAAACAGGTTGTACCTGGGAGGTTGTGGAAAGAGGTTATAGAGCAGAAGAGATGAGGGAAGCATATGGAGGACCATAGATTCTTTGTGTAAGTAATTAAAGTAACTTCTCCCAGAAGAACGAAGTCCATCTAGTCCCTGTAAGCCTTCCTTACAACACACTCTAATGCACCCATTTTCTACTCTAGACTTAAGTCAGCCTATCTCCCTCTGCCTATGCTCCATTCTCCTGCCTCCTCCTGTTCCCTGCCAGAATATCTACATATGGGCTTTTGGTAGAACTTGCCACTCCCTGTTGGTTCCTGGCCTCATGGTCAAGTGGGAGAAACAGGAAATTATTTCACATCAGAATTGCTATCCTTGAGATCAGCTAGGTTGTCCAGCCTAAGAAACCTTCTACGTTGGGACGTAGCGAATTTCCTAAAGGTCAAGACTTTGCAGACCTCCAGCTGCCACTAATGACTGATGGAGGCATAATGATAAATACTTGGTGAACATATATTACAGCTAATGGCACCATGCCATAGAGGTGGGTTTCCCACAAGTGTCATTAACATAAAATATTGAATTAATAGGCCCCATTATAGATTAGAGATTATGTCTGATAAGGTAGAGCCCTGAATTGTGTATGATATGAGGGTGCAGCAGATTTCCTCCCGGGACTTTTACAGAATGTTTATTGGGCAGGCAGCTCCATCACACTTTAAATGAGTACACCATGAGTCTCCTCACTCTCCCAGGCCACATCTGCTGGTCGGTGTGGAAGGCAGAGTGGGTCATGGCTATACCCCCATCCTGCCATCTTTGAAGAGCAGCTCCAGTCACTATTGTAGCACAGTAGCTGCTCTGCTCGTCGGTCACATTGGGGACAACTCCTTTACATGATGCAAGTATATGGGAAGGCTCTTTGGCAACTCTCCCAGCTTGTGCACCTGTGCAAAGCAAGCCATGAGCTGGATCTCTGCCATTCTTCAGGAAAGCCTGGAATGGACATAAACCAAATTAAACTAAGCAAACCCATCAGAGACAGGTTCACTTCCAGATAAAAAACATACCACTATATTCCTCAAGGAGATGCTGTTAACACATCAGCATTAGCATCAATTAGGGTCCTAACTTGTAGGAAGCTTCGGAGTTACCATCCAAAGTTACTACGTCCAAAGTACATAGTGCCAGAGAACAAAATGAAAATTGCAAAAAGCCTTCCCTTACAAATAATATTCAAAGTACAAAGTTTTATCTTTAAAAATCCCAAATATTTTTAAAATGAACTACCTGTACTGTTTCAGAGTAGCAGCCATGTTAGTCTGTATTCTCAAAAAGAAAAGGAGTACTTGTGGCACCTTAGAGACAAACAAATTTATTTGAGCATAAGCTTTCGTGAGCTACAGCTCACTTCATCGGATGCAGAAATCACTTTGTTGTCTGCTATGGGATCTTGCTAAAATAGCTAGTGATATTATTAACACTCTTACATTTACCATTGCAGGTCTCCAGAATTTTTCCCTTCAGTCTCTTGAATTCAGGTGAATGTCCTATATAAGTGCTTTTGTGTTACTGTTATACATACTACATAATAAAATCTAACTAATTTATTCCATTAATAGTAAAGTGCATGTGTCTTGAACAGTCTTGAGACTGTTGTGAATGTGGTATGCCTACAAAAACTTACCTTTGCATGTCATCTTTCATCCTGAAATATCACTGAGCCCTTTACAAGCAGCACATTGGTACTATTCATCTACAACTGAAGGGCAACTCTTGGGTGGAAACTGATAACATGTCTGTGCTAGAAATATTACACTGAACTCTTTAAGAAGGAAGGTGACTTAGATGGAGTTAGGCCAACAGAGAATTTGGCCCACAATCATTATCTAGCTACCAACTCTTGAATTAGAATTCATTGGATGGGACTGATGTTCATTGAAGCACTGTAACACACTAATTATGAGGAAGGTTAGATTTTTTTTTTTAAAGGAGTGTGGAGGAAAAATTCAGAGGACCCAAGTAGGCCTAAAACTTTGGTCAAGCTAACTGTATATATGAAGCATAAGAAGAGAGTGTGGAAAATTCCATTAAGGGGCGATTGCAAACAGCACAGCTTAAGAAATATAACCATAACCAATAGAAATTAGAAAAAAACCATTAACCAGAAAGAAAACAACTGTCAATAACAGGAAAAGCTTGTTTTTGCTAAACTCCAAATAAGGCAAAGCTACTGTTGAAACTTGCACTATATGCCAAATAAGGACAATGCTATTAAAGGAAGTGGATTTAACAAATAGTGGTTTTCAGCAATATAAGCTCCTGTATTTTCTGTATACGCCAGAGCAGCTTCGGCTGACTCTCCCTGTGTGCGCATCCTTGTCAGGCTTTTTCTGATCCAAACACAAAGCGTGGTTAATTTTTCCATGTCAGGAGGATGTCAACAAATGACGGTGATACTAAAGTTTAGAAAGGGATATTTTGATAAAATAAGGTTAGTCAAAAAGGCCCTCCCCTCAAGTCCAAAATAAAGGCACTATTAAGTCAGATCTGGTGTTTAATATATTTATTAAGTATATGGAGAGTAGCAGTCAGATAGCAAAATGTGCAGATGGCAAAGTTACCTAGTTTAATCCAGTCCAGAGATTGGGAATTCTGTTCTTCCTGTGTCAGAACACAAGAAGGGATATTCAATGGAATTGAAAGATGGCAAATTCAAAACCAGTAAAAATATATTTTTTTCACTTGATGTGTAATTAGGCTGTGGAGTTCATTGCCATAGGATGTGAAATTCTTTGCAAGATTCAAGGAAGGATTGGGTGATTATGGATAATAAGAATATCCAGAGTTATCATAGTTAATGCTAAAAGAAGATAATGCTATTTTCCTATGATTAATTAGGAAATTCTGATGAAAATATCTGCCCAAGGAAGATTTCAATTGACACATGCCGCAAGCAGTTCCAATTTTTATTCAAAATGTTGGTGATCTATCATGGCTTTTTTTTTAATGTTCCCCAGGAACATGGGAATTAACATTTCAGATCAAACATAGCATAGTTCAGTGGACAGGGCACTTGCTTAGGAGTCAGGAGCTTGGGTTCTTTCTAGGCTGTTCCACTGATTAGCTGTGTGACCTTGGGAAAGTCATTTCATCTCATCTCTTTCACTTCCTATCCTTTGCCTGTTTTGTCTATTTAGACCACAGATTCTTGGGGGAAGGAAGTGCCTCTTATTAGGTGTTTGCTATAGTAACTAGAACAGCATGACACCAATCTCACTCTAGGTGCTAGTGCAGGGATCTGCAACCTTTGGCATGCAGCCCATCAGGGTAAGCCCCCTAGCGGTCCGGGACAGTTTGTTTACCTGCAGCATCCACAGGTTCAGCCAATAGCAGTTCCCACTGGCCGCGGTTTGCCATTCCAGGCCAATAGGGGCTTCAGGAAGCAGCGGCCAGTACTTCTCTCAGCCCGCGCTGCTTCCACAGCCCTCATTGGCCTGGAGCAGCAAACCGTGGCCAGTTGGAGCTGCGATCGGCCAATCCTGCAGACGCTGCAGGTAAACAAACCGTCCCGGACCGCGTGCCGAAGGTTGCCGATCCCTGTGCTAGTGTAATGTGACCTCCATAATATAGCTCTACATCTGATCAATACTGAATCTGAGAAGAAAGTTAATCAGTTTGCACCCTAAAGCAAGAGTTTGTGATAAGAAGACAGTGGGCTGCAGCTCCACTACATCGGATAAAAAAAGGAGGTCTACCTATCAAGATCTGACTTGAATACTTGTAGTGCATGCCCGATCCTCTCTATTACAATCATTCTTACTCAGTTTTCAAGTAAACACTGACTGGTTAAGGCTGCTACCTTGGCTTCCTGTTCACTTCCAAATGCAATTGAAGGTGTTGATATTGATCTCAAAAGCCCAACATGATTTAGGTCCTATTCCTATGTACTTGTGAGACCATCGTGATTTCACAAATGTTGTCCTGGCAATTGAAGAAAACTAATGTATTCTCTTACTAGAGGTTCCTGATTTGAGTATCTGGTGGCTCTTAGCAGGAAGTTTTCAGTGGAAGTTTGACACAGGAATCTGCTTTCCCCTTTTCCATTATATAGGTAGCTGGGTGGTCCAGTAGGTTTGTCTTCTAGTTTGTTATATAGGGAATCTCTTATGCTTAATCTGTGCTACATTACATTTGGCTGGGTCTATTACCAGGATGGGAACAGTGATAGTATGATTACCATCAAATGCCGCACTATGCAAGTTATTCATCCCTGGATGCTGGTTGCAGCTGCCTCTGGGGCTGAATCTACTTCTGTAAACCTTTTGCAGTTTATTTTCCTCCTTCTGATAGATAAGTCAATTCTGTCAATTTCATTATCACTTCCACATACCTATAACCAAACTCCGTGAATTCCCTGTTTGACATTTAAAAGCCTCCAACATGGGCTGGGGGCAACACCTCACACAAGATGTAATAAAAGCTCTTGGCCTGCATCTACAATGGAAAATATAAAAGGGGAGGTTATGGAATACAAGATTTTAAGTCTTATTAACCAGCGACTACATAAGGGATCTTGCAGTTGTATCCAGGAAATTAAAACCATGATATTTGTCCTTAGGTAGCTCATTTGCAGTAAAAATGTCAAGGAGATTTTTTCACTACAAGAAAACACATTAACTCTGTCAATCTCTGTGTGTGTGTGTGTGTGTGTGTGTGTGTGTGTGTGTGTGTGCACGTGCACATATAAGATCACATCCAACTGCAGA
The DNA here is from genome assembly GCF_009764565.3 of Dermochelys coriacea. NCBI lineage: Eukaryota > Metazoa > Chordata > Testudines > Dermochelyidae > Dermochelys > Dermochelys coriacea. The sequence continues at coordinate 92,257,677 of NC_050073.1, read as the reverse complement.
GTATAAACTATAAGGACGTCAAAAGATTTACAGTCTATGTGAACTTTCTAAAAAGGCATTTTTAATTGTGAAATGTTCTAAAAGGCACACACAAAAAGAAATACTTTAAACTAAACAGTGCTGAGGCAAGAGAATGAAACAAACCTCCATTTAAAATGAAGGCCTGATGTGGGAATTTTCTTAATCACAAGAAAACAAAGAGATGCAACGTCACCAAGCTGAGACAAACTGAGGAGCCTTATGCAAATACAATAAAAGTTGCTTTATCTGACAAGTTGGGAGAAGGGGGGGGTGCCGGTAAGTGAAAAATGCTAGTTAACTAAGAAGGAGGGAGTTTGGGTGCAGGAGGGGTTGCAGGGCTGGGGGTTGGAGTGCAGAAGGGGATGTGGAGCGCGGGCTCTGAGACCTGCGATGACCTGTTCTGGCTACTCCTAGGCAGATGTACAGCAGAAGGTGCTGCATGCTGTCTCTGCCTGCAGGTGCTGCCCCCACAGCTCCCATTGGCTGTGGTTCCCAGCCAATGGGAGCTGCTGCTCAGCGGTCATGAGGGGCACATGGGAGCAGCTTCCAGAGCCGCCTGCTGTGCCTCAACCTAGGAGCAGTCGGAGCCCGGGACAGGTCACTGCTTGCAGGGAGCTGCCCAAAGTGAGCGGCCCCTGGATCCGGAATCCTGCACCCACTCCCGTGCCCCACACCCCCTCCCTCACCCAAACTCCCTCCCAGAGCCCATGCTCCACATCCTCTCCCACACCCCACACTCTGCCCACCCCGCACCAACCGGACTATAAACTGGCATTTCAATGAAGATCAGAAATGCCGATTTATAGAGCTTTCTGGTTGGTGAAGTGCCAGATAAAACAGCTTTTACTGTACATTTCCCCAAACAGTTCCTTGTAGAGCAATAGGCTTTTAAAGAGTGTTACCTATTGCCCAAAGACAGCCGTGTTAGTCTGTATTCGCAAAAAGAAAAGGAGTACTTGTGGCACCCTAGAGACTAACAAATTTATTAGAGCATAAGCTTTCGTGAGCTACAGCTCACTTCATCCGATGCATCCGATGAAGTGAGCTGTAGCTCACGAAAGCTTATGCTCTAATAAATTTGTTAGTCTCTAAGGTGCCACAAGTACTCCTTTTCTATTGCCCAAAGAACTACTTAAGCCTCATGGAAATCTTTGTGTTGTTGGAGGGAAGGTACTAAATTAGAAACAAGTTTGCTTGTATATTTTCTGTATTTCTCTGCCTCTGTTTTTTATTACAAAGAAATTTGTGAGACAAGGTGGGGGAGGTAATATCTTTTATTAGACTAACTTCTGTTGGTGAGAGAGACAAGCTTTCAAACTACACAGAGCTCTTCTTCAGATCTGGGAAAGGTTCTCTGTGTGTCCCAGCTAAATATAAGATCAAACAGTTTAGCATAAGTAGTTAGCAAATATTCTAAGGTACCACTCAAGGCAAAGTGGTGACTTTTTAAAAGGAAAATAGTAAAAGCAAATTCTCTGATGTGCGCTTTAATAACTGTCCATCATGAATAGTATTAGAGCTCTGAACATTCAATAATGCAGACTAATCTGCTACCATTTGAGCTCTAGGACTAATGATCTTATCTGGTAGCAGAAGAATGCATCACAGAATAGGGAATGGGCCACTTGGTGTCACATGCTGGATCCAGTGAGTGGGCAGGAGAAGCCCAGCCTAGCGCACCCCAGCCCAGTTTTCTCATCCCTGGGGTCCCATGACTGGGTCTCTTTTAACTGTATTTGTTCACGATTTAGTACAATGAGGTGCTGGTCATGACTTGGGCTCCTAGGTGCAATGATGATAACGATAATAATATTAATAATTTTCCAGGGCTTTACTAATGTATCTCCTTTATTTTCTGAAATCCAGAAATGAAGGACTCATGATATATTTTCTCTTCATTTTATTTTTTGTCACTGGAGCTGTTGTGGCAAAACAAAAGGGTGCCATGTACATATTAGCTGTATTAATCTTCTGCACTGATTTAACGGCAAGACTCGAAAATGACAGACCATGAGAGGGAAAAAAGATTTTCTGAGGATACCAACAGTGCTGTAGGTTTCAAGTCTTTCCAATCCCTTTAGCTTGTGTATGAGGAGTAGAGAAAGAATATTAATCTCCTTCAAGTCTCAGGTATTGAAAAGCAAGAGAGAGTGTGCCAAGGAGATAATGCATCTGCTTCAGACACTCACAAGACTTTTCACTTTAATTCAAAATAAATTCTAAGCCCAGTATTAAACTCAAGCATTTTGGACAGTATTTAGCTGAGCTACAGATGTTCAGAAGGTGACAAGTAGCTTTACCAAAGGCCAAATGAATGGGACTAAATCAACTCCCACCCATACACAACGAATACAGGTTTCAGAGTAGCAGCCATGTTAGTCTATCCGCAAAAAGAAAAGGAGTACTTGTGGCACTTTAGAGACTAACAAATTTATTTGAACATAAGCTTTTGTGAGCTACAGCTCACTTCATCGGATGCATGCAGTGGAAAATACAGTGGGGAGATTTTATATACACAGAGAACATGAAACAATAGGTGTTACTGTACACACTGTAATGAGAGTGATCAGGGAAGGTGAGCTATTACCAGAAGGAGAGAAAAAAAAACCTTTTGTAGTGATAATCAAGGTGGGCCATTTCCAGCACTTGACAAGAACGAATGAGGAACAGTAGGTAGGGGGAAATAAACATGGGGAAATAGTTTTACTTTGTGTAATGACACATCCACTCCCAGTCTTTATTCAAGCCTAATTTAATGGTGTCCAGTTTGCAAATTAATTCCAATTCAACAGTCTCTCCTTGGAGTCTGTTTCTGAAGTTTTTTTGTTGAAGAATTGCGACTTTTAGGTCTGTAATCGAGTGACTGGAGAGATTTAAGTGTTCTCCGACTGGTTTTTGAAAGTTATAATTCTTGCTGTCTGATTTGTGTCCATTTATTCTTTTATGTAGAGACTGTCTGGTTTGACCAATGTAGATGGCAGAGGGGCATTGCTGGCACGTGATGGCATATATCACATTGGTAGATGTTCAGGTGAATGAGCCTCTGATAGTGTGGCTAATGTGATTAGGCCCTATGATGGTGTCCCCCGAATAGATATGTCGACACAGTTGGCAACAGGCTTTGTTGCAAGGATAGGTTCCTGGGTTAGTGTTTTTGTTGTGTGGTGTGGGGTTGCTGGTCAGTATTTGCTTCAGGTTGGGGGGCTCTCTGTAATCAAGGACTGGCCTGTCTCCCAAGATCTGTGAGAGTGATGGGTCGTCCTTCAGGACAGGTTGTAGAACCTTTAGGGGATGAGAGCTGAGGAAGCATTGTTCTAAGTCAGCCATAAAAATGTTGGCGTATTGTGGGGCCATGCGGGTACCCATAGCAGTGCCGCTGATTTGAAGGCATACATTGTTCCCAAATGTGAAATAGTTATGTATGAGGACAAAGTCACCAAGCTCAGCCACCAGATTTGCCGTGATATTATCGGGGATACTGTTCCTGATGGCTTGTAGTCCATCTTTGTGTGAAATGTTGGTGAAGAGGGCTTAAAAGGTAAAAAATCCATTACAATCTACATACCACACAGACTAAGCTGACAGATTGTGCCACACGCTCTCAAAGAAACTGCGGAACTACCTGATCAACATCCTATACAGCAAACAGGGAAAGATTAAGAATGTAAGAATGAGCTCTTAAAATTGGATACTCTCATAAAAAAACAACCTTCCACACAAACTTCCTCATGGCTGGACTTTAAAATACTACACAAGCCATTTACAACACACACTTTGCTTCTCTCTAAAAGAAAAGGGACACTAAACTATCTAAACTACTACATGTCACAAGGGGCCACAACAGTGGTTCCCTTAATCAGCCAGCAATATTGTTAATCTATGCAGCTATACTCTTAGTCCAGCAGAAGAATCTGTCCTATCTCGGGGCCTCTCCTTCTGCCCCTCCAACCCCACGAACATGATATAGTTCTGTGGTGACCTAGAATCCTATTTTTGACATCTCTGACTCAAGAAATATTTCCAACACACCTCTGAACAGCACACTAACCCACAGAGACCTTCTTACCAACACTACAAAAAGAAGGATTCTGGGTGGACTCTTCCTGAAGGTCAAAACAACAGACTGGACTTCTACATAGAGTGCTTCCGCCAACGTGCACGGGCTGAAATTGTGGAAAAGCAGCATCACTTGCCCCATAACCTCAGCTGTGCAGAACACAATGCCATCCACAGCCTCAGAAACTACTCTGACACCAAATCAAAAAGGCTGACAAAGGTAGTGCTGTTGTCATCATGAATAAGTCGGAATATGAACAAGAGGCTGCTAGGCAGCTCTCCAACACCACTTTCTACAAACCATTACCCTCTGATCCCACTGAGGGTTACCAAAAGAAACTACACCATCTGCTCAAGAAACTCCCTGAAAAAGCACAAGAACAAATCTGCACAGACACTCCCCATGAATCCCGAGCAGCGGTATTCTATCTGCTACCCAAGATCCATCAACCTGGAAATCCTGGATGCCCCATCATCTCAGGCATTGGCACCCTGACAGCAGGATTGTCTGGCTATGTAAGACTCCCTCCTCAGGCCCTATGCTACCAGCACTCCTAGCTATTTTTGAGACACCACTGACTTCCTGAGGAAACTACAATCCACTGGTGATCTTCCTGGAAACACCATCCTAACCACTATGGATGTAGAAGCCCTCTGGAAGTACCTCTGGGTAGTCTTCCGGCTCTGTTAATCTGTTTTTTCACTTCAGCAGGTGGATATTGTAGTTGTAAGAATGCATGATAGAGATCTTGTAGGTGTTTGTCTCTGTCTGAGGGGTTGGAGCAAATGCGGTTGTATCATAGAGCTTGGCTGTAGACAATGGATTGTGTAGTATGGTCTGGATGAAAGCTGGAGGCATGTAGGTAAGTATAGTGGTCAGTAGGTTTCCGGTATAGGGTGGTGTTTATGTGACCATCGCTTATTAGCACCGTAGTGTCCAGGAAGTGAATCTCTTGTGTGAACTGGTCCAGGCTGAGGTTGATGGTGGGATGGAAATTGTTGAAATCATAGTGGAATTCCTCAAGGGCTTCTTTTCCATGGGTCCAGATGATGAAGATATCATCAATGTAGCGCAAGTAAAGTAGGGGCACTGTATTTTCCACTGCATGCATATGATGAAGTGAGCTGTAGCTCACAAAAGCTTATGCTCAAATACATTTGTTAGTCTCTAAGGTGCCACAAGTGCTCCTTTTCTTTTTACAAAGAATACAATAAGGCAGACGTGCACAAACAGCAAGACTATCCAACAGGTATTTCCACCTACCCTTATTGTTTGACATGTACCCTTTTTCATCAATGACCACAGTTTCTAGTACCTTCCCCTCTCTTTCTGTTCTTCCTCAATAATGAATCAGAAACAAACTAAAAGACTAACCTTAATAGCAGAGTTTAAAAAAACTAACACTGTATTGATTTTGCAAATCATAGGATCATAGGATTGGTAGGGACCTCAAAGGTCTTCTAGTCCAGTCCCATGCACTCAAGGCAGGACATAAAATAAAAGCATCGTGTTTGCTATGCAATTTTTTAATGGGCTCAGACAGACCCCATTTCAGCAAGATACTTAAGGTTAAGAATAGTCTCATTATATTTTTTTTTGTTTTTCGTTTCAAACTAATGTGTCTTTAAAAGTCAGTTTAATTTGATCTGGGACTGTGGTATTAACCATAGTTGTGTGGGTTTTTTCAGGACATCAATTCAGGACAGAATTAAGGTTTTTTGGATGCTCTAATTATATATTTCTACACTTTGACATATTTAGATTTCTTTTAAATTGAACCTAAATTTAGGATGACCAGATAGCAAGTGTGAAAAATTAGGATGAGGTGAGAGGTAATAGGCACCATGTGATGGGGTGTCTGACCCCCACTGGCTCTGATAGGGTTAAAAACCATCTTGGAGGGTTGCAAGGAAACAATTATGGTGGTGGCTGCAGCCAAGTAGGGCAGCAGCGAGATCAGCCAATCAGGGTCCAGCTGGCCCATATAAAACGGAGCTGCAGGCCAGAGCAAGGGAGTCTGCTGCAGGAAACTCCAGGGAGGGGACCAGCTTCCTGGAGGGCTGCAGAGACTAGCACCGTGAACAGGGCTGTTAGGGCTTGCAGGCCTGAGGCCCTGGAAAGAGGGTGAAGGAGATAGAGGCAGGAGCCGAATCGGGTGCTGGAGCCGTGGGGAAATGCCCCAGGGAATAGAGACAGACTGGTAGAGAAAGAAAGGAGGGGCAGTGGGAAGCTGTTGTTTACAGGCTCCATGGGCTGGGACGCAGAGTAGTGGGTGGGCCTGGGTTCCCCCACACTCGTTGCTGAGGAAGCGGCTAGGCTATGGTCTGCCAAGCCGCTGTGAGGAGCGGCTAGACTGTTGCAGAAGGAGTCCCCCAGATTGTGACATGTCCGGAGGGCTGTGCCACGAAGCAGAGGCAGTGAGACTGGAACTGCAGTGGGTCTGCAGGAAGAGATAAGGATGGGAGAGCCACCACCACCGGAAGGCACACCCACTGACCAAAGCTAATTCCCAGAAGAGGGCGTCAGTGTGCTGAGCGACCCCATGACACACCTGTCAATGTTCCGAATATAGGGACTGTCCCAATAAAATTGGGACTTCCAGTCAGCCTATCACAACTAAGGATTTCTCTGGTTTATAAATCAGTTTTGGGGATAATTATATCATCTCTGTAATGCATTTTACAATAATTTAGTGTCACATAATTTCAGCCTTCACTTCAGTTTAGTGTAGTGTTTGGAATATACATCTACACAACCCTTTGTGGATGGCAGTGCAACAACATGAAATTTGAAAAATAGTTATTCAGGTAAGTCTGCTTTGGTGACTGTGGTAATCTGAAGGATGTCCTAACCTCTTCTTCAGTTCCACACATAGCAAAAGATAATCAATTTCCTATCTCCATTTCTCAAGTTTTCTGCTTATAGAAAGTTCTGCCCTCATGCACTTCACTGAAGTTCCCATGGCAACTGCATCTCTTCTGTTTGTGTCTGTTTTTGTTTTTGATCTGATGCAGTAACAGCTGGCGGTCATCCTGCAGGCTAAATTAAATAAAGCATTCATTGATTTTAATGGCCTTATAATCTCTCACTCTCTTGCTCACATCCTCACCACACATTTGTAAAGAAATATCATAGTAAGAGTCTGCTATATAACCCATGCTTTGTTGCTTATACCTGATGATCCTCATATGCCACAGTATAAGGAGTTATTGGTGTTGCTGAGATAGAAGTGCCTGTTGCAAGTGGAACCCTATCTTGAATTAACTGGTATCTCAGCAAGGAACAAGGACTTGGAAAGATGTAGCCGGCAAGCAGGTCAACACACTTACTAGTAAACTGATGATTTTCAGCCTCTGCTGAATGTTGAATTATTTTATTAGCTGTTAGCCCAGGATATGTACACCATTTTGGATACAATAAGAATTATCTTCTGCCTCTGAACCTTCAGCCAATACCCAGACCAAAATTATTTTGAAGTTCAAGTAATGAAAATTGATATAAAAACTTACCATATTTAATTTGTGTGTTGCCACTTCACATAGAATCCTGGCCAAGATTTTGAAGCAGGTATTATGGGAAAAGATATTCTTGTGGTGTATCCAGGTCAGTTAGAAGTAGGAAGTATCACAAATTAAAATTGGTTCTTCCAAGTTTTCAAGCTCAGTTCTCAAGAAGCAAGTTGATGAGATTTACTTATATGCTGCCGAGGGAGAATAAAGCCCAAGCAGCGCACGTAGTTAAAATATAAGGACCATCCAAACGTGGGTGCTTAACTATACTTTGTTGCTATTTTTAAATAGAGCCATGTGAAATGGTCATGCCAAAAACCATTACCACTCAAAACTTATTTTGTTTTTTGTTTTCAAACTCAAAACTCATTTCACTTTTGCCAAAAGATTCAAAAAAGTTTGGTACATTTTCTGAGTGGACTTTGGCCTAGTTTTAAGAGAAGTGTGGCTACTCTATACTTCTACATCAAAAGAATCATGCAAAATTCATAACTTTGGTGTGAAACCATAGAAAACTTGATGGTTTTGACTATGTTTCACTTTAAATTGCAAAAGAATCCCAAAAGTCAAAGGATGAGAATCCACAAGGGTTAACAATGAAGCAAATTTTTGCATACATCCTCATAAAACGTTTAACACAGTAAAAATCTGAACCCCACTGGATTCTCAGGTGAGTTTCTGAGAACACCATTGTGCCTTGAGCAGACGTTCTCCTGGAGAAGAGAAACTCTAGCCAAAATGGCCAAGGACCTTGAGATCTGCAAGCCAATGAAAGTTTGAATGTCTCTAATTCAAAGCCATCTATACAACACATAAGCCTTGGTTCTTCAGATATGTGGATGATACCAATTCCAGATGTCTTCAATACTTTGCTGTGATGTCTCTAAATCAGCATTGTACAGTACTCTCTACTCAACCTCTGCCCTCCCTTTCTCTTTCCCCTTTCAACTCTGAGACAGAGGCATACCGAATGAACAGTGTAGGAAAAATTATTCACAGATCTACACTTTGAACATTTATGAGTTCATTTATTTATGATCTAGACATTCTGTCTGTAGCTTCTGACACATCTGTGCAAATGGATCAGCATGAAGTGTAATGTGATAAGAAACACCACTGTTAAATGCCCAAGATAACCCAGAGAGGATGAGTAATAAATGCCATGTAGAGGTATTTCAGCAAGTCAGTATTTTGTAAAATTACTATAACATTATAAAAGTTGGAACTTTTTTCAAATGTAAAAGAATCTCATTTCAGTTTCACCCACTAGCCCCGACTGAATTTGTAGCTAACACCCAAATAATAGCTGACACAATATTTTTTTCTCTTACTCTACACAGCATTTCTAGAGAGTATCAGTCTTGAAAGTTTCATGCCTGATGCTATATCATTATATTTTTTCTCATATCCTCAACTCAAATTTGAGAAATCAGTGGGACAGTCAGCCAAGCTTGTTGAGTATTTCATAATTCTCTTGCCCCAGAAACGTCATGGTCTTATGGGGAGATGGAATTCTTGACCTTGTTTTCCACAAATTAAAGGAGAATCTCTATTAGTTATTATATTAGGTACTGCAGTGATGGGTGCCAAATAAAATCCTAACATAGATAGACACATAGTATCAGGTCTTATTCTCTGCAGGCTTCATACACTAGAGGACAGGGCTTAAAGTCTCCTGGGACCTGGGACTTCAGCCCTGCGGGGTGCTCCAGGACTCCGTTGGGCTTGAAAATATTTATCAGAGCTCTGCTCTGAACAGCTCTGGCTTAATTTAAGCCCTGCTAGAGGGCAACATCAGAACACACACTTGAGAAGGTCTGTCATTCTGTGGTAGAGAGAGAAAGTTTGTGCACTACAGACACCATACAAGTAGCTGAGCAGACCAGTTTGTACACATTATTGTAACTATGTAAATTACTGATACTGTACAATAGCGGTTAGCCTGGCCTCTGACCTCTGCCTGATTTTTATGTATGTACATGTGCATATTTTATGCAAGTCATCATGTCCTTGACCTTTTGAAAATCCAAGGCAACATGTTATCAAAAAGTTGTACCTCACTGTAATAGTTATTGTGTGTTAGTTAAATAGAACTAAACAATCCCCCCCTTTTATAGTTTGAACTATTTTTTAGAATATATAGGATTTTTTCAAATGTAAGTTTATTCTTAAAAATATATTAGTACATATTTATCCTATACTAAACAGTTTGTTAAAATCTAAATTAAATATATATATATAACACTTTATGATGCTCTCAACCAACTAATCAAGGAAGCCATCTAACACTGAGTTTAATACGTAGGTACTTCAGAACATGAGCAAACATTGATTTTGTTATTATTATCAGTTTTTTATAGTATTTCTGCTTAAAAAGCTTTATCATCCAAAGGGTTGATGTATATCAGCCAGAAGTCTCTCAAATGATCCCACGCACTGTTTAAAAATCAGCACTCCTCCTTTAAATATTAATAATATTAATATTTACAACAAAGTCAAATCTTAGGGTAGGCACAGTTTAAAAAACTGTTTGTGGCCTTTACTCTTACGCCCTGATTAGTTACCACAGCAATACAAATAATATTTTTGTGACCAAACAGAATAAAGTTTACTTTAAAAAATGACTTGCCAAAGGAAGAGACTTGTTTGAAACAGCAAACCTTCCTGGGCACTAAACTAAACACCTGTGTATTAAGCCCCACAGTTAAGTATTTAATTTAGATTTTTAACATATTTCATTCAGGATAAATATGTACTAATATATATTTTAGGAATAAACTTCTAAAAAACTACTTTTAGGAATACATTTCTAAAAAATAGTTGTTCAAACTAAATAAAAAGTAGGGAGAGGTTGTTAGTGCTATTTAACTAGTACACAATAATGTTTATAGTGAAAAGCAACTTTTTGATGACATGTTTGCTTGGATTTTTTAAAAGTATATATATTATGCAAGTCATCATGTCCTTGACCTTTTGAAAATTATATATAATATAAAATCAGTGCAGAGGCCAGAGACCAGGCTAACAGCTTTTGTAAAAGCAAAGATTTGGGGTAAATGTTGGAAAATTGCTTGAGGGAATGGCAACAGAAAGCATTTCTGCCAGTTTTGAAGGAACAGCAGATTAGATTACTTATTCGGTGTTATCTTCTTCTTAGGTTTCATTCGCTGCTCTTAGAGTTGCCAACCCTCCAGGATTGGCCTGGAGTCCCCAGGAATTAAAGATTAATTTTTAATTAAAGATTATGTCATGTGATCAAATCTCCAGGAATACATCCAACCAAAATTGGCAACCCTAGCTGCTCTCCATCAATCCAGAGAATATCTGAGTTTTTTCCCCTCCTGCTTAAATTAATTTTGCAAAATACAATATGGAGGAGGAGGATACCACACGTGGTCAATGCAAACAATCATTTGAAACTGTGGTTGCATGCAGTACCAGTAATATCTCACTAACAGACAAAACATATCAAGGCCTAGAGGTTGTATTATAATTCATGTGGTGTGCTGCTATGTCCATGGAGAGCCACGTTGACTTCAGTGATTCAATGGCACCCCATAAAGGTGGACTGCTGCTCTTATACAGAGGGCCACTGAAACAGGGACTCAGCAGTCCACCTGCATGGATCATTATACCAGATCAAGATGACGCTCAGTCTACTCTGGAATATTCCTACTGGGCCAAAACCTCAGGTCTTTATACAGCTTTCACTCAATCCATACTTAGGCGAAATTTCCAATGAAGTCACTAAGTGCAAAGTAAAAATGGAGTAGTGACTCAAGGTTTTGGCCTTCTATTAGCACTATACCACTGCATTCATAATACTGCAGAACAGTACTATAAAAGGCATATGCTGTCCCCAAATAAACCCTTGCAGCCAAGTGTAGCACTGTGGGTATGGCTCACCTTCATTTTCCTAATTGGGTATCAGAAAGTTCACTTTGCAGGATCTGGCAAGGAGAAGACAACACTGAGACAGTCTGTATTGTTATGTTCACACTTTTTAAAAACTACAGTGGATTTTGTACAAAGTATGCCTTGTGAGGTATCATTTGAAAACTCATAATCTGCTGAACATTATTGTATTGGTAATATGTGTGACATGTTCCAAGTCTAGACAGTTTCAAACCAGTTCCACAGAGACAAAAGGCTAAGCAGCACCTCAGCGAGGTGTCAGCATAATCAAATAAACTATCACCTGGTTACATGGCCATTCTTTGGCAGTAAGAAGGGTGTAAGCAAGAAATGTACATTTTGGTAATGGAACAGATGGAAGTTCCTGTCCCACAGACTTCTGGTCACCTGAACCCCAGCTGGAGATGATTCTCAAAGAAGGGAAATGCTATAAGAAAAGGGAACACACTCCCCAGATCAACCTCTTTCCTCCCATTCTCTCTGCCCACATCATCCACAACACCTGAAGGACAAGAAAAGGAGCATAGGACTGGGGGAGGGGTCCTGGCTGAAAGCCATCCAGAAAGTAAGACAGCAAAATCATTTAGTCAGAGAGACATTTTGCTCTGAATTCTCTTTAACTTGTTAAGTTGGTTGCATTTTTACTTTTTATTTTCTTGTAAACAAATTCTAACTTTTGTGCCTCATTACTTGCAATCACTTAAAATCTATCTGTCTATAGTTAATAAACTTGTTTTATTGTTTTACCTAAGCCAGTGTGTTTGCCCTGAAATGTTTTGGGAACTCCATTTGAGATAACAAGGTTTGTGCATACCATTTTCTACTGCTAAAATGACAGATTTTATATGAGCTTGTATTGTCCAGGAGGGTATAGGACAGTACAAGATGCGCATTTCTGGGGGAAAGACTGGGATTGGGAATTTTTGGGTGTCGCTCTGCAAGGGTTGCAGGCTGATGCACTATAGCTGGGGTTAATTTGCATGCTAAAGTCTGTGTGGGAGCAGGCCAGGAGTAGTTGATTTCACAGAGAAGCAGTGTAAAAGCACCTCAGGTTGGAGAACTGAGGGGACACAGCTGCCCAACAGTCCAGATTGTACCCTGGGTACTGTCACACACACAGGAACAAAATAGCATGTCCCCTTTAGTAAGGTCTCAGGGAAGGAGCAACTGTAACAACAGTTCATGAAGCCTTCACCTCAGGACTCTGGTTCAAAGCTCCCAAACTGAAAGTCCACAAAACAAAGTCTCTGATTAAGTGTGATCAGGCTGGTCTCCTGGAGCCTGAGACAGAACGTGTACACCCATTACAGCCATCATGATGTCTAGGCTCCTCTTCCTTGTTCAGCTTTCTGTTCCTGTTTAAATAGTCCAATCCCAAGGTGGTCAGGGTCTTATTGATTATACCTATGCTGTCTTGCTTGTAGGTGCCATCCTGTCTTTTAAAGGCCCAGTGCAGGCCTTCATAAGTACCATAAAGCACAATTGTACTAGCATTCTGCCAATCCTTACAGAACTTTGCACCAGATTCTACACAGGCAAGTTAAAATGCAAGAAAGCAGAGATGTTACTCCTAACTCTAAGGCTGCAAATCATGCCTAGTCAATGCTACAAAACACACTGTGTGGAATTATTATTGATCATTGCCAGAGGTGACTGTGGGCCAGTACGGTGTACCGGTAAGAAGTGGCTGCCGGTACCAGCCCATACACAGGCCACATTAAAGAGCTGCTGTGGCAGTACTTTAATGTCAATGTCCATTTGGCTTCTGCCCCCCTGGGCCACTGACGGGGTGGGCAAAAGAGGAAGCTGCCCCGGAGCCCGGCAATTTAATAGGGCCTGGGGCTCACCACTGCTGCCACTGTTACCACAGCAGCGGCCAGAGCCCCAGGCCCTTTAAATTGCTGCCAGAGCCCCTGGCAGCGTGGGCCAGGCAGCATGGAAGGGCTGGCTGGGGTAGGCTGACCCCCAACCCTGGCCCTTCTGCCTGAAGCTGGGCCTCCATACCAGTAAGTATTTTATCTTACTTTCACCCCGATCATGGCCTAAAAGCCTAAGGACATCCACAAAGGACAGAACTCTCAATGGAGTATTGCCAACCCATACAGTATTCATTGTATTACCAGCCCTCCCCAAAAATATTACAAATACATTTCCACTATGCCAGTTTCTCTCATGTGGGATGAGCTGAGCTGTAATGGCTGCTTCCACATCTAGTCCTATTCTTGCACCTTCTCTATTCTTGTCATATTTTCTGTGATTTGCCTTCCTCCCAAGAGACTACAGCACTCAGCATCCATTAAGGCTCTGTAGATCTTAGTCCCAAAGGGACTTCCAGAGTTCTTCAAATTTAGGCAATCTCTGAGTCCTGTTCACAATAAGAAAGAGGGTGGGATACCCTTTTAAATGGATTACATCAGCAGTTATTGCTCTTAGAATGAGGTCAATGGGGAATGAATTGTGACATCACCATTCACTTCACTGGCAGTCTGTCTGTGGGTTTGTTTCTTTTATTAATAGCTATTTCTTTACATCTCAGTCACCTTGGTCTCTGTGTGTTTCTTTAGTATTCATAATCCACAGCTGTGTAAACGAAATGTGGGGTGAACATACTTTAAAAACACTATGCCACAACCTTCATGAATACTGACCTTGTGGTCTAGAAATGTCATGGTCAAAGATTAATAGATGTAGTATATTTATTTCTCCCATTTGAAAAAAAACCACCATCAAATATCATAATTGCAATCTGTGCATATATTAAAGGTTCATTGTAATTTAGAAGAGATGATAATATTTATCCCAGTCAAAGGGGAAGATGTAAAAAAGCATGAGTAACATAGACCCCTCATTATAAATCTATTATGAACACAACGTGTGTTTATGAATATCTTTCCTTAAGCATCAGATTCATCCAACGTCTCCTGCTGAAGAAGCTGTAGTTGATTTCTTTCTGTAAATTTCTTTCTAAATGTGTAATATAGTGATCAGAGCAGATCAATAGTTGGAAATCCTGACTTCTATTCCCTACTCATCATCAAAGTTTGGTGTGCAGTATATTAGGATTTATAAGTAGTAGTAATGGACAGTGATATAAAGAGAAATATTCATTCATATGGGGGCAGGGTACTCTTATTTTTTCCAAAATATTTCCACTAACTTCTAATAAGAGAGACATTATAAAAGAGAGGTCCTCATATACCACTGGGAATTTACATTGTGCTTTAAAAACATAGGCCCCAGTCCTATAATGGGATTTGCACAAATGGACCTTTGTGTAACCCACATGCTTTATACTGCAGCATTAGATTTTGTTTCCTCAAGTGAGGGGAAGTGAAGCAGTGGGGAGGAGACATCGATCTTAGTTGGATATTCTGTATCTTTGCACACATGCAGAGGGCAAGGTAAGTCAGCTAGAAAGACACAGAGACTTCCAGAACTAAGTGTGGTAGTTACCAGCCATGCTCAGTAGTTGTTCTGAGGCTGTAAAAGAAGTTTTTGTTCTTTTGTTCTGAGCTGAGCCAGTGAGAGAAAATGGGGGAGGGAGGAGGAGGGTTTGGGGGAAAGGTTATAAATAACAGAGTTAAAAACATCCCTGTGTGGATTCAGTGGCTGATCGACACAGGACCAAGAATTGTGTCTGTTGTGAGAGCTGCTTCCCAGTCCCTGTATCACTTTGGATACAGGCTACAGACTTCTGTTTCACCAGGAACAGGGTGGATCAGTTAGTTATTAACCCAAGGGCTGAACTGCTGCTAGTTCTAGAGATCTCCAGGTTGTTTGTTTGCTGACATGGTTCTGAAGCCTTTGCAAGGACTGAGAAACTGCCATCTCAAGCTCTGAAGAGGCTAGATGACATGCGCTACATGCTAGGGTCACACTATAAACACTGAGAAATCATCTCAGAGAAGATCAGTGGAGAATGTGTCTTGATATATTTCTGCTAAAGTATACAAAACGTTATGCTTAAAATATATCTTTGAATAGATGTGGCAGAAATCAAAAGGGGAAAGTCTGTGTAGAGCAAACCAGTAGATTTAATAGCTTTTGTTAAAATGTTATTCCTAGTATTCCAAATACTATTTACAATGTGTTTTGTGCTCATTAAATGTTGTTTTACTAAGGCCTAAATCTACACTAGAAAATTGGGTTGGCATAATCAAATTAGTCGTGGGTGTAAAAAGTCCATACCCCTCAGTGTCATAGTTAAGCTAACTTAAGTCTCCATGCAGACAGTGCTAGGTGGACAGAACAATGTCAGCTGAGCTACCACCTCTCAAGGAGGTGAATTACCTACATCGACAGAAAAATCCCCCCTCTCAGAATAGGTAGTGTCTGTGCTGAAGCTGTGCCACTGTAGCCTTTTAAGTGTAGACAAGCCCTATGAAAATGTATGGAATCTTCTCTTTGAAAGTGACTGGGAACTATTAAAATCCATTTATTGGGGTGTTATATATAATACCCCTGAGGCTTAACTATATGTAATGCTTTCTGAAAAGACAGAACTCGGGCCGGACTTCAGCAAAGGTGCAGGAAGAATGGTGTGATAGACAGAAATATACAGAACATTGCCTGAGCACATCTACCCTTGTGTACTTGCATACTTATGGACTCATATCAAAGTGAGTGAGGCCCCACAGAGGGCTTTAAGGGATCATCTCCTGATTCTAAATGGAGGATCAGGGTCACAGCTTGGATACATTCCCTTCCCCAAATAGCTTACACACTAAATACAATCAGACACATACATACACACATAGATCAGATCCTCAGGTGGTGTAAATTGATGTAGCTTGCCTGAAAACAGTTCATCTACACTATATCACAACAGACCCCCTTGGCACTGTCACCTGATGTGCTGAGATTACCTCTGAGCCCATTTTCCCTGCCAGTTTGGGACTCTAGAACCCTACCTTGTTGACCCAGACAGACTAGCCTACTGCAATACAGACTCAGGTCTGGTCCATGCCCTCAAAGCTGCAGACTTTAACCAAAAACTGGTCAGCACATCACCTATCTCCAGCGCCTAGACAGCCAATGAGATCCAAACTCCAAATAAATGGGTTTCACTGTGTATAGAGCTTATACAGGGTAAACTCATACATTTTCCTCTCTCTATAACACTCATAGAGAGATATGCACAGCTGTTTGCTCCCCCAGGTATTAATCACTTACTCTGGGTTCATTAATAAACAAAAGTGATTTTATTAGGAATAAAAAGTAGGATTTAAGTGGTTTCATGTAATAACAAACAGAACAAACTAAGTCACCAAGCAAAATAAATCAAAAACACGCAAGTCTAAGCCTAATACGTTAAGAAACTGATTACAGGTAATATCTCACCCTCAGAGATGTTCCTATAAGCTTCTTTCACAGATTATACTTCTTCCTAGTCTGGGCCCAATCCTTTCCCTAGTACAGTCCTTGTTAATTCCAGCCGACATCTTAGGTGGAAAGCGGGGGTGTTCTCATGATTGGCAGCTTTCTTTGTTCTGTTCTACCCCTTTTTATAGCTTTAGCATGAAGCAAGAATCTTGTGTCTCTCTGGGTCTGCACCCCTCCTTCTAAATGGAAAAGCACCAGGTTTAAGATGGACTCCAATATCAGGTGACATGTTCACATGTCCTGTGAGACCCTAGCCTCCATTCTTTCGGGGCTGGCCCGCACGCAGTCAGGAAGGTTTGCAAGTAAACAGACCATTTACAACCAATTGTCCTAGTTAATAGAAACCATCAAGCTTCCAAACCACCATTAATGGCCCACACTTTGCAAAAAATACAATAGGACCTCAGAGTTATATTTCATATTCCTAATTTCAGATACAAGAATGATACAGTCATTCAAAGAGGACAAACGCACTCAGTGGATTATAAGCTTTGTAATGATACCTTAGAAGAGACCCTTTGCATAAAGCATATTCCAGTTACATTATAGTCATGCTCATAAGCATATTTCCATAAAACATATGGTGTGCAACATCATACTTGCTCACCTAGACACTGGATAACAACTCAAGAGTATTCAGGGATCTAGAGAATAATTATGAGGAGATGAAAAGAAGGTGGAATTTAGGAAGGGATTTGAAAGAGAAATATGGAGGTGATTGATGGGTGTGGACAGGAAGTTTGTCCCAATTGTAGAGTGCAGTAGGCCACAAGATGGGGGCCATGAGAGGGAGATGGAAATGAATGGAACAGAGAGGTGGGGAAAGTAGGATGAGGGCAGACAGCAAGAGGGGTAGTAGGTGGAAATGAGACAAAATTCCTAACATTATGGTTTGGGGGCTTTTTCCATCACCTATAAAATACATCATATATGAGGGTTGAGGAGTTGATTTTTATTTATTTATTTTATACACCTTACATAAAGCATTTATGTTAACTTTAAATTGCTTCTGTACAGTCTCTGAGACAAAAAGAAAAGGAGTACTTGTGGCACCTTAGAGACTAACAAATTTATTAGAGCATAAGCTTTTGTGAGTTACAGCTCATTTCATCGGATGCATTTTTGGGTCCTAAAGTGCTTTGACGTGGGTGCGTCTTTTTGCGGTTATACAGAAAGGATGAGTTTTTGTTGGTTGATGTCCCCTGTTTGTGCAGATTTTTCATTTCCAAAGATTTATGTTTGACAGGATTATATGGAACTCCATATGAAAATCGGACTAGCAGTAACTCCCTCCTATTCCCAATTTTTAGATTTTGACCAGATTTAGCCTTTAAATTGCCTGATCAGAGTCTGTCGAAGATCTGCAGTTCTATGTCTTCCCAAATCTAGTTATGTTCTATGGTTAATTAGATACTCGTTTGCATAATTCACCCAGTTACCTGATAAAATTCTGTCAACTTGATATCCCCATAATAGTCTTACTGGTACTAAGTCTTAGAATAAATCTAGCTAGTGGAATTTTGCTGTGGTTTTTTCTATAGGCCTTTGCATTTGCTTATTTCAATTTTTTTGCATGATCTTCTTGGCAAGACTTCCTGTTCACTCTCATTCAGTGATCAGAGTGACTGTTGGAAAGGCACACATCTAGTCTAAAAACCACAGTGTAAAACCATAAGACCAATTTTTGTTCTCATCTGCATTAATGTGTCATCCGTTTTGTTCAAAGAGGGCTGTGTGCTCTCATCCAAGGACACATTGTTTCTAGAGAGATATAATTAATATGTATTATTTGTATTGTGGTAGCACCTAGAAGCCCTAGTCATGGATCAGGCCCACACTGTGCAAACACAGAATAAAAAGATGGTTGCTGCCTCCCAAAACATATCATCTAAGCAGTGACATGTGGAGACATTTTTAGTAATCCATGTGGTGCTTTGGGAATTCACCCAGACCAGTCAGGGGTTCTTTCACTGCCTGCCCTGTAACCCTGGATGCCTCTGTGCAGTGCAGAGCCCTGGCCCAGTGCCCTGACACCAGCAGGACAGACTCACTACAGTGGTCTTACCCTGGCTTCTACCAGTCCAGATACTCCTTTCAGGGTGACCCCAACAACCCTTCAAAAAAAGTAAAACTATTTCCTCCTGTTTATTTCCCCCCAATACTGTTCCTCACATGTTCTTGTCAACTGCTGGAAATGGCCCACCTTGATTATCACTGTGAAAGGTCCCTCCCCCCACTGGTAATAGCTCATCTTACCTGATCACTCTTGTTACAGTGTGTATAGTAACACCCATTGTTTCATGTTCTCTGTGTATATAAAATCTCCCCACTGTATTTTCCACTACATGCATCAGATAAAGTGAGCTGTAGCTCACGAAAGCTTATGCTCAAATAAATTTGTTAGTCTCTAAGATGCCACAAGTACTCCTTTTCTTTTTGCAGATAAAGACTAACACAGCTGCTACTCTTAAACATAGTCAGTATAGTATGTTGATTGCAATGGTGTTTTTACCTTCAGTCCATTTGGTATGATGTCCATCTGTTTGCACTTGGAGAGGAAGATGATGTCTGTCTGTAGCTGTGCGAGGTTTTTCATGAAGTTCATGGATTTATACTTCATATGGCTTGTCATAAATATAAAGGGAAAGGTAACCACCTTTCTGTATACAGAACTATAAAATCCCTCCTGGCCAGAGGCAAAACCGTTTCACCTGTAAAGGGTTAAGAAGCTAGGATAACCTCGCTGGCACCTGACCAAAATGACCAATGAGGAGACAAGATACTTTCAAAGCTGGAGCGGGGTGGGGGGGAACAAAGGGTCTGTTTGTCTGTGTGATGCTTTTGCCGGGACCAGGTCAGAAATGCTCTTCAGAACTCCTGTAAAAAGTTAGTAAGCAATCTAGCTAGAAATTCATTAGATTTTCTTTTTTTTAAATGGCTGGTAAATAAGTTGTGCTGAATGGAATGTATATTCCTATTTCTGTGTCTTTTTGTAACTTAAGGTTTTCTCTAGAGGGATTCTCTATGTTTTGAATCTGATTACCCTGTAAGGTATTTACCATCCTGATTTTACAGAGGTGATTTTTTTACTTTTTCTTTAATTAAAATTCTTCTTTTAAGATCCTGATTGCTTTTTCATTGTTCTTAAGATCCAAGGGCTTAGGTCTGTGTTCACCTATGCAAATTGGTAAGGATTTTTATCAAGCCTTCTCCAGGAAAGGGGATGTAGGGCGTGGGGGGATATTTGGGGGGGAGGGTCTCCAAGTGGGCTCTTTCCCTGTTCTTTCTTTAACACGCTTGGTGGTGGCAGCATAAGATTCAAGGACAAGGCCTTGAGGAAGTTTTAACCTAAGCTGGTAAGAATAAGCTTAGGGGGTCTTTCATGCAGGTCCCCGCATCTGTACCCTAGAGTTCAGAGTCGGGAAGGAACCTTGACACGGCTAAATGCAGTGCCTTGCATGGTGCCAAGTATCAGAGGGGTAGCGGTGTTAGTCTGTCTCAGTGTTTTTCCTTCTTTTTCTGTTTATAGTCTCCAAAACATAAACCTACCTATACTATGAACTCGGCAGCATGGAGTTCATGATTTTGTAGACACGTCTAAGATACGTAATGAAAAAGATAAAGGTTCATGATAGATTGCATAGCTTGCCAACAATTTGACATTTTAAACTCCATCTTTCTTAATGAGTAGTCTCTTTTCTTAAGTTCTTTGTTTATAAAGCTTTAGATCTAAAAGCTTATATTTCTTCAGCACCCATGTATGCATATAACAAAGGCCTGAACAGATGGCTGTTGCTATCTAATGCTAGTCATTCCTTGTTTTAATTACCATAGCAAGGTATGGTTAGCTGAATCACAAAACTATATGTGTTGCAAGATGGATGGCTTCTTGGCATGGTGTGCATACTGATAGAGAGATTAAATAAATGCATTAAAACTATTCTAAAAATGAAAACATATCCTCTTTCCAATTATCTTTGATTTTCCAGAGATACCCTACCTAATATAAAATCAAACACAGCATTCTGCAGTCAGATTGTTTTCATTCTGGTGAAGTAAAGGATGGGGTGGGTTAAAATTGGACCTAGAACAGAAAGTTACCTTCTGCTTTCGCTATGGAAGTAGTGGAGTCTCTGCATAATACATACACATAGGCAAATGCATACAAAGTTACACCCAGAAATATTCATAGTCCTTCAGATCAAGTGTCTTTCAACTGCTGCCATTTCAGGTTAGTGAAGTTTGAAAGACACTTTGATCCAGTGCCTTCATCTGGACTTTGACAGAGAAACTCTCCCAATTTAGTTGCCTAAAGAGATCCCTTCCAACCCCAGTACTTCCCTCAGCTGCTAGAGTTAATACTTTACTTTACCAGAGGTCTGTGTTTCTGAGGTTCTGAACTCAAAATTGTATGGTTTTAGGATAGTTCTATGGGGAAATCCTGACCCTGCCTCTATGACTGGGGAGGGTCTCCTGGCAATGGAGACAGGCTGGTTCAAATGGTCAAAAGGTGGGGGCGGGACTTAAAGGCGTTCTGCATAAAACAGATAGATGTCAGTGCACAGAGTGCAGTAGGAGAGACTAGCCAAAAAAGGAGTGGGGCAGGGACGAACATCTTGTCTACAACTTTTCAAGAGAAGCTACAGGCTACATCTACACTATGGGTTAGTGGTGTGATTCCCAGCTCACATACACATTGTTATGCTAGCTTGATGACAGCTGGTGTGAATATAAATAATAGTGTATGAGCAGCAGCGGAAAAGGCACAAGTTAGCCATGCTGAATACAAACCCGCCTGAACTCCATTGATACGTATGTGGCAAGGCTAAGCCATGCCGCCACTGCTACTGCCCATGCTACTTTGGCTACATGATAAATACTTGTGCTAGCTCAGTGAGAGCTAGTGCAGTATGTGTAGATGAGCTGGGAATCAACCCCCTAGCTCATAATATAGATGTAGCCATGAAACTATAGCCTCAAATAACCTTTCAGTCCACAGCATGGAAGGGAAGGGAGGATTCTGTCTCTGCCACTCCTTCACGCATCTACAAAGTAGCATGCCAAGCTATCTAGCCTCTGTGCTGACATAAGGATTTGGCCTTGTGGATATGTGGCTATTATGATGCTTGTGTAGCCCTGGATCATTAGCAATAGTAATAATGCCCACTATGGACAGTGTTTATGTCTGGCATTGTAAAAACACAGACATATGAAAGACTGGTGCTCCTTTTCTGCAGTTAGAGGTAAGGCGGGTATGTATTGATCTAGGTAAAAAGTTTTACTCCTACAGGGTTATTCATGTTTGGAGACATTTCTTCTTGTCTTTGTTGATCTTGGGAGTTTCTCCGATTTAATTTTATTATCTTACCTCTTTTACAGATTAAAAGAGGTGTATCATAAAAGGGAATTGAAATCTTTTAAGAGCAGCAGGGAAAAGTGTCAGTCTGCTTATACACCTCGCACAAATGCCACCACCTCTTAGTGTTCTGTTTGTACTTCAAATATGTCTCATCCTTGTTTTTACTTTTCAGTAGCTCCTTCTTTCTGGTCATTTGGGTTTTCTGTAGCTGCTCTGTAAATCTCCTAGTAAAAATATTTCCAGGATGTTAATCTTGCCTTAAAGAGACTGCATTGTGAGCACACAAAACATCCATCCCTTGCTCAGGTACACAGCTATTTTTGTGGTTTGTTGCCATCTGGATACCAGCTTGGCTGTGAAGCTGATAGCTCTGCAGAAACAAAGACAGTTTTGTATATATTTTCTTCTTTTATTTGAAAGATTTTGTTTAAATTTTCTCCCATCTTAACACAAAAGTCTCATCTCCATAAATAAGAACCGTTTTGCTCTTTTTAAAAAGTGACTATATATAAACAAAAACATAATGACAGGAAGACAGATGGATATACCTTGTACATAATATAAAAAGTAATGCCAAAAAAGCCTTATCCATATGCTTCCAGACTTTATGGGGTTTGAAATCTGGATCTGAATTTTACAGTGAGGGCTCTTCTCTCATTTGAACCCCTATAAATTGCATCCTACTGTGCACCCACTGATCTCACATCATCACAAAAATAAAATTAACAAAATAAAGCCAATATTGAACTATGTGTGAGTTTTCAGAGTAGATCAGTAGTAAATACTATATTATTCTGTATATAGTATAAATACTGTATTTAGTCACTGATATAATATTTGACATGTACACTAAAAAACAAGGTCAGCTTTATTAAAAAAATATGGTATCTCAACCAAAGAGAACTTCGTTATCTAATAGTTAACCATTTCCCTGGACAAATTACCCAGGGTATACTTAGAGCTGACTAGATCCTTTGGGGAACTCTGAGGAGAGAGGATGCAAGTAGTTAAATCTCATTGTTTCTTGTTTAACTTGTCTCTTTAAATGGTGAAACTTTTTCCCCTTGTACAATAGATCTCATGCCAAAGCCAGCTGCTTATCCACAAGGCAAACAGAACACCTGTTAGTCACCAGAATTGTGTAGGTAATAAATTAAATGGAAATCTGAACGATTTCTTGACTGCAATAAAAATGCCACTGAAATTGACAAAGATAAGTGAATTAAGGTGAGTGATGATACTGCAGATTTTTTTTTAAAAAGCAGTCCTCTGGTGAAATTGCACCGAAGTCTTTATGCAGCCACAATTATACACATGCTTCAAGAAACATCAACAGCAATTGTCTCCTGTTTTACGTGTTCCCTCCATATGTAGCACAGCAATTCATTTGTAAATTTCCTAGAAGAAGGAAGCCTACAAAGGTTTTGAAGCTGTAGAGAATGGTAAAGGATGTATTTAGTAAAGGGAGATAATTACAGCTGGGAAATTCATTCTTAATTAATATTCGATTAAAGTAATTTTGCTTCTTTTACTATTTTCAAATAGCCAGCAAATAGGATTTTCAGGATTTTCTTCAATTAATTAAAAAAGTCTGTACATAGTTCTTGATGTGTACATTTTCCTCCAAAACTTTGCTCATGCAGCTACACGTGCAAATTTGCATGCCAACGAATACTTCTTGTCTGCATGTGAAATTACCACAATTGTGAGAGGAAATGACAATGTGAATCTGCAAATGGAAAGCAGATGTGGAACTGTGGCCCAAAACAAAGAACTACATTCTGAAAATGATAACAAAAAAATAATAACCTTGCCCTTTACTACTTGTTAATCGAAATCAGAAGGCTCAAGCTTCAGGGTCAACCTTCAGATCTGAATTTTCAATACCCTACAGTTCATATACAAGGTTTTGGTCCAAGTCATTATAGGATTTGGGTCTAGTTTTAGAATCTGAATACTTTCAAAAGTGAGGTTTGTCCATGATTTTGATTAAGGAACATTTCTACTTGTTAATCTGGTAATAAAATAGAATAGGAACTGGTTTAATTATCTTCTACATATTTCTGTAATGCCAGTGATATAAATTAGGTTGTTTCAGTTCAAAAACGAGGCTCACATTGGCAATAGGTTTAAGTGAGTGTAAGATCACAACTTAAAAATGTTCCGAGATTCAGTTTAGATAACTGTACACACAACCTGTAGCTAAAATCCCTTTAGTCTTTGAAATGGACTGGAAATCAATCTCTCCCATGAAACTTTTAATACCTGTGGCCATGGATAAAGTGAGAAAAGGTGAAAGAAGTGAAAACGAAAGAAAAAATGTATGTTAGGCAAATTTTTTTGGACTTCAACAAAGGGTAGGTTCTATATTGGAAGACCGTTCAAACTGGCTCAGATAAGTCACTTAACCAACTGTGCCTCAATTTATCCTTCTGTACAATGTGTATAATAATATGCATTTAATACATATGTAACCTACAAATCAGTGTGTTATCTTTCTCAACATCCATATATGCATATAATATTCATAATATATGGTTATAATAATTAGAATTTAAGTATCTGTTAAATGAGTCTAATAATAAATCCAGAGGGATTGTGAGGATTAATATATGTACTTTGTGAAAGAGGTACTTATATGGTAGATACTATGATATGTACTATTCTGGGATGATAATATAAATCATATAAGCATAGGGTGAAATTTAAAACTTATATATAAACTGTGAACAAGTCTTTGGACCAAATGCAGTGGTGACACAAATGCTAGCACAATCTTGATTTAAAATTGCCAGCAACGGGGAATCAACCATGACTCTTAGTAATTGGTTCCAATGGTTAATTACTCTTTCCATTAAAAACATACTCCTTATATGCTCAGGGACTGATTCATCACTGTATTACTCCAGTTTATGCTGGTGTAACACCATTGAGATGAGCTGAATAGGGCCCTAGGCATCAGTCAGAATCTAGTGCAAGTAGTAAGGTAGCATTTGCATTCAATATGAGTTTGTTCAGGTTTTTTTAAGAGTGTACCTTGTAAGATAAGGAGAGAGAGTTTTAGCAGTAACTAAAGAGAATGTTCTAGTTAGTCTTTTAGTTGTTTTTTTTTTTTAACTCATTCTCTTCAGTCCCCACATAGCAACACCCACTGGAAGCTAAATTGGTTTGAGTTTCACTCATTTTTACAACACCTTACCCGAAACTGTTGTTTATGAAGCAATTTACATGACCTCTGTATCTATCACATAACGACCAGCAAAGAGATGCTGATTTTAACTTTCCTCCTGCAGACTTTCTGTTTTATTTGACTTTTTGTTTTCAATCTTGTTGTTTTGCAACAATGGTTCATTTTATCATGTTTAAACCAAGTGCCAGATAGATGTTCAGAAATAAAGGCAAATGCACACACAGCACAACCCAGCTCAGGAGTGATAGGAAACAATGCTAAAAAAAAAAAAAAAAAGTGATGAGGGGAATGTGGTGGGAGGAGACAGGAGACGGGGCATTTACACAAGCCTGTCTCTAAAGTCATGGACTTTCCCTACCACACAATCCTCTCAGTCACCTACAGGTGTACACTCCATGAGCTGGTAAAAATGTACTTGTGAAAGGCTTGATGACAGTTCCATATCTATAATTCATTCATTCCTAATGTGCATCTGTTAGCTATAGAACAATGAACAACGATGGTATAATCTAAGGGTCTGGCAGCATTTCTATTATAAACAGGCTTTGTAATCTGACTGTAAAAATTCACTCCAGACTGAAACTTGGCAGAGAAAGTCTAAGCTCCAGTAACTTGATGGTTTTGTCTTCCAAATAGGGCCAGACAATCAAGTGGACTTGACCAATTAACAGAATCCCCCATCTGGTGGGGATTCTTGTGGACCAAAAGCAGCAGCAATATCAAAAAAGATATTTGCTCCTCTGGCTGAACCAACCAAACTCAGTTGGAAACTCCTAGGCTAGCCGCAGCTGGATGTTGGTTTTTTGGACAGAAGCAAAGTTACAAGTTCTCTGGCTTCAGATGTTTTTTGCTTCCTAATAACAAATATGGCTCCAGTTATGGAAAACTGGTTATGTTTAATTGTCTTAGGTATTTAGAAAAGCAAACATTACAATTGAGAACAGCTGAGATCATTGTTGAGATTTAATAATTATTTGCTGTGCATGAACAGTATTATTTGACAAATATTTTTCCTAAGGGATTTGGCCACTCAGTGTGCATTCAGCCTCCATATTTACCTGATTATCCAGTTCACGTTGTACCTGTTAAATATGCATTAAAATATTTGTGATGTTGCACTCCAAATGCTTTATGAAAATATGCTTATGAATGTGAATATGATTTAAATGGAATATGCTTTATGCAAAAGGTCTCTTCTAAGGTGTCATTACAAAGCTTCAGAGTAGCAGCCGTGTTAGTCTGTATTCGCAAAAAAGAAAAGCAGTACTTGTGGCACCTTAGAGACTAACAAATTTATTTGAGCATAAGCTTTTGTGAGCTACAACTCACTTCATCGGATGCATTCTGTGGAAAATACAGTGGGAAGATTTATATACACACACAGAGAACATGAAACAATGGGTTTTATCATACACACTGTAAGGACAGTAATCACTTAAGATGAGCTATTACCAGCAGGAAGGAGTGGGGGGGAAAGGAGGAAAACCTTGTGTGATCATCAAGGTGGGCCATTTCCAGCAGTTAACAAGAACATCTGAGGAACAGTAGGGGGTGGGATGGGGGGAGAAATAACATGGGGAAATAGTTTTACTTTATGTAATGACACATCCACTCCCAGTCTCTATTCAAGCCTAAATTAATTATATCCAGTTTGCAAATAAATTCCAATTCAGCAGTCTCTCACTGGAGTCTGTTTTGAAGTTTTTTTGTTGAAGTATAGCCACTCTTAGGTCTGTGATCGAGTGACCAGAGAGATTGAAGTGTTCTCCAACTGGTTTTTGAATGTTATAATTCTTGATGTTTGATTTGTGTCCATTTATTCTTTTATGTAGAGACTGTCCAGTTTGACCAATGTACATGGCAGAGGGACATTGCTGGCACATGATGGCATATATCACATTGGTAGATGCACAGGTGAACAAGCCTCTGATAGTGTGGCTGATGTGATTAGGCCCTATGATGGTGTCCCCTGAATAGATATTTAGACAGATTTGGCAATGGGCTTTGTTGCAAAGATAGGTTCCTGGGTTAGTGGTTCTGTTGTATGGTGTGTGGTTGCTGGTGAGTATTTGCTTCAGGTTGGCAGGCTGTCTGTAAGCAAGGACTGGCCTGTCTCCCAAGATCTGTGAGAGTGATGGGTCGTCCTTCAGGATAGGTTGTAGATCCTTAATGATGCGTTGGAGAGGTTTTAGTTGGGGGATGAAGGTGATGGCTAGTGGCGTTCTGTTATTTTCTTTGTTAGGCTTATAATCTACTGAGTGTGTTCATCCAATTTGTATGAATGTATCATTCATATATCTGAAACTAGGAATATGAAATATAACTCTGAGGTCCTATTGTGATTATGCAAAGTGTGGGCCATTAATGGTGGTTTAGAATCTTGATGGCTCCCACTGATTAGAACAATTGGTTATAAATGTTCCGTTTACTTGCAAACCTTCCTGGTTGCATGCGGGCCAGCCCTGAAAGAATGGAGGCTGGGGTCTCACAGGACATGTGAACATGTCACTTGATACTGGAATCCATCTTAAACCTGGTGCTTTTCCATTTAGAAGGAGGGGTGCGGACCCAGAGAGACAAAAGATTCTTGCTTCATGCCAAAGCTATAAATGGGGATGGAATAGAACAAAGAAGCTTCCAATCATGAGAACACCCCTTCCTTAGATGTCGGCTGGAATTAACAAGGGCTGTACTAAGGAAAGGATTGGGCCCAGACTAGGAAGAAGTATAATCTGTGAAAAAAGCTTATGGGAACATCTCTGAGGGTGAGATATTAATTGTAATCAGTTTCTTAACGTATTAGGCTTAGACTTGCGTGTTTTTGTTTTATTTTGCTTGGTGACTTACTTTGTTCTGTCTGTTGTTACTTGAAACTACTTAAATCCTACTTTTTATACTTAATAAAATCACGTTTTGTTTATTAATGAACCCAGAGTAAGTGATTAATACCTGGGGGAGCAAACAGCTGTGCATATCTCTATATGAGTGTTATAGAGGGTGGACAATTTATGAGTTTACCCTGTATAATCTTTATAGAGAGTAAAAAGGATTTATTTGGGGTTTGGATCCCACTGGGAACTGGGTCTAGGTGCTGGAGGTAGGTAACCTGCTAAACTGTTTTCAGTTAAGTCTGCAGCTTTGGGGGGTGTGGCCTAGACCCGGCAGCAGGCTAGCATGTCTGGCTCAACAAGGCAGGGTTCTGGAGTCCCAAGTTGGCAGGGAAAATGGGCTCAGAGATAATCTCAGCACATCAGGTGACAGTTCAAAGGGAATACCTGTGACCGAACCTGTCACAATATTGTTATTGTTATGTTGTCTTACAGAAGTGCCCACAATGTGCTAGGCTCGTCCACATTTAAGAAGGCACACTTCCTGGCCCAGAAATCTCACAGCCAATTGCTTATATCAGTTCTACATATAGGGAGGACACTTCATGTTTTCTGAAATGTTTCTGCCCCTTCATGACATCTGTAATAATATTAATAAAAGTTATGGATCAGAGCCTCAGCTAAACAAACTGGAACATCTCCACTGACTTTAATGCTAAGTCTTCACTGAAAAAGAGAGATGTATTTTTACATTGATAGCTGCTAATTTGAGAGGGCTGTGATTATGTAAAATCCTAGTAGTGAAAGACACTGGCAATTTTTAACCTCAGTGTAGATAGTCAAGGTCAACACCCTACCCTTGGCCTACGGTTTACCTCAACTAGCTACACTGAGGTTAAAAATTGGCTATGCCTTTATTCCAGTAGGAATTTACATCAAGATAGCTAACACATGTTAGCTAACTCAATGTAAAAAACAAACCCTTGTTTGCAGTGAAGACTTAGCCTCAGTTAATGGAGATATTCACAATTTATGCCAGCTGAGGAGCTGGCTCATTATCTTACATTTATAAAGCATCTTTGATCCTTAAAAATCCCAAACGGGATCTTTCACAAAGAAAGCATCTGAAGGTCTTATTAATCCTCCAGAAGACAACAAGGGAGGCCTGCTGGATAGGGAACCCTCACATTATGTAGGAGCACAGCAGTGGAGGTTCATAGTAAGATCACCTGGGATCCCGGGGGGTGACCATGTATTTATGTCCAGCTGAAATGCAGCCAGACCTGCAATGGAATGTGGATAGTGCACAGCATGACTACACTTTGAATATAGGTCCTGGTTGAAAATACAGGGGAAATTAATGTAAGCAGAGGTAATTATGAAGTTGAATATTTGGATAGGACACTGAAACAACTACTTCATACTCTTCCACAAAATGACAAGGGTTCTTTACATTAGTGTTTAGGACTTTGATTTTATGTCTCAGCCAAATACAATTTCTTGGCTTTCTCTGCGGATCCATCAGTAATTGCAACACTTCACACTTTCTCCTGTACTGCACTGCATTCTTTTAACCTTCTCCCTACCTTTCACCTCAGCCCCATGGCCAGATGTTATCCACCGATTCCTTGAAGGGATCTCAGATTTTGGTCAGATTTCGTCCTCTAAAATAAATTATTTAAAAATAAAACAAAGCATCACTCTAACACTGGATGTAACCAAAATGACAAAAGCGATTTTAATGCTTGAAAGGAGTTAGTAGACGGGATACCTCAAGGCGGTGATGTGCTAGAGAAACTTTTACTTCTACACTACGGCTTTGGAATAGCCCAGTTAAGTAATAATAATGATACTGTGCAATAATTATACTATTGGTGTTTGGAGACCTATGTAAAATGAATTTGGTGGTCTTAGTCCAGTTCCTAAAGGATTGGTATCCACATAATTGTGACAAAATATACCCACTGACAGTTATAGCAGAGAACATAAGAACAACATAAGAACGTGAGAATAGCCATACTGGGTCAGACCAAAGGTCCATCTAGCTCAGTATCCTGTCTATTGACAGTGGCTAATGCCAGCTGCTTCAGAGGGAATGAACAGAACAGGTAATCATCAAATGATCCATCCCCTGTCACTCATTCCCAGCTTCTGGCACACAGAGGCTAGGGGCACTGTCCCTGCCCATCCTGGCTAATAGCCATTGATGGACCTATTCTCCATGAACTTATCTTGTTCCTTTTTGAACCCTGTTATAGTCTTGGCCTTTACAACATTCCCTGGTAAAGAGTTTCACAGGTTGACTTTGAATAGAAATACTTCCTTTTGTTTGTTTTAAACGGGCTAACAGGCTAAGGATTGCATGGAATCGGAGACTGAAGGCCAGTCCCTCTTTATCCTAAGAGTGGGAGTGCTGACAGTGCTGTGTCTGTCCAGTGACTAGAGCACTTCAGTCTCCAGAGCGATCAGCCCATCATTTCTTACACCTAGTAAATCCATTTTGAAATTACTTAAAGAACCTAATTTTTTTAAAGTATTGACTTTAAGAAAGAAAGATGAAAAGGAGGACTCAGGACAAATAAAATAAAAAAT
Organism: Dermochelys coriacea; assembly: GCF_009764565.3. Taxonomy (NCBI): domain Eukaryota; kingdom Metazoa; phylum Chordata; order Testudines; family Dermochelyidae; genus Dermochelys; species Dermochelys coriacea. The sequence goes on along the minus strand of NC_050073.1, from coordinate 92,226,824 downwards.
AAAAATGGGAGAATAAAGAACTATAAAAGTTAATAAAATAGCCTGACATACAAAAGTTCACTTCCACTTAATATTTATAACCTTAATGATAGAAAGGATTTTGAGTAGGCTGGTCACAAACAAATATGGGACACCATGTTCCTTAATAACTATTGATGATCTCCTTTATTGTCTCTGAGAGGCCATTCAATATATTTGTAACCAATTCATATAAAGTATTTTGTCAGTACATATGATCCACCAGCTTTCTCATGATGGGTCCAGATCGCCCTATGAAGAGACATATTAGGGAAATGAAATATAGAACGAGTATGCACCATGTGTACTCAGTATATTAATATTATTCCTCAGAATAAAAGTCTTAAATGTGCAGGCAATATCTTGACAAGATCAATTAAAGTGTATTTTTAGGGTGGGGGGAAGTCGGGAGAACAGGCAATAAATCAAAAGTATTCCACATTGGAGAAAGGGTATATTTTATAGTAGGTTAGAGTATATCACAGCATGGAAGGTGATTAACAGCATATTAGGTAATGATGTAAGTGCCATAAATGAGTTTACATTCTGCAATGTAAATATTCAGCATTGCTGGTGCATGAACAAAGAAACCAAGATTACAAATGCAGTTTTGGACTATGTCCAGTCTGCTTTCCAATCAGATTTTTTTTTCCAGAATTCATTTTTTATATAAAATCATTCATCCAAAACTCTTCTTTGTTCTAGGGATATCACCTTTCATGTCTAAGGAAGAACAAATGGTTTACAATTATTTTTACAGGCAAGGCTTTTAAAACAATTATGATTAAATTCTACCAAAAGTTTGCCTTCAAAATCTGAATATATGCCCCTCATTGCTAATTAAGTAAATCTAGAACACCTACATACTCTCTCCTTATACACATTAATGGAGACATTCAATTACGTTAAAGGGCCAAAAAAAAAGGCTTTTAATTTAAAACAATGTATGATTAACTTGTGGGACATCATCCAAGACAAGGATTCAAAAACAGATGAGATATTTCTTTGAATGATTAGAATATTCACCGCTATATTAGATAGGATAAAAAATTAGAAAGACTATATACTCTCACAATTCTGGGCATAATCTAAATTATAAATGATAGAGGCTAGGAGATTTCCTGTATGGGCAGGTTTTTCCATAATTGTCCACACTGAGGTTTCCTGAACTTTTTTCTGAAGTATCCGGTACTGACAACTGTCAGAAATAGGATACTGAACTAGATGGACCTCTGATTTGATCTGCAATGGCAATCCCTATGTTATATTCCTCTTCAGGCATTTGTCTGTTCACTCTACCCAGTCAGAGACTCTAGAGATTAAAAGGTCACTGGGTACCAGTGGTATACCTGCAGCATGGTCAACTGAAATCCAATATTCCCTTCAGTGTGCCACCAAAGTCCCCCAGTACTGACCCAGAAGAAGTAAAGGTGAGAATCTACATAGCCAATTCATTTTTTGGCTTCAGTTCTGTCACCAGGATGTCTTTTATAGTGCAGGTTTCTGTGACTCATCAATTTAAGACCACAAAACTATGAGACACAGGTAAAAATGAAGAACCAGCAGATGATAGTGGCTGCTTTTCTTTATTATTCATAAGAGCTATGCTTGAACATCTCTGCATATCATTACCAAGCCCTCTGAACCATCCATATTCTCAGGATATTCTCAGAATTGTGTAATTGTGGTTCTCTGTAATTACTGCCATATCTGAATGAGGGTCAGGCTATTATGCCATGGAATGAATAAATATAAATTCATAACTTCAGTCCCACTCCATTGCCCCCCACCCCCGTTCTAATCTTAGTTTCCTGTAATAATCTGTGTCTCCATAACTCTGTAAACTAATGAGTGGTCTCTAAGAGTATGTCTACAATACAATACCTGAGACTGGCTTGTGCCAACTGACTCGATCTCATGAGGCTTGGGCTGTGGGGCTATAAGATTGCAGTGTAGACATTTGGGCTCAGGCTGGAGCCCAGATTCTCATACCCTACAATGAAGGAGACAATGGGCGTGGTGGGCGCTCAGCCAAGATTAGGACGAAAGCCCTGATCCAAAGCCCACTGAAGTCAATAGAAGGTTTTCCATTTACTTCCTCGGGTTTGGGATCCAGCACTGAGTTTGTATACATTGGACTCTTTAATCTAGATTTATGAGAAGTGTTGACTATTAGAAGCTTGTATTGCATGTTTGTGTTATAATCTGTTCAAGAACATTCATTTGTTTTGTATTCTTCTGCATAAAGCGTAAAAATAACTTTTAATACATAAAATATGTATAATATGAGGAATATACACTACATATATTGCCACTTCAGGCATTTTCCTTTTATCTTGAGCCTCATCTTAACACAGTAGGGAAGAGACACCCTTCTTTACTTAGATAATAACTCAATTTGTAAAGTTTATATGCAAACATAGTGTACCATGAAGAATGCATGGAATTTTCTGACAGACAGGCCTCTACTCCTTAGCACTCCTTTCTAGTCAGCCTTGCAAATGTGCAAAGTATTCATGGCACCTTTTATAATCCAGCAGGGTTATAGAAATAGGTTAAGTGGATGTGGCTCAGTAGGAATACAACACCCATACTAAAACAGAAAGGGAAAACCTGATGGTGGGAGAACTACTGAATCAGAGATAATCTACCCTACAATGAGATAGAAATATAGAAAGGGAAATAAATATACAGAGAAAGAGAGGGGGGCTTCAATAACTTAGCAAATGGAAAATAAGCACAGAGATTTTTTCATATAGAATGTGGCCCACATTGGTAATGACCATGAATATTAATACAAATGCACCTATCAAAATTGTACACTAAAATCCACAACATACTGAAAACTGTCAACATAATGAGACTGTTTCCTCCAAATCTAAGTTACCCAGATAACCCAGCAACCCACCAATCAAGAAAAGGACTGAGGAAAAGATCAATAACCTGAAGCTGTCAGACACGTGAGGTAAATAAGTTCCAAAGCTGAGGTATCTGCACTGAGAATATCAGACCATGGAAATTCCAATCTAGAAACTGTTGAAGTTATACATAGGAGGGGAGAGATTTTTTCCCAAGATAATCAGGGTCCCCTGTAGGGTTTATAAAAAATGTCAACACCTTACATTGCACCTTAAAATAAATAAGAAACCAGAGCAGTCTTTGGAGAAATAGTAAAACATGCTCTGATCAAGTCAATGGACAGCTGCATTCTGTACTCCCTGATTTATGATTCAGGCATAAATTAAAAAAGGAGAAGCTTTTTTTTTCCTCTTACCTCCTCCTGAGCTGTACTTTCTTTGCCATGTAACTTTTTCTGTTCATTGGCATGAAAATTATGTTTATTTAAAATATCTACAGTGTGTGTCTGTGTTGGGGTATACTCTTCACGCCAGCCCTAAGAGTGTTGAATTAGGCCAAATGGGCCCAATCAGCCACTTAAGATGCAAAAGAGGGAGATGTGGGCTGTGGGGAGGGTGCTAATTAGGAGATAGATCACCTGTGAGGGAACAGGAAAGGCTTCTATAAAGCCAGGCAGCTGACAACACTCTGGGAGGTGGGAAGAAGGAAGTTGCAGTCTTTCTACCTGAGATAAGTGAGAAGGAAGGCTAGGTAAGGGTTTACCTACTAGGCTTAAAACAGAGGATTCTGACTAGGAAGGCAGGTGTGATGCTGGCAAACCAGGTCATAAAGTGTATTCAGGTCAATTCACTTGTGTATTAGAGCAGATCAAAGCAAATAATGTTTTGGGTGTTTAAACTTTGTAAAACTAATAGATAAATAAAAACAATGCATGTAACATCCTGTGTTCTGTCATAATGTAATAGCAAACATTTACATTCTAAATACCTCTAACTAAATAACTCATTGGACATCAAAGAAGCTTTGTAGAATGCTAATGAAGGACTTTATCAGAAAAAAGGAGTACTTGTGGCACCTTAGAGACTAACAAATTTATTAGAGCATAAGCTTTCGTGAGCTACAGCTCACTTCATCAGATGCATTTGGTGGAAAAAAACAGAGGAGAGATTTATACACACACACATACACACACACAGAGAGAACATGAAACAATGGGTTTATCATACACACTGTAAGGAGAGTGATCACTTAAGATAAGCCATCACCAGCAGCAGGGGGGGGAAGGAGGACATGGTGACAAGCAAGGTAAGGTGAGCTGTAGCTCACGAAAGCTTATGCTCTAATAAATGTGTTAGTCTCTAAGGTGCCACAAGTACTCCTTTTCTTTTTGCGACTACAGACTAACACGGCTGCTACTCTGAAATTTATCAGAAAAGTTTGCTAATTCCAAAGCAAATGGCAATTGTGTGTTGTGATGTAAGGTCAGAGACTCAAAATGCATTCCTCAATCATCTTCATCAAAGGAAAAGCCCATGTGGATAGAGATACTGCCAGCTTATCTTCTGTCAGAAAAAGACATGAGACTGTCTTCCATGAAAGATCCTTCATCTCTGAACTATTAGGACTCTTACAGGGAAGTATACCAGATGGAAAGCGGAGATCCCCAGAGACAATCTGGATACCCTGAAAAGACTTTTGTAAAGTTCATTACATCACTGCCACCATTTAGAATTATAAACTGTGATTCACTTGTACATATATTTTACCTACTTTAACCTCTCAAGAACTTATTCTTTTTTCTTAGTTAATAAACTAACCAAAGATTTATTATGGAACTGGCTGCCAGCATTATCTTTGAGGTAAGATCTGGAGTACCAATTGATCTTGGATAAGTGACTAGTCTCTTGGGACTGGGAGCAATCTGCTGTGGTTTGCAATTTGGTTTTAATAACTTTTTAACACAATGTTCAGTTTGTCTGGGTGGCAAGACTGATAGAATGATCACATTTGTTACTGACTTGGTAAAATGTAATTATAGAACAAAATACTCATTTGGGGTATCTGTTTCTGACAGTCTGTCCTGAGGTAGGCACTCACTTTTGAGCCACTCCAGACAGTATGACAGCTAGAGAATGAAAAGCTTGGAGAAGCATCTTCAGAAGTTCTCTAGGGGTGAGCGAAGTTAGGTAAAAGTAACTGCACACTTTAATTGCTCATTATAGGGCCCTGGACTGGAACCCAGAGTATGGGGTGGACCTAGGTTCCTCTGCCATCCACTGCACAGTGGTATTGCTAGGGGCAGTGGAACAGAGACTGCCTGAGTCACTGCAGGAGTGACATAGTCAGGGCAGAGGGCAGGAGGACTGCCTGATGCTGCTGGGGCAGGAGGACACACCTTTCCCCCTCTTCCCCCCCCCCCCCACCAAAAGGGGAATCACAGTGACACCTGGCCAGAGGGCCAAGTCACAAAGCAGCCATACTGTGACTCTGTGAGCAAGACATAGAGGCAATGATGGAAGAGAAGAAAGGGGGTGCTGAACCAGATGGAACTAATCCCCAGAATTGCCAGAAGGAGGTGCCACGCAGTGGTGAGTAGAGCATCCTATGACAGTGTCCTAAAGTCTTTCATGGGGGTTGAATGCTCTTACCTCTGGATGTATTTGAATCCTCATTACTCAGCAAGTCAATAGGTAAAATTCTGGCCTCATTGAAGTCAATCATAATTTTTGCCATTAATTTTAATGCAGCCAGCATTTCATCTGTTTATTAACAATAATAGTTTAACATTCTATAGCACTATCCATCTGAGGAACTCAAAGCACTTTCTAAAAACATTAATTAATTTGACCTGGCAAGCCACCTTGTGGGGTAGTGTTCCCTTTTTACAAATGGAACATCTATGGCCCAAGTGAGTTATCCAAAGTCACACAGGAAGTCTGAGCCAGAACCAGGAAAGGAAGCTAGAGCTCCTGCATCTCACTTCACACCATCCTTAATAACAAAACAATAGTAGTAATTAATAATATGTGGAAGGCAGCCATCAGCCAATGGGACAAGTGCAATCACCAGATTGTAGTTAGTAGCAGTGACTACCATCTAAAAACTGTTTACCAGAACAGAATTCACCCCAGAGATAGACCGCTTGAGAGAGAATCTATTTCTGTTAATTATTTCTCACCTGAAGACTCAGCCACCTTGAAGACATAATAATTTATGGCAGCCAATTGTGATATCACAGAGGAATGTGACTATGGGAGAGGAAGAGTAGATGCGGATGAACTCTTATGAGACATTCTGTTTCTGTATACATTTCTTTAGTAGCCAAGAGGAGAGAGACACCAGAAAACATAGGAGTTACAAACTGAATGGTTTCTATGCAGAATTTTTTTCAGAAACTTCCATGAGACATCCTTTGCCATTTTAAATAATAAAAAAATATTTTTAATATACTCTTCGGTGACAAAGACAGTTTTGATGAGAGTATAATTCTAGCCTCTAAGTGTCTCCTGAGAACAGCTCCCTTAATTCAGTCACAGTCTGTCTTCCCTACTATTCAATATGTAAGTCAGACAGCCAAATGCAGGAAATATTGTGACACCAAATTTCCTTATACAGATGTCATTTCATTTTTATTTTGATGTCATAAATACATGATAAAAAAGCATAAATAGGCAGCAAATTTCATGTAGTCCCATCTGAGAGATAACTCACTCACCTTTGTATCATTAATTGCTGTGGAAAATCTAGTTCTCCGGCTGTTTGAGAAGATTATTATTAGTGTTTTATTATGTTGGTTGTGCAGTATATTTAAAGTATAAAAAGACACAAATGCTATAAATTACGGGGGGCGGGAGGGGGGAAAATCATCCCTGGCTCCCTCCAACCTTAATAAGGAACAGTAACAGAAAAGGGAAGTTTGCAATTCCACTAAAGCCCATCTGATGAATTCCACATGTAGACCATGTTCAAAAAACATGACATTTTTTTATTTTTGCCAACAAAAAATTAAGCACTAAGATTATTGAATATGTTTATTTATTCTTGTACTTGGAAGATTATATAACAAGGGTAAAATTATGTGATGTGCAGGGATGAAAATAACCACTTGTTGCCTTGGTCCACAGTACCTGGAAATGGATTTGTTACATTACATTGAACCTATGCATGGACACTCTCATTCAGAATTAAAGTGGCCTTAAATTGTTTAGTTAAATTCCCATTGGAATTAAGATAAACCAAATCAAAGCTTCTTTAACTGTGAATGAGAATGTCTACACAGGAGTTTGATGTAGTTTAACTAATCCACTTTACATTTGTACCTTTAGTTAATTTGGATTAATTTCCTGAGTGTCCCCTGTGTAGACAAACCCTCATTTTTTCAAGACTAGTTTCCAAAGATTTATTCAACCATCTGCTCAAGAAACTCCCTATGGATACACAGGAAAAATCCACACAGACACACCCTGGGAGCCCTGACCAGGGGTATTCTATCTGCTTCCCAAGATCCATAAACCTGGGAATCCTGGATGCCTCATTATCTCAGGCATTGGCACTCTTACAGCAGGATTATCTGGCTACTTGGACTCTCTCCTCAGACCCTACGCTACTAGCACTTCCAGCTACCTTCGAGAGACCACCAACTTCCTGAGGAAACTACAATGCATTGGTGATCTTCCTGAAAACATCATCGTGGCCACCATGGATTTTGAAGCTCTTTACACCAATATTCCATGAGGATGGATTTATAAGCTGTCAGGAACAGTATCCCTGATGAGGCCATGGCACACCTGGTGGCTGAGCTTTGACTTTGTCCTCAAATTTAATATTTGGGGATGATTTATACCTTTAAGTCAGCGGCACTGCTATGGATACCAGCATGGCCCCACAATATGCCAACATTTTTATGGCTGACTTAGAACAATGCTTCCTCAGTTCTCGGCCCCTAGATCCCCTCCTCTACTTTCACTACATTGACAACATCTTCATCATCTGGACCCACATGAAGGAGGCCTTTGAAGAATTCCACCAGGACTTCAACAATTTCCAACCCACCATCAACCTGAGTCTGTACCAGTCCACACAAGAGATCCATTTCCTGGATATTACCATCCAAATAACAGATGGACACACAAATACCACCCTATACCGGAAACATACTGACCGCTATACTTACCTACATGCTTCTAGCTTTCATCCAGAACACACCACATGATCCATTGTCTACAGCAAAGCCCTAAGATACAACCACACTTGCTCCAATCCTTCAGACAGGGACAGACACCATCAGGATCTCTTTCAAGCATTGTAAAAACTACAGTACTCACCTGGCAACGTGAAGAAACAGATTCAAAGAGCTGGAAGGGTACCCAGAAGTCACCTACTACAAGACACTTTCCTTGTTGGATGTAACGGAACGCCACTGGCCATCACCTACAGTCCCCACCTAAAGCCTCTCCAGCACATCATCAAGGATCTACAACTTATCCTGGAAGATGATCCCTTGCTCTCACAAACCTTGGGAGGCAGACCAGTCCTCTCTTACAGACAGCCCCACAACCTGAGGCAAATACTCACCGGCAACCACACACTACACAACAGAAACACCAACCCAGGAACCCCCTCCCTGCAACAAACCCTGTTGCCAACTCTGTCCACATATCTATTCAAGTGACACCATCACAGGACCTAACCACATCAGCCACACCATAAGAGGCTCATTCACTTGCACATCCACTAATGTGATATATGCCATCATTTGCCAGCAATGCTGTTCTGCCATGTACGTTAGCCAAACCAGACAGTCTCTACACAAGAATAAATGGACACAAAGCAGACATCAAGAATTATAACATTCAAAAACCAAATAGGAGAGCATTTTAACCTCCCTGGACACTCAATTTCAGACTTAAGTGGCCATTCAACAAAAAAAACCTTCAAAAACAGACTTCAACAAGAAACTGAAGAGCTGGAACTCATTTCCAAACTTGACACCATCAAATTAGGCCTGAATAAAGACTGGGAATGGCTGGGTCACTACAAGAAGTAATCTCCCATCAACTGTTGAATATGGGCCATCCACCCTGATGGAATTGGCAGCGTTAGCACTACAAAATTTTCACTCTGACATTCACACCTTCTTGTCAACTGTTCGGAATGGGACACAGCCACCCTGACTGAATCATTGACGACCCTCCCCCTCCTTGGTAAGGCAACTCCCATCTTTTCTTGTGCTGTATATTTATGTCTGCCTATTGTAATTTTCACTCCATACATATGAAGAAGTGGGTCATAGCCCACAAAAGCTTATGCTCTAATAAATTTGTTAGTCTTTAAGGTGCCACAAGAATCAAGTTTTTCTATGATACCTACACAACAAATGTGTACCTTTGTTAGACATTATGATTAGGACATTGGGCCTGTTGGCAATGTAGAGAGCTTCACTCCTAATAAATGTAAACTCCTTTCTACTAAGGGGAAGCAATGTGACACATGCTTTATGGGGACAGGGGCATTTTTACTAGCAGTTGTATTAAAGTGAGTTGTATTTTCATCTTGTCACCTTAATAAATCTCATTAGTTCTCATTTAAACAAGCACAATAGTTGTCATGAGAAAAGTGTGATCAAAAAGTGTGATCTGACTTTCACAAGTAATCCTGTATTAAGAAGTAGTATACAGTTTTGAAAAACTATTGAGTAACATATCCACCACTGTATCAAAGAGCACTCATCATTCATTCTCATTCAGCTGAGAACAGTCAGCTTTAATGCATTTGTCAATGCCCCCTTTCTTCCCGCCAGCTGCAGCCTTCTTAAATTTGATCACCAGCCACGGAAAGCCAAATTTTACAAAATAGGCACCCAAGTTGTGTTTGTCGGTTCACTGGGACATGCATATCCACTAATCCAGCATATAATTAGTAGGGCAGATTGACAAATACCAAGCCTGCCCGTAGGTAGAAAAAAAATCACTTGTATATGTACTGGTTCATACACGAGAAAACTCTCTAAATGAAGTAAGTTGGAAAGTGTCATTCTCTTGTACAAGGTGCCTCTGAGCATGTGTGGTCTTTGACCCCTGTTAATGGGGCTACTCCATCAAGATTCTCAGTATCTTATACACAGAAAGAAAACTTTGCTTAAATATTGAGGTCACATAAGCCATTGGCTAACTTTAGAGAGAGATTTAGGCATCTTAGGTAACACTGACTTTCAGCATAAGCATAATTTTATCCTCTAACAATTTTTCCTTTTTCTCATCTCTGATCTGTTGTTTACTATATATGTAAACTTGTGTGCCATCAACCTTAAATTATTCAAGCCTTGTTTAACCAAGATGCAATGTTTGTGTAGAACTATTTCGCCATCCAATTCTTAAAGCTGCAGGCAAAGATTCACTTTGTATCCGTGTATCTCCTAAACATAGGATTGTAAGAATTGTATCTTTTTGAACCAACAAAGAATACTGGTTATCATACAACATAAGAAAACTGTTGGTATCTTTGTTAGCGGTTTTGCTACTCATCTGTTGGAAGTTCTGCCTATTCCGATAAGTATTTACCAAATAGGACATTATGGACCATACCAAAAAGCTGATTTGCTTGCTGTTAATGATGTTTAAGTTCTGGTTCTTAGGCTAGTAAAAAAGAAACAGGCTTGGGTAGCTGTCCTAAGAATATGCACATGATGGCAAAACACAGACACTGTTTCAGCATAAAACAAGGGCTTCTCTAATTTGCATTTTTTGTGACAATATGGAGCCTGTGCAAAATTGCCTCAGTCTGCCTTGGAGGACAGCTGGATTGGGTTCCCATATCTTGGAATCTCACACTTCTTGCATTCTGGGAAAGACAAAATGTGCTCAGCTCCTGGCAAAGAAGGAATGTCAATTATTTAGTAAAAAGAAAAGGAGGACTTGTGGCACCTTAGAGACTAACAAATTTGAGCATAAGCTTTCGTGAGCTACAGCTCACCAATGAAGTGAGCTGTAGCTCACAAAAGCTTATGCTCAAATTTGTTAGTCTCTAAGGTGCCACAAGTCCTCCTTTTTTCTTTTTGAGAATACAGACTAACACGGCTGCTACTCTGAAACCTGTAATTATTTAGTAGTTTCCCTTCTGGCTGGTCAAAGAAAGGCACTGATGCTTCAAGGCAGTTGCATCCAATCCTCTTTGGCCAAAAAAAAAAAAAATAGCAGCTGCTACCAGGGATTGTGAAGGTGGGTGGATGTAAAATGTGGGAAAATTTGGAAGATCCTGAGGAAAGTAGTAATATATCTTATTTCTGAATTAGGAATCTAATGGGTCAGATTCATCCCTAGTGTAACTCCAGTGACCTCAATTAAGTTATGGAAGGGATTGGATTTGAGTTACATGCAGGATGTGACCAATATGTATAATGTAGAACAGATTTTTAAGGTCTATGTTCATATAAGACCCCTCTGTGGTTTAGAAGTACCTATTTTAAGGAACTGGAAGGCTCAGGGAATTGACGATGAAATATTGAACCTTTCACCTCTTGATCCCTTTCAAACCTTTCTCAGTTTAATAGCAACCAAAAATCATTGCTATTTGATGGGTCAATGACCTAGGATGTTTTGTTTCAAGCCAATTCCTAATGGCAGGTGTCCACCTCACAATGTACACCAGTGTTTGCAATATAAGCAAAGAGGCCTAGGATTTATTTGACAAGACACAGAACTATCCTTTTCACTGAACTACACTTTTATGACTAAGTCTCATTTGCAGGGCAGCATGGGGAAAGCTTGAACTGTTGATGACCATGTCTCATAAATATAAAGGGAAGGTTAACCACTTTTAAATCCCTCCTGGCCAGACGAAAAAACCCTTTCACCTGTAAAGGCTTAAGAAGCTAAAGATAACCTCGTTGGCACCTGACCAAAATTACCAATGAGGAGACAAGATACTTTCAAAGCTGGAGTGGGGAGGGAAAACAAAGGGTTCTCTCTGTGTAGTGTATTTGCGCAGACCAGAGCAGGAATGCAGATTAGAACTCCTGTAAAGGGCTAATAAGCAATCTAGTTAGATATGTGTTAGATTCTGTTTTGTTTAAATGGCTTATAAAATAAGTTGTGCTGAATGGAATGTATATTCCTGTTTTTGTGTCTTTTTGTAACTTAAGGTTTTGCCTAGAGGGATTCTCTATGTTTTGAATCTGATTACCCTGGAAGATATTTACCATCCTGATTTTACAGAGGTGATTCTTTTACTTTTTCTTCAATTAAAATTCTTCTTTTAAGAATCTGATTGCTTTTTCATTGTTCTTAAGATCCAAGGGTTTGGGTCTGTGTTCACCAATGCAAATTGGTGAGGATTTTTAATCAAGCCTTCCCTAGGCAAAGGGTGTAGGGTTTGGAAGGATTTTGGCGGTGGGGGGCGAAGGCATTTCCAAGCGGGATCTTTCCCTGTTATATATTTGTTAGACGCTTGGTGGTGGCAGCAATAAAGTCCAAGGGCAAAAGGTAAAATAGTTTGTACCATGGGGAAGTTTTTAACCTAAGCTGGTAAAAATTAGTTTGGGGGTTTTTCATGCAGGTCCCCACATCTGTATCCTAGAGTTCAGCATGGGGAAGGAACCTTGACACCATGTCCAATCTCTTTTATGATAGACATGGAAATCCAGGACTAGCAGTTTAGCATCTTTACTTAAAAATGAACTGATACTTTATGTGCAAGACATACAAAAAACAACATCCTCCTGCTACAATTTCAGCACAGCTCTTACTGGTTTGGCCACAGAGAATAGTATTTGATTTAGCTGAAAAACGGATTCCTGGAGTGAAGAAGAATCTCTGATGCGGCAATGACCTGGACACACAAATATCTGATGGCTAGTCTCTCAAACAAGTTGACAGCTTGATTCTCCTCTCACTTATGCCAGTAGAAATCAGGAGTAATTCTATTGACATCAAAAAAAAAGCTCAAGTGAAGTGATTAGAGAATCATACCTTAGGTTTGCTCTAGTTTATAGCCATCAGTTAATAGACCAACATGGAACCAAAATCCTCAAGTTCCACAATATATGAAAGTATTTAAAATATACTTGTTTTCGCAGGATCTAATAAAATCAAATCCTACCTGAAGAGGGAATATTATATTTCAGCTGAACACTTATTTCAAGCCTCTAGTAGTTTGCTATTGACAAATTCTTTTAGTCTATACCTAGTAAATGATGACAGATTTTCCTCTCTTCGTGTATTCAAATGAGTTTCTTTCCTTTTCCAAACAAGAGCCTGCCTTGTACTGCAAACATCATTAATACTTCAGCATGTACAAAAATTCATTATATTTCCAACTCTATACATAAGATAAACCAATATCTGATTGCAGATGCCAAAAAAAAGAAGAGAGAGTATGCAAATAAGATATCCACACACCAATGAAGCAAAGTCTGCAGTTTAATTTCCTCATAGAAACGAAGAATTTGCCTAGAGGTAAAATTCAATTTGTCGTCTTTTCTCGTTTCATAATTGTGTTCTTGCTCTATTGCTGTATGTATTACCATTATCAAACTACTGTATATTTGATGGTCGCCCATGGCTATGCAGTGGTCTGTGCTACTAGAAGGCTGAACAGCATCAGGACTACATTAGAGATGGAATGTTTTATTTAAGAACTCAGTTGGTAACTTACTACCATATTTCCCTTTGCAATTTGCTCACCCTAATTGTTAAAACATTTCCTGCTATTTCAGAAGTGCAGAGACTACAAATGCCTGCAGATGAGGCAGAATGGGCCTCTCTATTAAGAAGGATGCTTTCACCACAATCTTTTGAAAAACTTTATTACACTGCTCAATGCATTTTTATTTGTGTTCTCAAAATGCCAAGCACCTGAATGAATTAATACAGTAGGTCCAGTCCTTCTAAATAAAACAACTCCTTGTGTATGTTCAGTACAGTGACTAGTGATAGGTAAAACTCAAATGTCTCAGCTGTGGATGTCAGATATGCAATCCAAAATGTAGAGGTTGATAAGAATCTCTTAGGTCCAGATATTGGGCTGGACAACCTATGAAAAAAAGACCATCTTATAAGATTGCCAAAATTTCATCACCTTTGTCTTAATCTGAGTTTATAGCCATCACATATATAACTAGTATCTGACAAAATTATTAGGGTAAAACCTAGGGTCTGACCTGTTAGAACTTGTAGTTGTGTAGTTCAGGTATGTATGGCCCCTGCCCCTACAGTCCCTTGCTCACATGAGCAAGCTTTCATCATCTGGATAGTTTCATTGACTTGGCTTCTATTGACTTCAATCAGACTACCCATATCACTTAAGTGATAGCAAGTTCTGTGCTCTGAATCTGGACACTTATTGTTAAAGGTTGAGTATCTGCTTATCACTTAATGATGTTAGTAAACTAATAAACTTAAGTGATTGGATGAAATTTGAGTCTGACTGACTTATGAGAAAAGAATGAGCTATACATAACTTAGCATAAACATGACTAAGGGAGAATGAGATAACCAGCTACAAGCATTTGAAGGATGTAAAGATACTGGAGCCAAGAATTGTTTAAAGTGGTCTCAGGGGGAGAACTAAGGGACGACCCTGAGGGGAAAAAAAAGTAGATTGAATATCAGAAAACATTTCCCAGTGATAAGATCTATTAGTTTATTGACTAACCTTCCAAGAATAATAATGGAGGCCCCAGTGCTTAAACAATTTAAAACTGGATAAGGCAAAGCTCTAGGAAAGTGTATTGAATGGAACAATCCTACATATGTAGGGTACAAATAGGAGGGGTTGACTATATGATTTAAGAGAGAAAAAAATGGTAAAGGGAAAAGCTTTTGTGTCAATAAGAGCACATGAGCTTCAAGGTACAAACTCCTTTGTAGGAGTAACTTCATTTTAATAGCTGTAATTGGAAAAAATATGAATCCTATTACCTAGTTTGCCTCCCACCCCCCTCTCCTTTTTAAAAACATTTTATGAGAAGGGAATAATAGATTTATTCTATGAAGAGCAAGTTCTCTTTAATAACTATTCTGTGGTTCTTGTGGGAATACTGGAAAAGAAAAAAAAGTACTGCTACTACCATTGTTTTTTTGTTGTTTTAAAAAAAAAAAAAAAAAGAAGCACCCATAAGAACTCTAGCTTCCAGAAATGTGACTAGACCTTTAATGGGGAATAGGAGATCTAACCACATGCATATATTCTGTTTTTGCTCAGAAATGAGGCCTTATCTAAATCCTACCCACAAGCCAATACACACCTGCATGTCTTCATTTTTTGCCCCACTTTTAAATCACATGCAAATTCCCAGTATTGGTTTACATATTAAAATTCCCTGAAAGGGTGAAAAATAAAAGCACATTCACAAGTAACAACCAAGCCGTAGTTCCTTAATGAATTATGTATTCCGTACAGGATATACTTAGACATGACTTGAATTCCTATTCAGAGTACTGGATTGCATGTAGGAACATGGAATTTACTTATTGCAGGACAGTATTTTATTCAAGCCAACATTCAGGAAAAGAAGAGGATATACAGATTTGCTTTAGTTGAGAGGAATTATGAATTTGATACTACAATGAGACATTCTTAAATAATTTTCACACTATAGGGTCAAAATGGTACAATGTATTCACACATCTCATAAATTAAACCTTGTGAAAGCTAATGGGCATATGTATACAGATCAGATTACTGGATGTGCGGATTTCTGCTGGCAAAATGCAAGTATATTCTTATTCCCCTTTTAAGTTGTAATTACAAATTCAGATGCTGATATATAGCTCATGAATATCTACATTTGAATTAACCCACTTTGAAAGGTAAATAACAGGACTACATTGACACATGACAGTCATTTCAAAATCCCACTTATTGAGGGTGGTCAGAAGAGGGGCACACTAGCGGCAACACTTTGTGGAAATTTGGGAGGCTAAGAAGAAACTTCAGTGTTTAGAATCTATAGTGATGGCACAATAGAAAACCCAGGTAGGTACTGAATAAAATTAATAAAACAAGACCTCATGCCAAAAAATTAATTGAACTCTGTTAGAATCTCTGCTGTATAAAAAAGTTCCATGGGAAATGAACCAGTGAATTACATGGAGTGTGGGCATTAGGCTCAGGGTATAAACTCAAAACTGTTGTTTACTTGTTAAATGAAAGCAGAACTCCTAGACTGATATACAATACATCATGGAAGGGAATTTGTTAGGGTACATAGGGTGATCTTCTTTTTTTTTTAAGCAAATCTCTGACTCATATTGGACTATCTGGATTTTTGTTAAACAAGTAACACTCTATTTTCTATCTTCAAAGAAAGATCACATTTGCAGTTAAGACTAAATACAATAATTTAAAATGCAAATAAAATCCTGTGCTAGATCTTTCCCCTTCACTTTTAACTCATCTTCCTGTCTATCAGCTGATGTAAAACTCCAGTGCGTGGTAGAAGTCCAGCACTCTCAGATTACTATCAGCCTGAAATGATCTTGTGCGGGAATATGCTGCTATGATATGCCTCTAAAATCAATAGCTCCCAGTGAAAATTCGCTGCACATTAAGGTAATGATATACCGGTGTAAGATGTACAATACAAGCCAGTGTGTTCTATCAAAGACAAAATTTAGCTCAAGCTATCCATATAAGATGCAGGATCAGTCACCTCCATAAAGCAATGACACTTATTCAATTGGCGAGGGCTATGGATTTTCATCCCCCTGCTCATCTCAAGCTATGAAGTAATGACAATTTATTATCTTTAGGAGTGTGTCTTTTCTAATCTAACACATAAGTAGTAGTAGACCCTTTGTATGAAGAGATTGTTACATGACCTGGGGTCGCAAACAAGATGGTGTATTTCAACCAGCATCCACTTTCCATTTTATTATTGACACATAAATCAGGCAAGTATCAACTAAGGTGGTGCAGGGAGAGGGATCCTTTACAGAAGGGAATACTACATGTACTTGAAGGATATAAGCACTCAAGAAATAGATTATGTTTAGGCTGTCCAGAGGCCCTGGGAAACTAGGAATGATGGGATTAAACTGAGCAAAGGCAAATTAAGGTTTGATATCAGAAAGGTTTCCTTAACAGATATAATTAAGATTGTGGGTGTGACAGGTTCCCCCCAGAGTGCCAACCTGGAACTGGGATACCACTGAGCCACCCTAACTCATCAGCCTGGGCTCCCTTTATACTGTACTGCGGTGACCAGCCTGACAAGCCCTCTCCCAGGCTGCAGCACACATATAGGTAGGGACTCACTTAGCTGCAGTTACATCATACAATGTTCTTTAACTAACATCTGCATGGGAAGGCACGGATAAGGCACCTCCCAATTCCTAAGGCATATACCCCACTGGAGTGTAAACCCAAAATTAAACCATCTTGCGCTGCACAGGGATCTATACATCATAAACTCATGAAATTCACCCTTCCCTCAATGTGGAGAAGGATATGCAACAACTTTCTGCCCCAAGTTATGACTCCCGCACACTGCTTTTAGACTAAGCAAAAATAAGTTTATTAACTACAAAGGATAGATTTTAAGTGATTGTAAGGGATAGCAAACAGATCAAAGCAGATTACCTAGCAACAAAACAAACCACACAACTAAACTTAATATACTAAAGAGATAGGGTATAAGTAGCAATTCTCACCCTCAATGATGATTCAAGAAGGCTGCAGAGATTCTTAAGGAGCCAGCTGCACTTTCCAAGTATTCCAAGATGGAGTCCAGTACCAGGTTACCTGGTTACATGTCCCTGTAGTGCCACCGCAGCTATTTCTTGGAGGCCATTTGCTGTGTCCTCAGGAAAACTCCCTGGTGGGAGATTAGCTTCTTCTAAGACCTATTGTTTTCTCCTAATGGCTCATCAACCTGAGTGGGCCCTTCCCAGCCATCCATATAGACGGACAGTCTTTTGCCTAATGGGAATTCCCAGGTGTAAACACATTTGTAATACCAGATATATAGTCAATATTCCTAACTTCATATACAAAATGACATGCATACAGATAGTATACTCATACTGAGTAAATCATAACCTTTCCAATGATCTCACATGACTTTTCTTGCATAAAATACATTATGATGTAATAATCATATAATATTACTGTGAAGAATATGGAGTGCAATGCCACACCTCCCCCCTTAAAATCACTGGCAAGGTGGTTAGTCACTGACTAATGCAAAGGCAGTGTGCCTAATGCCCTCTTTAGGTTTTTGGATATACAATTCCCAAGCATTACCAAACATTGTAGTGTCATCCATAGGTGTTTCTTTGCAAAGTTCTGTATTTCTCTTCCCAAGTTGCCTGAAACATTCTTGTGTGTAGCATTGTTAACATAAGCAGATATCAATATCCTTCAGAGTGCAGGTGTCTTGGCATTTAGCCACCAATGCCATGAGGTGGTGTGCCTTAGTTTCCCCTTCCACACAGCAGTCAACGTTTGGCACAGCAGAAAAAGCATAACAAGTTCTAAGCCTGTTTACAGATATAGCTGAGAAGCAGTATTCTTACAGGACTCCTTGTTACCACTCCTAGCAAGTTCAAAAGTTTTTTTTTCTAAAAATCATGCATGTTGCACATATTTCAAGGATTATCATCAGAACCAAAATTCTTTGTCATAACCAATAAACTGAGTATTATCAGACTTAACAGCACCAGCAAATTAATGAGACAGTTTTCACAAGTACATCAGGAACAGCATTTTGCAAAAGTGGGACCTGGATTAGGATACCCTCTGTCCCCAAGAAGTCTGTTGTATGACTGCTCTTCTCCAGGAGGTCAATTACACAGTTTCTTCTTAAAACCTGAGCTACAGGTTGGGTGCCTGGGAGCACAGATACCACCCCAGCAAATCTGCCCTGGGCTAACCCACCTTGTAATCAGTGAGGAGATTTCCTGTATTCCCCGCAAATTCCTTCTCAACTTCCTCCTCTAGGCCCTCCTCTAAAACATACTCTTTGTGATCTCTAGAGTGGGATCTATCCCCTGCTCAGCTGTGAAGGGCTCACAGCTAACAGCCAGAACAGGCCTCTGACTGGTAGGCACTCCTTCCTCTTTGAATTGGGCTTCCCTCCAGCTACAGAGTCCATAGAATCCTCACCCATCTCAGTGGTCTCTAGGATTCCATCCCCCTCCTCTGGGCTTCCCTCGAGGACATATCTCCCTATGCACCCTAGAGTGAAGTCTGTCCCTGCCTAACTGCAACTATTGGCAGCGAGCACCTGAACAGTTCTCACTGACACGCAACATGCACCCCTCACCCCTGGAATAAACCACTGCTTTTAGCCACCTGGCAGCAGGAGCTGGTATCAACCACACCTACCTCTGGTAGCAGACTGTTTTCCACTGCTGCAGAGGAATTAAAGAGACACTCTCCCATTCCTTCAGTTCCTGGGACTTCACCCTTTCCCTCTGGGGTTTCAGCACAATATTCCTTCTTGCTGCCGACAGACTCCTTGACAGACCGAGCTATATTGAAAAAATCATTTCCAAGTAACAATTGTGATGGGTAATCATATACTGCTGCCACAGTCAATAGAACTTCTAAATCCTCAGTTTCTATGTGCACTTTAGCCAACGGCACAAGGATTTTGTGACCTCCAACTAACCAAAGCTCTGCCATCTGTCCTGGCAGTATATCTTTTTCCTGGACAAGGTTTCTCCTGATCACAGAAATTTCTGCTCTTGTATCCCTCCACTGAAGGAGTTCCTCGCCATTAATTCTGACAGCCTTTATGTGCTTCCTGACTGGCAGTGCAGAGGCTATTTTTACAAACCCTGTATTATAAGTGGCAATTGCCTGAGGTACCTCTGTGCTCTGGATAGCAACATTTCCATGCTTTGTCTGCTGTCTGTTCCCACTCAGCACAGGGCATTTATTCCTCAGGTGCTGAGTGGAATTATAGTGATAGCACCTTCTGGGCTCTTCTGTTTTGACTTGGTGAGTAAGCGTCCAGCCTCCCATCCACTCTCCTTCTTCCAGGGTGAATGGGAACTTGTTTCCCATGAAACTTAAACCCCTTTGCCTGTAATTTATTTCTAATAGCTGCTTGGGTTTGTTCAAATTGATCAGCTAGAGTAGCAAGTTCATCATCAGCTTTCACCTTTTTATCCCATAAACACTATTTTACATCATCACTACATATACTCAGGAAATGTTCCTGATTAACAAGATCACACATTTCTTCAAGACTTGTTAACACCTTTTCCCCTTACCCACTTATCCCCTCAAATTCTCTCATCTGGTTTACATATGCCACATTACTCATCCCAGCACTCCTCTTAAGGCTTCTAAATTTTACTCTAGGTTTCAGGTGTAATCTGAAACTGTTTTTAAACCATTTCTTGAATTCATAATCTGAATCATCTCTAATTGGCATCATATTCAATATATCCAGAGCTCTCCCCAGACAATGTTTCAACCAAATTGGACATCTTTTGATTCACAGGAATCTCATGGAGTACTCACAGCCTCCCAAAGATAATGAAATATTCGCAATATCCCAGGACACATTTGTTGATTTTTGGAGAGGTGGGACTTTCTGGCGTGTGGGGGTTCTGGTTCTGACTCTCTATCAAGTCCAGTCCTGCTTCTTCTCTTTTTCCCCTCTCTTCTTGGCTCAGCTTCCTGGCCTCCATTCTTTGTCTTGCAGTCCAGGGCCCTTGGTATGCAGCTTCTTGTCTGGCATTACCCTGCTTCCAATTCTTTTATTTGTAATTGTTTTAATTTCTTCTGTCTCTTGTGTTCCTTCTCCTCTCTTCTGCCTGCAATCTGCTTAGCTCCAGCTATTTACTAGTTTTCACTTTCACCTTATTTTCCTGCTTTTTCTGTCCCTATTTCCCTTGCCCAAATAAGCAAATGAAATAAACTGGTAACCACTTTGACTGATCTCTAGAACACCACTATTACAACCATCACCAGTGTATGAAGTGCAAGTCTGACTCAGAGCAACAAGCTGTGCATATGACCCCTGCTTACAGTGCTACTGTGACAGGTTGTCCCAGGGGTGCCACTGGAACTGGAGTACCATTAGCTCCCCTTACCCACCAGCTGGACTCCCTTTACACTGTCCTGCTGTGACCGGCCTGACAAGCTCTCTCCCAGGCTCCAGCACACATACAGATATGGAGTCATCCAGATGTAGTTACATACACACAGTGTTCTTTAACCAACCCCTGCATGGGAAGGCACAAATAAGGCACCTCCCAATTCCTAAGGCATATACCCCACTGGAGTATAAACCCAAAATTATACCACCTTGTGCTGCACAGAGATCTACACAGCATATACTCATGAAATTTGCCCCCCCCCCCAATGTGGAGAAGGATATGCAACACCTTTCTGCCCCAAGTTATTACTTATTTTTGCTTTGTCTAACTACAAAAGATAGATTTTAAGTGATTATAAGGGATAGCAAACAGATCAAAGCAGATTACCTAGCAAACAAACAAACCACACAACTAAACTTAATATACTAAAGAGATAGGGTATAAGTAGCAAATTCTCACCCTCAATGATGATTCAAGAAGGCTGCAGAGATTTTTAAGGGGCCAGCTGCACTTGCTTACAGCTTAAAAACCCCAGGTATTCCTTTCACAGACTAAAAATCCCTTTATCCTGGGTCCAGCTCTTCCCCCCAGTTCAGTCTTTGTTCCTTAGGTACTTCCAAGAGTGTCTCTGGGTTGGGAGTCAGTGAAGAATCATGATGATGTCACTTCCCTATCTTAAATAGCTTCTGCATATGGCGTGAATCCTTTCTCTCAAAGCTTGGTTCCCAAACCAGTCAGTGGAAAAGCACTGGTATTCCAAGATGGAGTCCAGGACCAGGTGACCTGGTTACATGTCCCTGTAGTGTCACAGCAGTCATTGATTGGAGACCGATTGTTGTGTCCTCTGGAAGAGTCCCCGGTGAGAGATTAGCTTCTTCTAGACCTATTGTTTTACTCCTAATGGCTCATCAACCTGAAAGGCTCTTCCCAGACAGCCATCTAGACTGACAGTCTTTGGTCTAGTGGCATATCCCCAGGTGTAAGCACATTTGTAATAGAGATACAGAGTCAAATATTCCTAACTTCAGATACAAAAAGGATACATGCATACAAATAGGATACTCATATTCAGTAATTCATAACCTTTCCAATTATATCTCATATGTTCTATTGTGCATAAATACATTATGATTATGTCATAATCATCATATCATATCATAATAATACTGTGAAGAATATGGGGTGCAGTGTCACAGTGGGATAGCCTCCCTAACACACCTACACCTGCGCTAGGCATAAGCAGACTAAGCAATTGCTTAGGGCACCAAGCAGACCAAGGGGGCCCCCTATTTGCTTTTTCAGTGTGTACTGTGTGTGTGCTCAAAGGGGCCAAAATATTACTTCACAGGGCACCCTATGGGCTAACACTGCATCTGCCTGAAGAAAATGTTTGAGCCATTTTCACCTGGACAGGAGTTTCCCAATTCCTTATTGAATGCAGTTGGACCATTTTCCGATAGAATATTGTCTGTTGGAACATGCTGATTTATTGGAAGTGAAACATTTTGCAAAAACATATCAACTTTGACAAAAAATTGTTTCAAAACAAAAATTGAAAGAAAGCACTCTGATAAGATTGAGACATTCAATTTCTACTTTAAACAAATGTTGCAATTTTCCATTCCTAAAAGATTGTTTGTTTACATTTTATATTTAATATATGTAATTTTTTAAAATTTTCTCCAATATTTATAAAAAAAATCTTATGTCCATGAAAATCTTCACTGGTAAACTCATTCACAAAATATCAATGGAAATAAACACAACACGGGAATTGTGTGTAGGGGAGGCACTTTGTTTAAAATGTTTAATTTGTACGTACAAAATTTTTATTTCAATATTCAGTCTTCTCTTGGTTTTTTGGTTGAGCTGTCCTTAAAGAAGGAAGACAAATCACACGGTTTTTCAAAGCAGAAAAACTGTTAGAACAATGTATGTGTACACATATACAGGCAAACAAAGAATAAGAATGAGAGTATTTATAGATAACAATACAAACCTAATATGCTTGAAAGCTTCAAGTCAAACCATTAAGCAACAGATGTTTCAAGGGGTTTACATCTAAATCCTGGAAAGATACATGATTTATATGTTTTGGTTTTAGGAACCTTCTTTATGATGTGAACAGAGTGAGGTGGCATTGTTCTGTAAGTAACAAATCATGAGATGTTGAAAACATATGTTGAAAAGCTTAGTGGCTTGAATTCCATACTTGCTATTCAGAGCCTATGCTTGCAGCTGAACACATTTAATTTCTGGTTAATACATTTCACATTATCAAATATCATTATTATTGACATCCTTAAGTTATATAGTGTAACATGTACTTTAACCACAACCTTAAAAAGGGAATAAAGCAGCAATGTGTTTTCTTCGATATATTCAAGTAAGGTGTTTGTGTTGTGTGGGTCTGGTACTGATAGAGAGAGGTAAGCAAACTGCTGTAAGGAATTATTTAGATAAGTATCTAGTAGTTTGGATGCTTCTCCAAAATATCCAGAACTTTAATTTGTCACATGAACAGGGGGTTTCATTACACCTTGACATATGATCAGGCCAGAACAGTCCCTAGGAGCATTAGGGCATTTTTATTTTCTGTTGGAATCCAAAAGCACAGAGATGCGCGGAAATAAAAAATGAACACAATACCCTAATTAAATTAAACCCATGTAGTTATTATACCAATGTAAAAGTAATCTGTCCATATTTGGCCTTGTAAGACCAACCCAATGCATTCTTATCAGTTTCATTTGTGTGTGAACATTCTCTTTCCCCACCTTCTCTGTACTCCTCAAGCCCCTTCCCTTTTTCTCCCCCAAAATTACACATATGTATGCCTGTGTGTCAGGACCACAGCATTGAACCTAGGCCCCCAGCAGCTATCCTTAGCCATTGCACCTCAATGATTATATATATATATATATATATATATATATATATATATATATATATATACCCTTCTGCCTGGTGGAGAAAGCAGCATCCAGGGCCGGGTTCAATATCTAGAGCCCCCTTTCCACTGATACAATACAGAACTGACTTGAGCCCCCACCCAGTAACCTGGGAAATTGGGCGCCTCTGAGAGGCAATACTTCCCCACTCGCAAGCACAGAGGCTGAGTGTAGAAAATAAACTTTTAATAAAAGGAGGGAAGTAACTCGGCGTTAATTCAGGAAAACACTGCAAACAGGGTTAATAAACCATGAATAAAAGACATCTGCAAAAGTAGGCTGGGCAATGTCCTTTTCCCCTCAGGTTCTTAAGTCCAGCAAGTCAAAAGTCCCTTTCACATGCCTGACCCTTCTCTGAACCCCACTCAGTTGCTGTCCTTGGTTAGTGCAGATCCAGAGTTCAGAAGTGGATCTGCAGAGTTGCATCTGGGTGGGGTGAAGAGGTACCTTACTTGCTCAGCTGCTTGGGCACTCACTTGCTGCCCCTCTCTGCCAGTCACTTTGCTGGCCGCTCACTGGCCACTCCCGCCAGCCTCCCCTGCCGGCCACCTGCACACTGCACCCAGCGTGCCACCTGCTCACCATTCTTGCTACGCCTCTCCACCCGCCACCCTGCTGGCCACTCATCATGCCTCTGCACCGCACCAGCCACTCATTCATCAGCTGACTGTCAGTCTCCTTATGCTGCCACCTGCCTCTCTGCTGTGACCTCTTTACATCAGTCTCTTAGTAATCTTCGCAAAAAGAAAAGGAGTACTTGTGGCACCTTAGAGACTAACAAATTTATTAGAGCATAAGCTTTCGTGAGCTACAGCTCACTTCATCGGATGCATTTGGTGGAAAAAAAAACCTCTTTTTTTCCACCAAATGCATCCGATGAAGTGAGCTGTAGCTCACGAAAGCTTATGCTCTAATAAATTTGTTAGTCTCTAAGGTGCCACAAGTACTCCTTTTCTTTTTGCGAATACAGACTAACACGGCTGCTACTCTGAAACCTTAGTAATCTTCAGATCTTTGCATGCTGGGCAGAAACACAGCCCCATCTCAAGTGACTTCAGCTCTCAGTGATTTTTAGCTCTTAGCAGGCAAGGCAGAAACACAGTCCTACCACAACTGATTTCAGCTCTGATTGGGCATTTAACATAACAAAGAAGCACCTAATGAAGCCTCTTTAGCTCTATTCTTTCAACAGTGGAGAGGAACAGGTTAAACCAGTGTAGGGAGAACAGTTGATAAGAGTGTACAGCCTCCTGGCTGGGATACCTGTCCCCACCCCTCTTACTTTCACAGGTCACTTTGACCCCACTGTATGTGCTGAATATGTAAGCAGAGCAGCAAACTGTACTTACATAAACACACCCAAGTCTCTCCCCCTTCCTGCCAGCTGTCAGGGAAGCATTCATTCAGACCCTGCTTACATATATAAAGGCCCTAGCAGCAGGAGAAGGATGGTCCTGAGCAACAGACCATTGCCTGCTGGTTGTTGCCTAGACCACTTTGCCCTGCTGCCTCATGTGACCCTGCCTTGTCTGCTAGCTTGCCCAATCTTGTCTCCCCAACTCACTGACCTTTCCCCTTGATTGCATCTTCCTGTGAGGACTCTGACCATTGCCTCAGACTGCTTCTGCTACAGACTGACCTGCCGGCTACCCAACCACTCTCACACCCTTGACTACAGCTCTGGACTTCCCCCATGGGTCCCCTCAGCTACCAGGCATTACACAGTGCAACTCACATATCTCCCAAGATATAATTTCCTTGTCAATGACTATCATGCAAAGAGCATCCACAAAAACAGCTATGCTGTACTGACACAAACATCTATTATGTTCTGTTAGGGAAAAATGTAAGTCTATAATTTGACTGATTCTAGGCAGACTAAAAAAAATAAATAAATGCAGAAATAGTAGAGTATCCACTCCATTAACAAATATCCTCTACGTACCTAGACTGAAATCCATATGCCTATTCATTCCAGTCTAAGACATATAAAATGAGTCACAACATGAAGGTCTGTGATAGACAATAAGCTAAGTCAATTGTTTTCACTGACAAATACTTTTTTATGCATTTTACATTCAGATCAGTCACCATCAAAATCACCAGACAAACAATTTTTTGTTACGAACTACAGCTCTTCTCCTTCAAATGCACAGAGAGCACGTTATGCATACAAGTACTCCTCTTGAGATCCCTTGCAGAGCTCATGGCATAAAGTCCAAAGTTAGGGGGTAAGCCAAAAATCTATAACTGCTTTGTTTTTATTGTATATGTCAACAAGTTTCAGTATAATGAGTATAGCAGAAGGAGTTCTTTAAAAGGAATTTAAATGTGGACAGGAAAAAAGATGTGTGAATCATATCAGGAATGTCACACATATGGGACATCATGAAAAAACCTGCATAGGTGTTTATATGAGAAAATTAAACAACTGGATCGCCAAAGATGGGGGCATTAATGGAGGAGGTGTGAGTGGGAGGAGAAACAAGAACTGAGAGAAAAGAGGACGGGTAGGGAGGGGCAGGGTATATAGAACTTCAAAAGAGGTGACAAGAAGAAGCTTGAATTTGATGGAACAATGGATGGGGATCCAGTTAAGGGATTTAAAAAGGGAAGTGACATGATCAGAAGGATGGACAAGGGGGACGACTCGGCTGCATTTTGTACGGGCTGAAGGGAAAAGGTGTGTGTGACCAGAGAGGAAGATGTTGTGGGAGCTGAAGCAGATAGAATGCGGGCCTAAACGAGAGATTTAGCTGTGACAAAGAAGCTGGTATAAAGAAAAGGATGGATCTTGGAGATGTTGAGCAGAAACAAGCAGCAGGATTTGGATATGGATTTGTTGAGTGCGTCAAAGAAGGCAGAGGTTATATGTTCAAGCCATGGAGAGGAAGGTGTTGACATCTGATCATGGGAGAAGGGGCTATGTGACAGTTACACACTGAGCTAAAAATAAATACAAAGCTCTACAAAAGACAAAGCAATTAGCTGATACATTTGAACAGAAAGACTCAAGATTTGAGTTATTATATTCATAATGATGAAATAGCATAGTTAGTTTCACAGCAATTTTGACACATATTCCTCAGCTAGTCATAACATTTAAATAAAAAAGGGGAGAGGGGGAAGAGTATTAGAAGAGTCAATGTCATAAAAGTGTAAAAAAAAATGGATTTTTTTCCCCTAAGAAAAATTCTGGCAACAATTTCAGTGTCTGATATTAGCTTGTAAGCCCTTTTGGGGAGGAACTTTTTTATTTTGTACGTTTTATAGCAAGTGCTGAAGTGCCATCTATATCAACACTGCTTTATAAATAAAATGATGCCATTAAAGCCATCATTCACTCTCCAAGATGCATTTTCAAAATTTTACAAAGAATGTCAATGGCAATAGCATAGTCAATCTACCTGCCTTACTCTTTGAATGGGTGACTGTGTAATGAAACTCAACGGTGGATATTATCCCTATTTTATAGATGAAGGAACTGAGGCAGAGACAGGCAAAGTGAATTGCCCACAGCGAGTCACTTGGCAGACTTGGATATAGATGATTCAAGGTACTGTGTTCACATTATAGTCTCCTCTGGAGAAATGAGTTTGAATCCTACTTCTGACAGTGACCTACTTTTCCCCATTAAACCATATCCTTCATCTGTAACAAAACAGACAGAATGGTTGAATAGAATTTTTTTTCCAGTTCTAATGTGCATAATACACACTCTATATAGTTTATAAATAATGAGCTCCTTGGGCAGGGAGTGTATTTTGTTTTGCGTTTATACAGTGCTTAGCACAATGGGATCCTGGTCTATAACTGGGGCTTGTAGGTGCTACCACAATACACAAAGTGGTTTATAATATTAATTTATATCCATGATTTTATCCATGTCTTCCACTGGCTCACTGTGAGTTGGGGTGTTCCTTTACCTTTTTAGGAGTTAGTTTCCTCATCTGTGAAATTGGGATTAATACCCATTTTTATCAAGTGTTTTGAGATCTTCTGTGTCTGTGTCCATACAGAGTGTTATTGTTATTTTAACATAGCAAGAGTGAACTAATCCTCAAAAACAGAATTGCAGCTATTCAGGGAAAATGAGAATCACCAAGTAAATCTCTCTAAGGGGAGACTTCTACCAAAGAAAAAGGTGTATGACAGCAGAATATTTTGACTGTCCAAGTGGTAAGGAGGTACAAACTAAAACCAACATATCCTGACTACACCCATTGAACATAAAACATTACTCCTCTTAGAACACGTAAGGACAGTACCAAAGCACTCTTGTTACCACTTCAAATGTTCATTTGAAATTAAAGTGAAACAGCTTCTTGGTTTTGCATTAATGAGAATGTGATGGGGTGTTCACCTCACACCAGGCCTGAAAAGGTTAAGAGAGCTGAGAAATGGCCAGTTAGTGAGACAAGCCACACATGAAGCTCACCTCAGCAGGTGTGGCCTGGGCTAGTATGAAGTCAGGAAGCTGGCAAAGGAAATGGCTGCTGTGAGGAAGTTTGCACCAATCCTCTGTGAATTAGAGAGGGAAGGAGGGATCCCAGGGAAAGAGCAGAATCCCTGGGATCTTGGCCCTGAGAGAAGCGTTTGGGAGGTGGGTAGGAAGCAGCTGAGGGAGAGAGCAGCAAGACTGGGGACTCAACAGACCTTGGCTATGTGTTGCAGCCCTGAGCTGGAACTGGGAGTAGTGCGTGGGCTCCTATTCCCCACCAGCTATTGATAGCAGTGCCTGGACAATAGGGGAAACCACATAGTGACCTGGCCAGAGGGCTGAGTCATGTAGAGAAAGCTGCTGCTCCTGGAGTGAGAGGAGCCACAAAGTGAGAGAGGACAAGTGAAGAGATCATATGGAGAAGCATTGGACCTGGAAAAGAGCAGTTTTCCAGGTACCAGGAGGAGGCTGTGAGTGAGCACTCTGTGATAGAGAACAATAGATGTTTCAGATGGTCACTGACAGGGTTAATTGGAAAAGGAGACGTATGGGGGGGTGGCTGTTTTTTAAAAGAAGGTGACTGCTGTGTGTAGTATGTGCCGATGTCACCAAATCAGAAGGTGTGAAGTGTCCTTCTGGTGCCAAGTTCCAGCCAGGAAATTAAAGGGAGGAGAAAAAATCCTAGTGCTTTTAAAAACCGTCAGTAGTTTTCAGTCAAGCCCTATAGTCTGCTCTTTTTAATCCCACCTAACTCCTAATAAACTCCTCAAGCTGGTTTTCCATTTCATTGGGATTCATGTAAATGAGGTGAGGGACACAATTTCAGTCCAAAGTAAAATAGGGTGTTTTATTTAAACCTAGCTAATTTTACAGAGGTCCCAAGATGGGAAGACAGGAGCCTTCAATCGTTCTCTCTGCAGTCCTAGAGCAAACTGTGTGGTCTCACTGTCTATTCTCCTTGCAACAGGGGAAAGACAACAGTGCAGGACACCTGTGTGTTTGGACAAGTAAAAATAAAGGCTAACTGAATTAGGCACAATTTCAGAACACCCTGTATCCCCAAAGATGTATGGGAACTACCTGAAATGCCACCCTGGAAGAATGAATCCCAGTGAACGAACAGAGAAAGACTTGTTCCAATAGAGTGCATTCATGTGACATTGTTCCTTCACTTGTCAGCTCCTGAGTATATCCCTCTGACCATCACTCATAGACCATCCCCCGAGAGAGAGACAGAGCTTCTGACAGCACATGCTGGGAGTTGTTCCTTGCTACCCATAGCTCTGTGGCCTACATGCATCTCTAAACTCACTAAACAAGCTTCTTGTTCTCATGTCCTTGTCACAAACTATATGTTTTTTCCAGAACCGTGCTCAAGCGATGGCTCTCTCCATCTCAGCAGTGAGATCCTTCTTTGTACAGGTCTCCCCAAAGAGTCGACAAATGGCAGGAGCTCCGTGGTCTGCACCAAGCCACAATCACATATATTAGAAACCCTATTTGATCATATTAGTCTTTGATCTGCCAGTATGCGTGCGCAGGCGCTTCAGGCTTTGCCATGTTGACCAGTCTGTATCAGCCTCTCCAGTAAGGTCCTCCTGGGGTTCCAGATCTATTTCAGTGTGTCCGACTGCACAGTGTCTTTCATTCCATAACCTCAGTCATGCTTTCCTGGCTAAACAAGCTGTTCTATTTTCCATCCATTCATACAGCTAGGATGTAAATAAAATTTCAGTAAGAGTAGGTCTTCTGCTACTTTTTTTATTATAAACAAAGTTAACTGAATGTTTCAGAAACACTCAGAATATTTCAGTTGTGACTCAGATGAAGTTTTGGGTGCAGATTGGGTCTCAGTTCTTATTTCATTGTGTCTGGTTCACACTTCCCTAACAGTAACTCATGGGCATTCATAGTGACACTGCACTCTTTAAGGCACATACATTTCGCAAGAGCATGCATGATTTGCAATTCTCAAACCGTTTTAAAATTGTAGACATTTTTGTTTGCTTTGTGTGTGGCTTTTTAAACCCCTTTTAATGGAACACTTCATATCTGAGCAAAGCTCACTCCTTAACATGGTGACAGCAAGTTAAATTGCTGATAGTAAGGAAATGTAATGGGGTTACTTTCTCCAGGATTAAGGTGCATTGACAGAGCTGTGTGGATCCTGCAATTGGAACAGATCAAAAATTCAGGTGCATTGCTGGAGATATGAGTGGGAACTTTGCAGTGTAGCTGGCTATACTATGGCTGGCTCTCTAAGAGCCATTAGTCCCTCACTTTCAAAACTATTATATTCATCCAAATGCACTTAGTTCTGACAGCATTCGTCTTCCTTTAAAGAAAGAAAATGTACATTCAGAAAAGGCAATGAACGTGTAACCCATGCTAAGTATAAAATGATTCATTAGAAAGGTCTCTGTGGTTCAGAGCTTGCATCACTTAGATATCTAATTGATCATTAATGCTTCTATGAAATGCAGGACAATGAACAGCAAAGCAGCAGCATTAACCTTATTTAAACATTTGATCGCCACATCTTCTTGGTGTTCACTGCATTTAATTCTGCTGCTGTTGCAAAGTCATAACATTAAATAAGCATTCTGAATGCCAAAGTCTGATGCTTAGCCCCCCTCCCCCTCCAGCCCTTACACCATTCTAAATGTGAGATTGTTCAGGGGCGGATCACCTAAAAACTCCTCTTTATGAGGAGAGGGGCTGAAGTGGGGCTAGGGATTATTCATTGCAAAGTGCTATTGTGTTCTAAACCTGGTAAGGAATGTTCCAGAGGAAAAAAGAAATGACTGGAACTGTGGAGGTTGTGTTATTTATATACATTGAATCTTTGATTCCTTTAAAGCTCTTGACCTGTATGGACTCCTGTGGAATGAGTTCTGCAATATAATGGTGCATTGTGTTTAAAAAAAACAACGCATACTTCCTTTTACCAGTTTTTGTCGACTCTGTTTCATTGGATGTCTCCTTAAGAGACAGGGTGAATAGGAGCAGCTAATTTCCCTTCTCTGTACCATTCATTACATCTCATGGTAGTCTCTTCCCTAAACTTTAAAAAAAAAGGGGGGGGGGGTTCTTTCCAACGTTCTACCATGTCCAGTCCTGCAGCCTTAAAATCCTACTATTCCGACTTTTAAGTGAGCTGTAGCTCACGAAAGCTTATGCTCAAATAAATTTGTTAGTCTCTAAGGTGCCACAAGTACTCCTTGACTTTTTTATAGGAACTCAATGTTCACCCTCCAGGATAGATCTACACAATGGGAATATTTTAAAGCTCCAGGATTATATACACCTTCCCCAACAACCTGAGGCCCCAGGCTTGTCAGCTGATCTATGAGGGCAAGCCCTTATGCTTGCACAGAGCTCTGCTGACCTCAAAGAAGGTACAAGTATTGGTAGGGGGTTGCCCAATTGGATCAGCTGGTAAAATCATGACCTGTGGTAGAAGGGATTCCCATTAGAATCAAATGAGAATTTATCAGTCCCTAACACTACAATTTATAATAGTGTTGAGATAATGGTTTGGGCAATTACTGCAGGACTTTGAGGTATTCTCTTCTTACAGGGTCAGAGGGCCTCAAGGCCAGACCCTGTAATTTAAGGGTGAGATCTCAAATCCAACCTGAGTGCTCACTCAGCAGGAATGCTAAACTCTGTTTCATTGCAATTATTCCAGTATCTGTGAAAACAATATAAATTGTATAAATATAATCAGAATAATTTCCTTATATGAGGTTTCCCTTTCATTTCTCACTCTTTAGCAACACCCTCCAGAGTTGGCAGATAGGAATCTCACACCCCCATCTCTAGCCAAGAACTTTGCTACCCAAAAAGTTGCTCTTGCAATACCCAGTTTCCAACAGCATCCCCCTGTCCATATTGATCTGGAAAAACAAGAGCTGTTCTCTATGTAGCACACCTGAATATAAACCTTTGTCTAAAAAAATAAATGGCAAGGGAATGTTTCCCATTACATCTCACTTCTGCCCTCTTAATTGTTTTATTGCTCACTTGCTTTCTTTTTCTTTGAGGGATGAGAGGAGAGGACAGGACATGGGGAAGTGTAGGCTTATGACAGAAAATGACTGTTGGAAACTTTAATCTTTTATATCCCTCTGAGCCATAACATCACCCTAAAGAACTAGTTCCTTTGAGAACGAGCATTTGCTTATTTTCAGATATCCCATAACCTTTGATCAGGGAGGTACTATGGACCTCAGAGTGTTTTCCATTCATGGACACTGTTATTTTTGGCATTAGGACTTGTCTATGATTGATGCCTTTGACGTAGCTGGAGCAGCTTCTGGCCCAGAGAGAGTGTAGTTATTACAGAAAGAGCCAGTGGTTGGTACAGCTTGATCAAATGATCCCCTGCTGTGAGGAAATATCAAGGCAGATTTCAGGGTCCTGTTTGTTCAGGAGTGCATATCAACTGTATTTCCCAAATGCCCCAATTCTTGAGCAAGCAGCAGCTTCCATTATCGGCAGGGTTTCTTCTAGCCTCTCTCTTTCCTTACTTACTGGCTTCCTAGTTGCAGAGCCAAACAGCATTACCAACTTACCTCTGCTGGTTCTTAAATCTGATTATGTTTGACTGGCTGGTCCAGCATATTGGGGAAAAAAATGTTACTTGGCTGAAATAAAGTGTGCTTTTTATTTCTTAGACTAAGGAACCTACCTTAGTCCATTATCATGGGAAATTGTAATTTTGTTATTCCCATCTTCTAAGATTTTAGCAATTCCACCAGATGACCAGACATGCCAGGATTTTCAGCTTGTAAGGTCACTTTTGGTAGGTTTGGCAATGAGGCGATTGGGCTGAGAGAGACCTGGGGCATCTTAAGGTGGTTAGTCGGGGGGTTAGATCCAAGTGTGGGACATGCAGGGGAGGTAGATATTGTGAGCAGAATAGCAGATAGAAAGGTAGCAGAACTGGAGCATATGTCCAAGTAAAAGTGGTGGTGTACAGAAAGGATAGGAAACTAGAAAGGGAAGACGAGTCCAAGAGCACATCATAGGGGGTCTAAAGAGGAGCAAGATGAGTATGTGTTTGCCAGTTTTCCTATAAGGAAGTCCTGACAGGAATGCTTCTGAGAGAGGAATTGCAACATCATAACTTCTTATGATTTTTGCCTTTGTCCCATGACTATTTTTTGAAATCTATGGTGTTCTTATCCCGCGATTTGAACTAGTTGGCACCTAGCCCTCACGGTTGGCATCTGTTGAATGCCAGGGGCTGGCTGGCATGTAAAGCATAGACTTTGATCCTATGCCACCAAATTCAGATCAGGATTCCAACTCCTCAATGGGTTGGTCGGGGAGATTGGTTTGGCCCATTATACAGAGAGGGCCCCACTGTGAAATTCAGATCCAGACTGAGATTCTAACTCCCTGCCAAAGCTGAACAGCACTGGGCTGTTCATATCTGGAGATGTGGTACATTTTCATCTCTAGTAAAACAATGTGTCACAGATGCTTCCCCCGCCCCACATGAATGTCTTGGGATCCTCCCCCACTTCAACAACTAGCTTGCTGCATCCTGTAACATTCCCTGCCAGTGAGAACGGTTGATTGCAGCTTCCTCCAAACCTTTGCCTGGATGGGATGGTTTGAGTGGCAAGGGCAAAGTCCAGGAATTCAGGCACTCCTTACTTTGTTAGTCCTCTCCCTTGGGTTTGAGTGAGTTGGGTCCACAGGGCTCGGGAAAGAGACCAAAGCCCAGATCTCACATGCAGCAGACATTTGGGCTACCATATCATTACTACTATTAAATTATTTGTACTGTGATAATGGTCAAAGGCTCCAGTCTGGCCTCACAGTGTTGTGAGCTGTACAAACAAGTAGACACAATCCCATCAACCACTGTACTTGTGGTCACAGTTCCCAAAGTAACTGCACCTCTGACACCTTTGTGGACCCTCTGAGGAAACTCCACTTAAGTTCTAGGCTTCCAGCCATCACCAGTCACAGCATGGAGTTCTGTAACTCCACCTTGACTGGGGATTTAGGCTACAATTTTCTGTGATCACCTCAGTACTTTTGACTAGTTCAGCACCTGCCATTCTGTTTTCCTAGGCCTAACCAGTGGCCAGCCAGCTCCCCTAAAGCAAAATACTATGTATTCAGAACAAAAGCATTACCAAGAAAACATATCTTGAAAACAACTAACAGCTTATATGTATGCCTGGCTTACCAGGTATCACCCATCATGTACAGGGAGAGCCTGGCTGGGTTCAAAATACTTCAGCTTTTCACTGAGCCTGTCCTGCTTGCTCAGTTTTTACTTAGTTGACGGGAGTTTATCCTAAGTATAGACTGACTTGAAACTGAACAAGGACCTTGAAGGTTTGGCCCTTTATCAAGGAAAATCTTGAAAGTAGTGTTTTGGATTTTGAAGCTCCTATTCTATACATTAACTACCGGAAGAGAAGACTTCCTATTGATTACACATTGTGGAGATTAAATATTGTATGCAAAATGCACTTATTTTTTAAAAAAGTAATAGGTATATATATTAGTTCTGCCAAGGGGACACCTAAAGCCCTTCTGATCCCATGAAAATACAAGCATACTATCAGTAGCAAAATGTCCCACTTATGAAATTTCTTTGGTGTGGGTGCACATAAAAACCCCACAGTTAAAGTGGAATCTTTCCTCTGTTAGGTTTGTCTCATTTCAAAATGAGGGTAGGGGTGAAAAAAGATTTTAAAACATAATAATGGCCATACTGGGTCAGACCAAAGGTCCATCTAGCCCAGCATCCTGTCTTCTGGCAGTGGCCACTGCCAGGTGCCCCAAAGGCAATGAACAGAACAGGTAATCAAGGGTATGTCTACAGTACCCACCGGATTGCAGGTAGTGATCAATCCAGTGGGGGGAGGGCGTTGATTTATCATGTCTAGTGTAGATGCAATAATTGATCCCTGAGCACTCTCCTGTTGACTCCTGTACTCCACCGCTGTGAGAGGTGCAGGCAGAGTAGATGGGGGAGTGGCAGCAGTTGATTCACCTTAGTGAAGACACTGCAGTGAGTAGATATAAGCTACGTTATTCATGTAGCTGAAGTTCCATAACTTAGATTGATTCTCCCCCCCACACTCCCAGTGTAGACCAGGGCCAGGTGATCCATTCCATTGCCCATTCCCAACTTCTGGCAAACAGAGGCTAGGGACAACATCCCTGCTCATCCTGGCCAATAGCCAGTAATGGACCTATCCTCCATGAATTTATCTAGTTTTTTGAACCTTGTTATAATCTTGGCCTTCACAATATCCTCTGGCAAAGAGTTCCACAGTTTGATTGTGCATAGTCTAAAAAAAAATATATATATATATACTTCATTTGTGTTAAACCTGCTGCCTATCAATTTCATTTGGTGACCCCCTATTTCTTATGTTATGATAAGGACTAAACAACTCTTCCTTATTTACTTTCTCCACATGATTTTATAGACCTCTATCATATCCCCACTTTGTCATCTTTTCCAAGATGGAAAGTCCATCTTAATCTCTCCTCATACAGCAGCTGTTTCATACCCCTAATCATTTTTGTTGCCCTTTTCTGAACCTTTTCCAATATACCTTTTCTGAGATGGGGAGACCACATCTGCACACAATATTCAAGCTGAGGGTGTACCATGGATTTATAGAGAGCCAATATGATATTTTCTGTCTTATTATATATCCCTTTCTTGATGATTGCCAACATTCTGTTTGCTTTTTTTAGTTGCCATATTGCTGTTTTTTCAAGAGATCAAACAGATTGTCAAGCTGTAAAAGTAAAAGTAAACTAGGAACCTTCCTTTTAGTAGTTTATATAGCTTTTCAAATAGAGAATCTTTAAAGCAATTCTGGGCTTATCAATCAACTTTCACAGCCAAGCTTTAAATTTCTGAAAATACAATGTAATATCTTTATTATAGATGGTCAAATTGGTTTGCATAAAACAAGAACATAGGATCAGACCAGAAAGCCATTTTGTCCAGTATCTTCTCTGACAAATGCTTCAGAGAAATGTGGAAGAGCCCCACACTATGCAGATGTGGGATCTGTGCCTCCCCCCATTGTCTCTTCCTGCTCTAATAGTTCCAATTAGGCTTAGGCCTCAAAGCATGATGACATTTAATATCTCTTCCAAAATTTTGTTATCATTATGATCACTCTGGATATTCTCTATGTCCATAAAAGAATTTGGTTTTAATCAATGGTCAAATTTGTTTCCCTAAAACAAGAAACAAACCAACTCTTTCTCCAAACCAGAAACCAAGTCTGAACCAGTCTATTTTAGGTCTTAAAAACTTTGGTTAATTCTCCTTTCATTATTTGGTATATCATGACTCTGGTTCTGAAGCAGAAAGGCTGTTCTTATTTTCCAAATCAGGGTCAGAAGGTATAACAATCAAAGGAAAAGTTTTCACGAGATTCCCAGCATTTTTGAATTCCTCACACATTTGAAAAAAAAAAAAAAAAAGATTGGTTCATGAATAGGTCACAAAGAGGAACAAAAGGAGTAGAGAACTGAAAGATGTCCTATGGGGAGAGGGAACTAGTTAAAACTGAGATGAGCCCAAACCAAAACCTCAGATACCCAACGTAAACTCTGAAAAGGTTTTGATTCTGATAAGTTCTGAATAGTTCAGTTGTTAGAACTCTTTGAAAAAAACAGAAATTCATGAACATATTCATATTTTGAAGTAGGTTGCATTTCACAGGGTGCCATTTTTCTTTTTAAATTTAAAAAATATTATGGAATTGAAATATAAAATAACCTTTCAATTCAGTTTTTGGTAAAAAAAAAAGTTGCACGTTTAAAAGGTCAGTAAAAGTGTCACAGAAATGGCCAAAAAACCATTTAGAAAAAGAATGTATTCTGACCAAAAGAAAAATACCAACTCTATTTGGCACCTCTCTTGGATTGACCAAAAATGAAAAATCTGAATTGAAAACTCTCAGTGGTGGGGAAGTTTAGATCCAAATCTAAATCTAAACTTGAAGACAGATATGAAGAGATTAAGTGGAATCTATGGCTCAAAGAGCTCTGGATAGATGAAATGGCACAAGGAACAGAGCAACACCTTAGCGTGGACTGCTGCTGAGATGGGCACAGAGAGGTCCAAATTTAAAGAGAGAAGTAAACATGCAGGGTGAAACATGTGAATACGAGTTCACTTTACCAGTCCACCAGAGAAATTGAAGCTTCCACATGTACAGAGTAAAACCAAAGGAGTAGTCAATCAGTACCTGGGAACCAGGGGGGACTTCCTGTAATTTCTTCAGATCTGGGTGTTGAACTGTTCTCCCATTGGGCTTTGGTGAAGGTGTGAAGTTGCAAAAAGCAGTTGCTGTCATAGCAATATAAACCAAGCAAACATGAGACTTTTGGGTCATTTCTGCCAATGATGCTTTCTTCTTTAAGAGAAAGAGTGACTATTTCTTGTTGACCAAAACATTGGCCTAAATATTTATAAAAAGGGCAATTGGTTGAAGTGAAAAAATGAGCTCCCATACAAAAATAAATCTCATTATCGGTGAACAAGTGTAGTCTCCACAGAGAAGCAACATGCTCAGGATCTGGAGTTTTCATAGTATTTACTATCTCTCTGCTTCTCTGCTCCCTGAAGTCTTTGAACCATGATTTAAAGGACTTCAATAGCTCAGACATGGGTGAGGTTTTTCATAGGAGTGGGTGGGTGAGATTCTGTGGCCTGCGCTGTGCAGGAGGTCAGACTAGATGATCAGAATGGTCCCTTCTGACCTTAGTATCTATGAATCTCAGTGAATGGACTATAAGGAAGGTACGGATTCTGGCCTTATATATTTTTAGGGGTTGTGAAATTATTGGTGCTCCCTCTAAGCAGTTTTCTCCATCTCTTCCTCCTCTGTCTCTGCAAGCACTAACCCAATCCCCAGCCTCTATATTGCCCACAAGCACCCACTATCGATCTCCCCTGTCTATGATCTTACTTTTCTGTAAGCTGTTCCTGTACCCAGTTGATTAGAATACTATGGGGAGAAACTATGCCATCTGACATGGTGAATTTTGCTATGCCGCTCCACCAGTTATCCCATGACAAAAAGAGAGGAGTCACATGCCATGAAGTATGATATGAATTGTACACCCATAAGTTTCACTCTGCCAGCCCCACAATATGGTTGATTTCAGAGTAGCAGCCGTGTTAGTTTATATTCTCAAAAAGAAGAGTACTTGTGGCACCTTAGAGACTAAGTTTGAGCATAAGCTTTCGTGAGCTACAGCTCACTTCATCGGATGCATTTGGTGGAAAAAACAGAGGAGAGATTTATATACACACACACAGAGAACATGAAACAATATGTTTATCATACACACTGTAAGGAGAGTGATCACTTAAGATAAGCCATCACCAACAGCAGGGGGGGGGAAGGAGGAAAACCTTTCATGGTGACAAGCAGGTAGGCTAATTCCAGCAGTTAACAAGAATATCAGAGGAACAGTGGGGGGTGGGGTGGGAGGGAGAAATACCATGGGGAAATAACTTAGGCTTGAATAGAGACTGGGAATGGATGAGTCATTACACAAAGTAAAACTATTTCTCCATGTTATTTCTCCCCCCCCCACACTCCCCACTGTTCCTCAGACGTTCTTGTTAACTGCTGGAAATGGCCCACCTTGATCACCACAAAAGGTTTTCCTCTTCCCTACCCCTGCTGGTAATAGCTCATCTTACGTGATCACTCTCCTTACAGTGTGCATGATAAAACCCATTGTTTCATGTTCTCTGTGTGTGTATATAAATCTCCCCACTGTATTTTCCACTGAATGCATCTGATGAAGTGACCTGTAGCTCACGAAAGCTTATGCTCAAATTTGTTACTCTCCTAGTCCTTAAACTGCCTGTGAATCTGGTGAAAATCTTGCAGTGATCTGCCTAGTGCACCGTTGCCCTCCAACAGGTACAAGAGCTGTTTAATGCTGTGCCATGGAGGATTCTTTAGTTAAAGTTGTAGGAATCTGTATATGTGGTGCAGAAGTCCTACCACAAGTCCTACCACAGCTGAAGTTTTGAGCGGTCCAGGTGTGGCTCACAGTGACAATTATGAAATCTTTGAAGGTCACAGCAATACTAACTCAGATCTGTTCCAGAAACCTCTAATGTGCATTGGAAGCTTCAGCTGTAATAACCATTTGGAAACTGGCAGCAAGTAGGGAAATATAAGAACGTTCATCTTATTAGAATTTGTTGGGGAATTTAATTTAGCAGTCTTGGGCGTAAGGGTTGACTAGCACTAGCCTGAGCCAGATAGAGTTGGCCAGACACTGCTAGTTTTCTCCCCTCAACAAATCCTTGTTATTCCTATCCTGTGCATTTTTTGTCATAAACATTGTCATTTTTAAGATTGCCAGTCAGAGAAATGCCTAGGAAAATATAAGTCAGAGGGTCCTCAAATTCCAAAGGGTTACTGTAATAAGAATACTCATACGTTTACTGGTGAAAGATTAGTCGCCATCATTATGTACCAAGGGCCCAGCACAGAGGCCACTAAATTCAATGGGAAGAGTCCCATTTACTTCAAAGTACACTAGATCAGGCCCAAAGGATTTGAGAGAGAAATTTTCCTAATTGGTGCCCACAAAACTTCATTCTTTGCATGGTTAAAACCAACATTTGTGCATATGGAAGATCTGCATGGGCAAATAGCTGTGTGCACACGCAAATCTGCAGACACAATTGGAGGCCAAATAATGGTCCCACTTAAACAAATGGGAATGTTACTATTGACATGAATGGGTCCAGGATTTGGGATCAAGTTTGAAAATTGTCCAAAAGCAGCTATCCTCAGCCTTGCAGAGCTGTAGAGCCTCTTCCTCCTCCCATAAAGAAGCAAAGAACTGCAAAGTCACCATGGAGGGACAGCTGGAACATTGCACTGTGATCAACACAACACATACTACATTGACAAAGTAGTTGGAAAGCAATATCAAGACACCATGTCATGATAATTTAATTCAACACAAACCCTTCTCCATTGTAAATGATAATAGGGAGGGAGTGATTCCTTAGCATGCCATCCCTTTGATCACAGTTGTGACTGCACAAAAGCCACACATGAAACACTAAACAGCTTTTGAGTCACAAACTACATATTTAGGTATCATTGTCCTACATGCTTCACTTAACACTGCCTGATGCTATATTACAGGAGGCTGTAAGCCTACCCATGTCAGCCTCTACAAGCTCGTGTTGCTCCTCCTGATATGTGCTGGGAAGTTGCTAGTAGAGTTGAGCACACACGGCAATGCCTAGATCCAAGGCATCTACTATATGTGTTGACACTAAAGTCACAACAAAGTTTTCTTACCACCATTAAACCCCTAACATTGTCACTCAAACAGATATAGGTTCAGGTATGCCAAACAAGAGTGGAGAACAACCTTGCAGCTTGTGTACTCCAGCTCCCAACAATCAAACACCTACCAGTTGGTGCAGGTCAGCCCTGGACTGTACTGCATTGGCCAGTCTAGAGATGCAATGATCATTGATATTACATCACTTCCCCCCCCCCCCCCCCGTCACCAATACCTATAACTGCATCAGAGAGCATCAAAATATGAAGATTTCCTGCAAGGCAAGCTGCTTGTGCACAGATGGTCTTCCAGTGACTTAGAGTGCAATGATCAGTCAATTACATGTGCATAGATGTGGCAAGAAGCAGTGAATAAATAAACTGTATAAGGTCTCTTGCCTGTATGTACTGTTCATATCCTCAAAGAGTATCCATTAAATTACATATTTTACCAGAATGCTGAAGCAGAAAAGAGTTCATAGCACATAACTGAGCAGTAACTCATTTATCTCTTTGTTCCCCTGATCTTTTACTCCTTTCTTTCCCTTGTCAGTCTCACCACTGTTGGTGCAAGAACATTCTCCTCTGCAGCTACTGCTGACTAGAAAAGTCTTCCTGTTTCTCTCCATTTCACCCCTTTTTTTCAAGCCTTAACTCAAGCTTCTCGTCTCTCTATTCTTCTGTTTCTGGTATTAGTCTTGTGACTGACTGCTTCATTTTATTAACCATTGGTCTTTACTCCACTGCTTTCAGTAATTGATATTCCCGTGTTGTGCCGTAGTTAACTCCGTCAAACATTTTGGAATACAGAGATGCAGCTTGAATGAAAGATTCTATACAAAAAGGTTGTGCATCTTACTGTGATTTACAGTGTTGTTTTAGCCATGTTGATTCCTGTATATGAGACAGACGAGGCAAGTGCGGTAATACTTTTTATTGGATCAACTTCTGTTGGTGAAAATTACAAGCTTTCAAGCTACACAGAGATCCTCTTCAGGTCTGGAGATCAGACACGGATATTTTCAGAGCCTGAAGAGCTCTGTGCCACTCAAAAGCTTGTCAAAACTATTACCTCACCTACCTTGTCGCTGTTGTATCTTAACACAATGGAATAGTTTGGCTTCACCAAAGGGTTTAACACTTTGCAGAGATGGCATGCCAAATTCTACTGTTACACCTGTGCAGCCCCATAAATTTGTCCAATTTTGGCAGGGAAATTCTCCACAGGGAGTCATTTCTCATTAATTCACATTTCTAAATAATTAAAGACATTTAGAGTATTCCAGTAAAAGGGGTTGGAGCAGGGAAATGGGAGTCAGGATAGCGGTTTTCTGATGCTTTTCTGTTAGGGGAGGTGACAAAAATGTTTGTGCAGAAAATAAGCCCTAAGTGAAGGTTTAGGCATACAAAAAAAATCCACAATGCTGGGGAAATTAGAGGGGGAAATCAAAGCCTAACAGCTGCAAAGTTATACAGGAACTAGAAGGAGAAAGAATAAGCTGCCTTAATACAGAATGGAAACTAGTCAGATTCTAGCTGAGGCCTATGTAAATCCTTCCAATCCCATCAGGCTCAGACTCCTTTAAGAAAGTTGTTTCCTGCTACAAGGGAAGCAGGATCAAACAGCCAAATGTAAATGAGCAGTGACACCTGATGCCCTGAAAGTGAGATCTCAATAAAAAAAGCATGCTGGACAAACTTTACACTGTCAGTCACATGCCCCAAGAGCTGTGCAAAAGTGGTGAGCACTTCATCACAACATATCACATGGAAATATTGGGTGATTTCATGACCCTTCTGAATTTGCTTTTCTACAAAATTGAAGAAAAAGCTATTTTTTAACTCTAAAGCTATGAATGTATATGGCCTAGAACAATAGTATATTTTTAAAACAAATATTTTGAATCTGAAAGGCAAAAATGTCAAATTCAAACTTTTAAGGCATCTTTTGCCTTGAAATGAGCCCATTATCACTTGAAAAATATCTCAAAGAGATCCAATGATAGAAAAGAAGTCACTAAATTGGTCAACAAAAGAGTTTGATTTTTGGTTGGAGCCATAATGAAATGCAGAAAAACCTCAAACGTCCTTACCCCATTTTACAGATGCTAAAAAACACTAAAAAAAAAAAGTCAAGGTCCAGATCCAACCCCACTGAAACCAGCAAGACTGTTTCCACTGAGTTTACTGCAAGTTTGATTGCACCATGTGTGACTTGACCAAAGTCACACAAGAAGTCAGTGTCAGAGATTAGATTAAAACTCTGAAGTTCCTGCTCTCAGACTGCAGAATAAATCCTTTTTCTCTTGCATGATTACATCATGTAGGGTAGGCCTCAGAGGATTTGCATACTGGCCCTACGATGTCTCTGGCGGCACGGGCCAAGGGATGTGCTGGCTGCCGCTTCCTGCAGCCCCCATTGGCCTGGAGCAGTGAACCGCGGCCAGTGGGAGCTGCGATTGGCTGAAC
This sequence comes from Dermochelys coriacea, assembly GCF_009764565.3. Taxonomy (NCBI): domain Eukaryota; kingdom Metazoa; phylum Chordata; order Testudines; family Dermochelyidae; genus Dermochelys; species Dermochelys coriacea. The sequence goes on along the minus strand of NC_050073.1, from coordinate 92,183,698 downwards.
TTGAGGACGTGGTAGGGAAACTGGCCCGGCCCACCAGGGGACTTACCCTGGCAGGCCACGTGCCAAAGATTGCTGATCCCTGCTCTAGTGTATGAGGTAACTAAAGCAGCAGGCCTGCTTCCTACATCTCCCCTTGCCCTTTCACAGCCCTGCATAACCAACCCTTGTTATCTGCAAACCCTTTGATGTGCCGTCTGCCTCTCTGCTTCTCCAGTGACTGCGTACAACAGACCTGTTGAGTCATGGTGGCAGATTAGCAACATCCATGAACAGGCTTTCCCTTTTGGACACCAAACAGGTTATACAGAATAAAGAAGAGTAACTCTTTTGGTGTGTAAATGTAACATTCAGAATGTTATCTGCATTTGAGTTGTGATGAAAGTGAACATGTCTGGGAGCGTGGTGTTTCTAGTGGCCAAGATACTTGAGCTGGAAGAGCTTAAAAAAGCTACAATCTCAAGGGAAATTTTAATATTTTTCTCTGCCAACATTAGTTAATACTTGAAAAATATATTCATTATAAAATTCAGTTGGCCCATGGAGAGAGAGTGTTAAATTTACAGACTAAATCCAATCATTAAAGTGTGAAATGGGGAGGTTTAATCCTGAATTAAGTGCAAATTGGTACATAAACTGGAGCTAGCTATGGAGCTAGTAGACAGCCTCCACATTAGAATGAGTCTAAGTAGAGAAACAATGTGGTTTTAATAAAAACAAACCTAAATCTTTCCCAAAAAATCAAATCACATTTGATGTTCAAAAGTGTTCAGATTATTATAAATTGTTTCATCTTTTTAGCAAACATTTATCTGAATTATAGCCAACAAAATCAGATGAGACTAAACATCACAAAAATGGTAGAAAATGAGGGCAAAGACCAAAACTCAAGCGTTTAGAAATAAACTATAAGGTGGACTATAAGGTGGATAGAAAGCTGGCTAGATTGTCGGGCTCAGTGGGTAGTGATCAATGTCTAGCTGGCAGCTAGTATCAAGTGGAGTGCCCCAGGGGTCAGTCCTGGGGCTGGTTTTGTTCAATATCTTTATTAATGATCTGGATGATGGGATTAATTGCACCCTCAGCTGTTTTGCAGATGACACTAAACTGGGGGGAAAGGCAGATAAGCTAGAGGGTAGGGATAGGGTCCAGAGTGACCAAGACAACTTGAGGATTGGGTCAAAAGAAATCTGATGAGGTTCAACAAGGACAAGTGCAGAGTTCTGCACCTAGGACAGAAGAATCCCATGCACTGCTATAGGCTGGAGACTGACTGGCTAAGCAACAATTCTGCAGAAGAGGACCTGGGGATTACAGTGAACAAGCAGCTGGATATGAGTCAGCAGAGTGCCTTGTTGCCAACAAGACTAATAGCATATTGGGCTGCATTAGTAGGAGCATTGCCAGAAGATCAAGGGAAGTGATTATTGCTTCTATTTGGCACTGGTGAGGACACAAGTGGATTATCGCATCCTGTTTTGGTCCCCACACTACAGAAAGGATGTAGACAAATTGGAGAGAGTCCAGCAGAGGGCAACAAAAATGATCAAGGGGCTGGGGTACATGACTTACGAGGAGAGGCTGAGGGAACCGGGGTTATTTAGTCTGCAGAAGAGAAGAGTGAGGAGGGATTTGATAGTAGCCATCAACTACCTGAAGCAGGGTTCCAAAGAAGATGGAGCTAGGCTGTTCTCAATGGTGACAGATGACAGAAGAAGCAATGGTCTCAAGTCGAAGTGGGGGAGGTCTAGGTTGGATATTAGGAAACGCTGTTTCACTAGGAGGGTAGTGAAACACTGGAATGGGTTACCTAGGGAGGTGGTGGAATCTCCATCCTTAGAGGTTTAAGGCCCATCTTGACAAAGCCCTGGCTGGGATGATTTAGTGGGTATTGGTCCTGCTTTAAGCAGGGGATTGGACGAGATGATCTCCTGAGGTCTCTTCCAACCCTGATATTCTAGGATTCTAAAAGCCAAATATTTAGGTGATTATCTGAAACAAAATTAAACTTGGACCTTCTGAGTTTTCAGCTGAACTGCTCTGACATTTGGGCACCTTCAAAAACAATGGCACCAACTAAGCTCAGCATAATACAAACAGTAGATGGAATCCTGGTTTCCTACTGACTTCAGTGGTATAGGCTTTTACCCATTGATTCACCTCTATTGAAGCCTACCTACAAACAGATTTTGATGACACACACCACAACCTACACTGTGTCTCTGTGTATGAGTAGCTAGGACTAATTATACTTTTTTAAAAGACATCTGTTTTTATTAACTTTCAGCTGTAAAAGCTTAAGGGTTTCTTTGTTTGTTTTTTAAAAGTATTTTAAATGGCACATTCTTCTGAAAGTGATGAAATAAAGTGTAACAGCCTTAAGCTAGCACTGAAAAAAAACCCACTCAGGGTAAGCATTAAAGGGGGGGGGGAAAAAACAAAAAGCTTAATGTGAGAGCAATTAGGCACTGAAATAATCTCCCATGGGAGAAAAATAAGGCATCCTCACAGCATGTGAGATTAGATATGTGATGCTAGTAAAATATTACATTTATATAGTGTTCTCTTCCAAAAGACCCTGAAGCACCTTAAAACTCTGTATAGGCAAACTTCATACACATTTAAAAATCATTTCTCCCACCACTTAATTGCAATCACATTAAGGGTAGAAAGTACAGGCTGTTAAGCATCATACAAGGGTACGTAGCAGTTTAAAATACAACATGAAGAATACTTTAGCCCTTGATACATAGGGATTATATAAACAAAACTGCATTTTTATAGCATTGCTCTCATTCACCTAGTTCAAAGGTCACTGAAATGCATGGGATGTCAGTAAAGGAACAAACAGGGCAGAAAGAGTAGGTTTAGTTTATTTAAATTCAGATTTGGAGGAAGCCTTTTCTAGCAGTGAGATCTATACAATGGAATTATTTGCTAAGGGAAGCTGAGGCAACATCATTGGAAGTGCTCAGAAGGAGACTAGGAGACTGTTTTAGACCATACACCATCCTAGAGCAGGTAGGGGTGAGTCTTGCCCAGCATGGCCTTTCTAACACTAAGCACATATGATTCTCTGACTTTCAAGCACCTCTGAAAACAGGTGTGATGGAACTGTCTGGGAGGTACTGTTTGCTATAAATTGCCAGTCAGTTTAAATGCATATATCTGCTTGACATTTAATTGCTGATCAAATGCTCTGAAAGAGAAATCAGTCAATGTTTTTCCTACCAATCATCAGATTGAAGCATAGGGAAATGTCCTCTTCAAATGTCCATATAGTTTCTATTAACATAAATGGTGATTATGCATGCTTTTGAGAGGAGATTATACACATGCAACATAATGTATATAATGTTATTAGATGCACTAACTTGTGTTTAAAACGACATCTCCTTCAAAAGGTGCCAGCTGCCACATATCTGCTGCATTTGAAACCTTGACAACAAATGCACAATTACTTAAAATATCCTGCAGTGCAGGAAATAGGTGGATAAAGCAGCAGTTTCCAGGGATGTGTTAAACACAGTATAGTTAATTTATAAAATAACTGTTGATGAACCTCTTAGCTCAGGTTTAGATAACATTATACAACATAATTTTCCTCTGCAAACTCATTACAATAGATTGAATTTATGAACCATCAAGTGATCCCTATTACAGAGTCAGGAAATATAGCTTTTCAAGCTTGATCATGTACAAACGTGCTTTGAGTCAGCTTGCTGGCTGATAGGGCATAAATGTGGCAAAATGTGTCTCTTGTTTCCTATTTCTGATTCATTCAAACTAAACCATCTTCCAAAACTCTTTGAAATGGCTAAGAAAAGGTAAAACAATTTCTATGGACCTCTGTGAAGCTGTCACAGAGTCACTCACCACACTAGTGCCTCCTGCTGGCCATTTCAGGAATTAGCTCTGGTCAGCAGGTGTGCCCTTTGGTGGTGGTTCTCCCATCCAATCTCTGCCTGCAGATCCACTGCAGTTCCAATCTCACTGCCTCAGCTATGTCACAATCCAGGTTCCTCCTTCCAGGGGTCTCCTTCCACAGCAGTACAGTTGCAGCTCACAGGGCTTGGTGGTCCATAGACTGGCCGCTTCTTCACCCACAAGAGGGGAGGAGACCCAGACTCACCCACTACCCTGGGTCCACTGCCCTGCTTTTCTTTCTCTACCAGCCTGTCAATTCCCTGAGCCACTTCCCCACAACCCCAGCACCTTCAGCTCCTGCCTCTGACTCCTTTCCTCTCTTTCCAGGGCCTCAGACCTGCAAATCTTAGCAGCCCTGTTCACGGTACTCATCTCTACAGCCCTCTAGGAAGCCAGTCCCCTCCCTTTGGCTTCCTGCAGCAGATTCACTTACTCTGCCCTGCAGCTCCCTTTTATATGGGCCAGCTGGGTCCTGGTTGGCTGGTCCTGCTGCCACCCTAATTGGCTGCAGCCACTGCCCTAATTGACTGTTTCCTTGCTGCACTCTAGGCTGGATTTTAACCCTATCAGGGCCAGTGCAGGGCAGATGCCCCTTTACAGAGGCCTATTAAACAAAGAGTGTGGAAGTCAGCAGATGATGTATTTCTTATCTGTAGGTCTGATCTCAAAAGAGATCCATATATTTTTCGGGTGAGCCATTAGGTAACAACGAGGAATATGAATGAAACTGAGAATAAAAAAATTTAGGATGGATATTAGGAAAAAAAATACTAACAGTGATACCTATTTGAATGTGATTTATTTTTCGTCACAAGGAAAGTGGTGGAAGAATCATAGCTAGAGTCATTTAAAAGCAGACAAAGGTCTGGAGAACAATCCAACATTGGCAGAGGATCTGAGGAATGGACAAGATCCGTCAACATATGTTAGATGTTTCTAGAGCTGGTCAAAATGTTTCAAATGCTGACAAAAATTATCAACATATTTTAAAAAATGTTTTAATCACACTGTTAAATAATAACAGGATACTAATATAATATATATTATATATATTTTGGATGTTAATAATAGAATGCCAATTTAAATTTATTATAAATATTTTTGGATGTTTTTCTCGATTTTCAAATATATTGATTTCAATTACAACACAGAATACAAAGTGTACATTACTTACTTTATATTATTTTTTATTACAAATATTTGCACTGTAAAAAAGAAAAAAGAAAAGAAATGGTATTTTTCTATTCATCTCATACAAGTCCACTCAGTACTAACTCTTGTTTGGCCAATTGCTAAGACAAACAAGTTTGTTTACATTTACAGGAGATAATGCTGTCTGCTTCTTATTTACAATGTCACCTAAAAGGGAGTACAGGTGTTTTCATGGACCTGTTGTAGCTGGCATTGCAAAATATGCTAAACATTCATATGCCCCTTCATGCTTTGACTTGTAGGCTCTAAAGTTTTACATTGTTTTGTTTTTGAGTGCAGTTATGTAAAAAACTAAAAATAATTCTACAAGTTTAAGTTTTACTTTCACAATAAAGAGATTGCATTACAGTACTTGTATGAGGTGAATTGAAAAATATAATTTATTTTGTTTATCTTTTTACAATGCAAATATTTGTAATAAAATAATAATATAAAGTGAGCCCTGTACACTTAGTATTCTGTGCTGTAATTGAAATCAATATATTTGAAAATGTAGAAAATATCCAAAAATGTTTATAATAAATTTAAATTGGCATTGTATTATTGTTTAACAGTGCAATTAAAACTGTGATTATTCACAACTATTTTTTTAATCTCGTGATTAATTGTGACTATTTTTAATTGTTTGACAGCCCTAGAAATTACACACTGAAATTTGCTTTTGTAGTCTAATAAATAGACAGATTTTTTTTTCAGTTACTCACCCACCTCTGTCCTAATTTTACCAGGTTGGATTTATATCAGGTTATGGATACATTGACATGGATTGTGGCTACAGCCAACTCAAAATTTAAATTTTGCGGCAGATAAAAAACACATATGAACTTCCTGCATTTAGCCCTCTTGCAAAGCCTCTGACTATCATGGGGCCAGATTCTGCTGTCCTTATTCATGTTCAGTAGCACCTTACTCCACAAATAATCCCACTGAAACCCTGAATATGAGACCACCTTAACCCCCATTTTCCAGGAGGTTTGTAGATATGGGAGAATGTTATTTCAATACTTGCCAATCAGTCTTTTCCCTGAATCATCATTCTTGATTCTACACAACTAAACTCAAGAGGCAGGATTTACTATGTCAACACTATGAAGCATATAGTGCCTTCTTTGTATGTAGGTAGCAGCAAACCCCACATTTAGCTAGGTTTATCAGGAACTGATATTTCTACTGGAAACTGTGAAATATTCCTAATAAAAAAGCACTCCATCATTTAAATATATTGATTTTTAAAATGATTTGCTGTCATCTTCCATCTTGAGTTCAAGCTCGACACACTTGCTGCTGCCTTGTTTGTCATGATTGATATAAACTCTCCCCCCCCCAATATAACAACTAAGGATGGAATTGAGATCTAGGCAGGGGACCCAATTTGTGCTAAGTGACCGTGGTCCCCAGGGGTTGTTCGAGGAGATGGGGGTCACAGGGATACTGAGACTTTGCATCCCATACCAGCTGCACAGAAGGGATGCTGCAGGGACCACTATACCTGGTCTATGTCACCCAAAGTTTCCCCTATTTTGAAGTGATTCTTTTGTGCCCACCCAAACTGGATTTAGGGGAGCTTTGAGCAACTAGGGCAATGTAAATCTGCCCCATCACAAGAGAGAGGCTGCCCCAGGGGTTCTGAGAAGATGCAGGTTTCAGAGTGGTAGCCGTGTTAGTCTGTATCAGCAAAAACGAGGAGTCCTTGTGGCAAAAAATGCAGTTGAATCAAAGTCAGGGAACTCAAAGTAGGAAGAGGTCAACCCAAAAGATGAAAGTTCAAGCAACAAAGTTGGGAAAACCTATGCAGTTTTGGTGATGTTATGCAGCCCCTTTGTCACCTGTGGGCTCCTTTCAGGTTAGGTTCTTGAAATGTGGGCTCTTCCGTGCTGGTATCATGTCTGTAGGTGAGCTGAGACATTGGTGTTTACACCTGGATTATGGTTAGTCCAAGACTCAGGACTGAGGCAAACTCAGGGCTTGGTTTTGAGTGTGGATTTTACGCCGAAATCTCACAGGGATTACCTGAATGGGATAAAGGGATATGTTGTAAATGTTTAAACCCTTTCATCCCCAAAGGACAGCAACTCATCTAACTAGCTCATGTGACAAGATTTCATCCATCTTGGGCTGAAGCCTTAGACCCTCAGTGCTCCCTGGATTTTGACTGAATCTTGACTGGAACCAGGAAATAGGGCCCCACCTGATTTTGGATTCAACCCAGGACCAGTCCCTGTCCCTGAAATTTTAATGGGTTCAGATTAATAGTTCCAGATTTGCCTGACCTTGTGCTGTCATAATGCTGAACTTGCCACAAGAACTTGCAAAACTGCTGGATCTTACAAGAGTTTCAAACTGGCTCAGAGTGTTGTGAATTTCCATTCATCCAGCTAAAAGAAAAGGAGTACTTGTGGCACCTTAGAGACTAACAAATTTATTAGAGCATAAGCTTTCGTGAGCTACAGCTCACTTCATCGGATGCATCCGATGAAGTGAGCTGTAGCTCACGAAAGCTTATGCTCTAATAAATTTGTTAGTCTCTAAGGTGCCACAAGTACTCCTTTTCTTTTTGCGAATACAGACTAACACGGCTGCTACTCTGAAACCATTCATCCAGCTGTATTTCAAGCCAACTAAAGTAAAAGTGTAAGAGTGAGTGTGTCTGTGAATTGTGAGTATGTGGCATTTAACAGGAATCTTGCTGTGAACAGCAGAAGGCTTATTTGCTAAAATCGTTATCCTCCTTTTCTACCATGCTGCTCCCTAAACCTGGATTGAATACTCTACCCCAGCGTGCCAGGGTCCTTCCTCATTCAAATCCTCCTCGTTGGATACAATTAATGGGACTGTGGATGCAATACAGATAACAATCAATGGAAAATTAAAGTCTTGAGTATGTCAAAATTATGCATTAACTTTCTACATTGAATCTTCCAGCATGACTTTTTAATGCTTTAATGTGATGTCCACAGCACTAACACCTATTAGTCAAATGCAACTGGTTTTATTTAAGAGAGAGGGAAATAAGAAAGAGAGAGATAGGGAAAAAGTAAGCACACATTGTCCTCTGTTTCTATCTTACCAGTGTCTGTCTTCTATACTGATTTTTATTTAGACAATAGTAATTCTTCTTCTTCTTTCATATGGCTTGGGTAGGTAGCGACTATTACAAATTTATATCTAAGTTTGATAGCCAGCACATTGCTGCAGCAGTGAGTGCAACTGCTGAATGTCCTTCAGGCCCCTGGTCAAAAAACGAAGGCGACACTCAGATATGATGTGCTCTACCGTTTGAGCCTGGTGACCACAGTCACGTACAGGTGTTTGCCTCATTTTCCATTTAAAGAGGGTTTGTCCACATTTCCCATGAAGTGCCCTGATGCTATTTAATAGGCACCAGTCTTTCTGAACCCAGTGGTTCCTCAACAGGGTCAATGACAAACTGTTTGATTTCAGTGGTTGAAATACTCCATTGAGCCTCAGCATCGAAGGTGGGTGTAAGGATCTTGATGCGGTCCCATAGAGTGTTGTGGGATTTTAATCTCATTTTTGGTGGGTTCTGCAGGTCATCGTGCAGTGGGATCCTTGTGTTTGCATTGACATGATTAAGAAAGCGAGATGTCTGAGCAGCTCTTCTAATCTGTGCAGGCTGGATGTGCAATAAGGCTTGGAGCCAGTCAACTGGAGTCAATTTGAGTGTCCCTGACACTATGTAATTAGCAATATTGAGTTGAGTGTCAAGAAGTTTAGTGTGACTGCTATGAAACCACAACGGTGCACAATATTCAGCTGCAGAATATTCCACGGCAATTGTTGCAGTTCATAAAGTCCATGGACTGGAGCCCTATGATGTTCCAGCCAATTTTCTGACAAGACCTGACCATATCGTGGATATTCTCAAGGTGTTGTTGAAAGGTCAAACTCCAGTCCAGTGTAACGCCAAGATACTTTGGATTAGCCTCATGGCTGATGATCTCACTGCAGAACTGCACATCAAGTTTTATTGTTCAGCTGGAAAGTGGTTACCATGGTTTTTTGGGGGTTAGGCCTAAGTTACCAGCATTGGAAATAAGCAGCCATTGTACTAAGATCTTGGGTTAGGGTTCAGGTGAAAGTATGAAGACTTGTATGCTGAACAGCTTGGGCAATGTTACTCACATGCATGAATTTCCTTCACTCTGTTGCTGGCAGATCTGTGGTATATAGATTAAAAAGTATCGGGGCCAGGACAGAGCCCTGAGGGATGCCATTATTTACTACCTGATTTAAATAATATTTTAGGGGCAACTTTTTCCACTCTTTATTGTAAGTGTTTAAATCACAAGATCATTTGTGTTACAAAAGCTAAAAAAAGTATCCAAGCTAAGGCAAAATATTGCTAGGCAAATGGATCTCGATGAGTCAGATCATTAAAAGGGCAGCTTCCCTTTTTGTGAGGGTCATTTGCACCTGCACAATTTTGCACCCATGTGTTTGCACTTGTTGCTATATTGTGGCTGCTAATCTTGAGGCTTGCTCCTCCAGTTCTCTGTCTGATTGCAGGTGTGAATTACATAGTGAGAAGTGTATATACTGCGATCCACACTTGCAATATATTTGCAGCAATATTTGAGTATAAAAAAATCTTTTAAACAATTTACAACAATGTTCAGTCTAGTAAATCATGAAACTGTGAATATCTGATTGGAAGTTGGAACACACAGCTTCAAACCTACCATTTGTCCCTATCAGCCATTTGCCTATTAAAACTTTATTAACAAGCAATGTACTTTGTCTTGGCTAGGGTACAGTCAGACTTTGTAATGAAGTGTATGCAAATAGGCTTCCCCATGATCCTTGTTGCAAATGGCTTCAATCTTATTAGTTACAATAATTTGATTGAATCTCCTGTTTGAAATCGCCATTATGTCTGATGCATTGTGTTCTCAAAAGATAAATGTGTTGTCATTGTTAGAGAAAGAAAGAAAACTAACTCCTCAGTTAATTATGGTCTTTGGATAAAAAGAAAAAACATGCTGAAATACATCACAACATAACATAACACTGTTACTAAAACCTTCTTAACATGGCTAATTGAATGATAGAGTATGTGGTGTTGCAGAATTTTATTTGGCTGATTGTGTCTTTGAAATCAATGTCAGTAATGTGACCTTGCTGACCCCCTTTGTCATCTGAAATCCCCTTTGCAAATGGCATGTGTGAAATAATCTCAAAGAGCCACATCCTGAGAAGAAAAGATTCTAAATAAATTAATACCTTGCCTTGTCCTGTTAATTGATGCTAATGTTATCGGGGCAAAAGGCTGAGCAAGCACCTTTCAATGAAATAAATAAACCAAGACCAAGACAGAGAGACTCTGCAGGGAATGCTGATGCTAACTCTCTAAGGCTGTTTTCACATGCTGTATAGGAAGCAGCTAGCTCATTTTTAAATGTAATAAAGAATTTCTTGTACAAGGATCATGGCACTAGAACTTAGGGCTTGTCTACACTACCGCGTGGGGTTGATCTAAGATACGCAATTTCAGCTACGTGAATAGCGTAGCAGAAGTCAACGTACTTAGATCTACTTACCACGGTGTCTTCACTGCGGTAAGTCAACAGCTGATGCTCTCCCATCGACTCCGCTTGTGCTTCTCGTTCTGGTGGAGTACTGGAGTCGATGAGAGAGCGCTCAGCAGTCAATTTATTGTGTCTATACTAGATGTGGTCGATAACTGCCCTCCGATCCGGCAGATAGTGTAGACAAGCCCTTAGATACTAAGGTGATGGGGACAGATAGATAGATGGATGGGGCCAGGGCTTGTCTATAAAGAGAATTATACATCAACTAGGGTGTAAACCTATAGCACTCTAGCCTGCATGCACTGTCTCCATATGGACTTGCCATGCACTAAAAGTTTCTTAGTGCACTTTGACTTATTGTGATATACACATTCATCCTTTCTAGAAACTAACCTAGAACAAAACCCTGGGTGTCAACATCCCCAACGTTTGGAATTGTTCAAAATCCAAATGGAGATCTAGATCTGAATTTTTAAATGGCCCCTACTATTATCATTATTTGTTAAGCACTGACCATGCACTCAGCATTGTTCAAGACTTAAGTATTAAGGTAGTCCATGCCCTGGAAAGCTTAAAAACAAGACAATATACAATGGAGACACAGAATAAGGTGCTAATTGTTTTTCTGTTTTAAAATGTGTATACATTAATAGACAGTAGTAAAAAAACAAAATATCACTTCTGAGCACCCCATCAGGGGTGTTTGTAATCTAGATCCAGATCCATGTTTTATTGTTTGGACCCATATTTAATTCCACAGAATCACGGAGCAAATCCTGAAGTCCATGCCCATGCCTTACTCAGGTGCTGTATTTAATGGGAGATTTGCCAGTGCAATACAAAGAGTGAGAGGCACATGAGACATGTCAGTAGTAAGACTAATATTCAAGTACACAGCAATTTCAGGAGCAGCAGAGAGTACAGCTTGAGTGCACTTTACCTTTCTCTGCTTAAACTTGTCAACCAATCCACTAGACCTTCACTTAGGGGCAAAAGAGGCTCGTCTTTAAATAGGAAAATATATTGATAGTCACAAGTTATAAAATTGGTCAACTATAATTAAATGGTCTATTGGCTAGAAGTGAAACACAGTCAGATCTCATATGTGACCAAAATGAATAACTGGCAAATCAAGCCATCATTACAACAACCAAAATTGTAATAAGAGCCTTTAATGGAACAGAATTGACCCACAATACTTGGCAAAACCAATTTACATAAATAGCTACATAAATTTAAATTTCTTGCTTATAAACTTATACTAGTAGACTATTTTCTTCTTGATTCAATTGCTTGTTTTGCTTTGTTTTTTTGTTTTACTTGTTAATGCAGGAGTGTTCAGAAACCGTCTCTTAAAGGTACAATGAGCCAGATAACTCACTGGTGTCAAGCAGTGTAGCTCCAGAGAAGTCTGCAGAACCATGCTGATTTGCACCAGCTGACAATCTGGCCTCTATTGTCAAGTAGTTGAGGCCCAACATTTAGGTTTTATGTAAAAGGGGTTTACAAAACAGAGTACAAATATCATTTTGTAGTATTTGTTGAATTCTGGCACTGTACTTGAAAGTACAATATGCAGGTGCAGATGTAGGCCTGAGCTCCCCTGCCTTCCCACCACAGTTGAGAGTCTATGCAAGCCGGTTAATAAATATTAAATGCAATACACCAGTGCACTAGATTAAATAGAACAGAGTCCCTGACTTTGGACCTTTCAGTGAGCAGGTGAATTGCAATCAGGTGGCATCTCTAATAAAAAGCCAGATTCTGACACTTTTACTCATGTTAAATAGTATCTTACTTCACAAATGGCCCCACTGATTTCACTGAAGCTAAGGTGTTACTCATCACTGAGCAAGATTGGAATAATCTGCACCCCCACCCCACCCCCAAAATAAGGAGAATACCATGTTATTTAAAAGATTAAACATCCATCACAAACAAGGAATAGTAAACACTTAAAGCAAAGAGTTCACAAATACCCCATTGACTTAAAATTGTTTGCCCAAACTATTCAGCAAATACTTAAAAATAACAAGGACATCCCAGAAATCAGGCACAGTTTGCAAGCAATTCACAAAAAGAAATAATTCAATGAGTGTAATTGAGAAAATAAATCTACACCGCCAGCATGTCAAGTTACGAGAACCACATCTCTGACCACAACCACATTGGTTGCAAAGGTTCCAGCATCCTCTCTTCCCTTGCACATCTTCCCCCTTTTCCTTTTTATGAAACCAGATAGTCCATTACTTTGCATCTGGTTTGCTTCCCCCATTAGATTCAAGTTCTTGTCTCCAAAATGCACTTTAATTACCTTTAATATATATTTGAAATGCTCCAGAGAAGCATTTAATTTCAGATCAGAAAAACACAAATCAATATCAACCACCAAGTGTATGTTGTGGCTTTTCAACTGCAAGGTTTTTTTATTTATTTATTTCCCTTATGCGTAGCAGAGACACTTTCGTGAATCCATTGTGCTCTGTGGAGTATGTTGTCTATATCTGCCTGTGGCATATTTTAAAAATTAACAGTGTGTGTAGTGATGTCACTTAGAACTTCAGACTGGCCAGAAACAGCAATTCCATTTCATGCAAAATGTCAGAGTTCCTAAATTTGTTTTTGTTCCAAATCAAAGCGAAAATGAGACATTTGAAAATGTTGATGAAAAAAACATGAGTGAGAGACAGAGCACTGCCCCAGAATAGCGAATAGCCTGCTGAGTACCCTAATCAACACCATTCTTGTGGGGAAGGACTGTACTATTATCCCCATTTTACAGATGAGGAACTGAAGGGCTAAATGATTTGCCCAAGGTCACACAGTATGTCTGTGGCAGAACAGGGAATTGAACACAGGTGTGACAGAGTGCTAGTTGTAGCTCCCTGGTCACTGAGGTTGCTGCAACACAAAGAAGGCTGCAGGTTTAATTGGAGCCAATCAATCAGTTTCTACTGGGAATTACTGACACTTGGTGGTAATTTCTGGGCTAATGAGAAAATTGGCTCAGTAACTGGGAAGATAAATAATTGGGAGGGACAGGAGGAAACTCAGAGAGTTAGCTGAGTGGAAGCAAGAAGCTATGGGGAAGGTTCATCCTGCTGTATACCTGTGCTTATCTTGTCATGTTTGAAAACAGGATTAAGTACCAGACTCTGTGTTTTTGACAAAAACAGGCTAGGCAGCGCTGCTTATTGGGTAGCTGAAGACATGCCCTGTGACACTGGGTCTCCTCTATCTTGAACTAGTGCCCAAACCACTGAATCAGCTTTCCTTATGTAGGCAAAGCTATCATCAACTTCAGTTGGTGTTACGCATTCCAAAGGACTGCACTATCACACCCAGCTTCAGAGACAAACTGGAGACCATAGAGAAAGGGTTGTTTTTCCCCCATATGCACAGAGCAGCCCCATATTTGCAGTCTGAATGATTTTGTTTTAGATGAATGGAAACCATTAAATAAGAAAGCATAAAAATAAAGCACAAAGAGAGAGAGAGAGAGCACAAAGTGTCTGCTTTCTAACAGCTCACAAAATAGCACCTTCTCTTGCTGACAGCAGACTCCTTAGAAATTAAAAGGTGCAGTAGAGAACACAAAGAAAGAGCAATTGTGTAGCTACATACAGCACAGAAAGGGGAGTTTTAGTCATAGGGAACTCTCTCTCTCCTTCAAGGTAGAGTGCTCTACCAAACTTCCTCCTAGATGTTAATGGACAGCCTTACAGTGCATGTTTGAAAAAGGACCTGGAAACTCTTCTTCCCTGTCACCTTCAAATGGCACTTAGTCACCCAGAGACATACTAATGATAAATGTTTGGCTAGTCTGCCTCTTGATCCATGTTTTTAGGTAGCAGAGCTCATGTTTTTAGGTGCCATGGAGCAATCAGCCCTACAGTAAATCCTCATTAACAAGTGCATATTTTTGAGTAATCTCTTATGAAAAGCTTGCTCAGAATATCTATAATACATTCAGGGAATTATAAAGCAGGTAGCCAAGAAAGCAGTCATCATTACTGTCTCTCACGGTTTGTCATCTTCTACCATTTAAAAAGCTTTTGATACCACTGGGGCAAACGTTCCCTTATAAAATCATTCTGCATCTATATTAGATCTCACAACTTTTCTATATTTCTGCCTTCCATTGCTCTTTACTAGTGAGACCACTTTCTAGCATAAGACAGACCCCAATTTCTGTCCATGGAAGTAAGAGGTGGGAGAAGAGAGAAACAATGTTAGACTCATTCCACTCAGACAGAGCCCCTCTGGAAATTCCAGCTCTACAGTACCATCCTGCAAACGCTACCGCAACAGCCAAATTATGGTTGTCCCTGTATAGATAAATCTAAAGTTATGTGAGGAAGATTTTGCTGTGCCGCTTTCCCTAGCACATGCATGTGGCACAGGTCATAAACTGGTCATTATGTTTCATACGACTCTGAAATCCTCTGATAATGGTGCTTTGTAAATACAAAGCATGCATTATTAATTATTTGTACTAGAATCTTTAATAACAAATGTGCAGATGGAGTTACTGGAAACACATGTGAGAATCATCATCAAGCGGGTGTGTTTCTGGTGGAGTTCCACAGGGATCAATTCTTGGCCCTACACTATTTGACATTTTTAGCAATGACCTATAAGAAAACATATGATCATCACTGATAAAGCTAGCAAATAACTCAAAGACACGAATAGTAAAAATGATAAGAGGACAGGTCATGGATACAAAGTGATCTTGATCACTTGGTGAGTTGGGGGCAAGCAAACAATAAGTGGGTTAATACAGCCAAATGAGAATGTATGCAAAGAATTTGGGTGACCAAATGTCCCTTTTTTTAAAGGAACAGTCCCGTATTTAAGCCTTCCTTCAGGGGTCCCGACTATTTCTTTAAAATGGGCAAATTGTCCCATGTTTTCTTCCTACCCCCCACCCCATCAGTACTGGCAAGTCCTGCTGCTGGCCAGATCCCTGCTCGCCAGCTGCCTGTCTACCAGCGGTGAGTGGGGGGGGGGTCCAGTGACCAACAATGGGGGTGGGTGTGCAAGGCTGGTGGTGGGGCAAAGATGCAGCACATGGGGCTAGCCACTACCTCTGCTGGTCTGACAGCACAGCCCCCACTGCGTGCTGGCTCTTGACCAGCAGAGCCCCACCCCCTGTCATGTTTCTGGGAGCTGCCATGATTGGTGAGTGTGGGTAGGCACCAGCCGGTTACGTGTTGCCTCTGCTGCCCACCCATCAGCTCTTTACGTGCTTCCCCTTTCACTGTCCTCTCCCTGCTTTGCCCCTTCACAGCCACATTGCTCCTCCAGATCCCTCCCAGCGGGATTAGAGGATTAGATGTGCCTTTTAGTGAGAGACAAAAGAGGCTCCATCTATTTAGCTTAACAAAGAGGTTAAGGGGTGACCGGAGAAAGTATTTGATAAAGAGCCCATCAATTTAGCAGGCAAAGATATAACAAGATCCAATGGATGGAATCTGAAGATAGACATGTTTAGAATTGAAATAAGGCATAGATTAACAGAGAGTGTATTTAGCCATTTGAACAATTTACCAAAGGTTGTGCTGGAGTCTCCGTCACTAGCAATTTTTAAATCAAGATTGGGTGTTTTTCGATAAGACATGCTCTAGTTAAAGCAGGAATTATTTGGGGAAAGTTTTTTTTCCTGTGTTACACAGGAGGTCAGTGTAGATGATCAGAGTGGTCCCTCCTGGCTTTATAATCTATGAATTTATTGATCTAAAATGGACAAACAATTCTTCTCCCTGAAACGTTTCCTTTAACTCTCTCGAATACAATATGTATATTGATTTAGTTCTGATTGTTAGACTTCTCAGCAGCATTTGGAATAGCACCCCTCACTTTGCAGTAATATTATCTACCTGCTCCATGCAAAATTGCTTGGCTGATATTAATCAATGTTCCTGTGTCACACTTTTAAAATACCCATTAGTTTTAATGTGTCTTATCTCAGGTTGACAAAAAAAAAATTAGACACTGAAAACTGAACATCAAGTCAATTGGAAAACAAAACAAAAAGTTTGCTGCTAAAACCTGATAGTTTGTTTGCATTGATCAGTAAATGTCTGCTACAAATGCTAACAAGTGTAATCCATTGAAAACATAGACAGAAACATCAATACATTTCCCAGGCTCAAATATTGAAGATTTGTATTGGGGATGCATTGAGTTTCTCAAAATCACTTCCTCTGTTTTCACAAAGAATAGGAGAAAGTGATTGAAGTCTGGTTCAATTGATTAGATATTAATATCATTAATAACAACAGATTACATGAGGAGTTAATGATATCTTATGTGATTTATTATAGCCACATGTACTTTATTATGCTATATCAACTGAATGATTATTTCTGGCTGCATTTGTGTTCTGTAGTGAAGTTGAACTCATGCTTGTTATAAGGGAAATTCACTTTTTGAGCTAAAACTCTACCAAGCAGAAATAGTATAATTTATTTCAAGTAATTTAACCAAGTTGTGTTTGTTTTATTAAAAGTTCCAATTTTAAAATACAAGAGACTCATGCATTACCCACAATGATTGGGGCTGTTGTTGGTTTGAGAAGAATTTATCCCAATTTCAGAATAATATAACTTCTCAGACATATTTAATTCCAGATGTTCAAGAAAAAGCCTCTGCCCAGCAGCCTTTTACATTCTGCATATCTTTGGTGATGTTGCAATGAGCATATGTTTAAGGATCGCTTTATTGATATTACATGATGGGTAATGCTTTTCAAGAGCTTGGGTTTTGAACAGAGCTAGCCCAAAACTAAAATCCTAGATTTGAACAATCTACTCAGTAAAGACTAACCCCAGCTCTGAGCTACTTGGTGAATATCAATCTTTACAATAGGTTGAACCCAAATCCCAATCTGAACTCTCTCAAATTTTGCAGAAATTTGTGGCTTCTAATTTTAAAAGTTACCTGCAGACAATGTACCTAGAACATCAGATATTTGCAGTGTTGTCGTAGTTGTGTCGGTTCCAAGATTTTAGAGAGACAAGATGGGTGAGGTAATATCTTTCATTGGACCAGTTTCTGTTGGTCCTGTGAAAGATATTACCTCACCCACCTGGTCTTTAGGACATCAGATGCATGCATGGATTGTTCAAAGGAAAGAGCATCCAAAACAAACTTCAAATTTCAGAACCATTGAAATCTTGACCTGATGCAAGTTGTTGGTTTCTTCTTTGTGTTGTACCCAGGCCCTCAATCTATTGCTTCTCTCACACTCACAGTTATCCTGCTGGTGCCTGCTCATTGTTGAGAGTGGGAAAAGTTGTTAGTCACTACAGTTTGGCTGCTTTACAGTGCATAGACTAGAAGTTCAATCACTGCCAGGAATCAGTTCATTTTGAATTTTGTTAGCAGACCTGGTATTGTCTCCTGAAGAAGAAAAGTTAGGGGAGCATCTCACCCTAAATTCCCCCTAAATTTAGGCACTTTCCACAAACTTATTACATTTCTTCATCAAATAGTGGATGTTCTTTTTACTCGTGCCATTTTTCTAGAGTCAGAACAATAGGCAAGAAGACAGCACAAAGAACTTTCCCCGCTGAAACCAACATAGTAACAGGACAAGAGATGGACATAGCCCTAGTCTTGGAACACATCTGATGAATTGAGTGGTAATTCAAAGATCCCCGGTGCCTCCAAGTACTGGGTGACATGCACGCTGCTTCTGAGTACATGACAGCCAGAACTCCTCTACTCTGATGCTTCCTTTACACTTCAGAGGAGCAAAGGCAGAATTCTGCCCTTGAACTGTTACTAGCCTGACACCAGAAATACTGTGATTGGGAGTGAAGAGAAAAGAACGGAAAGTGCCATGTGAGAAAGGTAAGAATCAGAGAAAGAGGCACGTTCTTCCAGCAATGAACAAGGAATTTTATTAGAATAAGGAAAAATGTATGTGATAAAGATTTTTAAATGCATATCATAATAAAGTTAGGACCAAATCCTACAAATATGTACTACCCAAGTATAGTGCTTATTACTATGTGTAGTCAATAGGGCTTACAATATTAAGCACTATAGTTTGTAGAAACTGTTTTCTGGTTCATGCCAATATTATAAATATTTTATTTTGCTAATCAGCTAAATTCTAAGGTTAAAGGATTTTTATGTTATTTTTTACACTTCTTATCAGGTCCTCCAAAAACTGCAAATAAAGTTTTATGATTCTTGGTTCTGAAGACCAGCAACATCCTAACTGAGATGGTCTCAACTTTCCACCGATGAAATGATACTAATGCTAAATGGCAACATAAATAATCTAATGAATGATAATTTTACACTGCTCAGCCATAAAATCAATCAATTTTTACACTCCAGTGCATCACCTCTGCACCTTACAATCCCTGCTGTAATTCTCCATATGGAAATGAGGAATTACTGAATGACTGAACAGTTTATTCATGTAAAAAGCTGAGTTGTAGTAAAACAATGTGCTGCTACAGCCCACAAGAAAACCAGTAATTTCATTTACCAGAATCTAGGACCATACTAAACTAGCAACTTCTTTTGAATCCACATCTTGATAATATCCTTGCTTGCATGGGTATTATTTAATGCTGAAGAAAGAAAGAAAGAAAGAAAGAAAGAAAGAAAGAAAGAAAGAAAGAAAGAAAGAAAGAAAGAAAGAAAGAAAGAGAAAATTCCACAAGGTCAAATTTTATTTTTTTGGAAAAAAAGGAAGGGAAAAATTATCAGTTCCGCTCTTCCCCATTTATGGACCAATTCTAGCATTGATAACAGAGTCTCTGAAATTTTCAGATTTCTTGTTGCATGTGTTTATGTGATGGCTGCCATCTTGGCTAACACTAGGGATGGAACTAGGTACATCCAGAGCATCTGTGTCTGAAGCTGTATTTAAAGGTTGAGGCCACGAATCTGGGCAAGGGTGCCGGAACCTTTGTAGAATGGGCGGTGGGAGCACTGGAGCCAGAACCAGGATGGCCAGGGGACCATGCTCTGCACTTTTTAACATAGGCATAATCTGGGGGACAGGATCAGCCTTGCTCCCCCAAACTGCAAGCCTCAGGCAGGCACACTGCAGTACCAGCAGGAGCTGTGCCCAAACTATACCATGTTGAAAAATGGGGGCATGGATCTCTTGGTTTTGGCACCATTGATTTGGGGCTATAAAAGACTCACCTTTACTGTGGATGGGACATGGAGGGGGCATATAAAACACACTAACAAGAGGGTTACATTTGTTCATTTGTATTTCATTACGGGGTGAGTAGAGGAGTATTCCTTAAAACTTGAGTTCCAAGAAATCACATGAACTACCTGAAGGAATTGAGCCTCTCCTCCAACCTTTCCCCTGTCTAAGTTTGTATAGTACTCATCAGCACTGTTCTCTCTAAGCTGTGCACGTGTGCGCACACACACAGATCCTAAACCCCACGCACACAGCAAAACACCGCACGCACAAAAATTTGCACAGAAGCATAACAATTTGCACAGAAGAAATTTTTTGCACACATTGCCTGTCAAAAATGAGAGGAAACATTGCTCATCAGCTCAATGCCTGAGTACTTCCTTCCCCTTTCCTCCCAGAAAATGGGAGTTGGAATCCCCTCATCATACTCCAAGTGATCATATGCATCTGCTATGGAACTACAACTTATGAAGCTTCAAGAGAGAAAATGCCACCCAAAAAGTGGTCATCAGAACCCCAAAGTCACCAAAATGCTCAGGTATGACACCTTCAGAACTGAAGCTCAGCTCTGAGGTTCATGAATTTACAGTACACTTTGACTGGATAAAAAGGCTGACAAATGTTGGATTCAACAACCACAAAATTGCTCCTTTAACATTACAAACATTACAAATCAAATGACCTTCCCTCATCAGAATTCATATGTTTGGGATCAAATGGCTCTGGATTCATCTTCTTCAATGGGTGATGAGTGGTAAGAAGTTTCCATCCCAGGATGTCTCTTCTTGAGAGGTTTCTATAGACTCTTCCAAATCCCTCCTCAAAACTCACTTCCCCTAAAGTGTATGTCAGTAGAAATGCTGTCACCCACTCATTGCATTATAAATGAAAGCTTTAAGAACAGTTCCCTGAGTTTTCCAGTGAATTCTGTGTCATATGTCTGTTTAGACCAGGGGTGGACAAACTTTTTGGCCCATCAGGGTTGTGAAATAGTATGGAGGGCCGGGTAGGGAAGGCTGTGCCGCCACAAACAGCCTGGCCCCTGCCCCCTATCCGCCCCCTCCCACTTCCCGCTTCCTGACTGCCCCCCTTAGAACCCCCTACCCATCCAACACACTCTGTCCCCGACTGCTCCAACCTCTATCCACACCCCTTGCCCCCCGACAGACCCCCCCAACAGGCCCCCCGACCCATCCAACCCCCCCATTCCTTGTCCCCTGACTGCCCCCTCCTGGGACCCCCATCCCTAACTGCCCCCCTCGGACCCCACCCCCATCCAAACCCCCTGCTCCCTGTCCCCCCTCCCGGGACCCCCTGGGACCCCATCCCCTATCCAACCCCCCCGTTCCCTGTCTCCTGACCACCACCCCCAAACCTCTGCCCCATCCAACCACCCCCTGAATACCTCCCGGGACCTCCTGCCCCTTATCCAACCCCTCACCCCGCCCCCTTACAATGCCACTCAGAGTGGCAGGACAGATTGCCTGGAAAGCCTGGGAGGTAGGCAGGCGCAAGCCGTGCTCCCCGCAGAGCTGCAGGGGAGGAGGGACAGCGGGGGAGACGCCGGGGGGCTAGGCTTCCCAGCCGGGTGCTCAGGGGCCGAGCAGTACAGTCCTGTGGGCTGGATGTGGCCCGTGGGCCGTAGTTTGCCCACCTTAGTTTACACTGTGCACTCTGCAGCCAAGTTTTCTTTTATCTCTTGTACAACATCGAGCCCTCTGTTGGTGTTTAACTTTACTCTTTGTATCCTCATAACTAAGAATCTTGAGACTTAATTGACATATCTATCTTTCAAGATAGATACATAGCTATGAACATTATGGGCCACATTGTCCCCTTCATCTTTATGGTTGGACATGCCTAAAGCAGGCAGACCCAGGTCAAGAGGGACATGCAAGAGGACACTTTCACTCTCTCTCCCCTTCTTTCACGGAAGACACTTCTCAAGGGTTCCACAGGTGTGGGTATCTGCAGCAGAAGGATAATAGCTTCTTTCCATAGCTTCCAACCCCTCAAAATCCATGACACTCTAGCAGCTGAGATAATACTGACCTAGTTTGGGGCCAATTCATCCATCTTCTAACTCTACTGAAATCAAAGGAAGTACAATAGGGTTTAATTGGCCCATTCTTGTTCCCTAAATGTGCATCACTGTCCTTCTGACACCAGAATTTGGCCTTAAAATTGTATTGCCTTTTATTATTTGCAAAAAAAATGTGTACAGTTTCTTAAACTCTGTAGCAGGAAGGAAGGCAGGAGGGAACTGGAGAAGGCTCTTGGCAGAAGGTCAACATTGAAGCAGAAAGAACCAGAGTACCAATCTTTGCCTGTCTACACTAAAGGTTTGCACTGGTATGGCTATCCCAGTGGCTGGCACTAATGACTGTGACCATGGTGAATTCCTTAAATATAGAAAACTGTTTTTGTGGTGTTTTATGTCATCAATACATTTTCCTTCAAGCCTGACTCTCCACTGATCATTTGATTACTAAAATGAAGCCTATAATAAATTTTTATGCCCCTTATGATTGTTGTTGTTTACAACCTATGTGCTAGGGCTGTTGCAATTCATTGAATATTTATTCAGTGAGAACCCACTATCTTTCCACATCTGGCTTGTTAAACACAGCATGAAGCACCTGGATTCTCTAAATCTACAATCCACTTGCTGCATCCATTATTCACCTGCATTGCTAGATGGATTTGCAAGGGCTTTACAGTCTTCATAGGGCCTGATGACTGCTGAATGGCAGTACCCTCTGTCCACCCCCAACTCCACAATCCCCATCCTTTCTAACTCATATTCAAGCCTGTAGTCTTGCCAAGAAATACAGATTGGAAAGCCAAATGTCACTATTTGTTTTGAAAATAAAGATGCCATTGAGAAGCCTACTGGTTATTAGTATTATTTATCTCTATTACAAAGTCCCCCAAAGTATTCAATTAGTCTCAGGGCCCCAGTGTGTTGTGCACTGTGCAAACACATAGCACAATGTGGCCCCTGCTCTAAGGAGTTTACAGTCTATATTAAGACAAGAGGCAAGGAGTGAGTATAACAGATAATATCAGGGTGGAGGATTCAGAGATGGGCAAGAGTAATAAGAGCACATGGTTACATATATTGACTGAGCAATGGCTTACATCCCTCCTGCCCATCACTCATACTAAGATGATTACAATTAGGGATGCTGTTTTTATTCCCTATAAAATACTTTGATCCTATCTTTTTTAAAACTAGTTGCTTCTATTGCTGTAGATTATTTTCCATATGGGTCAAATCCTGAATCTGAGTGTCCCATCTGAATAACTGGCCTTGGTGCTAGGCAGATACATGTAGAGAGATAGTGAGGAGTAGGCCTGGCCGGAAAAGAAGAATTCCATTTTGTGAAAAAAATGGAAGTTTTTCATAGATTAGAAGGGCAGAAGGGACCATTGTGATCAACTAGTCTGATGTCTTGCATAACACCAGCCAGGCTAACATTGGTTGTGTTCAGCAACAGGATGAAACTGAGACATTTTGAATTTTTTAATGGAAAAAACAGAGAAAGACACACCCAAAATAGCCCCATGGGGAGACCCACATTCAAGTCTCTTCACTGCATGAGTCAGAGCAGGGACTTAAATATAGATCTCCCACATCCAAGACGAGCACCTTAACTATTGGGCTATAGAGTCAATCTCTGGATTTCTGGCCCAATCAATATTTAATTATTTATACAAAGTGGAACAGCTCCAACTGGAGACGGAGTGGTTATAGCACTCACCAGCTCTGCATCATGCAGAAGTCTGCATCTCCCATGTCCCAAGTGAGTACTCTAACCATCTCCTGGGGAATAATTCCTGAGCAGCTCTAGTGGGGAGGCACCTTCCACCCAAGATGCTTTTTGACCCAATGGCTCATATAAGGGAGGACTGAATAGCAGCAGATTTCCTTGGCATGGATTTCCTATGCACTGGTCCTCCCTTAAATGGTTCCCCACATTCTTCAGCTGAACTGCTCTAGTTCTGCTGTCAAGGGATATTCCATAACGGCAAAGGAGGAAACTGGGCTTGTACTTATATTAACTTTACTCTGTGAACAGAATACCGCTTAAATTGTCATCCAATCTTATTTATAATAATAATAATAATTAATAAATAATACTTTGTCTTATATCTTATTACAGGGCATGAACTGTCTTATTTTATGCTCTTACAGCACTAGGTACACTGTTGGCATATAATGATAATACTGAGATAAAACCTTTCTGCTAATGATCTCAAAGCACCTTACAAGTATTAATTAATGAGACATATCAAACCACATTCACAGATATCCCCCAAATTTGTGGATGCCTGGTTCCAAGTTCAAACTCTATGGCCACCCCTTTCGCTGTTATGAGCCAAACCAAAAACCTGAACTGAAGAGACCTCTTTAGGTCAGTTACAACCCAGACAGAACAAGAGCAAACCATTCTCATTAAGTCCTGAAAAGTGAGTATGATTACAGCCATTTCACAACTGGAGAGAGTGTGACAGAGAGATTAAGGTCCCAAGGACACAAAGCATGTCAGTAGCAGAGATAGGAATAAAATCAGCAGTTAAACATCCAACACTTTTTCCACATGGAGGGTGCCATCTTGTTCTCAAAATGACGTGCTCCACACAGCGTGACTTTTCACACACCATGCATGAGATGTCACATTGGTGGTGGTGTTCCTACACTGGTAGGGGGACTACAGTACTACCGTTACTTGGCCACTCAGGACTACACTGTAAAATAATTTTAGTTAAAGTGAAAATAAGAAGAATGTGATAAATTTTGTCTGCAATAATTGTTTACTTTTGATTCCTTTGTGAGTCTTATTTTAATGACAAAATATTTTAAACTAATAAACTAATCTAACTAATAGAATAATAATAACATGAAACTTATGTATAAAAATGAAAGGAGTCTGGGAAATTTAGTCAGATACCAAAGGGGTCCTTTGCAGAAAAAAGTTTGAGTAGACCACACTCCAACAATTAGACTTCACTCTGTTCCACATTTATTGGACACACATCAGATTGTCTGTATTATTATTGGTTTCAGAGTAGCAGCTGTGTTAGTTTGTATTCGCAAAAAGAAAAGGAGTACTTGTGGCACCTTAGAGGCTAACAAATTTATTTGAGCATAAGCTTTTGTGAGCTACAGCTCATTTCATCGGATGCATTCAGTGGAAAATACAGTGGGGAGATTTATATACATAGAGAACATGAAACCATGGGTCTTACCCCATACACACTGTAATGAGAGTGATCACTTAAGGTGAGCTATTACCAGCAGGAGAACGAGGGGGGGGGGGCTGGGGGCGAGAAAAAATCTTTTGTAGTGATAATCAAGGTGGGCCATTTCCAGCAGTTAACAAGAACGTCTGAAGAAAAGTGGGGGGGGGGTGGAATAAACATGGGGAAATAGTTTTACTTTGTGTAATGACCCATCCACTCCCAGTCTCTATTCAAGCCTAAGTTAATTTTATCCAGCTTGCAAATTAATTCCAATTCATCAGTCTCTCATTGGAGTCTGTTTTTGAAGTTTTTTTGTTGAAGGATAGCCACTCTCAGGTCTGTAATCGAGTGACCGGAGAGATTGAAGTGTTCTCCGACTGGTTTTTGAATGTTATATAAATCTCCCCACTGAATAGAGACTGGGAGTGGATGGGTCATTACACAAAGTAAAACTATTTCCCCATGTTTATTTCCCCCCGATACACACACTGTTCCTCACAAATTCTTGTCAACTGCTGGAAATGGACCACTTTGATTATCACTACAAAAGGTCCTCCCACCCTCCCCCCGCCTGCTGGTAATAGCTCACTTTAAGTGATCACTCTGGTTACAGTGTGTATAGTAACACCCATTGTTTCATGTTCTCTATGTATTTAAATCTTCCCACTGTATTTTCCACTGAATGCATCCGATGAAGTGAGCTGTAGCTCACGAAAGCTTATGCTCAAATAAATTTGTTAGTTTCTAAGGTGCCACAAGTACTCCTTTTCTTTTTGTATTATTATTATTACCACATAGTCTCAATATTGGCTGCTACTTAGAAGCTGTTTTTGTTGGCAATTGCTTTTCTGCTCCTTTTTTTTTAAACAGGATCAGTCTTCATAGTGGTTTTCAAAATAATTTTTTTAAAAAAACTTAATTTTTTTAAAAATGAGTTGTGCATTCAACAAAACACCCAATTTCTAGAACAGATTGTTTCAAGACATGTGCCCATACTTCTGAACTTAAAAAAATGATCCATAATGTGATTAGACACTGCACATTGTTATGGGCATTTAATGGAATTTTATGATTGACTGCAGTATGATTCTGCCAGCTCTTTTCCTTGAGCAAAGTCAGAAGAACATCATGAATCAAGGGCAAGAGAAGAATTTGCTATGCAGATACCTTGAGGAATTTTAAACTTGCTGATGGACCAAATTAGGTCTTTAATAATAAGTGTGCTTTCATTAAAATACCAACACCTTACCTTAGCTTTCACTCTCTGGTCTGGCTCCTTGCAGCAGGAAACTCGTCAGATTCTTGTTGATTACTTGACACCCATTTGCCTTAATGTAAAATGTTGGCAAAAGTCACTATACCTTCTGAAATGGGAAAATAGCCATGGGAACATTTCAAATACACTGGATGAAACTTTAGTCCTACTGAAATCAATGGAAGTTCTGCCACTGATTTGATAGAACCAGATTTCACCACTGTACTTAGAATACACACTGTGCCTAAAGATTTAATATTAGAACAAATCTATGCATGAACAGGTCCAAATGATGGTTCACCTCACATATTATTCTCAAGTCAGGATGCATATCAGTTTCATAGATCTGAATTCTAGGTGGAGTGTTTTCATCTCCAAAACTTCTGAGTTTTTTGGTTTCCATTCAGATGTACACAGGCATAATTTCATTCTAAAGATCTGAGTTCAGAAATAATGCAGGTCAAGAAAATTGTGTTCAGTTTCCATTCTAACTGTGCCCTTTTTCAGTGGTTTATAACTTTTTTTCAGATAAATTCACTTCCCACTTCCTACATATACGTAGAGAGATGGACAGAGAGGTATGTGGTATGGGCAGAAAGGTTTCACTGGCATGAGTTTAGGGAGATTGATTTACTCAATACAGCCCATCCTGTAATATCATGCAGACCTTAAATTTGCTATATAGGAGCTCATATTAAATAACATTTCTTTTTCTTACTTTGTTTACTCAGACCTTTCTCAGGCAACTTCCATTATTGATGTATAACTGCCATTCTGGGTTTGTTCCCATTTTTGAAGGTTGCTTCTTGCATAGTGATTGTTACCTAATCATGGCTAAATAAATAGATAATAATAATACTGTCACACTGCCCACTTTTCTTTATGGGGATATGTACTGGAAGTTCTCAGAATATAGGACTTCCTCTTCCTTGATTTATCCTTGGCATTCAAGGAAATGTGGTTGTCCTAGTTCAATTCAAACTTTAAGAGTGTGTCAATTCATCTTAACAGGTTATTCGCTGCATTTTGGCCTCCATTCCCTTCTCTTTGTTGGTAAATTTGTAACCTTGGTTACTCTCGTTAGTGAGGCTTGGGCATGCAGTTCCTGTCAAAGCTTAATGCAGATGCATTTGCCACCCTTCTACGCATATTTAGAACAAGAAGGAAAGGCCTGAAATATCCTGTAAGTGTTACTGCCATGTCTCTGTTTTTCTCTGCAGGTACAACATGCACATTCATTCTCAACCATGCTGGTACAAAGAATGGACTCTTACGATAACATACTCTGGAATGCCATTTTAAAAAGGTTTGCAACATTTCTGCATAAATGTTATCATCTTAAAATGCTAAGTTAAATTAAATTGTTACAAAGTCAGAGATATACCATACAGATTGTGTAAAGAACAGAGAAGTACTATCTATGTCTTTCTTGATGGCTACCAGTTGGCAGTCTCAGATCTGCTAGAAATTGAAATAATAAAGAGGTAGGACTAGAAATCTGGGGTGTAACCCTGGCTTCAGTGAAATCAATGGAAAAACTCCTATTGACTTTATTGAGGACAGGATTACACCCCAAGTCTCCAGCTTCCAAGATAGATATATTGGGCCCAATCCTTTCTTTGAAGTCACTCAGAAACTTGCAGGCCCAGGCCCAGAGACATTAAATGGAACACAAGACATTTATGTTATTAATAATTTTCTTTTATATACTTTCATTTTTGGCCTTTCTCTTTTGTATGGTAATATGGATTGAATATGTACCACTAGGTACATGACCCAGATACTATGGTGACGTGAACCTGATTCCACTGAAGACAATGGGAGTTTTGCCTGAATAAGCTGGAGTAAGGACTTTGGGGTTTGGAATAGAAAGCATTCAGATCAATAGAGCTGCACCAATTTACACCAGCCAAAGATCTGCCCCCTCACATCATTTAGAAAACCTATATTTATGGTCTAAATTAAGCCTGCAGCATTCCTTAAAGCATGGGTATTATCTTGGATGAAACTATACTATGGAATAAGCCAAGGAATTTCTGCAGACTGAGGATTTTTTTAGAACAAAATCATCTGGCTCCCATCCTGTTCATCAGCCTGACACTCTGAGACCAGAAGAAAGTAAATGAGAAACTCATCCAATCAGGCATGTATTGGCAGAGTTTTCTCAGCAAAAGAGGAAAAAACCCGAAGACTATGTCACTCAGGATAAACAATGAAAAGGTAAAGCAGCTTGGGCACCCAGAGAAGTTTAAAAGAAAATATCTGTGAGCAAAATATATGTAGGAGTGCAAATGTAAAGCCATATATTTATTTTAAGAAATTATAAAATAAGAGTATTATTGGTTTTCATGAGAGATGTGAACTGAACTGTACATACCTTGGAGAATGCATCTGAAGAAGTGGGGTTTTTTACCCACAAAAGCTTATGCCCAAATAAATCTGTTAGTCTTTAAGGTGCCACCAGACTCCTCGTTGTTTTTGTGGATACAGACTAACCTGGCTACCCCTCTGATATTCTTCCTTAACATTTTAAATGAATTTTCATACTAATGAAAAGAGCCAGACATAGGGCATGCAGGTGCTACGCAAGCTCCATACACACATACACCCATGCACACAATTCAACCTGAAATGTTCTGGCTCATGTACCTATGAATCGTGACCTGGAAACCCACCAGAGGGAGTGTTGTCATGCCAATAAATTATGAAAGTTTATTTTTTGTACCAGTCCATTTAATATACTGCTTTTGAACAAAATATATGAATTGCATATTGCACATATACTACTTGAAATGTAGCATACAGTACCATTCAACTAAGAGTCGTTTTTACAGGTACTTTGTTTTTACTATCCACCCAAGTGGGAATAAAAAATAGTATTTTCCTTGACTGCAAAATTTATGTCTGTCCTTTGAAAGCAACATGAATTAGTGTGGAGATGTGTGAAATAGCACTTTCCCCCTCCCCTATGTGGAACAAGTGGGAAAATATATATATAATTATTCTTTAAATATAGTAAGGATGTGCTGAGCCTAAGAGGTGCATGTAGGTTAGCATCCCTGTCAGGGGAGGGAGTTGAAGCTTTATTGTCAAGACAGGTACTTTGGTGCCTGCATTATATCCATGTGAAGCAAACATTACCTCATGGTTTTCCCTTATTCTGTGTGTTATACCTCAGATTGTTTACACACCTTCAGTTAATTTGCTACTGGACACATTTCAAAGGGACATCAACCTGCCCTCCATTTCTAAAGATGCAATTTTGCACATAAAAATCACTTGATCAGTGCTTATTTTCTTGTCCTATTCTATTCTATTCTATATGGGATTTTATACTGTGCTCATCACCGTGGTAATTGAGCACCTTCCTGTAGTGCATTAAGCAATGTGGCTAACTTCTGTCCCATGTTGTTTGTTCTTTGACCTCTCCCCAGAA
This sequence comes from Dermochelys coriacea, assembly GCF_009764565.3. Taxonomy (NCBI): domain Eukaryota; kingdom Metazoa; phylum Chordata; order Testudines; family Dermochelyidae; genus Dermochelys; species Dermochelys coriacea. The sequence continues at coordinate 92,153,888 of NC_050073.1, read as the reverse complement.
GGAGAAGTGTGTATTAGTATTGCTTGCTGGATAGACATTGCATACCTTCAATTACACTAGATTTGTGTGTACTAATAGGTTTGCATGTGTCAATGCTATCATTTGCGGGTGTTGAGTAGAACTGGTTGGAATTTTTTTTGATGAAATATTGCATATTTAGTACTGCAGTCATTTCCATTTAGAAGGGTTTTTTCCACAACTAGAGAAGTCAATCACATTTTTTTAATAAAAAGTTTTGCTTCTGTAGAAAAATCTCCCACCCTGTCACCCCCAGAGAAAGCAGCATTGCAACCCAGCTGGGGTAGTCACCTCCGTTTTGAGAATTACTTCTGTATTTCAATTCCACTCAAAGGAAAATGGTTGTGATTAGCTGCAATCAGAGCTGTGCAAACCATTTGTGTTGAAGCCAGAAGCTCCCACTGGAGCTGGGAGCACTCAGCACGTTTGAAAATCAGACATGCCTGTTAGTGCTGTGAGCCTAGAGAGCTGGAAAGTCAATGCAAGTTATGTAATGCTCTGATTTCCATAACAATGAATATGCATTAATTCATTTACATAAATCCCCCTTCAGTTCCTTGCTCCTCCTCTCTCTCAAATCAATACATTCTCTCTGCCAAATCCATCATTTCTTACTTGAGTTTCCACTTCTCCCCCACCACTCTAAATTCATTCTTGAGTTTCCCTCCATCACCTTGATCTGGCTTGCCTTTGAATTTCCTCCATGTCCCACCCTCTGTCTCAGGTTCCCCCATCCCTTTTTCATATCTCCTTTCCAGTTCCCCTGCTCAAATTTCTCATTTCATAGAATCATAGAGTCATAGAAGATTAGGGTTGGAAGAGACCTCAGGAGATCATCTAGTCCAACCCCCTGCTTAAAGCAGGACCAACATCAACTAAATCATCCCAGCCAGGGCTTTGTCAAGATGGGCCTTAAAAACCTCTAAGGATGGAGATTCCACCACCACTCTAGGTAACCCATTCCAGTGCTTCACCACACTCCTAGTGAAATAGTGTTTCCTAATATCCAACCTAGACTGTATCCCCAACTGTAACTTGAGACCATTGCTCCTTGTTTTGTCATCTGCCACCACTGAGAACAGCCGAGCTCCATCCTCTTTGGAACCCCGCTTCAGGTCGTTGAAGGCTGCTATCAAATCCCTCCTCACTCTTCTCTTCTGCAGACTAAACACGCCCAGTTCCCTCAGCCTCTCCTCGTAAATCATGTGCCTCAGCCCCCTGATCATTTTTGTTGCCCTATGCTGAACTCTCCAATTTGTCCACATCCTTTCTGTAGGGGGGGCCCAAAACTGGATTCAATACTCCAGATGTGGCCTTACCAGTGCCAAATAGAGAGGAAAAATCACTTCCCTCGATCTGCTGGCAGTGCTCCTATTAATGCAGACCAATATGCTGTTAGCCTTCTTGGCAACAAGGGCACACTGTTGACTCATATCCAGCTTCTCATCCACTGTAATCCCCAGGTCCTTTTCTGAAGAACTGCTGCTTAGTCGGTCCGCAGCCTGTAGCAGTGCATGGAATTCTTCAGTCCTAAGTACAGGAATCTGCACTTATCCTTGTTAAACCCCATCAGATTTCTTTTGGCCCAATTCTCCAATTTGCATATGTCACTCTGGACCCTATCCCTACCCTCCAGCATATCTACTTCTCCCTGCACCTTAGTGTCATCCACAAACTTGCTGAGGGTGCAATCTATCCCATCATCCAGATCATTAATAAAGATGTTGAACAAAACTGGCCCCTGGGGCACTCTGCTTGATACCGGCTGCCAACTAGAGATTGATCCATTGATCACTACCAGCTGAGCCCAACAATCTATCCACCTTATAGTCCATTCATCCAATCCCTACTTTTTTAACTTGCTGGCAAGACTACTGTAGGACACCATATTAAAAGCTTTGCTAAAGTCAAGATATATCATGTCCACTGCTTTCCCCATATACACAGTACCAGTTATCTAATCATAGAAGGCAATCAGATTGGTCAGGCATAACTTGCCCTTGGTGAATCCATGTTGACTGTTCCTGATCACCTTCCTCTCCTCCAAGTGCTTCAAAATGGTTTCCTTGAGGACCTGCTTCATGATTTTTCCAGGGACTGAGGGTGAGGCTGTCTGGTCTGTAGTTCCCTAGGTTCTCCTTCTTCCCTTTTTAAAAGTTACCAATTCCCTCAGCACCCTTGGATGCATTAGATCTCGACCCATTGACTTGTGTATGTCCAGCTTTTCTAAATAGTCCTTAACCTGTTCTTTCACGACTGAGGGCTGCTCACTTCCTTCCCATACTGTGTTGCCCAGAACAGCAATGTGGGAGTTGACCTTGTCTCTGAAGACTCAGGTAAAAAATGCATTGAGTCCTTCAGATTTTTCCATATCATCTGTCACTAGGTTGCCTCCCCCATTCATGTCACTAGGTTGCCTCCACACATTCCCTGACCTTTTTTTTTTTTTGTTGCTAACGTACATGTAGAAACCCTTCTTGTTACCCTTCACATCTCTTGCTAACTGCCACTCCAATAATTTTTTGGCCTTCCTGATTATACCTCTTCATGCTCGAGCAATATTTTTATATTCCTCCCTAGTCATCTGTCCAAGTTTCCACTTCTTGTAAGCTTCCTTTTTTAAACTTTTTGTGTTTAAGCTCACCCAAGATTTCACTGTTAAGCCAAGCTGGTCGCCTGCATATTTGCAATTCTTTCTACACATCAGGATGGTTTGTCGCTGCGCCCTCAATAAAGATTCTTTAAAATACAGCCAGCTCTCCTGGACTCCATTCCCCCTCATATTAGCCTCCCAGGGGATCCTGACCATCAGTTCCCTAAGGGAGTCAAAGTCTGCTTTTCTGAAGTCCAGGATCCATATTTTGTTCTCTCCTTTCTTTTGTGAGGACCCTGAAATTGACCTTCTCATGGTCACTGCTGCCCAGATTGCCACCCACTTCTACTTCCCCTACCAGTTCTTTCCTGTTTGTAAGCAACATGTCAAGAGGAGAACAGTCCCTGGTTGGTTTCTCCAGTTGTTGCACCAGGAAGGTGTCCCCAACACTCTCCAAAAACTTCCTGGATTGTCTGTGCACTGCTGTATTGCTCTCCCAGCAGATGTCAGGGTGATTGAAGTCCCCCATTAGAACCAGGGCCTGTGTTCTGGAAACTTCAGTTAATTGTCCAAAGAAATCCTCGTCTACCTCATCTTCCTGGTCTAGTGGTTTATAGCACACACCCACCATGACATCACCCTTCTTGCTCTCGCGTCTAAACTTAGCCCAAAGACTCTCAACAGGCTTTTCTCCAGTTTCATACTGGAGCTCTGAGCAATCATACTGCTCTCTTACGTACAGTGCAACTCCTCCACCTTTATTCCCCTGCCTGGCCTTCCTGAACCATTTATACCCATCCATGACAGTGCTCCAGTCATGTGAGCTACCCCACCAAGGTCCCCTGGTCTGGCTCCTCACATCTTCGCCTCTCTCCCCATTTCAAGTTATCTCCTCTCTCTGAATCCCCACACTTGAATTTTGTGACACTCCTGTGGATCTGATGGAGTCCAGAGGGAACTTCTCTGACACTGAGGGTAGGGTATTCTCAACCGAGGGTCCTCAGCTCTGAAACGTGCCTTCAGAGATCAGAATGAGTTTACTTCTAATTTTAAATACCCAAGTGAACACAACAATTGCCAATATTTGATTTTATCTCCCTCCTTTCAATCTTTTCTCTGGCACTTGTTGCTTATCTTCTCAGCTTAGAAGCTCTTTGAAGCATGAGCCATGTCTTTGTGTGTGTGTACAGTACTTATCACAATGGGTTCCCATCCTAATAGGGCACTACTGCAATGTAAATGAAATAAAATATTAACTTGAGTCTCACTGCCTTCAAATGTAAGACAAGGCATAGAGGTTTGTTGAGCAAGCCCTTTCAGTGAAGATGACCAAAAATGGTCCAGTGACAGCTCTCTTTGGAGGAGGAATTAAGTGGAGAAGAAAAAAGAATAGAAGGAGGGGAGAAGTAATAAGAAAGAGGATGGGGAAAAAATCCCTAAAGTAAGATAAAAGAAAGTGCAAAATAAATTATGGTTCCTAGGTGGATTCTTGGGCTAATTATGGTTTTAAAACCTTCTGCTTAGGGTCCATATATCACAGTGATGGATGCATCACCTAAACATAGAGAAAAAGAAAGATCCACAGCATTGCACTTATTCACAAAAAAACCAGCATAAACTGAAAATCAGTATCCTTCCTGCAGCAGTAGTGTACGTACATTTCTCCCAAGTCATCTGATACTCTACACCAAATATTGCCAAGCTGGTTCATTTCCAGCTTCTTTCTTAAAGTACCCAATCAGCAGCTGTTAAAATCAAATTAGATATGTACAGTATGACTTCTTCATCAACCGTTAACAAAGCTCGTTATTTAATTCGTCTCTCAAATTGCATTTAATGGAGACTTAAAGCAATGCCTATGACTGTCACTGGGGTGCCCATTCATTATAAATTTCACTTGCAGGGAGAACTGTATTTAATCACCACGATTTTTCTCTATCAGTGCCATTTGCATAAGGGCTGGGCAAGCAGGCATGATGAAAAATTGAATCCAGCTAATGTTATTGATTGGGAAGATCTGACCCTGAAACTGAGCTTCATTAATTATCCTGGCTTCCTCTTCAGAAAGTTGAAATATGGAAGATTTCACTACATTACTGCATTGCATGCAGCATCAGTATTGTTCATGGTGCTTACATTATTACATACTCATTAAACACATGCAATGCTTAATTAGATAGGGACCATATTATATGCTGATAGATGATATAACTGGGGAATATCTAATTCTATGGATTGCTAAAGACTGTAAAGAATTATCTGGATATCTAATACAAAAGGACAGAAAGATAGATTAAGGACCCTGTTTAAATCTTAGGCTTTTATAGCCTGTTTTTTTCAGAGGTGCCCACAAATCCCTTAAATATCAGTTTGAGCTACAAGTCCTTTGCACTTCTGAAAACGAGCCCACTAGTGTCCAGTGGATTTTTGATACCAGTCATTCCCAAGGGACACTTGCTGAAATATTTTCTCATTGTGAAACAGCACAGCTGCAAATTCAGCATGGCCAGCTCTCGCGATTTTATTGTGAGTCTTGCAATATTTCAAGTTTTATTGAAAGCTCCGGTTCCTAGAGGCTTGTGATTACGTGAGAATAAAATCTCAGCTTTCATTAAAAAATAATTACTTTCTAACTCCCATTGTTATGGAGAAAATGTTGAAAATGTGACCCAAGTGTACCCTGACAGCTCAGAAACCAGAAGGCAAATAAAAAGAACCTAATATTTAATATTTGGGTTTTTTTAAAAAATTTATTGTGGGGTGAAGAGAGAGAGGCAGACTCATGATTTTTGAGCATTTGGGGCTGGCAATACTGCAAATTTCAGTGACTCCATATAATTCACATAACTGTACCACCAATAAATATTTGCACAGCTCCAAACAAACTGACTTGTGCCATTCTGCCACACTTGGGATGGAGTCAGATATGGGTAACTGGAAAGTACCTGGCACACTAGTCATCTGCTTGTGTTCTGTTGCTGTAGTTTGCAGTGGTCACCATATATGTTTATGGTTTTGAAGCAAGCCTCTGCTGTCTTTCGTTCTGGGGCATGCTGGCTGATTTCACCCCTTCCTGGCTGCTAACAATCTGTTTGCAGTGCAAATATGTGGGACAATTATGTAATGTTTACCGTCTTTGGAGACTGTGCAATTGTGCATGCAGAATATGGCTCTCTATGCACTCTTTGGTGAACATGGAATGAGAGAGAGAGAGAAATGTACTTCAGACCAAACAGGGATATTTAGCTCCCAGAAACAGACATAAAATATTGATGGCCTTTAACGGAAACCGCTACAATGTTACTGACTGAGTTGATTACAGAAAAAATCACTTAGGACCAGATTGTGCTCAGCTACTCTGAGCCCAGGCAAAGAGTAGTCCATAATTACAGTCCCCCTGATGCTACCTCTACACCCCTCCTAGGATGTGAGACAAACCACAAGGTTCATAGACCCACTCCCTGTGGTGCACCAACAAGAGAAGCAGAAGCCTCAGGCTGGAGAGGAGGTACATTGTTCCCAACAGGCTGTATCAATCAGTTCCCTGTCCTGCCTGCCTGGGAACTTCAAAAAGAGTTTGAACTCCTTATTCTCCATCAATCCGAAAGTTCGTTTGAATCTAAATGGCATCAGTCGTCAGGATAGCTAAGCTCCAAATTAGAATTTCAGTTTACCTAAAAACGTTTCCAAATCTCTGCTGAAAAGAAAGGGGCAGCTGAGAAATCCCTGTGGCTGCCATTTTATTGACAGTTCCAGTCTGCTCAGGAAGCAGAGACTATTGGCATGAACAGCATCAAGGCAGGAAGACGAGATGCAGCCAGAGACACAGGAAATGCCAGAAGGTTTCGATGACCCCGTTAAGATCTGTATTTCCCCTCTAGCTTTGGATGGTTGTTGATACATGCACTAAACCACAACAGAAAGCCAGAAAAGTAGTTCCTTAGTTAATCTTTAAGTTATTCTCTCTGAATGTGTGTGGATTCAAACATCTGAAAACCAACAGGGACCATAAGCTCATTTAGTCAGACCTCATGTATATCACAGGCCAAGAATTTCATCCAGCTACTCCTGTATTTAGCCCCATCCCTTGTGTTTAACTAAAGCAGATCTTCCAGAAAAGCATCCCTGCTTCATTTGAAGACTTTAGATGATGGTGAATCCACCACTTCCCTTGGTTGTTCCAGTGCTTAATCATCGTCACTGTTAAAAAGGTATGTCTATATTAGGGTATTTTAATGAAATAATTATTAATTTGCTCAACTTTTCCACTGAATAGCTAGAAACTATGTAATAGTCTAATTAATAGTCTAGTGTGTGTATCTCTTTCTCTACAAGCTGCAACAACTCTGAGAATAAAATGGCTGCTGAGTGTACAGAGAGTATAGACCAGGGATCGGCAACCTTTGGCACATGGCCCGCCAGGGTAAGCCCCATGGCAGACCGGTTTGTTTACCTGCCGCATTCACAGGTTCAGCCGATCGCAGCTTCCACTGGCCACGGTTCGCCGCTCCAGGCCAATGGGGGCTGCAGGAAGTGGCAGCCAGCACATCCCTCTGCCCACCAAGGGGCTTACCCTGGTGGGCTGCGTGTCAAAGGTTGCCGATCCCTGGTGTTGATGTTTAAGGATGCAGTATGCAGAAACCAAAGAAATGAGAGTTTAATTGCTACAGACACCCCTTATTAGATGTTGATTCTTTTCTCTTTAAAGAAAAAGCAGGGGGCTGGGTGCAATAGTGGCTTATGTATTGTTCTTTCTCCTCTGGAGGTCAGGATAGAAATCCCTACATGACACATAAATATGACTTGCGTGGGTCTCTCATCCTAGTCGCTAATGGACAGTTGTCTACATCACAAAACTTCCTCACAGTATAGCATGGTAATCGGTTTTCCACATAAGAACTGAACTGGACTGGAATTATGGGGGGAGGGGGAGGACGTGTCTGGAGGAGATGCTGGTTGGGACAAATGAAATAGCAGGGGGTGTTACACATAGAACTGGCCTACATTTGTGGGGCCTCCAAGACTGGAATAGCAGAGTGTAGTGGTGACTCTTGAGCACTGCCAGCCTGCTATAGGGCTGTCTCCAGCCAGCATTGTCAATCACTTTTTCACAAGCCTCAAATTAACACAAATGGTTTAGAAAACAGAGGGGACAAATGCTTAAAGCACATCTATTGAGCCCAGTGTATAATGAGTTTTGCTCATAGGCTAAGCCTCAGAAGAAGTTAGACTTTTGTGAAAGCCAAGAGAATATTTTTGTTTTCTATATGTTTCCTCTGCCAGGAGTTAACAAAAGCTTAGCTAAACAGAATCAGCCAGAATGTCATTCTGTGTGTGACTAGGAGAGGTGGGGAGCTTTGCACTTTGAATAGTAATAAGTTACCAACTCCTTTTCTAACTGAGGACATCAGTCCCCTCAAACACAGAGGTTCAGCTCATTAAACAGCAAGGGAACCTTACATCTTTGCATTATGTGGTTAAAAGACAGCAAGATCATAGTCAAGACATATGACAAGACAGTGAGATATGTGATTTTTTTCCAAAGAGCTTTTAATAACCTTAATGTTGTCCAAATATTTTCTGTTTAGTCTGTCTCCCAACGAATCAAAGATCATTTGAATCCCCCTATATTGCCATGATGTTGATTAAAGTAATAAGACAATTGATAACAACATTACACATGTCACAGCATCATTTGCAGGCTCCAAAGCTCCAGGCAGACCAACTTCCTAAATCAATTAGACTCATGGGGCCAGATTTGTACCTGATGGCTTCAGTGCCGTTGTACCAGGGAGGGATTACTCCATGATGATGTTAAACAGTGGTGTAAGCTTTTGATTTAGTCTGCAGCAAATTCATTCCAGATTTCCTCTGTTTCTGAAATCTCTCTAAACTGTCCCCTGTTAATATCAATGGGGCAAAGTCAAAGGCGGATTAAGGTTTCCTGGGACCCGGGGCCAGAGCAGGTAGGGGGCCCCTCCCCATTGCTTCCACCTGTGGTCCTGCTCCCATTCTGCCCCCTCCAAATGTGACCCCACCCACAGTCCCACCCTTTTCTCTCCCTTCCTCACTCCTGTTCCACCCAGGGGCCCCACATTCTGCCCCACTGCAGCCCGAAGACTGGAGAAGCTCTGTCCCTCTGCTGTGGCCTGGGGGGCACAGTACATGAGTCCCCCCCATCTTTGAGGCTGCAGCAGGTAGCGAGAGCTCCTCCAGTCCCGGGGCCACAGTGGGGGTCCCAGTGCTTCTGCCGGGGAGGGTGTTGGAGGGGGGACACTGGGGGCTTCCCCTGCCACCCTCTGGCTTCTGCTGAGGATGGGATGGGGGGCACTGGGGGCTTCCTCTGCCACACACACACACACACACACACGGTTTCTGCCAGGATGGATTTGGAGGGGGAGTGCTGGGGGCTTCCCTTGCTTCCTCTGGCTTCAGCCAGGGCCAGGGTCAGGGCCAGGGGACCGCTGGGGGCTTCCCCTGCAGCCAGCCAGCTTCTGACAGGGTTGGGAGGCACTGGCAGCTTCCCCTGTGGCCCCCTGGCTTCTGCTGGGGAAGGTGTCTGGTGTCACTGGGAGCTTTTCCCATCACCAGGCCCAGCACGGATGCCAGGAAACAAGTTCAGAGGTGCAGGGTGCTTCCCCTACCACCTCCCTGCTCACCCAGCACTACTTTCCAGGAGCAGGGTCTGGGTGCCTGGGCTTTCCCTGCTCACCCGGGCCTCTGGGGCCTGCTGTTGGCTGGGGCCCCTGCGCACGGGTCCCATAGCCCCATTGGCTAATCCACCACTGGACAAAGTACACACCGTGACTGGTCCAACCACTGACTTTGATGATGTGACACCAGAGATGCATTTGGTGCGGTACAACTGAATTGTGACTGATGTCCTCCTTGTGCATTTTCATAAAAGTAATACATTAAATTCATTCTTTATACAACCCTTTCATTAGGTTTACAGAATGCATATTGCCAATGTTATTAACGTCAAGTACACTTTACAGATAAATACTTAAAGGGATGGGGCATTGTGCTTAAAGGGACACAGTCCAGATAAAAATAAGGGACCAGATCCTTGGGTGCATCTGAAATGCACAGAGCACACATTAGCAGATGATGTGCAGAGGTGGCCAAAAGCACCTTGTTACGCCAAGATACTGTTACTCCTCTGCAGAAGCCACTACTCCTTTGCTGTGCTGAAGTAGTCTGAGGGTTGCTCTGGCTTGCAATGCCCTTATACAGTCACGGGGGGCTGAAAATACACCTGAGAATTGGCATGTCATACAGGGATCTCAACAAAACCGCCATTTCCCTTCCTTGTTGTTGGCCTCCTTTCATCTGCGAGAGATGGTGGGAATTGCAGCCTATGATGTAGATAGTTTGCAATGTCCCCTCCTACACGGCAGCAGAAACAGTACGATGCGTAAGAGTCCTTGCATCAACTCTAGGTAACCAACCATTCCACCTACACTGCGTTGATCCTCTTTGAGTTGATTAAATGGCTCAGGGCACAAATTTTGCCATAATGTACCAAGGATCTGGACCAAAATGCAACAGATGTTCTGATCTAGGTTCTTACAATTCACATTAGAAAGAGAAAATTTTTTAAAATCAAATGCCCCTTTCATGTACTGCACCTGATGATTTGGTTTTATATTTTGCATGTCTTTCATCATGGGTAGTTTCATTTCATGTTCTCTGTGTGTGTGTGTGTGTGTATATAAATCTCTCCTCTGCTTTTTCCACCAAATGCATCCGATGAAGTGAGCTGTAGCTCACGAAAGCTTATGCTCTAATAAATTTGTTAGTCTCTAAGGTGCCACGGGTACTCCTTTTCTTTTTGCGAATACAGACTAACACGGCTGCTACTCTGAAACCTATCATGGGTAGTGTAGCTAGACTGATCCATTTTATTTTTGTGAATAGTTGGTTTCACTTTTCCAGTTCTTATGCACTAGCACAATCATTCTGCATTCAAGTAACTTTTCATTTGGGAGGGAAGGGGGGATAGCCTATTTTTATGTATTGACTGATTTAATTTCCATAAACATTTCTCTTCCTATTTAGTTGTCTTCTCTCATCTCCCTCTCCCTCCAGACTTTTTTTGGTTGGTTGGTCAGCTGAGTCTGTTGTGTTGACAATCTAAGGGCCAAATGTGTGATTAATTTACAGCCCTGCTTTGTGAAGAGTTACAGCCACCCTACAGAGCTTTGAGAGGTGATGTTCAATGATGCTCTGGGGCAAGCACAGTTTCAGGCAAGGCAGGTGAGTTGCATATCTCCCCTATTCCCTTTTTACAGCCAAGGGACGTGTTAATCCTGAGGAGTCCTTGCCTTCCCCTGAGCACAAGAGTTCTGACTGTACAACCCCTACAAGAGAGCTTTGCAGGGAGAGGCTCCTTTGCGCACCCATACTGAGTCTGGGCACAATCTGGCCTTTAGTGGCCTACCTCTTTTTTACTCCACATAATACAGTTTTCTTACATCTGCTGTGAATGCATTTTTATCATCCAATTTTTAAATGTTTTTGGAGTCTGTTCCAAGGTGATCTCCGGTGAGATGGTTTCTCCAAAGTAGTTTAAAAATGTGCTTCAACAGATTCCTCCTAATATCTCATTTGTAACTTTTATCACTCAGGTTATACGGCAAGCCCTGCTGGGGGTTTTATGACAAAGTTCAAAGGCATATAGACCAAATTTTGAATTGCATGAAATTCCAGTGAGTGCCACAGACTGGATCTGTGCTCCACTTCCCTTTTAAGGAAAAGAAGCAAGTCCGTACAATGGCTGGTGTACTCTTGGGCTCATTGCATATAAAAGAAAATTGGAGAATTCCCCTGTTAGTTTGTAATACTTTCTTTTATTTTCAGTCACAAAGTGTCAGCATTTCAGCCCAAAGAAAGCCCAAAGGGATGTAAAGATTGAAGCTTTATCCAATGTCACTGAAAATAGATGAAATCATAACTAAATAACAGAAGAGCTTTGTTACATTTGGGTGGAACTGAAATGCTGCAGGAATTACGTGCATTGACTGTGGAGTTTATTATTAATTATTAAGTATTATTATTTTATTTATTTACTTCGTAAAGAAAGCCTAATCGAGACACAAATTTTAAGTGTGCTTCAAACTGGCCTCTAAATTTTGCACTTACATTTACCTGTGCTCACATCTGACTACTCCATTTGTGAGTGCAACTGCGGTTGCACAAAGTGGTGAGTGCATAATCAAAAGACTTTTTTTTTTTAGAAAATGGCCTCAGACAACTAATCTGGGCCTATGTGTCTCACTGCAAAAAGAATCTTTACCTCAGAGATAGACAACTGGCTTAGACAAAGCAAGAACTAACTGAACCAGCACCTCCAACACAAATTAAATCAAGCATGACAAAGTTTGGTTAATTTATCGTGGTCCAGACTTTCAGTGCAAACACTCAGATTTAAGCCTGCAAACTCTGGCCAAATTACAAACCCCTTACATTGAAGTTATTCACTCAGACCCCAATCCAGCAAAGCATGTGAGTAGTCACATTGACTTCAGCCATGCAGAGCAGGGAGAACTGAGCTGAGAGCCCCCTGCATTCCTAGTGCTCTATAAGTGAAGGTTCCTCAATCTCCATGCAGGTTGGAGCCATTAGCTGGATACAAGGTCCCCTAAACAAGGTCAGTACTTAAGCACATGCTTAATTGTAACTTACAGCTTTCCTGTAGTCGGCCAGAGAAAGTAACATTTCCCCTCTACTTTTAAGCACATAATATTTTCCGACCGAAAAAAAGTATTTCTCTGGGAGGGGGGCACAAGTGAGAGGGAATATGGTTTGGGTTATAGCAAATACAACATTTCTTTAATAAAGGGGCTCATGAGCAACCCTGTCTCTCTAACAATTTCCAATAAACTAACCAAATAAACACACAGGCATTGATTCTACCCTCATTTACACTGGTATATAGCAGGAGCAACTCCACTTCACTGGCATTTTATGAGTGTAAGGGAAATCAGGACTGGGCCCATTAACTATGAACTGCCTCTATTTTAACACACTTTTTTTTTTTGGGGTAGTTTTCTTTCCACTTCAGTCCATTATGCAGGGCTGTTTGTTTCCTACATCATGGATAATTAGACTGATAGCAGTTGGATGCTTCGGGCAGATCCTAGCAGATTGAATTTCTGGTGATATAGAGCTGTGATGAGACTGTACCAGAAATCAACATTGTTTAGAATCTAAACACATTTCTGTGGTTTCTATGGATTGTTTAAGATCAGAATTATTCTCACACAGGTGACATAAGACCGAATCATGAAATATGAAGTTATCATTCCCACCCCTCCAATATAAATTTTAATATGTCGCCAGTGCTGCGAAGGCTTCTCATCACTTTATAGTCTTCAGGGCTTTTATTTCATGGGTAAATTTTGAACATTGGAGCTGTTGGACTTGTTTAAAACAAGACTCTGGTTTAGGTCCTCTGGAGAACAGGGTTTCAATCAGAAACAAAAATGCAACTGTAGTCAAAAATTTTACTCCCTGGTGTGGAGATTACAGAACCAATGCACAATTTGGCACGATAACATAATAGCCTTTGTGTTTAGCAATGTCAAGGGCTGTCAATCTGGCATCTTCTACCAGCACTAAATTAACATACATGAGGGGCTGTTGGAAACATAATTCAGACACTTCTATTCAGGAACACAGGGAAATGCACATACCACATACAATATAAAACTGTATCATATTCATTGCCTACCCTGCATAATGAAATGCTTGCAGGATGTGCTTCTGAGATTGAAAAGAGAAAGCCATGTGTCTTGTAGCCACAGCCTTTCCAGGGCCATCTGTTTCAGCGTTATAGTGTGTGTGTGTGTGTGTGTGTGTGTGTGTGTGTGTGTGTGTGTGTGTGTGTGTGGTCATACCCTACAAGAGATGTTGCCATTTTGCTTTCTGTTTACTAGATGCAAATATAGAGGAGGAGATGTGAGACTATCTATCTTTCGCATTTATATAGCCCCCGTAACCGTAGTAACTGAGTGACTCACAATCTTTAAATCTGTGAGATAGGGCTGTGCTGTTACTATTAATTGCAGCTGCCACTTTGTGATTCATGTCACATGTAGAATGCTACAGAGTGAATCACTGTGTGCTCTCTCTTTCCCATGGAGATTTTATACATTCGTTTGCATTTACTGTTTTCCTTATTATGAAATAAAAATCTTCAAGTTCTGTCCATTCAGATTTGGCTTTTTGTGTATGAGAAGGGAAAATGGCATTTTTCTGTAGGGCAAGCATGCGGTAGTTACTGAAAGTGAAAGATAGCTCATATTCTCCACTGTCAAAGGAAGTGATGTTGGTAATTCAGTAGGAACCATTGCGTCCTCTAAGTCAGAATTGAACCAATGCTTCAGACAGAGCTGGGCAAACAATTTATAATGCATTAAACAAATTTTGCTTCTTATTTTTCCTGTGAAATGTCTCTGAATGATAGCAATAAAAATACCTATAGAGCACTTTTCATCAGTAGATCTCAAAGCACTTTACAAAGGAGGTCAGTATCATTTTCCTGGTTTTCTCAAATTTGCCTATCATTCAGAATTATTTGCCAAATAATTTCTGCATATAATTCTTGATCTGGAGTGTTAATGCCATCAGTGCAAGGCAAGTATTCAAAATTTGCAAAACAAACTCTTTTACACCAGCTAAGATTCTATATTTAAGTCAAATGATACATTTCCATCTCAGCACTAAATAGACATAAATATTAGAAGTAGATTTCTGCTTGAATACTTATGATTAGAAATTCAATGTTTGTTTTTGCAAAGTACTCTAATATGGACTTCATATTTCCTATGCTGGTCAACATTTCTGCCTTGTTCACCCGACAATTTTCAGTTAGAGAATTTATAAAATTGTACGCATAGTCAAAATGAATTTGTTTTAAAGTGTGAAAAATATTTGAAAGGGGTTTTTTTTGTTTGCTTTTTGCTTTTGTTTTTATGGTATAAGCCCAGCTCAAAGCCTAGGATAGTTCCTAGGGGTGCTGTACTGAATGTATTATTTTAGATAATATTAAAAAACTATGTCATGATTACTTATGCTCATAAAGATCCCATTATGCGTTTTTGCACTGGCCTGGCAGTTAGCCTTGATGTCCTAGCCAAACTCCAATTTTGGAAATTGCATGTTCCTTACCTAAATTACCTCAGTCATTACAATATAATATTTTTTCTTCATCTCCTGTTGTGCCTATTAAAGAACTGTATTATTCCACCACTGTGATGGTTGAATTTCAGCGAAGGTGAGAAATTATTTCTGAATAGCTTTGAAATACCACAAAAGTAGACGTGATCTATAAATATAAGTATTACCGGTATTATTAATCCTGCAGAGAATGTCCATTCCAGTAGGTCCTACCCTGATAGCCTTTGATAAGACCCAAAAAAAAAAAAAAGAATACACAGTCAGTTAATTCTGAAAAAATATGTTCCTAAACCAGCTGGCAGGTAACACCAAAAAATAAAATTATCCCTAATTTTATATGTCAGTTATTGTTTTTCTACAAGTTTCTTCACATTGACAAAACCCCCAGAAGACAGATTGAGAATTTTTGAGTCATAACTGTTGCAAAACAAGCCATCAGTGAATGAAATGGTCAAACATAGCAGCAAACATTAAGCAAATTCAAACTCAATTCCGCAACCATCTGTGTCTCATTTAAAGCTGATCAAACTGGTGTCTGGGATTTTGACAAGAGTAAATTAGAACAGGTTCCCAGCTAATAAGGTGCCCATTTTGTAAAATGGTCATCAAAGACTTTCCTGATTAAAAAAGAAATCCTCTCTTCAAATTACTTTGCAGCAACTGTGGATTTATAAGGATTGTCCCTTGGACTGAAGTTCATGGTTTTGCTTCCACGAATGCATCCTAATCAGTTTATCATTGTTCAATGGGTTTATATTTACTCTTTTCTTCTCCTGTACATAACAAGTGAAAAAGATAAAAGTAGGTCCATGCACACTGAGCAATAAAGCCATCATAGCCACCAGATGGCACATAGATATAGTATCACAGAGAGTACATACATACCGGATATTGGACATACAAAACATGCCCCCCTGTGATCATTTGTGGAGGACACACAGATACAGCTCCCCTTCTCCATGTGGCAAGGGATGCTTGGGTGTTATGGTTAGCTTCATGGAAAAGAAGCATCAAAAAGCAGTGTGGACAAAATTCATTCCCTGGTGTGAATGGGCAAAGCTTCCACTGCCTTTAGTAGGATGTGCATCTGCCTCCATCAGGCCTGAACTTGGTTCTTTATTCCCAAGAAATTATACAAGAAGGGGAAAGAAAAAAAATTAAAACATCCCTCATGGAAAAGTCTTTTCAATTGTAAGAGAAAATTAAGAGTCTTTTAAAATATTTTTAAACCAGTCTGTGCAATTCTATAGTAAGGAAAACAATTCCTCATTAAGTTCTTTAGGTCAGTTTAAAAAATTTTGTTAAGGAGATCACTTTCTGCTAAAGTATATAGGTTATAGGATAATTACTATAGAATCCTGTTTAATTTCTATAGAATCCTATTACTGCCTATAAATCACTATTAATTGGCATTGGCCAGTCTGGAGGCCACCTGTGACTACTACCTCAGAAACGGTTTACTTATTATGTAAATTTACCCATCCATACCTTGACCCCCAGCCCTGTTTGTCTCTTTAACTGTTGTGTCATAATCCTAGATTGGGAGCTTTCTGGGGTACAGACTGTACTATGTGTTTGTACAGCACCTAGCACAATAGGTGTCTTTTGGCTGAGTAGTGCCTGTTGGTGCTACCACCATATAAATAATCAACTGGCTTCATCCCTATTCAGCTCTTCTGGATTTTTGCCATAAAGGAGAAAAAAATAAAAACGAATCTAAGAAAGAGACAAGAATTATTTCTGAGTGTGAGAGTGTTTTATGACGGTGAAAACTGAGTTTAGGACATCTGGTTTAGATGTTCAGACTAGAGGCCTGTGTTGCTTTGTATGAGTGTTTGTGCACACACATAAGAGTCAAGCAGTCACACTTTATCAGGCTCCTTCAGTAGGTACATACAGACGAATAAAGCCTGCTGCAAACATTTGTGTATTTATACACTTCAAACCCTATTATTCATATGCTGGCCAGTTGCACAGTTCACCCAGGTGGCTGGTTTACAGGCCATTAAGACCTACAAAAGTGAAAAAGTGTGAAGTACCAAAATGGTGGCTCTAATCAGAGCTGCACTGAATACCTGCCTCCATCTCCTTTGCCGAAAAACTGTAGAGCGAGTCTGCAATGATTTAGCCAGGGGAAAAAGAGCCAGCCAAAGACAGGGAAACATTCAGAAATCTGACCACACGCTTCTCAAACCCTGATCTGAGACTGATGAGTTGACAAACCATGGACACTTGATGCACATTTAGCATTAGTGACTGGCTGATATATGATTTTTAGGCAACATTTTTATTTTCTCTTTCCATGCACTTTGGTGAAGGATGCTACTGTAAGCCACTAGTGTGTTACAGGTCCCCTTGGCTGTTGATGTGGAGAGGATCTGAGTCTGTTGGAGCCCCAAGTACAGAACTTTAGCTCATGCTTTTTAGCTTTAGAAGTCCCCTGTCCAGTTCCTGGTAAATTGTCCAAGATGGAGGTCGTCCCATACCATTAAAAAAAACACTAGTACAGGAACTTTTAAATCTAGTTAGTGTGGTGTCCTTCATAATGGAGAAGAGAGAACTCTGCTGTAGTAAACACAGAGGGGATGCATACAGACTGTAAGACCTGCTCTACTCTAGAAAAATGACCTGTTCTGACAACAAGAGTCAGCACTGGTTCAATTGACATGGTTTAAGTGCAAGCATAGCCCAGGATAAATGATGTTCCACTTCATCTAAAAAAACATGGCTCAGACTCTCTCTGAGCAGGGGGAACTGAGCCCTGAGCCTTCAGTACATGAAGACCCCATGGACCAAGATAGCAGCAGCAGGGGAGCCTTTCAAGTATCAATGACTCAGTGCAGAGAAACTGGGTTTGGCACCACCCAGCCCCAGACCTCTCTACCCCATGTCCCTCCATACTCATCCAAGATCCTGAAAATGACTTTCCCTAAAATGTTCAGAACCAAGGTTTTTCTTTAGCCTCTTACATATATAGGCATCAATTGTGACACTGGTTCCTGATAGTCTGAACATTCCTCAAAGTCTTAGTTATACAGCTCTGGGGTTTTAGTTTGAGCTTATATCTCACATCTGTTAATCCAGTAACTCACCAAGAGAGCTCCAAATAGTTCACATCACAGGGTACATAATTTAGGACTCTTGAGGCAAATATTGAGAAGTACAAAGTCTTGAACTGTGCAGGTGAATAAAAGGGGCTTTCAACCTACCTATGCACTGCAAAGATATCTAGAGTTTTGCAATAGGTGGTGAAAAATACCTTAGGAGATAATAAATCTTGATCTTCACCCCTATTACATCCTGTTTGATAGATGGGGAAACTGAGGCACAGAACTACAATGAGGATTTATTCCAAGGCACACTGTGAGGCTGTAGCAGAAAACTCAGAAAGACTCTTTTGCTTTTATACAACAGTGTCTTTCATTTGAGGAGCTCAAAACACTTTATAGACATTGAAACTAATTTAGCTTCCCAACATCCTGTGCGGTAGGAAAGAATTATTGTCATAATTTTAAACAGGAAAAGATAGAAAGAAAAGGTGTGTTTGTGTCTGAGACAGAGAGAGATAAAGGGATGTTTGTTCATTTAACACATAATGAGGGTGAAAAATATGCACCATTTAATAATTGTTTTTATTTAGATTTTTGATTAAGAGCAATTTTTCTCCTTCCCACCCTAATTACGGGGCAGACATGCACCAAGCTGTGAGAAGCAATAGAGCTTGAGATCATCAACAGCATGGCAGGTTAATTCTATAAATGCTTCCTTCCCCACCTGTCTCAGCATTTTATGGAAGCCCTAATATTCTGTTTTCATTTTCTGATGTCTCCTGATTTAGTGCTTCTATTTACGTTCCTTGACACACTTTCACTCTCTCAAGCGGAAGTTGATTAGTTTTTGTTATAACTGTGTGAACTGATCTCAGCACACAGAGAGAAATGAAAAGATGAGTCGTACCTATTGAAGATTATGGAATTTAATGCAGGGCAAAGTTTATGTTAGACAAAATGCAATCAATAGAACTGGCTGAAGGGAAGAGGAGGAATCACAGCATTTTGTGGTGATGAAGTTATTCTAAATGAAAGCCTATGCTGAACTGATTTTGTCTTCTTAAAAAACACTCTGTCCCCTTCTCTCCTCTACCATCTTATAGTCCTCGGTGAAACCCGCTCAGTGGGAAACCTTGCTGCACTAGCATGTTGCATTTTAGCAGGTTTGGTGGTTCTTTACTAGGGCAAAAAGCTTAGTGAGATTCAAAATAACATTGACAACCAATAAGAATTGGCAGTAAGAGGTCAGGAAAAAATATTTCTATTATACAACTCAGATTTGAGTTCATTTCCCACCTCTGCCACAGATTCTCTATAGGATATTATGCAAATCTCTTAATCTCTTGCTGCCTCAGTTTTTAAAACTTCTTCTCTGCCAGCTTTGGTCTGTATTGTCTATTTAGATTGTAAGCTCTTAGAGACAGGGACCATTTTTACTATATGGTTGTGCAGCACTTAGCAACATGTGGTCTCAATCTCAACAGAGATCTCTAGATACTATTGTAATACAAATAAATATAAATAATAATAATGCTAATAATTAGCTGCATTGTGAAGGGCTTTTAACCCTCCCTCAGGCCATCTAGCATTGGCAACCATTGAACTCTGGTTATTGGATTTGATGAAACACTCATCTGTGGGTCTGTATGCATCAGTCTAATTGTGTTCTGAGCCTTTTAAAAACAAGTATCCCACTTGGTCACATCACCTTTCTGAGACGACACCTCCCATCAGTCCCTCCTGGAAACAACATCTCCTAGAACTCCTTTTCTTTAAAGGGTGGAGCTCAGAGACCCCGAGGCTATGGGTCTTAAAGGACCTAGTATGCTCTAACTCAGAGGTTTTCAACCGCTTTTCATTTGTTGATCACTAAAAAAATTTGAAGGGGTCTGTGAATCACAGGTGAAAAACCACTACTCTAACTCTCTGGTTACATGTTAAGAAGATTGACATTTCACCCCCTGATCTTGGTCTATCTAGAGAGATTAACATGGCACATATAGACATATGTTTGACCTTCAATTTGATATAATTCCGTTCTGCCAGGTAGAGCTGGCAGCAGCCAGGGCCAGGTTCAATATCTAGGGGTTTCTTTTCAACAATACAACACAGAACTGGCTCTAGTCCCCTCCCAGGAACCTGGGAAAATACACACCACCTCTGGGTGCTTCTGAGAGGCAAAACTTCCTTACTCACAAGCACAGAGTCTGAGTATAGAAAAGAAACTTTTAATGAAAGGAGAGAAGTCACCCGACATTAATTATGGAAAATTTTGCAACAGGATTCATAAACCTAAAACTGTGAGCAGGACACCCACCCCAGAGTGCAGTTCTGCCTAATGTTCTTGAATGCTACAACCAAAAGTTCCTTTAATGTGCCCTCCTCTGCCCCCTCATCATACCCCACTCACAGTGGTTGTGCTTGGTCAGTGAGGACCAAGGGTTCAGAAGTGCATCTGTGTGAGTTCACCTCCCATCTGGGAAAGAAGACCCCTGGCTTGCTCTGCCATATGAGCACTTGCTCTCCCAGCCACCTCGCCAGCCACTGCTCCGCATCACCTGGCCGCCCTGCCAGCCACTGCTCCTGGTCACCATGCCCGCTACTGCTGCTTCCCTCTGCTGTGAACTCTGTAGGTGATTTTTAGCTCTCAGCAGGCCATGCATAAATACTGCCCCACCACAAGTGATTTCAGCTCTCATCGTGTACTTACCATAACAAAAGGCTCCTAATGAAGCCTATTTAGCTTTGTCTTTGAACAATGGGGAGGAACAGGTTAAGCCAGACTGGCGGACCCTTAGGGAGAGTCCACACCTCCTGGCTAGAGCACTTGGGCCCACCTCTCTTATTTTCACAAGGCTCTAGCATTCGAGCTCCTGGCTTAATGAGGTCCTTTCAGCTGAGGGTGACTCCCTCATTTGGGACAGGTTAAGCACAGTTCTGCTCCCATTTACTCATACAATAAAGACAGCACAATTTATTATTGCATTTCACTACCCCTGCATTCAGTTTTAAAATTTTTATTAATTTCTAACCAAACACCAGCCAAAGTTGGTCACTTTGAGCAACACTGCTCTATCTGCTGAATATCCAAGCAGAGTAGGTGTGTTCATGTAAATACAGTTTGCTCATGAAGTCTCTCCCTCTCCCACCTAGCTGTCAGGGGAGAGTTCATTCAGACCCTGCTAACATAATAAGTTATAGGATTTAGAGTGCAGTTCTTTGTTTTTATTTGGGTTTTATTTGATTCACTTAAGCAAGAGTTGTTTTGTCTTTTACATGTTTTATTTATCTGTGATTTTACAGCACACTCATTAGAATCATTTGTACTTTTATTGGTTACATTTTATGTGTTCCTTCGGAAAATAGAGAAACTTGGCTACGATCACAGGGTGATTCAGTGGCTCAGCCAAAATCAAAATTCACACCCTTCCCAATTCTCAGCCTCCCAGAATACACAGCCTTGCTGATCACAGTTATTTTCCCTCTGTTGGCTCATTACTGTTCCCACTGAAGTCAGTGCCAGATCTCCTCACTGCTTTTTTAAAAGGACTGGGACACAAATAGCAATATGACACTTCCCTTTGCTTGCCTCTGGATTGAAGCAAATGACCAGCTCCATGACTGGCAGCTTATTAATTGAAAATGCTTTGCTCACATTATTTTATTGAAGACCCTGCGGCCTGCTCCTCCTCTCACTGACATCAGTGTAAATTATGAGTCACTCCAACCAAGTCAATGGAGCCACACTGGTGTAAGTTCAGTGTGCGAGGACAATAGGCCCCCAGGCCCTCATTCTGATCTCATTTTAAATGAGTTTTATACTAGTGTATGAATCTGTTGAGCTCAGTGAAGTTTCTCTCAATTTTCAGTCATGTAATTGAGATCCAAATCTTACCTATAGAATGTCTTGTCAGAAGTCATATAAAATAACACATCCCCCATGGTTTACAAAGATCATCTTGTGGATAGGAAAGATGAAGCACACTACACTGCAAGCTACTTGCCTTAAGAGTCTTTCTCTCTCTCTCTGGCTGATTCCTCATTTGTAACCCAGTCATCTCCTCAGCACACTAGCACTTTCTTCCTTAATACAGACAAAACCTAGCATGTCAGTAATGGAGAAACACTGATTTGCATGAGGAATAACAACCTTATCAAGCTCTTTCAAGCCCTATCTGCTCCGTTTAAGCACAGACTCTGCATTTGAAGTAGGAGAGGAGACAGGAGAGCCTTAACAGCCATGCCATTTGCAACAGTCAAAGGTTCATTCACTGCCCAAATTTAACCTACCTTAAAATTGGTACAACTTAGGCCAAATGTCCTTCAGGTTAATAAATGAACTTGTTCCCCCCTTCTCTTTAAATCACAGAATCATAGAACCATAGGGTTTTAAGGGACTGCAAGGGTTATAAAGTACCACTGTCCGGCAGCTAATTATTTAGAAACAATAGCTAATCAGCCAATTCTGGCATGGCATAGTACAAAGGTTCTCACTAGGAAACACCCAACAACAGGAGAGCAAGGTGGAAGTTTTCCACCCTAACTCCGACTATAGGAAACAGCTTGTAAAAGGCATTGTGCAGGCATGTTCATGCTTTGGCCCAGCAATAGCCTGACATGAGTGACTGGTCCCTTTAAGAGGGAATGGGGTCCACGTCACCTGTGACTGATTATCGGCTGCCCAATTAAGGGAAAACATCTGGGCCTCAGAAAGGAAGAGAAAGCAGCAGAGGAAGGTATGATCCGGAGATCTCTTGATGTCAACTGGCGGAGGGCATAAGGGATACAAGGGGTCACAGGAATCCCCTGAGTCTAGTACTTATACTCTAGGTCACCAAAATGTGTGTGAGAAGTCTAATAAAAGCCTGCTTCACTCTGGTCATCAATATCCTAGTGAAATGTAGGCACAGATACTATGTAAGGAGTTATGGATATGCACTGAAGAGTATGTTCTTAAGGTCTGTGTCTAGGTTTTCTATCAGACAAGAAATGTTTATCTAGCTGGCTATTTTCATGTAAATTAAATATTGTCTCATTCACAGTGGGTCTCCTTTCACCAGTCTGAACCAAATGGTAATAAAGGATTGTGGAAACTTCAAAGAGGGAAAAGTAACAAGGAATTAAGCAGCAAGGGCTGGAGGGAACCTTGTCTTGAGGTACACATGAGTATATTTGGGGGACAAAGAAGGCACCATGGCATCGGTAGAAAATGCTTGAGAGAACTTTGTATGAAATAAGTTTCTTTAGACAGGAAGAGAACTTCTTAGTTGAGTTTAGTCTCTAGGAAGCATGTCATGATTTTGTTTTATATGTAACCATTTGTTTCCAATATTCTTACTATCACTTGAATCTTGGTTCTTTGTCAATACACTTATCCTTGTTTTCATTATAAATATAACTAAGTGCTGGTCATGAGCTAAATATTACAAGCTGATGTGTAGGGAACAGGAAGCCTGGTAATTCTGTCAGTGTTTAGCTAAAAAGGGCTGGATGCTTGAGGGAGTGTTCTGAGGACTCAGGGGTTGGTGAGGCCTATTGCTAACCTGTACAGATGGAGCAAGGCCTGTGTAGAGCTGGAACGGAGTGCTTGTGCTGCCAGAGGCTGTTGGTTTAATGGAGCTGACCCACAACAGGCAGACAGGACTGCCTCACTCTCAGGGCCGGTAGTGGTGAGGTGTCTCACAAGCATAGGTACACCTGGGGAGCACCACAAATGGTCTCCTACCTGTGGATCTCCCTGCACTGGGAGGTAAAGGAAAGAACTACATAGAGAATTGCTGATAGGGTTCTCGATGAAAGCAGCTGGGGAAGCTGCTAAGACCTAGAAACACAGATCTCAAGAAAGGAGGACTGAGCAACCCCTGATGCCAAAGGGAAGGACTACAGGCCACGGAGGCCAGGATTTTGAAACATAGGTCCAATAAAGAGACCTGAACCCAAAGGGAGAGGCTACAGGCCAGGGAGACTTTATTTCAACTTTATTTGGACTTAATAAAGTAGAACCGCAGCAAGAGAATTTTGTCTTGGCATATGTGGAGTTCTTGAGGAACCTGAGTGAAGGGGAAACTGAAGCAGAACACTGCAGAGCCATACTCAGACAGCAGGGAGTGCTACAGGGCAGACCTACCATTTACATTGCCCCTATATACAGGCACACATTATTCCTGTCAGATTCATATATAATCTGCTCAGGGGGAATTCAGGCTTACTTTAGCACTGATTTTGTAACAAATACATGTGCCTATATGGAAAATGATATATTTTATATATTAGTTCAGAAATTGGCCAAAATATTTATGTAGGACCTATACAAAATGTTTTGTGCTCCTTTGATCCATTTAGCTGCAACACACACAGGGTCCCTTAAGCTTTAGGTCATCTGTGATATACAAATGAAAAAGTAAACAAACAGTAGCCAGATTCATTTCAAGAAACACAAAGCATATCATTCTAGATTTACTAAAATGGAAAAAAGACAAAACATTGGGGGAAAGTAAATTTCAAACTTCAAAAACTATAATCAATGGACAATTTTAAAAAAGTATAAATTAAAAAACTCTGCTTCATTTAAAAGACTGATTCTTTTATCAGTTCCATGTTCTGCTATATTATATTTGTAGTACATTGAAACATAAAGGGTTAGACTGATAGCATTTAGGGTCCAAATTCTTGCTCTTAAAAAAAATATGAATAGAAATGGTTCCATGACATACAAAATTCAATAAAATAGATTTTATTTGGGGATTTAAAATAGAAGTAGTAGCAATAGTCATAATTCCCCAGCAGTGATGTGAAGTCAAACACAATACTAGTGTGATAGGGAATCATTTAACAAAACTGACTATTAAACAAATATAATTGACCAATCTAGTTTCACTGTCCAAGCTGGTGAAATGGTGAACAGAAAAAAAAAAGCATAAGAGGGTTTTAAAAAAAAAAAGTAAAGTAAATCTCTTACTTTCTGTGTTTCAAAATTATATATAAAATATTAATAACAGATGTGAGACAGTTTAAGGTTTTTATTTAAAACAAAATATTGCAATGAACTCTCTTGGGATTATGCATCACTGTGCTATACTGAATGGGATCAGAACTATTCAAGTGTGTGTTCCAGAGCCTATAATTCTAACAACTAATGCAGATTCTCTTTTAGCTCAAGTCAGCTTTTTGGAAAGGAAAGATGTGAATTCTGGTTCCTTTGCTGCATGTGGTTCTGAATGGCTGCAAAGTGCTGCATAGCAATTACAGTGAAGTCCTAGCTGGGCATGGATCTGTTATAATGCATTATGAGTTTTATGTTGATGCGTCCCTTTACCCTAATGTATTATCGAGCACTGTACTTCATATAAAATAGGGGAGGTGGGAAACAGAAAGATGGAAAAATTAAAAGGAAAAGAAATCACTTTGTGTGCTTTGTATTTCTCTACCACACATATGAGAGTATTTTGGATGAGTGAGGAAAGGACCATGATAGTCAATCAAGGGATGTACAATATAAGGTATAATATGTGTATTATTATTGATTCTCCAGTCTTGTCATCCTATGGGGTGGGTTATTCACAGCATTGTTTATGTGTATAGTTCAATCAATAAACACCTGTATTACTCTTCTGGCTTCAGTTCTGTCCTTACTGCTTCATCATCTACTCCAGATGCCATGCAGCCTTTCCCTGCCGTGATGGATCTGGCTCTTTTCTGGTCTGCATGGTACTGATCCCTCCTCCTATATCCACCCTATTCTCCCCACAATCCTCCTTGGAGCCATTTCCATCTGGAAGTCATTGCATCAGCGAGCTTCCCTGTAATCAGAGCATTGCTTCCATCTCAACTGGCTGGTTAAATGACTGAGGGTTCCATTAAGTGAATGATTTGTAGCTCTCACCCCTTTCACAAACCTTCCCCTACAGCCTATACATGGGGTATAAATCTAAAGCACCTCTCAGTGTGGCAAGGGAAGCAGCCCGCACTTACTTTATAACTAGCAATTAGCCTCAGGGTTTCAGGACTCCTTCTTTTCTCATTGCAACTGAATTTACAGGAAGCTCTGGGAAAACAGTTTGGAAAAGAAAAAATTCATGCCTTGTTTTGAAGTGTGCAACTGTATTCTTGACACTAGTGGGTTGGTTTCATTCTCTTCTCTCTGATTTACAGCTCCTCAGCACAATGTTACACTGCGATGACATTCCCTCCAGCCTCAGTGATGGGAAATTCTAGATAAAGATCGTAAATCAGGGACATTCACTGCTTAGAGCAATTCCAGTTGCTACCTGCTTCTGCCAGTAGGGTGCCCATGGGGTGCCTTGGTAAATCCAGAGTGCCCTTAAGATAGGGGTATGCAAAGTGTAATGCAAGAGTTGCTAAATGATCATCCAACTATTTCATCAGTGTAACTTCATGTATGGCCAGCATACAGTTTCCCCTTTGATTCAGTCATTCCAAGGTACCCTTCATGTATTCTTTACAACATTTTCTTTCTCATCACTGTGGAAACTACTATATTTGTATCTCTACTACCAAAATCACTGAAAACGTATTCTTATGCTGGGAATGCATAGGTAGAAAGCATTCATTTCTCCATCCATTGCTTCTAGCTTGTATGTCTGTGGGTAGTGCTTCCTTCCTCCCTGTTACTCTTTCCAGCTCATTACATATTCCTTATGATACAGCACATGATGCTTTTACCCGATCCACATGTCCTGTTGGTACTGCTTTTTCCAAACAATCTGGTTGCATGTCAGCAAGCAGAGGATATGCTCTTGACAGAACTTGTGTAATTGCTAGATTGTTGTCTTGGCTGGAAATCTAGGGCATTTATCAATGCTGATGCTAACCTGGCTACATTCGATGCCTCGTTCTCTGGGACTAGTTCATTCCTCTGGGTGTGAGAGAGTCTGAGTCAATAGGAAGTGTGGTACTACATAGTGTATCATAGGATAGTGGTAATTTTCTGCTGAAGTTTAACCTAACACATCAGAGACCTTGTGTCAGCTTTGCTGTGGTCAGAGCTAGGGGTGTGCATGAGCATTAAAGTGAGATGTAAAGGACTTTGGTGTGAGCTTTGTCATATAGGAAGTGCCAGGGAGTCTGTTGTGGATGAGAGGAGTCTATAGGTGCATTTGTGCAGTGTGATATTAGGGTGTTAAGGCATGTGAATGAAGGCTGCCTTTCCTTGATGTTTAGTAATTGACCAGTTGGGATTTACACATGAACAAATCTGATCCTACACAAATGCACACAGAATAAAACCTGATAGTAATGGTTATTCACTGGGACTCCCATCTATCAGTGGCCATTATGAAAGGCCAGTCAGCTTTGGAGGATTTCAGCTCTTTAACAATAGGACTCAATAATTCAGTAACACCCCTTACCTGACACACAGAGATATTATGCTGCTTGACACACTAGGAAAATATAGACAGCTATAAAGATAGAAGTAGCTATAAGCAGACAAGCCATTCTAGAACTAGGGGCTTAGACAGCTTCTGGATTCAATGGAGCAATTTCCCATTGGAAAACTTTAGCAGGTCAGCTTAGTTCAATTGGAGCAGCTAAATGTGCAGCTAGAAATCACCTGGGAATCATGGTTTTTGTCAGCCAATAATGCAGGCAATTTCAGGTGATGGTGGCTATGAGTTACAGTGTGTGCAGGTGGCACGTTCTGTAGTGTAATCCAAACCAGTTAAGAGGTTGTGTCATTGCCCGCCTGGTACTTTTGAATGCTCTGCTGCCGTGGCTCACGGCCTGGGCAGCAATAACCTGCAGAGAAGCATGAAATATCCTGATATCTGTGTGCTGTGCACTCTGAAGCCAGCAGCCTGCCTACAACACAACAGCCTTATCCTGCTACCCACCACTCCTGGTTACTACTTGCAGAGGTGACCCCAACACACTCCCAGTCCCAAAATTCCCCCAAAACCACCTGCCCTGAAGTGTCCAGCCCTCTCCTGGAACACTCAGAGAAACAACATTTGCTCCCTCAACAGACAAAAGCACATTACAGTTTATGAACGTAACTTAAAAACACCCATCTCTTCAAGCACAACACTTAACTGGTTTATTGGTAAAATAAAATATGTTTATTAACAAAAGGACATACGTTAAGTGATGCCAAGTCAAAGGAATAAATTTAGAAAGGGTTACAAACAAATAAAAATACATTTTCTAATGGCTAAGACCTAACTTAACAAGCTACAGTCTTTGTTCAAGGTAGTTTCCTTACCAATCTTCCATTCTCAGAGACTTCAATCACCATGGCTGAAGAACCCACCTTCCTCAGCTTGCAAGAGCTCTGCCCCCTTGTGTCCGTCCAGTGATGACTGCCAAGATGGCTTCTTCTCTCTCCTTATATTATCTTCCCAAACTCACTGTTTTGTCCCCAGACTCAGTATGACCTCATGCTGTTCATCTCTTCCTTTGGACTTCCCATCACCCTGCTGATTCATATGTAAACGGAACTTCCATTCTTTGGATTCCACAAAGCTATTTTCCCTCCTGTCTGGGGAAAAAATCTGTTTCACCCTAAGTTTGGTCACAGACTTTAATGGATAATATCTGTGAGAATAAATATTTCCTCAAATACTGTTAATACATATATTTCACAATGATATTACTCACCAGGGTTTCATTAGTTTTCAGAAAAGAATGCACTTGATACACTTTTACAATACAGTGATATTGTATACAGTCAGTTGATTCAATTGCTTATCACTTAAGGTTAAACCCCCTTGTCTTTATAGACCAGTAAAACTTTGGAAAGGATTCTTCTGAGACTTACCCTTCAAAGTAAAGTTAATTCAAGTTGTGAGAAAGACAACATGGAGTCTGGTGGTGAAGGAAACTCCATACTTTTTCTTTCCCTGCTGAAATGCAAATTGTTCTGTTTCTTGCCATCGCCTCCCCCTGCTGTCATGATGGCCCTGTTTACTGTTTATATGTAAATATGGATCTTCATAGTTTTTCCTAAAGATCGGGCGGGTCAGAGAATCAAATAAACATTTATTTGTCTAAGGGAAACCTGTTTACCAACTTCCCCGACATGCCTCATTTAAACATACTTTAGTCATAATTCTAGCATGTACCCGTAACTCTTAACACCCACTGCATACATACATCATGCAAGAATATTAATGAACAGTGAGTAACTATTTTTCAAATTATACCTCACAAGGCATATTTTGTACAAAGGTTATTACAACAGTGTGTAGGGTGTGAACACAGGGGTGCTTAGGGTCACATCCGACACACGCTCCTAAGAGCTTCCTGTTGTCTTTGTATTTATGACTTTGAGATGATTCAGTCCACAGGTCTGTGGAGACTACCTAAACTTCTCTGTGGCTGAAGTTCTCATCTTCTTTTGCTTCCGTTCATAGTCCAAGAAGACTCCCATGTGGCTCTGGAGCTCTTATATCTTCTAGTCATTCATTCAAATTGTTTAGTCCCTTTTTTTAACATGTTCCTGATCACTGCCAGCACACCACCCTCATCCCTTGGATGGCTGCTCTTAGCTTCTGTCCTCCTTTAGAAATAACAGAGAGAGAGAGAGAGAGGAGAGAAAAAGCTTTATTTTCATTTCTTCAATGACTACCCAAGCTTCACTGTCAATAACTGAAGATTTATATTTCTTAGAAGCATTGCTGCTATCTCCTCCTTCACTAACCTCCTGCTCCTTAGTAACATGATAGTTTTCTTGTATTTACAGTCACATTTTCTGCAATAGGTCTTTTCATTCCCTGCCTTTGCTTTCTATGTTCACTTAGGCTACAGTCTTGTAACTTCAGTCTGGAAGGTCTCCAGCCCTCCTCTGTATCTAAAGTTTCATCCCTCATATATGTCTCTTTCTTATTTTTTCAACTTCCTGGTTCTCCTCCTTCAGCATGCACTCATTTCTTCTTCTTAATATTCATATTTCTTCCTTTCGGTCCTTTCTCTCCGTGGATTTATCCTATTCTGTTGTGCGCAGGACAAAACATTTTCTCAGCTCAAAGTCAACATTCTGTTTTTTCCCCACCTTTTTAGTCTCTTTAGTAGCAATTACAGATCTAACAAGGAACAGTATCCCCCATAATGTCATGGCTAACCTGGTGGCTGAACTTTGTGACTTTGTCCTCACCCATAACTACTTCACATTTGGGGATAATGTACATCTTTAAATCAGCGGCACTGCGATGGGTACCCACATGGCCCCACCGTATGCCAACATTTTTATGGCTGACTTAGAATAACGCTTCCTCAGCTCTCGTCCCCTAATGCCCCTACTCTACTTGCGCTACATTGATGACATCTTCATCATCTGGACCCATGGAAAAGAAGCCCTTGAGGAATTCCACCAGGATTTCAACAATTTCCATTCCACCATCAACCTCAGCCTGGACCAGTCCACACAAGAGATCCACTTCCTGGACACTATGGTGCTAATAAGCGATGGTCACATAAACACCACCCTATATCGGAAACCTACTGACTGCTATTCCTACCTACATGCCTCTAGCTTTCATCCAGATCACACCACATGATCCATTGTCTACAGCCAAGCTCTAAGATATAACCGCATTTGCTCCAACCCCTCAGACAGAGACAAACACCTACAAGATCTCTATCATGCATTCTTACAACTACAATACCCATCTGTTGAAGGGAAGAAACAGATTGACAGAGCCAGAAGAGTACCCAGAGTCACCTACTACAGGACAGGCCCAACAAAGAAAATAACAGAACACCACTAGCCATCACGTCAGCCCCCAACTAAAACCTCTCCAACGCATCATCAAGGATCTACAACCTATCCTGAAGGATGACCCATCACTCTCACAGATCTTGGGAGACAGGCCAGTCCTTGCTTACAGATAGCCCCCCAACCTGAAGCAAATACTCACCAGCAACCACACACCACACAATAGAACCACTAACCCAGGAAACTATTTTTGTAACAAAGCCCGTTGACAATGCTGTCCACATATTTATTCAGGGGATACCATCGTAGGGCCTAATCACATCAGCCACACTATCAGAGGCTTGTTCACCTGTGCATCTACCAATGTGATATATGCCATCATGTGCCAGCAATGCCCCTCTGCCATGTACATTGGTCAAACTGGACAGTCTCTACGTAAAAGAATGAATGGACACAAATCAGACGTCAAGAATTATAACATTCAAAAATCAGTCAGAGAACACTTCAATCTCTCTGGTCACTCGATTACAGACCTGAGAGTGGCTATCTTTCAACAAAAAAACTTCTAAAACAGACTCCAACGAGAGACTGCTGAATTGGAATTAATTTACAAACTGGATACAATTAACTTAGGCTTGAATAGAGACTGGGAGTGGATGGGTCATTACACAAAATAAAACATTTCCCCATGTTATTTCTCTCCCCCACCCCACCCCCCCACTGTTCCTCAGACGTTCTTGTTAACTGCTGGAAATGGCCCACTTTGATTATCACCATAAAAGGTTTTCCTGCTTCCCCCCCTCCCCTTCCTGCTGGTAATAGCTCATCTTAAGTGATCACTCTCCTTACAGTGTGTATGGTAAAACCCATTGTTTCATGTTCTCTGTGTGTGTATATAAATCTTCCCACTGTATTTTCCACCGAATGCATCCAATGAAGTGAGCTGTAGCTCACGAAAGCTTATGCTCAAATAAATTTGTTTGTCTCTAAGGTGCCACAAGTACTCCAAATCTAACAAGGTTAAAGAAACATTGATCTATAGAGACTGGAAGGACTGATGCCTGTAGTAGGTTCACTGATGCCTATAGGAAATGGATTGTTGGGGATGTAATCACCTAATTCTGACAGCTGATCCTTGATGAGGAAAAGAAACCTTCTTTGGCTTAAAGGTTTGGCAATCCTCCCTAGGGTTTAAGGATTCTTTTTAAGAGAAGCTCTATATCCTTCTCCCTTCATGTTTAGGAAGATGATTCCATGCTTTACGTTCATAGCATCCCAACTGATACAGAGATACCACCATGATAGGCAACATGGATTAAATACCAGTTTGAGTAATTACATCCTACTTACTTACAATTAGCCCTGCAAATATCTAATGGTATTCTCCACACCTTGCCCTAAACTATAATGCAGATCTTCAGCTGGTATAAAATGACCATAATCCTACTGATTTCAGTTTAGCAATGCTGATTTACACCAGTTGAAGATCTGGTATTGTATCATTGTTTTGCTCTGTGCTGTTAAAAAGATATCCATTTCCACTCCAGATGGATACTATATTTCAGTAGTGAGCTAGGTGATATTTGTATATTGTTCATAGTTAAGCTCAGTGAGCTAGGTGATATTTGTATATTGTTCATAAATAAGGCTCAATCCAACAAGCATTTACGCATGCAAGTAATCTTACTAACAAGAATAGTCCCACTGATATCTTCTCTTTTGAGTAATAATGGGACTCCAGTGGGTCTACTCACATTAGTAAAGATACTCATATGTGTAAGTGGTTGCGGGTCAGGCCCTTAGCTTGCACAGTTTGTCAAGCACTTGAGACTCTTTAGATCGGAAATTCTATATAGTTGTATATAGATGATGATGATTGTTAGGCCTGGTCTACAGTATGCAGTTATTTCGGAATTAGCCGAGTTAATTCGAAATAAAACTGATTCCGTCCACACAACCAAACCAATTTTTTCGATTTAATGGGCTCTTTAATCCGATTTCTGTACTCCACCTCGGCAAGTGGAGTAGTGCTAAAATCGAGATCGCAGTTCTGGGTTACGGCTACTGTGGACACAATTCAACCTTATTGGCCTCTGGGAGCTATTCCAGAATGCTCCCTTGTGACCACTCTGGACAACACTCTCAACTCTGATGCACTAACCAGGTAGGCAGTAAATGCCCCGGGAACTTTTGAATTTCATTTCCTGTTTCATCACCATCAGTACAGTGGCCATCAGTACAGTCCACCATCACAGGCAACCATGCAGAGTCCACCATGACAAGAAACCACGCAGTCCAGGATTTGCAGACGAGCTCCAGCATGGTCCAAATGGGAGGTACTGGATCTCATTGCATGTTGGGGACACGAATCTGTTATGGCAGAACTACGTTCCAAAAAAAGAAACGCAAATATGTACGCTAAAGTCTCCACGGCCATGATGGAAAGAGGCTACTCCAGGGACACAGAACAGTGTCGTACAAAAATCAAGGAGCTCAGGCAAGCGTACCAAAAAGCCAGGGAGGAGAACGGGCACTCTGGGTCACAGCCCCTTACATGCTGCTTCTACCGTGAGCTGCATGCAATTATGGGGGGTGACGCCACCACTACCCCACCACTGTCCGTGGACACCTGCAAGGGGGGAGTTGCACGGAGCGAGGAGGATGAGTTTTTAGAGGACAAAGAGGAGGAGGAGGAGGACAGTGCACAGGCGGCAAGTGCGGAATCCATTTTCCCCCCTAGCCAGGAACTATTCTTAATGCTGGACCAAATAGCCTCCCCCCCACTCCCAATACGGGCTCCTGGACCATGACCCTGGAGAAGGCACTTCTGATGAGTGAGAACCTGATCGGAGCCATGTGGTGGGAGGAAACCCAGCTGCTCTGGGATCTTTGTGTTTAGTTTAAAGGGCTCATCCCTGCTCAGAGCCTCATAAGAGCCACACGGTGGGTACGGGGTGGGGGGAGTTGTTGTGTGAAGCAATCATCCCAGAGAGCCCACAGGCCCTCCTTTTATATGGCAAACCCACAAGGCATTGCTTGCTATGGGAAAGGGGGCCTGGCAGTTTGAAAGCATTGAAATGAATGAGGAAGAAGCAGAACCCTGTGTGCCCCTAGGGCTTACCATGGCTGCCTGCAAGCTGAATTCTTTTGCCTGGCCACATGCTATGGCTTACTCACACCAAAGTGGCAAGCACTTCAGTATAAGAGGCAAAATGCGACCTTGTACAGAAAGAACATGTGCTGTGTACTATGAATTGCCTGTTTCCCTGAGAAAGTGTCCCCTTTGTTCTCTAAAATGTATCTTTTAAAATACTACCCTTCCTTTTTCTCCTCCCACAGGTGTAAATGTTTCAACGCAGCCCCTATCTACTCCATCCCAGAGGCTGGTCCAGATTAGAAGGCGGAAAAAACGAACTCGGGACAACATGTTCGCCGAGCTCATGCAGTCTTCTCACACTGATAGGGCCCAGCCGAATGCATGGAGGCAAACAATTGCAGAGTCCCATAAAACATTAAATGAACATGAAGAGAGGAGGAAAGCATGCGATGAGAGCAGGCAGGATGCTATGGTCAGCTCATGGGGGAGCAAACTGACATGCTCCGCTGTCTGGTGGATCTAATACGGGAAAGGCAGCAAGAGCACAGACAGCTGTTGCAGCTCCTGTATAACCTCCCTCCCTCCTCCCCAAGTTCCATAGCCTCCTTACCTAGACACCCAGGAACACGGGGCGGGGTGGGGGGAGGCTACGGGGACCCACACAGTCAACCCCAGAGAATTGCACAAGCAGCAGATAGCTGGAATATCCGAAATTTTGATTTGGTTTCTGGACTTGTCCTTCCCTCCTCCTCCACCCCCTTCCCCAGTGTCCCTCCCCCTCCCCCAGTTTACCTTCTGATTTCTCTCAATGTGTTGTGCAACAAATAATAAAGAATGTTTTTTAAGCAATTGTGACTTTATTTCCTTTCGCATATATAGGGGGCAGGTAACTTCAAGAGAAACAAATACAACTGTCACACCATACCCTGGCCCATCAGTTCCAACCCATGAAACTGGCTTTCAAAGCTTCTCTGACGTGCAGCGCACCCTGCTGCACTCTTCTAATCACCCTGTTATCTGGCTGTGCAAAATTGGCAGCCAGTTGCCAATTTGCCTCAACCTCCCACCCTGCCATAAACATCTCCCCCTTACTCTCACAGATATTGTGGAGCACACAACAAGCAGCAATTACAATTGGAATATTGGTTGTGCTGAGATCTAACCGAGTCAGTAAACTGCGTCAGTGCACTTTCAAACATCCAAACGCACATTCTACCACCATTCTGTATTTGCTCAGCCTATAGCTGAACTGCTCCTTACTACTGTCCAGGGTGCCTGTGTACGGCTTCATGAGCCATGGCATTAAGGGGTAGGCTGGGTCCCTGAGGATAGCTATAGGCATTTCAACATCCCCAACAGTAATTTTATGGTCTGGGAAGTAAGTTCCTTCCTGCAGCTGTTCAAACAGACCAGAGTTCCTGAAGATGTGAGCGTCATGCACCTTTTCTGGTCATCCCACGTTGATGTCAGTGAAACGCCCCTTGTGATCCACAAGTGCTTGCAGCATCATGGAAAGTACCACTTGCGGTTTACATATTGGCCACCGCGGTGTTTCAGGGCCAAGATAGGGATATGCGTTCCATCTATCGCCCCACCACAGTTAGGGAACTCCAGGACATTAAAGCCATCTACAATGGTCTGCACATTTCCCACGGTCACTATCCTTGATAGCAGCTGGTCAATGATTGCGTTGGCTACTTGCAACACAGCAGCCTCCACAGTAGATTTGCCCACTCTAAACTGATTCCCAACTGACTGGTAGGTGTCAGGCGCTGCAAGCTTTCACAGGGCTATGGCCACTTGCTTCTCAGCTGTGAGGGCTGCTCTCATATTGGTGTCTTTGCGCTTCAGGGCTGGGGACAGCAAGTCACAAAGTTCAATGAAAGTGGCCCTATGCATACAAAAGTTTTGCAGCTACTGGGAATCATCCCATACCTGCAACACTACATGGTCCCACCAGTCTGTGCTTGTTTCTCAGGTCCAGAATCGGCATTCCACAGCATGAACCTGGCCCAGTGCCACCATGATCTCCCAATTGGCACACGCCGTGCTTCTAGGAAGGTCTGTGTCCGTGTCCTCATCACTATCATAATAGCGCTGTTGTCATTTCCTTGCCCGGTTTTGCAGATACTGCACATACTGCTGGATAATGCGTGAGATATTTATAATGGTCAAAACTGCAGCAGAGATCTGAGTGGGCTCCATGCTTGCCGTGCTATGATGCATGCTCGGGTAATCCTGGAAAAAGGATGCAAAACATAGGAGAGCAGAGTAGCAGCGGAAGAGGTGCTGTTCGGTTCACAATAGCCGAAAAAAGGCGGGTAATGGTTGTCTTCTGTAGCTTTCAGGGCGGCGAGAGCCCAGGACAGATACCATGGAGAAGCTTGGTAGCACGACAAGAGCGGGAGAGCAGAGTTGGCGGCGGAAGCTGTGCTACTTGGTTCACAATGGCCGAGCAGAGTTGGCAGAGGAAGCAGTCGATGAAGAAGAGAAAGAGTAGATACTTATACAGATTACATAGAAAGGCGAGAGGAAATGTGAGGTGGATTCATAGTACCAGGAGAGAAGTGGTGCACCATACTGCACCATCTGCTGAAACCAGTATGGCGTCTGCACGCCAAAAAGGTGTGAAACAATTGTCTGGCTTAGCTTTCACAGTGGCAGGAGTGACTGACGACACACACCCTGAAACACTTGTGAGAATGTTTTTGCCCCATCATGCACTGGGAGCTTAACCCAGAATTCCAATGGGTGGAGGGGACTGCGGGAACTGTGGGATAGCTACCCACAGTGCACCATTCCTACTTTCGATGCTAGTCTCGGTACTGTGGACACACTCCACTGAATTCATGTGCTTTAGTGGGAACACACAAGCCTGAATGTACAAAATCGCTTTCAAAAATTTGAATAGAATAATTTTGAAATAATTTTGTACTGTAGATGTATCCTTAGTTGCTAGTGCTATCAGTAACCTCAATGTCAATGATGTCAATCATTATTACCAGCACTTGAAATAATAATAAAAATCACACGAGATGTTTCTTTGTTTTCAGGTTCTTTTAATTTTAAATGCCATCAGGAGAGAAGTAGAAATGGCTCTGGCAGAAGGAGAGAAAGTTTAGTGTCTTCAGGTACACACAGTCATAAGGGGCCAAACCTTGCAGTCCTTTGGCAATGTTTTACTCTGATTTTATTCCAGCAAAACAACTAATGTTAGCGTGAGCTTAGCCTGAATCAGTGTAACCCACAAGCTTGCATTTCAGGCTATGATGATGCTAATAGAAGAATAAACATTGTTTCTTTGTTTCGTTTTGGAGTATTTTATATTCCTGGAGACTTGCCAGGCAAGGGGGTTAGAACAGGCTGGAGCTATCAAGAGATAGGGTGTGTTCAGTAGCTGTCAGAAGCTACTGCGGGAAAACACAGGCCGCAGGACTTCCCTGTATTAATTCCTGTTTGAACTAAAGCATAGCTGTTAGAACAACATGCAGCCTTGATTTAAAAATTGCCAGGGATGGAGAATCCACCACAATTTGGTAAATTGTTCCAATAGTTAATTATCCTGACTTTTAAAAATTCGCACTTGATTTCTAATCTGAATCTGTCTAGCTTCAACTTCAATGGCCAGCCATTTAA
Organism: Dermochelys coriacea; assembly: GCF_009764565.3. Classification (NCBI taxonomy): domain Eukaryota; kingdom Metazoa; phylum Chordata; order Testudines; family Dermochelyidae; genus Dermochelys; species Dermochelys coriacea. The sequence goes on along the minus strand of NC_050073.1, from coordinate 92,116,641 downwards.
ATTTGAGGGAGGCAGAATCTGGCTTTGAGGGGGTTGCTGATTTGTGGATAGTCCTGGGGGCAGTGAAGGAGTTAACTTCCCACATAGCCAAGAACTCCTGAAATAGGGAAGAATCCTTTATTGCCATGAGAACACACTTTGCTACATTTCTGACTGGTGCTGGCCTTCCTCTCTCTAAATGCTTTGGATATTAGGATCTTAATTTCTTCTGCAACTGTACATATGCTCCTTCTCATCCTGTTAACTTTTAATAACTAGATCTCCTCATTGTCTCCTTCTTCTCTCTTCCACTTCACAGAGAGAAAAAGAAAGAAAGAAAACAAAGAACAACAAAAGGCCTTTGTTCCCCCCAAAGGAGCTTTCTCTTTCTTAACATGACCTTATATTGTCCCCCTGAATAACGTACAATTTGTTTTGTTGTGCCCTGCAGGGCTCCTGTATGCCCAGAACCCTCGTCAATGGCAGTGCCGAGCTGGCACACTGTCGCCAAAATGTCATTTTTTAATTATGTGGTTCTGAGGGGAATCTATTATCTACTGCTGAGATGCTGAAATCAAACGATTTATCTCCAAGGCAGCTCAGTCGACAATCTAGAATATATCTTCCTTGTCACTGCAGGAAATAGAATAAAAGGATGTTTTTATTCTGGTGCTTTATTTTTATAAATTTATTATTTTAAGCTTTGCCAGTGAATTGTTGGTTGGAGGAATAAAGTTCTAGAGCATCTCTTGTCCGTTCTCACTCCTTGTGCTCCCTGAAGGTATGCGAAGGTCAGAAAGGATCTAATTGGCCCTCATTCACAGAAATCCTCAAAGCTTACGTGCCAGCACTGTACAATAATTATCTAGGAATTAGTCATCCTGTGATGGACTCAGGGGAAAAAATACTCATAACACATCTGAGTGCAGAGAGCATTGTCCAAGTGAACAGCATCAACAAATTCGTTAGGCAACCTGTTTGCCTTAATGAACATAAATACTAACTGGTGCTTGACATTTCAAGCTAGATGTCTGCACTAATTTGGAAGAGCCTTTATTTCTCACACACTAGGTATTTTCATTTACATGTAAACTAATGTACCTACCAGCTTATTCACAATGATTCTGAATTATTTCTGCTTTCCCCCTAAGGTACTGAAGCAAATGAAAGAGTTTAGTCTGTGTTCTTTTTTTATCTGCAAAATTCATTACATGCACCACTCCATGTAGCAGTATCAGAGCTCAAAGCAATTCATATCTATTAACCAACAGATACATTCCAAGTGCTTTTAAAACAATCCTGCACAGCTTTATTTTAAATTAATATGTGTTTTCTATATTTTATAATATATATATATATTTAAAGGACAGAAAGGAGAGAGATGTTGGAACATTCTCATTCAAAATTGTAATAACTGTACTGCCCTCTAGTGCACAAATTACAAAATAACAGAACATATGTAGTTTTTTGAAACTCGTAACTCCCCTCTGTAAATTGCCACAAAGAAACCTTCACTGTCATTTGATGGTTTACTTAGTTTAGTTCTAATGGAAGCTTTATAGGCAGTTTGTTTGTAACTCCTGGCTCTTTTATTTTTTTTTTAAATTTCCCTTCTGTCATGCTTAAGTAGGACATGGATTTGCTTTGAGTTGCAGACATGAACGTAGAATATGCTCTATTAAACAAAAAAACAAACAAACAAACAAACAAACAAACCTTAAAAGCCATCTAAGGCACATTACATATTAGTGAGTGAATACCCAAGTTCCTTATTATCTGAGAGTAAAAAAAAGTCTTCAGTGGTGAGTCATTTGTCTTCAGAATAGGAAGCACATCACTCATTTTAGAAATTATCTCCCTGTACAATCTACAGAATGATCAGCAAAGACCTGAACAGGAGGGGGAAGAGGGCCATAAAATATAAATTCTGAACTAAAAGCTTATGCAAAATATTTAAAAAGCAAATTTTGTGAGGATTTGGGGCTACTGTGAATTCTTAAACAAAGATTTATTTAATAACTGTTAGGCAAAGAGCGTCCTTAACTTTCCATCCAACAATGTAGGCCTTTATAATTTACTCAGTACTATGGTATTTGAGCACCATATCCAGTAGAAGTAAGAGAAAGTACTAGTTTTTTTCTGGTGTCATGTCAAATTATCATGGGGCAAAATATTTGCAACCAAGACAGTGCAAGCTACAGAATCACCAGAAATAAAGCCTATAATTTTACAATATTAAAAAAATAGATGTTCAATGGATAGATGTCAGATGTGACAGTGATGGACACTTTAAAAATTTATTTAGTAATAATAATGATATTTATACTGAGGTATTGTGTGTACTCACAATAACATAACATATCAATAGTTTCTGATTATTTTCATATTGAATTGTAGACAATATTTTTTGCATTTTATGTATTTTCTGCGATATTTCAATATAGTACTATTTACTTAATGCAAGTGACATTTCCCCAAGTATTCAAGTGGTCCAAAAGAGAGAATGTTCAGTACTTCTCGCAATGTCTGTCCAGCTTGTCTTTGAGAATATGGTGTGAAATTACACACCTATTAGTCATAATTCCAAGGTATAATTTTCAAAGATTATTGTATGCAATTGCACTCCTCATATTTTCACATGCATATGTCACACGTGTTTGAAAATAAGATATTTGCATATGCAAAATGGCTAGTTAGATGAATACCTAGCCATGTGTGTGTACACTTCCTCAGTTTGTGCATGCAACTGTTGTATTTCCATAAGTACATTAGTGAGGCACAACTGCAACTGCCTAACCTCTAACATCTCTAGTTATACTAGCTAAGATAAAACTGACACAGGTTATATCCACTATTATGATTCAATATGGTAGTTTATCACCTACAGGGTCAAGAGGAAATTTCTTCACATTTTATGACTCTACTATTGACTTCCTGTTTGATTTTGGGCAAATCCTTTCATCCCTGTGTGCCTCAGTTCCCCATTTGTAACATAGGAATAATAGTATTCCTGACCTCCCACTCTTTGTCTTTCTTGTCTATTTAGTTATTGGGGAAGGAACTGTCTCTTATTATTTTTCTCTAGTCCCTAATATCATGGGGTGCTGATCTGTGTTGGGGCCTCTAAGAACTGCCATAACACAAGTAATATTATAATAATAGTTCATCTCTAAGATACTGGTTCAAATCCATCTCAAGCTGGTGGCGATGTAAAATTGTTCCCATCTTACAGCTGTTTGGTGACCTATGGAAAATATACTGAGTCTCAGTCCAGTTCCTATGAAGAGCTGTCTTCCTCTCTGTTACAATTCAGAGGAAATCTCAGTAGAAAGGCAAAACAAATGAACAGGCCTTGAGACTGTCCTCCCTCCTCACTCCTATAAATGACCCTTAAATAGTTGCTGCCCTCACTATGGCCTTAATCCTGCAGGACTTTGTATTGCACAAGGTTGTCAGCAATCCAGCTCTATTGGAAGAAGAGACTATGTATATGTGTATGTTTAATCAGACCTTCCTTTTCAGGGGTTGTACATCTTAAGCTCCCTTCATCTCAACAGTACAAGGAAGGGATGTGGCCAGAGAATGGATGTGTCCAAGGAATCATCATCATGTGAAATAGCTGCTTAGCTGCATGCTCCATGTGGCTTCTGTACAAGAGTAACTTGGTGGAAGCCCAGCAGAGCTCCTGATGCAGGGTCAGGCTACCTGTGCCTCTAATACTCCTCTGTACTTTTTATTTTCTGCTTGAAAGGCCAGCACTACATACCAGTGCTGAGGGGGATCCAGCCCTAGATCTGTTTAAAGATAATTAGAGGACTTAAGTCTTCAGAACTGTTAGTCCACCCACACCTTTCAAATACACAACATTCTATTAAAACAGAGAGAGATTGTATTATTATCTAAGGGGAAAAACTCTAAATACAGTTAGAAAACTACATGAGAAAAGCTCTAGGTAAACAACTAATTAAAATATATTGTTTCATACTTAAAAATATTAAATCACTGTGTTTTGGCTACACAGCATCCTGAATGTATTTCCTTCCACCCCCACACATATGACTCCTTGTCCTTAGAAACATATTCTAGAATCTCTCACGACATATCAATTTTTCACCATCATCTCTGCAGGGATTATATGTTAGCAGAGTCAAGTTTATTTTTTCATATTCCCTTCTCACATATAAAGTATTTCCAAATGCTTTTGACGGGTCTCTTGTATTATCTGATTGGGTTTGGCCCAAAAACTTAATGTGTCTGGCCAACAAGAAGAATCCTCATAAAGATAAGGACCAAAAAAAATGCCTTGCCTTTTACTAGCAACCTCCTGTTGAAATGCAAACATTTGTGTGTTAAGCAACGGATGCTAAGTGTGGAATTCACTTGATCTACATCAAGTCAGAATAAATAGGCTTTACACTGGCAAGATGTGGAGGGGCTCAAGGTTCCAAATTTTCCCTGTAGAATCAATGCATGGGGTTGCATGATGGCCATTTGGGACTAACCCTAATTTTAACCCCACCACACAACCTGGATCTGGAAAAAACCCACAGCCTAATCTATTCCCTATTACTGACCTCTGGGCTGACCCATGTAAGTCTAGAGCAACACTATGGGGTTTTGCAGCCCCACTTCCCAGAGCACGCAGTCTGCCAGTCCTCCCTTCCCCATTTAGCCCCTAGGTGAGACTCCCACACTGAGTAGGGCCTTACACTGACCCTCCACACTGAGATGAATTTCACTCTAAGTGAGGCCTAACTGACTCCTTTCATCAATAATTTGGAGGGAGGAATCCCTTAAGGATTGTATGTGAGAGAGAGAAAGAAAGGTTTAGATGATTAAAGAACATGGGCATCTGCAGAAAAATCAAACAAAAATTATATACTTTGCCTGTGGCTCAGTACCATGTCTCTCCTTTGCTAAGTGCAGCCCTGCTGTAAATTTGCAGCCATCCAGTAGTAAATAGAACAACAGAGGAAAAGGAAATCTAAAGTGAAGGTTTTACTGCAGTGATTGATTCTAGCTTTGCTAACCAAAATCAAAAGGGCTTGGTAAGAGATTGACCTTAGGCAAGGATTTCCTTTTTATCCTATTGAATAAATACCAGGTTCGGAATGCTTCAAAGATTCTTGAAATGCTCCATGGAACTCATGTTGCAAAATATGTTTCTGATGAGATCATACTTGACAGAGCAAATGAAAAAGCTAGGAAAGGTTGGAAATGTAGATCTGCCACACTGTAGATCACAGAATCACATGCTACAAACAATAGCCATTCCCACTGTCTTCTGGGTTGTGGTAAATTGCATGTTAAAGGTAGTAAGGAAAGTGAAAACTGCTATGCACTGCTTATTTCCCTGTAAATTCATGTACACTAAGGGCTACAAAATAACAATTTATTGATTTTGTGGGAGAGATGCAGATTTATACCAGCTGAGGATCTGGCCCTGAATACATACCTAAAGCCTGATTGTCCTCTCATTTATGTTCACTTTACAGCCAGTATAGTTTCATCAACTTCAATGGAATTACTCCTGATTGGCACTGGTGTAAGTGAGATGAGAAACAGGCTGGTATCATTTACACTAGAAAAGTACAAAACTCATTAGCTTCACATTGTAGGGGCTATTACAAAATTGTCTTTGATTTCAATTTGTATGGGTTCCCCTTCTCCACCTGACCGTAGCCAGAGTTGTGGGATTTGAAGAAACTCAGTTTCCCCAGTAAAATGCTCCAGTGCCTGTTGGTCTCCTGTGTACACTACATGGAACATCTATTTATTCAGATCTTTTCTGAGATAGTGAGCAAGAAGAGACAGTTTGGTTCAGGTAGGAAAGGTATTTCATTGGGGCTGGGAGTTTCTTTCATGTCTTTTTGGCACTTGTGAATCTGACAGTTTTGTTAATATTTCATGGCACCTAGCAATTTATAGATAGTCTGTTTATTTTTATTTGTTTATTTCCCCAAACACATAAAAATATATCAGGAGGTGGCGTGGATGGGAAAGGCATAAGCAATCATGCACCTGCCCACATATGATGTAGCCACCTCTTTCCCTTTTGTAGGTGATTCTGGATCTCAGTTCCAAGCAGCTGAAGGGTTTTAATCATAGGAAGGAATCTGGGAAACAATCTACTTTAGGTTTCATGAAGAACAGAACATGTTTTTCAGACACTGCAAATGATACATGCATACATGAGGAGAAGGCAAGAGCAAATAATGCAGTGGATGTACAGTTGTCCAAAAATTATGGACCCGTTTTCCTTATCCCTGCTTTATAACATGGGATAGGGAAGATTTGACCCTATATGTTTTGGGATACCTTAAGTATGAAAGTTTCAGAGGGACAGCTGTGTTAGTCTGAATCTGTAAAAGCGGCAAAGAGTCCTGTGGCACCTTATAGACTAACAGACGTATTGGAGTGTAAGCTTTCGTGAGTGAATGCCCACTTTGTCAGATGCATGTCCGGCAAAGTGGGTATTCACCCACGAAAGTTTATGCTCCAATATGTCTGTTAGTCTATAAGGTGCCACAGGACTCTTTGCCGCTTAAGTAAGAAAGGCACTGCTATATAAATCCAAATTCTGTTTTCTTCTCATATATACACAGCCAGGTTGTCCTCCACACCTCAGTACTTACATCCCATTGTGACGTGCTCCATATAAAAACCCAACAGAAAGCTAGATTCCTTCACTGCTTCTGCTGCTATAAACTAGAGGATTTATTTTTTTAATTGAAGGGCAATCACCACTTAATGTCTGGTTTTGACAAATCATTGAAGAGTTCACCTAACTGACAAAGCTATTAATATTATCTCCACTGTAGTAACCGCTGGACTCTTCTGAATATGGTTTATAACAGCTTTTAATGCCATGAAAATTAGTTATGACTGTGGGTTAACCACTGGCGGTCAGAATGGTAATGGATTTCCTTTAGTCTGTTAATTAATACAATAGTCATTAACTGTTGTTCAGTTTACCACTAATTTATTTAGACTTTTGTTCAAAGTACCTGACATTGGTACCATTGTCTCTGCAGGGATTATGAGTTATTCTGTGTGTTTACTTTTAAAAGTAAAAGGAAACCTGGTGTGAGTTTTTCATATGATGTGCCCAGATACTGATCTCTTTTAACTCCAGTATTTATTCTGGATTTACACTGGTGTAAACTTGAGCTCGGAATCTGGTTCTAGTACGCCAGGTATGAATGGAGGGTGAAAGCACATGATGCTACTATGCTAATAAAGGGAAACCTTTTAAGCAATGTGGCATATTTCATATACAATATATGACTGACAATATGGGATTTCAACTTAAAGTGGAATAGCTCCCCCCAGTGTTGCACTGGAATGGACAATGCTCAGAATTCAAATTCCAAAAGGAATTTTCTGCTTGACTAAGCAGTGTAATGAAAAGGAGCTTGGTTATTTACTGTGGCTTTCTTTAAAAGATCAGCAACACATTTGCTTCTTCCCTCCCACCCTCATGACTTCGATACCCGACTGCTAAATTGGTCAATTCGTTCCATTAACACATGTAATTAGGCCTGTGTATCTGGAGATGTTAAAATAAACCAACTATTCCCTTACCTTCTTTTTATAGGTAGCTATTTTAGAGGGTGTCTCCTTATTTCCTAATTGTCCAAACCTGTTTTCCTTAAAGACTTTAAAAGATTTTTAAAAGGAGCTCAGCACCTTAGCCCTTTAGAGTTGTCTTCAATTTCACTTCAGTACTTATTTATTAACAAGACTGCTTATTTTATCTACTATCCCTGTTCCCCCTTGATATATTAAAGCCCTCCTTATTCCACTTAATTATTAATTAATTCTGCTTTTTGGTTGCCTTCTGCAAGCCTTAAGTGATTTGTTACTCCAAACAAAAAAGTTTGTGTTTGCTTATCAGTAAGGCTGTTCAAGTGCACATCCCACTAATACGATCACTGAACATAACAGAAAAGCAACCTTTATTCACATCTTCAATACAAATAATACTGCCCTGAATGTCTCACTGCCACAACAAATTCCCTTGCACTTCCAGCACATAACCAGCCACAATGCACACACCAAATTCCTCTAAATCACACACAAAGGTACATAACCTTAATTCTGACCACAGCTACATTAACAGAATAATTAACTTATTAATTTCAGCCCACAGTCTTGATAAAATGTTATTTCTACACTGAAAGGTAAGGTATTGAGGTTAAAGTTGGGGGGCTTGAGCATGATGAGTGTGTGTAATTTTGTGTACAGAAAGGAAAGCCAAGCCCTGAAAATAAGACCCCACATTTCTTAAATCTCCAAAATTTGCTATTTCAGAATCAACTATTTCAACTAGAGCTAGACAGATGATTTATTAGAATGATTTTAGTTTTTTCTTCTGGAACAGCTGAGAAATTTCTTGAATATGTTCAAGATTAAAATATATTAACTGAATATTTTTCTGCTAATAATTTTTTGTTTGGGAATTGTTTGTTGTATTTGATACTCAAACTGCAAATGGACTAGAGACATAGGTCATATGGTATGATTCTCTCCCCTAATTACAAGAGAATAACTCTTAGGATTTTACTACACTTGGAGCTAGGAGTGTGGTTCCCATCTTATGCAGACATACTCATGCTAGCATGCTGAAAATAGTAGTGGAGCCTTGGTAGCATGGGCAGTGGCAAGTGGCAGCACAGGCTAGACACCCTGAGTACGCACTCACAGGGTGCAAGTGGATTTGTACTTGTCATGGCTAGTCCATGCTGTCACTTGCTGCTTCCCGTGTTACAATGGATACATTATTTTTAGCATGCTAGCTCAATGAGAGCTAATGCAAATATGTGTATGCAAGCTGGGAAACAACCCTAGCTCCAAGTGTAGACCTAGCCTCAGAATCAGACCTTTAGTGCAAATTCTCAACTTCTGTGAATATTTTCATATATTTGCTTCAGATTTGTTCTTTACAGGAACATTCTTGTCATCAAAACTGCTGCCTGGAATATCGTCAGAAAACAAAGAGAAAGGTGGTATGAACTGTGGTCAACATGCATTTGTTTAAAAATTAGAGAAAATATTTATGGGAATTTTTCTGGCATATTCTCCCAGCTCTAATATCAACTTATTGCTGAAGGTCTGACAACCAGCTATTTCCTCTTGGATGTACAGAGTGAGTGCTTGCAGTTGAATAGAGATAGACCTGACAATAAAAGTGCAGATTCAAACACTCCTATATTTGGTGAAGTTCCAATCCAAACCCAGTCTACATGGGATGACACTCCAGTTTGAGTTGAACCAAAACCTCGGGCCAGGACACCCCCAGAACTTTGGGGAAATCTGGATCCTGAAACTTTGTGGGTTAGGCTAAGCCAGCCACTTCTGTCAAAGACAAAAAATAATAGCACAATATCTTTCTAACTCCATGTTAGGACAGCACCTTAGAACCTGCAATAAGATCCTGATTCTTCTTCAGAATATCTAGGTGCTACTGCAATACACATATATAGCAAAGCAGCAAAACAAATTTGAAAGTCTTTCATTTGTATTTTCAGATATAAAAGATTCTTTAACATTGAATAATATCCTGGAATCTCAGTTCTGAGTTCTGTGGTTTATATTCAGCTTGATCTTTAATCCTTCACATTCTATTCCAGAAATATTCTTTAGCTCTTAATGTGCATAAAATAATGAAGGTGTCCTAAAGGTTTAGACTCTCTTTGCAGAAGCAATGAAAATGCTAGGGGAGAATTGTGTCTTGGGTGTTTGACTGAGTTGGAGTGTTTTCTTGTAACTTACACAGTACATTGTGTTTCTCCTGCTGGGTTTAAGGGTTAAGGGTCAGTATGTGCCTTTGTTTCACAGGAACTCATGCATATTTATTCTGAGAAATTACATATTTATTTTCATTCTTTGGCTTTAAAGAAAGAAAAACATAATGGACTGTATAAGGTTAAGAAAATTGTTGTAAGCAAACTTTGGTGTTTCTCTGGTACCCACCAATTTAGGTGTCAAGGAACAGAAACTGCAGTAGTTTCAACAATCATCTAGCAGTGAATTAGCATTCCAAATGAACATGCTGATTGTCTTAGTTTTGTCAGCAGCCTTGGGTATTGTAGATACAAGATGATATTGATTCATTCTTGATCTCGGCTATGGTCACTCTTAAGACGCCCTATTCTTTCCTCAAAGAGAGACTCCAGAAGATGGCGTTGGACAATAGCTTGCGTTTAAATTGTGAAGATCTTGTGGAGGAAAGAATTCGCCTCTGAGAAAATTAGGTTTTGCATTTAGTTCAGGAATTGCTGAAATCTGTGGTCATTATCTGTTCTGGGAGTGAGTGCAAGAGTCTTGGCCCAGCTCCCCAGAAAGTATTGTCTCCTCCAAATGGCTGACAGTTTCATTGTTCAGGAGGCATGGAGCTCTCATGGGAGTTCTGGGTGACAAATAGAGTGGTGATCTCTCTGGTGGATAGTGCCAATATCAACACACTTTGTATTCAGTGGGGAGCTAGTGGACACCTGAGTGATATGCTCACAGTGACCTGTGCTGCTCAGCAGATGGTCTACTGTCTACTGTACTAGTTAGAACTGATCTAGAGTTTGGGTACCCATCAGCATTGAAATAATCCTTTCAAACAAGAACTCAATTATCCCATCATAATGAAAACTCCTTTCCACCCCTTCTTTGTTCCAGGAAACACCCCCCCCCCCATCCCTCTCTAATTAACCATATCAAATAGAAGCATTTTTCAGAATGCCTGAAAGGTCACCAAATTTGGGCTACTTCACGCAGAAGAGGAAGTCCTGGAGACTCACACAGAATGCCCTTTCAGCCACCCCCTCTTTCTTATAGCAATGGGAATCCAGCTCAAGAGTTCTGCGTCCCACAGCTGTAGCAGACAGGCATGGGGACGGAGGTGGTCTCCTCAGGGAGATGGATCCAAGGCCTGGTTTAGAGCTCTCCAAGCCATAACCAACACCTTAAACTCCACCTAGAGACCAATGGGAAGCCAGTGCAGATCCTGGATCATTCTCCCAGAGAGATGCTCTGCTCAGTAAGCCAGCTGCTGCATTCTTCATCAGCTTCAGTGTCTGGTTTCAAGGTGTAGAGTGCATTTCAACAGTCTGATCTTGAGGTGACAAAAGCACGGCCAACAGTGAAGCAAGGTCCCCTTCTGAAAGGAACGGTGGCACCTGCCTAGTCAGTTGCAATTGGTAAAATGATGACTAGATGCTGGAATATGACTGGCAAAGAGCAGTAGGGAATCCTAGTTACCATTAAATGGATGGTTCGACACTGGCCTTTAGATTGTAAAGTCAACGGATGACCTCTTCAGTACTGGTCAGACTATTGCATGTTCCAAGGTGTATGAAAGATTTTCCACTCTTCAAAGGTGGGACGGACACTAGAGGCGGATTAGGGGGGCTTGTGGGGCCCTGAGCCAGAGAAAGTGGGGTCCTGTCCACACCTCTTTCATCTGCCAACACCCCCCACCCCGGAGCTCCTGCCCAGCAAATGGGGTTGGGGCACAGAGGCTTCCCCTGCTCCCTGGCAGGAGCACTGCATGGGCAGGCAGAGCAAGTCGGGGTGCGAGGGCACCCACTTTTCTGGGGCCCCCAAATTGGCTGGGGCTCCTGGGCATGGGCCCCATTGGCCCAGTGGCTAAACTGCCACTGACTGATGCTCTTTGACAGTGAGGGCCCCAAATGTTCTCTGCTCTCCTTCACCAGCTAGGAGGGGCACAGCCCCAGGGAGACGCTCTGATTGCTCTAGTTGATTCTGTGTCTGCCTCTCTCCCCAGGCCAGACTGCCACTTCTTGTGCCAAAAGCCTGACGACATCCAGCTATGCATCCCTCTCCTTTTAAATCAGAGCTACTAGCTGTATACACATTGGCTGGGCAGGATTTTTCTTGCTGTTATAGTGGACAACCATGACTACGCTGCCTTCATCACAGCCAGGACACAAGGCTTCCAATATCTGAAAATTAACTACTGGGAAAGGTGTTTTTTTGGTTTTAAGTCTCATAGATGCTGACATAACTGGACAATGCTGAAAATGCCTATGCTGCTTCCTGCTCCTACTTAGCAGTAACTTTGCTGATGTGCGAATTAACCTCTTAATTTCTACATGGCTGCTCTCTACGCTCTCTTGTGCCGCGGTCCACACACAGTTATAGGAGAACACATCCAGGGCTTATCAACCTCACCTTATTTGTCTCTCACCAATTTCCAAATATTTTTCTGATGGAACCCTGTATTATCCCATATACACTGTTCTTCCACAGCAGCCTTGGGTAATGTTCATACAAGACGATATTGATTCATTTATGACTCTGGCGAGGGTCAGACTTAAGAGGTTCTATTTCTTTCCTCAGAGAGAGATTCTGGAAGATGGCATTGGACAATAGCTTGTGTTTTAAATGTGAAGATCTTGTGGAGGAAAGAATTCACCTGTGAGAAAATTAGGTTTTGCATTTAGTTCCAGAAGTGCTGAAGTCTGTGGTCAACATCTGCCTTCACCCCTCCTCTGCCCTAAAGTATACTCGCTCTGATTCTCTTCTCACTTACACTGGTTAAGCAGTGTAATGCTATTCACTTCAGTGGGGCTGCACATGGCCTTTGCAGCTCCCTACATAAGGCTTTGCGGTTTTACTACACCTTACTTCAGGAAAGGAGTAGCAAAGGAGTGAGTCCTCCAGACCTGCCTAGAGTGGTTTCATGGAAGCAGCCAATCAGAGCCAGCAGCCTTTGATAAAAGGAGCTGCAGGGACCTTAGAATGTCAGTTCTGGGTGGTGTGGTATGAGGCAAGGTGGGGTGGTTCTCTCTGGCCAAAGGCACCCAAGGACAGATAAAGTTTTGTTGGACTTCTGTTATCCTGGAAAGGGTTCATTTTGACTGTGTGACCCAACTGAAAGGCTGAGCGACTGAAGACCCACCAAGTGAAGTCAACAACCTACAGGGCGCCAGAAGCGGGAAGGGGCCAGCAGTACAGCATGCAGCAGCAGGAGGCACTCAGGAAATGAGTGCTCCCCATCACAGGCTATAGCACTGATTGAGATCAGAATCAAGCCCACTGTCTGCCTCATAAGCACCTTTTTCTTTCTTGGAATTTAGTCCCTGGTATGGCTGTATTTAATTTAGTACATGGATATAACTAAATAAGCCCTGGAGCCACCTCCCTGTTGTTGTAGTCTCTGTACTTGCGCACAAGCCCTTCTCTCTGGCTGGCTGGTTCTTGCTCATATCACCACACATGGAGTCAGGAAGGAATTTCCCCAAGGTCAGATTGGCAGTGAGTTTAGGAAGGTACACCAAAAAAACAAAACAACAAAACCTACAGTATGTAGTTATGGGTCACTTGCTGGAATTATCTGAGTGTATCTCATTTAACCACTTCCCTGCCCTTGCAAGGGCCTCAACCACTGTTGCATCTCAGTCCCTCCTGATCTCTTTCTGTGGCACATAATAATCTAATCTCCTGCGGGTCTCATTTCCTTTGGTCTAATTTTGGTTGTTGGGTTTAGTGTGTGTGTGTGGAGGCGGGGGGATTGTGTGGTGTTGGTGGCTGGGGAGCTACAGGAGGTCAGACTGGATGATCTAGTGGTCCCTTCTGGCTTTAAACTCTATTGTAGGTTTCCCTTTCAGCATCTGGGAGAGAGTAGTTTCATTTCTGCTTTGAAATCTCTTTGCCTGAGGTAGATATTTACTAAAAGCTGCAACTATAAAAACAGGCAGTTTAATAAATTCTTTGGCTGGGAATGTGAATAAAATTGAATGCAGCAGAAGTGGTAAGCAGAAATATTAGGTACAGCAACTCTCTGTACCAGAGGCAATGGCGAAGGGCAATGTTAAACACCCTGTTGGGCTTCAAGTCACACCAGCTGCATGTTGCTTTTTTATTTCTGCATTTGGCTTTTCTTCATCCTTAGAATCTCCAGTGAATAGCAACAGAAACTCACATGCAGACAAAAAACAGCTCTAGCGAGTCCCGTCACCTCCCACACAACAAAATCCAGCAAGCTCTATGTATTTCACAGCAATTCATATGTTCGATAAATTTTGTCTCTTTATTCTGTTTGCAAATTGCCTTCAGATTTCTCAAACATATTTGTTAATAGAATTTATTTACCAAATTCTTGCCTGCTGTTTGTTCGCCAGCAGTTTGTGACAATCATTCACCATTCAAGAAGCACTGGTAAGTTTTGACAGGAATCAAGCTTTGATGCAAATAGTTACAATTTTGACATTCACTTTTCTCAATATTTACTTCCAGCCTGCCTGTTCCATGAACTTCCCTTGCCAGTTAACTCACTTGCTAGAAAGCTCATAATAAACAAATTTAAAAAGGACATGATGTCATTTAAATATTTGTCTATTTACAGAATGTTTTGCTGTTTCCATTCTGCTCTGTGACAAATGAAGTAAAAAAAAAAATCAGTCTGATGAAGTTAGATCAATTGTCATGTCTAAATCTTAAGAACATAAGAATGGCCATACTGGGTCAGACCAAAGGTCCATCCAGCCCAGTATCCTGTCTACCGACAGTGGCCAATGTCAGGTGCCCCAGAGGGAGTGAACCTAACAGGTAATTATCTAGTGATTCCTCTTTCCCACTAAATATAAAAATAATACCAGTTAGAATCTAAGGCAGATTCTTTATACTGTCTTGTGTGGCACTGAGCACATGTTCAATAATTAATGGAAAATAAAAACAATGTTGGGAATTCTAAGGTGTTTTAGTGTCATAACCAATAGTTATGGAAATTTCCTGTAATATACTGGAAAAACACCATTGAATTAAGTATTTTAGGAGTTAATGGTATTAAAAATTCAGATATTGATGTATTACTGTAGGATTGAATGGAACATCTTCAAGGCGATGACAGTATTGCAATCTCTAGACAATATTGTGAGCTTCAGAAGACTATGCTGAAGAATGTAGCCGACACAAATGATCTTTTGAGACAATACATGTGAAGTGGAACTCATAAGAAGTACTTGGGGGGAGGGGATTGCAAACTCCCATCTGTGGACTCAGCCCATGAAGCTTTGCCCTGAGGGAGGGACCTAATGTCTGCTGAGCTCCTGTTATATGAGGACAGTTCAAAAACAAACTATATAATGGGGTAACTGACTTAGCCATGAGTGTGCTTGTTCTGAGGTAAAGCTGTGATAAATTTGTGACCACAGGAGAAAAACATGTGGGCTTTGAAGGACTAATCACCAACCATAGCTCTTGTTGGAATGAGGAGGTGATGATCTCTGGTAAACTTATTAGCATACATGTAGGTTCTCTTATTTTTTTTTAATATGTTTTCTCTAATGCTTTTACCTGAGGAATAAATCTGCTTGCTTAGAAACAGCTGTGTGGTAGCTTAACTATGCAATTATGCTGTTTATTGTCTCAGGAGAAAAGTAAAGCAGGACAGTTTAGGCAGCCTGACTTTACTGGAGAGGTCACAGTATAGTCTGGTAGCTGTGTAGTCTGGAAATACCCCAGTCAGGAGGGACAGAGATGTGGGTCTCCTCCCAATAGAAGTGATGGCTCAAGAGCTGGGACCCTACACTGTGTGCCCTTGGTGGACCTTACAGGTGCAGTTGCCATGAAACAAAAGGATAACATGATTATTAGACATAGTTTTAAGTTGTCAGTATCCCTTTAACAGTTAGAGTGGGCCATTGCAATGAACTGTCTATAAGCTTCATAGTGCCTACTTTTGTGTTTGTATTATTTGGAGGCAAATAAAGGAAGACACCAGAGTGAGAAAATTGTTATAGATTATTTTTTTTTATTTGTATGGGGTCACTTGCAAGAGGTTATCAGATATTTTTCTTTTTCCAGTTATATACCCAATATTCTTATGGGCAGTGTTAAGTTTCATTCTTTATTACACCTGCAAAATAGGAGAAATATTTTATAAAAATATAAGTTCAGCTAATTTAATTCCTATCAACTCCCTTTATGAGGCATTTCTGCTGATCTTATCCGATCTGTTCCTGCCTTCTACAGTAATGCCAACTGGCAGTCTATTTTTCACTCTGATTTGTGTTTGTGGAAAGTTCAGCAGATTTTTTTTTTTAAGTTAGAAGGGTGTTGCTGCATGGATGTCTCCAAACACACAGCAAAATCAAGAACTGCCCAAGTAAAACTGGCCACAAGGATGCAACTCAGTTTACTTGTCTCTAAATTCAATCGGACATTGAGTTATCTGCCAATTCTTCCACCATTCACCTACCAGGCAGCTATGGCCTGGATTACCTGTTGAATAGGGCAATCTTTGCTTTGTAAAACTGACCTTAAGTTAAAGGGTCCTTCCTTTTAGCCCTGTATTTGCATTCACAGTTTCCAAGTTAGATGCAGGGTCAGTGGGAGCAACTTAGGTACCCACATTACAAAATTCACTATTTGGTGTGTCTCTCCCCCCTCCTCCTCCCATCCCTGTGATCATCACTTTTCACAGTGAGGAAATAAGGGGATACAGTATCGAAGTGAATCTAAATTCCCCATCTGCTCTGAACAGATCACTTCAACTTTATAGTGACAGCAAGCACTGAACTCAACTCCTGCTCCAAACAGCACAGGCCCTATCATCTGAGCTAAACAAAATTATCCATTAGCTGTTTGCAATACAGGGCATATGACATACAGCCTATCACTTCTGAGTCTATACTGTAGAGCAATAATAAGAAAATAATGCTAAGATATTACTATTATTATTAATAATAATAATAATAATAATAACAATAAGATAATAATAATAAGAAGAAAGATAAGGCTTGTTCATCCTAAGAAACAAACATCAGCCTTTCTTATAACTCTAATTCAAACAGAAAAAAGAAAAGGAGTACTTGTGGCACCTTAGAGACTAATAAATTTATTTGAGCATAAGCTTTCGTGAGCTACAGCTCTGATGAACTGAGTTGTAGCTCACGAAAGCTTATGCTCAAATAAATTTGTTAGTCTCTAAGATGCCACAAGTACTCCTTTTCTTTTTGCAAATACAGACCAACACGGCTGCTACTCTGAGACCTGTCAAACAGAAAAGAACAAGTACTTCTCCATTTGTTTGCTGTTCATTCCCTGTTGCCAATTTATAACCCCTACTTCACCTGGAGAATGAACCTTAAACTGTCAATTGACTCACTAACATTTCCCTGTTCAAATCCTTTCTTCTCATCAGGCACATGGGAAGAATTGAACATGGCTCTCTGATATTCTAAATGAGCTCTAACAACTGGGCTACAGTTCATAATGGAGACTGTAGCCTCCTAAGGAATCACAAGCATCTCTGTGACTCCAGGCCTTATGTCCAATTCAGGAAAGCATTTGAGCATGTGCGTAACTATAACATCAGAATTGTCTCATGAGCATCAGTGGAGCTACTCATATAATTAAATTAAGTATTATCATGCTTTTGTCTTTCTAACATTCCATATTTCTTGCTGGCATTATTCACAGCACTAAGCATATTCTGAAGTTCTTCCCTAGTCTAACCAATAGAGGGAGACAAAGAGCTCCATTGGGTTAGCCTCAGTTACAAAAACTATATCTACTTAGTTTAGGTTTGGGTACACCCTATTTTTGGAAAAAATATATAGATAAAGGAACCCTGCTCTAAAAATTCACTCCCCTGCGATTCAGATTTAACTTCTGAATTTGGTCTCACTTAATCTCATCAAAACAGAGATGAAATATAGAGAGGTATATTAACATTTAAAATTTAAAATTTTCCATGTGGTACCTTTAAATGCTAATAGCTGTGTTTAGATTTGACATGCCATTTATCTCATATGATCTTTTAATAGCTTTAGATATTTGCATTGTTGAAGAATACTTAGGACTTAGAAAAATTATTTCAATACACATTACACCCTAAATGTCAAACATAGCCCTTCTCAGAGAATTCAGGATTCTTGATAAGACCAACATTTTGGACATTTTGAAATTCAACATTCTTAATTATCTACTGAAGGGGTTTCACTTGGATTTCCTTATTTTGGTGTAATTCAATTGCACTACTGGAGATCACTGAAGCATTAAAGAATATCTCCTGGCATTTTAAATTGGCCTAAGAGATTCTGAGAATAAGCATGAATTATGCAAAGAGTATATTAGAAGAATTTATTGAGACATTTACTCGTGTCTTCTGTCTTTCCCTGTGGAGACTTTAAAAAAAAGAGATAACACAAAGAATTACCAATGAGAATTGATCTTAAAATGTACATTTAGATTTTTATTAATTTCATTTTTAACACTTTCTTTTTTACTTTACTTATACAAGTGAAGAGTAATGGGCTTGCGGGTAAAGCCCAGGGCTGGCACTCTGGAGATAACGGTTCTGTTCCTGATGCTGCCTGTTGTGTAACGCTGGACAAGTCACTTACCCCTTTTCTTTGCTTCAGTTTCCCTTGCTGTAAAATGGAGCAAATAATATTTACCTAAGGGAAGAGACCTGGAAATATGATAGTGGAAAAAGGAAGGGGGAGAGATGAGACATAGGAGCTGAAGAGGGGAGGAGATTGAAACAGAAGGGAGAATTTAGGTAGAAAAACTGCAGTTATCAATATTGCAATCAGGGTAGGTTGCAGAGGTTAACCCTCTAACCGTGTGAAAAGTACCAGTGACAGGGTGGGTTCCAAAGTGCTCTGTGGATTGGGAAGCCATCCCTTGTGATGTGTATGCTGCTGTGAGATTGCGGTCTATTTTTCTCTAGTAGCTGGTAAGAAATTGCAAAGTCAGAGCACTGTAGCTAAGAAGAACTCATATTTTTTTCCCCAGACAACAAATAAATAAAGTACCATCTTCAGTTTGCCCATACCACAGTGCTTTCTGCTGTGGATTTTGGAAGGTGCATTCCAAGGTCAGCGCAATCATTATTCTCTCATATGTGTCATCACTGTTTATTTTTAATTTGGGACTGGTAAATAAGGCTTTAATGGGATTTTAATGGCATGTTGGACACACTTCAGTGTCCAGAGATGTGGCATCATATCCAGGAATGTCATTATCTGGATTAATTATCAATAGCAGGCAGATATCATTAGGGAGATGTGAAAATGAGGGAGGTAGTAAATGAAATTTACTGGGCAGAGATGCTGGAGGAAAAATAATAAATGAAACAACATCTGAGATGCTGCTGATGGGTGTGTCCAAATCTTTTTTAGTTTGAAATTTTCCATTAGAGCTGACACTCCTTCTGCTGCCCCAGAACCCACCCTGACTGAAAGACTTTTATTGCCAAGAAGTGTAGGCCAAATTCCTCTTTCATGGCTGTAACTATCCAAACACAGGTAACATACAGACTGAACCAGATTGTATTTTTACCTCATGTTAGCTGGTGGCTTTCAACCTTGACCAGACAGCATATGTTAATATACTCCTAGTTTGTCTACACTAATAATTTAACACATTTTACCTAACACATATTAAAAACACCCCTTTTTCCTACTGGGATATGGCCTAAGGGAGTCAAAATACATCTAAAGAATGTTTTAACAGATATAATTTACATGTCCCCTATTGCTTTGTCAGCCCTGGCAAACCATCAGTTTAACATATATTGGTTAAAACATTTTCTAATATATGAATTTAAACATGGTTTTATTGTGGATAAGAACAGCTGTGTTTAAAAATGTATTAGTTGGTCTTGATTAACTATAAATCAAGACCAGGTAATGAGATTTTAAACATGACTTATCCCTCTCTATACTGAGTACTGTAGAGACTGGAGACTCACAGGGACTAAACTGTGCTGCTTAACATCATGTTCAGAAAAAATGTGTTACTAACATGATGCATTTTCCCATTCATGTGTAATGTTGCACTGATTGAAAAAGAAACATTTTGGACCAGTTCAACAAAATGAAATTAAATATTTAGATTTTGGAAATGTCAGAGTATCTTGTTTCAGTCAAAAATGTGGGGAGTCATACAACTAGCTATACAAAGATGTTCTGATGCATACAGATATTTGGATATTTACTGTCCTAGACAGTTGATTTCGTCCATCATTAAATCTGTGACACTTACTTTTATGGTACAATTTATGGCCAAAACAAACACACAATAAAATATGTAGTTTAAAAACTCCATGTAGTTAAATATGTAGTTAAAAATATCCAATTATTCTGGTCACTGACTGGAGCAATATAATAGATTTACCTACAAAACAAAACCATAAGTGTTTTTTGTGGGGACTTTGTATGGTTCAGTCATGAGATCTCTTAGAGAAAATACTGTGCCCTTCTGCAGCGTGCATGCTGCTTTACAAGGAACATGATACATTTCCCCTCAAAATACACCAGAGAAGTTCAAGACTGCAAATCATAGGATGCTATTCCAAGAAAATTAAATGTATTCCTAATTAGCAACATTTTCTGAGTTTGAGAAGCTTTCTCAAGAACAATCAGCCAGCTCTTCACAAATCTTTAGCATTGTTTCTTTTAATAGGAAGCTATTGAAGATAGTCAAGGCTAAGATTAGACACTATGTAGCAGGGATGGAATAGTGTTAATTAAATTAGCCAGGCCATGATGAGGGAGAAGTGAACAAATGGGTTAGATCAAACAGAGGTTGTTTATCTGATCCAAATGATAAAATAACATCAAACACTTGCATGACTCCTTCAATCCAAGGAGCTCAAAGTGTTTTACAAACACTAGGACAGATCCTCAAGGGGAGCATAACTGCAGGATGTGGCCATCAGTGTTAATTAAGTCTCACAACATCCTGGGGTAGGCAAGAACTAAAGATGGGCACAAAACAAAACCTGGGATCCAAACACAGAGGCTGATCCAATTTTACAAATGGCCCCTATCTTTGTATTGATCTGATTTAAAATGCTGGATTTGCAAAATCCCATGTTGTGGTGTGTTTGATATCTGTGCTCTTCTTTTTATTACTGGAACCTTTTAAGAATCTGGCCCATTTGCAGTCCACAAAAGGAAAGCAAAAAAGATATTTGACAGTCCTAGAATTCTATATAAATATGAAAAAAAGAATCTGGTTTTATCTAGCAGTGGGCTCCTGACCTCAGTGAGACCGAAAATTACTTTGATCAAATGGCTGAAAAAGGTTAACAGATTAAAAGGGATTTCTTCCACCAAAAATCAAGAGGTAACCAGAAGAAAAGACATCAAAGCCAGCCCACACAATGCTCAGGAAGTTTTGAATTTAAATGAAAAGGAATCTTAGAACTAAAATTAAACAATTCACTTTGGCAAAGGGAGAAACCCTGCATTTCTCAGTATCCAGATCTAATAGGAACGTGCTAAATTACCATCTTGTCTGGACTAAATATCTGGGTTCAGGACCCCCAACTTTAAATACCATCTTAAATTTAAATCTGAATAAAAGGATGTCATCAAGTTAAAAATATGCTGTATTTTTAAAATGCCACTATCAGTGAATTAATAAACATGATTTTTTTTAAAACTTAATTGATGTATTGCTCTTTTATGCTGCTTACATTTTTATGCTTCCCTCAAAGCTTATGTAACCCACACACCTCCTGGGTGTAGTGTTCTGTCTCATCTAGTGGCACCGAGACCACTTAAAGAGAGAGATAAAATTAGTCTGCTATACAGCCTTAGCTAATGGTTAGTTGGCTTTTAGCTCATGGGGTAGAGGCTCATGCACTAAACTGCAGAAGTCCCTGGTTCAATCTTGCCCATTGACAACCAGGGTCTGTCGGCATTACACTTACACAATGAAGGATAGACTTATTAGTACTATTTTATTTCTAGTCTTTTTTTAATGTCAGACTCTCATGCACTAGAAAAATCCATATTTGTGCTGTAGACACTTCAGGGGGAATTTTCAAACTAAAATCAGTTTTCTTGGGAATGCTGAGCAATGATCATAGCAACACTTTCTTTCACCTTAGTTTTCACTGAACCCCATTATTATACAACGTAAATGTTGGGATTATATCAACAAAACAATGTCCCTTTAACTTAAAAGTAGTGTTGAGCCAGCCAGTCAGAACTTTCTCTCTTCAGAAGTCACTGACGCCTGATTATTGGTTCCAAGTTCAGAGGCATAATCAGAATTATCTTGCCCTGTCAAAAAAAAAAATCCAATCCAGGATTAATGTGAGACCTAGAGGACACTTTTACAACAATATCTGCATTTATATAATGACTCACCCCAAAGAAAATCATTATACAAGCTTACAAAAACCATTGTGCTCACCACTGAAATGCAACTGCCTCTGGGGTGGAATGTGACAGCTCCTTAACAGCATTGTAACAACACCATAAAAAAATTTAGAACTGGAATTGAAGACAAATAGTGTACTGTATTTTAACACTATTGACCATTACAGAACTTTTCAAACTTTAATTATTCTTCCAACATTGCTGCAAAGTAGATGATTAAGTATTATTATTCCCATTTTATACTTTGCAATTGAGGTACAGAAAGATTGTTATCAGAGCTGGTTCAAATATTCAGAATTTCAATTTTTAGGTGTCCTGTTTCCCCAAGATTAAAGCTAAAGAGTCGTTTCTACCAAGCTATGTAGTCAAACCTCTTAGTCACTTTCTTTCTCTTATTCAAGAATCATTATGTTGTCTCCTTGGCTAGGCTCTTTCAGCTACTGTCATTTTATGTAATACTACAGAGAGCTGTCTGTATTTTCCCTGACTGTATGCTGCTAATGAGGATGGGGGGAAGCATCTCATGTCATACATAGTGGTAACATGAAAATTCACAAGCAAAGGTAGGCAGGGCTGGAATAAAGCAAACTGGAAAATGGTCACCTCCTCATTGTACCTTGTAAATGCTTGTCCACTAAACAACCACTAAAGATGTCCATCATATTTGCTGCTCTCCAGATTGTCTATTCTTCCTCTAATGGCTCGGGGAAGGGGGGGGGGGGGAGGAGGCAGAAGGGAGAGAACCTGGTGGTGCAACTTGTATTCTTTGTTGAGTGATGGAGACAATAAAATAATTCAAAGTTGAAGAAAAAGTGGAAATATAACGCACTGTACATATATACAAACATCAAGCAGATTTCATGGGACAGAGGAGCATCAGGGAGCACTTGAACTTTGCAGGTTTTCAAAGTGCCTACAAGCTCAATCCAAAAAGAATAAGCCTCAATAAAAAGGCTTTGCTCTGTTGAAAATATCCCAGAATACTTGGGGCAGGGAAAAGGAGGGTGCAACTACAATGTGCTGACTATTGCAAGATATGCAAAGAAAGCTTGTGCTACTGCTGCTCTCCTTGTGTTTGGATCATGGCTGATTTATGGTGTGTATGGCCCCTCTGTCCACAATCCTATCTGTGAACAATGTTCCTGTTTTCCTCCTTCCTCTCCCCCACCCATGCCATGGTATCACTTCTGCAGCATGTAGGTATGCACAGTCCCCCTCAGCTGCATCACTTCTGGCTGGTCCACCCGGACATCAATATTAGCACCTGCAATTCTACTGACATCAGTACAATCGCACCTGGTTACATGAGTTTGGCCCATTGTTTCTATTGTGTTCGTGATTTGAAAGCCAACATTCCTGGGTGGTGAATATCATAATCCCCATTTAAACAGGTGGGAAAAGTGAGACACAAAGGGGTTGAGGCCCAGATCCTCAAAGGTATGAAATCAAAGGGAGTTAGGCCCAGGTCCTCAATTTATTTAGGCACCTGAGTTAGTCACAGAGTGGTGAATAGAACACACACCCTGTTTCACAATCCTGTTCCTGATTGACTAGTCTTCCTTCCAAAAATATTGTAAATAAGCAATGGACACCAGCAGCCTTACGCAATGTCCCTGTAAATGAGATCATAATTCGCATCGTTCTGCATTGACCACATGCTACCACGGAGCAGTGGTGCTCACTCACACCAAACAGACATGTCCTGGCTATTTCCAAGCACCCTATTCCACTGCATTTTTCCTTTAGTGCAATTGCTTTCAAAGGTTACTGTACATCAGGAACAAATCATCCCTTCTGTGCTCTGGTAGTGAGTTTCTGGTGTGCATTTAGCAGAGTTTCAGGAACAGCTGGTAATTTGCATTATCTGTGAACCATCTGAATCCATGGCAAATTCATTACCAGCTCCCTGGCTCATTACAGATCCAGAAGGCCACTTGATGCAACTCCACCCAGCATTGTGATGTGCTTTGTGATAAGAATTACATAGAAATCTGTCCAGCATTCTCTTTTTTTTTTTTTTTTTAAAACCCTTGATTTATATGATCCCGTCAAACATATAATGATACCAATGCTCGTCTGCTTTAATAAATAGCTGTTTGCAAGACTATAACTTTAATTTATTATGATATAATTAGCAGTGCTATTAATATTTGCAATGCTTAGTGTCACCAATTTTATTGCTACAAACTTCGTTTATAATGAATAGAATAACGCTATCAGGCATCAGTATTCATTTACTCAATGTCTCTTCACCAATATATCACACTTTATGGTCCAGAATGAGGAGTAGGAAAGAGAGGATCTACAAAGGTTGCAGAGTTTATTTCAAATATATAAACATATGTGTCTTTGGTTTTATTTAGCTAATTTTCTTCTGATGAAAGGTTTCAATTTACAATCCTGGAAACTGAAGTCCTCTTTTTAAACACAGAACAAGAACAGGGTGTGCACTGGGAATGCAAGTTTCCTTCTCCAGTTAGTGTATATCAGAGCCTGACTGCAGGGATCACCAATATCTCTAGCCATAACCAATTGCATGCCAGAGCATAAGGTCTGTTCATTTATGGAATAGTCTCGCAGTGGATATGGTGCAAACATTGGCAGTTGAAACATTTACAGCCGGATTTAACAAAGCTTTGGAGATTACATAGTAATGAGTTTTCCTGCCATGACCCCAGGATATGGATTAGATGATCTGACTGAGATTTTTTTCATCTGTCTTTTCTGTAATTCCATCACAATGCTCCGCAAAACCCAACAACAACCAAAACTAATCTTCTATAGTCCTATTATTGTAGTATCAGATCAATTCTCAAGCATTAGTGGATTTAGCCTCACAACATTCCTGTGAGGTAAGAAGGACTATTGTCCCTGTTTTACTGGTGGGGAACTGAGGCACAGGGAGGCTAAAGTGACTTGCCCAAGGTCACACAGGAAACCTGTGGCATAGCAGGGAATTCAACATGGGTTTCCAAGTCTTAGGCAAGTATCTTAACCACTAGACCATCCTTCAGTCTAAAAATACAAAGAGACACAACTGGTTTGCAAATTGGATACTGTCCCCATTACAAGGGAGGTGCCTCATCCAGTAACACAGGTTCTGAGGAGGTGATAAAATGAGAATGTGACTGTGAAGGTAGGTAATGATAAGTAATATTCTCCTCCTAAAGTTCCTCTGTGCATCTACAACTTAAAGCCATTTCCCATTCCACAATCTGACAGGTGTCAGTGTAAGAGCCTTCTTTTTTGCTGCACCTGACCTCTGGGATTACCTTCCTCTATTTCTGTGTTTCACTAATACTTCATCCATTTTCCAAATCTTCCCCCATCCTGAAGCTTCTCCCTGGGACAGGGGCTGCTGGGGAGCCGGGCTTCCCCCATGCTGCGGCTTTTGCTGGGAACAGGTTCGGGGGCTGGTGAAGGGGGATTACCCCATCCCGTGGATTCTGCCAGGGCAGAGTCGGGGGCTGCTGCTGGGGGGGCTTCCCCGTCCCACGGCTTCTGCCAGGGATGGCGGGGGGAGGGAGCTGTGGAGTTTCCCCCATCCCGCGGCTTCTGCTGAGGATGGGGTGGTGGTGGGGCGGTGTGGGGGCTTCCCCTATTCCACGGTTTCTGCCGGGCACGGGGTCGTGAGGCATGGGGGCTTCCCTGCCCCACCTGCTGGGTGGAAGTCAGGGGACCCCAGTTGGCCAGGGCCCTTGGCTGGGGCCCGGTGGGCCCAGTGGCTAATCTGCCACTGACTGCACTACAGTATTTTCTCTAACATATTATGAAGCACAGTGAGGGTAAATGTACAGCCTGGCCCCTAACTGACCTCCACAAATGCATGTGTAAAACTTTGCATGCACATATTTGTGTCTATACTTTGCAGTTGCAAACATAGGATAGAAAGTGCACCCTCCTGCGCATCTGAAATAGATCACATGAGTTTTGCACATTCAGATTCTAACATTTGAACACACATAATGTCTGACTATTTAACAGGCACATACATATCAGTGTTTGCACACAAGTAGGCACATGCAGAGTGCAACCACTATCTTGTACAGATACCAGATTGCATGCACACAAGGAATTAGAGCCATTTAAGAAGGCCAAAGAAATGTTTATGTACGTGCACAAACAGAAACACATTTTGTGCCTGTTGTTAAGTGTTTAGTTAGTAGACCAACCACTTGAGAAATCATCATGAAGTCCACTGTATAAATAGAACTGGTGGTTGTTGCATTGGAGTCAGGTATTTCTTCTGACAATAGCTTTAGAGATAATTTAGCACATAGCCATATATTAAAGGTCAGCCAGAGATTTCTTGGACTTTGTTAGAAGAATTGTTTTTTTATTTCTCATCACTGAGTTGAAGCTCTTGTAATACTTGAAGTAATTCTAGTCATGATTAAATTGCTTTGTGCTGTAACTTGTGTTGTATGTACTATCACAGTGATATGCTGCTGTCGGAGTTGCCTCCCTGAAAAGAAATACATCTAGGGATGATTAGGTGTTTGATACAAGAAAAATATGGAGACCTTTTACAAAATACAGTATCAGGTCCAAGAGGTGAATATAGCTGGACCGCTTGGTAATAGTGACCATAATATAATTAAATTTAACATCTCTGTGGCAGGAAAAACTCCACAGTGGCCCAACACTGTAGCATTTAATTTCAGAAAGGGGAACTACACAAAAATGAGGGGGTTAGTGAAACAGAAATTAAAAGGTACAGTGCCAAAAGTAAAATCCCTGCAAGCTGCATGGAAACTTTTTAAAGATACCTTAATAGAGGCTCAACTTAAATGTATACCCCAATTTAAAAAACATAGTAAGAGAACCAAAAAGGAGCCACCGTGTTTAAACAACAAAGTAAAAGAAGCAGAGGCAAAAAGGCATCATTTAAAAAGTGGAAGATAAACCCTAATGAGGAAAATAAAAAAAACCCATAAACTCTGGCAAATGAATTGTAAAAATATAATTAGAAAGACCAAAAAAGAATTTGGAAGAACAGCTAGCCAAAAACTCCAAAAGTAATAGCAATTTTTTTTGTAAATACATCAGAAGCAGAAAGCCTGCTAAACAACCAGTGGGGCCACTGGACGATTGAGGTGCTAAAGGAGCACTCAAAGACAATATGGCCATTGCAGACAAACTAAATGAATTCTTTGTATTGGTCTTCACTGTTGAGGTAGTGAGGGAGATTCCCAAACTTGAGCCATTCATTTTGACAGATCTGAGGAATTGTCCCAAATTGAAGCGTCATTAGAGGAAGTTTGGGAATAAATTGATAAACTAAACAGTAATAGATCTCCAGGACCTGATGGTATTCACCCAAGAGTTGTGAAGGAACTCACATGTGAAATTGCAGGAGTACTAACTGTCATCTGTAACCTATCATTTAAATCAGTTTCTGTACCAAATGACTGGAGGTTAGCTAATGTGTTGCCAATTTTTTAATAGGGCTCCAGAGGTGACCCTGGCAACTACAGTCCAGTAAGCCTCACTTCAGTACTGGGCAAATTGGTTGAAACTATTGTAAAGAACAAAATTGTCAGACACATAGATGAATATAATTTGTTGGGAAATAGTCAACACGGTTTTTGTAAAGGGAAATCATGCCTCACCAATCTACTAGAATTCTTTGAGGGGGTCAACAAGGATGTGGATAAAGGAGATCCAGTGGATATAGTGTATTTAGATTTTCAGAAAGCCTTTGACAAGGTCCCTCACCAAAGGCTCTTAACCAAAATAAGCAGTCATGAGATAAGAGGGAAGGTTCTCTCATGGATTGGTAATTGGTTAAAAGATAGGTTTCAGAGTAGCAGCCGTGTTAGTCTGTATTTGCAAAAAGAAAAGGAGTACTTGTAGCACCTTAGAGATTAACAAATTTATTAGAGCATAAGCTTTCGTGAGCTACATCCAATGAAGTGAGCTGTAGCTCATGAAAGCTTATGTTCTAATAAATTTGTTAGTCTCTAAGGTGCCACAAGTACTCCTTTTTTTTTTTTTTTTACTGTAAGGAGAGTGATCACTTAAGATGAGCCATCACCAGCAGCAGGGGGAGAAAGGAGGAAAACCTTTCATGGTGACAAGCAAGGTAGGCTATTTCCAGCAGTTAAAAAGAACATCTGAGGAACAGTGGGGGGTGGGGTCGGGGGGAGAAATAACATGGAGAAATAGTTTTACTTTGTGTAATGACTCATCCATTCCCAGTCTCTATTCAAGCCTAAGTTAATTATATCCAGTTTGCAAATTAATTTCAATTCAGCAGTCTCTCATTGGAGTCTGTTTTTGAAGTTTTTTTTGTTGAAGGATAGCCACCCTCAGGTCTGTAATCGAGTGACCGGAGAGATTGAAGTAAACTGAAGCAAATACTCACCAGCAACCACACACCACACAACAGAACCACTAACCCAGGAACCTATCCTTCCAACAAAGCCCATTGCAAACTCTGTCCACATATCTATTCAGGGGACACCATCATAGGGCCTAATCACATCAGCCACACTATCAGAGGCTCCTTCACCTGCGCATCTACCAATGTGATATATGCCATCATGTGCCAGCTATGCCCCTCTGCCATGTACATTGGTCAAACTGGACAGTCTCTACGTAAAAGAATAAATGGACACAAATCAGACGTCAAGAATTATAACATTCAAAAACCAGTCGGAGAACACTTCAATCTCTCCGGTCACTCAATTACAGACCTGAGGGTGGCTATCCTTCAACAAAAAAACTTCAAAAATAGAATCCAACGAGAGACTGCTGAATTGGAATTAATTTGCAAACTGGATACAATTAACATAGGCTTGAATAGAGACCGGGAATGGATGAGTCATTACACAAAGTAAACTATTTCCCCATGTTATTTCTCCCCCCCACCCCAGCCCACCCCACCCCCCACTGTTCCTCAGATGTTCTTGTTAACTGCTGGAAATAGCCTACCTTGCTTGTCACCATGAAAGTTTTTCCTCTCCCCCCCCACCCCGCTGCTGGTGATGGCTCATCTTAAGTGATCACTCTCCTTACAGTGTGTATGATAAAACCCATTGTTTCATGTTCTCTGTGTGTGTATATAAATCTCCCCACTGTATTTTCCACCAAATGTATCCAATGAAGTGAGCTGTAGCTCACGAAAGCTTATGTCAAATAAATGTGTTAGTCTCTAAGGTTCCACAAGTACTCCTTTTCTTTTTGGTTAAAAGATAGGAAACAAAGAGCAGGAATAAATGGTGAGTTTTCAGAATGGAGAGAGGTAAATAGTGGTATCCCCCAGGGATCTGAACTGAGCCTAGTCCTATTTAACATATTCATAAACGATCTGGAAAAAGGGGTAAACAGTGAGGTGGCAAAAATTTCAGATGATACAAAACTACTCAAGATAGTTATGTCCCAGGCAGACTGCAAAGAGCTACAAAAGGATCTCACAAAACTGGGTGACTGGGCAACAAAATGACAGATGAAATTTAATGAAATTTAATGTTGATAAATGCAAAATAATGCACATTGGAAAACATAATCCTAACTATATATATACAATGATGGAGTCTAAATTAGCTGTTACCACTCAAGAAAGAGATCTTGGAGTCATTGTGGATAATTCTCGGCAATCATCCACTCAATGTGCAGCGGCAGTCAAAAAAGCAAACAGAATGTTGAGAATCATCAAGAAAGGGATAGATAATAAGACAAAAATATCATATTGCCTCTATATAAATTCATGGTACGCCCACACCTTGAATACTGCGTGCAGATGTGGTCGCCACATCTCAAAATAGATATATTGGAATTGGAAAAGGTGCAGAAAAGGGCAACAAAAATGATTAGGGGTATGGAATGGCTTCTGTATGAGGAGAGATTAATAAGACTGGGACTTTTCAGCCTGGAAAAGAGGCAACTAAGGGGGAATATGATAGAGGTCTATAAAATCACAAGTGGTATGGACAGAGTAAATAAGGAAGTGTTATTTACTCCTTCTCATAATACAAGAACAAGGGGCCTTCAAATGAAATTAATAGGTAGCAGGTTTAAAACAAACACAAGAGCGTGTTTTTTCACGCAACACACTGCCAACCTCTGGAACTCCTTGTTAGAGGGTGTTGTGAAGGCCAATACTATAACTGGGTTCAAAGGGTTCATAGATAGAATCATGGAAGATAGGTCCATCAATGGTTATTAGCCAAGATGGGCAAGAATGGTGTCCCTAGCCTCTGTTTGCCAGAAGCTGGGATTGGGTGACAGGGCATGGATCACTTGATGATAACCTGTCTATTCTTTCCCTTTGGGGCACCTGCCATTGGCCACTGTTCAGAGGACAGGATACTGGGCTTGATGGACCTTTGGTCTGACCCAGAATGGCCGTTCTTATGTTCTTAAAATGTTCAGATACAGGAATGAGATGATATGTCTTGAAATTCTTATGTAGAATTCTATATTGGGTAATAGTTAAGATTGTCTGTTTGACCCTGGAGTTTCAACTGAATATTAGTTTCCCTTGAGATGTTATTTACAGATAGTATGACATTCAGTGGAAAAACAGGTAAATAGTTTTTTTTTCAGGCACATAATGCTTTAGGCCTGATCCAGTAAATCACTTAAACAGATGTGTAACTTTATGCACGAGTGATCTTCCTGAATTCAGTGGAACAAGTTAAGTCCCTGCTTAGTGGTTGGGCATATAGGGGCTTGAAGAAGTATGGTTACCAAACAAGTTGTGGAATCCCCATCTCTGTAAGTTTTTAAAGAAAGGTTACACAAACACACGTCAGGGATGGTCTAATTATATTTGGTCCTACCTCAGTGCAGGGAGCAGGACTAGATGTCCTTTTCAGATCTCTTATAGTCCTACATCTCTACGATTCTATGAAACATGACACCAGTATGACTCCTATGTCCCCAATAATGTCAGAAAGAAAAGATATGGAATATGAGAAAAATTCTCTATGTTAACATTGCCACTGAAGTTGAGGGTGCCTACATTCAATGCTAAATTATTATATAAATCAGAGAGGCAATGAAAATAACTACAGTTTTAATGAAGACACTGACACAGAAGACAGACTAATGTAAATAAGTATATAGACATCTGGCTTCCTTTTATTGAATTTTCATATCAAGTACATTTATCCTATTATAAAATCAAAATTCTTTCTTTTTTATGTTCAGGGTACACTTGAATATAAGAATCTTTGAAAAGATGGATTAGACAACATAGCAAAAACTGTGATTTGACATCTTCCTGAAGAAGAAAAGACTTGATGACTAGAGTTCCTGTCATCCCCGACAAAGGATGACAGTTCTAGTAATAAACCATAGGGCATAGAAACTCAGTGAGCACAAGGCTGGCTAAAACTCTGATTCATGTACTGTAGAGTTGATGTATTAACATAATTTAATTTTATGTAAATGTCAATATCTGCCAAGCATCACAAAGTTACCACAAATATCTCCGGTTGCACATGTAGGGAACAACTACGGTAATCTCAGATACCAAGCTGTGATAACTATTGGCAAATACTGACCTTTCAATTCAAACTACAGCACAGAATAGAAGGGAGGGCAGAATATAGATTATATTATGGGCTGGCAATCAGCAAACTTCATTCGCACAGCTCCACCAATACACCTTAGTTCTCTTACTCACAGCAGTCTCTACCATTGCATTCCTGAGTGCCTGTCATTGCAATTTGGGCCACTTTTGAGCAATGAAAAACAATTGTGTTGAAATGTATTTGGTGTTCTGTTTTTGGACATGCAAAGATTTAGGATAAGATCTCCCAAGTTCACTTCCACTTTTGGCTTGGGCTAAAATTTGAAATCAAATCTTCAAAGGTGCAAGGCATTCACCCACATCACCATTTCAACTACCTTTGGCTTTCCCTTGGTTAGTTTTAATCTGATTTAGAAGAGATTGCCGGTGTCAGTCTTTAGTTTTATCATATTAAACATTGTCTGCTTTGGATTTGGGGCATTGTCATGATGTGTCTTTTAGTCCATTCTGCAATGCCAGTTAAGTCATGGCTGGCACTGATATGCCCAAACCAGCTCCCCTAAGACAATTTATACTTGTAGTGGCTGCCTTTAAAGCAAAGAAAGATCAGCTCATATATAATGGATTTCATAGCAGAGAAGGCCAACTGAAAGTTGTAAATTGAAAAGTCATCCTTGATCCGACACAAAGATTGAGAGTGGGTCAGTCACCTCTAATTAAAATATCTCCCATTTAGAAATTACCTGGGATGTGTGTGCTTCAGTCAAGTAATAACTAGTTTCTACTTATGTGTGAAGAAAAAGGACCAGGGGTATTTCTATGACTAATATAATTGCATATTTTTATACGAGCTAGGATAAAAACTTATATGCTATCATTCCTCATGGTTCAAGGCATAAACCCATAACACATCTGAGATCAGGATGGAATTACTCCCTACCCCCTTCATGGAATAGTATGGAACAATTAGCTGCATTTTGCACCTTCTTCTGAAGCATCTGGCATTAACTACTGTTGGAGACAGGAAATTTGGACTGCATGGACCATGTTTTTACTATGATTTTACTATTACAGACCATGAATTTTCATCTTAAATACAACAGTCCAGATTTGCACTAATTTGCAGTCTGTCACTCAACAGCAGTCAATGGGCTGGATTCCGTTCTCACTTTCACCAGCTCCATTAACAATAGAAATTGTTACTGAACAGAGCAGAATTGAGTTTAATGAGATTTCATGCAGTATACATTAGGACAGAATTTGGCCTGCTGTGCTTTTGTTTCCATACTGCTGCTGTTGTCGCTGGCAGGAAATTCACTATTAACTTCATTTGCCCCAGTGTTTTAATCAGTCAGATACGTTTATTTGCAGTGCCTAACACAATGAGGCCCCAATCTTGGTTGAGATCTATGGGCACCATCAGACTATAAATAAATAATATGCTTAGAAGTTTGAGTAACAGGACAAGCAACAATTGGATCCCCAGCAGCAGTCATTACTTGCCCTTCTGAAAGTCACTATAAACTCACTACCCCCTTGCTTTTTCATCTGTAGAGTGGGGAAGATAATACTTCAGACCTCAACTGAGATGATGTGAGGATTAAATGACTACATCTATACCATGCTTTGAATCCTCTGGTAAAAGTTCTCTAGAACTGAAAGGTATTTTTACTCTTCTAACTCAACTGAATATTTACTTATTGTGTGCATTTGGGATTCAACATAAATGAAAATCAGTATCTTTTGACATCTGGACATGGATAAGAGGATATTCATCATGATGCCTTATTTCTCCTCCCTTCAATAGGTGACTTTCTAGGAAAATGGTGGCCACAAGCTAGAGAAATATTGATTAAGTAATTAATATGTTATGACAAACCAGCAGAGATGCAACTATGCAACTAAGCAAAAGCCAAACAAGAGGTGTGTATCAGACAATCCAGTTGCTTTGTACCATAGAAGTAAATGAGATAACTCTGAGAAGAATGAGAAAAGTTTCAACACTTAAAAGATACAACTAGGGAAAGAAAACTTGGCTGATTTTAATCAATTGAGATTATGGTGTCTTCTGACTCCCTTACAGCAAAATGGAGTAAACCTTGCTATTCTAACCACCCAAATACTTCCAATTCTGTGAGGGTGCTCTTTTATGTAAGCAGTAAACTCAAAAATACAAACATAAATAGGCCAAGCCATACAAATATGTTCCTCAGAGCCCCCGACCCTAACACCTGATCAACACAACCTTCTTCAGAATAACATAAACTCAACACCTTAAAAGGAGGGTAAGTAGGCTGAGGGGCACCTAATTAGATTTCAACTGATAGAACCTCCTTTTCTGCTGTCTCTGAACCCTGGTGATAATTAACCCTTGAATCAGAAAGCTCTTAGCTGGCTCAGTGGCACTCCCTCATAGGGATACATTTGAGGGTGGTGCTGCAAGGTTTCTAGGTTCCCCTCCAAGAGTCTCCAAAAGATCTGTACATCTCATCATTGACGGGTATAAACCAGGGCTGATCTTTCCTTTTAACTTTCAAGTCCCCAATCAAGAAGTTATGTTATAAATTCTGAATTCCTAACACTTCCAAGAATGGTATGTGGACTGGGGCATGAGTTACTTTTCTGTCCAGTCTTGGAGCCTAAATGTAGTGGCAGCTGGAAATTAAGCAATGAGTTCTTTAAACTAACATAGCCACTGAGCATTTCCTTGTGTTTAAAGCCATTTGTGCTATAAACTAGAGGTGAATCAACTTTTATGTTATTATGGTGCAACATCATACATAAGATGAATAAAAGAGTTGATATGTATCTTTACAGAACTTCATATGAGAGTGTCTTTGGGCCTGAAATTCTATTCCCACTTCAACTTTCTGAGAAAGGAATAATAATAATTTTCACTTGAAAACCTAACATGGGAACAGTCCACAGTCCCCATATAAGGTCGGGGTCCCAATTTGGTAGGCTCTGTATAAACACATATTAAGAGGAAATACCTCCTCCAAAGAGCTTTGGCCCAGATCCTCAAAGGTATTTAGGCTCCTAACTTCCATTGACTTCAATCCTTAGAAGATCTCTATGCAAGCCAGATAGACAAAGGATGGGAGAAAGGCAGGGTCAACTGTTCTCATTTTACAGGTGGAAAACAGAGGCCCAGAGCATCCAAGGGCACACAGGAAATATATGGATCTGAACTTTGATTTACTGGGTCCAGACTACTCAACCATGAGACTATCGCTAAAGGAAGAAAGAAGAAAAGAATGAAGCCACCCAAACTCCCTTTCATCTTCTTGAATATTGTGGAGTCAAGACTCACAAATTGTTAGGTCCATAACTGACTAAGGAGAAACTGTGAAAAAGGGGGGCTGAGAGGGAAGAAAATAAATTCCAATGGATAAACTGATGCAGGTTATGTCAGCCTCGCAGTAGGACAGAAATCCCTCTGTACCTAAAATATATTGTGCTTTAATACTGACATATACCACCATGGTCAGCTGGGATCAAACCTAGTCCCTCCGCACCAAACGCACAAGCCTCTACCCACGGGGGTTAAAAGAAGTCTCCCAATCATAAACTGTTGTAATCACCGGGCAAGTCACTAGAGAGGGAGACAGGATGACAACTTCAGCCACTGTGTTATATCCATTAGCATAGAGGTTCATTTAGCTAGAAAAATTATTTCTTTTTTTTTTTTAAAACCACTGGTTAGTGTGTTTCAGAGTAGCAGCCGTGTTAGTGTGTATGCGCAAAAAAGAAAAGGAGTACTTGTGGCACCTTAGAGACTAACAAATTTATCTGAGCATAAGCTTTCGTGAGCTACAGCTCACTATCCGATGAAGTGAGCTGTAGCTCATGAAAGCTTATGCTCAAATAAATTTGTTAGTCTCTATGGTGCCACAAGTACTCCTTTTCTTTTTGCGAATACAGACTAACACGGCTGATACTCTGAAACCTGTCATCGAGAATTATAACATTCAAAAACCAGTAGGAGAACACTTCAATCTCTACGGTCACTCGATTACAGACCTGAGAGTGGCTATCCTTCAACAAAAAAACTTCAAAAACAGACTCCAGCGAGAGACTGCTGAATTGAAATTAATTTGCAAACTGGATACAATTAACTTAGGCTTAAACAGAGACTGGGAGTGGATGAGTCATTACACAAAGTAAAACTATTTCCCCATGTTATTTCTCCCCCTCCACCCCACCCCCCACTGTTCCTCAGACATTCTTGTTAACTGCTGGAAATGGCCTACCTTGCTTGTCACCATGAAAGGTTTTCCTCCTCCCCCCCACTCCTGCTGGTGATGGCTCATCTTAAGTGATCACTCTCCTTACAGTGTGTATGATAAAACCCATTGTTTCATGTTCTCTGTGTGTGTATATAAATCTCCCCACTGTATTTTCCACTGAATGCATCCGATGAAGTGAGCTGTAGCTCACGAAAGCTTATGCTCAAATAAATTTGTTAGTCTCTAAGATGCCTCAAGTACTCCTTTTCTTTTTGTGAATACAGACTAACACTGCTGCTACTATGAAACTCATCAAGGATTTAAACCAATGTGGGCCTCAGATGCAAGGAGTAGCATGTAAATCACTGGTTAATGCACACTATGCAATCTTCCTCTTTACTCAATGCACACGGAAGATATAAGCCACTTATGTAATATCATGGCTGACCTGCTGACAACTAAACGGGAACCTCTAGAACTAAAAGCTGGAGTTGCTACATCTTGAGCTAAAGAAGCCAGGCTTCCCAGGTGGGGTTGTAACAGCTCCTGTACTCTGTGGAGCAAGCACAGAAGGGGAGCTCTAATTGTTAAACAAAGTTAAACTGATTTTGTGAGCCATGTAAGCCCCCCATAATAGTTCAAGAGGTTTGCAAAATCTTGAACTCCATGAGGATTTCCTTGTCCATAGTAAAAACAGTAATATGTTGATCCTGAGTAGTGCCTTCGATAAAGCAATCTTCTAACAGTGACAGTAGTTATTTTAAAGTGGTGTATCAGTGACAGACTCCAAATTCAAGCTGGGGACATGTGTTTACCAGTTGTCCTGATATTTTCGAGGCCATCCTGATATTAGGGGCTTTGTCTTATAGTTGCAACTGTACTCCCCCCTCCACACATACACACACAATCCTGATTTTTCACACTTGCTATCTGGGCACCCTACATATGATGAAGGATGGATTTTCTAAATCCAATCTCTATTTGACAGGCATGCACTCACAAAGGACATTTACAGCATGGCCACATGACATTCTCTTGTCTTGATGAAATGGAAAATAACTATCAGTCAAGATGTCACGGTCTGTATGTCAGTTGTCTGCCCAGACGTCACTGAATGGAATAATCAAAGGAAAACAGTAGCAGGGAGATGTCAGCAATTCATTTATTGGTGCCAGCTGAAAAGTAGCAATGTAAGATAGTTTCCTACATATTTGCACAAGTAACCCTGAAACCAAGACCCTAACAGTTTGAGATAATATGTTTATTGAAGAAACACACATTTATTGCTAAGAGTTTGCCCATAATCATGTGCAGGGGAGCGATCAGGGTTCTTCAAAATCACTCTGGTGAACACGGCTGCTATTTGGGTTAACCAGTCTTCGGAGATGGAACCCTAAGGAGTTAAAAATTGCCACCATGTTTCTAGGGACGTTTTAGACACTGCAACACATTTTTAATCTGACTGGTTTATCATTGGTACCTGGAGCAGGTTTCAGCAACTCAAGAATGATGTGCAGGAGTAAACCATGCCACCTCTGCTTGAGATCCTGCCAGATCTCAAATGCTCAGTAGGCATCAGGTCAGAACTTGAATAGGAAACTATAAAAAATAATCTCTGTGCTGAAGACAACAGACCCAATCACTACAGAAATTACACATTCCTCTGAGAACATGCTCTTTAAGTTGAAAAAGAACTTGCTTGATTGGTAATTGTAATGGGTCCCTTACCTACTTTGTGAGCCAGTGACTAGCAGACAACATCTTTCATTTACCCATCTACATACAAAGCCTGTAAATGACAAGATGTCAGTGGCGGAAACTCAAAATGCTGCAGGCACTGATGCTGCTGATTCTGTAGGTAATATTTTCATTTCTGAATCAGGGCAGGACCAGTCCCCAGACTGGTGCTTATGGGCACAGGGCTCGGGGGGAGTGGTTTTGTGATTCAGTAAATGTAAGCTGTTTTGGTGATTCAATAAATAATGCTCTTCTTCCTCATTCCAGTAAAAATCACTGGTGTGTAGGTGTGGAGAGGGAGAGTGGTTGTATAGGGAGATTATCCTTCCCTTGATATAAATGTATCCCTCTCATTAGTATCAATAGTACTGCACCTGCACAAAAGGGAACTTAGATTTATTGGAATTTACCTGTTACTAACCTATAATAGCTGCATTTTAAATCAATGTGGAATTGCACTAGTGACTATATATTGCTGAAATACTAATAATTATTCAAACAGATTTACTGAGGTTTAAGGATGATGTTATAATAGTTCTGTATATTTTATATGCAGTAGTTGTTACACCTCATTAAACAGGCTGGTAAATGACCCATTGCTATTTAATTAATATGCAATGAGTGTGATATTAAACCTTACATGTAAATTAAAACTTGATTTGAGTCACTTAATTATAAAGTATGATTGAAAATTTCTTTGGATTTGAACTGCATGAGCCTGTTTCTTTTACTTGGCTCCCTTCTGCTGCTCTGCTATTGTTGGGCAGATTCTATAGGGAAAAGACTTTAAAAAAAGAAATTTCAACTGAGGAAATTAAAGACAGCCCAAGTAATGACATGAAGGGGTG
The DNA here is from genome assembly GCF_009764565.3 of Dermochelys coriacea. Classification (NCBI taxonomy): domain Eukaryota; kingdom Metazoa; phylum Chordata; order Testudines; family Dermochelyidae; genus Dermochelys; species Dermochelys coriacea. Next base: position 92,078,228 of record NC_050073.1, on the reverse strand, counting down.
GGCAGAAATGAGGCCAAGCCACTAAGTACAGGCCTGGATCTGAATTTCCTCAATGCTCAGAAGTATTTGTATTTGCGGTTTTGATTCGTATCCATCTCTAGTTATGAAGGAAAACCTTAGAAGAGGAGTTTGTAATCTCTTTTTTTTTTTCAGGCTAAGAATCTTGGAGACAGAATGTTGTAATGGTTGTGGGCTAGTCAACATCATCTATTTATTCTGGTGACCCAAAATTTGAGGAAACAACCCATCAGTTAGGCCTCAGACAAGGATCAAACATCAAGAGCTCATAAACAGCTTCTACTCAGTTTACACAGGGCTGAATTTTGAATCTACTTATCTTTATGACAAAATTTTATCTTGTTAGAATGCAACTGTAAAGAGTAATGTTAGCTGATAATGACTCTGACCACAATTTTGTGATCAGTGTAGGTAAGGTAAAAGCATGTTTGGTGTGATGCTGGCAGGCCAGATGCCAGTTCTTGCCCAGGCTGCAGGCATTAGCTAAGAATTGACAGCCTCATAGCTAAAGGCTAGACCAAGTCACCTGTATGTTAGTTTTGCTCAAAGTAGTTATTAGTCTTGTATTTAGTGTTTAGACTCTGAGATGCTTATATGTTGCTGCATGTATTAATCACACTTATAATATCTATTATATACTATTATAAGGTAATATGTAAGTGTTTGCTCTGTCACTCTAAAAGTGTTTGCTCTGAAACTGTAAACCACAGAGTCAGAAGAGGAACATTACCAAATATGAAATAGTAATTTGCTACACAATGTGTTATCTCTTGCCTAACCAAAGAAGGCCCATAGACAAACCATTTGTGGAGCATCCGAGGGAAAAAGATTTTGTTGATTGCTCTCTATTCATCCATGAAGGGGAGATGTGCATGTGAACTCATCCCATCATCATGAAGTCTGGGGGAAGAGAATAAAAATCCCTGACAAGAAGAAACTGCATCTTTTTGGCTGTTTGAGCTCCGAAGGGCCAGAGACTCTAGACTGAAGCCAGAGATCCCCAGGGGCTGCCTCCTGCCCTGAAAGACACTTTGAATGGACAGATTGTCACTCTTAGGATTTAGATAGTAACTCATTTAAGTGTATATCTTTGCTTGCTTTAACCTGTAAATAACTCTTATTCCTTTTTCCTAGTTAATAAACCTTTAGCTACTTCATCACAGAATTGGCTACAGGTGTTATCTTTGATGTAAAATCTACGGTATCAGTTGATCTTGGGTAAGTGACTAGTCTTATGGGACTGGAAGCAACCTGAATGTGGTGTAATTTTTGGTGTAAATGACCATTTTTCACTAAATCCAGTTTATCTGGGTGACAAAATAGACTGGAAAGTCTAAGAGGACTGTCCGTGATTCCATGGTAAGACTGTTATAGTAATCCAGGAATCACATTTGTTATTGGTTTGGCTAAATTTAATTATAGAACATACCACCAGTTTGGGGTGTCTGCCCTGTTTTTGACAGACTGCCCTGAGGTATTTACTCACAGTCAGGAGCCACTCTAGACAGTGTTCAGAGTAGCAGCCGTGTTAGTCTGTATTCGCAAAAAGAAAAGGAGTACTTGTGGCACCTTAGAGACTAACAAATTTATTAGAGCATAAGCTTTCGTGAGTTACAGAAAGTGAGCTGTAGCTCACGAAAGCTTATGCTCTAATAAATTTGTTAGTCTCTAAGGTGCCACAAGTACTCCTTTTCTTTTTTCTAGACAGTGTGACATTCAGCACCATGTCAAATATAGTCATAGTTAAACCCTAATGGAACCAAAAGAATGATCTTAGAAACTGGACCATAATCAATTCTTAATTTCAGTGGAGATAGACAAAGGGTGAAAATACTGCAAATGTCTTCAGAATGTATCTCCTAAATCACATTTTTTAGAGACTAATCAGGGAGGAGGAGGGAGGGAGAGGAGAGGGAGAAGATAGCTGTATGAGCTGAGAGCTCTTAATGCAGGGATCGGCAACTTTTGGCACACAGCCCACCAGGGTAGGCCTCCTAGCAGGCCGGGCCGGTTTGTTTACCAGCCATGTCTGCAAGCTTGGCCGATCACAGCTCCCACTGGCTGCATTTCGCCGCTCCAGGCCAATGGGGGCTGCGGGAAGCGGCAGCCAGCACATCCCTCGGCTCACACCATTTCCCGCAGCTCCCATTGGCCTGGAGCAGCGAACTATGGTCAGTGGAAGCTGTGATCGGCTGAACCTATGGATGCAGCAGGTAAACAAACCGGCCCGGCCTGCCAGGGAGCTTACCCTGGCAGGCTGTGTGCCAAAGGTTGTCGATCCCTGTCTTAAAGCATTTTGATATAGACACAAATCTCATCAATATAGCCAGTGAAGACCTCCTAGCTTATCCTGTGCACAGTTCAGACATACTCACCCAAGATGATACTCTGTACCTATAAGTGAGGGAATTATAGATAGAAAAGACAAAATGGCTGCAGCAATGGCCAAAGCAACACAACAAAGTGTTAAATGCCTTTTTTGTTTCAGTTTTCACCAGAAAGATTAGCAATGAATAGATGACTAAAATAGTGAACATCAGTGTAAATGGGATAAGATCTGGGTCTAAAATAAGGAAAGAATAAATTAGGACTTACTTAGACAAGTTAGATGTCTTAAAGTCAGCAGACCCTGACAAAATACATCTTAGAATACTTAAGAAACTGGATGAAGAGATCTCAGAGCTATTAGCAATTATCTCTGAGAACTCATGGAAGATGGGGGAAGATATTAGAGGACTAGAAAATGGCAAATATAGTCTCTATAAAAACGGGAATAAGGACAACCCAGGGAATTATAGACCAGCCATATTAGCTTTCGTACCTGGAAAGATAATGGCACAAGTAATCAATCAATTTGTAATCATCTAGAAGATAACAATGTGAGAAGTAACAGTCAACATGGATTTGTCAAGACAAATCATGTCAAACCAACCTAATATCCTTCTTTGACCAGGTAACAAGACTTGTGAATAGGAGGGAAGTAGTTGATGTGATTTATCTAAACTTTAGTAAGGCTTTTGATATTGTCTCACATGATCCTCTCATAAACAAACTAAAGAAATATAGCCAAGAACAGGAATCAGCAACCTTTGGCATGCGGCCTGTCAGGGAAATCCACTGGCAGGCCGGGACGGTTTGTTTAGCTGCAGCGTCCACAGGTTTGGTCGATTACAGCTCCCACTGGCCACAGTTCACCATTCCAGATCCAATGGGGGCTGCAGGAAGCGGTATGGGCCAAGGGATGTGCTGGCTGCTGCTTCCCACAGCCCCCACATTTGAGAGCAACAAAAAAATGATTAAAGGTCTAGAAAAAATGGCCTATGAGGGAAGATTGAAAAAAATGGGTTTGTTTCATTTGGGAGAAGAGAAGACTGAGGACGAACAAGATAAGTCTTCAATATGTAAAAGGTTGTTGTAAAAAGAAGGGTTCCCCTTAACCAATGAGGAGAGGACAAGAAAAAAGTTTGTTTAAATTGCAACATGAGAGATTTAGATTAGACATTAGGAAAAATGTCCTAACTGTCAGAGTAATTAAGCACTGGAACACATTACCCAGTAAGGTTTCAGAGTGCTAGTCGTGTTAGTCTGTATCAGCAAAAAGAACAAGGAGTACTTGTGGCACCTTAGAGACTAACAAATTTATTTGGTCATAAGCTTTCGTGGGCTAAAACCCACTTCTTCGGATGCATGCAGTGGAAAATACAGTAGGAAGATATATATACACAAAGAACATGAAAAAATGGGTGTTGCCATACCAACTCTAATGAGACTAATTAAGGTGGGCTATTATCAGCAGGAGAAAAAAAACTTTTGTATGATAATCAGGATGGCCCATTTCAAACAATTGACAAGAAGGTGTGAGTAACAGTCGGGGAAAAATTAGCATAGGGAAATAGCAGCGTGGGCTGAGGAATGTGCTGGCCGCTGCTTCCCGCAGCCCCCGTTGTCCTGGAGCAGTGAACCGCAGTCAGTGGGAGCTGTGATCAGCCAAACCTGTGAACTCAGCAGGTAAACAAACTGGCCTGGCCCTCCATGGGGCTTACCCTGGTGGTCTGCGTGCCAAAATGTTGCCGATCCCTGGTCTAGATAATACTTAGTCCTGCCGTAAGTATAGGGGATGGGACTAGATGACCTATGACGGTCCTTTGAGTCCTACATGTTTATGATTCTATAAAATTTCCACCATAGTTCTAATTTCCTAAAGACCTATACTGCATGTAACTTGAATCTGTATACCATGTCCTATGTTCAGGGTAAGCAACGGGTAAAGAACCATTTTCCATGTATGTATAGACTCAAGTGACTCACCCCTGCCCTTACCATAGCACTGAAGATCAGGGACCTGGTTTCCTCGTACATTTAAGAATGTTCAGATGCAAAGCCAGAAAGAATGAGGTTTGGAGGCAAACTGAGTTTTCCAAACCTGACACATTTGTTTTAGGGGAAACAGCTGCCTTCCAGAATTAAAACACAACAGTTAAAATCCATTCACTGGAGCTAAAGAACATAGTTTTAAAAAATCCACTGGCTCTGGGCCTGGTTCTCAGGCAGAATAAACTCTTACAAACTCTTCTCTGAACTCTATAGCAGAAGAAGCATTAATTCTGAAAAGGTAGCTTTTTCTTTCATCTTATTCACTTTGGCAAACAGCCGGAGGCTATTTCATTATCTAAATAATTTGCAACAGTATCTACAGTGTGTTACCAAAACATTTCTCAGGTAGACTCATTTCTGAATGCTTTATTTCAGTGAAATGAGAGGAGAAGGATGTTTCTGGGAATCCTTAATGACTACTCAGACCTCAGCTGCCAGATGATTAAGAAACCATTGAGTTTTTCATTCCAGCAGCTACTCTGATGGACAGATGACATGTTAAAAAACTACAGTTCTCTATTTATGAATCTTTTTAGCTGATGTTGATCTAACTACCACATTGTATTTGGTGGAAAAATGAGACAGACATTGGATTGCTGATGGGCTCAGTGCTTTATTATTATTATTAATGGTATATTTTGCACATATACTATCATGTTTTATGTGAGGATCTCAAAGCATTTTACAAATGTGGGTACAATTAGCATTTTTTGAAGAGGAAATTGAGTCAGAGAGTTTTAGCGACCAAAGTGGCACAGTGTGAATCAGGGCTTATCTACAAAGAGGAATGGACTGGAATAGCTATTTTGGAATAAAGCATTCTGAAAAGTGATAGTGTGGAATATTTCCTCATCTGGTCACTCTATTCTGGAATAAAAGTCACTTTTGTTCCAGAAAAATTATTGTACTTCCAAAGCAGAGTGATTATTCCTGAATGTGAATTCAGAGTAACTTTTATGCTAGAATAGACTCCATACAGGGAGCTATTCCAGAATACCTTCTTCTGCAATAGCCAGTTCAATCAACTTCCCCAAAATACAGAGTAGGAAACCTGACCATTATGACTCTGCTCTAACTGCTAGACCATGCTATCTACTATAACTCCTTTTCAGGTTTCCTTCTATAAAACACTCATTGTACAGATTTAGACAGGACTTCTTGCCAAGAGAAACACTTAGGCCCAGATCCTCAAAGGCACATACGTTCCACTGATTTGTGCCAGTCAAGAGCCCACCAGCAAATCCAATGTCTGTCTCATTTTTTCCCCAAAGAGTACAATGTGGTGGATAGAGCATCAGCTAAACACTATCTTTGGTTGGAGATTTCAAAATACCACTCATGCAATATGGCAACAATGTCAGTTGTTTTTGTCGTCTTGGTTTGGTTTATATTTGTTTTCAGTGGGAGCAGGGTATTTTTGCTTGTTTGATTATTAATATCATTACTTCCCCAAAATATACTACTCTGGGAATCTCTGTTTAACAGTCCCATTATCACATGTGCTTTGGGAGCTCTCCTGTTAGAGTTCACCAAAAATCTTGTCTTGTTTATCCATCCCCAGGATCATTTCCATCTTTGTATTTCCTAGTCCATTATTAGCCCCCAGTTAGTGTCTATCCTTTGTAATATTCTGCCACTTCCCCTCTCATTTCCTGCTAGCTTCACATTATGTCTCTTTAATCCCACATCAGTCCCATTATTGAAAAGTGGACACTAGCAACTTCCTTTTCTTCAAACCTGGTACCAGTACCTCACAGGAAACTGTGCCATCCTACAAAGAGTCTGTTCTAGCCCACCCTGCTTAATCCAATTACCTTCCCCTTTCATGCTGAATGATGAAACTGGAGAGAATCACTAATTGTTTGTGTACAATTCACTAGCAGAAAAAAAAAATCCATCCAATACATTGGTCACTGTGAATTGTTTACCCTGCTCTAATATTTTTTTATTTTACAAGATGCTGTGAGGTTTAACTAATTCATATGTATTATGTGTTCTCAGAGCATTGGATGGAAAGCACTGTATGTATGGAGAAAGTGGAAATATTATGGCGTGTGGATAAAGAGATTTAACAAACAGCCCAAGAATGAGAGGGGAGAAGTAACAGTTCCACCAGCCCCGTTCAGACCAGCTACAAGTGCATGACTTATGACCAGAGCCATCCACTCAGCATATGCCCTATAGCAGTCACCAGGATCAGATGGATCAAGAAGAGGTAACATTTAGACAACTGAAGTATAAATCAAACTCTGTATGCAGCTGAGGGCCCTAAACATATCCTTCCTTCCAGGGTGAATTCCATGAACTATGACTAAAATACAAAACGGAGGGGGAGGGGAGGTTATCCCTCTCTACAGTGCAGATGGGTGGCACCTGGACTTTATGCTGCAGATCCACAAGTCTGCTTGTGAGCCACCCTCCATTCCCAATTACCATTCAGCCTCTGCACAAATTAGAGCAGCTTCAGGACTATTCTAACACATACCACCATTAATAGCCCTGCTGGGCCATTACACTGCCTGATGATTGCTGAACCACAGGATGTTCCACCAACATCCCTTCTCCCCCTGCCGTGTGCCAAGTTCAGGTCATATGCAAATAGACCAAGGTAAACACTATCTGATTGTATTTGCCTCTTGATTTGCAGTTGTGAGTGTCAAGGATTTGACCCCAGGTTACAATACAAGAATATTCCCCCAAACCATCCCCGTCTTGCATATATTCCCTCAGTTATTATCATTTGCAATACCTCTGAACAAACATTGTAGCCCCCAATAAAACCTTCCTGCATTACTATTTTCATTTCAATACATCTAGATATTTTACAGTAATAATACAACATAGCCAATGGTTTCTGAGTGATTGATTCATTATTTTCCCTCTGCTTTGAAGTCAAGAAATATTTGCTTTCCTATAAAAATGTATCACCTCCCACTCATCCCCTGCCCCATCCTCTCCACACACATAGAGGCACAAACTGCTCCCAGTGCCCATACAGACTGATACTAAAACATCTTGGAATCAACATAACAAAATCACCACAGCTGTGTCTTGACTCTCTTCTCTAGGATAAAAAGGAAAATGAGAAGCTAGTGCACGAGGGGTGGAACAAGCAATTCAGATGCAGCATGTAAAGCTGAAGACCAACAGGGTTTTCCAAGCTGCAAGCATAAATGGATTATTTTAAGCGAAAGACATAAAAAACACTGCTCACTCCATCTGTGGTCACTTACAGCTGTGCAAAGTCAGAGCAAAGCAACCAGATCAAAAAAATAGCATTTTATATACATTTTCGAATCACTTTGCACAAAGGTAAATGACTACATGAGCTGCATGGCAGTGGAAAATCGAATCTACAAAATTCCTTTAATCTATAGGCAAACAAGGAGAAGGACACATGGATCATAAAGAATTTTTCTGAATATAGCACAAATATGTAAATTATATAGCTCTACCTTTTTTTGTTGCCTGTTTGCAACACTTTATTTTATCCCCTTTTCACATTCTCCTTTCTTAGTCTCCTATTTTATTCTTTTCTATGCTACCAAGTCTCTTCTGTCTTTAGTCTCATGACTTTTCTTCTTCGCCTCATCTCTCTGATCTCCTTTCCTCTTCTATCCCTATATATGCTCAGATTTTCAAATGAATCTTAGAGGCCCTAACATATAGCTATAGCAGTAATAGCTTACAGATTTTGTTGTCTAAGTGATCGAATCCCTCTGAGTTCTAGCCTTCTAGATAACAACATAAATATAATGTCCTGGAAGGATACACTCTGTGAAGACTGTGAAACACCTGAAATGGAAAAGCCCTGTGGATTTCATTTAAGGTCTTACCATGAGCTAATAAATGCAGTCAGCAAAGCATTCTAACATGTGATCTTAGTATTATTCTTTAGTGTATTAATTAAATACTCCCAATAACCTGTGCCATAGATGTAACCCATATGTATACAGATGTGGAAGAAAAGCTAGGCCCCTGGACTCTTAGAAGGCAAGTAAATTCATGCAAGATCTTATTTCGGGAGCTACAGATTCCATTAAGGAGACAATTTCAAGATACTTTTGAAAGTACATTGCCATAAATTAACAGGAACTCACTAACAATGAACTGTATAAACACAGTGGCCTGAGCCACATAGAAAATTAAAGGTTATAAATCTAGAGCAAATATGTAACATTAGAGTGAGTCCAAAGGGTAGTTACAAATGTAATGGGCTCAGTTTTGTTGACAAAATATTCCTCAGGTACCCTCTGTCATAACTAATATGGAATATAATGTGTATAATATAAGCAATAGAGTTGGATGAGCTATTCCATACCACAGATATGTACTTAGACCAGTGTTTCCCACACTTGGGACGCGGCTTATTCAGGGAAAGCCCCTGGCGGGCCGGGCCGGTTTGTTTACCTGCCGTGTCCGCAGGTTCGGCTGATTGTGGCGCCCATTGGCTATGGTTCACTGCTCCAGGCCAATGGGGGCTGCAGGAAGCTCGCGGGCTGAGGGATGTGCTGGCCGCCGCTTCCCGCAGCCCCCATTGGCCTGGAGTGACGAACCGTGGCCAGTGGGAGCCGCGATTGGCCAAACCTGCGGACACGGCAGGTAAACAAACCGGTCCGGCCTGCCAGGGGCTTACCCTGGACAAGCGGCATCCCAAGGTTGGGAAACATTGGCTTAGAGTTATTTGCCTAGCACCTTTTCCCCTTGTCCTGAGTGACTAGCCCATATTCATGGCTGGAGCTGGGAGAGAAAAGGTAATTTTATTTCAGAATTTGATTTCATTCTGATTCAAAAATATAAGTTTTTTGAAATTCTCTGTGAAAGGGACTGAATCCCTGGGGCAGTCTGCCTAGTGGGTTGCTCCAGGGTTGAAGACCGAGGAAGCCCTGGGGTTCCTGACTCAAAGGCAGCCAAAGCCATGCACTCTGGAAGCGCTGAAATCCTCAGCTCCAGGGCACTTCAAACTAGCAGAGTCAGCAAATTCCAATGGGGAAAAAAATGAGGGTGAGAATTTTTCTGGCCAGTTCCATCTGGGGCCTTGCCAGGGTGCTTCTATTAGGATAATGTAGATAGAGCCAAGTATCTCTTTCCTACAATCCTATTTATTTACAAGGAATGTGCACAAAGTCCTGTTTCCACACAGACACACTTGCAATGAAAACAATGACAGGTTTCAGAGTAGCAGCCGTGTTAGTCTGTATTCGCAAAAAGAAAAGGAGTACTTGTGGCACCTTAGAGACTAACAAATTTATTTGAGCATAAGCTTTCGTGAGCTACAGCATCTGATGCATCCAATGAAGTGAGCTGTAGCTCACAAAAGCTTATGCTCAAATAAATTTGTTAGTCTCTAAGGTGCCACAAGTACTCCTTTTCTTTTAATGAAAACAATGCTACAGCCCCTGCATTTGCCATCAGTCTTCAGGAAAACCCCTCAGCGCACATGACCCAGCCTTGCATGCAGACTAGTGCCTTGGGCAATGGATTCCATTGTTTCTAGATAACTTACTCCATAGCAGAGCTTAATTCTTTCTCCCATTTAGTGTGATTGAAGGGTGAGTAACATGGGCATCAGCTTTAATGAGATCTGTGATCAAAAACACACTCCTTAGCTGCATGAAAATAGTTATATTGTGTTAGGACTTGTCTGCATGTGGAGTTATTCAGAAATAGTTATTTATACACAGCTATTTCTGAACACCTCCATGTGTGAACAAGCCCGTAGTTAAATGTACGTAGGAACATTTAGAACTAATGATTCCTCTGGCCTCCAAAACTGCCTGATTTTTTTTTCATGCTGAAATCTCTAATTAAAGGTATATATTGTGCTAACCATCAAGTTCTAGGTCACTACAACCCATATTTAATTATACAAAATAAGTAATTTCACACTCATGTGTTGAATTGTGTAGTTAAATTGGCATTTGCACATACAATCAACCATTTTGGACATTCAAATGCATGTTGGGTGCATGCTCATGACTGAGCCTACAGATTTTGTAGCTGCCATGAAAGAAGCCAGTTAAAATACAACCTTTTTCTCCTTGAATAGAGAACTGGACTGAAACCCAGGAGGAGTGGATTCTATTCCACTGGCCTGCTGTGGAAAAAGCTTTATTCGCCCTTTGATAAATCTTGATGTGATGGGATGAGTAATAAATGAAAAGCTTTCTACTGGTGAATGCAAGGCTGTTATAGGCACCAAGTGAACCCTGAGAGAACTCATATTCAGCCTGATCTTTTAAATTCCAAAATGTAGTTTAGGATGGTGGAAAAGAGTTGTTAGGAGAAATTTGCCAATAGGTACATCAGAAGTGGTATATCCTCCATTTCTGAAGGCAAGTATGTTGTATGGACTCCTTTCTATGGCTTACCAACACCTGTGGCACTCATGTTGAACAGGAAGTCTCTAACCCAAAGAACCATTGATGAGCCATGCCTGGAGCTGCAGAACTTCCAGATTGGGGTGAAGTGTCTAACTGGTATCCTGAGACAGACTGAAACTGATTGGAAGTCACAGTGGTAGATGAGAAGCAAGTTGAACGAGCTAAGGATGCCAAACTTGTCTTGGCCAAGTTGGTGCAACCAAAGTGATTTTGGCCTTCTCCTGCTTGATCTTGTTGAGAATTTTCAGAGCAATGGTGTTGGTGGATATGTATAGAGGGAGCCCTTCATCCATAATATGAGAAAGGCATCTCCTACTGATTGAGGAGTGAGTCTCCCTCTCGAACAAAACTTGCACTTTGTGTACGCTGTGGTGATAAAAAGGTCCATATCTGGAAACCCCCAGGTTGATGTTGAGGAGTCATGAATCCAAGTCCCACTCATAACTCTGGGGAGCAGTGTCTGCTGAGATTGTCAGCTATGGCATTCTGAATCCTGGAAAATCAGAAGCCAAGATGACTATCTGGCTGACTATGCATCAGGTCCAGAGTTTTATTAATTTGGTACTGACTGGACGGGGAGGCATGCCCCACCCTGACAATTGTTGTAGAACATACAGGCCTTGATCTTGATAGATTTGATTCTGATCTGTGGAAGGAAGTGAGATCAAGCCCATCTGACTGCTCTCAGCTAGAGAGAACATTGATGAGAACAACAGAAGACACTCTTGAGGAGACCATTTGCCCTGCAGGATGAGTGGCCCAAGATTAGCTCCCCATCCCAAGAGGGATGCATTTGATGTGATAACAGTCAGAGGAGCTTGAAAGAAAGGAACTCCTATACAGACCTTGGAAGTGTTCTTCCACCAACTGAGCAAGCCTAGAACCCAAGACCTGTTTATCAGGACTGTGCTTGTTTGAAATATAAACTGTCCTAAACTATGCCAGAGATGCAATCTGGTATGTTGGATTACAAAGACACAAGCTGTCATATGACCTAACAGGTATGTAAGCCCTGGTTATTACAGCATCTAGAGAGGCTCCTATAAAATCTATTTGTTGAACCAAGGTCAAAATGGACTTTGAGTTTGGAGGCCTAAACTGTGAAAGAAAGTATTTTGTGCTGCTGATAGGACCTCTTGATAAGATTGACCCCTGAGTTAGCCAATTGTCAAGATAATGGAAGGTGTGACAGACCCAGACCAGTGGGGTACAGGAGTCTGGTAGAAGGCAAATATACTGGCCACTGGTTGAATAGTTTTCTGTTCCCTGAGTGACCAGAGCAGGGGCTGCCCTATAGCAATCAGGAACCTGCTAGAACCAATTAAGACAGACAAGCTAATTGAGACACCTAGAGCCAATTAAGAACTTTCTAGAATCAATTATGGCAGGCAGGCTAATCAGGAGACCTGGTTTAAAAAGGACCTCCCATCAGTTAGTGGGGGGGGCATGCAAGGAGCAGGGAGTAAGAAGGTGCTGCTGGAGGACTGAAGAGTACAAGCGTGATCAGACTTCAGGAGGAAGATCCTGCAGTGAGGTGCTGGGGGAAGGCTCTGGGGAAGTAGCCCAGGGAGTTGTAGCTGTCATGCAGCTGATACAAGGGACATTGCAGACAGCTGCTATCCACAGGGCCCTGAGCTGGAACCCAGTGTAGAGGGTGGGCCCAGGTTCCCCCCATCCCCCAACTCCTGATTGGACACAGGAGGAGTTGACCTGGTCTGTGAGGAACACCAGAAGGGAAGGTCTAATTTGGAAAGGGATCTGGCCTGTCCCCAATGCACTAGGTGGGATGCAGAGACTGTGGGGATTGTTCTCCATTTCTCCCATGCTGGCCAGTGATGAGATTAGCTGAGTGAATGGCAGGTTTGAGCCTCTATCAGAAGCAGCCAAACTGAGGACTGCTGTGAACCTCTCAGGTGAGCAAATCTACCAAAAAGCGCAGGACCCACCAAGACAGAGGAGGAACTTTGTCACAAAGGTGATTATCCTTCCATTACTAGTTGATGTAGGTGGGTGGCTACAACCGCCATGCCCTTTGAGAATATCCTTGTGGCAGAGGAGAGGCCAAAAGGGAGCATGCAATATTAGTAATGGTCATGGTTGACAATGAAGAACTATCTTTTGAGAGGGACAAATTGCAGCATGAAAATAGGTATCTTGAATGTCGAGAGTTACAAACCAATCTGACACCTAGGCAGGGTATTATAGCTGCCAGTGTCCCCTTCCTGAATTTCTGCTGTTTCACGTAATTGTTCAGACATCTGAGATCTAATATTGGTCTCCATCCCCCTTTATTTTGGGGGACTAGTAAGTACTTGAAATAAAAATCCAAGGTGTTGAATGGACTCATTTAAAAACAGGCAAGTGTGCAGAGAGCACAACGGAAGGAGAGGACAATAGAAAGGAGAGAAATCAGGGCTGAATTGGGTAGGGGTTTTTTGTGTGTGTTAAATTAGAAATTCCATGTAGCAGCTCCAGGTCCACAGACATTGCTGCCAGACCTACAGGGATGTGTTTACAAATGGCTAAAATCTGTAAGGTCAGCTATCTAGTGACATCAATAATTAAAGAACAGCAAGACTTAAAATTTGCATCATTAATTTTGTTTCAAAGTTCAACCCTTTCTCCCTGCTCCCCTTTTGCTTTGCCAAGGACAAATGATCCCTACTTAAAAAGGGAACTCTCAATCACTGTTCAATAGTTAGGTCAAGGAGAAATCTCTTTTTTTTTTTTTTTTTTTTTTTAAATCCTGTCTGAATGCATATGTACTCAGCCCAGCACACTAGACTGGGCTACTTCAGTTCATAACTTTCACACTATTTAAATGTTTTTCTTTTAGCTCCTCAATCAGAATGGGCTTGGGATCTTTGGAACTAATGTTGATTTCCCACGGCCATGTTTAGGCTTCCTAGAGAGAGCAGGACAGTGATAACCCAGCAGTCCCAAATTTGCTATAGCTCCAAAAACAAGCCTCTCATAATAATTCCTGCCTGTGTATTCTGTTATAAGGTTTAGCCAGTGGGGGCTGGGATTTCTCACTGTCACTGCACTAGGGATAAGAAGAAATATAGCTGACCTTTGTTTCAGGAGACAGGCCAGTCCTCGCTTTCAGACAGCTCCCCAACCTGAAGCAAATACTCACCAGCAACACCACATGACACAACAAAAACACTAACCCAAGAACCTATCCCTGCAACAAACCCTGTTGCCAACTCTGTCCACATATCTATTCAAGGGACACCATCATAGGACCTAGCCACACCATCAGAGGCTCATTCACCTGCACATCTACCAATGTGATATGCCATCATGTGCCAGCAATTCCCCTCTGCCATGTACAATGGCCAAACTGGACAGTCTCTCTGCAAAAGAATAAATGGACACAAATCAGACATCAAGAATTAGAACATTCAAAAACCAGTAGGAGAGCACTTCAATCTCCCTGGACACTCAATAACAGCCTTAAAAGTGAAAAGAAAAGGAGTACTTATGGCACCTTAGAGACTAACAAGTTTATTTGAGCATAAGCTTTCGTGAGCTACAGCTCGCTTCATTGGATGCATCCGATGAAGCGAGCTGTAGCTCACGAAAGCTTATGCTCAAATCAACTTGTTAGTCTCTAAGGTGCCATAAGTACTCCTTTTCTTTTTGCAAATACAGACTAACACGGCTGCTACTCTACAGCCACGCTTAAAAATGGCAATTCTTCAACAAAAAACCTTCAAAAACAGACTTCAATGAGAAATTACAGAACTGGAATTAATTTGCAAACTGGACACCATCAAATTAGGCCTCAGTAAAGACTGGGAGTGGATGAGTCACGACAAAAAATAATTTTCCCTCTGCTGATACTCACACCTTCTTGTCACCTGTTGAAAATGGCTAACGTCCACCTTGATTGCATTGGTCTCGTTAGCACTACAAAAGTAATTTCCCCTCTTTTGATATTCACCCCCACTTGTCAACTGTTAAGAATAGGCCACTTCCACCTTAATTGAATTGGCCTTGTTAGCACTGACCCCACACTTGATAAGGCAACTCCTATCTTTTCATGTGCTGTATATATATACTGCTTACTGTATTTTCCACTCCATGTATCTGGTGAAGTGGGTTTTAGCCCACAAAAGCTTATTCCCAAATAAATGTGTTAGTCTCTAAGGTGCCACAGGACTCCTTGTTGTTTTTGCTGATACAGACTAACACGGCTACCCCTCTGAAACCTGTAGTAAAGCACTGTTACTTCTAGAGGGATAATTTTAAGACTGTGTATAAGTTTAATACAGGTCCAAATAATAATGAAATAATAAAAAATATTGTTCAAAATTATTCTCCTCTTGACTCATCTCCTTGGATTTGAATTCAGGGATCAGTTTCCCTGGCAACAGATCATGACATCATGCTTACTACTTAAAGTGGCATGAGTGGAACAGGAAGCTGCGTAATGTGAAGATTTGAAATCATCAATGGCCACAAGAAAAAAGGGGAAACGTGAACTCAGGTGTTGGCAAGCAAGTAAGAGAGGAAATAATTTTCAAATATACAAGGATATGGTGGTTAAAAAAGCATTCTTTAGATCTTAAAAATTAAACTAGGGAGCTTATAATGGTCTTGGAGCAGCAAGAAAACAAACATCAAAGGACTGCATAACAAGAATTCAGTGCGAAATGTCAGGATGAGGAAGGGAAAAATGGAGGCAGCATTGTTTGTGGTGAAGGTGCTGGACTAGGACCCAGCAGACCTGTGTTCAGTTCCCAGCTCTACTACGCTATGCCTGTCTGACCTGAAAGGACCTGATTTGCATTTACACTGTGGCCCCTTACAATGCCTGGCTAAGCAGAAGGATCTTAAAGTGAGTGTATATTCCAATCACAACAATTTTAAGCCCTCTTTACCTTGATAGGCCTTTAATCTCTCTGTGCCTCAATTCCCCACCTGTGCAATAGGAATAACAGCAGATTTGTTATGAAGCTAAAACCCAGATTTGTAAAGGTATTTAGGCATTGCTTGACTCAGGTTGCAATGCCTAACTAACTTAGGAGCCTAAATCTAATTTTCAAAAGGGATTTAGATACTTAGAGGGCCAAATTCGTACAGTCACTAGGATTTAAGCTCCTACACACCTATATCGATTCTGAAGGTGAGATTTAGGCTCTGAAATCAGTTAGGTGTTGCAATGCTGAGTGCAGCAATGCCTAAATGTGATGGGTTCAGTCACAGAGACCCCCTTGGGGCTGTCACCTGATGTGCTGAGATTACCTGTGAAACCCATTTTTCCTGCCATCTTGGTACTCCAGAACCCTGCCTTGTTGAGCCAGACATGCTAGCCTGCTGCAACACAGACCCAGGTCTGGTCCACGCCTCCAAAGCTGCAGACTTTAACCAAAAACAGCTCAGCAGGTCGCCTATCTCCAGCACCCAGACACTCAGTTCCCAATGGGATCCAAACCCCGAATAAATCTGTTTTACTCTGTATACAGTTTTTCATAGGGTAAACTCATAAATTATCCACTCTCTATAACACTGATAGAGAGATATGCACAGCTGTTTGCTCCCCCAGGGTTACTTACTATGGGTTAATTAATAAACAAAAGTGATTTTATTAAGTATAAAAAGTAGGATTTAATTGGTTTCAAGTAATAACAGACAGAACAAAGTAAGTCACCAACCAAAATAAAGCAAAAACACGTGAGTCTAAGCTTAATACTTTAAGAAACTGTTTACAGGTAAAATCTCACCCTCAGAGATGTTCCAATAAGCTTCTTTCACAGACTATACTCCTCACTAGTCTGGGCTCAATCCTTTCCCCAGTACAGTCCTTGTTCGTTCCAGCAGACATCTTAGGTGGAAACTAGGGTTTTTCTCATGACTGGCAGCCCACTTTGTTCTGTTCCACTCCCTTTTCTTGCTTTGGCACAAGCGGGAATCTTTTGTCTCTCTGGGTCCCTATCCCTCCTTCTAAATGGAAAAGCACCAGGTTTAAGATGGATTCCAGTATCAAGTGACATGTTCACATGTCCTGTGAGACCCCAACCTCCATTCTTCCAGGGCTGGCCCACAAGGACACAGGAAGGTTTTCATGTAAACAGCCATTTACAGGTCATTGATTCTGAAGCACCCTTAATGGCTTCCACTTAATGGGTTTACATCAGTGATACAAGTTTATATTTTATTTTCCTAACTTCAGATATAGAAATAATACATGCAAACAAATTGGATGAATACACTCAGTAGATCATAAGCTTTGTAATGGTACATTACAAGAGACCATTTGTATGAAACATATTCCAGTTACTTCACACTCATAAATGTATTTCCATAAAACATTACGGAGTGCAACGGAACACTAAGTACCTTTAAAAATATGGGTTTAAGTGCATTTTTGTTTGTGAGGAGCTTTTATATTAGAATAATGCGTGACACAGAAAAGCCCATGAGAAAGGGCTTGCATATTATAGTAGACAGTAGCATTTCCAGGCCTCGGAGATTGGGCCCTCATGGTGCAAGGCACTGTACAAACACATAGTAAGAGATAGTCCCTGCTCTGATGAATTTATTGTGTAGAGAGAAAACAGACAAAGCATGAGAGAAAACATCATCTTAATTTTACAGATAGGGAACTAAAGTACAGTTTCCGTATGCCATGCCCACAAATATCTGTGGCAGAGCCAGCAATTGAACCCAGATCTGCTGAGTCACCAACCAGTGCCTTAACTACAAGACCATTTGTCCTCTCTTCAGCTAAGAAACACTTTGCATGTGCGTGCGCGTGCACGCACACGCACACACACACACCTTGTTCATCCATGTATTGAAGGAAGGAATTCTGGGTCAGCATGCAACTTTCATTCAAGTTAGTGTAATGGACTGAAAATCTAGAGGATGATAAACACTGGCTTGTCTTCCTAAATTCCTCCTTGGAACGTTTCTGTCCATTGTGCTTAGCCTCTTTCCCACAATGGTGGAGTGGCTAGGACACCAGCAGGAAGACAGTCACAGCCAGCAGCAATGATGAGCCTGCAGCAGCTGGCCTGCTGTTTCAGGCTTAGTGACAGACCCCAGTAAAAAGAAAGAGAAACTCTGCAGTGTCTTTGGGTCCCATTTAATCTTGCACAGTGCTGAGATCCACTGGGATAATCCGTAGGCTAGAAACTTTGGGGGATGTCAGTGAGATATTCTCACTAGCGAATCTCCTGTTGTGGAACAGTGCCTCTTGCAGTCTGTCAGAGTTCAGGCTTGAGGGCCCTTAAAACATTGTTTAGTGAGACATTCCTTTGACCCTTGATGATATAGATAATGGGGGAAGGGGGACCTGAAGACAGATGGATGCCAATGGGGCTGGCTGCTTTTGCTGTTTCAAGGCCATAACACTGTACAGTACATCGATGTGCACTGGTCTCACTTTTTACACGGGGCCCAGATGCCATGGCAGTGAAAGCCAAATAAATCTCTAAGCATCTTATAAATAATATGGTTTAAAGTGTATCAAAAAGGGAGGAATATGACACATTATAAACTCAGTGTTTTTATACCAAAAGAGTAAGAGCGGATGATTGATAGTAACATTGGATTGGGAGGCATTTTTCCCTGATAATTATATTTCAGATTTTTTTCATCAGTGACCTTTTATTTAATCTGCCCAGTCTCTTTCAAAGTAGCATTAGAAAAAGCAACATTCATCCAATCCAGCTGTTCTTCATGCAGTTCATAGAAGGAGCCCAAGGACCAAATTGACATTTTCTACAAGAGTTTCAATGAACAACTCCCACTTCAGGACTGCAAAGTACCCTAGCCTAAATGAAGAAACTGTCCCCGAGGCACTAAATCTGTAATTTCAAACTCCACCTTTGCCACTGCAATGCGGAGGAGGATGGGGTTTGCTTTGGAGGGTGTATGTGTGTGTGTGTATATAGCATCTCAGTGCATGTGTGGAACTGTATTGAGTAGCTATATGAGTGAGTGAGTGTGCAGAAATGGGAATATGTTTAAGTGTCCATAGGAGGCTGCTGAGGGGATGTATTGAATTCTCTCACCCTCCTACCTGCCCTAACCTCATCTCCCTCATTCCTGGTGCTGTCTACCTTTTGGGCTGCCCTGCTCCCTTACACACTATACTGCCACTGCCAAAGGAGGAGTTGTGGCCACTTTCCAGTGGCAGACTTTCCACCTCAACAGCCCCGGTTTATGCCAGGGGCCTTGGACGAATCTGACCCAGTGTTTCCAAAGCATTATGAAACAGAGAGTTAGACACTGGCTGTAAGGCAAATACAATGCACTAAGCAATACTACAACACAGCCTTGACATTAAAACCTGTTTCTCTGAAGAAGGGAATGATGTTCTGAACTAACAGGGGCTATCACCTATTCTTTCTGCAAAGTGCCAAAGGATCCTTAATTGACACCTGAACACCTCCAACCCAGTTTGAGTCGGAGGATACAGCCTGCGCTTTAACATGTAATCCTTCTTTCCTTCCTCCTCTTGGGCCTCCCAACATACATTTAACCCCATTCCCCACCAGCTCTTTCCCAACTAAGTACCTCTCTAGAAATCCTGCTAAAACCTGGATCACCTACTAATCATTCCTGATTTTACCGTTGGGCTTCTTCTTTCTGTTCTAATTTGTCCACTTAATGGGCTTTTATGCCACATGTCTTAACTTCCTCCTTTGTGAACTGAGTACCAACATCTAGTAGATACCCCTCATTGTGCTGGCCTCGCTGATGGCCCACAAGATAAAATCTGACCTGGCGCTAATTGGTCCCTGTACTAAATTTACCATGGCAAATGCAGACATGTTTACGGCCCTGCTAAAAATTAGTCACTCTTGAGTGACCCATGTAATTTGGCCAGCATTGCCCTGCTGCTTTCATGCCAGAATGTGGTCTTGTTTCCTAAATTCCTTCTCGTTAAAATTCATTAAATTTTAATCCCTACCCAAAAATTGAGTTAAATTGCCAGCTATAAAAGATTCCCCCAGGCTAAAAGGCTTTGTTTTTTTGTGACACACTGCATCAAACAACCCTCTATTAATGGGTTCACTTCATACACTGGGGATAAGTAAGAACATTATGTCCTGTCTCTAATGTGACAGACTCAAACAAGAATTTAAGCAGCCCAAAGACATGTGATATGTCATGACATTGCATATAGTGTTGTCATGTACCATGTTGCAATGTACTTCATATTAAAAGTTAAAACTGCCTGAGTATGTCACTACGCTTTGATTCCTCCTCTGCTAAATCCCTCAGCCATGTCTCTATTAATTCTTACCTTGGTGGCTTTTTGTCCCCCATCTCCAAACTCCCTGGCTTCCCTAAATCCTGGACTCCAGCAGGCTCAGAATGTTTCTTGTACAAAAAAAAGTGTGATCACGCCCCATGTTGTTAAACAACTTCACTTTTTTCCCATCTGTTACCAGATGTATTCAACATGCTGCCCTTATTTCAGAAAGCCTCAGCCTTACCTCATCCTCTCACATATATCTGGGGTCACAATCTGAAGTCGCTTAATCCGGCATAAACGACTGACTCAGGGCTTGTCTACACTGGCAAGTTTCTGTGCAGTAAAGCAGCATTTTGTGCTCAAACTGCAGATGTGTACACATTGCCAAATCACTTTGTGCACAGAAACTCCTCAGTTGCAGCGCTGCAAAAAACCCACCTCGAGGAGAGGCATAAGGCTATTTGCACAGAGGCTCCAGGGCTCTATTGCCAGTGTAGACATTTGATTGCTTGCAGCAGTCCCATAATGCCTCAGGTGACTGCTCTGCTCATTGTTTTGAACTTGGCTGCCCTGGAGACATGCACCTCTCCCCTTTCAAAGCACTCTTTAGGACAGCCCTTGTGTGCTGTGCTGATCTGCTCCAGGACACAAAGCAAACCAGACGTGGAATGCTCATGCTGTTGAACACAGAGGAAGGGGTGGGTGGGGGGTGGGAGAGAGAAAGAGAGAGAGAACTTTGCCATGGAAAAAACCTTTCTTGCCATATTCCTGACTGAAACCAAGAATTTCAAACAATTTAGCAATTATGCAGCGCTTCTTGCTACACTGACATAAATAAATGACTCCTTGCAACACCCCTAAGGTGCAGTTGAGTATTATTGTCCTCATCTGCAGATGGAGAAATTCTGTCTATCTTGGTTTTTATATTACATTCACCACATCTGAGCGCCATGGTAAAATGAGGCAGAGAAGTTCAGGCCAATTTTTTTTTAAATGTCCTCTGATTTTTGATGCCCAGTCTGAGATATCACCAGGATCTCAAGCTAAGCACTCAGAATGATAGGCCACTTTTGCAATTATTGAACTAAAGAATTTAGACAAGATGACATAGTGAGATACTGGTAGCAAATTTAGGTGTCGCTGGTGCCCAGATTCATGCTTAATCTTTTAGAACATGTTGCCTTCCTAAATACTGACACTATTGTGGCATTTCCTGCCCGAAGGACATTGAATAAATTTGGCTAAATTTTGAATACACATATAAATTGTTCAATGCTTACCCAAAGAGATACTTCAAACCTCTTGGGTCTATTACAATACCACCCTTAATCTGGATTAATCAGGTCAATTAAATGTAGTGCAAACACACAGAGAAGTAACAAACCTCACCTATTTATTTTTCTCCTGCTGGGATCTGTGAGCCCAGCAGAGGCTCAGTCTTTGTAAACTTGTGAGAGATGATTGAAAATGCCTTTGTCTGGGGCTTATGATGGTTTACTGGGCTCGTCCACTAGGTTTTTATTTGCCTTTTCAGAATCCTGAATGAAAATTGTGATAATAGTATTTTTCCTCTCATTTTAGTCACCACTGGCCCATTCACAAAACCATTACATGGTCTGGCAGAGACTAAACTCCATGTTTAGAATGAAATGAGGAGGTACCTCAGCCCCCTGAATTTCAAATTGGGTTTGTCACTTAAGGGTGAGAACCTTTAAATTCTTCTTTCAGTATAGCATCGTAAGCCAGTGGGCAGGGAGAGCATTAGGGGGAGTCTGAGAGAGTAGAATGCAGAAAGTATGGGGTCCTCTTGACACATGCCTAGGCCTGGTGTTCATTGTGGCTTCATTGGCAGAGAAACTTAGACAAGGGAAAGCAAAGCGTGCTGCAGGTCTGTGTATTGGGGGAGCAGCATAGAAGAGAGAGCCCATACCTGATGCAGAGTAGGATTGCAATGCATTGGCAGAGTCATTTAAGGGACCAGGACCAACCAGCAGAGTAATTCAGACCAGGATTATTGCACATTGTCAAGGTGGAATCATAGGTGAGCAGGAAAAGGGTATAGGTCAAAACTGAGGTCATTGGCAAAGCTGGAGGAGTTGGGACAGGACTGTCATAGGAGGGGGTTGCACAGGCCAGAGGTACATTGGCAGAACTGTAGAAGAGGGGCTGGACTGCAATAGCAAATGGGTCACATAAAGCTGTGTCAAAGACCCTGCCTCACCTACCCTATTAAACTGGCACAATTAGCTTCTTATTTCCAAGAACACTACATTCACTTACCGTGAGAAAATGCAATAAAATTCCATCATCCACCGAGATGATCTCACTCTCTTATTAAGGTCCCAATTATAGAATCTTTACTCATGTGAATGAGCACTCAGCCATGAGAGTAGTGCTACTGAATTCAATAGGATTCTTTGTGTGAGTAAGTGTTGCACATTCAGGCCCATTAGGTTCACTGGTCCAAATAAAAGCACCTGGTGGAACCCAGTACCCTCTTGTACTAGTAAATGGTCCATTTCACCCAGGATCTAATTGTTTTAAGACTACCCTGCAGCCATTCAAAATTGGAAACTATTTTCTCTTTCCCTTGGTTGTGCTTGAGCTTGTCCCCCTCTACTATTAGTTTCTTGGCTTTATAGATGCCTTGCTTGTTCCCACACAGGTGAGCTTCCCCTAAGTAGGGCTTTCCTCTCAGCCTTAATTCTCCCAGCCTGCAGCCTAATTGATTAATTGGCCCATCTGGCCTCCATTAACCCCTTCAGGGCGAGTGTGGGGTGGACACACCATCAAACTCCCCTCTGTAAAAAGCATTTCCTTTTTAAATGGCCATGACCTATATATGCATACCATTTTGTCTTTGTGCCTAGCACTGGGTAGAAGTAATAGATTCACTATGAAATTCCTGCCATTGCTATTTCACTCTGATTAAAATGAATATAGAAGCTTTTGGGAGGGGGACTTTTTCTGGTCCATGTCAGTGCACATGACTTATGAGGAGAGGCTGAGGGAGCTGGGATTGTTTAGTCTGCAGAAGAGAAGAATGAGGGGGGATTTGATAGCTGCTTTCAACTACCTGAAAGGGGGTTTCAAAGAGGATGGCTCTAGACTGTTCTCAATGGTAGCAGATGACAGAACGAGGAGTAATGGTCTCAAGTTGCAATGGGGGAGGTTTAGATTGGATATTAGGAAAAACTTTTTCACTAAGAGGGTGGTGAAACACTGGAATGCGTTACCTAGGGAGGTGGTAGAATCTCCTTTCTTAGAGGTTTTTAAGGTCAGGCTTGACAAAGCCCTGGCTAGGATGATTTAACTGGGACTTGGTCCTGCTTTGAGCAGGGGGTTGGACTAGATGACCTTCTGGGGTCCCTTCCAACCCTGATATTCTATGATTCTATGATTCTATGACTGTTGATGTTAGTTCTGATGGTATCTCAGGACTGTTTATCTATAAGGACTTACACATTTGAAACTTAAATGAAGTGTCCTTTCTTTTAAACTATGAATCTTCAATGTCCAGCCAACTCTGCCAGGCAACAGCAGATCCATCAAAGCAGAGACACTTAAGAAGATGAAAGGATTGGGAAAATACTAATCCTTCTGGATGCTTGACCTACAAGAGAGACCTTGCTCCCATACACAGAATAGTGGGGGGCATGATTTTGTATGGAGCCTAATAGGGAGGGATATTCATCCACATAGAAAGGCTGCTAAAGCGAGAGATCACCAGCAGGCAGGCCTTGTGTTTTGCTAGCTAGAGGGATTTTAATCTCCCCACCTTCTTGTGCTTTGTTTCTAAAATATAAAAGACAATGAGTGGGTACAGATGAGGGCTGGAGAAAGGGCCTCCTGCATGTACCCCTGTATGGACTTTGCTAAAAACTCATCCCAGAGATAATACGGCTTCAAAGATAGAGTATTTGGGGCTCTGTCAAATTCTTATTCAGACAACTTCTATTGCTACAAAAATGGTACATTCTTGGCACTGTTTACATTGCAGATCTTATCTAAGCTTATAAAAACCCACTGTATAATGTTTTGCTTTGATTGAGTTTTAGCAGTTTACATTAAAATTGAGAAGTTTACATATACCCAACTGGACAATATAGAATTTGCAGGATTCATTTTGTATCATACTATGAGTCAAGTCAGCTTTAACTTTCAAATCTGGTCCAGTTTTGTTTAGTGCACCCCTTATGTAGGAGTCTGGAAGATATTTGAACCTTTTAGCTCTAGGTCACTACTGGAAATCTGACATGAGTTAGAGCTGAAAGTTGTTTTCATCTGACAGCCTGTTTAGTTGGCCCACATGAAAAGAACTGATGGCCTTACTCCAGTTCCTAGCTGTCCTAGTAATTCACATTTCCACCTCACTAAAACCATCATCCAAATTGTGTAGCCTTCTCAACAGGCTCAGTAGAGAGGCCAAGGATTGAATAGACAGCTCAACTACCACTTCAGGCAACAATGATAGAAGCCATGTGGAGAAATATTGTTCTGTCTCTTGTAGCCTTATCTATAGTTAACCAATTGCCCACCCCAAGATGAGAGAGTTTAAACCTATGTTAATCTGTGAGAGTTCAACCCACAAAATCGACTACAGTAGAGAGGTTATCAAAAGAAAAGGGCTCCATGGTGCACCATAGAGACTACAGAATGTTCTTTAGTTTTATTAGCCAACTATACAATACATACACTGCAATCTGGTCAAGGGGAAAAAGACCAATACAGAATACATCTATTTGCAGTACTCCCACCACTCCTTGCAGAAAAACCCAAAGTGTTAATCATTATCCTCCTCCTCATCATCATAGTGTTAATCATCCTCCTCATCATCATTGTAGTAGGAAGAGAGCCTTAGACATAAGCCCTTGTATTAGAGGCCTGGTATGAGGCAGGACCTGCTCACAGAATTTGGCAAGAACAGGGCTGATATTGCAGATATACACATTCCTAAGAAATGCTAGCCACAGAGTACTTACGCAAACACATCCCAATATCAAGTGGTACCAGAACACCCTGATATCAAGGATGGTACAAAAACATTCCCCAAGGTACACACTGAATCCTCTGAAAAGATAAGGTGAGGATGACAGTACGTAATAGAAGTGTTTTGATTGAACTAACATGTACAAGTTGATAACTAGCCACGTCAGGGGGCAGTGACTAACTATGTCAGAGGCAGTACTAACTTGTTTGTATCAGGATATAAAGAGGTATCTCAGAGGGAGTATCTTTGTCCAGCTGAGGGGGAATGGAAAATCCCACCATTCACTGAGCTGTATCCATTGTCACTGGCATACACGTCTTAGTATCCTTGCAGCGCCTACCAGGTGCTATTTCTGTGCTTTGTCAACAATAAACCTGGCCTGGTGCCTTCATATCTTAATGTAGTGTTTCCCAAACTTAGGATGCCACTTGTTCAGGGAAAGCCCCTGACAGGTCAGGCCAGTTTGTTTACCTGCCGTGTCCACAGGTTTGCCTGATCGCTGCTCCCACTGGCCGCAGTTCGCTGCTCCAAGCCAATGGGGGCTGTGAGAAGCAGCGCAGACTGAGGGACGTACTGACCGCCACTTCCCACAGCCCCCATTGGCCTGGAGCAGCAAACCGCAGCCAGTGGGAGCCGCGATCGGCCGAACCTGCGGATGTGGCAGGTAAACAAACTGGCCCGACTTGCCAGGGGCTTTCCCTGAATAAGCGGCGTCCCAAGGTTTGGAAACACTGCCTTAACAGATCTTGTGGTCATTGGGTGGTTTGCTCAAGGTCTGCTGTGCCGGCTGTCTGTGCAGAGCTGAGGCAGCACACAGGGAGAACACACACATGCAGCTGAATATCTAGCCACAGTGGTGACCCACAACCACTGATCTGGTAAATAAGTGAGCTGTCCTCTGTAGGAATCACAATCTAACATGAATAAAACCACGAGCTAGGGAATACCCTTATCCCCTCCTTGCAAATCCCCACAGAGTTTGATGAAATTTGACCCTGCTGGATTGCCAGCAAGGAGAAAGTTTGGCTGGAAATAACGTGAAATACTTTAAAATACTGTGAAAAAGTCCATTCTTGTGGTGTTTCCATACGGACAGGTGTTGGAGATGCCAGAATTCTCATCTGAGAGCCTGTCATTGTGAAAACTCTCAATATAATTTTGGAGACCCAAGGTGTCAGGGTAGTTTGAACATGATTGTTGGCCCATGCTAAGAAGTTTGCATCTAGATCAGTACCTCTCCCAGAACTGAGGAGATTTGGATCTAGGTATCACAGCAGGGGCCCATCACTGCTCTGAGGTGCCTTTAGAGGTTTGCTCATCACTAGTTCTAATGAGCAGCAGTGGTGTTAATTAATGTCTGGAAATCACTCCAGGCTTCAATTAATGTTTTGGAGCTGGTTGTGCCTTTAGATTGTAACCAAAGGTTGCATCAGCAAATGATTTATGAGAAAACAATATTATAACACTGAGTTTGTTTTTAAAACAGCAACTACCAAAGGAATGAAGGGTTAAATTCCATTAGTTTCCTCATTAGCTATTGAGGACAAAACTGGTTCCTTCCAAGATCTCTACCTATCAAGCAACTTTGCACACTGAGGGCCAGACTCTGGTCTCAGTTATCCCAGGCTGAATCCGGACACAAGTGGAGTACATGGGCACAAGTGAAGTTACTCTGGATTCTCACTATGGTAACTGACATCAGAATTATATATATTCTGGTGACCTGAAGAAGAGCTCCGTGTAAGATCGAAAGGTTGTCTCTTTCACCAGCAGAAGTTAGTCCAATAAAAAATATTACCTCACCCACCTTGTCTCTCTATCATCAGAACTTTATTTCAGAGTAGTCAAGAACAGATGAGCCCTGTCTGTCTCTCTTGAGCTAACACCAGAAAGTGACATGCTGATGAAAGACAATCTGTAATTTGAGCAGACTCTAATTATCAAGAACATGAAAGGATGCTAAATTTGGCCTAAGAACAAAAGCAAATGACTGTTCTTTTAAAATCAGTTACAACATTTCATCTTAATAATCTCTAGTGCTCATAATCATGTTGGAAAATAGCATCATGTAAAGAGATTCATAAACATTTCTGTGTTTATGTCACCCTTGGGATAATTAGACAATATTTATTACTGAAAGCTGTTTTCCCCCATCCTGTGTTTTCATGGTTGAAATACAGTAAATATATTTGCACAAGGTCTTTTTTCATCAAGTCAATTTTTCTGTTTCTCAGCATGGAAAGAATAGTTCATTTATTCTTGGTGAGGTCTTTGCCTTAAAAATAGTATTTTCTTTTCTTTCCCCTCCCCCGGTTCTGCAATGGTTTTGGTTGGTCATACTAAGATGAATCCTCTGCACTGACAGGTGAATACCAGAAAAAACAGTTACCTAATAATGGTCACATGCAAGTATCCTGAGACTCCTCCCCAGGTGGGCCAAGGGTAGCAAAGATGGTAAAAACTATATTTGAGGCAAACTGATATGTCAGGAAGGTGAAAGCAGAGTGAATGCAGTGCTTACCAGTGCAAGCCAAGTATTTATTTCCAGTCCCTTATTTTTCTTCCCACTGTATTGCACAGTTCAGAAGACCTAGCCTTTACTCTATATATCCATAAAATGGAGGGGAAGATGTCAGAGGCTTCAGCGAGGCAGAGTGCAGGATACACATTTAATAATTTTATTAAGATAATGTTGAAGTAAAAAGAAAATGTTACAGAGTTTAAACATAGAAGTTTCTGGTTATCAGGGAATAAGGTATAAATTATCAAGGGGTGTGAAGTTCAATTTAGGAGCAGGTGGGGTAAGGAATACATAATCTGCAATCTCCCCGATTGAGGGTAAAAGTTTAACGGGTCAAAGTACAGACATTGAGATATGGGGATATGTTGTTCATATAATGGCTATGTTCAGATGTGGAGTATAATGAGTGGATATGATGATGAGGATGAATTTACCCTTATTTGGTGGGATTTAATGTTCAGTGAGATTATGGTTTCAGTTCATATGGTCCAATGGAAAATGTCTCTCAGTCCCTTTCCCATAGTTGATGCACGATGTTGTACCGGCTCACACCTCCTGGTACCTTTGGTGGCCGGTGATGTGTTCGATGTAGAAGTCCCTGGACCATCGGATGGTGTCCAAGACCATGAGGCACCGCATGAGCCGTGAGTAGCGTCGACCGATCCCACAGGTCCGTAGCATATGCTCGTTGCAGGGGTCCCAAATGCCCAGGGCTCCGATGATCAGGGCACCCATCTGTACCTCGTAGCCCTTCGCTCTCAGAGTGTCGGCCGGGGGGAGCGTATTTTTCCAGCTTACGAGCTCGGGCTTCACGGAAGGCCAGGGTCTTGTTCTCAAAGGAGACCGTGACGTCGATGAGGATGATCTTTTTCTGGGCCTCGTCAGTGACTACCACGTCAGGTCGCAACTGGCTGTCAGTACCGGGGATGACGCAGTTCACGGAGACCTCCCCCAGGTGCGGTGCAATGGCTTTCACCAGGCGGTTCTGGATGGCGTTTTAGCGCAGCTGCCAGGCTCTGGAGTGGGGCTTGCAGCTGCACAGGACGTGGGGCAGAGTCTCGTTGGAGTAGCCACACTTTCTGCAACGCTTGTCTCAGTTCCCGTGGCGGACGGCTCAGTTGAGCGGGACAAAGTTGAGCCGGGCACGGTGGATGAACCGCCAGTCGGCAAAATGGGTGAAGCCGCCCTCGGCGAGGAAGTGGTCGCTGGCGTCCCACTTGCTGGTCAGTTTGAAGGCTTTACCCTGGTCTGGTTTACGCTTCAGGGTTTCCATGTACTGTGAGTGGATGGCTGCCTTCAGAGTCCTCTCCAGCATGCCGCTGGCGCTCGGGGTGACGATGGTGTTGTTGTCGGACCTGATCTGCGGAACCAGGACTCCCAGCTCCTGGCACTCCTCGCACCACTCCCAGCGGCAGCCAATGCGGTTTCCCCCAGGCGACGCATGACATTGCGAGCACGGGACCACAGTGAAGCATCCCATCTGAATTCGCCATTCAGGGAACCACTCAGGAAGATGGCGGTGTCTTGGGCTACAATCTCAGTCCTGACCTGAAACATTCCTTGCTGTTCTAGTTCTTGGCATCTCCTGAGAAAAGGCAGAGAGTCTTGTCAGACGTATATATGGGTGGGGTTCATTCACAAAGGATTAGATGGAGATCCACTAAATTCTTATCACTTGTGATCCAGGTAAAATTTGGATAGTTTTACAGTCCAGTTCTGTTGTGAAATTCCAGAATTACAGCTGTGTGTGACTCATCTGAAGTCAGTGAATGTCCTTGAATTTATACCAGCATAATTGAGGGTAGAATATAAGCCAGTAGGGTGAACATCACTCCATGAAGAGACCCAGCACAAAGCTGATGCACCTCTTAAATTCCACATAAGCCCTATAGTGAGGCCTTTAGTGGGATTTAAATGACACATAGGCCTAATACTGGTTCTCTGAGTAGGAGGGATTTCACAGGTAATGCACAAAATGATTGAGATAAAGTAAAAGCCCATGGATCCCGCCCAGAACTTTCACAACAAACTCAATCATCTTGAAGACTGGAAGCCTTTGCTTATTTGTTGTTACCCATTCCTTTTCATTCAGTGCTTCCTCTGAACTTCTGGGTTACAGTAGGGACCAGAGATTAAATGTCTGAAATAACATGAGGCTGTTTCTGTGGCAGTTCCAGTATAACTGTTGGCCCAGTTTCAGTGACCCAAGAGGTTCAGCAAAGTATCCCAAATATAGGGTGTCTGTTCAAACAGAACCTGAACTCTGAAGCCTAGTCATGTTACATAAATAATAATAATCAATAAAACATTTTACAGTCCATAATACTGTGCAGCAAAACACAAAGAAGCTGCTTACTTGAAATTTCTAAACCCACTGTAACTCTGCGGAAAAAAATGCTTAGAGATTCCATCACATCTTTTCACACATCTTCCTCTACTTTCTCCCTCTCAGTAGGTAGCATAATTCAATCCAGTTGCCTTTGACAGCAACCTTTAAGGTGGTAATTCTATGGAGGAATTAACTTTGAGAAAATAATTCCATTCTCTGGATATCTCGGCTTCCTGCATTTGCATCATTTAGAAAAGTAGTTGAAATGTTACTTGGAGGATGGGGACCATAAGGGGCTGAATGAATACTAAATTTGTTCTGATGTGTCTGTGCATGTGGTCGTGGTATGGAGGACTGTAGATCTTTTTTAGTTTCAGTAGCTATATTCAACATTTATCCATTAATATAGAAAAAAACTCAATTAGTGACTCTACAGGGATCAGAGTATAGCCCTACTATCTACAATTTAATAGCTACCATATATCATAGAGATCCAATTCCCAGGTAGAGTGGGATGTAAATGGCAGCAGCCCATACATAAAAATTTTTAAAAAATCTTTAAATCTTTGTGACTTTATACTATTCCCATTACCCACTCATATTGTGCATCTTGTAATTTTCCTATAATTCACACCCTGCCGTCTGTAAATTAATGCTGCTGCCAGTATTGTTGTTAGACTATTTAATTTCATGATATATCATTAAAATGAAAGGGAATTGTTTTCCAGCCTGAACTTGTTTGCATTATCAGAGAGTGCTTAACCCACTAACATGATGACTTGAGGCTTGGGTCAGTCTGCCCTCTATGCATTGGAAGATCTTCATCAATCTTATTTATTTCTACAGATTTTCATATACCCACTTCATAAGAGGCTGCTAGCAGCTCATTGAAGAAATATGGTTTAATAGTGGTCTAGTTAGACCTCTGAACCCAGAGGTTAAACCCAGAGACAGGGTGTGATCCTGCGTTCATAGGAAAAACACCATACTGGTTCAGACTTGTCATCCAGCTAGTTCAGGGATCAGCAACGTTTGGCACGTTGCCTGCGAGGGTAAGCCCCCTGGTGGGTCGGGCCAGTTTGTTTATTTGCCGTGTCCACAGGTTCAGCCAATTGCAGCTCCCACTGGTTGCGATTTGCCCTTCCAGGCCAATGAGGGCTGTGGGAAGCGGCGGCCAGCACATCCCTTGTCCCGCTTCGCTTCCCGCAGCCCCCATTGGCCTGGAGTGGTGAACCATGGCCAGTGGGAGCTGCGATCGGCCTAACCTGAGGACGTGGCAGGTAAACAAACCGGCCTGGCCTGCCAGGGGGTGTACACTGGCGGGTCACATGAGAAAGGTTGCCGATCCCTGCAAAGAGACAGCCACAGAAGTAGTATTTCTATCACAGGATTTCTGCTCCAGTCAATTCACTGGTGAAAGTGAAAGAGGGGCCTGCATACCCCACACTGTATGGAGGAAAGGAAGGGACAGGATAGGATAAGAGAAGGAAAAGGTTGACTTAGAACGAAGAGGTTGGTAATACAATCACTTAATTGGAGGAATCTGATATCTAGGGAAGGAAATATTCTCTTCAGTTCCTTTAACAAAGGCCAGGTCTGAGGTTAGTATTTATACCGAGCCTGCCAAGGTCCTCACAGGAAATAACCAGCACTTTAAGCACAGGGGATGGAATTAAAAGGAAAATCAAACAATAAACATCCAGATAATTCTAGTTGTAACTGTGGAAACCTGACAAACTGAGTTTAAAAATATCCAAGTTCACACACACTAGTATTTTTCTCACTGAGGGCTTGTCTACCTGGTAGGGGAATGCACACTACAAAGGTGTGATTTCTAAAGTACACTAATGTGTTGTATGTTAATTGGTCCCTGTAGACTCTGCTGGTGTGAACTAAAAGCTCCCAAATGTTTCAAACAGCACTACGTTAAAGTGCACTAGGGAAATGTTACCATGCACCAGCATGGTCTAGACAGACAAATTACTGTATAACATGTTAATCCACTTTAGAACTCAGACCCCTGTAGTGTGCATTATCCACAATGTAGACAAGCCCTGAATAATGCAAGCCTCTGCCTTTCTAAAATACACCAGATTGCAAGGATAGGCCCTGTGGGTCATCCATTCCCTTTGTCCTACAGAAAAGATTTCAGAGCAGCAGCCATGTTAGTCTGTATCCGCAAAAAGAACAGGAGTACTTGTGGCACCTTAGAGACTAACAAATTTATTAGAGTATAAGCTTTTGTGGGCTACCGCCCACTTCACTGGATGCATAGAATGGAACATATAGTAAGAAGATATATATATATACACACACATACATACATACAAATAAGTTGGAAGTTGCCTTACAAACTGTGAGAGGCTAATTAGCTAAGATGACTTATCTTAGCGGGAGAAAAAAACTTTTGTAGTGATAATCAAGATGGCCCATTTAGACAGTTGACAAGATGTGAGGATACATAACTTAGGGAAATAGATTCAATATGTATAATGACCCAGCCACTCCCAGTCTCTATTCAAACCCAAGTTAATGGTATCTAGTTTGCATATTAATTCAAGCTCAGCAGTTTCTCATTGAAGTCTGTTTTTGAAGCTTTTCTGTTGCAAAATTGCCACCCTTAAATCTTTTACTGAGTGGCCACAGAGGTTGAAGTGTTCTCCTACCGGTTTTTGAGTGTTATGATTCCTGATGTCAGATTGTGTCCATTTATTCTTTTGCATAGAGACTGTCCAGATTGGCCAATGCACGTGGCAGAGGGGCATTGCTGGCACATGATGGCATATATCACATTGGTAGATGTGCCAGTGAACAAGCCCCTGATGGTGTGGCTAATGTGATTAGGTCCTATGATGACAGGTTTCAGAGTAGCAGCCGTGTTAGTCTGTATTCGCAAAAAGAAAAGGAGTACTTGTGGCACCTTAGAGACTAACAAATTTATTTGAGCATAAGCTTTCATGAGCTACAGCTCACTTCATTGGATGCATTGATGGTATCCCTTGAATAAATATGTGGACAGAGTTGGCACTGGGCTTTGTTGCAAGGATAGGTTCCTGGGTTAGTGTTTTTATTGTGTGGTGTGTGGTTGCTGGAGAGTATTTGCTTCAGTTTGGGGGGCTGTCTGTAAGCAAGGACTGATCTGTCTCCCAAGATCTGTGAGAGTGAGGGATCATTTTTCAGGATAGGTTGTAAATCTTGGATGAAAGAATTTTTTGAAAGTGTAACCCACACCTACACAGTATGGCATTCTAGCCCTATCTGGTGGTGGCTGGAAAATGTATTGAGCCTGCTGCAGCCTTGCCTAATAGGACTGCATCTTCTACCTCAGGCAGCAGAGGCTCACACTTTAAGAACTACAGGGCCTAGGTTCACAATCCTCACCGCTGATGACCCACCTAGCAGTCCATAGGGTATGAGCAAACCTGTTCAGGAAAAGTTAAAGAATGGCTCCAGCCTCAACATTTAAATCTGGATTCGGAACACCTAAAGTTCAGGATGTCTACACCTTAGCTTTAGGTGTGAAATTTGGATCCGGTTCTGGATTCATATTCCAACTTCTCCACCTCAAAGTTTGGTGGGTACTTAGATTTTAGGATTTCATTTGGGCCCGATTAAATGGGCCACGTTAACTTTTTTTTTTCTTTTGCAGCTGCTTCTGTACTTGAAGGCCCCACCTGGGACCAGAACAACAAATGCTGATTAACCATGAGAAAAGTTGTATTTCCTGTGCTTACAGGCCATTTTCCAACCAACCGAAAAGTGGAAAATATTAGAAATCTCATGAATAAGCTTATCTTGAGATTTCCTTTCCAATTTTGTTATATGTCAGCAGGTTCCAATAAACTCTGGACAAGCATTCCAACTTTGAAGTGTTCATCTGAGCCCAACTTTCTGAAGTTCACCTAGCAACAGTGTTCAAGGTAGTGGTAGGGGTACTGATTTTAATTGTAGTGTGTTTCAGTTATTTAGCAAGATCCCAAGCACCTCAGCAAAGGGGTTGGGAAAGCTCTGTAAATAATTATTAGTAGTAACATACCTTTTTTTTACCATAGGGGTTCTTTGATCTTCATATAATCTCCCCAACCACATCAAACACAGCTCATTTTCAGGCAACCAGCATCTTGAGGGTAGAAAAAAGAAACAAGTAAAAATAATCAAAATCCAGAAACTGTCTGATCATGAAAGGCACTGAGCATTGCAAAGTGGTGTTGAGCACCTTCAAACCCCACTGACTTTGCACAGTGCACGCCAGCTCCCAGCATCAGGCCCTAACAGTTATGTGTTATTGTGAATACATGTTTGAAATGTTAGTAGTGCATATTTTTCCTCTTGGTATATTCCAATTCTGCTCTACTATTTTCCCTAACCTCAAGAAACCACAAGGTGTGACATTTTTTACTTGTTGCTTTTGGAGACAAAGAACCATCTTTCTACTCTGAGTTTGCTGATAGTTTTGGCACACGTGTATATGCCTTTTTCTTCCTCTGTGGAAGTAAAGAGAAAAGGAGTGCTTGTGGCACCTTAGAGACTAACAAATTTATTTGAGCATAAGCTTTCGTGAGCTACAGCTCACTTCATCGGATGCATCCGATGAAGTGAACTGTAGCTCACGAAAGCTTATGCTCTAATAAATTTGTTAGTCTCTAAGGTGCCACAAGTACTCCTTTTCTTTTTACTCTGAAACCTGTGGAAGTAAAGTTTTACCACTTCTTGGGGAGGCTAATTCAAGGTTATCTTCTTGGACTTTGGTATAGTCCACAGAATGTTTAGGGGATGATCTTTTCTCCTATTTGGGATTTTAGGCTCAATATGCTCCATTTCTGTTTTGATAAGTCTGTTGAATCATTCAGGATAGTGGCAGCAGCATGAGTTTAGTGTGTTCTAATACATTATCCAGGCAGATCTTTTCTCAGCTGTAGTCACTTGATCACTGAAGGAACCTCCTCCAACCATCATCACCATTTCCTTATTTGCAAGTCATGGCTCCAATCCTACATCCCAGTCCAACATGTGGAACCCTATTTCCTTAGATGAGTCATGTGGCATTTTACTTCCTTACATAAATCACGTGGTATTTTTTTCTGTTCCTTATTGGATGACTTATGTATCTAACTACATAATCTTTATTCCAATTGTATATTCCAATTGTAACACTAACAGCTGTGACATTAACACTTGAGGTACAATGTATACAATGGGTGAATTCTCTGTAATTTAAAGTCTTTTATCCATGATTTGAAGACTTCAGTTACTCAGCCAGAGGTTGGGGTCTATTTCAGGAGTGGGTGAGGTTCTGTGCCCTGCAATGTTCAAGAGGTCAGACTAAATGATCACGATGGTCCCTTCTGACCTTATAGTCTATGATTTGGTTAGTTACATAAATAATACAATTAAGGAAGAGAAATAATGCCATGCAATTTAGGCTACTAACTAGCCTAGCTGAATTGCAAATTTTGCAACGCTGAGTTTATTTTGGGTGGATATTCGAGCATTCAAGCTAAAACTTCACTTTTTTGTGAGTAGTTGCACTAGTAAAGATCAAGTTCCAAAATATTCACAGAAAGTGAACATGAAATTAGTCACAAATAAGGTTACATTAAATTCACTTTTGAGTTTGTACAAAAAAATCACTATTTTTGCAGCGGTTTGCTCTGCCCTATGAAATCATCATTATTTTAAATAAAGAAAAAGGAACAAACAGAAAACACAAAAAATCCAAGTTGCTACAATTTCTTACCTCTTATTTTCTACTGTAAACCATGTTATCTAAGGGCTGTTATCTTCATGTTATCTTCACTCCTTTTGTTCCCTGCCCACACTCTTCATGGTTCTCGTTCTTTTCTCATGTCTTAGGTCTTTCTTTATATTGTAGGTCCCACACCCCTTTGAAGCTGGGATCTTGTCATTCATTTGGATAGAAATATGCAATGCATGCTAACAATGCTTTACAAGTAATTAGTAATAATTATGTGTATTGCTGCTGCTGCTGCCAAATGGCTTCCATGGTCCACTTCAAAGGTGGCAGGTTTTTAGTGGTACGTGAGTTATGCCAGCACATCCAAAGCATGTAAAGCACAAGATCAGAACCACATA
Source organism: Dermochelys coriacea (assembly GCF_009764565.3). NCBI lineage: Eukaryota > Metazoa > Chordata > Testudines > Dermochelyidae > Dermochelys > Dermochelys coriacea. The sequence continues at coordinate 92,042,303 of NC_050073.1, read as the reverse complement.
ATAAGGGTACACATACATGCAAGGTATGTACAAGAGATTATAAACACAAGGCACTGAAGACCAAGACAGAAACGCTGACCTCTTTGAAGTAAATCACGAAACGCCAATTGATTTTAAGGAGGACAGAATTTCACTCCAAATAGGGGATGGGGCAAAGCTTCCTGAAGCCATTTCTGCACATGATGCTTTTTGTGCAGAGTGACAACTAATTTTTTTTTATTAAGATTAATGACCCATGTTTACTTTTGGAATGGCAGGTTGTATTATGGATAGTGATGGGCAAAACTCAAAATGACAGGTATAGATTTGTATCCAAACATTCCGATACTGCTTATCTGAACATCTTTGTGCTAGAAACCCTGAAGTGTTTCGGTATTTCTGTGCTTAGTTTTAACTAGCTTTTCTGATGCCTCAGGGACTCATCTGTGATTCTAAAATAATCCAGAATCTGGTTTAGGATATGTCAGGATTCCTGAGGAAAATGTTCTATGGGAATCTTTTAGGAAGATTTTTTCCCCCAGGAGATTTCTTTGAAATTGTTGGTTTTATACAGGTCTGAGAGTCCACATAAAATGGTATTTCTGTATTTGCATTCCCAATCATAGTGAAATATTACACAGCAGAAGAGGTGTGTGAAAAGTGTAAAACACCCAAAATGGGAGCACACAATTTTTTCCAAGGCCCTGAATAGGTTTCACTCAGGTTGTCTTAAAAATTAGGCAAAGATTGGGGTTGATTCTGGTAGTTCCCACAGCCAAATAAAGAAGGTGTTATTGCTTTGGTTCCAGCCAGGGCTGTTCACATCTTCTTGCCACAACTATTAGAGATTCTTCCATTCCTCCTTGCAAAGAAAATAATATAGGGCCTGATCCAAGGCCCACTATGTCAATGGGCTTTTTCAATTGGCAATTTCAATGTCAATTAGGCAGATTAAAGGGCAAACCTATGCAACTTCTATCTCCTTTAACTTTACTTACTTTTGAATGCAAAATATATATTCATTATTGCAGCTACTTAATCTAAAGGCACAAACATAATTTTCCTATGAGAAAAGGCCCGCAGAGCACTAGACTGTTCATGTACCTTTTGTTCGCAGCTATAGCATTGCGCTGAATTCAGGACACAGCAAAACAAGCATTCATTACATTTTAAGGGATAATTGCTACCAAATAATTTATGGGTGCCAAATGCTACACACAGAGCAGAGAATACAGCTACTTATAACCTAGTAAATTAAAACTAAACTGTCTGTATGTCTGGCATCCTGCATAAGATTAATTGGATCGTATCAGCCTTCTAACATTATAAAGATCAAATGCAAGGGAGAAAAGATATAAACTTTGGGTATGTATCCATATATCCTCAACTCAGAAGTTGCTGATTATTTATTGTGCACATAAACAGATGCTGCTAATACTGTTGTGAGAGCCATAGCAGGAGAAAAGAAAAATATCTGCCATGCATAGTACAGCAAAAGAAAAGGGGCTTGTCCTGTAAGGGGCTCCAGTGGCAGCTCCAGTTGACTTCAGTGACTGCTCAGCACCAGATATGATCAGATCCAGGCAAACAGGCAGATGAGACCAAGAATCAGCTTTCCTCATTCCTAACCTTTTTTATTAAATGTTTTTAATAGTAACACCTAGGAAGGTTGAAATTGGTATCTATTTTTTTCAATTTGAAAGAAAGAAAGAAAGAAAGAAAGAAAGAAAGAAAGAAAGAAAGAAAGAAAGAAAGAAAGAAAGAAAGAAAGAAAGAAATTCTTCCTTTCAACCCAAGTACACCTATTAATTTATTATTGTAGGGCTACACATAAATTCTGGTCTTTGCACGGTGGTGTTTAATTGCACGATGGCTTGCAACTACTTTGGCTGTATTCACTGATGTATTACAATAAAGAATCTCATTAGCTGGTTATTGGAGATTTGTTCCTGCATATATGTGCTGTGCTCAATTGTTTGTTATTGTAGCATTGCTCATGTACTCTGGAGCACCAGCAATATTTATTTATTTACACATAAAATATAAAAAAAGTATTTCTTTATTTAAAAAAATAAGACTCACAGGGACTCTATTGTCAGGCATAAGAAAAAAAAACACAATCAAATTATGAATAAACCAACATTGAAAGTGCCCCTTAACATTTTCTTTATTATTTATGACTTATTTACTAAATTCTGGGCAACTAAAACCAAAAGTGATCGAAGGAATAATAGACTGCCAGTTATGATACCTGATCTTGATAAAGGTGCATCTTAAGGTAAGGGCCTGATCCTTAGCTAGTATAATTTGGAGTTGCTCCATTGACTTCAGTGGAACTATGCCAGTTTAACAGGTCTGAGGATCTGGCCATTTATCTTTAGGAGAGGTTCAAAGCAAGTCTAACAAAGGATAACATCAGACACTGACAGGAAAATCACAGAGACAAAATAAGAAATCCTCCCACACTGAATGAAAATAGATGGCTAAATTTTGCTCTCAGTTAAATTCTTGATGAAGTGTTACCCTAGTTTAATTCTTATGCAACTGAGAGTAGAATTTGCCCCAAAACGTTTAGGGTCCCATTCAGTGGGAGTTGGTTCAGGTCCTTATCTAGCAGATACAGGGTCAAATTCTGATCTGTTACAAAAGTATAAATCTGGTGTATTTTCATTGCTTGTTCTATTGCTGTATCTTGACTTCAATGGAGTTATTTTGGATCTGTAAATGTTAAAATGGTATAACCAATCTAATTTAAAATAGGGAAGAATATCATGGGCCGGATTCACCAATGTAAATTCACAGTAAGTCCATCCAATTTTAATTGCTAAACTGGATTTACCCCACGGTAACTGAACTCAAAATGTGGATTCGTATCTTTGGTACAATAGATAAATTGAAGAAGAGGAGAATAAGGAGGCTAATGTTACTGACATTATTCAAGAGATATATGGGAGTGTAATAACAATCAATGCTAATTAATAAATTAAGGCCAGATTGCACTATCCTAACTCACATTTGATTTCTATGGGACTGTGCATAGCAGAAAGTGTTACTCACTGTGACTACAGATGACAGAATAGGGTCCTTAATAATTATGTTTGCAACAGCAATATCCTTGGGCCTCCACGTATGCCTTGGTAGGGTAGATTAGATGGACATTTTGACATTTTGTTTGGTGGGAGAGAGGTTTCAGTCTTTAAGTGAAAATGATCATTTCTTGAAAAAATGAGGCGGAGGGGAAATCTCATTGTCAATTGGTCAAAACAAAACCACGAAATGTGTTTACTGGCAGATAGAAGACTTCTATTTTGCTAAAGTTATTTTGAGCATGAGAAATGGTGACTGTCTGCCTGGAGCTAATCCTACTTTGCCCAGATGGGACAGAGTTCTGTTATTTTGGCCATGAAAACATCCGTTTTTACAGGCAAACGTGCTGATTTGGATTGCAGTTTTGGTGAACAATATAAATTAATATTTTTTCTGGTCAGATCAGCAACATGTCTATCATGGCATATGAACTGATCCTCTACTACAAGGACCACATCACACCTTACTCTATCACCACCAGTTTATGAACAGATTTGTAATGAGTTCATTGATAATATGTATGATCTGTAAAATTCAATGATTACTCAGGATAATTTTTTTACCTTAAACCAGCAAGTTTTCTGAGACAACTCTTCTGACTTTGTTGAGATGTGCTGTGTTGCTTTACTGGAATGGTCTTCAAAACCAACATCTGAGAATAGACAAGAGGGTTGGGTTGAGCACAGGTATCATACAACATATCATTTATTAATGCTTCTTGGTTTGTCTCATTTCAAACAACTTTTGACTTTCTTACCCAAAATAGTTATTCACATAATCAAAACATAAAACCTTAGCATCTCCAGACCTCCAGACAAACCCAGCAGCTGTTGACTTTAAGTTGGCATGCTCTTCCCTCTGAATCAACGCTGAGCAAATGCTCCAGGAGATTCTGCTTTTTGGATGAGATGTTAAGCTGAGTTCCTGAGTTACGGTAGTGACTGAAAATCCCATGGCATTTCTCACAAAAGTTGGCATGCTTGATTTGATGCATTAAACAAATTTTAATTTGGGATAATCCATATGCTGACTCCCTAAATACCTCCCATAGTTTCAGTAGGGTATGGTTTACTTCTTCATTTCCTCTCCCCTAAGATATTGCATAGTCTTGCTCTGTGTTGTTGTGGTCCTCAATTTTCAATAAAACCACTGAAAGATGAGAGTGCTCAGTGTCTTGCAGGCTCTTTAACAGCCACCCCCTTCCATCCCTGAGATCGCTGCATTGCAATGGGTTGGATTGGGGTGGGGATCAATACCTGTATTTGTGCAATTTGGGCTAAAGGATGCTATATAATTGTCAAGTGTTGTTATAAAAGCTGGATATGATCATTTTGTAACTCGGGGGCTCAAAATCTGAATTAAACCACATTTGGAAATGTTCAGGTTGGAAGTTGGGATATTTTGTTCAGATCTGGTCAATTACAGAGATACAGACAAGCTGGCATAGATTCAGAAGATTCAGATAGTTGGAAACATCATTTCTATTCATCTGAACTGAATTGTTTCTAGAGGTTTGAATATATTAAGATATTTTTTCTTCTTAATGAATTTCCCCTGAACATTTTGGTTCTAGCTAGGAAGTACAGAATACCTCCCAAAAACTGTTTTCAGCAGGATTCCACATCCAATTGTGCATGCATCAGAGGAATGAATAAAGTTTTATAGAAGGAGCAAAAATCTGGAAATATTTTCTTGATTGAACACAGACTTTGAAGCTTTTTAGGTGCACCTATTACTAGATTTAATTCATGTTGTGTGAAATCCAGTCCATGCACGTACTGCCCAAGCAAATGGACTTTTTGTAAATTGAGTGCTGGGGACTTGCACAACCCCACCCTGGCTTGTATTCTAGCCTATTGACTAGAACAACATTCACAGCCTCTCCATGCCAGTTGTAGGGGTTATTGCAGCTAATTTGTCTCTGTAACCACAGATCCCATGGCCTCCTAAATGTTTCCACTTCTCTGGGTCCCATCACAGCCTTCCCCAGTGCCCTATGCATATTCCACAGTAAGCATGGGCTGCACAGATATCCTTGTGTGGCCACCACACCTGAAATCCTCCTACTTCAGCCCCAAAGTAGGACTTAAATGGTCCAGAGTCCTCCTGATGGCTCTCTGCACCATGGGGAAATTTCACCCATTAACTCCTACACTGTAGAGATGTAGCTTCTACATTCCCTTAGCACTTGAAAGATGAAAAATTCTAGTGTATGAAATTAAACAAACAGAAATTAAGCCAGGAATCTAGTTTTCAGTAATCACTGCTCTCAGCTCTGCCTGGAATATGTTTTCTTTGAGTCCCATTTCACAAGACGGTGTGATAAGAAACTAAATCTCCATTTTGATTGCTTCACTCTGTCAGTCCCATTCGACATTATATTCATTAATTTTAATTACTACATTCATAAATAGTTGATGGTGCTCTGGCCACGAGCCAAGTTCTTGTGCTCAGTTGGCATGCTGGAGAGTTGATACTGGTATCAATTCCCTGAGGCACATCACAAAAAAGAAGCTGTCCTGCTAATCTGATCGATTCCATTTTAACAATCCCAGTTTTTTAATTGGAATTTACAAGCTATTCATGGCTTTCCATTTTCCTTTTCTGTGGCCTGTCAAATAAACAGAACAATACTTTGCTTCAGCTTCGGAAATAGAACAGGGTCTGAGCAGCTCAGAGGGCAATATTGTGGCTTAATGTCCAATGTGTTCATGCAGCTGCTGTGCATATGGAGCAGGTCTAAATGCTAATGTTTGCCAGGAAATTTCTTATGGGAGACGGTACATGTGTCAGCCCAACCACAACTTTTAAAACAAAGTTACTTGGCAGTTTCTGATACTTATTTTTCCTAAATATCCAATGCCACTCCCAGCCTGTATCAGCAGCTGCCTGAAAAAGTAAAGGTCTGAAAATGAGCTAGTTTAGAGAAGCTAATTGTTGTAGCAGACATGGGTGGAAGGTACTACCCTCAATTATTTTTGAAAATGAAAACTTTTACCTAGCCAAATAGTTCCCAGGCTGAGCCCTCAGATATGATTCCCTGTAAATGCAGGCCTCGTTTTTATATTTCCTTTTTTGGTGTAATTTGTAGGTAAACATGATACTAATGAAAGCATGAAATTCATTTCACCTACCTAAAGCCCAAGTAATGTTCCCAACATTCCCAGCCTGTTTGAGACTGTCAGAGACTCTCCTGCCCCATTCTGCATATATGAGGTGCAAGACCCTCCACCCTCTGTACCCTCCATGTTCCCCATATTCAGCCCCAGGAGCTTACGTGATGCAAAAGGCCTTTCACTGGCTCTCCAGAATAAATTTCAGGCGAACACTCATGAATGCCCACTAGTGTTCTACCAATGCATTACTTGAGCATGAATGACTTCCTAAGAATGTGACAAAGATATTAAGCTTGGGTCCAGCAAAAATAATTTGCTCTTGTTCAAGACAACTATCACCCGCCTGGATAAGACCATTAGTCCTTTTAGCCCAATATCTTGTTTCTTTCAGCAACCAGTGATACATGCTTATGAGGGAGTTGGAAGAATTGGGAAGGGGGATCCCTGAACAAACAACTATGGAATAATTTGATCCTAGATTAGAGGTTCTCAAACTGTGGTCCGCGGACCACCAGGACTCACCTAATTAGTGGATCCATGCAGACATGGCTCCACTAATTAGGTGCCTGGACCCTAGAGAAGATGCACATGTAAGATGAGGTGGTGGCCTTGGGGGAAATAGAGGTAGGTGGCAGTGGGATGAGAAGAAGGGGTGGGGGAAATTTGGAATGTGCAGGGCTGTGGCAGTGAAAGAAAAAGACGACTTTCCCAGCTCCAGGGCTGCTACGGCAGGGGAGAGACCCCCCCACACACACACTTCTTCCCAGCCCCAGCTTCGGAGGCTGCCGTGGCGGTGAGAGAGGGCACATTCATCGCATTAGACTACTGATATTAAAATGTGAGTTGGGTGCTTTTATTTATAGAACAAAAGACGTTAATTATTATTACTTTTTTTTAATATAGCACTTTTATCTAAAGCACTTTACAATAGTTAGCTAACGGTATAAACAACATTTGGAAAGATCATTAAGTGGTCCACTGAGACCTTCAGCAATTTTCAAGTAGTCTGCCAAAAAAAAGTTTGAGAACCACTGCACTCAATGAAGTATCCTCCTGACCACAAGCATGGTCCAAATTTTCAAAAGTGGTGCTGTTTTTGTTTGCCTTGATTTTTGGGTGCACAAATTCAGACACCTTAGGTGTCTCAGTGCCAAAAATTATTAGAGGAATAGAAACGCTTCCAAATAAGGAGACATTGAAAAAATTGTGTGTGCTTAGTTTAGAGAAGAGGTGGATAGAGAGGACATGACAGCAGCATGCAAAATAACTAATGGCATAGAGAAGGTAAATCAACTGATTCTATTTCAAATGGAATATTACAAGAATAATAAAAGAACAAAAGGATATGTAATGATACTGAAAGTCAGCATATTTCAAACTGATACTAAAGTGTTTTTTACACAATATAGAATTAATCTGTGAAACTCAGTGACACAAGATAGCACAGAGTCCAAGATCTTAGCTGGATTCAAAAAAAGGATTAGACTCATATGTTATCATTAAGCTCATAAATGTCTGATTGTTTTTTGAATCTGGAAACTCCCTTTAAGCTTTTGACCTGTTGAAAGCTAACCATATATTCCTATTGTTTGTTTTCAGTCTCTTTAGTCTCTTTCAGACTTAGTTTCTAATACATGACAAAACTTTACCCCTCACACCATGATCATTTAATTTCCTGGAAAAAAAATTGAGGGACTGGGTCAAAGGCTTTTTCAAAGTTCAAGTAAACTAGACGTACCTTCAGATCTGAGTGGGAAGGGGACCTTCAATTCACAGGTCTCTCCCTTCCTGAGAAAATACAGGTTTCAGAGTAGCAGCCATGTTAGTCTGTATTCACAAAAAGAAAAGGAGTACTTGTGGCACCTTAGAGACTAACAAATTTATTAGAGCATAAGCTTTCATGAGCTACTGCTCACTTCATCGGATGCCTTTGGTGGAAAAAAAAGAGGGGAGATTGATATACAATCTCCCCTCTGTTTTTTCCACCAAAGGCATCCGATGAAGTGAGCTGTAGCTCACGAAAGCTTATGCTCTAATAAATTTGTTAGTCTCAAGGTGCCACAAGTACTCCTTTTCTTTTTGAGAAAATACAGTGAGTCATTTACTTCCATGCCACTGTAATCCCTAACCCCCAGACTATGCAGATTCTGTGGGCAGCAACTGAGATGGTTGGGCAGGGCTGGGTAGGAAACAAATGTCCTTCCCTCAGTAGTCTTGTGAAAATTACTAAGTGAAAATAATGCAGAGTTGCCTCCAGGTCAGGTATCCTCTTCTATGGGATGTTTTTAGGACCAGGAATGGGGCCATGCCTTTGCATGAATCCCTGGAGATCTCAGGGATTTGGTGGTAGGTCCCATGACCTGTTTCTTGGGAAGACTAATCCTGCTACCTGACAAAATGGCACAAGATGGGGAAAGTAGTGAAGTTTCACTTCAACCTCATGTCCTCTACTGCTGATTTTTTTTGGCCGGAAACAGTGACCCAGCCCCAAACCATCACATCTCAACACCCCTGATTTGTGGAGGATGGGTATGTGGATGTGTGTCTGTGCAGATGGATTGGAACTCAAAGCAATACAGATCTGTAACCCCTTGTTGGCCCCTCTATATCAGGAACCAAAAGTTTGCAATCAGATTTTCACTGCTGAGGTCCACCTCTGTTCACTTATGATCTCCCATCAAAGTCTATCGCTCCTTTATATGCAGGCTCAGGAGACTATTTTCAAATTAATATAATTTTTAAATGACTGAATAATTTACTATGAAATTATCTGGATAGAAAAGAGCACAATCGTAAAAAGAGTATAATATGTAAATCTTAAAAATAATTTAGTGTCTAATTGTATGGCTTTCTAATGTCAGCCATTGAAAAATAAATTTGAACAAGATAATAATACCTGAACCAGGGCTTGGTACAAAAAATGTGTTCATATATTGGGGATTATTGGCATGAGGAGACAAATGGTATAATTCTATAAATCCACCCTCCAGCTGAGTGCAGGAAAAGAAAGGGGACAGAGAATTTGTGAACCACTCTGCAAAGATTACATGAGACCTGGACACAGGAGGGATGATGTTTCTCTAGGGGTTAGTGATGGTTTGAGTTTCAACAGATTAGCTTTATATTGTAATGACAAACTAGTGTCTATGTGTGACCACTGCTCCTACTAGATAAAATCATCAACTGCATATCATAAACATTTCCTGCAGAAAGCAAAGTATAATTCTCCCCTAGCACAAATGGCTGGCACTTGAAGTTTTTAACCTGATGGAGCTAATTTCTATCCCACTCTTGTCTTGTAGTTGCCACAAAATTCCAAAGGACCATAATGTGAAGCTTTGTGACAACTGTGAAGTATTCAGTGGCCACAGATTGGTTACAGTATAGTCAACTAAAAGCTCAGATGCTGATTGGAACCTACATGGTTTGCAAAATCAGTCTGGATCTCACAAGAGTAGGCTTTAACTCATGAGATTTCTTGTACTACCTGCTTCTGTTTAGTGGTGATAGAAGAGGAAATACAAGTCAAAAAGTCTCTCCTGGTGTATGTGGACTTCTTCTTCTGGTCCTGGCCACAGCCCATAAGCCAAATTCTTCTTTGCATCTGAACTCTGCTAGTGAGGGGGAGTGTATCTATGCATGGGAGGAGGATCATATGGTGCTGATTACATCTCTCTGAACCTGTGGGCTGGTTTATACTAGCCCCAGTCCTGGTGTGAGTTAGAGCAATATAGAAGCTGCTCTGACTTATGTCACTGGTGTATGATCAGGGCTTAAATTCAGCCGGAGTTGTCTAAAGCGGAGCTCTGGCACATTTTTTAAATGTATGGGGGCCGGTTTCAAATCTATGAGCCAGTTTCAGGGGGTCTGCAGGGCCGCATGGCTGAAGCCTGGAGCCCCAGTGTGCCCTGCAGGGCAGAAACCCTGAGCCCAGGCACTGCCCCGCCCCTACCCAGGGACTGAAGCCCCAACCCCCAGTTGCCCCCTCCAGGATTGAAACCCCTGACCCTGACAGCCCTCTCCACACAGGGCTGAAGCCCTGAGACCCCTCACCCTGCAGCAGAAGCCCGGAGCCTCGAATGGGGGAGAGGGCGGGAGGGCTCAAGGAAATACTCTGAGAATTTAAGCCCTGTGAACCATCTTATGAAACTTCCACTCTCTCACTCTAGCCCTAATAGTCACTCTTGTATGCCCTTCTCAAACTCACCCCCTACACTGAGTTGGGAGGAAGGAGTCAGCTGGTTTACAAGCTGGCTCTGCCAATTTTATGCCTGTGAAGAGTCCCCTTCTTCCAGGAGAATTCTCTGCTGTTGAATTAAAAACCAGAATTTGGAGGCTTTGTGCTGCCTGAGTGGCTACTGGGGCCGGATTGTAAACAAGAATCTGTCCTCATAAATACAGAAACCTTGAAACTGGAAAACTATACAAGGGTTATCCAAACTTTCCCAGTTCTCAGCGAAGATTTGGGTCAGAGTAGAGTTTGTGTCTTGGGCAAAGGTGCAGGTATAGCAAAGCTTTAAAGTAAAAAGAAGCTAACAAATGGACACTCAGGAAATCAAATAGGCTACACAGCTCAGCAGGAATTGAGCTGGAAATGAGGTCTGAGTAATGGAGCCAGATTTACCTGTTGGAGCATATGGATACCAGAGACAGTATAATTCAATATAAATGTTATAGATGTATAGAACATGTAAAAAATCTTTAGAAAGCTCACTTTTTTCAGGTTATTGTGATCAATCAGTCCAGGTAACCTACAGGCAGCAGTTATACATAAAAAAAAAGATTCAATCAGAGAAAATGACTAACTACGGCAAAGCATATTCAGTCAGGGAGAACCAATTTTCTGGGTGATATACTCAACATCTAAAATGAAGTGCATCACAGCCAAGTTAGTTAAACATTCTTCCAGGAACTAACTCCTATGTATTCAGACAAACAGAACTTAGAACACTACCTGAAACAATGCCATATGGTGTTCCCACTAATGTAATACCCACTCTTTATTTACAATATGCTTTTCACCATGATCATATTATTTTTATTTTTAAAAAATATTTAAGCTTTATGTCCTAAGTTTATCTCCTTCCCTCCCCCCACCCCCGCACACCACAGAATTCATTTATTTGTTTGTATATTGTGCAAAAACTAAGTCACATGAGTGAATATTGCATTTTGTCCTAAAGACAATGGCATTTATGGTCACTCTGGTGTGTTCCAGCCAGGAACATATTTACAGTTGTAAACTTGCAATCAGGCTATGTACATGATTTCTGGTAACTTTCTCTCTCATTTTCATGCTTTCCTTCAGTTCTTCTGATACTTTTCACAATTCTGGACACGGTTGTTGGGAACGTGACAAACAACAAGGATTTAACACACCACAATAAACTAACTGGAGAGACTGTGTAAACCCACATCAGTACAGAGACATGTTTTGATTGGTAATAATAGACTGAGATAATACCATTTGCTTCCAGGATTTATCTTGACCTTTTCACAATAGATTTATGTCAAAACAAATCATATCACTCATCATTCACTGAATTTGCTGACTGGCATGCCTATTTTTGAAAGTTCTGGCTGACAAGGGCTGTAGACAAAGCTATAGTATGTGAATATCCGCATTGGTAAATATCAAGTTAGGGCAACTTTTTGCAAACCGGATCTTACAATAATTTATTTCCATGCTTTGTTTCCATAGTGATACGACAGTGATAGCAACATCATGATATAAAGGGGAAAAGTAAATCTTCACTCATAAAGCACCATGCAGTATTTCACTGACATCTAAGTCACCAGCGTGAATCCATCTATGTTAGTAAAAGCCAACATTGTTCATGTCTGATGGCTACTGAACTAGGACCTTATCCTGTACCATTAGAGTCATTAGCTTTGACTGTTGCAGGTTCACGCCTTTAGATTTTAATGGTGGGATTTTCAAAAGTGCTCCATGTTGAACTCACTCTGCTCCCAGTGGGAGTTTTACCATGACTCAAATGGCAGCCGAGTTAGCCAATGCAAAGTGCTTTAGAAAATCCAACTCTTAGAATGTCAGGACATGGATTATATCTTCCTTTATGTTTGTGAAGCACTGTCAGAGCTCAAGGCTTGGTCTATGCTAAAAAGTTAGGCTGACCCAGCTACGTCGCTCAGGTGTGTGAAAAATCCACACCCCTCAGTGACATAATTAAGCTGACCTAACCCCCAGACAGTTCTGGGTCGATGGAAGAATTCTTCTGTTGACCTAGCTACCACCTCTCAGCAAGGTGTATTACCTAGGCCGACAGGAGAACTCCTCCCATTGTCATGGGTAATGTCTACGAGGATAAGCTACAGCAGCCCAGCTGTGCCACTGTAGTGTTTCAAATGTAGACAAGCCCTAATAAATAATAACGATGTCTGGTTGTCTGTGAGATTGGTTGGGACCTCAGTATAAATCTGTAAAACCTAGTGAACAAGTATCACCATCTCAAGCACCTAGTCCAATCATCTGTCTTGCTGGTAGAGAGCAGAGAGCCCAAAGACTGAATGAATATGGACACTGAACTACCATCTTTATTAGCATTATTATAGGGCCACACACCTGAAGCGAATGGTGCAGAGAAATGTTGTCTGTGCCCAGGGGGGAGTCTACATTGACTGTTGCCATCAGAAGCTCTATAGTTTGTCATCTCATCATGGCCCCAATTCAGAAAAATGCTTAGGCGTGTACTTAAAAGTAAGTGCTTTGCTGAATCCAATCTTAATAGAGGTGATTCCTTTACCGTTACATAAAAATGTAACAGCGGAATGTGGGTGTACGTGTTTTTAAAGCTGCCTGCAAATAAGAAAATATGCAGATTCTGAAATTACTGAACTGGTATATTATGGTTTGATAATGGCAAACTGGCAAATGATGATGATAATGATAGTAATTCTAGTGAGATAGTGTCTAAAGACCCAAATCAAAGGTTAAGACCCTTATGTACAGACAAATAATGCAAAGAGAGTTCCTTCCCAAGAAAGCTCACAGCTAATACCTAGACAACATGCAGCAGGGGAGAACAAATTTATTGCAAAGATGGAGATTGAAAAATTATGTTCAAAAAATTACATTAATATGATGCAAAGGGTTACATTGCAAAACTTGCATGAGATGTTTCTGTAACTCTTCAGCCAGGTGCCAAAGGCTGCTACAAAGGCCAAAGCTGAATCTGTCTAGAAGTCCTTTTTCTAAATATAAATCAAAATATGACTTGAGCCTCCACTCACAGCCATATTTCCAGCTCTAGCTCTGGGACTTCAATTTTAACCTCCATTGTTACCTTTCCACATGGTTCTTCCCCACAAGTAAGCATCTCAGGAGTCCCTGAGATAACAGAATCACGAGGAGGTTTTTATTTGGGGAAAAGGGAAAATAATCAGAAGAAATGTGAAAAAACCTATTATACAAGAAACTGAGCAACTTAAATCTCACAGTTCCAAATAATTGTCTAATTTATGGACGTCCAGGACCACAAACCTGACCCATCTAAAACCCCACTCACAGGTCCACTTAGACTGGGTGTTGGTTAACGGGCATCAAGGGGATGGCTCTCCTCCACCTGTCTACTCCAGAGAGAACTACTCTATCATGTTCTGCTTTATGGTTACCTGATCCACATCTGTGATATCAGCTTTTGTTTTGCTAGCCTATTAGGCTAGGGTGCTATGAAATCAGCTCAGTGCTGCTTGCACCTAACAGTCTATCTGAAGTCAGCTCTGTGTTGGGGCTGGTCTGGCCAGCAGTTACTGTGAACTCAGCTCTATATCATCATTTTCGTTGCTGTCCATCCAGTCTGGTCCAGTTTTGCAGCTTCACTCCACACAGGGTGCAGAATCTCCAAGTAGGGAACTCAAAGCAAAACCAGACCTTTGAGACCTAGGCCAGCATCCTTTTCACTTTCCTCTTTGCTGAACTTAAGTTTTGTTACCCAGCAAAATCCACTACCTCTGACCTCAATCGTGAGTACATCCTGCACAATTCTCATGCCCTTTCATCATCATCACCACCTCACCACAAACAACCACCACCACCAAAACAACAAACTCAGTTGGTGGAATTATGGGTAAACAGCATTATAATTCATGTAAATGAAACTGGCCAGAGCTAGCTTTTCTTCTCCCCTATAAAGGAAGCAGAGCATGGCTTCTGGCCCTGGGGCTTACATCTACAACTAGAATTCTGTCTGAATACCATACTGGACTGGTCATATTTACACTGGCTGCAAATTTGCATGTGCTCTTGCACAGTTGACAAAGTGGGTGGAATTGCAGTTAACTCATGTGACTAACTTTTCAGTGTGAAATTTTATGGCTTACTCCCATTCTACCCAGAAAAACATAGCTGCATAAGAAACTTTACCATGTAATTATTAATGCTGAATTGGCTATTATGAATGTGCACTCCAGGGCTCCACTGGATGGAATCAGAACTGTTCAACTACGTGTAATAAACCTTAAATTGCTAAAAGCTAATAGAGATTCTCCTTTAGCACAAGTAGCAGGAATCTATATTTTCAGCATAAGATTATCTGAGTTTCACCTCTGCTGTTGCCATAATGTACTGAGTAGCCACAGTGTGCCATGTAATGAAATCCTTGATGGCAGGGGATTCATTCCAATATTTCACAGTGTGAGTACAAATTAAAGAATGAAAACCCTATCCCTCTCCTTTTAGTTGATTTAAAATGCTTATTTTCATTTGGATGTGAAAAAAGAATGACTGTTAGGATCAGAACCGAAGGCAGTATCCAAAAGGATGGTTTACTTATTTTATGTATTTAATAATATTTTAAAAGTTATTAAATATTTATAGTTTATTTAGGGAAAATACATTAAAGGGTTCCTAGCTCATGATCTAGGCACCTCTGGCAAATATTTAAAACTATGATTCTAGTAAATTACCAGTCTAGTATGTTGCCCTAACTGCAGCACACGACACTGGCCAAACAAAAATATATACTCAGAAATAGAGGTGGTTGGAAAAACTTAGATGGAACAGTAGTGCATCAGAAAATGCAGTTCCATCAAAATGGTTTCTGAAATACACAATTTTTTTCAAAAATTAGTTTTGGAGAAATAAAGTGAAATGTCCCATATCAACATTCCCAGGAAAAGATATTTTTTTTCTTTCACAGAGATTTTTCATTTCAGTTTTTAAATTTTGTATAATACTATGTTTTATAAAACAATGTGACTTTTTTTAAAAGCCAAAAGAAATATTTTCAATTTGTCAAAACAAAACTTTTAAATTAATCCTGAATTATTTATTTTCTGAATTCTATCACACAGATAATTTTTAAGGTTTTGGATTTCAGAATGAAACCAAATTCCAAAAATCTCAAAATCCTCCACAAGACAAAATTTCTGTTCAAACAGCCGTACACATGAGGAATCTGAATTCCTTGCTGGATCTCCAAACAAAGTTTAGATTAGAACTGGGCAACTCATTCATAATGAATTTAGTGACTTTTGCCTCTAGCTCAGTTCACAAATTGTCAGAAATAATTTGATTATCAATTTTTGAATAATAATTTTTACAGTCAGTAATTATTCATCTGTAGATTATTTGCACAAATAATGCAAGTATTTGGTATTCAAGTAAGTATTCAGTGCAAGTATTTGATATTCAAATATTTGGATTATGGGCTACTGTGATTGCAAAAGCAGGTCTCACCCTGTAGTTTTGTTTCCCAATTGGAGGAATATGCTTCCATGACCCTGAGGCCAGGTCTACACTACAGACTTAAATCAGTATAACTTTGTCGCTTAGGGGTGTGAAAAATCCACACACCTGCGTGATATAGTTATACCGATCTAACCACCAGTGTAGACCAGGGATCGGCAACCTTTGGCCCACGCCGCTTCCTGCAGCCCCCATTGGCCTGGAATGGTGACCCGCGGCCAGTGGGATCGGCTGAACTTGCGGACACTGCAGGTAAACAAACCGGCCCGGCCCACTGGGGGCTTACCTTGGCGGGCCCCATGCCAAAGGTTGCCAATCCCTGGTGTAGACAGTGCTATGTTGGCAGGCAGACTTCTCCTGCTGACATAGCTACCGCCTCTCAAAGAGATGGATTAACTACACCAATGGGAGAAGCTGCTTTGGTGGAGCTGCACCAATGTAGTGTTTTAAGTGCAGACCTGCCTTGACTCTTAGTTTTCCTGTGAACATACTCCTGATTTCAAATTCAGATTTCACTTTCCACAAAATTGACTTTCCATTTTCTCTAACATTAACTGAAAATTATCTGCTTCTGCAAACAAGCCTGCTGGTAACTAATTTAATAAAATAACCACTAGACCACTGGAAATGAAACACAAAAATAATCAGAATGAATAATAATCTAATAATAAAGTTGCATGAACACAATTGCAGCACATTTATTTTTAAATATCAAGTAAATGCGGAACAGTTTCTTGCATTATTATTCAGCTCTAGTTGACAGGCACCCAGACAGACAGACCATTTTGGATTTGAAAAGTCAAACACAGCAAAGCCATGCTTTGTTGGTAATGGTAACAATTACATCATCCATCACCTTTATAGCAACAGGCTTATTTAATACAGTAACCAACAGATGCTATTCTAGGGTAAAATAGTCCATCTGTTAGTTTTGCTTTAGATATACAGCTGCAATAGCAAGTCAGGCATGAATTTTATTAAGTCTTATGAATTTTCTGTCAGTTCTGGGAGCTGGAGATTTATATCCATTCATGTATTTGGCTCCACTCAAAAATGAAATATAATTTAAAAACAAATAGCAGAAAAACATTTCATTCCTGAAATATGCAATTAATAGGTGAATCAAAATATCATCGTTTGGCAGGGATAGCAACATTCCAAGAATCACTCAACAGCTAAAAGTAAATGCACTGCATAAAGGATCCCTGTCTATTAAGGTTAAGCCCCAACTTAGATTTATTTTAAAAGAGGTTTTACTCAGCATAACATGAATGTGAGGAGAAATGTTTTCATGATTTCTTTTTTTATTATTTCAAAGGAAACAGTGCTTCTCTTTTCATTTAAATATGAAACACAGAAGCACTGAGGTAGTGCAGTAAGACAGCAAGGGGTTTGTCTAGAATGTGTCCTGGTTTTAACTTGAGCTGACTGATTGCCAGTTAACTAGAGAGACAAGGAGACACAATGAGAAATGTAAATCTGAGATATAGTCCATAGTGGAGATATGTAGTGCCTTTAAACTTAATACAGTGGTAGTGTAATAACCGGACTTACACATTTACCCTAGCTGTGAGCTCAACTTTAAAAAGTGAGTGGGAGTTCATAAAATGTCACAATAACCTATAATAACAAATACTGATGGGAAAAAGTAAGAAAGGAGACAGACAAATTGAATTAGTCCAGATAAAAAGCCCTACTGACATAACTCAAGGACTGTGTTAAGATCATGCCTGGTAAACAAGAGAAGTGTGGAATGGAAATTCAGTGACTCAAGATTGGTGTATCAGAAATTAGAATTTATTGTTGAACAAAATAATGAAGGGATGGGTTATTCCACCTATCACTTCCTTTTGGGGTTCTCACAAAGGACTTTGTGAGGGGGAGGGAAGGAATAGCAGAGGGGATACCACAAAGCTGGCTGCCTGAAAGAAAGGGAAGGAGTGAATTTAACCATCATGGCTTTCACTCTGACTGTCTCCTGGCACACGGACCTTCTTCATCCCAATCCCGAGAGACATCCTGACCAGACCAAGCCAGAGAGAGGGAACTAGATGACATTGCCACCTCCACCGGTTCTGGCTAAATCCCAAATACCATCTGGGATATGGAAATTTGTCTCTCCCCCTACCCCCATTCAGTACTTTTACTTCCCTTTCTTATTTTTTCTCTTTCCTATTTCTCTCCTATTTCCTTATGTCTAATAAGACCCTGGCTTAGCCCGCCAAGACTATATATTTTGACAATACTGCAGTAAGCCTGTGACAAGAAAGAGGCATTAAGTGCAGTGTCCTAAACATTGGAAAAATGCATACCCCTGAACAGCATAGTTAAGCTAACCTAAGTCCACATGTGGACAGTACTAAGTCCACAGAAGAATTCTTCTGTTGATATAACTACTACCTCTCAGGGAGATGGATTACCTACGCCAATGGCAGAATCCCTCCCTTTGGAGTAGGTAATAGCTACACCGATGCTCTACAGCGGTGTTACTACAGCGGCATCACTGTATTATTGTAAGCATAGACAAGCTCTAAGAGTTAACACCAGAGACAGAAGCTGCATTTTCCATCTTTGCTATTTTTTCCCTTTTTTCTCTTGTGCATTTGTCTTGTTTTGTCTTCTAGGAAGGAAGATTTATTTATTTTTTTAACAGCAACAAATAGTTCCTGCCCATCTCAACTGACTTATTTTTTTCCCCCAAAAGGACAGTTATGACCATCTTTAATACGATCTAAGAGATTGTTAGACAAAGGGCTTTCCCTTCTAAAAATGCTTTCCAGATAAAGAGAAAGAGAATAAGGGATGTTATTAACATAAAATAAAAGATACTTAATACCTTACATTTCATAGATTCCAAGGCCAGAAGGGACCATTGTGATCATCTAGTCTGACCTCCTGTATAACACAGGCCATAGAATTTCTCCAAAGTAATTCTTAGAGCAGATCTTTTAGAAAAACATCCAGTCTTGATTTAAAAATTGTCAGTGATGGAACAATTTACCAAGGGTTGTGGTGAATCCTCCAACAGTTAATTGTTCTCACCATTAAACATTTATGCCTTATTTCCAGTCTGAATTTGTCTAGCTTCAACTTTCAGGTGCCGTTTATTGTTTTTCCCTGTTTGAATATATCTTTATTAAGTAGTGGACTGATTGTAAACAGGGAGTGATGTGGCACAATCAATGGATAGGGAAGTTTATTTTAGTACATGTTTTTTAGACAGACTGGAGTTAAACCTGTGAATTAGATTCTGCATTTGAATTTTCAGACAGGACAGTATTAGAACCCTTCTTGAACAGATGGTTTCAGAGTAGCAGCCATGTTAGTCTGTAGTCTCAAAAAAGAAAAGGAGTACTTGTGGCACCTTAGAGACTAACAAATTTATTTGAGCATAAGCTTTCATGAGCTACAGATCACTTCATCTGATGCATCCGATGAAGTGAGCTGTAGCTCACGAAAGCTTATGCTCAAATAAATTTGTTAGTCTCTAAGGTGCCACAAGTACTCCTTTTCTTTTTTGAACAGATAGTCTATCACTGAGACCATATGACCCTGTAACCGGGTGCAGAGTCACCGGCAGCGCCTCCTGCTGGTTGTCTTAGGGAATTAGCATTCTAGCCTCTGGAGCGCCCTCTGTCGGCCAGTGTCTCTCCTTGCTGCTGGCTCCCGTGTCCCTCCCAGGACCCCGGTACCCCTTTTACTGTGTGCTGCCCCCCGGCAGTACCCCACAGCTCTGGGTCTTCCCCTCCAGGGAACCCCCTCCCATCACTATCCCTACCTCGCCTCAGTCATAGGCTCCTGCCAGTCACCATGCCCTCGGGCAGTCTGCCGTATGAGCCACTCATCATAGGCAAGGTTGGGTTTGGACCGCTGCCTCTGGCTACCCATAGGCTGCCCCCTGCAACCCCAGTATCTAATAGGCCTTACCAGGCCTGCAGCCTGGTACTTTTCTAGGCCAGAGCTCCCTGGCTCCCTTGCCCTGTCCCCAGCCCTGCTCCCCTCCAGATATTTAGTTAAGCCTCCACAGTCAGGTCCTTCTCTCTCTCTCTGGGCTTCTGGCTCACAACCTTTATAGAGCCAGCTGAGCCCTGACTGGGGTGTGGCCCCCAGCTGAGGCTGCTTCCCCAATCAGCCTTTCTCCTGCAACAGCCCTCTCTCAGGGCTGTTTTAAACCCTCTGGCCTAAGTGGGTGGCCATCCTGCTACAGACCCCAAGTATATCTCTGATGTCTAGAGTTCTCAGTGCAGACTAATTCAGTCACAGCAGATAGGCTAGGCTTAGATACTGTGATATATCCTGTTTTTAAAAAATGAAATGCTAATTGGTGTATTGTACTACTTTGGTGAAAGGAATTATCCCTTTTGATCTGCAGTGTAATGAGATTTAATTTGAACTTCAAAGTAATACCTAAAAACTGAACAAGGAGATGAGCAGCTACATAAGCACTATATTTTCATGTCCTCTGAGGCCCGAGGATGGAAATTATGAATGCAAACGAGGGACGAGGAGAGAGTCTCTGGAAGTGTCTGAATAAAGGAGTAAGGCTCCCCCGAGAGTGCATCTGACCTCTGCATTCTGTCACAACTTCCTTAAAATCCTTGGACTAGGTTCTACTCTGTTATCTGGATGTAAATCTGGCAGAACTTTATTGACTATATTGGTTTTGCTTTTGATTCACACTGGTGTAAGCCGGAGTGGAATCTGACATCTTCTCTCTGGTTTTGGTTGGCTAAATGGTGTGCAATTACAGCACTAACAGTAGTGCCCCTCTGCCTGGCACTGCATGTCATCATGGTACATAAAGAAAATAAGTTTTCCCACACCTGAGCCATTCTTTTTCGGTGACAAACCTGAGGAACTATCTCAGATTGAGGTGTCAGTTGAGGAGGTTTTGAAGCAAATTCATAAATTAAACAGTAATAAGTCACCTGGAGAGATGGTATTCACCCAAGAGTTCTGAAGGAACTCAAATATGAAATTGCAGAACTACCTACTGTGGTATGTCACTTATCACTTAACTCAACCTATGTACCTAATTTTTAAAAAAGCCTCCAAAGGCATTCCTGGTAATTACAAGCCAGTAAGTCTAATTTCAGCACCTGGCAAATTGGTTGAAACTATAGTAAAGAATAGAATAATCAGACATGTAGATGAACATGATTTGTTGGGGGATGAGGGGGGAAGAGTCAATACAGCTTTTGTAAAGGGAAATCATGTTATACCAATCTATTAGAATAATTTGAGGGCATAACCAAACATGGACAAGGGTGATCCAGTGGATATAATGTACTTGGCCTTTCAGAAAACCTTTGACAAGTTTCCTCACCAAAGACTGTTAAGCAAAGTAAGCAGTAACAGGATAAGAGGGAAGATCTTCTCATGGATCAGTAATTAGTTAAAAAGATAGGAAACAAAGAGTAGGAATAAATGGTCAGTTTTCACAATGAAGGGATGTAAATAGCAGGATCTGTACTATCACCAGCACTGTTCAATATATTTCTAATGATCTGGAAAAAGCAGTAGTCAGGTGGAAAAGTTTGCAGCCATACAAAATTACTCAAGATAGTTAAATCCAAAGCAGACTGCAAAGAGTTACCAAGGAATCTCACAAAACTGGGTTACTGGGCAACAAAATGGCAGATGAAATTCAATGTTGATAAATGCAAAGTAATGCACACTGGAAAACAAAACCCCGCCCCAACTATAAATAAAAAATGAAGGGGTCTGAATTAGCTGATACCACTTGGCCTCATTGCAGATAGTTCTCTGAAAACATGCACTCATTGTGCAGTAGCAGTCAAAAACACTAACAGAATATTAGGAACTATTAGGAAAGGGATAGATAAGAAGACAGTAAATATCATAATGGCACTGTATAAACCCATGGTACACCCATACCTTGAATACTGTCTGGAGTTCCGGCCACCCCATCTCAAAAAATGATATAAGAGAATTGGAAATGGTACAGAGAAAGGCCACAAAAAATATTAGGGGTATGGGACAGCATCCACATGAGGAGAGATTAAAAAGGCTGGGACTGTTCAGATTGGAACAGAGGTCACTAAGGGGAGATATGCTAGAGGTCTATAAAATCATGATTTGTGTAGAGTCAGTGAATAAGGAAGTGTTATTTACCCCTTCACATGGGACAAGAACTAGGGGTCACCCAATCAAATTTTAATAGGCAGCAGGTTTAAAAAAACCAGAAGGAAGTATTTCTTCACACAACACACGGTCAACCTGTGGAATGCATTGCCAGGGGATGTTCTGAAGGTTAAAACTATAACTGGGTTCAAATATGAATTAAATACATTCCTGGTGGATAGGTCCACCAATGGCTATTAGCCAAGATAGTCAGAAATGTAACCCCATGCTATGGGTGTCCTTAGGTCTCTGCCTACCAGGTGTTGGGACTGGATGACAAATGGATTTGTCAATAATTGCCCTGTTCTAGTCAGTTCCTCTGAAGCATCTGGCATTCACCACTGTTGGAAGACAGGATACTGGGATATACGGACCATTGATCTGACCCAGTATAGCTGTTCTTATGTTCTTATGACTTGATCCTGCAGTAGGAGTTGAGCCCTCTACTGTGCCCATCTCATTATGGCACAGTGCTGCAGAGCAGGCCTGCACAAAGTTATTTTGTTGTTGAAACCAGCTCACTGATGTGTACAGAGCCCTCTTAGTTCAGTAAAGAAGAAGAAAAATTGTGAGAGCAGACATCACAGCTCAATGACTTCCTAGCATTCAGTGGCTGATCAGAGGTTAGTGCACTACTAAAGGTCAGTGTAGTGTGAGTGTGTGGAAAAAAAATCAAAATGAAGGGCCAGATTGCCCTGTTCCCTCTGCCTGTGGACCTCTTCTTTTCTACAAGGAAGGAGTAAGGAGCAACTCCCCTCTCCCCACAATACAAGTGTTAGGAATGAGAAGATTAGGCCAGTGGCTGGGCTAATTCAAACACACATTATCTTCTCACCATCTCCATGGAGAATCTACTCAGAAGGAAATATAGCTTGGGGTCATATTAATTTCAGAAGGGAGCCTCATTCACCTCATGAAAGCCTTTCTTAAAGGCAAAGTTCTAGGAGCAGCTGGCAGCAGGCCTGTTAGTAGCTCTGTTGGCGACAGAGCTATGCTGTTCTGGAGCTGAGGAGAGCATCCCACGGGGTCTGCAGTCAATATGGAGGCCTACATGCAGAAGGCCTTAACCTACAACAGCTCCCAAGAGATTGGAGGCCAAACTCACTGCATTAATTCCCTGAGGGGAAAGCTCCCTCCCAAAGGATAATCAAGGAAAAATTTGTATGAGGGGTAAGGGGAACCTCTCAGAGATTTCCTTCCCCCTGATCAGCAGGGACTGGGCTCAAGATTCTAAAATCTCAAAAATCTGAGGTATTGATATTGTAAAAAATATCAAAAAATATTCAGTTTTTAAACAAACAAACAACCCCGAAATGTCGATAATGGCTCATGCTAATACTTTTCGGATACTATTCTGAAAGGAAAACTAGGGCTTGTGAGGAATGCATGTTCCTCCAGCTATATTCAAATTGATAAATGAGTGTTTTTAAACAATATTTCCATAACAGAATTGCTTTTGACAGTAAGTGGAAAGATGTGTTATGTAGCTCAGAGGAGCTGACAGATCTATGGATGAATTTATCATAAGGGTTCAATGTTTACATAGAAACCTAAGTATTTTTGTTCCTTCAGTGCTTTTTTTTTTCAATGGATCCCCTTCTGATTTCCAAAAAGTGCCAAGCAACTGACAGTTCCCACTGATGTTAATGGGAGATACTAGGTGCTTAGAACTTGTGAAAATCAGGTCATTGATTTAGGTAAAAAATGGATGTAGGAACCTCATTTTAGGCCCCATTTTTAAAAATATTGGCCTATGTATTTTTTTTAAAAATCTCTGTAAAGCATCATGGGCTAGATCAGTGGTTCTCAAAGCCGGTCCACTGCTTATTCAGGGAAAGCCCCTGGTGGTCCGGGCCGGTTTGTTTACCTGCCACGTCCGCAGGTTTGGCCGATTGCAGCTCCCACTGGCTGCAGTTCGCCGCTCCAGGCCAATGGGGGCTGCAGGAAGCAGCGTAGGCTGAGGGATGTGCTGGCCGCCCTTCCTGCAGCCCCCATTGACCCGGAGCGGCGAACCGTGGCCAGTGGGAGCCGCGATCAGCCGAACCTGCGGACGCGGCAGGTAAACAAACCGGCCCGGCCTGGCTTTCCCTGAACAAGCAGCGGACTGGCTTTGAGAACCACTGGGATAGATAATGATTAAGTACTAGAGCTTGCTGGGAATTTTCCAAAAGAACATTTTTCCATTGGTCAACGCAGATTTGTCAAAAGTGAAAAATTTTGTAGAAGCATTTCAGTTTCAATGAATTTCCATTTCAGGGAAGCAAGGAAAAAAAACATGAAGTGTTTCAGTAATGCCGACGCATTTCATTTTCTGAATGGAATGGAATGTTTTGATTTACATTTCAAAATGAGTTTTCATTTTGAAATTTGTTTGATTTTGTATTATTATTTTTTTAATTAAATGTCAAAATCAGAATGAAATGTTTCTGTTTTATCAAAACAAAACATGTTGATATCCCAGAACTATTTTTTGTCCGAATTTAGTTTTGCTGGAAATTTCTAATTTTTTGTTTTGTTTTGTTTTCATTCTGTTCCAGAACACAACATTTTTTGAACTTGTGGAATTTCCCACAAAACAGAAAATCTGGTTCCCATCCAGTTCTACTGTGTATTATATCATTGTTAAATCGTAATCAAAATAATAAAACATATGCATGTGAACAAATGTAGCAAGGCTATATAATTAAACCTTTTAACAGCATTTTGCAGAGGTTTTTTGGTAAGAATTTATAATCTCATTAAGATGATTCATCCTCTTTTATTTGATTTTTCATTAGCTTGCATTAGCACAAAAGTGTATTATCTATTCAGGATATGTTTATTAAGTTAAAAAATTTAAAAAATTTAAGAAAAATGCTCCTTTGATGTTTGAAACTAAACTTGACTCCATTTTAAAATCAAATTATCTAGCAGCTGTTAGCTCAGTTACTTGTTTTAAAATGCTGCATTGTTAGCTGAGGCATGTTTTTATGTAACTTAGGTACTTTAAGAATAAAATGCTATAATCAAAGTGTAACACAGAGCTGGCTCACAGGATTCCAGAATGTGCATAAATCATCTATATAGTCACATGTCTGTGATGTCAAGTGTCCAGTAATTAAATACTTTTTAGGGAAGTGGATAGGGTAATGAATTTATATCCCAGTTCAGTGTGGTACTTAAGCATGTGCCTAATTAAGCATGTGGGTTCACTTCAATGCAATAACCATCCATGTGCATAAATGAGACAATTGCTTAAGTACCTTTCTGAGTCAGAGACTTAGGGCTTGACCCAAAGCCTATTGAAGTCAATGTAAATCTTAATTTGGGTTACCGGCATATGCATTTAGTTTAGATTTCCAAAAATATTTTAATTGATATGGAATAAAACTGCTGAAAACATGAAAATTGAGATTGCTATGCTATATATTATAGGCAGAGCTGGCAATGACTTCTTATAGTTAAGAGAGATAAGGTGGGTGAGACAATATCTTTTATTGGACCAACTTCTATTGGTGAGAGAAACAAGCTTTTGAGCTTCCACAAACCCCTTCTTCAGGTCTGAAAAAGGTATTCAGAGTGTCACAGACCCTGCCATAACAGATATAAAACCTGTAGACAAATCTCCACTGCTATGATGATAAATACCCTCCACAACACACCTTTCAAGACTGATGTGTCCTACACATGCCTATCACAACATGTGGTATACCTCACTCAGTGCACTAAATGCCCCTATAGCAGCTATGGCGGGGGGGGGGAGGGGACAAAACAATCACTATGCTCCCAAATGAACTCACCCAGAAAAATGAAAGACAGAAACACCATATCACCTGTGGGTGAACACTTTTCACAAAGCATGTGAATCATTCCACATGTGACCTCTCAATCCTCCTCTCCAAAGGAAATCTGCACAACTCTTTTAAAAGTTGAGCCTCGGAGTTTAAATTCATAACTTCCCTAAACACTAAAATGTATGGGCTTAATAAAGACACTGTGTTTAGGGTTTATTACAACAATCTGTAACCCACTAACCCCCTTTTTGTCCTTTGACTGCAGAGATGTTAATGGGCACTCTACCTTGAATGGTCCCCTAGAATATCTACTAACTATTTATGCTAAACAATCTGTTCCGCTTTGCATTTAGCTGTGATGCTCAGAGTACCTTTCCCAGACCTGAAGAAGAGCTCTGTGTGGCTTGTCTCTCTCACAAACAGAAGCTGGACCAATAAAAAATATTATCTCATCCACCTTGTCTCTCTAATGTCCTAGGAGCAACACAGCTACAGCAACCCTGCAAAGATCTGATAGTTAAGGTTGCCTCCATTATAAGACTCTGGTTTTAGTTACCAACAGCTTTGCCATACTTCTCGTGGTCAGACTGAAAGTTTTCATTCTGGGTGTCTCCCTCAGACTGAATTCTTTTGGAATGTTTCAGCAAAAATTGTTTAGTTATTTCTCAGAATGAGAATTGGGAAAAATATGTTGTTTTGCCCATATTACAATTTTAACAACCATTTTCTTGAGAAGCTTTGGCACCTCCATGTTTTAGACCAGGCACTGGAAATCTGGCACTGGCAGAGGTGGTGGCAGGACATCCCCATGAAAGTACATCCAAATGAAATAAAGAAAATAGTTAATTTTTCACAGGTGGCAACCAACTGTGTGCTCATTATTTTATGTATGCCCAGCTTGAGACACGTGAGGCCACAACAGCAGCTTAAGTCATTGGGAGCCATGCACTGAACATATAAATTCTAGTAGAATGTTAAGGTCTCTGAAACATTAAGCCTCTCAAGTTGGGAACCCAAAAATAAGTGGATAGTTTTGAGTTTAGTGAAGTTCCTGGAGGCGCAAATATAGGAGTTTGGGTTTGCCCATTATGGACAAGGGCCATTTGCAAAACTCAGATCCAGATTCAGATTTTAAATACCCCCCAAACAAGGAGTTGTTTGAATCTAGGATTTTAGTTCAGTCCCAGAGTTGTACTCCTGATAGTTCAGTTAAAGATATTTCAAGTGGCAGTAGTACTAGTTTTTATTTAAAATTCTCCCATTGTGGGTAACTCTGTGTCATGTACCTTGTTGCCACAGCTACAGATGATTTAGATATGGACATACTAAAATAACATTAAGATGTGTGAAATACTTGAAATGAAACTTAAAAATCTCAAAAATCAACCATTTCACTTTGATTCTTCAAAAATGATCTAGATTTGCAAGAAACCTGTGACATTTCTTAGGGTTTTTTGATGAAAAATAGGAACATTTTTCATAAAATGCAAAATTTTCAAAGGTTTCAAAATCTTTTGAATTAATATCAGTTTTCATCCATAGCATGTGAAATTTCAAACTATGTATGACTTCAATGTGAAAATCATGATTTAGCAGAAATTTCACCCCCACCCCTCACACTCCCACCCACCTGCAATTTCTGGGTTACGGAATGGCTTGAAGAAACTGATGACGGCTTTCACAGGCAATTTTTGAAAAGACTGTGACTTTTGTATTGCTTTATCACCTTGCTTAATCTCCATATTGAAACAAAATGATGAAATATTTTTAAACCCTATTTTAGGATCAGATCCAAAGCCCATTGAAGTCTATGGCAAAACTCCCATTGATTTCAAATCAAGTTCTTTCTGCAGAAGAAAGCCAAGTTATGGAAGAAAAGCTGCTCTTGGTTTCTAATTTTTCAATGAAAAGCTGCTACCAGTTTCTCATTTTTGCCCTCTATTCATATTGCAAGGTACTGAGCACCAGCTGGGAGATGCTGCCCTCTCTCAACTCCTATTAAAATCACTGATAATTGAGTCAACTTGGCTCATTCCAGAACATGCTCAGTATCTTGTCTCTATGCTGGGTTGAGGGGGGTGGAAATAATTTGAGATATACTCCTCCATTTACCTAGAAAATGTATTGCCTCGAGCTCTCTACTCAGCTTGAGTGCCTTTGCTGACAGCATCTGTGGCATTGTTCCATGGAGAGAAAGAGAGAGAGAGAGAGAGAGAGAGAGAGAGAGATGATCCATCTCACAGGTAGGCAGGTGCCAAACCACTGATGGGGTATATTATCCATGTGGAAGACCACAGTAAGACTGGACAAATGGGTGGATGTATAGGGAAGCCAGCCAGGCAGAAAAGAAGAAGACCAAGAGAAAGCAAGACTGAGGGCCAAATTCAAACCTGATGTAAAAAGGCACAAACCCATGGCCGATGGATTTGCAGTCTCTTACATTAAGCGTCTTACATGCAAGTCTCTTACATCGAATTTGGCTCAGACAAAGAGAAACAAAGGGAAGAGAAACAGACAGAAGAGAAGAGATGAACAGATGCCTGGGCAATTCTGCCGAGTCAAGGGAAGGCCAAGAGACTGAAATGTAAATGCATGTTACAACTACGAGAGAAAGACACACATTATTTACTCATCTGGGTAATTGTGCCCTTGAAAATTATAGGGCATTTTGTGAAACTTTCCAAAAGTGCTCCCAGAATTATATCAAAGGCTCACGAAAGATTTAGATTCACTTAAAATAAAAACTCCTTTGAATTTCTCTCTCCCTCTCCATTAATATTAATTTTAAAAAGTCATATCAAGCCTCTGAAGAGGTCATTTCTGCTCACGTGGAATGAGAATGTTGCAGCCCCTTAGAAATGCATCTCTATTCTGCATGTCAGACTGGACAGTTCTTAGCTGCCAAGATAAAGATGTCTTCATAAGTGTGGGCAAATGTCTGGAAATTATATTTGGCAGAGAGTTGCTGTAATAGAAACACAATCATAATTGAGACATTTAAGCTGCCCCAGTACAAGAAATCCTCTCTGTACATCTGTGCTTCCTGGAACCTTAAACATCAGAGGCTTGATTTTAATTTGCCTAATGCCATGTTCCTGTCAGTAATGATGTCTAAGAACTATCCAGTTAATCTCTCCAATATCAATTTCACAGACAGTGGTCATCGGAACTCTATTAGATTTCTCCAGGTAAATTCACTTTGCAGGAGGATCCTACATCAAATAGACATTACTGTGAGCAGGAATTGTATGCAGTTAATAAAGAAGACTCTTCCTGGGCAAAAGCCAGGACACTTACTGTTTAGCAGTGTTCTTCTGTCAAAGGGACAGGACTTTGAGTGAACCAAAGGCCTGGTGGAGATGGAGATGAATGCACAGTTTCCCACATGGAGTCATTCTGTAACTTAGTGCAAGTCTTATTTTCCATCGCTGGTTAAATTGCAACGGCAGGCTGGGAAACCTGAGGCCTGAGCAACGAGGACCATAGAATCCAAAGCCTATATACATATTTGTTTTTCTGTTTAGGTGCCACCACTAGATAGCCAGACTCTGCTGTAGTGACTGGATGTCTAAAGACTACATTTGGATTTCAGAGACACCTATACAACCCCAGGGTGTCAGTGGAGTTTCACAAATTTCACAGATAGCAGATTTTGGGTCAGAGTCTCAAACTATGGCAGTCAGCAGCACAATGGTGCAAAATGTGGCAACAGAAAGCAAAACTACTCCAAAATCACCTGATTTCATTAAAACAATGGTGTTAAATCAATTCACTGGCCATTGATGAGCATGTGGCCATTGGAACCGAATGCTATTCACCCAAGAGTTCTGAAGGAACTCAAATATGAAATTGCAGATCTACTAAAGGTGGTATGTAACCTATTGCTTAAACCAGCTTCTGTACCAGAATTTTAAATCCCAATTTTAAAACTGGCTCCAGAGGTGATTCTGGCAATTAAAGGCCAATAAGCCTTACTTCAGTACCAGGATGTGACACTCTGTACTTCAAAGTAGCATGCTGGAACTCCCATATTCACCACTGTGATATGATTATGATGTGTTCTGTACAAAGTATGTCTTGTGAGGTATCATTTAACAAGTCTTGATTTGTTGAACATTAATGACCTGTTGATTGTGTGTACTACAATTCTATGTGAAGTTATGAAGTATTTCTATCTGTGTTACTAAAATATGTTGTGATGTTGGGAGATGTCCGCTGCTGGCCTTTCAGTAACAACAAAGGGTCAACCATGACTGGCTGGACAGACATTGATGGCCCATCAAGAAGAATCCACTCTCCCAGAGGCTCCTTAGAGAAGGCATGCAGGCAATAGGGACTGCCTGACCCCATGTCACAAGTATCATTCTAGCAAGCAAGGATCATTCTAGCAGCTGGAAGAAAGTAGAAAAGAGGGACAGTGACATCATCTCTTGGCCTCTTTCCTCCCACATCTCAGCACCTAGAAGATCATCTGGAAGACAAAGACTCTGAACTGGGAAGATTGGTCCCAGACTGGGAAGGGAACCCAGCTGTGTACGGAGAACTGTGAGCTTCCTGTAATATCTGCTAGGGTGAATCTGGCTTAGTCTATGGAATTTAGACTGAGAATTTATTTTTTATCTTAAGTAACCAACCCTGATCTCTGCCTGCTACTTATAACCACTTAAAAACTATCTTTCGGTGGTTATTCTGTTCTATATTTGACCTAAAACAGTCTGATTTTGGTTGAAGTGCTTGGGGAATCTCAGCTCAGATTACAAAGGCTGGTGCATGCCCACTTTTCTATGAAGAAGTGGCAAACCTATTAATGAGCTTGCATTGTCCAAATGAGCCTTGAGCAGTGTAAGATGATACATTTCTGGAGTACCAGGCTATGGGAAGGGGTGATTGTGCAGGTCCTCTCTCTATATGATTCATGGGTGTGTAAGGGAGCATTCATGCAATTTAGCTGGGTGTGGGGCTCCATATGCTGATGGCTGAGTGATCACAGCACCTGGAGGGGTTTTCTGCTTGTAACTGGCATAGCTTTGTGATAGACAACCCAGGTTGGAGAATTAAGGAGGCACAGCGATCCCACAGTTCCAGGTTGTACCCTGGAGATCCTGTCACATGGGCAAATTAGTTGAAACTATAGTACAGAACAGAATTATCAAGCACAAAGAGGATAAATATGATATGTTGGAGAAGAGTCAACATGGTTTTTTAAAGGGAAATCATGTCTCATCATTTTATTAGAATTCTTTGACGGTGTCAAACAAGCATGTGGGCAAGGGTAATCCAGTTGGTATTGTATACCACGACTTTCTGAAAACCTCTGACAAGGACCACCACCAAAGGCTCTTAAGAAAAGTAAGCTGTCATAGGACAAGAGTGAAGACCCTTTCCTGGATCAGTAACTGGATAAAAGATATGAAACAAAGGATAAGAATAAATGGTCAATTTTCACAATGGAAAGGGATAATGCAAAGTACTCCACTTAGGAAGGAACAACCAGTTGCACACATACAAAATGGGAAATGACTGTATAGGAAGGAGTACTTCAGAAAGGGATCTGGGGGTCATAGTGAATCAAGAGCTAAATATGAGTCAACAGTGTAACACTGTTACAAAAAAAGCAAACATCATTCTGGGATGTATTAGCAGGAGTATTGTAAGCAAGACATGAGAAATAATTCTTCCGCTCTACTCCACGCTGATTAGGCCTCAACTGGAGTATTGTGTCCAGTTCTGGGCGCCACATTTCAGGAAAGATGTGGACAAATTGGAGAAAGTCCAGAGAAGAGCAATAAAAATTATTAAAGGTCTAGAAAACATGATCCATGAGGGAAGATTGAAAAAATTGGGTTTGTTTAGCCTGGAGAAGAGAAGACTGAGAGGGGACATGATAACAGTTTTCAAGTACATAAAAGATTGTTACAAGGAGGCAGGAGAAAAATTGTTCTTCTTAACCTCTGAGGATAGGACAAGAAGCAATGGTCTTACATTGCAGCAAGGGAGGTTTAGATTGGACATTAGGAAAAACTTCCTGTCAGAATAGTTAAGCACTTAAATAAATTGCCTAGGGAGGTGATAGAATCTCCATCATTGGGGATTTTTAAGAGCAGGTTGGACAACCACCTATCAGGGATGGTATAGATAATACTAAGTCCTGCCTTGAGTAAAGGGGACTGGACTAGATGACCTCTCGAGTTCCCTTCCAGTTCTATGATTCTATGATTCTATAAATAGAGGAGTCCCCCAAGGATCTGTACTGGGACATGTGCAGTTCAACATATTCATAAATGATCTGGAAAAGGGAGCAAACAGTGAGATGGCAAAAATTTGCAGATAATATAAAATTACTCAAGATAGTTAAGTCCAAAGCAGACTGCGAAGAGTTGCAAACAGAACCTACAGACTGGGTGAAAGGGAAAACACAATGGCAGATGAAATTTAGTGTTGATAAATTGAAAGTAATGCACATTGGGAAAAATAATCCTAACCATACATACAAAATTATGAGTTCTAAATTAGCTGTTACCACTCAAGAAAGAGACCTTGGAATCATTGTTGATGATAGTTCTCTGAGAAAAACTGCTCAATGTGCAGTAGCATTCAAAAGAGCTAACAGAATGTTAGGAAGCATTAGGAAAGGGCTAGATAAGACAGAAGATATCATAATGCCAGTATGTAAATCAGTGGTATGCCCACATCTGGAATACTGCCCGCAGTTCTGGCTGTCCCACCTCAAAAAAGATATATTAGAATTGGAAAATGTAAAGAGAAGCGCAACAAAAATGATTAGGGGTATAGAACAGCTTCCATATGAGGAGAGATTAAAAAGACTGGGACAGTTCAGAAAAGAGACATCGAAAGGAGGGATATGATAGAGGTGTATAAAATCATGAATGATGTGGAGAAAGTGAATAGGGAAGTGTTATTTACCCCTTCATATAACACAAGCATCTGGGGTCACCCAATGAAATTAACAGGGAGCAGGTTTAAAACAAACATAAAGTAGTACTTCATACAATACACAGTCAATTTATGGAACTCGTTGCCAGGGGATGTAGTGAAGGCCAAAATATAACTGGGTTCAACAAAGAATTAGATAAATTCCTGGCAGATAGGTCCATCAGTGGCTATTAGCAAAGATAGTCAGAGATACAACTGCGTGCTCTGGGTGTCCCTAAACCCCTGACTGCCAGAAGATGGGACTGGATGACAGAGGAGGGACCACTTGATAATTTCCCTGTTCTTTTCACTTCCACTGAAGCATCTGGCACTGGCCACCGTCAGAAGACAGGAAACTGGGCTACATGGACTATTGTATAGCCAACTTTATGTTCTTATGTGAAGGTCCTGGAGGCTGTACGCACTGCCCCAGTCACAAGACAGGTGTAGCGAACACAGAAAGGCTCCACAACCTTGGGAGGAGGAGGTTTCTTCCCATCCTACCCACATATATATCCCCCAGCAACCAGCCCAGATATCTAGGCCCAGCTGGCCACTGAGAACAGGATTTATCTCATTGTGTTTGGCCTTTCATTAGGATTATTTATGAAATCTGTTATCCTTTTAGTTAGTGTGTGAGCATCTGCCTTTTCTGTCCTCCTCAGAACAGTATAAGCTTCATTCACATCCCCTCACATCCCTTGTTTTTTTATCAAACATATAAACTTTCCTAATCTGTTCTGAGAACTATAAAAAACCCCACCCAGATTCCCATATACTTCTGAACCAACTCTTCCTATGACACGATGCTCTAACACTGGAGCACTACTCCAGAAACCATCTCTTTGAATGGTGTCAGAATTAGCCATTTTGATACAAGCTTCATTGTTATTTTAACACATGCATGAGTGTTCCTAGCAGCTACGAACAGCAGGGAGGTGGGAAGAGGTCTGAAAGTGTGACATTTACAAGTCTATAATTTGGCACATTGCTGTTTAAAATAACACAATGCTGTTAAAAAGTATATGGGCCTCTTTAATATTGGATGGAAGCTCTTGCACTATTTAAGATGTATACATTCAGGCTGTTTCTCACCAGCCATCGGAAAACAGATTAGAATTAGGGGGGTTTTTTGTTTTTAAATTTAGCTTTACATAAAAATACAATTGATTTTCAAAATGTGAGATTCAAAATGTGTTATTTGTGTGAGGGAATTGAAAACACAGGACAACAATTTTAATTGGAAATTTTAAAAGTTTATGACTGGGATTATAAATTTTAAATGCATTGCATGCTTCTGGGAAGCCATAATTAAAGTTTACAAATTGTCTCTTTTATCCTGTAATCATCATTCTGTTTCAAAGTCAGGGCAGGGAACTGGTCATGTGAGCCAACAAACCTCAATAAGTCACTGCGGACTGTCGGCTTTTGTGCTTTTTGTTACACCCATCCAACATGAATAATTCCTCGCGTTGGGGCTTGAATCCAAAACGTGAAACTCTGCTGCATCCCAGGGAGGTTCTTGCTGATTTATTATTTATTATTATTATTTATTTACAGAGCACTGAAAGCATTTTGTAGTGTTCTGTATCAGCAGGTTCAAATCTAACATGGGCTGACATAATATATGGGACTGAGGGTCCAGGAGGCATTGTGGTGATACCTTCTCAAGGGGTGTGATCTGCCCTAAAGGCTTTAGAGAAGAATTGGGTCTGGGGGAATTTGCAGAAAGGGAGGGGCTGCAGACCTGGGCTATGTGAAACTCACAGGAATGACAATTTCAGTGATCAGCTGCCAGTCAGAGCAGAATATTTTGTTTTGGAAACACAGTGTATTGGTGTTTCTGGAACACATTTTTTCCCAGGTTTTCCAGTTTGTGAGAAATTTTGAAAAAAAATATGGTTTGGGTCTGATTTGGAACCAAAAATCCTGAATTTTGTATAGCTTTACTATAAGCATGTATTATCGGTTGTGATCATAGTACATTTTGTACCATTCATGGGTTTCTAAACTTGGTATGTAATTAAAAAAAAATTAGTGAGTTCTTTCTCTATGTGACTTGTATCCTGCATTGTTGAGATCTTTGGAATATTTTTATGCAAACATGATTTATAGGGTGCTCAGCATGTGTGTGTGTGTGTGTGTGTGTGTGTGTGTGTGTGTGTATCTGTGTTGAACTCTTTTTTTGTCCCTTTATTTCAATGACATCTCATAACAAAGCTCTCCCTGTTTAAGGCATGAATTTGGATCTCTGTTCAACATGCCTGCCTTTTAGAAATAAAAAATGGATAAGAATGGAGGAAATGAACAGTCTGGCACCAGCCTGAGAATGAACAGGCAGCTGCTGGAGTGTCCCAGTATGAGGCACTTAAACCAGCAATGTCTGTTCACTGTCATTGTGACAAAAAATAAACCAAATACTTCTGCACTTGTATTTTCAAAGCGACACCCAAGCCTTGTGCTACAGCCAACATAATCCCACCCCCTGGGCAAGTTGACAGCAACCTCAACAGATGTCAAAGGCAGGGGGGCTGTCTGGGAAAGCTCCTGGGAACTCCTTGTTAAAATTCTACCATCAAACTGAAGATGAGTGATTCCCCTGCCTCTGATAATGCTCACCCTCCTTGTCAGAAACTGCTTAACTTCTCCTGCCAGGGAAAAACTTTTTTCTATAATATTTAGTCTCTCCCATCACTGTGGAATATGAACACCTTCCAGAGTAGAAAATTAAATGAGGAGCCTAGTCTCTGTCAATTGCTGTGTTTTGTCATAATTTAGACAAAGTTTTTTGAGGTGTAGACTATGTGTTTGTACAATGAGCACCACAGTGGCACAGGGTGTTTCTGAAATACAAAGAATCATGTGTGATCACATGTACATATATATCAATTACACATGCTGCTGTCAAACTAAACATAACATTTGATAAGTTATTTGGAGATTACACTGAATAAAAGTAATAAATGTTTAAGTTGTCTTTGTTATGGGCTGTGACAGGCCACAATGAGTGGTTAGATCTTGGAGAAATTAAATGTTAGTTGTGGTGCAGTTCTTTTAAGAAGCTGTTACATATCACCAGTAAATTTGATTTTCTCTGTCTGGATCTCTTTGACTGGAATAATATCTTAGTATAGGGCTGCTGCCTACAAGATATACCCTCAGACAAACAAAATAGACACCTACATGTTGTCAAAAACATTTCAAACAATTTAGTTCACTATACTGGAGTCACATGAATGTTATGTTATTTATGCAGTTCACTGGACCGGAGTAAAAAAAACCTCTTCTGTGGATTATTAGTTCATTGAGCTGGATTCACAAACTCTAGAGCAGTCTACATAATTCACTGCACAGGAGTTGCACTTGTTATATTACGGTTAGTTAATTAATCTCCCTTTGCTGGCTGCTTGCTTTTTCTTGTAGCAGCAGTAAGAAATATATACGGTGGATCTTAAAAACAGATCATTTTCTTGGTGTCAGAGTAGAAGATCTATGTATAGTCAAATGTATAATCAGAGTGGAAATCTAATGAGGTGGTTAGTATTTGAAATATTTTCTCTGATGTGAACTCTAAGGGATTATTACTGTCATACAGTTCTGCCTACAAAGTTATTCTATAACCAGAATTTTGCATTTCTGTGTCTTAGCTGAGATTTATTAGCATTGTTTCGTTTTTTCTTTCTTTGTTTTGTTTTCTTTCTTTGTTTCAAGATATCAGAGGAAAAATGTCTCCCTCAACATTTGAGGTCTGTACTCATTATTTCAGGTACTGGATAGTGTTTTAAGTGATGCATTTTGGGCCCTTCGCTCTTCTTGCATCCTAAAAGTTAAATACTAAATGAATGAGAATTGAGACGGGAGCTAGATAACTCAGTTTAGTGGTACTGGGCATTTATCATTTCTAGGTCACCAGTTCAGGTCAAGCCAGGTCAGTAATGAGTAAAAGCTCTGAGCATCTGATGGCTGTGTGGTGGCCTATCCAAAATGAGCTTGGTGGTACCTCAATTTTGTTTCTCAGTGGATAGGTGCACATGTTACAAAAACACCAATGGCACCCTTGGCGTTCTCAGCAGAGAGGCCATGAGGAGTCAATGGGCGTGGAAGATAAATTCCCCCCTTAATCTGCGATAGCTCAACTCTGTAAATCAGGGTACTGATAAATCTTGCTCTGCTGTGCATGCATTGTAACTGTTGCGTGGATAACAATGTTTCAGTCTCTAGAGTTAATATAATCTGGCACCTTTTACCAGCATTAAATGCAGCTGAAAATGTATTGATTATCATCCTCAATTGTTCAGGCTATAGAAGGGAATAAAGGGGTGTTCTTCCTCAAGGTGGACCTTATGTCATTCCCTGTATCAGGGACAATTTGAATTTCATATTCAGAGACACAAACAATGCAGCATGGGCAACTGTAATGCAAGCTTATTCCCACCATCCCCTCAAATGCCTGGAGTGGTCCCCTTTACAGGTCAGAAACTAGTTTAGTATCTATGCACCACTCAGTCCTTGGAGTCTATGTTGAGAGTAACAACACGGGGGCAAGTTATAACAATGATTTTTTGCATTGGGTATTTGTCTACAAAATATCCAGGAGAAGGTAATTGCAAAGTTCAGTCTTTATTAATCTCAGTGGAGAGGAAGGATGGTTCAGCAGTTGGAGTAGCCTGGGAGCAAGAAGATCCAGGTTTCATTCCTTATTCCACTACAAACATCGTGTGCTACCTTGCAAAGTCACTTAGTCTTTCTGTGCCTCAATGCCCCATCTGTAAAATCCTACTGCCCTACCCCTCAGGGCTGTTGTGAGGATAAATACACTGAAGACTATGAGGAACTTGGACACTATGGTGATTGGGATTGTATAGGTACCTAAGATAGCTAAAAGATGACTATTCCTATACTTAGTCCCTCAAGTCATCCATTTCCCTAAAATAGTCAGTATTCAATTCTGCAGCTCTGATCATGTATTCCAGAATACAACCTGATGCCAGTGCACAAAGAGGTGCCTCCTGGCTGATCTACTCTCCCTACACTTTCAAATAGTTCTGGCTCCTAAAAGATTATTATTGCAGTTAAAAGAATTATAAGTTTCATAAATTATGATTATACACTTGCATTTCTTTTTATTGATCCTTTAGGGGGAACTAATTTAATAACCTAGATGAAGCTGTATCTGTATTTGTTGGGGAAATTTGTTCAGAGTTATGAAAATGACATTGTCAAATGATTCAACTGGTCCTTTGCCAGAGTGCTTCCCATTAGGATATAACCAGCTACATAAACAAGACCCCAGAATTGTCCTACAATGTCAACATGGCAGGTGTGCATGTTGCATGATTTTGCCCTTTAAAATGTGCCAATATCCAGTAATTATTATTTTAGTGGTACTGTAGCATATACTATTGGGATAATGTTTCAACATTTTAATTATTAAAGAGAGGAGTTCAGCATCCTCAGCCCATTCTGTTCTTGGCTTGTTTATTGGCACTGCTATCAAATGGAACCAGGTTGCAATGGTCAGTTTTATGTGAAATATAACCTCAGATAAGCTATGGCCAAGTGAATTTATAATACAAACAACTATTGTTTCATGTTCTTCTGGGAGGGAGGATGTTTCAGTGGTTCGGGTGCAAACTTGAGACTTAGACAGAAATTTGGGGTTACTTTGCCACAAACTCCCAATGTGACTGTGGGCAAGTCACTTAACTTCTCTGTGTCACAGTTTCCCATAGGTAAAATGAGGATAATATTACTCCCTTACTTCATGGGCTGCTGTGAGGACAAATACATCATGAAGCACTCAGATACCACCGTAACAGGGAGGGCATATCAGCACCTCAGATACACAGCGTTCCTGCTGCCTCAGGATAAAAGAGCAACAACAACTTCAAAGGCTTTTTACAGTTAGGTTCTAAGCAAAGGTCCAAGGGAGGTTCTGCATAACCAAAGAAGAACTTCAAAATAACTTACAAGGGGCTTCCTTCAGCTGAGGGGACAGATTCTGGCCCTGCTTTTGTTCCCTGTATGTTGCTCCTGCAGTACAAAGGGACTATAATGCCCCTGTGGGGAATTCCTCTAGCGTGGAAGCACTGTATAGCCAACATAGGTTGCTCGAAGCCGTCATCTATGCCTAAAGCACCCAGCATAGGGGTATTCTAGAGCCTGGGCAGGGAGAGAGGCAGTAACACTTTGAGCTCTAGCAGTTCTGGGCTGCAGAACCAATTGAGGCTCTTGTAAATTATGCAGGCTCCCAGCATTGGTTTGACTGAATTCAGCGGTCAGTGCTGACTCCTGAATAAATTCAGAATCAGGGAGGTGCAAAGATGGTTTATAGCCAGCTTTGTCCTCCCCGTTCCTGGGCTGCACTCCTGAGAAGCACAGCACAGAATCTGGCTCAAGGTTTGTCCCTGAGGCAGAAAGCATGGCCTTATCCACTACAAAGTTCAACTCCCCTTTTGCCACCAATCCCTCTAGACCTTTGATACTGCCTTCACTCATGCCTCATCTTTCAAATGTTACCACTATATCTATTCAAATTAGACAGTCAAGTCCTCAGGGCTAGGACCAGGCCTCCCTCCCTGATTACCTGGATTCTAAAAATGCTCCAATTATAAAGCTCTATGTATGTCAGCAGCTATATGGAAGTAACAAATAATGAACCAGGCAGGAAAAGGTCTTCTCCTGCCCGTCAAGGTTTATCATTTCCTTGTGATTTAGTCATTTAAATAAAATGAAAAAAAATATCCCTTTGGAATCTCCGTCATCTAAGATAGGATAGCCAGGCTACTATACTCTCCAGAATGCCCATCATTTATAGATGCATGAAGAGTTAGGTAATTCACTTCAGATGGGCTCAGTAACAGCACCCTCAGGCCCGAGTTCCCAGATAATCCCTTCATTGAGATTCATGATGTTTCCCCTATTCAGGGGGAGATTATTAACCCTCTCCTTACCAATCACCAGTTAGAGTTCTTTTTACAATTTTCATAAATAAGAATATGCCAGAGACCAAAACCCATCACATATGCCCCATTCAAATACAACAAAATATTGACCTTATTTCATGACCAGATGACTCTCACTGAGCCATCCAAACTCACTTCCACTCCACATTACCCTCAAAAGTATAGATTTTCCTTTCAATCTCTTCTGGTCCTTGTGCTGTTTTGTACAGCGGAGCTATCATGCACTAAGAGACTACAATCCTTTCCCCTTCTCTAATTTCTAAAATTTAGATGCAGAACAACATTCCCTGCCCTCGACATGTTGACTTAACCACAAGAATCAATCTCAGATATATTATGCTCCTTTTCCACTACCTAACAGATCCTTGAGCAGGGAGAACTGTTTAACCCATTTTCTTTTTTCCTCTCTCAGCTGCTTCTGGCAATTTTTTTTACAGAGGTCACTGAGTGTGGCAGTGAGCATGCACACACACACACACACACACACACACACACACAGTGGGTAGTAAGATGTCAGATTATAAAGTTCTACACAGAGAAGTTTGTTATGCATTGCTCAGAAAAATGCTGCTTCCTGCATATCCAGTGTGAGCAGTATTATTTACAAAGGCAGAGCAATCTAACAGTGTCATTAAGCAGGAATGGGCCCCATGACTGGCATGAAGATGCTGTTTTGATTCTTCCCTTATACCTAGCAGCCAGGCAGCTACTACATTTCTGCCCTCCATAATTACAGGAAATTATTAATATGATTTAAAACTGATTTGGTCACAGTTGTTAGACAAATAAAAAGCCACAGTGTGTTGTATATTAAAAATCCACTGGTTTAAGTGTAAATAATCCATTGCTAGGGATGAGTGTACCAATCGGGATAATATTAAATCCAGGTTGAACCTGCATCAGATCCATCTGCCTGGGTACTTATATGGACCTTGTCATCACAGTATCTTAGTGGTTAAGAATCATGGTTAAGAATGGGCTTTATCCTCACAATATCCTGGTGGGGCAGGTAAATATTATCATCCCGATTGGGCAGTTGGGGAACAAAATCACAGAGATTTAGGCCTGTTCCACACACAGATTTAATACCACTATAACAATATCAGTTAGATGTGTAATATTTTAATGTTCTAGTTATCCCATACACATCCTAGTGTGGACAAAGTTATACCTGTATTATCGTATTCCTCTTTCCATTCAGCTTGTACCCCTTGGACTATTCCACTATAGATAAAGTAGTGCAACTTTTGTGTGTAGACAAGGCCTAAGTGACTTCCCTGTGGTCACACAGAAAGCCTGTGGCAGAGTTGGGCCTGAACCCAGGTCTCTCAAGTCCCAATCTTGTGCCCTAGCCACAAGATTAGCTTTACTTACCTCTTCAAATACTCCCTTATTTGAAATAAACATGTTCTCTAGTAGGCTACAGTACAGCTAATCTAATTGTTTGCTGTGAACAGTTTATGACAATATAGTCAGTATTGTGTTTCCAATCACAACTAGACGAGGATCTTGATTAATTTGTTCAGGTTTCACAGTTGTTTTATGGCATGTTTTCAGGAACGTACATGAGCCTCTAGACTGGGGTTTCTCAAACTTCATTGCACTGTGACCCCCTTCTGACAACAAAAATTACTACATGACCCCAACAGGGGGAACTGAGCTTGCCTGAGCCCTGCTGCCCCAGGAGGGGGGGACAAAGCCAAACTGCAAGTCCCACTGCCCCAGGCAGGGCTGGGGGGGGCAAAGCCAAAACCCTGGGGCTTCAGCCCCAGGCAGGGGGCCTGTAACCTGAGCTCCGCTGTCCAAGGCTGAAGCTGTTGGGCTTCAGCTTTGGCCCAGGGTAGTGGGGCTTGGGCTTTGGCCCCAGGCCACAGCATGTCTAAGCCAGATCTGGAGACCCCATTAAAACAGGGTCATGACCCACTTTGGGGTCCTGAACCGCTGCTCTAGATTGTCGACAAAATGCAGGGAGTGAGTAATCATCTATTATTCACTAGTCACTCTTTAGGTTTTGTGACTGCTTATTTAAGTCACATAGCATTATTTCTGTTCCCTGATTGGATGAGCTGACCTTTACAAACTTTGTCTTCCATCTAAAATTATGCTTGGGCTTTGAAACTGATTGCTTCAGGTCTGCCCTATGTGATCTGGAAAAGGTAGAGAAGAGGGACAAGAATGTATTAATAAATATAGAGCATGTCTCATCTCAAAATCTTTGCAAAGGTGGGTGTCATTCTTATTTTATTAAAGATGGAGAAACTGAGGCATAGCTGAAGTATCTTACCCAAAGGCATAAAACAACTCAAAACCTGGAATTAAAACAATACCTGGTTGCTCCCAGTCTCGTGCCCTAACTGCTGGGCAAAAATGCCTCAAATAAAGAGACGTCACTAATTCGACAAAGTAATATTTTTTGCTACTGTAGGATGAGTGAAGAAGAAATGTACAACAAAGTTAAAACTGGGGTTGCATACCAGGCAACTCTTTTTAACAGTGAGGTGTAGATGCCTAAGTGCCCAAATTCCTTTTGAAATAAGATTTAGGCTCCTAAATCGGTTAGGGGTTGCGATGCTGAGTGCAGCAACACCTAAATACCTTTAAAAATCTGCACCTAAGTGGTTGTCATGTTTGAAAATGGAATGAAGGCTTCTAAATCATTAGACAGTTTTGAAAATATTACCCATAGACTAAATAAATCCTTGGACAATAGATTTTAGGAAACATCCCACACTGGCCAACAGTGGAGAAAAAGGACAAAATAGCTCTTTCCCATTTCTAATTTCTATGACTTTCTGACTTTATAGATGCATATTATAGTAAACTCATTAGCTAAGGGAACTGTGCTTTTTTTGATGCTTGCATATCATTCCAATAGGTACTAATGAAGTTAATTCTTGCACTGTTACAGGAAATATACTCTTAGGAAAGTTACTTCCCTGATTTTGATAGGTGTCATCCAGGTTCTAACACAGATTAATAATCTGTGTTTACATCAAACCACTGGATTTTACACTGTGCCCAGCCCAGGTTTTATGGTTGCCAGATTGCTGTCGAAAAATCGATAGTAGTTCTTAAACAAATCTGGCAAATACTTTGCTGGTAGCTATAGTTTGCTTTAAGATACCGGGTAGTTTCATTCAGATGCTCAAAATTAGGGTTTGATTACTTTATAAAATATTATAAAATATATATTTATTGATTGCTTTATAAAATTTGCAATAAACAATCATAAAGTGATTCAGCCACAGTATTTAATATCTCCTTTCTGAGAGCATTATAAAGTCCCATAGAATTTATTTTTAATGGATCATTTGTAATTTGAATACAGCACATTCTCTTTTTGTTCCTTGTAAAACAGAAAGTAATAAAATCAAGCCTAATCACCATCTACATGGGGTGATATTGATAATATTAGCTCTGTTTTTAGTACAATTATTGCTTTCAAAGCTGAGTTCAAAAGGTTACTTCTCTACATGTTCCGTTATTATTCACAATTTCAGAGTTATTGACTGAGTCATAGATCAAGCCAGCAGTTTCTCTTTAGCTAAAGAGATTCTTACTTATTGCCTCACCATTGATTAAGCCAGAGGAAAATTAATGTTTAATAGATGCATAGTTCCAGCACGTGTACATTTTTGACCTTATTGTTAAAATAATCAAGTATTTCAACACCATTATCAATGTTGTTTACTTGAAGAAGTCGCTGGTATTTGGGGAGAAAGAGTGAATCTTTACTAACAAATAATTATTTGGGATTATTGCAAAAGCAGCTTTTGTGCCTGTGCAAGTACAGCTTTATTTGGCAAGTGTTTAAAAATTCCCATTGGTACTTGAAGAGAAAGAAAGGTTGCCTGTAAATATGGATGAGTAAGAAAATTTTTTAATGCAGTAGCACATATTTCAGTACAAACACATCCAAAGACCAAAAGCAGCTGCAATTTTCTTTTGTATCTCTGGGTTTCAAATGAAATTAAATGAGTGACCTTCAGCACCTGTCCTCACTCTGTCACATGGCAATCATAAGGGGGACTGGCATTG
This sequence comes from Dermochelys coriacea, assembly GCF_009764565.3. NCBI lineage: Eukaryota > Metazoa > Chordata > Testudines > Dermochelyidae > Dermochelys > Dermochelys coriacea. The sequence continues at coordinate 91,998,562 of NC_050073.1, read as the reverse complement.
TTGTTCAGCAGCTGGGCCCGTCTGTTTGCACAAAGGGATGATGAGAATACTTGAAATCTTTCATGCAGTAAAGAGCTGTGATGTTCATGTGTCTCATGTTATTGAGACGGGTTGTCATTGCGGGAGTCAAGACACTGCTTGTGATGGGTTTGGACGACATTCAAATGTCTTCAGATTGTTCAAAGTAGTGTGCTTTCTGAGTGTGCTTTCCAAGGATGCCTTTGAACACTGACCCCAAAATATCAAAGGAGATCAAGGTAAAGCAGACAAAGTTATACATTAGTGATAATAGAGGTCCTCCCTATTCACAGAACAGCTAAACCCAGGGCAGTGGCAGTGGAAGCCAGCCTCCTGACCATATGCCCTGGTCCTGACCTAGAGGGATCACTCTAGCTCAGAAGAAAGCTGTCTCCCTATCCATGCAAATAGCTAGCTACGGTGCTGAGACATCTAATAAGGGTGATGGTAAATGTTGTCATGTGAATATTTCTTCATTGGGCACTGGACTGAACCCACTAATTCATTTTACATAATCCACCCAGCTGCTTGTAACAACTTTCAATCACTTACTTGTGTCAACACACATAAAGAGCTGAGTTAGGCTTCCCCCTTATAAGCAACATGTGAGCATCTTCTACTGGTAGCAGAAGGAGTCTAGGAGTCATTACTCCTGGCTTCTGTTCCATCTTTGCCCCTGACTGGTGGTATCTCATTGGGAAAGACACTCTCTAGGCTCACTTTACCTCTCCATAAAAGCGGCACAAGAACAACTACCTACCAGGAGTGCTATGAGTCCGAAGTAATGACCGAGGGAACTAATGAGTTAATTGATGCTTGTAAAGTGTGCTGAGGTTCTTAATGTAAAAAGCTATAAGTAAATGCTCAACATGGGGCTAGGAATGACCTGTCCTTTCAGTCTGGATGAGGAAAGGGTCCCAAATTATTAATTATGATTATTTATTAATTATTATTGTTGTTTTTATTGAGTCACTTTATGGAAGAGTTTGAGAATAGCTGGCATAAAGTATAATTATGACACCAACATAAATAACTCTTTCCCCCATCCACCTTGATAACTGTTTTTGTCCCAAAAGAAGTTTAACAAGCAATATCATTTGTGAAGCCTTGAGATAACCAGATAAATATTGTGATTATTCCCAGTGTAATCCCACTGAGAATGCAATTATTAAAGGGAATCTTTTCTAGATTTGACAACTCAGCTTTCCATTAACCCATTCTTCATTAGCTTTATTAATATTATAGGAAAGAAATGACATCCTCCAGACATATTTGGGAATAAAAAGGAACACATTCTGTTGAGGCAATTAGCTATATTCAGCCCTGGATGAGTTATACTGACTGACATCTGGCATTACATTAATCTTGTATGCTTTCTATTAGTTTTGAGTTAAATTGATTATCTCATCAATAGATATTTGCAATTAGCACTCCAATACCACCAACTTCCTTGAGCTATCATCCGGCTCACAATCAAAATAAAAACATTTTTTCCCCATACCATCATGAATAGAATGCGGCTAAGATTAGTCAAACACACAGAAGGAAATTGGACACCAAGTTCCCATTAATGTTAAGGGGAATTAGGCATCTGCATCTTTCATGCAGCTTTGAAAATCAAAGCAGATCTCATTTGAATTTGTTTCTTTAAGAATCTTACTAAGGTTGCTGTTAATGTTTTGGAATTTCATTTTTGGTCACAATCCCTAACTAATTCAGGGCCAGATTTTCACAGGTATTTAGGCACCTACAGCAGCAGATAGGCACCTCTTGGGATTTGCAAATGTGCCTAAATGAATTAGGCACCTAATTGCCATTGATTTCAGTGAGGGTTGGTCTCCCATCCACCTCAACTGAGATTCTGTCCACATCGATTGCAATAAAAAGTAGGGCTAAAATTAAGGGCTAATGATTTATTATGGAGAAATTGCGCTCTAGAGAGTCTCTTGGTATGTTTTGCGGAAGCTTAGTTTTATGTAAGCAAATTTGCATTCTGACAGTGCTGTTGAGATAGCCCTTGAATACTGAGTTATTGTTCATAGTCCTTGGCAACAGAAATTGGCCTCTGAACTTACATGTGTCACCATCTAGATAAGTACTTCTAGTGTTTCAGTCAGCATCATACCTCAGCACCATAAGGCTTTTCTTTTGTGGTCTGCAATGTGCTTTACAAACATTTACTAGTGAAGAGTTATCACTTCCCCGGAGGTAATTATGTTTGTTCTCATTTTACATATGGAAAATGATGCACAGCTGGGATGAATGACTTATCTTAGGTCACAATGTATGTCTCTATTTGGAGCTGGGTGTGTGAGTCCCAGTTCTCTGTAGACATACTTGTGCTATCTTTCATCGAGCTAGCACACTAAAAATAGTAGTGCAGCTGGAGTAACACAGGCAGTGGTGAATGACGGCACAGGCTACCTTGCTAAGTACATATCCGCCTGACCTCTGTGGGTACATAGTTGGCATGTTTCAGAGTAACAGCCGTGTTAGTCTGTATTCGCAAAAAAGAAAAGGAATACTTGTGGCACCTTAGTGACTAACAAATTTATTTCAGCATAAGCTTTCGTGAGCTACAGCTACCCGATGAAGTGAGCTGTAGCTCACGAAAGCTTATGCTGAAATAAATTTGTTAGTCACTAAGGTGCCACAAGTACTCCTTTTCTTTTTTTCATAGTTGGCATGGTTAGTCTCTGCCACTGATTGTTGCTGCCTGTGCTACGTTGGCTACACTATTGTTTCTAGCATGCCAGCTCCATGAAAGCTAGCACAAGTGTGTTTCCTCAAGCTGGGAATCACACTCCTAGGTCCAAGTGTAGACATAGCCAGTGAGTCAGTGGCAGAGCTGGAAATAGCAGATTCCCATTCCCCTATGGTAACCATTAGCTGCATAGAATGTCTGCTTTTGTAGAGAACAACATTATTCCACAGATTCATTCAACAACCTGTGGGGACAAGAAGAATGTGGAGTCTAAGGTTGTTTTGGAGCAGAGTGATAAAGAAAGCAGGTAACATTCTTCACTCAAAGTGTTCTGCGCTGTCCAAAAAATCACTCTGCTTTCCTGGGCACAGTCTTTGTCTAGGAATATCTCGGAGGAACAATCTGTTGCTTTTCAACAGACAAGGTCTTTATTTCTGATTATCACATTAGTTATAACTTGTATTACCAGGCAAACTAGCACATTTCTCAGTTAATTAAAAGTTGTAATATGTTCCTGGCAGCAAAGACAAAGAATTTTCCTGTTACAAGAACAGCTTTCTTAGCAGGTGCAAAGGTTATTCCATTATTATTATTAATTATATTATGCTTATTATTGTTGTTGCTATTTTTAATTGCATTCTACCTGGTACTGTAGCTTTGAGACTAGTGGGGTTTCCTTGTTCATATCCAGTCACTAATGTTCATCCCCAAAGACAGCAGCATTTCAATGGTGGATGACACATTCCCTATTTTCTATCTGACTAGATATTTATATACCATGGTATCCGACCGCTTAGTAAGTTTGTACATTACTATGGGTGTTCCACCATGCAGCCATATTCTCTCTTCCTCCCCATTTCCAGAAAGAAGAGTGAGTTTTCTCTCACTCTCTCTCTCTCTCTCTCTCTCTCTCACACACACACACACACACACACACACCACTTTCCATCATCTGCTTTCTCTTCATCTAATTTTCATGGAAAATTCTGGCAAAGAGAGGAGTTTTCATTTATTTACAAAGAGAGGAAGATCTGTGATCTCCCGTGGCTCCTCTAGAAGGGGAGTGGTGCTAGGACTAACCTGAGATGCAGACACTGCTGTATCTCAAGCTATCGCTAATCTCACTCTCGTTTCTGATGGTCTTCAGTCACTAAGGATCATGGCTCTCTTAGGAGGCTGTGGGTTCTAGGACTACAACCAGCCCACATATTTTTAAACGTTACTTCTTTTGTCCACAGTAGGTGTGAAATGGTATTTTAAACCACAGTAAACAACACATGGCAGCTAAACAGATACATTTTAACTATCACTCAATTTCCCCATCTAAACAATCCCACAATGTTTCTCCTTGCCCCCTATCATCGCAAGTTTCCAGTCAGCCAGCTGCTCTTCATGCAGAAGATGAGCTCATCGGGGAGTAGCCTGATTATGTTTTGATGTCAAAAAGAGCAGGAAACTCAGGCACTGGGAGACAAACTGATTTCCCAAAGATCATATAGGATCCATGGCAGAGCCAGGAGCCCCAATTTCATGACTGCCAAGCCTGTGCTTTAATGCCCATCTAGACTTCCTCTTACTGAGCTTGGGAATTGCTGTATATAGCTTGAAAGGGGGTGATCCTTATCAGTTGTTTCTGGATGTCCATTTTGTATGTCATTGTAACTGACGGTCACTAACCATTCACTAAGATATTGTGATTTGGCCAAATACAAAAATGTGCTTTTACATCAAAATTGTCAAAAAAAAAAAAAAAGCATCAGCTACTTATCAGCAAAATTCAAATGGCTCAAAGGGTCAATTTGGTTCAAGATCCAAGATGCTGTTTGAATTAGCAGCCCTGCTTCCAACTCCCACTCTGCCATGGGGGCAGGAATGAAAGGCAGAAGAAAAAAAAGCCCTTAACACACACAACACCTACACTGCTAAAACTTGCAAAAGAAAACTGGCTTCCCTGTTTATTCTAAATAATAACAGGTAGTAGCCACCCAGTGTCTGAACGTGGCTGTAATTCACTCCTCAGGATTGGCCGCTGCAATTCCTGAACTGTGAGAGCTGTCATCAAATAAATCCCAGAGAGAGGATTACAACCTTGTGCATTCTCTTGATGGCCATCTATTTTCCAAAATGCCATAGGTTAGTAAGTGCTGCTACAGCTGCCAAATTCCCCTACACCACTCAGTGAAGACAGAAGAAGGAGTGTTATTTAGCATTTATATTCGACAAGCTCCCAGAGACTCCAGTCAGGACCAGGCCGCATTGTACTAGGCCCTGTACAAACACATAAGTCACAGCCCCTGCCTTGGAGAGTTTACAACCCAAGATACATACGTCATCTACAGCAGGGAACATATTGGGTTTATAGTAGGAAAATGTTTATAAGTTAACAAAATGACTAGTTATATGAGTACACCACTACCTCCACAGATTGAAAGAGAACTGCTGAGCTGTATGCCATAGGTCCTACAAGAAAAGGAGTACTTGTGGCACCTTAGAGACTAACAAATTTATTAGAGCATAAGCTTTCGTGAGCTACAGCTCACTTCATCGGATGCATTTGGTGGAAAAAATTTTTTTTTTCCCCACCAAATGCATCCAATGAAGTGAGCTGTAGCTCACGAAAGCTTATGCTCTAATAAATTTGTTAGTCTCTAAGGTGCCACAAGTACTCCTTTTCTTTTTGCGAATACAGACTAACACGGCTGCTACTCTGAAATAGGTCCTACAGTTAGTGGTGCGGTAGCGGAACCAGGGAGATGGGGGTGACTGCAGTGGTGAGCTGGAGCCGGTTCGCACGGGTTCGCTAGAACTGGTTGTTAAATTTAGAAGCCCTTTTAGAACCGGTTGTTCCGCAAGGGACCGGTTCTAAAAGGGCTTCTAAATTTAACCAGCCAAAAGTGGCGCCTTAGGCGCCGACTCCACGGGTGCTCCAGCCCTGGAGCACAAGAGGAAAATCTGTCGGGTGCAGAGCACCCACCGGCTGCTCTCCACCCCACCCCCAGCCCCAGCTCACCTCTACTCCGCCTCTGCCTCCTCCCCGAACGCGCCGCCCTGCCCTGCTTCTCCGCCTGCCCCGCTTCCCGCGAATCAGCTGTTCGCGCGGGAAGCTGGGGTGGGCTGAGAAGGCCAGGCTTCCTGCTCTGACCCAGGGAGGCGGAGGTGAGCTGGGGCGGGGGGCGCGAGGAGGGCTGTCCGTGCCACAACAGGTAACCTGTGGGGGGACGCAGGGCAACCGCTCCCCGCCCCAGCTCACCTCGGCCTGAGAGGGAAGCCGCCGCCTGCTTCTCAGCCCTCGCAGGCTTCCCGCCGAACAGCTGATTCGCGGGAAGCTGGGGGGGGGGCGCGGAGAAGCAGAGTGGGGCGGTGTGTTCAGGGGAGGAGGCGGAGTGGAGGTGAGCTGGGGCCGGAAGCGGGGTGGGGAGCTGCCGGTGGGTGCTCTGCACCCACCAAATTCTCCCCGTGAGTGCTCCAGCCCTGGAGCACCCAGGGAGTCGGCGCCTAAGGTGGCACTTTTGATGTGATCAGTGGGGGAGCGATAGCTCCCCCTGCTCCCCCCTAGCTACGCTCCCCCGCCCCTAGGAGCCAGAGGGACCTGCCGGATGCTTCCTGGGAGCTGCCGCAGGTAAGCACCGCCGGGAATCCCCACCTCGTCCCCCAGCAGGTGCCTCTGGCTCTTAGGGGTGGGGTGGGCACCCACTACCGTGGCCCATGAGACCTTCCTGCCTGGTTCGGGGGGTAGTCAGGGGACAGGGAAAGGGGATGGATGGGGCAGGGGTCCTGGGGGGGCATCAAGGAACACGGGGGGATTGGATGGGGCAGGAGTCCCGGGGTGTGGGGGTGGGCAACGAACTCCTCGTGGGGTGAGAAGGGAACCCGTTGTTAAGATTTTGGCACCTCATCACTGGGTGACTGCCCCCATAATGGAAATCTTGGGGGGGCAGATTTATATTTCCATACATATTGCAATGTTTTCTGCCCCCACAATGTCTCACGGAGGTGAAAGCAGGACCCAGCTATGTTCCTCATGCACCAGAGGGCATAGAAGAGGGGGGAAGATGCACAGAGATGAAAGCAGGACCCAGAGGAGGGACTGGAGTGACCACTGTGATGCACGAGTTCAGGCCAGCTACCAGGGAGTGGATATGAAGAGCTCTTCTCTCTCCACCTTCCAGCGACTGTGGATCCTGGCAGAAACACACAGCCTGTGGGAGAGGCAGGAGAGGCATGGACACCAGCTGCTAGGGTACGTTTCAGGATAGGACAGAGCAGTGGCACATGGGAAGGGTACATGGGGGTGCACAGGGTGCCAGCTGCCAAGGAGAGGTGGGGAGCACAGGCCACCAAACATCAGCTGCCGGGAAACTGCTATAAGAACTACTGGGATGCCCATCCCCAGCCTGGAGCAGGCTGCCCCACTCCCACTGAGTCTCAGTAGCTTCCCTCTCTCCCCATCCTATCCCTTGTCTCCCACATTCACAGGGGAAATCCCTCCCCCGCCCATGAATGGATTTCTCCTTTAGTTTATACAGTGGATGCTTTTGGAGCAGAAGGATCTGAGTTCTAACCCTGCTGCCATTAAAACATTTCAAATGGCCAAGGCATGTAGCAAAAGGCCAATCATAAGGTTTCTAGATGGTCACAGACTTGTTACAATAGTTGCCAGCTCCAATGAGGTGTGTTAGCTGAGGTCTCTGAAGAACACTATGTAAATGCCTGTTAACAATAGTATTAATAATTTTAAAGAGGCAGAAGTCCTGAGCTAATCCATTCCAAAGTGCTTTAGTCAGTACGGCAGAAAGAGCACCTTCGCAGATACATGTCAGTCTCCTTGACATTCACAGAGACAATTACAGTAATGGGAAAGAATCATTGCACTCAAGCCTCTCAAAGGTGCCAAGTTGCCAATTGCACCTGATGTGACTGGACTGTCTCTCAGCTGGGACACTCCACTGTGTTTTGATTGGGGAATTCTTGTTTTACTCATGTGCTTCCTGCACTCACATGCATCCAAATGGAAGCACACAAGCACAGAAGATCTTAAAGCACTTTGCAAGTGTTAGGCAGTCAGATACCTTGGTGAAGAGTATGGTATGAATGCCTGGAGAGAGATTTCTTACAACATTAATGAATTAGCCTCACAGAATATCTGTGGTGTGTAATAATCATAATTCCCTTTATTCATATTCATAAACAGAGGTACAGAGATGTTAATTAACTTGCCCAAACTCACACTGTCGGTCTAAGCCATGGCGAAAACTGTAACCCAGATCTCTGGATTCCTAGTCCTGAGCTTCATGTCATCGTGCCATGACATGTCAGGCATCCAGTCTAACCATGTTGTGCTTCAGTTTACCTATATGTATAATGGGGATAATGACACTTATCTGTCTCCCCTGGCAAGGATTGGAGGAGGCAGGGAATTGCCAGGTTTGAGATGTTTGAATGAAAGGCATGTTAAGCCAGCACAAATGGGAGGCTATTATTAATGATTATTATGACACCTGGGGCTCTACAGACAGAGGTCACAGTCTCTGCTCAAAGGAGGTTATGATCTAAGGCCCAGATCCCAGAAAGGCATACACCAGTATAGAGTCCTAATAAAGTCAGTCAGATAGTCTTTTGCAGAATCTGGGCTAGACCGAAATCAAAGAGAAGCAAAACATTGCAGATACATGTGCTGCACTGGGTGACACTCTGATCCAGTGAAGATATCATTAGAGGTGGCAGTTCATTTGTGCATTTGTGACGTTTTGTTTGATCATCTCTCTTTAGTTGATTTTACAGAGATAATCTTCATACCACTTTAACTGCTTGCTACTGGATGGTGCTGTTTGTTGTGCAGAGCAACTACTAGTATTAGAAATCTGTATTCATGTCAACATATATACCCAATATTTTGAAAGGGACAGCCTGTAATTTCTGTAGTAAGTATGAAGGCACATCCAAGTCATCTCATTATTATTGTTTGTTACGGGTAACTCATGCAAGGTAATAGGTCAGTCTAGAGCTTAGGAACCTCTTAGCAAATGACTAGAGATAAACAGTGAACAGACAAAGGCAAGTTCTACAAAGGAAGCTATTCAACTCCCAGGGCTGTTCCATAGGAATTGAGGGCCTTACAATTTAAAAACAACCAATCAAAAAGAAAACAAAACAAAACAAAACCCCAACCCTAGACTTCAGCTTTGTGGTGAAACCTGAAGATAAAGTGGCAGACAGGTGAATTGAATAATTGTGTTGCACAGAACTGAGCAAATATTGATTTTGGGGGAGTCAGGAGCCAAACCAAAAAATCTTTACATTTTCAGATTGAAATTGATGTGTTTCAATCTCTCTAACCAAAATGAAAATGTGGAAAAAACAAAAGTTTCAGGTTGAAAAAAACTTTGTTCAACCCAAAATTATTTTGTTTGTTCATTTTATTTCATTTTTCTCTTTGTAGTTTTTTTTTTACCTTTTAATAAATATAAATTGATTTCTGTTTTGAAACAAAAAAAATCAAAATGTTTCATTTCAAAATGGGTGGAAAAAACTATTTTGACTTTTTCAAAAATTCCCCTCCCTGGTCAATAAATACCCCCCTCTACCTGATTCAAAGCAGGGACTTGAACTGGGGGCTTATCACCTCCCACGTGACTGCCCTAACCACTGGGCTCTCAGCTATTTTAGAGAGCAAAAGGCTGGGTGTCTTGCTGTTTTTTTCATGAAAAATTTGGAAAAGCCTTGAGTTTGTTCATCAGAACAAAAATAAATTGCAAAACTTCAAAACATTTTCACATACCGGAATGCTTGTTTTATGGCCAGCTCTAATCCCCCTTGGTGCAAATGTGCTGAAGTAGTTTCCTGTGCCATCAACTCTTCCTCTTCACACAGCCTAGAGTAGGGAGCATGAAAGGGGTGAAATAGGGCAGATAGGAGATGTAGCAGGACAGAGCTCTGTGATGCCATTCCTCCATTGGCTTAGGTTATATTAAGGATCCTAAATTGTTGGCACAACTTAGAGCAACTCTCCACCTGCTCAAACTCGTGTCAGGGTTGGAGTCAGCTCTGAGAAGTCAAGAGCTATAACCAGATCTCCAGACATGTCCTCCCTTTCTTCTATGGTGTGGAGAACCCTGGTGCAACCCTTTGTCTCAGGACTTGAAGAAAAGCTACCAAGAAAGCTCAAAACAGCCAGAAAAAAGAGAGGCACTTCACTAGAGTAGGGAGATGAGTATTGTAGATACCAGACAGCATTCTGATCAGCTGGAGATACCCAGGAAACATAGTGCGATCCTTTTGAATTACTCCAAACAAAGGGTGCTTATTCTTTGAAATGATACACTTGGAATTGTCTGCAGCCCAGCCTGAAAGAGAGAGGGGGGATGTGGTGATCCATGCACAGGATGGGGCAGAAGGGTTCATATTTTTGCCTCCTGTTTCTCATAAAACTCCCTCAATGCACCTAGGCCAGACACTTGTAAATCTCTGTGCTTCAGTTTCCTACATCACCTGTAAAGAGAGGGCACTACTACCTGCTAACCCCAAGGGGAGTGTTTGTTGTTTTTTGAGTATTTATTAATTAGTTAATGTTGGCAAAGTGTGTTGAAGGTGTTAACTATTACTCACAGCAATTCAGTGATGCAAACTGGTGTTTGCTAGTATAATTTTCTCACTGTGCAGCACTTTGCCTCCCTCCTGACTCTATTAGGGCTGATAATTGAGTCAGTCTCTGCATGAGTATTTAAATGTTTTAATGCTTTGAACAACGATTACTTGGGAGGCTTTTTATGTTTACTTTGGGACAGTTAGAATTTATTTGCATTTCTTTTTTTCTTTTTTTTTTTTTAAGGCTGAAGGTGCATGGTCCTTGGAAAGGTACATGTTATAAATGAAACAGAATAAGATAATTAAACGACTAAGAGTGAATCTAGACATACATGCGTCCAGGTTCTTCAGGGGCGGGGAAAAGGAGAGAGAAACCCACTGGGACCAGCTGTCACAAGCTCCATACCTCAAATATCTAGTAAAATGAATGTCAGCTACCAGACCCACAGCTTGGATGTGCATGGAAAAATTAGCTCTTTCAGCCACATTACAGAACTGAAATCTATCATACTTACAGCACAGCTTATGACCAGAGCATCTGAATACCTCACAACATATGTGTGATGCACTACTATCCCCATTCAACAAGTGGGGAACTGAGGCACAAAGAGACTATATGACTTGCCTAAGGTCCAACAGAAAGTCTGTGTTGGAGGAGGGAATTGAACCTTATTCTCAGGCCAGCACCCTAACCACTGAGCCAACCTTCTCCCCTGGAAAAAATTATTTATACTGTGTAATGCATTTATATTATGTAATGTTGCCAAGAAAGTTACAACTTTCTTTCAAGTCTTGTGATAAATTGGTGTTTTTCTTAAAGTCCCAGATCCTTGAGTCATGTATATATGTGAGAATCTCAGATTTCACTTTTTTTTTAACTAAGTTTCTAGCCCTCCTGGCAGCAGAGAAAAGCTTGAAAACATGAGCCCTAAAGGCTCAAATAAAAAAGAACCCAAAATGTATTCTTATTGTTTTGAAATCTCATGATTTATGGGCTCAAATTGGTTTGCACCTGTCTGCGTGTTTACAGAGGGGGGGAAAAACATTGTTTTCCAGACCCACATGGTTTTTAGCCCAGCTCTGTCATGCCCCCCTACACACATTCTTACCCTGACTTCATGCTCCTTTCTTACTCTTCTGATTCTACCTTCTGCCATAGTCATAACATATTTCATCCTTCTGCCTCACCGAATGGCTTTCCTTTTTTCATTGTCAGTGCCCTGTGGATACTCTTGAAGCACGGACATGATCAGTATATCTCAATTTTCTGTACCTCTCTAGAGCGTCTCAGTGCCTTGATTTAAGGAGCTGCCAGTAGCTGGTCCCATTCTGAAAATCCGGTAGGAACTGTGAGCCCATTTCAGCCATCCCAACAGCACTGGCCCATCCCTTTATACAGCCTGCTTCTACTGAAGCCTCAGTATTTCCAACTCCATCTTTGCCCACAGATCTCTTTTAAAATTTCTCTCAATGAGGTCCACTTAAAATCAGGTTTAAAACACCTCAAAAAGGGTGACATCCAGGGACAGTTTGTGGCAGGGTTTGTGCCCATACTCAGTGTGGTTACTCACAGGGGTTAAAGTAGGAGGTGTGAAGGTCTGAAAGCAGAAGAAGAGTTCCCTCTGCTGACCCCTCCCCCTGGGCAATGAGAGTGCTTCTTCCTTTGACCTACCCCTCCTCATCACCCCCATACAACAGGGATCACTTACTTTGCTCAGTGACTGCAAGCAGCTCACATCACCAGGCAGGAGGGCAAGAGAAAGCAGCCATGCAAGCCACCAACCTCCATCCCACAGTGGGAATCCTGACTCTGGAGAAGTGTGTGATGATTTGTTCAAATTGGACTATCCTCCACAACGGTCAGAGAGGCAGTAAGTGGCTGTTAGAGGAAGCCTGACAAAGAGTCATCTTCTTTAGTAGCCTGAAATCCTGTGCTCTATATTGTTTATGATGTGGCTGTATCTACTCCAGCAGTATTCACAGCTGCATAGAGAATGGCAATTTATCCTTTAGATCTGCCTTTTACTTCTGTGTTTTACACTTCATTTGCAACTCAGAGAAGGGCTGTTGAATATCTCACCTTTTTTTTTTTTTTTTTTTTTTTGTCTGGAGGAATCATTGGGGCATTGAATCTCTCAAGGGAGAGAAGACATCCAACCTACAGCTCGTGGGGCATACACAGCCCACCAGAACATTTCATAAGGCCCACAACCTGCTTAAACACAATGTACTAATGGCTCATTCATTAGCATTTTGTCCTGTTTACATCATTTTAGTTTACACAAGTTTGTAAATAGACAATACTGTATATAGAAACAACTTATCTAAGTCATACGAAAGTAGCTGAACTTAAACTATAAATCAATACAGGTGACTTTAAATCTTATTAAAATATATAGAATCTGTAAATATGTAGTTTTATGTGGCCCTCCTCTGTAATAAGGTTGGGCACCACTGCTTTAGGGAGAAGGAGGCAGCAAGAGATAAGCAGGCCCAGGACATTTTACACCTTTTCCTGTCCTTTTTTGCACAAGAAAGAGCATTATACTTAGCTATGTACAAGGACCCTGCATTTTAAAATAGCCAGTTTCTTTCCTGACTAACGCAGAGTGAGATAATGCAGTTTTATTAGCTATATAACAGACATTGAATCCAAGCATCTCTTGTCCCATTCCTACCAAGGAATTGTACATCAATGTAGATGTCTGGAGGAGCAATTATGATATGAATACACTCATTTACACATGATACACATGATGGGTGGAGTCAAGGCCCCATTAAAGTCAATGGAAATTTTGCCACTGATTTCATGGGGCCTAGATTTCACCCTATGATGACACTTGTTTGTGTGATGTATGCTAATTCCTGGTCAAATACTCATTCACATAGACTAATTCTCTTCCCAAACTACTACATCAGTAGGTTTGCACAGAGTTGGATTTGTACTAATTTGGCACTACCACAATATAAATAATCATCATTTAGGCAAAGAAAACTGGAAGCAGGAAAAATTACACAAAAGCAGGAAAAAACAACGCTACAAATATGATTGTGTTGAATCACAATTCAAGTTTGCACATATGCTTGTGAATGCTTCCTGCAGTCATGCGACAGCCACAGGGGCTGAGAATAACTCATGATCTTTATAGGTGGCAAACTTCATCTGCCGAGATAAATTTACAGCTGTTTAAATTGTCAAGGCCCCTGGTATCTTCACAAGGAAAAGGGCTAGAAACTTTTTTGTTTTTTTAAATGAAAGCTGAGATTAACCCTGAAATCAGATGTGTTGCCAACTCTCACGATGTTAGCATAAGTTTATGATAATTACTGTTTCTCATAAAGCCTCAGCACCTGGAGTCAAGTGAATATGTAAGAATATGAGCTTTCATTCTTTTTTTTAAATGTACCTAGCCTTCACAGTTGCCCAGAAAAACATGAAAATGTGACTTGAGTGTCCCATAAAGGCCCAAAAGCTAGAAGACAAATAAAAAGAACCCCAAATATATTATTTAAAAAAAACTCACAATGTTTTAAGCCAGTCTCGTTATTTTGGGTGGGGGGGATGGGTAAGGGGGGCTGATTCATGATTTTTGAACACTTTGGGTTGTCAATAATGGCAGTTTCTGATTCCATAGCTCCTAGGGTGGTTCTAGAAGACAGGGAGAATCCGGGCCAGTGATTCTCAAACTTATTTGATTGGGCCCCTCTTCTTTGTGTCTGTAGCAGGGGTGAAAGTAAGGCAGTATGCTGACTTTAAACCACAGTAGGGACCCGGCAGGGCTGCGGACAGGGGCACAAAAGGAGCAGGGACGTTAAAGCACTGCTGCCGCCGCCTCCCCCAGCCACTACCCTGGGGGGCAAAAGGAGCAGTTGCCCTGACACCGGCAATTTAAAAGGGCTCAGGGCTCCAGACACTGTGGCTACCGCCGCAGCAGCCAGAACCCCGGGCCCTTTAAGTCACTGCTGGAGCCCTGGGTGGGCGAGCAGGCTGGCTGGGGGATGCTGACCCCTTCCCCAGACCTGCCCCACCCCTTCCACCCGAGGGCCTGCCTCTTCCAGGGGGACAGGGGGAACTGCCTCCCTCCCCCAGTATCGGTAAGAGAGAAATTTTACTTTCCCCCCGGTCTGTAGTCATATATGCCCCCCTCCTCAGTACATATATCACACCCAGCTCGGAAAGCAGAGCAGAGAGCAGTAGCCACTGGCCAGGCCCCTAGCAGCAGAACAGAAATAAGGGAGGCAATGCCACCCCAGGGCTGACAGCTGTAGCTCTGCCCCCTCCAGGTGAGGGACTGGGGGGTGCAGGTAAGGAGAGCCTGAGTCTGAGCCTGGGCTGCCTCCTGATGAGGGACTGAGGGAGGGGGAGGAAGGAGAGCCAAAGCCCAGGAGGCGGGGCTCTGGCTGTCCCCTTTATCTCCACCTCCTGGGTGTACCCAGTCCTTCAGCCAAAGCCCCAGTCACCTGAGGCCAACAAACAGAGTGCTTAAAAAGGAAGCACACAGCTCGTGCTTCCCTTGACACATTCCCATGCCTCCCTGGAGAGGCCTGCCCCGTAGTTTGAGAACCGCTGCTCTAGGCTACAGGACAGAACAAGAACTGAACCTTTGTCTGAAACTCAAATCTCATTTTCCCCATTACACTTTTATTCTTGCTGATGACTCCAGGCAGACAGGCTCTGACCAGGGCAGGCATACTATGAGATCTATTCGTATGCTATGATTTTCAGCCTAAATGGAAACAAGAAATACTGGAACTTTCCCAAAAGAGCCTGACATTGCAAGGTTTACAGACAGAGGCTGGATGGGTTCAGAGATGTCTGAATAGGCAACCACATTATAGGTGCTTTTAGAAAATGAAAATGAACTTCTGAAGTTTTTCAAGTTTGCCATAGATGGGTGGCGTTGCTGCATGGTAGTAAAAGGGGAACTAGAATATAAACATGGTCTCATACCACAACCTATAGATCCAGATTTCATTCACTTCCAGACTTCTAGGGTGTTCTCATGGAGGGTTCTTGTTCCATCCCTGGTAAGTCTAGGTGCCATTCGTAAAATGTGGATTGGCATTTGAGTTCTGATTTCAAATGTCCTGTTAGTGCTGAAATGCTTGGATCTAAGGATTATGGCTATCTCTAATGGAGCACATCTGACCTCTCCACAGAGATATAGATCAGGTGGAAGAGCACACATAGCTAGGATGCATTATGATACTGTGTATATGTAACGCAGCACCATAAGGAAAAGTTACCTTCAGATAGATATCATATTTCATAGCTCATAAGTATTATCTACCAAGGCTTAATACATTACCTTTCTCCATGACATTTATACCTCTATTTAGCCATTTTCTTCTTCTATACCTTTGCTTCTCTCCTCTTTTCTTGCTCTGGCTCTTCTTTTGGGGGTCCACTTAAATAACCCGCTCCCCATTCCCATAACAAATATGAACACACAGGGCTTGAGTCTCCTCTCTCATGTCAACTTTACTGTAGGGTAACTCTATTGATTTTAGTGGTGTTACTCCTGATTTACACCAGTGTAAGAATCAGGCCCATAGAATCAACAATGTCTACAGAATCACCTTGCCTATTGTGGTAGTGTCAGTTCTCTTTTGCTCACATATATGTCATTCTTTATCTTTTTGTATGCGAGCTGAATTTCTGTTTCCAATTGACTATTGTTCCGGCAAATAATGTATTAAAATATTGTTTTACAAAAGGAAGTGTGTGACTAATCCTTTGAGAATGCCTGCATATTGTGGAATTAGAGTGGATATTAGCACAAGGAAATAACAAGGACAATTTAATGAATGTGTCAAAGAATGAAAATGTCACACACATGCAGCTGGGGTCAAAGCACAAGAGAAATGTAACAAACACAGCTCTATAACTCAATGTGGAGATTACATGAGGGACCACTGAGCTGCTGTTCTCCAGGGAAGGATGCACTGCAAGAATTGTGGTATATAAGGTGACATATGATGGCTCCTACAAAAGTTTTCCATACTTCCTAGAAGGAACTCCGCTGGCTTCAGAGCAGTCTACATTGTTTCAATAAGATGATGAATGTTTTCACTGAGATTAATACCCATGCAACATTGGTTCACATGATTTAGGGGGTCAGAGGATTCTCCCAGCTTCTTGCTATATTATAGTGTTATAGTGTTCTTCCATGGTTGGACTGTGCAAAGCTGGCATTTTAAGGAATGTAATGTTTGGATTGCTATCACCTGTGAACAAGCTTCAGTCTCAGGCTACTGGGAGCAGAGATGGTTGTTCATAGCTCCCCAGAAACACAGGTGGATCCGTTTTCGAATACATTGCCATTCTCCTCCCCACGGATTGTAGCCATTAATCTTTACTTTAGTCATAAGATCTGTTTGCTGGTGAGTTTAATAAATGTTGGCCCCAAGCCATTAGAGCTGTATGTTCTCTTTTCTGGCACTACACTTCTTTGGCTTCTTGTTTTACAGACTTATGCCCTATCAAGTTAAAGGAGAAATGTAAGCGTGGCTCAGCTAGACCACCAAGGTCTGTTCACACTAACCGATTGATATATATTTTATATCCTGCCAAGCAGACCAGGCCCTTGGGGACTGTCAAGTACCTGATTAAATTGAATCACCAATGTTCATTTATTATGGATTCACATATCACTTTTCACCATAGCTCTGGGCAGCTGTGTCAACCTTTCCTTTTGTATCTTCTTAACTCTTTAGGGGGTTATTTTCCTAATCTTCCCCTCATTTATTTTTATTTTCAACCAACTCATGGTTTTAAAAATGCTGTGTTTGTTCTTTTGAAAAATGTGATTGGGAATAGTGGGGTAAAGCAAAGACAATGGAAGTTACACTGGTAGATGCATTTATTCAGCACAGGACTGAACACCAGGGAGAGTCCTCAGCTTTCAACATGCTTGATTTAATAAGAGTGGCTGCTCACTCCAAAGAGAAGGGAAGGCAGATTGCAGCACCAGGCGGATGAAGAGCCCTCAGTGAGATGCAGGTAGCAAATGAAGTGTTTCCCTTGTAAAGGGGTGTGTTAAGTATTGTGTAGGTGCCTGGGAGGAATGATTACCGCCAAAACTCTTTGCTCTCCCTAGCCTCCATTTCCCAAAACTCTTCTGCTCTCAGCCTCTTGCTGATGTTTTAAAAGAAGTGGCTTAGAAAACCATTTCTTTTTTGGAGTTCCCTGCTCTGTATTTCTGAAGTATTTGGAGAATGTTCATGCTGTGCGTGGGTATGTATGTATGTACATACATGTTTGTATGTGCATACATTTGGGATGAAATAGGTGCCTGTAGGTATATGCACAGTTGGGTTAGGTGCATATGGAAGGAATCAGGTGAGTGTGTTTCTGTGTGTACATGCATGCTTGTGTTTGCATGCCTTGGGGAGGAGCTGGGAGGGTGTATGTGCTTGCTTGTGACTGTGTGCATTTAGGAGGCATCTGTAGGGGTTGATCCTTTTTCTGTTCTCTTCTTCACTTAGTCTCTTGGACATGGTTAGAAAAAACAAAACCATCATCATCAAAAGATATGTTTCTCAAGTTGTTCCAAGCACAATCCTTCCCTTCTCTCTTATTGACATGCATTAGTTACCTCAGCCCATCTATTTCCCTCTCCTAAACCAACTAGACTAAATTTCCTAGTGCTGCACAAGTTCCCTGTGTTCATTTTACCAGCCCCTCTATTGCCCTATGGAGTAATTTTGGAGTAATTATGGAGTAATTTCAATTCCCATTGGCTCAGTGGCATGATTCTTAACATACTTGGAGGTCTCACTGAGAGATCCAGAGGCAAGTACACATGGAAACAACATGCATACACATCCAAACATCACACACAAATAACACAAGCATACCCAACCACCCAAATCTATACATGCACATTGCATATGTATCACACACACACAAACTCATGCAGACATACCACATACACATCCAAACAGCATAATTCTCCCGACATAAATATCACACACACACATCCAAACACGCACAGAAATCTGTGACACCTCATGCACAACCAGCACAATCACACACCCAGATATCACGCATGTACCCCAACATTCTACCAGCACACACAAATATAGCATACGAACATGCCCGGCACCTCCAAGCCGCACATGCCCAAACACACTTGCTATTGTGAGCAAAGAGCAGTAGTTCTCACAGACTTGTGCAGGGCTTATTCTCCCCAGTTCACAACTCTGGCAAACAACCTTTCTGCATCCCTACCCTTAAAATCTATGCATTCTCTCTCACACACACCTTTCTTTTAAAGGTTGTTGTGGAGATGAAAGGGGCGGGGGCTATTCATATGCCTTTCTTGGTTAATTCTTTTTTTCAATTTTTTCCCAGTGCATTTTTGATTGTTTGCTATTCCTCAGAGGCTGAAATTCAATATGTAAAAATGCGTTTTAAGAGATGAATCAGCTTCTAATGTCAAATTCAATAAGCTCAGCCACTGCATTCACATCTCATTATTATAAGAGGAGAGGAGGCAATGATGCCCCAAATTTCAACTATTTTCAGAGACACTCTGAGTTGAAAATTAAGGATAAGTTATTGAAGTGCTTAGAAACCAAACTGATATTCAGAAAATGGAACTCACATAATGATTTTTCAATCCAGTTTATTTATTCTGAATCCGATAGCCATTAATACACTCTAAACTCCAGGGAACTGAAGGCACAAATGTAGAGTTATTTTCCTTATCTTGTTTGTGGAGAAAAGCTGAATTTCAAGTCATTAGAAAGAACTATAGTTACCGTTAAGCTGCTGCTCTCCTGACTCCCTTTGGGCTGGGCATTGCCCAAAGTAATGGGCTTATATCAGGAGGATCACTCAGGGTATGTCTAAACTGCAATTAAAAACCTTGTGCCAGCCAACTTGAGCTCACAGGGCTCAGGCTCAGGTGGTTGTTTAACTGCAGTGTAAACATTTGGGCTCAGGCTCTAGGACCTTGCAAGGTGGGAGGGTCCCAGAGCTCAGGCTGCAGTCCAAGCCTGAAGGTCTACATGGCCATAAACAGCCCCTTAGCCCAGGCCCCTTAACCTGAGTCGGCTAGCATGGACCAACCATGGGTGTCTAATTGCAGTGTAGGCATACCCTCAGAGGCACTCTGTTTCAGGAGGGCAAATTTCCTCCAGGAATTCCCCAGTGCTAGAGCTGTGCAAATAACCAAATTTTCAGTTTCCTGGTAGTTCCAGAAAAAAAATTGAAGAAAAAGAAATCAAATTTTTGTTTGATGAGAAATGGACAATACACTTCTGGGCAGCTAATAGGGCCATGTTGTTATCAAGGAGATAAGAAAAGTCATTGACTATAGAGGTACATGGCATTACAACACCTAAAGAAATGCTAAAAACCTCAAAAAGAAGCTAAAGAGCAGGATGAGAAGAAAAATGACATTTGCAATGGAAGCTGGACTCAAGCTGCTGCTCCAGCAAGGAGGCATACAGTTTATTGGCTAGCTGGAAGCAGCCATCCTTCTTCACGTTACTTGCTTTTGTGTTTAATAGCTGGGCTTTCTTGCGGGGTTATTCATCTGGTTGCACTCACAAAGACTTGACTGGAAATGGGAAGAACTCATCAGCTTTCATTCTGTTCTGTTGCTTTCCTCTCATTGTAGAACAAGGAAAGAAAACTGTTTCTTCCCCTTTTCCTAGAAGCCCGGCATGGATTCTTTCATGAGGCATTTGTTTTGAATTACACACCACCCTTTCTTCATTCAGAAAGTTAGGTTGTGAATTCCTTAGTCCATTAGACCTGATCATGTACTTTTGATACTTTTTCTTTCTACAGGTCAGAGTCTGACACCTTTCCTAAGGCTGAGTGGAAGGTACTGCTACTCCTTTTGTAAGTCAATAGCACTGGAAATTGAAGGGCCTTAGGACAGGTCTATACTTAAAACACTGCAGCTGCGCTGATGTAGCACTTTAGTGAATACATCGCTATGACGATGGCAGAGCTTCTCCCATCAGCATAGTTAGTCAACCTCTGCAAGAGGTGGTATCTATGATGGTGGGAGAAAGCCCTCACATCAACACAGAGCTGTCTACACCATGGCTTAGGTCAGTATAACTGCATTACTCAGGGGTGTGGATTTTTCACGCCCTTGAGCAAAGTCGTTATATTGATGTAAATGTTATAGTGTAGATCTGGCCTTAATCACCCCTCTCTTACTCCCGTGCAACTCCATTGACTTCAATGGAATTGTTCCTGATTTACACCTTTATGAATAGGAGAAGAATCAGGCCTGAAGTATTTTATGTAGGCATAGGAAAAGTATAATACCGGCAGCAGCAGTGAATGCAAACTTCCCCCACATCACATGACTGTGTGCCTTGTCAAAAATGTCCTTGAAGGAGCACTCCTTGAGTTGAGAGCTAACTCACTCTTTAGCGTCTCTGATGAGACTCCCAATTGTAGCCTTTTTTTAAAAAAAAGTTGTGAAAATCTGTCCATTTGAGACTGGACAGAGATCACCATATTTCACATTCACAGATAGAAATAACTTCTAGCTGCTACTGACCTGGGTCAGAATCAAACCAATGCCTTATGGAGAAAAGGTTCTCTACCTATCCAGCAACTCATCTTCCACTGATACTTTTCTATGGTATTCAGGGACAGCACACAGGAGCCCTGCATGCTGTAGACAATTTATAACACGCTAGTTTGATTATGTAAGAGAACATAGACTAAGACTGAATAATTATGCAAAAAATAAATCATCTAGCCATGTAATTAACTCAAAATTACAATGGCAATAAAGGTACAGTTAAATACTTATTGATACATTAAAATTGTGAGAAATGTTAATATATTTAATTGGCATTTAACAAGATAGCTTGCCACAGCTAATTAGATATCAATTTACATAGTTAATAAATGTCAGTACTTTTAACTGTTAAACCCATATCACCAGAAAATGCTTATATGTGGTTGGGTCTGTTTTATTATTAGATATTATAGAGACTACTAGCTGTCTATTATTCTGTTTGCCTGACACTTCTAGTTATAAGACACTGTTTTCAGCTGCAAAGCTTTAACAATTTGGGATGAAATTTTCCATGCTGGGTATCTCCCTCAGGCTGATCATTTCTGGAAAACTTCAGCCAAAACAGTTCAGCCATTTCTGAGACTGAGGTGAAGGAAAAATACATTGTCTTCCCAAATTCAAAAAAATTCTTGACATCTTTATTAAAATGCTTTGGAAAAAAGACTTTAAATTTGGTTGAAGGGTGGCCTTTGTGGCAGAGATGTGCCTTTTGGCACCCCCAGGAAAATTTATGGCCATGTTATAAGCCTTTAAAAATGTGTAGTTTGCACATGCTCAGTAGACACTTTCTGGAGTTTAACAGCTAAAATCTAATTGGGTGTACTTCATTTTCTGAGTGTCTAACTTGAGACCCTGGAGTCTGGTTTGCAGAAGTGCTGAGCACTCATAACTACAACTAAGCTCAATGGGAGCTGTGCTTTGAACATACAAAATGCTATATCATGCAATGTCCTCTGAGGTATCGTGTTCTAGACATCTCAAATTGGACCCACCCAAAAGTTAGTGGAAACTTTTGATGTTAATCTCTCTGAGCCTCAGTTCCCCCTTTGTAAAATGGGCATACCTCCCCCTTACAGGGGTATTGTGAAGATAAATAATGTTTCAAATACTCTGATACTATAGTGATGAGTGCCATAGAAGAGCCCATGATTAAATTAATAATTGTGTATTCAGAGCACAGTCTGAAAAGTGTGCCGTAAATAAGGCATGGTGCTACACATGAAACAATGAGGAGAATTCAAAATACTGAGGCAGAGGTGTTGTTGAAAAAACAGTGTAATTATTGGGGCTTCTCAGTGCTGGAGTACTCCAAACCCCTAAGGTACCTGTATCATGCCAGGTATATAATGACTCACAGGCAAGCACCATTAGCACTTCAGCAGCTGGTCCTTGTAGTTAGTAGGCCTGGTGGGTCCCAATAGCCACTCAGACTCATGGCTAAATGAAATGGTATTTTACTTGGGCTGGCAGAAAAAAGAAAGGCTGCAGATAGCCTAGGTACAGAGGTGTAAACAGTTACAGTTCAAAGTCAGCAATGGAAGTTGTTGTTTGGGCCTCCATCAGGAGTCAAGGCTCTTCAGGCCTAGAACCTGGGCTGCCTTCTCCCATCCACTTTCTATTCAAGCAAATAGAATTGTGCAGGTTTTCATGCCAGGCTCAGTTGGTGTCTGTTATTGGGGATATATCATAATTAGGATTGCCACATTTTCCCAGGACTGGCCCTTTCCTGAGCTAGATGTCCTGGGAAATCTGTAAAGGTTCTTAGTTCACAGTGTCCAGTTTTATGGGCTAAGAGTGATCCTGGATGTCTTGGGTTTTTTTACCTTCAAAGTGGCAACTCTAATCATAATGGATGTGAACAAAGGCATGAATTAAAGTTGCACAACCAGCCTAAATTCTGGCATTTCCTAACTGCTGAGTGATTGACTTTACAACCCATCAGGGTTCCCTACCCACTCTGAACTCTGAGGTACAGATGTGGGGACCCACATGAAAGACCCCCTACGCTTAATTCTACCAGTTTAAGTTAAAACTTTCCCAAGGCACAAATTCTTCCTTGTCCTTGGATGGTATCGCTGCAACCACCAAGTGCGTTAGACAAGGATTCAGGAAAAGGACCATTTGGAGTTCCTGTTTCCCCAAAATATCCCGCCCCTGCCCCCCAGTTTTCCTACAACTACAATACCCACCTGCTGAAGTGAAGAAACAGATTGACAGAGCCAGAAGAGTACCCAGAAGTCACCTACTACAGGACAGGCCCAACAAAGAAAACAACAGAACGCCACTAGCCATCACCTTCAGCCCCCAACTAAAACCTCTCCAATGCATCATCAAGGATCTACAACCTATCCTGAAGGACGACCCATCACTCTCACAGATCTTGGGAGACAGACCAGTCCTTGCTTACAGACAGCCCCCCAATCTGAAGCAAATTCTCACCAGCAACCACACACCACACAACAGAACCACTAACCCAGGAACCTATCCTTGCAACAAAGCCCGTTGCCAACTCTGTCCACATATCTATTCAGGGGATACCATCATAGGGCCTAATCACATCAGCCACACTATCAGAGGCTCGTTCACCTGTGCATCTACCAATGTGATATATGCCATCATGTGCCAGCAATGCCCCTCTGCCATGTACATTGGCCAAACTGGACAGTCTCTACGCAAAAGAATGAATGGACACAAATCAGACGTCAAGAATTATAACATTCAAAAACCAGTTGGAGAACACTTCAATCTCTCTGGTCACTCGATCACAGACCTAAGAGTGGCTATACTTCAACAAAAAAGCTTCAAAAACAGACTCCAACGAGAGACTGCTGAATTGGAATTAATTTGCAAACTGGATACAATTAACTTAGGCTTGAATAGAGACTGGGAATGGATGAGTCATTACACAAAGTAAAACTATTTCCCCATGATATTTCTCCCTCCCACCCCACCCCCCACTGTTCCTCTGATATTCTTGTTAACTGCTGGAATTAACCTACCTTGCTTGTCACCATGAAAGGTTTTCCTCCTTTCCCCCCCCTGCTGCTGGTGATGGCTTATCTTAAGTGATCACTCTCCTTACAGTGTGTATGATAAACCCATTGTTTCATGTTCTCTGTTTGTGTGTGTATAAATCTCTCCTCTGCTTTTTCCACCAAATGCATCCGATGAAGTGAGCTGTAGCTCACGAAAGCTTATGCTCTAATAAATTTGTTAGTCTCTAAGGTGCCACAAGTACTCCTTTTCTTTTTGCGAATACAGACTAACACGGCTGCTACTCTGAAACAGATTTGAAAGGATCTTCTTCCCTTATTGGTCCTTTTGGTCAGGTGCAAACCAGGTTATTTGAGCTTCTTAACCCCTTACAGGTAAAGGAGGGATTTTATGCTACCCTTATCTGTATGTTTATGACACAATCTTAATAATATTCTTTTACCATAGGTTTTTGCATGTAATATATACAAACACTTAATCATGGTCTCTATATTCTGCATACATCTTATAAAGGAAAATGTCTCTTAACAAGTAATGTGTTGTGGTGTATAATTAAAGGTATGGGACAATCATGTTCAATTCAGAATAGGACTTAATTCTCTGCCAGCAGCCAATGGCAACCTCAAGACCTGGGTTCAAACTGTTTAGAAATCCTTTTATAAAATCATTCAAACTATGGCTCAATACTCCATCCAAAACCGTACTCCAACTTCTGAATCTGAGAAGTTATAAAATAACCTCCCTTGAAATCCTTCCACATAGTGTTTAACCTCTCTCAAGCACTCAGTTGCAGAACTGGACAGGAATTTTCCATTGAAAAGTGTTGGATGGAAAATGCAGTTTCTGCAAAAGTGAAATTTTCCATGGGAAATTTTCAGTTTTGCTGAATTTCTTTGATTTTCCATGGGAAAGTTCTAAATGAAAATATTTTGGGCTGGGTTGGGCTGACCCAGTTTGTAACATTTTAGTTTGTTGAATGAATTGAAAGGTTTTGGTTTGCTTCTGTTTGACATATATTGGTCTCCTTGTGATCTGCTGCAGTGCCTCAAACAATTTGTATTTTAGGTGCTTCGTGTCCCCATTTTCCTCTATGAGTCAGGGTCCCTGTCTGAAGTACATTCCCCAGGATGCATCACAGTCTCCCCTCTGGTTGAACTGGCTCAAGGCAAAATTAGAGTCACATGACTTTTTCAACATGAGATATAGTCCAGATGAGGTGCCTGGTCCACTGAGGAGAATGGGGGCGGGGGGGCAGGAAGCACTCAAACTGCAATTTTCATGAGGCACCTTTCTTCTCAGAGAGACACAGATTAATGCTGATACAAGCTGAAATTAAATGCTTTGATTTGAGTGCAGCAAAACAGTTCATTCCAATCAAAAAATGTCAAAACAAAATATTTTGACTTTTCTAAATCAAAATATTTCAGAACTTTTAGTACTTCCAATTTGGGAAGAAAACAATGTTTGTTTGTTTTTTTGAAATATTAGAATTTCCCAGGGAACATACATTCTGATTTTCGACCAACTCTACTCTGGACTCCTTGGGAACATGGAACCACAAATACCATTTACTGGGAAAAAGGGAAAAAGCAAGTACAAGAAACACAATATCCACATACACATTTACATAAACACAGCAAAGTCCAGTCAATGTAGGAGTTTGGCCATCCCCACCGTTCCAAGTATTATTTGTCTGGCTTGTTGAGATGCCGAACTCTACAAACCCCATTCATAGGTCCAGTTAGACTCAGTGGGTATGTCTATAATGCAATCAGAGGTGTGACTACAGCATGTATAGACATACCTGAGTTGCTCAAAAAAAGCAGTGAAGCGGTGGCTGCATGGACAGCAGTACAGTCTGCACAAGCCCACCTGGGACCTTGGGCAAGTACTTCAGCAGTTAACCCATTGGGATACCTATGCTGCCAGAACTTCACCGCTATTGTTATTCAAGCTAACTAGAACACAGCTAGCTCAGGTATGTCTACATGTGCTGCAGTCATGCCTCTGACTGCAGTGTAGATGTACCTAGTTAGTGTAGGGAACAGAGGCCATATTTAGACCGGAGTAGCATTAGCTGGCCAAATGTTAAAGTTAGCGTTATTAAGAAATGCTCAAAGCAACTTTCTGGCTTGTAGGCAAAAGGTTATCAGGGTAAGGTCACTCACTTGCTCTAGACTTTGTCCCCATCTCATATAGTTATTTTCCCAGTGTCATAATTAACTTACTGTCACAAGGATGTGTGTAAATGAGTGAATGTGTAATGCTGACTAGTCATTAATTATATTTAAACAGTTACAAAATTTATGTCCTGGACCTAAGTACCAGTCTGTTGCCAACGCCTTCTCACATGGGCCTCTCACATGTCCTGCTTACAGCGTGGACTTTGGCTTGTGGTCAGCAATGGATTTTTCAAGAAACTGTCCACATCAGATTGGAATCTTCTGCTCTAACCTCAGTTTGAGATTCTTAATTATTGGTCCATGATAAACTATAGCCAATATGCTGGGATTTAGGCAAGGGTGGTCCTCAGGCTGAGCCAGAGGACACATAACCCTACAAAAGATGATAGTTATGAGGAAAGAGAGGATAGGGGAAACTCTCTCACACCAGTGCTGCCTGAAGTTATAACCTGCTGTCTGCCTCAGAGTGGCCATCCAAAGACAGACTCTGACCACTGGTCACACCAAGCTGAAGTACAACGAAAAGAGAGAAAAGATTGACCATTTCCCCACATGTGAGAGTTCAAGTGACATTTTATTATGAAATTACAGGTAAATATTAACTTACTTCCAAACTAAGACCAATCACGTGAACTAAAGACTTTGAGAAGAATGTGTGAAAATCCTTCTTCAGAGCAATTCAAGGATGCTCAAATCACTCCAATGCCCATTGTGTGTGTCTGTGTGTGTTACTAAGGCCAAGTCCACATTACCGACCTATGTCAGTACAACTACTTTGCTTAGGAGTGTGAAAATTCCACACTCCTGAGCGACGCAATTATACTGACTTAAACTCCCAGGTAGACAACACCGTGTCGATGGGAGAGCTTCTTCCACCAACATATTTACCGACTCTCGTGGAGGTAGATTAACTATGCTGACAGAATAATCTCTCCCATTGATGTAGGAGTGTCTTCACTGAAGAGCTAGAGTGGCACGTCTGTACATGAATACAAGCCCTAACTGTTCCTCAGAGCAGACACTGAAACCCTAAGTCTATTATCCAAACTGTAAGACATCTCTGGGTTAAACTAGTGTTGTTCTAAAGCTGCTCTACATGTGAGATTCTAGAAATCATTGTGTGTGTGCACGAGTCTGCCTGAAAGCTGCAGGCATTGTGTTCAAGTGGGGAGGGGAAATACATTAGGTAAACAATAGCTTGATGAACTTCTGTGAAGCTTAAAGGGAGAAAGCAGCCAGAGAATGAAATTACCAGGAAATCATTTTAAGAGCTGTATTCCTTAAAAGCAAGGCAAGGAATAGCCTCTGCCTTTGACAGTCATTTAGCTCAATGGCTTAAATCAGAGCTAATGGCTTTTCCCCTTAACCTGCCCATAAAACCTTAAGAGAATTATTTTCCTTCGCTTGTTTATTATAATCAGATTTAATTACCAATTGCAGTAACTGCTGAGCCAGATAAATTGAAACATGGATTTATAGATGATATTTCAATTATAACCTTAACCTGACCATTGCATTGTACCATTGCAACTTCGGTCAGGAAAACTATACATTAACTTAGCTGGTGACATATTTCGCTTAAACTTATATTTGTTCTATAACTGCTTGCTTAGTCTTTTAATGAATTTATAAAAGACTAACCAGTTTAGTGTGTTTCTCAAAATGTCAATGCAGACAAAGAAAGGAGAAAAAGCTGAAATCATTAAAAATCATTCCTGAGCCTATCCTATATTTTAATAGGATAACACCCTATTATCCCAACACTAGTGTTAATCAGGTAATAGATCTCCTCCTCCTGTCTGATCCAATCCAGAGAAGTCCACTCTACCAGGTGCCACTCCAATATGCAGCTACCAGATCCATTTCTGTGACATAAGTTCTGCTACTGCTCATGTGGTCAGGCCTCACTGTGAAATTAGCTCTGTGCAACCCCTGGTCTGGTCAGGTCCTTGCTGTGAAGTAAGCTGTGCACCACAGCTTATCCAGTCCCATACAATCATGGCTGATTTGATTTTAGAGCCATTGGCCATTATCTTTGAAAACTCATGGAGATCGGGGTAGGTCCCAAATGACTGGGAAAAGGCTAATGTAGTGCCCATCTTTAAAAAAGGGAAGGAGGAGGATCCGGGGAACTACAGACCAGTCAACCTCACCTCAATCCCTGGAAAAATCATGGAGCAGGTCCTCAAGGAATCAATTCTGAAGCACTTAGAGGAGAGGAAAGTGATCAGGAACAGTCAGCATGGATTCACCAAGGGCAAGTAATGCCTGACTAACCTAATTGACTTCTATGAGATAACTTGCTCTGTGGATGAGGGGAAAGCAGCGAACATCTTATTCCTTGACTTTAGCAAAGGTTTTGATATGGTCTCCCACAGTGTTCTTGCCAGCAAGTTAAAGAAGTATGGGCTGGATGAATGGACTTTAAGGTGGATAGAAAGCTGGCTAGATCATCGGGCTCAACAGGTAGTGATCAATGGCTCCAAGTCTAGTTGGCAGCCGGTATCAAGTGGAGTTCTCCAAGGGTCAGTCCTGGGGCCGGTTTTCTTCAATATCTTCATTAACAATCTGCAGGATGGTGTGGATTGCACCCTCAGCAAGTTTGCAGATGACATTAAACTGGGAGGAGTGGTAGATAAGCTGGAAAGTAGGGATAGGATACAGAGAAACCTAGACAAATTAGAGGATTGGGCCAAAAGAAATCTATTGAGGTTCAACAAGGACAAGTGCAGAGTCCTGCACTTAGGACGGAAGAATCCCATGCACCGCTACAGATGAGGGACCGAGCGGCTAGGCAGCAGTTCTGCAGAAAAGGACCTAGGGGTTACAGTGGACAAGAAGCTGGATATGAGTCAACAGAGTGCCCTTATTGCCAAGAAGGCCAATGGCATTTTCGGCTGTATAAGTAGGAGCATTGCTAGCAGACCGAGGGACGTGATCATTCCCCTCTATTCGGCATTGGTGAGGCCTCATCTGGAGTAGTGTATCCAGTTTTGGGCCCCACACTACAAGAAGGATGTGGAAAAAATGGAAAGAATCCAGCGAAGAGCAACAAAAATGATTAGGGGGCTGGAGCACATGACTTATGAGGAAAGGCTGAGGGAAATGGGATTATTTAGTCGGCAGAAGAGAAGAATGAGGGGGGATTTGATAGCTGCTTTCAACTACCTGAAAGAGGGTTCCAAAGAGGATGGATCTAGACTGTTATCAGTGGTACCAGATAACAGAATGAGGAGTAATGGTCTCAAGTTGCAATGGGGGAGGTTTCCTAATATCCAACCTAATATCCGCTTAGGTTGGATATTAGGAAAACTTTCACTAGGAGGGTGGTGAAGCACTGGAATGCATTACCTACGGAGGTGGTGGAATCTCTTTCCTTTGAGGTTTATAAGATCAGGCTTGACAAAGCCCTGTCTGGGATGATTTAGTTGGGGATTGGTCCTGTTTCGAGCAGGGGGTTGGACTAGATGACCTCCTGAGGTCCCTTCCAACCCTGATATTCTATGATCCCATTCAGGTTTCAGAATCCTCAGACAGGAAACCCAGAGCAAAAAACAACTCTGGGAGAGAGTCCCTGTTCCCTGGGATAGAGCTCCTGGTCTCTAAGGGCATGTCTAACTTACCGGTAAATTGGCACTGCTGCATTCGATGTAGCAAGTGTCGATTTAGTGGGCCTGATGAAAACATGCTAAATAGATGGGAGAGCACTCTCCCATCAATTTGTGTACTCCATCTCCCTGAGAAGCAGAAGAGAAATCGATGGGAGACACTATCCCATCAACACATTACAGTGTAGCCACCGCAGAAAGTGAATCTAACTATGTCAGCTTCAGTTACGTTTTCACATAACTGAAGTTGCGTAAGTTAGATCAATTTACCACGGTAGCATAGACCAGCCCTTACAAGATGGAGCCCTTGACATGCTCTTCTGGATCTTGAATCCCATTCCCAAGTCAGAGTCCACTACCCATAAAGTCAGAGGACCCACTTACTCCAGGACAGATCTTGCACAATTCTTAGGCCTTTCAGGTGTAGAAACAGAGTAACCATCTATTATCACTTATGCAAACAGCATATAGAGAAATCCTAACAAAAGCAACAAAACAGTGTGGTGTGAAACTAGGGGAAGCTGATTAGAACTGGCTTTTCCTCTATGAAAGAAGCAGTGAGTTCCATCCCTCTAAACCTTCTAGTTCTGGGGCATATATTATTATTTATGTAGAGCCATATATGTACTTGAAGAATATAAGGGATTTAATTTCTCATGTTTCAGGACATAAGCCAAATACTGACTGACAGAGCTAGAAAAAATTCCCCTTGTAGGCAATTCATTCCATAATTATTCACTGCAGAGTTCCTTGAACCCATCTCTGAAGCATTTTAGCACAAACTATGATGTGTTGCCTGAAATTCATGCAGCAAAATGTGTTATTTGGCTAGTCACTGTTTGTCAGTCACTATGTTTTGTTCTTTACTTCAGAGTTCCACTCAACCAAACAGGAAGCAGAAAAAAAAATGTCAGGTGACTCAGGTGACCAGATACACACCTTGGGAAACAAACAGCAAGTGGTCAGAGTGAATGTTTCACAAACACACCATAGAATGAAAATGGATTGTCCAAAGTATTCATTGAATCCTTATGAACAACATAAAATACAGTTTGTTCATGGATGACACAATACCAAGCAGGGAATCTCAATTCAGGAAGCTCTCTAGGCCCTTTGCTAATGGGCATTAGTAAAACGGTGAGTTAAACAAGAATTTAAAAAGCTACAAACAATAACTTAAAAGAATCGCTTTAAAAAGCCAACTTCAAACAAGGCATGGTAAATAGTTTGCTAATTAATTTGTATAAAGCTTCCCCATTTTTAACTAGCTGTTAAATTATATTTAATTATAAGGATGTATAAAAATGGCCATGATAAGAAATACGTTTTTTTTTCCTCCTACACATAAACATTACAGAAGGGACAGACAATTTTATTTTGAAGGCTTAGATAACAATCAGTGAATGGGAATGACGGGTTCCCTTCAATTTGCCTTAATGACAGTCATCCATGTGTAACTGTCCTGAAGAGAATATGGAAATCTACGGCAGGAACAAAAGGAACAAAAGACTGGGCACAGAGTCGAAGACCAGAATGAGAAAAAAAGTGGAGTGAGTCCCACGTGCTTTCTTCTCAGAAAACTGATTTAGAGCTATATGCACCAGGAGCAGAGTGATTTATGCCAAATGTGCTTAGAT
This sequence comes from Dermochelys coriacea, assembly GCF_009764565.3. Taxonomy (NCBI): domain Eukaryota; kingdom Metazoa; phylum Chordata; order Testudines; family Dermochelyidae; genus Dermochelys; species Dermochelys coriacea. Next base: position 91,967,275 of record NC_050073.1, on the reverse strand, counting down.
ACCAGGGGCCACACTTTCAGAGCTCGTGAATAGTAGTAGTTCCCATTGAAGTCAGTTGAAGTTGTGAATGCTCCATACTTCTGAACATAGCTGGTCAAACATGATAATGAGTTTGAGAAAATATTTGAAAAATTCAAAGTAACTTTCATTCTGCAGGTTTCAAAAAAGAAAGATTTTTTCATTTATGCAAATATGTATCATGTGCAAAAGACCCACTCAGAAGCCATCATCCTTACCTGGTCTTCCAGCAAAGGACTGGTGGGCTTCCTGAGTCAAAATGGTCTTAACCGCATGTGTTACACTTTGCCAATCAGGCAGCCAGAACCAATTCCATGTGACCTACAAGAACAATCACAATAAACCCAACATTTTCGTAGTCATCATACTACCAAAAAAGACCACCAAAAATCATAAAATTACTTCTACTCAAAATAGGCGAATTTCAACACCAAGAAATTACTCTGAATATTCTCTCTAATTTTCTATTTATTTTTCAGACTAGTTTTAGGTCTCTAATGGCTCAATGACTATTTCACCACTTCTCTTTGGGGTTTATTCGACACTCAAATTTTTATTTTAAGAAATGTCCCCTTGTATTCTTCATAAATTTCCCTGCCCTTAATTTTACTTACATAAAACTGGTAATACAACTTCTATTTGGAACACATCTGGTATTTGCTTACTCTATTTGATGTTGAAACCTTCAAAATACCAGCAAACAATTATTCTCTTCCATGACTTGTTGAAAAAACTAAACAAGTATAGTTCAGTTCTTTTTTCAGAAGTAGGTCCTATCAGCCTCATAATTTTTGTTGCCTTTTGCTAAATTTCCTAAAGTTTTTCAGCATCATTAGGAATTGGGTATCAGAGGAATGCATCCGATGAAGTGAGCTGTAGCTCACGAAAGCTTATGCTCTAATAAATTTGTTAGTCTCTAAGGTGCCACAAGTACTCCTTTTCTTTTAGAGGAATGAAGGCAATTAGTAGTAGTATTAGAGAAACAGACATTGCTGAAGAAAGTGGGTCAGATTCTGTTCTCCTCAACATGGATGTAAATTTGGAATAACTAATCATTTGTTAAAAGAAAAGGAGTACTTGTGGCACCTTAGAGACTAACAAATTTATTAGAGCATAAGCTTTCATGAGCTACAGCTCACTTCATCGGATGCATTTGGTGGAAAATACAGAGGGGAGACTGATATACACACACAGAGAACATGAAACAATGGGTTTATCATACACACTGTAAGGAGAGTGATCACTTAAGATAAGCCATCACCAGCAGCAGGGGGGGAAAGGAGAAAACCTTTCATGGTGACAAGCAAGGTAGGCTATTTCCAGCAGTTAACAAGAATATCTGAAGAACAGTGGGGGGGTGGGATGGGGGGAAGAAATAACATGGGGAAATAGTTTTACTTTGTGTAATGACTCATCCATTCCCAGTCTCTATTCAAGCCTAAGTTAATTGTATCCAGTTTGCAAATTAATTCCAATTCAGCAGTCTCTCGTTGGAGTCTGTTTTTGAAGCTTTTTTGTTGAAGGATAGCCACTCTCAGGTCTGTAATCGAGTGACCAGAGAGATTGAAGTGTTCTCCAACTGTTTTTTGAATGTTATAATTCTTGACGTCTGATTTGTGTCCATTCATTCTTTTACATAGAGACTGTCCAGTATGACCAATGTACATGGCAGAGGGGCATTGCTGGCACATGATGGCATATATCACATTGGTAGATGCGCAGGTGAACGAGCATCTGATAGTGTGGCTGATGTGATTAGGCCCTATGATGGTGTCCCCTGAATAGATATGTGGACAGAGTTGGCAACGGGCTTTGTTGCAAGGATAGGTTCCTGGGTTAGTGGTTCTGTTGTGTGGTGTGTGGTTGCGGGTGAGTATTTGCTTCAGATTGGGGGGCTGTCTGTAAGCAAGGACTGGTCTGTCTCCCAAGATCTGTGAGAGTGATGGGTCGTCCTTCAGGATAGGTTGTAGATACTTGATGATGCGTTGGAGAGGTTTTAGTTAGGGGCTGAAGGTGATGGCTAGTGGCGTTCTGTTATTTTCTTTGTTGGGCCTGTCCTGTAGTAGGTGACTTCTGGGTACTCTTCTGGCTCTGTCAATCTGTTTCTTCACTTCAGCAGGTGGGTATTGTAGTTGTAGGAATGCATGATAGAGATCTAGTAGGTGTTTGTCTCTGTCTGAGGGGTTGGAGCAAATGCGGTTATATCTTAGAGCTTGGCTGTAGACAATGGATCGAGTGGTATGATCTGGATGAAAGCTAGAGGCATGTAGGTAGGAATAGCGGTCAGTAGGTTTCCGATATAGGGTGGTGTTTATGTGACCATCGCTTATTAGCACTGTAGTGTCCAGGAAGTGGATCTCTTGTGTGGACTGGTCCAGGCTGAGGTTGATGGTGGGATGGAAATTGTTGAAATCATGGTGGAATTCCTCAAGGGCTTCTTTTCCCTGGGTCCAGATGATGAAGATGTCATCAATGTAGCGCAAGTAGAGTAGGGGCATTAGGGGACGAGAGCTGAGGAAGCGTTATTCTAAGTCAGCCATAAAAATGTTGGCATACTGTGGGGCCAAGCGGGTACCCATCGCAGTGCCGCTGATTTGAAGATATACATTGTAATGGCTTGCAGAAAGTAGTGTTGGAGAGCTGCCTAGTAGCCTCTTGTTCATACTATACTTAGTATAGTTGGATAGATTAACAATATTGCTGGGTGGGTTACAGGAACCACTGTTGTGGCCCCTTGTGGCATGTAGTAGTTTAGATAGTTTAGTGTCCTTTTTCTTTTGTAGAGAAGCAAAGTGTGTGTTGTAAATGGATTTTGCAGGTACATGTCTGCTGGAATTAGAATTTTTGATGTGCACATGGACATAATCCACATCTGAAAAGTGCAGACAACTCTATCTGTTTGTGCAATTTTTGTGCATGCAGAAATATAGGCTGGGTGTAGATCTGGATGAAGATTTGGCCCCTGATTTTAGCCCCTCAGCGCTTGTTTGGTTGACTGCTTTGTCACTTGTCATAGTTATGTTTTTCTATACTTAGAGAACAAACATACTTTCAATTAGAATGTTCTTGGTTATATTAAGAGAACAATAAAATAAGAACAAAGTATAATCAATATAAGTGATTGGACATGGATATATGTCTCTAGTGGTGGTCTGCTCTAAGAACAAAAGTGTCTACTGGGGTTGTCAAGGTTGATTCCCCACTCTGGCACTTCAAGTGCAGAAGGTGGGGGCCCACAAGGATTTTAAAAAATTAATACTTGCCACTCCAGGCTTGTTTTAAATTCCCAAGGTTACAGCTTCTCTCTGACCTTGGCTTGGTAAACACTGCCACCACTCAAATGCAAAACCCCTTTTGGAACACAGGAAGACGCACTTGGGAATTCCTTCCTGTTGGGTACCCTCAAACCATTTCACACACACCACCCCCCAGGGAAGAGCTGAGAAAGAAAATAGAGGAAATTAGCTGTTGCCACCAGCTATTTAAACAATATATGCACAAACCTCTTAGAACACCAAAAATCCAATCCTGTTCTTAAAAAATGGAAATGTTATTAAAAGCAAAAAAGAAAGAAAATGCATTTGGAACTTAGGCTTTTGCTAGATTTTAAAAGAGCAGTTCCAAAAATTAATCACAAAAATAACTTTCTTGGGGGTTCATCTTAAAGGTTACAAGCAAACAAAAACATCTGGGGATAGCACAGAGGAGTCCACAAGCCAATAAGAAATAAAAGAAATAACTCTAATCATGTCTTCTTAGACATTCCCTGATTACTTACATATTTGGGGGTTCAGATAAGTCGGGTTGAGGTATGATTAGATGCTTTTTCATACCTGGTTTTAAAGCTGCTTACAGCATTGATGCTCTATGTCTCTGCTCTTTCCTGGAAAACCACAACAGACAAAGGGAAGTTTTTTCCAAATTTTAAAAAGTTCTAGCCCTCCCATTGTCTCTTTTGATCAGGTGCCCACTCCTTTTCCTTTACCTGGGGGACTTGGTTAACCCTTTACAGGTAAAGCAAGCAGAGAACAGCCACCAAGAGAGACTTGATAGCTAATGGGCTGGCTGGGTGTCCATAAAAGGGAGCTATTTCCCCCCCTTCATTTATCACAGGGGTGAAATCCAGAGCCCACAGCACTCAATGGGAATCTTTCCATTTGATTAAATGGGGGCCAGGATTTTCACCTGGACTTTTCTCATAGAGAGTCTGCTTTTGAAAATGAAAGTGTGGTGCACAGAAAACTAAAAGCAGTTTTATAGTTAAATATACCCCCACAGGGCTGGTCAGAAAAAAAAATATGACAAGATATTTTTTCATCTTTATTTGCCAGTTCATTGAAATTGAAACATTTTGTGGGCCTGTGTCAGTTGTGACAAAGTTCTGCTGGCAACCAGGAAGGAATCCAATGGGAACCTGCCTATCAGGCAGGTTTTGAAACTCTTGGGTACCTTCCTGGTTTCTTGCCAGCTTGTCCACTTGGCTCCTCATCAGCCCACCTGGAGGGAGGAAGGAAGCTGAAAGTCTGGAAGCTCTGAAAGCCCCAGGCTAAGAGCTCTTCAGCAGCCGCGGCTTCCAGGTCCCCAGCTTCAAGGGAACCTGCCAGGTGAACTGCCCCAGAGCCAGCGCACCCAGCTGAACTGGACAGAGAATGGTAATTCGATTTTGTGGAGAATTTTTAATTTTTTTTATAATGTTCCAAATCAGAATGGAAATCAAACTTTGAAATCGTACACAAAATGGAATAAACATTCTCTGCCCATCTCTGACACACTAGTCAGTTTGCAATGATGGTTTGCAGTGCAAAAGGCTCAACAGATAAACATCCAGAAATACAGATCGTTAGCCAGATTATTGAAATGATCCGAGACGAATGAGACACATTAGGCTAGAAGTCTCATATGGATAACTTTTCCTATGAGATAGCCAGCATTTGTAAACAGGAGGGAAAGCTTTTCTATACATTTCAGAAAATTATTAATTCTTTATCTGGTCATGGTTCAGTGACAGGAACTTATTTGTCGAAACCATCTCCCCATTCCCTACATACATACAACACCGCTGCAGATGTTTCAGATATGGCATTCTGTGGGAAGAAAAAAAAAGAGGCTCTTCTTCCCAATTACGTTCAGCTCAGCTCTGATTAAACTTATTAACGTGCTATCCAGATTCCTATTTACCATTGCTGCATGAACACCACACATGTAGGTCCAAAGAGTCACTTACACACCAGCCCTGGTGGATTAAGAGTTTTTGATCAAGTGCCACCAGCATAATTTGAAACCAGGTGGTGTTAAATGAATTAAATTTTTTAAATTGATTTTTGCATTTTGTGCAGTAGGGGAAATTTGTCGATGTTCATTTTGGAAATGAGGTAACAATGACTTCTGAAATATTGCCAACTCGCAAAAAGTGAAGTCAATATCAATTCATTAGCAAATTAATGGGACTCTGACTTCAGTGTAAATAGCAAGTACTGTGCAGCTGGCAGTGCTAAGTGAGCAGTCAGAGAGCATCAGATGTAAATCCTGAAAGAAACTGAGAAGATCATAGGTAAGGGGATTTCAATCAAGGAATTAATATGGTTCCTGGGAGCCAAATGATTTGCACATTTATGCTTTAAAACAAAGCATATTACCAGGACCCTACCACAATTAGGTAATGGTCTATGACTAGGGATCCTAGGCCTAGTAAATAATAAATAAATGAATTAAATAATAAAATAAATAATAAAATAACAACAACAATAAATACCTGAGCACTAGTATTAGGATCCACAATACCTCTTAAATAGTGACAGGAGTGTGGTTCTTGCTGCCCCAATTTAAAGATGCAGCAAACCACTTCCCCTAATGCAACCCTCCTGTTGTGCTGCAGAACCCTCAACACACACACACACACACACACACACGGATCTGGTCAGCATCCTGGAACATAAGAGCAAAGGTGTGGGGAGCACTCACTATTCTTGGAAAAGGAATAGCGCTTGCCCACTACTTGAGAAAACCGGATCGGCAGAAATAAGCTCTTCATCTCCCCTGCGTTCCAATGCACATGTTCAGGGTATTACAACATTAAGTCTTCTGGCTTTGCTAAACATTAATCACTACCGTTTGTGTTATTGTTATTCTAAAGTCAGAGCCCAGAACGCTACAGCACAACTACCGTAAACCATTAGTGTGTTGGAACTACTTGTCAAATACTGTACCATATTTTTAATAAGGGTTAGGTCATTGGCTGTTAAAAACCGTGTCAATAAAGCCTCTTTATTCAAAAACAGCCAACTTTGAGATTTCTGTAGGAGAAACCCACAAGTCTGGAGAGAGGCCTTTTGCGAGCAGCTGGACAAACCCCCTATCTGGTAGAGCTGGGAAAATGGCCAAAATTCTGAGTGGGGGGGGATCATTACAATTTTACATTCTTACACTCAGTTATTTATTATGAAATTTGAAATTGTATACTATTTATGTTTCCATACTATGGCCACTATTAAAGCACTTTGGCATCTGCATTCCTGTTTGCTGTGCCTAATTCCAGATAGGAGCCCTGGTATTCCTGCCTGGTAATCCACATTTGAAGACTATGATCCAGATCCACCAGTTTAAGACACACATTCCATTCCTTCTAGCATGGTGTGTGCTTAAGATCTCCAAATTCTTTATAGACCCAGAGTGTTTATAAACTCAATGCTGAAAGGGTTATTACAGGAAGCTGAAGTGTGATAGACAGGACAAGATCTTTAAGGTGCACAAAGAATACTGACTTTCTGAAACTGACTAGACGATGGGAGCTAGTTCCAGCAATTCAATGGATTCTATTGGGCGCAAGCTTGCCCCAGTTTATAAAGGAGTGCAATCTGTTGAGGACTGTCTCTGGGTCACCACACTACATCCCTCTTCACACCAGCCAAAGCAACTGCCCCTCCTCCCCCCCCCCCCCGCTCTCCTGCTGGTCATAGCTCACCTTACCTGGTCACTCTCGTTACAGTGTGTACGGTAACACCCATTGTTTCATGTTTTCTGTGTATATAAAATCTCCCCACTGTATTTTCCACTGCATGCATCTAATGAAGTGAGCTGTAGCTCACAAAAGCTTATGCTCAAATAAATTTGTTAGTCTCTAAGGTGCCACAAGTACTCCTTTTCTTTTTGTGGATACAGACTAACACGACTGCTACTGTGAAACCTGATTAACTTCAGTGTTATTTCAATCAGTTCCCCAGAAGGAAATTAGCTATCTGCACAGCATTCAGCAATGGATTGTTATTAAAGGGACATTTTGTGGGGGGAACATTCAAGACAAACATTTTTCCAATTCTCGTCAACATTTTTTTTTAATTCATCTGGAGTTTTATCTGAGGGCTCCTTCATCAAAGAGTGATTTACTTTGTACTGAATACCTCAAGTCGAATATCTTTCTTTTGTTCACATGTCATTCTGGCCCCTGCTGCATTGCCCATTTAAAACACAATGCTCAAGTGTCCTTGTCTTAGATGCTGTCTTTCCACTAACCAAATACTTCTAAATTCATTTAATCAGTGCACTTGTTAGTGTTATTTTTCCCCCCGAGAGTTTAAAACATCAGAAAGCTATTTTCTCCGGCGTTATAACAACAACATAACATCTCACAAACAATCCCTGAGTGCTTTAAAGTCTAAACACAGCAGCAGCCAACATTTTTTTTCTCTGTGATTTAAAACAAATACATTTCATCTACATGAGAAAAGGAGGGAAGGAAGGACGACCCAATGGTCAGAGCCCAAGCCTAGGTCTCATATAAATCCAGGTTCAATTCCCTGCTCTGCAGATGTCCAGTGTGGAACTTTAAGCAAGTAATTTAATCTCTGTGCCTCCTTCTACCACTCCCATCTGTAAAATGAGGAATAGAGAACAAAGCTATCACACATATGAACACATTCTAGATTGTGAGGTGCTTAGATGCTGTATTATATGTAACAGAGCCATATAAGTACCTTACAGAGGTGGAAAGATTCCTAACCTCTTCAAACATGTTGAGGAAATCTAATAAATATGCAGAGTAAGTACATTTATAGTCACAAATGTGTAAAATACCCATGTAGGATTCCTTAATTAGTCCCTCTCAGTAGCTTCAAGATCAAACTGGCTCATTTCACAAATAAAAAAATGTTTTTCCTAATTGCCAGTGCCACAAACCTGGCCTGGAGGTATCTGAAAATCAAGCTGGTTTCTTTGTGTCTCTTAAATTACCATTGGTGATACAGGTTTTACTATGGGAACATAGCAGACAATTTTGTTAATGATGCCTCAAACAACTTCAGCAGCTGTAAGTGATCAGTGGTGCAAACAATAATTGGCAAAAATATGATGTCAGTAAAGAGCAGACTATATTGAGTTACCAGATGCCATTTTACATTGTCTCTCTTTATTTTTATTTGAGCCACAATAAAAAATATATATATAGGAATGTATGGTCAAACCAAACCAGAAAAATATTGCAGAGCATAGAGCAGGAAGGGAAGGAGTCTAGGGAGCTTAGGAACTGCACTGTGAATATTAATCTCATGCTTATGTGTACCTCATTTTTTAGTCTCAGTGCCTTACGGAAAACCCAGTAATTACAATGGGTGGGATCCACAAAGGTCCCATTTTTAGGTACCAATGCAATCTACAAAACTCCTGCTCAGTTGTTGCCTAAACTTGCTCAGCACCTATGTTTTTGCAGTAAAAGCTCCTTAGGCACCTATGTTTCTACCACTGAGCATGCACACTGCTACCTCATTCTAGGTGCCAGGGCACTATCTCCCACCTAAACCCCAGGACAATCCACGAACCAGAGAAAGATAGGCATTCCTCCACCTATATCATATGAGGGGCCCTATCTGGTAGGCATGCTCAGAACGCCAGCTAACTCCACAGGCCCTACCAAATTTACGCCCATGAAAAACGAGTCATGGAGTGTGAAATATGATCTCCCCTCTGAAATCTGGAGTGCAGCCATGGGCTCCAACCCTGCGCAGGGCTCCAAGTGCTAATCCAGACCAGGGATTGAGGCTTCCTCTTCCCCTGCAGGGGACACTCCTAGGAGAGGTCATACACACCTCCAGGATCTCCCCTGGCTGCAGGAAGCTCCGGGGCTCCAGCTGTCATCCCCCCTCCCAAGACAGGAGGCTGTGACTTGAGCTGTCACCCCACCACCACCACCCAGAGAGGCTGTGGCTCCAGCTGTCACCCTCCTATCTTTAGCCACGAGGTAGGGTCCTCGCCAGGGATATATGAGACCTGATTCAAGTCCCCCTTCTGCCAGATGAAAAGGAATTTAAACAGCAATCTGCCACCGCTTAGGTGCATGCTCTAACTGGGCTATGGAATAGTTGATGTGGGGCTCCCTCAGACTCTCCTACTGAAGTTGCTCAACTTTAATTGAACACGAATTAGGCCAGAAAACAAGTTAAAATGACTGTAGCCCAGTGGTTAGAGCACTCGTCTGAGGGGTGGCAGATCCCCATTCAAATCTCTTCATTAGACAAAGATGGGACTTGCACTGGTGGTCCCCCACGCCCCAAATTGTGAGTACACTAACCACTAGGCTAAAAGAAAAGGAGTACTTGTGGCACCTTAGAGACTAACAAATTTATTAGAGCATAAGCTTTCGTGAGCTACAGCTCACTTCATCGGATGAATTTATGAAGTGAGCTGTAGCTCACGAAAGCTTATGCTCTAATAAATTTGTTAGTCTCTAAGGTGCCACAAGTACTCCTTTTCTTTTTGCGAATACAGACTAACACGGCTGCTACTCTGAAATCTATCACTAGGCTAAAGGGAGGTCATCATTTTTCTCTTCCCTTCTCCTTCCCACAACCCCAGGCTGTCTTGAGGAGTTAGGTGTCCTCTGAGCATGCCCAGGGCCATCCTTAGCCATAGGCAGAATAGGCAGCCGTGTAGGGCACCACTCTGCCTAGGGCATCCCTGTGCCGGGAGTCCGGAAGCAGTGGAGCACATAAGAGCAGGGCTGCTGGGTCCTAGAGAGCCAAATGCAGCACAGTCTGAGGGAGGAGATTGGCTGCTGGGGTCTCTGGGAAGGGGAAGGAGGAACTCATCTGTGAGTGTGACTCTCTCCCCCGGCGTGAGGTGAGGCAGGCTCGGCGGCTGCAGTATCCTTTGTTGCCCCCCATAACGTCCATTCTTCTCCCCCCCACCATGGAGCACCCCCACATTCTCCCCCCCACGGAGCACCCCTTCTCTCCCCCTCCCCTCCAGCTGGGCTGGGTTGGGTGGGGGCTGACTGGCTGCATGCTGAGGAATGAAAGTGAAAGTAACACACTTCCTGGGCAGCCAGCCAGGATTAGAATGGTCACATGCAGCTGGCTGGGCCAGATAGCATTTGTGAAAAATCAGGATGGGGGTTGGGGTAGGGTGACCAGATGTCTTAATCTAGATGAGATGATTCCGTGCTGACTTCATTTTGGTCACTTTGTGCTTTATCTAGGAGTAAAACTAGGCTTATATTTTGCCACTGTTTGGAAACCCAGCTTATTATGGATAATGGATAATGCCATTGATCTATTTACAGTATAAGGTGGATATAGAGTTGGAACTAACATTAAGACTGATGCCCACTATACATTTAAAACTAAAAGGTGGCTTTGTAAAAATGACATGGATTTCCAACTCTACTGTGTCTCAGTCAGGATGGAGCGCCTTGTGACTCGCTCAAGGTCAGACTCATAACTATCCTATATTACAGCTTTCAGAGTAGCAGCTGTGTTAGTCTGTATTCGCAAAAAGAAAAGGAGTACTTGTGGCACCTTAAAGACTAACAAATTTATTTGAGCATGTATCTGATGAAGTGAGCTGTAGCTCAAATAAATTTCTTAGTCTCTAAGGTGCCACGAGTACTCCTTTTCCTTTATCCTATATTAGTTATTTTAGATAATATTTCTGATAATCTGATAATTTAAACAGTTATTTCTTTAAAAAACACTCTTATAAGTTATGTCGTATCGAAAACAACTTTCCGGGACACAAAAAAGAAAATGGAAAGATGAAACAGGATTAGCTGTACAAGCACAGAAGAGTTCTATACTTAAGTTTGTACATCATGAAAACAACGAAGTTGATCAAGATCATCAAGTAACTGCCGAAGAAAATTTTTATGCAGACGAAGCTCAGGAAATGCAACAACACACAGATCATATCATTTGAAACAGATGCAGACACAAAACAAGAAATTATGACAGTTGAAACTGTTCTAGCATGAGATATAGATGACATTGGCACATGGCCGCAATCTTTAAACAACGAATTCCATGCCATTATACTTGAGAAAGGCCCTGGGAGAATAAAAGGTCTTGAATATCCTAAAGACTTTAGAAGTAGGAAATTCACAGAAAACAATTACTACAAAAGACTTTCTAATGGTGAAATTGTCATCAGACTGTGGCTTGTGTACTCTAAATGGAAGGATGCTATAATTTTGTTTCCCATGCAAGCTTTTCAATAGTTGCAATTTTAAGATAGCAGCCATGGGTATTAATGATTGGAAAAATCTTAGTCAGATATTACCACAACATATAAAGGCACACCACCACATTGAAAGTATGCACAAATGGTGTGAGCTGAATGTAAGGTTAAAAAATCAGACAACTCTTGATGCCCAAAATCAAAGATTGCTGGAGTCAGAGAAGCAGCATTGGTGTCGTGTTCTTGAACGTCTACTATCTATTGTTGAATATCTATCAACAAACAATCTTGCTTTTAGAGGAAGCGTTGAGAAATTATTCCAGCCCAAAAACGGCAATTTTTTGGGCCTTGCTCAACTGCTGGGAAAATTTGACACAGTGATGAGTGAACATCTCCGAAGAGTAACTGAAAATGAAATACATGACCACTATTTGGGACCAAGAATTCAAAATGAACTGATCATGCTAATGAGTGATAAAGTGAGAGACAAAATTGTTTCATTGGTTACTTTGGCAAAATATTTTACCGTAATTCTAGATTGCACTCCGGACGTAAGTCATCAAGAACAGATGTCATTAGTAGTGAGATTTGTCGACATTAGTGATTCAGCACAGATTACAGTTAAGAAATCATTTATCACATTTTTAGAAGTAGAGGACACTATAGGATTTGGACTTCTTCAAGCTTGCACTGATGAACTAAAATGAATGAGATTGTCCATAATAAACATTAGAAGACAAGGCTATGATAATGGTGCCAATATGAGAGGATACATTTCTGGCATGCAAGCTAGATTGCTGGCAGAAAATCCATGAACCTTTTTTGTTCAGTGTGCATGCCACAGCCTTAATTTGATTTTGTGTGATATGGCCAAGACTTCTGTAGAAGCTATTTCTTTTTTTGGTTTGCTGCAATCCATTTATGTGCTCTTTTCCTCTTCCACTCAATGACGGCAAATATTCAAAGCACATGTCAATGGTATTACCGTTAAGCCTCTATCTGAGACATGCTGGGAAAGCAGAATAGAAAGTGCAAAAACATTGCGATATCAGTCTGAGGAAATTTACGAAGCACTGGTTGCTATTTCGGAAGAAGCCAGAGATCCAAAAGCTAAAAGTCAAGCACAGTCATTGGCCTCTGAAATATCCAGCTTCAAGTTTCTAACATCTGTCGTAATCTGGTTTGACATTCTTGTTAAAATCTCAAGTGTAAGCAAAATAATGCAGAGCCCAATGATGCAGCTTGATTCAAACTTACCTTACTAAACAACACACGAGACTTTTTAGTGAAATACAGAGAAAATGGACTCAAAGAAGCACAGGTTACAGCAAAAGCGCTTGCACAGGCAGTTCGTGTAGAACCAAAATTTCCATGTCCAAACGTGACACGAGTTTCAAAGGAAAAATGACAAGAGGAATATGAAGGTGCAGATGAGCCCATAGGCGATCCAGAAAAGAAATTTGAGGTTGAATTTTTTCATGTCGTGATGGATAAAGCAATATCTGCCATTGATGAAAGGTTTAATACCTTACAAACACACAATGAACAGTTTGGATTTTTGTATGACATAACTAAATTCAACGAAATAGGAAAACAAGAGCAGCAAATGATGAAGTGCAAGAACTTTGAGAGGCTCCTGAAGCATGGTGATAGTTTTGATTTAAATGGACTTGAACTGTATGAAGAATTGAGTACATTGTTATCAATGTTGCCACATGCAAAATTGGTGATGGATATTGTACAGTTTATTCATATCAGCAAACTTGTTGACATATATCCTAATGTGTACATTGCCACTCGTATTCTACTGACAATTCCTGTAACAGTAGCATCAGGAGAACGGAGTTTCTCAAAACTAAAGCTCATTAAAAACTATCTCCATTCTACAATGAGTCAGGAATGATTGACTGGTCTTGCTATTCTTGCAATCGAACAAGACATCACTTTGTTTTTGTCATACGATGACATTATACTGATTTTGCAGCCAAAAAAGACAGAAAGTTCGCTTTTAATTAAAAACAAATCCTTGTTTCAATACCTCTTCATAGAAATGTCCAATAAAATGTTGACAAATTTAAAAAATTATATTATTTGCATCATTCTGTCAATAAATCAGAATTTTTTCTATAGCGCTACTTCTTTCATACTAGTTCATCAGCATTATAGTGTGCTTAATTAAATTAAACTGTTTTTAATAAAGTGCATGTGGCAAGTTTTTCAGTATGTAAACTTATATTTGTGTTGCTAAGAGCAAGTCAGGCATAGGGGCACCAGTTTAATAATCCCACCTAGGGTACCATAAATCCTAAGTACGGCCCTGAGCATGCTACCATGTTGGGCCCTGCACGTGACTTTAGAGGAGGACCACCTGTCTTCCCCTTGTTTGTTGATCACTAGAACTTTTGTGGATCACATTCTAAAGCACCTCTCTCTCCCCATTTATTGTGTAGGGAGCCTAGGTACCTAACTCAGGTTTTATGGGTCACAGTGGTGGTCCTGTGATTTTCTAGGTACCTAATTCTATTTGGTGGATCTGGGCTAATATGACCTTCTGCACGTCAGTTAGGCCCAAATTTTCAAATTGGCTTCTAACTTTTGATTCCTCTGTTTTTGGGTGCACAATTTTAGAAGTGATATTTAGGTATCTGATTTTGACCTGGAGCATAAAATTTGGCACCCAAAAACCTTTTTGAAAATTGAGTTCCCCAAGTCCTCTTTCTCTCAATTTCATCATCTGTGAAATCCTGGCAACAATAATTCTCTGCCTTACAAGGGATTTGTGAGTTTGACTGAATGTCCGCAAAGCCCTTTGAGATCCTCAGATGGAAGGCGCTATCGAAATTCAAGGTATAATTAACCACAAGTATTAACTTTCACAATAAAACTTCTACAGCCAAAAACTCCAGTAATTGTACTGACCTAGTGTGGCATAAGTATCAGATAGAAGCCTCTGCTTACAAATAAATCTGTCATTGCACCTTAAGGCTTGTCAAATTCAGGGCTCTAGCCACAGGGAGAAAAGTGTCAGAGATGCAGGATCTCTATATGGAAACACTGTTGTTGGTGGGGATAGTTCCCATTGCAGAACATGGCATTATGAATGCTTGATCTTCTCAGGGTGCAACAATTCTTCAGCAAGTGTGGACATTTTGAACAAGCCAGCAAGTGAGAAGACAATGCATCTTCTTTTTGAAAGTTAGATGAAGGAGTTGTTCTCCTAGAGATAGAGGACTTTGAGATATAGAGTTTAAGGCCAAAAGGGACCACTGGATCATCTAATCTGACCTCCTGTTTATCACAGGCCACCAGCACCTGCACACTAAACCCAACAAGCAAAATTAGACCAGAATATTACAGCCCACAAGATACTAAACTATTATGTGGCACAGGCAGAGTATTGGCAATACTGAGGTGCACCCATACCCCAGGCTCCTGCAATGGCCGGGAATTAATGAAGAGAGAATGTTTTGTGCCCTTTCAGAGCAATGGCCCTCCTCATCCAGTGTCCCATTTCCAACAGTAGCCATATCTGATGCTTAAGAGAAAGGAGACAAAAAAACCCACAATACATTGGTGGGGGGGGGAATCCCCTGCAGGTGACTGGCTAAAGCCATGAACCATGAGCTTTTGGAACATAAGACATAAACCAGAAGACACACCCTGCCAAGCCTTGCCCCCATCCATCAAAAGCAAGTCTATCATACAATCCCACTTATAAATTTATCTAGCTCTCTCTCGAACTAATTATGTTGTTTGCCTCCACAACTCCTATTGGGAGGCTGGTCTCTGATGGTTAGAAATTTCTTCTATTTTACAGACTGAATTTGTTCATGGCCAGTTTATACCCATTTCTTCTTGTACCAAAATTGTCTTTTAGCTTAAATAGCTCCTCACCCTTCCTGGTGTATATTCCCCTGATGTATTTATGCTAGGTTAAACGAGCCAAGCTCTTCAGTCTTCTCTCATAAAATAGGCCCTCCATTCCCCTGATCATCCTAGTAGCACTATTTTGTACCTGTTCTAGTTTGTATTAATCTTTCTCGAATATGGGTGACCAGATGAGGTCTCACCAGGGTACTGTACAAAAGTCATTAATTTTTCTCTCTCTGTACTGAAAATGCCTTGTTTGATACATCATAGGATCACATTTGCCTTTTTTGCAGCTGCATCATATTGGTGGTTTTAGTCATCTGGTGAACGACCCACACAACCAGGTCTTTCTCCTCTTCTGTCACTTGCATCAAATGATCCCTCAACTTATAGCAGAAATTCTTATTAGTCCCGAAGTGCATGACCTTGCATTTTGTACTATTGAATTTCATCCCATTTCTGTCACTCCAATCTTCAACGTCATCCAGATCTTCCTGGACAATATTCCAATCCTCCTTTGTATTTATGATGCCTCCCATCTTTGTATCATCATCAAGTTTCTTTTACCACATTCCAACTTTTTGTGCAAATGTCATTCATACAAATATTGACTAAGATTGGTCCCAAAACCGATCCTGGAGGAACTCCATTAATAACATCCCTGCAATCCAACTTGAGAGGTATTGAAGGTTAAGTGCCAATTATGCAGAAAATTATACTGAAATGAGAATAAAAACACAGTTTAAAGTACAATAGTCCTTTTCTCATTTGTGCCAAAGAATGTGTTTGAACATCACTAAATTGGTTTAGTCAGTGTCACTTTTGTTTAAATTTAGGATGTTTTATGAAGTAGGAAACAATCACAATGGTATGGGAGTATGTGTTAGGATCAAAACAAATGTCACACAAAGTGAGGAAAAGAAAGATCAGCAGCTTCTGTATCTCTGCTGAAACTGATTACACTGGAATTATGCCACTGGAGAATTAAACAACTCAGATGCTTTATTATAATTAACAAGCCACTCAGATGTGTGACTACCATCTTGGTAGAAAAAAAAACTTTCAAAAACAAGGGGATGAATTTTATGCATATGAAAGTGAACTATTGAAACTGCAGGCTAGAGCCAGACATAGTGCAGTGTACATATAAAATGCCGCATCCAGTTCTTCCAAGGCACCAGAGCAGGTGAGGTGTTTTGTAAAGGAGTTCTGTCATTCACTGAGATTCACACTGAAGACAGTGGAATTTGAGAGATCACAGACACTTGCTAGTTCATTCCTGACAGGCTCCTACGCAGCTTTTTCAGTTTATCTCAATCCTGAACTACATTAGGCCACACTTGGGAGCCTCAACACAGCTCTAAAAAAAATGTATCATAACTTGACCAGATCTAACAATCCTGTTGAGATTTATTTGTCAAATAGAAATAAAAAATGGAATGCCAGCAACTCCCATGATAAACTACCTGCCCTCCCCAAATGGAGGGGCATGGCCAATCATGGGAGATGTAGTCCAATTATGGAGCCCAGCCTAGAGAGAAGAATGGGAGCATGAAGCACCCAAACTACAGCTCTGATGAGGAATGCTGGCGCATTTCCAAATCAAAATATTTCTAATTCCATCTGAAAGGAGGGAGGTATCTTTTTTTGTTGGTATTGAATTTTTCCATGGAAAATTTAGACCAAAATATTTTTGACAAAATTTTTCATAGGAAAAAGAAAACCAAAACATTTTCAGACCAGCTAGTAAATAGGTAAAATAATTACCTCAGCAACATTTAAAATGCAGCCACAACTAGGGTGGCATACAGCAACAGAAGATTATTATATACAATTGAAAATGCAGGGATAATTTCAGAACTCAGAATGTTGTCACCCACTTTCATGGAATCATAGACATATAGAGAGACATCAAGCGGCAATCTAGTTCATCTCCCCATGCTGAGTCGAGATTAAGTATACCTAAATTATCTCTCACGGCTATTTATCTAACTTGTTCTTAAAAACCTCCAGTCACGGGGTTTCCACAACCTCCCAAGGAACCTGTTCCAGTGCTTAAGTAGACTAAATATCCCTTGCCTCAAACTAAGCTGATTACCTCTTGACCTGTCCTCAGTGGACATGAAGAATAATTGACCACCGTCCTCTTTACAACCACCTTTTAAATATTTGAAAATTGTTGCTGTGTCCCCCTTCAGCCTTCTCTTCTCTAAAAGAAATATGTCCAGTTCTTTCAAGGTCATGTTTCTAGGGGCTTGTCAGAACTTAAAACGCTAGAGCGGCACAACTGCACCACTGTAATCCTTCAGTATAAACTCTACCTATGCTGACGGGAGGGGTTCTCCTTTTGGTGTAGGTAATCCACCTCCATGAAAGGCAGTAGCTAGGTCGACGGAAGAATTCTTCTATTGACCTAGTGCTGTCTACACAGGGACATAGATCAGTTTATTTACATTGCTCAGGGGTGTGGATTTTTCAACCTACATTTCTTGTGTAGACCAGGCCTTACTCTCTTTTTTTAGTTACTCTCCTCTGGACTCTCTCCAATTTGTTCACGTCTTTTTTAAAGCATGGTGCCCAAAACTGGACACAGTACTCCAGCAAAGGCCCCACCAGTGCCAAATAGAGCAGAACAGTTGTCAGGGTTCCTTTCCCACTCTGAACTCTAAGGTACAGATGTGGGGACCCGCATGAAAGACCCCCTAAGCTATTCTTACCAGCTTAGGTTAAAAACTTTCCCAAGGTACAAACTTTGTCTTGTCCTTGAACCGTATGATGCCACCACCACTTTGTTTTAAACAAAGAACAGGGAAAGAGACCGCTTGGAGACGTCTTCCCCCAAAATATCCCCCCAATCCCTACACATCCCCTTTCCTGGGGAGCTTGAGAATAATATCCTAACCAATTTGTTACAAAATCATCAAAGACCCAAACCCCTGGATCTTGTAACAATGGAAAAATCAGTCAGGTTCTTAAAAGAAGGATTTTATTAAAAAAAAAAAGAAAGGTAAAAGTCATCTCTGTAAAATGAGGATGGAAAATACTTTACAGGGTATTCAGATTCAAAACAGAGAGGATCCCCCTCTGGGCAAAACCTTAAAGTTACAGAAAACAGGAATAAACCTCCCACTTAACACAGGGAAAATTCACATAAAACAAAAGATAAACTAATCTGCCTTGCCTGGCTTACCTATACTGGTTGCAATATTGGAGACTTGGATTAGGAGGGGTTGTAGAAGATGGATTTCTGTCTGGCCTCTCTCAGTCCCAAGAGAGAACAAAAAATGTAAACAAAGAGCACAAAACAAAAGCCTTCCCTCCCCTCCCCCAAGATTTGTCTCCTTATTGGTCCTTTGGGTCAGGTGCCAGCCAGGTTAGCTGAGCTTCTTAACCCTTTACAGGTAACAGGATGTTGCCTCTGGCCAGGAGGGATTTTATAGCACTGTATACAGAAATGTGGTTACCCTTCCCTTTATATTTATGACAACAGTTACCTTACATGTTACATTTGATACTCCCCTTAATATATCCCAGAATGACATTTGCCTTTTTTGCAACTGCATCCCACAATTGGCTCCTTCAATTAGTGAGCCACTATAATCTACAGATCCCTTTCTGCAGTACTATACCCTAGCCAGTTGTTTCTCATTTTGTAGTTGTTCATTTGATTTTTCCTTCCTCAGTCAGTATTTTGCACCTGTATTAAATTTCAGCTTGTTGATTTCAGACTAATTCTCCAATTTCTCAAGGTCATTTTGAATTCTAATCCTTTCCTCCAAATTGCTTGCAGCACTTCCCAGCTTGGTGTCATCCACAAATTTTATAAGCATCCTCTCCACTACATCATCCAAATCATTCAATAGTTCTGGACAGATCCCTATGGGAACCGACTTGATATGTCCTCTAAGTTTGACAGCAAAGTGTTGATGACTGCTCTTTCAATCAGTTGTGCACCTTCTAGTAATTTCATCTAAGCCCATATTTCCCTAGTTTGGTTATGAAAATGTTATGTGGGACTATCTCAAAAGGCTTACTGAAGTCCTTACTAATGGGAATTTGTTCAGAACTTTTGTTTTTTGCCCCAAAAAACTCAAAGGTTCATGGTTTGATTCTCCAAATTCTGAGTAAAGGCTCAGATATTTTATCCAACTCATCACAGTTGTGCTGATGGTCTTATACTGTGAAAATTGCACACGTGGAACTACCATTAAAGTCAAAGAGAGTTTTATATGTCCACATTTGATGTCAGTGTTCTAAGCAGCAGAAATGAAATGTCAAATTTTGCATTTCGAAGTCAATTTTTCTTGAACGGGTACACTTAGATTTAAAAACTGGCTCATCACAACTGAAAACCTCACTATATGGCAAATAGGCACATTTGGGGGTTTAATAGGAAATACTGTTATGCTGGTGGTTGAGTAAAACCTTGTTAAAGCTGGGAAGGGGTAACAGCTTCCCTTCTTTCAAGGTAAATGTAAGAAGCAATTAAGTTCCTTTCTGAAGTAAGATAGCTGAAATAGGAGTCACCACCTAAAACACAGACCACCTAAGGGATGCCAACTGTCTAATCACACAATCCAAACACCCTTGGCCTGCCCCCTGCCCCTCCCATTCTCTAAGGCCCTGCCCCGCTCACTACACCCTCCCCCAATCTCACTCACTTTCACTGGGCTAGGGCAGGGGGTTGGAGTGCTGGAGGGGGTGCGGGCTCTGGGAGGGAGTTGGGGTGCAGGAGGGGGCTCAGGGCTGGGCAGGTGGTTGGGGTGTGAGAGGAGGTGAGGGGTGCGGGCTCCTGCTGAGTGGCGCTTACCTCGGGTGGCTCCCGGTCAGTGGTTCAGCAAGGCTAAGGCAGGCTCCCTGACAGCCCTGGCCCGGTGACGCCCCCAGAAGCAGCCGGCGTGTCCCTGTGGCACCTGGGGAGGGGGCAGCCAGGGGGCTCCGCGCGCTGCCCTTGCCTGCAGGCACTGCCCCCGCAGTTCCCATTGGCCACTGTTCCTGTCCAATGGGAGCTGCAGAGTCGGCGCTCGGGGCGTGGGCAGCACACGGAGACACCACCCCCTCCCCAGGGCTGCAGAGACGTGCCAGCCACTTCCGGGAGTGTGGCGCCAGGGCAGGCAGGGAGCCTGCCTTAGTCCTGCTGTGCCATTGGACTTTTAGCACCTAAAAATCTCCCAGTTTGGCTTCAGTAGCCTCTGGGAGATAGAGCCTGATTCCGGGAGACTCCAGGCAAAACCAGGAGGGTTAGCAACTCTAGGCCACATGCAATGCTGGTCAGAAATTGATATATATGGATAGAAGGCTTTTGCTGGATACTATGGAGGGGTGAGTGTACATGTTTGTAAGCAGAAGACAGAGGTACCTAGCGACCAGGCAGAGAGAACCAAGTAGACAACAACAGAAGGACTGGAAATGTAGTCTTGAAAAAGAGCGAAGAGACTGAGCCTTTTTGACAGAGTACTGGCTGAAAAAAAGGCTTAGCATTGTGAGTAAAGATGGTGCTTCCAGTTTTATTTCATTTTTTCCCTATAGTTTTCAGGAAACACGGCTTTGTATACTTTCTTTGTAAACAACCACAGTTGCATCAAAGAAATCCCTAACTCCGTTATCAATGTTTGCTTCTAATGGAAACAACCCAGAGGATTCTGAATATTGGCTAACCACTCAGGGTAAACAGTAACAATCCTTAACCTTCAAATTTTAAGTAGTTTCACTTTTATTGTGACTATTTTATGCTCTAATTTCAGTCATACAATCAAAGTTTCTCACATTTTAAAAGCAAAAATTAATAAACTACAGGAGTATAACTGTATAGCTCCAATATCTTTAATGGTGGTTTTGGATATTTTAATGTCCATATAAAACTGAGCATTTTTTAACCATTACAAAAGTCACAAAGCCATCTTGTCTACCAATGTATATTAAGACACCATTCTATTTGCTAGAAAGTCAATATATGGATGACCAGATTCCAACAGATAGCACTAAATCTCCCAATGGGAGGAGGAGATGCTGGAACTAAGGGTGTGGCAGCACACCCAGCTTGAATTAATAATTGCAAACAAATACTTTAGTTTTGTTCAGTGGATTTCAGCACCCCTACTATAAAACCTGTGCCAGTGCCCCTGGGGCAGGGATGGCTTTTTGTATGTAACACACTAGCTAAATTTGTGTTGGTACATGTTTCTAGGGGATAACTTTGTGTGCCCAATGAAATTTCCCTAATGTTCATATTGAAAAAAACATTGTGTCTGTCAATGTTTCTTTTCACTGCTAAACAGAGGAACATGAAGATTGTGTTGCCTTCATTAATAAATCAATGTCTTTCTCAGTTCTTTTCTCACTTGTTGCTCTCTGTGGAAAGCATGTGGTGTGACTTGAAACCAGCTGCACGTTTGACTCTGCTGTTCTCTACAACAATTAAAGTAAATTTCAAAAAATTGTAGAGTTACTGTCTTTAGGAATTAAAGCCCCCACCTTAACACATTAAGCATTGTGTACTTTTCTAAAGGCTTGTCTATATGGAGATTTGGTGCACGACCAACTGGTGTGTAAATCTACAGCAAACTAGCTTGACACATGAACCCTGCTGCTGTGCACTAAGGGTATGTCTACATTGCAAACACTTGCAGCTGGCCCATGCCAGATGACTTGGGCTTAATCTAAGGGGCTGGTTAATTATAGTGTAGACTTTGTGGCTGCAGCCCGAGTTCTGGGATCACAGTTAAACAGCCCTGCAGCCTGAACCTGAGTCAGTTGGCATAAGCCAGCCGCAGGTATCTAACTGCAGTGTAGTCACGTCCTAAGTATTATTTGTAATAGCTCAACTGTATCTGTGTATGTTAAAGTGAACACTGAGTTAAGACATGTATGGGAGGTTTGAGAAGTACCAATAGACCACAGCAGGACCCAACATTAATGTAATGTCACTATAATGTACTCGTTTTCACCTAGTGAAGAATAAGGAGATAGTAGGGTGAGGATTGGAGAGAGATGACTTTACAGAATATGCTAATTTTCCAAACAATTTTAATATAATATCTTCTTTAAGTGGAAAATAATCTGTTTCTCAGAATTATTAAAAAAATTAAAGGGGTAAAAGAAAATTTAATTGCCTATAAATAAAATGTGCAGTTGGTTGAGAGTAGATATGGAAGTACTAGCAAGATAACGGCTGTTATCATGTGTCCCCAGTAATTTTTCATAAAGCCTGAACTGTAGAGAGAATACTTTCTGAACTGTTATGGTGGTAGAGAAGGGATGCAATGTATTATACACTATGTGTAATGTCCCTCTTACTGGTAAAGTGGAAAATTATGGTGCAACATATAGCAAAGACTGCAAAGAGACGGTAGGCGTACTGAATTAGAGATATCTCATTGTAACAAAACATTAAAAAAAAGCATACGCATTTGTGAGTATCTATGAAACAAACTGCTACTGCACACTTGCTTGTCAGTAAATTTATGTGAATATTGCACACTAAAACATTAATCGACCATTAAGGTTGCAAAGTCAAGCACTCAAAAGATAGAAGCAACCTTAATTCTAGCATTTTCTATAACCTTAATTTGGCCCCCTTGGGCATATGCACTGTGATACAGTCTTTAATGACTTTGTCACATACTGTTTTTTCCACAGGATTCCACCTCATTCACTGCACAGGATCAACAGTGTTCACTTATTGAGCAGCTACTTAATATTTTGTTTTCTCCTCATAGTTCAATGTGTGGCTCTATGATTCATTTACTGTATTCTATTCAAAAACTGCTCTGAAGACAGAATTATTAGTTTTGCGTGCTTTTCATTGGCACTTATCAGTATGGTATCTGAGTGCTTCACAAATAATTTACCTTTCTAC
This sequence comes from Dermochelys coriacea, assembly GCF_009764565.3. NCBI lineage: Eukaryota > Metazoa > Chordata > Testudines > Dermochelyidae > Dermochelys > Dermochelys coriacea. Next base: position 91,944,090 of record NC_050073.1, on the reverse strand, counting down.
CACTCCTGTCAGGTATGGGATGGTATTATTCCCATTTTGCAGATGGGGAATGGAGGCACCGGGAGATTGAGTTCAAATGTATCCATGAGTTCTGGATGCCTGCTTTGAGATGCCTAGGACTTGATTTTCAGCATTCTGAGCACTACATAGCATTTTTTATGTTCACAGCACCCACTGACCTTAGTTTCAGCTGTGAGTGCTCAAACCCAGGTGTCTCAGGTCAAACACCCAGAAGATAAGGAGCACCCAATTAGTGTTCACCTGTGAAAAGTTTGGTTTAAATGACTTTCCCAGCATCGCATAGGAACTGTGTGGCAGAGGAAGGGATAGAATCCTGTTTCCAGTGAACTATTGAACTGTATGGGTGGTGCGTGAACCATTGGCTAGAGGAGTCTAGCTCCCAGCCCCACCCCTTCCACCTGAGGCCCCGCCCCCTTCCACACCCCAGAACCCAGAGCCCTCCCCCATTGCAGCTGCCAGCCCCCACCCCAGGTTGGCTAGTGCTAGGAGGGAGAGCATGCCCTGGCAGCACTGCAGCCCCCTGCCCTGAGCCCTGGAGCGCCGGAAAGGAGAGTGCATGGTGGTGCTGCTGCAGCCTCCACAGCCCTGGGAAGGCAGGCTACATGGCCCCAGCCCCTGGAGCACTGCCCAAGCGTGGCCCTGGGGGTGGAGTGTGGGCAGGGCCATGCCTGTCTGTTTGGGGAGGCACAGCCTCCCTACCCACTGCCCATGCTTAACTGTATAGCATCCTGTTTGATCCTACAATCCCTGCTTCATTCACTATCCAACTTCGGGGGGGAGGGGGAAAATGAAGCAGGAGTCCTACAGCAACAGCTTCCTTCTCTATAGATTCATCCTGTGCATTAAATGAGGAAGGGGTCCTATGAAAAAAATAGTATGTGAGCATATCATTAAAGACCATATTGTAACTCTCGTGCACTGTAGGCCAAATGTATGTTGCATGGAGAAATGCAATTCTGGTATTTCCTAATTTGAGTGCTTCAGTTTTGCCTCCTTAACAGTGTTTTGTTTTAATGTAAGGATTTTTTTTGTTGGTGTGTGTAATTTCCTTTAAAAAAAAAAAAGCAAATGGGGTGGGGGAAGACAACAATTCCAGCATCAGGCATCGTATTGACACCAACATGGCAAATTATCAGGGTTAGATACTTTAGATCCACCAGCCAGGCCTCTTCCTTTTGAGCTAACAGAGTAATTGATAGCACTAGTAGGTTGTCATCATCTGTGTGAACCAGTATATGAGGGGGATGAAACATACTGTGCCAATGGGTTTCACAAATATTTGCTGAGGCATGAGGAATGGTGAGATTGAGCAACTTTGATTCCCATTTGAGGCTCGGGAGGGGAGTGTGCTCTAATGGACACAGGCTCTTCTGCTCCATCTCCTCCAACCTGTCTTTTTCCCAGTCCCATAATTTCTCACCCAGGCTCTTTGTCCTACTCCCACTATACTTGCTCAACCATTACCAATCTACCTCCTCACCCCCACCAACCTCCAAATCCCAGTTTCCTTACTGAATTGGTCTCAGTATCTCCCACACAATTGCCTCTTTCTCTACACACGCAAAGAAATCCCAGTTTCACCAGGCTCCCTGACCCAATCTACTCCTTTCTCTCACAGCCCAGATCTTGTCCTCTCTGCATTCAAGTCAAGCAGCTTCCTGCTTTATGCTGCCTCAATGCTAATGGAGGGGGGGGGGTTCCTTAAGAACACAAGATAGACTGGCTTCTTGCTTTTAGGGGTCTGGTCCCACCCTGGCCCAGAGCAGCTGTGAGGGGATGGAGCATGCTCAGCAGGAATAGCACACATGCAGGACAGTCAAATGTAGGAGCTGTGATGGAAAGTAGCATGCTCAGTGACAAGTAGCATGCTCTAAAGGACAAATATTTAGAGATTTTAAGCTTCTGCATGCTAAAAAAAATCTCTATTGAAAATTTTCAAATTACAGATGCTCAAAGGCTTATAACTTGGCCACTTTAGGCAAATTTTCACAGGAACAGCAAAAGACATAGCCCTGATGCAAAGGACACCCACTGCTAAATTTCAAGTTCCTTCAAAGCTTTGGGGGCATGTAGAAAAGGGACAGTTCACCCCCTCATAGCTGGGCATAGCATAGCAGACTCTCCTTCTCTGCCCCCCCCCCAACAGCCACTCCAGCCTACATTAGTCTCCTTCTTATGATTCTATCCTCCAACATATAGTCCCTCCCTTCTGTGGTAAAAGAGATCCACCGAACAATAATCCAATGACCTCATGCCATGTCTTCATCCTGACCCTGGCTCAATAGTCCTTACACTTCTTGTATCAAAGGGCTTTCATGCCACCTTCATCAGTGGCTAGTAGGGGAACCCAGGCTCTCCCTCTAGCATGGGTTCCAGTCTAGGCATCCTGTAGCAAGCACTAAATTCTGCTTCCTCAGACTCTTTGCTGTCCTCCTGGAATAATTCCTATCTCAGTTTGTCTCTAAAATCTTTTCCCCAATCCTTTTCTGGGCTCATTCCTCCACACTCTTCACTGCTTTCAAGCTCTTTCCAGCTTTTTTAATCAGGAAACACTCCCCCCAGCTCCTGTATGCCAGTCTGAAGGCTTTCTGTGTGTCCAAGTCTCTTTACTCCAGGAGTCTGACCACCAGGCTGCCTCTCAGGGGGTCTTGCCCTTTTGTCAAGGCTCACCACAGGAACTCACTCAGCTCTAATGATTTTTCCAGTATCTCTCCTAGCCTTTTGCCATAGCTCCCTTCTCTGGCAAGGCTCCCAGGGCCTATGCTCTCCTCCTACTACCCTGAAGTTCTTCTTTTATTAATTTCCCAGCTCCTCCCCAGCTGGGCCTAATACTAAATTGGGCCTCGCCTACCCTCCAGGTGCCATGGGGTGTCCTAATTGCCCTCTGGCATCAGTCAACCTTTTCAGTCACTGTTCATGTGGTGTACACACCCCATCATAGAGCACTACAGCATTTCAAAGAAAAGGTCACTGGATTGATTTATTTTTTTAATTGAAAAACAACACATTTTTTTCTATATCCTTATTCTCAGAAACAGTTTAATTGTTTTGGCTGAAACTTTCTAAAAAATTTCAACTTGAGGCAAACATTAGGTAAGGAAAATTTCAGCCTATACCGCTAAAGTTAGAAGCAACTGAAAGCAGAGTCTTAGAATGGGAAGTGTTGGACAACGTTAGTCATAGGTAATGCTACCAGCCTCACCCTATAGTGTTTATAAAAAGCAAACAGAAGTTTTACATGTGCAAACAAACTATGGTTAATTAGATGAAAGGATCAGAGCCAGTGCTTGGGTTCTGCTAGTATCTACCTGGTTGTGGGTTAGTGTTAAAAGGCTCTGTTCCACCATAGGTCTTGGAATGTGCAATGTCCATTTTGCACACATTGGAAGCTAGGTTGTAGTCTAGTTCACCTGTAGAAGACCAGCCTCCAGTTTAATCCTTTCTCTACCCAATGTGACAGGCAAAGAATCTGCTGCTCTCAGGTTGGTGGAAAAACATTTTCTAAGGAAGCACTTGTCTAGCATCTAACTTAATGTTGCTCTTGCAAGCAATTACACAGTTTTCTCTATAGGTAGCAACTAACTGAAGTCTTCCTTTAAAGAGGAAACATGGCCCAGTGGATAAGTGAAGAAGCACAACATGTATAATTCAAACCACAGCAACACTTTCAGGAGGCAGAATGTAATTACCCAAGTGATGATCAAGGTGTTGACCTCCTACCCTTGGGAAAAGTACCAGGTGATTTTTAACAACCACAAATCAGGACCTCTATTTTTTTCTCAGACAATAAACAGCACCTCAGAATGGACTCAGCATTAACTCAGTGCAGAATGTGCTATCTACTGAACCCCCAGGACTGTATTTTCCCCAACAGCTTGAATTTCCTGTGTGGACTCTCATTCAAATATTGGCCAGATCTAACCCGCTGATCTTTTGAGGTCAAGTAAGTGTATGGTGGGATAGCAGATTTAACAGAGATGTATGCTTTAAAAGAAATGTCTCATAGGCTGTTCTCTCCTTTTGGTTCAGTGAGTTCAACATGGCATTAATCATTATTCTTTTAAGTGATGTGTTAGGAATATCGAAGAACATGTAAGACTTTGTTTAGAAAACGTTTACACAGTTTTATTGAGTGACTAAGGCAAAGGATCTGAAGTATTAAAAGGTTTCCTGTTGTATGACCTTTCATACCCACAAACCGCAATCCATTTCTTCTGTCACATGCCAGAACTTGGGTCAGCTTTAATGTTTTTCATAGGACTTGGGTTTTTTTAATGGTGTCCATCAACATACACTTTCCTGACACCTAGAAGAAGGGGCAGTTTTACTGCAAACTGCACATTTGATTATCTTAATTCACCCCACAGTTATAGCAATCAGCAGGGATGTGGAAAGTGCACAGCAGATCATCTCCCCTTGACATTTCCTTCGGGTTCTTCAAGCACTTTCCTCATCATCACTGTGTGTGTTTCCAAACTTCACAGAACCTCCAACATTTAAATTATACAGTGCTGACCCAATTGAACAAGGTTCAGAACACAAATGCTTTGGTGAAAAGGAGAAACAGCAGATTTTGTTGAAATTGGACTCTTCAGTTTTTGCTCTTCTTTTCTCCTTTCTAACAAAGCTTTTTCTATAATTGGCAATTAACCTTCAAAACCTCTCCAGCCCTAAACTTCCAGTCCAGTGACTGTCTCTTTGAAAGGGCTTATGGTTAATCACACATTGTGGGGGAGGGAATGCTTTGCACTGTATCAGATTATTGAAAATCTTTTCAGTGTGAGTAATTAGAGCTTCTGGTAGAGAGCCAGTTTTAGGGCTGGTTCAGTAGAACGTGTTGGAGAGACATCAGAGTGGGGGGATCTTTTTCTTCTGAAATGGAGTGATCATTGTTTCACCTGCAAAGAATACTTGAGGTCACTGGCTTGCTCAGTTACTCTCTGTATGTGTGGTGGAACCAGCAAAGCCGATTAAAGCCTCTGGAGAGAGACACTTTACAGCAAAGTAATTGTGAGAAGAGAGAACTTAACAAAATGAATGTAAAAACCTGGAAGAGAGAGAGACTGGGGAGTGACCTAGTTGTAATACTCTAGAGTGGCAATATGTACCTTGGACCTGAGAAACACTTTCCCAGTGCAAGTTTAATCAAAACTGATATGTTCCCATGAAAAGTTTCAGTTTTGACTAATTCCCATTTTCCAACAAAAAAACATTCATTCAAAAAAATTCCCGATTAGCTGCGGTGGGGAATGACCTTGTTGTAATGCTCTAGCATGGCATCATGCACCTAGAGTGGCATCTACATCCATCTGGAGAGTTAAGATTGGTTAAAATCAAGTGGGCATATCCCACCTGGTGATCTGATTCCTGTGACTGCAGGCGGGAGATGGCACTAATTTCTTCCCACTGTCTTCTATAATTCAGCTGGGGGATTCAATAATTGACTTAATTAATCAGCTTATAGTTCTGTAGGTAGGTTAGACAGGGAATGTCATGTGATAACAGTGATGCTACAGGAGCAAGTTTGGAGGGTCACAGCCATACAGAAAATCTAATAGTAGGGAATGAACATGCCTCACAGTTAATCATGGAGCCACTTTTCATTTATGCCAGCCAAACATCTTGATTAGCCAATAACCACAATAATGGCTTAGCAATTAATTAATTTGATTTTAGGGCTGAACCTGTGCTAGGCACTGTACATGCACATAATGAAAGATGTTTGAGTTCTTGTCTCTGGATGTAAATACCATTGAATAAAAAATACTGTAGAATCTGAATGAAGCAAATGGTCATGCAACATGGTGATATGAAGGAATATACACATAAAAAATCTAGAAATATATTTGAATTTTTAGCTCTTTGGAGAAAAGATCAAGTGCAATAAAAATGTATCCCTTCTACAGACTCCCACAAGCTCAAATCTAGACATTTTGAATTCTACAAATAATTCTGTGGACCTATTTCTCTTCCCACTCCAAGTTTACACCTTTGTAACTGCATTGACTTCAGCGGAGTTTCTTTTGATTTATACTGGGGGAAGTGAGAGCAGAATCAGGCCCAATATTTTTGACCTGCCCAACCCCCCACCTTACCATTATTAAAGTCATATAATTATTTAAGCAAAAGTTAACAAAAATACAAACATTTTAAAAAATTAAATACACCCTCCTACAACCCCTCCCCTCCCCAATCAGTTGGATTGATAGCAGTGAAACTAAAATACAATTAGGATCACATCCTCCATTAGTGTACTTCAACATAGCCCCATTGATTTCAGTGGTGTTGTGCCAGTTTGCAGCAATTGAGGATTTGGCTCACGATCTTTACATAACCTCCATATGTGTTGCTGCCGCTCCTTCTGGGAATGGGATTTGCCTTTACAGCTAACAGCAAGTGAAGGGTTAGTAGTTCCATCCCATCACCCATTAGATGGATTAGTCTCTCTGAACATTCTCTGTACTGCACATTGGGAACTATGCATATTAATGTATTTACTGAACCCATTCAATGTACCTCCATAAACATTTGTCTGCTTTCCATTGGAAAGGTAACCTCTTACAAATGATAATGGCATAACTTGAATTAATTCTCTATAGGCAAACATGATTTATAATTATGCAAAACTATAATTATGCTGCTTTCCCTGCAAATTTGCACATGGGTGAAGAGTGGCTCAGGAGGTTCAACGGAGTGGAGTCCTCAATACTACTGCTGTGTGCTAATTGGGCTCATGAAAAGTTCAGAGTAATGATTTTACATGACAGTATTAATCTGACAAGTAACAATTATGAGTCCCAGCAGGGAGCAGAAAGGCTACCAAAAATAGCAAACATACACACAGACAGCAATAAGATAAATACTGCGAGGTGGGAGCGAGGCAGAGAATGTAACAATGACTGAAATAAGCAAACTCCCTGAATTCAAGCAAGGAATGGAGGAAACATTGGAAGTAAGAAGAAATACTAACAGGAATCTTGGATGGCTTCTTGATATTGGCCACAGGATATAGAGCCTTTCATTGTTAGGTCAATGATTTGAATACAAGATGGTTGGGAGTGACCATTGTCTTAGTCTCACATAGCTGTTTGGTGGCCTGTGTGACTGACATTGGGGGTCTCAGTCCAGCTCCTATGAACAGGGATTCGGATCTCAGAACCTACCAATTTTAGTGCATGATCCACATCCCAATAATATCTGTTAGAGTTGGGTTAGGCACAGAGCTGGCAATGCTAGAGGCAAAGCCAACGCTTACCCTTTAACTCAAGAAACTTTTCCTCTAAGTCAGGTTTGAGGATCTTTTACTCAAACTCTCTGATTTTGAACATGGTCTAGTCATATAATTTCTTTTTTTGCTTTGAGTTGCTTCTTTTACACTTACTCAAATAAATCCAGCTCCAATTTTATTTGCTCATATCTCAAGATGATTCTTCTTTCATATTTCAAGATTGTTTCTGTAACTTCCTTGTCCTTCACTGTGTTTGAAATCCTTCCTAGTTTGGCATAGGACTTTATAATGATCAAGCGTTACATTTAGGCACAAATCCAGAAAAGCACTTAAGCACATGAGTAAATTTAAGCATTTAAATCCTCTCTCTGACTTCCATGGGACTACTCACATGCATAAAGTTAAAAAGAAAAGGAGTACTTGTGGCACCTTAGAGACTAACAAATTTATTAGAGCATAAACTTTCGTGAGCTACAGCTCACTTCATCGGATGCATTCGATGAAGTGAGCTGTAGCTCACGAAAGCTTATGCTCTAATAAATTTGTTAGTCTCTAAGGTGCCACAAGTACTCCTTTTCTTTTTGCGAATACAGACTAACACGGCTGCTACTCTGAAACATGCATAAAGTTGTATACCTTCATGGTATTCTAACATCTTTCAGCAGAGAACCTCAAGGTGCTTTGCAAATATTAAGTTAGCATCACAACAACCCTATGAGATAAGTTTTATCACATCCATTTTACGGGTGAGCAAATTTAATGCACGGAAAAGTTAAGTGACCTGTACCGGGGTCACAATGTAAGTCAGAAGGAAGTTTTGATTTTCCTGCATCTAAATCCTAGACAAAGTAACCCTGTCAGATGTATCTATCTTATGGCCAGATTTTCTAATGGTTTAATGGTGCCTGCTCACCACTCAGATGATGTAAAGAGGCAGTAATCTGCCCATAAATGATATGGAGGATTCCATGAAGCACAAATATGCCAGCATAATGGGTGACCTGAAGGAGGCAGGGGGTATGTTGAGGAAAGGGAGGATGTTTGGTAGGTCTCTGCTATGTTGTACCTATCCTCTACTAATGTAGAGTTCATTAAAGAACATCATCAGTGAAACACAGTGGTCTGTCAGCAGCACTAAATTGGATTAGGGCCAGAGTTGGCCTTCTGAATCAGAGCCACCAATTCTCCTGCTTCAAGGACAGCACAAGAGGGACAGGAAAAACATTGTTCCTAACATGTTGCTTTAGATTTCCAATCTACACATCAAGGGCCCACTTAAGTCAAAAGGATTTTTGCCTTCCATAGGATCAAATTTTGGCCAAAACTAGACATGAAGAGAAAACAGGCCAAGTTCTGTCTTGTTGCACAGAAGGTAGATGTAACTAAATTGGAGTCCATGGAGTTGGATCTGATTACAACAGGACGAAATTTGGCCAATATCTTTACTAAAAAGAATTGTATGCTAATTTAAAACCATTAATTGGCTTTATAAAGCTGCTTTGTTTGCTCGGAATAACTGTATTCCACTTGCTTATTCTTCTTAAAGGTTTTATAATTATTATTATTACGTCTTTAGTAATGTAGCCCTAAGATACCACAGAATCCTGTCTACCATAATTCCATAAATACTGATCAGGATGGACTGGAACAGGTAATAGAAAGCCACAGTCTCATTCCCTGTGCCTCCTTTCATTCCTTGAACACTGGAGACACCAGCTCATTCAAGTAAATGGGAAATCACATTCTGAAGCACTGTGCTATATTATTTCATCAATTCATGCCCTACAGTCACTTGAACTTATGGCCAAAGTTCCATGTACTCTCCAATATATGAAGCACACAATACGCTTATTAGATCTTAAATCAAAATGTCTAATCAAGACTTTTTTTTTATAAAAAACTAAGAGTACAATCGCATTTGTTCTCTGCTCTGCTCCTGTCCACTCTGGTTCTCTTCTCATTTCCTAATTCTTTAAGATGTTTAGCAAACAAAGTAAACCAAGGCAATATTTCTCCTCTCCCTGTGTTTGCTTAATGCTGGATAACACTGCTAGAAGTAACATGAATGGAGCAAATGAAGAACACACTCTTAACACTGGTGCTTAGAGCTTAGTTAATACTTTATATCCTGAAACCCCCTACAAATATTAACAAATTAAATCTCACAATTTCTATAAGGTAGATAAGTCAGTAAATCATCTTTATTTTACAGATGGGGAAACTCGGACACAAAAATGTTAAGTAACTTAATCAAGTAAATCAATGTTAGTGTGAAAGAGAACAGAGGAGCTTCTTCCTTACCCTGTGCACAATCCAATGTTGCCTTTCACTATATCATAACATTAATATTGAAATAAACAAGCAAATACCCAATATATTGTCTGGTCCCTACTATTGTTGACCTCTGGCCTTTTCCCACTCCTTATCCTATTATTCTTGACATTGCTGATGCTGTATTGGCATCGTCCTTAATATCATCAAGTCCTCTGTGCTCCCCTACTCCTGCTGTGAATGCCAGCTTATATCTTTTAGTATACCCACTTGTCTCTAATCAGAGATATTTTGGGCCACCCACATCTGAGCTAGAAACCTGGAAGAAGATTAGGATACAGTTTTGTCCTCCCTAACTGCTACAGCATTGGCATCAGCGAAAGGAAAACATATAATCAGAACGCTGATGTATGGTAAGCTCCTAGAGAGGATAATTTTTAAAACAAAAACTATTTTTGGTCATCTGGCATTATATTAATCAAAGAGTCTTTTGGGTGAGAAGAAATTTGATTCTTAATGCTCCTAACAGCAAGTCTGAGTCTCCTGCACACTACTAAAATTACTCATTCTTCAATTTAGATCGCTACCTTCAGGGTTTGAAGATTGGTCACCTTAGTGAGAGCTTAGTCTAATGGAAAAGTCTTAAGAGTTATAAAACTCCATACCATCTGGCTAGGGAGAGTTATCTGATATAGAGGCAGCAGCTGTTAAAATGTAAGAATACATCATCACCCATGCTACATTCTTTATGTAATTTGCAAAAGCATCATTCACACACACTTGCATTGTTTTGTGAAAAGGTTCAACCTCTTCTTTCTCAAAGCATAATTTCAGTACAGAAGATAGGACAATGCAATTAATAATGAGGAAATTCTGGAGTACCTGGGTTTGCAGCTACCTAGATTTACACGGTTCAATCTGATTATACAAATCACATGATATAAGGGAATTATTTATATCTTCTTAGCACAATTAACTGTGGGAAATTCTCTGTTCCTTGCCTTTGTTAATGGCCCACTTAGGAGGACAAAGAATTGTTAGCCATTACTTGTTTGCCAGAGTAGAATACGCTAGCATTGACTATATGCCAAGCATGGATGGATGTCTGTAATTCTGTGTGAGTTACGGTGGTTTAAAGGCTTGAGTGTCAGAAGAAAGCAGAACTTATCCCACCACTGTTGTGAAAATTTGTTTCATGAAGGGGCGGGGGACGTAGTGGCAAAAGAACAGCAATATAGCAGCGAATATGGAAAACAAAGGTATGACCAAATTACAACCAAATTACTGAAGGTAAAAAAGGGTGGACAGAGAAATGAATTAATGATAAGAGAAGGGATGAAAAATAGCAACCCAGTCTAGTCAGAGACAAGTTATTTAAGCATAAACCTTCCAGTTCACTGCACCTGATCACAAGACAGTGTAGAAACTCTGCCTGTGTTCATTACTTGTCTGAATCAGCTGCCTCTATGGAGAATGCATGTGGAAATTATTCATCTTCCCACTTTCTCTTTATGTTCCTTCTCTCCATCTGAGATGTTATCAGAAGCAAGAGTATACAGAGATATTTGGAAACCCTGCCAATTCACACTGCAGTGGATTAGGGATACTTTTAAAATAATGAGTCTCTAATCAGACTGAAATCTTTCAATGGGGTTGATGGGCAGGAAAAAATCTTTATCTTAAATATTTGCCACCTTGGGTATACTAGAGCCTTGCTGTGTATAAAAACCCACTGAAGGAAAAGTACAATATATATTTATCAAGAAAAATACATGAAGAGAATGTTAATGTTGCATCATTCAGAAATCAGGAAATGACAAAGTAAAGGTGCACACAAAACCTTAACTCTGCCCCCTTTAGTATATGAACAACACCAGCTTCACTTTGAATAGTCTCTTACAACATGGTAACTCCTAAGGCAAAACAATGTGTTCCGCCATGTATTTAGCAGTGACACTTGGAGTACCTTTCCCAGATCTGAAGAAGAAATCTGTGTAAACTCGAAAGCTTGTCTCTCTCACCAACAGAAGTTGGTCTAATAAAAGATATTATCTCACCCACCTTGTTTCTCTAATATTCTGGGACCAACACAGCTGCAACAATACTGCAAACACAAAACATTTGTCAAATACTATATTCTGTCAGAGCATTTTTTCCTGCAACCTTCAATATATCTTCTGTTACTGTACACTGGTCTGTGTACGCTGATCAGAATCTAGGAAAGTTATCTAGGTGAGATTTGCAATTAATAAGACAGAGCTTGTGTAGAAAGAAAAGATGGCTTTCTGGCTGATACACTGCATTGGCACACAGGAGGTCCGGATTAAATTGCCAGCTCTGCCCCAAACTTCCATGGTGACCTTGGGGAAGTCACTTAGGTCCAGATTCTCAAAGCCATTTAGGAGCTTAACTCCCACTGAAGTCAATGGGTGTTAGGCACCTAAGCATCTTTGATGATCTGGGCCTTACTCGCTCAGTACTTCATCAGAAAGAATGAGGATAAAAATACTTCCTTTATTGCACCTTTTCTTTCTAACCTCTATTTAGATTGCAAATTCTATGGGCATTTTGTAAATGTTATGTAATTAACTGAATAACCGTAATGTTCTCTTAATGCTTCCCCCTCCCATGGAATTTCCTAGGTATTTTAAAAGAAAAAATAGAAAAAGGAAATTCCATAATATGAAACATTTTGCCTAGATTCCAGCAGAACCCATTAACTTACACAAGGTATACATTCAGTGAGGCACTGGCTCAAAACATCAGTCTAATTGAGAACTAACCTTACTCACTGAGGAAAGAGTAGATCTTGCCTCACTGAGTGAGCACTTTTGCACATTGAATGATATACGATTCCTACAGAGCTGCTGGTTTTGAATCCAGTGGATCCCAGATTCATATTCTAGCAAACTAGTTCCTTCCTAACAACATTCCCCAAAATAAATAGTTAGTTTTGGTGGGTATATAGGGGACAGAGAATCAGAAAGAAGTGTTTATTAGACCTCCCACTACTTCTTCTGGTATTTGTTGCTTGATATTTTTCTCACAATCAACAGGATTTGTATCACTGAATGTTCACATTTTAAATATCCCTCAGTAAATAAAAGCAGTTGAGTTAAACAGCAACAGTTTAGAGTGAGCGGCCAAATATAAAACAAAACCCCAGAGTGCTTGCATGAACGGGTCCAGTCTGAAACAGCCACACCAAGCATTATGCTGGTGCTTGTTTTTCTGCTTGAATTTTTAAACAATTCCATAAATTGGACAAAGCAGAAGTGAAAGAACATGAAGAATAGAATGGAGAGGACAGTTAACAGCAAGTACTGTAGCATGCTTGAATGAATAGGTGATTGTCATTCAGTATGCATTAAACCTATGTTAGGTGCTATGCAAGGGAGCTGGTCTTTAGGTGCTGTGAAACTCTTTGTCTCTAGGTGATTTCAGAGGAGTGTGTGTGTGTGTGTGTGTTTTACATGCAGTTGCACTGCTGCAGGCCTGTTGTGATACTCATTTTCCTAAAGTTATATTAATTTAGGGCTTGGATACTTAATTTTATTTAATCCCTTCACAGCCAGGTAATAACTTCTGATACATCAGGAAACAGGTTAAGTGCTGCCTAGTATGACACTTTGAAGTTCGGACAAAGGGCCCAGTTCTGTCTTCTCTTACACCTGTGCAATTTCTTTGAGGCTAGCTAGTTTGCATGTGTGTAAGTGACTGCAGAATTTGGCCCATAGAATTAATGCTATGAGATGCATCAGCTACTTTCCTTTAAATTGCTGCATCACTGCCCAGTGTACCAAGTGCATTACCTTTGAAGAGGGTGGCACCAAGATGAGTTGTAATTGGTTGAAAAGACATGGCAGGATATGGTATAACCTGCCACATTATCTGGCATGGCGTAAAGCCAGGTGCTATTAGCCAGCTATGTGGTGGTAGCTCCCATTCACTCAAACTCAAGAGAAGTATCTTGAGCTGAGAAAACTGTAATCTCGAAGTGAAGTATTCTTTTGAACAGGGTTTTCACAAGGGGTAATCCATTATCTCCACAAGAATCAGCTTGTCTCAGAACAACTTCTTCAGTGGATGAGGTACCATTTTTCCTAGAGCATCAGGCTCGGGACGTCCACCTGCTTCATCTCTTTCCTGAGACAACGATTTAATATGGGTAGTGCAAGGACCATTTCACATAGCATTTGTGTCTGTCCTACAGCATCCTGGAGCACTGATAGAATAGAGGAGCCTTTTGCAAATGTGTCATATTTGTAGGTATCCTTCTCCAGACACAAAATGGCTGGTGGTGCTTCTTCCCTGTGATGATCCACTCTAATGCAAGGGGAAGCTGTTTCTCCTCACCTTGCCATAAGAAGATCCAGTGCAGTATGAATGGTTTTTCTTTCCCCTCATTATACAACAATGAACGCTGTTGTGCAATAGCAGAGGACACCTAGGGTGCACTGTTTGGAGCACCATAAAGGAAAGTGTCAGAACTGACCTGAGAAGACTTATAAAATCAGCTAATTTTCTATTCCATGGGTACCCCAGCAGAAGCAGTGAATGTCTCATGGCATTCCACTCACGTTATCACTTGGGAATACAGCTGCTCCCTTCTGCTGATGGAGGAGTCCCACTTTCCCTATTTAAAATCCATACTCAGTTACACAATCCTTATCCATATGCCATTTGTTAGCATATAGCCACATCTTCTCAGACAGTGAGCTCAATTAATCCTGATTATCTGATTCCTTCTTGGAATATTTCTGATGTCCCAAAACCAACTGGGATAAACTAAGGTGCATCGTAGCTGTTTGTAAAGTCAATTATCTGAGAATAGAGCTTTGAAGTATTACAAAGTGGCCAGGTCTCCTAATCACTATAACACATTATCCCTCACATTCCTGTTGCCTGCTGCCTACTACAGCAATTACCTTCCAGTATTCTTCTCACTTTAATAAACCAACCTGTAGAATTTACCATTCTTGCTTTCTATTCAAATCCTTCTCTCAGTTCAGATCTAAGAAAGAGTGTGGAAAGCTTTTACCATCATCCAACATCCTTTATATTCCATTTACACTGATGCTTACACTATCCACTTTCCTCTTTGCAGGTGATTACAACAAATGCTTACGGTTTGATAGTCATCTCTTGTATGTTCCCCTGTCCACTCTGCAAGGTCAATTTTGTCATTTATTTTATTTTTATTCTGAAGATTAGATTAACAAATAAATTTTTGTACTTTGAGTTTGCACAGGCTAAAAAATTAAGACCGTGTAATATAGTAATAACAAATAATGATCTATAGTGCTCTAGATTCAAGGATCACAATTTGTTACGAATTAGGCCAAGATCTAAGTCACAGAAAGGTTAGCTGTAGAGCTGGTCAAAAAATTTGTGCATCTGGTGGGGAGGTCAAGATTCCATGGGAAATTTTCTCTTTTCAGCAAAAAACCAAGCACCAAAAATGTTCAGCCAAAACCTCAAAATATTTTGTTTTTGGTTTTTTGATAACAGTCAGTTTTCCACAAAAATTAGATACTTTTTCAAATAAAATGTTGCTTTACCAAAAGTCCAATTTTCTTTCCAAAAACAGTTTCAGTGGAAAGATTTTGACCAGCCCTAGTTAATTGACAAGGCATTAACATCGGAGTTGGGAAGAGAACCTAGGATTTTACATTTCCATGAATAAGATAGTTTTGAATTATTTATTTTCATCTCATTTCAGGTCCCTGAGGAAATAGGATTTGGCCCCAAGACTACCTCTGACACCTCAAATCTATGCAGAACCCAGGGAGTGTCAGACCACTCTGAGCAAAGTCCACTCCCTACTGAAATCTATGGCAAAACTCCCATTGACTTGACTAGGGCCAGGATTTCAGCCTTTGTATTTAGTGACAGTTCTTATCATATTATGGCTGTTTGGTGGCTTGTGTGCAATGAGTCTTTGGATCTCAGGCCCATTACTAGGGGACAAAAGACCAGATCACAAAAATCATCAGCACTAGTGAAACTAAATGGCACCTAGTCTTAGTATACGTCTACACAGCAAAATAAAACCCATGCCAATAATCTCCTGCAGTGGGGCTAAAAGTAGCAGTGTAGACCTTCGGGCTTAGGCAGTGGTGGATTAGCCACTGGGACAACAGGGCCCATGCCCAGCCATGTGGGGGCCCCCTGGAAAAATGGGCACCCTCATGCCATGACTCACTCTGCCTGCCCGGTGCTCCTGCTGGGAAACAGGGTTGGGGCATGGTGGCTTACACAACTCTACCCTCCTGGAAGCCCCTGTGTTCAGACCCCGTTCCCTGGCAAGAGTGCCAGGTGGGTGGGGGAGGCCACCACGCCCTAACCCAGCTCCCGAGCAGGAGTACCGGGTGGGGGCTGGGGCAGGGCAAGCCCCCACACCTCGACCCCATTTCCCTAGCAGGAGCGGCAGAGGGGGACGGGTGGAGATTGCAGGTGGAAGGGGTAAAGAGGGGCCCCCACTTGCTCTGGCCCAGGAATGCACAAACCTCTAATTTGCCTCTGGGCTTAGACCAGGATTCAAACCCAGTGAGTGGGGACGGTCTTAGAGCCCAAAGTTGAATAGCTACTCAGCTATTTTTAGCCCGCAGCACAAACCTGGTGAACCCATGTTGGTTTACTCGGGGTCAGACTCTCTCATGCAGGGTTCTTTTTGCTGTGTAGATGTACCCTAAGTAGCAACTCCATGGGCTGATGGAACTCCATTCTTGATTTTTATGGCAGCCCCTCGAGGTCATGGTTGAGGCATGTCAGCAGAAGGTAGTGAGATGGAAGCTTGCACTGCAGCTCTGTCTCACCTCAGACTGCTACTGTTCAGAAACTAAATAGAGGGCTTCAGGCTCTCAGCTGCAGGCTCTGTGCCTGGTATTTTTCAACAATACTAAATTTACTTTAAACAGCTGAACAAAATAAGGGGGCAGTGGAAGGTAAATGCAGCAGTTTAGCTTGATTGATACCAAATCACTTGTGTTCAATACTTATTTCATGGCTTTCATTGACCTTCTTACACCTGTATAAATCTACCTAAAGTAAACATTTATAGCAGATGTGCATAAATGAGGGGATCCTACACACCATATGATTTTACTTCAAAGGTAAATAAATTAGAAGGTGTTTAGATTTGGTCCTTTCCCTAGCAAGAAAAATGTATTGATGCTCCAGAAAATGCATGTAGAGAGCAATAAAATTGTCACCATCATCATATATGAAAACATGCATCATCGAAGGGAAAAGGAAAAGTCTGAGTTTGTTCTTTCTAAAGGAAAGTCCACAAACAAAGTGTTTCATAGTCAGAACAAGCCAACCACTGCAGTTTATAGTTTGTAATCCATGGAACAGATCCTGAAGTCCTTACTGAAGTCAATGGGAGTTTGCCAGAGTCAGGAGTGAACACAAGCTGAGGGCTAGATCATACTACCCATAGAAAGGCAGAATCCCCCTGGGACTCATTGTTTATGATACCTCTTTATGGGTGTGACATATCCTTTGGCATGCAGCCAGTCAACTACACAGGCCAGTACATTGTGGGGCCAGAACCTCAACACCCACTGCCTCCTCAACTGTGCCCCAGGAGCACATCTCAGCACATTTCCCTGAGCACTTGCAGCAGCAATACCCTGATGTAGCTGCTCAGGGCCATGGGAGATTCGCATCCGATGAAGTGAGCTGTAGCTCACGAAAGCTTATGCTCTAATAAATTTATTAGTCTCTAAGGTGCCACAAGTACTCCTTTTCTTTTTGCGAATACAGACTAACACGGCTGCTAACTCCCCTTTGCTCTTCTGTACAGCACATAAAGGCTAAGAACTATAGTGGGGCGCTCAGGATTTCCCTGGGTATAGAAAAGCTGTTCCCAGTGCTGAAAAAAGTGAGGAATTTATCATAGCCTGGAAGCAGCAGCTGTGGCAAAATAGTGCTTAAAGTGCACTCTTCAGCGACCAAGTTCACTTTTCATTTATTTATTTATTATTCATTTATTCTGGATTTGCAACCCCGACCGCTCACTTTCAGCACTGGCTCATCCTCTTCTAGCTGGAAATAGTCATTTGTAAGACAAAGGGGTGTTAAAATGTTTGTTAAATAGATAAAGAGAAAGTAGAAGCAAGTTACCAATGTCTGTCATAGCACAAGGTCTGCTCTTCTACCCTTGTACACTGATGAAAAGTGATGCAACTCTATTGAAACCAATATGCCAAATCCTCATACAGCTGCACTGAAGTCAGTGGGGCAATGGGCCTGTAGCATCTGATTTTGATCACGGTTGTCAGTGAGTGCCAAATGTGAAGGTGTTTTCTTTTGTTTTATGGGAGAATGGGGACACCTATCTGCTAAGAACTTGACTGGGACATCCACTTCAAAGATGCCATCAAACAACCATCAGATCACTCCAGTTTTTGGCCACTCCTGAGCTGGATTCAGTGGCTAAGAAATAAAAAGCCCAGTTAGGGAACTGCCTCTCACCTCAGCTGTCCAGCCCACCTCCTTGGAATTGATTTGCCTTTACTCACATCACACAGACAGTACTTATGTTGCTGCCATGTTCCTGAAATAGTAGCAATCACCTGTAGTTGGGGAACATTTTGAATAGAGTGGGTACTGAACCAAGTGGCATTAACTTCCAAAACTTTCTTAGAAAGCAACTGGATTACACAGGGATTTGGTAATAAGTTTTGCCTTTCACCTGTAGATAACTTGATCAAATCCAACCAAGGTTATTGACCTGACATTAATACTACCTGCAGTTGTTGGGTGTCTTCTGTGAAAGGAGTTAGTGAGTCTTCATCCAGTTTTTGTGGGCAGGTTCCTTCATCACAAACCCATTTTAATTAATTAGCAAAAGTTGTTGGACTTGGCAGAAAGGTCAAAGACTGTTTAGACATGGAGCCCAAACTACTCTCTTTGTTATAGATGTGGCTCTTCCAGGTCAAGGAATTAGTTACACTGGGGATGCAGAGTTTCCACAGTGACTGTCTGTGATACATAATCACACAGTTTATATCTCCAATCCTGCACTTTTTGAAAGCACGGATGGTCTGATTTTCAAAGCCACTGAGTTCCTGCAGACTCTATTGACTTCAACACTTTTGAAAATCAGGCCATAAATTCACTATAAACCCCTCAGCACTTCAAGATAATTCCATATGCACATCTTGGCTACTGGGGCAAAATTTCTTTTGGACATATTTTCTTGTAAAAATAATAATCTCTTAAAATATCTACTATTTGCAAGCCTTCCCATTCTTTCTCCTGGAGTGATAAATAAAATCTTTATGAAGAAATTCTGAACTGTGGTAGTATTCAGTGACCAGTGATACAAGTAAAATTCCACAAATTTTCAAAGATTGAATGTGGTGATTTTAGAGTGCAATCACATCACTTGATCAAAATTAGACATATAATAATGATACTCTTAGCTTCTTTGTAAAGTGTTCTGAAAGCACTAAGTATCATTATCCCCAATTTACAGATGAGGAAACTGAGGCATCGAGTGGTGACATGACTTTTCCGAGGTCACCCAATAGGCCAGTGGCAGAGACAGGAGTAGGATCCAAGTTTCCTGACTCCCACTCCAGTTTGCTAGCCATGACGCACACTGCTTATTCTATAGATTCATGGTTTGGTACGTGCCCAAGCACTAGTTATGCTGAAAGGAAAATAGCTCTTATGAAATCCTGGATCTCCTTTAGGTTGATTGCTCTTAATATAGCACTGCTTTACTGTCATTGAGATTAGAATTATTCATGTTAGAAAGGATAAAAGTAGAAAGAGATGTTGTAAAGGCATATTAAATTATTATCAAGGGCATGATGAAAACAGATCCAGTCCTTGCCTTTTAATTCTGCCTCTGTGTAGGAACAAGAGGACACAAGCTGAAATTAGCAGAGGGTAAATTTCAAACATACAAAGGGAAGTTTATCTTTACTTGATCCTTTCAGACTCACTGCTGAAGGAGATCTTCAGTACAAATAATATTGCTGGCTCTGAAGAGGGACTGGCTAATTTAATGGCCATCAATAAAGTTTACAACTTCTGTATAGAAAGCAAAGACAAAGGGCCAATGTGAATGAGGAGTTTTCAGAGTAGCAGCCATGAGGAGTAACTTCAGCTAAATCTATGGATTCTATGCTAGACTGACTCCAATGTATCTCAAATCATAACTCAATCAATGTATTCAAAACTCACAATCTGGGGCATAAGATGATCCAATTCTCAGAGTTCAGCATTACATAGATTGTTAGCATTTTTGATTTTTAGGAATGGGGGAAATTTGTTCTCTACCCTTTGAAATATCAAGTAACAGTTATTGCAGGAGGCAGGGTGCCATGATGCATAAAACTATAGAATACTGCCATATGCTATGATCTTAAGTCCTTACCAATGCAATGCACTACTAACTGTACATCTAGCTGTAATAACAAAATATCTTTCACATTTTCTTATTTGTATTTAGCAGAAATAAGCAGTTGAGTCATCTAAGGGGGGAAATACATAGAAATTAACTGAACTAATACATGTTGGACAGACATGAGTTATTAAGAAGTGTTACTGTCTTGTCTGCTTCTAACTGATGAGATTTTATAAAACTTGGGTTGCGGGCATTCTCAGACTCTCTCCCTCCCTCCCTCTGTTTGAATGTCAATTTGCAATACGTCACATATGCGTAAGATGGAGCACAGATAAATTGGATATATACATGACACCAAACTAAAACTGAAAAGTCAAGAAGCGTATAAGTTTTTTGTGAGCACCTCTACTGGGAAATAATATGACAGATCTTGGGTGAGCAGAATCTTTCCCATTGATGTTGATTAGTCCTTCACTGAAGATGCACTTCCTGAAAAATTCATGTGTCTCATGTTCTCTCCCTGCTTGGTATTAGCTCTGGTTAATAGTTGATCTGATACTGGCAAGTATGTGCCTGTACTGATGGGCTCTGCACTCATGGGAACCTTTGAGGAAACAGACTTACACAGGAGTCATTATGGATAACTCAGTGGAGACATCTGCCCGCTGTGAAGTAGAAATTGAAAAAAGCAAATAGGATGTGTATAAAAAGGGGAACTAGAAACAATAAAGGAAATACTGTAATGAAGACGCATTGTATAACAGGGCTCCTGGTCATGTCACGTTAAGATGGAATGGACCAGAGAAGAGCAATAAAGACGGCTATAGACACTGTGTATCACATACATAGGCTTTTTCAGTGCACACCCCCATCAACCCCCGGGAAGAGTCCTGGGAAGGAACTGTGTCTCCAAGAGTCACATTTCCTCCTTTAATAATGACAGGTTTCAGAGTAGCAGCTGTGTTAGTCTGTATCCACAAAAAGAAAAGGAGTACTTGTGGCACCTTAGAGACTAACACATTTATTTGAGCATAAGCTTTCGTTAGCTACAGCTCACTTCATCGGATGCATATATTGGAAAATACAGTGGGGAGATTTTACATACACAGAGAACATGAAACAATGCGTGTTACCATACACACTATGACGAGAGTGATCAGATACGGTGAGCTATTACCAGCAGGAGAGCGGGGGGGGGCCTTTTGTAGTGATAATCAAGATGGTATCCCTGATAATGTCACAGCAAACCTGGTGGCTGAACTTTGTGACTTTGTCCTCACCCATAACTATTTCACATTTGGGGACAATGTATACCTTCAAATCAGCGGCACTGCTATGGGTACCCGCATTGCCCCATAGTATGCCAACATTTTTATGGCTGACTTAGAACAACGCTTCCTCAGCTCTCGTCCCCTAATGCCCCTACTCTACTTGCGCTACATTGATGACAGCTTCATCATCTGGACCCATGGAAAAGAAGCCTTTGAGGAATTCCACCATGATTTCAACAATTTCCATCCCACCATCAACCTCAGCCTGGACCAGTCCACACAAGAGATCCACTTCCTGGACACTACGGTGCTAATAAGCAATAGTCACAAACACCACCCTACACCAGAAACCTATGGACCGCTATGCTTACCTACATGCCTCCAGCTTTCATCCAGACCACACCACATGATCCATTGTCTACAGCCAAGCTCTACAATACAACCGCATTTGCTCCAACCCCGAGACAGAGACAAACACCTACAAGATCTCTATCAAGTATTCTAACAACTACAATACCCACCTGCTGAAGTGAAGAAACAGATTGACAGAGCCAGAAGAGTACCCAGAAGTTACCTACTACAGGACAGGCCCAACAAAGAAAATAACAGAACGCCACTAGCCATCACCTTCAGCCCCCAACTAAAACCTCTCCAATGCATCATCAAGGATCTACAACCTATCCTGAAGGACGACCCATCACTCTCACAGATCTTGGGAGACAGGCCAGTCCTTGCTTACAGACAGCCCCCCAACCTGAAGCAAATACTCACCAGCAACCACACACCACACAATAAAAACACTAACCCAGGAACATATCCTTGCAACAAAGCCTGTTGCCAACTCTGTCCACATATCTATTCAGGGGACACCACCATAGGGCCTAATCACATCAGCCACATGTGCCAGCAATGCCCCCTGCCATGTACATTGACCAAATTGGACAGTCTCTACATAAAAGAATAAATGGACACAAATCAGACGTCAAGAATTATAACATTCAAAAACCAGTAGGGGAACACTTCAATCTCTTTGGTCACTTGATTACAGACCTAAAAGTGGCAATTCTTCAACAAAAAAACTTCAGAAACAGACTCCAACGAGAGACTGCTGAATTGGAATTAATTTGCAAACTGGATACAATTAACTTAGGCGTGAATAAAGACTGGGAGTGGAAGTGTCATTACAAAAAGTAAAACTAGTTCCCCATGTTTATTCCCCCACCCCAAACACACACACACACACACTGTTCCTCAAACGTTCTTGTCAACTGCTGGAAATGGCCCACCTTGATTATCACTACAAAAGGTCCCCCCCCCAGCTCTCCTGCTGGTAATAGCTCACCTTACCTGATCACTCTTGTTACAGTCTGTATGGTAACACCCATTGTTTCATGTTCTCTGTGTATATAAAATCTCCCCACTGAATTTTCCACTGCATGCATCCCATGAAGTGAGCTGTAGCTCACGAAAGCTTATGCTCCAATAAATTTGTTAATCTCTAAGGTGCCACAAGTACTCCTTTTCTATTTCCTTCTCTGGCTCCCCTCTTGCTCCAAAGGAGAAGGAATCTCCCACAGGTCCATACCAGTAGCAGTCTACTTCCCCCTCTGTGATGGTTCAGTGGGCTATGCAGGCTGGCATGTTGGAGGGGTTGGAGCCAAGACTCCATCCAGTCCCTATATGGCTCTGTCCATTGATTCATAGATACTAAGGTCAGAAGGGACCATTCTGATCATCTAGTCCGACCTCCTGCACAGCGCAGGCCACAGAATCTCACCCACCCACTCCTATGAAAAACCTCACCCATGTCTGATCTATTGAAGTCCTTAAATCATGGTTCAAAGACTTCAAGGAGCAGAGAAGCCTCCCTCAAGTCAACCATGCCCCATGCTACAGAGGAAGGCGAAAAACCTCCAGGGCCTCTCCAATCTGCCCTGGAGGAAAATTCCTTCCCGACCCCAAATATGGCAATCAGCTAAACCCTGAGCATATGGGCAAGATTCACCAGCCAGATACCCAGGAAAGAATTTTCTATAGTAACTCAGATCCCATCCATCTAATATCCCATCTCAGGGGATTTGGCCTATTTACCCTGAATATTTAAAGATCAATTACTTACCAAAATCCCATTATCCCATCATACCATCTCCTCCATAAACTTATCAAGTAGAATCTTAAAACCAGATAGATCTTTTGCCCCCACTGCTTCCCTTGGAAGGTTATTCCAAAACTTCACTCCTCTGATGGTTAAAAACCTCGTCTGATTTCAAGTCTAAACTTCCTGGTGGCCAGTTTATACCCATTTGTTCTTGTGTCCACATTGGTGCTGAGCTGAAATAATTCCTCTCCCTCTCCTGTATTTATCCCTCTGATATATTTATAGAGAGCAATCATATCTCCCCTCAACCTTCTTTTAGTTAGGCTAAACAAGCCAAGCTCCTTAAGTCTCCTTTCATAAGACAAGTTTTCCATTCCTCGGATCATCCTAGTAGCCCTTCTCTGTACCTGCTCCAGTTTGAATTCATCCTTTTTAAACATGGGAGACCAGAACTGCACACAGTATTCTAGGTGAGGTCTCACCAGTGCCTTGTATAATGGAACTAAAACCTCCTTATCCCTACTGGAAATGCCTCTACTGATGCATCCCAAAACCGCATTAGCTTTTTTCACAGCCATATCACATTGGCAGCTCATAGTCATCCTATGATTAACCAATACTCCAAGGTCCTTCTCCTCTTCCGTTACTTCTAATTGATGCATCCCCAACTTATAACTAAAATTCTTGTTATTAATCCCTAAATGCATAACCTTACACTTCTCCCTATTAAATTTCATCCTATTACTATTACTCCAGTTTACAAGGTCATCCAGATCCTCCTGTATAATATCCCGATCCTTCTCCGAATTGGCAATACCTCCCAGCTTTGTATCATCTGCAAAATTTATTAGCACACTCCCACTTTTTGTGCCAAGGTCAGTAATAAAAAGATTAAATAAGATTGGTCCCAAAACCGATCCCTGAGGAACTCCACTGGTAACCTCCCTCCAACCTGACAGTTCGCCTTTCAGTAGGACCCGTTGCAGTCTCCCCTTTAACCAATTCTTTATCCACCTTTTGATGTTCATATTGATCCCCATCTTCTCCTATTTAACTAATAATTCCCCATGTGGCACGGTATCAAATGCCTTACTGAAATCTAGGTAAATTAGATCCACTGCATTTCCTTTATCTAAAAGATCTGTTACTTTTTCAAAAAAGGAGATTAGGTTGGTTTGGCACGATCTACCTTTTGTAAAACCATGTTGTATTTTGACCCATTTACCATTGACTTCAATGTCCTTAACTAATTTCTCCTTCAAAATTTTTTCCAGGACCTTGCATACTACAGATGTCAAACTAACTGGCCTGTAGTTACGCGGATCACTTTTTTTCCCTTTCTTAAAAATAGGAACTGTATTAGCAATTCTCCAATCATTCGGTACTACTCCTGAGTTTACAGATTCATTAAAAATTCTTGCTAATGGGCTTGCAATTTCAGGTGCCAATTCCTTTAATATTCTTAGATGAAGATTATCTGGGCCCCCCGATTTAGTCCCATTAAGCTGTTTCAGTTTTGCTTCTACCTCCGATATGGTAATATCTACCTCTATATCCTCCTTCCCATTTGTCATGCTATATTAATTGCTAATTGCTTCTCAACCTGCCTAGAGTGGCACACAGCATTGCCCTTTCAGATTCTCTTTCTCCTAAATGTACAGATTAGTGATGTTGGAAGACAACAGAGGGGGTGCTTTAAACACCATCAGCAAGCTGTACCTCTATGTAGGGCAAGTCACAAGAGGTCATCCCCCATCTGTGGATTAATGTGGTGACCTTCAGCCATGCATCTTCCTCCCCAACTGGAGCACCCATGGCTCACCCTTGGTGCCAGAGTCTACACAAGCTGTGGCAGAAAGCCATATAAAAGTCTACTCCTTTGTGCAAACTTCAAAGCAATTTACATTAATAATAATGCTTATTTTTTTGTTTCAATCCATCCCCATCCCCATCCCCTGCTCATTTCTTACTTTGGTCTAAACAATGTGGGTAATTCTCCTGCAAGGGATCTCCGATGAGATGAAGAGGGAGCTATATTAAATGTACAGGAGAAATGGCTGCCAAATGTTGTTGTTTTTTTATATACAGGAGGCAAAGATTGCTTTATTAGATCTCCAGTCAAATGGTTACCTATGGGGAGGGGAGGGAAGGAAAATAAAGAAGAAGATGGTGGAGCTTGAAGGCACAAATCATCTCAGTTCACACAAGCTCTTTGATAATGCTTTGAAAATTGATATGATGCATTTTACCCAACATTCAACTCCCCCTTGCCACCCCTTTGAAACAGCCTATTCAGCATGACTTTTTTCTTAAGTTAGCCTTGACTGAAATATTCTTTCATTAGTTTCCCTATGTACTGGATGCCATTGCACAAAAACAGTCAGGGTTTTGGATTTTTTAAAAAAGCAAATTATTTTTCGGCTTCCCAACTACCCCTCCCACTTCAGAATATTCATTGCCATTTTTAAACTGCTGGTGGGGGAAAGTCATTTTGTGAGTGACTGTTATGGCACTAACATGGCTTTTCAGATAACCCAAAGTAATAATAACAGTGGTAATAATATCACAAAAATCCTCAGTCAGACATCCCATTATACAGGAAGCCCAATCTTTTAGAACTGCCATTCTAAACTATTAACAATTCAGTCCGCTGCACACCTTATTAAATATAATAACCTGAACATAATATTGTACCATTCAAGTCCTGTAAAACAGATGGAGTATTAGTGTTTTATTTAAATTGCACAGCTACATAATAGCAGACCAATAATGTCCTGATGACATTTTAAATGTTTTAAGTTAATTTAGTGTTTATGAAAGATACTAGACTGACAATGCTGGGGAGTGGAGTCCTTACTGATTCACACAACTCATTGGGAGTACGAGGTAGCGTCAGTGCAAGCTGCCTTTCACCTCCAACTAAGGGCTTGGCTACACTTGCGAGTTAGAGCGCATTAAAGCAGCCCCGGGCACCCTAACTCACTACCCATCCACACTGGCAAGGGACATAGAGCACTCTGACTCCACGGCTAGAGTGCTCCTGGTACTCCACCTTGGCGAGAAGATTAACGCTTGTTGCGCCTTGGCTGAAACACCTGGGCATCAGTGTGAATGAGGTGTTGCATTACTGCGCTCTGATCAGCCTCCAGAAATGTCCCATAATCCCCTTAATATAGTGGCCACTCTTCTCATTGTTTTGAACTCGCTGTAGGAATGCGGATATGGCCTTTGAAAGCTCCATTTCTGACAGCCGGCATGCTTATCTACTCCGGGACAAAGCAACCATTACTGTTGAATGCTGTGAGAGAGAGAGAGAGGCCGGGGGGGGCGGTCTGCTGCTGTCTGAACTTACAAGACAGCATGCTGACATGCTCTCAGCCCCCCCCACCCACTCTCTCTCCCCCCACATACACACAACACACTCCCTGTCACACTCTCCCCCTCCCCCCATATTTGAAAAGCACGTTGCAGCCACTTGCATGCTGGGAAGCTACCACAATGTACTGCTCTCTGTTGCCTTTGCAAGAGCTGCTAATGTGGCCACGCCAGTGTGCTTGTAGCTGTCAGTGTGGACAGATTGCAACGCTTTCCCTACTGTGCTCTACGAAGTCTGGTTTAACTCAAAGCGCTCTACATCTACAAATGTAGCCATTCCCTATGTCCTAGAGGGACCATCTCTGGGGGAGGAAAATTATACAGCCACCATCTCCATTGTGCCCTTGGCCTCTCTACAGAGATTACCATGATATCAGTTAGTGACCTTGTAGCTAGTGCACTGAACTAGGACTCAAGGCTCTTTTTCCTGCTCTACCACAAACCTGTTGTGTTGCCTTGACCAAGTCACTTAATCTCTGTTTCCTTGGCCACCCTTGATCTGTAGAGTTAGTCAGAAAGTGATGGGTTTTTCCACAGAAAATTTTCACAAAAACATTTTTTTTTCTTGTTTTGGTCAAAATTTTCAAGGAAAACATTTGACTTTTCACCAGAAAACCAAAAACCAAAACTTTTCTACCAAAAATTGCTGAAAACTGGGGGGGGGGGGGAAGGAGGAGGAATGAATGTCAGCTGAAAAAAATGGGGTTGTCATTTTTTTCAGAAGGAAAAATCAATCATTTTTGAGAAAAGCAGAATCTTTCCAGAAAAAATATTCAATTATTCAAAAATCCACCTTTCCAATGGAAAAAAAATGTTGACAGAATATTTTCAAGTAACCCTATTCATCTTGTCTATTTAGACTGCAAGCTCTTTGAAGCAGGATCCATCTCTTACTATGTGTTTGTACAGTACCTAGCACAATGGGGCTAAATTTAAGGTTGGAATGAGCAAATTGTACTGTCATACAAATAATAAATAACAATAAATCATGCTTAACAGGCTTGCACTGAGGTCAGACATGAACAAGGATTCATTACCTGATGAGGGGAAAGCATCCTTAAGTCTGTTTTGTACCATCAGTAAAGTGCAAAGAGGATTTATTGGGGCTGGGAATCTGGCCCAATAAAATGATGCTGGTGTAAAATAGCATAAGTGAGAGGAGAATTGAGTCCCTAGTGGGTTGTTGTTTAAAAAGTTATTTCAAAAATATACTGTATGCAATGATCATTGCAGTAGCTAAATGCTGCTCAGTAACACAGTTGTGAATTGTGCCCATTTATATTTTAGCACCTATGAGCTTTGCTTTTTTCCTCTTTCCTGCTAATATTTTCTTTTATGAGATTCTTAAATAGCACTTTTATGTAAATAGGCCCTCTGTACAATCCTTAAGGGCTGCCTTCCCTTTCTAGTTTCCTCAACAATGTTATTCCTCTCCCCACGTCTTCAGGATATTTGAATTTTGGATTGAAAACAATACTGATTAAAATTCACTTCACTGGTGATGACCCCGTTTTAAGAAAACTTAAGATGGACAGGAAGAATAGTTTCTGGATAGGTCTGCCATCTGTATGTCACTGGTCCCATCTGGAAACTCAGGTAGCTCATAACATGTATGAAATTGAATCTGTTAATTTAAATTAGCTTCGGAGAGAGTTCTCCTGAGTGGTGGTATTTCCCATTTGCACAAGACAATGTGCAAGCCAGGAAATTGTTATTTGGGTTACTTTGTATTTTTAACCACTGGAATGAAAAGTAAATTGCTTCCCAATAACACCTCACTGCCACCAAAGCAGTGATTTCAAAGGTGAGCTGGGGAATAAGGTTTGCAAATTGTTTCCTAAATTACCCTAAAATAAAACCCAACTGTGAGAAAACACTTGGATGGAATTTACTATTATTCACCAACCCTCATTACATTAAAGAAAGAGAGCAATCCAACAATCACCCCCTCTTACCACCCCAGTGGCAGGCTGTTTTTGCTGGAGCATTATTGACTTTCCTTTTCTAAGTCAATTTGTTTGTCTAATCCCCTTTATAAGCAAGCAGTGAGCCGAAGGACATAGCTCATGCAGTGAGAGGTTAATGAAAGCCTCTTACACAGATTCAAGAATTCACCTGCTCCTGACACGCAGAAGCCAAGCTGGTCACTTCTCAGATCAGTGGGCCCTGCGGGAGGAGGAAATGACATTTATCTTTGTTGTGCTAAAATGGTGCATGCTATTGGCCAAGTAACAAATGATTAGTAATGCTCATTCATAAGCTTCACTGTGTCTTCCAAGATCTGTCTATATCCCTCCATCTCTCCTACTTACCCAGATAGGCACTTGTGCCAAAGAATATTCAAAAGTTGTTTTAAATCTCTTGGGGCCTATTATGTAGACTAGACTTTTGCTGCTGTTCAAGCAAATGCCAAATAATATTAAGGGAAAGGATTTTACGGGATAGGTAATTGTATAATATCACAAAACTACTTCCCAAGAACAAACACTGCTGCAATGTAAGCACAGAATATGACTCAAGCTCAGACATTATTGGCTTCATGTTCCACTAAGGAGAGAGACTGAGATGAAAGGAGCAGAGAAAAAGGAAGAGAGAATATGTCTGTATGAAAAAAATATGCAATGAAAAATGAACCAGAGAACAGGAAGAATGAAAAAATAAATGCAAAGAAACAGGAAAAGGGAGCCTAGAGGAAAATGTGAAAGAAAAAATAAATATACATGGGCCAGGTATAGTGGTGACAGAAATGGGGCTATCAGTTCCACATTGGGTGTGAGTCAGAAACGAATGCAAGTGGTAAAGGTGTGTAATTTGCATAGATCTGGATTGCAATGAGTTCCAGCATGATGGCAAATTGCACATACGTGATGAGGAGGGTAGAAAGATCATGTAGCAAGAAAAGCAACTAATCAATGGTGCAAGATCCCTCCTTCAGACCACTTAGCTTGGAAGTTTTGCCCATACATTGAATACCAAATTGGTGCAATTTGCTCTGCTTAATCACACCCACCCTTTTCTAGTCCAATGAGTAATTTATACTCCCATATATATCACTACTGAATTTGGCCCACTACACATAGCGACACACTCTTGGGTAAATTTAGCTTTTCGAGGATTTTTCCCATCCCCACAATATAGCACAGGCTCCTCTTTAACTAGAAAAAATTTTTGTTTTAATTTTCCGACTGTGAAATAAAACATGAGTTTAAATGACAGGAAAACAGGTTCATGATCTTGGAATAGTTTTATGAATCCACAGGCTAATTTGAGAGGCTCATAACACCTTGAACTACATTAGGTTTGCCAGTTGCAAGTGAAAAATTTCCTACTTCCTGGCCAAGCAGATGACTGTGAGGAGTGCTTGAAGCTTAACTAGCTAATGTTTGGAAATTTTTTGAGATCCTAAGAAGAACTATTCCTGATGTTGTTTGTTTGTTTGTTTGTTTGTTTGTTTGTTAAGAGATTCTAGGTGAACAGCCACATATATATATATGCCACCTGCTCCAACTACTTCCTTCAGCAACTAATTCCAAATCCCATCAACTTTTGATGGAACTATGACCCTTGTAGACTGTTTTCCGTTTTAATCACCAGTGATACACTCTCCCAAATGCTGAGTAGGTCTTTCCCCAGAGTCTTAAAATTAAACTCTTCAATGAAGCTTGTTTCACTCCCAGCAAACTCACTCCCTATGTGATCTTTGACAATTCATTTACTATGTGTATTTCTGTTTCCCCATCTATAAAATAGGGATAAAAATCCAGGAGTAGTCCAGATTCTAATGATACCACTAAATTGAAAACCTGTGTTACAAATGGTGGTTGGACTCTTTCAATTGGGGTGCTGATATAACTTCCACCAACTCTTGTGACTGCTTCTTTCAGACCACTGATATTATCTCAGTCTTGTCTGGATTAAGCCATAGCCAGCTAGTATCTTCAAAACCCCAAATTTGTATAGACATTGGGGTATTTGACCTACTGCTCTAGATGGGGAGATAGATGTAACGGCAACAGACCCCGGTTGTTGGCGGGCAGGGTCGAACCAGAGATCTCTGGAGCTTAGTGCATGAGCCTCTACCGCATGAGCTAAAAGCCAGCTGGCTATTAGCTAAGGCTGTAGAGCACACTCATTTTTTATCTCTCTCTCTCTCTCTCTCTCTCTCTCTCTAAGTGGTCTTGGTGCCACTAGATGGGACAGAACACCACATCCTGGAGCTGTGTGGGTTACATAGACATGATACAGATGGGGATCTGGGTATTAACAACATAAAGGCAAGTTCTTAAAGGTACTTAGGTGCCTAAATGCCTCTTTAGGCACCTAAATACTATATTTAGGTTCCAGTGACAGTCTCAAAACCACCCTCAATTGTTGCCTAATCCTGTAGCTGCCTAAAGTCCCTAGGTGCCTATGTTTCGGCCAGTAGACATATGCAAAGCTGCCTAAGTCCTGACTCTGCCCCATAGCTAATGAGATGCTCAGACCCCTCACTCTCGCGTAAGCCCTGTCAGAATTCTTAAACTAGGGGTTCCCCTTCCTATATTTCCAGAGGAGCCCAATTCTGTAGGCATACCTATAAAATCAGGCATCACACAAACAACAGCTGGGGGAGAGCAGGACAAGAATTGTTCAGGCTGAGACAGACAGAAGTGTCCTGAGTACCCAATTGCCCAGTGGTTAGGGCACTCCACCTGGAATGCTGGAGCCCCATTGCAAATCACCTTTCTGCCTGATTTGCAGCAGGCACTTGAACCCATGTCTCCAAAATCCACACTGGGTGTCCCAACCAAGATATTGGGTACTCTAGGGCAGGTCTCTCAAGGTCTCCTGTTGGAGCTCTTTCACTTTGTATAAACAACAACATATTTATTGGAGCAGCAAGCGACACTGACACTCCATCTTTCAGAGAGAAAACCCACTCTAGAATACCAAATAGCCTCATGGTTAGGGCACTACCCTAGAATGTGAGTAGTAGAGAGTCCCTGGCCTGAATTGCTTACTGAGGCATTGTTCTTTCTATGGCAGTAGATAGCTCAGTCCAAGCTTTAGACATTTTGTTTGCACAGTAACATGAAAATTCTTCACAGTAGAAAAACTCAACTCCATAACTGCTAACCTCTCGGAAGACTTCTGCTGAGCAAGATTTTGCAGAGACTATGGTGGAGGTGAAGAAACCTTTCACAGAACTGTCCTAAGGCTGAAGCTCAAACTGCTTTGAGACTAAAGCTGTATGACTCAATTGACATCTTTTCCATGATTTGAAGACAGGACACCTTTCTAAAAGATATGCTCCTCTAGAGCAGAAGTTGTGGGGATGAAGCAGGAATCACTGGATGGAATTCTATGACCTATGTTCTGGATGAGGTTCCTTGTGTCCTTAAATTTCATGTAATTGCTGCTGCTCCCCTAAATGATCTTCTTGAATGGCATTTTGATTTAAGAAATTAGATAGAAGTCAGATGGGATAGGTGGGAGAGGCTGCCTGAGTCATATAGCTGGTAGGAATAGCTGACCCATTAAACTGTGGTATTAAAAATACCCAAGGCAAGAAGACAAAGAGGGTGATGATGAACAGAGAACTATGTTGCTTAAGAGAATTAAGAGCTCTAAACTCCCCTTCGGACTATGGCAATGAATGAAGAGAAGAATTGTTTTAATGCTCAACATCAAAATGAAGATCTGGAGGCAGCAGAAAACAAAAGGCACATAGCAGACTGTACAATGAGCATAGCTCTGCAACAAAGAAAGCTGCACCTTACAGACTGATGGGATCTCACAGTAAGCCGGATACTGTGTGTTTTAAGTGATGTTTAAACTCTTAATGCCCCCAAGAAGGTGGTTTTTATGTTCCTAAGAGATGCAAGATGTTATGTTTTATTTCATGCTTGGGACTGTGTGAAAATAAAAGAAGAATCCAGCCTATGAAAAAGCTTCAGTTCCACTCACATAATAATTTCCTCTGTGTCGGAGTTATTGCCTCACCATTCGCTGTATTGCTTACAAGCAAACATTAGCGCATTATGAAACCAGATTATTGGTTTGAAACCCACATAAATAAGGCAAAACCCACAGCTTTTATGGTGAAAGAGATGTTATTACGCATCAATCAAAGGAATGACGGCATTGCATGCTCACAGGCAATAAAACACAAGTGTTCCACTCCTGGGTCATTCCCCACGTATTGTTACTGCCCTGCCTCCCAGGCTCAGCGATTTGAGAGAAGAGTTGTGAGAAATTCAGCCTCTTTGGTTCGTGCTGGGTGTGAAGAGTTGGCTCTAGTTCATGTGGGGTTTGCGTGCATTGGATTTTATCTCGGAGTCGGAGGTTAAAGTACAATTCCCACTTGGACCCTGGCTTGTTTCAAATTCACCTTCTGGGTTCACTTGAAACCTCTCTCTGGAGTGACCTGAAACACTCCCTCTGAGCTCAGTTGAATTTTGGGCCATGAACATTCATAATTTGACCTAGACTCACCTTGAAACACAGTCTCTGGACTCTCTCTGAGCCCCTGAGTTTACATGAAAACCCAGCCTCTGGTCTCTCTTATAATCCAGTCCCAGGTTTTTAGAACACTCTGTTAAGGCTCAGTCAGAATATATCCCAGGTTTCACCCAGGCTTAATGAAACACTGGCAAAGCTCAGCAAATCTTTCAGAGGAATGTAGCTTGAGGATTTGGTTTACAGAACCCCCCCCCCACTCCCCAGCAGGCAAATTAAAGGAATGCTGATGTATCTATACTAGAAAGCCACCATCCTGGCCTCCTCTCCGAGACACTTAAAAGAAGCAGCACTCTCTCCAATATGCAAATATGAACTCTATGTTTAAATTACCCATTGCACTCTTCAGCAAAGAATGAATAAAATCTAGTAATTATATTGTATTGATATGCACACTCAGAAAGCAAGAGTTATTTTCAAAGGTTAATTATTAATGTAACCCCTCTCTCTCTATCTCTCGTACTCACACATACTCAATCTCTGTAAAGATTTTACACAATAAAGTTTTATTTTTTGCTTTTTGCTAGCTCTTGATATTGTCCTTGTGAGTAGATGGGCTGAATTCTATGCAACGACTGGTAGAAGTTCATGGGTGAGCAATGCACACATCCAAAACATACCCCAGACTGCACATGCATGAACAATAGTCCGGCCTGCAGTAGGATAATTGTATATAAAAATAGTTAATTTCATGTTTAACTATCCAGTCATTTTGCTGTCAATGCATGTATGATTGCAGGTGTACTTTCGTGATGTGCACAAAAGTGTCCATGTTTTCTTTCTTTACTTCACATAGGCACTACTAATAGGCAAGCTGCAACACAGGGAGATTTGGAGTTCAGATTTGGTTTATATAAGCAAGCATCAAAAGTTTATTTTTACTGCCATACCTCTTGTGTGTGCAATGCACTGGAAATCTGTTGAGATTTAGTTTTCTTGAGAGATTTTGGGTACTTTCTGCATAGGGGTGCATAAACACCATCAGAACCATCAGCACAAGATAAATGTGAAGGGGAATCTGAGGCTTCTTGTGGGCTTCATAATTGGTTTTTTCTCTTTACTTCTCTATGACATCAGATGGTGGTATCACCAGGAAATCTGGAAGGAAGAAGCAGGGAAATCCTAAAAGCCTCCCCTGGCTTCTAGAGAAGAAGATTGCTGGTTTTTTATTCCCAGCCTCCAGGAAGGGGAAGAAAGTCCGGTCTTTTTATTTTTTTTCCCACCAGCTTCAAGGGATAGGAAGCTGTGCAGCAGGGGGTGGGAGTCAGAGTGGAGAGGTCTTCACTCCTCCTTTCTGAGACCAGGAGATGGGAAGTTTAAGTATCTCTTCTGTCTGTCTCTCCCTCTCTTTCCCCTGCTAGGTTGGGAGGAGAGAGATGGGAAGAGGCACTGATCAGTATTTTTCTCTCCTGTCATGGCCAAGTCCCTATACATGACCCTTTGATGCCTTTTAGCAACCACTTTTCAGAACAGAACCATATTTTAAATGCTTTCCTTGCGAGGTTCTGACAAGATTAGCTCAGTGGTTTTCAAACAATTTCAAACACACTTTGAAGGGAAGATGGTCCATGCGATCAGGAAAGGGAGAGGTGTGCAATACAATCTCTATAGTAAGCTTGCAGGGTAGAGTCTCAAAGGTACGAGTGGCACTAACTCCCAGTTAGGCACCTGAGTGCCTGCCATTGTGCCTTTGAGAATCTACCCTGAAAGCTTACCATCCAGATTGTATTGCAAACCACTTCCCCACCCTTTCATGATCATATGGACCACCTTCCCTCCCATTAGCCATAGAATAAGACTCTAAAATAAACAGGAGAACTGGCCAAAACACAGGAACATTTTTCCAGAGGAAAAAAATTATGAAAAATGTTTCCTCTTTTTTTCCTCGCTGCAATTCAGATTTTGAAAATTTTATGCTAGCCCTAGTAAGCAAAAGCTAAATAAATTACATGGAAATATACTATTAATCCCACCTAAAGACCCATCTCTGTTGGGCTGCCTATAGAAACTTATTGTCAGTGTCACACATAAGTAACTTGGGTATAATTTATTTGCCCTTCATTTAATAAAGTACATTAATTAACGTAATTGTAAATATGTTGCCCCCCCTTCTCCTATCTTCTGCTGAATTTTATCATCCTTTTGATTATAAGCTCCCTGGGGCAGGCCTCATCCCTTCTCTTCTGTTTGGAAGATGCCTAGCACACCATGGACACTAGTAGAAATATACTGCAATCATCATAAGAAAACCGTACATAGATTTTTATCTCTTTACTACAATTCAGCATCTGGAAATCAGGAGGAGGAGCCAGGACTGTGGGACCAGCCAGTTCTCTCCTAACCACCAGCCAGCTTCCTCCCCTCCCGCCCCCGGTCACCCATGCAGCACAGTTTGAGAACTTTTGAATTAGTTCACACATGAAGTACGTTGAAGAGACAAAGTGCTAAGAATTGTTGTTATTTAAACATTTGAACATGGTGAACTGAGTTCTCCTGCATCAGCTCAGTCTGGTTTGTCCTTTCTGCCCATCCAGAATTATCTACAAAATGTCTCTGTCACAGGATGAGCTGGACCTTCAATAGGAGCTCAGTACAAAGTTCTCCCAGGTGACTGGTGTCCTACTAGATCATGTGACTGTAAGCCTAAGCAAAGCCTGCTAGGGAAGGTGGTCAGGCTGTGAAAGAGCTCCCATTTGCTCAACGTCAGGGACACCTTAAAAAAAAACCCAGCAACTGCTGCTGCTTGTTGGTGAGAATCTCCCTAACATAGGGATCTGGGCCAATACTGGTCTGGTATCCTTATTTAGAGGGAGCTGGGGAATAAGCCCTGAAGGGTCTTGTCTACAGACACGCTGAAAAGGGCTCCAGAGAAGGGCTAATAGGAAGCAGACAGTCATAGGAAATGGTCATAGGGAAAGGTGAAGCAGGGGCAGTTTTGATTTTGGGATAGAAGGAGCTTCATGGTCTAGTGTCTCAAGGCAAGCATCTGGGTAGATAGAGCATATATTCACCCTACAGTGCCACCTAGGGGTAGTGTGGAAACCCCAGCGGCTTAAGAGATGGCTTTAGAGAGCTGGGGGCCAGAGAGACTGAAGGACTGTCTTAGTCCCTCGTATATAGAGAAAAGCTTGCATAGACACTTGCAGGAGGACTATAGCCCAAGAAGGGAAAAGGACTTGTTTGTGAAAAGTATTTTTTGTGTGTCGTTGGACTGAAAAAGTATTGCGTGATAAGATTCTGGTCCGTGACTGGTTAATGTAATAATAATTATAAATAATAATAATAACTAACCATAAGCCTTACCTCACCAACCTTCGCAAAAAGAAAAGGAGTACTTGTGGCACCTTAGAGACTAACAAATTTATTAGAGCATAAGCTTTCGTGAGCTACAGCTCACTTCATCGGATGCATGAACCTTGTCTCTCTCATATCCAGCAACCAACACTGCTACAACAACATAAAAATTCTTTATTTAAAAAAAATAACTTTTGAGTCTTTTAATAACTCAAAATAACTTTTGTCTTCTGTTGTTATAGCCTTTAAGATTCACATTTTCAAGATTCTCTCTGCAACCATGAGGACTACAAACTAGCTTTAAAAAAAATGGAATCTTAGAGTCTCATGTAGTCACATGACTTCAGGAGTTAAGACTTTAAGGAAAGCACCAAATATTCATGATGACATTGCGAGAGACATTGAAGGGCCAATCTGACGAGCCAGCCCCATCGAGGGAAGAGAGTCGCAGCCATGCTTCAAGCAGTAAGCATCATTCGCAGCTACTTCGGGTCTCCCCATCTCTCCCAGGATAAGAACCGAGCCACAATGAAAGGCTAGATCAGCAAAGGAAGAATCACAGGATGCCTCTAACTAATCTGAAACAAGCAATGGGGAGGAACGCTGTCCAGGGGGGAGAGGATGGCCAAATGATTTGCGAGTTTCCCTGAGGTGCCCAATGATATATGGGAGGCTTATGGTTATCAGCATAGGCCTGCATTCTGAATATTGATCCGCCTTGCCTAAGAATTAAGTGTGCCATAAATCCACTGCTTCCCCTTTTTCTGCAGGCTCAGCAGAGATGGAGAGAGAGAGAGAGAGAGAGGATGGGGAGGGATGGAGCTGTGGAGAGGGGAGTGAGAAGAGAAGCATCTGAATGCATAGCTTTGCCTGGAAATCATTTCCAAGCTGTCTACCCATCCTCCCCTCCAAACATTTAAAGTGTGTTAATGTGGTAATTAATGGCAGGGAAGTAGTCTAATGTTCCCTAGGCATATAAGACAGAGCATTTGCATTAAAGAAGAGTTGGGGAAGGTAAAGATGCTGTGCTATGCATTTAAATGGCCTGCGTAATGCTTCTCTTTGTTTACTTATTCTCTAATTCTTTATTTTCCTTTCTTCTCCCCCTTAAATCCCCATTAAAGCAGCCTTGATGGTGCCGCCAGTATTTATTCTGGACTGCAGCCTGGACAGCTGCTAATTCTACTCACCCCTGGCAACAGGTCTAAGAAAGGACAGGTTTATTTTACCTCGATGGAATTGCACACTGACTTCTTTTCTTTTCTTTTTCTTTTTTGGTATGGCATGAATTACATTTTGAGAGCTTTCAGCGTGACATGTGACTAGGCTTTTCATCTGTTTTTGTTGTGTTATTTATCGTGTGTGTGTGTGTGTTTGTGACTTAACTCCTCCAATCAAATAGCGAAGGAGGCAATATCATGACAGTTGTGTGCCTTGGAATATACATCTCAACCACTGGGCACACACAAACTGAATCAGAAAATGTCTTTGTCTTGCAGGGACTATGCCATCGTTGAGATTAATTTAATCTTGAGGGAATTTGGTTTTGTGACTATGTCAAATTCTCTTCAGGTGGAAGTGAAAATAGTTTGGAAATAGTTAGGTCATCCAATCAGGAAACAGAAACAATACCATGTGACCTATGTGTCCAGTCACCCAGCTGGCATAGCAAATATCAAATAATGGGTGACTGGACTAAAAATAAGAATGGGTACTACAGTTTGTGAACAATTCACTGGCTAAAATTTGTTCACACAAAGCATTCATTGGCTAATTTTGAATGACATAAAAATGATCTGTTCACAATTTGTAAACAAATATAAAGGCTACAGTAATTGAATGAATAGTTTGCATTTAATAATCCCACTTTGTACTCTTAACTCCATGCTAAGGCATGGTTCCATCTACTGAATTTCCAGCACCTCTTCCTGCAGTAGCCTGCATTTCACTTTGGGCTCTCCAGTCTAATTATTCAGAGATTGAAACCTGTTTCGCCAATTAGACTGGTCAGATCTACCTCCAATCTTCATAGAATCATAGGGCCAGATTTTTAAAGGTACTGAGGCACCTAAAAATGCAGAGAGACACCTAGTGTCATTTTCAAATGCACTTAGGTACCTAAGTCCCACTGAAAGAAACAGCCAAAGCAGCCAGTAAGCAGTTCCATTCACCACCATAGCACCCCATGCCATTAGATCATGGTGTTGCAGGGGTCTTCACCTCTTACACCCGCTGCCCTGGTGATTGCCTTATGTGATGACCTGTTTCTTTCCACTATTTCCATGTCCCAGCTCTCCAGCCAAGTCACCTCTTTCCAGTTTGATCAACTTCCAAAGGTAACAAAAGTCCAGCTAAAGAATTCTTTCAAACCAATATCCAACCAAAAGTTTCTCCTACCCCTCTCAGGGTATGTCAAAGTTCCCACTCTTCATCTCTGCTCCTAGGAACTGCAGAGTTTTTCCTTTTTACCTTTGGCTGAGTACTGCCTTACAAGGCTTTTTCCCCACAGATCCTTCTTCTAACAGGTTTTCCCACTGCTTCCCCTCCATGGTAACTCTGGCAATTTCACCTGGGACCTCCCTACTTCTTCCAGGTCCTATCTCTAGACTCCCACCAGAACCTAACCTGCTCCCTGTGGTTCTGTCCAGCATGCCTTTCCCAGGCCATTCCACAGAGAGAGGAAATGCCTCTCTTCTGAGTCTTCTGCCTCACTAAGTTCTATTCCCCCCTCTGTGTAATCCTACCTGACTCCAGCACCCAGACACCCAGCTCCCAGTGGGATCCAAACCCCAAATAAATCCTTTTTACTCTGTTTAAAACTTATACAGGGTAAACTCATAAATTGTCCACCCTCTATAAGACTGATAGAGAGATATGCACAGCTGTTTGCTCCCCCAGTCATTAATCACTTATTCTGGGTTAATTCATAAATAAAAGTGATTTAAGTATAAAAAGTAGGATTTAAGTGGTTCCAAGTAATAACAGACAGAACAAAGTAAATTACCAAGCAAAATAAAACAAAAAGACATCTAAACCTAATACAGTAGGAAACTAAATGAAAGTAAATCTCACCCTCAGAGATGTTCCAATAAACTTCTTTGACAGACTAGACTCCCAATCTTTTCCCCTGGTACAGTCCTTGTTCCAGCTCAGGTGGTAGCTAGGGGATTTCTCATGACTGCAGCTCCCTTTGTTCTGTTCCATCCCCTTTTAGAGCTTTGGCACAAGACGGGAATCTTTTGTCTCTCTGAGTCCCCACACCTCCTTCTAAAGGGAAAAGCACCAGGTTTAAGATGGATTTCAGTACCAGGTGACATGGTCACATGTCCTTTGTGATGTTATTGACATAATCTGGGACTGTATAGATCATCGTTGAAACCAAGGTCCTGTGGTGGCACCAAATCTTATATAAAGGGGGTCAAAATCTAAGACAAGGTTATGGTTTTCTGGTTATGATTATGCTATCTATGTGTGTATCATTTTGTAGTTGAAGTTATGAATATTGGCTCTGTATTGTCTATATTTCAAACTTGTGCTATGCTTCTGGGTGACACCTCAGACAAGTTGGTGTCAGCTCTGCCTAGCCTGCTTGATGGCCTATTAAGGACCATCAGCTATACAACTGACCCATTGAGAGAAGGCAGACACGCCTTGTGACTCAGCAAGGTATGCAGGGACATGCCTATGGACAGAACTCTGAGGTTTTTCCAGGCCATGTGATGGACAGCTTGTCTTTGGAACAAAGAAAGAAAGACCACATGGCAAGAGAATATAAAGAGCTGCTGCAGCTCCTCTATCTGGTCTTCAATCCTGCTTCTTACCTCTGGAGGAACTTGGCTACACTGAAGATTTGAACCAAGGACCGAAAGACCCATCCCAGCTGTGGATGTTCTCCAGAGACTTGATTTGAAACTGCAGTTTATTTTATCACTGCTGCAAGCCTGAACCAAGAACTTTGCCATTATTGTATGTAATTGATTCCATTTAACCGATTCTAGCTCTCATCTATATCTTTTTCCTTTTATGAATGAACCTTTAGATTTTAGATTCTAAGGGATTGGCAACAGCGTGATTTGTGGGTAAGGTCTGATTTGTATATTGACCTGGGTCTGGGGTTTGGTCCTTTGGGAT
The DNA here is from genome assembly GCF_009764565.3 of Dermochelys coriacea. Classification (NCBI taxonomy): domain Eukaryota; kingdom Metazoa; phylum Chordata; order Testudines; family Dermochelyidae; genus Dermochelys; species Dermochelys coriacea. The sequence continues at coordinate 91,903,537 of NC_050073.1, read as the reverse complement.
TGAGAGAACCTTTTTTCTTTTACTGGGGTATTGGTTTTCATAACCATTTGTCCCCATAATGAGTGGCACTGGCGGAGATACTGGAAAACTGAAGTGTCTAAGGGAATTGCCTGTGTGACTTGTGGTTAGCCAGTGGAGTGAGACCAAAGTCTGCTCTGTTTGGCTGGTTTGGTTTGCCTTAGAGGTGGAAAAACCCCTTGCCCTGCTTTAAGCAATTTGTCCTGAATTGGCACTCTCAGTTGGGTCCCGCCAGAACCAGCATCATTACATCCTGTGAGACCCCAAGCCTTCATTCTTCCCGGCCTGACTCACAGGAAGGCTTGCAAGTAAACAGATCCATCTACAGTCAATTATCCTGGTTAATGGAAGCCATCAAGATTCCAAACCACCATTAATGCCCCGCACTTTGCATAATTACAATAGGCCCTCAGAGTTATATTTCATATTTCTTGTTTCAGAGACAAGAATGACAGATTCATACAAATAGGATGAACACACTCAGTAGATTATAAGCTTTGTAATGATACCTTACAAGATACCTTTTGCATAAAGCATATTCCAGTTACATCATAGTCACATTCATAAGCATATTTTCATAAAGCATCTGGAGTGCAACGTCACAGTGATCCCCTCCTAAGTAACTACAAACACACACCCAAAAAAGTTGTGGAACTACCATACCATTTGTTGCCATCCCATTGTTCACTCTGCTTTTGTATTCTACCCTTTCCCCTATCCTGTGTCTGTCTTGTCTAATTAGATTGTAAGCTCTTTGAGGCAGGGACCATCTACTGCTCTGTGTTTGTACAGCACCTAGTACAATAGGGCCCTATTCTTAGGTGGTCCTTAGGCATTACCACAATAAACATGTTAACTAAAAATATCCCAGGTGAGTGTAATGAACCAACAAGCTATTGGCTAATGTGGGGTAGGGTCTCTCTCTCCCTCTCTGGTTTAGATCAGAGATTTCATCTCAGACTTAAGAAACTTTACTGACTAAAGTTTAGTCAAAACCACTACATTTCCATGAAAAGTTTTGGTTTCAATGAATCGGCATTTTCTAATAAAAATATGTTTTGTTGAAAAATTTCCAACCAGCTTTTGGTCAGAATGCCTACATGGTATGACTGGGATTATAAAAAAAAATATGACAAACAGGATAAAGGGAATTATACCACTTCTTGGCTCCATAACAGCATACTCTTGGAAAAAGTGAAGAAACTGATAAACTTGCCATGAGAGGAAATACAAAATGGTCTGCAGTTTCACATGCCTTATTACCCCACTGATGGGACAACTTTCTTTTACATTACTGCATTAAGGAAAGAAGGAAGACAGATTCCCTCCATCACTTCATTTCCCAAATCACTGGGAATTTTGAATTAAGACACTTGGAGAATTAATATAAAGAACTGAACTGGCAGCTTTATTCAGCACATTCAGCTGGAGGTGCACATGAAACTGACCTATCTCTCCAAAATACCCTGTCCCAGAATTCATTGGTAAAAACCAGGGATGAGATCTTCAGAGTTTCCGCTTGAGGGATTCCAAAGCCTTGGCAAGAAAATGAGAGGAGTTCTCTCTAGACATTAAACTCAACAAATTACCCCACCCCCAAAATAAACAACAGTGTCTGCAAGTCCTGATTTCTGTTTTATTCAGACAGACCTACCTATCAATCAATATCAGTGGCTAGTCAAAGCTTTTTAATGCAGTAGAGTTGAGTCATTCTAGGACAATATTTGGATAGGACATCCAAGTGAAAATGCAGATTTCATTTCTAAAGCACCAGAGACTGGCACACTGTTTGTGTGTGTGTGAAATAGCCTTTAATATATTCATTGGTGTGTTGTGTGAAAATCCTCCAGGCCCTCTGAACTTTTAAAAGATGTTACTTCTTATTGATTTCCTGCAGTCAACTATGAGACACATTCTGTGATTCCTAATAAAATACACACAGAGAAAACTCAGGCAATAAAAGTGTTTATGATGTTGTAGCATGAGGAATGAGAGTAAAAATATCTCAATTCAATCATAACTGTATTCCCGACTGAACTGCTATTGTAAAACCAGAGATGAAAGGAAAGATTAATTCATGGAGACTGCAGTTTGACAACAGCATGTTACTGTCACCTTGTGATTTTTACCATAATGTTATTTTCTTTATGTATTTTGCTCACACTCAGATTTGCATTGGGCATTTGCATGGAAAACAGACATTCCATTCTTCAACCTACTGATTAACAGGAGACTCTCACTAATGTAGGATAATAAATAAATAATTAGTATACCTAAGAGAGAAGGTAGGTGAGTTAATATCTTTTACTGGACCAACTTCTTTTTTAGAAGACCCCTGTGTAAGCTCAAAAGCTTGTCTCTCTCACCAACAGAAGTTGGTCCAATAAAAAGATATAACCTCACCCACTTTGTCGTTCTAATATCCTGGGACCAACATAGTTACAGCAATACTTTATACAATAATACACCTTACATTTATACTGTCCATTTTATATGGAATGATCCCAAGATACGTTTAGGAAAAGATCCAGTGAGGAATCTGTTTCAAAATTAATACATCTTATAACAGGGAGAGTGTAGCCTGACCTTTTGAGGATATGGACTTGATGATATAATAGTTCTTTTCCATCTTTATTTATTGTGATTATAAAATATATGGGTCTGAGCTTCTCTCCAGTTCTGTTGGTGAAGGAAAGGTGAACAGTCTGGCAAAGAGGTAGTGGAAGGGATGGAGCAGTGGTTCTTTATCATGCTACCTCTTCCCCAAGTTACCTGGAACCCATCTTCTCTGATGCCCTATTTCTGCCATCATTAATCATATTAAAAATTATCTTACCCAATGAGCACTCTCTTGACTACAGTGGGACCACTTTTAGAGTTGATATTACTTGTACGTTAAGAGTGGTGGAAGGACTCTCGAGCTGAGGGCATTGCCAAGGATGTACATGATTACAGCTTGCTGCATTGTCCATTAGGACATAGCAGTGTGAAATAATGTTACCTCTCCCAACATTATTTCATGCTGCTTTCCAAGTCATGTTCTTACCATATACACTCAGGAGCTAGGAAGGGGCTGAAGAGGATGAGAGAGCTATGCCATCATGAGAAAAGCAGCAGGACTTGGTGGTCAGACAAAGGCACTGATTCTACACAAAAAGCTCTCTATGGATGAATGGATCCAAGATCCACAGGTCTGGGGAACCAAATTCCAAATCACTCTGTGAGGACAGCAAACCAAGCCCCTCCACTGGAGACATTAGAGGGAACTCAGCAACTTTCTGGCATTCAGATAACCTAACCTCTGTGAGGGGTTTTCTGTATAGGGGACACAATATGGCCCAAACTATCTATGTTTTGGATATAGCTGTTTGCATATTGTTAGAATTACTGAGCAAGCAAGTATGCAACTACAAGTAGGTTGTGAAATGAGCCAAAACAGATAGACCTCCTCTCACCATTAAAATGTCCTTTTCTCAAAATGGCTTTGCAAGCCTCCAAGAGCATTTGTCTGCATCAGGGGATGTGTGGAGCTGATAAACAGCTAGAGGTAAAAGCGTAATTAGAAGATCAGAGTTAAAGGTTACGAGATATGCATGTTTGAATTCCTGCTGGTTGGGGAGATTACTAGCATCATATATAACATTTCAGAAGTTTCCGAGGAGGAAGATTAGCTGAGGTACTTGTTTTCTTTCTTTCAAACTATTTAGCTGCACAAAAGGAGCAATTCTGTCTCTTGAGGTGCTGCTGCTGCTGTTGGGGAAACTTGATTCATCAACAGTATTCAGCAGTCCTTGGTTTCTGAATCAGGAACATATGTCACTGCTTTTGATCTTTAATCTTTTGTGTGTGTGTGTATGTGTCATCCTAGCTAGAAGCATGATTTGATAGTCCTTTTAAGCTTCAGCCTTCTCACCTTCTGGGATAAAAACAGGGTGGGGTTGCATGAAAAGTTCTTTCTTCCTTTTTTGGAGCCCTTCTTTGTGTTCCCTACACATCTGAAAAAGTGACTGGTTCAGTGATTAAAATACTACCGGATAAAACTTGAAAGTGTTGATCATAGCAAAGCAAAAATAGCCATTTTTTCTGACATCTGTAGGTTAACGCAATGAATGCTGGCCTATTTACTGAGTCACAGACAGTAAATTATTCTGCATTTTGCAAGATTTAATAATGGAACCATGTCACTCATTTGTCAAGTCAAGTGGAAGATAGAAATAACTGATTTCCAAACATTGTAAACCTTGCTACCTTTTTTTTAAATCAGCCTTTCAAAAGCATGCAGCACCATGAGATTTCAGAATTTTCTCCACTTCCCTATTGCAAATCCATCGGGGATGCCTGACTTATCTTTGCCAAATGGAGCACTTCTGCTGGGACAATGCTGTCATTTACAAAGGCATTCATTTTGTTTCCTGGATTTCTTGACAAAACTGAATTTAGAATGAGATGCCTGTACAACGGCATAGAACGGGTACCGTCACCTATACTGCAGGATTTGCGATGAGTTGGCTTGTTTTCATGTCCACTGCTGGCCTCTACTGGAAGGAATCACAGCTGATCATTTGTACAATTGCTCCTATACTGCTAAATGCTAAAGGAGATTTCCCTTTAGTTCACTGTTCAGGGAGGCTGAAGGAGAATTAGAGTTCTATAACTGCTACCTTGCAGGTCAAATGGCCATCACGTACAGCATGGTGACAACATAATGTCCCCTTAGTGGTCATAGAGAGCTGGTATATTTTGAGCCAGGTGTTTAGATCACTATTCCCACTTTCTGTGGTATAAGAATTTAAAGGGACATTGTTAGATTAAAAAGCATACATTAAAAAAGGTATTTGTCTAGAATGCTAATCACAACTCTGGGATTAGTCAAACTGAACAAATTTTCCATTATTATTTGCATTTCAAAGACACCCATGACAGGAAGGACAGTCTTGTGTGCACCGGGACTCATGGGACATGGGTCCAATTCCCAGCTCTGCCATAAATTTCCAGTATGACCATGAATAAATCATTTAATCTCTCTGGGCCACCATTCCTTATCGCTGGAGAGGGGATAATACTTCCTTCCATTCCATGGGCTAGATAATTTCTATTTGTACCACAGAAGTGCCTAGGGTCCCAGCTGAAACTGAGGGCCCATTGTAGGCTGAGGAACAAACACATAGCAAGTGACACTTCCTGCCCCAAGGATCTTACAATCTAAAGAGATAAAGCAGGAGAGGGAGAGACAGAGCGGTGAGGTAATTTGCCCAAACTCATGCAGCATATCACTAGCAGAGCTGGGAGTCAAACCCTGATCTCCTATCTCCCAATCCAATGCTGACTAGACCACGCTGCTGGGGAGGAAAAGGCCCCTTTCGAGGTTGGGGACTCATTGTGCCAGGCACTGCACAAACACACAGATCACTGCCTGTTCTATTACTACTGTTGGTTTATTCTTCTAATTTCTCTCAACCCAGAGAATAGCTGTTTGGCTTTTATTTACAAGCATATTCCAATGTTATTTCCAGCTCCTCCTGTGCTGTCGTGATGCCGTACAATGCTTGCATTGCAAACACTGCAGGAGAATGTTTAGTTTGTTTAAGAAAAAGCTCTTGCATTTGGTGTGTGTTTTTCCCCTTTAAATGTCAGGGGAACATTTCAACTGGTCTAGCCCGAAGTTTTGTGACTCTTGTTTATATACGACCTCCGTTTGGGGCCCAAACTGCTCTTTTCATTGAAATTGTTGGTTTCAACCCACAGGTTTTGAATTCATTGTTGGTTTTCTTCCAGGGTTTTGTTCCAGGTTCTATAGCCTGGTGACAATAATACTCAGAATTTGTATAGTGCTTTATATTTTCATATCTCTGTGTAAACATAAATTAATTCATCCCCACAGGGTGAAATGCCTAAATATAATTTATCCCCACTTTAAAGCATCGACAATTTGCCCAAGGTCCTGTGTAGCACAGTCAGGATTAGAAATCAGGAGATCCCAGCTCCCAGGTTCATGTTCAGTCTATTAGCTCACATCACCTCGTGTTGCTGATAAGAAAGATGTCATAAAAACAAATGACTCACTTGGGCTGAACAGGTTTACAAAGTGCACCACAGATTAATGATATTTTCATATGGACTTTTAAGTCATGATTAATTTGTTATATTTTAGCAGTTTTGTTTGGATAAGTATCAAAATGTTAGCTGTTTCACTGAACATCTTTCATCTAAATATTGGGATGGATCAGGTTTTCTGGAGAGATTTTATTTTCAGTCTCTGCTGAAAGCTCAAAGGCATGTGGGACAATTCAAATAAACCAATGGTTTTCTTGGACTTTTTTGAAACACCAAACAGATTAGCAAAAGCAACAAGAGTCCTTAAGGTCCTACAAGGACTCCTCGTTATTTTTGCTGATACAGACTAACACGGCTACCACTCTGAAACCAAATAGATTAGGCTTCCTTACAACTTTTAGCTGAACCAGTCTGCCTATGTTTAAAAAAAAAGTATTATTGCTTTAATTGGTCTTCTCCGGAGCAAACCTCAGAATATAGGTTTTGCCATACTGGATCAGATCATCCATCTCACTTTGCTTCAATGTATAGGCTCCAGCAGTAGCCAAGACTTGATGCATCAGAGAAAAGTGTGGTAAAATTTATATAATACACCCAGCTAATTTTTCAATGTTATCCATGAAACAGACAGTTCCCCCCTTAGCCCTGTGGAGGTCACTTCCACTGACAGGTGAACTGATTCCAATAAAATAAGAATCCATCCCCCAAACATGTGACTGTCCTGTGGAAGTGCTTCTAACTAGCACTTCCTATACACACTCAATGAAGCAGCCAATAAACCTGGACTGCTTCACTCTTTACCACAAATAGAATTCCCAGATTTCAGTCCGATCCTTCCCAGTAAGGAGCCAGAAGGAGAGAAGCCCCCATCCATTGGGCAAACTCTATGAGTCAGGAATTTTAGGCGTCGGGAGAGGTGTCCCTGTCCCATCTGCAGCCTCCAACAGGGCTCAATCTGAAGCAGGGCTCTCAGAAGAATCATGTGGAGAGGAGCTGGGATAACTTAGAATCATAGAAGATTAGAGTTGGAAGAAACCTCAGGAGGTCATCTAGTCCAACCCCCATCTCAAAGCAGGACCAACCCCAACTACTTCTCCATAAAAAGCCCTGGGCAAAACCCCTGCAATTCGGCTTTGAGTGAGAGAGAAAAGAAAATTTCGTCTCACATGCAGAAATCCATTGCTTCATTATCCCCATTTCCCAAGATATTTTATACACGATTCTATTATTTGTTAGATTGTAAATCCTTCAGATTAGGGATTGTATCTTTTCTGCATTTGTACAGCACCCAACACAATGGGATCATCATCCTTTGGCTACTATCATATTATCAATATTAACTAATACAACTACCATATGTTTATAAAGCATATTATCCAGAAATTTATTATCCAGCGATAGCTCCATTGGTTGTGAAGACTCTGTACTGCTGATGGACAAAGCAATGCAAATGCTCTTTATGCTATAAAGGCAAAAATAATTCTATTGCCCTGTTAGATTTCCAGCTATCCAAGAAACCAAGCCCCCGGTCTTGTGATACAATATCTATAGTGGGCCTCCCTGAATGGCTGCATTTTAACATCACCACTCATTTCACCTGGCAACTTTTCAGTGCCAATTTGGAGGCCAGGCAAAATGCTTCAAGTGGTCAGGAGCTCACAACTCAGTTTGATTATCGGATCTTGTCTCCTGCTAGCATATTTGTTATGCCACCAATGGTGCAATTACATTACAAAAAAACTAGGTAGCTCAATGTGAGAAAGTATTAGTCCTACAGCTGCATTGAAGAGGGACATAAACAGGACAGTAAAATGTTAAGGGAGACATGTTCTCCTGAACTCTCAATTTGCTTGTGATTTCATGTATAGTTGTACATAAGTATTCACTGAATTATTTGGACAAACAATTTTCAGCCTGTGGGTTGCTCATGAACTTTGACTATTTGTTATACTTTACTCATGATATGCAGTTGGTCACTTAAGTCATATGGTATCGTTTCTGCTAGCTGATTGGATGAGTGAAACTAACAAATGACCATCAAAGAATACTCTTGTTCACTGGTCAATACAGGAATTAATGCTAGTTTCCAAACACAAGTGTAAACAAATACTCATTTGGTGAACATTCCTAATTATCATAGGAAAAAAGGATGTGAACATGGTTGAACTGAACAAGTTTGGATTGGAAGGGAGGTTTGAGAAGATTGAATATCACACACAAAAAACTGTGCCTCCCACCCTAAATTTGATTCTTGCAAAGTCTTGAGTGACTTTTGGAATTTTGTTGAGGAAATACTGCAAAGGGAAGGCGTATTATTAGCATTAACTTGATTTATTGAATTTTCAGTTCTCTGAATCCTGCAAATGCAGAACTGAAACATCTGTCTCTCTTTCCTTTATTAGTGCAATCCCTGAGGCACCCTAACTTTGAAGACATAACATCAGGAGAGCTGGATAGCTTCAAAGACAAAGCCTCAGACTTGAGGTTTGGAGGCTTCTATCAGGATCCAACTTGCAGTCCTCAATCATGTGCTGGGTCTTGGCTTGGCTTCTGATGCAGTGCAGTGCATCTCATAAAATAGTTGTTATGCTATTTGACACACAACTAGGAATCTCGGCTAAGGGGATGGGATTGAAAATGGAAATTAACTCACCAACCTGGAGAAATCTGTCAATGTAGAAAATACACATCTTCTGCCCCCATGGCCCAAGACCCTCTGACAGAGGGAATTCCCAGACTACCTGAGATGTCACTACACTGGAGGCTCTCCAAGAGCAGAATGCACTACATCTGTTTGCAGAAGTGATCTGCATCTTCAGCAGGGAAAAATCAACTACAAGGAGCCCACCTGGAGGTCAGAAAGGTCTTTATGAATTGCTGCTTGACTCCCTTACTGGAAACTAGACCATTTATCCTTGATGGGCCCAAAACAAGAACCCTGCAAGCAGGTGAAGCTCAAGAGGATTGTTTTTTCCCTCACCAAATTAGCCAGCACTAATTTCAACTCCCTTCAGCAGATTCTGCTGATTCAATGGTGCACTCTACATATGCCTCAGGGGTGAATGCCCTGTGTTTTATTGGGCTCATGATGATCGTGATCTTTAGTCTAGAGAAGGGAGGGGGCTACTTCCTGTGGGAGCTAGCCCCAGTCTGCTGTTGTCATAGTGGTTACCCACTAGCCAGGTGAATAGGAAATTTTGCTGGCTGCACCCTTTTGGTGGCGCTACCAGGGAAAGAATGATGAACAGCAGCTCTGTCAAGGCTGAGGCTTTACCCTGAGCTCAGCCGGCAGCCACTGCAGCAGAAGAGGATTCCATGAACCTGGAGAGAATGGGTGCATTATTTCCTCTCACCCTGTGGTCCAGATTCCCTTATAGATTGGACAGTCCTCCCAAAAAGCCTGCTGAGAGGGCACCGACACCTAGTCCCCTCCTCTTCAAAGAGAGGGAGAAGGGACTACCCTGCCCCATGAAAAATAGTAGCTCTGAATGCCAGACACTCACTCAGGGAGCAGTTGTTGGGGATGGGCAAGAGAGAGTAAAACCAGCCAGCTGTGACAAAGTTATTTGTGTGTGAGTCTTCTCCCCTGGGGTGCAGAACTGGCAGAACCTCTCACCCAGGTGCAGCTGAAGTGAGTTTGCCATTCAGTGGAAATGTTTCACACAGGAACACAGCTCTCCCCCTCCAATCTTCACTGCCTCTGGGGAAAGGTGAGACAGAAGGTAAATGAGCAGCATCCTCAAATAAATTTGTTAGTCTCTAAGGTGCCACAAGTACTCCTTTTCTTTTTGCGAATACAGACTAACATGGCTGCTACTCTGAACCCCGTAGGATAGTGACCCTCTCCCACATTGCACCTCTTCTGCCCTTTTTATGAAGCTGGGTGGGGCAGGGAAATGAAAAGCATCCAGTTTCCTTACAGCCTTTCCATTGTACTTTATAATCTGTTTCTTTATTTATGAAAAAAGGATATTTATTTGTCTTAGCTTCCTCCTGCAAAAATGTAAAATCCAATAAGTTAACCTATTCCTTTTGTCAGCCCAGCAATAATGCTCTTTTTATTTCATGTAGAAGCACTCAGTCCTTTATGATAGGGGAAAAAATCAGAATAATGAAAAAAATAAATCAAGCTGCATCTCTATTTTATTTCATTTCCTCTTGCCATTAACTTTGTGTTGACAAACATTTCTCAAGTCGGAGAATTCAAAGATCTCTGAGCAGCAATTTTTATAGCTCACAGTGAGATTTTGTGAGAAAAGACAACACCCTCCCATAGAAAGCCATGGCTGTCATGTCAGCTACTTGCCCTGCGGTCAGTTTGGAAATGTGGGCTCCTACAAAATGACTCAGGAAGCTCATATCATTACCTGGCATCCACCAGCTTCCCCTCCTCTTTCCTTCTCCTTTCCTGCCCCCAGTGAGCTGAAGGGAAAAGACTGGGCCATAGGCCATTCTGTGAGGGGCAGGGACCCAGATCAATATCTGGTCAACCGAAAACTCTGTAACCTAGTTCTGCTTCTAGATGGTAAGAGGCTCTCTGATTTGGGAAAAAATAAAATGAATGCCCAAAGGCAGACAGGATCAGACTTGGGGAAAAGTCAGAGGGCTATATGTGAGGATGAGCAGCAGGTCAGATGTAGCAGCCTGGCTGCGAATGGAAGGTGAGGAAGCAGTCAGCCTGGGAGCTGGATATGAACAGTTGAGAGCAAAGCTGGAAAATAGCCAGTTGCTGGCAGGAGGGCATGAGTAGCAGGATCAAGGGGAGTGGCTTGCATAGCTGGATGACAATAGAGAGGGGCCCCAAAAACTACTACAAACACCACCACTGATACATGGACTAAGTGCTGCCTGGTGGGAACCAACTGTGCTTCATTGACCTTTGAAAAATGGATGGACTAGAAGGGCAAGAGGAATCCCTTGGGGCACAGTTAGCCTTATATCCCTCTACAAGGATGGTACCTAGAGGCTGAGAAAGGAACCTAGATTTTCTACTGCAGCTGTTCAAGTCATTGTGGGGAAAGTGAGACAAAGGTAAATCACATGACTTGCCCAAGGGAAATAGTAATCTGGCATTTAATTAGTTTGTTATGCACAATGCTATCAGTGAGGAAGTGGCAATAGATCCTAAGTCATTTTCTGTTGACCACTAGCCCCAAACAGCTAGAGTGCATCTAACAAGGAACATATTCTGCATGTGTGGGTGACTAACGTAAACATGTAAACATGCACAGTAAACATATAAGGGAGGTACTGGCTGGTTGGGTCTGTGTGAGTGGCATAACCACAGACAGCCCCTAAAGAGCCTGGTTTCTCCCAGATGGGAAGGACCTGTCTCAGGAAGCAACTCTAAGAGGATGCTAGCCTTTTACAGTAATAAACAGATATTGTTCTCTTGTTAAACAGAGTTTTTGCCAGTGGTATTATTCCAGGAATGCCGCATAACTGTGCTAACCCACCAATAAGGAGACTGTGAGATCATGTAACAGTATATAGTGACTAGGCTGGGCTCTGCATGAGGCATTGGCTCCTCCCCTGTGCCTGGGGTAAGGTGCTGTCCAACCAAAGGACTACAAGTCAAATAGAGATATATTTTTAATACTTTGCCAAGAAAGAAAAGGAAAAAAAAATCTTCTCTGGTAGAATTTCCATATTTGTGCAACTCTAAAGTATCCTTCCAGATTAAAATGGGACAATTGTTCCACTGCAGACAGATGGCCTTGGAAAAAGCAGCTGAATTCATTTCTAACAATATCCCTGCAGAAGCCAAGACGCCCACACAATATTCTACATATATACCCAAGAAAGAAGAATTAAAATAACTAACAAACACTGTGTTTCTGGCTAAATCTTCCACATAAAATAGCCCGTTGCCCAATAATATTGTCCACAGCAAAAGCTGAAAAGCCTTTTAATGAGGATAAGAGGGAAGAAAACACAACAAATCCCTCTACTACTTTTGAATAAGGTTTCCCTGTCTGAAGAGAGGCTACCCAATCACATCTGCTTGCCTAGGTTCCAGTATCTTATCCATCACCTTGAGACAAGCTCTGCTCACCTTATTCACACAACTAGTAGGAGAAGACTAGGGTGAACGTTGACCTGCTCAATTGAGCTAAAAGGCAATGTACTGTGTCCACATTATGACAATGGTTGTGGTTAGGTCAAGTACAGTTAATGCCCCATGTCATCTAAAACCATTTATCTAGTGTTCACAGTCCCTAATATGTCATTTCCCCCAGGAAAAGAAAACAAACAAAGAAAATGTGTCATAGAAATTCCTGCCGCACAATTCAGATTCATAGAAGAATAGGTCTTAAATTCCCACATAAATCTAGGAACTCTGCCTGTAGCTTTCTCACGTCCACCATGATCTCTCTTAGGGAAGGATGAAGCCATTTGAAGGACATAAGGGGAAAAACAAACAAACAAACAAACAAACAAACAAACAAACAAACAAACCCATCCTCCTTCCCCTCTCAAACTTTTGTGAATATTTGGAATCAAACTCTTCTTCAAATTGAGCTAGAGAGAAAGTTAGAATTGCTCTATAGCCCAGAAGTTAGGCACATGTTACAGTCCCCGAGCTCCAGTGAATAGTTAATTATTTATACATCGTAGAATAACTTCAACAAGAGAGATTGAGAAAGAATTACCCTAGAATGCCCCACAATCCAGTAGCTAGAGTTTAGGAACAGGAGAGACCCAAGTTTAAATCCCTGCCACACATCAGTCAGAGAGGGGGAATTGAACCTAGACCTCCCAGGTCTTGGGTGAATGTTTTATCACTATGCTAAAGACTACGAGGGGGAACACCACCACCTCCTTTAGCTATTTAGTACAGGTTTAGGTATGCTCAGGACATGTCTACCTCTAGAGGCGAGACAGGTGGGGGTATGCCTTGTTCATGAATACTGCCAGGGCTTAGGTGCGAGTTAGGTACCAAGCTGCAGGACAGTATCAGGATTTAGGTTGCAATGTGCATGCCCAGATGCTGAAATGTAAGCATCTCTTGGACTTGAGGAGTGGAAGCTTAGGCCCTCTAGAGATTTTAGGCACCTGGAGCGATGGACAATTGTGTGTGCATGTGTGATGGGGAAGGGGGAATGACTAATATCAGGGCACCTAAATGTTGGACTTAGAAGCCTATAATGTCAGTTAGGCATCTACATCCCCCTTGTGAATCTCACCCCAAATGTCTCCTGTATACTGTACAGCACCCTCACATCAATGGGAATTATTGGTGCTTAGCACCTTGCTGGATCAGCCCTTTAGGGAAGCAAGTAAATATTACCTCCATTTTAAAGATAGGTAAGCTGAGGTACAGAGAGATAAAGGGACTTGCCCATAATCACACTGTGACTCAGTGGGAGAAGCAGCAGTCCCCATTCCCAGTCCTGTGCTTTAATAACTTAGACCATGCTTCAGCTTTTGCTTGTGGGGGGAAGGGGTTGTTAATTAAGGGCAAACATGGAATGTGCAGCTGATGCAGCAGCCACACCATGTTCCAACCCCCCATGGTACCACTTGTGCAACTCAATATTTGCAATTAAATGGCCCTCTTCATCTTTAATAACTGTCCTTTCTCCTTATTTGTTTTTGATCGTTATGTTCTTCCCAAACGCACACGACTTAATTCTGTCCAGGATGGGAGAGGTTCCCCTCTGGCTCCAATAACTCTGTGAGTGGCATAAACACTAATACAAAAAAGAAATGACCTTCTAATTATGAGTGATTTGCTCTCTCATCCCCAGGTGATAGAGGCATAATTTTGATGAAGAATTGAAAGTCAGGGATCATCAAGTGATTTCACTCCAGATTAATTTCCCTTGGCAAAAGTGCAAAATGGTTGAGGTCTGAGCATGGAGTTGCATTTTATCTGCCCAATTCAGCCTGGAATAATAAAACAGTCTTATCTGCTAGCCATTTTAATTCATTCTCTGCAATTTAATTATGCTTCCATGCAAAACCACCTGTGACCTTCTGTCTGGTAATGAAATTCTAACCCCCTCCTCACAAACCTCCAAGCAGAGGACAAGGTATTCCTGGAGGGCAATGAGAAATAAGGACCGTGACACTTGCAGCAGGAGGCATCTGCTCATGCTCTGTCTCTCTCCAGTTAGCTAGCAGTTAGAGGCTTGCCACCTGGGTTCTCTTATAAGTGTACAGAGCTATAGCAGATTCTGTTGTGCTGAGAGCCATCGCCTTGGAACAAATTAGGAGCACCTAGGTGGGGTGGCTGCTGGAAGGCAAAATGATGTATTGCGTTTGCTCTAATGCAGGAACAGAAAAGTGTTTGGTGTGGCAACAGGAAAATATCACATCTTTTTTCCTTCTTTAGATTCTTGGGAAAGTAATAAGAAAGAAAAAATCTTACATGTTTCTTTGTCTAAAAAGAAAAAAAAATGAAAGGAGCTGAGATGTATTAAATGTCCTTGTCTTTAAAACCTCTCCTTGTTTGATGTTAACTTAAGGGAAAACTTTATCCTATGTGAGATGAGCATTTCTGATCTGTGTTTCTGGTCATCAGAACCTACTAACTGAAGGTAGTTTCTGGATTAAATAAATGGAGGGTATTTTATTTAAACACAGAGAGTTCATGACAGGTTCCTCCAGGCAGTGAGAATGAAGGACCCAGATATCTTAATTCGGTTTAGCTCCAAGGCAGACTGGTTCCTCGAGTGCTTGTTTTACATCCCTTTCCCTCGCTGTGGCTTACAACAAATCTTGTTATTTAGTACCAGAGTTGCTGGAAATTTTCAGAGCAGAATTTTCCAATCACATGATATTTCAACATTTCAAAGTTATTTACCGTGCTAACTTGGAATAAATTAAAATATCAAAAAAAATGAGCAATGAAAAGTGCCAAAAGACTTCCAATCAGAAATGTTGAATTGGAAACTGTTTATATTTTGCATCAGAACAATTTGACATTTCAAGAACATTTTCTATCTTGATTCACCTGTTTGAAAAGTTGAAAAAATCATCAAAACCAAGATTTCCCTGTTTCCAATTTCAATAAATCATAGAATCATAGAATATCAGGATTGGAAGAGACCTCAGGAGGTCATCTAGTCCAACCCCCTGCTCAAAGCAGGACCAATCCCCAACTAAATCATCCCAGACAGGGCTTTGTCAAGCCTGACCTTAAAAACTTCTAAGGAAGGAGATTCCACCACCTCCCTAGGTAACGCATTCCATTGTTTCACCACCTTCCTAGTGAAAAAGTTTTTCCTAATATCTAACCGAAACCTCCCCCACTGCAACTTGAGACTCCTTGTTCTGTTATCTGCCACCACTGAGAACAGTCTAGATCCATCCTCTTTGGAACCCCTTTCAGGTAGTTGAAAGCAGCTATCAAATCCCCTCTCATTCTTCTCTTCCGCAGACTAAACATTCCCAGTTCCCTCAGCCTCTCCTCATAAGTCATGTGTTCCAGTCCCCTAATCATTTTTGTTGCCCTCCGCTGGACTCTTTCCAAGTTTTCCACATCCTTCTTGTAGTGTGGGGCCCAAAACTGGACACAGTACTCCAGATGAGGCCTCACCAATGTCAAATAGAGGGGAATGATCACGTCCCTCAATCTGCTGGCAATGCCCCTACTTATACAGCCCAAAATGCCACTGGTCTTCTTGGCAACAAGGCACACTGTTCACTCATATCCAGCTTCTCGTCCACGGTAACCCCTAGGTCCTTTTCTGCAGAACTGCTGCCGAGCCATTCGGTCCCTCATCTGTAGCAGTGCATGGGATTCTTCTGTCCTAAATGCAGGACTCTGCACTTGTCCTTGTTGAACCTCATCAGATTTCTTTGGCCCAATCCTCTAATTTGTCTAGATCCCTCTGTATCCTATCCCTACCCTCCAGTATATCTGCCTCTCCTCCTATTTTAGTGTCATCTGCAAACTTGCTGACGGTGCAATCCACACCATCTCCTGATCATTTATGAAGATATTGAACAAAAACGGCCCGAGGACCGACCCTTGGGGCACTCCGCTTGATACCAGCTGCCAACTAGACATGGAGCCATTGATCACTACCCATTGAGCCCAACAATCTAGCCAACTTTCTATCCACCTTATAGTCCATTCATCCAGCCCATACTTCTTTAACTTGCTGGCAAGAATACAGTGGGAGACCGTGTCAAAAGCTTTGCTAAAGTCAAGTAACAACACATCCACTGCTTTCCCCTCATCCACAGAGCCAGTTATCTCGTCATAGAAGGCAATTAGATTAGTCAACCATGACTTGCCCTTGGTGAATCCATGCTGATTGTTCCTGATCACTTTCCTCTCCTCTAAGTGCTTCAGAATTGATTCCTTGAGGACCTGCTCCATGATTTTTCCAGGGACTGAGGTGAGGCTGACTGGCCTGTAGTTTCCAAGATTCTCCTTCTTCCCTTTTTTAAAGATGGACACAACATTAGCCTTTTTCCAGTCGTCTGGGACTTTCCCTGATCTCCATGAGTTTTCAAAGATAATGGCCAATGGCTCTGCAATCACATCCGCCAACTCCTTTAGCACTCTCGGATGCAGCGCATCCGGCCCCATGGACTTGTGCTCGTCCAGCTTTTCTAAATAGTCCCGAACCACTTCTTTCTCCACAGAGGCCTGATCACCTCCTCTCCATGCTATGCTGCCCAGTGCAGTAGTCTGGGAGCTGACCTTGTTCGTGAAGACAGAGGCAAAAAAGCATTGAGTACATTAGCTTTTTCCACATCCTCTGTCACTAGGTTGCCTCCCTCATTCAGCAAGGGGCCCACACTTTCCTTGACTTTCTTCTTGCTGCTAACATACCTGAAGAAACCCTTCTTGTTATTCTTAACATCTCTTGCTAGCTGCAACTCCAGGTGTAATTTGGCCTTCCTGATTTCACTCCTGCATGCCTGAGCAATATTTTTATACTCTTCCCTGGTCATTTGTCCAATCTTTCACTTCTTGTAAGCTTCTTTTTTCTGTTTAAGATCAGCAAGGATTTCACTGTTAAGCCAAGCTGGTCACCTGCCATATTTGCTATTCTTTCTACACATCGGGATGGTTTGTCCCTGTAACCTCAATAAGGATTCTTTAAAATACAGCCAACTCTCCTGGACTCCTTTCCCCCTCATGTAATTCTCCCAGGGGATCCTGCCCATCAGTTCCCTGAGGGAGTCAAAGTCTGCTTTTCTGAAGTCCAGGGTCCGTATTCTGCTGCTCTCCTTTCTTCCCTGTGTCAGGATCCTGAACTCGACCATCTCATGGTCACTGCCTCCCAGGTTCCCATCCACTTTTGCTTCCCCTACTAATTCTTCCCGGTTTGTGAGCAGCAGGTCAAGAAGAACTCTGCCCCTAGCTGGTTCCTCCAGCACTTGCACCAGGAAATTGTCCCCTACACTTTCCAAAAACTTCCTGGATTGTCTGTGCACCGCCGTATTGCTCTCCCAGCAGATATCAGTGTGATTGACGTCTCTCATGAGAACCAGGGCCTGCGATCTAGTAACTTCCGTGAGTTGCTGGAAGAAAGCCTCGTCCACCTCATCCCCCTGGTCTGGTGGTCTATAGCAGACTCCCACCACGACATCACCCTTGTTGCTCACACTCCTAAACTTAATCCAGAGATTCTCAGGTTTTTCTCCAGTTTCGTACTTGAGCTCTGAGCAGTCATACTGCTCCCTTACATACAATGCAACTCCCCCATCTTTTCTGCCCTGCCTGTCCTTCCTGAACAGTTTATATTCATCTTTGACAGTACTCCAGTCATGTGAGTTATCCCACCAAGTCTCTGTTATTCCAATAACATCATAATTCCTTGACTGTGCCAGGACTTCCAGTTCTCCCTGCTTGTTTCCCAGGCTCCTTGCATTTGTGTATAGGCACTTGAGATAACTCACTGATCATCCCTCTTTCTCCATATGAGGCAGGAGCCCTGCCTTCTCGTGCGCTCCTGCTCGTGCTTCCTCCCAGTACCAGGTTTCCTGATGGGAAAACATTTTTGTCAAAAAATTTCAATCAGTTCTGGGTGATGCCTTTTGTTCAAGGATTGAAAAGCAGTTTACAAAATTCAGTAACTGTCATGATGTCCCTTTTTAGGGGAACTGCAACACAGAGAAAATTGTCCAAGGTTGCACAGGTCCGCAACAGAGCTGGGAATGGAACCTAGACCTCTTGAGGGGCAGTGCTGTGCTCTAAACCTGGGGTCACGACAAATATCACAACTACTCTTCCCTCTTTACATTGCTAAATGGGAGAGAAGTGCTAGCTAGATGGGAGATTGGCTGAGGGAGGTTCTGGCGGTGAAAAGAGTGAGACCCACTGCACTAGACTACACATGCCAGAAAATTGCTGCCTGGGAAAGATATACATACAACTCCATTAACTGAAAGGAAGGTCTCTTCTCTACTTGTTTCTATACTGGTATCATATCTGCTATTTCCCCCTGCTCCAATAAAGTAGAAGTCCTACAAAAGCCAGTTCTAATTGTGCATCTCCTCAGGCACATGACTGTCTCTTTCTACCAGCGAGCACAGAGGTTTATTAAAAAGTACATATAACTCACAGGTTGAAAAAAAACAAAACCTTTCTTGATGAGGTTTACTGATTTCAGCCTCTCTCAATGAGACACATGGAGCTTTGGAACTTGTTGAAGCATTAAATGAAGCATTAAAACTGAATGAGGGTTTGCCTTGTTTAATTTTAGTTTTAGAAAGGCACACAGGAGCAGGAAGCAGAAGGAAAGAGGAGGATAATCATATCTGGATGAATCAGAAGGTATATAATACACATGTTAAAAAGGAATAGTTGCCACTGAAGAACTTAAAAGTTAAAGTATTGCTTGAACTTTATGGTTTGTGGACTATTATCCTCTGAACCTAGAACCTGCTTCTGATGAAACAGTTGGGATTCAAGTGAGAAAATGAAAAGGACAAAGTCATCCCAAGTTCTGTTCCCATGGAGTTCATGTATTTAGCTTGGATTTAATTCTAATCACAATTCAAGCCCTGTCTGTAATAACAGTATTTGCCTCTAATTTGCAATCAGTTTCTGGGCTTGCTATTGGGAAGTATTGAATGTGCCCTTATCTACAAGTGGAGTCAGTGGGAGATGGGAGCACCTCACAGCACTGGGCCTTTTGAGCAGTTCAGCTCCCTAGATATTAAAGATGTGTTCATTTTGTGCTACGATCATTCTCCGACTAGCAACTACTGTCTATTTAATTTTTTTCACTTGCCTCCTTTCAAAACACAACTTTAATAAGTGCATCACATATCATTGAGACTAGCATCTCATTCTGTTGCACCCCACTACATGGGATCCAGTATGATGGCAGCTACACCAGCTCCATATCACTTTGCATCACACATTTAAACAACCACTAGTTCTTTTAACAAATGGTGTCCTGTCCCCAGTAGCTGATGTCCATAGACACTCCTGTGTTTTGAGGTGAAAGCCTATACTGGTGAAGAAACATCAAGAAGACTTCACCTTCATGAGTAAATACTTATGGTTCCAGAACTCACTCCATTGGTAATTTCATAGGTCTTGTTGTCAAAGTCGTATTCAAACTGAGTTCCCAGTGTTCAGTGGATATTGGGGATGGGCTTCTCTGATAAACATTGGCTCAGAGGAGGATAGGTAACAGAACATCATAATGAAATCGCTAGTGTGTATATGTGTACTTTCCTCTGCTGGATGGAAGGAGAATTGCTCAACAGTCTGTCCATTTATTAATTACTATGATTATTAATTATTATTATTATTTATTATTATTAACTTGGATTGTGGTGGTTCCTGAGCTTTAACCAGGGGCCAGGGAACAACATTGTGCAAGCACTGCAGAAGCACAGAACATCAAAGAAGTTACAACCCAGGTAAAAGAGGAGACATAACAAGTGGAGAAAACAAACAGATGAGAG
The DNA here is from genome assembly GCF_009764565.3 of Dermochelys coriacea. Classification (NCBI taxonomy): domain Eukaryota; kingdom Metazoa; phylum Chordata; order Testudines; family Dermochelyidae; genus Dermochelys; species Dermochelys coriacea. Next base: position 91,883,578 of record NC_050073.1, on the reverse strand, counting down.
GGGGCACAAGGTAACAATGAGATGATTACGGATCCTAAATTGCTGACAACCAATAGAAATAGAGCTCTGGATCAGGATGATCTGCATTTGGTCTCTGCTGTCATATGAAATGAGGAGCCACAGTGAACAGAAGATGGCCACAGATTTATTAGTCATTTCACTTACTACTAATGGAAGTGCCACTGGGTTGGAACACAGCACTGCTATAGAACATGTATAAAGAAACAAAGAGAAAAGTTGTATTCAACTGAAGCTGTGCGGGGTATTTGACAAGCCAAAATCCACCTATTTCCAGTGAAATGTGGCCGCTCACCTGAACTGACATCTCAATTCTTGTGGGGAATAGTACTTCATTTTATTGACACAGTGGTATAATAGTGGCAGAGGTAGCACAGTAAAATGTTTTAGGAATTTTGTGTAGGTTAAGAACTAGTCTATATCAAGGGTATTCAAAAAAAGTCTTCACAGCTAGAATAGCTCCATAACAATTTAGACTTCAACAAAGAGGATTTAAAATGGTAATGAATTTTCAAAGAGAGTATAGTAAAAAGAATTCTTAAGCTTTTCTGGATCATTTTTTCTATTGTGATATAAATAATCCTCTAATTATTCCACCTATGAAATATGCATATATTAATTAAGAAAAAGATTACAGCTCACTATATATGCTATTGTGTTCTTAATAAGCAAGCTTATTGGTTGAGCTAAATTTAGTGGGAAATAATTAAGTCTGTAGAATCTGGTTACAACAAAAATCAGTCGAGGCAGAGGGAGCATAATGGCTCATAAAGGTGATGTATTGTAACATTAATCAGGAAAATTAATACCATGGAGAATCAGAGGGTCAGCTGCTTTGATACTAGGAAACCTGGGGAAAAGCAAGGAGTGCGTGTAGAAAGGAGGACTCACTGTTAGTATGCCCCCCTTATGGCTGGGCTTGGCATAGCAGACCTTTTGTCTTCTAGTATCCCATTCCCTTGATGCTGATCAAGATTTATCTTTGTCTATGCTGATCTGTCCGTGATCGTAACCAGGGCAGGATGAGCAGGGTAGCCATCCAGGGCGCAAAGCTACGGGGGGGGGGGAGGGAAATGGGTTGGAAACAGGGCAACACAATAAAGCCTTGCACAGTGGGGGTTAGTCAGGCCTACTAGCCTTCCCTGTGGCCAGCCTCCCAGGCTTCCTCCTGGCTCAGTGCCCTCTGGTTCTAGCTCCAGGATTCAGTTCTCCAAGGTTTTTTTCTGACTTTTTAATGAAAAAGCAGAAACCTCCAGTTACCTCTCTCCTGAATTTGAAACCTCCCTGGCTTTTTCCCCCACTACCTGGTGCTCCTTCCATTATGAAGACCCAGCTCCTCCCCAAATGAGTTTAATCACCATTTATGCCTACCACCCCTCCAGGTGTCACCCAGTAGTCCAATTGGGCTCAGTCTCCTGTTAATCCATGGTTAACCAGGGTGGAGTTTGTACACACCATCACAGTGTGGGAGGTTAACATTAGTGACAACAATATAACTATGAAGCATCTTCCAAACAGAGATTTCCCAAAGGGCTTTACAAACTGGGCATGAATGGATGAATATATAATTCACCCAACTCTGAAATACAGCCAGTTCTAGCATGGAACAACACAGACATAGTGTACTAGCAATGGACATGGTTGCATTCTTTATTGTGAATTATAGGTTTTGCTGACTCCTGAAAATGTTTAAATAAGAAAATAATAAATACCATATAACTAAACATAAATAGCAACTCAGGAACAGTTAATACTGTTGGTCACAAAGATATATGCTTGTCTGCATGAGAATAAGGGTATTTTTACAAAGAATAACCACTCCCCAAATCATTGTTTGAACAAAAGTCTATTCAGGATAGTGTTAGTGAAAGGGCAATGAGAAGAACGCCAATCAAAGAGAAGACTTGAATGTGTTCATGATTACTGATTTGGAGTCAGTCCTACTAGTAAAAAGAAAAGGAGTACTTGTGGCACCTTAGAGACTAACAAATTTATTTGTTAGTCTCTAAGGTGCCACAAGTACTCCTTTTCTTTTTGCGAATACAGACTAAGACGGCTGCTACTCTGAAACCAGTTCTACTAGTACAATTGCACAATAGGATTGCCCAAAGAGCATGCGTTTGTTTTTACCTTTAAGAAAGGAATGGAAGAAAAGTATTTGCAATTAAAATTGCAGGCGGAATGTAGGTAGCTACAGTGGAATACTCAACTTGGAATTTGCCCAATACTCCAAGCCAAATAACACTGCTCTTTTGGAAAGTGTCATATGTGACCAGAGACTGTTTCATGTCTCATAGAAGATCAGGGTTGGAAGAGACCTCAGTTCTTTGCCCACTAGTATCATGGTGCAGCAATGGTTCAACACTTAGTCAAAGAGAAGAGCCCCATATATATCTAGGTACATTTATAGAGTGTCCATCCACGCCAATACAAATTATGTTTTCCTTGGTTGTCCCCCGGTCCTACAGTAGTTTTGGGGACCTGACGAGATGCCACCTGAGACTTCCTTTCCACCTTTTATTTTTGTTCTCTGAGGGGTGGCATCTCTGAATTCATCAACCCTTTTTTCTTTCTCTACTACCATATTAGGGATCTATTTTTATCTTCATGCTCTCTTTTTTGTCTCTCACTCCCTCTTTCTCTGTTCAGTCAAGGCCCCCATTATTTTCCTAAAAGACACTATCTCTCTTTCTCATAGGGCTTCGTTAGGACATCTTAACACAACTGAAGAGGTGAGATATCTGAGACATTAATGACCAGTCAGTGTAGAAAAGATAAAACTTGGTCGGCATCAAATCAGCTAACTCAATTCCTCATAATCACGTTTAAAAACAATGGGGCAGATCCACAGCTGATGTTTGATGCCAACTGAGGATCTGTTCCAATATCATCTTCTAGAAAAACAATAACATATACTCACTTATTTTTCTTTTCTTTTCTTTTCTTTTCTTTTCTTTTCTTTTCTTTTCTTTTCTTTTCTTTTCTTCAAAAGCCCTTTCAGTTTGCATCATACCTCTCTCTGACTCCAGGATTCTCTGTCCCCAAGCCTCTTCCGTTCTCCCTGTGTTTCCATATTGTTCTCATTTTCCTTCTTACCGTCTCATTTTTTCTTGGCCCAACTTTCCTTCTTTTGCTGCATCATCTTTTATTATCAGTCCCTACCTTGACACAAAGACATTTAACTCCATAACTTTCCCTTGTCATATATTAGCGTTTTCTGTGCTACTGATTTTATGATAAATTTGGTGGGTGGCAGTAACACTGCAAAGTGAAATGGCTGTATGAGCTGATCCTACTCTCCCAATGTTGCAAGTGGCCTCTTTCCCTTGTCTATGGAGCATTGTTTTTCATGACTGACTTTCAGTCCCACAAAGGTTTGAAATTTACTCCTATCACTTCTCTTGTCCTTATTTGTTGTTTCCCTGTTTTTCTGATGTTTAATTACTGGCACCATCTAATTCTATCTAACCTTCAGGGATTTCTGTTTGCTGCCAGTCCTGAGGGGAGGAAAGAGAGAATTGAGTTTAAAAATGCATATGCTGTCCTTACTGTGCCATAACAAAATTTGCATGGTACCAATGACGTTTGAATCTCTCTCTTAGGATGACTAAGATAGTTCAACCACCTGCACTCATATTACACTGAAAATGGATACTTTGCAAATTCTCCCCCTAAATGAAAGTTTAAATGACAGAAAGATGTCTGACCGGTTATCTCTTACTAAAGTGCTTTACAATTTGCATATAAACTTCATTTCTTTTTCTAATTACACAGAGTGAAATGCATTCATATTCCCTTTGATTATGAGCTGGTCTTGCCAAACACCTGTGACTGCCACAAATTCTAATTTGTTATTTATTTACTTCAAAGCAATCTTATTATCTAAATGATTCAAAGCATCAAAGGCCTTAATTATTGATAGTCAATTCGATAGGGTTACACTTTCCATGTCCTTGGGCTGAAGGCACATCTCTGCTTTCTTCTCCTCAAGTACACACTTGGTTGAGCGAGAGGACATACGATTCTGCTATTAAGCGTATTTGAAATCACATTTCTGCTTAATTGCAAGTAGATTTAGACAATATCAAAGAGCCAAGATTGACAGCTGCAATCTGCTGGTGAATAAGATTTTTTTTTTTTACCCTTGCTTTTACTTCTGTAGTCAAAACAAATATTGTATGTACGGTATGCATGTATTCTGCAAGCCTGATTCTGATCTCACTGATAGCAGTACTCCATGGGCATCACTCCATTCACTTCAATACAGTTACTCCTGATTTATATTATTCAAGTCCCTAAATGCATATGACATGCATTTTATGATCCTGATTTTTATTTAAACCAAGATCTCTTTATTCTATTTTGGCAGTGTAAAGGGACCATAAACGGGGTGCAAATGCCAGATCAGTGAAAAAGTGCCATAGTATAAACAATAATCTAGCCATGTGTGTTTTACTTGATATTTGTATGTTTAGCGCACATATACACAAACTATATGTGTGTGCATCATATTAACATGAGTGCCTGTTAGCCCTAGTACCAGAAGTAAGGAGAGTAAATTAAGGATGAAATGCATTATCTACGAACAACACACACATGCATATCATGCACACATAGACAAAATGCGCCTGCATATGCAGTATACACATTCCCATGTTTAATACGTACATTGTATATCCATGGAGGTATAAGGGATACCATTCCTCAGGGGCTGATTAGCCCTGCTCACTGCACATGAGAAAGAACTGGAACTTAATTAGCTGACCCTTCTAAAAGAGGGCAGCAGAAGCTGGAGGAAGGATACTTTGGTATGTCTACACTGCAATTAAAACCCGGCAGCTGGCCCATGCCAGTCGACTCGGGCTCACAGGGCTCTGGCTGCGGGGCTGTTCAACTGCAGTGTAGACTTTTGGGCTTAGGCCCTGCAATGTAGGAGAGTCCCAGAGCCTGGGTTGCAGCCTGAACCAGGGAGTCTAGCTGCAATTAAACAATTCCACAGCCCAAGCCTCAGTCAGCAAGCATGGGTCAGCTGCGGGTTTTTGAATGTACTGTAGACATATACACCCTCCAGAAAGCTGAAGGGCTGTGTGCCCTCTGGACTGCTACTGGAGCTATTGCAGAAAGAAATTGGTCCAGAAACAAAAGGGTCAGTAGGGAGACTGTGTGAAGTCCTTCACCGCTGAGGTTCTATGGTGAGAGCCAGGACATTTAGGGTTGCTGAAGTTATTGGTGTGAGGGACAGGCTTGGGGAAGAAACTACATGGCCTGCACAGTATTTTGAGGGAAGTGTCTGCAAGGTTTAGATTTGTTTGTTACAAAGGCTTAACATAAAACTACTAACCCTAATGGAAACTGCTTCCCTGGATTCCTTGAGAGAGACAGACAGAATTACTCAGGAAGTGAGCTGGCTCAGCAAGAGCAAAACCTGCACTGGTAGGAGGAAGGTGCTATAAGATAGGCCCCAATTCTTTTACAACATCCTACCACAGACTGCGTTAGATTCTCAGCTGGTGTAAATCAGGCTCCCTCAGGATCTAAACCAATATGTGGATGAATGTACAATGTGTGTGTTACATGTGCTATATCTAAGTGTTCACAATATGCATGTGTATTTGTGTTGGTATGTGTATGTTGTATCACATATTTACTCCTTAATCTACTCTCTGCTCCCTGAATTCAGGAGTTTGTTATTCCTGTTATATATAATGCCATATAAACATTTTCCCACTGTGCTTTCAGTGCTTGCTGTGACACCCTCAACTGTCACAGGAGAAATACAGAGCTACCAGCTCCGGTCTTGGCAAATTGTAGGGAACTGATTTTTTCAGATATTTTGATATTTTGTTCAGATATATATGATTGCAGCTATTCTAAATATGCACCTTGTCATCCAATAATCATTTGCAATGTTATTATTTCAGGTATTTAGTTTCTGAAGGCATTTGGATTTATAAAGCCAGGGATACAACTTTAAAATCCCAACACAAAACAGAGTCCCTCTCATTAATAATCCATCTGGGATCAGACCCACAGGCAATTGCTGAAGACGTGAAAGGCATGGGGAACAATTATAAACTGGTGATATGTGAAGCTCCCCAATGCTAATGGTAAGAAATTGGAAGTGACCTTGAAACTAAAGAACTGCACTGTTCCACTAAGTAGGCTTGTTAAATGGCTGCATTTATCGGACAAGAACATTTTAACATTACTAATGGCTTATATTAGCAATAAGAAAGTGACAACACAAAGCATATATCAATGTTCAAAAAAATTGAAGATTCTCTTACTAGAGCAGTGTTTAAAAACTCTGACATGTAACAACCCTTAAGAAAGCAACATACCAATTGCTGGACCAAACAGCAAAATATGAAATAATGTGGCCACTACTACTTATAGAACTCATAAATGGATAATATAAAAATAATAGAGACAGTGCTCAAATCCTCAAGCTAAATGCAATGTATCGATCAAAAGTTCATATAACACGTATATCAAGGAATACGGGTAACTATTTTTAAGTCCAAAATTGAAAGTTTTGGTCAATTAAAAACAAAAAAAGTATTTTGCAAAAGCTAACAGGACTAAAAATATTTCCAAGATTTTTTTAAAAATTTCAAATATTTTTTAAAAAATTATACTTTTCCCTGCTCTGTTTTGAAACAACGACAGATTTGTGAAGGCACAGAGTGTGCTTAATGGAAACAGAAAGGGAAATAGACTAATCAGGTTTCCCTGATGAAGCTGTGCGACAGACAAAAGCAAATAGCCTAGATGACAAAAAGTGTATTAGATTTGTAAGTGGTTTTTATTTTAACATTATGATATATTATTAACAGAAGGAAATAAAATGATTTAACTGTAATGCCTGTCATGTCTTTAAATCATTGGTTAATTGAATTCCCGAGGTAACTAGTAAAAGCAAAGTCCCTGCCTGTCCACCTCTCTCATTATCCCAATGGTTTATCAATATATTTTCAGTACCATTTTGACTGATAACAAGTAAAGAACCTGATCCAAAGCCCATTGCGGTCAATGGAAAGTTTCCCATTGACTGCAGTGAGCTTTGCATCATGCCCTAAGTAAGTTGTATTGTATCACTAACATTATAGCTATTGTTCAGCACCAGAATCAGGAGAGACTCCTGCACCAGTCATCAGACCCTCTGTCCATTTTCGTAAACAACTCTTACGTTCTATATTGATCTTTGTACCATGCTGCCATTTGTTTTTAAAATCTGTGTTATTGTTAATATAGTTAACTTATTTATCAGTATTATGGTAGCTCCCAGAAGCACCATTCAGGATTGTGTGTACAAACATGTACTGCAAATAAGATTCAGTCCCTGTCCCCAAAGAATTACAATCTAATTCAGTTTACCTCACACTTTTAAGCTATCATTATTGTAAAGCTATTCTCTGCTCTATTCGATGTGATTCAAATCAACACCTGGCCATAATCCATCTCTAAAGAAAGATACTATGTGTGTGAGGGTACAAGTAAGCAAGCGTTGAACCTAGATACCCTGCATTGATTAAAAGGGGTTAGGACCAAATTCTCTCCTGTCTTACTGTACAACCTGTACAATCTCTTAAACGTCAAAGGATATGCAAAAGGAGATTTGCAAACTGGAAGTCAGGACTAATTCTGCTTAAGTGCAGGATTGATTGATTTGAGAGAGTAAGTTATTGTGGTCCTTTCTACAAGACTATGTATTTCACATCTCATAGTAGAGAAGAAACAGGACTGAGTTGTAATGAATATAAAGGGATTCTTTATTTGATGCCACTGGCCTCAGAGAGGGCCCTATAGTTTGTGAGCTAGAGAATAAACGGGAACTATCTAAACACAGCTTGATTACCCTGACCTGGACCAGGCAGTCATGGAAAGATTGCTGACCATTCTGCACTCACCAGCACATTCACAAAAACACTTTACGCTCTCCAGAGACACTCCTCAAACCTGAGTGATCAGGCTAGCTATTGAAATTGCATCACTCCTCTGTCCAACAGGGGAGAGAGAGAGAGCATGCTTCCCGCACATTAATAGACTGCCGAGGGAGTGGGAGGGAGCCTTGCCTTTAGCTTCCCCACGCCTTTCCCAAATGATCTCTTAAAGTGCATGAGTGGTTGTGACGTTATTGACTTGAGCTGGGACCATATAGATCATTGTTGCAACCAAGTTCCTGTAGTGGCACCAAATCTTATATAAAGAGGTCAAAAGATGTGTCTAAGACAAGGTTATGGTTTTCTGGTTATGATTATGCTATCTATATATGTGTATCATTTTTATAGTTGAAGTTATGAATATTGGCTCTATACTGTCTGTATTTCAAACTTATGCTATGCTTTTGGGTGACACCTCAGACAAGTTGGTGTCAGTTCTGCCTAGCCTGCTTGATGGCCCATTAAGGACCATTAGCCATACAATTGACCCATTGAGAGAAGGCAGACACGCCTTGTGACTCAGCAAGGGATGCAGGAACATGCCTATGGACAGAACTCTGAGGTTTTTCCAGGCCATGTGATGGACAGCTTGTCTTTGGAACAAAGAAAGAAAGACCACATGGCAAGAGAATATAAAGAGCTGCTGCAGATCCTCCATCTGGTCTTCAATCCTGCTTCAAACCTCTGGAGGAACTTGGCTACACTGAAGCTTTGAACCAAGGACTGAAAGACCCATCCCAGCTGTGGATGTTCTCCAGAGACTTGATTTGAACCTGCAGTTTATTCTATCACTGCTGCAAGCCAGAATCAAGAACTTTGCCATTATTGTATGTAATTGATTCCATTTAACCGATTCTAACTCTCATCTGTATTTCTTTCCTTTTATGAATGAACCTTTAGATTTTAGATTCTAAAGGATTGGCAACAGCGTGATTTGTAGGTAAGGTCTGATTTGTATATTGACCTGGGTCTGGGGCTTCATCCTTTGGGATCGAGAGAACCTTTTTTTTTCTTTTTCTGGGGTATTGGTTTTCATAACCATTTGTCCCCATAACGAGGGTCACTGGTGGTGATACTGGGAAACTGGAGTTTCTAAGGGAATTGCTTGTGTGACTTGTGGTTAGCCAGTGGGGTAAAATCAAAGTCTTCTCTGTTTGGCTGACTTGGTTTGCCTTGGTGTGCATAGAAACCCCAGCCTTGGGCTGTAACTGCCCTGCTTTAAGCAATTTGTCCTGAATTGGCACTTTCAGTTGGGTCCCGCCAGAACCAGCTTCATTACAGTGTTAAAATCATATTGGAAGCAATTGAGAATAGCAGAGAAATGGATTACCCTGCTGCTCGGCTTGCCCAAGGCTGATCTGCCACAGGTTCCACCCGCAACCATTCCAAGATCAATGAAATGCTTTATTTATGCTCACTCACTGCTATCACTTGTCAGTGATGATCTCTTGCTGTGCACCTCAGAACACAGATAACATGAACACAATGTGGCACTCAATTAACCACAGATGTCAATCAAGAAATACCGGTGCATCGCACTTTGTCAGCTGCACTAGGGCCCTAGACAGAGGCATTTCATTAAATCTGTTTACTGTATGTTTGCCGGTCCCAGGCATCCCTCATCCTTCAGACTGATCCCACAGACACAAAAGAAGCAGGGCGAGATGAGAAAATAGAGTCTTCATTTACCCCACTCCAGATCCAGAGAGTTCACATTTTTCAGGCTCATGTCCCCTGATAACCTATCTCTCTACCTTCTGGAAACTTCCAATATGTGAAATGTATCAGGGATCTTAATCCTGTTCAGAGGGGGTAAGTCTATCCATGTCACAATACTGACCTTGTGGACAGTCTCAGCAAAGAGGCCAAGGATTGACTGGACCAGGCAGATACCTATTTTCTCATCCTTTGAGGTGGCCCCTCCATATCAGAACTGAGGCATGTTGGCTGGGCATTGTGGGAGAGGCTTGCTCTGCTACTGTCCATTCTGTACATGTTTCATAGATACATATGGAATTTTGGTCTTCAGGGCTATCCATCTGTCTCCTGCACCAATGGCATACAGAACTTTAAGGGAAAATAGCTTCCTCCCCTCCCCCCCCAAACACTTACAATTGAAGGAATGACAGAGGTTTAGCATCAATTTATCAACATGTCCTTTAAAATCAGTCCCAGGTGCACTGTGACACTCTCCCCAGGATGCTAAAACTCCATGTGAGCACCTAAACCCATAGCAATAGCAATATGTAACTTACATCGTATTACATAGATCATGTTCATAAATGGGGATCTTAATTTGATGCAACAATCAAAGCTATTAATGTGCAATTGAGATTGAGACAATTAATGTACATTTTGTAAAGCTTGTAAATCTCCTGTCTGTGAAGGAGCAACAGGAAGTCACCTCTAGATAAATGGAACACAGCTGTGAGGGAATGAGGGGGGAATGAAGAAATGGGGGGAATTTTCAAGAGAGGAAGGCAGATGCCAATATGTTGTGGAATTTATTCCTGTCAGACTAATCCTTGTCCCTGCACCAAGCCCAGGTATTTTAGATGGGTGATCTTGGATTGGGAGAATTTTCTGTGATCCCGAGTTGTATGAAACACAGATGGACATAGGAGTTGGAAACAAAGAAGGTTGATATTGCTGGAAGAGCAGAGGTTGGAGGGCAGGTGAGGGATGGGAACATCATAAGAGACCAGTTACAAGTAGAGCTGGTCAAAAACTTTCCAACAGAAGTTTTCTGTGGGAACATGTTAATTTGATGAAATCAAAATGTTTAATGGGAATGTATTGATTCTGTCAAAAATGTCATGGGAAATTATCAAGATGCTTTTATAAGACTAAAACATTTCATTTAGACTAGTATAGTATAGCCAAAATGATAAAGTCAAAAAGAAAATGTGTATACAAAACACTTCAATTTTATCAAAGTAAAATTTTTCAATAAGGTCAAAATTAAATATTTTTGGAATAAAATAAATTCTGAGATGTCATCTTTTCATCCCAATTAGAGATGGAACCAAATGTCAAAAATCTCAGAATTTCCTGCAGGACGAAAATTCCGAACTCCAACCAACTCTAGTTGCAATGTGTAGGCTCACCCTCCTTTTCCTCTTGCCTGCAATGCCACCACCCCTTTTCTCTCTCTTCCTTCATTCTCCCAATTTATCCCTTCATGTGCCAGCCTCCTAGATGCATCACTCCATTGATGTGATTTCCATAAGCCATATCTCTGTATCATTTGGCATGTAGGTGGGGGGGGGAGGTGGGGCTGGCTTAGTGCTAATGAGCAGAGGAAGATCAAAGGGTGAAAGTTAATTGTTTTACATTTTGTCAAAATCGTGACCAGCTCTAATTAATTGGGCAAAAGAAGGAAATAAGAGTGGCTGTAGGCAACTGTGGAAGCAGGCAATCCAAGTCCTGCATTGTTGGAGGGGCGGGGCAGGGCAGCAGTAAGAGGAGGAAGAGCAGAGAGGAGAGTCAGGGGTTTGCTGCAGAAGGTGTGTATGTATCTGGCTCTATGGACAACTGAGGCACATGGATAAGGGAGGACCAATTGCAGAATAGTTTGGCAGTATGATGGGACAAATGAGATGTATCCTCCAAACCCAGGGCAATGGAAAATGCTTTGCAAAACTTGAACCAATCAAGAGGTAAGCCACCCATTACTCTTCCTCCTCTGATGGAAGGAAGGTGAAGTATAAAGAACATTCATTGATAAGGCATATGAGCACATCTTTATTTTCCTTGGTTTTAGGAATTCTGAGAGCATTTTCTTTCTCCTTTTTTGCATCTGTTTGCAATTATACTACAAAGCTCATATCTCACAGGCCTTAGGGTCTTTTGCTTCTATCCTTCGCAGGAAGCGTGTGGTACCATTTCTTTGGAGGGGGGTGGGAGAGATGGTTGATGATACAAATGGTGAGTGATGCTGATTGAAGGAGATGGACGATCTGTGTACTAATAAAACCAGAGTCATTCATGCTTCAAACTGCTCTGCTGCCATAAAATACATATTGAACCTCAGCCCTTCTGCCCTTTTTTAATCAATTCCCTTTGCCGGCTTGGGGCGGAGGGAAGCACTTACAACAGCTGAAAAGCAATAAACTCCTTATTTCAAGAGGATGCAATGACAGGTGGGTGCAGCAATAGGTGGGTTCACTGAGGCAACACCTAAAAGTTCAGATGTTGTGCCATGCTTGCCCAAACCTCTGGAGTTTGCAGGACTGGACTGGAAGTCTCCCAGGAATGGGCTTTTCACTGAGATTTCATTATTTAAAATACAGTACTGAGTGATTTAAAGATGGCCAATAATAATGGTGCTCAACTAATACAATGATAAGTACAACAAAAAAATCTCGGTGAATTGATCAATAGCAGCCTGTCACCTCCAGCCCCTCTATCTCGCTCACTGTGTATCTAAATGCCTCACAAGATGAAGGGCAGATTTGTGAAACCCTCTCATTCAATGGTGACCATGTAGGAATTCGCAAAAAGAAAAGGAGTACCCGTGGCACCTTAGAGACTAACAAATTTATTACAGCATAAGCTTTCGTGAGCTACAGCTCACTTCATCGGATGCATTTGGTGGAAAAAGCAGAGGAGAGATTCTCCTCTGCTTTTTCCACCAAATGCATCCGATGAAGTGAGCTGTAGCTCACGAAAGCTTATGCTCTAATAAATTTGTTAGTCTCTAAGGTGCCACGGGTACTCCTTTTCTTTTTGCGAATACAGACTAACACGGCTGCTACTCTGAAACCTGTCATGTAGGAATTGCTCCTGTCAATAAATACCTACCAACAGGAATAAGGGATCCACAAATGGGATCTGAAAATGCATCATTACGTAGAATGCAGAACTTTCCTGAATTCTCTCTTTTTAAAATGTGCTCTTACAGTCACAGGACCTTATGGTTAATTTCTTCTACTCAGATGTCTTACAATGAGAGGGGTTTTTAGGCAAATATGTTTAGTCAGGAAAATCTTCCAGGGCACCCTACAGGTGATGATGGTTTCAGTCTTATCTCCTATGGAACTTTGCTCAATAACCACAAGCCCTGCCTGACCCTTCTGACTTGAATCCTATGGTGAAGGTAATGGTAGTTTTGCTGTTAACACATCAGTGGGGCTAGGATTTCAGCCATAGGAACTTTAGCTGAAGTTTCCCCAATAAGAATAACCAGTGTAGCAGGGAGTAGAGAGAAAGAGAGAGAAGTGGTCCCTCCTACTGATTGGTTAAATATGGTCAATGGCCATATCATTTGCTTTCATCTGTCGCAGCCAGAACATTTTGACTTGACTCCATTGCCAAAATCCAGCCCACAGTCCTGTGCATACAGACATTTTCCCCCACAGTCTCTTAAGTCTTCCAGCTTTTCTAACATCCTGTTTTTATACCACATATGCACACTCCCCTTTACTTCCTAAAAGGAAACTTTCTTCCACCTTCTCTCTTATTATGTAGCAAATAAGAAAATTCATAACTCTGATCTCCCTTCCCCCTCAGGATTTGTATCCTATATCATTTAACTTTTCCTGACATCTTTCTCCCCCCTCTTATATATTACAAGTTTCCTTTAAGCAATGCAAACCTGTATTTGCATCTTTGACAGCAAAGGAGAGACTGACTGATGGAAGCAATGCTCTGTTTGAATAATGCAGGATGTTGTGACACTGACAGTAATAAAGAGCCCTAAATAATAGGTCCTCCTTGATACAATTTAAAATTATGCAGCCTATTGTCTTAGCCACCAGCGTGCTGCTTGTGCCTCAACAATACAGCTGAGTTCCATCCATCTCAATGACAGCTGACAACGGGAGACTAATTTTTCTTAAAAATACTTCCCTATCACTTTTTGCTGTAATTAAATCAACATAATAAAGAGTGCAGCTGAACACAAGGTACAGAAAAGGGCTTTCTGTTTCATGACATTTCAGAACAAACAATATACTCATGCTTTACCCATCACAGCCCTATAGGAAGTCACTGTCAATTGAATTGCAAGGGTCACCTGCTCAAAGACAGGATCTGCTCTCTTCCACATTGTCATTATTTGTTTCTGGTAGGCCAACAATTACAAATAACAGGAGAGAAATTGTTGTAGAATAATAAAACCTTCTGGGCAAAAATCTTCAGCACGTGTAAATCCATTGAAGTCATTTAGAGCTGCACCATTACACAGCAGCTGAGGATCTGGCCCTGAGAATTTTAATTACAGTCTTAGTAGATGTCTCATTTTATTCAATACTTTATTTACCATATTAGTACAAGTCATAGGGAACTTGGAAGATGTTCAAAAGGTGAAAAATGGGTTAGTCTCAGGTGTACTTTAAATTATGCTTTAAGTTGATAGAACTTATATCATTAAAGTGTTTCATTAAGTGATACACATTTCAAACAACAGGTTTTGATTATATAGTTCAGTAATTAGTGAGATATATATTTTTATTAAGGTACTGATTTTTGGAAAATGTTTTCAGTATCAGGGGTTAGACGATTAATTACCAGGGCTCTAAAAAAATGATCCAATAAATTCAAATGGAAAAATAAATTCAAATGCCCCAATTCAGCAAAGTGCTTAAGCAAACAGCTAAAGTTAACCATATGCCGAAGTCCCATAAAAGACAATGAGACTCGAACATGTGCTTAAGGATGGTTTGCTGAAAGAAACCCCAGAATAGTCATAAGGCAGAAAGACCATCCAATCTAGAGGTGAGAGTGTGTGCTGTACCTTTGAAAGGCAGAGGCAGAACTTGCAGCCCCTGAGGAATATGGGACTAAAGATGGATTTAAGTACCTTTGTGCCTTCCCAACCTGGGCTGCTCCACATCCACCAGGGTTCTGCTGGAGTTGCAGCAGCCAGTCCCTGGCTGTATTTAAGCAGCAGCTTGGCTGAGAATCATTGCCATACTAAATGCTGTGGATGCCCCCGCCCCCCAAAATACCCTTCATCTCCCACTTCAGTCCTGATATGCCCCCTACATAACCTTAATGAAGGGTCACCAGAGGGCAGCATTATAGCTGTCTTCTACAGTTCCTGCACTACAGAATTCTTCCCTGGGCTGGATCTGTGGCCTTAGAGCTATTTTACACTGCTTTAGCCCTTTTACCCACTGTAAAGGGGATGAAACAGGTGAGGGGATTTCACTCTAATGTTCTCTTCTAAGATACATTGTAAATTAATGTGTTGCTAATTCAGGAAACTTCTCCTTTGCAGCTGCCTCCATTGGAGTAGCCTTCCACTTTTATTCCAGTACACCTACTTCCTCTATCCTTCTCAAACAAATCCAAGTTACATTTTCAGTTGACTGTAGGATGAGGTGTCCAAAACAAATACTGCCATTTGGCTAACGCTGTGGTTTTTTATTTGAAAATAACATGAAGAAAATGTCTAATTCTGAGGAGTTAGTGTGGTGAAAACACCACAAGTCTCCCCCCTTACCACCATGGAGAAAACTGCCTGCCTGGCTTGGAGGGAAAATTTTGAAATTTTGCAAAAATCGTCAACTTTCTCCAGCTGGTAAAATTCAGCCATTTTTACTCTAGATAAAATTGCCAAACAAAGTCAAAAATGGTAAAATGTCTTTTGAATACACCTGGAAAAACTCCTGAGTAAAGTTGTCAGAGTTCAAAAATATAATAGATGCAAAATAAAAATGGATGATTTCATGCAATTCTCCATATGGGGAAAATTCAGCTATGCTTGTGAGAATTTGCAAACCTTCACCTAAAACTCTAGCAGAACAATTGTGCATTGGGTAGGACATAGTCAGCTATACATGCATGACCTAAAAGGCAGTGTGCATCTCTGACTTCTGTGATTCTTTTGTGCTTGAAGATACCAGCTCCAAGAACTTCTCCTTGGGCCTTATTAGATTCTTCAAGGATTAGTGGGGACCTTTTCTAATGTCAGTATTGCTTGGAAGTATCATCTTACAGTCCAGGGACAGCTGGTTGTGCAACTCTTTCTTAGCATGGTACAGTAGGTTACTGCTTCTTTTTGCTTCTGACTTGCAGCAGGAATAGAAATCAATGACCCCATATGTCAAAGGTCATTCAGCATTTCCTTTATTGTATATGATAAATCTGCAAAGTAAAATCTCATTTCCAGTGTCTGATAGACATGTGAAAACAGCCTCAGAAAAGCTGATAAAGGAAAGAGTAAGAGTTTCTTCTAATGCTATCTCACAACCGACTGAATTTAGGAAACAAAGTCTGCAGTCACTCCTATTGATTCAAGCAATGCTGTAAACATCTGCTATGCAGTGTTCCATCCCATCTGCTTATAAGAGGAGTAACTTAACAACAGGTCTGGTTTTGGTTTCTTTTCTTTTTAAATCCTAGTCCTAACAAGAATGAAAAGAAATGTACCAAAGTGATATGACCTTACCATTTAAGGAAAATAGAAATACCCATTTTCCATTAAGAAAGGGAAAAAAACAACTTGCACATCTGTCTCTGATTTTCCAATGCTGACCTAATTC
Organism: Dermochelys coriacea; assembly: GCF_009764565.3. Lineage (NCBI taxonomy): Eukaryota > Metazoa > Chordata > Testudines > Dermochelyidae > Dermochelys > Dermochelys coriacea. Next base: position 91,867,128 of record NC_050073.1, on the reverse strand, counting down.
TAATACCCACATCACACTCAAAGTGCCCCGACAGATGTTTGATAATGAATCTGCTTTGAAACTCATCCAGAGAAACAAAGACTGTTGAGAGAATCCAATTCGCTAGCACATGGGGAATAACTTTAGATCAGCCTGGAGCCAGCTAATAGAATTATGTTTGTACAGTAAGTGAGCTGTAGCTCACGAAAGCTTATGCTCTAATAAATTTGTTAGTCTCTAAGGTGCCACAAGTACTCCGTTTCTTTTTGCGAATATAGACTAACACGGCTGCTACTCTGAAACCAGTACTTTACCTGGAACACTTACTAAAAGTGTGAATGCAGTAAATGAATGAGAATGGGCGAAAGTGTCTTTAATTCCATCCCCTGCCTGCCTGTAAGGTACAAAGTCAACAGAACCAGCTACCTATGAGGAGACTGGTGATTCATATTTGTAACTATAAAGGGACACTGTCAAGTAGCTCAGGGCAAATTTTAGCTTAGTTTAAAAAGGTGAGAGCTGTCTTGGCCATGCAACTTTCTTTAGTTCTCCATCTAAAATGCCCCTCTTTATTCTCCCATGGCTGTCCCATCTAAGATGTGTTGTATTAATTTAGATGGAATATATGGGTCAAAGGTTTTAACATAACCCAGTCATGGTCCAAAATTAAACAGTTTTAAACAAGCTTTAGGGTTTGGTATATGGAGACCTTAGCCTGCTTAGTGCCATGGCAAACACAGCATTAAGAATCCTTTTAACCTTTTATTAAAGATGCAGGGGGGAAAGGAAAAACAGCTAAAGCGTCTGAAATGTAGAGTATTAAATAAGGCTTTTATTTTAACATCCCTTATTCCCTTTCCCCTGGAGCTAGAAAGAGAAAAAACATTTGACGGTCTTTTAGGTGGTATTAAAGATGGTAATCACTGTCCTTTTTTGGGGGGAAAGAGAAGTTAGTTGACATGGGCTGCAGCTGTTATTGCAGCTAAATTCTGATCCTGTTTCCTAAGAAGACAAACACACACAAAAGGGCAAGGGGGGAGGAACAGTAAAGATAGAAAATGCAGCTTCTGCCTGGTTTGACTCTCACTTGCAGCCTCACTGTTGGAGAAACATAGCTACAGCACACGGTCTTATCAAGCACTCCAAGACCTTGCAAACTCATAGCAGCATCAGGCTGTTTAGGGCATTGCTTTTCGCTGCTGCTTTCTAGTCACACATTTACAGCTCTGTGGCAAAATATACAGTCTTGGCCAACTAAGCCAGACTCTCCTTAGACAGAAGGGAAACGGGGAGGGATAGGAAAGAGGAGAAATAGGGTGGGGGAAGGAAAGAATACACAATGGGGGGGGGTGTGGGGAGGAGACGGGGGGGGGAATGGGGTGACAGTCTCACATCACAAGTGGCATTCAGAATTTAGCTGAAGCTGGTGGAGATGGCAATGTCATTTGGCTCCCTCTTTCTGGCCTGGTCAGGACATCTTTCAGGATTAGGATGACAAAGGACTGAGGTCCCATGAGATCTTGGAGGTGGCAGCCATGATGGCGAAGCTCACTCCAGTCTCCATTTTTTCTTCCAAAAGTCTCTATCTTTAAGAACCCACAAAGGCAGTGGTGGGCGGAGTAGCCCGTCCCCTCATTATTATGTCCACCAACTAGGCCTAGTTTCTGACACACCCATTTTGGTTTAGATTTCTAGTTCCACAGTTCTCTTATTTACCAAGTATGATCTTAACACAGTCCTCTAGTTATATTAATAGGCCTTTTTGTTTGGCCTCAGTCTATTTCCCTCCCTTTCATACCTTTTCCCCTCAACGTTTGTTATTGTGACATCTATGAACATTCACATTTTTACAGTTGAGTTCACAATTAGGGTAAATTTGTAAGCCCAGTCACCACAACAGCTCCCCTCAGCTTCCCAGAAAGATTCCCCTCATTTAGCCATTTCCTCCTCCGTAGCCTTTCTCTGGAAGTACATCCCTCAACTAAGACCCCTCTTGGTATCATAAGCAGGCAATACAGCTAAGAATAGCCAGCCTTTTCCTAGCTTCTCCTTTTAATGGCAACCAAAATATCCACCTGTTTAAAGTTCCCCTGGAAATCCCAGCCATTACCACTCCCTATCCAGAAACCCCCTACACCACCTGCAACTAACTGTGAACTTCTGGCTGAAACTGGTACTTGCATCTGGCAATCTACAGTTGCACCCCCAGCTTAGGGTCCTGGTAGGAGCTTTGCAGCATTAGTCAATCAATGAGGGATTTCCCTACAAAATTCAAAGACATTCATCATGTTTCTTATCACTATCTTCCTCCCGTCAGTTGAATGAAGCAATTTTGTGCGTGGCCACAAGTGCATTTCAATCCATCGAAGGGGTGCATTTTTTTTTATTGTGGTAAGTTTCACACTTACCACAATAAAAAAAGGGTAGGCAAGGCCTGAGTTTGAATGTGGTGCTCTCTTTTTCCTTTCTCTCTCTGCTCTCAGTGGTTGTGTGTCACCTAGCCAAAATAGGGCAAGAAGTACCTACACTACAAACCAGCCACTACTTATGAAATCATAGGAACAGTCCTACTGGGTCAGGCCTATGACTCATTTAGTCCAGTATACTCTCTCCAACTGTGGCCAGTGTAGAGATATGACGGTAGAATATTATAATTTAGAGCAGGGATCGGCAACCTTTGGCACATGGCTGATCGGGGAAATCCACTGGTGGGCTAGGACTGTTTGTTTACCTGCAGCGTCTGCAGGTTCGACCGATCGCAGCTCCCACTGCTCCCGCAGCGTGGGCCGAGGGATGTGCTGGCCGTTGCTTTCCGCATCCCCCACTGGTCTGGCACGGCAAACTGTGGTCAGTGGGAGCTGCAATCAGCCGAACCTGTGGACGCTGCAGGTAAACAAACTGTCCCGGCCCGCCAGCGGGTTTCCCTTATAGGCTGTGTCTAAAGGTTGCCGATTCCTGCTCTAGTCCACTGTGGAAAATAACCAGAAATATATGGTGTATGCAGCTACCAAACTGATGTCTCTGTATTCTGCCTACCACACCTTTATGTTTTGGAGGTAAAAATGTTCATGTGCCAAGACAGCAGCTATTTTGCTCTCAGGGTTACTCCAGCTTTTTACAGAGGAGACGCACAGACATCATACTGTCTTACAAAGACTTTACTTTTGTTATTACTTGTAGTTTTGCAGGTTCTGGCTTAAAGAGCTGAGCAAAACTCTGGATTTCAGTTCCATTGAAAGTTCAATATTTCAACATTTGTTTTCATCCTGATTCAATATGGAACACTGAAATATCATATTTTTTCATGGAATGAACAATTTCTCCTTTGGGACAGGCTCCCTGGCTGGACTACATGTCCCATGATGCATGTGTAGTCATGTGACTCCCATAATGACACCGCTCATCACCAGAGGGGAGACAGGAGAGCATCATGGAGATACAGTGCATCAAAGAACCGTGGTCCATAAGGAAAAATGGGGGCATGAGGTACCTAACCTACAAATCCATTGAGGCATCACAGGACCATTAGCTGATGCAATTGAATGTTGAATTGACTCAAAACTAAATATTTTAATTCAATTCAAGAAAACAAACTTTGGATTTGGAAATTGATTTTGCATACACTGTATTTCCCATTGAAAAATCATTGATGGAAAATTCCTGACCAGCTTTACTTTTGGGGGTGTATTCTCACTTTCTCTCTAAGTTATTTTCAAAATCCATTTTTTGCACTTCTGAAAAGTGCTGCATTGAGAGACCTGAAGTTCTCAGTTTATCCACAGATCTTGGGCAGTAATAGTGCAAGTTTTCTCTCATGCTGCTCCAGTCGTGCTTTGAGTATGACCTGGAGGGATCCAACTCAGTAGTAAGAGGAGAGTTCAGTCTCCGGGGCCCAGTTCAATCTAGTGGAATGTCCAAACAGTTGTGGAATGCAAATCTCCTTATGATAACTAAAAACCTGACAGTCACAGCACAATCCTACTCATCTGGTATGGCAGCCAAACCCCACTGCATGTCACTCCAGATCAAACAGAGAGTAACATGGAATTAAATGTGGCTGTCAAGCTGGCCAGCTTTTGTGGCACTCTTCATTTGTGAGCTCGGATGGAAAAGACAAAGGAAATTTAATCAGCTGCTCAACCTGAGCCTCACCAGTAACTGAATAGCTTTTGACTGGGGAAATTTTATTTATAAAGACAGTATGGATCTCCACATTTAGTGCAAAACCTTCAGCTCAGCTCCAGTAATTAGATTCTTCAGCCATTGTGTAAGCAGCATATACAACTCCATGGCACAGCAAACAGGTTGGTATTAGAACAAAGCTCTTGGGGCAAGGACCATACCATCTTTTATGACTGGAAACCTCCTTGCACATTGTGGGTCTTACCAGAAACAAATAATAAATAATATTTTTATGGGACTATGCTACGTCCCAGTATTATTTTAGCACTTTAGATGGAAAAGAGTGTTGGGCACGGGATACAGCATAGTTGCAAATGGGAAAACATGTTTTGCAAAAGTTTTCCCAACATTCTTTCACCAGAACCCTCCTCCCCCATTGTATTATCAAAATATTAACATTTCACAAATGATTGGACTCATTCTAATAATGACGATGATGATGATGGCTAGAGAGTGATTATCAGTAACCTAGGGAGACATGAAGATTCTTATCACTAGTGCAGAAATGTTTCTAGATGGGCTAAGGGCCAAATCTTTCCTTTAGCCCTTGAAGTGGCAAAGGGTGTGTATATCCTTTGTGTTAGAGAAGAAACAAAGCTCTTTTGTAATGAATACAAAGGGGATTCTTTATTCTTGCTGCTAGGCACGGACAGGAGCCTGTGATCCTGTCTCCCAGAGTAACTCAAAATATCCAGTGCTGCGTTATATCAGATCACACGCAGCTGGTCACCCTATGGCAGGGATCGGCAACCTTTGGCACATGGCCTGCCAGGATAAGCCCCCTGGTGGGCCAGGCGTGTTTGTTTACCTGCCGCGTCTGCAGGTTCAGCCAATCGCAGCTCCCACTGGCCCCAGTTTGCCACTGCAGGCCAATGGGGGCTGCGGGAAGTGGCGCGGGCTGAGGGATTTCATGGCTGCCATTTCCCGCAGCCCCCATTGGCCTGGAGCGGCAAACCGCGGCCAGTGGGAGCTGCTATCGGCCGAACCTGCAGATGCGGCAGGTAAACAAACAGGCCTGGCCCACCAGGGGGCTTATCCTGGAAGGCCATGTGCCAAAGGCTGCCGATCCCTGCCATAAGGTGACCAGCTGCGTGTGGTCTGATATAACGCAGCACTGGATATTCATCCTGACCAAAGTCAGGTCTCTCTCTCTCTCCCCCACTCCACCCTCTCAGATCTTCCTGTTCCGGAGTCTCTCGTATCGGTGATAACCTTTTTGTATCCAGCCCTGTCAGGAGGAGGATAGTGGAACCTGAGCCCATGTTCTCTCTCAGGACCCAAAGGTAAGCAACTAAGTCCTGCCTCCTGGAGGGCCACCTGGAATCGCTCCCTACTGGCCTCCCCACACAAGAGGCAAACCAAAGACATGTAAACAAAAAATAAATCAAAGAATAAGCCTCCGACCTCTTCCTTTTCCCCGAAGCAGGTCTGGTGGATAACCAATACTCAGGGGCTTTGGCACCTGGATGTCCCACAGTGCTCCTTTTGAAGAACTTTAGAGCGTAGGTCTGTTCACCTGCCCTGACTCCCTGCAATTGAACTACTCTGCTCCCCTTTTGAGTTCCTCCTCTAGCCTGCGCGTGCATTGGAGGTATGGAACAATGGAGCTGTCTGGGCCCAGAGCAGCTCCTTAACCCCTTCCTCTCCAATGTGGGGTCCGTACACCCCATCACAGGGATGTAGGCACACCTCTGATCATCAGACTATGCTCCCTGTGGTTTCCCAATGAATCAATTAGCAGGTCACCTGCTATCATGCATCAATGCTAGAGAAGTATCTTGATCTGCAAATGTGCAAATCACTAACTGGAGGAGGTTTACAGCACTTCCCCTTCCCCTCCTCCCATTGCATCCATGTCACACAGGTCAGAATTTGGTCCTAGATAATTATGGTTTTCATGCCCTTATACCTCTGCTTGAATAGCCAATGAGATCAAGTTCCTGAGGGCATGGAAGAATTTCAGCATAGGCTAGCTTCCCAATGGACAAATATCTTTGACACTGGGCTGCTCTGGACAAGATTGGGACCATTCTATTAGCCAAACCATGCTCAACGTATCTTCTTAGCACACCATACATTGACTAGATTAGAAGCTGGGGTAATATGATGCTTTCAATTTACTCTGTATGCAGTTTATTTTAATGTCAAGATGTTGATTTGATCTATTCAATAAGGGATGCAGGAAACACTAGTATTCTGTATGTTCCTTTCACAATATAGTGAGAGAAAACCCCACTTCATTCAAGCCATTTACCACCATTACACCAATTAATGAAGGAGTAGAAAGAGAAGGGCAGGGGCGCATGAGTAGAAATGAAACAAAATCCAAAGAAGGCAGGAACTGTCAGACCAGGTCTGACATTGTTTGATCAGGATCCTTTTTTCTCCTTCTCTTCTTGGGCTTCCATCTAGGCAAGCAGGTCTTACAGGTGTCGACAGGACTAGCAAGTCTGCTCCCCACCACATTCTTGGGCATCTGGGTGAGGAGAATATGAAACTTGGGGAGGAGGGTGGGTGGTTATACAGAGGCTGCGGCAGAGATCTGTGCTCCTGCTGCCTTTCCTGCAGCTCCACCAGATGCCTGAGCATGTCAGTTTGCTCCCCCATTAGCCTCAGCATTGCATTCTGCCTCCTCTCATCATGCTCATTTAACGCAGGGGTCGTCAACCTACGGCATGCATGTTGATTTTTGTTCAGTTCACCCAGGCCGGGAGCAGGCTGAGTGGGGTGGGTGGCTGGAACTCCAGACCGGCAGCAGGCTGAGCCGCTGAGCCCGCTGCTGGTCTGGGGTTCCGGCCGCTAGCCCCGCTCAGCCCAGTCCGGGGTTCAGTCCATGCCCTTGGAGATTTTGGCATATATATTGGCATTTCATCTTTTGGAACGGAGTTCTGCCTGCACAGATTCTTCTCCCCATACAGCGATCATATCCAGTTCCTCCCATTCCATCCATGCTGATGAGCTCACCACGCCGGCCAAACAGGAAATGAAATTCAAAAGTTCCTGGGGCTTTTCCTGACTACCTGAGTTGAAAATGTTGTCCAGAGTGGTCACAATGGAGCATTCTGGGATAGCTCCCGGAGGCCAATACCGTCGAATTGCGTCCACAGTACCTCAAATCCGGAACAGTGATGTTGATTTTAGCGCTACTCCCCTTGCCGAGGTGGAGTACAGAAACCGGTTTTAAAAGCCCTTTAAGTCGACAAAACCAGGTTGGTTGCATGGACGGATTTAGTTTTAATTCTACCTAATGTGGCTGAATTCAACACAATCGCGTACTGTAGACCTGGCCTAAGTGTGCACTGTAAGGCTGTTCAGGCACTCATGTTTTGCCCACTTCTCCTGCACCCCCAATACTAGTGAGATTAGATCATTAGAACATATATATTAGAACATATTTTTTCAAAGTTTTGGACTGCTTAATTAGTCCCCTAGTTTACATTCTGGTTCTGAACTTGTCCAACATAATAAGAAACCACAAACCCTGATGGCAGTCAGTTAATGTCTGCTGAAGCTTCTTATGATGCACAGACTGTAAATACAGCAGGCAGGAATATTTTAACAGAGACCTGCATATCTACCCATTTAATACTAATCAGTATCTCATAAACCGAGATGATAGCAAGAGAACAAATAAGCATAGAACCCTTAATCTAAATGGCCACATCCTCATTTTCTATTCCAAGGAATCCTTTCAGATTAAAGTTTTGGTTGATTAACAAAGTTTAAGTTTCATGCCTATAATCATGAGGAATTGGCACAAAGAGCATTGTCCTGTGGTTACATGCACTAGACTGGAGTATGAGAGATGTAGTTTCTATTCCTCAGGTCCTTTGTAGGTTTACTCTGTGAGTTTAGGTACATCACTTAATCTCTCTATGCTTCAGCTCCTCTTCTGTGAAATAGGAATAATAGACAAAAGTTTTTCTTGTCCAGTCAGACTGTGAGCTTCTGGGACAGGGGCTGTGTCTCATGATATGCATGTATTGCACCTAGCTCAATGAACCTGTTGAGATCTCTAGATGCTACTGGAATACAGAGGAATGAACATGACAATTACTGAATGATTCATCCCCTCTCATACACTCTCAGCTTCTGAAAGTCAGAAGTTTAGGGATACCCAGAGAATGGGCTTGAATCTGTAACCATCTTGGTAAATAGACATTGATGGACCTATCCTCTATAAACTTATCTCATTTTATTTTAAACCCAGTTATACTTTTGGTCTTCACAACATCCCCTGACACCAAGGTCAATGTGACCAGATGTCCCAATTTTATAGGGAAAGTCCCAATATTTGGGGCTTTGTCTTATATAGGCACCTATTACCCCCATCCCCAGTCCCAATTTTTCACACTTGCTATCTGGTCACCCTAAACAATGTCCACAGGTTGACTGTGTGTTGTTTGAAGAAGTAATTACTTATGTTTATTTTAAACCTGCTGCCTATTAATTTAATTGGGTGACCCCTACTTCTTGTTATGTGAAGGAGTAAATAATATTTCCCTATTCACTTTCTCTATACCATGCATGATTTTATGGACCCCCTATTGCATTTCTTCCCCCATCCCCTTAGTCATCTATTTTCTAAGATGAACAGTCAATCTTTTTAATCTTTCCTCATATGGAAGCTGTTCCATACCCTTCATAATCTTTGTTGCCCTTCAATGTATTTTTCCAATTCTAATATCCTTTTTGAGATGGGGCAACCAGAACTGCACGCATTATTCAAGGTGTGGGCATACCATATATTTCTATAGTGGCAGTATATTGTCTATCTTATCTATCCCTTTCATAATGGAGCCAAACATGGTGTGCAGAGAGAGAGAGCACTTTGTCTACTATATAAACACCGTTACTTGATCGTAAGTATTGTGTGAAGTTTGTTTTTCTTGCTTTGCTGCATTCATGCATTTTGACAGGATATTTTGTTCTGCCTCCTGGGCTTTTACACAAAAGGGACTCCCGCGTGATTACGGTTCCAATAAAGAGTATGACTGAAATGATTTGACTCATTTCCTTGATCCATGCATTAGCCAGGTAGCTTGCTGCATGTGCAACACCATCCTGCTTGGTCCTCCTGTTGGACTTTAACTCTCTTTCCACTGTCAAAGGGAAGGATTATTATAAATGTGCTGCTTAATATTTATGCCGGAAAATGCTATTACAGGTTAAGTGCAGGTGCCATAGCAATATACAATATCATATGACATACAGGCCTCTGGTCTTTAGTATTTATCATTGTAACTGGAGTTTCCTAGTGGTTATAGTAGGGAACTCTCTGTTAGGACTCCTGGGGTCTCTATTCACCTCTGCCACTGATTCATTGTGTGACATTTGGAAAGTCATTTAACCTCTTTGCCATCTGTAAAATGTGGTGAATATAACTTAAGGAAAAAATGAATATTTTAAAAGAATTTTGTGACCCTTGGATTAATTTATTTATCTATCTTTCTAAAGTGCCTATCACTGCAGTTTATAGTTTGTCACATAATCATGATTCACATCCACACCTGTTGCAAATGGACATGAATATTATCCTGGGGATTTACCATATCAAATTCCACCCTCAAATTGTTGTCCAAGATGAAACTCTGGGGCTACACCAGTACTGGTCCCTCTTGTGTGATCTGCTGCCAATAACTGATGCTTCAGAGGAAGAAGAACATCCTCTTCTCATCCAACTAAGAAACCCAGACACAGTATTAGATTAGATGACCTTCCACATAGGGTATATTCTTGAACGGGCAACTACCGAATGCCCCCACCAGCGTGACCTCACATGCACGCTGTGAGGGATGCCATTTTGTTTTACCAAATGTCCATGTAGCGTGTGGAGAATGCCATTTTGAGAACAAAATGGCATCCTCCCTGCAGCAAAAGTGCTGGTATGGCATTCCAGCCTGATCTGGCCCCACTACAGCACACCTCCTGCAGCCGTAAATTCCACTTGTTGATCATATGCTGTCCAGAGAAGTGATACCATATAGTGTCATCCTGGGGGAATCCTTCCCACTTTCCCAAAAATGTGCTGCAACTCTTGAGGAAGCATCTGCAAGATATTCATTCTCCATGTATCTTCCACAGAATTATGATTCCTTTCTTGAATCTTGGTTATTAGCCCCAGAGCAAAAAAGAATGTCTTTCAGTATGTGAAACATAAAGGCAGACTGAGACTCACTGCATAATCCCCAAGATCAATGTAAATTAGCCTTTTGTTGTTCTTGTGTAGCAATGTGCTATAGACCCAGGGTACTTAGCTTCTGTTTACTCTAGACACAGATACAACAAGCAAGCAAATCTATAAACTCCCTGCATGCGAACAGATACATTAGAATCAGTGGCTGTGAGCAATCAACAGGAAATTTGTGTTCATCCCAAGATCAACCAACATCCATCTGGCACAGGATCTGACATCCTGTTGGACAGAATCAGCTGAAGGAATGCAAGGGTTGTGCTTTGAGTACCATCTTTCATAAGCATTTGTGAACACTTTATTGAAGATGGCACAAACCAAAACCCAGTAAGGTCCTAGAAGCTTGGCATTTCTCCTTCCTTTCCTCGTATCCCTGGGCAGGGCCAGCCACAACTCCAGTCTTTGTATTATATGAGCAGAAGAATTGTTGCACATTATCATCGCTAGCTGTGCTAACCTACCAAAAGGGACATATATGGTTCAGGCTGCAAATACATAATACATAACGTCTAATAAGTAAAATGTAATTATCATTGCTTTATAATGCACCATTCTTGCATTATGACTGACTTCTTGTCTCATCATTGATAAGAGAACTTGCAGCCATAGATGTTAAGTCACTGACCCTATAAACACTTCATGGAATATCAAGAAACTCAAAACAACCTCATTTTCTAAGAGTGCAGATGGGTACAGTAAATACAGAAAGGTATGAAGGGTAGGTAATAGCAAGTCCAGGTATGCAGAATCAAAGAAAAGAGGTAAAGAAGACCTATTAGATTCCCTAGCCCACCCCCTGCTAGGAATTGTTCCTGAAAGTCCAATTTCTAGTGCTTTGTCCAAAATTTTAAAAGGTCCAAGTGACTGAGTTTCCACCATAATCTGGAGGAAATTATTATATCACAACGTGATAACCTGGAGTTCTCATTAGATCCCTAGCTGCTGCGAGATATCCAAGTAGCAGCACTTGTCAAGAATGCTTCTGAACATCTGCACTTGTAAATAAGTTTGTGTCCTTTTCTTTGAAATGTTGCAGGGACTTTGCGATGGGGAAACATGTTTTTGTCACCTCAAGATTAGGTTGTTACAGTGTTCTCTACATGGGGAATGATTGTCCCTTCAAACCATTTTGAAATTTCAGCTAGTACAGAATGCAGCAGTCTGCTTATTATGCAGGTTCTTTCACAGATTACAGGTGTGCTCCATCATCTGCCTTGATTACTAGTTCACTTGCAACTGAAGTTTAAAGCATTGGGTTTGACCATTCAAATGGTTTGGGGTCCCTGCTGTCCAAGAGATCTGCTTCCCTCCTTGTGCATCGTCATGACAGTTGAGATTATTTACTATTGTTAAACTAGCAGCAATCTCCAGTCATAAATGGGAGGAAGTTTGTGGGAAAAGTGCTCACATTCTGGAATTTACTTCCCTCATTGGTTTGCCAAAGCCAAAATCTAGTGACCTTCATAAAAGCTGCAAGACTGACCTGCTGTCCCTGGATTTACTTGGAGTTGGGAGGGCTGACTGGGTGACAGAAGGTGGGAGAGGAGTTGGGATGATAGGGGAGACTGGTTTTGGAGATGTTTTAAATTGGGAAGACACTGTATAAGGTCTGTCTCTTTTCTTGTAACCTAAAGCTGGAGACATGAACTGAGTACCCTGTGGTGATACATCCTTTCTCATTATCTTATATATATTTTGCGATGTGCCTAGTTTTGAGGCAGGCTCCATTAACACAGCTGAATAGATATTTAAAACACCACGCTTGGGAAGTTTTTCTGGAGATTCAGTCTGTGTTTTCCTTTAGTTTCCTCCCTTTATACCCTTATATACCATATTAAATAATCTCTCTCCCTCCTTGATGATTACATCCTTCAAGATTTGCAGACTGGCTGACAATTCACTGGATGTAGATTAGTTTATAAGTGGCAGGGGTTCAGCTGCTTTTTTAAAATGCTTAGTTCTTGAGGTGAGCAGGGAGCTGCAATGTGAAGAGCAATGGATCAACCTTCAACAGATGAGATGTGGTGGGAGGTGATCAAAGTTGAGCCGCCACCAAGCAATCAACAAAGTTTTCTAGGTAAACTTGTAGTGAGGAAAAATGAATTCAGTGTTGATGGCACATTCAGTGGCCCCGGCCTCTCTTCTGACATGTACCCACTTTCTGACAACAGTGGTAGTGGTGTTTGTGATGTGTAAACCTGTCAATGAGCAACAGGTCTCAATAGGACTGAGATTGTGACTTGTGTGTTTAAAAAAGAACTGGCAGAGCAGGCATCAGATGGTAAAGCTTTTATGTTTCTATTGATGGGTACCAGAACCTGACCTGGAACTGGTGATTTAGAGTCTATGATTCCCCATCCCCGACTCATTCAGACTCTCAGAGAACGATATTCTATCATACAGTTCAGTCTGCCCTAATGTATTGGTCTTGAGACAGAGGAGGCCCTCCCCCATGTTATATCTATTGAAGCCTAACCCCCAGTGATGGAGATAAAATTCATTTTTGTGTGCACCCAGACTCCCACTGGCCACGGTTTGTCGTTCCAGGCCAATGGGGGCTGCAGGAAGTGGCGGCCCACACATCCCTCAGCCTGCGCTGCTTCCCGCAGCCCCCATTGGCCTGGAGAGGCAAACCACAGCCAGTGGGAGCCACGATCGGCCGAACCTACAGACGCGACAGGTAAACAAACTAGCCCGGCCTGCCAGGGGGCTTACCCTGGTGGGCCGTATGCCAAAGGTTGCAGATCCCTGAGTTAGAACATCCCTCTAGAAGGGAAGACTCAGTGTTGGCATACCCTCTTATGGCATGGTGGGGTGTAGCAGCTTTCTCTCTAGCACCTTCTGCTGATGGTTGCTCCAGTCCTGTGGTGATCTACTTCTTCTTATGACTCAATTCTCTGGGCAGCTCACATTTTAGTTCTACCACCTCCAGGGTAACTAAAAGTCCAACAAATAGTAGTCTCAATCCTTATGTCTGATCTTCAGCCCTCAACTCTGGCTCCCAGGGTCCATACTACCTTTCTCTCAGGGTGTTAAGTCATCTTTATCCCATTAGTGTCAAGGAGGATCACGCCACCTCCCTGCGGCTATTAGGGGAACAAGGTCCACCCTCCAACATGCATCCAGTCCGGAGACCCTAAGACAAGCATCCCAGGTCTGCTCCATCAGATCCCTGGCCACTGGACTCCTTCCTACCATTAGCCTTTTTCCCAGCACTTTCCTGGGCTTTTGGTAATGAGCAACAATCCTCAGGGGTTCTCCCCAGAGGTCTGGTTCCCACCTTTGTGTCAAAGTCAGTCATAGTAGCTTGATACAGTCCTGTATCTTTCCTTCTCAGTGGGCTTCCTCCTTGCCCTGCAGAAGCCTTCCTGTTCCCTTCATGTCTCCACACTCTAGTCCCAATGAGCAATTGCAGAGTTTTTCCCTCTCCCACTGAAGTTCCAGTCAGCTCCAGACATCCTTCCTTTATAGCACCATCCAGCTTCATCTTTAATTAGGCCTGGCCCACCCTCCAGGAGCAAACAGGTTGGTTAGTTGGCCTCTCTGGCCTTTATTAACCCTGTGTGGGGTAGACATCCTGGGTGGGATGATTTCAGTGGGTGTTAGGTGTCTATATACCTTTGTGACTCCCACCCCATCACAATGCTCAATGACACTCTTACTTATTCCAGGACTAAGATGGCCCTAGAACCTTGGGGAACAGAGCATTACAAAGGTGTCATATAGCCACCTTTGACCTGCCACTCCCCGGCTTGAGATCCTGCATTGAGCAACACTCAGGTACGCTGAATAACTGAGCTCCAATTCTAAACACCCTTGAAGTTTGAGGTTTTTTAAATTGAAATCCAGATCTGACTTGTATTGTGTGAACTCATCTCTCGTTTTAAGAATATGGAAGGTTGGAAAATAAAATATTTGCATATCAAATTCATATAATAAAACCAAGGGAGGTCCTCAAACAAGCATCTTCATAGAAGTTTAGATCCCCATAGTATGTTCTCTGGTAGTTTACTTAATCTCAAACCGTGTGGATTACTTTGCTTGCTTCAGGAGGATATTTCAGTGGATCAAATATCAAGGCTAAAAAATGTTTCCTGATAGCCTTAAATTTTCCCTTTGGTAATTTGCTTTGTCACCCTGCTGATACTCGTAAACAGTTCCTTTCTGTATTTATATGTTTAAGTCCCAGTCCTTACTTGTTATTCACACTTTCCAAACAGTGGTAGAGTTCTGGCTGGTTGAGTTATAATAGAACCCAGAATTTTGTTCCCCTAGTCTCCTTTGTGATATCAAAGAAGAGCAGATCATTCTGTGTTTGTTTCTATTCATCTTGTACATTGAAAAAAGTGGTATCTTTCCATTAGGCACTTAGGAACAAAATGATTTCTAGCAATTTGTGGTTTATTATTGTTCAAAATTTGCTAATTATGTGCAAATCAAAGTTTTCCTTTCTACTCACCTAATATGTCAATTTTCAGTTCTACTCTGCTTATTAATCTTAAACATTGAAATAATGCCTGTGCTCTCGTCTGTGAAAGGCCTCTTACCTCATCAAGCACAATTTAAATTAAGAGCCACCCACTGTAATGGTGTTTGTTGATCCTAATTATAGTGTTTCCACAAAATTAAAGGACCATTGGGATTCTTTTCTTACAGCATTGCCTTTGTAATTTAATAATCTTTGAGGTAGGGTGATGTATTTCATAGCTGCTTGTTCTCTACTTGTTGAAAAGAATTATTGAAAATTGATTTGATTAGATGTATCTTCCTTGATATTTGATCATTAGAGCAATTGTGCTTGGGTCTGGATTCCTGTTTACCCTTGGAGAAAAAAGAAACTGGAAGGAAAGCGTGATTATTTTCTACACATGTGAGACCTGCTTTTCGTGGCGTATATCATCTGAAATAAGACAGTGGAGACACCCAAAGAAGAATAATGGGTAATTCCAAGTTCAGTTCCTCCCTACCTGCCAAAAATAAAACAGTACAAGATATCTTCCCAATACTACAGAGATATGTACATTAGAGATGATGGACAGATAGATCCTGTAGAAAGCTAGAGTCAGTAGAATGGAATTTTCCACCCAGGATAGCTGGGATAAGACGTAAGTGAACAAATTAGATAAAAATAATACCCAACCAGAACACTTGCTCCTTCATTGATCCAAACCTTTGCAAGTATCAAAATAAGTTTAGTTAAGGATCAGTCTTCATTTCCCCGTGGTTTAAATGTGGCTTCTACTCCTTCCCACCATCACTGCAACCCTCCAATCAGGCCCTCCACAGACTTTTCCTATAGGGAGGTTGATGATATCTCCATATTCTATAACCTCTACCCTTTACAATTAGGAGATCCTATGGCAGAGTTCAGCACCTCCAACAATCTCTGTATTGGCATTTGATTGTAGTTTAAACAAATGTTAGTCCTGGGGCATGTGATTCACCCTGGGATCCATTAAGAGTATTCTACAGCAGTGAGGCCTACCCTTCAGGATGCTGAAACTACTGCACATCTGCCATTGTGAAGGGAGGAGTGCAGAGAGATGCCTACTCACCACAAAGAGGAGTTAGAAAGGGAGAGGATAGCTCCAGGCCACCCTCAAAGCCACTTGCTTTAATAGATAGATAGATAGATAGATAGATAGATAGATAGATAGATAGATAGTGAAGGTTGGATCAGAGCTTTCCCAAAGTTTGTGGAGGTTAAAGATGTTATGATAGGGCTGTAGTGTTTATACAAAAGTGGGGGCTAGCATTGTGAACTCTGGGTTTCCATGGAACTGCATAGAGGAGAGGAATGGGGTTTTCATCCCCTCTCTGAACTGAAAGAAAAATTGCTGGTGACCAAGACAGAGGAGATGGGGGGAGTAGGGCTTGAAGGCAGGCAATATGCTTAGGAAGAACTGAGCTCTTTGTAAGAGTGGCCCCAAAAGGTTAAAAAAAATCATCAAACTCCATGTAAGCGCTGACTTTCAGGAGTTTAACCACATGGAACCTCTAAGCCTTCTAATGTTTGCCTATTGCTACCCAGGAGAGAGACCGTGATTCTAACTTCCTTTCCACTCTTCCTAAGCTCACAGCCAGAATGGTCCTCTCAGATCAGTTCCCTAGGTGTTCTGCTGCTGCAGGCAAGAAGGACAGCCACAAATCACTTGACTTTCCTATGGCTCAGTCACCTCAAAGCAAGTAAGAACTGTGCCAGGAACCTCTCTGTGAAAAAAACCAGACACTGCGGCTGAGCTGAGCTGTACTGAATTAGTAAATTAAGTGCACATGTGCCTAGAGAGACAGTGGTGGTGGTTTTGTTTTTTAAAAGAGTAGAAAATAAAATTAACCACTCCCGACTACATTCCATAATATTATTGCTTTAAATCTTTAGAGCCTTCCTTTATTCCCTTCAGAAAACAAGCTGAGATTTGTGGCAAAACATCCAGACATCTATCTACTCTCCTTAGCCAAATGCAGGGAGTTCCTTTCAGCAAGGCTCATAGATGCTGAAGGATTTGAACTATGCTTCACTATGGGCACAGTGAAGCTGTCACTTTACGAGCCAACCCATGTATGCGGCAACACGTTGCTTGCTCCTGTGCTCACAGCAGAGTATAACAAATTGTGACTCAGGCAGCCAGAAATTGTCACCTGGTTTTCCACTGCTCTGGAGGGAGATACATCCTTTGTCAGCACTATACTTGGTCCGGTGTTTCTCCCCTACTATGCTGGTGAATAGGGGAGAGGTATGCAAAGGATATTTCCTGGGCTTCACCCATTCTCTGACCCATCACACCCCCACAGACAAGGAGACAGGGCATAGCAGCCATTTGGACACTACAACTCAATCCATGTTTAGTTGCCGCAGATAAGATAGCAGGCAGAGGGGAGTAGGGCACACTTTACTCCCCTTATTTCCCCATGTAGGCATGCAGAACAGGCCACAATCTGACTCTATGACTAGCAATAGTAAGGTGGTGGTGGGACATAGTCCATGTCCTCCTGTTCACTTTACCCATCCAGGGATTTTCTCCTTAGTGTTTCATCACCAGTCTTGTTCTGGGCATTACTAAAGCACTCATCACCATTGCATGTAGGCAACAGGGAGGTAAAATCTCAGAAGGTGACTTTGTTATGTTGTGGGCTACCTTCTTTCAGTCCTCTCTCTTCAAGGCTTTGTATAGCTCTGCCCCTAACTGCTCTCAATTCTAAATGCTTTACTATATGTTGCACCTCCTTTCACATCATTGCTTCCCCTAGCCCTCCCGTTTTTCATGTTCTCCATTCTCAGACTAGAGCTGTGTGTCATTGAGAGGTATTTGGTAGATTTATGCACACAACTTTTTGTGGTTTCTTTTCAGGTTTGCACCCCCTCAAGTTTTAGTTTATTTTCTGTTTTAGCTGGTTTTGTACTGATGCCATCAGAGAAGTCAAATTTCTGCATGTTGTCAATTAAACATCTCCTTCTCGTGCATATTTCACTTAAAAAAACCCCCAATAAGTTCTACATCCTTAAAATTCTTGCAAGGAATGGCTTTTGTTAGGGTCTCTTCTTTCCGTTTCAATGAGCCTCATAGAAGCATCTGAACACCTGAACTCAATGTTGTCGAATGGAATTAACTCTTCAAGACTAAAACTTTCTCTTAGTAAAATTTTCCTTTACAATCCACTAACCCATCCTGAGCTGTCTCAAGCATTTGTGCGTGGCATATGCAAGATTTTTTTTTCTAGAAATGATGGCATTCCAGTCAACAGCTGCTCATGACTTTAGAATTGAAGTGTTGGAGGTAAAATGACCATCCTACCTACATACCTAATGATGGATGCATTAGAAATATAATAGACAGGGATATTTTAATGTCTTAGTTCAACCTTCTCTGTCTCAAATATACCAGAAGTTTGCCTTTCCCCCATCTCACATAAAATTACTTCAAAGACTCAAGGCTGCTGACTTGCAACTTTGGGTGGCAAAAATAAAAACTAGAGTTACAAAATTAAACCAAGAGTATGATTCCATTAACTAAATGTAAACTTCAGGAATGGGCTCCATTGCTCATGACTACTGTACTGCTGAAGGACAAGAAGAATTATGAATGCATTTGTTTCTGTCTATAATCCTTTAATTTACAATCTTTTGCCTTTGTAAGAATAATTGCAAACCTAGAAGTAGGTCTCCCAAAGCGCATTCCTCACTAGAGCAAAATCAGCCCAGAATTTCAGCTGATGACAAACTGTTGCTCAGAATTAACACTGAGTTAATAGGATCCATAGATATTTGTCTCAGATTATTGATTAATTTTATGTTTGATTTTACTTCCCTTGGTGAAATTAATCACATTCCTCAAACTAGATGGCTAACACCTCATCACTTTGATGTAATGAAATCAGCTATTAAATTCTGCACACTCAGTTCTGGTATTGATTTATTGATGGCTCTATTGGTTACCCTTGTTCAAGAGAGACACAGGACATGTGAGAGCAGTGACACCTACAGGGAAGTTGTGGCTCTACAGAGCATTTACTTTAGCAAAGTACCAATAAGTGAGGTTTGTTGTTATATTTGTTTTAATAAATATCAGTTTAACTCCACATGCTTCAAAAATTGCTAGGAATAAAGATGTGTGGGTAGCATCTAATCTGTAAACTATTTCAGGGCATATGCACACCACAGCAAAGTCATCAACTTTTTTTTCTTTCCTCCAGATCCATGAAGACCTATCAGTTATTTTCAGATACATGTTTAGGGTTTGAACTATTTTTGACTCAAATAGAGAGTGTGCCTTTTGCCAGAGTCATCAGCAAGCAAACAGGATGAGAAATAGAAAACATTAATAAAACCAGTGTATGCAGCTGTGTGAAGTGTTTGGTGCAGTAGCCAGAAGTGGCTCCAGATGCTGCAGAAACAGGAAACAGGCCAGGAGGAGCATAAAAAAGAAGTATGTAATTCTAGGGTGTGTTTAACACCAAGCAAGGGATAGAAAAGATGCATGAATAGCAGGGACAGGTCTCGGGCTGCAAAGTGCAGCTCCTGATCCAAAAGTTCTTCCAAGTTTGGGAATGTTCGGCTGTAAGCAACAGTTGACTCTAATATTGTGCATGACCAGCTGGTGAACAGTAACCACAAGACATAGACCAGCCATTGTAGTGGGACGGACAACAACTGTACTTAAAGTCACTCAGTCCATCGTGCATTATCCCCAAGAGCAAGCTGAACATGGTACAAATGGGGGGCTGCATCCCATGTGTGGCTGGACTGGATTTAGCCTAAACATTATTTTTAAAAAATGTGGATTTGAACTGGAAAACTGGACTGGTTACAATGTAAAGTCCAGATTCTGTCACCTTTACCTTACCTTACTCTGATAGTACGACTGAAACTGGTGGGAGTACTCACAGGTAAAGGTACTCAGAGTAGCAGCCGTGTTAGTCTGTATTCTCAAAAAGAAAAGGAGTACTTGTGGCACCTTAGAGACTAACAAATTTATTAGAGCATAAGCTTTCGTGAGCTACAGCTCACTTCATCGGATGCATTTGGTGGAAAAAACAGAGTAGAGATTTATATACACACACACAGAGAACATGAAACAATGGGTTTATCATACACACTGTAAGGAGAGTGATCACTTAAGATAAGCCATCACCAACAGCAGGGGGGGGAAGGAGGAAAACCTTTCATGGTGACAAGCAGGTAGGCTAATTCCAGCAGTTAACAAGAATATCAGAGGAACAGTGGGGGTGGGGTGGGAGGGAGAAATACCATGGGGAAATAGTTTTACTTTGTGTAATGACTCATCCATTCCCAGTCTCTATTCAAGCCTAAGTTAATTGTATCCAGTTTGCAAATTAATTCCAATTCAGCAGTCTCTCGTTGGAGTCTGTTTTTGAAGCTTTTTTGTTGAAGTATAGCCACTCTTAGGTCTGTGATCGAGTGACCAGAGAGATTGAAGTGTTCTCCAACTGGTTTTTGAATGTTATAATTCTTGACGTCTGATTTGTGTCCATTCATTCTTTTACGTAGAGACTGTCCAGTTTGGCCAATGTACATGGCAGAGGGGCATTGCTGGCACATGATGGCATATATCACATTGGTAGATGCGCAGGTGAAGGAGCCTCTGATAGTGTGGACACAAATCAGACGTCAAGAATTATAACATTCAAAAACCAGTTGGAGAACACTTCAATCTCTCTGGTCACTCGATCACAGACCTAAGAGTGGCTATACTTCAACAAAAAAGCTTCAAAAACAGACTCCAACGAGAGACTGCTGAATTGGAATTAATTTGCAAACTGGATACAATTAACTTAGGCTTGAATAGAGACTGGGAATGGATGAGTCATTACACAAAGTAAAACTATTTCCCCATGGTATTTCTCCCTCCCACCCCACCCCCACTGTTCCTCTGATATTCTTGTTAACTGCTGGAATTAGCCTACCTGCTTGTCACCATGAAAGGTTTTCCTCCTTCCCCCCCCTGCTGTTGGTGATGGCTTATCTTAAGTGATCACTCTCCTTACAGTGTGTATGATAAACCCATTGTTTCATGTTCTCTGTGTGTGTATATAAATCTCTACTCTGTTTTTTCCACCAAATGCATCCGATGAAGTGAGCTGTAGCTCACGAAAGCTTATGCTCTAATAAATTTGTTAGTCTCTAAGGTGCCACAAGTACTCCTTTTCTTTTTTAGGTAAAGGTACTGTCTAGCATGAATAAGGCGGGAAGAAAGTGGCCCTAAATATTTTATAGGACTTAGACTGGATCATATTCATCAAAGTTATAACTGAGACCAGTCATGGTTTTCAAAGAATTTGGTGGATTTTATTACAAAGTAATCAAGTGCTTTTCTTCCTCCCCTGTTATCTCTGCCCCAGAGAAGTAACTGGTGGACACGAATATACTGGAATCACTCCCTTTCCGCAAAATGTGGGCACATGTGTTAACTGGGTTTTGAATATTCACATCTGTACCCAGTAACACAACACAGTTTTAGCCTAACTCCCATCAAGGTATATATATTTACTAAAGATACAACGTGGGCATACACTATTTGTTCAAGGGGATAACAGACTCACAGATAAAAAGAAATGGAACTAAGTGAATCAATGAAAGCTGTTAAATGCTAGCTTCAGATTTCATTTACACTGATGCAAATTCAGTCACACCACTGACTTCAGTTTGGATTTTTAAATGAAATGACTCCAGTTTAACACTCATGTAACTGAGATCAGAATGTGATTCCAAAGAATTTGAGGAGAATCTTCTTTATGCAGAGCTTATAAACTAATGGGTCAAAAGGACTCCCACAAGGCAGCAAAAGAAGATGCAGTGGGGACAAACTATTCTGGAAAGAACTAGACAGGCTATTGGAGGGTGACGCATTTGAAGATTTGAGGAACCTGTTTGATGGCACATTCTTTACTTAAGGGATGTGAGGAAGTTTTGTGCACTACAAAATTTATCTCTAACGTAACTTCATCAGTCCCAATGGAATTAGAATAGGGTGAAATAGGTATGTGGACTAACTAAGCCATATATAGGATCCCAGACAAAGAAAAGGAGGAAGGAGGGATAATATACTGGATGCTCACTCACCACAATTGTGTTATGACACAAGGGTAAGGTCAGAGCCCTTCAGCTTCCTAGAAGTCAAGGGAGAGTAATTATTCAAACTGTTCTTCATCAGCATTGTTTTTGCATATAATTACTTTTGTTCCATTTTTGTAATAGCAATTACATGAGTCCCATTACCCATGTAGTCATATATGCGTGCATAATTAAAACCTGCATCAGCCAGACAGGATCATCCAGGCAGTCTGAACTAGCCAGGAAGGGCCCCTAGTTCTGTTCCCAGCTACACTTTTGACAGACTGCATGAACTTGGAAAAGTCACTTCACTTCTCTGCTGCTCAGTTTATCTCCATGAGAAGTACTAATTTCCCAGAGTGTTGTGGGGTTAACAAATACATGTTTTAAAGCTCCTCAGATGATAGATATGCAATGGCTTCATGCTGTTTCATAATAGCCATTTTGCACATGTTTAAAGATCTGATCTTTAAAATCAAAATACACATAATAAAATAATATCACACTGAGGCTAGCCCAGGGAGAGTTGCAGTTCCTATGCCTTCAGGATAATTAGTTAAAGCATTGTTACAAATGAGCTTATCTGCTCGACACATACAGATTTGCAGAACACATTTTCCTATTTTGGGAGATAAGGGATGCAATTTATTGATTTTTATTTTATATTATAGTGAAGTTGGCACCAAAGCAGTTGTATCTCAGCAGGACCCACTAGTGCCTGCGGCACCGCAGACTGTTGTACTAAATCAGCTTGAGGATTGTCACTTAGTTGTGCATCTTTTGTGGGTGTCCGTTAAACTGAAATGGGAGAAGACCACACACAGACTAGCTAACTTATATCAGATGTCAAACTTGATATACAGCTAATGAGGGCTGCAGGCACCTAAGCAAAGATGCTTCATGGACCAAACTATTTCATCAAGTGATTTGAATAAAAGAAGGGGGGGGGAGTTGCTGTCATTTTTTTGCTTTTATATCAAGAGTCCAGGGTCGCTCTGAGTCTGGGATATTCATTATATTCCTTCCCTTGGGTAATACTGAAAGGGCACAGAATGTCAGCAATCATCCCCTTTGTGTCTTAGTGGCAAGTTTATGACTGAAGGATTACCTCACTAATATGTGTTTAAATGAGGAGCTGGCAACGTTAGTGGTATTTAAAAGAGCTCTGGCATTTGAAACAGTCGACAACAAGCGATCATGCTAGTAAACAGGAACCTTATTGATGTCAGGCTGGTTTTGAGAGTGAAGGCTTTAATGACAGCTTTGGTCTGACACTTACTTTTAATCTCCTGGAAGGCTGTTTTGTGCTGAATGTGGAACAGATCAGCTCATAAGCTGAAAAAGATGAAAAAAGTAAAGGTCTGCTGAAAAAAACATTTAAAAATAGCCCATGTCTTTGTTATTAATATTATCTATGATTAGTGAGAACTACTGGCTGTTTAAAAATCTAACTTTCGTTATACCACTTCAGGTGTTCGTTTACTTTTTGCATTTCTTTCTGGAAACAGGGCATGTCTACATTGCAATTAAAAATCTTGCAAGTGGGGAAATATTGCCTCTTAGAGATGCTCGGGGTCGTGGTAAGTTTTTGTTTTGTTCTGTGTTGTTAAGAGGAAATTTAACTACAGAGTTGACATTCCCTGTGTAAGTTTCCCAGACCTGAAGAGGAGCTGTGTGTAAACTCAAAAACTTATATTTTATTGGACGATCTGCTGGTGAGAAAGAAATTACCTCATTTACCTAATCTTCTTCAGCAAAAGTGGCAAAGAGTCCTGTGTCACCTTATACACTAACAGACATATTGGAGCATAAGCTTTCATGGGTGAAAACCCACTTTGTCGGATGACATGCATCCGACGTATTCACCCACGAAAGCTTATGCTCCAATACGTCTCTTAGTCTATAAGGTGCCACAGGACTCTTTGCCACTTTTACAGATCCAGACTAACATGGCTACCCCTCTGATTCTTCAGCAAGTTCTCCAAATCCTCTCTATTCCTACTATGAACACTCTACTCCAAGACTTGTTTATTTCTCACTCAAGCTACTGTAACTTCTACCTGTGGAAACTGCAACTCTCACTTTGCCAAAGATGAGGCAGAGTCAGTGCACCACAGCTCCAAGGAGTACCTTCTCTAGAGCTGGTTGGGAATTGTTTTGTTGGAAAATGTGGTTGTTTCCTCAAAAACAACTTTTTATGGGAACATATTGGTTAAAAAAAAATATCAGGAATTTTCTTAGGTCCAGAAGTCAGAGACCAAACAACAGGGGGTACTCACTAGAGATATGGGACACCCAGCTTCGAGTTCCTGCTCCACCTGATCCCTTGCTCTGACCAACGAGGATCTCCTGCGTCCGAGGTGGGTGCCCTCATGATCGGATTATAGCATCAGTGTCTATGTGATGGGGTGTACCACACTGGAGGGAGGAGTTAGAGGAAAAGCCTGGCTCAGTGGGAGGTCTACTGGGGGAGGGATCTGACTTTTTGAGCTATCTGTGAGAAGGAAGAAATGGCTGGGATCAGAAACTGCATTGAAGGAAGAATCAGCTGGGCTACAGCATAGCCAGATACCAATTGTCAGACCCTCCTGAGGGAGCTAGACCTGAGGCAGAACTTTTTTTGTTTCATAAGTAGTTTGGCTCCCCTTTGTTTGGGGAAGAGTCAGCTGGGGAAATGACTGAGAAAGGCCATTACAGGAAGCAACCTAGGGTCAGGGATACATACGAGGGTCTGCAACAGACCTCATCTGCTTCATTTAGGCTGAAACCCAGAGAAGAGGGCAGGCCCGGGTGCCCCTGCTGGTCCATCTACGGTGAGGATGTGAAGATTTTTGAGCCAACAGCTGGCAGACCCAAAAGTCCAAAGTTAGGCTGAACCTCCCGCATAAGGCTGCCAGAACGATCAGTGGTATGTTGGACTCAGGTTTCCCAAGAAAGGAAAGGACTAAAAATGACTCAGCTGGAGAGATGAATCACAAGAAAAAAAAGCAGACTACTGCTGTGCCAGAACGTCATCAGCAAGAGGCACAAAGGAAGAGAGCTGGCTATGCCAGATCCAGTTACCTGGGGTGCAGCAGCCAGCGAGTCACAAGTTTACACTCTCTCTCTGGCCCAACAAATATTTAATTCTTTATGCAAAACAGAACAGCTTCAACAGGAAAGATCAACTCTGTAGCCTGGTGTTTAGTGTGGGAGACATTAAGTTCAAGTCCCTGCTGTCTCTGATTCAGTGCAAAGACCTGCACCTAGGTCTCTGACATCCTAGATGATTACCCCGACCATTGGGATATTCATGAGTTGATCGCTTCCTGCTCCCCCACACCAAATTTTTGAAAGACCTAGTTTTTGCTCCGCTGCAGAAGGAAAACAAACATCAAAATCTTGACTTTTTCACAAAACCAAATTCTTGTTTTCCGGCCAACACTGGATGTTCTGATTTCTCTCCTAGAGGGCAATTCCTCTGTAGTATACACAGAGATGCATGCTACTCCTTTTCAGAGGAGCAGCAGAGGGCAGAACTAAACCCATACCTCAGGAATCCTAACCTATCCAGCAGGATCCTGCAAACTGGAGATAGACAGCTGGTGTCCTTGCTTCATCTCAAAGTGTTGTCCAGAGCAGAATTTTGTGTAAATATGAACCACAACTGAAATTCCATTCACTGGTACTTAAAACATAACTGCAAACATAACCATATCCATCTGAAAAAGAGGTTTCAGTACCTATTTCACAACAGGTTCCATCTCCACAGTGAGCTGCCGCAAAACCTGACACAAAAAACTTCCACTCTGCGTAGTGAGAATTATGGATCTACATCTCGGTCTCTGAATTGAGCTCACAAAGCATTTACATGGACTAACATCATCAAAATGCCATTAGAAGGCTTCAATATTGCAAAATCTAGCTAGACCCCGGATGTTGCAATTAGTTTTCATTTGACATACTTGACATAAAAAGTGCAATCTTGACAGCACAGGTGGAGAGACATCTATTTTTAATAGCTTTTGATTCACAAGCAGAAATATCATTCAAACACTGTTTTGGCTCTTTGGATTTGATGTCAAACAAGATTTCGAATGTTGGCAAGTGCTTCTTAAAACGTCTAAATCTTTCAGGTGAGCTAATATGGCCAAAGGGTTTAACTTTTTTCTTATGTCGTTTCATATGATGCAGAGGAAGGGAAAAAAAAGCAGAGTTGCTGCTGAATGGTTCCCTCTTGATCCATTTTTTGGATGAAGAGCTTGATTTTCAAAATACATATTTGTTCTTAGTTGTTTGGTGCCAGCATGCCCCACATAGCCTGTTTAGAGGGTATGTATGACACATGACAGAGCATGGTGTTTCTACATTTGACTGACAGAGCCCTATTTAAGGCCTCTGTACCATAGTGGATTCTTCCCAGTAATATTCCTTAAAAAGCATCCTACCTTCAAAGGATCTCAGAGCACTTTGTCAGTATTAGTCAAAGTCTTGCCACATTCCTGTGACATATGACAACATTACTAATCCTCTTACAGAGACTGAGGTGAAGTGAGATGTCCAAGATACAGAGTCTGTGTCAGAGCTCGAAATTAAACCCAGACCTCTGCTCTGTGCTACAACCACTAGATCATACTTGCATTCTTAAAATAGGTCCTTATTTTTCTCCCAAAATTCTCATGATGGCAGCTCCATCTGCTGCTTCCAACTTGCTGGTAATTATCTGGTTCCAGTCTTCCTTCCCACTTTTTCCCCCTTCAATAGACAGCACGAAACAGAATGTTATGGGTGATAGAAGGAGAAGTGATGCCTTTACCTCTTTCCTTTTTTAAAACAAAACAAAACCCGCCACTCTCTAATAAAAGTACCCAGAACTAGTACTACCTGTAGTAGAAAGGAAGAGCCTGAAGCATGGCCTGGTGTGAGGCCTGAATCAAAGTAGGCAAAAATTATACTAAAAAGAAAAGGAGTACTTGTGGCACCCTTAGAGACTAACAAATTTATTAGTTAATTATTATTAATAAATTTGTTAGTCTCTAGGTGTCACAAGTACTCCTTTTCTTTTTGCGAATACAGACTAACACGGCTGCTACCTCTGAAAACCAAAAATTATACTATGAGCAACAGTCGGGCAGTGTCAAAAGCAGATGCTTGCCTGCAAGTCAGTGTCCAGTACACAAACTCGGCACCGGTATTGCTAGCATTGCTACAAAAAGTACTGCATATGTAAACACATTCCAGCAGGCCAGCATAAGAACACCCCAACCTAGCACACGATAAAATGGTTTGACAAAAGTGATGGTGATATTTTGTCTGAAACATCAGGAGTAAAGGTATAAAGACAGGTGGTGAATAGGAACCTTTTGGGGGGGGGGGAAGAGAAGCAATAACCTGACCCTTGTGGCTGTTCCTGGGGAAAGAGAGAGCTCCCCAGGCTCACAGCCCCCCAGGCTAGCTATCTCTGCCTCTGGATTAGACCAATCAGAAGCTGTTCCACAGCTGCATCCTAGAATACATTTTCCTGAACCAATCCTATTGTCCCCAGAAATTTAAACAGGAGCCATCTCCCTCCCATCCCCTCACTACCCCCTCTTTAACTGCATTATTCTTATCTAAAAAACCAGGCCCCCAAGCTTCTTTCCCACCATGTAGCACTTTTACATAGGTGCTTTAAGAAAGATTTAAACCATAAACCCTTACTAACAGACAGTTTTAAAAAGTTTCCCCCTATGTTTTTAGTGAGGACAATTTGAAGCTGTAGCAAAAGCAGCTTTGTTAGCCAGTGAATTAGAGATAAAGAAGGCTGTTAGATGCCCAGAACAGAAAGATAGGAAGTTTTTTCTTTTCCAACTTTTTAACAAATGCGAGTAAAAGTTATATTACGTTCTGTAAAGGAATAAGATATACTTTATAAGCACTTGAAAAGACAAGACTATTTGTAGAAACAACCCTTTATTTAACACCCCAGGGTTAAAGCCACAGACAACAGGTTATCAACGTAATTTATAGTAATACAAAAAAAAAAAGTTTCCCCATATGTTTTTGCTAACATTGGTCATTTTTAGTGAGGACAATATGAAGCAGCATTTTTATGTTAGAGGATTATAAAGAACACGTTCAAAGACAAGCGATTTGAAGAAACATCCCTCCATTTCAGAGTAGCAGCCATGTTAGTCTGTATCCGCAAAAAGAAAAGGAGTACTTGTGGCACCTTAGAGACTAACAAATTTATTTGAGCATCAGTTATCGGATGCATCCAATGAAGTGAGCTGTAGGTCACGAAAGCTTATGCTCAAATAAATTTGTTAGTCTCTAAGGTGCCACAAGTCCTCTTTTTCTTCATCCCTCCATTTATCACTTTTACATATGTGATTTAATAAAAAAATAGCATCCAGAAAAACCCCAAGGTTAAAATCATACACACACAACCAGTTTATAAAAGTAATTTATAGTGATAAAAAAAGATTTTCCCCCTATGTTTTTGCTAACATTAGTCACTTTTTAGTAATTTGAAAATTTGAAAAACAATTTGAAAAAGCCTCTTTAAGTTAGTGGAATAACCCCCATCACCACTTTTTAACAAATACAAGTGAAAGTTATAGGAATTTTAGATTAGAGATCGGCAACCTTTGGCCCGCGGCCCACCAGGGTGAGACGGACTGATTTGTTTACCTGCCGCGACCACAAGTTTGGCCCATCGCAGCTCCCACTGGCTGCGGTTCGCTGCTCCAGGCCAATGGGGCTGCGGGAAGCGGCAGCCAGCACATCCCTCAGCCCACACCACTTCCTGGAGTCCCAAAGGATAAATGTTTAATGCAAAATGTTGAACGTCTTCTTTGTTCAGCAAATTACAAAATCTTGCTAAGAAAAACACTAAAAGTTAGAGCGTAACTTGGGAACAAAACAGGGTGTGTTGTAAAATAAAATAAAGATGCATGTTTTAAATAAAACGTCACTTGAAAATAACAGTGAAAAGCATGTTTTTATTAAATTCAAGGGGTGTGGTGTTTGTCAAAAGAGAATTAGGTTGCCTCCATAGTATACTTGTAGTTGGGTTACAGTTTGTCAACAACAAGAGAGATATGGGCGGCCTGTTCCTAAAGGACCCCTCACCCCTGGCACTTGTGCATGTGTGCTGTTGCAGCATCTGGACCATTGCAAAGCAGCCCCAGACCCCCTTTCAAATCATACCATCTTCTGCTTCGGTGGTACCTTTTCATTTTCCTCCAGGCCCTCTGCCTTCGGACTTAATCATGACATCTCTGATTTCAAAAATGTCTCAGGTCTCTCATCTACTGATTGGTATTATTTAATGCTGTACAGCAGCGTTTGGCAACATTTGGCCCGCAGCCCACCAGGGCAAGCCTCCTGGTGGGCGGGGCCGGTTTGTTTACCCACCAAGTCCGCAGGTTCGGCTGACTGCAGCTCCCACTGGCCGCGGTTCACTGCTCCAGGCCAATGGGGGCTGTGGGAAGCAGTGACCAGCACATCCCTCAGCCCACACCGCTTCCTGCAGCCCCCATTGGCCTGGCACAGTGAACCGCAGCCAGTGGGAGCTGTGATCAGCCAAACCTGCGGACATGGCAGGTTAACAAATCGGCCCAGCCCGCCATGGGGCTTACCCTGGCAGGCTGCATGCCAAATGTTGCTGATCCCTGCTGTACAGCATCTAGGTTACAGTTTGCATAAAAGTGTTATATAAAAACAAAAAAAAAATTCTCTAGGATCCCCAGACATGGTAATAATAAACAAAATTGTGATTGTTGCTTTGCAGGCCCTGCTACAAATTATCTCCACGTATGTAACCCTGCAGTGTTTTTATTAAACTTATTTTTTATTTCTGATAGTCAGTTGTATGGAGGAGATAATACCTCGTAAAGTGGAAGTGTTTCTAAATGACAAATGCTTGCCCAGGCTAAAGCATAACAATTAACAAAAAAGGGCTAACTACAAATCTGTTTAACTAAATAAGTTATCAGTATTCCCCCTAAAACTCAGGACACCTCTCTTATCCCCATGTCCTGCTCTCTATCGTTGTGTCTTTTGTCTTTTTTTCCAAGGCGGTGTTAAAAGTGGAAGCGTATGCTATCAAGCGTGCGGGCTAAACCCAGGGTTGTGAGTTCAATCCTTGAGGGGGCCATTTAGGGATTTGGGGCAAAAATTGGGGATTGGTCCTGCTTTGAGCAGGGGGTTGGACTAGATGATCTCCTGAGGTCCCTTCCAACCCTGATATTCTATGATTCTATATGCACACCTATCTGGGGATGGATAGGCCAACACTTTAAAAACAAGCTAACACTATATTTTTGTCCTCTGGTCAATTCAATTGGGTTAAACTCTAAAAAACAAACTAACACATTTTTAGAAACACCTTTAATCATATCTTCTAAAGTTTATTTTATTATTGTAAAACCCTTCCCTGCACTTGCTAAAGCAAGTTTGTTTGTCTTTGGTTTACATTTAAAAAAACAGTAGAAAAGAAGAATGTGTGTGTGATGATGGGAGACTCCTTATCTCTGGTTTTAAAAAAAAAAAAGTTTACTGTTTCACACAAGCAGCTTTTTCTTTGGTTTTGTATAAACCTAAACTTTAAAACGTGGGGGATTTAACTGTACCGTAATTTTTAAAGCTTTCTTTACAATTTACAGGTAAAGCTGGTTTTGTTTGGTTATCTTTTTGTATTCATTTATATATTAAGTCCATATAAACAGTTAAAAAATAGCTTGTACGTTACCTATGTTTCAGCCCACAGGCTGCAAAAATTTAAGAACAAAAACAGTCTAATAATGCAACAGAAAAATTCATACTAAAATCTGAAATTCCTAAGTAAATGAAAGCTTAATCTAACTTTCACTTGTATTTGTTAAAAAGTGTGTGTATGTCAGGGGGGAAGCAGTCTTCTTTTCGCTAATCTACTAACTTAAAGAGGCTGTTTCAAATTGTCCCTATTAAAAAATGACCAATGTTAGTAAAAACATAGGGGAAAACCTTTTTTTTATTATTATTACTATAAGTTACTTTGATAAACTATTTGTCTCTGGTTTTAACCCTGGGGTTTTTCTGCATGCTCATTTTTTATTACATCATATATGTAAAAGTCTTAAATGAAGGATTGTTTCTTCAAATAGGCTTCTCTTTTCAAGTGTTTATAAAATATATCTTTATTCTTTACAAAGCTTAATATAACTTTCACTTGTATTTGTTAAAATGGGGTGCAGGGAGAGAAGCAGTTTTCTCATCTCTGATCCACTGACTGACAAAAGCTGTTTTTCCTAACTGTGCTTTTGTTTCAGAATGGTAGCTGTGTTAGTCTGTAACAGCAGAAAGAACGAGGAGTACTTGTGGCACCTTAGAGACTAACAAATTTATTTGAGCATAAGCTTTCGTGGGGTACAGCCCACTTCAAAATTGTCCTCACTAAAAAATAATCAATTCTAGCAAAAGCATAGGGGAAAACCATTTTTTAATCAATATAAATTACTTTTATAAACTGGTTGTGTGTGTGTTTGTGGTTTTAACCCTGGGGTTTTTCTGGATGCTATTTTTTTATTAAATCACATATGTAAAAGTGCTAAATGGAGGGATGTTTCTTCAAATATGCTTGTCTTTCAATGTGGTCTTTCTAATCCACTAATTTAGAAAGGCTGTTTCATATTGTCCTCACTAAAAAATGACAAATGTGTTAACAAAAACATAGGGGGAAACCTTTTTTTATTACTATTAATTATGTTGATATACTGCAAAAATAAAAGGAGGACTTGTGGCACCTTAGAGACTAACAAATTTATTTGAGCATAAGCTATCGGATGCATCTGATGAAATGAGCTGTAGCGCACGAAAGCTTATGCTCAAATAAATTTGTTAGTCTCTAAGGTGCCACAAGTCCTCCTTTTCTTTTTGCGGATACAGACTAACACGGCTGCTGCTCTGAAACCTGTTGATATACTGGTTGTCTGTGACTTTAACCCTGGGGTGTTAAATAAAGGGTTGTTTCTACAAATAGGCTTGTCTTTTCAAGTGTTCATAAAATATATCTTTATTCCTTTACAAAATGTAATATAACTTTTACTTGCATTTGTTAAAAAGTTGGAAAAGAAACAAACTTCTTATCTCCCTGTTCTGGGCAACTAACAGCCTTCTTTATCTCTAATTCACTGGCTAACAAAGCTGCTTTTTGCTGCAGCTTCAAATTGTCTTCACTAAAAACATAGGGAAAAACTTTTTGAAACTGTTTGTTAGTAAGGACTTATGGTTTTAACCTTTCTTAAAGCACCTATGTAAAAGTGCTACATGGTGGGAAAGATGCCTCGGG
Source organism: Dermochelys coriacea (assembly GCF_009764565.3). NCBI lineage: Eukaryota > Metazoa > Chordata > Testudines > Dermochelyidae > Dermochelys > Dermochelys coriacea. Next base: position 91,834,914 of record NC_050073.1, on the reverse strand, counting down.
GAGTCTGTTTTTTTAGATAAGAATAAGGAAGTTAAACTTGGGGGGTCGTGAGGGGAGGGGAGGGGAGGGAGATGGCTTTTGTTTAAATTTCTGGGGATGATAGGATTGGTTCAGGAAAATATATTCTATGACGCAGCTGTGGAACAGCTTCTGATTGGTCTAATCCAGAGGCAGAGATAGCTAGCCTGGGGGGCTGTGAGCCTGGGGAGCTCTCTCTTTCCCCAGAAACAGCCGCAAGGGTAGGGTTATTGCTTCTCTCCCCTTCTTCCTCCCTACCCCCACATACTTACCTCTCTCACTTACGGAAAAAAAGGAGCTTTCTCTGTCTCACTCAGCCATGTATTGTACTTACTAACAATGAAGGATCTTTTTACCATGTGCTTACTAACCAAGCTCCACTTTATAAAAAAATATGAAAATTCCCTTTATTCTACCATGTGCTCTCTTTTGACCTAATAACCTATCTTTATATTTTTCTTTATTTAATATTTCAAAATAACTCTTTCAATGCTCTTTTCTTAACCTACCTTTATATTTTCCTCTTATTTAACATTAAAGTTTTTTAAATGCTCCTTTCTTAAACTTCCTTTATATTTTTTCTTTTAATATTAATTTTTTTTAAATAACTCCTGTTTTTTTTAATTCCTTTTTAATTCTAACAAAAAATAATCTGTTTACCATGTGCTTACTGATCTTTACAACTAGCTACTCTGTATAAAAGATTTTAAAAATTCCTTTTTTTCTGTCATCTGCTCTCTTTCAACTTAATAACCTATCTTTATTTTTTTTCATTTCAAAATAATGGTTTTTAAATGCTTTTCTTAACTGACCTTTATATTTTCCTCTTTTATTTTAAAATAATTCCTGTTGTTCTCTAACGTCTTTTTAATTCTAACAAAAAAGGGCCTTTTTTATCATGTGCTTACTAACTTTTAAAATTATTGCTGCTTTCTTTTATTTAAAATAACCTCTCTTTCCTTTTTTCTTCTAGACCAAACCAAAATCTTACTTTTTGTAAATCGTTCATAACCAGCCTCTATTCCAGGGATCGGCAATGTTTGGCACGTGGCCCGCCAGGGGAGCTGCGATCGGCCGAACCTGAGGACACGGCAGGTAAACAAACCGGCCTGGCCCGGCCCGCCAGGGGACTTACCCTGGTGGGCCGCCGACCAAATGTTGCCGATCCTTGCTCTATTCTTTCATACTTTTTCTCTAAACTTTTCAAAACACAAGCACACAACATTCCCCCATCCAAAAATAATAATACTTTTTTTATTCAAAGTGGCCAACAGCTAAACCTAACCAAATATCTTTCTTCTTTTAAAACTTCTTTCTGTTAAGCTCTCTCATAATATTTAGCCAAACATATCAAAGCACAAGCACACAACATTCATCCGTTCAAACATAAAAAAATAATTTAAAAAAAAGTCCAAATTGCTGATGGAGCCAAACCTGTACGTGAACGGAAATGGAGATGGAGGGCTAAACATAAGTCCTAAACAGGGCGTGGAAAGCTGTCAAAAATATATGGTGATGAATACTATCGAGGTTATATTACTGATGACACTACTCATTGGTAATACTTGTGCTACTCATTAAATAAATGGTAAATTCTTCACTTGTTCTTCCAACTTAAAAAAGCAGAAGCAAAATGTCTCTACTGCAAGTGTCACATAATTATTTTGTGGTAGACTGAAATCTACAAATCATTGCTGAAGATGATGAAATTATAGTGTTAAGAAGCAAGAATACAATAATTGTCTTAAAATAACTTTAACAGAAGCATTTATCTAGGTTTTTGTAGATTTCAAATGCTTAATTATAATTATGCTTAATTGCATAATTATAATTAAGATTGATAGATTTTGGGTTCCTTTTTAATGGAATATGTAAGAATGTCAGGGTTTCCTTACCTACTTCTTGCTCTCCAAATATATTGCTGCACAGTACCGCACACATGGTCTCAGAACCTTTTTGAATAGTATGTGGCATTTAGGATGCATCTGCAGTTCACTTGAGACCTGTATTATATAGGCTGAGGAGAAATATCCCATTCTCTAATGCAGGGGTTCCCAAACTTGGTTCTTGGCTTCTTCAGGGTAAGCCCCTGGCAGGCCATGAGACACTTAGTTTACCTGAGCCGCTTTGTTTACATACGGCCGCTCACGGCTCCCAGTGGCCGCGGTTCACCCATGTTTCATCAGGGTTGAAGTCACATTGTTGGAGATTCAGAGTGTGGGTCCAAAAGGGCGTGCATGATTTCAAGCAATAGTGAGGGACATCACTGAGGTCCTGGTGAATGGACAGATGTTCGTTTTCCTCAATTTGCTGGACTTCCTGGATGGTTCTGGCATCACAATGAATGGATGGGAGAGCAATATGTGACAGCACAGGCAGTCAGGGTGTTAGAGTCAACTTGAGGATTCCAGTAATGCTTTGCATTGAAGTGTTCAGCTTTACATCAACAAGTCGAGTGTAGCTATTTCTGGTCTATACCAGTGCACAGTACTCGGCTATGGAGTACACAAGAGCTATTGCTGATATCCGTAGAACTTATGGTCCCAATCTTGTGCTTGGGAATTTCTGGACCAAGCTGATCATTGTCTTGGCAACTATCTTCTTGGGAAAACTATAGCTGTGATAGAGACTGACCATAAAGATAATCCAATTTTATTAAGGAATTTGGGGGTGAAGATTTAATACGACTTTGTCCTTGTTACACGTGGCATCAGTCTGATACTCCCCAACCCTTCTGGCCAAGGTAATGACCTCCAGAATGAGACTATTCACAAGAGGGAGGATACTGATCAAAATTCCCTGTGCTCAAAACACTCCACCGTGACTTTGGTGAAGCCAAAATGTAAGTCCCAAGGATGAGTAAAGTAGGCTCCATGTACATTTAAATACTGTGATGCTGGCAGAGCAGATGCCCATGCCAAAGCCCCAGGCCAGTTCACTTGTGTATTAGTATGGATCAAAATGATTGGTAAAATGTATAACAGTGTATTTGGTGTTTAAACTTCATGAAAACTAATGGAATGTTACATGCATTATTTTCATTTATTTGCAGGGATCCTAGTTTTCTGTGATAAAAAAACCAAAATTTTCCGATAAAAAAAAATCCAAGTTTTTCTGTAATTAAAATGAAACACTGAACTTTAGTTTCCCTAGCCACAATATGTATAGGTATCAGCTGAACACAATGTTTTTTTGATGTATTTAGAATTTTTAACTAAAGTCAAAGCCTACCAGTGTTTAACACTTTCCATGTGTTCTACAATTGTCTTATCTTCAAACCTAATCTACAGCCTTGCTGTATACAGTACAGAATAGCACATTCCTCTCAATGTGAAATTTGCCCTTGCCAGAGCCAGTGACACAGTCTTGAGGGGTGATTTTTAAAGTTTTTGGAATCTTTTCATAACTTTAATTACTCACATATGGAGGCTGAAGTGAAATTTGAGATGCATTAAAGCATGAACCCCTATATGCCATTGAATAACTGTATACTCTAATGAATTTCTTCCAGTGTATGTTTAAATTTATGTAGATAAGGTGCATTGAAACCAGGACCTGCAGCCACAAGACGGGGAGGTTGCACGCATTGAATAAGTGACACTGGTACTTTCAGTGAAATTTACTTACTATATGTTTTATTTTTTCACAAATGTAAAAACTAAAGGTTCTCTGTAAAAATGCAAAATTCCATGTTTTTCTATGGCAAATGGATTTTCAGGATCCCTGCTTATCTGTATCCTGTTAATATAGTAGCAAATGCTTACACTGTATATACCTCTGTAACTAAATAACCTAACAAAGGAGAAAGAAGCCTTGTGGAATGCACATGAAGAACTTTAACAGAAAAGTGCTAATTTCAAAGCAAGTGGTCATTGTGTGTAATGACTGGAGGTCAAAGACTCTAAATGAATTCCTCACTCTCTTTCATCAATGGAAGAGCCCATGTGGGTAGTGACCCTGGCAGCTTCTTTTTTGTGAGAAGCTATAAGTATGGTTTGAGGGAAAGATCCTGCCTCTCTGGGTGGTGTGAATTCTAACAGGCTAGAATAACTGAATGAGAAGACAGAGATCCCCAGAATAATTCTGGGTAACCCTGAAAGACTTTTGGGAAACTGGCAGATTAATTCCAAATGGTACCAGAGATGCAGCATAGATGATGACTCACCTCATATTTTACCTGCTTTAACCTCTCAGTGACTCTCATTCCTTTTTCTAAAGGGTTATTGACTATGTTAGTTTACTGTAAAATTGGCTACCAATTTTATCTTTGATGTAAGATCTAGGGTACCAATCAATCTGAAGTAAGTGACTGGTCTCTTGGGACTGGACACAACCTAAGTGTAGTGAGATTTTTCATGTAAGTGACCTTTTATCGCAAAGTCCAGTTTTCTAGAATAAGAGATAGACTGGAGAGTCTAAGGGGACTGTCTGGGACTCCATGGTAAGACTGGTACAGTGATCCAGGAGTTCACATTTGTTACTGGCTTGGTGAAATCTAATTATAGAACACAGCACCAGTTTGGCATGTCTGCCCCGTTTTCTGACAGTCTGCCTTAAGATAGGCACTCTCAGTCATATGTCCATCCAGACATTTTAACAAACATATTGTCCTGATTTTAAGAAGTACTGAACACCCATAACTCCCACTGAAATCACCTGGCAGTCGCAGGTGCTCAGTGTCACAGTTTCAGCAAAACTGCACCTCTACTCCCCTCCTCTATAGTCCCTCGAGGGCACCCACTCAAGGTTTCCAGCTCCCTGCTATCACCTCTTGGGCAGAGACACACATCTCTCCCCCTTCTTGATGGGGATTTTAAGACTGCTCAGCTTCTTGCCTTCCACTGTGATATCCCCAGCAAGCCAGTCTTCCTAAAGGCCAGCACCCGTGCATTGCTTTCTCTCTGAAAGCTATGAACAGTATATTGCCAACAGTCACAAATTACCACATAGCTCTTCAGTAAGCACCTTTATTCTTAAAGTAAAAGCATTACCAAGAAAACATTTTTTTTAAAGTTACTATACACATGGTAAAAGCTTATCAGAGGTCACCCATGAGTCTCATGGGGCCCTAATAAGCCAAAGTCTTTCCAACCCATCCCAAAGGGTTTAGGTCCTTGGACAGGAGGTCCTGTCCATTTGCTGCATCAGAAAGAAGGCTCTCCATCAGTTTAAACCCAGCCTTATATCAAAAAGCCTTCTCTCTCTCTGTTTGTCTCTGGGAAAACCCACTTTGAGTAGTATATGTAAACCTTCGCATAGTGTGTTACCTCTCTGGATCTGTTGACAACCTGGAGTGATTCACTTTAAGCCTGTTCACTGTAAGCCTGACTTCAGTACCAGGCAAACTGGTTGAAACTATAATAAGGAACAATATTGTCAGACATATAGATGAACATAATTTGTTCAGGAAGAGTCAACATGGTTTTAGTAAAGGGAAATCATGCCTTACCAATCTATTAGAATTCTTTGAGGGGGGTCAACAAGCATGTGGACCAAGGGGATCCAGTGGGTATAGTGTACTTAGATTTTCAGAAAGCCTTTGACAAGGTCCCTCACCAAAGGCTCTTATGCAAAGTAAGCTGCCACAGGATAAAAGGGAAGGTGCTCTTATAGATTGGTGACTGGTTAAAATATAGGAAACAAGGGGTAGGTATAAATGGTCAGTTTTCAGAATGAAGAGAGGTAAATAGTGGTGTCCCTCAGGGGTCTGTTCTGGGACCAGTCCTATTCAACATATTCATAAATGATCTGAAAAAAGGGGTAAAAAGTGAGATTGCAAAATTTTCAGATGATACAAAATTACTAAAGATAGTTAAGACCCAGGCAGACTGCGAAGAGCTACAAAAGGATCTCTCAAAACTGAGCGACTGGGCAACGAAATGGCAGATTAAATTTAATGTTGATAAATGCAAAATAATGCACATTGGAAAGCACAATCCCAAGTATATAGATACAATTATAGGGTCTAAATTAGCTATTACCACTCAAGAAAGATCTTGGAGTCATTGTAGATAGTTCTCTTTAAACATCCACTTAATGAGCAGCGGCAGTCAAAAAAGCAAACAGAATGCTGGGAATAATTAAGAAAGGGAAAGATAATAGGACAGAAAATATCATGTTATCTCTATATAAATCCATGGTACTCCCACATCTTGAATACTGTGTGCAGATGTGGATCCCCATCTCAAAAAAGATATATTGGAATTGGAAAAGGTTCAGAAAAGGGCAACAAAAATTATTAGGGGGATGGAACAGCTTCTGTATGAAGAGGGATTAATAAAACTGGGACTTTTCAGTTTGGAAAAAAGACTGCTAAGGGGAGATATGATTGAGGTCTATAAAATCATGACTGGTGTAGAGAAAGTAGATAAGGAAGTGTTGTTTACTACATTTCATAACACAAGAACCAGGGCTCACCAAATGAAATTAATAGGCAGCAGGTTTAAAACAAATAAAAGGAAGTATTTCTTCACACAACGCAGTCAACCTGTGGAACTCCTTGCCAGAGGATGTTGTGAAGGCCAAGACCATAACAGGGTTCAAAAAAGAACAAGATATCCTCCATGAATTTAGGTCCATCAATGGCTATTAACCAGGATGGGCAGGAATTGTGTCCCTAGCCTCGGTTTGCCAGAAGCTGGGAATGAGCAACAGGGGATGGATCACTTGATGATTACTGTTCTGTTCATTCCCTCTGGGGCACCTGGTACTGGCCACTGTCAGAAGACAGAATACTGGGCTAGAATGACCTTTGGTCTGACCCAGTAGGGCCTTTCTTGTTCATGTTCATCACCCCCACTGTTTTTGTTTCCTGAAGGAGCTCTGATAAACCCAACCCCACCCAACCTCCAGAGTTCCATATAGTCCCTGGCCCACAGTGATACATAAACTTGATATACAACCCCCAAAGATATTACATATGTTTGCAATATCTGTCACACTCAGCACCTCTGAAAAAAAATCCATACAACACTTAAGGTGCCTAGATGTGCATTTAAGTCCTCCAGTTTAGGCAACCATATCGGACAATGTTTGCTTTAACCGCTTTGTGATTCAGTCCCCACCCCTACCACCCATCTGCTAAATGGAGATAGCTCCCTTCCATAGAGGGGAGAGGCCAGATTTGATCAGTGAAGTTTTGTGAAGTGTTGTGTAGGTTTCTTAGCAGAAATGGACATAAGCTGCCAAATTTGGGTCCAGATATGGAGACCCTTAAGTTAAGTCTCCACTGCAGCTGGGAAGTGTGATTCCCAATACAGGTAGACCGATTGGGCTACCTCAGCTCCAGCTAGAGTACTAAAAATAGCAGCATGGCTGTTGCAGCACTGGTGGCAGCAGGGCCATCCTTAGGCATACACAGCATACGCGGCTGCGTAGGGCACCAAAAATGTGGGGCACCACCCTCGCTGGCTGTGGCATGGACTTGTCTCCTCTCTGGCCACTCCCCTGTTCTGGGTCGGCAGACTTCTCCCCTTCACCCACTCACTCCTCAACCGGCTGGCTAAGGGCTTCAGCTCAGGCGGGGGTCATGGGGTCAGCAGGAGCAAAAGTTTGCATGTGAGTGAGCAAAGGGAGCTGGGCCAGGCCGGGGCGGGGGAGGTGGGGGCAGAGGCGGGGGCAGAGGCAAGGCTGGGAACAGAGCAGGGGAGGAGGGGTACCTGGAGGCTGGGAAGAGGAAGGGGAGCCAAGCTCAGGCAGATGGGGGGTAGAGCTGGGCACGGGACTTCGGGTAGCGGGGGGGGGTGGAGGAGGAACCAATCTGGGGATGACTGTGGGTAGCCAGACTGGGAAGGGAAAAGAGCGGGGGGCAGGGAGGTGTCTTTGTCTGGCTCCGTGAGCAAGTAGTGAACGCAGTAGGATCTCCTGGGGAGCAGACTGGTTGCCCCGGGGGAGAGCAATCCTTCTGAGCAGCCCCACCCTGTACCTGCACCTCTCCCCTCTTTTGCCCACATTCCCTGCCACGCTGGCAACTCCCTGCAATCTCTCTCCTAGTCTCCTTTTCACTCAACCTCCCTCTTCTCTGAAATTTAAGACTAGGTGCCAAGGATCCTCTTTGGACTGTCACCTTTTCCTCTCCTCCCTTCCCCAGCAGGGATCAGCAGCAGCAGGCTGGGAGGAGGGAGAGGCACATACACAACCAGGCTGGGGAGGAGGAAAAGTTAAAGGAAAATAAAAGAAGGTGATGACTGCTTTTCCTGCCCATTCACAATATTCCAGTGTCAACAGGAGGAAACTGACACTAAAACAATGGGAGGAGGGGGATGTACCTGGAGCAGAAAAGCAGCAATCAGGGCTGCAGAATGCAAGGGAGGGGGCTACCTCTTAGCTGGGAAGGAAGATTGACTTGCACTTGATAAGGCTGGAGTAGCTGAAAGCTTTTATTTAGGGAAAAGGGACATGATTTTTTTTCTTGTGGATCCAAGTATCTCCAGGGCTGTCTCTTAAGCTGGTAGCATTTTGAATGAGGGAGATTTCTAAACAGTGCAGAATTGAGTGAGATTTTAAAGGTCCCTTCAAGAATGCAGCACCTTCTTCCACACCCGTGGGAAAGACCTTTAAAAATGGCCTTAAATAATCCAAAACAAGATTATGTTCCACTGTTCAAATGAGATTGGCTGCTTATGGCTCCAGCCTCACTGTTGAAGCATTGTTGAAACTGTGTGCTGAGTTATACCCAGTACAATCCCACTGAGCCATGTGTGGCAACCGGGTATATAAATCGGCAGAAAAAAAAAACCTGGTGCCTGAATATAATTCCTTTTCTTATTTAACTGCACATCCCAAGCACCTCTTTACTTTTCAGGATTAGCGGGAAATGCTCTATTTTCGGGAGAACGAAAGGCCATTTGGGAGTTGACGGCCCAGAGCAGTCGCAGGCAAGGGCCTGGATGAGAGCTGGAATCAGCCATTGTTATCAGATATTTCTTTTTTGTCATTCAAATGGTTTTGGGTCATGGCTGACATCCCAACCATCATGTAAAATGCTTCCCTGTGACCTTCTGAGGTGCACACTAAGGTATCTCACTGCCAAGTCCCTAGCCTAGGAGGGGAGAGAGAAGGTTGCAGGCTCATCTCCCACCTCCATGCAGCCAGGTTTTTATTTAATTTATTTATTTATTGACAAAATTTGCAGAATTTTAAAATACTGTGCACAGAATTTAACTTTTTGGTGCTGAATTTTCTCAGGAATATGGAGTGCTATGCAGTTGGGGGACTGTGAAAGGGATACTGGGGGGGTCTGTGGGTGGGAGATTGCTGGGCATAGGGATCTATGGTGAGATCTCTGGGTTAGGGCCATTGGGCATGGGGGTTCCTGAGCAAAAAGGGGGTGTGGAGTACTGGGCAGTGTGGCGGGGCACGCTGGCAGTGCAGGGCTGGGTTTGGGCATGCAGGTAGGAGGGAAGTGCAGGGGTTGGGGTAAAGGCAGCACTGTGCAGAGGTTGGGTGAAGGCAGCACAATTAAACTGTTTTTAATAAAGTGCACGTGGCAAGTTTTCCGATACTGCAAGCTTATGTTTGTGTTGCTAAGAGCAAGTCGGGCATAGGGGCACCAGTTTTATAATACTGTGTAGGGCCCCATAAATCCTAGGGACAGCCCCGCGTGGCAGCTTGGACTAGGTGCCCGATTACAAGCCCACCTGAACCCAAGCTCCGGCATCTAGCCTGAGCCACTGCCCTTGCTGCTAGTCCACATTGCTAGTTTGATCATGCAAGCGCAAGGTGAGTTAGCGCAGGTCTGCCTACCCACGCTGGGAATCACATCTCCCAGTTGCAGTATAGACATAGCCTTGGAGTTTGGGACAGCGGAGATCGGGGGGGAGGGGTTAGGAGGGGTGTTGAGTGGAACACATTTCTCATTTTTATTTTATCTCAACAGGTCAGCAAAAACAAAACAAAAAACATATCCATACTGGAACCTTAGGTAACAGTGCAGCCTGGTGACATGGGTTAGCCGTTCTGTTAAATGAAAACAAGCTGATGGTAACCAAACAGCTGGCCAGCAATAAGGACTTACTGCAATTAAGCCAGTTTTTCAGTGGAGTCTGTAAATAATTGAACTGAACATCTCTGCCACCCTCTACAGCATTTTTCTTTTGGCTTTAGTCTCTGGGTTCCTTTTATTTTAATTGTGTGGCCCACATTTTCCCCCCCAACCTTTGCTTTCATTTACAGACAGCTACATTTTAATAGCATTAAGAAAACTTGGAGGGACAAGAGCAGGAATAGCTCATTACCACTGGTTCGAAGTATTATCGACTCGCTGTGTTCTGCACTGAGGTGAAAGACCTTCTGTACTGCTTAACCTTACATGTCCGAGGCTTCCTCTTCAGAATAAACATGTTGTTAAACTAATGCCTCCGCTCCCAAAAAACAAACAGCAGAGAAGAGTTGAAGAAATAATGAAGCTGTTTCCCTACGTTCTTATCCCAGTGGGGGAAAAAAAAACTTGTTTGATGTCTTTAGAGGGCTTTCTTAATTGCTTCAAGACAGCAGGGCATTTTCAGAGTTTGGCACAACTGGGGATAATGAGAGTAACTCCAATATGACAACAATTAGATAAAGAGAGACAGAGATCATTGGGACCATCTACTCAGGCTTTTTCCTTTTCATCATCCCTACATTTGCTTCCATTTCTCTTCCTCTTCTCTAGGTCATATTTAAACTTGTCAGCTGTTTTGTTTCACCTATTTGAGTTGCCATAGTATAGAAATTGTTTACACTCCTAGAGCAGCTGCTACAGACTGACTATTTCTGTTCTTGATGTTCCACAGCCTCATGTAGGGCAAGAAAGCAAGAACGATCAGGTGGGACTGAGATCTGTCTCTAGAGGGGATGGCTGGATTGGCAACCACACCACACTCTCACTGCATCTGAAAAGAGGAGGGGGTCTCTAGCTGATTTAAACACCAACAGGAAACATTTAAGGATCCTAATGTTTCAAGGGGGTGGATGAATGTGATCAGCATCTTCTTACCACCATTAGTCTTGACCATGCTGTTTCTTTGAGTTGACTGTGTCACTAACATTGTCTCCCCACTCTTGATGCTACTGTGCCAAAGACCAAGTCATTAAAACAGGGAATGAGCCAATAGGTGAGAAGTGGCTATCTGAGGGTCTGTCTACAGTGCAGTTTAAAACCCAGAGCAGCAAGTCTCACAGCTTGAGTCTACAGACTCAGAGTCACACTATGGTGCTAGAAATAGTAGAATAGGCGTTGTGGCTCGGTCTGGAGCTCAGGGGATGGGCTTCAGAGCCCAAACATCAACACTGCTGTTTTTAGTGTTGTAGCACAAGCCCTTAGAGCTGGGCTCTGAGACTTGCTGTTGAGGGTTTTAAACTGCACTGTAGACACATTCATAGATAAGGCTACATTTTAGTCAGGGGTATTTTTAGTAAAAGTCATGGACACATCACAGGCTGTAAACAAAAATTCACAGCCTTTGACCAGTCCATGACTTAATAAAAATACCTGTGAATAAAACTTGTGGGGGGAATGGCGAGGCTGTCCAGGGGCTCCGTAGGTGCTGAGGGAGGGTGGCCTGGCTGCTTGGGGGGCAGCAGTGGGCAGCCCAGGACCTCCACTGATGCTGTGGGGGGGTTGGTGGAGCTGGCAAGCTCTCCACGTGGCTCCGTGCCTCCCACCCCTGGCAGCAGCAGAGTTTGGGTGTGGGAGATGGCAGGGATGGTTCCCGGCCAATGGGAACTGTGAAGCCAGTGCTCCGGGCAGAGGCAGCGTGCAGAACTGGCTAGCCATGCCTCTACCTAGCAGAGGAGCGAGGGGATGTCACTACTTCCAGGGAGCCCCCCAGATAAGCACCCGCTCAGAGCCTGCCTCACCGCATCCCTTGCCCCAAACCCCTACCCCCTCCCAAACTCTGCTGATGGCGGGATGAGGAGTGTGGGGGCCCAAGACTGCCCCAGAAGCGGCTGGTGCACCTGGCGCAGTGGCTGCCTGAGCTGCCCCTGAGCCAGGTGCACCGGCCACTGCAGAAGTCATGGGAAGTCACGGAATCCGTGACCTCTGTGATAAACTCTCAGCCTTACTCCTAGAGGTTTCCTCAGAAACATCTGACGCAAAAAGAAAAGGAGTATTTGTGGCACCTTAGACTAACAAATTTATTTGAGCATAAGCTTTCATGAGCTACAGCTCACTTCATCGGATGCATTTGGTGGAAAAAACAGAGGGGAGATTTATATACACACACAGAGAACATGAAACAATGGGTTTTATCATACACACTGTAAGGAGAATGATCACTTAAGCCATCACCAGCAGCAGGGGGGGAAAAAGGAGGAAAACCTTTCATGATGAAAAGCAAGGTAGGCTATTTCCAGCAGTTAACAAGAACATCTGAGGAACAGTGGGGTGGGGGGGGGAGAAACAACATGGGGAAATAGTTTTACTTTGTGTAATGACTCATCCATTCCCAGTCTCTATTCAAGCCTAAATTAATTGTATCCAGTTTGCAAATTAATTCCAATTCAGCAGTCTCTCGTTGGAGTCTGTTTTTGAAGCTTTTTTGTTGAAGGATAGCCACTCTAAGGTCTGTGATCGAGTGACCAGAGAGATTGAAGTGTTCTCCAACTGGTTTTTGGATGTTATAATTCTTGACGTCTGATTTGTGTCCATTCATTCTCTTACGTAGAGACTGTCCAGTATGACCAATGTACATGGCAGAGGGGCATTGCTGGCACATGATGGCATATATCACATTGGTAGATGCGCAGGTGAAGGAGCCTCTGATAGTGTGGCTGATGTTATTAGGCCCTATGATGGTGTCCCCTGAATAGATATGTGGACAGAGTTGGCAACGCGCTTTGTTGCAAGGATAGGTTCCTGGGTTAGTGGTTCTGTTGTGTGGTGCAGCAGCCTGATGTCATCCACCATTACCCGTACTGGATTTTGTTTCATTTCTCACTCAGCACTGACTCTGGGTATTTAATGCAAACGTCACAATTTCATGAGCTGAGTGATGGTTCATTCTTTTTAGTTTCTCACTAATCCATTCAAGAAAATATTGCCTGGTTGACTTTAGGTGCAAGTTCATTGTTTCAGAGTAAACAGGGAAGAGCCAGTATTTCCATCTATTGTAAGTGGCAGTGGGGAGGTTCACATGAAGGTATGCAAAAAGAACTAGGTAGTGACAGGTATTTGTGTTTTCTTAATAAAATCCCAAATTTCCTTTTTCTGTCCTCATTTAGTTAACACATCTCATACTTTGTTAGTTACAGTCCATTAAAAGCATGCTGTTAACTACCACAAGCCCCACTTCCCTCTCCTGGAAAGCAAGGATTGTCACTAAAAGAAAATGCAAAGCCCTTCAAGAGTGTAAGATGTAAGAGTTAAGGCCTCCAGGAACAAACCAGGCACAGGATGATAAAAATTATATTATCCACACCTTGAGTATCTGCGATTGACTCATAAATCAGGTCTACTACAACCAATCTGAAGAGGAGAGGGGGTATCACTCCTTTCACCTACTTGCTAAACCTGTTTTTACAAGCCATTTCCCATACCCTGACACAAAGGCAATGCCCCGTTGTTCACATTCACAGCTGGATGCAGAAGAGTTGGAAAAAAGTAAAAGAAAAAGAAAACCTACAAAGCATCAATTCAAAGGATGAAACAAATTGTATACTTGGAAGCAGAATTAGGCTCAGTGGGCCAAACTCGCCCTTGATGTCATTCCACTGAGGCCAAGATGGTTCTAACAGAGATAAATGTGGCCACTGTTTGGTTTCTGTATAAAGGCGGCAAGCCTTCCTCTACCGGATATATAATCCTTTGGTTATATTTGCTTTCAGGTATTTTTCCATATGTAAGCGGGGGAACAGTCCCGCTCATGTGGGGAACTTTCCTGGCTTCTGCACTACCCCGGTGAAGTGGGCTAGCGAAAGACTCCGAGTCCTCGTTACCACTTCCTTTACCCAGTGGCCTCTCTGCCCTTGAGGACTCCCCTTCCACTCTCCTGCCTGGCAGAGTCCTCGTAACCCCAACAAGGCTGGGCCCAGGATTCCTGGGGGGCTCAACCCCCAACCCTGCTGTGGTCACCTAGGACAGGGGCTAGGGTGTCCCCACTCCAGGGTATTCTCTCTGCACTGGGCACTTCTGACCCACTGACAATTACATACAAGTTAAAGCAAATGCAAGGGAAAATGGGAAAGGTTAAAGGAAACACATCACCCCGCTCTGTGGCAGGGAACATCACAAACATCACTTGTCTCTGGAATGTCCGGGCAGTTCACAGTCTGTTCCTTGGAAGTCCCAGGCCTTCTTCTCAGGCCCTGGCTGTGCTGCAGGGATGCTGTGGGTTGGACACTTGCCCTGGTGGTGACCACATGCTCCTAGGCTCTAAGTGGTAGGACCCTTCTTCCCAGTATCGCCCCCGCCCTGTCAGGGTTATGATCCAAGCCTGGCCTGCAGAGCCTCTTGGCTGAGGCGTCTCCCTGTGCTGGGCCCGCTGCGCAGGGTCCCCCTCGGTTTCCCCAGCTGCTCACCGTACCCAGCTCCCGACTGTTCCAGCCCCAGCTGCACCACTCTGTCTCTGCACTGCTGCTGCTGCTCTGCCTCCAGCTCTCTGGGCTGTTTCTTTGGCCCCTCTGCCTCTGCTCCCAGGACAGGTCTGCTCTGCAGGCTGTTTCTGTGACTGCTCCCAGCACTGACCTGCTTCCTGGGCTGCTTTTCTGGCCCCTCTGGCTCTGGTTGCTGCAGCTCTCTGTTCCCAGAGCAAGTCTGCTCTCTCTGGGCCATGTCTCTGGCTTTGGGTCTGCAGCTCTGCTCCCAGGACAGGGTCTGCTCTCTCTGGATCTGGCACAGCTCTGCTCCCCAGCTTAGCTCAGGCCCCTGCTTTCTCCTTAGCTCAGCTCCATTCTGTCTGACCCAGGCAATTCCAGCTCACACGGAGGACGGGACCTCCCTGGCCTCCTGACTCTCTGATTAGCCTTCCTGCCCTGTCATTCTGGCTGACCTGGAGCATTGGCCTCTCCCCATTGTTCCTGGGGGCTGTCAGTCTCAGGGTCCTGATTCCCCATTGACCCTTCCCCCTTTTTAGTACTGGGAGCTAGCAACTAAAACACCCGCACTGAATGTTAGTAAGGAGGTAACAGTCCCCTTACATATATTGCACAGAGCAGCATGTCTATAGTCTGGTGAGATATCTTTGAGGAGACACTATACATACCTCCCAGTCACTGGAAGACTAACATGAAATGGCACTCATGTCTAATCCAACCCAGGACTCCTCACAACAAATCCAAACCCTCATGGCATTCCTGAAAAAAGAAGAATCTCAGCTGCAACTCAAATAGCTAGCATGGGTTAAGGTCTACACTGCCTTGCCTGAGCTAGGGTTTTAGAACATGTTGCTTACGAAGATTAACAAAACACCTTTTATCTTATAAAAGACAAGCCCATTCATAGGTGATGTGCATATAACTTTAGCCTCCAGAGTTGGTGGATGCTGACCCCTTTCATATGACAGGGGTGTTCCCAATTTAGTCAGGTGCATCGTACACTTATTACAATGTGCAGTGTGATGCAAGTTACACCTTGGTAACCAGACTTTGGGTGTGATTGAGTTTAAGTGGGTGAAAAGCACTCTGCATTGGTTCACCTTACCTGCCAAAGGTTCAGGTTAATGCAAGAGCCTTTTTTAATTTGCACCTCCATGCTTTCTCACATCCTCCAGTTATTTACAACACTTTAAACTCCCTTGAGCTCTCACTCTGCAACACTGTGTCGCTTACACATCACCTCTGGATTTTGGCTTCTGTAGTCCATTATGACCCTCCAGAGTAAGTCAACTCACTGGGCTGTTCTCAATTTACCAGTAAGAGCTCCCAGTCTCTTGCCATCTGACTCCGCATTAATAAGAGATTAATAAGGAGAAGAGGTGTTATTTCTATTCAGTTTTCTTACACATTTCTTGCAAGCCACATCATTGATAGCTGATTTAAAGATTGAGCACAGCTTTATCTACAGTCATTTGTAAAGCAGCCCTTAATGACCTTACCCACAGAAATGTGAGTTTGAGTGTCAGCATAACAGTGGAATCATTAGTCTCCACTGTTGAATTAATAAACCAGCATTTCTCAGACTTTAAAAAAAAAAACCAAAAAAAAAAACACACCTTTCACCTTTGCTGAAGAAAAATACCACACAAAAGATCATGCGCTAGTATTTTTTCTTACCTTTTTTCTATTGTTGTCACAATGGCAAAGACTAATAAAAAGGCTTTGTGAACAAGCCTTCTCTTTCTGTTCCCTGCTAGTGTCCACTAACATTAGAGGGTTAGGGGTGGGAAGGGGGGGTTGTTTTTGACAGGGTCCCATGTGCTGACTGGATGAAGAAGGCAGGAAGGCTATATTTCAGTACATAGAGTCTTCCAACACAGCCTAGAGAGAACACACCTGCGTTTCCAAGTAATGTCTGAACTTCAGGCGGCATTAGAAGGATTTTGGAAACAATATATCAAATTACTGAGAATTAAACACACAAAAAATATTAAACTCTGGAGATTTATTTTGAAGGTGAATTTCTTCTGCTGCTGTTAAATAAGCAAAAATTCCCAAATATTTTAAAGGAGCTATATACCCTGTTACTATGAATTTATAGCACCTTTCATCCAAAAATCTCAAAGAACTTTACAAACACTAAATGATCATGCCTTGTACACCTTATTATCCCCCTTTGTAGATAAACTGAGGCACAGACAGATTATAAAATTTACCCAGTCACACGGTGAGTGAGTCCCAGCTTTTGGAATAGGACCTAGAGGTCCTTACTGCTGGTCTGTTGCCACTATGTAACCATGCTCACTATAGAGGCAAAAGAGGGAAAAAAGTCATTCTGAATCATATTTCAGCATGCTCAGTAATACAGTGATGGATGAATAATATCTTTTCCTGCATGCATTGTGGAATTATTTCCTGTGTTTTCTCTACTTGCCCATGTTTTCGCAAAAAGAAAAGGAGTACTTGTGGCACCTTAGAGACTAAAAAATTTATTAGAGCATAAGCTTTCGTGAGCTACAGCTCACTTCATCCGATGAAGTGAGCTGTAGCTCACGAAAGCTTATGCTCTAATAAATTTGTTAGTCTCTAAGGTGCCACAAGTACTCCTTTTCTTTTTGCGAAAACAGACTAACACGGCTGCTACTCTGAAACCTGCCCATGTTTTATAATCCTGAGAGTCAGAGCTTTAGCAAGCCAACACTCTAATCCAATTTATATTACTTATTTGATGTAGTATATTTTGTCCATCGAGACCATGGGTTCTGATTCAGCTACTGCATTACTGCAGTTTTACACTAGTGTCACTCCACTGAAATCAATTTTACCTGGGTAGGATTTTATTGCTTTGCAATGAAAAGCTGCATTTACTTGCCCAAAAGTATAGCATGGGGAGAAGGTCCCTGAATTAAATTCATTGGATGCTTCAGGGACTGCTAGCTTTCATGGGCAAATACTTAAAGAGCTGAAATTGGTTGCTCTGGTGAACTCAATTCAAATATAAGTCAGGCTCACAGCAACATGAACTTCATGGACACTTCCTAATTAGTATTATTTATATTACACAAACAGACGCCTCTAGTGCCCCATTATGCAAAGCATTGTTGTAGCAAAGCGACAACTCACTGGCGCAGCACCTCCTGCTTGTCGTCCAGGGAATTAGCTCTTTTTAAGCCTCAGAGCACCCTCTGCAAGCCACTGTCTCACCTGCTGCTGGCCCCATGTCCCTCCCACACCCCAGTGCCCCTTTTCCTGAGGGTTCTGCCCCCTGCAGTAACCCACAGTATGGGTGTCCCCTCCCAGAGGAACACCCAACCCTCTAAACCCACCTTGCCTCAGTGGCTACTGCCAGTCATCATCTAACCCCTGCTCACTGTGGTAGACGGCAGTATAATGGCCACTATTCAGTAGCAAGGGGTTAGGACCTGCTGCCTTTGCCTACCTCTCGGCTGTATCTCTGCAGCCCCAGTACTTCTGTAGGCCTTCACCAAGGCCTGCAGCCTGGGGGTTTACCAGGCTGGAGCTCCCCAGCTCTGGTCTGGTCTGGTCTGGTCTGGTCTGGTCTGGTCTGGTCTGGTCTGGTCTGGTCTCTTGCTCCCAGGCAGCTAGCCCTTCCTATTCCAGGACTAGAGTGAGACTCCTCTAGTACCTGGCCCTCAGCCCTCTTATAAGGGCCAGCTGGGCCCAGATTGAGCTGGCCACAGCTGTGGCTGCTACTCCAATCAGCGTTGCTTGGCTGTTTTAACTCCTTTTCCCCAGCTACAGCCCTCTCCTCCTGAGGCCTGCCAGGAATATTAGCTGGCAGCTCCTTCATGGGGCCGTGAGCATGGGCATGTATTTGGCGTGGTTTACCCCTATCCCAGACACCTGCCCCTTCTGTGGCGAGAGGGAGACTCTAGCGCACGTTTAATTGTAGTGTGCCAGGTTGCAGCCCCTATTCCGGCTCCTCACAATTATCCTGTTACATTTCTGGCTGCACTTTTCCCCTCACCTCCTTCTCTATGCACTCCCTATCCATGGCCCCACAAAGTCACGGGACCTCCTGGTCAACCTCCTCCTGGCCCTGGTTAAAGCGGCCATCTATAAAACCAAAGAGAGGAGGTTGGCCAACGGAGACTCCTGTGACTGTGGGGCCTGTTTCTGATCCTCTATCCGTTCACGTATCCGGGCAGAGTTCCTCTGGGCAGCATCCACGGGCTCTCTTGACGCCTTTGAGGAGCAGTGGGCGCTGTCCGGGGTTCTCTGCTTGGTGTCCCCATCAGGCTCCCTTCTTCTGACCCTTTGACCGCACTCCTGTCCCTGTTATTTCATTAGTTGTCCCCCCGGAATCATTTGGTTTCCAGGTCCTGTAGATCCTCCCCTTAGGCTGTGCGGGGAGTGGGGGTGGGGGGTGTCCTTAAGCAGTGGGCGGGCTCCTCCAGGGCTGCTTTAACCCATTCAGGGCCAGAGTGGGGTGACCACCCTGCTACAATTGTATAAACACAGTGAGAGACATCCCCTGCCTCAAGGAAGTTGCAATATAAGTTCTTGCTCACATGAGAATAACTGTATGCGTCCCATTGAAGTCTATAGGCTCTTCAAGGTAGATGCCAGTGTCCCCATTTTTGGAGTCATTACAGGATTAGAAACAAAATAGACAAGGCAGGCAGAGTGGGAGAAAGGCAGTGTTAGCCTCATTGTATAGATGGAGAAGTGAGGGACGGAGGGATTGGCTGTGTCAGAGCCAGGAATTAATCCCATTTCTCCTGAGTCCCAGTGCACTTCCTTAATTTCAAGACCATCCTTGATCTCCGTTTAAATTAGAGCTATGAGAGTTAGTGATTTTTTGGAGGGAGGGAGGGAGGGGTGGCAGCTGAACAAATAAAAAATTGAAGTAAAATTTGAAACAAAAATGATTTTGAATAGAAGACTTTTTTTTCCAGTTGAAACAATCTGACAGATTTGACAAAAATTCATTAAATATTTTGGCCAACCTTGAGCTGTCTTTTTCAGTAAAAAAGTTGTATCTGAAAAATTTCATCCAGCCCCAGTCAAAATCACATATAATCTGGTGCAGCTGGTTGTCTCTATTCAGAAGAAACTTAGAGACACATTGGCACATGGGGTGCTATAAATCATGAATGAGGTTGAAAATAGCCAAGAAACTTTTGCAGTGATTGACTAGTTTGGCTCATCCTCCAAGGTGTGGCATAAACCTCTTGTCTGGGGTTTACTACTTAGAGAGGCTTCTCTTCGCTCCTCACATAGGCTGGATCCTGGTTTCTTTATCTAGCACATGTTGATTCACCTAAGGTGACTCCTTACTGTGCCTGAGACATAAGGGTTTCTGTCCCTTGGGAAAATTAAAAATGCTACCACTGCTGGCAAGGAGTATAAAACCTAGTATACAAGAAACAATAGAATATGTGTACCAGGGCTCTCTCCTCTTGAACACTTCCATGTGGCTGGGTGCAGAATCACAGTTCTTTTCTCACCCCTGGTGCCCCCTGCAGGCTGCTGACTTTCCTTGCCAGGTCATCAGTGACTTGGCTCTCCAGCCAAGTCACAGAGTCCCAATAAACCCCTTCCAGGGTATTAAATGTCCAGAAAATAAATGTCTCTTTGCCCTCTGAAAGGTCTGCAGCCAAGCTCTGGATCCTTTAAATACAGCCATTTGGACTCCCAAATAAGCCCTGCCCCTTTTAGGGTTTATACCATTTTATCTGTAGCAGCAGGGGAACCTGGACCGACCCACTTCTATGGGTTCCAACCAAGGGACCCTATACACAGCAGCCACATACCATTTACCTGCTAGCTCTCTGGGCCTCTTCCAACCAGTCTATCTCCAGCCCTATATCAGGGCCAATATCCTCAAGTCCTTCTCTCTCTCTCCACAATCCCAGCTAGGTAAGTTCAACCAGCCATAAACTCTAACTACTTGTCAGACCTTTGAAGCAGAGAGGGGGTGCACCCATCCTCACTTCTCTCAGCTCAGCCAAGAACTGACCTGCTAAGGCTAGGCAGCAACTTTTACCCAGCCCAACAAAACCCTGATTGGCTATTGCTAGCCTCTCTAGCCCTTAGAGCAGGGATCGGCAACCTTTGGCACGTGGCCAGCCAGGGTAAGCCCTCTGGTGGGCTGGTTTGTTTACCTGCTGTGTCTGCAGGTTCAGCCGATCGCAGCTCCCACTGGTTGTGGTTCGCCGCTCCAGGCCAATGGGGGCTGGGGGAAGTGGCAGCCAGCACATCCTTTGGCCCGCGCCACTTCCCGCAGCCCCCATTGGCCTGGAGCGATGAACCGCAGAAAGTGGGAGATGCAATCGGACGAACCTGCGGATGCGGCAGGTAAACAAACCGGCCCGGCCAGCCAGGGCCACATGCCAAAGGTTGCCGATTGCTGCCTTAGAGGAATAGGTTTCTGTGGTTTTCAAAATGGCCACTCCAGAGAGTCCTCTCTAGGCAAGCTTGGAGGACCAACCTTCACTGCTCTTTTCATCTCTGCTCTTTGGGGCAAGGTGTAATAGGATGGAGTAGATCATGAGTCCCCAAGCATGGAGCCTCCAAGGCCCAATACACCCCATCACAATACATTAATGCAAACCCCAGCCAAGAAATTACATGCCCAAAAATAACAATATGACCAAGGGGGACTTTGGAGCAGGAATGCATGATCTGGGCTGGAAAGGGTTGGGGTTAACTAAGTACTCAAGCATCAATTAAGTACTCAAGCATCAACAAACTGACTAATTCCCCACCTTCCAACACTCACAAGTCTTCCCAACCCCAGCTCCTTCCCTGGCACCTTCCCAGGCAGGTAGTACACTGAGGATGAGTCCAGACACAAGTACTGTGAATATTGGGTGGCTTATTCCAGAAAACCTTTGTGATTCCCTTATACTGTCTTTTCCCCCGGATGATGTAGGGTCCTCTCCTGGCTCAGTGGTCTGGACTCTTGTAGAGGTCTTAGCGGGCTCTCAGTAGCTGGTGCTGGGTTGGATCTCTGCCACTCTGGATGTTGGTTTCTGCAGGGCAGGAACTGCCTGAACTATGCACTAGATTTCACAGCAGTTCAAAAACTCTCTTTCTGGGGAGTGGGAGTTAATCAGAGACTCCTTGAGATGTCCTGCTTCTCTCTCAGCTCCCAATCTCAAATCAAAGCTCAGAACTGAAACTAAAATTAGTTTGTCTGTGAGTCAGGCTTTCCACTCCTGAGGAGTTGAGCAGCCCTGGCTCATTACAGGCCCAGCAAATTGCTTGTCCATATCAACCCATGCAGAAACCTCTCTATTGGCCTCAGCTAGAGTTTCTGCTCCATTCTATCCCTACCTCCAAACATGCTGAGGAATGGTGTCAAAGGGTTTTGGTAGCCATTATTGTCAAAGTGCATAGGGTAGGACCCCTTAGAGGCTCAGTCCAGAGTTCTAAGGATCTGGCAAACTCCAAGTGGAGGTTACACTTGCACTATGCTTACCCACCTGCAAGCTATCCTCCTAATCCACCTGCAGCCTATTCTCTGAATCCCCCTCTCTTCTGCAGCATTAAAATTCAGCATATGATAAGAGAGGGTTCTGCCTTAGCAGAATTCTGAGTGATAACAGCTCCAGCAAGCAAGAAACACTAAGTTCTTGCGTTCTTCATCTTCCCCAGGCTGCCCTTGCAAAGGTCAGCAGTTACGTAAGGAGTCCAGCCCCCAGAGTTTGAGTCCATTTGGGAAGAATGACCCCTGGATTTCAATCAGAAATCCTGCTGCTACTAATAGTGTAGAGTGAGAGTAAAAGGAGGATGAATGACTGTTAGTGACATCCTATACTTCGTACCATTCCACTGTTGAGACTCCACTATGGCCTTCCCAAAACTAAGCAACTGGATACTTTTCATTAGAGCTGGGCACAAAACACCCTCCACTCCCAACTTGAAATTTAAAGGTGTTTGAACCAAATCAAAATTTTGCTAGTGATCTCTTTTGGTATGATGGGCAGAAACCAAACTCTGGAAGCAAACACTTCTGCACGTACAGAGCATACACATTCTGGCTCCCTTGCAGAATGTTGCAACTGGGGACATCTTCAGTTTTCAATTGTGCAAAGTCTGAAGATGCAGGGAAGGAGAAATGGTCCAATATGGGACAGAAAGGGCACAGCCTACTGGAAATTTTCAGACAAATGTAGTTCATCAGGAAGTGAATAAAGTGCTTTAGCTTTTTCCATTAAATCAGGGTTGCAGAAAATTATTTGATCTAATTATCTTTGTTTGAACAGGTTTTAAGAAGTGGGTTAAAAAACAACAACCCTTTATCTCCATAACTGCTTGCTCAGAAAATGGAGATAGAAAGGGCCTGATTCTCACTTAAACTAAAACCACTGCTCTGGCAGTAGAAATGGGCCTTAAATGGGATTAAATTATCATGACTTTCATGTTAAGGCCCCTTTGCATTGAGAGAATGGTGGTAAAGTGATTTTAGTGTAAATTAGAATCAGGCTTTAAATGATCATTCAGCTAGTTCCAAAAGTGAACCTGATGGACATATCTGGCAGAATAGTAAAGAAAGAAAAAGATTTGCAAGCTTTTTTACAGCTGATTAAGGTCTCTGCTCCAACCATAACATCAGGAACAGTTATGAACAGTATCCCCGATAAAGTCAAGGCAAACCTGGTGGCTGAACTTTGTGACTATTTCACATTTGGGGACAATGTATACCTTCAAATCAGCGGCACTGCTATGGGTACCCACATGGCCCCACAGTATGCCAACATTTTTATGGCTGACTTAGAACAACACTTCCTCAGCTCTCGTCCCCTAATGCCCCTACACTACTTGCACTACATTGATGACATCTTCATTATCTGGACCCATGGAAAAGAAGCCTTTGAGGAATTCCACCATGATTTCAACAATTCCATTCCACCATCAACCTCAGCCTGGACCAGTCCACACAAGAGATCCACTTCCTGGACACTACAGTGCTAATAAGCGATGGTCACATAAACACCACCCTATACCGGAAACCTACTGAACGCTATACTTACCTACATGCCTCCAGCTTTCATCCAGACCACACCACATGATCCATTGTCTTCAGCCAAGCTCTATGATACAACTGCATTTGCTCCAACCCCTCAGACAGAGACAAACACCTACAAGATCTCTATCAAGCATTCTAACAACTACAATACCCACCTGCTGAAGTGAAGAAACAGATTGACAGAGCTAGAAGAGTACCCAGAAGTCACCTACTACAGGACAGGCCCAACAAAGAAAATAACAGAACGCCACTAGCCATCACCTTCAGCCCCCAACTAAAACCTCTCCAGTGCATCATCAAGGATCTACAACCTATCCTGAAGGACGACTCTCACAGATCTTGGGAGACAGGCCACTCCTGGCATACAGAAAGTCCCCCAACCTGAAGCAAATACTCACTGGCAACCACACAACAATACCACTAACCCAGGAATCTATCCTTGCAACAAAGCCCGTTACCAACTGTGTCCACATATCTATTCAGGGGACACTACCATAGGGCCTAATCACATCAGCCACACTATCAGAGGCTCGTTCACCTGCACATCTACCAACGTGATATATGCCATCATGTGCCAGCAATGCCCCTCTGCCATGTAATTTGGCCAAACTGGATAGTGTATACATAAAAGAATACATGGGCACAAATCAGACATCAAGAATTATAACATTCAAAAGCAGTCGGAGAACACTTCAATCTCTCTGGTCACTCGATTACAGACCTAAAAGTGGCAATATTACAACAACAAAAAACTTCAGAAACAGACTCCAACGAGAGACTGCTGAATTGGAATTAATTTGCAAACTGGACATCATTAAATTAGGCTTGAATAAAGATTGGGAATGGATGTGTCATTACACAAAGTAAAACTATTTCTCCATGTTTATTTTTCTCTCTACTGTTCCTCACACGTTTTTATCAACTGCTGGAAATGGCCCACCTTGATTATCACTACAAAAGGTTTTTTCTCTCCTGCTGGTAATAGCTCACCTTAGCTGATCACTC
Source organism: Dermochelys coriacea (assembly GCF_009764565.3). Taxonomy (NCBI): domain Eukaryota; kingdom Metazoa; phylum Chordata; order Testudines; family Dermochelyidae; genus Dermochelys; species Dermochelys coriacea. The sequence continues at coordinate 91,810,379 of NC_050073.1, read as the reverse complement.
TCGTTACAGTGTGTATGATAACACCCATTGTTTCATGTTCTCTGTGTATATAAAATCTCCGCACTGTATTTTCCACTGTATGCATCCGATGAAGTGAGCTGTAGCTCACAAAAGCTTATGCTCAAATAAATTTGTTAGTCTCTAAGGTGCCACAAGTACTCCTGTTCTTTTTGCGGATACAGACTAACACGACTTCTACTCTGAAACCTATCAGTAATAATGAATCACTGAGTTTGGTTTGGAGTCACATTATTATTTAGTGAAGATTCAGAAAGCAGCTGGCTAATGGTGAAACCTTTCATGAACACCTGAAAATTGACAGATTTTAGCATTGATGTTCATTCATCCACAATTTGAGATTAAAAGCACATTACACACTGATCTTGACACTGCCATTGATCTCACTGGGCTCAGGATCAAGTTCTATTTGATTGGATTGGAAAGAAAGAAAGAAAACAATGCAACATTTTCTTTCACAGTCATCAACAGTGGAAATTGTAATGAAAAATTTGAAAAATGTCAGCCAGTTCTATTAATTATTTATACAATATTGTTTGCTACCCATTGGCCTGCTATTTAAAGTGCTTCAGACACTTAATCTGACTATACAAATACTTAAAAGCATTCACAATAATCAGGACTGATTCACAATTTGCATGCTTCATTCAGAACAGATATTAGTCATAGCAATTTGAGTACAGCTTCAAGAGGGAAGATTGAGAGCACTCCACCCCAGAAAACCCTACAACCCAGTGATTAGGGCACTCATGTGGGAGGTGGAAAACCTTTGTTCAATCCCTGGGCTTAATAAATCAGAAGAGGAATTTGAACCTTGGTCTCCACATCCTAGGTGAGTGCTCTAACTACTGGACTATTGGGGGGGCACGACCTTCTGCTTCTCTTTTGTGGGTGGTAGGCATGCTCTAAGCACACCTACCGGATCAGGCCCCAGAGGCAAGAGAGGTGGGGGACACCTAGTTTGTCCACCCTGCCAGGGGCTTAGGCATGAACTGAACACCAAGCTGCTTGGCAGTGCCAGGATTTGGGTGGCTTTGTGGATGCCTACCCACAAAAACTTCAGTACCTATGGGATTTTAGGCACCTATACTATTAGGCAGCAGCTGAGCGGTGGTTTTATGAATGCCAGTGACACTTATACCCAAAAAGGGGCAGCCAGGTGTCTAACTTCTCCTTGTGAATCTAGACCTAAGTAACACATATCTCTGTAAGTGGTCACATTAAAGTCAGTAGGATTGTTCATGGAATAGGATACTATCCAATGTGAATAAGGGTACCCTGAGAAAGGACATTGAGGGAGGGGGAAAGAGAAGGGAAGCATGGCTGTAAACATAGTTCAATATGTATAACTCAGTACCTTGTTAATGTTTCCAGTTGCCTGGAAATCTAGGCTGGCTCTAAAATTCACTCACCAGATTAAACTAACTAACAAAAGTGCATAAGCAATTAAATGAGTTGTGTGTAATGCTAGCTGGAATTCATTGCTGTCGTTATAGCCCAGTGGCACTGTGACCTTGACTCCTTCACTGATTTCTCCTCATAATTAATTCAGGAATTAACTGTGTCTGTTTTGTAGTCCACAAGAGGGTAAGTAAGAGCAAGAAAACCCTACTTCACTGTTATGCAACATTAGTAGCACTGTGTCCAGAAATGCCGACTGTATGATTATTTCTATGGTACAATCCTCCTGTGAGTATTTAGATTCCCTCCTGGCTTTTGCAGCTGCACCGTCTTAACGATACCAATGTTAATTAATAAGGAGACATGTTTCTAGGTTGCCAATGGAAACTGCAATTACCTAATCAATCCATATTCTGTGGTTATCTTTAGGATTCAGCCCCATCATATCTGGCTCCTCCAAAGAGAAGGAAGGTAGAGATAACGTCATAGTCAGCTCAACTCACCTCCTTACTTAAAGGTTTGGCAAAGACAGCAAAGTAATTTAGTTGGAGTCCAGAGTTTGCTGCCTTCGCTTAGCTTTGGGTACTCCTGAAACCTTCTCAGTCTGAATCTCTCAGAATAGGGAGGTGTCCACAGCCACCAACTTTCTTCTTTCCATGTGGGTGCTCCACCCCCGTTCTGCCCTGAGGCCCTGTCCCCACCCTGATCCTTCCCCCAAGGCCCCACTTTTGCTCTGCCTCTTCCTGTCCCCTGCTCCGCCCCTGCCCCCACAGCACCCTGCCCTCAGTCCATCTCTTCCAACCCCCGCTCTTCCCCCCCACACCTCCTTCTCGTTGCTGAACGGCTGATCGGCAGGGCCCACCCAACAGCTTATTGACGGGTGGCTCCAGTCCCGGAGCATTCACGAAGTTGGTACCTATGCACAGTCCTGTCAGCGTTGTCTAGTTGACTCTCGCTAATTTAGTTCTGCTGATTTGGCTGAATTGGTTTGGCAATTCTGGCACCAGTCAATTTGGCAGATAAAAAGATTTTCCCAGGTAAACTGAAACAACATGGAGTCCTTGTGGCACCTTAGAGACTAACAAATTTATTTGGGCATAAGCTTTCGTGGGCTAGAACCCCCTAGTCTCTAAGGTGCCACAAGGACTCCTCATTGTTTTTGCTGATACAGACTAACACGGCTACCACTGTGAAACCTGTCCCCAGGTAAGCTGAGGCATTTCTTGTCAGATCATTACATATGCATTAATGGTACTGCATAATATATATGTGGGGCCCTACCAAATTCAGGGCTGCAAAACACATGTCACGGACCATGAAATCTGGTCTCCCCCATGAAATCTGGCTATTGGGCAGGGGGAGGAGGGGTATTCTGTGCTGCCTTCAGAGAGCTGGGCTACCAGAGAGCAGCAGGTACTGCCAGATGCCCCACTCTAAAATCAGCATCACTGTCAGCAGCAGTGCAGAAGTGAGGGAAGCATGGGATGGGAAGGGGGGTCTCCACTTTTGGGGGGGCAGGGCCAGCCTTATGGGTGGGTGACATGGGCAACTGCCCAGGGCACCGTGGTCGGGGGTGGTGCCATGTTCACCCCACCCACACACATACAGCCAAGGCTGCTTTAGCCACCGAGCACTGGGCCCAGAGCCCGGGAGGGGCAGGGCAGGGCTTGGGGTGCCCACCATGCTCCGGGCTCCAGCTGCTGGAGAGTTACAGGACTTCCTCTTTCATTGCATGATCCACTTCCAGGGTCCACCTCCAGGAACCTCCCCGGCTTCAAGAAGCTCTGCGGTTGCTGACTGGAAGCCCAACTCTGAAGGCATTGCGCCGCCGACAGCAGCACAGAAGTAAGGGTGGCAATACCACAGCCCCCTTACAATAGCCTTGCACACATACCTCAGCCCGCTTTTGGGTCGGGACTCCCAAGGTTACAACACCATGAAATTTCAGATTTAAAAGATCTATGATTTTAAAAATCCCATGACCGTGAAATTGACCAAAATGGATTGTACAATTGGTAGGGCCCTATATAAAAGAAGTCAATAGCAAAGTCACTACTGACATCAATAAAAGTAGTATTAGGCCAATAGAATCAGGGTTGTCCAGAAATACTATATCATAATCATTATCTTTCCCCTTATTTTCTAGTAAGCCAGGGTTATGCTAGCTTGCATGGACTTATAACAAGCAACTGGAAAACTTCTGGGTTGACAGTGCTAGTGAATAAAATCATCTATACATTCAACAAGTAGAGCACAGACCAGTTTGTCTTTAACAAGAATATAGATAATCATTCTTAACATTTATGTTTATATAGCATTACCACCAAGATATTCAGGGATTCATACAACATATATCCGAATGTAACAGCCTCATATTCCAAGAAATGCACTATAAATGGTCACATATTACAATAAATACATTCAATAGAATGTGCAGTGTCAGAATCAAGTAAATATATTGAGTTTTTTTATTGTTTTACACACAAAATATGTTAAAAGAACATTACTAAGGTTGCAAAGTCAAGCACTCAAAAGTCAGGAAATGCCAGAATTAAGGTTGTCTGTGCAACCATAATTCAGCCCCTTGTGCACATGCATTAGGATAGTCTTTAATGACATGTTCATGCTATTATTTCCACCTATCCCGTCTCATTCAGTACACAAGATGGCCGGTGCTCACCTAATGAGCTGCTATTCAATATTTTGTTTACCCCTTGTTGTTCAATGTGTGGCACCAGGCCTTATTTACTGAAAACTATTGAGAACATGCTCTGAAAACAGAATTATTAATTTCCTCGTGGACTTTTCAATGGTGCTCATCACTATATTGTGAGTATTTCACAAATATTAATGAATTTATTTTGACAACCCCCTTTGCAATGATGAAGTAGTAGTATCCCCATTTTGCAGATGGGAAATTGAAGCACAGAGAGATTATGGTCAAAAGTATTCACTAATTTTGGGTGTCCAATTTGAGACACCTGGAACCTGGTTTTTCAGAATGCTTAGCACTTTATGTGTTCAAAACACAGCCTCTATAGACTTCAGCTGCATTTGTCAGCGCTCATCATGTCTGCAGATCAGACCCCAGGATCTCAAGTTGGGCACCAAGTAAATGAGGAACACACAATTAATGACCATCTATAAAAAGTTTTATTTATTTAGCATCCCATAGGAATGCAGTGAAACAGTCAGACATAAAATCCAATTCTCCAGGGCATGAGAACCATCCTTTCTTTTCCTGCAGTCCCTTGCCTCATTCGCCACACACTTTCCAATTTCTGTAACAATTGAGCCTGGGATCCTACAGGCTACAGTCTCCTTCACCACAGTCCTGATTCAATTGAAGAGTAGGTCCATCCTGTGCACTGAATGGTGCAGGAGTCCCACTGAAAAAAATAGTACATGATCATGTAATTAAAGGCTGTCTCATTATGCATATGCACTAGGAGGGCTGAATTAAGGTTGCACAGGCAACTCTTGAGTGATTGACTTTGCAACCTTAATAATGTTTTCTGATGTAATGTTCTGTTGTTTGTTTGTTTGTATTTTCCTAGGATTTTATAAAAGCAAACTGAAAAACAAGACATTCCATCACATGGCATCATATTGATACTCACATGAGACATCATCAGGATTGGAATGTTTAGGTCCATCACAGAGACCTCTGCCACTTGAACTAATGGAGTAACTGACAGCAGTCATGGTCATCCTACGTGTGGACCAACACTAGAGTCGGATAGGATACTTTGTCAGAAGGTTTCACATTTGCTGACAGCAGTGGAATTGTGAAACCCAAGAATCTTGGGTTCTTACAGGTTCTGGAGGGAAATGTGTTCCAGGGATCACAAACTCTTCTGCTCTTTCCTCCCAAGAACAACCCCTTCTGACCCATTCCCTCCAATCTGTCCCAGACCTGTCTCTTCCTCATTCGTGGCTTCTTATCCCAGTCCCATTCTCCTCACCTAGCCAGTCCCATGTCTACTCCTCAGCTTTATCATCCTGGTCTCCTTTCCCTACAAATCCTAGTCTCACCTGTCCAGACTCCCCATCCATTTCCCAATCTTGAAAGTCCCAGTTCCTCCCTCCCAGCTCCTCGTATTGCCTGTCTTTCAAATTTCTTGCCCTTGCCTTCTAGACCCTCCATTAGGTAGCCCTTGTTACATCTATGACCTACTCCCCTTCAGTATTCACCCCATGCTCCTTCCGCTCTGCTAATGATACCAGACTTGATACACTTTTTGTCTCCTCTAATGGATTCCTCCTCTGTGCCTTCTTTCATGTTGCCCTCAGACATAAAATGCCCTGCCCAATCCCCTTCTCCAAAGTAGCTCCATTGCCTCAATCAAGTCTCTCACTTTTCCCATCTTGCTTGCGAAAAAAATTAGGAGGAAAGGGAAACAATTAATTTTCTATATTCATCAAGATATGAGCATGTATTACAGTATGATCATTATTTATTATCACCCCTCATCCCTCTTTTTGTCTGTTTTTGACCTTCACTTATTGTCCAGTGCTGAATTCATACTATACGTTCTAAGGGGCCCTACCTAACTTTTGTTAGCTGCCTAGCACACATTTGGGTGCTCAAATAACAGTGATGATGCCAATGATAACAATAAAAGTAGCTGTTCGGTAGTATTTAGGAAGTTTGGCAAGGTTTTCTCTTACGTTTTAGAGAAGAACAACTTAAGGTCAGATCCAACAATTGTAAACAGATCTCAGAAGGGCGTAGAGAGGGAAATCAGCTGTTCTGTGCTTGATCCTTGTCAGCCGCTGTGAAATGAGCACCTAAAGCCTTTACAAAGAAGGCAGTTAAATAAATCTTGGTATTGTGTTGAAGCAGAAATCTTTTCCCTTTGAAACTCTGATTGCCAAGCAGTGGGGTCAGGAGAAATGCAACACTAGAAATTCTAAAAAAAATCCCTTTCTAAAGCAAGGAAATGCCATCATCCTCTTTGTGAATGCAGCCTTAGGTGAAGTGCTATTTTAGTTTTGGATGATATTGTGGAAAAAATTGATCTGCTTTCCAAACCACTCTACTCTCATGTAGGACTAGATATAATTTGATTTCAGGTGATGCCAGGTTTATAATGCTAACAGCAAGGGATTTAGAATTGCTCAAATGTGTAAATAAGGGGAGGGGAGGAGGATATGCATGTCAAAGTGTGAGGGGGTAGGGGGCAGATTCTCACAATTCATGCAAACCAGTTTTATGTTTGTAAGAGTTGTCCTCCCTTGCCTTGTTTCAGAGTAGCAGCCGTGTTAGTCTGTATTCGCAAAAAGAAAAGGAGTACTTGTGTCACATTAGAGACTAATAAATGTATTTGAGCATAAGCTTTCGTGAGCTACAGCTCACTTCACCGAATGCATCTGATGAAGTGAGCTGTAGCTCACGAAAGCTTATGCTCAAATAAATTTGTTAGTCTCTAAGGTGCCACAAGTACTCTGTCCCTTGCCTGTTTCTTTATCAGGAGATTCTCTTCTATTCCCAAAAGAATTATTTTTCTTTAAGATCCTTTAGTCCTGAAATACCAATTTCAGGTCAATTACAGCTGCACATTTAGGCTTTGAAAAATTCAAGAACAATACAAAGTCTATTTAGATCACTAGTTACATTAGATTCCAGTCTATAAAATGTAATGTTCCTCTGGCGTGCTTACAACGTAAAAGCATCACAGTCTGGCGCTAATGCCCAGACCCAGAAAGAAAAGCTCACTGGAAACTAAAATGAAACTGACTAATCCTTATCATTATTCAAGCTGAATGAAATGCAAAAGGTACTTATTAAACATTAATGCCAAGAAGTATCTGATTTTAAAAATGTTTCCATTTTGATAAATGTAGGCTGTTATCAATAACACAAAAAAGACTGTTGTTTTCCTTTTTTTAATATATGCTTTTTAACATGAGAGTATTCTTTTGAGAAAATATGTTTAAAAGGATTACATGTTCTAAAGGGCATGTGCAAATTGAAACAATGCCCTTTTTCTTTGAATGTGAGGTAATTTAAAACAACGATACTTTGCACTTCCACAGCATTTTTCATCAAAGCTCTTTACAAGTATTCATTCATTTTTATAGAACCCATGTAAGGACTGTAGTTTAGAACATTAGCCCCATTTTACAAGTGGGGAAACTGAGGAGGGGGGGATTAAGACACTTGATAAGCTTTTCAACTGAGCTCATGGTAAAACCTGGAGCAGAGGCAAAATGTCTGGCTCCCATTTCCCTGCTCTGCTCACTAGACAATTCTTCAAAGTGGAACCTCTTCCACAGTGCAAAGGCATTTGGGCTTCAGGAAAATTGACTCTGGCATTCTGTTTGTAAAATAAAATTTTAATATGAAGAAAACAAGAGGGCTGTTTACATCAGTAATATAGGCACTGCATTTAGTGGGCTGTGTTATTCCTTGACAGCTCTCAGCTCACACCTTCAAACCACCTCCAGGCTTTTAGTTATGATTGTGTTTCCTTCTCACGCCCTGTAAAGACTCTGCAGAAGAAAATCTTGCCAGTTTACAGGAAGCTGTCATCCTTGATGCTCCTGCTGCACACCGCTCAGATGTACTCTTTGCATTTACAGTGTTAAAATTACTGCAGTTTGGCTGCAGTTTAGTTGCTATAAAAGAGGCAGCATTCAATCCATTCCACATTGTGTTCTGTTGGAGCTGGGGTATCGCCAGTGGCCTTGTGAAAGTCACATGTGAAGTTATATGAGAGTTGATATTGGAAGGCCACTGTTTTAGAAGTTTGTTGTGGAACATAGGAACTACCTTGCCAGGTCAGTCCATTCTTGTTCAACATCCTGTGTCTGACATTGGCCAATTCTAGATGGTACAAATAGTATCATCTTCAAAGCAAGGTTCACCCAACATCAAATGAACAGTAGAATAACTTATCCATAGAGGAAGTATCACACCAAGTAAGTACCCAGTTAATGGGCAGTGCCATTTATCAAGGGACAACTAAGTTCAATCTACTGGACAGGTAGGGTTTCAAAGTTAGACACCTAATAAGCCATGTTTAGGGTAAATTCCTGATTTATACTCACTACCTGAGTATTTGTGCACACAAATTAGACACTTGTGCACCTATCTGGCCCTAGGTATCACAGATTAATAAAAACCTCATACCAGGAGGAAGTAGTAACTGGGCCAAATCTTGAAGACCATGTTCACTTTTTACTCACTCCTCAAAAAATCTCTCACTGAAGTCACTGGAGATTTGTGTAAGCACAGGCTGAATAAAAGCCAAGCATTTGGCCCATGAAGATTTCCTTGCTATCATCTCCTCTTTATGTTTTCTCCATTTGTTGGCTGCAGGAGGTCAGAGTCAGGAAAAGAGCTCATGAGGCTTTGGGTTTAAACCTACCCATTTCAGGAAGGGAGTTTTTAGAGCCAGTGTCTTTTCTGATTTGAGCCAAGCTTTAAAGGCTTCAAATCTCAGCTCTGAGGAGGAAACAAAGTTGTTTCCTTGAGACATATCTACAGATGATAAAAGAGAAGGGCAGATAGCAGTCACGGAGTTGTTTGGGAGTCTCCAACTGGGATGTGAAAAATAATTTTAAAATGTCAAATGAGCTTTGATCCTGAGAGCTGCCGAGAATCCTCAGCTTCCATTGATTTCTCAAGACCAAAAATCGGAATCAGACGGGACTACGCAGTTACAGTCAGAAGGAAGTGGGAAGGAAGAGAGTAGGATGCAGGTTGACAGGATATTGACCAGAGCAGACTACAAGGCTGAAAAGAAGTTTTTAAGAATCCATGACCAACTAGGGGAAAAAAATTTTAGTGGTGCCTTTACCTTCATTGCTAAGGTATGTGTGTGCCCATAACCAGAAGTGTAACTAATCTCCTCAATACTGGCCCAGCCAGTGCGCACGAGGTCTCAATTCATTTCCATGAAGCTTATCATGATGTCATCAGCACATTGTATCTTTCAATGGATCAGTCCAAAGGAAAAGGGCACACTGATTAGCTCTTATTAATACAGCATTAGAAATGTGCTAAAGGCTTTACAGACAAATGAGAAAATGGCTGTCTCCCAAAGAGCTGAGCCCTTCAATGAAACCTGCTCTTCAGTCATAGAGTGACAATGATTTATTGGCCAATAGCCAAGCAGGATGTGTCTGACTGATATTGTCCCCAGTCACTGTTCATGGAAGGAAAATCTAACAACAGGCTATTAAAAATAAAGCTGGAAGGAACAGTATGCAAATGCTGAAGCCAGGGGCACAGATGGGCTTTTTAGAGAGTTTGTCTGTGCCACTGGGAAAGAATCTATGAAACCTCATTGAACTATTTAAAGTACAGTGCCCAAATGGGTGCCACCACGTGGTGGATTGACATCCAACCACAAGTGTGAGGGCTGCACCTATATTGAATCACATTTACATATTTTGTAAACAAAAAATTGTGGCACACTGAAGTGTGCGGTAAATCACTTAGACCCAGGACTATAACCCATTTGTGCTGCAGTGCTTATTTTATGTAAATTGTGTGTTATAAGCCATACAAAAATAGAATGTCATTTGAAAACATGAAAAATATTAGCTCATGAATAAGCTCCTCTATTGCTGTGGGAAGTCACTGAGAGATTGGTGATTGGTCTCTGTCCAGACCACCCTCTGCTACTTCTGTCTCTCTGAGTACCCGAAGTAAAGCTTTTATAATTGCAATCAGAGCCCACTCAGCCCAGATGTGAACTATTTCACCCCAATTAGACCCTTTATAAAAGTTGATCCAGCTGTTCACTCAGTTTCTCTAGCTCATAGCTGGTTAGTCTACTACATGCTGCTCCATACTATCCCTCCCCTAAAATTTGAAGACATTTTTTCCATATAATAAATAAAAATTGTTTGTTGCTTGAGTTCACCTGCATTAACTGGCTGGAGTTGATCAGCTTTGCTTATTTGGGAGTTTCCAGAATGGAGTAGCTATGGGTTACACTTTGTGACCTTAGAAGGCGTTTTTGGCTCTTAGGACACACTTTGCATTCCCCTAGTTTATTGATTTCTTTTAGTAGTACATCAATTTTAGCTCATCAGATTTGGAGCTGAAGGGTGGGATCAGTTCTCTTTCCTGGGCTGTATGCATGTGCATAACTAGCTGCTCCTGGGATCTGTTTATATACATGGCCATGCCTCATTGTTATACAATAGTGACAGAGACCTCTGGCTGGTATGCTCTATATCTTGCTTAGTATTTGTGAAATAGGGGTTAGCAAGAACTCCCAAACATAATTTTAGCTGTGGCATTAGAGCCAAAAAGGAGCTACTTTTTATCTATAATTAGAGCCCCGCTTTGTACACTGGGAAGATCGTACAAACTGGAGTTTGGCTGGAACAAATTGTATCTCTGTCAACATAACTAGGAGCTCAGCACTTTTCTGATTATTAATGTGCCTTAAAAATCTGCTGGGGCTGGTTACACAGAACCGATGAAATATTGTTGACCTACTCAGCTATCTGTTGCTTGGGAGGCTGGACATCCTTTCAGCTCTGGAGCCATCCCGTTTTCAGCATGAGGTGAAAGCAAAACAAATGTAGTGTGCATACAGCCACATCCACATGACGAGCCTATTCGCTGCTAATGATCCTATTCCCATCTGAAGCTCAAATACCATCAAGCTGTGGATATGCTAAAGGCAGGAGCACATAGCTTTGCAAGGTTGGTTAAACTTCAGTTTTACAACAGAATGAGACTTTTCTTGCCAGGAGTGGGTATTTTTCAAATCATGGTGAAATGTTTATTATTTTTTTTATTTTAGTCTTTTTTGAATAGATGATTCTCCAGTTGCCTCTAGCCCCCTCACAAGCCTTTCTCCTCTGCTCAAAAGCCTTGGCTCTGGGACCTTCCGCTCGAAGCACAGAAGGAAGATTCCAGCACAGAACTCAGAGTGCACTGGTATGAGTTTGGCTCTTTATTTCCCTTTTTAGTCTGCACTGGAGCTGGCTAAGTCCTGCACAGTTTTTGCATTTGATTATTGAATGGCTGTTTTATTCAGCCATGTACATGTCCCTTAAATTCCCCTATTTATGAAAATTTGAATTCATGAGATTTGGGGGGCATGAATTTTGGGGGTGGCTGCTTATTGGAAGAGCACAATATGCCAGTTAAAAAGGGTTCATGCATAAATTAGCAACATATAATACTCTGATTGTGAGCTCTTTGGGGCAGCAACTGGTTTTTGTTCTGTGTTTGTATAGCACCTAGCACAATGGAGCCCTGATTGGTGCCCTTCGGGGTTACCAGAAAGCTAACAATAATTTGTCACTGGTTTGTTGTTCTGTTTAAAAAGTTTCACTCACCCAGTCTGGGAGAAGAAAGATACCACTGGGTTGACATTCAGAGCCACTGAGTAACCTCATCTCCCAAGGTCAGAGGGAGCCACACACATACAGCACCTTGAAAAAGGATGCCACCAGAGACTTACAACCAGACACCACAAATCATTGTTGGTCACCATCAACAGTTCAAACCATCAGCTGATATTTTTTCCACATCAAGTGTTCATGAAGCAATGAAATCAAAATCTGGGTGTGACTGCTTAACAGGCACAAGGGCTACATTTGACAGATCATTTATTAATTTGACCACCCACCAGAGCTGCTGAGAGCTACATGGTGAGAAAAGGGACAGCACTCAGCTGCTTCCACTCTCAGACCACAGACAGAACTATTACCTTTTCACTCAAAGGAGATTACATTTCAGTTGTTAGCAATGGAGGGCCCGGGCCCATGATACACAGCTGAGCAATTCTGATTCCGTTCCACAGAGGGCAGTGACAATCGTACATGCTAGCCAGTTTATTATGTATTTCCCTAGTTACACAAAAGGCTTATCCTGAAACATTTGAGGTTCACAGAAATTGAGAGCTGAACTTTCACTGCAAGGTGAGAGGTTCATATGCCCTATTGGGCCTTTATTTTTAAATTTACACCCACACACAACAAGGACTAAAGTCTCCAGGATTGTCAGGCTGGCTCCTTTCACCAGCTCTGAATCTTGGCACACAAAAATAAAAGCCTCAGAACTCTACGAAGAAATTTCTTGCTGTATTTTTGTTTTGTTCCCAGCGACCTCTCCCTAGTTTGGGTAATATTGGAAAGGATTCTGTGTTTCTCAGAAAGAAAAGGAGTACTTGTGGCACCTTAGAGACTAACAAATTTATTTGAGCATAAGCTTTCGTGAGCTACAGCTCACTTCCTCAGATGCTTTCAGTGGAAAATACAGTGGGGAGATTTATATACATAGAGAACATGAAACAATGGGTGTTACCATACACACTGTTACCAGAGTGAGCTATTACCAGTGAGCTATTACCAGCAGGGGAGGGGGGGCGGGGGGAACCTTTTGTAGTGATAATCAAGGTGGGCCATTTCCAGCAGTTGACAAGAACGTCTGAGGAATGGTGGGGGGGGGGGGCGGGATAAACATGGGGAAATAGTTTTACTTTGTGTAATAACCCATCCACTCCCAGTCTCTATTACAGCCTAAGTTAATTGTATCCAGTTTGCAAATTAATTCCAATTCAGCAGTCTCTCGTTGAAGTCTGTAGAAGCCCTCTACACCAACATTCCACACAAAGATGGACTACAAGCCATCAGGAACAGTATCCCTGATAATGACACGGCAAACCTGGTGGCTAAACTTTGTGACTTTGTCCTCACCCATAACTATTTCACATTTGGGGACAATGTATAACTTCAAATCAGCGGCACTGCGATGGGTGCCCACATGGCCCCACAGTATGCCAACATTTTTATGGCTGACTTAGAACAACGCTTCCTCAGCTCTCGTCCCCTAATGCCCCTACTCTACTTGTGCTACATCGATGACATCTTCATTATCTGGACCCATGGAAAAGAAGCCCTTGAGGAATTCCACCATGATTTCAAGAATTTCCATCCCACCATCAACCTCAACCTGGACCAGTCCACACAAGAGATCCACTTCCTGGACACTACAGTGCTAAAAAGCGATGGTCACATAAACACCACCCTATACCAGAAACCTACTGACCGCTATTCCTACCTACATGCCTCTAGCTTTCATCCAGACCATACCACACGATCCATTGTCTACAGCCAAGCTCTACGATATAACCGCATTTGCTCCAACCCCTCAGACAGAGACAAACACCTACAAGATCTCTATCAAGCTTTCTTACAACTACAATACCCACCTGCTAAAGTGAAGAAACAGATTGACAGAGCCAGAAGAGTACCCAGAAGTCACCTATGACAGGACAGGCCCAACAAAGAAAATAACAGAACGCCACTAGCCATCACCTTCAGCCCTCAACTAAAACCTCTCCAATGCATCATCAAGGATCTACAACCTATCCTGAAGGATGACCCATCACTGTCACAGATCTTGGGAAACAGGCCAGTCCTTGCTTATGGACAGCCCCCCAACCTGAAGCAAATACGCACCAGCAACCACACACCACACAATAAAAACACTAACCCAGGAACCTATCCTTGCAACAAAGCCCGTTGCCAACTGTGTCTACATATCTATTCAGGGGACACCATCATAGGGCCTAATCACATCAGCCACACTATCAGAGGCTCGTTCACCTGCACATCTACCAATGTGATATATGCCATCATGTGCCAGCAATGCCCCTCTGCCATGTACATTGGTCAAACTTGACAGTCTCTATGTAAAAGAATAAATGGACACAAATCAGACATCAAGAATTATAACATTCAAAAACCAGTTGGAGAACACTTCAATCTCTCTGGTCACTCGATTACAGACCTAAATGTGGCAATACTTCAACAAAAAAACTTCAGAAACAGACTCCAATGAGAGACTGCTGAATTGGAATTAATTTGCAAACTGGATACAATTAACATAGGCTTGAATAGAGACTGGGAGTGGATGGATCATTACACAAAGTAAAACTATTTCCCCATGTTTATCCCCCCCGCACCACCACCACTGTTCCTCACACGTTCTTGTCAACTGCTGGAAATGGCCCACCTTGATTATCACTACAAAAGGTTCCCCCCCCGCCCCCGCTCTCCTGCTGGTAATAGCTCACCTTAAGTGATCACTCTGGTTACAGTGTGTATGGTAACACCCATTGTTTCAATGTTCTCTATGTATATAAATCTCCCCACTGTATTTTCCACTGAATGCATTCGATGAAGTGAGCTGTAGCTTACGAAAGCTTATGCTCTAATAAATTTGTTAGTCTCTAAGGTGCCACAAGTACTCCTTTTCTTTTTGCGCATACAGACTAACATGGCTGCTACTCTGAAACCTCTGTTTCTCAGCTAACTCTCGGCTGATAGCCCACTGTCCCAGCCAGAACTGCACAGCCCACCAGTGTTAGCATATTGCAGCCAGACAATGGCAGCACATTCTGCACAGAAGAATAAAAGAGGAAATGTAATGATGGCATAGGAGTGGGTTGATGCCAAAGGGAGAAAAAAATAAATGCTGTAAATATAAATTTCTGCTGGAAACCTGATGCAGGGGATTTTTAATTCCAGGAGACAGAGAAACTTTAGGGAAGGTATTGAGTAGATTTGGATGATATGTTGTTTTGACAAATTTGGGTTAAAGTTATTGGATCAGTTCCTCAGCTGATGTAAAGCAATGTAGCACAATGGACTCATGTGGCTCTTCACCACCTGAAGATCTGACCCAACAGGTGAAAACCAGAGTGGGAATTCAAGGTTTGATGTTGTAAAACTCTTGTGACAGGTTTTGTAGTCTGGGAGAGCTATGCTTGGCATAGAACCATAGAAAGGGGTCCTAAGGTGGCTCTTGGCCCTCTGTGTGCCCCCCTGATTCAGGGCCTAACCTAACTATTTTCCAGACTCATCTCCTTTTCTCCAACTATGCCTGCTAGACTTGGGGCTGGGCATGGAGTGGCATATGAGTCACTATGCCACCATATGCCCCTTTAGATTTCTTTACAGAAGGGGAATCCTCAGGTAGCCTGTTAAGACAGCTTTGTGTTGTGCACTGAAACCAGAATGTGGCTTGTTTTTAACACTAGCATTTTACACGTCAAAACTGAGAGGCTGCCCAGCCCTAGAATAGTGTCATGTGCTGGAGGTCAGCATTGAGCTCCGGGGACTGAGATGTATGTGCAGCCCAGGACAGGAACAGGACTGAGCTGCAGAAGCACAGTTGTGTGGGGAGTCTAGAACCAGCATATCAGGGAGGATACGAGGCCAGTCCGTAATGCTAATTTATCGAATGCAGGGGTCTTAACCCTAAGCCTAACTGTGCATAAAGCAATAAGAGGCAATCTTCTTGTCCCGCATGAAAGAGACAGGGAGGAGAGAGACACTTGAGAACAATCAGAACTCGATAGGAAAATTTAGTAGCAGCAAACTAAATTTATATTCCCATAACACTGCCTTGGTTGGGGGTAGTTTCTTCCAGCGGGTTTGCATATTCTTGTTAATCATTCCCCAAGAAGACCAGATTCCTTTTCTTTTGTTCTTTTTTTTTCTTTTCCCACTTCAGTTGAAAAATGTCTAGAGTTTTGTTTTGTTTTTTAAAGGGAAGAAATGAAAGGTCATTCCTTCCCCTCCACCAAGGTTCTCTTCTCGCAGCTGAGTTTGTCACTTCACATTTTAATAAGCTCAGTTGGTGCAGCAGCTCCTCATTGGGGGAGGAGAGGGAAGAGGTAAATGAAATTCAGTAACAAGAATGAATTATCACCAGGAAATTTATTCCAGCCAGACTCATACATCAGCCTTAACGGCATCCCTTCTTCCCACAGTGCACTTGGAAGGGGTGGAATTTATGCAGAATGGTGCCTGATGAAAAGCTAATGTGATCTGTGAGTATTCTTTTTATAGAAGTGATGGCTGTAGGAGCTACGTTCAGACCTTGTGCAATCAATGGATTTGCATCCACTGACACCCAAAAAGAGAATAGTAATTGGGGAGGGTCACAGGTAGATATTGACAAAAGGGGAAGGAAGAGAGCACAGGGATGGAGCAGTAGGAGAAGGAGGGTTGGGAATGGCACCACGTGGTGCCAATGGATCAGAAAGGGAGTCAGCAGTGATATGGGAAATGTATGGTATTCTACAGACAGAAGCAGCAGGAAGAAAGGTAATGGTAAGAAAGGGAAAGGACTGGCTATGAATTGGGAGGGAAGTCACCCAAGGCAGGAGAAGGATTAGGTGGGGACTCATCATAGACTGGGTAGTAAGTCTCCAATGGGAATGGCATATAGCAGAATGGTGGGGAGGAAAACCCCAAGAGGATGGCGGGGGGGAAACTGACAAGAACTCCAACAGTGAGAGGTGTAGGGCAGGAGTGGGTGGAGGTTGCAGACACAGCTACTGGGCAGTTTTATAACACCTCAAAATAAAGCATTCCATTCAATGCATCCCTCACAATGAAGTCTGTTGATTTTTCCCTGGAATTTTTTCTTTCACTTTAATGTATATTTTTCCTATGATAACAAAACAGGTTGAAAGGCCTCCAAATCTATGAAAGGGTCAATTTATAATTAATTGCTCAGAGAATGGTTTGTAAGAGTAAATTCTTTTGTGACCCAGGAAAGGGAGCTCAGCCAGGTTGCTCTGTTCATGTTGGCCATGCCATGACATTTTCTCAAGTCCAGGGTCTCAGCTCTGACCCTGCCAAGTGGCAAAAAGCAGCCAATCCACAGAGAGACCTGCTAAGATACAGTCAGTCACTCTTCAGTGTGAACATCTCCAAAGGGTATCTCAGAACCATAGCGATTACAAATGGAAGAGACCTATTGGATCACCTAATACATTCCCTTCCCCTCTTGCCAATGGCTGTATCTAGTGAGGCACTATCATTCCCTACAGGCTTTTGAAGAATGTCAGCACCTAGGAGGAAGAGAAATTGTTTATGGTGGTGTAAGACATATTGAGACATACTGGATACCGTGGAAATAGAAATAATGAGATGAAAGAAGCATAGACGACTTGTGCCTCCCCATACTGAATGGGCACATTCTAAAAGAGAGGAAACGTGACCACCCCATGTGCCTCCTCTCCCAGTGACCTCTCCCACCCTGCCTGGGGCTGTCGTGCTCTCCCCGCCCCACTTTACCTGCGGGGGCAATGGGGAATGCGCTGTCCTTCTCTCCGTGTGCCTCCCCCCGAGCATGGTTGGCTGCTCTCCCTGGGAGCCGGGCAGGGAGCAGGACAGAGCTGCCTTCCTGGGAGGAAAGAGCCTTCCTGGGAGGCAGCAGCGGCCCACTCCCTGCCTGGGCTCAGCTGCCAGGGACAGGGGCCAAGCAAGCCAGATCCCCCCTTGCCCCAGCATGCTCTGCCCCCAACCCCTGAGAGTATGAAATATAATATACAAAGGGAAGTGGTGGTTGTTCTGTTGTTTATAGGGAACTGATAGATGGGAAGGAAAATAAATGACCTTTCTCCCTCTCATGCACCCATCCCCATAGCTTCTGGGCATCAAATCCTAATGGACCCTTTTCAACTCTGGTTTGTATGACCATTTTTATTCCACCAGATCAGATCATGAACAATGATATGGCACAATTATGTTTCCCCAAACCCCCAGCACACACTGCCCTTGAAAGGAGAATGAATTGTGACTGGACCATGAGATATTCCTTTGTCTATACAACAAACTCCTGTTAGTTATTTTTTGTATCAGTTCAGCCTGCCTGCCACAAACACAGACCCTGTGATCAGAGGCCGCCACTGACGAGATAAAGCACAGCAGGTGTGTTTTACTACCAGATGATAAATCAATCATGAGACAGAAGTGTCCTGCGAGGGCTTGTGCAAGCCTCCCTGTTCAATTTTGGGACTTAGGAAGGAGAATCTCCACTTTCATTTGGAGGCAATAAGTCTCTAGGCCTCTTTTTTGCAAAGAATAGCTTTGAAAACACAGAGATCTAAATAGATCACTGGAGCTGAATCAGCTTGGCTCTCATTCTCTAGCAAGAGATGAGGTGTATCTGAAGATCCACACAAACACACCCACTTTCATGTAAAATGAGTAGGTTATGTTTGAAGTGTAACCCAGAGAATCATCTCACTAGTATTCCCCACAGTCCTGAGGCCAGCTCTGCATACAGGGATGTGATCCTGCGGGACAGGAATTGATTATATTAGAGGGTAAGTGAGAACAATAATATATGTTTAGACCTGTCCAAGGCTGGCTCTGCTTGTTAACATTTTTAACCAAATCTCAGCCTTGGGCCCAGCTACATGTTGGTCATGCAGGCAGCTGTTGCCCTGTGGTTGTGCCTGTTAGTAATGCAGCTGCTTTTGCAGGACAACTCTTCTCCTGCCCACTGAAGAGGGTTGTTAATAGTGTTTGAGGGGATGCACTTGGATGGTACTTATGCAGGCAACACACATACACACCCATATTCATTTTAGAAGGAGGAGGAGGAGAGAGAAGGGCAAGCTGCAGAGGTAATGAGTAGGAGTCCTGCAGCTGCTGTTCCCTCAGCCAGTATCGATCTTGCCAGCTCCAGTCCAGCATTTGAAGAGGCAGTACTGGGAGGAACTTTGAGTCCCACTTATCCTCACACCCAGTTAGGGGAGACCCCAGCTAGACTGCAAGGAGTCAGGGGAAGTCTAACCATTCAGAAACCAGAATCATAGATTAGGGTTGGAAGAGACCCCAGGAGGTCATCTAGTCAAACCCCCTGCTCAAAGCAGGACCAACCTCAACTAAATCATCCTAGGCTTTGTCAAGCCGGGCCTTAAAAAACTCTAAGGGTGTAGATTCCACCACCTCCGTAGGTAACCCATTCCAGTGCTTCACCACCCTCCTAGTGAAATATTTTTTCCTAATATGCAACCTAGACCTCCCCCACTGCAACTTGAAACCATTGTTCCTTGTTCTGTCATCTGCCACCACTGAGAACAGCTGAGCTCCATCCTCTTTGGAGTCCCCCTTCAGTAGTTGAAGGCTTCTATCAAATCCTCGCTCACTCTTCTCTTCTGCAGCCCATTTCCCTCAGCCTCTCCTCATAAGTCTTATACCCCAGTCCCCAAATCATTTTCGTTGCCCTCCACTGTACTCTCCAATTTGTCCACATCCTTTCTGTAGTGGGGGGCCCAAAACTGGATGAAATACTCCAGATGTGGCTTCACCAGTGCCGAATAGAGGGGAATAATCACTTCCCTCGATCTGCTGTCAATGCTCCTACTAATGCAGCCCAATAGGCCATTAGCCTTCTTGGCAACAAGGACGCACTGCTGACTCATATCCAGTTTCTCATCCACTGTAATCCCCAGGTCCTTTTCTGCAGAACTGCTGCTTAGCCAGTCGGTCCCCAGCCTGTAGCAGTGCATGGGATTCTTCCATCTTAAGTGCAGGACTCTGCACTTGTATTATTGAACAAGTTTTCTTGTTCTCATCAGATTTCTTTTGGCCCAATCTTCCAATTTGTCTAGGTCACACTGGACCCTATCTCTACCCCTCCAGCGTATCTACCTCTCCCCCAGCTCAGTGTCATCCTCAAACTTGCTGAGGGTGCAATTAATCCCATCATTGATAAAAGTGTTGAACAAACCCGGCCCCAGGACCGACCCACTTGATACCAGTTGCCAACTAGACATAGAGCCATTGATCACAATCCACTGAGCCCGACAATCTAGCCAACTTTCTATCCGCCTTATAAAGAAAAGGAGTACTTGTGGCACCTTAGAGACTAACAAATTTAGTGAAGTGAGCTGTAGCTCACAAAAGCTTATGCTCAAATAAATTTGTTAGTCTCTAAGGTGCCACAACTACTCCTTTTCTTTTTGTGAATACAGACTAACACAGCTGCTACTCTGAAACCTATCCACCTTATAGTCCATTGATCCAATCCATACTTCTTTAACTTGCTGGCAAGAATACTGTGGGAGACCATATCAAAAGCTTTGCTAAAGTCAAGGTATACCATGTCCACTGCTTTTCCCATATCCACAGAACCAGTTATCTAATCATAGAAGGCAATCAGGTTGGTCAGGCATGATTTGGCCTTGGTGAATCCATGCTGACTGTTCCTGATCACCTTTCTCTCCTCCAAGTGCTTCAAAATAGATTCCTTGAGGACCTTCCTCATGATTTTTCCAGGGACTGAGGTGAGGCTGACTGGTCTGTAGTTTCCCAGATTCTCCTTCTTCCCTATTTTAAAGATGGACACTATATTTGCCTTTTTCCAGTCATCTGGGACCTCCCCCAATCGCCACGAGTTTTCAAAGATAATGGCCAATGGCTCTGCAATCACATCAGCCAACGCCCTCAGCACCCTCAGATGCATTGCATCCTGCCCCATGGACTTGTGCATGTCCAGCTTTTCTAAATAGTCCTTAACCTGTTCTTTCATCACTGTGGGCTGTTCACCTCCTCCCCGTGTTGTGTTGCCCAGTGCAGCAGTCTGGGAGCTGACCTTGTCTGTGAAGACCAAGGCAAAAAAAGCATTGAGTACTTCAGCTTTTTCAACATCATCTCGTCACCAGGTTCCATTCTCCAACCAGTCCTCATGTGTCCCAGACATGACCACCACTCCACAACCAGAGGATGATTCGCGTGTCACACTACCTCTGACAGAACAAATCACCAGACTCTTGTCTGCCACTACTACCACTGTGAGGAACAGCAGCTAGATTGGGGAATCTCCATAAAGTGCTTCAGAGAGGCAACACTGTGGGTCGAGAAGTGTTGGGCCCAGGGTGGAAGGACTCAGATGTTGATGGGAGCAGGAGGATTAATGAGTATGAGGGAGGGGGAGGAACATTGCATTGATGGATATTTGGAAGGGGGGTAAGGAGGAGAGAAATCAGGGAATGAGACATTAATCACTGACTGAAGTGGACAGTTTTTGAGACAGCCTCTGTTAAAATGTAAGATACACATCTCTGAGAAATGATATTTTGTGTTAGCCACAGGGTCAGTTTATCAGAGTAGAGAAGAACCTAATGTTTTCTAATAGTTCTGGCCTTCTAACTTTACGTATATTAAGCCTGGACAAGAGCAACGACATCTTCTGAGCTCCACTAATACTAGTACTTTGCTTACATGGACATAGAGGCTCGTAATGTTAAGGCTGAACTCTAGCAAGTTTTTGCTTCCTCCTGTTCCCTTATTTTCTTTTCAACTGAATATTTGTGAGTGTAGTGGTATATGGAAGTGATGAACTAAGCACAGGTGTGAGGCAGGCATACAGAAAGCCATCACTGTGCAAACTTCCACACAGAGCTCTGTCGATGCTCCTCTGTCTTGACTTCACCACCCACTCCCCTGCTATTCCAGTTCTGCCCACATCCAACACCCACCGAGATCTGACATGACACCTCAAGCTTCACCTGCAAATCACACCGCCTCTTCCCCAAACCTCCAACTGCTATACCAGTCCCCCTCCCCCATGCACATTTAGTTCTAACGCAACTCAATCCAGACTTGCAAACCACCCCCTGTGATTATAAAACCACAGTTCAACAGAAGTTGGTGAAAACAATGTAGTAAAGTAGATCAAAGGTCTTTTTTTGCATCACTTCAACTGGAACATATATAAAAGTATTGAAGAAAACCAAGTGGGAAATTGAGACAAAAACTATTTTATCAAGCATAATTTTGGCTTGAAATATAGTGGATAAAAAGCCTTTGTTTGGGAAAATGGCATTAGTTGAGATCACAATGGAAAAACCACACAAATGCCTCAATCCCCAAAGAAAAGTTTAAAAAAAGAGATTGTTTCTACACCCCCGACAAAAATCTCGCTCCTTTTACATTGGACCAGTTTAATCATTGTAGCATCAGACAGGTCATCAAAGGAGCTGGAAGACAGACAAGAGATCCAAGGTTTACTGGACTATCTGCCATGATGACCAAGCCTACAAACTGGAAAACCTTTCAAGCTTCTGCTCACATTTCCTGCTCAAAAATAGCTCCCTCCTATTTTTCCTCTTTGATCTTATAAAATGTTCTGGTCAAGATTTTCAAAAGTGTTACCTTGATTTTTAGATGGTCAACTTTTCATAGACATGTATGTTTCCACAAAAAATTTAATCAGGAAGGTTTCCTCGGGTCCAGGGTATAATTTCTGGTCAACACATTCGGGACAGAATCCAAGAATTCTTTTTAAGAAAAAAAATTTTACTTTTGACCTTTTGTTTCATTGTGGATCAAAACAAAACTTGATCTTTTGAAATTTTTCATGGTGATTAAAAGACCCCAGAATAGCTAATAGCACTCAGCTGGGATGTGGAAGACACATGTTCAAGTTTCTGTCTAAATCAGACAGGGGTGTGACTTGAAAGTGCCTCTCTCATATCCTAGGTGAGTGCCCTAACCACTGGACTATGGACTATTCTGGGAATGCTTGCTCTTATGTTGACCAAAAATAACTCCCTGGACAGGATAAGAGGGTTACCTGGAAACCTGGGTTTTCACCTAAGTGGAGCTATGAACCTGTTGCTCCATCAGTTAAAGCAAAAATAATTTAAAATGGACTATTATTTCTCTTTTTCCACTTTCTTACCTATCTTCCTTTCATGGGCATTTCTTTTGTGTTAAAAAAAAGGATTAACCTCAATTTAACTCTTTTAGAATGTACTTTTCATACAATGAATAATAAACCTGTGAAACTCACTGCCACAAGACATTAAGAAAAAGAGAGTACTGTAGTAAGATTAAAAAAAGAATAAGAGTCACATGAATAACAAGGCTATCCACTTATATAAGCTAGAATAGAAATGTATGAAGGCTAGAAAGTCTCATGCTCCAGGCTGCACACCAATCATTAAATGTCTGTGGATAAAGCAGAAATATCCACAGGGTCATGTGTATAATTGTTAAACAGCTTCCTTTGAATCACCTGGTACTGAGTGCTATTGGAGACAGGATACTGGACTACGTGGGCCATTGATAGGAAAATATGTTCCTGTGTTTTTTAAATTACAGACCTACTCTGAAAAACTACTCTAAAAATGGCTATGTGGGGTAACATGCATATAGTCCCTCAATGATTTCCAGGTCAAATGTGTTCATTGTACATACAAAGATATGTTGTTGTTTGTTGTTTTCTTCAGTGGCCCATGCTGTAGACTCAGCCTGGACATGAGAGTGAAGCTGGGTTTTTTCCATCTTGTAACTCTGCAATAAAAGTGTTCTGCAAACCAAATTATTCTCGGTAAACATATGTGCGACCCCAATATCACTGAAGGATTTGCACAGGTGGAGCTGACTGAAATGTAGTTAACAATTCTGTTTATGATGCACAACAAGAATAGGCTGCTCCGTGGCTCTGCTGGCCTGACAGAAGTAAAAAGCAGTAAAATCTTATTTTTGTTACCAAAATCAACAGATCTGACTCTGCATACACAGAGGGAGAAGGTCTGGTGAGATAGAAGGAGCCATTGTTACAGCGTTACTTGTCTGAGGTGAATCACAGACCCATGTTTCCTTCATTTTTCCAGTAAGAAAAAGGAAGTCTGTGCTTAAACAGCATTCTTTGGATGAAATGAAGAAAGGGGGATTGAAAGAATAAATGCCTGTAATTTGTCTCTTCCTAATTTTTTTAAATTCTTTTTTCTGGTGTGTGCTTCTCTTTCTCCCCCTTTACTTTGCCCTAGCTGAAAGAACTCACAGTAAACAGCTCAGTGTAGATACAATGACACAATTTCCCCTGTTTCTGCTACATCCCCTCTCCCAGCTCACTG
This sequence comes from Dermochelys coriacea, assembly GCF_009764565.3. NCBI lineage: Eukaryota > Metazoa > Chordata > Testudines > Dermochelyidae > Dermochelys > Dermochelys coriacea. Next base: position 91,786,308 of record NC_050073.1, on the reverse strand, counting down.
TTCCAGTTCCAGTACTTCATACGGCTCTGTCAATGCAACTCAGTCCCAACTTGCCATGCTAATCTGTTCCAGTCTTGACTCCCCCTACAGTTCCACCAGTGCCTTTCAGTCCTCATATATAACATGCTCCTTTTAGAGACTGCCATTTCTTCCCAACTGTGCCCTGATTTTGGGATTATAGAAATGGAGACTAGGATGAGACCCACCAAAGGCCTGTCACTCTAGCATTCAGTATTAGAACCAAGAGAACATATTGCTCAATGGTGGAATTCCCTTATCTCAGCGGAACAACACTAGGGAGGAATTTGGTCCATGGGCTCCAGAGCTAGAAAAAGGACTAACCCCAAACAGCTGCATTGCCTGGCATCTGCAAATCCTACATCTGGTGACATAAACACATAAGTGGAAAAGGGATGTGGCTTCCAAAGAGAAAAAAAACCCACAAAGGACATGAGAAAAAAATGGAAAATTGGCAACTGAGAATGCTCTATAGTGACCCCAACTCTTTCCTGTTCTCCATGTCTCCATTTTCACGTTCCTTTCTCTCATCTTCTTTGCCTTCTCTGGTTTCTGGTGCCTACTTTCCCTTGCATTGTCCTCTTCTGTAGTTTGTTTACTGTTAGAGCTGAGAGCTGTACCTTCAGGTTGATATTAGTATAAGCATGGGAATTTGGAGGAGGTCCCTACGATTTCCCAGAAACCATTTCATAAGATCATTACTGTGTTTTTATGCAGTTATTGGCCCTGCTGAATGTAATTAAACAAGTTATTTTCCTCATTCACAGCTTGGTTACTAAAGAATCGCACAAAGCATCACATTCCCTTCTCACAGGAATAAGAGATGAGAAAGTAGAAAAGACTTAGCCCACTACAACATATCACCTAGCCTAACCCCACACCATCAGGCTGGAGCAGAATCATCCTTGGAAGTCTAGTTTGTCCAATTTTAAATAACTCAGCAATCTACCACTTCCCTGGGTGGACTATTTGACAATCCAGCAGCTCAGAGTCTAATAATGATAGCTGCATGGTCTAAACTTGTATTTGGTAATGTCTGAATGCAGCTGCAGCGATGGGCACCCTCAAAATGCCTACAATAAGAAAGACACCCAGAATCCCTGGAATTCCATGGGCTGTATTCAGCTCTCTATTCCTTGCATGACTTCCTTGCAGTTTGCTATGTGTGCGACTAAGACCTTATGAGGCCATGGTGCCTCCCATTCTTGCACAAGCCATTGATCTTGGATAGTCGTTCTTTTTTAAGGCATCATGCCTCCCAGAGCCACCCATTGGCTGGTTCAGGTCCATACCACCTCCAGCAAGAATCTGTGCCTTCCTAACACCATTGTGCTGTTTGGTAGTAAGCTCTCAGCTTTGTAGAAAGCATACCTCCATAAAGTGCTCTGTACATTGTGTATATATTCATAGTAATAGCAATGCACAGTTTGTGGAGCACTTCTGGGTGAAAAGTACTGGACATGTCCATAGAGCCAGATGCGCTGCATCCAATAGTGCTAAAGGAGTTGGCGGATGTAATTGCAGAGCCATTGGCCATTATCTTTGAAAACTCATGGCGATCGGGGGAAGTCCCAGACGACTGGAAAAAGGCTAATGTAGTGCACATCTTTAAAAAAGGGAAGAAGGAGGATCTTGGAAACTACAGGCCAGTCAGCGTCACCTTAGTCCCTGGAAAAATCATGGAGCAGGTCCTCAAGGAATCAATTCTGAAGCACTTAGAGGAGAGGAAAGTGATCAGGAACAGTCAACATGGATTCACCAAGGGCAAGTCATGCCTGACAAATCTAATTGCCTTCTATTACGAGATAACTGGCTCTGTGGATGAGGGGAAAGCAGTGGACATGTTGTTCCTTGATTTTAGCAAAGCTTTTGACACTGTCTCCCACAGTATTCTTGCCAGCAAGATAAAGAAGTTTGGGCTGGATGAATGGACTATAAGGTGGATAGAAAGTTGGCTAGATGGTCGGGCTCAACGGGTAGTGATCAATGGCTCCATGTCTAGTTGGCAGTCGGTATCAAGTGGAGTGCCCCAAGGGTCGGTCCTCAGGCCGTTTTTGTTCAATATCTTCATAAATGATCTGGAGGATGGTGAGGATTGCACCCTCAGCAAGTTTGCAGATGACACTAAACTGGGAGGAGAGGTAGATATGCTAGAGGGTAGGGATAGGATACAGAGGGTCCTAGACAAATTAGGATTCGACCAAAAGAAATCTGATGAGGTTCAACAAGGACAAGTGCAGAGTCCTGCACTCAGGACGGAAGAATCCCATGCACCGCTACAGACTAGGAACCAAATGGCTCGGCAGCAGTTCTGCAGAAAAGGACCTAGGGGTTACAGTGCACGAGAAGCTGGATATGAGTCAACAGTGTGCCCTTGTTGGCAAGAAGGCCAATGGCATTTTAGGCTGTATAAGTGGGGCATTGCCAGCAGATAGAGGGCCTCATCTGGAGTACTGTGACCAGTTTTGGGCCCCACACTACAAGAAGGATGTGGAAAAATTGGAAAACATCCAGCGGAGGGCAACAAAAATGATTAGGGGACTGGAACACATGACTTATGAGGAGAGGTTGAGGGAACTGGGATTGTTTAGTCTGCGGAAGAGAAGAATGAGGGGGGATTTGATAGCTGCTTTCAACTACCTGAAAGGGGGTTCCAAAGAGAATGGATCTAGGCTGTTCTCAGTGGTAGCAGATGACAGAACAAGGAGTAATGGTCTCAAGTTGCAGTGGGGGAGGTTTAGGTTGGATATTAGGAAAAACTTTTTCACTAGGAGGGTGGTGAAATACTGGAATGCATTACCTAGGGAGGTGGTGGAATCTCCTTCCTTAGAAGTTTTTAAGGTCAGGCTTGACAAAGCCCTGGCTGGGATGATTTAGTTGGGGATTGGTCCTGCTTTGAGCAGGGGGTTGGACTAGATGACCTCCTGAGGTCCCTTCCAACCCTGATATTCTATGATTCTATGATTCCATGATTCTATGTATTATTCTTTCCCTTCCTCTTCTTTCCCTATCTCGCCAGTTTCAGTCCTCTTACTCCACGCACTGCTGCGGAGTAAGTCCCTGTTGTGATGAGTCAGTGACTAGCAATTGGCTATGGCTTCTGTCACTGCCAGCAAAGCATACCGGGCGCCAATGGATTTAGCAACAAATATGGCGTCATCAGCTGTAAGAAGATTTTTGCAGAAACTAATGAATAGAATGAGAGGCCCAGCGGCACACAATCCTGGGTATGTTAAACAACTGCACATGCAGGGTTTGATCCTGACCTCACTTACTCTGGTGTAAATCAGGAGTTAATCAGTAAGCAAAGGGAGTTATGCCAGTCTAAGTGTGAGCTGAATCAGCCCCCACTATCTTCAGTAAGGGGGAGGGCATTGAAAATGTGATTTTGACAGATTTATGTATCCAGTATTTGGTAATGTTGAAGGCAAATAATGATTTCAGCATAGTGCTGCATAGCCTACCCTCTTATACTCCTCTCTCCTGTCAAAAGGAGTCACCTGCCATTCCACCTAGCACCCAAATGCCTTGCTGTTTAGTAATGAAATAATATGATCCCTTGCCACTCTCCTGTCAGTCTGTGAAATGCCGGATCCCACAGCATGTGTATGTTTCATCAATAAAGCTCTGATCATTTGTTAATGATAACAGCAACAGGAATCCCTGTACAGTGTGTTCTGTCAACGGAGAGGCCCCTTAATAACCTCAGAAATGTTTTTTTTCCTTTCCCCACCCTCGCTGTATTTTTTGCAAACTGACAAGAAGTCACCTCTTTCACTTATGCTTGCCAAACCTAGATAGAAGCAAGTGATAAAATATTCATTGAAAGGGGGAAAATGCATTATAATAATGTTAACAGAGCAGCTGGAAGCAACAGAATGTACCAATAACTCTATGTACTTTATCTCAGCCACCCCCTGGTCTGGCTTGTCCATGTGATTATACAGCGAGATGGAGGTAGAAGAAAATGCTTGGTGCAATCAAGTTTTATACCCTAGGATATTAGACAGCACCAAAAAGCAGAGTCTGGGTGGACTGTTTGAGAAGCTGTCTACAGTACACACCTATTCACAGAGAAGATGACCACTAAAATGACAGTTTATTAGATCATATGATGTTGCAGCCAGGTGTTTCAAAGTATTCAAATCACCAATGCCACTGTGTGGAAAAAGGTGTCTAGAAACTCATGCTGCAGTGATAATGTGATGCAATTCTCCAGTTTACGTGAAGACCTGAGATGTGAAATTGTTTCAAAATCCTCAGTTTAAGGTGATATACAAAGTAAGGTAAATCTCTACTCAGTAAATTAGTGTTAACATCAGTGTTGTATTAACATTTAGAAGTATACTGAAAGATTAAGCGGCTTGCATGTATTATGTAAGATAATTTAAATTATTCGTTTTATGCATTTACATAGATTTACAGTTCAATACATTAGGCATTCATAAATCATTTGTAAGTCAGTGTAAGACTTCAGTTTACACACAGATTTAAATTTCAGAGTGTCTGCAAAGAATTACTGTCTGGAAACGGACCTCATAAAACTACAAAAAAAGGTACTATGCCTTTTGGCATAATAAACAGATAAGCACAGTACAAGCAATGACATCAATAGTTAAGATTGCCTGACATTTTCCAATATAAGACCTTGTTTTCAGTAGCTTAAAACTTTGCAGAACTTGGGCTGAAATTTTCCACTGTAGATGTCTGCCTCTGACTCGATTTCTTCAAATTTTTCAGCAAAAATTATTCAGCCAAATCAAAATGAGATTAAGGAAAAATACATTGTTTAAAAAAATAGCTGTTTTGTTGTGAATAACTAGCACCTCCATGCTTTGGAGCAAGAATTTGAGATGGGGGGGGGGGATTTGATCAAATTATAAACTCCTGAAAAGTCTCAGTACAGACTTGTTAGAGTTTAGCAGCCAAATTCTCTGAAGATTCCATCTGTACAGAGTATGCTCCATCCCCTCACAAGGCCTACCTACTGACCGGACTGTGCATGCACCATCTCACAGAGTGACTAATCATGCTCCATACCAGGGCTACAGACACAGAGCAGGACTTTCCTTGCAGTTGTTCCTCCCAGGGGTTGCTGTGGTGAAAGGCATAGGTGCTGAGAGTAGAGACCCTGTCTCGACAATATTTTCAATATTCCTCCTTGCTGGTGCCAAGGCAGGTAGGAGAAGGAGAGAACAATCTGATTAGAAGGCAGAGCCAGGACTGAGGTGGGGCAGCAAGAAGACTGGGGTGGTGATCTGAGGGTCAAGGTCAGAAGAGATCAGGCTTGGGGAAGCACGGGGCAGAAGAGTCTGCACACATTGTAACCAAACTCCCTTCAGCACCTGAGTAGAACCCAGCATTCCTGAATCTCGTCATTTCTCTTCTCTCAGCAAATAGCAGTGAAACCCACTGGCAAAAATGTGAACCTCCTCTCTCTGTACTGGCTGGCCAATATAATGCAAGACAACCTACTACTGCTATCAGTGATTTGCTTAGAACAAGTAGCAGAGATCTGTGCTGTGGATTTCTAACCCTGCTGATGACCCATGTGGGAGTTAATATTCCACGTGATGGAATTTCTGGACTGTCTGGGTTTTTTTAAAAAAAAACCCTGGGGAATTATATTTAAAAACTACATTAAAAGAATGTTAAGATTGAAAGTTAGGGAATCAAAAGTTAGGAAGTACTAGGATTAAGGTTGCCTTGCCAAACTGAATTCAGCCCTCTTGTGGCTATGCATTCTGACAGTCTTTGATTACATGGTCATGCATTATTTTTTCCACCAGAGCCCTGCTCATTCAATGCACAGGGTGGATGGTGCTCACTGAGTGGTAGCCATTCATTGTTTTAATATCTGCTATATGTAGGATCGCTCTTAGAAGCTTGCAAAGCACAGGTAAACATTCTAAAAGGGTAGCCTTCCTTTTTTGGTTTCAATTTGCATGATTACTATTTAGTGGCCAAATTTGACTTGCAGATGCAAATCCAAATACTTGTGCATGCACCTACTCAATTCTAGGTGCAAGTCAGGTAGCTAACAGTACTACTGGCTGGTTTGCATGGAGATTTTGCCTGTGATAGGAAAGGCTGAGTCTCAGCATGGCTACAAAAATATAAGCCAACATCTCTTTCCCTATTCTCTTTATCCTTTTCCATTGGACAAACTTTTGGTATGTTTATTCAAACTGAACCTCAGCTGTTGCTAATTGCAGTTAACATTGGAACAGTTTGCTTTGTACTTCCTCTGCTTGGTCTGTAATGGCAGGCAAAATGATCTTTCCGTTTCTAAGCAAAAGGAATGAAGGCTTTAAAAGAGCTACCACAAAACACACACCCAAGGGAAGCAAACAGACCCTTGAAATAACAATAAACTAGAATATTCCAAGCAAAAAGTCCAAACATACAGAATTCTGACGCAACAGTGGGAAAAACTTTGCACATCATTCCCATAATATAGATATTTATATCTATACACCCACCTTCTCCCTTGCCAGTTCCTTACTTCTTAATTGAACTGTATTTCATCAAGGCTGTTTCTGAAGCTTTCAGATAATGCTATCCACAAATCCACATGCACTTGGAATGCAGTGGTTCATGAACAACCTTTTCATCATATTCACTAACCAAGATCTTGATGCAACCAGATTCTTTGGCTCACTTCATCCTTCCCTTGTGCTTTAAACAAACCACTTCCCCAGACCTAGAGGGCCATAACTGTGGTTGTTTGAAAAATTCATTTAACACAGTTAATTGCAACATCCTCTCTGTTCCCCTCAGCCCCCTTGTAATAACTTCCTTATTTGTGTGATTACTGTTCATACATACCAGATGTGTACTCAAAATTTCTGAGTGTATAGAAATGTACTGTTCATAATGACTATCTTCCTCTTCATGTCTGCTGTATAATTATATTTATGATAGGTAGCTAGCTTATTTTCTGTAGTATACATATTACTACATATCTGGCAAGAAGCTGGGGAATTCTTCTTTTAGACGTGCAGTTCTTGCCATCTGCAGCCATACCACCTATGGCTGCAAACACTCCAGATCTAACAAGATGAGAAAAATTGGGCTAAATAGAGAGAAGACCTTCACAGAAAACTCAAGATATTGCAGAAAATAATACTAATGGCTCAGTAGATGTCGCTCTGACTCCTGACTGAAGCAAGGCCCCAGCATAGTGCTAGGGGATGCTAGGTTGTCATGGGTGCAGTTGATCCAATGAGATGTGAACAGTAGGGCTGGCTGAAAGTTTTCCATGAAATCTGATTTCTAATGGAAAATTGTGTTTTTAATTAAATAATTTGTTTTGCAAAAAACGTCTGCTTCCTGTGGGAAATGTCAAGTTTTCATTACAAAAAAAAGCAGAAAACCAAAGATTTTTGACAAAAATTCAACATTTTCCACAGAATCACCCCTTACACTGTTTTCTGACCAGTTCTAATGAGTGATAAATTCTGATCTACTTGACTCACTAAAAACTTTCAGAGTATGCAGACGTGCATGTTCCTGCAGTTTCATATGCAGAAAAGTGATGTGCCCATGCAACCACAAGTGCATTTTATCCATTACATGGGCTTTACAACTTGGTCCCTAAAAACCTAATGGTACTTTCTGCAAGTGCCCTGGGAAAACTCCCTCCTGAATATTCAATTCACTATCCCTACATACATAGAGAAGCAATAGAGTTTTAGTCATAGCAGCCTTTATTTTAGATTAAGAGAACATCAAAACATGTACATTCTCCATGAGAGGGAGCACAGTGTGTGCCAACTCTCATGACTGCCAATTCTCATTGTTGCCAACTCTCATGATTTTCATGAGTCTTGCAATAGCTGGTAGTTTTTCTCAATACTCTAACTCTTGGAGTCATGTGAATCTGTGAGAATCTCAGCTTTTTGTGTTGTTGTTGTTAACTAAATTTCTAATTGTGGTTGCAGAGAAAAAGATTGAAAATGTGACCTTGTCACCCCTCCCCACCAAAGCTCAAAAACCAGGAGCTAAATAAAAATCAAAATTTATAATTTTTGAACATTTCATGATTTTTTTTTCATGCCTGACCCATAATTTTTAACTGTGTGCAGTTGGCAATACCATGTGTGTATGTCCATGTGTGCACATGTGTGTCCAAAATGCCCTGCATTGTTCTGAACACTAAATGGTAGCATAGAAACTGCATCTGCAGTGGGGACTGGGGGGAAGTGATTTGGGAGGGAGAAGACACCCCCTCCACATCACTCAAAAAATAAATTGTGACAGATGAAAGCTACACATACCATAACTCTGCAGCTTCAACTGCATGCATAACGCTTTCCGTCCAAATTGTTGTACAGTTTTACTCAATATGGTTAAGTAGATTCCCTGTTTCATCAGAGAGACAAATGCACTTTAGTAGGTGAAGAGAGATGCTTAAATAATTAATTTGCAAATGTTGTAGCTTTTCCAGTAATGAACAGATTCTAACTTTTGGAACCTATTTATTTTGCAGAAATATCTGTTAGAAATGATAGAAAGTGAAAAATGAACAAATGAAACATTTGACTGGCTAAAAAACTTTTCTGGTGTCATGGAATGTTACCCTAAATGCTCTTAAGAGACCCTCACAATTTTTCCCTTTATCTAGGTACATGGACCAAAATAGATATACACACAAAAAGATGGGTGAAATGCCAGCCTCTTCATTTGTGCTCCCACCAGTAGATCTGTACCGATGGCAGAAGCAGTTGGATATTTTAGAGCAGGGATCGGCAACCTTTGGCGAAATCCGCTGGCAGGCCGCGCCAGTTTGTTTACCTGCAGTGTCCACAGGTTTGGACAATCGCAGCTCCCACTGACCACAGGTCACTGTTCCAGGTCAATGGGGGCTGCAGAAAGCAGCTGCCTGCACATCCCTCTGCCCACATGGCTTCCCGTGAGCAGGAGAGTGAGTAGGAGAGAAGAGATTTTAGAGCATACTTTTTTCATAATGAAAGCAGCAAAAATGTGGACAACTGGCATGATCATGTTCATAAAAATCAGTGAGGAGAATTGTGGAAATATACAGTACACACTCTCCTATACATTCCTATGGCTGGCTGTCTACATGAACCTCAACAGTTGTTGCAGTTGGTAGGCAGTCAGATTAGACTTGCTTGGCATCTGAACTTACATTTGTCTGTTCTTTCCATGATCCTTCATTTTCACTTTCTAAATGGAACAACACACACACACACACACACACACACGTCCACATCACCCTTATGAAAAACTTACCCCAGGTAACGTATCAAAAGATGACAATTTGCTCCTCAGCAGCAGTAGCCTTCATTGTATTTAATTACATCCATTCTTCAACCGTGTTGAAGTTAAATGTATTTACAGCTAAGTAAATAATTTATTCAAAGAATTTCAGTTCCTTTACTGTTTGTGAACCACCTGTGAGCAACTTACATTTTTCTTCAATTCCTCAATTCCTCCTTGATTTTCAGATCGTTTTGGGGAAGTTTGTTGCAAATATGCAATATTTGAAATTTGATCTGTATTAATTAATTCTGAATGAGCACACATATGTAATGTTCTGGATCCCTGGCTGAATCAGTGTAAATCTTAAAATAAGATTTCCCATGCAAATACTTGCAATTATAAATTCAAATGCTATCTTCTATGAATAAGGCCAAATATTCTGATGGTATAAATGTATGAACCTTCATTGAAGCCAATTAACACCACTTACACTAATTAATAATTTGGCCCACATTCTGCTCTAGAAACTTTGCTTGTGGACTTTTTTACCAATAAACTCATTCAGTATTTGAGTAAGCAAAAAGATCACGGTGAAAAAGAATTTGTTTACAAACTTAACCACATTTTTTCAGAAAATGTGGGCACTAAGTATTTGAAAATCTTTAATAAAATATCCCTGAAACTACTGCAGTATTTTGAGCAATTCTGTATTATATTTTTATAAGGGCAGAAGATAAAAGGCTTATAAGAATCTTTTTTTTTTTTTTTTTTTGCTGCTCTCTAGCAATCCTGTAGTATTTATCACTTGCTGGCCTTTCAAGTACTGAAATGGAATGTAAAGCTTATTGGCATGGCTGGAGCAAGCTGTTTGCTCCACTTCCTGAACCTGGAGATTTGCTGCTACAGGCTATATTTTTGTGGAAATAAATGACAATTTCACTTCACTGTTATTCATGGGATCATAACATTTGAGGTTCATGAGGAATCAGATGGTTTATTTATTACAAATCTTCACAATACCTGGGAGTTTCATGAATTTTAGCAAACATAATTTGTCTAAAAACTCATACCAGAAAGTGGGGTTATTCTTTATTCATTTTTCATCCTTCTTGCCTATTTTAAAATATTTCACTTAGCCAATTAGGGAACAGACATAATACCATGAGACTCAAGGGACCAATGATATGCCACAAATAATGAGTAGGAGATAAGATAACGTTCAATTCTTGAACAACCCATCAACTAAAATGTCTTCACAAAAATGATATGGTAAATATTTACAAATAACAAACACATTTGTAGCAATTCTGTTCTCTTTGTGAATGATTCATGAACAGAAAAATATCTGTTTCAATTTAACATCTTATTTATTCACAGCAAATAATTGAGTGTGCTCTGGTTAACAAACCCCAGAAAGCATCAGTGCTATAGGGGCCAATAAAGAGGTGTTTTCCGATTCTTGATGACACTTTTACCCAATGTTTGCAGCATCAAGGACCTAAGTGGTAACTTGCCAGGAGGCTGAAGATTACATTGAATTTGCAGTATATATGTCGGTGTTTTTTTGCAGTACTACCATGCACTCAGCGATGATTTGTCTCTTTAGAGAAATAGAAGTTGCTTGTTGGCCATGTTCACCAGGCATGAAAACATGCGCTTTGTCTGCCTGTCACTTCAGATGATGTGTTAAAACCAAAGTCCCTGAGATTCCTTCACATCAGGTCAAGAGTGGCAGATGGGAGGAGTGGTCCAGGGGAAAATTAAGGATTCCCAGATAGCTGTGGTTTCTCATCCAACTTTCCCTCCCACCCCTAAAAACTTTTTCTAACATCCAGTGCTCTTTGAGAGTTCTTTTAACCTACATAAATGATGTTGCATCTGCCTATGCAATTTTGTACTACCAATATCTAGCTCATCACTTTGTAACATTTGGGAGATGATTTTATGGTATATTTAATCATCATGAAGCTTCTCTTTTACTTGGGGTTTGTTTCATGGCTAAACCCTTCCTGCAAAAATTGAAAACTATCTTATATTCAGTGGAAGGTTTCTATCATGCATGTATGCAAATTTTCCTCCACCTTGCCACCTCTTATCTCTCTGTTTGTTTCACTCTGCAATTGCATATTTATACAGAATGCTCTGTTAGTCTAAACATGGTTGGGCTGGCATGCTATGCCAGACATTGGTCATCACACAACTTTGTGTCAATGCCTTCCACATGTTGGCTGTCTTTGAATTCTTCCCCTGATGACTGCAGTACCATAAGCCACCACTAATACTGGACACCACTCTTTATTTCAAGGTGAGATTGCCAAGAATATGGGGCCAATTACCTCCATGGAGCTACACCAGTTGACACCGGCTGAGGATCTGACCCATATTATTAAGAGGCACCATGGACCGTATGTATTCTGGATGGTACAGCCCTCATTTGTATGCTATATGGCGTAAGAATTCCCTCTCAATGGTGACTTTGTCATATTCGTTAGTCTAAAGCATATCTGGCCATACCACCTTGGGCTGTGCTTTGAACGGATCTCATAAGTAGTGTTGGGCCAGGCTGGCACTTAAAGGGATGACCTCCATGAACATATAGGGGCACTATTGATTCAGTAAATTAATGCCTCTCCATCTTGTTATTATAGCACAATAACAGGTGTCCACAGTGATTTATGGACATATGAAGTGTACAGCAATCAGTCAGTGCCCCAAACTTGGAGGTAAGGGAACTGCATGAAAGTGCAGTAGGTAGATTCATTTATTTCCAATCTGGAGACCCCTCTTTTGGAGCCATGTAACCTAGGCTCTGAGACAAAAAGATTCTGTAAGGTAATACCCAGGAACAGATAAGCATGGGGAGAGAGCTTCACTGAGATTCATATTTGTATGTTATCTGAATTACCAGTAGACCCAAATGGGGAAAGGGACTCTGACAGTTCCCAGCAAGTGTAGAAACTTTCTTGCAGTAATAATCTAACTGGGATATAGGGGAAATAATGAAGGAAACAAGGTAATCTGAGATATGATGTTCCCGTTATGAAGCATACTCAAAGGGCTATATGAGTTCCAAGTGGTTTTGTTTTGAGTAGAAAAAAATGTAGGAGCAGATACACTTGCATGCGTTTCAGAGTAGCAGCCGTGTTAGTCTGTATTCGCAAAAAGAAAAGGAGTACTTGTGGCACCTTAGAGACTAACAAATTTATTAGAGCATAAGCTTTCGTGAGCTACAGCTCACTTCATCGGATGCATTACGATGATAATGCATCCGATGAAGTGAGCTGTAGCTCACGAAAGCTTATGCTCTAATAAATTTGTTAGTCTCTAATGTGCCACAAGTACTCCTTTTCTACTTGCATGTGTGTGTGGGAGAGGGGAGTGGTGTGGATCTGAGGAACACTGTTCCTGCTCTCATTCTTGAGCCCAGACTCAGGTTATTAGGTTATGCCTTGCACAGGTGACTGGAACAGGGAATTTACCTTCCCTTACCCCCAGCATGGCTATGTCGAGTTCAGTTACAATCAAGCGCTAAACAAAGTTACAGTAAATTTTTCCATGCTACTTTATAGCCTGATGAAGACTCCTAGGTTAAAGCCATAGATGCTGTTTATCCTTGTAGCTAATTAGCCAATGAGTAGTATGTCGCTTTGTTAGTACAGTATGGAAAAGAGGATTTGGAAATTAATACTTTGTGTTCCACTGTGATTGTTGCTGACCTGTGTGGGTTGCTTTATAGCTTAGGGACCAGAGTCTGTCACTCTTGTTCACACTGAGCAGTACCTTATTCTGCAAGTAGTCCTAGCGATTTCACTGGAAATGCCTGCAGAGCAAGGTATGGCTTAACATGAGTAGGTGTGAAAGAACTGGGCCCTAGATTTTAAAAAATTCCCTGACTGGGGTTCTTACCCTTTAAAAGTCCTACATAGCCAAACTTCCCATTGTAGAATAGATTGTCATAGAACATGATTGACCGTTAAAGTGTTTACTGACTTTGTGGGAGAGTGGATGAAAGTCTCCTTTATGAAACTGGTTAGTTTCCAATAACCTTTGGGAAAGCTAAATAAAACTTAAAGATCCTGATTCTCTTCTCATACTCACGTGTAAATCAGAAGTAACCTGACAAAAGTCAATAGTTAACCTGGTGTAAAATGGATGTAAGTAAGAGAAAAACCAGGCCCAAAGAGTCCAATTTTCTACCAGATCCTATTACCTGTGCATGTAGGTCTCTTCCAAAACATTATTTGCATGGTATTGTTCACAGGGAATGCAGTACCTACTATTGTCAAATTAGGAGTGTATTTTCAGAAGTGACCTCTCCATTTGCCTCCAGCATTTTGCTCCTGATGTTTTTCACCCATATCAGGCAGCTAGATGTCTCATCACCTGATTTGCAGGCAAAAATATAAGAACATGGCTCAAGGCCACTTTAAAAATGTGGTCCAAAGTTTAAACAAGTTGCCAGAAAGCTCGAAACACTCCTCCAACTTCAACTGAGCCATGAGTTCCAGTCTATTCCTATCGATACCTCCAAAAGCTATGACAGATAGGAGGGGTTTATGTTTGGCAGTGAAGACTTAGTGCAGCTAGGTAACCTGATGCTTGGGTTAGGAACTCTCCACGCAGAGATTGCTTTGGCAATCAGAGTTGCATTTTCCCTGAAGATAAATGGAGGGGATTGGGGGGAAATCATGATCCAACTCCATGTATAACACCAGATCCCATCATAGGGCAATCCATCTTGTCAGACCTTCACATCCCCTCTCCAGCTTGTCACTGACAGGGGAGTTCAGCAGCAATACACAACTTGTACCTACTCTGTATGTTTATTTTCCCTTTGAAGAATCAGAGGAAAAACATGACACCAGGTCTTGACTTTGTAGTGTTGCTAAATCACTCTTACAGGAACAATGAAAACACTGTCTACTTAATAAATATATATTGATATTTCTTATCTAATTGCTTCCAATGGGATCCTAAATATATCCCCTGAAGTGGAAGGAGTGCATAAGTCACAAAAGACAGAGAACATATGAGTGTATATTTTTTCATGAGTCATGGATAAAACTCTAGGACTACACTTCATTCTGTCACTTTTCTCCCTGTTGTCTCTATGAGATGGATGGGGGAGTGGGAGGAATGAAGGACAGACAGGTCTAAATAGTGTAGCTAATGGAGGAGCACCTGTGTGAAGTGGCAGAATATAGAATAAGGTATAAAGGGGCTTTCCATCTCAAAAACACTTTATAAACAGTTTATTTAGAAGGGGGGGTACATGTGTCAATTCACTTTCATAAATTACTTTTCAGCTGAGTTCTGATTCACTGTGCCGATTTGGGGAAGTCACTTCCCCTCTGCCTCGGTTTCTCCATCTGTAGAGTGGGGATGATAATCCTGGATGCTTACTTAGCTGTCAGGGCATTTGGAGGATGAACTGATGTTTGATCCGTGCTCTGAATACGTAAATCACTATGGAAGCACTAAGTATTATTACTATTGCCCCACCACTTCCTGGTTCCATTTGTTATGCCTGAAACAGAGATGCTGAAACTGCAAAAAATAGGCTTGTAATGGACATGAACATGCCAATTACTAGGCAGCCACTTCCCTAGCTGAAGAAAACTGAGCAGCTGAGTATTTATGAAGGGCCTGGATAACCATCTGGTTCTAATGCAAAGGGACTACGATAAAGAGGACAGCTAAAGAGGAGCTGAGAATCTTATCCTGCAACCCTTCTCCCAAGCATCTCTAGATCAATCCCTCTCCATCACACAAAAGACTGTGTGGTGCCTAAGTGAGAGCTGCCAAGTCCTGGAGGTTTAACTGCCTACTGGGGCTGGAAGCCGGAAGATTCCAGGACAGTTGTGAGGAGCCACAGGGTGGGGTCACCATCTGCTGGCTTATTACAACAGTATTTTTTTTCTCATTTGAGGACTGCTATGTTGAAGAATTGGGTTTTACATTCTGATCTGAAGTTGCTGAGATTCATGGCCATTCTGAACTATCCACACATGAATTATTCAGTCACATCCAGGTGCAGCTAAAGTTCTGTCTGCCACCCTCATGAATCTCACTCATGAGGGTGGCTGTTCCTTTTTTCCCCGAAGGAACATAGCTGTTGTAGTAGGTCACGGAGGTTGAGGCAGTCCCTCAGGGAGCATCGGCCTAGAGAGGGCTTTGAAGGGTTGGACTGAAACTGGACTTAGCAGTATCCCTCTGGGAGCCATGGCCGAGAGCAGAGCACCAGGGTGATGCACCCTTGGTGGCCTGTACTGCTCAATAGGCAGGCTGTTGAATTCTGAACTTATTGGATCCATTTTAAGGTTTAACAGTTTCCTTCCTAGGGACAGTCCCTTGCCCTAAATAAACAACCTCATCATTATGTATGTCATGAGGCTGAACACTGCACACTCCTAATTTTTAGGTGCCTAAAAAAAAATCACTGGAACAACAAAGCCTGGGTTAGGCACTGAGGCTCCCTCTATAATGTAAGGGGAGAGAGAGGCACCTGACAATGGGGTCCACAACAGCCCACTCGCCAAGGAGCTGCCTAAGCTAGCCAATGGGAGACGCTGACAACAGGGGTGTATCCTAAGCCCCATCTCTCTCATGGAGGTTGGTGCCTAGTTTTGGGTTGCAGGGAGGGACCTATCTCCACTAACGCTCCACAGACAGGAACCCCTCTCCTGCAATCAGTGGGTTTGGGCACCAGATCCATTTCTTGTGTGCCTGGCACCTAAGTCCCAGTTTTGGCTCCACTGAAATCCACTAAACTCCTGCCAAATCCAGTAGGCACCTAAACTCACTCAGTGCCTGTGTTTTCAGGCTAAAAACTCCCTCTGTTTTCACTTCTGGGTATCATCACACCGCTGCTTCATGCTAGACATCCAGATGCCTATCTCCCTCCTAAGCCCCAGAGTATTTCATGAACTGGGGAAAATAATCCACCTAAGTTGTGCACAGGGCCCAGTTTGCTAGGCATGCTCAGAGGCCATGTACCATATCAGGTCCCATGCAAAATCGGAGCAGAGGAGGAAGCAGCCTATGCCATGAGAGAGCAGGTAGCTGGCAAAGTCACCCCCTCCCCAGCACCTTGGCTTTGGGAATAAGATCCCATTCATTGAATAGGGAGCCTAGGTTCCTAACTCGGGCTTTATGATCGTAGAGATGCTCCTGTGATTTTCTAAGCACCTAAAAGTTAGGCGCCGCAACGTTGAGCAACAGCTAAGCCCCTTGTGGATCTAAGCCTTGGAGATCAGAGGCGGAAAGAAAAGCCACAGCAGTATTTTTGCTCTTGAAGCTATCTTTTTCCTCCTCCTCTTCTCTAGCTTATTTCTGGGGAGTTAATTTTACTCCTTCTTTCCTTCTTGACCTTCTTTCTCCTCCCCCACTTAAAATTCTCAGTAGACTCACTAAGTTCCTCTTGTGCTTGATTAACGTTTGGCCACCAAGGGAACTTGCTCAACAGCAGATTTCATTCCCAAGATTTCTCAGCCCAAATAATGAAGCTTTCCCTTGGTTGGATAAACATTCAGTTTGCTATTCAATTTATCTTCATTTGACAGTGTTCATATTCCAGTGAAAGCGTTAGATAGTACACTAATCACTAAGAACGATGCTATCTTTATGCTGCTCCAGTGGCTTCAAGATAATTAATGTCTACTGATGGACACATTCAAAATACCATTAATTAAGTTATTAATGTTTTTAATTAACTTCAAATGCTTCAAATTTTTGTTTTCCAATAATTTTCCCATATTTAGGGATGAAGCCGCATACCTGTTCCAGCTCTCAGTCTCTCTCTGGTGTTTATTTACTACAAAGATTAATCCCAGACTGTGAAAATGTGACTTCAGAAATTAACTCTAGTTCCATTTTATGAGCTGCTTGCTTTTTTCCCCCCTCTCCAATAGTAAAAATTTAATAACACAATAATTGGATGTGTTTATTTTTGGGCGTGTCACCTTAAGTCTGGTCTCCTTTGTGGAGTCCATCTAGTATTGAGTTGTTCAACCAACAGCAAAGGATGGAGCTAAATGCTGCCTGGCCAATGGCTGTAAACAGTTATTTAATACACCTGAGGGGGGTATTTTTTCTTGTGTTGCAACAGTTAGGATGAAATAACTGTGGCCTTATTACAGCGTGGGCCTTTTGCAACAGAAACTGTGGAGAAATTCTGTTCTTTCTTTTTTTTCGTCCTTCCATGATTCTTCTAAAACTAAGTATCAGAGGGGTAAGCGTGTTAGTCTGTTTCCACAAAAACAATGAGGAGTCCGGTGGCACCTTAAAGACTAGCAGATTTATTTGCGTATAAGCTTTCATGGATAAAATACGCCCAAATAAATCTGTTAGTCTTTAAGGTGCTACCGGACTCCTCGTTATTCTTCCAAAACTAGTTTTCTTTCCTTTTAAAGTACAAACGCTCTGTGTTGACAGTCCTCAGGCCTGATGCCCCTTATTTAATCACACAGGAGAGTACAGCCTGTGGGCTATAGTTGTACAAGCTCTTCCCATGCAAGACTCCTGCCAGTGTGCCTCAACCATGACCACCCTGGATTTGACCCAGTAACCTGAATGTAAAAGACTTCATATTCTAGTGTTCACCCCTGAGTCATTCAACACCATCAAACCTGGATTTCATTCTTACAAGTTTTTCTCTGTTTTTGATTTTGTAGATTCATAATTTTAAAAATAGCTGTATTTATATCTCCATTTGAGAAGACAAATAGAAAGACAACAATTCTGAGGATGCTGGCTAAAGCCCTGATCATGTGATTTAATCCGCATGGGCCGACCCTGGCTGAAGCAAACAGAGCTTTGTGCAGATGCGGGGGTTCCAATACATGGAGCCAATTGCAAGATCAGGTCCCCAGGGGACATAACAATTTCCTATCAATAACTGAAGGGCGTATATCTCAAGAAATAAGATTAATTACTTAGGATGTTTCAAACGTGTATAATTAGGTAAAATGAGCAAATATTTGGGGCTAAATATCAGGTAAAATTTCCTGACTCTGAGATCTGTTTGGCTGCAGAATAGTTTCCAGAGAGGTACTGTCAATTGGCTAATTTGAAAGTAGACAAGACAAAGTACTGGAAAATATATTGTAGAGAATAGGAGTGTATGGGTAGGGTTCTGGACTAGCTTCCATGGTTCCTTGAGGTGTATATGCAGTCACACTGAACAGAGAAAAGCTAAGTATAGAGAAAGTCACATGAGGCAAGTGACATTTCCTTGCTGAGAGTTGTTGTTCTAACAAATTCTAAAGCTTGACTTTACTCAGACTACTGCCTCCTTTGAAAAATGGGACCATCCAGGCACAAGACATATGGAATTTCTTCCATCTTCTTTGTAAATGAACTGAGTTTATGTGAGACAAGAAAAATGTAAGAGAAAATTTCAGCTGCTGGCACCCCAAAAAAGTTCAGAAATCACTGTTCAAAGATATCTGGAATGCAACAAACTCCCAGCAAACTTTTTCCTTCTATAACCCTGGGAAATGGTGAAGGGCACCACTTTCACACTGTGCTTGACTAAATTTAAAAGCCTTCCAAGCACAGCTGCATTGCATCAACTAGATCATCACCAGCAGGTGAGAGCTGTTCCACTTTTAATTCAGAGACAAACCTTAAATGATCTACAGGTGCTTTCTTTTTCCAGCTCCATAACCCAGCAAACCTTAGACTGGAGTATTTCATTCACTTCGTAAGCCATTTTAGCTGTGTGGGAGATAAGAGCATGTGAAGCCCCAGAGGGAAAATATGGCTGGACACAGAAAGCAATCATTTTCTTCCTCCATCCACATGCATTATTATTATCATCATTTGCACTCGAGCAGCTGACCAAGGGCTGTAGCAGGTCAAGATTAAAGTGCATTAGCAGAGCTATGTGGAATTTGCAATATCTATTTACACTGGGACAGAACCAGGCTTCAACCAGGACCAGGGCCCCATTGTGCACACATGTAAGCTATGTAACCTCATGTAACCTCATTGTCACTCTCCTCCTCTTTTCAACTTTCCCTCAGATTGTTTTTCATGTTCGTTCCTCATGTCTTGTCTTAGGTCCCGATCCTGCATCTTGTTCAACTGAAGTCAAAGGCCTGGTCTACACTGCGGGAAGGGGGGAGGAGATTGACCTAAGATACACAACTTCAGCTACGAGAACATTTCAATTCCAGAGTAGCAGCCTTGTTAGTCTGTATTCAAGTATTTTAGACTTGAAATCAGACGAAGGTTTTTAACCGTCAGAGGAGTGAAGTTTTGGAATAACCTTCCAAGGGAAGCAGTGGGGGCAAAAGATCTATCTGGTTTTAAGATTCTACTCGATAAGTTTATGAAGGAGATGGTATGATGGGATAATGGGATTTTGGTAAGTAATTGATCTTTAAATATCCAGGGTAAATAGGCCAAATCCCCTGAGATGGGATATTAGATGGATGGGATCTGATTTACTATAGAAAACTCTTTCCTGGGTATCTGGCTGGTGAATCTTGCCCATGTGCTCAGGGTTTGGCTGATTGCCATGTTTGGGGTCGGGAGGGAGTTTTCCTCCAGGGCAGTTTGGAGAGGCCCTGGAGGTTTTTTTGCCTTCCTCTGTAGCATGGGGCATGGTTGACTGGAGGGAGGCTTCTCTGCTCCTTGAAGTTTTGAACCATGATTTGAGGACTTCAATAGCTCAGACATGGGTGAGGTTTTTCATAGGAGTGGGTGGGTGAGATTCTGTGGCCTGCGCTGTGCAGGAGGTCGGACTAGATGATCAGAGTGGTCCCTTCTGACCTTAGTATCTATGAATCTATGAATCTATTCGCAAAAAGAAAAGCAGTACTCGTGGCACCTTAGATACTAACAAATTTATTTGAGCATAAGCTTTCGTGAGCTACAGCTCACTTCATTGGAAGTTGCATCCGATGAAGTGAGCTGTAGCTCACGAAAGCTTATGCTCAAATAAATTTGTTAGTCTCTAAGGTGCCACAAGTACTGCTTTTCTTTTTACGAGAATAGAGTAGCTGAAGTCGACGTATCTTAGGTCAACTTACCTCACATCCTCATGGCACTGGGTTGACTGCCGCCGTTCCCCTGTCGACTCCACTTCTGCTTGTCACCGCGGTGGAGTACAGGAGTTGATGGCAGAGTGATCAGGGATCGATTTATCTCTTCTACACTAGATGCGATAAATCGATCCCCGATGGATCCATCACTACCCGCCGATCCGGCAGATAGTGTAGACAGAGTCCACAGCCTGAAACAAAGAATCCCTGCCCTAAAGAGTTAACAATCTAAGGCATAAACAGTGCCATTTTGTCTTCAGCATGCCAACTGCACCTGTATGTCTGCTCAGTGGCCCAGCAAGGGCATCCAATCTCAGGCTTTCAGCTTCCCAGCCATTGTCTTTCTTGGGTGGAGACCCACATCTCACTCCCTCTGCACAGTTTCCTGCTTTCACTGTATTGTTCCCAACACAGACAGGTTGCCCAAGCACTCCTGCTTGTTTTCTTTTCAGAGATGATAACTGAGTGATTGTCAACAGTTATAAGTTAGGCTTGTGGAGCTGGGTGCTATCTTATTCTACACTACACAGAAAACATATTCAAAACAATAAAAAAAACTACATACATGCTAATAAACTTTCCAGACATCACCCCAAACCAAATAAGGGCTTTGGTAGGAGCAGTTCTTCATTACTTGACCTAAGGGATTTCCTTTGTGGTCACAAGTTCGTCACAGCTTCAGCTCAGAATAAGCCCACTTATAACATATCTAGTCTGCTTTTTATACAGTTCAGGGGTCTCTCGAACTGGAGTTTCCAGGAGAAGTTAATTAACAAAAATGAGTTTTTCTCCTCAGAGCTTAGCTTCAAAAGGGGGAATTCAAAGTGGGTCATTTGCATTCTCCCTACCCCAAGGGACTTTGTAGGAAGTCCTCTTCACACATATTGTTCCAAAAAACCCTATGAAGTTAATACCTTCCAGAGATTTCATTAGTTCATCTCCTAGAGAAGTTACGTACATACAATTCCACAATAACACACACACACAATTACATTTTTAATACAATGGACTTACAAAGGTATTAAGCCTCATTCAATAGGGTTTATTTTAATTCAATAAAGTTCATTCAGGATATTGCAGGAAACTGTCAGTCTATCACACACTCCATCACCATTCTGCAACTGTTGAGTGTGTAAGTGACCCTTCTCCAGCCAGGTCCTGTATTACTAGGGTACAGTTTTATGACTGATAGAGGAGTGGGTGGGCAGGGTCCCCTAAAATAACAGTAGGCACAAATATTGCATTGATAACAATCGTATTAGGAGAAAATAAGAACCCTGCTTCTCCCAACAGGCCAAGTCCAGATCTCCTGGTGGTGTCCTGCACATTGCCAGTACCACCAAGGCCACAGAGTAGTACCCTTGGTGCTTTACACATGTGCTTTACGTGTGTGTCATCAATGGCCCCAATATAGTAGGGAAACCCCATTTCCTGAAAGCCAGCTATTCTTTCTGGCATATATCAAATGCCAACCACACGTGGATAAGTCACATTAAGAATTGCCTAGCAAGCGTCCACCATCACAACCCTCACAGTTGACTTGCCAGTGCCGAGCTGGTTAGACATGAACCAGAAGCAGTGTGGAGTACCCAGTTTCCAGGGGGTAATTGCAACCTGCTTCTGTACTGGTGTGGCCCCCCTCAGTCAAGTGGTGTGGAGGTCAGAGCAAGCCCCTTACACAGCTCCAGGAACAACTGCCTCCTGAAGTGGAAGATCTGAACCCACTGCTGGTCATCCCAGGCCAGCAGTATGTTTTGGTCCCACCACATTGTACTCATTTCGTACACCAGAAATGCTGGTTTACACATAGAAAATAAGCACCAATTGTGGCATTCACAATGAACACCCTGGAGTCCTACCGCTTTCTTCTCTCAGAAGTGCTCCCACAATGCCATCCAGCATCGCTCCAAATGTCTGTTCTACAGTATAAGCCATTCACTTGCAAGAAGGAGCAGCTTACTGAACAGATCCATGGCTCAACCTTGGGCTGGAATGAACAGAAGTGAGCAGCAGGCACAGCCCAAAGTGCCTCAGAAAAAAGGCATTTAAAATGTGGAAGTCTGAAAGCACTTCTGCTCAGGGGTCTGTGAAAGACAGACAAGTTCTCCCACAATACATCACAAACCAAGTACTAGAATGGTTCCGGGTGGCGAGGATGCTCAGGACTGTAAGATGTGCACCCATAAATCCAAGCACAAAACCTGTGTAGTTACAGTGCCAGTGTGGATGTGATTGTACGGGCATGGTGAGTGTGTAATTCTGCAGCGTGGAATGTGGTGCTGGGCTTAGTTAACAAGTGGACACGTGCACGAGCCAGAACATTGGTACACACCCAGTGTAAACATGCTCTTAATTCTGACGGCATCATCCCCTGTTACTCCAGTTTCCTGTAGACAACCTATCAGTCATGCCAGCCAGTATGTTAGTTGTAGGAAGCAGACATAGCTCAAATGGACATCAGTTCAACTCACCTTCTCTGATAGCCTAAACAAAGTTTAAACCTAGTTCTCTAGAATCACTAACTCATTGTACCACCTACTCTAGACCTCTGTAAATCCCTTAATTACAGTATCCTGGATGGGACCTTTATCACACTGTGCACTTTTTGCTTATAAAATTCCATCGTAACCGTGCTCTGTTACATTCTGTGCACTAACAATAAATAGCTTCACAAGGCTGATTTTTTAGCCACCAAGGTCTTAGCTGGGCAGCCAGTCTCATTACACATCTCTTGCTTGGCTCATCTAGATAAAGATTTCTATATCACAAAGAAACCAACTCTCCTTTCATCGGCAAAAGCTGCCCAACACTAGTAAATTAATCACTTACAATTAGAAGAGCAGTTGTTTCTTTAATACAACATATATTTTAACAGCTACATTATTCACAACACGTTCCCCGAAAGCTCTTGACTGACAAACAATAGCCTCTCTGAGGAGACCAAACCAACAG
Source organism: Dermochelys coriacea (assembly GCF_009764565.3). Classification (NCBI taxonomy): domain Eukaryota; kingdom Metazoa; phylum Chordata; order Testudines; family Dermochelyidae; genus Dermochelys; species Dermochelys coriacea. The sequence continues at coordinate 91,763,065 of NC_050073.1, read as the reverse complement.
AGCTGGAATCTAAATAATAAAAGTTTAATCATTATCAGCAATGATCATATTTAATAATTGTGATCTCACTGGGAACAATTTCCAAGAGGAATAATTTTTGCTGCATTACAATATGTGAGTGATGATACAAATAAACTCTCACATGAAGAACTCCAAAACTCTCAGCTTGCTTTCCCAACCAGGCATTCATTACTGCTCCACAAGACTCTGAAGCTGGGAATCCAGCAAGCAAGGATCTGAGTTGCGCTTGCCAGAACTAACTGCTCACTGTAATAAAATACATAGTGCAGAAAGTCAGATGATATTCCACAAAATGTGGGGGTGAGGGAGAAACACAGGAAAGAGAAACAACCAAACCTGACTGTCTGGAGCTAAAGGAAAGTAGATTTTTAGGGAATAAGTTACTTTTAGACTGAATAACTTCAGACTTTTCCTTTTTTTGAACTCAGCAGATGTGTCACTGATGTTGCTTTCTCTCACATGAAACAGAGGAATAAATATATGAGCCAATCTGGTGTGAGATGTAGTTTGGAAATTAAAGTCTGCTGTTGTGAGCCTGGAGGGCCAGGAAGGAAGCCAAGTGGGAACGGCTTGAACCTGAACTTGCTTCGAAGGCTGATTCAGACATCCTGCTTGGGAGGGCGGAAGCAACCTGTTTTCTCATCTTGTTTCTATGTAAATTGGGCTCTCTGGAGATGCGACAGTGTTAGACTGTGATCAGATTAAAAAATTTGGTTATTGTGATTAAAAAAAAATTAAAAAGGAGATTTCTTAATGCACTCTTTTTTTTTTTTTGAGGCATTTGGCTTGTTTTGCACTGCTTTTTTTGAGGCATTTGGCTTCCCTTCTGCATATTTTTGTACTCCTTTGTTGAATGTGGATGATTTGAAATACACTGCCAAAGTATTTTAAATGGGAATTAAATATGTTAGACAAACAACATCTAGCCTGCAGGAATCCAGCTGAAATGAAGAAAGTGAAATGGTTCTTACTTGGTAGCGCTGTTCTGTTGCTTTTTAGGGGAATATTTAGCTGATCTAGGCTGCCCCAATGATAAAGAAATAACCAGTATTTCAAAAGCACTGCCATTGGAGAAAGAGAAACTAAGCATGAGTCCCAACTCCTAAGACTGGTTTTGGATCTGGATCTGCATCCAAACTTGGCCATTATTAGGATTTCAGTCTTTAATTCAGCCCAATATAGTCTTCGGCCTAGCTGTGAATTTCAGATCTGACATATCCCAAAGGTTGGGGATGTTCAGATCGGGAGTAGAGGCAGACTACTTCATACAATGACCAAGTAGGGCTAAGGAAGGGCCATGTTCTCCTTTCCAAGAGACAAGGGAGGGTGCAGGAGAAGGGATGGTGGGAGGTGATGCTCAGAGAGAGAATGCTTATCCTCAATCCCAAGGGTTAACAGGATAAAATCCTGTGAGATCTGTTACCAGAAATAAAATAAAACGTAAGAGAAGCAGGCCTCAGACTCTGGCAGTGCGGTGACTATTCCCTGCTCAGAGGGCATTAGTGTGCATATACAATAGGTGGGTTTAATTGTTTGTTTAAATGAGACCAAGTTACTGTTCGCTGCAGGGTAAAAACATGTTCATGCATCCGATGAAGTGAGCTGTAGCTCATGAAAGCTTATGCTCAAATAAATTTGTTAGTCTCTAAGGTGCCACAAGTCCTCCTTTTCTTTTTGTGAATACCAACTAACACGGCTGCTACTCTGAAACCTGTCATTATGCAAGTGTTAGTTATGTCACTGTTCACAACAACACTTTTGCCAGTGAAACTTGGATGCGGCTGTGTGGTTTTTTTCACGCCCCTGACTGACAAAAGTTTTACCAACAAAAGTGGTAGTGTAGACAAAGCCTAAATATCTAGAGTAGTGAACTTGGTACCAGGACTCCTCGGTTCAATTCCAGTACTGCCACTGACACCCTTTGTGACCTTGGGTGAGTCATTTATACTCTCCCTTCAGTTTATCCATCTGTATAATGGGGAAATTATTGTTCATCTTCTGAACCACATGGGGAGTTGAGACAATAAATTAATAAGTGAAAGTTTGTAAAGAGACGTTAGAGTCCTGGAATTATGTCACATAGTGTTTGATTAAAAAACCTTTAAAAGACTGATAAGCCATAATGTGAATGGCACTTTATAATACCTACGGAGAGAGAGAAAGAGATAAAGAGATAAAGAGACAAAGAGAGAGGTGATAATTGATTTCAATAGGAGTTGATCTTATTTGTTTATTCTTCATGGTTCCATCAGATAATTCCAGATTAAACCCAAAGCTATTGATTCTGTGAAGGGAGGGGTCTGGATTCAAAACCCGGGTCCAAACCTGCCCTTGCGGGTTTTAGTTCTGGATCAGAGCCCAGACTGGAAGGTGCCTATTTTTTGCTTGCTCTTCCTTCAGAGATGGACTCTCATATGAACAGCTTTTTTTAGTGAAGCACTTCCATTGATCAGAGCTGAGTAATTTGCTTAATCAGAGTTTACTAGTTTGTCCCAAAAATAAATACTTATCACTTTATGTAAACCCTTACATTTTTCAAAGCTCTGTACAAGCACTAGCCAATTACCCCAGATTAGATAAAATTAATGGATGAAGGGAATGTAAAATATGTTAAGTAATATATCCTCAAGGTCATAAAGTACTAGTATGTATTACAGCCTCTCATGAAATCTTGCTGGAAAGATTAATTTCAATTGCTTAGGATAGATTCACTTTCACATGAATGGAAAACTGGCAGAAGGGCCATAAACAATGGGCAATAATACTGCAGATAAACAGCAGTGTCTCAAGAAGGGAGGGGGTGAGTCTAGAGGTTACTGCATTCATCAGTGTTAGGTCTGTGATCATTTAACATCTTCATCAGATGTTGGGAAAATAGCTCCAAACATTTGCTGTGAGTATTTGTTTGCATTTGTAAGTAAACTTGCTTTGACTTTATTCACAGCCTTGTTGGGTTTACTTCTTGCAAATATGCTGGCAAATGAGTTTACTGGTAGGAATCTTCATGCAAACAGTGGATTTAAATGAACACTGCAAAACATTCATAGATAGAATTCATATTACTGAGCATTCACACTAGAAACCTGCCTGTAAGAGCATTGCTCATCGAATCAGAAAACAGAAATATATCATCTGATCTTCAATACTAATCAAAACAGCTCGTCAAATGATTTGTGAAACAGCTTTTGTTTGTTTTTTAATCTTTGATCAACTGTACTGCACTCAGATGAATTACAGGCCAGTGCTTATATGAAAAGTGAATAAACTAGAGAAAATACTGTGGCTTCTTTGACCCGCTTGGTTAGCCAATGTCAGGGGCTTTGCAGGATTCTTTCCTTAAGGAGGAGAAATGGATGATACAAGTCGGGGATATTCTTTGATGCAATCCTGTTTATTTAAAGAATATACACAAAGTCCAGTTTCCCTGAACACAGTGAAAATAAACAACAGCAGTTTTTTTCCTTGTTCACAATTTCTAAGTATGCCCCTCCAGCCAGTCCTTGCGTCTGTGGCCTTGGCTACACTTGCACGTTATACCGCAATACAGCCGCCAAGAGCACTCTAACTCACTCCCTGTCCACACTGGCAAGGCACGTAGAGCGCTCTGACTCCCTGGCAAGAGCGCTTCTGGTACTCCACCTCCCCAAGAGGGATAAGGTTTGCTGCGTATTGGGTGAGACGCCACAGCATCAGTGTGAATGAGGAGTTACGTTACAGCGCTCTGATTGCCCTCCAGAAGGGGCCCATAATCCCATTAACTGAAGTGGCCTGTCTTGTCTCAGTTGTGAACTCCGGAGAAATGCGGAAGTGTCCCTTTCAATGCTCTGTTTCGGAGTGCCGCTGCTTATCTGGTCCGAGAGAAAAACAAAGAGCTAAAATTTGCTTTGAGTGAGTGAGAGAGAGAGAGGAGGGGGAAAGAGGGGGGTCTGTACTGACAAGACAGTGTGCTGACACACTCTCAGAACCCCCAAAACCCACTCTCTCCCCCTCCCGTACACACAACACACTCCACCCCACCCCCTCCCCATTTGAAAAGCACGTTGCAGCCACTTGAATGCTGGGATAGCTGCCCCTAATGCAGCGCTCCCAATGCCGCTGCAAGTGCTGCAGATGTGGCCATGCCAGTGCGCTTTCAGCTGTCAGTGTGGACAGACTGCAGCGCTTTCCCTGCTGCGCTCTATGAAGGCTGGTTTAACCCAAAGTGCTCTACTTCTGCAAGTGTAGCCAAGCCCTAAGCCTTTCTGCTCCCTCTCAGTGCTATGCTCATGAATATTTCTCTTCCTGTCTGAAGACTTTCTTTTCTAACACGCACACACAGTTTGCCAAACAACTTCCTTGCCTCTGCATTTCCCATCAGAAAACTCCTCAGCTTAACTTCTGATTGGGCTTTACAATATGCACCATTGCTTGGGAAATGGCTTCTACTGTTTCCAGCTATATCAATAAATAAAGGGGCTTCAATTAATAAATCTGTTCATCAGCTTTAACCAGGTTTGGAATTATCTATAGATCAAAGACCCACTTGAAAGCAACCATTAACACCTTCCAGCATAATGATATGTTCAAGAGTAATTCAGAAATAGCAAAAGAGACAAAAATCAAAAAAATTATTCTTTCCAAATTATTCTCCCACCTGTCATTTTCACTAGCAATCTAGTAGTTCTTTCCGTATATCACAGGGTTTTCTATAATGCCCATCAGCACAGGATTTAAGTGCTGCACCAAGAGGTAATAGCACATACATTTAAGACAAGATTCTACCACCTTTACTCACATGAAGTAGTACCTGACTATGCACACAGTCCCATTGATTTTGATGGCCTTCCTCATGGAGTAAGAGTGGCCGAATCTGACCCTCAATTTGTAGATGGTATTCAGACACAATCAGTGGAATTCACCCTAGCAAGGAGTCTGGTGTTGCAAACAACAGTCAGACAGAGGTGCAGAACAAAGGAACCTAGAGAGGTCTGACATGAGATTTTTCAGGATTCTGAGATGAAGTCTATGGGGAGGCTATCTTTAAGTCATGATTTCACTCTCCAGATTCTGGGCTGGCTGAGATCTGATGCAGCCCCTGTTGTAAATACGAGCAGTTTTAGGAGTTGTTCCAATCTACAGAACTGTAGCCTTTCCCCCGAGGTGTGACTTAAGCCTCCTTCTTTTTCTCTACCAGCTGCTTGCTATCACCAGTATTTGGAGTGGCTTTTCCCCCCTCTTTGCATGGGTTAGGTCCCATCATGAGGGTGGACAAAACGCAAGGTCAGGGAGCTCTGCCCTAGAAGAGAAGCAATGCCCAGAGATCTGAATAGCTCAACTCGAGGAGGAGAAAAGCAATAGTTCAATGGGGAACAACTGCCTTACAAGACCAAATACAGTTGGGAGATAGAAAGCATGTTGCCCGCACTGCCTTGGAGGCGAGGGTAGAGTGGCTTAAACAGCAAGTGAACTCTGAGTCCAGGAAGTACTAGGCCAACAGCCACCGGGCAACCAAGGTGGAGAAGGAACAAATCAACCCCTTGTTTTTTTTTCCTGGTGCCTGATGCCTCCTACCCCAGGTTACTGTACCATACATAGGGATGTTGTCCCTTAAGAAAATCAATACAGTTAGCTGGCAAGGAGTGTAAAGCCCAGTATACATGGGACAATAAGGCACATAAACACAAACCCCAGCAAAGGAATGACACACCCAAAATAACAACATCCCAAAGAGGGATCTTATTGGGAGCAGGATCTGGGGAAGGAAAGGTTAAGGTTAAATATTAAGTACTTAACATTAATAAATAAGCCAGTCCTTCAGCTCCCAACATTCACAAGTAATCCCAGCCTCCAGCTGCCTCCCTGGCACCTTCTTAGACCCATGGCAAGCTGAGGTTCGGTTTGGAGATGGAGTGTTGTACTGCTGTTCCATTGGCTGGCTGACACAAAAACCTTCCCTTACTTTATTCTTCACCCGTGTGGGACACCTCCCTCTTTCGACTCCTATGTGACTCACTGGCTCTCTAATCTGGAACCTTGCTGGGGTCTCAGGTGGCTCTCGGGTTGGCTCTCTCTGCAGGACGCTGGTCACTGAAGTAACCTGGAACTGCCTAAGCCATGCAGCTAGATCCCACAACAGTGCAAAACCTGTCCTGTTGGGGAGTAGGAGTTCAGCAGGGATTGCCTAAAATGTGCTGTCTCTCCTTCTTCTAGCTTCCAAACCAAAACACTGAAATTAAAATGGCTCTCTGTGTCTGAGCCCTGGCTGCTCATTGGCCCTGCGGACGGCTTGTCCAGATCACACCTTGCAGAAGCTTCCCTATTGGCCTCAGCAGGGGTTTCTAGTTCCTTCTGTCCCCACCCCTGATTCCAACCTTGCTGAGAAATGAGATTGGAGGGCTCTGTATCCATTTTAGTTTTACTTCTTTTGGAAGGGCCCCTAGAGCCTTAGTCTGGTGCTCCAGGAGGAGCTGGCAAATGCCAAGTGAGGGTTACAGAAGCCTCCTTCACCAGGCTGCCGGTGACCTGTGTACCAGCACTAGGGTGACCAGATGTCCTGATTTTATAGGGAAAGTCCCAATATTTTGGGCTTTTTCTTATATAGGTGCCTATTACACCCCACATTCTGTCCCTATTTTTCATACTTGCTATCTGGGCACCCTAACCAGTGCAGAATCTTTATAGTGTTGTGCACTTTGGAGATGCCCCTTTCCTGCTTCTGACATGTCCCTTCTTATCCCCAGTCTTGTCCTCAGCACACCTCTCTGCCAGGATTTGCAAAGGGAACCATGTAGAGTGAGCCCTCCACTGCTCCTACACTGAGGTAATTCCCAGCATCCCCTTTACTGGCCTAGTATGCCACTGGAGCTGTGCATAGGGGCTGTGGCAACAGTGTAGCCAAAGGTAGAATTTGTCTTACAAATGCTTAGATCCTCTCCCTCACATACAGCTTCCCACTCACCTTCATAGACCTGATCCAGTCCCTTTGGGCTTAATAGGTGATGTTCCCCTGTGGGTTGGATTGGGTTCTAAATATTTCATTCACTAGCTACAGACTACCCTGCTGACATGCACAATGGTTCAGTTGTTGGGTGTCACCTCTTCCCCTGAAAACCATTATTTGGCTCCTAGAATTACAAATAATCTCTGGGACTCTTCACAGTTGGCTGGAGGCATCAACTACAGTTCCTTATCAGATGTGCAGACATGCGGGGCACAGCATTCAGCTATCATTCATATGTTTATGGTACCAAGATGCCTATGACGTACAACAAGAGGCATGGAACATTGTTCTTTGGTCCCACACAACAGAAGCGTGGATATTCATTCATTCTCAGTGTCAGATCTTGTGGTTTTCATTCAGGCAAAATTTCCATTGTCTTCCTGAGTCAGGACTACAGCAACTAATCCCTGGGTTCACCTTTTACATTGCAAATATGTGAGAATTCAAATAGCACCCAGCCAGAGACTTCCTTCTGCCAATTCAACATCAGCTTCCATTTGGAATCACATCAACAAAATGCATTTGCTGATAAAATTGTATTTTAAAATGTTTTTGCTAATGAGAATGCTCTCAGTGTAAAATCCACATTGATTTGTATCTCGGCTGTATTGCTTCCCTTTGCTTTCCAACAAATTTGATTTCTTAAATGGACCCTGCATTTTTATTGTTTCCACAGTTAAAGTCAGACCTGGCTGAACAATTCATTGCTAGTCATTTATCTACCAATTGAAGTCCTTTATTCGGATTGCAAATTAGCCACAACACGTCAGGACTTTTAGTAGTTTGTTTGTTATTTACAGTTGTTTGACAAATAGTTCAGATGATCAGATTTGACAATATAGATTATTCATAGGGAGAATTCAGCAAGCTATTTGATATTTAGAATGAAAGCTTTAGACTTTCAGGAATGGTACCCTAAGGCCTTGCTTTGCTGCCAGTCTGGAAGGCCATGAATCTGGAACAACAGATAGTCAGTCCTGATTGTAATTTATACTAAAGGCCCCTATACAGTCCTCTGCCAATGTAAAAGGGGCCTTAGGTCCACACATAAAACATGTACTGCTTTAATTGTATCAGCATAGGTAAAGCAGTACATCCCTCCTAGTGTGGATGAGGTTATATTGGTACACAAGTGCTCCTATCAATATATCTTATTCCCCCCACAGGAAGAAGAATAAGCTATATCGGCATAAGGTACCTTCCTACCTACCTGTGTCCACTCAGAGGTTTGTATTGGTATAACTATTTGGTAAAAGAATCACACCCTTAGCCGAAATAATTATATTGGTCTGGTACCACTCATCAGCAAGCTGGTCCTAAGTGTACATGAGAATCAGGCCCTCAGTCTTTCAGTGAAAGAAGTGTTCATTCTTATGCCTTGCCTGCTTGAAGGAAATTTGCATCAGTGTCATTACATCAGTGTGGTTACACCAGGGCACACCCCCCAATGTAAACATATTGCATCAGTGCAAAGTAATTGTAACGCTTACCCTGGTGCAGCTTACTTGGCCATGTTACTAGATTAAGGAGCATTGGTATAAGCAAGTCTTATGTAGTTACATTGGTGTGAATTTCCTTCATGTAGACATGTCCTTGGCTATGGTAGAAAGGAGAAAGAACCAGCCAGCCAGCCAACACAGGCCTTAAAGGATAATGATTTATGCTCTGAAAAGTGGCTCTGTGACAGTTACATCATGGGGATCTATATTCACTCTCAGGGTTTCCAGAGAGACCTCTTGGTTTATAAGTCAGAAGATTGGTGGTGCTGCAAGCTGAGCCTGGTGGCTGAAAGGCACACTGGGCCTTTTCTTCCTCTTACATCAGGAGACAGCAGGAGAAACTTCCAGACAGTGAAATCTATTAGGCACGGAATAATCTTCCAGGGGAAGTGGTGGAAGCTGAATCACTTGAACCACTTAGATCTAGACTACACAAAACAGTAATAAATGTATAATAGGGAAGAATTCTGTGTTGACAGATCACCCCTTGCAGAAAGTAGGTCTTTTCTGGGTCCTAATTCCATGATCATCACCATTAATAAAGATTTCACAGTCTCCTATCTGAACATAAAAAGAAAAGGAGTACTTGTGGCACCTTAGAGACTAACAAATTTATTAGAGCATAAGCTTTCGTGAGCTACAGCTCACTTCATCGGATGCATTTGGTGGAAAAAACAGAGGAGAGATTTATATACACACACACAGAGAACATGAAACAATCTGTTTATCATACACACTGTAAGGAGAGTGATCACTTAAGATAAGCCATCACCAGCAGCGGGGGGGGGGGGGGAAAGGAGGAAAATCTTTCCTGGTGACAAGCAAGGTAGGCTAATTCCAGCAGTTAACAAGAATATCAGAGGAACAGTGGGGGGTGGGGTGGGAGGGAGAAATACCATGGGGAAATAGTTTTACTTTGTGTAATGACTCATCCATTCACAGTCTTTATTCAAGCCTAAGTTAATTGTATCCAGTTTGCAAATTAATTCCAATTCAGCAGTCTCTCATTGGAGTCTGTTTCTGAAGTTTTTTTGTTGAAGTATAGCCACTATTAGGTCTGTGATCGAGTGACCAGAGAGATTGAAGTGTTCTCCAACTGGTTTTTGAATGTTATAATTCTTGACGTCTGATTTGTGTCCATTCATTGAAGTGAAGAAACAGATTGACAGAGCCAGAAGAGTACCCAGAAGTCACCTACTAGAGGACAGGCCCAACAAAGAAAACAACAGAACGCCACTAGCCATCACCTTCAGCCCCCAACTAAAACCTCTCCAACGCATCATCAAGGATCTACAACCTATCCTGAAGGATGACCCATCACTCTCACAGATCTTGGGAGACAGGCCAGTCCTTGCTTACAGACAGCCCCCCAATCTGAAGCAAATACTCACCAGCAACCACACACCACACAACAGAACCACTAACCCAGGAACCTATCCTTGCAACAAAGCCCATTGCCAACTCTGTCCACATATCTATTCAGAGGACACCATCATAGGGCCTAATCACATCAGCCACACTATCAGAGGCTCGTTCACCTGCGCATCTACCAATGTGATATATGCCATCATGTGCCAGCAATGCCCCTCTGCCATGTACATTGGCCAAACTTGACAGTCTCTACGTAAAAGAATGAATGGACACAAATCAGACGTCAAAAATTATAACATTCAAAAACCAGTCGGAGAACACTTCAATCTCTCTGGTCACTCGATTACAGACCTAAGAGTGGCTATCCTTCAACAAAAAAGCTTCAAAAACAGACTCCAACGAGAGACTACTGAATTGGAATTAACTTGCAAACTGGATACAATTAATTTAGGCTTGAATAGAGACTGGGAATGGATGAGTCATTACACAAAGTAAAACTATTTCCCCATGTTATTTCTCTCCCCCACCCCACCCCCCACTGTTCCTCAGATATTCTTGTTAATTTCTTAACTGCTGGAAATAGCCTACCTTGCTTGTCACCATGAAAGGTTTTCCTCCTTTCCCCCCCTGCTGCTGGTGATGGCTTATCTTAAGTGATCACTCTCCTTACAGTGTGTATGATAAACTCATTGTTCCATGTTCTCTGTGTGTGTATATAAATCTCCCCTCTGTTTTTTCCACCAAATGCATCCGATGAAGTGAGCTGTAGCTCACGAAAGCTTATGCTCTAATAAATTTGTTAGTCTCTAAGGTGCCACAAGTACTCCTTTTCTTTTTGCGAATACAGACTAACATGGCTGCTACTCTGAAACCTTTCTCTGCCAAGACACAGGCCTCCCAAACATCTTTTCAGTTTCTCAAAAAGAGCTGCTATCAACACCTATCCTTCTTACTGAGAGAGCTGTAGTTTTCTGGGGTAGATTGCTCTCTTCCTTTATTGGTGGAGATAATACTTCGCTCATAATTAGTTGCCTTATTGACTCCTGCCATGTCATTCTTGCTGCTGCCTTTTTGTCACAAGCATCACTGATTGACTTCTTTCTGCCTTTGCCTTATAGATTTATCAATGGCACCATCAGTCTTCCTCAAGGAAGCTGACAAGTCAGCATTAGACGCTCCCTTCCTCGCCAGACTTTGTAGCTTGTCTTCAGCCACGTGAAAGCCTTAGACCTTTGCCAGGTGACTAATGCTCTTGATTGCTATAGCTAAATTTCAGATTCTGCACCATGTGTCTGGAAAGCACTGACAAATCATTAGAAAACATGGGAAGCCTGTGGGAAGCCTTTCTCTGGCAAGGCAACACAGGTGGTTATGAGATGGAGCTAGATTCTTCTCTGTATTGTGCACCCTTATCAAAATAGTTAGCTACGTTCAGATAGGTTTCAGAGTAGCAGCCGTGTTAGTCTGTATTCGCAAAAAGAAAAGGAGTACTTGTGGCACCTTAGAGACTAACAAATTTATTAGAGCATAAGCTTTCGTGAGCTACAGCTCACTTCATCGGATGCATTTGGTGGAAAAAACAGAGGAGAGATTTATATACACACACACAGAGAACATGAAACAATGGGTTTATCATACACACTGTAAGGAGAGTGATCACTTAAGATAAGCCATCACCAGCAGCGGGGGGGGGGAAAGGAGGAAAACCTTTCCTGGTGACAAGCAAGGTAGGCTAATTCCAGCAGTTAACAAGAATATCAGAGGAACAGTGGGGGGTGGGGTGGGAGGGAGAAATACCATGGGGAAATAGTTTTACTTTGTGTAATGACTCATCCATTCCCAGTCTCTATTCAAGCCTAAGTTAATTGTATCCAGTTTGCAAATTAATACCAATTCAGCAGTCTCTCCTTGGAGTCTGTTTTTGAAGCTTTTTTGTTGAAGGATAGCCACTCTTAGGTCTGTAATCGAGTGACCAGAGAGATTGAAGTGTTCTCCAACTGGTTTTTGAATGTTATAATTCTTGACGTCTGATTTGTGTCCATTCATTCTTTAACGTAGAGACTGTCCAGTTTGACCAATGTACATGGCAGAGGGGCATTGCTGGCACATGATGGCATATATCACATTGGTAGATGCGCAGGTGAACGAGCCTCTGATAGTGTGGCTGATGTTATTAGGCCCTATGATGGTGTCCCCTGAATAGATATGTGGACAGAGTTGGCAACGGGCTTTGTTGCAAGGATAGGTTCCTGGGTTAGTGGTTCTGTTGTGTGGTGTGTGGTTGCTGGTGAGTATTTGCTTCAGATTGGGGGGCTGTCTGTAAGCAAGGACTGGCCTGTCTCCCAAGATCTGTGAGAGTGATGGGTCGTCCTTCAGGATAGGTTGTAGATCCTTGATGATGCGTTGGAGAGGTTTTAGTTGGGGGCTGAAGGTGATGGCTAGTGGTGTTCTATTATTTTCTTTGTTGGGCCTGTCCTCTAGTAGGTGACTTCTGGGTACTCTTCTGGCTCTGTCAATCTGTTTCTTCACTTCAGCAGGTGGGTATTGTAGTTGTAGGAATAGATAGGAATAGGAATGATAGAGATCTTGTAGGTGTTTGTCTCTGTCTGAGGGATTGGAGCAAATGCGGTTATATCGTAGAGCTTGGATGTAGACAATGGATCGTGTGGTATGATCTGGATGAAAGCTAGAGGCATGTAGGTAGGAATAGCAGTCAGTAGGTTTCCGATATAGGGTGGTGTTTATGTGACCATCGCTTATTAGCACCGTAGTGTCCAGGAAGTGGATCTCTTGTGTGGACTGGTCCAGGCTGAGGTTGATGGTGGGATGGAAATTGTTGAAATCATGGTGGAATTCCTCAAGGGCTTCTTTTCCATGGGTCCAGATGATGAAGATGTCATCAATGTAGCGCAAGTAGAGTAGGGGCATTAGGAGACGAGAGCTGAGGAAGCGTTGTTCTAAGTCAGCCATAAAAATGTTGGCATATTGTGGGACCATGCGGGTACCCATCGCAGTGCCGCCGATTTGAAGGTATACATTGTCCCCAAATGTGAAATAGTTATGGGTGAGGACAAAGTCACAAAGTTCAGCCACAAGGTTAGCCATGACATTATCGAGGATACTGTTCCTGACGGCTTGTAGTCCATCTTTGTGTGGAATGTTGGTGTAGAGGGCTTCTACATCCATAGTGGCTAGGATGGTGTTTTTAGGAAGATCACCAATGGACTGTAGTTTCCTCAGGAAGTCAGTGGTGTCTCGAAGATAGCTGAGAGTGCTGGTAACGTAGGGCCTGAGGAGGGAGTCTACATAGCCAGACAATCCTGCTGTCAGGGTGCCAATGCCTGAGATGATGGGGCGTCCAGGATTTCCAGGTTGATGGATCTTGGGTAGCAGATAGAATACCCCAGGTCGGGGTTCTAGAGGTGTGTCTGTGCGGATTTGTTCTTGTACTTTTTCAGGGAGTTTCTTGAGCAAATGCTGTAGTTTCTTTTGGTAACTCTCAGTGGGATCAGAGGGTAATGGCTTGTAGAAAGTAGTGTTGGAGAGCTGCCTGGTAGCCTCTTGTTCATACTCCGACCTATTCATGATGACGACAGCATCTCCTTTGTCCTCCTTTCCCCCCCTGCTGCTGGTGATGGCTTATCTTAAGTGATCACTCTTCTTACAGTGTGTATGATAAACCCATTGTTTCATGTTCTCTGTGTGTGTATATAAATCTCCCCTCTGTTTTTTCCACCAAATGCATCCAATGAAGTGAGCTGTAGCTCATGAAAGCTTATGCTCTAATAAATTTGTTAGTCTCTAAGGTGCCACAAGTACTCCTTTTCTTTTGGCAGAGAAAGGAATTGAAACTGCTAGCTGGAGATAGGGGAGTTCGAGCTGATGGATGTTTTATTAAGGAGATGCCAGACAGGCATAGTTACCCCCTCCTGTACCTTCTTTCTCCCACACTGAAATCTGGCTCAAGCATCTGGGCTTAGCCAAACTGGAAACACAATTGGTCCAGAATGCAACACCTTCAACAGGAGAGACTGAGAGATTTCCCCATCAGAATATCCCATAACTCCATGGTTAGACTGCTCACCTGGGAGGTGGAAGATTCCGGTTCAAAATTCATCTCCCTGTCAGATAGAGGGGGGACTTGAACCAGGAGTCTCCCACAACCCAAGTGAGTACCCCTAACCTCTGAGCTATAGGTTATAGGGGAGGGCTGCTGACTCTTCCCCTCACTGTTTTGTGTGAACTCACCTTAGGGGCCTGATCTGGTAAGCGTATTAAGAAGGGACCTATTGGATCAGCCCTGCATACGATCTAGGTGACCAAACATCTATCTTCCCCTAGTCTGTGAATCACTCGGGAGTTTAGGCAGGAGATAGGCATCTGGACCCTGAAGGGAAGGCTGCAGTGCACATGGGCAGAGTCAGAAATATAGACACTAACAGAACTTGTATTGCAATAACTTAGTTGCTGAGTGAATTTAGGTGCTTACAGGTTTCAGTGGGAATTTTGTGCATCATAGGTGTCCTGAAACTGGGACTTAGGTTCTTAACACAGGGACTTAGAAGCCTAACTCCTTTTTGTGAATCCAGGCCTTTATGTTTCCATGCTACTGAAGAAACAAAGCACAATTTAGCAGAGCACTCAGGATGTTCACATCCCCAAGTGTGTCAGTGCTTCATGGTATTACTGTACCCTACATCTTCCCTTGCTTTATCTCATCCTTGCTGTTTGTACCTTCTTTTGTTCTGTTAACAGAGACAGATGAAATACTGACCTGGCCAGATTCCAACTGAGTAACTGTATTCTGCTTACCTAAAATTCCCCATATGATTTCAAGTGGGGTGGGGCAAGCTATTTTCACTTCTTCTTCTAAAAACATTATTTGCAATGTTGGTGCAGAACTGATGCTACATTCCAAGCCAGTGGCAGTTACATTGTAATAGTGGATGTGATAATCTTATGCATATATATCTTTTGAAAAGAGTTATGTCAGATTGTAACTCTCAGGAAGTCAAGCTGAGAGAATCATTCTCAGCAGTAATAAATGTGATTAATCTTGCTGATTTGTCTGTTCTCAAATTTTCCATGAACAGTTAGTGATTATCTCAAATGTATTCATTTTTCAGAATTAGTCACTTGGACTTTTGGTGAATAACTCTTGGGCCATGGCTTGTTTGTGAGAATTCAATTTACAAAACTCTAGATGCGTTGGTTGGCACCAATTGCACCTACACTTCTCCTTCTGTTCCCTGATTACCAGAGAGTAAGTCTTAAAATCAGGTTTCTGGTGCTGATACGTTCATAATTCAGCATTTGCTTTCCATGAATTATCTCTAATATTTGCTAAACAAATTCACCTCTTTCTCCACATTCATACCAGCAAACCCACCTTCCATAATATTCACAGAGAGCAAATACAAAAGGGCTGAGAACAGAGTTGATGCAGTTGTGTTTAAAAATCAAAAGTATATTCATTGACTTTTGTTTGTTTTTGCAATATTCTCTCAGCTCTGTGAGAAAGCTCACCGAGAGAGGAGGTTTCTGGATGGTGAGGAGAAAAGAGCAGGTCACAGAGGGACCCCTGGCAGGCAGGAGAGTCAACTGCATTCTGTAGTGTAGCCACCAGTCCTTGTCATGACTGCTTAACCCACTTTGTCTCTCTGCCTAATTCAAGGGAGGACACTATGTGAGGACATTAGGAAGCATAGGCCATATGAATAGTTATGTCTCTTCACCATTTAGGGACAACACACAGGATCCTGCTGGAGGATCTGCAGATAGTTCAGGCAAACTCCTCCTGGAGCCTGTGGAGCTTAGTGCATGAGCCTTTACTGCATGAGCTAAAGGCCATATGACTGTTAGCTAAGGCTGTAGAGCAGACTCATTAATCTCTTTCTCTAAGTGGTCTCAGTGCCACTAGGTGGGACAGAACACCACACCCAGAAGGTGTGTGGGTTACATGTTCGGATTGTGATCACCTAGTCTGACCTGTATATCACAGGCCATAGAATTTCCCCAAAATAATTTCTACAGTATATCTTTTAAAAAACATCCTAACTTGATTTAAAAATTGTCAGTGATGGAGAATCCACCATGACCTTGGTAAATTATTCCAAATGTTAATTACTCTCTCTGTTAAAAATATGTGCCTTATTTTCAGTCTGCATTTGTCTAGCTTCAACTTCCAGACATTGGATATTTTCTATTAGACTGAAGAGTCCATTAGCAAATCTTTGTTCCTCATGTAGGTACTTATAAATTATGACTGAGTCATCCCTTAACCTCTTTGTTAAGCCAGATCTATTGTGCTCTTCGAGTCTATCACTTGGTATGTTTGCTAATCGTTTAATCATTCTGGTGGCTCTTCAGTGAACGCTCTCCAATTTATCAACATCTTTCTTGAACTGCAGACCCCAGAGCTGGACACAGTATTCCAGCATCAATCACATCAGTGCCAAATACAGAGGTAAAAAAACTCTCTACTTCTACTCAAGATTCCCATGTTTGTGCATCCCAGGATCACATTTGCATTTTTGGCCTCAGAGTCACACTGGGAGCTCATGTTCAGTAAATTATCCATCACAACCTCCAGATCTTTTTGAGAGTCACTGCTTCCTAGGATAGAGGCCCTCTATCCTGTTCCAGAATAGCTGGATCATTTTTCTAGAATGGTCAGCAGAAAACTAGTTATAAGTGTTGGCTGAGATATTCGAAGGAACTTAATGGAAACTGGTACCCAAATCTGGATTTGGACACCAAAATTCCTAGGGTGATGTCTTCACTGATGAAATAAAGTGTATTTTTACCTCAGGATAACTAATGTGCATTAGCTTTCCTGCTGTAAAAACAGGGCATATTAGTTTTACCTAGATAAATTAGATGAGATCAATCACAATCACAGGCAGGGTGGGTGGGAGGGTATAGTGCTGACCTGGACTATCTACCTTGTGGTAGACACTACCAGTACCTTGTCTCCACTTACAATTTTACAGCAAAATAAGTATCACATACTAGTTATCTCACTATTAAAAAAAAACCTCTCCATGAATACAAAGCCTTTAAAATCCTTTGAAGATCCCAGGCATTGACAATTAAATTGCCATTGTTAGGTTTCTGATCTAACATTCCCATTGAGTTGAATGAAGTCAGCTCACTTATCTCTCATAGTCTAGTTTCCAGCTGTCATCTGCAAACATAGCAATATCCCATCTACATTATATCAGCCATGTTGGTAAAGACCTAATTGCTACACTTTCCTCTCTTGCTCACTTCATTTTCTCTGCCTAATGCCTTGTAGACTTTCCCATGCTGATCTCTCTGGGTATGTCTGCACTGCAGAGTTTACCCATGTACTGGTTCACGTGCGGGCAAGCATATGCTAGCCAGGTGTGGCCCCACGTGACCACAATGCAGAGCTGCCCACAATCCATACACATGTAGCTATATCCACAGTGGTGCAGCATTTCCATGGGTTTGGCACTAAATTTTGTGGGGATGTAACCCAGGCTTCTTAGTGCCTCATTAACTTGAGCCACTCTAGGAATTGGTTCACAGTGTATTGCGGGTATTATGGTCAAGTGTCAACTAACACGAGTTAAAACTGCATCATAAAATTATAGCATCATAGGACTGAAAGGGACCTCGAGAGGTCCTCTAGTCCAGTCCCCTGCACTCAGAGCAGGACTAAATATTATCTAGCCCATCCCTCACAGGTGTTTGTCTAACTGCTCTTAAAAAACTCCAATGATGGAGATTCCACAACCTCCCTAGGCAATTTAGTCCAGTGCTTAACCACCCTGATAGTTAGGAAGTTTTTCCTAATGTCCAACCTAAACCTTCGTTGCTGCAGTTTAAGCCTATTGCTTCTTGTCCTGTCCTCAGAGGTTAAGGAGAACAATTTTTCCCTCCTCCTTGTAACAACTTTTTATGTACTTGAAAACTGTTATGTCCCCTCTGTCTTCTCTTCTCCAGACTAAACAAGCCCAATTTTTTCAATCTTCCCTCATAGGTAATGTTTTCTAGACCTTTAATCATTGTTGTTGCTCTTCTCTGGACTTTCTCCAATTTGTCAACATCTTTCCTGAAATATGGCACCCAAAACTGGACACAATATTCCAGCTGAGGAATAATCAGTGTGGAGTAGAGCAGAAGAATTATTTCTTGTGGCTTGCTTACAATACAACTGCTAATACATCCCAGAATGTATTGACTCATATTTAGTTTGTGATCCACTATGACCCGGAGATCCCTTTCCACAGTTATTTCCCATTTTGTATGTATGATTGTTTCTTCCTAAACGGAGTACTTTGCATTTGTCCTTATTGAATTTCATCCTATGCCTTGTCTACACTAAGATTTTAACAGATGCTAATTAATGTGGTAGGTAACCACTTGTTAAAAATACAACTTTTTGCCTACTAAAAATAAGGCCACATTTAAAATGTCTTGCTTTCCTAGTCAATAAGTTGTCGACTTAAATAGGAATTGTTACCATGTAATCAAGAGCAGAATTCAGCCCTAATTGTTGTCTTCTCTGTTGCCTAGATATATTCAGCAAAACAGAAATCTTTCCTGAGGTCTATTCAGTAGAGTATTACAATTTAGTAATTACACTAATTACAAATACTTAACAGTTATATAGGCCAGCACTTACATCGCACTTTACATTTTCAAGGTAATGTACAAATAATAGCTAATTAATCCTCAGAACATCCCAGTGAAGGAGGAATATATTATACCCATTTTACAGGTGGGCTCACGGAGGCTAGTTGACTTGCCCAAGGCTATTCATCCAGTCACCTTCCAGGCTGGGGCTAATACCTTGGTGTTTTTAAGAGCGGAGAGAACAGTACAAATGCAATCAATGCCATATGAGTCAGAGATTCATTCCTTGAGAAAGTAGAGGAGTACAGTGAACTGCTAATTAGATTTATGGGCACATTACAAATATTTCAAAGGCCTATTTCCCCACAGCATCCAAGTGTTTCTATCTTGGCCACAAAGTTAGTTCCATATTTATAGAACCATTCAACTTTGTCCTTTTAATCCACTTCAAACATGCATGTAGGAAAAGGGGGCGGGGAGCCCTGCTAGCTGTGGCAAGGGTCAACTAGAATCACAATACACTGTAGAAAGTCTCCTATGGGGTAATCTTCAGGGGACAGAGCATCACCTGCCCTTTGTCACCTGAGGAATAAAGACAGAATTGCAAGAAGCGTCACAGCAATTGTGTAAACCATTATCTGAGGATCTGGAAGACAACAGGTGAAAGTGGGGGCTGTATAGGTCCAGATAGCAAGAATGTCAAGGTCACAATAGGATGTTTCAGGAGTTTGTTGTACCACTTCTGTGTTAAAAGCTGACATAAAAGGTTTCAAGCTGAATCTGGGCAATGACTTTTAAATAATGACCTGGAAAGGCAAGATCTGCAAAAGTATGTATATATATATGATCTGCTAATTGCAAGGATCTCCCCTTGTTGAATAGGAATGGAGCCCTTATTCCTGAATTTAAATCTTATTGTTAGAGTATATATATATAAATTGCTTCTTCCATCCCTGGAATTCAGCTGCCTTTGGAGTGGAAGGCTGCAACTCTTTGGCTATGTCTACACTACACAGCTTTTAACGACATGGCTGGGTTGCTACAGCTGTGCCACTAAAAGTCGCACAGTGTACCCACTGTTTGTCAGCTCTCCTGACAACAAACAACTTGCACCCCCAACGAACAGCATTTGTGTTTCTGGCAAGAGAGCGCTCCTGACGACAATGCACTGTTCACACTGGCGCTTATCACGGCAAAACTTTTGTCTTTTGTGGGGAAAGGAGAGGTTAATGCCTCTGAAAGACAAAAGTTTTGTCATTTACTTGCCAGTGTAGACATAGCCTTTGACTATACACAACAGCTTATGAAAGGAAGTGCAGAAAAATCCCCTCTCTAGTGCAGCTGCAGAGGGATTTCAGGGAACCAGATATTTAACAACCCAGATCAGAATTTAGCCAATGACCAGGCTTAATACTCTTACCAAAAGGGGGTCAGGACCTCAATTCTACATCTCATCATAAAACAACGGTCCAAATACATCCCTGTGCTTTTGTGCAACCTGGTGCAAGAAGTGAGGTGAAACTCTATCCTGTGATTGCTGCAGCTAGCTAGTACAGTCCCCGCTTCACATTACAGCTGCTCTCTTATACCCTGGCTACAATGACCACTATGGACATTGCAGCAGCCAGGGAATAACTGGGGCATAGAGACACTCTGTCATGCCCATCCCCACCCCTGGATCCTTTCTGAACTCAGGGCTTCCTCATGGGGCAAGGCCAGTTCTGCACGGTTGGAGAGGTCTCCCTCACTATGGATAGTCTGTAGAAGGGCTCTGTGATTGCTCTATACTGGCTCCGCTGACATAAAGTGGCAGTAGTAAACCCTTGAATTCCTCTAAGTACCTCCTTTAAAAGTGTCTTTTAAAAAGCATTCAGGAGCAGAGTCCCTCATTTCCCCTTTTTTTTACTGCATGAGCACAATGGGACTGAATGGAACTCATCCTACAGAGCAGAAAATCCCCAGCACAACATGTAGAATATTAAGGCCACTGCTCTGTATAGCCCATCTTGCTAAGCAGCATTATGAGATGCAAAAAAAAAAAAAAAAATTTTGTCTGTCTCCAACTATTCATCAACTAATTCATTTTTTAAAATCCACAAATGTAGATGAATACATTATTTGATAAAGAGGAGATGATCATTTACATTTGCAACACATCTTTGTCCAGTTCCAAATAGAAAATGAACTTTCATATCAATGATCCCTACTTGTTACCTGCATTCTCCTCCCATTAATCAGTCTTAAATATCAAAAAAGAGCTGGATTTATTTCTGCTGAGGAAGCTTCTCATAAGAAAAGACATATACGAATCCTGCCATGTTCAGACAGAGAAGTGCCTGAACTTGCTTTACTAGTCTAGATTTTCAAACTAAAATCAATGAAGCAATTTCAACAGTTTCTCATCCTTTTGGGGGTAGGAAGGTTCATCCAAACTATCAAAAGTTCAAAATCATCTCTAAGGTGTTTTTTTAGAGCGGAAAGGTAAAAGTAATAAGATCACTCACTGTGAGAAGACAAAAACTACGTTTTCATCTTGCATATGCTCTCATCCAGTTTAACCCCTGATATTAAATGTGAGATTGCTCCTATCTTTAGAAGTACAACATAACAGCTCCTCATTAGATCCTGAAAATATACAGCCAGACTTTGAGTACAGGGGGGTCACCTAGATCATAAAAGATTTTGACAGATGTGGCAGCCACTGAAATTGAAAAGATGACTACTTCTAATTCTTTCTTCTAATGACAGAACTTTTTTAAAAAAAATCTGATACCTCTGTAACTGCAATAAGGGATTATCTAGACCAAAAGAAATGGGGTGAGATTGTGTGCTGAGCACCCAGCTCTGGGGCCCAAGATTGCCAGAATCCCTATAATTGTGTGCATTGCAGGGATTCCTCTCCTGCCACTTGCATGCCCCCTTGTTCCCCAGGCAAGATCGCTATGAAAGACTCATGATAAAATCATGAGAGTTGGCAGCATTGTGTATCTATCTGCTGGAAGTAGTAGCAGGTGGCTGTCCTTTGTGAATCACCCACGGGGTAGACACTAGGCCAGTATATCAACAATATTCATTGTTTTCTAGCCACACCCCTTTATACCTCCCTTAGTCTGCAAATTTGTACTAGTTTTGCACATCCACCCAATGCCAAATTGTTGCGAATTACATTGCTTTTCTGCTTACACCAGTTTAGGCCCATTTTATAAAAGACTTACATCCCACGTAACTTAGATCCCCTGGTAAGTCACTGAGTTGGGCCTTCAACCCTATGTCCAGCAGGAGGACAAATGGGGTGAAAGAGAGAAGAATTGTCCATATCTCCTATCAGAATTCATTTATTTCCATAATTTTTATTTAATGATATACATTTATAAAAATGCAAAAAATGTCACCTATCTATATGCTATAAGGTATCGACAATGTTTGGCACATGGCCCACCAGGGTAAGCCCCCCGGTGGGCCGGGTCAGTTTGTTTACCTGCTGTGTCCACAGGTTCGGCCGATCGCAGCTCCTACTGTCCGCGGTTCACTACTCCAGGCCAATGGGGGCTGCGGGACGAGGCGGCCAGGGCATCCCTTGGCCCTTGCCACTTCCTGATGGCACTTCCAATTTCATCAAAGGTCCAATACAACCCTGGCAGAACCCTTGGCCCTTGCCACTTCCTGAAGCCCACGTGCCAAACGTTGCCGATCCCTGAGCTATATGTACTATCAACATAATTTAAAATTATGTCCTAAATCTTAATTTCAGCTATCCCCTACAACTCCCCCATTCTCCCTTGAACAATTCCCCACCTTTAGAAGTACATCTCCCCTCTCATTTTCAAATATGTGGCAGAAAAAATTAGATTTGCAACATGCTCCAAAGATGAACCTATTTTCGTCTATTTTGAATCAAGTGGAACATGAATTTCAAAGCCTCAGAGGGTACGCTATACTTCAATAAAAGGTCTGCAGCACTGTGTCTCAGAGCCCAGGCCTGTTGACTCAGGCTCCTAGAAAAATTGCAGTCTAGATCTTCAGGGTTTCTGAAATCCCCATCTGTTTCAGAGCCTGGGCTCCAGCCCAAGTCCAAACATCTACACTGCAATTTCTTTCCCCTCAGCCCAAGCTCTCTAAGCCCAAATTAGCTGACCTGGGCCAGCCATGGCTGTGCTGTGGGTCTTTTATTGCAATGTAGACATTCCCGTAGCGAACACCCTGGCAACAATCCCCACTTTGTTTCTAACAATGGCACTCCAGCTTGAAAGCCACTGCTGCTCTCAACTGTGGCTGTGTGGCCTGGGCACAGAGGTAGTCTCTCAGATAGGCAGTTCCTAAGAGGAAGGATGCCAAATGATTAGGGCACTAGCCTACAACTTGAGAGACAGGTTCAATTCCTTGCTCTGTCATGGACTTCCTGTGTGACCCTGGACAAGTCACTTAGTTTCACTGTGTCTTAGTTCCCCAACTGTAAAATGGGGCTATAGCACTGCCCTACCATCACAGGGCTTTCTGAGGCTAAATACATTGAAAACCGTCAGTAGAGGTGGTTGGGAAAATTCCAATCAAATGTTCATTGGAAATTTGCTGATTCTGAGGTGGAGCAATGTCATCAAAGGTCCAATACAACCCTGGCAGAACCCTGCCTGACAGGGTTTCTGGCAGAACCCTGCCTTGTTTTCTGCCAGCTCTCCTGCTTCTGCAGGGACCTTGGCTTCCAGCAGCTGCAGCTCTGGGGCAGCCTGCCAGTTGTACTACCCGAGAGATGGGGCTTCATTCCTTTTCATTGATAATTTTGAAATTTGGGGATTTTGTTCCTAATAAGAATGAAACTAAATTTTGAAATGTCAAAATCCTCCACAAAATGGAATTACCTTTCTCCGCCCACCTCTAATTGTGAGGCAGTCACATGTTTCAGTAATGCCCATTTGAGTACCTATAGATAGATAAAGGTCAAAACTAGCACTGGAAATCCATAGGCAGCCAGTGCAGATCATATAAACGTTCTCTTTATTTTTCCAATTCGTTTGCTCCAGTGTGAAATTCCCTCTTTAATTATCAGCTCCTATTTTAAAACTCCCAAACTGGGTTACAAACAAAAGGGATGTGAAAATAAAAAGGTCCTGTGTGTAGTTCTGTTCATTATTGCAACTCAGAAATGCTGAATACAAACAGCTTTGAGCTGCGGTAAGTGGATTTAATCTAGTGTATTATTATAAGCTTTTTATTGTGAGCTTGCCTTCCTTCTAAGTCTATTCGGAGAACAGTAGTGGAAAGATGCAGTGGAAGAGCACCATTACATTTCTGTTGCTGCCAGACTGATCTAATTTATAGGATCCCTTAACCACTAATTGCTTAACTAAATTGCATTTTGCAGTGCAGACTGGAGCCATATTAGATTTTTTTAAATTCTGATCCAACTCCAGAATGTATCATGTTGCATTTTTCATTACACTCTTGTGTAGACTTTCTAATGCCTCTAAACAGTTAATTAATTTATTTTAACAGACAAAAGCTGTCCCCCTCATTTTGCTTGCTCTTAAGTTTTCCATGAAGTTTTTCCATTGGGAGTTATTAGACTTGGGAAGATGGTGATACTACTATTTGGTGATTTAGTTTATATCTTACATTTCCTCCAGTCCCTTTCATCCCAAAGTGCTCTGTAAGCTATTTAGCTGAAGTTTCAATGGTAGTGAGATGCCAAACTGCCTTTTGAACATTTGAAAATCTAACCCCTGGCCCACAAGTGTACAAAACTAACTTAATCCATCATTGCAATGCTGCCACCTCTGGGGTGGAACACAGCTGTTCTTTAACAGCATACATCAACTCTGTGTATAAATTACATTGACTCGCAAAGCAGTTCACAAATGTGTCGCTTAATCGATCATTTATGTCTCTTCTGTATCTGAACCAATCACCTGGAAATGAAAGCTTCTGTTCCTTATTATGAAACATCTGCTACTGAGTCTCCCCAGGGATACCTTTATCAGTTATAGGTCTGATCCTTACACTCAGTAGTACCTTACTCTGTGAGTAATGCCATTCAAATCAACATGCTTAAGGGGACAGAGTCTGGTCCTATATTTATACACCTGGGATCAGACATCAGATTAACTCCTTCATTCCTTTTTTTAATACATACTCTACATTTTCCTTTGAGTCCCAGTAGGATAGTCAGCATCTTTCTTCTTCCTCTTCAGGTATCTACATACACCAGATCAGTTGCATATGTATGCATTCAGAAATTCAAGATGTATTGGTTTGCAAGGTACATAGTGAAAAGAGGGATTGGTCCTGGAAACAGACCTCAGGATAGGATCAATTACATTGTTCATAATGGTTGGCTTTGAGGATGCATTGTCTTGTTACTGAGAGAATTTCTCTTCATTGCTGATGCATTTTAAAATAATCTCTGGAAGTAATTCAAACAGCTCCACCAGAAATTTATGTTATATTTATTTAGCTGCTTTCTTCCAGAAGTTCTTTATTTAATTACTTTATTCAAGTTGCTTCACAGTCTGATTTGCAAACTTCACACAAGGATCAGTAGTGCTGCGGCTGCTGCTGAAGTGCTGCCACCTCCTGGGTGGAACAGCAGCAGCTCTTTAACAGCAGACAACACCACTGCAGATTAAGACAGGAAATGAATAATATTATATCCCTTTGAAACTAGTGGGAGGATTTTAGTTGACAGAAGTCAGTTATTCATGAAATTTTAGCCAGGAAACTGTAGTTAACATTCCTTTTGTGAGGAAAAGTGCCATGAGATCTTTAATGATCACAAGCATTCAGCACCTCACTTGATGTCTCTTCCTAAGTGACTCTATATAATGCAAATAAAGTAACAACCCCACAGCTTCTAGACAACTACAAATAAAAATCTAAAGCAGAATCACTCTGAATTTCTCCATCTTTAAGAGACAAGGAGCAAAGAGGAAGTAATGAAAGTACCTTATCTGGCAAGCAAGAGATTTCCATGACAGCCTGATATATAGAAGGAAAAGGTCATGTGTATGTCCGTCCCATCCCACCAGTTTGACTAGAGAGCCTTTGTGACCTCCATTCAAAATGGACAGGCTGTGCCCTTTTACTCTTCTGATCTTGGCACCTGCTGCCTTCAGAGCCAAGGCAATGAGGCAGGATGCTGCCAGGAAATGCAAACAAAAGACATGTACCGACCCTCTCAGAACCCTGATTCAGCTCAATTCAGCGGTCAAGAGCAGCAGAGAAGTCAAATGAACATCTGTTCTAGTTGCTGCAGTTGGAGGTGTGAGTTATGAGTGGAGATTTGCCAGATTACTAGATCTATATGAAATTGAAGAGAGAGATGAAATGATGCCAAGGTATGATTTGTTCCCAGACAAAGTAACTTGTTCAGAAACAGAAGATCACAGACTGAATCTAAGGAATGGGATTAATCCAAGAGCAACTGGAACAGAGAGGAAGGTCACAACATGGAACAAACTGCTGAAGTCAGGAATAGAAGCCCAGGATGAAAATCAATTCAAAAGGAGGATCTGATGCAGTGAAATGGAGAGGCAGAGAGTGTGGAACAGCTTGGAACGGTTTCTCTGGTTTGTCAGTAGACACCCTCCGGCACCAGCCTGTACACTACTTATTCCAGTCTACTCATTTGAGGTAGACTCATCACACACCTGCTACTACTTTAATAATGGAGGTATGTGAGGTAACTGGTGAGTCAGTTGTTTCTTTTCCCAGAATCCCCTCCTTTGGATTTCCTGGGATGGCTTACCTTCTCTGTGTCTGAATTTTAGACCCCAATCCTGCAATATGATTACTGCATTTACACAGATCCTCATGGACACTCTAGGATCAGGACCTTAGATGGTGATTGCTTATACATTTCTCATGGCGGGGATTGTATTTATCTTTCGTGTACCATGCTGAGCAAAACATCAGTAGTTACTGTATGATGCTAACTTTCAGGGAAACTATAATGCATCTTTCAACTTCAGTGATGGGAATAGGAGTTCCTTTATTAAATATTTGCAAAAGATGGAAGCTATCATTCCAAGTGAATCAGAAATTGTGCAAATTTCACTTGATCAATTCTCCTTTAGCATAACAATGTGGATGATACTGTGTAAGACCTCAATCCAAATGTGTTGCATTTACTTCCCTCTCTTCAAATGGCTCTGTGCCCTGTTGGCCTGGCTTGACATGATTAATCAGACATTATTTAATTTTTGGAGACAGGATTAAGAAGGTAGATGAATCAGCAGGCTGGAAACAAAATGTCTGTACTAGCTAAGATAAGGGGGAACAGCCAGGGAACCATTTACAAAGGACAAGATAACAATGGATAAGAGAAGTCAGGAACCTGAAGATGAGGTAAAGAATAAGTCATATTTGGGCAATGCATGGACAGAGCATTCTATACAGGGATTGGTTCCTACAAAGTAACCAATCCAAACCCCAAATGTGTAATGAAATGCATAGTAAATGCAATATAATGTGTCTATGTATATAAAGGAAGAGGTTTGCTGTGTAACGTTAGATGTGTATCCTAAACCCACCCCTACATTTGAATCTGAACACCTCAGCATATGCCAAATAAAGGGATCTGAATTATGAGACTGAAGTCGAACTGAGTTCTTAGGGAACCAAGTGGAAGAGGTCTTAGGGTACCCCGAACATGTCCCACAGTAGGTCCAATGAGCCCTAGGTTATTTGCACTGATGGCAGGTCTCAGCCTTTAGCCTGTTGGTCTCTGAAACAATGGGTGGTAGGTGGAACCTCCGTTCAGGGAGGCTAGCCCCATGGCCTCACCCTTTCTGCATGAGGCCCCACCCCGGGCCAGCAGAACCTCAAGCTGCCCCCTTCCCCCCCGCCACCAGAGGAGCCCCGGGCTGGCCCCAGCTGGCTGGTTGACCCAAGCCCTGGCCCGAGCAGCCCCAGCAGGCCTGGGGCCAGAGCAGCCACAGCTCAGTGTCCCACGGCAGCGGCTGTAGCCAGAGAAGGCAGAGACTTCCCTGGCCTATTATACCTGCCGCCCAGGTCTGAAACTAAACAGGATTCCTAGGGTACAACTGTGCACCACTGAGGTCAATGGCAATTTTGCCATTAACTTCAATGGGAGCAGGGTCGTGTGTTCATTCTCATGGGGTCACCATAAGTGTGTGGTGTCTCCAATTAGTAACTGGGTGAATAAATTAATATTCAGTCCCTATTCATAGATACAGTGGCAAGAAGGGACCACTGTGATCATCTAATCTGCCCTCCTGTATAACATAGGCCATAGAACTTCCCCAAAACAATACCTAGAGCAGATCGTTTGGGGAAAAAAACATCCAATCTAGTATCCTGACCAGTGAAGCATCTTTGCAATCCATTTCAATGTTGTCTGCAAACCTGCTCAGAAGTGGCTGTACTTGGCAGCTAGCTAATGAAAATAAACCCCACCTCTATACAGTTTGCCATTCTCTGAAGCAATGAATGGGCCAGCAGCTTAGTAATAATGCTTGCATCTCTGGGTTTCAGGTTCAATGGAAGGGCCAGTGACACTGGGCAAGGGTGGTGAAGCAAGTCAGTGAAATCTGAAATCTTGTCTGTGCACTCAGATCTCCTTCTTGCTGCTTCTGTCATACCATGGGCAGACTGTAGGCTGACCAGGTTTTCAAAATGCAATTGGGCCAGCTATTTGGAAGTGGAGGGAAAGAGGGGATGAAGTAGTCAGTGACGGGGATAGTTTTGGTGGATATCAGGGTGGAGTGAACGGTGGAGCTGGTCAAAAAATGTTGAAATGTGTTGTGAAACATTGCTGAAAGTGAAACACTGAAAAATTTCAACATGATGTAAAGGGTGGGAGAAAACAGGATGTTCTCTCCTCCCTGTCTTTTGCTGCCAACTTGGGGATTTACCTCTGCACATAACTGATCCAAGGCTCGTGTTAGGGCAAGGGAACCAATCTTGAAGCTAGAATAGGATGTCACAGGCCTGGCGCAGGGAATCCCTGGGGCTGCACGAGTGCTAAGCCCTCCTGTGATCAGTTTCACCCAGCTCAGCCAACAGGCAGCTCCTTCACGGAGCCTGAGTCTGCAGGAATGTACAGTAACCAGGACAAAGCAATCCATGTTTGTTTGTTGAATAACTGACAGGGACCTTAGAAGAGGTCCTAAGCAAATGAAGACATTACTTCTTACTCTCTGTTTTCAGTCTTGCTTGTGACTCAGCGATAATATATGTTCCGTAATGTTACTTGCTAAAAGCTGGTAGGTTTGGGGTATGGTATTTGCCTTTCTTCTTTAATCTTTGTCCATAGGTGAAGATTTTAACAGCAGTGATCGGGGTGTATGTGGAACATGTGCTATCCACCTGTAAACTTTACTGAGTAAAAACCCATCAGAGGATGAGATTGTTATTTGCACATGGGGATAAATATGTTTAATTTAGCAAATGTGAAATCCTCCCTCTCTGATGTGCAACCTCCCACCTCTGCTTGAAATTAAGATCTCATTTAAAGCAAATAAGCTCATCAAGACCTGAAGATGGCTGCCAGAGGTCTTTTTATCCCAATGGCTTCCCATCTTCCATCCCTGAAACAGCACATTCACACACGTCTCCTGAAGTTCACCAAAGGTTGTTTTTGTTTCTAAATCCTGAACCATTTGGGGCTTCTCATTCTCTCACTTAGATACAGGCTTTAATATGCAAGATGTGTCCCACCAAATGCCCTTGTCACTTGCCTGCTCCAGCTCCCCCTGAATATGAAACATGGCATGAGAGTTACCAAGTCCTGGGTTGGGCTGCCTCTCTGAATCCTAATCTGGAGTTGGGGATGGCTGTGTTTTCAGACATGCCATCTTTTTAGGAAGGAGTCTCAGAGAAGAGTAAGCATGATGCCAATAGTGAATCCAGGTTACAATGTAGCTTCCCATAGAGAGACAGTGGCTTCATAGGAAAGCTTTTTTGATGACAGTGTCTTCCTAGAGCAGTGCAGGAAATGGATTTTACATTGCACAAAAATTAGTGAAGTGCCTTAAAAAAATCAGAACAAAAGATCAAAATATTGAACATTTTCACAAACTGAAAATCCAAAAAAAACCACACCTTGATTCAGTTCCATCAAAATGCTTCATGTACATGTTGATCATTTTATGTTTTTTTATTTTTTTAAAATTAAAATTAGCTTAAATTTCAAAATGAAAAGCCATTTTGAACAGGAAAACCAGAATTTTTCATTTAAAATATGGCAAATCAAAACCTATTGACAATTTCAAAACTTTTTTTCTCAAAATTGTTTTGAATTGAAAAAATTAATCAAAGCTGACACTTTCCCTTGAAAAGATTTGGTTTCAACAAATTGACATTTTCCAACAAAAACAAATGCCTCACTGGAAAATTCCCCAACAGCACTACTTCTTTCTATCTCCTAGCTCTATATCTTCTCCTTTTTCTCCCCTTTTCCAGTCTACTGCTTATCAAAAGCAGGTTTTTCTGCAAAAATCCCCTAATAGGATTCCAGGGTACCAGCTTCTGACACATTATGGGAAAAGAAGAGTAAAGCAAATTGTCAATTCGCCAACTTTTCTTTAAGAGACTTAAATACTTCTCAGCTGTTAATTATTGGGTCTGGATCCCAGTGTGTAAACCCATCCATTTGCAATGATTTGACTGCTGTATGAGGTGGTATTTAAAACACAATAACTAGAGAGGAAGACTAGAAATATAAGCCCAGAGTTTCAGCTCCAGTTGAGGAGAGCACAGCACAGCTCTCTAGGATGGATACAAAGGTGGCCTTTGTCCTCCTGCCATATGCATCCCAGACTGTGCTGGACCAGCCCCCGGTATAATTTAAAGCATGCTAAAGGCTGCTCTAAGGGCAAGTCTAAACTACGGGATTAAATTGACCTAAGTTACTCAACTCCAGCTATGTGAATAATGTAGCTTAGTTCAACTTATTGCAGTGTCTACACGGCACTGGGTCGACGGGAGAAAATCTCCCATCGACTTACTGTTCTGGTGGAGTACCGGAGTCAACGGGAGAGTGAGCAGCAGTCAATTTAGCGGGTCTTCACTAGACCCGCTAAATCGACCCCCGGAGGATCGGTCACCACAGCGTTGATCCACGGTAAGGTGGACATTCCCTAAATTATACTGCTGCCAGCAGCAATGGATCGGGCGTCATAGGCATACCATGGAGACACCCACTTTCCTCCAACCACACCTGTGTGGCAACAGCAGGAAGATGAGGTATATAAAAGATATAATGCCATGTGTATTCCACTGAGGATCCCTCCCACTGGGGAGAACTTCCAGCTTACACTAGGATTACATTAGTGTATCAGTAGCCACTGGAATTTGTGCATACTTTAGTCTGTTACCACAAACTTATATGTTTCAGACACTTGGTCCATTCACTGCAAGGTTTGGTGGATGTTTTGTTAGTTCTTCTCAGAAGATAGTGACATCTTGGCTGGTGTCTTGTCAAGGGGCCTAAGTATGTAGTAGTACCATTTTTTTACCCTCTCTGGTCTTGCAGATTAGGTTTACACATCACACAAATGGCTTCATTTATCGGTGAGTAGGGTGGTTGGTTGGTTGATTGCATTTGATGTTGGATAAATAAATACGGCCACTAGGCTTCTTGCCTTGCACACTTTTGACTGGAAATGCAATAAGCATCCTTTGGGAATTACCTGGGCTAGCACTGAAAATCCATACTGGGAGCCTAATCCATGATCAGGCCAGGGATATTGCTAGTCTTGTTAATGACTACTCCATCAGCCCAAGGATCTGGCAGTAGGCCTGTGCTGATGCTGTTGTGGTTGTTGTAGTATCTGAGGTCAGTGTAGAGGTAGTTATTGTCTGATGTTGGGTTGCTTTCCTGGGGACTCTTTCCATTAGGTAAAGTCT
Organism: Dermochelys coriacea; assembly: GCF_009764565.3. NCBI lineage: Eukaryota > Metazoa > Chordata > Testudines > Dermochelyidae > Dermochelys > Dermochelys coriacea. The sequence continues at coordinate 91,731,730 of NC_050073.1, read as the reverse complement.
TCTTGAGTCAGTCATAGCTGGAATTGAGTAATTAGGATATACCTTGAGGGGATTACGTTCTCTGTCTACCAGATTTCCAGGGTGGTACAGCAGTGTCTGGAGTTTTTAATATGAGCAGGCATGATGTATGGATACCAAATTCACACAAATGGCTTAGTTGTTTGCCTGAATAGGGGAAAGTGGGGTTAGGACTAGTGTCATTTTTTCAGATGATTATATGCAATATTGTCTTGGACTATTACTGTAACCTCTTTGGGGCAGGGATCACAAGCCAGATTCTCATCTCATTTGCACCAGTGTGAAGCTGGAATAATCCTTTGATTTCTGTGATGTCACTCAGGATTTATGCCAGTATATCTGAGATCAGACTCTGATCTGTATTAAATGTCTTTGTAAAATGTCAGCCTCAACTGCCTGTTTTCAGCTTTAAGTGTAGGTTTGTCCACTTCTCCCTCAATCACCTCCACACTTCCTCCCATGCAAGGAAAAACACCCTGTCAGAATTCTAAAGCAATCACCTTATCTCTTTTCAGAGTAGCAGCCATGTTAGTCTGTATCCGTAAAAAGAAAAGGAGTACTTGTGGCACCTTAGAGACTAACAAATTTATTAGAGCATAAGCTTTTGTGAGCTACAGCTCATTTCATCAGATGCATACAGTGGAAAATGTATTCTTCCCCACTCTGAACTCTAGGGTATAGATGTGGGGAACTGCATGAAAGACCCCCTAAGCTTATTCATACCAGCTTAGGTTAAAAACTTCCTCAAGGTACAAACTTTGCCTTGTCCTTGAACCCTATGCTGCCACCACCAATCGTGTTAAACAAAGAACAGGGAAAGAGCCCACTTGGAGACATCTTCCCCCAAAATATCCCCCCAAGCCCTACACCCCCTTTCCTGGAGAAGGCTTGTTAAAAATCCTCACCAATTTGCATAGGTGAACACAGACCCAAATCCTTGGATCTTAAGAACAATGAAAAAGCAATCAGGATCTTAAAAGAAGAATTTTAATTAAAGAAAAAGTAAAAGAATCACCTCTGTAAAATCAGGATGGTAAATACCTTACAGGGTAATCAGATTCAAAACATAGAGAATCCCTCTAAGCAAATCCTTAAGTTACAAAAAGACACAAAAACAGGAATATACATTCCATTCAGCACAGCTTATTTACCAGCCATTTAAACAGAAGGAAATCTAAAGCATTTTCCACTGTATGAATCCGATGAAGTGAGCTGTAGCTCACGAAAGCTTATGCTCTAATAAATTTGTTAGTCTCTAAGGTGCCACAAGGACTCCTTTTCTTTTTACTTATCTCTTTTGAATCTTTCCTCACAACCTCCCTCTGCTGTAATGCCTACAAATCACTCCTGTCTGGCATTGATTAGGCAGGTGGGAAAGCTGTGAATTCTGCTGTTTTGCTCAGTTCTGTTCATTTTATTATTGCTTCATCTGCCCAAATTACTCCAGACCCATTTGTCTGTTTCATCCACATGTCACAGCTTGCCTGACACTTGGCTCTCCGGGACAGGGACTGTCATGTGTGTTACTTAGTACAATGGAGGCCTAATCCTTGATTGAGTTTCCTAGATATTATCCAAATACAATGCAAATTAAATGGCATCATACAAATAATAATTAATAATACAGTAGCATTTTGTTAATGCATTGGGAACATAAGAAAATGTGAAAACCACCCAAGCTGCATGTTGTCAGCTTGTTTCCTTTTAGAGTTTTTTTTTTTTAAATCAGATTGCTAAGTGTTGTTTCTGCTACTGGCTGATTTGCAAACATCACCACCTTTCCAAACACTCTCAGCTTCTGAGGGTGACGGACCACGTCAGGAAAAAGCAATCTGATACTGAGCTGCATAAATTGCTTTTTGCTTTCCCTCCCCTGAATGTGCAGAAGTTACAGGAGGAAAAAAAAAAGAAAAAGAAAGAGGGAGGGAGAGAGAGAAGAAAAGCTGAAAAGATTTGCCTTTGCAAAGCATTCTTTAAAGTACATTTCCACAGTGCATGCGCCTCTGACTTGCACAACCTTTTTTCATTTTCCCCATTTCCTCGGTTTATTATTATTTCCCCCTTCCCAGTTTAATTTCTTTTCTTTCTAAAGAGCTGATTTTAACAGCTGCACCTCCAGCTGTCAAGTGAATAATTCAGGGACAATTTCTCACCATTGTGAGGATAGGTCAACAAAATACATTAAACAGCCTTCAGGGTGGGGGGAAGCTTTGCATGACATCTGCGTACATTGAAAGGGAAAAAAAACCCCAACAGCCCTATATTAGCAAACAATGCAGACTCATACAATGAACACTCAGCTTGTACCTTCCTTTCAGCAAATAATTTAGCATGAAGACAACATTTGTCCCAGCTGATAAGGGTCCTGTTCTGGAGGATTTGGAGTGCTATCCACAAAGGTACTTAGGTGCCTTAGCCCCATTTTTAGGCATCAGTATGATCCACAAAACTCCCACTCAGTGCCCAACCCTATAGGCACCTAAACTCACTCATTTCCTACATTTTTGCAGTGAAAGCTCCCCAGACACCTATGTTTCAGCTCCAATTACATTCACTGCAGCCTCACTCTAGGTGCCTATCTCCCACCTGAGCTCCAGAGCGATTCACAAACCAGGGAAAATAGATGTCCAGCAACCTAACTCAGGAGCCGAGGCTCTATCCAGGAGACGTGCTCGTAGGTCATCTACCAAATCAGGCAAATTCACACATCAAATGAGTCAGAGGGGCAGAAGGACAATATCCTTGTCACATGGCAGAGTGAAAATCCACTGCTTCCAATGGCTGCTGCTATACCTTCCCTCTGTTGTTGTTTGTGTGTTTGTTGCCCTTTCCCCCTGAAAATCAAATGCAAATAAAACATAATGTTAGCAAAATCCCAAGCCAATGCAACCAAGTAATGAAGCATACCGATGGAAATGTCTAGGATGGAGGCCTGAACCTCACATGAAAACACGAGATTGTTCTTTCTCTCATTGGATGTCAGTAATGACTATCTCTGAGGCTCTGTAGATTTCTGATCATACTGACTCTTCTTGTTCTCAGACAAGCTCCTTCTACGGTGACCTGTTAACTGCTAAGGTGGATCAGCTCTTCCTGATTGCTCTTCCTTGTGGTTAACATTGTCAGTGACAGGGTAGGCCTTGTTACTTTTCTTGTGTGACCTATATCAGTAACATGCTAGATATACTCAAGAAACAAAGGCCCATGTTCTTCTTGGTTTTGTTTAGATGTCTTCTGTTCAGGGAGTAGCACTGACCCTCAAGGATGGTTGTGATGTATTACCTTGAGGTGGCTGATGTAGTTATACCTTGGAGGATGGTCTGACAGCTGGATTCTGGAAATCCAGAAATCACACATAGTATAAGTAGGCTTGACAGAATTTTAATTTTTATTTTTCCATAATTTTGATGGATAATATCAATGTTTAGTTTTACGTATTTTTTTCTATTTTTACCTATTTTAAATGTTCACAGTTGTGCAAAATTATAGGTTTTAAGCATTTTTAAAATGTTTATCCATTTAAATGTTCTCAGTTGTGGGAAATTAAGGAGAGGCAGATAATGGGGGGGGTTAAATGATAATTATTTAATGACAGTAGACACTGAGAGTCAAAAGTTAAAGCTTTATACCAGTTAAAGCACAAATTGTCAACATCACATACCAAAATATGCAAATTAAATATCCTTAAATCAAACTCCAATAAGTTCTCAAGCAGCATTTTTCTTACTTTGCCTAGCAGTAAAATTCTATTATTATTGACAGAAATATTTTTGTGTCTGTTTGTGTGTGTACGGTGAAATTGACGTTTACCAATAAAAATCTAATCCTTCCAGGGCTAACTGTAAGTAAGACAATCCTCATTGCCTGAGGCTGGAGTTAAAAACTCTCAGTTATTCTGTGGTTGGTGGCAAAAAGAAAAAAAACAACAAGTATCATCTTCCTTGCTCCTCTCCACCAACTCCATGCTGAGGAGAGACTGATCATTATCTCATTGATTCTGGCTAGTGATGTTGTAAGGTAAATCACAAAATCAGATAACCTTGCTTCCCAGCCTTTGTAAACTAATTATATCTATTAATCACATAGACCTCAAAATTTGTCCCTCACACCAAAAGAGTTCCTGCAGCAGCAGGCATGCTCCCTGTTTTCTTTACATCTTGCAACAATTGCCTTGCCTCAATATTTCATGACCTTTTCTTGGCAAGTTAATTAGACCAACCAACCTGCTGCTCAGATTAATTAAGAAACTCAAGAAAAAGTTGTTGGGTTTTTGTTTGTTGGTTTGTTTTTTAAATTGCAGCAAAATCACCCATTAATTTAAACAACAATTAAATAACAAAGAATCTAACGAAAGTTCAGCTTTAACCTGGAAATGGACGAAAAAAATGATCTGTGAATCCCTAGCTTCTCCGATCCTACACTATCAATTGGTTATGGGCTGCTTTTTCATTTTTGTTCCTAGTCATTATGTAATGTTGCTGTGTAATGTTATGTAGCTGACAAGTTCCACTTCAGAGAGAGCTGCATTTCACAATAGGCTGAAGGGGTGCCTGTGTGTACTTATAGGTCTGTTTTTTGAGCAGCTGAGTGAGAGTCAGAAGACCTGACTTCTAGTTTTGACTACGCCACGGATGTGAATGTGGACAAATTATTATTATTATTTATTCATAGATTCTAAGGCCAGAAGAGACCATTATAATTGTCTGTCTGACCTCCTGTATAACACAAGCCATAGAACTTCCCCAAAATAATTCCTACAGCAGATTTCTTAGAAAAAAATCTTAGCTTGATTTAAAAATTGTCAGTGATTGACAACCCACCACAGCCTTATGTATGTACTTATAGACTAAAAGAAAAGGAGTACTTGTGGCACCTTAGAGACTAACAAATTTATTTGAGCATAAGCTTTCGTGAGCTACAGCTCACTTCATCGGATGCATTCGGTGGAAAATACAGAGGGGAGATTTATATACACACACAGAGAACATGAAACAATGGGTTTTATCATACACACTGTAAGGAGAGTGATCACTTAAGATGAGCCATCACCAGCAGCAGGGACAGGAAAGGAGGAAAACCTATCATGGTGACAAGCAAGGTAGGCTATTTCCAGCAGTTAACAAGAACATCTGAGGAACAGTGGGGGGTGGGGTGGGGGGGGGGAGAAATAGTTTTACTTTGTGTAATGACTCATCCATTCCCAGTCTCTATTCAAGCCTAAATTAATTGTATCCAGTTTGCAAATTAATTCCAATTCAGCAGTCTCTCCTTGGAGTCTGTTTTTGAAGTTTTTTTGTTGAAGGATAGCCACTCTCAGGTCTGTAATCAAGTGACCGGAGAAATTGAAGTGTTCTCCAACTGGTTTTTGAATGTTATAATTCTTGACGTCTGATTTGTGTCCATTTATTCTTTTAGGTAGAGACTGCCCAGTTTCCCTTGAGGGAGTGTAACACTCTTTAAAACCTCTTGGATCCATTGGATACCTCCTCCACACAGGACAGAATCCCTCTTGGGGAAACCTGACTGGTAGGTCCAGTAGGGGACCAAGCCAGGGCATCAGAAAGAAGGATTCTTGCATTGTCTCTCAAGTGTTCTCAGAGAAAGGTATATCTGGATTCACTTTCCCCTTCCTGGGTGCATTTCCTGATTATCCTGCCAGTGAAGTAACTCCACATACGCATACAATAAACACCACAATAACATGGTCAAGATAAAGTAATCATAAATTATTGTAGGCACCTCTCAATTGTCATATGTCACATCAATCATCATGGCAAATATTCAGTGCCTCTCAGGGCAAGACCCCTGGTCAGCACTTTGTACCTTAACCTATGAGTTCCATATAGCACTGTAAAGTCCTTCTTATGGAAGATGTTTGTGCTTACAGTAGCACATTCTTCTGGCTAGGGATAGGTTAAGCAGATTCTTAAGCCTCTGCCCCCAAAGTCAGAGGAAGCTCAGATTCAGGAGTAAGTCAGGCAGAAAGCACCAGTGGTGAAATAAGATGTGATTGCTGATATCTACTTGTCTCTTGAGGGAGGCTGAGTTATTTGGGCTGCCTCACTTGGGTGTCAAATTAAGGATAGAGGAATGAGAAGAAGTAGAATCCATGCTGTAGAGGAATACATTTCTCTTGCCCTATCCTGGGGATGTTTTCCACAGGTCTGGTGCTTAAGACCAGTATCCTAGCAATAAAGTATGTCTGCATTAATCAAAAACCCCAGTGTTACTTCAGCACTTAATCAACCACAAACACCATCCATTGCCTCTGACATTCTGTCCCCATAAACATTACCTCCAAGAGTTTCAAGCTTTGATCCTGTGTGTCTAGTTTTACTGGTTCTACTTCTGGTCAGTAAATTTTATTTAAAGTGAATTTAGAACTGGGAAAGGGTGCCTGAAGACTGCCATTCTCCATATCCACAAAGAAGGTACAACATGGGTCCTGGCAATGCAAGATTCCCCTCAGTATCCCAGACCTGATCTGAAAGGACCACATCTAGGGAGGAGAGTGGAGGTCAGCTCTCAGTTCTTGGACTTTCTGCTGAAACTCAAACCAACAAAACTGCTGTTCCTATTGGTGAGGGTAGTGGGGATTTTTGTGATGCAGACACCAGCCAGGTAAGACCTGGATGGGTGCCAGCCATCTCTAGGGGATAGCTCAGCAGTTCTCAAACTGTGGCTTGGGACCCAAAAGTGGGTCAGGGCCCTGTTTAATGTGATCGCTAGGGCTGGCTTAGACTTGCTGGGACCTGGGACCAAAGCCTCACGCCCGAGGGCTTCAGCTCTAGGCAGCAAGGCTCAGGTTAAAGGCCCCCTGCCTGGGGCCGAAGCCCTTGGGCTTTGGCTTTACCCTCCCCAACCTGGAGTGGCCAGGCTTGAGCAGGCTCAGGCTTCGATGGCCCCTCCTGGGGTTCTGTAGTCATTTTTGTTGTCAGGAGGGGGTCGTTGTGCAATGAAGTTTGAGAACCCCTTGTATAGCTCTTAAAATATTCAATGTTTGTAATCATTTATATCAATGCATAACACAGAAATTAGCCCTAGAGTTTGAGTTATTTAAACTAGGCTGTACAAGGGACTAAAGAGCATATGGTAAAGAATAATTGCACATTGACCCCAGGGAACGCACTGAACAAAGACCTATCTATCCTTCTGCATATTTAAAAGCTTCCATCACCATACAGTCAGAACATCCAATAAGTCTTTTCCATTTCTAATTTCTGTGGTTCACTGAGAAGTTTCATTTGTATAATGAAAAGTTGAAATGGTGAGTGTCTTCTAATGTTCCACCTATGTTTCTGTCTTTCTCAGTTTGACTGAGTGTGGATAGGATTATAGTACACCATCGGCAGCATCAGAGATTGCTTTCCTGCTTGAGATCTTGTGATTGCTTATCATGAACTTCATTCAGTCTCTGATATTTATCACATACATTTCCAAAAAGAACAAACCAGCACTGTTACCTGGCATTTTTTCATTAAAAGCCCCTTTCAAACATCACTGAAGTATGTTTCAGTACTTATGTTTCCCATCCAAAAAATATTTCAAGTGAAACATGAGAATAGTTTTTTCCAGAAGTCATTAAGGATATTGCCAAAGCAAAATAGGGCATCCTTTGGATATAAATCCAGTTATTTTGCAACCATGAAGCCAGTGAAGGTCATTATGGTTTCTGATTATACTGCCTAACGATTTAGAATTAGACTCAAAAGAATAATGCAAGAAATCCAAATGATGGCTTGTGGGATAGTACTGCAAGTTTTAGTCTAGCAAGATCAGTCTCAGGAATATAAATGTAAATTTTGAAATAAGTCCATTCACTGTATGTGGTAAAAGTCTTATGGGTAAAAGTTGGGTTGTGTTCTTCAGTCATATTCCCATCTTAAAAGGCTGTGAAAGGATATAATGATCATCATATGGTAATATCTCTTGATCTAATGATTGATTGCAAGTTCAAATAAACATAGGAAAATTATACTATTTAACTTTTATTGCACGCCTTTCATTCTGAAGGATGCCAGAAATTTTAATTCCCTACAATCCTGATACTTAAACTGTTATAACTTCATTGACAAGAATGGAGTTAAACCAGTGTTAGTGAGATCAGAATCAGGTCCTACCATATACACACGCAGCACCCTTGAAATGCAACCATCTTTGGAGTGCAGAGTTGTAAAGTAATGGAATTGGTACCCAGCAGCACAGGACACCAATGGCTGGAGAATTTTTGGGTGAGCATATTGGGGTAAACCCCTGCTTTTGAGAACAATACCAAGAGATCTTTCATATCAATGTAGAGCACAGAGGGCCTCAAATTTTAAAATCTCAAAGATCCAAACATCATAAATGGCACTGAACTCAGTTTATCAACCTTAGAAGTTCAGTGATAAAAGTTCTCAGTACATAATTTTTTATACTTCCAAATTAGTTATTTTTAAACCCAATTATTTTATACATGCCAAAGGCTCTTTTGTTAACTTTGCTTCTCGTACTCCAGATGGCTGCTCTAACAACAGAAAGTGTCATGTTGGGGCACTGGCTCAGTGCTGATCCAGAGGGAAGAGTTTCACACACCGAAGTACCAGTCCAACAACCTGCAGTGCCTAGTTGCTGTAGATCTTTGATGATGCGCTAGAGAGGTTTTAGTTGGGGGCTGAAGGGACGGCTAGTGCTGTTCTGTTACTTTCTTTGTTGGGCCTGTCCTGTAGTAGGGGACTTCTGGGTACTCTTCTGGCTCTGTCAATTTATTTCTTCACTTCAGCAGGTGGGTATTGTAGTTGTAAGAATGCTTGAGCTACTGACCGCTATACTTGCCTACATGCCTCCAGCTTTCATCCAGACCATACCACACAACCGATAGTCTACAGCCAAGCTCTGAGATACAACCACATTTTCTCCAACCCTTCAGACAGAGACAAACACCTACAAGATCTCTATCAAGCATTCTTACAAAGATCTATAACCTATCCTGAAGGACGATCCCTCATTTTCACAAATCTTGGGAGACAGGCCAGTCCTCGCTTACAGACAACCCCCCAATCTGAAGCAAATACGCACCAGCAACCACACAACAAAAACACTAACCCAGAAACCTATCCTTGCAACAAAGCCCGTTGCCAACTCTGTCCACATATCTATTCAGGGGACACCATCATAGGGCCTAATCACATCAGCCACACTATCAGAGGCTTGTTCACCTGCACATCTACCGATGTGATATATGCCATCATGTGCCAGCAATGCCCTCTGCCATGTACATTGGCCAAACCGGACAGTCTCTATGCAAAAGAATAAATGGACACATATCAGCTGTCAAAAATTATTACATTCAAAAACCAGTCAGAGAACACTTCAACCTCCCTGGACACTCAATTACAGACCTAAAAGTCACAATTATTCAACAAAAAAACCTTCGAAAACAGACTCCAACGAGAAACAGCAGAACTGGACTTAATCTGCAAATGGGACACCATTAAATTAGGCTTGAATAAAGACTGTGAGTGGATGAGTCATTACACTAACTAAAAACTATTTCCCCATGCTAATTTTCCCCCTACTGTTACTCACACCTTCTTGTCAACTGTTTGAAATAGGCCATCCTGATTATCACTACGAAAGTTTTTTTTTCTCCTGCTGATAATAGCCCACTTTAATCGATTGGTCTCGTTAAGAGTTGGTATGAGAACCCCCATTTTTTCATGTTCTCTGTATGTATGTATGTATGTATCTATCTATCTATCTTCCTACTGTATTTTCCACTGCATGCATCTGATCATCTGATGATGTGGGCTTTAGTCCACGAAAGCTTATACTCAAATAAATTTGTTAGTCTCTAAAGTGCCACAGATACGCCTCATTCTTTCTTCAAGGTAGAGTGTGGACCATTCAAGGTGTTAACAGGCCACTCTACCTTACAGGGCGCCTTACAATATGTGCTAGCTACTTATGATAAACAATCTGTTGCACCTTGCATTTTGCTGTCAGGCTGGCAGTACCTTTCCCAGACTTGAAGAAGAGCTCTGTGTAGCTATAAACTTGTCTCTCTCACCAGTAGAAGTTGGTGCAATAAAAGATATTACCTCATCCACCTTGTCTCTCCAACATGTTATTTAAGGCTTTGTCTACACTACACAGCTTTTAGCAACACGGCTGTTTTGCTAAAAGTCGGGCAATGTACACGCTGTTTTTGTAAACGCTTTTGCTGACAAAATACTTCCACCCCCTTCAAGTGGGGCTCACATAGTCGACAGGAGAGCACTCCTGCCGACAACGCGCTGTTTACACTACCACTTGCCACGCAAAATTTGCCAGTGTAGAGAAAGCCTATGATTCACAGGTTACCACCTACCTTGTTTTGTCGAAGAATATTAAATAACTTTTTGGGACCCATACAATATATTTACAACAGCAATATTGTGTCTCAGTAGCATAATGATGTGTTCTAATTGTGGTGACATGCAGCACAACAAGATGATGCTATGTCATCGCATCATGACCTGCCAATGAAATATCATGAGGTCCCATGACATAAACAGCATAATGCTGTGACATGCAAGTTTATTCTAGAAGGGAAAAAAAGCAGTTTAGGAGACCAAACTTTCTTTGGGAGCTAATCCACTGGTTTATTAAGATCCTACTTGATGGATGCTACAGGAACTTCCATACAGTCCTAAAGAGAGCTAGAAAGCAAAGTGTGAGGCATGGGGTGTATGGAGCTGATGATAGTTTCCTAATCCTCAGCCACCCAGCCCTGCACAGGAGCAACTCTGAATGATCTCACTGGTGTAAGCTCCAAGGATCCTTGTGGGGTCTCACACCAATGGAGATATGGACATAGCAAAGCTCTGTTCTGCACTATCTGATCCTGCTCCCAGAACACATGCAACCTGGACCCTCCCTTCCCTTATGCTGGGATAGGGAGGCAGCTGGTACAGGATGCAATTGCACTGATGGACAGCTCTCTTGCCTGGGGTAGTTCTCCGTTGGCCATCGTTGGGCATGATCATTATGATTCTGACTCTAGGTTGGTTTAGTTTTACCTCTTATCTGAATAACACTGGGGGCCATATCTGTGAACCATTGGGTTCCTTAAATACAGTAGAACCTCAGACTTATGAACATCAGAGTTACAAACTGACCAGTCAACCACATCTCATTTGGAAGTATGCAATCAGGCAGTCGCAGAGACCAAAAATGAAAAACAAACAAAAAAAGCAAATACAGTACAGTACTGTGTTAAACATAAACCACTACAAAAATAAAGGGCAAGGTTAAAAAAAGATTTGACAAGGTAAGGAAACTGTTTCTGCATTTGTTTCATTTAAATTAAGATGGTTAAAAGAAGCATTTTTCTTCTGCATAGTAAAGTTTCAAAGCTGTATTATGTCAATGTTCAGTTGTACACTTTTGAAAGTATCACCATAACGTTTTGTTCAGAGTTACGAATATTTCAAAGTTATGAACAACCTCCATTCCCAAGGTGTTTGTAACTCTGAGGTTCTACTGTAAGGAGTCAAACTAAACTAATCTGGATTGTGCCAGAATAACACATTTTCTCTGTTTCAAAGGGCATCCCTGTCACCTATTTTGTAGTCTTATGAAATGTTCCCATGTGCTCTTTGGGTTGTATCTATGTCGTAGCCCCTAGATGAGCAATTCAGTGAGTCACACTACACCACACTGAAAATTGCATCTTTGAAAAAGAAGAAAACATTTTTTCATACTGTTGCCAACCAAAACAAAACATTCACATTTGTATGGCCCCATATTTGTAAACGTTTTGTGAAATGGCAGTTTTTGTATCAAAAATCTCAATATTTCTTATGCTTTGTTGGAAACTGTGAAGGTTTTTGCTTGAAAATCCTATCATTTTGGGTAAAAATGGACCAAATATATACCAACATTTTTCCTTCTTTTTTTTTTAAGTCAACAAACTCTTTCCATAGGCGTTTACTGTCAGATTGTCAATTCCATGAAATTGAAATGTAATGAAAAAGTCTCCTGCTTCCAGCATTTCGGAGTTCATTGCAAAGATCTCACGAAGCCCCACCTAAGGGCCTGATCTATTTCAATGTCATAGACTCTGATCTATTCAATCTCAGAGACGTCTATTTCAATCTCATAGACTCTTCAGGTCATATGTGGGTCTGGTATAAGTGGGCAGAACTCCATTTGGCTGAGGTGTGAATAGCAAGTGCTCCAATAGCTTGCAGGACTTTGGCCCATTGTGATATGAAAGAGACGCTTCCGTTCAGTTCTCATATGCATGCTTCCCCTTCTCCCCTCACTTATCAAGTTTCAGATAGTATTTTGACAGCCAGGTGCCAATATATCTCAGCAGCCTGACTTTTGAGTCAGTGAGGAATTCTGCATCTCCTCTCTCCAGCTGGATTCATAGAATCATAGAATATCAGGGTTGGAAGGGACCTCAGGAGGTCATCGAGTCCAACCCCCTGCTCAAAGCAGGGCCAATCACCAACTAAATCATCCCACCCAGGGCTTTGTCAAGCCTGACTTTAAAAACCTCTAAGGAAGGAGAATCCACCACCTCCCTAAGTAACCCATTCCAGTGCTTCACCACCCTCCTAGTGAAAAAGTTTTTCCTAATATCCAACCTAAACCTCCCGCACTGCAACTTGAGACCATTACTCCTTGTTCTGTCATCTGCTACCACTGAGAACAGTCTAGATCCATCCTCTTTGGAACCTCCCTTCAGGTAGTTGAAAGCAGCTATCAAATCTCCGCTCATTCTTTTCTTCCACAGACTAAACAATCCCAGTTCCCTCAGCCTCTCCTCATAAGTCATGGGTTCCAGTCCCTAATCATTTTTGTTGCCCTCCGCTGGACGCTTTCCAATTTTCCACTCCTTCTTGTAGTGTGGAGCCCAAAACTGGACACAGTACTCCAGATGAGGCCTCACCAATGTCGAATAGAGGGGAACGATCACATCCCTTGATCTGCTGGCAATGCCCCTACTTATACAGCCCAAAATGCCATTAGCCTTCTTGGCAACAAGGGCACACTGTCGACTCATATCCAGCTTCTCGTCCACTGTAACCCCAAGGTCCTTTTCTGAAGAAGAGAAGAGCCCGACGATCTAGCCAGCTTTCTATCCACCTTATAGTCCATTCATCCAGTCAATACTTCTTTAACTTGCTGGCAAGAATACTGTGGAAGACAGTATCAAAATTTTGCTAAAGTCAAGGAATAACACGTCCACTGCTTTCCCCTCATCCACAGAGCCAGTTATCTCATCATAGAAGTCAATTAGATTAGTCAACCATGACTTGCCCTTAGTGAATCCATGCTGACTGTTCCTGATCACTTTCCTCTCCTCTAAGTGCTTCAGAATTGATTCCTTGAAGACCTGCTCCATGATTTTTCTAGGGACTGAGGTGAAGCTGACTATAGTTACCTGGATCCTCCTTCTTCCCTTTTTAAAAGATGGGCACTACATTAGCCTTTTTCCAGTTATCCGGGACCTCCCCCGATCGCCATGAGTTTTCAAAGATAATGGCCAATGGCTCTGCAATCACATCCGCCAACTCCTTTAGCACTCTCGGATGCAGCACATCCGGCCTCATGGACTTGTGCTCATCCAGCTTTTCTAAATAGTCCCGAACCACTTCTTTCTCCAGAGAGGGCTGGTCACCTCCTCTCATGCTGTGGAAACACTGGCCAAAGAGGCCACAAGAAAAAATTGTTTTGCTGCTCTTAATCTTACGGTTGATTAGAGCCCTAGTGTCTACACTAATACCACTTCATTAAATGTGTTTATCTGGCAGTACCAGCCTCCTTTTCTAAATTTCCTTAAATATTAACCCTGGCCCCTTTAAGGCTGCCCATGGTGAAGAATGGAACATCACTGCTGTGGGGAAATGGGATCATTACTGCTTTAATCTAAAACGAGCATCCCAGGGTCATTTGGATATTTCAGATTGAGAGATTAAAACTCCATCTCGTGCTGTGAAATGTAATGTAAAACTTGATGTCTGTGTCTTCCCGAGCTCATTTCCAGGAGATCTCATGATACTTACCTAATACAGGTTAGGATCCTCTTTCCAATTCAAAATTTCAGCTAGAAGATATTCATTCATATTGTTTGCACACTGCCAGTGACTGAAAGGTGAAAATTAAATGTGTTTGTATATACATATCTATATCTATGTGTGTGTATATATATATATCAGGGAGAGAAGCCGCTGAGCATCTCTCCCTGGTTTATAGCAACATGTTAGATAACAGAGGAAAGGCGAGAGGGGAGAGAGCCAAAAATGGAAAGAAGAGAGGTGAAAGAGAGGCAACTGTGAACTATTAGATTACACATTCAAGAGCTCTGGTGGTGAGAGAATAACCACCAAGCAAAGGTAGCTCAGGAAATTAGTGACCCAGCTGTATTGAATATGGGCTTGATCCAAAGCTCCTTGAAGTCTCTCCATTCACTTCAATAGGCTTTGGATCAGGCCCTGTACAGTATTCATATCCTTTATCTGTAAGGAACAGATTGTGTATGGCCCTGCATGCGTGCAGTAGATGCAGGGAGGGCTCAGGGAGCTTTTCTACATTTTTCCTAATGGGCAGCCATAAGCTCAGCCCTTGCACTCCTTAGGGTGGGGGCAGGTTCTAAGCTGGCGTAAGTTGGCATACCTCCACTGATTTTAATTAAACTATTCTGATTTAAACCAGGGGAGGAACTGGCTCATACAGATCCAGGTGGGTAAGAATCACAGCCTCTTCCCAAAGGAGGATGAAGCTTGGTTCTCAGTTTGAAGCTGGCCCAGGGAGGAGTGTGTGCTGCTGCACCCTTTCAGAGGATGAATCAGTTGCCACTCTGATTCACTCTCCCCCCCCCCCCCCGGCATGCTGAATTGACTTCAAATGCTGAATAGCTAAACAGTAAACTGGAGTTTTTGGTTTATTCCGTGTCCTTTCCATTTATTTTAACAGTAGTGATTCATCCCAATTTAATGTGTTTGCTGCAAGTTGAACTCCAGTTGGGTTAATTTTCATTCTCTGCAGTTCTTTATTACTTTGTTAGGTCTAGACACACTATGGATCTTTGGCAATAAATCTTTGAATTATACTTCTTAATATGGTTGGGAGGTTTACATCATTTACAAAGTCTTAGTTACCCATCCATCATAATAATGTCACACAGGACTGATGGCCCTTATGCCACTGCAGCATCAACATCATGAAACAAAGACTAACATTAGGAAACCAATTAGAAATCATATAAGGAAGATCGTTTTGACCAAGAATTGGTTGATACATTAGCTATTTGCACTGAGGTTCTTGTCCCCTGTGTATCAATGTTAAATATCATACCAAGATGAGGACATAGCTGATGTCAACAAAAAAAAAGCATGTTGGCTCTTCACTTGAAAAGAGATGGCTGGCTGTGAAGTTCTTTTATAGGACAGATGGGGAAAATAAAAGACATTTTAAAACAACCAACATGGATAAAGCACTGGTCAGCGTAGGGCTCAGGAATAATAAAATAACGTTGTTACTGTCGTAAAATACAATGCCTACCTTGCATCACCATCTTACATGTCTGTGGTGCCTTTTATGCCAAAGGATCCCAAAGCACTTTACAAATTGTGCATGTAAGAATCACTTCACCCACTGAATAAAAATACTGAATAAAGGATGTTTGGATAAGAAAGCACAGAGCTTAGTGACATCAGATGTATGTGCAGCCAGTTGAACATCAGCTTTATTTGTCTTCACCAGCCTAGAATGCTATAGGCAAAAAAAAAAAAAAAATAGAAAGTCCTCACAGTTTCTCTAACCCATTCTGTTTCCCCTTGTAGCCCTGGTTTATATCAATCACACTGCTACTGACAGAGCTTCCAAAGTTGTGAATTTCAGTTTCCTTTCAGACCTTGCATTTCTATTACACAAAAGACTCTATTATTTTAAATATCAGTATTTGCATTTTAAAAGGCTTATATATTTGCCTGCCGCTGAGGAAGGGAAAAAATTCTCTGAGAGGTGAAAAAATGAGGCCTCTGGTATGCCAAAGAGTCGAAATAATAATGTGGTTTCATATATAGCTGGGTTTTAAAGCCCTGAAAAAATGATGTGGGGAAGATTGATTCTAAAAAGAATATCCACTTATAAAAAATGGAACGCGCACAGTGTGTCAATAATCTTTTGGAAAATGTTATGAAACTACTGTTGTTTGAACTGATTGCTATCTAATAAATGTGATCAGTGTGGTACCTGCCCAGGGAGCTTTAACTTGCAGAGACTGGGAAGGTTTCTGTCATTTTTGAGGATAAAAAAAGTCAAGGAAAAAGAAGACTGAAATTTCATGTCTTTATGTCTAGAAAGCTACAGTGCAGCAGGAATGTGTCCTGTGATGAGGACTGTGCTATGACCAGGAAAGTCAAAATGAAGGAAAAATTTGCAGTGACAAAATAAATGTCCATGGAGCTGCAACTTATTAGCCACTGAAAGATAGTTTAGCCAGATATCCTTACAGGTCCTTGAATGTCTTAAGATTGCCACACATCTTACAGGTCTAATTAATACTGCGTTAGTGTCTCCGAGGCAAAAAGATGAAAGATAGACTATATTTTTAGGCTGAAACTGAGACAAGTCGATTGCAAATAAAGTAAGATCCACAAGTGATCTACATGAGGAGATGAACTGGGTAGGCCTTGGAAGAATCACATGGTTGTATTTTGCTTTTAACGGTGATGTCTGGGTATGCTAAGTCTTGGAACGGACAGAATGAAGTTGTGATGATATTGGTATTGCACTTAGATTCTTAGCTATCAATTCTTTCGACAGAAGAGAAAGTCAGTGTCCTGTTTTGTATACATTGTAGTGACTCCCTAGTTATTCATAAAGTTACTTTAATACGAAGGGAAATTGAACTTTTTGCATTTTAGGAGGGACTGAATCATTTTGCATATTATTGATCCATAAATTATAAGTGGCTTCTTTGTTCACATTTTTTTGCTCATCTAATTCAGTACTATAACTACTAAATCACAAAAAAAAATAGCTATCTGAAATGTGCAGGGTAGAGATCTCCAATTAAGTAGAATAAAATATGTATGTAGCTCATAAAAAATGAAATTGATCTTGTACTTTAGAGAGAAAATAGTTTTGTCATTAAAATACAGGACTAGATTCCATGACTCCTGAGTTTTATTCCTGGCTCTGTCCAGACTAAATGTGTGACTTTGGGCAAGTCATTCAATGTTTTTGTGCCTCAGTTTCTCCATCTGTAGAATAGAGTTAATAATACTTTCCTGTCCCACAGGAATGTTCTGGGACATCTATTTTTTATAAAACACTTGGTGGTGTTCTGATGGAAAGCTTTATAGAAGCACAACATTATTCATAGTTTTACGATTTCAAAAAATGCATCTTTTAGTAGACAAGAAGCATTAGAAAGACTGGATGGGTAACTAATAAAGTTACCAAAACTTTATTTTTGTTTTGTTTTCTTTTTTCATAGAATCATGGAATATTAGGGTTGGAAGAGACCTCAGCAGATCATGTAGTCCAATCCCCTGCTCAAAGCAGGACCAACCCCAACTAAATCATCCCAGCCAAAGCTTTGACAATCCAGGCCTTAAAAACCTCTAAGGATGGAGATTCCACCACCTCCCTAGGTAACCCATTCCAGAGCTTCACCACCTTCTTAGTGAAACAGTGTTTCCTAATATCCAACCTAGACCTCCCCCACTGCAACTTGAGACCATTGCTCCTTGTTCTGTCATCTGCCACCACTGAGAACAGCCTAGCTCCATTGTCTTTGGAACCCCCCTTCAGGTAATTGAAGGCTGCTATCAAATCCCTCCTCACTCTTCTCTTCTGTAGACTAAATAATCCCAGTTCCCTCAGCCTCTCCTTATAAGTAATGTGCCCCAGCCCCCAAATCATATTCTTTGCCCTCCACTGGACTGTCTCCAATTTGTCTACATCCCTCCTGTACTAGGAGGACCAAAACTGGACACAGTATTCCAGGTGTGGCCTCACCAGTGCCGAATAGAGGGGAATAATCACCTCCGTCGATCTACTGGCAATGCTCCTACTAATACAGTCCAATATGCTATTGGCTTTCTTGGTAACAAGGGCACACTGCTGACTCATATCCAGCTTCTCGTCCACTGTAAGCCCCAGATCCTTTTCTGCAGAAAGCTTTATATATTTTTCATGGGATAAGAGAGTACAGCAGATATAGGTCCTATAGATTTTTGAACATGCTGGAGAAAGGACTTCACTTGCTAAAATTTTCTTTGACTATCCAGAAATACCAATTCAGTTAAAAATTCCTAATTTGCTTCATTCTTTCACCCATCATCCACCAGTTAACTTATAAGTATCCCAGTCAATAGTTACTCCTCCTAGAAACATGAACTCATTCTTGGATACAGTTATTTTATGACCATTTTACCCATGGTCAGAGCCATTGGGTTCATTCACGTGCCTACAAGTAAAGGGTTACTAAACTCTAAGAACAGGAGTCAACTTCTTTTCTTTACATTTTAATGGAGCAGGTATTTGAGACTCAATTGCATTTGTCTGCCACCTTCTCTGTATCTATCTATCTATCTATATCGTCTTACTATGTGTTCCATTCTATGCATCCGATGAATTGGGCTGTAGCCCACGAAAGCTTATGCTGTAATAAATTTGTTAGTCTCTAAGGTGCGACAAGTACTCCTGTTCTTTCTTCTCAACCCTTTTTTAACATCAGTCTTCAGGTCTCAGCTGATAACACAGCTATTTCCGAAAACATGGACGTGCATGTGCAGTCAGGGTCTATAGCCCCTGCTAGCTGATGCATTAATATTTCATCGCCACGAGGTTTGTTTTAAAAGAAGGGATTTAATAAATAATAACATCAATTTTGATATTAACATAATATGGTGTCCCAAATACACTGAACTAGTGTTTTCTCTCAAAGCCTATCTGAAAGGTCAATAATATCTAGGGGGAAAATGCAGTACCACAATAAGCTCAATAAATTGATGGAGAAACAAAGCATTAAACAAGGGGGAGCGTACCTTCACTCCTATATACTTATGCCTGGATTCACAAAGGGACTTAGACATTGTGACACTGAGGACCAGGGGGCCTAACTTCTTCAGGCACCTAGAAAATCCTTGAAATAATGCTGTGATCTACAAAGCCTGGTTAGGTGCATAGGCTCCCTATACAAGGAATGGAGAGAGATACACACCTTTAACTATGATCCACAAAACCCAGCATGCTAGGTGGGCAGCTCCTGCCTCGCTCCACACTAAATGGTCACAGAAGAAGAAGATGGTGGTGGTGCCCATCTTTAATTTTTGCTCCAGTGGGTTAGAGCACTCAGTTGAGATGTGGGAAACCTATGTTCAATTCCTCACTTTGCCTGAGGGGAGAGAAAGGATTTGAAGAGGGGCATCCTGCCTTTCAGGAGCATGCTCAAACCACAGAGCTATGGGATAGCCTGCTACAGAGCTCTGTCAGTCTCTCCTTCTGAAGCTGTTCCACTGTGTATTAAAAACTTAAGAGTCATTGGATCAGAGAGAATGACTCTAGGACAGTGGTCCCCAAACTGTGGGGCAGGCCCCCTAGAGGAGCATGGAGAAACATCCAGGAGCCACAGAGGGCGGGGAAGGAGCAGCACCCAGCCCCACTCTGACCCCAGGTCCACTCTGGCCCAGACTCCAGCCCCCAGCCACAGCTGTGGCCCCAGGTCCACTGTTTGAAAGTTGGGAGACCCTTATTCATGGGAGGCACATGAGCCACCCCTTCAGGGAGACTAGCCATGTGGCCCCGCCACTTCTGCCTGAGCCCCTCCCCCTCACTGCCCACCAGAGCTCCCTAAATCTCCCCCAGCCCATTGGCTGGGGATGGCAAACCATGACTACGGGGAGCTGCAGGGGGCTGTGCCTGCGGACGGACAATGTAAACAAAATGTCTCATGGCTAGCCAGCAGATTACCATGATGGGCCTTGTGCCGAAGGTTGCTGACCCCGATCTAGGATTTAGTCACCTATGTACCTCTGTGGATCTGGGCCTTAAATATTTAAGTCCAACCCAATATGTGGTCATTCAAAAGTACACATAGAACAACTTACCTATAAAATATCAGTACTTTGCAAGAACGGTACTTACACTAAATGACCCTCGTGGTCCCTTCTAACCCTATGATTCTATTATAGCACCTGTTTTCCCAGGTTCTCAAAGCATTTTGTAATCATTAATTAGTTCCCACAGCACCAGGGGTGTGCACAAAGGGGGGCAAGCAGGGGCACAGCTGCCCCCCCGTACGAAATTCCTCCAGCCCTGGGGCCACGATGGTTGGGAGAGTGAGCTCCTCCTGGACCCAGGGCTGTGGGGAGGAGAGCGAGCCCCGGGGGTGGGGGAAGGGAAGAGTGAGGTCCTGCTGGAGCTGGGTCAAAGTTAAGTTTCTGCATACACCCTTGTACAGCACCCATTTGAGGGTGGTGAGTGTTATACCTATTTTCCATAAACTTAGGAACATTGCAGGGGTATATTGGCTTGCTAACATAAACCCAAGTCAGTGACAGATCTAAGACTATCATGCTTGAGTTCTGACTTTCAGTCAGGTGACTGAACCAGTAGATAGACCTTCACTCAGTCCATACACTCTTAGGCCTGGTCTACAGTACGCAATTATATTGAAATTAGCTGCATTATATAGAATTAAAATTAAATCTGTCCATCCAACCAACCCAGTTTTGTCAACTTTAAGGTCTCTTAAAACTGGTTTCTGTACTCCACCTCGGCAAGGGGAGTAGCGCTAAAATCAACATCGCTGTTCTGGATTTGAGGTACTGTGGACGCAATTTGATGGTATTGGCCTCTGAATGCTCCATTGTGACCGCTCTGCACAACACTTTCAACTCAGATGCACTAGCCAGATAGTCGGGAAAAGCCCCAGGAACTTTTGAATATAATTTCCTTTTTAGCCAGCATGGCAACCAGATCAGCACAGGTGACCATCCAGAGCTCACCAGCACAGGAAACCATGCAGTCCCAGATCCGCAAACAAGCTCCAGCATGGACCAAGTGGGAGGTACTGGATCTCATCACTGTTTGGGGCGAAGAATCTGTTCAGGCAGAACTCCGTTCCAAAAAAAGGAATGCAAACATATTTGCAAAAATCTCCAGGGGCTACTCCAGACACACACAGCAATGCCGTGTGAAAATCAAGGAGCTCAGGCAACCCTACCAAAAGACTAGAGAGGCAAACGGGTGCCCCAGGGTCACAGCCCCATACATGCTGCTTCTACAATAAGCTGCATGCAATTCTGGGAGAGGGGAGGCACCACCACTACCCCACCAGTGTCCATGGACACCTGCAAGGGGAGACTCTCACAAAGCGGGGAGGATGATTTTTTGGAGGAGGAAGAGGAGGAGGAGGAGGACAGTGCACAGGCAGCAAGAGGTGAATAGGTGAATCCGTTCTCCCCGGCAGCCAGGAACTGTTCATCACCCTGGAGCCAATACCTTCCACCTGCTTCCAAGGCAGGCTCCAGGACCATGATGCCAGAGAAGACACTTCTGGTGAGTGTACCTTTGTAAATACAATACAGGGTTTAAAAGAAAGCATGTTTACAGATTCATTTGCCCTGAAGACTTGGGATGCATTCGCATCCAGTACAGCTACAGGAAAAGTCTGTTTGCGTTTGGTTTAAAGGTTCAGACCCCCGCAGTGGGGGTGAGGGGAAATCCGTCCATGCTGGCCTGTTGGCGTTTGGCCTAAAGGGAGTGTTGTGTGTGTGTGTGTGTGTGTGTGTGTGTGTGTGTGTGTGTGAAGCGATCATCCCAGACAGATCGCAGGCCCTCCTTTTAAATGACCAACCGACCAGGCATTGCTTGATATGGGAAAGGAGGGGGCTGCAGTTTGAAAGCATTGTAATGAATGAGGAAGAAGCAGAACCCTGCGTACCCTTAGGGCTTACCATGGCTGCCTGCAAGCGGAATGCTGTTGCCCAGCCGCGTGTGATGCAGTCACACCAAACTGGCAGGCACTCAGTATAAACGGCAAAATGCAACCTTGTACAGAAATAATGTGCTAGGTACTATGAATTGTTTGTTCCACTGAGCAACAATCTCCCCTTTGTTCTCTTAAATGTATCATTTAAAACTTCTACCCTCCCTTTTTCTCCTCCCACAGGTGCAAATGTTTCAATGCACCCCCTATGAACTCTGTCCCAGAGACTGGCCCAGATTAGAAGGCGGAAAAAAATGTACTCGGGACGATATGTTTTCAGAGCTTATGCAGTCCTCCCACACTGACAGGGCACAGCTGAATGCATGGAGGGAAACAATGGCAGAGTCCCGGAAAGCATTCAATGACTGCGATAAGAGGAGGGAGGCGCACGATGAGAGCAGGCAGGATGCCATGCTCAAGCTGATGGGGAACAAACTGACATGCTCTGCTGTCTGGGGATCTTATGAGGGAAAGGCAGCAAGAGCACAGACAGCCGCTGCAGCCCTATATAACCGCCCTCACTCCTCCCCAAGTTCAATAGCCTCCTCTCCCAGATGCCCAAAAACGCGGGGGCAGGGGGGAGAGGCTCCAGGGACCCACCCACTGCACCCCAGAGGATTGCCCAAGCAGCAGAAGGCTGGCATATCCTAAATTTTGATCTGTAGTGTGGCCTTGTCCTTCCCTCCCCCCCACCCGGGCTATCTTGTGATTTATCTCCCTGTACTTTTAATCAACTATAAAGAATGCATGGTTTTGAAATAATAGTGATTTTATTTCCTCTGCAAGCTGTGATCAAAGGGAGGGAGGGCAGTTGGTTTACCAGCAATTAGAGTCAAGAAAGGGGGCAGGTAACATCAAGGAGAAACAAACACAACCATCACACAGTAGCCTGGCCAGTCATGAAACTGGTTTTCAAAGCTTCTCTGATGAGTAGCATGCCCTGCTGTGCTCTTCTAATTGCACTGGTGTTTGGCTGTGCGAAATTGGCTGCCAGGTGATTTGCCTCGACCTCCCACCCCAACATAAACATCTCCACCTTACTCTCAAAGATATTGTGGAGCACACAGCAAGCAATTACAATTGGAATATTGATTTTGCTGAGATCTAACTGAGTCAGTAAACTGCACCAGCGCACTTTTAACTGGACAAATGCACAGTCTACCACCATTCTGCACTTGCTCAGCCTATAGTTGAATTGCTCTTTACTACTGTCCAGGCTGCCTGTGTACGACTTCATGAGCCATGGAATTAAGGGGAAGGCTGGGTCCCCGAGGATAACTATAGGCATTTCAATATCCCCAACAGTAATTTTCTGGTCTGGGACATAAGTCCCTTCATGCAGCTGTTCAAATAGACCAGAATTCATGAAGATGCGAGCATCATGCACCTTTCCCAGCCATCCCACGGTGGTATCGGTGAAACGTCCCTTGTGATCTGCCAGTGCTTGCAGCACCATTGAGAAGTATCCCTTGCGGTTTACGTACTGGCCACCCTGGTTGTCCAGTGCCAAGATAGGGATATGTGTTCCGTCTATCGCCCCACCACAGTTAGGGAACCCCATCGCAGAAAAACCATCCACAATGGCCTGCACATTTCCCAGAGTCACTACCCTTGATAGCAGCTGGTCAATGATTGCGTTAGCTACTTGGATCACAGCAGCCCCCACAGTAGATTTGCCCACCCCAAATTGATTTGCGACTGACCAATAGCTGTCAGGCATTGCAAGCTTCCAGAGGGCTATCGCCACTCACTTCTCACCTGTGAGGGCTGCTCTCATTTTGGTATCTTTGTGCTTCAGGGCAGGGGACAGTGAGTCACAAAGTTCCATGAAAGTGGCCTTATGCATGCGAAAGTTTTGCAGCTACTGGGAATCATCCCATACCTGCAACACTATGCAGTCCCACCAGTCTGTGCTTGTTTCCCGGGCCCAGAATCAGAGTTCCACAGCATGAACCTGGCCTAAGGCCACCATAATGTTCCAATCGCCACATGCTTTGCTTCTAGGAACGTCTGTGTCCATGTCCTTATCGCTATCATAATCATGCTGTCGTCACTTCCTCGCCCAGTTTTGCAGGTTCTGTACATACTGCTGGATAATGCGTGAGATATTTACAATGGTCACAACTGCAGCGGTGAGCTGAATGGGCTCCATGCTTGCCATGCTATGGCGCCTGCATGGGTAATCCAGGAAAAAAAGGTGCGAAACGAAAGACAGCAGGTAAGCAGAGTTGCAGCAGAAGCAGCGGTGTGCGGTTTACGATGGCATACTGCACAAGCTGCAGGACAGCAGAGTTTTGCAGACCTACTGCACCGTCTGCGGCAGGAAAGCAGGGGAGCAGACTGGCAGCGGAAATGGTGATGTATGGTTGATGATGGCAGAAAAAAGGTGCAAAATGATTGTCTACCGTACCTTGCACGGAGGGAGGGGTGACTGATGACATGCACCCAGAAACCCCACAAGACGGTTTTTGCCCCATCATGCACTGGGAGCTTAACCCAATGGTGGAGACTGCTGGAACTGTGGGATAGTTTCCCACAGTGCACCGCTCCGAGAGTCAATGCTAGCCTCGGTACTGTACACGCAGTCCACCGATTACATGCACTTAGTGGGGACACACATAATTGACTGTATAAAATCTCTTCTGAAAAATCGACTTCTATAAATTAGATAGAATTTTGTACTGTAGACGTACCCTTAGCTTTAGGGAGTTGGAACAATACAACAGGACATGTAGATGCCTTTGACTTTTTTAATAAGGATATGATCCAAAGCCCATTGAAGCCATTAATTTCAGTAAGTGGTGGATCCAGTCCCATATGAATTTTTATGGAAAATAACACCAGGATTTTGTCCAAGCAAAAGAAAAGCAGCAATAAACAGTTGGGAACAATGACTTGAAAAACGTTGCTGTAAGTCAGATTTCTTTGATCAGTTAGAAGTTAATATCATAGCTTGCTTTGCCAAACACCAAAGCCAAACTTTGTGTGCGTATAGTACATTGTTACTGGGTATGCAAAACACCCCCAGAGATTGGCAGGGAATTTTTTTTTTCCTGGCTAGAGGAAAGCCCAATGTCAGTAGCTTTGAGTAAAAGGATCTGCAGGTTAGCAGAACAGGGTCAGCTGTGGGGAATTAATTGCCAGCTCTGGGCATTAGTTAACCCCCCTAAGACGTTAGAAGAGGGATGTGTTTGGGGGGTGTTGAAGGATAGCTAGGAAGGGGGCAAAAGCTGAAAGGAGTACTGGAGACATGTTTGTTCTCTTACTTAGCCACACTTTACACCACTGCTTTGGCTTTTGGCTGAGAGAAGCTTCGTGTATTTGGCCATGGAGAGGGCAGTACATTCTTTATACTTGCTTTTTATTTTTTCAAACCATTCTTTTCACCTGATGATTACCCTAAAAAGAAGTGCAGTCTTAAGGGGTGTAATTCTCCTCTCACTTAAAGCAATGTAAGTTAGAACAGGAGTAATGCCACTGCCATCAATGGAGTCTGCTGCAAGAGGATATTTAGGCCCATGATATTTAAATTCTCCCTGGGTGAATATTTTTCTGCTCTAACTTGTCTGCTACATAGCTAGTAGCATATATATTTACACATACACACACCATGCCTTTTCACAAGGTTCTTTGGCGTTATAGCAACCCCAGTGAAGAAATTCATGCACCCAGGAAGGTACAGTTAACATAACTATATGTTTTTAAATGTAAAATGAGATAACAATGCAGAGAGGTTTGGATGCTGCCCTTATATGTACTTTCCAATCTAGTGAAAGTTTGATGGCTTAACTGTGCATATATTCTATCAGTTTCAAGGAAGGCTGATATAATTTAAAGTTCTGTTACTTCAGCAACGGATCATGCTTTTCTGATGCAAATTAAAGGGAAATATTCAGAGATAGAACTTGCTAGCATAACTCACAGTAGGTGGAGAGAGCTGCTGATGTTCTGATTCTCGGTCCTTTGATCTACAAAATGTATTTCTCAGTCTTATCCTCCCAGCATTCCTTGTTGCTGGGGTGTTAGAATTCCTAGCATTCTTTTTGTATGAGCTGGTATTGATCTCTCTTGTAGCTTCTACATGCTGATGTCATTAGTGCTCCAAGCTGATTTAATATTTCAGAAAATGTAAGATTATTTTCTATTTTGGAAAGAAATATAATCAAAGAGATTTCTATCCTTGTGTCTTGTAAAAAGATCACCCTAGTCCTAAGCAGATACTTGGCCTCATCCCAAAAGCATCACACACGAATCAGTACAATTTTTGCTTATGGTATTACTAGAAATGGAATGCAGGGTGGTGGTGGTGCGGGGGCAGTGGGGATGTTAAAATACATATTAAGATGCAATGGCAGAGATGCATCAGGAGAGGTATAACATGTCATCAGGATTGAGATGCATCAGCAGAGCTTGGTAGGGGCCCTGAAATGAAATAACAGCTCATGTTTGCAGTTTGTGACAGAGGTTTTTTCACAGAGCTGTGTTGGGATGACAGAGCAATCCCCGTCTAACACGGGAGAAGGCTGTGTGTGGGGTTTTTTAAGACTAATAATCTTTAGTAGTAAGCAAGCAGGGAGCTGTTGATCAGACTCTGCTAGGAGTATCTTGCACCATACAAAGTGGTAGCATTTTTGGGCAGGCTGCTAAGCAATATTTTTACTGCCAAAAAATGACCCCTCTATACCCCTCCCCTCCAAGGAAAAAAAATACCCAACAGCATATGACTGACTCCTGACCACTGTGATCACCCTGCTATGCATTGGGTCAAACTGAGGAGTATGGGAAAAAGAAGTAAGATCACTATTTGGCATACAATCAAATTTAATATACTTTATAGTGTGCGGGGGTGTGAGTATACAGCCTTCTGGTGCTGAAATAGAATGTAGCTGCTTGTGCTCAGATCCTCACACAGTTGCCAGTATTTAAATAAAATATTGGAAGGGGAAATTTATCCTCTAACCTAAGGAGTCAGGCAGCCCCTCCCACCCTGGCCACAGCTGATAAATGATGTTTTGTAACCTCCAGTGATTTCTATCATCTGTGTGATGTTTGCAAACTTTAACTTCTAAATCATGAGCCCCAGCCCTGTGAGGCAGGTAAATATCTTTGTTCCAGACTTACATATGGGTACAAGAGCTTAGGCGATTTAAAAAAAGGTCACAGTGGGGTCAGTGTCAGAGTGGAGGTTAGAATGAAGTATCCTTTGTTCTCAGACCACAAGACCATAGTGCCTCTTACGTTACTCAGCTGACGCTCTTTGTGGTCAAAGGCCACGCTGCCCATGTAGCAGAGGATGGAGTTTTCAGGGTTCCTTCCCCACTCTGAACTCTAGGGTATAGATGTGGGGACCCACGTGAAAGACCCCCTAAGCTTATTCTTACCAGCTGAGGTTAAAAACTTCCCCAAGGTACAAACTTTGCCTTGTCCTTGAACAGTATGCTGCCACCACCAAGCGTTTTAAACAAAGAACAGGGAAAGAGACCACTAGGAGACGTCTTTCCCCAAAATATCCCCCTAAGTCCTACACCCCCTTTCCTGGGGAGGCTTGAGAATAATATCCTAACCAATTTGTTACAAAATCATCAAAGACCCAAACCCCTGGATCTTAGAAAATGGAAAAATTAGTCAGGTTCTTAAAAGAAGGCTTTTATGAAAAAAAAGGGAAGGTAAAAATCATCTCTGTAAAATCAGGATGGAAAATACTTTACAGGGTATTCAGATTCAAAACAGAGAGGATCCCCCTCTGGGCAAAACCTTAAAGTTACAGAAAATAGGAATAAACCTCCCTCCTAACACAGGGAAAATTCACATAAAACAAAAGATAAACTAATCCGCCTTGCCTGGTTTACCTATACTGGTTACAATATTGGAGATTTGGATTAGGAGGGGTTGGAGAAGATGGATTTCTGTCTGGCCTCTCTGAGTCCCAAGAGAGTTCAACCACCTAAACAAAGAGCACAAACAAAAGCCTTCCCCTCCCCAAGATTTGAAAGTATCTTGTCCCTTATTGGTCCTTTGGGTCAGGTGCCAGCCAGGTTATCTTAGCTTCTTAACCCTTTACAGGTAACAGGATGTTGCCTTTGACCAGGAGGGATTTTACAGCACTGTATACAGAAAGGTGGTTACCCTTCCCTTTATTTAT
Source organism: Dermochelys coriacea (assembly GCF_009764565.3). Lineage (NCBI taxonomy): Eukaryota > Metazoa > Chordata > Testudines > Dermochelyidae > Dermochelys > Dermochelys coriacea. The sequence continues at coordinate 91,703,594 of NC_050073.1, read as the reverse complement.
GAGAGGAGCTTAGAGCAGCTCCGAGTGCCATCAGTGGCAGTCTGAGCAACACCGTTCTCTACAGATGCAAACTGGCATTGGACCTTCACAAAAATAGAGGGAGTTTTGGCCACAGTTTTTACAGACCCCACAGGGCAGCCTTGGGGTGCTGTAAAGATGGGACTGTGAATAACAAAAGAATGACAAACTTTCAATCCCAGCTGGTATAGACTGGTTTGTGTTTGCTGATAGTTTCAAGGCTACCTTCACAAGGAAAAGGTCTGGAGATTTACTGTTTATTTTCAGTTAGGGTTGCCAACTTTCTACTCGCATAAAATTGAACACCCTTGCCCTGTCTGCTTCCTGCCCCTCATCCAAGGACCCGCCCCTTCTACAAGACCCTGCCCCGATCACTCCTCCCTCTGTTGCTCGCTCTCCCCACCCTCACTCACTTACTCATTTTCACCAGGCTGTCTCAGGGACTTGGGGTATGGGAGGGGGTGAAGGCTCCAGCTTGGGGTGCAGGATCCGGGTGGGGCCATAAATGAGAAATTCAGAGTGCATGAAGGGGCTCTAGGCTGAGACAGTGGGTTGGGATGCAGGATGGGTGAGGGCTCCAGGTGGTGGTATGGGCTCTGGAGTGAGGCAGGATTGAGGAGTTTGGGGTGCAGGAGGGGGCTTCAGGCTGGGACTAAGGGGTTCCGAGGACAGGAGGGGGATCAGGGCTGGGGCACAGGAAGGGTGTAGGTTCCAGATGGCACTTACCTCAAGCAGCTTCCGGAAGCAGCAGCATGTGCACTCTCCGTCTCCTAAGTAGAAGTGCGGCCAGGTGGCTCTACCCTCTACCCCGTCCACAGGTGCCGCCCCCATAGCTCCCATTGTCAATGGTTTCCAGCCAATGGGAGCTGTGGAGCCGGCACTTGGGGTGGAGGTGGCATGCAGAGCCCCCTGGCTGCCCCTACCCATAAGAGCCAGAGGGGGAACATGCTGCTGCTTCCAGGAGCCGTGTGGAGCCATGGCAGGCAAGGAGCCTGCCTTAGCTCCGCTGCACCGCCGACCGGACTTTTAATGGCCCACTCAGCAGTGCTAACTGGAGCCACCAAGGTTCCTTTTCGACCTGGCGTTTGGTCAAAAACCAGACACCTGGTAACCCTATGATGCATTGGAAAATTTCCATGAAAGCTGAGGCTTTCTCTTACATTTCTAGTTCCCCCACACTAATCCCAAAGGCCAGATCTGCCTGAAGCAGCAAATGATTAGGGCAGTTTCCAAGTGTTCCTATGACTAGCAGAGACATCTGATGCATGAATAATACTGTCTAGTTTAAGCCCAGAATTGCAGTTATAGAAGAATTTATCATAGGCTGCCAAAATGAGGAATCTTTCATGGTGGGGGTCCAAGGGTGAAATAGCAGGGTGTGCTGCAAGCCAGGACTTAGATAAATGAGCAGAACTGGGAGTGGGGTACTGGACTGGAACAGAAGAGTGAGGAATGTGCTACATATGTGAAGGGTTGTATTGTTAATGATTATTTCTTCTCATGCAGCCTCTGTCTTTTAGGATGGGATTCTCCCCAACATGCCAAAAATATGCATAAAAACTGCACTAATAATGTACAAACATACAGAACTTTTCATTCCAGAATATCTGAGAGCACCCAACAAATATAGGCACTGATCTATATAATCAATTTATCCACCACTAGCAGCCACCTCGGGTGTTCAACAGTGCACAGCAACACATTGCAATTTAGGACAGAAGGTAAAACACAGAAATTTCAGGGCGGATCTGGATAATTGCCTAAATGAGAACTAGTTCAGAAGGGTTAACGCCTCAACACATGCCAATGTGCCAGATCTGGGCCTGTTAGTCTGTGCTGCCAAGCACCTGCAACTTCCATTAGTCAGTGGCAACAGTGTAAACCTCTCAGGATCTCACTCCCTGGGAGTGACGGTCAGATCTTTTCTGTGAAGAGAGTGCTTTTGTGTTCTAGCCAGCTCTTGTATTTTACTTTCCAGTTGTGTGGCTGGAATGCTTTTGCCTTTGGTGTATTAACAAAAATAGATACATAAATTTGAAAAGCAAGGGCCATTTGAGTTGCTTTGAGTATTTATAAAATGCAGCAAAAGTCACTTCCCCGAATAACCATTGAATGTTGGATGCTCACACCATACCCCAGGATTCCATTTTGCCATTGTTTGCACATCAAAGCATGCTCTTGTTAAACAGGCTAATTAAATGACTGTGTAACGATTTGCAGTGTCTGGAATGTTTCTGATACATTATTGTGTTTATTGTGATTGAACCTCCACAATGTTTTGAGTATCCAAATACACAGTAAATTAGTGAAATATAAAGAAGATGCTTGTGTGAATATTAAATTTTATGACAATGGGGGGAATTAACATAAGAATAGCACTGCAATAAAAGCTTTATGGATCATAAAAAATTGCATGTTCTTTCTTATTTAAAGATGTCCAGAAATGAATATGAAATACCAAGCTCCATGATTTTGTTTTTGTACATAACATTCTTCTGGCAGAGCTTCGTTTCTCCAGGGCTGCTGTCTACAGTACAGCAGGGTTTGCATTCTAGACAAAACTAGCAGCCAGTGCTATATCTGGATGTTTAATATCATCCGACGGTAAAGGAGGAAATTTTCTCCCTATGATGTGTTGGTAGGATTCTTGGGCTATTTCACTTTGCTTTGGAGTAGTAAGGAGCCATCAGGTGGGCCTATCTACAGGATTAGTTTCCTCATATTTTGTCTGGTCCTGGGGTTTTGGGATCTTGTGAAAAGTTAAATATGTGGGCCCTGAGGCAGGCTTTCATACCCTGCACATTGTGCCTAATCCAAAGCACGTTGACTCCTATAGAGCCTAATTCTCTCCTATGCTGAGATCTACTCAATGTATGAGATGGTTGGGGCTGTCAAGGACCCTATTATAACACCCAGAGCCTGTTATAACACCCTGATCTTCAAGCTGCACTGGTTCCAATGTTAGCTAGAGCAGATCAAGGGCTGTGCTAATTTATGCTAGGTGGTTGTGATCCTTAAGGAACCATACACCAGCTGTGAATTGGGAAGCCAGAGTTGCACTGCCCTCCCCAAAACGATCCCTTTCCCCCCGTTAATCCCCGTATGCTGGGGTGGTAGTGATTGACATGAGGGCCAGTACTGGCACAGAAAACCTAAACCATAACTGTCAACATGTATGTGCCACTGGGTGTCACTTTGTGCCATTATGCATACATTTTTATTTGCACAGTTTTATGAGTCCTGTGATGCTTGTGGGGAAGGGAATGTCCTGAATAAATAATCACTTCAATTAAAAGGAAACTGTCAAAGGCCAACAAGTTAGGGTTTAAACATATCTTTAAACTAACGATAATAAAAGATCCTTTCTCCTCCACCACAGAACCTGATGCTTGCAGGCCCTGCCTTCTTCCTACTGATCCCTCCCCTATTACTTCTTTTCAAGACATTTCTTTAGCTGCCCATCAACATCAGTAAACATACCAAAGGCAGCAGGACCTTCTACCCTGCAAAGTCTTCTCATACAGGCCTTGATCTCCTTGAAATATGAATCTAAATGCAACAAATGAATTATACAATAATGTGGGAGGAAAATACTGTACCTAATCCCTCCTGAAGTGACAATCACAGCTAAGAGTCAACAAGCAAAATCCTCTTGTTTTCTAAACATAATGTGCACAATATTGAGATTCTTAATTCATCCATACTTGATTAGACACTTCCATCGCCATTTACATGGTGTGTAGTCTGTACAATTTCACACACATTCTGTCACGCTTCCTAACCATCACAGTTTAATATTTTATTCAGATCATTAAATAAAGTATTCTTTACAGCTCATTTAAAATCCTGTGCATTTGTCCCCCTTTGGACACGGCAAATTAGATGAAGGTTGGCACTGTGGCAGTCAGAGTGTTTTAGCAAAACTATACATCTTGACAGCATAGATGGGTCCAAACCAAGACTGTTGAATGGTGTGGAGATTCAAAATCTGACATCAGATCTGGATCAAAAATGTCACAAACAGCCCTTGTATTTGTAAGGGCCAATCCCTATTTTTGGAGCTGAGCACCGTTGAATTCTATGGAGCGCAAAATCCAGTTCCAGATCTGAATTTTGATCAGAAAATTGTATAGTGCATTTGGACGATGTGACCTTTGAGTCCTTGAATGAATGGCATTATGTTAGTGCACCACATTAGTACTATTAATTGAAGGTAGATTTCCATATGCTTATGTTAGAATATCCTGGTTCATTTTTAAGTGCATTTCAGGTGCAGTGATTTGTGCACCATTTTCACTTCTTCTGGCCTAATGATACATCCAGTGAGACTCATCTCTGCTTTGACAGTCTGAAATGAGTAACAACTCATGGTGCTTTATCATGACTGGATCTGATATAAGTAGTCAAAATGCATTTTGGTTTGAGAAAATAATCTGCCAGTGATGAATTGCAGAGGTATATCACTGAGCTATGGAAACCAGGGAAGGCCCATAGCATGGCTTTGTGCATTCAGTTAGGACACTGTAAGACCTCAGAGGATGGTAGATTAGTACATCAGATGGCAAACAAACACTCTCAAATTACACTTTCTAATTTGTAAATACAATTTTTCCGTTGGTCTTTTTTACAATAAATGAAAACTTCAGGAAGCCTGGATCTGTTTCCCGACCAATGTCATTTTCCTTCTTTGCCATTGTATAGTGTCTAATGAGAGCTGTGCTGAAGCACTGGTTTATTACTGGAGGGTTGATCCTAAGGACTGGGCTACTATTGATTTTATTCCTTAAAAATGGGTCCCTGGAGTATTTGGGATTGTTTTGAATGGAAAAAAACTAAAGATTTAATTGAATTTTTTAAACAGACTTAAAAAAAAGCTCTTGGGTCAAATTTTGGGCCTGCCAACAGTTTGTCTTTAAAAATAGCAGGTGAAATACTGGTCCTATTGAACTCAATGGCTCATTTTCCACTGACGTCAATGGGGCCATGATTTCAAGCTTTCATGTGGGTATAAGGCCGCACCGAACAATCCTTATTCTGGAATGTAATGTCCTTCATAGAGATTCTTCTCTATAACATCTGGAACATTCACACCCATGCTGCCATGTCCCCCGCCCTCCAGCAGCACAGCAAAGAAGTTTTTTCCTTCTGTATTTTCCCTTTTGTTTCTTGCAGTGAAGACATCCTAACCATATGGCCCATTTACTTTGCATTAGAAATAGACATGGCCTTGAACCAAAACTCAACCCCAGGTTCAGCAAAGCTGTACTGTAGCTTGATTCTGCATGCACTTAAACCCAGTGTAAATGAGGAGTAATTTTCCAAGTCAATGGAAAATATGTATATGTGAAAGGAGAATAGGGTCTGAACTCTTTTGTAGTTTTCTTGCTGAAACTTATGTTAGGTCTCTGTGTAAAGTTATAATCAGTGGACCAAAAGCAGAGAAAGGATGGGTGTAAGAAATGCTGCGACCTTCACAAAGGATTGCAGAGTCAATTGTCACTCCTGGGTAATGAGAACAGCCTGTGGTCAGACTCCATTCCAATAGTTATGGCCAAAGATGGGAACATGTTTCCCTTTTCCATCACCACAGGGGAATGATTTCCAAAAAAAAAAAAAAAAAATGAACATATGGAAGCATAAGATAAAGGTCCAGATCTATTGTCTTTCAATTTGTTTTTCCAGTGAACTGGAAAATAAAACCCAGATAATAAAATATCCCAACATTGTGCAGTACTGAGAGTGCCAAATGTGTCAAAACATTACCCAGGTATCAGAAAGACAGATGATTAAGTGGTATGGCTGAGTGGGCAGAGTATGGGTTCACATTCTTCACATGTGCTCTGTTTAATTTCTAATGCTTTTAGTATCTAATAAATGGAGATGAGAAATTGAATTCAGATAAAATAAGAACCTGTCGGGACTTTTGTCCAAAACTCAAACTGAATTAACCAAAACTTTTCTGACATTCCAAAAACATCGGCGTGGACTGCTTTAAGCACAGACCACATAAGTTGTGGTAGGTCCTAACTTACCCCTTTCCTGGTACCCTGATATTGGTAAACCAAGTGCCAGCTCTGGCTCAGGCCATAGGCATTAGCTAAGAACTGACAGACTAATAGAGGAAACTAAACCAACTCACCTGTATGTTAGTTTTATTCAAATTGGTATTAGTCTTATAAGAATGTATTTAGTGTTTAGACTCTATGAAATACTTGTAAATTGCTGCAGACATTAATCTCACTTGTAATATTGGTATTCCATGTGATAAAGGAAATATGTACATTTTGCTTTGTAACTTTGCAGATGTTTGCTCTGAATTTGTGAACCCAAGCATGGGAATCGTCCACCTCCATCTAGGAGGACTATCAAACAGTAAGTGGGCCATCATAAGACAAAAGCTTTGTGAATTGCCCCTTCATGATGGATAAGTATGTGCAGAAGTCCCTGTCCAATTGATTTGAATGCTGGAAGAGAGAAATAAAAATAGCTGATATGAAGATTTTTCATCTTTTTGTTGTTTTAACTTTCAAACAACCTGCCAGGGGGCTTATGTTGCTGATCCCTGTTATAGAACATACTGACAGTTTTGGGTGTCCGCCCTATTTTTGACAATCTGCTCTGAGGTAGGCACTCACGGTGGCGAACCACTCCAGACAGCGTGACATCTGGGGGTTATGTTAGTCACAATAGGAACTGAAAAAAAAACATTATAAAATGCTTTTCCCCGGGCTTGAGATTTTCCAAAACACTCAGAACTGGCCTACCTCTGCTCCCTCTGAAATCAACAGGTGTTTAACCATTGACTTCAATGGCAATAGAGTTAGGTCAAAACTGAGTGTTTTTGAAATCCCACTCACAGTGCATATCCAAATCTGTGAGGACAACTATATATTTCTGGACTGGACCAGACCAGAAAGTAACTGAAACCTCACAAGAGATCATATTCCCACAAGATTCCCACCACAGTTTCCAGATCAAAAAGGAGAGGAGAGGATTCTTTACCATCAAACCTTCAAAGCCCACTCATCCCTAGTTGTGGAAGTCATCTAGCTTTTCAGAGCTGGAGACCAGCCTTTGTCTGAGAGTATGTGATATTCATCCATTTCAGTTCGTAGTGTCCATGCATATATTATGGTTCCAGTTTGTGTCATTACACCCCTTGAATTTCACTTTCCGGTTCTAATCAATGCCTCAAATAAAAGAAAATGAAATTAATGCCTCCTTCATGTCAAAACTACATGAACTTCACACACAGTTTTCCTCCTTTTCCACTAAACTAAAAACATAAGTCAGCCCCAGTGCCCAAAATTCAGCTCAGAATCACTTGAAACTCAGCCCAACTTTGTTTCAGGCTTCACAAACCCACCTTTGCCTTTATGGATGAGCAGCTCTGAGCTGCAGAGATCAGATCTCAATCCAGAAGCTGAACAGCCCAGAGTTTGGGGATAGTTGAATCTGCATGTTTGGTTTGGCCCATCTTAAAATTAGGGGCCCATGGATATTAAATTTGTCCTTGAATTCTGATTCTGAAGGTTCCCGCTCTTTTTCTTCTACAAATATGAAAGTGTCAGGAGGGTGCTAGGATCTAGGGTGTTGGTTCAGGCCAATCGCTGTTTTCAGGGAACCCATACATATCAAAAAGTTGGTTTAGACACCCAAGCAAAAGATGGCTCAGTTTAGAGGTTCTGTAACCTGTAGTTCTGATGATACAAAGGCTCAAGACACCGATGTGAATGGTTTGAGACAGAAGGAAGGCACTTTCTTCAAAATTCAGAGCTATTTTTATCACAAAATTGTTTATCTCCTTGCCAATAGCTGCTTTTCTGAACGAAATAACTCACTTGGTTTGAATTTTTCACCACCCAGATTACCCGAAATCTCCCATCTACTTAATGCTCTAATGGCAATATTTTTTTACTTTCAAACCTGAGAAAGACAGACAGGTGTTAAAACACTCACTCAGTTCACTTTAACATTCAAAATAAAAAAAAATTTGAAAGAAAGACATGAAGGACAAAGGAGTAGTTGTGCTGAGCTGTGTGACATGGTGCTGATGTTTATTGTTCGTACCTGCAAACCAAAGCAAACTTTTGAATCGTAGGAATGCAAATGAAACAGAAAAATGCTAGAGAACTTCCATTTTCCAAGCCAATAATTGGCACTGCTATATCACAGAAACAACTGTCCTTGGAACTTGTACACATGGCATAGGAAAGAGCTAGCTCAACTGACAAGATGTGAGACCCTGTCATAAATATTCTTTCTGAAGGAACAAGGATTTTTCTATAGTGGGACAATGTGAGCAGCTCTTGGAACTTTGAATCATATAAATATAATGTTCTCCCAAAATACTTCTGGTGAAGGTGACAAAGGGACCTGACAACAGTCTGCAAATATGTTAAGGGCTGTTATCAAGAGTACAGTAATTAATTGTTCTCAATGTCCACTTGGAGGGTAGGACAAGAAGTAACTGGCTTAATCTTTATGATAGGGGGATTTAGGTTAGGGTATTAGGAAAAGCTTGATAATTATAAGGGTAGTTAAGCTCTGGAATAGGTTTCCAAGGGAGGTTGTTGAACCCCATCCTGGGAGGTTTTAAGAACAGGTTAGATTAGCAATACTCAGACTGAGGCTCGGAAGCTGCAAGTGGCTCTTTAATGTGTCTCCCTGCGGCTCTTTGCAGCACATGATATTAAAACACTATTGCTTTAATTATTAACCAATCTGGATGCTTTTACTATATTATTAACAAATTATAGTTGATACAATAATAATACTTGGTCAGTTATTTTTGCTGTGAGAATAATATATATAGATAGATATATAGTAAATGAAACAATGAATTCACACCACAGTGGCTCTTTTGGGTAATGTTGAATTGCTAATTTGGCTTCTGAACCATGAGGTTTGAATATCACTGGGTTAGACAAATACCTGTCAGACTTACTTGGTCCTGCCCTCAAGGTCCCTTCCAGCCCTGTTTCTCTGATTCTTTGAAATGGACCACCATGGAAACTGAGGATCTCTGTGTTCTCTACAAAAGAGAACTGTAGTGTAAACCTCTGAATTGAACTACACCTCTGAATTGAACTTTGACCTTCTCTAGAGGTTAGAGGGAAGCTCTGTTCAGCTCAGAGTGATCTTGTCTCTTCAAACCTCTCTGTTAAGGTTGAGTGTGCAATTCATGCCATTTGTGGTGGTGATGTTTTGCTGATGTGGACACTGGTCCCTTAGGGTATATCTACACAGCCAAGAAAAACCTGCAGCTGATCCCTGCCAGCCAACTCGGGCTCATAGGCAGTGGAGCTGTGTAGACTTCCAGGCTCATGTTGCAGCCTGAGCTCTGGGACTGTACCACTTTGCAGGGTCATAGAGCTTGTGCTCCAGCCTGAGCCAAGTCTACACAGTATTGAAACAGCCCTACAGCCTGAACCGAATGAGTCCGAATTGGCTGGAACAAGCCAACCATGGGTTTTTCTTTGCTGTGTAGCCATACCCTCAGAAACTGGACTGAGACCTGTGTATAATAATCAGCCACGAGGGGGAGTTGGTGATAGCTAAACAAGGAAATGTGTGGCTGGTTAGTTTTGGAGTAGCAGCCGTGTTAGTCTGTATTCGCAAAAAGAAAAGGAGTACTTGTGGCACCTTAGAGACTACAAATTTATTAGAGCATAAGCTTTCGTGAGCTACAGCTTACTTCAGTGAAGTGAGCTGTAACTCACGAAAGCTTATGCTCTAATAAATTTGTTAGTCTCTAAGGTGCAACAAGTACTCCTTTTCTTTTTGGTTAGTTTTGGTTGTTCATTATTGGCACTGCAGGAAGCAGGAGCCTGCAGAATCATTGCAGACATATGAGTGTGTTGCCTGAATAAAAGACTGTTAATACTTAAGAAGCTGCCATATGTGTGGTATTATGATACAACATGCGGCGATGAAGTGGAGCTCAACTAGAAAGGAAGGAAGGTAGGTATGTACATTGGTCTGGGAAGTAATCTGTAAGTAAAACCTACAAACCCTTACAAACACTGGGGAAATGGCTGCACCTTTGAGTCTATTTCACCATTTAATCCACAACACCAACTTGGGAAAAAATGGCACTGAAATCTTATCTTATTTTGTCACTGCGATGATATTATTGATGGGTAAGAAGAAAGCTATCATATCCGCAGCGTAGAGGCCAAGAGTTACAGCTAATGAGACACCTGTTAACCCTATGATAGCTGGAGATAAAACTTTTGATGAGCTAGTAAATCTGTTAAGAAAATATTTCAACCCCAACAGCCAGTGAAATAGTAGAACAATTTGAGTTTAACTCTCAGTCAAGGAAAGCAGGTGAGATAGACCAGGAATTTGTGAGGAGCACTCGAACAACCTCTCTCAAATGTGAGCCTGACACCCAAGCTAAGAGACAGATTTCATTTGTGGCATTGATGATGACAAAATGCAAAAGAGATTATTGTCTGAACCATAGTTAACATTTGAAACAGCTTTAAAAGTGGTCCAGGCTATGGAATCCGCAAATAAAAATGTATAGGATTTACAAACACAAGCCACAGGAGCCTGAGGATGTGGAAATAGCACACAAGGTACTGGGGCACAAAATTGCAAGGCTATCTGGGAAACAGATCCTGTCAGCTAACAGAGAGGTAAAAAGAAAAGGAGTATTTGTGGCACCTTAGAGACTAACAAATTTCTAGAGCATAAGTTTTCGTGAGCTACAGTTCACCTCATCGGATGCATTTGTGGAAAATACAGAGGGGAGATGATATACACACACAGAGAACCTGAAACAATGGGTTTATCATACACACTGTAAGGAGGAGTGATCACTTAAGATAAGCCATCACCAGCAGCGGGGGGGGGGGGAAAGGAGGAAAACTGCACAGACACACCCCTAGAACCCCGACCTGGGGTATTCTATCTGCTACTCAAGATCCATAAACCTGGAAATCCTGGACGCCCCATCATCTCAGGCATTGGCACCCTGACAGCAGGATTGTCTGGCTATGTAGACTCCCTCCTCAGGCCCTATGTTACCTGCACTCCCAGCTATCTTCGAGACACCACTGACTTCCTGAGGAAACTACAGTCCATTGGTGAGCTTTCTAAAAACACCATCCTAGCCACTATGGATGTAGAAGCCCTCTAAACAAACATTCCACACAAAGATGGACTACAAGCCGTCAGGAACAGTATCCCCGATAATGTCACAGCTAACCTGGTGGCTGAACTTTGTGACTTTGTCCTCACCCATAACTATTTCACATTTGGGGACAATGTACACCTTCAAATCAGTGGCACTGCGATGGGTACCCGCATGGCCCCACAGTATGCCAACATTTTAATGGCTGACTTAGAACAACGCTTCCTCAGCTCTCGTCTCCTAATGCCCCTACTCTACTTGCGCTACATTGATGACATCTTCGTCATCTGGACCCATGGAAAAGAAGCCCTTGAGGAATTCCACCATGATTTCAACAATTTCCATCCCACCATCGACCTCAGCCTGGACTAGTCCACACAAGAGATCCACTTCCTGGACACTACGGTGCTAATAAGCGATGGTCACATAAACACCACCCTAAATCGGAAACCTACTGACCGCTATTCCTACCTACATGCCTCTAGCTTTCATCCAGATCATACCACACGATCCATTGTCTACAGCCAAGCTCTACAATATAACCGCATTTGCTCCAACCCCTCAGACAGAAACAAACACCTACAAGATCTCTATCATGCATTCTTACAACTACTATACCCCACCTGTCGAAGTAAAGAAACAGATTGACAGAGCCAGAAGAGTACCCAGAAGTCACCTACTACAGGACAGGCCCAACAAGAAAATAACAGAACGCCACTAGCATCACCTTCATCCCCCAACTAAACCTCTCCAACGCATCATCAAGGATCTACAACCTATCCTGAAGGACGACCATCACTCTCACAGATCTTGGGAGACAGGCCAGTCCTTGCTTACAGACAGGCCCCCAATCTGAAGCAAATACTCACCAGCAACCACACATCACACAACAGAACCACTAACCCAGGAACCTATCCTTGCAACAAAGCCTGTTGCAACTCTGTCCACATATCTATTCAGGGGACACCATCATAGGGCCTAATCACATCAGCCACACTATCAGAGGCTCGTCACCTGCGCATCTACCAATGTGATATATGCCATCATGTGCCAGCAATGCCCCTCTGCCATGTACATTGGTCAAACCGGACAGTCTCTACGTTAAAAGAATAAATGGACACAAATCAGACGTCAAGAATTAAACATTCAAAAACCAGTTGGAGAACACTTCAATCTCTCTGGTCACTGATTATAGACCTAAGAGTGCGCTATCTGCTTCAACAAAAATTCTTCAAAAAGACTCCAACGAGAGACTGCTGAATTGGAATTAATTTGCAAACTGGATACAATTAACTTAGGCTTGAATAGAGACTGGGAATGGATGAGTCATTACACAAAGTAAAACTATTTCCCCATGTTATTTCTTCCCCCCTCCCCACACCCCACTGTTCCTCAGATATTCTTGTTAACTGCTGGAAATAGCCTACCTTGCTTTTCACCATGAAAGGTTTTCCTCCTTTTCCCCCCCCCCCCCCCGCTGCTGGTGATGGCTTATCTTAAGTGATCACTCTCCTTACAGTGTGTATGATATAACCCATTTTTTCCTGTTCTCTGTGTATATCAATCTCCCCTCTGTATTTTCCACCAAATGCATCCGATGAAGTGAGCTGTAGCTCACGAAAGCTTATGCTCTAATAAATTTGTTAGTCTCTAAGGTGCCACAAGTACTCCTTTTCTTTTTGCGAATACAGACTAACACGGCTGCTACTCTGAAACCTAACAGAGAGTGTTACTGTGGAGGCAAAAAGAAAAGGAATACTTGTGGCACCTTAGAGACTAACAAATTTATTTGAGCGTAAGCTTTCGTGAGCTACAGCTCACTTCATCAGATGCATTCGGTGGAAAACAAAATGGGGAGATTTATACACACACAGAGAACATAAACAATGGGTTTTATCATACACACTGTAAGGAGAGTGATCATTTAAGATGAGCCATCACCAGCGGGGGCGGGGGGAGGAGGAAAACCTTTTATGGTGACAAGCAAGGTGGGCCATTTCCAGCAGTTAACAAGAACATTTGAGGAACAGTGGGGGGTGGGGTGGGGGGGGAAAATAACATGGGGAAATAGTTTTACTTTGGAATCCTTTCATGGTGACAAGCAACGTGGGCCATTTCCAGCAGTTAACAAGAATGTCTGAGGAATAGTGGAGGGTGGGGTGGGGGCGAGAAATAACATGGGGAAATAGTTTTACTTTGTGTAATGACTCATCCAAATACAAATACAATGGGCTGCAGATTTAAAAGTGAGAAACATCACATTTGCAGGTTGACAGAGCACATTCAAAGAGTGTGGCAAAACAAAACCAGAACAGCAGACACACAAAACCACAATAAAAAACATCATAGCTATGGTACTTTTCATGTAATTTAGGAGGAAAGTAGAGAAAAAGAAGATGAGGAAGTAGCATATACTGTCTATAGTATAATCAAAACAAATATTCCTAAAGTAGGTCCCATTCTTATAAGGCTTACTGTAAATGAAAAATTGTATGATTTGAGCTTAATATAGGATGTAGCATAAGTCAAGAGCATATGGGACCTTGTGGAAAGATAGCAAAACACCTCCATTGCAGAAATATAGGATAAAATTAAAAATTGACTGGAGGAGCAGTAAAGATACTGGGAGCCACCATGTGAAGGTTTGCCACCAGAGCCAAGATGCACATCTACTGTTGCGAGTTGTCACAGGCACTGGCCCTAACTTGCTCGGTAGAGGTGGTTGGCTGACCTTTCACTGGATTGAAAAGGAAAAGTACGTCTCTTGAAATCAGAAGATGATTTGTTCTTGGCTAGTTCTGGAAAGCCTGTTTTAAATATACATAAGGATGTATTTAAAGATGAACTGGGCACTTTAAAAGGCACTATTGCTAAAATCTATGTAAACGCAAATGTCACACCTCATTATTTCAAACCAGATCTATACCTTTTGTCATGAAATAAAAAGTTGAAATTGAGTTAAAAAGACTACAGGCAACTGGTATAAAATTTCCTGAATGGGCCGTACCAATAGTACAAGTGTTGAAGCCGGATGGCTCCACATACATATGTGGTGACTATAAGTTGACTGTAAATAGGGACAATTAGAACAGTATCAAATTCCAAAAAATTGAGGATCTATTTGCCATTTTAGCCAGAGAGCTTGTTCACAAAGTTAGAATTGAGCCATGTCTACCAACAGATTGTTTTGGAAGAAGATTCCAAGCAGTATGTCACTGTAAACTGTAAAACTCAAACTGTTTAAATGTAATAATTTACCTCTTGATGTTTCCTCCCCTCTCCTGTTTTCCAAAGACCATGGAGGAATTGATTCAGGCAGTATATCAGGATATTATACTAATCCCAGGTACCATAGGAACAGAACATTTACAACATTTAGCAGACGTATTCAACAGACTAAAGGAAGCAGGTGTATGCCTAGAAAGGGGTAAGTGTTCCTTCCTAGCACATGAAATGATATACTTGGTATCAAAAGTGGATGCCCAGGGACTACACCCGTGAGAGATAAAGTAAAAACAATTAGGGATGTGCCAGAACCTAGGAATATTTCAGAGCTGAGGGCTTACTTCGGGTTGCTGAATTGCTATGGTAAATTTTTAACAAACTTATCAACACTTCTAATGTCTTTGTATATGTTACTTAAAAGGGGAGTTAAATGGTACTGGAAATCAGCTCAGGAACAAGCATTTCAGGATTCTAATCTATTGCTGCAATCCTCAAAAGTCCTAGTCCATTGTCAAGCTAACAAAAACTGACATGGACTTGTGATGCATCTCCTTATAGAATTGGAGCTATTTTAGCTCACTGGATGGCAGATGGCGCAGAGAAACAATTTTGGACTTCTATCCCGGATTCTGTCTTATGCTGAACATAACTATTCACAGCTAGACTGAGAAGGATTAGTTGCTATCACTGGGATGCAGAAGCTTCACAAACGTATATATATATGGGGCGTAGGTTTACAATTTTCACCTATCACAAACCCCTGGTTTCATTGTTTAATGAGATGACAGCTATGCCAAAGATGGCACCACGCAGGTTCCAGAGATGGGAAGTGACATGAAGAGCCTATGAATATATTATTGTATACAAAGCTGGGAGGAAGTTGGGGAATGCAGATGCTTTAAGTTGGTTGCATGTACTGGAGACACATGAAAAACACAAAAGTGAAGAGAGAGTGTTACTAATGGACAATCTTGATACAACTCCAGTGACGGCACTACAGATAGAATCATGGACTGGTCAAGATCCAGTACTTGTTAAAGTTAGAGAATTTGTGCTAAGGGGATGACCCCAGACCAAATCTGATCAGGAGCACACGCCTTATTTTAAGCAACACAGTGAACTTAGTGTGCAAGGTGAGTGTATTATCAGGATTCCAGGTCATCATTTCAAAGCAAGGATGTGAAGTAATAATGGATAAATGCCGTCCAAACACCCAAGTGCTACTAAAATGGAAGTGTTCACTCAAGTTACATGTGGTGGCCAAAGATGGATACTGCTTTTGAGAATAAGGTGCAATCCTGTTCATTTGTCAAGAGAGTTGAAAAGCTCCTTTTGTGACTCTACTCCATCCTTGCTAGTGGTCAGATAAACCTTGGAAGAGAGTACATATGGATTATGCTGGATCATTTCTGAGAAAAATGTTTTTCATACTAGTGGATGAACATTCCAATAATTATCTTGTCTCAGACCCCACTCAGTGCCAACCCAGGTTTGATTTACCATGAAGGCAATGGAGCCTTCTCAACAGGTTTCATACCAGACATGGAATTTGTGCTACAGCAGAATTGTGGTGGTGTTTTAGAGACAGTCCACCATGTCAATGTGGGCAGCCGCAAACCATGACACACATTGTTGAGGACTGCACAATGACTCAACTTCCTAGAGCATTTTGTGCCTTGAACACTGTTGATAAGAACCCTGTGGTTTGGCTTGGCCAGATTGCATACACCAAATAATATAATAAAAATAATAAATAACATTCCAAATGGGTAGACATCTATCCCATGTATACATCCACCAGCAAGGCCACCATTGAAAAACTAAGGACTTTTAGTATCCCTGGTTTATGTGAACTGCTTGTATCAGATAAAGAAGTTCTTTTACTAGCACAGAATTCCGAAGATATATGAAGCAAAACAGTATTCAACATGTTACACTCACACCTTACCATCCATCATCAAATGGGTTAGCTGAACAGGCAAGACATTCATTTTAAGAGGTATTAAAATACCTGGAGGTACTACAGATATGAACATGTCTCTTTAACTGTTTAATTGTTGGATAACATCACAGTCAACTACAGACCTGTCTCCCAGTGGAAATGTTAATGGTTAAAAAGCTAAGGTCCATGTTAGCCCTTATGCATCCATATTTAATGGAAAAAATACAGTGAAACAATGGAAGCAAAATCAGGAACATGACAAACATGCTAAAAATGGGTTTTACTGTTGGAGAAGCTGTCTATACTAAAACCTTTGGTCCTGATCCCAGTTGGATGCCAGCTATCATTCAAGATATCACAGGACCAGTCTCACACATGGTAATTCTGGGGGATGGCAGTATTGTGTACTGACATGTGGATCAACTGAGAAGAAGGAGTGTGGTAAACTTTGGAGATGTTATATAGTAACATAGTTATATAGTAACATATAGAAATATAGTAACAATGGAATTCCCCTGGAGAATGCCCCGTTAGGTTCAGGACCAGTTTCTGGAAGTCCGGAGGGACAGCAGTCTCATACAAGATAAGATAGTATGGATAGACCTCATGGACAGACAGTTCAAGTTACCACAACACAGAATGAGAGGCTTGAGCCAAAAGACAACAGTGATGGCAGAATTATCTTTTGCAGAGTTTAAATTGAGATTTTCTGAATTTGAAAATGTCCACCTACATATTTGAAGATTATAGAGTGTAATAGACTGAGTTTCTGATTATTTTCTATTTGAAATGCGTTACTAATTATTCTTGTTGATTTTGTAAGTTATGTAGTAAATACTTAAAAGGTGAGAAATGTTATAATATGTATAATAGACCAACCACTCAGGGGAGTGGGCAGATAGCTAAACACGGAAATGTGGGGCCAGCTAGATTTGGTTTGTTTGTTGTTGTTAACTTCAGGAAGTTGTGGGCTTGCAGAACCATTGCAGACATATATGTGTTGCCTGAATAAAGACTGTTAGTACCCAAAGAAGCTGCCATATGTGTGGTTTTACAACACAAGACCCAGCCGTTCATTTCTTATACTCATCTTATACTCTGTCTTGAATGAAATTTGCCATTAATTTAAGCTGTTGCTCCCTTATTTAAGACAATGCAGTTAAATCCGTTTACTCAGCCGTGGATTTGGCCCTGTGCATTTCTGAGCTACTCTGTGTGAAGAAATGGAACTGTGCACTGATGTCCAGAGTCAGATATGGATTAATATCCACTCTACCCCCAAAGTTCTTGGTGGTTTACATCTTATGTGAAAATTTGGATCTCTCTCTAACATGGAATCCTATGTTGCTACAGAGTGAATACATTTGTACTGGTTTGTTGCCTGATTGAGTTTGTGTTCTTTTAATATATTTTTACTTCCTATAAAAGGACAGTCATTGGAATTTTAATATTTTTGTTTAATTCTGGTAATGGGCTCACTTGCTAAAGCCTGACCCATTCTGTACTTTTTGATTTATGAGTAAAATATCTTTTAAAAAACAGCCAAAGAAAACCACTTGGGAAAATGTAATGCATCAATGTTTAGAGCTTGGGATTTTTTCCACTTGCCCTCCAAAACCTTAAAACACATTTTTTTTTTCAGCCCAGAAGGGATGTTGGCAAGTTAATGCCAACACCCTTACAAAGGTACAAAGGATATTTCTTTGTTTTCTGACTCCTGCCTCCCCCTGTCTGTCAGCAAGGCTGAATTAGAGCTGAATCTGATGATTGTGTTAAGATGTTCCAGTGTGAACAAATGAACTGTTGGCTGCAGGTCATCTCTTGGGGTAATTATAAGGCTCCAATCTTTCAAGTGCATCCCTGTGGGTGCAAGGGACTGCTAGTGTGAATGCAGCTGCAGGATCAGGACCAATGATTATATTCATCTCATTTGTTCGTTATGATGGGCTACTACTAAAGCCAGGGAAAACCCTAAATATCACCCACATCAGAATTTATCCAGTGAAGAAGAGCTCAGGAGAAAGTGTCTTTCCTTTCTCCCCTCCCAAAAAAGAAAATTTAACCCTCACTTCCTTGTACATCAGAAGCAAAATATAGCCATTATTAGGATATAGATATTCAGGCCTGTCTGTAAAGGCCTATACTCTAATTTAGGTGTATTCTTATCACTTAGCTAGTTATAGAGGCATAAAAGAAAGAATCAAAATCACTGTCTGCCGGTGTAAAGGCCTTCTCTTACTGTGACAGTCTGAGGCCCTGTGCTTAGGCTAAGGCCTTTGGCTAAGCAGCAGAGGCAGCCATAAACTGGGAAGCGACCGGTCACATCCTCACATTCCAAACTAAGCACATTGAAAGAAGGTGCTATTGGCTGTTAGGAATACAATCCTGTCCTGATAATGCCGATCGCCTCTAGAGAAAGGGAAGTGCCTAGAAGATGTAAGAGGAAACTTAGTTTGATAGCATCCTGTCTGGCAAGAACTCACTTATCAATAGCTGGGATGTGAAATCTCATTTCTTTAAAAAGAAAAGGAGGACTTGTGGCACCTTAGAGACTAACAAATTTATTTGAGCATAAGCTTTCATGAGCTACAGCTCACTCTCATTTCTTTGTTGTTCTATCCCTGTAGTCCCCATTTCCCTATTATTTGTCTGTGTAATCTCTGTCTGGTTCTGTGATTGTTCCTGTCTGCTGTATAATTAATTTTGCTGGGTGTAAACTAATTAAGGTGGTGGGATATAATAGGTTAAATAATCATGTTACAATATGTTAGGATTGGTTAGTTAAATTTCAGTAAAATGACAGGTTAAGGTATAGCTAAGCAGAACTCAAGTTTTACTATATAGTCTGCAGTCAATCAGGAAGTAAGGAGGGGAAATGGGAACAGGGAATGGGGGTGGGGAATTGGAATAATGTTTTGATAAGGGGGGGAATGGGAACAGGGAATGGAAGTGGAGAAATTGGAATCATGTTTTGCTAAGGGGGGGAATGGGAACAGGGACATAGGTAAGGCTCTGTGGTGTCAGAGCTGGGAAGGGAGACACTAAGGAAGGAAACTGGAATCATACTTGCTGGAAGTTCACCCCAATAAACACCAAATTGTTTGCACTTTTGGACTTTGGATATTGTTGCTCTCTGTTCATGCAAGAAGGACCAGGGAAGTAAGTGGGTGAAGGAATAAACCCCCTAACAGCCATGTGCAGCATGTCAGATTTATGAAATTATTAGATAATATGACAGGTGTATTTTTCCTCAAGAGTTTTATCACTTCATAAAACTGTCTTCCTAAGTAATTTACGAGACTGTTTATTTATTTATTTATTTTCAGAATCTCATTGAAGAGAACAGCTAGCAGCAATTTGACATTTTAGTGCTTATAAGAATCATCATGGAATGGAATACAATAGATAATCCTTTAATCAATTCCTGCAGTGGGGATGTGCATTAGTATAAAAAGTTAGAAAGACCAGGACAGCTGGGGGAAATGAACCTTTCTGCCAATTGTGATAAGAATTTTATAAAATGTTCTTTCTTTGTCTTTCTCTGTATGTATAATGCATTAAGAAATAGATGTAGATCAGAATCCAAATTCCAAATCTGAACATTCTTTAACTTTTGATGGTCAGCAAGTTCAGAATTCCGATATCCTAGCTGAGACTAGCAATCCATAATAGACTTTATGCCAAACCTACCTTTTATTGATGGATGCAGTGTTGTTGTAGCCATGTTGGTCCCCGGATATTAGAAAGACAAGGTGGTCCATACGGTTGCCAATTTTGGCTGGACGTATTCCTGAAGATTTAATCCCATGACATAATCTTTAATGAAAGATTAATCTTTAATTCCTGCAGAGTGTAGTCCAATCGTGGAGGATTGGCAACCCTAGGTGGATGAGGTAATATCTTTTATTGGATCAACTTCTGTTGGTGCGAGAGACAAGCTTTCAAGCTTCCACAGAGCTCTTCTCTCACAGGTCATCTCTGAAGAAGAGTTCTGTGTAAATTCAAAAGCTTGTCTCTCTCACCAACAGAAGTTGATTCAATAAAAGATATTACCTGACCCATCTTTTCTCTTTGATTATTGGGATATTCAAAATCAAATTCAAAACCTGAATTCAAATATCGTGACTTGAGTATACATGTATCAGGAAGGAATCTGCCATTGAAAAGGGGTATGTAATTTGGATTAATTAGAAATGCCAGATATTAGATTAGATTAGATTAGATTAGATTAGATTGCTGGATTTAAAGTATTGTTTAGGTTTCTCCACTGCCGGTGAGAAAAGAAGGCAAATCTGCACTGG
This sequence comes from Dermochelys coriacea, assembly GCF_009764565.3. Classification (NCBI taxonomy): domain Eukaryota; kingdom Metazoa; phylum Chordata; order Testudines; family Dermochelyidae; genus Dermochelys; species Dermochelys coriacea. The sequence continues at coordinate 91,682,965 of NC_050073.1, read as the reverse complement.
ACAGTATGGTGGGTACTGAGGAGGGACAAATTCTACATGAAATAGGCTTTGAAAAATACATTTTTTCCTCTACAGGCTGAGATCAGATGATGTAAAGCAGCATTTACCAACAATTTGTAAGGGATTAGTCTGTTGTCAAAAGAGATTGCTTCCTGAAAGATTTCAGAGTGAACAACTAAGCTGCAGATGGTTTTTAATAGCTTTCTACAGCTGTGCACAGCTGGATGAAGGGAACTTGATTCTGTGTTACCTGTATCTTTCGTTCTGGCTTGATAAGTGATGACTTGTATTTCAGTAAGGTATAATGACAGGCTTTGTGTCTAAGCATAATATGGATTAGGGGCCATTAATTTTGAACACTTTAATCCTTTTTTCTACGTTTATTTCATAACTTTATGTGTTTTGAGCCCCACAAATAAATCCATAATTACTGTTGTTTTGTTCAGTACAATTTACAACTGATACAATGATAAACTCTCCCTTTCTAACTTTGGTATTCATCAGTGCCTTTGCAGTAAAGCTCTGTTCAGCAAGGTTCTTCTGCACGAGACAGACGGCCTCTAAAATCATTGACATACTAGACCCAGGATCACAACCTTTGGCACATGGCCCATCAGGGAAATCTGCTGGTGGGCTGGGACAGTTTGTTTACCTGCAGCGTCCACAGGTTCAGCCGATCGTAGCTCCCACTGGCCATGGTTCGCTGTTCCAGGTCAATGGGGGCTGCGGGAAGCCATGTGGGCTGAGGGATGTGCTGAACGCCGCTTCCCGCAGCCCCCATTGGCCTGGCATGGCAGACCATGGCCAGTGGGAGCTACGATTGGCTGAACCTGCAGATGCTGTAGGTAAAAAAACTGGCCCGGCCTGCCAGCGGATTTCCCTGATGGGCCGTGTGCCAAAGGTTGTCAATCCCTGTACTAGACTATGAGGATTTCCCATAGTATTTTGGTATTTAACAGGTAGATGACCAGTGCAGTCTGGGCAAAGGAGATTGCATCTCAGTTTATTCAGATGATAACAATGCTGTGGCCCCTTTGGTCTAAGCAGTTAGCCAGTATTTGGGGTCTTGCAGGATTGTTTCCATTAGGAGGAGATATGGATGATATGAATCAGGTATACAGACTAGGGACCAAGTGGCTAGGCAGCAATTCTGCAGAAAAGGACCTAGGGGTTATAATAGATGAAAGCTGGGTATGAGTCAACAGTATGCCCTTGTTACCAAGAAGGCTAACAGCATTTTGGGCTGTATAAGTAGGAGCATTGCCAGCAGATCAAGGGACGTTATCATTCCCCTCTATTTGACATTGGTGAGGCTCATCTGGAGTGCTGTGTCCAGTTTCAGGCCCCACACTATAAGAAGGATGTGGAAAAATTGGAAAGAGTTCAGCAGAGGGCTACAAAAACAATTAGGGGTCTGGAGTACATCACTTATGAGGAGAGGCTGAGGGAACTGGGATTGTTTAGTCTACAGAAGAGAAGAATGAGGAGGATTTGATAGCTGCTTTCAACTACCTGAAAGGGGGTTCCAGAGAGGGTGGATCTAGACTGTTCTCAGTGGTGGCAGATGACAGAACAAGGAAAAATGGTCTCAAATTGCAGTGGAGGAGGTTTAGGTTGGATATTAGGAAAAACGTTTTCACTAGGAGGAGGAGAATGTGTTATCTAGGGAGGTGGTGGACTGGAATCTCCTTCCTTTGAGGTTTTTAAGATCAGGCTTGAAAAACCCTGGCTGGAATGATTTAGTTTCGGATTGGTCCTGCGTTGAGCAGGGGTTGGACTAGATGACTTCCTGAGGTCCCTTCCAACCCTGAGATTCTATGATTCTATATTCATTGGTGCAATCCTGTCTGTTTGTAAATAATGACCTCGACGTCCTGTTTCACTAAACACAGTAGAAACAAACAAGAGAAGGTTTTTTTCCCTTGCTTACAGTTTCCAGGTCTGCCCCTCTAGTCAGTTTTGTGCTCAAGAACTTTGTCTTGCTGCTTCTCTGGACCTGCTCACCACTGCTTCTCTTGCTGTCTGCTGGCTTTTTCCTCATTTTCCTGCCTCTCGCACGCAAAGTTTGCCAAACAATCCCCTAGCCCCTGCATGTTCAACTAGTCCTAGGGAAACCTCTTTTCATCTCTCTGGGTTACTTTTTGCTCAGGCCTTTGCCATGAGGCTCATGCTTTGGGTGAAAAGAAAAGGAGTACTTGTGGCACCTTAGAGACTAACAAATTTATTAGAGCATAAGCTTTCGTGAGCTACAGCTCACTTCATCGGATGAAGTGAGCTGTAGCTCACGAAAGCTTATGCTCTAATAAATTTGTTAGTCTCTAAGGTGCCACAAGTACTCCTTTTCTTTTTGCGAATACAGACTAACACGGCTGCTACTCTGAAACCTGCTTTGGGTGGTGCTTCTATTGTTTTCAGCTATCTCATAAAGGGATATTGAATTGCTCTTTCCATCTAGCCTGAAGGAAGCACCCATCAGTTTTAATCAGGCTTCTGATTCAGCTGCTTGATGGCAACCATTAAAACCTTCTCACATAACAATAGGTTTCAGAGTAGCAGCCGTGTTAGTCTGTATTCGCAAAAAGAAAAGGAGTACTTGTGGCACCTTAGAGACTAACAAATTTATCTGAGCATAAGCTTTTGTGAGCTACAGCTCATGAAAGCTTATGCTCAAATAAATTTTTTAGTCTCTAAGGTGCCACAAGTACTCCTTTTCTTTTCACATAACAATAACATTCTTGTATCTATCATGTGACCTAAAGACAGGAGATTGTAAAATCAGTGTCATAGCTACACTGGGAAATGCCCCATGCTGGGAGTTATTATACAATACAGGGGAACATCCTTGGATAAGCATGGTATTAATGGGCTTTGTAATTGTGCAACTGCAAGCCATATTAGTAGTGATGTTAATTGTATTGATTTTGAAGGTTTGCAGCTTAGTTAGACAGCTGGGAAAGAGACAAGATGTATATGAAGTATAGGCTTTGATGAAGATTTAGAGAGGGTTCTACTACTTCAAGGTGCGGAGTGTTGGGAACAAAGGCGTATTTAGGCCTGACAGAAGCCTGCTGAGGATTTTAAGAGACTGTTCTGATAATATTTAACAGCATAAGCATAAACAGAACTGTGTATGTGTAAGAAATTGCAGAGTAATCGTGTTTGTGAGAACAAGAAAAGATAAAGTAACTAAAGAGCTAGAAAAGACTGGAATTGGACTAACACTAAGCCTGTACAGATGGGGCAGGGGAGTTAACATGGAAATGAGAGACTAATATATGTATAAGAAAAGACAACAACAAATTTTAAGTAAGTTTGTGTAACAAAGGCAGGTTGATGCTGTATAGTGCAGTGCAGGAGGCGACTATGATGAGATCATGATAAGCTTCCTACCTGTGAGTAATTGATCATTTCTTGCTGAGTGTTTTGCCTTAATAAATATTTGTTAGACCCGCGGAGTAAGTGAACCTTAATCCAACAGCATTAGATTTTGTTTTATTGACAGAAAGTTGTCCAGTACATCAGGGATATCTTCCTCCATTTCTCAAAATGTACCATGTGACAATGGGAAGAATCACTTAAAGAATAGCTTTCTTCTCTCACTGACAAAGAACTTTATTAGAATACGGAAAACAACATTATCCCAAAAACTATTCCGTATCTACAGAGTATTAGTTCAGAACCTTTCCCAGCCCCCTCCTGCTTACAGCTACCAATTTAAAAAAAGAGTACATATCTCCTCATCACCATGGGACTTTTAACTTCCATCTAGGCAGCAACCAGAATTTGGCAGCAGGGTCCATAGATTAGCATCTCATTGAAAGGCTGACATCTGTAGAAGGCTGTCCCTGATCCTAGATTCATAGATGCATTTCTTGAGAGATGCTGAGTGTCCTCAACTTCCCTTGGCTTCAATGAGAGTGGAAGGCACACAGACCATTGTAGAATCTGAGTCCTCACTCCTATTCCTCTTCTAGTATGGCCCTGCATAGTCAGCATTCGACATGAGTCCATACTTGCTCTGGGACTGTAAAAGAGCAGTAGTTACTTCCATAGCAGCTCTTTGACTTTACAAGACATACAGAAAAACTCTTGAATTATAAAGAACAACATGAAAAGTAAGAATAGCAAGAACTGATTGTAATGAGTGCATTTTGTTAAGTGGTTCTCTTAATGCATTTCCACTGTTTTCATGAAGGACGCTAGTACCTACAGAAGATGCATTGGGATGGCAGCTCAAATGTTTTCATACAACTTGTATGCAGTGTTGGTCCCATATGTACCTTTGGATCCTGTAGACTCACATAGTGTTAACATCCCATTATCACATGGCGGGATGGTAATTAACACTTCTCACTACTGAGATCCATTTATTAATCCTCCTTCTCTGCATACAGAGAAACTCATGGCCAGGTTATGCTGATCTATTTGTAAGGATGCTAAATCGTTGCCTATGCTTAATTGTACAACTTTCTTGAATGGACATGGGGCTATGGGAAGAGACAGCCAGCACATCCCTTGGCCCATGCTGCTTCCTGCAATCCCCATTAGCCTGGAATGGCGAACTGCGGCCAGTGTGAGCTGTGATCGGCCGAACCTGTGGACGCTTCAGGTAAACAAACTGTCCCGGCCTGCCAGTGGATTTCCCTGATGGGCTGCATACCAAAGGTTGCCAATCCCTGACATAGCCAATGCAAAGTTATACATCTAGGAACAAGTAATGCAGGGGGCACCTGCAGACTGGGGTCTGAATCCTGGAAAGCAATGACTCTGAACAGGATTTAAGGTAATAGTAGACAAACAACTCAACATGAGCTTCCAGTGTGATGTTGTTGCAAAAATGGCTAATAGCCATCCTGGGATGTATAAATAGGGGAGTAATGAGTAGGCATAAGGAGATGATTTTACCTCTGTGTATGATATTGGTGAGACCAGTACTAGAATTGAATACAGTTGTGGCGTCCACATTTTAAAAAGGATGCTGAAAAATTGGAGAGAGGGCAAAAAAGATCCACAAAAATGATTTGAGGCTAGAGAAAATGCCTTACAGTGAATGATTTAAAGAGCTTGATCTGTTAAGCTTATCAGAAAGAAGACTGAGTGGTGGCTACTACAGTGCATGAACACCTTCACAGGGAGAAAATTCTGAGTGCTTTCTTGCAGAGAAAGTCATAACAGGAAACCGTGGCAGGAAGCTAACGCCAGACAAATTCAAATTAGAAATCAGGGACATTTTTAACATAGGCAGTGATTAATCGCTGGAACAGACTACCAAGGGAAATGGTGGATTTTCCATCTCCTGATGTCTTCAGATCAAGACTAGATGCCTTTCTGGAAGATATACTTAAGCCAAACATAAGTTATTGAGCTCAATATGGGGTAAGTGGGTGGAATTTAATAGCCTTTGATACACAGAAGGAGGTCAGAATAGATGATGTAATGGTCTCTTCTGGCCTTAAACCTTGTGATCTATTAATTAATTTCAATGAAAGTTGCATTCATGTGATCCCCAAATGTCTTCACTAAAGAAACTGACCTTGCCTTCTACCCTCAATGTTCTGTATGTTCTATCATACATATGTTCTATCTGCTGTATGTTCTATCACTATGATCAAACAACTGAAGAAAGTTTGCTTGTTTGACTGCTGTCTTTTAGTCTGTCCTGTAATTAACCTTGACTGATGCAACAACAATTACAGCTACATGAATCATTTTATGTGAAGGCCATTACAGATTGTTAATTTACCTTTTAAAATGAATGATTCAGTGAGAAATCAAGATAAGTAATAGTGGTGGAGTAATTAATTGAGTAGGACTGTGTTGGGTTTTGAAAGTGAGCTGCCATTGCAAAGATATTATTATTATTTATTATTAATTTGTTTGTTTTCTGATAGTGCCCATATTATGCTGAATCCCTGCTCACAGAAAGATGTGAGGTAAAATCTTGACCTTGCTGATGTCAATCAGAATTTTCCCACTGACTTCAGTTGTGCCAGAATTCCACCCATGGTCCCTGCTCCAAATAACTTTATACTCAAGGGGCCAGATTCTGTCACACACTCATTTAGTACCTTCCTCCACAATCTGTCCAAGCTACTATTCATCATGGAGAATGGTGACACGATCTGTCCCTAAGCAAGCAAGTAAGCAAGGGAGGAGAAGTGTAATTCAAAATATGCATGAGTATTTATATACATTCGTCCTGATTCCCCACTGAGTTACTCCAATTTAATGCCAGTGCATTGAAGTTAATGGAGTTCATCCAGCTTAAAGCTGGAATGCAGTAGTGAACTAGACCTATTATATATAGGTTAGCCTAATCATGGCTCTGAAGGTATCTTCTGTGCAGTGGAGCTGACAGACAGCTCTAGAAATTAGCAGGAAAGCAGGCCAGAAGTCTGACGATGAGTTTGCATATGGCACAATAAGGCAATCCTGGATTACGTAAACTGTCTAATTTTCTCAGTATAGCAGGCCAAAAACATCATCACCTCATGAAAAATAATACTTTAAATATACTTTAACACAGTGGTGTAAAAATGAAATCAAACAATAAGAGACTGGTCTTCGAAGAACCTGTGAATATGAAAAATGTGACAAAGTAGTTAAAATGGAAGTGTTTATGTGCCAGTGAATTTGTACTAATGAAAAAAAATCATTATTAAAGTAACCTTTTGGTTCATACGTTATTTTCATTTAAAAGAAAACCTCTACTTAGTAAAACTTTAGCTTGGAAGAACTTCTGAATTATCTAAAATGTTTTCAACAACTTTTATAAGGGGAACTGGGAGGTGAAATTGAAAATGGATTTATTGAATGACATCCTAATGACACCGAAATAAATATACAAGGTATATTCCAAAGTAAGTGACTTTCAATAACTCTAGATATAGTTGATATTTAATTAACCCTTTATCGCCCTGCTTCCTCGAGTTGATTAGCATTGGTAGACATCTACACTCTTTCAGAGCCCCATTAATTTCAGATGCAGGACTAGACCCCAGATCAAGAAAGCATTTAAGCATGTACATAATTTTGAGCATTTTCTTAGTATATTGAAGGAAGTAGGCCTTGAGCAAATTGTCTGGTATGTAGGGATGGACTTGAGCAAATCCTAAAAGTTAAGCTGAATGTGGCCTATGGGCCTGATCCAAAGCCCATTCAAGTCAATGAAAGACTTCGATTGACTTCATTGGGTTTTGGATTGGGTCAGGGCATGACTAGACAGGAAGGTTGTTGAGCACTCAGAATGCAGGATTGGGACTCAGGGTTCAGTTCATAGCCACAAACCTCAGCAAATTACCTAATCTTGATGGCTTTAGTTTCTTTTTATATAAAAATAGCATTAACAATACTTATCTGCAATCTGTTTTAGATCTCTGGAGTCAGCTTGTCAGGAGAGACTGCACAGCCATTTATCAAATACGCAAGCATTCAGCTTGGTCTGAGCAGGTTCAGTTTTCTGGCATATCAGCCAACATTTTCAAACTTGGGTGACTTCAATATCAGCACCTGTCAAGGTTCCTTCCCCACTCTGAACTCTAGGGTACAGATGTGGGACCTCCATGAAAGACCCCCTAAACTTATTCTTACCAGCTTAGGTTAAAAACTTCCTCAAGGTACAACTTTGCCTTGTCCTTGAACCCTATGCTGCCACCACCAATCATGTTAAACAAAGAACAGGGAAAGAGCCCACTTGGAGACATCTTTCCCCAAATATCCTCCCAAGCCCTACACCCCCTTTCCTGGGAAGACTTGATAAAAATCCTCATCAATTTGTACAGGTGAACACAGACCCAAATACTTGGATCTTAAGACAATGAAAAAGCAATCAGGTTCTTAAAAGAAGACTTTTAATTAAAGAAAAAGTAAAAAATCACCTCTGTAAAATCAGGATGGTAATACCTTACAGGGTAATCAGATTCAAAACATAGAGAATCCCTCTAGGCAAAACCTTAAGTTACAAAAAGACACAAAAGCAGGAATATACATTCCATTCAGTACAGCTATTTTACCGGCCATTAAACAAAATAAATATAACGCATTTCTAGTTAGATTATTTACTAACTTTTTACAGGAGTCTGAGCTGCATTCCTGATCTGTTCACGGAAAAAGTATCACACAGACAGACAGACCCTTTGTTCCCCCCTCTTCCAGCTTTGAAAGTGTCTTGTCTCCTCATTGGTCATTTTGGTCAGGTGCCAGCAAGCTTCTATCTTAGCTTCTTAACCCTTTACAGGTGAAAGGGTTTTGCCTCTGGCCAGGAGGGATTTTATAGCACTGTGGACAGAAAGGTGGATACCCTTCCCTTTATATTTATGACACCACCTTTGAAATCGGACCCTTAAGAAGGTGCCTAAACATAATTTGGGGTATTTAAATATTAGGCACCAAAGTTTAAAAAGTGGTCCTAGTTTACCTTGTCATGATCAGGGACCTAACACAAACATATTACACTGTTCTATACCAGTAACGTGATATCTATCATTGTATTACCTACCTCGCAGGAATGTTAAAAAGTTTAATTTGCTAATGCTTGTAGAACACATGGCTAAAAAATGCCACAGAAGTGCAAATAATGACATAATAGTCACCCTGTGTGTCGTAGTTGCACTCCCCAGTAATAGGAATAAACCATGGAGAAGACAACTGCAGACGCTATAACAGTTCCCAACTATGTTGGGACCTAATTCTGATCACCGAAAATCTTACTCATTTTAAACTCCTGGATAAACCAGTGTAACAGAGCATAATTTGGCACAGGGTGTGGCAGCAATGAAACTGCCAATACAGACTATATAGAAATATCACTATCTCTCTTATAACTTGGGCACCAACTTTGTAGTTAAAGCACTGGGCTGGGACTCTGGAAATCTGGGTTTAATTCCTGGAACTGCTACAGACTTCCTGTGTGATTCTTCAGCAAATCACTTAAACTCTGTCTGTTTAGGTTCCTCAGATGTGAAAAAGGAACACATTATTTGTCTGTCTTTTCTTTTTATCACAGGCTTATGTTCTGCTTGTTCAGGACATCATTTAATAACACACTTAATTTTTAAACATGTGCTTAAATCCCATTGTCTTCAATCCCTGAGTTGTAGTCTTAGCACATGCTAAAAGTTAAGCACATGTACAAGAGCTGTCCTGAACAGGGATGTTTTACTGAACTTGCTTCTTAGATTGTAAGCTCTCCAGGGCAGAGAATATTTTTTACTATGTGTCTGTACAGTGCCTACCACCATAGGGCCTTAATCTGAGTTGAACCTTTCAGCACAAACGCAATATATATTGAAATATGAAAATGATTGTAATAATGCTAACATTATTAATGACAATGATAAAATAAAACAGAAAGAATGTGCCACAGCTGGGAACAGGACCCAGACACAGTATCATAACCATGAGACCATCCTTTCTCTCTTAATAGAAGACTAAAATGCACAGCAAGTTCCCACACAGCAAGTTCCCAGTGAGAGGAGAGAATTATATTGAAAAGGACTAAGCTGAATTTGACTTGAGAAATAATTACCAAAGCATAAGGCTTTACCTGGGAATTGATTACTAGTTGGGAGATCTGATTGCTGGAAGCTTTTCCCTCAGGCCATTAACCTCCTCCAGTCATTATTTCCCTCAGGAAATGTCCTATTCCAAAGCATGTCATTGCTAAAACTCATTTGTTTTTCCCTTTAAAACAAAATTTTAATATGAATGTCTTTGCCTTAGTAATAACAGTGACCCAAGGTAACTCTCTCAAGCCATGATTTCTGGGAATTAGTGATGACTAAGAACATGTCATTTCTATTTTTTTTAATTAAGAAAAGAAAAAATGTGTTGTTCCAAATTGGGGGAAGTAAGGGAAAACTCTGCTCTCTGTTACACTGGTGTTAAACCAGTTACTACAGTGATGCCAGTGAGGTTACTGCAGATTTACACTGGTGAAACTGAGCAGAATTTGGATGAGGTTTTGCCACTCAGGGATGCCACACATCTGTATCTTGCCAATAATAACTGAAACTTCAGGTGAAAAAATCACTAAAGAACCTGATCTCGCACCAACAGAAATCATAGGAAAGCCTCCATTGATTTCAATGACAATGAATTGGAGCTTAATTCAGCTCATCAACGGTATGAGATAAAGGCAAATACTCCTTCACAGAATCATAGAAGATTAGGGTTGGAAGAGACCTCAGGAGGTCGTCTAGTCCAACCCTCTGCTCAAGCAGGATCAACCCAACTAAATCATCCCAGCCAGGCTTTGTCAAGCCAGGCCTTAAAAACCTCTAAGGATGGAGATGCCACCACCTCCATAGGTAACCCATTTCCAGTGCGTCACAATCCTCCTAGTGAAATAGTTTTCCTAATATCCATTTAGACTTCCCCCACTGCAACTTGAGACCATTGGTCCTTGTTCTGTCATCTGCCACCACTGAGAACAGCCTAGCTCCATCTTCTTTGTAACCCCACCTTCAGGTAATTGAAGGCTGCTATCAATCCCCCCTCAGTCTTCTCTTCTGCAGACTAAATAAGCCCAGTTCTCTCAGCCTTTCCTCATAAGTCATGTGCCCCAGCCCCCTAATCATTTCCATTGCCCTCCGCTGGACTCTCTCCAATTGTCCACATCCTTTCTGAAGCAGGGGGCCCAAAACTGGACTCCAGATGCAGGCCCTCTTAGAGGTCCAGAGAGACCCAGGCTACTTCCAGCTTTTGAGGGCCCGCAACCATAATAAAAATAAAAAATGACGACACATGAAAACAAAATAGGCTCCAAAAAAAAAAGAGTGAGAAATAATTTGAATATTTTTTTTTATTTAACCAAGGCTTTTCTAGCCTTTCTGTGCAAATGCAGTAATTATTGAGGAAAAATCTAGCTTTCATGCAATGTCACAGTTGATATTAAGCATGACGTGCTCATTCAAATGCTCTTGTCCCATAGTTGAATGATGATAGTTCTTTATGTGTAAGTAGTTTCACCCATAAAGATGACATCAGAATGCATTCAAATTTGGATATGTGCTTCTGAATAGACTGAAGTTCAGTTTGAGCCTGTGCAGTGCAATGGAGAGTTCAAGCTCATTTAAAGCCTTTCTCAACTGAATTCAAATGCTGCACAACTGGTTGAACACCCATCAACCCATGCAGATCATCTAGTTTTGGACATCCCATACAGTGAAACAGGAAGATATTGTTTCAGATTTCCCACCTTTGTGGTCTGCTACTGAAGATATTGTACATTTGCAGAACAGTTCCAAAGTAAGTAATTGCCTCTTTGCATGATTCAGCATAGTCAACACCTACAAGGTTTAGTGTGTGATTTCCACATCTGTAGAAAATACAGTTGAATTATGCTCAAGCAGAACTGCTTGTACACCTTTGTACTTCCCAGCCATATTAGATCCATTGTTATAGGCTTGACCAATGCAGACTTGAAAATCTAACTTAAAACCTTCTAGAATTGCTAGTACTTCGAGCAGCAATTTCTTTTCCAGTTTTTCTTATGAAATTATCAAACAAAATAAACCTTTCTTCAATTGAAAAATTTGAGCTGTTTACAATCTTAACATATCGAATAACCATAGTAGTCTGTTTCTTGTGAGAACAATCTGGAGTGGCATCAAAAATGATTGAAAAATTCTTGGCATTTTAAATCTCATCAAGAATTTTTGTGTGTATGAATGACCCACATAGCTCAATAAATTCATTTTGTATGCATGTGGAGAGATAATGGACTTGCATGCGCTTTGACTCTCTTGTGATTCCAAACATGTTTAACATGCTCTGATAAAAGTGGGTCATATTTGCTGAGGAGCTCAACTATGCCTAGAAAGTTCCATTTGCACGATCACCAATACATTGACTGGAACCAAAGAAAGCCAATCCTGCTCAGAAAGAAAAGGATGACATTCAGGATGGCGCTCAGAAGTTTTTTCCAGTTATTTGTTTCCGTAGAGAGTTCAGTCAAGAGTACATTCTCAACTGAACTTTCAGCTCATGCTGACCTAGTGGCTGATTTCCATGCAACATAGTTTTCTTTGTGTGAAGTTGAACTCTCATGTGATGGTATTCCTTCTTTCAACTTCCTCCAATCTCTGTTGATGCTTCATCCTGATTGATCAGAGAAAACTGATGCATTTGCAGCACTGTTGTTCAAAATGAAGCAGGGTGCAGAGTACAGAGATCGTTTTTCCATACTCCAGCATAACCAGTCTCTTGTGCAGGTCTCACCATTTGGAAGAGTTTTTGTCAGCAGACGAGTAGGGGAAACTTGATTATCAGCATCTTGTGGAATGTTACTTGGAATTTCAAAACAACTAATTTGAAGAAAAGATTGCATTTCGGCAGCATTGCTCTTGTCAATAATTCCAATGTCAGTCACAGTCAAACCTGTAGTACTCATGAATTGCTCTTGCTGTGTAAGATCTACATCTTCCTGTTGCTTTTGAGTTTTTGATCAAACACAGGATCTTCTGCTGCATCTGTTACTGTTGGCACATCTTCTTGACTACTGTCCTCACGTTCAGGTATTGGCATTGCAAATATTACCCGTTGCAGTTGCGGAACTTTCGTTATCTGTAACATTGTTTGTTGGGCAAGGTGTGTTTTCCAGTGGTTTTGAGAAATGAAGTTATTGGCTTTGAATTCTTAGCTGATGCTTCGCACCATTGTTTTTGCCAACTCTTGCTGCACCACTTTCAAATCTCCTCTTCATAGAGATCTATCTAGTCAATATGTAGCCTATCCACACTTGAAATATTCTGCTGTAAACAAATGCTGAATGATACACTAATGCTGACAAGACTTAAAACGAAGGAATACTAATTAAGAACACAAAATGAAACAGTCAGACACATTATTATCCTTATCATTGAATCAAAACTCAAGCACACAAGGTATAATATAACAGGCTGAGCTGAAGACAAAGGGATGACATATATAGAGAGAATAAACACAGATACGGATACAGACAGAAGAATAATGTCCACAAATTTCAAACGTATGTCCTCATGAAACTCACTGTACAAGATGGTCGTAACAAATTTTCACCTTGAATCTGGGCCTATAGACTACAAAAGCCTATGATGATGGCCAAACTACCAAGATAGGGCTCAACCAACCAACCAGTCACCTCTTTTAGCTACCATATGAAGATAATAATGAGGATTCTCACACATAAATAATTCCTTAGTCAGCTAGACATAAAACTATAAAGACACTAAAATGTGACAATTTTCTACCTTCAACAGCATTTAATCCAGCACCAGCCACTAGTAGTGGTTTGTTTATATAATCAGATGATCTGAGAGGACACGTTCATCATGGTCTAATCTTGTGCTATCAGAAATGATATATTTTTATTAATATTTATGAACATTTTTAACTCCTTAATATGACAAAATCTATATCAGTTAAAAAAAAGTATGTCTTTTACCAAATGACATCTCTTATTTGCTTAAATTTACAGCTCCAAGCTAAGACAGTGTGTCACATTTTGGTCCGATAGGGATGTACATAAAAACAAATTGTGAAACTTATCAAATGCCAAAAAATTAACAAGTGTCTAAATTTGAGGCCTCCTTTGAGCTTGAGGCCCAGTCCAAATGGCCTCCTGACTCCTCCCCTGTGATTGGCTCTGTCCAGATGTGGCCTCACCAGTGCCGAATAGAGAGGAATAATCACTTCCCTTGATCTGCTGGCAATGGTCCTACTAATGCAGCCCAGTATGCCATTAGCCTTCTTCTCAACAAAGTCACACTGTTGACTCCTGTCCAGCTTCTCATCCACTGTAATCCGAGGTCCTTTTCTGCAGAACTGCCTCTTAGCCAGTTGGGTCCTTGGTCTGTAGCTGTACATGGAATTCTTCCATCCTAAGTGCAGGACTCTGCACTTGTCCTTGTTGAACCTCATTAGATTTCTTTTGGCCAATCCTCCAATTTGTCTAGATCACTCTGGACCTTATCCCTACCCTCCAGCATAACTGCCTCTCCCCTAGCTTAGTGTCATCCGCGAACTTGCTGAGGGTTCAATCCATCCCATCATCCAGATCATTAATGAAGATGTTGAATAAAACTGGCCGCAGGACCGATCCCTGGGGCACTCCGCTTGATTCCAGCTGTCAACTAGACATTGAGCCATTGATCATTACCCATTGAGCCTGATGATCTAGCCAGCTTTCTATCTACCTTATAGTCCATTCATCCAATCCATACTTCTTTAACTTGCTAGCAAGAATACTGTGAGAGACAGTATCAAAAGCTTTACTAAAGTCAAGGTATATCACATCCACCACTTTCCCCATATCCACAGAGCTAGTTATCACATCATAGAAGGCAATCAGGTTGGTCAGGCATGACTTGCCCTTGGTGAATCCATGTTGACTGTTTCTGATCACCTTCCGCTCCTCCAAGTATTTCAAAATGGATTCCTTGAGGACCTGCTCCCACGATTTTTCTGGGGACAGAGGTGAGGCTGACCGGTCTGCAGTTCCCTGGATTCTCTCTCTTCCCTTTTTTAAATATGGGCACTATATTTGCCTTTTTCCAATCATCCAGGACTTCCCCCAGTTACCACAAGTTTTCAAAGATAATGGCCAATGGCTCTACAATCACATCAGCCAACTCCCTCAGCACTCTCAGATGCATTGCATGCGACCTCATGGACTTGTGCATGTCCAGCTTTTCTAAATAATCCTTAACCTATTCTTTCCCCGCTGAGGGCTGCTCACCTCCTCCCCATACTGTGCTGCCCATTGCAGCAGTCTGGGAGCTAACCTTGTCTGTGAAAACTGAGGCAAAAAAAGCATTGAGTACTTCATCTTTTTCCACATCATCTCTCACTAGGTTGCCTCCCCCATTCAGTAAGTGTCCCACACTTTCCCTGACCTTCTTCTTGTTGCTAATATACCTGTAGAAACCCTTCTTGCTACCCTTCACATCTCTTGCTAGCTGCAACTCTAATTGTGCTTTGGCCTTCCTGATTACATCCCTGCATGCTCAGGCAATATTTTTATACTCCTCCCTGGTCATCTGTCCAAGGTTCCACTTCTTGTAAGCTTCTTTTTTGTGTTTAAGCTCACTGAAGATTTCACTGTTAAGCCAACTTGCTTGCCTGCCATATTTCCTATTCATTCAGCACATCGAAATGGTTTATTCGTTCACTCTCAGTCAGGCTTCTTTAAAATACAGCCAGCTCTCCTGGACTCCTTTCCCCCTCATATTAGCTTCCCATATTAGCTTAGTTCCCTGAGGGAGTCAAAGTCTGCTTTTCTAAAGTCCAGGGTCTGTATTCTGCTGCTCTCCTTTCTTCCTTTTGTCAGGATCCTGAACTCAACCGTCTCATGATCACTGCTGTCCAGGTTGCCACGCACTTCTAATTCCCCTACCAATTCTTCCCTGTTTGTGAGCAGCAGGTCAAGAGGAGCACGGCCCCTAATTGGTTCCTCCAGCACTTGCGCTAGGAAGTTGTCCCCAACGCTCTTCAAAAACTTCCTGGATTGTCTGTGCACTGCTGTATTGCTCTCCCAGCAGATGTCAGGAAGATTGAAGTCCCCCATGAGAAGCAGGGCATGTGATCTGGAAACTTCTATTAGTTGTCCAAAAAAAGCCTCGTCTACCTCATCCTCCTGGTCTGTTGGTCTATAGCAGATGCACACCATGACATTACCCTTGTTGCTCTCACCCCTAAACTTAACCCAAAGGCTTTTCTCCAGTTTCATACTGGAGCACTGAACAATCGTGCTGTGTTCAACTCCTCCACCTTTTTTCTCCTGCCTGTCCTTCCTGAACAGTTACACCCATCCATGACAGTGCTCCAGTCATGTGAGTTGCCCACCAACTCTGTTATTCCAATCACATCATAGTTCCTTGACTGTGTCAACACTTTCAGTTCTTCCTGCTTGTTTCCCAGGCTTCTTGCGTTCATGTACAGACACCTAATATAACTAGTTGATTGCCCTGCTTTCTCAGTATGAATCAGCAGGCCTCCCTGTTGCACCGTGCTCCTTGTGTTTCCTCCCGGTATCCCACTTCCCCAGTTACCTCAGGGCTTAAGTCTCCATCCCCACAGTGAACCTAGTTTAAAGTCCTCCTACCTAGCAAGCCTGCCTGCGAAGATGCTTTTCCCTCTCTTCGTTAGGTGGATCCCATCTTTTCCTAGCAATCCTTCTTCCAGGAACAACATCCCATGGTCAAAGAATCCAAAACCCTCTCTCTGACACCACTTGCATAACCACGCATTTACTTCCACAATTTGATGGTTCCTTCCTGGGACTTTTCCTTCAACAGGGAGGATGGACAAGAACAAGACTTGTGCCTCAAACTCCTTTATCCTTCTTCCCAGAGCCACATAGTCTGCAGTGACCTGCTCAAGGTCATTCTTGGCAGTATCATTGGTGCCCACGTGGAGAAGTAGGAAGGGTTGGCGGTCTAAGAGCTTGATCAGTCTTGGCAGATACTTGTCATATCCTGAATTATAGCTTCAGGCAAGCAGCACACTTCTCGAGTTTCCTGGTCTGGACAGCAGATGGAGACTCCATCCCCTTTCGGAGGGAGTCCCCAACCACTACACCCATCTCCTCCTCTTCTGAGTGGTGGTCATGGAACCCCCATCCCTAGGACAATGCATCCTATGCCTTCCAGTCAATGGGGTCTCCTTCTGATTCCTTCCCTCAGATGATTCTTCCAAACCATTCTCTGCCGTAGTACCTGTGCAGGGAGCCAGAAAATGGTTTCTTACCTCTATCTGCACTGGGGGTACATGGGTTCTCTTTCTTCTTGTGACCACATGCTGCCAATTTTCTTCCCCGTTCTGCACTGCTCGCTCTGATTATTCAGCATGCTATGCCTGCATTACCAAACGCTGACATCTATCCAGAAAGTCTTCATTTTCTCTGATGCAATTCAGGCTTAATACTTGGGTGTCTAGTCCTTTAACCTTCTTTTCCAATATGGAGACCAGCTTGCACTTCGTACAGATGAAATTGCTTCTGTCCTCTGGGAGAAAGACAAACATGGCACATCCTGTTCAGGTCACAACAGCTGATTGCTCACTATCCATATTGTCTTCCTTCTAAGAGCCTCTTCAAATGTTGTATTTACTGCTCATAGAAGCCTGAAAGGCAAAAACTCTGTGGGAACTCCACCAGGTGAATTCCCAGGCAAACTCCTTCTGTTTGCTTCTCCTCTGTTCGCAGCTCACTTGGTTCACAACTGGCTGTTTTTTTATAAGGCTGCTGGCTCAAAGCAGTTGCCCTGGCTCAAAGCCTTCCCTCCAATCAACCACTCAAGGCCCACCAGGAACCAACACTCCCAATTCACACTTTTCAAACAAAGTCCTTCCTGACTTTGTAGGTGATCAGGTTGAAGGATGGGATTTGATTAGCCATATCTGAGCTATATCATCATACATGTTATTAATGACTGATAAGGCCCCAATCCAAGAAAACACTGAAGCACTTGAGTAGTGTCATTGAAGTCAATAAGGACTAAACATGAGGTTAAATTTAAGCATGTACTGAAATGCTTTGTTAGATCAGAAGCTCAATTATCCAATTCTTCTTGGAATCCAGCTTCAGTAGGTGATTCAGTTACCTCCTGCAGCAGAGCATTCCACAAGTTAACTATAAATTGTGTGGAGAAACTGTCCTTTGAGCCTTAGTACCAAAACACTTTACAACCATCAGATAACAAAACTTTTGGCCAGAAGCAAGCATGGTATTCACCAGATGGAGACTGGGAAAAGAAACTGATTGTTTGCATTTGAGCAATACATAAAGTGTATTTCCTCTTCTTTTCTGATTTCTCTGGTTTGTTTGCACTGGTGAATTGAAGGTGAAACTGACCAGATAACAAAGATGATGATGGAACAAGTCTTGGTTTTCTGTCCCGCTGAATGGAGCTGAAAAAAGTGAACAAATCCCAGAATTGGAGAAGGAAAACATTCAGTATTTAATCTAACGGGTTATAAGTATAACAGGTAATAGATTTTTTAAAAACATTTTTCTTCCTTACACTATTAATACAAATAATAGCATAAAGGAATGCAGTGAGGATTAATTCATGTTTGTAATGCACTGAGAAGCACTGCATAAATGCTAAGTATTATTATATTTCCCATAATGACAGAGTGTCATCTAAAGCTCATTCTTTCAAATGTTTTCTATTCTAAAGAGAAACATAATGATGACAGAGGTATTTATCGATTAACATTCTGCAACAGAAAACTATTCCCCCTCATTGGATATTAGGTCTAATTAACTTTCATCACTGCTCTGTTTAAAGATCTCTGTCCCAGGATTTCATGCTTCGTTGGCCCCACAAAACCCAGTACATATATTGAATGTAATTAATATATAATACATTTCAAACTGAGACAAACAACATGAGATGAGCTTGAAATTTACCCATCACAAAGGTATGATAGTCTCACTTGTTAACAGAAGAGGCACACTTACTGTTCCTTTAACCCTCACTGCCTGAAGGGACAACTTCTCAAGTGAAGAGGTGTCGTCTCACTAAATCTGATTTAATTCTGGGCCTCTCTACTAAGACTTCCAACAAGAGGGCCAGTTGGTACCTAATGGAAATTTTTTTTTCTGTTATTCCAATCATATCCCTTGGGAAAGTGGACAAAGACCACCAATTCCCATTGCCTTTCATATACCTACTGGCCAAGCCACTGCCCTTTCTTCCTTCAGATCCTTCCTAAAGGCTCATTTCTGTTGTGATGCCCACAAAGAGTGAGTCCACAATAATAATAAAAAATAGCAACATGAAATAAAAGAGAACTCTAGTTGTTCCCTCTGATCAATGTAACAAGTTTATTCTGTGCCTATCTTGGTGAGACTGCAAACTCCTCAAGACCAGGACTGTCTTTAGTTTTGCTTCTTGTACAGCACTGAGCACCTCATAAGTGTTCAACCCCTAATAACTTATTTCATATTGATTAGCTATTAGGGGATCATGAAAGATTTGAAGTGCTGACTAAGAGGTGAAAGGTTCCACATCCTATTAATCATACACTGAACCATCCAGCCCTCTTGAGTTAGGCTTCTATCTCTTCCTACCAAGAAGTCATGGAGAACTGCTGGAAGCTAGTATAGCAGGATTTCAATGGTCTTCCCCAAGAACTTTTCTGTCTAGTTTTTTTCTGGTTTAACTGTGAAGATTAATAGCCATACATGACAAACGGATCATTTACAGTGTTAAGCACCAGTGATAAGCTAACCATCTGAGGATTAGGACAAGCTAGTGGAGAAAAGTGTTCTGCTGTCACAGAAACAATGATCCAGGATATATGCAGATATATGCATCACACTGTGCAGCTGCCAAGACTGCCTGGGACAGAAAATGGTTTATAATGAAGCTATATCTTTTCTGCTTGTGCTATCTGGATACAGATATAGAGATTGATCCCCAGACTAGTGAAAACAAACATACAGTAAGTGTTTAAGGAGAATCACTGTCTTAGAAAAGATACCTGAATAGCTCATTAACAAGCTTTGATAAACCTTGTGTACATTCTCAGCTGTTCCTCTGTCTGGGCTCCATTTGCATGTGAAATTGAATGCTCACAGACCTGCCTCTGAACCAGACAAGTACAAACACTGGCTAACATTTGTACACACACTGGGTTACATTAGAATGTCCAACCACAAAAATCCATTTGCACAAATGGTAGCTTGCGCAAGTGTTTGCACCCATGAAATGCAAGATCATATATGAATGCTTGCAAGTAGAGACCGAGGGCTGAAAATCTAGCCCTCCATACAGACAATTCTGATACATTCACCCTATATGATAAGGAATGTATTGATTAGTGCACAGAACTCTTGCTGTGTGACTTTGGGCAAGTCACTTCATCTTTCTGTGAGTTGGTTTCCCAAACTGTAAAATAGAGATAACAACTTACCTATCTCCGGGATGCTGTCACATTTCATTAATAAATGTGTTTAAGGTAATTTGACATCCTAAAGTGAAGGAAAACATATAAGTATCATTATTATTATTACAGAGATCAGCTCAGTGTCCTCCAATACTTAGAACAAGAAATAGTTGTAATTGATGGTACTTGGGGCAAATGTTGACTTTCTAATAATGACTACTTTATATATTTTCTTTTTTTTCTCCTTCTTGGTGTATTTTATTAACCTGGACAATGGCATCAAAAGTTGGTGCCTTGTTTCTATGGAATCTCTTTCTCTTATTGCTTCCCATTTTCCCTATCTTAATAAGACAAATACAGGAAAGAAGCATATATAATTAGAAATAGGGAAGTCCCTGTAAAATACCTATTCAGAAAGAGAAGAGAAGAAAATATACTAATCAATGGTCTGAATTAAATGGGATATTAAGGACTTTATCCATTGTCCTCTGAAGTCATTGAGTGTCTTTCCAGTAACTTCAGTGGGAACTATATTGGGCCTTAAGAGAATTAACAGACAGACTTCCTCTGCCACTTATCATGTGTGACCAAATGCACTCCTATATTAATATCCTGCACACCCTTATAATAACCTTTGTTTAAAATATGCCTTGTGAGGTATCATTTGAAAACGAATAACTTGCTGGTTAATAATATCATGATGAAATCTGTGCAGCAACATTATCTGTAAAGTTATAAACATAAAATGAAATTATGACTGAAATGTGTTTACCAGATAAGTCTGTGTAAACCAGTTTCTCAAAGACAAAGGACAAGCTGATGCCTCTAGCCACATGTCATCAAAGCTGGTGGGCAATCACCGGCCAAGTGGCCATTCTTTGGCAAGGAAGTGGGGCAGGAACAACAGATCTGCATTTTTAGCAAACAACAGCATGGAACTTCTTTTACCACCAGACTCCTTGTCTCCATTCTCACAGCGGGAATTAACTTAGGGAACTCAGGGAAATGCATTTTCAAAGGGCAAATGAACTATAAAAATGAAGGGCAAAAATATACCATGCTATCTCTCTCTATTCATCTCTCTTTTTCACCTAAGAAGACAAAAGAAACAGCCTTTGGACTTTGGGAGCAGATCTTGGCCTGAGAATTTGGTCAGCAATGTTATTGGGAACATATGGTAAGGGACTTCACCTTGAACCAAGTCCAGTTTGTTAAGTCTTAGTACTAAGAAGCATTTTATCTTTATTTCTCTTGTAACCATTTCTGACTTTAATGCCTTAGATTTTAAGTGAGCATAAGTCTATCTCTTTGTGGTTAAATAAACTTATTTTAGTCTTTAATTAAAACTAATCCACTCTTGTTTTTAATCTGAACTTTGTGGGTAACTCCATTTAAAGTAATAACTGTTGTACACTGACAGGGCCAATGGATCTCCAATATCTGGACTGTCTAGGAGAGGGCTGGACAGTGCAGAACATGCATTTCTGGGAGAAAATCTGGGCCTGGGAATGTGTTGGGGTCACCATGCAAGTGGTAACCTAGCTCCTTCCTCTTCCATGCCCTCAGATTCACTCCACATCCCCTCAAGAAAGGCTTGAGGAAACAGATGAGTCTTGCATCTTTCCTGAATAAATAATTCAGAACAATTAGGTGTCTCTGCTCATGCTGGAGAGGACTAATGAAAGAGCTGCCAGTAAGGAGACAGGTGTGTTCACAGAGCTCTGGGGAGAACCTTGGACTGGACTAGCTGGGGGTGCTGCAGATTAGGATTGAAGTATTGAAGTGTATTGGCCTATCTGTGTGAGTGGGTTCCCAGGAAGAGAATAGCATGGGGTGCTGCAAGTCAGTAGTGAGGTGCATTGACAGGGAGCTGTTGGGGGGGAGATTTCACAGGAATAGAACAGCAGGATGCTGCAATACAGGACTGAGGTCCATTGGCATAGCCTTCTGCATGACTGGAAAAGCAAAGGGGTGCTTCCAGTAAGAACAAGCTGCACTGGAAAAACGGTTTCAGTGATTGGAGCTACAAAAGCATGGAGTCTGGGAGGAGAGGACTTGCTACGGAGGTAAATCAATTTGAGAGGGAAAGAAGCTCTCAAGACATCTGCTGAAATCATTAACTATGCTAGTCTCAAACCAGTCCCTCACGTTCAGAAGCATGAAATGTACATAGGATCTTAAATATAGAGAAATATAAAACCCTTCAACCCTCTCATTCCCCTCAGTAATCCCAAATTGTCAAGGTTCTCACACAGGGGCATGCACAAGGGAGGGCAAGCAGGGACACACCTCCCCCCATGAATCTTTGTGGGTCCCTCCAGCCCAAGGAGGGAGGAAGCAACACTGGTATTTGGCTGCTGACTGAGCTCCTCCTCTTTCTCTCTGCCTCCACCCCCTCACCTCAGTGGGCAGTTTGCAAAGTAGACAGCAGCAACTGTAGTAGTGGGGGGAAGAGGAACTCAGCCAGCAGCTAGCCGCCCTGCCGCTTTCTCCCTCCCCAGGCTGCAGGGACACACAGCTGCTAGGAGAAGCCGCTGACTCCTCGCTGCTGGGTGTCTCCGCCACATGCCTCCTGAGAAATCTGAGGTGGGGAGTGTCACATAAACCTTTCATTTGTGTGTTTTTAAGGTGCCCCTCCAAAAGCGGTGAAATTTAAATTCCTGGATACACCCCTGTTTTCACATTATTTTCAACCCTTCCCGGTAAGTTCCTGGGATAGAAAATGATGATCCTACCTTGACAAGTTAGGAGAGGGGGGGCCTGAACATTTCACTGCTGAAAAATCTTTCCTGTTGGAGCTCTGCTGTTAATTTCCCCATGTGGTAGTATTTTTAGGTTCCAAGTCAGCTATTCTATTGGATGAGAAAAGAAAGCAATTTACAGCTCCATGCAGAAACATAGCCACTTGCAGTTCATTTGTGTTTCATCTTGATTATCAATATGTTTGTCATCTCCCTGTAATTTATTCATTATCTGTTCCAGAGGAATATGAGGGTGGGGTGGAGGGTGAGGAAGGGAAGGAATGAAAGAGAAGTGCTCTTGCCAAATGTGAAACAGATTCTCTAACAATGATTGGAGACATTTAATGTTCTCAGTAAGTATCAACAGCAAGGTCCATGTTTTGCTTCAGATTTCTGCACCAAACACCTTTTTGGAAAATGCAAATGTAGAGGTTTTATTTTCCAAGCACGTGACAGCATGTCTTGCTTGGAATAAGCTGTCCTGAGAAGCTTCAAAATTCTACTTAAAATTTGATTGTTTTGATTTTTTTCTGACCTGAATAATAATACAGCAATAAACCAGGAACTGGATGGCTGAGGGGCATTGGTAATGGGACTAAAGAACCTGTCTCCTCTCACTCATTTTGCCTTTGATTCTGCAAGGCACTTAAGGATGTGCTTAATGTTAAGTCACTTGAAGGCAATGGGACTTAAGCTGTCTTCAAAGGGACGTATGTGCCTCAGTGCTTTCCTGAGTAAGGAGGACAAAAGCATATGTGTTTAGCATTTGGAATTCATCTATTGGTGAGAGATACCAGATACCCCAGTGCAGTGTGCCCTTAGATGTGGCTACCCATCTAGTCTCAGATAATGCACTGATTAATGCAATATAGAGGGCTAGATATCTGTATGGCTAAGACTGCCCCTGCTCAGGGAAAGCCTGCAGAGTTCCTTTGATGCAGTGGAAGTCAATCACAATACAAAAAATAAGTAAGTAAAATAAGAGAGAGAAGGAAATCAGTACCAAATAGAAATGATCTAATTAGTAACATTTGTAACAATAGTTTATTGCTATGTACCACATGTAGCTATCATCTTCCCTCTCTGTGCTCTGTCAATTTAATTTTCCTTTCTACTGTTGTATTATCTAAAATGATCAAACACCTAATGTGCCCTGGAAAGTACACTAATTCAGAGCCTCATTTAAATCTTCTTGAATATGCCTGTCATAAACTTAATTGGTATAAATACGTATTTGGCACAATAGTGTTTGGATTCCATTCAAAACCAGAACATCACCTTGTCGCAAACTTTCTTTTTATTGGTTTATTTTCTCCTCTGTTTTTTAATACCGATTTGGCAGTGATGTAAAGTAACAGTCTAATAACCCTAGAGATTGGATTCCTTTAATCCACAGTATTAGTGGATTATATCATTCCTGACCCCAAAAGTAGACCTTGCACCTGAACTTGGAGGGCTGCTCCAAGGCATGAGAGTGTGGTTCACTCTCCACAATCCAGTTGGTCATTGGTTTCTCTGCTAAGACAACTAACACTAGGACCAGTTGTGATAATATTGCCCAAGGAGTGGACACCTCTCCACTGGGAGATGAACTGAGCCCACCAATCCAGTTTGTACAGGCTATAATAGTGATGATCTACTGTACCTACTTATCATGGTAGGCGCTGAACAAGTGATGCAGAAGCTAAGAGACTGGAATCCATCACCAGTCTGACAAACATTCACTGTAGCTAGTTAATTTGTTTGTTTGGCTCTGTACTGTGTGTGCAATATATATTTTATATATATTTTAACAAATTGATTGTCACATCGGAGCTTCACACTTTTCACTAATCTACACATTGTGTAGCCAGTAGGAACTTCACAGCAACACTAGGGATAGCACGCATAGTCTTCTGATGCCAAAGCCAAAAAGGCCCAGTTCCTCAATTGGCAGTGAGGAGCCTAAATGCCTTTGAGAATCTTACCTCTAGAGGTAAAGGGGAAGCTTCATTAGTAGTGCAGGGCCTCTGACACACAGCTATCTCATGGAGGACAATAGTTCATTCACATAGCTAGTTCATTATATAATACTAAATGTAAGTATACTGGTAAATGTGTTCCTGTAAATGAAGTAATACAAACAGACTGCTGGAGCACTGTTCGTATGAATTAGAAGCAGGCTCAATTGTGATGTTATCTGAATTTCCCTGATGTCTGGATTGTTTAGATTATGACTTGAAAAACTTCTGCTGGTACTTGGTGGTGTAAATTGTACCTACCCTGCACCAGTGGAAGAAGAGATTCACCAAAAGGGAAGGCCCTTGGGATTCTAGCAGTCCAGGAACCCATAAGATTGCATAATTGCACTAAACTGCAGTGCATCCCCTGTGGTGCCCTGTGTACTCCCTCTCCCTGGCCAACTCTGCATGCTTTTGGGTTGCACTGGACAGAACTCTTGGTGTCATGGTGTTTGGGAGTATCTGGAACAGCTGAAGCCTCTCTTCCGGGGGACTTTTGTTGCTGGAGGCCCGTACCTGATACACTGACAGAAGCCCATATGCCCTAGGGCTGAATCAAACCCTCAGTTTTTAATTTCAGCTCATTAGAGAGGTACGCCTGAGTCATGACATTTGGGCATAATAGAGAGTTATATTAACAGTGCAGGTAGAAAACTCACTGCTTTCCTTAACCATGGCCACTCACTCCTCTAAATGAGTCAAACTAGGAGCAGACAGTGCATGTATTTAAGCAAACAAGCATATGTGTCCACTGCCCACAACTGCAAAAACTCTGTCGAGATTCATAGCCAATTACTAACAGAAAACCAAAGATTCTGATAGCTGGAATGATTATAAAGTAGATTAATCAGTGACTTTGAAAAAACAGTGCATTTAACTGTAAAAGATTTTCATTGGTTTTCAGGATCCAGCTACATCCCTGGGAGATAATGTGCTACTTCCTGTTGTTCCTCTTTAGCTCTTGACATATTGTAATAGTTCAGAGATCCAAATACATCTATATATGGGAATTATGCAAAAATATTCAGGTAAGCCATCTGGGAAAGAAATCCTGCACAGTAATCCCCAATGCACATGTGTATGTTGGCACACTTGTGTAACTTATAACTTGTAATGTGACTGATCTGAAAAATTCCTCCTTATGGCTACTTGGATAATGAAGAAGATATAGCATCTCCACTGACTACACCTGTATTTCTACCATATCACTAATGTACAACTTAAGAGAAGCATCTGTCCTTCATTTTGGTTAGAGAACCATTTATTACCAGAGTTCATGAGATGCACAGTCTCCAGGCAGACCATACTGTTGTCTGTAGTTCAGATTCCAAGAATTAATATACTGTTGCTTGTCTGGATCATATTATTTTCCATTTAATTTTTCATACTGGATTAGTCCATTAGTTTTCAGGTGTGATAGCCTGCCTCCAGCAGTGGCCAATAACTAATCTCAGTTCTAGAACTCCACCTCACTCCCATGTACATAATGTACCTACACAACTGTGCAGTGCATAACATGGAAGTTAAAAATCGTTCTGACCTCCACAGGCAATTAGTTTATGCCCTGAAGCTTGGCATCCGATTACCCTTATCTACAAGGCATAGCTAAAAACATTGTTATTGCAGAATTATCCAGGATTACAACTGCATTTATCACATCTCTGATTATGATAAGGGAACAATAAAGCTTTGGAATCCTCTGCAGTAATCTGGATGAATTAGATTTTGGTAATAAGAGCTTGATAAAGGAACATGTTCTTCTGCCCCCATGGCTTGTAGATATGTAGGCTTTAACAGCTAATCTTTGATTTCCAAGAGATTATTTTTGCTGGGATTCTGTCAACATAGATTTTCTTTTGGATGTAGTCCTAGTTTCTCGGATACATTTCAGCATACAATTTCCAGAAAATGCCCACAGGAAGGGCTGTTTTCTAGGATGCATCTCCCTCAGTCTGAAGCAATTAGCAGCTACAGACATAGAATATATCTGTTTTGCTACAGTTTTGAACTTTTCAAATCCTTTAATTTGGAGGATCAGAAACAATCCAATCAGACCGTTTTCCACTTGGCTCTCCATGTCACTCTTGCAATAATATTAAATAAGATTATCTTTTCCAATTTGAAAATAAAAGGGGAAACATTTATTCGCCAGCAACCAGATGGGCCTTTAATTAGTGTTCTGTGCTACCCCATGACAGAACTGGGTTCGATTCCTCAACTGCCCACCCCTTCCCCTTCCAGGGATGACAAGTGCTATGGGAGAAAGGGGTGGAGGAGAAAAAAATACCTTATGTCACGCAGTGGTGTCCCTAGTTGGTGCATTTAGAAGAGCAGTGTTGATTCACTCCAAAAGAAATCCCGTCCCTCTCTCTTCAGCCAGAAGGGAGGTGGCCATAACACTGGGCCTCTGAAAGGGCCTGGGGGAAGAGTAGATCATGGAAAAATGGGAATCTTTTCAGTCTCCAAGGGATATACCAGGAACCCAGTAGGCGCAAACAGTTGACCCAGTACTGCAAAATATTATGCACTACAGTGATGACTTTAGATCTAGAATCATAGAATATCAGGGTTGGAAGGGACCTCAAGAGGTCATCTAGTCTAACCCCCTGCTCAAAGCAGGATCAATCCCCAACTAAATCATCCCAGCCAGGGCTTTGTCAAGCCTGACCTTAAAAACCTCTAAGGAAGGAGATTCAACCACCTCCCTAGGTAATGCATTCCAGTGCTTCACCATCCTCCTAGTGAAAAAGTTTTTCCTAATATCCAACTGAAACCTCCCCCACTGCAACTTGAGACCATTACTCCTTGTTCTGTCATATGCTACCACTGAGAAGAGTCTGGATCCATCCTCTTTGGAACCCCCTTTCAGGTAGTTGAAAGCAGCTATCAAATCCCCCCTCATTCTTCTCTTCTGCAGACTAAACAATCCCAGTTCCTTCAGCCTCTCCTCATAAGTCATTTGTTCCAGTCCCCTAATCATTTTTGTTGCCCTCCGCTGGACGCTTTCCAATTTTTCCACATCCTTCTTGTAGTGTGGGGCCCAAAACTGGATACAGTACTACAGATGAGACCCCAATGTCAAATAGAGGGGAACAATCACAGTTACATTAATAAAAATGATACCAACAGGATCCTGTGAGAGGAACAAGGCAAATTGCCACGTTTATTGTAAATACAACAAAACATTCCTATATGCAATTTCTATATATATCCATTCACACACACAGACATTCACACACAGGTTCTACAAAAAGGTTATTATAGTTACCAGCCTAGATGTTGCTCATGCCAAGTCACTGGCCAGGTGGCCTGGACACGAGAGTGGAGCTGAGTCATTGTCAGATGCACATCCGATGCTCCTGGAGGGTGGTCGTAGAACCAGACTCAAAGAACACAGCCCCTGGACCCAATTTTTATAGGTCTCTGGTTCAATACAAGTCTATGGAAGTTTCTTCATCATGCTGAATTTACAATTGAGATGTCCATCAATCAGCAGGTGGTACATCCATGACGGCTCTATGATGGCTAGGTGTTATCTTCTTGTTCTTCCTTGATCCGTTTTGGGTGGATTCCGGTTTGCCCTCCGGAGGTCATCCAGTTATCTCCACTTTGCATATTCTTCGGCCCATCGATACCAAGGTTGAAATTCTTAGGATTAGGCTAACACCATTTACTAACCAATTATTTCCCTGCTTCAGACCCTCAATTCCATGCACTCATCATTCATTCTTTTACTTAACAACGCAATCTATGACTCTTGATTCATTTAACAAGTTTTATCCCACTATCTATTTTTCCCTCTTTGGATACCAAGATTTACATAGGCATGACAAGGGGCCCCCGCGGGAGAAGAGCTTCAGGGTGTTGTTTTAAAGAACAGCATTGTTTCCTCAAAGTTCTTATCACTTTCCAGCACAGACTCTTTGTCCTGTACCAGCCTGAAATAATTAGCACCTTGCATTTGTTACAGAGTGAAATTCAACAGCATGGAACTGATACCTTTTTACAATACCTATATACTCTTTTGTCTATCTTTATTTCTACTGCTACATAATTATAATTCTATCATACTTATATAACTTTGGGGGCGACCCAACATCACATCCCTCAATCTGCTGGCAATGCCCCTACTTATACAGCCCAAAATGTGCCCTTGTTGCCAAGATGGTTAACGGCACTGTTGACTCATATCCAGCTGCTCGTCCACTGTAACCCCTAGGTACTTTTCTGCAGAACTGCTGCCTAACTATTCGGTCCCTAGTCTGTAGCAATGCATGTGATTCTTCCGTCCTAAGTGCAGGACTCTGCACTTGTCCTTGTTGAACATCATCAGATTTCTTTTGTCCTAATCCTCTGATTTGTGTAGGTCCCTCTGTATCCTATCCCTACCTTCCAGTGTACCTACCACTCCTCCCAATGTAGTGTCATCTGCAAACTTGCTGAGGATGAAGTCCACGCCATCCTCCAGATCATTAATGATACAAGTAAGTGACCACCAAAGGTGACACATTTCTAAGGGGCATGAATAAAATACCAGGACTGTGATGGTCACTTGCCAACAGGCAAGTGCCAAATAGCCCTTCTCAAATCCTTCTGTCTCCTCCCACCGAGCCTGTATTCTCCTCCAAAAGAGATGTCCATGTTTCTTCTCACTCACATGTGGCAGGTGCCTTTGGGCCTCAGTTCAGCCTCCAGTTGTGCCCAGAAAATTGTGTGCATGTACATACAGATATTTTATGGGTGCAAATGCCTGTATGCACACTTTAAAATCTGTGCAAGGGATAGAACTGGCTCTCACAAGATCCATTTGTCCCAATTTGAAATTGTGTTTGCATGGGTATAGAATTTTCTCAAGTTCATGAATAGTGCAATAGGTTTCAAAATGCATAAGCAAGCGGAGGCTTGGGGGCGAAAATAGAACTGTGGGTCTCTCTTTGCCTCATGATCTTGCCCACTAAATGTGGTCAACAATACTTAGCTACCTCACAGGAATGTTGCAAATCTCAGGTCTTTAATGTTTGTAAAGCATTTTGAGTTCCTTGATGCTAAACCACTGGATGCATAGAGAGATGGATAGATATAAATGGCAATTCTCTGTCAGTGTCTGTGGTCCTGGGTGAGGGAATAACTCTTCAAGAATAATAACAAATGCTGCAGGCTCAGAGGTAAATAAGCTCATCAAAATATCTGCTTTTCTACTGGCTTCCAAGCAGCCTGCTTTCTACAACTCAGAAATGTCTTTCATTCCTTTCTCTCCTCGGTAACAGAGTATGAATCATGGTGTCACAGTTCAAAAAAAGTGGACATAACATTCTGCTCATTTGGAGAGTTCTACTTTATTATATATCCACATTAACAGATGGATTGTGATCGTAATGGTTCATGTTATTACTGTAAATGCTGAAAAGAACTGTGCCCAAACATTGAAACTAATAGTCTTTCATTATGTATATAAAGACTATTATAGTGCTTAGGAATGGCAAGTATGCCCAAAGTTGCCTGGTAATAGTGTCATTTTTGCCCTGTAATATCGTTTTGAAGGAAGAAGTTTACAAAAATAACCCTTCAGAATTCAGTGAGGGGATTCAGAATTTATCCCTGTAGCTTGTGTCTGTCTGGTCTAGTGATGGACAAGACTGTTCCTCTGTGGATAACTCCTTAGACAGCTATTGAGCTGAAGAGAGTGTGAGAATGACTGTATAGGCCAGTAGTTATGGCACCCACCTAGGAGGTGGGAGACCATGAGTCCAGTCCCTCTGCTCCAATCATGCTTTCATTATTTAGTCACAGTGGAACAGCTTCAACAGGAGAAATTGTGGAAGTTCCACACCAGAATATGCTATAAAGCAGTGGTGAGAGCACTCTCCTGAGCGATGGGAGACCCCATGTTCAAATTCTTTCTCCTCCTCTCAGGGCCAGGGGAGGTCTTCTACATTCCAGACAAATGCTCTAACTACTGAGCTAAAAGTTATAAGGTGGGCAGCAGTGCCACCTCCTGCTTGGCTTCTTGTTGCACCAGCTCAGGTACCTAACTCCAGGATACGGTTCTCAGCTGACAATCACAGGCTGAAATAGATGCCTCTTTGTAGCCCAGACTTAGGTGTCTATTGCCATGAGAATGCCAGGGTTTAGGACACACCCTCTTGTCAGCATCTCCTCCTGGCTAGTTAAGGCCGATCTTTGCATAGCATGATGGATTTTGTGAATAGCAGTCTAAGGGCTAGTCTACACTGGCAACGCTAAAGCGCTGCTACAGCAGCACTTTAACGTGATTTGTGTAGTCGTAGCAGAGTGCTGGGAGAGAGCTCTCCCAGCGCTCCAAAAAACCCACCACCACGAGGGGCGTAGCTAACAGCGGTGGCTCCCAGCGCTGGTGAACTGTGTACACTGTCTACAGTGCTGAAACCTGCTGCACTCAGGGGGGTGTTTTTTCATACCCCTGAGCGAGAAAGTTGCAGCGCTGTAAAAATTACCAGTGTAGACAAGCCTTAAGGTGCTTATTTCTCCCCATTCTTTCTATAGGGACCCTAAGCACCTAACTCAGGCTTTGTGGATCACAGTGTTTTTCTAGGTCCCTAAAAGTTAGGCGCTGTGATGCTGTGTCACAATGCCTAACTTCTTGTGTGCATCCAGCCCATTGTTTTTATACCAACCTTATCCAGATCTTTTGTGTCTGCAAATTTGGGGCCAGCCTGCCTTATGCAGAACAGAGGAGAACTGGCAGAATTGAGCTTTTGAACTTGAGAGGTTTGCCTGTGAGTTGTCTAGCACTTATTGTTGCCAGCTGGAGTGGAGAGAACCCAACAACAGCCTGCCCTGGGATATTTTAACTCTCCCATTCTGATCCCAATGGAAGCTGAAAGTACAGAGGCAGCCACATCAATGAAGAATAATGGTGAAAACAAAATAAACCAAACCTTTCAAATATGTCCATCTGGGTTCAGTCCTGGAAAGAGTTAAAGTTTCAGGTTAGTAGTTATTTTATCCGGAACCGCTTTGCCAATCTCCAGAAATGATCCTCTGTTCAGATCTTGTGTTTTGCATCTTCAATCCATTTCCCTTGAGTGGATCATATCCTGTAGCTGCCCAAGAAGGCAAATACTATTATCCCCGCCACACATCCAGAGAAGGTTGTTTTCCTCAGGCCCTGAACCAAAGACTATTCAGTTCAGTGGCAACCTTTCAGTTAACTTTATTGGGCTTTGAATTGGGCCCTTAGAGCTTGACTTATTCTCTAAACCTATGGGTCTTCAGAAGTGTTTCTGATTGATGGGATAGGAGGGCAACTGATTTGTTGGTCTGATCAGTCTTAGGCTGACCAGACTTGACACCCATTGATGTCAGCAGTAGCTTAGCAACATGTTGGATCCACCCCTCTAGTTTGAATCTCCACACAAAATGTGGAGTTTTTACCAGAGAGAGTTGGCATGTAATGATTTTCAAACACAAAGAAAAGCATCTTGAGGACCTAAAGGAAAGATAACATTCCCTTCCATTCTAGCTTTATCTTTGAACATTCCAAGACAATGTTTGAGGGGGAAAGGGAGTGATTATTTATTTGTTTGTTTATTTATTTTGCTTCAAACAACACACAAGCAACCAACCTTTTAAACCCTTCCCTTAAGGAGAATAATTATTTTCCATTGTTAAGTAAAAGGCTTTTCCTGTAATTAAAAGAAATTAAAAGGTATTCACTAATGGCATCACCCTAGTCAATAAAGTAATTAGGATTGTGGCAAACACAGGAAAAAACACAAAGCTATTTCAGGGCCATGATTCAGAAAATTGTAGGGATTTTTTTTTTTTTTTTTGGTTGGAGAGGGAAAGAAGGGCTTGCATGTGATTTTTGTTTTTAGGTCATTCATTTTAATGTCAGAAAATAAATATTGTTACTTTGCACTGTTAATAGTGTCTTGCATATTAGGCTCGAAAATACTTTACATACATTCAACTGATGTATCATTATTATGTTTGAATATTTGGGTAGAAGTTCCCAATTTTTGGATGATATGTTTTGAAATGAAAAATGTGGGAGGAGGAAAAAAAAGTATTTTTTATTCTATTACATTTCAATCAAAATGATTTTTAAACCTTTCAAATAAGTGAAAAATGAAATTGTTCATTTCAAAACATTCTGACCAAAAAATCGTTAAATTTTGGAACAACGTGAACATTTTCACCATTTTTCCTTAAAAAATAAACGTCTTGACAATAAATTTCCAACTAACCTTAATATATATAGCACAAGAAGTGTGCTAGCTGCTCTACAGTCAGTATCCTCATAACTTCTTTCTGAGGGACAGGAGTATTATTAACCTCATTTTGCAAATAGAGAAACCGAGGCACACAGCAGTGCAGTACCCTGCCCAAGGTGAAATACCAAATCACTGATGAACCCAGGAGTCTGGACTCACAGTCTTAAACTTTCACTATTAGCCATCTATTTTGCTGCTTTTCTCTCTCTACAGCCACCCAGCATCTAATTATTCATTTACCTTTCAGCCATATAATTTTAGTGGCTCCAGAAATTATCTAAAATAGTACAGCGTGTGCAAGTAATAGAGGGAAAAAATGTCCAGATGAACCTAAAGTTTAAGACCTGGAAACATAATTAAAAATCTTTCTTTATAATCCACAGTGTACAAGACAAGGCAGTAATGCTCAAAAGTTAACCCTTCTCTCCCTATTTCTTAATGGCCTTATCCATCCACTTCCTCAAGGATTAATAGATAAAAGGGATAAAATCTCTTTCAAAGGCAAACAAAATAGTCAGCTATGACTTGGAAGATCATTTTTGCCATATAATAATAATAATTGAGACTAACACAAAGTCTTTGAATAACAATGTGTCTTCAAAGTGCTGTAGAGCAGTGGTTCTCAAACTAGGGCCACCGCTTGTTCAGGGAAAGCCCATGGTGGACCAGGCCAGTTGGTTAACTACTGCGTCCAAAGGTTCGGCCGATTGCCGCTCCCACGGGCTTCAGTTCGCCGCTCCAGGCCAATGGGGGCTGCAGGAAGAGTGGCCAGCACATCCTTCAGCCCGCGCCGCTTCCCGCAGCCCCCATTGGCCTGAAGCGGCGAACTGTGGCCAGTGGGAGCCGCGATTGGCCGAACCTGTAGATGCGGCAAGTAAACAAATTGTCCGGCACGCCAGGGACTTTCCCTGAACAAGTGGCAGCCCTAGTTTGAGAACCACTGCTGTAGAGCATTAAAAGGTATTCTGCTGAGGATTTGGCCAGCCAGTTTGGGGAATTCAGATATCAAAGTGAATTTTCAAAGCAAAATGGGTTTGGGAAGTTTCAAGTCATTGAGTATTTAGACAATTTGGATGTGGCCAATCACCTGGGGTATCCAATGCTCACTTGAGCCCCTAGAGATGACACCCAAATGGCTGTTTGTAGCTGTCTAAGCTTTTGAAAATTTCCTAATACTTAGGATATTGTTTAATCCACAGGGGCCAAATCCCTGCCTCAGCTACCTGTACAATTCCATTTCTATGACTTAGTAGAAAAAGGCAGTTCCCTATGGGTTAGTTCGGTTTTTGTGGGTACATATGCCAGAGAATAGGGGAGATTTCTAGTCACATGGAAATTAGATAGATCTGGACTCTTGGAAACAGCCAGTCCCAAATTGTGCCCTTCCCACTTGCCTGGATCTCCTCCTTCAGCCTGCGCTGCTTTCCAACTCCTCCCTCAGGCATGGTACTAGCAGAAGGAGATGGTCCCCATTAGGAGTTCAAAATGGGAGCAGCAAAGAAATGAAGTAGTAGAGGAAGTGGGAGAGATGAAGTAAGGCTATCTGCCCACTGAGTAGGGGGACACTTGGCTGGAGGGATAGGGGTTAGTGAAAGAGTTGGGAGAGGCCTTGGTGGAGAGAGTATAAGGGACAAAGAGCATGTTGGGGTGGAGAGGGACGGGGAAGTAGGGCTGCTGCTGGGTGGAGGTAGAGGAATAGCAGGGGCTGAAGTCTCTCAATAAAGAACACTAAATACAAGCAAGTTTTGTACTGCCATGGGCTCCCTTTCACCCCTCCTCTCCCCCCCCCACCCGCATTAACAGGGTTGCTTGTGGGAGTGGTTTGAGAGAGAAGCTGGAGGAATGAGCATTGAAACATAGGATGCATCTTCACTAGGAAAAGTGGTGTGCTATTAATTTAACTAACATGAGATAAAATGCTAGTGTAGACAGGTTAGTTTGTAGTTTCCACATGAGTTAGCAGAATGAGTCAAAGACTTTGGGGAGCCTGGGGTTTACACTGACATGCTAACTCATGTGAAAACTACAGGGTGCCTTGCCTTCACCAGAATTTTACCTCCGGTTTGTTAATTCATGTTATGTAACTGGAATTAAGAACACATCTTTTTTCCTTTAGTGAAGACAAGGCAGAAGTATTCTTGTAGTGAGTGGTGCTGGTGGTCTCCAGCTCTTTGGAGAGGCAGCCATTGTGGAGTGAGGGCTCTAGCAGCATTAAAGTTTTGCTGGATTTTTAGACAATGGGGGTCTTGCCTTATTTCTTCAGATCACCCCAATGCTACAGTATATTCATCTTTCCTGCTCCAAGGGTTTAAGCTCAATGCCTTCAAACATCCCTCCCTGCATGTTGCACATGCAGCTTGCTTCCATGGCATCTTCTGTGAGCTTTTCACCTTTGCTCTCAAGGTTATTTTCCTTAAGCAGAAAGGGAGCTGCAATCTCAGTCTGGATCATCGGCCTCATTTACAAAGTAAAGCACACAACAGAAAAAGATTTCACGCCAGATTGGATCTGGGTTTGCTCCAAAGGATTGGGAACCTCTCAATGAACCCCACTGGAGAGTTTTGTGTGGTTCCAGGTGTCGTAATGGATGTTTCACGGAGAGATAATTAACCCCCCTCACCCTGATGCACCACAGCGTCGATGCTTTCCCGCATGATCTGTCCCTGGCACCATGGTAGAGTGCAGAGCCAGCTTTATTGCTTCAGTTCACACTGTTCCTCTTCCCTGCTATTGCTCTCTGAGGTTAATTGTATTCCTTATGCTGACACACAGTGGTTTATACACAGAAACCCCACTGAATGGATTAGTTAATTTATTTTTTTAAAATCAGTATAAAGTTCAAATGCCACAGCACTAAACTCAATGGAATTTTAATAGACCACTGCAACCCAGCTAGCTGGACGGAGGGGTGCAGGATTCAGCTCCTCAGCCCTTTCCATATTAATTCACAGTAATTTGGGTTTATAAAAGGCCTTAAAAGAACCAGAGGTGAGGCCATTGAGTCACTGAGACTAGGGCCTCCACCTTACCACGATGACATGAAGGACTAAGAAGAGTGGGAGAAAACATGAGAGAGATATATGAACTGTGGAACAAAGTGTCCCCCCACTCACTGCCTTTTGGTATATATCCAAAATGGAAGAGACATCCATGTTGCGGGCCACTTTGTACCCAGCCACTGTATGGCTGTGCATGTGTGGGAGGGCATGATCCAGGTATGGAGGTCTCAAAGGTTGCAAGGAGTCTGCTCTCCTTGAGCCCCCCATATAGATCACAATATATACAATCACAATCATGGTGTGTATATATACAACCACAATCATGGTGCTTGCAATGGTGCTGTGTGGAACTAACAGAACTATGCCTGCTCAAAGGACAGAGAGGAATGAGGAGGAGCCCACCTTGCCCCCATATTAAGGGATATAATAGCAGTAGCGTGGCCAGGGGTCTCTGAAAGGCTTTGTATCACACTTTGAAGCACAGTTTCTTTCTGAGTTTGTGCTAGGCAGGGCCAATGCAAGCTTGTACATGGGAGAAAGTCACCTCTGTGCAGATGACCTGCTCAAGGCCTATGCACCACCAGCAGGGGTCATGAAATAACTCCTGCCATTAGTATAGTACAATTAGGTGCATTCTGAGGGATTTATTCCTTTCTCTTGTAAGCAGGGTTTGAATTAATGCTTCCCTGTCAGCTAGCTGGGAGGGGGGAAGAGACCCTTGGTGTGTTTATGTAAATACAGTTTGCTCCTACTTTGCTTAGATTTGCTAGATATTCAGCTGATGGAGCGGTGTTTTGCTCATTGTAATACAGTTGGCTGGTGTTGGGTCACAAATGATGTTAGTACTGAACGCGTGGGTAGTGAAATATGTTTACCAATGTTTGTAATTATTGTGGAAATACAGAAAAGAAGGACTGTGCTTAACCTGTCCCAAAGGAGGGAGTCACTTTCAGTTTAAATAACCTTGATAAAACAAGAGCTTGAAGGTCCCAGCCCTATTCAAATAAAGGGGGGGTGTGGGAGACAGATCTCCCCAGCCAGAAAGCTGCACACCCTCAACCAGGGTCCTTTGTAAGACTGTTTCAACCTGTTCCTCCCCACTGTTCAAAAAATAGAGCTAAATAGGCTTCATTAGGAGCCACTTTTATGTTAAATGGCTCACTGAGAGCTGAAACCAGTTATGCTTATACCAGTTATGAAACCAGTGAGACTGTGTTTCTGCCCAGAACTGAAATCACTGAGAGTTAAAATCACTTGTGGCATGACTGTGTTTCTGCCCAGCCTACACAGAACTAAAATCATTAAGAGACTGCCCAGGGGGAGCAGTGAGCAGGCGGCCTGGCAGGGCGGGCTAGGATGGGGCAGCCGGCTGGCAGAAGCAGTGTGCAGACAGCCGGAGGGAGTAGCTGGCGATGAGCAGTCAGCAGGGCAGCGGCGGAGAGGCGTGATAAGCGAGTAAAGTGCCTCTTACCCCCTGCTCTACCCTCCATGGAGGATGGGAGGTGAACTCTGCAGATGCACCTCTGAATTCTGGGTCTGCACTGACCAACGGCAGCAACTGTGAGTAGGGTACAGAGAAGCATTGGCACGTGAAGGGGACTTTTGGGTTGCTGGACTTAAGAACCTGAGGGGAAAAGGACATTGTCCAGCCTACTTAGAATGGGTCTTTTATTCACGGTTTATGTTTATGAACCCTCTTTGTGGTGTTTTCCCAAGTTAATGCCAAGTTACTTTCCTCCTTTTATTAAAAGTTGGGGGAAGCACTGTCTCTCAGAGGCACCCAGGAGTGATGTGAGGGCTCGAGCCAGTTCTGTGTTGGATCGATGGAAAAGAACCTCTAGATATTGAACCCGGCCCTGGCTTCTGCTGGCTCCACCTGGCAGAAGAGTTACATTCTAATAAATCCATCATTGGCTATAGATGGAGAACAATTACCAGACTAAATGGACCATCAGGCTATTCCACCATGGCTACTCCTACAGTATATTCTTAGGAGTGTATATATAATTTAAGGCTGAATTTATATTCACTCGCTTTGATTTATATTTTAACTTCATTGCAGGGCAAACATGACTGTAACTTGATAAAGATCCCTAACATTTTCATGGTGGTTAGTGGGGAGAGGAAAATCAGCTGATTCATATTACCTTGAAATTAGCCCAGGCTAAAAGTAGACATCCCTCCCTGCTCCCCTTTGGTGGAACAAGCTCCCCATTTTGGAACACTTAATGCTGAACTTGAACAAATCTCTCCTTATTTAAAATCTGGGTTTGAGGAACAGACTGAGATAGATGGTTTCTTTCTCTGTAAGCTATTGATTAATGGATTGTACTAAATGGCGTGACATGCCCTTTAAATGGAATGTACAAGTAATATATTTATGGCAACTGCATTATTAATGATTTTGATACCTGGTATTTGTGTCTTCTGATTCTGAGCTCTTATTATTTATACTGGTCAGGGTGGAGGTCAGATGCTGGGTTGGGCTTCTGTCCCCTGATTTGCTATGCTTTGCTCTCACACTCATATTTATTCCTAGGATTGTTCTCATTATTCATGTTACATCTAACCTGATCAGCTGACATTTTTTCTGACTGCATGCCAGGGCAAGGGAGCTCGGGAGAGGGGGAGCTTAACAATCTTGCAGGAGAATCACTGGCTATTTTAGATGAATAATAGCTGGGTGAGAGTAGATGATTGCTGGAGAGCTTATTCCCCTTCTTATTAAAAGTTATTTACAGTACCAGATAAAAAGAAGTGGAGAGAATTATAAAAGAAAGGGTTTTGTTCATTTTTTCCTCCCTTTAAATCTTTATAAATAAATATTTTTCTTAATTTATGGGATCAAACATGCTGGTACATTTACAGAGATAGACTTGTAAATGGCATATTGAAATTAGGAGAGCTAAACGCATGGGCAATGCGTGACTTCTCCATTTGGGGAGGCTGGGTGCACCTGGATCAGAGCCCTGCCCCAAGGCTTGCCCCCACTCAGCTTCCTCCCCCTGAAGTCCAGCTCCTGCTCCATCTCCGGCCCCATTCGGCCTTGTCCCCCAAGGCTCCTCCCCCTGACATTTAGCCTCTTTGCCCCCTCCTGCCCACCTGGATGCTCACTGCTTGCACATGCCTCTTTGCCGCTCCCCCGAGGCCCCATGCCTGCTGGCCAGTCAGCTGCTCACTCACCACCCCCGCACGCCTCTTCAGCCTCTCCACCAGAGCCCCCATGCGGGTGGAATGGGGATGTAAAGAGGCGGAGTGAGGGCAGGACCTCGGGGAGAAGAGGATGAGTGGGAGCAGGGCCTCAGGGTAGAACATGGGCAGAGTCACAGCCCAGGGGCCCTTTCGGTGGCAGCACACTCCAAAGATGGTGGGCCGGCTGTTTAGGGATGCTTAGCCTGCGCTGGCCTCTTAGAACCGCCATGGCTAAAAGGGAATTAAAGAGCATTTTTTAACCAAAGACATAAAACCAAATAATAGCATGGGATTCCTTAAGTATATCTGAAGCTGGAGGCCTGTCAGAGAATCAGTGGTCTCTTGAACTACCAGGAAAAAAAGGGATCAATTAAGCAGGATAAGAAAAGGAGTACTTGTGGCACCTTAGAAACTAACAAATTTATTTGAGCATAAGCTTTTGTGAGCTACAGCTCACTTCATCGGATGCATTTGGTGGAAAATACAGTGAGGAGATTTATATACACAAACAGAGAACATGAAACAATGGGTTATATCATACACACTGTAAGGAGAGTGATCACTTAAGATGAGCCATCACCAGCAGCGGGGGCGGGGGGGGGGAAAAGGAGGAAAACCTTTCACAGTGACAAGCAAGGTAGGCTATTTCTAGCAGTTAACAAGAACATCTGAGGAACAGTGGGGGGTGGGGTGGGGGGAGAAATAACATGGGGAAATAGTTTTACTTTGTGTAATGACTCATCCACTCCCAGTCTCTATTCAAGCCTAAGTTAATTGTATTGTAATTGTTGGAGCAAATGCGGTTATATCGTAGAGCTTGGCTGTAGACAACATTCCACACAAAGATGGACTACAAACCATCAGGAACAGCATCCCCGATAATGTCACGGCAAACCTGGTGGCTGAACTTTGTGACTTTGTCCTCACCCATAACTATTTCACATTTGGGGACAATGTATACCTTCAAATCAGCAGCATTGCGATGGGTACCCGCATGGCCCCACAGTATGCCAACATTTTTATGGCTGACTTAGAACAACGCTTCCTCAGCTCTCGTCCCCTAATGCCCCTACTCTACTTGCGCTACATTGATGACATCTTCATCATCTGGACCCATGGAAAAGAAGCCCTTGAGGAATTCCACCAGGATCTCAACAATTTCCATCCCACCATCAACCTCAGCCTGGACCAGTCCACACAAGAGATCCACTTCCTGGACACTACGGTGCTAATACACGATGGTCACATAAACACCACCCTATATCGGAAACCTACTGACCGCTATTCCTACCTACATGCCTCTAGCTTTCATCCAGATCATACCATACAAACCATTGTCTACAGCCAAGCTTTACGATATAACTGCATTTGCTCCAACCCCTCAGACAGAGACAAATACCTACAAGATCTCTATCATGCATTCTTACAACTACAATACCCACCTGCTGAAGTGAAGAAACAGATTGACAGAGCCAGAAGAGTACCCAGAAGTCACCTACTACAGGACAGGCCCAACAAAGAAAATAACAGAACGCCACTAGCCATCACCTTCAGCCCCCAACTAAAACCTCTCCAACGCATCATCAAGGATCTACAACCTATCCTGAAGGACAACCCATCACTCTCACAGATCTTGGGAGACAAGCCAGTCCTTGCTTACAAAGCCCCACAATCTGAAGCAAATACTCTCCAGCAACCACACACCACACAACAGAACCACTAACCCAAGAACCTATCCTTGCAACAAAGCCCGTTGCCAACTCTGTCCACATATCTATTCAGGGGATACCATCATAGGGCCTAATCACATCACCCACAATATCAGAGGCTCCTTCACCTGCGCATCTACCAATGTGATATATGCCATCATGTGCCAGCAATGCCCCTCTGCCATGTACATTGGTCAAACTGGACAGTCTCTATGTAAAAGAATAAATGGATACAAATCAGACGTCAAGAATTATAACATTCAAAAACCAGTCGGAGAAGTCTTCAATCTCTCCGGTCACTCGATTACAGACCTGAGGGTGGCTATCCTTCAACAAAAAGCTTCAAAAACAGACTCCAAAGAGAGACTGCTGAATTGGAATTAATTTGCAAACTGGATACAATTAACTTAGGCTTGAATAGAAACTGGGAGTGGATGAGTCATTACACAAAGTAAAATTATTTCCCCATGTTATTTCTCCCCCCCACCCCAACCCCCACTGTTCCTCAGATATTCTTGTTAACTGCTGGAAAAAGCCTACCTTGCTTGTCACTGTGAAAGGTTTTCCTCCTTTCCCCCCCGTGCTGCTGGTGATGGCTCATCTTAAGTGATCACTCTCCTTACAGTGTGTATGATATAACCCATTGTTTCATGTTCTCTGTTTGTGTATATAAATCTCCCCACTGTATTTTCCACCAAATGCATCCGATGAAGTGAGCTGTAGCTAACGAAAGCTTATGCTCAAATACATTTGTTAGTTTCTAAGGTGCCACAAGTACTCCTTTTCTTTTTGCGAATACAGACTAACATAGCTGCTATTCTGAAACCTAAGCAGGATAAGGACTTTGCAGAGAAGATGAATGACTTCTTTGAATCAGTCTTCACCACCAAGGATACCAGGGAGATATCTAGTTCATACCTACTCTTTTCATGTAGTAGAGAT
Source organism: Dermochelys coriacea (assembly GCF_009764565.3). Classification (NCBI taxonomy): domain Eukaryota; kingdom Metazoa; phylum Chordata; order Testudines; family Dermochelyidae; genus Dermochelys; species Dermochelys coriacea. The sequence continues at coordinate 91,641,255 of NC_050073.1, read as the reverse complement.
ACCTCCAGAGACTGAAGTTCAATATAATGGATTCAGGCCCTAATTTTCTTTATCCTCAAGATGTCAATGCTATAGACATAGAGGTCTCTCCTTGCCTCCGGCTAAGCCACTGCTGGAGGGTGTCTGTAAGTTTATCTGACCTATCACAGGCCAGTGCCTCGCTAAACTGGCTTATTCCTCTGCTCTGTCTTGAGTCTATGCTACATTCAGCATCCTCCAGATTCTAGAGTTATGTTTAAATAACCCAACATATTGACATTAAGAATAACAAAAAATGACCACTGTTTTCTGTAAGAACCACTGTAGAATGTTTTGTACTCTAGAGTTCCCAGCAGAATTCAACTACCAAACCAAGAAATAAACAAAACAGACATGTTGCTTGGTTCTCATTCAGATTCTGACTGTGTAAGTAAGGATCCCCAGAGTAGCAGCCCTTTGTGCATTCCTATTTAACAGGAGAGAGTCCAACTGAATAAGTTAGAGAAAATTCACAGTCTTATATATTAGTGTTTACTAGAAGTGGATTGAGATGGCTGTGTTTGGATTTGCAAAATCTCATCTGTGTGTTTACAAAAATTAAAGCCACAATGAGGTGTGATTCTGATTCCTTTTTAGCCAAACCAACAAAGTATGAGAGGATGGGGTTAGATAAAGATTCCCATTTTGACTCATAGCTAGTATTTACCTGAGGATCTACAAACGAGTTTGGATAAAACAGGCACTGACCAGAACCTTCACCCCAAACCTATATTGAACCAGACCAAACTTTTCTTTGGGGTTCTGTGATCCTATGAACCCCTCAATGCCAACTGACAAAGGGTTCACTGTTCTGTAACACCAACTTCTGTCAAGCCTGACAAACTCACGACACTTAATGTGCTGAGATAATATTTATCTATTAAGAATGTTGTACGAGTTATTAAATGGTTTCAGAGTAGCAGCCGTGTTAGTCTGTATTCGCAAAAAAGAAAAGGAGTACTTGTGGCACCTTAGAGACTAACAAATTTATTTGAGCATAAGCTTTTCTATAGCTCACAAAAGCTTATGCTCAAATAAATTTGTTAAACTCTAAGGTGCCACAAGTACTCCTTTTCTTTTTGAGTTATTAAATGAAATCCAAGATCATGCTGGCCCTTAATATAGCTGTCAAATGTATGTGCTGATAAAATTTAAAAGGTTATCTGTATATTCTGAAAATATCTCCTTTTACTTTGTGTCAAGATATTACACTGAAGAAGAGTTGAAAAACAGGTTTTGCCAGACAAAAGGATGTATATTCACGTCTGCTTAGATTCATATGTAGATTAATCATTGTAAACCAAATACAATGGGAGGTACATTTGCATTTCAAGACAACATGAGGATGTGAAGGCAACTTGAAGCCAGCACATCCTCACTCTGGAACCAAAACAATGATATTTTAGAAAATAAGGAAACACAAAAAGCCATTTTGATACCCATTTACTTAGGAAATCCCTCAAAGGTCATGGGGATATTCATGACAACTTGGATCTTGGTTTTGGGTGAAAACGAGCAGCTCTGTCAAAGACTGACTACTTGGGAGAAGATCTATTTTATTAAATAGGAAAGGTAACTATTAATAAGTTTAGACCTAGGATTGCATTTCATATTTTGTTTCTACTCATTATCCTTTCTCAGTGTCTTAAATCTGAATATTTGTTAATAAACTTATTGTTTTCACTACACATGTACACTTCAGTGTTGTGTTATAAAGGACCTAATCCTGAGTTGTACCAATCAAGCTGTGTACACATTGCCTCTGTGTGGGCAGCTTACCTGGTAATTACTGTGAGTGTCCAGCGACAGGGGCTAGATACTGGAGGGAGTGCTCTGAGGACTTGGAGATTCATGTGTACTTAGCACTAGCCTGCCCACAGTTAGCATGGTCTGAGGAGACCTGGAAGTCAGTGCTTGTGGGGCCAGAGGCTATTGATTTCAGGGAGCTGAACCATAATAGGGATAGACAAGATTGCATCATACTAAGATGCCCCACAGCTCTGAGTACCCTGGGGAGCGTCCAGTTTCACAATCTTTTTTATTTCCTCTTCCAATTGGATTTCATTTTTGTACCTCAGGAAAACTCTTCATGTACTTCAAGCTTAGAGGAAGCACCAGGAATTTTATACGGAAGCAAAGCCTGTCCTCACGAGACTGTCAGCTCACTAATGAAAAACCCAAGAATCAAAATTCTGATCTCTGTTACATCAGTGAAGATCTGGACTTCAATACAGTTACTATAGATTTAACAGCGTTAGCCCAAGAGGCTTTGATAAGTATCCAAATGTTCAGATGCTCCACCAAATGTAACCTCTTTAAACTGAAGAAATACTTACTGATCTGCATGAGGGGCACTTCTGTTTTTTGGAGTGGGATACATTCTCCTCTCATTCACACAAACAAACAAAATTTAGTCCCAGGAAACTGATGAAAAGAAGTGAAGTGACTTACCCATGGATCAGAGAGCATCACTGTCAAAGTTGGGAATAAGAACGCAGGCATTTCTAACGGACATTTTCTGTAGCTGGACTACTAGACCATACTGGCACAGGGTGAATGTGCTTTCTTCACCCAGCCGCCTTTTGGGTGATAATTATGACACAAATAAAGAGAGATAAAGGAAGCTTTGGCCTCCTCTGTGAAAGACATAAACACATACACATCTCTAGTTCAGAATATGTGTAATCCTCCCAAGGAAGAATTAAAGTAAAAAACAAAAAAAATCCTATCAGTATATTACAAATAGAAAAAATAATGGTGAGTGGGATTCAGAGCCTCTTTCCCCTAGGTTTGGCTCTGACTCCTATTCTCTATGATCAAACTGGCTGCTACAGCAGGTCCGTACAGCTCCATTGACTTCTCCCATGTTTGCTGATGGTGAATGTTGCATATAGTCACCAAAACCTGTTATCTCTAAAGGGCTGTTCGGTGGCCTGTGTGCAATGAATCAGTAGGTCTCAGCACAATTCCCAATGGGTCCATGTCACAGGAAATGCCATCAGCATTGGCCTTTTGTGGCAGGCTAGTGGGGGCCAAGGACTGAATAGGCCATGGAAACTGAACTTCCCTCCCAACTCTTGAAGTGCTTCTTCTGGGGCAGGTCCCACACTGATAATGTGGGATGATGAAAACTTTCCATAAACAGACCATGCAGTACCTGATGTCTGCAAAAACAATCTGCATTCTTATTCTTCAGTGCCTTTCCCTAAAACTTTGCATATATCTATTATTTAAAACAAAACAAACACTTCACAACATGGAGAAAAGTGTCCTTCTGCCCCACCACATTATGCTTTCCCTGCTTGCCGTGACAATCATCTTTCCCTTTCATTGACTTTGAAAAGATAGAGTTCCCTCTCATTCAGAGGGAAGTGGAAGGTCAGTGCACATCTACATTTAAATGGAAAGCAGTTAATAGCGCTAGCACTGGGAGCTGCTAATAATTAGGGATTATTAGCCTAACAATATGGAATGACTGATACAGAGTTAGAGCTAATGACTTTAAAGATGATTAGGCCATTCTATCACTTGTTGTTTGCTCTATTTATTCAAAACTCCATTCATTTTGACCACCGAAGAGCTATGTACAATGTGGTGTAAAAAAAGAGAAAGCTGTAAGGCCATACTGTACTCTGAGGAAAAGCCTATCTTTTGAGATCTGATGAATATGCAGTAGAAGCTGATATGTATCCAAAGGAAATAGGGAAGGCTGGGTTTATTCAGAAAAGCAAGAAGTTGCATAACCACAGATCTGTCTGTCCAATCTGTCCCTCTGCCTGTTTTAGGAATTTCTAGAGCATCCACCACTGTAGTTTCTAAGACCTGCATATGGTTTCAGCTGAACAGATAAATTGCTTTTTCTGATAATGTTATAAAATTAGTGGTGGAGTTTGAATTGGGGGAACCTAAACATAAATACTACATAATTTTTCATGTGAAACAAAAATTTGAAAAATTTTGAAAGATATTTTTTTCCACAAAAATGTTTGAGTTTACAAGCCTTTTTTTTTTTAAAGAAAATATTTCAATTTGAATAAGAAGCAAAGTATTGAGTTTATGGGAAGCAGTTTCCAGCCTCAGGGCCTGATTCAGCAAAGCGTATAAACCTGTGAAGTCAATGGGGCTTCAGGACATGCTTAACGGCTAAGCATATGGTTAAGTGCTTCACTGAATTCATATGCTTAAGTGCTTTGCTTAATGTGGACCTCATATCTGGAAGAGGGAGTAAACTGTGAGCAGTTTCTAGCTGGATCCTGAAAGGAATGAGGAGTCAGTGGAAATGTCCAAACAAGGGGCTAGGACAAGATGAGTCTCTCTAACAATGTGGGACCAACCTAGCTACACCACCACTGCAAACAAAAATGGGGCTGGCCTCTGGCCATAGTCAGCCCACCTCTAAAACTGGATGGGAAACAGCTGGAGCTTGATCCCTCTGTGGTGAGAAATGTGTTAAAAGCCTGATTACAAACTTCTCAGTGCTAGATATGTGCAACACCCCTAGATCACTGATATCCCCACAGAGAGCTCTGTACTCCTGAATGCAAAAGGCAGCACTTTGGAATATCTCTGGGTCAGACTTCGGCATCACTTACTAATGATATTCCATATTCATATTCCAGCAGCAAAGGAATAACCAAAAAGAAATCATACATCATAAGTCAGCCTTTGGGGTGGGGGGGGCAGGGGAGGGAGAGAGGCGGTAGGCAAGGAGAAAGCTTCAGGGGGCCATGGCCCCAGCCATCCGTCATCACTGTAGCCTCCTCAGGGGAGACAACCCTGTAATAGAAGCTGGCTAATTTCTTTAGAAATATCTCATTAGTCCCTCCCTTCCCAAGCTGCCTCTCTATTAAAATGTGATAAATGAATTCTGCCACTGCACATTCTAGCCTGTCCCCTTAATGGAATGAAGATGCGTCATGCTGGCAAGCACTCAGGATGGAGATAATTATTCATGGGCTAGTGGAAATATTGCAGTCACTGAGCCCATAAGTGCTCCATTGATACGAGCTAGGATCTCTTTGCTCCAGAGGACTCTGGATAGAGAGAGAGGGACATATATGCTTCTTAATTAAAATATTCCACATGCTCTGTTACTTTAGGATTCCCCCCCACGCGTGTGCACACACATAGACACAGACTCATTTATTAGAAAATGTTTATGACAAGTTAATGGTGATGACAATAAGGGATTGATACTATGGGCTAGAGCTATGGTTCTCAACCAGAGGTAGGCATACCCCTGGGGGTATGCAGAGGTCTTCCAGGGGGTCTATCAACTCATTTAGATATTTGCCTTGTTTTACAACAGGCTACATAAAAAGCACTAGCAAATTCAGTAGAAACTAAAATGTCATACAGACAGTGACTTGTTTATACTGCTCGATATACTATACACTGAAATGTAAGTACAATATTTATATTCCAATTGATTTATTTTACAATTATATGGTAAAAATGAGAAAGAAAGCAATTTTTCAGTAGTAGTGTGCTGTGACACTTTTGCATTTTTTATGTATGATATTACAAGCAAGTAGTTTTAAAGTGAGGTGAAACTTGGAGTACGTAAGACAAATCAGACTTTTGAAAGGAGAACAATAGTCAGGAAAGGTTGAGACCCACTAGGCTAGAGCTTGGCACAGCATGGGATTTTCCATCTCAAAACCCAATTGTGGTTTTGCAATAGACCCTGTGCCAGAAACTGGCCAGCAAACAGGTTATGACTCAAGAGTGACTTGTGCAATCTGTACCTATACCTGGTGCAGATTACTGCCCTCTCTCAACTGGCTTAGCTGAGCCTGCCAGCAAGACAGAGAGATTGAGCTAAGGCAAAAAGAAAAGGAGTACTTGTGGCACCTTAGAGACTAACAAATTTATTTGAGCATAAGCTTTCGTGAGCTACATCTCACTTCACTGGATGCAAGTGAGCTGTAGCTCACGAATGCTTATGCTCTAATAAATTTGTTAGTCTCTAAGGTGCCACAAGTACTCCTTTTCTTTTTGCAAATACAGACTAACACAGCTGCTACTCTGAAACCTGAGCTAAGGCAGTGGTTCTCAACCTATTTACCATTGTAGGCCACATCCATTACTACCTATATGGCCCTGAGAATGTCACATGAGCCGCAGCTGTGTGCTGATTGGGCCACAGATTGAGAACCACTGAGCTAAGGCAATGCCCACTCCTCGTCTGGGCCCTGCACCTAACTGGGAATAGTAGCTCCACAGAGGCTACTTTACTACTCTATCCCCACTGTGCTATTTGTGATGTAGGCAGACTGCACAAGAGACTCTAAGGGGGTGCTGTATGCCCTCTTAAATGTGTGGGTGCATAACATAGCTCACAATTAGCCTTTAGGACCAGATTCTGATAGTCTTACTCACCTTCAAATCAATGGGACTATTTGAGAAAGAAGGTAATACTCTGCTCCACATAAGTAAAGGCAGCAGAATCTGAATCTCTAGGTGCAAGGTGGGACGGTTGAATTGTCCCTCCTATTCACACTGTATAAATACCTTAAATTCAGCAATAAAGGGAAAGCTCAGAGAGAAATTTTGAATCGCCTTCTCTGCTCCCCTCTGCCCAGACAAAAATCCACTCACCCTGCTGAGTTCTTCTACTGCTGCTACTACACACACACACACACACACACACACACACTGCTGAGTTTCGAGTTCCAATGGACATTTCATTTCTGGCAGGCAGTTTGTGGGTCATAATGAATCTGAGAATTTGACTGACTTTTCTCTTAGCTCTTTACCCTCTGAAACCTCAAGAGTGTCTCGGTGCCTCTGCTGCTCTTCACAGCCAGCTAAGTTAGGCATTGGTGTGTCTCCAGCTACATTTGCATTCCGTTTTATGCAAGGCAGCAGCTTCTCCAGGATGAGCTGGATTTTAAGAGGGATGAGAATATGAATCAAGTAACACAGCATCCAAATGAGAAATAATGCACATCATCCATCACATCAGTCAGTGATGAAAAATCAACTCTCCTCATTTCTTATTCTCAGGACAAGGGGTATTTATTGAGATTGGAGTGAAACAACAATATCTGATTAATATGTTTATATATTAATAGTACCTGAAATGAAGGCAATTTGCCTAAGAGGGGAAAGTGCTCAGGATCCCAATGAACTGTGAGAGGCCATTATCAAGAAGTTTGACGTGGATGATATTGTCAAGCTTCTTAGTAATGGCTTCACACAGATCCTGAGCCCCTTGTCCTTTTAATTTTGCTCTGTGTAACTGCGGTTTGTTTTAGTTCTGAGATGAACACTCTGGCAACAGATGTCACCTCTGTGCTCTTGCCCAAGGATTGCCTCCTCTTCTTTATCCATCTCATTTTCCTTAACCACCTGCTTGCTAAATTAAACCTTGGGTACAGCTTCCCTTACCTATTATCCCTTTCACTTCAGCCCTTTCTCTGTTTTCTACTTTCCTGCAGTCTGACTGTGCCACAATTTTATTTAATACATTCTAAATCTGATGTCCTACTAACAGTTAAAACAAAACAAAAAAACTGTCAATATGCATTTTGCACAGTGTTATATTTTATTCTGGCAACTGAATGTTTCATTTATCTTACTGCGTATTTACATGCCCTAAGCTGGAGTCATGGATTCATATGGACTATAAATGAATGAGAATAACAAAAGGTAATTCATTTTGCCAGTAATGCTCTATCTTGCACATATGTTTAATTTATTTGCTGAGGGACTGTGCTGAGAGCTGCTGAAGGGTGCTGGCTGCAGAGTACAGTCTGAAAGTTGGTAACAGAGAGATGCTATTTGATTTCATCTTGAAATCTTTTTTCTGTGTTCAATAAAAGTGAAGCCTCTAAGAAAATTCAAGTGGATGATTTGTGATTCTTCAATACACATCTCGCCTCAGTCAAACCTCCACCTTATCTTTAATTTCAGATTCATCCCTACTAGCAGGAATACACTTTGGTGTCTGACTGTAGTGGATTAGCAGTTGTCCCTACCCATCTGGGTCAGTGGGAGGCCACTCCACCTCACTATGTCACTGGCATTGCCCAATTCAGGGAATTAGTAGGGCAACGAGCACCCTCAATCAGGGTGGGGGACGTGTAACAAAGGGTCTATGGCTCAGGCCTATACTCAGGGCTGGGCAGAGAGTGGGTCAGGCATCCCAGCTCCAGCAGACAGCTGACAAACGCAGGCTTCTTGGCCTAGAGAGGGTGGACTCCCACCCCAGGTGTGTGGTGGCCGGGGGACACGGGCCCTCCCAACTCCATGGCATCCCAGCCCCGGGCCCTAACAGTGGTGGAGTATTCCACCGCTGGGTCAGCGAGGAATCCAGCTGCAACATGCTGACCGGATCTCTGACAGCAACACAGCCAGACTAGGGTTGGCTGTCGCTGAGCCACTTCCTTCCCTCCCCTCGGGTTGTACCTGGATCCGTGTGGGCGGTGTCCTCCGTTTCGTTGGGGTACAACGTTGGGCCAGCAGCAGTCCAGGCGGCTCCTCAGTGCTTTGGTCAGCGGGCGACTCCAGCAGCTCTGGCCAGTCCTCAGCTTGGCGGGGGTCCATTGTAGTCTCCCAGCTCAGGAGCAGACAGAAAGCATCTGTCTCCTTCAGCAGCTGCTGCCCAACTGAGCTCCAGGACCCGCCCTTTATACTTCCTGTTCTGCTCCCTGACTTTCCGTGGGAGGGGCGGGCACAGCCTGGCCCCGCCCACCAGGCTTCAAAGAGTGGCCCTCTGACTCAGTGGGAGGCCATTCCACCTCACTACACTGACATAACCCCAAATGCCCCTTTCTCTCCCATATTGCCATTAAAAACTTTTTATCTGAAAGACACGGAGAGAGAGAGAGAGAGAAAACTGCATGAAAATCCATTTCTCCACCTCACAAAGATGAAGAGCTGAGTAAATGATGGTGGAATTTGAATCAGTGGTTCTGGCATTCTGATTGCTGGAATTCAACTACAAAGAGCCAGATTTTGTAATTCTTATTCAGAAAACATCCTTGTGTGTTGCATTTGAGCTGCACGTCATGCTTTGGTTGTACAAAAATATATTAGAATCAAACATTTTGGATTAAGATTTTTTTCTGAAAAATAAATAAGGAAGAGTTCAATACAGTGAACAGTGTTATGTTTTTTGGGAATTGTCGCTCTGTGCTCATGGGTTTCTTACCATGCAGAGACTGCAATAGCTAGAATCTTGAGTTCCCTCTCTTTGTGTGTCTGTGTGTAAAGGCCAGGTTCATTAGTTCACTCTGGCCTCTTTTTGCCATTCAGGCTGCACAAAAGGTCTGTAATCTGAAAATGCCTAGCAGCTGACAATTCACTTTTTGGTTGAAAACTCCCAGCTTGGCTTACCAGTTCAGCAACCAGCTCTTCCTTTGTGACACCACCCCTGACCTAGCAAAGAAGACATTCCAGGGATAGGAAGCATGGTACAGAGGAGCTATGCTATGTTAATTCTGCACAGGCACAGGGTTCTTTAAGGACCTTATTCTAGTCGTGAAATTTAGAGTAGCCTACCCACTGCTATATGTGATCAGAGCTAGGACAAACCCTAGTCACATCATTGGATTCCTGATCCCCACTCTTCCACCCTGCACCAAACAGAGCTCATGTGCAGGAAAACATCTATACTATAATGTTGGGGGAGCACAGGAGAATACAATGATTCATCGATCTGGAAAAAATGTCATCTACTTCCATCCAGGCCTAATATATACACCAGTATTTGCCTCAATATTTTTTTCTGTAGATCCAGTTGCAATATAGGTCCTGCAAGGTCAGGATAATTTCTTTTTCAACAGTATCCTCCATCCCTTTTGCTGAGATAGTGTAACTTCATCAGGGGAGAGTGAATGAAAGTTCTATATAAAAAGAGAGATGCAAGGTTGTGTTTTTCTCCCGAGTTACACACTTTCTCTTCATCAAATATAAATGTTGAGTAGTGCTAGAAACAGTACATAGCTCTTGAGTGAAAGAAAGCCTTATACAGTCATAGTATCTTTTTTTTTAAAGTAAAGTGTCCATCATTTGCATTTAAGTGCATTAATTCGGTATGTGGGTGTGAGCAATACAGAACATAGAATATCAGGGTTGGAAGGGACCTCAGGAGCTCATCGAGTCCAACCCCCAGCTCAAAGCAGGACCAATCCCCAACTAAATCATCCCAGCCAGGACTTTGTCAAGCCTGATCTTAAAAACTTCTAAGGAAGGAGATTCCACCACCTCCCTAGGTAACGCACTCCAGTGTTTCACCACCCTCCTAGTGAAAAAGTTTTTCCTAATATCCAACCGAAACTCCCCCACTGCAGCTTGAGATCATTACTCCTGGTTCTGTCATCTGCTACCACTTAGAACAGTCTAGATACATCCTCTTTGGAACCCCCTTTCAGGTAGTTGAAAGCAGCTATCAAATCCCCCCTCATTCTTCTCTTCCGCAGACTAAACAATCCCAGTTCCCTCAGCCTCTCCTCATAAGTCATGTGTTCCAGTCCCCTAACCATTTTTGTTGCCCTCCGCTGGACGTTTTCCAATTTTTCCACCTCCTTCTTGTAGTGTAGGGCCCAAAACTGGACACAGTACTCCAGATTAGACCTCACCAATGTTGAATAGAGGGGAACAATCACGTCCCTCGATCTGCTGGCAATGCCCCTACTTATACAGCCCAAAATGCCATTGGTCTTCTTGGCAGCAATGGCATACTGTTAACTCATATCCAGTTTCTTGTCCACTGTAACCCCTAGATTCTTTTCTGCAGAACTAGCCATTCGGTCCCTAGTCTATAGAGGTGCATGGGATTCTTCCATCCTAAGTGCAGGACTCTGTACTTATTGAACCTCATCTGATTTCTTTTGGACCAATCCTCTAATTTGTCTGGGTCCCTCTGTATCCTATCTCTACTCTCCAGCGGATCTACCACTCCTCACAATTTAGTGTCATCTGCAAATTGCTGAGGGTGCAGTCCACACCATCCTTTAGATCATTAATGAAGATGTTGAACAAAACCGGCCCCAGGACCTACCCTTGGGGCACTCTGCTTGATACCAGCTGCCAACTACACATGGAGCCATTGATCACTACCCATTGAGCCCGATGATCTAGCCAGCTTTCTATCCACCTTACAGTCCAGCCCATACTACTTTAACTTGATATTGTTAATCTATCCAACTATACTCTTAGCCCAGCAGAAGAATCTGTCCTATCTCGGGGCCTCTCCTTTTGCCCCTCCACCCCCACGAACATGATACAGTTCTGTGGTGACCTAGAATCCTATTTTCGACATCTCCGACTCAAGGAATATTTCCAACACACCTCTGACCAACATATTAACCCACAGAGACCTTCCTACCAACACTACAAAAAGAAGGATTCTGGGTGGACTCCTCCTGAAGGTCGAAACAGCAGCCTGGACTTCTACATAGAGTGCTTCCGCTGACATGCACAAGCTGAAATTGTGGAAAAGCAGCATCGCTTGCCCCATAACCTCAGCCATGCAGAACACAATGCCATCCATAGCCTCAGAAACAACTCTGACATCATAATCAAAAAGGCTGACAAAGGAGGTGCTGTCGTCATAATGAATAGGTCGGAGTATGAACAAGAGGCTACTAGGCAGCTCTCCAACACCACTTTCTACAAGCCATTACCCTCTGATCCCACTGAGAGTTACCAAAAGAAACTACAGCATTTGCTCAAGAGACTCCTTGAAAAAGCACAAGAACAAATCCGCACAGACACACCCCTAGAACCCCGACCTGGGGTATTCTATCTGCTACCCAAGATCCATAAACCTGGAAATCCTGGACACCCCATCATCTCAGGTGTTGGCACCCTGACAGCAGGATTGTCTGGCTATGTAGACTCCCTCCTCAGGCCCTACATTACCAGCACTCCCAGCTATCTTCGAGACACCACTGACTTCCTGAGGAAACTACAATCCATTGGTAATCTTCCTAAAAACACCATCCTGGCCACTATGGATGTAGAAGCCCTCTACACCAACATTCCACACAAAGATGGACTACAAGCCGTCAGGAACAGTATCCCCGATAATGTCACGGCTAACCTGGTGGCTGAACTTTGTGGGACTTTGTCCTCACCCATAACTATTTCACATTTGGGGACAATGTATACCTTCAAATCAGCGGCACTGCGATGGGAACCCGCATGGCCCGACCGTATGCCAACATTTTTATGGCTGACTTAGAACAACGCTTCCTCAGCTCTCGTCTCCTAATGCCCCTACTCTACTTGCGCTATATTGATGACATCTTCATCATCTGGACCCATGGAAAAGAAGCCCTTGAGGAATTCCACCATGATTTCAACAATTTCCATCCCACCATCAACCTCAGCCTGGATCAGTCCACACAAGAGATCCACTTCCTGGACACTACAGTGCTAATAAGCGATGGTCACATAAACACCCCCTATACCGGAAACCTACTGACCGCTATTCCTACCTACATGCCTCTAGCTTTCATCCAGACCATACCACACGATCCATTGTCTACAGCCAAGCTCTACGATATAACCGCATTTGCTCCAACCCCTCAGACAGAGACAAACACCTACAAGATCTCTATCATGCATTCCTACAACTACAATACCCACCTGCTGAAGTGAAGAAACAGATTGACAGAGCCAGAAGAGTACCCAGAAGTCACCTACTACAGGACAGGCCCAACAAAGAAAATAACAGAACGCCACTAGCCATCACCTTCAGCCCCCAACTAAAACCTCTCCAACTCATCATCAAGGATCTACAACCTATCCTGAAGGACGACCCATCACTCTCACAGATCTTGGGAGACAGGCCAGTCCTTGCTTACAGACAGCCCCCCAATCTGAAGCAAATACTCACCAGCAACCACACACCACACAACAGAACCAGTAACCCCAGGAACCTATCCTTGCAACAAAGCCCGTTGCCAACTCTGTCCACATATCTATTCAGGGGACACCATCATAGGGCCTAATCACATCAGCCACACTATCAGAGGCTCGTTCACCTGCGCATCTACCAATGTGATATATGCCATCATGTGCCAGCAATGCCCCTCTGCCATGTACATTGGTCAAACTGGACAGTCTCTACGTAAAAGAATGTATGGACAGAAATCAGACGTCAAGAATTATAACATTCAAAAACCAGTTGGAGAACACTTCAATCTCTCCGGTCACTCGATTACAGACCTAAGAGTGGCTATCCTTCAACAAAAAAGCTTCAAAAACAGACTCCAAGGAGAGACTGCTGAATTGGAATTAATTTGCAAACTGGATACAATTAACTTAGGCTTGAACAGAGACTGGGAATGGATGAGTCATTACACAAAGTAAAACTATTTCCCCATGTTATTTCTCCCCCCCCACCCCACCCCCACTGTTCCTCAGATGTTCTTGTTAACTGCTGGAAATAGCCTACCTTGCTTGTCACCATGAAAGGTTTTCCTCCTTTCCCCCTCCTGCTGCTGGTGATGGCTTATCTTAAGTGATCACTCTCCTTACAGTGTGTATGATAAAACCCATTGTTTCATGTTTTCTGTGTGTGTATATCAATCTTCCCTCTGTATTTTCCACCAAATGCATCTGATGAAGTGAGCTGTAGCTCATGAAAGCTTATGCTCTAATAAATTTGTTAGTTTCTAAGGTGCCACAAGTACTCCTTTTCTTTTTGCGAATACAGATTAACACGGCTGCTACTCTAAAACCTGGCAAGAATACTGTGAGAGACCATATCAAAAGCTTTGCTAAAGTCAAGGAATGACATGTCCACTGCTTTCCCCTCATCCACAGAGCCAGTTATAGAAGGCATTTATCATCATAGAAGGCAATTAGATTATTCAGGCATGACTTGCCCTTGGTGAATCCATGCTGACTGTTCCTGATTACTTTCCTTTCCGCTAAGTGCTTCAGAATTTATTCCTTGAGGACCTGCTCCATGATTTGTCCAGCGATTGAGGTGAGGCTGAATAGCCTGTAGTTCCCCGGATCCTCCTTCTTCCCTTTTTTAAAGATGAGCACTACATTAGCCTTTTTACAGTCGTCTGGGACCTCCCCCGATCCCCAGGAGTTTTCAAAGATAATGGCCAATAGCGCTGCAATCACACCCGCCAACTCCTTTAGCACTCTCAGATGCAGCGCATTCTGCCCTATGGACTTGTGCTAATCCAGCTTTTCTAAAAGTCCTGAACCACTTCTTTCTCCACTGCGGCTGGCCACCTCCTCCCCAGGCTGTGCTGCCCAGTGCAGTAGTTTGGGAGCTGACCTTGTTCGTGCAGACAGAGGCAAAAAAAGCATTGAGTACATTAGCTTTTTCCACATCCACTGTCAAAAGGTTGCCTCCCTCATTCAGTAAGGGGCCCACACTTTCCTTGACTTTCTTCTTGTTGCTAACATACCTGAAGAAACCCTTCTTGTTACTCTTAACATCTCTTGCTAGCTGCAACTCCAGGTATGATTTGGCCTTCCAGATTTCACTCCTGCATGCCTAAGCAATATTTTTATACTCTTCCCTGGTCATTTGTCCAATCTTCTTTAAAATACAGCCAGCTCTCCTGGATTCCTTTCCCCCTCATGTTATTCTCTCAGGGGATCCTGCCCATCAGTTCCCTGAGGGAGTCAAAGTCTGCTTTTCTGAAAACCAGGGTCTGTATTCTGCTGCTCTCCATTCTTCCTTGTGTCAGGATCCTGAACTCGACCATCTCATCGTCGCAGCCTCCCAGGTTCCCCTCCACGTTTGCTTCCCCTATTAATTCTTTCTGGTTTGTGAGCAGCAGGTCAAGAAGAGCTCTGCCTCTAGTTGGTTCCTCCAACACTTGCACCAGGAAATTGTCCCCTACACTTTCCAAAAACGTCTTGGATTGTCTGTGCACTGCTGTAGCAGATATCAGGGTGATTGAACCAGGGCCTGCAATTTAGTAACTTCCATTAGTTGCCAGAAGAAATCCTCGTCCACCTCATCCCCCTGGTCTGGTGGTCTATAGCAGACTCCCACTACGACATCACCCTTGTTGCTCACACTTCTAAACTTAATCCAGATACTCTCAGGTTTTTCTGCAGTTTCATTCCGGAGCTCTGAGCAATCATACGGCTCTCTTACATACAATGCAACTCCCCCACCTTTTCTGCCCTGCCTGTCCTTCCTGAACAGTTTATATCCATCCATGACAGTACTCCAGTCATGTGAATTATCCCATCAAGTCTCTGTTATTCCAATCACATCATAATTCCTTGACTGTGCCAGGACTTCCAGTTCTCCCTGCTTGTTTCCCAGACTTCTTACATTTGTGTATAGGCACTTAAGGTAACTCGCTGATCGTCCTGCTTTCTCACTATGAGGCAGGAGCCCTCCCCTCCCCTCCCCTCTTGCGTTCTCCTGCTTTTGCTTCCTCCTGGTATCCCACTTCTCCACTTAATTCAGGGCTTTGGTCTCCTTCCTCCCGGTGAACCTAGTTTAAAGCCCTCCTCACTAGGTTAGCCAGCCTGCTTGTGAAGATGCTCTTCCCTCTCTTTGTTAGGTGGAGCCCATCTCTGCCTAGCACTCCTCCTTCTTGGAACACCATCCCATGGTCAAAGAATCCAAAGCCTTCTCTCCGTAGCCATTCATTGACTTCCTCGATTCAAAGGACTCTCCCCGGGCCTTTTCCTTCCACAGGGAGGATGGACAAGAACACCATTTGTACCTCAAACTCCTTTATCCTTCTTCCCAGAGCCACATAGTCTGCAGTGATGCGCTCAAGGTCATTCTTGGCAGTATCATTGGTGCCCACATGGAGAAGTAGGAAGGGGTAGCGATCCATCATGTCGTGAATCCTAGCTCCTGGCAAGCAGCAGACTTCTCGGTTTTCCTGGTCGGGGCAGCAGATAGATGACTCAGTCCCCCTGAGAAGGGAGTCCCTGACCACCACCACCCGCCTCCTTCTCTTAGGAGCGGTGGTCGTGGAACTCCCTTCTCTAAGACAGTGCATCTCATGCCTTCCAATCAGCAGAGTCTCCTTCTGCTCCTTTCCCTCAGATGTATCATCTAGTCCACTCTCCGCATTAGTACCTGGGAGAGAACATGAAAACGGTTGCTTACCTGTATCTACATTGCTGGTGCATGGATACTCCCCTTTCTTCTTCTGGAGGTCACATGCTGCCAAACTTGTTCACTATCCTTCTGTCCCTGCTGTGCAGCCTGCTCTGAATCTTCAGAATGTTGTGCCAGTAGAAGCATATCCTGACATCTGTTAAGGAAATCTTCAGTTTCTCTTATGCAACGCAGGGTCGATACTTGTTTCTTCAGATCTTGAACCTTCTCTTTCAATATGAAGACCAGCTTGCACTTTGTACAGACAAAGTCGCTTCTGTCCTGTGGAAGAAAGACAAACATGGCACATTCTGTGCAGGTAACAACAGCCATATTACCTTCCGTTAACCAATTATGTTACAGGACATGTTGCAGCACCTTGAGAAATTAATATTGCCACCCTCATTAACACATAATTTTACAATTAATATAGGGAGGGGGGGCAATGTAACATTTTTCTTCATTAATGCTTCTTTCTCTTCCTCTTATTGCCCATCCATTGGATTCTTTCTGTTCATGCTCAGCAGTCTGGCTGGCTCCCTGCAGCATGCTTCCTGCTTCTACCCAGCAGTGCTAAAACTGTTGCCATTTTGTTTGAAATGATTCTCAAGGAGTTTGATTCCTCTCTCCAAAATGTGAATAATTGTAGCATTTGATTCTTGGTTTCCTCCTTAGGGATTCTTCTGAGTGAAACAGTTATTGAATTTATCCTTATAAGGATTGCCAAAGAAAACTTTATTTTGGAGGACAGAGGGGGGAACTAACTGCTTGCTCTTCCAAAAAGCAAGAAATGCTGGAAAGAAAGAAAAATCTTGTAATGTAAGGTGGAAATTAGGGATGGACAAACCAGATTACAGAAGATAAGATCTGCACAGGAGTGGGAGCAGGAAGGTGCATATTGGGCCAAGGATATTAAGGCCAGCTACTAAACAAAGTGATACGGGATCTTATGTACATGAAGCACATGCATATATAAGACACTCTTATTCCACAAAGCCCCATACTACATGGAGATCAATGTATCCACCTTGGAAATATGGACGGGGTGACTCAACACTGCTAGGATTTCAACATATGAACCTGAGATGTCTGCATGTTCTAATCTCAGGTAAAATCCAAGTCATACTGAAGTCAATGGGAGTTTGTCCACTGACTTCAATGAAGCTAGGATCTCACCCTTAAAGCTCAGGTCACTGCAATTATCCTAAGCGTGGTTCTAACTAGAAAAGTCACCATGTAAAAATGTCATCCCCTAGCTCAACAGATCTACTTGCTTTATGCATTCTGAATTATACAACCTCTGTTCAGCATAGTGGCAAAAATCAGCTGTTACTCTTGTTAGTCCTACAAGCCAGCACAGCTCTGGGGGTGGGAGCTGGAGTCTCTTCTGGCTTGTGCATCATCAACCCAATTATTAACTAAGTTCCAGGAATAGCATGGTCTGAGTGTCTCTACAGTCAGCTGAAGGCAATAGCAGTGCACAGGTGTGAATGAGAGTGGAATTTAAAGACAAGTGCAATATTCAGATGCTATTTTCTCCGCTTAGTTTCCAGTTGACCAGAAAGAGCTAAAATACTGTGGAAAGATCATTTCTGAGGTATTTCTGGTCATGACTGTCTGCAGCGGTGTCAGAAATCTCAGGACAAAACCTCTTTTCATGAGATTTCTGGCCCACTTTTGCAAATGTTTGGATATCAAACTCTGAGTTCCTATCTGACCATAAACTGAGTTTCACCCAGCTCTAAAGGAAAACCTATAAGGGATCTTCACATTAGTCAAGCAATAATGACCCACCCAGAGGCCATTTCTTAGCAGTGAATGATCAGCTAAAAGAGCTGATGGTTTTGAGCTTTAACTCACTGGGCTGCCTTCCCTGTCACCTATTCTTTATTTAGTTATTATAAAATGTACTGTTATGCCGCTGAAGAATACAAGATCTATCCCTGCTTTCAGAATAATTCTGAGTGGCTATGATGTGCATCCTAATGATACCCATGGAATTCTAGGTGTCTACCTGACGTACTGATATTACCCCCCAATACTGTGGAATCTGAGTGCCTCATGATCTTTTTTAATGTGTCTGCCCTCACCATATCACTGTGAGGTAGGGAAGTGTTGTTATTTCTATTTTACAGTGGGGAACTGAGGTGCAGAGACTAGGGTTCATGAAACTAGGAGCCTATATACCTTTGAGGATCTGGGTCTAAGTTGCTTTCCCAAAGTTACACAGGGATTCTGTGGCAGAGCAGACCCAGGTCTTAGCCTGGCACCTTTAGCCATTCAGCCATCCTGCCTCTCTGTTGGGCAAGACTGATCTTTTATTTAAGGATCTCAAAGCAACACACTCACACACACCTGGGTGAAAATATAATTTATCATGCATGTTTGCCATGTTTCCCCTTTACCATTTTTTATTGCAGAGAAAAATGGCATATTAACCTGTGTATCCCCCTGATGAAATCCAAAATTGACAGCATAAAGTATGGCTCTGGGTGAGAATTTTGTATTTTCTCAATGGAATAGTAAAGGCCAGGGAGACTGAACATCCCGCTAAAGGTGTTACCTGTAGAGCAGGGCTGAGAACTTTGCCAGGTAGTCTAAGTTCCCTGGACTGAACCTGTTCAAGGTATAAATAAGGAATATGAGCCCGCTGGGCTCCCCTAACAGAGAAGCTATCTCCAGTACCTCACTAACATTTGAGAATGAATGTTAGCTTTCCTACGGAAGAAAAAAGATAAGACACTGGGCAACTGTCATTCTAATGTAGCCACATTCACCAGAGATTATCTCAGCCATTTGGGATAACATCATAATAGAGCATTGTCAGAGGATCAGTGTCTCCTGCTCTGACAATAAACACTTCGCTTCTCAGGTAGCCACAGGAAAAAATCATGTGGCTGTGATAAATTAATGTCCTAATCCATTCTTGTTATCTCTCAACTGAAGGCAGCGTCAAAGCTTTCCTCACAGTGAAATCCCTCAGTGAGTGACTGTGAGGGATCCAGGTGTGGGAGGGTCACCCTTTCACATCACCACAGGGAAAGGACTTCAATTTATATGCAGGTGACAAATGGTAAATGTTGCTATAAAAATCCCCTCCAAATAGATTAACTATTAATTTGTTAAGTGCAAACAAAATGAAGGCAGTTCCTTCCCTGAAGAGCTCATGACTATTCAGGACTTCATATTTGTCATGATGCTACACACCATGTCTACTAGAATTTCAAGGTAGCACCCGGGATAGAACAAAGATCTGTGTTCTGCAAAAGTACATTGAGAATCTCCATCAGCTGTTAGCTGTGTAGAGTTTATGACACATAGCTGGTCAGGAGAGAGAAGAGATACACATCTATACTAGCCAATTCATTACTGAATCCATCAACTTGTTTTAATGAGACTCTGAATAAGACTATCCAGGAAGCCACTGGATAATGATAATATACACCCCTAAGAGGGGACCCAGGACAACATTAAATGCTGGCCTCAGTATGGTTTTAGAAATGTCATTGTCAATAATTTAGTTTTCTTCCAGCAGTAGGAGAGGAAGAAAACAAACGTTATAAAGTGGGTTATCACTATCTGTTAAGAATAAAGAACTTGAAGACCAGGGAGAGGTGTGGGGGTCTGAGGGAGATAAGGTGCCAGCTTCCAAACCTACGGAGTCCCACCTGGGGTTTCTGTCTTTGATGGAAAGTCATGAGAGTTTGGCAGCTTCAGCCAAGTATCCAAGTGCTCTTGTAATTGCTTCACAACCCCCCGCCCCCGAATCAATCTGACACCAATGTGTGTCAGAAATAGCAGAGGCCCAGGGCTAAAGCAGCAGGGTTGATGTTAAGTCAAAATTGACTTTCACAGCTCCTAGCTACACTGTCCCTGGCTCTTGAAGCCAGAGCACTCAACCGCCCCAACAGAAAGCACTAAAACTCATCTTCAAAGTGTTAATATGAAAAGAAGGAAAATGCCATCATCTTACATTATCAGCACCTTTAAAAGGGATAAGCGCTTCCTTGACAGATGATGTATAGTGCAACTGCTGATAATTTAACAGTCAGTCTCCTTTCTTTATTTCACATAATCCAGAACCAATTAAATTACAAGGAGGCAAACTAAAATCCAGTCCCCCAGTGCCCTGTAGTGTTTCTGCAAACACAGTCTGGGTAATTTAAGGCCTCTTCCATGTGATGGTTGCCTCTGCCTGTTAACACATTTTGCTTACCGATCTGATCCATCCTAAGCAAGGTTTTCTCCCCACCTGAATTGTATGGGTCACCCAACATGCACTGAGGTGTTTCAGTCTCCTCAGGAAGGATCATTGAAAAACATCAAGTATTATTTCAGGACAGCTGTGAATTTATGCTGGGATACAATGATGCGGAACCATGACATGGAATGAAGTGACTGGCAGGAAGAGGGGCTATTGAGGGCCACACTTAAGTATAAGAAAAGCCAGGAGACAATTGGAGTCCTGCTTTTTGTGGTGCCTCATATTCTATAATGCATGGGTCATTTTCATCAACCTCTCCAATACAGGAATAGAAATGGGAAGCTGCTTGCCAGTGAATTCCCTTCTCTGACAACTCCAAGAGCTTGAGATGTTGTTCTAAGCTCAGTTTCATCCCATTACTCTAGTTATACCCTGTATCCTAGGATCACTTTAAACTATTTCTTTCTCTCCTTGGGATGAAACTCTCACTGACTTAAATGGTACAAGGATTTCAGCCTTTGTGTATGTATGCTTCAAATAAATGAAAACAGTTACTATATATGCTTTTTTGGGTCATCATCTGACCAAGCTATACATATTTAGTCTGTTAGCCTGTCCTCCTGAATCAGTCCTTCCAGCCTAGAGTTGTATTTTGGGAGTTTCATCTTTAAAGCTAACACTGTGAACAACTTGACAACACATTTGTATGACAAATGAAGGTATCTGAGCCTGTCACCAATGTTTAGAGTTTGTTTTCTCCACTTTGCATGCATTTTATGCTCAGATAATTAGAAAATAACTTCTTCATACATTTTCCATGGCAGGGGGAATATGATACAGCTTAAGTATAGACATATCTGAAGACTCAATTGAAAGAGAAAGGAATCTATTTCCCATAGAAAGAAATAGTGCTGGAAAGCAGGAAGATTAAAGATTAGCCACATTCCTCACCAGAGGTAGTTGCATTCCACTGATAGTAACATGATTAGTAAATATGTTTATGCATAGCCTTTTGGATACCTTGGAATTAAAGATGCCACTCTCAGTATAAGTTATCACAACTTTACTCATTCAGATATTAATATCTGTGATTATTATTTTCACTTGCAAGACTGAAGATATTATTGCAGGGAGTCTGTGAGCAGGGTATCTATCTAATCTATCTATCACTTATTCATCTGATCCAAATAATCACTGTGATTACATAACCTGACAGTTGTAGCAAATTGATCTTGATCTCTGCAAACAAATTTGAGCCTTGGAGTTGCTCACTTTGACTGCCTGTCATTTGAAGTGTGTGATTGGTTACCTAAGTCACATGGTATTTTTTTCTGTTCCCCGACTAGATGGATGAAACTTTTAAAGTAAGAAAATAAGGAATATGGAATAAAAAATAGACTTATCCATGCATGAATGCCCTTGTCCACAGTAAAATATGTATTCATATGAAGAGGAGCATTTCCTCAAACACATATGCAAATAACAAACCTATTTGTAGGCAAGTTCCTGAATATCAAGGAGTAGGAAGACAGGTGAAGTAAACAGCCACTGTAAATTTAAAGTAACGTCACTGACTTGGCAGCATATGAACAGCTCTGCTCTCTGTCAGTGTCTCCATCTAGGTGTTTCTAATGTTCCCATCAATGTGGTGGTATCTGAGCACATCTTTGAAAATTTCCTTGCGAAAGCCTTGCTAACACACGATTCTGTGCTGTGAGGAATAAGCATGTGTGCTCCTAGCTGGAGCACAGCCAGGACACTACCAGATGGGAAACTTAACTTTCTCCTCTCAGCAGGTTCAGTTTTCCAGAGAGTCATTTATTCTCATCAGATCTGGCCTGAACCCGCAGTGAGTGCTTGGGGCCTGAAGCACAAGTGATTTACAGCTAATGACTCAAGCTCTCTCTCTCTCTAATTTTGGGTCCCAGTGTAGAAGTGGTCAACTGTTTGATTCCCTCCTCTTCTGGCACAGTGAGGCCCCACAAATCATCTTTCCCGTCATGTGTCTATGGGGCTTTTGTATGCTGCTGGCAATGGAAATCAGAATCCTAAGGCTCCTTACATAATTTCTCACATACTGTCAAAGGAGCATTAACTGAGGCAGAAACTGTAATGGACTATTCTTTTCCAGCTGTGCTGGAAGCCTATATATTCTCCTGATGCATTAAGAGGGGAGAGAGAGGATACCAAAAAAATCCATGGATTACAGCTGTCAAGCTTCAACCTGCTCTCAGAGAATGAAATGGAAGACTTCTGGGAATGGGCAGACTGGTTAGTTCAAAGGAAGTAATGACTTGAGCCTTCTCCCCAAACCAAACAGACAGCACAAAGGGCTTTCACAGAATGACAGATGTTATAGGTGGAAAAGACCTATTAGATCTGCCAGTCCATTTCCCCTTCCCTGCCTAATATTGCAGGATTGTTCCCGGCCGTACATTCCCCAGAGCATCAGGCAGTCTAGTTTTAAATGATCCAAGCAAATGGGCTGCTGCAGCTTCCTTTGGGGAGATTATTCCACAGTCCCAGTAAATCTTGACATTAAGAATGTTTCCTGACATTCGTGCTGAATTTTCCCAAGCTCCATTTCATCCCCTTCATCAGTCTGAAGAACAAGCTCTGTTAACTTTTTTTCTTTTCAGGTTTTTTCTTCTTTCTGCAGTTACAGCCAGGATGAGAAGCAGAAGGTGCTAATCCTTCAAGAAAGATTTTTTCTTTTCATATTTCCGGCACAACTAGAATGCAGAAGAACTGGAAATCTGACTAGAATATATTTGCTCATAAGATTTCAAGTTTGATTCCCAGATTGCCTGCACTCACCTATCAGTCAGATCATACTCCCACGTGAATCAGATCGGTGTTGACTTCCCTTTTGAGTGCCTCCACTGTATTATCCTTACCTTCAGAGTCCTGCAAAACTATGCCTCAGTCCATACCTTGGATGTGATTTCTTCATGCATGACAGTTTGGCTCATCTGTTCCTTATCTCACTCCCATATTCATGTCTTCTATCATGCTTCCCTCTATCAATGGACTATCCATTCCCAGTATATCAGGCCCCTGCTCCATACCATTCAAATCCCTCCTGAAGACTTATTTCCTCCTTAGAAGAGAAAACATTAATTCTGATCAGTATATGGTGATAGGGTGGGGGGAGTGCATGAATAAATATAATGCAACATGACAAGCAGATATTTACACATATATTCAACATTCTAAGTCAGCATTTCCTCTGGGATTCACCACTGCATCTTTTCTTACAGATATTAAGCTCCTCTGGGCAGATCCTGTCATTATCTATTTCATATGGAGGGCCAATTCCATGCTTAACAGATAATAAATAATCATCACATTTAATTAATGAATAGACACTAGAGGGTGCAGAATTTTAAATAAAATAATTAGAGTCTGAACTGATATTTGTCATTGATGTCATATATCCATCTAATTTCTTCTTTCTTCCAGGAGGCCAAAGTCAACAGCAACAAAAAAACCCAGATATTTCAGTTGCAACTGGTGCCAGAGTGTTTGCATTTCATGATCTGTGTCTCTCTTCCCTTGTGTTATTAAAAACATAAAAGGCAATATAATGTTTGGTTGGGAGTATTGAACCAGTGTCACCCAAAAGAGTCTGGTATTATTTGTGTGCAATTACTATCCATCTTTCTGTCGCCTCATCCCTCACCAAGGGAATGTACATTGTGACTATAGTCAAGTGAAACCCTGAGTGTCAGCTTGAGGGTACATAGCAGTGATACTACCACGTATTCAGAAAAGCATATTTGATCTTTCATTTAAACTTGTCAACAAACATAAAGGCTTCTCTCTCTGCAGCTTTTCCTCCTGCATCTTTCTCAACTATTCTCTCTCTCTCTCTTCAATGATATTGGCACCCACACAAATAAATCTATTGGATATTTTGGGTTGCTGAAACAGACAGAGGAGCAGATGGTATCAGAGGCTAATGGGAGAGCTTTGTAGAACCTCCAGAATAAAAGAAAGAGGGGAATAAAAAAGCATTGTTAAAAATCCCAGCATTGAGTGCAGAAAACAACAACAACAGGAAACACCTCCAAAATTTGCCTCCAAATTAACCCTTTCACTGTGGAATGCCATCATACATACCGGAATGTTGACATTTCAGTGAGGACATATATATATATATGAGTAAATCTTCAGCTGGTGTGAATTGGCTTTTAAATTCTACATTTAATAATAGACCTGATTATGCCATTGACAGTGTGTAGGCAGCGTGCTGTAACTGCACAGAGCTCAGCTGAAATCATTGGGCTTCACATGGATGCAGCACCCCACTGACGTGCTAGCAATTTGCAGAATCAGGGACACAGTTGTTATGAAATATACTCCACCAAACAAAGATACATATGGGTATTGTACATGCACCAGAGAAATGCCGTGTTTCTGAGAAAGAAGAATTTTGCCCTTCATCTCCACAGAACTGTTGTGATAACTGATCCTACAGCTTTACTCTAATTGTGCACTCAACTGTAAGAAGAGAGTGTAAGTTCATAAGATGCTGCAATAACCTATAACCACCATAGGAGCTGACTCTGTGGGTGCTCCGGGGCTGGAGCACCCACAGGAAAAAAATGGTGGGTGCTGAGAACCCACCAGCAGCCCCCCCATACCAGAACCTTCCCCTCCTCCCCAGTGCCTTCTGCCTACTGGTGGACCCTACTGATCAGCGCCTTCTCCTCCCACCCAGCACCTA
This sequence comes from Dermochelys coriacea, assembly GCF_009764565.3. Classification (NCBI taxonomy): domain Eukaryota; kingdom Metazoa; phylum Chordata; order Testudines; family Dermochelyidae; genus Dermochelys; species Dermochelys coriacea. The sequence continues at coordinate 91,616,247 of NC_050073.1, read as the reverse complement.
CCGCTTGCCACAGATCAGCTTTTTCGCGGTGTCAGGAGGTGCTGGGGGGGAGCAAGAGTGCAGCGCACTCAGAGGAGGGGGCAAAATGGGATGGGGAAGGGGCACGGCAGGGTAGAAGCGGGGATGGGAAGAAGCAGGGCAAAGGTGGAGCCTTGAGGGAAGGGGTGGAGTGGGGGCTGGGCCTGGGTAGAGCCAGCGGGGAACACCCACTGGCAAATTAGAAACTCGGTGCCTGTGATAACCACAAATCTTGATGGGAGAAGGTACGAAAGGGAGACAGACTGAATGAGTCCAAATAACAAGGCCCCCTGATATAACTCAAGGACTGTGTTAGGTGTGGAACCAGAAATTGGTGACCTAAAATTGGTGTGTCAGAAACTAGGCTTAATTGGTGGACAAAATAGTAGATGAGTGAGTGGATGGCAATTCAGCCCACCATGCACTTTGTGGGTCCTTAAAGAAAGAGACTTTAGGGAGAAAAGTTGGCGACTGGAGCAAGCTGCACCATCCTGGCTGCCATTGCCACATCTCCTTGAAACCTAGGCTTTTGTCTTCATGATCCTGAGAGATGTCCTGACTAAACTGAGCCAAAGAGAGAGAGACAGATGCCACTGCCACCTATACGGGCTCCAGCTGAATCCCAAACACCACCTGGGATCGGACTTTAACAACAACAGCAACAACAACTGCAGCTCATCTCAACTAACTTCGTTCCCCCGCAAGGACAATTATTACCGTCTTTGATACCATCTAAGAGTCTGTAAAATGAGGGGGGCTCCGTCTAAAAAACTCTCTCCAGCAAAAGGGAAATGAGGCAAAAGATGTTGTTAAAATGAAAACCTTACTTAATATTTTACATTTCAAATGGTTTAACTGTTTTTCCTTATTTTCTTTAATAAAAGGTTAAAAGGATGTTTAAGGGTGTGTTTGCCATGGTACTAAGCAGGCTGAGGTCTCTGTGTACCAACCCCCAAACTTTGTTTGAAACTGTTTAATGTTGGACAGTGACTGCATTATGACAAAACCTTTGGCCCATATATTCCATCTCAATTAATACAATAGAACCCAGCAGGAATAACAGAAGGAAAGTCCCTCCACAACACCACCTTACTTTTCAGATGCATGAGTAGTGTTCTCTATATAAGTCTTGCCTTCGTGTGGTTGACGTCAGAGACAAACTCTCTGGACTTTCTGTTTAGAGTGTCTCAGTCAAGGTGGTGACTGTCTGGTTTCCAGTGATTTTTCATGGAGCTCCTCTTAAATACTGGAAGTGAGACATCTTAGAATAATGACAATACAAAAACTTCAACCTATTCTCCTGTGATGTTTACAGTCTGTGATGGGAGCTTGCCAGTACAATTGGTTGAAAATGGTGAATATTTGTTGTGATTAAAAAAAAAGTAATGAAAACATGGAAATTTCAAAGAATTTTGACCAGTTTTAGCTGTAATGTTGTGCCTGGCATGCATGCAACCACTGTCCTTTTCTGGATGTGGTCATAACTATTCAGAGGTTTCCCATTGAATTTCTTTCACCCTCTAATGTCTGAAAACCAGTGAAAAGGATATAATCTAGAGCTGGTTGAAATTTTTCAAATTATTTTTTTTTAAATTGTGTAATCCTTCTGCCAAGTGGAGTCGGCAGCAACAAGGGCTGGGGTCAATGTCTAGGGGTTCCTTACAACACAGAACTCGTTCAAACCCCCCACCCAATAATCTGGGGAAATTAAACACTGACCTGGGCACCTGCAAGAAGCAATGTACTTGCAAGTACTGAGTCTGTGTATAGCAAAGAAAACTTATTATTTAAAAAAAAAAGGTAAAGGAACGGGCATTAATTTGGGGGAAAAACACAAGCATGATTCAGACACATATGATCATGAGGAAAACACCCACCGCAGAGTATAGTGGGAAATGCCTTTTGCCTCAGTTGTGAAAGTCTTAGAAACAGATGTTCCTTTAACATGCCACTCCCCTCTACCTCCACTGCACCCCACTCACACTTGCTGTCCTTGGTTAGCGAAGACACATAGTTCGAAGTTGTATTCACATGAGTTCTTCTCCCACCATCCTGGGGGGTGGGCAAAGCATTGAGCAATGCCTCAGCTGCTACACTGTTCCCTCTCATCACTACTCACTGCTGTTCACTCCATCATTCACTCCACTACCATTGGCTGCTGCATCGGCACTTTCTCTGCTGCCACCAGTCTTGCTATTGCAACCCCTGTGATGTCTTGAGGTCCCCTCACTTAACACAGCTCTCACTGATTTCAGCAGCTAGTGTGGGGAACCTCACTGCTAGTGCAGGCTGGGCAGTCTCTTTCTCTCAATAAAAAGGCTGTCCCACAGCAGGTTTAAGGCTTAGCACTTAGTCCAGGTTATCAGTGATTTCAGCTCTAGTGATCATTTAAAAAAAGAAAAGGAGTACTTGTGGCACCTTAGAGACTAACAAATTTATTATTTTTAATTTATTAAATTTGTTAGTCTGTAAGGTGCCACAAGTACTCCTTTTCTTTTTGCGAATACAGACTAACACGGCTGCTACTCTGAAACATTTAAAAAAAGACTCTCAACTGAGTTTAAGCAGCCCTGTCTTTAAACAGTGGAGAGAAGAGGGTCAAATTGTGTCTAGGGCTCTTTGGGCAAAACCAAGTACAAACACTTGTCCCGATTCTCTCTTATCTCCACCGGCCTTTTGCAGCCCATCCCCTGCTTAGAGAATGGAGTTCAGTTGAGGGTAACTCCCTCAGTCAGGGCATGCCAAGCACAGTTCTGAGGCCCTTTACTCACACCAGAAGGGTAACAACACTTTATTACCCCTGCACCCAATACCAAAGTGATTTTCAATTCAACACCAGCCAATAGTGGGCAAAGCAGTTCCATCATGCTGTGCGCGTAAGCAGAGTAGGTATGTCTGTGCAAACAAAGTCAGTTCCTGGATTCTTTTCCCTCAACTCATCAGTAGATGTCAGCGGAGAGCTCATTCAGATCCTGCTCACCACTGAAAATTTGCCTTTTTTAAAAAATGAAAATTTTGCAGAAAAAATAATTTTCTTGATTTTTTGAGTGGTTTTGCCCCAATAAAAAACATAAAGTAGAAAAGTTTTCAATTTCAGTGTTTCCTTTTTTTCTACCTTTCTCCCTCTCCAGCCCTTCTTCCTCCCCACCCTTTATCTGTAGTAAAATGGAAAAAAGAAAACATAAAAAACTAAAAGTTTCAGGAACATTTTTCACAATTTTTTTAAACCAGTTATTTTTGAAAACTTGAAAAACAAACAGTTAAAAATATTCAGGAAGTCTTTTGAAAAATATTTTTATTTTAGTCAGCTCTAATATAATCAATTATTTATAAACTATTAACTCACGTGTTACAGCAAAAAGTCTGTTCAAGTATTAGCATATTTAAAGAACTGAGTTTTCTGAATCAGGAGGTTCTTAGACCAGAGCAATGGTGTCCTGGCCAATGATGGCGTTTCCTACCTACCACAGTACAAATAAATAATAATAATAATAGGACAAGATTGCTCTGATGTCAATTATTTTTCCAAATTGATATCAAAGGAGATTTCAACAGAAAACTAATTGCAAATACACTATATATAGGATGATCATACTTTCTGTATTTTAAAGGTAGCAGCTATGTTGCATGTTAGTCTGTATCTGCAAAAAGACATCCTTGGTCCCTAATATCCTGCAATCCATTAAAGAGCTACTCAGAAACATTTGATCACATAAATAGAGTACAGGTGGGATTTTCATAAGCACCTAGCGTTGGCTCAATTTTTGCTCCCATTCACAGTGGTGGGAGTTTTACCATGAACATTAGTGGAAACTGAGTTAGGCCAGAGCTGAGCGCTTTTGAAAATGCCATCCAATATTTTCAAGCAATAATCATGTAAAATGGATGATTTTGTAACAAACCATTGTGGGGTGATATCCTTTAAATTTAAATTTTTTTCCTGTCAATATGTAGCATTTTTAATCCAGGCATTTCAAAGCACATCACAGACTTTAATTCTCACAATCCCCCATGTGGCAGAGAAATAGAAGGAGTAGCTGGGTAAATTCAACTGAGGCACAAGTGATTTGACAAGATCATACCACAAGTTAATGGCAGAACCAGGAATCATACTCAGGAGTCCTAACTACCCATCCCATCCCACACTCTGATCATGAGGCAGCAGACCAGATCCTATGGTTTCAAAGGCTTCAGGCTGTCATGGAGAAAAGAAAAAGAACCAAAAGCCAATAACTAGTGATTAATTCATATTGCATCTCTAATATGAAACTCAAAAGTGTGGGAAAGGCTCCGGAACATAGACCTTTCAATTCTCTCTCCAAGCTGACCTAAAAAAAAGCCGGTGTGATCCTTAATTCATTTATTATTTATTTATTTATTTATCTTGATGGAAGTTATTTTCCAAGAGAAATTGAATTGCACAGAGTGACCTCAGATGTTTCATTCACTTTAATTCCCAGCCAATGTCTAATCAATGGTCTGTTAGAACCAACAGACTGAACTCATTGCACCTGGCCAGAGGAAAATGTGATCTTGCTAGAGATTTTCATGGAGATCTCTACCTTTACATTTTTCCTTGAGGTGAGTGGGGGCCTTTTGAACTTTATTTTGGGGCTGGAGAGAACAAACTAAAAGTAACAGCCTTTAGGATTCTGTGGGAAAAGTTCATGAATATCTAAACTCCAGGAAACTAATGATTTCCAGGTGTGCATCACCAAGTTGCTCATCATTAATTAATTAGCCAGCTGGCCCAGTTTCTCAGTAACAGAAGGACAGCACAGACATTGCCCCAAGTTAGGTTTGACTTCCACATCCAACTGTCTGACTCAGATCAGGGAGCACAAGGAACATCATGCTAAAAAGAGACCAGCTCCCTGCATACAAACATCATGTTGAAAGCCTAGCAATCAAATTATCCCAATATTAACCCCTAAGTGCTCAAAGAATACCATGGGTAGCATAGTCACACAGATTGAATGCACCCATCAAACTCAGCATCCATGCTAATGAAATTCACATGGGTAAAATCTACATGCAGCACTACAAATCGGGGGTTGAAGTAGAAATGACTGAATCATTTGGGATAAAACACAAATTCCCCATCAGAAAAATCCCTTTTCATCAAACATTTGTTGAGGTCTTTAAAGAGTTAGTTTAGTTATTTTCATTATTACTTTTTTTTATTTTCACAGCTCCCTCCACACTTGGGAGGTACCAGCTAGAAGGAGAAGGGCTGAAACACCATGATTCCAGGGGCTGTCGTTTTGGTAATTCTGGTACTGTGGAAATCAGGTAGTTCAGCAAATCTCCCAAGAAAGTGATTTCTGGGATACATTAAAATATGGACATCTAAAATGTGTGTGGAGTAATTTGGAGCACTAGGATTACATTAGAGAGGCCCTCCATGTTTAGGATTATGGATCGCCAGCCTCCAAGGATTCCCCACCCACAGCAGATCCACCTTCCTGTGTGTTGAACTAGCCAGTTAGCAAGTCAGTAATTGCTTAAGAACATGAGAGCTGAGCACCAATGCCTGAGCTAAACCTGCAGCATTTGGGAGCATCTGGGTCTTCCCTGGGGCACAAGAGAAGAAGACACCCCAGGAACACACTGCCTAAAAGCATGAAGGCATTAGTGCCAGCTCTGCAATTTCATGCGTAAGGTGATATTGATCCTGCTGTAGCCAGTCTTCCCTATGACAACCCGCTCTGATTGGCTGCTGTCATTCCTTCCCTGACTGCTGGGGAAGAGCAGCCAATCAGGGCTGCTGCAGGCGGCAGGAGGGCTCTCCCCTCACTCCAGTCAGGGGCCCAGATAGATTTTGGGGGTGGGAGGAAGCTTCTGACATCATTCTCACAGGAGTGGGGTGGAGGGAGAAGAAAGAGCTCAGCAACTCTGAGTGGCTGTGCTCCCTCCTACCTCTTCCCTTCTTGTGCACACTGGGTCAGTCTGCTCCCTGCTCCTTCCCTCTCCTTCTCCATCCCTGCAACACCAACCCAGGGAAGGGAGAGCGGGAGAGAAGAACCCCTGGTGCTGCAGGATGAGCAGAGATGCACTAAGGGGCAGATGTGGAGTTGGAGAGCAGATATTGGGCTGGGATAGGTGCAGATTAATTAAACAGAATCTGGGGGATTGTGGAAAAGCTGGAAGCGTCATTTTATACAGTCTTTTAAAATGTGATCTCAGTTGGATCCTCCAGAGAGAGCTCCCGCAATAGGAGCCAAAAATCACCTTACTTTATATATTTAAAAGAGTTGGCAACACTAAGTTGTTCCAGATGTGCACGCACACCCACACCCACTGGGGTTGGGCATTGGAAGCTCAATAATTCAAAAAGACAGATAGGGAAAAATTAGATTAAACAAAATCTCATGATTTGGGGGCCAGATTCATTATTTTGGGGGACCTGACTCATGATTTTTTAATTTTGGGGGTGGCAACCCTGTGAAGGAGAAATGTCCATTTTATAAAACCTTTCATGTTGAACGATTTCAGAGCGTTTCACAAACTGTACACAAAATCACTCTTTATAAGCAGAGCTGGTAGCATGGTCAGTCAACTTGTGGAACTCCTTGCCAGAGGATGTTGTGAAGGCCAAGACTATAAAAGGGTTCAAAAAAGAACTAGATAAGTTAATGGAGGATAGGTCCATCATGGCTATTACTCAGGATTGGCAGGAATGGTGTCCCTCTGTTTGCCAGAAGCTGGGAATGGGTGACAGGGGATGGATCACTTGAGGATCACCTGCTCTGTTCATTCCCTCTGGGACACCTGGCATTGGCCACTGTTGGAAGACAGGATACTGGGATAGATGGACCTTTGGTCTGACCCAGTATGGCCATTCTTATGTTTTTATGTTCTTATGTGCCTTTTGCCATTCCAGAGAAAACCTGCTGAAATTTGGCTAGGTAATAAGTGTCTGAAAAAAAAATTGCAGCTCAGTAGATACTTGTACAGTAGAGACTTGCTAGAGTCTAACAAATTTATTTGAGCATAAGCTTACATGAGCTACAGCTCACTTCATTGGATGAAGTGAGCTGTAGCTCATGAAAGCTTATGCTCAAATAAATTTGTTAGTCTCTAAGGTGCCACAAATACTGTTCTTTTTGCGGATACAGATTAACACAGCTGCTACTCTGAACCTTGCTAGAGTTTAGCAGCTTAATTCTGCAAAAATTCCATCGACAATGAACATGCTTCAGCATCTCACAGCTTCTATATGCTAGCCAGAGTGCACGTGTGCCAAGCCCCCAGACCATCTGAGCATGCTCTATCTGGAGATGTAATTGCTGAGCAGGACTTTAACAGTAACTGCTCCACCTTGCAACCAGGGACCATTGTGGTGCTAACACCAGAACTGAGAGCAAGGAGACTGTCTCCTCTGCATTCTCAATGGTCATTGGCTGATGCCCAGACATCATGGAATAGAAGGAGGAGGCATCCTGACTCAAATGCAGAGGAGTGAGGAACAGAGAGCCGTGGGAGGGGGAAAGGAGCAGAGGGGTATAGCATGAATAGGTGCATGCAGGGACAAGAACAGGAGACAAGGGGGTAAATAGAAGCCAAAGGCAATTGACCAAAGCAGAAGGGATGCAGGAGAACAAGGACAAAAAGGTTTATAACCTCTAGAACACCATCTCTATAAATAACTGACCCAAATCCCCAGAACCTTTCCAGGGCAATGTCAGAAATCCTAACCCAGATCAAATGCTGCCCCTCGGGCCCATCTCTGTTAATGATCCATCGCTCAGTGTGGGGTCAGGGAGGCCTTCCAACCTCACCTTTCCCCTTCACATACACACACACGCACACACACACACACACGGAGTGATCTCTCAGGAGAGCTGGAAAATGGACAGTCATCTCAACAAACCTTTTTTACATCCATTCAAGAGACACCCCCACCCCCGCACTACTTACCTAGCATTCCCCTGCTTTGTCATTAGTTCTGTATCAGCAGTGGTAGAGCAAGGGAAGGGTTCTGGCTGCTCCTCTCTTGGTCACAGCTGGATATTCTGAGGCTGAAGGACAAAGTCTGGTTTCACAGAAACACCTGGAGAGGTGAGATCATAAGCACTGTAACACTCCATTGATCAGGACAATTGCTCTGAAGAACTTCTGATCCCTGAAATCGCTACATTTTGTCTGACCTCACAATGATAATCACAGTCCTGTTCCCTTCTCCCAACTGACTTCCATCCCCACTGGCTCCATCTCTATAAAGAGCTGGACCAAAATCCCAGAGCAACCATTCCATCTCCTTGGGATATCAGGAATCTGCATTCTGTTTGCAGAAATGTCTTGATTCAAAACATTTTTTGAAACAAAAAATTAAAATTGTTGAAACAACACATTATGACCTTTTCAGAATGAAAAGTTTCATTCTCTGGTTTGAAACAACTTTTTATTTCAAAATTTCAGTTAATTTCTAATAATAAAATAATAAATAATAAAAGTTAAAAAAGTTAAAAGGTTAAAATAAAAATAAACATTTTGAAATGATCAGAATGAAATGTTTTGAACAACCCAATCTACAACATTTTTTTGATGATCATATCATGAAAAAAATTGAGATTTTTGACTTTTCATCCTGATTTAGGATGGGAAAAGTTTTGAAACCTCAAAAACTCTTGCGGGAACAGAAAACCATTTCCCACGCAGTTCTAATCCTAAACCTCTCTGAGTCTCGGTTTCTCCATAGGTAAAATGGCAATTACGATACTCCACAGTCCCACTGGAATATTGTAAGGCAGGATCCGTTAATGAGCATAAAGTATTGTGGAGATCTGAGTGGAATGTGCCCAAGAGATAGAAGGCATTAATAGTACAGGATCATTAATTTGCCTCATATGGCAAATACAAATAGGTGGCCACAACCTGTAGGTATGACAGATATGGTTATGACATCCATGCAAAAATCAGGTCCTGTGTCTCTGTATGAAATATTTGATAAAGGAAGCCAAATGTCACCAAACATTATTCTAAGCAAGTCCTACTAAGGTACCATACTGCTACTGAGGGGAACAGGTAATAACGTTATTTGAAATCAATGGCTATACATCAACTTACTTTCAACTCTGATCATCTCTGAAGAGTTATGGGGATTTTAGTTTAAATGTTCAGCCTTCAAAGTCTCTGGGCAGAATGAGGAATACCTACTTAGTCCAGAGTTACTGTAGTGGAACATCATTTAAAGGATAAAAAATAAATCATGAGTCAGATCCTCAGCTGGTATACATGACTTCATAAATCCATTGACACTTGTGGAGCAACTCAATGCTATCAGCTGATACTCTGGCCCCATATCATTAACTATATCTATATATCAATATTTTCCTCTTTTCTAACATTTCAGATTGGTACAAATTGTACAAATTATGCAGATTAAATTCACTTTTCACCAAACTTGCAGTTTAAGTTTTTGCACTTTGCCTAGATGGGAGAATAAATCAAGACTACTCAGTTTCACCTTCTGATTTCCATGTAGTATCGTTGTTGCATTGGGGTTTCCAACAATGTAGGTGGGCAAATATAGCAGCACCGTGTTTGTGAATATTCTTGCATCTAAAACTGTCCAGTTTCTTTTAGTGTAATTCATCAGTCCATTTAGTCCTGAACATTTTGATTAGAAAAAACACAGGTTATGCAAATACTCATGAGATTGCATGTTCCTGAGAGTCTCTGTACCAAACATAAACTCAGAGTCATTTTGAAAAGCTGTTTGTTCTTTGTGCAATAGAGTTATTATTTATTTAGATTAGTCTGCAGATAGATTAGTCTGCAGTTTAGGTCCTCCAGTCAGAGAACAAAAAGCATATCTTGTGACTTAGATGGCAAATCATACAATGAGGATATCAAATAGGGCCTAATCCAAAGCCCTCTGAAACCAGTGGCATGAGTCCCATTGTTTTAATCAGGATTTGAACTAAGCCTACGATGAATAGGGCAGAGGCTCGCAAATCTTTTCATACTAAGGGTTTTATCATTAAAATTTTTCAGAGAGAAGAGAAGGGTACCTGACCCAGCCCCACAGAGTAGCCTCCCTGTGTCCTCCTTCTAACCATCTTCAACACCCTCATGGCACCTTTTCAAACTGATGGTCCCTTGAACTGGAGGGATCTCGGTGCAGCTCCTTGCCTAAATTCAACCATGCATTCCTAAACCAGTTAGAGGGGTTGGTAGAGACCATGAAGAATTGCTGCCTGCATCCTGGGGATGGAGTACGTCTGCCTGTGCAGAAACCCAGACAAACTGTACATTGCTGCTAGACTGGGGCAAAAATGTAAAGGGTTCCAGTGAAACTGCATTTGCCTGTTTTGTTTAATCTTCTTTGGGGCAAGATTAGAGATTTGTGCTTGAACTGTTTGCTTTTCTCCTTGTTTTTATACATTTAGCAGTCTAAACTCTCCCCTTTTTAATCTGAGGTGACTTCTGGGGTTTCCCTATCAAACACAGATACAAGGTGACACTATATTATGCTTTGTCAGAAAGCTGGCATTTCAAATATTAAAACGATACCCTGTAGTCTGCAGCCATTTTATAATTTTTGCACGAAGACCTTGTCAGATCTCATAAATTAAACAGAGATGGGCCTGGACAGCACTTGAATGGAAGCACTCCAAGGAAATACAGGGGAGCTGCAGGAGCTGGGGATGATTATTGGGGATAGTGCTCTTTCATATAAGCCAGTAGTGAACCAGTGCCTCAGACAGGTGCTAACGATCTAATCTATCCTTTACTAAAATGCCCATCACTCTGGTATGCTAGGGAGAAAGGCCTCAGGTACTGGCCTTTAGATGTGATGGCAAAAGGAGGCTTTTTAGCCAGCCACCTGTACTCTGTTGAGATTCTGAGGCACTAAGACATAGGCACTGTAGGGCTATGCTTAGGGAATCCAGCCGCTCATGTGAAACTGATGAAATAGTGTCTGCCTGAGTATGCAAACAGTCTGAAACAATAGCTCTGAGAGAGGAGCTGCTGCATTCATCTCTATGGGGTATTAATGCTTAGATCCACTGCTCTGGGAGGCCCTGCCAGTGCCACCCCAACAGAAGACTGTGTGTTGCAGAGTACCTTAATATGGCCTTGAAGTTCCCATGGTAATTTGCATACAAACAGAGATATTAGTCTGGCAAAATTCCACTCTGGGTAATTAAATTCTCTCTCCCTACCTTCCCTTCTGTCAAATTGTTAAGCAGCTACTGCATTGCAGTCAGAGGCGGCTGCATTTCAGCAATGGATTTACAGTTTCCTACGTCCAGTCTGTAAAGTTCTTTGGGATCCTTGGAAAGAAAGGGGTTGTATAATTTCAAGATAATTCTCATATCTCTGCCTATGTGTGCTGTGGTTAAGACTGATATTCCCTGGCACAAAGAAGGTACCACCTTGCCCTCTGGGCAGCTGGAGGCCTAGGCACCATGGTGGTATGCTACCCAGAAATGCAGATAGCTTATTAGATTAATTAGCCAATAAGTGCCTTGTGGGAAAAGAGGGAGAGATGGGCATGTCTTAACCTATCTAGTCCAGTTGTGGACATCTGCCCTGTCTGGTACATATCCCTCTCTCCAGCCTGGCACTTGACTGAGAGCAGAATGGCTGTGGAGAGGGTAGACAGAATGCCAGTAGTGATATTTTCCCTGCTTGCAATACAGCCTATTAGATCTGTGTTCCATGTCTAACATAAAGTGCTTTAAGCTGCACGAAAAGTGCTAAATAAATGGCCTGTTACAGTTTGACAAACAGAGTTCCTCGTTGCCTGGCTCTGAGAAGGGTGGTGATTCAGCCACTGCCAATGCAAATTAACAAAGCCAAACCAAACCCCCCACTGTGTTAAAAGGCACCGCACCACCCTGCACAGGCTTTACATTAAAAACCGCCTTGCTGCTGCCAGCAGTGAAGTAAGTAATTCTGATAAAAGAAATATGCTGTATCACTCACCCTGTCCTGGGTGAGTGAATGGCTAGAGTACATAGTTACAGCACCCTCTGGTGGCAGATAAAATCTTCAGCTGAGCTGTACCTTGTGCAGGAATTATGCAAAAGAAAGATGTGTGAAGTTTGCCAGGCTGTTGTCTCTCAGAAGCTTTAGAGAGCTGTGTAAGTACTAACAGGCAGTGAGTTATAGGAGCGTAAGGATTCACATACTCTCTAAAATCCACAGAAGTTACAAGAACAATTCTCGTCAACAGCAAAAAATAATCATATTTCCCATGGATTTGACAAAAGCAAAAGCAAAAGATTTTCTGTCATGTCAAATAGACAGAATTTTGGCAGAGGGAGGTTTCCATAAACAAACATTCCTTTTTTTCCACCTTAAGCAACTGCCCATGTCCTAATTTCACCAGCATGAAAAGCTTTTGATGCATGATAATACAGAGCATTCTTGTAGTGCCTGTTATCTGAGACTCTCAAAGCTCTTTGCACAGATTAACAAATGAAGATTCACTGCTTTCCTGTTAGGCAGGTTGTATTAGCCCCATGTTATGGGTAGATGGAAGCACAGAAAGATTAACAGACTTGTCCAAAGTTACATAGCAAATTGAAGACAGAAAGGAGACTAGACTCCAGAGGTCCTGGTTTCCGGCCGATCCTTTTCACCAGTTAGGCCACACTGGAAACATGAAAGCAAAAGAGAATCATCACAATCCGGTGTGCTCACTATCTGAAGGTGCTGCACATTCAACAGCAACACAGAATATTTCACATGACTCTCCACCAGCAAGGGGACATCAAGGACTTGTCAATTTGTCCTCCTAAATTAGACACATATCCCAAAATCCATGAGTCAGTATTGGTTTCTTTGTAGCTCTCCTGCTTGCCTGAGTCCCATTAACCTTCTCAGCTCAGCAACCCACTCAGCCTTCTGTTTGTGCTATTTCAACCACCAAAACAGGTGTCTGAAGGAGGTGGCTTTAGTTCCAGTACACAGCTCAGAACCCTTTAAATGGCTGCCATGTGCTTTAAAGGAGATGCTGCTATTGCAGTCAGACAATAAACCAGGAGCCAGTTAAGAGAGAAGGCTACGTGCGGTACAGTTGGGGGATTCAGAAAGCCAGTGCATGTATCTTTTAGTTATGTCAATGAAGATTGAAATGGGAGGAAGAGCTCTAATCACATCAGCTGAGGAGGAGGGACAGAGCACATCCAGGTCAGGAGAGGAGGGGGAGCTCTCCTTTTGCTTTTAGCAAAGGAAGGGGAGTTGTTCTTCATCTTTCTTACGTTAAGCCCTAACTATGCCGTGATGCCGCATGACAAATTTGTTGGCTGAGCTTCTGTCCACGTGCATGTTCCAACTTATCAGACAGAGCAAATCTGAAACCCAAAGTCCTCAAATGACTGAGAGAAAGGGTGTTCTTTTGGAGGAGGAACTAGATGGACAGATCCTTCAAGGACAGAGGAACAGCTGCTTAGACTGTGCCTCAGCCTATGCCTCTACTCAGCCACAAAACTGTGTCCTTTAAGGACCCATTCCTGTCTGGTGCTAGCACGGATGACACCTCATAGAAGGTGCTCAGCAGCCAATAGGATTGGATAGCACCAGCTCTTTCCCTCTACCTGTAGGATTAAAATAAAGCTAGCCTCACCCAGTCTCTCCATAATTTGGTGGCCTTCGATTCCAGTAAGTACATTTCTGAGAGCAGTACATTGTCTGCTTTCTTTTCTTCAGAACTGAGTCAGAAGAGATCTCCTCTCATCAAGCCCGTTCATGCCCTCTGCATTCCAAGGTGAGACTTTGAATGGCAACCTTTGTTGCTGAACCCTATATCAGCCAAGCTCCTGACTGAAAGGCAGTTTCAAGCCAAATTCCTCAGAGCGACAGTTTTTACAGAGTAGTAAAGCCAAAGCACAGAGTTAATGAGGAATCTAGGAGACATTAAACAATGTGTACATTCACATTTCAACAGCAGCAAAGGCTGGACTGGAAGGGAGAGCATATTTAAAGTTAGAGTGAAGATGCAATGAGAATTCAGCACGTACATCCAGTGTTCTGTTGCCCAACTGCTGCTCCAGAAGCTGGCATAGACCCCAGAATATGTTAGGGCTATCCCAGCTGTTTTGGGCTGGCACACATGGCCCTTTACTATCCCCTCCTTGCAACCCATTCCCTATCCTGGGAGCAGTGAAAGGGGAGTGGAAGTAGCACTCAGGTCAGCCATAGGGGGCTGATCTAAGTTAAAACATCCCCCAGAACCACTCTAGCTTACATCAGTTGCTGCACCAGACCTCAAGACAGGCAGAATCCAGCTGTGCCAGAGTGGCTTCAAACTAACTCTGCCTTTTCTTCTGAACAGCACCTGCACTGTCACAACTCTCAGGAGGTGCTTCACAGAATATAGCCCAGAAAGGGGTTACATGGCGAGTCCTAGCCTATTCCATTCTAATTATGGAGGGAATTTAGGGAGCCTGACTGGAATGTGGCCAGGTCAGAGATGAATACTGTGTGCAGTTCTGGTCTCCCATGTTTAAAAAGGATGAATTCAAACTGGAACAGGTACAGAGAAGGGCTACTAGGATGATCCAAGGAATGGAAAACTTGTTTTATGAAAGGAGACTCAAGGAGCTTGGCTTGTTTAGCCTAACTAAAAGAAGGTTGAGGGGAGATATGATTGCTCTCTATAAATACATTAGAGGGATAAATACAGGAGAGGGAGAGGAATTATTTGAGCTCAGTACCAATGTGGACACAAGAACAAATGGATATAAACTGGCCACCAGGAAGTTTAGACTTGAAATTAGACGAAGGTTTCTAACCATCAGAGGAGTGAAGTTTTGGAATAGCCTTCCAAGGGAAGCAGTGGGGGCAAAAGATCTTTCTGGCTTTAAGATTAAACTCGATAAATTTATGGAGGAGATGGTATGATGGGATAACGTGATTTTGGTAATTAATTGATCTTTAAATATTCATGGTAAATAGGCCTAATGGCGGGTGATGGGATATTAGATGGGTGGGATCTGAGTTACCCAGGAAAGAATTTTCTGTAGTATCTGGCTGGTGAATCTTGCCCATATGCTCAGGGTTTAGCTATATTTGGGGTCGGGAAGGAATTTTCCTCCAGGGCAGAATGGAAGAGGTCCTGGAGGTTTTTCGCCTTCCTCCTTAGCATGGGGCACAGGTCACTTGATGGAGGATTCTCTGCTCCTTGAAATCTTTAAACCACGATTTGAGGACTTCAATAGCTCAGACATAGGTGAGGTTTTTCGCAGGAGTGGGTGGGTGAGATTCTGTGGCCTGCGTTGTGCAGGAGGTCAGATTAGATAATCAGAATGGTCCCTTCTAACCTTAGTATCTATGTATCTATTACTCAAAAAAGAATGCTTGTAAACTGCCAAGATTTCACATTGGTATCTCAGCCTCAAAACCACACTGGTCAAGAAGAGGTTTGGGGTATGAGAGAGCCTGAGCACAAATGTCGGGGGGACAGGATGAGCAGCAATAGGAGTCCTTCCCTGAGATGCCAAGGTGTAAACTTCTCACTGTGATACAAAAAGAGAGAAAAAAACACAAGAAAACTGGCATGATTCGTCTTGACACTGACACTGACACTGACTCTGTGCATGTCAATAGCAACCCAAATCACCCCAAGAAGATAAAACACATAAAACATCAGCCTCTTATTGCAGAACACTTTAAAAACTATTTTTGTCTTATCAGCAACCAGGTGGGAGAGTTGTGACAATTCTCTGCCTCATGATTAATTACCTGAAATAGTCTCCTATCCTTGCAATTCCAGATGGGTGAATTTAGACTTGGCACTTATCTATAAGCATTTTACACTTTCAAATTGCTCTACACATATTGTCTAACCCAGCCCACACAGCGTCCTATGAGGTAGGTAGATATTGCTATCCAATTTCACAAATGGGCAAATGTGGCACAGAGGGATTAAGGAGCATTTTCCAAAAGTGGCCTTTAGGGTTTCGTGTCTTATATTTGAGCACCCAACTTGGGATTCTCTGGGTCTCATTTTCAGAGATGCTGCTCACCCACAACTGCAACAGAAGTTAATGGGGAGCTGCCAGTGCTCAGCACCTATGAAAACCAGGTCCCCAAATTATCGTAAACTGGACATTAAAAACTGAAACACTCAAAATCAGTGGCTTCTTTTGGAAATTGTTGTCGAAGAGCTCCAGAGTCTGGCATATGAATCATTAAAACACAGAGAAAGAAATTCTACCTGGTTCCATAACAATCATAGTAATAGATCATGTTCACTCAAAGTCATGGCTGGGAAGAAACTATTTCTCATGGGCTGCAAATGCTTGCAACCCATTCCCTTTCTGCTCTTGTAAGCGCTCTAGCAGGAATTTCAAATCCTTTGGAGGGAAGCTATAGAACAGGTTGCAGTTTGGAATAAAAAAATGGGGCAAGCTGGTGTTTTCCACGTGCTGAACAAAGTCATCCAGCACTCTGAGAAAACAGCAGGCGATGTCAGAAGGTTTCCAGTCCGAGTCCTCTTTCCACTGTGTCAGAGTGTGAAGAAAGGATGTCTTTGCATAGTAAGAGCACAGGTGACTTAGTTGCCTGGGATAGTCTTTCTTTAGGGCCTCAAAAAGGCTCTTCATCAGCCGGATACAGGTTTTCCTATGTATAGCAGAGGGAAAAGTTAAATGTATTCATAATCATGACTACTTATCATTATTCCTGATTAACCACATTATAGCACTTTGCAGGGGACCTAGTGCTTTACAGAATATAGCATTTGACATTTAAAAAGTTACTAATTGCTGATATTTCTGTTGTGCTACAGTTCAAACAGATTGGGCCATATTCTGATCTTAGTTACACTGACCTCAGTGCTACTCAGATTCACGGTGGTGTAAGTGAGAGCAGAACTTGCATCCGGTACATTACTCCTGATTCATTCTAGAGGGCGAGACTGAAATATGTTTGCTGGGGAGAGAAGATGCAAAAGTATGTGTAATATCCTTTCTGACTCATGGCCCAGCTCATCTCTCATTAAAGTCAATGAGAATCTTTCCATTGATTTTAGTGAGAGTACGATCAGGCCTTGTGAGTTCTAGGTTGTATTTGGGAGAGTCTGTAGTGGAACCCTCAATTTAAGGGTAACATTTAGTCAATTTGGGAATGTAAATCACACTATGCCACCTGTATGTCCAACCAAAAAAAAAGTGGGGAACAAAGTATTTTGAATACTGAATACTCAAAGCAAACAATTCAATAACCAGCTACAGAATAATGTTTTTTCGGGGAATCCTTTTAAATAACGAGTAAATAGAGAAAATAATACTCTTTCCATGAACAATTCATGAACAGAAAAAGAGGTAAAATGTGTAGAATCAATTGTTTGTTACGAATTATTTGCCCTATTCTAGTATGGATTTTGATTCCACCTGTACTAATGCAAGGGAGCAGGTGTTCTATATCCAGCTGACCTAGCCCTTGTTCCCCAGGGTTACATACCTGCAGCACTTGGTACGATAAGATTCACAGCAGGTTTTAGTGTTGCCATGGTTATTCAAAATCTCCTTTTCAATATGAGAAAAAGAAATTCTCCAGACCTCTGCAATGTAGAACAACATTACATAGCCATCACAATGCCAGGCTCTCCAGGTGTGAATAGACATCAATGGCATTGTCCTAAATCTAGGTCCTCAAATTAAAGCTACTTAAATATTGAAAAGGTATTTAAGGATAATTTAAAGTTATCGTTGCTATTTTCTTAAAAAACAAATAAGGAAATTAGTGTATGAAATACTGGGTGAAGAGAGGAGACAGGTGTTGACGGTTTGGCTGTATGTCCTTTTACAAATTCACAGATTCCAAGGCCAGAAGGAACCATTGTGATCATCCAGTCTGACCTCCTGTGTAACACAGGCCATAGAACTTTACTAAAACAATTCCTAGAGCAGTTTTTTCAGAGAAAACATCCAATCTTGATCTTAAAAATGATCATTGATGGAGAATCCACTACAACCCTTGGTACATTGTTCCAATGGTTAATTACCCTCACTGTTAAACATGTATGCTTTATTTCCTGTCTGAATTTGTCTAGCTTCACCTTCCAGCCATTGGATCATGTTACACCTTGCTCTGCTAGACTGACGCGAGCACATAATTAAATATTTGTTCCCCATGTAGGTACTTATAGACTCTAATTGAATCACCCCTTAGCCTTCTCTTTGTTAAGCTGAATAGATTGAGCTCCTTGATTCTGTAGCTATAAGACATGTTTGCTAATACTTTAATCATTTTCCTAGTTCTTCTCTGAACCTCTCTGATTTGTCAAAATTGATATAACTCAGAGAGGGCATTTTTTTAGATTTGTAATAAGATCTAGGAAATAGCACAGACTGAGTGGGCTCCAGACCTTATGGTGGACAGCAGGACTAGGCAGGTTTCCCAGCTTCAAGGCAGATTTTGGTTCTTTAGTTTATTGTATCCCTCCCATAAGCAGAAAAGTTGTAAACTCTATCTTAATATCAGCACCATAACAGAGAAGTCTGATGAGGTGGATAGAGTTTGTTAGGAAAGGTATTAAATTACCTTTGTCATCGTGCCCACGTGGCTGCTTGGCAACAAAATAAAATGACTTATTCCTCTGCTTGGTTTTCTTCCCCAGCCATTTTTCAACATCCTTCCCTACCCTGCATTAATCAGGCCAGGGGGTTGAGATTTCCAAAGCAGGAACGAGATCTACAGACATGACTTGGCCACCTTTGTCATCCAGCAGCACGACAGTAGCTGCTGGGCTGTTCTGTTTCTTCCTGCTTAGCTTCATTTTCCACCCTGGGAAAGGCACTGGGGAGCCAATAGGCAAACACAGAATTAGACTGTGGAGCTCAAAAACAGAGGATATCAGGCAGAACTGATTGATTTTAGCATCTCCAATTCAATATCCAGCAACCACGTCTATACAAACCCACCAAGGGATTTCTAGACTATGAAAGCCACAACTTTCCTCAGGATGATGGAGATCTGTAATATTCACAGTGTCACTTGAATAGGCCCATACAGTGCAGTGCTTTAGTTCTCTAATCATCTCCAGAGATCTACGTTCAACTCCCAACTCATTAATGTATTTAATGTTCTCATCCAAGACTCTGTTAGAGCACATCACTATACAGAAAGATAGAATTTACTTCCCTATTCCTATGCAATATTACCGTTTATACATCCAAGAATCACCTTAGTCCTTTTAGCCACAGCATCACACTGGAGTTCTTGTTTAACTGGTTATCTACCAAAAAGAAAAGAAGTACTTGTGGCACCTTAGAGACTAACAAATTTATTTGAGCATAAGCTTTCGTGAGCTACAGCTCACTTCATCGAATGCATCCGATGAAGTGAGCTGTAGCTCACAAAAGTTTATGCTCAAATAAATTTGTTAGTCTCTAAGGTGCCACAAGTACTTCTTTTCTTTTTGCGAATACAGACTATCACAGCTGCTACTCTGCAACCCGGTTATCTACCAGGATTCCTAAATCATTTTCCTGGTCACAGCTTGCCAGGGTAGAGTACCCCATCCTATAAGTGTAACCTACATTCTTTGTTCCAAGGTCTACATTGTGACATTGCACCCATAACACTTTATAGAAATATGCTTATAAATGTAAATATGACATAACTGGAATATGTTTTATGCTACATATGCCATGTAACATATCTTTGCAAAGGCTATGTTCTACTGCATGTATGCATCCTATTCATATGCATGTATCATTTTTATATCTGAAGTTATGAGTGTTGGCTCTGTGTTTGTATTTAAAGTGTTTGCTGCAGAAAGCACCTAAGGCAGATTTGATCAACATAGTGTGAAGGGGTTATTCAAGTAAATGGAAGTACTTGGCGAACAATGGTCCTTGATAGATGCCAATCCATAACTGAGCTTTCCTGAGAACGTCCCTGTAAAGAACTAAGTCATGCATGGACATGTGACTTGCCCATGTGACTCCAAGACTTGTAGCTGGGATTCTACACAGGGAGGGGTTTCCACCCACAAGAAAGAAACTGTATAATGTCCTGGGAGACCCTTCCATTTTGTCTTCACCTGGCACAAAAGGTAGCCTCTCCACCCCCAGGAGATGCCTGAAAGAAACTGGAACAAAGGACAGTAACTACAGGGGTGTGAGTGATTGCTGGACTCAGATTAGGAGGAGATCTAGTCTGTAAAAGACGCTTATTGGAATATCTCTGAGGGTGATATTTACCTGCATTTAGTTCTTATTATATTAGGCTTAGACTTGTGTGTTTTCATTTATTTTGCTTGGTAATTCACTTTATTAATAATAACTTCTGTTATTACTTGGAACCACTTAAATCCTAATTTTTGTATTTAATAACATCACTTTTTAGTTATTAATTAACCCAGAGTATGTATTAATACCTGGGGACTAGAGGAGGCAAACATGTGGATGTTTGGATATTGGATGTGGATATTTCTGTCAGTGTTATAAAGGATGAACAATTTATGAGTAAAATGGATTTATTTGGTTTGGACCCCACTGGGAGCTGGGTACCTGAGTGTTGGAGACAGGTACACTTCTTAAGCTGTTGTCAGTTAAGCCTACAGTTTGTATTGAACGTGGTTCACATCTGGGTCTGTGTTTGTAGCAGGCTAGCGAGTCTGGCACAACCAGGCAGGGCACTGAAGTCCCAAGCTGGCAGGGAAAAGAGGCTCAGAGGTAGTCTCAGCACATCAGGTGGCAGTCCCAAAGGGGGTTTCTGTGATCCAACCTGTCACATATATGACCTTGCATTTGGCTGTATTAAAATGCACGTTGGTCAAGCAATCTCACCTTACAAAGTGATTGAGATTGCTCTCTATAACTGATCTGGCCTTAGCATGGTTTACTGCTCCACCAATGTTTGTGTCATCTGGAAATTTTACAAGCAATGATTTTATATTTTCTTCCAAATAATTAATAAATAATACTGGGCCAATGACAAGTCCCTGTGGAACCCCATTAGAAACGACTTTTTGGATGATGATTTCCCATTTAGGATAACTTCTTGAAATCCATCAGTTAGCCAGTTTTTAATTGATTTATTATGTGCTATATTAATTTTGTATAGTGCTGAATTTCAATCAGAATGTCAGGAAGTACTAAGTCAAATTCTTTAAGAAGTCTAAGCATATTATGTCAATACAGTTACCCAGTTACAGTTACCAAACTGGTAATCTCATCAAAAACAATATCACATTTGCTTGACTAGACATAGAATAGTGGGATAGGTGGCTTTGGCAGTGAAGTTTACCCAGTGCACGGCTCAAGGCAGTGCTTTTCCATCCCATACTTTCATACCCACTATATTCATTCACAATTTTATCTATTTACTAATATTAATGGCAGGCAAAGTTGCTCACAGCCCACATGCTGAAAAGGTTGACCAGGAATATCTGCAGTCAAAGGCATTTGCTTACCTTTGTAGGATGATGCGATGAACTGGCTGACATGTTTCCTGAATTCCTCCAGGACTTTCACAGGTGACACGGTACTCCTATGCTCCAGCAGAAAAGGTGTGGGGAAGCTCCGGAGCTTCCTCGGTAAAGTAACTTTGTAGTAGAGCCCATTACAGTCATCCACCTCCGTGTACTTAACATATCTTGGAACTGGCAGAGCCAGCATCAGGTCAAATTCATCTGGGTGATCAATCTATAGGAAAGGTTTCATCATTAGAGGCTGTGCAACTGAATAACTGGGCAAGCATCATGCATGTAGGGAGGACAGAATCCTGGCCGCTCATTTGCTGTCCCCACTATTTCACATTAGCTTCCTGAGCTTTTCCAGAGAACATATCAGGGAAGGATTCTGAGGCTGTAGATAGTGCTGGTCAACTTATCCATAAGGAATAATGGCCTGAGGGGCAGCACTTTTCTGCTGTACCGATCCTGGGGGCTGCCAAGGGCCAGTTCAGCCCCCTGCAGAAGTTAGCAGCTCAACGTTAGGCTGGTTTGCAACAGCTCCCTAGGAGCTGTTATGCCAGTGGAGATTACCAAAGCACCATGAATTCTGGCCACACCCCCATCCACCCCTGCTACCCCAGCATATTTCTGAGATGCCCCTTTATAGGGTGGGGTGGATGGCATAGAGATGGCTACACTGGCTCTATATCAGCCAAAGAGTCTCTCATGCTGGGAGAATCCTCAGCTGCCCAGCTAGGGCAGCTTTAAGTCACCCCTTGGTCACCAGAATGCAGGAGCTGATACTGGTGATTCAATACACGATTGTCCTCCAAGTTAGCATTAAACCATTGCTTTAATGTGGCATGTGGGTCACCATGCTGCTAGATGTGCCATTTCAGCCCTGCACAAATGTGGTCATTAAAGGTTCCATGTCACTTTTTGCAAGAGTTAGGATATTAGACATGATATCCTGGCCTAATCCCAATCTTGCTAATTACACCTGTAGCTCTAAAGTCTCCCTCTACTTATGGATATAAGCTTTCCTTCACTTCTATACTATTTCTGTGCAATACAGTTGGGAGCAGTTAAATAGCTGCCACTTATGCCTCGTAGAAGGCTGCTCTTCGGCAGTAGATAAACTGATTCTTCTTTGTCTGTATGTATAGCTCTGTATATAGAGAGCTAGATCCTCAGATTTATGAATATGAATGGAATATGTGTATAAACTGACCCCAACACAGCACAAGCACTATTAAGCATCTGGACAGTGAACTGAATTCACTATTTATGACCAGATTCTGATACTCTAACCCACCATGATAAGTATCTTAAATTACTCTAGTAGTGGTTCCATTGACTAATCACTGAGTCAAAGAGACTACTTGAGGATTAAAGGGCTACTCAGAGTGAGTAAGAGTATCAGATTCTGGCCCTTAGAAATCTGGAAAGAAAGCTATAACTATGGCCAAGTACAGTTATACTCTTGCAATCCCTTAAAATCACCACAGTGACAGACAATATATAAAACATGCTGTGGTAAAAGTTGCTATATAAAAAAATCCACAATGTTAGGCACTATAGAAAAACCTTGGATAGATGGGCATAGCTGAGGGCAGGAACTGGCCATATCAGCCGAAAAGCAGTGAATGTAGGGATCTCCTTCCCAGACTGAATGCTAGACCTATCTCTCCTTTGTGTTAGTCCTGCTGGATAAAATGACAGCATTGTGATCCCAATTCATGATGCTATTAGGATAGTTAGCATAGAGTTACTCACTTTCACAAACTCATAGTAGCTGCCCATGGTCAGCTTGGTCACCTCCTTAAAGTAGGGCCTCTCTGGATACTCCTTCAGGTAGCTAATGAATGGGTCAATGAACCCATTAATTATTCCAGCAGCCTTGGTTCTCTCCTCGTGTTTCAGAGGGAGGGCTTTTACCCTCTCTTTAATGTGGAAAACAACATCTTGGCTTGGCGTGGTGAGAACAACTGCTGCCATCTCTGAGCTCTCACACAGGTCAACAGAGGCGGACCTGGAATACAGTTGTCCAAGGTGTCCTACAAGGGAACATTTAAGAGAGGACAGAAACCAAAGGCCAAGAGACAAGATATGTTCTGGCTTTTCCAAAATGTACCCTCTCTGAGGTGCTGAGAACCCTCAGCTCCCACTGCCTTGAATGGGGGTAGAGGGGACTCAGCACCTTGGAAAAGTCCCAGCACCTTGCAGGATTGAGTCCCAGATCTCCTAGGTTTAGTGTTGCCTTCACTGCACTGTAAAAGAGATCAGAGTCCCAAGCAAGTTTCTAGTGCTGACCCCTGATCCCTAGCTAACCCAATAGCACCTGATTATCCAATGGATTCAAGTGCCTCCCGAGCCCCTTGGATAATCATGTCCTTCTATTGTACAGATATTTGTCAATTACCACTAGAACTCCTTGTTTTTTAAAAAAATGTTGAAGTAGATAAATAAGGACTAGAGTAATGAAATATATCATCCACACATTATCCCTTCAATATATGCACCCTGCTGACATGGTTCAGAATTAATTTACATGATAGATGCCTCTACCTCAGCCTGAAACAAGGCTGGTATGAATGGCATTCCCTGTCAGGAGGTGCTGCACCTCCCTTACTTAGTCCAGATAAATGATATTATGAAATTATTCTCCAGTGTCCAACATCCACCTTCATCTCCAGTGTTGTGTCTGGTTCTTTCCTCGAACAAGTGCAGCAACAATAAAAATAGCCAGATGCCTGAACCAACAGAAAGGTCTTTATTATTTCTCCATTGCACACAATCCACCAGTGGGAAGAAAACATGATGCTCATTTAGGATGGCCAAGGTTACTGTAACAGCCATCTCACCCACCAAAGCCGTGTCTTCTTGATACCCCAATATCCTGAACCCAAGAGGGAAGCCCAAGTGAGGGAGACAGGAGAGTAACTTGCATCATCTATTGGCAACCCACTAGCTAAAGCTCCAGGAATGATCTCCTCCTGTTATTATTCTAATGGGGATAATAGCACTCCCTTAACTCACAGGGGTGTTGTGAAAATAAATGCATTAAAGATGGTGAGATGCTCATATACTACAGTAATTGGGGGGGCATATAAATATCTAAGGTAGGGAGACATCATGCTAGGTGCTGTATGGACACGTAACAAGGTAGACTGCCCCAGCCCTTGCAGCCTAGGTTAATGAAAAGGTTTGACAGGTAATGTAGCAAACTTAAAAGGCAAAAGAGCAATAAAAACAAACACATTTTATGTCAGAGGAAGTAGATCAGATTGAAATATTTTGAAGAAATATTTTTCTATGAAAAATGTAGCCTTTATGGTGTTTGGGTTTTTTATTTTTTTTGTCCCCCCTTCCCCCTGCGTCCCAGTGGCAAAACAAAGGGGGCTCATTTTACTCCTACTCTTTCATCCTCTTTGTTTGACTCATCCATCTGCTGCATCTTGTCATAGACCTATACAGTGAGCTCTCTGGGACAAGAGCTATCTCCAGGTTACTTACCTGTATGGCATCTAACACAATAGGATCATGGCCCTTGACTGGGCACTTCCAGTAATAGTAATAAAAACAGGAAGGGATAACATAATCACAGCACAGACAGCAAGGTTTTGCTTCATCTCCTTAGGTGAAAAAATATGAGTGTGACTGTGACACTCTCCTAGATTAGTTTCAGAGTAGCAGCCGTGTTAGTCTGTATTCGCAAAAAGAAAAGGAGTACCCGTGGCACCTTAGAGACTAACAAATTTATTAGAGCATAAGCTTTCGTGAGCTACAGCTCACTTCATCGGATGCATTTGGTGGAAAAAGCAGAGGAGAGATTTATATACACACACACACACAGAGAACATGAAACAATGGGTTTATCATACACACTGTAAGGAGAGTCTCCTTACAGTGTGTATGATAAACCCATTGTTTCATGTTCTCTGTGTGTGTATATAAATCTCCGCTCTGTATTTTCCACCAAATGCATCCGATGAAGTGAGCTGTAGCTCACGAAAGCTTATGCTCTAATAAATTTGTTAGTCTCTAAGGTGCCACGGGTACTCCTTTTCTTTCTCCTAGATTACTCATCCAATCAGCAATTGCCTGCACCAATCTGCAGATTCTCTCCTTCTTTGGGCAGATCCAGTGTGCGTGGGATGTGGGCAGTGCGCAGAGAGCTGCTCTGGGGCTAATGGAGACAGAATAGCTGCCGTTTTTGAGCCTTCTATCCCCTCCTCATCCTGTGCTCCTTTGCATCTCCCTCCTCTGGCTGTTCTCTGAGGAATCTTTCTTTCCTTCTCACATTCAGGAGCCCAGTTACTTTGCTTTCTCCGGCTTTTGGCTGGCATTGTTTCAGGCACCTCATGTGTAGCTCCTAAAGAATGCCCAAGGTCTTAGCTTTATTGCTAGTAACAAACACATTTATTGATTCTTTTTTCTTTACATAGAGAAAGTTACAAGTCATTGCAGATGCATCCCAGAATTCCCTGTGATCCTTTACGCAGTATCTAGCTAAAAGCAGATCTATTACCGCAGTATAATGACAATAGTAATTAATCATTAATAAGCTTGGCTTTTCTACAAACATTAATGAATGAAGCCTGGCTAATGACATGTGAGGCATGTAAGTAGTGGGGCAGATTTGTGGTCAGCTGGGCTTTCATGTTTATCTCTATGGACACTTGGAACCTCATGGCAAAGCAGGTGCAAAACTCAGATGCTACCGCTGTAAATGCAGCAAGCCTGCAAATGTGAGCTCTGGGTATGTCTTCATTACTTCAACATAAAAAACATTTAAAACACATTAAAAAAACCCAACCATAATAAGCCTCCAGAAGTTTAACTCTAACTAGTGGGGAGAGGTTTCAGAGTAGCAGCCGTGTTAGTCTGTATTCGCAAAAAGAAAAGGAGTACTTGTGGCACCTTAGAGACTAACAAATTTATTAGAGCATAAGCTTTCGTACTTTTTGCCACAAGTACTCCTTTTCTTAGTGGGGAGAGGAGGCACAAAGGCTGGAAAAGGGCTATAAATGGGGCTGGTTGAAAAATTTCCATTGAAGCTGTTTTTTAATGGAAATTGAGTTTTTTGATAAAATTAAATTTTCAACAGAAATGTCATATTTGGGGTGAAAAACCCCAAATGGAAACATTTTCACTTGTTGCTTTGTTGTGGTTTGGTTTGTGGAAAAATGTTCCACAGAAAATTCTGATGATGGGTTTTTTTTTTTCATTTTTATGAACATTTTCCATGGAGAAAAAAAAACAAAAATATTTTTTGACCCACTATAGTTAAAAATACAGGACCAAAACCAGTCCAATAATAATTTTTTAAAAAATGTCTAGATAAAAAGACTTAAATTTGTTGGGTTTATTTGAAGTGGAGAGAAAAATAAGATGGATTTCAGGGACCCAGCATGTGGTATCTGAGCTCAAACACTTCTCAGGTTGTCTCAATTGTTAAGAGATATGTGCAAAATATCTACCATTGTCTGGTTCCTATCTATATGTTCAGGGAAGTGTCTGAGGTCTGACCCCACAGTCCCTTACTCACATGAGTAGACCTCCTAATGTCAATAGGACTACAGTACACCCATTCTATAATGAACCCCTGGGGCAGTTACAGAGCTCCTCAACCCCAGGGCCATAGCAGGGAGGCAGAACTCCTCCTGATGCAACCCCAAGGCTGGAGGAGCACTCTAACCCAGACATGGACCCAAGGCCAGAGGAGCTCTCAGTCCCTTGTTGCAGCTGCAGGGCTGAAGGAGATCTCATCCCCCCACCGCAGCAGGTGGGGCTGGAGGTGGGATCCAGGGACAACATTCACTATAGCTAGGGCCCTACCAATTCATGGCTATGAAAAATGCATCATGGATCTGGTCTTCCCCCATGACATGTGGTCTTTTGTGTGCTTTTATCCTGTATTGTACAGATTTCACGAGAGAGACCAGCATTTCTCAAATTGGGGGTCCTGCCGAAAAGGGAGTTACGGGGGGGTCACAAGGTTATTTTAGGGGGCTTGCCATGGTGCCACCTTTACTTCTGCACTGCTTTCAGAGCTCAGCGGCCAGGGAGCGGCAGCTGTTGGCCAAGCGCCCAGCTCTGCAGGCAGCAGCCTATAAGTAAGGGTGGCAATACCATACCATGCCATCCATATTTCCATGCTGCCACTGGCAGTGGCTCTGCCTTCAGAACTGGGCTCCAGGCCAGCAGCTGCCACTCTCCAGCTGCCCAGCTCTGACAGCAGTGCTGCCACCAGCAGCAGCACAGAAGTAAGGGTAGGGTTGCCAAGTGTCCGGTTTATGCCTGGTCAAAAAGGGAACCTGGCAGCTCCAGTCAGCACCACTGACCAGGCCATTAAAAATCTGGTTGGTGGTGCAGCGGGGCTAAGGCAGGCTCCCTGCCAGCTGTTGCTCTGTGTGGCTCCTGGAAGCAGCAGCATGTCCTCCCTCTGGCTCCTATGCACAGGGGCAGCAAGGGGGCTCCACACACTGCCCCTGCCCCAAGCGCTGGCTCTGAGGTAAGCAGCACCCAGAGCCTGACCCTCTCTTGCATCCCAAACCCCTGCCCCAACGCTGATCCTCCTCCTGTCCTCTGAACCCCTCGGTCACTGCCCGGAGCACCCTTGTGCACCCAAACCCCTCATTCCCAGAGCCACCCCAGAGCCCACATCCCCAGCCAGACCCCTCACTGCCTCCCACACCCCAAGCCCCTGCACCAGCACAGTGAAAATGAGTAAGTGAATGAGGGCAGGGAGAGAGAGTGATAGAGGGAGTGGGGATGGATTGAGCAGGGGCAGGGCCTCAGAAAAGGGGTGGGGCCTCAGAGGAGGGGAGTGGCCTCAGAGGAGGGATGGAGCAAGGGTATTTGGTTTTGTGTGAGTAGAAAGTTGGCAACCCTATGTAAGGGCACCAGTACTACAGCTCCCCCTACAATAACCTGTGATTCCCCCCCCCCCCCCCGCCACACTACTCCTTTTTGGGTCAGGGCCCCTACAATTACAACACCATGAAATTTCAGATTTAAATAGCTGAAATCATGAAACTTGCTATTTTAAAAATCCTATGACTGTGAAATTGACCAAAATGGCCCGTGAATTTGGTAGGGTCCTAACTATAGCCCAAGCCTATTTTGCAGGGCATTATAGTGAGGACCTGCTGTACTTGCATGGGTAAGAGTTTGCAGGAACCCATAGTAACAACAACTAGAAAGTCCAAATCTTTGTAGTAATAATATGGCCTTGAATTATTGTCTCTGTATAGTACAGAACATACGGGAGGGAAGCAAAGATAATGCCACATCATTGATCTCCAACTGCTGCAGCTGTCTCACCTCATCCGGTTGTGCTCACCCATCCACCACACTCTCTCCAAATATCCTGATCTTAGGACAGCTTGAGAGAGAGGACACAAAAAACTGAACTATTTAGTGGCACTATTACCTAAAGCTCCAGGTGGCAGGGGATAAGATCATCATGACATAGATAGATAGGCTTTATTTGCTGCCTTAAAGAAAGGAAACAATATGAAGTCTACAGCATTTCTAAATGAGCTTTAACAACAAGCACCCAGATGAAATGAGATGCACTAACCTCCAGATTCGTCTACTGGTTTTGCAGAACCAGCCCTCTTCAGCTGTAGACATGTCTTTGAGGGCTGCTGTGAGCACTCTGAGTCTTGAGTACTTGGAGCCTCTGGTGCCCTCAACTTTCTTCCAGATGTGGTGACTGCAAATTCTGCTGCTAGTGACACAGACTGAGCACCCATAACTCCTGGGTTTTCTGTCCCCTCATCAGGCTTTGAGTTTCTGCCTCTACTGTCCCCAGCTTTTCTCTGAGGAACTTTTCCCTTCTTGGTTCTTGCAGAAGGAATTGGTTTAGACATTTTAAGTGTGGTCCCCAAAAGTTTTCAAATTACTTCTCTAGCATTAATTCTGATTGCAGGTTTTTCCTTGGAAAAAATACATTCCATGATTATTACTCCTTTTAAAAAGCAAATCTCAGCTCATTCCAGGCACAACATGGTGTTTCTTGCCTTCCCCACAATTCCCCCCTCCCACACACACACAGAGTCTATATGTTCCCTTTAGGAGGCGTCTTTCTCTTGTCTCCCTATCCCCTCCATGTTCCCTTGAGGGTGAGAGCAGCAATGAATAAAATGTTTGTGATGAACCATTTATAGCCATTCACACTACTCACCCTGCATGCCTCATCCTTACCTTCTGGTCAGTGCTTTTGGAGAATAACTGTGTCTGGAACTGAACAGTCTTACAGTCTCAGGTATCTGCTTTTTTCCTTCCTTGAAGTGATATTATGTCTACAGTTTGCAGCATACAGACACAGTATCTTTCCACCTCCCTCCCTTCTCACTCCATCTCTCCAGGCCACACCCACAAGCTAATGCCATTTCCCGGATCTTCATGAGGCTTGAGTAAGAAACGAAAGTGCCCAGAGATATTTACTTGGCACAGGGCTGTTGCAAGAAGAAGCAGGAGGCTGCTGTGATATCGTATCAGTTGAGCTAGGCTCGGTCTCCTGTATGTAGAAAATGGGGATGAAAAAGTCTCTCAGGCTGTTGAGGATTAATTGGTTAATGCATTATGTATGCAACACTTTGGCAATGTAAAGCACTATTAAGTGCTAAGTTGTTTATTATGATCATCATCATCATCTCCCTCATCCATGATGCTATGGTTGCAGAAGTGGCTGTGGAATCATGTCTCAAATTTGTAAAATCTCTCTCTATCTCCATTTATATCATGCTGATCACCAAGGGGTCTGAGCACCTCAGATCAGAGTCCAACTGCAAAATGGAATATGTGAAAGAAAAATGCTTTCCTATCTCAGTTCTATGTCTGAAGGGCCCAATACTGTATGGTGCACAGTACCTTCAACTCTGCTCATATTGTGATATTACCCAGTCCCCCAATTCAAGATGGTTGCCCATTAAGTCAGCCATGATTAATTGGCACTAGTCATGTGACACTGACATGTAGGCAACCAATCTGGCCACATCACATCATCAACTGAACATACAAGTCATTTTAATTAATCTTGATGCTTATGTATGGGGCTTTGATGGGGAGGTTTGCTGGTGATGAGGGACTCTATGAAGGGATTTGTCATTGCTTTCATATTCCCCCACAAGTATATAATAACTGAAATATACAGTAATGTAACAGCCTTTTAATGAAAATATTTTAGTTGTGTTTGGTATATTTTATACTGTATCTTTATAAGATGTATAAGATCATCAGCCTCATGTCCCACTGTCCTGCAGTGGCTCAAGAGCATGGATGCCATCCTCAGGGCAGACTTTTAGGAACAGCGCGTACAAATCCTAAACTGGTTGTGAGTTCTATATTTAGATTTCACCAACCAAGAATGAAGTGTGATCTCTTCAGGCACTATAACAGCCTAACCATGGAGGCACAGACAGTGTCTTTGGGAACTCTGATCTATCTTGTCACTTAGACAAGCTTGTCTTTGTAGTAGATGGTCCCTTACAGTATGAATCACAGTAATATTCAGGTTACTCCCTGTCCCAAAGGACCAGTCACTTACCCCAGGTCAATTGCACCTTAGATCTCACACCAGAGACAACGCTTGTCGTCAATCCTATAATAAACTATTCAAAGGTTCATTAAAAAGGAAACAAGAGAGATATATACAAGGTCAAAGCAGGAAAACATACATATGCACAAATTAGTTAATCTTAAATTTCAAGAAGTAATAGAAGCTTCTCTAATAAGCAAGATCTATATGTCCTTTAGGGCTAACCCAGGCTAAATACAGGGGATCTCTTGCTTTTGCCTAGAAAACCTTACCTTCAAGAGTGCAAGCAGCAAAGAGATACAGTTCCTCCTTGTTAGGGGTTTTATCTCTTGCCCCCCTTCTACTTCAAGTTAATTCCTCCAGCTGATGGGAGGAATTCTCTTGTATATCTCTTCAAGGATGGGGGAGAGCAATCAGCAGTCCTTTTCGATATTCCACAATAGTTCATCTGGTGTCAATGGGCCTTCCTTGTGTGGTAGGACATAACATCTTCTGTTGGAGGCCAGCATTTTGCACTAAGTAATGTCTCTCTCCTGTCTAATGATTTACACATTTACAGAGGCTTACAATGCAGATGCTCAAATATTACCTTACAATGTGGGATATAGAAGTTATAAGTGAGATTAATGCAGGTAGCAACTTACACATGTTCCATAAAGTCTAAACACTAAATATATTTTTCCAACTCTAATATCTGTTTTAACAATTCTAGCATACAGCCGAACCAGGCTGATTCCAGGGCATGGGGATCTTGGCATCAGCTGGCACTTGGTTTGCCAGCATCACACCTAGAAAACAAGGACAAGTACTGCAGAAATTAACAGTTTGTATCCTCGAATCCAATCATGCTTGCCACAGAAATAGCTCTGAGACACTAAGGCATTCTGTGCTATTCTACTTCCAGTCCTAAACTGTTATGTAGTGTTGCGGTGTGTTGTTAAATAGCCCTGGAACACACTGCCACTCTCTTGTTACCACTGTAGACAAGGTTCGCTCCTGACCTGGGTCCCAGAGGGGATTGTAGTACTCTTTATACAGCAGTTTCCTGTCAAAGTGTCATCCCCTCACTCTCTTATTTCCTTTCTGTTGCACAACCAGAAGTTTACCCATTACTGCCTTCACATCTAATCCAGCCAAGAATGACCGGGACACCTCCTGCAACATAGGGCAGAATGGAAACCTGCCGTTTCCCTCACCACAAAATCCAATCTTTGCCATAGGTTGGGAGGCAAAGAAAAGTAGCTTCCAATTTTCTGCTTAAAAACACAAACAAATTCAGTGCTTGTAACATTATCCAGGTTCAGAGACCTGGCGAGCAGTGACTCTAGAACAGGTGCAGCCCAGAAAGCCGCAGCCACACCACTTCAGTCTGGGCAGCATGGAGGTGAACCAAAAGATATGCTTTTTCTCCCCTTTCTGTGCTCTGATGTATGTGTTCAGACTCTGGCTGCCATGGATCTGTACATCAGAGGCTAGAGATTTCCTGCAAAGAATGAAAAGAAGTAAACCCATCCCTCGACTTGCATGAGAACATTTCCCTGGGAAGCAGCCTATGTAACCTCCATGAATTAAACACAACAACACCACCAGGCCTTTGGCACTGGTTGGGGATTAATGACCAAGTGGAAAGATGATGGCTTGAGGCAAAGCAGAGGAATCATTAAGTCCAGCCCTCAATTTGCTCCCTAAGAAGTTTTTCTGTGCCAAGCAATTGCTATTGCTGTTACAGGCCTTCCTTTAAAAAATTAAAGAGAAAATAAACATTATAGTGCACGTCTTGTCTCCTGCAGTGCCAGTGCTACTCCCCAGAGACGTGTGCAATTTTGAAAAGTGCTGCTGCTGCTGCTCTCACAGTGCAGGGCCTTTGAAATCTATGTCAGCCCAAGGCCGTAGGAACTGATGCCTAGAATTTGGTGTGCTTTATATAAATTGAGACACACCCATAACTTGGCTAACACTGGCACCCTCCTTTAGAAATTCTTAAGCAATGTACACCCGAACAAAGCAGCTTTTGTTTTGGTTAAAATGGTTCGCTGCAGGCACCGGAAACTTGCCCATCATCCAAAGGCACGGACTTCTACACCTCCGTTCTCCTCCAAAACACAATATTCCTGGAGTGTAGCGAGACTGTGTCTTGTCCACTCAGGGTAGGTCTCCTGAGAACATCTTTGTGTCCGTGTTATTTGTTAAACTCCAAACATTAATTTGGAGTTGCATACAGCCAGAACAAGACGTATACATAGGAACATAAGAATGGCCATACTGGGTCAGACCAAAGGTCCATCCAGCCCAGTATCCTGTCTACCAACAGTGGCCAATGCCAGGTGCCCCAGAGGGAGTGAACCTAACAGGTAATGATCAAGTGATCTGTCTCCTAACATCCGTCTCCACCCTCTGACAAACAGAGGCTAGGGACACCATTCCTTATCCACCCTGGCTAATAGCCATTAATGGACTTAACCTCCATGAATTTATCTAGTTCTCTTTTAAACGCTGTTATAGTCCTAGCCTTCACAACCTCCTCAGGCAAGGAGTTCCACAGGTTGACTGTGAGCTGTGTGAGGAAGAACGCATATATGTAGCAATACTACTCCTCAATAGACCGAGGCAAGAACAGGAGGTAGCAGATTAAAAGGAAGGCAGCAAATGCTTTCAAAATACTAAATGGAGTCAAAGGGCCTGATTTTGATCTCACATCAGCTTTTCACTGGTGTAACTATGGACAGTTATTGCTGCTTACACCAATGTAAGTGAGGGAAAATCAGACCTTTACACATTTGTGCTCTGCCGTTTTATGACTGGACTATTTTTGTAGCTCTCCTTTAATCCCTCATATCTGTCTCCCTCCACACCTCACTAGACCATTTTCTTTCTGCTCCTCAGCACCCCCACCGAGGGCCCAGGGCTTTGCCTTTCAGCACCATGCTTCATAACCATTTCCCTGAACAATTTATAGATTGTGAGCTGTTTAAACTGGGGAATTGTCTCTTCCTATGTTTGCATGTGAGGGACCCCACTCCTGTTCAGGATTTATTGCTACCACAAATAAATAATAATAATCCCCAAGTTATACATATACAGAACGAGGATGGGACCATTTCATTGCACCAGAAAGGCTACGTCTTCTGTTTCTTGAGTCTGCAGCAGATGATTGCAGCCCTCTCACAGGACATGGTACACCTCACACTCTTACATACAACCCTCTGTAACAGCTGCATGATAAGAAATGTTTCTGTTGTATTTTAACCAAAATAAGGAATCAATAGAATTCAACTGAATCTTTTATTCAAGCACATTCACAGTCCCCACTCCCCCCACTCTGTTCTTCTCCCCTAAAGTTCCCCTAGTATCCTCAAGCTTATACTGCATCTGCATAGCTCTAGATATAACACATAGCGGCTCCAATTTGTAGGGTGAATTGTCACAAGATCCACAGCCAAGCAGGAGTTAATAAAGTCTTGTGTTTTCTGAGCAGTTTAAGCACATCAGTATGAGACTGTTTGAGAGAGAGAGCGAGAGAGAAAGCCTTGTTATCCATGGTGAAACCGAACTTATCAAATAATTGGAGAGCACAGTTGGGGCTTTGATGTGAGGGAGAAAAGATTTCACATGCAGCCTCATCAGGCTATCAAAGATTTGTATTTTTTTCTCTCCTTTTGGGCCTTCTGGCAGTCTTAATTATTCGTGACATCTCAACCGTTGGTAACATAAGCCTTCCACCACACACACACACATACACACAAACGTAAAGAGATGGCTTTATTTCAGAACAGAGCCAATTCAAAAAC
Source organism: Dermochelys coriacea (assembly GCF_009764565.3). Classification (NCBI taxonomy): domain Eukaryota; kingdom Metazoa; phylum Chordata; order Testudines; family Dermochelyidae; genus Dermochelys; species Dermochelys coriacea. The sequence continues at coordinate 91,581,527 of NC_050073.1, read as the reverse complement.
TTCCACCAGCACTTTTCCCCCTCAGCTCCCTGGCCTATTTATAGTCTCTTTCCTGCTTCTGTTCTCGAAGGAGACAATCCTCTTAAAGAAGCTCTTGTTCTAATGGGTGAGCTATGAAGGACCACTGAAGGTAATGGTGGTGGTGAAAGGAGAAATAAGTTATCCACTTGAAGGCTTTCCTGATTTGTCAGATGCCTTTAAAATATTTTAAGATCAGAAGTGGGTAAGGCTAGGAGATGAGTCAGCCAAGATTTCTGATGTCTGAGAACCATTCCTCCCAGGTAGCCAGGAGAATAGTCGACAGGGGAAATGTAAGTAAAAACTCTTCCTGACTGAGGGATAGATTCAGAGGTGAGTCTAAGGGAGTCAAAGTAAGTTTAGTGGAGTCTAGAGGGAGTCGAAGTTGGTTAAACTTATGACTTCTCCCAAGTCTTTCACCAAGTATGTTACAACAACTTATGGTTACTTAGACTTCCTTAGACTTATTGATTTAGAATCAGACTCAGTTACCCTCATTTTGCTGTGTAGACATAAAGAGACAAATTCCAGGATATGTACTTCACTATTGAACCTAAGTGCATTGATTAAAGGAGTTTCCAGTAACTAGGGAGGAAATAGTTTTGAGTTTTTCATTTGTCATGTTATGAGAAAAAAGGCTTGAAGCTAAGCTAAACATGAGTGTGAAACCACATGAGTCATAGCCCCTCAAGGTTTGGATAAAACTTTAACTCACTAACTATTATAGTCAAGAGGGAAAAACAAAAATGAGGTCCTTAAAATTGGTATTTTCGGGCTCACAAAACTTGAATATAACTCTAAATATCAAGAGTTCAATTAATTGTGGCTTCCCTGTAAAATACATATATTTCAGTACACTGTCCCTTTTGTAGAAATTGAAAAATAAAAGCATTTAACGTACTGTCAAGGCATTAGTAATAAGCAATAGGCTGAAATTCCTTGCCAAGCCAGTAGGTGGCATAAGACTGTGAGTTGTAAGAGACGTTAGGCCTGGGAAGATCTAGCTGGAGTGTGTGTGCAATAAGGACTACAGTGCAATAAAGAAGTGACAGAGACACTACTGAGGGTGCCTATGAGGAAACAGCAGAGAGCTAGTGAAATGCAGTCTGTCCATAAATGAAGATTTTCTAAAAATAGACACAAAAATTATTCCAAATCCCCTCTTCATGTATTAATTGGTTCCCTCTCTACCGTTACTGTATGTGTGTTGAGGGTCATCTGAGATTTAGATGTGGTTGATCTGACACAGCTGCTTGAAATGTCCACTGATGGATTAGACAAATTATTGAAAATGAACTGTTTAAATAGTTTTTATTAATGTATGGACTACAGCATGGACTGTCACATGGAGCTTGAATCTGGCATCCTTGCCTGGATTCTCTACAGAGGCTGGGGATAATGGGGGAGAAATGAGGCAGTTAAGCCTTCCCAGCAGGTGTACCAAGCCCGAAATTATTTGTTCAGAGATCAGCATTGGCATCAGCTGGAGAGGAAGATGATCCTTAATGCTAGTTTGTACTTCTTTAGCTCCCTCCATCGGAAGATCTCAAAGCAAACCTTAATTTTCACAACTGCCAGGTGAGATAAATAAGTATCATTACCCTCAATGAGGCACAGAAAAATTAAGTGATCTGTCCAAGGCCACACAGTGAGTCAATGACAGATGTAGGAAGAAAACCCAGCAGTCCTAACTCCTAATCATTGGCTTTAACCATCATATGATACACTCCTTGATTTTTTTAACCAAATACTTACCCCAAAGAGGGTGACTTCTTAGGGAAGTGTGGAAAGAGAACAAAAGGGGAAATGATAAGGGCTAGAAGAGGTAGCATGGACAACTAGTAGGTACCAAAGAATGATTTCATAGGCTATTTTGTCTTTTCAGGTGTCCTCAAATTCCATCCCACAGATTCCCCAGTTTTACCCACCAGTCTCCACTCTCCATCCTCGCTTAGTGACCCTCATTCAGACATGCCTAGTTACTTGCTTACCCATATCACAGGGGTGCTGGAAGGATGTATGAGTTAACATTGGCACAGCTTTCTTTCAATGTAAATTGCTATCATTATCGAAGAAAAATGAAATAATTATGTTGTTCATAAAGCACCATTGGTGACCAAGTCCATAAACCTTTTCCTGTCCCCTTTGAATGTCCCTTGTTGCCTTTTCTGCATTTTCTGTCTGTTTCTTTTCTTTCCTTTCCCCTTGATGTCTTGTGTAAAAAGCTCGTCTAGTTCTCCCTTACATATATCACTGTTTCTGGCCCCAGTCACCTTTCATGTCAGCTTATTTCATGTGTTTATTACCTTCTTGCATGAAATTGCATTCACTGTGACTCTGTTCCCGGGATGCTCATTTTTTGATTATTTTCCTGTGCTTTCTGATAGTATAGGGAAATTGTCTTGCTTATGTTATGTGCTAGAGTATTCTCCTTAACTTAAAGAACTTCACCTGGGGGAGTCACCTTAAAGCTGTCACTGCTCCAATCGGAAATGAGATCAGAGCTAATCATATTTTCTTCTTATTACTTATACCTTTATGAGCTTGTGTCATTCTGGAACTCTCTCGTGTTCTTAATTGCCCTCCAAAACAATTTCATCCCTCTGTAGGTATGCTGTCATATACTGTACTGAACCGACCAATACCTAGAGTACTTCTCACCTGGGAAAACTTGAGAATACCTATCAGGAGAGAAAGCTCACTCAGAAACTGAAGGACATAGTCTCATGACTGGGAAACACTTAAATCAATTCACCTGAGAACCTAGAACCAGAAACAAAACAGGGCAGTAATAAAAATTCTATGGCCTTTGACATATAGAAGGACAAACCAGATGTGTTTGTGTCTTTAAAACCTGTGAAAATTAATGTTCCTAGCTACAGTGGTGATTGGCACAATATAATATGAGGGGCAAACACAGAAATATATGGGGTCTGTATGGATTGGGAGATCAATAATGCTACTCAAAGCCTTTTACCTCTAATCACTGCTTCTATCTAATTGTTCAGTGGCCTGCTCTCAGTCCACTTCCTAATAGACAACTGTCTATCATGAGCGTTAGCACCTATAAATTGGTAGTCAAACCGTAAGCAGTAAGGATTGGCAAGTGAAGACCTTCACTCCATGTGTGGAACTTCCACTGATCAATTTGTATTTGTTGTTCTGACACACTCATCCATATGGTATTAATGCCAATGGGAGCTGCCTATGGACTGCGATCAGTATAGAGAGTAACATGAAGACTGATCCGCCCCATCTCTACTAAAACTGACCCTTCCAGGTGAGAACTGTTCATGGGGCAGATAATTCTATATGGATGCTCCCTTGCTCTGTAGATAAAGAGATTTTTAGACTTCAGGGCTATCATTCTGGCATCTCTCAACACCACAAATAATAGGTGGCAATTTTTTACAAGCTGGTCTCACAACTTATGGAATGTAACTGTAATTTCAAATTAGTGAAAGGAGAGTTAGCAAAAATGACCCAGCTTCTCCACTCTCCTGTCTCTGACATAGCCAATGTTGGATGCTCCTGAAGAAAGCATAAAACACAGTCCTCTTCACCACCTGGAGTTGATGGAGAACCTACAGGCACTACTGAAATCCCCCAAAGGAATGAAATGGTGATTTACCTATAGAAATATCTCAATTAACAGCACAAGCTTGTTTGACTAATCACTCTCATTGAGGTCCATACACCCACACACCTGTCCATATCCTGTGGGGCCTAATCCAGGCTTGGGGGAGGGATGTCAAGTTTGGGAGGGGACAGGGCCAAAGCATGGTCCATTTCAGTAATACTGACCTGTAGAGCAGCTCCTAAACACTCCTATTCGCTGGCACCAGCAAGCGTTGCCCAGAGGTAGCTCTAATATGCATTGCGAACTGGTTCAATCTCCAGCAGTCCCCATGGTTGAGGGCACAAAAGGGTGTCATAAAGCTGCTTTGGTGCGCCTGGGAAGCTAGTCCTCTTGCACTATTGGTATCCAGATTCCATGGTGATGGGCATACTATAAGAAGTTGAATAGAATAGAATAGAATAGAATAGAATAGAATAACAGCTGGAAAAAGTATGAACATTTTGGTTATTTCTTTGCTTTGCTTTTTAATGCTTTATTTAATAAAAAATAAAGTAATAAAACACCCTGGATGGAAGAAAAATCCACAAAAGGACTTGTATTGTTTATGCTTAATAAATAATGTGTGATTTGAAATGACATTTATCTTCACTAGGCAGGAGATGATACCTGATGATAACTCATCATTTGAGAAGATAAATGTCATATCAGATTTAAGCCATTGTATAGTCTTCCTAGATAGAACATAAGGAGAAAAGGGAGACAGAAACTCCTGTGAGTGAAGGTTAATCCTCTAAAACCTGACTGATCAAAACAAGATTAAATTAGGGTGAGAGTTGTTTTTATCTCGGGGACAATGGGAAGTTGACAAAAGAAATAATAATGTTTTGATTATCTAATTGCTATAAAACCTTTCACTCTGTACTTATATAATACATATTATGAACAATGTCTGTGATATTTGTAAGCACTGAACAAAAATACCCAAGGAATCACTTTTTCAGATGTTCCAAATGTCTTGAGAAAGTTGCCAGGATGGCTGAAACATTGGAACACAGCTCGTCCAATTATTTGCGGCGAACATCAGCTATGGCCTTTCTTTGTGGGTTCACAAATTGTCCAAGAATTATGAACCTTCTCTCAACTGAATTTGAATAAGCAAGAAACGATATATTTACTTCCAGTATTTTATTCAGCCACTGGATGTCGCCCTGGGTTGCACAAAGTTCCAGATACTATGTGGTCCCTGGTAAACAAGGGAGACAAAGCTGGAACAAAATCTGTGTGGAAGTCTGATTACTTGATCCACAATACAGATAGGAGACAATTAGATCCCAAAAATTCAAGCAATTTTATTAGTCTTTTTAAAAATTTCCTTTGGAGAGCTTTTTTAAGACATATGGACCAAACTCCAAAACCTTTATTCAGTGAAAAATCCCATAGACTTTAACAGGAGTTTGCTTGAATAAACACTTAATAACAACTGAATAAAAACTGAATAAGGGCCTCTGAGCTTGACCCAAAGAGATTACAGGATACTTTTCTCCAGTTATAACATAATGTCCTCACTAGCTTTGGCACCTCATTCATAAGGTTTAAGAATCAGAGGGGTAGCCATGTTAGTCTGGATCTGTAAAAGTGACAAAGAGTCCTGTGGCACCTTATAGACTAACAGACATATTGGAGCATAATCCTGAGCTGATGGTGAATCCCCCCTGCATGTCCACCAATGTAATCTACACCATCATGTGCTAGCAATGCCCCTCTGCTATGTACATCAGCCAAACTGGACAGTCCCTACGTAAAAGGATAAATGATACAAATCAGATATTAGGAATGGCAATATACAAAAACCAGCAGCTAGGAGAACACTTCAATGTCCCTGGACACACAATAGCAGATTTAAAGGTAGCCATCCTGCAGCAAAAAAACTTCAGGACCAGACTTCAAAGAGAAACTGCTGAGCTTCAGTTCATTTGCAAATTTGACACCATCAGCTCAGGATTAAACAAAGACTGTTAAAGGCTAGCCAACTACAAAAGCAGTTTCTCCTCCCTTGGTGTTCACACCTCAACTGCTAGAAGAGGGCCTCATCCTCCCTGATTGAACTAACCTTGTTATCCCTCACCTGATTTTTGCTTGCATGTTTATACCTGCCTCTGGAAATTTCCTCTACATGCATCCGACGAAGTGAATATTCACCCACGAAAGCTTATGCTCCAATATGTCTGTTAGTCTATAAGGTGCCACAGGATTCTTTGCCAAGGTTTAAGAAGATGACTTCTCACATTGGTGTTGTAATTTACAGAACCCTTTTCTGTAAATCAGAAATTATTTAATTGCCACATTCAAATCTTATAAATTTTTTAGGTTAATTTGACTGAAAATATTAGAGTGCCTTTGATTTCAGACTAGACATCTTTGATCAATGCAAAGAGCCTCGTGTTAACTTGAAAGAGTTTGCTCCTCTCCTTCATCTGTTTGTCCAATGCAGCCTGATACCAGCTCCTCTCATTCATGTGTTTGTCCAAGAGGTTAACATTATAATTCTCAAATGACTCTGAGAGTCTGTCTTGAATCTGAAAATCTTAGAAATTGAACAAAGCATAAACTATTAAATCATCTACTCCGGATAGAGGCCAGTGTAGTATTCTCTGATGCTTTGTCCTATCAATATTATTTATTTTGAAACTCCCTTACTATCAATTAGCTCACATATGAAGAAGAGATGCAGCTATGGCTCCAGTCTTCTGGAACCTTTATGTTAGCTCCTGGATGATATTGGTTGGTTTGCCTACTGTGTGGTGTCAGCCAAGATTCTGGATAGTAACTGAATGGCACTTAACCCTGGTAATGCAACAGTCTTTCACCTCCAGATCCCCATATGCAGTCCAGCCCAACTCAATAACAGTCATAAGCCATTACTAGCTGAAAGACTCTTTGCTGGCCCCATTCCAAGAGAAGAAGAAATGAATCACAATTAACACCAAGGGGTGCCCTGGTTCAGTGTGAGAAGAGAAGTCAAGGATTGAATAGGCCAAACTGAATTCCCTTCTTGTTTCTGGAAAAAGTCTCTCCATATCAGGGATGAGGCATATTAGTGGGACAGTTTGATGAAATGTGCACTACCACTGCTACAATCTACTTGCTCTCTGGCTAAACAGAGGATGGGCTTTAATCTGGTTCCCATCACAAGTATTAAATTCACTCAAATATTAAAAATAAATGAGGAATCATTGAGGGTGGTCCAAGGGACTGAATTGGGAAGTGGTTACAAAGAGGTAGATTTAGGCTGCTCACTAGGATTAATTTAATAACGTTGAGATCTTTTACTCTGTGGAATTGACTCCCAAGGGACATGGCACATGAGTAATTTAAAATGAAGCTGGAGAAAGCACTTGAAGATATGGTGTAGCAAATAGTCTGACAAGGGGTGGTACTAGATCAGTGGTTCTCAACCTTTTTTCACTTGCGGACCCCACAAAAATTTCAAATGAAGGTGCGGACCTGTTTGTAAATTTTGAATGGAGGCGTGGACCCCTTTGGAAATCTATTGTCCATATAAATAGTTGAATTCTGTTCAGTCAGTTTTCAGTCTAAGTCTTTCATGGACCCCTTAGACATAGTCTGCGGACAACCAGGGGGTCTGTGGCCCACAGGTTGAGAACCACTGTGCTAGATGAAATACCTTTTTCTATCATTAAATTTTTGATACTACTGGGTTTATTTTAAACCAAGGTACTGGGTGGGAGCAAAGGGTCTTCTTGATGGAATATTCCCTTATGTGGAGCACTGTGGAAGAACACTTTCATTTTGTGGCCAATGGTGGTCTATCAATGGGCCACATTCCCAACTTGGACTCAGGAAATGAGGCCCAACCATTAAGGATTTGAAAGCACTTATTTTGCTTTGTTTCTCATTTACCACTGAGCAATCAGGACTAGCCATACAAACAAGCACTTAAGTGTAAGTGAGTGCTTAGGGACCTGTGCTTTTGGGCTTCCCCCAATCCTCAGGCATCAGACCCAGAGCGGGAGGAATCTCATGGTCCAATCCACCATTCTGACATCAGAATCAAAGGCGAATGCATTAACTACAAGCAAGGTAATATGAAAACTTGGGGTCCTGTGCTTTAGAGAGCTCTTATAAGAGGTCACCGATACTACTGATTGTAGAACATTTTTTTTTCTCTATGGCTAATTTCAATTTTCAGCAGAAATGCAAATACAAAAATAATTCATCTGAAAACTAAAATTTCAGCCAAAACCCAAAATATTTCTATTTGAAAAATGCTCCTCACTGGAGCTCTAGTTCAGTTTCCTCAAGTTCCCTGTCTCCTCTACAGGCCAGGCTCCCTGGTCAAACTACAACTCCCATGATTCAGCACAGTCTCCCCTTTGAAGAGAGGAGGTAGTACATAATGGAGAGGGTGCATCCTCAGAGATGTAGTTGGGACATTTGGGTTTTTGACAAAAAGTCAAAACTTTCTATGGAAATTTTGCAAAAAAATTCATGCTGTTGAAAACCCAATTTTCCATGGAAAAACAATGTAGATAGAAAATTTCTGACCAGCCCTAGTAGCAACTCACCAGCTGGATTCTTACTTACCTGTGTATCATAAAAGCCAAACCTCTGAGCAATGAGTGAGTCATAGAGCTTTTTTTGGAAGGGTGTGGATAGTACTGTGATTGTTTTCTACTCCTTTGATCCCAGTTTCCCACCAGGAGAGCCTGCATTTTCCAAAACACAGCCAAATATGCCGATTTATTCAAAATGTAGTAGGTTCCAGCATAGCAGCTTGACTTTCGCTGTTATGTTCCCACATACGGATACGTTCTGAGCATATTTTTCACACCTGTTGAAAGAAAAGAAAAGCTTGTTTTAAAAGCTGATTAACTAAACTGATTTTTTGTTGGGAAAAGCCATGTGAATGTCAGCTTAGTTCTGCCTCAGTGTGCTCTATAATTACTGCCTTTCCTCCTCCCCCTGAGATTAATGTAATCAGCATCTGGATATTTTCTTGTTGCTTTTATTAGTATTATTAAACAAAATAATCCTCAGAGCCAGTTTCCCTTAACTGATTTAAGAACATTAAACAGCAGTTGTGACCATTAACGACTGATTTGGATGATAATGTGGTGCTTGTATTAGTTATCACTTTATGAAAATTATTATAGTAATAAACCCACATAGTTTTCCAAGTAATTCCATTTAATCTCACAGCAAAAACAAATAACTTGTCTGGCAAAGTATTTTATATTGTTAATCCACTGCCAAGGAAAAACCAGAAAAACCCTACCAGTTGTTTCTCATTTGTTGTTCCATGCAGACTGATTAGAATGGAAAACAGACAGTGAATGGAGCCCATAGGATACAGTGGGTCAGTCTAAATCAAGCCAGGTCCTCATGACATTTGAAAGCAGTGTCCTAAAAGAAGAGATGTTTGTCATGGCGCAGCAAGTATCAGGGTTGATCGGGTGAAAACATTGTTAAATGTAAAATAATAATAATAACAACACCTATCTCTGACACTGTGCTTTTCATCTGTTGGTGTCAAAACAAATTGCAAAGAAGGGTGTTGTTATCTTCATTTTACAGGTGGGAAAACTGAGGCAAAAAATGTTTAAACAACTGTCCTAAGATCTTGAACTCCTGCTGTCAGATCTGTTGGCAGATCTCGACACCAATATTCTGCTTTCCCTGCAAGTTGGGGTGAGGAATTTCCTGGACTTCCACGGATGAAGAGAGAGAAGAATAGCTGCACAATGCCTAGCACAATGGGATCCAGTTCTTTGACTGGTGTTCCTAGGTGCTACCGTGATATAAATTATTATCATTATCAGCGTCAAAATCCCCAGTATGGATTTAGGAGCAGAATTCTGTCCTATATTTGATCTCGGTAAGCATGAAACCAGGAAAGGAGGTTTGTTCTGGAGTTCCTAGAGGTCCTTCTAAGCTCCAAGATGCATTGCATTTATAAAACTCATATGCCTGTATTGTTTTATACCATACTGTCCTAACTTATGCCCTCAACTTGTTCATTGTTTAGAGCAGGGTTTATTACTTGTTTGGTATAATTCACATATGCACAGAGCTTACACTCATGTGATTATATGAATAAAAATAAGTCTTATTGCACCAAATTCCATGTTCAACCCTGGATGAGCTCATGTGTCACACATATAATTTATTGTGAGGATAGATATATAGATTCTCTGTTGTGACGCCAAACAAAGAGCGTTTTTGTGATATAGTTCAATAGGAATTGAACTGAGACCATTACCTAATTTCACATAGTGGATGACTTTTGGTCACTACATGCCTGGGCTGGGTCTGAGCCTCAGACCTGGAAGGAACTGGTTCCATACCCCATAACCAATCCTTCTGAGTTATGTATACAAAAATGCAACTGATCACAGGAAGTGAAGAGGAACATGGTCCCACCACATTTTTCCTATTTGGTTAGTCCTCTTGCAGATCTCATTCATTCACAGTTCTGCCACTCAATGGAATGCCCCTCACTTGCTTTCCCAGATGGTTGCACTATTGCACCCAGGTGACTGTGCATTCCTGTTTAGTCTTTATTTGCCATTAAAGGTAAACACCCAAAAGTTTGACCAGTTTCCTAATTTTGAAGGAGGAATAGTGCATTTGAAAAAGAAGCTCAAATATCTATTCTTGCTGTGCATTTGGCGGTTTTTGTGAATGCAAATTTTATATTTCTGATGGTCTCTGAATGGGGATATTATGGTCACATTTTTGGTCTCATTTAGAAGCTTTTTCACATTCCTAGGATTTGTTATGGGTACCCTGCTGTGAGTTCCTCTTCAATGAAACCTATACCACCTCTTGTGCTGTGACCTTGAAAATCTCACAAGCCAAGCAGTATCAGGCTGGGTCAGTACTTGGACAGGAGACCTCCAAGGAACACACAGTTGCTTTAGGAAGTGGAGTGATGACTCAGTAAAGTGGCACCCTTTGCTCAGGTTCTAGGTTTACTTGGTCCTGCCACAGTACATGGGTTGAGTTTGCTGACTTCTTGAGGTCCCTTCCAGCCCTACATTTCTGTGTTTCTAAGATTAATGAACCAATGTCTCAACATGATGCTAGGAGGCATTTTGCATGCTGGCTAGATGTGTGATCACATCTTTCTCTAGTGGCTGTCCAAAATACAGGAGACAAGTCTGCTACTTACAAGTAATGGAGCTACTCTTTTAATACTAGGGTTAAAGGTTTTGCTTTTGGTGCTGAAGATCCTGGATTCCATCCCCACAGACAAAAAAGAAAGATCGCAAACTGTGCAAAGCTTTTATAATGAAACGTAGCTGGTATCAGGCTGCATTGCAAACACAGGATTTGGATATAATTTATGAGCATGGACTGTTTTTCCAGCAAGTGAGCTTTGTGGGAGTTGGAGCCATGTGAACGGTGCTAGTTTTGACCCCAAACCAGAAAAAAAAATGTGGCATTTTCAACTGATGTTTGGGGGTTGGTTTGATTTTATATGCAATTAATTAGCTGAAGAACCAAAAGATTTATGCGAGTAGTAACTGCGAGTGCTGAGCTCCTTTAAACATCAGTCCATTTTTATTTAGGTGTCTAAATATGAAATTAGATGTCCAACTTTAGGCAACTAATTTTGAAAATTTTGGCCCAAGTGACTTGCCCAAAGTCATGCAGTGACTCAGATGGCAGAGGCACTAAAAGAGTCCTGGTCACCGGTTCTAAATAATAAAGCACACGCCTAAACTTTTCCAAATCATCTGGTCCCATCTGGCAAAAAAGCTTCTATTTTTAATGAAATGAGATGATATCCTGTCCTTAGGCTAACAAGCATGGCTGGAGTTGAGTTTGTAATTGAAATTTATGACTTGTATACCCTATTTTTAACACTTTTCTGAAGACTCATTAAATCTCTTTTATGTGTATTTTTCCCAGCCTCACACTTTCATTAACTGGAAAAAAGAGAATAAAGTCCCATTTACAACACTACTAGAGCCATGCTAGGGTACTTGCTTGACTGATGTGCTTCTAATGAATTATACGTATTGTAAACAAGTACGGCAAGCCAGCCCAAGGTCTTCTCCATTAATTTTTCATTAATGAAATGCACCACTTAGCTTGTTTGACACTTAAGTGATTCCATAAATTTCAAATAGAGGTCGCCATAAAGAAAGCACTTGACAGTGTCATTGAAGGAACAAGCTAATGAACTCCTCAACCCTCCCCAAATGCTTTTAAATTCACAGGCTAGTCTGTTGTAAAATTTGAGAACAAGTAATATTTTAATTCTTAACATATATGCCAAGATTTAATGTGAAAATAAACAGTCTAAAAATGTGAGATTTTTCTCCTTTTCTCTCTCTCTGCTTTCCCTCATGAGGGAAAATCCAGATTGATCCTAGATCTTGTGGCTGGAAGACATCTGTGCCCTGTTTAGTTTCGCACATGATTAAAAACACTGGAAAAGATAGCAGAAGGGACTGAGATCCACCAGTGTCATCTTGGTCTTGCCAAATTAATTTTGTGGGACATGACCAAGTCATCCTAATAGATGTTCCCATCTCAGTGTTCCAGAGGAAGGAAAATTAAAACTCACGTCCTTGCCAATATACCCTCAGAAGGAAAAAGTCCAATTCTAGCCTTCATTTGGCTGTCACTTTTTGCCAGTGACATAAAATCTAGACTTTACCATGTCTAAGCTGTATTGACTAGGCCATATTCTGCTCTTAATTACATCCCTGTAACAACCAGGCAACTGAGAGCAGGATTTGGTCCAGTGGATTTGAAAATGAAGCTGTGAGACGATGTTTCCTCCCAAGGTGGTGTGGTTTTGTTGGAGGCAGAGAGGTTATTATCTGTGTGGAAGAGAGGAATTTCACTGGGATATTTTCTATTTTCAGTCAAGTTGCCTGGGTGTGTGGAACAATGAAAATTTCTGTATTATTTTTATGAAAACTATCCGTGACTCAGTTTACCCACTCGTTGCATTGTGACCTGCTTAGTCTCAAGGAGTTAATGTCTTTCCAGAGACACTTCTTATGGTAAGGTGAGAGAGAATGGTGCTAAAGTGTCTGCTTCTGACTAAAGACTATCAAGAACTGATCTTAGTGGAACAATCAGGTAGCTGTAATCTTAGTAAAACCAATGATACCCTAGCTTGTCTGTAGGGAGCTAGAGTTTGAAGGAATGGAAAATCCTTTGAAAAGTGTAACAAAGAAATAAGGTGTTGGGACAGGTATTTAAAAAGTCAAACACTCAAAGATTCAGGGGAGTAAAGGGGCGTGCTTCCTGAGTGAGAGGGAACTGTATGACTGCTGGATCAGCCAACGCTGAGTGAAGTTGGCTGCAGGAATCAGAAAGGAGTCTCCATTTGCAGGAGCAGAAGCCCTGAACTACAGGAACAAGGACTGCAAGCGTGATTTTGCTTAGTCATAGCAGAAGCCATTACCAGTACTCCAGATAGAACATTCAAAGGAAAGTCCATTAAGTGTAGATAGGTGTCTTCCATTGTGAGTTAAGTGTTCTTTTTGGGCCATTCAACTTGAAAGTTCCTTCACAATGTACTGGCCAAACGCCTTGTTGGTGTTTCCACAGGAGCAAACATTGGAAATACAGGTTCAGAGCCAATACTTATTACTTCAAATACAAAAATGATACATTCATACAAATAGCATAATCATATTCAGCAAATCATAACCTTTCCATAGATACCTTACTTGACACACTTCGTATAATATTTGTTGCAATTATATAACAGTGGTAGCAACAATGATCTACATGGTCATATTTTAATCAGATAACGTCACAGGGATGTAGGACGAGTTATACTGGAGCGGGCCAATGATTCAGCTAGTCTTCCGTTGTGTGTTCTCTACTGTTGGCCAGTCTCAGAGATTTCTGAGGGAGCTGTAAAAAATGGACTTTTATGGAACAATATCTCCTATAAGTGAGGCTTTTGCCTAACCCCAGGCCATCCGTGACTGAATTATACCCTGAAATGGGGACATTTGATATTCTTTATGACTATTTATCCTGGCTTGGGTAGCTAATGGATGGCACTCAAAACAATGCTCAACGTGGTGTCAGCAGGATCTGAGCTGCTGCAAGTGCTATTTGTCATGTGATGTGAAACCCAGACTTTAAACACTTACAGGCACTACACAGCCCATCCTGCTTTGAACAAGAGAAGTATTAACCCAAGTGTCCTGGCTAACTACATACTGCCTACCTGAAAATTCTCTCAATCATTTCTTTTGGCTACAAGATCCTACCATTCTTTAATTCCTATTCCATTTTTTGTAGTATTGCTGTGTGTGGTTAAACAGTATTCATCTTCCACTCCCAGAGTTAGCTGCATTGTGGCAGAGAATTAAATGACTGTTTGAATATACAGTCGGTAAGGAACTTTGGAATCTGTCAAGGTATAATGTGGTATATAAATGAAGGATATTATCATGATACTTGGTAAAGCCTTGATTTAGTTAAGATTATTTAATCTGGCCTCTTTGCTATCTAGTCCTAAAATTTTCTTTGTAGAAATCACAATGTAACATGGGTAACCTATTTTTTTTCACAACTTGAATATTTTTAATAAGTGTGAAATATTTCTGATGAGATTAAAAAGTTACAGAATCTCCTGCTTTTACTAATTCTGTGTTCTTTGAGATGCTTTGTCGCTTTTTTGAGATTCTGCCACTATCAATACGCAGAGCTCATTAGCAAGGGGAAAGAAGGACAGTCTGAGATAATTTGAGTATAGGAGAAGGGCCACCAGCACAAAAAGTGATAGCACTGTTTTTTGCCACAAGAGCTGGATAATAAAATTTCAGTCAGCTGTCTGGGGAGCTGTAAATTCCACAGAGAAGGGAAGTCTGGAATATGTGGGTAATCAAATGCTAGAAAAATATAGTGGAGAATCTTGTGCTTCTCACCTCTAGATCTACAGCTTGGGCCAGGTGTGGAAGTGATTGAAATCTAGTACTACCTGAGAACGTTTAGTGGAACATATGACATGAGTTAATTGGTCTTTCAGTTACTTTGGACAAGTGTCCCCCATCACAAAAACACTATCAGAGTCTGGGGTGCAAGAACAATTTTTAGAGTGGAGGTATTCGTGATAGAAACCATGTATTTGGTGTTTGTTATTACTACTTCAAGTCAAGGGGTGTGGCAGCACCCCTAGTTCCAGCACTACTGATCAGAGCTGCCACTAACTAGCCCCCTTTTTGACAGTCTCAGCAGAGACCAAGGACTGAATGGCACCAGCAAATAAACTACCTTCTCAATGACAGAGTGATGTGCAAGAAGGTACAATGGCCGTTTCCATGTTCTATGAATAGTAAATAAAAGACTTCAACAGCTATGGGTGTTAATATGGCATCAGCATGCACTTCAGGAGGAGGAGGAGGAGATGATAGGAGGAGGCGATGAAGATGATGAATTTTGCTCTCAGTGTCTGAGTCCAGACCAGGAGAATGATAGTTGAGTGTCATTATCATTTACCTCTGCTGGTAGTTCAGTAGCCTATATGAAATGGGTGAGTAGGTCTTAGTCCAATTCCTAGTTGAAAAGGTGTCTTCATGAAAAATACATAAATAACCATCACAGTTACTACTAATGATTCCCTTGTTCACCCTTTTAGCAGAGACCAGCTAATGAATGGATATGAATGCTGAGATGTAGAAATGGCTGATAAGGGGCAAGAGGGAAACCCATGTTGCTTCCCATGCTGAACTTGCTTTGTCTGTAAACAGATTACCTCAGTCTCTAGGACTGTTAGTATGGCATCTTTCACCAGCACTGTAACAAGCACAAAACACTGGCTTCTGGTCCCCATTGTTCTCAGCCAGCTGCTGTTTATGGATTTTAGAAGAAACTAGAGTTATTCTTTTCTGGTATGGACCATTTTGCTCTGCTCTCTACAGACAAAGCTGCTATCACTAGTTGTATGAGGAGTAATGTCATGGAGTGTACAGCCCACACAAGGTCTGTAGGGGTAAATTAGGCCAATAACCTATAGGCTGCACCTGGAGGAAACCTAGGGAGTGCTAGGGCATAATTGCAGATGATGTCCAGCTGTGGGGAGGATCTGGGCAGGATCTGTAAAGAGAGGAAGTTGGCAGACTGGGGGAGGAAAAACCTGCAGTTGACCTCTCTGATACAAGGGGAAAGAGCAGGAAGCTGCAAGGATAAAGTAGAAAGCAGTCCAGGGAAGGAGTAGTATGGGCTGGGAGAGTAAAAGCCCAGAGCTGCTGGTTGAGGGTCCCTGGACTGGAACTGGGTGTAGAGGGTGGGTCTGGGTTCCCCTACCAGCTACTGGGGGAGTGGCATAGACCAGGCAATAGAGAGCAGACTGCCTGGGACAGTTTGCCTCAAAGGATCTGCAATACCCTAGAAGCAGGGAGAACTTTAATGTGACTTAGAGAGAGGGCTAAGCTATGAAAAGGACAGTGCTGCCATTTACGGTGCATGAGAAGCCATGGAGTAACTCAGAGGAATAGCAGACTGAGTAACTGCAGGAAGGGGTGTCAGACCAGGTGTCAGAACTAATTCCCCAAATGAGCACTGTTATTAGGAGGCACTGTCAAGTGGTGAGTGGACCACCCTGTCACAGGCAAGCACTGGGGAGAGAATGGGCCTTTTACATCATGTTATGCTGCTGCTTCTTTTCCTCCCCTGCGGCTCAGTACATGTGGAGCTGAGGAGGCCACTGACACTGAGAGAGAAGGCTAGAAATGCAGAAGCTTGTTCTATGTCTCATTTTAATATAACTGGGGAACAGTATGAATTATGCTAAATATTTACAATGAGTTCTATCTCTTCATCCATCCATCCATCTTAAGAGTTTTTGGTCATGCCCCTCATCATAATATGAATGCCTGTTTACAGTATAAGGAACTTATGCAACTTCAAAGCAACATTTTATTGGGGAAACATTTAATATAAATCACATTATTATTCCTTCTTGCACGCAGAAGAAGCTTTGGGGATGTATGTCTCCTTCAGTTAATGAAAACTCACCCTGTATTGAACAGGAGCCTATAGGGCTGTGGAAAGCTCAAGAAAATGACATTGGAGTGTAGGACCTTTAATACTAGCTCATTCTTTAAGGTATAGTACAAGTGACTGCACAGCTGGCAGAAATCCAATAAGGCTGGTACTCTGAGTTGTGTCCCATACTATGCCAACACTTCTCTGGTGGCCTCAGCAGTTTCTGCCAAATGTGTTTTACACCACTTTTGAACTCACTCTGCTTTGGTGGAAATGCGTACTCAAGATGCAAAGCCGTGGAGATTCAGATGATAAGTTTCTAGCTCTTATGCTTGAGCATTGGCATCCTAAACCCAGGATTGTGAGCTCAATCCGTGAGAGAGCCATTTAGGGATCTGGAGCAAAAATTGGAGATTGGTCCTGCTTTGAGCAGGAGGTTGAACTAGATGACCTCCTGAGGTCCCTTCCAACCCTGATATTCTGATTCTACAGAGTATTTTACAAAGAGGGATGGGATATATTGGTAGGTCAGGACAGGTGAAATGCTTATGAACCAAAGCTTATGAACCAAAATGTCCTGCTTTAGTGGACTTGAATGGTGTGTAGACTGCATGCTGCCTCTGAATTTCAACCTGTGTGAAGACACTTGTAGTGATACTGCTTCTGCTATTCCTGTTCTGTGAAGAGAAGACTTTAGTCTCCAGTGCTGTCAATTCAATGTCTTTTCACCTGTTCTAAATTCACTAAAAAAAATCTTTTACAATAGGAGACTATACCCCATAGATTTGGAAACAATATGCAGGACCTGGGCAGCATTGGATCCCTTGGGATTGAAGATTAAGAATGTGGAACTTCTAAAGCACTGGAATGGGCGTGCGCACACACACTCACACACAGACACACAGATGTTACAGCTGATCACATATCAAAGCATCTGACAATAATGCCTGTGAAAGCTAGAGGGATTACCCTTAGCACTTGAAAGCAGAGCATCTAGCTGACTAGAAAGAGAAGGAAAAAATGCATTTGCAATGCTGAAAGGTAAGATGAGAGTTTAAACATACAGTGCTTCAGCTTGCGGATTTCCTTGAAACAAGCCCTTCAGTAAGACTTGAAAGGCAGCCAGCAACAAGCGCTTTATTAGAAAGAAAGCCAGCATATGCATTTTAATGAAATTCAATTCACTCTCTAATTGGGTCACATCAGTAAAAATGTATGCAAATTTATGGACTCACAATGAGTTTGGCAGTAATGAATGCCTAATAAATCATTTGTGAAAAGCAATGATTTTGTATTTTTCCCTCTAATTCTGTCATTACACAAACATTACAAATGCCCTGCTGAGATCTCAACTAGATCACAAAAAAAGCAGAGTGTAGCTCCAGATTGTTGAATGTCTTTGAGCTACAGTAGTTGATGGGGGAAGTGAGGGAATACACTAACAATAAAAAAGGTAACAAAATTAGTACTTGCAAGATTAGTGCTTTGATGGGCTGTTGACATCAGTGGAAAACGCCAGTGAAAAGCCATGGCTGACTTGTTTTGTTTTTTTCTTAAAGGAAAACTGCAGCATGATGGAAAAGATATTCCAAAATATCACACAAAATCCTTTCAAATGAGTAATTGACAGCCAGTTAGGAAGAGGTCATCTTGACAGACTGATTCTGTAGAGTAGGACTCAGGAATGTAGGTCTCATTTGAACATGAGAGAAAGTAGGAACCATTCCAAGATCATTCACTTACTTTAAAAAAAAAGTTTTGTGTTAATTTAACAGGAGTTAAAGGACCTTAATTTGAAAAATCTCCTACTTTGTCATGCATTTAATTGGGAGCTGAATGCTTTGTGAACAGCATCAGAGTGGTGCACTTGCTGGGGAATACCAGTTTGAGGTTAGCATCCGCGGGGGCCTGAGCCACAGTTTTTCTACCTATGTAACTCTTTTGGGTTTTTTTTTTGGGGGGGGGGGTGGTTTTAAGGAAATAGTTAAATAAAGATAACCTCATGTATTGAGGCAATTCTACCAGGTACTTTATGCTGGAATAATGTCAGTATTTTAAATTCATACCTTTTCACATCATATACATTTTGACAGGTTTCCACATCCCCTTTTTGTCTTCTAACCCACCCTTGGGTCTCATTTTTGGATATACGCATTTTCGGTGCTGTTGACCTTTGGGAGGGGAGGGGGGTTAAAGTGTATATTTTATGTATACACATATATTTTATATTGTTTGATATTTAATATTTTTTATATTTTCATTTTTATTATAAAACTCCTCTGTAAATGAGTTGTATATTTTTGTCCTTTGCCCTTAGTTTTGTCTATGTTCTTTAAGCAATAAAAAACAGAAGCTGGATCAATTTTATTTTTATTGTAAAGCTAATATTCATAGGTGTATTCTGTTTGTAAATGAGGTTTTGTATATTGGCATTCCCTTATTTTTAATCTCTCCCTTTAAGCCTTTAGAAAACTATGACTTGTGTCTTTTAAAATGAGAACACACATTTCTAAATTGGTCTACCATCTTCCCTAGTTCTTGGATTCATAGACTTTAAGATTAGAAGGGACCACTGTGATCATCTAGTTTGACCTCCTGCAGATCACAGGCCGCAGAACTTCACCCACCCATTTTCCAGTTTTAACTTGCAAGTGACAATTTATAAACTATTTCTGTGTAAACTATTTTTATAGGGGATTTTACACACTATGCAATTTGTTTAGGCAAAACTTTGCTAAACTTGTGGTGTCACAAGGGCCTGTCTCTCTGTGGCAGAATGATAATTATTTAATTATGGAGATGAAGTAAATTTAGCAGTTTCCTGTTCTTGGCATCTCTTTAGCTTATAATGTACAGATTCAATGTAAAAACTTGCTTACATTATATTTAAAGGTCTGGAATAGTATAGCTTTCAAACACTTCTCATTTTATTTCATTTAAATTCTATTATTAAAAAATTATTTCTCTGAAAAAGCTGCAAAAGATGACGGTTTTAGGAAAAAAGGGGGGAAGATGGGGGTGGGGGGTTCATATTTCTTCAGATAACTGTGTCAGAGGAAATTCTTTATCACTCTCCTTCACACAGTTACAAAAGTATAGCCTGGCTTTTCAAACTTTTATTTTTTCAATGTAATAATCCTCTGTAAATGATGGGTATGTGGCAGATTAGCCATGGGGCTGATGGGGCCCATGCCCAGGGGCCCCTGCCAAATGGTGGGCCCCAGAAAAAATTTATTGCTGGGCAGCGGAAACTCAGAGCCCCAGAAGAAGCACCAGACAGGCAAGGCAGGGTGGGGGAAGCCCCAGAGCCCCACCCACAGTAACCGTGCTGGGAAGGGCAGAGGAAGCCCTAGCGCCCCCATCCCTCACTCTGGCAGAAGCACCAGACAGGCAGGGCCGAGGAAGCCCCAGCACCCTGATCTTGCTTCCCAGGAGAAGTGCCAAGCAGAGCGGGATGGAGGAAGCCTCAGCACCTGGTCCCCTGTTGCGGCCACAGAACTGGAGGAGCCTTTATTCCCTGCCACAGCCTCAGGGCTGGGAGAGCTATCACTCCTGGCTGTGGCCTGGGGCTGTGGTTGGGTGGGGCAGAGCGTCTCCGGTTTTGAGGGGGCAGAAAGGAGCAAAGAGTTGCACGGCTGCAGTGGGGGATCAGAATGGGGTGGGACCATGGGCGGGGCTGCAGGTGGAAGGGGTAGAACAGGCCTGGGACCACAGGTGGAAGGGGTGAGGAGGTCCCCCTGCCCCACTTGCTCTGGCCCAGGGCCCCACAAAACCTTAATCTGCCTCTGGATAGTGTACTTATCCCAAAAATCTTCACACTTTATAAATGATATCCTGTAAACTGATGTTACAGCAAAAGTCCCTAGGTGCTAATTTCTAATAAATATAGAAGGCTAGGAAGAATGCATTACTTTGAATAAATGGAATGAGGGAAATTGGTATAAAGGTTAGGTATGTTTTTCATTAGGGTCTGTCTATTATTTTTTAAAGACAAATGCTAAAGGCATTATGTAGAAAGAGGGTATTTGATTCCTGGTACGGAATTAAAACCAAATAAGGCTAATTGCTAAATTTACACAGGTTTTGCAAGAGCATGATAAAGAAATCTACATGCATGCCTCTTTTAGATCTGATTTACATTTGAATATGTCACAATGAATAAAGTGTTGTGTTCAGCATGACCCAGGAAAATATGGTATAATTAAACATCAGTGGATAAATACATGAA
Source organism: Dermochelys coriacea (assembly GCF_009764565.3). Taxonomy (NCBI): domain Eukaryota; kingdom Metazoa; phylum Chordata; order Testudines; family Dermochelyidae; genus Dermochelys; species Dermochelys coriacea. The sequence continues at coordinate 91,560,711 of NC_050073.1, read as the reverse complement.
GTGATGTATTCAGTTTGACAGGAAAGTGTGATTCCATAAGAGGCCCCATGGGTGAAGAATACCTTCTGAATGGCTCGTCCAGTGACGTGTGGTTTATCACAAGCTCCCAGAACAGGGGTTGTGTCATTAGGCCAGTAACAGTCTGTGGGGTGAGATATTTTTCTCTTCTTTCTGCCTTTTTTCCTTTCTTGATGTTTCAAAACATTCATGGCCATCTATAAAAGGTGACTGCCCCAGGTTGTATGTAACTAGCTCAGTGTTATTGTTTCTTTCTCTAGCACTACTACTTTGTGCCCTTTCTGCTATTGATTCATTCACTTGATTTAGAAATGTACTGTGTTTAAAAAAAAATCTCTAAAAATGTATGTTAACACTTTCCTTTATTCTTGTGTCATTCAGGCTTTGCACACCTGTTTACTAGACTTTATTTAGAGTTCCACAAAACATGTGAAAAGCATATTTTCCTCTAAAAATTAGGAAATGGCCATGAATAGATATATTTATCCATTTAGTTCTAATGCATTCAATAAGGATGAATTAAATACAAATTTTAAAAACCAATCTTTTTCCAAAATGGCCGATGGAACTGAAAATGCACATGTCAAAAAATGAGACTTAGGGAGGAGTCACAAGTCAAAAAGGGGGGGGGGGTGACATGGCATTTTCATCAGAGACCACCTGGAAACCTCTGCTATACCACCCCAATTCATCCAAAGCTATCAAAATGTATATGATGCCCAGAGGTGTAGAGACAAAAGTACTAACTTATTCTCCTTCCCATACAGGAATAAGTGAGAACGGGTATAAGCACTTTTGTAGGAGTATAACTGTATCCATGCTGAAGGTGTGGCCTAAAGTTTAGAGTACTGGACTGGGACTCAGGAGACATGGGTGCTATTATTTGCTCAGCCACTGACCTGCTGACTAACTGTGAACAAATCACTTTACTGCTCTGTGCCTGTTTTCACATCTGTTTAAAAAAAAAAAAAAGCAAATAATGATACTGACCTCTATTTTCTAAAACTTTTTGAAATCTACTGAGGAGAAGCATTATATAAGAGTTAGGTATTATTATAGTTAACAGTACAATTTTTGTGTGTAGTCAAGGCCTAAACTTACAGGAATAAGTTATATCATTATAAGCATATTTATACTGGCATAACTGCTGGAGTTGTTACGGGTTGTACGGCTTTAACTATACTGGTATAACTATATCATTTGAAAAGCTATGGAGATACGAATCAAAGTATATCAAAAGGCAGTTTTGAATATTTGTTTAAATATATTCTTATTTAGTAAATATTTAGTTATCTGTGGCCCCCAATCCTGCCAACATTTGTGTATGTGTTGAACTTTACTCACACAAATAGTCCCAGTGAACTCCACGGGGCTACTACCATAAAACATAGTAGCCATATTTGCAGGATTGAGGTTCCAAGATATTATCACAAATCATGTAGCTATTGTATAGGATAAATGAAAAATGAATATAATATTATGGCAGGCCTTGCCATATTTTCTTATAAAAGTATCCGTATTCATATCACAACCTTCATGAAACTTGGAGGGAGGAGCACAGGCTGCAGGAGGGAACAGTTTGTAAGAGGCACCAGGAAGTCAGTCTGTATGCACAGGGCTAGAATGCTAGCAATAGTTACAGCATCTTTGTAATGAAGAAGACAATGAGTTAATTCTATTTTTTGGAAGCCACTGTAGCTCATGCTGGGAACAGAAGTATCTCTGTAATTGGCAGACAGTAGTAATTAACGTAAGAAGGGGCTAAAGGCTAGCTGGTAAAACAGCCAGAATTACACTTTAGAGGAAAGAACGCAAATTCAATATGCACCTTCCCATCTGGAAATGCTAGAAAGTTCAAAGGCTTTCAAATGCATTGCCAAGTGAATACAAATCCAATAGCCCATATGGGTTCTATACTGCTTAGGCACAGTTTGAAGTAATCTAAATTTTATTTAACCAGAGATGAGTTTTTTTGGTTTTTGTTTGTTTATTTATTCTTTCTTTGTTTCTTTCTTTTCTTTCTTTACTCTGTATCTTCATTTCCAGCTTCCTGCTGTGACTGAGAATGGAAATATCAAAATATCATGACAAAGGCTGCTCCTCTAGTATTTCCAGTACTAGGTACCAGGAAGCATCAGAAATCTACTGTAAGAGACTGGTTCTGGTTGTATGTACAGCCCTGATTTGCAGACTCAGTGGTGTGTAAGCTGCTAAACTTTTGGGTTTTGATCTGAACCTAACTTCTACTAGAGCATAAGCTTTCGTGAGCTACAGCTCACTTCATCGGATGCATTTGGTGGAAAAAACAGAGGAGAGATTTATATACACACACACACACAGAGAACATGAAACAATGGGTTTATCATACACACTGTAAGGAGAGTGATCACTTAAGATAAGCCATCACCAACAACAGGGGGGGGAAGGAGGAAAACCTTTCATGGTGACAAGCAGGTAGGCTAATTCCAGCAGTTAACAAGAATATCAGAGGAACAGTGGGGGGTGGGGTGGGAGGGAGAAATACCATGGGGAAATAACTTAGGCTTGAATAGAGACTGGGAATGGATGAGTCATTACACAAAGTAAAACTATTTCCCCATGGTATTTCTCCCTCCCACCCCACTCCCCACTGTTCCTCTGATATTCTTGTTAACTGCTGGAATTAGCCTACCTGCTTGTCACCATGAAAGGTTTTCCTCCTTCCCCCCCCTGCTGTTGGTGATGGCTTATCTTAAGTGATCACTCTCCTTACAGTGTGTATGATAAACCCATTGTTTCATGTTCTCTGTGTGTGTGTATATAAATCTCTCCTCTGTTTTTTCCACCAAATGCATCCGATGAAGTGAGCTGTAGCTCACGAAAGCTTATGCTCTAATAAATTTGTTAGTCTCTAAGGTGCCACAAATACTCCTTTTCTTTTTGCGAATACAGACTAACACGGCTGCTACTCTGAAACCTGTAACTTCTACTGGTTTCAGAGTAGCAGCCGTGTTAGTCTGTATTCGCAAAAAGAAAAGGAGTACTTGTGGCACCTTAAAGACTAACAAATTTATTAGAGCATAAGCTTTCGTGAGCTACAGCTCACTTCATCGGATGCATTTGGTGGAAAAAACAGAGGAGAGATTTATATACACACACACAGAGAACATGAAACAATGGGTTTATCATACACACTGTAAGGAGAGTGATCACTTAAGATAAGCCATCACCAACAGCAGGGGGGGGAAGGAGGAAAACCTTTCATGGTGACAAGCAGGTAGGCTAATTCCAGCAGTTAACAAGAATATCAGAGGAACAGTGGGGGGTGGGGTGGGAGGGAGAAATACCATGGGGAAATAGTTTTACTTTGTGTAATGACTCATCCATTCCCAGTCTCTATTCAAGCCTAAGTTAATTGTATCCAGTTTGCAAATTAATTCCAATTCAGCAGTCTCTCGTTGGAGTCTGTTTTTGAAGCTTTTTTGTTGAAGTATAGCCACTCTTAGGTCTGTGATCGAGTGACCAGAGAGATTGAAGTGTTCTCCAACTGGTTTTTGAATGTTATAATTCTTGACGTCTGATTTGTGTCCATTCATTCTTTTACGTAGAGACTGTCCAGTTTGGCCAATGTACATGGCAGAGGGGCATTGCTGGCACATGATGGCATATATCACATTGGTAGATGCGCAGGTGAACGAGCCTTTGATAGTGTGGCTGATGTGATTAGGCCCTATGATGGTATCCCCTGAATAGATATGTGGACAGAGTTGGCAACGGGCTTTGTTGCAAGGATAGGTTCCTGGGTTAGTGGTTCTGTTGTGTGGTGTGTGGTTGCTGGTGAGTATTTGCTTCAGATTGGGGGGCTGTCTGTAAGCAAGGACTGGTCTGTCTCCCAAGATCTGAGAGAGCGATGGCTCGTCCTTCAGGATAGGTTGTAGATCCTTGATGATGCGTTGGAGGGGTTTTAGTTGGGGGCTGAAGGTGATGGCTAGTGGCGTTCTGTTGTTTTCTTTGTTGGGCCTGTCCTGTAGTAGGTGACTTCTGGGTACTCTTCTGGCTCTGTCAATCTGTTTCTTCACTTCAGCAGGTGGGTACTGTAGTTGTAGGAATGCATGATAGAACGCCACTAGCCATCACCTTCAGCCCCCAACTAAAACCCCTCCAACGCATCATCAAGGATCTACAACCTATCCTGAAGGACGAGCCATCGCTCTCTCAGATCTTGGGAGACAGACCAGTCCTTGCTTACAGACAGCCCCCCAATCTGAAGCAAATACTCACCAGCAACCACACACCACACAACAGAACCACTAACCCAGGAACCTATCCTTGCAACAAAGCCCGTTGCCAACTCTGTCCACATATCTATTCAGGGGATACCATCATAGGGCCTAATCACATCAGCCACACTATCAAAGGCTCGTTCACCTGCGCATCTACCAATGTGATATATGCCATCATGTGCCAGCAATGCCCCTCTGCCATGTACATTGGCCAAACTGGACAGTCTCTACGTAAAAGAATGAATGGACACAAATCAGACGTCAAGAATTATAACATTCAAAAACCAGTTGGAGAACACTTCAATCTCTCTGGTCACTCGATCACAGACCTAAGAGTGGCTATACTTCAACAAAAAAGCTTCAAAAACAGACTCCAACGAGAGACTGCTGAATTGGAATTAATTTGCAAACTGGATACAATTAACTTAGGCTTGAATAGAGACTGGGAATGGATGAGTCATTACACAAAGTAAAACTATTTCCCCATGGTATTTCTCCCTCCCACCCCACCCCCCACTGTTCCTCTGATATTCTTGTTAACTGCTGGAATTAGCCTACCTGCTTGTCACCATGAAAGGTTTTCCTCCTTCCCCCCCCTGCTGTTGGTGATGGCTTATCTTAAGTGATCACTCTCCTTACAGTGTGTATGATAAACCCATTGTTTCATGTTCTCTGTGTGTGTGTATATAAATCTCTCCTCTGTTTTTTCCACCAAATGCATCCGATGAAGTGAGCTGTAGCTCACGAAAGCTTATGCTCTAATAAATTTGTTAGTCTTTAAGGTGCCACAAGTACTCCTTTTCTTTTTGTAACTTCTACTGTAATTCATAGATTCATAGATACTAAGGTCAGAAGGGACCATTCTGATCATCTAGTCCGACCTCCTGCACAGCGCAGGCCACAGAATCTCACCCGTTTTGAGACCCATTCTTACAATGGCTATGAAAATATATGTAGATTCAATCACATTATTCTTTAGTTGATGGGGCGTCCACCCCACACTAGTAAGGAAGGGGTTATTAGACCTCCCTAAGGAGGCTGCGCGTAAGCAATCAATAGGAGAGGGGCTATAAGGAGCAGCCAATCCAGCCCAGCAGGCCCATATAAAAAGAGCCACAGGACACAGCAGGGTCAGCCACTGCCTGGAGCTCAAGGAGTGAAGACTTTGTCCTTAGCAGAATGAGAGACCTGCGGCACCTTGGACAGAGCAACTGCCGGCAGGGACCAGGGGAACAAGAGGAGTTCCTGGCTGGCTGCTGAGACTGGGTAGTTGCAGGACCTGAGGAAGGGGAAAGAAAGTGCTAGGGTCGTGGGGAAGTGGCCCAGGGAGACATAGAAGCAATGAGAGGAATTTGGTGTGCAGCAGGAGGCTGCAATCCATAGGATCCCTGGGCCAGGACCCAGAGTAGTGGGGTGAGCCAGGATTCCCGCACTTGCCACTGGGGAAGTGGCTGGACTAGGAGCTAACCTCCCCCCAGAAGGGGGAAAACACAGACAGTGACATGGCCAGAGGGCCGAGTCATGAATAGGACACTGCGGGTCCTGGACTGAGGCTGCAAGAGGTGCTGCAGGAAGATGCAGTGACAATGTGCAAGCTGTGGACAAAGGGCCCTGGTCTCGAGCTAATCCCCAAGATGACCAGCAGGAGGCACCAGTCCAGCAGTGAGCAATGCACCCCATGACACTTAAGTAGATTTTCCGTAGGACACTCAAGCTAAGACGATAAGGGAGTAGGTAGCACTATTAGGTCTCAACTGGAAAGAGTATGGAACATTAGCTGATGTAAACTGACATGGTTCCCTAGACTTCAATGGAGTTACATTGATTTATGCCAGCTGAAGATCTGGCCCTGACACTTTTTAAAGAGAGAATAGTATAGCCACTACCACAATAAGCCAGGTAAGTACTTGCAGAAGCAGATAGCACAGGGGATTGGTAATGTTCTGTTGTGCTGCTAATGTGAGATGATTTTTGTGATGCATTACTGTACATTTATTTCTCAACCTGTACAATATGAGCATCACTAAATCACAGTAATGTTTTGTTATCCAGAAACTTGCAGTCTAAATAAAATATTACAGTACACAGCTTATTTTTTTCACTCTGATGTGTATGATTATAATACATATTTTTAACTGTGCCATGTAGTGGCATTCAAATGAGGACCCTGGGGCTCTAATCCTTCCCTGCCACTGACTTGCTGTGTCACATGGGACAAGTCACTTAACCTCTATCTGCCTCTATTTAACTTAAATGTGAAATTAACAGATATAATAAACCTGCCTTTAATATCTTCCTCCCAGGTGTGCTGTAAGGTTTAATTAATTAATGGCTGTGAAGCAGTTTCAGCACCTCAGGTGAAAAGCACTATACTGAAGACATACAAAGTATTAATATTGTTTATTATTATTAATGCTTTTACAGTGCAGTGTATTCATTTTTTATATTGTGGCTATGTCTCAGTATTTCATGTAGGATAATTTTCTCAAGGATACATATATGTATGTAAACCCGGCTTAGATCCTTCTAGATGCCATCATAATGTCTTCAGATGCTGGATATACAGAACTTTCCATATTTTTCCGTGTTTTCTATTCCCTAATATGATATATGGATCATATAATTTTACTCAGTGAAGTAAACAAACACAGAACATTAAAGCACATAAAATTAGGTCATAAACTATGGAGTACCACTATGTCAGTCTGCAGTTCTATTGACTGAATATGAGATTTAGAAATATAATAATTCTGATGTATAGTATATGTGGCTGATAATAATAATCCCATTACACAGGCAAGTTATCTCAGATCAAAACATACTCACCAGACACCTTTGGATATATTCCAGAACTACAGGAAAACTTTAAAGTGTAGAAGAAGAAATATTGATACCACAGCTCCATTGTGCTAGGCACAATACAAATATATAATAAAGAGATGGTCCCTGACCTGAAAAGTTTGCAAACTAGATTTAATACATTATTTCCCACCAAGCACCATAATCTGCTCTCTCAAATATCTCTGTAAACCAAGAGCTAATCCAGCGACTCCATGAATTTAAACTGAGGTAAATGAGCACGTGTCCACATTCCAGAGCAATCCGTCAGGACAGGGCTGATAAAAAATAAGAAAAAGAAATTGAAAAGTTACTAAGCCAGGATGACTATTAAAAACCTTGGATTTTGCATCTCCTATTCACTAAAGTTATATGTTCTGGCTAAAATTGGCCTGGTCTTCCTCCATTAAAGTTAGTGGGATTTTTGCCGTTCACTTCAGAGGGGCAGACCTGATGGGCTTTTCTTCTGTGTATTAAAAAAAAAAAAAAGACATGATCCAGAGTATTATTATGTATCCTTTGGTTCAATGAGGACTAAGTTACTCATATGCATGTGCAATTGTGTTCCAATAAAATGTGAACCAAAACGAGCCTTTAACACAAACTGGAACCACATTTTTCTTCTTCTAGAATATTTTTTATTATTTTGAAGGGTGTCCTTCTTTACCCTTATTACATAAAATAATATTAATGCTCTTACAGTACTTTTCTTTCAAGGATCTGAATCCATTTCACAACCAACAATTAAGCTTTACAATGCCCCTGTATGTGTGTGTGTGTGTATATATATATATATATATATATAATAAAAAGTTGACTTGCCCAAAATCACCCAGTGACAGCCAGGAGGAGAACCCAGGAATCCTAATTCCCAATCCCCTTCTCTAAATACAAACAAAAATATTCTTAGGAAATTACTGAACACGTGGTCTTCACCACTTCAAATGTCATTCAATTAGTCTATTAACGTTGGATTATGTGTAGGATAATATTCCTTGTAACATTCAGAACTAGGCTGGATAAAACACTAGTAAACTCAGCAGATCTGGTTTCAATTTCTGGCTCCTGCCGGCTGGGTATTAGTTATTATTATTGTAAATTTGTAAAATTACTAACCCCACCCTCCAAATGAGAGATTAACAAGACTTGGCAATAATAACAGAGGTCCTGATTCTTCACTGTCGTAGTCCTTGTATAGATATTTGCATCCATGCAGAATAAACTACTACCAAATAACATACCAAAAGTCTGAGCACAGTTGCTTTCTGTTCTGAAAGTGCACTGGAGTCAGAATGCTGGTGTTGAGTTCCTGGCTCAACCATCAACTCACTTTGAGGCCTTGAAACATGTCACTTAACCACCATGCTTTAGTTTACCCATTGTGGCACTCTGTACCTCAAAGCAACACCCTTCTAAAGTTATGATATGTTTGGACAAAGTATGCTTTGTGAGGTGGTATTTTGAAAGTCTTGATCTGTTGAACATTAATATCTGTTGGATTGTATGTGCTATCATTGTATGTGAAGTTATGAAGTTTTGCTATGTGTGTGTTACTGAAATATGTTGTAAGGTTGGGAACACCTACAACCAGCCTTTCAAGTACAACAATGGAGTAGCCATTAAAGAGCCCATTAAAGAGAATCCACTATCCCAGGAACTGTATACAATAGAGACTTTTCAGAGAGAGAGAGAGCACATATAGAGTGGAGGCTGCTTGACCAATGGGAATAGACCCTCATGTCAAAAGCAAAGATTTTTTCAGCAAGCTCGAAGAAACTATAAAGAGGGGAAGTGACATCATGACTTGGCCTCACTCCCCCCACGACTCAAACCTGGAACTCAAACCTGGAAGCACACCTGGAGAATAAATACTTTGAACTGATGGAGGAGAGTTCCAGCCTGTATATTGAAGATCTGTGATCTGTTTGTACTATCTGTCAGGTGAGACACTGTTCGATTGAAATCCTGTTTAATTTATAGAACTCAGATTGTGAATTTACTTTTATTTCTTAGGTAACTGACTTTGATCTTTATGTTCCCTACTTATAATTACTTAAAATCAATCTTTCTGTAATTAATAAATTGGTTTTATATTATACCTAAAACAGTGTGTTTTGGTTGAAGTGCTTGGGAAATCTCACTTCAGTTTACAAAGGCTAGTGTGTGTCCTCTCCACATCGAGGGAGGGGTGGACTGAGTAGTGAATTTACATTGGTCAGGCTTCTGACAGGGTAAGATAGTATATTCCGGGGATAGAGGGCTGGTGAACTGGGGTGAATTAGCTGGAGCCTCTCTATTGTTGGTTCATGCATGGCTGGGAGAAGTATTCATGTAATTCAGTTGGGTGTGTCCCTGCCTGTGGATGTCTGTGTAAGTGTAATACCTGCCAGAGGTTTGTAGGTTTCCACAGCATCACAGTGTGAGAGAGATACCTTAGGTTGGTGGGACAGAGGGCTCAGTGGTCCCACAGTCCAGGTTGCACCCAGGAATCCCATCACACTCATCTGTAAAATGAATATAACAATACCTAATATAACAATACCTACCAGTCAGATAGCATGGTGATGAGCATAACATAAGAAAATATATCAAAATACAATACAATACCCCACTAGGGAAGTGCAAGGCTTGCTCAGCTAAAATATGTCAAGTACTTTGAGATCCTCATAGGAAACATACTACACTAATACAGAGTATATTATTTTTATTTATTAGTCACTGTCTAATCAAGGTTAGTGTTTTAATAAAGCATTTTCCTATAAGTTATTAGTTACTATTAACCTACCATTGGGATTTTCTCAGAGAAATGAAGTTAAGGGCATCTGAGGCACAGAGCCAGCAAGAGTATAAAGAATAACAAATGGTTCATAAAGAATTACAAAGCAGTAATTCCACTGAGAGATTTTGGTGACAGCCTTAACCATGAAAGCTCCACCTAGAAATGGTGCTTAATGTTCATAACAAGTCCAGGATGGAATTAATACTATGCAAATCTCTGCAGAATATTTATTTTGTTAGCTCTTATAATATTGGGATCTGGGGCTCTTTTTTGTGTTTTAAATCTGTAAAACAGCTAAAGCATTAATTATTCACACAGCTACAATGGAAAGTATAATACAGGCGGTATAATATGGTACCATTATAATACAATCCTGTCCCCCCACTCCATCCATCTTTTTGTTCTGTTTGTACAGCACCTAGCACAAGGGGGTCCTAGCCCAAGACAACAGCCCCTACGCACTATGGTAATACATATAAATAATAATAATAATGAATAACGATCCTGGGAACTCTTGCTGATGCAACGAAGCTGATACAGTTAAGAGGCTGTGTGGAGGGGACCTCTGAATCCCTTCAGGCCATGAAACTGTCCACGGCCATGCAGGATTTAGATGTGTGGTACAGGTAGTGTGACCACATGGATCCCCTGCCCCCCATTCCACATAGTGGGAATACAAAAGACAACAACCACTACTATACCTCAGCTGGTGAACATCATCATAGCAGCACTGATCTGAAAATCTGGTCCCATATGCAAAATCCATTTATTTGAGCTTTGCATAGGGCACCAGGATTGCCCTATGGAGGTATATGTGGCTGATAATAATAATCCCATTACACAGGCAAGTTATCTCAGATCAAAACATACTCACCAGGCACCTTTGGATATATTCCAGAACTACAGGAAAACTTTAAAGTGTAGGTATTATCTTCTCCCCAACAAAAGGAGGTCTACAGACATCAGAGAAGCCATTGTGAATAAAAGACTTGGTTGATACCCTCAAACCCATGAAGAGGGTTCACATCCCATCACAGCTTGAATGCTGGGGGAAGGAAATAAAAATGCATGTTGAGGAGATATTTGTATTTTTATGCTGTCTGGACACTGAAGGGCAAATATTCCTAAAAGTAAGTATAGCAGTACTTATGATATAAAATAGTATCTTCCCCCTCATTATTATCATTATTTAGTTAGGGTAGGGTAACACTCTAGGACACTAACTATGATCTAGTGAGCAGGGCCGGATTAACTCTCCTGTGGGCCCAGGGCTATTAGATTTTGTGGGGTCCCTGTATACAAGTTTTTTTCCTGGGAGGGAGTTCGGTGCAGGAGGGGGCTGGGGCAGGGTATAGGGGTGAAGGAGCGGAGCGGGGTCTGGAAGGGAGTTTGGATGCAGGAGGGGGATTCTGATCTGGGGCTGGGGGTTGGGGTGGAGGAAGAGGTGCATAGTGCAGGCTCTGGCCAGGAGGCACTTACCATAGGGGGCTCCTGGAGGGCAATGCAGCAGGGCTCAGGCAGGCTACCTGTCTTCCTGCCATAGCCCCATGCTGCTCCCTGAAGTTGCTGGCTGCTAGCACATCTCTGTGGCCCCTGTTGGGAGGGGAACAGCGTGTCCCTGTGCTATGCCCGCATATGCAAGTGCCACCCCCATAGCTCCCATTGGCTGGTTTCCAGCCAATGGGAGCTGTGAGGACGGTGCTGGGGGCGGGGGCAGTGTGCAGAGCCACCTCTCCCCCACCAGAAGCCTCAGAAATATACCAGCAGCCAGCCACTTCTGGGAGTGGCCTGGGCCACGGCATGCAGGCAGCCTGCCTGAGCACCTCACTGTGCCACGGGACTTTTCGTGGCCCAGAGTTGGAGATTGCTGCCTGTGATTTATTTTTGTGGGGCCACCCTTGAGCTGGGGCCTTGGGCTGCAGCCCTAAAACCCCTGCCTTAATCCAGCCCTGCTAGTGAGACATAGCTCTCCCCTCATCAACCAAGTTTCTTGGTTTGGGTTCACCCTAAAGGACATAAAAGGGTGCTTATTATAGAAGCTTTTATTTTCTTTTGAACTTAAGTTTGTACTTCATTTGTGTGTGTGTGTGCTTATCTGCTTTAACCATGTAAATTACTTTCTTTTTTCTTTTTTCCTAGTTAATAAACTGTTAGTTTGCTACAGTATTGATACAGCCTTGTCTTTGGTTTGAGATCTGAGGACAAATGACCTGGGGTAAGTGACTGGTCCTTTGGGACTGGGGCGTAACCTGAATTTTGTTGTTATAGAGACCACCTATCAGAGTCAGGCTTGATAAATAGATAAGAAAACACAAGGGGACTGTCTGTGGCTTCTTATTAAAGCTGTTATAGTGCCTGAGGAGTTAAAAAATGTTACTCGGTTGGTGAAATCTAAGTATAGAGTACACAACCAGTTTGGGGTTCATGCCCTGTTTCTTGGCAATCTGCCCTGAGGTTGACACTCACAGTCATGAGCCACTCCAGACAGCATAACAATAAGTTTCTAGCTTTCATGGGGGGGGGGGAGAAAAGCTTGATGATGTGATGAAGTGAGAGCCAAGAAATGACTGCTTAACCTTTCTATGCTCCAGTATCACCAGCTGGAAACTACAGACAGTAAAACTTCCCTACCTCAGAGATGTGTTATGAGGACTAAAGTATATGGCACTATGAAGATGTGAAGTGCTACATAAATATTCAGCGTCATTATTAACCTGGCACCATTTTATTTTGTTGACTCTCTGTTACATGCCTTGGAAGCAAAGCTCCATAGGAATATTTTCTCTAAAGATTTCAGTTTTGACCCCTGGATAGATTCAGAACAGAATTACAGTTGTGACACACGCTGATAAGGCTGGCGTAGAAACAGAGCCTGTTGCTAAAATGTGCCTGTCACTCAGCTCCCTGCAGTGCCAGATGTTCTGAGAGAACTTATTCCTGCTGTGAACAGCACAGTTAGCCTGCTTGCAAGACTGAACTCTCAGAATGATTGGTCTGTATTTTCATCAAGCCATGTGGAAGGTGAGAAGCATTGAATCAGTGATCCAAGAATGCGATGTCTGGGGAACTGATCATATCCTGTGTAACCTTCCACCACTCCACAACTGATTGATCCTTCATTGCTGTCACATCCATAAATTATTTCCAACAGATTTACCTTTACCTGATCAGAATATTATTTTATAAGGCACAGGTGATGCTCAGGAAGTTCTAGGAGTGACTCAAGGTGGCTGATTCAGAGGTTAAAGCTTCAAATGGATTGTCTATCTATGCCACTAAAGTTCAATCAAGTAGAGAAAGGATTACTGTCTCACTAATGGCAGGGGTTAAAACAAGGGAGGGCAGTTAGAGGACCAAACCCCCTCCTGTGTTAAAGCAGAGAAAGCTCTTACTGGCTTGGCTAAGCTGATCTGCCACAAGCTAGTGAGCCACAACCTCTTTATCTTGGTTGGTGCAGTGAGAGCTCCCCCTCCTGTTTCAGTCACCTTTAGCCACTGCAAAGCAGTATGAATGCGAAGCATCTTCCATTCAATTAGTTAGCAATACATGTTAATAATGTAGAATAATAACTTTTAATAATTTCTTAGACCAGGGATCGGCAACCTTTGGCATACGGCCCATCAGGGAAATCCTCTGGTGGGCCGGGACGATTTGTTTACCTGAAGTGTCCTCAGGTTCAGCCAATCGCAGCTCCCACTGGCTGTGGTTCACTGTTCCAGGCCAATGGGGGCTGCGGGAAGTGGCAGCCAGCACATCCCTCAGCCCATGTCGCTTCCCGCAGCTCCCATTGGCCGGGAACAGCAAACCACAGCTGGTGGGAGCTGCTATCAGACGAACCTGCGGACACTGCAGGTAAACAAACAGTCCCGGCCTGCCAGCGGATTTCCCTGATGGGCCAAGTGCCAAAGGTTGCCAATCCCTGTCTTAGACCAATTTCTCCAGGAGCAAAGTAGTTTGTTATCCCTGCATATTGTTCAAAATGTCGGGAAAAGAATGAATTGTCCAAATTTTTTTTTGCTTTTCCCCAGCTGAAATTGTTGTAATTCACTCTGCAGAGGCCCATTCACTAGAAGCTGCAGACAATCTGCAGAAGCAAGCCATGCCCGTTACAAAAAAAGTGCTGTTTCTAAGTACTTTGTAGTACTTTTTAGCACCGTTGTCACTCACTGTGTACCTCGTAGTCAGTCACCATATAAAAGAAAAAAAGAAAATCCCTGTTGTTTAATGTTAATTTTAAAATCATTTTGCTTTGTGTACACAGATTTGAGTTTCAAACCAGGGAGCTATGCTTCTTATGCTGCTTTAGAGGTTAAATGTTCTCAGGAATTTGAGGGTCACATAGCACTTTTTTGACCCTGTCTAGTTGAACCAGTTGTCTCAGCTAGAGGTTTAAATAGTCAGGATTTAGAGCTCCTAATTTTACACTAAAGCATATATTGTAAAACACCATGGTCTTAACAAATCATGGGAGCTTGGAGGTGCATTTCTGAACATTAGTTTTGCTTTGCTTCAGTAAAAATGACAGGTTTCAGAGTAGTAGCCGTGTTAGTCTGTATCCGCAAAAAGAAAAGGAGTACTTGTGGCACCTTAGAGACTAACAAATTTATTAGAGCATAAGCTTTCGTGAGCTACAGCTCATGCTCAAATAAATGTGTTAGTCTCTAAGGTGCCACAAGTACTCCTTTTCTTTTTGAGTAAAAATATACCCTTTAGAAATAGCTGCTATATTTTTGACATAACAGTATCCAGTAGCTTTGATAACCTACAATAATTTAAACTTGAGTTCTTTGTTTCTCTTTTTAAAAGTTTATATAATTTAAATATAAGTGAATTAGAGAGCATTTTCTGTGCAGTGAGCAATCCCAGGTTGAGCAACCTGCTATAAGTAATGTGGTTTTACATTGCTAATAATGGTGTCTAATTAGCCCATCTCTTAACTTTTCAAATTCACATGACTTAACTTTATTGCACAGATCTGTTCTATAATCCTCAATGGTCTCACATGGCACCTGGTTTCTTGTAAAGGAAATGTGCCTTTCCAAAGTGGCATTTTTGCATGGATGATGCTATTTTTTAAATTTTTGACAGACATTGTCTAGGAATCCATAGTCCTCTCTATGCTCCCATTGGAATATATTGCAAATCCCCAGTACCTTTGGGTCTAATAGTGTAGAGCATTTCACCTTTCAGCTGTCTCTTCAATGTCTCTTGCTTTCAGAAATATATGGGAGCACACTAAAAGAACATCTCCAATTCTCTGCCAGGTTCCCTTCAAAACTCTTGTGCTGCCCCTGGGAGAAGGCCTGAGCAAATATTGTAAAAACTGAGTGATGATTTGTGTGACAAATTCCCTCTGGTGTTATCTGGACTGGTGGTCTGCTAGGTCACTCCAGTCTTTGACTCTGGGAGCCAGCCTTACCCTGCTCTTCTGTGAGAACCCCCACTCCTGGGCTGTTCACGCACAGCCTCTGGCATGTAAGCTGCTCCCAGCTACTTGCAATTGAATGATACTGTCCAATATCTCCGGTCCCAGACACAACCCTAGGAAACACCGTCTTGCAGTGTCCAGTTATGCCCACTGGACGCTGCAAGCTTATATGAGTTTGTCAATTTAACAAAGACATTGATATATACCAGGCTTGTTATCCCAAGGGGAGCCTCTGTCATGCTTCAAACCAAACATATTGCTTCAGGTAGAATAATCAAACAGATTTATTAACTATAAAGATAGATTTTAGTTGATTATAAGTCAAAGCATAACAAGTCAGATTTGGGCAAATGAAATAAAAGCAAAACACATTCTAAGCTGATCGTAACACTTTCAGTGTCCTTACAAACTTAGATGTTTCTCACCACAGGCTGGCTGGTTGCTCTTCAGCCAGGCACTCCCCGTTGATCAGCGCGTCAGTTGCTTGGGGTGGTGTCTGTAGATGTAGGTGAAGAGAGAGGAAGAGCATGGAAAAACATCTCTTCCTTTTATCATGTTCTTTCTTCCCTCTTGGCTTTGCTCCTTCAGAGTCAGGTGAGCATTACCTCATTGCAGTTCCAAACGGACCAAAGAAAGAGGGGTGACTCCCTCAAGAGTCCAACAGATTCTTTTGTTTCTGTCTAGGCCAGCGTCCTTTGTTCCTGTGAGGCTGGGTTGAGTTTGTCCCATACATACCCTGACGAAGTGTGAACTGCCTCTCAGCTCTTGGAGAGTTTTTGCCTGGGCTTATTTTAAGCCATGAGGATGCATTTTCAGCCTCATAACTACATACAAGAAATTATAACCTATAACCTTATTATAACATTACTGTAACAACAATGCTCAGTGCATCATAAAACTTCCGAAGACACCCGACAAGACAAACTTTGCACTGGATACCACACAATCATTTTACAAGGATGAAAATGGGGATGCTGGGTGTTCCCCCAAGGTACAGCGCGTCACAATCTGGCCCTACCATTACTTACTGAGTGCTAATGGGAGCTTAGCATCATTGAAGCCTAGAGCAAGACACAGTCGCTACCCAAAGGTGCTTTGAGTCTAAGAACAGAGGTAAAATGGGACAGTTTTCACTTCAAGGCTTAGAACTCCAGCACACCTGCAGGGAAAAAGTCACACAGGTTACTAGGTTAGCTGTGTTAAATGAACAGAATATAAATCAAAGACACTAGGGATATAGCTGTGGTGATGACCAGCTACCCACTAGACCTCTTGATGTCCCTTATTAGTCATCACAATTGAAAAAGTTCACCATGTTCTCATAGGAAATACAGAGGCTTAGAAGCAATTTAATTGGTGTTATTTTAACCTGTGAAGGAGCTGGAGTTCGACAAATTCTAATTTACAAAGGACATGGAAATATATGCATACAGGGCTAGATCCCTGATCCCACTCAGTCCACCGTGCACAGATTTGGAGGGGCAAAGAGAAAGGACAACTGGTTTAAACAGCCAGCTGGGGAATCCTCTCCTCTCGGCTGGTATCAAGCCATCATAGAAGGATGATCCAAATGAACTACAGAAAGGTTATCAGTTAGCAAAATCTAGGGGCTTTTAAGGCAATTTCTTTAGAACCTGATTGTTTTTATTTCTCTATAGGATTTTTCCGTAAAGACTGAGGCATATAGGAGAAGTGTAGAGGGAGTTTGTACTGTTGCTACCTCTGCTGTACATGTTGTGTGGGTAAACAGAGAACTTCTTTACCTCAAGCAGACAATCTGGCATGTAAATCTCTTACTTAGTCAGTGGCTATGGCTTTGATTCAATAAAGTACTTAAGCATGTGCTTAAATCTATCACCATAAAAACATAACATAAGAACAGCCATATTAGGTCAGACCAATGGTCCATCTAGCCCAGTCTGCTGTCTTCTGACAGTGGCCAATGCCATGCATCAGTGGGAATGAACAAAACAGACAATCATCAAGTGATCCATCCCCTGTCATCCACTCCCAGGTTCTAGAAAACAGAGACTAGGGACACTCAGAGCATGGGGTTGCATCCCAGTCCATCTTGGCTAATAGCCATTGATGGACCTATCCTACATGAACTTATCTAGTGAAGCACTGTTCAGTGAGGCACTTCAGCATACACCTAACTATAACTATTGATTTCAATGGAACTTAATCTTTAAGTGCTTTGCTAAATCAGGGTGTTAATTCAGAACTGGTGTAAACAGATGCACTGAGTCTTGCTGTCCTCAGTGGCGCTGCATCTACTTACACCAGCTCTGAATGTGACCCACTGTAGCAAATACAGTAGTTCCCACCACCTGAATCCCCTCAATCTTTACATTACTTGTTTGTCTCACTATTGACGTTAATGGTGCAGGATGAAGATGCTAATGAAGTCCAGCCTAGTTTAAATGATCCACCCATGGAGCTTCCATTGTTTTCCCATTCCAGACTGTAACAGCTTTCACCTCTAGGAAATCTTTCCTGAAATTCAGCTTGAACTATCTTGGGTTCTCAGTGTCATCTTCTTACTCCTCCCTTGGACAGCTATAAACAAGTCCTCTCTTCCCTTGATATTGACACCCATGAAACCCTTACATTCATTTAATAATGTCCATGAGAAGGCAGGACCTTTTCTGGCTAAGCTAGTGTGTTTAATGTCTGGAGAACATTTGCTTTCATGTAATTATGCACAAACTTCATATTGATATACATATTTTGTGCCTGTCGGGGAGAAGGTGTTAAATGTATCTGTCTCATGAATATGCAGCAGCCCCGTTTCTTTTAGTAAGATATGAACATATTTCTGGTCAGATATGCAGCACTCAGATGTATATATATTTTCTGCTCTCTTGCTCTCTTTGAATAAAGTAGATGAGATTCATTGACTGCCAGAGCAGACATATATTTTCCAGGGCACAACAGCAGTCTAGTTCCAGATGATAAAAGCTTTGTCTGGCATCCAAATAGCACAATTGCATTTTGACTATTCCAGGCTACAGTATTTCTAAGGTTTCACCTAACAAGCATAATCCTGAATACACAGAAGGTGATGATAAATGTTAATGATCTATTCAGAGGTTGAGATGGCTAATAATAACCTGGAGGACTTCATTTTCAAAGATGCTTAGATTTTAAGGTCAGAAGGGTCCAATAGATCATCTAAACATGTATAACACACTATAAAATTCCACCCCGCTACCCCAGTGTTGAGTCCAATAATTAGTGTTTGACTAAAGCATATCATCTAGATTTGACAAGGGAAGACATTGGGTGACTAAAGATGATAATCTTACCATTCATTTCTAGTATTAATAAGAACATAAGGATGGCATCACATGGCCATGAAGAGCCCAAGCTTCCAGAGGATGGACTCCCAGACCTCTCTCAGTTGGGATTGTAACATGCTAGCACTTTGGCTTGGGGCTCACTAATTCTTGTTCCTCATGACCCAAACCCCTTTGATTCACCTTGCCTGAATGACGTCCTAATACACATGCCTTTGCATCAATGGCACTTTAAAAACAGGCATTAACCTGAAAAAAGCCACCTGTTTATTATTCATTAGTCTGAGCCTAGACCAAGGACTGAAACGTCTTCACCTTTCTCCAGACTTTGGCTACAAATTCATGTAACACCAGAAGGGCCTGATCCAGAGAGGTGCTGAACCCTTGTTGAGCACCTTTAACTCCCATTTACTTTGATGGGAGTTTCAGAGGTCTGGCTCATCTCAGGCCTGGGCCTTTCATGCACAAGGCATTGTAGACTGCAGTGATAATTCAGCCATGCTTGGCTTCACTGAAGCATCTTAACATGTAAATCCTAAAGGATGTTTCATTCTCTGCTCTCACCATTAAGAGCTGGTGACTTTATCCTAAAGATCTTGCTAGTCCAGGACAAAGTCACTGATGAGGCCCTTAAAAGAGTCATAATAGCAGTAGCTGGGTAGCTGACAGCTCCCAGAATAGCCTTGTGATGTTCACTGGTGCCTTGGAGAGCCCTTTGACAAGTGAATTGCTGCTGTTGGAGTCAGACTAGTCTAAACGAGAAAATCATTCAGGGGAACCAAATGGCTTGCCCTTGTTTTGATTATTAGTTAGGTGGTTATATCTTTCAAAGTTCAGGATCATCTGGATTCAAGTCCTCTCAGCCATCCCTTATTACAAATGTCCTTTCATACTTCACTCACACCCTGTTTTTAGTTCTTTGATTTTCATCAGTAATGTAAATAGGTAATGAACAAATATTACTGATGGTAGCAGAAAACAACCCACCTGGTTGCAAAAGGCTCCAATATTGTTCTATTGCTTGTCTTCTCTGCTTCTGATCGTTAGCCTACATGGTGTTTCACAATTGGGTAATGGCAGCAGATTGAACCTTTTAGCCGATGCCTCACAAATCTACTTCTCCCCTCCTGCATTTATCCCCTGGTCTAATAACACAGCTTAACCTGTCATTCTGACATCTCCTTGTGGATGTGCAGCCATCAGTTTAAACTCAGCATGGCCACAAGTGAGTTGGTCTTGCACCAATGCGTCGCTAAGGCGCATTTCCAGCAAATCACTCTATCTATGCATAATACTAAGCCCAAGAGTAGTCTCATTGACGTCAAAACCAACAATGGAATCCAGAGCTCCAGACTCCCCGTTCCCAGCTGTGTGATGGAGCCTTAGATTCAGCATATTTCACCAACAATAAGGCTTAGTTTTTAAAAAGCAGTGGGGCCTGAAGGAATAAACAGAGGGTTATGAACCAGTAGGGCTGGCATTCTAATCCTGGCTCTTCCTCTGACTGTCTGTGGCCTTGAGCAAACTAATTCACCTTTTGAGTCATCTACCTCAAAGGGTGTAGTGAGGATTAATTAATGTCTATATGACAGGTTTCAGAGTAGCAGCCATGTTAGTCTGTATTCGCAAAAAGAAAAGGAGTACTTGTGGCACCTTAGAGACTAACAAATTTATTAGAGCATAAGCTTTCGTGAGCTACAGCTCACTTCATCGGATGCATTTGGTGGAAAATACAGAGCGGAGATTTATATACACACACAGAGAACATGAAACAATGGGTTTTATCATACACACTGTAAGGAGAGTGATCACTTAAGATGAGCCATCACCAGCAGCGGGGGGGGAGGGGAAGAAAGGTTTTCCTTTCCAAATGAATCCGATGAAGTGAGCTGTAGCTCACGAAAGCTTATGCTCAAATAAATTTGTTAGTCTCTAAGGTGCCACAAGTACTCCTTTTCTTTTTAATGGCTATATGATACTCTGAGCATATACCGGTAAATCACCAAATATCCTGTTTGGAAAGAAGACTTTAAAAAAAAAAAGCTACATTTCTATAGCAGAAATGGACCAAAAATACTGATCGGCTGATGTTGATCTTGTCTGTAATGGTATATCTGACTGGGCTTAAATGTGATTGAATCCCATTCACCTATATTTCCTAGCCTTCTGAAAAATAAAAGGCCTACCCTAGCAGTGAGCCTTGCAAGATGCCATACTTTATTCTCTCTCTGCTTTGTCTGATTCCTTTTTATTTATTTTTTTAACTAGCAAATGAACTGTCACATATCTAGATAGGAATGACAGCTGCTCACAAATTAGACATTTGCACAGCAGTTGACCTGCCTGTCACAAAACCTGCCCTCAGAATGTAGCACATGACACCAGAGTGTTGTTTACTACTGAGTGTTTCGTTTGTTTTTACCAGAAAAGAGAGATCTTAATTTAAAGGAGGAAAAATAGCAAGGTACAAATAAATATGTTGGATGGTGTAAGGCCAAAGGAGCCTTTTGCAAGAAATATCTTAGGTAAATAAGAACGGCCATAATGAGTCAGAACTATGGTCTGTC
Organism: Dermochelys coriacea; assembly: GCF_009764565.3. NCBI lineage: Eukaryota > Metazoa > Chordata > Testudines > Dermochelyidae > Dermochelys > Dermochelys coriacea. Next base: position 91,539,520 of record NC_050073.1, on the reverse strand, counting down.
TTCTGACACGTTCAGGAAAAACAGAGCAGCAGGAAATAATGTTTTCAGTAGGGGCCAACAGGCCCCAGAGTTGAACATCCCAAGAGTTTAGCAAGGTTTGGATCTGGAGGTTCTGGTTCTGATCCATCCCTAATACATTACACTGTGGACAATTGGTGTAAGAGTTCAATGAAACACTAGAGCTGTGTGATTTTTTTCTAAATTCTGTTCAAGACAGCGTGAAATGGTGTGCGTGTGTGTGTGTGCAACCAACAGAGGACTTAAAAATGTACAGACCCTGATGGTCAAACAGAGACTGTCAGATTTTGAATGGACATTTGAAAGCATCATTTTGCAGCATTCATCTTGCTCTGATGGAAAGGGGCTCATTCTAACATTAAAAAAATCATGGAAATGGGGCAAAGTTCAAATTTACATCACAATGTTAAAATATGCAATTTTTTCTCACCCCTCTAACTACCATGTAATGCAAAGCAGCTTGGAAACTTAGTTTGTATCTAGGGTCCTTAATGATCCTGAAAAGAGAACGGGTCAGGCAACCTTCTGTGCCAATAGTGGAACCCCACTGAAATAATTTTTTCCCTGGAGCTCAATGGTGCTTGTTGAGGGCATGGGGGTTCATCTGTGTGGTTCTTTTTGCAGAATTGGGGCCTATATGATTATATGAGCATTGTAAAAACTAACCTTCCTGGGATGCTATAACTGGACCAATTAATATCATGTTCCTTTTACAGCTATCACAGTATTTTATTGAAACCTATTTTTGTTTCAGACACTTGGGCGTTCCCAGCTTGGATGGCCTTGCTTTGTACTGTGCTACCATTATCAAGGGGAAGTGTGTAAAATAAGTCTTCATCACACCAGGAGAATTTATTGCTACAATAAAAATAAAGACCCCCTAGGTTCACTGAGTCCACTGTCCTGAAGACAGAGAGAGTAAGCTTGAGGAATTTACTGCAGCATACCATTGGGTCATTGTATACCTGAAGAGTTGGCTCAGCATACAGCTGGAGACATCAATAAAGAAAATGCAGCCTAAGGGGGAAAAAACTGGGGTATTTGATTTGTTGAAAGGAAAATGAACATTATTTTGGAGTCTGCAAACCAGATGATATCCTGGGTTTGTATTTTACACAGCGGGGATGTTAGCTCTGCTTTATTAATGCTCTCATAAATTATTTGGTGAAACAGAGCCCCCTAGACAAATTTCATGCTTATTTATCTCATTTGGGAGTTTGCCCTGTACGTAAACACTACCATTTGGTAGGGAATTTGCAAACAGCTAAGCCACTCTTTGTTTTTAAGGTCGTCATTTTAAAACAAGGCTGCTTTCCTATGTAAGTGAGTGGTGGCAGGGAGAGGCATTCCAGAGAAACTGCAGCAAGGGAGAGACCTGGAAGATACTCTACAATAGGAGAGGAGAGGGGTAGGTGGTAAAAGGGCCTGAAGCAGGAAGCCTTTTTCAGAGATAAGTAGAAGAGCCAGGAGATTAAGAAGACGTGTGGTCTACGTAGATAGAAGATAGATAGATACTGCAAAAGAGCAGTTGGAGAGAGTGTTATTAGACTGTATGGAAGAAAAGGAGTCACGTCAGGGTTAGGGCTCTAATGGAACCTGCAATTTTGGGTCATTATCAACTTCACCAAGATTTGAACTGGTGACTGAGAGGCAAAGGTCTCCATACATCATTAGTCCACAATTAGTCCACATCATTAGTCCACACATTTTTTTGTGTGTGTTAAAAAACAAAATGGTAAGCTAGGAGGCTGCATCTAAATGCCATGGTGTCAGATGCTACGAAAAAACCACAGATAGTCAGGAGGTTAGGGAAAAGAAATGGAGGAGACATTTTGTCCTAGTAAATTCTCCAAATTGGTAGGCAGCAATAGGTTTAAACCAGGATGTAGGAAGAAACATCAGCATAAAAGGGAAGCATTTACAGAAGTAAAAAGGATCTGGAAAATGGGTCTTTGTTAATTAGATTATAAAAGGAAGTTAAAGCAAAACAAGGAGTAATGATGCACAAGTGAGATCAAGCAGCTCAGATCTACCCAAGAAGCTCTGGGTTTTTGAAACATACAGTGATAGCACACCTTGTAGGATCCTCTCCAGGATCAGAGGGCAGAACGAGAGGCAGAAAAGACAAGAGAGAGAATGAAATGAGGGCACTGTGGAGATATTACCTTACAAATGAAGAAAGAAGAGAGAGATTTCTCATAAATGAAAGTCAAATGTCTGTTAACAGCAGGGGGAATGAAGATAGGCAGAGAACTCTCTGATCATTTCTGATGAGGAGAAAGAACTTTCAATTTGTTAAAGGTATCAGCAGTCAAAGAACATACCAAGCCATGTTCTATAGCATGAAGAAAGCATCAGGTGCATAATTCCATGGAGTTTGCTCATTTTGAAACACCGACCATAAAAGTGGTCAAATTAACATATTATTATTTATTATTACTAATGTAAGTTATGGAGCAAGAAAGCTAATAGAGGGTTCATATCATGTTGGCTCAGTGGAACATTTAGACAGTGATTGGATTTCGGTAACCAAACCATCCACTATACATAGACCACAAAACAAAGCTATTTAAAATCTTATTGCAGGGATCAATATAAAAACCCTCCCCAGATCAACAGAGAAATACACACATCCCCAGCACTTGTAAATCACATGGACCTGAGAAAACTACCTTAAAAGAATGTAGGCAGGAAAACTTTGAAGTTTTGATCTCCTCAATAAACAAGGCTGGTTCCTTAAAAAAATATTCCTCACCTGTGAGCCAAGAAAAGCTCTAATGAATGATTACAGCATTTGAGAGGAAGTTAGAATCTGAGATGTAAAGTACATTTTTAGCACTGATGTACAAGGAATAAGACACACTATGATTAGCAAGAAACGGGAGCTGCATGCATCAAATCCACAGTATTAAAAATGTAACCTTTGAATAACCAAGTGCCCTTTGTCCTGTTATGAACTAGTAACATTGATTTTAAAAGGCCCCAGATTTTCATACACTATACATTCAATTTGCATATTGGATAGTTTGTGTGCATAATCAGCAGCTCTCAAAGCCATAAGTTGAAAAATAAAACACTTTTACTTTTACTGTTACAGAAAAGTGTTATAGCTCTTACAGAAGTGATGTAAGGAAAGGATGCAGAATGCTGTCTTAAGACTGGCGGTGGTTAGTCAAGGGAGTTTTGGCAATGAGTAAAGAGAAAGTTAAAATGGTTTCCACTTCTTCTTCCTTCCCCAACTCTCAAGCCAAGCCAGCCCCTATCTTCTCATTCCCATGTGCAGGGTAGGACTGGCCTTGCAAGGGTGGAGAGGATAGGGCTTCAATATGCGAGGAGCTTGATGAGTTCTCTGTCTAGCTAATCTAGGTATTTATACCTCTCTCGTCACTGACACTTTGAATGACATCCGACTTTTGAGTTACTTGCCCAACCTATTGTCAATTTCACAAGTTTAGCTGGCTGGTGGCTTTGTCAGGTGACTGAGACTGCTGGGATTGTTTACAAAAAAGTGGGACAAAAACGCTTTTTTGTAAAATTGACAGTACATGAAAACAGTGACCCTCCTGTTTTTCAGGTACCCATGGTTATCCTGCCTAAAACAGAGCACAGAATTTTCTTACACTCAGGCCTGGTCCACACTTAAAAATTAGGCATCATGTTTATTCATAGCCCTGAGCAATATAGCTAGGTCAACCTAACCCCGGTGTAGGCATGGCCACCTGAATGGAACAAGTCTTCCATAGACCTAGCTACTGCTCCTTGGAGAGATGGATAAACTACATTAATGGAAAAACCCTTTCTGTCAATGTAGGAAACAGCTCCAATATGGCGCTACAGCAGTGTAGACACACTTTCAGTCTGAGCTCTGCTTTGGGAGATAGTTGTGCATTTTCTGCCTCTGGCAGGCCTGGGAGCAAGCTCGGGGCTAGTGATGAACAGACCTCAAAAGAGTCTATAGTCACATTCAGCGCACAGAAAACAGCAAAAAGTTCAGATGCTGATGCAAGCTATCAGAACCCCTGAGTTTACAAAATTCAGCTGGAAATTGCATTATAACACAAAAAGAAAAGGAGTACTTGTGGCACCTTAGAGACTAACAAATTTATCTGAGCATAAGCTTTCGTGAGCTACAGCTCATTTCATTGGATGCATTCAGTGGTGCCACTGTGAGCTGTAGCTCACGAAAGCTTATGCTCAAATAAATGTGTTAGTCTCTACGGTGCCACAAGTACTCCTTTTCTTTTTGCAAATACAGACTAACACAGCTGCTACTCTGAAACCTATCATAACACAGACATTTTCAGCAGTTCTGCCTGAGCCAAAACCTAGAATGATCTGAATCCTTGAAACAGGTTTAGTTTGACTTCAATGCTCTAAATGGATGAAGGTTCTGACCAAAGTGTAGGTCTTCTGAGAGGGTTTGTCTATCCTTTCTAAGCACCTGAGTTTAGGGTATGACTACACTGCAGCTGGGATATGTGATTGCAACACTTGTAGAAACACTTGAGCTAGCTTTGATGTAGCTAGATCAAAGCAAACTCGAGTAACAATAACAGTGGAGCTGAGGCAGTGCGGGCATCTGCACAGGCTAACCTCAACTGCCTGGGACCCTGGGTACATACTCAAGGGGCTCAATCTCCACCCCCCCCCCATTACAGCTTGTCTTTATTGCTGCTAGGCTACCATCCCAAGTATGCCTATTAAGATTTAAAATACTAAAAAGAGACAATTGTATGTGCTAAATAAGAAGCCAGCAAGTCCTACCACTAGCCAGTGCTTCCAAAGTTGCCATTGAACTGAACAAAAAGACACCAGTATATACACTTAGGAAAGATTACTTCCCTTACTTTGTTAACAAAGAAAAGATCAGGGTCTCAGCTTCTCTGGAAAAAACAAATAAAGAATCTTGAGAAAATGTTCATGTCTCGTCACTATGACATGAATCATAGAATCATAGAATCATAGAATATCAGGGTTGGAAGGGACCCCAGAAGGTCATCTAGTCCAACCCCCTGCTCAAAGCAGGACCAAGTCCCAGTTAAATCATCCTAGCCAGGGCTTTGTCAAGCCTGACCTTAAAAACCTCTAAGGAAGGAGATTCTACCACCTCCCTAGGTAACGCATTCCAGTGTTTCACCACCCTCTTAGTGAAAAAGTTTTTCCTAATATCCAATCTAAACCTCCCCCATTGCAACTTGAGACCATTACTCCTCGTTCTGTCATCTGCTACCATTGAGAACAGTCTAGAGCCATCCTCTTTGAAACCCCCTTTCAGGTAGTTGAAAGCAGCTATCAAATCCCCCCTCATTCTTCTCTTCTGCAGACTAAACAATCCCAGCTCCCTCAGCCTCTCCTCATAAGTCATGTGCTCTAGACCCCTAATCATTTTTGTTGCCCTTCGCTGTACTCTTTCCAATTTATCCACATCCTTCTTGTAGTGTGGGGCCCAAAACTGGACACAGTACTCCAGATGAGGCCTCACCAGTGTCGAATAGAGGGGAACGATCACGTCCCTCGATCTGCTCGCTATGCCCCTACTTATACATCCCAAAATGCCATTGGCCTTCTTGGCAACAAGGGCACACTGCTGACTCATATCCAGCTTCTCGTCCACTGTCACCCCTAGGTCCTTTTCCGCAGAACTGCTGCCGAGCCATTCGGTCCCTAGTCTGTAGCGGTGCATTGGATTCTTCCATCCTAAGTGCAGGACCCTGCACTTATCCTTATTGAACCTCATTAGATTTCTTTTGGCCCAATCCTCCAATTTGTCTAGGTCCTTCTGTATCCTATCCCTCCCCTCCAGCGTATCTACCACTCCTCCCAGTTTAGTATCATCCGCAAATTTGCTGAGAGTGCAATCCACACCATCCTCCAGATCATTTATGAAGATATTGAACAAAACGGGCCCCAGGACCGACCCCTGGGGCACTCCACTTGACACCGGCTGCCAACTAGACATGGAGCCATTGATCACTACCCGTTGAGCCCGACAATCTAGCCAGCTTTCTACCCACCTTATAGTGCATTCATCCGGCCCATACTTCCTTAACTTGCTGACAAGAATGCTGTGGGAGACCGTGTCAAAAGCTTTGCTAAAGTCAAGAAACAATACATCCACTGCTTTCCCTTCATCCACAGAATCAGTAATCTCATCATAAAAGGCGATTAGATTAGTCAGGCATGACCTTCCCTTGGTGAATCCATGCTGACTGTTCCTGATCACTTTCCTCTCCTCTAAGTGCTTCAGGATTGATTCTTTGAGGACCTGCTCCATGATTTTTCCAGGGACTGAGGTGAGGCTGACTGGCCTGTAATTCCCAGGATCCTCCTTCTTCCCTTTTTTAAAGATGGGCACTACATTAGCCTTTTTCCAGTCATCCGGGACTTCCCCCGTTCGCCACGAGTTTTCAAAGATAATGGCCAAGGGCTCTGCAATCACAGCCGCCAATTCCTTCAGCACTCTCGGATGCAATTCGTCCGGCCCCATGGACTTGTGCACGTCCAGCTTTTCTAAATAGTCCCTAACCACCTCTATCTCTACAGAGGGCTGGCCATCTCTTCCCCATTTTGTGATGCCCAGCACAGCAGTCTGGGAGCTGACCTTGTTAGTGAAAACAGAGGCAAAAAAAGCATTGAGTACATTAGCTTTTTCCACATCCTCTGTCACTAGCTTGCCTCCCTCATTCAGTAAGGGGCCCACACTTTCCTTGGCTTTCTTCTTGTTGCCAACATACCTGAAGAAACCCTTCTTGTTACTCTTGACATCTCTTGCTAGCTGCAGCTCCAGGTGCGATTTGGCCCTCCTGATATCTTTCCTACATGCCCGAGCAATATTTTTATACTCTTCCCTGGTCATATGTCCAACCTTCCACTTCTTGTAAGCTTCTTTTTTATGTTTAAGATCCGCTAGGATTTCACCATTAAGCCAAGCTGGTCGCCTGCCATATTTACTATTCTTTCGACTCATCGGGATGGTTTGTCCCTGTAACCTCAACAGGGATTCCTTGAAATACAGCCAGCTCTCCTGGACTCCCTTCCCTTTCATGTTAGTCCCCCAGGGGATCCTGGCCATCTGTTCCCTGAGGGAGTCAAAGTCTGCTTTCCTGAAGTCCAGGGTCCGTATCCTGCTGCTTACCTTTCTTCCCTGCGTCAGGATCCTGAACTCAACCAACTCATGGTCACTGCCTCCCAGATTCCCATCCACTTTTGCTTCCCCCACTAATTCTACCCGGTTTGTGAGCAGCAGGTCAAGAAAAGCGCTCCCCCTAGTTGGCTCCCCTAGCACTTGCACCAGGAAATTGTCCCCTACGCTTTCCAAAAACTTCCTGGATTGTCTATGCACCGCTGTATTGCTCTCCCAGCAGATATCAGGAAAATTAAAGTCACCCATGAGAATCAGGGCATGCGATCTAGTAGCTTCCGTGAGTTGCCGGAAGAAAGCCTCATCCACCTCATCCCCCTGGTCCGGTGGTCTATAGCAGACTCCCACCATGACATCACTCTTGTTGCACACACTTCTAAACTTAATCCAGAGACACTCAGGTTTTTCCACAGTTTCGTACCGGAGCTCTGAGCAGTCATACTGCTCCCTTACATATAGTGCTACTCCCCCACCTTTTCTGCCCTGCCTGTCCTTCCTGAACAGTTTATAACCATCCATGACTGTACTCCAGTCATGTGAGTTATCCCACCAAGTCTCTGTTATTCCAATCACGTCATAATTCCTTGACATCACCAGGACCTCCAGTTCTCCCTGCTTGTTTCCAAGGCTTTGTGCATTTGTATATAAGCACTTGAGATAACCTGTTGATCGCCCCTCATTCCCAGTATGAGGCAGGAGCCCTCCCCTCACAGACATTCCTGCCTGTGCTTCCTCCCGGTATCCCGCTTTCCCACTTACCTCAGGGCTTTGGTCTCCTTCCCCCGGTGAACCTAGTTTAAAGCCCTCCTCACTAGGTTAGCCAGCCTGTTGGCAAAGATGTTCTTCCCTCTCTTCGTAAGATGGAGCCCGTCTCTGCCCAGCACTCCTCCTTCATGGAACACCATCCCATGGTCAAAGAATCCAAAGCCTCTCTCCGACACCACCTGCGTAGCCATTCGTTGACCTCCACGATTCGACGGTCCCTACCCAGGCCTTTTCCTTCCACGGGGAGGATGGACGAGAACACCACTTGCGCCTCCAACTCCTTTATCCTTCTTCCCAGAGCCACGTAGTCCGCAGTGATCCGCTCAAGGTCATTCTTGGCAGTATCATTGGTGCCCACGTGGAGAAGCAGGAAGGGGTAGCGATCCGAGGGCTTGATGAGTCTCGGCAGTCTCTCCGTCACATCACGAATCTTAGCCCCTGGCAAGCAGCAGACTTCTCGGTTTTCCCGGTCAGGGCGGCAGATAGATGACTCAGTCCCCCGGAGGAGAGAGTCCCCGACCACCACCACCCGCCTTCTCCTCTTGGGAGTGGTGGTCGTGGAACCCCCAACCTCAGGACATCGCATCTCATGCCTCCCAACCAGCGGAGTCTCCTTCTGCTTTCTCCATGAACATGATGACATGTTCATTCTCAGTCACTGTTCAGAAAAGCGATCTGATGTAGTCCTTGAGATGGGAAGGTTCCTTAGCTGGGGTGCATTCTAGCAGCACCAATATGAAGGTAACAGTGCACAAATAAGAAACATCAATACTCTTCTTTGTTATGTTTTCAGAAAAAAACAAAAACCACGGATCTAATGCAGCTTCTCTTAGACTCACATAACTTAGTGTTTCAGAAAACACCAAAAAATAACTAGAGATGTTCAACATTTTTCAAATTTCAGATTTTGATGGGGAAAAAAACAGGAAAAAAGTGTTTGTGGGGTTTTTTTAGTCCACCTACTTTTTGACCAGCTGTAGAAATAACCCATTCTTGGAGTCCATATCTTTCCTGAGTATCTGAAGTCAGGGAAAAGGAACATTTATTCAACTCCATACTAGTTTAGAATAGTCTGTGGCTTCATTTAAAAGTGTAAGTGGGGGATGAAAATACCAAACATAAGGAGAGGTAGCTATGTCTATCATTTATAGCTTCAATTCCAACAAGGCATATAGACCTCATGTGATTTCTTGGCATTCTTTGGTGATAAAAGAATGTGTGGGCAGAAATTATTTATTTTATTTTATTTTATTTTATTACTGTAGCACCTAGAAGCCCAAGTTATGGACCCATTGTGCTAGGAGCTGTACAAACACAGAACAAAAAAAAAGAGGAGCCCTGTCCCAAAGAGTTTATAATCTAAGTAAAACAAACTGAAAGTATCAATAACCTGTTGTGTGTTAAAACAGCTGAGAGCTGAAATCTCACCTTCATGAATGATTCACCAACACAAATGTGTACACAATTTTCAAGGTGTTCCTTTGGTAAAGAGAGTTATTACACTTTCTGTTGCAGGAACATCTGATTGCACAGTTGATACCATTTTTATGCGAATTTATCGCTGGTGAATGGTGCTGGACTGACAACCCTGAAAACGAAAACCCTCTGTTCTTCCAGACAACAGCTTGGGCAGCACCATTCCTCCACAGTGGCTGTCCCTTCAGCTCTCCAAGAAAGCTCCCTCATCTGGGGTGTGATTGCAGTTTGTCTCCACAGCCGGTATGATCCCTGGCATCTCCAGAGAAGCTGCTAACAGTTATGCCAACTGGGATATAGACACTTGATCACTATAAACTGGATTGAGAGCATTGATTAGTTTTGCAGAGGGCACAGAACAGTACTGACTTTCAAACGATAATACTTGGGCAGGATTGTAATGGGTTACCTAAACTGATGAATGGCTCCATAACTTATTCACAATCCTCTGAGCCCCTTCTGATAGGTTGTCAGGGCCAGAATGTCCTGGGCATTGCTGAAGATGGGCAGGGCGGAGTGGGCCCAAGGAGCCTTCTTCTTTGCCCTGGCACTCCCTGTGCAACGGTGAACAAGAGTTGCACTCAAGGGAAGGGGCAGCCTTCACAGCCCGTGAGAGGACTCTTCTGCTCCACACTGCTCCCAATGCACAATTTAAATTGAAAATGGCACAATTTAACCTGTAATGTTCTAAGCAGGTGATTTAGAAAGAGCTGGGCTTCCCTCTGAGTTAGTGCTGAATCCTTGTCTGAACATGATGCAAGGGGGTCCTGTAATACTGGAGGAACCATCTTTTAGCTAAGCCATAAAACAGAGTCCTTGACCACTTGTCATTAAAGATCCCAGTGTTAGAACCTGCTGGGCTAGACGCATAGGAGTTCTGGGCTGCTGCTATCTCCGCATGGCCATGAGAGGCTTAGGCTGGGCTTCCACAGGAGAACCCTGTGAGCTGGGCTCAGCAGGAAGTACCTCCCAGAAGGACCTGAAAGGTGGCCCCTTAAAGCCCCCTGATTGGCCAAAACCAGTTCTTAAATCAATAAGCCATGAAGGAGAGCTGTCTGAGCAACAACACAGACTAGCTGCCTATCTCTGCTCCAGGCTCTGCTTGTGATAGACCCTAGACTCTAGCTTCTGACACAGGTTTGTCCTCAACTTTGCCATTCGATTGCTGTCTGTAACCTGGTGCCTGACGCTGATCTACTGGTAACCTGACCCTTCCTTCATCCTGACGCCTGACTCTCATTTCACTCTCTGGTCCACCTCAGAGCCTGACTTCCAGGTACCTGACTTGGCCTGACTCCTGCTCTGATCACTAGATATGACTACCCTCATCCTGGATGTGACACCCAGTGTATTTTCAGTAAGGTTATGGTTGTTCTCTAGGGCCATGCAGGAACTGGAATTGCCATTGCATGGGAATTTCTGTTACTTTTTGTTTTGACAAATCAGGATTTTCCAACAGAAAAACATTCAGTCCAGTAAAATTGAAGTCGGTACTGTACCCTTATTGTCACAGACTGACTGAGACTTTAAGGGGAGTCAGGCTCAGCCTGGTCTCTAACCTAATAGTTAATCCCAGCTGATCCTCATCTGGATTTAATTACCATTAGTGATCCCCGCTGTGGAAGGTCAGGGAGAACTACATAGAGAGGGAAGACAACTCAGACAGAGGACAATATCCAGGAGAGAGAGCAAGGGGAACTTTGTCTCTCTGGAAGGCTGTTGAGAACCATGGGAAGCAGTTTAGCCTCCTGTGGAAGGCTCAGAGATAGGGCCAGTAAAAAAGTAGGGAGGTCCCTGGGAAAAGTTGCCAGAATTCCCAGGGAGGAGAGGCAGTAGAAAAACCTGCTGGGAAGAAGGGTCAATAGAGAAAATGCCATGGGAGGCAGTGTTCAGTCTAAGGAACAAAGAAGGAACTCAGCAGTGCCTGGGAGTAGGGGTGAAGAGCAGGATATTTCAACATAGCCCAAGAGAGGCAGAAGAATCTTATGTTCGGACATTTATTTTGGATTCTTTAGTTGACCTTCTTTACCCTGGAAAGGGACTGGACTAATATGTGACCTCCTTGCCAACCCTCAAGGATTGTCCTGCAGTCTCCAGGAATTAAAGATTATCTTTAATTAAAGTTTATGTCATGTGATGAAACCTCCAGGAATACGTCCAACCAAAACTGGCAGCCCTAGTGACTAGCCAGGGGGATAGATCACAGAAGATATAAACAGGTCATTGTTTGACCAAAGAAGTGGTCATGATGGGGTACTAGAGATGAGGACCCCTGCGATGCCATGACCTGACGCCACGGGGTGCTACAGTGGGGAGTGTAACTACTGACACCCATAGATGGTTGCCATGTCTTTCCCACTCTTTAGTTGTTGGTTAGCCACATGATAAATAGTTAAGTTCCAGGAGTTTGTTTCTTCCATGGCCCCAATGAACTGAGCCAAAGCAGTAGACGTGGCTCATATTCCTGGTGGGTGGATCAGAATTAGAGAGATTTGTTATGGCTCCCTGAATCTCAGAAGAAAGGCAGTAAGGGCAGCATGAGCTTTTAGCCCAGAACAACATAAGTTAAATACTGTGATATATATGGATAAAATAACATATGACTGTATTGTAATATGATTTTTTTCTTGGATTAATTCAGTCACTTTGTTTATTTTCTCTTTGCTGTTCAGTGGAGCCATAAAGAAGATGGAGCATATAATATGAGCCTGGGGGGTATAGTAATAAAGCAAGTGTTATTAATGGTCTGTCCTGGATCTAGCAATGAGACCCTGACAGCTGTCAGGTTTCAGGCACATCTGGCACCTATTGTGAAATGTATTGAGAATAGCAGAGGCCTGTTATGATTCTCAGAGAGTTGCTTGTGACCAACCTTGGGAAGTCTGACAAGCCCCTTGGACTTATGCATCATGCATTAATACGACAGAGGATTTTTATAGAGGGGAAAAATTGATTCATCATGGGATTTGTGTTCTCCTTGCTGTGTAGCTGCTCACCTTTATGTTGTAGTAATCATGTGTTTGTTGGACACCAGCGCTCCCTCTAATATTTGTATTCAGGATCCAAGACTTAAAGGGACATTCTCAAGTCAAACTGGCTCCAAATCTATGGACTCTATTCTACTCATCTGATGCATGGCATGAATGTGACAAAAGGTGCAAGGTAGCATCCAAGCCAACTGTTCCTGAGAGATGCTCAGTGTCTCTGAGAAGTCCTGACTGCCCTTAATTCCCATTCAGTTCAAGGTAGGTGCTAAGCACTGGACCTTAAAATCATGTAAATTACATTAAAAAGATGATGTCCAGCTATGAGCAAGCTAGGGACACAATGTGATACATGTGCTTTGCTATTTTGCGTATGGTCTGCTCAAAAAGATGGGAGTGACTTTCCACTGAATACGCAGAACCATTGCTGGTAAAGATGGGGTGGGATCCTTACTACTTGGGATCCTCTAGTATTGCAGGACTGACTGGCTGACAAGTGTCATTCAAGCCCCGTTTGTGCTGCCACACTGATAAGGGGTCAAGGTCTGAAGTCCTTACTCAATTTTACTCTATTAGTAAGTCCTGAGTAAAACTCAGTGAGAAGGATTTGGCTTAATATAGCTACATGCATTACATAGTAATGCCAACTCTCATGATAATTGGTCTTTTTCTTAAAGCCTCAGCTCCCGGAGTCATGTGAATACTTGAAAATCTCAGCTTTCATTTTTTTTTAAAAAAAACCAACTACTTTCTAGCTCTCGTGGTGCAGGTATATCCTATGGGTTCAAAAACAAAAGGGAAATAAAACATACAAATATAATTTTAAAATTATAAATGTATTGTTTAGTTCTTGATTTTGAAGCCAACACCCTGGTTTTTGGGGTGCCAGACTTCTGACTCTTGAACATCTGAGATTGGTGATACTGATGTACATATACTGATAGATACTGCTGTATATATGTAGAGACCTGACAAAGAGCTCTGTGTTGCTCAAAAGCTTGTCTCTTTCACCAACAGAAGTTGGTTCAATAAAAATATTACCTCACTCACCTGTCTCTCTGATATACTGCTGTATGCTTTTTGGTATCAGGTGCATGTTTGTAACTGAGTGGGGAGCGAGGGGAGACACACTGTTCTTTACAGATTTATTTTGTTTATGTCACTAAATTGCCTTTGTCTAGGACTGACACCTGCCTGTTCATTTTACTGCCTTGCTTTGATAGTCAGTAGGGTTAGTTAGATAACTGAGAAAAAAATTCACCAGTGTTTTTGACCAAGCACTTTCTGCTCAGTTCTAGTGAAAGTACAGGTACAGCAAAATTAATATTGCATAGGCAGCACTATTAGACGTACTACATATGCTAACCCATGTCACTGAAAGCTATTACCATTCCATTGATTTTTTCTGAAAAGGAAAACAAAGAAAGAGCTCTAAGCAAACACCATCCGCTGGGGCTTCCTGTGCATTTTTTGTTGCCTATCTATTTAAGGCTAGACTAAGTTTACGATCCACTCGGAGTAATAGGTAGCCTGTCACTAGGCTGCCTCAGGACCAGATCAGTCCAAAAGTCACAATTCTCTCCCTGACTGCCCATTTGCTCTGTAATCTATTACTATATTACTTCCCCCACTCCATGCTGGCTCAACAGTGTTTAACCAGTCAGTGGGAGGAGGGGGAGCACATCCCACCCACTTGCATGGCAGTGGGAAGAGTGAGCCTGCAGAGGTCGCACTCCCCACCATGCCTGGACCTGCCAGGCACACAGCCAGGGCAGGGAGGGCCCTTGCACTCCCTTTCTCCCATGCAAGCATGGACAAACAGGGCAAGAGACAACATCAGCCTTCGATTGCACAAGGGACCATGTCTTCCTTTATGTATTATACAGCTCCAACCATGTTGCAGGTACTTAACGGTCAATAAATATAGGTAGAATGGCAGCATATATAGTCAGCTGAGCATTCCTTCTGTCATCTCAGATTTACCTTGTTTGTTTGTGTTTCTCTCTCTCCTGGCATTCTGAACTGTAATCCCATTTCCCACTGACCTTCAGCACTTTGCCTGTAATCAGTTCACATGTCAAACTCCCTGTTATGCACAGCAGAGAGGTAGTGGCAGCTGCTGGTATCAGCAGAAGCATATTAACAGACAGGAAATCTGCCATGTTTTGGGTCTCCAGGAGACATAGCAGAAGATGCTTTCACAGCGTTAATGCAAATGTAACAAATAGAGACATCATAATTGTCAAAGTTCAAGGCAACTGTGCCTGCATTCCCCCAGCATGGTCCCCACTTTGGGCTCCAGGCTCCTTAGCCATCACCTCTTTTAGGCGGAGATATGAATCTCTCCCTACTGACCAGGGTTTTTCCAGGCTGCACGGTTTCTTGCCTATAGTGTGTTATTCCCAGCAAACCAGACTGCCCAAAACAAGCCAGTGTCCGCACTTTGCTTACCCTTTGAAGGCTATGAACAATGTTATTGCTCTCAGTTATCCGCTCTTTCTGTGTCTGTTGGTCTCCAGAAAATCCCGTTTGAACCAGTATATGCGAGCCTCTCCAGGTGATAGTACCTCCTGGGATGTGTCAGACTAAGAGAATTTACCTAATCACTCCTCCACCTCTGTTCTGAGTTCCTGGAGGAGCTGCTTCCCCCATGGAATTACATACAATCCCTGGCCCACAATGATACATAAATTTAATATCCTGGGATCTCCCAAAGATATTGCAGGAAATTGCCATATCTGGCACAATAATCATCAGTGAAGATTGAACCCAGAACTGATTACAGGTCCCTACCCACTGAGCTAAGCAAGAAGTAATGAAGCTTTAAAAAGTAGCAGGCTGTTATAATCACTGGGGCAAACCATGGGAGGAGAACACGATGACCGACAAACCACCAGTGTATTAAATACACTGCTGCCTGCTTTGGAAACCATGCCCCCTGGTTGCTGCTCATATTGTATATTTGCATGAACTTCATAGGAGAATAGGGTGATTTAAAAGTAAACATTTCAGAGCTCAGATTTCAGAGTAGCAGCCGTGTTAGTCTGTATTCACAAAAAGAAAAGGAGTACTTGTGGCACGGTAGAGACTAATAAATTTTTTAGAGCATAAGCTTTCGTGAGCTACAGCTCACTTCATCGGATGCCCAAACAGTGTATCACTGGGACCGTGCATGAGAACCTAAAGGTGGCAATGAATAAAACTAAGTGTAACTTTTGTTTTGTGTTTGTACAACACCTTGCATAATGGGTTAGCTGTCCATGACTGGGGCTCTCAGGCACTACTGCAATACAAATAAAATAACAATAATAATTTACAACTAAATTAAAAGTAGAACTGACTAGTTTATTCTCATTGCTCAAGCTGAATGAAATGCAGAAAAGAAAATAGACAAAATAAAAAGTAAAATATAAATTAGATTTTCAAAATGCTTCATTTTTTAATAATCTAAGGTGGTATTGATAACATGGGTAAAGAAATTTGTCTTTTAAATATTTATGATTTTTTACTTAATGGCCTTTTAGCTTGGTCTGAAGCAATCAGTTCTGTGCATTTGGGAAATATCAGGGGATGAAGCAGAGTGATGGATGCATTTGTTTACAATATAGATGTGAAGGATAAATGATGTATGATGGTACGTATGAAAATCAATACAAATTGTTATTTTAAAAAATACAGTGTGTTACAAGGTGCTTTACTGAGCAAACGTACCAAGGTGCCTTCAAACATAAATAAAATGAACACGGTTCAAATATAAACTGAATGAAAATAAAAATATGTGTTAGGGAGCTCCTAAGAAAGCATGTGGAATGAGAATTCGAGCTGTTAAAGATGGTAATGTTCTCACAGCCTGTGTATACTTCTTTGTAGTAAAATCACTGGCAACCCTTTTTTTAGCATACTGAGCACACACTGACATTGTGCTCTCTGTCTCAAAAGCTGATGAATACAGCCTGCATTGTTTCGTGTCACCACAGGGTGAATGAGATCCTACTCCTATTGAAATCAACAAGCGTTTTGCCATTAGAGTCTTCATGAGCCCTAGCCAGTCATGGGGTGGGATTTGCAAAAGTGCTGCTCTCATTGACTTCTGTCGGAGCAGAATTAGACCCACAATGGATGGTGCCTCCCATGGAGTGTATTGCAGACTGCATGACAGCGACAAACATAACAGAACTCCAGCTACCAGTGTCAAGATGAAGTCTGGCGCAGTGAACTGTCAGAAGACGGAGTGCAGAAGCCCTAGAGAGACTGAGCTAAGTAGCACATTGCAAATCAGCTATTGTTCCCAGATTTAGATAGAGGAATTTGAATTTGAAAGGCAAAGCAAAGACCAAATGCAGCATCCAAAACACAAAGAGAGTTCATTTATCATCAGTAAAATCTGGACCTTTCAAAAAGTTTAAGAAGTCCAGGTACCACATTTTGGAGTCAAAATAGAAGAGGAAATTCAGAATTTAAATTTGTATTACTTGCCAGTTATATTTAACTTCTGGTTAGAGCACAATAGGGCTCTGACAAAATGAAAAGGCAATGGACATAAAATGCATAAAAAAAATATTTTTTCACACAATGTAAAATTAACCTGTGGAACTTGCTGCTGCTGACTATTTTTGAGGCAAAGAGCTTAGTGAGTTTCACTAAAAGGAGTAGAACATTCATATGAATATCAATATCATCTACAGTTGCACTACCTAGGATTATACTTCAAAGGGCTCTGCGGCCCTTAAACTTTAGGGAATAAAATGATCACTAAAACCCATAGGTGCTGGAACTAGGTGTCCTGGGGATGCGACAACCACTCCTGGTTTGAAGTAGTTTTCATCATATATAGGGTTTACAGTTTGATTCAAAGGCTCTCTGTACCCCACTATACATTTTTTTTTTCAGCTCTCCCAGCTGCTGCCTAATGGAGGTTTTACTCCTTACTCTTTGGAAGGATACAGTATGATTCATAGATTCATAGATACTAAGGTCGGAAGGGACCATTCTGATCATCTGGTCCGACCTCCTGCACAACGCAGGCCACAGAATCTCACCCACCCATTCCTACGAAAAACCTCACCTATGTCTGAGCTATTGAAGTCCTCAAATCGTGGTTTAAAGACTTCAAGGAGCAGAGAATCCTCTCTCAAGTGACCCATGCTCCATGCTACAGAGGAAGGTGAAAAAGCTCCAGGGCCTCTCCAATCTGCCCTGGAGGAAAATTCCTTCCCAACCCCAAATATGGCGATCCGCTAAACCCTGAGCATATGGGCAAGATTCACCAGCCAGATACTACAGAAAATTCTTTCCTGGGTAACTCAGATCCCATCCATCTAATATCCAATCTCAGTGGATTAGGCCTATTTACCCTGAATATTTAAAGATCAATTAATTACCAAAATCACATTATCCCATCATACCATCTCCTCCATAAACTTATCAAGTAGAATCTTAAAGCCAGATAGATCTTTTGCCCCCACTGCTTCCCATGGAAGGCTATTCCAAAACTTCACTCCTCTCATGGTTAGAAACCTTCATCTAATTTCAAGTCTAAACTTCCTGGTGGCCAGTTTATACCCATTTGTTCTTGTGTCCACATTGGTGCTGAGCTTAAATAATTCCTCTCCCTCTCCTGTATTTATCCCTCTGATATATTTATAGAGAGCAATCATATTTTCCCTCAACCTTCTTTTAGTTAGGCTAAACAAGCCAAGCTCCTTAAGTCTCCTTTCATAAGACAACTTTTCCATTCCTCGGATCATCCTAGTAGCCCTTCTCTGTACCTGCTCCAGTTTGAATTCATCCTTTTTAAACATGGGAGACCAGAACTGCACACAGTATTCTAGGTGAGGTCTCACCAGTGCCTTGTATAATGGTACTAAAACCTCCTTATCCCTCCCGGAAATGCCTCTCCTGATGAATCCCAAAACCACATTAGCTTTTTTCACAGCCATATCACATTGGCAGCTCATAGTCATCCTATGATCAACCAATACTCCAAGGTCCTTCTCCTCTTCCATTACTTCTAATTGATGCGTCCCCCAACTTATAACTAAAATTCTTGTTATTAATCCCTAAATGCATAACCTTACACTTCTCACTATTAAATTTCATCCTATTACTATTACTCCAGTTTACAAGGTCATCCAGATCCTCCTGTATAATATCCCGACCGTTCTCCGAATTGGCAATACCTCCCAGCTTTGTATCATCTGCAAACTTTATTAGCACACTCCCACTTTTTGTGCCAAGGTCAGTAATAAAAAGATAAAATAAGATTGGTCCCAAAACCGATCCCTGAGGAACTCCACTGGTAACCTCCCTCCAACCTGACAGTTCGCCTTTCAGTAGGACCCATTGCAGTCTCCCCTTTAACCAATTCCTTATCCACCTTTTGATGTTCATATTGATCCCCATCTTCTCCAATTTAACTAATAATTCCCCATGTGGCATGGTATCAAACGCCTTACTGAAATCTAGGTAAATTAGGTCCACTGCATTTCCTTTATCTAAAAAATCTGTTACTTTTTCAAAAAAGGAGATCAGGTTGGTTTGGTACGATCTACCTTTTGTAAAACCATGTTGTATTTTGTCCCATTTACCATTGACTTCAATGTCCTTAACTAATTTCTCCTTCAAAATTTTTTCCAGCACCTTGCATACTACAGATGTCAAACTAACTGGCCTGTAGTTACCCGGATCACTTTTTTTTCCTTTCTTAAAAATAGGAACTATATTAGCAATTCTCCAATCATTTGGTATAACTCCTGAGTTTACAGATTCATTAAAAATTCTTGCTAATGGGCTTGCAATTTCAGATGCCAATTCCTTTAATATTCTTGGATGAAGATTATCTGGGACCCCCGATTTAGTCCCATTAAGCTGTTTCACTTTTGCTTCTACCTCAGATATGGTAATATCTACCTCCATATCCTCATTCCCATTTCTCATGCTACCATTATCCCTAAGATCCTCTTTAGCCTTATTAAAGACTGAGGCAAAGTATTTGTTTAGATATTGGGCCATGCCTAGATTATCTTTAACCTCCACTCCATCCTCAGTATTTAGCAGCCACACTTCTTCTTTCTTAGTTTTCTTCTTATTTATATGGCTATAGAACCTTTTACTATTGGTTTTAATTCCCTTTGCAAGGTCCAACTCAACTCGACTTTTAGTCTGTCTCACTTTATCCCTACATGTTCTGACCTCAATTAGGTAGCTTTCCTTGCTGATCCCTCCCATCTTCCACTCCCTGTATGCTTTCTGCTTCTTTTTAATCACTTCTCTAAGATGCTTGTTCATCCAGCTTGGTCTACAACTCCTGCCTATGAATTTTTTCCCCTTTCTTGGGATACAGGCTTCCGATAGCTTCTGCAGCTTTGATTTAAAGTAATCCCAGGCCTCCTCTACCTTTAGATCCATAAATTCTTCAGTCCAATCCACTTCCCTAACTAATTTCCTTAATTTTTGAAAGTCAGCCCTTTTGAAATCAAAAACTCTAGTTGCAGATTTATTTTTGTTAATCCTTCCGTTCAGTTTGAACTGAATTAGCTCATGATCACTTGAACCAAGATTATCCCCTACAATCATTTCTTCTATGAGGTCCTCACTACTCACCAAAATTAAATCTAAAATGGCATCCCCTCTAGTCGGTTCAGCAACTACTTGATGAAGGAATCCATCAGCTATCGCATCTAGAAAAATCTGAGCCCTATTATTATTACTAGCACTGGTCCTCCAGTCTATATCTGTGAAGTTAAAGTCTCCCATGATCATGCAGTTTCCATTAGTATTTACTTTATTAAAAACATTAAAAAGGGCTCTATCCATATCCAAATTAGATCCCGGAGGTCTATAGCACACCCCAAGCACTATCGTAGGAGAGGCTCTACTAGTTATCTTCCCCAATGTAATTTTTGCCCAGACAGACTCTGTCTTATCCATTGCATCGCTTCTTATTTCTTTACATTCTACCTCATCATTGATATACAATGCTACTCCACCCCCTTTACCTTTGTTTCTGTCTTTCCTAAACAGCACATACCCTTCAATACCTGTAGTCCAGTCATGACTACTATTCCACCATGTTTCTGTTATCCCTAGAATATCTGGTTTCACTTCCTGCACAAGTAGCTCTAGTTCCTCCATTTTGTTACTTAGGCTCCTCGCATTGGTGTACAAACATCTTAATTTTTGCTGTTTGGCCTTGCTCACATTTTGTACAGTATTAGGCACAGTCATTCTACAGCCAGTATAACCTATTAGACTGGTATCCACACTGCCCTCGCTCCTTATATACATTCTCCTACCCACGGCTGTATCCTTTCTTACTTCATCTTCTTCCCTCTCAATGCTAAAATCTGGTGTGGAGTTTACCTGGACATCTCCCAACCATCTCCCCCAGATTCCTAGTTTAAAGCTCCCTTTATCAGTTGTGCCAGCCTCCATCCTAGAAGTCTATTTCCTTCCCTACTCAGATGAAGTCCATCCCGAGAGAACTGCCTTCTGTTCATGAATGCCTTCCAGTGGGCATACATCCCAAAGCCCTCCTTATAGCACCTCTGCCTAAGCCATCTGTTGACAAGTAGCTCTAGTTCACATGTTGCTCTATGTTGACAGTCATAATCTTGTCACATCTTTGTTGCCCTTCTCTAGGAACAGGCAGGATCCCACTAAAGATCACCTGAGCCTCAATTGGATCATTGATGGAAGCAGGATATTTAACTAAATAAACCACTGTTCTGCTCCTGAGTTGAAATTCCTACTGTTAATTAATTATTGAATAATAAGAGCAATGTATATCTAAAGCACCCAAAAGAGAGAGAGAGAAGCAGCTAGAAAAATCATTTGAAAAACACATTCTCTGCCCTGAGGAACTTACAGACCCAATTCTCTAAACATCTAGCACATACTACTGTGAGTAGCATTTGTTGTAGTCAAAGCTCATAGTGGTCAGTATCACATCTTGTCATAAGTGTTTGCAGGATCATCTGATTTTAGCTCTGGTACAGTGAGTGTGGGTAACAGACACTGGGTAGGAATATCAAGGGTTGCAGCAATAGAGTCGGGAGGCCACTTATTGTTGGCTCATTTTAATAGTTCAGTTGAAAGATTTTTAATTTTTTTTAAATTTTCTGACCTGATCCACTATATCAAAATAAAAAAAGGGCCAGGACCAAGTTTTTAAAACAGGTAGCTAACGTCCTAAATTAGGCCTTCAATTGTTACTGTTAGGTGCATACATTTGAAATTGGGAAGAGATTTTCAAAGTGAGAAATGGCGGTTAGGCACCTAAGGCCCACAGAAGGTCAATAGCAGCTGGAGACCTCACTGCTATTTGTGCCTTTAAAAATCTCCACTTAGGAGCCTAAATTTAGGCACTGGGGTAGGATTTTCAAAAGTACCTAAGGCTCAGATCTCAAAGGTATCATCTCCCAGTAGACACCTATCTCCCAGTAGACTAAATGCCTTTGAGGCTCTGGGCCTAAGTGACTAAGATGCAGTCGTCCCATAGACATTCAATGGGACTCAGTGCCTAACTCCTTTAGGCATTTTTTTAAAAAAAAATCTCATCACCGATTTTGTAAATGTTGGCCTATTACTGGGTTTTTTTTAGTTTACTTTGATTACTAAAGAATCTATTGTAATCTAAACAACAACAAAGTATGATCAGCGCCTTCATTTCTCTGTCCAGATACCTAGACAAAAGCAGAAATCTTAATTACTTAAATTAAAACAGTAAGACACATCCGATTATCCCTTTTTAGTCCACACCAGCTCCTAAAATGACAACTGATATAAAAATAATTAAACCAAAACAGATGGGGGAAAAAAGGAGAAATGATATATTTAGATTCTGAAGAGAAGTGATTAGTTTTGGCAGGTTATTTATTTATGTAAATTGAAAAATTAGTTATATGAGGCAGACGCCACAGATATGAGTGTCTGCTTTGCTGCCTGCTCATAATAAGAAGAGGAAAAATTTACAGTAATGGTGATGATATTTCTCAGACAATTTTGCTTACAATGTAGACTGCTCCAGTGCAGAAGACCCATGGATGTCCTCTGAATGCAATACTTCCAGAAACAATCCTACTGATTTTACAGCATGGGATTGTTTTTCACCAAGAGACAGTTTTGTGGATTTCATCCATTGTTGTAGCTTTTCAGATCTTGAATCACTGTCACAGCAGTTTTGTTTTCTTCTCAGACAAATGTCCCTCAGCTGAGAAGGTAAATTGAAGTGACCCACAGGTAGGAATTAGTGGTTGGATCAGTGCTGGTTTCTGGAACAACGGCAGATGCTTGCAGGGCACTTTCTTTTAGAATGCCTCTAATGGTGGTGTGATTATTTTTCCCAAGAGTCTGGATGCTTTGGGTACCACATTTGAGAGGCTAAAATGAGAGAGCTTGATACTCCCTGATACCAGAAGTTATTCTGCCATCACGTTCACTGAAACAATTGGATGCAATCCTGGCAAATCTGTATCAAGGAGAAGTGGGAAATTGTCATGCTGCTGCTATTCAGTCCATTAATTTCCAGCTGCACTTGACTGTTTGTTCAACAGGTTTTTCTTTTCCTCCCATCATTTGCAGGTTTTTATCAAGCACACAGAGGTAGATCAGGGATGGTGATGATTAGAAATGCATTCCTAAAGTGTCCATCACCACTGACTCTAGACACCAGTCTCTAGGGTTATCAGGGTTAGCTGCAGCACCTTCACATTCCGTCACCCAGTTGTTCAATATGCTTACAGGATGGAGAAGCACTGATAACAAAAACGTTGCTGCTTTGCTGTGAAGGGGCTAGAAACAACAGCCCACTGAAGTCAATGGTAATCTTTTCATTGACTTCAACTAGTGTAGGATTGCCGTCCGTATAGTTCTGCTTCTCATCCGCAGATCTCAAAGTACTGTGTGAAGCACTGTGGGAAGACTGAACTATCTGTCTGACTTCGGGTGTGTAGCAACAATCTACATAGCATCTGAGTGCTAAGACCATGGATAGGATTATTTTTGAGAAGCATAGGAGTTACTTTAGATACATCATTGTAGTATGATAATTATATAGAATTGACTAGAGACTGGGTCAGAGAAATGAAGTCTCCACTCCAATCATGAGTGGAGGGAGAAGGACCCCTCCACTCCCCAAAATATATCAGGGGTGTTATTAAAGGATATCTTTACTCATTTGCATACACTGCAATGCCTCAGCACTTGCCATTGTGTTCTGTTGGCTTGATCCCTTTTGTCCACCACTGTTAGGTCAGGGCATCTGCTTCCTGTAAATTGCTGACTCTGGCATTTTCAGATAAATGAATCAGGAATGGGATATGGAGATCCCCATTCTCTCACTTCCTTAGAGCAGCATAATTACAAGACGGACATGTGTCCATTGATTAGAGCAGGAGAAGGAATCCTGATTTCTAGTCCTAACTCTGCAGTTGAGAAACTGTGTAACCTTGGGCAAATCACTTGACCTCTCTGCACCTCAGTTTTCTGAGGAGTAACATGAGAATCTAATTTACAGGCATGTTGTGAGGCTTAATTATCATTTGTAAAATACACTGACCAAAGACACACTATAAATGCAAGGTAACAACACAGCGTAGTTATTACTGCCATTCACGTCCACTGGCTTTGACCCAGAAAGCCTCTCAGCCTTTGAAGCACCCTTGAGTTGCATTCCAAAGCATTGCAATCACCCGCTCGGCACACAAGCAGAAAATAATGGGCATCAGTAGGACTATAGATTGGTTTATTGATGCTATAAATATAAATAACCCTTGCCCATAAACTTTCATTGGCATTAGAAAGATCTAGTCATTTATTTAATGCACAGTAGGGCTACTCTGCATCACTCTGAGAAGCTGGATGCCCAGATGCTGTCAGAGGAAGTCTGTATTTATAACCCAAATGTCCCTTTGACTTGAATAACTCCATAGGGAGGTGAGTGGGACAAATATATGGCAGCAGCAGCATACAGTGCTTTTGGAGTCACATGGTGCAACAAAAAGATGTGTCGAAAGGTAGCAGCATTGAACTTGTGCAGCTGTAGCTTGTAGCATCTCACCGCTGCCACAGTCACAATACTGCTTCAGCAGAGGACTAGCATTATGAAAGAGAAGCATCCTGAAAGAGAAATGAGTTAGAGGTTGTTGTCCTGAGACTCAGTCAAAGAAAGCTGATCCTTTCTCAGCCTGGTCTCAGAAAGAGGCTGTAATGCTCTTCCTTCATTCTTCAGTGATTAATAGCCATATATTTAAATTGTGATCAGCGCAAAGAGCTCCCGTAACCAGAGATCAGAAAAAGATAGAAGGTTCCATATAAATCACAAAGACATGACTTGTAAATGGAGGGTAAACTATTCATATTTGTGCCTTGCTAGCTAATATCTGAGAATCACAGATGGTAGAGATATTCCTGAACCAATCCCAGTGTGGATCACCTTGACTTCTCGGTCAATTTGGATCCAGATCTAAATCTTACAGCTGGTCCCCACAGCAGCACATTAAGGCAATCTAGGACTGTAGGCACACCAAGGAATCCCTACTCCACCATGTCTCTTCCCTCTCACTGGAGTGACAGTGGCAAGGTCCCATCTCCTCGCTCAGAAGGGCAGGAAAAGGAGCATGGAGCCTCTTATCCCATCTGAGAGCAGCAAGGGGCAGCAGGAGTCATTTCTGCCCATCCCTGTCCTTGAGAGGTAGGGCCAGCAGCATGGGGGACCCCAAGTACTTACCCCATCAGCTGGGATGTATTTGCTTCAGTGGATTGGCGAGGTCTACTCCACTCTTCTCCTCTCTCCTTTGCTGGCATCATGTTGGCTGGGCTTCCAGAGGAATGGATCTTGGAGACCCCAGTCCACTCAAATGAATGAGGAAGTTAACACCTCTCAGAGGTATTTTTGCAGGCTCTCTGGTGACTCAGGCAGACATCACTGCATAAGTTACACCCAGTTCACATTTTCAAGCTTTTCTTCCCAATCATGAGAGACAGAAATGTATTTTTTAACAAAAGCTGAGACTTTAATATAATCACATGACTCCAGAAGCTGGAGCCCTAGGCCCAGGTTTACAGTACTTACTTTTTAATCCAGACCTGGGTCCCCCTGCTCTATTCTTTCCTGAACTAAGAGCCTGGATCCAAACACCTGCCAACCTGGGGGAAATTTGGCTGCAGAAGTTGGGGCTCAGGCTCATCTCTCTTAGATAGAGAGGCATACAATTCACACCACCTCTCCAGTCCAAATTTCCAGTATTGATTAAAGTTTGGGACCTGCCTGTCTGTCTGTGTTAGCATGTTCACTGCTCCAGGAACATGTCCCTAAGCATCTCAGCTACATATAAAATCTTCAAGCAGAACTAATGTGACAGCAAAATTAATTTAATTTAAATGAACAATACATTTCTTGGCCTTGATGGGCCAAGGCTACACCAGGAAGGAACTGCCTTATTTACTATCATTTCTTATCTTCCCATGAGAAGTTACAGGTTTCAGAGTAGCAGCCGTGTTAGTCTGTATTCGCAAAAAGAAAAGGAGTACTTGTGGCACCTTAGAGACTAACAAATTTATTAGAGCATAAGCTTTCGTGAGCTACAGCTCACTTCATCGGATGCATTTGGTGGAAAAAACAGAGGAGAGATTTATATACACACACACAGAGAACATGAAACAATGGGTTTATCATACACACTGTAAGGAGAGTGATCACTTAAGATAAGCCATCACCAACAGCAGGGGGGGGAAAGGAGGAAAACCTTTCATGGTGACAAGCAGGTAGGCTAATTCCAGCAGTTAACAAGAATATCAGAGGAACAGTGGGGGGTGGGGTGGGAGGGAGAAAGACCATGGGGAAATAGTTTTACTTTGTGTAATGACTCATCCATTCCCAGTCTCTATTCAAGCCTAAGTTAATTGTATCCAGTTTGCAAATTAATTCCAATTCAGCAGTCTCTCGTTGGAGTCTGTTTTTGAAGCTTTTTTGTTGAAGTATAGCCACTCTTAGGTCTGTGATCGAGTGACCAGAGAGATTGAAGTGTTCTCCAACTGGTTTTTGAATGTTATAATTCTTGACGTCTGATTTGTGTCCATTCATTCTTTTACGTAGAGACTGTCCAGTTTGGCCAATGTACATGGCAGAGGGGCATTGCTGGCACATGATGGCATATATCACATTGGTAGATGCGCAGGTGAACGAGCCTCTGATAGTGTGGCTGATGTGATTAGGCCCTATGATGGTATCCCCTGAATAGATATGTGGACAGAGTTGGCAACGGGCTTTGTTGCAAGGATAGGTTCCTGGGTTAGTGGTTCTGTTGTGTGATATGTGGTTGCTGGTGAGTATTTGCTTCAGATTGGGGGGCTGTCTGTAAGCAAGGACTGGCCTGTCTCCCAAGATCTGAGAGAGCGATGGCTCGTCCTTCAGGATAGGTTGTAGATCCTTGATGATGCGTTGGAGAGGTTTTAGTTGGGGGCTGAAGGTGATGGCTAGTGGCGTTCTGTTGTTTTCTTTGTTGGGCCTGTCCTGTAGTAGGTGACTTCTGGGTACTCTTCTGGCTCTGTCAATCTGTTTCTTCACTTCAGCAGGTGGGTATTGTAGTTGTAGGAATGCATGATAGAGATCTTGTAGGTGTTTGTCTCTGTCTGAGGGGTTGGAGCAAATGCGGTTATATCGTAGCGCTTGGCTGTAGACAATGGATCGAGTGGTATGATCTGGATGAAAGCTAGAGGCATGTAGGTAGGAATAGCGGTCAGTAGGTTTCCGATATAGGGTGGTGTTTATGTGACCATCGCTTATTAGCACCGTAGTGTCCAGGAAGTGGATCTCTTGTGTGGACTGGTCCAGGCTGAGGTTGATGGTGGGATGGAAACTGTTGAAATCATGGTGGAATTCCTCAAGAGCTTCTTTTCCATGGGTCCAGATGATGAAGATGTCATCAATGTAGCGCAAGTAGAGTAGGGGCATTAGGGGACGAGAGCTGAGAAAGCGTTGTTCTAAGTCAGCCATAAAAATGTTGGCATACTGTGGGGCCATGCGGGTACCCATCGCAGTGCCGCTGATTTGAAGAGTGGCTATACTTCAACAAAAAAGCTTCAAAAACAGACTCCAACGAGAGACTGCTGAATTGGAATTAATTTGCAAACTGGATACAATTAACTTAGGCTTGAATAGAGACTGGGAATGGATGAGTCATTACACAAAGTAAAACTATTTCCCCATGGTATTTCTCCCTCCCACCCCACCCCCCACTGTTCCTCTGATATTCTTGTTAACTGCTGGAATTAGCCTACCTGCTTGTCACCATGAAAGGTTTTCCTCCTTTCCCCCCCCTGCTGTTGGTGATGGCTTATCTTAAGTGATCACTCTCCTTACAGTGTGTATGATAAATCCATTGTTTCATGTTCTCTGTTTGTGTGTATATAAATCTCTCCTCTGTTTTTTCCATCAAATGCATCCGATGAAGTGAGCTGTAGCTCACGAAAGCTTATGCTCTAATAAATTTGTTAGTCTCTAAGGTGCCACAAGTACTCCTTTTCTTCATGAGAAGTTAGACACCTCATCTTGGCTTTCAGTTCACAGGAGGAGAGGATTTGGCAGTCTCTAGAAAAGAAACACTGTGTCCCTTTGGGACAAAGTCAAATGAGGTCATGGTTTAAGGATTAGGGCAATACTTATCATTCCAGTGCTAAGCAGAATGAATAATAATATCCACCATGAATGAATGTTGCTTTCTTTTTCTGTGTCAATGAGAGGTTTTGACAGAAAAGGCTGTGGATTCTAGCACTCATAGGAGGAGAATGCAAGTCAGGATTCCAGCATTCCATTCCCAGGAATGACACCAACTCATTGGGTGACTATGGACAAGACATTCAATTGTTGACTTCTTGTCCCCTAGTTTCCCATCTGTAAAACAGCTAAAATAGACTTGCCTACCTTGGAGGTGTGTTGTGAGGCTTTCAGAGTATAAGAGCCCCAGAGCAAAGAACTATCTTGACATGTTGGTCTTGTACAGGTGCAAGCACCCTATTAGCACTTTAGTTAATTAATCAATTAGTGGAAATTTGAAAAGCGCTTTGAGATCCATGAATGAACGGTGCAATTATTATTGTTTCTATGTTCCGTCATTCTGGTAGGAGGTAGCATGAAAGGATCCCCTTACATAATCTACATAGCATGGCATTCAGTAAAGCACTAAGAGGCTTGCAAAAAGTACTGTGCACAAATTTATCAACAATAATATTAAAACCTGGAGAAATTCTTTTTGAGTCAAAGTCCATATGATAAATCACATCCTTCAATTCTAAATGATGGTCCATAGCACACCACACAGGGCAACAGTGCATGGGAACTTTCATAGGAGATATAGTTGATATATGACCCAAGCAGCTCTATGAAGCATATCCCTTTCAGTGTTTTGTGTCTTGATGGATTACACGATTATTAAAGAACCTTGTGATCCATTGCGTGACAGAAATAAACATCAAAAAGAGCTTGAATGCTTGCCCTGTAGCATTTTCTTTATAGCTACAAAGTTACAGGCAGCTGTGTGTAAGCCTGGGAAGCAACATGACTACTAAGTAGGCACACGAGAACGTGGCATGGCTTGCACCTGCATTTCTGCAGTCGCACAAAATGTCTACAAGTCTTACATTCCTAAAGGCAGACAAAGTATTCTTCATGCAATAATAGAATATGGGAACGGTGAGCCTCAGCCGGTGTAAAGTGGCATAGCTCTACTGACTACACGCGAGGACGATCAGGGTTGGTGTAGTTAGGAATCAAATTTGTTAGAGGCTGAGCATCCTCAATTCCTATTGGTCATGCTAGGAGTTGACAGAATGCTCAGTCCATTACAAGATGGAGCCTATGCAGCCCAGAATAACTCAGGGTTCCTCTGTAAAGAGAAGACAAAGATCATTGGTAATCTCAGTACCCATCCATAGTAATAGAGTAGATAACATTCCCATAAGGGATTTGTCTGTGCCATGATTTTAAATAAACCTCTATTCAAAGTTTTCATTTTCAATCTCCAGTGAATCCTATCTCTGCAAGAAGCACTTAGGAGGTTTTTTTTAAAACTCTCTCTAAAGCATTTCCTTTTAGGTTAATAAAGTAAGCAATTAGAGAACTGCACAGCACAGCTGAAGCGGTGAGTGGATTATCTAAATAGATTAGCCTCACAGTAAAGGAGTGCCCCATCCACCCTGATTGTGGCTGAATGAAGACCATCAATAAACATATTCCATGATACATGAGACTTGCCATCAACACTGGAAGGGAAATAAAAGAGAACCATAAAGCAGTGGCTGCCTTTAGATCTGGTCCGGAAAACATAATTCCAGTTTTGATATTTCAAAATTTGTTTTCATTCTAATTTTAATAATACCCCCAAATTTTGAAATTCTCCACAAAAGGGATTGGAGCTTGAGCAGTGCACCTGGAAAACTGTCCTGGAGCCATGGACCCTAGAGGCCTTCAATTCCCCAGGATGGTGGGTTGCCCCAGAGCTACAGACATTGGACACCCTGGGTTAGAATCCAGTTCTCCAGGACTGCAATCAACTGCCTTAACCATGAGACCATTCTTTCTCTTCCTGCAATTCCCTATCTCCTCCACTACAGACCTTCAGACTCCTGCAACAAATGAGGCAGGGGTCTACAGACAACAGCCAGCTTCACTCCACAACCCTGGTTCACTCCCAGGGCAAGTCCATCTGTGCACTGAATGAGGCGGGGTCCTGGGGAAAAAATCAAATGCTTTCATCTAATTAAAGGCTGTGTCATAATGCATACACACATGAGGACAGAATTCAGGCTGCACAGGCAAGCTTAATACTGGCATGTCCTAACTTTGGAGTGCTTGACGTTGCAACCTTAATGATAGATTTCAGAGTAGCAGCCGTCTTAGTCTGTATTCGCAAAAAGAAAAGGAGTACTTGTGGCACCTTAGAGACTAACAAATTTATTTATGCATAAGCTTTTGTGAGCTACAGCTCACTTCATCGGATGCATTCAGTGGAAAATACAGTGGGATTTATATACACAGAGAACATGAAACAATGGGTTTATCATACACACTGTAAGGAGAGTGATCACTTAAGATGAGCCATCACCAGCAGGAGAGGGGGGGAAGGAGGAAAACCTTTCATGGTGACAAGCAAGGTGGGCCATTTCCAGCAGTTAACAAGAACGTCTGAGGAACAGTAGGGGTGGGGGGGAGGGATAACATGGGGAAATAGTTTTACTTTTGTAATGACCCATCCACTCCCAGTCTCTAGTCAAGCCTAAGTTAATTGTATCCAGTTTGAAAATTAATTCCAATTCACCAGTCTCTCATTGGAGTCTGTTTTTGAAGTTTTTTTGTTGAAGAATAGCCACTCTTAGTCTGTAATCGAGTGACCGGAGAGATTGAAGTGTTCTTCGACTGGTTTTTGAATGTTATAATTCTTGACGTCTGATTTGTGTCCATTTATTCTTTTACGTAGAGACTGTCCAGTTTGACCAATGTACATGGCAGAAGGGCATTGCTGGCACATGATGGCATATATCATATTGGTAGATGGGCAGGTGAACGAGCCTCTGATAGTGTGGTTGATGTGATTAGGCCCTATGATGGTATCCCCTGAATAGATATGTGGACAGAGCTGGCAACGGGCTTTGTTGCAAGGATAGGTTCCTGGGTTAGTGGTTCTGTTGTGTGGTTGCTGGTGAGTATTTGCTTCAGGTTGGGGGGATGTCAGTAAGCAAGGACTGGCCTGTCTCCCAAGATCTGTCAGAGTGATGGGTCGTCCTTCAGGATAGGTTGTAGATTCTTGATGATGTGTTGGAGAGGTTTTAGCTGGGGGCTGAAGGTGATGGCTAGTGGCGTTCTGTTATTTTCTTTGTTGGGCCTGTCCTGTAGTAGGTGACTTCTGGGTACTTTTCTGGCTCTGTCAATCTGTTTCTTCACTTCAGCAGGTGGGTATTGTAGTTGTAAGAATGTATGATAGAGATCTTGTAGGTGTTTGTCTCTTTTTTAACATAGTTGTTTTGTGTGCAATTTCCTAGTTTTTAAAACAAAGTAAACCTTAAAACGGTTTCCATCATGTGGCATCATATTGACACCCACAAATGTCCCAGTATCTTTGTCCAGCTAGTGTTTGTTCTTCCCCCACACTTCTGCTCCTCATCCAATTGGCCTGTCCTTCCCCCTGCCTCATTCTCTCCATCCTGGGCAGGACCAGCTGTTGTCTTTTCTTCATTAGAATCAGACTCCTTCCACCTCCACCCTGCATGGGCCCAACGGAGGGCTCATTGATAGCACAGAAGAAACAATCTCCATTCTCTCAGTTTAGCAGCTCAGATCTGCAAATGCAGGGAGGGTCCTGCTGAGCCCAGAAGTGGAACATGCCCACTGTGGATGGAATCTTCGGGGAACTTTGCTGTATAGTTCTAGCAAGGCTCTACTGAGTAGAGTTTGACAGGGAAGGCAAAAGGCACATCCCTGACACAAATGCCACCTCCCACCCTGCCATATTTCAAATCCCTGCTCCAAAGCATGGAAGCACTAGAGTTTTCAAAGAAAAGGTCACCATCGTGGTGGTGCATTGGCAAAAGAATGTAATTTTCCCTAACTTTGTTTTGGGAAATAGCTGTGTCACAGTTCACAGCAAATGCATCTGTATTCTCCCTTGAGGGGACCCACTTTGGGCTCCTGGTTCCTCAGCCATCGCCTCTCTTGGGCAGAGAGCCACATCTCTTGCCCTCTTGATTAGGATTTTTCCAGGCTGCACAGTTCCTTGTCTATATTCTTATTCATAACAAGCCAGACTGCCTAAACAGGTCAGTGCCTACACTTTGCTTTCCCTTCAGAGGCTATAAACAGGGTAAATGCCCACTGTAATAGGTTACCACACAACCCTTTCTAAGCAAGCACATTTATTCTTAAGGTGAAACATTACAGAGAATACACATCAAAACAATGAAAGAACCTGCACATATACTAAAAAGCTTACCAGAGGTCACCTCAACTTCAGTCTCAGGTTCTGGCTGGTCCTTCCAACACTTCCCTAAGAATTGGGGCCCTCTCTTGGACAGAAGGTCCTGTCAATGTACTGGATCAGAAAGAAGCCCCTGAGTCAGTTTAAATTCAAGGTATTTATCCAAAAGTCTTTCCTTCATCTGTTGGGCTCTGGAGAATCCAATTTGAACCAGTTTATGCAAGCCTTTCCAGGTGGTGGTATCTCTCTGGAGGTGTTAAAACCTGAGTGAATTTGCCTAATCACACCGCACTGTTCCTAGTTCATAGATGGCTGTGATCACCCTCCCTCATAGAATTAGATACAATCCCTGGTCCACAATGATACATGAACTTAATACAGTAAGATCTTATTGCAGGAAATTACCATATCTGTCACAAGCTGAACTGTTTTGGCTGAAATTTTCCAGAAGAATTCAGACTGAGACAAACACACGGAGTGGAAAATTTCATCCCAAATTGTTATATTTTGGAAAATTTATAAGCAACTGGAAACAGGGTCTTATAATGGCAAACTTAATAATTAGCGGTGCTACCAGATCTGGCTCTCATAAAATCTGGGCTAATATTTAATGCAAATTGGTAATGTTTAATTCTCTCTGGGCCTAACATGACTTACTTATCACTTGATCAAAGCACTGAATATAAAAAATAATCACATTTGAACTTTAAATACCAGAAACACTGTGCAGTTGGAATCTGGGACATGACGCCCATAAATCCTCTGTATACCCCTACAAAAAGTCAGTTTGTCTGTAGGCTACCTGTCCCTCCCCATCCAGAGCCATATGGAGAGACTGATGATTCAGTGAATAGCAGTGTACAGCTAACTATGGAATATTATTTTTCCACAGGCTGATGCCATACTTTAATCCCCAATTTTCAATGAAAAATCACAAATGGTAGCTTTTCCTGCATGGTTGCCATCATGTTTGGGTCACATCTGGAATTTCTGAATATCCTGAGGGGTTTTAAATGCCAGCAATGAAACAAGGTAGAAGCCAGGATATTATATCTCTGGCCAAAGAAAAGTGTGGAGGTCCCTTTAAGTCACAGAATTGGGAAATGTTGCGTTAATGTGCTCTTCCAAAGATAATTCAGGTAGGGTAAAAGAACAGCAATAATGGTATATGTTTATATTAAAAAACAAGGCAAAGGTTAAAAATAACCCAACCAAGCAACCCAGGGTAGAAATTAAATGTAGGATGGTGAAATATCCGGTAGCCAATCCAGCCTTAAACCTGGTCTCAATTTTGCATAATACTTGGTC
This sequence comes from Dermochelys coriacea, assembly GCF_009764565.3. NCBI lineage: Eukaryota > Metazoa > Chordata > Testudines > Dermochelyidae > Dermochelys > Dermochelys coriacea. The sequence goes on along the minus strand of NC_050073.1, from coordinate 91,505,861 downwards.
AATATCCAGCTTTAATACTGGATGTAATTCAATATCATAGAACCATAGGGTTAGAAGGGATAGCAAGGGTCATCTAGTCTAACCCCCTGCTAAGATGCAGGATTTTTTGTATCTAAATCAGGGATGGGTAACCTTTGGCATATAGCCCACCAGGGTAAGCCCCCTGGCGGGCCGGGCCAGTTTGTTTACCTGCCACGTCCGCAGGTTCGGCTGATCACAACTCCCACTGGCCGCGGTTCACTGCTCCAGGCCAACATGGGCTGCAGGAAGTGTAGGATGAGGGATGTGCTGGTTGTGATCATCAGGCAATTTGGGAGATTGCTGGGGGCAGCTCGTTCTCAGTGGCAAACCCCATCTGTGGAACTCTTTTCAGATTTTGCTCTGGGAGAGTCCTGATACAATACGCTGACTAGAGCTGGTCAATTTTTTTCAAAATTCAATATTTTAGCTTTTTAGCAACCCCATGTTCTGGATGTCCCTGAGCCTCAGACTTGCCAGATGCTGCCCCTGGACAACAGGGGATAGATCATTCAATAATTGCCCTATTCTGTTCATTCCCTGTGAGGCATCTGACATCAGTCATTGTTGGAAGACAGGATACTGGGCTAGATGGACCATTGGTCTGACCCAGTATGTCCGTTCTTATGTTCTATGTTCTAAAAGAAACTTTCATCCACATTTTTTTTAAAAATTGACCAGCTATAGAGCTACCCAAATTTTAGAAAAGGGTCATCAACATTTCAAAATTCCTGTACAAAATTATGAAAAATTGACACACCTTTCCCCCCCACCAGTTCTAATGCTGACCTTCAGTCCTGTCAGTTTACGCAAGTTATTAACATTGAGGTGGACCGAATGCAGAGGGAGTCTCTATCTTCTCATGTTCTGGTGCTTATTATCTACTATCTGTCTATATCAGGGGTGGGCAAACTTTTTGGCCTGAGGGCCACATCTCAGAATAGAAATTTTATGGCAGGCCATGAATGTTCACAAAATTGGGGTTGGGTGCGGGAGGGGGTGAGGGCTCTGGCTGAGGGTGCAGGCTGTGGGGTGGAGTTGGGGATGAGGAGTTTGGGGTGTAGGAGGGTACTCTGGGCTGGGACCAAGGGATTCAGAGGTCAGGAGGGGAAGAGGGCTGGGGAAGGGGGTTGGGGTGCAGAGAGAGGCTCAGGGGTGCAGGCTCTTGGCAGCGCTTACCTCAAGCAGCTCCCGGAAGCAGTGACATGTCCCTTCTCCAGCTCCTATGCAGAGGTGCGGCCAGGTGGCTCTGAACGCTGCCCCATCCACAGGCACCACCCCTGCAGCTCCCATTGGCTGCAGTTTCCGGCCAATGGGAGCTGTGGGGGCGGTGCTTGGGGCGGGGGCAGCATGCAGAGCAGAGCCCCCTAGCTGCCCTTACACGTGGGAGCCAGAGGGGAGCCATACTGCTGCTTCCGGGAGCTGCGTGGAGAGGCCCCTGACCCTGCTTCCTGGCTGGAGTGCCAGAGTGGGGCAAACCCCAGACCCTGCTCCCTAGCAGGAGCTTGAGGGACGGATTAAAATGGGTGGTGGGCCGGATCTGTCCCACTGGCCGTAGTTTGCCCATCCCTGGTCTATATGCATCTGTAATCTGTTGTCTTAGATTTTAAACCCGTTAGAGTAAGGACCATCCTTTTATTCTGTGATCGTACAGTGCCTAGCCCAATGGGGTCCTGGTCCATGACTTCTAGGTGCTATGATAATACAAATATTAAGTAATAATAATAATGACTATGTTTCTATTACTGAATTATTCAAGTTTGAGCCTCCTTTTGAGTCTCCAAGTGCATTTTATACTGTCCATCTATTATTCAGCCCTAATCCCCTGAGGTGGTGAACAGTCACAGCTCCCATTGACTTCCTGTGGAGTTGTGGGAACCAGGACAATCCCCAGGGCAGGGACTTTATCTTCTGATCACACTATCGGCTCTGTACAATAACTTTATGATTATTAATAACAATCTACCAAGAGATTTTAGATACGGTGCTTTATGTAAATGGAATGAATGGAGAGACATCTGCCAACACCGCTAGTTAGAGAGCTGCAAGCTGGGGAAGTTTATGAGGTTAGAGCTGATGTGATCAAATATAGACACAGTGGTATAAGTCTATGTCAGTTGTGTAACAGGAACCTCTGCAGAGTTTTACCTGACTGACAGCAGTCTGTGCTTTGGAGAAGCCCCAGGATGGAGGTGTATTAACACAGGGATGCTCGGAAACTTGCATGGGGTCTGCCTATAACCAGTGCTGTTAATCTTTTGCTATCACAGGCACTAATCATCTCCCTCTGCTCCCAGTCCAGGGAGAATTCTTTCCCTTTAATATCTCCACACAATATCAATTCATAAAGCACCTTTAAGAGATGAAGCTCTGCAAACACCAGAAAGCTATTATGAGGGAATCGCAATGCATTAAATGTAGCTCAGGACTGTGAGGCTCTTAACTGATAGTAGCATTTGTTTTGGGATGTTTGCCTGGAAACGTTAGAAGATCTTTGAATAAATGTACTAAATAAGATGCATAATTTAGCTCCTTCTCAGCAGAACATTGGCTGGCTGCCAGCTCTGGTCTCTCTCAGGTTTGTCTCAACGTCAGTTCTACCCGCTGGCCCAGTACAAATAGACTCATTAAAAAACGCTTGCTGCTGTGCGCTCAGGTTCCATTTCTCCAGCTAATGGCTCAATTTATGCCTTCCCTCTTGAACACATAGAGAAGCAGCCTCCAGAAAGAGCGGTGTTCACCCTGACACATTCCACACCTGTGACTAAGGGCAACATAGTATAGGAAGAAGTAATGCCTTCCCCATGATCATGGAAGGAGAGGCATCCATACTGGCTGTCCCCTGTAACATGGGGCTAATATGGCTGTTGGGTGATACATATTATTTGGGTTATAGGTACCGGACACCCCAGCCCAGCTCAGGGCACTGTACAAATCCATAGTTAAAGAGAGAGAGACTCCCTTATACCTAAACAGACAGGACAGATGGAGAAACAGAGGCAGAGGAAGGTGAAGTTGCCCAGGTCAGTGGCACACCACTAAGTAGAGCCCATAGTTCCTGATGCCCGGTCCACTGCCCTGCCCACTGGGCACCACTGTCTCTCCTCTACAGCCACTTGTGGGCTTGGCAGTTGCTGAGAAAAATATTCATAACTGAAGCTTTTTCATTAAAATGTGCCAGGTTTTTGAACTCACCAAGCTTCCGCAAAATTACAGAATCATCTTCAGAATTGTTTGACAAAATGTCTTTGCTGGCTGACTGTTTGTGAAAATATGAAATGCTGGTTTCAGTTTTTAAAAAAAAATCAGTGCAGGGAGGTAGGAGATCTTGAGTTCTAGTCCCACCTCAGCCACTGGTTGGGCCCACAAAACACAGTGTCCTTCTTTGTATTTAATATTCATATTACAGGAGCACCCAAAGGCCTTAATTACGGGCTTCATTGTGCTAAGTGCTGGAAAAACACATACAAAGATATAGTCCCTTCCCTAAAGAGCTCACAATCTCAGAACACAAATGACATATTAAAGGCAGGGGAAGTGATCAAATAGATATACATTTGCTTTTAAAATCATTCTGATAAACAAAAAGTATAAACTGTCCTCTTACCCTAGCCACCATTAATTAATTGATTTCAAGTCTTCTCTTCAAAAGTATTGTTAACTTATGAAGTAGGTCAAAATCAGTTTGTACATAGGGAAAATGGGGATAAGAGAACTTAAATGGCATGTCCAAGGTCACCACACAGCAAATCAGTGTCAGGATGAAATTACACTGACACCCAATACACTAATTATTATTGCGTTACTATTTACTATTTGTATTGTGGTAGTGCCTAGAAGCCCCACCTCCTTTGAGCAAAGCACTGTACAAACATAGAGCAAAAAGATGATCCTTTCCCCATAGCACATACAAGTCTAAAGAGATGCCATTGTATGCCAGGCAGGCCATTTGGCCATTTCTGAGGCTCTGGTTTCTAATCTGCACAGTAGAGGTCTGAGCAGTGGGAAGGAAGCAGCTACCAGCCTCTCTTATACTCTTTAGTGAAGTGGTTAAGGTACTCACCTACGATGTGGGATATACTGGTTCAGTTCCCCCCCTCTGCCTGAGGAGGAAAGACTTGAATGGCATTTCCTACCTCTGAGGCAACTACCCTAATTGCTGGACTACACAGTCATTCTCACTTTCAGTCTTGCCCAATCTATATTTAATTATTTATATGTAGTAGAATGGTGTCAACAAAAGCGACTAAGAGAGCTTCATATCAGAATAGGCCATAGCCCCAGTGGTTAGGGCCCTCACCCTCACCTCCGGTGTCTCCTGCATCCCAGGCGAGTCCCTGAGCCACTGGGCTAAAAAGTTATGAGGGAGGACATTTTGTGTGGAATTAGCCATGCTCTGGAAAGGTGAGATAGGCGAGAGATAGTCTATTTCAGCTGGTCTGAGGGTCGCGCTGGATCTTAGTTGGGAAATAAACATCTGGGCACCTGCTTGAGGCAGCAGTGTGCATGCCCAAAGGCAGAAACTTAGGTACCAGTGGGAGTTTTATAGATAAAATGGAGGTACCTACAAGGTTAGGCAGCAGCCACTCAGAGGGTTCGTGGATTGCAGTGATGGGATGTAGGAGTGTGATCCACAAAGGTACTTGGGCACATAAAATCCCATTTTTAGGCACCATGTGATCCACAAAACTCCCACTCAGCTGCACCTAACCCTGTAGGAGCCTGAACTCACTCAGCGCCTAAGTGTTTTCCTCTGGGCATGTGCACTGCAGTCTTACTCTAGGTAACCAGACACCTCTCTTCAGCCTAAACCAGCCTAGAGCAATTCACAATCCAGGAAAGATAGGCGTTCAGCCACCTAAGTCGTGTGCAGGGGCCTGATCCAGTAGATGGTCTCTGAGCAAGCACACCTACCAGATCGGGACCCTCAGGTGAGTTTAAATAAAACAGATGGAGGTAGGGAAGGGAAAGGTGCTCCCTTATATCTTGTAGCCTAGTGGATGTGGCAGATCTCCAGCTGAAATCCCCATCTTCCTAAGAGGAGAAAAGATCTGAACAGTGCTTGACCACCAGTCTGGTGAGTGTCTTAACTACTAAGCTACAGAACATGCTGATGTGCGGCACGCTCTCTGTCCCATTGAAGTTGTTCCATTTAATTAATTAAATATCATTGAGCCAGTGTAAAAAAATAGCCTAGTGATCAGGTCACTCCCCTGAGAGATAATAGATCCCTACTCAGAGAAGGGGGTACTTGAACCATAGACATCTCACATACTACACAAGAGCCCTAGCTACAAGGCTAACAGTTACAAGGGAAGCTCACCTCCTTAGGCACCTATCACTGAGGAGGATGGGCTTGGGACACAACCTTCTGATCAGCATCTCCCATTGGCTACTTTAGGTGGCTAGCCACCTAGTGTGCTGGCTTTGTGCCTCTCTCACCCCATTCATTGTACAGCAGGCCTTAGGCACCTAACTCAGCTCTGTGAAGCAGAGTGTTGTTCCTGTGATTTTCTAGATGCCTAAAAGTTAGACATCACAATGGTCACTGTTGCAATACCTAAGTGCCTAGCCTAGGGGTGACCAGATGTCCTGATTTTATAGGGACAGTCCCGATATTTGGTGCTTTGTCTTATATAGACACCTATTACCCTCCAGCCCCTGTCCCGATTTTTCACACTTGCTGTCTGGTCACCCTAGCCTAGCCTAGGTTCCTGAGTCCCATTGTGGATCTGTGTCTTGACTCCTAGTCCCTTGCTATAAGCAGTAGACTACACTACCTAGCATACATGTGGACTAAATGGGGGATCATACTAAAACATTCAGGTCCAATAAGTGCAGAGCCAGGGATTGATTTGATCAATTATACAACAGACCTCCTCTATAAAATTCCCATGTGGATTTCAACCCCCTTGAAGTCCAGCTTTAGGGCCTGACTCACCACTGCGTTAGTCCAGTTTTGATGGAGCCACAGCCACAGTTCTAAAAAGACAAGTGCTGGAACTCACTTTTCTGTTGGAGCCCGGCTGACACCAGAGCAGGTTAATTTGCTTATAGGCAGCAAAAGGAGGGAAGGGGGCCTCTACTCCTTCCAGGACTTTTCAGTCTGTTCAGTGATACAGGGCTCACCACCATCCCACTTCCCCGCTGCTGTGGGGCTCGCGGAAAAGCCGGGACTTTCCCTTCCAGTATGCAGCAGCAGAACACCGGGAGGGGCTCCCTCACCCAACAAGGACGCAGGTCTCCCCAGTCTGTCACCTGCTGTGGTGGCCAGGCCCCTGGCCATATGATTACCCCATGCTGCTGTTTCACACATGGCAGGGAGGGGAGGTAGCAGCAGCTGGGTTCTTTCACAGCCAGCAAGGGAGGCCCGGGAACACCATTCTAATTCTCAAAACAAATGCTAGAACACCATTCCAGCCCCACTTGAGCACTAGTCACAGCCTTGCAGAACTTGAGTAATGCTGGATTGAATTGGCCCTTTGGGGTAGTCTTTTGTTCGGTTACATGCTTCTCAAAGGGGGACTGGTTATTTACAAGGTTTCCAGATAATCAGCCTGCTTGGTGATTGTTTCTTGCTCTCCATCACGACCCTCTTAATCTCCCTCCCTCAGAAGGGGCCTTTTGTCCATATAGTGCTCTTAAAGCCATTCTGCACCTTTCCAGCACAAAATGATAATTCCCACTCTTTTCCTCTTAAACCAGTAAGATGAAAGGAACAAACACCTGCTTGTCATTAGCACTCTTTCCCTAGCACATCTGAGCTGCTCTTCATTTTTAAAAGGCCTGCAATCAGGCCAGCTTAGAGCTTTAGGAAGCAGCATATTGCTGGGGCTCTTGTAAGCAACAAATTCAAAAAGGTGGATCTTAGGCAGGCAGAATCTTTCTCTCAGCATTGCAGATTTTAAGGAGGTCTAATAGTGGAAAAGTGCTGGGTCTTAAGATGTATAAAACTAGGCTTGGAAAAGCACTGGTGACTAGACTGCAGGGAACAATCCTGCCTTTTGCATCTCTATCTTCTTTGATGTTATGTCTGTCAGAGTTGAGCAATTCTGTACAGCTAGAAGGCAGCCTCCCGGTTAAGTTACTAATGACCTTTTGGAGATTGCTGAACTTTGCTAATTAGTGAGAAAGCAAACCAAGGATGCTGCATCATGGAATGTACTGTAGTCAGGGACAGCGTCTGCCACAATATGTGTACAGAATCTAGCACAATGAGGCTTAGAGCCTAATCTTCCTGCAGTGTCTATATTACACAATTTAGTTAGCATGTGTAGTTAATGTTTTATAATAAGGCCGGGATTTGTCATGATATAAAATGGGACTATATTTCTGGAAACAAAAACACCCCGGCACAGTGCATAGGTGCTGGAACTAGGGGTTATGGGGTGCTGCAGTTTGGTTTGGTTCCATTGCTCTCAGCACCCGCACTATACAAATTGTTCCAGCACCCCTGGCACAGTGTATTTTAATTTAATATTAGCTTAGTGAGGAATGATGATGTGGTTAAGGAATGGGATTGAGACTTGAGAGGTTGGAGTTTGATTTCTAGCTCTGCCATAGTCTCACTGTGTGGCTTTGGGCAAATCCCTTTCCCTATAAGCCTTGGTTCCCAGTTGTAGAATGGGGATAATGTCTCCCTACATCATGTATGAATTGTAAGGATAAATCCATTGATGTGTGTGTGGTATTCAGATACTGTTGTGGTAGGGAACCTATATGTACCTAGACAGATAAAGAGAAATTTATTTTCCCTTAGGAAAGTATAAAATAGTTGTTATTCAATTTTAAAAGCAAGAAAATATATATTCAATATGCATTTTGGTATAACAACTTTATAAAACAAGCTGGCATGTCTTGTTCTGCGACGGTATGTTTACACCTTCCTCAATCACGTGTAAAACAACAAATCACTCTCCCAAACCAGACATCCCAGTATAGAGCCAAATGTGTAAAATCAATGGAGTCCTGCCCTGTGGCAGGATGCCTGAGGTCACCAAGACAATAGGTCTGATTCTAATCTAATTTACACCAGTGCTACACTCACATGGAGCTCCATTGCCGTCAAGGGCTCTGCTCAGGGACCAGGATCCACCTTCCTGAAACAGCCTGCAGGATCAGAGACTGGGTTTACTGGGTGTCTAAATCCCTGGAAGGCATTAAGTAAAAGGATGCATCTGTTTTTCTGGTGATGAAATGCCTTTGCAGGACTAGGAAGGACCTCCTGTGGCTCAAGTATCACTAGTGTAGATGGTTATTTGATCCCCCTTTGTCAGTGAGGGTTATGAGCTGTGTTCAGTTTTAAGCTATTCATAATTCTATGACTGGGATTCTGGAAGTAAAGTATAATTTGATCAGATGTGCCTGAATCCCTGTCCCTCACTACCTCCCAGCCATTGTCCCTGTGGGCTGTGGATATCAAAGGTTGAGCCTCCCCAAACAGCCTTTCATGGCCCTACCCATGCTTTGCCCCCACGCTCCTTCCTGCTTCCCAGCGCTGTGCAGTGAGGGCTCTTCTCCCACCCCACCATGGCCAACCTTCCCTCTGGGACTTGGGGGGGGCATGCTACCTACCCACCCAGTGCTCCAGGGCTGGGGGAGGAGGGCCATGCTGCCTTCCTGGCACTCTGGGGTAGGGGAGACACTGACCACCTGCCAGGGCTGGGCAGGGGCCCGCGCTGCCTGCCCAGCATGCTGGGTGCCGGGGAGTGCCGGCAGCTATATGCAGGGCGGGGGCTCTGGGCTTTGGTTGGTGAGGCAGGGCCTCGGGCAGGAGGGGAGGGTCAGGCCAGGGGCTAGCCTCCTGGAGCTTGGGGTTCACCCATCGCCCATGACTGCCCCCCTCAATATACCAAATCTGCTTCCTTGATCCCTCTTTGGGGGATTGTAATTATGGACTCAAGCTATGGAAAATTCTTTCTTTTCCAATGTCGTTTGCAGTGTTGTTGCAACCGTGTTGAAAGCCTGGCTTTCACCAACAGAACAGAAGTTGGTCCAATAAAAGATATTACCTCACCCACCTTGTCTCGTCCAAGTCACATCAAATTAGCCACTGTGATTCTGAGGGGGGAAAATGATGCATCTGCCGCTCCAGTACATGGAACGTAGCCTGATTGGCAAGAGCAAAGAACAGTCTTCCTAATCACATATTTGATTTTTAACTCTGCCCTTCCATATGGATTAATCATTTGGTTAAGAACAGACAGAGCAAAAATTCTCCAGGAAACGGGTAGCTGAAAGACCGTCAGTTACCAATGTGGAGATGCTCAGGCTGAATGGTGCCTAGATCTGCCAGCATCTAATGTATCAGGCTTGCAAATACCGGATGGGCTGAGATCAAACAATAACAGACAAATAAATTGTGAAGCTGAACAAATTATTTAATAAGCTATATGGGCTTGTACTGATTAGCTGAATAGACTCAGCAGTTCCAATACACATGATGTTATATACTCAAGTATGCATAGAAATAATTCACAGCCACAAAACCTATTAAGTCTTTTCAGTTACAAGGGCATCCTGGGGACAACTCAGGGGGAAGAGCAACCAGCAAAGCACTTTATTTTCTACAATACTATTGCACAGTAACAGTAAATCCAGAATCAATATATATCAAATATAAATATACCCCAGCATAAAGCTCTGGGTACTGATTAGTAGGAAACGAATGACAGCACTGGAACCGCTCAGGCTAATTAGCAGTTTTGCTGCATTTCTAATACAATTTTACCATCTGATTTTGGAAAGCGGGATTGTTCTGTCCTGGAGGATAGGGGGTGGTCTGAGGATTTAGATCTGTCAGGTCTGGCCTTTTCCTTGAGCACTAAAGTCCTATAGTGATCTGCAGAAGAAGTTCAGCAGCAGTGTATGCTTCACCTACAATCTCATCCCAGCTCCAGAGGGGCAAACCACCTTGGCATAGCTGAGACTCCATAGGCAACCCAGATGAGACTGGAATGCTAATGGTAGTGGCTCTGTGATCTCATTGACACCCATCTATTAGGAACTGAACTGAGACCATCAGTTCATTTCACAGGGGCAATTGCCTGGTCATCAGACAGTAACAACTTTCAGCCAACTGTTTGGCCTGAGCTAGAACCGGTGACCTAGATGTGAAATAGTCAATATCCCATTAAGTCACTGGAACTATCCAGTCCCTCACTTGAAATATACTGTAATAGTTACAGAGAGAAAGAGAGCAGGAGCCAGTTTCTCTGGCTGCTAACAGCTTTGCCTCCCCTTCCCGCTGGCTCTGTGTACTTATTAATATGCTATCAGGAAGGAAGCGTTAAGCCCTTTTGCTCCATTCTCAGAGGGATCTCAGGCAGATGGGGTCTTAGGTCATTAACCTACACACCAGTTAATGACTCCTGGTACTGACTAATTGCTGAAGGATAATTGCTTGAGTGCTTTGCTATTAAAAAAAATGATGTGAACAGGAATGGTAATTTATTACCAGCAGATCCAGGATTCCATGACCTAATGAGAGGTCGGGTGGTTGGCTCTTTCCACAGCATATGTATTATCCTTGGCTTATTAGATCAGAAGAGACCAATGAAACTCAGAGCTGCTGGGTCAAAGCTTTATGAGCAGTTATCAAAACCCATGGTCAGGAGCGGTGGGGGTGGGTGGTGAGGTCTTGAAAGTTCTTTCTATTTCTCCTGTCAGCTGCTCTCTCATTTTTCAGAATGCAGGGCCATAAACCGGCCATCTCTCATGCTCTTTTCAGTGCCTGGGTCAGGGGGTGGCAGCTTGGAGATGGGAGGACTGGTCTGGGATTGAGGAAGATGGGGGAAGGAGTGAGAGTGGCTGCATTTAGGCTTGAGCCACATATCACACACACACTGTTGGGAGTGCCCAGATACTCTGGTGATGACAGAAGTATAAGAATTGAAACAGACTAGAATAGAATAGGAAGCTCTGTGTTGTTATCACTGCCAAAAGAGGGTGTTTTTGATGGAGCCCTTTTCATACTGTCCCCTTCTTGGGGGGGACTCTTACTCATGGGCTCGGTTTATACTTGATCCAGGCCTCACAGGGCTGTCCCTGATTCCTTGCTGTATGTGCAGAAATCCATGTTTTATGGATGAAGGACTTGATTGTGTAAGTCCTACAAAGAGGTCAAAAGCAGCCACCCCCCAGTGCAAAAGAAGAATACACAAGAGAGACAAAATATTAGTGTGGTTCTCTACACCCAGCAGTAATTCTCCACCTTCCCTCCCCACCCCACACAGATCCTCCCAAGTGCACAGGGTCAAAGAAGAGTGGGGTGGTTGGAGACTGGGCATGTCTGAGAAGACCTAGGGTCAACACTAATTCCTCCTCATGCTAATGAGACACTTTTCTATACCTCCTCCTCTTTGGCCTCATATTTACTGCTAGGCAGCAGTAGCCTGTTAATATTTTCAAATCATCTTTCATTTTTCAGAGTCTCTGCCTTTGCTGGTACCTCCTGGAAGCACAGATGCCCTAATATCACCAGTCAAGCTAAGCTGCTAGAGTGAGACTTCCAGGCTAGTTTTGTAGACTCATGAACTCTTGGCAAGTCTGGATAATGCATTCAAGCTTTAGGGTGCTTATCCAACCTGAAGTGCCAAATCATTTGGGCTTCACTGGTCATTAATTCCCATGCTAACCAAAACATCTTCAACACTGTGTATTACTTTATTATGCATTGCACAAAATGCTAGGAAAGCCATGGCACTGGGGTGCTTTGAAGGATTTAAAGCTTTGAAATTCTAGTTTTCCCTGTGGGCCCCTTCCCTTCACTCCTCATGGCCCAACCGGCTTTTGTATATTTCACTTTGGACTGCACACTTTACTGAGAAACATTAGCACTAAGCAGCTCCCTGGTAGGAGAGTTTCTTTTAATATAAAATGAAATGGGGACGTTGAACCAGATCATGCAGTCACAGGGTGTGTAATCTCTGGGTGAGGAAATGATGGTGACATTAGCAGCTGATATCTTTACCGAGTTCTAGAGCTGCAGATTTCTAGCATGGACACACATGAGGTACTATTGCTAAGGTTCTTCTGTGGAGTTGATTATCTGTTCTGGGACTTGGAGTAATTACCCGCCTCTACCTCCCTCCTCCTCAAACTGATTTTAATTCCTGAAGAAAGCTTGGTAACCCTGCCCTCTGGAGCTAGAATACAATCCCTAGCTCAGAGATACATATAAAATTTATAGCTGCAAATGTTTGCGTAATCACTGAGCCCACAGCATCTAACATGTCTCAATACAAAAGTATTTTGAAGTTTCCATGGTACGCATTTGTCACAGGTCTCTCTCAATCTCTCCTGTTGAAGCTTTTCCACTTTGTGTAAAATAAGCATTCACTGGAGCAGGGCCGGGAACCTGATTCTCCCACATCCTGGGTGAGTGCTTTAAGCACTGGGCTAGAGCGTGTAATGGGACCACAGCCACTTCCTCCTCCAGTTGTGTTTTGTGGGGGACCCAATCTTCAGTGTACACTACCAGATCAGGACCCATAGGCCAGATAGGTAGGAGAATGACTAATGTTTGAATCCCGCTGGGGCTTAGGCATGAACTAGGCATCAAGACTTAGGGACTGTGCACATGCCCACTGGCAGAAACTTAGGCACCGAGGGAATTTAGGTGCCTACAGGATTAGATAGCAGCAAATCATTGATCTAAATTTTGTACTTAGGTGCCTAAGTTCCTTTGTGGACCCAGGGATCAGCAACCTTTGGCTCACGGCCCGCCTGGGTAAGCCCCCTGGCAGGCTGGGCCAGTTTGTTTACCTGCCATGTCTGCAGGTTCAGCTGATCACAGCTTCCACTGGCTGTGGTTCGCTGCTCCAGGCCAAAGGGGGCTGCGGGAAGCAGCACGGGCCAAGGGATACGCTGGCCACCGCTTCCCGTAGCCCCTATTGGCCTGGAGCAGCGAACTGCAGCCAGTGGGATCAGCCAAACCTGTGGATGCTGCAGGTAAACAAACAACAGGTAAACAAAGCAGCGGGCTGCAGGCCAAAGGTGCCAATCCCTAATCTAGCTCTTAGTCTCTCTGTAGTTCAATTCCCAAGCTGTAAAATGGAAAGAATAGAACTTTCCTATTTCATAGGGGTATTTGTAAGGATGAATGCATTAAAAACTATGAGGTCCTCAGATACTAGAAATGTGGGTCGAAGGAAAAAGATAAGATCATAGAATCATAGGACTGGAAGGGACCTCAAGAGGTCTTCTAGCCCAGTCCTCTGCACTCAAGGCAGGACTAATTATTATCAAGACCATCCCTGACAGGTGACTGTGTAACCTGATCTTAAGAGACTTGTTTAAACACTTATAACAAGTAAAAATGACATAAGAATGTGCTTTTTAATCATTTCAAGAAATAATTGCAAGTTTTATTGTAGTAGTAATGTAAAATTACAATTAAAACATTAGAAAATTATTGGCCTGATTCTGAGAGGGGCTGCGCATCCATGACTTCCTTTGGCATTAGTGAAGATTGTAAGTGCTCAGGACCTTTTTTTCAATGGCATCTAGGCCCCTAAAGAAACAGATAGGCATCCATTTTGAAAAGCACCTAGATGCATAATGGCAGCTAGCTCCTCCAAAACCCACTGTATGCTGGGTACCAGGAAAGCCCACATCTCAAACACAGCTTCTTGGCACAATGTGGACCCTGAGGGAAATACTAGTATCTTTCCTCCTTCGCTAATCCAGATCTGCTTCCACTCCTGCCAAGGACTTCTGCTGCCCTGAAGGCAGAACAGATCAGCTTCAATGTTATTATTTATCTAAAGCCATCTGTGTGCCCGGTGCCGCACTGGCAGGTGACACCCTTTGTGATCACCTTCAAAGAATATCCATTTCAAACCTGTAATAACACATTTTGGTTTGCATAACCGGACTGATTAATGTATTTCTCAGGAGGGCTGGAAGCGGGAGATGTGAGCACCTAAAATACAAATTAATCAGCACCGCACCTTGATCTTCTGTGTCCTATTGATTAATTATACTAATTGACTGATACAGATTTAATCATTTTACCTGATGGTTTTTGTTAGTGACAGCAGCATTGAAAAGCTACATTCTGATTGGGTTACAGAGGTAGATGTTCTGAAATCAACTACAGACCAGTCAAAGACTCTGTAGAATACTTTCCCTATCAAATTAATTGGACAAGGTTTCCAAAAGAGCTTAGTGACTTTTGATGTCCAACATGATGTACTTTAAAGGGGCCTGATTTTACAGAGAGTGGTTGCTCATCATTCTCTGAAAACCCAGGTCTCTGTAAGGTATCTCAGGTTGGGCACCCAAAAATTGTGGCATCTAAAATCGCTAGACACTTTCAAAAATCTTGGCCTCTCTGCTATTTTATAAGCAATCTGATTTCCAGTTGGCTAAATCAAGGCTGAAACACAAAACCTGTAACACTAACTGACTTGGCAGCAAGCTGAGAGCTGTACCTAATTTACAAAAGAGTTGCAGTTCACACTGCAAAATCTGCATCCATATTTTGAACACCTCAAAGATTAGGGTGTTTGAATCTGGGGGTTTGGTTTGGGTCCATCTCTAGTTGGCTTTTATGTTTTAACATGCTGTTCATTAGTAAAATTTAGTGCATGTCATCATATTTGTTTGAACTTCTATCTCCCAAAATAGATAAATAAAAGTTGTCATTTGTCATTTATCTTAGATTCTATTGTAGACCAGAAGATGCTATTTCAATGTATTATCTAAATACTGACACTGCATGAAAAAATAAATAAAGGACGGATTATTTTGCCAGGATTTTGATCTTTCCTGTACCTTCTTATTTTTCACACAAGAAGCCCTTGAGCATGTAGCATGTATTGACCATCATGGATCTCATTTGACAAGCTGCTGTAGACTCACCCTGGGGGGCATGAGATAGGTTCAATGAGGGCAATCACTTTGCATTTTTTGACCCATACATTTTTGACAGTGTCACAGCAAATGAGGCTAATTGCATTTGTTGGCAGTGACAGGAAGAGCCTCGGAAATCTGAATCAACAACTGAAAAGTCCTGGTAAGCAAAATAAAAAACTCTTCTGTCCAGTTCACCTACCAGTTAGTGAATGACTTAAGGGGGTTGGAAAAGCAGGTTTAAGGAGCTTATTTTGTCAATTTAAATTTGACTTGTAATGGGCTTTTGGTCATGTAGGCATATAGGTAGGAAACCAAAAAAAAATCAGGTAGTTCTTTAAGCAGTAGCTCCCAGATATTAATACAATAACAACCGGACAACAAAGTGACGAAAATCAAATGAATTCTTATTGACTCTGAACATCTGGTGTTGTGGGGGGTAATGCCCAAAAGAAATCCTAGGGCAGAATTCTGCTCCCTCATCTACATGGTGGATCTCAGCTCTGGTACTCTGCTTTCCTCTATATGTGGTGACTTCCCAAACTGTACTTTGGATAGTAGAGCTGAATTTTTAGGGTTCTTGCTCAAGAACATTTCACCCTCACTGTGTTCATTACAATTATTTTCACCAATGATTTTTATATGCAACAAATCTACAGCCACATAGGGCTTCATGGTGGTTATTGTGTAGCACAAGGTATCCCCATGGCTCTTCACAGCTACAGCCATAATGCAGGGCCTCCTGCTCCAAAAGATCAGACCCTGACCACTCAAACTAAAGGAGATGCTGCTGGCAGTAAAGGGCTTATGGCATGTCACATACTTGAGTAGTTCTGATTGGATGAAGCACAGAGCAGTGATGGGCTTGCATATACACACTCTCTAATTGTGCTTCAGGATATGGTCTCTGTAAGAAGAGAGTTTTGAGTATTAGATGTACAGCAGAGCAATGAAAATTTCCAGGCTGTTTGTGAGAAGATGTTTGAGTTTTTTCATTTGGCCCGTGACCAGCTGAAAACCTTCTCATCAGGTAATAACTGAATAATGAGTGAGTCCTACAGCCAATTCCTAAACTCCATTCTGAAAGTGGGAAGCTCCAGTGAATTCCTCTGAACATCTAAAAATGAGCCCTTAGTGATTTGGAAATGTATTTGGCAACAGCAGTCTCTGTCATTCTTTGCTGTCACTGAATACAATTCTCACTTGCGGAGGCCAAAAATGAAAAACAGGAATATGAGAGAGGCAAAGAAAGCTCACACATTGTATCACAGAGCAGCTTCTCTCTCTCTCCTTCTCTGGGGAGAGCACAACTAGGATGCTGCATCCAGCTCTGGCCACCTCAATACCACAATGAAAAAAATCCAGAGAAGAACAACAAAAGTTACAAAGTAGATGGAGGAACAGATTTAAAACAAAGTTTTGGTGAACGAGCTTGTGTGTATATGTTAATGCCTTTTACTGGATGGAATCAGAACTGGACAATTGTGTTATAGACAAAATCAAATGCAATTAATAAGTTATTTGACAAATTCTGCTTGGGTTTCTGTGTGTGTAAGTTGTCTGCACATAAATCACAATTTTCTTGAATTCATTTTCTATTCAAACTTATTTGCCAAAATAAATTCTGAGTAGCTCATCCATGAGCATTTAGCTGTGAAGATTTGCTATTGGAAAGTCTAGCTCTGTTGTTCAGTTTTGATTGGCTGCATCAATCACATGGCAAGTATTTGTCCCTAATCGGATGAGCATTTCCGCTGACAAATTTACTTGTTATTGGAAAGCAAGGACAGAAGGAGCAGAAACATATCCAGTGCCAATTTGTCTAAAAATATGAATGAAAATTTGCAGAGGCTGCTGGGAGGGGTGTGAGTGTCGTATTCGTAATCTGAATAAGATTGTCAGGAATTTTCAAACAAAACCATTTTAAATCAGAAAATGCAGATTCATCAAAAACAAAAACATTTCATAGAAACATTTTAGGTTTCAACAAACCTCTGTCAAAACATAGGTATGGTTTCAATAGAAACCTGGGAGAATCTGCCTGGGCAGATTTCTGCCTGGTTCCCTGCCAGATGACTTGGCAAGCCGTTGAGAAGCCCTAGCTTCCAGGGTCTGCAGCTCCAGGGCAGCTCCGCCATGCTGACTGCCTCAGAGTTGGGGACCCCAAGGATTTCAGAATCCCTGCCACAGAGCTGGGACCCTGAAAGCCGGGGGATCCCTAGCTCCAGCTAGGCTCTGAGGGCTTCTAAGATCCCTGCTCCTCAGTGGGAGACTCCCCAGGCTGCCCCCAATTCCCTGGTGAAATTAAACAAAAGAAAACATAAGCTGGACAGCAGAAAGAACATCCAAACCATTAGATATATCAGGCAGTGGAAAATGTTGCCTGGGCAAATGGTGGAAGTGCCGTCACTTGAGAAACGTAAAGCAAGACTGGACAAACATCCTGCAGGAACACTCCCATGTCTGTGTTGGCCATTGAGAGGAACAGACAAGCTCTGCTTCTGAGTGGGCAAATGAATAAATATTTATAGCTTTGTTTCCAGGCTCTTTCTCCACTACTGATTACTGAGTGGAGTGGAATCTGCACATAGCGAACACCTCTAAATGTCTCGAAGCTCATTTCCATTTAGAATGTCTGTTTAAATACTGATTTGACCTCTGGATGTATTTGGTGTTGGGTAATATATATAAAACTGTCACTAAAATTGTGTATGAAGCACAAGTTGAAATGAAAACATACTGTACCTTATTGGCTGGGTTTTTTTATTTCCCTTCAGGATGAAAGGAGAAGAGGGGGAGCCAGATAATCAATAAGGCAAGGAGGAAGCAGGATATTTGATGTACAGCAGCAGCAGTGAAGGGCTGGGTTCTTTTTATTTCATCATTTTAAAAACATGGTTTATAAACACCCTCTTGGAATCTTGAAAGCGATATTCTATATTGGGTGCAGATACCATGTTGATGAGTGTGCCTTAAATGCCTAGTTAGCTACAGTACACCAACTGTCAAGTAGCTCAAACCTAAATTAGCTTTTGTTGAAAAATAGAAAATCTATTATGAACAGAAGCTTTTTTCACAATTTCCTTTTATATTTGCTATGAAAACAGGGAGGCTGGAAAAACAATGTTAACTTCCCCTACAGTGTTTGAAATCAGCCTCGGCTAGGGAATCAGAGTGTGAAAAGTGACTAGAAATAAAACAGGGAATTACTAAACCGTCAGAGCTGAGTATAGTAGAAAAAGTAGAAAAGTGAAACTCAATTTAAAAAATGTCTTAAATTGTACTAATCTAAATTGGGTCACATACATTTATAACTGTCTCATGACATATCAATAAATAAAGAAATAGCATATTGTCAAAATGCTATACGATGCTGAATAAATAAAGTATAGATGGTTGTACCATACTTTTTAAAAAAGAGACAAGAATCTTTTGTTTCAGAGTAGCAGCCGTGTTAGTCTGTATTCGCAAAAAGAAAAGGAGTACTTGTGGCACCTTAGAGACTAACAAATTTATTTGATCATAAGCTTTCGTGAGCTACAGCTCACTTCATTGGATGCATTCGGTGAAAAATATCTGATGAAGTGAGCTGTAGTTCACGAAAGATTATGCTCAAATAAATTTGTTAGTCTCTAAGGTGCCACAAGTACTCCTTTTTTTGTAAGAATCTTTTGGTGTATTTATTGTCAGACTTAATCAGGAAGACTAGCGTTATACATTGTACTACATCTACATTCTACAGTCAAAATGTTGAATACATTAAAATAAAGTCTGTGTTATTAACTCTATAGGCTCACGCTTTTTATTAAGTGTACATTTAGAAATAGTTCATAAAAGGTTAATAAATTAATAGATGTTTTAATAAATGGTTAAGCAACTGTTCGAGTTCAGCATGTCAGTCGGTTGCTTATCTATCTATAACATCAGCTATTGATGTGCTTATAACCACTCATAAAATGCACTATTTATGTCTGTAACATGCTTAGATTAGGCATAGAGCACAAGTGGTACAACTCACTTCTCTGTGCCTTGGTTTCCCTGTTTGTAAAATGGTACTAACTATAGTTACCTATCTCCCAGCCGTGTTGTGAAGCTTATGTCATTAATATTTGGAAGGTGCTGTGCAATCCTGGTGTGTTTGAAAACTGCTGTAGAAAGACAAAGAAGTATTATGTACAAGCAACCAAGCTATATTTCTTGTGTGAGGCATAAGTTGACATTTCAACAAACTGATTCTTTAAAAAATAATTACAAAGACCTTATGAACACACAGGTAAATATCGTAAGTGAAACGTTGGGTGTCCCAATCTTTGCAATATCTCTTTAAAGTCCAGTTGAGCTGAAAAGATTTTTTCCCACAAGAATCAACACCTTCATTTAAAACTCAATTGCAATTTTTCCTATATGAGGAGAGTCATTAACCTTTGCCAAATCGTTACCTCCAGAGATAATTAACAGATAATTATAGAAAACCTAACTAATAAAGTATGCTCTTGAAAAATAGTACGGAGAACAAAAATGTACTCTACCTCCCAGCCAATGGACTAATTTCCCTGGGGAATGTGAGTTTCAGTGAACTTTTTAAAAAAGACAGACTTTTTTAATCTAGTCAAAGCCCCAGCCATTGGCATTTAAAATCAGCTCTGACTTTGGAATGCACAGTTAACCTAGACTCCAACTGTATTTCAAGCACATTAGCATAAGTGGAAATGGACAATAATAAAACCTTTTACCTGTGATCCCAAGACCTCGCCATACCCTTGTCAGGTAATATTGTTGCACTTATTAATTTCCTTAGTGCCAAAAGTGTGCTGGATGCTTAAACAGGGAATTACCAGACCGTGAAGACAAGGCCCCTCGTCCATTGATTTCAATGGGAGTTCAGCACTTAGGGCAAATTCCTGGCCCTATTAAAGTTTTGCTTACAGGGTGAGTTCCATTTAACTACCTAAGTCTCACAACATCCTTCTATAGTAGTTAGGAGAGATACAGTAATCCCTGGTAACATGCAACAACCTCTGGAGAGGGATTAATCAGCTTTTCTGTCTTAAAACACAACCCAACAGCAACTGTACACACCAGTGCAGGACAGGAAATGAAGACAAGTCCTGTACCCAGCTGAAAAAACTGGTTGGAATTCAGGGGAAAAGAACGTAATGAACAGCACTGGAATCTGCCCAGAACACCAGGGCTAAAAACCTCAGATGCCATAGGATGTTTGTTTAAACCCAAGTGGTCAAACCTTGATTTAACCTTTATTGCCAAAGACACCTCCTCCAATGCAGTGCCCCTAAGCATTGTACTGAGCACTGGTTCAGCATTAACTTGGAGAGAAGAGAGCTATACACAGAATCTCCAGCTTTGTTGGTTTTCTAATTGACAGGTATAAATTTCCTTCTAGTTAAGGATAATTCTTTTTGTTTTGTATGTTTTGCCTGAGAAAAACAGGTCCATCTTTTTTTGTTAATTTCATGCTTCTCAGCTCTGCTTAAAAAACAGAGTGGAGACCACACAGCTTTCTCACTGCTCCAGGCAGGGAAGGGAGTAAATTGTTGTCTATGTATACATGTATCTGCTTTTGCATAGCAAGTGTTAGCTGATGCTGGGGGAGTGCAACCCTGTGTCTACAGCTTGCCAGTTGTAGTTTGTGCTCTTTACAAGGTTTACATAAAAGTTGCCGGAAATAAATCACTAGCCTTTATCACTCCATGTAATCCTTCTGTGCATTATTTATGAGTGGCTGGCAATGTATCATGTTGATTCATGCTGGAAACCTATAACCTAACAGAAGACAAAAAATGCATCAGAATCAAGCATTTTAAAAAGAACATTTACCCCTTTCAGGAAAGCCCTGACAACTGATTTGTGAAAATGCATCAGAAGGATGGAAGGCCTATGATCATACCTATCAGTCCAAGGTATTTAAAAAAGCTTTAGGAAACAATCCCTGTAATTGGTGAAGCAGGTTAGGAGCCTAAGAACTGCCACACCAGAATAACGCAATGGTTCATCTAATCTAGTATGATGTGTCCAGCAATTTCCCATATGAGATTTTTCAGAAGAAAGTGGAAGCCCTGCCACTGACATAATATACCATAATACTATTGTACAACGTGGGGAGATTGCTTTCTGCATCCACCTGGTTAACAGCTAATGCCTTGCAGCATGGATAACAGTGGAAATCTTTTTGTCTAGTCACCTGCTTGGTGACTGATTGGTCTGTTGGTTTTGATGTCCATGTTGTAACAATACAATACATCCAGCCATAGCCAGACAACAGCCACAGTTACTATATTATTCACACACATACATAAGGAAACAGAATTTGAACCTATGCCCTTCAGCTCAAAACACACTGAGGCCGCTACCACCTGAACTAAAGGAAGCTTTTTGTAGTTAGTAGCAAATCCTACTATGGGGAGTCACTAGAAGACTCCCTCAGAATTCATTTTTGTGCATAAAGCCAATACAATATGACAAAAGGAGTACTTGTGGCACCTTAGAGACTAACACATTTATTTGAGCATAAGCTTTCGTGAGCTACAGGTAGCTCACGAAAGTTTATGCTCAAATAAATTTGTTAGTCTCTAAGGTGCCACAAGTACTCCTTTTCTTTTTGCGAATACAGACTAACACGGCTGCTACTCTGAAACCTACAATATGACAGGCAGTGTAGTCCAGCAGATTGATTCCTGACACAGAAGCTCTGGGATCTATTGCTGGTTCTGCCACTGACTAGGTGCCTAACTTTGAGCAAGTGACTCCCATCTCTCTTTACCCTCCCATCCATTGTCTGTTTAGATTGTTCACTCTTTGGGGGTAAGGACTCTCTCTTACCATGTGCGTTTGTACAGCCACTAGCACAATGCAGCCCTGATCTCAATTGGGTCCCCTCACCAATACCTTAGTACATTGCTAAATAATAAAATATATTTCCTGGTAGAGCTGGGTGAAATCTTTTGACTGAAACTTTTTTTCAGCAAAAAATGTAAATTCGTTGACACCAGAATATCATGTTGATTTTGCCAAATTGCTTCAGTTAAAAAAAAATCTGAAAAACTCAAAATGTTTCAATTTTTCAATTCACAATTACTGTTTCCAAATTTCCTTTAACTTGATCTTATTTTAGAAAGTTTAAAATATTTAAAATGGTTAAAATCAAAACAAAGTGCTTTGTTTCAGGTTGAACAAAATGTTTTGTTTGATTAAAAGATTTTTTTTCCCGTTCACTGACAATTTTGAACTTTTTTGATTTTGGCGCAAGGTGTGTGGGTTAGCTAATTATTCAGACATATCACATGCAATTATTTCTATTTCCTGACTGGATAAATATTCATGCACTTCTAGAGCAAACATTTTCATGAGTAAATTTAAAATTCAGTTTCAAATGCACAGGCATGTGACTTTGACTTTCCAAGAACATTCATGCCAGTCAAACACTATCTCATGGATATTCACCAAAAGCAACACAACAGGGGTGTGAGCATGGGCAAAGTGAATTTATTCTAAATGTAAGTGAATATTGCCTGGAAACCTCTTGTCACATTCACTCAACTGTCCTTGGAAAGAGGTATGAATGTTCATTGAGGTAGTGCAAGTGAGACTGAGCTCTCAAACTCTCTATTAAAATTCTCAGAGGTTTTCCAGGTCGTTGGCAGGCAGGATGAAAGCAGGGATCTCTGGAGCTTAGTGCATGAGCCTCTACCACGTGAGCTAAAAGCCAACTGTTTGTTAGCTGAGGCTATAGAGCAGACTCATTTTATGGTGCCACTAGATGGGACAGACCACACCCAGAAGGTGCGACTAGATGGGACAGACCACACCCAGAAGGTATGTGGGTTACACTGGTCCTGCTTGCAGGCCTCTGTAAGAAAGTCTTGATTGATCAGCAGTCGGTTTGCAAACAGCCAGCCTGCAGATTAAGGTGGGATGACTTTTGCCTCTCTGTTTGTAGGGCACAGCCTGCATTGTGCCTCTCTGTTTTGGGGGTTCTTGTGTGTTATCACTCTGAATTTTAAGAAATAAGTAGAGTTACATTGCAACCTTCCAGCAGAGTAGTTTATGTTTTTAGCTAACTTCTCTGTGTGTACACTGTGAAACGTAATGTGGAGAGTTGTGGTGAGGAACCGAAAGAGAAGGCCAAGACTTTAACAGAGAAGCCTAGTGAGCAGCTGGGAGTGTCAATGTATGTGCGTTCTTAAACATAAAGCATAAGGGGCGAAGGGAGTGTTTTAAAAAACAGACTGAGAGCTGGATGAGGGCCTGTGAAGGTGAACTCAATCTGACTGTTGAATTTGCAATTGGGCTAAGTGCTGTTCTAAATCCAGTCTGTCCCAGTTTTAATTGTACCTGCGATGTTTACCTGAATAGCTTTTACTGCTGGAGTTTGGGTGTCACCCCCAGCAGCGCTGCTTAAATAACATTCTAATCAATGCCTGCCCTGAGATGTTCTTCACACTCACTAAGGATAGAAAGGAGCAGCAATGGACATGGATGCAGAACTTTGCTGGAAATGAATGTCTCCAGATAATAAAATGCACTCAAATGACCATCTAGGTAGCAGAAGCTGTTATCCAGCACTGACTACGTTCTTTAATACAACGTTTGAGAGTGGATATCACATCAAAAGAAATAACCGTCCTTAGAAAAGGCAGAGAGCTTCCCATGAAAGGCAGAGGGCCTGCAAGTGAAAGGTGGAGACAACACACAGACACACTCTCAGAAATTTCTCTCCTTGATGTTTCCTCTGATGGGGATCAGAGAAACTAGCAAAGTTTCTGTCATCCTGCATATACAAGTCATCGTTCAGTACTCAGTATTGCTTTTCAGGGAATCTGTGTAGGCACCTGTTTTACGGTCTTACTGCATTTCTATTTCTATAAAAATGCCAATAAAAACGTTTTTTATGCTGAATTGACTTATCAAATTTAATTGGGATGGCTCCTAGCTGATGCCTGCAGAAAAGGGAGCCAGAGCAAGATGAAGATGACTTGGGGATGGGGAACAGAAGTGGTTGTGATCTTCCTCCAAAGAATAGCCAATGTGGGCATAAACTAGTCTCAGTGATGGGTGCACCAACCATATTACCATGTGAGCACATGGATTAATCAAAGAGCAGCAAAAGAGAAGGCCGTAAGGGAAATAGGTGGCTGTGGGGACGATCCAGAGACTTGCACTAAAACCCTAGATCCAGACACAAGTTTAAGGAATTGTTTGATTCAGCTCTTAACTTTGCAGCTCAGACCCAGCTCTAGCTCAGGGCTTTGAATCCAGGTACAAACCCAATTAAGGAGTGAAGGTTTAATAAGAGATTATTGGATGAGAGAGTCATTCCAGCCCTTCAGGATTCAAGAGTAAGATTTAACAGGGATTATGTATTTAATAGATTCATAGATACTAAGGTCAGAAGGGACCATTCTGATCATCTAGTCTGACCTCTTGCACAACGCAGGCTACAGAATCTCACCCACCCACTCCTACGAAAAACCTCACCTATGTCTGAGCTATTGAAGTCCTCAAATTGTGGTTTAAAGACTTCAAGGAGCAGAGAATCCTCCCTCAAGTGACCCGTGCCCCATGCTACAGAGGAAGGCGAAAAAGCTCCAGGGCCTCTCCAATCTTCCCTGGAGGAAAATTCCTTCCCGACCCCAAATATGGCGATCAGCTAAACCCTGAGCATATGGGCAAGATTCACCAGCCAGATACTACAGAAAATTCTTTCCTGCAAGGGACAGCAGCAGAAACAGCTCCCCATCAGCCCCCCTGAGAGTTCACTCTAGGTTTTCCAGAGGCTCAGCATGTGCTGGGACATGACATTTGGGGAGTTTCCAGGGAGATTGTTGCCAAAGCTGAATGTATTGAGTAAAACTCAGTCCTCCTTCATTGTCACACTGAGGTAAAGTACACTGAGGGCTTCTGTTGACCTGGGACACCAGGCAGACTTCTCTGTGGCACTTTGCAAGGGTTTCCAGGAAAAGGCAGACATGGTTTATACACCCTGCATGGCTGATGTCTGGTGCTTTTCATTTTAAGATGTGAGTTAACTGTTAGTAATTCCTGATCTTGCTGTCAGCCGGAGGTGTGAGGCAGCAGGAAGAAATCAGCTATTATCAGCAGGAGCAAGTCTTAAGCAGCATAAATCAAAGCAAGTTACCATATCCAAAACAAAACATACATAACTAAAAGTTTCCTCTATCTGGGGCTGACCCAGAACCTGGCCTTATTTTACCCAAGGCATTTTCCCCCTACTTTCTCCCCAGCAGCACTTCTTATAGCTTTCCCCCAGAGCAGTGCAAGGTGGGAATGGTAAGTGGAACTAGAATCAATCCCTTGTATACTGGGGACAAGACAGAGTCCCAACACTGTCACAATCATAAATCTCCCCTATACAAATGAAACCAAAGCACTGGGTGAAGGCGGGCATAGTCCTTCCCCTCCCCCAGCAAGGTGGATTTTCCACCTTTAGTTTGGAGAATTCCAGATATTAAAAACCCTCTGGGGAGGCAAAGCAAAACAAAACACATAGCACAAACCAGCTCAACTAAATCTATTCCTTAAAAATGAAGAGCGAGTTTTGGGGTTTCTTTCCTTCCCTCAAAAGGTTAAACATTTCCTTTGCTCATTTCCACTTCTTTCACAGTTGTTCTGGTGGATGCAAGATATAATGACCTGAGGGTCACTTATTATCTTTCTAATCATAATCACAAGGTGTTTGGGGACACTGATTCCTTTCATGTGTTAGGGGTATTTGCTTCCAGAGCCCTGATCTAGTTTTCTTGTGAGTCAGGCACAGGAGGCAATGCAATATGTACAATCACACACGAGGCAGTACAGTATGTCTTGTACATCACATACAACACAAGGTGGCTGGAATTGGGGCAGATGGGGAGAGCTGCCTGAAGTTTTTTATCAAACTATCAAACATTTCAGAAATAGAAGAAAAATGTGGGGGGGGCAAAATAAAATGCATCCTAATTCAACCAATCATAGGATTTTCCATGCTGGGTCTCACCAGCAGTCCACCAATTTCAATATCCTGCTACAAGCACTGGTCAAACACTGTGTGCTTCAGAGAAAGGAGAAAATGCTAATAGTTCTCTTCGCTAAATAGGTGCTTCTGTAGGGTAGCAGAATGCCTTCCTGAACCCCAAAGGCAGTCAGATTATGCTCTGAAGCATGCTCATCTTCAAATGTATAAACCAAAAAGGTTTTTAATTCTCATGAAATTGTCTAGCCTAATTCAAAATCTAAAATTAATTGTAAAATAATGTTGTTCTACGGTTTTTCTTTCTCGTCTCTCCATTTTTCAAAGAACTGTAGGAGCTGATCACATGAGGAAAGTTCCGATCAGAGCTGATGGCACTCAGCACCTCCGAGGAGCTAGAAACTCTTCTCCTGTTAGCCATATTATTCCTGATTTGCATGCAAGTTAGTGCCACTTCTAACAGCAAGCCTGGTTCTGTCAGCACACCGAGTCAGAGAGCTAGTCATTAATAACTTATTCCCAGATAACATCGACAGCTGCTCCACTGCATTACTAATGCCATCTGTGCCCAGTTCCCCACCCTCCCCTTTCTAACACTCCAAATCTTACTCTCCAAAACATGCCTCACACTGCAACGTACATAATGGAAATGACTAGCACAAGCACACTGATAAATGGCTCCAACTAACCCAGGGAGCTCAGGAAGGAAGTGATAGCATAACTGCAAAGTCCAGCTGAGTTCTCAGCATGAGCAAACACCACTATAATGGGCAACATGCTGCTGCAGCCCATTTCCTAGTGATGCTCTTTCCTCCTGCATGTCTGATTTAAAGAATGAATTATATGCACATTGATCTGATCCACTGTCCTTATTTTCTCTGAGAAACATTAAAACCTTGATAGGATTTTTATTATTATTATTGTTAATACTGACAGATTTTGAACAGCTTGAATCTCAGACTTTTTGTTCTCAACTAAGGCTCCAGCCAATGTATATTTTCCAAAGGCAGATCCCCTTTCCCTGCTGCCCCACTGGGCCAATTTTAGTCCTTGCTTGTAGACACCCCCCAACCTGAAGCAAATACTCACAACCTGAAGCAACCACACAACAAAACCACTAACCCAGGAACCTATCCTTGCAACAAAGCCCATTGCAACTGTGTCCACATATCTATTCAGGGGACACCATCATAGGATCTAATCACATCAGCCACACTATCAGGGGCTCGTTCATCTGCACATCTACCAATGTGATATATGCCATCATGTGCCAGCAATGCCCCTCTGCCATGTACATTGGCCAAACTGGACAGTCTCTACGTAAAAGAATAAATGGACACAAATCAGACGTCAAGAATTATAACATTCAAAAACTAGCCGGCGAATAGTTCAATATCTTCGGTCACTCGATTACAGACCTAAAAGTGCCAATTCTTCAACAAAAAAACTTCAAAAACAGACTCCAAGGATAGACTGCTGAATTGGAATTAATTTGCAAATTGGATACAATTAACTTAGGCTTGAATAAAGATTGGGAGTGGATGTGTCATTACACAAAGTAAAACTATTTCCCCATGCTTATTCCCCCCCCACACACACACACACACCCTGTTCCTCAGATGTTCTTGTTAACTGCTGGAAATGGCCCACCTTCATTATCACTACAAAAGGTTCCACCTCCTTCCTCCCCACCCCCCCACTCTCCCGGTGGTAATAGCTCACCTTACCTGATCACTCTTGTTACAGTTTTCAGAGTAGCAGCCATGTTAGTCTGTATTCGCAAAAAGAAAAAGAGTACTTGTGGCACCTTAGAGACTAGGTAACACCCATTGTTTCATGTTCTCTGTGTATATAAATCTCCCCACTGTATTTTCCACTGTATGCATCCGATGAAGTGAGCTGTAGCTCATGAAAGCTTATGCTCAAATAAATTTGCTAGTCTCTAAGGTGCCACAAGTACTCCTTTTCTTTTTGCAGATACAGACTAACACGGCTGCTACTCTGAAACCTGAGTTTCGGGGGTGATTGGTTTTGAGTGTGGCATCAGCACCATAGAAAAAATCATTTGAAAAGCATTTCCTTTGCCACTGATGCCAAAAACACTGGGGATAATAAAGAAAATGATAAAGCAGCAGTGTTCAGTGTTAGGGCTGAATTTTTGCAGGTGGGCAGGGTGTAAATTAGATACTGAGCATGAATTGCTAATGTGTTACACTCCCCACAAATTAAAAGAAACTACACACACACAGAGTCACACAATCAGCAATTTCAACTCCCTAGTGTTGACTGGAGAATATAGTCCTTTTGACCAACTATTGCCCTTGTTTTGTGGGTTCCCAGTTACCCCAGTGATGAGCACATTTAAGAGGGAGAAGACAATATGTAATTAAACTGTGGAACTCATTGGCACTGGATGTTATGAGACCAAAACCAGCAAAATTCATAAAGCAGATTCGACATTTATATGGATAACAAGAATATACAGACCAATAACATGGTATCATACATCTCAAGAGAAAGATTAAACTTCATACTTCAGGGTATAAGCCAGTCTCTAAATACTAAGGATTAGGAGGGTTCTTGCACTTTGCTCTGAAGCATTTGGTGCTAGATACTGCTGGAGACACAATACTGTACTAATTGGATGATGGGTTGGATTCAGGATGTCAATTCCACTTTTCATATAAGATATTTCAGCTTTCAATGCAGAACAATTTCCCCCTTTCTCACCATAGCAGAAATTGTTTCTTATTAATTATTATGATTATTATCAATTTTTATTAATGGTTAGCATATTATCCTCTGCATAATAACTAAAGATCACAATTAGAAAGAGGTCCAAAACAACGTTCCAGGTCCAAACAGTCCTAAACTTTCAGAAGTGTTGGTTCTACAGTCATTGCAAACTTTGCAGTTTGGGCCAATCTCTTCTCAGTACCCCTCAGTACACCCTTTGAAGTAAAAACTACCTGGGTGTTACAGCTTGGCAGCCATATTTTACAATTTCTGTTTGTGGAGAGAACACAGGGAGGCATAGAGCAATATGTGGAAGTCATCTATAACATATCACATACATGCGCACTCACCCACCAAACTGGGTGAGAATGGTAGTGGCCAGGAACGTAAATACTCTGGTTCCACCCTTGGAAGTGGTATGAGGATAGGCAACTTGGTCCTTTCCTTTCTAGTCAAAGAACACTTAAAGCAGAATTTAGGGCAGTTAGAATGAGAGAGGTAAACTTGTGGTTGATGTTGAACCATAATGTTAATTATTGTTGTTTATGTGTGACACCAGATAAACCCAACTGCTTTCCACCAGGATCTCACCAGTGTTTCCCACAAGTTTCCTGATCTCCACTGGTGTCTTAAATACTTCAGTGACTATAATGACCCATACACAATGACTACAATGGAAATAAAATAAAAACAGTGTAAATCCCAATATTGACATAATGGCATGATTTATACGAGGAAGCATATTATAATCCAGCCACTACATAGCCAAATTCCATATATATCTAGTGAGGGGGGAACCTCAGAAGGTCTAGATGTTGATGTGTCTTCAAACTATCAACATGTATAGGACTTTGCCAGGCCACGTGTCCCCGTCTAGTCACACTTCAACCCTATCTGGGGATCTCTTCTTTCAGGGAAGGACTGATAGCCTTCTGGATTCCTAGGGCATCTTGCCCTGAACCCACATCCCCTTTTAGACGACAACCCTCTAAGAAGGTGACTAAAAATGAGTGAACAATTGATTATAATGTCTTCCACAAACTTAGCCTCTTTTTCGGCTCGCTGTTTTGCCTGTCCAAAAACAGTTTTCAGCATCATCGATACCACCCCCTGTTCCTGGTCATTTCAGTATCCCTCTTACACTTTTCATGTGTATAAATCCCAGTGTCATGGCCAACTGCAATATGGATAATTATAACCTGCCTATATCAATTCAATCTTACATTTCAATTTGAGAAGTTAGTCTTTGCTTCTCTCCAAAGAGAACTGTTATTCCAGGTTGCTGGCACAAATGGCTGTTACATTCCATCCCAGAAGTGTCCGTATTGCACTGGTGGGCAAAGTAACCTTCAAAGCACTTTGCAATCTTTCATCACTCCATACTTTTCTGAGATTTTTTTAAATGTCATATGAACTTTTTCTTTACAGGCATTGATTTGTTAATCACTGGACTCGTTAGGAAGTCCCATTTGTAGCCATTTGGAATAACACAAATTGGAACTTCATAGCATACTGCTGAAATCATGATTCATTCAGGCATAGCATATGTCAGAACATTATTTTAATAAATTCATGGCACCCAGCAAAGCAATAACTACTGTCTCTGGCAGAATAATTCATCATACTAATGTAATGTATACCAAGATCCCCTACAGTTGCTTTGACCTCACGAGCTACCATGGAGAAATTCAGATCTGCTTCCAGATGGTAGCAATCAAAAATCATTCCCATCTGACAGCTGTTTATCGACCAATATGAAACAAGTTGCATTGATCATTAGTGGCTATATATATCATAGAAACACAGAGATGACCAGGACTAAAAGGGACATGATGGCTGAACTTGGTCACATTTTATATGAAGCTTCCATTTATAAATAGTTTATAAATGGATAATAGATCATTAACAGATGTTTTTATAAAAGGCTTATCAGTTTTTATAGAATTCAACAGGCCAATAAGTTATTCAAAGCCCTGGCTTATAAGCATCTATAATGATTCTACTGATGTGCTTAAATATGGGTTTTTAATTTGATGTTGAAATTTCAATTATGACCCTTTTGTGGGGAAGCAGCCTCAAATTTTATAGGTTTCAGAGTAGCAGCCGTGTTAGTCTGTATTCGCAAAAAGAAAAGGAGTACTTGTGGCACCTTAGAGACTAACAAATTTATTTGAGCATAAGCTTTCATGAGCTACAGCTCACTTCATCGGATGCATTTGGTTTTCCACCGAATGCATCCGATGAAGTGAGCTGTAGCTCACGAAAGCTTATGCTCAAATAAATTTGTGTCTCTAAGGTGCCACAAGTACTCAAATTTTATAGGTTTTCACTCCAAAAATAGTCTTGTTTCTAAGTGGGAAAAAAATGCAGAATTTTCAAAGTATTAAAATTCAGAAATTTTATTGCCAATGAAAATCAGTTTGCACTGTAAACATGAAAAATCTCCAGTTTCCTCTGATTTCAAAGCAGAAATTTTCATTTGGGGAACTATGACATGTCCAGGGCCATAAAGTGATCTGGAACAAATAGCAACAGTGTTTGTGAATATCTGGGGAAAAAGAAGTTACCTATTGCACAAAGCAGTTGTTTTGGCAGCTGGTGGAGGAAGCACGTAGCAATGCAGGAGGAAGGTTAGGCAGCTCCTTGTAGGGTTTGTGCTGGGAAAAGAATGAAGAGGAAGTATAAGCAGCTGAGGGAGAGATGCTGGTAAAGGGAGAGACAGAGTTTAGCAGTTAAGAAAGGGGCGGGGTAGATGGGTGATGGACATTACCACCCACCATTGAGTACTAGAGATTTGGCAGTTTGAGGAAAGTCGGGTAGGTTGAAATGGATAATTGATATAAGCTTATGAGTACGTGCAATATACTGATTTAGTGTGTGTGATTGTCAGCTGCTAGTGGCTGTCCCCAGGGATTATAACAGACTGCCAAGGACAGCTAAAAGGAATTGTACTTTCACTTAAGTGGGTCTGTGTTTTGGATCTGAATTCAGTCCCCACTAATGACCATGGTATTAGTAATGACCATGCTGGATGCTTGATTGTACCCATTAGGAATCAGGAGATGACCTTACAAGGGAAATAGCCTGTGTAACTGGGCCCTTGGGTCTAATTCCACTGACGGGTACCACCTATCTAATGGAGCAGAATGTGGCCCTATGTTTGCAGTATCTGGATATCCCATGCATGGTGCTTTCTGTGTCAGGATTCTCTGTCTCAGCACCTGTCTCTACTAAGACTGCAAAAGCAGTGTCTGCCTCACATTACTCTAGGACCCCAGACCGCTACATGAAAGCCAAGGTGAAGAGACTCCAAGGGGGAAGCCAGTGGTGAGAGAGGCTAGAGGGAAGGGCTGCAAGTTTTGACAGACCACAGAGTGTGCACAGGAGCAGATTCTCCATTAAACTGATTCTGGATTCTCCATAAGACCAAGGCTGATTGTGAGCAGTGTGAGTTTTGACAGGTCTGCTTTGAAAAAGGAATACGAGAGAGGCTTTTTTGTATCTGATCAATTACTCTGTCTATCGAGCTATAAAACACTGTTCCCCTCAGTCGTATTTTCAATACCACACACAAAATCATCAATAGTTCTTGTTGTTTTTATAGGTTAAGCGCTGGGAACATTTTGATCTTATCTCTCAATGCTGCTTCCCTTTTGCATTTCACAGCATTAAAAAATAAAAAGCCAGCTCAGTCTTTCCCAAGCAACCAGAAGCATGAAAAAAAATTTAATTGATGATTTTAATTATCCCAAAAACACTTAAGAATGAGCAATGAAAAATGTTTCATTAAATTGAATTCTAATTAAGACAGTGATGTACGTGTTAATGATCAGGCGGGGATCTGCAGGCTTTGGGCCTTTTGTTAATGCTGTTTCCTTGGTGTATTTAAAAATTAAAAAAATATGTTTTATTATAACTGCCAGTGCACTCTGATGTGTTTTACAGCAAATAAAATTAAATGTAAGAAGCTATCCTGTATAGAAAAGAACAGTGGTTTTGTTTTGAAATGATATTAGCAATCTCAGGTATCATGACCAGCCTTTTTGTCATGTCAGAACAAAGGTTTTAAAAAGCCTCTTTATACATGGATTATGTTTTTAAAATCCCCTTGGATGCTGTATTTGAGAGGGGAGGCATTGAATATATTCATATCTTGTCTGGACTGGATGGAGTGTTTTGAGTTAATTCATTGCAGATTAAGTTCATCCCTGTGCAGAGGACCTGAACAAAGATTTATGCTCCACTAAAGCAGAGTTTTAAGTGGGATTGAAAGGTGACCTACAAAGGTCTTTTTTGCCTATTTATGTTTGACAAATAAGTTCTGGAAAGTTTTGATTTTTTTTAAAAAATACCCAGCTTTTTGGCCTTCTTGTATTTTTACCTTTGAAGTATCAAGAGTATCAGCCCCTCTCTGTTTTTGTAGAGGACCTCTGGGGAAGTCTAAATCTGCTTTACAGCAAGAGACTAAAGAAGCTCATTTTATTTAGCTTAACAAAGAGAAGGTTAAGAGTTGGCTGGATCAAGGTCTACAGGTATCTACATGGGGAAGAGATTTCTGATTGAGGGCTTTTTAATTTACCCCCCAAGAAGACATAATAAGATCCAGTGGCCAGAAGCTGCAACTAGGCAAATTCAGACCACAAATAAAGTGCACATTTTTAGAAAGAAGGTAATTAACCATTGGAACAACTTACCTGGGGACATGGTAGATTCTCTGTCATTTGAGATCGCTAAATAATTGGATGTCTTTCTAAAATATATTTTCTACCTCATCCAGAAGTTACGGATTTTGTGAAATTCTCTGGCTTATATGTAGGGCAGACTAGATGACCATAATGTCCTTTTTCACCTTAAAAATCTCTGAAAGCAATGAATTGTGAGTTCTCAGCCCCTAATAGAAGGGATGGGTATGTAAAATCTGTGTCAAAAAGAGATTTTCTCTGTGATTGAGTCCTCTGGACCTGATAATTTAATAAATATGGGGTGAGTAAGTCCGTTACACATTTGAGAACACTAGAGGAAACTTTAATAAAGGATTCAGAGTAGCAGCCGTGTTAGTCTGTATTCGCAAAAAGAAAAGGAGTACTTGTGGCACCTTAGAGACGAACAAATTTATTAGAGCATAAGCTTTCGTGAGCTACAGCTCACTTCATGCATCCGATGAAGTGAGCTGTAGCTCACGAAAGCTTATGCTCTAATAAATTTGTTAGTCTCTAAGGTGCCACAAGTACTCCTTTTCTTTTTAATAAAGGAGTCAGGGAGAACAGCAAAATGGCAGAGCTGTTTCATTTTTTGCTTGAATAAAGCATGCTGTGGACACCTAGTACCTACAGCTACATGCCAGCATTCGGCTTTCCTCTCTTGCTAAGGCCAGTTCTAATGTCTGAGGCTGCTCCATGCACGTGCTTTTGGTGTTCATCTCACCCAGGTGCCGTGTTTTCCATATCTTACTCATTGTTTTGTAAAGTGCCTGGAAGCTCCTTGGTTACAAGAAGCTTTATAAAACCACCCTCTCTTGTATTCTTTGCTGTTAAAATACTTTCTTTTTATCACATGATCTCAGTGTGAAGAAAAATGTCAATGCAAAGTATTTTAAAGCTGCTCCTACTTTGCATTATATTAGATCAGATTCTGCCTAGGAAGAGATGATATAAAAAGGCAGCATGTCAGCTCTGATAAATTACTACATGCTATTAGCTCATAGATTAAGGTGCTTATAATAAAATAACCCTTCTACATATAAATATCCATGTATGACATTTCTTTATCCCTGGCTAAGGTTCTTTTAAGGTATTTCTGTAGGAATACGAACAATCATAAAAATAATTCACAGTGCACGAGACCATCTGGAATTTGGGCAGCAAAACGTGTAGGAGCCTTTGATTTGTGCTCACTCTTCAAACATGTTAAAGAAAAGTCCACACCACACAGGACTATATGTTATTTATTTCTCTTTTTTTAATCTGCAAGTGACATTACAAGCTCTTGAAAGAGAAGTTCTGATAGCACAGGCTACTGCCAGGCATCATGTAGGCAGATTTCACGCTCCTGTTCCCTCTACCCAACTGCTCTGTCAGTTTACTCAGTCCAGAAGTGCCAGAACCAGCTGATATTCCAGTCCTGGGCCCCAAGCTGTGCGCACACACATGCATACACACAAACACCCCTACCTACCTCTGGCTGACCTGGAATCCACTCTCATCCTCCACCATGCCTGTTCTTATTTCTATTTCTTATGTCTATTTCAATCCTGGGCCCACTCCAGAGCAACAAGTATTGCCCACCCTGATGAGCTGTGGCAGAGTATTTAGTGATGTGCAAAAACTGCAAACAGCAAAGGGACTCAGCACTCATGTCTACTGAGGTGTGAGATAAGGGCACTCATATATTGCCACCTAGCTTTTAGCTGTGTGACCTCATGTGCTATAGCCCTATGAAAACCATTCTAAGACCCTCAGATACTGCATGTCAGACAGTATCATCCAGGAAATCTGGTCCTAAAGAAACCATCAGGTTTAATCTGATCTTTCCCATCAATTTGTACAGGTATCCAATAGTAGTGTCAGACCTTTTAGGGCAGTCCAGCACAGGCATAAATCACCAATGCAAATATCAAATCAATGTTAGGTCTTCAATACATTACACTCCTGTCCTGTCAAATTAGGAACCAACATGGGACCACATATGTCCATTGTGATATGTGAAATGTGAAAGGAGAGTGACTGGTGGTGCCTGCAGACTCTGCACTTCCCAAGGACAAAGCGTCTGTCTACCTCTAATGTATTGTAATGTGCTACTTCGGAGCGTGCCTGCAAACCATTTGCCTCTACTGGAAGGAATCAGAACTGCTTAATTGTACATCAGAGGCCCATCACTGCTGAAAACTCAAGAGATTTTCCTCTAGTTCATATAGAACAGATCTTTTGCAGAAGGGGGATCTGTATTTCAGTTTTCTTGCTTTCCTTACTAATGAATTGTAGTGCTGGTGAAGGGTACTGGACTGATATCTCATGTGATATGATGTCCTTTACCTAGAATAAAACATGGGCAGTGGCAATACAATTTTCCCCTATACTGTCCTTCCACAGTACATGCACCCTAGGTCTTAAGAGACCACAGTGAAAGTGTGATTTATTATCTAGGAATGTGATGCAAGCTCAGTCACCACTTTGTTCAAGCGTTTGGTTGTCTGCTGAGGCTGCCCTGAGGAGAGAAGGCATCTGTCTCCTGGAAACTGGAGTGAGACTTACAAATGTCATTTCATACTGGCCACCATATGGCAACCAGTAACACTTTTGGTTGTTACTGAGGTGGGGTGAATATGAATAGGCAACCAGGAGGTTTAAGGCTCCTGTCACCAATCCTCTGAGATCTTCAGCCCTTCTGCACTGTCAAATTCCACCATTTCTCCCCGGTCTAAGATTCTTGACCCAAATTTTTATATCCATAATTTAAAACACACACACACACACACACAGTAAAACCCAGTATGTTTGTTTGCTGTCCATTTGTCCATCGAGGGAAAGGAGTTGTGTTTATCGGTGTGTTTTCATTTAGGAGCAGAAATCAGAGCATGCAGACAGCTGGAAAACTGACTGTCTTGGACCTATTCCCTTCCAGGACTTTCTGAAGGTTTCCATTCGCATCACGGGCCCATCCTGCAGGGGACTGAGTACTAGCGAGTGGTGCCAATCCATTGTAGTCAATGGGAGGTAAGGGCTCTCAACACCTCACTGGATTGGGCCCTAATTGTTGGAAATTTTGTTAAGTCAAGAGAAGCACAGGCAGCAGGACTTGGCCCCTTGCCCCAAAAGAGAAGCACAAACAATATCCATATTCATTAGGTGTCTGGCAGGAAAACGCAGAGAGCCAGGCTGTACAGCAGCCTGCCTGTGCATTTGAAGAATTAAATAAATAAAAAATTAAAAATAATGAGCTTGCAGTTCAAAAGGACCCCTTTAATGTGCCTCAAGCCGTTTTGCGTAACACAAATAACTACAGGAATTTGCTATTTAGCAACGATGGGTCATGTCCGAGCTGGATTCCTCTTGATCTCCTGTTGAGTTGACAGCATGCACTGCACACTAGTCTTCTGCCAACACGAAGCAAGTGTTAACAGTTTTTCTCTTAATGAGCTCATCAGACAGGAGCACCAATTAAAGAGAGGAGGTCAGAGATTTGTGTTTGTTTAGCTGTCCTGATATCTCTTGCTTCTAAATTCAACATGCAAACTTGTCCTAAATACGAAGCTCCCCAAGTCTGCTGCATCTGACAAGTCTCTCTCCTGACATTTATATGCACACTCTCCGCCAGAGCCTCAGCTGGGGTGAGTTAGCTGAGCTCCACTGACTGCAATGGAGCTCTCAGGGTTCCCTCCCACTCTGAACTCAGATGTGGGGACCCACATGAAAGACCCCTAAGGTTATTTCTACCAGCTTAGGTTAAAACTTCCCCAAGGCACAAATTCTTTGCCCTTGGAGGGTATGCTGTCACCACCAAGTGATTTAACAAAAAATCAGGGAAAGGACCACTTGGAGTTCCTATTCTCCCAAAATATCCCCCAAAGCCCTTACATCCCCTTTCCTGGGGAGAATAATATCCTAACCTATTGGTTACAAAGTGATCACACACCCAAACCGCTGAGTCTCAAGACAATAGAGAAATCAATCAGGTTCTTAAAAGAAGGATTTTATTTTTAAAAAATGGTAAAAATCACCTCTGTAAAATCAGGATGGAAAATAACCTTACCTGGTAACAAAAGATTCAAAAGCACAGCAGAACCTCCTCTAGGCGTGGTTTCAAAGTAACAAAAAACAGGAATAAACCTTCCTCTAGCAAAGGAAAAATTCACAAGCAAAACAAAAGATAATTTAACACGCCTTGCCTGGCTTTTACTTACAATTTTTGTAATATGAGAGACTTTTAGGATGGTTTATAGGAGAAGGAGTTTTCTGACCTGATGCTTCTCTGCTTCCCAAGAGAACACACACAACAGAACCTTCCCTCAAGATTTGAAAGTATCTTCTTTCCCTATGGGTCCTTTTGGCCAGGTGCCAACCAGGTTATTTGAGCTTCTTAGCCCCTTACAGGTAAGGAGGAATTCTAGGCTACCCTTAACTGTATGGTTATTACAGGAGCTATGTTGATTTATAGTTTGTGGGTCACCAGACAGAAACTAAGTTCAAGCCAAACTGATGATAAAATATGTGGTGGGTGATCTGGTGCTGTGTTATTCTTTACTGCAGTAAAGCTGGGGATCTGGCCCAGCTCTCTCTCACACAACCCATCTTTTTTTCTCTATGGAAAACATTTTAAAGTGAATACATCATTAGGGGATGGGGCTTCCACTCCCCCTAACTCAGCGCATTGAGGCTACCCTCTTAGATGTCATTTCTCCTGGGTGAGGTTCAGGTCACAGCACCATCCCTCTTGCACCATCCCAGCCCCTGCACAGAACCTTCTTTGGATCCAGGGCTCTGTGACTGTGGAGCTGGTGGGAAGAGCTGGGACTGATATGCAATGATTCCTGGAACTTTATTGAAAAGCCCCATGCTGTATTATCTTTGCTATTACTCTCCTCCACACTGCAATATGCTTCACATGGGATGTTAGGGGCATTTGCCAGTGGGAGAAGCAGCCGCTCTGTCAGGGAGAATGGGAAAAGAAATAGGGGTCTACTAATAAGCCATTCAAATGGCATAGGGCTTCTGCTGGATCCTCAGATTCTGCGGTTTGGGGGCTAGATGCCCTGCTTCTAACCCAGGGGAAAGAAAGCCCTGCATCTAAGATGGAAGAATTTAGAGGAAACTTCCAGAATTTTCCTTCCACCAGGCTGCCTACCACATGCAGGGGACACTAACTGGGCCTAAATTAGAAAGGAAACATGTGAGAGTAAAATGCTGTGTTGTATGTATACTGAAAACAATAGCAGCATCTCTGCTCCTGGCTATATCTCCCTTCCCTCCTGCTAGTCCCCCTCACACCCAGCTCAGATCCCCTGAGCACTCCCATTTCTCTCACACAAGAGGTGCTCTGCACTTTCTTGCCACCCACCTCCCATGCATGCAATGCCATCCTTTTGTACCATTCAGCTTCACTCTTCTCCTTCAAATCCCCTTTCAAAACTTGCTCATTTGGTTCAGCCTCCCAGCACCGCCCTCACCCTCTGCTCTGGCTTTGCTCCGTCAAACCTAAAATACAATCCAGTCACTTATTAACATATGGATGAATATTTCTTGGTCCATGGCCTGTTTTTGGAGCAGTTTGTTGAGAGAACACAGTGTTTGACATTCAAAATGTTCTGATTGGACACATAGGTAACATGGTATTCTCTTCCCAGGCTGGATAAACTTAGTTGATAGGATCAGATTTCAAGTGTTAGGACTTGCAATTACAAATTTCTTCTGGCCAAGTGCCAGTTTTATGGATTATATTTTTACCTACCTAAAACGCCCTTTGTGATTATAATTGGATACAGGGTTCTTTTTTGACTTCAGGCCAAATTTAACTTCATTGGAGGCAAGTACCTAAAGGACTTTGCTATTTAGCAATGATGGGTCATATCAGAGATGGATTTCTCTGCATGCAGTGGAGTTAAAGGAGGGATGAATTTGCAGCACTGCTGAACAGCAACTGCCTTCCATCTCTGAGCTGAAAGCATTTCAGTGGTGAGTGAAGTGCCTATATGTGTATTGACCCTATATATTCGGTGCCAAATCTTGAACACTTTACTCGGTCCTTACTCAGGTACAAATCAGTGGGAGTTGTTCCTGAACATGAAGTAAAAGCTGAAGGTCAAATTCTGATACCTTTATTCAGATTGAGCAGTATTTTACTCTGCCAATAGTCCCATTTAAATTAAGGAGATTATTATCCACGGTGAGTAAGGGTGGAGGGCTCCGAATAAAAATTTCAGGATCTGGAGTATGTAAGGTTTACAAAGAAAATTCATACATACATGTATGATATTAAGTTATCATTAATCAAATGCTATTTCTTATAGTTCCAGAGTTGCTTCAGATCAGATAGCCTTCAACAAATTTCTGTAAGAAAGCAATCCTTAATACTACTTCTACAAACATGCACCCTCAGCTTTTGCATGGTTGTTATCTAAATCAATATCGAAGTAATTAAAATCCTATGACCAATGTCCTGGGCCTTCCTACTGGTGTCTTTTATCTGTAAACTTATCTCCTGATCCTCTCCTTTCTCTAATTGCTCTGCAGAGACATAATCTGACTCCTTTTAATGTCCTCAACTTCTGTTCAAACTGTGTCCGTCAAAATATTTATGCTGTTTCTCTCTACAGACTCAATAATCATCTCTCTCCAAGATTGTCATCCCTCCTTCTGCTTCATTTTGCTTCTAGGTTTGAGCAACTCCTGCATTCTGATATTCTAAGTCCCCAGATGTTTTCCAGGTTTGCCTATGTCTTTGTTTAAATAATACTACCCTTTTTCTTGGAAACATGTGACCGTGGGTGCCTGGAGGGGCCACACTGAGAATGCTTATTCAGGGAAACCTGCAAGGAATAGGTCAGACAATCCCCCAAACTGGTGGCTTATTATATAATTAGATTCGCAAGCCAGTAACCAAACTGCTTGTGTAATACCACACTGGTTACAAGAAGTTATCCAGCCTTTGGCTCCCATCCAGACCAGCCAAGTCTAATATATTGAGAGATTACAGAAAACCTTATTCACCATATTTAAGTTCTACCAGTCCCAAAAGACTGGACACATTGCCCACAAGGTCAATTAATATTTCAGCTCTTACCCCAAATGCACACTTAGACCTAATCCTTATTAACTAATCTAAGATTTATTAATAAAAGAAAAAAGAGAGATTTATGTATGCTAAAGAGATCAATATGCATACAAATGTGTGTAAAGTCCTTGGGTTAATTTCATAGCAGAGATGGTGAGGCTGCTGATTTGTAAAAGTCTTTCTGGAATCAGTTTAAAAGGTTATAGTCTAATAGGCAGTTCAGGTGAAGAGTTTGTTCAAATTGTCCTATGAGAATTCCTGGATAAATCCTGAGTAAACCTGGAGACCTCAGTCTTGTGGTTTAGAATTTCCCTGTCAAAGTTTAAGCAGAGTTGAGATAAAAAAGAATCAGATCCAAAGCTTTCTTTAGAGACTAACAAATTTATTAGAGCATAAGCTTTCGTGAGCTACAGCTCACTTCATCGGATCCATTTAACAGGTAACTAGTTATATTCATTAAGATAAGGCACTCAAAGGTAGTTCATTATGGCATAGACAGTTAAACTGAAGACAGTGAAATTGTATCTTAAATTTCCTGCAGTATCTTACATCTTTGATATTAAGGTTAACTCATCCTCATGCATCTATTGCAATTTAAGAC
This sequence comes from Dermochelys coriacea, assembly GCF_009764565.3. Lineage (NCBI taxonomy): Eukaryota > Metazoa > Chordata > Testudines > Dermochelyidae > Dermochelys > Dermochelys coriacea. The sequence goes on along the minus strand of NC_050073.1, from coordinate 91,464,900 downwards.
ATGAAAGGGAATTAGCATCTAAAAGCTAATCTGGTTACACTGTTAACTTCTAACAAGATATAGGTAAACACAGACAAAGACAATTAGCACCTACCCTTTGATTCTCTAAGAATACAGGTTTCAGAGTAGCAGCCGTGTTAGTCTGTATTCGCAAAAAGAAAAGGAGTACTTGTGGCACCTTAGAAACTAACAAATTTATTAGAGCATAAGCTTTCGTGAGCTACAGCTCCGATGAAGTGAGCTGTAGCTCATGAAAGCTTATGCTCAAATAAATTTGTTAGTCTCTAAGGTGCCACAAGTACTCCTTTTCTTTCTAAGAATACAGGCAAACATATTAAAGATTCTAGTCTACTTAACATGGCTTTGATAACTATCTACAAGGAATGGCCCTTTTTACCATTTCAGTGCCTTCTGTTAAGTTGTAATGGGTCAGACACCAGTTGACCAGTCTGTCACTGTCACATCCTAATTCTGTAGCTTTTCTGTCTGACATAGATTTACCTTCTCTCTGTTAGCCTCCTATGCTCTGAAATCTCCTGGGTTTGTACAATACTAATCTAAATAGTCTCTATAGTACCTTGATATCTAAGAAAATGCTCTACAGTTCTGTAGGAGGAAGAGATGCTCTTGTGATTAAGATGCTGTTGGGGGATTCAGGAGATCTGAGATCATGTCCAGCTCTGCCAAAGATGCCCTGTGAGACCTTACACAAATTGCTTAATGTTTCTGTGTCTCAGTTCCCCAGCTGTAAAATGGGTATAAAAATAGTTCCTTTCTTCCACCTTTTGTCTCTCTTGTCTATGTGCATTGTAAGCTCTCCAAGGCAGCGACTGTCTCTTACTAGATGCCTAGCACAACGGCCCCAATTTGGTTGTTTATATACAAATAATAATTAATAATAATACACTCCTTTCATTCTGGGATCCCTATTGGCTTGCTGGTTCCAGTGGTATCTGATGTATAATACCTCTAGGATAGTCCTTTTCATTTTTTTAATTACTATTTATTGTTTAAGTGCCAGTAGTGTGCTTAGTGCAGTACAAGCCACTGGAGGATGGCTTGCTTCCTGCCCTATGGAGCTTTCAGTCTAAATAGAAACCATGCAACACAAACCTAGGCTGTTCTTGCAAGACCAGAGATAAGTTATCAAAGAGTAACAATGGAAATAACAGACTTAAATGTGTAGATATGTCATCATCACAGGATGATACACACACACACACACACACACACACACACACTAGTCTCGTAAGGAAGAAACTTGCGCTTCCTCTGTAGCTCCCCCAAGTTCTGACTCTGAATACACACAAGGAACAAATCTGGTGAATAAGAAGGTGCCATTTTTACAGTCACTTTTCAAAGCAGAACCACTTTAACATTTTGAACTCTAGTATAGGCTCTTTCCCCAAATGTCACACTAAAGAATAACACAGCACCAGGTCACCCACCACATATTTTATCATCCATTTGGCTTGAACTTAGTCTGTGGCTCACCAGAAAGAAACTATCAAGGTTCTTTTCAGAGTAGCAGCCGTGTTAGTCTGTGTTCGCAAAAAGAAAAGGAGTACTTGTGGCACCTTAGAGACTAACAAATTTATTTGAGCATAAGCTTTCGTGAGCTACAGCTCACTTCATCGGATGCATTCAGTGGAAAATACAGTGGGGAGATTTATATACACACGCAGAGAATATGAAACAATGGTTTTATCATACACACTGTAAGGAGAGTGATCACTTAAGATGAGCTATTACTAGCAGGAAGCGGGAGGGTGGGGGAGGAGGAAAACCTTTTGTAGTGATAATCAAGGTGGGCCATTTCCAGCAGTTAACAAGAACGTCTGAGGACGAATGGGGGGTTGGGTGGGAGGGAGAAATAACATGGGGAAATAGTTTTACTTTGTGTAATGACCCATCCACTCCCAGTCTCTATTCAAACCTAAGTTAATTGTATCCAGTTTGCAAATTAATTCCAATTCAGCAGTCTCTCATTGGAGTCTGTTTTTGAAGTTTTTTTGTTGAAGGATAGCCACTCTCAGGTCTGTAATTGAGTGACCGGAGAGATTGAAGTGTTCTCCGACTGGTTTTTGAATGTTATAATTCTTGACATCTGATTTGTGTCCATTTATTCTTTTACGTAGAGACTGTCCAGTTTGACCAATGTACATGGCAGAGGGGTATTGCTGGCACATGATGGCATATATCACATTGGTAGATGCGCAGGTGAACGAGCCTCTGATAGTGTGGCTGATGTGATTAGGCCCTATGATGGTGTCCCCTGAATAGATATGTGGACAGAGTTGGCAATGGGCTTTGTTGCAAGGATACGCTACCACTCTAGCACTCCCAGCTATCTTCGAGACACCACTGACTTTCTGAGGAAACTACAATCCATCGGTGATCTTCCTAAAAACACCATCCTAGCCACTATGGATGTAGAAGCCCTCTAAACAAACATTCCACGCAAAGATGGACTACAAGCCATCAGAAAGAGTATCCCCGATAATGTCACGGCTAACCTAGTGGCTGAACTTTGTGACTTTGTCCTTACCCATAACTATTTCACATTTGGGGACAATGTATACCTTCAAATCAGCGGCACTGTGATGGGTACCCGCATGGCCCCATAGTATGCCAACATTTTTATGGCTGACTTAGAACAATGCTTCCGCAGCTCTCATCCCTAATGCCCCTACTCTACTTGCGCTACATTGATGACATCTTCATCATCTGGACCCATGGAAAAGAAGCCCTTGAGGAATTCCACCAGGATTTCAACAATTTCCATCCCACCATCAACCTCAACCTGGACCAGTCCACACAAGAGATCCACTTCCTGGACACTACGGTGCTAATAAGTGATGGTCACATAAACACCACCCTATATCGGAAACCTACTGACCGCTATTCCTACCTACATGCCTCTAGCTTTCATCCAGATCATACCACACAATCCATTGTCTACAGCCAAGTTCTACGATATAACCGCATTTGCTCCAACCCCTCAGACAGAGACAAACACCTACAAGATCTCTATCATGCATTCTTACAACTACAATACCCACCTGCTGAAGTGAAGAAACAGATTGACAGAGCCAGAAGAGTACCCAGAAGTCACCTACTACAGGACAGGCCCAACAAAGAAAATAACAGAACACCACTAGCCATCACCTTCAGCCCCCGACTAAAACCTCTCCAATGCATCATCAAGGATCTACAACCTATCCTGAAGGACGACCCATCACTCTCACAGATCTTGGGAGACAGGCCAGTCCTTGCTTACAGATAGCCCCCCAACCTGAAGCAAATACTCACCAGCAACCACACACCACACAACAGAACCACTAACCCAGGAACCTATCCTTGCAACAAAGCCCGTTGCCAACTGTGTCCACATATCTATTCAGGGGACACCATCATAGGGCCTAATCACATCAGTCACACTATCAGAGGCTCGTTCACCTGCGCATCTACCAATGTGATATATGCCATCATGTGCCAGCAATGCCCCTCTGCCATGTACATTGGTCAAACTGGACAGTCTCTACGTAAAAGAATAAATGGACACAAATCAGACATCAAGAATTATAACATTCAAAAACCAGTCGGAGAACACTTCAATCTCTCCGGTCACTCGAGTACAGACCTGAGAGTGGATATCCTTCAACAAAAAAACTTCAGAAACAGACTCCAATGAGAGACTGCTGAATTGGAATTAATTTGCAAACTGGATACAATTAACTTAGTTTTGAATAGAGACTGGGAGTAGATCGGTCATTACATCTCCCCACTGTATTTTCCACTGAATGCATCCGATGAAGTGACCTGTAGCTCACGAAAGCTTATGCTCAAATAAATTTGTTAGTCTCTAAGGTGCCACAAGTCCCCCTTTTCTTTTATCAAGGCTCTATATACTAATTTGCCAAATGTAGTTGTCATGGATTGTTATTTGCTTTCTAAGTCCTATTCCCTTGCATTAACGTTAATCCTTTTAACTACCGTATAATACTTTCCTAAATTTCAAGGGTACATTCAAAGAAGTACTTAATACACTGAGGCCACTTTTTTCTTGTATGTTTCTTTCTCACTTTGTAATCTAGTCTAACTTGTGATATTCCCTAAAAAAACAAAACAGCAGTAATCATATAGCACGATTTACATTTTCATTTAGCTAGAGGAAGTTGTTAAATGGTTAATAAATTTGGTTTGGCCTTCTTTTATGTATTCTGTCAATTCTATGATCACTTCTCTTTCAGACTAAATGAGCACAGTTAATTCTAATACTCCCTTATAGGCTTGATTAACTTGTCAGGATCTGCCTAATTTAGTTTCCTGGATTTAATCATTCAGCAAGAATAAAAATGTCTACAAAAATGTTCTTTATTAAAAGGACACACAACTTAGTTTAGCTTGAAATCCTGACAAGGTTTACAAATGGAAACATTCTTTTTTCTTTTGGATTTTAATATTTAATTAATTAATAATTAATAATAAGTATTTTATTATTATTGCAATTAAGCCTAAAGATGGACTGAAGTCACAATGTTTGGATCTGGAATCATATCTCAACTGCTCCAAAGTTCAGGGATAGTTCAAAGTTTTGTTTTGGACATGAAAACCAGGGGCCAGATTCAGTGTCCATCATAGTCAATGGCAAGTCTTCATTGTCTGAAGTGGGAGTTGGATCAGGCCCCCAGTTCAGTTAGATCAAGAGATACCTATGTATATGGCATTGATTAGATTGATACTCCATCCAGTTCTGGAGTCCACAATTTAAAAAAAGGTATTGAAAAATTAAAGAGAGTGCAGAGAAGAGCAACAAAAATGATTCAGGAGCTATAAAAAAGACATACAGTGAGATATTTTAGGAGTTCAATCTGATTACCATATCAAAGGAAATGAAGAGGTGACTTGATTACAGTGTATTAGTATCATCACAGGGAGAAAATAGCAGTTATTAAAGGGCTTTTCAATCTAGCAAAGAAAAATGTATCAAGAACCAATGGCTAGAAGTTAAAGCCAGACAAATTCAAATTAAAAATGACACATTTTTAACATTCAGGGTGATTAACCATTAGAGAAAATGACCATGGGGATTGTTAGATTCTCCATGTCTTGAAGTTTTCAAATCAAGACTAGATGCTTTTCTGGAAGACACACTTTTAGCCAAACACAAGTTATTAGACACAATCCAGTGGTAACTGGATGAAATTCTATGGCCTATGATATACAGGAGGGCAGACTAGACAATCTAATGTTCCCTTCTGGCTTTGAAATCTATGAAATCCGAAAAGTGAAACGAGCTAAGAACAAAGGCCCTACCTGTATGAAAATACCAGAACATGTCTTGCTGCAGCTGGTTTGGTGAACACCTGGTCCACAAGGTTCTTCTTGACATGGTTTGGTGAGTCCACGGTACAAAATATGTTGAGAAGAATGTGCAGGTGTATCCATAATGGCATTGGTTCAGATAACCTTTCCCAGACCATCCCTCAAAGCCCAACCTCATACAGGGTTCCTTTCATGGATACTGCTCCAGATGTCATCATATCAGCACCAGCAGCCCTCGTTTTCAAAAAAAGAATTGCAGGCAAGAGCTGAAAATCCATCTCACTTTAAAGACATGCCTCATCGGTAATTCTGTAACTCTTAACATTGTTCTAGGGTATTGGTTCAGTCCTGAAGTGCATCACCTACTGAATCATCAGTACCTTGTACTGCATCATCCTGTTACAACAAATTTATATACCAACAACACCAGGCATCTTTGTTATCTAATCACAGGGAGCTGGCAGTAGGACTCAACAGCTGCCAACCATTCTGGTTTGGCTGGGACTGTCCTGAGCTTTGGAAATCAGACCTCAGTAGAGCTGGTTGAAATGTTTTGATGGAAGAGCTGTTTGCTTCTTTGCTTGTTTGTTTTTACAAAACAATTTTTGAAGGAAACAAATTTTGTCATTATGTTTTCTGGGAAATTTTCCAGTGTTTCAATCAAAGGTTCCTGTTCCTGGAAAAGGAGAGGGAAAAGATGAGGGGAAAAAGTGGGGGCAGCCTCCCCCCTCATGAAACAAAATTAAAAATGTTCAAACACCGAATTCCATTTTAAAAAAAGAACAAAACAATTTTTTTAATTCATCCTAAATTTTTGGTGGAAAACATTTCTCTCTTCTCAGCCATCTCTAGTCCTGAATATTTTCAGTCCTTACCAATGCCCCGCGGGACTGTGGGCAGCTGTGGGGGGTGGTAACTCTGCCACATAGCAGCATGCAATGAGCTCTGTGATTTCCCCCATCAGTTTAGCAGCTAAGCAACCCATGCCTTGCGGAGATAAAAACACAGGTCTGTGTCCCTCAAGCTAAAGGCGATTTCCCCCAACTTCTAGTAGAGGAACATCCCATATTGTCTCTGTGGACCAGCCACTAGAGGACAACATCTCACAGCCACTCATACCTACACTGGCTTTTCCTTTCTAAATGGACACAAACCTGGAATGGGTTGATGAGAACTTAGTTCATGTTAATATGGCTGCAGGCTGCAATTTTGAATGAGAAGGATCAATATGACCACCCCTCAATGCTCTTGTGCTCTGAATTATGTACAGGTGTGACATTTATATCTGAAATATGACTTGTTCTCCATGTGAGAGAGGAATTTCTTCTACATTTTCTGATATTTGTATTAGCAAATGTATTTAACATAGTTGTAAATATTTTATCTCTGAGCCACATTTTCTGTTACATATACCTGCCAATCCCCAGTATTGTTTATTTAGTGTGACAAAGTGAGCAATGGCCTGAACACAGGATTGTAATCAGGAACTGCTGAGTTCTAATAAATTTATTTGAGCATAAGCTTTTGTGAGCTACATCTCACTTCATCGGATGCATGCAGTAGAAAATTAAAGAAAGCCCGAGTATCTGATGGGGAAACGTCCTCCTATATTGTACAGAATGGGCCACGTCTCCAAGCATGCAGCACCCACCCCTGGGCCCAGGTTCTCCATGGAGCCCGCGACACTGGGTGCATGTTGGGTGCCGAGATTGTTTGAAAACCTGGGCCCTTTGTGGGTGCTGGGCGCTCGCGTCTCCATCTCTCCCAAACCCAGGTTGCTCTGGGAATATACTGCAACAGGCGAGGCTAATACCAAAGGGGGCTCCAAAAACCTCTCTTCCCCTCCAAAGAATCAACTCCTTCCATGGCCGCCGCTGGCTCCAGCACCCCAGTCACAACACTAATGGGACAGCTTCCTCGGCCTACGCCCACCAAGTCTGGGTTCACTGGCCAGCACACCAAGCTTTACGTCGGCCAAGCGCTATCAGACCAAACCAACCAACAACAAAAGGTTTGTGGGATTTTTTTTAATAACCTGTAAAAAGTCTTTTTTTTAATTAAAAAAATTTATATATATAATTATATAAATTTTCTACTGCATGTATCCGATGAAGTGAGCTGTAGCTCATGAAAGCTTATGCTCAGATAAATTTGTTAGTCTCTAACAAGTGCTCCTTTTCTTTTTTGCAGATACAGACTAACATGGCTGCTACTCTGAAACCCGAGTTCTAATACTGGCTCTTCGTGGGTTAGAGCAAGTAACTTACTTTCTGCCTCAGTTTCCCAATATGGAGATAAAAATCCCGTAAGCCCCAGTCCTATTGTGAGTCCACATGAATCTCACTGCAAGGTCTGGGCTTTAGCTACTTACCACTCCAGGGTGTTGTGAGGATTTATTAGTTCATGTTTGTAATTCACTTTGAAAAGTGCAGGGTATCATGAGTTACACCTTTCTTCCATGTTTTCTGAAGAGAGTACACTGCTCTTCCCACATACCAAACAGATATCCCCACATTATTATACCTGCCGGTAGAAATGAGCTCACGTGTGCCTATGTTCATATGCCCAGGTTTTGGAATGATAAAAATATACTGAGACTTGTATGGTTCAGACCATATTAAAAACAAAATGTTATTAAAATTTTCCACTGATGTCCTGTGAGGTTTTAAGGAAAGAAATCTGGGAGGCAGGTACAAGAATTTCTTCTTAAAATCAAGAAAATACATATACCTAGACACAGTTCATCCATTCCTTCTTAATGAATATAATTACTGAATTGCTGAGTGCATGCCAGCAGCCTCTTCAAGAGCCCAGGTGAAGGGTCTGTAAACACAGCTGAGAAATCATGTGACACTTTTCATCAGAACTGTTCATGAATATTTATGGAAACATCTAGATAATTGTAAAGGGACACTGTCAAGACAGAAACCATGAGTCAGATCCTGAGAGGTGCTGAGAGCCTGTAATTCCCATTCAAAACTCCACTCTACTTTTGTACCATTTATACTGCTTATTTATTGCACTTCACTTATCTTGGGCAATGTGACTAAATTGCTCAGTTTCTTGTTCATAGTTGAGCTGGACTGAACCAGCACCTAGAATCCAGACCCTACATTGGCAAAGGAAGGATGAATTAGAGATGGTTTAAGGCCTTCTTCAACTCTAATGTCTATGATTCTCTGACATCTTTGATACCTTTTAATGCCATTATTAATTGCAAGGTGAAATAACTGCTAGTCAGTAATATGTCAGCTCTTCAAAAAACCCAACTCCCTCCTATCACCTGATTTCTAGTAACATAATCATCATGATGCTGCCCTTTCATGGGTGATGTGAAATTAATTATGACTGTGGCACATTAGGAACATCGGGCAAGCGATTAATTGAAACCAATATCTTGTATGGGCAGGTGCCTGCTGTCGAAGATTTTCAGGCATCCATGCTATGCTGCAGCAAATCACTCTGGGTAGTAGACTACAAGTATGAAACACATGCCGTCAATAATTTTGAATATATTCAACAAATCTATAACTACATCATGTTTTCCCAGAGAAGAAATATTAAGGTCCCACAAGACAAAGAGAACAGAAAAGCTTCACATGTCATATCCATGTGGGGAAACCTAGCACCACCCAACGATCAAATAATAAGCAGAAGAGTAACCAAGCCACTCTCATGTGGAGACAGGAAGTCAACAGCAGAGCTTGTGCTCTAGCCCCCATTCCAAATTTATCTTGAGAAAAAGAAAATCAGCCTGGCCTTTTAAACTGATGAATAATTTATAGGCAAACAGCAGGAATATCCAATCAGCTGATTACATGCAACTGTTTTGATAAGGACGGAGACACAATAGCCAGTCTCCGTAGGGGGAGCTGCTTGCCAATTCAGTTTCATATGTTGATGGATGCAGGCTGACTTCCCATCCTTTTCTCTACCCTTTGCCATTGGTTTGAAATAAAAGAAGGTTACCTCCTCTCTCGCCTTCTCCCTCCTGCCACAATGATAGAGGTTAAGTGTGGATAAGAAAGGCAATTAAAATAGATCCGTCACACATTTGTTATTCTGATGTGTCATGCTATATTCATTCTCTGGAGTGAGCTGACACTGTAAGATGGTAATTGAAATTCTTCACTGTTGACAGCTCATGACTAATATGGCGATTTTCATTACACGTTCCCCTGAATGTAGCAAAGATGAATGCATATTAAACTAGAAATTTGGCAGGCTCTAAGGCCAGGACAAACTCAAAGTTTGCTGTGTTCTGTGCCACACTGGCAACATGCCAGCAGCCTGTGGGGCCACTACCTGGTTTGCATAAAATGGAGTCAGTGCCCAAATCCAGCCAAAAGAGCTGCCATCCTTCCAGGCACATTCTAACCAGCAAAGCATATGGGCTACCGCAGCAACTCACTGAGTAACCAGAATGCAGCAACTGCTCTACCAACCACAGGACCTGCTTTACCTCTCCCTGCCAGAAGGGGCATTGTTCTGTGTAGAGGCCCCAGGGACTGCCCAGTGGGTAATGGCAAGTTCAGATGAGGTCTGAACCTACTAACTTGGTACAGTTTGTCTGAAAGATTGGGAAATACTGGCCTAGGATCAGCACAAGGGAAATACATGAGCAAGCTTTAGGTGGAGATCAGGCTGCAACTAGGAGGGGTAATGAAGGTGCCCCCCACCACGACCACTAAAACCATACCGCTCAGGAAAGAAGAGATGGCTGTTTAGGTTCGAGGTCCCTCAGAGAGGAAAAGGGACTTGTGGGGGCAGATGAGATAAAAGATCAAAAGAGAAAAGGCAGTGAAGAAATGAGGGAAAGAAAACAAAATGATATAATGAAATAATCTGTCTATCATCTTTGTGTTTTCTATACAACCTGTCACTGTTGAATCTAGGCATTCGCCATGCATCTCAGGTACGTAAATGCTATGAAATGTATCCACATTTATACTGTATTTGTATGGAACGGAAGAACAGTGTGGGGACAGCATTGGTCCCAGGTGTAGAGGAGGGGAAGGGCAATCTTCCAACCAATTACGTACAGCCTTCTGGCATTGCAGGAGGAGTGAGGGCACACTTTCCCCTCCAATTTGAGCATTAAAGACAGCCATCTCCATTCAGATCTATGTGCCAGAGGGGTGGGGTGAAAAGTGCTGATCTAGAGGGCACTTCTAGTGCTCTGCACTGTACATTAGCACTTAATGAATCTCAAAAGATTTAAGGAAAGACCAGAGGGTTGCAAATTACTTTTAAAGAATGCAAAACCATTAAAACTATGTGTTTTTGCTTTTGAAACTCACTCATTTTTGCAGTATATCTTGGTAAGTTATGTACCTTTTTTGAACAAACTTTCAAAACATGCCCCCCAAAAATCAGTTTTGCATGTTTATTTTACTTTTGCATGTCTTTTGCAAATCATAGGTTTGTAGAAATAGTCACACTCCATGGTGTAATGGAGATGAATCAACTACAATGCTATATGGATATGGAACAAAATACAGGCATTTCCACATCTCACTAATGTGAAAATAGCATTCTACCAATACAGTAAAATTAGATTAAATAAACTGACAAATGTTGTGCAAAACTCCATGAAAGAAAGACTGAGCATAGCTCCATTCAGGAGAAAGTCTCCTGAAATCCAAACTGTTACAAAGCTTTTTTTGGTCAGGAAAGCAGGCTTCCTCTTATAATAGTTTCATTATTTTCTAAGTGTGGAAATTGTTGTTTTGCAGACTGTTTCCATTGTTCTCTGATTTTGGCCCAGTTGGAAATCCAAAGCCAAGAGGATCAGTCTTTCATGTGTTATCTTTGGTACCACTTTTTTCTGGTTTCTGCCAAAAACAGGACATTAAGAAATGCATCCACTATAATCCCTAGATCCTTTTCAGCAGTACTACCACCAAACCAGTTATTCCTCATTTTTTAGTTGTTTAGTTGTTTATTTGATTTTTTTCCTTCCTGAGTGAAAGTGCTTTGCACTTGTCTTTATGGAATTTCATCTTGTTCAGTTCAGATCAATTCTTCCATTTTTCACTGTCATTTTGAATTCTGATCCTGTCCTCCAAAGTGCTTGCAACCCCGCCCCTGCCCCGCCCACCCCCCCGCCAGCTTGGTGTCATCTAAAATTTTATTTCCACTCCATTACCTAAGTCATTAATTAATATATTGACTAGTGCCAGATCCAGAGCAGACCCATGTTAGACCCCACTAGATACTCTATTTTAAGACTATATTTCTTAGGTACCATCAGCTGCTTAGTTGATTTGTCTTTTTGCATAATTTTATGTCAGAAAATACCCATCGTTTCATAAAGAGTGTCATGAAATATGTAATTTTAGATTAAATAAAATAATTCATTGCAAATTAAATATCATCCATCTGACTCATATGAACTAATGGTATTCAGCATTTGTGTAATAGTTATACATATCTTATTAAATAATAATTACATCTCAATAAACAGATTCAATAAACAATGTAAACAATGTTTTAGGGGGAGAAAGTAACAAGAAGAGAGAGCGAGAGATTTTTTACTACAAATTATTTTTCCAGCTGAAAGCAAACACCAGTAATTTGGATGAAAGCTAGAAATATAACACAAATTCAGCAAACTACTTTCATATTCTGAACCTCTCAGGTCATTTGGAGATTCTGGACTAAAATCTTCCTTTACATTATGAATATACTCTATACAAACCCTATCACTTAAACAAATGTGGCTATTTTAGGATACTCGTTGGGGCTACAGATAGTCGTCGTCTTCTTCTTTCTTGCCACTTCCCTATTCTGAGTTGGTGACTTTTATAGCCTTCTTCCAAAACTCATGATCATATGCCTGGCTAGCGTGCAAATTGTCTGATATCCAGACTGCTGATATCCAGTTCACGTCCCAACGCTTGGTCATCTTCCATCCACAATCATTGCAAGGGCTATCCTATCAATATAATTCTTAGATCTCCACTGGACATATCCATACCAGAGTAGCGTAGCCTCCCTCAATTTGCCTTCAACTGGGGAAAACAATTGAAGGGAGGGGCTACAGATAATTTTGTTTAAAAGTCCACAGCCCTGCAAAGACTGATTTCAATGCGACTATTTGCAGTGTATAAAGCTAAGCACGGACAGTTAGTTTATCTTGTTCTCCCTGACCTCAGTTGGGAGTAGGGTTGGCCCTTCATCTTCTACTAGTTACAGTTTGGGAGGGCAAAAGAGAGAGAGTTATCAGAATAGAAGGTGACAGTTTCCTATGTCCATGAGTTGGAGACTTGTGCTTTACACAGCATAATAACTAATGAAAAATCTATACATAGTGGGTGAGAGACCCAAAATGTTTTCTAAAATTTGGGACAGAGCATTCAAACTTTTCAGCAGAAATAGGGGCCAATCCTGCAAATTTTCTATATATACACAGCTTACAGAATCAGGCCACTAATAATGAAAGCTTGTGCTTTGTTCTGGCTGGTTTACTCCTCTGGGCCTCCGAGGTAGAAGGAGGTAAGAGGGTTGGTTTTCTTATTCTGGTTTATTTACATTTTATTCTTCCCCATAAAATCTTAATGCTCATACCTTAATCATGCTGTGCATCAGAGTTTCCTTTCCAAAGGTCTGAATAAATGTAAAGCTATATATGGATTGTCAATAATTAATGTTGCAATTTGGAATTTTTACTGGAACTTCTCATGTGTCTTCAGTCCAATTTATTTATTATTGGTTTTATCAATGTGCTACTTATATTATGATTCTGCTCTTTAATTCTATAACCATGGATTATATAGCACTCTATGGAAAAATCTATGAGAAAATTGCATTTAGAAATACTCTCCATTTTCAGTTACTGTATTTCAAAAAAAAACCCCTTAAATAGTTTATTACATCCCAAAAGAAGTTCTCATCAGGACACTGAGTTTAAGAGGAAATCCACAGTTGCTGCTTTAGGGGGTTAGATTGTGTTTGTATGGTACAAGGGCCATGGCCTCAGGAGAAGCATCAAGGAGTACTTGTAAAGCAGATAGTCACAATCCTGCCCCTGCTCCCATTTTGCTTTACAGCCCCTTACCTGATACAACATACTTCCCCACTCCATGCCAGCTCACTACACTATCGTGGGCTTTGTAGGGGGCAGAATCAAGAATCTGTCCACCCGTCACCCTTCTCCGCCACTTCCTTGCCCATTTGCTTATGAGGTGGTGGGGGAAATAGCAGCTGCACAGCGGCTGTTTCCCTTCTCCACCTGCCCTTTGCAACTGGAGCTGAGATTTGGGGAGGCTGCACAGAAGAGTGTGGAGGAGGGACTCTTACTCCCCCCTTGAACCTCTGTGCCTTACATGGTCATTCAGTGTTATCCCTTAAGGATTTGTGAAAATGTTGTCAGTAGAAGACACCTGAAAGATACATTGGAGCAAGAGAAACGATCTTAATGGAAGAAACTCCATTATATGCTTGAATGGGTCTTACTAACACAGAAAGCTGTCCAGAAGTGAGCAGGCACAAGGTTAGTAAAGCATATTCTGGACTGATGTGCAGACACTGGAACGAGATTGCTGGCGGAGTTGCCTTTTTCTGTCCACTTGAGACAGTCACTTAAGAGCTTAGTGCCAGTGATACATCTTTTCAGCTGGTACTGTCACAAATCAGCAGTTTCTTTTGCAGCAACTAATGCTGTTCCTTTCAGGAAGGGAAAATGACAGCATTGTGAAGCACTAGTAGCAGAAGAGATGGATCTCAGGATTGCAACAGACTCTATTAGTAGCAAATCGGTTGATTAACAGGAGTTGGTAATACTGCATAATAGATAATGCTTTGTCCTTGTATAGCTCATTCTATATCAGCCTCACAACATTCCCCTGAGGGAGGGAAGTATCATTATTATTACTTCCCACTTTACAGCTGGGGAAACCAAGGAACAGAGAAGTGAATTGCCCAGCGTCATGCTCAGGAAGAACTTAGCACAGAACCCCCATCTCCTGACTTCCACTCCCTTTCACTAACTTCACCAACACTGTCAGTGTTTGAAAATTGAAACAACATCTCTGTGATGTTTAGCCAGGGCTATAAAGAGGCTCTCACAAACCATCAGAAAATTCTGTTTCTGAACAGCTCTAGTAGTCGAGTACTGCTGAAAATTTTGCTGTTTCAAGACCGGTTTCGTTTCCAATTCAGAACAGAGTCAAAATATCAAAAAAGTCTATGAAACAAAGAATTCCAACAAGTTTTACATCAGAAATGTTAAAACAAATAACTTTGACCTTTTCAATCGAAACAAAATACACACTGTCCTTTTGAATTGACATTTCAACATACAAGATGTCTTCTGTTTGTTTGTTTTTTAAACCAAAGAAGTGAAGCAACATTTTACGTTAAAGCAAAAAGTTGTTGTTTCGTTTCAAAATGCTGATAGAAAACAAAAGTTTTCATTTTGGCATTTATTGCCAGAAAATCAAAATTTTTCATCAGAATTGATACTTTCCCATAAAAAAAATCAATTTTGTCTAAATGAGATGATTCAGGAAGAAAATTTTCAGCAGGAAAAAATTCTGACCAGCTCTGACTACCAACATTTCTCTGCTTGTTTGGAACCACACTCTGCCAGGCACTATCTGCTGTAGCCACTGTGATAATGTTGACCACCAAATTATGGCGTCCCACCACTGGAAATGGAGAATACGGAGTCTCAGAGTGGAAGTTCATTGTGGATGGGAGGCCTTTCCATGAACAGATCTGGTTTGAGGAGCAACCACCAAAGATACAGTAGAGACCATGAAGCTCTCACTGAGATCCAGTATCATGGATTCCATCGTGATAATTAGATACAGCAATAAAGATATGGACAAAGCATTGGTAAACGCGAAACCACAGAAAATTTGCCTGGTTTTAGATTTCATTACAGATTTGGAATAACTTTGCCATAGAGTTTGCTAAAGTCCCTTAAAAGATCCTGAGCCAATTTAGGAATTTTCGTTGAAATCAGGTGAATCAACTGTTTTGGCTGAGTCTCTCTTTGAGTTTTTAGGTTCCTTGATAACGCAAAAACAAATTCAGAAGTTTGAACCCATATGGATCAGAATAAAAGAAAGGTCCTCTTCCACCCCTTTGAAAAGACACCAACCAGGATCACACAGCTCTGATTATAGGGTTATTCCTGAATGTGGTATTTTTTTGTAATTAATGTGGTAAGTTTTCATTGGAAATAGTTCAACTGCTGTCTTCAGAGAAAGGAGACAAGAAAATTCTTCTAGACTAGCTTTGGAAAGGGGAATATGAGATGGGAGTTAGGAGATCAGTTCACTTCTCTGTGCTTCCATTTCTCCATCTCTAAAATGTAGATAACTCTGACCTACCTCACAGGGGTGCTGTGAGGCCTAATCCACTGCTTGGAAAATGCTTTGGGATCCCCTTGTAGAAGGGCAAAGTACTATTATTATTAAAGTGTATTTCACTTGGCTAAAACCTGTTCAGCAACCAGTTTAATAGATGCAGTAAAGCTCTTACACAGTCAGACAAATTCTTCTCTCAGTTTCACATGCACAATCCATCTGTGCTTGTTGTTATCATTGCAACTGTACACTGTCATCTTCATGCTGACAGTTCAGTAGATTTTTATGATTTGTAAGAACTACCTTTTTCTCATCAACTTTTATCCTCCCTATATCTGACTCCCAGCTGTGTGTACAAGCTCTGATTGATGGTCTCCTGACTCTCTACCTCCAGTATTTCAGAGATGATGGTAGAGCAGCTTTCCTGAGATTCCTTCAAGGCCCAGGGTAGCTATTTCATCCCAGCTGAAATCTTCAAATGTTCTTTAAAAATATTATCCTTCACCACTGGAAATGGAGAAAGAACGGCAATGATCAGTGGTTCACAGTGTGAGATTTTTAAACACTTCATTTCCATCTTAGTTTAAGTATCTTAGGTCTTTGAAATAAAAAAGCTAACATGAGGTGGACTGCCTCTTTGTCTAACAGCAGTGTGCCTAGCTTTAACGATCACTTACGCACACATCCAAATACACAGACTTGTGTACTAAGAATGTAATAGGTTTTAAACTTGAAATCATGGCAACTATATTTTCAATAACTTTACATCTCCTTTCTCCTGCCTGAGATGAGTTTACAATCTGCTTGATAAATGGCATATTTTAATGCACTTGTAAGACAAAGAACTTTGCAAACAGGAAATATGGGATTTTTGTCAAGGCCCTGGCAGGATGCATCTAAAACAGTAGTTCTCAACCCATGGCCCATGGGACACATGCAGCCCAATCAGCACATATCCACAGCCCATGTGACATCCTCAGGGTTACACGGGTAGTGTGTGTGTGTGTTTGTGTATAATATATATTTTGTTTGGATGCAGCCCATATAACACGTAGAGAGCTGCATATGCAGCACACAGTGGTAAATAGGTTAAGAACCACTGATCTAAAAGGACATCTGTCTAGTGATTAGAGCAAGGCCTGAGAATCAGGGTTTGCCTTTTCTACTAATTCACTGTGTGACTTTGGTGAAGTCACTTAATCTTTCTGCCTCAGTTTCTCCATCTGTAAGGTGGGGATAATACTTAACTATGTTTCTGGGGTACTGAGAGGCTTAGTTAATTATTGTTTGTAAAGCACATTGATATTATCAGAGGAGCAAAGTTAATGTGGTGAAAAGTTATTCTGTATTATTATACAGAAGAAATTTTCACTACACTTTGAGGTATGCTTAAAATGTACAGATTTTCGTGATTTTTCCCCTTGATTCACTGTATAATCCATGATGGGAAGTTTGAGGAAAACATCTGTATCCCTAAACAGTTTTGTCATTTTTTTTTCATTTGGCAAATACTAATTGCTTCTTTCATTGTCGTTTGAACAGAGCTGAAGCCAACTCTGTCTAAGATGTTGAAAAATGGGAGAGGATGCTGAGAAGAACAACAAATTATTTGAGGGCTGGAAAAATGCCTTGTCATGAGAGACTTAAGAAACTCAACACTTTAGTTTAGCAAAAAGATTCGGGGTGACTTGATTACTTCATGGTGAGAAAATAAGTATTAAAGGTATGATAGGGCTAACATAGGTAATAAAAGGACCTTGAGTCCAGTGGAGAAATGCATCACAAGAACCAATGGCTGGATGTAAAAAACAGATACATTCAAATTAGAAATAAGGCAAAAATTTAACAATGAGGGTGATTAACTATTGAGAGAAACTACCAAGGAAAGTCTTAGATCAAGACTGGATATCTTTCTGGAAGATATGCTTTAGTCAAACACAAGTTATTGGGCTCAACACTGGCTCAACACCAGGGTAACTGAGTGAAATTTTTTGGCCTGTGTTATATAGGAGGTCAGACTAGACAACCTAATGGTCCCTTCTATCCTTAAAATCTATGAGTTTTTCACATTCCCACCTATAGGACACATGGGTGTTGGTTCTATGCTTCTATTAACAAAAATATCACACATTATAATTACGTTCTCCATTCTTTTCTGGATGAGCATAAAGCACAGTGTAAATGGGTTACTTATAGGCAGGGCTGGTAGTGTCACCTCCTTTTAAGGTTGTCTGACATTTCCTATTTTAAGACCCTGGTTTCAAATGCGTATAACTTTGCAAAACTTTAAACATTTGGAGTGAAATTTTCCATGCAGGCTGTCTGCCTCTGTCAGAATTCTTCTGGAAGAATTCAGCCAAAACAGTTCAGCTGTTAAACATTTATTTTAAATCTTCTACTGCCTCATTGCTTTGGAGCAGGGACTTGATATTTGACAGGGAATGCGTTTTGGTCAGTGATGTGCCTTTTGCCAGCCCCATGAAAATCTGCCTAAATTTGGCCAATTTATAAGTCTCTGAAAAATCATGGTTGCCTGTGCAACCTTAATTCAGCCCTCTAGTGTGTATGCATTATGTTAAAGTCTTTAATTAGTGTTAAATTACAAAATTGAATTCCACAGTATACGCCTTCATTGTTACAAAAAAAATCATGATTAACGTTATTGTGATGATTTCTGTGTAAAAGGAATAAAAGGCAAGTGCTTTTGTAAAAGTGAACTGTACATAAGAGGATGAAGAAATAAATCCATCCTTTCCTTGCCGCTCTTACTTTTTCCATTTGTATTCCCTTTATTGACTCGTCCCATTTAGTCTCTCAAACCATTTCCCACTATATACTTTTTTTAAGAAGGAAAACAAAACTTTTTTTAAAAAAAGTAGAGGAACTAACATGATATTTGCCACCCATCGCTCTGATCACTGCTTATAGCCACATCCTTCCTCCCCAACTTTTATGTGTTGAGTTTATTTAGACTCGGAGAAATTTGAACAGGGACTGTCTTTCATGTCATGTTACTACAGTGTCTGTCTAGCACAATGGATCCTAATTTCAATTTGGTGCCTTGAGGTGATACCAGAATACCAACAGTGGTGATCACCAGTGTTAAACATAATCTGTCAGCAAACTAAGTAAGGAGTTTAAGATTTGGCCTATTATAACACCACAAGTGTATCAGGCACTTTAAAGACAACTGTGAGAACCAGGTCCCTCACCAGAAGAATTTATAATCTAAACCAGGGCTTCTCACCCCAAGTGTCATGAACAAAAGTTGGGGAGTGGTAAATAAGGAAGAGGACATATCACTGAATCAGAGCAATCTGGATCGCTTGGGAAGCTGGACACAAGCAAACAGTATGCATTTTAATATGGCCCAATGTAAATGCCTACATCTAGGGACAAAGAACATAGGCCATACATACAGGAAGCAGTGATTCTGGAATAGATTTGGGAGTCATGGTGGATAATCAGCTGAACATAAGCTCCCAGTGAGATGTTCGGGCCAAAAGAGCTAATGAAACATTCAGATGATTAGACAAGAGAATCTTGAGTAGAAGTAGAGAGGTTATTTCACCTCTATATTTGGCACTGGTGCAACCACGGCTGGACCACTACATCCAGTTCTGGTGCCCACAGTTCAAGAAGGATGTTGACAAATTGGAGTGGATTCAGAGAAGAATCATGAGAATGATTAAAGGATTAGAAAGCAATGCCTGATAGTGATAGACTCAAGAAACTCAATCTATTTGGCTTAATTAAGGGAAGGTTAAGGGGTAACTTGATGACAGTCTACACCTATCTACCTGGAGAACAAATATTTAATAATGGGCTCTTTGGTCTAGCAGACAAAGGTATAACACAATCCGATGGCTGGAAATTTAAGCTAGACAAATTCAGACTGAAAATAAGACATACATTTTTAGCAGTGAGGGTAATTAACCATTGTAACAATTTACCAAGGTTCATGGTGGAATATCCATTTTTAAATTCTGACAATTTTAAAATCAAGACTGGATGTTTTCCTAAAAGATTTGCTCTGTGAATTATTTTGGGGGATTTCTTTGCCTTGTATTGTATAGGAGGTCAGACTATATGATCAAAATGGTCCCTTCTGGCTTTGGACTCTATGAACAGATGCCTGGGGTCATGACAGACCTGCCCTTCCCATGTTTTTAAATGGGAGGGGGGATCCCATTAGGAAAAAGGATGAGAACTGCTGATGGAAACAGATGATATATACATGAAGTAAGAGAGATGGGATGCTATAAACAGCAAGTGATTGAATGGTGGCTGTTTAGCATGCAGCTTGTTAGTTCCATATTTGTATTCATTTATATCACATCACTGGCAAGTATCATAGATGGAAATAAAAGCTAACAGAGTTATATGCATTCAGTTAAGAAATAAGTCTTCAAGTTTAGATATGATCACACTCACTGAGGCTGACAAACAACTCTGTTTAGGGACAGGAAAGATGTGCCGAAACTTTATATTTTGAATGTGGAAATAAAAGCAGTGGGGATGACCTAGCTCACAGATCATGACAATGAGCATGGAGAAATCTGCCTGATTAGGTAGGAGACTGTCGTGGACTTTGAGGATCTTAAAAGTCAGCAGCTGGACCTTGAGCTCAATGTAACGGTCCATCAGTGTAACTGAATAAGCATGGTGAGGAGCATGAGTAGTGCGGAGACTGGGAAATTAAGTGAGCAGTATGGTTCTGAACAACCCGCAGAGACCAGGGAGGAGGAAGAGAGGAGCTAGTGGAGGTAGGGAAGGTGATAGGATTAATATGCAGTGTTATTTTTATTGCAAACAGCAAGAAGAAGATAATGAATTCTAGATCTAGCTACTGAGATTCTGGCTACCTCGTTCCAGGCAATGGATATATGAATAATTAATAACCCATTTCAAAGTTCAACACCTCCATCTCCTCCCCCATGGTAGTCTTTGCAGAGGCAACAGCCAGCTAGCAGGAAAACTGCTGACAATGTCGAATGCAAATCAAGTCTTCATCATCACTGCTTCAAGGTGTTCTTATCAGTATGGTCAAAAGGAGACCTGACACGCACACTCGACAAGAGGCCATACAGCTCCCTTACATTATCTCATGAAAAGCTGCCACAGTTAGCTTTCATTTTGATGCATAAGAAGGCCTCTAGGGGTCGGTGGTGGTGGTAGTCTATGGTGGTTATAAAGCATTCTGTGTTCATTCCATGGGAGCTGTATAGACAAGAGGAGTCCTGCTCAGCAACAGAGATAGGTCAACCCCACATGAAGAAGTTCAGTGACCTTGAATATGGGTTAGTCATCTACTCCAGAAGTAAGGAGTAGTGAGCATCTTATTGGATGTGCACCATCAACTAACTGCTACTGACTTTCCTGGTTAGTTTGTGCAACTGATGCAACAAATTTTGGGAGAAAAATTCAACTAAATGTTATTAACCCAGGTGTCCTGGTCCTCTGATTCCACGTCTAACCCCAGGATCACCTCATGAAAACAAATGTATTCCTGGAACATCAAGTTGCCCAGAAGACACAGTAACAGTGTCATTAACACAATGGATGAGCAGAATTGCTTTTAAAATGGTGAGAGCTCCAGCTTCCAAAAAAACCTTTACCCACCTCAGAGAAAACACTTTTTTGAGGTCCAAATGTTCAGATAAATTTTGCTCTTGGAAATCTTTGTATTTCTGGGGCTCAGGCAAGTAAGTATTCTCATTCAAGTGAGTATATTCATCCAAGAAGTGGATATGCCAAGATACTCCAGAGAAAGAGAGCCACACAATGTTTTGGACTAGGTTCAGAAACAAGGAGTACTGATTGAGAGAGTGACACTGTTCCAGCAAGATTTTTAGTCCAGTCCTGCAGAAGCAGATGGTGGGGGGCAGGGCTCAACCCCTGGGGGTTCCTTCTGGGTCATGTCTTATGGTCCTAAAATCACATGTTTCAGAATGTTAGCCAGTCACCTGCAGGGGTCAGGAAGGGATTTTTTAGCCCAATGTATTCAAGGTTTTGGAAGGCTTTTTGTCTCCTTCCTCAGAAGCAACAAAGATGGCTACAGCTGGCGGTAGGGCACTGGACAAGGTGAACCAGTGCTCTGAGGTGGTATTGAGAATGCTCTCAGGTGCTTTTCAGAGTCTTGTTCTTACTCATATGCTTGGGGTATAACTGATCACTGCATGTTAGGTTGTGAAGGTTTTTCCCCAAGGTCAGATTGGTAGTGTCCTTGGAGGTTTTTCACCTTCTTCTGCAGCATGAGTCTCTTGCCAGGATTATCAGGGTATATCTCACTTAATCAACTGGCAGGGGCCTCAAGCATTGGTGCACCTCAGTCCCTCCTATTCTTTGCCTGTGTCACATAATAGTCTAGTCTCCTGTGAGCTGTAATTAGAACTGTTGGTCTAATTTCGGTTGTTGAGTTTAGTGTGCAGGTGCTGGTGACCTGTGATATGCAGGAAGTCAAACCAGGTGATCTGGTGTTCTCTTCTGGTCTTAAACATGACTATGACTTAGGAAGATCAGAGGTGGTTTAGCATCTAGTCCTCTACTCTGGCAAGAGATGAAGAAGGAGATCAAGCTAGATGAACCAATGGGCTGCTCTGGTATGCACTGAAGTAGGATACTAGATTAGTCAACCAGAGGACTGCTCTGGAATGACAATTCTTATGATAATCTTTTTCTCCTCGCTGCTCTCCTTTCATCTCCTCCTTTGTTCACGGCATTTATATTCTCTTTCCTACTGTGACCCTGGGGATTGAATGTTTGATCCAACCCACTGTGGAAACATTTTCAGGTTTTTGTGGGTCTGCAGAGAGGAAGGAAAGGCCATGCCAGCTTTGATCCAGTTAGAAATGTTTCTATGTTTTCGGAATATGTGGTGGTTTCCTTGATTATCCATTAGTAGAATATTTAAGGCCAAATTCTGCCCACGAATAAACAGGCACTACTCCCATTCAGCTGTGCCTGTTACCCAGGGTTCTCTCAACCCAAAGCTCAGGGTAACTGTACTCTTTGTGAGGTGCTGTCAGGAACAAATCAAAGGGGCACACAGCACATCTGTCTGATTAAAGATTGGCACAAACCAAGTGCTCTCATTCAAACTTACTATTTTATTAGATCTCAAGTACACACAAGTAGGCAAAAGGGTTAGAGTACCTCCAAACAGAAGTTACCCATGGTCTGGAGGGGTCTTGAGTGATCAAATGACAAGGTTCAAGTGGCCAGCTATCTGCAGGGATATCTCTGGAGGTTCCAAAAGATGTCCAGAAGGTCAAATCCAAATCACTCAGACCTGTCTGCCCCTTTTATGTTAGTAACTGCTACAATTACTTCAACAACATGTCAATAAAAAAAGCCCATTAAGCAAGCCCTTTTAAGCCATTAGTCATACAGATGTGTTTTTGCAAGTCTGCAGTCTCATGAGTCCTGACACACACACACTAGAAGTCAAAGATAGATAGACTTCCTGTCTTTCTAAAACCACATACTTCAGCAGTTTGAAGGAAGCAAGACAGGATGGCACAGGACCATGCTCAATTCTCACAGACACTTCCCCTCCTTTCCTGGCCTGCCTAGTTATGCTAAGGCTGCTACAAAGGCCTAATACATACTTTTGGCAATTGATTCAAGGTACTGGCAGTGGCCTGGGCATTTAGCTGCACTGCCAACGTCTTCCCGAACATTCTCTACACTACAGATACATTTTGTCTGTAGAAGCTACTTTTGTGATTCCACTTGGATTTGGCTATTTCAGTCCTAGGCTGTCTTTGATACATTTTGCTTTACTACAGGAATCCAGTAAGAAAAGGGCATGGAGAGTAATTTTTACTGATGGGAGAATTTAAATTATGCTTCCTGTGTCCAGTTATTCAGTGGTTGCTAATCTGCTAGAAATTAAATTTTATTTCCTATTGAAAATGTAGGGACGTGACTAAAATATAAATAAAGCCTCAGGAAATGACAGTGTGAACTTGGAGATAAGGAAAGAATTGGAAATTCACTCCACCCATCACGTGCATCTTACACTTGGGTTTCCCATCGTAGGCAACTCTTGGCAATATTTCTGAGACACTTTGTTCCAGTCAGACAGCTTTATTTTTTTTTCATCGAGCTGGAAGAAGAAATGGGGAGTTACATATGTAGGTGCACAAGTGCACGCACAGATGCTGGTTTTTGCGTACGTAGTTCAGGCAGCCACTTTTGAAAACTGGGATCCTGTGATTTTTTACAAATGTGATTAGCACCATCCAATGCTTTATGTTTATGACATCCAGTGATATTTTTTAAATTCCAGCTCGCATCAGCAGTGTTCGTAAGAAGGCCTCCAATACAAACAGCAGTAGCTCTGGAACAAAGACCTATGCAACATATCAGCCAGAATTGCCAAATGAAACCAAAATTATAATTCATTATGACTGGGTTTTTATAGTTAGGTTTTTATAGTTTTATAAGTAAGTTAGGACCCCAACCTTGACTTCTTTTCAAATTCCAGCCTACCTGCATCCATCGGTTAACAGGACACTAGTATTCTCTCTATCAAGATTGAGGCCGGATTTGGCCCAGATATTAATTTTTCCAAAAATCAAGCATTTACCAAACCAAAGACTGATACAAATGTATCCATTATTTTGGTTCCCTGTGCAGGTTTTTCTCCAAGCAAATGAACAGTCCTTTGCAGCATGTTCATCCCCAGTACTGAAGCACTGTGTAAATGCATGAAAACTGGAAACTGAAATCACCAATAAACAAAAGCCTGATTGTTTCCGTTTTTCATTTCTCTCTATTCAGGCCACTAAAACAATCATCACAGTGAAAAGGCACTTCCATTTTTAAAAATCTTTCCTTCTTAATAATTAAAGTGTTATTGTATTAGTAACACAAGTAATTCCAGATATATTTTTACACATGTGACTTTTAACTGAGCAGTCTCCCAATGCTAGGAGTGAAATTCTGAGGCTGAGCATGAAGCCCATTCATAAACAAACGTATCGTCTGGCCCTAAGCCCTACCTTCTGGGGAATGGTGAGCACCCTCAGTTCTCATTGATTTCAGTAGGAGTTGAGCATCTATAGGAAGTGCTCAACACATGCAGAATTGGGCATGCTGTTCTGTGATGTGTTAGCAATTATGTTGCTTTAAATAAAACGGACAAGCGCTGTTACTGTTCGAAGGATTGTCACTCATCTCAGCGAACAGTCCTCACACTAGGGACAACGTGACCCTCAACCCCAAACAATCCTGGTGGGATCTCTCTTATTATTGCAAAGTAAAATATTTCCATTTGTTGCTTAGATTATAAGCTCTTTAGAGTAGGGACAGTCTCTTTTGTTGTCTGGAAAGCAGCTCCTGCATTTGGGGTGTGACTGAAATATAAATAACAGATACCAATGGAACAGACAGGCCAGAAATAGAGAATCAAGAAACTGAGGCTAATCCTACATCCATTAAATCTTCCTGAACTGTGTTGTTTCCTGTGTTCTCGTCCATCCTCCCCGTGGAAGGAAAAGGACTGGGTAGGGACCGTCGAATCGTGGAGGTCAACGAATGGCTACGCAGGTGGTGTCGGAGAGAAGGCTTTGGATTCTTTGACCATGGGATGGTGTTCCATGAAGGAGGAGTGCTGGGCAGAGACGGGCTCCATCTTACGAAGAGAGGGAAGAACATCTTTGCCAGCAGGCTGGCTAACCTAGTGAGGAGGGCTTTAAACTAGGTTCACCGGGGGAAGGAGACCAAAGCCCTGAGGTAAGTGGGAAAGCGGGATACCGGGAGGAAGCACAGGCAGGAATGTCTGTGAGGGGAGGGCTCCTGCCTCATACTGGGAATGAGGGGCGATCAACAGGTTATCTCAAGTGCTTATATACAAATGCACAAAGCCTTGGAAACAAGCAGGGAGAACTGGAGGTCCTGGTGATGTCAAGGAATTATGACGTGATTGGAATAACAGAGACTTGGTGGGATAACTCACATGACTGGAGTACAGTCATGGATGGTTATAAACTGTTCAGGAAGGACAGGCAGGGCAGAAAAGGTGGGGGAGTAGCACTGTATGTAAGGGAGCAGTATGACTGCTCAGAGCTCCGGTACGAAACTGTGGAAAAACCTGAGTGTCTCTGGATTAAGTTTAGAAGTGTGTGCAACAAGAGTGATGTCATGGTGGGAGTCTGCTATAGACCACCGGACCAGGGGGATGAGGTGGATGAGGCTTTCTTCCGGCAACTCACGGAAGCTACTAGATCGCATGCCCTGATTCTCATGGGTGACTTTAATTTTCCTGATATCTGCTGGGAGAGCAATACAGCGGTGCATAGACAATCCAGGAAGTTTTTGGAAAGCGTAGGGGACAATTTCCTGGTGCAAGTGCTAGGGGAGCCAACTAGGGGGAGCGCTTTTCTTGACCTGCTGCTCACAAACCGGGTAGAATTAGTGGGGGAAGCAATAGTGGATGGGAATCTGGGAGGCAGTGACCATGAGTTGGTTGAGTTCAGGATCCTGACGCAGGGAAGAAAGGTAAGCAGCAGGATACGGACCCTGGACTTCAGGAAAGCAGACTTTGACTCCCTCAGGGAACAGATGGCCAGGATCCCCTGGGGGACTAACATGAAAGGGAAGGGAGTCCAGGAGAGCTGGCTGTATTTCAAGGAATCCCTGTTGAGGTTACAGGGACAAACCATCCCGATGAGTCGAAAGAATAGTAAATATGGCAGGCGACCAGCTTGGCTTAATGGTGAAATCCTAGCGGATCTTAAACATAAAAAAGAAGCTTACAAGAAGTGGAAGGTTGGACATATGACCAGGGAAGAGTATAAAAATATTGCTCGGGCATGTAGGAAAGATATCAGGAGGGCCAAATCGCACCTGGAGCTGCAGCTAGCAAGAGATGTCAAGAGTAACAAGAAGGGTTTCTTCAGGTATGTTGGCAACAAGAAGAAAGCCAAGGAAAGTGTGGGCCCCTTACTGAATGAGGGAGGCAAGCTAGTGACAGAGGATGTGGAAAAAGCTAATGTACTCAATGCTTTTTTTGCCTCTGTTTTCACTAACAAGGTCAGCTCCCAGACTGCTGTGCTGGGCATCACAAAATGGGGAAGAGATGGCCAGCCCTCTGTAGAGATAGAGGTGGTTAGGGACTATTTAGAAAAGCTGGACGTGCACAAGTCCATGGGGCCGGACGAATTGCATCCGAGAGTGCTGAAGGAATTGGCGGCTGTGATTGCAGAGCCCTTGGCCATTATCTTTGAAAACTCGTGGCGAACGGGGGAAGTCCCGGATGACTGGAAAAAGGCTAATGTAGTGCCCATCTTTAAAAAAGGGAAGAAGGAGGATCCTGGGAACTACAGGCCGGTCAGCCTCACCTCAGTCCCTGGAAAAATCATGGAGCAGGTCCTCAAAGAATCAATCCTGAAGCACTTAGAGGAGAGGAAAGTGATCAGGAACAGTCAGCATGGATTCACCAAGGGAAGGTCATGCCTGACTAATCTAATCGCCTTTTATGATGAGATTACTGGTTCTGTGGATGAAGGGAAAGCAGTGGATGTATTGTTTCTTGACTTTAGCAAAGCTTTTGACACGGTCTCCCACAGCATTCTTGTCAGCAAGTTAAGGAAGTATGGGCTGGATGAATGCACTATAAGGTGGGTAGAAAGCTGGCTAGATTGTCGGGCTCAACGGGTAGTGATCAATGGCTCCATGTCTAGTTGGCAGCCGGTGTCAAGTGGAGTGCCCCAGGGGTCGGTCCTGGGGCCCGTTTTGTTCAATATCTTCATAAATGATCTGGAGGATGGTGTGGATTGCACTCTCAGCAAATTTGCGGATGATACTAAACTGGGAGGAGTGGTACATACGCTGGAGGGGAGGGATAGGATACAGAAGGACCTAGACAAATTGGAAGATTGGGCCAAAAGAAATCTAATGAGGTTCAATAAGGATAAGTGCAGGGTCCTGCACTTAGGGTGGAAGAATCCAATGCACCGCTACAGACTAGGGACCGAATGGCTCGGCAGCAGTTCTGCGGAAAAGGACCTAGGGGTGACAGTGGACGAGAAGCTGGATATGAGTCAGCAGTGTGCCCTTGTTGCCAAGAAGGCCAATGGCATTTTGGGATGTATAAGTAGGGGCATAGCGAGCAGATCGAGGGACGTGATCGTTCCCCTCTATTCGACACTGGTGAGGCCTCATCTGGAGTACTGTGTCCAGTTTTGGGCCCCACACTACAAGAAGGATGTGGATAAATTGGAAAGAGTACAGCGAAGGGCAACAAAAATGATTAGGGGTCTAGAGCACATGACTTATGAGGAGAGGCTGAGGGAGCTGGGATTGTTTAGTCTGCAGAAGAGAAGAATGAGGGGGGATTTGATAGCTGCTTTCAACTACCTGAAAGGGGGTTTCAAAGAGGATGGCTCTAGACTGTTCTCAATGGTAGCAGATGACAGAACGAGGAGTAATGGTCTCAAGTTGCAATGGGGGAGGTTTAGATTGGATATTAGGAAAAACTTTTTCACTAAGAGGGTGGTGAAACACTGGAATGCGTTACCTAGGGAGGTGGTAGAATCTCCTTCCTTAGAGGTTTTTAAGGTCAGGCTTGACAAAGCCCTGGCTAGGATGATTTAACTGGGACTTGGTCCTGCTTTGAGCAGGGGGTTGGACTAGATGACCCTCTGGGGTCCCTTCCAACCCTGATATTCTATGATTCTATGATTCTATGTTTCTTTATTTTGGATCGTTGTTCCACATTTGAGCCCAAGCACAGTGAGTAGTACTGTATGCCAAGGACTAATAGATCCTTCCCCCGTCCTTATTATGCCCTTCATCTCCAAGACAAAAGAGGCTTTTGGACAAGTTTCCAGTTTAGTTTGATACAGCGCAATGTGTCTCTGTGAGGTAATTAATAGTGCCAGAGGGAACCCCGCTATTGCAAATGATCTGAGCGCATGTGCCTGTTTCTTGTTTAAATACACTTTTCTCTCAATCTTCTCTTCCAAAGAATATCCTGCGCGTTCAATGAGTTTTTGATCACCCAGGGCAAGGTCAGTGAGAGCATCATTGCTGTCCCAAGCAGAATAATGGAGCTATCAATAATAGTTAGATCAGGGTTAATAAGTGAAAGATAATGAGGGGGAATGGGAGGTCACATTGACACACGCTGAAAACACCTTGGCTTAGAAAGACGGTTTGCAATGAGGCTGGCTTTTCATTTCCACCTTATCCCTGGCAAGTATTTCATTTTTATTCTCCATTTATACTGATTCAGACTTGCTCACTTGATCATTTTTCTGTCAGCTTTGGCAACTAAGGGCCAAATCTTGAGAAGTGTTTGACACCTGCAAATCCCACTGAAGTCAGGCTCAAGCCCAAATGATTCAATAATACTGTACTGAAGAAGTTGCCCTGTACAGAACTCCCCTGGTTAAACACAGTGAAATCATATTTAGTCCTCCCCATTTTCAGTGCACTGTACAAACACTCCCACCTGACTACTCCTCACAGCACTGCACAGAAGAGGGTACTGAGACCTGCCCTGCCTAGCAAAACACCCATGGGAGGACAATGGCAGTGCTACTACCACCTGCTCTTCTCTGGGGTTCAGTCCCCCATCTAGCACTATTGCCCCACAGAGGCACAGATGGGAATCAAGCACTTTGTGTGTGCACCAGGAGCCTTCTTCCCCATGCAAGGGCCAAGAAAAATCATAGGCCCTGCTCTTAGGTGACTGCAGAGACTTCACCTTTCTAGTGCTCTGCAGCACACACTAACCAAAAGCAGCAGGGGCATTGGCCCTACCTGCACCCAGCACCTGCCAATGGAGCTGGCCAGAAGCACTGAGGGGAATGTGTGCCACACCACCCTAAAGAACAATGTGGGGCGCACTCTTCACTCGTGCTGTCACTCAATCCTTGACTTCTCTGGCAAGACTGCCAGTTAATAATTGATTGTAATTCACATTTTTACTGACTTAATTTAGATCAAAATAGGGTACAAAATTTGTGCCCACACAGATTTGCAATGAAATAGCAAAGGTGTGAATCACAAACAAGTTGGTTAATTGCAGATACTGTATGGACAAGTCTGTAGAGATAGCTCCTGTGGTGGTGATCTCGGTACTGGATAGAGACACCCACTGATTTCATGTAGGTATTTCCAGAGGGCATTTCCTTCTTTTCTTCATGCTGAGAATAACTGTCCAGACTTTCCCACAATTTTCCACAGCAGTATGGTAAGTGCAGACACACTAGCCAGAGTGACATATGATTTTGGTGTGAAGAATGCTGCTATGTAAATATAGTTCAGACCTATTTGTTGTAACTTGCTCAGACATGAATGTCATGACCTGCAGACAAAACGCATAGCTGTGCCTATAGTGTCAATGGGTCCTTAAACTGTGCAGTTCTCTTGCAAGGGAAGGGACTAACATCTCACTTCTTTGAAACTTTTAATACAAAACACTAGGAAATATCGTCTAGGGAACAAATTTACATTGGCAGAAAGAGGGACTGGATTACTGTAAACAGAATTCCTACTATGCTCCAGATTAACAGAGTATGCTCATACTATAGATTGTCCATATTCACCCCCTTCTTGGGATCTGGCTTTATTGGTAACTCTAACAACAAAACAATCCTCCAACCTTCTCCAAAAGCCTGGATGTTCCTAGGGGTTCCCCGAAGAACCTCCTCTGCCCATAAAAGAGACACTAATCCCTTTTATATCCTTACTGAACCCTGATAGTTTGAGTCAGCAGTAATTCCACTTTCATGCAAGGTTCAGGCACTAGACAAGATGCATAGACATGGAGTCCTGCATGCTTATTCAGAGTCTGCCACCCACTTACACTGATCCAGGGGTCCACAGGGTGCAACCAGCCTCCCTTTGTGTCTGGTTAGCTGGGAGAGGAGTCCCAAACCTGTTTCAATTGTAACATGGGGTCACAGTATGGAGAAGGTTGAAAACAACTATGCTGGGGGCAGGCGATTGCCTTCTCTAACATCTATGATTGTGTGAACACCACGCTATCCTGCGGATTCAGCTCCACAAATCTGCTAGGGCACACCAATTTTGCTGGAAAATGTACTCTTCTAAAATATCACCTTGTAAGTCTGTGTATTCCTTAATATCAACAGAGTGTAATTGGATGGTGTTTAATGTCAACATAGCCGCATGCTGCTCTCTGCCTTTGTTGCTTACTGCAGCTAAATACACCTCTTCACTCTGAGGAATGTGATTTAACCTCAGCAATAGCTCTGGAGTGCAGCAGGATCAAAGATTTACATTTGGAGATTGTTTCAATTAAAATCAATCTCTGTGCATGTATATATGGTTCAGTACTATGCTTGTACCATAACTGCTCACTTAGCAACCCTCTGGTTGGTAATCCCTTCAAAAAGGACAAGAACTGAATAAGCCCTGGAGACTTTACCAACCTCTTTGTTCTCTATTGTGGTCCCTCCAGGTCAAAGCTGAGGAACTTTGGCACAGAATAAGGATGGCATGAAGGAGGCTTGAACTACCTGTGGCCATAATGTGCCAGGGATACACAGAATAGTTGAGGCCTAGATACTATGGTGAGAGACACATTAGCTATAACAGATTAGACAGACAGTCACACAGATTTCAGTCTCTGTGATTATCAGGATGGCACTTTACTTCAGTATCAGTTTCATCTTTCCAGAGAAAAAGGACATTGCAGTTGTTTTAAAATATTTTATTGTTTATCCATCAAGGAAACATCTCAAAACAGCATAGTGGTAAACATGTTTGTGGATGTGTTCATTTTGTTCCCCCTACAGCTCCTCCTTCCTTGAAAATGAACTCTAAATGATCTCACATGCCCTCACTTTTGCCCCACACACGCAGTTTTTTAATGTACTATTTTGGGGTCAGAGGAATAGAACACCCCACTTCTATCCCTCCCCAACTCCTGGACTCTTTCCCTGGCTAAACAGTCTCCCAAGTGAGATCACTCAGTAGTGTGGTCTCTTCCATTTCACTTTGAGGCTACCTCCTTCTCCCTCCTTCCCCTGGCTGTACATGGTTCTCACACTGCATCATCCCTCCTTGGCCATATGCTAGGCTGACTCAAATAATCAATGGCCCTTTCAAACAGTCATCTCCTTCCCCTTCCCCACACAAGCCTGCATGCAGTACAGTGTCAGCTTGCCTGCCCCTGAGGAAATTAAACCGTCGATCCAAATCCCACAGAGCTTTGAGAAGCCACCTTTACCCCTGCCCTCTCCCTAATGCTGTCTACACAGCTGGAAACTCTCCTCAGAAGAGAGAGGAAAGCAATCAATAGTGTCTTTAAAGAAGATGCCATCGGCGGCATGGTAAGCACTTAACCACTGCAGTGAACCACACGCTGCTGATTAAGATGCCTGGGCAGGGGCTGATTGATTTGTCTATGCATGCAGCATGCTAACCAGCAACCCAGCTTTAAGTTGCTGCCTTTCCCCCCTCAGAAAGGAGAGAGCATACAGGTGAAAGCGGTGCTTAGATCTACAGCTAGAAGAAATGCTGATGGCTGAGAGTTCTCTGTGAAAGAGAAGTAATGACAAGCTGGGCCAGAGCTCCTAGAAGAAAGAGAGAGAAATGGCCTGTTAGACTAGTTAATCCATTCCTTGGAGACTAATACAAAACTCTTCTTCACAGCATATTCTTCAGGGCTATGTCCAGTCCAGTTAAAATGACTTAAGCAGTGAGACGCTCACTCTTTCCCTCAGAAGATTATTCCAGAGTCTAACAGACCTCACTATTGGAGCATTGTTTTTTCTCCCCAAATATTCAGCCTATTTTTCCATCGCTCAGTTTCACTGTCTTTGTATTCCTAGCCAGACCTACCCCTAGGGTGACCAGAAAGCAAGTATGAAAAATCAGGACAGGGGATGGGGGGTAATAGGCGCCTATATAACACTAAGCCCCAAATATCGGGACTGTCCCTATAAAATTGGGACATCTGGTCACCCTACCTAACCCATTGGATCACCCTAATTCCTTTCTTGTTTCCCTCACTGGTGTTCATTTGCATTCCTCAAATATTTGTGGTCAGAAGGGTTGTTATTATCATTAGTTATTTTCTAACTATTGACAATGTGCACATAGTGCTGCACTAACATGATAACAAAGACGGTCCTTTCCCTAAAGAGCTCACAGTCTCTGTTAAACAGAAATGGAGAATACAGCCTAGGAAGGTGAGAAGGAGGAATAATGTAGGGGGCAGGGAGGTGGGGATTCTGCTTGGTTTGGATCACTTCTTGCATGCACTGTGGAACTAGTGGGTCATTGGGAGGGCTCAGAATGTGGGAAGGGTGATGGCTACTTGGCAAGCCAGGATTAGTAGAGCATTTCATGTCTATGGGGTGGCATGGAAAAAGACCCCGAGCTGGTTATCACTTCATCCTGAGTTGTGGTTTGTCAAGGCTCTTCCTATTTAACCTTTCCTTAGAAGTCAGTACATCCAACCACTCAATAATTCTTGTGGCACCTTAGAGACTAACAAATTTATTAGAGCATAAGCTTTCGTGAGCTACAGCTCACTTCATCGGATGCATTTTTTTCCACCAAATGCATCTGATGAAGTGAGCTGTAGCTCACGAAAGCTTATGCTCTAATAAATTTGTTAGTCTCTAAGGTGCCACAAGTACTCCTTTTCTTTTTGCGAATACAGACTAACACGGCTGCTACTCTGAAACCTGTCAATAATTCTTGTTTCTCTTCTCCGAACACGTTTAGGTTTGGTTACATCTTGTGGGTGCTCAAAAGAGAACACAATACACGGGGTGCATTCTCACCAAAATCACGTACATGCAAATCACCCCCGTGCAGAGAGCCACTGCAAGGTCTATATGCCACTTAAAATCAATTTAAGCTCTCAAAATAGGGCTTAAAAGGGATTTAAGGAATACATATAACTTTTTCTTGTTCTCTATCCAGGGAGGAATTTCTCCCATAGCCAGAAACTATCTCCACTCCTCTCCTTGACACAATGCCTCAGCATATGCATGCCAAAAATCACTCTTGATATATCACATAGCAAGCTCATAACCAATTTGCTATCAGTCTTATTTTTATTAGTACTGGTTCCCAAGTTCTTAGCCCTCTTTCCCAATTAACATCTGTCTTTCTGATTCTTTCCTCCCATATGTATCAGCTTATGTTTTTTCCAAGAAGGCTGGTTTCTTTTCTACCCATATGTCAGTGATGTAAGTAGCTATGAGACTAATGGCTTCTTTTGTGTGTGCTGCACTTTTAAGTGTACCTGCACTCTCCACCTGCGGAGAGTTCAGCAGCCATTTTGCTCTCATAGATCATCAGAAGAGATTATCAGAGGAGACACACACCATGTAGTCTCTCTTTCTCATGGAGAATTTACTTTTGTTCTTCCTTGTCTTGTTTTCTGGCTGAAAATATCCGTGTGCTCTCATTCTTTGTGGAGAGGGGAAAAACACAATGTCCAAGCTCTTTTAGCCATAATGTACAAACCCCTTTATGTTATTTTCTAGTCCTTGATGACATTTGCAACACATTTCAATTTAATATTACCTGTAAACTCCATT
The DNA here is from genome assembly GCF_009764565.3 of Dermochelys coriacea. NCBI lineage: Eukaryota > Metazoa > Chordata > Testudines > Dermochelyidae > Dermochelys > Dermochelys coriacea. The sequence goes on along the minus strand of NC_050073.1, from coordinate 91,430,717 downwards.
AAGAGGCTATTTTATCCCTACTCCTAGATCATTAATGAAGGTGTCGCATAAGACTGACTTAACACTGCATAACCTCACTTGACACCAGCTCTTTGCCACTTGATACACTGCTGTTCTTCAAAAAGAAAAGGAGTACTTGTGGCACCTTAGAGACTAACAAATTTATTTGTCTCTAAATTTGTTAGTCTCTAACGTGCCACAAGTACTCCTTTTCTTTTTGCGAATACAGACTAACACGGCTGCTACTCTGAAACCTGCTGTTCTTCACTACCCTTTTGTCTTTTGCTCCTTCAGTCAGATTTCAGTCCAGGACTCCATCACCCTGTATTCATATGTATGGCTAATTCACATCTTAAATAGACTCTTTCAGGCTCAACAGTTAGGGGAAAAGCACAGGAAAATAATGTCTCTGATTGACATCTACTGGCCATAACATTAACTAAATTCAGAGGCAGGGATACATCTATATAGCAGGTACAGTTGGAACATTAAAAAACAGTCTATATAATTATGCCCTTGGGAACTTTCCCATATCTCAACCACCAGGTGGCAATTTCATCACATTATATGTTCCATTAGGTAGGCAATGGCCTAAATGGTGTGGAAAGATGAATGTATTTTCAGTCCATGCAGTCTGCAGAAGGATTGTGTCAGGCAGGGGGAACAGCTGAGTTCGCTGCATGGGGAAGTGGAATTGTTCTCTTCTCATATACACTTGGTAGAATAGCGCTCCTTTTTTGTTTGTGGCTTTTCTAGTTCCCATGCAGAATTGAGGTAGGCTACAAGGTTCAGCCCAAAGTCAGGACAGAAGAAGCAGCTGTGATACAAACACAAACACAGTGAGTGAAATCTTGACCTCATTGAAATCAAAGGGAATTTTGTCCCTAATTTCAGTGGGGCCAGGATTCCACCCAGAATTTCTGATCATGTTCAGATTATGGGTGTGAGGATAAACCAGTTCACAGAAAACTGAGTTGGGTCCAAACAGAACCAAACCTGAACCTTTAGGATTGGATTGATTTGAAGAAGTGCTCTCCCATCTCTCCTGACCCCTTAGATCCCTGCCTACAACCCTCAACACGACTCCAAGCCTTCAGCGCCCTCTCCAGAACCCTAATTGACCTCACAGCTTTCCTCTCCTTCTCCCCTCAATGGGCTACCCAGGTTTTCACTCACTACCAATTCCCCAATGGGCCTGCCAGCACTACGTGTGGGTTAAAGCTAAATGAGGCAGAGCCACCCAAGTTTTCAGGGCTACTAGAATAGCTTCCCATTCCCCTCTCCACACAGGATGGGCTCTTGTCTTCCTCTTGCTTCTGAAATCTTGATCTTCCTACCAGGCAAGATAAAAAAAAACACTTCTACAGACTAGCGGCAGTCAGATGCACCCTGTGCTGCCATCTGCTAGTCCACATCTTGTCCAGCTCTCATCAGGGCACCCAGATCGCAAAGATGGTATCAGAACCTATATAGTATAGAATCCTACAAACCTAATGGACCTACTTAAATTTGCCTCTGAACTTACCATGTGACATTGGGGAAAGTCACTTCTCAAGATTACTTAGTAAATAGAAATGGGGGTGTGACAGGTTGGATCACAGAAACCCCCTTGGGAACTGCCCCCTGATATGCTGGGACTCCCTCTGAGCCCGTTTTCCCTGCCAGCTTGGGACTTCAGTACCTTGCGTTCTTTGAGCCAGAACGCTTGCCTGCTGCAAACACAGATCCAAGTCTGAACCACGTCCCCCACAAGCTGCAGGTTTTACTGAAAACAGCTTAAGAAGTGCTCCTGTCTGTAGCACTCAGATACTCAGCTCCCAAAGGGGTCCAAACCCCAAATAAGTCCGTTTTACCCTGTATAAACCTTATATATATAAATCTATATAAACCTTATACAGGGTAAACTCATAAATTGTTTGCCCTCTATAAAACTGTTAGAGAAAGATGCACAGCTGTTTGCCTTCCTCCTAATACTTACTCTGGATTAATTAATAAGTAAAAAGTGTGATTTTATGAAATACAAAAAGTAGGATTTAAGTGGTTCCAAGTAATAACAGACAGAACAAAGTAAATTACCAAATAAAATAAAACAAAACACGCAAGTCTAAGCCTAATGCAGTAGAAAACTAAACGCAGGCAAATCTCACCCTCAGAGATGTTCCAATAAGCTTCTTTGACAGACTAGCCTCCTTCTAGTCTGGGTCCAGCAATCCCTCACACCCCTGTAGTTACTGGCCTTTGTTCCAGTTCCTTTCAGGAATCCTTTGGGGGTGGAGAGGCTATCTCTTGAGCCAGCTGAAGACAAAATGGAGGGGTTCCCCCAAGGGCTTATATAGCCTCCCTGGTGTGGGTGTAAACCCCTCTCTCCCCCTGTGTAGAATTACAGCTACAAGGTAGAGTTTTGGAGTCACATGGGCAAGTCACATGTCCATGCATGACTCAGTTCTTTATAGGCCGACGCCATGTTAGCCGGAACGTTCCCAGGAAAGCTCAGATGTGGATTGGCATCTATCAAGGTCTATTGTTGGCCAAGTACTCCCAATTACTTGAATAACCCCTTCACACTATATTGACCAAATCTGCCTTAGGTGCTTTCTACAGCAAACACTTTAAATACAAGCATAGAGCCAACACTCATAACTTTAGATATAAAAATAATACATGCATACAAATAGGATGAATACATTCAGTGGAACATAAACTTTGCAAAGATATGTTACATGGCATATGTAGCGTAAAACATATTCCAGTTATGTCATATTTACATTACTAAGCATATTTCTATAAAGTGTTAGGGGTGCAACTGCAAAATTCCAATCTCATTCTGGATTTTGAACACCCTAAAGTCTGGATCCAGGTACTTTGACCTGTTAAAGGGGTAGGAGCCATTTGTGAAATTCAAAACAGAGGTTGGATTTCAAACTATTTCAAAATTCATTTGTTCTCACATTGAGGTTTTTAGTTTGAATCCACCTCTATTAACTTGACTTCTGGGGCTCATGTCCCCATCTATAATATGGGGATAACAACATTCACTTAACTTAGGCTTTTGTGAAATTTGAAAAATCCTTTGAGATCTTTCTTTGAAAGCCCGCATGTAGTAAAAGTAGAGAGCATTGTGTACAAATGCAAACTAAAGATGTAGTTATATTGTTTCCAAACAAATGAGAAAATTGAGGTCATATGATGAGGTTCCTCTTTGAAGCATACCACTTCATAGCTGAGAAATGCAAAGAGCTGAATGCCAGAGAACAGGAATTAGGAGTTTCTGGTTCCCAGGCTTTGACTCAGCACACCCTATCTAAAGTACTTATCTGACCCCCATCACCATAGTATCTGAGCACCACCTGATCTTTAATGTATGTATTCTCGCAATACCCCTGGTAGTTAGGGTAGTGCTATTATTATTTTCCATCTGGAGAAATGAGACACAGAGAGATTAAGTGACTTGTCCAAAGTCAAACAGCAAATCTGGTGGAGCAAGGAATTGAACCCAGCTGTCCCAAGCCCAGTCCTCTTTGGAGGATCATCCTTCCTCTTTGCTGATCTCAGTAGGTTCACTGAATATACATCCATGGATTCTAATGCTATCAACCACACACTACTTGAACATGATATTCTGGGTTCCCATGATGTACTCAAAGAAACTATTTGGAAAATGTGTAGCCAGAGCCTAGCATTTCAGGTTTTTGCATAGTGTGTGCTCCCAGGGTTCATTAGCAAAGATGAACAATTATTTTCCCTTCTGCACACCGTTGATCAGTGTTTGAAGTTAGCCAAATAATCACTGCAGATAATCTGATGATTTACGTGTTAACGCAGAGGTGAGAGGGAAAGGCAGCTTGCCTTTCACAGAGTTACGGCCAATAAATCCACCTCTGCCTTTCCTCTTGCTTTGCCCAATCAGTTTAAAATTCAAAAGCTGCCCTAACACAAATTAAACAGCCATTCATAGTGGGCCAAGAAAAGGAGGTCTGTTCCATAGACAGATATAGTCTCCAAAGCAGCCAGCCAGCCAAAGCAGTATGTTTTATTACACCCAAGAGCACAATATCCAGAGCAGAAGAGGAGTTGGTAAACTATAAAGGGGTCCAAAAATAGGTGTCCTAATCATCCTGTCATTGCAAACTTTAGTATGTCTGGTTGCCATTGCAGTGGTAGCAGGTACTTGAGAGGTATATTTTATTAATATTTGTAAAGTACTTTGAGATCTATTAGTTCAGGTATTTATCCTGTATTCATCCCCATGGCATCTGAGATCCTGGGATAAAGCAAATCATAAAATAAAGTGTAATTACAAAGTATCCTTTGCTGGACTTTCTGTGGTATCTGTTTCCCCAGATTCCGATTAAATAAGGTAAAGGCCTTATTCTCAGGTCAAATTAACAAAAGATGATACAGTTAGTTTTCCTTAGACATGTGTCACTTCATAGCAGGAAAGTCCAGAGAAATACAATAGATTGGAAGCTCATCAGGACAGGGGGCCTTGTCTTCTTATGTTTGTTAAGTGTCATGCAAACGTATGGCTCTATTTTAACAATAATATAGTTCAGTTTAAGGAACGAGCGGAAGTTTGTTCTTATGTCTCTTTTATTAGAATGAAAAATTAGATGATAGAATCATCAGGTGCATCCCAAGGAAATAGAGGTCCTAAATAAGCCACAGCTGATGTTACAACCCATTTATCTTCCCTAGTTTATTGCTGAGACCAGCTATACCATTGTATCCAGTCTAGAGCCAAAAGTCACAGCAGGCCTGGTGAGTTTGGTTATCTTCTGTCATATCACGAACCCATCAAAGAGCAAATCACTAGAAGACAGTAAGGGTATGTCGACACTGGAATTAAAAACCTGCAGCTGGCTCAGGCCCGCTGACTCAGGCTCATGGGGCTTAGGCTAAGGGGATGATTAATTGTGGGGTAGAAGTTCAGCTCAGACTGCAGCCCAAGTTCTGGAGCCTCCCATCTCGCAGGGTCCTAGAGCCTGAACCCTGAGACAAATAAAAATAGGAGATAAGTGGGGCTCTGGCATATCATGTCTGTAAGCCCAGGATCAAGCTGTTATATGAATTTCAAGGGAAAACAAGCTCAGTGTAAGGCAGCCTATTTCCGAATTGACAGTATATTGGCCTGCATAACAAAACCATCATGTAATTGGAGAAGGCCCTGGAATGAAAGGGTGTATGAAAGATTATGGCAAAGCTGGGGAGGAGTGGAACACTTGCATAATGCTTCCCCTCATGATACCTGTCTCAAATCAGAGTCATTGACTTCTTATATTCAAGTGAACAATCTTTAAAGGCTGTAAATGCTGGGATGGCTATCAAAGTGTCTGGGTTACAAAACACTGGGGCCCTCTGCTCTCATTTCATCCTCTTCTTGCTCTTTACATTCTTTCTAATCCTCCCAACTGCCTTCCTTTCCTTCTCCCACTGTTAGTTTGTGCTTTCTCAAATGCTTCCTCTACACTTAGAATGGTCTGCCAGATTCCCTCTCTCTTTTCTCTCAGACGCCTAACCTGATCTGTTGTCCAGTGTTGTGTCTTATCTTAGGCCCTGTCTACATTGGCAAGTTTCTGCGCAGTAAAGCAGCTTTCTGTGGTGTAACTCCTGAGGTGTACACACTGCCAAGCCACTTAGTGTGCAGAAACCCCGCAGTTGCAGCGCTGTAAAAAAAACACCCTAACGAGAGACGTACAGCTTTCTGCACCGGGGCTACAGCACTGCACTGCCAGTGTAGACACCCTGGTTGATTACGGCACTGCTATTGACCTCCGGGAGGTGTCCCACAATGCCTGTTCCCTGGTCATCAGTTTGAACTCTACTGCCCTGCCCTCAGGTGACCAACCATCATCCCCACCCCGTAAATTCCTTTGGAATTTTGAAAGTCGCCTTCCTGTTTGCTCAGTGATGCGTGCAGTGGTCTCAGAGCATCTTTCCAGGTGGCCATGCCTTGTCCACTCACCAGGCAATACTCCACTTGCAGCAATGCTGAGCTGCTGGACCTCATCAGCATTTGGGGGGAGGAGGCTGTCCAGTCCCACCCGCGCTCCAGCTGTAGGAATTATGATACCTACGGACAGATTTCACGATGCATGACAGAAAGGGGCCATGACCAGGACACACTGCAGTGCATGGTCAAAGTGAAGGAGCTGCAGAATGCCTACCACAAGGCGTGGGAAGCAAACCGCCGCTCCAGTGCTGCCCTCACAAGCTGCCAGTTCTACAAAGAGCTGAACATGATACTCGGTGGCTACCAAGCCTCCACTGAGAAGGCCACTGTGGATACTTTGGTGGCTCACGGGCCAGTTGAGAGTGGATTGAGCCAGAAGGAGGAAAACTTGGATGAGGAGGGGGAGAGGGACCCAGAGGCAGAGGCCGACTCAGATGTCAGATATGTGTGCAGCCAGGAGCACTTTTCTACCCCTGAGGAGGCTAGCCAGTCACAGCTGTTGGATCTTGGCAAAGCAGACAGGAGAGGAGGCCCCTGGTAAGTGGATTTGATTTTGGGAATTGCTGAAGCAAGTTGTTGGGGGCAGGAGGGTTGCAGAAAGCAGGCTTGTGTCTGTATGATGAGCATACTACCACATGCCTAGTCTGAGCAGCGAAACAGGCTGTTGATTGACTCCCTCATTTCATGGGAATCTGCCTCAGAGATCTCCAGGAACTCACAGAGATATTGGGCAATCCACTGCCACAGGTTCTTTGGCAGAGCTGCTTTGTTTATTGCCCCGTTAACGGTAAATTTCCCGCGCCACTCTGCTATCACAGGAGGCAGCAGGGGGACCAATGCTGCACACAGGCAAGCTGCATAAGGGCCAGGGTGGAAGCCGCAGTCTTGGAGATGACCCTCCCTCTTGATTCCCTGCTCACCTTCAGCAGCAGGATATCTTCCATAATGAACACATCCTGTGGAAACTGTGGGGACAGGAATGGTTATCAGGCCCCCCCTACAGTGCTGGCTTTCCCCAAGAGCCACGTGCCCAGTGTACAATAGGGGCCAGGAACACTGATTTACCCTGCCCTTTGGCTATTCACCATTTTGGGGGTCTTCTGGCTCATGTGTGCTTGCCTGGGGTCAGCCAGTTAGTGATAGGTATGTGAATACTGGCTGTGTTTTAAATCACTGAGTCAGTGGTCTGTGTGTTGCAAACAATACTGATTCTGTAAAATGTTGTGTTTTGGCTTCACAGAGCAGACCTTGGGAGCCCAGCCTCCCTCTTTGTTATCGCAGGCTGAATGGTTGCGCAGAATTAGAAAGTGGCCACGAAGAACTAAGGAGGACTTTCTGCATGACTTCTGATGCACTCCACGGCCAAAAAAACAGGAATTGAAGGAGTGGTGAGACAGCAAGAAGAGGGGCAGAAAGGAGAATGCAGTACACCAGAATGAAGCCATGGAGCCACTCTTAAAATTTATGGAGCGCCAAGCAGACACACTCCAGGAGATACTAGCATGTCAAATCGAGCAGCTCCTTGCCGCCCTTTCTTGCAACCGCTGTCGCAAAACTCTTTCCCATGTGCCTCCCAGACACCGCCAACACACTCTTATCAACCTCCTGGCTCCAGTCTGTGACACTGCACTCCTCTTCTGTCACTGTCCAGCACTGCGGACTCTCAGTACCCTACACTCAACACCCATCCCTCTGCAATTTGGCCCTGCTGAAGTACAGTACCCGCTGCACTGTACTCCAAAGGAGAAAGTTGGAAATGATCTCTGGACATACACAAATCTTTAACTGTCCCGGGACCCCACCTCCTCCTGGGACCTTCCCTTCTCCATCCCCCTCTGTGCTGATGTGTTTTTTGTTTGACTCTCTCTTCCAGTTGTTGTTTTTTAATAAAAGAATTGTATTGGTTTGAAAGCAATCTTTATTCTGTTCATTGAAAGCAAACAGACAATTACCTTAAACCTTCATATTGCATCGTCTGTATCAATCATAATCACTCCTGAGCACAGCGACAAATATTAGTGACTTTCAGCTTCAGATTGCTGCCTCAAGGCATCCCTGATCTTTATGGCCCTGCGCTGTGCCCCTCTAATAGCCCTGGTCTCTGGCTGTTCAAATTCAGCCTCCAGGCACTAAGCCTCAGCAGTCCAGCCCTGAGTGAAACTTTCACCCTTCCCTTCACAAATATTATGGAGTGTACAGCATGCGACTATAAGCAAAGGAATATTGTAATTGGCCAGGTCCAGCTTCCCATATAGGCAGTGCCAGAGGGCCTTTAAACGGCCAAAAGCACACTCAACAGTGATTCTGCACTTGCTCCGTCTGTTGTTGAACAGCTCCTGGCTGCTGTCAAGGTGCCCCATGTATAGTTTCATAAGCCATGGCATTAAGGCGTAGGCGGGATCTCCCAGGATCACAATGGGCATTTTGACTCCCCCTACGGTGATCTTCTAGTCCGGGAAGAAAGTCCCTGCTTGCAGCTTCCTGAACTGGCCAGTGTTGTGTCCAAAAGATGCATGCGTCATGCACCTTTCCAAACCAGCCTGTGTTAATGTCTGTGAAAGGCCCACGGTGATCCACAAGCACCTGGAGAACCACTGAGAAATACTCATTCCGATTAATGTACTCGATGGCTAGGTGGTCTGTTGCCAGAATTGGAATAGGCATGCCATCTATCGCCCCTTCGCAGTTAAGGAAGCCCATTTGTGCAAAGCCATCCACAATGTCATGCATGTTGCCCAGAGTTACGGTCTTTTGAAGCAGGATGCGATTAATGGCCCCGTACACTTTCATCAACATGAGTTCAATGGTCGACTTTCCCACTCCTGGTTAGCAACCAATCTGTAGCAGTCTGGAGTAGACAGCTTCCACTCTGCAATTGTCACACACTTCTCCAACAGCAGGGAAGCTCTCATTCTCATGTCATTGTGCCGCAGGGCTGGGCAAGCTCATCACACAGTCCCATGAATGTGGCTTTCCTGATCCGAAAGTTCTGCAGCCACTGCTTGTCATCCCAGATGCGCATGACAATGTGATCCCACCACTCAGTGCTTGTTTCCCTAGAAGCGGCATTCCACTGTGGTCAGCACCTCCATGAATGCCGCAAGCAATCTCGTGTCATAGCTAGTACGTGTGGGGAGATCAATGTCACACTCCTCTTGCCTTTGTAGTTTAAGGAATAACTCCACTGCAACTAGTGAAGTGTTAATCAGAGCGAGCAGCATACTGGTCAACAGTGCGAGATTCATTCCTGCAGACCAAAGAGGCAGAGCACGCAGTACACAAACCATTGAAAGATGATGCCAAATGCGGACAGAAGCACAGGGATTGCTGGGATGTGAAGCAATGCATTACGGGGCATTGGGACAGGACCCAGGATGCCCTGCGGCCCCCTCCGCCTTCCCACAACTCTTAGTGGCAGAAAAGGAAGAGATGCTCTGTGGGATAGTTGCCCAGAGTGCACCGCTCCCAATACTGCTGCAAGTGCCACAAGTGTGAACACACTATTGCACAGACAGCTGACAGTGTGAACACACAACAGCGGTTTCCCTTCAGCGCTCTCTGAGCGGTGCTGTAACTGCCAGCACTGTAACTCTGCCAGTGTAGACATTCCCTGAGTCGTATCTTATTTAGATAATAAGTTCTTGGGGCAGGTGACTCGTCTCTTTCTATGTGTATAAAGCATGTGTGAATTGATGGCACTCTGTAAATGATTTAGAATAATAATAGTATTTGAAGATGCTTGCATATATTGATTGTCAGGCCATATAAAAGGCGAAAGTTTTACACTCAAAATATTAGGTATTTAATTGAAAGATATTATTGTAATTGGTTAGCAAAGCCTCCAAAGTTTCAACACAGTCCACTGCAAAATGAAAATTAATGGAGATGCGATGAAAATGACATCTTAATAACAATAATGAAATTCAAACCCCTAGTGCAAATGCAGTGTGTAATCCATTACATAGAGATTAGATGACATATAAATACCTTAAGGATATGACATTATTGATATGACGTTAGTCATCTGTTTTTGCAACCAGAGAATGGGGCAGACAATGGGGACATGGATGAGGTACAGTGCCGAACTCCCATTTTGTCAAGGAGATTGAACAGAGAATTTAACGGCCCTACCTTGTCAGGCAAAAGCTTACTTTGAATTGCTTTTTATAACAAGAAGGTCTTGTCAAGGTCTGGACAGTCTTGTAATTAATATAGTGGGACTGAGACTCCATGATCTGGGTTCCATTCCTGGTTCTGCCCCAGACTAAATCTCACTGTGTCTCAGTTCCCTACATAATGCTTCCCTACATGACAGGGCTGTTATAAGAATAAATTAATTAGATTTTGTAAGATACTCAGATACTAGGGTGATGTGAGCTATGGAAGTACCCAGAGAGATAGAAAAACCTATGTCTCTAAATATCTGTGAAACAAACTAAACAAATTTGCAGCTGGTGATGATTGGATTTATTGAGCCTCATTCCCTTACACCACTATAAATGAGTAGTAACTCTTTTAACATAAGAACGGACATACTGGGTCAGACCAAAGGTCCATATAGCCCAGTATCCTGTCTTTCGACAGTAGCCAATGCCATGTGCCCCAGAGGGAATGAACAGAACAGGTAATCATCAAGTGATCCATCCTTTGTCAGCCATTCCCAGCTTCTGACAAACAGGCTAGGGACACTACCCCTGCCCATCCTGGCTAATTGCCATTGATGGACCTAGCCCCCAGGAACATATCTAGTTCTTTTTTGAACCCTATTATAGTCTTGGCCTTCAGAACATCCTCTGGCTAGGAGTTCCACAGGTTGACTGTGCGTTGTGTGAAAAAATACTTCCTTTTGTTTGTTTTAAACCTGCTACCTATTAATTTCATTTGGTGACCTCTAGTTCTCGTGTTATCAGAAGGAATAAATAACACTTCCTTATTTACTTTCTCCACACCAGTCATGATTTTATAGACCTCTATTAAAACTGGCTTAGTCAGCTCTTTTCCAAGCTGAAAAGTCCCAGTCTTATTAATCCGTCCTCATATGTCAGCTGTTCCATACCCCTAATAATTTTTGTTGCCCTTTTCTGAACCTTTTCCAATTCCAATATATCTTTTTTGAGATAGGGCTACCAAATCTGCATGCAGTATTCGAGATGTGGGCATACCACAGATTTATATAGAGGCAATTTGATATTTTCTCTCTTATTATCTATCCCTTTCTTAATGATTCCCAACATTGTTTGCTTTTTTGACTGTCACTGCACATTGAGTGAATGTTTTCAGAGAACTATCCACAATGACTCCAAGATCCCTTTCTTGAGTGGTAACAGCTAATTTAGACCCATCATTTTATATGTATAGTTGTGACTATGCTTTCCATTGTTTATATGTATAGTTGGGATTATGTTTTCCAATGTGCACCACTTCGCATTTATCAACATTGAATTTCATCTACCATTTTGTTGCCTAGTCACCCAGTTTTGTGAGATCCTTTTGTAGCTCTTCGCAGTCTGCTTGGGACTTAACTATCTTGAGTAGTTTTGTATCATCTGCAAATTTTACCAACTCTCTGTTTACCCCTTTGAAGTCAATGGAGTTACAATTGTGTAAAACCAATGAAAGAGCATCAGATATTGGATCTCAGCTCGTGGGCACTGGGGATGGAGGCTGAAAGAAGCAACTTCTTGGAGCTTGTTGGAAAAGGTGGTTGTATTTTTCAATGGATTGTCTCTTGTCTAGGGTCACCAGATGTCCTGTTTTTAAAGTGACAGTCCCGTATTTAAACTCTCCTGGAGGTCCCAACTTTTTCTTAAAAACAGGCAAATTGTCCCATATTTTCTGTCCCCACAGCATCAGTACTGGCGGGTCCCAGCTCATCAGCTGCCCACCCACCAGTGGACCAATGATGTGGGTGGGTATGCAAGGCTGGTGGCAGGGCAACATGTGAGGTCCATCAGCACAGCTCCCGCTACATGCCAGTTCTTGACCAGCAGGGCCACGCCCCCCGTTCCATTTCTGGACAGCACTGGCTGCGTGCTGCAAGTTGAGGTGGCTGATGAGTGCGGCCAGATGCCAGGCAGCGACCGGTTATATGTTGCTTCTGCTCCCACCCATCAGTCCTTTACACACTCCACATCACTGTCCTCTCCCTGCTTTGCCCCTTCGCCTCCCCCAGCTCCTTCATATTCTCCCCAGCAGGGTGCTTCCCTCTTCCAACACTGTGCAGAGAACCAGCCCCTGGTCGGAGCACTCAGCTCACCTACAGCCTGTCCAGCAGGCTCCTTCTTTCTCCCACTGCCTCTGACTGGGCCGCCGCCCCAGGAAAGCCCAGGACCCTCCAGCTCAGGGTGCTGGTCAGGAGGAGCTGAGCCCTGTGTGTGCCAAAGCCCTGTACAGCACAGGCACAGGGAAGCCTTTCCGCCCCTCAGCTGAGCTCTGGAGTGGGGGAGGAAGTGATTTCCAGCCTGTTTGCACCATGATCCTGCAGACTCCACAGCACCCTCTTCACACCCCCAGGTCCTGCCCCCAGAGAGCACAGGGCTGCTGCATCCTCTACACACCCTCTCCTGCTGAGCCATGTCTCTGGCCAGGTTCCCTGAAGCCCCTGCAGTCAGGTTCCCTGGGCCCTTGTACACAATGCATTCTTAGGGCTTAACCCCTTCCTGCCCGTGCTGTAGCCAGGGGACAGGAGGTGGCTGGGTTATGTTGGTGGCCAGCAACCTTTCGACACTGTACGGGCAGAAAGGGATGGGAGCTGCTTCCAGCTACAGGGGAGTGGGGGAGTAAGGAAAGAGATGAGCTCAGCAAAGACACAGGCCAGATCATCCCTCCCCCCCCCACACCTCCCACCTCACCCCCCCGTCCTCCTGCTCTGTGGCTGGAAGCAGCTCCCATCCCTTCCCGAGTAATTTACTGGGTGTCCCATATTAAGCACAGAGAAATATGCTCACCTTACTCATCTCAAGCTGATACCAACAAGTGCAAATGCACTCCCTGGACCGGGGAACCTTCAATTTTATAGCCCGCTCAACTACTACATCACTCCTCTAATCTCTGGGCCTCATTCTTCTCTGCCTCATACCAGTTTTACATTGGAGTTACTCCAGATTCACATCAGTGTAAATGAGAGCAAAATCAGACATCCTAGGTGTTAATATTGTGGCTATGCTGTGGTTTTGGGGTTGGAGGTAACATGATAAAGAAAAAAATGAAGAGAGCCCAGATGCTTTCCACTCAAACTAACGAATCAAATCAAAAGATTCCCCCACTAAGCTCTCACTGCCCTTGTGTGTGGGTCTATAGCCACAGATAGAGATAAAATCTGTCTTTATTGGTTTGAGCTGTCCAGATATATTCAGTGAACACAGACAGACTGCCAAAGTGAGTGAGAAAGAACAAGAGTATTACATATCTATATGCCTTTGCCAGAACGCATTAGCTCAGTGGGCAAAAACTATGTGCAGAAAAGTAATTTGTACATCTTGTAAAAGGCAAGAAGGATGGTCTTGTGATTAAGGTACTAGATTGGCACATAAGAGACCTGATTCAATTTCTAGTCTGCCATAGACTTATTGTGTGATCTCAGGCAAGTCATTTATTCTCTTTGTGCCTCAGTTTCCCATAGGTAAGATGGGATAATACTCCTTTCCTTCCACTTTTTTACTGTTTTAGATTGTAAGCTCATTGGGGAAGGGACTGTCTTTCACTATCTATTTGCTGGGTTTTTAGGCACGAGTGCAACACAAATCATAACGATTATCAATTGAACAAACACGACAAACTCCCTACAGAATGAGGAGGATACTAAAGTGGTTTTGCATACACATTAGGGTGTGTGATTGCTCCAGCCCAGACCCACTTTCTGTAGGATGCTTGCTAAAATCCCTAAATGCTGTAACAGATCTCCTCCTTTCCCTTCCCCAACACATACACGTTAGGGTTCATCCTGATTATTGAGTCACTCTACTTTGATGTTGTGAGCTTGCTTCTGAATGCAGAGGCTACAGTCATTGGACTGCTGGTATAAGATTGTCTGTGAGTGGGCAGACTGGTTTGGTTTTGCACAGCTGCTCATGAGCTTTTGGGCTGCACACACAGTTTATTATTGTAGAGCTACTTGTGCGCAGCAGGGCTCTGAACACTGGTTTTTGTATCGTAGGGATGCCAGGGAGCAATTTATTTGCTTTTGACTGAGGAATAACAAAGAATTACATAGACATGGCAAAACAAAATTTATGGAGGAAAAAGGGAAGTTACGTTTTCTTGCCAGTGTTCTTTTGACTTTACTCCACCATCTCGTTTTGTGTAATATCCTCACTCTTACAGAGTGACCAGAGACACTCTCCACATTCTAATGAAGCACTTGCCTGTTACAATGCTCTGTGCTTCTAGAGATGCATCCTGAGGTCTTTGTTTGCCTTGTCTACCACTGTCCAGCACTAACATTACCCAGCTGATTTAAGAGGCTCCTTCACAATGCCCTACAGGGCTCTCTTCTGTGCTGTGTGTTCTGTAGTCTGTTCCTACTTAAACCATGAACACTTTATTTAGATGTTATTAATGTCTTCTCAGTCATTACTTACTTTTCTTCTGCTGTTAAAAGACAGGAAATATCAAGTGGACTAGGAAAATCATTTGAGTGGTACAAGTGGAAGAGCTGATGGATGATCAGCAAAAAGCAACTTCTAGCTAAGACTAGCAGTGCATCGCTCCTTTTGCTTCTGATATTAAATGGCAGGGAAGTTAGAAATGAAATGGGTTATTGAGATGCAGTGTAGTCTAATGGCCAAAGCACAATGGTGGGAATTAGGAGACCTGGGTTATAATCCTGGCTCTGCCACTGACCTGCTCTGTAACCTTAGGAATTTATTTCACCTGTTTTTCTTTCAACGCTTTATCTGCCTTGTCTATTTTGGGGGCAGGATGAACTATGTCTAACTCTGTGCCTGTCCAGTGCCTAGCACAATAGGGCCCCAATCTCAATGGAGATCTTTAGACACTACTGTAATACAAGTAATAATAATTATAATAATATTGCAGAATGTTCACAGAAAGCAAATATTGAATTTATCATGAGTTTCTGCACCAGACACGAGTCTGAAGTTTCTGTTCATGTAATCAGAATAGAAACAATACCATGTAACCTGTACATGCAACCTAAACTGCTTATATTCCAAGTACTGGATACTTGAAATAAATGGCAGACTAGGTGCCTATCCGGACCCCATCAGCAAAGAATATGAGCACCCCAAAAAAATTAATGAATGCAGCCTCACAAAACTTCTGGGAGGTAGACAAGTATTATCTCCATTGTACAATATACCTGAATTTAGCAGTTCAGGTACAGTCTCAGTATAGCTACCTATCTGCTCCTCTCACAAGGTTGTTTATTTTACTGCTATATTAAATTACCAGCTCATATCTAATTAAGATAATAATCTCATGGAAGTGATGCATCAGGGGAAATGAAGACTTTACAAAGTGTAATTGCCATTAGGAGGGAAAGGCTGACACTGTGAATCCAATTTTGCTTGTCTGTTTTAAATGCCACAGAATTTTCTCCCCTAGTTTTTCTCCTATTATTTTTTCCTGTGCGTTTCAGAGGTTGCTTTCCCTAGGCCCTGAAATTTCTGGCTGGCAGTGCAGAGCAGGAAAATGACTATTGTAACTCAGTGTCAAAGCTAATTTTAATACCTTCCGCCTTACCCCATTTTGTTGAACACTTTCCAGTCATTGTTTCATCTGTTGATTCTATACCATTGCATTCAAATATAACTGCAGCTAAAACACCCAGAATCCCAGCTCCTTTTTTACGTTGAAGTCTTTTGACTCTAAGTAACAGATCATCAAAAGCATTAAAATCCCTCTGGTCTTTTCATCAGCCTCCATTCATAGTACAGATTGCCAGAGGGATGATGATGCACCCTGAGGAATAATTGCTATCAACTTGCAACGGCTTAAGACCCACAGCTTTGTTTCAGTCTAAAGACCAACAAGATGCATCACAAATCAGTCTGGGTTGATTAGGTTTGTGCCCTTGCCTATAAACAAACACCTGGTTTGGTTTGCCTCTTCTATTGGCTTGCTGCTCCTCACATCAAAGAATGATATACAATTTGGTTTTGTTTCAGTTTTGTAGGTACATTATTTTTTTTTAGCAATCACAAATAGTGGCTTGAGTGAGGAATAGGGATACAGGTATTGCTGTATGTATCAAGTCAATGGTACAGCTATTCCAGTACTCTGTCAGCCACAATGTCGGCCTGTACCATCTGCTTCAGAGATAATCCCCATAAAGGGCAACTAGATAGCAACATGCCATTAGGTGGCATTTCCTCCTTTGCCCATGCTGTTACAGAGTGCCTTGCCTCCTGAAGGAGAGAGGATTGATATCCCTTTTAAATATGTACCCTAATTAGTTGATTATACCTTTCCAGATGTTGCACAGGCTCCTTCCTTAACACAGTTCCACCACTGCACCTCAGTCCAAACCTGCAGCAACCCCTGCTCTGGCAATCCTGGGCCCCCTCCCAGCTCTACTAATACTTTCCCAGCCCTGAACCACAGTCCAGTCCCTCTCCACTGCCATTCTGCTGGAGGAGTCCAAGGATATAGACACAGGAACAAAGAAGAGCCAAAGCCCCCTTATTTACTATCATGACCTATGATAATGCTTGAACTTCTGTCCTTTAGCTAGAAGTGAGGGAGAATGTCAGCATGCTGGTTCACTAAACACCTCTTGTTAAATTAGCAAAGGAGATGTGTAACTCCCTTGACTACTGCGTCCCCAAGCCCCAGCCATCTATACTCCAGCTGTTGCCTAGTTTCTCATTTACACAAAGCATGACCACTTCAGCTCCCACCTTCAAACAGCTCCATTTGCTTTAGTGAATGGGGATTCATTTACAGCACCCAGTCCAAAACCTCCCCAGAGTTGCTCCGTACAACCTCAAACACATCATTTCCCTGTACTGTCTTCTCTGTTTTAACATGATGCATCAAATTCAGCTGTGGAAGAAGCCATGGTATAATTGTGATGGCTGCCCTCTTTGACAACACCAGGGATTGGGATTGAACCAGTAACCCCCAGCCCCAAAAGAATGACTGGTTATAGCTTGAGCTAAAGAGCTACTCTTTCAAGCTAAGAGCAGAATAAACTCATGTCCTCTACAGTATGGGCACAGAAGGGGACTGCATACTATTCTAGTGACCCACTTACACCAGGGCTGAATGTGTTAATGGCTATCACATTCTGCTATTGCTTGTTAATTCCTTAAAGCCTTTTGGGCTTTAAAGAGTTAACAAACCTTTGGGATGCAGGTTTGTTTTGTGGGGTCTTTTTTGTAATAAAAGAGGTTATGCAACAATCAAGCTGCATTGCAATAAAGCTCTGGAGTGATTTCAGATCATTAGAGGACGGTTCTGATTTTGTGCATTCCCAAACTTTCTTAGACTTTTTTTAAAAATATGCTGTGCGGAGGAAGCAAAGCAGATAACAGGGGCTGCCATCTTTTTAATTATGCAAATGAGGAAAGTGGATGATGAGTTACCTAGTAATAATATCTTTGATGGAAATACCCATTGCTGGAAGGCTAATTCCACTCTTCACATTCAAGCTGGTCAATAGAACCTTGGTAGATATTATTTTTCCCCCTTACAAGCTTCTTGCTTAAATTGGGTATTAATGCACTTTGTCGCCTGTAAGCGATGGCCCTGCTAATGAGGACTGATGGGGTGAATGGCTAATAATAAAGGACAAATCCAGGCACTATGATGAAGGCACCCCAGTGAGATTATGCAAGGCTCTTTGCATTAGAACGCTTGAGATTTCCTTTAACATTTAAAAATACTTTTCTTTCTCCCCATAGGGAGCAAATCATGCCAAAGACTACAGAAGTGTCCAAGGATATTGTGACGGGGCAAGACCAGATGGCTATAGAAAAGTAGTCTTATTGGGATCCGGAAAGTGGGAGGGCGAAGCCCGTCCACCGCTAAAGGATCCCCCCCAGCCTAAAAGGGGGATCCACAGGACCTAGATACCCAAAAAATTCTGGGGGACAACGAATGAAATAACAGGGACAGGAGTGTGGTCAAAGGGTTAAACAAAGGGAACCGGACAGGGACACCGAGCAGAGAACCCCGGACAGCGCCCACTGCTCCTCAAAGGCGTCAAGGGAGTCAGAGGATGCCGCCTAGAGGAACTCTGCCCAGATGCGTGAACGGACCGAGGATCGGAAATAGGCCCCACACTCACAGGAGACTCCATCGGCCAACCTCCTCACTCTGGTTTTGTAGATGGCCATTTTAGCTAGGGCCAGGAGGAGGTTGACCAGGAGATCCCGTGACTTTGTGGGGCCACGGATGGGGAGTGCATAAATAAGAAGGTGAGGGGAGAAGTGCAACCAAAAACGTAATAAAACATTGGTGAGGAGCCGAAATAGGGGCTGCAGCCTGGCACACTCCAAGTATATATGTACCGGGTATCCCTCACGCCGCAAAAGGGGCAGGTGTCTGGGATTGAGGTGAACCGCGCCAAGTACACGCCCGTGCTCACAGCTCCATGAAGGAGCCGCCAACTGACATCCCTGGCGGGCCTTGGAACTAAGGTGAAATATAGGCTGGCCCACTGGGGCTCCTCACGCTCCAAAAGTGGCAGGAAGTCCCGCCATTTTGTATCGGGGCAGGACACGAGGGTGCGGGCGTGAAGGGTGTGGAGCACGAGCGTGTATAGATGTTTTCTTGGCGCGGTTTGAAAGCAGACCGGCTGCATCTCGTGCAGCCGGCTTATAGTGAAGGGGTCGTTTGGGTCCACGGGGCAGGGGTCCAATTAAAAGGTCCGGCGGGCCTGGGGTAGCGGTTGGGCGGGGAGTGCCTTGTGCAGGACCCGGTCGAGATGAACCCGAGCAGCGGGCGGCAAAGCGGCCTTCACCTCCTGAAGTATGCTCCGGGGAGTACAAGGTCTGGAAAGCCCCATACGCTGAGCGAGCGTCAGGGGATCCAGCCAGTCTCCCCGGTCATAGTCCAGGAGGTCTCTGACTCTTGTGACCTCTGCCAGGACCAACCTCTAGTGCACCGAGCGGGACTCCGCCACCTGCACACAGAGCTGGGGGTTGTGTAGCAGGGGCTCTGCGAGGAGATCTGCCCCCTCGGTGGCCGCCACGGACCTGGTCGTAGAAAAGAGTTTCCAGGTCCGGAGGAAGTCCTGGTAGAAGACCGGCAGCCCGGAGAGGTCTCGCGGAAGACCTCTCGGATGGAGATAAAGGAGCTGCCGGTCGTATCGGAGCCCTTGGAAGCGGCGCAGGAAGGCGTGCGCTAGTATGCTCCACGCCGGACTACCTGCACCATAAAGGAGCCTCTCCAGGGTCTGGAGGCGGAAGACACAGACCTGAGTAAGCAGACATTTTAGGCCCTGCCCTCCCTCCTCCAGAGGTAGATGGAGAATGCCTGCAGGGACCCAGTGCAGTCCTGACCAAAAGAACTCCGGGATCGATGTCCGGAGGTTGGCCAGGAAACCCGGGGCCGGGACCAGGGTGTTGAGCCGGTACCAGAGCATGGACATGACTAGTTGATTAAGGACCAGCGCTCTCCCTCGAAGGGAGAGGCACCGGAGTAGTCCTGTCCATTTCCGGAGCTCTATCACCCCACCCTCTAAATTCTGCCAGTTCTCCGGCGCAGAGGGATGCGTGGCAGAAAGGTAAACGCCGAGATAGAGCAGTGGACCCGTGCTCCACCGGATGGCCTGAAGCACGGGTGGGAGGGAGCTCGCCTGCCGCCAGTCCCCTACCACCAAGCCAGAGCTCTTGACCCAGTTGACCCGCGCGGAGGAGGCTGCCAAATAGATGGCCTGGCAAGCCTCCACCCGCGGCAAGTAGCCTGGGTCCTGGACCAAGAGGAGCACGTCATCAGAGGATGTCGACAGGACCAGCCGCAGCTCCGGCTCCCGCAGCACCAACCCTGTCAACCTCCTTTAGAGGAGACAGAGGAAGGGCTCGATCGCCAGAGCGTACAGCTGGCCCGAGAGGGGGCACCCCTGCCGTACTCCTCGCCCGAAGCTGACCGGTTCGGTCAGGGTCCAGTTTAGCCTGACCAAACACTCTGTGGAGGCGTACAGCGCCCGGAGAAAACCCACGAACTTGGGTCCGAAGCCAAACGCTTGCAGAGTGCTCAGGAGATACCAGTGATCCACCCTGTCGAACGCCTTCTCCTGATCTAAGGACAGGAGGGCGAACAACAGACCATCCCTACACCCAAGTTCCAATAGGTCCCGGACCAGATATAGGTTGTCGAAGATGCTGCGGCCTGGGACGGTGTAGGTCTGGTCTGGGTGGACCACATCCGCCAGCACGGACCCTAGCCGCAGCAAGATGGCTTTTGCCACGACTTTGTAGTCCATGCTGAGGAGCGAGACGGGACGCCAATTTCGTAAATCGCGGAGGTCCCCCTTCTTCGGCAATAAGGTGAGCACAGCTCGCCTGCACGAAAGAGGGAGGACCCCGCTCTGCAAAGACTCAGCCCAGATGGTGACTAAGTCTGGGCCGAGGATGTCCCCAGAACACGCAGTAGAACTCCACGGTCAGCCCGTCCATGCCTGGAGATTTATTGGTGGGCATGCGGCGGAGGGCTTCCAAGAACTCAGCCAGAGTGAGAGGCAGCTCTAGCCGGTCTCGGTCGCCCGCGCTGACCGTCGGGAGCTCCTCCCACAGCACTCTGCAAGCGTTAGGATCAGTCGGATCCGGGGAGAAAAGGCTTGCATAGAAGGCTCTTGCCCTCCCGCACATCTCCACTGGATCCGTGAGGGGGGTGCCATCTTCTGCCAGTAGGCAGATGATATGTTTCTTAGCCCCCCTCTTTTTCTCCAGGGCGTAGAAGAAGCGGGAGCCGCGATCCATCTCCCGAAGGAGACAGATGCGGGATCGAACAAAGGCACCCCGGGCCCGATGGTCCTCAAGGGTCCGGAGCTCCTCCCGCTTCTTCCGGTATGCTCCGCAGAGGGATGGCTCCTCGGGGCTGGTGGCCAGACGCCTCTCCAGCTCTAAGACCTCCCGTTCCAACTGCTCTATCACCACATCCCTCCGTCGGCTGGCACCCCGGGTGTAGTCACGGCAGAAGAGCCGGGCGCGCACCTTCCCTACCTTCCTTTCCCACCAGCGCCGCGCCGAGGGAAAGGCACGCCGCTGCCCTTGCCAGGCCAGCCAGAACTCCCGGAAGGACGCCACGAAGCCCGCATCCTTCAGCAAGCTGTTGTTAAAATGCCAATAGGCCGGCCCCGGCCTCTCCGCGCAGAGGGAGGCTGTCACGGTAGCTATATGACGGTCAGAGAATGGGGCCGCCGGATGAGTGCGTGAAAGATGAAAGCGTGATAAATAAATGCGGTCCAACCGGGAGTGGCGCGACCAATGGGCCTCCACCCGGACAAAGGTGAACGTGGAAGTGTCATCCGAGTGGTGGTCGCACCAGATGTCCACCAGGGAGTGGTGTTCGACTATCTCCTGGAGGACGGCGGCGGCGGCCGGGCTCTGCTCGGTCCCCGAGCGGTCCCGCTCTTCGAGGGTGATGTTAAAGTCCCCTCGCAGGACCAGGCACTCATGAGGATCCAAGGTGCCGAGGAAGGCGGACACCTGCTGATAGAATTGCAGCCGCTCCGGGCTCGTTGCCGGGGCATAGATGTTGACGAGGTTGACTACGAGCCCCTCCATGCGGACCCGGAGGTGCAGCACGCGGCCCGGCACAGCCTCGGCAACCCCAGCACCTCGGGCCGTAGGTCAGGGGAGAACAGGGTCGCCACTCCAGCTGTACGAACTGTGAGATGGCTAAAGTAGACCCTGTCCCCCCAATCCAGACGCCAGCTGTCTTCGGCGGTCGGATCCGTATGGGTCTCCTGCAGGAAAACCACAGAGTACCTCCCCTCCCGAAGGAAGGAGAGCACCTGGGACCTGTGGAGACCCATCCTACAGCCGCGGGTGTTCAATGTGCGATGGTAAGAGATGCCATGAGAAGGGCTGGGGGGGGATCCTCGCTAGCAGGGACGCTTGCGGCTCCCGACGGGCCACGCAGCAATCCGTGACCTACCCCGTAGGTGAGTAAGGAGTCACGGAAGAGGCGGACCCGCTGGTAGGCCACGGCGCCCTGCCTCCCGGTCCTTTTACCCTCCCCCATGAGGGCCCTTGCTGCCTGGAGGATTTGATTAAAGTCCTCCCATCGCTGGAGAGCAAGCTGTACTTTGTTGCGGAAGCCACGGACATCTTCTAGAAACTCCTGCAACTCTTCTCGCAGCGTATGGGGGACTGGGGTTACGGTCTGGTTATTCCCCGATGGGGCCCTTGGTACTGCCCCGTGGCCCACCGAGATGGGCAGACAGGGTGCGGACCCCCGACGGGGCTCCTGATGATTTGGCCTGAACGCTGGGGCGATAGGGGGCAGCGGAGGGAGGATAGCAGCCCCTGGTGGGTCGGGACGGGTAAACACAAAGGCCGCTCCCTGGGAGTCATCTGTTGAAAAAGGGAAGGACACAGCCCCAGGGGCGGCAATAACATCTCAGGAGGTGGACGGGATAGGGGCAGGGGCAGGGTTAGAGGCGAGAGTCTGGGTGGGGAGAGGGCTCTCAGTGATGCTGGGCGCAAGCTCTATGGTGGATTTGGCAGCCACGGCATCAGGAGGTGGACTCTCTTCTGTAGGGCCCTCTCCCGGGAAGGAGGTCGAATGCTCCTCACCAATGAGGGGTGCCCCTGGTGGCTCAGGTCTCGGCTGCGTAGCACTGGCCGTTGCCTCAACAGGCTCGGCGGCTCTCAGTGGGTTGCCCTCTGCAGCCAGGTTGATGGAGGAGTCCAGGGGCTCCTCGGAGGTGGGAGCGGAAGCAACGGTTAGGGGGAGGGAACATGGGGAAAGAGGGGCTGGAGTGAAGTCACCCAGATCGAGGCCCGCTGGCATAGGGTCGTCCTCCCCCTGGGTGACTGGGGTCAGACCCAGGGCCTCGATCTCCTCATATATAGATGGGAAATCATTTTCTGCCACCCCGGGATTCTCCCCGCCGGCACCTGACGCGACAGTTGCTTCAGGGCACACTGGGGTTTCAGATGGCGCCTTGGGGGTCATGAAGGGGAGGGACTCCCATGGAGGGGAGATACTGCCTTCCAGTGCTGCCACATCTTCCCCAGCCGGCACTGGTGGATAGAACACACACCCGTGGGTAGAGCGGAAGGCTCAGCATCGGTGCCCCCCTTCCTGGTCTTCCGGGGGGTCTCCGCATGAGATGGAAGAAGCGGAGCTTGAGCCTTCCGCTTGCCCTGCTTCCCCTGGACTAGGGCCCAGCCCTCCATGGCATCATCCGGGGGCTGGCTAGCAGGGGTTGTGTCAGGGAGCAGAGGCGATGGCTCAGGAACTCGAGGGGATAATGGTGGGGCAGCACAAGGAAGGGAAGATTCCCCTTGAGGTGGGCCCTCTCCCATGCCCGGCGATGTCCCTGCTGCACCCTCCTCCACAGGCCCCGCCAGATTGCAAGCAGCAGGGGCAGGGTTCTCCCGCTCTTCTGGGCATAGTTGGGGAGGTGCCCCTTGGGCTCGAGCGGGAGCAATGGTGGACTGGGATGGAGGAGGGGTGGTTTTGGGCGCCGGGCAGCCAGGGGCACTGGCAATGACGGGGCCGGTGCCCTGCCAGGGCTCGGGGGTCCCGGATGCCCCTCCTTGCCGGGCCAAGAGGCAGTCCCTCCGGACGTGCCCCATCACCCGGCAGAGGTAACACCGGGCCCCCCCCCGTGGAATAATGCTCCCGGTAATGGGCCCCCTGGTAGGGGACTAGGAAGGACTCCTCCAGTGCCTCTCCGTCACGCGCCGCCGGCGGCAGTTGAAGCTGTACTTGCCGGGGAACGAGAGGACGTGATGGAGGGCGGGGTCTTTGCAGCCCAAGGGTAGAGGGCTGATGACAGAGATGGGTTTCCCCAAGGTAGAGAGGGCGGGTAACAGGGCGGCATTGGGGAGAAAGGGAGGGACGGAGGTCAGGACCAGGCAGACGCCCAGGTCCTCTAGCGGCTCCAAGAGGACAAACACACCCCCTATTGCCAGGCCCTTCTCCACCGCCTCCTGGGCGGCGGCCTCCGATGTTAAGACGACGACCTTGCCATACACTTTGGAGGCCGCCACAACGGCTGTGGGCCCCACCACCCTTGCCAACGCCCGCACATAGGTCTCCACATGGGGCGAGGTCGGCACCAGGAGGCAACAGACGCCGTGCTTCCTCGTCATGGTGGGAAAGGGGCCCTGGCCGCTATAGATGGTAATGGAGGTGGTGGGCAGGAGAGATGACATAGCGGCAGGCGGGGGGGCTGCCACCACCTGGGCGTATGCTCTGGCGGCCGGGGGAGGGACACCCGCAGAGCTGGTGTAGGGAACAGCGGGGAGGGACACCCCAGCCATGGTGGGGCCGGGGCATTGGGGGCAGCCCCTGCCATGGAGGGCCTGGTCTTTTTAGCGGGGCCCTTCCCCTTCTTCTTCCCTTGGCCCTTCCTGCCGGCTGGGGGGGCTCCCCCCAAATCTGAGGGGGTGAGACGTGGCAGCAGTGGAGGTCACGCCGGTGCACATCGCTGCTAGTGCCCCAGCGGGGGCGGTGGCAGATGGTTCGGCAGCGGAGGTGGAAGCTTGGGGGGGGTGACGGAGGGGCAGGTGGGGGTGGGGCAGCTCAGGCTGCTGGAGGGGCCACACCCATCTCATCCCCCGCCAACATGAGCAGGGCGGGAAGGGGAGACACCAGAAGGAGGAGGGGAGAGGGGAAGCAGGTCGACCACTCCTCCCTGCTAGGCTGAAGGCAGGGGAGGAGGGTGCCAAAAGGGGTGGGCTGGATGGGGGGCAATCAGGGGTTAGGGGTCAGTCACCGACACAAGGTGGAATTCCGGCTCCTCTTGGTGCACTAGGGGAGGGGGGGGAACAACAACATTCGGGGTGCAGTGAAAAGGGTTGAAACTAAAATGGGGAGTTGCACAAGCGCATGGGAGGGGGCATGGGCACATGGAGCAAGGGGCTAAGCAGTCTGGAGGTAGAGCAGGGAAACCAAGGGGCTAGCTTCAGAGGCTGGGGCAGGGCAAAGAAACAAAGGCTGCAGAAGGAAATGGGCGGGGCAGGCAAACAAACCTGAAGCTAGTAAGGGGGGCTGGGGCAAAAAAGGGGGGGCAAAGCTGCAAGTAGCAAATGGGTCAGGTAGTAAAGGGTAAAGCTGTGGGGTGGGCAGTCTGGGGGGGGGGGCGCACGTGCACCCACGTGCGCTTGCACAAGTCTTTTTAGGCTGGTTCCTGCTTCTGGCCCAAAGGGTGGAAATAGGGCATGGCAAGCCAAGCAAGCAGCTGAGTCCAGAGGCAGGAGCTGAGGCAGATGGTATACAGCCAGTGGGGGTGGTGGAGGGGGCAGCTGTGGTGGTAGCAGTGGTGGGGGTTGGGGGGGACACACAGATGGATTGGGGGGCAGCTCCACGCCACACCCCCTGCGTCCCTGGCAACACAGTCAAGACCCCCACCACAAGAGCACAGTTTGAAAATTACTCAGTCTGAGGGCCCCCTCCACGGTGGTCTGCAAAGTCTCTAGGTGCTCCCCCACTGGTGGATGGTCCTCTTCTTCTCCTCCTCGGGGTTTCAGCAGCTCCAGGCAGCAGACTCCACAGCAGCAGCAGCTCCAGGAACTCCAGGTGGTGGTCCAGGCAGGCAGAAAGGACCCCTCTCAGGTGGTGGTGTCCACAACAGCAGTGGCTGGGGTCCCTCACTCCTCCTCTCTGGGGAGTGGGCTAGCAGCCCCCACCCCCCGGGGCTGCAGTTGGAGCAGTAGCAGCACCCGAGAGTGGGGGTCCAGCAACCAGGTAGCAGAGAACAGGGGCGGGGTGTCAGGCCCAGCCAGGGGAGCAGCTGGAGCAGCAGGGACACCTGAAGCCAATCAAGGGCTGGCAAAACTAGTTAAAAGCCTCCCAATTAGTCAGGTGGGTGTGGATGTCAGGAGCTGTGGGAGGAAGTTGTGCTGTTGGAGAGACTGAGCAGTACACATTATATCAAGTACAAGGAAGGAGGCCCTGAGGTAAGGGTGAAGTAGAGCTTGAGGAAATGGGGGCTGCTATGGGGAAGCAGCCCAGGGAATTGTATGTGTCATGTTTCTAAAAGGTCAGCTACCATAGCTGTTACTATTAGGGTCCCAGGGCTGGAGCCCAGAGTAGAGGGTGGGCCTCTACGCTGTTAATCACGGAGACTGGTAGACAACAGAGACTGTGAAGGGAGGATAGCTTCTCCTCATCTCCCTTGCTGGTTTATGATGAAAATGGCTCATTAGACTGTGACCCTTGTCTCTAGAAAGAGAAGGGTTACATGGGGGGGGTCACAGTAAGCCTCTGAGGCTAGTGAAATCTGCCAGCAAATGTGGGACCCACGGAGACAAGGACAGAACTTTGTCACAATATAGCTTGCAAGGGTCACTGCCCAGTGCAGGTGGAGGGTCCATGGCTCCCCACAGCTGCCTGCGTGGCTCTTACCCCAACCCGGCTCCGGATTCCTGCCTTGGGGTGGAGCCTTGGTGGCTGAAGAGCTGCAGCTGGGCCATGATAAGAGCCACCTGGCAGCTGTGCAGAGCTGTGGACCCTCTACCTGTTCTGGGTGAGAGTCTGGGGGGGTGAGGACACAGGGCCAGGGGCTGCTCTTGGGCCTCCCACCCCAGGCAGGTGGAAGGGTCTACAGCTGCCTAGACCCCCTGGGCTCTGCTCCCAGCCTGGCCAGGAGGCTCTGCCTCAGGGGAAGAGGAGGAATGGGGGCTGGGCCCGTGACAAAAAGTGGATGGTCCAGGCCTGTCCACTGTCAAAAAGTGGGAGGGCCATGGCCTTTTGGGCCCCCCCGTTCTGGCACCATGGCCTGGGGACCAGTGTCCTTGAAGTGAAGGACTCCATAAACTCACTGCCAATCCCCTGATCCATCAAATGCCATCCTGAGCTATCCCCATCACATCCTTTCTTCTGTTTCTATGTATCTGACATGTCCTCCTTCCTTCATTCCAAGATCTTGGTAACAGAGATTATCCCAAACCCAAACCTCAACTTCAACATAAGGGACAAGTTTCAAACCATATGATCCAAACTTGCTTCTACAGTTTGGTGTACAGGTCAGATCCAAACCTAGAAGAGGCCCATATAGTCCAGATTTGGCCCAAGATGGCAAGAATACCATGAGAACAGCTGTTGGCATGAGATTTCTAGCATTCAAAATAGCAAGAAATCTTGCCAAAACATTTCTGCCATTTGGGACCAAAAATCTTGTGTCAATATACAGGGATTATTATTCAGCACCAACAAACCCAAAATTTGAGCCTGATTTGGCCTCAAGTCTGGGCCCTGAATCCCATCCAGAACTGAATCCAGATCCCTGTCTGAACACCACTCCTTTGGGCTGTCTATAAGTACTAATAATGATCAGGCTTATTCTCTGATTCTTTGGAAACAGTCTTGTGTGTACTGTAAGCACAAAAACTGGAATAATTGTGCCCTTTCTTTCCCTTTCTACATTCAAGCCCAGCACTCAGTGACATACAATTCCCAAAGATGGAATACAAGTACCTTGCAATACCGAAAACAGTGTCACTACCTGTCAGGGAGTGGGGAGCACAGAAGCTAATGCACTCTGTGACTTCGTCATATAATCATCTTGTGCCACTTGAATAGCTCTCCCACTCACCGTTTGCACCTGCTCTCCCACCCTGGTCCAGGATTAATGACCTATTAGAAATGTGAGGCACACATGGCACTTGAAAGGTAATGAGATGGCAGGTGGAACCACAGGGAATGAAATTACCCTGCAGCCCGGATGCTTGCAACCAACAATTAGATTATAATCCCTTTGAAGCAGGGACTGTCTTTTGGTTCTGTGTTTGTACCACACCTAGCAAAATGGGGTGCCAATCCATGACCTGAGTTTCTAGCTACTATGGTAATATGAATAATTAATTATTATTATTATTATTAATATTTTACTCTGCATGTGTACTCTTGCAGAGCAGCTTTCAGATGGAGCAATCAGGATAAAAGGTGCATTTCAACACAGAAAAGCAGCATGTGGAGTCTTTCTCCAGGAGTTGATGCAAAGAAAATTCTCTCTTCCCTGATCTAGACTGTCATTTCAGGCAGGGAGGAGGGGGGAAAAGAGGACAAGGGAACCAGGTAAGTAATCCAGAAACACATTGTCTTACAGACAGGTGTGCAGAGGGCTGCGGGTGGTGGGGGAAATAGGAAACCAAGGGATACCAAACAAACCTCGGAAAGTCACGTTTTTAGTGAAATAATCCCTACATTTCCTGGTTCTTTTTGCTGCTATTGTTTTCGAGGTGTAGGGGGAGGGCTGTGTGTTACATCCGTTAGACCAGGGGTGGAAAAAATATGGCCCGGTGGGCTGGATCTGGCCCTTCTAACATTTCTGTCCAGCCTGCTATGACTAACGTTTCTGTCCAGCCTCCTCTGCCCCCTCACAATCTCAGAGTCCAGGCTGCTAAAACTGCCACAGTGCAGAAGAGCGCTCAGGCAGGCTGCCTGCCTACCGTGACCCCATGCCGCTCCCGGAAGCAGCCGGCTCCGTGCACTTCCCCCGCCCCAGCACTGTCCTCACAGCTCCCATTGGCTGGAAAACGGCCAATGTGAGCCACAGGGGTGGTGCTTGTGGGTGCGGGCAGCACATGGAGACCTGCTGCCCCCCTATACTGCCCTCTGCCCCCAAGGGGCATGCAGAGAAATGCTGGCAGCAGTCAGCCGCAGCCACTTCCAGGAGTGGCGTGGGGCCCAACATGCAGGCAGACTGCCTGAGTGCACCGCTGGCCAGGAGCCACCAGTGGTAAGTGCCTCCCAGCCAGAGCCTACACCTCACACCCACTCCTGCACCCCTACCCCAGGTCAGAACCCACTCCTGCACCCAAATTCTCTCCCAGACCCTGCACCCCAATCCCCTGCCCCAGCCTGGAGCTCACTCCTGCACCCAAACTCCCCCTAGACCCTGCACCCGCTACATTAATATGGTAGAAATATGTGGCCCTTGACGACTTACCAAATTCATGGAGTGGCCCTCCTGCGAAAATTATTATCCACCCCTGCATTAAACCCTCACCCACGTGTGGAAATGTAATGTCAAGCAAAATGAAAAGCCCTTCTGGATAATCGTTATAGAAAGTAATAAGAGAAGTAGGAGACATGGAGAGAAAAAAAGAATCTGATCCAGAGATGTCTTAGAGAGAGAGGAAGAAAAATGATTCTGTTTAAAATACCGGCCTCCTGTGAACCCCTCTTCTTTTTCTTCCCACGTCTCTCTCTTGCAGGAGCTGTCACTCTGTTCCCACAGTGATCTTCTGCTGCCATCTACTGGCACATGACACACCTGGAGATGCAGCTTCCCTCCTGAGTTTATTCTTGCAGAGAGGTGAAGGGAGGGGAGGCTTCAGAATGATGGAGGACCAATCATTTGTTGGTACAACATTGTCATTAACTGCTTTTCAGAATAGGGGAGGAAATCTCACAGCCAAAACTTAAAATCCAAGGCACAATATTATCCGTGGACAGCAACAGCAAAGCAAAGTATATGTTAAGGAGATAGGGGCCTGAGTGAAAACCCTGACTGTGAGACCCCCACATTTTGGGCGAGGTGGGATCAAAACTTGTACCCAGATCCAAATTTTGCAGCTAATTCAATCTGGTAGTGACCACACGTTGTTGCTGTGTGATGAATGGTTCTTGGCCTATATGCAATGACTTTGGTGGACTAAGTCTAGTTTCCAGGGAGAGGTGTGTACATCACCACCTTGCCACCCCAGCCCACAGCAGAGAAGCCAAGAAGAAATGAAAATATCATTGGGGCAGGGGGGAAGCCTGCATTGTCCTTGCATGTGCCCACATTGTACCTGTTCTGTGGACAGAGGGCTTTAAGCCAGTAAATCAGGCACCTTGTGCCAGCATTAAATTCACATAAAAATGGTTTAGAAAACAAAGAGAAGCCCACAAACAGTTGCAAAAAATATTTACACTAAACTTAGAGGGAAGCATGAGTGTACCTTTAAAATACACATGGGAACATGAACCCACCTATCGAGTATTTTGAAAGTCAAATAGAAAAAAGAACAATTCTGTTTGATCAATGGAATTATCTTGTTTGTCTACTGTAACAAAGTGAGGCTACCTGGAACTTCACATCTATACTTCACTACACAACGGGCCCTTAACTTCATAGTGACAGCGGAGATAGGACCAAGATCCTCCTACTCCAAATAATTCACATTTTCCCCCATTTGAGCTACATGAGAATTTCCATTAGCAGTACAGAGTCTATGACTCATGGTTGAGTAGCTCTGATTCCATTCAGCAGAGAGTAATGGTAAATAAACACATTCCTCTGGTCCTTATATCTATCTGAGGGTATGACTACAGTTCAAGGTGGGGGTGCTAAAAATAGAGCGTAACCATGTTGGCATGAGCAGCTAGCTGCCCCAAGTACATACCCATCTGAGACCCTAGCACAAATAGCCCCTCCAGCCACCACAGCTACACTCTATTTTTAGTGCATTAGCTCAATCAGAGCTAGCATGGGTATGTCTTCTTGAGCTGGGAATTTAACCCACTGCTTGAAGTATAGACATACTGTGGGACATGGCTCATTGTATCATTGAGGTGTATATACACACACTAGCTAATCATGTTCTCAGTAGGACATGTATGGGTTTTTTTTCTCTGTGATTCTCAGATACTATGAAAACATAAGTATATAACACCCATGTGCATTAGAGATGTACTTTGCTCTCCATTTTACAGATGGGGATTTGTGTCAGAGAAAGATTATGTAACTTGTTTAAGGTGTCCTGAGTCCCAGATGAGTATTAATAACTGAACCATCATCCCTCATGCTAGCTGTGGTCTCATAGGGGATCACTTAGGGATTGGCTTCCATCTGGCTGCCACTAATTCACTAAATAGCATTATCACTACAGGGAAAGTCTTGTTGTGGACTACAATATATAAAACTATATCTTTGCCCTGAATTTGGTCTGGAGCAGGTAACCCAAAAGAGCATCTCCATGAGAGAAAGGGGATGTTTGTGGATAAATCATGCTACTGTCCAGCGGGAAGCTTCCTTCTCCCCTTTCGTTATTATGTATGGGTGGCAGGGAAACCTGAAGTGTCAGGGTGGAGAGCGCAGATAAGAACTAAATTAAGAGGAATATTTCTGTGACTGGCTTCACTTGTTTAGTGTCTGCTGATGAATTGTGCAGCAGGAATTTTTGTTTTAAAACATGGAATTAAATCTGTGCCTGGAGTTAATGATAGAACTATTTACACCTCCAGGTTACAAGGGTAAGTGGAAGACACAAGGGACTGGATATGGAGCCCTTTGCCCAAAGAACATTAGGTCAAATCCTCCCCAGGCTGCTAATGAGACTGAAAATTATAATTATACTAGTAGTTGAAATCTCGTGCTGTCACACCAGTGTAATTCGTAAAGTCGTGTGTGAAAGAGCTGAAAATGGTGGGGGATGTTTCCATGCACTGTGTTGTAATACGCAATGTTGCTGTTTGAACATGTCCCCCCAAAGATTGTGCACAAAGCTTCCCCCTGGATGTAGGTGCAACTACTACTTTGTAACCCCACGTAGCTGTTGCTCCCACCTTGTGTGATCAACTGGCACATCCCAACTGCCACAGAACCTTTGGACACATAATGAACCATTATCTAGGGCTAAAGCACTGACTTGGACCTCAGGTAATCTAAGTTCAGTTCCTGGCCCTGTCTCAGACTTCCTGTGCAACTTTGGGCAAGTTCTTTCATCTTTCTGTGCCTCCATTCCTCATCTATAAAATGGGGATGATGACAATAATATTCCCTCCGTCTGTCTTGTCTATTTAGTTTGTAACACCTTTGGGACAGGGACTGTCTCTTATTCTGTGTTTGTATAACACCTAGCACAATGTGGCCTTGATTTTGGTTGGGCCTCTAAACAGTACCGTGATACAAAGAGTAATAATTATCATGTATCTAGGAACAGAATTTGGTCCATTCTATTTCCTTTATATCTGCAAATAATATTTTGCCCCTGAAAGATCCCAAACAGCATATGGACACCTCCTCCTATAATGCAGCCACTTCTAGGATGAAACAAGACAGCTGCTTAACAGTGCATAACACCACCACATAGCATTCAAGGACAGGAAATGAAGCAGAATCCTGTATCCAACTAAACTGTAATTGGATGGAATATAATTACCCAAGATGGCATTTGTCAAGGAGATGGGGATTACAAAATGTGCCATGGAACCTGGCATTGGCCACTGTCAGAAGACAGGATACTGGGCTAGAAGGACCTTTGGTCTGACCCAGTATGGCCATTCTTATGTTCTTAATACCTTATGGCTGAGATCTTGGATTTTTCATCACATCCGAAAGTCCTATGTAAGCTTCACTTTCTACATATAGAGTGAGTTTTGCTCTTAGTCTGCACTGGAGATCTGGATTAGACTTTTATCACTATACTAAAAGCACTACTGAAATATATTTTCCTCCCTTTTGAATCTGCAGATACAGATGCAGGAAGAAGAATGTACTTTATGCCTATGTGCTTTACACTGCTTCCCTATATACGACTACTAGACCATCACAGCAGCAGTGACAAATGAGATGTACCAAGGGCCACTGAACACTGCCAATTGTCATAGCAAATCAGCACACAGTGACTCCAGTTAGGTGTTTCTGTAATTGTGACACTGGGAGAATTCTCTGGCTCACACTTCCAGCTGTAGAGAAGTCTAAGGTTAGTACAGTGGGCTACAATAAAGACATTTATGGCACCAATGGACTCAAAACCTGCTAACGGCTTTTCCTCACGCTGCTGTGTTTATCAGCATACATTGCTTTGCCACTTGATTTACATGAAATAGAGGCAAACATGTAAAAGATCATGGGAAAGAGTGAGAGGCCCATGCTGCAAGGTTTGGATCCAGATCTGAACTTCCCCCAATAGTCAATCTGGAGTTTATTCACAGACATCTCTGGTATGAGGTGATGTTATGGTTTTGGTTCATAGGATATAGATATTCAGGCCTGTCTGTAAAGGCCTATACTCTAAGGATTTAGGTGTATTCTCATCACTTAGCTAGTTAGAGGTACAAAAGAGAGAATCAAAATCACTGTCTGCTGGTCCTTCTCTTACTGTGACAGTCTGAGGCCTTGTTCTTAGGCTAAGGCCTTTGGCTAAGCAGCAGAGGCAGCCATAAGCTGGGAAGAGACCGGTCACATCCTCACATTCCAAACTAGTCACATTGAAATAAGGTGCTATTGGGCTGTTAGTGCCGATCACCTCCAGAGAAAGGGAGGTGCCTAGAAAATGTAAAAGGAAATTTAGTTTGATAGTTTTCTGTTCAGTAAGAACTCACTTATCAATAGACACAGCTGGGAAACCCTTATGTCTTTCGCAAAAAAGAAAAGGAGTACTTGTAGCACCTTAGAGACTAACAAATAAATTCGTTAGTCTCTAAGGTGCCACAAGTACTCCTTTTCTTTTTTGCGAATACAGACTAACACGGCTGCTACTCTGAAACCTTATGTCTTTATAGATATAGTTGTGATATCCTCACTTCTGTATTGTTTTGTCATAGTTCCCACTTTGCTATTGTTTATTTGCATGGTCTCTGTCTGGTTCTATCATTGTTTCTGTCTGCTGTATAATTAATTTTGCTGGGTGTAAACTAATTAAGGTGGTGGGATATAATTGGTTAAATAATCATGTTACAATATGTTAGGATTGGTTAGTTAAATTTCAGTAAAATGATTGGTTAAGGTATAGCTAAGCGGAACTCACGTTTTACTATATAGTCTGCAGTCAATCAGGAAGTAGGTGGGGGGGAATGGGGGTGGGGTAATTGGAATCATGTTTTACTAAGGGGGGGAATGGGAACAGGGACACAGGTAAGGCTCTGTGGTGTCAGAGCTGGGAAGGGGGACACTGAGGAAGGAAACGGGAATCATTGCTTGCTGGAAGTTCACCCCAATAAACATCAAATTGTTTGCACCTTTGGACTTTGGGTATTGTTGCTCTCTGTTCATGTGAGAAGGACCAGGGAAGTAAGCGGATGAAGGAATAAGCCCCCTAACATTTGTCAGCACCAAACTAACAACCCAGCCTGGTATTTGGGGGTGGGGGAGGTGTGTTCAGTGCTGCTGGAGGTGCTACATTTTGATTGAGATGTGAAACCAAAATGTTGATCACTTATGGAGTTCAAAGACGATGTGACAGTTTGTGTATGAGTAGTGGTTCAGAACGGGTGTATTGCATTCTTTCCACTCACATTCTCCCTGCAGTTTCACATGAATATGATGGTCTCTACTTTTTGTCTCAAACTATTGCAGAGAGTTGCTGTATGCTCTTAAGTGCTGCTGTGTTTCTCTCCAGGGATGGTTGATGTTCAATGGCGGCTAAAATTATTCCTTTTATACACAATGTAAACCCATATAAGCATCCCTTCATGTACACTGTATAATCAATGAAGATTGCACCTTTCATCCAAAGAGCTCAATGTTTTAGGCAATGTAAATGTCAGTGAACACTAAAAATAAAGAAAAACATCTCTTTCTTTCTGTTTGTTGCTTCACTCAGTGTTGAAACTTGCCCTTTGCTCTAAATGATTGTTTTGCTCTGCTGTAGGAGTGCTGGAGTAAGCATGAGAACATAACCTGTTTACCACTGAGCACCTTTCAGTGGTATAATACAATTCCAGAGCTTCTGAGTGGTATTGGCAGTCCTGCTACTAAAGTTTTCTATTTATAAAAGCTACTTATATTTTATCGTCAAAGGTTCCTCTAATCTGCCAAACACATGAGAGAGTGGGAGGAGGGAGTGGGAAGGAGATGAGGGAAAGTGCACTGTAAAAGTCTGACTGACAAGTTTGCAGTTTAGAGAAGTAATCCAGGCTCTTAAATAGCCATTATTTACATTTTTTTAACTTGGTTGCAGGATTCATTGCTATTCAGTATGTGATACATTGCACTTGAGAAACTTGAGAACACAAACTTGAGAACACAAATTTGTCCCCTTAAGATAGCAATTAAAATAGCACAGCTCCCTTGAACATCATGCTCTGACATTGGGTTCATTATGGACTCAGAGGGAACCCACCCAGCTTCCCTTGTATCACCAGTATGACATATTGGCTCTGGAGCAGTACTGATGTTGGCAGCACACCAATCTGTAATGAATCTGCTAGAGGCAACAGACATAAGACATACTTCAGATAGTGCCTTAAGAGTACTTAAGGCACTAGCTGAAGCACTCTTGGTACCATTAGTGATTATCTTTGAGAACTCGTGGAGCATTGGAGAAGGGCAAACATTGCACCAATCTTTAAAAAGGGGAACAAAGACTACTTGGGGAACTATGGACAAGTCAGTCTAACTTCGATACCTGAAAAGATAATGAAACAAACTACTCAACAATCAATCTGTAAGTACCTAGAGGATAATAAGGTGATAAGTAGTAACCAGCAGGGATTTGTCAAGAACAAGTCATACCAAACTAAACTAATTTCCTTCTTTGACAGGGTTACTGGCCTAGTGGATGGGGGCAGGGGGGCGCAGAAAGAGTAGACATGATTAAGGTGATATTTATTTCATGGAAGTCATGGAATCTGACTTCCAGATACCTCCTTAACACTCTCTGGTTCAGCCCCAGGGACCCTGGCAGGGTTCCAGTGACAGGGGGCCCCTTGCAAGGTTCCAGCAACAGGTGACGGACTCCTCAGGGGGCCCTCCTCTGGGTTCCAGCGATGGGAGACAGCCTCATGCAGGAAGGGCGCCTTGGGTAAGCAGCTGAGGGTGTCCAATTTTCTCTTTGGGAAGTATGGTCACCCTGCAGCTCCCAGCCACCATGGGCAGAGGGGGGGACCCCACAATTTCTCACCACCACAGTGGCAGGGGAAACCATGGAACTGCAGCAGCGAAAGTCAAAGACAGGTCACAGCTTCCATGAAATAAAAATACTAAAAATAATCATGACACAATCTTAGTCTTAGATATGATATACCTTGATTTTCATAAAACTTTCTGTCCCACATTATATTCTCACAACCAAGCTAGGGAAAAGTGGTCTAGATTAAATTACTATAAAGGGAGTCCATAAGGGGGTGAAAGACCATACCCAAAGAGTAATTATATATGGTTTGCTACCAAACTGGAAGGATGCATCTAGTGGGCTCCCACATGGATTTGTCTTGGATCTGGTACTATTAAATATTTTCATTATTGACTTGGATAAGGGAGTGGAGAGAATACTTATAAATTTGCAGATCATACAAAACTGGGAGGGGTTGCTAGCACTTTGGAAGACTGGATTAGAATTCCAAAGGACCTTGATAAATTGGAGAATTGGTCTGAAATAAGATGAAATTCATTAAAGACAAGTCCATAGTACTTAACTTAAGGTAATATGAAATGCACAAATACAAAATGGAGACTAAATGGCTCGGCAGTAGTACTGGAGAAGAGAATCTGGGGATTATTGTGGATCACAATTTCAATGTGAGCTAATAGTGTGATAAAGCTGCAAAACAGGCTAATATATCAGGGTGTACTAACAGGAATATGATATGTAACACACAGGAGATTATTATTCTACTCTATTTGGCACTGGTGAGGCCTGAGCTAAAGTATTCTGTCTAGTTTTGGGTGCTACACTTTAGGAAGGATATGGACAAATTGGAGAGAGTCCAGAGGAGACCAACGGAAATGATAAAAGGGTTAGAAAACCTAATCTATGAAGAAAGATTTAAAAACTGAGGGATGACACAGTAACAATCTTCAAATATGTTAAGGGCTGTTATAAAGAGGACAATAATCAATTGTTCTCATTGTCCACTAAAGGCAGGACACAAAGTAATCAGTTTAATCTGCAGCAAGGGAAATTTAGATTAGATATTAGGAAACACTTTCAAACTATAAGGATAGTTAAGAAGTGGAGCAGGATACTATAGGGGGAAATACCTTGAGTACCTCCAGGCATCTGGATGCAGTATTGCAGTCCTTTTCCACTCCTTTATACACTCTGTCACAGCCAGTCTTCTGTGGCTTGGCCCTCCAGCCAGGTCACACAATGAAAAATGACCCCATTTACAGAATAGCAAAGAGCCCAACAAGTAAACAGTCTATCTGCCCTCAGCACAGTCTTCAGCCCCATTCTAAGCACTTTGACGTCAACCCTTTGCTTAGGCTTCAAAAAAAAGTCCTGTCCCCTTCTTGGGGATTAGGTAAGGCTCCTCCCTCCCCCTCTTCTCAGGGGTTATGCCACATTATTCATGGCCAGTGGGGGAACCCAGGCCCATCCAGGTTCCAGCGCAGGGGCCATATAAACAGCAGCCATGTACTCACTTTGATTAAGTGCTGTTACTTCCCCAGGCCTCTTCCTACCAGACCCTTTATCTTGACCCTGAGCTCAGGGCCAGAATTCTCAGATCTCTCTCTCCCTGAAACCCCAGCTTTGCAACCCAGAAGCTAGTGCTCAGGCTCCTGTGGCCAGAAGTAGAGTAAGCAGACAACCCAATATTAGGGGCTTTGTCTTATATATGCAGTTATAACCCCCCCAATAGTGTCCCAATTTTTCACACATGCTATCTGGTCACCCTAGCCAGAAGATCAGATCAGATCACTCCCCTTCTCCAAGCTAAGGACCGCCCTGCTAAGCCCTGCTGCTCCTTTTATCTGAGCCTGCTGGGCTCTGATTGGCTGTCATTAGCCCTTCCAGCCCCTGGAAAACCAGTTCTCTGTAGTTTCCAAGATGGAAACTGGGCAAGTCTGGAGCTTCACTGCCCCACATCATTGCTTCCTAGCGCGGGGTGGAGTAGGCTCATGGGGCCTCCTGTAGGGAGCCAAACAGGCCACGTACACCCCATCACAGTTACCAAGGGATGTTGTGGAACCCCCATCATTAGAGATTTTAAAGAACAGGTTGGACAAACACCAATCAGGGACAGTCTAGCTTACTTGGTCATATCTCAGTGCAGGGGGTGTGTGGACTAGATGACCTCTTTAGGTCCCTTCCAGCCCTACCTTTCTATCATTCTATGATTGTATAAGAATTATATAAATCTCTCTCACACACTAGAATTCTAGGCCTAGAACTCTAATCCTCTATCTCCAAAACCAGATGCCTGTATTACTGGAGCTAAAAAAGGAATCCATTAGGCCCTGATCCTGCCAACACTGATGCATGTACTACCACGAATTTTACTACTTTCAGGGGTAGTAAAGTTAAGCACACATGTAAGCCTTTGTAGGATGAGGCTAGTAGCCGTAGTTGATCTTTTACTTTCTCTGTGGGCAGCTAATAAAGGGCAACATCACTCATACACAAAACCAATACATTACAAACTGACCAAAGCATTAATAGGTTTTGGAGCAGTGTCTCAGAAACAGATTATTTTAGAGCTGGACAGAAATTTTTAAATGTAAAATACAATCAGGAAAAATTTCAGTGAAATTTTTGCACATTTTTTTCTTCTGGCTTTTGATCAGCTATAGAGCCAATTGCATTTTTTTTTCTAAATTTCAGGGTTTTTTAAAAAAAATTCATTAAATTCCCCCTGCCCCCCCCCTTTTTTTTTTTACCCATTCTCGTTTAAGTCAGACACAGGAGGTTGTGATAAAACTGCTTCCTGACTCTGTGATCTGTTCCTCCTCGGCCCTGGCACATAAGCAAATTATAATACCAGTGAGCTGTTGAAACTCTACGCACAACAGCCAATCAAAATTCACAAAGTAAATATGGAGTAGATCAGGCTTATGACAGTTGTTAAAATGCCGGGAATAGAACCCAGGTCTACAAAACCTGGCAAAGCTGATATTCCTATAGAGCCACCAAGAGGCTATGCAGAGGCACAGCCAGGGAGTACTGTGGAGAGTAGGCACTGTAGGACATACCATCCATGAGACCCAGAGTGACAGTACCCTGTGGCCCTCTGATTGGCCAAGTATCCCTACTTAACCCCAGGGGTTGCCCCAGGAAGTTGTCTAGGCCATCACACAGATCTTAGCCTACTGCAATGTCAGACCTTGCCTTATTGCCCGATTTCTGGTCTCTGACTTCAGCCTGACTCTGACACTGATTCCTCTCTCAATTCTACTACTCTCAGTTTCATACTACCTCTGATCTCTGCTTTGTGATCCCAGCCTGACTTTGACTCTTGTTTATGGGACTTGGCCTTGCAATTCCTCCAGCTCCTGCCCCGTGACTCCCATCCTTGGTAGGCAGACCTCAGCCCAGCTGTGACTGCTAGGCCAGATTGCCTATGCCCTGGCCCCTTACAACAGTATACCTAGTAGAAAACCTCACTAAAGTGTTGACTGCTCAGCTATGTGTCATCACACAATGAAACTATGCAATGAATCATGGGACACAACTGTACCTGTCCTATGCTTCTGTGTGTTCCAAATCCATTTGAACTTGTTCATAGAGTGGTTGTTGAGAGTGGTGCCATTTAGTAGTATTTTCCCTATGAGATAAGGAGATGTTATGTCATGACATTGTGTCCTGTTTCCTCTGTGATCCTGTGTCATCAAATATTGCACAACACCTGGATTTGAACTCAGAACTTAGCAATGTTGCATCACAACACCCAAAACAAACAGACGCAGGCAATTCCAGACTGACTTGTGAATTTAAGAACAATTTCAAGCAGTAATACTAAGAGTGGATGCTCTATGTTTAACCTTAGTAGTGACTAAAACTGCTACCATCTGATGGCTGTTTGGTGACCGGTCTCATCAATATGACGGTCTCAGTCCAGTTCCCTGTAGGCTAGTGTCCACTGCTCTGAAAAAAGCACTATTGGCACAGATGTGAAACTTTCCTGGAAATCTTAGTAGAAGCCAACGGCTGGATGGGTCATGGAAAATAAAATCCCTTCTTATGAATCTTATCCCTAGACATGGTCCCTCCAAATCAGGGCACATAGGTGTGGCAGAAATGGAGGAAGCTTACATTATCACTGCCTGTGCTGTAACCGTCCTATAGATAAAAAGAAGGTTTCCGATGTAATCACTGGTGTAACCTTAAAACAGTCATGCAATTTAATCTGTATTAGTAAAACAATTTTCCAATACAGTGATGATCTGTGCCTGCTTCCAACAGGGCTTTAGAAAAGCTCTGGAGGCTGAAGAAATTATACTATGTCAGCTTCTTGCACCAGGCTATGGTCTGTTACATTGGTACCAATTTGGAGAAATCCTATTGAAGTCTGTGGAGTTACTCCAAATTTACCCAGGGTTTCTCTGCACTACCGAAGTTATAGAGGCACAGCTATAGTGCCACAGTTGTGCCACTGTAGCACCCTAGTGTAAACACTTGCCACAGCGACAGAAGGGGTTTTTCCATCACTGTAGTTAATCTACCCCCCTAACAGTAGATTAACCCCCCAAAAGAAGACTTCTTTCAACAATCTAGTACAGTAGTTCTCAACCTATTTACCATTGGGGGTCACATCCGGTACTACTTGTATGGCCCTGAGGATGTCATTTGGGCAGCAGCTGTTGGCTGATTGGGCCGCAGGTTGAGAACCACTGATCTAGTGATATCTACACTGGGGCTTAGGTCAGCTTAACGCCGTATCTCAGGGATGTGAATTTTTCATGCCACTGAGTGACATGGCTAGGTCGATGTAAGTTTTAGGTATAGACCAGACCATAGCATGACAGAGCAGAAAGACCATAAATCCCACCTCTTGTATTCAAGCAAACAATGATGGATGCTATATTTTATTTTCCAAAGTATTATCCTTCACAAATGCAGTCAAACAAGTGGATATGGGATATCTCTGCGATATAACACTTTATCTCCACTTGTCACCTACTTACTGCTGACAAATCAGTATAAATATTTAAAATACTTTAAAATATTGGAGATATCTTGAAACTGTTCAAATAACTGTTGCTGATACAGTTTCTTTCATTTGTAGAGTAGATGGAACAACATTTCTGGTGGGGTTGAATGTGGTGTGGGGAGAAAGATGATGTCTCAATGCATGGGGACAGGAGACCACAAATGGACCCCAAAGTTTCCCTTCACCTCCAAGCTTAACATAGAAAAGGAAGTTGGCAACAATATATTATCCAGGAGCCTCCCTTCAGGAACAAGTAAAGGACAAAATCCTGATTTCCATTACACCAGCAATTGTCCACAGTAACTCCACTGACTCCACTGGTGTAACAAACATCAGAATCTAGCCTGAGTTAGCATCTACTGGGAAAACAGTCAGGTATTGATGAGTTTGGGTCAAATCTTACAGTCCTTTCACAAACAAAATAGCCATTGAAATCAATGCGAGATTTGCCTGGGTGGAAACTGACTGAGGCCTGCAAGGTTTGGTCCTTTTTTTCCCCCCAACATGAACTTACAAGTAAACTTGTTTCAGTCTCACTTTAAATGAGAGATGAGCCTGATCTGAATTCCAGGATCTCAACACAGGCCCCTGCCCCCCCCCCCCATTCTGGATCCATCCCACACACACACTGTTCAAAGAAAGAGCTAAATAGGCTTCATTAGGAGCCTCTTTGTTATTTTAAATGCTCTATCATAGTTGAAATCAGTTGTGGTAGGACTGTGTTTCTGCCCTGCCTGCTAAGAGCTAAAAATCACTGAGAGCTGAAGTCACTTGAGATGGGGCCATGTTTCTGCCCAGCTTGCAAAGATCTGAAGCTTACTTAGAGACTGATGTAAAGAGGTCACAGCAGAGAGGTAGGTGGCAGCAGAAGGTGACTGACAGTTGGTTGGCGAAAGAGTTGCTGGTGAGGCAGAGCGGTGTGGCGAGCTGCCAGCAGGGCGGCTGGCAGAGAGGCATGACGAGAACATGAGCAGGAGG
The DNA here is from genome assembly GCF_009764565.3 of Dermochelys coriacea. Classification (NCBI taxonomy): domain Eukaryota; kingdom Metazoa; phylum Chordata; order Testudines; family Dermochelyidae; genus Dermochelys; species Dermochelys coriacea. The sequence continues at coordinate 91,388,902 of NC_050073.1, read as the reverse complement.
CCAGCAGGAGAGGCCAACAGGCAGCTGGCAGAGAGGGCCAGAGCAGAGCCCCACAGAGAGGGGTGACAAGTGAGTGCCCAAGTAGCAGAGTGAGTAAAGTGCCTCTTTACCTCCCCTCCACCCAGGGTAGGAAGTGAACTCTGCATATGTACCTCTGAACTCTGTGTCTGCACTGACCAAGGACAGCAACTGTGAGTGGGATGCAGAGAAGGGTCAGGCACATGAAAGGAACTTTTGGGTTTCTGGACTTAAGAACCTGAGGGGAAAAGGACACTGCCCAACTTACTTGGGGGTAGGTCTTTTGCTCATGGTTTATGTTTGTGGTGTTTTCCCAAATTAACGCCCAGTTACTTCCCTCCTTTTATTAAAAGTTTCTTTTCTACACTCAGACTCTGCGCTTCCGAGTGGGGAAGTATTGCCTCTTAGAGGTGCCCAAGGGTGGTGTGTAATTTTCCCAGGTTACTAGTGGGTGTTTGAGCCAGTTCTGTGTTGTATCAATGGAAAGGAACCCCTAGATATTGAACCTGGCCCCGGTTGCTGCTGGCTTTATCATTCCTGACTCACAGCACCCTTCCCATTTCAGTGGTAGAGAAGTCACATGTGTGCATAGTGCTTTGAATGCTCTCCGTTAGTAGCTTTCAGTGGGAAATGCCCACTGGACACACTAACCAGAATTATTAACAAGGAGTTGGGTGAGGCCATACTTTGGAAAATGCGGGGGATATATCTCATAACTTCAGCATGTCCCCAATTCCAACTAGTCTTCTCCTGAGTGGATACTGGAATCTCCCACCAACAAAGGAATAGATTTTAACTGTGTTTCGGAAAAGTAATCATGCTGTATATTATGATAAATCATACACATCTTTCTGCCTGCTGGCTGAGGTCAATGGTCAGCAAGGTCAATGGCTCAATCCTGATCAAACCACAAATTTAAAAGATTGGTGCTCTCTTCTTGAATCTCTAGTGAAGGTTCATGGACATCATAAAACCACCAATCACTTAAACACCATTGGCAGTGTTAATTTTACCATTTTTAATTTCCTCTTTTAAAATTCAGCACTTCCCATTCAGCTGTGCTTGCTACAGTACATAAAGTGGGCCTGATTATTTGTTTTTAAGAGGAGCCTCTGACTATGCAGGTACAATTATTTGTGGGTTTAAAATCAGAGGCCAGCTCCATACCATTAAAGCATCAACATTTATCATCCTGTAGTATTTGACTTTATAGCAGTATTTTCTATACTTAGAATAAGGTCCATAGTAAGATGTCAGATGAATGCAGTAGAAAAACATAGATAGATATAGCTGTCCATAGGATAAAAACAGCTGACTTTCCAAGTTGCCTAAGAATTGCTATAGTGGATCAGACCCAAGGACCATCTAACCCAATATGCCATATGATTCAGTGGAAAATATAAGAACCCTGAAGTAGGCAGATATGGAGTAATCTGGGCCCCTTCCCCCCCCCCCCAGATCTCCTCCTGACTCCAATAGTTAGAGATTGGCTTAAACCCTGAAGCACAAGGTTAAATATCCCTTCCAAATTTTTTGTTGTCATTAATTATAACTGTGGGTATTCATGATACCCATAATATTGTCCAGTCTCTTTGTGAATTTTCAGTTTTTGGCCTCAACAACTTCCTGGGGCAGTGAGTTCCACCGTTTAATCACACATTGTATGAAAAAAATATTTGCTTGTTTAAGTTTTCAATTTCCCACATTTTAATTTTTTACAGTGTATTATATTAGTGTGTACATACTTGTGCTATATCCTGTTTTAAAATTGCAACTTTAAACAGAAGCTCTGGATATATTTTAGCTAATTGCTATAAAATATAACAACTCAATTTATATAAGAGCAGTAAAGGCAAGTGGTACAATTATGCTGGGTACACTGAAAGAAAGAGAGTTCAAGGCATATGGGCTTCATCCTTGTACCCAACACAGTACATCTGTGGCTTCCAAATAACTGCTGTAGCTGCCCAGCTCTTATTGTGCACTTTACCCATTTTGATCTCTGTAAATTGATTCTATTTAGAACATGGACTTTGTTTCTTATCAATATATTTATGGGGCCCAATCCTGTGAGATGCATTTCTGGGAACTGAGGGTACTTAGCACTTTGCAGGATGAGGCCCATATTTATGTCCTCTCATTTTAAGTATGGTAACAATCAGAAAAGTAACTTTAAGAATGACATTGCAGGGTTAGATGTTTATACTTTCCCATTGATTGCAGAACAAATTTACAAGCCAAAAAGATGATTTTTTCCCCCAACTGCTAGTACCTCATACTCATCTGAGGGTCTGAAAATTCAGCAAGGGTCTGTCTGTCACTTTGACATTATCAATGAACATTTCGCAACTGGAATTAATCTGACAATTCAGTTGATGTTGCATGATGCTGAAAATAATCTGTCTCCCTCTCCTGTCACTCTGTTGGCTCTGCAGGGCTAAGTGGAGTAAAAACTAGATTTTAATCAGCAGCTATGACTTGGAGCAACAAAAGGAGCAGATAAGTTGAGTATGAAGGTGCCGCTGTAACAGTCATTTTTCTGATTATTACTGCACTTTAAGGGGAAAAAAAACAATAAATGGAGTTAATGCTAAAAATTACCATGAAAAACCTATTTCACCTCAAGTTAAGGGACAGTGAGGTTACTGATTCTCACAAAGTGAATAGGGAAATTGCAGCAGGTAATGGGCCTAACAGATGATCTGAGTGCATTTAAGCAGATAAATTAGACAGAACATTAAAATTTATAACCGACCTAAAGTTTAATTTCTTTAAAAAAAAAAAAAAAAAAAAAGTTAGAGCCACTTTTCCAAGCTGTGAAACAAATGAACAGGTTATCTGCAAAGCGCTCTATTGTCTAAACAAACAGGGCCAATTTATTTCCAGTGTAAGCTCATTGCAGCCAGGGAAGTTACACCAGAGAGAATGTTTAACAGTTTCTAGAAAGAAGGCCTTTTATATATTATGCAGCTATTCATATGGAGACACTTGCTTTTTTCTTTCTCAGCAGATGTGTCATGCAGTTTGACATCTGCTGCTTTTCCTGCCAAGCCATCTCTCCTGCTTTAGCTGATGGCTAGACAAGTGGTGTCAGGAAAGTATTCTGTGTGCCTGTTTGCTGAAACCAACAGTGGGAGCCAGCAGTGCTGGACAATGCTAAGTGACCTGGGACTATGAGGAGAGGAGTTCCTGGTCTCTCTAGATCAGTGGTTCTCAACTGTGGTCCACCACTTGTTCAGGCAAAGCCACTGGTGCGCCGGGCCGGTTGGTTTACCTGCTGTGTCTGCAGCTTTGGCTGATCGCAGCTCCTACTAGCTGCGGTTCGCCACTCCAGACCAATGGAGGCTGCGGGAAGGGCAGCCAGCATGTCCCTGAGCCCGCGCCGCTTTCTGCAGTCCCCATTGGCCTGGAGCGGCGAACCGCGGCCAGTGGGAGCTGCAATCAGCCGAACCTACGGACGCGGCAGGTAAACAAACCGGCCCGGTGCGCCAGGGGCCTTCCCTGAACAAGCGGTGGACCACAGTTAAGAACAACTGCTCTAGATGTAGGAGGTTTAAGCTGATATGTGATGTCTTGCCCAGAGACCATCCAAGCTTGCAAAGATAGGATATGCTTATTCCCTTGTTCTCTTTCCTTCTGCCAAAGAACTGTATGTCTGTCATGTCTCATTTCTTTATTGGAGGGATAACGGGATTAGACCATGTACATGTTTTAACAGCACCTAGCAGAAGGCCTGACCTTATTGCCCGCTAACGGGTACCATGATATAAATATTCAGTAATAATTAACAACAACAACGGAGTGACTCACTCGTAGAAACAAAGTTAAACTGAGTGAAAAATCTGTGATCAAGAAGAATGTCCCCTCCTCCCATCATGGTGGATACCACAGATACTAGAGGAGGCAGAGCCAGTTTCTTGAGGGTCAAGCAGGAATAACTTGTAAATATCAGCTGGATGCATCCCACTGCATCCATTTCCTGCAGTTTTGGACTTCAGCCTTTCCTATCTCCTACTTTTCTTATCTTGCCCCTAGCAATACCTCTCCCACTTCAGTGGCAGGACACTGTGTAACCTTACTTTCATCTGTACTGTCATAGTTTGTTTTCATAGCATGTACCCATTGATCCTTCTTTTAAACCCTCTTGCATACAAGCTCAAGGGATAACCTCACAGCACAATGTATCCAGGTTCTTTCCTTCCCCCACCTCTGCCCCTCCATACCAAATGGATCACCTTTTCCATACAACTAGAGGAGAGAATCACTTGCCAGACCATGGTCTATCCTAGTCCTAGTGTGAAGGAATTTCAACAAAGTTGAAGCTCTTCATCATCTAGATCTGTTCTGCAGGCACAAAAACTGGGCCACCCATAAAGCCAGACAGCAAACTCCCAGCATTTCTTGGCAACTTGTTCTTCCTGGAGCTACTCAATATTTATTTCCCACCCTGTAATTCAGACATTATAGGGTGACCACTAACCTCCTGGAGTTGCCAAGAAATACAAACTCACAGATTTAGAGCAGTAAACCTGAGGGGAAACTATTCCTCCGCAGGCCTCTGGCGCTCGGCTCCTTCCTAGAAGTTCTCTCTCCCTTGTTCCACTCTGAGGGTAGAGTGCAGATATTTAATGAGGCAATATCCAGTTGTGCAGCTCCAATTTACACAGAAAACAGATGCATTACACTGGATGTCCTGCTAGAGAGTAATCTAGCCCTTCACTGTGCCATTATACCAGCTGCATGCTCTTCAGAGTTACCTGGCAACAACACCATATGACTTCTAATGTAGTGGATGGGCACTAGGACAAGCCATAAAGTCCTGGAGCCATGCACATGAGCAGTAAAGCTCCCAGTTTATGTAACTCACTATTTTAGTCTCACTGCCTTGAAAAAAGGCTCCCTGCCCAGTAACCTAGAATACAACAGGAGCAGGGATACAAAGGGGACAGTGTATCTTTGAATGTACAACAAACAAGAAAGGTTCTTGGCTTGTACGAAGTGGGTGTGCTGCCTCTTACAGGGTGGGATATATCAGACAATGTGTGCGCAAGTATGTGCTCTGAAACTTTTTTTCATTTTCCTTTGATTCTGCACTGACACTAGTGAGAATACTAAATTGCAGTTATGCTTCAGGGCATAAGCTGATCAGCTGCTGAGGTCACAACACAGCGTTTGCACAACTAACTACCCAATGTAAGAAACAGAATAATGTGGACCCTTGGTCTGTGCCAATGTTTACAATTCTTAGGTTCCTGTACAGTATCTCAAATTCCTCCTAAATTTTTGGGAACCACAGGTGCATCACTGGGATCACTCATGGAGTAGAGATGGCGATGTAACTTAATATGGGGCATGTAGAACAAAGCAAAGCTATCAGCAAGTACAGCTTGATTCTGTGCAATGTCATAGCCTTAAATAAACTGTGCATATGGAGAGACATTTCATATCTGATTCCAGTGTATTACTACGTGCCAACCTTAAAAGGCACGAAAAATCCCAGAAGGAATAGATCTTGGCATGATCAAACTCATTTGCAATACATCCCATAATTAAGGACTTTAAAAGAAAAAGAGGTAGGTTTTGTCAAATGTATTATTAAAGCATAATGGGGTCCCTGAGGTCCCAATTAGGAAACTGATTAAAAATGTTTGAGTTAAAAGAAGCTGCAGGTAGGGATTTCTGCTCTCAACTGTCTAGCATACTGATGGAACTGCAGTTCCAGCTGGGAGGAAAAGCACAGGCCAGGCACATGTCTTGCAGGCCAGCAAGGGGCTCTCTGACTGTTGGTGCTCTCAAAATGTTGGCGCTCCAGTCTGAATAAAGGATGAGTCATAATGCTAGCAATGACAGGCAATAAAGAAGGAGGTCATAAACTGAGGTACGATAGGCACATTCTGATTGGCAGGTAGAGATGGCAGGGGTGGTATAACTGGAGCTGTGCAACATAATTGTAATACAATGTGGTTTTGTTACAATGTGAAATGCAGGCTAGGTTCAATTCGCAATCCTAACAAATCTATGGCCAGGATTTCAGAGTGGCTTGGGTTCTGCACAAGTCCAGGGCAATTTGAAACAAAGCCCAGGGTCCAAGTTTCAGAACGGGCCTTCGGTTTGGAGCAAGTCTGGGCTGATTTTTACCTTTGTGTAGAAACCACAGGAATTCTTGGTTTCACAGGTTTTGTCCCCAAAACAGGGCCCAAACCTTAGTGGTTTTGGCTGAGTGTCACTTTGATTTTCAATTGTTTCTCAGGCCCACCCAGAAACACTAAGACTGGCTCTGCTTAGGGTAATGTTGAGCCCGGGACTAAGGAGGCCATTGGTGATTCAGGCACCTTCTGTGCTGTGGGTGTATCTGCCATTGCTGTGGGGGCAGTTGGTGAAATGGGAGCTTCCCACCTATATGCAGTATGTAGTGCACACTCATTACCCCTGCCAGCTACTTGTGCCCACCTCTGCCTCCCTGCCCAGTCAAGACCTAGAAGAGCTGCTACGGGGAAGGAGCCTGGTGACCTGCCTCTTCCTAACCCAGTCAACAATGCCACAACCAGAGGCATAGGAAAATCTGTCCGCCACCCTGCTGCTGTTGTGAGGAGCAGCAGCCTAAAGGGGACCCATTTAAAGAAGATTCTCTGCAATGCTGGGAAGGAGGGCATGTGGGGAGGAGTGTGGATGGAAGCATTGATGGATTTAATAAATTGCAGGGAATGGGGTAGAAAAAGAGTCTTGATCTGATGGAGAGGGGATGGGGGAAAAGAACAAGGAACTGATTCACTGTTTTGGAAGGAGAAAAGAAGGGCATTTCACCCAGGGAATGTCACTTTTATTACTAAAGTGAGGAAAGTTACTGTGTGAATAAGTGTTTGCAGGATTGGGGCCTATGAGAGGTGCAAAGGCAGGGACGGTATTGAATTGGTTCACATGTTTCTGATGACACAAGCTACAAGGAAAATGAAGTTATTTTTTAAACTCCTGCTCTATTACTAATAAAAACAACAGTTCTATGTAGTCTCCTGGAAAATAAAATGAATCGTAAAGGTCCATGAGAATGGCATGATCCAGACACTTATGCTGAGCACATTTTCCAAGAAGGGATTCATTCCCTGTCTCTCCTTCTGAAGACTCTATGATTTCCCTGGATGCCCATTGCTATCACACCTCTCTCACCGCCACATTCAGCTTACAGAAAGATTTTGTTCGGTTTACAAACTGGCTGTTGCCCCCAAAGGCATGCCATGTATGAAAGGAATATAAATGCACAAGAGTGAGGAAATTCATAGTTATGACTCCCACAGCAACCGTAACTCAGCCCCTTGTGCATGTGCAGTGGTTTGTAATACAGAATTTGCTGTTAAATGTATGCCTTGTTATACCCAGTGCATTATGGTGTATTTGAAGGTTTAGTTGTTTTACAGCTCAGTAGTAGTACTGTCTCTTACTCTCTTGATCACCATTCAGGCCCTATCATGACCCCTGTACATAGGTACTGTCAGTGCTCAGGGGCCCTCCCATGGAATTGGTCTCTTACAAATCCTTCTGGTGAAAGGAAGATTCCGGTGGCATAAAGACAGGAATGGTCTAATGCCACCTCCATAGGCTAGTGTCAGGGAATGGCTTACATTTAGTTTTGTTCCTTCTTGTTTGTTTTTTTCCTCCCCCCAATCTGAAATAAGTCATTCACACTGAAAGTGCAATTTCACACAAAGTGCATTTTGCTCTTGTACAGAAAACATAGCAATGCTCACATAATTATTCCCCTATAGCCACAGCATTGTTCATCAAAGTTGGCTGAAATTTTTTTGACAGAAAAATTTTCCCACTGGGGTTTGCCAAAAACAGGGGTTTGGGTTTTTTTCCCCCAATACAAAGTCTTGGTCTGGCTTACATAGTTTGATTAGGAATTTCACAACAACACATTTTTCATTTTGTTTGGAATTGTATTTTTTGTTTTGTTTTTAAAAATGGAAACCAAACACTATTTTTATTCAAATCTAATCTAAACCAAAGTTTCTGTTCAAATTGAAATTTCTGCACAAATCCAATGAAAATAAAGTATTTTCAATTTCCTGAAGAAAAAAACAAAAGCATCCAAGGAAACAAAATAATTTTTTGACTCTCTCTACTGTAGCTTCTTGGTACTGAGTAATTTTAGGGAATCTACAAGAGCAACTGTATTTCTCTGGGGCTTATTATAAGGGAAATGGGGGAAAGTAAATTATTACACAGTGAAATAACTGCACACATTTATTTCCATGACTGTTGTGACATTCAAAAGATGGTAATAAATAAATAAATTAGAAGAGTTTAATGTTAGAGGTTGAGCACTAGGAATGAGTAAGAGACTGCATTTAAACAACTTTTTTGTGGCTATTGTGGTAGGTCTGGAGAAAGACTCTCTAGCTGAAACACTGACATTTTGTGATTGCTTCCTCACTCAATAAATGTAAGTATCAATTATCCTAAATGGACTGGTCTATCTGGAGTGCACATGCACTGTTTGTAATGAACTCCACGTCCTGGTGTCTGGCCTAGTGATAAAGGGTGTGTCTATACAACAAGCTGGATTCTGCAGCTGCAAGCCTCAGAGCTCAGGTCTACTAAGTCAGGTCCATGACTGCGGCTCTGAGGCTCTCCCACAATACAAATAATAAATTATAATAAATGGTTCTCAGACCCCTGTTCTAGCTATACTATATACTCTAGCTATATACTTCCAGCTATGGCTTCTTTTTTCTGCCAATCAGATTTGTTTCCTCTCTGAGGTCAGTCCCCTGTGAGTTAAATCACATGATCCGATGAGGACCTGCTCCCTGCCTGGATGCAATGAATTGACTGCAAGTCTGCAGTGTTAATCATTCAAAATTTTGCAATGGCAGAATTGCTCCAAGTGACTTGTTTTATTAGTGCCCAATTTATATTAATTCCATATGCTGTGGTGTATTAATATCTCTCCTGTCTTCAGAAATAAAAAATTTGATTTATCGGTTAGCTCTTTATGCTGCCAGCATTTAATTGCACGTGGGTTAATTGTTAAAGCTCTGAGGGAGCTTTATGAAGGGATCAATCCTTTTATTGCTGTAGTAATGAGCTTCTAATGGTTGGCTGGATAGACTTCCTAGCCTTCCTAAAGAGAGGTTTTAGCCTCCCACTTCCTCTACCTGTTAATCACTGGTCTCCCTCGACAGCAGATCAAGGGCGAAACAATTGCACTACTGAAAAGAGGGAGCAAAAATGAGAATCACTGCAGCTCATTAGTGCTGCTATACAAACATCAGGAGGGAAAATCATTTCCTACAATGCTTTAAAAAATGGACACTGGGTGGCTCAGAACAATGGTAAGGGAGAGCAAGTTTTTTTCCTCTAGTTCATTGATTCAAAGCCCATCCCTAGTTAATAGTGACCCAAAGCCATTATCATCTGACGGCATGTAGAGAACCTCGCTTTAAGGGAAGCAGCATCTCATGAGTGCCTCCACATTCATATCCCCCATCTGTGAAACCAAACCAACTGATTCCACAGCCCTCCCAGACCCAAGAGCCCTGGAGAAAGGGAATGAAACTGGAGAACAGAGATCTCCTGTAGCTATCTCCCTGAGGTTTCCTTTAATACCACTAATGATCCCTGGAGCCATGTACAGTATCCTATCATACAGCTTGTATCTACTGCTGAATGTGTAAACTTGTACAAGTATAAAATGGCACCCCTAATTTAAAAGGGTACAAAAGTATTTCCTCATCAGACTGTAAACCACATGTTTATCTACAGGTATATATGGTACCAAAAGTTCACCCATCCCACCTGGGGTGCAGTCCCTAAGTAGCTGAGAAGGATCCCCTCTTTCCATTAGTATGAAAAGCTTAAAAGCTCTGCCCAAGTGATGGGGTGTGAGAGGGAGCAGAGCTTGGGCTTTCCTTCTCCATCCTGAGGTAAGAGGACCAACCTTTCCCCAGCACCACTGATTTCCCTTCTCTGGTCTCGGGTTTGGGCAGCCCAGGTGGGACTGATTTTTTTTTTTAATATAAACTGACCTCCCCCCCCCATCCAAAATTTCAGAAGAAATGGTAGATTGTACATGACTACTATATGGGGAGCTGGTCATGACCCCCTCTACTCAGGATACCTAACACTTTCCATTATAAAAAATTCTTGCAACTTTTTCTTTGAGAAGCTCCTGCACCTCCATTGCTTGCAGCAAACCTTTAACATCTGGCAGGGAGAAAGCCCTCAAGCTAGGGAAGTGCCTTTTCTTTTTCCCATCAAATTCCATTCAGCTTTTGCCGAGTTACAAACTGTTAACAATCCCCATTCCCTTCCCTCACGAATACTGTGGCAACCTGCTAAAATAACTACACACAAACGTTCTGGGTTCATTACACCATTGATTCAGCAGCAATGACACAGTACTGAGAATGCCTGGAAGTTATTGGAGAAGCTGTAGTAGGAAAGATGGAAAGAGAAGTACTTGGGGCTCCCCTCCAGACCCAGCACATGCCCCCCAGGATATCTCCTCTGGATTGCCCCATTCATGTGATGCAGGAACTAAAGAGAAAGTGCCAAGTCAGGGTCGCTGCATTATAAATACTCCTAAGCCCAGCACTTGGCCCCTTCAACTCGCTTTCCAGCCCCAAAGGAACAAGGGTGGGAGCTCTCTGAACTCCTGGTGGGAGACAGACAGCTAATCGGGGATAGGCTCCTTTCCCACATATTCTGGTTCACCCCCAAATTCTCAGAAAGGCCACTCAGCAGGCACCCTCTGTCCCTCTCTCTCTCCCTCCCATAATGGGAAACATGTCCACTTCCTGCATTTCCTCTCCCTGTTCCAGGAATGAGCCCTAGAGTACACAGCTCCCATCCCAGGCAGGCATTAAGGACTGCTTCCTAACACTGAGCCTGACGACACATTCTGTCAAATGGTCTGGAGACCCTGTTACTGTTAAGACCAAGAGTCTTTTCTCCGTGAGGATTTCAGCCCTCATTGCCATGATTTGTCTGTTCTGCCAGCAGGGCAATGAGACAACTTTGCCTGTTGCTGCCTTCCAAGATGTTTATTGATCTGTGGATTCAATTAAAATGGACAGCAATTGTGCTAGCTTTTCTTTGCAAGCAAACAGGGAGGGGAGCGAAACACATCACTGTGAAATTAACACTGGCTCCATACAACTGCCTACTGTGTCCCAGTGGAAGTGTAATGTACAGTCCACACAGAGTACAGGTGGTTACCTAGCAATCAAATGAGTCAGCTTTCTCATTGGGTTTCAGACTCCAGTCTGCAGACCTCTTCATCCCTTTCCTTCTTCAGGAAAGATGTATTTATTTTCAATTTGCAGGAGATTATGTGTACCTGCTTATAGACAAGAAGCCCTGGTTTGCGGCTGGGGGAGGGGTTGCACCATGTTCTTAAAAAGAAAAGGAGTACTTGTGGCACCTTAGAGACTAACAAATTTATTAGAGCATAAGCTTTCGTGAGCTACAGCTCACTTCATCGGATGCATTTTGAAGTGAGCTGTAGCTCACGAAAGCTTATGCTCTAATAAATTTGTTAGTCTCTAAGGTGCCACAAGTACTCCTTTTCTTTTTGCGAATACAGACTAACACGGCTGCTACTCTGAAACCATGTTCTTACACACTCTGTCACAAACCCAGTATTCCCTTTGCATTTGGACAGTATCTTTCCTGATCAGAGACTACAAACACAGAGATGGACAGAGACAAAGAGCCCTTTGAAGAACTAGCCATTTTTTTCTGGAGGAATCTAGAACACTAACACTACACTTTTCTAGAAACCCCCAGACAAGAAGAGGAACATGAACATGGTCATTACAATTCTGCTTCATACCAATGGCCATTTTAAATTTCTTGTGGCAGTGACAGCAGGATTCAGACCTCCCTTTTTCAAAAGCTCAGGACTTTGCTGCTTAAGCTAAAGGAGAATCTTCTTTAACTATTAGCCTTATAGCACCTATGACACACTTGATGAGGTCTAATTATTCCAGCCAGCAGACTCCAGCAGTGGCACATACACATTAGCAATTGATTGCAATTCTAGGCTTCAAAATATGCAAAGTTAAATGTGAATATATATTTACTCCATGTAAAGAAAATATATTTCAGTGAAAGTTCTGTGTTAGACTGGTTGTAGTAACTACAACTAGAGATTGCATGGCATTCTAGGGCTGATGGGTTCTATGAAGGGAGACACAACCTGGCTGTTTGCTTAGCAGCACTAATGTCTCATTTCTTGACCTGGCCCAGACCTGTGTAAATTGAAAGATTGTCCCTTCCGTCATCAGAAGTTAGTCCAGTAAGAGATATTACCTCATCCACCTTGTGTCTCATTTGCTGGTGATTTTCTTGTGTGTGTTCCTGAAAGCAATCAAGCTACATCTCCCTCTATAATCAAACCCAAATATCACATAGATTTGATACACAATTTGTACAGAAAGCATATATGCCTTTGTAGAATCTGAGACAGCAGGGCCCAGAACAGAGATACCCAGCATCCTTTTACAGGACTAATCTTCTCATTCCTGTATCTGAGAGCAAAGGCTGTTTTATATGCTGCGTGCTGGCTAACAACATGAAAGGACTCTGTATTTTTAAAATGAAACTGGCTCTTTATTAAGAGGTCTATATCTATATGCTGTAACTGCAGCTATCATGAAAGCCATGTGCACCCAGATTAACTTTCTAGTGCCTCCTCCAAACACTTCCCTCCTGCAACTTGTGCTCCTCCCTCCAAGTTCCATTCAGGTTACTACAAAGGCTACTCTCCCGCCACTCTCCCGTCTAAAAGCAGCCAAGGATCCAAAGAGAGTCTTAAAGTCTGTTCCTTACCAAAAAAGACACAGACAAATCCTCTATAATGAGGAAGGCATGTCTTACTCATTCCAACTCCTCTGAATATTTTCCCCAATCAACATCACTGCCATTTCACCTGGATTCAGCCTTAGGCAGCCGGCTCTCTCACTCAGGCTCCACTGGAAAACAGAGCAACTGCTTATCTGGAACCAAATAGGAAATCTAAAGCTGAGTGTCATCAGCCTGTTGTTGGCATTGCAGCCCAAATTTTCATTCTCAGCAGCTTCACATGCACATTGGACAGGGAGACAGAAAATAAATGTGTGGTACCATAGACAGATAGGTACTGAGAACAAATAGATGGAGAGCTAGTCCAAACTTAATATTATTATAAATCATTTAATTAAACAAAAAAAAAACCCAACAGTTTTCTCTGGATTAACCATTCCTTTTCAGTATTTGCAACCCAAATATTGCAACATTGGGAAAACCTGAAACTGATTCTTCTCTTTTTATTGTTCAGAGTTAAGTGTAAAAAAAAAAAAAGTAAACAAACAGCAATAGGGGAAAGTAAATGAGATTTTTAAGATTCTTTCAACATTAATCACCTTTACTATTAACAGTAACACAGGCAAGAAAATCTGCTTCTTAAAAAACATCAACTTTAAACTCTTTAAAGAATGATGTGGTGGTTTCTCTGAGTTTCTCATATTGCTGAGGGAGGCCATGAGCCTGATCGCCCTCGTACTGTGCTACCTGTATTCTTTTGTTTTTAAGTAGGCACCATGAGTTAAGTGCAGTAACATATGGGGTTTCTGGTGAATTTCTAGTCCAGTCAAGTTATCTTTTCTCATTTCAGATCCACACATGGCAGTTTGCTCAATATCCACTAAAAGTATAAAAACAAGAGTATTTGTTTATACATATAGCGCCCCCTCTCCACCTGGTTACCTCTTTTAATGCCAATCTGCTTACAGGTTTTGATGGACAGGTCAGGGATCTTTTGGATCCCGCCATCCACTCAGCGGGAAGTATCTTCTTTCTTTTTTTCCTATGAAATTATTTGGCGGTGCCTCCACCTCCTCACTCCTTCCTGGCAGGAGCAGTTTGGGTAGAAAATTCTAACTAAAGAGTAATCCCCACTTACTTGCCAGATAGTTGGAGACTTCCAAGAAATAACACAAACAAACACAATAATTATATTAAACAGGAGACAAATACAACATAACAGAGTAAAACACTATTTTTAGGGTCACCAGTGCCCACACTGCAAATACCTGTGACTTGATGTAGCAAATGTAAAATTAGCGTCCCATTGGTACACATACTTTGCTGGGGCCCTTGATGACCTATAACCACAAAATTCTTCTCTGCAGTGGTTTAGCAGCGTGGCTGACTGGGTTCAGTACAGCCCAAAGGACTCAAGTGGGAGAAGGTGGTAAATCCATCTACAGGTGTAACATGCAGCAGGTTATAAAATCCTCAAACCCTTACTCCCTGGCTTGAGAACACAGTTCAGGGAGTAGAGGATCCCCAGAACAAATTCCCTGACTAACTAACTAAACGATGGTGCACTCACAAACTCCATGAATGACCCTCAGATTCAAAGATGACGCTGGACTCCTCAGTCACTGCAGAAGGGCTGCTCTCTGCTGGCAGGGATCCTCAGGCAGGAATCAGGCTGCGTTGGTCCCAGGATTTCCCCTCACCACAAAGGGGTGCAGGGCTCACGGTGTAGGTTACACAACTACACTAACATCCAAACAGTAGCCTCCTAGCCCAGCCTCCAGTCACACACTCAGCAGGCAGCTTCTCTGGACTAGCAGCCAGAGCAGAGCTGACCATGTGGTGACTGGTCTCACCTAGGGAGTTGGAGGGCAAACTCAGCCTGGCTGGGAAATTTCCCAGCAAATGCTACAAATTGGGACTCATCAGTGGGGAAGGAAAAAACCCAGCTGAGGGGTCTGCTGTCAGGTCCCTAGAGGCCTGTTCTCAGGGAGAACCCTGCATGCAGTCCTGAGACGCTCCAGCTCCACACACAGACAGCCCTGCCCTTTTCCTGGCTGGCTCCAGACTGACTGCCAAATGCCTTCTCCCTGGGAGGGCCTCTCACTCCCTATTGGTTGCTGGGCAGACTTTGAGTCTGCCTTGGCTCCCCCTCCCTACCAGGGACAGTGCGCCTCTCCCTGAGCCGCCAGCAGACAGAGTCCCAGGAATCTATGTAATCTCCTTGGGGGTTACATACAGAAATGTCAGGCATTAGCACTATTGTACACAAGATGAATAAGCAGGCCTTTTGCATACATCTTTTGATGTCCTTAATCATTCAGATAGGGGAGAGAAAATAAAAGATCTGGTAATGCAATGTTTTTCTTTAATACTTCGAATGATCAATACTGAGTGAAATCCCATTGCAGGTATGGTGGGGCATTTGTTTTAGATAAATGTTGTTGCTGTTGTTTTCCAAAATAAGATAAAACGGAGACAGGGCTGGCCTTACCATGAGGCAAACTGAGGTGGCCGCCTCAGGGGCCAGACTGTCAGGGGTCGCCACTAGGACCCAGAGTGTAGAAAATTGTGTCTACTGCTGGTGCATATGTATTCTCTCTGCTCCAGCTGCACAGAGAGGGTGGAGCGCTGTGCTGGAGGAAGGAGGGCACAAGAGACATAACAGGCAGGCAGGAGAAAAGGTGAGAGGGAATAAGAGAAAGCAGCAGGAGCTGCAGGGAGAGAGAGGAGGAGGAGCCTCTTATGTCCCTCTCTAGCACCCCCAGAAGCCTGGACTGATTAACACCAGCTTCTCAGGGAGTTTCCTGTTTCCTGCTGCTTCCCTGAACCCACTTGAGGAGAACAGGCAGTCAACTGAAGTAGTAGGAGCCAGTTAGGCCCTTAAGACGCTGATATCTTCCCTCGCTCAGGCCCTGCTACTAGCCTGCTTATTTGTCCCCTTCAGCTGAGTGTTGAGAGCCACTATAGCTGGCACAGAACAGCAGTCATGAGTGAAAGAAGAAAACGCCCCTCTGGGGCAGCATTCAGAAAAAGAAAGAAAGCAAAGGAAGCTTTTCTATCTAGGCAGGAAGGAGCTCTCCTGAGATACATAGACACAAATATTCATGGTGAGCTCTTCCGGCCCCAGTAAGGATGTGAGTGGTGAGGAGATGCCTGATCTTCCAGTTAGTCAGAGTGCAGGTGACTGGCAGCTACTGCAACATCCATATCTCCATCTCAAATGGATGTAACCATGCACATTCCTGAAGAGAAGTGTAGATCAGAGAAGAGTGTGGTGGAGGCGCAAGAAACGGTTGCTGCTGAGTTTAGTTCCCTAAGTCTAGATGACCCAGGTCTGTGAACCCACTTGAGCAGTAGCCTGAGGGACTTCCTTGTACTACATGGGCCACAGCAAGTGAAAAACTTCATGTTCCCCAAAGACAATGAAAATAGAAGTTTCCATCCAATGCATTACTGGCATGAAATTCCTGCTGGTGACAAAGTGGAGCGGCCATGGCTTATGTACTCAAAAACACAGAATGCTGCATACTGTTTTTGTTGCAAACACTTCCAGTCTAATGTTCCAGCCACATTGGGTTCTACAGGAACAAAGGACTGAAAAAATCTGGCTAGAAATCTGGCATGCCATGAGAAGGCAGCAAATCACCAGAGAGCATTCCATATGTGGAAAAGGCTTGAGATGAGACTAAGGTTAAAGGCCACCACAGATGATCAACATCAAGAGAAGATCACATCAGAATCTCTTTACTAACAAAATGTTCTGAAAAGGCTCATTGCCACTGTGAGAATGCTTGCTACCCAAAACCTAGCACTGCGTGGCACTTCAGATCAGCTGTATGTGCCGAACAATGGAAACTTCCTTAAAATTGTGGAGCTGATGACTGAGTTTGATGCTGTACTCCAGGAGCATCTAAGAAGAGTCACCACCCAAGAAATGTACACACACCACTACCTTGGAAAAACAGTTCAAAATGAGATCATACAGTTACTGGCCACAAAAGTCAAACAGAAGATTGTAGCAGATCTGAAGTCAGCCAGATACTACCCCAAACAACAATTCAAAGTTGAATTCTTTAACCAGGTGCTAGATTGTGCAATACAGTCAGTTGAAGAACGTTTCATGCAGCTCAAGGAACACAGCAGTATATTTAGGATGTTGTATGATATTCCAAAACTCCTCACTGTACCTGAAGAAGACCTACACCAGCAATACAGGGCACTAGAGACAATGTTGACACATGATGACATGCGCAATATTGATGCAAGTGATTTAGGTGATGAACTGAAAGCCCTTTCAAGATACATTTCAGCAGAATCGACTCCAAAGGCTGTTCTGAAATATATGTGCACAAATAAGATGACCACCCTCTTTCCACATGCTTTTGTTGCTCTGCACATACTTCTAACACTTCCTGTAACAGTTCCCAGTGGAGAAAGCAGCTTCTCCAAGCTAAAGTTAATAAAAGCACATCTACGCTCCACAATGACACAGGAGAGGCTGGTTGGCCTTGCAACCATCTCAACAGAGCATGAGCTGGCCCAGTCTGTGGACCTTCAGGAAGCAGTTCAAATCTTTGCAACCAAGAAGGCATGGAAAGCACCACTTTGATTATTCAAACAGATAAAAGTGCCAGTGTTTACTATGCAGACAAGAAAAGTTACATTTACTGTTCAGGGGTTTGAAAGTTAAGTGTTACTTAAAATTTTTGAACAAGGCATTTTAAGTTGTTAGTTCTCCTTTATTGGGGTAGGTAGCAGAGCAGTACCATGAGAGGAGTAGAACAGGAAGAAGGCAGAATTGAGATCTTTCAAAGTTTTGGCCCAAGAGAGAGGGAATGTGGGTGTCATTTGAGCTCCCTGCCGAAAGTGCCAAAATGTTGTGGGCTGGCCCTGAACAGAAAGAGAGAGAAACATTTTGAAAGGTTATGTCATGTATAAATAAGATACCACCTTCTTCTGTTCTTATTAGCATGGTTTCGCTAATATTGCTATGTAGTGTTCTTAGGTCTGATTCTTCTACCGCAGGACAGTAGCAGTCTCTATTGGCTTCTCCCATTCATAGGTAGGTCCTTTCAAGACAGTACATCAGCTTTTTATTTCACAAAGGGACAGAAAGTTTATATATATCCAGATAGCCAAGACCTGATTCTCTACTGTCTCCTACCTTGTGTCGCCTGTCATTTACAACTGTGCAAAGGGAATGTAACCACCAAGGGTCTGATTCACTGATACCTTATACAATCACTTACACCAATGCAAAGGGCATATAAAATGTTACTAATTCAGAAAGGATAAGATTTACACCCATTTTGCACTGATGTAACTGACTGCACAAGGGTGCAGGACCATAGAGAATTTGGCCCTAACATTCTAATCTGGTAGCATTTTACACCTAGTTTGTGCTGGTGTAAATGACTATACAAGGAGCAAGAGAGTGACAATCAGGCCCCCACCATCTAGAAGGCAATACAATTCTAGCTGTCAACAGAGTAGAATATACAAGACCTGCTCTAACAGCTCCCTAAAGCCCCGAGTGATGGCCCACTATGGAAGCTGGGTCCTATGCATGGAATGCAGAGAACAGTGATGCAAGTTCCAAACAGACAGACCTGAGATAGGAAAGGCAGTGCCTGTGTAAATGTGATGAAGTGCTCTGCCAGTCAAGGCTGAGGAGTTGGATAAACAAGTCTTGTCCAATCAGCCTTTGCTTCTTAAGCCTTCTATTTGTTGTCTAACAGATTGGAAACCATCAGGATTAAGCAGCTCCCAGACTCAGGCTATGGGAGCAGACTTCTGCTATGTGTATAACCAAGCATTTGAGAAAGCTTCTCATCTAAGCATTGATTTGAAATCATAGCTAAAGAGCCGTGTCTGCCTTCACTGCTGAGTCACCACATTACAGACAGTACAGCTTTCCATTTCAAATGATTAGAGGAAACTATGTTGATATGCGGAATCCCAGGAAGTTAATGTAATAGGTCATCCTTCTACACACATTGCAAGATCTGATAGAGAGTCCAGTCTCAATATTGTAATGCAGCTGTGAGGCTGATCTGATGTTACCATTAGCTGTGCTAAAGCCCAGTCTACAAGGTATTCAAATAGGATCTGAATCCTCATTTGAAATCCAGGCCTATTAAACTAATCTCCCATGAAGCCAATTTCATTGTGGAAACAAACACCATGTAATGAAGAGATCCCAAGGTTCAAATCATGATTTAACCATAAATCACAAGGGAAATGGACCTAGCAGATCTCTTCCAAGTGCAAGACACAAAATCAATGGACAATCTAGCATGATTTGCAGACTCCTCTCGAGAGAAAGAGGACCTTGGCTGGGATATCAGAGCATGTTGCACACCAGGATTGGAGAGGAGCAGCCGATGTGTATGAGGGGTTTATTTTGAAATAGTTGTAGAACAGCAACAGAGGGCCAGGTCATCAGCTGGAGTAAACTGGCACAGCTGAGTTGAAGCTACTTCCATTTACAGCATCTGAGGATCAGACCCAGAGGACACAGACATAGCTTGGTGGTGATCTAGAACTGAAACTGCAGAACAGTGTTCAGCTGTTCAGGAATGAGGTGTACTGCTGAGAGCTTTATGGAGGGCATGAGAACAGAAGGCACCCAGATACCACAGTGATGGCACAATGTAATAACCTTGACAGACAGAATAATGGTCAGGAATGAGATGCACTGGCAAAGCTGTGCATTGAGGAAGCAAGCACCATACCATACCTGCCCGCTCTCCGAGTGCTATTAGCCCGCTCTTTTTCAGGAGCATCAAATTCATTCACAAATTTTATAAAAATAGTAAAAAAGAAATGGGTTAAGAATGTACTATCTATTCCACTGCTGATTGAAGGAGGAAGAAAAATATTGTTATTGATGTGGGGAGAAAGGATTGCTAGGGTGCAATGAACCACTGTAATCCTTTCTTTGTACAGTAAAAAGATGACTCCTGAAATGACTGAGGCTGGGGTTTTCTTGTATCTGAATCTCCTTTAGCTGCCTTCTGAGTTTTCATTTATGTGGTTCAGTGCCACGGAATTAACATTTTTATTACCAAGGGCAAGGTTCTCAGGTTCTCTGCCTAAATGGCTTGTGTCCATCTGAGAACATGCTCCACTCTTTCCGGGGTTGGGAGACAAGAGCTGGAACAAGTATACTGTGCCAGTGAGTTTCACGGTCTAATTACATATTGTGTGAAAAAGTAATTCTTTTTACTGGGTTTGAATTTGCCACCTTCAATTTCATTGAATGCTATGAGACAGGAAGAACAGAAGTTCCTGATCTACTTCCTCTGAACCATTCATTATTTTATATATGTTTATTGTGTCCCCTCTTTGTTTGCCTCCTTTCTAAAGTAATCAATCCCAATCTTCAATCTCTCACATAAGAGTTATTCCATGCTCCCAGTCAGTCTCAATGCCCTTCTCTGGACCCCTCTAATTCTGCAATAACTTTTTAAAGATGGAATGACCAGTACTGCACCCAGTTTTCCAGATGAGGCCACATGCTGTCCCCAAGAATAATTTAGTTTTAAATTACATTGTATTGAATATCTGAGATTGCCAGGGAGTGGGAGATAAAATGAGGTTATTGTGTTAATTGTGAGTGCAGGGGTGGAAAGTTATTAGGTCAGTGGCCACACAGACACTTGGGTTAGTAATGGCCCTTAGCCAATTAGTGTACAGTTATTGGGAAATAACAGTAGATTTGTTATGCAAATTAGAACACCCAATCAGGGTACTGCATAAATAACAAATAGTTTTCTACCTTGCACATTGATTGACTGGCAAAACTCCACTGCACTATAATCTGGTTTAAAATGAATCCATAGTTCCCCCACTTGGGCAGTATAAAGGAGGTGTTTTCTGTGTTCATGATGAATATTTTGTTACACTGAGTTATACAAGAAAAAAATGTAAAGAAGTGCAAATCTTAAAAAGAAAAATAGAAGGGGGAGCTGTCCAAGTACCATATGTTGCTGTTGTGTAAATGTTCATTTCAGCCATCATTTGCTCCACAGAAACAAACATACCAGTCTGTACAGTCTACCAGAGTAGTGATTTAAACAGTTCTAAAGAAATAAATTGTAATAACAATAGTTAATTAAATATCCATTGGGCCCAGTGGGGACACAGCATCAGTGAGTCCAGCTCCAGATGGCTCTGCACATGGCCAGAAACAGCAGTGCTGCCAATTTCAAAGTTCAAGTTTTTGCTGACTGCAAGTGAAAAGTTCCCCAAAAAATCACCAAACAACAATTTGCTTTAAAACACCCTCGTTTTTGCCATTTAAAAAGAAATGCTGCACCACCCCACTCATTGTGACCTAAATGGGTCATTTCCAGGTTTATACCCGACCCCCATCTTCCCACAGATTGTCTCCCCACCTGATTGGATACTTCCCAGGACCAACAGGAAACCCCGCTTTGCCACGGCAGCAGGGCTCCGTTCCAAAAGCACACGTGCTGAGTGGCTTCTGCTGGCCAGAAGTGGCAGACTTTGTCCATCTGTGCATGGGTCTAGGTGGCTGCTCGTTCGAAAGGCTGCTAGGTGGCAGCAAAGAGACAGGGACTGGGGAGCAGCGGGCTTTAAGTAAAATTGCCCAGATTTCACTCCAAGAAAGTCATCTATAGGCCAAAAGTCATCTGTCACCAGTTCACAATTTTTTGTTGCCAAGGCCTTTCAAAAGGAGCCTGACTTAAAAAAATTGCGGAGACCAGTTACACGGAGCCTGAGAGCCCTTAAAGGTGAAAGTGATGCCTCCCCAGCCCCTTCCTCAGCTCAGGAACCTCCACCAGGAAGGAGGCTGCCAAAGAGCTCTTCTCTCTTATAGGGAAGGAGTCCTGAGCCCCAGTCTGGTTCCTTCAGCCTTCACCACCACTTGCTAGTCAGAAGGCCACATTTCAGCTTTTACTCAGACAAGACTAAACAGTAAGTGCTATCCCTCTTCCCCTCTCCTCTCCACCTCCTTCCCAACGCAGGTAAGAGCAACAAGGTTATCATGACAACACAGACAACTTATTTCAAGGACATGGATGTCCAAAGCCATGGACACTTCCACTTATTGAGCTCAGTCCTACCTATTACTATTGTCATTTATTACTGTTTCCATTGCTGCGGTGCCACCAATACTCCAGGAACAGACTGCTTCAGCTCCACCCATTCCAAGGCCTTGGCCAGGTTACAGCTCCAAAAGATATCCAATAGGTCTGTTTTTCACAAGGCATATGGCAAACCAGGTAACCATTCCTCCCTTTGGACCATCTTATGGCACCATCTACACCATCAGACTCAAGGACTCACAAAGGAGCTCACTGATACCCTGTCAGAGATGGTGGTGAAATACATCAGCCTTGTCATTCTGGGACATTTCAACACACATATCAACAAGGCTGCAGATGCAAAAGCCCCAAAACTCATCTCTTCATTTGCCTTTGACATTGCACAGGACCATCATTTAGGCAGGACCCAGAAGCACAGAGATTTTTGGATGCTGCTGCACAAGTGAAACACATTGTTTATAGCAACATGTGATGGAAGCAGAAGGAATCAAAGCCCTAGCTGCATTGCTCAAATTGAAAGACCAAAGACTCATGGACTCAACAAATTTCAAAGCCTGCTAAAATACATCGGCAACCCACCCACAGGTCGAGTACCCAAGAATCTGCTGAATCATTACCATCCTGCACCTCAACCATTGACATGTTGGCCCCCAAACTGCCCGGTCCTTCCCATCACCTACACACATCTTCTTGGTTTTCTGACACCCATCAACAGATGAAGAGAGAGGAGCACAAGCACTGATGTGGGGCTGGGGACTATGGAAAGAACTCCCTAAGGACCATCACAAACCTCACTACTTTCCATTCCAACTGCAAGGCTTTGTCTTGTCTTCTCTTGTCTTGCCTTCTTGTCTTGACTTTGTCTTTCCTAACATAAACACATAGCAAAGGCATATTTATATTTAAAAAAACTCCACTGCACAGGCGTCTGGGACAAGGAAGAGAGAACAAACATATAACAAATGTGTAGTCATATTGCTTAATGCTCTACTGGAAGGCACTCAGATACTATGGTAAGAGATGTGGTACAAAAACCTATATAGAATAGAACTCTATAATTGATTGATTAGAGCACATCCCATGGGAGACCCATGTTCTAGTCCCTGCTCCAATGAAAATTTAAATATTTTATACAAAGTGAAATAGCTTCAACAGGAGAGACTGAGAGCAGCACTCCACAGAACGCCCTATACTCTAGATCAGTGATTAGTCCATTCATCTGAGAGATAGGAGACCTGGGTTCATGTCCCTTCTCCAGATCAGACAAAGTGGGGTTTTGAACTCAGGCAGTGCTGCAAGTAAAATTCATTTCTTACCCGTACGCTGCAACAGCTAAAGGGGAGAGGGAGGCACATGACTTCCCCATGTGACCCCCCACATGACTCCTCAGATGACCCTGCCCCCACCCGGGGCCACCCTCCTCTTCCCGTGATCCATCTCATGTTACCTGTGGCGGGGGACTCTGTCCTCCCACTGCGCTGGAGACTTCTGAACCACAGGGCTTTTCAGAACTGCAGCGGCGAAAGGAGCAGAACATTGGTCCACTGGGTGGCCCCAGGCTGGCTGCTCCTTTGGCGTGGCTGCACCGGTACCGCCCCCAGCCCTGTCCTCCGGGGGGCTGCCTACAGACCCCAGACAGGAGATGCTAGATGCAGCTGCGTGGAAGGGCTGGGGGCGGTACAGCCGCAATGAAGGAGCTGCCTGCATGGGGCAGCCCAATGGCCCCACAGTCTGCTCCTCCAGAATCTTTCCGATACAGTGTATTAGCTATAAATATCTTATTGGTACAACATACCGTACCGTGCTACCCTACATGCACCACTGAATTCAGGTCCCCTATGTCCTGGATGAGTGCTCTTGCCACTGGACTATTGGATATAAACACCAACTCTTTGGCTGAGTCTTGTACAAGGCCCAATCTGGTAGGTGGCCTCTGAGCAGTGGTTTTGTAATTGCCACTGGTGTCTAAATCCCCCTTGTGAGTCTTGTCCGTACAGCTCCACTTAAAGTCAATGGGAGCAGCAGCCACTTTTGAAACTGGAGCCTAAGTGCCTTGCTTGGGAACACTAAGTAAATCTCTGTCAGAGCTAGGAATGTAATACACGAGTTCTCAGCTCACACGCTTCAAGACCACAGCTCTCATGTCACTGAACAATGAATATTCAGGTGATATTAAGCATACAGTCACCTCATACATACACCACGGGATGTTACCTCAGAGCAATATATAATATTATTATCTTATTATATATCTACATTCCTCCCCTACTGGTTTTGGGGAGGAATGGAGATATATAATAAGATAATAATGGAGAAGCAAATATAAAAGAAAGACAGATAGAGAAAAATGGGATTTTAATACTCTCCTCTGTTTAGCTGCAGGGGATAAAATATGCAAATGAATCACAGGGCTTTAAGAAGGTTACTAATGTTGCTTCTATGAGTAGCATATTTAATTGCACACATCTCCCACAGAACAGTCATTTGTTTCAATGAGGACTGCAGTTCATTTTGGAGTAGGGAGGGGAGATTTAAGAGCTTCAGACAATTTTCATTTTTAATCTTAGATGTATGCGGCCATTTCCATTAGCCTTGAACGTACAGCCTCTCTTTGCTTCACTGCACTTTGTTAACATCAGCAGAAAACAACACACATGAACGTGCACACTCAGAAAAAACGTGTGGCACCTTAGAGACTAACAAATTTATTTGAGCATAAGCTACAGCTCACTTCATCGGATGCATGAAAGCTTATGCTCAAATAAATTTGTTAGTCTCTAAGGTGCCACAAGTACTCCTTTTCTTTTTGTGAATACAGACTAACACAGCTGCTACTCTGAAACCTGTCAGAAAAAACTATACATGATGAAGCTCATTTGCATAGTGGGTGAGGTTCATTGAAAAGAGCAGGAAGAATTGCATGGATTTCATTTAAAAGTTAAAAAAGAGAAAAAAACAAGAGGTCACACAACCACTTATGCTAATATTTAACTATAATTCTCTCCCAGTTGACACTAAATTACTGAAAGGCAACTACATTTTAATAGCAGTGCTAAATCTGCTGAACATCACAACATGGGTCAGGTGTTGAAGGGACAGCAGCTACAGATGTTTGAATCTTTTCTTTTTTTAAAGGCAAAAAATGCCCACATGTTCAGTTAGCCTCAATTTGAGCAATGCAGTTAGGGTTTTGATTCCTTCTGCTTTCATCACATGTTGCTATAAACAATGTGTTTCACTTCTGCAGCAGCATCCAAAAATCTCTGTGCTCTTAATCAATGCCCTGTGTATTCTGCAAAACAATGGGACAAAATTCTGCAGTTGCAACCCCTAAATTCTGTAACATTAATTTCATCTGCCCCTTGTTCCAATCCCCATTTCCCTAGCCTAAGCAAATACACATAACTGTAAGTCATAGTTGAAAATACTCATTCACATAAAGTTTTGTGATTAGTTTCTGCAGCGATTCTGTTCCCTGATCTCAGCTCCTACTAAGGGATTGTACACACTACCACTTATGTCACTAAGCCACCCCCCTGAGTGTCATAAATTACATCCACCTAAGCACTAGTGTGGACAGCGCTTTGCAGGTGAGAGAGCTTCTCCCACCGATCTAGCTACCACCTCTTATGCTGATGAGAGAACTCTCTCCCATCAGCATAGAGCATCTTCACCAGATGTACTACAGCATTTCTAGTGTAAACTAGCCCTATGTTGTCCAGATGATGTGGCTTAAAACCTCATTCCCCCATGTCTGCTAGGGAAGAGAAGAGCGTGTAACTGGCAGCTTATCTCTCCAGGTCCCTGGGTTTTGCACTCCACTCCAAGCTCCCAACTCATCATCCTTCACTTCTGGCACCACTTGCTTTCTGGCTGCAAGTTGGACTCCTGGTCTAGATCCCAGACCCTCTGACACCATGAAACAGTGCAGGAATCATGCACTGTACTCCATTAACTCCCTCTTTGGGACAAAGTGGGAGAGCATGGGGAAGCTACAGGCAAATCCCAGTAAGGCAAAGAGGAAAAAAATATGGGTGCCTAGATACAGCAAATGGTAAATTACCCTGCAAAAATGCTGGGTTCTGTGACATCTTTAAAAAAATGCTATATTCCATGGCTATGTAATATGGAGTTTGTGGGGCCCTGTTTGAGATAAATAGGGCAGTTTTCACTCCCTCAGGCATTGTTTCAGGCAGGCATAACTATACTGTTTACAATTAGTTCCCTTTTTGATGTTATCGCAATAACCATAAGTGCTAGAAGTATAATTATTTGAATGAAATCTGAGATTCAAGAGCTCAGTTATGTGGGAGGGACTAAACTCTGTAGCTACCAAATACAGAGCCATGATATTAATTAATTTACTCTCACACCACACTTGTGAGTTAGGCAGGTACCATTATCCATTTTTTACAGATGGGATACCGAGTCACAGAGATTAAAGGCCACTATTTCAGCCTGGTCTATATTAGGCCTCCACTATTATGGTGCAAAATTGTGGATGCAGTTTTGTACCCTAGAACAGGGGTTCTGCCCCCTTTAAGGGTAGAGAGGACTGGGGCCAGGCAACTCTGTTCCAAGATATAGCCCATTTAAGAACAGGTAGTTTCCAATCCCAGAAGAATCAGCAGATCAAGATGTGAATGGGGACCCAGTGCCTGAATCGTGGAACTACCCGCTGAACATTATAAAGGGTTTCTTAGGTTAGTCAAGCAGGAGTTTTTAGTGTCAGGGAGAGCAGTGGGGAGGGTTTCCTGGTGTTAGGAACCCCGGTGATGATAGTGGGTTACAGGGCTGATGGAGGGTACAGGACCAAATGTACTAGGACCCTGAGCTCAAGGGGGCCCCAAAACATATGTAATGTTTGTGTAAATAAAGTGAAGTGGGAGGGGGTGGGAGGCCCAACAAACATAATGTACCAGGGCCCCAAATTTTTCTTGATGGGCCTGATAGAGAAGTTTGTGAGGTTTCAAGCTAGGACCCTGTTCCAGGGATGCAGAGGAATTTGAGGCCAGGAGCTAGAACCAGGAAAAGATCTGGGGAAAGGACTCTCTAGAAGGAACTCGCAAACCACCCTGCTTATAGGGAAGTGGGAGCGGGGAGAGATTTGGGGCTTGACGGCCTGAGGAAGGAAAAGGGTTGGAGCCTATAAGGGCCTAGGGAACAGTATGTTTTTGAGAGAACTTAACAAATTAAACCTCCAGAGGGGAAATGTTACATTAACAAACAAACTGGCTGTGGATGAGTTATCTGGAGAACCAACAGGAGGAAGAGAAAGCACTTTAGTGTCATGCCATGCCATGAGATGAGATGCTGGCTCAGTGGCTGCATCCTGCAATATGCCCACAACTACTTTAGACCACTTAAACATCGGACTCCCTGACTGAACCCATAAATCAGGGACTTTAACATCAAAGGGCTTGATCCTGCACTTGTTGACTTCACTGGCACATGATCAGGCACAGAGATGAGGCAACATTTGGCCCTCAAAAACAGAAGCCAGCATCAGAAAATCAGGCCTCATTTGACTTATCAAAGTGGTGAGACAGGAAGTTCATGGATGAACCAGAAATAGAGACCAGACTGCCTGTGTCTTAGTCACCAGTGAAGACCATCCTTCCTCTCCATTTCTTAGCTGCAAGTCTGTTGAGGTAGTGGCTGCATTATCTGTATCTTATGCAGCACCGAGCGCATCACAGAATCATAAAAATGTAGGGCTGGAAGGTAGCTCAAGGGGTCATCTAGTGCAACCCCCTGCGCTGAGGCAGGAGTAAGGAAATCATCTGCTCTTCACTGTAATTATAATTTCAAACATCTTCCTAGCCTATGGCTTTCTGTCTGACTGGTTCAGTGGTTGTTTTCAGCAAGTGAATTTAACAATCGACTCCTCTGCTGCTGCACACTCACATGAATAACTGATCCTGTTATATCCTGATCCTGTTACCTGCGTTGTCGCTGGACACATCACTTTAGTCTTCAGGGCTGCCATTCTGGCACCTCCCACAAGTACTGAATTTACTAAAATATTATTGGAAAACTAAAACCTCCTTAATATCTGTAAATAATAACTAAAGAATCTTTTGGGAAATACCAGCCATGTCTCTTCCCCTGTGTATAAATGTTCTCTCCCTCTCTACTTCTTCCTCAGTGGCAAAATTCCCTCCATTTTACTAGTGCTGCTCTAGCTAGCTAGGCTTTGGAGCACCTACTCAGCTAGGAGAGTCATTAATCTGTTTTTCAAACCAATTAGCAAAGAACTTTCTCCTTAGATTCTGGCTGCATTTTTCCCCACACCTCTTCATTTATGCACACCCCATCTGTGACCCCACAAAGTTGGGAGACCTCCTTGTCAACCTCCTCCTGGCACTGGCCAAGGTGGCCATCTTTAAAACCAGGAGGAGGATGCTGGATAAGGAGGTGTTCTGCAACTATTTCCGTTCATCCTTTGAATCTGATTAGGGGGCGGGGCTTCTAACTAGAGGTTCTATAAAGGTAGCCAGCCAGTCAGGCAGCGGCACAGACAGCTGCAGCGGCACAGGAGCTAGCAAACAGAGCTGTAAACAGGAGAGTTTGGAAGGGGAGTTTGTATTGTAGTGCTTGTTTGGGGTTTGCTTTTGCTGGGGGGGTGGTCTTTTTGGTGTGGCTTGTGTTTCCCAGATTAATAGGACTTAGGTGGGAAGGCGATGACAGATATGGAGGCAGCTGTGGGAGTGACTCCTGTAGTGGAAAACACATTGAGGATGACTGGATGTGGAAGCTGTGGTATGTACATGATCCTGGAGGGGGGACCCAGTAAGAGTTTTTTCTGCATGAAATGCCGTCTGATAGAGCTGATGGAGGAAAAGATCCGAGGTTTGGAGATGCAGGTGGAAAGTCTGGTTGAGTTTAGGAAGGGGTTTGAGCAGATGATAGAGCAAAGACATGAGGTATCTGAAGGGAAAAGCTCAGACTCACGGATGGAAGCAGGGCTGGGGAATTTTGAGGACAGACTGGGTGAGGAAAGTGGTCAGTGGAAGCATGTGACTAAAAGAACCAGGCAGAGGAAAAGATGGGCTAGTGAAGGAGAAATAGAGCTTAGGAACAGGTTTGCAGAGTTGGTAAATGAAGAAGGGGCTCAGCAGGTATTTGTTGAAGGTGGAAGGGCAAGGAAGAAGAGAAGAGAGCCTAGTCCTATAGGAAAAGCGGAAGAGTCAAGGGAGACTAAAGCAAATATGAGCCCCAAGAGGATACAGGATGGGTCGAAGAGGATTATAAGGGAAAATAGGAATGGAAAGAACTTGCAGCCAGAGGAAACAGGGGAGAGACTGGAGAATAGCACTGTCACCAGGAAAAGGCAGGTCTATGTGATCGGGGACTCTTTATTGAGAAGAATAGACAGGCCTGTAACCAGAGCTGATCCAGAGAATAGAAGGGTGTGCTGTCTTCCGGGTGCTAAGATACGGGATATAGACCTGAGGTTGAAAAGGATCCTAAAGGGAGCGGGAAAGAATCCCCTAATTATCCTTCATGTGGGAACAAATGATACGGCTAGATTCTCGCTGGAAAGTATTAAGGGAGACTATGCTAGGCTGGGGAAGACGCTTAAGGAAATTGAGGCTCAGGTGATCTTTAGTGCGATCCTTCCTGTTGTTGAAGGTGGAAGGGCAAGGAAGAAGAGAAGAGAGCCTAGTCCTATAGGAAAAGCGGAAGAGTCAAGGGAGACTACAGCAAATATGAGCCCCAAGAGGATACAGGATGGGTCGAAGAGGATTATAAGGGAAAATAGGAATGGAAAGAACTTGCAGCCAGAGGAAACAGGGGAGAGACTGGAGAATAGCACTGTCACCAGGAAAAGGCAGGTCTATGTGATCGGGGGCTCTTTATTGAGAAGAATAGACAGGCCTGTAACCAGAGCTGATCCAGAAAATAGAAGGGTGTGCTGTCTTCCGGGTGCTAAGATACGGGATATAGACCTGAGGTTGAAAAGGATCCTAAAGGGAGCGGGAAAGAATCCCCTAATTATCCTTCATGTGGGAACAAATGATACGGCTAGATTCTCGCTGGAAAGTATTAAGGGAGACTATGCTAGGCTGGGGAAGACGCTTAAGGAAATTGAGGCTCAGGTGATCTTTAGTGCGATCCTTCCTGTTCCTAGAGAAGGGCAACAAAGGTGTGACAAGATTATGACTGTCAACAGATGGCATAGGCAGTGGTGCTATAAGGAGGGCTTTGGGATGTATGGCCACTGGGAGGCGTTCACAGACAGAGGACAGGTCTCTCGGGATGGACTTCATCTGAGTAGGGAAGGAAATAGACTTCTAGGATCAAGGCTGGCACAACTGCTAAAGAGAGCTTTAAACTAGGAATTAGGGGGAGATGGTTGGGAGATGTCCAGGTAATCTCCACGCCAGATTTTAGCATTGAGAGGGAAGAAGACGAAGTAAGAAAGGATAGAGCTGTGGGTAGGAGAATGTATATAAGGAGCGAGGGCGGTGTGGATACTAGTCTAATAGGTTATACTGGCTGTAGAATGACTGTGCCTAATAGGGTACAAAATGTGAGCGAGGCCAAACAGCAAAAATTAAGATGTTTGTACATCAATGCGAGGAGCCTAGGTAACAAAATGGAGGAACTAGAGCTACTGGTGCAGGAAGTGAAACCAGATATTATAGGGATAACAGAAACATGGTGGAATAATAGTCATGACTGGACTACAGGTATTGAAGGGTATGTGCTGTTTAGGAAAGACAGAAACAAAGGTAAAGGGGGTGGAGTAGCATTGTATATCAATGATGAGGTAGAATGTAAAGAAATAAGAAGCGATGCAATGGATAAGACAGAGTCCGTCTGGGCAAAAATTATATTGGGGAAGATAACTAGTAAAGCCTCTCCTACAATAGTGCTTGGGGTGTACTATAGACCTCTGGGATCTAATTTGGATATGGATAGAGCCCTTTTTAATGTTTTTAATAAAGTAAATACTAATGGAAACTGCGTGATCATGGGAGACTTTAACTTCCCAGATATAGACTGGAGGACCAGTGCTAGTAATAATAATAGGGCTCAGATTTTCCTAGATGCGATAGCTGATGGATTCCTTCATCAAGTAGTTGCTGAACTGACTAGAGGGGATGCCATTTTAGATTTAATTTTGGTGAGTAGTGAGGACCTCATAGAAGAAATGGATGTAGGGGACACTCTTGGCTCAAGTGATCATGAGCTAATTCAGTTCAAACTAAATGGAAGGATTAACAAAAATAAATCTGCAACTAGAGTTTTTGATTTCAAAAGGGCTGACTTTCAAAAATTAAGGAAATTAGTTAGGGAAGTGGATTGGACTGAAGAACTTATGGATCTAAAGGTAGAGGAGGCCTGGGATTACTTTAAATCAAAGCTGCAGAAGCTATCGGAAGCCTGTATCCCAAGAAAGGGGAAAAAATTCATAGGAAGGAGTTGTAGACCAAGCTGGATGAGCAAGCATCTTAGAGAGGTGATTAAAAAGAAGCAGAAAGCATACAGGGAGTGGAAGATGGGAGGGATCAGCAAGGAAAGCTACCTTATTGAGGTCAGAACATGTAGGGATAAAGTGAGACAGACTAAAAATCGAGTTGAGTTGGACCTTGCAAAGGGAATTAAAACCAATAGTAAAAGGTTCTATAGCCATATAAATAAGAAGAAAACTAAGAAAGAAGAAGTGTGGCTGCTAAATACTGAGGATGGAGTGGAGGTTAAAGATAATCTAAGCATGGCCCAATATCTAAACAAATACTTTGCCTCAGTCTTTAATAAGGCTAAAGAGGATCTTAGGGATAATGGTAGCATGAGAAATGGGAATGAGGATATGGAGGTAGATATTACCATATCTGAGGTAGAAGCGAAACTGAAACAGCTTAATGGGACTAAATCAGGGGGCCCAGATAATCTTCATCCAAGAATATTAAAGGAATTGGCACCTGAAATTGCAAGCCCATTAGCAAGAATTTTTAATGAATCTGTAAACTCAGGAGTAGTACCGAATGATTGGAGAATTGCTAATATAGTTCCTATTTTTAAGAAAGGAAAAAAAAGTGATCCGGGTAACTACAGGCCAGTTAGTTTGACATCTGTAGTATGCAAGGTCCTGGAAAAAATTTTGAAGGAGAAATTAGTTAAGGACATTGAAGTCAATGGTAAATGGGACAAAATACAACATGGTTTTACAAAAGGTAGATCGTGCCAAACCAACCTAATCTCCTTTTTTGAAAAAGTAACAGATTTTTTAGATAAAGGAAATGCAGTGGATCTAATTTACCTAGATTTCAGTAAGGCATTTGATACCGTGCCACATGGGGAATTATTAGTTAAATTGGAGAAGATGGGGATCAATATGAACATCAAAAGGTGGATAAGGAATTGGTTAAAGGGGAGACTGCAATGGGTCCTACTGAAAGGCGAACTGTCAGGTTGGAGGGAGGTTACCAGTGGAGTTCCTCAGAGATCGGTTTTGGGACCAATCTTATTTAATCTTTTTATTACTGACCTTGGCACAAAAAGTGGGAGTGTGCTAATAAAGTTTGCAGATGATACAAACCTGGGAGGTATTGCCAATTCAGAGAAGGATCGGGATATTATACAGGAGGATCTGGATGACCTTGTAAACTGGAGTAATAGTAATAGGATGAAATTTAATAGTGAGAAGTGTAAGGTTATGCATTTAGGGATTAATAGCAAGAATTTTAGTTATAAGTTGGGGACGCATCAATTAGAAGTAACGGAAGAGGAGAAGGACCTTGGAGTATTGGTTGATCATAGGATGACTATGAGCTGCCAATGTGATATGGCTGTGAAAAAAGCTAAAGCGGTTTTGGGATGCATCAGGAGAGGCATTTCCAGTAGGGATAAGGAGGTTTTAGTACCATTATACAAGGCACTGGTGAGACCTCACCTGGAATACTGTGTGCAGTTCTGGTCTCCCATGTTTAAAAAGGATGAATTTAAACTGGAGCCAGTACAGAAAAGGGCTACTAGGATGATCCGAGGAATGGAAAACTTGTCTTATGAAAGGAGACTCAAGGAGCTTGGCTTGTTTAGCCTAACTAAAAGAAGGTTGAGGGGAGATATGATTGCTCTCTATAAATATATCAGAGGGATAAATACCGGAGAGGGAGAGGAATTATTTAAGCTCAGCACCAATGTGGACACAAGAACAAATGGGTATAAACTGGCCACCAGGAAGTTTAGCATTGAAATCAGACAAAGGTTTTTAACCATGAGAGGAGTGAAGTTTTGGAATAGCCTTCCAAGGGAAGCAGTGGGGGCAAAAGATCTATCTGGTTTTAAGATTCTACTTGATAAGTTTATGGAGGAGATGGTATGATGAGATAATGTGATTTTGGTAAGTAATTGATATTTAAATATTCAGGTTAAATATGCCTAATCCCCTGAGATGGGATATTAGATGGATGGGATCTGAGTTACCCAGGAAAGAATTTTCTGTAGTATCTGGCTGGTGAATCTTGCCCATATGCTCAGGGTTTAGCTGATCGCCATATTTGGGGTCGGGAAGGAATTTTCCTCCAGGGCAGATTGGAGAGGCCCTGGAGGTTTTTCGCCTTCCTCTGTAGCATGGGGCATGGGTGACTTGAGGGAGGCTTCTCTGCTCCTTGAAGTCTTTAAACCATGATTTAAGGACTTCAATAGCTCAGACATAGGTGAGGTTTTTTGTAGGAGAGGGTGGGTGAGATTCTGTGTCCTGCGCTGTGCAGGAGGTCAGACTAGATGATCAGAATGGTCCCTTCTGACCTTAGTATCTATGAATCTTTGAATCATGCACCCGGGAAGAGTTCCTCTGTGCCACGTCCCCTGGCTCCCTAGACACCTTTGAGGAGCCAGGGTGCTGTCCAGGATTCTCTGCTCGGTGTCCTCTTCTGGATCCCTGATCTTGAACCTGTGACCCTCATTCCTGACCCTGGTTTTTATTTGTTGTCCCTGGTAATTATTTGAGCCCTAGATTTAGTAGTTCTTCCCCTTAGGCTTCAGATGTGGGGAGGGTTGTGCCCGTCCACCTCCCGGAACTCTTTAAAAAAATAAACAAAGATAAAAACATGTTTAGGCTAATGGTGTCTCTCCTTCACCCACTGCAAAACAAGAGTCCCTTC
This sequence comes from Dermochelys coriacea, assembly GCF_009764565.3. Lineage (NCBI taxonomy): Eukaryota > Metazoa > Chordata > Testudines > Dermochelyidae > Dermochelys > Dermochelys coriacea. Next base: position 91,354,890 of record NC_050073.1, on the reverse strand, counting down.
AGTACCAGCAAGGCTTGTCAAGTACTCGTTACAGGGTCTGCTTGTGATAGCAGCAGGGACACAGACACTTCGCTGGGGTTTCCTACAAATGGCATTGCCTCTTGCCCTCGTGTTATCAGAGCACTCATTATGGACTGGCATTGAAAGAGGCACATTTTCATAACAGTAACAATAGCTGCCCCTTTCAGGGTTCTGATAACATTTGACAGACATGAAGGGCTTCAATCATGGCAGTACACTGACATATCCTGTCCCAGCAGTAACTCCTGCTCCACAAGTTCCTTCAGGAGCAGAGTAGGAATGTAGCTTCTGTGCCATCCTGTGAATGGATGTAGTGTGTGCCTCACTTTCCCATGGGGCTAGCTCCACTGGCTGGTATGCAAGAAAGTGGAGGCATGGGCCTGCACCATCCCTGCTGAGTCTAGCACTGCACACAAGGATACATCTAAGCAGCTCTTGTCTGGTCAAAATCTTACCCTTTCTCAACATACACTCACCCGTAAGGCAATAAAGTAAAATTCCCCATTTTACCCACGAGGAAACTGAGTCATAGGGAAGTGCTAAGCAGGAAATAGAACCCAGAACCCTAACCACCAGTCCATATAGCCTCTCTTTCATGCCTCTAAGAAAGCTCTCTTTCAGCAGCGCCTCAGTTTATGACTGGATTCTAGCTATAACTTTTAGTGCTAGTTTAATGTATACAATTAATGCAGGGCTGCCCATTATCCTGCGCTGCTTCATAACAAACTAGTTTATGGTTCAATTAACAACTTTAAAAAATTGCTCTTCTCATTTCCTCTTTCCACTAATAATTATTAATGTATTTTATCCCACTCCTCCGACCTCTCCCAGGCGAGCATAACTTGGAGAGACCCAATTAGAGAAGAATATTGCTTTCTAAAAACTTTGGCTAATGACTTATTCTTGATGAGAAACCCTAGGGTGCCAACTTCTCAAGTGTCAAAAGCTTATTGAGAAACCACATCGCTCTGTATATGAACTTTCACCCACTCTGGAAAATTAGCAGCTGACTCTTTTAACTTTATCTATTTAGGGGAAGGTTTCAGAGTAGCAGCCGTGTTAGTCTGTATTCGCAAAAAGAAAAGGAGTACTTGCAGCACCTTAGAGACTGACAAATTTATTTGAGCATAAGCTTTCGTGAGCTACAAGCAAGGTAGACCATTTCCAGCAGTTAACAAGAACATCTGAGGAACAGTGAGGGGTGGGGTGGGGGGAGAAATAACACGGGGAAATAGTTTTACTTTGTGTAATGGCTCTGTCAATCTGTCAAATCTTGCTTGTCACCATGAAAGGTTTTCCTCCTTTCCCCCACTGCTGCTGGTGATGGCTCCTCTTAAGTGATCACTCTCCTTACAGTGTGTATGATAAAACCCATTGTTTCATGTTCTCTGTGTGTGTATATAAATCTCCCCACTGTATTTTCCACCAAATGCATCCAATGAAGTGAGCTGTAGCTCACGAAAGCTTATGCTCAAATAAATTTGTTAGTCTCTAAGGTGCCACAAGTACTCCTTTTCTTATTTAGGGGAAGCAGTTCAGAGTTAGCTGAAGAGGCTATTTGTCTGAGTATCTCTCGATATTTGTAAGCATGCACTCATAACAGCACACTGTCAGAGCCAAAAGTTTTCCAGAGATGATTTTGCTCTCATGTGCCTAATTTAGCCCATGTTAGTGTATAATATTTATTTCTTGAGAAATACCATCATTTGCAAAATGGTGGACTTTGCATCATTTCTGAACTTGGTTAGAATGGAGCTCATTCTAGCCAATCCACCTATCCACACACCCCCTCTCTTTGCATATGCAGTAAAAGCTGCCTTAGAGACCTCCTCTGAAGAGAGACCACCTATCACAAGCGAATACTTACAGAGGCCGCTCTCTGGTGTGCAAACCTTTGAAAAGAGACAACCTCTTGCAAGCGACCACTTTTTTTAATTCCCATGAGTAGTCACTCTTAGAAGGTTTGACTGTATATGTATATACCATGCTACTTAATTGCCAATCTAACCTGGTTTTGGAGTGAGTCCCTCAACCTAACCCCTTCCACCTGACAATTCCATGATCAAAATTCATAGGTGTACAACAACTGCTTTGAAACAGCTGCAAAATGATCCTTAAGGAATCATAGTGCCAGCTGAGAACAGCCTGAATGTAGCATGCTCCAGCCATTTTTCCTTCCCATGCCTCTCCCAACCTCCAACATGCCTCCTGCACTGGGGGGGAGGGAGGGGATGCAGAGAGCATAGTTAGAATCCAGCTTTTTGCAGGCTAGAGACTTCCATATGACAGGGGAATCCCTAGCCTAGGGGTTGCTGCCAGTCTTTGCTCCTTTTGTGCTGCCTGAGTGATATAAAGAGAGCAGAGCAGAACAGAGAGGCTGTACCTTGATCTATACATGCCAGGTTCCCAGAGGTTGGGGATGCAGTACTGCTTACTCCCCACTTGCCTTTGAAATGTATTGCCATGCTAAAGCACCAAATCCCAGACTCTCAGGGACTTGTTTCAACACAGCTTTGCTCCTTGCTGTTCAGTATCACACTGAACATTCACTGAGCATGCAGCCATCCTGAGCTCCGCACACAACAGCTTCCTTTGGCAGAGTCAGGCCAACATGCAAGTCATTCTGGGAGCTGCAGTTCTTAGAGCTCTGGGGATTCAGGAAAGCCAGCATCAAAAAACTGAGTTCATTAGTCCTTTGTTTGTATCATCAACTTTGGTACTAACTATGAATTCACAAACAGACAAGTTGGGTGTGAGGCTGGAAGGATTTGACCCTGCAAATTTAGCTTTCTCTGTCTCTCCTGCCATACCTTTGCCTCCAAACTGTATCAATGTATCAAGGATTGTGGTAGATTCTCCATTACTGGCAATTTTTGAATCAAGATCGGTAATATAGGCTTTTGTTCAAGTACCAATTAATCAGGAAAAGTTCTCTAGCCTGTGTTATACAGGAAGTCAGATTAGGTGATCACAGTAGTTCCTCCTAGCCTTATAGTCAATGCGTATGTCTTCACTATCCACCAGATCGGCGGGCAGTGATCAATCCAGCGGGGATCGATTTATCGTGTCTAGTCTAGATGTGATAAATCGACCCTTGAGTGGTCTCCCGTTGACTCCTGTACTCCAGCACCATGAGAGGCGCAGGCAGAGTCAACACGGGAGTGGCAACAGTCAACTTACTGTGGTGGAGACACCACGGTAAGTCGATCTAAGTATGTCGACTTCAGCTATGTTATTAACGTAGCTGAAGTTACATAACTTAGATTGATCCCCCCTAGTGTAGACCAGGGCTATGAATCAATTGTTTGCTCATTTTGTGTTTGCTGTAGCTTCCCTCTAGCCTTCCTAAACTGAGAGGATCAAATAAGCCACAGTCTCCCATCTATACTCAGACCAGAGTTATTGCTGTGAAATAACATGTGTTGGAAGTCTTTTCAGGTTGCAAAGATTGCAACTGTCATCTATGCCCTTATATACAGTCACATCTTTCTATATGGGTGCTTTTGGTGACTGGATATTTATCCTTCTACCACATGCTTCCCAAAATCCCACTGTTCATTTCTTACACTGTCTGCCTTTCGATAGTATCTGACATGCAAAGGCCTCAAAGCACTCTACCGACATAAATCAGGTGAGCCTCGCAAGCATCATTATCTTCATTTTGCAGCTGGAATGCCTAAGGCATTGAGAGATTAAGGAATTTGCCTGTATCAGTGACAGAATATGGGATGGAACCCAGGTCACAGAATCATAGAATATCAGGGTTGGAAGGGACCTCAGGAGGTCATCTAGTCCAACCCCCTGTTCAAAGCAGGACCAATCCTCAACTAAATCATCCCAGCCAGGGCTTTGTCAAGTCTGACCTTAAAAACTTTTAAGGAAGGAGATTCCACCACCTCCCTAGGTAACGCACTCCAGTGTTTCACCACCTTCCTAGTCTTACCACTGTACAACGCTTCCTGACTTGCCACTTTGCAGACATGTGAAAGCTGCACAGAATCAGACATGATAAGTCGTAGGCTATTTTCTGCATCGACTGGTAAAGATGTAGAGACACAGAGAATGCCTCATCAGTCTTTCTCTCTGCTCATTCAGAAGAGGCTCATTGGAAACCAACTAATTCATTATTTAAGGCACATCCGTAATGGGTGATTTGTTCTAATTGTTCTAAATGGAGCTGATATCATTTTGCAGGTTTCGTTGGAAAAAGCTAGCTCTAACCAGGGAGGAAATGTCAGGACTCTGAATGGTAACTTTTCCCAAGAAAGGTTCCCAAAAGTTATGTGAGATAAAGCAAGTCAGACAGAAATATAACCTAGACATTTCCTCATCTCAGAACCAAGTAACTAAGAATTTCCTCAAATATTCCTTGGTGATACTGCAACAGGGATCAATTTATACAATGTTGCCTAGTGATTAGAGTTTGGCATTAGGGGCCAGGACATCTGGATTCTTTTCTTGTCTCTACTATAAGTTGCTATAATAAAAAAAAAATTATATTAGAAATGAACCAAAACCAGAACCAAAGAACTGAAGTCTTTCAAATTTCAAGTCAGGGGAAGAGTGTAGTTTGGATGTGAGCTCCCATTCTACAGTTTTTGTTTCAGGTTGGGTCAAAAGCCGGTAAAGGGTCTATTTCCAGTTCCAGTTGGCAAAGAACTGAAGTGTCATGAGAAGAGCTTTTTCCCAAGATAGTGAAGACAGCTGCTGTCATTAGATTTCCACCATTTTCAGATGATAACAGCTAGTAGGATTTGTGTGTCATGGACTTTGAACCCAGCATCTGATTTAGCCTTGACTCTGGCTTGGAACCTCATTCAGGTCCAGACCAAGCACCATCTCTTTGGCCTGGCTTTACATTACATTTTGGTAAGCAGGAAAATCCAATGCAACATTTCTCTTTCCAGCATGGAGAAGGGCCCTTCTCGTGAATTTTTCTGCCACAGCAGTGACCCCAGTAAAACCATTCCTCTTTCCACCAACAATCAGATCACCACATTTCACAAGAAACTAGGACAATTTCCCCTTTGTTTTTTAAGGGGAAGCAGCCTGGCCAATATCCAGTATGAAGTGACAGTAGCTGTCACAGGACCAGAGGTTGGAATTTTAAATTCCACTCAAATTTGCGTTCTTAGAAACTGTATTGGAGGCAGGAGTTTGAGGGGAGGGGTAATATAACTTTAAAAAATCCTTGCCACTGTTTCATTACATCTCAGGGTATGTCTATACTATGAAATTAGGTCGAATTTATAGAAGTCGGTTTTGTAGAAAGCGTTTTTATATAGTTGAGTGTGTGTGTCCCCACACAAATGCTCTAAGTGCACGTAGTCGGCAGAGTGTGTCCACAGTACCGAGGCAACCATCGACTTCCGGAGCTTTGCACTGTGGGTAGTTATCCCACAGTTCCTACAGTCTCCACCGCCCATTTGAATTCTGGGTAGAAATCCCAGTGCCTGATGGGGCTAAAACATTATCGCGGGTGGTCCTGGGTACATATCGTCAGGCCCACGTTCCCTCCCTCCCTCCGTAAAAGCAAGGGCAGACAATCATTTTGTGCCTTTTTTCTTGAGTACCTGTGCAGACGCCATACCACGGCAAGCATGGAGCCCGCTCAGCTAACCGTCACATTATGTCTCCTGGGTGCTGGCAGACGTGGTACTGCATTGCTACATAGCAGCAGTTCATTGCCTTTTGGCAGCAGACAGTGCAGTATGTCTGGTAGCCATCGTCGACGTAGTCCTGGGTGCTCTTTTAATCGGGCACCTGGGCAAACATGGGAGTGACTCAGCCAGGTCATTTCCCTTGTTTTGTCTCATGGCGATTGAGTCTTACTGGCAGTGCATTGTCTTTAAATCTGCAGCCAGCAGAAGATGATGGCCAGCAGTCATACTGCACTGTCTTCTGTCAAGCACCTAGGAGGTGATGACAGCTAGCGGTCGTACTGCACAGTCTGCTGCCAGCAAGATGTATAAAGATAGATGAAGTGGCTCAAAACAAGAAATAAACCAGTTTTGTTTTGTACTCATTTTCTCCTCCCTTCCTCCCTCCCTCTGTGAAATCAACGCCTGCTAAACCCAGTTTTGTGTTCTATCCTTAAGGCAGCCATTCAGTTTCTCGCAAAGCCACTCCCATTGTTGATTTTAATTCCCTGTAAGCCAACCCTGTAAGCCATGTTGTCAGTCGCCCCCCCTCCGTCAGGGCAACAGCAGACAATCGTTCCGCGCCTTTTTTCTGTGCAGACGCTGTACCACGACAAGCATGGAGCCCGCTCAGATCACTTTGGCAATTAGGAGCACATTAAACACCACACGCATTATCCAGCAGTATATGCAGCACCAGAACCTGGCATAGTGAAACCGGACAAGTAGGCGACATCAGCGCGGTTACGAGAGTGATGAGGACATGGACACAGACTTCTTTCAAAGCACGGGCCATGGCAATGTGGGCATCATGGTGCTAATGGGGCAGGCTCAGGCGGTGGAATGCCGATTCTGGGCTCGGGAAACAAGCACAGACTGGTGGGACTGCATAGTGTTGCAGGTCTGAGACAATTCCCAGTGGCTGCAAAACTTTTGCATGTGTACGGGCACTTTCGTGGAACTTTGTGATTTGCTTTCCCCTGCCCTGAGGCACAAGAATACCAAGATGAGAGCAGCCCTCAGAGTTGAGAAGCAAGTGGCAACAGCCCTGTGGAAGCTTGCAACGCCAGACAGCTACCGGTCAGTCGGGAATCAATTTGGAGTGGGCAAATCTACTTGGGGGCTGCTGTGATGCAAGTAGCCAACGCAATCAAAGATCTGCTGATATCAAGGGTAGTGTCCCTGGGAAATGTGCAGGTCATAGTAGATGGCTTTTCTGCAATGGGATTCCCTAACTGTGGTGGGGCCATAGATGGAACCCATATCCCTATCTTGGCACCGGAGCACCAAGCCAGCGAGTACATAAACCGCAAGGGGTACTTTTCCATAGTGCTGCAAGCACTGGTGGATCATAAGGGACATTTCACCAACATCAACGTGGGATGGCCGGGAAAGGTACATGACGCTCGCATCTTCAGGAACTCTGGTCTGTTTCAAAAGCTGCAGGAAGGGACTTTCTTCCCAGACCAGAAAATAACCGTTGGGGATGTTGAAATGCCTATAGTTATCCTTGGGGACCCAGCCTATCCCTTAATGCCATGGCTCGTGAAGCCATACATAGGCAGCCTGGAGAGTAGTCAGGAGCTGTTCAACCACAGGCTGAGCAAGTGCAGAATGGTGGTAGAATTTGCATTTGGACGTTTAAAAGTGCACTGGTGCAGTTTACTGACTTGGTTAGACCTCAGCGAAACCAATATTCCCATTGTTATTACTGCTTGTTGTGCACTCCACAATATCAGTGAGAGTAAGGGGGAGACGTTTATGGTGGGGTGGGAGGTTGAGGCAAATCGCCTGGCTGCTGGTTATAGACAGCCAGACACCAGGGCGATTAGAAGAGCATAGGAGAGTGCGGTGCGCATCAGAGAAGCTTTGAAAACCAGTTTCATGACGGGCCAGGCTACGGTGTGAAAGTTCTGTTTGTTTCTCCTTGATGAAACCCCCCGCCCCTTGGTTCACTCTACTTCCCTGTAAGCTAACCACCCTCCCCACCTCCTTTCGATCACCGCTTGCAGAGGCAATAAAGTCATTGTTGCTTCACATTAATGCATTCTTTATTAATTCATCACACAAATAGGGGGATAATTACCAAGGTAGCCCAGGAGGGGTGGTGGAGAAGGGAAGGACAAGACCACACAGCACTTTAAAAATTTAAAACTTTGAAACTTATTGAATGCCAGCCTTCTGTTACTTGGGCAATCCTCTGGGGTGGAGTGGCTGGGTGGCCGGAGCCCCCCCCCAGGTTCTTGGGCGTCTGGGTGAGGAAGCTATGGAATTTGGGGAGGAGGGCGGTTGGTTACACTGGGGCTGTAGCGGCGGTCTGTGGTCCTGCTGCCTTTCCTGCAGCTCAACCATACGATGGAGCATATTAGTTTGATCCTCCAGCCTCAGCATTGAATCCTGCCTCCTCTCATCACGCTGCTGCCACCTTTCAGCTTCAGCTCTCTCTTCAGCCTGCCACTTACTCTCTTCAGCTCGCCACTTCTCCTCCTGGTCATTTTGTGCTTTCCTGCACTCTGACATTGTCTGCCTCCACGCATTCATCTGTGCTCTGTCAGTGTGGGAAGACAGCATGATCTCAGAGAACATTTCATTGCAAGTGCATTTTTTTCGCCTTCTAATCTTCGCTAGCCTCTGGGAAGGAGAAGATCCTGTGATCCTTGAAACACATGCAGCTGGTGGAGAAAAAAAAAGGGACAGTGGTATTTAAAAAGACACATTTTATAGAACAATGGGTACACTCTTTCACGGTAAACCTTGCTGTTAACATTACATACATAGCACATGTGCTTTCGTTACAAGGTCGCATTTTGCCTCCCCACACCGCGTGGCTAATAGCGGGGAAAATTTCTGTTCAGCCATAGGCAAACAGCCCAGCAGGAACAGGCACCTCTGAATGTCCCCTTAAGAAAAGCACCTTATTTCAACCAGGTGACCATGAATGATATCACTCTCCTGAGGATAACACAGAGAGATAAAGAATGGATGTTGTTTGAATGCCAGCAAACATAAGCTGCAATGCTTTGTTCTACAATGATTCCCGAGTACGTGCTACTGACCTGGAGTGGTAAAGTGTCCTACCATGGTGGATGGAATAAGGCTGCCTTCCACAGAAACCTTTTGCAAAGGCTTTGGGAGTATATCCAGGAGAGCCACGAATGCCAGGGCAAATTAATCATTAAACATGCTAGCTTTTAAACCTTGTATAGTATTTTAAAAGGTACACTCACCAGAGTGTCCCTTCTCTGCCTGGCGGGTCCAGGAGGCAGCCTTGGGTGAGTTCAGGGGGTACTGGCTCCAGGTCCAGGGTGAGAAACAGTTCCTGGCTGTCGGGAAAACCGGTTTCTCTGCTTGTTTGCTGTGAGCTATCTACAACCTCATCATCATTGTCTTCCTTGTCCCCAAAACCTGCTTCCATGTTGCCTCCAACTCCATTGAAGGAGTCAAACAACATGGCTGGGGTAGTGGTGGCTGAACCCCCTAAAATGGCATGCAGCTCATCATAGAAGCGGCATGTTTGGGGCTCTGACCCGGATTGGCCGTTCGCCTCTCTGGTTTTCTGGTAGGCTTGCCTCAGCTCCTTAAGTTTCACGCGGCACTGCTTCGGGTCCCTCTTATGGCCTCTGTCCTTCATGCCCTGGGAGATTTTCACAAATGTTTTGGCATTTCGAAAACTGGAACGTAGTTCTGATAGCACGGATTCCTTTCTCCATACAGCGATGAGATCCTGTACCTCCCATTTGGTCCATGCTGGAGCTCTTTTGTGATTCTGGGACTCCATCATGGTCACCTCTGCTGATGAGCTCTGCATGGTCACCTCTGCTGATGAGCTCTGCATGGTCACCTGCAGCTTGCCACAACAGAAAATTGAAATTCAAAAGTTCGCGGGCCTTTTCCTGTCTACCTGGTCAGTGCATCTGAGTTGAGAGTGCTGTCCAGAGCGGTCACAATGGAGCACTCTGGGATAGCTCCCGGAAGCCAATACCGTCTAATTGCGTCCACAGTACCCCAAATTCGACCCAGCAAAACCGATTTCAGTGCTAATCTCCTTGTCAGGGGTGGAGTAAGGAAATCGATTTTAAGAGCCCTTTAAGTCGAAAAAAAGGGCTTCGTCATGTAGACGGGTGCAGGGTTAAATCGATTTAATGCTGCTAAATTCGACCTCAATGCCTAGTGTAGACCAGGGCTTAGAACAACAGTCACTGTTCAGCCTTGTGGAAGGCACTTGATGAGAGTCCTTAAAGATATACAATACTCTGATGACATTTAAAAAAAATAAATACAGACTATAAAGAGGCTGATTTAATAAAATGACAGTTTGGTGGTGATTGTTTGTTTGTTTTTAAGACTGTCATTCATTTTAAAAAGAAAAGGAGTACTTGTGGCACCTTAGAGACTAACAAATTTATTAGAGCATAAGCTTTCGTGAGCTACAGCTCACTTCATCGGATGCAGCCGATGAAGTGAGCTGTAGCTCACGAAAGCTTATGCTCTAATAAATTTGTTAGTCTCTAAGGTGCCACAAGTACTCCTTTTCTTTTTGCGAATACAGACTAACACGGCTGCTACTCTGAAACCATTCATTTTAAATGAGTTTTAAAGGCTTTGATTACATCCCTGATGGATAATGTTCCAGATACAACCTTTATTAAAAATAAGACACTATTCCATAGTAGCGATCCCAAACATGGTAATACTTGTAACATTATAACCTACCTCAAGTAAAGGGCTAGCACGTAGCTTTGCCACCCTAGGAGCAGTTCATGAATGCATGAGAGTCAGACTTCCCTTCCTAGTTTCCCGTTGCTCCACACGGCTCTCTGCCAATAGCAGATTATTTCTCCCCTCTGCTGTAGTCACCTATTTTGCTTCCTAAATGGGAGTCTAAATCTGGCCCTGACTATTGGTGCTGAGCACTTGAAAAGCTGGTCCTTAGCTTTGTAAAGCACTTTGAGACCCTCGATGAAAGGTATGGCAGGAAAGCAAAGTCTTATTATTAATTATTATTATTATATGGATATAATAGTTATATAATATTTACAAGTGCCTTTAAGGGCCTTTCATAATCTCCTGTGGAACCTTCACAGGGCTATATACTAAGAACCCTAATAAATAGCTGTACATAGGATGATTACTAATTCCCTGTTTATAACAAGTGGTAGACCTAAAATTCTTCTCTCTTAAACCAGTTCTTCTCAGATGGTAGATCAATTATATTATCTCCTCTTTTACACTTAGAGAAACTTAGGCAGAGAAAGATTAAGAAATCCAGAGTTCCTAGCTTGCAGGCTATTTCTCAGACCATTACAGCATGCCAACAATGCTATTATAAGCTATTCTGTATAGAGACTACTGCCCATAATCATTAACCCGGGCCTCCTTTGTTACCACTAGCTGCTCAGGTGATGCCTTGAGGAAGGGCTGGCTAGCAAGTGCTAGTGGTGGTGTTTGTCTCCCACTGAGCAGACAGAAGTCTTTCAGGAAGTGACCATACCTGATCTATTGAGAGAGAAAAGATTTTGGTCTCTCTCTGACTTTCTTCTGGGAGTAAATATAAACACTCTGCACTAAAATATTAGTTGTCATATTGCTAATGCACCCATCACCATAGTATCTAAGCACCAAATAGATCATTTCCACTCCTGTTACATCCTCATCCAAAGGATAAAAGAAAGCTACAGCTTCTTTACAGCACCATCTACTTCAATGTGGAGGACCTACAATTATATAAATGTTAAGCAACTATAACTGATTAACTAATTGCAGCTGAATGTAATTTACAAATGCATTTGAATTGAATTATATGTGTTTGTAATAACCAACATTTAAAGCTTCTCCTTATGGCACAGAAACAGCTGGTGACCAAATGTTTGTAATATGTATTATTACTGTCAGCACCTGATCAGGTATGAGAGATGTTGAGGCAAAGATTTTCAAAAATGACTACTGATTTGGAGTACCTTCATTTTTTTTTGCCCTATGTGAGGTACCTAAAAGAGGGCTTTGAATTCAGAAAGTGCTGAGCACCTACTCCCTGAACATAAGCATCCTTCTCAATAACTGGGTAATTGTTGCCTCAGAAATTAAGCCATTCCAATTCATTAATTTTGTCTTGAAAATCTTGACTTGTCTCATCAGAAGGCTGGGGTGACCATTTCTGATATAATAAAAGATGAATTCCAACTCCAATCAACTCCCTGGCCCTTTAAAACTTCAACAGGGTTCAGTACATTTTAAAAAATAATTTTCCACAAACTGCTGCACATTTTAGTTTCATCCAGAATGAAAATAGCAAAATATAATGCAAAAAGCAATTTGCTCAGGATTTCAGATGCTAATACTGGGAGGATCTAGGAATCTTGACAGGGAATGTGTGTGCCAGAGATTTCTAATTCAAATTGGTTTCAAAAATACCTGAGTTTCCAGAGAGGGATTGGCCTAGTGGCCTGGGCACAAAACTGAGACCCAGAAGTTCCTGAATTAATATTTATATTGACTTATCAATCATCAGATTGCCTTGAGCAAACCATTTCACCTGTCTCAGCTCCCCAGTTTGTAATATAGGATTGATTATTTTTATTTACCTATTTTAAAGGTGGGATTGTGAGGATTTACTATATACTGCTTACAAAACACTTTGATAATAAAATATAATTCTAGAAGTGCTACATATCATTTTTGCTATGCTTATATGAACCAGACTATTTTACGTTTTACTAGATGCACAAAAGGCCACAACCAAAAAAGAAAGCTTTACCAGTTAAAACTAACCTGATTTAAAGGGGAACTATAAAGAATTATATATATATATATATATATATATATATAACAAATATATAACAAATTATATATATATATATAGTTCTTTATATATATATATATAACAAAAGGAAAAAGTGGAAGCTGAGAACAATGAATATAAACTAGAAGCTAGGAATAGAAGAAAATTAATAAGGGAAGCAAAAGAACACAAGAAGAAATCTATGGCCAGCACAGTTAAGAACAATGAGGAGGTTTTTTAAGTATATTAGGAACAAAAGGAATCCTAACAAAGGCACTGGTCCATTACTAGATGAAAATGTACAATTGTCAATAATAATGCAGAAAAGGCAGAAGTGTTCAATAAATATTTCTGTTCTGTTTGGAAAAAAGCCAGATGAAGTATTTGTATCGGATGGTGAGGATGAAATACTTTATATTCCAACAGTCACTACTAAAGCTAGACATTTTTAACTCAACAGATCCAGATAACCTGGATCTGAGAGCTTTAAAAGAGCTGGCCAAAGAGCTCTCTGGACTGTTAATGTCAACTTTCAGTAAATCATGGAACACTGGGCAAGTTCCAGAGGACTAAAAGCTAATGTTGTGCCAATATTTATAAAGCATAAACAAAATGTATCAACTCATAACTGTGAGCTTAGGCTAACATTTGGATGTTTAAAGTTAAGCACCTAAATAAGTGGCAAAGATTCTGCAAAGAAAAACTGATCTGCTAAATTCAGACTGGAAATAAGGCATACCTTTTTTTACAATGAAGGTAATTAACCATTGTAACAATTTACCAAGGGTCATAGCAGCTTCCCCATCACTGGCAATTTTTACATCAATGTTGGGGAATTTTTTAGATATATGCTCTAGATCCAAAAAATTTATTTCAGAGGAGTTCCCTGGCCTGCATCATACTGGATGCCAGACTAAATGATCACAGTGTTCCCTTCTGTCTTTGGAATCTATGAATCTAAGACGAAAAAGGGCCAATTAATGGCTTGCCACTGAGGGATATTAAATGCTATCAAATGTAAGCAATGTTTGGAACCCTCAGAAGGTGCAGCATATGCTGCCCATTTAACAACCCTGCATGAATACATTCGCAATTTTTTTCTCTCAACAATCCAGCAAGATAAAATATTTGCCTATTGCTAGCCTTAAGCTCCCAGTGTCTGATATTTGCAGATTCAATAATTAGCAAGTGAAAGAAAAGACAGATTTAAATTTGCATAATAAAAGTTTGTTGACTTTGATTATAGCAGGCAATAAAAGTCTTTAGGGTGCTATAACTGTTCTAGGTGGTTTACAGGCTGTAGTCTGTAATAAGCGTTGTTAGTAGTTGCTGCTGATGGGATGAGAAGACTAAATGCTTTAATGCATTTCTATCCCAGACTTCTGTTAATTACTTGCCTAGCCAGTGAATTCAGATCAGCAGCATCTTTCACTGTTCACAAGCTCCCTGTCACTGTCTAAATTGTCTTAATCTCTGTGGGGAGCATAAACATGTCCATCAGGGCTGCTTGCATAAGCCACCCTGATGCAATTATTCTGAGTAGGACCTCTGCCTCCCCTCACCCTGGAAATGTAAAGAACATGAGATGCAGTAAGTCTGTATTCCCATACGATGGAAACTAGTCATCAGTTACATCAGACACATGCAGCATCAAGAAGAAAACCTGGAACCATCCATAAACACAGGCCTCTAACTCTTCAGCTAATAGAACAACTTTGTTAGCTGATAGCAGTAACACAAGGGCTTTATCTTGCACTGGACACTAGCCTTTAGACAGGGTTATACTCAGAAAGACTTGAGCTGATCTGACATGCCAACCAGTAGAAAGCAGTAATACATAATACACATACTCTGTAGTTCATTACTGTAGGCCAAAACATAATCTCTGCATCATAGTCTGGTTGCAAAAGGACAACTCAGGGGATGGGATGAGGAGACATGATGCCCTCCTAAGACTTACCTGCATTAGAATAAAGCACGTCTTGTTGGATTACATTAAAATCACAAGCCGTGGGTCAACCGAACGCATCCTGATGTAACAGAAATTCAGTTCAGAGGACCTCACCAGATAAGGTGGTAAAGAATATTTTACACAAAGACAAGATGAACTGACTTAAACCAGAGAGACACAGCATGAGGAGACTCACTAAGCTGGCAGGACTCAAGCAAGAATGGAGCAACTTTAATAAGGAGATCAGAGAAAATGAAATTACAATAAAAGAGAAGAAAAGAAGGGCCAACATAATGGAAATCTCATCTGACTACAAAGGCTGCAGAGATGAAAGGCAAAAGGAACATTGTGTGTTTTCCACCTTCTTGTTCTTGGTTTTGGATGCATTGGCATATCCCTGCAAATGTCAGCAAGTTGGAAAGTAAATCAAAAAGAACTGAGGTGGTGTTTTTTAAAAGGAACAGGTCTGAAGAAGGTGAAATACAGCACATCAGTCCACCCTCATAATGAAGGGCAGCTGAGGAGATGGAGAAAAAATGATGTCAGCGCCTAAATGAGACGGTTGGTAGAAGAGATGTATCCATTTTGTTAGAGATCCCATTAAGAACCATTTATGTAACAGTACTTCAGGCTGCAACTTTTGTTCATTCTTTCTCATATAAAATGGGAGCTGTTGGATGAGAGATTTCAGGGATGAGTCTTTTTGAACCATCAATGACCATTCCTGTCTTCAAACCAGTTCCATAATTCTTTGAAAACACTGGGACAAATCCTGAGATACTTACTCCATCCTTACTCCAGCAACATTCATTGATTCCAATGGGAATTTGCCTGAGTAAAGACCAAATAGAAATGAGTGGGACCTGAATAAGGACCATAGGACTTGGTCTCAGTGAAGACAGGGGCTACCCAGGGACAGTCTAAAAAAAGGGTGACACACTATCATCTTCTCTTAATTGTATTTCTTCATGACACTTCCCCTCGCTGTATGGCTACAAGAGTGCACATTAATTTTCTGTGCATGCAGATGATCTGCAGGCCACATCTGTCTCATTTCTGCCAGTGCTTCAGAGAATATGGTGTAGCTAAGAGAAACATCTAAGGTGTTTTGACTTGTAAACTCCATCTCAAAATGCTAATTTGCCAGTCATTGATTGGTTCAAGAAGAAACCTTTGATCTCCAATACAGAAACAATTTCAAGGGGAAATTCCAACAGATGAGCAAGCCAGCTCTATAGACCTTCATTGTAAGGATATAAGCATTCAGGTCTGAGAGAGACAAGATGGGTGAGGTAATATCTTGTATTCCACCAACTTCTGTTGGTGAGAGCTTTCAAGATATTACCTCATCCATCTTGTCTCTCTAATATCCTGTGACCAACATGGCCATGTCTGTGAGGCACTCAGATACACTAATGGGAGACATAAAAATACCTCCATAGACAGAAATGTAAATCAGCTGTTGGGGGTGGGCTGAGAAGCTGATCAATGGGAATTTTTAAAAAGATGTGAAATACAGTGAGCCTGGAGGTGCCAAAAATCTCATCTGAAAGCCTGTTCTCATGAGATTTCTGCACCAATGACACTCAGATACACTTGGATAAGTATCTGAACCCATCAGGATTTTATCTGATCAGAAATGAAGTTCAGAGTCATTTGACATTCTGAGGGGGTCAGGTAGTGGCCTGCAACACACTGTTCTGGCAGAAGTAATAAAGCCATGCAACTAATAACTGTATTGAAATGAAACTGCTGAAATTGGATCAGCAGAGGTTCAGGGCTATTGCAGCTTTACTGAGCCTAGTATCATTAGTCAGTAGATGCTTTGGCATATTACCTGTGTTGTCACAAAAGCAGTCAGTCCTTGTCATGTGTAATAAGTGAGTATGCGTACGCTCTTCGTCTATCCAGACACATTCGATACCTGTACTGAGTGATTTTTGGGTGGTCCCTGGCCTATGAGATTAGGGAGGTGACTGACTGAGTAGGTAGCCAGGTCTTAAAGGATCTTTAATATGTTTGGGGGCAGAGTTAAGAACCAGATAGAGACAGCAGTGTTGTACATAGCAGAGAGACATTGCTGGCAGAAGGGTTTTCAGCTCAGCTGCTATCAGGGCACCAGGGAGTTGTACATTTTGCTGTTGCTTCTGTACTTTGTTGGTTTTGCCATTTAAATCCCTGTCCAAGATTGTAAATGCTTGTGAGTAAAATGGCCCAGGAATACAGTACTCCATGCCTGCATCTACTCACTTTTCTCCCAAAGGAGGAATAAATTACAACTTCGGTCCATTCTTTCTCACTCAGTCTGAAGCCCTCGTTGCTCCCCCCCCAGACCCGGGTTCCCTCCAGGTCCTAGCGACACCATATTATTGCCAACCACTGTTTCACAACTAATACAGATGGACCTACTGGGAACCCTCTTGTGTCCCGCTTCCAGGTCACACCCCTCAGACTGATAAATACCAATGCAGAGAAATGAGGAGACTTTAACAGGTTATTTAAACAGGGGGAAATACAGACTTTAGTGTAGGCAAACTGCTATGTAGTTTTCACTGTAGTTCACTGTTAAATAGCAGCTATGTGCTACCCTAGAGCTGGCTGCATTTCAGAGGTGGTTGACATGATTCTTTTCTATAGGGCCAAATTCTCCCCTCAGTTACATCCCTGCAAATTTGTTACCATCAATAGGGAGATGTAGATAAGAGCAGAATTTGACTCATCGTTTGCAAAGCTCTTTGGGATATTTTGGGATGAAATGCAGTGTAATGTCAATCATAAAAATAAACTCTATAGTATTGTTTTTCTGTGTACTTGTAACATACTTGCTCAGAGTACGAGCACCCACTGCCCTCTGCTGCCTGGAGTGTATCAAATCACTTTCAGTTTTTAATCAGCTTCTTCTAGCAACAGAGGTATAGAACTTTTGGCTTTCTGGGCAGCTGCTTGTGTTTCAAAAATCAAACAATGGTGAGTTCTCTCAGTGAACTCATATGTATGCAACAGCTGGGGATGGTGGGTTTGTGTTTGGCCAGAGATCACTGAATATTGCTTCAAAGAGGTATGAAGAGAAAAATTAAGAAAAACATCTGAGCCACTTACCAGCAGCTATTGTAATGAGTGGAAAGTCAGCCAAAAGCAGAAGTGAGAAATCCCACGTTACCTCAAAGAAAGCAGAAACAGCAGAGGGATGGGACGGTATCCTACGGCTTTAATTAAGAGCCTAAAGAGGATTACTGCATGGTGCTGGTTTATTCTAGGGGGCTAATATCTAGTCTGTCATACATAGTGGAATTCTATTTATTAAGAAATAGATATGCTGGGGGTTTAAGGTAAAAAATCCATTACAATCTACATACCACACAGACTATGCTGACAGCTTGTGCCACACACTCTCAAGGAAACTGCGGAACCACCTGATCAACATCCTCTACAGCAAACAGGGAAAGATTAAGAATGAGCTCTCAAAACTGGATACTCTCATAAAGAACCAACCTTCCACACAAACTTCCTCGTGGCTGGACTTTACAAAAACTAGACAAGCCATTTACAAAACACACTTTGATTCTCTACAAAAGAAAAAGGACACTAAGCTATCTAAACTACTATATGCCACAAGGGGCCACAACAATGGTTCCCGTAACCCACCCAGCAATATTGTTAATCTATCCAACTATACTCTTAGCCCAGCGGAAGAATCTGTCCTGTCTCGGGGCCTCTCCTTTTGCCCCTCCACCCCCACGAACATGATACAGTTCTGTGGTGACCTAGAATCCTATTTTCGACGTCTCAGACTCAAGGAATATTTCCAACACACCTCTGACCAACATATTAACCCACAGAGACCTTCCTGCCAACACTACAAAAAGAAGGATTCTGGGTGGACTCCTCCTGAAGGTCGAAACAGCAGCCTGGATTTCTACAAAGACTGCTTCCGCCGACATGCACGAGCTGAAATTGTGGAAAAGCAGCATCGCTTACCCCATAACCTCAGCCATGCAGAACACAGTGCCATCCACAGCCTCAGAAACAACTCTGACATCATAATCAAAAAGGCTGACAAAGGAGGTGCTGTCGTCATCATGAATAGGTCGGAGTATGAACAAGAGGCTACTAGGCAGCTCTCCAACACCACTTTCTACAAGCCATTACCCTCTGATCCCACTGAGAGTTACCAAAAGAAACTACAGCATTTGCTCAAGAAACTCCCTGAAAAAGCACAAGAACAAATCCGCACAGACACACCCCTGGAGCCCCGACCTGGGGTATTCTATCTGCTACCCAAGATCCATAAACCTGGAAATCCTGGACGCCCCATCATCTCAGGCATTGGCACCCTGACAGCAGGATTGTCTGGCTATGTAGACTCCCTCCTCAGGCCCTTCGTTACCAGCACTCCCAGCTATCTTCGAGACACCACCGATTTCCTGAGGAAACTACAGTCCATTGGTGATCTTCCTAAAAACACCATCCTAGCCACTATGGATGTAGAAGCCCTCTACACCAACATTCCACACAAAGATGGACTACAAGCCGTCAGGAACAGTATCCCCGATACTGTCACGGCTAACCTGGTGGCAGAACTTTGTGACTTTGTCCTGACCCATAACTATTTCACATTTGGTGACAATGTATACCTTCAAATCAGCGGCACTGCGATGGGTACCCGCATGGCCCCACAGTATGCCAACATTTTTATGGCTGACTTAGAACAACGCTTCCTCAGCTCTCGTCCCCTAATGCCCCTACTCTACTTGCGCTACATTGATGACATCTTCATCATCTGGACCCATGGAAAAGAAGCTCTTGAGGAATTCCACCATGATTTCAACAATTTCCATCCCACCATCAACCTCAGCCTGGACCAGTCCACACAAGAGATCCACTTCCTGGACACTACGGTGCTAATAAGCGATGGTCACATAAACACCACCCTATATCGGAAACCTACTGACCGCTATTCCTACCTACATGCCTCTAGCTTTCATCCAGATCATACCACTCGATCCATTGTCTACAGCCAAGCGCTACGATATAACCGCATTTGCTCCAACCCCTCAGACAGAGACAAACACCTACAAGATCTCTATCATGCATTCCTACAACTACAATACCCACCTGCTGAAGTGAAGAAACAGATTGACAGAGCCAGAAGAGTACCCAGAAGTCACCTACTACAGGACAGGCCCAACAAAGAAAACAACAGAACGCCACTAGCCATCACCTTCAGCCCCCAACTAAAACCTCTCCAACGCATCATCAAGGATCTACAACCTATCCTGAAGGACGAGCCATCGCTCTCTCAGATCTTGGGAGACAGACCAGTCCTTGCTTACAGACAGCCCCCCAATCTGAAGCAAATACTCACCAGCAACCACACACCACACAACAGAACCACTAACCCAGGAACCTATCCTTGCAACAAAGCCCGTTGCCAACTCTGTCCACATATCTATTCAGGGGATACCATCATAGGGCCTAATCACATCAGCCACACTATCAGAGGCTCGTTCACCTGCGCATCTACCAATGTGATATATGCCATCATGTGCCAGCAATGCCCCTCTGCCATGTACATTGGCCAAACTGGACAGTCTCTACGTAAAAGAATGAATGGACACAAATCAGACGTCAAGAATTATAACATTCAAAAACCAGTTGGAGAACACTTCAATCTCTCTGGTCACTCGATCACAGACCTAAGAGTGGCTATACTTCAACAAAAAAGCTTCAAAAACAGACTCCAACGAGAGACTGCTGAATTGGAATTAATTTGCAAACTGGATACAATTAACTTAGGCTTGAATAGAGACTGGGAATGGATGAGTCATTACACAAAGTAAAACTATTTCCCCATGGTATTTCTCCCTCCCACCCCACCCCCCACTGTTCCTCTGATATTCTTCTTAACTGCTGGAATTAGCCTACCTGCTTGTCACCATGAAAGGTTTTCCTCCTTCCCCCCCCTGCTGTTGGTGATGGCTTATCTTAAGTGATCACTCTCCTTACAGTATGTATGATAAACCCATTGTTTCATGTTCTCTGTGTGTGTGTATATAAATCTCTCCTCTGTTTTTTCCATGAAATGCATCCATGAAGTGAGCTGTAGCTCACGAAAGCTTATGCTCTAATAAATTTGTTAGTCTCTAAGGTGCCACAAGTACTCCTTTTCTTTTTGCGAATACAGACTAACACGGCTGCTACTCTGAAACCTGGGGGTTTAATGTTTCTCTTATTAAGAGACATTCTTGTGTATGCAGCAGGAAGGGCTGAATTGGAATCAATGCTGTATTCATCATCTCCTTTTATTAGAACCATCAGCACATAGGGTGCCAGATCACTCCACCAAAATCCATGAAGTTACACCAGGGATGAACTTGACTCAGCATGTTTTTTCCCCCAAAATGTCACCTAGTGGTTGATTTTGTTAATACTGGGGGAGTTCTGCATTGGTGGTGTTTGCCTAACAGGACTGGGCTGTATGTTAAAGGGCAGTAGTAAAGCTGCCTGCTTGCTGGGTATTACTGTTTCCTGATCCAGCCATAGTCCTTATGACATTGGAGCCCAAATGCTATACAGTATTTGGATTTAACAATATAAACAGCATGTCGCAGTGGGAAATTAAAGAGGCACCTGATTTCCACTCCTAGTGGAATCTTGTGAGGATTTGGGGGATTTGAGAAACTAAGGAGGAGGTCGCTACTTTTGATGGGAAGCACTGCCTCCTCCCAGCTGTGCCAAGTGCAAACCCCCCATTTGAACACATGCTGCTGTCCACCACTGCCTGTGCTCCTCTGGCTACACTGCTCTTTTTAGCGTGCTAGCTTGAGGAGAGCTAGCACATGTCTGTGCAACCTGGGAATCACACCCCTAGCTCCAAGCTTAGACTGAGCATCTCGCCTCTTGAGGTATTGCTGCTCCATGTTAGCTGCAAGGAACAGAGAACTAAAGCTTTCCAAACCCTAGATATTTTGCAACAGATCCATAGCCAACCAGGACTTGATGGTTGTCACTCTGCTGCATGTGGCCATTTGGCATTTCACACCAATGTCAGGGGTAGAATCCAGATTCATCAGCTTCCATAGCACAGCCTGCTGCTTGTTGAATTAAGGAGAATTTCTACATGCTAGTCAAGTTTCCGTCCTCTTTCTTCCACGTTAATTGGCTGAGTTATGCACCAGTTTTCATAGTGGCCAGAGAAGTCCCTTTGATAGCCATTATAAATATTTTCACTGTATTTCTTGTCCATTTTTCCTCATGAAAAGAAAACCACTACATCCGGATTATTTTCTATAGGGTCTCTTTTGATTAAGCATTTGTGCATATGACTCACTGTCTAGGACTTCATCTCCCAAAGGAGCTCCTCAAGGCAATATTGTCTTGGAAATAAAGCTGTTTAACACTAAAAGGCTGAATCCTGCAAGATTCAGATCTATATCCCTCTTCAACAAAAGCAGGCGCATAACAATTATAGGCAGCCCACAGTGCAAGAGAGCTCTCCTGGAGTACGTGGCAGGCAGGCACGATTACTTTATCAGAGAAAAAAGGAGTACTTGTGGCACCTTATCGGAAGAAGTGAGCTGTAACTCACGAAAGCTTATGCTCTAATAAATTTGTTAGTCTCTAAGGTGCCACAAGTACTCCTTTTCTTTTTGTGAATACAGACTAACACGGCTGCTACTCTGAAACCTGTCATTATGCAATTTATCAGAGAGGTCTACAATTACCCCATCTGTTAGAGAGATGATGAAATGTGCAGTGAAGGAAATGAGTTCATGAACCTCAGATGTTAAAAAAAGCCCATTCAATATCTCAGCACTGCCTAGAGCTTCCTTTTAGCCAAGCTTAATTTCTTTTGTCAAGTACCATTTGCAGATCTAATATGACATCAACCTTGCATGCATGTTGCTCTTCCAGTACATTATGTATTGTAGAGTACAAGCTCTAAGCAACATGATGATGTGAATGTAATTTACCTAGAGGCT
Source organism: Dermochelys coriacea (assembly GCF_009764565.3). Taxonomy (NCBI): domain Eukaryota; kingdom Metazoa; phylum Chordata; order Testudines; family Dermochelyidae; genus Dermochelys; species Dermochelys coriacea. The sequence goes on along the minus strand of NC_050073.1, from coordinate 91,332,519 downwards.
GCATCCCGTCTTTAATTCCTGACTTCCTGGTCTGAATAAATCCACTGCATGACTCCTCCTTCCCCATCAGTTACTCTTCTCCAGAATAAAAGATCAGATGTATGGGGCACCAGCCTTAAGTTACACTGAATTTCATACAGGAATGATGAAGGATCAGTAGACACCTTAGGAACTCTTCTTTCTGATAATGTTATCTCAAACTGGTTGTCATTTAAAAGGATACTGTTCAGTAGTTTAGGGCCAAAAGTTAGCTATTGTAAAAATAAATTAAGACAAGCTTTTTACACACCCTAATAGCAATGTTGTTATGACTTTAAAAGAAAAAATATTTTAAAATGAACATAAACATTCCCGTCGTGACAGAAGCCCAGATCCAAGAAACCACATTGTGCTAGAGCAGTGGTTCTCAACCTTTTGGGGTTCAGGACCCATTTATAAATGTTTATGGCCTGTCATAACCTAGAAAATAGTCTGAGTGTGGAGGACCTGGGGTGGTTTCAGTTGGATCCTGCTCGCTGTTGGAGAGAGGGTTGGGTCCTGCCCAGAATTCACCCTACAGTATCAGCTAGTAAGAGAATGAGACTTCAGTTGGGGGAGGAAAGAAAACAGCTATTATTCAACTTGTTGGGAAGAAAGGCAGCTGAAAAGGCCATGCTCTGGTTCCTTCATCCTATATTAGAGAAGGGAGAATGGAATAAAGTCACACTCTCACTGTTCTACATTCTGGGCATTAAAGATGGAAAAGACTCATTGTGTCATCCAATCTAATCCTCAACCAATGTCTCTTCCCCATAGCAGAAATCCTCCATTGGCTTCTCCACCTCTGTGGTAAATCAGGCCTGCATTTTAAACTAGCTGGGTAGTACATTTAAAATGGTGCCCAACTATGCAAAAATATAGGTATTTACAAGACCAGTCCAGGTGCTTTCAACAAGGAACATGGGCCAGTCCCCCACTGGATCATTTAAAATGGCTTAAACAAGGAATCCCCCAACATTTTCCAGAAAATGATAGACCTCAAGGAAGGAGAAGCAATGGGACTATTCCAGGCTGATAGAACTCACTGTTAGAACATCTTTCTTTACCCTTAGCCAATGATCTTGTCCACACTGCACCTTGAACCATGCTAGCAGCAACTAAGTTAAACAGGTCTAGTACTCATAGCTTTGCAGTAGCTCTGCAGTATCACCATTTTCCAGCATTGCTGTCATTAGTACAACTCTCAGACTAGCAGCCATGTTAGTCTGTATTTGCAAAAAGAAAAGGAGTACTTGTGGCACCTAATCTCTTAGGTGCCACAAGTACTCCTTTTCTTAGTACAACTCTAACACTATTTTACTACCCAGTGTAGAAATGGAGTTTGATTTTAGACTCAGGCCAACATAAACCCATTCTATTGATCCACTCAGTTATTTGTTAGTATTGTTTCTGAACATACATGATAGGAGATGGATGCAATTATTCTAGGCTGGAAGCATGTTTAGAAATGGTTACAAAGCATCATACTGAAGACAAGACTGAATTTCCTTTTGCTAAATTATATTCCGTTATTCCTAGCTAAATCCTCTTGGACCATCCTAACCAAATCCCTCTCCATTCTACAACTCCTTTTAGAAGGTTATTCTTTGCCTCATCAGTAGCCACACAGCCCAGCTATACACACTTGGTTCTTTTACTTTTTTCCTCATAAAATCACTCCGGCCCCCTGGTTGCCATTGTAGGGTCATCTCTGAATTTCCTGCAACATGGCATCATTGCTGAAGCTACTGCTAGTTAAACAAAACAGTTGAGAGAATAAATGGAACATACTCTTGAGAATTCTAGAGGGAGCTGAGGGGAGGATTTGGCAGCAGAGAGAAAACACGATGGTGAAGCTGTTCCATTTCTGAGTGTTGGCTTGAAGAAAGAATCCAGTTTAATCCCTAGGTGCTCAGACACCAGGGTGATGAGTCTGATGGAACTAGGATAGCTCCTGTAGATTCGATTAGCCAAAATACAACCCACATCTTTCCTGCATTGATATACACAGAATTGTATATGGGATTGCATAGTATTCTGGGTGCAAACAAGATGCAGTATATTTTTATAATCCTACTGTCCTTTCACAGGCAAAATTCACATTGATTTCCCAGTCTTGCGAAATTTCCTTCTGCATAAACAGCAGCTGTGATATATCTTGGTCTTGAAAGGATGTCTGTGACTTTTCATATTCCATAACTGTCATGTCTGACTGAACCACCACTTAACAGCACAGCTATACTGAGCCAAATTCTTACCTAGGTGTTGGATTCTTTCAATTAGGCAGGATGCTTATACAAAAATACCAATATAAAAAAGAATTGTTCACCAGGACACAAGGTGTGCTGAGTTCTTTAGTGACTCTGGCAACATAAATCCTGTCAGACACAGGTTTTTCCTGCTTGAGAGCCTTTCCTTGTTAAATGGAGCTTGGGGTGGGTGGAAATTATATTAATTAAAGCCATTTTCAAAGGCAGATGGTAATAATGAGTCTGACATGAAAGACTATGGCAACATATAAAAATAAAATAGCATGGCACTAACCCTTTACTGAGGAAAGACATTCATTAGCAAGGTGGTCAGCTTAGCATGAATGAAGCAGTGTTTTCATTTCCATAAGGTTAGGGTTTTATAGGGCTGTTAGTGCATGCTTTCAGGGAGCAGCTGCTAATATCATCCAAACCATGAAAACCAACTGCTTTTGGATCCTCCATCAGCTGAAAAAAAGCTTAATTGGCACACAGATGCCTCCTGGCAAACTATGGCTAACGGTGGGATTTTCAAAAGAACCTACGTGATTTAGGACCACACGTCTACCTGAAAGTCAATGGGATTTGTGATCACAGATCACTTAGGCACACTTGAAAATCCCAACCTAAATTTTGCCCTGAGTTGTGCCCATGCCAAGGAGATGGATGGAATAAGGGAAGCCCCTTCCTCCTAACCCCACTCTGGCCCAACCACGTGCAAGCAGCAGGCCCAAATCCCGGCATAGTGCTCAAGAGATTCAAACACACTGGCCACAGCTCATGCACCAAAGGGGCCATGGTCTGTGGTTTAGGGTGTGTCTAATTGTGCTGAGCCAAGTAAGGGGTAGGCTGCAGTGTCCGGAAACCATGTCACTGTGCCTATTTCATTGTGACACTCTTTCGGTCTCTAGTCCTATTTACTTCCACTGACTCTTGGGTATCTTCACGTATAGTTATTATTAGAACATTAGAACACTGAAACTCTCATTAGAACATGCGGCATTCAAAACCAGTTGCAAAATCTTCAACACTCTCCAAAAAAGTGTTACTATCGCTATCAAGAGAAGAGCATAGTAATTAAAATGACCATTATAGATCAGGGCCTTCTGCAACTGATATTGCTACTCACTTTGCCAGTTAGAAGAGCTTTGATCTGAAATTCCTTTCCTAAGTATCGAGAAGCAGGTTGTTTGCTTCATTCACCATGGCTGAAAAATGAATGGCCAGATTCTAGCTGCCTGTGAGCAAGATCCTTTTCACTCCCCACCCACACAGACATCATGTGCAGGATGACAGCCACATGCAGTCCTTTTTCTTGCTGAATTGCAAGCATTGGATCAGGCTTGTGCTACGGAAGCACTAGCTTTCCTAGGAATGAGCACATGCTGTATCCTTCTGGAGCTTCAGTGTGGCCTCTCCACAATTTAAGTCAGCCAGGATTCCTCTGGCAGTCGCACTGCCAGCTTGAGACTATTGTACACACACGCACACGTCAATGTAACCAGTGGCTTAAAGCCAGTTTGGCACTAGAAGAAGGAAATGTTTTTTTTATTCCCCCATCACTTCAGTCCTCAATGTGACTTGCACCTTAATGTGACTTGCCCACAGTCCTCACTGATTTCCTGTAGGAACCCTGTCCTTCCACTACAAAGTAAAGTTGGCTCCTATTCTATCACAAGCATTATCCTTCTGTCCATCTACTACAGAGGGAAATGGGAAATTAACAGGGGCATATAGGCATAGTTTGGGATTGTACTACAATAATACCAGATTCTGGGAAATGGAATGGTATTTATCAAACTACATGTCTCCTTATCTATCTGTCTCTTTTAGGAGTTTACAGAGCTCCAATCACCACTGTACCTTGCCACTTGTTCAGAAACTTGGTGATAGTGTAGAGAGCCCTTTACATCTGTTATTAGCCTAACTCCAGTCCAGATTAGGTAAGACTACAATTTCCTACCATCTGATGGCTGCTTGGAAGCCGAAATAAAATGAATTGGTAGATCCAGAGCCTAGTGGACAAGTATCTACTTTGCAGAAATCACCATCAAAGTTGACAGCCTGGTTGGTAGCGTCAGCACACAGAGATCTTTCATAGCACTGAACAGGACATCGAGGCTGAACTACTATCTTACTTGCAGAAATGCTCCTTACAGATCAGAGGTAAAGCAGTTTAAATGAAGGGCAGTGCTTGAAAGAACTTGTACTGCTACTGTCCATGTTTATATCTGTTCTAGAAGTACAGGATCTGATCCTGAGAGGAGCTGAGCATCCATAATTCTCTAAATTGGATCACTTGAGTTCCCAGAACGATCAAGCCAGCCCCTTGGAAAAGGAAAATCCATTCTGTGAAAAATGTCAAAGTCATTTTCATTCTCAAGGAGAACGATTTTTCATTCTTTTTCCAAAATTTTCATAAAATATATTTTGAAAAAATTCAAAATTTCAGGGTTTTTACCTCTTCCTCTGAAACACTCCCCTTTTCCCCTTTTTGCCATTGAATTCCACAGAATGATGTCCAGATTTTTGTTTCACTTTTTCAGTTTTCTTTCACTCTCTTTTCATTCTTTTGCAATGGTAGCTTTTCAGAAGCTGAGGTTAAAGAAAAAAAAATTAAAAAATCTGGATACTGTACATTCTCTTGCATCCAATAGCAAAAAGGAAAACAGGACAAAAGGAAGAGAGAAAAAGGAAAAACAAACAAACAAACAAACCCCAAAATATCCAGATATGATGAAAAAACTGAAAATTAAGAGAAGCAGCTTTTTCTGGAAACTTTTATTAAAAGGCCTGTTTTTCATCCAGAAAAAAATTGAATAAAAATGTCAATGAACAGTAGTGTTGCAAAGTTAGGAGTAGAGCTCAACATTGTCATGGATATGGTATTCTATGTAGAGATACAGGTCTTCATTCATATCTCAATTACACTTCTGCAAATCTGGAATAATCCACTGAAGTCAATGGAGTTACTCCTGCTTTACAATGGCGTAACTGACAACAAAATCTTCCTACTTTATAAACAACTAGGGTATAAAATAGTTGAGTTTTGTCATCATGATATTTGTCGTGTCTTTTCGCTGTTCTCCTGAGTCTACCTAGCAGTAGAAGATGAGTCCACTTTCCAGTATCAGAGTAGCACTTCAGTCTTTATGTGGCACCAGGTGAATAATGTTAATTGCATACTGTCTTACACTGAACTCTTTCTATCATTGGCATCAACTTGATCCTTCCCTTTCATAGACATTCACAGTGGCTGGTGTGATTCTAAGGGAGACACTTGGTCTTGTTAGAACACCGGTTATCAGTAAAGGCACAAATAGAAACATAAGAGATGCCAAGGTAGAAGGTTTGAGGAAGGAAAGAAAAAAAAGTACAAAATGTATTCAACATAATTACAATCTAAAAAAAATCCAGTGCTTCTTCATAGTTTAATTCTGAAATGTACCCATTTTAAACTAATTAGGTTTGGAGGCACCACTAATAAATCCGAATATTTCTCAAAGAGAAAGGAATGACTTGGAATTTAATTTTTTATCAAGCTGTTCCTAAGGTCCATGCTAATTAAGTCCAGGCAACAATAGCAATTTATCCAAAGTGAGATTTGAAAATGTAAATACCACAATAACATAAGTAAATAACATTCTGTTACCCTGGTGAAAATGAGACTGGCAGGGGATTGCGGGGGAGATGAAGGTTTTAGTACCATTATACAAGGCACTGGTGAGACCTCACCTAGAATACTGTGTGCAGTTCTGGTCTCCCATGTTTAAAAAGGATGAATTCAAACTGGAGCCGGTACAGAGAAGGGCTACTAGGATGATCCGAGGAATGGAAAACTTGTCTTATGAAAGGAGACTCAAGGAGCTTGGCTTGTTTAGCCTAACTAAAAGAAGGTTGAGGGGAGATATGATTGCTCTCTATAAATATATCAGAGGGATAAATACCGGAGAGGGAGAGGAATTATTTAAGCTCAGCACCAATGTGGACACAAGAACAAATGGGTATAAACTGGCCACCAGGAAGTTTAGCATTGAAATCAGACAAAGGTTTTTAACCATGAGAGGAGTGAAGTTTTGGAATAGCCTTCCAAGGGAAGCAGTGGGGGCAAAAGATCTATCTGGTTTTAAGATTCTACTTGATAAGTTTATGGAGGAGATGGTATGATGAGATAATGTGATTTTGGTAAGTAATTGATCTTTAAATATTCAGGGTAAATAGGCCAAATCCCCTGAGATGGGATATTAGATGGATGGGATCTGAGTTACTATAGAAAATTCTTTCCTGAGTATCTGGCTGGTGAATCTTGCCCATATGCTCAGGGTTTAGCTGATTGCCATATTTGGGGTCGGGAAGGAATTTTCCTCCAGGGCAGATTGGAAGAGGCCCTGGAGGTTTTTCGCCTTCCTCTGTAGCATGGGGCATGGTTGACTTGAGGGAGGCTTCTCTGCTCCTTGAAGTCTTTGAACCATGATTTAAGGACTTCAGTGGCTCAGACATGGATGAGGTTTTTCGTGGGAGTGGGTGGGTGAGATTCTGTGGCCTGCGCTGTGCAGGAGGTCGGACTAGATGATCAGAATGGTCCCTTCTGACCTTAGTATCTATGAATCTATAAGAAAAGAGAAGAGAGAATGTGTGTGTGTGTGTGTCTCTCTCTCTGTCTTTGATGTAGATTGTTTAATATTTTACAGTATTTTACACCCTGCTGGGTTCTGCATGTCATTCCTTTGGAGAATGGTTCCCCTGTTGTTGTCAGTGTTAAAGGTTGGCTGATGAAGTGACGTCTGTGAACAAATATCTTGTCAAGTCCTGTCCCTGGGAGCTGAGATGAAACAAAGAGCAGGGCGAGGGTTGCGAGAGAGTCTTCAGGGACAAGAGTGGATCCCAGGAGTATATTGTGACAGACGTATTCTCACAAAGTGGGAGTGTGCTAATAAAGTTTGCAGATGATACAAAGCTGGGAGGTATTGCCAATTTAGAGAAGGACCGGGATATTATACAGGAGGATCTGGATGACCTTGTAAACTGGAGTAATAGTAATAGGATGAAATTTAATAGTGAGAAGTGTAAGGTTATGCATTTAGGGATTAATAACAAGAATTTTAGTTATAAGCTGAGGACGCATCAATTAGAAGTAACGGAGCAGGAGAAGGACCTTGGAGTATTGATTGATCATAGGATGACTATGAGCTGTCAATGTGATATGGCTGTGAAAAAAGCTAATGCGGTCTTGGGATGCATTAGGAGAGGTATTTCCAGTAGGGATACGGAGGTTTTAGTACCGTTATACAAGGCATGGTGAGACCTCACCTGGAATACTGTGTGCAGTTCTGGTCTCCCCATGTTTAAAAAGGATGAATTCAAACTGGAACAGTTACAGAGAAGGGCTACTAGGATGATCCGAGGAATGGAAAACTTGCCTTATGAAAGGAGACTCAAGAACTAATGGATATAAACTGGTTATCGGGAAGTTTAGACTTGAAATTAGATGAATGTTTCTAACCATCAGAGGAGTGAAGTTTTGGAATAGCCTTCCAAGGGAAGCAGTGGGGGCAAAAGATCTATCTGGCTTTAAGATTAAACTCGATAAATTTATGGAGGAGATGGTATGATGGGATAACGTGATTTTGGTAATTAATTGATCTTTAAATATTCATGGTAAATAAGTCTAATGGCCTGTGATGGGATATTAGATGGGTGGGTTCTGAGTTACCCAGGAAAGAATTTTCCGTAGTACCTGGCTGGTGAATCTTGCCCATATGCTCAAGGTTTAGCTGATCGCTATATTTGGGGTCGGGAAGGAATTTTCCTCCAGGGCAGATTGGAAGAGGCCCTGGAGATTTTTCACCTTCCTCTGTAGCATGGGGCACGGGTCACTTGCTGGAGGATTCTCTGCTCTTTGAAGTCTTTAAACCACGATTTGAGGACTTCAATAGCTCAGACATAGGTGAGGTTTTTCGCAGGAGTGGGTGGGTGAGATTCTGTGGCCTGCGTTGTGCAGGAAGTCAGAGTAGATGATCAGAGTGGTCCCTTCTGACCTTAGTATCTATGAAGAAATGATAATAACTTAGTTTCCACCCACTCCTCTCACCAGACACGAAGGCCTGATTGTGCTCTGAGGCACATCAATGACAAAACTCTCATGGGTTTCAGTGGGAGCAGAATCAGGCCCAGAGGCAGCAGAAAAGCTGGGCTACAGATATATGTGGGTAATCAGGAGGAGGTGCACGTGAGTGGGTAGTAGGTAGGTAGATCACACATCACAAACACTGAAGGCTGGATTGTCCAAGCCCAGCCTCACTTGCTTTCTTTGCAAAATATGAATTATTTTTTGTATTAGAGCAGTATCTAGAGATCCCCCTCCAAGCTGGGACCCCCATTGTGCTGTATATACACACTGTGAGAGGCAGTCCCTGCTCTTGAAAAGCCAGTAGTCTAAATACATAAACAGACAAAGAGTGGGAGAAAGGAAGTGCTGTTATCTCAATTTTACAGATGGGGAACTGGGCCCAGCTGCCCAAGGTCACACAGTGAGTCTATGGAAGAACCAGGAACTGAATCCAGAGCTTCTGAGACCTAAGTCAGTGCCTTCACCATCCTATATAGGAGTAAGTTAGCTCCCACTGTTATCTGTGCCCACAACTGATCTCTCTTGGGCATCTAAGTACCTGATTTGCATACATGGTCTGGTACCATACATAGACATACAAATGAAATAAACTACACCCACAGATAATTGGGGATGTGAAATGGAGACTGCACTGAGTCCAGGTTGGGGGAAAAAAAACATGTTCTCCCTCCCCTCCCCATTTTAAAGTGGTGAGTTTTGAAAAGTCTTCAGAGTCTGATGTGACATGGTCCCAGGCACAACTCAGCTGTATAAAGGCATGGCTGAAAGAAAGCGAGTACCTGCCAAAGCCATTATATGATGCAGCCAGTCCCCTGAATTCTGCTATACTTCATTAGTTAAGCTCCTCTCATGCATGACTTTGCACCTGTTAGTGGATGTAAAGAATCCATGTTGAGATGCATTTGTTCCATTACTCATGTCCCATCAATAATGAAATGAAGCTAGTTCTGAATCCAATCTGGGCTCATGCAAGAGTTCTGCACCATGCTCCTTGATTGCCTACTGAGGGACTGATCCTCACAGTGACTGGGTAGAGCTGCATGGAAAAATGGGAGGACAGAAGAATCACCAATGAAACCCCAGTTTACTTTAGCCTCATAATATCACACTACTATAGCATGAGGTCCCATTGTGTCAACACAATATGGTGACACTACATGAAAATCAGAGTACACAGCTTCATCACTCAGGACCTGTCCTGTTACAGAATGTAAAGAAAAACATGTCTCTACACAAGAATATAAAGGACAATCCAGAGAGCACTTCATTATAGTAATGGATTCAGGAAGGTCAAATGTGGCCCCAAATTTATCTTTTATAAACAGAAGCTTTTACAGATACCTAGCCAATAAAAATGATGCCATTTTAAAATATTCCAATGGAAACAGTTTGAAGTAGGGCTGTCAAGTGATTAAAAAAATTAATTGCAATTAATTGAACTGTTAAACAATAATAGAATACCATTTATTTAAATATTTTTGGATGATTCCAGTTACAACACAGAATACAAAGTGTACAGTACTCACTTTATATTTATTTTTATTACAAATATTTGCACTGTAAAAAACAAAAGAAATAGTAGTTTTCAATTAATGCTGCCCACTTCTTGTTCACAATGTCACCTGAAAATGAGAACAGGTATTCTCATGGCACTGTTGTAGCTGGTGTCACAAGATATTTACATGCCAGATGCGCTAAAGATTCATATGTCCCTTCATGCTTCAACCATCATTCCAGAGGACATGCATCCATGCTGATGACGGGTTCTGCTCGATAACAATCCAAAGGAGTGCGGACTGATGCATGTTCATTTTCATCACCTGAGACAGATGCCACCAAAAGAAGGTTGATTTTCTTTTTTGGCGGTTCAGGTTCTGTAGTTTCCGCATCAGAGTGTTGTTCTTTTAAGACTTCTGAAAGCATGCTCCACACCTCATCCCTCTCAGATTTTGGAAGGCAATTCAGATTTTGAAACATTGAGCTGAGCACTATAGCTATCTTTAAAAATCTCACATTGATACCTTCTTTGCGTTTTGTCAAATCTGCAGCAATAGTGTTCTTAAAATGAAATATGTGGCAGAATGCGTGTAAAATAGAGCCGGAGGCATACAATTCTTCCCCAAGGAGTTCAGTTACAAATTTAACTAATGCATTATTTTTTTAATGAGTATCATCAGCATAGAAGCATGTCCTCTGGCATGGTGGCCAAAGCATGAAGGGGCATACGAATGTTTAGCATATCTGGCACGTAAATACCTTGCAATGCTGGCTACAAAAGTCCCATGCTAACTCCTGTTCTCACTTTCTCGTGACATTGTAAATAAGAAGTGGGCAGCATTATCTCCTGTAAATGTAAACAAACTTGTTTGTCTTAGCAATTGGCTGAATGAGAAGTAGAAGTAGGACTGAGTGGACTTGTAGGCTCTAAAGTTTTACATTGTTTTGGTTTTGAGTGCAGTTATGTAACAACAACAAAATCTACATTTATAAGTTGCACTTTCACAATAAAGAGATTGCACTACAGTACTTATATAAAGTGAACTGAAAAATAGTGTTTCTTTTATCATTTTTACTCTGCAAATATTTGTAATAAAAATAATACTATGAAGTGAGCAGTGTACACATTGCATTCTGTGTTGTAATTGAAATCAATATATTTGAAAATGTAGAAAAACATCCAAAAATAGTTAATAAATTTTAGTTGGTATTCTATTGTTTAACAATGCAATTAAAACTGCGATTAACTGTGAATAATTTTTTAAATTGTGATTACTTGTTTTGAGTTAATCGCGTGAGTTAACTGCGATTAATCAACAGTCCTAGTTTGAAAAAAACTATAAAACCAAAATTCCCCTGTAGTGTTTGCAATCCGACTGCAGCACCCTGTTAATGCGTGTGTTCTCAGCTTCATACTTGTGACTCAGTCCAGGGGCATACCAAACACCCTCCCTTTCTTTATGGATAGATGGGACCTGGGCCCAGTTATGAGAGTGCTCAGTATCAGTATATAAGTAAATAATTAGCAAATAGAAGAAGATGGTGTTCAAGAATACATAGCATAGTTTCTGGGTTTTGTAGGGCCAATAAAATGAATTGTTGTGCCCTGCAAATGTCTTCCTCCATGCAGCTCTTTACATCAGCACTGAGCAGTCCCAAAACTTTTTGCTATTGTGCCATAGAGGAGTGGTATAGAATCAGGTGAAAAGCGCTGTACTACTGCATGAGAACCCAAACATGAAACTCACCAGAAACAAAAGTGGAAAGGGCCTAATCTACATTCACTGTCCAAGCTGAGAGAAATGCAAAAAGTAAAAAAAGTGAAACCAAGAGTGAAAAGTAAAACAGATTCTTAAAGTTCTTTTGCTTTAATAATCTCAAGGTTTAATGTTAACATGGCCGAGGAGCGCTATTTTTCAGAAATATCTGATAGTTATCCTAATGGCATCCCTTTAACAAGACATCCCCTTGTATTTGTATGTTTAAAGTCAACCCAAGAACGTCAACAATATTTTGTGTCTGAATTTTATTCCATTTTGTTCTGAGTGTCAATGCATTTCTAGTGAATGGCATTAATCCTGTTTGTTTCTTTTCCATGCAATTGTTTGTTCATTCGGTTTGTTTAGCATATAATGAGGTTGTAAGCAACTAAGGGACACTTTTTTTTGTATTTATCATCATTAGGTTTTATTATTTCTACAAGTTCTACACTGTGGAACTTTCAACCTGATGTTATTTTGTGTATCCTAATATCTTCCAAATAATGCCAGCTCCAGAAATGGCTATACAGATGCTGTGTGGTATTTGCCTAATGAGGAGAACATGTTTTTCAGTGATGACCTTTCTGTCACATTTCAGCTTCCAAAGGGAGAGAAATGTTTCTGTCCCCTTTAATGTCAGGCTCCCTGGCTCAGTGCAGCTTGAACATACACATACAAACAAGCAAGATCATTAACAAGACACTGTCAACTTGAAAATCACCATTCTGTCCAAACATTACCTGCCATTGATACAAGGAACTTCTGAGATGACTAAAATGGAAAGGGGAGGGGGAAATATAAGGTGGGGGGAGTTCTGTCCTTTCAGTTTGGTTAGGGCTGCACTGTGACTTGACATACATGTTTTCACAGGAGAGTAAGAAAGAAAGCTGGCTTTCGGGGTTGTGTGTATTGTGATATAGGCCAGCATTAATTTACTACTCCCCTGGAGAAAGGGGAAAGCAATCAGGGAATTGTGCTTCAGTCCATCACATAATACAGACTACGGCTACCTTCTAAACACTAACAGGGGAGCAGAATATATTCTGCTAAGAACATTTTTAAAGGATTTTAAAGGGAGTTCAATCGAAAATAGGATTTTTTTGAAACTTAGTCCATTTAAAAAAAATCGAGTTGGCAGTGTCCTTTGAAATTATTTAATATATAAGTGTGCTGTGATATCATCTACAATTTGGGGAGTCTGAGGTGCACAGAAGCACTAGGGAAGTTTTCTTGAACATTTCATGGAACATGATTTGGAGAAGGAAGAACAAGAGATATCATCTGTAGTCATAACCGTGTTAAAATCACCATAAGCAAATGAAAAAGGAGTACTTGTGGCACCTTAGAGACTAACAAATTTATTAGAGCATAAGCTTTCGTGAGCTACAGTCACTTCATCGGATGCATTTGGTGGAAAAAACAGAGGGGAGATTTATATACACACACAGAGAACATGAAACAATGGGTTTTATCATACACAATGTAAGGAGAGTGATCACTTAAGATGAGCCATCACCAGCAGCAGGGCGGGGGAAAGGAGGAAAACCTTTCATGGTGACAAGCAAGGTAGGCTTTTTCCAGCAGTTAACAAGAATATCTGAGGAACAATGGGGCGTGAGGTGGGGGGGAGAAATAACATGGGGAAATAGTTTTACTTTGTGTAATGACTCATCCATTCCCAGTCTCTATTCAAGCCTAAGTTAATTGTATCCAGTTTGCAAATTAATTCCAATTCAGCAGTCTCTCGTTGGAGTCTGTTTTTGAAGCTTTTTTGTTGAAGGATAGCCACTCTTAGGTCTGTGATCGAGTGACCAGAGAGATTGAAGTGTTCTCCAGCTGGTTTTTGAATGTTATAATTCTTGACATCTGATTTATGTCCTTTCATTCTTTTATTCATTCTACACTCGATTACAGACCTAAGAGTGGCTATCCTTCAACAAAAAAGCTTCAAAAACAGACTCCAATGAGAGACTGCTGAATTGGAATTAATTTGCAAACTGGATACAATTAATTTAGGCTTGAATAGAGACTGGGAATGGATGAGTCATTACACAAAGTAAAACTATTTCCCCATGTTATTTCTTCCCCCACCCCATCCCCCACTGTTCCTCAGATATTTTTGTTAACTGCTGGAAATAGCCTACCTTGCTTGTCACCATGAAAGGTTTTCCTCCTTTCCTCCCCACCCCGCTGCTGGTGATGGCTTATCTTAAGTGATCACTCTCCTTACAGTAAAAAGAAAAGGAGTACTTGTGGCACCTTAGAGACTAACAAATTTATTAGAGCATAAGCTTTCATGAGCTACAACTCACTTCATCGGATGCATCCGATGAAGTGAGCTGTAGCTCACAAAAGCTTATGCTCTAATAAATTTGTTAGTCTCTAAGGTGCCACAAGTACTCCTTTTCTTTTTGCGAATACAGACTAACACGGCTGCTACTCTGAAACCTCTCCTTACAGTTTGTATGATAAAACACATTGTTTCATGTGCTCTGTGTGTGTATATCAATCTCCCCTCTGTATTTTCCACCAAATGCATCCGATGAAGTGAGCTGTAGCTCACGAAAGCTTATGATCTGATAAATTTGTTAGTCTCTAAGGTGCCACAAGTACTCCTTTTCTTTTTGCGAATACAGACTAACACGGCTGCTACTCTGAAACCTGTCATAAGCAAATGAGTAACCTACAACTTTAAAATCTATATAATCTACTTTGATTGCCCTAACTATTATGAGGTTCATAATCAAACTCAGAATTAACACAAAGCAGCCAGATATAATATACATCTTGAGGTTTGTTTGTTATATTTTTGAAATTGCCAAAATACCCTATTTTTCATTCTCCAATTTCTCATAAAAAATTATACAAAATGCACTGTAAATGCCCCAAAGGAAAATTCAGCTTTTATGAAGAAATACAAAAACCTTACGTACCAAAACCATATACATATGCACACATTTTTTTTTCTTTAATTTTTTTTGTCTGCCACCTTCACATTTGTTTTAATTACAAATGTCTATTCAGGGGACAAATGGTCTCATGTGCTATGCAATATAAACATACAAACAAAAAAATCTATGCTTTTCCCATGCCTGTCTGAGCATTCAGTGAATGTTTGCCGGTGAGTTTAAAAAAAAAAAAAAAAAAAAAAAAAAGCTCCTTACAAAGCCAATTAAAAGTAATGCAGCAAACAATATATGTGTTTTTCCCCCCAGCTTCGAAGCCAGCATTTTTTACACAGTAATTTTTATAAAAGTTTCAGTTCATCCAGCCTTCTTTGCAATTTCCCTCCTACAGTATTTCCATTCCCCATATCCCAGAACTAATGCATTCACTTTGCCAAAAAAAAAAAAAAGCATTTCTGCCTGTCAGACTGTTACCTGCTCCTCTTCAGTGAGTTTTATTATTATCATCATTAGAAATGGACTCTGTTGTTTTTGTTAGGAAGTTTCTGAAAGTTGCTTCTCTTAAAACTACAACAGCAAAACCTTTATGGATGGAAACAAATTCATGCTCTCTGTTCAGGTAGTGCTAACACTGCCCTGAGAAACTCCATCTCTTTCCTCTGCGTAGTGTGATCTTGCTTGAATTTATGTTAAAGTTGCATCAGCTTTAAAAAGTTTGCTTTTTTAAATTAAATCCAAATTATAATAGATCAGACTTCCTTCAAATATAACATATAACATAGTATTGCCCATTCCAAGAGTTCAAAAACGATGAGTCAGAGCCAAAAAATATGAAATTGGACCAAAAATATGAGATTTTTTTTAAATAAAATTGATAAATCCTGTTGTTCTCTTCTGGTTTTTGAACCTCCCCAGTCACCCACAATGTGTATGTGATAATTACAGGTTGGAAATTCATCCTTACATTCATGCAAAATCTACACATACAAAATGCAGGCTCTGGATTCCCTGGGCAACTGTTTCACTCCTCCACTTCTCTGCAGTACAAGTGGCCCAGTGACCACTAGTGGCCAAACAGGAAAACTATAAGCAGCTCAGGCAAATTTCCTGAACACGAGTGTTTTATTGCAAATTTGCAGGAGAATTCCCAAAATCAGCGTGGAATTGTGACACTCACAACTGTATCATGAGTGTTGGCAAAACAAAATCTGGCTTAGCCAATTCTGTTGAGTTATCCATTCACATAAGGCCTCAGATTCTGATCTCACTGGTAGAGCTTCACTGGTATCATACTTTACACCAGTATGAGAGAAGAATCAGGCCCCATGATTTTTAGTTCTCTATAACTTGGCAGCACATTTATCACTCCAGGTGTACTTGCTGGTTGGCACTGATTGTTTCATCTTTATTTAAACTAGTGACAATTTCACATAAGAGAAACAGTTTGACCAAGAATTCTCTGTAGACCTGGGTGATATGCCATCAAGGCCTGCTCCAAAGCACACTAATGTCAAAGGAAAAACTCTCATTGACTTCAGCAGGCATTGGAGCAAAACATTAGAATTTTTGCTAACTCCTTTCTCTAGCCCTTTCCTTCATTCATTTGGTTTAAAGTCTTTTTTGAGTAATGGTTGAACACGTTCTAATTCTTTCCCTTCTTCCTCTTGAGATAGTCTGCAGAAGATATTTCTCATTTGATATCAGAATTTTGACTCTTACAGGAATTATCCCATAGTTTAACTCACAGACAGTTTTCCATAAGCTAACACAACTTCAAAGCCATAACAGGCAAAGACTTACAATTTCATCTAATAGTAGATAATGAAATGTCTTTGATTATTAATGCCTCAGTGCATAACCACTTATATTTGAAACCCCTCTGGCTGTTCACTAATTCTGCCATTCCATCACCTTTTACTGCAATTTTGTGTTCTAAAATCTCCGCTTCTTTTTTTTTTTTTCATTTAAATACGTTTCTAGCCCTCATAGTTGTAATGGTAACTTTGAATATGAACCAAATGCCGTGTTTTCTGCCTGAGAATGCAGCTGGCCTGAAACAATGTCTCTGAGAGGTGTGAACTGCACATTGCATCTCAATGGGTTGTCAACTCTGAAGGTTAATGGCATAGGAGCATTGCCAGCAGATCAAGGGAAGTGATTATTCCCCTCTATTTGGCACTGGTGAGGCCACATCTGGAGTATTGCATCCAGTTTTGGGCCCCCCACTACAGAAAGGATGTGGACAAATTGGAGACAGTCCAGCGGAAGGCAACGAAAATGATCAGCGGGCTTGGGCACATGACTTACAAGGAGAGGCTGAGGGCATGGGGCTTGTTTAGTCTGCAGAAGAGAAGAGTGAGGGACCTTCAACTACCTGAAGGGGTGTTCCAAAGAGGATGGAGCTAGGCTGTTCTCAGTGGTGGCAGATGACAGAACAAGGAGGAATGGTCTCCAGTTGCAGTGGAGGAGGTCTAGGTTAGATATTAGGAAAAACTATTTCATTAGGAGGTTCTTAAGGCCTGGCCTGACAAAGCCCTGGCTGGGATGATTTAGTTGGTGTTGGTCCTGCTTTGAGCAGGGAGTTGGACTAGATGACCTCCAGAGGTCTCTTCCAACCCTAATCCTCTATGATTCTATGATTTTCACTATTGATTGTTCTAGCAGAAATATCCAGTCAGTGTGCCAGAGCCAAAACTGCCTCCCCACCTGGTAAATTTAACATCAAAATAAATAAAGAATGCAGTGGGTACTCTGCTGAATGTATCATTCATGTTCAGATTCAATTAATTAAAAACCTGCATTCTAAATTTAAATGAAACCGCCACACCATTTACCAATCTGCCACACTAGAATGCTGCAGAATCTAGGAAACTCACTGCAGAAGTTACATTAGTTTGACATCTGTACTATGCAAGGTCTTGGAAAAATTTTTGAAGGAGAAAGTAGTTAAGAACATTGAGGTCAATGGTAACTGGGACAAAATACAACATGGTTTTACAAAAAGTAGATCGTGTCAAACCAACCTGATCTCCTTCTTTCAGAAGGTAACAGATTTTTTAGACTAAGGAAACGCAGTGGATCTAATTTACCTCGATTTCAGTAAGGCATTTGATATGGTTCCACATGGGGAATTATTAGCTAAATTGGAAAAGATGGGCATCAATATGAAAACTGAAAAGTGAATAAGGAACTGCTTAAAGGGGAGACTACAACGGGTCACTGAGGTGGGGTGGTGCCCCACCCCCCGTGAGAAGAAAGGCTGAACCAGGCCAGAGAGGCTGCGCAGACCCGCAGCCACTCAGAGAAGGCCTGGGGAGAGCCAATCAGGGCAGGGGAGAGGCAGCCAATCAGGGCCGGCATAGGCAAAGAGCAAGGCAGTCTCTCCCTGGTGGGCAAGGGAGGAGGACTGATTCCTGAGCTGAAAGGTAGCACCTTGGACAGAGCAGTGCTGGGGAAGGGCAGAAGGAGCTGGGGAGCTTCAGCCAAGGAAAACCCCAGGCTGCCAGCCTAGCTACAAAGGGCTGGGCAGGTGCATAGGGCTGAAGGGGAAGCAGCCCAGGGACAATAGCAGGGCAAGGGAGAGAAGGAGGGCAGAGAGACTGCCGCTAGAGGGTCCCTGGGTCGGGACCCAGAGTAGGAGGTGGGCCTGGATCTCTCCCTTCCCCCTTGTACTACACCTGGCTGAAGAGGAGTGTGGCCTGATCCAGGCTGTGACTGGTCCCTGCAATAAGGGGGTTAGACTCCGAGGCTGCAGCCAGCCACTACAGCATGTGCAGATTGTGGACTGCTGATAACACCAAACCCCCGGAAGAGGGCTAGACTGGACTAGGGGGCACTGCTGGAGGGCAGTGTCCTGAAGTGGATGTCGCCGAGCGGGGAGCAGCGCGAGTCTGGATACCAGCACAGCAAACAACGGATGGGACACCACCGGCAGAGAGCACACCGCAGAGGACAGAGCTAATTCCCAGATGTTCCAGCGGGAGGCGCTGCGGTGGTGACTCTGAACCCCATCACAGTCACACTGAAAGGTGAACTCTCAGGCTGGAAGGAGGTTACTAGTGGAGTTCCTCAGAGATCGGTTTGGGGACCAATCTTATTTAATCTTTTTATAACTGACCTTGGCACAAAAGGCAGGAATGTTCTAATAGAGTTTGTGGATGACACAAAGCTAGGAGGTATTGTCAATACAGAGAAGGACCAGGATACCATACAGGAAGGTCTGGGATGACCTTGAAAACTGGAGTAATGGTAATAGGATGAAATTTAATAGTGGAAAGTATAAGGTCATGCATTTACGGATTAATAAAAAGCATTTTTTGTTATAAACTGGGGATGCATCACTTGACAGTAACAGAGGAGGGGAAGGATCTCAGAGTACTAGTTGATCATAGGATGACTATGAGCCGCCAGCATGATATGGCTGTCAAAAAAGCTAATGCGGTCTTGGGATGCATCAGGCAAGGTATTTTCAGTAGAGATAAGGAGGTGTTAGTACCATTATACAAGGCACTGGTGAGATCTCATCTGGAATATTGTGTGCAGTTCTGGCCTCCCATGTTTAAGAAAGATGAATTCAAACTGGAACTGGTACAGAGAAGGGCTACTAGGATGATCCAATGAAAGGAAAACCTGTCTTATGAAAGGAGACTCAAAGAGCTTGGCTTCTTTAGCCTAACCAAAAGAAGGCTGAGGGTAGATATGGTTGCTCTCTATAAATATATCAGAGGGATAAATACCACGGAGGAAGAAGAATTATTTAAGCTCAGTACCAATGTGGACACAAGAACAAATGGATATAAACTGGCCATCAGGAAGTTTAGACTTGAAATTAGATGAAGGTTTTTAACCATCAGAGAAGTGAAGTTCTGGAACAGCCTTCCAAGGGAAGCAGTGGGGTCAAACGGCATATCTGACTTCAAGACTAAGCTTGATAAGTTTATGGAAGGGATGATATGATGGGATATCCTAACTTTGGCAGCTAATTAATCTTCAACTATTAGCGGTAAATATGCCCAATGGCCTGTGATGGGATGTCAGATGGGGTGGAATCTGAGTTACTGCAGAGAATTCTTTCCTGGATGTCTGGCTGATGAGTCTTGCCCACATGCTCAGGGTTTAGTTGATCACCTTATTTGGGGTCGGGAAGGAATTCTCCTCCGGGGCAGATTGGCAGAGGCCCTGGGGGGGTTTCGCCTTCCTCTGCAGTGTGGGGCATGGGTCACTTGCTGGAGGATTCTCTGCAACTCCAAGTCTTTAAACCACGATTTGAGGATTTTAATAGCTCAGACATAGGTTAGAGGTTTGTTACAGGAGTGGGTGGGTAAGATTCTGTGGCCTGTGTTGTGCAAGAGGTCAGACTAGACAATCATAATGGTCCCTTCTGACCTTAAAGTCTATGATTCTGCCTGCCATATGAGGCAGTGGATCCTAGTAAATATTTAATACTCACCATCTAGACCTAAACTTAGTTTTACCCAAGGATGAAGCAGTAAATCTAGAGTGTGCAAAGGCTTGTGATCATGAAAACATCAATCCCACATACAAGCATTACAGCTTATTGTCTGTTGTTCAGCATCCAAGTCCATGTCCATAGGCAGCTGGATATGATGAAGAGTGCAGTATAAATACCTAGATGAATGGAGAGGTGGATGTTAGGCCATTAACATGTATTGTCTACAATTTGTTTTAGTCAAACAATAACTTTTTCAGTCCCACAAGCAAGCATAACTCTTTTTTCTACTTGGAAAATAAACCCATATGATACAGTGTCTTCCCAGCACTAGCCCAACTAGCAGAACCAGGTCCTTCATGATTCTGTGAAATGGATGATGTTTGCCTACTGGATGTATATATGGCCATCTGATTTTACAGTTTACCAGTTTGCATAGTTTAGGAAATTTGATCTCTAGTTAATCTCTAGTTCCACCACAGCTAATGCCTCCAAACTGGCAGTGCATGATGAAACCACCACTATCTTATCTTCTGCCATCTGGTCCAATGCAGTATCTGGGCATGACAGACATAGTAAATCACCATTAATTTTTTCACCCATAATGGATGAGGTCCTCACTCCTGTCCTGCCACCTTTACACCATGTCAAAGGGCCAGAATGGCACAAAGGAACCATTGTGGACAACAATCAGAAAGCTGCCATCTGAAGACTCCTTTGCAAGCCCTGGTGTATGGGACATACTAGGGGTGGAGGTGTGCATGAAGTGCAGGGCTACAGCAGGTTGTGCTGCAGAGATTTTGGATAGCGCTGGAGCCCATAGGGCTGCCTAGGGAGGCTACCATAACCTATGCAGCTTGTGAATGCATCGTAAAGCCATCAGACCCCCTCTCTCCCTAGGCTGCGAGTTCTGTGTTGCAGCTCTTAGAATCACACTCATTATGTTTAATGCTACCTTACAGCAGAGCTATTTCCTGAGGGACACTTCCCTCATCTCTTTTGGGTTTCTTTATGCTACTGAAATACCATCAAGAGGCTGGGGGAATAGAAGGGGGAATTAGGCATTCAAGCACTAATGAAATTTCTTTCACTCCCAGTATCATTATTGTTTTCAACTGCCCATCAACAGTCACAGCCTCTTACTATTTAATTCATGAAATTAACCCACTCTTCTGAACCTCAAGCAGTGTGATCCCTCTCTACAGCAGCTCAGATCTATCTACCTGATGTCCCTCATTAATGTATTAATTGTACACCTTTTTCTCTCCTATCTTTCATTTAAGTCTCCTTACATTTCAGTATCTTTTCTGCTTAATTCTCTTCTGTTCTGCTTCTTTCCTACCAAGTATCCCATTTCTCAGCAGTTAATCTTGATTTAGCATTCCTTGCCCCACATTTATCTTGTCCGTGTGTAATCAGTCTACGAGGAAGAGCAGGCCCTGCTATTATTTGCCTTGGTAACATCAATAATATCTTGCACATGAGGAAACCTCTTTTTTCCTGGCTACAAGTGACCTGGAAAGGGGGGGGGGGGAATTGGCTTGTGCCCTTTTTTGCTTCCCTGGGCCTATGAGGCTTTCTATTTATTTGTTTCTTTATTTGTAAAGGGGCTGGGTTTTTTTCATTCAAAGTTGAGGTCTTGTCTATACTATTCTCCCAGAACACCCTACGGATGACTGGAGAACTAAAAATAGGATTATGACATCACAGGCTACAAAGAGTTGAAACCTACTTATTCGAAAAGGAAAGTGAATCTTATTCAGTCATTTTAAAACTCTGTGTTAAATGGAAATTAAACACAAACAATTTAAAAATGCCTAGCAAACCTGGGAGGAAAGAGCTCTTTATCAAAGACTCACTCCCCTACTCTTTCACTTAAGGGATGGGAAAGCTCCCAGTCCATTTCTATCTTGTTAGATAGTTCTATCTAGTTCTTATATGGCCCCACCACAGAGCTGGAGCATCTCCCAAATATCTAAAAATACAAATAATAATCTCTCTCCTTGTAATCTTCCATCCTTGTAGGGGAAATATGGTTGATTGGGGCGGGGGGTTAAGTGAAAGGTGCTTGTTTGTTCTCGTATTCATTCCCCTGAGTCTTCCAAGGAGATCTCCATCAAACCCAGAAAGGACAAGACTTGACATTACTGGTATTTCTAAGGTAAATGCAAGTGGTAAAAAGTAGCTTTTGGAAGTTCCTTATACCTATCATAAACAAGGCACAAGCACAATTTAATTTTTTTTCTTTACAGTTCCCGTTTAAAGCAACTGTTCACTCTGGAGACACAGAGAAAAGAACTCTGGATTCCTCCTACCTAGTGATAAGCTGCCAAAATCTTAACAACCGGTTCCCTCCTCACCCCAAGAGGGGGTCATAGCCCACCCCTGCCCCCCGGGACTCCTGCTCCATCCAATCCTCCACGTTTCTTGACATCCCCCCCCGGGACCCCTGCCCATCCCCTGACTGCCCCCAGAACCGGGCAGGAGGGTCTCATGGGCCACCGTAGTGGATGCCCACCCCGCCCTGCCCCTAAGAGCCAGAGGGACCTGCCGGGGGCAAGGTGGGGAGTCCACTGGTGCTTATCTGGAGCAGCTCCCAGGAAGCATCCAGCAGGTCCCTCTGGCTCCTAGGGGCGGGGTAGCATGGGGGGGGGAACAGGGGGAGCGGCCGCTCCCCCCACTGATCACATCAAAAGTGGCTCCTTAGGCACCGACTCCCTGGGTGCTCCGGGGCTGGAGCACCCACAGGGAGAATTTGGTGGGTGCAGAGCACCCACCAGCAGCTCCCCGCCGTCCGCTCGGCCCCAGCTCACCTCCACTCCACCTCCTCCTCTGAACGCGCTGCCCCGCTCTGCTTCTTCGCCCCCCCGCCCGCTTCCCTCGAATCAGCTGTTCGCGCAGGAAGCCTGGGAGGGCTGAGAAGCAAGCGGCGACTTTGCGCTCAGGCCCAGGGAGGCGGAGCAGAGGTGAGCTGGGGCGCGAGGAGGTCTGCCCACGCCGCAGCAGGTAACCCGGGCGCTGTGCAGGGGAACTGCTCCCCGCCCCAGCTCACCTCCGCCTCCGCCTCCCTGGGCCTGAGCACGAAGCCGCTGCTTGCTTCTCAGCCCTCCCAGGCTTCCCGCGCAAACAGCTGATTCGTGGGAAACTGGGGGGGGGGGGCGGAGAAGCAGAGCAAGGCAGCGCGTTCAGAGGCGGAGGCGGAGCGGAGGTGAGCTGGGGCCAAGCGCGGAGCAGGGAGCTGCCGGTGGGTGCTCTGCACCCACCAAATTTTCCCCTTGGGTGCTCCAGCCCCGGAGCACCCATGGAGTCGGCGCCTAAGGCCAGTTGGTCAATTTAGAAGCCCTTTTAGAACCGGTTGTTCCTCCACCGGTTCTAAAAAGGCTTCTAAATTTAACAACTAGTTCCAGCGAACCCGTGCGAACCGGCTCCAGCTCACCACTGCTCCTACCCCAACTCCAACAGTCAACCTAGGAAAATGGTGGCTGCTTGAACATGGAAAAAACCAGCTTGCTATCCAAAGTATGCCTGTTTGAGAACAGCACATACTACCAGCATCACCACTTGACTGCAGCTCCTGTGCACCTGTAATTATTCAATGGATCTATTGCTCCAGTGGGAAAAGCTATTCTGTTTCCTCATGGCTCATCTGGGGGACATAGTCTTTGTAAATATTGACTCACTCTCTCTTTTTAATGCTTAGTGGGAACATTGTCCCAGAAAAATAGCAGGAGGTGTGTGTGTGTGTATATATATATACACACACACACACACACACACATATATACATATATGAGAGATAGAGATCAGAATTCAGTCTAACAGGATTCACCCCACCCACTTGATGTCAGTGCGTCCATTTTTACCCAGATTTCAAATAATTTTAACAAGATATTTTACCTTAAAAGGTGACAGTTTTTTTTTCAGCAGTGTTGCTCACTCATAGGTCATTTTATTATTTCCTAACAGACCACAGCAGGATGAAGATCTACAATGAACTAACTAGATAATCTTGAAGGTGTCAGTTATTATTATACACACTGGATCGTGCATTAAACCTAGAATGTGGTTTTCAGGAGCTGATTTGGTTGTCCCAAAGCTCTGACTCACAGGAGAACATTACCATGGGACCAGAATTTATCTTACACTTCTATAAATCCAAAGTGACACCACTGGCATCTGTGTTTTTACTCTGGATTTACACTGGTTCAGCTGAGATCAGAATCTGGCCTCTCATTAGCAGGGCTAAGGAGAACATATCATCTTTTTCCTTGGCAAATGTGAAGAAATAAGAAGAGCAGCTGCATGGCTCCCTTGGGATTCCCTGGTACTGTTGAATTGTTCTGAGCATTAAATACTAAGAAGTGTCTCACTTCTCAAGCTCAGTCTTGCCTGTTAATGTAAAAGCACCATTAGAAACCTGATCTCTCTCCTTGCTTGGCTGATGATCATTGTTCTTGACACTCACTGGTGCACAGGACTGTGACTAATTTAGTGATGCTGAGTTGTTCAGTGACAAAATCAGTGGGCGGAAATGAGACCTGACAGTGCAGCCTATTTGTCTGTGCTATAAAGCAGAATGAAGGGGGACAGTTGCTCTCTTATATCTTAATATCATGATGACAGATGGGCCAGAGCCAACAACACACACCCCAAACACCCCCCCCCAAGCTTCGGAGGAGTTTGGCTCCTGATCTGAACTTTGGGGTTCAGGTCCAACTCTAATTCAAGAATAATTCTTCACCTACTTCTTCATCATGAACCTGCTCGGATACAAAGGCCCGGTTTACACTGCATGGACTAGAGCAACACAGCTATGTGTCGCTCATAGTGTAGATGCAGTCTATAGCAACAGAAGGGGGTTTTACATTGCTGTAGGAACTCCACCTCCCCAAGCAATGGCAACTGGATCAACAAAAGCATACTTCCATCGACCTAGCAGCATCCTACACCAGGGGTTAGGTTGGCTTAACTACAGCACTCAGGGTCCTGGATTTTTCATACCCCTGAGCACCACAGCTATGTCAAGCTAAGTTTTAAGTGTAGACCTGGCCAAAGGAATATCCAAATACTGACTTCCTGCTCAAAGGAATATATTGACACAGGTTTCAGAGTAGCAGCCATGTTAGTCTGTGTTCGCAAAAAGAAAAGGAGTACTTGTGGCACCTTAGAGACTAACAAATTTATTTGAGCATAAGCTTTCCATCCGATGAAGTGAGCTATAGCTCACGAAAGCTTATGCTCAAATAAATTTGTTAGTCTCTAAGGTGCCACAAGTACTCCTTTTCTATTGACACAGGTGTTTGCCTAGATCTGCTCAGGGTGTTTTACCTGGCTAATACCTGCTAATGTAATTGTAACCTACTCTATGAGAAAGCTAGGTGACCTGGTTAGTCTGAAAAATTGCTTACAAGGGTTTTCTTTCCCAGAAAAATAAGGAATCAGATGTGAATGTGCTAAGTTAACTAAAGTGGGCAGGACTGATTAAAAGCCTGCAGCTCATTGGCCTTGTGTGAAGAGCTGAGAGAACAGCATGGGGGCGGCAGATTGGCAGTGAGGGGCTGGGACACAGCTATGGAGTTGGAGCCTAGGACTGGAACAGCAAGGTGAACTGGCAGAGCTGTAGTGGAGGGGAGCTCAAACAGATACCACCAACACCGTGGCTGACACTAGCAGCGTTATTGATCAGTCAAATCACCTCCTTAATAATCACGAACAGTTGGGTTTCTTACATACATTTATGCTGACTTAATCTTTTTGGGGAGAAGGAATCTGGAGGCTCGATTCAGTAAGATACATTTGAATGAAGACACTTGCTACCTGCCATGTGCTGGGCTTTGTAACTGAAAAAAAAAATTGTCTTCTTCTAACTGCCATTCGCCTAACAAAGACACCGAGTCCCTCTTTCACTAGCATGAGGGGAAGGTGTTCAACACTGCCCGTAGTAGTGAGCGCTGCATGCACAGCAGATGGTACAGCCAGGCCCCAGTGCACATAAGGAGGGAGGAGTTTATACTCCAGAGTCTTTTCACAGCAGAGTGGAGGGAAGACAGACAGGCACAGGGTTTATTGTAAAATGGATTTAAAGGGGCATTGCTAAAAAGCACAGGCCCCAAACTTAGGTTTTGTAAAATTAAGGTTTTACAAAAGATGAACAAAATGCAGCTAGGATTTATTTATTTTTAAATTAACTTTCTGCCTATTAAATATTTTCCTGAAAAAAAAAGCAATTTTGTTTACTTGTAAATATTCCCCTGCAGCATTAGAAACCCAAACACACCGAGCATGTGCATGAGAATCAGCACTTCTAACAGCTCAGGGGAAGAATGTGAAAACGACCAGTCTCATTTCACAGCCCCCAAAGGCCAGAGGTGAGTAAAGAGCACAGGAGAAACAAGTGATGAGATGTTTAACGTCCTTTTGGTTTTAACAATATAACACTCTGTGACTTCCTAACCCAGCCCTCATCTAGAGAGACCTCACATGGTGACACTAGTCACTGCAAGCTGTACTAGTCTGTGTGATTTGAGCAATTACTTACTGGCAGGACTTCATTGCATGGTAGAAAATGGATTTCTACTGGGATGAACTTGGCATTTGATTTTTACCAGGCACCAGATTCAAATCCGTTATCAGGGATGGTGATGAAATAAGCTGTTTTACCTTTTACTTTGAAGAGGATACTTAACCTGCTAATTTTCTTATTTTTCTACATTTTAATTTCCCACAGTTGTCATTAATAAACATTTGGAATCTGGAAATGAAAATCTTATAGCCTTGCCAAAGGTTTCCTCTCTTACATGTTTATTGTAGGGTGAGCACTGGCCTGAGCACACTGGTCTCTGTGGAATTTCTGGGAGCTCTTGAGCATACACTGTGTTATTATCAGCAGTTCCTCATGACTACACAGACTGTTCTGTTCCTGCGGAATGGCTCAAAAGTGCTAGAGAGTGAATACTGCTAGCTGCTTTGTCATCATAGCTCTTTTCATGAGCCCTGTGTCGTGAAGACTGGTTTGTTTGTTTTTATTGCAAGGTTGCACAAGCATACCGGGCTGAGTATGCTGGTTTGCCAGGAGCACTGACCTGTACATACTAATTTGTTGTGAGCTAGTTGGCAAAAAACGAAAAATGAAAATTTCTTTCTATCTATTTAAACAGGGGAAAGTGTTTTGTGAAAATGTTCACGAAAAAGCCTTCCCATCTCAAGCAGTTGTAAAGGTGGCCTGGAGCACTAGGATGTGTATTGTATGGTGTTAGGGTCACCTGCCTGCTTCTAAGAGATTAAAGCTTTCTGCCAGGTTGCCCCTCATGCTTGGGAGGTGCTCCCCATAAACATCTGCAAAGCTACCTAATTCATCTCCTTCAAATCCCTCCTCAAAATTCCTTCACCGTGATGTCCGCAAAGAACTTGACAACAATTAGGTTGCTGGTGTGCTGAGGCCATTGCCTGTCATGATGACAAATATTCTCTTATTGTTTCCTCATACTCCTCTGTCTGTTTGCATCCATCTGTTGATTCTTGTCTCATACTTTGACTGGAAGTTCTTTGGGCAGGGACTGTCTTTTTGTTCTGCGTTTGTACAGCATCTAGCACAAGGGGTCCTGATATGTGACTGGGGCTCTTTTAGGCTATGATAATA
Source organism: Dermochelys coriacea (assembly GCF_009764565.3). NCBI lineage: Eukaryota > Metazoa > Chordata > Testudines > Dermochelyidae > Dermochelys > Dermochelys coriacea. Next base: position 91,304,871 of record NC_050073.1, on the reverse strand, counting down.
TTGCAAGCAATAAATAACAATAAAGTTCAAATCAATTCAGCAGTAACAGGAGAGCACAAGGGCACTCTCAGCTGTTAGTTAGGATCACTGGGTGTATAAACCGATCATTACTGTAGAGCCGGTTGTGCTCAATGCTGGGCTGCCAGCTCTGATTTTGTTATTTAAGTGTACACACGTTTTGCAACTAGACAGAAAAAAGAGCAGAGGTTAGTTGAATTTTGGCCCCTTCACCCCTGTCAGTTACTCTTCTAGCACTGATACGATGGTGCTTTTTCTTTTCATATCAAAATGTGCATCTGCACTTACTGCACCAGTCTCTTACTGGAGGCTTTTTTCAGGCTGGAAAGCTGAATTTGGGTCATTTTGAGCAGTACATATTTCATAACAAACAAACAGCTCATTCAGAAAAGCCTGTGCCAGTGTCCGTCATGTGACTTTTGAATTTTTCATGCTAAAATTGATTACAATGTGTTTCCAGTTTTATTTTTGGTGCCATAACAGTAAAGCTGGTGATCTAGCAATCAGCTTGGCTGTTTGGCCTCATTTATGGGCCCAATCCTGCATTCCTCATGCACCCACAACTGCCAGTGAAGTCAATGGTGCATAAGGAATGCAGGATGTCCACTGTGCTGGTATTCATGCTGAGTATAAGATAGGATCTCTGTTCTTTCTAAGGATGGTGTCACAGCTGCTCCTGGGGAGAGAAACAAAACAGCTAATGAAATTAGACTGCTGCATTTCTAAGTCCGAGCACAAGATCGTTTCCCTGTGTCACTTCTCCATGGAGATAAGAGAGGAAGGGAGAGAACGCACTTCTGGATATTCATGCTGCTACGGCAGGATCAGGGGTGAGCTGGAAAGGACAATGTAAAGATAAAAATCGTGGCTGAGTTTCATCTCAGGGTTTGCACTAATTTCTGCCAGCATAGATGTGGGTGGAGTCTCCCAAATTATGAGGTGACAAAAAGTCCACCATAGGGGAACCATAGGCAGCCTCCTTTCCACAAAGGGACCAGGAGTGAAATCCTGGCCTGATTGAAGTCAATGTGGGGGTTGCCATTCACTTCAATGGAGACAGAATTTCACCCCGAGTGAGCCGGCACCACCTAACATGTAGGCGGAGCCCAGTAAAGAAGTGTGATCCGGGCAGCTATGGCGTGCACTGATTCAGTATGTCCTCTGGACATCCTCTACAGATGAGGATCAGTGCATTAATTTACTGGGGGCAAACACCACAAGAGAAGGCAGGAGGCAGCAGCAGCAGCTGCTGTCCCTCAGAGTGAATCCTTTCTGTGGTGTAATTTATATGCAGAGAACAGGGCCACCCAGAGGATTCAGGGGGCCTTGGGCACTTGAGCAGGTGGAGCAAACAGGGGGAGCAGACATAAAAAAGGGTGCCAGCTGCTTGTACTCACCCGGCAGCGCTGCAGGTCTTCTTCGGCACTTCGGCAGCGGGTCCTTCACTCGCTCCGGGTCTTCGGCGGCACTGAAGGACCCCTGTTCGCCACTGAGTAAAAATTAAAAAGGCACCACTTGTGCTCAGTGGGCTGCTGCCTTGCTCCCCCCCTAGCTACGCTACTGGCCTCTTCCCTGTCTCAGACCTCAGACTTCAGACATTCTCGTGGGGGGCCCCTCTGGGAACTGGGGCCTGGGGCAAATTGCCCCACTTGCCCCCCCCCGGGCGGCTCTGGCAGAGAAAGTGGGAGTGGGGAAGAAAAGGGCTGTGTCTCCCAAAAGGACTGGTATGGCGACTATGATAGCTTTTGACAGCCAAACTCCCCATCGCTTGCCTTCACACGGCAGAGTTGTTTTTATTAAAAGTAGGAGAGAGAAAGGCGGATATCTTGGGCCTTTAAAATATGCAGATAGCTCAGACAGGTGGGACCCTTTATCTGGGAGGGCAGCCCAGCTAGGAAAAGGAAAACTCTGATCTCAAACCCTGATCCAGGGGTTAAATGAAGGCTGGCGTTGGGCAGCGGTGACACCATCAGGACTACGGCAAAAAAGTAGGAAGAGAGTGGGTATGTACTCAGTTTAAGTGGGGAAAGGCCCTCTCACTGCGGTGTATGTCAGGGACACCAACCGATACACGATCGTTCTTATTGACGCAAGGTGATGATGTTGGTGCAAGCAGGAGAAGAAGAAAGAGAGTGGAGCGGCTGGAATTGCAGTACAGATACCGCTGAGCTTTCCCTAAAAGGATGGCAGAGTAGAGCAAGGAGACTGTGTTCAGGTTCCCCTTACCAATGGAAACAAATTCACAGAGGAGTGAGGAAGCCATGATCCAAAGCGGGCCTGATGGTCCAGAACAGAGTTACTACAAAATCTCCTGAAGGCTGAGAAAAAATATTCACTCCCCACCCCTCAATTAAATATTTCTTAGAAGCTAATTCCTCCTCCACTCACCCCCAGCACCAGTCCCATATATATGGATCTCATGTAGGAGGAGTCCATGGGGATAGGAAAAAGAGGACTCCTCTCCCCTTGTAGGGCAGAATGACAACCGCGCTATTACATGTCCACCACTGCAACCCAGAGCTTGCTGTAGCTCCACCTAGAGTAGGGTTGCATTCTCAAGGAGGAACAGTGGCCCATTCAGCGGCAGATATACCCACCTCACCCATACACCTCTACAGGCCCACTCTGCCCTGGCTCCTGAGTGCTACTGCACTGGAAGCACTCACGATGCTGGGGTCTCACAGGGAAAGCATGGACCGCTTCATATGGCCCCAGATTCTATTCTCTGTATACCACATGTGGGGCCATCCTCAGCAGTGGAGTCATCTGCAATCATGGAGGGGGGATGATTTGCCACTAAAGATAAAGGAAAGAGGGAAATGTCAAATTAAGGTCCCTGATCAATTATGATCATTAATGATTCCACAGCACTTTTCAGAAGTGTACGGGTGATAGACTTACTACTAAACCCTGGTGGTCCTGCACAAACTTCCCTCTGGCCTCCCAAATTGCCCTTGCTTTATCAATTGTATGTGATGTATGTTTTCCCGTTCTGGTCCTAAACAACTGCCATGTTCCACCCCAGAATTGACAGTTATATGCAGTACACGCAGCATATATTTTCTTTTGAGTTCCCTTAAGGTGAGGGAAAAGCTCATGCTTGGAGGAACTGAGGATCCTCTACTGCAGAAATCCCCTCAGAATTGTTAGCTGATCTCTTAAGAGTCCATTCAGTGCTGTCTGTCATCACTGAGCATAAGCACAATTGCCATATGCATTTCTCACATTCATCACAGAGAGCTCAAGAGCCCTGGCAGAAATTCAGTTGACACCAGGAATTTGTTCTCATCAAATATATAAAAAAAACCTGCCTTCAGGTCCTTTTCTTTTTGCATGGGACTCTAAGTGGATACCATGTAACTGGTAATTATTTAGCAATCAATGTGCAGTCTTAATTGCTTCTCCCTCAGCTGTGTCAAAACCACAGAATTTCAGCCTGGAGGAAGGTTTTGTGCATATTCGGAGAACTGATTCCCTACTGTATGACATGTCATATTAATTTCTCCTGGTGCTGTCACAGCTTCCTTGGAAATCAGGATTATGGACAAATTAAAACAATAATAATAATGAAATGCTGCAATTTAAGGCTAGATAATGGTAAAATTAGTGACTGATGAACATGTTTCTCCACATTAGCCATATATATAAATATGCTAAAATTAGCCTAAAGATATCCGTAAAAGAGGGTTTGATTTCTTGGGAGGTAACTGGGTAGTTCCCACTTGTGATTGGGTCAGAAATATGTTGGGGACATCCTTTCTCATAGTATTATGGGTTATGATCCCAAGAAGAAATAGAAATGCATCAGAAATCCTGAAAAAATAATGTATAACTAGAGCCCTAGGCCTCCCCTCTGTAAAAGATTGACAGTGGGGAAGAAAGGGAGAGAAAGATACCAACTCCCATCCCCATCCTCACCTCCCCACATTTCTGAGGGGGTACTAAGAAGACCTGTGATAAACATCACCGCACAAACTCTAGTTTTTATTGTATCCTATTCTCCAGCCTATACCTGGGCATAATCTAATTAGCCTATAAGCTCCTTAAGGCAGGGCCTTTATCTTTATGCAGTACTTGCCTGTAAAGGATTCTGCACATTTTGATATGATATTAATAAGTAGTAAATGCTAGAGATGCCATACACAAAGGGCAAGACTATACTATTAGTCTGAATGAGTTATTTTAGATTAAGGAAAAATAAGCAAATGCAAAGGAACAAAAGCCAAGTCTTCATGAGAGAGAGCACAGTGTGTATGTTTCCTCTGTAACACTCTGCACCCATTCTGTCTCAAAAACCACATTAAAGATACCACCACGCAGTAAACAAAGTCCCAATAGATCCTTAACTATATACAGGGAAAGTCACAGAAGTGGGCTCTGGGTATTCACCTAGATATGAGTTCACCTAAAGTTCTGATCCAAGGTTCTGGTTCAGACAGGAATTCTGAAGAGAACTTTCTGACAGTTTTAGTGTGAGTTCAGTCCTAATAAAAGGCAAGGATTATTTTTTCTCTGTGCCTGCTAATCCACAGCTTCTGATTCGATAGTAGAGCAGGAGCATGGCTAAAATTTGTGAGTCCAGAGCACTATTAAGATGTTGCAATGAAAAAGGGTGTGGCAACAGACCCAATGACACCCACCTGCCTGTAGCAATTGTGTTTAGAATGTCTTTGCTTCTGCTATCACAGCCATGCTTGCTGGGACAGTGGGGTGCTCTGACTCGTTTATGCACTCCCAACCCCCAATTTTTTTTTCCGCAAGCTGAAGCCTTATAAAAAGCTCAGCAGGCTCGACTGCATTGGCAGAGTGATGGGAAATCAAATAGTTCCTGCCTCTCTAAGTCTTCCATGGAAGAGACTTTTTTTTTCCCCACCAAATGCATCCGATGAAGTGAGCTGTAGCTCACGAAAGCTTATGCTCTAATAAATTTGTTAGTCTCTAAGGTGCCACAAGTACTCCTTTACTTTTTGCGAATACAGACTAACACGGCTGCTACTCTGAAACATGGAAGAACTGTGTGATATGACTACCTCTGCAGCAGGCTGAGGCCTGTGGGAGTTTAAGCTGTATTAGGCCATTTCTCTGTTTAATAGTTACTTACATTTCTAAAAATTTTAAAATAAACATCTCTGTCCTCCCCCTCCAGGTCAATTTTTTTTAACCTTTTTCAATGCTGATTACTAGTGGTTCACCTTAAAATGCGAGCCAGACAGAGAGCTGGAGAAGTGGGAGGCACTGATGCTCAGACGTGGGTGTCAGGCTTGGATAATGGTCCTTAAATGCTCTTCAAAAACTGAGATATGCATCAAACAATGGGATCTCTTTAATGATCACTTCAGCTAATAGCACACAACAGCTCTGTGCAACAGTCTATGTCAGCAGGGGGAATAATACTATGTCCAGTTGAAAGTATAAGGAGATTTTAATTAGGCTGAACGTTTAGTTGGGATGCTGGGGCTAAAACCCCTACTCTTGAAAAGTTCTGTGGGCTCCTAAATGACCTTGGGTGGGAATATCCTCTGCTTTATAGCTCATTCATAAGATGGCCAGCAAGATGGCTCATTCATAAGATCACCAGCAGTACAGCATGCCCACCAGCATCACTGCTGGGACATTGGTCCACTAATGACTTAGAGAGAAGATTGCTCCCAGGTGACTTACTGACACAATCTACTGCAGAATATAAGTGCAACTTGGAGGCATCCTATCCAAGTACTGATTAGATATAATGCTCCTAGCTTGGGAAAGCTGACAAGTACTCAGATACCATATCAGTGTAGTAGTGTAAAATCCTAAAGAAAGAGAGAATGGATGGATGACACAAAACTCAAGGGAATTTATCAACACTCCGTAAGAAGTGATGATCTGGATTTTCACAATGGCTCGCTCACCACTGATAATGATGAACACCTAACTTTCAAGCAGTTATACAGGGAATTTGCTGCCCAGCACACACTGGCATTACGCATTACTGGCTTAGTTACACACATACTTTTGTGCCCCTTTATTAATTGTGAAGATTATTGGTTCCCAGCCAGAGAATTTCCAGAACAACTCTCTGTCCCCAAAGGAGTTTTCCAGCCAAACAATAAATCCCTGACACAGACAGTTCCTGATTTCATAGAAATGCTGAGGCTAGAGACTTAGTTATGCTGGGTATCCAACTCAGAATTGGTGGCAGCCAAGCTAGTAGTTGGACAGCTGACTCATCTCCTGATTAAATTCCCCAGATAAATTAAAACCTCAGCCAATAAGAAGTTGGCTTATTTTTTTAAAAGTTACTTTCACTTTGGCTGGATAGGCCAGGAGACTAAACACCTCTGTCCACAGACCAGGCAGGGAAAGGCCAGCTACAGTCCATGTGTCCTCTATACGATTTTTCTCTAAGGTGGCACAACCATGACCAGGAGGGGGGTCAACACTTGGGTTAAAAGGAGAGTTTGGTCTTCATGGCCCATTCTGTGCCAGCTTCTCAACTGAGTCTGCCAGCATAGGGGTATTTGTGATATGGACTGCTGTTCTCTAGGAACTGGATTAGAATTAACATGTCACAAAGGCCAGGAAGCAACCATCAAAGGGTAATAACTTCTGATCCCCATTGATCTGGGCTACATTTGAACCAGTGACCCACAAATAACAGGTTCTGTAGCTGTGAACTAGATCCCTGAGACATCCACGCCCCTAGAAACTGCTTTTACTTTACAATCCTCCACACAAAATCAGTATCCTTTATGGGTGACCATGGAAGGGAGCTGTTCAACATTTGTACTTCATTTTTAAGATACCTACAATAAAGAAAGAGTAACAGAAACTTGGAAGAAGGAAGGAAGGAAGGAAGGAAGGAAGGAAGGAAGGAAGGAAGGAAGGAAGCCTCAAAATATGCTATATATGGTCTGATCACAGTGGTACAACATTCCCCACCTATAGAAATCTCCTTTATCTAGCAGATATCCTGTTCCTTATAAAAGAGAAGGGGAAAAGCCAAGGGGAGGCCTATTACAGAGAGTTATAATCAGCCACAACTCCTGCTGTCAGGTAACTTTTGGAGAGAAATTGCTTTGGCTCTTCAGCTTCCCCCAAATCAAATTATAAAGTGTGGGGAGATTTTAATTTAGAAAGGTGCTGATCGGTCCCAGCATCCTCATAAAAGTTTTGCCATTTTTCTATTTGCCTCCATGTAATTACTGGGAAGTGACTGAAAATAAAATGGCATAAAGAAAATCAGAGGGAGCACTGAGGAACCTCTCCAATTTTGAAAGTCAATAGCACATCAAGAATCTTCTTCATGCAAGGTCAGCATGTGTAGGTAGCACACTGGATTTCAATTCAGGAGGGTACCAAAGATGCCTTCATGATGGGATTAATTTTATTTCATGGTTGTTCAGGATGCTGATGAAACAATACAGTGTACTTTATAAAATATATACTTTTATGGACAATTTGTCTGCTGACTTGCTTAGAGAACAGACTCATATGTTATTTTGATTAAATCAGAACATGTCTGTTTAATAATGGCGCTCGAAACTATTATGAAGTCCTGTGGATAGCGGGTTATTGTCATGATATTCACAGAAGCCAAACTTGTGTGTTTAACACAGAATACACTCTGGAGAGGAGCCCACAAAGTATATTTGCTAAATGTTCTTAGCAGGGAAGCTGCCTGTGCAACAGACACTATTTAAACCCCAAAATGTTCTGCTTTCTTTTCAGTAGTGTTTGAATGCTTCAGAAAACCCTAGGTCCCTTGCTCTGCCGACTACTGTCCCAGGGGCCTCCAGGTAGAATCCACCAGGTGTACTGCCAAATACGCCGGTGAACACAGCGAGCACACAACTGCTGTGCGGCTGAATAACCCAGGTGTATCACTTAGAATACACCTGCTGTGCTGCAGAACACCCTAGCTTCATCTAATAATCCAGTGATTTCAATAGACTGTCAGTAAGACCGGCTGTAGTCAAAAAGTTAAAACCAGGATTTTATTTATTTGCATTCCAGTAATGCCCACAACAGGCATTGTCCACTCACACAGGCAGTCCCAGAAAGGGCTTCCAATCTAAGACAAACATACGAAGGAAAGAGATGAAGGAAGCAATCAAAAGATGCTAAGACAGATTCTCAACTGGTGCAAATCGGAGCCGCTCCATTCCCTTAAATTGAGCTACTCCAAATGTGGATCTGGCCCGCCCAACTTCATATATTTTATGCATTCTTTTTAATTTAAAAAAATTAAAAAATTAAAATATCAGCTGTGCCTCATTGCCCCTCAGCCTGTCCAATCTCATTGGCTAGTTTCTTGTAGGCATCACAGCTGTGGGTCCATTTGAAGGAGGAGAAGGTGGTAGATTTATTGATCAGTTCAGGGAAGGGGAGGCATGGAAAAAGGCATGAAGATGGTTGTGGGATTAGCAGACAAATGGCTCCTCACTATTTAGGTACTAGGCCAAGCACCTGAGAATTAAGCTGTATATATATCAATTGGGCATGGAAAGGGGTAGAGCACAAGCACCTAGTTAAACATTTAAATGGTGAGAACTAAAACAATATATTTCTCCTTAGGGGATGAGCTATTTTCATTCTTCTGATTATGGAAAGTTTCCTGAGCAAGCTAAATCTCAGCAGTGACACAAGAGAGACCCCAGTGCCCATTTGCCAGGCCAGTCACCGGTGCTGAAGTCCCGCTCCATCGCACTGTCTTTTCTGCACCAGCAGCATTTGTAACCAGCAACAACAAAGTATTGAGGGCTCCTGTCAGTGCCTGCCCGTCCATGCCTGCCTGCCTTCCCTAAGCTGTGACTATGCAACTGACTGACGAACTGACAGACTGAGCCTGTGAGTGCCAGAGCAGCCTAATGCATGGAGAAAGGAGATGAAAGGGCCTAAGGCACTATTTCCTGCATGCTAGCATATCTAATAATACTAGCACTTTTCTCTTTATGACATCTTACAAACACTTAGCAGCTGTGGGTTGGCATGGTTCCACCACCACTCATTTCAAAGGTGGAGAATCTAGGCACCAAGAGGTGAAGTGACTTGCTCAAGGCTACAAAAGGAGACAGCGTCATAGCAATCTCAGGAGTTCTTGGCTCCCACTCCTTTGCTCAGGCCACTAGGCAGTCCCTTATTCTTACACCCACCCCCAACACCTGAATTTGAGAGCTTTACAACCTGAACCCAGATCTGAATTTTACACTTGGTCCCTATTGCTATACCGAGCCAAGCTGCCCTTAGATTCCAACATCTCCAATGCTGAGGTCTTCCAGTTTCAGAGCCAGATCTGAATATTACTGGCCAGGCCCATTTCCATTGTTTGCCTTGGTGTTTTTATTTTACTAAACCCTGATAACTAGAGATGAAGGACACTGGTAAGAAACTGATCCACAGCAAGACCAAAGAGGACCTACAACTGAGGAGTCAGGTGATTTTGGCCATGAATATCAACATAGACCTGCTGAACTGAGGGCTAGAGGAGAAGGCCTGTCTAAAACCCATCAGTTCATGTTCAGATTTTGTACAATGCTCACCAGAGCTGAGCTCCTGAAAGCAGGGTTAACTCCTGCCTGAACTTATGCCCATGCCCCAGAGAGGGGCTCCCACAGCACAGAGGCAGTCGCATTTGTGTTATAATGCAACAATGCAGTGTTCATGTCAAGGTGTCTGCCACACCAGATGGCAATCTCCAGTGCAGCCAGCAGATGACAAAGTTGCAGCATGCCCTGGGAACCTGCCACCACATGATTCTGTCACTGGGCAAAGCAAAGCCCCTGTTAGTCAAATCCTGGGCCCCCATGCAGACATGGTGCTGCTACTGTATCTCCGTTCTCATGCACAATAGGGTTTACTCTTTCCGTTTCAATGGCTACCATACTACCCCTGCATAAAACGAGGCCTCTGCTGTATTAGTCCTGGGTCTCCTGCCAGGCCTCAGCCAAGGCATCTCAGGACTGAGTCTCAGAGACCCTTTCTTTTTATTCCTGGACCCCTCTTGAGCTGTGACTGCTACATGGGCTTTTCATGACCTGGACTGGGCTGAAACCAGAACATATATTTCATATATCAAGTTGCAAGGTCCAGAGATATGTCCCCATATGCTAACATGGTTAATATATGACTTGCTTCTGTCTACACTGGCAAGAATCATGTTTTAACCATCCCAGGAGCTCAAATTATTATAACTGTCTCACCCAATACAGTAGTTTTAATATTGCAAAGAGGACCACAGAGTCCCTGGGTGTTAGTCTAGAGCCGGGTTACAACCTGGGGTTACAAACAGATGTCAGAGAGTCACAGCCACCCTGCCCTTCCCATGATAGTGCTATATCCTGGCTGTAGAGAAGGGGGTCTCATGGGGTTCCAGGGTGGAATAGGGGGTCCTGAGATTGAAAGTATTGGGAACAACAGGTCCAGTGATGTTAGGATTATTCTCATAAAAATCCCCATGCAAACTGGTCGGGAAACCATGTGTGACCTAATTGGCTTCATAAGTGGCTTCTGGAGGGCAGAAAGCAGTGTTCACTAGCATAATCGCCTTTCACCTTGAGGTTAATTACATACTTCAAGCATTCAAAAAGAAGCAAGTCTTGGCCAGGAGCCGGAGTGTTTGTAAAATAAACATGTCAGGGACAAGAGTCAGGATACTATAAGATGAACAAAATAGTCAATTCAGCGCTGCTAAAAATCCTTCCTTTCTCTTTTTTTCTCCCTAAATCTCCAGCATGGACCTAACAAAAAAACAGTCCTTTATTAGTGAAGATGGAGAATATTTGTGTCTCCAAGTTACTTGGTTTTTAAGAAAAGAAAAGAAAAGAAAAGAAAAGAAAAGAAAAGAAAAGAAAAGAAAAGAAAAGAAAAGAAAGTGAACACACATTTTTTTTCTTAACACATGAAAATAAAAGGGCCTTGCTGGTTAATAGTGATTTAAAGATCTGGGACTCATAAAGCCTCAGGGACTCATAAAAAGCATTTCCCTTTAGAAACAATTCTGTTTCCATAACCTGTAATTTCTGCATTTCTCTTCCCTTCATTCCTTGTTACCAAGGCTATTTATATGAAAACAGGATTTTTTTAAAAGAATTTCACATGCTTCTGCTGCTCATTACCCAACTGAAGTCAACATCCCATGATTTTGACATCAGCATTAGCTGGGTGGCTTTGTCTGGGATTTAACAAATGGGGAGCAGTGATGATTTAGACAAAGTCATGATGATCCAGAGACTCCTCCCGCAGGAGAAGTCATCCTGGATCTAAGTACCTGACTGAAATAATGGAAAGCAGGTACCATGAGCTGCCTGAGTTCAGATCAGGAAGGTCTCCAGAGTGCACAGAATGCGGCAGGACACAGATTTAGGTTTCACAACAGCAGAACCCAGACAGGGATCTGATTGAACTGTGCCTGTAGGTAGGTTTCCACTGGAAACCATTCCATTGCTGGGGCTCCATTCCCTTTCACAGAGAATTTCAAAGTGTTTGGTGTTTGTTCTGAATTGGAATGAAAATATGAAACTCCCCTCATTAAACCAAATTACCGTTTTCCACATAGTCTAGCAATGGAATTCTGTCCACTCTAGAGAAACCACTTCACTTAAGATCTCTAATGACCACACAGCTAACGGAAATGGGTATGTTGCAGGCACAGAGTGCCCGAGGCAAGCAACAGCTGGATTCGTTGCCCGGTGTGCATTGCCCAATAATCACAATGGGGTGGAGAAGTAGAAAAGTTTATTTGAAGCTTCAAGCAGTACAGGGAGACAACAATCTCAAATCCTGCACACCAGTGCAAGCAGTTACACATATTTTATACATTCATTCTTTAGCATATTTATCCAATAGCAAGCTGCCCTGAGTATCCATATAGCCAATCCGGTATACTAGCCAGTTCCCCTTTTTCCTCTTATCATCTATTCCCCCATATATGGAGTTGTTTGTTCAGCATTATCTAACATTCCTGTCCTGCTTGACCTAATCTTGCTCCAGCCAGTCTGCGCCTGCAATACACTCTTGCAAACTTCTCAGCGTGACTGCTGTGGGTATCTCCGGGCAGAAAAGGGAAGGGGGGGCCATCTGGGCCTAGAGCGAGGGGGCTTCATCGACACTCGTGGTCTTCCATCCCCTTGAGTTACTTAGTGGCCATGCCCGGTGTCCCCAACAACTCCCTCCTTTGAGAATACTCAACAGCCTTGTCTCTGAGTTTTCTCACTTGGGCTCTTATCTTTTTATAAGGGGACTTTGCATAAGCACTTTGTGGTAGCCCTGAAGGGAATGCATTACCATGTTTTTTACAAGGGCTCTGACACATGATATTGCACAACATAACACCATCAGTACGATTAAAACAGGAAGAAAACTTTTCAACAACAGACTAAATAAACCACCGAGCCAAGATGACAAACCACAGCCTGAAAACAAGGTTTGCAACCAATCACTCTCGGGGGCAGTATAAGCAGCCTGTGCTCCGGCTCGGGCATGGGCCTCAGCCTGTACTACATCATAAATCTCATAACTGCTGTCATTTACATATACATAACATCGGGACCCGACAAGGGTACAAACACCCCCTTGGGATGCCAAAAGGTAGTCCAAGGCCAGCCTGTTTTGGAGGGAATACGTTCTGAGCTGCTGTACCTCCTTATTTAATGTTACTACTGCTGACCCTAGATCACGAATCGAGTCCTCTAATTCTAAGGTTACTTTTTCAAGCACCATTTGAAGCCTTACAATATAGCAGCCTATGCATGCTATGGCTGGCCCGGTAATCAGTGGCACAATTCCCAGTATGGAGCACCCTATAAGCTTTTCAGTTGTGAGGGGATTCTTAGCATTGCCCTCCAAGGCCGCATTGAGTCGCCGCAGGGTCTCTTCTCGTGACTCAACACAGGTATCTCGGGTATTCCTAATCCTTCCTTTGGGCAGTATGGTGGTTATTGAAAGATGAGGAACTCCATAAGCTATATAACAGCTACCTGTCCAATTGGCTGGCAATACCTTGTAAGCCTTTCGGCCACATACAAAATAGTGACCCTGTAGGGCCCAGTAAGGACTGTTTCTTAGAGGGATTCCTGGGATATTTAAGGCCGCTTTTCCAAACAATTCATATGCCCCGGGGGAGCTTCCCATCCTCCCAAGTGGGTACAAGGGGAGTGTATTCCTAATTGTGCCGTTCAAATTGCACTCACCATAAGGACCGCTGCAAACCCACCATTGGCCTGCTATAGTGGAAATATTAACTGAACGGCAATTTATATTTCCTGACCCTCCTTTTGTGGAAGGATCATTCGTAAGAGTTTCCCCAAAAGTCGAGGAACCATTACATCCACACTGTTGACCTCCCCTCTCGGTATTTATCCAATATCCATCAGCCCACTGTGTAATAACACAGGAGCTCCTTCCCACAGGACGCCTATAGTGATCAGATTGGTTTCAGGTAAAACAAAACACTTCCTCAGTGAGCACTGCAACTGAATACTCCTGATCCTGGCAGGTAGCTTGCTGCAAAGAGATCTTATCCCAGAACGGTGAGTCCGTTCAATTTCTACTTTCCTGCTCTTTGGTGGCGGCTAATTCTGCTAGGGTTAAGGGCAGCATGACAAGGGGCACTCCTGTTCTGGGGGAAAGTGGAGTCGGAGCCACACCCAGCAATCAGTTTGGTTTGTTAAAATAGCAACATGGTGCGCAAGTAAAACAAAGGAATTATGTTCCCGATATGCATAGTTTAGAAATAACAGCATAGAAAATAACAGGGTTACACGATTAATTATTACCGGGGTCCTCCTGGTCCAGGGTTTCCAGTTTTTGAGTGGGCCCATTTTGGCGCTAAGGTGCCCGCTGTTTGTGTCTCTTATACAGTAACTTTAGCCCGAGATCGTCACTAGATGAGGAGTCAACGGGGTGGATGGTCCACTGCTCTGCTGATGAAGGGGTGGGTACTGCCTTCAGACGCGAGTGATGGATCCAGTTCTTGTGTCCCTCAACCTTTGCTGCCGTATGGGAGATCAGCAGAACGATGTAGGGTCCTTTCCACTTTTCCTGGAGAGGCTTATCTTTCCAGGTGCGAACAAGCACAGAGTCGCCGGGCTGTAAGGAGTGGACGGGAGAGTCCAAGGGAAGAGGCTGGGAGTCTTTAGTATACCTGTGAAGAGACAAGAGAACAGCAGACAGGGAACACATATACTGAGACAAAAAACCATTACCCAGCTCCCACTCCCCTGACAGAACCGGTGTGCCATTCATAGGCCATATCCTCCCAAACATAATTTCAAAGGGACTAAGCCCTAATCTACCCTTTGGGAGAGCGCGGATGCAGAGCAGGATGAGGGGTAAAGCATCAGGCCATCGCAGGGAGGCTTCTTGGCACACTTTTGAAAGATGTCGTTTAAGGGTCTAATTGGTACGCTCTACTATGCCGCTGGCTTGTGGTCTCCAGGGCGTATGGAGTTTCCAGGGGATCTGCAAGGCATTTGAGATGCTTTGGACGATCTTTGATGTGAAGTGTGTCCCGTTGTCTGATTCCATCCACTCGGGAAGTCCAAAGTGAGCAATGACCTCCTTAACAAACTTAAGGGCCACCGTCCTGGCAGTGCAATTGCGGCATGGGAAAGCTTCTGGCCATCCGCTGAATTGATCCACTAAGACAAGGAGATATTTGTACCCTTGGGTCCGAGGAAACTCAGTAAAATCTATTTGCCACACCCGTCCGAGGCCCGGAATGAGTTCCAGAGCAGCGGGTGGCCCTGGATGTCTTGGTCGGGGGTTATTCTTTTGGCAGACTAAGCAGTTCGCCTGTACCTGGGTAGCCAGGGGTCGGAGTCCAGAAGTTATAAAGTATTTTCCCATCAGTTGGATAAGTGCTTCCCTGCCAGCATGAGTGGTTTGATGTAATTTCTGTAACACTGGCTGGATCAGGCCCTTCAATAGAAGGACCTTCCCTTCTGGGGAATGGAGCCATCCCTCCTTTTCCTGGAGACCGAATTTGTCGGTTAGCTGTCTCTCCTCTCCAGAGTACTGGGGGGTTGGAAGCTCCCCAACGTATGGGATAAGGGCATGCATATGGGCATTCTCAGTCTGAGGGGATATCAGGGTGGCAGCATGCTTAGCCTCTCTATCTGCCCGGGCGTTACCCCTGGCCACATCTTGATCTTCCCTTTGATGGGCTTTACAGTGTACCACTGCCACTTCCGAGGGGAGTTGTACGGCTTCTAGGAGCCGGAGGATTTGGGGCCCGTACTTGACTGGGGAGTCTTGATCTGTCAGCATTCCCCATTGCTTCCATAAGCCAGCATGAGCATGTAGCACTCCAAAGGCATATTTTGAATTGGTAAAAACATTGACCCACTTTTTTTTTGACAGTTCAAGCGCACAGGTCAGGGCGACTAGTTCAGCCAGCTGGGCAGAGGTCCCAGTGGGCAAACCCTTGGCTTCCACAGTGTCATGGAGGGTTATGACAACATAGCCCGCCCTCCTTTGCCCATCTAACACACTGCTGCTACCATCAGTATACCACTCATGATCTGCGTTTAGGAGGGGTATATCTTTTAAGTCTGGACGGCTAGAGTATTGGGCATCTATGATCTCTAAACAATCATGTTCCTGTTCCTCAGTCTCCGGTAAGAGGGTGGCGGGGTTAAGGGAGGGTCAAGACTGTAAGGTGACTTCAGAGTTCTCTAGAAGTTTAGCCTGGTACTTAGCCATCTGAGCCTGGGTGAGCCAAAGGCCTTCCTTTGCATCCAATAAGGCTCGGACCATATGAGGGGTATATATCTGTATTGTCCCTCCCAAAGTTAGTTTCTCAGCTTCAGCCAGTGTCAGGGCTGTAGCTGCAACTGCTCGCAGGCACGCTGGCCATCCCTTTGCCACTTGGTCCAGCTGCTTAGAGAAATAGGCCACGGGACGTTTCCATGCTCCCAACAACTGTGTGAGCACTCCTAGGGCCACCTCCTTTCGTTCGTGTACATACAACTGAAACGGCTTAGTGAGATCCGGGAGGCCCAGAGCCCGAGCTTCCATCAACTTCCTTTTCAAGATTTTAAATGCTCTGTCGGCCTCTGGGGTCCAATAGAAGGGGTCATGATCTTCTCCTTTTACACAATCATACAGGGGTCTAGCCCACAGTCCAAATTCCGGGATCCATATCCGACAGAACCCCGCCATGCCCAGGAAGGCTTTGAGGCATTTACGATTAATGGGAACGGGAACCTGGCAAACAGCCTCCTTCCTCTCATTGGAAAGCTGATGGTCCCCCTGCCTTATGTGGAACCCCAGGAATTGTACCATCGAGAGGGCAATTTAAGCCTTGCTTCTCGATACCCGATATCCTCAGAGGCCAATAAAATTCAGGAGACCCACAATGGCTTTCAGGCATGGGGTTAGGCCCACTGTAGCAATTAACAAATCATCTACATATTGAAGAAGAAGAGCCCCCTCCTCATTGTTCCACTCTTCCAGATCCCTGGCCAAAGCCTGGCCAAAAAGGGTGGGGGAATTTTTAAATCCCTGGGCCAATACTGTCCAGCATAGTTGCTTTTTAACCCTTTTTGTGTCCTCCCCCTCGAAAGAAAAGATTTCTGGGGACGAGGTATCTACGGGAATAGCGAAGAACGCATCTTTCAAATCGAGGACCGAAAAATGGGTATACTGGCCTCCTACAGAAGCCAGTAAGGTATACGGATTCGGAACCAGGGGGTGCAGAGTTTTAACCCGTTCATTAACTGCCCTCGATCCTGTACCAAGCGATACATGCCATCAGGTTTTTGTACGGGCAGGATGGGAGTGTTCCAGGCTGACTGACATTTCCGGAGGATTCCATATGTTAGGAACCAATCTATAGTGTCCTGTAAACCTTCTCTGGCTTCCCTCGCAATTGGATACTGTTTAACTCACACCGGGCCTTTTCCTGGCAGGAGCTGAACCTTAACAGGGACTTGATGAGTAGCTTTTCCTGGGACCCCCGCTGCCCACACTAGAGGGTACACCCGTCTTCCCACAGGCTCCATTCTGGGGCTTGCATAGCTGAGGGCTCAACTGTAAGGGTCATGATCCTGCATTCTCGGGGGGTAGGGTAAGGGTTATTTCGTCTTGAGTAAACTGCAAGGTGGTGCCTAGGCGACAAAGCAGATCCCGTCCCAGCAGAGGCGTCGGGCACTCGGGGAGATAGACCAGCTTGTGAGACATCGTCCTATTTCCCAAAGCGCATCCGCTAGGGCATACACTGGGCACTTGGTGCCTCTGCCTGTGGCGCCCACCATGGTAAGGGAGTCTGCTACCGGCAACTGAAGGGGTCAATTCACGGCAGTTCATGCCGCTCCAGAGTCCACTAAAAAGTCTATTTCCGAACTTCCCACCTGCATCTTTACTTGGGATTCGGGGGCAGGGCGGTCTGTCCCCCCTGACACCCCTATTCCTGTTCCTCCATTGCCATCATAGGGGTGTCCCCCTTTCCACTCCTCTCTGGGGACTCATTCTTCCAGTGTCCCTCTTGTCTACACAAGGCACACTGGTTGTGATCCAGTCGTCTCTCCTGCGGGCCCGGACGTCCGCGTCCACGGCCCCTTCCTCCCCGGCCACTTTCCGTAGTGCCAGCCTGTACCGCCGCTACCATCATTCTAACTTGCTTTTTCTCCTTTTCTGCCTCCCTTAGACTATAAGCTCGGTTTGCAGTCTCTAAGGTTTGTGCCATGGTCATGCCCATTAGATCCTCTTTTTTCTGTAACTTTCTCTTAATATCAGGGGCTGCTCTGCTCATGAAAATTCCCTTAATGATTGCCTCAGTTTCCTGATCATCGGGATCTGCATTGGTGTTCTGTCGATAGCGTACCGAATACGCTGTAGGAAGGCCCTTGGGCTTTCCTTTAGATACTGCATTACCTCATACAGTTTTGCCCAATTATTATGTCGGACAGCCAAGTGATAGAGTCCATGCAAAAGCAACTGCTTATAGGTGATAAGCCGGGTCATACCTGCAGGATCATTTGGGTTCCATGTGGGGTCTACTCGGGGGACCTGCTCATCCGGGTCAGGGACATTATTATGATCCTGGTCACACCGTCTCTGTGCCTCCTCCCTTGCCTTGGATACGACCTGTTGTCGTTTGACCTCAGACAATAAAGTGCGCAAGAGGACGTTGCAATCGTCCCAATCCGGCTTATAGCTGCTAAGGCAGCCTTCAAAAACTGAAATAAACCTACTCAGGTTGGTGGAAAACTCCCCTGCCTGTACTTTGAAAACAGCCAAATCCATAGGGTTAAAGGGCACATGGGTATAGACCTTCATAGTCGTGGTCGGACGCCCTTCCGCACCGGTATGGGAGATTTTAGTTTTGGTAAGTAAAGGATATAAGCCCACTGTAGGGGCCCTATCAGGCGGGGCCATGGGGGCCGAAGGGGACACCAAACCTGCCATCACAGTTGGGGTGGGGGTCTGGAGACTAACATTACCCACTACCAAACCAATCGGAGTCAAATTACATTGCTGTAAGACATCTGATTGATTACACAAAGCCAAAAACAAGTGCGCATACAGATGTTAATTCCATTTCCCCGTTCACTGACAGAACAAAAGTAACTGGAGGATCGTATTGTAATTAATTGACCCTCCTGGTGGCCACCGCTCCTGGTCCTCTAGTTGATATTGAGGCCAGTCAACTGTACAGTATCATTTTAATTTATTCTTAGTCACCGGATACGATCCAAATACCTTCCAATTTGCTAGGATACACTCTAGGGGCATACACTGTGCCCTCCTTCCCGAGCTCTGTCCCTGACCCATGCCTACAGGGTGACTCTGGGCATCCCCAGGTTCAAAACAGAGCAGACAATCCGGATTTCAAAAGGTTCCTACCTTATCCAAAGGACCGGTTCCCCACCGTCGCCCGCAGCACTTCTCCACTTATCAGGCACATTGCATCATTGTGCCCTATGGGGCCGGTTGGGCTATACCCCTCCGAGTCCCCCGGGAATCACACCGGTGTGCACTGGGCATCGGTCGGAGTCCTCACCCTCAGTCCCTGCAAGTGATCCGGGCAAGGCTTGTGTTGCAGCCTCTAGCCCACCCAGGGACACCAAAAACTGTTGCAGGCACAGAGTGCCCAAGGCAAGCAACAGCTGGATTCATTGCTCGGTGTGCGTCGCCCAATAATCACAATGGGGTGGAGTAGAAAAGTTTATTTGAAGCTTCAAGCGGTACAGGGAGACAACAATCTCAAATCCTGCACACCAGTGCAAGCAGTTACACATATTTTATACATTCATTCTTTAGCATACTTATCCAATAGCAAGCTGCCCTGAATATCCATAAAGCCAATCCGGTATACCAGCCAGTTCCCCTTTTTCCTCTTATCTATTCCCCCATATATGGAGTTGTTTGTTCAGCATTCCTCTAGCATTCCTTGCTTGACCTAATCTTGCTCCAGCCAGTCTGCTCCTGCAATACACCGTTGCAAACTTCTCAGCGTGACTGCTGTGAGTATCTCTGGGCAGAAAAGGGAAGGGGGGCCATCTGGGCCTAGAGCGAGGGGGCTTCATTGACACTCATGGTCTTCCATCCCCTTGAGTTACCTAGTGGCCATGCCCGGTGTCCCCAACAGATACTTCTCTATCCTTCAGAGTGTTAGTCTGTATTCGCAAAAAGAAAAGGAGTACTTGTGGCACCTTAGAGACTAACAAATTTATTAGAGCATAAGCTTTCGTGAGCTACAGCTCACTTCATCGGATGCATTTGGTGGAAAAAACAGAGGAGAGATTTATATACACACACACAGAGAACATGAAACAATGGGTTTTATCATACACACTGTAAGAAGAGTGATCACTTAAGATAAGCCATCACCAGCAGCAGGGGGGGGGAAAGGAGGAAAACCTACAGCCCCCCAATCTGAAGCAAATACTCACCAGCAACCACACACCACACAACAGAACCACTAACCCAGGAATCTATCCTTGCAACAAAGCCCATTGCCAACTCTGTCCACATATCTATTCAGGGGACACCATCATAGGGCCTAATCACATCAGCCACACTATCAGAGGCTCGTTCACCTGCGCATCTACCAATGTGATATATGCCATCATGTGCCAGCAATGCCCCTCTGCCATGTACATTGGCCAAACTGGACAGTCTCTACGTAAAAGAATGAATGGACACAAATCAGACGTCAAGAATTATAACATTCAAAAACCAGTTGGAGACACTTCAATCTCTCTGGTCACTCGATCACAGACCTAAGAGTGGCTATACTTCAACAAAAAAAGCTTCAAAAACAGACTCCAACGAGAGACTGCTGAATTGGAATTAATTTGCAAACTGGATACAATTAACTTAGGCTTGAATAGAGACTGGGAATGGATGATTCATTACACAAAGTAAAACTATTTCCCCATGTTTCAGAGTAGCAGCCGTGTTAGTCTGTATTCGCAAAAAGAAAAGGAGTACTTGTGGCACCTTAGAGACTAACAAATTTTTACCTTCAGTCCTTTCGGTATGATGTCCATCTGTTTGCATTTGGAGAGGATGATGTCTGTCTGTATCTGTGCGAGTAAATTTGTTAGTCTCTAAGGTGCCACAAGTACTCCTTTTCTGTTAGTCTCTAAGGTGCCACAAGTACTCCTTTTCTTTTTGCGAATACAGACTAACACGGCTGCTACTCTGAAATATTTCCCCATGGTATTTCTCCCTCCCACCCCACCCCCCACTGTTCCTCTGATATTCTTGTTAACTGCTGGAATTAGCCTACCTTGCTTGTCACCATGAAAGGTTTTTCTCCTTTCCCCCCCCCTGCTGTTGGTGATGGCTTATCTTAAGTGATCACTCTCCTTACAGTGTGTATGATAAACCCATTGTTTCATGTTCTCTGTGTGTGTGTATATAAATCTCTCCTCTGTTTTTTCCACCAAATGCATCCGATGAAGTGAGCTGTAGCTCACGAAAGCTTATGCTCTAATAAATTTGTTAGTCTCTAAGGTGCCACAAGTACTCCTTTTCTTTTTTCTCTATCCTTATTCTTCTATATCTCTCTGCTGCCTACTGGACTAACTAGTAAGCACTGTCTCCTTCACTTTATCTCCTCTTTCAGCATCCTTATTCTCCTGCTTCTCTCCTAATTTTCTAACCATTCCTTTTGTTTCCTCTGTCAGGTCTTCATTGTCCCCTCTTCTCCAATATGTTGTCAGTTCTCAGTGATCTGTTCTCGTCCCCTTCTCTTTCTCTGTCTTGTTACTGGTTTCAGAATAGCAGCCGTGTTAGTCTGTATTCGCAAAAAGAAAAGGAGTACTTGTGGCACCTTAGAGACTAACAAATTTATTAGAGCATAAGCTTTCGTGAGCTACAGCTCACTTCATCGCCAAATGCATCCGATGAAGTGAGCTGTAGCTCACGAAAGCTTATGCTCTAATAAATTTGTTAGTCTCTAAGGAGCCACAAGTACTCCTTTTCTTTTTGTCTTGTTACTGTAAACTCATCTGCTTCTGTGGGTTTAACTGTCCCACCTCTACACTGATGATTCCCAGATCTGCCTCTCTATCCCCAATACTACTTTTCCTTCTAGCCTCACATCTCTCTGAATTCTCCCTTTGGATGTTCCCTCTCCAGCTCCAATGCAGAACATATCATTTTTCCTTTCAGTCCCTCTCCACCACCGTTGTTTTCAGTATTTGCTGACACCTCCACTGTCTTTCCTGTCTCCCAAGCCCACAAGCTTCACCTCACCTGCATCTCTGCTCTCATTTCCTCCTCTCTCCATCCAATGCTCTCACTTAATTATCCCCTTTGTCTCAACTCTTTGCCTTCTGACAGCCACCCAATCTCCCCTTGTTCTCATCCACTAAATACCCTCCTTTCTTCTTTCAAAAACCACAGTGCTCTATTGAGCAGTGGCCCCCTGTGTCTCCTTCTGCCACTCCTGACTTCACACTTTCCTCCACTCTACCCCTTTTGGTTGGAATGAAGCCTGCTGGTCAATATAAACCAAGCACTCTCTTTCTTCTCCAAATCATTGCTGAATACCTTCTTGCTCTCTGAAGTCTATCTGTAACACTTCATGCTCTGCCTTCTATCTCTGTCTTGCCTGTTCAGGTACTTATTTCAAGCTCTTTGTAGCAGGGATTTTGTTCACATACCTACTTACTGAATAATGCTATTTTATAAACCTGTGGCATCTCCACTGTGGTTCAGACTTGAATTCAGTTGCAATGATAATTTGACTGTCAATGCTAATTTGAGGCAGAGGGGGTTCTATTATGATGCATGTGTTTGAGATTAAAGCAACTTCCTCTACATAAAGGACTCCTGTCCTTCATGTAAGGACAAGGATATTAACCATGAGCAGAAGGAATGATGGTGACATTGACTAATCACACAGGATAATCAAAAAAACATAAAATAAAATGATAAGGGCACTGGCCTTCCTGAGCTGTATTTTTCATGAGATTTTTTTTCCATGTCATTTATCTTTCTGTAGCCAAACTTTTTTCTCTGGGCTGAACTCATGTTCAGTAGTTTCAGAATGGGTGACTACTCGAAGGAGAGACCTCTAGCAAAATAAACCCGAGTTACTGCAGGCAGCCATGTTAGTAATTCAGCATAGGAATAGGGGAATTGCCATACTGCATCAGACCCATAGTCCATCTACTCAGATATCCTGTCTCTGAAAGAATAGTACCAGATGCTTTCAAGGAAGGTGCAAGAATTCCTGTAGTGGACTGCTAGGAATTACATCCCCATAGGGAAAGTTTCTTCCTAATTCAATCATCATTTAGTGGCTGGATTATATCTTGAAGCACTTTATATCTTATTTTATAGCACTTATTTTTTTAACTGAAAATGATTCCCTCTACTCTGTAGCTGTGAATATTTCATTATCCATAAATGTCTGACCTTTTCTTTCCATCTCGGCTCTTGGCTTCAGTGACCTCTTGTGGCACTGAATACCATGTAACATGTTGTGTTAAAAAAAAATCCATTTATCCATTTTAAATTTGTTGTCTTTTAACATGATAGAACACCCCATTTCTCCTTTATTATGAGGAAGGGTAAACAGGATCACCCAATTTACCTTCTCTACGCTAGTCATTATTTTCTGGACCTCTATCATGTTCCCTCTTATTATCTCCTGTTTTAACTAAATAATTCCAGTCAGGCAGTACTCTTCTTCTGAGTCAGTACAGAGCCATTGCCTCATCTTGATGCTACTATGTTGCAGGAAGTGGTGGTAGGGATTTAGAAGATGGCTATGACTGACTTCTGAGCCAGTTCCCCAGCATGGTGCGATGGGTCCCTGTGCTACAGAAAACAAGGTCTTTCAGCTTAGTCGAAAAGTGCTGTTCTACTCTGAAAAGTGACAATATAAAATTGCCTCTCTTTTAACCAGCAGATCTGCTCCCTGTGCATCTCTAAATTAGATCTGCTGACTTCAGTGATAAAGATATGGTTTTAATACTTTTGGACTCTTGATAGCCTTGCAGAGTACACAGTCGGGGGGCGGGGAGAAATGCAGATTGTACTCTGTCTACAGGTTTATTTGCTGAATTCCATTCACATCTGTGCAATCTCACAGAAGACAATGAAGTTGCACAGATGGCACTGAGGCTAGAATTTGTGCAAGAAAACTTCTATTAATGGTGATGATGTTCTGGAAGAAAATAACTGTCTTGACTTCATTCTCAGACTGAGTCTAGCAATTAGAAAAATTATCATTTTACTTGTAATCTGAGCACCTTGGAGCTGGAGCTCATTGAGAGACAGTAAGCATGTGGCACGACAAGGCCATATTTAGAACATTTATAACAGAGCAGCATTTTAAAAACAAGATCCTGATTGTTATAATTAAAAATAAGGGCACTTTTAGCAGGGGTAGGGCTGTTAACACATATGATGGACAAATTACAGTTGGATAAATACTTGCTGCCACCCTTAATTGTTGCACTAGTTGCAAATGGCTACTGCATTCTCCACATCCTGTCCCAAACTGTTGAGTAGTTTTGCATTATTAAACAATAGCTGCCTTTCACTCCAGAAGTGTGTGATGTGACAGTTATGCCAATCAGTTTGTTTATTCACTGTTCACATGTGTGAATGGTGCCATATAAAATGTATAAATCAAATAATAATAAAACTAATAAGCACAGGAAGAGTGCAAAGTGTCTGCTTCTCACACAGGCCCACAGTAGAAGATGCAGTTTAGTGAACTGATTTTGGTGGGCTGGGAGTAGCCTCAGAACTTGCAGAGTAAGCAAAGCAGCTCTGAGATGTGAATATTTACCAGCGCTGAGAAAAGGAAGGGCAGCTGAAGGGGCTAAAGATTTCTTATAGAATTGTGGTGGGATAGGATGACCAGGCAGCATTAATACGCAGCACTCAGGTAGAATTTTACATCTCCACATCCCCATACACATCTGACTCAGTGAGGGTTGAAATGTTGCAGATACCTTAACCTATGTAGAAACACATTTTGATTTAGCTTTCCAACAGTAAATTCTTTACACAAACAACTCATGCACACACAAGATCAACCACGACAACAATTATTCACTAATCACTAATCACGCTATAACTGGAAAGGAAGAAAGAGATTGTTGATGTTATTAATTACTGGAGAGGTTCTTAAATATCTAAATGAGAGAGACAGACTGGCCGACTTCATGAGGATAAGAGTGTCTGAGTGTGGGAGGAGGAGGGAGTGCCTTTGAGCAATCTAGCCCTATAAAGATGTGGGCTTTGGAGGTGACCAGAGATGACATATTTGTGTTTACCTGGTATTTATTATTATTAGCAATAGTAATAGTGAATTATTTAGAACACTTCCAGTTAGTTGCATTACAATCACTGCTCTAATCAGAAGCTGTGGCCGCAATGTTTCCACCAATAAATCATGAGAAGAGCTTTATTTCAAAGAATAAACAATCCTAATCAAATCAGTATTTTCAGCATGGTTAGATCAAGCATTGTTTAAAACCATGTATTTATTTCCATCAGCTTATTCAGTCACTGAAAAGCTTATATTAATATGAGTACCATGAAACTATGACATCCAAAGAAGTTATATTTAAATTTAGGAATCCTTTACAGGCTCCAATCCCAAACTAGTGTAAGAACTGCTTTTTTATTTATTGTCCTTGCTATTTTTAAAGCAATGCTCAGGTCTTCAGAATCTTCAGTACTTATATGGCCCCAATTACTACAGTATCCAAACACCTCACAATTGTTAATCCTTACAACACTCCTGTGATCACAGGTTTCAGAGTAGCAGCCGTGTTAGTCTGTATTCGCAAAAAGAAAAGGAGTACTTGTGGCACCTTAGAGACTAACAAATTTATTAGAGCATAAGCTTTCGTGAGCTACAGCTCACTTCATCGGATGCATTTGGTGGAAAAAACAGAGGAGAGATTTATATACACACACACAGAGAACATGAAACAATGGGTTTATCATACACACTGTAAGGAGAGTGATCACTTAAGATAAGCCATCACCAACAGCAGGGGGGGGAAGGAGGAAAACCTTTCATGGTGACAAGCAGGTAGGCTAATTCCAGCAGTTAACAAGAATATCAGAGGAACAGTGGGGGGTGGGGTGGGAGGGAGAAATACCATGGGGAAATAGTTTTACTTTGTGTAATGACTCATCCATTCCCAGTCTCTATTCAAGCCTAAGTTAATTGTATCCAGTTTGCAAATTAATTCCAATTCAGCAGTCTCTCGTTGGAGTCTGTTTTTGAAGCTTTTTTGTTGAAGTATAGCCACTCTTAGGTCTGTGATCGAGTGACCAGAGAGATTGAAGTGTTCTCCAACTGGTTTTTGAATGTTATAATTCTTGACGTCTGATTTGTGTCCATTCATTCTTTTACGTAGAGACTGTCCAGTTTGGCCAATGTACATGGCAGAGGGGCATTGCTGGCACATGATGGCATATATCACATTGGTAGATGCGCAGGTGAACGAGCCTCTGATAGTGTGGCTGATGTGATTAGGCCCTATGATGGTATCCCCTGAATAGATATGTGGACAGAGTTGGCAACGGGCTTTGTTGCAAGGATAGGTTCCTGGGTTAGTGGTTCTGTTGTGTGGTGTGTGGTTGCTGGTGAGTATTTGCTTCAGATTGGGGGGCTGTCTGTAAGCAAGGACTGGTCTGTCTCCCAAGATCTGAGAGAGCGATGGCTCGTCCTTCAGGATAGGTTGTAGATCCTTGATGATGCGTTGGAGGGGTTTTAGTTGGGGGCTGAAGGTGATGGCTAGTGGCGTTCTGTTGTTTTCTTTGTTGGGCCTGTCCTGTAGTAGGTGACTTCTGGGTACTCTTCTGGCTCTGTCAAACTGTTTCTTCACTTCAGCAGGTGGGTACTGTAGTTGTAGGAATGCATGATAGAGATCTTGTAGGTGTTTGTCTCTGTCTGAGGGGTTGGAGCAAATGCGGTTATATCGTAGCGCTTGGCTGTAGACAATGGATCGAGTGGTATGATCTGGATGAAAGCTAGAGGCATGTAGGTAGGAATAGCGGTCAGTAGGTTTCCGATATAGGGTGGTGTTTATGTGACCATCGCTTATTAGCACCGTAGTGTCCAGGAAGTGGATCTCTTGTGTGGACTGGTCCAGGCTGAGGTTGATGGTGGGATGGAAATTGTTGAAATCATGGTGGAATTCCTCAAGAGCTTCTTTTCCATGGGTCCAGATGATGAAGATGTCATCAATGTAGCGCAAGTAGAGTAGGGGCATTAGGGAACGAGAGCTGAGGAAGCGTTGTTCTAAGTCAGCCATAAAAATGTTGGCATACTGTGGGGCCATGCGGGTACCCATCGCAGTGCCGCTGATTTGAAGGTATACATTGTCACCAAATGTGAAATAGTTATGGGTCAGGACAAAGTCACAAAGTTCTGCCACCAGGTTAGCCGTGACAGTATCGGGGATACTGTTCCTGACGGCTTGTAGTCCATCTTTGTGTGGAATGTTGGTGTAGAGGGCTTCTACATCCATAGTGGCTAGGATGGTGTTTTTAGGAAGATCACCAATGGACTGTAGTTTCCTCAGGAAATCGGTGGTGTCTCGAAGATAGCTGGGAGTGCTGGTAACGAAGGGCCTGAGGAGGGAGTCTACATAGCCAGACAATCCTGCTGTCAGGGTGCCAATGCCTGAGATGATGGGGCGTCCAGGATTTCCAGGTTTATGGATCTTGGGTAGCAGATAGAATACCCCAGGTCCTGGCTCCAGGGGTGTGTCTGTGCGGATTTGTTCTTGTGCTTTTTCAGGGAGTTTCTTGAGCAAATGCTGTAGTTTCTTTTGGTAACTCTCAGTGGGATCAGAGGGTAATGGCTTGTAGAAAGTGGTGTTGGAGAGCTGCCTAGTAGCCTCTTGTTCATACTCTGACCTATTCATGATGACGACAGCACCTCCTTTGTCAGCCTTTTTGATTATGATGTCAGAGTTGTTTCTGAGGCTGTGGATGGCACTGTGTTCTGCATGGCTGAGGTTATGGGGTAAGCGATGCTGCTTTTCCACAATTTCAGCTCGTGCACGTCGGCGGAAGCAGTCTATGTAGAAATCCAGGCTGCTGTTTCAACCTTCAGGAGGAGTCCACCTAGAATCCTTCTTTTTGTAGTGTTGGCAGGAAGGTCTCTGTGGGTTAATATGTTGGTCAGAGGTGTGTTGGAAATATTCCTTGAGTCTGAGACGTCGAAAATAGGATTCTAGGTCACCACAGAACTGTATCATGTTCGTGGGGGTGGAGGGGCAAAAGGAGAGGCCCCGAGATAGGACAGATTCTTCCGCTGGGCTAAGAGTATAGTTGGATAGATTAACAATATTGCTGGGTGGGTTACGGGAACCATTGTTGTGGCCCCTTGTGGCATATAGTAGTTTAGATAGCTTAGTGTCCTTTTTCTTTTGTAGAGAATCAAAGTGTGTTTTGTAAATGGCTTGTCTAGTTTTTGTAAAGTCCAGCCACGAGGAAGTTTGTGTGGAAGGTTGGTTCTTTATGAGAGTATCCAGTTTTGAGAGCTCATTCCTAATCTTTCCCTGTTTGCTGTAGAGGATGTTGATCAGGTGGTTCCGCAGTTTCCTTGAGAGTGTGTGGCACCACAGTATGCCAACATTTTTATGGCTGACTTAGAACAACGCTTCCTCAGCTCTCGTTCCCTAATGCCCCTACTCTACTTGCGCTACATTGATGACATCTTCATCATCTGGACCCATGGAAAAGAAGCTCTTGAGGAATTCCACCATGATTTCAACAATTTCCATCCCACCATCAACCTCAGCCTGGACCAGTCCACACAAGAGATCCACTTCCTGGACACTACGGTGCTAATAAGCGATGGTCACATAAACACCACCCTATATCGGAAACCTACTGACCGCTATTCCTACCTACATGCCTCTAGCTTTCATCCAGATCATACCACTCGATCCATTGTCTACAGCCAAGCGCTACGATATAACCGCATTTGCTCCAACCCCTCAGACAGAGACAAACACCTACAAGATCTCTATCATGCATTCCTACAACTACAGTACCCACCTGCTGAAGTGAAGAAACAGATTGACAGAGCCAGAAGAGTACCCAGAAGTCACCTACTACAGGACAGGCCCAACAAAGAAAACAACAGAACGCCACTAGCCATCACCTTCAGCCCCCAACTAAAACCCCTCCAACGCATCATCAAGGATCTACAACCTATCCTGAAGGACGAGCCATCGCTCTCTCAGATCTTGGGAGACAGACCAGTCCTTGCTTACAGACAGCCCCCCAATCTGAAGCAAATACTCACCAGCAACCACACACCACACAACAGAACCACAAACCCAGGAACCTATCCTTGCAACAAAGCCCGTTGCCAACTCTGTCCACATATCTATTCAGGGGATACCATCATAGGGCCTAATCACATCAGCCACACTATCAGAGGCTCGTTCACCTGCGCATCTACCAATGTGATATATGCCATCATGTGCCAGCAATGCCCCTCTGCCATGTACATTGGCCAAACTGGACAGTCTCTACGTAAAAGAATGAATGGACACAAATCAGACGTCAAGAATTATAACATTCAAAAACCAGTTGGAGAACACTTCAATCTCTCTGGTCACTCGATCACAGACCTAAGAGTGGCTATACTTCAACAAAAAAGCTTCAAAAACAGACTCCAACGAGAGACTGCTGAATTGGAATTAATTTGCAAACTGGATACAATTAACTTAGGCTTGAATAGAGACTGGGAATGGATGAGTCATTACACAAAGTAAAACTATTTCCCCATGGTATTTCTCCCTCCCACCCCACCCCCCACTGTTCCTCTGATATTCTTGTTAACTGCTGGAATTAGCCTACCTGCTTGTCACCATGAAAGGTTTTCCTCCTTCCCCCCCCTGCTGTTGGTGATGGCTTATCTTAAGTGATCACTCTCCTTACAGTGTGTATGATAAACCCATTGTTTCATGTTCTCTGTGTGTGTGTATATAAATCTCTCCTCTGTTTTTTCCACCAAATGCATCCGATGAAGTGAGCTGTAGCTCACGAAAGCTTATGCTCTAATAAATTTGTTAGTCTCTAAGGTGCCACAAGTACTCCTTTTCTTTTTGCGAACACTCCTGTGAGGTAGAGAAGTGTTATTATCCTCATTGTATAGCTAGGGAATAGGGGCACAGAGAAGCTAAATGACTTACCCACAGTCAGAGCCAGGACTTGAAGCTTGGTCTTCTCGGGGCTAAGCCAATGCACTAATCACTGGACCATCCTTCTGTGCAGAGTATGTATTTTCACTGTTATGTGTTTAGCGGTATGGATATTCTGACACCTTTAATGCACTTCACAAAGTATTATTTGGCCTTGCTCATTTTGGTCCCGATCTGGAGCCCTTTGAATTCAATGAGAGTTTTTCCACTGACTTGCTGCGTTTTGGATGAGGCCCTTTTTAAAGGACTTGTGATGTGTGGGTTCTCTATGGAAGTAATTCAGGGAAGGGCAACACAAATAGTGAAGGTGTGAAGAAGTTGGTATAGGAGGAAAGATTAAAGCAGTTAACTGGGCCAAATTTCAATGGAACTGGGCATGAATAGGACCAATATGACGAGCTTGGCCAAATGACCAAGGGACAAATATGATCACTGTCTACATGTAGTTGCTGGGCATTTATGTCAAGGATAGAGTGCCAGCTTTCCCCATGTTCCCTGAGTTGGTGGAGAACCCAAGTCTGGGAAGAGGACAAATTAGTCCCCATGGCCCATTCAGTCCTTGTTCACTTTGAGGAGTCTGCAAATGTGTTTGTCAATGGGGATGGAGGTGTCTGTGGTGTGGGCACATGTTCCACTAAGGTCAGGTCTGCACTCAAAACTTTGCCAGTTTAGCTGTACCAGTTAAATCCCCTAGGGTAGATGCAGCTTGTGCCAGCAGAAAAGGGCCTTTTCTTGTGGAGTTTATATCAGTGTCAGGCACAAGGACTTGCCTCTGCATCTGCTTAGTTTCTGTGCACCCTCTGAGCACACCTGAGCCACGGGAGGGCCACCTGATTGACCATTCTGCCTGATTGGCTGAGGAAGTCAGCAAGCCTGTTCTTAAGCCCAACGGCAACAATGGGTGTCTGGCTTATGCCCATAGCTGCGATTGTTCCTGTGCCTGCCATGTTCCGATCTCATCATGAGAGAGACCCCTGGTATCAGTGGGGCTACCCCGGTCTGAGACAAAACTGGGGAGAGCCGATGCACTGGCACTTTGACATGTTTCTCCGGACCCGTGTTGACACGTCCCCCCACTGTGGTACCCTGGCACACCATGCACAATCAATTCTTCTTCTTTATTGGCTTCATGCTGTTTATGTTCTGGCTTGGAGAAATGTACCCATCCTACATACCTGTGGGACCGAAACAGTATCCTTACAATAACCTGTACCTGGAGCGAGGGGGCAATCCCAGCAAAGAGCCCCCAGAGGTGAAGAACTATGAAATCTGAAAGATGCATGGAAATATAGCTCTTCTCCTGGGACATTTACTTTGGGGTCCTCCAGAATGTTCACTGCAGGATGCACTAAACACTTGTTCTCTAAGACATTTGCTCTTAATGAAATATATTGTAAAAACTCTAAAAAAAAAAATGTTCCCAGTCCTGCTCCAGTCTTGTCCCTGCCTGCCAATCCTGCTGCCCAACTGGCTTCCTGACTCTGGCTCTGTTCCCTCACTTTGGTTCCTGACTCCCAACTCCTTCTCTGACCAGTAGGCATGACCACCCATGTCCTATTTTGTGACAACCAGATCCCTAAGCAAAATAAGCTATACCAGCAAAAGGACTTTTATGCCAGTATAACTATGTCTACACTAAGGCTTTTGAGGGTATAGAAATAAATATAGAAATATTAAAAAAATCATACCCCTAAATCAGCAAAATTTCTAGTGTAGACCTGATCTAAGTAAATTGAGCTCTATCAGCTTATTTCATGCAGGCCACTGGAATGGGGTATGCTGGCCCTTCAAGCCTTCAGGGCCAGAAGACCTGTTCCAGGCACATTGGAACAAAAGAAGGCCTAGGAAGTGACCAAAGGCAGAATGGGAAGATTAGATACAGTCCCAGGGAAATCGTGGTTGGGGAAAACCCAGGCCAGGGTCTCTTTAAGGGACCAGGACCAGGAGCCCTGTTAGTATACAGTGGGCAGTGCTCCCCAACCTCCAGGATGCGCCCAGAAAAGGAGGGCAGTATCTTTGCTGCCTTCTCCCTCCCTCATAAAGAGAGATGTTAGCAGGAGGAGAGAGCCTACCTGCTGATCTCTTCAAGATAAAGGGGCTGAGTGTAAAATAGGGGCCAGCTGGAGAGAAGCTGGTTGAGGCAGCAAGAGTTACAACCCAGCCTTGAAGGGAGAGCTGAAAATTCCTGATCCAAGGAGGGGAATGGTTTTTATTCTAATCCTGCTCTTAGAGGGCTCTGTGTACTCCCGATGCAAGTGGAAAGAGACTGACAGTTATAACCCAGCAAGGAAGCCTATTTGAACCCTCAGAGCAATCCTGGAGGGCCATGGACTAAAAAAAACTGAAGAAGAGGGAAACTGAGACAGGAAACCTGCTGGGCACCTCAGACCGCAAGGGGATGACCTGGAGGTGGCCACCCTATGACAACCACCAAATGGCTGCTAGATGGCTGTAATTTCCCACTGGTGCTGGATTCTGACCAATGATATAATGTTAAGAGGCTCTGATCCATTATCTCTTAGCTTCTGAAATATGTCTGATTATTCTCTGTTCTTGGGGGAAGGGATGGAAATTATGCATCCACAGATAACATCACAGCTCTGTTTTAATGAAAGAAGTATCTATAAGTTAATCAGAAATTAGATGGTTATACATTTCCATTTGAAAGCTGACAAATAAGGACAGGAACAGCATTTATTTTATTCTACAAATGAAAAATCTCTCCCTGTTATCCCTTTGATGACTCCATCCCCATTAAGCTTTCACTTTGTGTTCAGTTCAATAGAAACAGAATATTTTCTTTTTGTAGTTATTTATCAAAAGATCAAATTAATAAAAAAAATGGAAAGGACTGATGAAAACTTTCAAATGTGCCCTACTTAAAACTTCAACCCAATTCTCTATCTCATACCTTCTACATAACAATGATCATTTGCAGTTTTATCATGCCTCTTCAGACCCTGGGTCTGAAAGCATTAACATCGATAAGTTATCCCTCACAACATCTCCATGAGGTCAGCCAAAATGGGGCAAAGAAACTATTATTATAAATAAAAATAATAAAAAAAAATAATATTTTACAGATGGGAAAACTGAAGCTCAGTGAACTCAGTGAAGTGAAGTGACTCACCCAAGTTCACACAGCAAGTCAGTGGCAGAGCCAGTCTTAGCATCTGGAAGACTTGGTGTCAGAGAGTAGTTAGTCCTCTGAAGTGGGCAGAGGCCCAACCTATCACTGACAGCGTCCACAAGGGGGAATAAAACAATTCACTTGGGATTAGTTAAATCATTGAGTTTCTGAGAAGCATCTCTGCAAGATAAAAGGGGTAGTGGTTGGGGACAGAGGCTCCTGAGCAGTGGAACAGTTCCCAGAATGTAGAAAAAGATGTTCCTGAAATGAAGGCTTCTCGGGGGTGGAGGGCAGAATTGGTGAACGGGGAGGGGGCTCACCAGTAAAGGGAACCAAGGAAGAATGCTCCGGGGTGGGAGAGTTTCTGAAAGGAAAGGACTCTGAATGCTATGTCTCTGAGGAACTTGGATCCCATGAAAGGCTTCACCAGGCAACAGTACAAGCTCTGCTAAAAGAAGAAGAATATGCTGTCCTGAGGAAGGGTCATTGTGGTTAATCCTCCATGGGAATCTTGACCCAAGAGGAGAGACCCTCCCCCAGACAGTGAAAAGAGAGAGGCTCCTCACTCCTGGAAAGGGTTCTAGGTCATGAAGACCTCGCTGGTAAGAGACCTTGGACAAAACTTGGGTTGATGGTCTAAGGTTGATTCAGCCCCTCTTCCCTGAAGCTAGAGAGGCTGAGGGGGAGTCCTGTCCATGTGACGTTCCACCTTTAGGGTTGAATAAACTAGAATCCTCAAGGGGCGCTATTCAATACATAAGCCTCGCTTATTAAAACCCTCACTTAGGGACTCTGAGACAGAGATGCAAAGGTGGCACTGCACCAGGCTGTCAGGGAGCCACCATTACACCTGACTATTAGCTTTCTGTTCTAATCAGAATCGCCTACACAGCAGCCAATTGTAATGTCACAAACTTTAACGAGCATTTAGGTATTTAGCACTTTCTACTTGCTAACATTGTGCTTTGCTTGACAGTCATTATCTGCTGAATGCTTTTTTTTAATCTATATTAATGGCTCATTCATCCTCTGTCAGAGGAGCAAGAGCTGCTGTCGAATAGAATAATATGATATGAATGAAAAATAAGGGATGGTCAATTGTAGTAATTTGCAATTTCTGGACCAGACTATTATTATTATTATAGGTGAAGCCGCAGTTAAGATTGCCTGATGCTTCCCATTATAAGCTACTGTTTTCAGTTACCTATAACTCTGTCAAACTTTAACCATTTGGGCTGAAATTTTCCATGCCAGGTGTCTAATTCAGACTGATTTTTTTAATGTTTCAATTGAAACAATTCACCCATTACCAAGAATGAGGTAAAGAAAAATTAAGTTCTTTTGCTCAGGCTAAAACAAATCTGATAGCCATTTTGCTGAGAAGGTCTACACTTCCATGCTTTGAGCAGGTACTTAAAACTTGGCAGGGAGGTAGCTTTGGTGTCAAGGATGTGCCTTTTACTATCCCTGTGAAAATCTACCCAAATTTTCCTGATTGATAGGGAACAGAGATACTTTGGGAGGGGAAGGGAGCTCTGAAGAAGTGGGGCTAAGTTTCATTTCATGTTGACACTTTCCCCCTGACCACCCTACCTGTACCACAACTTTTTTTGCATGGATTTTCTCTCCTCTCCATCGCACATTCAATTTGCCAGTACTTTTCTCCATTCCCCTTGTTATCACTGGCTTTTGTGTCTAGATAACATTGTTCTCCCTTCGCCTCCTGCCAGAGCCTGGTCCTGCAATGAGCTGAGCAACCCCAGTTTCCACTGGGAGTTGAGTTCGGCCAGCATCTCTCAAGGCTGAGCCCCATATTTGCATGCCACAAGATCTTTGGTTCCTCCAGTGCTCACTGGTTCTTGCTACTTCTCCTGCTGTTAAGAGCCAGGGGCCTTGGTTTGTGCCATTACAATTGCTAGTCTGTAGATAATTGTGGTTACTGTTCATTACTAATTACTGTTATTTCTTACATTACTCCTCACAAATCCATAGCACTTTACAAAGCTGTCCAATAATAACTGCATATGGGGAGAGAGTCTCAGAAGTGGGTGAACCTGAAAGGAAAAATGCTTGGCCAGATTCTGTTCTCAATAACACTGGCATAGATCCAAAGTAACTGCACTGAACTCAGTAGAGTTTTTCTGGATTTACAGTGGTATAACTGAGAGCAGACTCTGCCTCTCTGTTTTCACATAAACATCATTGTTAATACAGAATGAGCAAGGATTATTAAACATGTGACATGACATTTAGGCCCAATGGTCTGTCAATAAAATGTTCTTTCAAAGATTTCCATCGGGTAGCAGCAGCTCTTTGAAACCTCCATTGGGAGGCAGTATGGCTTATAGCTCATTATTCAATGTTTTTTAAAGCGCCATGCACATTTTCAGCACAGTGTAAATGCTTGTTATTATTAATACAAAATAAAGCTGAAAGTTGAGCCATTAAAACCATTCAGATATCATTCCAGCAGTGTATCGGACATTGCCTTGTAATGTATCTGATATACAGAAATATCCAGCTGAGAGAGCTGGATAATAGGGGGAAAAGAGACTAGTGCCTCTTGGTCAGTAATTCAAATCAGCTTCTTTCTGGTAGTTAGAGTCTGGTGGACATGTGACAGGTGATATTAGCTTAGTGGGTCTCAATCTAGGGCCACATCACTAAAACAATCATTTTAATTGGAACACTTGTTGGCTGTCTCAGCAGGGAGTCCAAAGATTGAATGGTCTGTGGAAATCAAACTCACCTCTCAGCCCTAGGGTGATTCCTCCAGTCCAGGTCATTGTGACACTTTGGCAGGGTGGTCTGCTGAGGAAGTTTGCACTGTCACTGGCTGTGCTGTACCTGTTCCGTGGATGAACAGAGGCAGTTGTTCTCTCAGATTGTCAAGCTGACAACTTTCACCAGCACAAAATTCACTCAAAGATTTTAAAAAATGAAAAGAAAAAGAATAAAGGGTGGTAACTATCCAGCAGTGAAGATAATTGCTATGAATACAGAGCAACAGTACAACTATTTAGCATTTCAAAACAGCCCTTTCTTCTTGTGTATGTTCACAATGCTCCAAATCCACCATCAACAACAAAAATCCTCAAGTTACAGTAGCTGCAAGTCAGGTTTCAAAGGAGATTACCCTGATCGATCATTGTATATTGTGTTTGCATGTCAATGTGGACTAAATTGAAGCTGTAGAAGTTATCAGTCAGTTCTAACAAAGATAAATAGTGCTACTGCCTCACCATATTTCATAACACAGGCACTGACTGTTGGTTTCCCAACATGACGGATTTTATGGTCAGTTGTAGTGACATCTCATGACCTAACAGCCTGCACAGAGCGGCTGGTCTGTTCCTGATGAGGTTGACGATGATAAATCACACTCCAGAACTTTCCATGAAAAATGATGATCCAGGTTAGCAGTGTTGCATGGGATGTGAACGACCTCATTCAACCCTGCAACTTTCACTCTATAATAGACCTGTGGGAGTATTGGATATTTTGGTTCACTCTTCGGCTATCCCTCAATATGAGGCTGATGTCTGCCACGGGGGTTCATTGGTGAATTTTTAAGTGGCGGAGGAGCCCAATTCTTGCCCTGCAGATTTTCCCACTGAAGTGACAGGTGAAATCTTGGAGGAGACATAGTTGTTGGCTGGAGTATTGTGCCCTTTCTTTCCTCCTTTGTCACTTCTCTGTCTCATGAGCATGTCTGTTCTCCTCAAAGTCAGCTGTGGCTTGGTGTATGGTGTGGCACCACTGTGTTCTGTTCCACGCCAAGTCCTCCCAGTTTGTTGGGTTGATGCCTCCCTTTTTAAGATGAACTTTCAGTATGTCTTTGAAACGCTTTAGGTGCCCTGTGTGAGCCTTTCTTCTGTGACTTAACTGAGAGAAGAGTACTTGCTTCGGGAGGCATGTGTCAGGCATACTTACAGCCAGCCCAGCGGAGTTGGTATTTCATGACCTGAGCTTCTATACTGCTGATGTTGGCTGCAGAGAGAATGCTGATGTTAGTGTGTCGGTCTTTCCAGCTGATCCTAAGAATCCTCCTGAGGCAGCACTGCTGGAACCACTCCAGTTGCTTGAGATGACGTCTGTAGGTTACCCAGATCTCACGTCCACAGAGAAGGGTGGGGATGACAACTGCCTTATAAACCAAGATCTTGGTACCTGTTTGTAGATCCCTATCATTGAAGTCTCATTTGAGTAGTCTTCCAAAGGCTGTGCTGGCACAGCAGATCCCATATTCAATTTCATGGTCATTGCTGATTATTTGGGAGAGGTGCCTGCCAAGGTACAGAAAACGATGCACATTTTCTAGGGGTGCTCCGCTGTTGGTGATTTGTGGAGTACAAAGACTAGTTTGTGCAAGTGAGGGCTGGTAGAGTACCTCGGTTCACTAGCAATTCTGAAAAGTAAAAAAAAATGGGGATCAAACCTAAAATATTATTTTGGCAATTTTTGGTGAATTGAAAAACAAACATTTTGGTTCAATTTAGCATTTCAAAACAGGCCTTTTTAACATTTTTATTTTTAAAAAATTAAATTAAAGGAAATTTTGAAATTAAAAGTCATTTCAAAGTAAAAAATATCAAAACATTTTGTTTAGAAAAATGTCAAAATGAAAAGTTTTGATTTTGGGGGATTTTTTTAACCAAACAATTTGACTAAACCAGCATGAATTTGCAAAACACATTGGTGTCACCAAATCTGCATTTTTCACTGAAAATGGTTTTGGCTGAAAATTTTCCCACAGCTCTATTCTGTAAGCTTTCTTAGTTAACATGGTCCTTCCATGTTTGTTGGCCTATACTTTTCCATGCCTTACATGATCTCTCACTTATTTCTCAATAACCTTCTCCTTTAAGCTATCCTGTCCTTATATGTCCTTCACAAGGCAACATGAGAAGGAAACCTAAGTCAGGAATATTGGTGGATGGCTCACTGAAGAGTACTGGGCAACAAAGCATTTTAGTTACACATCACTGATCCAACTGAAGTCCAACTTACTAGCATTCAAAATTATTACTATCTGATGGTTGCTTGCTGAGATGGTTGTCTCAATCTAGGTCATAGTGACAGGAGGTCTCAGTTCAGGTATCCAAATCACTAATTGTCCCCTTATTGGCAGACAGCCAAAAAGCCAAGACCTGAATGGCCTATGAAGACTGTATGATCAACTTAAGAAATAGTCCCTCCAACCCAGGGTTGAGTCATAAGAACATAAGAACGGCTATACTGGATCAGACCAATGGTCCATCTAGCCCACTATCCTGTCTTCTAAGAGTGGCCAGTGCCAGATGCTTCAGAGGGAATGAACAGAATAGGGCAAGTTATTGAGTGATCCATCTCCTGTCATCCAGACCTAGTTCTTAGCTGTCAGAGGTTTAGGGACACTCTGAAAATGGTGTTGCACCCCTGACCATCTTGGCTAATAGTCATTGATGGACCTATCCTCCATGAACTTATCTAATTTTTTTAACCTAATTATACATTTGGCCTTCACAACATCCCCTGACAATGAGTTCCATAGGTTGACTGTGCATTGTGGAGGTAACTGTTAGAAGAAATTGAAGCAATCCCTCTCTTACCACTGGGGAGCTTTGCGTAGCTGTGCAATAACTTCAGCCCCTATGTCTGAGGGGTATCAGTACTGCCATGGGCATAGCTCTGCACTATGTCAATTTGATCAGTAGCCTTGCTACGCTCGTCTTGGATCCACTCTAGATATTACACATTGGGAATATAGCATAGTTAAAGACTCCTCCCCAATGTGCGGCTGGCTACATCTGTTCTCAGCATATTTAAGACCAACTTGGCTTTAGTGGCCACCAATAGCTGTAAAACAAGTGTTATTTCCAGAGTCTGCTGTGGAAGTCATACAAAATATCCAGGAGAGAGGAAAGAAATGTAAATGGAGAGAACATGTGTATTTTCTTCATGCCCAGGTCTTGCACAATTTTTCAGCTCAACAGAAATGCAGTTCTCACCATGAAAACATTGCTTTTCATTTTTTATGGAGGAAAAGGGGAATCTGAGGCAAAGTCAGAAAATGTTTGATAAAACCCAAGTTTTTTTCTTTCTCTTGTGCTAATCCATCATACTTTACACACACACACACACACACACACACACACACACATATTAATTGGCAGAGTGCCCCATGATACATATAACAGTCAAGGAGCTTCCAGTGATGGAACTAGCCTCCAAAAACTAAAAAAAATGGACAGATTCCATTTTAGGAACTCCATTGGTTCCTATGGATGTACATCAGGAATTAATTTGGCTAGTACGCTTTACAGTTTATCTATCAAACCCATGGGTAAAATTGCCTCCCTAAAGTATTGTTACCATCTGAATTACTCATAACCACAGTTTCCCAGCTTTGCCTCCTAACAAATGTAGTTTATATAGCTGCAGACACTAATGAGGATTAATGATCTCAAAGTTCTCCTCACTATGGAATAATCTACACCAGTGATTTGTATGTTTTGGCCACACATTTCTGTTGCCCTCTGTCCTTTGCAGTCTGTCTTGCTCTCTTCTCTCCTAGGAATTAAATGTAACATTCCCCTTTTACTAGGAATGAATTAATTCCTAGGAGAGAATTCTGTCTGTTTTGATTGTGGCCTCTTAAATTGTTGCTAGACCTCAGGAGGACAAATCTATAACCCAGAGCACCCCTTTCATCCACCCACTCTGCCTCTTTCCTGGCCCCTCTCTGCTCATCAGCCAACAGGAATTCAAACATATTTTAGTACTAAAGGGTTGAGTTTATTTTGAAAAGCAGCCACTGCAGCAAAGCAATTACTTCTTTCCTTTTTTAAATACGTGCATGACTATAGTTCTTTAG
The DNA here is from genome assembly GCF_009764565.3 of Dermochelys coriacea. Lineage (NCBI taxonomy): Eukaryota > Metazoa > Chordata > Testudines > Dermochelyidae > Dermochelys > Dermochelys coriacea. The sequence continues at coordinate 91,265,231 of NC_050073.1, read as the reverse complement.
AAAGTGACAGTAAAGCCAGGATTAGTGTGGGTAACTACTGTGCAAGCTTCTCATGCACAGCTCAACTAATGCACTTCCAACCTGATCGGTAGCTGCACCCCCCCCCCCGCTATTCAATCCCTTCCTCCTCTCCCCACACCTCTCCCAATGCACCTCAATCCAGGACTATAACCCTCCCAGACATTCTATTCTTGAGCTTCTCTTTGAAAGGGACTGCAGCTTGTGCCAAACTGCGGGGATTGGGGGATGTATAATATGGGGGCTAAGAGGAGAGACCGACTACACTCCTTTCCCCTATGACACACATAAGTATCCAAACTCAGGTTTCTAGAGAGAAACAACAAGTACACTAACAGGCAGCCACTCCAAGTTCTCCAATAACTTTATTTTAAACTGGGAGTGGGCCCAATCCTACAGTTCTTTCTCAGGCAAAACTCCACTTGAAGTCACCAGGCATTTTGTCTAAGCAAGAACTACAAGACTGGATAAACGGAACATTTTTTCAGCACTGAAAGTTAGTGCATGTGCCAGCCCAGGGCTGCTATCAGTTTACTAGCCAGGGAGGAGTAAGGATATTACATCAATGACTGCAAAGGCTCCAAAGGATTAGTTGCTATCTGTAGAATCAGTAATCCTGCAGGACTGAATTGGAGGCAGTGAGCAGACAGGGAGTGTTGGAACATAGTTTTTAGACATCTTTATTTCTCTATTCCCTCCCACATTCCCCAAAACAAAATATTTATCATGTATTAAATTAATGCAAGGACTCTCCAAAGTTCAGCCAGGGTCAGTCTTCAAATTCAAGCTAATCAGTTCCACTCCAATCAAACCAGCAACGCTGTTGCAAGCTGGGAAGTGTCAAAGCCATCAAAATCAAATACATGTAAGACAACACGCAGATTAAATAAGCACTTTACCCAAACCTTCACCTCAGAGGCAGACCTTTAAAGGTTGACCCATCAGTAATCTATTTGCACTGCTAGGTCAGGGATACTCATTCCATCCTCAGAGTCTTTAACAAATACAGTAGAAACTACAGTTAGCAGCCTTACAGAAAACTGTAGAGGAGAATAATCACCTACTCTACTCTTGCCTGAACGATATAGGGTCTGGTCGACACTACAGACCTATATCCATATAGCTGTGTCACTCAGGAGTATGAAAAATCCACACCCCAAGCGACAGAGTTATACTGACCTAACCCCCTCTGTAGACAGCACTATGTCGATGGGAGAGCTTCTCCTGTCCATCTAGCTACCACCTCTCAGGGAGGTGGATTAACTACACTGATGGGAGAGCTCTCTCCCGTTGATTTAGCGTGTCTTCATTAAAGCTCTACACAGGTACAGCTGTGCCAATGCAGCGTTTTACATGTGGACTTGCCCAAGGCCTTCCTGTATCACATAGGATACTTTAGCTGCTCCCTTTATACACATCAGGGTAATGCTCATGTCACCCCAAAAGCAAGTATTCTCTCTGTTATGGAAACATAGATAAACCCATGATAGTTTTCTGAGCACTATCACAAGAGCTAATACTGCTAACCCAAGCCAGAAACAAACACCGAAAGGTTAAGATAGGCCCACTTCCCCTAGAAGAGCCTGTGAGGGAGCTTTTAAAATAGTTATTGAGGGGTACACCATTAAAGGATATCCCAGCATTTTACTGCCATATCCCTCTATCTGATCATGAATCCTGCAGGAGTGAAAAGCAAACATTTTAGTTTTACTGCTGTTTGTATTACAAATTGTGATCTTTTCCCCTGGCCTAGATGGATTTTGAAATCTACTGGAATCCTGTTGTCTTTGCTTCCTCCTCCATTAACTATAAGGGTTGATTTTTTTATATTTATTTTATTTTATAATAGCATACTGCAGTACAGGATGAGAGAGAGAGAGCACATATGAGAACACAAACTAGCTAGTCAGCATTTTTAGACACATAGTAAAAAAGAAATAATATATTATACAAATCAAGAGCTTCAAGGCTGTCACTTCACTAGATATTATAGACACTCTGAATTTTATGATGACTGCAGGGACAGAGCATAGATCTTCCTGTTCCAAAAACCTCAGGACTAACCATTTGAGGCAAAGGGAAAACTCCTGAAGTTGTTAGCAGTAAAGTGCCCAAGACACAGTTGAGAAGTTCTGATTCTATACAAGAGTTACTCACCCTCCACCATCGCTTAAGAGCTTGGTTTTATTAATCTGATATATTTAGTAAGTGATTGTCACAAATCCACATTGTAGGAACACGTATTGATAAGATCTGAGCTTCCCAACATTCTATAAGTATCTCTTCATGGACAAGATAGAAATCTCCTACACTCCCCACTTCCAAAAGAAAAATTTCTTTGCTCTTTTATAAAAGTTCATATATTAAAACCCAAATGACATTAGCAAAAAGCTACATTCTAGTCATGTAAAGGCTGCTACACAGAATAACAGGAGGAAGATGTCACAGATTTACCAGGCCTGTCCTATGCCCCTAAACATCTCCTGGGAAAATGCTCTTTCTTTGCCACGCCTTAAACTTGGCCTTTCCCAAAGGTTTCTCCGCAGCTTTCCAGCTCCAAGGCTGGGCCTTCTGTCTTCAGCAACTCTTGTTTCTCTCCCTGAGCTCTTACAGCAAATCCAGCTTAGTTCAGACTACTGTTTTGAGACACTAGTAGCTGCAGCAACACAAGGCAGCCTTTTCAAAACAAGATAGCACTTATTTCATCAAATGGAGTGACCTTGGGTTAGCACGGTAAAGCAAAGCTTATGTCAGTGTCAATCTTAGCTCACTTTCCAGGGACTCCTCAGATCCATTTCTATCACCTTGTCTTTCTAAGTTCCCCTCCTTGTTTGGGAGCACAATCCTTAGCACAGACACTTGACATCTTGTCCCTTAGCTCTCCTGCTCTAACCAGGCTGTGTTCATATGTTCCCCTTCCTGGGCTGCTGGTCATTAGGTGTTAATGTTCCAGTAGTTTGTTCTTCCATTCTTATATGCTGATGCCATTCAGTGTATGATGTCGCATTAGAGATCAACCCAGACAGACTACATAACTCAACCTCCCCTATCCCTTACCCCCTGTTCTGGGGGAAGCAATTTAACCTCTATGTGCTAAAGGGCTAGGATTATAAAGTAATTGGGTAAACTGAGTCATACATAATGGTCATATACATATTACAAAAATTCCCTCATTCAGCAGACAAGGAAATTCATGTGGAGGAAGGACTAGATTCTCTCCTTGAGGAGAACTGAATTATATGTGGTGTGATAAACCCAGGACAAACAGCTACAAAAAGGGGGTAGTTATTAGTTCCAGGGGATTAAAAGGCCCCTCCCTATCCACTGAGGAGAGAGAACCATGGGGCAATAAGGTTCAGCTGGAAAAGGGGTTGCTAGGGAACCAATTAGGTTCAGCTGACTCCAACTATTTGGGACCTTTTTAAACCCTCCCCTGGGTGGTAGGAGGGGAAGAATGAGGGAGTGAGAGGAGCAGGGAAGTTGCCAGTAGGCTGTTTGCAGCAAGACACCAGACCTTCCCAGTAGGGAGGCTGCAATCGCTCCCCAGAAGGGAAGGAAAACAAGCACAAGACTGACTGAGGAGAGGAGTAGCAGGACCCTGTGCCACCTATAAGGATTTGCTGTGCCCCAAACCTGAGTCTCCAAGGCTAAAAAGGAGTGAGCCTACTGAGGCGAACAAGGTATTTTGCCACACGTGGTATCAAAAGTGGGATGTGGTGAGTGAGTAAGGCTCTGTGGCAAGTCATCTCAGGGCAGGGTAAATCACACACACACACACAAAAAAATGGAGGATGTAGTGAAGGCATTGGTACAGGCCACTGCAGCCCAACAAGAGGCTACCAGGGTGCAGATGCTTACCCAGCAAAAGTCAGTACGCGTCAAACAGGAGATGAACCAATTACTGATGAACCAGGCAGCCCAGGATCAAGCCACCCTGAATGAAGTAGTGAACCAGTTAAAAGCCCTGACCACGCTGATGCACGGGCTCCAGGGGATCCGGCCGCTGCGGGCAAGCAACTATTTACAGAAGATGACTACAGATGACGATATAGAGGCATATCTCCTCGTCTTCGAGAGGACGGCACTGCAGGAGGCCTGGCCCCAAGACCAGTGGGCAGGTATCCTGGCTCCATTTCTGTGTGGGGAGCCCCAGAAGGCCTATTTCGACATGACCACAGAGAGAGCTATGGATTACCCCCAGCTGAAGGCGGAAATCCTGGCAGGGTCAGGTGTGACGTCAGCCATACGGGCCCAGCACTTCCATGAGTAGAAATACCGGGACAGCAAACTGCCGAGGTCCCAGCTATTCAATTTAATCCACCTCGCTCAGAAGTGGCTCCACCCCAAGACCCATGGGCTGGAGAAGATAGTGTAAATCCTCGTGTTGGACAGGTATATGAGGTGGCTGCCATACATATGGGGGTGGGTCCGCCAAAATGATCCCTTCTCCTATGATAAACTAGTTGCCCTCGTAGAGAGACACCAAGCAGCCCAAGAACTTTCGCAGACCACCGGGGAAGGAAAGCGGCAGAATCGGAGACAAGTCTCTGCGCTGAGGCTCTAGTTTGCCCTAGCACCAGGCTGGACTATGGACGGGAGGAAGGAGGCCAAGAGCAGCCAGAGGTCCTGGAGAGACTTGAGGATGGGGGAAGAAAGGCTCAGAGGATAAAGCCCAGTAGTCCGAAAAATCGGGGGCTGCCCCGAGCAGGCTACCAATGTTATGCTTGTGGCGAATTGGGGCATATATCTGCCCAATGCCCAAATCTAGAAGAGATCATGCAATGCGAACTGGGAGATATAGGGGGACCATGTGATCTAATAAGTCTAGTAGGGGTTGCGATGGTCCCTCATAGATACACTAGACCCGTTAAGATGAATGGTATAGAGACCACCGCGTTAGTAGACTCAGGAAGTGCAATCACACTGGTCTCGGGAAAGCTGGTCGGGCAGGACCAACTATCCCGGGCCAAATGCTCAGGAATATCCTGTGTGCATGGGGATGTCAGTTACTACCCAACCATCCCCATAAAAATAGAAGTTCTCAGAAACCCCCCTAAGGTGACGGTGGGAGTAGTTCCGAAACTCCCCTACCCAGTCTTTATCGGATGAGACTTCCCAGGGTTTGATAGCCTACTCCCTGAGGAGAAGATGGAAGAAAATAATGAACCCAGGACCCAGAGGGTGGCCCAGATAGATAACTCGCCCCCCGCCCCCAACCTTCCACGAATTTGACCAGGATTTGTTCTCCCTGACGGGAAAGCCCTGGAAGACTCAGAGGGAACGGAGGGCAGATAAAAGGAGGGGAACGAGGATCTTGACCCAGTACCAGAAATCTATGCTTGCAGGGAAAAGAGGTGGCTCAACAGACAGCAGGGCGGGGCTGGAGATCAACGACCCAATAGCCGGACCTTGTTCCCTGGGGGTTTTCCCCCAGGGGGAGACAGGGTAGATCCCCCTGAGTTTGGACAAATGGGGACCTCACTCGGGAATTTTGGTCGGGATCAGGCCAATGATCCAATATACAGCAATATTCGTAAAGAAGTAGTTGAGGTAAATGGGGTCCCGGTGGAGGGGAGAGTCAAGGGCCCAGGGACATATTATGTGATTAAGGGTGATCTGCTATACAAAGTAGTCCAGGTCCAAGAGCAAGTCATAGAATAACTCTTGGTCCCACAGAAGCATCACGGATGTGATGGATCTGGCTCACCGCCATCTGTTTGGAGGCCATCTAGGGGTAGATAAGACCCTTGATCAGATTCTGCAGAGGTTTTTTTGGCCTGACATTTATGCGGCTGTCCAACAATATTGTACCTCTTGTCCAGAATGTCAGTTACATGGGCCCCGACCACACCTAAGGGCCCCTTTGGTTCCTTTACCAATTATTGAAATCCCATTTGATCAAATAGCTATGGATCAAGTAGGGCCATTGGAGAAGTCAGCCCGGGGTCATCAGTACATTCTGGTAGTACTAGATTATGCCACCCAATATCCTGAGGCCGTAGCCCTACGGAACACCATGTCCAAGACCATAGCCAAAGAATTAGTCCAGATTTTTTCCAGAGTAGGGATACCTAAAGAGATCCTAACGGATCAAGGGACCCCCTTTCTGTCTAAGTTAATGAAGGACCTATGTACAATGCTCCATATATGGACCCTCAGGACATCAGTCTATCATCCCCAGACTGATGATCTTGTTGAACGCTTCAATAGAACATTGAAGAACATGCTACGGAAAGAGGTTAGTCATGACGGGAAAGACTGGGATGCCCTGCTGTCTTACTTGCTGTACAGGAGGTTCCCCAAGTTTCCACTGGATTCTCCCCATTCGAGCTGTTATATGGTCGCCACCCCAGGGACGTGCTACAATTGCCAAGCAGCGACCCGGAAGTTCCAGGTGGGAGACCAGGTGATGGTGCTCATACCCACGGCAGAGAGGTCCGACAGCGGGGTTGCCGGAAGCTGGAGCAGATCTACCATATAAACCTGCTGAAACCATGGCAGGATAGAGAAGCGCATGTGTTGTGCTAGGGGCACCATCCCCTAAAAGCAACCAGCCCGACCAAGTGGGAATATCCCTGGAGTTGACTCTGGAGCAACGATCTGAAGTGATCAGCCTGATTAAACGCAACCAGGATGTGTTCTCAGAAAAGCCAGGCAGGACTACTGAGGTTCACCATCACATCCTCACAGAGCCTGGAGTGAAGGTGAATGTCAAGCCATACCAGATCCCGGAGGCCAAAAGAGAGAAGAACAGAACAGAGGTCAGGAAAATGCTGGCCTTAGGAGTCATTGAAGAATCTCATAGCCAATGGTCAAGTCCAGTGGTTTTAGTGCCTAAGCCGGATGGCAGCATGAGTTTCTGCAATGACTTCCGAAAACTGAATGAGGTGTCCCAGTTTGATGCATACCCTATACTCCGGATAGATGAGCTAATTGACAGATTGGAGAAAGCACGGTTTATGTCTACCCTTGACCTGACCAAGGGCTATTGTCAGATCCCTCTGGCCAAGGCCAACAAAGAGAAGACGGCCTTGGCAACTCCAGAGGGACTATATCAGTACACCGTCCTCCCCTTAGGGTTGCATGGGGCACCTGCTGCTTTCCAAAGGCTCATGGACAAACTGTTGACTACATGGCAAGTACGCAGCAGCCTATCTCGACGACGTTATCATATATAGCCCCAACTGGGAGACACACTTGGAGAAGGTGGAGGCAGTGCTGGATACCCTTAGGAAGGCGGGGCTGATGGCAAATCCCTCTAAGTGTTCGCTCGGGCTAGCTGAAGCCATATACCTCGGGTATATAGGGGGGAGGGGCGTGGTGAGGCCCCAACTCAACAAGTTAGAAGCTATACAGAAGTGGCCCCAACCACTCCAAAAAGAACAGGTCAGGGCATTCCTGGGATTATTGGGGTACTATAGACGGTTCATTCCCCACTTTGCCACCAAGGCATGCCCATTAACGGACCTAACGAAAGCTCGGGGCCCAAACATAAGATGGACGACCACGGCTGAAGACGCTTTTTCAGATCTACAGACACAGATCTCTGCACTGACCCTATACTCGTGGCCCCAGACTGGGGGAAGGAGTTTATCCTACAAACCGACACTTCTGATGTAGGGTTGGGGGGGTACTTTTACACATGGTTGGGGATGACGAACACCCCATCCTCTTCCTCAGTAGGAAGCTCTTCCTCAGTAGGAAGCTCCTGCCTAAGGAACGGAAATACGCCATTGTCGAAAAAGAATGCCTGGCGGTAAAATGGGCAATAGAAAGCCTCCGCTACTATCTACTGGAACGGAGGTTTACCCTTGTCATGGACCATGCCCCTCTGGGGATGCACCAAAATAAAGACAAAAATGCCAGAGTGACGAGATGGTTCCTGTCGCTTCGACTCTTCCACTTCAGAGTACAACATAGGTCTGGAATCCAACATGGCAATGCGGATGGCCTGTCGAGAGTGCACTGTTTGCCGACCCAAGTAGCCCAACCCCGTAGTGTTGAACGGGGGGGGATATGTGGTAAATCCAGGACAAACAGCTACAAAAGGGGGGTAGTAATTAGTCCCAGGGGATTAAAAGGCCACTCCCTATCCACTGAGGAGAGAGAACCATGGGGCAATAAGATTCAGCTGGAAAAGGGGTTGCTAGGGAACCAATTAGGTTCAGCTGACTCCAACTACTTGGGACCTTTTTAAACCCTCCCCTGGATGGTAGGAGGGGGAGAGTGAGAGAGTGAGAGGAGCAGGGAAGTTGCCAGTAGGCAGTTTGCAGCAAGACACCAGACCTTCCCAGTAAGGAGGCTGCAATCGCTCCCCAGAAGGGAAGGAAAATAAGCACAAGGGACTGACTGAGCAGAGAAGTAGCAGGACCCTGTGCCACCTATAAGGATTCACCTTGCCCCAAACCTGAGTCTCCCAGGCTAAAAAGGACTGAACCTACTGAGGCGAACAAGGTATTTTGCCACAGTGGGTATCACATGGTTCACAGAATTATTTTACACAGATGTCCCTACAAATATACAGCTTGAGCCTTGTCACAGTGACAATTGAGGGCACTCAGCTTCCAGCAAGAGGTGCTCAGGAATGGGCACAAAGCTTGCAAAGGTATTTAGAGAGTCTCACTCACAATCACGATGGGTAGGTGATGCACCAGGTTCTCATCATGGTTTGTGCAGATCATGAAAAACCTGTCACAAATGCCCCAGCTTTGTAACTTCAGCTCTGTCTCTGGGACACACATAGAGGCCCTGAACAGGAATACTATGTACAGTACTAGTCACCCCATTTCAAAAAGGTAAAGCAGAACTAGAGGAAGCTCAGGGAAGGTTGATTTGAATGATGAAAGGCATGAAAAAACTCTCAGATGAAGAGAGATTGAAAGATTGGGATTGGTTTTCTTTAGAAAGGAGACAAGTAAGAGGGGACATAAAAGTACATAAAATAATGAATGGTCTAGAGAAGGTAAATTGGGAACTTCTGTTCTCTCTGTCTGATAACACAAGAACAAAGGGACACTTTCCAAAACTGGAAACTGGATTAGATGGCCACTGGGTCTGATCCAGGCTGGCAGTTCCTATGTTCCGATATTGTTAATAAGTTAAGAAATTATCTTAAGTGTCTGACTGTGCCTCTTCGCCTTACTGTTTAGCTATGTTTCCAGGCATAGTAATGCCAGAAAAACAACCATTGTATTCCACCTTTGCCTCTTGAAAACATAGAAATAAAACCAGACTCTGCTACAGTTCTAGAAACAATGAAATTGACTTTGATCATATTAATAAATGTAGGGCTTAAACTACAGGTAAATAGAGCAGACAAATGTTTATGACCAAGAGGAAGGTTAAACTTGCTTTAGAGAATAGATGTTTCAGTAGGACCATGAGTCGCTTCCTAATCAAGCCAGTACTGGTACAGTATTTTGTCCTAAATTAAACTGAGAAAAGAGAGGCATACACACACACACACACACACACACAAAAGCATCAGAGTATTGGGCTAGTGGAACCAGGAATGAAAATATGCAGGCCTTGCAGCCATTTTGGCAGGAATTCAGGCCCACATTTGTGCCAGCCTTGTTCACAGGCTGCTGTGGGCTGATTTGGTTCTGGCACAGGCTAGTTGTAACCTTCATTGCTATAACCCTGAAAGAGGGGAGTTGCTGGAGTGCAGGACTGCCCCAGCCATGTCTGCTCCCATTCCTGCCTGCCCCCTGTGCTGGCTTCGCACCTGATAGAAAGGCTCCCTGCAACAGTGCTATTCACTATGCCTGCTGTGTGGTCCTTTTGCAACATAGGGCACTGATGAATCAGGACCATTATGGGAGACATCAATGGGATGGTAAAAATGCTGGGGTGAACCCCAGCCTGAGTGGTTACCCCTATAATTCAGAAGGCCCTGTTCTGCCCTCTGGTATAAAAGTCAATGAAAGCTAGGTGTGACTCTCATAATGGGATCTTGAACCCATCCAGCAAGTGTTTGAGGTACCTGCTAAAGCTTTGGGGGAGAAATCCCACCTCAAAAGTTTGTGCTTTCTCCAGGCATTTCTCTTTGCTGGTATTTCCTGACTTTCCATCAACTACAGTTCAAATTAATTTCCCTTGCAACTTCCCTTCACACACCCTCCTTTCTCCCCTGCCATTCCCTTTCAAGCCTAGTAAACACAAGCATCTCAGTCACAAAATATTTCAGCAGGAGAGTATGACTCCATCAAGGCTTAATAACCTCATTCCCAGCAAGAATAATAGAATGGTGGCCTTCTCGGGCTTTTCCTATCAATTTGTATTAAACGTATCCTTCAAAGCTGTCAGGCCGCTCGTTTTTCCATCGAACTGCAGGGAAGCTCTGAACAGAGGGCAGCGCTGAAAGGGTATTGGAAAGGAGGACAAGAGCTGACAATGTGACTTGGGTGCTCCACCACAACCACCAGACCTCACTTAATCTCACCAAGGCTATTAGAGGATACATTGCAGGGTCGCTTCCAGCTACTTGGAAAGATAACTGCTCTGCAGACTTCAATATACCTTAAGAGAATTAGATTTTTCTAAGATGAGGATTGAATTTTTTTCCTCCCTTTTTTTTTTTCATTTTACCCCATGCCTCATGCAAGCAATTTTGTTTGCCAGGTGCAGCAGGCAGATAACGTGCTAAGTAAGCCAGAGATACGGCAACCTAGCGGAATATTCTTTCAGCAGGCTTGCATTTTACACCAGAAGGTCAGTCCAAGCACTTCTTAATCAACGTGACTGCAAAGCTAGCAGTCTTCAGGAGATCTCATGCTTCAGGGTTTAATTTAAGATGAGAAGTGATGGGATGGAGGACTAATTATCTCACCTCTTCCTATTGTGGGGTCTTACACTTTCTTCTGGGGCATCTGGTACTGGCCACCATTGGAAACAGGATACTGGAATAGATGGACCATGGGTCTGATCCAGTCTGGTGATTTAATGTTCCTAGGGAGTCCCCATTAACAGACAGGTTAAGTGAAATGGATTTTCAGAGATGCTGAGTATCTGCAGTTCTCCTTTACTTCTGATAGGAGTTATGGGTGCTCAGCACCTCTGAAGATCAGGCCCAAGGTTTTTGAAGACTGAGCAGGTCTGAGTACTATCTGGGTTATAGTGACAGATTTTAACTGGCTGCTAATGTGCATCCCTTTAGAAGAAAGTGTGGTCTAGTGGTTGAACTAACTGGCCTGGGAACCAGGAGTCAGTCTTTGCCACCAACACACTGTGTGACACTAAAGAGACAAGGTGGCTGAGGTAATATCTTTTATTGGACCAACTTCTGTTGGTGAGAGATACTAAGCATGTCGCTTCCCCTCTCTGGTCCACAGTTTCCCCATCTGTGAAATGGGGGTAATATTACCAAGCTCACATGAGTGCTGTGACATGGAATTAACTAGTGGGCCAAATTCAGCCTGGTATAACCAAGCATAACTCCTATTGCCTCACACCAAATCTGACTTTGGTCCATCGTTTCTAAAGTGTATTGGAATCTTCTGTTACAAGTTGCTAAATAACCACAAAATATTATTGTTTATGCACTCTGCTTAGAAAGATAGGGTCGTGTGAGAAGAGGTGAGTTTGGAGCTGTGTATTGGGTGGGTAGAAGATTTATTCAGCTCCAGGAACATGTGATCTGATCCTTCTTCAGGTAGTATCTTAGCACATCTCAACCCTGAGGGATGCTTTATGGCTAACTGGATTTCCATACTTCCTCTCACTCAAAGTTCCCAAAGCTTAACAACAATGCTGTAAACTAGATCTAGAGGATCACTTCACCCAGCATGGAAATGCAGCCACCTGTGGAATGGAAGACAGCAATTTTTAAACAGTGCTCAAATACAAGCAATGCCTGGCTCTTACTAGTGCTCATTATGCAAAGTCTGAAAAATTATCAACCTGAGGTGGCAGGCCTGTCATGAAGATCTGGTTTTAGGTGTTTTGAAATAACACTTCATATAAAATGGAGATGATCCTGAGATTCTTAGCCCTGCATTGGAATCTAAATCCAAACTTTTCCACAATTAGAGAGTGTTTCAAACAGGAGATTGGTTCTGGTGTCTGCTAGACAGGAGCCATCGGTTAAACCACAGGAGTGAGTGTTAGGAGACCTAGATTCTGTTCCCAGCTCTGACACTAAATTGCTGTGTATCCTTTGGGAAGTCACTTCACCCTTTGTGTCTCATCTGCAGTTTACCCATCTGCAAAATGGGAATAATGGTATTTTCCTCCATTCAAGAGAACTTTTACGGCACTATCAGATTCTCATACGGAAGGCGCTCTAGAAGGGTGAAAGATTTAGATATTACAAATCCAAATGGTTCTTCTTTCAATTTTCAGAGTAGCAGACGTGTTAGTTTGTATTCGCAAAAAGAAAAGGAGTACTTGTGGCACCTTAGAGACTAACAAATTTATTTGAGCATAAGCTTTCGTGAGCTACAGCTCACTTCATCGGATGCATTTGGTGGCAAATACAGTGGGGAGCTTTATATACACACACAGAGAACATGCAAAAATTGGTTTTATCATACACACTGTAAGGAGAGTGATCACTTGAGATGAGCCATCACCAGCAGCGGGGAGGGGAGAGGGAAGAAAACCTTTCATGGTGACAAGCAAGGTGGGCCATTTCCAGCAGTTAACAAGAACATCTGAGGAACAGTGGGGGGGGGGAGAAATAACATGGGGAAATAGTTTTACTTTGTGTAATGACTCATCCACTCCCAGTTTCTATTCAAGCCTAAGTTAATTGTATCCAGTTTGCAAATTAATTCCAATTCAGCAGTCTCTCGCTGGAGTCTGTTTTTGAAGTTTTTTTGTTGAAGGATAGCCACTCTCAGGTCTGTAATCGAGTGACCCGAGAGACTGAAGTGTTCTCCAATTGGTTTTTGAATGTTATAATTCTTGACGTCTGATTTGTGTCCATTTATTCCTTTACGTAGAGACTGTCCAGTTTGACCAATGTACATGGCAGAGGGGCATTGCTGGCATGTGATGGCATATATCACATTGGTAGATGCACAGATGAACGAGCTACTGATAGTGTGGCTGATGTGATTAGGCCCTATGATGGTGTCCCCTGAATAGATATGTGGACAGAGTCGGCAACGGGCTTTGTTGCAAGGATAGGTTCCTGGATTAGTGGTTCTGTTGTGTGGTGTGTGATTGGGGTTTCCATCCCACCATCAACCTCAGCCTGGACCAGTCATAGAATCATAGAATCATAGAATATCAGGGTTGGAAGGGACCCCAGAAGGTCATCTAGTCCAACCCCCTGCTCAAAGCAGGACCAAGTCCCAGTTAAATCATCCTAGCCAGGGCTTTGTCAAGCCTGACCTTAAAAACCTCTAAGGAAGGAGATTCTACCACCTCCCTAGGTAACGTATTCCAGTGTTTCACCACCCTCTTAGTGAAAAAGTTTTTCCTAATATCCAATCTAAACCTCCCCCATTGCAACTTGAGACCATTACTCCTCGTTCTGTCATCTGCTACCATTGAGAACAGTCTAGAGCCATCCTCTTTGAAACCCCCTTTCAGGTAGTTGAAAGCAGCTATCAAATCCCCCCTCATTCTTCTCTTCTGCAGACTAAACAATCCCAGCTCCCTCAGCCTCTCCTCATAAGTCATGTGCTCTAGACCCCTAATCATTTTTGTTGCCCTTCGCTGTACTCTTTCCAATTTATCCACATCCTTCTTGTAGTGTGGGGCCCAAAACTGGACACAGTACTCCAGATGAGGCCTCACCAGTGTCGAATAGAGGGGAACGATCACGTCCCTCGATCTGCTCGCTATGCCCCTACTTATACATCCCAAAATGCCATTGGCCTTCTTGGCAACAAGGGCACACTGCTGACTCATATCCAGCTTCTCGTCCACTGTCACCCCTAGGTCCTTTTCCGCAGAACTGCTGCCGAGCCATTCGGTCCCTAGTCTGTAGCGGTGCATTGGATTCTTCCATCCTAAGTGCAGGACCCTGCACTTATCCTTATTGAACCTCATTAGATTTCTTTTGGCCCAATCTTCCAATTTGTCTAGGTCCTTCTGTATCCTATCCCTCCCCTCCAGCGTATCTACCACTCCTCCCAGTTTAGTATCATCCGCAAATTTGCTGAGAGTGCAATCCACACCATCCTCCAGATCATTTATGAAGCTATTGAACAAAACGGGCCCCAGGACCGACCCCTGGGGCACTCCACTTGACACCGGCTGCCAACTAGACATGGAGCCATTGATCACTACCCGTTGAGCCCGACAATCTAGCCAGCTTTCTACCCACCTTATAGTGCATTCATCCAGCCCATACTTCCTTAACTTGCTGACAAGAATGCTGTGGGAGACCGTGTCAAAAGCTTTGCTAAAGTCAAGAAACAATACATCCACTGCTTTCCCTTCATCCACAGAACCAGTAATCTCATCATAAAAGGCGATTAGATTAGTCAGGCATGACCTTCCCTTGGTGAATCCATGCTGACTGTTCCTGATCACTTTCCTCTCCTCTAAGTGCTTCAGGATTGATTCTTTGAGGACCTGCTCCATGATTTTTCCAGGGACTGAGGTGAGGCTGACTGGCCTGTAGTTCCCAGGATCCTCCTTCTTCCCTTTTTTAAAGATGGGCACTACATTAGCCTTTTTCCAGTCATCCGGGACTTCCCCCGTTCGCCACGAGTTTTCAAAGATAATGGCCAAGGGCTCTGCAATCACAGCTGCCAATTCCCTCAGCACTCTCGGATGCAATTCGTCCGGCCCCATGGACTTGTGCACGTCCAGCTTTTCTAAATAGTCCCTAACCACCTCTATCTCTACAGAGGGCTGGCCATCTCTTCCCCATTTTGTGATGCCCAGCACAGCAGTCTGGGAGCTGACCTTGTTAGTGAAAACAGAGGCAAAAAAAGCATTGAGTACATTAGCTTTTTCCACATCCTCTGTCACTAGCTTGCCTCCCTCATTCAGTAAGGGGCCCACACTTTCCTTGGCTTTCTTCTTGTTGCCAACATACCTGAAGAAACCCTTCTTGTTACTCTTGACATCTCTTGCTAGCTGCAGCTCCAGGTGCGATTTGGCCCTCCTGATATCTTTCCTACATGCCCGAGCAATATTTTTATACTCTTCCCTGGTCATATGTCCAACCTTCCACTTCTTGTAAGCTTCTTTTTTATGTTTAAGATCCGCTAAGATTTCACCATTAAGCCAAGCTGGTCGTCTGCCATATTTACTATTCTTTCGACTCATCGGGATGGTTTGTCCCTGTAACCTCAACAGGGATTCCTTGAAATACAGCCAGCTCTCCTGGACTCCCTTCCCTTTCATGTTAGTCCCCCAGGGGATCCTGGCCATCTGTTCCCTGAGGGAGTCAAAGTCTGCTTTCCTGAAGTCCAGGGTCCGTATCCTGCTGCTTACCTTTCTTCCCTGCGTCAGGATCCTGAACTCAACCAACTCATGGTCACTGCCTCCCAGATTCCCATCCACTTTTGCTTCCCCCACTAATTCTACCCGGTTTGTGAGCAGCAGGTCAAGAAAAGCGCTCCCCCTAGTTGGCTCCCCTAGCACTTGCACCAGGAAATTGTCCCCTACTGCTTTCCAAAAACTTCCTGGATTGTCTATGCACCGCTGTATTGCTCTCCCAGCAGATATCAGGAAAATTAAAGTCACCCATGAGAATCAGGGCATGCGATCTAGTAGCTTCCGTGAGTTGCCGGAAGAAAGCCTCATCCACCTCATCCCCCTGGTCTGGTGGTCTATAGCAGACTCCCACCATGACATCACTCTTGTTGCACACACTTCTAAACTTAATCCAGAGACACTCAGGTTTTTCCACAGTTTCGTACCGGAGCTCTGAGCAGTCATACTGCTCCCTTACATACAGTGCTACTCCCCCACCTTTTCTGCCCTGCCTGTCCTTCCTGAACAGTTTATAACCATCCATGACTGTACTCCAGTCATGTGAGTTATCCCACCAAGTCTCTGTTATTCCAATCACGTCATAATTCCTTGACATCACCAGGACCTCCAGTTCTCCCTGCTTGTTTCCAAGGCTTTGTGCATTTGTATATAAGCACTTGAGATAACCTGTTGATCGCCCCTCATTCCCAGTATGAGGCAGGAGCCCTCCCCTCACAGACATTCCTGCCTGTGCTTCCTCCCGGTATCCCGCTTTCCCACTTACCTCAGGGCTTTGGTCTCCTTCCCCCGGTGAACCTAGTTTAAAGCCCTCCTCACTAGGTTAGCCAGCCTGCTGGCAAAGATGTTCTTCCCTCTCTTCGTAAGATGGAGCCCGTCTCTGCCCAGCACTCCTCCTTCATGGAACACCATCCCATGGTCAAAGAATCCAAATCCTTCTCTCCGACACCACCTGCGTAGCCATTCGTTGACCTCCACGATTCGACGGTCCCTACCCAGGCCTTTTCCTTCCACGGAGAGGATGGACGAGAACACCACTTGCGCCTCCAACTCCTTTATCCTTCTTCCCAGAGCCACGTAGTCCGCAGTGATCCGCTCAAGGTCATTCTTGGCAGTATCATTGGTGCCCACGTGGAGAAGCAGGAAGGGGTAGCGATCCGAGGGCTTGATGAGTCTCGGCAGTCTCTCCGTCACATCACGAATCTTAGCCCCTGGCAAGCAGCAGACTTCTCGGTTTTCCCGGTCAGGGCGGCAGATAGATGACTCAGTCCCCCGGAGGAGAGAGTCCCCGACCACCACCACCCGCCTTCTCCTCTTGGGAGTGGTGGTCGTGGAACCCCCAACCTCAGGACATCGCATCTCATGCCTCCCAACCAGCGGAGTCTCCTTCTGCTTTCTCCCCCCAGACATATCATCTGGTCCACTCTCCGCATTGGTACCTGTGGAGAGAACATGAAAGCGGTTAGTTACCTGTGTCTGTGTTACTGGAACCCGGACATTCCGCTTACCTCTTCTGGAGGTCACATTTTGCCAAGCTTCTTCACTGGCCTCTTGGCTCCTCTGTGCAACCTGCTCTATATCTTTAGAGCTTTGTGCCCCTAGAAGGCTATCCTGAGTTTGGTCCAGAAAATCCTCAGTCTCTCGTATACAACGCAGGGTCGTTACCTGTTGCTCCAGACCTTCAATCTTCTCTTCCAATATGGAGACCAGCTTGCACTTTGTACAGACAAAGTCGCTTCTGTCCTGTGGAAGAAAGACAAACATGGCACATCCAGTGCAGGTCACAACAGCTGAACCCCCCCCTTCCATATCACCTACCTACTATGAGCTTCCTCAGAGACGTTGGCAAGATGTAAGCCTCACTGGGCTCACTCCAGGCGAACTCCCAGGCAAACTCCTGCTGTGAGCTGCTCTGCTGTCCCCGCTGCTCCGCTGGTTCGCTGCCGCTCAGCTGCTTCGCGAGGCTCTGGCTATTTTTAAACAGCCAGGCTTCCCTGACGCAAACACACAGACACCCTAATGCCCGCCCCCTGCAGGCTAGCAGCCAATCAGACACTCACTCAGGCTCTCTCCCTGCCCTCCCAGCAAACACACGCTCGGATACTTCCTCAGCAAGCAAACACACACACTCGGATACTTACCAGTCCCAGGCAAACTCCTGCTGTGAGCTGCTCTGCTGTCCCCGCTGCTCCACTGGTTCGCTGCCGCTCAAGTGTCCACACAAGAGATCCACTTCCTGGACACTACGGTGCTAATAAGCAATGGTCACATAAACACCACCCTATATCGGAAACCTACTGACCACTATTCCTACCTACATGCCTCTAGCTTTCATCCAGATCACACCACACGATCCATTGTCTACAGCCAAGCTCTACGATATAACCGCATTTGCTCCAACCCTTCAGACAGAGACAAACACCTACAAGATCTCTGTCATGCATTCTTACAACTACAATACCCATCTGCTGAAGTGAAGAAACAGATTGACAGAGCCAGAAGAGTACCCAGAAGTCACCTACTACAGGACAGGCCCAACAAAGAAAATAACAGAACACCACTAGCCATCACCTTCAGCCCCCAACTAAAACCTCTCCAACGCATCATCAAGGATCTACAACCTATCCCGAAGGACGACCCATCACTCTCACAGATCTTGGGAGACAGGCCAGTCCTTGCTTACAGAAAGCCCCCCAACCTGCAGCAAATACTCACCAGCAATACTCACTAGTGGTCAATAGGTTTCCGATATAGGGTGGTGTTTATGTGACCATTGCTTATGAGCACCGTAGTATCCAGGAAGTGGATCTCTTGTGTGGACTGGTCCAGGCTGAGGTTGATGGTGGGATGGAAACCCCAATCACACACCACAAAACAGAATCACTAACCCAGGAACCTATCCTATCAGACGTCAAGAATTATAACATTCAAAAACCAATTGGAGAACACTTCAGTCTCTCGGGTCACTCGATTACAGACCTGAGAGTGGCTATCCTTCAACAAAAAAACTTCAAAAACAGACTCCAGCGAGAGACTGCTGAATTGGAATTAATTTGCAAACTGGATACAATTAACTTAGGCTTGAATAGAAACTGGGAGTGGATGAGTCATTACACAAAGTAAAACTATTTCCCCATGTTATTTCTCCCCCCCCCCCCCACTGTTCCTCAGATGTTCTTGTTAACTGCTGGAAATGGCCCACCTTGCTTGTCACCATGAAAGGTTTACTTCCCTCTCCCCTCCCCGCTGCTGGTGATGGCTCATCTCAAGTGATCACTCTCCTTACAGTGTGTATGATAAAACCAATTTTTGCATGTTCTCTGTGTGTGTATATAAAGCTCCCCACTGTATTTGCCACCAAATGCATCCGATGAAGTGAGCTGTAGCTCACGAAAGCTTATGCTCAAATAAATTTGTTAGTCTCTAAGGTGCCACAAGTACTCCTTTTCTTTTTGCTTCTTTCAATTGTTGCTCAAACAAAACTGTCAAAGGTGAAAATACAGTACTGAAAACCCCATTTTCATTAAGATGTGCTCAACTCAGTGTCATCATCAACATGCAAAATATACAGCCTCAGAGCTCCCGCAACTGCAAGGGTGCAAAAAACAGACTCCTAACCTGCCCCTTTCATAGGATCCTCAACTACAGCATTGAGAGAAAGGTCACCGCTCTGAATACTTGATCACTCAATTCTCTGGGAAGCAAGTCCCAGACTTCTTTTGTCCTTTAACTGATATTCTGCCCAGTTAGGATTTTTCCCTTTGTATACGTGCTTCAGATGTTTATGTGCTAAGAAACTTCTCCTGTGGCTATTTTTCTCTGTCTTCGTCAATAATAGTATGTTGCTGCATCCTTCAGCCTGTGAGAACCTCAGAGTTAGAAATGGGTCTGAACCAAGAAAATTGATCCAAACAGCCCTAGAATATGGAAGGGAAGGTTTGGAATTCAAATCTGAATGACCCCTAGCTCTTTTGTCTATTAGATTGTAAACTTTAGAGCCAGGAGATATCTTCTTTTTGTATTCAATGCAGCGTTGAGCACACTGTTGGCACTTGACAAAAAAATAACAGCTAGAATCAAAATACCAGAGAAGTTTGCCATTGACTTCAAGGGGCAAGGATTTTACCCCAGGACGACCATCCCCTAATTCTGGGAGAGAGTTTGAAATCTAGATACAAATTTGCCCATCTTTGCCAAGAAACTTTAGAAAGTTCATATTCTTATCTTTTGAAGTTAGCTGTCTGTGTTCCAGGAACCTCAGTGTAACATACCAGCTCCTTGAGAGTATCAGTGATCACAAAGGAAAAGGCAAAGAAATCTAATGAAGTGAGCTGTAGCTCATGAAAGCTTATGCTCATATAAATTTGTTACTCTCTAAGGTGCCACAAGTACTCCTTTTCTTTTTTGCAAAGAAATGGGTTAGCTTATGTTAGCATCATATAAACACTCCTCCTTTCTTAGAGGATGGAAATGGCTTATTATGTCCCATTTAGCCCATTGAGCTGCCAGTGTACATTTTGTTTGCCACAGTTCATTGTTTAGGTCACGAAGTGAGCAGGGATTCTATCATTTCCTTAAGGAGACTATTCCACAGCCTAACAGGCTCTCACTGTCATTTCCGGATACTCACTCTCCATTTCCCCTTTCTTAATATCATCCATTACTCCTCCTTAATCCCCGTTGGCCCAATATAAGTGATTCTTTGCAGTTCACACCCTTCAGATATTTTCAGATTGCTGTCTTTGTCTCCCTTCAGTCACAGTTGGAGCAAGCTAGACAGTCTATATTTTAGTTTCTCGATATTTCCACCTGATCATTCCTCCCCCTCACCATTCGCACTGTTCTTTTCTGAGCTCCCTCCAATATCTCCCTGGTAATGTAGTGCCAGAACTCAGCTCCTACACACCCTGCAGCCCTGTGCCAGACCATGGCTCCTTTTAACTCGTGCTCACTTTGGAGATTTTGTCTTCAATGGGAGCCAGGCTGTGCCAAGGCTTGATATAAAATAGAATACAGACAGCAAACCCTGTGAAATGCAAGCAAAGGGTATTTGCACTTGCTTCACCCAGCAGCTAGAGGAGAAATTCACTGAGAACCATGCAGCATGAAGGAGCTTTTGCTTCTGTAGGTCCATTTCATTATTATTAATTCAGACAAGATGGCAGAGGACAGCAACTGCACCCAGGAATCTGGCCTATATCCCAGACACGAAGCACAGCTTAATGTTGGCTGATTAATTTTTCATTGTTTTAACACATTTATCTTTTTCTAGCTGCAAATTAGTTATGTCTTAACTTTTCCTACCCAGAATTGGTTATGAATAAATGGCCGGGTGTCTAGTGTTTCTTGCCTAAGGGCAGGATCACTTTGGTCACAGATATTAGCTCAGAAATCTAACAAATGAAAGGAGCTTTAATGAAAAGACTTAGAACCACATCTTGTGCTCCGGCTGCTTTGTGACATGTTTGATGAAAAGGGCCTGCTAAAAATATCTAATCAGAAAAAATGATCCAGCTAAATATAGCTCCTGATACATCATGTGACTCTAAAGGTGTATAAAGGGGGATGAGACCGTGAGGCATCCCAGATGAGGGCCAGTCCCATGATGTCCTCTCATTAATAAAACCTTTGTGTTACCAGGTACAGCTGCATCACAGAACCACACTCCATTCTGACAACTGAAAAAGATTGAGAAATTCAGTAATGGTACCATTCAGCATCTAACAGTTTGAAACTTTTGCATTTGCAGAGCTTTTCCAGAGCAACTTTAGATTTAGGCACATGTCTTCAAGGATATTTTTATAAGAATTTGAAACCTGAAGTACCTTACAAAACATAGAGACTCCCTTTACCAAGTACTAAAATGCAACCACTTCTAGGATGGAACATGGTAACTGTTTAACAGAGAGCTGCAACATCACACAGCTGGTCAGGACAGGAGGTAAAGGAGAATAACCTAGCTGATTTAAACTGGAAGGAATTTTGCTAGCCAGAATTTAAGTGGTCAGGACACCCAAGCTAGCGGCCTTATGCTTAAAAAAAAACCCTCCATGGGATCATTACTGGTCAAGACCTCAGTTTTATGAAAGATGGCACTGCCAACAGCACAGCATTCTCTAGAACCACACAAGGGCAGTGAGTCAGTACTGACTCAGAGTGAAGAACATTTGTTTAGGTTGCAAGCACTTGGAGGCAGGTACTGTCTTTTATTAAATGTTTGTACAGTGCCTGGCACTATGAGGCACAAGTTCCTCATCGGGAGCTCTTAGGCATTATCAGAATGAGTCTCTGTTTTGTCTAGGTGACAAGCTCTGCAGTCAAAGATGATTTCTTAAAAACAACCTGGGTGGATCTGAAAATTTGCAATTTCATGTGGTGGCAAGAGATACCAAAATCTATGCCTGCTTCATGGACCTTTCCCCAGTCTTTACTACAGCAGATGTTTCCAAGACCAAGATTCCGCATGTTCAATTTCCAATTTAAAATCCCGCAGTCGATTACCACTTATGCACAACTATGTATGTGCTACCTACTCATCCACCTAGACAGCAAGTCACTGGCTAGTTATTTTATTTAAGGGAAGTGTGGATCGAGGAATATGTGAAAGAGAAAGGCTAAGTTTTTTCTCTTGCCTTAAATTAAATGTTTTGTTTGGGCTTCTATTAAATTCAAAGTTGACACTGGAAATACTCAGCAAATGGGGTGTTGTTGGATGGCGAATAAATCTTTCACCATCTGTTATACAGTGGCTGGCCCCTTTGAGGGGAGATGGACCACAATCACAGTGAATGTGCAGGGTGAATATGCAGTTCAACTGTGAATGCTCATTACTTTATGAGATGCTTACAGAATGCTGTATAAAGAGAGGAACAATGTTAATCCTACTCAGAAGTTTATATAGAGAAAATTCTAGCATTGTTCTACCTGAGGGAGAGATGGGGACATATACATTCTCACCACCTACCACCGCTTTGTTATACAACTCCAGCCCCTTTAACCCAATCTGCTCTGGCTCCTATTAGTGAATAATTCCAGGATCTTTGGCATCAGGAGGACTCACACCATAGATTAAAATGCACAGTTTTTAATTGCTGTTCTTTCCCATGTACGTCTTTTGAAAACAAAGATGAGTGAAGCAGATGCGAGAAAATGAACTCATTTGTTCTACCAGGATCTGTAAACACTATATGGGAGTCAGGCTTCTCGGAAAGGGAAAATAATGTTAATGGAAGCTCCTATCTGAATGCAGGAGGAGTTCTTATATTTGGAAACTGGAAATGTTACTTTGATAGCAAAGAAGGCAGCACAGTTCAGTGTGAAAAATCACCAGTACCAAGGACAGCAGTTTGGCATTGCTTTGATATCAATGCCACCAGTAGGTATTAGGTGTATTGATGGTGCTCATTTGAAGCCAGACTGAGTCCTTGGAGTTAAAAACAAAGTCAAGACTCTGGCTTGCAGGTGCTGCTCTTTGTAATAAAGATGGGATCAACCTTATTTATTAATCCTTCTGCTAACAAATGTACCAGCAGTAATGATCAATTCTCAGACCTCCCAGTCCTCTCCTTCCACCCCCAGCCAGCCAACCAACCAGCCCTCCCACTCAATTCTGCTTCCTTGTGTGGTACTGCTGTCCTTGTGCCACCCTGCACACAAGCTTTTCCCTCTGCCTATTGCAGGTGCTCAGACAAATTGTTTTTTCTCAGGGGGAGCCAGTCAGATTTTGTTGTGCAACAATGTTGCATACAAATGGAACCTGAAGATTGATCCCAGATACTAATGCTGGATCTATCTGGATAGCCCACCAGGAAATAGCAGGATTAGTGAAATAGGATTCAGGAGTGGCAGGACACCATCTGTCAGGCCAAGGTTTCCCACTCCTCAGGAAAGTAGTGACCTGGGCCTATCACTCCCAAGCCCTGGCTTTCTGAAGAAAAAAAAATAATTTGTTTATGGTTTACAATTACATTTCAAAATGAAAAAATGCTGATCGAAAATTCTAGCTTTTTCATTTAAAAAGTATGGGAAACATCCTACTTTTTCACACTTTTGTTACTTTTCCCCCTACGTTTTCCAAGTGGAAAAAGAGGATCAGGGGATTTTTAAAATAAGAGAAAGTGGGATTTTGCCCACAAACTCTAAATTAATAATTTCAAAATATCTTGAAACTTTTCAAATGAATTTTTTCTTTTAATTTTTGTGAAAAAACTTACTTTTTTCCAACCAGCTCTATATGGGATCTAGAAAGGAAGTTTCCCTTTTCTTGCTCAGAACTTGAAATTATTATCTTGTTTGCTAGTTTTTCCAGTTTGTGGATCAAGCTCCCAGCTGGGATCTTGAGCTCTGTTCTCCTAGCAATCTCATTCATTCCCTGGCACTGGTGCCTGATCTGAGTCTGTAGGGAGCACTCACCTGTTCATTAAACTTTCACTTTCCTCTTCTGTCTACCTTAGAATCTGAGTCAATTTCTCAGGCACTTGCTGTGATACCTGCTTGTCTTGTTGGGATCCTATGAATTCTATGCTTAACTTTTCCCCTGGCAGCTTGCTCATTAATTCTTTCCTGGCACCGGGATGTAAGCAAAATGTGGGCAGGTACTGAGAGATTCGTCTTGTCAATGACTTACTACAGGCAGAGTGGGAGGACACACATCACACAGAAAAAATGATTTTTGCAGTGTTTTGCAAGTTGCCAATCTTGACCCACTGTCCTCTTACCACTTACATCCTTGGTCAAGGATCCTGCCTCCTTTTAAGTTGGGAACATTGCTAACATGGCTGCTACTCTGAAAAGTGTAATTGTGGAGCACTAGATTCCCAGGTGTCAGTGCTGCGACAGGTGTGCAAGCACTTACCTTTTCTTTTTATGTTTAAACGAATGTCCGTTACTAATGCACTTTGGAAATGGATTGCCACTGCAACCTCCCTCCCACTGGTCTTTCTGCTGCTGGCACCTGTGTTGGTTGGTGCCAGCACTCAGTCTGGCCCAGGATCAAAAAAGTGACTATCAAAGAACTATGAGGGGTTCCATACTTTATTATCTTTCAGTGATTCCATCTCAAATTTACAACTCACACAATGATTTTTCTAACTCAACCTGGGATCTGAAAATACACATCTGCCCTTCCTGTCTCTCCCGTCATCGCTAGTAATAAAGATTCCTAGAGCAGAATTTACCTGACCATTTTGCTGATTATCTACTGGGCATAACAGAACCCAGCTTACTGGCCTATGGCTGTACTGGGTCTCTACTGCTAACTGTAGGGAACTGTTTGAATAAAGCAGCAGATCAGTGCTGTCATAAATATAAAGGGAAGAGTAACCACCTTTCTGTATACAGTGCTATAAAATCCCTCCTGGCCAGAGGCAACATCCTGTTACCTGTAAAGGGTTAAGAAGCTCAGCTAACCTGGCTGGCACCTGACCCAAAGGACCAATAAGGGGACAAGATACTTTCAAATCTTGCGGGGCGGGGGGGGGAGGTTTTTGTTTGTGCTCTTTGTTTACGGGGTTGTTCTCTCTTGGTATGGAGAGAGGCCAGACAGAAATCCATCTTCTCCAACCCATCCTAATCCAAGTCTCCAATATTGCAACCAGTACAGGTAAGCCAAGCAAGGCGGATTAGTTTATCTTTTGTTTTATGTGAATTTTCCCTGTGTTAGGAGGGAGGTTTATTCCTGTTTTCTGTAACTTTAAGGTTTTGTTCA
Organism: Dermochelys coriacea; assembly: GCF_009764565.3. NCBI lineage: Eukaryota > Metazoa > Chordata > Testudines > Dermochelyidae > Dermochelys > Dermochelys coriacea. Next base: position 91,240,108 of record NC_050073.1, on the reverse strand, counting down.
GAGGGGGATCCTCTGTGTTTTGAATCTGAATACCCTGTAAAGTATTTTCCATCCTAATTTTACAGAGATGATTTTTACCTTTCTTTTTTTTTTAATAAAATCTTTCTTTTAAGAACCTGACTGATTTTTCCATTGTTCCAAGATCCAGGGGTTTGGATCTTTGATTATTTTGTAACAAATTAGTTAGGATATTATTCTCAAGCCTCCCCAGGAAAGGGGGAGTAGGGTTTGGGGGGATATTTTGGGGGAAGACATTTCCAAGTGGTTTCCTTCCCTGTTCTTTAATACGCTTGGTGGTGGCAGCATACTGTTCAAGGACAAGGCAAAGTTTGTACCTTGGGGAAGTTTTTAACCTAAGCTGGTAAAAATAAGCTTAGGGAGTCTTTCATGTGGGTCCCCACATCTGTACCCTAGAGTTCAGAGTGGGGAAGGAACTCTGACAAGTGCCCTGAGACAAACAGGGAGCAAACTCTGGCCTGATTGTTCCTTGCCTTGCACCTTGTGTCATCATTTAAACTGTGCAAAGTGTGTGTCAAACGCTGCCATCGGGATCAGTGAAGTTTGATGATATTTTACACCCACTTTGAACAGGCATAAACAATGGTACAAAAATACAAGCCAGGAAACCATTCATTCCACTGTCTTTTGAGTAAGATGGTGTCATTTTTACAACCTCTTTTCCAGCAGAGTTTAGGAAGAAAATGCATCTATTAGAGCACTGATCAGACGTTTTGGCAGCATGTGTGTTTCCACACAGGATGTTTTTACCATGTTATTAGCTAATCCAGGATGATCAATTGCTCACGTGCACAGCACAATAATTATATGACATTAGATTGTAAATTGATTGCAGATTTGAATTGGAGTTTAACTTTTAAAAAAATGACAGTGGAAGAGTAAGTGTGGAGATGAAGAGCTTTCTTTTCCTCTCTCTCTTTCTCATGGGCTGCCAGGCATGCAAAATACATTTGTGTTTTGACAGAGACGGTTCATTTGCCAGTGGCCAAGATTTCTTTAAACCTCATCCAAACTGAAATCAACCGGGAGCCAAATCATCTATCTATCCCAGATGAAAGGTTAAATCCAAGTGAAAGGTAAAATCCAAACAAGAAACTGTGATTGCGGAGGGGTGATGGGGAGTTGTTCTGTTAGCTCAGTCACACACACCACTCAGTTGAAAGGGAAGATTTGGGTGCATTCATGGTTTTGGCTCTAAAGATTAACTCACATGATGTTCCAACCTCATGCTTCATGGAATAAACTGCTCACTGCTGGGGTAAGGAAAAGATCCCTCTACTGCCTTCAATCCCATGTTCCGCACTGCGCAGTTGTCCAGAAGTATTATAAAAAGGAGCTGAAAGGAGCTGATGTTTGGGGGCTAAATTAAGAGGCAACATAAATGGCTGAGTAAATTACACATCAGCAGAGTGGCTAAATTTACACACAAGCAGAGTGGAAGGACAGGGTTGTAGCAGCAAAAGTTATGATGCAAGATAAACATATAGCAACAACTCCCTTACTTACACTCTCTTGTTGCCTATCTCATTCCAACACAGCCTCTGGCATATTCTTTACACCAGCCTACAATGATTTATTCCAGGGTACTGATGTGTAAATGACACCAACACTTACATCACCTATGAATTTAACTCCTGCTGCATTTTCTTTTTAATGCATAGTTTTTACATAGAACAATAAAAGGAAAACAAGGAAATACATCTCAGGGATTCTGATGACATCTCAGTGCCACTCAAGCTGCACGTTAATGGTTCAGTATAATGCCTGAAACAAGTTTATGTGTGTATAACTCTCAAGTCAGTGAGTAACCTTTAAGCTGCTCTCTTACTAGTGAACTTCCATCAGACATAGTCACCTGTTTTTCCTCAGCCTGAATTGTTAATATTTCCAGATGCTGATTCACTCTGTGGATTGATTGGGCTCCAGATGTGTCAGCCAAGTAGTATTTCACCCAGGGCTCAGTCAGCCACAAGAAGTTGGGAGATATTTGTTATAATCAATGATCACTGACAGATCTATCCCAGATGGCTTCTTGAAAGCAGCTCTCATGCTCCTTGGCAATTCCTTGATGTTAATAGAACCCTGTGAACTGACTGCAGAAAAACCTTGAACTACACAGAACTCACCTGCATTCATGTTTCCTGCACAAACTCAAGACTTGGACCAAGTTCATCAAAAAGTGAGCAGGCCTGTGTCCAGTTGCAACAGGATTGTGACTCTTTTATTATGCAAAGTTGGTGGTTTCACACTATTTCACTGCAAGACTGGAAAACACTGCAAAACACTTTGGTCTCAGCCATGTTATGCTTTGGTATTTTGAAATTGTTTGGACCTGAAGCTCACAACAAGACTCAGAGATACCACATGAGCTGGAACCAAAGGAGATATTTGCATGAACCAGCTGTGAAGACAACCTGAGTTTCATAAGGTGTAGGAGTGATACATGAACCCGTCAGTACAGAATCAGTTAGATATACAGGAATGCAGATGAGGAGGAAATATTTAATTTATGTCTTTTCTAACAATTTTCATAAACTAATTCTATTAGAAGAATTTCGAAATATATAACAAATAGGATGACTAGACTGTATACAAGTAGGAAGGACATGGGTGCTCTTATGATTAACCCAGGACTGCAACACATGAGAACTAGATTTTGTTCCCAGCTCTGACTCACTGTGTGACCTTGAGCAAATTATTTAATGGTTCTCTACCTCAGTTTCCCCATCCATAAAATGGGGATAATAAAATTTTTCACCTCATAGGAATTGTCATGAGGCTTACTTATTTGATTAATATTTGTAAAATGCTTTGAGATGCTTGAATTTAAAGGTAGTGCCAACTTTTATGGTAGCTATAAGAATTATGATAATCCAGTAAGCTCATTACTAGTGTTGTGTGACCTAGCTTCAATAAAGTGAGAATAGGACCAAACAGAAAAAGAAATGTATTGGTATCCAAAAAAATGTTGTTGACCTGGAGGCAGAAAGGGATATGAAAGAGATGGGTGTTGAAGGAAAAATTTGAAGGAGGAGATGGACAAAATACTACAAACAGTGTCACTTTTGTTGGTATTTTGTTGGTATTTCCAGCATACAAGAAGTTAACAAGCCTTGTAAATCTCACCAGAAAGCCTGAAGCTTCCTCAAATGTATGACCTACAAATTCAGCAGGAATGTTAATTACAGAAATATACGTCAATTACTCAAGCTTCAGGGCTTCAGCCAGTCCCTGCCAGTCACCTCCAAGGGACAGGAAGGGATTTTTTCCCCACCCAATGTATTTTGCGGTTTTGTTTGTTTGTCCATCTGTCTCCATCCTCTGAAGCATGAGGGAGGGCCACAGCTGGAGATGGGACACTGGGTGAGTGGGCCAGTGCTCTGAGGTGGTGCCAATCAGCCTGTCTCTCAGGTGACTTGTGGGCTGGTTCTTGCTCATGTGCTCAGGGTTTAACTGATCACCGTAAGTGCTGTCAGGAAGGAATTTTCCCCCAGGTCAGACTGGCGTGACACTGAGGTTTTTTACCTTACTTTCAGAATGGGGTGTGGATCACTTGTTGGGATTATCTGGGTATATTTTAGGCCTGCTCTTCACTAGAAAATTAAGTCGTTTTAACTACATCAATCAGGGGTGTGAAAAAGCCACACTCCTGAGTGCCGTTGTTAAGATAACCTGAGTCCTCATATAGACAGTGTTACCTCTTGGAGAGACATCATGTAGACACCTCTTGGGAAGGTGGATTACCTAAACTGACAGGAGAACCCATTAGGGTAGGTAGTGTCACTACACTGAACTACTACAGCGGTGCAGCTATGCTGCTGTAGTGTTGTAAGTGTAGTCAAGCCCTCATTTAATGAATTCCCTGCCAGTGCAGGCCTGGGGCATTGGTGCACCTCGCTCCCTCCTAATCTCTGCCTGTATCACATAATAGTTTAGTTTCCTGTGGGCTGTAATATTTTGGTCTAATTTCAGTTTTTGGCTTTAGTGTGTGGGGTGTTGGAGGCCTGTGATATACAAGAGTTCAGACTGGATGATCTGCTGGACCCTTCTGGCCTTCAACTCTATGACTTTATGACAAGACCCACTATTATCCTCTCTTTGATGAACATCAGTGGTGAGAAGGGAAATCAGATGTATTGAGGACACTGGTTATAGTGTAGGTGAAACACTCTTAGGACACCTGAGTATGTGCAATTGTCAGAAGGCACGCAGAAAGGGTGAATTATTCTGCAAGAATACGAGTTCCATCCACACCAGAGTAGTTTGGATGAACCAGTTGCACATTAAGAAACAATGCTGGTTACTTATTTGTGAATGACTATATGTCTCTCCTTTTACACCTTTCTTTTTTCTAATCATTTATTTTTACCCAAGATCAGTCAAATCAAAGGCAGCATGTGGCTAAGGGATTTACATGGCTCGAGTGATTATTAATGAGCGACAGAGTCTCTCACTGCAGGGACATTGGTTCATATCTGGCCCAGATGGGAAAGTTGTTCAGCTTGATGGCTGTGCTATAACCCCTCTAAAAGGTATACGTGGTCTTAGTCCAATTCTTAGTGGCAAGGATGCCAAGAACTGAAGGAGCATAAAGACAAGGGAGCTCCCTCCAGTTCTAGATGTGAGGTGTATTTATCAGGGAAGCATGGGGGAAGCTTGTACTACCACTGCTCTTGCTGTTACCTGCTTTGTAAATTAAGAAAAACCTTCATTTCTTGGCACTTTCAATACTGCCCTTTTCTCCAGCCCTAAATCCCCTTTTAAAACAAAAAACCAGCATCTGTCTTTCACTGTGTTCCTTTGAACTTAAACACTCTCCTACGGTCCACCATTTTGTTGTGCCTACTAGAGAACATGCCACCTCTGTAATGTGCTTATCAAGTTGGGCAAGTGGAGATTACAGTTTCTTTCCATTCACAGAAATTTCCCTCTTATAAAACACTGGTAAAAATTCCAGACTTCTATCTGCTCGTGTGATCCTGAGATATTGGCTCTTCAGTAACTGAACAGAATTTAAAATGCCCCCTGTTAAAGCAGAGAGCGGCAAAGAGAAAATTGCAGTACATGATGTTTCATTTCTGGGTAGCTAAAATTATGTGTGAGTTACAAGCAAGTATATTATTCATCTCACTGAAGGGGGAAAGGAAAAGACCCTCATGAAGGGCAGACTTATTCTCTAGTTCTAGTTTGTCAGTTTCATCAATACAATGAGATTAAAACACCTTGTGAAACAGGCAGCAATAGCAGTTCAAGCGGTAGTGATTATTCTGTCAGGCAGATTCTTCTGTCAGTGACACCAGTGTAAATCTAGAGTAAATCTCCAGACTTCATTAGATTTACATCAGGGATGATTTTAACCCTGATCTGTTATGAAGTACAGGGTGTACAGAGTTCAGCAGTTTTAGTTTTCTCGAGTTCAGGGAGAAGCTAGGGTTTTGGTTTCATTCATGTGGGATTCTCTCACATTGAGTTTTACTCTGTTGTCAACTTTAGAGATTCTATCCTGAGTCTCACAGTATTTGGTGTCTTTGTGAAGCCCCAGCTCCCAGAGTCATGTGAATGCATGAGAATCTCAGATTTAATTTTAAGTTCTAGCCCTTGTGGTGGCAGAGAAAAGCTTCAAAATATGACCCGGGTGCATTGGAAAGACTCAAAAACCAGAAGGCAAATAAAAAGAACCCAAATATTTCTTTCTTTTTTAAATCTCATGCCAATTTTAGGGGGTCTGACTCATGATTTTTAATGGTTGATGTTAGCAATATTGGTTCTAGGTTTGAATGAACCCTAAACCTAAAACAAATCTCAGCCAAAGTTTTGTGAGTTTCCACCTGAAACCATAAACAAGCTCAGTTTTGAAACTTGGCCCAACTTCAGACCTAAGCCCAAGTTCAGTTACTGGAAAGTATAGATGGGACAAGCTGCAAAGTTTGGATACAGATCCAACTTTTTTCCAAAATTGGGGAGTTCAGAGGCAGCTTCACAGTTCAATTCACTAGAGAGACATGAGCTAACCAGAAAACACAGATCTAGAACCAGATTTTCCAAAGCCAGGTGCTTGTCAAAACCCAGTGGTTAGGAAAGCATCACTCACCCTCACCATCCCTGCTGGGGTCATGTCTTTCCTTTCCAAAAGCAGTAGGATTGCCCCTTTTGTCCACCCTCTAGCCCACCTCTTGGCTTCTTTTTCTTTCCACTGTCAGTTGATGATTTGTTTCCTCCTTCAGAGCCTCTGTTTGAATGTGTGCACATCTGAGTGAGCTGAGGAGAGAAAAGATGGTCAGGGCCAGGGGAGATAAGGCAAACGGTGGCTAGCGAGAAAGAGGAGAGGCAGTATGGTGGCAAGGAAAAGCAAGAGAAGGGGACTGGGGAAAAGACACTTCAACCCTTACATTAACACAGTCCATAGAAGCTGGGGTGAAGGATGCTATAGAAAACATGTGGTGTTTCAGCCAATACTAAACATTATTCTGTGTCATCAGAAAAGCAAATATTTTTCTTAGCTTAGCTCCTATATCATGCACAAAATTGCCTCACCAGGAGTACAGGTCAAGTGCCTTTATTTATTTATGGTAAGACAGCAAGCATGGCAAGAAGAGCCATTAAACTCCTGTCTTTCCATAAGAAAAGAGATTCTAGAGGAGTTAGCAGCAGAGTACTGTAGGTAGGTAGATTAGATGAGATAAAATAATAAGGTGAAAGGCATAGAAGAAGCAGCCTCTTATGAGTACAGTGAATCTTTAACATGTTCAGATTCTCCATAGATTGGAACGATTTTCTCTCTGGATATCTACCCTGTACACACACATATACCTCTCTTCTCCATCCCAAGCTACTCCTCTCTCCCTTCACACAGGCCTGGTCTACACATGACATTTAGGTTGTCATAGTGATGGCATTCAGCGGTGTGAAACCCCACCCCACCGAGCACCAGAGCTATATTGACCTAACCCCTGGTGTTCCTGAAGCAACAGAAAAGTCCGTTCCATCACTGTAGGTTGCTTCTACACTATGTGGTTATGCAAGCATAATTACAGCATTGTTGTTATGCCACTATAGTTCCTTTAGTGTACACATGGCCACAGTTTCACCATTATTATTGCAAGAGCTATCTCTTCTGCAGCTCCTGCCATCTGGAATTGCTTCTCTATAGCTTCATACCATCCATTCTCCTCTAATTTCCAATCTCAGCTGGAGATGTTTTCCCATGACTGTTCTGCTATCTGATTGCTTTAATTAAGAGGCTGGAAGAGATGACCTAAGGGTCTAATCATCAGGCTTGACACAGTTAGACTCCTGGACTCAGTGTCAGATGTTGGCAGGACTGCATCAGCCTTTCAGCCTTCTGAGGCAGATAAACAACAACATGCTGTTTGCTTTGTGGTAGGGCCTTTCATAGGAAAGTGTTAAAACAAATATTCTGTCTTCTCTGGGGGACATGAAACATCCCAAAGCACTTTTCATAAGTCAGGTTTTGCTTTTATGTCCTTGGCCAAAATTTTCCCAACAGCCACACCAGAGGTAGCTGCATTTTAGTGGTATTGAATTATTATATTTGTAAATTGAAAGGTGAACCTTTGGGTCAGAAGACATTCTATAAATATCATTACTACCTCTTCACTGTATAGGGCCAGTTTAAAAAAAAAAGTGGTACAGGTCTGTGCACACTCCAATGCACTGCTGCAGTTTGTGAGCATCATTTAGGTAACTGGGACCAGAGCAGAATCAGCAAAACAACAGGGAGACTATTTTCATGGAGCATCGAGCACCACACAAATTACTGACTTCTGCTGCATAGAATCTGCTTGGCTGTGGGTCATAGATTCTATACTGTTAGCAGTTAATGAAGAGTCTCTTTTAATTCAAGTGGTGTTTTGCTATGCTTTTCTGAGACCTTGAGGACCATTTAGGATGCATCACTCTCACAGACCCAGGGATCATGGGACATGATTTTACGTCTTAATGATTCTTGTTTGTTGTACAGAGGTGTGAGAGCTACAATAGTAGCCAAGCAGTGAAAGGTTAGTCTCTGTGATGGCCAAGCTAAACAGGATGCAGGCATTACTAAAATCCCACTACTGGGGCTCTGTGGGTAGAAGTTAAATCCCTCCTGCACCTTGTTTAACCTGGCTACATCTATGTAAGTAAGTAGTTACTATAGTTAATATATTGTCACTGTAACTGCAATGTAAGCCTCAAAACCAAACCTCTAGTCTCCTGGTTCTGTAGTGATGTTGCTATACTGTCACCTAGTGGTGAATGTGCAAGAAAAACAGTTGAATAAAGAACAAATGTTGGTACAGCACAGAGATGGGCAAGAAGAGGTGTTGGGATCTAGATCTATGGTTTTGGGCCAAGGTGTTCGAAGCACCACAGGCCTGGCAGGAGTACTCTGAAAAAATGAGGCTTACACACAGCTGTGAGTTATTGGCTTTACTGAAGGTTAGTGACCCAGCCGCAACGGGGACTCCAAGCATTGCAGTCACGGAGGCGGGGAACCCAGCACACCGGAGCTCTGCCTGGGACGGAGTCCAACGGAGGGGCAGACGGCCAGCATTAATAAGCACTACACAAAAACAGCTCATGAATATAGAATTAGGTACTTTTTAAAAGGGGTTTTTCGCTACCGGGCAAAGGGCCATGTGAAGCAGTTGTAACCAGCCGATGGCCGGTTTTAGCTGGGTTTCTATGACCTATAATAACCTATCAGCACGAGAAAGCGGAAGTTCCCTAGCTAGGCCATAACAAAGTCTTCCGCAGTCCACTACATATGGGTACAAATATTCACAGACAGTGAATTTCAAAATCACAGCAGGAATAGTGGTAGAAACAATGCATTTGCACACATGAGTATTCACACAAGTGCATATGCTCTCACTCAACCAAGAATCAATGCCATGTGACTTACTAAGACCAAACACATCTAAGAACACCCTGGAACATCTGGAGATTTGCAATCAGTCCACAAAGTAAAACATGCACAAAGATATTAGATGAATAAATTGAAATAACAGAGAAATCCCCATCTGCTCACGGACATTCTCCAGGCAGGGAAGGAGTTTAAATTCAGCATATAAACTTCTGGCATTGTATTACTTTTTAAAAATTCACTTGTATAATGCTTCAAATATACACAGCACTTTATAGGTATACCACAGGGCACTTTCTCCCCTTTACCTTTTTTTTTTTTTTTGGTATAGACCCTGCTCCCCCTATGCCTGCTTTGTTCCTCCGCTTTCTGTGAAGCACAGATCCTGCTGGGCCTGGAGGGATTAGTGTGCCAATCCCCTTTTAAGGGTAGTGTAGTTGCCACACCAGTGCAAAAAACAGGAATTATGGCTGGGTTTCTTTGGGGGACTTCAGCTGCAGCCCCTTCTAATGCATCTGGCAATAACCAGGGCACAATCTAACTCTATAGCAGGCAATACAGACAGACCTAGCTGGCTCATTTAGGGAAGGGATGCTGTGGGGATGTTACTGGGGAGACGAGGAGGTGCTGTCATATTTCTGTGCACATGGAGGAGGTCAGCCAGGACAGGAAAATTCTGACATCTTTTATTTTTATTTTTTTTCAGTTTTTAAAGCACAAATTATTCCCCTAGTTACCTTTAGCCAATGGAATTCAGGCCTGGGCCTTGGGTAAATGGCACAGAAATTAGCCTGAAATACAAATTAAGAGAATGTGTCTCTGCCAGGTGGGATTATTCATATTTTATGAGTCCAAATGTACTTTGCATGTTACAGCTTGTGTTCCCATTAACTCCCAGGCATGAAGGGAAATGTGCAAACACTGACGGCAGGCTGCAGACAGACTGTGAAGTGTGTCCACTTCAGCTGAAGTGTGGATCTGTCAGCTCACTAGGCTAAAGATGGCACTTTTTGAGCAGTCAGTTACTGGCTGACCATCATAGCCCTGGCACAATGTATCTGTGAGGAACCTGGGTTCTGCCATTGTCATTTTATTCCTTTTTTTAGGGCATGATCCTTTTCCCACATAAAGAAGTATCAAACTGAATGGTCTAGGCCCTGCCACTCTGAACCCCAGAAAGGTTTGGATTCAGATCCATCTCTGTATTTTCTATACTCAGACACTAGCCATATACTTTGCATGAATGACTTAGTTCAGTTTAGATTAGGGGAAATGACCAACAAGGAGTAAAGTCCTCTTAGGAGAGTGAAGCATGCACATCTCCTCAGTGACAGACTACAGCTCAGAGAACAAAATGGCCACTGTCTGTGTTTTTTGAAATATAACCATGCAGCAGAAAAGAAAGGCATCACAGTCTCTTATCAACATACATCACAAACTTTATACAGCATCTTCATCTTGAAAGATCACCAAGCACTTTACAAACAGTGGGACCCAATTGTGAAGTCTTTACTCATTTTTTACTCAACCAATTCATGTCAATGGGATTTTTCACTAAGAAAAGATTGACTGAGTATGTTCTTCAGGATTTGGCCCAATCTATGTGTTAATATATTTATGTCTTTATTATAAAGTGTTGGACCTATAAACCCCTAATAGTGCATTAGGCAGGTCTCTGAGGTATGTAGGCCATTTCTTCCCATGTGATAGTGCAGCAGTTGAGATCAGTAAAATCTCTTAGACTAACACATGATTTAACTGAGAGAGGGCTGCTGACGGGATTATAACATTACAGTTTATGGGAATCAACTCAATCTACACTGTGGGGGGGCTCTTGGGGAATGTGTGACTAACCCAAGAGAAAAGGAGTTGTCACTCTTCTAAGAACATGGGACAGAACATCAGCTCAAGCTGGATAATCATGCAGGGAGGGAAACCAGTAATAAAGGGCTAAGAGCAGCAATCGAGAATGGCTGCTGGGCAAGTGCTGTGACTGGCAGCTTTTTTGCGATTTCCCTGTGACTTTAATTAGACACCTCAAAGTCACCTACATTTATGAGAATGACAGAGGTAACTGAAAGAAGCCAAGCATCTCATCAACAGACATATCAAGAAGAATAATCAAGGCAGCTGAAGCAAATCTGGAAGCAGCTGAGCATTTAAGGTCAGGAAGGACCAAAATATGGTGACGCTGTGCATGAAATCTAGAGATAGAAAGAATGAATTACTTTGCTCATGTCAAGCATGTCACATCTCATAGCAGGGAAGAGGGCAGGTCAAAAATGGATAATAATAAATCTAGTATTTTCCCGTTAATATTATCTTAACAGCAGCTTTGACATCAAGAGATTCCAAAGAGCATGGGTGGTGGATGGATGGATAAGAATCACTTGACACTGAAGGTAGCCATCTTGTATGTGAAGTGTGGTAGGTGTTTAATGGTGACCTCCTACATTATTCAGAGAAAGTAAAGAAAAATATATAATTTGAGTAAATACATCCTGCTTCCCTAACTCCCCTTTTCACTTTCAGTTGGTAGTCCATCGCCGATGATGTTGACAATATTGTCACAGTTCTCATATATGGCTATGGAATGCATCCGATGAAGTGAGCTGTAGCTCACGAAAGCTTATGCTCAAATAAATTTGTTAGTCTCTAAGGTGTCACAAGTACTCCTTTTCTTTTTTGCGAATACAGATTAACACGGCTGCTACTCTGAAACCTGTATATATGGCTACATATATGACTCTGCAGTCCAAAACCTGATGCACAGAGTTGGCCACACTAAGGACTTGGGAAGTCTGTATCTATGATGTTTGATGATGCAGCTTTGTGGTGCCTTTCACATGCAGCCTGGAGATAATTTTGTTGATCCCACTCAAACCTGTGACATGCTGATCTTGCCAGAGACTGCCAGTGAGTCCTGTTCTTAGCCATTTGCTCAAGTTCTTTGGGACTTATAACAGCCCACTCAAGACTGCTCTTCAGATTATCTTTGAAGTGCTTATATGGATGACCCTTCTTTCTTTTGCCCTGACTCAGCTCCCCATACAAAATCTGTTTTGGGAGACAGTGGTCTTCCATTCTTATGACATGCCCAGTCCACCGCAGTTGTGCTCTCAGTAACATTTCCTCAATGCTGGTTGTGTTTGCTCTCTCAAGGACCTTAATATTGGTCACTCTGAACTGCCAGAGAATACTCATTATTGAGCAGAGAGAGCACATGTGAAATTGCTCAAGCTGTTTAATGTGACATCTATAAAGAATCCACATCTCAGATCTGTATGGGAGAGATGTTAGAACCACTGCACTGTAGATCTTCAGTTTGGTGGAGAGATAATGTTGTGTTGGTTAAAAACTTTTGTTTGAAGTTGGCCAAGGGCCTGGCTGGCTTTAACTAATTCTGGAGGAGATTTCCTTATCAAGAGAGCTGTCACTTGAGATGGTACTGCCCAAATACTTGAACTATCCACATTTTTCAAGTGTATGCCTTGAATGAAGATGGCCGGTACTAGGGCATTGGAATGAGGTGCTGGTTAGAAGAAGACCTCTGTCTTCCAGAGACTGATGGTGAGGCTGAAGAGCTGGGATGCTTCAGAAATATCTATCAACGTGATCTCAAGCTCATATTGTCTATGAGCCATCAAGGCGCAGTCATCTGCAAAAAGAAGCCTCTCCAGTGTTTTGGTCTTAGCACTGAATCTTCAAAGATCAAAGAGGGAGCCACTGAGTCGGTAGCAGAGGTATATCCCCTGATCCAAGTCCCTTGTTGCATGGCTGAGAACAGAAGCCAAGAACAAGTTGAACAGCACTGGAGCAAGTACGCAACCTTGCTTCACTCCATTTGAGATTTCAAATGCATCGGAAAAGTCACCACTGGTGAGTACTTGCACTGTCATGTGGTCATGGAACAGACGGATTATTTGTATGAACCATCTTGGGTAGCCCAGTTTATGTAGAATAGCCCATAGACTTTCTCTGTTGACTGTATCAAAAGCTTTGGTCAAATCGATGAAAACTGTATACAGGACCATGTTCTGCTCTAAAGATTTTTCCTGGACTTGCCTTACAACAAAGATCATGTCCATAGTGCTACGACCTGGTCTGAAACCACACTGCACTTCTGGCAGATTCTCCTCAGATATGTTCACAATGAGTCTGTTCAGAAGAATGCAAGCTAGTATTTTGCCTGGTGTACAGAGGAGAGCAATGCCTCTGTAGATTCCGCAGTCAGCTTTGCTGCCTTTGTTTTTGAACAGTGATACAATAAAAGCATGTTTCAGAGTAGCAGCCGTGTTAGTCTGTATTCACAAAGAAATAAAGAAAAGGAGTACTTGTGCACCTTAGAGACTAACAAATTTGTTGGAGCATAAGCTTTCGTGAGCTACAGCTCACTTCATCGGATCTCCACTCCATATGGCTAAATTCAGTGCCTTGCATAATGACAGATTTCAGAGTAGCAGCCATGTTAGGTCTGTATTCGCAAAAAGAAAAGGAGTACTTGTGTCACCTTAGAGACTAACAAATGTATTTGAGCATAAGCTTTTGTGAGCTACAGCTCACTTCATCGGAAATAATAGCATGTTTGAAGGCTTGTGGCATTTCTTCTTTCTCCCAAATGCTACTCAGGATGTCATGAAACACCTGGATAGCCTTTGGGCCTGCTGCTTTATACAATTCTGCTGGGATACCATCCTTTCCAAATGCTTTGTTCAATTGTCTGATGTTTTTTATAACTTCAACTGATGGAGGAATATCGAGATCCTCTTTGATAGGTTTCTCAGGTAAATGGTCAAGGATATGCCGATCGACTGGACGATCTATTGAGTAGACTGCTGAAGTGTTCAACCCACCTCTGTATGATTCCGTCCTTGTTTTTGATGAGGGTTGTGCCATCTGCCGAATTCAAGGGAGCTGTGTGAGATTTAGATGGTCCATAGACTGCTTTGAGAGAGTCAAAGAACATCTTTGCGTTGTTTGTATCTGCATAATGCTGGACTTCTGCATCTTTCCTCTCCCACCAGTCATCCTGCATTCTCCTTAATTCAGACTGGGCCTTGCTCTGTAGGTATTTAAACCTATATTTCTTCAAGATGGAAGTGAGCTCATTCTGCCATTCAACAAATGCTTTCTGCTTGTCACTTAGGCGTTTGGAGATGTCCTCATTCTCAATGAACCAATCCTGGTGTACCTTTTCTTTGGCCCCAGCACTGATTTAGCTGTGTCAATAATCACATGTGTAAACTGGTCCAATTTTTCTGATGGGTTGCCAGTGATTGGTGGGCATGAAAAAAGCTTGTCATCAAGTGACCGCTGAAAATGCATCTGATAGTTGGCGTGGCTGTGCTTTGCTATGTTGAAGGCTGTTCTATTAAATTTTGGATGCTTCCACTGTGAAGGGACTATATGCAGGTTCAGCACTGCTCTTACCAACCTGTGGTCTGTCCAACATTCTGCACCACTTATGGTTCCATTAATTCTGACATCAGGATGTCTTGTTGGGGAGTGATAACATAGTCAATCATGTGCCATTGTTTAGACCGTGGGGGCATCCATGTCATTTTATATTTATAATTTTGCCTAAAGATGGTGTTAGTGATGAGCAGACTGTGTTCTGCACATTTATCCAAGAGGAGGAGTCCATCGCTGTTCATCTTTCTCACTCCATGTCGTCCTATCACACCACTCCAGTGACTGCTGTATCTACCAACCCTAGCATTAAAATCTCCCAGGAGGATGAGTTTGTCACATGCAGGGGTTGATCTGATGATGGAGTCCAGGTCAGAGTAGAACTGCTCCTTGCTTTCCTCTGTGTTAGTCAGTGTAGGTGCATAGGCACTGATGATAGTGACATGCCGTAGAGGATTCAGGGGAAATCGAAATTTCATGAGCCCTTCATTCAGGCCAACAGGGAGATCAGGAAGTTGTTTCAGGAGTGATGTTCTTATGGCAAATCCAATTCCCTGGATCCTGTCTTCATCCACTGCTTTTCCTTTCCAAAAGAAAGTGTAATTACTCCTACCTCACTGATGGAAATCTTCTCTGGCCAATCTAGACTCACTCAGTGCTGCAATATCAATATTATAGCAGGCAAGTTCTGTGGACACAAGAGCTGTTCTTCTCTCAGGCCTTCATGCATTACCTCCATCCATAAGGGGGCAGACATTCCATGCTCCCAGGGTGAATCGTTTCTTCTGTATTGTTTTTTGACT
The DNA here is from genome assembly GCF_009764565.3 of Dermochelys coriacea. Taxonomy (NCBI): domain Eukaryota; kingdom Metazoa; phylum Chordata; order Testudines; family Dermochelyidae; genus Dermochelys; species Dermochelys coriacea. Next base: position 91,225,012 of record NC_050073.1, on the reverse strand, counting down.
GCTGTAGGATGATCTGCCAGTCGCAGTAGTCTGGCCCGATATTATGGGAAAGGCAACATTTAGGGCACCTTTTCTAGCCCTTTCCCTTAACAAGGGCGAGTGGTGCTATCCTAAAAAGGACTGCTCAGTCACCTAGGACAGCCACTAGTCTCAAGGCCGCCCACGTGCAAGATTGTGGCTACAACTGCCAGTGGTGATCCCCATGCCCCCATCGCCACAGGACTTGAATTAATGATATAATGTTAATGATTATGAGATTTGATAAAACAATGTTAATGGGATGAGAGCTGCGAGAAAACCTGGGCAGGAAATTTTTAAGTGAAAAAGCTGTTGCACAGGGGCAGTCCCATTCTCTGTGGAAGCCAGATTCCAGTGGCACAAAGAATTGTTACAGCTCGGGACGTCCTTAGCTACAGTGGGTGACCAGGACATCTTCCATGCATTGTCATGCTCTCCATGCCCCACAGCATGTTGCTGAATCGCCTTCATGGCCATTGAATCACAAATTGATTTCCTCCTCCCAGTCCACCGGAACTCAAATTAGAATTAAACTAAAACAACAAAATTTGCATCCCCCACACTTTCTAATCTCCAAGAGTAGCAGTGACACTCCATTGCTTAGGACATTTCAAGCAGAACTGGACAAAAACCTAGAAAATAGACTATAGGGAATGGGCCTGAACCAAAATCCCAGATTTGAACATTTGGAGTGGAGGGTTAGAATCAAAACCCAAGTCTGGATCTGAATTTCTCAGCTAGCTCCTATTTGTCTAATGGGTTAAATCCAGACTCTGGAGCTGAATATTTCAAACTTTGAGCTTGAAATCCAGAGCTTGATCCAAATGTGGCTCAGGCCTATCTCCGCACGGAATAATCCTGTTCAGTCCTGCAGAAGATGAACACCACTCCTGGAACCTAGAAATTTCACCTGTCCTGCTAGGGGTTTCCAGCCCTGCAGGATGAATTCCATTGAATAACAATGATTTCCTGTGAAAAATCCCCTGCCCCTGCCCCAATCCCACAGCACAAGGTGCATTGTTAAGTTCCACAGCTCAAGATGTCCCGTTGAGTGTTCACTGACTCTGATTTCTGTGATTCTCTGAGCAGGGCTTCATGCCCTGTGTGGGCCAGAGGCTCTGCAGGGATTCTCAGTTCCTTCAGCAGGACTCATCCTTCATCCAGCATAGAGATTGGATGCTATGCAGTATGCAAAGCAGAGGGTCACAAACTCAATGATGAGAATAAAAATATAGGCCAGCCCCCCAGCTGGTGTAAGTCAGCACTACTGACATCAATGGAGGCTTGCCAATTTCTGCCAGTGGAGGATCCATCCCAAATATCGAACAGCTGCCTCATTTGCTGAGCACTCCCTACCACAATGGGACAATGATCTTGCATTAACAATAGATTTTGTGATTAAAGACTATCTCGTAATGCACGTGAAAAAAGGGGCAAAGTTAAGGTTATACAGACAGGTCTGACTTTGGCATTTTCTTACTTTTGAGCACTTCATTTTGCAACCTGAACATTCTTTCATGTTTTTATGGAGAGAGAGAGAGAGAGTGTGTGTGTGTGTATGTGTCTCTGTGTGTGTATGCATATGTGAGTCACTGTCATTAGTGGATGCCGGTTACCTTACTACTTATTTTCCAATCTCCTCTTAAAAGCAACTGCATTATGTTCACATATGTTTTAAAAATACAAAAGCATCAAACAAAGGTTTGTAACTGAAAGTAATAAATAATTCAACTGCAATTTTTTTTAAATGGACCATATTTCTCTTTCCCTTTGAGCTGGGACTGAGAATAATCAGGATTTCCCATAAAACTATGTGAAAAAATGAAGAACAGGAAAGCCAAAAGTGCTTCCCCAGCCCTTCCGAGAATTAGACACACAGCTCCATCAGCAGGAGGGCTTGCTGTAGTAACACTTAGCCTGCATCTGAAAGCTTATTTCAAATAGGAGTTTTAGTTTAAAGGGCACTAGAAAAACTGAAGATAAAATTAGTGGGACATCTACAGAGGAAAAATACGATCTACACAACCTCCAGAAAGATAAGATATTTAATAATAACAACAATATCACATATTTTATAGTCACTTTCATCCCAAAGGATCTCAACATGTTTTACAACTGTATATATACAGGAGTCACTTCATCCTACACTGCAATGCTGCCACCACTTGGGTGGAACACAACAGCACAAAGCAACACTATGTAACACTTTAGGACAGAAGGAGGCAATGAATGGGGGAGGGATAGCTCAGTGGTTTGAGCATTGGCCTGTTAAACCCAGGGTTGTGAGTTCAATCCTTGAGGGAGCCATATGGGGATCTGGGGCAAAAATTGAGGATTGGTCCAGCTTTGAGCAGGGGGTTAGACTAGATGACCTCCTGAGGTCCCTTCCAGCCCTGATATTCTATGAATGCTGTATTCATTTGAAATCTCAGGAGGAGTTTAGCAAGATAGGCCAGGACACTTGGGTTAAACTTGCTTACTCTTGGGCAAATGCTGTGAGACGTTTAATGACCAAAACTGGTCAAGTCTTACATCTCAGGTGAAAAAGAGATGGCACCTCCCCCCAGCAACTTAACACCATGCTGAAGAGTTGGTTCATCATTGCCAAATCTCGTGATTTTTATAATGAGTCTCAGGCATTTTAGTGATTTCTTAAAACTCCAGGTGCTGGAATATTGATATTACATGAGAATCTCAGCTTTCATTTTAAAAAAGTAAGTTTCTAGCCCTCATAGTTGCAGAGAAAATCTTAAAAATGGGAACAGGTGCACCCCAAAGGCTCAGAAAGCAAATTAAAAGAAACCAAAATTTATATATTTTTTTTAAAATCTCATTATCTTTAAGTCAATCTCATGATTTTGGGGAGGAGCCAGACTCATAATTTTTGAACAATTGAGCTTGGCAGGACTGCAGAGGCTTCTCCTTTGCAGTTCCTACTTTTTTACCCCTAGATATGGGTTCCCCAGGACTGAGCTGAGAAACATGGGCAGGCAAGAGAAACCTACTGCTGTGCTGTCCTGTGGATAAACAGAGGGGCATTAGTCCCCAGAGCTGTTTACTGACCTTTCATCAACAATAAAATTCCCTTCAACTGTTTTTAAAAGAAGAAATGGCCATGGACAGCAGACAGAATTTGGTCTTAAATTTCTTCTTTAACCTCTGTTTTGATTGCTCAGCTGGTCTTGATAACATGATGCTTACAAATTCATCTGACCCCTTAGCATGTAGTTATTTAATAACAGCACAGTGATTGAGTGTCTGAAGTTATCTGAGCCAGTGCAGTGAATTTCTAAGATGAAATGAGCAAAATTAGCAGTGGGGGCAAAATACCTTTGACTGTGGAGGGATCATTAGAACAGTTCCTCTGAATAAACTGATACACTTGGACATTATAAAATGTGTTAACACTGTTAAAATGGCCCTTTTGTGTAGTCTTTAGAGATGTCAGGGAATGAATGGGTCATGGAGACTTAACTACCCATTAATGCTGCCTAAGTACATTGTGTTTGTAATGTTGTAGCACTGGCAGCCTAGTGGGCAATCCCCTCTGCTGCAGAAAATAGAGTACAGCAATCTATTTAAAAGTATTTGTATGTAACAAGGAATCTGGTGGCACCTTAAAGACTAACATTTATTTGGGCATAAGCTTTCATGGGTAAAAACCACTTCTTCAGATGCATCCAGATGTGGATACAGACTAACACGGTTACCCCCGATAGTTTGTATGTAGACACAAACCATGTTTAGAACCATACTATGTTGCTAAGTTGAAAACTAGGGCCCTGATCTTGCAATGACCATGATGGCGGAACCCTGTGCCCAGCTGGAGACCCAATGAAGTCTACAGGACCCTGGGCAGGTGCAGGGATCTGTCCTCATGGAGTTCGCTGCAGGATCAGAGCCCTCATTAGCAGGTGTAGCATAGACAGGATACTGATGTCACTTCACCCCAGCAGAGGTTCTTCCAGGAAAAGGCTAGAGGCACATTGACTAGGATAGCTCAGGGGACTTGCACAGCCACTACTCAGGGTGTAGCTGGATTATGAATAAAGAAAAGACTCTCTGCCTCCAGGCCTGTTAATTGGCACTCAAATTCATTCAGAAGTAAAGATTTAACCAATCACATCTGGATGGGACCAGTTATTCCATGTTCAGAAGGCCTGGAACTCTGCTTGAACAGAATGAGGAAGCTTCTAAGCTTTGAGCTCTGCCAAATGTTGCTGCATTTTTCTTTTCTTTTTAAATCTGAGAACTTGTAAAATAAAGTTGTTGAAACCACCAGCCAGAGAAAAGCATGGCCTGTAAATCCCAGGTCCTGCAAGAAATTTGGTTTTGCTACTAAGGTTGACACCTGGAGAGATCCCAATTCAAGGCCTGCTGTTGCTGCCACTTCTTCCTGTGGTCTCCATTCCAAGAGGTGCAGATTGACAAATGATCAGGCCTGACCGATCATTTGCAGAGACATTCACATGTTCTCATGACAGGCGGGAGGCCCAGCCCAATCATTTTGTGTCCCTCCATGGAATCCAGCTTCAGTTCTGTTGCTTTTCACACACACAAAAGGATTTTTTTGGATGAGGAGGGCTGTGCGATGGAAGGGAACTGCTTTTCTCTCATATGCTATTGCTGTCTTCAGGTTTTACTCTTACTCCTAGCTTCAAAAATCTGTCATGTACATGGATGTTGATTAGCCCTTGCTTGGGATTTTATTAGGATTATTATGATTATTTTTAAAAGACTTTGTAAGTGAGAGGAAAAGCTTTCAGTTCTGAGCGGTGTCTGTACAGTGACAAGCCATTCTCCTTCAGGGACGCATGGCTGTAACATTCTTCTGCGAGATGGATGGCTGATCCTTTATGTCTCCTTAAAAAAAATATACGCCAGGGAAGTAAATAAACCTCCATCTCAAGCTTGTCTGTGGTGCTCTGCTCTGCTGACTGATTATTATTTTAATTGGCTGGTGAGTTCACAACAGGAAAACCTTAAACATGGCCAGCCTGTGGAGAATGTTAAGAGAGGAAGTTACTTGCGGCATCTCTGCAAAGTGTGGAGCCACTCTGCAATCTGGCACATTTGCTTAATGACTTACTTTTTTTGTATTAACTTCTTCATTCTTCTTTCACCCTGACTACTTCTCCTGTCGGAATGCCAGGTCAAGGCATACATGGGAATGGGGGAACACTTGGAGCAACTGGCCATTACCCAGATTTCAGTATTTACCACACTACAAAGCCTTGGGGTCATGCTGGCTCCTGGACGCACACATTACCACAGCAGCCAATATGTACAGAAATCCAAGCACATATAATACACCCTCTGTAATCCAATGGTATCAAAGGAGAAAATGCCACTGCTCTGGACTCTGATGCTTCTTCATGCTTTGTTTGGCATTTCAATACCAAAGTGATAGGCACCTTATAAAATGATCACAGGACCATTTCAGTGGGGGATGAACTAATTCATAGATTCTAAGGCCGGAAGGGACCATTGTGATCATCTAGTCTGACCCCCTGTTAATACAGGCTATAGAACTTCCCCCAAAGTAACTCTAGAGCATATTTTTAGAAAACATCCAGTCTTGTTTTAAAAATTGTCAGTGATGGAGCATCCATCATAACCCTTGGTAATGATTAATGTTAGGATCCTTGTGATGAAATGTGTTAGGTATATAATATAAGAAAGGAGAAGCTAATACTAGAGAAAAGTGTGAAGTTTGTGGCATCAGGTGTACAGAGTTCAACATCATCCTTCCTCTCTTTCCCTTTTCTCTCCCTTTTCCTCACCTCTCCCTCTTCTTGCCTCCCTCCCTTTCATGCCTAGGATTCATCGTCCCATTTCTCTCCTCTGCATTCCATCTCTCACTTTCCCCAATTTCCCCCTCCTCTTCTCTTTACCTTCTCTTGTTTGAATTTATCTCCCTTTTAGGACACAGCCACTCAATGATGATCTGTCATAGAAACTTGACTAGGTTGCCATATTTCATCCAGTATAGCACAAAGTATAGAAGGAAACAGACACAAAGGCAAAATTTAAGCACCCATGTAAGCTAATATTAAAATCATAGGGTATGTCTACAGTGAAGCTGGTGATATTTCCAGCTCAGGGGAATATACCCATGCTAAAACTAGACATATATCCAGAGCGGCAGGAGCCGCTAGCTACCCAAGTACGTACCAAGGATTCAGATAGGATTGTACTTGAGGCAGCTAGCCCACCTCACTGCTAGTGCTGCCATAGCTACCCTGCTATTTTTAATGCACTAGCTGGAAATTACACCTCCATTGGAAATTACACCTCCAGTTCCAATGTAGATATACCCATAGACACAAAAATCTTGCTGTTGAATTGCATTTTCCTAGCTATCCTGTGCATTAATGAAATTATCCTTCAATGCAGAAATATCCACTGTAGCAGCATATGGGATAGTGTATAGGTGATAGAGCATTTCCTCTCCAAAAAAAATTTGTTGATTTTTTTTGTTGGGTCAGACGGAAATTCAGAAAATGGCAGTTGGAGACTTTTTCCAATATGATGGCGCCAAAACCAAACAGGGTTTGGGGAGCACCCCAGCCTAGCTCTTTGGGTTAGTTGTCAGCATTGCAGTTGGGTTGCATGGACAGTGGCCAGAGCAGACAGCATACTGAGGCGTTCAGATTCCAATGCCTGATTAGATCCCTAACTAATAAAAGGATCTGTGAATTTTTTCTAAGGTTTTTTATACAAGAAAAATTCCTAGTCAGTTTCACTGCAGGATGAGAAGGGGACAAGCATACTACTCCTGTCATGTTTTTTTGTGCTGTTGTGCCTGTCTGTGCATATGCCAGGGACAGGCAGCATATAGGTTGCCAACATCCCGCTTAGCAGATGTCTCCAGTATATTTTGACATAAAAAGACATTAGCTTTTTTGGGCTGGCTAATTGCTTTTATTAAACAACAAACAAAATCTCACCAACTAACTTTGTAAAACTGAAGCAGCTTTTAACCAGACGAAGCAAGAGGTAGGAGGTTCTTTCATTATTGTACCAAATAAATCAGAATACAGGAAGGCAGATACATAGTAGGTGTTAGCTGGTGTCACCCATGAAACAGTTATGCTGGGTGGGTATACTGGACTAAGACCTTCAGCAGTCACTAGAGGGAAACAGGATGAATATATAATTTAAAGGAGGAAATACTGTCACTTGTATACTATTACTTTGAGTCCCTTGAGAGTTATGTTAACACACTTAATCAGGCTGGCATTCCCTTCGGTAGAGGAAGAAGTTTATACACATTAAGGAAGGGTAGAGATCACGGAAAATTATTTATATTGTAATAATATTCCTTGTGAATGTCACCTTTTCTCATTTGTGAATTGTCTGCAAAACTAGCCTGATTCCTGCAAGTGGATCTATTCTTTATAATTATCTCCAAATAGCTTGGATGATGAACAATTTTCAGCCTTAAGGACTGTTTGTGAACTGTTTGATTTTATATTTGCCACTCTTAACCACAATTCCTGGTGTGTGATGGTCACCTAAGTCACATGGTATTGTTTCTGCTCCCTTATTGAATAACTCCTTTTAAACTAGAAAACAACAACACAGAATTAATCTCTAGAACTGTTTTATCTTGTGCTGAGAAATTGCTCTGGCTTGTGGGAGCTTTTTAGAATTGACCATTTCCCTTAAGAGTGCTTTATTACTTATTATCCAGTATGGAGTTTATTGCATCTTCCTTTTAAGTATTTGGTATGGCCACTCTAAGATACTGGAGACCAAATGCACCACAGATTTGATCAATGGGGAAATTCCCATTTTCCTATGTGTCTGAGAATAACAAAGAATTTGCAGGAGAATATTCTTTTGTGCTAAGATTTGTGAACCTTTCAGGATTTGCAAACAGTTCACAAATGTCTGGTGGCCAGCTAAATACTTGAAAATAAGGAATCCTAGCAACTCAGCACTTTTATTTGCTGAGATATTGATGTCTCTGTTTTGTTCAATCTTTAGCATGCACAAACCTAGCTCTCAGATTGGCAAAAATATTTATGAATCAGTTTTTTCAATATCTGGCCATCTCTAGATGATGGACAGACAAACAATGTATTGTGATGTTGTTTTTAACAATATGCACAAACACATGTCCAATCAGAGGCTACATTTTGCAGGACTATTCCCTATGTCATTCCTGTTAGAAGTTTTCTAATTTCTTTTTTAATCTATTCTCTGCACTGATGGTACCTCAACCACCTCCACTGGGGAGCCTGTGCCACTGTCTCAATTGCACTTGCCATTCAGAATTTTTTCTTCTTGTCTGAATAAAATTTTCCATTACTTGGTTTCAGGCTTCTTGTCCTACCATTTTAGGAGAGTGAATAAATTCTCTTCTCTAATTTGGATTACTATCTAGTTATGTTATGGATGGATTGCAGAGATGGCCACAGGGAGAAAAAGAGAAGAACTCAAAATAGCTGGACAACAACACATACCTTAGTGGTTCATCAAAATCACACCTTTTGGACTTGATTGACTATTATTAATTATTATTTATTAGTATTATCATACAGCCTTGAAGCCCTACATGGAAACCAGTACCTCTTTGTGTCAGGGGCTGTACAAACACAGAACAAAAAGACTGTTCCTTAAGGAGTCTGTTCTGTCTTCTTCTCCATTACTAATGATCTCTCCACATTAAATACTGTGATTTCCTTCAGATGACAACTGAAGCTCACCCTGGCAGAAAAGTGGAAGGTGACCAGAATTGTTTGTCTGCATTGTGCTTGCTTCCTGAATAACAGTACTGGAAAGGATGTAAAATGCACTTGACATAGACTCTCCCCCTGGATAAGGCTGGTGGATGTTTTTACCTGGGTCACTGCTTATCCCATAAAGTTGGTGTTACAGCCCTGTCTCCCTTACATCTTTTAGCCCAGAGTTCAGTAGTATGCCTTCAGATATTGAATTTTAGAGTGAGAGGCTTTGTGGACATCATTCCCCAAGTACACCTTATGGTGGGGAAGAGGGGAGAGAGGGGGCTTTGAAGAGAGAAGTTACAAGAAAGCAGCTTTGTGGATAAGGTCGGGAGTCCTCATGGGACACTCGGGCCCTCCCATAAGACTTCTAGTTCCACCTCACCCTCATCCGTTAGCAAGGATCTTATTGGAATGATTCTGAGTGCAGTGTAGTCAGGAGACTAAATCCTATTCAGAAAATGAAAGGCCAAAGGTAAATGTGCTAGGATGCCCCACCTTCTCTAGACCAACCCTCCCCAAAAGGAAGCTCAGGACATTCAGCATTAATCCTAATGAATTTCCTTTGGATCATATCAATTAAAGGTAGAAAAGACTTAAGTAATTTATCTCTTTATCTTCCTTCCCTCTGCCCAGCATAGCATTGTTCCTGAGAGTCTATTCTCTGGAATGGTACATTTTTTAAAAACAGAACTAACATTAATTCTTCAGGTCTTTATCCAATCTAGTTCTAAATATCCCAGAAGTTGAGACTTCCATTTTTTTCCCTTGGGAGATTATTCCATAGCTAATAGATTTAACCATCCATCCGGAATCTAATGCTCTGTGGAGTAAAAATGTAGTGCAGGAGTGAGGGAGAAGTGTATCTAACTCCCCAGACAAATTAATCTCCAATGTATTTCATTTAATATTCTTGTCTCTTTTTCCTCAAAAGTGAATCACTGAATTTATCTCAGTGACTTTTTTCTGCTGCATGAATGTTCAGCAATAGGATGGAGGAGTATAAATCGCAAGCCCAGAAAAATGAATAAAAACAGTTTCAAATCATTAATAAAGGAGCCCTAGTTTTATTTTCTTCACATGCTCCATAATCCTTAGAAACAACCTCATATGCAGCAAAGTGTTTAAGCATGTGCTTTTCTTTAGTACATGTTAAGTCCCACTGAAGTACATTGTTCTTCAGATCTTCATTCAGGCTACATGAACAAATAATCTTATTTGAGTTAATGGACTCTTTGACCTAGCACAGCCCAAATGGCTTGATCCCTGTTAGGATATAGATATTCAGGCCTGTCTGTAAAGGCCTATACTCTAAGAATTTAGGTGTATTCTTATCACTTAGCTAGTTATAGAGGTATAAAAGAAAGAATCAAAATCACTGTCTGCTTGTGTTAGGGCCTTCTCTTACTGTGACAGTCTGAGGCCCTGTGCTTAGGCTAAGGCCTTTGGCTAAGCAGCAGAGGCAGCCATAAGCTGGGAAGCGACCGGTCACATCCTCACATTCCAAACTAGTCACATTGAAAGAAGGTGCTATTGGGCTGTTAGGAATACAATCCTCTCCTGATAATGCCGATCACCTCCAGAGAAAGGGAAGTGCCTAGAAGATGTAAAAGGAAACTTAGTTTGATAGCATCCTGTCTGGCAAGAACTCACTTATCAATAGCTGTGATGTGAAATCCTTATTTCTGTGTTTGTTCTATCATTGTAGTCCCTATTTCCCTATTGTTTGTCTGTGTAATCTTTGTCTGGGTCTGTGATTGTTTCTGTCTGCTGTATAATTAATTTTGCTGGGTGTAAACTAATTAAGGTGGTGGGATATAATTGGTTAAATAATCATGTTACAATATGTTAGGATTGGTTAGTTAAATTTCAGTAAAATGATTGGTTAAGGTATAGCTAAGCAGAACACAAGTTTTACTATATAGTCTGCAGTCAATCAGGAAGTAAGGGGGGAAATGGGAACAGGGAATGGGGTGGGGAAATTGGACTCATGTTTTGCTAAGGGGGGAAATGGGAACAGGGACACAGGTAAGGCTCTGTGGTGTCAGAGCTGGGAAGGGGGATGCTAAGGAAGGAAACTGGAATCATGCTTGCTGGAAGTTTACCCCAATAAACATCAAATTGTTTGCACCTTTGGACTTTGGGTATTGTTGCTCTCTGTTCATGTGAGAAGGATCAGGGAAGTAAGTGGGTGAAGGAATAAACCCAATAACAATACCCATCTGCCCTACCCCTGTAAGAAATCTGCCAATGAATGATGGCTAGACTGAAGGCAGGAGGGGATAGCTGGCACAATATTTATAATATTTTAATTACATATGACTATAGCTATATCAAATTGTCTATATTTTATGTTACCTTTCTCCTCCACCCTGCATATGGCACTTTTCTTAGGCTGGAAGCTCTTTGGGGCAGGGGCCACATCTGCCTGTATTTTTGTACAGTACCTGGCATAACAGGCCCAATCCTGATTTGAGCTTCTGCCCACAACTGCAGTAGAAATAATAATAATGCTAGTGGGCACAAAACCCTGGCTGTGCAATGGTAGTTAATTACTTCTATTTTGCCGCCAGCCATGCTCTCAGGAATGATTACCTTGTGAAATGTCCACATCAGATGTGAAGCCAAGAACAAAAAGAGGCTTCTGGAATAAAGGATTACTACAGAAAAACTGCGAGGGTTATGAAAAATAATTTCCTCAGTCTAACTATTAGAAAGAAAGGCAGAAATTTACATTTTTAATTATACTAAAAATGTACAGCCACTGTATTACAAGGGTGATTAATCTGACTCAGAATCTGAGGAAAGAGAGAGAACATAATAAAATAATCCTGTATTGCCATGGACAAGAAGGTGCATGCTTGTGGTAAGCTTAATAGCATGTGACTAGAAGCAACCCAATGGCACACAGCAAGACTGTTTTGATTTATCTCAGAAGGCATCAAACACTAATACAGGAGATCACTTTCCAGAAGAGCTGGGTGAGCAATTCACAATGAACAATTTAATCCCCAATTGTAGCTCTTTTCCTACTCACACTCTATCCACAAACAGGTTTCAGAGTAGCAGCCGTCTTAGTCTGTATTCGCAAAAAGAAAAGGAGTACTTGTGGCACCTTAGAGACTAACACATTTTAAAAGTACTCCTTTTCTTTACCCACAAACAAAGTATGATTATTACAGATTTGTTGGCTACTTGCAGTTGTCTGACCAAACATTTTGTTCAAATAAGTGTGAGCTTCTGGCATTCTGACTCAGCGTATTTGAGAAGCCCAATCAGAGCAATGTGACTGGTCAACTAAGTCACATGCTGTAGTTTCCATTACCTAACTGGATAATCTAACCTTTCTATACTACTTCTACTGCTTCTTGTTTCTTGATTAAACAACCTCAGCTACAGGCCTGAAATTCCCTCTCCCCAAATAGTAGTACAAAAAAACTCCAAAAAACCTGTGCTCCCACTCACGTTCATGAAAGTGAATATACCAAACCAAAATTTGACTTAGGAGTCACTGAAATGTTTCTGGATTATTTTTTAAGCCATTTGCCCAACCTTATTTTCAAGCAAAGAAGACAGTGGTAGAAAAATTTTGCATGTACTCTCCGGTGTTGGACAGACAAAACTAATTTTGTCACATCTGCTCATCACTTCTTGGCACCCTCTGGCTCCCATCTCATTCTCCTGTGATTTTCCACAACAAACCTAGTTTTTATTAATCCAGATACAAAACATCTCTCTGTCTTAGCAAATCTCCTGGAAGATTCTGTTTGTGACATATAGGACCTCAGGGACAAGATTGCATAACATTTTGTTTAACTTACTTTGATTTCAAGATACACACCTAGGGACATGGTGGGAAAGAAATGGAGGAACCTGAGAGGGATTTTCCTTTTCCACAGTACCCATTCCTACAATGGGCTGAGCATCAATTCCCACTGAAACTAACAGGAGTGGAGAGGATATACCACCTATCAGTAGTTGTGCTGCAACTTCACTAGACCAGGCTGAAAGTGTATAACTATCTTTCTAATAAATTCTCACATAACTTATTTCAGAAATCTTACCAAATGACATGAGCTGGATTCTCTACTCCTTATTTAAGCAAATCTCCCAGTCTTCATTGAAAGTTTTGCCTCATTAGGGAATGAAGGATCAGACCATGTACTGAAGAAAATTGCAAAAAACACAACAGAAATTTGCTTTAAACAGAGATTTACTGCCATTTTCCCCCCGACTGTACTGATCAGCAGGAACAAGAGAAAGAGAGAAAGAGAACAAGAGAAAGCAGTGGAGTTCTGCCAGAGATTAAATTGCCCTTACCATTGTGATTTAATAACACTAGCAGTTAAATGGTCCCAAGCAGTTTTTGTCCTCATTAAGACAAACAGGAGAGTTCATACTCCTGCTGCTATCATGGTTTAAGGCACTTTTCTCCCCGGCTGAGAAGTTAAGGAGAAGCAGGGCATGGGTGATGCAAAGGGCTCCAGACTTTCTTTTTAATAAAAGAATGTCAGGATTCAGCAGAAAACAGCAAAATTTGTGAAAAGGCCCTTAAACATTGCTAAATCTGTAATTTTATTGTGCTTGTGATTTTCTAACCTTCCTGGTTGTAACCTGACAACAGGCGTTGCTCCTCCTAATGTATGCTGGGAAGTTGCTAATAGAGTAGAGCACACAAGGCAATGCATAGATCCAAGACATTCGCGATATGATATAATACTGATGCTGAGTTGACTGAGGTTACAACAAAGTTTTCTTGCCATGGTTAAATCCCTAACATTGTCCCCCAAAACAGACAAGGGCTCAGTCATGGCGAACATGAGAATAACCTTGCAGCCTGTGCACTCTGGGACCCACACCAGGTGCAGATCAAACCTGGACTTCATGGCACTGCCTGAATTGACTCCGCACTGGAGTTGGCCACTCTGGAGATGCGTTGATCAAGTGGGACTACATCACTGGCCCCAAGACCTGTGACGGTGGGAGAGAGCCTCAAAAGATGAAGTAAACTGCCATGTCAGCTGCTTGAGCATGAATACTCTTCCAGTGACCAAGCAGAGTGCAATGATCTGGCAATTGTATGTGCTAGGATGTGATGGTAAGCAATATGAGGTCACAACAAGAAGAAGACCTGACAGCTGAAAATATATAGCTCTCTTATTGCATCCTACTGTAGCTGTGAAAATGGGGCTTTTTGCCCACTTTCTGGCAATGGAGTTTTTCCACATCAGATTGTTAATACAGCAGAAAAGAGGCAGAAAGAGAGAGGGAGAACTGTGTTTGGGCTGATACATTTTGAGAGCTTCATGTCATGTAGCATTCACATTTACCAGTAGATTATGTCAGCTGCTGATATACATTTTCCTTATTTTTCATATCCCATTAACTAAAAGAACCCTAATACAAAACGACTCTGATGTGATCTGATGGAAAGCTGCTAATGAGAGATGAATCAAATCAACATGTGAGACTGGCTAGAAAGTAATAATTCTATAATAAAATAATAATAATAATAATAATAATAAAATAATAGCACTCCCCAATCCACTAACAGATTCAAGTTAGAACTGATAAGAGAATCGGATCTGGCTCAGCAATATTTCTAGATCAGAGCTACTCCAATACTTTTCCACAGAAATTCATGTTTAGAAATGAAAATCACAGTTCCAGTGGGTATCCTTAGCTGCACCTGTAAAATGTCTGAGCACATTTGCACACCCAGAATAGGTCACTGAATGTGCACATGTCATTTTTTGCAGGATTTATACATACAAACCCAAGAACATGCAAGCACATTTGGGGTGTGATCCAAAGACTCCAATGGAAAGACTCCCACCAACTTCAATGGGTTTGGGATCAGGCCCTTAAAGGAGGTCTGCTGAAAGTTGATTCCAGTCAAGTTGAGGGACTCTGCTGAGCAATGTAATGCAGCAGAATATCTCATACCTACTCAGTAAAGCTAGGGATAAATGGTAAATCATGAAGGTCTGCTTGTTGTTTTGATGTTCTTCTACCTTCGGTAAAACAAAAAGGTAGTCAATCCTCAATGAAATTAAGAGCACTGACTAGTGGTGTTTCTGAATATTATTCAGACCCTAAGAGGTAAAACAAAAGATAGGGAAATTTTTCATATTAATAATGCTAAATACTGTTATTCTGAATTTACTCAAATTCACTGCTGAATGAAAGCTGCAGTAATAAAATGACTATCTGATACGGTAGAAGGAAAACAAGACATTTGGGAGAGATCAAGAGGAATTCAGCTACCTCTGATGTGGTGAAGCTGGGCATTACCACCCTCTCCACCTCAGAGATCCCTGGTGCAGTAACTCTGTGGATATCTTACATTAGACATCATGGTGCCAAATGCTTGTATTCCAAAGTTCATTCTATGTAGTATTGTGCCTTTGACAAAGAAAGATGGTGGAAATGCTATTTTTACTATCATGGTCTGGTAGCTCAAGCTCTGGACTGGAGTTCTATTTAGAGACCTGAGTTCTATTACCACCACTAACACTGATTTACTATGTGACCTTGAGCAAGACAGCTAACTTATCCATACCTCATACCTTGTAAAATAAGGATAATGATCTGTCCGTCACTGGGGTGTCTAGTAAGTCTTCAGTCATCGATTCTTGGAAGTCACTTTCAGATGTTATAGTGAATAAAGGCCACTGGAAACTAGATGGTGCTGTGGGATAGTACATTAGCTTTTTACCTTCCATGATTTCCTAGTCTCAGTTCGCCAACTAATCCTCATTCAAATTCTTCCTCAAAACCCACTTGTTCTACAATGCCCAAGAGAAGTGAGTGTGCTGTAACTTTTAGGAAGAAGAACAAAAAGGCAAAAGACTTTCTTATCCCTGAATGTCCCAATGTATCTTGTCTCCTTTGTGTGTCTAGATTTTATGGTGTAAAGGTCTTTGGGGCAGTGAACATCTTTCTATTTGTAAACTGTACTGTGCTGGCATATTGGTGCTAAAAAAGAAATGAGATCATTGTTAATAACTGAAATCCTGTCTTGGGTCACAAGGCTGAAGAATTTTAACATCCTCAGAAAAAATACAGCCCAGGCAGCGATAGTGCACGGTTACCCTCATAATGGGCTTGTTCCTTGAAGGTGCTGGGCACTCCAACCCAACCCAAATGAAGCATGTGCTTCACTTTAAGCACAAGAGTAATCCTACTGACCTCAGTGAGACTACTTGTATTCAAAGTTAAGCAGATGCTTAAGTACTTCACTGGATTGAGGGCGGAATGCTCAGCACCCTGCAGGATCAAATCCTAAATATTAATTCTGTGCTGTGTGGTATCTACTGTCTGAGTAAGAAAGCAATGCAGTCTCCATCGCCCTTCAGCCCTTCTCCTTTCTGCTAAGACTGATAATGAGGTGCCAACTGTGGAGGTAGATTTTTTCAAATTATTATTTTATTTTATATTCACAAAAAGGAGAAAAAGGAAATGATTGCTGTTCATACAAACCCAATTAAACAGCACAACAGAAGCAATGCTTATAGATAATTAACAATGCAGTCATACTGGCCTGAGACCATAACTCATTTCACGTAGGCCTCCAGACAACCATCACATGATACCAATTTCAGATCCCTAAAACCCAGAGCTGAATTCAAACCAGTGACCCATAATTAAAGACGCTAGTGTATCCCATTACCAATTCCCCCAAGGCAAATGCCTTTGTTGGCACAATGCTAATTGTTGCAATGCCTCCTACCCTGATATTTTCCATCATGGAAAATTTTGTCTCATTAATTTCAGCTCAGACTTTGAGACTATTTTAGCAGCTTTAAAAGACACCAAGAGAGGCATCTGTTACTTGTAATACACATAAAAAACATGAGATTGTATTTGTTAAGGACAGTTTTTTAAAAATCATACTTTGCCCTGTTTGTAAGAGTACAAATGGGTTAATGCCAACCTGGAGTAGGGAGAAAGTTTAGCTGTTTTATAGTGCCACACATACCTGCTCCTGTATCTTTTACTTCATACATCTGATGAAGTGGGTTCTAGCCCACAAAAGCTTATGCCCAAATAAATTTGTTAGTCTCTAAGGTGCCACAAGGACTCCTCGTTTAGTTTTGGTTTTGCTGATACAGACTAACATGGCTACCACTGAAACCTTTCACATATTATTGTAGCTATACATTAGGGAATGCTTTTAAATGGGTACGAGATTTTATAAAAGCATTAATTAATACTTCCCATGTACATATCACTTTTCATCAAAGGATCTCAAAGTCCTTTACAAATTAATCTTATCCCAATGAGTACTATTATCTCCATTTTATAGGTGGGGAAACTGAGCCATCAGGAGATTACAGTGAAATTTTTCAAATTTGTATGGCCTACAGTTAGACATCTAACCCCCTATTTAGACACGGAAATAAATGTCATCATTTTCAGAGGAGCTGAGTCCCTGTAATTCCCTTTAACTTTACTGGCAGCTGTGAGTACTCAGCATCTCTGAAAATCAGGACAGTTGTTTTAGGCCTCCAATAGTGTCAGAACTGTGTTATGGCTTTGGATGGAAAACACAAAACTCAGTGGTCCAATGTTTTCAACCCAAATCAGGAGAATGTGGAGACTTGGGCTGAGTTTTGCTTTGATATTTTGGATTTCTTGGAATTCAGAAGTCAACACAAAGATCCCATGGATTTAAAAAAAAAAAGTTAAATGTGAAAAACTACTAAGAAACCAAATCACCATTACCTACCCAGTCCTGGTAAAAGTTCTGCCTGTTGCAGAGGAGTGCTGTAGGATAACTCAACTGAACCAGCCAACTAAGGATACACCTTTCTAAAAAGGCCACAACTACACTAGGCCTCTCCTCACAGATGAGGACAAACCAAGCTAACTCTATTCCCTAATACCATCTCTAGGTCCAAATCAGTTTTCCAAAAATATACCCTCATCACGAGATGCCCCAACCATTAAATACGCACATTTATCTGCACTCTATAGAAAATAGCTGTTATTTCACTGCCTAATGTTCCAAATTATTCACAAGGTTGCTGCATCATGACACCTAGATTATACGACATATTGTTCTTTCTACCGAAGAAATTAATCCTACCCTGTCTCCTGTATTTATCTGTCTAGACACTTAAATAGCCCTATTGGTATAATATCTGAGCACTTTCCAGTCATTGTGATTTTATTATCAGGCTACCCCAGTGAGGTAGACAAGTATTACAGACTCCATTTCACAGATGGGAAACTGAAGCCAGAGCAGTTAAGGCCAATATTTTCAAAACTGGCCACTGATTTTGGGTGCCCAACCTGGTCATTATTTTCAGAGGTGCTAAATACTTGCATACTCACATTGAAATCAAAGATGCTCAGCATCCATGAAATGAGTCAAGTCCAAAGTATCTGAAGCTGGGCATCCAAAATCAATAGCCACTTTTTGAAAATTTTCTCTGAGCAAGTGTCCTAGAATCAGCTGGGAAAGTCTGGGGAGATCCAGGAGCTGAACCTAACTCTTCAGAGTCCTGCTTCAGTGCTTTTACCACAAGGCTATCCTTCTCTCTCTAGCAACTACCCTCCTCTATTAGATTTTATTGTATCTGAAATGCCTGTAAAATGTAGTCTCCAAAACATTCTCAGCTATGTTGTACCACACATTTTCAAGTCACAGAAAGTTCAATGTTGATACCACAGTGCCATCTAGTGGACAAAGAGCATTTCCACTGTTACCTTGTGGTGGTTCAGATTAATTCATAGGAATAAGATCTATCCCAATGTTGGGATTCCCTCTAAAACCATTTCCACCCAGGGTATGTCTATACTACCCGCCGGATCGGCGGGCAGTGATCGATCCAGAGGGGATCGATTTATCACATCTATTCTAGATGCAATAAATCGAATCCCCGAGCGCTCTCCCGTCGACTCCTGTATCCCAGCTCCATGAGAGGCGCAAGCAAAATTGACGGGGGAGCAGTAGCAGTCGACTCACTGTGATGAAGACACTACGGTAAATCGATCTAAGTATGTCGACTTCAACTACATTATTCACGTAGCTGAAGTTGCATAACTTAGATCGATTCCTAACCCCACCCCTCCACCCCCAGTATAGACCAGGGCTTAGTTTATTCAGAACACTTTGTCCAGTTCTTGGAGAACGCTTCATCCAGTTCTCTGGTATCCAAAACACTCAGTTCAATTCTGGATTTCATCACTTAGATTCCTATATTGATCAGTTGATCAGACTCAAGCGTAGGGGGTGGGTTTAGGGTATACTACACATCCAAAGTTATACAGACAACCTCTTCCTTTATATATGTTTACACATTACATTGCATTTGCTTTACATTAAATCACATTTTTGGATTGGATTGGTTACTTTGCAGGAACCAATCCCTGTACAGCATGTTATGTCCATGTTCACATGGAATTTGATCTTTACATTACAGGTTTATCTTGTCCATATTCCATAGCATCATGGTGTTGCTGCTTACCTTAGCTAGTACACATGTCCTGACTCCAGTATACTGTTGTCAAGCCCCTATTTACAACCTAACCTTCCATTCACCTTCGCAATCATGCCCACCAAGAAATGAGGCAAGGTACTTATGTCAAGCCAGGCCTACACCTTAATAAACTGGTCAGGCAATACCTCCAGAGGCTGGAAGGGATTGTTCTCTAATAAAAAAGACAATACAGTGCACCCTAGTGCTGAACCTACATTGTCCAGCTGCATATTTGGGAAGGGCCTGAGCCATAAAGTTCAGATCCTGATCTGAATTTTCCCCAAAGTTTGAGATGTCCAAATCCTGAGGTTTGGTTCACGCATACCTTGGCCTGAGATCCAACATACAACCTGGAAGGGAGTATTGGGAACAGCAAGGGTCAACTACCAACTAGTAAATGCAAATCAAATTCACTCCGCCCCCCCCCACGTGAGTTCTCTTTCACAGAAATTTTGTCTTCTGCAAAGTTTACTTGGTTATTTCACTATTTAAATCATGCATTGATAGTGAAAGGTGCCTTATTAACAGCCCTGGAAATGGATATCCTCTGTGTATGTGCAACCCAAGCACCAGTAGTGCAAGCTTCCTGCTAAACTGCCATTCTTCTCCCAGTGGCAACACACCTCAACCCTGACTTGCAAGGCCCCCCTTTGGGGACAAGACAGCAGCTAAGTCTCCAGGACCCTTTTAGTCTGTGACATCCTTGCTGAGCCTGCCAACAATTATAATGATGGGGTGGGAGGGTTATGTTAACACCTGTTCTGAGCTCCCCACCAAACTCTTTTCATATATTGTGGGCCACTGGACAGTGACCAGATGGTAACAACAACAAAAGGACCACATCAAACCAGTAGCAATCCACCTGTGCAAATGCTACTGTTGTGCGAGAGCTTTAACTCCAGTGGGGGAAAAAAATCTCAAATGCCAAACATTTAAGAATTCCCATAGCAAATTAGATTTGTTTCTCTTGATGTCTGCAGAATACATGCTCCCTTTTCATAAAAATGCAACCTGTAGCCCTTCCATTTCTGAAGATTACCTTTCACAGCATAAAGTGATGCATTGTTGTCTGGTTGACTCCGTAGAGATACTGAAACCACAGGACCAAGAGAGGAGCATATTTATTTAATTCGTCTTAATGGAAAGGTAACTTTCAAGGCTAGGTCTAATCACGTAAGTGTCATGATTGTGGAACTATTTGTGGTGGTTGCACTGACTGGAAGTTCTTTAAATCAAGGCCCCAAGATTTGATGATTAGGTACAGAACTATAAGAAGTACTGATCATGTCTGCATCACAGTATACATGCTGAAGTGCCAGAGTCTTGGCCGAGAATGCACTGGGTTGAATATAAACCAAGGCTGGATTCTCTGGAAGAAGTCTCTTGTTTGGGTTTGCCAAAGCCTTGATGTGATGTAGTGTATAAACTCCACTCTGGCCATGAAAGGGTTAACTATACACTGAGAGCTGTATTAGCCCCATCTTGATATACCTGGTGGTTGTATCAGGCTCAGGGAGGAGTTAAAAGGAAGAAATTTAACACAGTGTGGGAGGGACATGGTTTGGAGTGTTCTCTGTATAAGAAGGACCTGAGAGGAACCAGAGAGAGAGGAAAAAACACCATGAACTGTGGAAGAAGACACTGCAGTGGAGTTAGCTCCTATAGTGGGCCTTGAAAAAGGGGCAAGGCTCCAGGGAGGTAGCCCAGTATGTTAGGTGCAAGTTGCTTAGTGTGTAGTTTTGTCAAGTTTTTGAATTTTACTGAGGGACTCCCAGGGGCAGCCCTGTGAGCCATTCCCCTGGAAGAATAATGAGACTGAAAAGGAACCCAAGAGGAGCGAACGATATTGTGTTGATTGCCATTATTTTGTTGGACATTCAGTGTTGGGGACATTGATACCCTGGAAGGGGAGGAACTATAGTGTGACGTTGCAGGAGAAGCAACTCACTACAGTTATCAGACCACAGAAGTCCTATGGAGGAGAATAAGGTAGAGTTCAGCTGAAATACCGTGTCAGGCCACAACGTGACTTTCCAACATGGTGGGTCAATGACATTTGCTCAGAACATTGCACTTTTGCTGCTGTTTTGATCATTGTACCAGAAACTAGGTCCAGTTAATGTGGACTCGTGTCTCATCCTCATGGTTCTGTACATTTGAAGGGATGTTCTGTAGGGATAAGACTGAATTTTCAGTATGCCAAGGGGTCTATTTATTTGGCTCACTGAGATGCATGCTGAGGTCCTTAAAACATTAAGATTAGATGAACATTCTTTCTTTGTAACTGTCACTAATCAAAAGATGCTGGACTCCTACTGTTCCTCACGTGTTCTTGTCAGCTGCTGGAAATGGCCCATCTTGATTATCATAGAATATCAGGGTTAGAAGGGACCTCGGGAGGTCATCTAGTCTACCCCCTGCTCAAAGCAGGACCTATCCCCAATTTTTCCCCCAGATCCCTAAATGACCCCCTGAAGGATTGAACTCACAACCCTGGGTTTAGCAAGCCAGTGCTCAAACCACTGAGCTATTATCACTACAAGAGGTTTTTATTCTCTCCTGCTGGTAATAGCTCACCTTACCTGATCACTCTCGTTAGAGTGTGTATGGTAACACCCATTGTTTCATGTTCTCTCTGTATATAAAATCGTCCTACTCTATTTTCCACTGTATGCATCAGATGAAGTGGGCTGTAGCTCACAAAAGCTTATGCTCAAATAAATTTGTTAGTCTCTAAGGTGCCACAAGTACTCCTGTTCTTTTTGCGGATACAGACTAACATGGCTGCTACTCTGACTCCTACAATGAAGCTTGAAAGGATTTTGTGAGTTTTCTATAAACTTGGGGTAACAGCTTTAATAAGCTAATAAATACTTTAGCATGATCCTTCCTCTGTGTAATATTTTCTAGTATTAAGATGTAAGAAGAGGGCAGAGTGTAATAGAAAACAGAAACAAAAATTCATACAGATTTGGGAGGTGGGGAGACAAGAAACAGGAGTTGCTGCTGTACATGATCAGACCATTAGGTCTACTAAGTCTGATATCCTGCCTCCAGCTGTGGCTAATAACAGATAATTCAGAGGAAGGTGAACCCCCTTCCTTCCCTTTAATGCACTCCGCCAGTTACAATCTTTTACATCCTCTGTAGGTAAATACAAGACGTCATTCTCCGGACTGTCAATCTGCCACCTTCCACTAAATTTGCTGCTAAGAAATATAAATTAAAATAATAGACATTGTCCCAAGCTGCAGAAATTTGGCTCTGAATTTCTAGCCTCTCTATCACCAAAGTTTCAGGGGAGGTTCAGATCCAGGTTTTTGGTTCAGCTCATTATAGAGGTAGTGACAAGACAATAGTTATCAATTCCCTGAGTAACTTGTAGATCTGGGTTCTATGTTATGAAGACACAGGAACTGTGATGTGCTTACTCCCTATAGGAGGGAGATAGCCAATATTAGCTTCTACCTGACTATACATTCAAATAGTCCAGGGATCACTGAAATGTTCATCATCCTTAGGTAGCTGGTAACTTTGATTGTGATGAATACTGAAATGGATTTCATTTCAGAATTTGCACATCTCTAGTGGCTACTTTCTGCCCCCTGAAAATTCTCCTGCTGTTTCAGTGGGAAATATAGGATTCTTCTTCTTTTCCTGTCTGACACAACTGTGTAGAGTTATTCCGCAGTTACACAGCTGCCACAGTTCACCCCAAGAGGTAGCTGTGTTTCAGTGGTGGTGAAGTAATGCATGAAAATAAACAGTGCCAATTTCAGTTCTTAATTAAACCATAAATTCACTAAAATCAAAAAAGCTGTGTGGCATAACTGAAAGCATAAAAAAACCTTTGACTATCAGGACTCAGGATTCCTTTCAATTACTGCCCCAATTATTTATCACCCTGCTGCTATGCTTAATCTCGCTGCTGTCCTAAAGACTCCTTGCATAGAGGAGCCCTATTTAATGGACTACACAGAGGGGCCACTCAGCCAGCTGAAATCATTAGAGGCCTGATTCTCTTTGACAATACACTTGAAAAAAGAGCGTGCACCCTGAGAGAGCTCTTGAGAGAGCTTCCTGACCTGTTCTCAGGCTCTTATTTTACTCAGATGTCATCATGTGCCAGCAATGCTCCTCTGCTATGTACATTGGCCAAACCGGACAGTCTCTATGCAAAAGAATAAATGCACACAAATCTGACATCAGGAATCATAACATTCAAAAGCTGGAAGGAGAACACTTCAGTCTCTCGGGCCACTCAGTAAAAGATTTAAGGGTGGCAATTTTGCAACAGAAAAGCTTCAAAAACAGACTCCAAGGAGAAACTGCTGAGCTTGAATTAATATGCAAACTAGGTACCATTAACTTGGGGGTGAATAGAGACTGGGAGTGGCTGGTTCATTATACATATTGAATCTATTTCCCTAAGTTAAGTATCCTCACACCTTCTTGTCAACTGTCTAAATGGGCCATCTTGATTATCGCTGCAAACCTTTTTTTCTTCTGCTGATAGTAGCTCATCTTAACTAATTAGCCTCTTACAGTTTGTATGGCAACTTCCACCTTCTTTGTATGTGTGTATATATATATATATATATATATATATATGTGTGTATATGTATGTATGTATGTGTATATCTTTTTTACTATATGTTCCATTCTATGCATCCAATGAAGTGGACTGTAGCCCAGGAAAGCTTATGCTCAAATAAATTTGTTAGTCTCTGAGGTGCCACAAGTACTCCTGTTCTTTTTGCGGATACAGACTAACACGGCTGCTACTCTGAAACCTCGGAAACCATGGTAATTTAAGGGTTAGTACTCCATCATCTTATCCTTGATAGATTTGACTTAAAGGCCTTTGATCCAGTAACTCACCTCTTATTGCTATCTGTGTTGGCCTTGCTTGTTTGTTTCTCTGAATACTTATACCACTCTCATCCCTGTAGTGTCTGAATGTCTTTTTGCCTGAGGGGGCTCTCTGTGTATGAAAACAGGGTGACTGTGATCAGATAAGAGCAAGAAAGCAGGTGACACCATCCATACCATACACCCTCTCCTACTGAGGAACTGATGCTCACCACCTCTATGCTTCTCCTGGCTAATCACCCATTGGGGCTGCTCCTCAGCACTGGTGCATCTTGTGCATGCACAGTACACTGATGCTAACAGTGGTCATGAGGGGGAGAGAAGGGAAAGCACATGGGGCTTTTCCGACATCCCCTTCTGGGTTAGTTCAGTGAGGATGATGTAGGAGGAAAGGAGAAAGAAAAGGGGGGATAGGGGAAAACAGAGAGTAAGAGATGAAAGGAAAAAGATGATTGGAAAATAAAACAAATGAGTAGGGATCCTGGAACAACGAAAGCTAGAATAAGAGGAGATGGAGGGGAAGAAGGCAGACTACTACATCAATAAAGAATCCTTAGAGGAAAAGAGCCTCTGAAAGCAGGGTGACTCTCCTTTTACTTTTCCCTTTTTTTATAATAATGGCTAGGGAAGAGGATGGTATTTTCCAATAATTATTCACTGACAGGGTTACTGGCCTAATGGGTGGAGGGAACGTAGTAGATTATACCTTAATTTTTGTAAAGTTTTTGACACAGTCCCACATGACATTCTCATAAGCAAACTAGGGAAATATGGTCCAGAGGAAATTACTATAAGGTGGATGCACAATTGATTGAAATACTTTACTCAAAGAGCAGTTATCAATGGTTCACCATTAAACTGGGAGGGAGTATCTAGTAGGGTCCCACAGTGGGGTCAGTGCTGGGTCTGGTACTATTTAATATTTTCATTAATGACTTGGATAATGGAGTGGAGAGTACGCTTATTAAATTTGAAGGTGATACCTAGCTGGGAGGATTTTCAAGCACTTTGGAGGACAGGATTATAATTCAGAATGACCTTGACAATAGGAGAATTTGTCTGAATTCAAGAAGATGAAATTCAATAAAGACAAGTGCAAAGTACTTTACTTATGAAGGAAAAATCAAACACACAACTACAGAATGGGGAATTATTGGCTAAATGGCAGTACTGGGTAGGCACTGAAAAGAATCTTGGGGTTACAGTGGATCATAAAATGAATATGAGTCAACAATGTAATGCAGTTACAAAAAAAGCTAATATTCATGGGTGTGTTAGCAGAAGTGATGTATGTAAGACACGGGAGGCAATTGTCCCACTTTAGTCAGCACTGGTGAAGCTTTAGCTGGAGTACTGTATTCAATTCTGGGTGTCTCACTTTAGGAAATATGTGGACAAATTGGAGGGAGTCCAGAGGAGAGCAACAAAAATGTTAAAAGGTTTAGAAAATCTGATCTATAAGGAAAGGTTAAAAAACTTTGGCATGTTTAGTCCTGAGAAGGAAGATTAACAAGGGGGGGAGACCAGATAACAGTCTTCAGATATGTTAAGAGCTGTTATAAAGAGGATGGTGATCAATTGTTCTCCTTGTCCAATGAAAATAGGACAAATAGTAATGTGCTTAATCTGCAGCAAGGGAGATTTACGTAGCTATTAGGAAAAACTTTCTATCTATAAGGATAGTTAAGCTCTGGAATAGACTTCCAAAGAGGTTGAGGAATTCCTATCATTGGAAGTTTTTAAAAACAGGGTGGATAAACAACTGTCAGGGGTGGTCTAGATTTACTTGGTCCTGCCATAGTGCAGGGGACTGGACTTGATGATCTCTCGAGGTCCTTCTAGCCCTACATTTCTATGATTCTCTGCTTCTTGACTGCAATCCTTGCCCCATCTCTCTCTCTCTCACTTCTCTCTTTTTTTGAGAAGAGTGACATGCATCTTGGCTTTTCATGGCTGCCACAGGTTATACTGAAAACAGGGTTTTGGCCTGGCTTCTGTGTGATCTGTTTAAGGTATCTAGTCTTATAGTATCTGGGCACCATCAGTTCCCTCAAGGAGGAAGAACAAAACTCTCATCCCCTTACTCAGGGATCATTGTTTGTTTTTACTGCAGTAGTGCTTAGAGGCCTCAAATCAGGCTGGAGCCACATTTTGCTAGCAGATGTAACAATGTATTACAAATTACAAGTCCAGGCCCCAAAAAGCTTACATTCTAAAAGACAAGATGTAACTGATGGGTGTCACAAACAAATGGGTCAGGGAAGCTATTTATTTTAAAAGGAATCCAACCTAGGTTGTTTATAGAATACTTGACAAATCTCTCCCAACCCTGCCGCAGCCAAATTGTACCTCCTCACTCTCAACACAAACCATTCCTTGACCCCTTTTCCTTATCTTTTCCAATCACTTTCTTTCTTTTATTCATGTCTCATTTCTCCTGCTCTTTGTTCATTTCTTCTCCTTTCTTGGCCTAATTCTTTTTCTTTGTGATCTTTTCATCCCAGTACCATTCTGTTCTCTCTCCCTTGGCCTTTCCGCAAACACACGACAAGAGTGTCAAGGAGAGCTGTCTCTTTCTCCAGCACATGACTGATCTGTAGTGGGGGGGTGGTAGTCTACCCCTGCACTAGGTGGTGTAAATACCATGAATTTGGTGCATACTCAGATACAGTTGATTCATATGCTGCAAAGTGAAGTGCTATAAATGGCCTAAAAATCCTTTGTAGTGCTACTGGACCAACTACCGCTTCTGCTTTTAACACAGAGGGTTGCAGATAATCTGTGCTTATTGGTTTCCCTGATGGTTAAGCTGATCTTGTTTTCAGTCTCTTCACTGAGGTAAATACTATTAAAACAAGTGTGATGAAGAATTCCATTTTCCTTTTGCTTGGCTCCTGATCAGTGGAACAGTTTCCCCAAAACCAGCAAAGCCTACACTGCCTAATGCAGCGATTCTCCACATGTGGCCCAATTAGCACACAGCTGCGGCCCAGCTCAGCTGTGTGCTAAAGGCTGGCCCACGTTATCAGGATCTGCCGGGTTCCCCACTGCCCGGCACCGAGCAATCCACCCAGGCTTCCCCAATGGGTTTGGGGGCCTGGGGCTCCTGGCCGGCCCCTAGCGGTCCAGGGCAGCTGCCCAGTCCCGCAAGCTCCAGGGTCTGGGGCAGCAACCCAGCCCTGCAATCTCCAGGGTCTGGGGCAGCTGGCCTGACCCTCCCTGCATGGCGGGGAGGTTGGGGCTTGGGGCAGCCTCCTGGCCCCCCGGAGAGGCAGCCCCACACTGTGAGGATCGGAGTTGGGGCTGCTGCTGCCCTGCCACCTGGCCCCTGCGGACCAGGTAACATATACATATGCGGCCCACAGTGTGTAATCAGTTGAGAACCACTGGCCTAGTGTGATCTCTTTTAATACAGTGAGAGGGTTTGTTTGTTTGTGGACAGGGTTGAATGGCATAAGCAGGGTGTGGTAGGGTGCACTACCCCTTTAAGGGGCAGTCTGGAGTTTACAACCAAGATGGCCTGGGTGTAATCAAGGAACACCTTTTCCTGCCTTTGGGGCTGGGCTATATAAATGTGACAACATGGGGGAGGTTTAGGTTGGATATTAGGAAAAACTTTTTTCACTAGGAGGGGTGAAACATTGGAATGCGTTACCTAGGGAGGTGGTGGAATCTCCTTCCTTAGAAGTTTTTAAGGTCAGGCTTGACAAAGCCCTGGCTGGGATGATTTAGTTGGGGATTGGTCCTGCTTTGAGCAGGGGGTTGGACTAGATGACTTCTTGAGGTCCCTTCCAACCCTGATATTCTATGATTCTATGAAAAGGAAGCTAAGCAAGAGGGACCAAGCAACCACAAAGAAGCTATTGCTGTTCTGCTACAGGTTGCAGGCTATCAGTCACTAGCCTGATGTGGGTCCTATGCATTTTGTTTTTCTGATAAGAAGTTTGGCTGCACAAACACAAGGCTCTGAACTAAGGGCCTTGTGAACTGGCTTAAGTGGCTTCTTCCCTGAGCTGGCACCTAAGGCCAGCCAGACAGTATGCCTGCCTGCATCTTAGAACAATAAGAGAATTATGAACTCTGCCAGTTGGGGCCACACTTCCCTCAGCCCGCACCACTTCCCGTAGCCCCCATTGGCCTGGAATGGCAAACCGCAGCCAGTGGGAGCTGTGATCGGCCAAACCTGTGAATACTGCAGATAAACAAACCATCCCGGCCCGCCAGCAGCTTTCCCTGGTGGACCGAGTGCCAAAGGTTGCCGATCCCTGTTGTAGGCCTTCTTAAAGGTGGCATTTTTTTAATTTTTGGTTAGTTGGTTTTGGCTTTCCCTTCTTGAATCCTGTACCTATCTGGCCAATTTGTGTGGGACTTCATGGACCTACTAAAGGGACTGACTGCAATAGAAAACACAGGGGAAACAACTGCAGGGGAAATGTAGTGATGGAATCATGGACTCCATGGAGCCAAGAATGTAATGGCAAAGTTCCTCACAAACATCCCTACCAGCGCCTTCTAATTCTGGCCTGCAATTCACGCTTACTCCACTCTTGTGTCCCCACATACCAGCCGATGCATGTCAACACTGACCTGTTGTGTCCCCTGCAGTTCCAGTTCTGGGCCCCCAAACAGATCACTCTCGTTACAGTGTGTATGCTTATGTTCATATAAATTTGTTAGTCTCTAAGGTGCCACAAGTACTCCATTTATTATTTGACATCCATTGTTCTCATGTTTGGAAAATGTCAGTCATCTGGGCAGAGGCACCATGAGCCTGACCTGTAATGCATCTCCAGTATTCTCATCCTGGGCTGACTTCAACACTTATCTACCACTAAACCTCAGGTCTGACCCACAGCTTTCCCATTCCTCAATCCTACAGTCCTAGGCCTGGACCCCCATGAGACACAGGTGAACTATTTGTAAAAAAATTATTTGATCTTATTTCCTATTCAAAATTATTCAACAAGTGGTTACTTTCCCAACATTGTTCATTATTTATAATGGTTGAATCATATGTCTGAACAAATTACATCCTATGAACCATGCATAAAATGAGCGCTGTGATTGTTTGTTGTGTGATTGCCTAAGTCACGTGATATTTTCTCTTTCCTCTGCCCAGATGACTGACATTTTCCAAACATGAGAGCAATGGATGTCAAATAATAAATGGAATACTTGTGGCACCTTAGGGTATGTCTACACTACGAAATTAGGTCGAATTTATAGAAGTCGGTTTTGTAGAAAGCATTTTTATACAGTTGAGTATGTGTGTCCCCACACAAATGCTCTAAGTGCATATAGTCGGTGGACTGTGTCCACAGTACCGAGGCAACAGTTGACTTCCGGAGCTTTGCATTGTGGGTAGCTATCCCACAGTTCCCACAGTCTCCACCGCCCATTTGAATTCTGGGTAGAAATCCCGGTGCCTGATGGAGCTAAAACATTGTCGCGGGTAGTTCTGGGTACATATCGTCAGGCCCCCGTTCCCTCCCTCCCTTCGTAAAAGCAAGGGCAGACAATCGTTTTGCACCTTTTTTCTTCAGTTACCTATGCAGACGCCATACCACGGCAAGCATGGAGCCCGCTCAGCTAACCATCACCGTATGTCTCCTGGGTGCTGGCGGACATGGTACTGCATTGCTACACAGCAGCAGTTTATTGCCTTTTGGCAGCAGACAGTGCAGTATGACTGGTAGCCGTCGTTGACGTAGTCCTGGGTGCTCTTTTAACCGGGCGCCTGGGCAAACATGGGAGTGACTCAGCCAGGTCATTTCCCTTGTTTCGTCTCATGGCGATTGAGTCCTACCGGCAGTGCACTGTCTTTTAATCTGCAGCTAACAGAAAACGATGGCCAGTAGTCATACTGCACCATCTTCTGCCGAGCACCCAGGAGGTGACGATGGCTAGCGGTCGTACTGCACAGTCTGCTGCCAGCATGCTGTATAAAGATAGATGAAGTGGCTCAAAACAAGAAATAGACCAGATTTGTTTTGTATTCATTTTCTCCTCCCTCCCTCCCTCCCTCTGTGAAATCAATGGCCTGCTAAACCCAGTTTTGAGTTCTATCCTTGAGGCAGCCATTCAGTTTCTCGCAAAGCCACCCCCTTTGTTGATTTTAATTCCCTGTAAGCCAACCCTGTAAGCCATGTTGTCAGTCGCCCCTCTCTCCGTCAGGGCAACAGCAGACAATCGTTCCGTGCCTTTTTTCTGTGCAGACGCCATACCACGGCAAGCATGGAGCCCGCTCAGATCACTTTGGCAATTAGGAGCACATTAAACACCACACGCATTATCCAGCAGTATATGCAGCACCAGAACCTGGCAAAACGAAACCGGATGAGTAGGCGACATCAGCGCAGTGACAAGAGTGATGAGTACATGGACACAGACTTCTCTCAAAGCATGGGCCCTGCCAATGTGGGCATCATGGTGCTAATGGGGCAGGTTCGTGCGGTGGAACGCCGATTCTGGGCTCGGGAAATAAGCACAGACTGGTGGGACCGCATAGTGTTGCAGGTCTGGGACGATTCCCAGTGGCTGCGAAACTTTCACATGCGTAAGGGCACTTTCATGGAACTTTGTGACTTGCTTTCCCCTGCCCTGAGGCGCAAGAATACCAAGATGAGAGCAGCCCTCACAGTTGAGAAGCGAGTGGCAATAGCCCTGTGGAAGCTTGCAACGCCAGACAGCTACCGGTCAGTCGGGAATCAATTTGGAGTGAGCAAATCTACTGTGGGGGCTGCTGTGATGCAAGTAGCCAACGCAATCAAAGTTCTGCTGATATCAAGGGTAGTGACCCTGGGAAATGTGCAGGTCATAGCAGATGGCTTTGCTACAATGGGATTCCCTAACTGTGGTGGGGCAATAGACGGAACCCATATCCCTATCTTGGCACTGGAGCATAAAGCCAGCGAGTACATAAACCGCAAGGGGTACTTTTCAATAGTGCTGCAAGCACTGGTGGATCACAAGGGACGTTTCACCAACATCAACGTGGGATGGCCGGGAAAGGTACATGACGCTCGCATCTTCAGGAACTCTGGTCTGTTTCAAAAGCTGCAGGAAGGGACTTTCTTCCCAGACCAGAAAATAACCGTTGGGGATGTTGAAATGCCTATAGTTATCCTTGGGGACCCAGCCTACCCCTTAATGCCATGGCTCATGAAGCCATACATAGGCAGCCTGGAGAGTAGTCAGGAGCTGTTCAACTACAGGCTGAGCAAGTGCAGAATGGTGGTAGAATGTGCATTTGGACATTTAAAAGCATGGTGGCACAGTTTACTGACTCGGTTAGACCTCAGCAAAACCAGTATTCCCACTGTTATTACTGCTTGCTGTGCGCTCCACAATATCTGTGAGAGTAAGGGGGAGACGTTTATGGTGGGGTGGGAGGTTGAGGCAAATCGCCTGGCTGCTGGTTATGCACAGCCAGACACCAGGGTGGTTAGAAGAGCATAGGAGAGTGCGGTGCGCATCAGAGAAGCTTTGAAAACCAGTTTCATGACTGGCCAGGCTATGGTGAGAAAGTTCTGTTTGTTTCTCCTTGATGAAATCCCCCGCCCCTTGGTTCACTCTACTTCCCTGTAAGCTAACCACCCTCCCCACCTCCCTTCGATCACCACTTACAGAGGCAATAAAGTCATTGTTGCTTCACATTCATGCATTCTTTATTAATTCATCACACAAATAGGGGGATAATTTCCAAGGTAGCCCAGGAGGGGTGGAGCAGGAGGGAAAGACAAGGCCACACAGCACTTTAAAAGTTTAAAACTTATTGAATGCCAGCCTTCTGTTACTTGGGCAATCCTCTGGGGTGGAATAGCTGGGTGGCCAAAGGCCCCCCCACCGTGTTCTTGGGCATCTGGGTGAGGAGGCTATGGAACTTGGGGAGGAGGACGGTTGGTTACACAGGGGCTGTAGCGGCGGTCTGTGCTCCTGCTGCCTTTCCTGCAGCTCAACCATACGCTGCAGCATATTAGTTTGATCCTCCAGCAGCCTCAGCATTGCATCCTGCCTCCTCTCATCACGCTGCTGCCACCTTTCAGCTTCAGCCCTCTCTTCAGCCCGCCACTTACTCTCTTCAGCCCGCCACCTGTCCTCCCAGTCATTTTGTGCTTTCCTGCACTCTGACATTGTCTTCCTCCATGTATTCGTCTGTGCTCTGTGTGGGAGGACAGCATGAGCTCAGAGAACATTTCATCGCGAATGCATTTTTTTCGCCTTCTAATCTTCGCTAGCCTCTGGGAAGGAGAAGATCCTGTGATCCTTGAAACACATGCAGCTGGTGGAGAAAAAAGAAGGGACAGTGGTATTTGAAAAGACACATTTTATAGAACAATGGGTACACTCTTTCACAGTAAACCTTGCTGTTAACATTACATACATAGCACATGTGCTTTCGTTACAAGGTCGCATTTTGCCTCCCCGCACCACGTGGCTAACAGTGGGGAACATTTCTGTTCAGCCATAGGCAAACAGCCCAGCAGGAACAGGCACCTCTGAATGTCCCCTTAAGAAAAGCACGCTCTTTCAACCAGGTGACCATGAATGATATCACTCTCCTGAGGATAATACAGAGAGATAAAGAACAGATGTTGTTTGAACGCCAGCAAACATACACTACAATGCTTTGTTCTACAATGATTCCCGAGTACGTGCTACTGGCCTGGAGTGGTAAAGTGTCCTGCCATGGTGGATGGAATAAGGCTGCCCTCCCCAGAAACCTTTTGCAAAGGCTTTGGGAGTATATCCAGGAGAGCCACGAATGCCAGCACAAATTAATCATTAAACATGCTGGCTTTTAAACTTTGTATAGTATTTTAAAAGGTACACTCACCAGAGGTCCCTTCTCCACCTGGTGGTCCGGGAGGCAGCCTTGGGTGGGTTCGGGGGGTACTGGCTCCAGGTCCAGGGTGAGAAACTGTTCCTGGCTGTCAGGAAAATGGGTTTCTCCGCTTGCTTGCTGTGAGCTATCTACAGCCTCCTCCTCATCATCTTCCTCATCCCCAAAACCTCCTTCCGTGTTGCCTCCATCTCCATTGAAGGAGTCAAACAACACGGCTGGGGTAGTGGTGGCTGAACCCCCTAAAATGGCATGCAGCTCATCATAGAAGCAGCATGTTTGGAGCTCTAACCCGGAGCGGCCGTTCGCCTCTCTGGTTTTCTAGTAGGCTTGCCTCAGCTCCTTAAGTTTCACGTGGCACTGCTTCGGGTCCCTCTTATGGCTTCTGTCCTTCATGCCCTGCGAGATTTTCACAAATGTTTTGGCATTTCAAAAACTGGAACGTAGTTCTGATAGCACGGATTCCTCTCCCCATACAGCGATCAGATCCCATACCTCCCGTTCAGTCCATGCTGGAGCTCTTTTGCGATTCTGGGATTCCATGATGGTCACCTCTGCTGATGAGCTCTGCATGGTCACCTCTGCTGATGAGCTCTGCATAGTCACCTGCAGCTTGCCACACTGGCCAAACAGGAAATTGAAATTCAAAAGTTCGCAAGCCTTTTCCTGTCTACCTGGTCAGTGCATCTGAGTTGAGAGTGCTGTCCAGAGCGGTCACAATGGAGCACTTTGGGAAGCTCCCAACGGCCAATACCATCTAATTGCGTCCACAGTACCCCAAATTCGACCCAGCAAAACCGATTTCAGCGCTAATCCCCTTGTCGGGGGTGGAGTAAGGAAATCGATTTTAAGAGCCCTTTAAGTCGGTTTTTCATAGAAGTGGGTGGGTGAGATTTTGTGGCCTGCGTTGTGCAGGAGGTCAGACTAGATGATCAGAATGGTCCCTTCTGATCTTAGTATCTATGAATCTATGAATCTATAAGTCGAAGGGCTTTGTCATGTGGACGGGTGCAGGGTTACATCAATTTAATGCTGCTAAATTCAACATCAACGCCTAGTGTAGACCAGGGCTTAGAGACTAACAAATTTATTTGAGCATAAGCATACACACTGTAACGAGAGTGATCAGGTAAGGTGACCTATTACCAGCAGGAGAGAAAAAAACCCTTTTGTACTGATAATTAAGGTGGGCCATTTCCAGCAGTTGACAAGAACGTGTGAGGAACAGAAGGGGGAAAAAATAAACATGGGGAAATAGTTTTACTTTGTGTAATGACACATCCATTCCCAGTCTTTATTCAAGCCTAATTTAATGGTGTCCAGTTTGCAAATTAATTCCAATTCAGCAGTCTCTCCTTGGAGTCTGTTTTTGAAGTTTTTTTGTTGTAATATTGTGACTTTTAGATCTGTAATCAAGTGACCAGAGAGATTGAAGTGTTCTCGGATTGGTTTTTGAATATTATAATTCTTGACGTCTGATTTGTGTCCATTTATTCTTTTACATAGAGAGACTGTCCGGTTTGGCCAATGTACATGGCAGAGGGGCATTGCTGGCACATGATGGCATATATCACATTGGTAGATGTGCAGGTGAAGGAGCCTCTGATAGTGTGGCTGATGTGATTAGGCCCTATGATGGTGTCCCTGAATAGATATGTGGACACAGTTGGCAACGGGCTTTGTTGCAAGGATGGGTTCCTGGTTTAGTGTTTTTTTATTGTGTGGTGTGTGGTTGCTGGGGAGTATTTGCTTCAGGTTGGGGGGCTGTCTGTAAGCAAGGACTGGCCTGTCTCCCAAGATCTGTGAGAGTAATGGGTCATCTTTCAGGATAGGTTGTAGATCCTTGATGATGCACTGGAGAGGTTTTAGTTGGGAGCTGAAGGTGATGGCTAGTGGAGTTCTGTTATTTTCTTTGTTGGGCCTGTCCTGTCGTAGGTAACTTCTGGGTACTCTTTTGGCTCTGTTAATCTGTTTCTTCACTTCAGCAGGTGGGTATTGTAGTTGTAAGAATGCTTGATAGAGATCTTGTAGATGTTTGTCTCTGTCTGAGGGATTGGAGTTCTTCATTGGTCTTAAATACAAATATTTAGACAAATAATGGCACCAACTATTCTCCTATAAATAGAAACCAGACATACACATGTTCACAGAACACTAACAGAAGGGGCAGGAACACAGCTGTATTGCAAGTACAATTTCACAAGCATGTTCTCAAACACCTGTTCTCTTTATTCAATCAATTGCACTTCCTCTGCAGGTTTCAGAGTAGCAGCCTTGTTAGTCAGTATTCACAAAAAGAAAAGGAGTATTTGTGGCACCTTCCTCTGCAGCATCACAGCTCTGCTTATGTTCCTCAATCCTGAACATCAATACCCATTGCTATTCCAGTCCTGGGTCTCCCTCATACAGCTGTACCTATCTATCTTGCTCCTGACCTATAGTGGCCCCCATGCTAGTCCAGTTCTGGGCCCTTGCTCCAGGATGGATTCTGTGCTGAGTATTAGGAGGAAGAGTCTATGGAGCCCTTAAGTTAGGCAGAAGGAAGCATTGTTGAGTCCAAGGTCCATTTAACCTTGAAGCCATCCCCATATGTTACTTACTTGTCTAATTTAATTTGCTTTGGTCCTCTTTTCATCTCTCTGAGCTTTTCCTCACTTAAAGTTGTGTAAGTTACCTTGGAAACACTGTATTGATACAGTTGATGCTTAGTGACATCCACAAATGCAGGTAAAGCCAGTTTGTACCAGGGGCTGTAGGTAACAGGCAGGACTATTTCAAATAGTCTACCACAGTGGTTCTCAATCAGAGGTATGTGTACCCCAGGGGTACGCAAAGGTCTTCAAGGGTGCACATCAACCCATCTAGATAGCTGCCTAGTTTTACAACAGGCAACAAAAAAAGCACTAGCAAAGTCAATACAAACTAAAATTTCATACAGATGATTACTTGTTTATACGGCTCTATACACTGACATGTAAATACAATATTTATATTCCAATTGATTTATTTTATAATTATATGGTAAAAATGAGAAAATAAGCAATTTTTCAGTAATAGTGTGCTGTGACAAAAATAAAAGTATCTGATTTTGTAAGCAAGTAGTTTTTAAGTGAGGTGAAACTTGTGGATACGCAAGACAAATCAGACTCCTGAAAGGGGTTCAGTAGTCTGGAAAGGTTGAGAGCCACTGGTCTACCAGACCTACAGTTACAAGGGCTAGGGCTGCACTCCACTAGGGACAAGAGAAAGGGCTAGAGTGATGTGTGTTATGTGTGCTCCAGTGCTATGTGGTGCTTCCTGTTGATTGCTAACTGAAAGCTCAGGAGTGATAACAACTTACACCTTCACGGGAATCAAGGTGTCTCCCTTTTTATCACTGCTAAGAATGAGGCACTTCTCAGGTTCCCTCTGACTTTGTTTAGCAGGAAACTTCTGTCCTATTCCCTGTACAGAAACATACCTGCCAGTTTTTGATACATTTTCTGTTGCCTCTTTCCCTCAGAAGGGATTAGCTCTTCCTCTGCTGCCCAGCTTGCACACCAGGGAAATGTGGAGAAGGCCACTTATTGAATCTGCATCCAGAGAGCCTAATCAAACATCTTTGGACTACAACCGAAATTTGTTTAAACTATCCTGCACTACAGTAGTTCAATTCATTCCTGGAGTAATTTGTCCACCAAGGATAGAGGAATTACAAGGAGCTGATTTGCTTGTTTCCATTTACACAAGTTGTATCACTATATTCATCACCACAACTACATTTTGCATCTAACCAAGTTTTGCAACCGTAAATTTGTTTTGGAATAAAATTGCAATCTCAATAAAAGTTGAGAAATGTTGCTAGAGGGGGAAGGGAGTCATTAACAGTGGAGACTGTAGTTTGCTCTGTGCCTGCAAGCTAATGTGGTCATTCAGTGATATAGTCTGCATCCATTAGGGGGCTGTGATAAGATCTGATTAGATTTTAATGTATTAGCTGGACTGTTGAAATTGGTCCCTGTAGTCTAAAAGGAGAGGATATTTAGTTTTATCCACTGTGCCAGAAGCTCCAGGAGGATGGAAGTTTGCTTGTTAAATTAATGAAGCAAAAAGCAGCAAGGTCTTTTCCTTAAGGCACAAAAGACAGGGGAATTTGTTCCTTTCCTAGTGATCCTACATTGAAACCTCTTCGGCACAATTTTTCAGGAAACTGAGGTACAAAATCTACCTGTTTTTATAGACTCAGACTGAGGCAGACTTGTGACTAGAAAAGCAAGGCTTCTGAGTGTCTGCTCCAGTGCTCTAACTACTAGGACATGCTGCTTGTAATTAAAAAAATTTTTTTTCCATTTTATTTTTTCCCCATAAATCCATTCTTCCAGCTGCTTAATGTTTTGGGTTGGTCTTCCCTGAATTCTTTCTATTTAATCAACATTTTTCTTGTACTGAGATTACTGGAATTGCACAATGTTCCAGAAGCAGTGTCGCCAGATTTGTATATAGAATGACTTATCTCTCAGCTTTTGTGATGCCTCTGCACTAAGCACCATTGTGATTCTGGGATGCATGTCAAGCCATTTGGAACAGCACACTCAACTATTTTGCTGTATACCATCATCTGCAGCAGATCTCTTCTAGCACTATTGTTTCCCCATGGTTCCTCATACTGATCCTGGAGTATCAGGATGCTTGAATTGGTGGACAGCATATGAATGTGCTGTCACCAACTAAAACAAACCATCTTTTTATTAATTCTTGACTGTTGCTGAACAAAGCTTTCTTTTGCTTTTGTTGTATATTTTCCTGGAGAGGACATTTGCCAAATAGGCATAGCTCATGCTTCTCAAACAACTCAGAGACAAGGGAGATAGCAGGCAAGTGAGCACAACCAACCCAACAGCATCAAGAAACCTTTTTTTCCTGATGGCCACAATGTAACAGCTATGACAAATGTGCAGTATGTAGATTTCATTATTTTCTGCAGGAAACCTCACCAAAGATAACTGGCTCTATTCCATGATAAATTTAAGAATAAAAATGAGTAATAGAAATACTTCAAAAAGTAGAAGAAAAACAAAACAGTGTCAAAGAGAGGGAACTCCAAGAGTGGGTTTAGGGGATTACAGCTAGGCTCCAGAGCCTTTTAACCTCTAGGTCACACATTCTAATTTGGTCAAAGAGGGTAGTAATCAAAAGTTATTACCATCTGCTGGCTGTTCAGTCACCTGTGTGAAGTGAGTTGGAGAGGTCTCCATCCATTGTAGAAGACAGATGTCCACAAAAACACCACCATAATTCAGTCACAGGTTGGTAATGTCAGCAAAGAGGCCAAGAAATGACTTGGTAATAGAGACCCGACTACCCTCTGGCCCTGAAGTGGTGCTTTCAGGTCAAGTTTGAGGTACATGAAGCAAGGAAGTGTTGAAAAAACTTACACTGCTGCTGACATCTCTGCTAGATACCTGATCATAGACTTTAAGGCAGAAGGGACTATTATGATAATCTCTTCTGATTTCCTATATAACACAGGCCATAGAATTTCACCCAGTAATTCTTGCATCAATCCCATAACTTCTGGTTGAGCTAGAGCATATCTTTTTAAAAAGACATTCAATTTTCTTTTAACAAATTTTAAGTGGTGGATAATCCACCACATCCCTTGTGAATGTGATGGCTAATCACGCTCCTGGTTAAAATGTCCACCTTATTTCTAATCTAAATTTGTCTGGCTTGAATTTCCAGCCATTGAATCTTATTATGCCTTTGGCTGATGAATTAAGAAGCCCTCTACTATTAGAAATCTCCTCTTTATGTAGGTATGGGACATTCTGTACCTGGGGGGAACACCCAGCATCCTCATGGTCATCCTTATAATATGAATGTGTGGTACACAATGCAAAGTTTGTCATGTCAGGTGTCTTTGGAAGGCTCATGATGCACTGAGCATTGTTGTTATAGTAATGTTATGGGTTGTAATTTCATGTATATAGTTATGAGGCTGAAAATGTGTCTTCATGGCTTAAAACAAGCCCAGGCAAAAACTCTCCAAGAGCAGTGGGGAGGTTCACACCTCATGAGGGCATGTATAGGACAAACCCAGCCCAGCCTCACAGGAACAAAGGACACTGGCCTAGGCAGCAACAAAGGATTTGTTGGACTCTCGAGTGAGTCACCCTCCTTCCTTTGGTCAATTTGGGACTACGATGAGGTATTGCTCACCTGACTCTGAAGGGGTGGTGGGGCAAGGCCAAGAGGAAAGAAAGAACATGATAAAAGGGAGAGACATTTGCCATGCTCTCACACTCTCCCACCTATATCTACAGACACCACCATCACCAAACGACTGAAGCACTGATGAAGGGCAATCAGCCAGTCTGTGGTGAGAAACATCTAAGTTTGTAAGGGTACTGAAAGTGTTAAGATCAGCTTAGAATGTGTTTTGCTTTTATTTTATTTGACCAAATCTGACTTGTTGTGCTTTGACTTATAATCACTTAAAATCTATCTTTGTAGTTAATAAATGTGTTTGTTTATTCTACCTGAAGCAGTGCATTTGGTTTGAAGCATGTCAGAGACTTCTCTTGGGACAACAA
This sequence comes from Dermochelys coriacea, assembly GCF_009764565.3. NCBI lineage: Eukaryota > Metazoa > Chordata > Testudines > Dermochelyidae > Dermochelys > Dermochelys coriacea. Next base: position 91,185,489 of record NC_050073.1, on the reverse strand, counting down.
GCCTGGTACATATCAATTTCTTTGTTAAATTGATGAACTCATATAAGCTTGCAGCGTCCAGCGGACATAACTGGACACTATAAGACAGAGGTTCCTAGGGTTGTTCTAGGACCGGAGATATTGGCTAGTGTCATTTGGTTGCACAATCCAAGCAGCTTAGATGCTAGAGTTTGTGTATGAACAGCCCAGGAGTGGGAGGTCTCACAGCAGAGCAGGGTAAAGCTGGCTCCCAGAGTTGAGGATTGGAGTGACCTAGAAGATCACCAGTCGAGATAAAACCAGAGGGGAACTTCACAAGGTACTTATGGATCTCAATCAAGTCACCCCTTAACCTTCCTTTGGATAAGCTAAATGGATTGAGCTTCTTAAGTCGGTAACTGGATGTTGGGGTTTCCAGACATCAGATCATTCTGATTACTCTTTTCAAACCCCTTTCCAATTTTTCAGCATCCTTTTTGAAGTGTGGACCTCAGGATTGGACACAGTATTCCAGCAATCATCTCACTAATATCATATAGAAAAGTAATAACACCTCCCTTCTTCTCCTACTTATACATTTGAAAAAGCTGATGATAATTAGATCACCTCAGTAACCAGGACTGTCAAACCAGCTCCTTTCTGCAGCTCTGCGGGAGGAGGAGGGGAGACAAATACAATGTATAAATAAAATGATAAAGAATGTTGTGCTGTATCAGGGGTCTGTCGCACTCTAGGCAGGACACATTGATGTCTGCTGAAAAGAGAGGCATAGGGCTATAAAATAGCTAGGCTCTATCTCTTTCTCTCACATACCTGTCAATTCAGTATATTCATGCACACAAGCTTCATGTTAGTGCCAGCAGATGGCCTCTTTATGACTCCCACATATACACTATTAGGTCACTTTAACTATGCCTCCATAAATCTGTTTTGCAGCCTACAGTTATCTGCATCTCTTCCCCATCCATGTCCAAAATGCTGAGTGAACACAGCTCTTTCCCCCCCGGGTCACTTATTACCCTGAGGAAGGAAAAAAAGTAGCTTGTGAGTAATTAGTGATGGGCTATTGTATATTAAGTACAAAAATCATATGATAACAGAATGGGTGGTGGATATCAAAGGCAGGAGAAGGCTGAACCTACCCAAATTGTCTGCATGGCACCACCCACACTCCATCCCCAGGTCCTCTCCTGCTTCCCCACCGTGCTCTGCTGCGGCTCTTCCTTCCCTTGTAGCCGGGGCCCCAGGCCAGTGGCACTAGAACTGGGGGTGGCCAGGGGGCCATAGCCTTCCCACTTTTTGAAAGTGGATGGGCCTGGCCCGTCCACTTTTTGCCCGGAGCAGACCCCATCCCCTTCCCCGCATCTTCCCCCCAAGCCTTACCCCCGGCCCAGCCAGCATGAAGTCCGGATGGGGAGCACATGCAGCTGTGGGGACCCTGGTGGACCCTCCACCTGCCCTGAGTGCAGGAGGGCTGAGAGCGGCCCCACAGCTGCCCACCTGGCTCTTATCACAGCCGGACTATGGCTCCAAGGCCTCCCCTCCGGCTGGAGTTGGGTTGGGGAGAGCTGCATGGGCAGCTCTGGGGAGCCTGGGTCCCTCCACCTGCCCTGGGCGGGAAACCTAGGACAAGGGCAGGGGGCTGCTTTCACCTCCACCTTGGGCGGGGCCCCTGCTCCCCCCCCCCCATTTTTGGGAGGGCTCCGGTGCCCTTGCCCCGAGCTGGGGCTAGTGGGGGCCAGCCTACAGCCAGGAACTCCAGGCAGCTGAAGTCAGTGCTCGCACCACCGCCCACCCAGGGCTGGGGGCCAGGCTGCCTGCCCACCCGGTTGGGGAGGGCCGCACTGCTTGTCCACCCACCATGCTGGGGGCCACCCTCAGCTGCTTGCCTGCCCGCCACTCCAGGGATCAGCCCGGGGACCATGCTGCCTGCTCGCCCACCTGCCAAATACTCCAGGGCTGGGTGGGGCGGGCGCTTGGGTAGCCCAGGACTGGTGGGGGGCCTCTGGGCTTTGTCAGGGCAGAGAGGCGGGAGAGGCGGGGCCCTGGACATAAGGGGCAGGCCAGCTGGGGGCTGCCTCCTGAAGCCCGTGGTTCCCCTTCTGCCCCTCCCAATGAGTAACAGGATGAAGGGACATGTTAATCAAGTTTACCTGAACTACCCATAGAAGATTGGTTTGACTGAGGGGAGGGGACAGCTCTAAATAACTTTATGAAACATTTAAATTCCAAGGGAGAAAGGTGCTTTATACATCCTAACACTCCTGTGAGGTAAACTAGCGCTAGACACAAAAAAGATGGGCAGAGGTGGTGGGTATTGGTGATATCTGCAAAGTTTTGTTTCTGTTTTTGTTGACACTATTTTCACGTCGATTTTTCAGTCAGCTTTACTCAAAACTGGAGCTGGTCAAATCAGGGGATGAAATATCTCTTCTGCAGGAAATTCTGACATATCAACATTTTCTTTTGTCCCAAACTGGAACAAAAAAAAAACAATTTTGGAATTTATCACAAAACTAAAATTCTGAAATATTTTATTTTGCAAACAAATGACCTATCAAAACATTTAATGATAACATAACAACATAAAAGTCAAAGTCAAAATGAAACATTTCAACCATATCAAAATGAAATGTTTCAATAATTTCCTATCAAAAATTTCAACAATAGTTCTTACAAAATGTTGTAATTTCATCAGATCATCATTTTCCAACAAAAAACTGTTCTGTCAGAAAAATTTGACCACGTCTACTCAAGATACTTCAGCAATCTTCTCCTTGGGGAACCTGCAATTTAGAGGGACAGTACAATGACACAACCAACCCTCAGAAATAAATAAATAAATAAATAAATGGCTGCTAGTTTTTTAAAAAAAGTAATATTAAAGCAGCTTTTCAGATTCTATTTTCAAATGTTGCAGAAATGAAACATGAAGCTGTCATGGGATTCACAGTCTGGGTGCTCTGGGGAACTGCTCTGAGTGAAGCCAGTCAGGACTCTGGTGCAGTGTGACTCCCCTCAGGGCACCCTTATGTAACCCACACACCTTCTGTCCCATCTAGTGGCACCGAGACCACTTAAAGGTGTGTGGGTTACACTTGTACCATGGCAAGAAGCTTCTTTGTCTCCAGTACTTCTTGGGTCTGACCTTGCAGTCTTCAGCATCTCTGTCCACCCTGGGAGCTCCCCATAGTGAATCCACCTGGATGGGATAGCTGGGGAAGCCTTACACGCCCATAGGGACAGGCACCAACTTTGCAGTCAGCAGTGACTCTCAGCCAGTGTTGTAAAACAGAAGGGTTTATTAGTCAACAGGAACAACATAGAACAGATCTTGTTAGCACAGAAATCAGGAACCTTCAGCAAAGTCCATCCTGGGGAAGGGCCAGGGCCCAGGGCCCAGGGCCCTCGCACCCTTTCCCTTGAGTCCCAAAACAGCAGAGTGAACTGGTTCCAGCTGCCTGGCCTCAGACCCCCTGCAGCCCCTCCTCTGTATTTTGTCCCTTTCCTGAGCAAAAGGTCACCTGATCTCTTTGTTCCCAACATCTTGCAGAGAAGGGGAGGATGGCCATCTGTTGCTAGGTTACAGGGTTCCAGCCATTCCCTGTGCAGACGGTACTCACACCTACTCTCTAGGGGTCTCTTCAAGATCCCTTATCCCACTACATAGATACTTAAGCAATACATAGGGGAAACTAAGGTTCATACACAGTCTTCAGAGAAAACATTAAGGACATTCCCACTTTGTCACAGAAGCAGGTAGGGTGCATTTTCTACCCATTTAGACCCCATAATGTGACATGCTTAAAATGACCAAAAGGGAGATGGCACAGTGCATCCCGACCAGATTCTATGCATACCGCCAACATGGAGTCTCCATGCTGCAGATATCTGCAAATCGCTTTTCTTTAATGATGATCAATGTTACTTGCACAGATAATAATGACAAACCACCCTTTCAGACCTTCCAGCAGGGGCAAAGTACTTCCCTCCTCTCTTAGAGCCACAACCAGTACACAGGACATGCATGTCTTGTTTGTGCTATTTTGTTTCACACGGAAAGGATTTTTATCATTTTCTAGAAACTTAACTCAAAGAAGTGTCTGAATTAACACTTTCCACCTTACATTTCCACTCACCTCTCTGTGTCTTAATGTTCCTAAACTGAATGCTGGCCAGCAAATGCCCTTTCCACAAGGGTGCAAACACAGTCTTGGGGTGCTTGGGGCGGGGGCGAGGGGGATGAGAGGCTGCATGATTTTCAAAAGTGTGGGATTTTCAAAAGTGCTGCTGCCAATTTCTAGGGTCCTAAGGGGTCTGCTAGGTAAATATTGGCCTATGTAAAACCATAGGCATAGTTTGACTTCTGTATTTGCGGGGGCAACACCAGTCAGGCCAATGGAATTGCACCGGGCTGGGGGCAAATTCCGTGCCAGTCTGAGGCTTGCAGTTTGGGACAGGGGGGCAATACCCCCATGCCCTCCCACCCAAACTACACCCATCTGAAAATTATCAATGTATATATGCTAATGAGGCTTGAACTACCCATTTTCAGGTAGGTTGTGGAATCAGTAAAACACCTGTGATGATCAAAATATCCATGCTATCTCCGCAAGCTTTAAAGTTACTAGTGACAGCAATACTATGATCAGATTGGCCTTGTGAATTGTGAGTCCCCCAGCAAGAATCCTGTCCCAACTATTGGAAGGTTTGATGAAATCAGGTAGTAACACTTCCTCCTCAGTCTTCCTGGCTACTGAGGAAAATATGAGGCCAGCCTCTGAGTTGATAAATCAGCTCAGGACCCTGGAGCCTTCAATCACACAGGGCCTTAGTATTGTCTTTACTTTTGAAGCCAGATCCAAGACAATCCTTTACTGATGAGATCCATTAACAGCTTTTATTAGGTAATTTGGTCAGTCTGTAGGGAAGATAACCAAGTATGGGGAGAGAAACAGAGAAAGGTTTCACATGTGAGGAACAAAATGAAAATGTGAGGAAGGAACAAAGATCTCCTCACAGAGGAGTTGGAACAATTTTTATTGCAGGGGTGTAATGAGAGATTTTGACTTGAATGTTCTGAGACATTACAGTATCTTAAAAAGAGGCTTGCAGAAAAACCTCAGAAGGGGTTTAAGTTTCTGAAAAATTCATTTATCTCAATTGGACATAAAAAGAGTGATGACAGCATCAGGACACTTTGGTTTGCATAAAACAACAGTTAGTTTCAGGAATAAGGCTCTAATTAAGTAGAAATTAATGTTAGTTTAAATTTAGAAAATTCAACATGGCTGACCAAGATGGCAGATATAGGGTGATGTAGAAATGGGGAATGGCTCAACAAAATCCTAGAATCCAAAATAGCATAAGGAGGTGGTGCTTAAAGATGATGTCATAAGAGAGTGACAGATGAGCACATGTAGGTACATGTGACTAGGAGGAGCTTAAAGATTACATCATAAAAGAATGACAGACAACGCACATGTAGGTACATGTGATGAAGCACATGTGGGTACACATGACCAGATGACTTCTGGGCCGGAGCTAGAAAGCTAGCAGCTGATTGGCTTAGAGGAGCAGACCTTGGGAGAGCAACCAGTATATAAGGCCAATAGCAAGCAGGCTGAGCTTGTAGTGGGTTTGGGGTTTAAACAAGAGCAGAAGCTGCAAGAGACCTGCAAAGAAGCAGCTACTTGAAAAGAAGCAGCAACCACAGAATTCTAAAGGGTTGCTGTGGCAGCGAGCAACTGCCTTCTAGCAAGCCACTGTCTCTACAACAGAGAACCTGCCATTAACTGCCTCCAGAGTTGGTGGGCAGCCCAGAGGGTAAGCAAAGGCAGCAGGTCCAAACCCCCCTTTGCCAATGATGAATGGCTTGTACTGCAGTCTGCCCCAGTGAGTGGGGACTAGATAGTGACTGGCAGTCCTCATAAATTGAGGTGGGGATAGAGGGTTGGGGGTTCCCCTGGGTGGGGAGACCCAGAGAGAAGGTGTACTGCCAGGGGGCAGCACCCATGATAAAGGGGTACCAGGGCCTGGGAGGGATACTGGCCTGCAGAGTGTACTCCAGAAGAAGCAGAGCTAATTCCCAGGATGACCGACGGGAGGTGCCGTGCTGGTGAGTCGCGCTTGCTACAGGAGCCCTCTGCAGGTCAGAGACAAGCACCCTGGTAATACCCTGACAATTCTTTTAGGGCAGACCACAACCTAGTTACCCTTTTTAAGGGAATTGAAAGTGCTATTGTAGGTAACACACTAAGATTTGAAATGCCAATTATAACAGGGAAGCTGAGATCCATTGAACCAAAATGTAAACCCTGTGCCATAAAAATAAAGGGAAGGGTAACCACTTTTCTGTATACAGTGCTATAAAATCCCTCCTGGCCAGAGGCAAAACCCTTTCACCTGTAAAGGGTTAAGAAGTTAAGATAACCTCACTGGCACCTGACTCAAAATCCCCAATGAGAGGACAAGGTACTTCCAAGTCTGGATGGGGGAACAAAGGGTTAGTCTGTGTGATGCTTTTGCTGGGAACAGATCAGGAATGCAGCCTTACAACTCCCATAAACTTAGTAAGTAAGCTAGCTAGAAATGCATTAGATTTCCTTTTGTTTAATGGCTGGTAAAATAAGCTGTGCTGGATGGAATGTATATTTCTGTGTTTGTCATTTTGTAACTTAAGGTTTTGCTGAGAGGGATTCTCTGTTTTGAATCTGATTACCCTGTAGGGTATCTACTATCCTGATGTTACAGAGGAGATTCTTTTACCTTTTTCTTTAATTAAAATTCTTCTTTTAAGAACCTGATTGCTTTTTTCATTGTTAAGATCCAAGAGTTTGGGTCTGTTCACCTGTACAAATTGGTGAGGATTCTTATTAAGCCTTTCCCCAGGAAAGGGGGTGTAGGGTTTGGGGGGGGAATATTTTGGGGGAAAGTTTCCAAGTGGGCTCTTTCCCTGTTTTTTGTTTAAAATGCTTGGTGGTGGCAGCATAGGGTTCAAGGACAAGGTAAAGCTTGTACCTTAGGGAAGCTGTTAGTCTAAACTGGTAAGAATAAGCTTAGGGGGTCTTTCATGCAGGTCCCCACTTCTGTACCCTAGAGTTCAGAGTGGGGAAGGAATCTTGATACCCTGTATATGATGAAACCACTTCAAGCAAGGGGATGAGGCAGCACCCCTATTTCCAGCACGTGTCTCCATAATCATTGCAGGAAGGAAGTGGATGGGCAACAAATCATGTCGCTTCTGGATTAGGAGAAGTACAGCAGTTCCTAAATAAGGACCTAATCCAACTCCCATTAAAGTCAACAGGAGTCTTTCCATTGACTTCAGTGGGTTTGGGAGCAGATGGTAATGGAGTGCAGCACCTCTGGCCACCTTCTCATTAGGTCTCTCTCTCTCTGTTGGCAACAATGGAAGCTGCACAAGTAACTTATGTATATGGCTGTCCAACATCTTGACAGATGAAAGGAGGCACAACAAAGTTGGTCCAGCAGTGGCGCTTAGCAGTGGGTATGGGAAAAGAGCTAGATGCACAGGCAGAGACCTTGCCACAGTGGCTACAGTTCTATTAACTAGAAGTTGATTCATACACTGCTTCCTGACTCACCTGCAGGCCTCATTCTGGGCTCTACGGTGGCTCTCTGGGGTGTTTGCAGCAGTCTTAACCCTCTCGCCAGACTTGAACAATTGTGGGTAGGATTTTTCCAGTTGTCAGTAGGAATGATGAATTTCTTGAGGCCTTGCTTGACCTTGTTGCTGTTTTGGAGCTTTGGCCACTTTTTTTAAATCAATAAATAAATCTTTGAGATTTTAGCAGCAATTTAATATTGCTCCAGCATTCATAAGCAAACCACTATAATAATCTTAATCTACTTTTATTGCGTCTATGGAGTCCTCTGTATCTCAGGCCTCCAGAAGGCTCCGTGTCACAGGTAACATCCTTCTGGCCATAGGGGATTAGATGGAAAACTTTTCAGAGCCAATTGGTCCTTGCTTATCTCAGCTCACTGAGCCTCAAGAACATGGAAAAACTATTTTCCTTTCTCCAAGGTGGCTTGCAAGATCAACAGATCAGTATAGTTAGAACAAGAGGTTAGTATTTTGCCTGAGGGAGCAGCACTGGCAAGCCCTACTAACTTCAAATGTGATGTTACTGCATACACATGTGTAAACACTGATTAAATTCAAACAATATTTTTCTCATGAGACATTAGCACTTTTCCAGTCTTCTGGGATTAGCCCAGTGATCTCCTTTGCTAACTCATCTAGAATTTTTGGGTTAAAATTCAGTCTCCTGACTTTAAACTGCATATATCAGGAACATACATTTTTAACATCCTCTTCAGTTACTAATATTGGAAAGTTTGTGTGATATGAGTACATAATTCTGCTTCTTTCCAAAACTAGAAGTATTTATTGAACACTTGCCTTTTTTCTGCATCATTAACAATTTTATCTCTAGTAATGGACCTATACCACTGTTTGTTCATTATTCCTAATATTTTTAAACTCGCTGTCCTTAGTTTCACCAGCTGTGGATTTTTCCTTGATGTCTTTAGCTTTCCTTACCAATTATCTACATAACTTCTCATTTATATTGTTTGCTGTCTGAGTCCCCTTTTTTTCTATTTTTATTTTTCATTGAAGCCTTCTCTTCTCCTAGCTAAATGGGGTTTTAACTCGAAGTTATCCTTTCTTGATTGTGGATTTTTGGTCATCTAATAAATTCTCCTTAACTCACAATTTTACATTCATGTTTTTCTTCAATTTAGGGAAATTTTTAGCCTTTTTTTTTTTTTTTGAAGCACCAATTAGATATACTATTGGTTGGGATTATCCTGTTTGTCCATACTAAATGTAACCATATCATGTTCACTAGCCCATAGGCAACCACCTAATTCTAGTCCAGGGATCATTATCCATTATAACATCCAAAATAGTTACATCTAGCTCCATTTATTGGAAGAAACATAGCACCTATGGGGTTAGGTAGCAGCTGATCAAGGGTTTTAAGGATCTAAATTTTGGACTTGGGCACAAATCTATTTGTGGATCTATCCCTAAACTTCTCTTGTCCTTTTGTTCTATCTCATTCCCATATGTGAAATGAGAATAACAACACTTTAGGGTACATAGAAGCTGAGAGTCTAACTTTTGTATGGGGTCTGACCCAAAGCCTATTGAAGTCCAAGGGGAGTGTTATCACTGACTTCCATAGACTTTAAACAAGATCCATAATGTTTTGAGTTCCTCAGATTAAATGTACTTTAAAAGCACAAAGTATTTAAACTTTGAGTATTCACTATTTGTCAGTTCATTTGAAATGAAGCAGCACTAATCATGACCTGCATTTCTCAGTCTAATGCCTGCAGAAAAGATTCTATGGAAGCCCCAGATCATGTCTGCATAAGTGAAGTACATACTTTTTCAGTGCGTTTTTTTCCATTTTGTCTATGCCAAAATCTAGTAAAATTTTACAGAATAAAATGTAAAATTGATTAAAATAAGTAATGGGAATTTTATGGCTGGTGCAGAGAATTTTATTGCTGCCTCTCAATCTATCAAGCTTATACAGGACAGTATATACCAAATTAATTGGAACTAACTCACGCTTAAAACTTGAACGGATTACTGACACAGGATGAATTAACCAGTTCAAAAATAAGCCCCAAACCCCTGGATCCAAGCAACCCAGAACTCTGGGAAGGTTTGGATCTACATCTTAACTTTTCAACTTGCCCCAACTCTAATGAGCGCCTCTCTATCCACCAAGCATTTCAGACAAATGATCATTTGGCTTTCTAGTTGCTCTCAGATCCTACAGGTGGATGCAATCATGTTTAAACATAGTTCTTCCTAGCATAGTTTGGAAAATGCCTAAGACACTCTCCAAACACCCAGTAAATGTTAGTATGCTGTGGGGATTTTCATCATAAGACAGTAGTGCTGCAACTATGTTGTAATACGGTTTGGTCTTGTTGTTTTGGATAGGTAAGAACTTGTGTTATAACTGTTATTGAACCATGGTACAGATCTGGAAAACTGGATGATTTGTGTTGCCATCCAGTAGGAAGCAGTGGCTCAATAGTATCATAAAGGCCTATATGGATACTGGCTTATTGGGAGCCTCCATTAGCTCAAGAGGTATGGATTTTTTTGGAATGGGTGGAATTAGGCTCTCGCTGCCAGCACCATAAAGTTCTTGATATCATGGACGTGATCTTGTGATGTCAGTGGGGGGGAAAGAGTTAAGCCACTGTGTGAGTGCTCTTGAAAATCCCACCCATGTGACAAATGTGGCCACAGTTCAGTTACACAAGAACTGTAAAGACCAGGGCTGTAATACATAGCTTGGCACTATGTACACACGGAAGATCAGACCACATATGCAGGGAAGGCATTACCATGTTTATAGTATGCTCCTGTGACATATTAAGATTTACTGTGCAGTTGGGTCTTAAATCCATCAGTGTCTGAAACTATTGAACACTTTTTTCTTTCCCTTTTGTTGTTGTTGCTCTTTTAATATTGGCGCTTGATCTGCAGAAACCAGTGAAGCTAATGAAAGCTGAGAGTGATGCTCAATAATCAGCTCCTGGATCCTTCTTGGAACTGACACCTTTATGAAGATAAAGCTAGGCTAATTGGCTCCTCTGAGTTTCTCATTTCAGATCCTGCTTTTTAATCAACCACTTGTAACCAGGCATCTAATAAAGAAAACTTGTTGGATCATCTGAAATTCTGTTTCTGAAAATATTACTGGCCTTGAGATTTTTAGATGGGGCACAAAACAAAAGAATGACTCAAGGGACTTCCTTTTTCCCTCAAAGACAAATTAAAATCACAAACTTCATAGCTTTTGGGTTGGAAACAAGGTGAAAATGGAAATGTAAAACCAAATGAATACCATATACTCCAGGAATAACAGTAAACATATAAATGTAATTTAAATAAGGCCAAATCCTCTACTTTGCATTTTCAGATACAGAAGTGGATGACGGATCTAAGGCTCTATGTGGCTCTGCCTTCCTGGAGCAGTGCTGATCTGGGAGAAGGCAGGATCTGTTAGAGGTCAGGCTTTCAGGGAGACAACCCATGGATCGCTGGCTTTCAGTGCAGGTGGTCTCTGCCTCCATTTCTCAGCCACTACACCTGCCCCACTGCACTCACTTATGCCACAACCAGTCCTACAGCACAGGCATAACTTTGCCATGTATAAAAGTCACAAAGAGGCTTGCAAAAATCCAGTTAAACCATGTGTGATGGATTGTCACCCCAGGGTGTACTCTGGGAGCCATGGGAACCGCTGTACCTCCTAACCCCCCAGCTGGGCAGGCCTCTCTCATACTGCTTTGCTGGTGATTCAGCCACCCTCTCCAGGCTCTGTTATCACCTAACATGATAGCAGGTGGCACTACACACCAAACTGAGCTACTCGAGTGCTAACCGTTGGCCTGTGCCGCTTTCCCCAGCCCCCTGGAGCCATGAACCACAGCCAGTGGGCGCCACAGTTGGCCGAACCTGCAGATGCAGCAGGTAAACAAACCGCTTCGGCCCACCAGGGGCTTTCCCTGAACAAGCGGTGGACCAGCTTTGAGAACCACTGACCAATTTCCCAGCTCTCCAGCCTTGCACCCACGTGGGAATATGAACCCAGAATTTTACAGTCTTGCATTGCACATAGATCTGTACAATGCAAGCTCATTAATATATTTGCTTCCCCCTCAATGTAGAAAAGATATGCAACAGCCCTTTGTACACAGAGCTGAGATTTTTCCAGACTCTTCACTTAAAACATAACACACAACAAGTTTATTAACTATAGAAAGATAGATTTTAAGCAATGGCAAACAGATCAAAGCAGATTACCTAGCAAATAAACAAAAATGCAAACTAAGATTAACATGCTAGATAGATTTAGATTTGAATTAGCAATTTCTCACCCAGACTGATGATACAAACATCAAGTGCATTAAGTTTCCAAAGACAGGTTAGAAACCTCTTTAGCCTGAGACCAGCACTTCCCCCAGTTCAGTGTGTGTTCCTCAGGTGTTTCCAGTTTTCTTGTGTGGGGAGTGAGGCCAAGAGATGATGTCGCTCCTTACCTTATATGGTTTTACAGAATGATGGGAATCCTTTATTCCAAACTCAGTTCCCAGTCCAGTCTGTGGAAAAATACAGGTACCAAAATGGAGTTTCGTGTCATGTAGTCTGGTCATATGCCCTTGTATGCCTTGCTGAGTCATAGCAGCCATTATTCATAGGCTGGCTGAAACATTTACGGGAAGGCTAAGATCTTCCATTGTCATTGTTGATGGGCCATCATCACTGTCTGGCTTCTTTGTTGTTATACCTGAAAGGCTAGTTGTGGGTGTTCCCCAGAGTAAGCACATTTGAAATACAGCTACATAGTCAATATCCATAACTTCAGATACAAAAATGATACATGCACACACATAGGATAATCACATTAGCAAATCATAACTTTTCTATAGACACCTTACAAGACATATCTTGTACAAGAGGCATTCTCATTATGTCATAATCACACCATTATGATTAATGTAGGGTGCTGGAGTGTCACACCATGTTTTGTACCTAAGATATGTGGAGATCTGTATAATTACATAGCTGGAGATCTTGGCTCATACATACTGACAAATGAAAACGTGCTTGCTAGTCTTAACATATCTGGCATCACTTTCAGCAATCATCACTCCACAATTCAGTTTGATTAATTCTCTCTGCTCACAAGAGGTCCAAGAATAGGATAGCAGGGACTGTTGCAGATCAGGATTAAGGGTCATTGGTGGAACAAGCTGAAGATGTCAGGGTTAGAATAAAAGAGGTGCACTGATGCATTGAGACTGAGTTGGAATAGCATAGCTTAGGCCATAATCTTTAGAAGTGCTCAGAACCCACAGCCGAGATCAGAAATCCATAAGAATTCAGCACCTGTTTAGGCCAGATATTTTGGGTGCTGAGCATCGATGAAATTCTGGCCCCAAGTGTGAGTGCTGAGTTCTTGAAAATATAGTTCTAGATCAGAAAGCAGGGGCACTAGCAGAACTGCAAGGCAAGAGCCCACTTGCCCATACCACTATATTTCTGACTGAAGAGTTGCTTGCTTTTATAAGCACAAAAATTCAGTCTTCATCCCCTAAGAGCAACAAAAAGGAAATACTTTACAAAAAAGTAAAGCAGGTGTTTGAAATATTCCATAGAAACAAACAAACCTACAGGATGTTACACCATGTGAATTTTCTACCCAAACCATAAGGAGACACAGAGCATATAAGACACTTCAGTGTGACCTTGCTGCAGGAAGAGTATCACTTCATAATAAATCTAACATCAAAACATGGGGGCCAGTCCTCCTGTTGCAATATCTTGACTTCTATAGCTCACACTGCACCATGGGCCTTTTCTTCCCTGTAATTAATGTTGGAAAGTTATTTAATTACTTTTTTTCTTCACACAGCTCCATTTTGCATTCTGCTGTCGATAGCTAAATAACCCATAGTTCTGTTCAATTCTAATCAACTGAACACTGTCATTTAGATAGGTTTTATTTTCTTTCAAAGTAATTTGCTTACTTTTAAGCTTCGTTTATCCATTTTGATTAAGCCTTCATTAAGGGCATTATCTTTTGTTCTTCTAATAATTTTATGTTAGGGAGACAGCAGTTCCTTTTGCTGTTCAAAGCAAAACTCCACTGCACAATATGAAAGCTGTTGAAGAGATAATTATCAGGAAAACTTTTTGCCCAAAATTTAGATTTTAGTTTTTTTAAAAAACTGTCCCTATATTTAAGCCAATAGAAAGTGTTTCTATTTGTTGTTGTTATTTCAATGGAAATTTATAAAAGAAGAAATCAATATTCTTCTGCAATGTCCTCAAGTACCTAGATTGTAAGCTCTTTGAGACGGGGCCCATATTTTTGGTCTGTGTTTGTACTGTGCCTAACACAATGGGATACTGATGCATCACTAGGGTTCCTAGGCACTATGGTAATACACACAAATAATATCATATGCACACAAAGAAAATCTAGAGTGACATGTCAATTGTCATTTTCAAAGTTGATGGAAATGTGAAAAAAGTTTAAAAAATGAAAGCAAGTTAGATTTTTCTTTGACTGTTTTTAGTAACAAAAGTAAGGAAGTCTTTTGAAAAATACACATGACTTTTAACCTTCTGACACTGGCAAACCATGCCAAGGCCCCTCGGCCTTACTGAACACAGACAAATGCATAGTTGGAAACAAGTCTGGCTTACCTGTAGTATTGTTTAGAGAAGTATTCGATTGATAAAAAAGGGTTTAGTGTTTGGGCATTATGAAATGCTTGTGAGTTGCTGTATGCATTAATCTCACTTATGAAATTTGTATTCCATGTTATAAGTATAAGCAGGGTCTGAATGAGCTCTCCCCTGATATCTTGATGAGCTGGGGGAAAAGCCTTCAGGAACAGACTGTGCTTGCATAGACACGGCTGCTCTGCCTCAGCAGAGGGAGCTACTATGCCAAAGTGATCAGTTTTGGATGATGCTGGGTTACAAATCACTTTAGTATAGAGCACAGGCTAATGAAATGTTGTTATCCTTATAAGTAAAGGGCAGCAGAACTGTACTTAGCCTGTCCTGATTGAGGGGTTCCCTCTAAACTGAAGCTCACTCACTAAGCAGGGGGTAAGGATGCCAAATCCCAGTGGCAATGAGAAGGGTGTGGGCATAGGGGTTTCTACCTGGTATGGTTGCTGCCTAATGAGACAGACACCATTTGACCACCCCCCTCCCCACACACACACACTTTTTAAAGACAGAGATAATTAGACTCAGTTGAGAGTCCTTGTTTTGTTCAATGCTCACTAAAGCTGAAATTGCTGATAACCAGACAATGAGCTTTAGATCTGGTGCGGGATAGTGCTGCAGTGAAAGAGACTATACAACCTGCGCTACCAGTGAGGTTCTCCACTACGCTATGAAATCACTGAGAGCTGGGTTAAGTGGTGGAACCACAGAATATGACATTGCAGCAAAGACAGTGGCAGCAGAGTGAATGATGGCACAGCAGCCAATGGCGGGCAGCAACAGCAAACAGTGGCAACTGTCAGCCAGATGCCCCCCAACGTTGGGGGGTGAGAGGCAAACTCATGTGAACACACATCTGAACTCTGGATCTTCACTGATCAAGGACAGCAACTGTGCGTGGGGTGCAGTGGAGGAAGAGGGGAATGATGTGTTAAAGGAGCATTTATTGTTTGCCTTTCACATGGCAAGGTGAGAAACTAGGCAAAGAACACTGCCCAACAAACTGTTTGATTGTGGTCATATGCTTTTGGGTGGTGGTGGTGGTGTTTTCCAAAATTAATGCTCGGTTCCATTTTGTATTGGTAGGAGGAATTACTAGATACTGAACCCAGTTCTTGTTGCTGCTGATTCCACCTGGCGGAAGTTTATATAAGGTAATATTTAAGTGTTTGCGCTGTAACTATAAATGTGCTCGCTCTAAAACTGTAAACCTTCACCGTCAGAAGAGAAGCATAACCAAGTTTGAAATACTAGTTTATTACAAGAGGTGTTATCTCCTCTCCAACAAAAGAAGGCCCATATACACCAGACAAGCCACTGTGGATCAGTAAACAAAAGGCTTTGTTGATTGCTCCCCCTATACCCAGGATGAGGTGACGTGTAGGTGAATTTATCCCATCAGTTTGAACTCTAAGGGAAAGGAATAAAATTCCCTGACAAGAAGGAACTGTGTCTTCATGCTGCTTAGACTCTGTGGGGGAAAGATTACTAAGCATAAGCCAAAGATCCCCAGCTGCTTAGCGTGGGTTCCCCAGCTTTCCTATTACAGCAGCTTCTATTACCTTTTTGAACTTGTGCCCGCAAGGGCTGGGGGGGGGGAAGATACCAGTGAAAGGAGGACATTCAGGCCTAAGAATAGTAAACTATGCTTTATTGAAGGAAGGAAAAACTTACGCTCCAATCTGCACGGGGAGCCCCTAGGACGCACGGAGGGGTTGCAGGGGACTCTGGCCATTCGGGACAACTGACCAGGCAGGACTCCGCTGGGGGGGAGTCCTCTGCAGCGCTATATTTTCCACGCTTATCTCAGGGTTACATGGGGTCACAGCTGGCTACATTCTTATATGTACAATTTATGCTTATTACATAAACTTACTTGTTTACAGGCAAAAATATGCTGAGCTATGCTACAATATCTTTTGGCAAGGTCTGTCGGACAAAGTTCATTGAAACTGCCTGCATCCTCCGCTTACCTCCAGTCACGTATTCAGTCCACCACTTAGCTCCTCACCAATCTTCCACAACCTTGCCCCTATAGAACTTAAGACTGTAATTCATTTGTGTTTGTATGTTTACCTGCTTTAACCTTGTAAATGACTCACATTTTTTTCTTAGTTGATAAATCTTTAGTTTATCATAGGATTGACTACAAGTGTTGTCCTTGGTTTGAGTTCTGAGGTGCAAATTGACCTGGGATAAGTGACCCGTCCTTTGGGACTGGAAATAACCTGAATATTGTTGTGATTTTTGATGTAAGGGACCATCTTATCATGAAGGGAAGATTACCTGGGTGGCAAGATAGATCGGAGTAACCAAGGGGACTGTCTGTGATTCCATGTTA
This sequence comes from Dermochelys coriacea, assembly GCF_009764565.3. Taxonomy (NCBI): domain Eukaryota; kingdom Metazoa; phylum Chordata; order Testudines; family Dermochelyidae; genus Dermochelys; species Dermochelys coriacea. The sequence continues at coordinate 91,168,858 of NC_050073.1, read as the reverse complement.
AGGCTGTCATAGTGCTTGAGCAGTTCACGCTTGATGTTTGGTTGGTGAAATCTAAGTATAAATCTAACTCACATCCTGTTTGAAGTTTGTGCCCTGCTTCTTCACAGTTTTCCCTGAAGTTGGTGCTCATGCTCATGAGCCACTCCAGGGAGCTTGACAAAGCTAATATTCTCTTTTTCGCCTAGTACAATTCTTACTATTATCTACTTACATAGCATCTTGTAGGTTTATAAGTGTGTGCTCGCATGGCTTTGGCCCTCAATCCTACACAATGATTCATAAATCTACCTCACCAATCCTGACCCATCTCCATCCATCCTGTGTCACATTTCAACTGGTCTCTATGACGTTTCCTTCCAGTATATCTCACCATCAGCGTAAATTTAATATGACCACAACTTAACTCCTTGTCTTCCCTATCTAGCAAGAGGTTTGTTTTTAGTTTTAAATAAGGACACCCATCACCATAGTATCTATGCACTACACACCCTAACCACGCCATTCCTGTGTAAAACACCACTTTTCTTTCTGATACTCAGGCCCATAACTTGAGTATCATCTGTGACTCATAGAAGATTAGGCTTGGAAGAGACCTCAGGAAGTCATCTAGTCCGACCCCCTGTTCAAAGCAGGACCAACCACAACTAAATCATCCCAGCAAGGGCTTTGTCAAGCCGGGCCTTAAAAATCTCAATGACGGAGATTCCACTACCTCCCTAGGTAACCCATTCCAGTGCTTCACCACCCTCCTAGTGAAATAGTTTTTCCTAATATCCAATCTAGACCACCTCCACTGCAACTTGAGACCATTGCTCCTTGTTCTGTCATCTGCCACCACTGAGAACAGCCTAGCTGCATCCTCTTTGGAGCCCCCCTTCAAGTAGTTAAAGGCTGCTATCAAATCCCTGCTCACTCTTCCCTTCTGCAGACTAAATAAGCCCAGTTCCCTCAGCTTGTCCTTATAAGTCATGTGCTCCTGCTCTCAAATAATTTTCGTTGCCCTCCACTGGACTCTCTCCAATTTGTTCACATCCTTTCTGTAGTGGGGGGCCCAAAATTGGATGCAGTACTCCAGATGTGGACTAACCAGTGTCAAATAGAGGGGAATAATTACTTCCCTTGATCTGCTGGCAATGCTCTGACTAATGCAGCCCAATAAGCCATTAGCCTTCTTGGCAACAAGGGCACACTGTTGACTCCTATCCAGTTTCTCATCCACTGTAATCCCTAAGTTCTTTTCTGCAGAACTGCTGCTTAGCCAGTCGGTCCCCAGCCTGTAGCAGTGCATGGGATTCTTCCATCCTAAGTGCAGGACTCTGCACTTGTACGTTTTGAACCTCAGGAACTCCTTCCTCTTTCTAAACAATATCCAAAAATTCCTCCATACCACCCTGAATATCTGGCCTTTTCTTTCTGTCCATTCCACTAAGCCTCTTGTGCAGCAACTCATCTCCAACTACTGCAACTGTCTCCTCTCTGGCCTTCCTGACACCCGCTTCTATTCAAAACACTGCTGTTACAATCATCTTTCTGGGCTAGTCATTCTGACTATCGGGGCACCATTTAGGGAAAGTGGGGAGGTACTTGCCTCCCCACCACTGAGTTTCGTACCACAGTGGAGTGCAAACAGGAAAATGAACTACTGCTCCGTGCTCTCACCAGAGGAATCAGAAGCCCTTTGTTGTGGTCTGAGAAGTTGCTTCAGGGCTGCCCCCAAGCAGCTGGACTGGCAGCTCCCCCTGGCCCTGGGAAATGTGTCCACTGCTCCATGCCTGGAAGTGGAAGAGCTGACCCCCCGACAGCCTACATAGCCAGCAGCAGTGGTAGCAGCCCTGGGACCAGAAGGGCACTCAAAGCACTTCATGTGGGTAAATAGGTCCTTGTTACCCAGCTGGTAAGATGAAACACAGGAGAGAGCAGTTTCTGGATAGCCATGGCCAAGAGAAGAGACCTGTTGAGTGCTGAACTCCTTAAGTCTCTCTCTCCCTCAAAACCGACCAGTTTAATTTTCAGTGTAACAGCCAGTGCTTCCCTTATACATTTCAGTTGCTGCTAGTGGAAATTAGAGGAAGTTATTATATATACTTCTCAATCAGAAAATAAAAATGTTTTTGTGACCAGTTGTTTACTGGGGGGAGGGGCACACTGAGTGCTCAATTAGGGCAAACTGCAAAGAATGGGGAAGACAATCCCCCAAACTGGTGGTTATTTTGATTAGATTCACCAAGCCAGCAACAAAATAGCTTCTACAATACCTTGCTGGTTACCCACAAGCCAAAAACACAGCTCCCTTAAAGCAATCCATCCTTGGGCTCCCACCCAGACAGCCAAGTCAAATATGATAAGGATTACTGAAAATCTTGTTCATCGTATATGAAGTTCTACCAATCCCAAGGGATCAGACACATTACCTGCCAGGTCAATGAATATTTCAGATCTCACCCAAATACACACTTAAAACCAATTCTTATTAACTAAACCAAGATTTATGAAAAAAGAAAAGAGTATTGTGGTTAATAGGTCATTATACATAAATATATGAATGAAGTTCTTAGGTCAGTTTTATAATAAAGATGGTGAGTAGCTGAATTGCAAAAAGTTCTTTCCAGAATCAGTTAATCAGATTATAGTCCAAAAAGGCAGTTCATATACAGAGTTTGTTCAAATTCTTCCATGAGAATTAGCAGGATAATCCAGCCAGGAGCTGGAGACCTCAGTCTTGTGATTCAAGCTTCCCCTGATCAAGCTTAAGCAGATCTGAGATAACAGGATCAGGTCCCTAAAGTTCTTTTACAGATCTCTGGCAGGCTATTGATAGCCTCTTGATGCAAAAAAGAAAAGGAGTACCTGTGGCACCTTAGAGACTAACAAATTTATTTGAGCATAAGCTTTCGTGAGCTACATTCCCTGGGTGAAGCACTGTGGCTTTGAAATAAAACTTCCTATGTATACACAGGTAATTAGTTGCATTCATCCACATGAGGTAATTGTCATTAAGCAGTTCATAGACAGTTTACTACAAACTTCAAAGAGAAATATAGCCAATGATATTATCACACCAAAGTTCCATCTAAGTGTTAATATTACCGTCTGATCTCTGAATCAATAGAATATAGTAACAGACAGGAACCATCTGGTTACATCGTTAATTTCTAACAAGATATATAAGTAAACACATACAAATACCTATTAGTATTTACCTCCACTTCTCAAACAATGGTTTGCATTTCAAAGCTTTAGTCTATCTAACATGGCTTTGCTAGCTATTTATAAGGAATGGCCCTAATTACCATTTACATACTTTTTCTAACATGTCTTCAAAGGTAGAATTTGGGTCATTTAGACTGCTAGTTGCATAACCCTTTATGGCTCAGTGTCACAGTTTTCATTTTTGAATTTGTCTATGTACCCCTGGAGGGCTCTTAATCCTTCTAGGTTGTAACAGTCTTAGAACAGGTCTCTTGACTAGCTTCATTAATATATGAGTATGCCCTTGAAATAACATTGTTTAGAGGGCAAATTTTCTTAACATTTAAGACATATAGTGTCATATTATATTTTCATAAAGGCGTACTTAAGAATCATCCATTTGGGACACTACAGATACATATTCAGGATTTCCATATTACATTATAGAACTGAACAGTTTCCAGAGGCTAAAACAGGCTTTTAGATCAGTCATTTGTAAATGCAAGTTCAATTTTTAAATTCATTTTTATGTTTTGAACCTTTATACCTTTTGTACCTTGAACTGAAGTGTATTTTCATTTGTGCTGGAGAAATATCTAATGCATTGTATAAACAGATTACAATGTTTAAGACTATTTCTAATTACTGAGTAACTTAATAGGAAAAGAAAACACATTGACATTGGAAAAGGGGATAACATTTTTATCTACTGGAAATACACTTTCAGGTGTCTTAAAGTTGATAGGAAACCCATATCGGCCAATCATTGTAATATTTTTTTCTAATTATCACTTTATAAGCTTTTTGTCTTTCCTGTTTTTTAAGATAGTGCGGGGAAAAAATTCTCTAATTTGTTGTTCCATGTTTTAGAAGAATGTTTGAGGAGACACTCAACTACTTTAGATTTCATAACTTTTAAATGAAAAATGAGATATACAAATTAAGAGTGCATACGTTTTCTTCCAGAAGGTAAAATAAATGAAAAAATATGTGGGTGTTTGAGAGTGATTGGTGTGATGTAGTAAGGACAATGATATTGAGCAAATATTCTGCATGGATTTTATTTACCGGTTAACGTTATTAGTTCTTGTATTAAGGCTCCAATTTACTGATATAGGAAACTAAATGCAAAATAATGCACACTGAAAAACATAATCCCCAATATACATACAAAATGATTGGGTCTAAATTAGCTGTTGCCACTCAAGAAAGAGAAGTGGGAGTCATTGTAGATAGTTCTCATAAAACATCCGCTCAATGTGCAGAAGTAGTCAAAAAAGCTAACAGAATGTTAGGAACCATTAGTAAAGGGATAGATAACAAGGTAGAAAATATCATAATACCTTTATATAAATCCATGGTACACCCCTATCTTGAATACTTTGCGCGGATCTGGTTACCATATCTCAAAAAAGATGTACTGAAACTGGAAAAGGTACTGAGAAGGGCAACAAAAATGATTATTGGTATCAAACAGCTTCCATGTAAGGAGAGATTAAAAAGACTGGGACTTTTCAGCTTGGAAAAGAGACGACTCAGGGAGGATATGATAAAGGTCTATAAATTCTTGACTGGCATGGGGAAAGTAAATAAGGAAATGCCATTTACTCTTTCACGTAAGCCATGAACTAGGGCTCACTCAATGAAATTAATAAGCAGCAGGTTTAAAACAAATGGAAGTACTTCTTCACACAACACACAGTCAACCTGTAAAACTCTTTGCCAGGCGATGTTGTGAAGGTCCAAACTATCACAAGGTTAAAAAAAGAACTAGATAAATTTATGTAGAATGGGTCCATCAATGACTATTAGTCAGGATGGGCTGGGTTGCAACACCATGCTCTGAGTATCCCTAGCCTCTGTTTGCCAGAAGCTGGCAGTGGACAAAAGCGGATGGATCACTTGATTGCCTGTTCTGTTCACTCCCTCTGAAGCACTTGGCACTGGCCTCTGTTTGAAGACAGGATACTGGGTTAGATGGACCATTGGTCTGACCCAGTATGGTTGTTCTTATGATACCTCAAGGTTTGGAATTGGGAATATCTTGCTGAATTATCTCCTGATTGTTCTAAATTTACATATAAGCATAAAATTTGGTTTTGGTGTTTCTATATATTTCTTTCTTTATATAGGAATTAGATATAGTGCTCCTGTCAGCTCATGTCTGTTATCTGCAAAAAACCTAGAGTTTTCATGTACCTAAGTAACCCCTGAAATCATGGTTAAAATTGCCCCACCTACCAAAATCTGAAATGGCACCCCTCCTGACTATGTTACCTTCCACACTCCGAGTCTCTGGACTAGCTCCCTTTTCTTCACCATATCAAATTCAATTTTCTGGTCTTTTCCACAAGGTCCTTTGCAACTTACTCATTGGCTCTTGTCCAAATCTTCCAAGAATAAACTTTCTTGCATTAGCACATTCCGATTCACAGCTGAATTGAAATAGCCCTTCCACTTTTCAGGAGCTGAGGGGCTGTTGTTCACCCCCTCTGCATAGATTTGATAGCACAAAGTATGAGTCTGAGCAATACTAATTCCTGTTAGGTTTGCTAGCAGTAGAAGTGGTCAACGCTTTTCAATTTCTGATTAAATTTCAAAATTTCTGGAAGAAAGTAAGTGAGGGACATTTTGACAAGAGGTTCACAATTCGCTACCGGTGCCATGTTTTCTATTCAGTTTTATGGCTGGATGGGAGTTTTCAAATGTTGTAATTCTAACCAAATCTGGAGATTTAAATAAAATGGGAAGAATTTTCTATAAAGCTTTTCCTAATCAGCTCCGCAGGGGAGCTTGGTAGTTGCTCTCCACTCCTCAGGAACTGGGGGTAGAGAGGGTGCGGGTTAGTATTAGCTCTGGTGTTGCTCTTTGAGGGTCTTTCCCAATAGGGTTGCCAACATTATATTTAAAAAACACGGGACAGACCTCAGAGGACCCCAAATTTGACTTGAACCGATGCAGGTAAGTCCCTTTTCCCCACCCTCATTCTTCCAAAAGTTTCTCTCTCTCCAGCTCTGGATGTAGCAGAGAACTCAGGGCCTCAGTTGCTGGGCCAGAGCCACTGCAACTCCTGTTCAGGTTTGGCACAGGTGCTGGGAGCCAAGCTGGAGACTGCAGTTGCTGGTCTTTGCCTGCTGCAGTACTGTGCATCCTGCTGGGGACATTGGTAGAGACTCTGGGAGCCGGGAGGCTACACCCTGGAAGTATTCTCACACACACACACACACACATACCCCTGCCAGACAGAGCTCCTTCCTGACTCCACCCTTCCGTGTAGCTCCAGGGCAGACAGCAGGGATCAGCAATCTTTGGCCCATGGCCCGCCAGGGTAAGCCCCCAGTGGCCCAGGCTGGTTTATTTACCTGCCGCGTCTGCAGGTTCAGCTGATCGCAGCTCCCACTGGCCGCGGTTCACCGCTCTAGACCAACATGCTGGCCGCCAATTCCTGCGGTCCCCGTTGGCCTGGAACGGCGAACCACAGCCAGTGGGGGCTGCAATCGGCCTGGCCCCCCTGGGGGCTTACCCTGGTGGGCCGCATGCCAAAGGTTGCCGATCCCTGGCACACAGTCTGTACATTTGCTCTGCCTGACAGAGCCTGCACAGGGAAAGCAGATGGGATTGCTGCGCTTAAGGGCTAGAGTCAGCAGGGACCCTGTCCAGCAATGGCCCAGAACTCACAAGGTGCATCTTTCCACGCCCCTCCCAACCCTGACCCTTGAGCACCGCCTCATCTGCTCAGGTTGCCAAACCTCCAGGATCGTCCTGGAGTCTCCAGCTATTAAAGATTAATCTTTAATTAAAGATTGTCATGTGCTGCAACCTCCCAACTATGTCCAACCAAAATTGGCAGCTGACAGCTTTCCCTCTGCAGCACTGAAGGGCCAGGGTCAGAGGGGAGGAGAGAGGAGTTGAAAGATGAGGCGCCTGTGAGTACGGGCCTCCTGCTGCTGAAACGCGGGCTAAAAGGCGTCCAGGGGTGAGATTAGGACAGGCAGAAAAACACCGGACGTGGCTTATAATTAGGGTGACCAGGCAGCAAGCGAGAAAAATCGGGACAGGAGGTGGCGGGTAATAGGTGCCTGTGTAAGACAAAGCCCCAAGTATCAGGACAGTCCCTATAAAATTGGGACATCTGGTCTCCCTACTTATATAACAGGGCTATTGGGAACCCACCAGCTCTTATTTGCGCCCCACCCGAGCTGAGGGAGCACAAATCGGTAAAGGGTGAATTTCAGCTCGACTCCCACGGCCCGCCCCAGCCGCTGCGCGACGCGCTCTTCGCCGTGCCTTGTGGGTATTGTGGGGGCTAGGCCCGTGACGCATTCTGGGTATTGTAGTCCGGACATTCGATCTCCCTGGGCCAGCGTTGCCGGGGTTGCGGTTCCCTTCGTGAGCTTCGGTTGGCCGGGCGAAGGTATCCGTCAGGCTATAATGTGCTCAGCCAATCCGAGTGGGCCATGTCGGAGAAGCCGTCGTGCAATGGGCCGCCCGCGCTGTGAATGGCCCCCAGTGTTTGGTTGTTGTCGTAGAGCTGGTGTGGCGTGATTGGCCTCCTCGAGGCTAGGGGGGCGGGGTGGGGAAGCCGGACTTGGGGCTCCTCGGCGGCGTTGTCGCCTCACAGGAGCCCTGCGATGGATCCGCGGAAGCGGCTGGCGTTGCTACTCTGCGCCGCGGCGCTGTTGAGCTATGGCCTAGCCACTGCGGGTCAGTATTTAGGGCCCCGCGGGCGTGACCCCCACGTCCCTCTCCCGGGCGGGGCAAGGGGCTCGCCTCGCCGCCTGTGGGGCAGCCGCCCCTCCAGCGCGGGGTGCCGGCCTTGGGGGAGAGCTGGGGGTGGCGCGGGGATGGGGGCACTGAGCTGGCAGTAGCGCGTGGGGCTTCGAGGGACTCGTGGCTCAGCGACCCGGGGACGGGCGCGGGGAGAGAAGCGTCGGGATACTGGTGGGGACTGGAGACGGTGGGGTGGCTGATCCAGGGATAGGTGCGGTGTGGGGTCAAGTGAGGATGGGACGGAGGGCTTTGGGGGCATGGGTGGATGGGGCGGTGTGGGGTAAGTTGGGGAGGGCGTGTCAGGATGGTGGGGGATGAGTGACAGCGGGGTGGTGTAGGGTCAGGTGGGGAGAGTGTGTTGGGGTGGTGGGAGGATGGGGGACAGCGGGGTAGCTGACCCAGCGATGGTTGTGGTCTGGGGCAGGGGTTGGCAAGCTGCGGCACGTGTGCCAAAAGTGGCACACGAGCTGATTTTTAGTGGCACTCGGCTGCCAGTCAGGGTTCCGGCTGCGGTCCCCATTCGGCCCGCTGCCGGCCTGGATGGACGGAACCCCGGGCCGGGACCCCAGCTGGCAGGGGCCAGCGGCCGGGACCCCGGCTGGCAGCGGGCTGAGTGGCTCAGCGCGCTGCCAGTCTGGGGTTCCATCTGCCATCTGTGCTGCCGGTCTGGGGTTCTGTCCGCCGGCCTCTGCCAGCCAGGGTCCCGGCCGCTGGCCCCGCTCAACCCACTGCTGGTCTGGGGTTCCAGCTGCCAGCCCCTGCCAACCAGGGTTCTAGCTGCCGCCCCGCTCATCCTGCTGCCAGCCCAGGGTTCTGTCCATCCAGGCTGGCAGCAGAGTGAGCGGGGCTGGTGGCCGGCACCCCAGACAGGCAGCGCGGGCGGCAGATGGAACCCCAGACCAGCAGCGTGCTGAGCCGCCCAGCCCATTGCTGGTCTGAGGTTCCGTCCGCTGGTCCCTGCCAGCCGGGATCCCGGCTGCAAGGACCACTCAGCCCGCTGCTGGCCCAGGGTTCTGTTGGGGGGGGGGGCCTGTAAATGTAAAATTTATTCTGGCACACGAAACCTTGAGTTAATGAAGACTTGGCATGCCACTTTTCAAAGGTTGACAATCACTAGTCTGGGGTAAGATGGGGAGGGGGTGTTGGGATGATGGGGTATAGGTGACAGCAGGATGGATGGGGTGCTCAGATGATGAGGGGAAGGGGAATGGGTAACAGTAAGGTGGCTGACCTAACTTTTAGTGTGGGGTCAGATGGGAACGTATGTCAACACCTTCTAACCTTCTACTGTAGATTGCTGCTGGTGATGGACTTGTCTGTTTTGATAAACTGTTTTAGGGAAGGACTGAAAAACATCATGCTTGAGTTAACACATCAACTGCCCCAAATCTGTTGGCTCTTATGTAGAGTAGGAAAAAAGGTGATTTTTATTTTTTAAGCATGTTAGCGAAGTGCTGTTAAGGGGGATCCTGGAAGGTGTTAAGCATTGTGTGCACTGGATGCCAATGTGTTTAAACACCTTGTAACCAAAATGTGTTTTATAAAAATACCCTTTTTTCTAATTTAGACATGTCCGTAGTGAGTAAGCAGTGCTGGAGTTTCTTCTGTTAATAAAATGTCTCTAGTGTTGTAAGTGTGCATAATACATCCACAGTGCTTAGTTATGTCATTCCAAATACTTGTTAATTACATTGTTTAATTTATCTCGCTGTCACATGCTCTCAGCTTCCAGTTCACACAAACATCCCGTGTTTTTACAGACAGATCCTTGAAAGCCTCTGTAGCCAGCTAACATCCTATGTGTACAATAACATTTTTGTCAGTAAAACTTTTGTTGGTCAAGGGAGTGAAAAAACATGCCCCAACCACCAAAAGCACCGGTGTGGACAGCGCTATGTCGGCAGGAGATCGTCTCCTGCTGACATAGCTACTGGCACTTGTTAGGGGTGGTTTAGTTATGCCGGCATAGAACAGCTACATGGGAGAACAGCTGTGCCACTGTCATGTCTGTAGTGTAGACATAGGCAGAGATAGCTTCACCCTGAATTTTTTGGGGAAAAGATCCCTCCCACACAGGCTTTTTGGAAGCTTTGTGATCTTGGAAGGTGTCACTTAAGAAGATGACCTCATAGTCAGCCTGATAGGTTTTTGGTAAACAAGTCCTAGACTTTTTGTCTTTTGCATATGCTACCAGCTAGAGGGTTAAAAATTTAAGGTTGCCTTGTTTAAGTACAACTTGGATCTCAAATACTGTTGTCACTGCTTTTGTAGATAACATAAGTGGCCACCTGCGCGTTTCCCAAAGTGTAGTACAGAAGCATCTAGCTCTCTGAAGTCAAAAAGATAACATAACCCCACTTACCCAATACACTTGCTATCTATCACTTCTCAGAGTGCTTATAAAGAAATTAAAAATTAAAACTGGTCTTATCCCACTACATATGAATCAATCAGTTGTACATGCAGGATATTTAAGTGCATGTGATTGGCATGGCTGGTATTCAGCATGTAATTTTTTTGACAGGGCTGTGTTCTCTGGAGTGTGATATCCTGGTACTTGAACTTTGAACCTAGTACTCAAGGTTTTGTGTTTGTTTGTTTTTTTTTATACAAAATTAAATCATGAGTATATTGAAGGTATGATGAATATCCTCAACAATAGGGTACGGTTAATGGCACTATGTATGTGTGTTGGCTGCCCTCTTGGCTGAAATACAGGGGATTGATCTGGGGACCTCCAGAGCTAAGAGCATGAACAGCTAAAGAGCCAAGGCACTGTAGCTGAGGCCTGTAACAACTCATATCCTCTGTGGATGAGCACAGAGAGGGGCTTGGAACACATATTCACCTGTGTATTATGTATTGCAGAATTCAGTTCTGTCACCAGATTTTAATTTTCAGATGCTTAAGTTAGGAACAAACATATGTAATAAAATACATAGGAAATATGTATTTTGTTTGTTAGGTGTTGCTAAGGGGTTGCTATGGTTAAAAATTGGAATGGTCATCATGTCAAGATCCAGATATAGCTTTGAATGTATCATAATGATTTTTGGCAGCCACTGTGATCCTGGAAAGGCATTTCTTAACTAACATTTGCTTTAGAAAGTTATTTTATGAACTGGTTCTGGCTTGTGACTATTTTCACTGGATTCTCTGATATCCTGCAATAATAGGCCTATTGGTATCTGAAACATTCTTTGACAGGGTTTGATACAAGCCTAGAGGCTTGATGTTGAATGCTAAAACTCAGTTGTTTTACTGTTGGAGCAGGCCTCCCAAGTGGATATTTGAATTCCTAAATACTCACCCATAACTTCTGGAGGCTAATCTTAAATCATCTGGGATGTGGAAAAATTATTTCTGAAAAACCTCAAACTCAAATTCTTGAACCTGCAATTTAATTATCTGGATTCAAAAGTTTTTGATAAGGCTTCTATTTCGGTACATAGCTTATCAAGTACTGTTTTTGGCCTTGTAACCAAGATTCACAATCTTAGTTTGAAATCTTAATTTAATGAAAACCTTAAATTTTGCTCAAATCAGTAATTTATTGGAGACTTTCATGCTTGCTGTTAAGCCAAGAAAAGTGTTGGGCCTCAAATGAATGAGCCTCACCATCTGTTTATAGAATAAGATGTAAATATATTTGATAGAGATTGTGATTTAGATGAGGACTCTCTTGATGAAGCTCAATCCAGATTAAATTGATGAGATGCTGGTAAATTGGGGGAAGCAACTGGAAGATGTGGCAAGAATTACATCTACCGTTTTGGTTGAGGTTCTGTACTCACCACTTGTTAGTAGACTTTGCAGTCTTGGGTGGTGGTGGACTGCCCCCTGTTATTGTCCAGCAGCACTGTAGAGAAAGGCTTTTTTGTTTAATCTGCATTGGGTATGGAAGTATCTAAACAGTTATTTAATGGGGTCCTGAAAAAGACTGTTCCAAATCTTTCCCTCCTTCATTGACTTCTGTGGTTTCTTCTAGGTATGTTTATGGAGTATGATACTTACTTGTGCTCATGTGTTGTGCTGATGTCCTCAAAGAGTCAGAACTAAATCATGACCTGGTATTACTGATCTTCCTGCAACAAATCAGTTCCCGAATTGTAGAAGTACTAAGAGAAGGCCTGATATTTCATTATTTTGGCGTCTTAAGTGGCTTCCAAAAAAGTCTGTGTAAAATACAAATGCTGAAATTGCTGAGTCTAGAGCTGTGTTTCTGCAGACCCTCATGTACAGTTCTGGTTGTTATTTTTTACCCACCACCTCAGTCACAGTATTGTACTTGCTAATGCTAGCCAAAAGTGCTGCCATTCGTTATTAATCACATTCTTTCTATGTAATATGTTGACAGCCCTCCAGTGAGAACACTTAGAAGGGTTAAGCAGGGATAAAAGAAATCTGTTTCTTAATTATGAAGGTTTAATATAATCATGGGCTTATGGGAAGAGTGTTTGTTTGTTTTCTGTTTGTGTTTGTACACACACAAGTTCAGGTTTAACATCATTTGCTATTGTTACATATTGGAAATGTTTCATTTGTACTTCAAGGTTTTCTGATATCTCCGAGCCATCAGAATAATGTTGTTTTTTTCCTGATTCATTCCTTTTCACTAAAATCTCAAAACCAAATTACTGTTGCCTAAAATTTTATCCTTTATTCTTTTGTTGTTGCATATAACTATTGCCGGTCTGATTTGAGGCTTTGTCTTGCACTAGTTATGCTGAGGATGCAAGTTTGATTCCTGGTTTGTTTGTGGGATTTTTCTTTTTTTTTTTTTCCTCCCCCCCCCCCCCCCCCCCCCCCGCCCCAGAGGTATTTTCCATCCTGTCTTTTAGAGGAGGCATTCTTGGCTGCTGCTGCTATGCTGTGCTCATCCTGGCTGACTTGGGTGGGAAGTAGTATGCTGAAGTCTGATCATACAAAAATAAATATTCCCTCAAAGTTCCCTTGTAGTCTAAACCCCAGATCGTAATTTATAGAAGAGGATTGCTGTAGAGGTAGCTTTGGAAAAGTTCAGCCAGTAGTTGGAAAGGAGTTTGAACGAATCTTGAATGTTGCCATAAGAGGACTAATAATGACTGGCTACCATCTTTGCAGTGCACTAATGGAATAGTGGTGGCACAAATAACTGAGTAGCACAATTTGAAACTAACCTTGCTGAGGCAAGAGCTTGAAGTGACAGTTAGTCAATCACGACATGCCTTGTGATTGGCTGTAATAAGCATGGCATTGTGTACAAATTTGGTTCGGGAGTCTCTTACCTGAAGTGCATTTTGTGTCAAAATTTGGCATAGTCAGAAGAATTTATCCATGTGAGGAAAGTCATTTTTTTAATGTTTCATGTTTGTTTATCCCTTTTTTTTCCCCCCTTAAATAAGTAAAGGCCAAATTCTATTCCAAAGTATAAACAATCAATTACCCCTCCCAAAATGAAGGAAATGTTCCCTAGTTAATAAAAACACACACAGCCCTGCACTGATGGTCAATTACTAAAATATCTTGGATATTGGTTGGGTTGTGTGGTATTGTTCAGAATTTGGAGCATTTACAAAAATCTGGATGGAAAAATTTAACTCTCAGAGATAAGTTGGGCCATTCATGAGGTTTTTGGGAGATTCCTTATGGTACTACTAGATCTCTGGCTATTTCCAGAGGATGAATAGCCATCTTAGCCTGTAATTTTAACACTTTTCTAGACTAAACCTACCAGAATTTCTCTGCTGTTGCTGACTGTCCCACAGCGTTGCACATTGACACCTGAGTTGTCCATTTTTTTTTTTCTCCTGGAGTCTGGGCTAAACCTGTCTGACCTCTGGTGGTGGTCTACCCTCAGGTGGTCCACACTGCACAACTTTTTTCCTAATTTCTGGTTCCTTCCACAAAATACAAAAAAATGTCTTATCCAGCCCTTGTTCCTAGAGGTACTTCTAATGTGGATAGTGTGTACTATCGGTCCTCTTTCTTCATCATTAATAAGTTGGGTTGACTTGAGCATGTGAGTGCTTAAAAGAAGTGGCAAAACAAGTAATTATTCTGCATGAAATGCCTCATACTTAAGTACTGTAGGTAGAATTTCATTTGGGGCACAAGAAGGTTCAGGGCTGATGAACAAATTTCGCATTAAATTTCTAACTAAAATGTTCTGTTTGTCTTGTATGGTTGGCTTGTTACCTTTTTAATAATTTTCACTATCCCTCCATTTGCTTAAAAAATGGTAGGATTAATTTCCAATCAGCACTTTCAGAACTAGCATCTATAGCACTAGGCAACCCTTCAAACAGATCCAGCAAATGGTAAGTGACCCACTTTTTCTGAGCTTGGATTTGCATTTAGAAAAACAAATGAACAATTAGCACTAATCACTGTTTGGCAAGTGCATAAACATTATAATGTCTTTGATTCTATTCACTGGACAAACATTGGTTAATAATTCCCTCTTATTTCCAACAGTGACCTACCACTAGCCTCTAATTAACACCTCCAAAAAATCCTTTTTAATTCTCTCTCAAAGTAGGCGTGCTTTTAATTATAACTGTAATGTCCGTGTTCTGTTCAGCAGTTCTGTGTCAAGAATTGTAGGTCTGAAAATGATCCCTTTGCTGTTTGCATTATCCAGTATCATTGCAACTTAGTCTACCTAATTTAACTGGAAAATCATTTAAGAACCCAGTACAATAAATAAATTAAAGTTGTTTTTGCCTTTTTTAGCAGTCTGGTTTGGAAAGAACATCTGCGTAACAGCCTGTTAACTATGTTACACCTACAGCCTGTTAATTTAGAGCTGGTTTCTTCTGAGAGAAGCTACATGATGCAACTTCTATGAAACAGTTCCATTGTTTTGCTTTTGAGACAAAAACAAAACAAACTTAGTCCTGGTTTGTACTGCTAATTCCCCTCACCCGTCCCACCTCAATTTTGCATTTGTGTCCTTATACACATGTAATTGTTATTAATGGGCAGTTTCATATGTATATGGACGGAGTACACCCTATTAGACTATTGGTATTTTGTTTTGTATGACTTTGCCATACAATTAATAAAGTCCCTTGATTAATCAAAAAAACTAAAGGAGGATAATGTAATTAATCAACATAAATTTATGAAAAATAAGTCCTGTCAAATTAACTTGATATTTTTTGAGATTATGAGTTTGGTTGATAAGAGTAATAATGTTGACTTCTGTAAGCTGTCTGACTTGATACCACATAACATTTTAATTAAAAAATGAGAACATCATAAAATTAACATGGCATGTATTAAATGGATTAAAAACTGGCTGATAGATCCCAAAATGTAGTTGTAAAGGAAGAATCGTCATCAACTTTCCATTGGATCCCGCAAAGATCAGTTCTTGGCCCTCTGCTATTTAAAATTTTTATTAATGACCTGGAAGAAAACATAAAATCATCACTAATCAAGTTTGCAGATGACACACAAATTTGGGGAGTGGTAAATAATGAAGAGGACAGGACATTGATTCAGAGCAATCTGGTTAGCATGGTAAACTAGGTGCAAGCAAACAGTGTGTTTTAATATAGCTAAGAGTATACTTCTTGGAACAAACAAAGTTTACAGGATGGAAACTCTGCCCTGGGAAATAGTGACTCTGAAAAATATTTGAGGGGTGTGGTGGATGATCAGCTGAACATGAACTACCAATATGATGATATGGCCAAAAGAGCTAATGCAATCCTCAGATGCATGAACAGGGGAATCTTGTAGGAGTGGAAAGGTTAGTTTACTTCTGTATTTGGCACTGATGCAACTGCTGTTCCAATACTGTGTCCGGTTCTGGTGCCCACAATTCAAGAAAGATGTTGATAAATTGGAGAGGGTTCGGAGAAGAGCCACGAGAATAGTTAAAGGATTAGAAAACATGCCTTATAGGGATAGACCCAAGGAGCTCCATCTATTTAGCTTAAATAAGAAAAAAAGATTAAGGAGTGACTTGATTACAATCTACAAGTACCTACATGGGGAACAAATATTTAGTAATGGGCTCTTTGTTCTTGCAGAGAAAGGTATAACATGATCCAGTGGCTGAAAGTTGAAGCTAGACAAATTCAGACCGGAAATAAGGTGTACATTTTTGACAACGAGGGTAATTAACCATTGAAACAACTTGCCAAGGGTTGTGGTGGATTCTCCATCACTGACAATCTTTCAATCAAGATAGAATTCTAGAAATTGTTTTAGTTCTATGGCCTGTGTTGTACAAGAGGTCAGACTATATGACCACAATGGTGCCTTTTCGCTTTGGAATCTATGAGTAAATATATTGCTAAAATATACAATGCCAATTAGCAATGCTATTTTAAAATCTTTCTTTTGGGAACGTATTAGCTGAGATTTGACGATTACAATGAATCTGCAGATGACATCTAAAGCTGATGTCCTAAACAGTTGTGGCCATTAAAAATATCCTTGTACTACTTAATTAAATAGTATTGTTGACATCTTCAGAGTGCTTTGCAAGCGGTTAATCCCATTGTATTGTAACTTGACCTTCCTATTTCAGTTTCTTCCACATTTGTAAAATGGTGATAAGTGATTTGCCCAAGGCCATAGCGGTTGTCAAATTCAGGATTAAAATGAAAGATGGGATAGGATTCCTGATGGCTAGTCTGCAAGTCTGTATTTAGAACACTAGGGCCATGTCTACAGTCATTACCGCTTATGTCTTCAAAATCTGTTGTTGCTCAGGGGTGTGTAAAACCATCTTTGAGTGACATAAATTTTGCTGGCATAAGTGGTAGTGTGCACAGCGCTATGTTGGCGGGAGAGCTCCTCCCACTGACATAGCTACTGCTGTTTGTGGAGGTAGTTTTATTATGTCAATAGGAGAGCTCTCTCCCATTGACATAGAGTGGCTACACGAGCATTCTTACAGCAGCTCAACTGCTTCAGTACAGTTGCTCTGCTGTCAGCTCGCTAGTGTGGACATGACCTAAACTATATAATTTTCAAAAGTGAAGATATTAATCTGAGTGTCGTACCTAAATTCCAACTGATTACATTCTGCTTCCTAATTTCTCCTACATTTTCAAAACAGATTTTGGATTCTTCACTTTCTTACCTAAACTGATGTGCAGTTTTACTATGTGCTTCTAGACATCTGTTGCATGTCACCATGAAAGTGCTGCACTCCAATAGTGGGAGAAGTAATTGCAGTGTGTGAAATTCTGGGTCAGGAATGAACCATGGTACTTATCTTTCATGACAGGAAGTCATATTAAGTGAAAAAGGGCAGCAACTTCTACTAGCTGACTTCTAACACTGGCTATTGCATGGCAGTAAACTGTAGTGCAGAGGTCGGCAACCTATGGCACGCATGCCAAAGACGGCACATGAGCCTATTTTTAATGGCACACTGCTGCCTGCTGGGTCCCAGCCCGATGCCGAACTCAGACTGGGACCCTGGCAGGCAGCAGCGTGCCATTAAAAATCCTGCCCACCCCGGCCCGCTCTTCCCTGCTCCCCTCCCGCCCTTCCCGCGGGATCAGGGTGAAGAAGCTTGGTCCTGCTGGATGCTGCTGCAGGGCAGGCAAGCTCTCCCCTCCCACGACATGCTGGGTTCCTGCCCCATCTCCTCTCCGTCCCTGCCACTGATCAGCTGATGGCCCTTGCAAGGGAGGGAGAGAAGCGGAGCTGCAATGAGCTCGCTGCTCCGGGGAGGAGGCGGAGAAGAGGTGGGGATAGGGCCTTGGGGAAGGGGGGTGGATCAGGGCATATCCCCTCCAGCCCCCTGCAGTGAGCCGCTCTGGGCAGGGGGTTGGGACCACCCCCATGATCCTAGCCCACACCCCCAGCCCTCTGCCCTGCAACCCCTGCACCCCCCCACGACCTCAGCCCTGACTCCAGCACCCCCCACACATACCCAGCCCCTGCCATGCCCTGTCTCTTGCACCCCCCCCATTCTCACCCTCCCACACACACATTCCTACCTGCACCCCTCACACCAAATGGGAGCTGCCCAGGTAAGCTCTCCACACCTAAACCTCCTGCCCCAACCCTGGGCCCCCTCCCTCATTCTAGCTCCTGGCCAGATCCTACACCCCAACCCCCAGCCCTTGTGCTCAGTGCACTCCCACCCTCAGCTCAGTGCAGAGAGAGAGAGGAAGAGAATGGGCTAGAACCAGGGAGAAGGTAGGTACCTACTCTGTGTGGGCAGGGCTGGGATCCCAGGCCGGCAGCAGGTTGAGCGGGGCCGGCAGGAGCCAGCGGACGGAACCCCAGACCGGCAGCAGGCTGAGTGGCACCAGGCTGAGCTGCTCAGCCCACTGCTGGTCTGGGATCCCGGCGCCAGCCCCGCTCAGCCTGCTTCCTGTTTGGGGTTCTGGCTACTGGCCCCTTGCCAGCTGGGGTCCTGGCTGCAGGCCC
Organism: Dermochelys coriacea; assembly: GCF_009764565.3. Taxonomy (NCBI): domain Eukaryota; kingdom Metazoa; phylum Chordata; order Testudines; family Dermochelyidae; genus Dermochelys; species Dermochelys coriacea. The sequence continues at coordinate 91,150,513 of NC_050073.1, read as the reverse complement.
CACTCAGCCTGCTGCCAGCCTAGGTGAATGGAACACCGGGCTGGCAGCGGTCTGAGCAGGCTGGTGGCGTAAGATCAGCATTTTAATTTAATTTTAAATGACGCTTCTTAAACATCTTGAAAACCTTGTTTACTTTACATACGACAATAGTTTAGTTATATAATATATAGACTTATAGAGAGAGACCTTCTAAAAACATTAAAATGTATTACTGGCATGCAAAACCTTATATTAAAGTGAATAAATGAAGACTCAGCACACCACTTCTGAAAAGTTGCCGACCCCTACTGTAGTGGTTCCCAGATGGTGTCAGTAGAATCATCAGAGTTGTGAAGTCAATTAAATGTCATGTTCATCACAGTTTCCATCACTTGTTTCAGAGCTATTAGGGATAGAAAATCTGCAAGTATTCAGCCCCTTTGCTGCAGCAGAATGTGATGGCCTTCTGTTGGTTTTCCATCAGCACGTCTTTGCTTCAAAGGCAGTGTGTGTAAGTTAATAGCAGAAATGTTTTATTCCTCATGCTATATACATATAGCAGTCCTTAAGTGGCTAATATAGTACTTAGCACTTCAAATAGAATTTTGTGTTCAAGGTATTGAATAGCTATTTTGTATAAAGCATACCTAAATTGGCAAAAGTAAGGTTTGTCTCTGAACACAGCCTGTTCCATGTCTTCTGCAGTACATTAGTTATCCTGTTCTAAGGCTCTGCAATGCATAATCTGAACATAGTAAGGTGAGTTAAGGACAGACCAGTAGCTTTAACCCTATTTGTCCTGACTCTTGTTTTAAGTGAAATATTCAATGTTTTAAGATACCGCTGTATTTTGCGGGGTTATCTTGTATTTTTGCTTGTGCAAGTTGTATTTTATGATTAGGTCTCCTCTCATACTTGGGAAGGTCCCACATCATGTGTGACAACTCGAGACTCTTGGTCAAGGAGACTAATGGAAACAAAAAATAAGAAAAGTTGTTGTTTACAATAGAGTGAATGCATCAACTATACAGGACCTTGGGAAAATCAAGATGAGAAATACAGGAGTCTAAAAAACACATTTAAAGCTGCTAAAAATAGATCTATGGTACAATTCTATTTCCCTCTTACCTGAGATCACAACAATAAACAAGACTATACAACTGACCTGTGCGTTCTAGAGTTCCTTGTCCTTCTTTTAGATGTATTAGTGAACTCTAGAGCTCTAGTATATCTCAAAAGAGTAATGCTAAGTAATATTATTTTGTTCTAGCTAAATGTATTGCTTTTATTTAAGCAATAACATGTTAAAATAGCTTCTGAACTAATTTTTAAAATTCTTTACAGATGAAGAAGGCGGTCAGGATGAGTCATTAGAATCAAAGGTAAGCAATAAGTCTCACCAAATGATGCGTTCCATTTTCTTCTCCCTCTTTGTGGGACTACTAGAGCAGGAGTTCTCAAACTGGGGGTCGGGACCCCTTGGGGGTCACGAGGTTATTACATGGGGGGTGGCAAGCTGTCAGCCTCCACCCCAAACCCTGCTTTGCCTCCAGCATTTTATAATTATAACACTTTTATATTAAAAAGTGTTTTTAATTTATAAGGTGGGGGGGCGCACTCAGAGGCTTGCTATGTGAAAGGGGTCACTAGTACAAAACTTTGAGAGCCACTGGACTAGAGCAAGGATCTGAAAATCAGAACTCCATGGAGTCTACTTAAAACCTGCCACTAACGTGCTGTATGACCTTGGCCAAGTCACTTAACATTTCGGAGCTTCAGCTCACCTCTTTGAAAAAAAAAATATTTGTTACCTCATGCATTGAGGGTTTCGTTAAGTAATACCAATAAAGACCTATGGAAGTATTAGTCATTAAAAATATAGCATGTGTAAGGCTACATTTTAGTCACGGGTATTTTTAGTATAAGTCATGGATGGATCACAGACAGTAAACAAAAATTCATGGCCCATGACCCACCCGTGACATACTATATACCCCTGTCTAAATCTGGTGGGGGAGGAGGGGCGCATGGCCTGGGAGCCCTGGTGGTGGTGGGGTGGGGGCTGGCAGGCTCCCTACCTGCTCCCTTGGGTTCTCCAGAAGCAGCGATGTGGCCCTTCCTCAGGTCCTAGCTCCGTGCACTGCCCCCACGCCAAGTGCCAACTTTGCAGCTCTCATTGGCCAGGAACAACAGCCAATGGGAGCTGCGGGGGCGGTGAGGCAGCATGTGGAGCTAGGAGCTGAGGGAGGGACATCGCCACTTTGGGGGAGCCCCCCATGGTAAGCGCTGCCCAGAGCCCTCACCCTCTCCCATGCCTGAGCCCACACCCACATGCACCCAAACTCCTGCTGCTGGGGAGGAGGGCAATTGCTGGTGCAGTTGGCCCAGGGGCTGCCCGAGCTGCTCAGGCAGCCCCTGGGCCAGCCGCACCAGTCGTTGCAGAAGTCATGGAGGTCCTGGAAAGTCACAGAATCCATGACCAACTCTCCTTATGCTTAAGGTTGTGAGTTTATTTACTGCAGAGGTAAGGTCATTTTCCCTCTTGTCGCACCTTTCATCAAAGCATATCAAAGTGCTTTAAAAAACACAAATTTAGCCTTACAGTATATCTGTGAGGTAGGTGTTATACTGTCTTACAGGTCAGGAAACTAAGGCAAAGAGACTAGGTGTGATGGTTTTTTCCCCATTTCTTTCTCCTTCCTTATTTGGCTGTATTAAAGCTAAAACCCATCAATCTTCAATTCTAGTTCTTTGCTCTAAATGATAGACAACTTGCCTTCTAATTTTTCACTAATATTAGAATATAAATGGGAGATTTTAGGAGAGAGGAAACAAAGAATTGTGGTCAGAGGGTGATAGACTTGAAACTAATATTACAAGCACTAATATTACAAAACTGATAGGGCAAGTGAAGTCCCTTAGGAAGCTTTCAACTAAGTGTAATAGAAAAGCCTGTTACAATTCAGATGGAATATCTCAAATATGAAGTCAAGAACTGGTGGTGGAATACAAGATAGTACAGGAAAAGCTTTATCCTTGGAAGGAGAAATTTCAGTCTACTTAGCTGTTTGACATTAGGACAAAGGATTCCCGATTAGAGAGCCTTATACAGTCAGCTCTCCACTAAACACTTGGGTCCATGTGTCCAAATTTGACTCTCCTGTGACTTGTGATAGTTTTTTTCCCTTAAGTACAAAGGGAACTAGTCTTCCCTTCTGCTATAGTTCCAAGACTGTAGTTGAGTGCCTTAGCTTTAAACAGGTCATTCCAAATCAGCACAAATGAAGCTCCAGTTTTCACATAAGCTGAAGTTTTGTGTGCACAATCTGCATGAATGAAGAGCAACCAATTTTGTGTGAGAGTTTTGGGACATCTCCATTGTGGAAAGAGTTGCTGGTTTTGGTCTTTTTTAAGAATTAAAGGGGAAGTGGGGAATAGGGGCTGAAAGGAACAATTCAACACATTTATCTTAAGCTCAAGAGTGAGAAGTAACATATTAAGTTCAGTTTCCTGGTAGGCTTCATAAACTAAAAAGGGGTAGAAATTGAATAGTAGTAGTCAGTGAGAGGACTAGTCTCCTAAATTCTGCTCTCTTCTTCTCTAGACTTCCTTGCCTTCAGAAGAACAGGTCGGAGACCGCTCCACAGGAACCCGTGTTGTAGCGGGTCAGATCTTCCTTGAGTCAGAGGAATCAGACTCTCCCACTGAAGATGAAGAGAGCTTTAGGAGCCAAGAAGAGGAGGAAGAGAGCATGTTGGAGGAGCTTAACTCTCTTGAAATGTCAAACCTATTAAATAAGAATTTGGAAGATGTAGCAAGGCAGAAACCAGGTAACTGTGCTTGAATTTTGCAGGCTTCATGAACCAACAGCAAGAAGCAAAATCAACCTGGAAAAATTTGGGAGATTAGTGGGATCCAGAAATAATCTTCATTTGTCTCAATTGTCTGAATAGAGGTTTCAGAATGCAATGGTCATTGCAGCCTTAATTTTCCCTACTGTAATGTTGGCTAATACCTATATCATTTACTTCAGATGCATTTTAAAATGTTTTCCATAGTTTCTGTTGATTGCACAGCACAAGAAAATTCGCTCAAGTTAGAGTGCCTTGCTCCTTTTATTTTTTTTAAACAACTTGTGAATAGAGAGAACAATCGAAATCCTGAAGTTCTAACATGAACATGACTCATATCTTCTTACTTTGAAGTATAGATTATGATCTAAAGCTTTTCTCTCCCCAGAAATAGTCACTTTTTTGGCCTGATTATAGCTTTGTCATATGGGGAAGAGGGGAAACACAATAAGTGGTCGTCTTGTTCTGATAGTTGATTGTATTTAGGTTTGAGTTAAATTGAGGAGAGTGGAAGCAAACTTGGACATTGAGGCAACTTTGTGCATTGACAACTTCTCAGGAGCCGTAGGGCAGTACCTTATTTCATATAAACTAGGGTAACTTTTCAAATAAAAACCATGCCTGGTTGGTGTCAGATCTTCCAAGGAAGCTGAGTAGGAATTGCTTTTTAACTCGTAATGAAAAGTTAGAGTTCATGTGATTAATATCCTTGCCTTGCAGCTGGCATTTGGGTATCCCTGATGTAGGCTGATGAACATAAAAAGGAAACAACTTTTTTAATGTGCCCAGAGTAAATTAACTTTTAATCTAACCTTATGGAAAATGGTGATTGTATCGTAACTTAATGTTTAACTCAACACTTTGTCTCTAGCAGTTCTTTTCATATGCCTTTTCACAAATGCAGATTAGCGTAGTGAAAGGAAGCAGTAATTGTGCAGAACTGCCTCTAATAACATCTGCTAACCTCTACCAGCACCATACACTTTAAAAAAAAAAAAAGTGATGTTCTATAAAACATCTGTAGCTAATACAAAATGCTCTGCGCTTTTCTTGAGCACTTGTAGATGTTGCTGTAGATGAGTATGACATCATACAGAGATGAAAGATATTAATGAAGTGGGAAAAGTGAGTAAAAAGACATTTTTAGTAGTATGAGCAATTGTTGCTAGCCTTCAGATTCAAGCATCATGTTTAGTCAGCCAGGCCTCTTAACTGAAGGTGAAATTTCATTAAGATACTTTGTATCTTACCATCATAATGCTATGAAAGGGCTTTGTTTTCACATTGTTCAAATCTGATCTGTAAAAATACGTCAGCTGGTTGCCTAGAACATTCCCTATTATAGCAAGATAGCTGAATCCCAGACTAGACTGTGTACAGCCACTTAGATTGTCATCTGAGTAAATTTCTTATTAGCCCATACTTGATATCTTAATATTTATAAGTTTATAAATAACTTCCTCTTATACTTGCCTCTCATACAAAGTTCATGGTTCCATTTTTCTCCTGTAACAGCACTATCACAGTGTATGGACTGTAGCATCTTGCATTGTTTTAGGTGTTAGTAAAAACAACTGTTCGTGGGATAAACAAATACTGTGCCGGATTTAAAATAAAAATAAGAAGGGGTGCGGATAAGGAAATGGGATATGGCTAGCTGAATGTTTTGACTACTAATATCATAGCTATGCAATAAGGGGTGTGAGAGAGGCAGTTGTAAACTAATGCCACCATCTAAAGCGCTACATGGTTTGCTTGGTGCATTTTATGTGTTCATTTGCCTTCCTCTGAAGCATCCAGTATTTTCCACTGCTAGAGGCCAGGAACCAGACTTGATGAATCCAGTAGTTTGATCTGGCATGGTAAATTCTATATTCATTGAACTTTAGTCTTGGCCTGTAAAAAGCTGTTGAGTTCCAATAAGGTGAAGTAGTGAGTGGAGGAGGGGGAAATGTTCATTGCTATTGGTTCATATGAAACCATCTTTTGTCTATTTATGCAACTTTGAGCGAGAGAAGTTCTTTATCATAGTTTCAGTTTTACACTTCATTAACCAAGCAGGTGCAACCTAAGCTGACTTAATTTTTTCCCCCTTCATTACTATGCCATGTCACCAGTACTTAAAGACCTTTCTAACTTCATAGCCTTTAGCATAGTATTATATGAAACCAGCTTAGGGGGATAATGCTAAGTAAATTTAGGATTCTGATAAAAAGTGAATGAATATTCTTCCATAGCTTTTTGATTAACATGGTTAGAAGGGGGAAACGCCAAAAAAGTAACTTCCCCTTGACATGGAGAAAATTGTCACGCCTTCCAAAACTAACTGCAATACAGACAAAATCCAAGTTCTCAACAGGGCTGATGCCAAGGTGCTGAGTTGGTTGGTCACTGATTGTGGACATCTTTTAATTCAGTACTTGAGCAGGTGACAATAGAATATACACGTAGTTTAATTCTGAAGACTGCTCCAGGATTGGCAGTTATTCATGACTGTTGTGCTAAGCCCCTGTGCCATAGTTGCTGGGGCTGACCAATAACTGTGTGCATATTCTGAAGAAAACTCATTCTGCCACTAGTTAGTGTGTACTGTTGGGCAAGCAACTAACTTGCTCACACATCGTCTTCCCAAAAATGAAATCTTTGGAATTGTCCAGCATAGCAGTGTTCCTAGTAATTCTTGAAGAAGGCTTGTATGTAAACAACTTTTTTTTTTTATAGAGGAGTCTTAAACAAAACCTATAAAATAATGAATCTTTAAAATATTATTGATACCACCCAGCATTCAAAAATCATAAGTTTGGCTCACTTTAAAAAAAACAAAATGTAAAGTGTTTTATGGCTTTCTAGTTTTTGAGCCTTCAGGGAGTCCTGTTTTCAAAGTTTTCTTTCAAACCCTGAGGACTAGAAACTTACATTTTTGTTTAAAGTCAAGAGTATCTTTTATTCACATGACTCCAGGAGCCAGGGCTTTAATGAAAATACCAAATTGTGAGACTCATGATTAAATTGTGAGAGTTGGCAGTGCTTATAAAATGAGAAGCTTTCATGAAAACTAATAGAAATGTCCTCCATTTTTAAAAGATCCATAAAAATTCAGTGAGATTTAGATCTAGATATTTCTCTATGATGTTAGAGACTCAAACTGCAGTATTGCACAAGTTAATACATGAGAACCAACAAGTCAAACTTCCTACAATCAAATGTCAGTCTAATCATTCTTTTTCATTGCCCTAGCTGAGTGAAGAGCAATACAGGAGCAAGTAGTGTATGGAAACTAAATTAGATTTTTAAATTCTAGCTTTGATAGCTTAAGACTTTTAATAATCTAAAACGGCTAATAATATAGTACGGATAACATTAAAATGTCCCTTTTTTATTTCCCTTTTTATAGTGTTGCATAAATAATGAAACTGCAGCTTAATGAGTTTGTCTTAGTAAAACTCGGAAACCTGGCATACAGGGAACAGTCCCCTGTGATGGTGAACAGTTTGTTTGCTACGTTGTGAGAGAGACAGATCTCATTCTTCTTTTTTTTTTTTCCCCTCTCTTCCAGTTTTGACAGCCATCGGAGGCACTGCAGACGGTGAGCCCTGCCGCTTCCCTTTCCTGTTCCTGGAGAAGGAGTATATAGAGTGTACTGCTGATGGGAGGGAAGATGGCAGGCTTTGGTGTGCAACAACCTATGATTACAAGAGAGATCAAAAGTGGGGCTTCTGTGAAAGTAAGTAGCCAGATACGTTTCTTTCATCAAAGAATATTTACTGAGCTTAATGGTCTCCTTATCCCTTATGGGCAAGTGTCCCCATAAACATAAGGTTTGCACAGTAGAAGTAAGGGGAAAGGGAGAGCCATCCTAGTGACATAGATGCCTTTTCCTACATTATCATGTGGTACTCACACTTCCTGGGCTCATGGAAACTGAAAGTGACCTTAATGCATAAAATTTGAGATTTACATGGTGAATTCACTGTATACTTCCCACTGAAGTTAGTGGCTTGCTGCGCGAATATGACCCTTTTATCTCTTGCAGAAAGGAAGACAAAATATGTGTGTTTGAGGATATTTTCTCTCTTTTATCCCAGTTTTCCAGGAGGATGATTTGAGCAACCTGGTGATAGCAAAATAAATGAAAGACTAGGCAAATGCACAAAAAAGGGTGGCTACAAAAACCAACAGCCCATTGAGACAACTTTCTCCCTCATTGCCAGCACAACCTCTGTATCTTGTCTTGCAATAACAAGATCATGTGTAGGGCCCTACCAAATTCACGGTCCATTTTGGTCAATTTTACAGTCATAGGATTTTAAAAATTGTAAATTACATGATTTCACCGATTTTAAATCGAAATTTCACGATGTTTAATTTGTAGGGGTCCTGACCCAAATAATGAGTTGTGAAAGTTATTGGTTATTGTAGTGGGGGTTGCAGTACTGCTTGCTTCTGCGCTGCTGCTGGTGACTGCACTGCCTTCAGAGCTGGGCAGCTGGAGAGCAGCAGCTGCTGGCTGGGAGCCCAGCTCTAAAGTCCGAGCTGCCGCCAGCAGCAGCGCAGAAGTAAGGATGGCATGGTATGGTATTGCCATGCTTACTTTTGTGCTGCAGCTGATGGGGCACTTCCTTCAGAGCTGGGTGCCCAGCCAACAGCTGCCACTCTTCGGCCACCCAGCTCTGAAGACAGCGCAGAAGTAAGGATGGAAATACCAGGACCCCCTTAAAATAACCTTGCAAACCCCTTGAAACTCCCTTTTGGGTCAGGACCTCAAATTTGAGAAATGCTGGTCTCCCCTGTGAAATCTGTATAGATTTCTGGATAAAAGCACACAGAAGCCAGATTTCACGGGAGGACACCAGATTTTATGGTCCATGACGCGTTTTTCATGGCCGTGAATTTGGTAGCATCCTAATCATGTGGCCAAGGAAGAATCTGCCATAAATACTGGCAAAAACAGACATTTAAGAGACCAACCTCTTGCATTTGATTTAAACCACTTATCTTTTTTTTTTTTCTTTAGCTGAAGAGCAGTCTAATAAGAGAAGACAGATGCAGGAAGCAGAGGATGTTTACCAGACAGGGATGAAAATCCTTAACGAGAGCAGTAAAAAGGCACAGAAAAAAGAGTAAGTCCATGCTTAAACATTAACATAGATCTTTCTTGGGAAAAATGAATAACTTGGTTTAGTATGATATCTTGTAACCAGGACACAGCTTAATGAGACACTGGGTTTTAGACTTGAGTGATACTAGAAGTTATATAGATTGAATTTCATTCAGTCATGTGGCGTTGAGAATAAATGGTAATTGGAGAACATTCACAGGAGCAGAAACTCATGACAGCGTTCTTTGAGTAGCTCCACAAAAAGTAGCCAGACTTTTTCCAGCATGGCATGTGTGCAGATAATTCTAACAATGTTCATTGTGCTGCTAAGCAGTGCAATTCTCTACTTCAGCACAACCACCATTGTTTTTCTCTAGCCAGGTAACAAGAGCTAGGCAGGAGGAATCTTTCTTTGTTTGTTTGTTTGTTTGTTTGTTTTTGTTTTTTCACACACGCGATTTCCAAGATTTAAAAAAAATCCATCCTAAAGCAGGACAAACATAAAACCTTTTGAAATCTTCAATGAAAAACGAGACTCACCTCCCCCCCCCAACAACCTGAGTAGCCAATAGCCCAGTGGTTAGGGTGCTGACATGAGATGTGGGAGACCCAGGTACAAGTCCATGCTTTGCCTGGTGAGTCCTTAACCACTTGTCTCTGGTTTCATTGAATAATATGTTTACATGAAAAGTTTTTGCCAAACCAGCATTTTCTGAGTTAAAAATCAAAAAAAGACTTTGTCAAAAAATTCCTGTCCCTCTCTATACCTAACCTATACTGAAAGCATGAATTGTAGAATTTTTTTGTTATAACATGTGGTACGTACTTCAGCAGCAGAGAGGAATATCTTAAAACCGCCCCTGCAGGATGTAACAGGTGCCCTGATATGAACTCTAAAAACTCATATCTGGATTCACTGACATTTGACATATCCAGTGCCTGTTTGGCACCTTTGACTCTCCTCAAATCTTTTTCCCTTTCAACTCAGGATCTCACTGACTTCTTCAAAGATTAAAAAGATTCAGTATGACCTTCTCTACGGTTGCTTGATTACCATGAAAGCACTATATATAACTGCTAAATATTGATTATATTCTCTGTTCTAGTTAATTAACTCAGTTACTACAATTTAGTTTTGTATAACACAAATGGATACATGCAAAAGAGGAAACCAAGGAAGAACAAGGGTGAGATGAAACTCTCAATCTGCTCAGTCTGGTTTCTTTTTGCTCCGTCCATCTAGTAAATCCAGTTACCATTTCAGATCTACTCATGACAATTTCTCCTTCAGGAGCAATGTCAGATAGTTCCGACTTATTGTAAATACTATAAATCGTGTATTACAGTAGCATCTAGAGGCCACATTTGAGATCAGGGTCTCTTGTTCTAAGGCACTCTACATAGACACAGTAAGATACAAAGACCTCCAAAAGTTTAGTGTGGGCAAGACAGAGTAGGCAAAAGGCAGCATTATTCCCACATTACACATGGGAACTGAGGCACAAGAGGCTAAGTGATTTATCCAAGGTCAGGCAGGACATCTTTGACAAAGCTAGGAATTGGATTCTGAAAATCTGGTTCCATTCCAGTACCTTAGCTGCAAGATCATCCTTCCTTGTGTGCTTTAAATATTATAGGAATTAGTAGCGGTGGTCTTTCAGTTTCAAGTCGCTGTACTCACCTTTCTAAGGATATTAAACATAAGACTACAAGAGAGTGGTGCGAAAGAAACCAACATGGAGCATGAAGCATAAAGACTTATTTACAGGGGAGAAAGGAAGAAGTGCAGAGAATAGGAGGGAAATTGGAAAGCAAACAAATAGGGAAAAAGGAAGAAGTGAGACAATTTCCTTTAAACCATTCAATGTAGTTTAATATCTTACACAGATTAAAGTATACAAAAAAAATTTTTTTTATACATTAACCTGTTTAAATGGTACCTTTTGGGGACCACAGTGAAGAGATCTTTTGTCTGTATTTCAACCATGGATCTTGCAAAATCAGCAAAACTAATTTAGCAAAAAGGCCTTTTCCCCAAAAACTTCTCATGGTTAATCTGGTCACTTCATTACAACAACAGTAACAACTACGTAATCATTTTAGCCCAGTATTTGTATGGAATCCATTGGTGCTTTTGGTTTAAATTGATTTAATATTGAAGTGAATCAAGATAGTCGAGTTGATGCCCTCCGTTTTTTCATGTGACCTATGAAACCACTTTAAAGCACTGGTGATGGTAACTTCACTTTTGTCACTAGATCCTGTGTCTGGTGTCTTCCATTACCAGAACAACAACAATAACAGGAAAAAAATCCTCTGTCGTGAGCAGGTGTCTGACTTTGGAAACTGTTAAAAAGGCTCATGAATAATATTGCATTATATGTTAACAATGTATGTGGAGGATTGTGAACCCATGGATATTTTAATTTGTGGTGGTTTAATCATGTGAGGTTTTGAATATTATACTGTGTGTGACAGGTTGGATCACAGAAACCCCCTTGGGACTGCCAACTGATGTGCCAAGACTACTACTTCCCCTGCTTTCCCTGCCAGCTAGGGACTCCAGCACCCTGTCTTGTGGAGCCAGACACACCAGTCTGCTTCAACCCAGACCCAGGGTCTGAACCACGTGCCCCAAAGCTGCAGACTTAACTGAAAGCAACTTAAGAAGTGTTCCTGTCTCTAACATTCAGATGCCCAACTCCCAAATAAATCTATTTTACCCTGTATAAAACTGTATAAAACTTATACAGGGTAAACTCATAAATTGTTCGCCCTCTATAACACTGATAGAGAGATATGCACAGCTGTTCCCCCTTCTCCCCTGCCCCCAGGTATTAATACATACTCTGGGTTAATTAGTAAGTAAAAAGTGATTTTTATTAAATACAGAAAGTAGGATTTAAGTGGTTCCAAGTAATAGCAGACAGAACAAAGTGAATTACCAAGCAAAATAAAATAGAACGTGCAAGTCTTATGTCTAAGAAAACTGAATACAGATAAAAACCTCACCCTTAGAGGAATTCCAGTAAGATTCCTTTTACAGACTACTCTCCTTCTAATCTGGGTCCAGCAATCACTCACCCCCCCCTGTAGTTACTGTCCTTTGTTCCAGTTTTTTTCAGGTATCCTTGGGAGTGGAGAGGCTCTCGTTAGCCATCAGAAGACAAAATGGAGGGGTTTCCCAGGGGTTTAAATAGACTTTCTCTTGTGGGTGGATACCCCTCCCTCCCCCTGTGTAGAATCCAGCTACAAAATGAAGTTTTGGGCAAGTCACATGTCCATGCATGACTCAGAACTTACAGGTAGCGGCCATGGTTCATATGCTACCTTGAACGTAGACTTCTTATGTGGACTGGAGCTTTCCAAGATCCATTGTGCGTTAAGTGCTTCTTGATTGAGCACTTAACTTGCAAATTCCTTTCTAAAGAAGCTCACCAAATGCCTTACTAAGATTATTTAAAATCAAACAAGTATATAGCCAATATTCATAACTTTGAATACAACCATGACACATGCATACAGATAGGATGAATATATTCAGTAGATCATAACCTTTACAGAGGTATGTTACATGGCATATGTAGCATAAAACATATTCCAGTTATGTCATATATACATTCACAAGCATATTTCCATAAAGCCTTATGGGATGCACCGGCACACCCTCCTCCTGAACTTACTGCCAGAGACTTGGACACTGTCCACGGTGTAGGCAGTACATGTAAAATCCCTGTTTGTCTTTGGTCACACTCCTTTTCAGTACCTTTAAACCATATGATGTCATTCATAAGTGTTCTAACCAGTTTTGGGGTTACTGGTCCCCAGATGCCTGAGAATAGGTTGTAGTATTGCTAACAGAATGCAGATAGCAATATCTGTTAAAGTGTAAGTGTCTTGGCGTTTAGCCACCAATGCCATGAGGCGGTGTGCCTCAGTTTCCCCTTCTACACAGCAGCATGGGCCTATTGTGCTTTTGCTGCTATGCCAAGCTTCCAGCCTGTTTACAGGTATAGACTGAAAACTAACATGCTTGTGGGGCTGTCTTGTCACCATCTCTAGCATGTACAGCAGTTTCTTCCACAAATCAGGTATGTCCCACATCTTTACCACTAGTATTAACGCCTTTATTTTAACCCATAGATGAATTGGCAAAAGATACCAGATTAACAGCAAATCTACGGTGGACAGGCTTTGATCACACAATTTAGCTGCTTTGATGCATTTTCCCATTTCTTTGTGCCCCCTGGTAGGCATTCTGATGCAGATTCTTCTGCCTCTTTAGAGAAGGCTTTTAATTCAGGCCTGTGTATGAGGCTTTGGCAAGGAAAGGGTGCCTGCCCGGGGGAGAGGGGGAGGGGAGGGCGCCTGGAATTTCTCTGGGCTGGACCCCACTCCCTTGTGAAGTTTCACCCATGCAGAGATTTTTTCCCTCCTGCCTTGAAGAGACAGTTTTATTTCTTACAAGCGTAGCAAGACCATCATCTTTCAATGGGGTGCCTTGGATTGGTAAGACCCCTTTGGACACCCCACTTTCAGTTCCCAAAAGGCTAGCTGGGGGAGAGGGGATGTCCCCTTACAGGAGATCTGATCCCCAGTCTTCCCTTAAACCCTGATCCACAGGACGGGGTCTGGCATTTTAAATGCAGATTCTTCACCCTCCTCCTGGGAGAGATCCTCCCTACAAAAGGTGGGTGGATTCTCCAGTCCCCCCTCATCTTCTGTCCGGGCTTCCCACTCTGGGCTCCCCTCTGGGTTGGACACTCCTGTGTCTCCAAGAAGGGAAGGTGACCCTAGTCCGTCTGTGGGCTCACAGCTACCCTTCATGGGCCAGCAAAATTCCCCCCCCTCCCCACCCCCACTCAGGTTGGGCTTGCTTCCAGCTACAGAGTCCTTGGGATCTGTTCCCACGGCAGTAGTCACCAGGACCCAAAATTCCACCTTCAGGACACGTGTCTCTGTGCACCCCAGGGCAGGCCCTGTCCCCTGCTGACCTGCAACTTCCTGGCAGTCAGCAGCTGGGGTGGCCCCCTGCCACAAAGTGGTACATTCCCCTCCCCCAGGGAGATGATTATGGGACAGGAGCTGGCTTCTTCCAGCCTCTCCCTCTGGAACTTGCTTTGATGAGCCACAGGGCTACAGGAGCTGGCCACAACCATCCCTGCCCCCAGAGCTGCATTCTTTATTGTTATGGAGGAATCTAAGAGACACCCTCCTATTCCCCAAGCAGTCCATGTGACCTCCCCCCCCACGGGGGGGGGCTTTTAGCATAAGAGTCTTTCTCACTGCTAACCAACCCTGGGACAGATTCTGCCACATTAAAGAAATCATTCCGTAGTAGAAACAGTGCAGAATGTGGTGTTTCAGAGTAGCAGCCGTGTTAGTCTGTATCCGCAAAAAGAAAAGGAGTACTTGTGGCACCTTAGAGACTAACAAATTTATTTGAGCATAAGCTTTCGTGAGCTACAGCTCACTTCATCGGATGCATTCAGTAGAAAATACAGTGGGGAGATTTATATACATAGAGAACATGAAACAATGGGTGTTACCATACACACTGTAACAAGAGAGTGATCACTTAAGGTGAGCTATTACCAGCAGGAGAGCGGGGGGAATAAACATGGGGAAATAGTTTTACTTTGTGTAATAATCCATCCACTCCCAGTCTCTATTCAAGCCTAAATTAATTCTGTCCAGTTTGCAAATTAATTCCAATTCAGCAGTCTCTCCTTGGAGTCTGTTTTTGAAGGTTTTTTTGTTGAAGAATTGCAACTTTTAGGTCTGTAATCAAGTGACCAGAGAGACTGAAGTGTTCTCCAACTGGTTTTTGAATGTTATAATTCTTGACATCTGATTTGTGTCCATTTATTCTTTTACGTAGAGACTGTCCAGTTTGGCCAGTGTACATGGCAGAGGGGCATTGCTGGCACATGATGGAATATATCACATTGGTAGATGTGCAGGTGAAGGAGACTCTGATAGTGTGGCTCTATGATGGTGTCCCCTGAATAGATATGTGGACAGAGTTGGCAACGGGCTTTGTTGCAAGGATAGGTTCCTAGGTTAGTGGTTTTGTTGTGTGGTGTGTGGTTGCTGGTGAGTGTGTGCCACTGTTGCGACAATCAGCTCAGCCTGCAAACTCCTAGTCTGCATGTGTACTTTAGCTAAAGGTGCAAGGACTTTGTAACACCCACCAGCTCTAATTCTGCCAGTTTCCCTGGCAATATATCCTTCTCCTGGATCAGGTCCCTCCTGACCACAGAAATCTCGGCACCTGTGTCCCTCAATCCAAGAAGCACTTTACCATTGATTTTTAACAGCATGCATATGCTCATTGCTTGGTTGTGTGGAAGCAACCTTTACAAATCCTGTGTGGAAAGAGGCAGCAGCTTCATGTGTTACTTACTGCCTGTTTCCACTCGGCAAAGGACACTTACTCCTCACGTGCTCAGTGGACTTACAATGATAATACCTCTTGGACCCCTCTGCTTGTACAGGAAATTTGGGACGAGTAACAGGGAATGGGGAGGTGAACGCCCACCCTCCTTTTTTCCAAGGGTAAAATGGTGATTCTACTTTTCCCCCAACCCTGTACCCCTCTGCCAGTGGTTTGTTTAATTGCAGCTTGCTGGCTCATAAGAGTCTGCATACCCCAGCTAATTCAACCACCGCAGTCACTTTTTTGTCTCACAAATATTGTTTTACTTCGTCACTGCACATATTCAGGAATTGTTTGAGTAACCAAATCACACATTTCTTCCAAGCTTGTAATGTCTTTCCCCCTCACCCATTTATCTACCACATTTCTCATTTCATTTACATAAGCCACATTACTTAATCCAGATCCCTTCTCGAGACTCGTGAATTTAACCGTGTAGGTTTCAGGTGTAACCTGAAACTGTTTCAAAACCAGTTCCTTAAATTTACCATAGTTTGAAGCATCATCAATAGGCATCTTATTGAATATGTCCAGAGCTCTGCCAGTCAATTTTGCTATCAATGTGATCATCTTTTGATCTTCAGGGATCGCATGGAGGGTGCACAGTCTCTCAAAGGTGATGAAATATTCGGCAGTATCGCTGGATTCATCATACTGTGGACATAGTTGCTCTCATTTGTGGATTTTTGGGGAAGTGGAGCCAACAGCTGGAGCGTTTTCTCTCCAACTCCATAACAACCAGTTCATGCTTCTGGGCCTCCACAGCTCTCTTATGGTTAGCCTCCTCTCCACTAATTGTCTTAATTCCATCGGTCTCTTATGTTTGTTTTTCTTTCTCTTTTGCCTCCAGTCTAGCCAGCTCTAGTTTAGTAGCTGCTTCACTGGTAGTCATTTTTCTGCTTTCTTGTGCTGGGCCACACCCCTTCTGCAGTTTACTGAAGCTGGTATCCACTCAGCTCAGAGGCTTCTTAGAGACCGAGACTTTCGCAGCCAGGGCTGGCTCTAGGCACCAGCAAAGCAAGCAGGTGCTTGGGGTGGCACATTTGCAGGGACAGCATTGGGACTATCCTTTTTTGCTTGGGGGCCGGCCCTGCAGGCGCTCACCCAGGTGGATGCTGGTCCTGACCCCAAGCTGATGCTGAAGTCCAGGTGGAAGAGCCACAGTGGGTGGCCAAATCTGGCCCTGAGTCTGGGGTCCAGCAGCAGCACAGGGGGAGCCCTGGGGCCGCTGTGGTTCGCACCGCCAGCCGAGCCATCCAGCGGGCTCCGACACATGGAGCGCAGGACACTCGGGCTGGGGCCCACTCCGTGGGGCGCATGGAGCTGCCTGAAAGTGCTGCAGGGCGGCCGCCTCCCAGTGCTGCAGCCGGGGCTGGGCAAAGTGGCCTGAGCCGCCCAGGGGCTACGGCTGGGCGGCCAGGAGCAGCAGCAGCAGCATGGCCATAGAGGGGACCAGTGTGCGGGGCGCTGCCGTGCAGGGCCTGTGTCCCGCTCTCCGAGGCTCTGCTCCCCGCTGGCCGCTCACTCTGGGGCTGCCCTGCCCCGGCTCCTCAGCCCCCTGCTGGGGCGGTCCCCCGGGCTCTGCCCTCCCAATAGCCAGCCGGCCCTGGAGGCCGGAGCCCCGGCTGGAGGGACCCTGGGCTGAGGCGCAGCCCGGGAGCCCCGCTGCTTACCCTGACCTTTCCAGCGCTGGACTGGCTGGAGGTGAGGGGGGAGCGGGCAGAGTCAGGGCTCCCCTGGGTGCTGAGAAGGAGTCAGGTGGATGCAGCCTCCGCCCCCGCTACTGTCATGAGCGGGATGCTGATGACCTGCCCTGGGAGCGAGTTAACAATGACCCAGGGCTGGGGTGGCAGGGGGTGTGGGGGTGCAAGCCCAGGGCTGGGATGGCAGGGGGGTGCAGGTGGGGGGGATGGCACTGTGGGGGCGAAAGGGGGGAACCCAGAGCTAGGGCAGCAGGGCGTGCGGGTTGGGGGGAGAGAGGCGAGGGCTGGGACAGCCAGGGAGAAGGGGGGAGCCCAGGGCTGGAGTGGGGGGCAGCCAAAAATGTTTTTGCTTGGGGCAGCAAAAAACCTAGGGCCGGCCCTGTTCGCAGCGTCCAATGTAAAACCTTTCTGGGCAATTTGCAACCTGTGCAGTTCTAGCTTGTTCTGATCGTAACTCTTACTTATTTTGCTTCCTTTTCTGTCCCTACTTCCCTTACCCAAAATAATGAAACAGAAAATAACAAACCAGTAACCACTTTGTCTATTCTCCAGCCACCAAACTTAAAACTCATTTAAAATCACAACCAGTATCTCAAAGCAATCAGCTGTGCACAGATCCTGCTCGACTATGCCACTGTGACGGGTTGGATCACAGAAATCCCCTTGGGGCTGCCAACTGATGAGCCAAGACTACTTCTGCCCCCGCTTTCCCTGCCAGCTTGGGACTCCAGACCCTGGTCTGTGTTGGAGCAAACTGGCGTGTCTGGCTCAACAAAACAAGGTGCTGGAGTCCCAAGCTGGTAGGGAAAGCAGGGGCAGAAGTAGTCTTGGCACATCAGTTGGCGGCCCCAAGGGAGTTTCTGTGATCCAACCCCTCACACTGTGTTTAAAAAGGAAAATGCTTGCAAATTAGGTAGTGATGGATATAGAATGGCAATAAGGACAGAGTGAGGCAGTGAAAAGTTTCCTCTGTACCTTTTAGCTTTACTGATAGAACTTGTTTTGTTTAAAGGTGACTAAACCTATAATTACATTCTTCTTTAAGAGCATATCAGTATCTTCTGAAAGCAGCTGACATGAACCATACCAAGGCAATGGAAAAAGTGTCTTATGCTCTATTGTTTGGGGATTACCTGAAGCAAAACATCCAGTCTGCTAAAGAGCTGTTTGAGAAACTGACAGAGGAGGGATCTCCTAAAGGGCAAACGGTATGTATGCTCTAAAGCAGTAGTCCTCAAACTGTGGGAAATGCCTGTCTAGGAGGGGTGCAGAAGAATGTTTGGGGGGGATGCAGCAGGACCTTGGCCAGTCCCCAGGGTGGTCAGGAAGGGAGCGCCACCCAGCCCCGATCCAGCCGCACCTCCACTTCCAGCCTTAGCTGCCGGTTCCTGGCCTCAGTCATAGCTCCCAGCCATGGCTCTGCTCACGAGGGGGCATGGGCAGATTACAGCAGGGATAAGGGAGGCACTGGTCTAAAAGGAGTTTTGTTTAGCATTCATGTTGTCAGCTTCAGCAATGGCCAAGGGCTGGATGGGCCATGGAGACTGACTTCCCCTCTCATCTCTAAAATGGGATGAAAAACATTGATGGGGGAAGCTGGCTCTGCTTTTCCTTGGGCTATAAATGTTCTGTGGATAAACAGGACTTAAGTCTCTTGGGCTGCAATCCCAGCATCTTTTTTGCTCTTAAATAAATAAATCTGACGTCTAGAACTGATGTTTTGACTTAATGACATTTAGAAGGAAATCTTTTTTTTAAATCTATGTGTAAGTTACGAGTTCTGGTCTGCTCATCGCTTTAACTACTAGCTTGGGTGTAGGTTAGGAAGATACAGGCAGATACAATTTGAAGACTCTAGCCAACCAAATATCTTTTAAACTTCTGAGTCAATGGCCCAGTGCTGGCTGTTTGGTTTTGGCTATGGGATTTACATAAAGATAACTGCTGACAGTTAAGCTCTTTCAAGATTATGTAGGCTCCACTGGGAATTTAACAACTGTTGGATGAAACATAATTGCCCTTTTAGTCACAAACATACGTGTTTTTAAATTTTCTAGAATTGTGGACTTTTGGTTTCAAAGGCTGTAGGTATCAACACAGAATTTTCATTAAATATTTACACATACACTTTATGCAAGGTACCAATATCTGATTGTGAAGGAAAGCCTCATCCTGACACTTTAGACTTTAATCTGAGATGGTTCCACCCCCCCGCCCCCATACTTCTCTCCCTTAATTTCTCTTGTTGTGTCCATCCACTTCCTCACACAGACCTTTAATGTCAGACCTAAGTAGGAGGCTGAAAAATAGTTTTTGTTTAAAATGTCTTTTATAAAAATATACAAACTTCTGGTAATGGAATGGAACACAGCTATTCCTATAAATATAACCATGTGCATATACTAACCATATTAAGTGGAATTTTTTTTTGTTCTAAAAGTGCCTGTGCTAGTCTAAAGACATTATACAGTCTAAACATATGACCAGTAATGTATTACTTCAAAGATCTCCTGCCCCATTCAAGTATAATTCAACCCCTCGTCCTGGAATCTTAGAACACGGATATTAAGAGAACGAATTTTATGCTCCATCATACAAATGGAGGTGATTCAAAGGCTTGTTAGCAGCACTGCAGTTTGTTTGTAACTTGTCTAAAGGGTACAACTATTGTTTGAACCGGTTGTCTAAATTAGTATTGTTCCCCTTCCCTTACTCCCCAGCCCTGGCACAAACACAATAGGTTTTTCAGAGCTAGCAGTCAGGCTCACTGAATTTGTTATCAATGTGTTTAGCAGCTCTGAATATCTTGAGAGCAAATTACAGGCAATAGAACTTTTTCAGTGACTCTTACGGTGCAGGGCTGCTAAGTACTGGAAATATCAGCAGGAATACTTGTATTTTTTTTTTTTTTCCGTTTCTAAAGACTGTCTACAACAAGGAGGGATTCTTGAGGGAGAGAGCTAGTATTCATACTGCAGTACCATCACTACCATACATCTACACTAGAGGTTTTTAAGTGGAATTACATATTAGTCTTCATTCCAGGACACACGTTTGATTGTGGTTACAGATATCTGTAGATTAGTATTTATAAACCTGTTGGCTATCAATTAACTCTAGTTAAAAACAGTACTATAGACAAACGCTCTGAGATCCTGTCTCCACAATTTCAGGCAATGAGGTCCAGATCAAGACTGATGCATGATTCGCCCGTAGCTTTGCTACTTCTGAAATACTGTATGCAGCCATCACCAATAACTGATCAGCTGGTGTGGCTACAATAGACTTCTGGTTTTGGTGGAATTGTATTAACTGTTTGCTGTAGGTGAAGTCTCTTGATTATCCTAACATGTCAAACTGTGGAAGTTAGCTCTTACAGTGTCACACACAAATATATCTTCTGTGTTCTCCTTCTGCTGGCCCACACAGCTGTACCAGGTGGCAGAGCTAGAGCAATACTTATTTTTGTTTTTTCTTCAGAAGGTTTTAGATGTCCTAACTAATTTTACAATCGCAAATGATTATTACCCAGCAGCAAAACTGATCATATACAAATAATGAATTAGCTCAGCCAGCCAGTAAATTAAAGCAACACACCTGCCCCCGGGATATACACTCAAACTCTGCCCCGGCCAGATTTATGTCAAATAGATTTTGCAGCATATCTGAAAATCCATCAGCTCTGAGCTATTTTGAACCAACGTGGGGAGAAATTTCCACAGTCCCAGAGCCCTTTTGGAGAACACCCTGCCAGCAGCTCCTTCTCTGTGTAGAACTTAATTTTTTGTATACAGCATTGAAAATTAACTAATCCTCGCAAAACACTCCATGGGAGAGAGAAATTATTTCTAGTTTACTAATGAGGAAACTGAGGCATAGGTTAAGGTGCTTGCCTAAGGCAACTCAGCAAGTTTGTCAGTCATTATTAGATCTCTAGAGTCTTTGGCTTGCAGCTCTACGCGCCAGTGGATACTACACAGCACTGCCTCTTCTAGAACATAAGAGAAATCCATGGTAGCCTACTTGACCTTGGAGAAATCATCTACTTTATATTTAAAAATAAAACCTGTTGCAACTGAGTTAGACATGGGTGTTACCCAAATAAAGTGGATTTTTTTGGTCTGCTTATATGCACTCAAGTACCTGTTGTGTTTTCCAGGTCACTGCAACTTCATAGCAGTATAGGTTCTAAACTGTGACAAGTCCTTTTTCTTGTCACTTTAAACATTTACCTTTTTTTGTTCCTAGTCTACAAACCTAATCCTAAAACTTCCAAACATTCATTGGCTTGTATTTTTAATTTCAGGCTCTTGGATTTCTCTATGCATCTGGCCTTGGTGTCAATTCCAGTCAAGCTAAGGTAACTCTGTCAAATCTTCACTTTTGCTTTTATTTCACTTCAGATGCAAATGATTAAATATCTTCTTTTCTTATTTTAGGCCCTGGTTTATTACACTTTTGGAGCTCTCGGAGGAAATCTGATAGCACACATGATTTTAGTAAGTGAGATTTCATAGCTAATTCACAGAACTAAAGTTAATAGAAATGCTCCTTTTTTATCTAATTTTATATCTTAATTATTAAGATCATGAATGTCTTATATTCTAAACACCTAAAAGTGTAGGTGCTCAGTTTGTACACACATGCTCTAGTGTTTAAAGTGCTTCTTCTTGCCCACGCATTCCATTGCTTTTTAATACAGAAACCTTCCACAGAAGATGGAAACTAATCCTTAGGGCTCGAGTCTCCTTTCACAACTGTTTTTATCCTTATTTATCTCCAGGGATTTCAATGGAGTTACTCCAGAGTTATAAATGAGAGGAGACTCAAGCCCTTAAAAACCAAAGCAAGATCTTGTTTTTCTCCAGCTGCACATATAAAACACACAAATAGAATATGGCATATAAGATGCAAAGCCTTTAAACAGAATGTGTTAAATTGTTGCTCTTGAGGCATGAACATCTGTTTAGTAGTTTTGTGTGATTTAAAACACAAGGCTCATTGGCTACACTTGCATTCATTTGTAGGGCCCTACCAAATTCACAGCCATGAAAAATGCATCATGGACTGTGAAATCTGGTCTCCCCCCATGAAAACTTGTCTTCTGTGTACTTTTTACCTTGTACTATACAGATTTCATGGGGGAGACCAGCATTTCTCAAATTGGGGGGCCTGACCAAAAGGGAGTTGCAGATGGGTCACAAGGTTATTTTAGGGGGGTTGTGGTATTGCCACCCTTACTTCTGCGCTGCCTTCAGACCTAGGGGGCTAGAGAGTGGCAGCTGCTGACTGATGTCCCAGCTCTGCAGGCAGGAGTGCAGAAGTAAGGGTGGCAATATCATATCATATGCCATCCTTTCTTCTGTTCCACTGCTGGAGGCAGCTCTGCCTTCAGAGCTGGGCTCCCAGCCAGCAACCGCTTCTCTCCAGCTTCCCAGCTCTGAAGGCAGTACCACAACCCCCCTACAATAACCTTGCGACACACACACACAGACACAGACAGACAGACAGAGCTCCTTTTTGGGTCAGGACCCCTACAATTACAGCATCAGATTTAAATAGGTGAAATCATGAAATTTACGATTTTTAAAATCCTATGACCATGAAATTGACCAAAATGGACCATGAATTTGGTAGGGCCCTATTCATTTGTGTTAGGACTAACTGGCTGACATCCGAAAAATCCTTCTGACCTTGTATTTAACAGTATGTCTAATCTTAAGCATTTCTTCTGCTGTGAAAAGTTGATGAAAGTCGCATGAGTGCATCCAGCTATTTAACTGCATAAATGTCCAATAAGTGGCTGTATAACAACTGATGGTTCCTTGCTTTTCTATCTTTGCAGGGTTACCGGTACTGGGGTGGGATAGGAGTCCTTCAGAGTTGTGAATCTGCTCTCACTCACTATCGACTTGTGGCTAATCATGGTAAAAAAAAAAAAAAATTCATATTAATGAAGGAGCAAATCTAGAATTACCTACAATATTTGTCTGGGCATACTTCAAAATATTTAGAATTTTATATTCTTATACTTCCATTAGTTGAACACACTGGTAGGTTAGCTCTTACAGATATTGTAGATCAATTTATGATAACTTTTTCCATGTGTAAACTTTAAATTTAAATTTAAAGTTTTAATTCTGAAGGATACCAAAGTACTTCAAATTGATATTCCCAGGCAGAATTAATCTTATAAATTAACTGATTTTTCTAGAAAAACGTAATAGGTTTTTGTATTTATTTCAAAAACATCCTTTGAATTCTGGAATTTCAGAGTTAATGTTGGTTGTGGAACCTAACCTGTCTTGCACTGTGCACCATCCATGTACGGCAGAGTCACAACCAAAACTGTCTACTCCCCTTTATCACATGCCTACAATACTCAAAATCATAGCATAACTAGTTTGTTCTTGAGAAGTACTTACTCTAATATAACGGCCCATATGCCCAGTTTATGGGATCTGAGTGAATGTTTGATTTCGACAAAACCAGTCTTTTTGGTGGTGTGCCAAAAATGTAGCTTTCAGTTGAAAGTTGTCTGCAAATGGCTTACTTTATATGTCTTAGTATGTTAACTTCATGTTGCTTTCCTTGTTCTTCTCATCTTCTTGTCATCAGTGGCTAGCGATATATCTCTGACAGGTGGCACAGTTGTGCAGAGAATTCGCTTGGCAGATGAAGTGGAAAATCCAGGAATGGCCAGTGGGATGCTGGAGGAAGATTTGATTCAGTATTATCAGTTTCTAGCAGAGAAAGGAGATGTACAAGCACAGGTATGATCAGTGTGACACAGTGGGGTGGGACTCTTCCAGAGGCTGTTGGAGCA
Source organism: Dermochelys coriacea (assembly GCF_009764565.3). Lineage (NCBI taxonomy): Eukaryota > Metazoa > Chordata > Testudines > Dermochelyidae > Dermochelys > Dermochelys coriacea. Next base: position 91,126,617 of record NC_050073.1, on the reverse strand, counting down.
GTTGCAAATGCGTGAAGCTTTCAATAATCCAGTTTCTTCTCTTGCTCCCAGACCAACATGGTTACTAGAACTGATGAGAAATTTTTCACTGAAACATCTTTTGATGGAAAATAGCTTTCTGATTATATTTTTGTTTTGTTAAAATTTTCAGGTATTTGTTGACAAACCAAAACATTCTTGGTTTTCAAACTTAAAAATTCCACCAATAAAAATTGACGAACACAATTTTTTTGGGGGGTGGGGGGGTGCTTGGAAAATAAAATTCCTCTTTTGATCAACATTCTAATGGTTGCTTTCCTCACACCCTGAGGATGAGAGAGCTTTGCAACACTCCAACTCCTCTGGCCAGTTTAAGAGCAGAATTGGCTGTTCTGGAGGGAGCCTTGGCCAGAAGGACTGTCACAGTGCAGGGCCTTCAGGGCAGAGGACTGCTGAGGGTCTTGGAGAGACCAATATGACCATAGTTAGGTATCTTGTCTGTGGCTGTAAGAGGGCTAGATTTAACTAGAAGAACTGTCGTGTGCAACCATGAATGTTCTCCATCCCCCTTTGTTGCTGTTTTCTGCCTCTGTTTAGTAGAACCCAATAGAATTCTAAGTAGCACTAATGCTACATTAGAAATGTTCACCCTAAGGAATAAACATGGCACACTGGAGTGGCCTTTGGACTAACAACATACCAACCATGTATGGCCAAAAGGGAGTTGCAGATGGGTCACAAGCAGTGACACAGTTAAGTAGAAGCCACCGGGTCTTTGGTGGAGTTCAAAAGCTGTCATGAAGAAATGTAGAGTAGTCTTCATTTAAAGTAAGTGTTTGCCAGCAGTGATCTTGCAGTGTTATCTGAGATGCCTAGTTAATTCTTGTAAATATATGGAAATACTCGATTCCTTATACTGCTGTGTTATCACTGATGGCAAATAATCCATTGCATGTAAAACTAATTGTTTTCAGTCAAGTTACCAGTGGACAAGTGTCCACATCACAACTGTCATTAATTGGCTCCTTTGTTAACAATCTCAGCAGAGAGGCCATTGAAAATAAAGTAGCCTTTCCAGATCAGGTTTGGGGCACACTGATAGGGCCAGGTGGAGGAAGCGTGGCCTGCCACTGCCCACATTGTATCTATTTTCTGGGTAGAGGATTTTGCTGTCTGCAAAGTGTAAACATGACTTCCTTCCACTACATTTAATCCACATTAACAGAAGGAATCAGAAAGAACTGAGAGATAACTGACCATAACAAATAAAGGATTGAGAGGATATGATTTTTTAAAACTAAGGTAACAAATTCAAAGATGTTCAATCTTTTTTTTTATATCGTAACAAGGATCTTAAACCTGGAGGAGCTAACTCATTTGCTTTAGCCTTTTGCCTCAAACTGTGGTGGCTACTAAAGCAGAATAATTTTGTTTTCAGGCTTATTTCCTTTCATCTTTATCGCTAATAAATAATTTGGTATGTTGTTTGCTGAGCATGTGATTAATTTATTCAATTTGTAATTGTATTGCTTGTGTATAAAGCTTCTGTATACAGGGACACACAATGCATTAAGTTTTCATTTTCATTTTTCAGGTTGGCCTTGGGCAGTTACATTTACATGGAGGAAGAGGAGTGGAGCAAAATCATCAGGTATCCATTTTACATCATTGTTGGCCTTTACTGATAAATATAATGATTTACAAGAGAGTAAATTGTCTAGTCCTCCTGAAAAACTAAAACTGTTGTCTAAATGTTGGGTTGATACAGCAGTTGTGACTGGCTTTCTTAGCTAGTTGTATGCACTATTTTGATTGGTAGAAGGACCAGATTCTCTCCCTGCCCCCACATTAGTTGAAGACATTGGAGATGAAGTCAAAAATACATGGCGCAAGATTCCTGTACATAAGAGACAACAGACTTCATTGCATATCTTGGTGACTGAGCTTTTGCATGCAGAAGAGGCTTTTCGTGGTCTGCTGATGCATACATTTGAAATTAGAATCTGGCCCTTGTTGTTTACAAGAATTGTTGCTAAACAATAAATATACTCTTTCATGGCTGAATAAGCAGCAAATGGATGTGTGGCTTTCAGTACTGCCAGGTGTTCACAATTCCTAGCTCATTGCTGGGTTAGCTTATGCAATAGGAAGAAATTGATTTGCTGCAAAGGCAGGCAGAATTTTTAAAAAGCTTATGTGATGGTAAATGAAGAGCTTGTGTAACCCATAAGACTCGGAGTGGGCATGTCATGAAGGTGATTATTCCAGATTAATTCCCAATAAGAGAGTGAATGAACTCTGCATTTGTCTATAAATCAACTGAAAACAAACAAAAACATCCTTTTGTTCAGCATTGTTTTTTATCCATATGTATCGTTCAGACTGGGCACAGCCACAGAGTCTGCACTGAAGATGGAGGCAATTTGAAATACCTAACATGGAGTTTTGTGACTGCCAGAGTGATAGTGTTCCCACTCGCCCCTCAAGTATCAATCAAGAATTTATAACCAAGGAGGCCTCTTAGAGCCAGCAGCTAGTTCTGGTCAAACTGAACTTTAAATTTAGCCGATTTAAATGAGCTTTCCCTATTGACATCAAACAATCCTGGGTATTCAGCTCAGAATAGTACAAAATCAGATCTAAATATCTACCCAGACTGGAAAATGTCCTATGGACACACATGTCCCTGCAGTTAAGTTTTTTGGGATGAGTTAGGCTAGGCTAGTAGGGCTCAGCTGCATAGACTGCTCACAACTGGAAAAATGAGGCATCGCCTCCCTGAATTTTGGGAGTGTGCCAGGCCCAGAGTGGCTGCTGGTCTAGGTATGCAAATTATGTGGGGGAACCTCCTATTATGTATATTTAATCATTCAGTGAACTTGGGCAAACTGTCTAATTAAACAGCTCCTATTTCACAATAGTGACGCTCAACTTAGTGTTAAAATCTTGGTCAGAATTTTGGCCATTCTGTGCATAAAAAGAGAGAGCCATACTGGAGATAGAGAAAGACCAGACAGGTTTCATGCATGGCAGGTTGTCCTCAGACATTGTGTGTAGCTTTTTCTATGGCGGAGAAAAAAAATGCACCTGGAGGCAGTGCTCTCAAAATGGATTATGGAAAAAGAGCTGTAATTCTAGAGTGGATTTAACTTATGCAAATGCCTAGAGAATTCATCTTCTGAAACAGGTTAATATGAAGCTGTTTTGTAAATTGAAATTAATGGCATTATTTTTGACCCCTCTTGCTAACTCATGGCATGCCAAGGGATGTTCATCTTTATGTTGGAACCTTTTACTGTACATCACAAGCAATATTTAGTAATATACCTGTTACCAGGGGAGTGTAATATAGAATCTACAAACACTATTTGTTTATGGAGAGGAAATGTTTTTATTGACTACAATACTTTTGGACTCTTTCTTACAGAGAGCGTTTGAATACTTCAACCAAGCAGCTAATGCTGGTAACTCGCATGCCATGGCCTTTCTAGGAAAGGTAAGACGCAAGTATTTCCAGCGCATGCAAATGTGGATGACTGTTTCATTGAGGGTTGCTGGGTATTCTCCACCTTTTGAAAATCAGGATGATTATTTAGTTGTCTAATTAAAGACTTAAGCTCCTCAATAGGCATTCATTTTAAAACAAAGCCTCTTTAGAGAGACAAGGAGGGAGAGGTAATCTCTTATTGGACCAACTTCTGTTGGTGAAAGAGAGACACTTTTGAGCTACACAGCTCTTCAAGTCCTAATGCTTTACAGGAAGGTGTAAAACTTCACAATAATCATTGTTTTAGTAATACAAGAGTTTTAGCTCTGCGTTATTCACTCCTAAGCCTTTCCAGCATATTCGATCTATGTGTGTATGATATACACTACTGTTAATGGAGAAATATGGTAGCTCAACTTTTTTCCAGAATGCCTTTTGATGAAATACAATAGTTTCCGATAACAAAGCCTCCTAATCAACATCATCTAATTGGTTAAAGAGCAATTTCTTTTCATAGATGTGTTTTTTCTTGTATTTTTAAAGGACCACTATTTAGCTTTTAGTCTAAAACCGCATCTTTTCTTATCTATACATGTTGAAATTTGCACTAAATAGAAATTTTTTGTATATTTTCAATGACAGCCAATAAAAGATATGGACATGCATTCCACATGGAAAGTTAGTCGAGGTTCTTCACTTCTCCTACCTAAAACTAAACTATGCCCCTTAATTAATTAACTGTTAGTTCTGCTTTTGTCTCCTAGATGTATTCGGAAGGAAGTGATATCATACCCCAGAGCAATGAGACTGCTCTTCAGTATTTCAAGAAAGCTGCTGATATGGTATGTTTTTGGTGGTGTGGGTTTGTGTGTGTGTGTTTGTTGTTTTGTTTTTAAACTCAATTTAAAAAATATAAAGGCCATATCTGCTGAAAGGTAGATCATGATTGTTCACAAAAGTCTCCCTTTGACTTCATTTTTTGTAACTTAAATAGCTAAAAATTCATATGTAAAGTACTTTACAAACATAGACTATTTCATAAGACCTAAAATTAAGTTCCTGACCACAGTGCTTCATGGAGTCTGCTCAATGCAACAGGTGCAACAATTTTTTTATGACCTGCAACTATTGCTTCTGGTTTAGATGTTTAAATCCCATCTCTAAATTTCCCCTGCAGTGTGTGTGTGTGTGTGTGTGTTCACTTACTCTCCTAAATGGTTGTATAGCAAAGCTGTAAATTAAACTGACACTGTGTTCTACCATGGGCTGCAGTTTGTTTCTCTTGTCCATGCACCATATGCTTTCATTTATTTTGATAATATGATCAGATTATTTCATTAAGTTTTAAATACAAAAGAAGCTTGAGCATTTAAAATTTTTATTTTATGGAAAGATTAGCTTGAGGCAGAAGTAGCCTTCCGGGAAAGAAATATGGTGCATGTATAAAATGTGGTGAGAGTGAAGTTCTTTGGGTTTTGGGATGAAGTGCTAGTACTTTTCGTGCTCTTCCATGCCCTGCAAGATAACAACTAAGATTAGCAACTTGATTACTGCTTGAATTTGTCTAGATACCTGAAGTGAGATTCTCACCCCCTTTTCAGACCTTTTATACCACTCCAGCACTTTTTTACTCAGCGTAACAGGATCCTAACAGCCCTGGTTGGGGGAGATTCCCCCCAGTGCATGCACTGTGGAACACAGCTGTATAAAGCTGCCTTCAGAGGAACACTCACAAGCCCTGGTATATGGAGGTGGATGTCAGGGGCAGAGCCATAGCACACAGTGCGGTAGAGATTCTAGGCAGTGCGGGAGGCCATAAATTGACCATTCCAGAGAGGTTGTCATAATTTAGGGCCCCAAAGCTATTTGCTACACCACGGGTCCCTCCAGCGCTTGGAACAGCCCAGACTCAGGAGCACACATGTGGCTGAAAGCTAACTTAGGGCCACCTCCCCTTGGGGCCTGCAAGTTCTGTGCTGTTTCTCTGAGAGTCACAGCATAGGTTCTCACTTCAGGTGTTGGGTACATCCTAGTTTTCTACTGAAATTAATGGAGTGGTAACAGAATAAGGGTAGCACAATAGGCATCAAGGAGAGACTAGCACCATAGGTCTTAAATAGGGACAGTGGCATTTTAAAGAGTGTATGAAAATCTGTTAATCTTCAACAGTAGTTATCCTAGAGGATATTAAAGGACATATTAAAGACTTTGGTAAAACTTGTAGCCAGGTCTCTTCTCTCCCCCCCCCCTTTTTTTTCCCCTCAAGTGTTTTTTTTCTTTGTTGTCAGGGTAATCCAGTTGGACAGAGTGGGCTAGGAATGGCTTATCTGTATGGAAGAGGAGTTCCAGTGGTAAGTCTGAATAGTATCTTTTCAGTCCTGATCACCTTGTGGAAAAACCAGTCAATTTCTAAAATACCTGGTTGGTAAAAGAGAGGTATAATAATCTTATTTGCTGATTTTTTTCCTTCATAGGTAATCCATTTTTAGTTGCTCAAATCCCATGGATATAAGTCGTGAAAGTAAAACTCCAGTACTGAGAAACATAATACCCTGATATTTTCAAATAACTTGAACAGCCAGTGCCCATTAAAGATGTTACTAGTCACAGGACTGAAATAATTCTTAAAATACAAAACCTACTATAAAATGCTTTTAAAATCCAGCTTTATTTTGTCTTGCAATTAGATGTAGCTCTGAACTATTCCTTTTTATTTCTTGGTTCAAGGACATGCAAGTCTATATGTAGATTTTTATGGAAATCTGCAGGGACAAATGCTTGCATCACTTGCCTTGCTAGTGATTCCATGTGCAAGATATACCTTCCTGGAGCTCTAAGTGTTCAAACAGCTAAATTCAAGGTGTCTGTAGTTGAGCTGAACTATTTGAAAGCTAAATAGTGCAGCTAAGAGGTTCTAGAGCCGTTTTCTCCTGAAACGGTACAACGTGTCCATTCCATGTAGCTAAACAAACTAATTATGTCTATGCATAGCACTGCAATCTGCCGTTGTAGTATCAAAACTTTATGGATACCTGTCCTATAACTACTGGCATAGGTTTTTGAAGCAGAGGTTTGTTGGAGAACCTGTAAAGAGTTCAGTGATTTCTTGGGTGTCCTAAAAGACTGAATTAATAGCTCCATTTTCTACACTTGCAGACAAGTGCTAGAAAATAGTCTACTCTGAAGAGTACATAAAAATCATAGAAACATAGTGCTGGAATGGACTCTGAGGGTCATCTAGTTCAGTCCCCTGCACTGAGGCAGGACCCTAGTATACCTAGTCCACCCTAACAGGTGTTTGTCTATCTAGCCTGTTCTTAGAAACCTCCAGTGACAGGGATTCCAAAATTCCTTTGGAAGCCTAATCCAGAACTGAACTACCCTTATAGTTAGAAAGTTTTTCCTAATACTTAGTCTGCAGCAAGGGAGATTTAGATTAAGCGGAATACTTCTTGTCCTGCCTTCAGTTGAAATAGAGAACAATTGATCCCCATCTTCTCCGTAACAGCCGCTAACAATTTGAAGACCATTATCAATTTCCCCCTCACTCTTCTTTTCTCAGGACTAAACATGCCCAGTTGTTTTAACCTTTCCTCATAGGTCAGGTTTTCTGAACATTTTAGTAGCTCTCCTCTGAACTCTATCCAGTTTGTCCACATCTTTCCTAAAATATGGCTCCCAGAACTGGCCACATGCTCCAGCTGAAGCCTCACCAGTGCAAGGTAGAGCAGGACATAGTCTCTTACATGTAACACTCCTGTTAATACACCCCCCAAAAATCATAGCTTTTTTCACAGCTGCATCATGTTGTCTTACTCAGCGGAACTCTTCTTTTGTGTTTTATATGTAACTCTTCTACATAGCTGGACAAGAAGCATTAATGTATTTATTCTCCTGTTGTCAACAAAAACATATTTTATAGAGATTTATGGTTATATAATCCATTCTTGATGCACAGATGCATGCATACAAGTCCATCCTCATATTGATGAGGATATATCTCCTTAGTGTGCCACCTTGCTAGGCTCTATAATGACTCAACCTGTCTTACTGCAGAATTATGAACTGGCATTAAAGTATTTCCAGAAGGCTGCAGAACAAGGATGGGTAGATGGACAGCTTCAGCTGGGCTCCATGTATTACAGTAAGTGGCTTCAGAATGTTGTTGCATTATGTATTCACTAGATGGCACTGGGACAATAGGAGTGTGTTTAACATATATGAGTCAGTACTGTATATTCATCAGAAGAATTTAGACCACCTAGCACAAAATATAGTAAAATAGTCTTCATGTTGCTTCAGTCTGAATACTTAGACCTTACCTGATGGCATTTTTCTTAACAAATTGCCTTCAGCTACTGTTTAATTGTTTAAATTAAAAACACAACTACTATATCCTTCATTTTGGTTGCAATTCTGCATTTGTGGGTATTCATTTGCAATCTCTCAATAGTGTTGACCTCTGGCGTGGCTTCTTTCTTTGTAGATGGCATTGGAGTGAAGAGAGACTATAAACAGGCTTTGAAATATTTTAATTTGGCCTCCCAGGGTGGTCATATTCTGGCTTTCTATAACCTGGCACAGATGCATGCCACTGGCACCGGGGTGATGCGCTCCTGTCATACTGCTGTTGAGGTGAGGACCTCTCTTCATAAATTTACAACCCAGGCTAATTTGTAGAGCTGGTCAGGAGTTTTTGATGAGATTATTTTTGTGGAAAATGCTGATTTGTCAAAACAAAACTGTTCATAAGAAACGGTCGGTTTTGTTCTGAAAAAAATTAAAAACGTCTTGATGCTTCTGAAATAAAAATTCCAGGTTTTTTTTGTTTCATTTTGAAATTTTAAAATAATTAAAAAATAGGTCAAAATTGAAACAATGTTTCAATTGATTCCAACCAATTTTTTTTTCCAGACTGTTTATGAAAATCTTCAAGATTTTGACTTTGCCCCCATACAGGACAGGAAAATTTTCAAATTCTTAAATGTTCTTGGGACAGGAAAAGGGTTTCCCATCCAGTTCTACTAATTTGTAAAACTGAGTGAAAGTTACTGACTTTGTAAGTAGGCTGCAACTCAGTTGAAATCAGTGGAATTGTACACTTCCCCCAGTCCCCACTAGTGTTGAATTTTTTCTGTTGAGTTTAGACCCTATTTCACAGTATAACTTGATAAATGAACAAGCACCTATATATTCCATGGCAAGGTTCCTAGATTCTGTGGCACTCTCTGCAATGGCATCTGGAAGTGTTGCAATAGCTTCCCTTAAATTGAAAGAAAAAAAAATCGGGGAGGATTTTTAATATGAAGGCAAATGATACAACCAAGACAGTAGTCCCTATTTATTTTGAAACTTGAGTTCTCCAGCTGGGGAGGGCTTCAATATTATCTTTGTAATGGAGAGCTAGAAACTTTTTTTTTTTTTTTTAAAGCTGAGATTTTGAAGTAATGTGGATTCTGCCGCAGATTTTGTGGAGTGTGTGGGCCTTGTGCACAAACATATGCATTACAGACAATTTTGAATACTAAACAGCTCTTTCATAAAAGAAACAAGAAAACTGGTAACCTTGTTTTTCCTTGTGCTGTCTTGCCTGGGATACGTATTCACTTTGCTTGGGTTAGCCACTTATTCTTCACACTGGCTGAGGTATGGACCTCCTACAACAGAGACTGCCCTTTGGATCTAGAGTTATACTTGAAGAAACCTAGTGTTTTACTGGTTTGTTTTGAGGCTGTTGTATTCCTGCTGTACTTCCATTGTTAAGGTTGTGCTATTAGACTATTAAGCCACTTAGGTCCTTCTGTGTTTCTTCCTGTTTCCAGAACCCTTATTATCCATTTAAATAAACTGTTTCAAAGGCTATCTAAGATGTACCTCTTCATATCCTTTAAACAATAAACTTCTGAAGAAGCTTCTGATAATTGTGTGTTCTTTTTTTCCCTACAGTTATTTAAGAACGTATGTGAACGAGGGCGCTGGTCTGAGAGACTCATGACTGCCTACAATAGCTATAAAGATGGTGATTCAAATGCTGCTGTGGTTCAATATCTCCTATTGGCAGAACAAGGCTACGAAGTGGCACAGAGCAATGCTGCCTTCATACTTGATCAGAGTAAGAGGCTATGGTAGCTTGTGTCAAAAAATAGCTCACTGTGGATTAGTGGTAACTGTCCATTTAACATGCAATGCATCATCAAGCAAGGCATACCTAGGATTAAATAGCTGGTCTGAACTAATAAGGTTGCTTGGACAGCAAGAATTCTCCCCCATTCTGACTGCCTCCTATATCCAGAAGTTATTGATTCTGTTTCTCTTGCCCTGTAAGAATATTTTTCTGGTCTGAGTGTTAATGAACATTTTGAAGTCGGACATACCTGTGTTACAGAAGGAGAGGGTGGGAAAGTGAGGCCTAGTGCTTTTCTTCGTAGTGAAGAGTTGTTACCCTCTTATTTTTGACTAGAAAGAATGACAGATAGTTAGCTGGGCAGCTGAGCTCTTTTGTTAGACTTGAAAGAACTGCTTAGTAATTTAAATCAAGCTTTACTAAAAATGGGTGACCAAAGTAAAGTCTGTTGCAATACAGCAGAGTTATCAGAACATATTAGAAGTAGAGTGATGCATGGTTTTTAAAAAAAATCGAGACATTTATCAGAAAAATGCTGGGTTCCTGCACTAAGTTTTGTGCGGATCTCAAAAATACAACTGTTATGAGCTTTGTGTAATTACCTTTCTAACTAAGTCAACCTATTGACTACTAGTAGACTTCATAGTTTTGTTTTGAATGATGCTAAAAGGTGCCACACTGAGCACCGTGATGGCTTCAATAGCCAAAAGGGATACAACAATGGCAGGGTATTTTGGAAGCTTGTTCTGTCAGTATGTCTCAGTCTTGATCCTGAAGACATCACCTCTAAGAGTAAGAGGACAAGTTTCCATGGACTCTGAGACTGCCATTTGTGGTGTCACTCTTAAAAAGTGATCACATGTCCATTGGGGACTAGACTGACACAAATTCATTTTACTAGGGTATCAATTGCTGCCGCATAATATTTCAAATTTGAAACCAGTACTTTAGAATTGAAAGAATCTTAAATGGAATATTAATCTCTTAACCCATGCAGCACTTCCACAGCCATCCCTTTTTGTGTGAAACTGTGTCAATAAAAGCCTAAAACTTCCACACATTTCTGAAATGGATTCTAGCACTGCACACAGTGGGTAATTTTTCTTAACTACTTAGATCCTGTCCCTTCAACCATGCTTGGAGGTTACATGCTTTTGAAACTTGTACCCCGAGTTAAAATAACTAAAATTGTTCAACTCCTGTATTCAAAAACTGTGCTTTTTAAGGCCAGATTTTCAAATCTGCCCAGCTTCCATTGAAAACAGTGGGAGTTGCTGAGTGCTGAGCTCTTGGGGTGGGGGGGGGAGAATCTGTTCACTGTATTAGATGCCAACATGGGAGCTAAAATTGTGATAATCTGGCCTCATTAAAGGTGTTAAGTACGCTGGAAAATCTGGCTCCTAAAAATGTTGGGCTGTATCACAAACTATTCCAGCTCCCGTTAGAGTAACAGTAGCTGTTATCTGCAGCACAAATTGTCTACAAGAGAAATAAATTTTATATTTTACTATGTCATATGTTTTCTAACTTGTAAGCCATTCTGCAAAGGAATGGTATAGTGCTACTATTGCAGGGATCAGCAACCTTTAGCACACGGCCCACCAGGATAAGCTCCCTGGCGGGCCGGATCTGTTTGTTTACCTGCCACGTCCGCAGGTTTGGTTGATTTTAGTTCCCACTGGCTGTGGTTTGCCATTCCAGGCCAATGGAGGCAGCGGGAAGCGGCGTGGGCCGAAGGATGCGCTAGCCGCTGCCCAGGTTCCCCAAGGACTGAACTGGCCATGCGTGTAACTTAGAGCAGGCTGCTCTAAATTACTCCAGCTAGAGAAATCTAGGGAATGTTGCGCCATATGTGGATTGCCCCTTTGTACTTTTGGTCCACTTGGGAACCTAGAAAAGGGTATAGAATGGGAGGCATAAAGGTAGCTACACCAGCTTTACACCACCCAAAATTCTGTCCCCTTTGCACCACAAGTGGAGCACAGAGAAGAAAGAACCAAAGGTCAGAATCTGACGCATGATCTTTGAGGCAAAGCCGTTTAATCCAGCTCACCAAAGGTTTTTGTAAATGGTGAACATGGACACTGACATGCACGTAATCAGGAAGACAGTATGGGGGTTCTGTGCCCTGTTCCTGCTTGACTTAATTACTTGCTTTTTTTCCTGCAGAAGAGGCCAGCATAGTAGGAGAGAATGAGACTTATCCCCAAGCCTTGCTGCATTGGAATAGAGCAGCCTCCCAAGGTAAGTCACAATTCAATGATGACAATTTCACTTTGAGCACCTGGTCTAGTTTCTTATCTATAGGATATTAACTTTACTAAGTAGGTTACACTCTCCTTTCCAATAAAACAAGTGTAGTATCGACAGACCGTTACTTTCTGGGTCATTCCTTGACTGAAGTATTCTGCTATCTGTCCAGGACTTGCTCTTTATCCAGTTTTCAATATGAGAATTGGCTCACATACTACTTGATTGTTCTGGGGATTAGACGAGATTCAGTGACTTTCAGCACTGCAGCATTATAGGCTTTCCTACTAGCATGGCTACTGCTCCCAGTGATTTCCCTTCTAAATCACTACTTTGAAGGATTTATAATTACTATGACAATAATCAGACAGTTTTTGTAGTCTGTCTCAAATCTGTTTGATAGTCCTTGATTTGAGTGCAAGCAATAGCTCGCTGGTTTGGGGCACATCTCTTGGGGGGTTAGGTTTTCCTATGACTCAAAGAACAGATTTATTTTTCAGAAAGCTGTTTCGCTGGCCACTGGCCAAGATTAAAGTAAGTGCTGGTGCTGTTACAGAGAGACTGGGTAAGAAGGAAAAAGTCAAATATTTAAGATTCTTTCAGATGGCACATCCTCCCAAGCATATGTTGGTTTAACGGTCTCTGAACTGATCCTTGAAAGACATAATTTAAAGTTCTAAGCGCTGACACTGAATTACGAAGGCTCGCTGGAATTCCAGATTTAAATCCCTACAGGCTTGATTCAGCCTTTCATCCTTCTAAGCTAGAGTGCCATGCAGTTAACTGTGATGATGGTCTCTGGAGTGGATCCTTATAAACTGAGGCTCTGCACACTGTAGCCACTGACTGTCCCATGGCTCCTTTCAGAAAAGTAGAGGTTTACCTGTGTGTGGTTAGGAAACTTTCCTCACCACATCAGGTATGCTCTGTAGCGCTTACCTGGTGCCCTTCAACCCAGAGATAGGTATATTTCAGTGGTATCAGAGAGACAAGGTGGGTGAGGTAAATATCTTTTATTGAACCGACTTCTGTTGGTGAGAGAGACCAGCTTTCGATCTCCAGTAAAAGATATTACCTCACCCACCGTGTCTCTCCAATATCCTGGGACTGACACAGCTACAATTACACTGTATATGGAGATATCTTAGTTTGCAGTGCACAAGGCATCTAGGAATCCTTCAGGCCATAGTAGATGCAGATAGGTTGAAAGAATTCCATTGACTTGGGTAGCAGCTCTGGGAGAGGTGTATTTACTACAGCCAGGGAAAAACCCCTTGTGTTGCTGTAGGAAGTGTCTATGCTACAGTGGTACAGCAATGTAGCTGCACCTGTGCTGCCGAAGCGTTTATATTGTAGACATACCAAAAGTTTTTGGGCATGAGGCACAGATCTACAGTGTTGGCTCCAACAAAACATTGGAAACGTGGAAAAATTGATGTATGAAAAAGACTAACACACCAATCCATTTGGCAATTATTTTTTGAAAAAGCTAAAACTGTAAAAGTGTCTCTTTTCTGAACAGGCGGGGGTGGGAGTATATTTTTAAATTAGCCAATATATACGACATTGTATGGTAAAAATATGTAAGATAAAAAATTAGCAAATAAAATAGTAGCCAAACCATTATGCAGGACACCCAAACATATTTTATAGATTTCCCAGAGGCTTCAGTCAATCTTAAACTGCAGTTATTTTGCTAATACTTCTGTGAATATGGAACCCTTCATTATTTTATTACTTTGAACACTTACATGAAAGCGGGACAGTTCAGCTGGTGATGCTCTTATGAACACCTTGGGAATAAGATTCTGTTTTCATTGTGCAAGAAGAAAAATAAAGCAAATGATATGATGTACAAGACGTATTGAAACAAAATGCTTTTCTAGAAATCATCAGTGCATCTTAAAATGAAACTAGAGGAACACCTTGCATATCTCACTCGTCTCTTATACTTGTACTGCCTTTCCTCTAATTAGGTTACACTGTTGCTAGAATTAAGCTTGGAGATTACCATTTCTATGGCTTTGGTACCGATGTTGATTATGAAACTGCATTTATTCACTACCGACTGGCATCAGAGCAACAGCATAGTGCCCAAGCCATGTTTAACCTGGGATACATGCATGAGAAAGGACTGGGCATCAAACAGGTGAGCACAGCTTGATACAAGTAAATAGTTTTAGTCAAAGTATTATTTATTAATAAATATATTTGTATTGCAGTAATCCCTAGAAGCCCCAACTGAGATTGGTCCCTGCTGTGGTAGGCACTATATACAAGCCTAAATAGGATGTAAATAGACTGACAAAGGGTGGAAGGCAGGAAATATCATTATCTCTGTTTTGGAGATGGGGAACTGATGCACAGAGAAGAGTGACTTTCCCCAAAGTTGCAAGATGTCTGTGGCAGAGACAGGAATTGAACCCAAATCTCCTGGGCTAACACTTCCAAAGCTTCCTAAGAGATTTAGGAAGAGGGAATTGGGTGTGCAAATCCTTTAGACGTCTTTAAAATCTCAGCCTAGAGTCTAAAGGAATCTGGAAAGCATGAATAAATAGATCATTTGGTCTAGTAAACCTCAACCCTGTTCTCACTCTTTTGTGTAATGCGTGGTGAAGAATATATGTACATATAAGAACTGCTCAGAACTCATACATTATTATAGGGGCATTTAGTAGCAATCTGTCTCTGTGTTGCCTATTACTTTCCATCTAGAAAGGATTCTTGATCTTTTATTAATTTTATTTATTTATCTCTCACCTCCTTTGCAGCAGGTCTTTGAAATCCAGCATACACTCAACCAAAAAACCAAAGCACATTTGTCTTTCTTTTGTTTTGTACCCCCCCATCCCCAATTAAATTCATTCAAATTTTCTCAGAAAGAACATCTTTTTAAAAAAATCTCTATTTCTCTTCTCTTTCTTGGGTTCCTCAGAAAACTTTTGGCAGCGTGCCAAGATAATTAATCATGAAAATGCTGGACCCCTGCTGTTGCCAAAGCAGCAGCAGACAATATACAGAACACCTGGGTGGCAAGGAGCCAAGCCATGGACCCAGCACATGTCCTTAACAGTCCTGTCTCCTATTGTGGGAACATTACATGGGGTAGGAGGGTCCCCCTCCTCTGCAGGGGGGAAAGAAAGGAGCCAAGCCAGAGCTCCCCCTCATCCACTTCTTGGAACTAGCACATGGCTCCATAGACCCGTAACCCCCTCTCCAAAAAAATCTCCCTTTTGATGGCAGCCTTCTCCTGTTGTGAGCTAGTGTGATTAGTCCTATAACTCAAACGATAGAAGTCTGTGATGCAACGCTGAAGATTCGGGGTTCAAACTGTAATGATGGGAGAAGGGGTGGAGTGCAGATTGTTCCAGATATAAAAAAAAAATTATCTTTCCTTAACGTACACACAAAAAGCCAGGAAATTGCATGTAAAAAACTTTATTTAGGTTGGCAAGTCAAGCCATTGAAAGTTATGAAATGCCAGATTTGCGATTGCCTATGCTATCTTCATTTTGTCACCTTATGTGTATGTATTATGTATCTTTAATTGCACGGTAATATACTGATTTTCCACAGAACCTCTGCCCTATTCAGGGCATAGGTTGGTTTCACAAGGAGGCAAAATTATGGTTGCAATAGGCAACCGTAAATCTCTCACTTCATAATTTTAGAGTATTTGCGTTTGAAACTTTAATATTCTCTTAATGTGTGTGGGGGGTGTATGTTATAATAATAATAATAATAATAATAGGCAGAGCAGGTAGCAACACCTCTTACGAAAGTGGCCCAACATTTCCCATTATAAGACCCTGTTTTCAGTTGCTTGTAACTTTTTACTAAACTGTAACTGTTTGGGAAGAAATTTTGCATGCTGGGTGTCTACCTCAGGCTGAATACTTTGTGGAAGATTTCAGCCAAATGGATCAGCAAGAATGAGTTTAGGAAAATGTTTTTGCTCATTTTAAAAAAATCACACAACCTTTTCTTTAAAAAGCTTTCGTGTCCCCATGCTTTGGAACAGGGACTTGAAATTAGAAATGTGCCTTTTGCCATCTCCGTGAAAATCTATTCAAATTTGGCAATGTTATAAACTTTTCAAAAATCATTACTATGTGCTCTGTAGAGTTATTAAATTTTAGCATCTAAATTTCCAAAAATTGCATAGGCAGCCTTAATTCTGGCATTAGCTAAAATTTGATTGCTTGGCTTTGCAACCTTAGTGTTCTTTTAACAATCTTTATTTGCCTCGGGGGGGGGAGGGAGGGTGAGAGTGTGGGGGGGGATGGAATTTCAGGCAGCTTTTTAAGTATTAAAGAAAATACAGATCATTACTCACATTAAAGAATTATAATAGGAAATTAGAAATAAGACTCTTTCAATTAAGAAAACACAGCAATTTACAAAGTTTAAAGGAAAGCCCAAGTTTGTGTTTACAGTAAGTAAGGATATGAACATACCCTGTTTTCACTTTCACTAGTCAGTCAACTCATGCTTTTTCATTTAAACAAGTGCTTCCTGACTTCAATCATTCTCAATTTTTGAGGTGTTTGTAAAAATAAATAAATAAATTGTGTTAACATCAATATTTCTTAGAATTTGTCCCAAATGAGATGCTTGATTATGGATTTAAAAACAGAAGTTTTTCGAGGGATGGAAAATGGATTGAGAAGAACTATTTTTATTGCATTGGTTTAATATTTGAGAAAAATGAGTTTGCCAAGTTCTATTAGCTTCTTTTTAAAAAAGACTCTTGATGTGGGGGCTGCTTTTAACAAGTATCGTTAATGTTCAAAATTGAGTTTGCACCTAACAAATTTATAGCAAATATTTTGTGTAAAGAATAAACTTACTAAACATTCTCCTTCATAAAATAGCAGAAAGAAATGGAAATACAAAATGCATATAAAGTAGTGTATAAACTGAACACAACAGTTATGATTCTAACTAAAAGCACTAACAAACTTTATGGCTAACTTTATTTCCCTTATTACTGCTAGTATAGCACAAGTGTGAAAAGGGAAGTATTCTCTTTCACCTTGAACAAAAAGCTTGCTAAGGGAGATTTCTAAGGAATTCTCTCAACCTTTCTTTTATTGAAATAAAACAACCAACAGTAAAATAGCTAATATAACCCATCAGCACAAGGTGTATATAAGATGGTTTTCTGTATTTCTTAAAATTCTGACATAAATTAAGGCTTTGTCATATAGCAGGAAGCAGATTATGGAGTCACTTGGTAGCATCTGCATAGTTAGGGTTGCATTCTAAAATGGATTCAATGAGGCCTAAAATGCTGGGGCTTGGTTGGTTGGTATTCTCTAATGTATGTGGCCAGTCTGCTATAGGAGTGTCTGCGGAAGAGTGTTTTAGGATGAAGGCTCCCCTACTGCTTTGCAAAGTTCTGTGGGTGTATTAAAATATATTGATTGAACTGCCACTCTTACATCAATTTCAACAGTTTTACTCACACAGATATAAAGCTAGCATAGATGTGGATGCAAATACATGGCCTGAAACAGAAGGAGGTGAGGTAGAACAGATCTTAATGAAATAAAGTTGCCACAAAACAATTCTTCGTTTGAAAAGGCCTTTTTTTTAATGAATGGGCATTATTGGCTCTTATCTAGCAAACAGTCAAAGTATAAAAATTCCTTTTTGGTATCAGAAGCTCTTGACCCTGAAGTAACTGCCAGCTTAAATACCTTAATTTTGTTTGGGTTTCTTTGGAAATAGATTTCAGTGTATTATGTATTAATTACAGGATATTCACCTTGCAAAACGCTTCTATGACATGGCAGCTGAAGCCAGCCCAGATGCTCAAGTTCCTGTCTTCCTAGCACTCTGTAAACTCGGGATTGTCTACTCCTTGCAGTATGTACGAGAAACCAATGTAAGTAATGCATACGCTTAAGAGTGATGGCAAGGAATCTTTATTCCTAACTCTGGAACTTCCTTAGAAATGGAAGCAAAGCATCGCATCCCCAACCCAAACTGCGTACCTTTTAGGATAAGCTTTTCTGCACTGTCTTGTTTTCTTCTATGTCTCCAAAAAAATGGAAAACAATGCCTTTCCTACCTCTGCAATTGCAAGAAATTGTGTGGGATATACTCATTTTATCCTAATAATCCCCCAATCAGTGTTCTAGACGCTGTGCTAATACTTCCTTCAGGAGAACTTTCCTGGCCCAAAACTTGGTAACTTATGTATGTGAGCAGGTTTCCCCAGAATTAAGCTTACCATCCCAGGAACAGCATGCCAGTGTTTATTTGCTTTCCTTCTTTGTGGCTTGATCATACTGTATTTGCACTCCCTTATATGCAACCATAATAATTCCACCCCAGTCAGAAACTATTATCAATACAATTATTGTGCTGTTCTCTCAACAGGGTCTCCACATAGTGCTTAGTGATGGGCATTAAAGAAATGTTTGTCTGGGTACTTGTATGGCCCCCATCACCATATTATCTGACTGCCTCCGATGTTCATTAATTTAATGTATTCCCTCAACACCCCTAAGGACAGGACACGCAAAGGGTGAAAGCAATGATAATGCCCATTTTGCAGAAAGGGAGCTGAGGCACAGAGAGATTAATTGATTTGCTGATGGTCAAACAGGAAGTCTGGGCAGAGTAAGAGGCCTGGATTCAGTTCCCTTAGACCTGGTTCAGTGCCATAAGCATAAGACCATCATCCCCTTCTCTCCGTTTCTCCACTTCTGGTTTCTACTTCTGCACTTTTGTTCAGGACATTTGGCAGGCTCCAGCAAATGAAAAGAAAAAAAAAAAACTTCAGCATTCATCAGAAAATAAGCAAATGATACCTGAACTACTGCAAAATTCTTTTCCTGTAGTTTTCTTGCAGATGTTAAGTCTTGAGCTCCATGGAAGAAAATACGATAGGAAAAAAAAACTTCAGTCTGAAGGAGGAGCAGAACAGTTTCTATTAGTTAATGTGGCAGCATGGGTTCTTCTTGCCTCAGGCTTAAGACTTAAAGAACCCATGCTGCCACATTAACTAATAGAAACTGTTCTGCTCCTCCTTCAGACTGAAGTTTTTTTTTATGGGTACATAAAGATATGTAACTACATAAGAAGAAGTTGCAGGTGTTCATTTTATAGTGCATAGCATTTCCTGTTGTAGCTGTTGAAACCGGAGCTTGATTTTGGTTAATCTGTAATGACAAATATTGGTACTGGTGTATTAAAAGAAAACTGCTAAAAATAAAACATACAGGTGGCTTTCCCCAGAATTAACGATGCCTGAAACATCGCTATGACATTTCTGACTCATGCAGCCAGAAGAACATAATGGTGAGTTGTTTGTTTTGGTTTTTTTAGGTCAGAGAGATACTGTCACATCTTGACATGGACCAGCTGTTGGGACCTGAATGGGACCTTTACCTTATGACTATCATCGCTTTGCTCCTAGGAACAGTTATAGCTTACAGACAGAGGCAACATCAAGCTATCCCCAGACCGGCAGGGCTGCGGCCAGCTGTGCCCCAACAAGAACCTCCCCCAGAACATCAGCCGCCACAATAGCAGCAACAGGAATCTCTATGAAAAGAACTGTATTCTCCAGCAGAAACTATTTTCATTGTGATTTAGGACAGATCAATGGTCCTTTCCCTCCAAAAGAGGCTCAAAGAAGCATAAAATTCTGAAAGCTGCTTAGAATGATGCCTTTTTTTCAGGGATAAGTAACTTTTTCTAGACTGATTTGAATGTTATTTCAGTGCCAATGGAATAACACAATGGCTTTTTTTCGTGAAACACAAATGTGCTACTATAAAAGTGATGCCTGCTACATCCAATTTCTCTTTATTCAAAGTCCTTTTTCATCATCTCTTAAAGTGTGTGGAAAACATTGGCTAACAAGAGCTGACCCATGTAGAAAGAAAAAAATGTTGGAAGGCTGAAAACCTGAACTCTACTCTTCTGAGCAAAAAAAAAATCCTCTAGAACTGCGAGAGAATTTGTTTTTCTTATCTGCATCCCAAGTATTCCTACAGACCTTATTTTAATTATTCTTTAATTATTTTAATTATTCACAGTTCACATAGTCTCATTATTTGCCTTTGATGTTTTGACCTGAATGTTTCCATTCAGAAGAAGCAAAAACAAAAGCAAAATCTGTAACTATTGAGCAAACTTCTTGTTCTCTGTGATTTGCACTTTCGGGGTTTTGTTTTTTCCTTGCAGCATACATTTTTGCTAATGGCCAATCTCTATTCCAGAAGGCAAATAGGGATAGATTGCATTTGTAAAATAAAAGAATGATTTAAAAAATCCTCCACAGAATGTCCTCCACAAATATTTGGAAAAGTGGTGAGTATTTTCGTGTAGCCTCTGTGCAACTTGTGGGATTTCATATCACAAGAGCAAAAGGGCAATTTGTTAGTCTTCCTGCATTATTTTTTTATTCTTGTCTCTCTAGCAAGGAGAGAGTGGTTAACTGTAGAATGCAGCAAGAATTAGTGTTAAGAAAAGATGCTGATGGTGGGGACATAGCCAGAAGCCTTCTCAGCTCAGTTATAGGTAGACTGTTTTTCTAGTGTTTCTTTTATTAAAAGGTGGGACTCTCGTGTTTCTCCAGCTAGTCTTACAACTTCAGCAATCCAGTCAGTAAGTACAATGGAAATGACCTGTATTGCAAGGTTTTTATGCAGCTAAAATCTATATATCTTGCTACATACATAGTGGGTGCAGCAGAGAATCTGCCTCTATCTTCTGAGCACATCTAAATGAAAGGGGTACAAAGAGGTGAATTCCAGCTCCTTACTCTTGGAGCTGGATTTTCATCAGCATTGCTGCACTTCAGAGCAGCCTAAGAACTGCTTGGAAATGTGCCAGCTGGTAACAGCCCCTCACTGGAACACAGGAGCATCTAGAGTGGAGATGGTCCTAATGGATTATGGCTCCTTCGTGTCACTAGAGCAGTGCAAAGGTGCCACCCTGGGGTAGAGAATCTGACCTATAAACTCAAGGTTCTTGTTTTGTAAAATTCTTGATAGTTTTTTAACTGATCATAACCATTTGGAAGCTAAATGCACAAAGTAAATATGGGAGAATAGCTTTCTGGGGGAAGAAGGCAGAAATATGTACTCCTTTTTCTCAGTAGCAGATATGGATATTTGTTTCCATATTAAGGCTATACCCTGTGGATACACTATTTTAAAGCAAAATGAAATTTCAATATTCAAGACTCTGATGTTTTCTCTAGATCGTACATTGTGCATTTAAAGAGTTAACTGCTTCCTTTTTAAAGGCTTTTGTTCAGTAGATTGGCATTTAAGAAAGAACCAACCTGTATGAAAAGGCTTCGAAACTGTGAGATCTTGTAGGTTTTGTACATAATGTATTATAAAGAGTTGAATGGGCAAGGTCTCTTTGCAGTTAACTTGTTGCATTTTGGGAGAAGGGCTAAATATTCTTTTCTGGAAGCTCATGTTTTGTGGCTGACTGCAGTATTATGAATACAGAAAAAACTTTTAGATACTCCAAGAGCGTGGAGTCAGAATCTCACTAGGTCTTCATGGAAGTTGCATTCTGGGGCAGAAGGATGTTTCAATTCTGTTTGAGAGGGAAAAGTATTGAATTTCTACATGGTCTGATTAAAATGTATAGCAGTTCACTGAATTTTTTTTTTTTAAATAATGCAGTTACTGAACTTCCAAACCTTTTCCCTTTGCAGTATTTTACCTCTTCCCTTGATTTTGTAGATCTCTCTAGCTCAGCATGAGGTAGTTCAAGGCTGGATGGAAAACATTTTCCAATTCACCACCACTGAATGCATTGTGTATCCATAATCTAATAGAGCTAAATTCTAATGACTTAATCCTAGCTATGTGGTTTATAACAGCGATCTTTCGTAGCTGGCTTTGCACATAGCTGAAACATTTTACATTAAAGAAATCAACAGAAGGAAATATATCATCAAAATATTTTTTCATTTTATAGAATTGCCTTTTGAGAAATACAACATAAGCAATAAGGAAGTTTCCCCCTACTGTTGACCATTGCTTAATCTTGTCAAATGGCATCCATTTGAATAAAGTGGTAATAGCAGAAACTAGTTAATATGAATAACATCAAACTAACTCAGGGATTAAAGAAATATGAGTAAATTTTCTAGGTCCGCTACCTACAAGGTGGTTCAGTTTTTCTGACAATCCCTTACTGTTCTGCTCCAAACTTTGCAGCATATTTTTGCTTCTTACAAAAATAAGACTTAGTAATATTGAATTATTTCAGGTTGTGCACACAGTTTATCAACCAGTTCTTTTAATTTCGTAAGTAAGTAGGAGTGGGTTTTTAATTATCTTGCTGGTATTTGTTTTTATAGAGCATCTTTTCAATTTTAGTGGCACACCTTGTCTTTCTAGTTGTGTGCAAGAGCAGTTTGAAGGGGGATTGGGTTTAAAATAAAATTCAGTTGATCACTTGGTGTGGCAGTTCATTCAAATTCTGTTTCTAATTCAATGAAGTTATGTTGCTAAAGTTGTGTATGCACCTGCCTAACTCTGAAGGCTAATATGCAAATTCTGACTACTTTACCACTGGGAAGTTAGGTAACTTCAGTCAGAAATAAGTGATAATTTGAGATTGTACTTGGTTAAAAATCTACTGACCCTAAATTCTGCTTGGCTTATTTTCCCCTATATTTCTTTTCTCTCGTTCTTTATTCTGGAAGCTTGAATGAGAACAGGGTTTCTGAATGTGAACCATAGTCTGTTTTGAATTAAATAATTTTATAGCCCCCCCCCACCCACACACACACACACAGCAGTGTTTTAAGTGCAAACTTTACCTATGTAATCTTCCCAGTGCTTACTGTACTGAACAATAGAGTACCCAAATGCCATCAGTGGGAGTTCTACATGTGGAAAGAAATTAGGAAGATGAAGATCTGAGGAGACAATTTTATTCCAGTGATCCCAAAAGGTAACCTTATGTACCTATCAACTTAAAAATGTTGCTTGTAATTTGAAAACAAAACTCTCTTAAATAGTTGATTTAACTGCCAAGTTGAGAATTTAGGATTCTGTCATCTGCCTTTTCCTTGGTGGTGATTGTCCAAGGGTCTGCTTACATCAGTTGTCATTATTCATTTGTTTGGAAATATTAGTCACCCTGTGACTAATAATTTCAAATGGGGAATAAATAGCAGAAGAAAGGAGCTTGTGTTAATACAAATGTCCTTAGATTGTTTTTTCAAAACATAAAAGAGAAACTTTTTAAAGTTTTCCATGAGACTTTGGCTGTTGTGATAAACTTGCTGAAGTAAAACTCATCAACCTGTCTTTCTGTATGACTTTTCAAGAAGGTTAAATGTATTGTCAGAGTATTTATAATGTTCAAAAATATTATGTACCAATCCTGTTGTCATCAATATACAAATTAAGTTTGGCACATTGTTATTACAGGGGAAAGCTCAACTTCACCAACCCTTTCCTTTTTAAATAAGCAACCATAAGCTGATATTTATGTTTGGGTTCCAGAAAATATTCACAAATATACAACAAGGATAAGGCTTAGTATGACTTGAGAGTTACTACAAGTGCATAAGGGCAGCAAGGGCTACTGGCAAAAGTCCTTTTTGTCTTTATCAGCTGCAGCTGTTAGGAGGGTATTGTAGGGATTTTTAAAATTTATTTTGTATTTAAGGAAATGCAGTATAAAGGCTGGTAAAGTGTAATATAATTGTGTAAACAAATTATGTTAATAGAAAGATGTACAGATTCATTTTGTACTGTGTCTTTAATCCTGTGAAATAAAGTTACCACCTCTGTATGCTGTAAGATACTTTGGTTCTGATAACAAACGGTTCTAACCGGAGGCTAAAACTATTTATAAAGTCCTGCTTCTTTGTATTTTAATTCCAAATGGTGTCCTGAACACACAAAGGCATTGCATCTGCTAATTCAGGGAGGCAGAATTGGTAAGGCACTGGGAACTGAGAAACCACGGTTGTAATGCCAGATCTGCACAAGTACCATATACCAAGTCTATGGCATATTGCTTAATTTCTGTGCCTCCATTTTCCAATATTTAAAATGGCAATGCTTGTTGCAGACATGGAGCTGCTATGTAACACTGATCTGTAATTGTATGCAACTGTATTTGACCTGGTCAGTGAATTAGATTCTTCTTTGAGTGGATGCAGCCATGTATTCCACTTAGGTGTGTGAGGGGGGCGACGCTCCTATTTCATGGCTGTAGCCCCACCCCTGACTATATGCAGCCCCAGCTTCTCTCAGTACCTTCTTATTGCCCATAGCTGGAGTCAGAACTCTGCAGTTTTCAACCTCACAATCCTCTATTCAGTGACTTTTTTTTTTCTAGTTGTATATAGTTCATTAGTACCCCAGTATAGTGTGTGTTAGACTTTGTGTTAGTTGTAGTTAAAACATTGTCGGGGGGGGAGGGTGTATTCCCAGTAACGATCCCCACATGCGGTGCGTGGTGTAACTAGGCAAAGCCCACGTCAAGAGCAGTGTTCAATTTGTAGATCATTCACTAAACAGACTCAAGTGGCAAGAGATCTTTGTCTGAAGCAGCAGCTTGGAGACTTAGACTTCTTGGCAGTCCATGCTGGATGTCACGGATACTTCAGCCAGAGTGATGGCCTCTGCGGTGACCATGAGGAGGTCTTTCTGTCTGCAGAACTTGAGCATCGCTCCCAGTGCCAGCAGGCCATTGAGGATTTGCCAGCCACTTTTTCTCAGATAAAACAGAGAAGACTGCATTCCTTAAAAGACGTTAGGCTACTGTTAGGTCCTTTGGGGGTGTAAATACTGGCACCGCAGATGCACCAATGTGACATTCAACAGCAACAACTGCAGTAGCATCTGTAGTGCAGGGCAGCCTTTCTCTTCCCCGAGACAGCGGTACTACCACAGAAAGGGGCACAGATCCTACAGAAAGAAGCAGATGGGTTCGGGGTTCAGGCAGGCCATGCACCCTCTTCCGGCAACTCAAACACCAATTTTGACTCTTTCGTCCAGAGCAGTGTTCCAGTCCTCGCTCAAGGAAGATAAGGCCATTGTGGAGAAACTAAATGAATTCTTTGCATCAGTCTTCACTGCAGAGCCATTCTTTTTAATGACAAATCTGAGGAATTTCCCCAGATTGAGGTGTCATTAGAGGAGGTTTTGGAACAAAGTGATAAACAGTAGTGAGTCACCAGGACCAGATGGTATTCACACAAGAGTTCTGAAGGAACTCAGATATGAAATTGCAGAACTACAACTCTGGTATGTAACCTATCATTTAAATTGGCTTCTTTACCAGATGATTGGAATATAGCTAATGGGGTGCCAATTTTTTTAAGACACCAGAGGCGATCCTGGCAACTACAAGCTGGTATGTCTAACTTCAGTACCAGACAAACTGGTTGAAACTACAGTAAAGAACAGAATTATCAGACACATAGATTAACACTATTTGTTAGGGAAGAGTCAACATGGCTTTTGTAAAGAGAAATCATGCCTCACCGATCTATTGGAATTCTTTGAGGAGGTCAACAAATATGTGGATAAGGATGATCCAGTTGATATAGTATTCTTAGACTTTCCAAAGCCTTTGGCAAGATCCCTCACTATACGCTCTTAAGCAAAGCATGCAGTCATGGAATAAGAGGAAATGTCCTCTCATGGATCAGTAACTGGTTAAAGGATAGGAATAAATGGTTAGTTTTCACAGTGGAGAGAGGTAAACAGTGCTGTCCCCCAGGGGCCTGTACTGGGACCAGTGCTGTTTAAACATATTCATAAATGGTCTGGAAAAAGGGATAAACACTGAGCTGGCAAAATTTGCAGATGATACAAAATTACTCAAGACAGTTAAGTCCAAAACAGACTACAAAATGTTACAAAAGGATCTCACAAAACTGGGTGACTGGGCAACAAAATGGCAGATGAAATTCAATGTTGATATATGCAAAGTAATGCATGTTGCAAAACATAATCCCAACTATACATACAAAATTATGGGGTCTAAATTAGCTGTTACTGCTCAAAAAGACCTTGGATTCATTGTGCAGCAGCAATAAAAAAAAAAAAGCTAACAATGTTAGGAACCATTAGGAAAGGGATAGATAATAAGACAGAAAATATCATAATGCCTTAATAGAAATCCATAGTGTGCCCACATCTTGAATACTACATGCAGATCTGGTTGCCCCATCATATAAAAGATACATTGGAATTGGAAAAGGTACAGAGAAGGGCAACAAAATTGATTAGGGGTCTTGAACAGCTTCCATATTAGGGGATATGATAAAGATCTATAAAATCTAGATTGGTATGGAGAATGTGAATAAGGAAATGTTATTTACTCCTTGACACGAGAACTAGGGGTCACCCAATGAAATTAATAGGCAGCAGGTTTCAAACAAAAGGAAATACTTCTTCACACAACGTATGGTCAATCTGTAAAACTCTGCCAAGAAATATTGTGAAGGTCAAAATTATAACAGGGTTCACAAAAAACCCAACTAGGTAACTTTGTAGAGGATAGGTCCATCAATGACTATTAGCCAGGGTGGGCAGGGTTGCAACACCATGATCAGAGTATCCCTAGCCTCTGCCAGAAGCTGGGAGTGGACAACGGGATGGATCACTCGATGATTGCCTGTTCTGTTCATTCCCTCTCAAGCACATGGCATTGCCATTGTTTGAAGACAGGATACTGGGCTAGATGGACCATTGATCTGATCCAGCATGGCCATTCTTACATTTGCATTCCCCCCACCCCATCCCCTCTGTTTGGGGACAGGCTGGACCACTTTCATAATGGTTGGGGCTCAGTCACCACTGACAGCTGGGTCCTAAGCTCTGTCAGATCAGGCTATGCCATCCAGTTCCTCTCTATCCTTCGTACTCTCCCTACCTCCCCGTCCCTCGTCAGCAAGCCTTCTCACGAGTTACTGCTCCTTGAGTAGGTTCGCTCTCTGTTTGTGTAGGGGGCGGTGAAGGAGGTTCCACCAAATCACCAGGGTCAGGGTTTCTATTCCCAGTACATTCTGGTGCCCAAATCCAAGAGAGGGCTAAGACCCATTCTTGACCTTTGCAGCCTCAACAAATGTATCTGGTACATGAGGTTCCAAATGGTCACTGTCAATTTTCCTCCCTGCATTGTCTCAGAATGACTGGTTTGCTGCCCTGGACCTTCAGGAGGTCTACTTTCATGTGGTGGTTTTACCGAGCCACAGCAAATTCCTTTGATTCATCATAGTAGAGCACCATTTCCAGTGTGGGGCGCTGAGTCACGCGTGGTTTCCATGAAGACAAGCATCCTTCAAACTATCTTCACAATTTGAGGCATTCTGACAATAGACCTCTGTGCCACAGGGTCAACAGGAAATGTCATCTGTTCTGCTCTCAAGGGGGCTCAGTCCAAACTCAACTGTCCAACACTTTCCATCTCAGGTGGCAAATGGCTCTCTTCTATGCCTTTCCCCCAATCCCAATCATCCCACAGTTGGTATGGTCAAGGCAGTGCTGGTTCTCCAATCTTCTTGTACTGTCAATTCAGTCTCCGATATTGCTTCCTCTCCATCATGGCTGCACCTTGTACCCTGTGCTCAGCTCCCTGTATCTCATGGCCTGGCTGCTGCATGGCTGACTGAAGAGGAAGAGCAGTGTTTGGCAGCTATTCAGCAGATTCCACTCAACAGTAGAAAACCCTCTACCCGGATGGCCTATTCAGCAAAATGGATATTGTTTTCCATTTGGTCATTAACCTGCAGAAGTCAACCACTGCTGCTGTCCATCCAAGACATCTTGGAGTACCTGCTGCACTTTCAGTCATTGGGACTTGAATTTAGTTTATATCGCTGAAGATGCACTTGCAATAGACATTTCTGCCCCCCATTCAGGGTAGAGCAATCTTCTCCAATCCTAGAGTATCAAGATTCTTAAAAGGGCTTCTTCGTCTACATTCTTCAGTCCAAGAGCTGGTTTCTCTGTGGGACCTTAACATGGGCCTACCTGCACTGTATCAAGACTGCGGATGAAATAGCTTTGGCTACTACCTCTCAAAGGGTGTGAACTCATTCAATGAGAGTGCAAGCAATGTCAATAGCATTCCTCAATGACGTTTCCATCTGAGATGTTTGCAGGGCTGCTACATGGTCTTCCATGTATGCGTTTATGAACAATTATGCCATTACTGCATCTTCCAGGGTGGATACAACCTTGGGAAGGGTGATGCTGCAGTTCTTATTTAGGCAGACTCTGAGCCTTGCCTCCTGGGAGGGGTATTGCTTGTGAGTCATCTAAGTGGAATACATGGCTGCATCTGCTTGAAGAAGAGGAAGAAACGGTTAGTTACTGTAACTGTGGTTCTTTGAGATGTGATGAAGACGAGTGTTCCATGACCCACCCTCTGTCTCTTTGCATCAGGGTCTCATCTCTGGGCTTTTGGTGCAAAGAAACCAAGAGGGGTTGGGGTAGCATCACCTCATAGCCCCTCCCTGGGTATAGGGCCACGAAGTGCAAGCATCACCCCTCTACAGGTACTGCTAGGTAAATGCTCCCATGCTAGCACACTGGGTGCATATAGACCTAAGTGGAATACACATCTGCATCACATCTAGGGTTCCCAGGCATCCATTTTTTGACCAGAATACCCAGTTGAAAAGGGATCCTTGCGGCTCCTGTCAGCACCACTGACCAGGCTGTTAAAAGTCCTCTCAGCAGCTCAGTGGGGCCAAGGCACATTCCCTGGCTTGGCGTGGCTCCTGGAAGCACCCAGCATTTCCCTCCAGCTCCTAGGTGGAGGTGCGACCCTGAGTGCCACAGCTAATTGGAGCTGCTGGGGCAGCGTCTGCAGACGGACAGTGCACAGAGCTGCCTGGCTGCGCCTCCACCTAGGAGCCGGAGGGAAATACTGGCTGCTTCCAGGAGCCACCTGAGGTAAGCACCGCCCGGAGCCTGCACCCTGAATCCTCTCCTGCACCCCAAACTCTGCCCCAGCCCTGAGCCCCCTCCTGCACCCCAAACCCTTCATCTCTGGCCCCACACCAGAGCCAGCACCCCCAGCCAGAGCCCTCATCCCCTCCTGCACCCCAACCCCTTGCCCTAGCCTGGTGAAAGTGAGCAAGGGGTGGGGGAAGAGTGAGCAATGGAGGGAGGAGGGATGTAGGGAGGGGGGGCTTAGAAAGGATGTGGTGGGGCCTCAGGGAAGGGGCAGGGCAAGGGTGTTTGGTTTTCTGCAATTAGAAAGTTGGCAACCCTAATCACATCTCGAAGAACCACAGATACAGTAACTGTTTCTTGCTTTATAGCTATATTGGGTTATTAGAGGAACAAAAATGATTAAAGGTCTAGAAAACATGGCCTATTTGGAAAGAATGAAAAAAAAATTGGTTTGTTTAGTCTGGAGAAGAGAAGACTGAGTGGGGAGGTGATAGTTTGCAAATACATAAAAGGTTGCTACAAGGAGGAGGGAGAAGAATTGTTCTTGTTAACCTCTGTGGATAGGACAAGAAGCAATGGGCTTAAATTGCAGCAAGGGAAGTTCAGGTTAGATGTTAGGAACAACTTCCTAATGATCAGGATGGTTAAGCACTGGAACAAATTGTCTTTGGGGGTTGTGGAATCTCCATCATTGGAGGTTTTTAAGAACAGTTAGACGGATCCCGTCAAGAATGGTCTAGTTATTATGTAGTCTTGCTTGGAGTGTAGGGGACTGGACTAGATGACCTATTGACATACCTTTCAGTCCTGCACTTCTATGATTCTATTATTACTGTATGAATGTATTGGGCTAGCTTAGTAGGGGCTGTTGGAAAAACAAGCAATTAAAGCCACACCAGGGTCATAGATGAGCAGCCTCCAACAAGCACTTGGGGGTCAGGAGCCAGTTAAAAGACCATGGCCAAGCTGTTACCAGCATAGATGATTTGTGCCTCCAGATGGGGAGGGCAATCTAAAGGGGAGGACATGTGACCCTCCTCAAATGTCTCCTTTACCCAGCGACCCCCTCAACCTCATGCTCAGCCCCGTTACCTGTGTGGAGGAGGAGGCTCTCTCTTTCTCCTGCTGTACCTGCCCCCTGGCCACATTCGGTTGCTCTCCCTAGCAGCTGGGCCCAGGTGGGGAACAGGACAGAGCCACTTCTCACGCAGTGGCTGCCTGCAAGAGCCAGGCTGGGGAGACGGTGGCAGTGCGCCACCCACCCTCCAAGCCTGGCTGCTGGAGACAGGGTCCAAGCAAGCAGCAAATATGCTGGAGGGGAGGCAGGATTCTGTCTCACTTGGCCCCTGTCCCTGGCAGCCGGGCCCCGGCAGGGGTCGGCTCACCCCTGCTGTCCCCCTAGCCCGGATCTCATATGCAGCCACCACAGTGCATGAAACAACGACCCAGAGCGGCTAGCGTGAGAAGCAGCTGGTCCCACCCCCTCCACTCCCCTCCCAGGCCAAGCGTGCCGGCTGGGGGGGGGGGGAAGGCACAGCAGGAGGACAGAGCCACCCTTCACTCTCCCCCCTCCCCGGGCCCAGCAGGCCGATTTGGGAAAGCAGTTGACCCTGTATGCTCCACACACACACACGTGTCACCTATGGTTATTGGTTTCAGAGTAGCAGCCGTGTTAGTCTGTATTCGCAAAAAGAAAAGGAGTACTTGTGGCACCTTAGAGACTAACAAATTGATTAGAGCATAAGCTTTCGTGAGCTACAGCTCACTTCATCGGATGCATTTGGTGGAAAAAACAGAGGGGAGATTTATATACACACACAGAGAACATGAAACAATGGGTTTATCGTACACACTGTAAGGAGAGTGATCACTTAAGATAAGCCATCACCAGCAGCAGGGGGGGAAAAAGGAGGAAAACCTTTCATGGTGACAAGCAAGGTAGGCTATAACAAGAATATCTGAGAAACAGTGGGGGGTGAGGTGGGGGGCAAAAATAACATGGGGAAATAGTTTTACTTTGTGTAATGACTCATCCATTCCCAGTCTCTATTCAAGCCTAAGTTAATTGTATCCAGTTTGCAAATTAATTCCAATTCAGCAGTCTCTCATTGGAGTCTGTTTTTGAAGCTTTTTTGTTGAAGGATAGCCACTCTCAGGTCTGTAATCGAGTGACCGGAGAGATTGAAGTGTTCTCCAACTGGTTTTTGAATGTTATAATTCTTGACGTCTGATTGTGTCCATTCTTTCTTTTACGTAGAGACTATCCAGTTTGGCCAATGTACACGGCAGATGGGCATTGCTGGCACATGATGGCATATATCACATTGGTAGATGCGCAGGTGAACGAGCCTCTGATAGTGTGGCTGATGTGATTAGGCCCTATGATGGTATCCCCTGAATAGATATGTGGACAGAGTTGGCAACGGGCTTTGTTGCAAAGATAGGTTCCTGGGTTAGTGGTTCTGTTGTGTGGTGTGTGGTTGCTGGTGAGTATTTGCTTCAGATTGGGGGGCTGTCTATAAGCAAGGACTGGCCTGTCTCCCAAGATCTGTGAGAGTGATGGGTCATCCTTCAGGATAGGTTGTAGATCCTTGATGATGCGTTGGAGAGGTTTTAGTTGGGGGCTGAAGGTGATGGCTAGTGGCGTTCTGTTATTTTCTTTGTTGGGCCTGTCCTGTAGTAGGTGACTTCTGGGTACTCTTCTGGCTCTGTCAGTCTGTTTCTTCACTTCAGCAGGTGGGTATTGTAGTTGTAGGAATGCACGATAGAGATCTTGTAGGTGTTTGTCTCTGTCTGAGGGGTTGGAGCAAATGCGGTTATATCGTAGAGCTTGGCTGTAGACAATGGATCATGTGGTATGATCTGAATGAAAGCTAGAGGCATGTAGGTAGGAATAGCGGTCAGTAGGTTTCCGATATAGAGTGGTGTTTATGTGACCATTGCTTATTAGCACCGTAGTGTCCAGGAAGTGGATCTCTTGTGTGGACTGGTCCAGACTGAGGTTGATGGTGGGATGGAAATTGTTGAAATCATGGTGGAATTCCTCAAGGGCTTCTTTTCCATGGGTCCAGATGATGAAGATGTCATCAATGTAGCACAAGTAGAGTAGGGGCATTAGGGGACGAGAGCTGAGGAAGTGTTGTTCTAAGTCAACCATAAAAGTGTTGGCATACTGTGGGGCCATGCGGGTACCCATCGCAGTGCCGCTGATTTGAAGGTATACATTGTCCCCAAATGTGAAATAGTTATGGGTGAGGACAAAGTCCAGCCACCAGGTTAGCCGTGACATTATTGGGGATACTGTTCCTGACGGCTTGTAGTCCATCTTTGTGTGGAATGTTGGTGTAGAGGGCTTCTACATCCATAGTGGCTAGGATGGTGTTTTTAGGAAGATCACCAATGGACTGTAGTTTCCTCAGGAAGTCAGTGGTGTCTCGAAGATAGCTGGGAGTGCTGGTAACGAAGGGCCTGAGGAGGGAGTCTACATAGCCAGACAATCCTGCTGTCAGGGTGCCAATGCCTAAGATGATGGGGCATCCAGGATTTCCAGGTTTATGGATCTTGGGTAGCAGATAGAATACCCCAGGTCGGGGTTCTAGGGGTGTGTCTGTGCGGATTTGTTCTTGTGCTTTTTCAGGGAGTTTCTTGAGCAAATGCTGTAGTTTCTTTTGGTAACTCTCAGTGGGATCAGAGGGTAATGGCTTGTAGAAAGTGGTGTTGGAGAGCTGCCTAGTAGCCTCTTGTTCATACTCCGACCTATTCATGATGACGACAGCACCTCCTTTGTCAGCCTTTTTGATTATGATGTCAGAGTTGTTTCTGAGGCTGTGGATGGCACTGTGTTCTGCATGGCTGAGGTTATGGGGTAAGCGATGCTGCTTTTCCACAATTTCAGCTCGTGCACGTCGGCGGAAGCACTCTATGTAGAAGTCCAGGCTGCTGTTTCGACCTTCAGGAGGAGTCCACCCAGAATCCTTCTTTTTGTAGTGTTGGTAGGAAGGTCTCTGTGGGTTAATATGTTGGTCAGAGGTGTGTTGGAAATATTCCTTGAGTCGGAGACATCGAAAATAGGATTCTAGGTCACCACAGAACTGTATCATGTTCGTGGGGGTGGAGGGGCAAAAGGAGAGGCCCCGAGATAGGACAGATTCTTCTGCTGGGCTAAGAGTATAGTTGGATAGATTAACAATATTGCTGGGTGGGTTACGGGAACCACTGTTGTGGCCCCTTGTGGCATATAAATAGCCTACCTTGCTTGTCACCATGAAAGGTTTTCCTCCTTTTTCCCCCCCTGCTGCTGGTGATGGCTTATCTTAAGTGATCACTCTCCTTACAGTGTGTATGATAAACCCATTGTTTCATGTTCTCTGTGTGTGTATATAAATCTCCCCTCTGTTTTTTCCACCAAATGCATCCGATGAAGTGAGCTGTAGCTCACGAAAGCTTATGCTCTAATAAACTTGTTAGTCTCTAAGGTGCCACAAGTACTCCTTTTCTTTTTGCGAATACAGACTAACACGGCTGCTACTCTGAAACCTGTCATTATGCAAGGCACTGTATTTAGCCGTATAGAGTGGAAATCTGTCAACTTCATGAAAAAACTCATACACATACAGACAGACATCATCTTCCTCTCCAAATGCAAACAGATGGACATCATACCGAAAGGACTGAAGGTAAAAAATCCATTACAATCTACATACCACACAGACTATTTCACCCTCTGGTATTAAATTGTTGGTCTTTCTTAAATAGACATTTTGTAAATAAAATGGAAACTGAAACAGATGTTCTCAAGTCAAATGCTACTTCTAAATAGCTGGTACAAGCTGAATTGGACCACGTATTTTCTGTAGTATTTCTATCCAGACTAAAACAAAAATGAAACATTTCTTAATCAAATTGATTAAACCAGTGTAAAGTGCAATCTAAAGCGTACAAAATGCTACAGAACTACTCTCAAAACGTATTAGTACTAATTTCTAGTGCAGTAAACTATATCCTTTATGTTCCTTTGAAAACAAAACCACCCTCAGTGGAATATCCCTCATGCAGACCTGTTGGGTCCGTGAATGAATCATATAGTTTTGGATTTGCCAAAAATGCAAACCCTCTTTTAAATTCCAGTCTCCTCTTGTTTTGATTAACAAGTAAGGGAACATCTTGCTGTAGAACAGATGCATGATCAAACTGGTTCCTTGTTTTTTCCATTGTTTGTGCACACAAGCTATTGAATTGCTCACATTGGTCAAGGGGGAAGTTATCATATTCTGTCACTGGGAGAAGAGAGCCTCAAGTATGCAGATTACAATAGTATAAAATGACCACTAAACCTTGCTGGTGAAAGGCAAGTGTCACTGATGCTGTCCCTTGGCTCTTAGTCCTACCATCCTCCCTTGTTGTTTGTTGCTTTAACTACTTTAGTAGGAGACCAGAGTTCTGTCTGAAAACATAAACTTCAAATTCACAACAGACTGAAACATGCACATCCTCTGTGAGATCTCTAAAGCAATAGGAAATTAAGTATTCTTTCTAGCAAGTGACTGCAAGTTCCTTTCATAATTTCTGTCCACCTCCAACCCAATAGATTTAATACAAGTCAGGGGCATGAAATGGCCATAAATATTCAGAAGGTGATATTTAATCATGAATTTGAATAAAGAATACTTAATATATTTATACCATAGGGAACAGATGTAACCCCAGGGAACAAAAATCTTGGAAATAAAATTTACTAAGGATCAGAGTTGTCTTTAGGGGGGTAGCAAGCAGGGAACTGCATCATATATACAGAGTCGCTATGGGTAAGTGTAACGTGACCATTACAGTAATTTAATCTCTAAAAGTGCAAATAAATACACTAAAGCAGCAGTTTTCAAACTGTGAGGTATGCCTATGGGGGCTTGGAGGAACATTTGGGGGGGCAAGAGGTGATGCCAGGTGGCTCAGGCTTCTGCCCCCAGGGCTCAGTTCCCTGCTTGCAGTCTTGGGAGGCAAGACTAAGGCAACCATGCCTTAGTTTCTGCCCTGGGCCCCAGCGAGTCTAACACCAGCCCTGCTAAGGACTTAATCAAGGGTACTGGAGCATTAGAAATGAGATTAATGATGGAGAAGGAAAAAACCTGAAAATCAAATCCATAATTTTTAATCTTCTGAAGGTTTTTGCTTGGAAATTTTTTTTTGGGGGGGGGGAGGAGGGGATGTCAGGGAAGGGGTTTCTGTCCTATTATGTGAGTGAAACAAGAACCAAAGAGTGACCCAATTGAAATAATCACTAGTGGGTGTTTTTTCCCCCGTGGATAGAAACGAAGAATGGCATTACTTTCATGGTTGTATTTTGGGCTCCATAGTGAAATGTACCTTGAAGTAAACCTCTTCCAGATGGACTTTAGCAGAAAGCAGAATGTTTCCCCCTCCCCATATATAAAAAATGAAGCACCCTGGACTTAAGCATGAGTTCATGAGACCTCCCCACTAAGATAATCAAGACCAGATCCTATCCTCACCTCCTGGAAGCAGGAGCAGATAGAGGTTGGGGAAAAGCAGGAGTGGAGTCCTCTGGAGCTACCCACTCCTGAGCAATGGAAACAGCTATTGGGAGGCTGGGACAGATCTCTGGTGTGGTCTTGTTCCTTCAACATTTCACTCTGATAGTCACTTACTAGGCCCTGGTCTACACTGGGGGGGAGGGGAGAGCGGATCGATCTAAGTTATGCAACTTCAGCTATGTGAATAACATAGCTGAAGTCGACGTACTTGGACCTACTCATTGCGCAGTGTCTTCACTACAGTGAGTCGACTGCTGCTGCTCCCCTGTTGACTCTGCCTGTGCCTCTCGCGGCAGTGGAGTACAGGAGTCAACGGGAGAGTGCTCGGGGGTTGATTTATCGCATCTAGACTAGACGTGATAAATCGATCCCCGCTGGATCAATCACTGCCTACTAATCCCGTGGGTAGTGTAGACATACCCTTAGACTGCATGGGCCTGACTTTCAGAAGTGCAAGAAGAAGAATAGGATGACTATGAGCTGCCAATGTGATATGGCTGTGAAAAAAGCTAATGCGGTTTTGGGATGCATCAGGAGAGGCATTTCCAGTAGGGATAAGGAGGTTTTAGTACCATTATACAAGGCACTGGTGAGACCTCACCTAGAATACTGTGTGCAGTTCTGGTCTCCCATGTTTAAAAAGGATGAATTCAAACTGGAGCAGGTAAAGAGAAGGGCTACTAGGATGATCCAAGGAATGGAAAACTTGTCTTATGAAAGGAGACTTAAGGAGCTTGGCTTGTTTAGCCTAACTAAAAGAAGGTTGAGGGGAGATATGATTGCTCTCTATAAATATATCAGAGGGATAAATACAGGAGAGGGAGAGGAATTATTTCAGCTCAGCACCAATGTGGACACAAGAACAAATGGGTATAAACTGGCCACCAGGAAGTTTAGACTTGAAATTAGATGAAGGTTTCTAACCATCAGAGGAGTGAAGTTTTGGAATAGCCTTCCAAGGGAAGCAGTGGGGGCAAAAGATCTATCTGGTTTTAAGATTCTATTCGATAAGTTTATGGAGGAGATGGTATGATGGGATAATGTGATTTTGGTAAGTAATTGATCTTTAGTCCTATTTACCCTGAATATTTAATCCCCTGAGATGGGATATTAGATGGATGGGATCTGAGTTACCCAGGAAAGAATCTTCTGTAGTATCTGGCTGGTGAATCTTGCCCATATGCTCAGGGTTTAGCTGATCACCATATTTGGGGTCGGGAAGGAATTTTCCTCCAGGGCAGATTGGAGATGCCCTGGAGGTTTTTTGCCTTCCTCTGTAGCATGGGGCATGGGTGACTTGAGGGAGGCTTCTCTGCTCCTTGAAGTCTTTAAACCATGATTTGAGGACTTCAATAGTTCAGACATAGGTGAGGTTTTTCATAGGAGAGGGTGGGTGAGATTCTGTGGCCTGCGCTGTGCAGGAGGTCGGACTAGATGATCACAGTGGTCCCTTCTGACCTTTGTATCTATGAACTTGCAACTTCAGCTGAATGTAGCTGGAGCTATGACTGTTCATAATTTCCCTGAAAACTGGACCCTAGAGCAGTCTTGTTCTTTACCATTGATGTTTTGGCCCCTAGGGATATGTCTACACAGCAAAAAACATAAAAATAAAAAAATGCAGCAGAGAGTCTCAGAGCCCAAGTCTACAGACTCAGGCTTGCTCTATGATGCTAAAAATAATAGTGTAGATGTTCATACTCAGGCTCTGAAGCCCAGGGAAGAGTGTGAGTTTCAGAGCGTGAGCCTGAACATCTACATAGTTAGTTTTCACACTGTAGCACAAACCTTAGTCTGTAGACCCAGGCTCTGAGACTGGGACTCACTGCTGTGGGATATTTTTGGCATATCGGCAGGTGTCATCTTCTATGGCTTCATGTTCACAGGCCACCGTGGTGTATAGATCTGTGCTAAACAAACCAAGTGGAAAGTTAGCTAAAGAGCTACTGCTGGATGTCTCAGGGCAAATCTGATCAATTGTTCCACAAGGATCTCTTGACGTGCTATGCCATGGTTATACAGGAGGCCAAGCCTCCACCATAATATCTGGAAAATCTTAATCAACTGGTTTGTCTTGGGTTGTGGGCATACTTGCCAATTAAAATCCTTCCTATTACTGGTCGGATGCTGGCTGAATTCTCCAGCTCTGTAGAAGCACAGCAACATGTTGGGGGGTGAAGTGAGGGGAGGGAAGACAGACAAACACAGGACTTTTCTGCTTGAGTTTCATCCTGTGTTGCTCACCAAGGTGTTAGTATTTTGAGCTATCAGCTGTTCATCTAACCCATGTCCCTCCTAGTTAGTTAAGGCCCATGTTAGGGGGCTTATTCCTTCACTCACTTACTTCCTTGGTCCTTCTCGCGTGAACAGAGAGCAACAATACCCAAAGTCCAAAGGTGCAAACAATTTGATGTTTATTGGGGTGAACTTCCAGCAAGCATGATTCCAGTTTCCTTCCTTAGTGTCCCCCTTCCCAGCTCTGACACCACAGAGCCTTACCTGTGTCCTTGTTCCCATTCCTGCCCTTACCTAAACAAGATTCCTATTTCCCCCCCCCCCTTCGTGACTGACTGCAGACTATATAGTAAAACTTGAGTTCTGCTTAGCTATACCTTAACCAATCATTTTACTGAAATTTAACTAACCAATCCTAACATATTGTAACATGATTATTTAACCAATTATATCCCACCACCTTAATTAATTTAGACCCAGCAAAATTAATTATACAGCAGACAGAAACAATCACAGAACCAGAAAGAGATTATACAGACAAACAATAGGGAAATGGGGACTACAATGATAGAACAACAAAGAAATAAGGAAAAAGAAAAGGAGTACTTGTGGCACCTTAGAGACTAACATTTATTAGAGCATAAGCTTTCGTGAGTTACAGCTCACTTCATCGGATGCATCAGACCTAACACAGACCTAACCACTTGTTTTTAAAGCAACCATGTGCACCTTTGTGGGAGCAGAAGGCTGCTTTGGGGAGGTCATTGCAGCTTAGAACTGGCTATTTGTGGAGTGGCACTCAGAGAAGGCTGTGGCAGCCAGCTGACTGCCCTCTTATTTGGCTAGGTTGGCTTCTTAATATTAAACCATTTTTCCAGCACCTGGGCCATTGTCAGGGATGAGCATGACAGTACTTCTGGAACTCAAACCCTTATGGGAATTTTGAATGTCAAACTTGATTAGGAGCCTCAAATGGGCTTTGGAAGGGATCTTCAGAGAAAATAATTTTAGCCTAAAAGGCACCCAAGCTCTGAGAAGGATGTTTCCACCATCTGAGGAGGCAGAATAAAACTGATAAGCTTTTCAGTGAGTGCTACAGTAATTCAGGAGTGATGTACACCTAGGGAAGGGCTGTGAAATCTGGAGGACAGAGCCTTTTAGGATGTTTTTGGCACACAGCTTACTAGACGCAGATGTCTTTCATAACATTCACTGGTTTCAGAGTAGCAGCCGTGTTAGTCTGTATTCGCAAAAAGAAAAGGAGTACTTGTGGCACCTTAGAGACTAACAAATTTATTAGAGCATAAGCTTTCGTGAGCTACAGCTCACTTCACTGTCGTTTATGTAACATTATGTAACATTCACTGTTGTTTATGTAAATCAGATGTTGAAAATACAAGTTTATGCCCATCAATACTTGGTGACCAAAAGACACAGATTTATACATAGAAATATACTTAAGAAAAAGATTTTGAGTTCAATAGCTGCAGTCCTTCCCCTTGCCAATTTGTATCTATTTAACAAATTCTGCAGTTTGAAATATCCTCCTCTGGCCTAGGTTTGTTTAGTTTTCCAAACTCCATCCCCGTGAGAGCTTCCAGCTTCTTCAGAGACCCCAAACTTAGTTTTATTTAGTTTTATCAGGGGAAAGGAGGACCAGGAGCCTCCTGCACAATGTTTCATGTGCTGAAATGCATGTAAATTAACTTTAAGTTCTTCAGGAGCCCATAAGGAATTTTTAAGCTTTCATGGGCATTTTATGCTGACCTTGCAAGTCTATCAGGAATCCATGGCAATCATTTCAGTGTCCAGCATTTAAGCATATTAAACTTGTAAATGCCTATAATAAATTGTTTTCATTGCATACAGAACCAGACATAGCATTTCTATGCATGAAGTCTATTTTCTGCACATAAATAGTATTCTTTGGGCAGTGAGTGGTAATTCTGTAATTAGTCCTCTAGCAGCTTAGTGCTTTATAGGTTAATTAAAACCAACATCTTGAACTCCAGCTAGAGACTTATGGGCAGTCACTGACAGATCCCAAACTATATGATGTCATGGGTTGACTGTGTGACACCTCACTTAATAAGTAGCTGGGTGCATTCTGCACTAGCTTCATTTTCTGAAAATTCTCAGAACATATTGTGTGTTTATAGCAGTCTTATATTGGAGGCAGATGCTGGGGCAGGAGCAAGGTGTGCATCCATTTTCCCCAGCTCTTGTAACTTTTAATGCCTCTGGCTATGAAAGTGGGATGTGTCCAAGATGTGGTTGTGTATTCAACCAGTAGAGGGCCCGAGATACCTAACTTTAAGACATATTTTAGGTCTGTTAGTGAGGCTCAAAAGACTTGAGCCCACATAGATTTTAAGAAAATCTATATGGTAGATTTTCCCTCTTTTTCAACTGGTTTAATTTGTGCATTTCATAGTACTAAGAGAGAGAGTGAAAGTATCTATACACAAGCTATAAGTATATATAAAGTATCTATACACAAGCTGTCCCTTGTTTGTCTGTGTGGGGATCTTTCACTCACAACTGTGGGAGCGTTTCTTTAAATGATTATAAATTTACAAAAAGGGGCAGGGGACTCCAAGACAGACACAGTACCTGATGCTATTGTTAACCTATATTTGAAAATAAGTAGTTTTCAAGTTGAAGATGTCCCTTTAACCAAATTTAATTGAAACAATCATTTAAAACCCCTTCCCTTTTTATGCCCTGAAATAAGCTTTGTTTACTTCCTGCAGCCCCTTTGCTTCCTCTTCCATCCTTTCTAATGAACCCTCCCTCTACCTAAACTGATCTTCACTTTGTCTCTTTTCTCTCCCTCTCTCAATATTGGCGTGTACAGTGAAATGCTCCTTCACTGTGTTCTTGCAACCTCTCTGTTCTCACAGCTGTTTCAGCATCCACACATAATGCCCCTGCCACATTCCCAAACATTTCAGATAAAACATCTCTACATCCTGCTAAATACTCCAATCAGAAGGCTGTTGCAACACTGTTTTCTCATTGACTTCAGTGGAATGTCAGACCTATGGGAAACACAGCAGGTGAAGTAGAGGATCTGCAGCTAAGAGGATAATAATGGGTTACTGAAAATCTTATATTGGACTCTAATTGATTAGTGCTAGGAAGCCGCTTTTCCTACAGATTTTTCCATAACTGTCCACTACTGGGTTTCTTGCACCTGCCTCTGGAGTATTTAACACTAGCCATTGCCAGAAACAGGATCATGAACTAGATGGACCACTGGCCTGATCCTGTGTGGCAATTCCTACCTCAGTACAAATTTTCTGAGTGTGGATTGTGCTTCTCATTAAAATAGGTCAAAATGCCACAAAATGCCTCTTGTCAGACTCATTAAACTAGAATGGAGATTCAGAAAAAAATTACTCAGTTATACAGACAATGAGTACATAGTTACATTTGGTTTGGCGTATAAACCCTCATGCTACAGGTGTTCTCACTTCATATAATTGTCCAATCCTGGTTTGAAGCCGTCTTTGCACTTAGCCTTGCTATCTACTGGTAATGAATTCCATAGGTTAATTATGCATTCTAGGTGTGTTTTTTTT
Source organism: Dermochelys coriacea (assembly GCF_009764565.3). Lineage (NCBI taxonomy): Eukaryota > Metazoa > Chordata > Testudines > Dermochelyidae > Dermochelys > Dermochelys coriacea. The sequence goes on along the minus strand of NC_050073.1, from coordinate 91,085,488 downwards.
AAGTATGTCTTTACCACTCTGGTTTTGAAAGGACCCTTTTAAGATTAAAATCACATATATACTCATAGACTGTAAGACCAGAAGTGACCATTGTGATCATCTAGACTAGTGGTTCTCAACCTGCTACCCAATCAGCACACAGCCGTGGCCCACATCCTCAGGGCCATACAGGTAGTATATATATTGTGTGCATGCAGCCCACATAACACATAGAGAGCTGCATATGTGGCCCACAATGGTAAACAGGTTGAGAATCACTGATCTAGTCTGACCTCCTACACATTGCTGACCACAGAACCTCACCCACCCAGTCCTGTAGTAGGCCTTGTAAGTGGTGTCTGAGTTACTGAAGTCCTCAAATCTTGAGTTAAAGACTTAAAGTTACAGAGAATCCACCATTTACTTTAGTTCAAACTAGCATGTGACCCATGCTCCACACTGCAGAGGAAGGCGGAAAACCCACAGGATCTCTGTCAATCTATTTTAAATAAAAATCTTACCCATATTGCTAAAAGTACCTTTAGATTATTGAAAATTAACATTTAAAAAAACTAATTAACATTTCAGTCATAGATTTTAAGATTATAAGGGATTATTAACATCATCTAATCTGACCTCCTGTATAACTCAGGCCAGAGGATTTCACCAAATGATTCTTGCTTCAAGCCCGTAGCTTCTGGTTAAGTGAAAGCATATTCTGGGAAAGACATACAAACTTGATTTAAAGACTTCAAGCCACAGAAAATTCACAATAATCTGGGTAAATTGTTCCAATGGTTAATTACCCTCACTATTGATGCTGTTTGTTTACTTTTTTCCTTTGCCCTCAGAGCAGGCCATTGAGATTAGTTTGGTTAGGTTCATTTTCAGTTTGTACTTTAGTTTCAGTTTCTGGTTCTGACTTTGGATCTCATCAGCCAAGTCTGTTAGACTGAAGCTCCCAACACTGCATGGGAAGGATTACATCCACAAAAACACTATTTTGTAGTGAACATAGACACGGGAACTAGGAGTGCAGGGGGTGCTGCAGCACCCCCAGGTTTTGTGCGGGGACCCGGCCACCAACCCTACACCCAGGGTCCCGGTGCTGCCGACCCTGTGCCCAGGGCTCTGCTCCCAACCCTGTGCCCAGGGTCCCAGCTGTCACCGGCGCCTGGCCCCACGCCCAGGGTCTTGGCTGCAGGACCCGTCCCCGGGTCTCTGCTCCTGGCCCCACTGTGATTCCAGCCTCAGCCCCCTTACCTCTGTTTGTGTCCCCTCCCCTCCTCTCCCCCCCAACTCCCGGAGCCGCAGCATGGAGCGTGGCCACAGCTATGGGGAGGGGGGCATGGACACAGGTAAGGGGGGTATGAAGTAAAAAGTTTGGGGCCACTGGCTTTCAGCACCCCCACTGTAAAAAGTGTTCCAGTGCCACTGGTAGTGAATTCCGAAAAATCATTTGTCCATAGTTGGGTGGGTTTTTGGTTTCTTGGTCCCTTTTCTTTTAAAGTTTCTTAAAATAATTTTTGGGCCTAAACTGATTTTTGTCCCTTTAATTCTGATAGTTAGGGGAAAGGTTGCACAGGAGGGAAGTGGCTAAAAAGGGAGAATCCAAATAGTGACATAAATGTGATCTCACTATATGCAGCTGTGTTGGATTTTTCTGCCACTCTGCTAACCAGGCAGGTGTGGTGGGGTTCCTATGAGCTGCCTAATTGTCTGTCAAATTCAGGGTGGTGGACGTGTGCATCCGGGTGGAAGTTTAAAGAACTCATGAAACTTTAAAAAAAAAAAAAAAAAAAAAAAAAAAAAAAAAAAAGAGAGATAAATTCCAGTGTCTTGGTCAATCATCCTTCTCTCAATTAAAAACAGATTCTGCTGGCTCAGTCTCTGTGTAAACTACTACTGCCAGCTGTGTTTGCCTTACACATTCAGTGCAAGAGCGGGTGCAGTGATACAAAAAGCAGTTACATTGTTTTTCATATAAACATGGTGAATTCTCTCTGTTTTATTATAATTTGTTGTGCTAGAGTTGGGACCCTAAAAATTCAGTGATTCACTTAGACACTTGTAGCAGAAGCTTCCTATTTGTTGTTCACTAATTGTCATTTCACATTTTCTCTGCTCTGATTAAAAGTTACTATAATCCGATCACAGATCACATGTGTAATTTAGGTGACCCACCACATGCCATGAGTAGCAAGTATTTAAACATAAATTTGGTCTGCCTGTGTATTTATGCTCATCCCCATGGACTGTGACTGCCTTATAGTTTTATAATCAAAGCAAACATTTTGTAAATTATCCATTTGGTGAAAATTGTACAAACAAACCATTAGCAAATACTTCTGAATAATGAATACAGTTGGAGAAAACATGATTATTTCATAAACAGAAAACAGAGTTCCTTTCATAACAGTTCTACTCATTACACTTCCAGTATTTTAGCTCTTCTATAAAGCCCGTTGGCACACAGGAGCTGTGAAAGGTGCTAGATAAATACTTGGGGTCTACATCAGTCTTTCTTGCTCCTTTGAAATGTTCTTGTTTCATGTTTCAATGCAGAAAATAGTACAAGTGAATATTGTATTTCTGGCAGCTGTAGAAGAGATGGATTTCCAATGATATAGTCAAGCATATTTGCCAAGCCTTTAAGTCTCCCTGCCTTTTTCAATGAAATTAATGCTTGCAACACTGGCATTGTACAAATTGGCAGATAACTAATGGCTCAAGCCCACGACTTGTTGATGTCCGCAATTTCCACTGAAGTAATGGGTACTGGGCACTGCACACTAGAGGTGAAATTTACCTCTGCTGCATAAAACCTGAGTAACTGGATTCCAGGTGGGTATGATGCAGGGTGGCTGGGAATGTGAATTCCAACACACACACCGCCCTCCCTCCCTCTGCTATTCCAGTCCATGGGCTGAAATATTGGCCGTGGCCCTTTAAAGAGTATTATCTACACTGCAGTCTCAGGGTGTGACTGTAGCTCATATGTACATACCCGAGCAGTGAAGTTGCAGCAGCGCAGTTAAGTATGGGCTGTATAAGCCAGCCTAGAACTCGGAGAATGTATTATGCTGAAAACTGTTCTGCCACAGTTTCACTGCTCTAGTATCTGAGCTAGTTAGACCAAAGCTAGGTGGGGTATGTCTATGCAAGCTGTAGTTGCAGCCTGTGATTGCCTTGTCGACAAACCCAGAGATGGCTGTGCGCTGTACCAAGACCCCTGGATGCACATAAACACAACTCAGTGGCTTTCCCTATACCGTATCTGGCCTGTCCTCAAGTAATGAGTGTTAGGCACTTGGATACTTTAGTACTGGGGGACACACAAGTACCAAGAGAGACTGAGTGGTCTTCCATACTAGCCTGCATGCACTGGAGCAGAGACCATTTCCCCACACATATAGGATGAGCAGGCACCCCAATGTAGCTTCTAAGCAACCAGACTCCTCTTCCATGGTCTCTCTGTAGGTCTTACATGGTACTGAGAGCCTTGGGACAGCCCTCTCTATAGGGAGTGGAGGTGTGAAAAAGCCAAGGAGTATGTAGTTCTGTGAGCTCCATATGGAGCGACTTACCATGACCAGTGGGAGCTGCAATCGGCCAACCCTGCAGACGCGGCAGGTAAACAAACTGGCCCGGCCTGCCAGGGGGCTTACCCTGGCAGGCCACTTGCCAAAGGTTGCCGATCCCTGGTATAGATAATTCTGGCCCCAATTCAGCAAGGTACTTAAGCACATTCACTTCCATGGGACTGCTCACACACTTAAAATTATGCATGTGCTTTGCTGAATCACAACCTTAATGTGTAGTCTCCAAAGGGTTAAATTATCATTCTCCTGGGAGGCAGACACCCCACTGCCACCACAACACCTTACTTTGTTTGAAATGGTGAAACATTCCACTGTGCTAACTAATTTAATTCAATTAAGTATACAGTGGGATTTGTTTGAGAGCCACCCACATTTGGGATTGGAATGAAACAAAATCTCAGGGCCTCCCAAAATAGCCTGAATTATTAATATAACCTTTGTAATGAAGTTTTCATATAAAAAAACCTAATCAATTTAAACAAACAAATTAGATGAACAAAAGCAGTGTTTATGTATTTTCAGACTAGATTACTAAAGGGGATATTTAGATCTTTTGGTCTTGTTGAATAGTGCAGCCAATACCAATTCTAACCATGTATTAAATAAAACTTAGAATGCACATCAACTGGAAATATCACAGGAACAGAACAATGTGCTATGGTCAGAATGCAATGTTAGCTGGCACGCTTCTTTGTTGTCCTAGTTCAGAAAATAGCAGGGTGAAAATCATCTTTATTCTTCAGTCACAAATATTCAGAGTGGGCAAACCATATTTCATATACCATATTTAGTTTATTTGCTTAGTCCTTAGTTCAGGGAAGCTCGTTCCCACATACTGAAGTCAGTCTTATTCAGGCCAGCATTTAAACACATGGTTAACTTTAAGCTTCACTTTTACACTTTCCTCAGTCAGAATTTTATTGAATGTTTCAGTAATTTAAGGTTTCAGAGTAGCAGCCATGTTAGTCTGTATCCACAAAAGAAAAGGAGGACTTGTGGCACCTTAGAGACTTTAAATAAATAAATTTGTTAGTCTCTAAGGTGCCACAAGTCCTCCTTTTCTTTTTTCAGTAATTTAAGGTAATTTTGGATACAAGTTCTCGCTGAAAAGATGGGCTTAAAAATCCTAAGATTGACTGCTAATTTTTATCCTTTCTAAAAAGTTAGCTATATGCATTTCAGCCATTGTCACAACCCAGCAGGACAAGAGTAGGAATAAATAGTTTGAGTATCTCTTAAGTCTGAACAGAAGAATAGTAGTTGGGAACAGAACTTTCAAATAGTGAAGTAATCTGATAGGCAATGAAAAAGGATCTCTTTTGGTGTGTGGTAGTAGGGGCACTACAAAGATTAATTCTAACCAAATTATGTTCCCAGTTAACCACAAATAGGAAAGTCTAAGTGTCATTAAAGTATCCATTTGTACATATTTATTGCAGGTGGCAGATTTATGTATCTTGACATTGTTGGTATAATTTCCTTCAGATTTTAGTTTCCTAAACCCCTTTTCAGTGCCTCTGACAACATGATGTATCTCTTCATCTAGTGTTGCACATAAGAAGAAACGATTTTGAAATTGAATTCTCTGGATTTTCTAGTCAGCATGCCTTTTTCCACACACACCCCCCGCCAATGCCTGTGGCTTGGAAGGATGGAAGGGAATCCTACTTTGGCATGTCTCCACTGCAGAGTAAACTGGCTTTAGTGACACTCAAGTGTCACCTCTCTTGAGTTAGCCTAGCTTGAGTAAGAATGGCCACACAGCGAAATGACACCATGCTGGTACTGCATTCCCTAGAGTGTAGAACCAAGACTTCCAGGGGGATTATTTGTGAGGAATCAGCTGAGCCACTCTGAATTCTTTCCCACCTGCGCACACAGCGGGAACTGTGGGAAGGCATTGGAGAACTAATAAGCACTCAAGTGGAGCTAGCTGGTTTCCACACTGCAGAGTAGTTATGTGAGCAGCTGGTGAGTTGTGCTAATGCAAGCTATTTAGAAAAGCTGGACATGCACAGGTCCATGGGTCCAGATCTAATGCATCTAAGGGTGCTGAGGGAGATGGCTGATGTGATTGCAGAGCCATTGGCCATTATCTTTGAAAATTCGTGGCGATCGGGGGCAGTCCCGGATGATTGGAAAAAGGCAAATAAGGTGTTCATCTTTAAAAAAGGAAGGAGGATCCGGGGAACTACAGACCAGTCAGCCTCACTTCAGTCCCCGGCAAAATCATGGAGCAGGTCCTCAAGGAAACCATTTTGAAGCACTTGGAGGAGAGGAAGGTGATCAGGAACAGTCAACATGGATTCACCAAGGGCAACTCATGCCTGACGAACCTGATTGCCTTCTATGATGAGATAACTGGCTCTGTGGATATGGGGAAAGTGGTGGATGTGATATATCTTGACTTTAGCAAAGCTTTTGATATGGTCTCCCACAGTATTCTTGCCAGCAAGTTAAAGAAGTATGGATTGGATTAATGGACTATAAGATAGATAGAAATCTGACTAGATTGTTGGGCTCAACAGGTAGTGATCAATGGCTCAATGTCTAGTTGGCAGCCAGTATCAAGCGGAGTGCCCCAGGGGTTAGTCCCGGGGCTGGTTTTGTTCAACGTCTTCATTAATTTTCCGTATGATGGGATGGATTGCACCCTCAGCAAATTTGAAGATGACACTAAGCTGTGGGGAGAGATAAATACAATAGAGGGTAAAGATAGGGTACAGAGTGACCTAGACAAATTGGAATATTGGGCCAAAAGAAATCTGATGAGGTTGAACAAGGACAAGTGCAGAGTTTGCACTTAGGAAGGAAGAATTCCATGCTCTGCTACAGGCTGGGGACCAACTGGCTAAGCAGCAGTTCTGCAGAAAAGGACCTGGGGATTACAGTGGACAAGAAGCTAGATGAGAGTCAGCAGTGTGCCCTTGTTGACAAGAAGGCCAACGGCATATTGGGCTGTATTAGTAGGAGCACTGATGGAAGTGATTATTCCCCTCTATTCGGCACTGGTGAGGCCACAACTGGAGTATTGTGTCCAGTTTTGGTCCCCCCCACTACAGAAGGGATGTGGACAAATTGGAGGGAGTCCAGCGGAGAGCAATGAAAATGGTTAGGGAGCTGGGGCACATGACTGAGGGAACTGGGCTTATTTAGTCTAAAGAAGAGAAGAGTGAGGGGGGATTTGATAGCAGCCTTCAACTACCTGAAGGGGGGCTCCAAAGAGGATCGAGCTAAGCTATTCTCAGTAGTGGCAGATAAGAGAATAAGAAGCAATGGTCTCAACTTGCAGTGGGAGAGGTCTAGGTTGGATATTAGGAATCATTATTTCACTGGGAGGGTGGTGAAGCACTGGAATGGGTTAACTAGGGAGGTGGTGGAATCTCCAGCCTTAGAAGTTTTTAAGGCCCAGCTTGACAAAGCCCTGGCTGGGATGATTTAGTTGTGGTTTGTCCTGCTTTGAGCAGGGGGTTGGACTAGATGACCTCCTGAGGTCTCTTCCAACCTTAATATTCTATGATTCTATGTTTCTAATTTAAGCTTAGCCAATACCCTCTGATGGGCCAGCCAATTCAGGTTAAAAGCACCACAGGCTTAAATTAAAAGGTTGTGTGTGTGGATGGTACTCCAGCGAGGGGCAGCACTGAAGTTATAACTTTGCAATGAAGGCAAGCCCTTAGTCTTACAGAGAAAGAGTGAAATCCAGCCCCCATTGAAATCAATGACAATGCTATCATTGACGTCACTGGGGCCACTCTTTACCCAAAGAGTTGGAGCTGAAGCAACATAAAACATAAAACATAAAATTCTTTTCCCTAGAATTTTTGTTTAGAAGGTGAGAAGGAGATCATTGAGCCTTGCCTGCAAGGTGATTAATTTATTCTAAGCCATTGAGAAACCCAGGGCTGGATGCTCACATGGTGTAAATCATTGTATCTTACTGATATCAATGGGGTTAGGAGCATATGCACCACATAAGGATCTGGCACCCAGCCTTTAAGATATCTGTATATTTGTAGCTAGCAATGAATGTACTAGTTAAGTATTGGAATATGGGGTGCCTTGTGGGGGAATTACCAAGAATTTTGAATTTTATGGTGTGGTAATTGGGTTTTCTTAACTATGGGATGATGTACACATGTTGAGATCAAAGAAATGTTTCATGCATTGCTCAATGGAGTGCCACATAAGGTGCAGGCAAGACTGAGGAATCAAGGAATCAAGCTATAGTCTGAATAAAAACAAAAAGGTTTGGGTCCAAATCCACAAAAGCATTTAGGCACCTACACCCCAGATTTAGGTGCTTATGTCCCAGATTTAGGTACTATCATGATCCACAAAACCCCACTCAGCTGCTGCCTAACCCTGTAGGCACCTAAACTTTCTATGTAAAAGTTTTCTAGGCACCTAAATTTCTGCCTCTGCGCATGCACCATGCCTCGCTCTAGGAGTCGGGACATGTATCTGATGTCTAAGCCCCCACACAATCCTCAAACCAGCTGAAGATGGGTGTTGCCCTGGCCAGCACACAGATGGGGCCTGATCCAGCAGCTGTGTCCAGAACATGCCTACCTGCACACAAAACAGCCAGAGGGAGAGATTGACTCTCTTATAACCTTTAGCCTGACAGTTAGGATACTCGCCTGGAATGTCAGAGACCCTGATTTAATTCCCCCCACTGCCTGATGGGAAGGGATTTGAACAGGGGTTTTCCATCTCTTAAGTGAGTGCTCTATAACAACTGGATTATGGGATAGTCTGATGGGGGGCTCCCTCAATCTCTCTTGTTGAAAATATTCCACTTTGTATAAAATAATTAAATGTTAATTGAGCCAGGGAGAGAGAGTGACACTATAGTGCAGTGGTTAGAGAACTGACAGCAGGGAGATTCCTGTTCAAATCCTTTCTCCCTGGGGTCCCCACATCCTGAATGAGTACCCTAACCATTGGGCTAAAGGTTGTAAAGGAGTCATTGTCCTCCCCCCTACCCCATTGTGTGGAGTTAGGCAGGTGCCTAAACCATTCTTGCAAGAGACAGCTTACACCCATCTGCACCTGAGTTCAGGAGATGGGTTCCCAGCTGTGGCTTGCAAGCAGAGGTAGATACTTTTCTTCAACTCAGACTGAAGTGCCTAATTCTCTGAGGGAGCGGGGATTATGAAACCCCCCTCTCATCAGTATCTCCTCTTGTCTAATTTAGGAGGCTCCCTGCTGGCTTTTGTAGATCCCATTCTTGGGTGTGTTTCTCTAACCAAGCATTGTACAGGGAACCTACGTGCCTAACCCAGACTTGTGGATTCCAATGATTTTTCAAGGGGCCTAAAAGTTAAGTATTGCAATGCTCAGTGTTGCAATACCTAAATCCCTTCATTGATTCAGGCCTTGTCCTCTCAATTTTTTAAATGTCATTCTACAATTGGAGTCCCTTGTTTTATTCTTGAACATCTTGTGCTGATTGGAACACACATGGGAATTGCTGTCATTGTGTGGCTAAACATTTAAGATTCATTAGTATTTGCCGTTCTGTGACCTGAGCTGGATTGCCCAACAAGAGCAAGAGGGCTATGTCTTATGGCAAGGATGCTGAAAGGGGCAAGGATGCTGAAAATTAAGCTTACATGGAAAATCTGACTCTCGTGTGTCATGTATAAATGAAAGGAATCTTCTTAGTGGGTCTCCTAAGTGCCTGATCATGCACTGTGCTGAGCACACATCTCCTAGGGAAGCCAACGGGAACTGAGGGAATTCAGCACCTTGTAGGAGGCTCACCGCACCTTGTGGGTTTGGACCCTAATTCTGCATTTGAAAATAAGCATTTACACATGCAGAATAAGTAACTGTGCATAAGTGTTTGCACAGATTTTTCAGGCACAAATTTAGGAGGCTCCTCTGGAAATGTGATCCCAGCTGTCAAATTGCATGATCAGTAAATGCTGTAGGAATGTCTGCAAAGAAGATCTTATATCCATCTATAGTGTTAAATTAGAACCCTAAATCTTTCATGACCTTTGGGCAATGTATAAACCCGACATTAGTTTTGTCAACTAGTATTCCTCTTCCTCTCCGAAAGCACAGATGTACATTGCTGGAGCCCTCACACACCCTTAAACTGAGTTATGCAACGGAGCAGTGTAACACCACCTTATTGCCACTAGTTGGCACCCAGGTGTCATTTTTTTCATGCAAAGGACATTTTTATATATATATGTAATTAGTGGGGAATGGTAGTATCTGTCAATAGTGTAGACACAGGAAGCCCCAAGCAGCTTTGACAATCTCTGTGAAGGACACAGAGGCAAGGCAGGAGAAGCCAGAAGTACTGAAGTTGTCTCACCTGGCTTTAGTAATAATAATGGTACACTTACGTTGTGCTTTTCATTTGCATGATAGTGATGGAAATGTTAGAAGAGTTGAGATTTGGTGAGAAAATCTGACAAGAAGAGTGAAAGGTCACTATTAGGAAGAAACAGCATGGGTGAATGTGAGGGGACAGGCCAAGAGGAAATATAGCTGATGTTGGTTTGGGACCATATTTGGAAAGGGACAAAGAATCGGTGAGATTCAGGAAAGAGATCAGAGATCAGCTGTGGCATTAGCAAATGATCCAAACATACACAATTGCACTGTTCCATCACTGTCTCCCTTTGCTCTCATGTTTTATATCTCTTTTGAGATAGAGATGGACTCATGGATACAGCACAGCACCAGGACTCAGCATTTCTGGATTCTCTTCCTGGCTCTGCCACTGCTTGGCATGGTCTTGGGTAAGTCATGTAACCTTTGTGCCTCAGTTTCCCAGCTATAAAATATGAGAATACTCCCTTCATCCCAGGCATTTGGTTGTTCTGATTACTTGTTTATGATAGTACAAGGCACTGTACAAATGCAAAAGGAGGCACAGCCCTTGCCCCAAAAAGCTTATATTGAGAAGACTGCGTAGTCATAAAGTCCTCTGGGATCATCTGTTGGAAGATGGCTTTATGAGTCTGATCCTGCTCTCGTTGAAGTTAATGTTAAAAGTCCCATTGATTTCCATGGTGTAGAATTGGACCTTTAAGTGCAATAGGCCAGACCAGTGGTCCCACTGCTTCCTGCAGCTCCCATTGGCCAGGAATGGCGAACCGTGACCACTGGGAGCTGCGGGGGCAGTGCCTGCGGATGGTCAATGTCAGCAAAATGTTAAATTTTAAATTTGTTAGTCTCTAAGATGCCACAAGTACTCCTTTTCTTTTAGCAAAATGTCTCGCAGTCTGCAATCAGATTACCCTGATAGGCCACAGGTTGCACACCAATGGGCCAGACAATCAAACATTCAGGAGCAATCTTGCAGTAATCAATGTGTATGTGAGTGTATCTGAGCCCATATGGTGAGGGTTGTAGGAAAACAGCTTTTGAATCCAAAGTGTAGGGTTTAAAAACAAAAACAAAAAAAAACCCAGGTTAATAATATTATGAGCAAAGGAGTAAAAATCTGATTTCAGATCTCTTGACAGTGTCATTTAAACACTGACTCACTCGCTTTTAAGGACCTGTTTGTGTCCCAACCATGATGTTAAGTGATATTTTTAGCTACAATATTTTACTAACACATGTAACTTCTTTTTATTTTGAAAACTCAAATAGTGAAGGGGGAGAGATGTGAACAAGGAATCTGGACTTGTTTTAAATGTTATGATATTATTTTACGATCTATAGAAAGGCTTTGCCACTTACCTGTGAATTTACTACCTGCCCCCCTTCTCCCCCAGCCCCGACTTCTCCAGGTAAGGGCCTGTACATTCCATGTCTGCATTAGAAGAAATGTGATAAACAGAGTGAGATCTGAGACCTGCTCAGTGCAAATCCAGGAGCTCACCGACTGTAAGGGGAGGAGCAGCAAACCCCAGAGGTGAGAACCTGGGCACCAGAGCCTGCCCAGCAGCACCACCATAGTGCTGGGTGAGAGAGGGGAGGGGACACCCCCCCTCTGCCCTTCCCCCTCCAACCAATCCCCATTTTTCCTGTCTCTCCTCCTCAGGCTCAGGATGCTGCCCAATCAGGCCGTGCTCTTGCAAAGCTCCCTTCCTCTAAAGGGGAGGGGAGGAGGAGAGAGCTGGAGTCCTCACTAGGGGACCGCTCCGGGGCAGCGGTTCTGTGCCTCCCTCTCTGGGTTGTTGCTGCTGCTGCTGCTGCTGCTGACCTGAGAGCCTGATGCTCAACTTTCCTCCCGCTGCTGCTGCTGGCACTTTGACTCGCCCATTCCCTTGCTCCGTTTGCGGTGGCTGAGGACTCTCTAGGAGGTTTCCAAGGTAATGTGACCTCTCCTCCCCCTAGTGTGTCTCTGGCTTTATTCACAGAAAGTGTCCTAGAGCAGGCAGGGCAGGTGGAGACTGGGAAGGGGGTGAGTGGAAAGGCGTCTCCCTGGTCAATCGCTACTCCTCCGAGCCCTCCTCCGAAACCACTGTTCACTCCTGACCTCCTAGCATTCTCGGAAGTGTATCATTTACCACACACACACACACACACACACACACACAGAGCAGCCTTTACAATACACACACACACACACACACAGAGTAGCTCTTTACAATACACACACACACACGGATCATTTTTATAGCCTAGCAAGGTGCGTTTGCTAATATATTTTAGTATAGAATGCACTGTATGTTGTCCTAGTCTAGCAAATTGTCCAGGGAATACGCTTGACTCTATGGGGAAAAAATGTAAAAAGGGTGGAGACTTCTCCCCCCTAAACAAAGAGCAGATATTACACCTCATTCTTTTAAAGTCGCTTGATGGGCAAGAGGCGGGGGAGAGAGCAGGGATCAGATTTACAGTCATGTTGGAGTAGAGACATGTAAAGGAATCCTAGAAATTAAAGATGAGAGAGATCTTTTAAAATCATCCAGTCATCCTCCTGAGTCCAGGGCAAGACTGCTCCCTCCAGCGTTTCATTCATTGTGTGTGACTCAAATGACAGGGCTGCCACAGCTTCCCTTGGAAACTCCTCACAGTCTAATAGACCTAAGTTTTTCCCTATACCCAGCCTAAATTTCCCTGGCTCAATTTCATGCCATCACTCCTAGCTATACTCTTTTTGACCATTCTTCAACCTCTTATACCCTTTTGGTACCTATACAGGATGATTGTTATTTACATGCAATCTAGCAACCCTTGAAAAGAAAAGGAGTACTTGTGGCACCTTAGAGACTAACAAATTTATTTGAGCACAGCTCACGAAAGCTTATGCTCAAATAAATTTGTTAGTCTCTAAGGTGCCACAAGTACTCCTTTTCTTTTTGCGAATACAGACTAACACGGCTGCTACTCTGAAACCTAGCAACCCTTGAGTTACCAATTGAGCTCTTATCTTACAATAATATAGAGTATGTTATCCCTTTTGTATAAACACCAGGGGTTTATTGCACAGTGTGGAGGGAAGGGTTAATGAGTCACTTATAACGATATGTGGAAGTTGCTCCCATCCACCTCCTTCTCAGCTACTCTATGCAATTATTCATGTGTGTGTGTGTGTGGGGGGGGGTCCTTCAGTGATTCCAGAGAAATGTATTTTAATGATTTCTGTCAGTAAGATTGCTACTGATGTTACTACAGGATATTTTAAATACTTCAGGCATCAGGCAACTTAAAGTTGATAAAATTAGAAATGCAGAATTTCTCTGTGTGTATACATTACACTTACACACACACACACAATGTATACACACACATGGAAATTCTGCATTTCTAATTTTTTCAACTTTGTCTGATGCCTGAAGTATTTGAAATTTCTCATATATATGTATGTGTGCATATGTCTGTCTGTCCAGAGGGCAAAATCTTTACACTATCCATTCCACTGCTCCCATGTCCCCACATTAATGTCAGTTTCACACTAAAGTTGAATTTTCACATGTTGACTCTTTCTGATTATTCTGCTTTTAATTTGTCCTAAGACCCTCACTTTTTGGTTGCTTCCCCTTGTTTAATCTTGTTAGCAGAGTCTTATTTGTACTAAACCTGCTGTGTTTTTTTTTCATTTTGTTTTTTTCCAGAAGCTAGAATGTGACCATATGACTAGATCAGGAAATACTTTGTACTTCCCCTCTTCCTAGCACCAGTCAGACTTTTGAATGGAAATTATCCCATGAAATCACTTTAATGGAACTAGTTTGAGGGCATTTTTATTAATGATGGTAAATGGTATTTGTTGAGGCAAAAATTTAGCAAATCAGGCATTTTTTTGGCTCATGATTCATCTATGAATCATTCCTAACTTCTGCAAATCATAGAATTATACAAATGTAGGGCTGGAAGAAACCTTGAGGAGTCATCAAGTCTAGCCCCCTTTGCTGAGGCAGGACCAAGTATATTTAGTGTAAATGTAGGCTTTGAATACATAATGGAGTGGGCAAATAATTTTCAAATTACAGGTTGTTTGCAAAATAATAATTCACTAATCATGGCATTTGGTTGGTTGCATGGTATTTCTTTCTCCTGCTCCCTAAAATGTACGTCTTCCACTACATATACACAGAACTTTTGAGCTTCACAAACACTTTTGTGAGTTCTAGAGCTTGTTCCAATATTCTCAAGTAATCAGTATTATGTCCCCAAGAATAGTAGCAAATCAAATTTATGTAATTTGCAAATATGTTTGAGAATGTGCTTTTTCCTCCCATTATTCCACCGATGCTAATATTTACTCTATATTGAGATAAATGATGTTGGATTGTGCCATATACAGGGCATATAAAATGCCCCAAATTAGTTTAGTTTCCAAGTGGCTGGGTTATTTCTACACTAGCAAATTTGCACAAGTGTGACCTTTATAGGTGGTGGTTTCTCTGGGCTATATTTAATAACCTGTCATAGCAACACTTCTGGCCTGTGCCGGTTACAGTGATTTCATTTATATCCATTTCTAAATAATATTAAAAGGTTTTCATGATATAGCCATGGAGATCACAAATAAAAAAACAAACAGTAATAGTAGGTAGATGGAACAGCACTGCAATCCCCAGTAACAGGTCAGTCTCATTCAAGGTAGCGTTGTGGCAGCCCTCAACACGAGGAATTACCTAGATACAGGAATGCAGCTGGCAAATGCACAGCTACAGTGATCACAGCTAGCTTTTAACTTTATTTTTCAGTTGATGAATGTTAGTGCACACAAAATAAAACCTTGGTAATTAAGCTTAATGACAACAAGAGTTGGTCAAGTTTTCTCTTGCAAGTGTGCCTGTACAGCTCAATCCTGATCTGCAGCACCATCAGTTGTTTGAGTCCTTGGTCTGTCCAGAATTTTTGCCAATGTACCTTGGTCCTTATCTCCAGTACCTCCTGTTATTCCAGTACTATGCTTCTCTAAAATACAGGGTGGTGTTAATACCCAATTGGATAAATGCTCTATGGGCACTTGATAAAGGAGAATAAATTCATCTCATTTGTGACCAAAATTCATGTCTGTTTTACTTGGTTGACTAACTTATTGCTAAGACTTAATGGCTGATAATGTTCCCATGCGTGGGAAATGCAGATTGTGGGTGAGTTAAATACAGACAGTGAGTGGGTTACATACATTCTGTTTAGATCCCTTGCTTTTCAGCTCTGATGCTGTATGAAATCTGGCTTCTACAAAGCATGAGAAATAATATGCATGCAATATTAATGCTGGGTATCTCAAAATGTTTTCACTTTCTAGGTTTGGATAGGAAATGGCATGCAGAAACTGGTTCATTAGGTTTAACAGAGGTCAGCCTCTAGCAGTTTTGATTATCAATTTGATTTGTCATTTTCAGACCACCCATTTTTTAGAAAAAATTCCCAACCAGCTCTCATGTTGGGACTTGTCGTCTTAATCTTTAAATTGCTTTGAGGTCTTCAGATTGAAGGTGCTATATAAATGCCAAGTTACTATTAATTATTCACATATTGATTAAGAGTCTCTGAAAATTGCTTTTATGATTTATTTGTTGTGTAATAAAAAGGGTCATAAAATATTTGTGGCAAAAACAGATGTTGGTCCTTTAATTTCTTTACACTGCACCTCATCTGACAGTTTGTCTCATGACTGTGCTTTGACAACTACCCCATCTTCTTGTGGACAAGTTGCCAAAAGGTTCAGTAGAAGACTGCAAGTTCCACAGGAAGGGACAACCTTTTGACAGGCCCATTTAAGTGGATCTGTTAACTATACAGAGGCAGTGTACCCAGTGTGTATGTGTTCTGTCTTCAGGACTGCATTTTTTGACCTATATGTCTGACCAAATAGATCAGCATTCTGGGAAACAGAGATGGAAGCTTTTATGTTTGCATTTTGGTGTGAACATTACGGGTGAAGTTGTAGCCCCACTGAAGACAATGGGAGTTTTGCTATTGAACTCAGTAGGGCCAGGATTTCACCCCTGGTGTCCACTCAGAAGACGTATGCCTCTAGGTAGGGGCTGTAAAGCTCCCATTGATTTCAGTAGTTGAGGATCATGCACTAATTGTCTTTTTAAAATATATAAACAAAGCAAATTGAGTGGCAGGGTCAGTTTAACAGCCCTGGAAGGGAACTCTCATATCCTGTCAAATTGAAAGAGTTCCATCTAGTAGTTAGATCTGGAGACTGGGCATCAGGGTTCCTGAGTTCCTCACTCTGAGACTGTATGACCTCTTGAGCAAGGCATTTACTTGTAATTTTTTTAATGATAAAAATTTATTATTTTCTCAATATATTTTTACAGGAAAAAACAGGAAGAGTAGAGGAAGAATAGGATGGAAAGTTAAAAAGAGATTGTGATTAGAGAACACATTATTACATGGATCCCTTACTGATTAGTTGTGAACTTTAATGATGCTTTGTTAATACACCAAAAATTATTAGTAGGACAGCAAGGGTGTTGAGCAGAGGTGGACAAACTATGGCCCGCAGGCCACATCCGGCCCACGGGACCGTCCTGCCCAGCCCTTGAGTTCCCGGCTGGGGAGGCTAGCCCCCAACCCCTCCCCTACTGTCCCCCCTCACCCGCAGCCTCAGCTCTCCTGTGCCTCCAGCACTCTGGCCTGCCACTCCTGCCCGGCAGTGCAGCAGTGTGGCTGGCTCTGGCCGGGCGCAGGGGCTGTGAGCTCCTGCTGCTCTGAGCGGCATGTTAAGGGAGCGGGGTGTGGGGGGGTGTTGGATAAGGGGCAGGGAGTCCCGGGGGGCAGTCAGGGAACAGGGAGCAGGGACACAGATTCTGGAGAGGGTGGTCAGGGGACAGGGAGCAGGGGGGGTTGGATAGGCATGGGAATCCCAGGAGGTCTGTCAGGGGGTGGGGGTGTGGATAGGGGGCAGAGCAGTCAGGGGAAAGGGAGCAGGGGGGTTGGATAGGGAGTGGGGTCCCGGGGGGGCAGTTATGGGCAGGGGTCCCAGGAGGGGACGGTCAGGGGACAAGTAACAGGGGGGGATGGGTTGGGAGTTCTGAGGGGGTCAGTCAGGGGGCATTACGTGGGAGGGGGCGGATGGGGGCGAGGGCCAGGCTGTTTGGGGAGGCACAGCCTTCCCTACCTGGCCCTCCATACAGTTTCGCAATGCTAGTGTGGCCCTCTGCCCAAAAAGTTTGCCCACCCCTGGTGTTGAGACATGTCGGCCTCTTAAGCATTGATTTCTTGGGGGTGTAATTAATGAAAGGTAGTTACATACTTAGATCACCACTACAAGATTCTCATCTTTGAGTTAGCCATTTTTTTCACAATGAAGAGTTCCTGAAAATTTGCAATCAGTTTTCCTAGTGGTGGTGTATTGGGGCTTCACCATTCTGCTGCAGTGGCATTTCTAACAGTCAGCATTAGATGTTATAAACAATAGGTTTGATTGTTTTTTTCCCCCCTAGCTTACATTTGTATTGATCCCTAAGGGAGCAAGTAGGGTGGACAGTTTGATTTGTTGTTCTGTTACTTTAGTGCAGCACTTAGTGACTTAGTCCCAAATGTCCCAAATATCTTTGCTTTGAGGCAAAACCAATGCTGAGTAGTCAATGTTGTTCAATTCGTGCAGACTAACAGGTGTTCTATCATCTGGTAGAACTTTTGACTTTGAAGATGTAAAGTGAAAACTGAAGATCTACTGATAGGCTTCAAAGTGGCATGCCACTCTGTCCAACTCAAGTTTGGTTGTGAGTGTTCTCATGTGTCACTTCTGTGAACAACTGGCAGACCAGGAGTAGACAAGACTGGCAGTAGGATCTGGAGATGGGGCCTGAAAGGACCGTGGAAAGCAGTGTGAAGTGACCAGGGAAGAGGCCAAGAAGCAGATTGGAGAAGAGACAGAGGACGGGTGGGATTTCTTTGGTAAAAGATTGCTTGGAAGCCTTGGACCAAGAGGGGTGAGCCCTGCACCAAAGGGGTGAAAGGGTAGTGGTGTTTTGTTTTGTTTTTAGCTTTTTGCTTTTGTTGAACTTTGTTTCACTCCCCTTTGTTTACACCAGAAGGGGAGAGTTTTTGTTGGTTTGGGCCAGGGCTAAACTAAATCCACATCCCAGTGAAGAGGGAAACTCAATGGCTGCACCTGACCAAAGAGCGGCAAGATAGTAGCTCGGTACAGTCATTGGGCCAAATGTAACTCAGTGTACACCCCAGTGTAACTCCTTTGCTGTCACTAGAATAAAACTGGCCACTGTGCTTTAAGATCTTGGAAGGGGGCTGTAGGAGTTTGCAGCCATCCTCATTTTTTCCCCAGAGCAAGCAGTGGACTCTGCAGCTGAATCTCAAAACGGGTCTCTTGTGGTCTGTGAACAGCAGACCTGCTTGATGAGCTGGAGAGAAACCTCCCTTTTACTGAGCAGGTAGGAGCTGTGCTCAGAGTGTCTCAGCTGGAAGTCACTCTGGTCATTTAATGCAAAGTTCTAACTGGTATTTATGGCAATGGAGTCCGTCCGCCTGTGGGCTCCGGACTGGGTTTTACTAGCTATCAACATTAGCTCTCAGCTAAAAGAACTATCTTCAATTTATTTTTGAGGTGGGAGGATTATGTAATGATTTTGTTCTCCAGCTATCTGAACCATGGCCCTCTCGTGAGCAGAACCGCTTTTACAGAACTGCATGATGGTTTTGTGGTATGTGGATGACTGAGCATGTTGAAACTGCGCTGCTAAGCATTATGGAGGAAAAGAAATGTTACCAGCTACAGAACCAGAACTTGAGCTGGTCAAATTTCACTACCAGCATATTGGCTTCAGTGGAGTTATACTAGAAAAGAACTGGGCCATGGTGTTTAATTCTTAGCAGTTTGACTATCTGCTCTCAAGGATTGCTGACCCTGAAAGATACCATCAAGAGATATTACTTATACTGTTCCTCTGCCCTGTCATTTGCAATATATTGCAACTGAAATACCTCCCTGAAAATGTCTTCTCCTCATGTCTTGGGTGCAGTCGAACCATTCAGACAAACACTCCCAGACCTCCTTTCCAAATCACTGTACAG
Organism: Dermochelys coriacea; assembly: GCF_009764565.3. Classification (NCBI taxonomy): domain Eukaryota; kingdom Metazoa; phylum Chordata; order Testudines; family Dermochelyidae; genus Dermochelys; species Dermochelys coriacea. The sequence continues at coordinate 91,066,475 of NC_050073.1, read as the reverse complement.
TAAGCTGCGTGAATGGGGGCTGGGAAGAGACCCTGTTGGTTGGGGTTGTTGTCTATTCACAGTCAAAGCATCTGGGGTATCACTGCAGAGGGTGGAACTTTTGCAAGATACACTCAGCAGGTTTGTACTTTTTTTCCCCTCCTAAACACAGACCCATGATTGTGACCTCTCCAATTTGACTTAATTGACCAAGTCTCTGAATGGAGGCAGCTGCCTTGGTCTACCACACTGTATATATGTGTGTTCAGAGTTTGGCACCAACCTATTTATATTCACTTTTTTTTCCCAAAGCAGATTGCAAAGACACCCTTCATTCAATCCAGTCAATTGGTTTGAAAGTGCCTGGAGCTAAAACTGATTGAGAGAGGCACAGGCTTTTTGGACTGCTGCTCCAAGCAGCTGGAATAAGCTCTTCCACCACATTGAAACAGGCGCCAACCCTGAACTTTTAATTCTTTGTCTTCAGAAACCCTGTCAGAGTTAAAGGAATTGAAACTGAGACTGCTCAGTGTTGTAATCTGCTGATTTTGGATGGTGTCTTAAATATTTTTGTTTGTGTCTGCATGAAATATGCTGGAGTCAGATGTATGATTGCTGGTAAAACAGTGAGTCAGTGGCAGGGATGGGAATAAAACCTCAGATTTCTGAATCCCAGCCCACTGCTCTAACTACTGTGACACATTGTTTCTCCCTATCTTTGTTGTTACCTTGAGAGTAGCATGTCCAGGAATAAACATCCAGATCAACAAGGTGGATAAAATAATAGGAAAAGAAATTTGTAACTTAAATATTTCTGCTCTTTGCTTCTCTGCCTCTCTGTCAGGCTCTGAGAAGTTGAGGATTCCACGGTAAAATTTTCAAAAGTGTCTGGCAACTTAGTCAAAGTCCCATTTTCAAATGTGACTTAGGCACTTCAGAGCCTAAATCTCATTGAAAGTCAGTTGGATTTAGGTGCTTTCAAAAACTTTCCCCCATAACTGATATATAGAAGCTCGGCCAATACTAAGTTTTCAGGGAAGGCACTTTGCCTTCCCACATGTCTAGTTGCCTAGTGCACAATTAGCTCTGTATACATAACGTTGATTACTAAAATGAAATAGGTGTTAAAGGAGAATGGGTCTGATCCTTTCCTGCAATAAGAGTTCAAGGAATCTTCAAGGCCAAATGAGCCTTTCTTCAATTTTAACTTTGATTTTATGATGTTGTCTCCCCTACAGTGGAGAGAGAATACAGCACTTATGCCATAAGTCAGCTCCAAGGTCTTAGATTTGAATTAAGGGAAATGAACTTTGCAGTTAAATATGGCCTATCAGCTCCTAAAACTGTAGTCTAGAATGGCGTTCATGTCCAGCCATTTGGAAGGCAGTATGTTCTGTTATCTAAGGGACTGAGAATCGGGAGAGCTGGGTTCTATCCAGGACTCTGCCACTGACTTGTCATGGTGGCCTTCCCCACTCAATGCCACAGTTTCCTGATCTGTAAATGGATATAATGACACCCATCTTTGTAAAGTGCTTTGATAGCATCAGATAAAAAGTGCAGTATAAATACAAAGTATTTTATTACTAGGCATTCAGAATGCCCAAATTACTGCTAAATGCATTTTTACCAGTTTATCCTATTGAATAAACCACTAATTGTGGGTCTGCCATTGGAAATCAATGACTGTGCAGCTTTAGTAGTAATAAAAGGCAGCAGGTTTTCTTTCTCAAGGCAAGTGAAAGTTGAATAAATTCTCTCTGAAGCAGGGAGCTGCAAAGTGCTTTCCCACAACCACTTTCCTTTTCCTCTGGTAACTTCATCCTCCAAGTACGAAGACTGATACGAAGGGGTTGGTCAGGTGACTTTTTCTGTATTTTCAAAATGTGGAATTTTAAAAGATGAAGTCGCATTCTTGGATCTTGTTTGAAAACTGGAATTTCCCCCTGCCCCTGCAAGAAGTCATGGGGGGCGGGGGGAGGAGTTTGAGTTTTAGAAGATTTTGTGGGTGTGTGAGTGTGCATATTTCATAGCACTTGGCTCGAGCCAAGCATAAGACAGGTGGTCGTCAGAGGCTTCTCCTATCCATGTCTTTCTGTGAGTTGCAACAGCCCTCCTAACCAAGGGTCTACTCCCTTCTGTGAGGGCACCTGACCAGCAGAGCACCCCCTCCTATTCCACTTCCAGTCCTCTCCTGAACAGTGACTATCTACTTCAGCAATAATGCTCTGTGATGGGAGCAATTGACCAACAGTTATTTTTAATCATTTTGTCTTATGACACATGCTGATCTTTCAGACCATGGACAAACTTAACAATATGATTTTAAAAGAACAGATTGGCACAGTGCTTACCAGCATGCTCTCCCTCCTCCACCCACTGAACAACCAAAGATCAGGACTGACAGCTGAATGTACAGATGAACCTGAATGTATAACTGAGCTCTAGCACCAAGTGGCATTTGCCAGCATCCTGGATGCTTCACAATTGGGCTCCAGCATGGAGATATCCCTCACCAGACTAAAAGACACGTTCCTCCTGGCAGTGGGTAGAAGCCACATCTCAATGCTTATGCTCCTTAACCTCCCTGCAGCGTTTGACACAGCTGAGCACTTAGTGCTGCTGACGTTCTCACGTGATGTAGGTGGTGCAGCACTACCTTGGCTCCAGTCATTCCCTCCAGACAGGAGCCAGAGCAACTGATCCACTTTCCCCCAAAACCCTCAGTTGTATAATCTCATAGTGATCTGTGCTGCCACCATTCCCCTCCTCTCTCCAATATCTACATGAGAGCATGTTGGTAGATGGTAAGACACCATGAGTTCCTCTGCCAATGGTGCACCAATAACACCCAGTATATATACCCCTTACCACAGTCACAACCAACACCATTACAAAGATCTCACAGTGCCTTTAAGAAGATCAGCACATGGTAAAGAGCAGCTGGCTCAGACTGAACAAGGGTAAGACCAAAATGGTAAGGGTCAGAAAGGGGAAATGTTTAGAAGTAGCTAGGACACTGTTCTCCCCTTCCATCAAAGGTGTCTGTCCTCATTTATCAAAGCAATGAAAGTCTTTGGGTCCTGTTCTACTCACCACTTAGCCTAGGAGACCAGATAGAATCAATGGCAAAAAATTCTGCCTTCTGCCTGCATTTTACTAGGAAATTTTTCGCCTTCTTCCCAACTGAGGATCTTGCAACCGTGTGTCCACAATAGGCCTTTTTGGAAACATTTCCCTTTGTTACTAACACCCATGCAGCCTCATGTCCACCATATTCACTTTGTCAGGTTACAGCAACACTCATGCAAAGGATCATACAACAGTGATAAAATGGGTGTGTTTTTTGTTTTCTACTGTGTGTGAATTTGATTTAGATTTTTTCTAACTACAAATAAAATATTTCCCATGAGGCTGTTCCTTTAAAAGCAAACTTAGCCCCATCTTTTTCATACGGTTGCTCTTTGTTCCCTTGAAATGGTGGTGGTCAGGATAAACCCACACCACCATCGAGCCTGATCTTTCTGTATTTAAGCTATCTAAAATAGAGAGTAAAAATAAACAAGTTATTTGTAGATTGCCCCTGGAGGGTGGCAATATCCAAGCATCATGCTAAATTGCATAATCGTACTTGGCTCTCCCAGACACTAGAGGGTGGGGAAAGACTAATTAGGTCTTCGAGTCATTCCCTCTGCCAAGGCAGGCTTGTTCTCTGCAGGACAATTTCTAGTGTTTTCATCCTATCTAGCTTTAAACAATTCTAGAAATGGGGCATCCACTAATTCCTTTGGGAGACCATTCCACTTTCTACAGTCTCATCTGTACACAGTTTTCAAATGATTTTCTCTTCCTTCTAGCAAGACTCCTGTTTAAATGCAGTTTCTCTAGGAAGATGTTAACATGGGTTAAAAGCTGTGTGTAGATACAATCTAACTGTTGGATTCAAACAGGATATGGTTTCCTTGCTCAATAGTCTAGGCCTCCCTTTGTAGCCAGAACTCTACCCAGAAAGCTCTCTTAGCTTTAACACAGGATCATGCTACAAGTGCTTTTCTAGCTGTCCAAGATTTTCTGCTGCCCTCTCTGGCTGTATAAGGATCGATGGAACTAGAATCCAGAGTTCTAGGGCCTAAAAGGGCTGACAGGCCCACATTGCCACCAGGAGAGTAGACAGAACCCCACCCAGGGAATACTGTGGATTTAGAGCACAGCAAGAAGTACCACCCAAAAGGTCCAGAGCGACAGTACGCTGTGGCTCCTAGTGCACTATTTAATCCTGGAGGGTGGCCCAGCAAGTTATCTGGTCACCCACATAGATAGGGTCCTACCAAATTCATGAACATGAAAAATGCGTCACAGACCATGAAATCTGGTCTCCCTCATGAAATCTGGCTATTGCAGAGGGGTTGCGGTTTTGCCACCTTTATTTCTGTGCTGCCTTCAAAGCTGGGCGCCCGTTGAGCAGTGGCTGCTGGCCTGGCACCCAGCTGTGAAGGCAGCACTGCCACCAGCAGCAGTGCAGAAGTGAGTATGGGGGGGTTGTCATTTTTGTGCGGCCTCCAGCTGCTAGTCCCAGCAGGGCTGCAGGGGGATGGGACTTCATCTTCCTCTGCACAGGCTACTCCTGGGGCTGGATCAGACCCACCTCCAGGGGCAGTGCAGAAGTAAGGGTGGCAATACCATACCATGCCACCCTCACTTCTGCATGGCTGCTAGCGGTGGCTTTGCCTTCAGAGCTGGACACCCGGCCAGCAGCGGCCACTCTCCAGCCACCCATCTCTGAAGGCAGCGTCACTGCCAGCAGCAGCGCAGAAGTAAGAATAGCAATTCCGTGACCCCCCTACAATAGCCTTGCAATCCTCCTGCCTACTCCTGTTTGGGTCAGGACCCGCACAGTTATAACACTGTGAAATTTAAGATTTTTGAAATCCTATGACAGTGAAATTTACCAAAATGGACTGTGAATTTGGTAGGGCCCTACACATAGATTTCTGACCTGCTGTAACTCCCAACTACACCTTGTCTTCTGATCTCCAGGTTCTGATATCAGCTTTACTCTGACTCTGGCCTTCTGATTCCAGACCGGTACAACACCTGTTCTTGGGTCTGTTGAGCTTGGCTCTGGCGATTCCTCCAACCCCTGCTCATGGACTGCCATCTTGCAGCTGTCCTTGACACGTAGACTCCAGCTCAGCTGTGACTGCTAGGCCAGACTACCTAAGTCCCAGCCCCTTACAGTCTGCTTCTGTGGTGTTTCTTGTCCCTTTATCTGCTTATGCACAGCTCCAACAAATCAATACTGAGACCGCTACATTTTCATTCATTTCCTAGTGAAACAGACCTTGCATATGACTGTGTTTTCAGTGGTGGTTCCTATTGTTTTAACTATGTTACTCCAACAGGAGCTTAACTGCTTCTTACATTTAGCCTGAATGAAGGACGACTGTTACATCCACCAGCTTCAACGAAGTTTAACCCAACCCCCACCAAAGAAACTGATCCAGACAATCTGTGCCACAGGCAAAACTTCAGTGTGTCTTCCCCTCCTCATAGGCCTAGGGTGGGAGATTTGGCTTGGCTGTCCCTCCATCATGGCAGAGGGCCAGCTGCGCCAAATGTGAGTGGTGGTGTAACCCATGGGCAGGTCACAATGCCATTTACTCAAACTTGGCCTAGCTGTGCCTCTGTAAGGATGGAGAGCCAGCTGGGTCAAATCTGCCACCCCAGGCAACTGCCTTGTTTGCCTATAGCTAAAGTGGTGCCTGACCTCCACCATAATGATAGCATGAACTTTACTAGTATTCAAAAGATACAGCTCCTGATTTGGCTTATGTAATTGAAGCCAGTCTTGGAGTGTGGGAGGAATTGTGCTGTCTTCCCTATTTGCTGATGGAGTTGATGTTTCAGCTTCAAATGCAATGCTTAATCCTAGCTTTAAAAAACCAGAAGGCAGTAGTTTCTTTTGAGATGTAAATGCAGTGCCAGAATGTTATTGGCTGACAGAGCAGCACTTCATTCTAGTTATAAAAGCAGGGAGATTTTAGTCTAGAAAGATGCGTCTCTTTAACAACCACATTCTGGCAAACATTTATGAGCCCATCATGTTCATTTTCCCATTTCCTGTCTTATTACTGCTAGTTACTAAGAAATTTGGAAGCATAATGATGCTTCTTGCTTTCTGATCTCCATTCTCCTCTTGCCAGCTTTATTTAAGGATGCCACCATCTAGTGTCTGACATGCAGACAATTCTGTGGTGAGTAACTACGGTACATCGTGCATTGTCTTCTTACCTCACTGAATGGATCAGGGGAGAGAAGGTAGCATGTTAAACAGAAGAGAGACCTTGGTAATCAACATGAGGGCAAGCGAAATACAGGAGTAGTTTAGTAGGATTTAGCAAATGGAATACATCTGGTTAAGATTTTCTGAGGATAACTTTTGGGCTCTAAAGCTCACCTTCATTTCTCAGACTTTCTATACTTAGGGTACATCTACACTGAAAAGTGTCCCCTCTCCCCCCCCGCCCACACACACACACAAACACACACACAGGGCAGTGAGTCTTTGAGACCAGGTCAATTGACTCAGGCTCACACTACAGGACTAAAAATAGCAATGTAGACATTCCCATCTGGGCTGGAGCTTGGGCTCTCAGGGTATGTCTACACTGCAATTAAAAACCCTGATTTTGGTTTGTGGAGCTCATGCTAAGAAGCTGTTTAATTGTGGTGTGGACATCCAAGCTTGGGCTGGAGCCCAGGCCCTAGGACCCTGTGACGTGGGAGGGTCCCAGAGTTTGGGCTGCAGCCTGAGCCCAAATGTCTACACCACAATTAAAGAGGCCCTCAGCCCAGGCCCCGTGAGCCCTTGTCAGATGGCACAGACCGGCCGTGGGTGTCTAATTGCAGTGTAGACATACCCTAAGACTGGGTGACCAGATAGCAAGCATGAAAAATAGGGACAGAGGGCAGGGGGTAATAGGAGCCTGTGTAAGACAAAGCCCCAAATATCAGGACTGATAAAATCCAGACATCTGGTCACCCTACCTAAGACCCTCCCCATTCTGGGTTTCAGAGCCGGAGCTCCAGCCTGAGGGGGAACAATCACCTACACTGCTATTTTTAGCCCTGTAGCATTAGCCCAAGTCAGTTGAACTCTGAGACTCGCTGCCATGGGATGGCGGGGGTGGGGAGGTGGGGGTTGCTGTGCTGACGTACCCTAAGACACAGAATGTAAAATTTTCAGAGGCTGCAGAGACATAATAAACTATTTTGGGGATTTTCAAAAAACAGATGCCCAAACTGAAGTATTCAATTAGAGGCTGCTTTTGAAAAATTTGGCCATAGATGTCTTATAACTTTGTTTTCCTAAAGTTTTATAGGAAAGGCTACAAGCAATCCCTTTGTAAAGCCAGCTGCCTTCTGAGTTTACCAGTGCAGTTGTGTCCAGACATGCAGCTACTGACTCCCAGCTCTGCAATTAATTCACCATCCTAGCAGGACAAGTTAGACTCTTTCAATTCAAAGTGGGTGCAGGGCAGGGAACATATGTGCAGCTTGTAACAATGGTATCTGGAAGCCCTGGGTCTGGAAACAGATGTAGAATTATGTCTCATGGTGGCCTTGAGAGAGCAAGTGGAAGTTACTAACCACACCTTATGGTCTCAGTGTATTCAGACTGCTGGTTGCCTACTATTAACTTCTTGTGAAACACAGACTTTTCAGGTAGAACAGCAATTTCCCTAGTTTCTCTATACAAAGTATTCAAAATTAATCTAGGCCTGTAGAATTCAGGACCTTATGTAGGTGTTGTCTGCAGCCTAACCTTGGTATATATCACAAGCTGTTTTTTTATTTATTTTTTCCTATCTCTGGCATGGTGAAGTAATTGTTCACAGAAATGGGCTGTTAAATAACTTAGTCCATTCTTCCCTCACCCCATCAATATAGAAGTGTTCCCTACTGTATTTCTTCTAGTGCTCCAGTCTAGTTCTGAAGCCCTCTGAACACCATCTAATGTGCTTCTCTTTAGTAATTAGGCCCCCATAACTGAATATAGCTTTTTTTCATATGCAGTCACAGCTAGAGGCATATAGAGACAGGCTCTTGCCTCCTGGATTTTCTAAATATTACTTATACCATTTTCAGGAGAGACCCTTTGGCTGCATCTCTTGTCAGAAATAGAGCCGTTTCAGTGGCAGATATATGTGATATTATGGGTTGGGGGAACAGCAGCTGCTGACCTTTTTTATCTTTGCTTTGACACAGGTATCCCTGAGAGAAACCCTTATTTATCACTCTCTTAAACACATGGCACTTGAAGACTCTCTTCTTACTGTCACTCAGTAAGATGGAAAGATTCTGAACTCGAGCTCCCATGTGAGGTTTAATTGAAAAGATTTTCCTGTGGTCAGAGGAATAAGTACAGTACTGAGAATCATCCTCCAGGGCTCTAATCCTGGCTCTGCAACTGACTTGCTGTGTGACACTGGACAAATCACCTCTCCTGTCTGGGTATAACCAAATTGGCCTATCTCAGCCAGGTGTTGAGAGGATTAACTCATGTTTGTGAAGCAATTTAAAGATGATACAATATTCTTAGTACTGTTATTAGCTAGGTAGCAAACTGAAGGGGGTACAGCCTGCTCTTGCTCCCAATGAAGTCAGTGGGAGTTTTGCAAATGACTTCAGTTCTGTTTACAATGTGCCTTATGTCTTCGCTGCACATCATTTGCTTTCACACTAATGGGAGTTGCATTAAATGGAGACTGTACCTCTAAGGCCAGGGCTCAAAGTAGGGAAATTCATGTAACAATGCAGTGCACATGTGAATCAGAGAATCGGTAAAGCTAGAGAATGCCCTGAAGAATTGGTCTGACCAGCAGTTGGATCAGGGGCAGTTGGCTGTAATTAAGTTATGTATTTATTGAAACAATAAGTCATGAATACAACACTTAAAACAATTGTACATATTATTATATTCTTCTCCCCTCCCCTACACATACCACTTGTAGACTTAGATTTTAAGCTTTTCAGAGCAGGAACAGTGCCTTCCTAAGCATTTGTACATGCCTAGCACAATGAGACCCCAATCCTGAATACAGCCTTTGATTGCTACCACAGGATAAATAATAATCAGAACCTCTAGCTTCATTTTTTCTTGTTTTCTCTCAAACTTTATTTCTTCCGATTTCTGTTTCACTCCCCCCTTGCATCACTTTTATCTTGCCCAGTTGATGCAGTTGGCGGGGAGGGAGCAGGGGGATTGTATTTAATTTTTGGTGTAAATTTCCAGTGTGGAGCTTGTTTAATAATCAGGAGGAGGTGATGTGCTCAGCTGGTTGTTGGTTCGTGCTGCAGGCCAAGGAGGGAGGAGCTCAGGCTTACTTGGAGAATTGTCTGAGGGAGCTACCGCTTTACGGTTCACACAATTATATTAGAACTATTTCATCTGCAAAGGTTTATTAAGGGGACACAGTCAAGATAAAAATGATATGTTTTTTCGTGGAGTCATCCCTGATGTTACTAACATTTTGGATTATTACTGCTAAAAGAATGTCAGAATCCAATTCCCTTTTTACTATAACTGCAGTTTGTTTACTTTTTTGCATCTCACTCATCTTGGGACAGTGAAACTACCTAGTCAGTTTACCTTTCAGTTTCTAGTTAGTTTCACTTTCTGGTTCTCCTACACTAGCTCAAAGCTCTTAATTTAGGGTCTCCAGAAATGCATGGGAATTATTATGATTTTTTGGTGTATTTTAATACCATTCTACAGATTGCAGGTACTCTGCAGCACAGGCCCCCTTATAAGACAATACATTTACAATTACTTTGTTTTAAAATTTAACAAAAAACCTTTCTATTAATATTAAGTTTGAAAAACAAAGCCTAAGTTTGAATCCTAAACTACTTGACTGCGTCTGTCTCTTTTAAATACACAGTGCAGATGAAATCAAAAAGACATATCTGACTTGATCCTGCATGTGATACAATAGATTCTGTCTCCACAACCTCAGAGTCCATTGATGTGGGTCCAAGTGGGAAAGTCCAAGCAAAGAATTCTAAATGGCAACTATCAGCAGAGCTCAGCTGCTTCCATTGAGTACAGGTTAGATATCATGAGGATCCATGCCTGGAATGGCTTTTTCCTCTCATCACTAATTAAATGGTTAATTATCTAAAAATGTAAAATGTCTCATAAGTGCTATGGAATATTATTATTGTTTTTTTTATTTGTGTCACAATGGTGTCTAGAAATCCCAAACAAGACCAGACTTTCATTATGCTAGGTGTGGTACATATACATATTGGGAAACTGAGGCATATGGGGTATGCTAATTGACTTCCCCAAGGTTGCACATGAAATCTCTGGCAGAGTTGGGAATAACCATTAAACTTTATGCATTCACTTAAATGAGCCCACTTGATATTGCAATTGCTTTGTGTGTCCCATAAATGATAACAGGAAGAAACTTAAAGACGAAGCTAAAGAACTCCTAAAGCAGTGTTGACTCATGGTCAAAGCAGGGCACTGGGAGCCAATACTGATGACTGTCTGCCACGGTGTAACCTCTGTTTTTGTTCTGTTCCTGCCCCTGTAGAATCATAACACATTCTATTGACCAAGTATTACATTCAATGTGAAAGTTTTTTTTTAAGAACACTCCATGAGAGGCTCATTCAAATAACAGCACCTGCGAAGCATTTCCACTAATTTCCTAACTATATGTAGGGAACTAGTTGTGCTAAAAGGTGTGTCTCCATCTCCTATTACTAGGACTGTATGAAATAGCTGCCTTGCTTTAATCAGAGTCCACTGTGGGACAGCTAGGATCCATTTGTTCCTTTACTGCTCCTAGACACTTAGAATTCCTTTCCAGAGAAATATCTGTAGAAGAGCTCTGGAGTGGGGGAGGAAAGTGCGAAGATTCCCTTGAACAATGTCTCCTTCATCATTTCAAGGGTAGGAGTGTTTGCCCTCCTGAGAAATGGGTGATGATTCTGCCCCCAAACCAAATGGATCCCCAAGATATATGCATAGGCTCTGTCCTTGGACCCACAGCACCTCCCAGCTAGCTGAATGCATGGCTCCTTAGGGGCTCCTCTCAACATGGCTGTTCTTTTTACAGGAGGCTTTTCCATGTGGAAGGATGGTGGTAAAGGTAACGCTGTATTGTCTTTTCCAAGTAATCAGCACAAAAATAATCACCCTCCCATATCCCATAATTCAAAGCTATGGGCGTTGATCAAAGGGAGCAAGTGTTTCGTTCAGCAGGCTGTATTGTCTGAAGCAGCCTTTAAATTCCTAGCAGAGTCAAAATTCTGTCTTTGCATCTTTTTCTCCCCACCACAGACAGACACACTCACACATCCCCAGATCACCTCCAAACCAGAAAGCCCCGAGATGTTACAGTCCATTCAATCTGATTTTCAATAGTTAAATCTTATTTTTCCCAGAGAAGTCAATGGCATTAGTCAGAATAACAAAGCAGCAGTCTCTGCATCATTTACCAAACGAACTAGGAACTGTGCAGAAAGTCCCAATAGCACCAGAGCCCTAAAACTGGAACGTGCCCAATGGTGCATTTCAAGGCCTCTCAGTACACTGTAAAGATTCCCTCCCAGAAATTGCTAGTTTCTTAACATCTGTTTTAAGATGCAATAGCTGCTCTATAGCTTTCCAAATGCAGAGCCCCTGACTCAACAATTTAGGGGACCACTCTGCTTTGTCTCTCTTTCTTAGGAATTTCTCATGTGACCACCACCACCGCAGACCTTGAGTACAGGTCATCCCCCGGTTCCAAATTTGAGAATCATTTGAGGGGTACCATGACAGTGCAGCAATGGGGAACTTCAGAAAAATTCTGGAGCAAAAAGTCAAGCCTCCAGCATAGCATTATGAGAGAGAGAGAGAGAGAGTGTGTGGACTGCTGAGAAACTCCATAGTAAACTGATCTTCCTGCCTCCTTCCAGAGGTCTTCCGTGGACACTTGAAAAATGTGATCTTGTGGGCTCCGAGTGTGCTAAGAGCCAGATAAATTGTTTTGTTTGTTCATTTCCTGTCATTTCAGGGTTCCTTCAGGACTTTCTCAGTGAGAATAGGGAGAGGTCAGTGTTCTGTTATTTAGAAAGACTCCAATTACAGATATTTAAACAAGCCAAAAGCAAACAGCTTAACAGGTCAGATGGGGAAAGCAAAATATCAAAGTCATCTTCTCCTTCCCTCCCTCTCTCTGAGGGAAACCAGAGACCCTGTGACCCTAAACATCTGATTTCCCCACACACACACACACCCCACCGGTTTACCTCTTTGTTTAGCGCTGTCCGCGGTTTCCTCATAAGAGAGCCCATTGTGGGGTTGGTGGGAAGAGGGGGCAAGAGGTGTCTGCCCTCACTACGGGAATGAAGAGACCCTACCACTGGTGGGGTGGGAGAATAGATCTGGGCTCAGCTGCAGTTGTTTCCATGTCAGGAGAGAGGGAGCTGCATAAGGAAAGAGAGGGTATGGGTGTTGAGCTGTAAGGGGAGCAGCCTTGCTTACATAAGAGAGCACTGAAAGGCTCTGGATGTAGAAGCTATAGTTACAAATTAAGACTCTGGCTGTAGGGAGCCTTACTCCTTTTGTGGGAAGCCTTGTATTTTGTATAATGACAGGTTTCAGAGTAGCAGCCGTGTTAGTCTGTATTCGCAAAAAGAAAAGGAGTACTTGTGGCACCTTAGAGACTAACAAATTTATTTGAGCATAAGCTTTCGTGAGCTACAGCTCACTTCATCGATGTGCATTCGATGAAGTGAGCTGTAGCTCATGAAAGTTTATGCTCAAATAAATTTGTTAGTCTCTAAGGTGCCACAAGTATTCCTTTTCTTCTTGTATTTTGTGTTGGACTTTAGTTATAGGGGGCTGTTTTCAGTCTACAGCAGGTAGGCAATAAGCTTAGACCCGTCAATTCCCACCGTGACCAGGGACTGGGATGACCATTCTGTGACTGAGAGGTTGCTCTTCTGAGTTTTCAGCTCTTCCATACAGGCCTTATTTGCTGCCCTTGTGGAACTGAACTGGATAAAAATGGAATTAGCATATTATTATTGTTATTTGTATTATTGTAGCACATAGAAAACTACTGTGCTAGGCACTATACAAACAAAGTTAGATCTAGAGCACTGGTTCTCAACCTTGTTGGGCTCAGGATCCATTTGTAAACCCTGATAACCTGTCATGACCCAGTAATAGCTTTAGGGCAAAAAACATCCGTCTTACTACTTACCCACAATATAGACACATTAATGTAATAAGCACTAAATAAGTGCACCCTGTGGACCATCTTGGCAGTTTCTGTCCTCCAGACCTTGCTGGGCTCAGCTCCCTCCTCCAGGCATGGGGGCTCAGCACCAATCAGATTTGGCCCAACCACTCATCTGTCATGATGATGGGCAGGCCGGCCAGGCCAAGTTTGAGTGAGTGGCCTTACAAGCCTGATGCATGGGGACCCTCCTCTTCCACAGACTTTGTGTGTGACCTTGGGCAAGTCACCTCACCTCTCTGTGCCTAAGTTTCCCATCTTTAAAATGGGCAAAGTACCCTACCTAATAGGGGCGTTATGAGGACAATTGCATTAAAGATTGTGAGGTGCTCAGATACTTTGGTGATGGAGGCCATATAAGTATCTAAGATAGACAGAATTTAAAAAATCCATTTAAAATTCATTATTACTGGTTCTGTCTCTTCTCAAACATGAGGACTGCTATATAACCTCTTTCTGTTGTACTAGAGCTGTAGGATATTTAAGATACGGCTACATTGCAAATATTATAGCAGAATTGAAAAACATAAAGGATGTACAATGAATAATGGCTGCCTTTGTTTCAATGCAATATGTTGAAGATGGGCTGAGAACTTTTGGGAAGTGTTTGGATCTGTGGCTTGGGCCCATGGTATTTTGAGGAATTTCTAGGAAATAATATTCCTTCCATTCTCCCCCCACCCCCATCAGCTGCACTATTTTGCATGAAGTGAAGGTAAATTATATTCTCTTGAGCAGGCAACAAAATATAGTCTATTTTATTTGACTTTCAGCAAGAGTTATCCAAATTTCACAGAGCTCTGATAGAGTTGTTCTTGTTGGATAAGCATGAGTAGGTGACAAAGACTTTGAACCCACAAGATGAGAAGTGAGACATTGGGTGATATGCCCCTAAATCATCATGACTTTTGTGGAAAATGGAAAAAGCAATGTTTCAAATGTATTGGATGCAAGTAGAGCCAGTTAGGTTATTTGTTGTGAATCATTTATCTGAGAAACTTGACCATTTCCCCTTCCCCTTTTAAAATTATCTACAAATGGGTAACTTTTACATATTTGCTTCTTTCAGAGTAGCAGCCGTGTTAGTCTGTATTCGCAAAAAGAAAAGGAGTACTTGTGGCACCTTAGAGACTAACAAATTTATTAGAGCATAAGCTTTCGTGAGCTACAGCTCACTTCATCGGATGCATTTCCGATGAAGTGAGCTGTAGCTCACGAAAGCTTATGCTCTAATAAATTTGTTAGTCTCTAAGGTGCCACAAGTACTCCTTTTATATTTGCTTCTTGTTATTGGTGTGGTTAAATGAATCTGTTTGTTTGGGTACGAACTTGTTGCTGTGAGTATTCACTATTTGTGTCATATTACTAATCATCTAGGGCACATGGTGTTGACTGTTTCCTGATTGGTTGGCCTAGGTTTTATAAACAAGGGGACTTCCTCATTATTAAGCATTTCTATGGCATCCAGCATCAGGCTTATGTAGATTTACATAGGCATATGTAGACACATTCCGGATCCCAAACCTTGTGCTCCACTGCAGCTTTACCAGTCAGCTAGGAAACCATATTCAATCATTTGAGGAGCCAAGCTAAATTCATGCTTATTCATAGTTCCACAGGGCTTAGATGCCATAGAAACGGGAGCGTCATAAAAACCTAAGACAGGTAGGGAGTGAATTCACACACCTCTGGAAAACAGAGATAATACACAGGTGTGATGTGACACTTTAAGCCCTATGGAAGAAAATGCTATCCAAGTTGAAAAAAGAAAAGGAGTACTTGTGGCACCTTAGAGACTAACAAATTTATTAGAGCATAAGCTTTCGTGAGCTACAGCTCACTATCCAAGTTGAAGGCTCCATTCCACTTGCTGCAAGAGGCTGTTTTAAGATGAAAAACTTTTAAAAAATAAAATCACACACAGCTCTCTTTAGAGAGCCTGTGCTGCTTTTTTCTTACGAGTAGGGGTTTGTTACAATGCCCTTGGCCAAACTTATTCCTCCTCCCCATACAGAATAAGTAGTGTTCTGACCCCCTGAGGTGGCTACATTTTGGTGGAACTGTGTATGTAGTTTGTGAAATGTGTTAGTAGCCTTTATTATTAAAATGCTGGGGGTTATTTTTTCAGTTAATTTCTTTAGGTTTTTAAAAAAACAACAAAAACTTTGAGAGACCTAATTACACCCTTTCTTCACTGTTAACAGAATTTCTAATGTGAAAGGGAAAAGCCAGGAAGTGCCAAGGAGATACTGCTCTCCATTGACTGGCATTGACCGTTCTGGGCCTTTCCCACAAGCACGGGTTGAAGATGAGCAGCCTGTCCCAAGCATGACATCACTGGCAAATGTCATTGCTTCCCACCAGTCAGAGTGGGTCTCCTTCAATGATGAGCTGCTCGTGCCGGTTACTTCGCAGGGTAAGTTCCCTCAGATTCCTTTAGAGCACTTTAAGACTTTTTAAAATTAAGCTGGCCCATCTATTGACCCAGGTTTGGTCTCATGAGACCTGCCTTCCAAGTGGGAACAGAGGAGGCCGAGTTACTTCCTACTTCCCCTGCATAATGGAGAGATCTGGGGAAAAATATCAAATGTTATGTATCAAGAAAAATGTTTTATAAATGCCCTTTCATTGGACCCAGTTCTGCCTCAGTTACACAGTTCCCACTGACCACATGGGATGTTTCACCTATTATAACTAAGGGCAAAACTAGGCCTGCTGTGAGATTAAAAGGGGGTGAAGGCTTGTCACTAATGTATAGTTAGTGACAAGCTCAGCAGAGAATGCAACAGGTCTTTGTAAGGTCATTGTCTTTATAATAAACTAATGGCAGCTGCACTAAATCTCTCTATCCCTCTCCTGGTGATTCTCCCCCTAGCATGAACCCTCAGGTCCAAGAGCAGAAACTAAAGTTGCCTCTCATCATTAGCAACCAGTCAGTACAAGTTACATACAAAAATGGGTCCCCAAGTGCTTGAGTTGCCATAGCTAATACAGCGAACATTTTTGATTTCTCTATGCTTATGCTGTTATTTATAAAGGGTTATTTCAGAGGAGACAATCAGCTTTTCAGATGAATCTGGAAGTCAGGTGGAGCTGCTCTCATGGCAGGAACTTTGTTTCTTTCAAGGCCTCCATTAGTGGGTGACCAACAAATGGTCACTATGCTATGAAACCTGTATATGCTGTGTCCCCTCGTTCATGCATGCACCAGCTCTAGTGGTTTAGTGGTGGCTCCTCCCACTCTGGCTCAGTGGGAGGCCATTCCGCCTCACTACATCATGGGGTTCCACCCACAGTCAGGGAATTAGCTGCAGAGTAAGTAGTCTAAGCCTCTAGCCCTTAGGTGGAGCATAGCAAACAAGCTCTCTGCAAGGTCTGGCCCTTAGGAAGGGGCAATAGCAGTCTAGGGTCCCAGGCCCTCAGGCAGGAGCACCAATAGTTATGGGACTCTGGACTACAGTTAGGACAGAGCAGTTGTCAGCCTAGGGTCTCAGGCAGGGGTGCTTTTCTGGCCTTGGAGGCGGGACAGATAAATAGGCAGTCAATTGCCTGACATCTTGGGTCAGGCAGACAAACGCAGGCCTCTTGTCCTAAGTGGAAAGGCTGCCACCTCAGGGGTGAGGTGGCAGGGGGTAGAGGAACACAGGCCCACCTGATTCCACCACGTCCCAGCCCAGGGCCCTAACAGTGGTGAGGCATCCCACCACTGGGTCAGCGGGGAATCCAGCTGCAACACTCCAACCACATTTAAGTAGCCATACAGCTGGACTGGAGTCGGTTGTCTCTGGGGCACTTCCTAGCTTCCCCTTGGGGTGTACCTAGGTCCAGGGGTGTCCTCCATCTCCTCTGGGTAGGTATCCAGCAGCAGCCTCCCGCATTCCTCAGGGTCCAGTTCAGTCAGCAGTGGCAGCAGCTTTGGCCAGTAAGCGTTCTCCTTAGGCTCTAACTCTGGGAGCAGGCAGGAGGTGTCTGTCTCCTCCAGCCACTTTCTCCCAACTGAGCTACAGGATTCAGCCTTTATACTTCCTGTCCCACCCTTGACTTCTGGTAGGTGGGGCAAGCCTGCTCTGGCTCTGCCCACCCTGGTTTAGCAGTTGGCTCCTTCCCCTCTGGCTCTGTGGGAGGCCACTCCACCTCATCACAGAAGTGTTTAAAAAATGTATTCGCTAACTTGTTGTTAAATTATGGTTGACCTGAGCAGGGACTCTAAGGTCAACCACAACCAGCCAACATCTTCTCCCTTCCCAGCCACCCATCCCATCCCCTGTAAGATTTCATACTCCAGTGCAAAGTTTGGCACTGATATTTCTGTATGTTTTGTCTCTACTTTAGGTGGCACCGAAGAGCCTCTGGAAAGGTGTTTTTCCTCCTTCGACACCTCCTCAGAAGAAAACCGTAATGTGGATGGAGAGTTTCAGGACCTCTCACACACTGAGCTGAGTGATGATGTGGACAAGCCTGGGGTGGACTCTGCATCAGTATCTCTGCTTGGGAACCATGTGTGTCCCAAACCTGATCTATCTTCATCTTTCAGTACCTGGGTTCAATTCGAAGATGTGCCATGGACCAGCACTTTACCAGCTCACACACATACAGGTGGGGGAGCTTCATGCAAAGGTCTGTTATATAATACAGCAGGCAGCAGCAAGGGTCTGCACAAATAGCAGATTTTCTTTTTACCCTTCCGTCAGCTCTCTTTAGCTGAAACTGCAAGTTTCCTGCATCCGATGAAGTGAGCTGTAGCTCACGAAAGCTTATGTTCTAATAAATTTGTTAGTCTCTAAGGTGCTACAAGTACTCCTTTTCTTTTTAAGGATACAGACGGCTGCTACCCTGAAACCTGTGCAAGTCATTATTGAGATTAAACACAGTTGATAGTAGCACAGTTTCAAACAGGGCCTATAACTCATCTGTGTCCCTCCTTTCTGTATCAACTACATTCTGTGTTTGATAACTCCTTTGGGAGAGAAACTGGCCATTTGAGACATGATAGGTCAAGGCTGAGCTAAGATTAGCCTGTGGGTTTATCAACAGCAGCACAGAAGATGAAGGGAGAAATGAGTGAAGGGTGAAAGGGTAAATTAAGTCTCCATCTAATCCTTGGCTTCTCCGCTGAGACTTCCAACAAGGTGGTTGGGGTGGGGGAGCCAGAAAGGGAAAGCAGAGGACAATGGCAGTGGTGGTTTTAGTGATAAGGATGCCTGTCCACTTGAAAATGGAATAAGACTGTACCAACTCATGTACAGTAGGCCACCAAACAGCTATCTGATAAATTTTGGGCTACATTCATACTGGTGACCTAGATGTCCACCTTTATCTTCATGATGGGGCTGCTCAGGGCCGTGCCTAGTCGTTTTGGTGCCCTAAACAGCCCTCCGTGGGGGGGGGCAGGCCTCGGGGGGGGAAGGCCTCCGTGGAGGGGGAGGAGCTGTCCTCAGGCCTTCGCAGTGGGGCAGGAGCAGGCTTGGGGGGCAGGGAGGAAACCGCCTCCCAGCACTCACGGGCAGAGTGGAGCGGGTTGGGGCTTCACTTCCTGTCGCTTCACTTCCTGCCGCCCAGTGAGTGCAGGGCGGCCCCAGCCTGCTCTGCTCCCCTGGCTCCCAGCCTTGGGGCTTGGGGGGAACCACCCCCCCACCAGCACTCACCAGCAGCACAGCTGGGGCCGGGTCACTCCACTTACTGCCACCAGTGAGTGCAGGCTCTTCCCCTGCTGCAGTCTGCAGGGGAGTGGGGGCGGGGCTGGGGCAGAGCAGGGGTGGGGGCTTTGGGGAAGGGGTGGAGTTGGAGCAGGAGTGGGGCAGAGCAGGGTGGGAAGAGGTGGGGCTGGGGCAGAGGCCACGGAAAGAGATGGAGCAGGGGCTGGAACAGCAGGCAGCTGCGTAGGGCACCTTTGCATATGGGTAGGGACGGCTCTGGGGCTGCTGCTTTGGTGTTTTCCCTGATACATCATCCCAATGGTTGAATTGCTTCTGCCAATTGTTCCTTTCCTAGTCAGTGTCGGGGGAGAGGACAGCTCATGTAGGTCACTACACTTTGTTATGGACCTGTTAGCTGTCTGGAATGCTGGTAAGAAGGGGCCATAAATGGCCACTTGTTCTAATGCTGGTTCAGAAAAATCAAGGGCTTGTCCATCCCGACACTGCTCCAAGATCCAAGTCTTGGGGTGTGATATTTTCTCCCATCACCTGCCTCAAACTGCTCTGCTGAGCCAATGAGACTGGAGAGTTCAGTCCCATGGAATGCGGGGGGGAACAGCAGAGAACAGGTCAATAAATGGAGCATATGTGGTACAGAGAGTTCAGTGAATAGTGGATGGAGCTTTCCTATCTTTCAAGAAGGGGTGGATAACCCTGTGGTATGCCCCAAGTCAGGGCTGTGAGAGTGGGGGAGATAAGCCGTCTAGAGAATTAGGACAAGTTTCCACCGCAGAGCTCTGTCAGCATAATTCAGCTTGTACTTCACTCCACATGACACTGGGGCATGAGCAGCAAACATGCTATTATTTCAAACTGTCCCATCACTCAGTGACCCCTCGTGGTTCAGGCTTGGCAGCACCGTGTCACCCAGGTGTCCCCCACCCCACCATATCCTCACCTGACTCTACTGCTTCCCCTCTGTAAGGTGCCTTATCCCCACCTATTCTGCAAAGGGAAATCTCCAAAGTTGCTCTGGAAGCCAGCATCACACTTGGCAGAGGAGTAATAAACAGCTTTGTCTGGCTCTGAGATGCCATTCCCGCAAACACCATATTCTGTCTTCCCCCTCCCCAAGGTGGGGAGAGACATGTCTTCTGCTTTCTGCCATTCCCTGGATGTGAGCACACTCCTCTCCTTTTTTCCTCCCCCTCTCCCCAATTTGAAGGCAGGACTGATTGGCAAAGGTGCCTGCTTTTGAGCAACTGAGCTTTAATGTGATTTTAGTCCCTTGTTTTAGAGGTGACTTCCCTGTTGCACCTGCTGCTAGATCCCTGTCCAGATCTGGCTGAGTGGAGCTGGGATCCATGTGAGAATCTGGCTGCTCCTGTTGCCATGTGCATAAAGAAAGATCTGTGAAGGATGTCTCTGCCACTCAGAATGGGCCTGTGTCCTTGGTTCTATAGTCTGTACCACTGCACTCTGTGTTTCTGCATAACTCCACTGTTTCTCCACATCAAGTACTTGTGCCAAGCATTGAATCAGTGTAGTATGAAAGGCAGAGAAAGGCTTGGCTGTGTTGACATAGGCTTTCCTGGGGGAGAGGGAACTGCTGGGCTTGACTGTTATGGTACGCTTTTAGAGCTGGTTTTAAAAAGGGCTTGGCCTCCTCAGCAATGGAGAGATGATCCTATGTCAATTATAATCTAGAGGCTCTGGGCATGGAGAAGATTTCAGTATTGTTTGCAGTCCAGCAGCCTGGAAAGTAGAAGTAAATGATATGCCAGTTCTTGGCAGAACTGTAACGACAAGTTAGTTTCCATCAGTGCTCACTGCTATCTTCCTAGTGCTGCACTTAATGTCTGAGGAAGCACCAAAGCAGCAGAAACAAAGCATGACTCTGAGATAAGTGTTTCATTTTTGTCATAAATTCTCATTGATTTCTTTTGAAGTCTGCATCTAAAGACTCTAAGCTAGATCCTTAGCTGGTGTAATTCATCATAGCTCCACTGACTTCTAGCCTTCTGAATATACAAAATCTTCACGTCAAACGACACAGTCTTCTGAAGGGGGGAGAAGCTACCCAAGGTATAAAGTTGTTGTGGCTGTTCTAACCCATGTGGCCTATTTCTCCCTGCCCCACTTTCCAAGTGTGTATTTTTGGCAGCGGCGCTTCCTGTCTGCTTCTATCTAAATAATCAGAAAAGGAAGGAAGAGACTTACTCAGTCATGTAGGGCTTGGCTACACAGCATGGTACAGTCCATTTGAGGGGTGTGAAATGTAGAGCTCTCTAATGTGCTGCACTCTAACTGCCTTATGTAAACCCTGCTGATGCAAACTAGAAGGTACTTAGTTCATGTTAACATAGTCCTGTTTCAAACGGGTCTATATTAATGCAAACTAGGTACCTTTTAGTACGCGCTAGCAAGGTCTCCACGGGCAGTTAGAATGCAGTAGCTTAGAGCGCTCTACACATCACACCCTTCTAGAGTGCCTTGCCGTGCCATGCAGACAAACCCTTAGTCCTTCTCTCCAGAGTCTGCGCAACTCCTCCACTTGGTTACAGGGTTCACAAAATCACATCACTTCTAGGTCTCTGAGTCATGAAGGCAGCTCATGTCCTATCTCTAACAAAAGCTCCAGCCCTGAGGCTTTCTACTTCAACCTGACACTGTCCCTGCTTTGCTTTCCCCAGGGCTGCTTTTTACATTCCCCCAGCTCTGTCCATTTTTGTGCTCACCCCTAGACCTCCTCCCGAGAAAGCTTCTTTTCCTTATGCCTATTCCCAGGTTTCTAATCATTTCTGGACTCTCTACTCCGGGTGCCCTGAGCTAGGAGAAGCAGTGAAGCTCCTGGTCTCTCCCTGAAGCTCTTCTACAGCCCTCTCCCTCTTCCTAGTGTACTCAGCAGGCAAGCCTACAGCTCCCATCAAGGCTGGGAATTCTGAGAGGTGAAGCTCTACTGTTCCGAGCTGAAGCTGGGAACTGGCTGGGCTGGGCCTGTGGCCTGCTTTACAGGGCCAGCACAACCTGTTAGAGGTGCACAAGCTATCTGGCTTTTCACAAGAAAAGGTAGTTAGACGGGAAAAGAGAATCTGCTACTCGTATTCTCTCCATCTCTCAGGATGCTTCCATTTGTTGGGCTGCAGTGAGTGCTCCGGTAAAGAGAAAAGGGCTTTAAATGTTGCTGGGCCCTGGCATTTCCCATCTTCTCCATGTGGTCCAGTGCTGCATTGACAAAATGGCAGAGAATGCAGATGGGCAATAAATGATATTGAAAACATTTTGAGCAATTGGCAAGATCTCAGCCTTTCTCCTCTTCAGGGCATCTGTCCTTCAGCAGGGCACCTGTGCACAGCCTCAGACCCCTGCTCAGCTAATTGCTGCTCCTGGATTCTGCTTTTAATCTTGGCTGGACAGGAGACTGCACCTTTTCCTCCAGCGTATGGACCTAGCCTAAGTGAGCTGTGCTTTTATCACCTCCATGCTGAATTGTTGCAATGTACCCTAACTTGCTTTGACTATGATGGCCATTCAGAAACTGCAGTTGGTCCATCAGTCCACAGCCCACCCTCAAAGGGGAGCTAACCAAAGGGAGCACATTGCTCTTCTGCTTCTATTCATCATCCACTTCAAGACAGGGGTTCTGATCTTTAGACATGGGCTAGACCCAGTTCCCTTCTCCATGTCTTACCATAGACAGCAGGGACACTGCAGGAGGCAGTCTTTGAAGTGCAGCTCTTGGGACGGGGATGGGGGAGAGGGCAGGATATTTCTTGGGAGATGGCTTTCTGACCTGGTGAACTATCTTTTAACTCCAGTCATGCCACTGGGGGCTCATGTACAAGTCACATCTTTTTATATAGATTCAGCACCAATAAAAGAGTGGTAAACTGGCCAGTGACTTTCTAGGGTGACCACCATCCAGTGATACTTTAGTTGGAATGGCAATTACAGGCAGAATAGAAAGGCAAGATCCTAATGCAGGTAGAGTTTGCTGCAACCCTTAGCTGTGTATATTGTGCCTTCAGTAGATTCTATGGTGATGGCCTTATTAGTTTCCTGTAATTAGCGGCCCAGAGAGGAACAATAGTGAGTGGCTGGTTACAGCTTCGGAGAGTATCAGAAACTTCCCTGACTTACATGCAGAATATCAGTAGCAGACTGGTGTGAGAAGACTGTTTGAAATCTCTTTCCTGTGTAACCAGCTGTGGGGAGCAGTGTCCTGCAGGCTCAGCACCCTGACCATGTTTTTTTCGGTGCTGTGGCACTGTTACAAAATATTCCATTTTTTTTCTGCACTTGAGCAGCTGCATAGCTGATTGGCTGAGAATGTGTTTTGAGAACTGCTTGCAAAATGGCATGTTAAGGACCTTTAGAGCGAAGGCAGCACAGTCTACGGGAAAGGGAAATGCTATCTTAGTCACAGATTTTTGCAGTGCTACAATATTATTTTTTATTTGTTTAGCTTTGACAATGTGCTTGGCCCTATTCAGTCTAACCAGAGAGAGAGAGTCCCTGAGGTGCTTGCAGTCTAAAAGATTGACACTTGAAGAATAGTATTAAATTCACATTTTATGGCTATCCTGGAAGAAGTGGATTTGTTAAAAGGATCCAAGATAAATAATGGTGGAAGCCTGACATTCTGGGAAGGCATCCAGTGCACAGGTCTGAGGGTGGGAAAATGCATAGAGACTGGAGTGGGGGGAAAAATGGCCATAGAGACAGGCATCATTGGTGGTGCAGAAGATGTTCAGGGGAGTCAAAGAGAGGAGGCTCCATAGTACAGACAGGGCAGAGTCATTAAGGGTGTTGAAAGCAGGAATGAGAAGTTTAAATGTGAGATGAGGAAATAGAAACAGGAAAAGGAAAGATGCACATAATGTGAGTCTCATAATGAAGGTTGTCTTTATTTGACAAACTATCAAAAAAAAAAATCCTTCTGAACAAATCTGGCCATGCCACAACACTAGGCAAACACTCGTGATCTCTATGCTGTTAAAATACTTTTTTGCTTTTTCTAATCCATCCATAGATGACCAACAGCAGTCAGGTCAGGTGGATTTCTCCCTGGGAAGATAGTGCATTTTACGCAATGACACCAAAATCTTTAACAAGTGGCACATTTTGTTTTTTTCCTTTTCCTATTTCGTCTAACTAGAAACACAGAGAATTTGATTTTTTTCCCCCTCATCATTAGTATGAGACTAGCATAGCCCATTATATTGGTACTGAGGAAGTGGCAAGGCACAACAATAGAACCACCCAAACCCTTTTGTCACAGAAATGTGATGTGTAAATAATCAGAACAATTACATTTGTCATTTAACAGGCCTTAGCTAGCAGGTTCTCAGTTAGATGTATCATTGCCATGAGCTTCACTCTTGAATTCAGTGTAGCATAGAAATTAGAGCTGAATGATTCCTTAAGCCTCTTCAACTGCTTGTAAAAAAACGAACTCAATTTACTAAGAAAGGTGCCTTGGGAAACCAAGATAGAATATACATATCAGAAAAAAAGTCTAAGTCTCTGAGTGCAGAAATAATGGACTGTCAGTACCCTAGGTGTGATACACGATCAAGGTTCATTATCGGGGCAATTCTGTAAATTGCCTTGCAACACAAGCAAATTGCTGAGAATTGGCACAGCTGACAGATCTCAGCATTACACCTCATGACATTAAGAGTCTGATTTCAAGGAAAGACTGGCTCATTTTGGAGCCCTATGTCAGCGATTATGAGACACGTGAGAGCAGCAGGACGTCCGTAGAGAAGTCGGAACAAATTGAAGCCTGTTCAAAACATGTTTTGTATTTTCTGATCAATACATAATAGTTGTTTGAATTGATGTTTAACCCACATAGTCTAGAGTGGATCATTAGCTAAAATAATGTAGGCCTTGTTGGATTCTAAGTTTTAATGAAAAAAGAAAAGCAGTACTTGTGGCACCTTAGAGACTAACAAATTTATTAGAGCATAAGCTTTCGTGAGCTACAGCTCACTCTCTAAGGTGCCACAAGTACTGCTTTTCTTTTTGCGAATACAGACTAATACGGCTGCTACTCTGAAACCTAAGTTTAATGGTGAGGGACCAGACGAAGGGCTCATCTGCATGGGAAAATTGACAAGAATAACTATAGAGGAATAAGCTATTTTGCAATGGCTAGTCTGGAATAACTCCCCATGTGGACACTCTATTCTGGAATAAAAGTTGTTTTATTCTGGAATAATTAGTGTGCTTCCTAAGAGAAGTAATTATTTTACAGTAAAATCACTTTGTTCACAGGGGAAGGATTCTGAAATTGCTGTTGTGGAATAGCTTATTCCTCAATAACTATTCTGGTCAATTTCCCTGTTTAGACAAGTCCTAATTCTGTAAAATACTGAATGTAACAAGTTGGCCACACTTGAATTATTTAATGTTGCATCTTTCTGCATTAATCAAAATTAATTTGTTTCATACCTCTGAGTCCTTTTCTTTACTGTTGATTTATCTCTAAGGTATTTTAATAAAATGATTAGTCATCATCTAAGATCAATGTACAAACTACACTTAGCAAAGCTCCTTTCATTTCAGTTGTCCAGGCCACTTATGGAGACCATTCCTAAAAGCCTGACTGCTATGACTGACTGACATTGTGTGTGTCAAAACAATTTTAGATGAAGTTTTAAGTCTGGCTTCCTAGACTCTTCATGCCATGTCTAACTCAGTTGCTAAGGGAACTCAGAGCTTATAACCATACACTTCTCACCTTTCATTTCTGAGCAGCTTCCCCTTTTAAAAGGCTTCATCTCTACCCATTAGATTTAGCTATTGCACAATGACTTTGTTGCAATGTAACTTAAACACAATGCTTGTCAGCCAGTCATGTGCAATGGGGAATAGACCTCCTGTCGGGTACCAGTCTAGTAGCCCAGCCCAACAAGTTGACTCGCATACACACAAGTAGATTGGAGTCTGTCCACTAGAGGGAAATGGTGTAGATATAGATATAGATAAGTTATATATGCACCCTTATAATGATGAGGTTGTGGCACAGTTTGGATAGTTTATCTATATATGCCTCAAGATGTATTCTCTTCATGAGATTCCGTCTCATTGTACCCATTATGACTAATCTTCTGGAGACTAGAAATAAACAGATAGATCCTCCTTTGCCATATCTTTCAACATGCCAGCAAATGAATGTAATCTAATGAGAGCTGAATGTACACTATGGGATGAGGGCATAACCTATGGTTCAGAGATTACACAACAAATTCCTGAGCGTAGGAATTAGGGTACCCTAAATTTCATATTGATTAGCAGTCGTGGTTATAGCCAACATGCTACTGGCAGCCCTTTATCTTCTCTTTGTAATAAATATAGATGTAATAACTTGAAAAACAGCATCTGGGCCAAGATTAAGATTAAGATTAAAATCAAAAGCAACAGGTGATCCTAATTAAGAAATGGGAATATAATGCAGTAAAGAAAACTTTCTGAGTTGATGGAAGATGGGATGGCTTAGGCCAAAGTATTCAGTTCTGTTGAAAGTAACAATGCATCTTCTGTGTCAATCTCTCTCCATGGAGAAGTATGCCATATTCTGAGGGCATCCCCTCCATATTCTTGATGATGTCTTTGGAACAACCAAATAAGAGAATCATACCCCAGGGAATTTAGAGCACGTTTTATGCCAAACCTAAAGTATGCAGGTCAGGATTTAGAGAGATTAGTTCTGTGTGGATACCCACGCGATACAAAAATAAGCATTAGCATTCATAGTTATGTACAGTGCTAATGAATTTCTATACCCTGAATCAAGTTTCTCCCAGCATTCTCATTATCCCTTTCAGATGCAGCTCTAGGTTTGTATGAATTTGGAGGTTCTCCATACCCCACAAATCAGATTTAGATTAAAACTGTCTCTGTCCTGTTGCTCTAACTGCTCTCACAGTGCTGTGGACAAAACAAAACATGTACAATGCATTTTCACTAAAGATGAGTTAATGAGAATGCAGTCATTTCTAAATCAGGTTTAGGCTGGGGCTAGTATTTGGCACTAAAATCTGGCAAACTGATACAAGTTGACCCCAAATGAGCAAAAATCTAGTGCAATCAGCTGAGATTGTGATACCTCTACTATCTGGGACTGCATCTGAACTAGATCAGGAATATGGGCCATTTCTGGGTTGTATCATCAGATCAGTTTAATTTTATTTTTATAATCTATGTAATTTTCCTGTTGCACTAGCCTAATCTGGCTGGTGCTTTTGAGTGGGTCGCACTGAAGGAGAATGGTTAATGACATAAAATTGGCTGTGTAGGAACTGCACTGTTATATGACATGGACACTCTGGCCAGAATTTACCAGCAATAGCAGGAATAGAACTTGGTTTGGATCCTCCTGCACCAAAATCATAGCGCCCAGTTTCTTGATCTACAGAAGAATCTCCTCCAGCCCTCAGCAGTATAAGGTCTGTGACGTACAGTTGAGCAATTCTGATTCCATCCAGCAGAAGGCACTAATGATACACAATAGCCAATTGAATTGCAATAGATATTATAAAAATAACTATGTAACTCTGACATCTGAGGAAATGGGAGCTGTGTTTATGAAGGGTCCGTAGTCTATTTAGCATACCTTTGCAATAGTTGCAGTTTTCCTTGCTAGAGGAAGGGGGCAGATAGTCACCATTTTCCTGCTTCTCATGTAACTCTATCTACATGTTAATACAGTGCCAGTCATGGTGTTATCCAGGTGCTGTTCTTATTGTAGCAGATGTCATGGTTCGTTGTCAAACGGGGAGGGCATATCTAGTGGGGTTTGCAGGGGTCTGGTTCTGTTCCATATTTTCATTAATGACTTGGATAATGGAGTGGAGAGAGTGTGCTTATAAAATTTGCAGATGACACTGAGCTGGAAGGGGTTGCAAGCACTTGGAGGACAGATTAGAATTCAAAATGAGCATGACAAATTGGAGAATTGGTCTGAATTCAAGAAAATGAAAATCAGTGAAGTGCGAAATCAAATGCATAACTACAAAATTGGGAATAACTGGCTAGGTAGTAGTACTGCTAAAAAGGATCTTGGAGTTATAGTAGATCACAAACTGAATATGAATCAACAATGTGATGCAGTTAAGAATAAGGCTAATGTAGTTCTGGGGTATACTAACAAAAGTGTTGTATGTAAGACACGGGAGGTAATTGTCATGCTCTATTCTGCACTGGTGAGGCCTCAGCTGGAGTGCTGTGTCCAGTTCAGAGCACAACACTTTAGAAAAGATGTTGATGAATTAGCAAGAGACCCTCCAGCCCTATATTTCCACGATTCTATGATTTCATGTAGGGATATTTGCTGTGATGCAGGCCCCCAGTAAGAAATTACAAAGCAGCATTTCAGCAAAAGGTAAGGAACTGCGCTGAAGCTAAAGAATTGTTCAGCTCATGTATCTTAGTGTCTGATGGAGCGAGACCAGGACGTGGCCCTCTAGGTCTCATTTCTGGGCACATGAAACAATAGATCCTGAGGAAAGAAAGCTAGGCTGTGGCCAAAGCATATTCACTATATCAGCGCAGACACGTTAGTGGCCAATGATAGTGCCAGAATTCTTCAGCCTGAGGTTTATGGTTAATCACAAGTTCAACTCCTTGTGTTAGTGTCACACTTTGGGAAGTTTTACCTTTTAAAAACTGACAAGTCTCTTTTAATTTTAAGAACAATGAGGGAAAGGAAAGCCAGGGACTTATAGAGCCAGGCCTACTACAAGCTTCCCCACAAGAGCTATGCCAGGGTAATTCAATCCTGATCTGCAGCATTCCCTGCTATTCCAGTCCTGGGCACCTTGACATTGTTCTGCCAGTGCACCTCACTCTTGACTTCTTGTTATTCTACACCTGCTTGTCTCTCAGGCAGAGCCAGTCAGTCATGCTGAATTATACCAAGTCATGTGATATGAACAAATAAGGTCCAGCTAACAATTGTGACCTAAATCAGGAATTGAACATGGTTTTCCAGAGGATAAAAGGTTAATGAATTATAACCTGCTGTTACAAAGCCTTCCCCTCCTATGCTAAAGAACCACTGGGCTGTCATGCTCCTCTATCCCAAAGATCTTTAGTTCCACTCATGTTCCTCTCCCCCCTCAAATCTGCCCTCCTGCAACTCTGTGTCATCCAGCTCACTAAATTTCTTTTGTTTCACATATCCAGCCCTTCCATCAAGAGCAACCTGCTGGACTTCTCCCTCCTCAGATTATTCTGAGAGACAACCTCTTGCCTCAGAGAGCAGCTGGACCACCAACTCAGAGGACACCAGCAGCCAAAGCATTGCCCCCTCCTACACAGATTTGCAGTCGATAAATACTGAGGACCTGACCAGTGGTGGGGCTTCTGCAGCAGACTCAGCTGGTAAGACAAATATCCCTTCTTATGTCTGTCTCTTCACAGTCTCAGCTAAACTCACCTGGTTTGGATCTGTTCAGAACTGAAGTACAGAGTTTGGCTCCAGAGCCAGAACAAACTTCATCACCATTTGGATCTACAGTTTTGGTTTGGCCCACTACAGAGATGGGAGTGAGCCATTAAGTTCAGATGCATATCCAAATGTCCTCAAAGTTCAGGTGTGCTTGGCTCAGGTCTATCTCTAGTTAACTGGATGGGATTCGAGAGCTTTTTCACAAGCTATCAAGCTTGCCCAAGCTGATTTCCTGAATTTCTTTCTTTTGTTCTTTCATTCTTTCGTTCTTTCTTGCAATACATTTACTTCTGTAAATGGAGCTGGGGATGGTACTACAGGAGTTGAACAGAAAGGAAGCAGCCTGGCTCTGGATGAGAGAGCACTGAAAGGTTCTGAGTGCAGAAGATGTGCTTAATCTTGAAGACTCTAGCTGCTAGAAGCCTTATTCCATTTGTTTGTTTGAACTCTGGCTGAGGGAAGCTATTTATTTTGTGCATCTTTGGCAGTAAGGATCTGGTTTCAGCCTACAGCAGCTGGAGAAGCCTTGGGCAAATTGTCCTGCAAAGCAATAGGGGGTTGGCAATGTATAATGAGACACAAAATGGTTTTAAACATTAAGTAATATTTGTGAAGATGTAACTGTTGCTGGTAAAATGACTGGCTGCCCCACATCTTGCTATTGTTCTTTTTGTTGTCTCAATGAGCAAAGGGGAGAACTTGGGAGTTCTTATTAGTTCTGTACTTCTCAGAAGAAGTAACACAAGACATCTGTGTTACCAATGCAATGAAGATATTTACTCTTTCTGAAGTAGCTGCTTGTCTTCATTATCAAAATATTCCATATCTGCATGTGAGAAGAGAGAGGAAGAGAGTGAGAGGTTGAGGTTAAACTGCTGCTAGCTCTGTCACAGATTTCCTGTGTGTCCTTGGATAAGTCTGTTTTTTTATGACATTACTAGTTTGGCTGCTAAAGGTAATGGTGTTGATGTAACAGACTTTGATAAGGCATTTGACTTGCTGTTGCTTGACATTTTGATAAAAAACTAGAACAAAATAAAATTAACATGGCACACATTCAATGGATTAAAAGCTGGCTAACTGAAAGGTGTCAAACATAATTGTAAATGGGGAATCGTCATCGATTTCCCATTTCTAGTAGGACTCTGCAGGGTTCAGTTCTTGGCCTTACGCTATTTAACATTTAATGACCTAGAAGAAACATAAAATTATCAATGATAAAGGTTGCAGATGAGACAAAAATTGGGGGAGTTGTTAATAACGAAGAGGACAAGTCACTAATACAGAGAAAACTGAATCACTTCTAAGCTAGGTTCAAGCAACCAATATGGAGTTTAATATGGTTAAATGTAAGTGTATACATCTAGGAAAAAAGGCCATACTTACTGGATGAGGGGACTCTATCCTGGGAAGTAGTGACTCTGAAAAAGATTTAAGGGTTGTGGTAGAAAATCAGCAGAGCATGAGCTCCCAGTGCAACACTGTGACCAAAAGAGCTAATACAGTCCTGGAAGGCATGAACAGGAGAATCTCAAATAAGAGTACAAAGGTTATTTTACCTCTGTATTTGGCACTGGTGCAACCACTGCTGAAATATTGTATCAAGTTCTGGGATTAACAATTCAGGAAAGATGTTGATAAATTGGAGAGGGTTCAGAGAGAGGCTACAAGAATGATTAAAGGATTAGAAAACATGCCTTATAGTGATAGACTCAAAGAACTCAATCTATTTAGCTTAACAATGAGAAGGTCAAAGGGTGACTTGATCCCAGTCTCTAAGTTTCTACATGGGAAACAAATGTTTAATAATGGACTCTTCAATCTAGTAGAAAAAGGTATAACAAAATCCAACGGTTAGAACTTGAAGCTAGACAAATTCAGACTGGAATCAAGATGTAAATTTTTAATGGTGAGTCATTAATCACTGGAACAACTTACCACTGGTCATGGTTGATTCTCCTTGACTGACAATTTTAAAATCAAGATTGGATGTTTCTCTAAAAGATCTGCTCTAGAAAATCCACAGTGTTTTTATTATTTGCAGATAGTAATTATGGTCAGAATGTCAAAATTGTCCAGTATCCTTCATCAGAGCCAGACTTTTCAAAGGAGATCCACACCCCCTTATGCACTAACACAAGTGGGCAGATTTTCAAAAGAGCTCAGCATATTAGGTGCTGATTTTTTCTGAAAATCAAGTCCATTTTTAGATGCTTGAGTGGGAGCCGAGTTCTTTTGAAAATCTGGCTCCAGGTATTGGTGCTGAGCTTTTAAAAAGCTGGCCCTGAGCTCTTTTGGAAATGTGAGACTCTGACTTGATCTCAGATGAGTCTGCTCAGTTCTCTATCAAATGCTCCTCCTAGGTATTACTTTCAAAACTTTTGATCATTTTTGTTGCTTTCTTTGGAGCTCTGCTGCAAAAATCAATATTTAAGGAGTCTGGGGTGAAGTTATCACCACCTTTGCCAGACATTGTCTCTTCTGGAAGATGTCTATCTTTGCTGCAAAGCAGGTTAATATCGGCCCCCTTGATATATTGGCTGCTTGTAGAGTGTACAGTGTGAATTGATCAACACTGAAATTCTTATTGAATTGGAGAAACACCATCAAAGTGTCAGTTACATTACTTATATGTATATAAGTTCTCAGCTGGAATCTTCAAGGTCCATTTAGAATCTCCTCACCCTTTGCATCCTGAAGGCATTTGCCACTCAGTCAAAAATAATCTTAGTTATCATTTGGGCTGCTCATAGGTGCAACACATTTTAAAACATCTCTGTCCTCTTTAATAGTAATGCTGGAGATGGGCTTAGAATTGAAAAAATGAGTCCAGACACCCCGGAACTATGAGAAATGTGATGTGAAGGAGCTCCTTTGTTATAAAGCTCTTCCCTGAGTTATTGGTAACATTCAAATGATTAAAACAGATATTTTTACTGACAGTGTTGCCAACTCTCACCATTTCTTTGTGACTAATGTGATTCATCCAGGCCTGGTGACAGTCTCCCATGAATTTCAGCCCTGCCTGAGGTGGCTGGGAGGAACCCCTGGTTGTCTTCTCCATGCCCACCTCCTGGGGAAGAACAGCCAATCAGGGCTGCTTCAGGAGGCAGGCAGGGGTCTCTCCCTCTCCCAGCAGGAGGAGAGAGGAGTTTTGGGGTAGGGGAGAGGGAGCAGTGGACATCATTCTCATGGAAGGGAGGACGGATCAGAAAGAGCCCCCAGCAACTCAGAATAGCTGTTTCCTCCTTTCCTCCTCCTGGGCACAATGAGTCAGTCTGCTCCCTACTCCTCCCCACTCTCCTCTCCATTCCTGCAACACCAGGCCTGGGAAGGGGGAGGGGACGAAGCACCTAAATGCCCCTCCCACTTAGACCTGGGAAGGGAAAGAGGATCCTGCTACTGCTGGCTTCCCAGTCACAGGACAGAAGGTGGAAGTGAAGAACCCCAGGAGCTGCTGGAGGAGCAGAGGGAGGTGGGGGCAGGGGCAGAACTGATGTGGGAATTGTGG
This sequence comes from Dermochelys coriacea, assembly GCF_009764565.3. Classification (NCBI taxonomy): domain Eukaryota; kingdom Metazoa; phylum Chordata; order Testudines; family Dermochelyidae; genus Dermochelys; species Dermochelys coriacea. The sequence goes on along the minus strand of NC_050073.1, from coordinate 91,033,586 downwards.
GGGATGCTTAATTAATTGCTGGGAAGTGGGACAGGCAGACGTGGGGGTGGGGAGGACAATTAGCGTTGCCAGCACTTCCAGATGTACTGAGTGAGGTGACGCTGATCCCCGGAGCAGGGGCTCTCACTGACTGCTCGATGGTACAGAGCGTCCAGCTTCTCCACTATATAATGATTTTGGGGGTCTGACTCATGATTTTTGCCCTGTTGAGGTTGGCAATACTGTAATTTATTTATGCTTATGTCAGGTTTACTTTCTGGGTCCCAGATGATAGCACAAGCCTACTGGGTCAGATGTCCAGTAGTGCATGGGAATATTTAAATAAGTAGTTTTGTTTAAACAGAGGGAGGAAAATAATATTTCTGGTCATACTGTAATGTATTGCTGTGTGTGTTTCTGTGCCTGCTTGTGCCAGTGCCCTCTTCAGGTTGAAATCAGAACTGTTCAACTTTGAGTCATTGGCCCTATATTGCCCAGAGCTAGGGGAGAGTCTATTTCTGCTCATGTGGCAGAGGTTGAGTTCTATACTGATTGCCACCATCAAGTTCCTAATGCCCATGCTCTGCAGCATAGTGACAACCATGACATCCTAGGTGGCTGTGGATTTGTTACAGGATTATATTTTGTAAAGCCCTTTGGGTTATAAAAATTTACATTTTGGACATAAAGCTAGTTGTTTTTCAGACTCAGGAAGATCAAGGACTTGAATCTGAGTCTCTGACAACTCAAGTAAGGGCCTGAACCATGGGGCTATTGGGAATTTTGGGCTCACTTATTTGCTCTTTTTTTCTTTTCCCAATAAAGCTAGTTGTTGATGGATTCAAAAGATAAAGGACCACTTCTTCCCACCCCCTTCTAACGTCTTTCTCCATGCCTTTCATTGACTTTTCAATAAAGTCACAGCAACTGAGGGGAAAGTGAACAGCATTCCATCTCCAGTCATGGGACTGAACTACTGACCTCTCCTTTATGTGGGCAATACCTCAAGAGAACAGCTGTGGGGAGATGCTCTGTAATTCTTCTCATGCCACTGAGGTGAGCTAGGCTAGGCAAAGCCCTCTATTTGTGTTTGTAATTATTATAGCTCTCAGACTCTGGCATGTTTACCTTGGCTCCATTTGCTCTGTTATGCTCTGCAGAAAGCCACAAGCTTCTGTGAGAAGTAGGAGGAGTTCAGCTGGGAATTTTCAGCCTGACAGAAGGGTTTCAGTCTCCAGCATAACTGAGAATAGAAATTCTTGATATTATACCTGCATTGGCTGGATCTAACTGCTGTATTGAAAGGAGCACATCTGTATTTGGGTCCCATCCTGTAAGGTGATGAGTTCCCTCCTAGCCCCAGTGAAGTATCTGGGAGTAAAGAACACCAAGCACCTTCCAAGATCACGCCCTTTTTTTAAATACCAGGGTGTGGAAAAGTTAAGGACCAACATCAACAGGGTGGTCTGGTCTCTGGGGTTTAGCTCTTGACAGCACATAGCTGCATGATGGATAGGAGGCAACAAGGACAATGCAAAAGTAAATTCTCCTCAAGTGCTACTTCAGGAAGGTTTGTTGTACTATATGATACAGTGAGTCCTCTTTTGAGATAGATATCTGTGCCACATAGAACCTGACCCTGCAATTCTGGCAAATAGCTGGTCTCCCAGGATGGATAAATTACATGGGAGAGGTGCTTTCGTTTATGATATGGATCTGGAGTGGCAGGGAAATCAGTGAGGTTTCAGCAGTAGCACAGGCTGCTGTTAGCTGTAACTCATTTCATATGCTCTGGCAGTTAGGGTATATTATCCTAAATGTGTGTGGGTATGGTGTGGGGGGTTTCCTACAGGATGATCAGGGGTAATTACAATTCACCCCAAAGACAGGCAGGGTCACACAGCAGACTCAGGGAAAGTTCTCACTCCAAAATGTGAGAATTGCCTTATTTCTACCTTAATGTGGTATCACCTAAAGCCTGGGAAAATGTGAAGGGATTATATGGGTAAATTGAGGAATGCTGTACACCAATGATGAGAGGTTTAGAGGATCAGTTTTAGACCGAGCTTTTCATTGAACTACAGGGGGAAAACAGGAAGCAAATTTAATATAAAAGAAGGAAAAATGAGGGGATTATCGAGGCAAAATCTTTGGCTTCTCCCACACTGACAATTCATTCCTTTATGCCACTTGGAGTTTAGAGGCTTCTCCTGATTTTCTGATTTTGTCATTTTTTTCTGGATTCCTGCCTCCTTTGTTCCTTAACTGGGCCCAAATGTTGCAGGTTGTGGGGCAGGGTTGTTAAGTACTTTCCATCCATTACAGCCCTGAGTACAAAATCCTCTACTTAGCCCCATAGCAGATATAGGATGGCCAGCAACAGAGTGAGCTTCTCCAATGCTGCCCTCCCTAAATATGACTCAGCCCTGCTATGCAGGAACCACCACTAAGGGGGAGGGGAATTTCAGTTTGCTTTGTTCATTCAGCCTTTGGCCTCTCAGGGCTTGTCTACACTGCAAAGTTGTCGACAAAACTTTGTCTTTCACAGGTATCTAAAAAAGCCCCCCCACGAAAGACAAAAGTTTTGCCAATGCAAGTGGCAGCATGAACATGGATTTGTTGGCAGGAGTGCTCTCCTGCCAACAAAGCTAACGCTGGAAGTATTTTGTTGGCAAAAGCGCCGACAAAGTACTGAAAAAGAGTCTTTACACACACTGATTTTTAGTAACAAGGCAGTGTCAACCTTGTCGCTAAAAGCTACGTGGTGTAGACAAGCCCTCTGACTGACAATTGAGATACTGGATTTTGTGACATGGGCACCTGTCTGCTGAACTGAGATTCCCAGCTCACATAAACCACCTATAGGTGCTGTGTAAACCAACCTGGATTTGAAGTAGTCACCTAGATTCAAATTATCCAGTGAGCTTTGGGATAGGTTTTCAAGTGCTCAGTACGCACGATCAAGGCCAGACCTCAGCTCCAATTTGGCCACTTACAATTTTTTCAGCAGTGCTCAGTACCCAGCAGCTCCCATTGTGATACTTATGGCCAGATTGTCAAAAGAGCTCCATGTTGCCATGCTGAGCTTTTCTGAACATCTGGCTACTAATTTTGGTGCCTAAATGTACTGAACTCTTTTAGACATCTGGTCCCCAGTGAAGGGAGGCTCTGAACTCCTTTACCCATTGCAGACATGTGTAAACACAGAAGTATGTGCACTATTTTAACTAAAGGTGTGATGTTAAAGCAGGTTTGTGAAAGTGATCAACTTTGTGTGTAGACACTCTTGCTTGGAGAAAAGGAGTACTTGTGGCACCTTAGAGACTAACAAATTTATTTGAGCATAAGCTTTCGTGAGCTACAGCTCACTTCATCGGATGCATTCAGTGGAAAATACAGTGGGGAGATTTATATACATAGAGAACATGAAACAATGGGTGTTACCATACACACTGTAACCAGATTGATCACTTAAGGTGAGCTATTACCAGCAGGAGAGTCGGGGGGGGAAGCCTTTCATAGTGATAATCAAGGTGGGCCATTTCCAGCAGTTGACAAGAACATCTGAGGAACGGTGGGGGGGGGGGGATAAACATGGGGAAATAGTTTTACTTTGTGTAATGACCCATCCACTCCCAGTCTCTATTCAAGCCTAAGTTAATTGTATCCAGTTTGCAAATAAATTCCAATTCAGCAGTCTCTCCTTGGAGTCTGTTTTTGAAGTTTTTTTGTTGAAGAATTGCAACTTTTAGGTCTGTAATTGAGTGACCAGAGAGATTGAAGTGTTCCCCAACTGGTTTTTGAATGTTATAATTCTTGATGTCTGATTTGTGTCCATTTATTCTTTTACATAGAGACTGTCCAATTTGACCAATGTACATGGCAGAGGGGCATTGCTGGCACATGATGGCATATATCACATTGGTAGATGCGCAGGTGAACGAGCCTCTGATAGTGTGGCTGATGTGATTAGGCCCTATGATGAATAGATATGTGGACAGAGTTGGCAATGGGCTTTGTTACAAGGATAGGTTCCTGGGTTAGTGGTTCTGTTGTGTAGTGTGTGGGTGCTGGTGAGTATTTGCTTCAGGTTGGGGGTTGTCTGTTAGCAAGGACTGGCCTGTCTCCCAAGATCTGTGAGAGTGATGGGTCATCCTTCAGGATAGGCTGTAGATCCTTGATGATGCACTGGAGAGGTTTTAGTTGGGGGCTGAAGGTGATGGTTAGTGGCGTTCTGTTATTTTCTTTGTTGGGCCTGTCCTGTAGTAGGTGACTTCTGGGTACTCTTCTGGCTCTGTCAATCTGTTTCTTCACTTCAGCAGGTGGGTATTGTAGTTTTAAGAATGCTTGATAGAGATCTTGTAGGTGTTTGTCTCTGTCTGAGGGGTTGGAGCAAATGTGGTTGTATCGTAGAGCTTGGCTGTAGACAATGGATCGTGTGGTGTGGTCTGGATGAAAGCTGGAGGCATGTAGGTAGGAATCGCGGTCAGTAGGTTTAAACTTGCCTTACATTGGTTTAGCTTGTCACTGTCCTCCAGCAGAGGCTATTTCTGAGATGCAAGGGCCCAGCCTTCTCCTCCCATGTTTGTCTTTTCCATCTCATGAGAGCTGATTATTGGGTTTGCTGAGTCTTTTGACTTCAGATGAACTGATTGTTCTGTTCCCAGTGCAGAGCTCAGTGGTGGAGGGAGAGAAGAAAAAGAAAACCCTTCTCACATGAATATATGGATTTAAATTTGTTCCTAGCTTCAGGTCTTCAGTAACTTCAGTGCCATGAAACCAAAGATGAATTTGGCCCAGAGATTTATGTGTATGTGTGAGAAATGCTATGGTTAAATTTACTTTGAAAATAAAATATCAATAGCACAGGAAAAATGAGCAAGAGAATCCTGTATCCATGTATTCCCCAGAGTTGAGTAAATTTTACCAGTTCTGTGACTGGTGGAGAGAACAGCCTATTCAGCTTCATCCTGCCTCTTGATGCACACAGAGAGAGAGAACCTAAAGGGCTAGGTGAACCTGCATCTGACTTTTGTTCCTGAACAAGGCCATGACCACACTACAAACTTTTGTCGATGCAAGTTACATGGGCATAAACCCACCACAGTTAGTACATTGCTTCTGTGCGTGTATATTTTGGTCCTTGTGTCAGCAGTGTGCATACTCACCAGGAGTGCTTGTATCAATGCACAGGGCAGTGTACCATGGGTAGGTTTCCCATAAGGTTGCCAAACCTCCAGGATTGTCCTGGGGTCTCCAGGAATTAAGGGTTAATCTTTAATTAAAGATTATGTCATGTGATGAAACTTCCAGTCTTATGTACAACCAAAATTGGCAACCCTACTATCCCAGTGTGCAATCCGCCACCATTCAGTGCACTGTCTTTTGTGAAGTTTTGGCAATGCATGGTGGGGTTGAAATGAGTTGTGCAGGGGTGACTCGGAGCATGGGATCAGCTTCCTAGTGTGCAGTAGTCTCCATCCCAAAATGTTATCTGTATCCCATAATTTTCATGCCTCTTTCCTAAATCCCACAAACCAACATGGCCCTCCTCACTGTCCACCATTTCTGACAGAAGAATGGAACCTGCCCAGCTCTGCACTATCATCATAAGCACTGGAAGCACAGGATGCATGATCCTCTGTTATTTGCAGAGCTGCAAGAAGAAAAGACTCAGAGGGGAACATGATGATTTTTTGAAGTACAGATTGTGGTGGGACACAGTGAGAACCAATTCAAGGTTGTTGGAGGTGTTCACAGAGCAGCTGTGGATGGTGGAGCACCACTTCTGGGCCTGAGAAGAGAGCACTGACTGGTGAGATTGATGCCAATCAATTGATGCCAAGCTTCCCAATGCCAGCTTGAGATGATGAGCAGTGGCTGCAGAATTTTCAGATGCGCAAGGCCACATTCCCGAATCTGTGTGCCAAGCTCACCCCAACCTTCCAGTGCAGGGACACCAAAATTAGAGCTGCACTAACAGTGGGGAAGCGAGAGGCAATCGCACTGTGGAAACGTGCAATGCCAGATTGCTGCTGGTCCATGGGAAATCATTTTAAAGTCTGAAAATCCACTGTGGGGGCTGTTCTGATGCAAATGTGCAGGTCTGTTAATTGCCTCCTGCTACACAGGACTGTGATTCTCAGCAATGTGCAGGACACAGTGGATGGATTTACTACGGTGTGGTTCCCGAATGGTGGTGGAGCAATAGACGGCACACATATTCCTATTTTGGCACCAGACCACCTTGCCACAGAGTACATCAACAGAAAGGGCTAATTTTACATGGTTATGCAAGCTTTGGTAGATCATGGTGGTGCTTCACCAACATCAGTGTGAGTCGGTCAGGGAAGGTGCTTGATGTTTGCATCTTTAAGAACACAGAACTATTCAGAAAGCTACAAGCAAGGACTTTGTTCCCTGACCAGTGGATTACCAGTGGGAAGGTTGAAATGCCACCAGTGATACTCGGTGACCCAGCTTACCCCTTACTCCCCTGGCTCATGAAGCAGTTCAACAGCTACTGGATCAGCAGATGCAGAATTATAGTTGAATGTGCTTTTGATGGATTGAAGGGACACTGGCATTGTTTACTCACAAGACTGGATCTCAGCGAGAAAAATATTCCAGTGGTTATAGCTTCCTGCTGTGTCCTGCATACTATCTGTGAAGCAAAGGGGGGAAAGTTGCTGCCAGGGTAGAGGGCAGACATGGAGTGGCTGCCTGCTGAGTTTGAACAGCCCGACATGAGATTTATTAAAAGAGCTCAATGTGAAGCTGCATAGCTTAGGGTGGCTTTCAAAGAGCACTTTAACTGTGAGCCACAGTGTAACGTTGTGATGTACTGTACTCTACCCGGCCCTGCTGTTTTGGGGCCTATTAGGAATAGAATGGTGCTTGGTGTACATGTATGAATATAACACTGTCAATGCACCTATTAATTTTGTGGTGCTTGCTGTACATTTATGATTATTACACTGTGTCACTGATCCTAGGTGTAGTGGCACACTGTACAATATCAGGGAAGGGGGTGCTTTCAGAACTGCTAGGCACTCTGCAGCATATGTTGTGAAGTAGTAAAGATGAATTTTGTTCCAAATAATAGAATTTTTTTCTGTAACAAAATCAGGGAAAAGAAAAATCCACGCAATTTTAAAGCAAATACATCAATAACTTAATAAGGTAATAGAACAGAAGTTATTAAGCGGAACAAACATTCATGTCCATTTTATTTACACATTCACCAACTGTGGCATTCACAGGTCAGTGTATATGAAGCTGTGGTTGTCTTTAATGTCCCCATGGGGGAGTGGTAGGCGAAAGGCAATGGTCCCTGGTGCCACATGGAATGTTGTGGAGGGTAGGTGTTGTAGAGATGTGCTGCAATAGAGTTTTCCATGGATTGCAGAGGAAGGCAAGCCCGGGATTACTGAACCTGTAGGATCCACAAGAGTCTGCAGCATCTGGGTTTGCTGCCTGAGAAGCCTCATGATGTCCTGGTGCATCTCCCTTTCCTTTTCCTGCTGGGACTCTTGGGCTTTTCTCCTCTCTGCACTTTCTTTCTCCAGGCCTTTCCACAATATTCATTCTCCAGTCACTGTGCTCATGGTCCAGTGCAGCACTGGCTTGCAGGAACTCATGAACATGTCATCCCAAGTCCTCTTCTTTCTCCTCCTTCTCTGGCTTATGGATTCCACAGGTGTGGAGGGGCTGCAATGGCAGCAGCTGAAGCTAACACACACAGCGATACCATTGTCAGTATAGTCACAACAGAAAGTGAAAGTTAAGATTCAGAACTCCCTTCCCTTGCTCCCCTAAAGTTTTAAAGAAGACATGCCTATTGACACTTCTGCTTGGGAGTGCTTGTGCATGGCATCATGCACAGTGCCAGCCATGGATGGCCCACCAGGGGTGAGGGAAATGGGAAGGGAATTGCTCAGTTGCATCAAACTATGAGTATAGGACAATGTCACTGAATACTGGCACCATTTTCCATAGATGGTGGGATTTTATCTCATTCCTGAGGGTAACAAAGGCACAGAGAGCATAATTATCATGGACTGGCGTGGGAAAGTGTCCTACCATTGAGGAAAAAATAAGTCTGCCATCCCTAGAAATCTTTGGGAGAGGCTAGCAGAGTAATTCCATGAACATTTCGTCGAGCTCTCTCAGGAGGATTCAAGAGAATAAAAGGAATCTAATTAATGTGATGAGGTTTGGAGTTCAATCCCTGATTGGGGAAAGGAATTTATCTGAGTCACTCGCATTTTTTATTACCTTCATTGCTATTTATTTCTATAGCCTCCCTAGTGTGCTTGGTGGTCAGGAATGATTTTAGATTTGGTTTCCCTTTTAATTCTATTCACGTGTGTGCACAAGCTTAGTGGCACTCAAAATAAGATTAAATCACTGTATTCAGACAGTAAGATTCTAACCTCCCTGGGTGTAATCTCGTGTTGGAATCTCCTTGTTGATTGAAATCTGATCTTTGGATAATGTTTGAGTAGGTTGGTGCATGTACAGACACCTATTGGCTCCAGCCCTGAGGTTTGCTGATAGTTATCACAAGTGGAGTCTCAGTAATGGAATGGAAATTACAAGGTTCACTGGTATAATTTCCTGAAATGTCCTGAAGCTGATTTTGGAGCAGTGATATAGTTTAATACAAGTGTGAGTGGCATAAGTACAGATAATTAACATTTGGATATCTTCTATGTTCCATACCAAATGCAAGAAGCTGGAAACTAGAACACTAGAAGGACAGTGGTACTATCAAAGCAGACTTGGTAATATAGGACAGAAAGTACAAAGTTGGTGGCCTAAGGTTAGGGAGTGTGATTATTATCTAAGGTGCTGTTCATATGTGACCCATAGCTGTTTTGGCTCCGTGGGGCTGGCAGTAGTAAAAACTGAATGTGGTCTGTAAATGCAACTTAGTCACACAAGAAGTAGATATGCAGAATAGCCAGGGCCATTTTTGTATAGTCCATTTTCCACAATCACTTTTTAAAAGGGCAGTGTCCCAATTTAATATAAATCATATTTTATGGGATTTTTTATGGGATCAGCACAGAGTTATCTGTAATGGTGAGTGCACTGCTATCACAAGGAATATGTAGCATGAAGAGAGAGTGGTGATGCTGAAGAAAACTGAAATAAAATTAGTGTTATTATTTACGTACCAGCAGTGTGCTTGGCTTTCTTCACTAAAACCTATAGTGAACCATAGTTTCATGTGCTGAAAAGCCTACTGGCTGAATGCTCATTCAGTGCAAAAGTCACAAGGATACCTATGGGGCAGTGAATTGTCACGCATTTGTGTGCTTCATGTTAGGAGTGACTCTTCAGGAAAAAATTGAATGAAGAGAGGTGAATGCCAGTGCACAGGGGTACAAAGGGTGTTTCAAGTTTATGGGTCAGCAAAACAGAGCAGACAACCGAAGGGTGTTTGTTTATTTGACATGCCAGCCTACATATCAGTTTCACTGCACGGCAAGGCAGAGCTCTCCCTGTATTGTACAGAGTGTTGGCTCTGAAAGTGGGACATTAGGTTCCCCCAGGATGCTTTGCAGCACTTTCTCTGTATCAGGGCATTCTCTAGCCATGAAGAATTAGGATCTGGTTGGGAAAGTTTACACAAAAGAAGTAGGGGGCTCTGTTGGAGGCTTTGCTCTCATTAACCCATCTCTCCTCCTCCCCTTGGATTGATTTGTTTGTACAGGCTTGGTTGCCTCCAGCAACACATTATTAGTGTGAACTTTCATGTATCCTTGGAGACCTGAAGATTTCCCTGCAAACCTTTTGAATTCTTAGTTTCCATGGAGGGTGAAATGAGCTGACATTTCAGTCAACAGATGCAGTTGCTTTGTATTTTCTTACCCCTTTCTATGAATATCTGAAAGCCAGGTTGGTACATCTCCGCAGCAGCCACTGTAACTGAACCCCCAACCTCCACTTCTCACAGCCTCTGTCAGCGGGACACCCTTCCCAGGAAAGGCAGTCATTGACCCCAGCCATTGACGCTACCTAGTTAAACAACATTAAATGCCCTAGCTGAGACCAGGGAGCATGCCACGCTTAGCTAAGAGGATGCCAGCAGTGTAATGAGCTCCTCTGTACATGGCTCGTTCAGGGGTTTACTCCCTGCTGATCGGACTCTCCTTCAGACTGCCTCAGCTCAGTTTGAAATGGCAGGTCTCAGTAGGTCTCAGAGTCCTTTTTTTAGCTCCTCTTTACAATTTGTGTCCTCATCTTGCCTATACCCAGCATGGATTAAACATCCTGAAAATACCCTGATTTCCTGTCTAGCAATAGCCGCATGAGTGTCCAGGAACAGAATGGACCATGAGGACTGAGCTCCCCTGTTGGTGGTTTTTGGCAGGTCAAGGGTGAGACATATTGGCAGAGACCAGTGTTGCTGCAATGGTGAAAGTGCAAACGAGTATTTTAATAACCACTGAGCAGGGTCAGATGGTGGGGTGGTTAAAACACACCAAAAGCTCCTGTACATTGGCATTGAAGTTCCAGGAGCTGTAATTTTATCGGGGGAATATAGACGAGACCTCTTTGTTTAGTGTGTATCCCTTACAGCAGGCACGTCATGCACCAAGAGAGCTAGAAGCTGAAATGCCATCCTCTGTGGACTCCATAATGCATTCTTTCCTTGTGTGTACTAACTTAGGGCTCTGTGTAGATTACGTTACAGCTGCTCAGCAAAGCAGAGGTGATGCTGAACTCCACTAGGTTTTTGAGACTGTCCCTAACGTAGACTTGCTGGTGCGCTGATCATTACACCTCCTGCAAGATGTACTTACAACAAGCCACTGTATCCTGTATCAAACAGGTTGCCATTATGAATGCCTATTGTCCCCAGCCCTGTTCTCCCTCCTTCCCCCAGGTTCTTTTCTGCTGATGGAGGGAAGGGGGGGGAAGGGAGAGGGAGTGCTGGGGCAGGGGTGGGGGGTGTTCTGTGCAGTGACATGATTGACAGTCCAGCTGCATCCACAGAACAAAACCAGTTTGTCTTGTATGTCTAAACAACCAAAGGCTGAACGAATGGAACAAACAGGTGTGAGGAGGGAAAGGAAGGGGGTGTCACACTCAGCCAATAGCTCCCTGTCTATGCTGGTAAAAAGAAAATCAGGTCAGTTTGAACTGACACATTCCTCACAAAATGGGAGGGAGAGAAGCTGTTGGAGGCCTTCTTCAGTGAGGGAAGGTGTTTAAGATTAACCCCTATCTTAAAAGTGGATTCCAAGTCAGATGCCATGTGACCAGATTCCCTGCAGTCTTTCTGGCATGCACCTGGAAACCTCAGCACAGATGCCTTTTGATTTCTGCTTCAGCACAGAGAGGAAATGAGAGGCAAAGCAATGACAGTTTGGACAGGTAGGATACGTTCTTTTTTCACGGTGCGCTGAAGTGGATGCAGCAAATGGCTTTGTCACAGCTGAGATCATGCTTATCCCTTTGTCCTACAGAAGAGTCATAAAATTGAGGTTGTGAGCATGGTGGCTTTTAAAGCTTTTTGGAGAGTAAGGGTTCTAAGCAATGGCTTCCCAGTGAAATTCCATTTCAGATAGTTGCATAGGATACTCTCTTCCTAAAAGCCCTGGTAGTTTCATTTGGATTGAGGGGAAATGTGTTTTTCACTCACTGTCCTGTGCTATTGCACGTGCTGTTAAACAGCTCCTGCATTCTGTCCCAGAGGTGGCTGCATTTCGGTAGTGGGTGTAGCGATCTGTTTGTGATTCAAACAGGGATGTGCCGAGGGATGTGCATGCTGCCACTTTCCGCACCCCATTGGCTTGGAACGGCAAACCGCGGCCAGTGGGAGCTGCGATCAGCTGAACCTGTGGATGGAGTAGGTAAACAAGCCAGCCCGGACTGCCAGGGGGCTTACCCTGGCGGGCTGTGTGCCAAAGGTTGCCGATCCCTGAATTAAAGGGATACTATCAAGATAAAAAACCTATACGCTGTTTATATTGTGACAGGGTCGGGCCAGATGGCTATAGGAGAGTAATAGAAAGCAGATATATTAGCCCCAGGTTAAGTAGGTCCCTTTTCCCTGGATAAGGTAACAGAGAAAGTTCCAGAACAATCAGGAACCTTCTGGAGACAATTAAGACAGACAGGCTGATTAGAACACCTGCAGCCAATCAAGAAGCTGCTAGAATCAATTAAGGCAGGCTAATCAGGGCACCTGGGTTTAAAAAGGAGCTCACTTCAGTTTGTGGTGTGAGTGTAAGGAGCTGGGAGCAAGAGGAGCTAAGAGTGAGAACACATACTGTTGGAGGACTGAGGAGTACAAGCATTATCAGACACCAGGAGGAAGGTCCTATGGTGAGGATAAAGAAGGTGTTGGGAGGAGGCCATGGGGAAGTAGCCCAGGGAGTTGTAGCTGTCACACAGCTGTTTCAGAAGGCACTCTAGACAGCTGCATTCCACAGGGCCCTGGGCTGGAACCTGGAGTAGAGGGCGGGCCCGGGTTCCCCACAAACCTCCCAACTCCTGGTCAGACACAGGAGTTATCGACCTGGACTGGGTTCACAAAAATGGCCAAACTGAGGGCTGCTGTGAAGCTCCAAGGTGAGCAAATCTGCCAATAAGCGCAAGACCTACCAAGGTAGAGGAGGAACTTTGTCACAATATTAATAAAACAACTTTTGCTACAGAAAGGGAAAGTGTACAAAAATGTAATTTAATGTTCACCACTCGTGATATATTTTTGCATTTCACTGAAGGATGCAATTAGGCTGGCAATTTTTTAGTCAGTCACACTCTCTAGTTTTCGTACTCTAGCCTAAAACAATTTGAGCGTTGTGTTTGGGTTTCCAGCACTTCAGGAGGACACTGTTTTACATTTAAAAATAAGTAATAAGAATAGTCATTGTCTTTTCTTATTTTTTAAACCATTAAATCATTTCTGTTACCAAACCTTCTGTTCTACAAACCCTAATGGCACGATTCTAATCCGACTGAAACTGGTGTGAATTTGGAGTAACTCCATTGAAGTCGATGAAATTATATTGGATGTAATTGAGCTCAGAATCAGGCCCTAAATATTGTGATTAAAGTGCTTCACAGAGCTCCTTCAGCAGGGCACAGAGAATATTACTGAGATTGCTGAAATTGCACCAAAAATTTAGCAACGCTGAAGTTAAAGCCTAGAGTGGGCTATTGTACCGTTTCTAATCTTAATCCATTGAAGTCATGGGGAGGTAGATAATCCTCACTCTTTCACTACCATCTCCTCAAAGAGCTGAAAATGCCAAACATCATCTACATGCCTGTGGATTTTGTTTTGAGATGGACACTATCTACTTGAAAATCACATAAAGTATATGTCTGGAAAATTTTACAGTAAGTTTACATGGTGCATTTAAGAGTATTTTGTGTGGGTCAGTCAGTTTCGCCTGTTTGTGTCAGTCTGTAGCACGACAACAGAGAAAACTAGCACATTAAAAAACAGGAACGTGATTGTGAATGCACAAAAATTGCTGGGGGGAGGGAGGGGGTCTAATGCGTAGGTGTCATATATGTCTGCTCTTTTAAATTTTGAATTGACTTTCAAGTTGACACCCCTATAATGTGATGGGAATAGAGGTCAATGTTTGCTTAATATGCTGATTCTGATGAAGGGGGAGAATTAACTTTCAAGAGGGTGAAGGCACTGGACTGAGATTCTGGATATTCAGATTCTGTTTCCTGCTCTGCCACAGACTTCCTTTGTGATGATGGGCAGATCATTTAATCTCTGTTTCTCAGTTCCCCATCTGTAAAATGGGGTGATAATAATTCCCTAGCCTTTGAGACTATTGTGAGGATACAGTCATTCATCTTTGGGAGCTGTTCTGATGCCATGCTAATGTGCGCCATAGAAAAGCCTGTAAAATAAATAACACGTCAGCTCGTAGCTTCTGCTGCAGAAGTTTCTGTATTAAAGTAGTAGCACAGAAGGGGTTGCAGCTTTGTGAAAGTTTGGGAACATGAGGGATTCCTTTATCCATCAATTTTATGATGACTGTCTCATCTCTAGACAAACTGGTTAACCTGCTTATGAATTTTAAAGCGCATTAAACGTAGTCTGGGTTTGAAATTGTAATCCGCTATGTCCCTCCTGAAAAAGCAGAACTGCCCCTCCTTTTCAAGAGCTGGGGAGCACTTTGTTAATAAGTTTGACTGAACAAGTCTTTATTAAACTGTTCATCTTGCCGGGTTGGGGGATTTATTTGTCCCCATCTTCCATTCGGATCGTGACCTGGATGAATCAACTGTAATGCCTGAGATCTGAAAAGCTTTTGTTTGGTCTCTATAGTCCTAACTGCAATTAACAGCTCAGCAGCTTGTTTCCTGGGGCAGGAGAAGGCCTTGGGGGTCTTCTGAGGTGTAACCACAGCTCTAAATATCACTCACTTTGACCATCAGTCAGGTGATTCAGCAGCATGTGATTTAGCCAGTAAATCCCCAGTCCCATGAAAATCAGTGGAAGTTTAGGATGGTACCTGGGGCATCGTGTTCACTGTGCCCTCTCAGTAACCTGTGGTCTCTCTGTGGCACCTCTTTACAAACTGATACCACAGCTTCTATGTCTAGGGCTGTCACTCACGTTACTTTTACCTACGTACTACAAGAGAGCAGGGACAAGTAATGGGCCAAAATCTCATCTCATTGGTGTAAAGGAGTCAGCTGTGATCCAGGGAAGAAATTTAGTTTCTCTCAGCTGCTAGTATTAGCATTCTTGCAGAAACTCTTGTCCAGATATAGTTCATCTCTCTTTTGATTGCGGTGACACAATTACAAGGGGCATGTGTTTCCACTATATCATGTTAGGCTATATATTAGCCTTTGATAAAAAGTAATCTCCAAATTGAAGTTAAAGAAACACACCAATCATTTTACCTAGTATCAAAGCAAAACATGAAATTGCAGTCTAGGTGATGCATCTTCCTCTCCTTTATTCTCTTCAAACTGGCTAAACAAGATTTCAAGCTTATTTCTTGTAGATTCACACCTGTCTTGCTGTGCAGTGCACTAACTTACCACGTAGACAAGCCCAGTGACCACGGAGAGTGCCTGATATTGCTTAAGAGCAAACCTCTATGTAAGCTGATCAAGAAACAGTGTTCATAGCCTCTGAATGGAATTTGGTCCAGGTCTCCCCTTCTGCAAGGATGGTGGCTGTTACATAAAGAATTGTGAGCAGGGCCTAAATCAGGTATGAATGAGAATGAGGGTGTTCTGATGGAGCATGGAGGATACTAAGTTGGGAATGAGTTTATGAAAATTTGGAGAGCCCAAGGAAACCTTCAGCAAACCTTTCCTGCTACTGAGAATCCACTAGGCTGTGGAGTGGTCTCCCAAGGAAAGTGATGAAAGCTCCATCACCAAGGTTATTTAAAATTAGATCTGACAAAGCAATAGGGAACATATAGACCAATCCTGTGCTGGCCCATAGTGGGGGTGGACTAGATACCCAATAGCTTTCCTTCATCTCCAATTGTGTACTTCTAAAATTTTTGACAAACGTCTCCTCTTCAAGGGGTGAAAGGGTTAATACTATCTGGGTGAAAATCTCTGCTTCCTATGAAGTGAGTTTGCCAGGGCCTGTCAGAGACATCCCTGCACCTAAGGGGGGTGTCATAAAAATAAAGGGAAGGGTAACCACCTTTCTGTATACAATGCTATAAAATCCCTCCTGGCCAAAGGCAAAACCCTTTCACCTGTAAAGGGTTAAGAAGCTAAGATAACCTTGCTGGCACCTGACCAAAATGACCAATGAGAAGACAAGATACTTTCAAAGCTGGAGGGGGGGGAACAAAGGGTCTGTCTGTGTGATGCTTTTGCCGGGAACAGATCAGGAATGCAGTCTCAGAACTTCTGTTAGTTAGTAAGTAATCTAGCTAGAAATGTGTTAGATTTCCTTTTGTTTAGTGGCTGGTAAAAGAAGCTGTGCTGAATGGAATGTACATTCCTGTTTTTGTGTCTTTTTGTAACTTAAGGTTTTGCCTAGAGGGATTCTCTATGTTTTGAATCTGATTATCCTGTAAGGTATTTATCATCCTGATTTTACAGAAGTGATTCTTTTACCTTTTCTTTAATTAAAATTCTTCTTTTAAGAACCTGATTGATTTTTCATTGTTCTTAAGATCCAAGGGCTTGGGTCTGTGTTCACCTGTACAAATTGGTGAGGATTTTTATCAAGCCTTCCCCAGGAAAGGGGGTTTAGGGCTTGGGGGAATATTTTGGGGGAAGACGTCTCCAAGTGGGCTCTTTCCCTGTTCTTTGTTTAACACACTTGGTGGTGACAGCATAGGGTTCAAGGACAAGGCAAAGTTTGTACCTTGGGGAAGTTTTTAACCTAAACTGGTAAGAATAAGCTTAGGGGGTCTTTCATGCAGGTTCCCACATCTGTGCCCTAGAGTTCAGAGTGGGGAAGGAACCTTGACATGGTGGCAGAGCAGTGGGATCATTTTGAGATCATTTTGAGATTTTTTTTTTATCACTTTGAGATTATTTTGAACCAGAAGCACAGCAGGATTTTAAAAGGTTTTGTAAAAGAGGATTGCAGCTGTAGAGTCTGTGTCTCTGCCTGGGGGACAGAGCAGCAGGCATAACAAAGGGATTTTTCTTCTTTGAGCTGGAGTTTTCTCTACCTAAAGGCAGGTAGTAACCTTCTGCAGGGAAATTCACAAGTTTTTCACAGACTTGAAGAGGGTATTTTTTAAGCTAAGAATAGCTAGAAGGTTTTCTGTCTATTTGCCTGGAGACAGAGGTGTTAGTTTTTGGTTTTTTTAAGGATTTTTCTGTAGGCTGAGAATAGCTATCAGAGAACATAGTATCACGTTACACCACAGCAAAATTTTACAAGCCAGTTTTTTTGGTTTTGTTTTGTGGTTTTCTTTCTAACTCTCGAGTGTAAAGTTAGTTAAAAACAGAGAAGCTACGATGACAGAAACCAAGGCACAACACAAACTGGAGTTAACCAGACTGGAGTCAGAGAAAGAGGCAGAAAAACCCCAAGAGGCTGCCCACCAGAGAGCTATGGAGGCAGAAAAAGCCCAAGAGGTTGCCCACAGGAGAGCTATGGAGGCAGCAGAAGTGGCAGAAAAAGCTCAGGAGGTTGCCCACAGGAGAGCTATGGAGGCAAGAGAAAAAGAACTGGAGGAGAAGGAAAAAGAGAGGAAGCATGCACAGGAGATGGAGAAGGCAAAGGCTCAGCAGAATATACCGGATAACCCTAACAATCCTTACCCAACAATCCACAAATGGGAGCGACTATGTCCACAGTATGATGAATCCAGTGACATTGCTGAATATTTTCTCACCGTTGAGAGACTGTGCACATTCCATAAAATTCCTGAAGCTCACAATGACCACATTGGTCGCAAAATTGATTGGAAGAGCTCTGGACATAGTCAATAAGATGCCTATTGATGAGGCTTCTGACTATAATAAATTCAAGGATCTGGTTTTAAAGCAATTTCAAGTTACCTCTGAAACTTACAGAGTAAAATTTAGAGCCCTTAAGAGAGGACCTGGACTAAGTAATGTGGCTTATATAAACCAGATGAAGGATCTGTTAGATAAATGGATCAGAGGAAGGGGTGTAACTAGCTTTGAAGGAATGTGTGATTTGATGACTCAGGAGCAATTCCTGAATATGTCAAAGGAGGATATAAAACAGTGTTTATGGGATAAGAAAATGGACTCAGCAGAAAGTCTTGCTTCATATGCTGATCAATGCGAGCAGTCCCAGACCACCAGAGAGTGGGGCAAACCGGAACAAAACGGGTGGAGGGAGGAGAGAGAAACAACCCTGGTCGCAGTTGGAGCGGATATCAGAAGGGACAACTCAGACCACACCCTACTACCGGGGGAAGCCCAAGGCCCCAACTACACCCCAAGGAACACTCCACACACCTTATCATCCTGCCACACCCTTCTCCAGCAACCCACCTCGCCCCAGTGACCCATCAGCTGTAACAAGCCGGGGCATATAGAGGCCAACTGCCCCAAGAACCCCAACAGATTACAGTTCATTTTACCGGAATCACACCAGAGGTCCTCAGGCCCAGATACCTCCAAGATACCCTCAGAGCAGAGGGAAACTGTGAGTGTGGGTGGGAAGAAGGTCACCACTTGGAGGGATGCCAGAGCACAAGTGTTGGCTATCCATGCTTCCTTAGTGGACCCCAATTTAATTGACCCAGAGGTCCAAGTGACGATTCAACCCTTCAAGTCAAACTCTTTTGACTTGCCTACAGCCAAGTTGCCGGTCCAGTACAAGGGCTGGTCAGGAACATGGACTTTTGCAGTCTATGATGATTATCCCATCCCCATGCTGTTGGGGGAAGACTTGGCCAATCATGTGAAGCTAGCCAAGAGGTAGGAATGGTCACCCGGAGCCAGGCTAAGCAAGCTGTCACACCTAGCTCTGTTCCGGAAACTTCTACCAGGACCCGGTCAGAGATGATGGAACCAGACCCCATGCCAATGTCTGCAAGAGCAGTAGTGGATCCAGTCCCAGAGACCCAGACAAAGCCAGTCTCAGAACCGGAACCGCTGGAACAACCAGCACCAGAACCATTGCCAGCACTGAATCCAGTACTTGCGACCCAGCACCAGAGGGCCCCACCGAACCTGCACCAGCAGCAGGAGATAACCTCTACCCAAGAGATTCAGCCAGAGCCTGAACCCCAACATAGTGCACCAGCGGAGACCAATTCACAGTCAATGGAAACAGCCCCATCACCTGCATCGCTTCCAGAGGGACCAAGCCCAGGTCCACAATTCAATGAGGAACTGATGTTTCCAGCATCAAGAGAACAGTTCCAGACCAAACAGAGAAGCAGATGAAAGCCTCCAGAGAGCTTGGATGGCAGCACAGAGCAACCCACCGCCTCTCAGCTCTTCTAATCGATCCAGGTTTGTTGTAGAAAGAGGACTTTTATACAAGGAAACTCTTTCTGGTGGACACCAGGAAGACTGGCATCCTTGGACAGTTGGTAGTTCCAACTAAGTACCGGGCAAAGCTATTAAGCTTAGACCACGATCATCCTAGTGGCCAGGCTGGGGTGAACAGAACCAAAGACCATTTGGGAAAGTCATTCCACTGGGAGGGAATGGGCAAGGATGTTTCTACCTATGTCCGGTCTTGTGAGGTGTGCCAAAGTCTGGGAAAACCCCAAGACCAGGTCAAAGACCCTCTCCAGCCACTCCCCATCATTAAGGTTCCATTTCAACGAATAGCTGTGGATATTCTGGGTCCTTTTCCGAAAAAGACACCCAGAGGAAAGCAGTACATACTGACTTTCATGGATTTTGCCACCCGATGGCCGGAAGCAGTAGCTCTAAGCAACACCAGGGCTAAAAGTGTGTGTCAGGCACTAACGGACATTTTTGCCAGAGTAGGATGGCCCTCCGACATCGTCACAGATGCAGGAACTCATTTCTTGGCAGGAACTATGGAAAGCCTTTGGGAAGCTCATGGGGTGAATCACTTGGTTGACACCCCTTACCATCATCAAACAAATGGCCTGGTGGAGAAATTTAATGGAACTTTGGGGGCCATGATACGTAAATTCGTAAATGAGCACTCCAGTGATTGGGACCTAGTGTTGCAGCAGTTGCTTTTTGCCTACAGAACTGTACTCCATCCCAGTTTAGGGTTTTCACCATTTGAACTTGTATATGGCCGCGAGGTTAAGGGGCCATTACAGTTGGTGAAGCAGCAATAGGAGGGATTTACACCTTCTCCAGGAACTACCATTCTGGACTTTGTAACCAACCTACAAAACACCCTCCAAACCTCTTTAGCCCTTGCTAAAGAAAACCTAAAGGATACTCAAAAAGAGCAAAAAGCCTGGTATGCTAAACATGCCAGAGAGCATTCCTTCAAAGTAGGGGACCAGGTCATGGACTTAAAGGCGCTCCAGGCCGATAACATGGAAGCGTCATGAGAAGGGCCATTCACAGTCCAAGAGTGCCTGGGAGCTGTTAATTATCTCATAGCATTCCCCACCCCCAACCGAAAGCCTAAGGTGTACCATATTAATTCTCTAAAGCCCTTTTATTCCAGAGAATTAAAGGTTTGTCAGTTTACAGCCCAGGGAGGAGATGATGCTGAGTGGCCTGAAGATGTCTACTACTAAGGGAAAAGTGATGGTGGCATGGAAGAGGTGAACCTCTCCATGACCCTTGGGCGTATGCAGCGACAGCAGATCCAGGAGCTGTGCACTAGCTATGCGCCGACATTCTCAGCCACCCCAGGATTGACTGAACGGGCATAGCACTCCATTGACACAGGTAATGCTCACCCAATTAGAGCCCACCTTACCGGGTGTCTCCTCAAGCTAAAACTGCTTGGAACGGGAGATCCAGGGTATGCTACAGAGAGTCTAATCCGCCCCTCTGGCAATGCATGGGTATCTCCAGTGGTTCTAGTTCCCAAACCAGATGGGGAAATATGTTTTTGCGTGGACTATTGTAAGCTAAATGCTGTAATTCGCCCAGACAACTATTCAATGCCACACACAAATGAACTATTGGAGAAACTGGGATGGGCCCAGTTCATCTCTACCTTGGACTTAACCAAGGGGTATGGCAGGTACCACTAGATGAATCCGCCAAGGAAAGGTCAGCCTTCACCACACATGTCGGGTTGTATGAATTTAATGTGCTCCCTTTCGGGCTGTGGAATGCATCCGCCATCTTCCAAAGACTTGTAGCTGGTCTCCTAGTGGGATTGGGAGAATATGCAGTTGCCTATCTTGACGATGTGGCCATATTTTCAGATTCCTGTCCCAAAGTCAAAGAAACAGGTCCAATCCTTCTTAGGCTTGGCCAGATATTACAGGTGATTTGTACTGCAATACAGCCAAATCGCCACCCCACTAACAGACCTAACCAAAAAGACACAAAAATAGGAATATATATTCCATTCAGCACAGTTTATTTTACCAGCCATTAAACAAAAGGAAATCTAACGCATTTCTAGCTAGATTACTTACTAACTAACAGAAGTTCTGAGACTGCATTCCTGCCTGATCTGTTCCCAGCAAAAGCATCACACAGACAGACCTTTTGTTTTCCCCCCCTCCAGCTTTGAAATTATCTTGTCTTCTCATTGGCATTTTGATCAGGTGCCAGAGAGGTATCTTAGCTTCTTAACCCTTTACAGGTGAAAGGGTTTTGCCTCTGGTCAGGAGGGATTTTATAGTACTGTATACAGAAAGGTGGTTACCCTTCCCTTTATTTTTATGATGGGGGAAGGTGCTTAGTCGCAATGGCCAAATTAATTATGAGCTCTAATTGGGGAGAAGAAACAAAGGAAAGAGGCTTGAGGAAGCTGATCTCATCTCTCTGGCCTCCTTTCTTTGCTGTCTCAGCCATAAAGATGGGAACCAGGGACAACAAGCAGAAAATTCTGTCAAAAGGCTTTTTGTGGGTGGGTGGAGGGTTGGGCAGGGGATGAAGGGAGTGAAGGGGCGGGGTGGAGAGAGTGAGAAATGGATTGGTTATGTTTGTTTAGGAAGTCAAGGCTTCAGGCTGGAATTTTCATCCTTCCCAGCGACGGGTTGGTTTAAGCCTCACACTTGGCTGTAAAAGTTTTGATTAAGCAATTTGTCCTCTGGTTGATTCTCTACCTTGTTCTGCCCTGATCGCAACCTGCCACCAACTGGTTATAGTCTCTGTTATATAGGAGGCTGTTTTTCTTCTAGCTCTTATGGGTAGAGAAAATCCAGTCTGCTACATGAAATTGATTGCTGAGGGAAATGTGGGGGAGAAGGGATTAAGAAGAGGTGTGCATAAGGGGTCTTGTGGTTAAGAGACAGACCTGAGAGTTAGAAAATGTAAATCCCAGCTCTGCTACTGACTCACTGTGTAATCCTGGCCCAGTAATTTAGGCTCAAATTTTCAAAAGACTAATTCTAGCTACCTCAGTTTTTGATTGCCCAACTTGAGAAACCAGGAGCTTGATTTTCAGGGGTGTGGAACTGAAATTGGTGGGAGCTGAAGGTGCTCAGCACCTCTGCAAATTGGGCTGTAAGGTGTCTCAAATTGGACTCCCAAAATTCATAAACACTTTTTTGAAAATGTTGGTTTTAACCTCTCTCTGCTTTTTACTTCCCTACCTCAGAGGGTTAATTAATGTTTGTAAAGAATGTTGAGCCCCCTGAATGGAAGGTGCAAAGATCTGCCAAGTATTAGTGTTCTTATTGCTATTGTTGCTAAGAATATTATAATGAAATTTGAGCTTGAGTCCACACATCTCATAATAATATACATTCAAGCTAGTGGAGTGAGGAAAGAAATCTCGATTAATAAATTCAAGAATTCCAAGGCCAGAAGGGACCATTGTGATCATCTAGTCCAATGGTTCCCAAACTTGTTCCACTGCTTGTGCAAGGAACTATATGTTATGATGCCAGTTCCCAGCAGGATATCACAAGACCTCTCTCTGCAGAGAGGAGGCAGCATATACCATGAAATGCCCCAAACTCCAATTTTCATCTTTCTGCAGACATCATCTTTATTTTTTGTGACCTTCTATTAACTACCTCAGACATCTCTTTATCCAACTTTTTGTTATCAATGAGTGGGTGGAATAGCCAGTCTTATGTGGGAGGATCATGGGTCTATTGCGGGCTCGCTCTCTCTCTCTCTCTCTCTCTCTCTCTGTGTGTGCGTGCGTGCGCGTGCACCAGTGATTCCCAAACTTGTTCCGCTACTTGTGCAGGGAAAGCCCCTGGCTGACCGGGCCGGTTTGTTTACCTGCCGCGTCCGCAGGTTCGGCCGATCACGGCTCCCAGTGGCCGCGGTTTGCTGCTCCAGGCCAGTGGGAGCTGCTGGAAGCGGAGTGGGCCGAGGGACACACAAGCGGTGGAACAAGTTTGGGAACCACTGGTATATGCATTCGCTACATCTCTCACGTCTCGGGGTGGTCCTGGGCAAGGAAGTCCCATTGATTGATTCTTCCATCCAGCCCATCGACTCCCCAAATGGATTACCGCTGTCCTCTTTTGAGTAGAGCTGAGCAAATTTTTTTCAATTAATAGATTTTTCGTCAAAAATGCATTTTTGGTGCTCTAAAACTATTCACAAATTCAGGATAAATGCAATGACTAGTTTGGCTAAGAAAAATCTAAAATAATGTTTTGAGTATAACAGGGTTCAAAAAAGACCTAGATAAGTTCATGGAGGATAGGTCCATCAATGGCTATTAGCCAGAATGGGTAGGGATGGTGTCCCTAGCCTCTGTTTGCCGGAAGCTGGGAATGGGCAACAGGGGGTGGCTCACTTGATGGGTACCTGTTCTGTTCATTCCCTCTGGGGCATCTGGCATTGGCCACTGTTAGAAGACATGATACTGGGCTAGATGGACCTTTGGTCTGACCCAGTATGGCCGTTCCTATGAAAAAGTTTATATGTTTCATTTTGACTTTTTTGTTTGAAAATAGTGTTTCAGATTCAAATTTGCTCAATTTTTTTTAAGCTGAAAAACACCCACATATGGACAAACTAAAAAAATTTGTTTTGAATCAACCCAAAACATTTTGGTTGATTTTAAATCCATTTTTAAAGTTTTTGATTTGACAAAAAAAAATTAAAAATGGTTTCAGTTATAATCAACCTTGATTTTTTTTCCCCCCGGTTTGGTCCCCAAACCCAAAATCCATTATTTACTCACTCTACCTGAGTCATTAATGCAGCTCTCTAGTGGGGCAGCCTGCTTTACTCCAATAGGTGGTTGCAGTCAGGTCTGCTGCCTGCTGTTCTCATTTGAACATTTTTATACCCTTCTCATCACCCATGTCCTACTCATTGTTGCTTTATCTGGTCCATCTCATTGTTGGACCCAAAATCCCAAGGACCATGGCTCAGTCTTTCCTTGTGGTTTCCACATTTGGTCAGTCTGCACCATCCAGACCCTAATTCCACTTACCATGTGTACAACAAATTCATTTAAAATTATTTCCCTTTTTTGACAACTTGACTGTGTCAGCGGAAAGTGGAAAATCAGTGAGATCTTTGCAAGCCAGGCACTTTCCTACATGGCTTTAAAGTCTTCCAAATAGCTCTTGTCTTGAAATCTCTGTTATCGTTCCTGATGCTTCAAGCTCAGTACATTCTGTCCCTCCATAACAAGGAGTGGGGAAGTGAGGAAACCCTCAGTAGCCTTTGAAATGTTATGTGAGTAGAATGATGCTGGTTTGTCTCCGGGGACACTGACAGAGGTTTTGTCCCCGTGGTCTTGAGATTTTATACCAAATTGGATTTTATATCCAAACTGTTTTAGGGGGACATCATATGATGGGAGATTTGGAATGATCAGGGGCATGTTTTGCATCAAAGGCATTATGTTCTGTTTCATTCTAGGTACAATTAAATGGTATCAGGCTATCTTTCCTCAGTGCACATGGCCTTTAGCTTGAAAGGGACTAGGGAATGTTTATAAATTTCCATCAGGGAGTGAAACAATAGCGAGGAATGGATTTTTGAAAGTGAGATGAATACCGTGAATTTAAAACGTTGATTCCTGTTTTGCCTGGTCTGGAAATAAATTCAAACTAGTTCATATGGGAGGGAAAAACAAGAATGTATCAGGCAACAGGGCTCGTATGTGAAGAGTTTCAGAGTAGCAGCCGTGTTAGTCTGTATTTGCAAAAAGAAAAGGAGGACTTGTGGCACCTTAGAGACTAACAAATTTATTTGAGCATAAGCTTTCCTGAGCTACAGCTCACTTCATCAGATGCATTCCGATGAAGTGAGCTGTAGCTCACGAAAGCTTATGCTCAAATAAATTTGTTAGTCTCTAACGTGCCAGGAGTACTCCTTTTCTTTTTGGTTATGTGAAGAGTTAACTTTAGAAAGAGATTCAGCTGCTGGCATTGGGAGGAGGCTGCTGGGCTCTAGCGCAAGGTGATCAGTTGAAATGCTTCTTGCCAGAACAAGGAGATGTATTTATTTCCCCCATTCAATTAAATAAAAGCTTCACTTAACAAATATCCGCCTAACTTGAAATCTCCAACCACCCCCTGTCTGCTCCTGCCAAACTCTCTGCCTGTTCCCTGCCCCCTCTCTGCCTATCTCCCGCCCCTTGTCTTTCTGGGTGTGCCTGATCGCAAAGTAACCTGCACATTTTTTTCTATCTGCCCTTCCCACACGAACAAGACGGGCTGATTGGCAGGCATGCAAACAGCCACGGATCCTGCTCAAGCATGCAAAGTGCATACCTCCCTCCACAACTGCCACACGGACGCAGCCTCTGTCTGTCTGTCTGTCTGTCTCGCGCACGCACACACACACACACACACACACACCCGGCGAGCCTGAAAGCCATGGGTTGGCATAGAGGAAATTGCTGAAGTGCTCTGCCCTTCCCCCAGCCCCCCTCCCCTCCGGGTAAGTGCAACAAGTGAGAGGAATAAGTTCATCTGAGTGATCTGTTTCTGTTTTGTTTTAATTCCGGGGGATACAGAAGCTGCCGTGGGAGAAAGGACAACAATGATCCTTGGGGTCACTAATGTGGAGAGATGAATGGGTAGATTGTAAAAAAGCCAGTTGCTCTGCAGAGAGAGGGAGCAGTTCGAAGAAATGTCTTAGCTGCTGAAGTCTGTGTGAACTTGTAACCGGATAGTATTGGCTTGGGAAAGGAGAGGGAGAGAGAGAGAGGCTGATGCTGTGAAACTGGTTGGGATGAGGCAGGATTGCCCTTTGGCCCTTCAGAAGCCAACTAGAAAGCTTTTGATACCGTGTTTGTGGAAGGTGCAGCCTGCATAATGACATCAGCTTGCAATGTTTTCCCAGGCTGAAATGCTGTTTTGCCTGTTGCTATTTTTATAATAACTCTCTTGCACTATTATAGATGTCCCAGTTTAAAAATTAAGAGAAGGATGATGATGATGATGATGGGGATGGGGGGGGGTAAGGTTGATGCGTTAACTGTTTATTGTGGGAGGTGATTTCTTTTCTGATGAGGGACCCCATCATAAGGCAAAGTAGATGGGATTGTACCTTGCCTGATAAAAGCTTTTAGCTGTTTCTCTGCAGTGTGAGATGAGGAAACTGAAACAAACAAAAATGAATGTATTAATTTGCTCCATGTATTGTTGAGGGGAGAATGGAAATCTGTGTGTAATACCATCTAGAAACCTTACAGGGTGTCTCCAGGAAAGAGGCACAGGTTTCTAAACAAGTTTTGCCATGAGATTAACAGCTCAGAGGAGTTCTTTGTAGAAATTCAGTGGGTGAGTGAGCAATTCAGATTAATCAAGTGCTGCATTGTTTGGCAATTTCTGTGTTTCAACATTTGTTCTAAATACAAGAAATTCATTGCACTGGTGTGTGCAGGAGTAAATAACTGAATTTACAAACAACCAGAACTTTTGGGATGGGGTCCTGAAATGCAGAAAGCAAAGGTCTGTTAAAGGCAAGTTCTATGGGGAGGATAATTTGATACCAGCTACTTTTTTTACATGCATGTTATTTTTAAACAGTGGGTTGAATTGCAACCTGATTATATTTAAGAGCATAAAATATCTGTGCAGTGCATTTCTAGACATGAGGATGGGTGAAAAAATTCACACAAATATTGATGATTCTGTGCCTAATGCACACCATCCAGGCTTTCACTTCCTTATAACTCTCAAAAATTCTTAATTCAGCAGCAACTTTCCATGTGTGGTCTTGGCACAATGGTGAATTTTTGCAGGGAAGTTGCAGCAAAATCCATCCAGCTATTTTTGAGTTAACCAAGCTTGGGAGTAGAAATTTGTTTCTGTCTTTATACAATAATTGAAGCTGTTTTTTCTGTGCACAGGAATTGCAAATGGCTGGACTTGAAACATTTTAAAATTTACCATAATTCATTGATTTTAAGACCAGAAGGGACCATTGGATGAGGGAACTGGGCTTATTTAGTCCGCAGAAGAGAAGAGTGAGGGGGGATTTGATAGCAGCCTTCAACTCCCTGAAGGGGGGTTCCATAGAGGATGGAGCTAGGCTGTTCTCAGTGGTGGCAGATGACAAAACAAGGAGCAATGGTCTCAAGTTGCAGTGGGGGAGGTCTAGGTTGGATATTAGGAAAAACTATTTCACTAGGAGGGTGGTGAAGCACTGGAATGGGTTACCTAGGGAGAGGGTGGAATCTCCATCCTCAAAGGTTTATAAGGCCTGGCTTGACAAAACCCTGGCTGGGATGATCTAGTTGGGGTTGGTCCTGCTTTGAGAAAGGGGTTGTACTAGATGACCTCGTGAGATCTCTTCCAACCTAATCTTCTATGATGAAGTGAGCTGTAGCTCACGAAAGCTTATGCTCTAATAAATTTGTTAGTCTCTAAGGTGCCACAAGTACTCCTTTTCTTTTTGCGAATACAGACTAACAGAGCTGCTACTCTGTAACCTGTGATCATTCTGTCTCACCTGTATAACACAGACCACAGGAATTCCCTGAATTAATTCCTGTTTTGAATGAGAGCATATCTTTTAGAAAAATATGCAGTGTTGATTTTAAAATAGCCAGTAATGGAAAATCTACCATAACCCTTGATGAACTGTTCCAATGATTACTTACCCTCACTATTAAAAATGTGTGCCTTATTTTTACTCCGAATTTAACTAGCTTAAGTTCCAGCCATTGGATTTTGTTATATCTTTGTCTGCTACAGGGAAGAGCCCTCTGTTATCAAATTCCTGTTCCCCATGTAGATACATATAGACTGTGATCAAGTTACCTCTTAATCTTCTCTTTGATAAGCTAAATAGATTGAGATCCTTGTAACTTTCACTTTAAGGCATATTTTCCAATCCTGTAATCATTCTGGTGGCTCTTGTCTGAACTATATCCAGTTTTGAATCATGTACACTAGAACTGGACATGGTGTTTCAGTAAGGATCACACCAGTGTCAGAGACAGAGGTAATATAACCTTCCTACCTAATATTCCCTGTTTATATATCCTAGGATCACATTAGCCCTTTTGACCATTGTTGCGCTGGGCATCATGTTTCACTGTTTGTCCACCAATACCTGCGTCCCAAAGTATTTTTTACAGTCACTGTTTTCCACTTAGAATCTCTCATTCTGTCTTTCTGGCCTACATTTATTTTGTTCCTAGATGTAAGACTTTATATTAGGCTGTATTGAAATGCATACGGTTTGCTTGTGCCCAGCTTACCACACAATCCCAATTGCTCTGTATCAGTAACCATTCCCCCCATCTTTGTATCATCTGTAAACTTTATTGGTAACAATTTTGTGTTTTCTTCCACATCATTGCTGAAAATGTTAAGTGACATAGAGCCAAGAACTGATCCCTGTGGGACTGCACCAGTAATGCACCCACTTCATGATGATTCCCTGTTTACAATTATGTTTTGAGACCTATCATGTGAATATGGTCCTCAATGTGAACGAGTTTCCTGGCTAAAACCAAAATTTTCAAATGTACGTGGTTAAATTTAGCCACTTATATCCATACGTAGGTAGGCATATAGGTGTCTGAATATGAATATTGGTGCCTAAATTTAGGTGGTGTTGACAATTTTGATAATTCTGGATTAAATTTTTAATAGAATATGTATACCTATAAATATATAATACACATACACAATTATAAGCTTAAATATATATAAGCTTAAACTGTAGAGAGTCATGGTTCTAACTCTGGAGGTCCTGAATTCATTGTCCTAAGTGGATCATGGAAAGGAAAAGCAATTTGAGCATCTGTTTGAATCCTTCTTGGTGTTCACAGCATGAGGTGCTATCTCTTTTGCATCCTCTTGCTTTGCCCACTGCTCAGAATCTGAGGACACAGATCTCCTGACAACATTGCTGTATTCAAGACCATATTCATGACTTCTAGGTGGCCTAATATTTTAATAGTACAAATCTTAACTTCCCCCACAAGCTGTATGGTCCATCTATCCTTGCTTGAGCCATGTTCAGGTATTATTTACATATTGACATTGTAGTAGCTTTGGCAGTTCTGATGCCCTTATATTAGTGGTCACTGTTGGTTATTCACATTCTGAAATAATTGTTTTACAAACCTGTTGTGAACTATAAATATGCCAATGAGAAATTACACCTTTGTGTTCATATTCAAGTGTAGGTTTAATGTGATTCCCCTTCGTATGGAAAGAAGCATGTACCCATATCACTGTATTCGTACTACTATATATATTGTTCACAGTAAAGTACATTTAACGACCAAAGATCTGCAGAGTTACTTCCAGCTGAACACAGCTCCTACTGATTTGATACAAGGGGAGAGGCTCCCTTTTGTCTCGCCCAGAAAAATTGCTGCCTACAGAATGTGAGGGCCTTGCTTTATATCCCATCTGCAGTAGCATGCAGGATGCACAGAACGAAACCACCTAAGGAGCGTCTCTACCATAGGCTCCAACTCCGTGGGTGCTCTGAGGCTCAAGTACCCACTAAAAAAATAACCCACCTGCAGGGCTGGACTAATCTTTTGTGGGCCCTGGCACCTGGAAAATGGCCCCACCCACTGCTCTGCCTGTGCTCCACCCCAAGGCTCCACCCCCCGCTCGGCCTCTTTCCCCTGAGACCCTACCCCTGCTCAGCCTCTTCCCCCTCTCCCAAAGGCTCTGCCCACATTTTGCCCCGAGGCCCTGCCCCCGCCCCCACCCAGCCTCTTCCCCACAAGGTCCTGCCCACCGCTCACACAGGAGGGAGAGGGGAGAGAAGAGCACCCACCGGCAAAAACAAAAGTCGGCGCCTGTGGTCTCTACTAAGTGATTAACTCTGCTCTGGCATCTGGCCACCTGTTGGCAAATACAGCAATCCTTTTTCCAGGTGGTCCCTTGATAGGAAATGGGAAAAACAATGTACCAAAAGGAATCAACTGAACTTTCTCCTCCCCAAATTTAAACTGAACCCCAAATCTTTTAAGAAGCTGGAAACTGTTCAGTTATCTTTGCTTTATTGCCTTGTTTGCATCTGCTGCAGCATATACAGGTTCCAGCTGGGACCAGACAGAGAAACACTGAAATGTCAGGAATGCTGATCCAGCAGTATTTCTGCCCTGACCTGAAGTGCTGGAACTCTCATGAGCGAGTCTATTCTCGTGAGGTTTCCACAGTGATTTCTAGACCTAAAAGGTTTAGAGAAACTTCCAAACCTTGTTGTGTTTTTCTGAACTGAGTTTTCAAACCATTTGTGTAGAGAGATAGGCTTGAACCAGAACTCTAGTTCTTCCAGTTGAACCAAAAAGAACCTTTCCCCTGTCCAAGATGAAAGTGAGTGAGGGTGGGGGAGAGTGAGCGATGGAGGGAGCAGGGGCTGGAGTGAGCGGAGTGGGGTCTCGGGGAAGGGGCGGGGTAGATCATGGGTTGCACTTAAATTCAAAAAGTGATCTTGTGCATAAAAAGGTTGGAGACCAGTGATCTACGTTCTTTTCTTCCTCTAAGAGCATCTGTATTAAGGTTGCATATCTTTTTAAAAGATTATGCTGTAGCTCAATCAGAAGTTATGGGCTTGATGCAGAAACTACTTGCTGAAAGTCTGTGGCAGGTATCAGCAATCTTTGGCCCGCGGCCCGCCAGGGTAAGCCCCCTGGCAGACCGGGCTGGTTTGTTTACCTGCCGCATCCGCAGGTTTGGCCAATCACAGCTCCCACTGGCCGCGGTTCGTTGCTCCAGGCCAATGGGGGCTGAGGGAAGCGGCAGCCAGCACATCCCTCGGCCTGTGCCGCTTCCCACAGCCCCCATTGGTCTGGAACGGTGAACTGCGACAGGTGGGAGTTGCGATCAGCTGAACCTGCAGATGCGGCAGGTAAACAAACTGGCCTGGGCTGCCAGGGGACTTACCCTGGCGGGCCGGGTGCCAAAGGTTGCTGATCCCTGGTCTATGGTGTATATTTACGCACATCAGATTGGATGACCGCAATGGTCCCTTCTGGCCTTCAAAATTTATCATGCTATGTGCACCATGCCTGCATGCACTGCTTGAGACACTGCACCTAGGGCCAGGTTCATTAAAGTCCAGTGGAGGTCTGCCTCCTGCTGAATGGGCTGAATTTACCTGGAATGCCAGTGTGGGCTATATTTATGTTTGGGGAATGCTAACTTGGGTAATTGAATTGACTTGTCATTAACACTGAAGAATATGCTATTTTAATTGTGACTTTACATTAAAAGTGTACAGCAACTA
Source organism: Dermochelys coriacea (assembly GCF_009764565.3). Lineage (NCBI taxonomy): Eukaryota > Metazoa > Chordata > Testudines > Dermochelyidae > Dermochelys > Dermochelys coriacea. The sequence continues at coordinate 91,002,428 of NC_050073.1, read as the reverse complement.
CTGGGCATTTTTAATCCACCTGGAAACCTGGCAATTCTGAGAACATTTTGAATTTTCTCCCCTTTGATTATTTTATTGCTTCTGATGGATCCAAAAGGAAGGCATTTCCAAACCCCAGTTCTGTAACAACCCCACCAGCTTCTGCTGCCCTTTGCTGGTAATGTGCAGTAAAGAGTTAACACTGCTGCTTGCTCCTTAAGAGCTGTGCACAGCCTGTGGGCTAGGCAGTGTAGTAGGGATTTGGAATGGACATGTTCACTCACCACCACCCCATAGCAGTGACTGCAATAATGTTGCCAGTGAATCACATTCACCCTGCTGCTATAGCAACAGGTTGAAAATTCTTCTGTTCAGAAATGCCTGGTTTGCAGACAGCTTTATTGTCTGCAGGACAGTTGTCTTCCCATAATCTTTCCATGAAGTAGCTTCCCAAAGACAAAGAGCCCAACAGAAAGCAGGGGCTAAATGTAATGGGGAGGTTTAAAGGGGGATCTCCCTTGATTTATGTTTTAATTGGGGAGAGATGGGCAAAAGAGTTCAGACTCCTCACAAGGAGGGGAGGGAGGGTGGTTGGTTTTGCAGGGGCTTGCTAATTACCTACTGATGCCTCATGGGAATAAGATTGTACATGAGAAGACTTGTTAATTTAGAGGATTTGTTAATGGGTGGCATAGTCTTTCATCTTTAGGCAACCATTCAAGTCAAATCGTTACTATCTGATGGCTGTTCAGAGGCTTATGTTAAATGAGTTTGGTGGGTCTCAGTCCAATTCATGTTGTCTACATCACAAAAAAAATCACCCAAGATGTTTCTAATGGACAGCTTTAGTCAATCCCAACAGAGGGGCCAAGCACAGAATGAGGCATGTGGTTAGAAAGTAGCTCATATTCCTCAAAGATGTTCCTTCAGGTCAGGGATAAAGCACAGTGATGGAGCAATCAGGGAGAAACATCCTGTGTCTGTCAGTGGGTAAATAAGAACTTAATCTCCAGGGCTGTCAGCCTTTCAAGAGCACTAAAATTCGTACACACTTGTCTCCAGTGCAGTCTACTTCCTTGACACAAACAGATATACATCTTAATTACACCTACCATTGCCCCAGTGACATAAGTGGAGTTGAACCTGAGTAAGTGAGGGAAGAATCTGGCTTGATGAATTCAGTGGGGAATAAACACGTCCATCAGCAAATGATATGTGAAATGTTACTTCTAAATTAAATGTTTAATTCAAATTTTTACATAAAGAATATGTGCCTTGTCCAGTTGGCTGGCCCTTTCATGTTCCTTCTTTTGACCTTATTGTCACAAAGATGTTCAGTGTGAACCTATGAACTCCTGTAGTCACAGCTCTAGAGATCAAATATTACACTGCATGCTCATATCCTGTAAGAAGTCCCTTATGCGAACAGCATTCTAGGAATACCCAGTTCAGACCTTCCTAATGGTTCAGTTTAATGTGGTCTCTGTTTCTGGCTACTTGTCTATACCTGAATGTCTCAGAGTCAAGAGGGGGGGAAAATCACCTCCATAAAGTACTGAGACAACTGTGCAGTATTGCTTCATGGGAGAAATTTCTTCTTGTCCCCAAACCGTGGTCAGCTTATACACTGAAGCATGAGACTATATTGTTGCCCTAGTCAGTGTAACTGCAGATGCTGTTCTTGTTCATAGAACCCTTATCCTCTTCAGAACCTTTCGATTTCCATCAGTAATATCCTGCAACTGTGAGTTCCACAGCTTCATTATACATGGTTTTAACAAACATTTCCTTTTACCTGTTCAATGGTTGTTGCCTATTTCATTCTTGAATGACCTTTTGATATTTTTGTATGGATAAAGAGAAATGCACAACTGACGTTTTCATTCATTTTGTTCTGCCTTTACTCTTCTTTCCAAACTGAATAGTCCCAGTCCTTTTAATATCTTGTCATCTGTAATCCCCTCAGTTCTCTAATCATTGATCATAGAATCATAGAAGATTAGGGTTGGAAGAGACCTCAGGAGGTCATCTAGTCCAACCCCCGGCTCAAAGCAGGACCAACCCCAACTAAATTATCCCAACCAGGGTTTTGTCAAGCCAGGCCTTAAAAACCTCTGAGGATGGAGATTCCACCCCCTCCCTAGGTAACCCATTCCAGTGCTTCACCACCTTCCTAGTGAAATAGTTTTTTCCTAATATCCAACCTAGACCTCCCCCACTGCAACTTGAGACCATTGCTCCTTGTTTTGTCATTTGCCACCACTGAGAACAGCTTAGCTCCATCCTCTATGGAACCCCCCTTCAGGGAGTTGAAGGCTGCTATCAAATCCTCCCTCAGTCTGCAGAACTGAAGAGTGTTTTCTGAAACTGATGTTTTCTTTCAGAGACTTCAGTTCTTTCAAGGCTCTGCTGCTAAATCCCACATGGCCCTTTAGAAAAGTTGTACTTTGTTTACAGGACAGAGGCAGCTGCTGGCCCCTGTTTGTTGTCTTTCATGCCATTCACATTCTGTCCTCTACTATCTCTTCTTTCAGCCAGCAAGCTGCTCTTAGATGTCCATCAGAGTGGGGGAGGGCTACAGAACATTAAAGAAACCACTTTCCGTATTAGGTAAGAGAGAAAGGTTTATTAGTACAACTTCTTCCTCAATGTAATTACTTCCCTCTCTTGTCATTCTGTACCTGCACCCTGAAGATGTGATAGGTCTTTTCCATCTCTGTGCACTATTATACTATATATGTGCTAAATATTCCATCTTTTTGATCTTTTCTCTTCCCTTAATAAACATTCCTTTCCATTTGGATGTCTGTCACATGCAATGTAGGCGTTGCTATAATGCAACAGAGCATTATTTCATCCTCTCCCAGTATTCTACCTCCCTAGTAGTGACCTATAAAAGATATTCAATGACAGAAGTTCTCATCCTTCTTTTATCAACTCCCTTCGGGTTGCAGATTTCACTCCTCATCTCTTATACATGGCAATAAGCTGACTTAATGCCCCTATCAGCCTGACCTGGCTGATGTTCAGGCCCCCTGATTAATTCTCCCACAAGGCTATTTTAGTGTTTTCAGCTCCTCTTACCATTTCGCAAAGGGACATAGGACTGTTGAATGAAGCTGCTAGGTGAATTCCTGTCTCTCTGCCCAGAGTACAGAGCACCATTTGCAGGGGAAGGAGAAGACCCTGAAGACTGTAGGGGTCAAAGACCAAAGCTTGGTGGAGGAAGATGAGGATAAAAAAGAGCAGAAATCAGAACTGATATACACAACAAAGGTCTAGCAAAAGGGAACCTGGCTATTTTGGTATCATACATCATGTGTTTAGACCACAGGCAGAAACCAAAACTGTAAGGTGTGTCAAGGTCTCCATGCCCGATGGAAATGTGACAATGTTTGTGCTGAGAGGAGAGGCAGGAAGCCTCGATTTCCTCTACACTTCTTGCCACACAATCCCAGGGTAATTAAAAATATTTTTATTGTATCACGGGTCACCTATTTCCGTCCTTCGTCCTTGGCCACGTGGCACCATCATGGATCAGCCTCTCATTTCATACTGAGGTTTGTGCCTATTTGTCCTTTGTAAATGCTCTCCCATTCAGACCATGTAAAAGATGAGTGAGAGAGAGGAAGCTGTGGCTTGCTGGATCATTCCTGAATGGCTGCTTCTGTGGAGTGACCCCTAATAACCCTGTGTGCTGTGGCAACTCCACACACAGATATATAGGAAAAAACAAAACTCCAAATGACAGAAGAAAGATAACAGCCCAGTATTTGGTTCTGTTGATTTCCTGCAATTGTGAGCAGTTGCATAGCAGCTGGGCTTTTATAACGGGGACTGTTCTGTTCGTGTGCTTGAAGGAAATGGCTGTGCTAGAGGAGTTTCAAGCCAGGAGCAAAAGGATGACTGGCCTAATCATTCTGGGTAATGAACCAGAAACAAGCAAGCTTTTGTCATCTGTCGTCCTGACCTTCTGTGTCCTTTTTTGCAAACATCCCAATGACTAGGGATGAGAAGTGAGGTAGTGTTATGGGATGATAAGTCGTCTGACCTGCAATTAAACACCTACAGTTGGCCCATGCCAGGTGACTTGGGCTTGTGGGGCTTATGCTAAGGGGCTGTTTAATTGCATGTAATGTAACATGTAACATTAATTAATTACATTAATTAGATGTTTGGGCTTGGGATGCAGCCTGAGCTTTGGGATCCTCCCACCTCGCAGGGTTTCTAAGTGCAGACATACCCAAAACTGCTCTTTAAAGCCAGGCAGGCAACTCATGCTCATTTTGACATCCACACATTCAGTTGGACCCCATTTACCTTCAGAAACCTTTTCATCATCTGCATTTGGAAAGCAAGCAGGTGCAACTCCATCTGTCTGGGAAACGGACTGTGTTCTGAACCATCTTCAGCACTGCTTTGCTGGCCAGGATGGGCAGGGTAAACCTTTATAAAACAATGATTGCGGGAAACAACATTCTCATGACATTTTAAAAAAATAAATTGTGTCCTACCCATGATCGCTGGCACAGCCAGGCTGTCAGGAACACTTTCAGTGTAGCTGAAAAGGCTTTCGGACCAGGGCTATAATTTCCCCTGTGTGGAAAGAAATAAGAACACTGGCTGCAGCAAAGAACTTGTAAACTTCTAGCATTTTTACCACCATATCAGTTAACACTGCTGTTTTAATAGGCACAGTGGAAAAAATCAGTCTCCATCAGAGTTGTGTCTATACTACAACTCCTACTAGTGTGGTTTATTTACAGTGTAAGCTCTTCAGGTCAGTTACTCTATCTTACTCTGTTTGTACTCTGCTTAGGACAGTACAGCCAAACTTTTGATAGGAGGCTCTTAGTATTAGCATAATACAAATAACGATTAAGGCTGAACTGATGCTGCTGGTGGGAATTTTATTCTTCTTAGTCCATGGTCCTGTAGCAAATCTTACTCAACACCATGCTGAAACGTAACTGGAGCTTTAATATCCGCATCCTGAAAAAGGACAATAGTACGAAAACTGGTAACAACTCTTAAACGGGGTTAGAAAGAGAGTCAGGAAAAACTGTTATAAGCAGATCAAATAGAGTCTTGTATTTATACTGATATAATGAGAATGTATTCCAGTATCTATTCGACCTAGGCATTTATTTCTGAAAATCTTGGTGTATTACTGAGAAGTCTAACAGTTTCTCAGTTGGGGTTTCTCTAGTAACTCTCACTCTGTGCAGAGCTTTCGTTAATTGGGTTCTATGAGCAATCTCCTATGACTTATTTTTATAGTCCCATTCCTATCTGGGTGAATACCTGCATCTCCCAGGTGCAGGTTCTGTAAGAAAGGGTGCAAACAGCCACCCCCATCCTTGTATAATCAATACTAGATGTAGAGGGCAAGGTAAGGTAAGGTCTTTACTCTCTGCTCTCTAAGGTAAAGGTCTGCTCTCTAAGGTAAAAATCTTGGAAAAACTCCCAAATCTCTTCCTAGACAACCAAACCAATTGTCTTCCCTCCCCTATTGTTTCAACAAGGGCCACAAAGTCTCTCATGAAATTTGCTCCCTCCCTCAATTTGGAGGAAGATAGGCACAGCTTTTGCCCAGTTATGGATTCCACAAACTGGGCTTAGAGAAAACAAAAACAAGTGTATTAACTGTCCAAGATAGATTTTAAGTCATTTTAAGGGATAGCAAACAGATCAAAGTAGATTACTGAGCCAATAAAACAAACACGCAAACTAAGCTTAATAAAGCAACTGGTTACAAGTAGTAATTTCTCACCGTAAATCTTGTTTTAGGCAGATTGCAGAGGTTCGTGAAAGCAAACTGCTCTCTCTTGCAGCTTAAAACTCCAGGTATTTCTCTTACAGGCCAGACCCCTTTTCCAGCCAGAATTCCTCCCCTTTGTCTTTGTTTCTTAGATGTTTTCAGCCATCATCCTGGATGGGGATTCAGTGAAGAAAGAACCAAGATTAACTCACTTTCCTGCCTTAAATAGGATTTCCATATGGCGAGCATCCTTTGTTTCCCAGTTTGATTCCCACTCCCTATTAGTGGAAAAATACTAGTAGTCCAAGATGAAATCCAGTACCAGATAACATGATGACATGACCCTGCAGTGTCAAAGCAGCCATGAGACAAGGTTGTTTGCAGCATCCCAGGAAACTTTTCATGAAGGTGGGGGATTAGCATCTTCAAAGTCCTATTGTTCTTCCTAATGGCCCATCCATGCTGATTGCATTCTGTCTGGTGGGCATTCCCCAGTCGTAAATGCACTTGTAATTGTTACAAAGTCAATATTCCTAACTTCAGATACAGAAATGATACAGGCATACAAATAGGATAATCAGTAAATTATAACCTTTCCAATGATTCCTCACATGACCCATCTTGCATAAAACTCATCTTAGTTATGCCATATTCATATCATAACAATATCTCTATGAAGAATATGGGCGTAGCGTCACATGCCCATCAATTTTAATGAAGTCTGCGATTGCCTATAGATCAAAGGCTTGCTTGACGGCAGCCATTAGCACTTTGCAGTGTAACAGTATTGTCTCTGTATTACAGAGAGGGAAACTGCAGAACTGAGGTCAGTGATTTGGTCAAGGTTCCACTGACTGTGGTGGAACTGGGATTAGAACTCATATTTTAAATCCCAATCCACTAGCCACTAGATCATTCTGCTTCTCTGATACTAATGTCACAGTATCCTTATTGTTATTGCATTTGTTGGGAGGCTGTATTTGGTGCTTATGCAAGAAAGGGACTACTAGCAGTCTGCAATGTAAGATGGCGTGGGCAGGTGCTAATCAAGCTGCACATGCGCACACACACAACTGAAACAAAATCTGTGTAGATCCACTGGTAGCACATAGATCATTCCCTCCAAGCTTACCTCTTTCCTTTCTCACCCCCATCTCCAACCAATCACTTAACCCTTGTGCCATGTACTACAAAGTTCCTGAAAGAATTTGAGGCAAATGTTAGCTCCCTCTAGGTCATTGTGGAAGCAAGGCTCTGGTAAGGCCCCCATCATCATAATACTGAGCACCTCACAAACATTAACTTCTTCTCCCAACACCCTACAGGTCCCTGGTCCTTGGAGATGTCCTACTGCATAGAGAGCTGGGAGAAAGGAATGGCCATGCTGTTTGCAGAGGCATAGTTAAGGGGTTCTTCTACACTTGGGAAAAATGCTTATGGGACCAGTTACAGGAAAACAAAGGCATGCCATCCTGGGCCACTAGCAAAATTGAAATGCTATTAGCTGCTTTGATTACTAATCAAGTATTAACTGTTGAATAAGGACCCAAACCATATTTAGAGCCAACCACATCACTAACTTAGTTACAAACTTAGCTAAAGTTCTAGTGTACACATAGATTTAAGCTTGACATTAGGAAACAGGTTCTGTAGTTCTTTTAACAGTAAGACCATTGCTCAGTGGCTCTATCTTGTAAATTACTTTGGGATCCTTGGGTTGAAAGGTACTTTATAAATATGAGATGATTATTTCACAGCTGTAAAAGGAGAGACCATCCTTTAAGTGTTTTCATTTCCCAAAGAAAATGGTTTCTAACACACCTCCCCATCCCTCAGACCGCTCTTGTGTGCACGGACACACAGTCAGATTTAGCAGATAGAATTTGAGCCACTGACTGTGTATGAGATAAAACTTAATCCTTGGAAATGCCCTGGGTTCAGGAAGCAGGAAGTGAGTGTTACTATTTTAAAGTGCTGTAGGGAGCCAATAAGTGTCAGGCATGTGCTGAATGCGGGTTTGCTGCAGGTTTGAAAATAGAAACGTTTGTTCTTTTCCCCCCTTTCCCTTCATCTGAAGCTCTGGATTCCAGGATTTAAATGTTTTACCCAGGACTGTGTTCATATATACATATAAATCTCAATTGTCGGTGTCAGTCATCAAACATGGATGCTCCCTTTTCTACTGTTCTGCCCTCCCAGCTGAAGTGCAGCTGTGTAATTCTTTCGAATGCTAAATGACTGACTGAGCCTCAGCAGTCAGAGAGAATTTTTTATTATTATTACTAGTGAATTCAGCTCTTGCGCCAGCCTATTTTGACAATCCTGGGGATGGAATTTTCTCTTTATCCACACAACAGATACAGCATGGACAGCTGACCACAGCAACACAACTTCCCCTTTATCCCTCCCACTGCTAGGGTGCCTTGTGCTCTAGGGAGTAAGAGGCAGATGGCCCACTCAATCTCTGGACTCTCTGCTGGCATTGCCATCTAGAGCAGGGATCTCAAACTCAAATCACCATGAAGGCCACATTAGGACTAGTACATTGCCCCGAGGGTCGCATCACTTACACCTTTTCATATAAAGATACAAAAACCCCACTCCATCCCTTCCATGAGGCCCCGCCCCCATTCCAACCCCTTCCCTGAAGTCCTGCCCCTGCCCCGCCTCTTCCCTTCCTCCTCCCCTAAGTGTGTGGCTCCCCGCTCCTCCCCCTCCAGCTGTTTGGCAGAAGGAAGCATCTGGAGGTTGGCAGAGGAGCAGGGAGGAGGGACTGCAGGTGAGGGAGCTTGGCAGCTGCAGGAAATAACTCCGGGGCAGGGGAGGGAGCGGGGAGTTTGGCGGGCCGCAGGAAATAACACTGCAAGCTGCGTGTTTGAGACCCCTGGCCTAAACTTTCTCCTGATGTCTGCTATTAAAGTAACTGCTAATGTAGCAGCCAGAAGGGAGCAATGAACCTCATATCTATAGCTGATTTAGAATCAGAGAGGAGGTGGATATTAAGCTCTTTGTGAATATGAGCTAAGTCCAAAGTCCCTGTAAAAAGGCATCCTGCATTCTTCATTTGCCTTGATAAAATATAACCTGTTTGGATCAGCTGTTTTAATGCAAGAATTGTAACATCTGTCATCCATGTTTATCTCCTTTTCCCCTTCTTGGAGTAGCTGCACAGAGACCTCCTTCCCCCCTGAATTACTTGGCATTTTCTTTTGCTTCCCCGGTGAATTACTTGGCATTTTCTTTTGCTTCCATCTCTGTTAGGAACAGGAGCAGCAGTTTTTGCAGTCATCAGCACTTCCTTGTCCCCATGCCCTGCAAGGGTCTTGTCTACTGTAGCAATATTAAGACCTGTAATTCAGCACCTGTGCTCCACTGATAATAGTAACAGCTGAAGCTGTAGTGCAGATTTGGTGCAGTTTTTAAAACCTGTTTGTGCAGACATGCTTAGAGCAGAGCTGGATGACATAGTGGTAAAAACCCCTGAGCCGATGTGGGGGCACAGCAGGATGGGGGATGGCGGAACGGAGTTGGTTCCTGGAGTGAGGGGCCAGGGCACAGTAGGTGATGGGGGTCAGTCATCCTGGAGCAAGGGGCCAGGGCACAGCAGGGCGGGAGATCGGGGTCAGTCACCCTGGAGTGAGGGGTCGGACCACAGCGGGGTGGGGGTGGGGTTGGGGTTGTTCCTAGAGCGAGGGGCTGGGGCAGGGGCACAGTAGAGTGGGGGCGGGGGCACAAAGGATTTCCCGCTCCCAGGTGGTGGCAGCACTGGTACCTATCTCTCTGCCGGAGAGGCTGGAGCTGGGTCCGGGAGCCAGTCACTCACTTCTCTCCCTCAGCAGATAAGCAGAGAGCAGCTCTTCCAGGCTCCAGCAGCAGCTGCTGTTCTTCCTGCCCTCTCAGCCTGGAGCCTGATTGCAGTTGCTCCAGTACTGGTGATTGGAAACTGTCTGGTCCCCTTTTCTACTGGACTTTTTGGTCGAAAAACAGACTCCTGGCAACCCTAGACCTGCCCAGGTTACCATCAGGGCCTTTAGGTCAGCTAGACATGTGTGTCTCTAAATGCTTTGTTCCCAAGCACAGTGGGTTCACAGGCTAGTCTGAGTGGGAGAATTGTGGAATTCTATCCCAGGAGAGGTAAAGGTATGATGCTTGACACCTGAAGGGGTGTCCTCAGAGAACCCAGGAAGGAGACAGAGGTGCAGTTAGCCCTGTAACCCTGACAGCTTCCACATGTGTTGAATTACAAGTCCCACTCTTGCCAGTGTAGATGCAGCAGAGTGAAAGATACCTATCACTAATTAATGTCCACCCTGAGGTACAACTGATGCCATGCTAAGACAACACCATAGAGATGAGAGGATAGGAGGGCTTTGCTTTGCTTTTTCTCTTCTTCTGTCAGTCCCTATCAGTCATGTTCCCTCAGAGCAGTTTTCTGCCCACACAGTGTGAAAGCCCCAGGAAGGCTTTTGCTCAGTGACAGGCTGCAGATCCTGCACTGATAGGAGGCCTTGGTTGGGAAAGACGCTCGCAGGTCAATGGAGAGTATCCTCCTCTTCCTCCAAACTGCCTGTAGGATCACCGCAAAGTGAGGACAGATGGGAATGTCATTCAGTCCTGGGCTCAGCCATCCAGATTTCCAGACTGATCAGGTCTTTTAAGCTGTAACTTATGTGTCTGCAGGGAGCAGCAGTGGACAGTTGACTCTTCTTCCATCAAGGCCCATTTATGTATTTTTCTTTCTTCTTGGCTCAGAGGAAAGAGAGGATGGTGCCAGCACAGAGTGCTGCCTGGTGCCTAGACCTCTGCTGCTGTCTGAATCCCCTGGGAGAACCCTAGAGTAAGGCTCCTGGCTAGAGAGAGCTAGGGCAGATGATCTCTACTATTCTGCTATCCCTCGACCTGTGCAAAGAGAGAGAGGTGATTCCCATTTATGGCTGGGGGAGGGGCATATGCAGGGCTTCTCCTTTCCCAATGGGCACAGCCCCTGCCCACACTTCTTCCCTCTGGGCACTTTCTCTGTCCTTCTACCTTCCTGCAAGGAATGCTCCCCTGCCTCTAGTCAGAGTTTCTTCTGATCCTGCATCCATCCTCCCTGCCCTTACAAAACCTGCTGCCACCACAACACAAAGATAAAAACACCCAGTGCTCACGCTGTCACATCCCCTGGTGGGACTGCACTGGGGCTAGGTCAACAAAGAGAAAAGTGCTAGTGTAGACAAGGCCTTAGCATAATAGCCCATTGGGAGCTTGAATTCTCTTGCCATCACTCATCTGGGACCAGTCTAAGCCATACCTGGGACGGGTCAGTTGTCAGCAGCTGTCTTTGTGATTGCAAACTGTTGTGGGTGTCCCATATAGTGGATTGGACTGCTGGAAATATTCTAGACCAAATTAATCACCACAAGGCAACATACATTTGATTTGAAGGTTGAAATCAGTTGTTTGAGAATTGGGTGCAAGTAACTTGACAGCAAAAAGAAAAGGAGTACTTGTGGCACCTTAGAGACTAACAAATTTATTAGAGCATAAGCTTTCGTGAGCTACAGCTCACTTCATCGGATGCATCCGATGAAGTGAGCTGTAGCTCACGAAAGCTTATGCTCTAATAAATTTGTTAGTCTCTAAGGTGCCACAAGTACTCCTTTTCTTTTTGCGAATACAGACTAACACGGCTGCTACTCTGAAACCTAACTTGACAGTGTTTGTAACTGGGCTACGTGAGCCCCAGATGTATGGCATAACCTGAGTGGAAAGTGTTAGGTAGCTTAGATTGTAAATTCTTTAGCCAGGGATTGGGCCTTACCTATGCTCTGTAAATTGCAGTGTACATTTACAGTACAATATAAATGTTTTCGCTATATCGTGAAAATGTCATTGTTACATTGGTCTTAACGTACCACCTTCTGGCCAGTTTATAGAAATGCACTGAGTTGATCTACAGAACAAACTGGATCTGGATACTGTGTACTCTAGGTAAATATGAGAGCCTGTGAACTGATCACTCACATTGCAAGATTAATAAAGAGAAACTAATAACTAGCCAGATTAATAGACAGACAGTTCTGCAAAGCTGTACACCTGAGACGGAGTTCTAGTGAAGGCAGGAGTCTTGATGGAGAGAAGAGGGAAAGCTGCTTTGGAATAGTTGGTGTCACTTACAGGTCCAAAAGAAATCACACATTATTATTATTATTATTATTTTATTATTATTATACAATCTTGTCCCTGTTGTGGCACTTGACTTGGATACTTATGCTTGAGAGAGAAATTCTACCAATACTTCAACCACTAGTTAATGTGCTAACTACAGAAATCACTGGGTGAAAATCTATGATGTGTGTTATGCAGGAGATCACATTAGATGTTCATAATGTTTCCTTATGGCCTGAAAATCTAGGAATCTTTTAAAAGCATTAACCACCTTGTCCCTGAACTGGGTGAAGTATGGGCTTGTGTACACAGTGAATTAGTGTGCACCAGAGGGATATAAATTCTACTGTGCACTAACTGCCCCATTTGCCCCATGTGGATCCTGCTGGTGTGCACTAAAAGCTCTCCAGTGTGTGTTTTAATGTAGTACTGTTTGAAATTGGACTACACTAGTACACACTAGGAAGCTTTCAGTGCATGCCACCAGGGTCCATATAGGTCAGTTAGTGGGTGACACGCTAGTGCATGCTAGAATTTACATCTCTTTGGTGTGGACTAATGCACTAGAAGACAAGTCCCCAGTCTCATTTGGAATATGTAACTAAAATAGTAAATTGGATTAAAGGGTTTATTTGAGACTCTCCTTGCCATGTATCTTGATCTTTTGCTGCAGCCTCAGTCAGACTGTTCTTCAGAATTATATTTCAAAGTAGTTTGTGTGTCTTTGCTGCATCATTTGCATTGTTTGATTAGTCATTGACCAAGAAGTTAATTAATTTAATTTGGTGGGTTTGGGGTTTTTTTGGCTTGGTTGGATGTTTCTGTTTCACTATAATCCATTTTTGAGAACATTAGTGAAACTTCCATACATTTGTACAAAATGCATTATGAAATGTATTTGGAAAGTAAATTTGCTAAATATAAAAATCTCTTTTAGGTCTAGTTTGCTGGATTTTGTATCTTATAAATGACATTTTTGTAAGGCCAGTAAGGACCTCATCTGACCTCTTGCATAGCAAAGGCCATAGAGCTTTGTCTTTTAAGTCCTGCATCCAGCCCATTACCCTTATGCCCAGAGCCTGCTCCCAGCAGCAACTTGAGATGAGGATCAACATGGGAGCAAGGTGAATATCATGGTTTATGGGTTATTGAGAAGTTACTTTGTGCACTCTATGGCTATTGCTGAATTTGGGGTTCTTTATCATGGCCCAAGGCGTATCGTCTCAATAAGTACAACATAATGCAAATATTCATCATTATTAAACTTAGATGTGCAGGAAAACTGTAAATTACAAAACCAGCTTTGTGTTCTGAAACCTTTTCTTTAACCATGGAAATATTCACTGGGTTGTAATCAAACTGTATTCTGCTCATTCACAAACCTTTGATTTTGTTAAATCAGTATCCCCAGCAGAACACAGACAAAACACAAGCACCAGAAAGGAAGAGGAGGAAGAAAAGGAAAGAATCTCTGTTACTATCAGATGTGGGTGGTTGGTTGGTTGGTTGTAATGTTGTTTCAGGCCTGCAGCTGTGACAACTCCGTAGGGCAGTCTGATGTTGGTCTACTGAAGATAAGGTCAAGCTGTAATTCTGAATCGGAGATGAGGTCTAGTTGTTGGTAAGCAATTCGCTTCTCTTTTCTGGTACCTACATGTGTCAGATAAGAAGACCAAGACCCAATTTGGGACTGGCTAGAGTATGTTGGGAAAATCAAACAAACACCATGGCCTACACTCTATAGGCATTGACACCCATTAGACCTGAATGTTTGAGCAGACAGAGAAAAAGAACAAAGAAGTAGCTCCATGCCTTGCATGACTGAGTCAAAGTGACTTCCATCTGAACCTGAGTCCCTCTGCAATCTGAAGAATACTCCACATCAGGAAGATTATTTTAGACATGTACTATACATTATTATTTCTATAAATGTTCTGGCTGCCTATCCCATAGGTAAGAGAGAGAAAATAGGTGAGGTAATATCTTTCATTGGACCAACTTCTGTTGGTGAGAGAGAGAGAAGCTTTTGAGCCACACGGAGCTCTTCTTCAGGTCAGTAGCTGTGACACTCGGAATATGGGGGATATATGATAGAGGTCTATAAAATCAGAGAAAGTATAGAGAAAGTAAATAAGGAAGTATTATTTACTCCTCATGATACAAGAACAAGGGGCCACCAAATGAAATTAATGGGTAGCAGGTTTAAAACAAACACAAGAAAGTATTTTTTCACGCAACGCACTGTCGTTTTTCACTGGAATGCCTTGCCAGAGGGTGTTGTGAAGGCCAATGCTATACTTGGGTTCAAAAGGGAGCTAGACAGATTCATGGAAGATAGTTCCATCAATGGCTATTGGCCAGGATGGGCAGGAATGGTGTCCCTAGCCTCTGTTTGCCAGAAGCTGGGGTTGGGTGACAGGGCATGGATCACTTGATGATAACCTGTCTGTTCATTCCCTTTGGGGCACCTGCCATTGGCCACTCTCAGAGGACAGGATACTGGGCTTGATGGACCTTTGGTCTGACCCATTATGGCTGTTTGTATGTTATGTAATACCTTTCCTAGACCTGAAGCTAAACTGTTCTAACTTGGGTGCCCAACTTAAGGTACCTATATTTGTGGCCTGGTTAAGCACAGTGGAGTTTCATACCAAACCTGCAGCAAGTTTAATCTGAAATAGTAAAGAGTCCATTTCCTACACTGGGCTAATTACTACTTAAGTAAAGTTCCAATACATGGATTAATGTGAATTAATCATGACAATTCTCGATAGAAGTAAAATAGCCTAAATGGCTTTTCCAGATTAACAGCTGGCTTGTTTCAAATACAGATGAATTTCATTTGCATTCAGTGAATTGAGCACTAACTTCCACAAGGATTGCTTCATTTCATTTTAACAGTAGACTCTAAACTGGAGACCAAATACAATTAAGCTTTGGGTCAACATCCCATTGCTAGATTGCAGCAGCTCTAAAACCCCAGGAATAGCAAATCTGTATCCATATGACTATTTTATAAGGGGCAATTCTGCCCCAACCTTTCAGAAGTTCCCTGACACACCAGAACTGGTGTGGTTCCACTATACAGGGCAGGGCATGGGGGTGGGACAGCATTTCAGATGCTGCAGAGATGCCCCGCCAATCATTTACCCAGAGTAGAAGTCTCGGCCTGTTCCAACTCCAAAGCTACAATAGATGTCACAGAACAGACCTGCTGCTGCTCCGTGGCTCTCCTGTTGTGACAATGCTGACCTCTCCTACTTCTAGGAGAGAAACTGTAAGAGATTTAAGGCCTATTGATTATCACCAGGAGTTTTGGGGAATGGCTTAAAACCACTTAACCAATCCATGCAGGAAACCTGGTTTGAATTTTGTTTTGGGAACTAGATTTGTGTTGATATATTCCTAGACTGTTTAAGAAATGATATGTTTCAAAACTGTAAAGGCATAACATATACTGATATTTTTCAAGGTTGACTTGTTTTTAAATAACATTGAGTTAAAAGACTATGGAAACAGGACTGTCAACCGCACAGTAGCTTTCCATGAACTTATTAAAAAACCCACAGGACTCTGAAGCGTAGGTTGTGGCTTTTGCTGACTTTGTTGGCACCTTGACCAGTGATGTCAATGAGCATAGAAGGAGCTCTGCTCCTCAGGGGGTTGGGTCCTCTGTACGACATTAATTGCTTGCAAACCACAGGTTGGGCACTTCTGACACTAAACTGTGCTGCCTCCATTTGGAAGTTTACAGAACTTCCAGCTCACCTACTGGAGTGAATAACTGGGCACGCTCACTGATCATCTTAGTACATGGGACTTTGATCTGCAAAAGGTTACTCTGGGAAATAACCATCTACATGCAGCACATGAAAAGATAATCCCTGCCAGAAAATATCATAATACCACTACATAAATCCATGGTGCATCCACGCCTTTAATACTGTGTCCACTTCTGGTTGCCCCATCTCAGAAATGATATAGTGGAACTGGAAGAGGTTCAGAGAAGGGCAACAAAGATGATCATGGATATGGAACAGTTTCCATTTGAGGAGAGACTAAAGATTAGGACTCTTCAGTTTAGAAAAGAGACAATTAAGGAGGGATATAATAGAGATCTATAAAATCACGAATGGTGTGGAAAAAGTGAATTGAGAAGTGTTGTGTACCCTTTTGCACAATACAAAAGCCAGGGATCACCCAATGAAATTAATAGGCAGCAGGTTTAATACAAACAAGAGGAAGCACTTTTTCCACCCAATACCCAATTAACCAGTGGAACTCATTACCATGAGATGTGATTGACAAAGTAGAACAGGGTTCAAAAAAGAACTAGATAAGTTCATGGAGGATAGGTCTATCTATAGCTATTAGCCAAGATGGTCAGGGATGTCAACCCCATGCTCAGAGCGACCCTAAACCTCTTGACTGCCAGAAGCTGGGAGGGGTAGACGGGGTGGTTCATTGCAACTGCCCTATTCTGTACACTCTCACTGAAGCTCTGATACTGGCCACTGTCAGTCTGACCCAAGTATGGAAATTCTTGTGTTCTTAAGCCAAACTCAAACAAATGCCCAACAATCTAATGATAGATTTCATCCTGCTCCTCTTTATCTCTGCTTTTTCCCTCTCCTGTCATTGCTTATAGGTAAATAGAAGCTGTCACCTTTGTAACTGGCTTCCTTAATACTGAATTGATTCACTAAGGCCAGATTTACACTAGATTTTTTCTCACTGTAATGTCAGTTAAGAGTGTGATTTTGTTTGTTTGTTTTTACAACATTTCTATACTGGCAAATGCCCAAGAGTGGACATACTTATACCAGCAAAAACAAAAAAAGTGTTTTTCCCAGCGTAGCTTATTTTGTTTTGGGAACTGGCATAACTATACCAGGAAACAGAGTAGCAGCCGTGTTAGTCTGTATTCGCAAAAAAGAAAAGAAGTACTTGTGGCATCTTAGAGACTAACAAATTTATTTGAGCATAAGCTTTCGTGCATCCGATGAAGTGAGTTGTAGCTCACGAAAGCTTATGCTCAAATAAATTTGTTAGTCTCTAAGGTGCCACAAGTACTCCTTTTCTTTTATACCAGGAAACCTTTTCTACTTTAGACTAAGCCTAAGTGATCTCCAAACCCAGCACCAATGTTCAAGGCATCTGTGAGAAGCATATATTGCCATCCAAGTTTTCCAAAGCAGTCTATAGTTCCCTTGTGTATGGTACTGGCACTTAAGTTGTTTGTTATATACAATGAAAATCCAAGCTTTTAAATTGAGGCAATTTTTCAGAGCAATAATCCTACTCAGAACTCTCTTCACTTCAAGTGATTGAGTGCCTTCAAGAGCTTCTTCCTACCTATGTGACACTAGTGCTACCAAATCCGTGAAGAGCTTACAAGGCATCAATTCCTCAAGCTCCTGCGAGGCAGCTGTTTTTCCAAGGTAGAGGTAACATAACACTCCGTGGCTTCTAAAAGAAGAGAGTTCAGACCCCCAAAAAATTAAATAGAGAAAAATTATAAATGAAGCGATAAAGCAAATCAATGACTCCATTCCCGTGTAGTGAATTATAAGAGGCTTGGGGGACACAGCGAGATGTTCCATTTGCCATCTGCTTTATTGTTTAGTACCGTGCTTAGTTTATAATGCTGAAATGTGAAACCTTTCGCTGCTGATATTTGCTGACCTTGTAGAGTCAGTGCAACAGTAAGAAACTCGTGGAAGGTGCAGTAATATAGCAAGGGCCCTCTACCTGGACATTTAATAGCACAGTAGAGGCTTTCCCCTAGACTGCCCAGATTTTTAGTGGCATGGCAAGGATGTTCTACCTGGATATATCTGTCAATATTTGGCAACTGGGCTGGAGCTATGGCAGGATGCCTTCTGGCAAAGGAATTCAAGTAGTTAAAAGACATTTTAATTTTGGCTAAAGATATACCTATAAAAGTAATTTGCTTTGCAGAAACTAAGCACATTAATCAAGAGAGACAAAGGGGCTTGATTACTTTATTTTGACTGCTTTTTATTTTCTTTAGTGCAGAATTAACCCTTCTCATTTTGGATTCATTCTCTGTCAGGTCTTCTGCTCTCTCTCAGCAAGTCTTGATATATTTTGCGCAGTGGAAATATTAACATGCTTAAATCAAATCCAGCTATTCCTGCAGGGTGGTTAAGTGCTGTTCTTATCTGTCCAGCGAATAGGATACTCTTTTAGCCACACCTCTCAAAGTGTCACTGTATTGATGGGTCTCTCTCACTTTCAATTTAGAAATGCTGATATTTTGTAACTTGGAGTGAAAAAATTCCCTTTGTGTTTAAAAAAATGGTCACACTGATTCATAAATTAATCTAAATTAGAAATGGAGACAATCACATTCAGTCCCAACTACCCCATCCTTTGGCCTGTTCAGGGTTGTTCCCCACAATATATTGGTCTAATGACTCTAGTCTAATTGTAAATGGCCCATGTACCAGAGCTTCCACACCACTTCCATTGGGAGTCTGTTCTGCAGGCTAGCACATCCAGTTCTTAGGAAGCTTTTCCTGATATTAATCCTACCTTATCTTTTTCTTAATATTATCCCCCTTCACTTAGTTATAACCATAGAGACCAAGCTAAATAATTTCTCTCCCTGGCCCATGTTTACATCAAATATTTGTAGACAGTGATAATATTCCCCCACCCTTTAGTCCTTATTAGCTAAGCTACGCCTGTTTAGCTCTCCTCATCAGTGTAATTCTTCCAGCCCTTAAACAATATTCATCATTCTTCTCTGAACACCCTCCAGTTGGGCAACTGAACACTGTATTTAATTTGATTTCAGTGTAGGATAAAGACAGTTTATTGCCTCCCAGCTCCATGATGTGATCTCTTTACAGATGACCAGAATCAAATACTAATTTGCTCTGGTTTTCTCCTAAAATAAAATAAACAATGAAGTCACTTAAAGTTATAAAACTACCATTTTTAAAAAAAAATAATTTTGGCTGCATTTTTAGGCTCCTGTATCATAAAAGCAGCTTTGTTTTTAAAAAGTCCTGCTTATACCCTGTGGGAAAACTCTGACAGATGTTCTTTTTAGTGGAAATGCTGCCTGTATTTCTTTCGTATGAAATCAGGATCTCTGTTTATCTACCACTCTCCACCCACCTGAAGTCCTAATCCTCTGTGGCATCACAGTTGGTTTCTGCAAGTTGATGGCTGTGATACCACAAAGGATGGATTATGACCTTAGATGAGAAATAAACCTCAGGACCAGGTGAGCTCTTAAGAAACAAAGACCCTATTTGCATGTAAATGTCACCAGTGATAAAAGAAGCAAGAAACTCTATGTCCAAGATTTCTGGAAAATTGTAAGCCTGTTCACTACATCTTTATATTCCCTTTGCTCTTTCTCCAAGCAACTATATGTTTGCTGGCTGGCCACTGAGGAGAGAAGCTACATCTAGAGAAGTTTAGCAGTGTGGGGATGGGGACTAGAGAGCAGAAGGCCAGTTCCCACTGAGTTCAGTTTTGTACTTGGTAATTTAAAAAAAAAATGCTTTGGAGCTGGTTTGGGGGAAGGGTGTGGAAGTGAAAGTCACACTCTCCCCCCCACCCCAGCCCCCCAATCCATGTATAGACCTGGGGCGGAAGTTTATTGAGTGGGCATGCAGGATCTACCATCCCACCCAGGAGCAGGAACTATGGTTAGCATTTGTACAAGAGTTGCATCTTATGTGCAAATCTAAGACTAAGATCTGGTTGAGTGTGCAGGGTGAAGAGGAAATCTCCTGATAAATTGAGATAGTGACTCTTTCTTTTATAAAGCACCTCAAGATATATGGAAGAAAAACATTGTATTATTATTATTATTATTATAATTTTATTATTAAATTGGTATCTGAAAAGCTAGTTGGTTACTTTCTTCTTCATACACAATCACCAGTGATCATGATAATAATGCTATAATGTGTTCCATATGTAGATCTCAAAGTATTTTACAAGGTTGGGTAAGTGTCATTATCCCTTTGTACCGATGGCATAACAGAGGCCCAGAAATGTGAAGTGACCCAGGGTCACATAGTCACACAGCCAGAGCTAAAACCCAGGTCTCCTGACGTCTGTGTTCAGTTTAGTAGACAACAGTTGGAATCTGAATTTAGCTCTCAGATTTTGCTGATACCAGTGAGGCAGATGGGAATCAAGCTCTCTCCTCCAAGGGGATGACAGCACTATAAATGCTTGTGTTTGTCTATGCAGTAAGCAGATGTGACACAGCAGTTGCCCAGAGTTCAAACATAGGTAGCACATAAGTGTGGTTTTTACAGTCTCTTTTCTTGCACTTCAGAGCAATGAGTTTTGCAAAGTACATAATCTGCATTTTGATGCAAATTTAAGAGGTAAGGATGTTGACATTTCTATATGGTAAACCCATGCTGCAGCAGCAGATTATAATTCCAGACAGGATGCCCATTTTTGGGAGCAGCTTCTGTGATCCTGCTCTCCAAGCCAATGGAGATTAAACGCTTCAGCCTCAGAACATTCCCAGTTGTTTGTGTTCTGTATATAAACACCACCACTGGGAGCCTCTACTTGGGAAACATCCAGGACTGGAATAGCAAGGGGTAGTGCAGCTCAGGACTGAAGTGCATTGGCAGAGCTGTATATGGGGACCCCAGGTCTAGAAAAATAGAAGCTGTTACAGGTCAAGAATGGTATGCTAGACTAAGAGACTGTGGGGAAAGCTTGCACAATACAGGCTTGAAATATGCCTTTCTTTAACCATTCCTACATCATTAGTTCACAGCTTCCCTGAGAAGTATTTCATAGACATTTTAGGGCTGACTGATAATTCTCCACAAGGCAGGCCAAGTAAACAGCTTTATTGAATGTCTCCTGTGCAATGCATGTCATTCAGGCACCTTTTCCAGTGCTTATGCTCTTTCCCCATGTGCTTTAATGCTAACAGCAATAGAGCAGCCGAAGCACATGGAGATGGAGTGGGAGTGGCAGAAAAAAGAGCTTCCACCACTTTCACTCCCTCTTCCCATTGGATTCAACAACCCAAAAGCACATGGGGGAGAGGGAGCAGAAGGGAAAGAACAGAAAGAGAAGGAACAAGAGAGAAAGGAGGAAGAGAAGGAACAAAAGAGGAAAAAGGAGAGAGAAAGAATGAAAGGAGAGAGGGAGTAAAGAAGAAAGCTACAAAGAAAAAAATTACAGAAAAAATGACTGCAATATGGTAGGTGTTTGTTTTCTCCTTTTTAGCTTTTGTTTTGTTTGGGAGAGAGGAGGAAGGTACAGTCCCTGCTATCATTCCTCTTTTCTTCATTTGTCTCCTGCTGCTTCTTTGTACCTTTGTTTCTCTGTCCTTTTGGAGGTGACTGGCCGGTACCGGGTCCCGCACTAATTCTTATCAGACTCTTTGGCCTTTCAGCCAAGTTGTTTGACCAGTTCCCTTGCACAGCATGCGAATTAGCTCATTTTGTGCATGCAAACTACGGTGCCCACAAAGTTTCTCCCTTAGAGAAAAGAACTAGTTGGTTTTAGACTAATGGACTGAAATTTCCCTTTTCTCTCTCTTTTTCTCTCTTTAAAGACAATTCCTCGTCTTTCCAGGAAGATGAAGAGGTAGATATGGAGGCTGTCAACTGGCAGCTGAACAGCACCCCCATGAATGGGCACTCTCCTATCCCAACCACAGCTCGTTTCCCCACCTGGGTGACTTTCGATGACAATGAAGTCAGCTCTGCTTCCCTACAGAAGCTTTCTCCCTTGAAACCAGACACCCCACCAATAGCAACGCAGACTGCAGATGTGAACTGTAACCTTGCTGCATCCTTTAAGAAGAGGGAGCGCCCCAGGAGCACGTTGGTGGACCTCACTAAAGTTCAAAAGCTAGATCTTTCCTCCTTAAATAGGCTGCCTTCTGTTGGAACACCCCCCTGGAGTGCTACTAACCCTTTCCTGGATGAGTCTCTGAGGGATGTCCAACCCTCACCCATCAACCCGTTCAGCTCATTCTTAGAGGAACGAGATAGGCGTTCCCACAGCTCCTCTCTCTCCAGTGCTCCAGGCCAAAGCCAAAGAGACTCCCTTATTATCCTCTACCAAGAACCTGACACTATCAGCTTCAATGAGTCAAGCAAAAACTTAACCCACACAGATGCTGTCGAGCAGCTCAAGCAGCTCCGGATTGGGGATCCAGATCTCCTGAGCAGCCCAACTCTACCTGATGATGACCCCCTGATGCCATTTGAGGTGGATGGCACATTGTTGAACTTGGCCTCATCTCAGCCCAAGGATGGCTGGCCAATGATGCTCAGGATACCAGAGAAGAAGAACATCATGTCATCTAGGCATTGGGGGCCAATCTACATCAAACTGACTGCAAGTGGGTATCTACAGCTTTTTTATGAGAAGGGTCTGGAGAAGCCCTTCAAGGAATTCAAACTTGAGATCAATCATGAGATTTCAGAGCCCAAGCTCCAAAACTATGATGAGAATGGAAGGATACACAGTGTGCGGATAGACCGCACCATCTACAAGGAGAAAAGGAAGTATCAGCCTAAACCAGCAATCAGCCATGCAGCAGAAAGGGAACAAGTGATAAAGCTAGGCACTACTAATTATGAAGACTTCCTTAGTTTTATCAGTGCAGTTCAGGATATATTAATGGACTTGCCAGCCTCAACAGATCTAAGCACAGTAGGATTAAATTATCAAGAGGAAGAAATCACTGTTGATGTCAAAGACGAGTTTCATGGCATCTTGGCCAAAGGAGACCATAGGATTCTCCAGCACAGTGTGCTGACACATGTACATGTTCTCAGCTTCCTTTCTGGCCTTGCAGAATGCAGGCTGGGCCTTAATGATATACTTATAAAAGGGAATGAAATCGTTGCACGGCAGGATATTATGCCTACCACTACCACGAAGTGGATTAAGTTGTATAACTGCCGGTTCCATTCATGTGTGGATGAGGAAATGTTTAACAGCTCCCATGTTATCCAGTTTAATCCCTTGGATGCCTGCCAATTTGAGCTGATGAGGTTCAGGACTGTGTTTGCTGAGAAGACTTTGCCTTTCACTCTGAGAACAGCAGCCACTGTCAAAGGTGCTGAAGTGGAGGTCCAGAGCTGGCTGATGATGTCCACTGGGTTCTCCTCCAACTGTGACCCTCTAACTCAGGTCCCCTGTGAAAACGTGATGGTCCGCTACCCAGTGCCAAATGAGTGGGTGAAAAACTTCCGCAGGGAAAGTGTCCTGGGAGAAAAGTCTTTGAAAGCCAAGGTGAACAAGGGTGCTAGTTTTGGATCAACCAGTGTGTCTGGTTCTGAGCCGGTAATGAGGGTAACTTTGGGAACTGCCAAATATGAGCATGCCTTTAATTCCCTTGTATGGAGGATAAACCGACTGCCTGACAAAAACTCAGGTGAGTAGAGAGTACTGTGTCTGAGTGGATAAACTTAAAGGAAAGGTATATTTTGGGGGCTGGGGGACATAGGAGTTACACGGTACAATGGATAAACTATTGTCCTTTTGGAAGGTTCAAAGGGGCATCAGTTGCATGAAATGGCTGGTTGTCTTACTCATCCTATCAGTGGTTTAATGTGTCTCACAAAGAAACACTGTTTTTGACAAAACCATTTTGGTGTAGCCACATGCAAATATGCCTTCCAACCATGGTTTTGTCAGTGCATTCTGGGACTCTTGCCTAAGCTTTCCCATAATGCACTACACTGTTTCTGAGAACTGGTACTTTCTGGGTAACTTCCAAATGTAAGACACTGTATTGTGTGATATCAGGGGACCAGCTGAATCACTGTAGCTCCACCCTTGTGACTTCCTATCCACAATGTTGTAAATTGCACTGGTTCAGCAAGACCTGAGACAAAGATCTCACTGCATGTGTTACAGCCAGAGTTCATACACGTACGAGGTATGGTGGTTGTGTGTGGACATAGGGCACTGTGTAGACATTACAAGCTAAAAGTATTCCATGCAACAACTTGTGGCTACATCTTTCAGCTAGTGTGGACAGGGACTAAGACCTGATTAAACATTTAAAGGGACACTGTCAAGGTAAATCATATAACTTAAAAATCTGTCCTGCGCTGTATTTTTATAGTTATACCTTTAATTATTAACATTCAAGTAATCTGTGAAATCTAATTTACTTTTTACCACCATTACCATTTGTTCACTTTCTGCCCTTCACCCAGCTTGGGCAGTGAAATCTGACCCATCTAGTTTACTTTCTGTTTATAGTAAATTACCTTTTCTGGTTCCCATGCCCTTGGCTAATGCAGTTCTATGCATAAATGCTGTTTAAAATACTGACTTGTTCCTGTACCTGTCTCACTGGGCCCGTTTCTGCCTGTACTTTTTCCCTACAAGAAAAGTTCAATGATGCTCTAGAGCTGATCCTTTCTGAGAACATCTGTTCTCATTTGGCAGGAGGGAAGGAAAGCATTAAACTAGTGCTTCTCACCTTTTGGATCACTTTTTAGCTCAATAAGGGATCCATCACAGAGTACAGACCTGGATAAACATCTGTCTGACAACAAATGAGGCTTGGAGAGTTTACTTTGGAGGAAAGATTAGAAGCAAAGAGTAGGGGGAATAAAAAGAAACCTCAGGATGAAAGACTAATTTCATGTCAATAGCAGCATGCCTGGAAAAAGCCATATTGTCAACCTGACCCTAAATGCAAATAATGATGTGCTTGCTAGGAAAATCCCACTATGCCGCCTGCATGACCCCTCAGGTCAGGGGATGAAGTTCAGTGACAATTCTTCTTCTCTGGCACCATCCATCTGAGGATCTCTGTGCTTTACAGACATTACAGCAGGGAAAACTGAAGCCCACAGAGATTAAGCATATGTCTGCGCTTCAAGATGGAAGGTGCAATTTCCAGCTCAAGGTGACATACCCTGCTAGCTCTGATCAAGCTAGCATGCTAAAAATAGAGTGTAACCCTGGCAGCGGGAGGGGCTAGCTGATCCAAGTACATAAACATCCAAGTTGCTAGGCAAGTACTCAGGGCTGCTATCCCTCACACCACCACAGCTATGCTTTATTTTTAGTGCGCTAGCTCAGTCATTAGGCCAGGTATGTGTCCTCGAGCTGGAATTTACACCTCCAGCTCAAAGTGTAGACATAACCTTAAATGACTTTTCTAAATTCACACAGCATGTCATTAGCAGAATTGCTCACAGATTCCAGAATTCTTGACTCTTTTTTGCCTGCTCAAGCCATTAGTGATGCTCTCTTACCCATTTTCTTTCACCTTATGTGAAATGTTAACCCAAGTCTCCAGTTTTATCCTTGTCTCTGTCTGTGGCCTTACATCTGCCTCCCAGAATGGGAGGATGAAGCTGAGATGCAGTGGAGAGTCTTCCCACACAGTACTGAGCAGTAGCGACACATGGGTGCTAACTGACTGTCTGATACACCTGGGAGGAAGAGAGGTGCCCTGGCTGCAGACAGCCTCCCCGTCAGGTCACAGTGTGATTTGAGGGAAAGGAAAGGGGAGCAAGCATTATGACGTGGCCACTGTACCTGTGGGAAGTGGTGTGGGAGGGAATCCTAGAGTATTTGTGGAGGCAGGCCTAGTATAGTTTGAATCCATCGCTGCCTCTCAGGGGCTATTTATATTTCTTGACAGCATTTATCGATGGCTCTAGATGCTCAGAATGTACAACAAATTTTAAAAAAATACACAGTTGCCTGAATGAAGCCACCCACAATAGTCAACCAAAATATAATAGAGACCCACACATCTAGCCACCCACAAACTTCAGCCCTTATCAAAGGGTGGGCTTGCTGCATGTCCTGAATGTTGACAAATCCGAGCTCTGGTAGACCAAAAAGGGAGGGCAAATTCCACTTTCAAGGACCCCTATGGAAAATACTGTGCAGCAGCCCCCTCCAGTTTAAATTAAGGGGGATCTAGCTGCCTGTCCTTACTGACTGCCACTGAAGGTGGTATTGGGGGGAGAGAGTGGTGGGTCGCTCAGGTAACTAAGTCTTAAACCATTTAACCTAGTGCTCACTTGCAGATCATAAAATCCAAGCGCCGGTCTCTAGGAATTATTTCTGTAGCTTCACTGCCTTAGCCTGACTTCTTGTCTTTGTGGTTCCTTATGAACAGGCCCTATGCTCTCCAGCTTTACAACCTGCCACCAGGGCCATCTGCGAAAGTGTCTGGGCCATTTGCTTGTGGCTACAAATTCAAAAGCATATGACTGAATCAAACAATCCATGTATTTAGCCTGTGTTTTTCTCTTGGAGGCAACTAATGGCAGGATTCCACAAAGTATGTTGCTGAGCTTCTTCCCAGAACAGTTTGGTAAACTCTATTGCTCTTCTCTGATTCACAATGAACATGTTGATACTGGCTGATAAAGGAAGCCTGTTTATAGGCCCCATGGAGCCTCATAGTCACAACTGGATGTGATCCAGTACAAGAGAACTAGCATGTGTTTTTACCCTCTAAGCAGTGGAACAAAAGAATGTTAAGAAAATATCCATACAGAGGCTTCATGATAGTGGGGGGAAAGCTGTACAAACAAAGCAGAGGTGTGACCCAAACCAGAATCTTGGATCTAGATATCCTGAGCTGTGGAGCAATTTGACTATGGATCCAGTCCCAAGCATGCTGGCTGGCCCTACCTGTAAAATGGACCAAATTAAAATCCTAGATCTCACCACCTCTGAACTTTGGGGACAGTTGAATCAGGTCCCTTCCAAACATGGCAGCTTTGAAACACAGATAATTTTCAACATGGACTTTATTGTGAGGAGTAAGTCATTGAAAGTGAGAATGAGGTGTTTGTGACTCAGGGAGGCAGGAAGCCAAGAAGAGGATGAATCTGTCTGATGTCTTCTCGGTTTTACTACAAACTTTATCCATCTTTCAGACTGAGGGGTCTGATTGGGTGTGGTGGGGGAAATAAAAGTATAATGTTATATTTTGTGACCCCTGGTCAATTAGTGACTGCATGGGTTCCATGTATGTTGTTATAACTTTGTGTATTATTTGTATTCACAGACATTTCATTTATATAACATAAGTGCCAGACATTTGAGTGGGCACGAACAGTAAATGTTTCAATTAAGTGCACAATGAAATCTGCATGTACTGTTACTCGTTACTACTACTAGAATTGATTAAATAGTTTAAAAATAAATGACACCTTCCCCACATGATTTATGGCTCAGTTCAGTTGTGCAGAGTTCAACTGACTACAGTTCATGGGGTCATGTTATGTGTAAACCAACATAATTTAGGCTAATTTAGGGACTGATCCTGCTGTCTTTGAAGTCGGTGGGAGTTGGCTGAGGCTCTTAGATTGCAAGTTTTTCACAGCAGAGACCATGTTTGTTTTGTCTCAAGTGCATCAGTGGCACTCTATAAACAATCAGAAACAGTAAGTTCAAATAAATAAACATTAGGTTTGTTGTGATAGTTAAAGGCCTTGCTTATTTGTCCTGTGTTGTCAGACAAGTAGATTCAATGTTTAGTTTCATTCTCATGATGTTATGCAGTGTCCCAAGGTTTTGTTTTTTTTTGTATTATACATAGGGCTAGTTGCACCACCTATCATTTAGTTTGCTTGACATTTCCTATTACAAGACCCTGTTTTGACAAACTTTAACTGTTTGGGCTTAAATTTTTACATGCCAGGCATCTTCCTCTGGCTTTTTTTTAAACTTCAGCCAGAGAGGAATCAGAGAAGGAGGCTAGGGGCACATCCGTTGTTTAGCCCATGTTAAAAAATTCTTGATATCTTTCTTGTGAAATGCTCTAGTGACCCCATGCTTTGAAGCAGGGATTTCAAAGTTGGCAAGGGGTGGTCTTTGTGTCAGGGATGTGCCATTTACTGTTCACATGAAAATCCACCAAAATTTGGCCAATTTATAAGCCTTTGAAAAGTTGCATGCTCAATAGAGATTTGTTAGAGCTTAACAGCAAAAATCTCTGAAGAGCCCATCCTCACTGAGCATGCTCGAGCCTCTTACAGCTGTTAGTGCTTAACAGACTGTCAGAGAACAATAAAATGTGTTCCTTTCTCTTAGTTCCAGTGCCTGGGCCCACCCCAGCCTGGAGCAGCCATTGCATGGAAAGTGCTTCTGATGGTCAGTGGCTCTGTTTCAGTCCAAACAGTTAAAGTTTGTCAAAGTTATAAGCAACTGAAAATAGGGTCTTATAATGGGAAATGTTGGGCAACTTTAATAAGCAGTGCTCCCAGCCTTGCCTGTAACTGGTGAAACTGTCTTTCCCAGGAGGTATTATTGGCTCTTGACCGCATTTAATGTGCATGCTCATAGCTCTACTGCAGCTTAGGAAATGCCCACTTTGATAGACAGCCAAGATCTATTTTTAAACACAGGATCAGGAGCCAGGAATTCCTGACTTCGTGTCCCAGTTCTGACACTGTTATTTTCTCTATGGCCTTTGGCAAGTCACAGGTCTGCACTGGAGTTGGTGCACAGCCATACTCTTCCCCAAGCCCCACACTCCAAGATAGCTCCACAATGGATTGTGGCTCAAGAAGTTCCCTTGTGCCCAGGAGTAATGTACCTATTACACCATTCCTCCAGATGGTTCAGCATGCTCTGCTTTCTCTGGCCGGACAGCTCCATTGGCCATTGGAGGTGTGGATATAATGCTGCCCCCTATCCATGTTAGTCCCCCTTTCTGGGGTGTTTCTGCTCACAGAAGTTCTAGGAGAATACAGTCTCTGTGCTTAAAGGAGACTGTAATTGTACCCACCCACAACATATAAAATGTTGGGAAAGATTCCTTGTGCTCCCTCCCCTTGTGCATCCATGCTGTAGTCAGACACAGTTTGGTCCTTAATCTCTCTCTGTTTCAGTTTCCCACACCCAAAACAGGGGAATACTTCCTTACCTTACAGTGGTGGGCTGCAGATTAAATATAGATATTGGGTACAATTTTCAAAGCATCTAAGTCCTGTTTTCAAAAGTCAATGGGACTTAGCCTCATGACAAAAGGCCCAGATTTTTAAATGTATTTAAAATGTATTTACATATTATTTTTATTAAGTAAAATGGTACTTAGGGTATGTGTCTACACTGCAATAGGGAGGTGTGTTTGCAGCCAGTATAGACATACCTGAGCTACTTTGTCAAAGATAGCTCCAGTAACAATATCAGTGAAGCCGCGGCAGCACCAAAACTTGAGTATGTGCTCAGGGTCCCAGGCAGGCGGAGCTATCTCATGCAGCTGGTCATGCTGCCACAGCTTCGCTGCTACTGTTACTCGAGCTAGCTGTGACCTATCTGGATCAGAGCTAGTTTGGATATGTCTATGTGATGGGTTGGATCACAGAAACCCGCTTGGGACTGCCAGCTGATGTGTCAAGACTACATCTGCCCCCACTTTCCCTGCCCTCCCAGCTTGGGACTTCAGTGCCCTGCCTGGTTTGAGCCAGACCTGCTAGCCTGCTGCAAACCTAGACCCAGATCTGAACCACATCCCCTAAAAGCTGTAGGCTTAAACTAAAAGCAGCGTAAGAATTGTTCCTGTCTTTAACACTCAGATGCTCAACTCCCAATGGGGTCCAAACCCCAAGTAAATCCGTTTTACCATGTATAAAGTTTATACAGGGTAAACTCATAAATTGTTCGCCCTCTATAGCACTCTAGAGAGATATGCACAGCTGTTTGCCCCCTCCACCCCCCAGATATTAATACATACTCTGGGTTAATTAATAAGTAAAAAGTGATTGTATTAAATACAGAAAGTAAGATTTAAGTGGTTCCAAGTAGAAACAGAGAGAACAAAGTGAATTACCAAGCAAAATAAAATAGAACACGCAAGTCTATGTCTAAATACAGTAAGAAAACTGAATACAGATAAAACCTCACCCTCAGAGGAGTTCCAGTAAGCTTCCTTTTACAGACTAGTCTCCTTCTAGTCTGGGTCCAGCAATAATTTACACTGCTGTAGTTACTGTCCTTTGTTCCAGTTTCTTTCAGGTATCTTTGGAGGTGGAGAGGCTATCTCTTGAGCCAGCTGAAGACAAAATAGAGGGGTCTCCCATGGGCTTAAATAGACTTTCTCTTGTGGGTGAAGACCACCCTCCTCTCTCCTATGCAAAGTCCAGCTCCAAGATGGAGTCACATGGGCAAGTCCCATGTCCATGCATGACTCAGAACTTACAGCTAGCAGCCATGGTTCATATGCTACCTTGAACGTCATCATGTAGACTTCTTATGTGGATTGGAGCCTTCCAAGCTCCATTGTCTGTTAAGTGCTTCTTGATTGGGCACTTAATTTGCACATTCCTTTCTCAAGAAGCTGACCGAATGCTTTACTAAGGCTGCTTAAAAATCAAGCAAGTACACAGCCAATATTCATAACTTTAAATACAAAAATGATACATGCATACAAATAGGATGAGTAGATTCAGTAGATCATAACCTTTACAAAGATATGTTACATGGCATATGTAGCATAAAACATATTCCAGTTATGTCATATATACATTCATAAGCATATTTCCATAAAGCCTTATGGGGTGCAATGTCACAGTCTATACTAGCTACAGTCACACCTGTGGATTGCAATGTTGACATGCCCGTAGGCTACATCTACACTGCAGCTGGGAAGTGTAGTTCCCCACTCAGGTAGATGTATATGCGCTACTCTGCTCAAGCTAGTGCACTAAAAGTAGCAACGTGGCCATGGTGGCACAGGCAGCAGCTTGGGCTCACCGTCCAAGTACATACCTGGGATCTTGGACAGGGTGTTACTTAGACAATTAGCCCAAGCTGCCACAACTACACTGCTATTTTTAGCACACTAACACAAGAACGGCTCTCCAATCTGGGAATTAGACCTCCCAGCTGCAGTGTAGATGTAGCCGGAGTCTCTTAAGTAATTTAGATGCTTTTTTAAAATTGTCTGCAAAATATTTTGGAGATGAAAAGCCAGAATTAAAGTGCAGCAGTGTTTAAATTATTTATTTATTTTAAGTCCATTTACTGGAGAAAATAAAGTCATAATCTCCTTTTCTTTGCAACACAAGGAACAAATGAGTACCATATTTTAACATTTTGGGGGGTTCTGTGTGCTCTTTTAAATTAAACCTTTTCCTCCTTCTCTTGAAGAATGTATTTGATAGGCTCTTGACTTAATGTGCATGGAGAAGGCACAGCCCTTAAACCTTGTGCTCAGGATGTAGATAACTGGAGTTTTCTTGGAAACCTGCTTCAAGTTGCTTTTCCATTATGGAAGAGCAAAGCCATTCTGATAAGAGTCCTTGAACCTTGGTCCAAAACCTCTGTCAAGGCATATTTGAAGTCTGTAAACATTTAGTTAACTCCCTTGTTTTTCATTGTTTCTTTTGTATCTGCATACCCACATCCAATTGAAGATGGGAACACCAATGCATTATGAAGAGTCGGTTTGTGCAGTATTTACTCTACATTTATACAGTCCTTAGCACAATGGGACCCCAACTTTGCTGAAGCCTGTAGCCAGCAATATACAATATTTGTTATTATTAATAATAATATTTCTGGCCTGACCAGAAGCAGCATTTACCTTAAACTTCATTAGGAAGCCTTTGTGCATGATTGAGTAGTGTTTGTGCAGTGCTTTGAAAATACCAAGTGCTCTGCTGATGAAATTCACCCCTCTGAAGAGGCACTTGCACAAGGCCTATAAATCCCATTTAAGCTCTATTTTGAGGTGGGACTCAGAGGTGCTTAGGCGTTGTCTAGTGCTGGCTCTCTGCACAAGGGTGAATTTCACCCTGTCAGTGCTAAGAGTTAGTACTATCTTTGAAGATACTCTGCCTTGCTTTGCAGGCTCAGGGGGCTGGATATTTTGGAATAAACTCTGGATGTGCTCATTGTTTGGGTACTGCTGGGCCCAGTGCCCAATCCTGCAAGCCCATCATGTATGGTACTCCCATTCTGCTCCATGTGGAGTACTTGCAGGCTTCTTTCCACTCTTACTTCCCAAACCCAACCTCCTGCATTCCTTTTTAGCTTCTCAGTGTGCATCTTGATCACCTGTATAAAAGGCAAATGCTCCCATAGTGATTGCAAAATGGATGGTCAGATTAAATATTATTTATATTAAATATCATTAAATATCACCATGCATAACCAGATGGCCAGAGCCTTGTTGTGTCATGGACGGATTTGTTTTACTTAGGCAAATGTAAGGATAATAATCATGCATAGGATTGATCTAACACCCTTCAGCCTAGGTTCTCAGAGTGCTTTTGAAAGATACTATCCTCATTTTGCAGATGGAAAAATTGAGGCATGAAGAGGTTAAGTGACTTGCCCAAGGTCACAGTGAGTTGATGACAGGCAGGAATAGAACCCATATGTCCTGATAGTCAGCCTGTGCTCTAATGACTAGAGCACACTGCTTTCCAACAGGACAAAGGGGACAAAAAACAAAATGTAATGCTCACAGATCACTTCAATTTTAAACTATCACTTACATTTCCCTTTTTAAGGAGTGAGTATTGTGTATGGGGATGGAATAATGAACTAGAAGTTGGAATTTCTGGGTTCTGTTCCTAGCTTTGCCATTGACTTGCTGTGTGACCTTAAATAAATCATTTATTTTTTTTATTTTGTTTTCCTGTCTATAAAATGGTTATAATACCTAGCTGAAAGTGTGATGTGATCCTCAGATGAAAGACATCATTGGACTGTGTACTGCAAGATCCTGCCTTTGGCTGTGCCCAATACCTGATGCGTCAGAGGAAGTAAAAAACTGCCCACAGTACACCAGTGCTGTACATGGAAATAGATTGGAGAATTCCTTTCTGATCCCTGTGGTGACTGGTTTATACCCAGAATTCTCATTCACTGAAGCCAGTCTAGAATGATCAACTATCATCGCTGCAGCTTGTTTACTTTAGTCCTCTCTGGAAGCTCCAGCTGTACTGTAGCTATTATGACCTCATAACTTACTCCAGCATAATCTCTGTTTACCCCTGTTTTAAGATGCTTCTTCGTAGGTGTTGCCCTCATTGATCCTCACAACCGTTTTAAGTTTCATTTTCTGTTCCCAGCTTCTGGCCATCCCCACTGCTTCTTTTGCCACCTGGAGCTTGGCTCTGACCAGGAAGTGCCTTCCAGTTTCGTCCGCTATGTGGACGTGGAGTTTGACATGCCCACCACTTCGGCGTCCAAAGCCACTGTTCGGTCCATTTCTGTAGAGGACAAGACTGATGTCAGGAAATGGGTTAACTATTCAGCACACTATAGTTACAAGGTAAAGTGAGCAGCTGGCAGTCACTGTGGCTAGCATAGCTACTGCATGATTCATTTTTCTTCAGATGTATTTAATGCTGGTGAAAGAGATTATTTATCAAGATGACACAGAGTCAGAGGTGGGAGCAGAACTCTTGACTCCCGGCCCTCTGCTTAGACAACCCTAACTCGTCGCACTTTGAATTTCTGTATCCATCACTGCCAAACAAGTAACTGTTGAGCAACACTGGGTTTCTTCATGCTTTTCTGTAGGAGTAGTACACGCCTTTCTTTCTAGCTTCAGCAATTTTTCAGGTATTCTCTTCAAAAGTAAATATTTCAGTACTTTTAAATTGTGATGGGCTAATTTCTGAGCTGGCATAAATCAGCATAGCTCTACTTGTTTCAGTGGAACTACACTAGTTTGCACCAGCTAAAGATATAGGGTAAAATCTTCAAAAATGCCTAAGTCCTGTTTTAGATACGACTTTCAATGAGACTTAGGCTCCTAAACGCCAGATTTTTGAAGGTATTTTGGCACCTAAATATAGTTGATCAGGAATTTCTCAACACTTTATTATTTCTTTTCTTTGGGGGGGGGGGAGAACGGGGCAGATTTGTCAAAACCACAACTTTTTGTGGAAACATACCAGTTTTGACACATCTTTTGTCTGGAAGTTTTCATGGGTCCAGGATGGAATTTCTGATCAAAACTAGGAGAGATTCCAGAATAACCAATAGCCTCATTTGTAGGGATTTGAACCTAGGTTTTCCACATCCCAGGCAACTGCCATAACCACTGACATATAGAGACAGAATCTGTTTGTCTTTGTTTCAAAGTAGGGAGAGACTAGAGCTTCCCAGTTAAATGGCTGTAAGACTTTTTGATATGGGCAAAACAACATATTTTTCTATAACCTTGTTTTCAGAAATGAAAAAAATTTAACCATTTTTGCTGAAATTTTCTAAAACAAATTCAGCCTGAGGCAGATACTTGGCATGTAAAATTTCAGACAAAATGGTTAAATTTAGGCAAAGTTGCAAGCAGCGGAAAATAGGGTTCTATAATGGAAAATGTTGGACAACCTTAACTAAGGTGGTGCTACCAGCTCTGCCTGTAATAGACCGAGACGGAGTAGAAAACTACTGGTCTCTATCATCACTCCTTCTGAGAACCTAAGGGAATGGATAGCTAGAGTCTTGAGCATCCAGGACTTTACTGTTGTTTTACATCATTTTGCTGGTGCCCAGATACTACAGTGTGTTTGGTAAATCAGAAATACTTAGAGAGTAGGCTGTGATGTGCCACAGAATTAGGTTTTCAAACGTGTTTTAAAAGGGCTTTTTTCTCCCAAGGATGTTCAGCCCAGCATGCTGACTTTATTTATGACTATACAGAGATTGAGTGTTTATACACAGATGGATCTGAATTGTTTTTATTTTACTCTTGAATGTTTTTAGTGTGTTAAGATGTATATGTTTCATTGTAAAATTTCTGGAATCCTGTTATAGATTGGTGCTATTTAGAAATGCAGATACTAATTAGCAGTTATTAATTAACAATATCAGATATGATCAAAACAAGAATCTCTAATCTAAACCCCTTTGAATTTCAGCGAGGCTTGGCTTCAGATTTTACGATCAAAGTCCGCTTCTGCAATTTTAGATTATGGGTTTGGATCTAAAACCAGAAGGGGGATGATACCAGTAACAGTTTGACTGTATTCAGAGTCACTCATGGACAGTTCTTTTCATGATATTTTGATCCCAAGTTGTGAAAAATGGTACAAAATTGCTGTCAGTTTGGATGAAATCACTGAGATCTGCTCAAAAGATTAAAGCATTGTTCACTCTCTAAACTCTAGCCCTCATGTGACCTCAAATCTGAAATTGAAAACCCTGTACTAAACCTAATCCAGATCCAGAGTCCCTTCCTCAACCCATATCTAATTATAATCTGTGAGAGCAAGTAATTTCCCAGCTTCTGCGATAATCCAAAAGTTTGTGTCCTGAGGAGAACATAAAATCAGAAGCTGGTTAGAATTTCTTGTTCTTTTCCTTCCTTTTTCAATACAGATGTTCCCTCTCTTTTTTTTTTTTTTCTTTTCAGGTGGAAATAGAACAGAAAAAGAACTTGAATCTTGATCTGAAGGGAGCAGAAACTGAAAATCCCAGGGAATGTGCCGTGCAGTGAAGGAAGACTACTGCTCCTCCCATGGGTCTTGCAGACAAATGTCAACAGACCCAGCTGAAGAGAACTGCAACACCTAGCTTCAGCTGTAAGAAGTACAAAGCAGTACTTTTTTAAAAAATGCTCTTCAGTGTGACTGTGTCTTGAGTTTCCTGGCTCATTATGATCTGTATTTTGGCAGCAGGTTCGTTGACGGTTTGTTTAGAAGACCTTAGGGATTTGCTGGAACATTTTAAATTCATCCAGTGTATTGACAGAAAGACTTACACTACATTCAAGCCTGCCTTCCTTTCTGCTTCTTCACCATTTACCTTTATGCACTGAAGTATGTTATGTCGACAACTGCAGCCAAAACAAAAAGCAACCCTGACCTCGCTTACAGTCTTCTCCTATCATTTGAATGTTTTCTTGTAAGCTGGTGGTTTGGTCATCAGCAGAGCCTTTCCTTGTGATCTTCAGAATAAAACCTTTTGAGAGCTAAGCATTGGGGGAACTGGAGAGCAGCAAGGGGAAAAGTGGTGCATGAAAAGGTCTTTCTTTTATGAACTAGTCAACAGAGTAAAAATTTCCCTGCATCCAGAACATAGTGAATGCCAAGGAAATGGGTGGGTGAGATTCTGTGGATGCCTTGTGCAGGAGGTCAGACTAGATGATCACAATGGTCCCTTCTGACCATGAATCTATGAAATAAACAACAAATAATATAGCTGATTATCTGACTCTTCCCAGTCACCTTTTCCTATCTCATCCTCTAAACCAGAACACTAAAGTAATGTACATTTTAATAGGATCTTGACTAGTCATGAGAAAAATTAATTTGTTTTTAAGATTTTCACTTGCTGGTCAGGTTTATGCCATTAGCTTGACTGAACATGCGATAGCTGCTTGTAATAGAAAGTGTGCAGTGTATAGCAGGGATAGAGAAGGGGCATTACTGAGATTAGATCATTCCTGCCTAGAAAGATATCTGAGGGAAATAGATTTTATTTTAACATTTTCCTGAATGGTTAAGTAGACTGATTACTGGTTCATGTTTTTTGGACAGGAGGATCTTGTGTTAAGGATACTTTGGAAGGCATTATAAGAAGTAAATGCTGTGTGTTCCTGTCCTTGCAATACAATGTTGCTTTCAGGTTCCATCCTAACAGTACTTCTTATTCCAAGAAAGCCTACGGTGTAACAAATGTGTGTACTGTAGACACAATTATCTTTTAAATCACACACTAACTGGGACTAAAAGTCTCTAAAAACACTTCTATCACAGTGAACTAAAGAAACCTCCTCTTAGCTGAAAGTAGTTCCTCCCTTATCTTTTTCCTAGACTAGACTGTAGGCAAGTCCCTCCCTTATCTTTTTCCTAGACTAGACTGTAGGCAAAATCACTCACTCAGTACACATTGCAGTTGAGTTGTAAAATGTTTACAATACCTAATTTTTACAGTTGTGTATCTGACCTGTTTGCTCCCCTGCCCAAAAGTATTAGTTTTTGATAAAAGAATTGTAATTTGTTAAACCATTTATCTTTTTAAAGGGATACTGTTGACTTAAATATCATACATTTTAAAAAATCCTTATGGTATTATTAACAACATGCTAATTCATTAAAACAGAGAGACTTTTAAAATTCTAAATTTATTTTTCATTATTTGTGTTTTTTACATTTTGCATTTCACTCAGTGTGGGTCATGACAAATAGACTTTCATTTTGGTTCCTGGTTACTTTCACTGTGACTTCCATGAACAGTGTTGCTGTGTTCAGGTTCTAAATGCCACACTGGATTATTTACATTTGGACTATAAATTGTTGTAATTAAAATTTTTAAAAAATCATGAGACCCCTTTTAAGGCCCTCTTTTTATATGCACCTAAATTTTAAGCCTATAGTAATCTGATGATGTCCTTTTAAATCAAAATTAAAAAAGAAAGGCTCATCTTTTTCTTTAGGCAGCAATAAGGCTATAGCATCTATGGCAAAAGCACATTTCTAAAAAATAATTCAGGGCCCAATCCTTCAAAGACTTATTACTGGGCACGGAGCTTTCAGGTAGTCCTAGTGAAGCCCAAGGGACATCTCCAAGCACTTAATTTCATAGTAAGTATTTGCAGGATCTATCTGTAAATGGGAACACTCATACCCACCTTTGTAAAGCATTTTGGGAGCTGTGGATAAAAAGCATTGTTGAAGTGTTAAGTATTTATGACATAGGGTTGCATAAAGTTAGAGAGTTGTGCCTGAAACATCCAAACAGCCCCTGATTCTGAGGTGGAGGAAGATTCACAATCTGAACCCAGATCCAAATTTCTTGATTGACCCTTTACAATGGGCTGGCTAGGAACTTGAATTTGTGGCTCAGGTCCATCTCTGTATAAAATAAGAATTTCCTCCCACTGTTCCAAAAACTCAAAACAAACTTGTTCAAAAAAGTTTAGATAACTTTTGTTCCCCTTATTTTCTATTTTCACTGTTGCCTCTAGAACACCAGGTAGGGTGACCCAGATGTCCCAATTTTATAGGGACAGTTCAGATATTCGGGGCTTTGTCTTATATAGGTGCCTATTACCCCATGCCCCCTGTCCTGATTTTTCACACTTGCTATCTAGTCATCCTAGTTTCTGGTAAGGCACAAAAAAGAGAAGTAACAAACTACAAGAAGTGAATGTGTTCTCAGGATGTTATTGAGGAACTATCAGAAAGCTCATGTGAAAGAGGCTGTTCTTATTAAATTTCTAGCCCAGATTTGCAGACCTAAGACATTTGGCTAGCTTAGATCAGTATATGAACTTTTGCATGCTTTTCCCAACCTCTG
Organism: Dermochelys coriacea; assembly: GCF_009764565.3. Classification (NCBI taxonomy): domain Eukaryota; kingdom Metazoa; phylum Chordata; order Testudines; family Dermochelyidae; genus Dermochelys; species Dermochelys coriacea. The sequence continues at coordinate 90,964,303 of NC_050073.1, read as the reverse complement.
AAGATTTGGAAATGCATCCTAGTGACAGTTAAATATAAGACAAAATTAAGCAACAAGATTTGACATGCCTTGAACAATAAGGGAACTTGAACACAGTTCCCCTTCTCTATTTTATTTTAAGAAGTTTAACATGTATGGCAGTCCAGCCATAGGACAGATCCTTTCCAACAAACGGGATGATGGAGACTCAGAAGTTTCTGTTGTTGCTTCATTTATGTCCTTCTTGCTCTCTCTTTTTAATTCAAAATAAGTTAATGAAAATAACACTATGAGACTGATTCTGATCTCACTCATACCAATATAACTCAGGAGTAGCTTCTCAGAAGCCAATTGGAGCTCAGTGGATGAAATTGGGTCATCTGTTCTTGAAAAACTATTTTAATCCCCTTTTGATTTCTGCAGAGTATCCTTGATACTTTTATATTTATGCAGTCAGATTTTCCAGAGTTCAGTACCAACTATCAAGGCCAGATTTTCAAAGCAACTTGCCTTCCTATTAGGCACCAGAATAAATGGCCAGATTTTCAAAAGAGCATTGGGTGCTGGACTTTTTTGAAAATCTGTCTATAAGTGTTGCAAATTGGGGGGGCTGCTAGATGGTGGTTAAAATCTAGCCCCATGCCTGAGGGTTGAGCACTTGAACATCTGGCCTTTAGTGCCTTCAGAGGTTTAAGCTGCCCTTGGGTGATGTGGCCAGTGTCAGCTTTCCTCAATGGCAGTCTGTCTTTCAAACTCATTCTTTCTGCTAGTGTACAGTTATGTATGGACCATGTTCTCCATTTACATGGCACACAGCAGTAATTAGGATAAAGTACTGGTGGGGGGGAATCAAATTTCATCAGATTTTAGAACAGCAGAAAGGAATTAGATGCAAGAGGTTTGTATGATAGGAATAATTATTCCACCTCTGGGAAGGAGGTCCCTTTAAATGCCTTCCATTAGGTACACCCTTTGTGAGTGACACAGTCTCTGCCCTTTGAAGTGCTTATAGTTCTGGAGTGCAACATACAAAAAAAAGTGCCTTCAGTGCACCTGTATATTTATTTCCTGAAGCTATTTCCATTCTGACCCTCCTGTTTTCTTTTTCAGTTTCATTTTTGGAGAGTAGTGGTACTTGGGGTGCAGTGTGGTTGGTAACGTTTTTTGGGGGGAAATCCATACCACGTTTTAGAGAAACAGACAACATTTGATCAGAGTGATTGGACTAAAGTTTTCCCCTTAAAGCTAAACTCCTCTTACTGATACATATTATATTTAATAACTCTAGATATTTTGCTGATAAGAACAAAGAAAAAAAGGCAAATTCATCTGAAAAATACTCCAACAGATTGATGATACCTGCTGCATTTGAAAATTATTCAAAATTAAAATGATAATCCTCACTAAAGACTGGGGAAATTATAGGGCTCTTCACTGCATGCATTGTCATCTGAGCAGTGCTGAGATATCATGTCATTGTGATATACATTATCTTCTGGCAGGGAGTTGCCTGGAATACCTACTTGACAAGACGGTCCAAGAGTTAGAGGAGCCACATGTCCTCTTTACTCACGAGCTTCCAAGAGTCCCTCCTGATTACCTCACTACTGATGAAAGGATCTATTTCATTGCAAAAGGTCCTGAAAGTGAAAGAAGGGGCACCAGAACCAGTAACATCCATCTCTGGAGCCCAATTACTCTATCAGTCGCTTGCAGGAAACTCTCATTGATTTCAGTGGCACTTAGCATACAATGGCACTTGGCCCTGATGTGTTACCTTTATTCTGGGGGTTGGCAGATTTTAAAAGATGACACCGCCTAGATCAGCTTTTACAGATGTAGCCTACATGGTTTTCATCAGTCTAGGAATTAATGGAAGTCACTGATCAGTTGTTGAAGAAATATACACCATCTGCTGCCATTTAGCCTAAAGCAACCTGCTGTGAGCCTTGAAGCCTTCTGGGACAACAAAACTTAAGTTGTTCCTAACTTTCCTTTTGCCTCATCCATCCACACAGTTCATAAGCTCTTGCACTATTGTGATGGACTGATCTGATTATTTTGTAACATGTTCCTCTCTTTTTGTTTTGTAAAATAAGAAAGTCTACACACTGGCTAACTCTGTAGAAGTGGTTTAATTATGTTGTGATGTTGTTGGGTTTTTTTAGCAGCTCTGGAGTGTGATATAATTTTTGTTTGAACTGTGGAAAAGCTGTTAAATAAATGTAAACACAAAACAAAATCCTCACATTTTGATTGTGAAATTGAAGTTGTGTCCTGTATCTTCCATAACCTGCTGCTCTGAGCACACTGTGCTATCAACCAAGGGCTCCATCTAGGAGAACTGTTTTGAGAGGTACAAGAGGCAACAAAACCTGGAAATAATGGGGTGATGCAAAGAAAGGGAATATTTCAGCTGAATAACCAGTGAGATTGGTTAGACTGTGGGATAGTATCCAAGGGAAATGCTAAGTAATGTATTTGAGCCTTTTAATGGATGCACAAAGCTGTAATGATATAACATACGGGAGAATCCTGCATTTGTGGGTGCAGCAGGACCGGCTGACCTGCTCTAAGTAGGTCTTTTCCATCTCTAATTTACAAGCTGCAAATGAGTCAATATCAGATTGCCATTTCCCACACAGTGGGCTCCAAGAATTTCTAGCCCCTATAAGCAGCAAGGGCATGATTAAACATGAGGGCAGCATCTGCCTATCCAGTCCCCAGCATATTTTTAAGTGACATAAGGAAGACTGGAGGGAATGCACGGAGGACAGGAGTGCCTTAATCAGAACATTTGAGGCTGTAATTGAGATTAAAGGCCTGTTTACAAAGGCCTTTGCCATAATTCTTGGGATGTTTCCAAACTTGGAGAAGCCATATCAGTTGAGTGCGCTGCAGCTTCTGCCAAGGTCACTGGGGCTGGTGCCCCTGGCTTCCTCTCACTCCAGGTACTTCCTACATCAGACTGAAGACCTTGGCTGTTTTATAAGCCAAAGAAAACTAGTCTTCCCTCATAAGGGCTGTTCAGCCACAAGGCTGATTTGTTGTCATCCTTCCCAGTTCCTCCAAATATGCTGTGGTAAAATTGGGGGGAATTAAATCAATGATTTTCTAGTGTAGTGCAATAGAACTACATGTGGAACACTTCTGCACCGCTGCTGTTCAAGCAGCAAACAAGCCTTTAGATGAAGTCCCTTTAGCAGGCAACAAGATGGCATGTTGCAATCGGAAAGTTCCATGGCAGTTGGAATGGCAGTTTACTTATTTATTTAGAGTTACAAAGACAGTTGGAAGTGGTAGTTTTGGGTCAGATGGTTGGCATTGGACGTGGACAGGTGAGCATGGCATCCTAGTAACACACGGGACCAATAATAAAAGAGAGAGAGAGAGACTCACAATTAGAAATGTGTGGACTGTTTTAGATGAGGCAGTGGGAAGCATAGGGAGTAATAGGCCCCTGTAACAGAGCTTTCAATAGCCAGTCGAGACGTGCTGAAACATCACTCTACAGGACATATTCATACAAGAGCATCATCACATCATGTGTCCAGGCAGGAGCCTATATGCAACTGGAATGGAGCAGTGAAGTCCATAGCTGGTGAGGGAGGACAAAAAAAGCTATACCATTATCAGTAATCCTAGTTGCCTGATCCTGGCCACATCGCCTGCCTCGGCTATTTAAGATTCTGAATAAGATAAAAAACAGAAAAGGATCAAAAGTTAAATTCCAGCATCTTGTCTTGGACCCATGTTAAGTCCAAACTGCAGTCCCGTGTCTAGGAGATTTGTCTTAGCATGATTTGACTAGCATCATTCTCAGAAAAATACCACTGTCTAGACTGGTCAGGGAAACTGCTGGAAGTGTCTAATAGCCATTGCCATGTTTAAATGTGGTAATTGCTGGCAAGGTTTCAATTATCAGGTGCAAAAATAGCCTTGTGCAATCCCAATTTGTGGTGCAGCAAAGCAGGAGGCAGCTATGCCATTGCCTGCAGATGCCCTGGTATGTTAAAATGGAGCGATAAGCACTGCAGGAATACTGGGATGCACAAATGCAAAATTCCTTTTCTGGATGTGGAGGAGGGTTCAGAGACCTTTAGTGCGTCAGGGGCCTCGCAGCTGCTGCAGCCAATGACATAAGGGCTGGGAATCTACTGCTAGGCTAGCAGAGCCAACAGCCCTCCCTAAAGAGCTTCTGTGATGACTCTCTTCCAGCTGTAGGTCGAACTGGAAGGAGAGGTTGAAAATTGCCAAAGGCATAAGACAGTGAAAAGCAATTTTTGAGGAGAAGAAATCCTTTGCAAAAGATTCCTCTCTAACAGAGGAAACATCCACTTGCTTCTATGGAGGTAGAGACTTGTTAGGGCATGGTCAGTTTGTCAACAATACCAACAGGGAGAATGCTTTGGTTAAAAAAATAAATAACATAACACAAAGGAATTCTCTCTCCAGACTAGACAGAAATGCCCATGAGTTCTGAATTCTGCCCAGAGCAGTAGATCCACTGCAGGAGAAATCAAAACTGCAGACAAAGTGAGCTGTAGCTCACGAAAGCTTATGCTCTAATAAATTTGTTAGTCTCTAAGGTGCCACGGGTACTCCTTTTCTTTTTGCAAATACAGACTAACACGGCTGCTACTCTAAAAGAAAACTAATGTGACTTTCAACCTTAACGTGAATTGATCTTAACAGGACAAATATGGCTTCCTACTTGTCTGTCTCCCTACCTTTGAAAAGGTTTTGTTTGAATCACACTGCTGAAAGCAGGAATAAAATCTTTTTTTTTTCCAGGCGGCTCTCTATCTTTTTCACAGGAGGAGAAAATAAATGTTGGAACCCCAAGTTTTCATGGTAGTTGGGAAAGCTGTTCTGAGAGAGTGATGTAGGGGGTTTGTGGTAGCAGGGGAGTAAAGAAGAGGAAAACATGCCAGCATACTTTGAAAAAAGAAAAGGAGTACTTGTGGCATTTTAGAGACTAACATACTTTGAGGTTATAATCTCATCAGAGAAATTTGCTATTGTTTCACAAAATCCTATGACCAGGCCAGAGACTGAGTGCCCTAGAAAATGTGACTGGAGGAGCTGCAGAATCTGCCTGTCACTCAGGGATTGACACTGGGAATGAAGGACAAAGCAAGTGAAAATTCAGGGCAAAAACTACAACAAACTTGAGGATTTGTATACCAGTATGATTGGAGTTGGACCTGCACCACATAGTCAAGACTGATTCTCGGATACTACAGTGATAACATCCCTAAAAGATATTTTAGATAGACCCAGATCCAACTTTGAGGGTGTCCAGATTCTGGGGGTTTTATCTCTGTATTGTATAGAATGGGTTTGGAGATTGAGTACTAATTAGCAAAGGGAAAAGCAAATTAGAGTAACAGCATTTAAATGTGTTTTTATTTTGTGTGTGTTACCCTGGGGGACCAAGGAATTGCTCCTGAGCATGAGACTTGGGATTCTAATCTTCAACCTACCACTTACTCAGTGAGCCAAATTCTAAGATGACTTTGCACCCCTTGATGGGGTTTCAAGAAGTATACATTAGTGCAGAATTTGGTCCTCTGTGAGGACTTCTTGAATGTCAAATGGGCCCAAATTTTCAAAATTGGGCATTAAATTTGGGTTACACTAACAGCCATAATGAGAAGGTTATCCTTATTAGATAAAATGGTTGAGATCATTTGGTCATAATACCTGGTAGGAATGCTACAATATATATTAGAAACAAATTCATTCCTGCATTGGACATGGTTTGTTTCTGATCTATCCATGTGAGATCTCTTCCCGACACCTTGTGGCCAGATTCTAAAATTGACATTCCCTCAATATGGAAAAGAAATGGTATTGTTATGAAGCCACAGTGAAGGTTGTAACTAGCTTCCTGTTATTAGTAGAGAAAACTTTTGTGTATGATTTTCTGCCTAGAGAAGAGTTTCATTTTTATTTGAAGTTGGGAGTAATTGAACAAGACAATCCCATACTATGTCAAAAAGAAAAGGAGTACGTGTGGCACCTTAGAGACTAACAAATTTATTAGAGCATAAGCTTTCGTGAGCTACAGCTCACTTCTGTAGCTCACGAAAGCTTATGCTCTAATAAATTTGTTAGTCTCTAAGGTGCCACACGTACTCCTTTTCTTTTTGCGAATACAGACTAACACGGCTGCTACTCTGAAACCATACTATGTCAGTTTGATACATCAGTGGTAAATCACATCTGATTGCATTTTCCTAATTATTCTTGACAAGTGTGCGTCCTGACTTGAAGCCACATCTACTGATTATCAGCTGTGTCCTTTAGCCACAAGATCATATTTCCCCTGCAAGGTTCCCAGCAGACTTTATAAAAATTTGCAGTGACCTTTGCATTCTTTACTCTCTGAATGTCTCTGCTCATTGGCCTTGGAGGTCTCTGCTCCTTAGCAGTCTCTGTTGACATCAAGATGAGATTTGCATATTGGGACATGTTGTATCTGTAAGGACACATGTATTGTTTCTTTAAATTGGTAGCAGAAAGCTAGGCAGGAGGGTGCTGGGGAAAGTTCTAGGCAGACACTTTACAGTGAAGTACAGAGTGAGTACAGTACCTTGAAAAATAATGACAGGTTTCAGAGTAGCAGCTGTGTTAGTCTGTATTCGTAAAAAGAAAAGGAGTACTTGTGGCACCTTAGAGACTAACAAATTTATTAGAGCATAAGCTTTCGTGAGCTACAGCTCACTTCATCGGATGCATTTGGTGGAAAAATTGAAAAATAATGCTGTTGTGCTTATTCGAATAAGGTTCTTATTCAGGATTGGAAGAAAGTGACTCTTTCTGTGATTCTTCATAATTGCACATGGCTGTGTCCTCCAGCCTCACTTCCAAAGTCAAGTGGCTTTAGCATTTGGCAAAGGGACCATGCTTTGGCCATCCCTGGTTTCATACAACTGGTTGAATGATGCCTTTAAAACTGAAGTGATAATGTTTCTGCCTGCAACTTCTGCTGCTTCACATATAAGATGTTAACCTTCTGGTCCTCTGGAAGCCAGCCAGTTAAAACACTGAATGCAGCAAAGCCAGGCCCAGTGTACGCATACCCATTTAGATGCTGCCTGGGATATCCGTTTCAGTGATGAAAATGAATGCAGTTCAGGTAAAGTCACTACTAATACCTCAGAGTTATTTTCTACTGAACAGAACATCAAGGCAATACAGGTGACAAGGTTTCCTGCAGCCAGACAAATGCCAAGGCATTTATTGAAAAGAAAGGAAACTGTGGTAAGATTATCTCCTCCCCTCACAGAAGTTCAGGAGGCCCAGCATGCAGCCTGTGGGGGCGGAGATAAAAAAGTGACTTTAAACTGCCTTTGCACTACCATTATTTTGGAACAGCCTGTACTTGCACAGACCTTAATGTAACTTAGGCTGCTCTGATTTATGATCTGCACCCCAGGGTCTCCTGTGTGTCTTGGGAAGCACAGAATAGTGATACTGTGGTGTGCACGCAGCATGTTCTCACTACATGTTCTCTCTCTCTTTCCCCTTCCTTGGCCTGCCCCTGACATACAGTCTATCCTGGAGCAAGGAGGAGGATTAATGAAGAGCCCTTATGCCAGAAAGCCCCCCAGGCAAGGCTTTTACTTAGTTACTGCCCGCTTTAACTTTGCACTGCCAGAGCAATGTAAACGAAAATCAGACCTTATGATGACGTGATTTAGTTGGGTTTGTCCTCTTCTGAGCAGGGGGTTGGACTAGATGACCTCCTGAGGTCTCTTCCAACCCTAATCTTCTTTGATCCTATGTTCTATATATGGAGGCATGCCTGGGGAAACTAATAATTCTAGGAGATCATAAGTCAATTAGCTAACACTTTGTAGTGTGGCTAACACATTTGTAAATGCGGGTCTAAGCGTTCCAGAACACAAACAATTATGGAGTGTCTAGACTAGCATTTACAAAGAGTTTAGTTAATTTGAGTTAACTGGAAATCAATTAAACCTGAGTGATGACAGGACCACAAACTTTAGTCTAGATTTAGCCCATGAGGGATCCTGACTCAACTGGCAAGGTCCTTGTGGCAGACGCATGTGGCAGACACCCAATTCAAAGGTGATGTGTAAGAGAAGGTGTAAATTACATTTAAATAAGTAAGGACCAGACACTTCACTCACTGGTGCTAGTGTAAATCAGGAGAAACTCTATAGAAGTAAATAAATTATACAGATGGCAAAAGCCTAAAGGCCCTGAGTAAATACATGTAAGGGAGCCTGAGGGCTTGTCTAGACTAATTTGCACTGGTGTAACTACATTGTAACATCACTGCAAACCTCTAGTGTACAGATGCTGAACAGAAGCAAAACAAGGCTTGCACCAATGTGATTTACCCTGGTAACTTACACTGGTGCTGCACATCTACACTGGAGATTTGCCCTGATTTAGTTACACCTAGGCAAAAATCCCAGTATAACCAGGACCTAAACAAATCTTAAGGGAATTTCAGTTGGGAAAGGGTTGGTTGATTGTAACACCGATGTAACTCCCTCTACACTCTCTTAGGGCATGTGTAAACGACAAAGTTAAATCGACTTAATTTAAGTCGACATCCAGCTGCCACAGTAATTAAGTTGATTGGGCTGGTCTACACCACGCTCATTGTGTCGGTGGAGTGCATCCTCATAGCAGCGCTTGCGTCAGTGCAGAGAGCAGTGTGCCCTGGGCAGCTATCCCACAGTGCAACTAGCAGCAGGGGTTTTTGGGAAGGGCTTGCAATGCCTCCTGGAACCAAAACATTGCCGTGGGGGGAATGGGAACATAACTTCAACCTCCCATGATGCAGTTTACTTCCTCCCTCCATCCCCTGATATCAACGGCAAACAACCCATACTTTTTCACACCTTTTTTCAAAAGGCTGGCTTAGCTGCAAGTATACCATACCCCGAAAAGTGAGGACCCCACTCAGCTGTGCACTCTTGTTGTGAGCATTACAAACACCTTGCACCTTATCCTGAAGTATTTCCAGAGTCGAGACGGGAGCCACCATGTAGAACATGTGATATCCTTCAAGCAGCCCTGTTGCAAGCCATAGAACAAAACAATTCCCAGTTGCTGCTGGCAGTCATGCAGCAGCTGAACACAGTGAGTGTCATTTCTGGTCCTGGGAGACAAGCACTGACTGGTGGGATTACAGTTATGGGATAATGAGCAATGGCTGCAGAACTTTCAAATGTGGAAGGCCACTTTCCAGGAGCTTTCCCCAGCAATGCTAAAATGAGACCTGCTTTGACAGTGGAAAAGCGAGTGGCGATCGCTGTTTGGATGCTTGCAATGCCATATTGCTACTGGTCAGTGGGGAATCAATCTGGAGTTGGTAAATCCACTGTTGTGGTCCAAGTGTGCAGGACCATTAATCGACTTCTGCTAAGAAGAATAGTGACTCCGGGCAACGTGCAGGACATAGTGGATGGTTTTGCAATGATGGGGTTCCCTAAATGCGGTGGGGCACAGACCACCTTGGCAAAGATGGCAAAGAATACATAGAGTCCCAGAGGCATTCAATATCTCGTTGAACATGTCATTGTGCATTCTCTTTGTCTGTTTTCTAATTGCAAAAACCTCTCCACTCGTGTGGAGGATAAGCTAAAGGCCAAGCTTTCCACTGTAAGGCATGCACAGCACAAGGCAACCATTGTCAGTGCATAACCTGGGTCTAGTACAAAATTGCTATTTAAAAATCACTCCCCTTATTTCACTGAAGTGCAAGCCAGAATATAATCAGTATCCCTAGCTATTCAATTAACCGGTTTGCCGTTCCAGCCATGGTGAGTATGGCCCAGGGACATGGGTGATGGGCCTTGTGCTGCAACTTGTGGGCAACCTGCATGAGAAGTACATGTGGGCAGGTGGACAATGCCCCCTCCTCTTAGCAACATGGATGGTTCACAGAGACTGGGGACCAGTGTTAAGCCTCCAAAAGTGCGGTCTGTGGCCAAGGCGGCTCTGGGGTGGGGGTTGGGGGGAGAGTTTGTGGCCACGAGAGAACACAGAACCCCCCCTTCCCCTTCCCTTGACACTGCTGGTAGCAGTCGACCTGGGCTTGCAGATTCTTAGGTCAATGTCGTTCCCTGCCACTCAAACCACAGGCATGTTAGGGAAACCGTGGTTGAGGGACCCGGAAATCACCATGGGTGGGAGAATGACATGCTCTATTGTTTGTGGTACAAGCACTTGTAATGCAAACTTCCACCATTTCCTCTAGGTGATCCTATGAGATATCAGTCTCTTGAGGGTAACAGAAGTGACAGGGGAGCAGATGCTGCAAGTGTCTGGGTACAGACCTGGCCCTCATGCTGCTACGCTGTGTACCTCAATGATGCCTCCAGAATTAATACTAGACTGGCATGAGAAAGTGTCCTACCATGGTGGAAGAAATAACAAATCCTCTGCAAAATATTGCAGAGTACCTTCATAAAAGTTTCCTTGAGACCTCTATGGAGGATTCCTGGGCCATCCCAGTGCACATAAACAGTCTTGTCTGAGGGGCATCCTCTGTGTAGCTGGAGCGGCCACTGGGAATCAGATATCCATTGCATCTCACTTTTTCTTCATATTAAACATAAAATATATGAGCATGTAACCCCTACAGTTTGATTGGAACTGCATACTCATCAGAGGTGCCTTCCCCAGCATCATGCTTGACCACAATACTAGTCCTGGCTCTCAGGGAGAACGGATCCCCCTCTCGCCTGTCTCCCACCCTCCTCCTCTTCCTTGTCCAAAATCTCCTCCTCGTTGTTGCCTGAGGTGGCCCAGGACTCAGACTCCTGTGAGGTATCCACACTGCATTTGGGGGTAATGGTGGGGTCGCTGCCAAGAATCGCTTGCAGCTCATTGTAGAAGCGGCATGTCTATGGTGGAGAACCAGAATAACTGTTTGCCTTCCTTGTCTTCTGGTATGTCTGCCAAAATTCTTTGATTTTCACATGGCACTGCTGTGTGGCCTGGGTGTAGCCCTTCTCCTCTATACCCCTGGCGATCTTTTCGTAGATGTCTGTGTTTCTACAGCTGGATCGGAGATGTGCTTGCACACTCTTCTCACCATAGACCGATAAGATTCACCACCTCCTGTGTACTCAAGGCTGGAGGATGTTTGTGGCACTGAGTCGCCATGATCAGCTGATGAGCTCTCCACACTGATCAAACAGGAAATGGGAATTGAAAAGTTCCCAGGGCTTTTACAGCGGAGGGGCTATTTCTTGTGTACCTGACTGCTGTGCAGCGGAGTTGAAAACAATCATCAGAGCGGTCACAGTGGAGTATTGTGTGACACCTCCTGGAGGCCAGTTCAGCTTCAGTCGACTTATACAACGCTACATCTACATTGCCTCTCTGTCAGCCCGTCAACATTGAATTAAGCACTACACTTCTCGCAGAGGTGGAGTAACTAAGTCAACGTAACAGGTGAGTTAGGTCAGCAGTACTGCAGATGCAAACATTATTAGATCAACATAAGGCAGCTTCCATCAAACTAAGTTTATAGTAGAACTGTCAAATGATTGAAAAAATTAATTGTGATTAATCACAGTTTTAATTGCACTGTTAAACAATAACAGAATACCAATTGAAATTTATTATAAATATTTTGGATGTTTTTCTACAATTTTCAAATATATTGATTTCAATTACAACACAGAATACAAAATGTACAGTGCTTACTTGATATCATTATCTTTGATTAAAATATTTACACTGTAAAAAGATAAATAAAAAGTTGTATTTTTCAATCACAAGTACTGTAGTGTGATCTCTTTATCATGAAAGTCAACTTAGAACTTTTTTTTGTTATATAACTGCACTCAGAAACAAAATAATGTAAAAATTTTAGAGCCTACAAGTCTACTCCACCCTACTTCTTGTTCAGCCAATCACCGAGACAAACAAGTTTGTTTCCATTATGATTTATGGGAGATAATGCTGCCTGCTTCTTATTTACAATGTCACCTGAAAGACAGGCATTGGCCAGGCACTTTTGTAGCTGGCATTGCAAGATATTTATGGGCCAGATATGCTAAACATGTTGGAGGTGATCACTCAAAATGAAGTGGGCAATTGAGGGTTACATGCATCCGATGAAGTGAGCTGTAGCTCACGAAAGTTTATGATCAAATAAATTTGTTAGTCTTTAAGGTGCCACAAGTACTCCTTTTCTTTTTGCGAATACAGACTAACACGGCTGCTACTCTGAAACATGCATTACCCCTTCTGTTTAACAATCTGTCCCAATTTGTATTTAGCTCAGCTGCTCAGACACTGCTTCCTTCCCCAGACCTGAAGAAGAGCTCTGTGTAGCTCGAAAGCTTGTCCCTTACACCAATAGAAATTGGTCCAATAAAAGATATCACTTCACCCACCTTGTTTCTTTCGTATTCTGGGACCAACACAACTACAACAACACTGCAAACTACTGTTAGTTAGTACATGTTGGCTAAACTGTGCTAACATCACACTTTAAACCCTCATCAAGCCAAGGCCTAAACTGGAGTTCCCTGCATGTTCATCTTTACTCAGATGAGTAGACCTGTTGATTTCAGTGGGACTGAATGAGTAAGGGTGTCAGAATGGGGCCCTGAAATCCTTACTCCATTTTTACTCAGGCAAAATAGGAGTCACTGGGAATTTTGCTGAAGTATAGACTGTCAAACTCTATCAAACTCTGAGTAGAACTTTAGGATTTTCCCCTATGTGAACAAGAATTAATTGATCCACCACTCAGATGCAGGCACCACCTGCCATTATGCAAACTAAAATGCAAAAAGAACTGCTTTTTGGGCCAGTGACCATCTTTTCATTGTGTACATGTACAGTGGCTAACACAATGGATCCTCTAGGGGTTACCATAATACAAATAAACAATCATTCTAATTATTGTATGTGATTTCTGGATAGTAGTGGGGAGAAACTAAAATTCTGATGGTGAAGAGCCTGCCTGTGAATGTGTGTCCTACTCTGTGGGGTGAAAGAACACCTCAAGCAGCATCAGCAGCAACTCCATGACAGCACATTCCTTCGATACTGCCCAGCCTTTGTGCTGTTTAAGCGACAGAAGATTAGTCAAACACTCAGCCTCCAACTGTTCTGAATCATCACTGTTCAACTGATGATGGGGTTCTGGCAACAGACAAAACATCATTGGCTGTGATCCATGAACCCCAGCAATGAGGAACCCAGGTAATAAAATAACTGCATTTAAAAAGCAGTTAAGACTCTCACCACACACAAAACCCTGCATCAGTCGATCTGAGAAAGGATTTTGAGCTGAACAGCATGCTGATAAATGGCCTTCACTGATTATTCCAGGATGTTTCAGCCAGCAGCTGCTTTATTCAGCTGTCCAAATGAGTAATCAATATGTTAGCTATTCTTAATGCATCTAACAGTGATTTCCAGAGTTAAGGGAATATATCATGTTCTTCAAAACATCACACAGACTTCATTGGGTAACTTCACTATATGGTGGAAAGATGATGTTCTTTAAACATTGTAATCTAATTCTGTGCTTTGGTATTGTTTTCTCTGAGTTTATATAAACCCTCTGGATTTATTGTCCATTCTTCACTTTTGTAGGATGGCAAATGAGAGTAAAAATGCTGAAAATAAAGCTTTTTTTAAAAAGGGAAATTAAAATTGAAGATAATTTAAGAGGAAGACTCTGACTTATGCCATGTCTAACTACAAAATTATGTCAACCTAAATAACGTTGACATACAGCCACCAGTTATTGTACTGCTTGTGTGCATGCACACTACAGTCCTTGTGTCGGCGGTGCGTATCCTCACCAGGAGCGCTTGTATCAATGCAGAATGCAGTGCACCATGGGTAACTATCCCACTGTGCAACTCACCACCATCTAGCACAGGGTGTTTTGGGAAGTTTACACAATGCCTTCTGGGGCTGAAATGAGTCATGCAGGGGTGACTGGGAGCATGAGTTCAACTTCCCACAATGAAGTGTTCTCCACCCCATAATTTCATCTGTATCCCATAATATTTGATGCCTCTTTTCAAAATCCCCACAAACCTGTGTGTCCATCCTTGCTGTCCACCATTGCTGACAAAAGCATGCAGCCTGCAGAGCTCTGCACTATTGTCAAGCATTTCAAGCACAAGGCGTCTGATCCTGCAGTGTTGCAGAACTGCAAGAGGAGCCATAGGGAACATGACAATTTCTTGAAGGCTAGATTGCTGGGAGCCACAAAAAGAAACAATTCAAGGTTGTTGGCAGTATTCATGGAGCAGCTGTAGACAGTGGAGTGCCAGTTCCGGGCCCAAGAGGCAAGCACTGACTGGTGGGATTGCAATGTAATGCAGTTTGGGATAACAAGCAGTTTCTGCAGAACTTTCAAATGCACAAGGCCATATTCCTGGATCTGCATGCCAAACTCACCTCAACCCTCCAGCATAGGGTCACCAAAATGAGAGCCACACTGACAGCTGAAAAGCGAGTGGCGATTGCACTGTGGAAACTTGCAATTCCAGATTGTTACAGGTCAGTCTAGAATCAATTTGGAGTTGGGAAATCCACTGCAGGGATGGCTGTCATGGAAGTGTGCTGGGCCATTAATCGACTGCTGCTATGCAGGATTGTGAATCTGGGCAATATGCAGGGCATAGTGGATGGTTTTTCAGCAATGGGGTTCCCAAACTACATGGGGTGCTAGATGGTACACATATCCCTGTTTTACCACCAGACCACCTTGCCACAGAGTACATCAACAGAAAGGGCTACTTTTCTATGGTAATACAAGTGCTGGTGGATCACCACAGATGCATTACCAACATCAGTGAGGGCTGGTCAGGGGAGGTGTACGACGTGCAGATCTTTAAGAACCCAGGAATGTTCAGAAATCTGCAAGCAAGGACTTTCTTTCCTGACCAGCAGGGACTTTCTTTCCCCCCAGCATACCCCTAGCTCCCATGGCTCATGAAGCTGTACACTGGCCACCTCGACAGCACCAAGGAACAATTCAACTACCAGCTCAGCAGGTGCAGCATGACAGTCAAATGTGCCTTTGGCATTGTTTACTCACAAGATTTGACTTCAGTGAGAAAAATATCCCAATGGTTATATCTGTCTGCTGTGTTCGGCATAATATCTGTGATGCAAAGGGGGGAAAGTTTTGCTGGGATGCAGGGCAGAGGTGGAGCAGCTGTCAGGTGAATTTGAACAGCCAGACACAAGGTTTATTAGAAGAGATCAATGTGGAGTTATACAGCTCAGGGAGGCTTTGAAAGAACATTTTAATAGTGAGCCAGAGTAGTGTGTGGTGCTATTGTGTGCTCTACCAAGCCTTGCTCTTTTGCAGCTCAGTATGAATCTTGCAGTGAGTGCTACGTGTAGGAATATAACATTGACAATGCACCTGTTAATACTGTCTGAGATTGATGTTATGGGTTCTGTGATAAAATAATGTAACAGAAAATTGGTCGATGTCAGCCCTGCTCAGCACCAGTCAGCATATGTTGTGAATTAATAAAGATGAATTATTTGTTAGTCTCTAAGGTGCCACGGGTACTCCTTTTCTTTTTGTTCCAAAAAATATAATTGTATTCTGTAACATGAGCCAGAAAAATAAAACAACTATCTAGCACTTTATAAACCATAAAAAATTAAGGGAACAGAAATTATGAAGAGAAAAGAACATTTCCATTTCAGGTACACATACACCAACCATGTCTTTCACAGATCAGTGTATGTGCAGTTGTGATTGTCTTTAATGTTCCTCGGGGTGGAGTGGTAGGGGTAGTGCAGCAGCTCTTGATGGCATATGGAATGCTGAGGGAAGGTGTAGGGAGGTCCAGACATTGAGTTGTCTATGGGCTGCAGCGGGAGGCCAGCACAGGACTCTTGAGCGCAGGTCTGCCAGAATCTGCAGCATCTCTGTTTGCTGCCTGAGAAGCCCCACTATGTCCTGGTGCATCTCCCTGTCCTTTTCCTGCTTGGATTCCTGGGCCTTTCTTCTCTCCACTCTTGCCTTCTGCATGCTGTCTGCAAGGGTCATCCTCCAGGCCCTGGTATCGTTCTCTGATGCAACACTGGTTTGCAGCATCTCCTGGAACATGTCATCCCAAGTCCTCTTCTTTCTCCTCCTTATCTGCCTCAGATGTTCCATGGGTGTGGAGGGGAAGACCCTCAAGGCCACAATGGCATCAGCTGCAGATACAACACAGAAAAGTGCCATTGTTGATGTTTTCACAACAGAAATTGAAACTTAGGATACTGAACTCACTCCCCTTGATCCCAGAAAGTTATAAGTGCTACATTCTCACTTCCCCTTGGAATTGATATAGTACGGTGCTAGGGTTGCCAGGCGTCCCGGTTTTCAACCAGAATGCCTGGTCGAAAAGGGACTGTGGCAATTCTGGTCAGCACCACTGACCGGGCCGCTAAAAGTCTGGTCAGCGGCACAGCAGCAGGGCTAAGGTAGGCTCCCTGCCTACCCTGGCTCCATGCGGCTCCCAGAAGCAGCGGCATGTCCGGCTCCTAGACTTAGGGGCATCCAGGGGGCTCTGCACACTGCCCCCTACCCAGAGCACCAGGAATTATGGCCAATGGAAGTTGCGGGGCCGGCGCCTATAGATGGGGACAGGACACAGAGCTGCCTGGCCACATCTCTGCCTAGGAGACACCCAGAGGGACATGCTGCTACTTCTGGGAGCCGCCTGAGGTAAGCACCCCAACCCCCTGCCCATCCTTGAGCCCCTTCCTGCACCCAAACTCCCTCCTGGAGCCTGCACCCCCCCCCTCCTGCCCCAGCCCTGAGCCTCTTCCCGTAGCCAACTCCCTCCCAGAGGCCGCACCCACTCCTGCACTCTGAACCCCTCAGCCCAACCCTGGAGCCTGCACCCCCAGCCCAGAGCCCCCTCCTGCACCTAAACCCTTCATCCCTGGCCCCACCCCAGAGCCTGCACCCCCAGCCACAGCCCTCATCCCCTCCCGTACTCCAACCCCCTGCCACAGCCTGGTGAAAATGCGCAAGTGGGGGGGGGAGAGTGAGCAATGGAGGGAGGGGGAATGGAGTGAGCGGGGGCCATCAGAGAAGGGGCAGGGCAGGGCAAGGGTGTTTGGTTTTCTGGGGTTAGAAAGTTGGCAACTCTACCTTGGCAGTGCCAGTCACAGCACCAACCACTCTGAGTATAGTCCTCAGGTGTGGGGGGTGGGAAACTGAGGGTGGGGGAATAACTCAGGCCTGGTCTACACTGGGGGGGATCGATCTAAGATACGCAACTTCAGCTACGAGAATAGCGTAGCTGAAGTCGACATATCTTAGATCGACTTAGAATCACTTACTTCGCGTCCTCGCAGCGCGGGATCGGTGGCCGCCACTCCCCCGTCGACTCCGCTTCCGCCTCTCGCCGTGGTGTAGTTCTGGAGTCAACGGCAGAGCGATCGGGGATCGATTTATTGTGTCTACACTAGACATGATAAATCGATCCCCATAGATGGATCACTACTTGCCGATCTGGCAGGTAGTGTAGACATGGCCTCAGAGGCATGAGTCTAGGTGTATAGAGCAGTAGAGCTGAATACTGACACCGTTTTCCACAGGCAGTGCTGATTTTAGCTGATATCTTACTCCTGAAGGTAACAAAGCCAGAGAGAGCACAGCTGCTGTTGGCATCCCGATGCTGCCTGGGCCCATATGCTGTTAGCCTGTGTACTGCAGTGGTCCCTGCTGAAGTAATCGCTAAATGGCACAGGAAAGTGTCTTACCACAGAGGAAGAAATAAGGCAGCCCTCCCCAGGAACCTGTGGCAGAGGATTGCAGAGGACCTCCATGAAAGCTTAACTGAGATCTTTTTGGAAGATTCACAGGACATCCCGGTGCACATAAACAAACTGGTCCGCATTGCCCCCCTTCTCCGCCCCCTCCCCACAGCCTAACTCTAGACGGGAATGAAAAGCAGATAGCAATTCAACCTCTCTTCGTTGTTTCACTACTTCTAGCACAAGTAAAAAAGAGTAAATCAACAGATGTGTCCTGCTACTTTGGGGGTTCCATCCCTGTAATTTACAATGAAGCCAAAAACACATCCTGGCTTGCTATGCAGCTGTATCACCAGTAGCCTGTTCCCCATGCTCCTTCTCCTCATCCACCTCCTCCTCCTCGCTGTTCATAGTAGGGGCCTGTGTCTGAGGCTCCTCCGAAGTATCCAGGGGGCTTTGGGGAGATGGCAGGGTCTCCACTGAGGGTGGCATGCAGTTCTTTGTAAAAGCAGCAGGTCTGCGGCTCTGCACCAGATCAATTGTTGGCCTCCCTTGCCTTCTGGTATGCCTGTCACAGCTCCTTAGAAAAAAGAAAAGGAGTGTTTGTGGCACCTTAGAGACTAACAAATTTAGTTGAGCATAAGCTTTCACATGGCACTGTTGTTGGTCCCTGTTGTAGCCTTTCTCCCGCATGCCCAGAGCAATCTGCTTGTAGATGTCCACATTTGTATGGCTGGACCAGAACTGTGTATGTACAGCCTCTTCTCGCCACAGAACCAGGAGACCCAACATCTCCTGTGCACTCCAGGCAGGAGCACCTCTGCAAGTGTAGGTGGCATGGTCAGCTGGGCAGTTGCACACAACAATGGAGAATTGCTAGGTATGCTTGCCAAGTTGAGCAACAAAGAAAAGGAATTTCAAAAATGTGCAAGGCTTTAAAGGGGAGAGGCCTCTGGGCAGTGGAGTTCACAATGATGACCAGAGTGGTCACTGTGGGGCATTGTGGGACAGCTCCTTGAGGCCAGTAACAGTCGATGAAAGTAACACGGTGTCTACGCTGACACTGCGTAAACCTAAGTACATTGCCTTTGACTCCATGCCTCTTGGGGGAGTGGTGTAGAAAAAAATCACAGCCAGTAAGTACACACAACTAAAAACACAAAAAGATTAGGACTTCAATTTGAGCCACACTAATTTGCCTCCACATTCCATTGACTAATTAGTAGTGATGGTCCCAAACCAATTCTAGTCAGCTCCAGCTGAACATATCTGCTAGCTCCTGTCTCCATAATGGGTCAAACTAAGACCCTGAATCAGACCACCTGAATTTTGGAAAATTTGGTTCTCATCAGATAATGATTAATTTCACACATAATTATAGCGGAACATCAGATCTGCTACAGTTAAGATTAAGAAAACGTTTGTTTAAAGGATGTTTCTTCTACGTACATCTGCACTTTGCAGCTTGGGCCTAACTCTATCATATTAATATGATAGAGTTGTTAATCCAGAGTACATATTAATATAAACTATGTGCGATTTACTGTTAGAATCTTACCTTTTTCATTTCTGAACTTTTTTTGTGTTTAACTTTGCCATGTTAATCTTTAACAAAGAAACAAGATTGACAGTTCATAATAAAACATACTTTAATATCACTTTTAATCTACTTATCCCAAGTTATAAATGCTGATTAAAGATTACAGCTTCTTCTCCTCTGTATTATACTCCTTCTACAGATGGAAAAACGCAGGCATGGGGCTACCTTGTGACTTAATCAAGACAAAGATCCCAATGTAGATTAGCAGCCAGAAACCACTGTGCATTAGACACATATAGTTGTATATATTGAGAGGCACTATAATCTCCTAGTGGATAGGTGCTGGCCTGGGTTTCAGGTGGCAATAGTTCTGTTCCTAGCTCTACTGACCTCTTGTGTGACCTTGGGCAAGTCAGATCACCTCTCTGTGCTTGTTTCCGCTCCCTCCCGTTTTGTGTCTTGTCTATTATAGCAGGGAACTTGCCACTGCTGTAGTTATAATTAATTAAGTTTAAGACAAGCTCTAAAATATGCATGGTTATTCAAATTGCCTTGAAATTTTGTGTGCCTCATGGGGGCGAGGGTTACTGATCCAGATTTGGGATCACTTAACCAAGGGGTCCCTAAGATATAGCTCACTAGGATAACTAAAGTGGTGCAATCATGCCAGGCATCACAAGGTTATGGGGGCCCAGTTAGAATATGGTTCCAATTTAGAACCCACGAGGACAGAGAGACAACAGGAATGGGGGTGCCATCCGCTGTCTGGAGATGTAAGGGAACTGAACCCCTAGTTGGTGCAGTGTGTAGGACCCAAGCATACAGGAGCCTGTATACCCACTGCCTCAAAATCTAACAGGAGTGTATACACAGATTATCCCCAGTAGATAGAACCCAGTGGTCTGGCAATCAGGACAGGGGGTGGGCTGTTTGTGCTGGTGCTACAAAGGGCTGCTAGCCATGGAGGGCTCTCGGATCTAGCCACGCACACGTATCCCCCTTCATGCCACTGCCAGTCCGGCAGAAGATGAGGTGTGTTGCACCGCAGCAAACGGGCTGCCAGGAGAAGTGTGCTGGCCCCTCAGGGCAGAGGGGGCCGGGCTGAGGGGCCCCTGTAGCTGGGGCAACCCTGGGCCCCAGTTGTGAATAGCCAGCAAGTGTGTGTGGAGAAAGCATGGGGAGATCATAGTGCTGGGGAATGCATGGGAACATGGTAGAGTAGAGACAGGAGACACAGCCCACCCTAGAGACAGAGCTTAAGGTAAAAGCTTTGGCTGCTTTGTATGGAGTGGAGGAGCAGGGGGAACTGGGAGGGATTGGGGGAGAGGGAGTTTGGGGTGGGGAGGATAGAGTAGAAGTCGGTAGAGCTGGGGGGGCGGGATCAGAGTTGTTGAGGGTGGGAGAAGTGGGTTGGAGCACCTTTGGGGGATTTAGATCAGAGATGGGAGGATGGGGGGAGTGGGGGGAGTTGGAGCAGAGTGGAGGGAACTGAGAGGAGGTCTAGGGGACGGCTTGTGGGGGCTTAAAACAGGGCTAAAGGGGTGGATCAGGAAAGGGGGGCAGGAGGGGTGACTAGATTGGAGCTGGGGGACTCAAGGAGTCGGGGTTAGGGAGACCTGAGGGGACTGGATCAGAACTGGAGGAGAATGAGGGGGGCTGTGGGGATCTGGGGAAGCCCTGTCCTGGGTGGGGAGCTCAGAACTGGCATATGGAGAGCCATGTGTCAAGAACACACTGCTGAGATGGGGATGAAGAGTTGGGAGTGGACATGCTTGATGATGAAAGGAGAAGTTCACACATCTCAGAGCTATTGTTTCAAGATGTATTCATCTCCATGGAATGTTCTGATTCAGCAGAGACCATCACATTCAGATGAATGGGCCACTTCCCATCTCTGAGCTTCCTATGTTTTCAGGATCATCCTGTGCTGGGGATCTGTGTGCAATAAAGCAGTGGATAATTAATTATTAATTTCATACACAGATATAGCAGAGCACCAGCTCTGCTACAGTTAAGATTGAGAAAACTTTTGTTACGTTTCTTATACATACTCTAAAATCTGCATGCATGCCTGGATTGTCTTGAAATGTGCTGTGACTCTGCGGGGGGGGGGGGGGGGAAGTGGGGCTGGAGTAGAGTTAGTGGTATACATTTGGGATAATTTGAGCAAGAGCTTACTGAGATATAGCCCCTATCCCATCCCTCAAAGAAAAACAGATGGTGACAGGTTCTACCAACATTATTTCTGCATAGCTGACTTCTAAAGTTTTAATGGGTCAGGAAGGGGAGGGTGAGATGGAAATGGTGGCAGGAAGAGAGGGGCTACATGTGGCGGTGGATGGTGGGAAGAGAGACACCAGTCTTCTCAGGTGCTCAGTTACTGTAATCAATATGTAATAAAACTGTCAAGTTCTTGGGATATAGACCATGTCTAAGATTTCTTTCACTAGTCCTGTTAGCAACTACATGTGCCAAACATTTCAAGACATGATCATTATCCCCATTCCAGGATAGTATTATTTATATTTTTATTATTTATTATTATAACTGTAGCACTGAAGAGAACTAGTCCTGGCCCAGGACCCCACTGTACCAACAAAGAGCAAAAAGATAGTCCCTGGCCCAAGAAGCTTACAAACTAAATATAAGACATGAGACAAGACATATGTTTATATCCCTTTATTAAGTGTTATCCTCTACAGAGTAACAATGAATAGCCTTAAGTGATCACTCTCCTTACAGTGTGTATGATAAACCCATTGTTTCATGTTCTCTGTGTGTGTGTGTATCAATCTCCGCTCTGTATTTTCCACCAAATGCATCCGATGAAGTGAGCTGTAGCTCACGAAAGCTTGTGCTCTAATAAATTTGTTAGTCTCTAAGGTGCCACAAGTCCTCCTTTTCTTTCAGACTAACACGGCTGCTACTCTGAAACCAATGAATAGCCTTGTTAACCTCTTTTTAAATCTTGTTTTGCTCATAGCTTCTATAACATGTTCCGGAAGTTACATCTGCGGGTTAATTGTGCCTTGTATAAAAATGTATTTCCTCTTACCAGTTTATTTTTAATGTACCCCCGCTCCTTCTCGTATGTTGTTCCTATGCGCTATGGAGACAGATGTCTCGGACAAGCTAGAGCCATAGATCAGCTGCTACCTGCTGGCAGAGTCTCCTAGATACTGCGATGTGCGAGACGATGCTCACAACAGTCAGTGTCACAGTCACAGTCAGGTCAGCCGGGCAGCCCCTGTTCCCCAGTGTGTTGGACCGTGCACATCTCTCGAGTTCCGCCCCGGACGACGGCGGGCCGACTCGCTGTACGTGTCCGGAGGTCGTCGGGGGCGGGGCTGCCCCGATTCACCGGTAGTTCCATCCTACCGGGATCCGGGCAGAGGCACTAAGAGGGCAGGAGAAGCTTCCCTTCCGCCTCGGTAGGTCTGAGCGCGGGAGCATATTACGTGACCCCCTCCGCCACTTCCGCCTCAGTAGGTGTCATGGCGGCGGAGCGAGGCTCACACGTGACCTCGGGCGGGCGGAGCTCTGTCCCACACGCTCTCGCGCGCAGCCTCGCTTCTCCCCCCGCCCGCGTCCCCCTCTCGCCCTGGCCGCTCGCGCAGCTGCTCGGCTCTTGCTATATAAAGGGGCGAAGCGGGCAGAGCGGGCGGCTGGTGGCGGCGGCTGCAGCCCGAGGGCCGGCGAACGAGGCCGGGCCAGGCCGCGGGGCTCCCCGTGTGCCGGGGCGGGACGCGCGGGGCTCGGGGGGGACGCGCGGGGCAGGTTTATTGTTTTAGGGGCGACTCCGCCGTGGTGGGGGTGTCCCGGGGGGCTCGGGACATGGCGAGCTCGGCTAACACAAACCCCGTGGTAAGGACCGGGCCGGGGGGAAAGGGGGGCCCTGGGCGGCGACACAGGCGGGGCTCAAAGCCCCCCGCCATCCCTGGCTGGGAACGGCCGGCCTGGCCGGGGCAGCGCCCCCAGCCAGGAGCCAACTTCTGCTGGCGCTCCCGTGGAGGCGAGCGCAGCCCCGAGGCGCCGGGACCCGCCGGAGTGGGGCGGGGGCTGGGGGCTGGGGGCGGCGGCGTAGAGCCGAGCGGCGGGCAGGCAGCGTCTCTCCCAGCGAGGAGCCCCGAGGCGAGGCGAGGCGGGCCGAGCCTGGGGCGGGGGGGAGCCCGCTAGTTCCGCCATCAGGGCCGGGGAGGGGGCGAGCCTCCGCGGGGGAGGCGAGGGGAGATGCTGCTGTAGAAGCCGGGCGCTGCCTCCCGCCTCGGGGAGCGGGGCGAGGTGGCGGGTTGGGGGCGTGTGTGGACCCCAGCCGGGCACTGCTGGAGCCATTTTATGTAGCGTTTTAAGAAAGAGGCGATGGTTGAAAAGCACTTGCCCCAGCCCGGCAGACTCGGCTGACGGAGGAGAAACCCCCCCTCCAGCCTCTCCCCGTGGCGAGGAAATAATTAAAAAAAAAAAAAAACAACTCACCCCTTCCTCCCCCTTGTGCTTTCTGCACTCTCAGGTGGCTTGTTTTACTTGTATTCACATAGGTGTGCAATAAGCAGTCACATAAATCTGTGTAGCCACCCAGCCCCCACCGATCACTTCTTTCCCTTCCCCTCTGAAAAGAATAAACCATCCCCCAGCCTACCCCCAAAAAGCTGCTGACAAACCCCGAGTCCGGGCGGTTACGGTGCAGGCTTGGCCCCCTTGTTTGTGTCTCTGTGAGATCCATCATGGCTTCCCCTGCCTTTCTGTCTCCCTGCTCCTTGTGTTCCTCCTCCCTGTGGCTGCCCTGTTTATATAGAGCCATTGCCGCTCTCTAATATAGACTCTGCCAGGATGGGAAGGTGCTTTCCAGCCCCACGTCACCGCCTCTCCATTTAAACACCACATCAGCCTTTAAATAGGGAGAGAGCTGCTGGGAGGTGCATGCACCAGAGGCAGAGACTGAAAGAGAGACAGACACGGTCTCTTTGTCATTCAGTCCTTGCTTTTTCTGCTTAGCTGTTAGCTAGAGTCCCCTCTGCGCTAGTCTGCTGCTCTTAGACCCAATTACTGGAGCTGTGGGATTGTAAACTAGCAGTTGCTTATTTCTGTTAGTTTATGTAGGGGGATCTTCACCTCATTGATTTAATAATCTGCTGAATTAAATAGCTTTTTTTTCCTTTTTGTGTGTGTGTTGCTTAGGGAAAGACAACCAATCCCCCAACCCCATTTTGAAAGTATTCTGGAATCCTTAGCTATTGAAAGTTGTGCAACAAATAACTAGTATATACATATCTTCCCTATTAAGTGCCCTTTTTGCTGTTGTAAAGTGGTAGCTGAACTAAAATAGTTCTTATCCAGTATTGTATAGCGAGAAGGTGGGATACCTATTTTATGATACTTTGCAAAAGTTTATTTAAGGGTGGACAGACTAAAGCTGTGAAGCTATACATATTTAAAATGTTTAATTTTTGGCAATAATTGTAGGCTGGACTTCTGTAGTACTAAAATATCTGTTCTACATGATAAAGATGATGGCTATACACACATGTTATTACTCTCCAGGAAGGGCTAGAATTTTTTTAAAGTTTTTCATAATTTTTGTGGAAGTAATATCAACACCAGTATTATAGGCAAATTTAAAAAATGTGATTGCTTCAAATGTTAAGTGCCAGGTAGCCCTTCATATCATAACAGAACCAGTCTTATATAAGTGTAAAGTGTTTCTGTTGCCTTCATATTTTCTTTTTATTTTGGTTTCAGTCACTTAAGTTAGTCACTAATTCTGGACATTGCAGTTTATTGTGTGTCCTGTAAGCTGCATGCAGTGTCTGCATATGAGGATTTGAATATAAATGTCAGCAGACCCTTCAAAAAGCACAGGCTGTATTCTGATAGTTTTAGGGTTTTTTATTTTGTTACTATATAACTGAAGTAGGCCTTTTTGTATGTGTGGTGTTTCAGCTCACTATATAATAAATTGGAAGCAGTACAGGAAAAAATGAAGCATCTCTAAACTGCTTTGCAAGCCTCACTAAACTTGAATTTTCTATTGTACAAAGATAGTTAGCTGTACCTGTCTACTAAAACAATACACCTTTTGAAAATAGTCAGAAAACAACCATGTCTGGAAAGTTCAGTTTGTAGCAATAAAAGATTAATCAAATAAAACCTTAAAATGTATCTGATTGAGGTGCAGGCTAAAAAGGGGTAAAGGGCAAGTTCTCTGTTGGATTTTATTTTTTATTTAAGACTTGACCACTAAAGAGAGTTTAGACCCTGATGCAGTTAACTTTGTGGAGTTCAGGTCTGAGTCTGGTAATGGAGTCAGATATTTTAACCTTAGCTAGCATACTAATGTGAACAGAAATATTCTCAAAGAACATGACTAGTTTATAGCTTTAATATGTCAGTTTGGGGGCCTAAACTATTACTGTACAATAGTTTTTAATGTTTCAATGTAATTAAATCAACACTAACAGTTTTTCTCTACTAAAGAGAAAATACAACATTTTGGCTTACATAAACAAGCAAGGATTTGATAGTAGATTGTTACAGCTAAGTTGTAATAAAAGGAATCCAATAATTTAAAACTTGGTCATAAAAAAACCCTTAAATGTAGTTTCAAGTACTATTTCTCTCCATGCACCACCTGCCAGTTCCTGTGGTTTTACAATTACATTTATTTTAAAAGATGTTATTTCTCTCTCCTGTTCTTAAGTAAAAGAGCCACACAGATAGGGTATACGAATTCACCAACTTCTTTTCGTATAGGAGAAATTGTGAAAGCAGCTATATGCAACATGCAGTCAAATGCACAAAGTATACAAACAAACTTGTAATTTTCTAGTTATAGGAATCTTAGTTGTTGCAAAAATAAGTGTTGAAGAAATTTTAGGTGTAATAAGGAGCATCCCTTTTAAAGTAAAAAAGTAATTTAAGAAATTTAAGCTCAAATGACTTGTAGCATTTAAAACAATTTGGTGGTATTTGTTCTTTGGATTCTAAAATGTAGCATGTGCACTTATAGCTTTCTTTTCAAATCAATTTCTGTCACAAAGTGCGGGGGTAGAAGGCAGGTAAAATTTCTCTTACAATCAATTTGTTCCATTCCCAGCAGAGGGAGCACTAGTTTGTAAACCTTCATATAAAGTTGTGGTTATATCATCAGTTCTCATACCCAAACAAGTAAATGAGAAAGTCTGAGTGGTGTTTAGTTTTTCTTAATCAGTATGTAGCAATTAGGACAGAGCTTGTTAAACACTTGTTTATCATTCTTGTGTTTTGGGTCTGCATTCACCTATAAATGTCTGAGATTCATTATAATACAAACGTTAGAAGGGAGGTACTTTCATTAATACAAAGTGGGTGAAAGCATTCTAATTTTAATTGCCAACTTGTAAGTTTCTGTTGCAAGCCATGTTTCTTTGTCTGGATTTCTCAAACTTTGTCAAGTAGGGGGACTTGCATATATATGTCTAAATCATTAGTTACTCTTGTAAAAATAATGAATAATGCTGTGTCAGCTGGCTGTTCCAGCACATTACTATGGTAGAGTAGTCAGATCATTGATTTGGAGGTAAAGATACATTTTTGTGAGCTTTATAATCCATCTCTTCCTTTTTATACGTACTAGTCAATTTACGTAATTTAGGTCCTCTCTTGAGAATGCGTGCATCTTTATAGTTGGTATTATGCCTAACATGTATAGTCAAAGAAAAGGATGTGCATGAGAGAAGTTCTTTACAAACTGCTATCACATTTGGGACCTGAGCTGGAAAGAGCAACTGAAAGGAAACAGATTTCTGTTCAAATGTTATGTTTCCATTATCTTTTTGACTGAGCATGAAAATTCAAAAAAGTTAGAAAGGGTTCTGGATGAGTAAAATTCCGTCCAGGTCTGTTCAGTAATACTATATCCAGGATTGACTTCTGAGTGAGCAAGCAGTTTTTGGAAGGAATTTTCAGATTTAATTAAAATCTGGGAATTAAAATCATGTGTATGTACACAAATGAAAATTAAGAACTCCATAGATTTTGCTAAAAGTAACTTGTTAATTTTCATACACGATGCTGATTTGAAATTAAGTTAATATTCTATGCTTCTCTGTACTGGTCAGAAGTTGAGGCTGTGCTGGATATCCTGCTCTTTAGGTTTAAAGTATTGAAGGGAACACTTTGTGGTGTTCCTGAATGCCCCAGTATGGACAGCTCTTAAAACAGTTACTGCTGCTGTAGAGGGAATTACATTCTTCTGAGCTGGACAGTTAACCAGGTATATGCAGTGGTACTGGCGCAATTTTTATTGTGGGGGTGCTGAAGGCAGAAACCATGTATTTGAGTTGTTTTTACTACTTCAGGGCGGGGGTGCGGCGGCACCACCAGCATTCATAGTTCCAGTACTTATGGGTATATGTAGAGGGGGACACCCTGACGAGTCCAGAGCATTTTTCTGAATCGTTAGTGCAATGTTGAAAAATGCATGTGTCAAGGGCATGACAAAATATACTGGGGAAAACCTAAGATAACTCTTCAGAAACTATTTATGGTAAAGGAAGAAAATGTATATTAAAACATTCCCAAGTAGGGATTAGGCTGTGAAGTTGCTGGCTATATCTGAGCATTGATGTTTTAACACATAACATTACAAAGGTTATATTTATAAAACTTCTTCAGACTTGTTAGGGGACTAAGCTGAGGGAGAAGGAGAAAATGCTGTTTAGGGCTTTCTTCTTGTCATCACCAAAGCTCATTTAAAGTACTCTGTTGATAGGATCAGCTATTCATTTTGTCCACTCTGAATAAGATATTTATGCCCCAGTTCTGCAACTAGTTATGTATGCTTTAACTTCAAGTGTGTCCTTAGTCCCATTGATTTAAGTGAGATTATTCATGTGCTTAAAGTTATATATGTGCATAACTGTTTGCTGGAGTGTGCCAATGTCATCTTCCAAAAAGTGACACCTCTAATATACTTAGTAATGATGTGCAGAATAGATCAAGTAGCACATCTGCACAGCTGAGATTGTCATAAGGTGAGTCCAGTTAGTTTATTGCAGAAAATGTCTCTGTTTTTTATTATTAAATGGGATGTCTTGCTTTCTTTCTGTTATGAACTGAGTCTCAAAGTAAACACAAGATCCCATTAACAATGCTTGACATTTTTACTTATTTTAAATTGCACGCTGCCTAGAAC
Organism: Dermochelys coriacea; assembly: GCF_009764565.3. Classification (NCBI taxonomy): domain Eukaryota; kingdom Metazoa; phylum Chordata; order Testudines; family Dermochelyidae; genus Dermochelys; species Dermochelys coriacea. Next base: position 90,935,864 of record NC_050073.1, on the reverse strand, counting down.
TAAAGTACTAATGCTGTACAGTTACCTAAATTTTCAAGGTCTGTTTCAAACATTCACGTGCCTACATACATTTAACTAATACTTTGCTGAAGGCTAACATACAAGTACACAAGGCTCTTCAACCTTAAAAAAAAAAAAAAAAAAAAAAAAAGTAGAGAAGATGACTTTAGAAGGTGCTCTGGTACATACTGCGTGTATCAGAGATGGAATACTGAGCTTTAAACTCATTTGCTATAAACTGGGTCTCCCAGGGCAATACAAGACAAGCTTATTCCAGTATTTCAAATCAAAACAGAGATAGGAGTAACAGAATGGTGGATTGTCATTTTTCAGCTGCTTGGTTTATAGCAATATATTTTAATATTGAAAAATGATAAATAGATGGCAAAAATATCTCTGAAATTGAAGATAGAATTAGGTGTTGATAGAATGACACTGGTGCAGCACCTTAAGAAATTAGGTGAAGAATCTTCCTCTGCAACTTCTCCCATATCCACTTAATTTAGACTTGCACTATTCCTGTCTCCATTACTAGACATCAGCAAAGCAAAAACTGTTTATGTGGAAATTTTGTGATATAGACAGGGAGGGATTTAGTAGATCACTTATGTCACTTGAGACTGAATATAATCTGAAACTAGATCTCCATAGATGAATTATGCATTTGTCATAAAGAAACATGCTGTAAAACTTCAGTACAGCTTTTCCTAGTTTTTCCCCTGCATATATTAAGTGACCAAACATAGTATATCTTCTTAAATTTTTCTTTGTATTTGATCTCTATGAATTAAAAGTATTGGAGTCTGTTTTTCAAAACACTTTTCCCCTTTGTTTTTAAAGAACAGTAAATGCAGTAGAAGTTTTTATTCATAATGTATCGTCTTCTAGCCTTCAGCTTGCACAGGGAGATTTTTGTGCACGTGTTTGAACATTGATCACTTAAAAGAAATCCTAGCTGACCATTATTAATCAAAACTATGTAGCAGTGTTTGATACCTTGGTGGGGATCCTCTCAAGTAGCTAATATAACCTGTTTACAGTACTGTGCTGAGCAGATATTGCAAATAAGTGTCTAAACCCTAAATATATCTTTAAAAAATTAGGAGAAGTTAGCACTCATAAAGGTACTGGTTTGGAGCCTGATGTGCACATTCTATAAATGAAAAGAGGCCAATGTACTTAGTGGTAGTGTGGACTTCCTCCCATTGGCTTGGCAATGTGCCTCAGCCTTGAATTGGCAGTAACACCTTTGAGGACAAGAGAGAGTAGTTCATCTCTTTGATCTGTCCATCTTCGGCTTTTCTAGTGAGACTGGCTTCAAGGGTTGTTATGGTATCTGGCCTTTTGAAAGCGTTCCTTCAGAGGAGTTTTTTTTAAAAAAAAATCTGTTTAGTTGCGTTAATACTAGACTATTAAGTCTCTTACGGTACAAACAACCCTTACTAATAACTTTTTAAAGCCTAAACTGTACAGGTCCGTAATCGAAGATGTCATCAATGATGTCCGAGAAGTTTTTTTGGATGAAGGAGTAGATGAACAAGTCCTTCTGGAACTCAAAACAGTAAGTTGTAGCTGGACTCAGAGTATTTACAGCTCCATAATGTACTAACCAGTCGATGGCATAGTGCTTACTGTTCCAGATAGTAAAAAAAATAGTGAATTTTTATTGTCTAAGCAATGCACTCATCCCCTTGGTATAGGAGTTGAGATGCTGCTATGTATAGTATAATCTTCCTCCGTACATCTTACATGTACAGTGAATTTGCTCTTTTCTCCACCTTCCCACGTTATGCACTTTGCTGTATTCATTGCACATCAACTTACATATCAAGTTTACAACAGGGATCAAGTTTCAATGTGGGCTTTGTGGGTATTTTAAGTATCTAAGTTTAAGTATCTAAAAAAGTAAGCTCATGTATTTGTTGTCCTCGAGCCAAGTGGTAAAGTTATCCATGATGGTTCAGTTAGGGGTCAGGTGAATTGATTTAAATCTGCATTATTGAAATTGCAGATTTTAATCATGATTTAAATCAGCAAATGGGAATGAGTTAAATAATAAATTTTAATCTTGCTTTACATTTAATCTTTCTTGGTTCTTTTCCTAAAGAAAAGTTGATTCTTAATGGTTGGTAACCATTAAAGCATGTTGATTTGCAAATAAATTCTTTAAGCTAAATTTGGTGCTTCTTTTTGCTAATCAGGAGAATACACTGTATCTATGCACATTTATTTACACAGTTATATATAGCTCATCTTACATTTATTCAGATTCTTTTTTTTTATATTTTATTATTTTAGAACACGCGTGAATGATGCATTTGTAAAATACTAGACGATTAATTTTTATTTGTGTTTTATGTCAAGCTATGTTTGGATGAAAATTCAAATTAAATTAAAAATTTACATTTTGCATAAACCCAGCATTTTAACATGTTGTTTATTGGTTAAATAAAACTACCTTAAATGTGTTGAATACATAAGAAAAAAAAGTTTTTATTAAAACACTTTGCATTTAAAAATAACTGCTTTATTAAACAAAGGAAGTATTATCTGTAGTTAGTGATTTTAATTAATTGCTTCTGGTTACCATGTCTTTCAAGAGTTAGAGCTAGTTGATCTCATCCACTCGTATTGAATTTTTATTCATAGATTGGCAGAGGAACACAGGCTTTCCTGCTTTTTTTAATTCCCATTTTATTAACTTTGAATGAACTAGTCATTGAACAGAACTACTCAAATAAACTGAAATGAAGAAGATAGCCTTTTCTGCAGGTGCAGAGAGAGTATCATTGTGAAAAGTTAGTTTAACACATAACATACTCTGGTTCCAGCTGCTTAGCCAGTGACTTCCACAAGTTCTGGGGTTTGACTTTTCAAAAAGCTTGGCAAGAAACGTAATGCTTGAATTTTTTAATTAATTTAAAATATTTCAATAAATTATAATAAGTTTAAGCCTAATAAGTGGTCATAACTTCAAATTTAATATTAAATAGGTTTATTTAAAAATAAATCTGTATTTAATTTAAATACAAAAATCCAAATATTTCTAATCATCTTTTTTTAATTTATCCTGAATAGGGGATGCTTTTCTTTTCTCTCTCCTCTTTGTAAGCTGAAGAGTTTCATTGTAGAGTGTTCCACTGTTCCAAATCTAATTACTTTTGCTTTGCAAAAATATCCCATTTTCTGACATGGCATGTGACAAATTGCATTGTACACATCTGAGGAGGAGAGTTCTGAGGGACCATCACTTCATCAGAATGCAAATAGTGTCCCGTGAACTAAAATTGTGACATGGGGTTGCTACCAGAATAAAGGATATTTTGTCTGATGCTTTTCTTGATTCCTTCTCAAATACTTTCCTGAACAAGACAAGTCCTGAGACATTAAAACAGAGAAAAGGACAGCAAAAATGGAGGAAACAATGAAAAGCAGGGTATGGTAGAACAAGAGGCCTGAGAGACAAAGCTTTTAGATACTATGGGGGTAGAAATAATTAAATCGCTATATAAACCACGATCCTCTGCACTAATGGGAGCTTTATGGTGAAGATAATGAATCTTCCTTGAGACTCTTTTTATCTGTAGAAATTCTAGAAAGAAAAATGTTGAGAGAGCTGTGGTGAAGACTACATGCTTCAGGTGAGAGGAAACTAAAATGGAGGTAGAGGGGGTGGGAACTGAAGGATAGGCGCTATCACTTTATTTCTGCCTTCCTGCTTCTGTTATGTGGAGTTACAAGGATGATCTTTCACCTGTGGGAGAAGAAAGGAATGTTCATGAAAATTAAATTTAGAATTCCCTTGGACTATTTTTTTCTTCTGTTGCTGTGTGGTGCCTTAGGAGAGGGGCATATGCCCAACCTACATATGCCCAAAGATTTTGTGACAAAGTAGAATGTACAGGATAAATAAGGACCAATTTGAATTGCATTATTTGTAATAATTCCAGTCCTGCAACATTAAAATGACACCTGGAGATGCCACCTTTTCTTTCTTTCTCTCAAACACAGCTGTGGGAGAACAAGCTGATGCAGTCCAAGGCTGTAGATGGGTTTCATTCAGAAGAACAGCAGCTTTTGTTGCAGGTTCAGCAGCAGCAACAGCAGCAGCAGCAGCAGCAGCATCACCACCACCATCATCATCATCATCCACAACCACAGCAGACTGTGCAGCAGCAATCCCAGACACAACAAGTCCTTATTCCTGCGTCCCAGCAAGGTCAGACTGATTCTCTAACGTGCCTACATGAAACTCTCTATGGTTTCAGCAGTTTTCATGGAAAAAATTAAATTCAGGAGAATTTGAGTCTTTCAAATTTAAGGTGTCCTGATTGGTAGATCAAACTTTGGGTCTGTTAATTTCTCTTTTATATATTATTTGTCTAGCCTCACATAACTTATTTTTCCAAAACAAATGTCTTTTTTTCTCTATAACAAAAATGTCAGTCCGCAAGTCATTAGTAGCCCTACAATAACAAATCAGTGTATGTGTTCAGTTAAGAGAGAGTGTCATTAAGTAGGGTGAAACAGGATTTTAAAAATTATACAAAACCTCTAGTATCTTTTAAAGTGACTGGGATGAGGATGCAGATACTATTTTACTACACATAGTCTGTTAAACAGACCATGTTTTTCCATATTGGAATTAGTTCTGAGCCAAAAAAAAAAATGTGATGGCTTGCTTGTGGCCCCAGCTGGTCACACAGTATGTAAGTGAATGGGTTCAAGATGCACTGTCAAACTTACCCATACAAATAATTTTTTTTAAATGCAATTATCACATTGTAGACTTTACCTTAAGAATTCCAAGGAAGCATTTTCTAAACACTCTTGATTAATCATTAAATAGGGGGAGCAAACATTTTACTGAGTCCCTGTTGCATAAACAAAAACTCAACCTAATACCATGTCTGCATGAGTTGATGAGGATAATTGACAATGTGTTATCTTATAGTCATGACGCACACTAGAATTTTATTTATTATTTGTATTTTGACAATTCTTAGGAGCCCCAGTCATGGACCAGGACCCCATTGTGATAAATGGAGAACAAAAAAATGGTCCCTGCCCCCAAAGAAATTACAACTTAAGATTCGAAATCCATGCATCTTTTTATATCTGCATCCCTGTATCTTTAGTTCATTAACAGAAGACTATGCTTTGTGTAGTCTTAACAAAATGCTGTGATTCTAAATATGGTTGACTTAGAGTTGTCTTGGGGACAAAACAAGGTTGGATGAGAACTTACACTTCATGATGTACTTGTTGCCTTGTCACTTTAATATCATGTGTCACCATCACTTTAGTCCTTGCTGTTGCCTGTTTTTTCTGTGGTCCAAAACTCATTTTCAGATTCTAGGTCATCACAGATTAATGCCAACTTATTCTATTTAGAGGATGTTGGGATAGTGGGCCTATCCTCATGTTCCTTGAAATTTGCAGAGTCATACCCTTTCATTTAAATATCTAAAACAAGGTTTGGTTTAAGAAGCAGTGTCAGAAAGAGCAGGGAAGCTAAAGGAAGCTGCTGAGGTCAAATCACTATGGATCCAGTTAGGATTGCCATATCACCTTCCAGGGATTCTAATGGAGGTCATCACTACAGTAGAAACACGCATATCTATGGACTGCAGACATTTCAGTGTAAAGAACAGCTGGTACAACCACATGCTTTGAATCACTAGTCCTTTACCTGCTTCCTGTAACTTATTTTGTCCAGATCATATAGAATTGATGTTTTGTTTCTTTTGTTTGTAGCACCTCAGCAGCAGGTTATTGTGCCAGATTCAAAGTTGATACAGCACATGAATGCGTCAGGCATGGTAAGACTCAGAATTACAACTTTATGCAATGCTGTAATTTATTTAAATAGCGAAGATAAAAGTCTGATATGAGTCATCTCAAATGCCAAAAAACAAACCAAGAGATACTGGCAGAAGATGGCTCCTGCCTCACTGATTGCTAGACTGACAACTCCTGAGCTGTTTATCCAGGGCTTGCTTTTGTCAACAGACCTAGGGTGTAGCTTGATCCTCTAGGTTAATATAAGTTAGACCAGTAATACTCAGACCTCAGTGGTTCAGGAGCCAAGTTAGCAATCAACATTACCCAAAAGAACCATAGTAGCGTGAATTCATTGTTTCATTTACTGTAGTACTATACATATTTAAACAGGAAATATTTAGAGTGTGTGTGTGTGTGTGTATATATATGTGTGGGTGTGTGTATATGTGTATGTATATATATATATATATACACACACACACACACCTCTACCCTGATATAACGCAACCCAATATAACGCAGGTTCGCATACAATGCGGTAAAGCCCTGTTAAGGGTGCCGGGCCGGGGCCGAGGGGTTGGATAAGGGGCAGAGGGTCTCGGGGGTGGTCAGGGGCTCCTTCCCCCCCAAAGTCTGGGAGGCAAAAGTGTGGGGGGGGGCATTTTTGGGGTCCCGCAGTCCCAGAGTGGCCTGGGGTATTAGCAGGGGCCCAGGAGCAGCCCGCTTTGCTTCCCTCGCCCCAGTCCCAGCCGTGTCGCTCGGTGGAGGGGGCTTGGGGGAAGAGATTCTCCCCCCCCCCCCCCGCACTCAATGGCAGCGGCGGAAGCAGAGCAGCCTGGCCCCAGCCCCTCCACTCCACCAGCTCCCGGCTGCAGTGTTCCGCTTCCCACCTCAGGTGAGTACGGGAGGCATCCTTTCCCCAACCTCCCCGCACTCACTGGCGGCGGGAAGTGGAGCGCTGCGGCTGGGTGGTAGCGGAGTGGAGCGGACTGGGACCACGTTGCTCTGCTTCCCACCACTGCCGGTGAGCGCCTGTCAGGCGACAGGGTGTGTGGATAGGGATCGGAGCAGGGGGGTGGGGTCCTGGGGGTGATTAGGGATGGGGGTCTCTGGAGGGGGCGGTCAGGGAACAAGGAACAGTGGGGGCCAAAGCAAGTTCGATATAACGTGGTCTCACCTATAACATGGTGAGATTTTTTTGTCTCCCGAGGATCGCGTTATATCGGGGTAGAGGTGTATATATATAAAAATTATTCTCAAAGCAAAATGACTGACCAGTTTATTATTATTTTATCAACTGCAATTGGTTAATAACATAGTAAATGCATCCTGATTGGTAAATAATTAAATTACACAGTGTTTTAATATCGTGCTGCAAAGAGCCACAGGAGACACATTAAAGAGCCACTTGTAGTTTGCAAGCCTCAGTCTGAATATTGCTGGATTAGACTAAGTTTTTTTGTGGGTCAGCTAATACTGATACAAATTTGTATGACAGCAATCCCAGGAAGGGATGACTTCACATGTGGAAAATACTGTTACCCTGGTGCAAACCTTATGTTATATTTACCAGATGAAGAATGACATTTCTCAAATATTATAAATAATAAACTCATAAAAATAATGATACTGACTGTATAGAGATTTGAATCTGCCTTTCTGGTCATTATTTATTTCAATTCATTTGTTACTGCAAAAGTAAATTCACAACTTTTTATCCTAACCATTTATCCATTCCTTACAATTTTGTCTTTGTAGTCTAACTTTGTCTCTCTTGCTTGACATCAAGTTTAGGCTATGGGAAAAACCTATTGTCCTGCAGCCCAAGACATCCAAAACACGATCTGTGCAAGTTAAATTTAGTTATTTAGATTTAGAACTCCGTGCTAAAGAATATTCTTCCAGAGTTTGATGTAAATTTAAAAGCACAATAAATAAAGTTGCACAATTAAGGCAGCAGCAGTTCATTTGCTCATTGTCTGTCGGATAGTTTGCTGATCTTCTCTTTAAAATTCTAGATGCACTGACTAAACATGATACAACCAAAGGCTGAATGAAAACTAAAACTGACTTCTGCCTCACTTTCCTTGTAAATTCCACTGAATAGCAGCAGAAACCGGATTTTGCCTGCTTACCCTAGTTTCTTCTCTAGTTCTCATTCAATTGAAGCCCAAACTGTACTGTAAAAAGAAAGTATGTGTAGCTATTTAAACGTGCTGTTCCCAGAGTGCAGCCTGAAGCTTTTTAAAAAAACAAAACAAAACAAAAAACTACTTTAAGGAATCTGTCCAATTAAGGCTTTGTAAAAGAAATGTTTGACTAAAGAAAACTCTTAAATCTGTACTAAGAATGGATCAAGCAGACACAGCTTGTATGTTTTAAAGGCAAGAAAAAATTAGAACATGCTTTAGTAGTGTCTTTTCCCCTATTTGTAAGAAGATGTGGGGCAAAAGGACAGCAGAAAAGTGCTAGTCTGCTTCTACTCAGTGTCACCCTCCGGGAGGTTCTGATTAGTGATTACATCAGTCTGCCAGCAAAGGGAGATCTGATTTCTTACAAACCAGAAACAGAGACACAAGGTTTGTGAGGTAATATCTTTTATTGGACCAATTTCTTGTGTCTCTACTATCCTGGGACTGACACGGCTATAACTACACTACATAAAACAAGAAATGTGCATTTTACCCAATAGTAAAATTTAAATCCATTTTGCACTTTCATTTTTTATCAATATGAAAAATGCAATAGTATCCTCCAGCATTTCAGGTATTACTGTTAACATTCTGCTTAAACTTAAACCTATAGAAGGGCTTGGTAGAATTGTCAAACTGCCCAAAGTTTGATTTGGAGTGACATTTGACTGCTAGTTGGAACCGTTTTTGACAGTCAGCATGGGTAAAATTAGTTCTGATGTCATTATTACATTTTTATTTTTTGTACTAAGATGAGACACTGGGATCATATGGACTAAAATCCAAAGGTTCATTTGAGATCGATTTACAGTTCAAATCCAAGTGGACTCGTGTTAATTTTCAGACTTTAAGCTGTTCATCCATTCTCTGTGACTTTTACAAATATCTTCACGTTGGCCCAGAATACACTTTGGTCACTTAGTTTAAACTTTGAAATAATCCCCAATGTTCTTAATGTCTATTTGATCCTTTTTATTTAAATGGTCAAGAGAGTCTGTCATGAATTTATTATAACAACTGTGTTTTGTTTAGTGTTTATGTTACTGTGTTGCGTCATAGTAAAATCAAATTTAGTATAACACACACCTGTGTTGCTTGTATTAGTTGTTAAAAATAGTGAATGCAAGGTATTGATGCAGACTCTCAGGCCTTAATTCTTTATGCAGATAATCATTGGAGTTCAGCTTCCTCAGGGCTGATGCCTTTAGCCATAGACCTGCTTCTTGGCTGTATCCCAAGGCTAGCTAACTCTACGCCAATGTAGTGATTCAGCCTCCTAAAATAAAGCTTCTCTCTAGCTGCCATGGCCTGTTATGTTGAGGAATAATTCTGGTTTTAGATAGTCTTAAAGAATAACAAATTTGTCCATAGTTTTCTACAAATCAGGTTGTCTTTTAGATGCAATAAAAATAACTTCAAATCCAGAGTCACTTGCAGAACTTACATTTCAGTGCTAGAATGCATTTCATTGCAATCCATTCCAAGAATTCTCTTGGCATCAAGAAAAGGTTGTACTACTAAAACTTTATCCCAATACTTCTTTGTTGCTGTTGCTTTTATTTTTGTGGAATGTTTCTTACCTGAGCAAATATCCATACTCTTTTTTTGGTTTATTTAAAAAAAAAAAAATCAAAGTTCTGTGATTCTGTACATTTTACTTGACAATATTTTAGCCAAGGGTGCTGGAGCCCTCCCAAAAGTGGGGGGGTCGGGAGACTGTGTCCCCCCCCGACCAAGCCAGAGCAGGGCCAGTGAGCCCTCCCCTCCCCATCCAGGAGGGGAGGGGGAAGTAGCCCCTGCCCGTGCCTCCACCCCCAGGGCTACCCGCCCAGGGCAGGTGGAAGGACCCAGGTTCCCCACAGTTGCCCACGCAGCTCTGCCCAACCTGGCTTTGGCTTGTGGGGGGAGGCCCTTGGAGCCGCAGCCCAGCCATGATAAGAGCTGGGCAGGCAGCTATGGGAAGCCGTGGCAGACCCTCCACTTGCCCTGGGCCTATGCCGTGGCTTCTCACAGTAGCCCGCATGGCTCTTCCTGTGGCTTTGATGCTCCCCCTGGCCGAAGCCAGGTCAGAGAGAGCCGCGTGGGGAGCTGGCGCAGAGTCGTGGCTCCTCCACCTGTCCTTGACTGGACAGGGAGTGAGAACACAGGCTGGGGGCTGCTCTCAGCCCCCTCACACTCCGGGCAGGTGGAGTGTTCGCCACAGCTGCCCAGGCTCCCTGGCAGGGCTCCATGCTGGCCTGATGGGCGGGGTAGGGTAAGGGGGCGTGGTCTGCCCCAGTGAAAAGTGGGAGGTCCTTTGCATGCCCCTCCCCCCCCAGGTTCTGGTGCCACTGATTTTAGCTTAAACTTATCATAGATGATCCAGGAAAAGATCACACATGAGTTATTGTATTCTACAAAATGATCTTGTCTAGAAAACAGAAATAATTTCACTATATTCATTGAGCATGGTGTCAATTATCAGATGATTAAACTTCTTTGATCAGATATTTTGTCTCAGATCAGGGGTGGCCAACCTGAGCCTGAGAGAGAGTTGGAATTTACCAATGTACATCGCCAAAGAGCCACAGTAATAAGTTAGTAGCTCCCCATCAGCTTCCCCCCCACCCCTCTCCCAGCACCTCCCACCAGCTGGCAGCCCCACCGATCAGCACTTCCCCCTCCCTCCCCGTACCTCCTGATCAGCTGTTTCCTGGCACGCAGGAGGCTGGGGGGGGACGCGGAAAGAGGGCACAGCAGACTCAAGGGAGGGGTCAGGAAGGGGTGGAGCGGGGGCAGGGCCTGTGGCAGAGTCAGGGGCTGGGCAGTGAGCACCCCCCGGCACATTGGAAAGTTTGTGCCTTTCACTCCATCCCCAGAGTCGGTGCCTATACAAGGAGCTGCATCTGGCCACCCCTGTCTCAGATGTAACTCGTAGGAATTTACTTTCTTTTACTCTTGATACTGGCATTATTCCAGGATTTGAACAATTCACTTTAAGCCTTGAGTTTTTTTTCTTTTCTATTAGTCAGATAACATATTCAGAGAAGCTGGTTAACTTTAACTTGGAGAGCTGGTAGTAGAATCCTAATTTTTTAAATACTGTTTCACATCTTGTTTTTCTAAGACTAAAATAAGATCACTTATTAGAAGAATCATATACACTGTCTACTTAGGCCTTATTTTCTAAGAGAAAGATCAAGGCACAAAGAGTAGTTGCCAAACTCCAATTTTGACTTTAAAAATCTTCCTCATTTGCTTTTTTAAATAATTTAGAGAATGATTAGATTTTTGGTTTAAAAAAAAAAAAAGAGCAAAGCCACCAGGGTGCTTTTATTAGTGTTATGCTCCGCTACTCAACAGCTGGCCAGCAGAGGGAGCACAGATGAACAAAACTTATTCCCAGAGCTTTTCTGGCAAACCTGGAAATAAAGCAGAATCGAGTTGACTTGTGATGCACATAGAATGAAGGGAGACCATCAAAGCAGGCAAACAGAAATCAGAAAGATTTCACTTCTATGATAGCTAATATATGCATGTTATACTATTAGTCATCTTCCTTTTAACATCACAGAAACTTGCTTATGAGTAAATGTTGATTATCCATAGAAGCTATGGTGATTGTGTGTACATTTGTCCTACTTCACCTCAACAGATGCTTATTCTTTAATCCTCAACTAGTGTGCCGTGATGCGAAGCATTGGCAGTAATGCTGGCTGTTAAAAACAGGTTTCTTCTCTTTCAGAGTGCGGCTGCCACTGCAGCTACCTTGGCTTTGCCTGCTGGTGTTACTCCTGTTCAGCAGATACTTACAAATTCAGGTAATTACCTTAACATTAAATGGATTATAGACAAGCTATTTGATTTGCAAATGATTGTAATTTTTTACATTTTATGTGAAACAACATTTAAAAATCAGGAAGGAGTTTTGTAGTAAAGGGAATTTACCATACAGTTCTTGAGGCATATGTATTACAGTGCTACTTTACTAGCATAAACTTTAAAGATTTTATTTAATACATTTTGAAAGGTATTGTTTTTCAGCTGTTTACTGTTTGAAAATCTAAACTTTATATTAAGAGACGGCTTTAAAGACTACTATGTTTAATGGAAGTTTGTCTGAAATAGGAAAGTTGAAGTTTATAACTGTGTAGAAATCTGATTCAGAGGAGAGGTGAAATTTCCAGATCTTAATACAAGGAAAAAATTCCTCTCTTAGTTTTACAGGAAGACAAATGTATACCATAGGATCAATCACAAATTATTTATGTCGTGGCCAGCAATCTTTCTCCACCTACGCAGTGGTGCCCTATAGTTAAGACTATGTTTTAGTCACGGGTATTTTTATGAAAAGTCATGGACAGGTCACGGGCAGTAAACAAAAATTCACGGCCCGTGACCTGTCCATGACTTTTACTATATACCCCTAACTAAAACTTAAGGGGGGGGCACGGTCCAGAAGCACTGTGGGTGCTTCGCCGGGTGGTCTGAGACCCCTCTGGTGCTGGGAGGGGGTGGGCAACAGGGCATGGCCCAGGACCCCTGCTGGTGCTTGGGGGGAGGGCTGGCAGGGCTGTTAGGCTCCCTACCCAGCTATGCATGTCCCTGCAGCTCCTAGGGGGAAGGGCATCCAGCAGCTCTCCGTTCACTGTTCCCACCACAAGCGCCAGCTCTGCAGCCAATGCGAGTTGCGGGGGCGGGGCCTGCAGAGGCAGGCAGTGCGCGGAGTCCCCTGGCCCCTCTGCCTCAGAGCTACAGGGACATTCTGGTGGGAGCTAGGGAGCCCCCCACTGCGAGGTAACTGCCGCCCCACACCCCTGCCCCTAGCGCACTCCCACACACCCAAACTGCACGGGCAGCCCCGTAGCCAGCTCCGGAGTCCGTGGCCTCCGTGAGAGAGAGACAGTTGTATCTATAGTGTTTTCTCAGAGGATGTGGAGGGAGGAAGGGCACGGATTCCTAGGGAGATTGTGTTCCCAATGTTGGGTTCTTTGCAGGTGTAGATCCTCACCACTGAGTTTATGCTTTAGATGGAATCAGGGAGCTAAACCTATTCTTAGTGGGAGATGATGGAGGTGAGGGTCATCTGGATATCACTTCAGTTCCTCCTTTGTCTTTCTGAAAAGAAAGTGGAAGAGTTGAAGTTGGGGTATGTCTTGTCTGCAATTTTATGTCTATTGCACAGAGTTGGTGACCATCTTTACAGGCTTCTCTGCTGCAATGAGATGAAACATGGGACTATTGCATATGCTCTGTGAATTAGAGATAAGGTGGTAGGACTGTGCCATGGGTAATGGAAGAGAAAGAGACTACAGAGATGGGGATAAAGAGAGACTGTATCACGGAAAGGAGGGGTGGAGAAAGAGAATTACACAACAGTCAGACTGAAAAGAAAAAAGAAACATAGTACATGGAAAGAAAAGTAGTTTAGATATTATGGAGATCAGGGACATGCAAGAACCTAAATATCTGAAAGTGGCATTAGAGAAAAGGAAAAAGATGAAAGTGAATGGACATAATAAACTGTTACTTAAAGTAGTTGATGCTGACATTTTATAAAGAAAAATAAATGAAGTTAGTGGATCTTTCCTGCCTCTGGAACTTACCCCTCTTTTCTGAGTACTAATCTGTCCTTGCTAGGCTTTTATCTGCGGAGCATAAGGATATTTCTGAAAAACAGCTTTGCTTCAGAGTTTGTTCTCCGCTTGCAAAGTCCATCAGTTTTGGCATCATGATAGTCTAGTTGCCTGTACTTAGATTGCAGTATTGATCCTATCAATCCCTTGTGCTGTGGATTTATTCGAAGGGCAGTCACAACAGTTATTTTGCATTTTCCTCAGTCACCTTTAAAAATGTGAGCGGGTAACTATAATAAAAGCCAAATATAGAGTTTAAGTATATACTGAGTTTGAATTGCTCCCCCTCTGAGCATTTGGCCCTCTGACTCCTGGCACATGAAACGCCAGCAGGCCCTAGCAGCCCATTCCAAAACAGTCAAGGACCAAGGGCTCGAACTCTTCTTTACCCATTAGTGCCCTTGGAATAAATTGCCATACTCCCTATCTACCTTAATCTAAAGCTGTCTCCTTACTCCAAACGTTAGGAGTAAATTTAAGAATGTAAGCTTAGAATATTCACATCACAACGCTGTCTAACAGTCCTGATGAGGTCTGCAAGGGACAACTCGAAAGCAACCAGGAAGTAAAAAATGGCTGGCAAAACAACAAATTGGTTTTTTTGTTCGAAAACAAATCCAGTAGTTTTATCATGTAAAAAGACCAATCTAAATTGTGAAAATGTGTTTTCTGTCCGAAACAGCTTTTAGTGCTCAAAGTCATGGTGCTTTTGTGGGGGAGATGCAGAGCAGAAGAATCTTTGAAATTGTTTTCTTTTGGAGTAAAGGTCTAGTATAAAAAGCCACTCATACCTGCCTTCTTACACCTTTTTTTTGTCCCAGTAATGGTTCAGCAAATTTTATCTCCCTTGTATCTCTGTTTTTCTGTCAAGCATAGTAAAGGTGGTGAAACTGGGAAATTGTAGAATAGCAAGAGAGACCAACTATATTTTACAGTATTGCTTGCCATATACGCAAAAAACGGTATTCTACACAGTGCGACTGATCATCTTTTAAGGTAAAAATATTATTCCCTCTCCACCACCACCCCCAAAAAAAGTGTAATGGATTTTATCAAATTTCTAAAATCCTATAGAAGGAGTTGTTCTTCTATTGGCCTTATCTTGGACTTGTCAGAGGACAGAAATTAAAGAATTAGCTATCCTTTAGTGCAATCAGTTCGTCTCAGCCTGTTATTGGTGGAAGTGTAAGATGAACTTTCTACCTTAATTATGTTCAGTCTTTTTCCAGGTGACCAACTTTGAAAGAGATGATAATTTAGATGTGGATTTTTACATTTTAAGTGGTTCTGTTTTCTTTGCAGGCCAGATCCTGCAGGTAGTTAGAACTGCAAATGGAGCTCAGTATATCATTCAGCAACAGCAGCCAGTGGTTCTACAGCAACAGGTTATACCGCAGATGCAGCCTGGTGGTGTACAAGCTCCCGTTATACAGCAGGTAAAGAGGGACATTTTGAATAAGTGGGCTCATACTTAAAACTAACCCAGTAGGAAGGTTTTTCCAGTTAGTTTGTATATTTAAATACAAGGGTATGTGTTCTTTTGTTTGAATTGCATGCCAATAATGGCTCTGAAAAATTGACAGTTGCATAAAGGAATGGGGATTTTAAAAACCTATTTGATGCCTTAGAAATTCCATATCTTTGGCTTCTGTGCAGGATCTTCCTACCTGATCTGCATCCAGTGTTACCAATTTTTTTTAAAAGTTATCACAATATTAAAAGTGAAATTATAAAAATCATTGTTTACTTTTCTGTGTTTGATAACTATGTTTGTGACTGTGTTCTTTGAAGTAGTATAAAGAAGTGAAGGTTTCAAATGTTTTTGGTAAGTAATTGTTCTTTTAGTATCGTGTATGCACGATTGCTAATGTAAAATCCTTTTGTCAGGTTTTGGCTCCTATCCCTGGAGGGATCTCCCAGCAGACAGGAGTGATTATTCAGCCGCAGCAAATCCTATTTACAGGGAACAAAACACAGGTCATACCCACAACAGTGGCAGCTCCTACACCGGCACAAGCACAGATTACTGCTGCCAGTCAGCAGCAACCACAGCAACAGGCACAACCACAAGCACCACTTGTACTCCAAGTTGATGGAGCTGGAGACACATCATCTGAAGAAGAAGAAGATGAGGAAGAAGATTATGATGATGATGAAGAGGAAGACAAAGAAAAAGATGGAGGTGAAGATGGCCAGGTTGAAGAGGTAAAATTTGATAAAATGCTTCTAAAAGATTAGAAAATACTGAGACTTTAATGTTGACCTTCCAATTTCATTTGATAGATTTTGGGGAGGGCGGGGGTGTCTGTGATCTTGGGCAGGTATATACTACCACTTATGTTGATATAACTTAACGTCACTCAGGGGTGTGAAAAAGCCAGCCACGCAGACCCCGAGTGACGCAAGTTACAGCAACCTAAGCACAGTCTACACTGAAGTTATGTTGCCTTTCACGGAGATGGAATAATTATACAGATGGGAGAGTTCTCTCCTGTCGGCATAGAGTGTCTTCACAGATGTGCCTCACAGTAGAGCTGCACCAAAGTAGCACTTCTATGTATTAAATTAAACTATTACAAACAGTTTCATAAATCCTCTTCAGCAATGAAGAGATTATAAAAGAAATAGTAGGGCCCAGAATCAAGTCGCAAGTGGCATCCAGTCTTAATATGAAGAGGCCAAAAGATGGAGATTCAGTCATTTCCCTTGATCCACTGGTTAATCACATCACTATTAAAAACTTTTGCCTAACTTCTAATTTGAATTTTGTTTGGCTTTAACATTCAGCTGTTAGTTCTTTTTATGCCTTTGTCTGCTAGATAAGAGCTCTTTAATCACCTTTATTTTCTCTCTATGAAGGTACTTAGGCACTGTAATCAAGACACCTTTCACTCTTCTTTTTGATAAACTAAATCGATTGAGCTCATGTGGCAGGAGATTTAAAACGTATTTTCTCTTGAGCTCAAATCATTTTATCATTCTTTTTCTGTGCCCGAATCCACTTTTTCAACATCCTTTTAAAAAGCATTCCAGTATCAGTCTCATTGCTGTTATATACAGAGGTAAATCCCCTCCCCACTTTTACTTTCCCCTCTTTATACCTCCAAGGATTGCATTAGCCCTTTTTGCCACAGCTTTGTACTGGGTGCTTGTGCTCAGTTGCTTGTCCACTGTTACCCCTAAATTCTTTTCAGAGTCATTGCTTCCCAGGATACAGTCCCTCATTCTGCAGGTACAGCCTATATTCTTTATTCCTAAATGCACAACTTTGCACCTGTCTTTAATAAAACACATTTTCTTTGAATGGACACAGCTTACCAAATGATCCAGATTGTACTGTGTGATTGCCCAGTCTGCCGATATTTGTCTGCAATGTTTAACAGCAGTAACTTTATATTTACTTCTAAATCACTAATGAAAATGTCAAATAGCATTGGGACTTCTGAACCCCACAACCCCCAATCAGGGATGATTTCCCATTGACAGCTATTTTTTGAGATCTCTTACTTGCCTGGTTCTTTATCCATTTAATGTGTGCTCTATTAATATTGTACAGTGTTAACTTTTAAATCAGAATGTCATGCAGTGCTAAATCGAATGCCTTACAAAAGTTTTGTAGTACATCTACAGTTACCTTTATCAACCATCAGGGTGGATTTGATTTAAATCACTAGCCAGGAACACTCGATTTAGTCATGGTTTTCTACATAAAAGTGCATTCCTGTTGGTTGTTATAACCTTAATACATATTCTTCACAATTCAGAGGTAGATGTAGGTTTCATATTTAGAAGGTACACACTATATGTTTTGAAACAGTGATTTATATTGAAAACTTTTCAGATTAGTTTTACAGCTATATCAGAAAATGATTGTTTGGTTATTTCATTTACCAAAGGTAATTGAAGCAGATATTTATGAAGTCATTGGGAGGTGAACTATCTCCAATTCAACAAGTTAATCCATTAATATTTGGAACATTTTCTTGCCATGCTGTATTAGGAGGAGATCACCTTACGGACATTTAAATTGTTTTATTTAACTAAAACAACAACGTTATGTAGTCTGGATTTTTTTTCTTCAACAGAAAACATATAATATTTAACAGAAGAAGCATATGTCCCTCACTTCTCACATTTATTTCCAGACTTTTTCTCCTTGTCCAGATCTATTCTGCCCCAAACAATTTTCTATTCATTGAACTTTTTGAAACTTTGCACTTTTAAAGAGAGGTAAGGGATTGACTTACACAGATTTGCAGAGGGACAATAGAGTTGAGGTCTGTGTTTCTCACCTCTATATGTTGTTTATTTATTTAAAAATTTTTTTTTTTGCTGTTAACAAGCATGTTACCTCTGGAGATGCAAACCTACAGTTTGAGAACTACAAAACTAAACATCTGTGATAGTATCTTCTAGACTGAGCACTGAGTCTCGCTGGGTAGATAGAAAGATTAACCTAAGTAATCTATACAAAAGCCTGTGGAACCCCATAAGATTGGGTCCCTAATCCATGAACTATTGGAACTCATTTACAAAACTTTTCTTAAACATTAAATGAATATATTGTCTCATATATTGTCACATTAGAATTTATAATCCCTCTTCCATGATGATATATCTTTATAATGTATCTTAATTAAAACTATCTTTAGATCGGGTTTTTGCTTGTTTTTCCTTTTTTTTATTAAAAAAAAATCAATTTAAAGATTTTTTTAAAAAAATCATTGATTTTTATCTACCCTGTCAACCATAGTCTTAACCTCACCAAAGAATGAAATCAGCTTTGTTTGAGAAGACCTATTTTCCATAAATCCTTGTTGACTGGCATGAATTATGTTCCTGTCTTTTAATTCTTTATCAATTGACTCCTGTATCAGTGTTTCCATTCCCAGGATTCATATCAGGCTCCCTGGAGTATAGTTACCTGGGTTATCCTGATTGCCTTTTTTTAATATTGGCAAAATATTAGTGTAGCATTGTTCCAGTCTTCTGGAATTTCACTTGTATTACAAGATTTATTAAATATAAGCATCAGCAGGCCAGAGATTTTATCAGCATCATGTTGCTCTAGCCTCCTCTTTTCACTGTTATCAATCTGCTTTATAAGGAACTACTTCCAGTTCTGTGCATCAGATAGGTTACTTTAATACACCCACCATCTGTGAGGGAGGAGGAGGTAGGGCATCCTCTGGCACAAAGAAGCATGTTTTCCTTCTTGGATTCAAAATAATACTATACCAGCTAATCAAGAGCTAATATCATGGTTGATGGGGATTTAAACTTGCCTTGCCCCAGTTCCTTTTATAATTAACCCATATAATGAGAAAGCAGTGGCGAGGGACTGCGTGAGACTTTTTTTAGGAAAAGGATGTTTCATGTTTTCAATAGTGATCTGTCAACTAGAGATTTAAAATATATGCTGTTTACATATGATTATAAAAACCCGTTCAAACGTCGCTGAAGTGTTCTCAGTATAGGCAAATGTCAAAGTCATTTTGGAAAATGGGACTTGGGCACAGTAACATTTGGAGCTGCCCTGGGATAATTTATGAATACTGTATAATGTACTGGTTATTGGGGTATTTACTGTATGACTACATTGGTATAGCTGAACAGGAATCTGTCTGATTAACACAGGCAGGAAGAAAAAGAATGGTTCAAGATAAGCCACCCCTCAGCAAACACTACAATTGTTAAGGGACCATGTCAGAAATGTTGGCTCTGCAGACTCTTGTATAATCTCCTGCTGAGTCTAGAGTGCTGGTTTTAACCAGAAGGGCTTAAAGCCCAGAAACACAGAAGAACAAAGGAACTATAGCAGAGGGGTTGTTGTCAGGGAGCCAGACTGAGACATGGGTATCTGCTGGGGTATCTGGAGATGCTAGGCCTGCCTAGGTTACCATCAGGGAATGGGAAGCTTTTGGGCAAGATAAACATGCAGGTAGGCTATTTCTTAAAAGCTTTGTTCCAGTTGGTAAAATAAACAATACTTTTGGTTTAAGAAGGCTGTCTGCTCATTATATTCACCACTGGTCACTGACTCCTAAAGGGAAAAAATGCAGGTGCCCGAACTCTATCGGACCAACTAGGTAAGAACAGTTCGTATGGAGGATGCGGTAGCCCAGGCATGGTCTGGGAGTGGGAGAATTGCAAACTGTCAATCAAAGATGGGTAAAGGCAGAGGCCTGACAAGTGAGCATTCTAGAGAGACCAGAAGGGGGACAGATGTCAAGCTAGCCCTGTAATTGTGACAAGCACATCAAGTTTTACCTCAAAGCCTCGTTCTCCCTGCACTCAACCCCTCATTCATATTATAACCAGAGCTTATTTTCATACAAAAGATCAAAATATCTATAATCTTAATAGATGGGAGTCAGTTTATGATAAACTATTTTCAAATGTTTCTTTTAGGAGCCCCTTAATAGTGAAGATGATGTGAGTGATGAGGAAGGACAAGAGCTGTTTGATACAGAGAATGTTGTCGTATGTCAGTATGATAAGGTAAAATCTCTAAAAACAGAATTTTTATGAATGTCACTTTTACTTGTTCCTCTTTCTCTGCTCCCCATCAAATCATGAATTTAAGCTGTATATCAGTGTGTGTATATATGGGACTATATAAATATCTTAATATTTAGTGTGAGCCGATATTGTATAATGTTTTTGTATTATATTTTAACATGTGAAATTAACTGTTTTCTATTATCTCCAACTTGTGTGTCTACTTGCGTCTCAAAACTCCGTTACAAGCAAGGCTCAGTTAAAATTAGTGGTTGAACTTCTTTTTCTTCCAGACTATCTTACCAGTGTGCCTGAAAAAGGATCATTTCTTTGGGTTGGCAAGTCTGTGTATGTCTGCATAGACTGCTCAAAAAAAGTATCAGTTGATGCCAGATATGGAGGGTTTTGTATGATGTGGACAGTTGTCTACTGAGACAAGAGACTATACAGCCATCCGAAGAGAACAGTCTTTGGCTGCTATAACCCTGGATTGGAAATCACAACACACAGCCTTTCTTTTCTACATTCAGCTAGCAATCCCCTGGGTAGCTAGGTTCCTATATAGTGGCTAGCTTCTTTTTAAGAGCCTTGGACTGGAAATATGAGATTGGGCAAATAAAAAGAAAAAAAAAATCAAAAGATGTAGAAGCAGAAAACCCCAAACTCAATGCAAGCTAGCATTGGTGAGATGTTCAGGTGGATTTCCCTCCTTTGTTGTTTGGCTGAAGACTGGATTCATAGGACCACAGTGTATTGATTACATGAAAAAGGCTCTTTTTACAGTGCAAAGAACTGAAACTTGAATGAAAAAAAGATTTAGACTTTCCAAAAAAACAGCAAAAAACGCCTGAAGTTGTAATGTTCATTTACATCCAAACCCTAGACCCTGCTCTAAGTGCAGATTCAATATGAGGGTAGATAGGCTGGTTGAATTTTGTTCCTATATTTTCTGGTGTTTTGAAGTAGGTTTGTGTTTAATCTTTTCAGCAGTATGGTTCTACTACATATGTTCCAGTTTTGGTACTGCACCGTTTAACAATTTCACATGTGAATTACTGGTTTGGATAGCTTTATTAGATTCTTCAGAGGATGGGGCACACTTAATTAGACTAGAATGCAAATCCTCATAACTTGGCCAAGCAGGTTTCCACAAATTTACCAGTTGACATTTCAATCTGGTGTATTTCACTTCAGCTATCATCTTTAATGATTTTTGGCTAATCTTGTGTTAACATACTAACAGAATCCACCAGAAAGTCTGCCAAGTAAAATAAGCTCCTATACCTGGCAAATAATAAACACTGGACACTTTGAAAACGTGGAACTTCACTTTCCTTTTGTGGAGGATAGTGACAAGTTAAGCTATTTGCGTGAGAGAGAAACTCTGGGCGTCTTGTATATTCACTACTCAGAGCTTGATACACTTTCTCTTACATTACTTTTGTCAAAGAAAAAAATCCTTTGGGCACCTGGGAATCTGGAAAATTGTGTGTTCAGGTGTTCTCTCATTTACTATGTTGATGGGTAAAATATTTTGAATGGATGATGAAAAGCTTATTTATCCCTAAAATTACTATGTATTTTGAGCTAGTTGGGCAATTAATGTAATGTTTACCTTTTAAGATGCATGTGGCTAAGCCCACTTGCATGGTACAGTTTGGCAAGTGACAGTACACTTAAATATTATCTGGAATGAAAATAGGCCTGCAGTAGAACATATCATTTTAATCAAATTTTTACAAGATACCAGATATCCTTTGCTTGGGCGTATTTAATTAATCAAGTCAAAGTATACAAGAAATAAATGTATAGTTTGTGTAGCTTGCAGCCAAAATTGAATGATCAATTCTTTTAGTTGTACTGTTCTTACTGTATTCTGGGAACAGCCAGGTGTTCAATTTTTTTGTGATTCAGTTGATAATTAAATTCACCTAGTGACTCGTTTTGAAAGCCTTTTTTTTTTAAACTGGTTTCCATAGTTACTAGTTTCTCTTGGAGAGTCCAGTTCATTCTATTTTTATTTCAGACTACTTTTTCCTTAGTTGTCTTTTTGTTGTTGTTACTGTTTTTACTAAGGAAAAGACTTTTTTCTAAGGCACAAAGGCCAGTCAGGCACCCAGCTCCCACTTGTCTTTGAAAATCTCCCCTTATTTGTATCCTATTAGCACCTGGAAGCCTCTGTAAAGGACCAGGGGAAGGCATGCTATACATCGGGGTTCCCCTCCTTTTTCTTCGAGGCCCCCAACATGCTATAGAAACTCCACGGTGCCACAACATCTGGTTTTCTGCATATAAAAGCCAGGGCTGGCGTTAAGGGTAGCAAGCAGGGGGCACTGCAAAACTAAGTTTCGCAGGGTTCTCCTTCAGCCTCAGGTGGCAGGGCTCCGGCCTTCAGCCCCGTGCTGTGGTGCTTTGACTTTCTGCCCCAGACCCCAGAGAGTCTAACGCTGGTCCTGTTTGGCAGACCCCCTGAAACATGCTCACAGTGCCCCCCCCGGGGGGCCCTGGACCCTTGGTTGAAAACCACTGCTATACATGATGAAAAAAAGGCCCCGATCAGAGAGCTTACAGTTGACATAACTTGGAAAAAAAAAAAAAAAACACCTAAAATAAAAGCAAACTAATCAGGTACTCCCATTACAGTAGAACCTCAGAGTTACAAACAGCAGAGTTATGAACTGACCAGTCAACTGCACATTTCATTTGGAACTGGAAGTACATAATCAAGCAGCAGCACAGACAAAAAAAGCAAATACAGTACTGTGTTTAAACATAAACTACTAAAAACTAAAGGGAAAACAGCATTTTTCTTCATAGTAAAATTTCAAAACTTATTAAGTCAATGTTCAGTTGTAAACTTCTAAGAGAACAACCATAATGTTTATATAGAGTTAGGAACATTTCAGAATTAGAAACAACCTCCATTCCTGAGATGTTAGTAACTCTGAGGTTCTACTGTAAAATTCTTCTTAGGACAGAACAAAACTATCCTCCACCACAAATACCAGCTACTATCAAGGCCCTTCCTCTTTAAAAGCCTGAGTAAATAGATAAGCTTAGCAGTGTGTCTTGGAGGTCAATTAACTCTGACCACTCAGACCAAGGAGAGAAGCAGCCTCCAAAGCTGAGGGTCCTTCAGAGAGAACACTAGTCTGGTGGCTCCCTCTCTTTTACATCCGGAGAAATCCAGCTCCGGTGTTTCTGACCTTAGCTGCAGCGCTACGGCAGGGATAAGCAAGTTCCAACCTTGTATTAGGCCTATTTCACTTTCCTCTTCTCTTTTTGCTTGAGATTAGCAAGCAAGGTGGGTTGTACGCAGAAGCGGGGTTAAACAAGTTAAGGTAAAGGGTCAGAGTTGTATTGCTGCCTCATTCACCTCTTTCCTCCAGGGCTGGTCAGATAAATTGTCTCCTACCTCTTCAATATAGTGAGTAAAAGCTGGAATTGTGCTGCTTCCAAATGGATTTCTGCATTCCCAGTTCCAACAGGAAAAGGGTATTAATTCATGTTAGAGATGGATAAAGATTAAATTACCTTCCTCTCTCTACCATAAAATGTGTTATATGCCTTGGATTTCACAATTACTATGGATACAGAGTTTATTTATGGCTCCTGTGGGAACTTGCTCTTGGCTAGAAAATGAGCCACAAATGCTGCCAGATGTGCAATAACACTATTTTTTAGGTCAGATCCTGGGTTTAGATCTCCATACATACATAATGATCAGTTATGTGACCAATCATTATCTGGATTTTCTTTTCCTAACTTGTCAATTTACTCCTGAGGTTGCTACTTGTTTCTGATACATACTGAAATAGTACTCTGTATATTTTGTTTTTTAGATCCATAGAAGTAAAAACAAGTGGAAGTTTCACCTCAAAGATGGCATAATGAATCTCAATGGAAGAGATTATGTATTTTCCAAAGCCATTGGAGATGCAGAATGGTGAAGTTTTTAAGACAAAACAAAAAACTAGAAAAAAAGAAAGATCAGAAAGGTTGAGCCTTGGACATAAACTTCAACCAAAACTTATGTCTGCACATCAGAAAAGAACAGTACAAACAAAACTACCGCAACAAAGGTAGAGTGTGGCAACATAGACACTACTTCAAATGGGCAAGCCATGGGACTGTAGCAGCTACCATTGTCTGGGATACCTTAATTATCAATTCTATATACAGGTACCTGCAGCTGGTAATTAGCATGTAAGGCTTTGTCTCCCTGTTCCTCCCTTTGGGTTAAGGTTTTAAAATTTCTTCCACTGAACTGAAGGAACTCTTCCCTTTTGATATACTCGCAGTCTGACAATGCTTATGTGTGTACAAATCTTTGTTTTGAACACTTACTTCCTTTTGGTAGTGAGGGTGGTCAGAATATTATTTGAACGGCGTGCAGGCTTTGTACAGAAGAGTAAGAATTAAGGTGATACATTTTAATTATCTTGTATAACAAAAATATTTTTAATTAATTCTGCTATAGTCATGTATAATTTTAACTACAGTTAATTTTCTCAATTCTTCTCCCATAAACAAATTCTCATTCCTAGCAGTTACAAAATGTAAAATGATTACTTATATTTTCGAGCCATTTCAATTTGACATGAATGACTCTTTTCAAAAGTGCTGAGCACCTGTAGCTCCTTCTGAAAAATCAAACCACTTACTTTATTTTTAAAAACGTTCTTGGCATTTGAAGTGGTTCAGCCTGATGGAGCTCAGAGGACTTTGTGGTAGCTTTCTTTCACTTCTTTAAAAGATCAGTGTCCTGGAGACCTTGCAAATGAAAATTCCAGGTATTTTGATCTTAGTGTATGCATTCCTCCAACCACTTACTACATTTACAGCCCAGGCATCCATGAATACTGTTGGACAAATACTACAGGAATGGCTAAATTGGATAAGGGAAGGTGTATATATGTAGCCATTTATACCTTAGCTGAAGTTCTGCTAGTCAGGAAACAGAGCTTAATTCTAACATACCCTGTAATTTTAAAGTATATTCTTATTGACAAGTTAAGATGTGTTGCAGGGAACCTGTTTAAAATCTCCAAGTGACATGCAATTTTGGTGGTTTTTGTTTTTGTTCTTTTTAAAAGAAAGCATCAATGAGGAAATAGTTTATTTTGTTAGAGTAATGTAAGCAAAAAATTAAAATAGTGTGTGTCTTGGTAATGCAAAAATTAGGTCATCACATATGCTAAACCCTAACGTAATTTCACTTGTCTGAAAATGACGTCATAAATAGCAAAAAGCTTTTGCTGGTAAGGGCAAACACACCTTTTCTTCATGTGATGGTTCTGCTTGCAATTAGGCTTTCAGGAATGGAGTCCCTGGTGCAGCAGAGAAGAGGGAATTGAAATTCTAGATCAGACGTTTCCAACGAAGGAATGAGCATGCTTTATGTGGTTCCCCATTACAACTTAATGTTCTTAATAGCTACCTGAAAAGCAATGAAAAGAAGGCAGAGGAAGGCAAATGTAACTCAAATTAGGGAGAACTGCAAAAGCAGAAACTTTACCCACTACTACTTGGCTTTTGTTCTTGCAAAATTAAACTTTTAAAATTGCTTTTAATGAAATCACAAGTGTATTTAATCAGCACTATATATTAACTGTCTTCTGTCTCCCTTACCTGTCTTTCGTTACTGACCTCCAAATGCATTCATAGTCTCAGTAGTTTACAGGAAATTCACAGCACGTTGCAAGGAAGAAATCTGAGCAGTTACATATGTTTTTGCACCTGTGGTGCCACTAAATAGAACAAAATTGTCCTTAATACACATGTAGAGCCATATGTTTATTAGTAAACCACCTGGTCTGCATACATTGTAAATGTCATTAAAGTTCAGTTTCTGGTGTTACTAACTCATAGGTAATTAATGCTCTACTCATTTAGGATACAGATTTGGCTCTGGACTTTAAGGTATCTCATGCTGGGTGGCGTTTTCTTTTTCTCTGTACAAAGCAGAAATTTTGTGTTTTTTTTTTTGTTTTTTTTTTAATGTGCCACTGTACTTTTAAAGCATATGTGATTACAATGAAATCAATTACTTATCAACTAATTATTACCCTTGCTTCTCTTGTGTATCTTTGACTAATGTTGATGGCTATCACAAGTAGATTCATAGCCTTTCAAATTACTTAAATATGGACTTAGAACAAATCCCATATGCTGCACAAATCAACCAATGAAACCCCTTTAGCTACAGATTCCTGTTTATGCTACTGGAACCCAAATTACTGTACAAGATATTTAGTCTCTTCTTACATTTTAGGGTACTTCACCCACATGTTTAGAGCAGACATTGCATAGCCTTTTTATTTATTTTAAGGGATACCACAGCTTTAAAGATGACTTAAATTTAGTTTATCTTGAAGGACATTTAGAAACCATCTGTACATGCACAGTGTCTTGCAAATTAATTATGGTATGCTTGGCAGATGAGGGTTTTGGTCTTTTAATACAAGTACCTGTGAAATCTTCTGAAAGCCAGTCAAATATAAACATACCAAACTGTGCTCTTATTGCTATGTCAAGTGTTCCTTTTTAAATCAGAAAGCATGTTTTAATTTCATTTTATTGTAGCAGCTTGCTGTAAGAATGTAGTTTGCTTAATTTTATTATTGTACTTGAATTTTAATCATGGTTTTAATGTTGTAATTGAACAGACCATTTCATTAGATTCCATTTCTTTCAGAGGGCAAGGGATTCCCATGTTCATAGTTTTTAAATTATTAATTTTTTTTCTTGAAAGTAGAAAATAGATTTTTCATTTAAATAGTTCAGTATTATGAAGGCAATTAACGGTTTCAAGAGGGCTTATGTTTAGATTTGCACAGATAACAGAGCACCTTTTTTGACTTTAAGATGGAAAAAATAGGGACGATAACTTCATGGTTAAAATATTAACCTTCAGGGCTAATGGAAATTTACAGAGCAACTGGACAAAGTTGGGAGTCTTGTGCCTTCTCAATTTGCAGATATTCCTGCTTTGTCAGCATGATGATACTAGAGGTCTATTTGATTCCTGAGACAGTAGATGTCCTGCAATGCTTCAGTCATAAATAAACATTTTAGCTCTAATTATATTGGCTTTTTAGTGTGTGCAATCATTTAATAAAAACATCAAAGTTGAAAAGGAATAAAAATATGTTGTCTGCTAAGGAGATAATAGAGACTTAGTCACATAAGGAACTTTATATTGGACTATTTAAATAAAATTTATAACTTTATTCTCTCCCGCCCCCAATGTTAGTGGCAAAATGTCTGAGGTTTCATCCACCTTTTTCCTGCATTGTAATTACAAGCTGCTTTTTGACCTGAGTAATTTTCCTAGCAACAGATCATGACAAGTATAAAGATTGTGGTCGTAGGTTTATTCTCAAAGGGATTAGATTTGGTTCTGAAGCACAGTTGCTGGAAAAGAGTGAATAACATACTAAATGTGATGTAACAGTTTTGTATCAATGTGGTTTTTTGTTTTTGTTTTTTTCTATTTTTAATGCAGTGTAAGAGTCAAGTAAACTTCCCTGGGTTTCAGTTTTGTTTTGTGAAAGTAACTGTATCATCCATCAATACCCAAAAGCAATTATGTCACCATAAAACACTATCAGGATAAAATTTTGTTATTCCAATGCAGGAGAAAAGTGAGACCCTTTTCACTAGAGTTCACTTTGAAGTTTGTCTTCCATTTGAAAAAGTTCCTTTTTTGTTGTTTTGCAGAATGCAATAAAATGTTTAAGAATTAGACCTGTGGCTTTAGGGTACTGCACACTGTGGATTTTTATTGGATCGCCTTATACAGCTTTGCAGTTTTTTATAAAGATTTAATTCAGAGTTGTTTCAGATTTTGAGTTTAGTGGTTACAAAAGATGGGGAAACTTGTATGTTGTTACATTTGTGTCTTTAGTCTTGATTTCCTATTATTCTGAGTGCCTGGGGCTTATGTCCAAGCCAGGCCTTTTTTTTTTCCTGCAAATCAAGCTACTGTTGCCTATTCTTTTTCGTGGTTCACTTTTTGAAAATTTAGTTTGGATTGGATATTGAGGACAAAAAGGAACTTTTTTAAACAGGAAGAACTATTTTGGATTAGCTACATGTGTAGCCATCCAAAGTTCACTTGTTCCAGCGTGCATAGGGTACTAATAAAAATATGGGGAAGGGGAATGTCCTTTTTTGCTGTTCTGAGCTACTATTGTCAACTGCTGTTGTACATATACTGTTATGTGTAAGGGGGTAAATATATTTATTATGTTTGTAAAATTCATTCTGTACAATTGCAGATCAAGGTTGCTCTTCTGTGATATACAGGATATTATGTTTCAAAGGCCATGCTTGGAATACAATTAGAGAACTTAGTATTTTGAGGTACTAAGACCTATTTTAAGTTTAATATTTTGCCTTTGCAAAAACTTTAATTAAAGATGTTATTTAAAAAATAAGCTTGCCATTTTATTTACTGATGCATTAAATAGTTGAACATACACAATTGTTTTAACGTGGACAAGATTCTGTAAGTATTTTCATAATATAGTGAATTTTATTCAAAGCAAGAAAAACACAAGTGTTTCCCTTTTAATCACTGAGGTGAACTTGCTGCGTAGTCTCTTCCATTTAACATGGCTCACAATGTTATGAGAAGTCAGCTTTTCATTTTGAGGTTGGAGGTTCAGATTTAGCACAGTCTTCTTTTGCTGGTAACCTAAGCAAGACTTTCAGCACGACCTTTAGCAAAGGAAAAAAGCTAATAAAATAGCCCAGTATCCTAGATACTTAGTCTGAAGAACTAGAAATGCAAGATGAGCTTTGGATTCAAAAGTTTTTTCTGAACATAAGCATCTAGCTTTGGCAAATGCATTTCACTAGTGAAGTCAGTATTTCCAACCTGACCAGAAGACACATCTTTAGTCCTTGGCGAAATGTAAGTCTCTTATGGCTAATGGTTATCTTGTATCAGCATCATTAAGCTTATTTTTAGATGATATGACTCCACTTCAAAAGCAGTATTACTAGGGCTGTCAGGCGATTAAAAAAATTAATTGTGCGATTAATTGCACTGTTAAACAATAATGGAATACCCTTTATTTAAATATTTTTGGATGTTTTCTACATTTTCAAATATATTGATTTCAATTACAACACAGAATGCAAAGTGTACAGTGCTCACTTTATTTTTGATTACAAATATTTTGCACTGAAAAAAACAAATAGTATTTTTCAATTCACCTAATGCAAGTACTGTAGTGCAATCTCTTTATCATGAAAGTTGAACTTACAAATGTAGAATTATATACAAAACCTGGCTGCATTCAAAAATAAAACAATGTAAAAATGTAGAGCCTACAAGTCCACTCAGTCCTATTTCTTGTTCAGCCAATCGCTCAGACAAACAAGTTTGTTTACTTTTGAAGGTGATAATGCTGCCTGCTTCTTTTTCACAATGTCACCTGAAAGTGAGAACAGGATATTTGCATAGCACTGTTGCAGCCAGCATCACAAGATATTTACATTCCAGATGCGCTAAAGATTCATATGTCCCTTCATGCTTCATCCACCATTCCAGAGAACATGCGTCCAGGCTGATGATAGGTTCTGATCAATAACTATCCAAAGCAGTGCGGACCAATGAATTTGTTTTTGTAATCTGAGTCAGATGCCACCAGTAGAAAGTTGATTTTCTTTTTTGGTGGTTCAGGTTCTGTAGTTTCCACATCAGAGTGTTGCTCTTTTAATACATCGGAAAGAATTCTCCTCACCTCATCCCTCTCAGATTTTGGAAGACACTTTAGATTCTTAAACCTTGGGTCGAGTGCTGTAGCTATCTTTAGAAGTCTCACAATTGGTACTTACTTTGCGTTTTGTCAAATCTGTAGTGAAAGTTTTCTTAAAATGAACATGTGCTGAGTCATCATATGAGACTACTATAACATGAAATATATGGCAGAATGCAGGTAAAACAGAGCCAGAGATGGACCATTCTCCCCCAAGGAGTTCAGTCACAAATTTTATTAACACATTATTTTTTTAACGAGCGTCATCAGCATGGAAGCATGGTGGCCGAAGCATGAAGGGGCATATGAATGTTTAGCATATCTGGCACGTAAATACATTGCAATGCTGGCTACAAAAGTGCCATGTGAACACCTGTTCCCACTTTCTGGTGACTTTTTAAATAAGTGGGCAGCATTATCTCCCGTAAATATAAACAAACTTATTTGTCTTAGCAACTGGCTGAACAAGAAGTAGAATTGAGTGGATTTGTAGGCTCTAAAGTTTTACATTGTTTTGTTTGAGTACAATTATGTAACAAAAAAAAACTACATTTGTAAGTTGCATTTTCATGATAGAGATCACACTACAATACTTGTATGAGGTGAACTGAAAAATACCACTTTTGTTTATCATTTTTACAGTGCAAATATTTGTAATAAAAAAATATAAAGTGAGCACTGTACACTTTGTATTGTACTCTGTGTTGTAATTGAATAAATATATTTGAAAAAGTACAAAAATATCCAAGATATTTAATACATTTCAATTGGTATTCTATTGTTTAACAGTGCGATTAAAATGGCGATTGTGATTAATTTTTTTTAATCATGATTGATTTTTTTGAGTTAGTCATGTAAGTTAACTGTGATTAATTGACAGCCCTAAGTATTACATCTAGGAACAAAGAATGTACCCAATACCTATAGAATTGGGGACTGTATCCTGGAAAGCAATGACTTTGAAAAGGATTTCTTGGTCACAGTGGACAAGCAACTGAAGATAAGCACTTAATGGAATGCTTTGGCAAAAAGAACTAATGATCCTTGGCTGTATAAACAGGAACACAGTGTTGGTGAAGCCAATAGAACATTACTATGTAGTGTATGTAGAAGTGTGTGTTTCTGGCATCCATGTTTTAAAAAAGTATGCTGAAAATTTGAGAGTGCAGAAAATAGTGACAAATTATTAGAAAACTTGAACAAATACCTTTCCTTGTAAGGAAGGATAAGATTTTATAATGGTGAAAGTTTGTTTTTCTTCCCATTCTAACCCCCAGCCCCCAAAGTCTTCCTTCTCAGCTCCACTTTGGTGCACAATCACAGGGAAAAGTAAAATACTGTGATGTTTGTTAAAATTCACACATTTTGTTCTTCCAGGTGACTTTTTGCAAAATGCCTGTGCTGCCAACTCTCATTTTAGGCATTCTCACTGTGCTGTTGCTGATTTGAAAGGCAGAAGGTTGAAGTAATGTAGGAGAGAATATGCTTTGGGATTTCATGGGATAATACTTGCCCATCTGGTTCAGCCCATCTCCAAGAGCAACTGGATACACTGTGGAAGTGGTAGAAAGATGCTAGTCAAAGGAACATTCTTTCCCTAAAGTCTTCCTGCTGGATGTTGCAAATTAGAAAGACACCTGCTGATGACTCTAATTATCTTTTCTGTCATTTATACTACTTGCTCTATAACAGTGTTAATGTTGCTGTTATATGTCCAAAGGCCTAGGATACTGGGGAGCTACAGTTGTGAAGCAGCTGAGGAAAGGAAAGTGAAATCTGAATGGTATAGACTTGCACTTGCAGGACAGTCTGTAGCTCTGTAATGGCTAACTCTCCCGTCAGCTTCTGCTTTAAACATTATTTCATGGATCAACCCTTTGTTCTTTTTCCCTCTGAGAGAAGAGAAGGAAGAAGAGAAGATAGTTATCAGCCATAATAAAAATAACTCAGTCTCACAAGGTGGAAAACAATCTATGCTCCAACCTATAAGCTTGATCTGAGACCATGAGTTTGAGTCTCATCTTCTGAAAGAGAAGGACTTTAAGTCTGAGACTACAAGGTTTGTGCTACTAAAATGACATGCTCAGTTTATCTTTACTGACTGCTTCTGTGTAAGGAAAAACATGCTAGTACAGAAGCATAATTACTAATCCCTATAATAATATAGGGAGTCATCAGCTCCCAATCAGCCCATCATCTACAATCATAGAGTCATGGAATATCAGAGTTGGAAGTGACCTCAGGAGGTCATCTAGTCCAACCCCCTGCTCAAAGCAGGACCAATCCACAACTAAATCATCCCAGCCAGGGCTTTGTCAAGCCTGACCTTAAAAGCCTCTAAGGAAGGAGATTCCACCATCTCCCTAGATAACGCATTCCAGTGTTTCACCACCCTCCTAGTGAAAAAGTTTTTCCTAATAGCCAATCTAAATCTCCCCCGTTGCAACTTGAGACCATTACTCCTCGTTCTGTCATCCGCTACCGCTGAGAACAGTCTAGATCCATCCTCTTTGGAACCCCCTTTCAGGTAGTTGAAAGCAGCTATCAAATCCCCCCTCATTCTTCTCTTCTGCAGACTAAACAATCCCAGTTCCTTCAGCCTCTCCACATAAGTCATGTGTTCCAGTCCCCTAATCATTTTTGTTGCCCTCCGCTGGACGTTTTCCAATTTTTCCATATCCTCCTTGTAGTGTGGGGCTCAAAACTGGACACAGTACTCCAGATGAGGCCTCACCAATGTCGAATGGAGGGGAACGATCACGTCCCTCAATCTGCTGGCAGTGCCCCTACTTATACATCCCAAAATGCCATTGGCCTTGCAACAAGGGCACACTGTTGACTCGTATCCACTTTCTCGTCCACTGTAACCTCTAGGTCCTTTTCTGCAGAACTGCTGCTGAGCCATTCTGTCCCTAGTCTGTAGCGGTGCATGGGATTCTTCCGTCCTAAGTGCAGGACTCTGCACTTGTTCTTGTTGAACCTCATCAGGTTTCTTTTGGCCCAATCCTTTAATTTGTCTAGGTCCCTCTGTATCCTATCCCTACCCTCCAGCATATCTACCTCTCCTCCCAGTTTAGTGTCATCTGCAAACTTGCTGAGGGTGCAATCCACACCATCCTCCAGATCATTAAGGAAGATATTGAACAAAACCAGCTGAGGACCGACCCTTGGGGCACGCCACTTGATACCGGCTGCCACCTAGACATGGAGCCATTGATCACTACCCATTGAGCCCGACAGTCTAGCCAGCTTTCTATCCACCTTATCGTCCATTCATCCAGCCCATACTTTAACTTACTGGCAAGAATACTGTGTCCAAAGCTTTCCTTGACTTTAGCAACCACATGTCCACTGCTTTCCCCTCATCCACAGAGCCAGTTATCTCATCATAGAAGGCAGTTATATTAGTCAGGCATGATTTGCCCTTGGTGAATCCATGCTGACTGTTCCTAATCACTTTCCTCTCCTGTAAGTGCTTCAGAACTGATTCCTTGAGGACCTGCTCCTTGATTTTTCCAGGGACTGAGGTGAGGCTGACTGGCCTGTAGTTCCCATGGTCATCCTCCTTCCCTTTTTTAAAGATGGGTACTACATTAGCCTTTTTTCAGTCATCCGGGACCTCCCCCGATCGCCATGAGTTTTCAAAGATAATGGCCAATGGCTCTGCAATCACATCCGCCAACTCCTTTAGCACTCTTGGATGCAGCGCATCCGGCCCCATGGACTTGTGCTTGTCTAGCTTTTTTTAATAGTCCCGAACCACTTCTTTCTTCACAGAGGGCTGGTCACCTCCTCCCCATGCTGTGCTGCCCAGTGCAGCAGTCTGGGAGCTGACCTTGTTCGTGAAGACAGAGGCAAAAAGCATTGAGTACATTAGCTTTTTCCCCTTCCTCTGTCACTAGGTTGCCTCCCTCATTCAGTAAGGGGACCACACTTTCTTTGACTTGCTTCTTGTTGCTAACATACCTGAAGAAACCCTTCTTGTTACTCGGAACATCTCTTGCTAGCTGCACCTCCAGGTGTGATTTGGCCTTCATAATTTCACTCCTGCATGCCCGAGCAATATTTTTATACTCTTCCCTGGTCATTTGTCCAATCTTTCACTTCTCGTAAGCTTCTTTTTTGTGTTTAAGATCAACAAGGATTTCACTGTTAAGCCAAGCTGGTCGCCTGCCATATTTGCTATTCTTTCTACACATCGGGATGGTTTGTCCCTGTAACCTCAATAAGGATTCTTTAAAGTACAGCCAGCTCTCCTGGACTCCTTTACCTCTCATGTTATTCTTCCAGGGGATCCTGCCCATCAGTTTCCTGAGGTTGTCAAAGTCTGCTTTTCTGAAGTCCAGGGTCTGTATTCTGCTGCTCTCTTTTCTTCCCTGTGTCAGGATCCAGCATCTCATGGTCACTGCCTCCCAGGTTCCTATCCACTTTTGCTTCCCCTACTAACGATCATGGTCTTCAGACAACCTGTGCCAGAGGGGGAGAGGGAGGAAACTTGAGTGCTGATAGAGGAAAATGGAAACACAAACAGGGTGAAACATAACAAATTCCTCTAACTCTATGTTGACACAGAATTAGAGGACAATAGAATCTTCCTATCAACCTCTACTGATTTTGCCAAATCCAGGGTAGTAAACTGCTTCAATCCTGAGTGCCTACAGATTGCATCTGAACAACACCCAGCACTAGGTACTCTGAAGAACTAACATCCTACTTTGCTGAAAAGATTGTGCATATACAGGAAGACTTCTCAAATATCACAGATCTGCTCCCCATACCAAACAGTCTAGTTTTTCCTGGAGTTCAGTGTATTGACTAATCAAGAAATATTGAATGCCTTAGGAGTATCGACACTAGAACATGAATCTGACCATGTTTTTCCTGACTTGTGAAAGTCATGAGCAACTGGTGGTACTCATAACAAATAGCCCACGCATCATTCATTCAAGTAAGGAATCTTCCCTTCCTCCAATCATGCAATAGTTCAACCAATGTTGAAGAAACTCGCCTCAAATACATCTATTCTAGCAAACTACTGCACAGTAACAAAAGCCACTTTTTCTTGAGCAAGCTTATAGAGAAGCTAGCCAAACACCAACTCCAAGCTTATCTAACTGAAGCTAATATTTTAGACTGGGCTAGACCCGGATTCAGGGCAGGACATAGACTGAAACCACTCCCATGCTGCCCAGCTAAGGAGAAGCCTAGGCCTCCCTAGCAGGATGACTACCCAGTTCCCCAGGAAGTCTGGGTGACCAAGCTCCTGGGCTGGCAAGCTAGGCAGTGCAGGTGATTTCCAGGGAGCACATTTTGTGCTGGAAACACCTAAAATGTCCCTGCGATCAAATACTTCAGAATTTCAGTCCCATTTAAAAAACAAAACGGGTTTGTTTGGCTTTTTGTCCTAATTAGGATTAATTTTTTTCTGAAAGCTTTTTTTTCTGAGGGATGGAAATGCCATTTTCCAGATAGCTCTGCTCTATAGAGTGTCAAGCCAAGAATCGGGTTAGGCTATGCAATAAAAATGTTTCTTTAACTTAGCCTGTAAATTCCCTGGCACAGAATCTCTATATGTCATACAAGGCTCAACATGCTGTCAGCCCTGAAAAAATAAATAGCAGTTTTATACCTGAAGTGTTATAATGACTGCGAGTAAAAGCACTTCAGCTTTATAGGGAGAGATGGAGCTGTTTATATAGCACTGAACCAATGCTGCCAGATGTGCTACTGAAGGTGCCTCATTTGGATGAGAAATGTAACCATGGCCCTGACCACTGGGGGCCATTAAAAATCCCATAAGTCTTCAAGTGATTGCACATGTCCACTCCACTGTAGGCAAGTGCACAACCAGCCCACAGTTGAAGGAGTGGCTCAGGCACCCTCTGCTGCCACATGCTGCTGTATGCAGGTATAAATAGTGGAACCAACTCTGAATCCCACAGTTCCTTCTTGTTGGAGCGATTACACCTTGCTATTGCAAGTTATTCCCTCATTCCTTGTAAAATGTATCCAGTTTTTGGTTAGTGTAGTTCAGTGGTTCTCAACATATTTACCATTGTGGGCCACAAAGTGAAGAGGCACAAGATCTCATCCAGGGACTTGGTACCTCACTCTGCAAGATCCCGGGTACAAAAGCTTTACAAAGGCAAGCTACCTGGGAGGGATACTGAAAAGAGACACTCCCCAAAACAGGCATCAGCTAAAAAGGGGTTGTCAGCTCCAGAACCTGAGTAAGGTCCATTGAGACTGATCCCTGAACTATCTACTACAGTTTCTTCATGTTATCTCCTGGTACTGCAGGGATGAGTTGTGTTATCGGTACCATCAACACTGGAGGCATATGCAGCAGCTAGAGAACTACTTAACCTTTTAGTGCCAGTTTCTCCAGCAGTGTAGGAAGTCTTTCAACCAACACTGGTGCCTAAGGACCCTATTCCAGCTGCTCTGAAGCTTGCGGTGCCAATATGTTGTATGCTTTCCTGGCCTTGGAAGACTGTACCACTAAGGGGCAAACCAGCTATGATTTCTCTGGAACCTCCATCCCTGGGCTCTAGCTGTCTCTCTCAATTACAGTCAGCTTCTGCCCATTATCAGAAATCTCAGATTCTTTGTCCTCTTCAGACTCAGAGACTGGGTTCTCTGTCCTAGCTTAGACAGGATATGCAACCTTCATTGGGAGCTTTTGCCCCATGGTTCCTGCAGCAGCCTCAGCAGTGCCCACAAGATGAGGGACAATGGTCCAGTCAGGGTTGGGTCCCAGGACTGTGTCAATGGCCTTTTTGGTTGCTGTGGGTTTCCCCCACAACTGCCACGCCTTCTCAGCCACCTCAGTCTGTCTCCTCAGGCACATATCAAAAGCATCAGCATAGAAAGAAACATCTTCCTGTCATCAGTATTGGGGCCTGTGCCAAGCTGGTGGAAGCCATTCCAGCGGCTCCTCCAGCAGAGGAAATACAGCAAGCTCTGCTATATCATCCCTCTTCACCAGATGAGGCGGTAGAGGCAGTGAGCAACTCTTCTCCTCCAGATGATGATAGAGCTCACCAGGACTTGTTAAAAACAGTAGCCTTGGTCCTGAATATCCAAGCTAAGGAGGTCTGTGAGAAATCCCACAAGCTAGTGGATATTTCGGTCTCAGCAGGGCCCACCAGGGTGGCTCTCCCGATTTAATGAGACTATTACAGAGCTAATAAATTTCAGAGTAGCAGCCATGTTAGTCTGTATCTGCAAAAAGAAAAGGAGTACTTGTGGCACCTTAGAGACTAACAAATTTATTTAAGCATAAGCTTTCGTGAGCTACATCTCACTTCATCAGATGCATGCGTCTGAAAGCTTATGCTCAAATAAATTTGTTAGTCTCTAAGGTGCCACAAGTACTCCTTTTTTTTTTTTTTTTTTTTTTTTAGAGCTGATAAAGGCATTATGAGAGATCCTGTCTCCGCCCTCCCCCAGTGAAAAGAATGGATGGAAGATACTATGTCCTATCTAAGGGATTTGAGCATCTGCACACATGTGCTCACTGGCCTTAGTAGTTGCCAGAGCTAATCAATGCAAGAGGCAAGGACACCAGGTATGAACACCAAAAAGGAAGGACTCTCAGAAATTGGATCTTTTTGTTCGGAAACTTATTCTACAGGGGGACTGCAGCTCAGTATTACAAATCACATGCACTCCTCAGTCACAATTACCTCTCTTTATGGGATAATATATTGAAGTTCAAGGGTAGGGTATCAGATGACTGAAGACAGGAATTCACTACAATGGTGGAGAAGGGCAAGCTAGTGTCCAGAACAACTCTTTAGGCCAGGTTGGATGCAGCTGACTCAGCAGCTCATGTCATGGCATCTGCCAAAAAAACCGGTTACTTACCATTTGTAACTGTTGTTCTTTGAGATGTGTTGCTCATCTCCAGTCCATTCTAGGTGTACATGGGCCTATATGCCCAGTCATTAGAGATTTTTGCCTTAGCGGTATCCATAGGGTCAGCAATGGTGCCTCCTTGAGTGCTGTGCTCAAGTGCTGGTATATCAGGAGCCGCTGACCCGACGCCCTGTCAGTTCCTTCTTGCTGGCAACTCTGACAGAGGGGCAGGAGGGTGGGTAATGGAATTGATCTGAGCAACACACATCTCGAAGAACAAGAGGTACAAAAGGTAGGTAACTGCTTTTTCTTCTTCAAGTGCTTGCTCATGTCGATTCCTTTCTAGGTGACTCACAAGCAGTGCCAATGGAGGTGGCTCAGAGTTCGCGGTTTTGCAAATTGCAGCACTTCCGTGCTGAAGCCAGCATCATCCTGGGTCAGCGCATAATGGGATGTAAACGTGTGGACAGATGATCAGGTAGCAGCTCTACAGATCTCTTGGATCAGCACCTGAGCCAAGAAGGCACCGATGACGCTTGTGCTGTAGTCGAGTGCATTTTGACTATCGTCTGTGGAGGCATACTTATGAGCTCATAGCAGTATTGGATGCAGGCTGTGATCCAGGACACAATCCTCTGAGCTAACACTGGGCAACCTTTCATGTTGTCTGCCACCGCAACAAACAATTGTGTTGACTTATGGAAAGGCCAGCACCCTCCGGACATCCAGGGCATATAACCTGCGCTCCTCTTTGGAACTATGGGGCTTTGGAAAGAAGACCACTAAGAAAATGTCCTGGACAGCATGAAACTGGGAAACTTCATTGGGCGGGAACAACAGGTGTGGCCACAACTGGACATTGTCCTTGTAGAACACCATATAGGGTGGTTCCAACGTAAGCGCCCTGAACTCAGACACTCTGTGGACAGATGTAATTGCCACCAAGAACACCACCTTCCAGGAGAAAAGGAGACTAGAACAGAAAGCAGGAGGCTCAAATGGAGGTTCCATAAGCCTCAACAGTATGAGGTTCAAATCCCAGGGAGGGACCAGATCCCGGAAGTGTGGGTAAAGACACTCCAAACCTGTTAGGAATTGGGCTGTCATGTGGTGAGCGAAGATCGACCTGCCTTGGAACGGAGGGTGGAAAGCTGAAATAGCAGCCAGGTGGATCCTGATTGACAACAGTGACTATCACAAGCCTTGGAGCTTGAGGTGCAGGAGATAGTCCAGGCTCACCTGCAGGGAGGCCTGCTCGGCCAAGATATGTTGATCCGAGGCCCAGCACGTAAACCGTTTCCACTTTGCCCAACAGGTCACTCTGATGGAGGGCTTTCTGCTACCCAGCAGGACCGGTTTCATTTGGGTTGAGCATTCCCAGTCATCCGCATTTAGCCACACACAAGCCACACTCTCAAGTTCAGAACCTCCAGATTCGGGTGCAGGAGACTGCTGTGATTCTGAAACAGAAGGTCCGGCCAGAGAGGGAGTTGCACTGGCTATGCTACCGAAAGGTCCAGCAGCGTGCCAAACCAGTGCTGGTGAGGCCACTTGGGGGCTATCAGGATAAACCTTGCCTTGTCCTGCTTGATTTTCACTAGGACACTGTGGATCAATGGCACTGGTGGGAAGGCGTACATCAGGGCCCCGACCAGGGAAGTAGGAAAGCATCTGACTGCAAACTGCTGTCTATCCCCTGAAGCGAACAGAACACACGGCATTTCCTGTTCTGGCAGGTCGAGAACAAGTCCACCTGGGGAGTCCCCCACTTCTGGACTGACCACATAAGTACAGGCAGGTGTGAGCCATGGTGAGTGGGTAGCTCCTCACATGGGAGATCAGATTCAACATGGCCTGAAAACGCGCCTCTGGGAGGAAGGCTCTGGCTCACATGGAGTAGAGAACCGCTCCAATGAATTCTGTGTTGGACCAGCCTAAAGGTGGATTTTTTTCTCATTTATCAACAGGTCAAGGTCGTGGCAGGTGCAACACACCAGATTGAGGCTTCTCTGCACTTGGTTACAGGACCTGCCCGGATGAGCCAGTCGTCGAGGTAAGCAAGGTGGACCCCTTGGCATCTGAGGTAAGCGGCCACGAGTGCCATACATTTGGTAAAAACCCTTGGGGCTGATGAGGGGCCAAAGGGGAACACCATGAATTGGAAATGGCATTCACCCACTACAAACCAGAGGAAACGCCTATGACTTTACAATATAGAGATGTGGGAATAGGCGTCCTTCAAGTCGAGGGTAGTGTACCAGTCTCCTGGATCCAGGGAGAGGATGATGGAGGCCAGGGAGACCATGCGAAACTTCAACTTTTTGAGAGACTCGTTGAGGCTTCACAAGTCCAGAATGGGCCTGAGGCCTCCTTTTGCTTTTGGGATTAGGAAGTAGCGGACGTAAAATCCTTTTTCTCCTCATGTCTCAAGGGACCTCCTCCACCACCGCCAGGTGCTCAACCTCCTAAATGAGGAGTTGCTTGTGAGAAGGGTCCCAGAAGAGGGATAGGAAGGAGGGGGTGTGAGTGGGAGGGAGGGGTGGCTGAAAATTGCAGGGTGTAACCGTGAGACACTATGTCCAGCACCCGATGGTTCAAGGTGACTTGGGACCAGGCCAAACAGAAGGGGCACAGATGGTTGAGGAAAGAGCAGGGTGGATCTTGGATGGTGACTGGGGTGTCGCTCTCGATCATACCCTCAAAACGAGTGCTTCTGGCCCCCAGAGTGATTTGCCAGACTGGGCTGTGTGGGTGAGCGGAAGGAACAGGAGCAACAGCAGCTGAAACTAGCGTCCCTGTCCCTTCTTCTTGCAGGCCCCTGGTGAGACTGTCAAGGCTTAGGTGGCAGGGACTGCCAGAACTGCCAAATTATTGGCCCAGCCCCTAAGGAAGGGACTCCTTGAACTTCTGGTTTGCCACCTGGAACTGCAAACTGGCTGTCAAATAAATCTTTCTTTCAAACAGATCCAGCTGTTTTGCCTCTCTTTTTGGGAGTCAAACTGGTATGCCCTTGCTTGTCTCCTTCATTGGCCACAGAGACCACCAGCAAGCCTCAGGGAGCGTGAGTATAGAAGTACATGAACCCCTTGGCCAGAACAAAGCACTTCTTTTCAGCCCTCTTTGAGGTGGGAAGGATGGAGGGCGGAGTTTGCTAGAGACCGTTGGCAATCTTAAGGACACCGTCATGCACCGGTAGTGCGGCATGGGTTGGGATGGAAGCTGACCAGAGGTCAAACAAGGTGTCCATCTGCTCAACTTTTTCTCTACCTCTGGACCCAAGTTCTCAGCCACCCGATGCAGCAGGGCCTGATGTTCTTTGAAGTTGTCTGGTGGCTGG
This sequence comes from Dermochelys coriacea, assembly GCF_009764565.3. Taxonomy (NCBI): domain Eukaryota; kingdom Metazoa; phylum Chordata; order Testudines; family Dermochelyidae; genus Dermochelys; species Dermochelys coriacea. The sequence goes on along the minus strand of NC_050073.1, from coordinate 90,894,805 downwards.
CCCTCGAGCGTCCCACAACCACCTTACCCATGGATGAGGATAATGATTGCACCATCGGGGGAGGATCAAGGGCATCTTCCACCACGGGGAAGGGAGACTTTGGGTTGGGTGCTGTTCCTCTGCTCTGATCACCGGGTGTGCACCAAGCCTAGTGCCATTGGTGCTGCCAGCTGCTGCTCCAAGTTTGTGGCCGATGAGCGGTGAGAAGGGAGCATCACCACAAACGGCATTCCCCATGCACCCCAATAAGGCCACTGCACCAGCCACTGCTGCCAAGTCAGCGCCGTCGACATCAACGCAGCCTCGGGTGCCCATCATGCTTGTGCAATCTAGGTGAGGGGCTGAACTGGGCTTCTGTGCCGGAGGAATTCCCTTCTGGTGACCTCACTGGGGCCATCGACACCTGGGTCTGCTTGCTGGCCGCTGCCATCGGGACCGGTGCCCGGAGCAGGGTGATTGGTGGCTGGTATCAAGGGGTCGCCTGGGACCTGTGCCTAGAAGATGATCTGTGGGAGGGTGAGCAGTCGGTAGTATGGTGACCGGCATCTTGCTCTAGGCGATCCATGTTTAGACGGCAGCAACTGGGCCCATAGTGCCGGTGACTGAGGACGAGCCCTAGAGCGTCCGGGCTGCGGCTCCGGCGACCTGCAGCACAGAAGTGGAGAGTGCTGCTTCATCTCTGGGGATGAGCGGTGCTCCACTGCCTCCTGAGAGATCTTAACAGCTGGTTTGCCCTTGTGGGGAGCCTTTGCTGGTTCATGGGGCCATGCTGCATCGGCGGGTAGGCAGAGGCCTATGCTCTCTGTGCTGAGAGAGCCTGTGAAGGCATCGGTGCCGCTAGGGTTTTGGGTCCCATGCCACTCCCGGGAGTCAGCGGTGGATGGGTCACAGGGCTAAGGGCCCTGGCTGGAAGGGTGCGCAGGTCCGGAGTGGCTGGGCGGCCCAAAGTGGGTCCTTTGCCCAATGGACCATGGCCCTTTTTGCTCAGTGCTGGGGTTTTAGACCCCATGAGGAGAACCCGAAGCCAAATATCCTGGGCGGGTCTGGTGTGCTCGGTCCTTTATACCTGCATGCAGTGGCACATGGCAGCAGAGGGTGCTTGAACTGCCCTTACAGGTATTGCTGAGGGGGAAAAATAATATCCAACAATCGTGTGCTGCCATGAACTCACCCTACAGTGGAATGGCCATGGGCTCACATCTCAAAGAACAACAGCTGTGGAAAGGTAGGTAATCATTTCTTCTTTTAATAACAGTGGGTGTGTTAGCTTAGATAACCTGATTCAGCCTGTCAATCTAAATTCTTCTTATTGTGCTGACATAGCCTTGTGCTTTATATTCTATCCTAACTTGTTGTTGTGTGCTTTAAAGTTGCCACCTTCTGTCCTAAGGTGGCTGCATAGATGGATGGTATAAAATAATTTTAGGCTGGATGGCACCAGATAAATGTTAGCATTAGTAAAGCTAAGGTAAATTTAAAATGACAGTTTTAAAAACAAATATTGAATGGTGAGGCTGAGAGAACATTTGAGACTAAGCTGGGGCCACAGAAAGATAGATACAAATAATATAGATGGATTTTTAAAAAGTTAAATAAAGAGAGACATTAAGAGAACTTATTTGAAAGCAGAGCAAGGATAAGGCAGTGCATCAAGTGATTTATCAGGTTTCTATAGTGAGTGAGTAGGCTCACTCCCAGACCCACTTGGTCCCAATCCCTCGAGATCCCACTGCTTTACTTTTTTCATAAACTCTTTAATCTGGTCAGAGTAGTCAGTCAAAGCAGTAAAAGTGCCTAGAGTCAAGCTTAGGGCTTTTCAGACAACTTGATTGCTGATAATGTAATTATAACTGATAACTTTCATACCCTACCCCCTTAGCTCTCCTTACTCTACCAAAACACCATGATCTTCTGGGCCCTCCAAAACTATTTGAGACCCTGCTAAAAAGGTTCATCGGCCCATAAGACTATTTCCATTTACCCACTGCATAGTGGATTGTGTCTTCCCACTGGAAAACACACTACTGTTGTGATGCCACTGTTTAACGGTGGAAATTCAAAAGGTTATATTCAGTCAAAGGCCAATAGTCTTATTCAGTCCCTTGGCCAGAGATATTAGGATCCCCAGTAAAGGAATACACTGCATAATGATTTGCTTTGTAACAATCAGATTTTTTTCATTTTATTGGCATGTCATTAATGTTTAATCAGGTGAAGATTAGGAGCATGCTGAAAGTAATTATTTTATTTATCACAAATTCCTGTAGGCAGCAGCACATAAATGATCTATAGTATTCTTATGTTACTTACAAAACCAGAAGCAGAGCTGTTCAAATGCCACAATGATCAGCTTTTGAACTCTCCTCTGTTTGGAGTATGAACTTGGTACAGTTTGGGAATCAGGCAGTGTCACAATTAAAAAAAAAAAAAAAAAAGAGAGAGAAAGAAAAGGGGGGTCCAGTCAGTGACAAGTCACAGTGAAGGTAATGTTCCTGGGGAAAGCCTGCAGAGATGTCAATTAACTATTACATTATTGGTTTTCATTTGTTGTCCCTGGGTACTAGCCATCAAAGTACTTGGGTGCGTAAATCCTACTTTTTTGGTACCACTGTGCACCACAAAACTCCAGCTCAGCTGCTGTCTAACCCTGTAGACTCCAAAGTTTTTGCCTCTGGACATGTGCACTGCAGTCACACTCTAGGTGTCAGGGCACCTATCTCCTGCCTGCGCATGCACAATGCTATCCCACCATAGGCATCCCCTTTCTCTTGCCTAAGCCTAGAGTTATTTACAAACAAGGAAAGATGGGTGTTCAGCCACCAAAATCAGGGGGTTGGGGGAGAGGGCTGATCTGGTAGGCTAGCTGAGAGATGACCCACCCGATCAGAGCCCTCAGGTGAGTTCACACACAAAAACTGGGGCCCAGTAAAAGAGTTAAAATGAATCTCTTGCTCCTTAGTTAGGGCATTCACTTGAAAGGTGGCTGATATTTGTCCAAATCCCTTGTGCTCCTCAGGAGGAGAGGAGTGTTGAAGCAGGATTTCCCACATCCTGGATGAGTCCCCTATCCACCTCCACCCACTGTTTTGTTTTGGGTCCTACATTCAACTTAAGTAGCCAAATGCCTATCTTCCCCCAATTCGTGGATCAAACTCGGAGCTAGGCATCTCCTGAAGTGTGGACTTAGGCATCTATCTACATGAGAGGGGTGGGGTTCAGCACACATCTCTCTGGTTAGTGGTTCTCATTGGCTAGCTTAGGTGCCTCCTCCCCCCACCCCCACAGTGTGCTGGCTTTGTGGATTGCAGTCTAAGGTGCCTATCTCTCCCCATTCAATGTATGGGGAACCTAGATGCCTAACTCAGGCTTTGTAGATCACAGTGGTATTCCTGTGATTTTCTAGGTGCCTAAAAATTGTGTGTCACAATGCTCAGCATCGCAACCCATAAGTCCCTTAGTGGATGTGGGCCTCTGCTCTTAAGGGTTTGATGGAACCCAAAGAGGAGAGATGCTGTTTGTAGTTTTCTTCACCCACATCAACTTTTCAAGTGAAGCCTGAGGAAAGCCTAGGCAACTGCAGAAACTTTCCTAACAAACTGGCTAAGCTCTGGAACAACCAGCAGGCAGTTTCTTTAGCCAATTAAGTCTTTGGCATCTTTTTTGTCATTGCCACCAAATCAGTCAGACTACATATTTAGGTGTCTAAATAAGGACCTGTTTTATGTAACCATTTTTTTTTTTAAAATTGGCTTATGCTCCTAGAATTAGGAACGCACGTTTAGACATCTTCACGTGTAAAACAGTGATAATGGTATGTCCCAGTTTACAGACAGGTGGTGAGAATTAATTTGTTTGTATGGTGCTGTTGAAGATGTAAAGTTCTATAAAACGGTCAAATATGGGGAGTGGGTTTCTAGTTTGGCATTTGGAACTCAGGTAGATGTATACAGAAGACTGAGAAGGGACATAATTTTCAAGTAGATGAAAGGCTGTTACAAGGAGGAGGGAGGCAAATTGTTCTCCATAACCTCTGAGGCTAGGACAAGAAGCAATCGACTTAAATTGCAGCAAGGGCGGTTTAGGTTGGATGTTAGGAAAATCTTCCTGTCAGGGTGGTTAAGCACTGGAATAAATTACCTGGGGAGGTTATGGAATCTCTGTCGTTGGAGATTTTTAAGAGCAGGTTGGACAAACACCTTTCAGGGATGGTCTAGATAATACTTAGTCCTGCCATGAGTGCAGGGGACTGCATTAGATGACCTCTCGAGGTCCCTTCCAGTCCTATGATTCTATATATAATTGGGACGACTTAGAGGCATGACATTTCATTGAATGAGCTGGCTAAAGACCAGCAGGGAGGAGGAAACATGCTAGGGCCCTATTATGTGATGATTTTAAAGGCAGAAGAAATGGGAGAGCCTGTTGAGCTCAGGAGTCCCACAGAGGGGGGATAGATCCTAAAAGATTAAAGAGATCTTTGTTTTGAAATATTTAAGAACTTCCCTGCCAGATTCCTTAGCTTCTGCTACTTGCTATTCCTGACTAATGTGGTCTGAACAACAAGGGGCATGCCATCTCTCTCTGTGAGATTGACAAGGGGCTAGGCAGACCCATATAATGCTGCCACCTTTTAAACTTTGTCTCCCACAACAAAGTAATCTATTCATTATTGTATACTGACCATGTAGTCTAGGCATCATAAAGTGACACAACTTTTGCCAAATCCAGGATATGAAGTTGGAACATGGGAATTGTTCTAGAACCTCAGTGTCTGACAGTATCTCACTCTTAGTAGAAAAGACTAGATCTAGGATAAGTATCTCCCCAAAATAGTCTCTGGTGAAGACTGATACAAATATATCATTTTGGTTTTCTTTAATGGTTTCCTGCTTCAAGTTGATTTGTATGAGCTGCTAGTTATTTACTTTCCAAGTTCACTTTCACCTCTCATTTCCATCTTATACTTTACCTGCCATAGTTCATGTTTTCTATCAATTCCACTTGAGACAGATTTTCATTTTCTGAAGAATACCGTTTGACTTGTCTCTTGAGCTGAGCAATTTAACTTTTTGGTTGTTGGTTTTGCTTGTCATCTTGTTTCTTATTTTGTTTGGGGGAGTTGCCTGCCCACTGTTGCTATGGATTCTTGCTGCAGGATATGGAATGTGGACTTGTTCTGATCTGTGTCGGAAGATAGAAGTTGTGATGGGTTTGGGCCCTTGGGGGTGTCACCTGATGTGCTGGGATGCTACTGAGTCAGCCTATTCTGCCAGCCTGGGTGCCCTTTACCTGACCTTGCTGGGTTAGGCTCACAAGCCTCTTCCAGACAAGCACACAGGCAGGGCCACACCCAGCTGCACAAAGAGACAGAGATCTGCTCTGGTGCCCACTCCCTGTAAGGGATACAAACCCAAAGATTTTATGAAATTTTCCCCCTCCCTCAATATGGAGGGAGATATGCACAACTTCCCCCCCCCCCATTAGAAATTACATAAATTGGGTTATATTATGAACAAGAAATAAGTTTATTAACCAAAGTACGCAAGCTAAGCTCAATATACTTAAGAAATAGGTTACAAAATGTAATTTCTTACCCTAAATGTTATTTTAGGCCAGTTGCAAAGTTTCTATAGTTCAGAGTTCTTCTTTGAGTGCTGCGTGGCTAACTCAGTCTGAGCTGTGCTGCTCTTGCTTGGTTCAGCAGGTCCTTTTGGGTAGCAGGAAGCCCTCTACCACGTCCATGCACTTAGCCAAGTGGAAGCATTTTTCCTGCTGGTACGCTCAGTCATATGGCCCCTCTACAGGCGTCAGTACCTATCATCTTGGACTACCTCTTGACCTTAAAACAGCTGGGCTTGGCAATATCATCCATCAGAGTGCACCTGGCAGCTATTTCGGCTTTCCAACTGGGCAAAAACAGGCATTCAGTCTTCTCAAATCCCATGGTCAGCAGATTTCTCAAGAGGTTGGAACGCCTGTTCCCACGAATTCGACAACTGCTCCTACGTGGGATTTTAACTTGGTCCTCTCCAAACTCATGGGTGCCCCGTTCGAGCTGATGGCCACCTGCTCACTCCTGTACCTTTCCTGGAAGACAGCCTTCCTTGTAGCTATCACCTCGGCGAGGCGTGTGTCTGAGCTCAGGGCACTCACATCAGAACCACCATATACGGTGTTCCACAAGGACAAGGTACAGCTCCGACCCCACCCTACCTTCCTCTCTAAGGTGGTGTCTGCGTTCCATCTCAACTAGGACATCTTCCTCCCTGTCTTCTACCCAAAGCCATGCACCTCTCAACGGGAACAACAGCTGCACTCCCTGGACGTTTGCAGAGCCCTCGCCTTCTACATGGAGCGAACAAAACCTTTCAGGAAAACATTGCAGCTGTTTGTAGCTGTGACAGACCAGATGAAGGGCCTTCCAGTCTCCTCCCAGCGCATCTCGTCCTGGATCACATCATGCATCCGTGCGTGCTATGACTTGGCTGGTATCCCAACTATGCACCTTACCGCCCACTCCACGTGGGCTCAGGCTTCATCCTCTGCTTTCCAGGCACACGTACCCATACAGGAGATATGTAGGACAGCGACTTGGTCATCGGTGCATACCTTTGCCACCCACTACGCGATAATTCAGCAGTCCAGGGGTGATGCTGCATTTGGTTCAGCGGTCCTTCACTCCGTGACATCTCACTCTGACCCCACCACTTAGGTAAGGCTTGGGAGTCTCCTAATTGGAATCGATATGAGCAAGCACTCGAAGAAAAAAAGACTGTAACTGTTGTTCTTCGAGATGTGTTGTTCATATCCATTCCAAACCAGCCCTCCTTCCTCTCTGTTGGAGTAGCCGTCAAGAAGAAACTGAGGGGGCACTGGATCGGCTGGGGCATATATCCGGTGCCATGAAGGCGCCACTCCAGGGGGCACCTCAGCCGATGCACCGAGTGTTGCTAGGATAAAAATCTTCCGACGATCAAGCACATGGCGCGCACACATCTAATTGGAATGGATATGAGCAACACATCTTGAAGAACAACAGTTACAAAGGTGAGTAACCATCTGGTTTGTTATATTTCTTTTCAGACTGGACCCCTGTCTCAGTCTGGACTCCCCCGCTGCCTTCCCTTCAGGTGGCTTTAGCAGTCTTTCTTCTTGAGCAGACAGGCCATGGAGAGGAGGAGCCCTGTTTGCCTTCCTCCCCATCTTAAATAGGATTTACATAAGGCAGGAATCCTTTGTTTCCCAAACTTCACCCCCCTTCCCTTCCAGTGGAAAGTTTCAAGAAGTCCCAGGTAATCAGGTGACAAGACCACCTGACTCTGTAGTATCACAGCATCCATGAGTCAGTGGCAGTATGGAGCATCTGCAGGAAGGTCAAGCCTTTTAACAGTTCATTGTCCTCGCTGATGGGTCATCAACCCTGTCTGGCTTTTCCATTGTTGTACCTGAAGTTTTTTGCAGTGGGCGTCACCCAAAGTAGCATAGTTAAAATACAGATGCATAGTCAATATTCCTAACTTGAGATACAGAAATGGTACAGGCATACAAATTGGATAATCACATTCAGTAAATTATAACCTTTCCAATGATATCTTACAAGACCCATCTTGCATAAAGTAAATCTCCATTATGTCATATTCATATCATAAGCATGTTTTCATAAAGAATATGGAGTGAAACATCACAGAAGTATGTAGCCTTGCTAGCACCCAGTACTGAAAAAGCTGGATACAGCAGATCCTGGATTTCCTCTTCATTCCAAGAATTCTTCCCAAGGAGAACATTAACCGATAATTAAAAATCTTTTCAAACAATTATAGTTAGCTTTAAAATCCCCGTGTGTGAAGAATAAAAAGGATTGTTTCTATTAATCCTTGCACTGACCTTTCATTCTTGCAACTGGAAGAATGTCTTATGATGGGACTGTCACACACAAGGCCCTGAAGTCTGTAACAAGGCAAGTGCTGTAGCGGAATGATGCTGTTTCAGGATTATCCACAGCCAATAAAATGCCTGCTGGTTCCACCATCCTTATTTTGATCAATTGGCAGCCTGTCTTGGAAGGTGGGTAGCACTTTTGTTGCACAAAAAGAACCGTTATGTACCTGACAGTAACTGGTTCTTTGAGATGTTGTAGTCCACATCAATCCCACTGTAGGTGTCCATGTCTGAAGAGGTCTGGATATATCCAAGATGTGGAGTTTTCCTCCCCTTGTGTGGAATATGAATTTGAGAAGAACACAGGTAAGCTGACTGATTTCAAGTGGAACTCTGAAACATCTTTGGTGATGAATTTTGCATAAGGTCTCAAAATTACCTTGCCGTTATGAAAGGAGGTATATAGAGTCTTCTGGTCAAAGTGATGGCTGCCAGCAAAACCATTTTTAGAATAAAATGATGGATGGGGGACTTCATAAGCCTATGATGGATGATGAGATCCCATGCTGGAGTAAGTTCTCTAACTGGCGGCTGAATCTGCATTAGGTTCTTAAGAAATTCTGACTCCGTTGAGTGAGCAAATCAAGAGCAACTATTGGTGGATAATATGCTGAGCTTGCTGCCAGCTGAACTAAATGAGCCCAGAATGCTGTGACTCTGCAAATAGTCCAGAATATTTGGTATTGGGGCCTGCATGAGGTTTGGGGGTGTTGGACTGCCCATATCAAGGGCCTTTCACATTTAAGGCAGTAAGTTTTCCTCACGGATAGCTTCCTGCTCTGTGCCAGGAGCTCTAAACATGTGAGTAGCAGTCTCTTTCTGTGGACTCAACCAGCCAACATCCAGGCTATTGGCAGCAATTTCAGGTATGGACGGAATACTTGACTTGGATATTGCAACGATAGGCCTGCGAGCTAAACTGGGGGCTGCATGGACATGTGCAGGAGGTCTGTCAGTCAAAACTGCCTTGGCCAGTTGGGATTTATGACAAGTCTCACCTGACCTTGTCTGGCCTTGGCAATCACCCCAGGGATTAGCCCTGATTCCACTGGAGAAGAAAAGTACCTGGCAAAATACCTGAGCTCATGCCTCCTCTGGCAAAGAAGTTTGGGTCCTGGGCATTATCCTTGATGGCAAACAGGTCTAACACTGGATGGAATACCAACCTGATGAAGGATTTTGCAGTGACCACTTGAGGGTGGTGATGGATTATCAGGATTCACAAAGCTGCTAAATTGTTGCTGAGTCCCAGGAGGTGTGGGGCTGTCTGTTCTTTCTCCTGGGGGAGGGGGAATGCTCACTTAAAATCTTCTTCATAGAGAACTAAAATAAAGGCGAAGAGAGGCTTTTCACAAGTTAGTCAGTTTTGAAGCTCAAGGAACAGAAGTAGGTTAACCCAGTTCAGGTTCCATCTGCTGCCATTGTGCCACTGCCTGGGCTCTAGGACGCTGTAGGGTAACGGAGGGTTCCAGAGCTCAGGCTCTAGCCCAAGCCCAGAAATCTACATAGCAATGAAACAGTCCCACAGCCTGAGCCCGAGTTGGCTGGCACAACCCAACCATGAGTTTTTTCTTTGCTGCGTAGACACACCCTTAGAGCTAATTAAGAAGATAAAACTGGTTAAGTATACATAGAAGTTGTAGGAGCTCTAGTTAATACAGACACACAATGGAAATAACAGAAAAAATCAATATACCTAAGTTTGAGAATAAGGTACAGTAGAACCTCAACGATAAGAACACCAGAATTAATGACTGATCAGTCAACTGGACATCATGTGAAACCAGAAGTAACCAATCAGGCAGCTGTGGAGACCAAAAAACAAACAAACAAAAAAGCAACTAGTGTACTACGCCTGTATGGTATCTTAAAGGTAGGCTTCTCTGGGCTCCCTGTCCCAATCCCCACCCCATTCCCAAGAGGGGGCAGCCACTTACAGCTAGGAGGTGAAGATGCTGGGGCGACCAGCCCAAGGTAGCTGAAGCTGGCAGAGCAGGAGCAGTGCTGGGGTCTGCGCTGCTTTCATACCCTCATTTCCCCAGCTGGGAGGGGGACGTGCTGTTTACACAGACACACACACACCAGGAGTGGGACACAAGCTTGCAAACTCAGTCCGACCAGGGACAGAAGCTGCCTGCAAGGAAGCTGCTGGCGCTGAGGAGGGAGCTCAGCAGCTGGAGCTGGAGCCTGAACTGCGCTTTGTTCAGAATTACGAACATTTCAAAGTTATGGACAGCCTCCATTCCCGAGGTGTCTGTAACTCTGAGGTTCTACTGTAAGTACATTACAGTGGTTTCCTGCATTGTTCATTCTTAGTCTTACATTGTATATACTTATATCCTTGTGGAAAGGCACAAGTTGCAAGCATAGCCCCAACACACATTGATGTTCAACAGATTCTGAGCTTGCATGCATGAGGCACATGTGCCCCTAAAGTGGAGCACATGCTCATTACAGTATATCAGTGAAGCAGCTTCCCCCCCCCCCCAGCCCCATGTTTATTGCTTATTAGGGCTGGGAAAATTAGCCACAGCCATTACTAGAGAGAACAGGACAGACTGAATAAAACAATTAGTGAATTTAGGGCAAAATGAGTAATTAATCATCAGACCGATTTATGTAGGGATGTGGTAGATTCTCCCTTACCTGAAATCTTTAAATCAAGACTGGATATCTTGGTAAAAGATGTACTCTAGTTCTCCCAGAGGTAATGGGCTTCATGTGGGAAGCAGGTTGTGAAATTCTGTGGCCTGTGTTATGCTGGAGGTCAGACTAGATAATTATGGTCCCTCTGGCCTTCAAATCTATGGAAAAAAAACCACATGACTCAATCAGTCTGACCTTTTGCATTTTGCAGAACACCTAGGTAGTTCCCAATAATGTTACCTAGCCTATCTAATTGTAAAATATATTTAGTGCTGGTGAAAGATGCTAGATTAACAGATGTGGGAAATGAAGTTCTCCCATCCACGGAAGAGGAAAGGAGGTTAAGCGATCTTTTTTTATTCACTGCCTTTCAAGGTACCTCTGCCCTGACCATCTCTACTCTGAGAAGGTGGTAGTTTAGTCTAGTGGCTGTCGTGAAATGTAATCTACCCCTAAGGAACTAAACAGATTCACCACAATGCAATCAGTCTTTTGAGTCTTGAGTGCTACACCCCAATTGCAGATTTCAATCAGCAACTAATGATGAAAGTATATAGTCCCCATTAACAATGTCTTAAATTATCTAATCCTCCTTAGCTAAACCAGTTTTTCTGTAGCTGTAATGATTTTTTTGGGCCAGATCCTCATCTGCTACAAATGGGCAAAGATCAGTTAGAGTCTAGGGAGCTACTCTGACTTATACCAACTGAGAGTCTGGCTCTGGTTCTTAATCATCTGTGTGTGTGGTCAGTATGTTCTACTGCTTAAGAGTGCTGAGTAAAATAAAACAAAAATATTAGCTTTTTTCTATTTCTTTTTCTTAAAAACAACCCCCTACACAGTGGTACTTTTAACTACTACATTTTTATCCAGAAAAATGTTATAGCCTGCTAAGCATTTATTACATGTAGATATTCAGTATTTCATTAAAGGTATGTACTTTCCACCATACCTGCGATAATTACCCAAGTGCTGTAAAGGGCAAAATCTACACAGCAGAATTTTGTTCTAATAATCCAAGGTGCTAGTAGCAAGATGCAATATGTGAGCTTTTTTGGTGAGTTGGATTTTGAAAATGTCCCTTTCATCCTTCACTGTGGTAGAGGCTGGTGCTACAAGTGGAAGAAGAAAGATTAATAAAACTGTCCTCCTGCATTGTATTACCTAATTTTCTATTCTGTGAACTTGGCTACAGCTCTGATTTTTGTGGCAATTGAAGAGAAATCTGCCAATTATTTTCCTTGTATGGAGTGTTGTTGTAGCCATGTTGCTCCCAGGATATTAGAGAGACAGGGTGGATGAGGTAAATTTTTCTGTTGGACCAACTTCTGTTGGTGAGAGACAAGCTTTCAGTGATCACTCTATACCTGACCTATCAGTCCTCAGCCTCAAAGAAAACCTGCACAACTCTTCCAATTATGAGCCTGGGATCTTAAATTCATAATTTTGCTAGACACTAAAAATCATGAACGAATAGAGACGCTGGATTTATGGCTTATTACAACAATCTATAACCCCCAAACCATGCTTACCCCCATGTCCCTTCTTTCCCCCTATGACTGGAAGGATGTTAATTGGCCACTTCACCTTCCATGGTCCCTTGACCTATGTTAACTATGTATGGTAAACAACTTATTCCACCTTATATTTAACAGTGACGCTCTGTTAGGCTTGCTCTATGCTACCAACTTATGTCAGTATAACGATGTCACTCAGGGGTATGGAAAATCCACACTGCCTCAGCGATGCCACAGCCTCTTGAGGAGGTGGAGTACTTATGTCACAGGCGAAGCTCTCCGGTTGGTGCAGATAGAAGCTTCACTAAGTGCTATAGTGGCTGCAGCGCTGTAAATGTAGACAAGCTGTTAGTTTCCCTTGTATGCTCGACAGCGTGTCTCTCTCTCTCTCTCCCTTCTTATTGAAAGTTGGCCCAATAAAAGATATTCCCTCACCTACCGTGTCTCTCTAATTGTTTTCCTTGTGCTTTCTAATGGGGCCTCTGTCTAGCTATAATTATGACATAGCTGCTACTAAAAAAACCCCAAAACTATCCATTCCTCTGCTTAGCACACTTTCAAGCTGGCCGTAGAACTTAGGAGTCGTTAGAAAACTCACTTGTGCTACATAAAAACCCAGAAATTCACAACACTGAGTTTTAAAAGAATTCTGTTCCAACAGAAATGGTTTGGAGTGGTCACTTTACCACATGAAGAAGAAAAATCCAGAAGAAAAAAATGACTGGGCATTTAAGCTTAAATGCATGTTTCTCATATAGTAGAACTTGGGTTAAGAGAGAGTTCTCAAATATCACAAGCAGAATGTTTTCCCAGAAGCCTTGCCTACTGTCAAATTGCTTTGTAAACTAAAAAAAAGTCCAATATAGTATGGAACTCTTTAGCTTTCCATCTTGGGACTGATTCCAATTTCCCAGCCTACAAGAGTATTAAATAAACATGATCACATTTGTTGCCAACAAGCCCAGGTTTTGAAAAATATAAGCTATTTTCAGTTCCCTCTCAGAATCATTGTAAGCAATATTCATTTTCTAATACTTTGTTTGGCAACTTATTGCAAATTGTCTGCTTTTCTCTCGTTGCTCCGCTAGCCAATAATGCTATCAGCAATGTTGGTCCAGCTGTCAGTCTAGCCCTTGCAGGTGTCCTTGTGCCACTCAAATACAATGTTTTTAACACTCAGAGAGCAGTTTGTGTGTGTCTCTCTCTCCTGCTTTCCCCCTTTGTGGATTTGCTCTCAGTTGTTACATCTCATAGAGACTGGAATGTATGACCTTAGTTGTCTAGGGGCTGGGTATAATCCTGCTATTGTGTGTTTGAATTACAAACCATGGTACTGCCAATCCATGAAAAGGCTTATTTCCATGTGCCCCCCTCCCCAGGCTTGCCTCATGTATCTGCCATGCTGCCCTAACACTCTCTAACATCAGAGAACCACATACGTAAACCTAGCCAGTTTTAAGCCATAGTTGCATAGGGGCATAAAGTTTTTTTTCAGAGTAGCAGCCGTGTTAGTCTGTATTCGCAAAAAGAAAAGGAGTACTTGTGGCACCTTAGAGACTAACAAATTTATTAGAGCATAAGCTTTCGTGAGCTACAGCTCGCTTCATCGGAGCTGTAGCTCACGAAAGCTTATGCTCTAATAAATTTGTTAGTTTCTAAGGTGCCACAAGTACTCCTTTTCTTTTTGCGAATACAGACTAACACGGCTGCTACTCTGAAACCTAACATTTGGTGTTTCAATAAAACTGACTCAGTGCAGACTTCAGTGGTGAAGTCACAAAGAGCTGGCTTGGTGAGTGTTCATGAGCAACTGTATGAGCAGCAAACTCAAGTTTTTACTGTGGAGGACACAGTAGAGCCACCACTACACAGTAAGTAACTCAACCCAACATGGACATTTTTGTGCCTGTTGGTTTGTGACTTTGTGGCTGCTTTGGGCTGTCCTGGTAGCAACTGTGGCCGTAAGCACTTTTTCACCCACAACTGATTGGAAGAGGCGTATCTGTCATACTCCTCCTCTAAGTTACCACCGAGCAGATTGCTGCAATGTGCTCTATGGTCTTCTCACTTGGAAGATTTTTCCTCAAAGGGAATGTATGCCATTGGAGCACCATAGTTTGAACTGATTTCCATTTTTGGGTGCAGTGCCATGGGAGTGTGTATTTGATATCTAAAGCCCTAAAATGGTTTGTGTCCTGTGTATTTTCCCTGTGTGGTAATGTGGCAGTTCATGTTAGAGCAGGGGCTTGAGGGACTGGCAGTCTCATGCTCTGAGGGGTCCTGATGGCTGGAATTCATTGCCCATGGTAGCATAACACAGCTTGCATTTACTCATGTTCAAGGCACTAGCTGTGTTTCCAGGCTTTTGCTGGAAGGGGTTGGGTGAGTGAAGATGGCTGGAGGAAAGGGGGAACAGAAGATTTGTTGGTTTTGGAGTTTTAATATGAACAGTTGAGCAATGTGAATCCTGGATCTATGATTTTGTAAAGAGGTCTGTCAGTGTGCGTCATTGACTGAGCCCACTTAACTGCCTTCTGTTCCAGGGCATGATGAGGGTCCTCTGGAGACTGAGTCCTAGCACCACAAAGCCTATATCAAAGCACAGTACGATGCCATGTTTTCAAAGTCACTATTGGAGGGGGAAGAGAAAGAGGTGCTTAGTACCTTGTAAGTCAAATTAGGCTCCTGCATCAGACAGTTCAGTTTCATTGTGAGCCAGTAAGCACTTGATTACTGAATGGCTTTATCATATAGGCTGACTGGCATCCCTTGGAAAAAACAAAGCTTAGATAGCTTCACTATTCCTGATCAGCTCACAAGAATTACCTCCAAACCAACAACAGGGGATGAGGCTTCATTTTAATGTTTAAAAGTGGAGATTCGTTTATGCCAGACTCTACAGTTCCTGATCACCTTTAACAGCAGGATCTCAAAGAACCATCCAGGACCCTTAACAATTAAATTGTCCTGCAAGAAGAGAAGTGAGTTTGCATTTGATTTGTTTTTACATGCTCCTCATAAGCACCAAGCTCTAATTTTAACCTCAGCTCCTTTCTGCATCCACAAACTGGGGGGATGGGGAATTGAGTACAAAGTCCAGCAGCTGTTTTTAAGATGGATGAATGCAATATGCAGCAAAAATCTCTTATTTCACTTGCTGAACTCTTTTAAATTTACTCTCTATCCTTTTTCTAGCAAGTGGTTAAGAAACACCCTAAACACCCTCCAACCCCATGTCCCAAAACCAGCAAAACCGCCTGCCATCATCTTATAGGCCACACACTTTAACAGAAACAAATGTTTGCTTTAACAGAGAGTGTCAAAGTTCCTTCCCCACTCTGAACTTTAGGGTACAGATGTGGGGACCTGCATGAAAACCTCCTAAGCTTACTTTTACCAGCTTAGGTTAAAACTTCCCCAAGGTATAAACTATTTTACCCTTTGCCCTTGGACTTCCACTGCCACCACCAAATATTTTACTGGTTCCTGGGAAAGTGTTGTTTGGAAATGTCTTTCCCCACAAAATCCTCACCAAAACCTTGCACTCCCATGCCTGGGGAAGGCTTGATAAAAATCCTCACCAATTTGCACAGGTGACCACAGACCCAAACCCTTGAATCTTAAGAACAATGAAAAAAGCTTTCAATTTCTTACAAGAAGAATTTCAATATAAGAAAAGGTAAAAAGAATCACCTCAGTAAAATCAGGATGGTAAATACCTTACAGGGTAATTAGATTCAAAACATAGAGAATCCCTCTAGGCAAAACTTTAAGTTACAAAAAAGACACAAAGACAGGAATATCCATTCTCTTCAGCACAGCCTATTTTCTCAGCCATTTAAAAAAATCATCATCTAACGCATATCTAGCTAGATTACTTGCTAAGTTCTAAGACTCCATTCCTGTTGTATCCCCGGCAAAAGCATCACACAGACAGACAGACCCTTTGTTTCTCCCTCCCTCCAGCTTTGAAAGTATCTTGTCTCCTCATTGGTCATTGTGGTCAGGTGCCAGCGAGGTTATCCTAGCTTCTTAACCTTTACAGGTGAAAGGGTTTTTCCTCTGGCCAGGAGGGATTTTAAAGGTGTTTACCCTTCCCTTTATTTTTATGACAGAGAGAAATGCTTGGTTCTGCCTGTCAGTCATTCCTGGTTGACCACAGACTGCAATACCATCTTCCTCAAGGACCATCAAACTACATTTTCCTTTTTCCACTTCCATAAGTATTCCATGGGATCCTGTTTCTACTTAGTTAGCCTCCTCACAAGTCACCTGTGCTGGAAAAAATCCCCTGCCTATTTTATTTGAAATCTGATGATGTTAAGAGCTGCTCTAACAGTGCTTTAAATGGGGATTCATCAAAAGGTGCTTCATATAAGAGCTTTTCCATTTTGCAGGCTAAGCATTAGGAAAGTTGTTCATCCCCTGGTGGATCTTATTTGGGAAATAGTTACAGTGAAAATTTTTCTGTGACTGCTCTACCAGGAAGAAGGTGGTTTCTGGAAAGCAGAAGGTAAGACAGGTCAGATCAGAAGAGAAATGGGCTGAGATGCTTCTTGTTTTTTTATTGTGAGACACCTGTCCAACCCTCGGTTCCTGAACTCTGCTGTATTACTGTTTATATTATGGTACTCTCACAGGCCCCAAATCAGGATCAGGGCCCCATTGTGCTAGTTGCTGTACAACCACAAAAGATGAAATGACCCCTGCCTCAAATAGCTTCCAATCCATATAGACAAAGGATGGATACAGCACTCAGGGAGTACAGTTTGCAAACATCTTTGGGTTCAAAAACAAAAGGAGTACTTGTGGCACTTTAGAGACTAACAAATTTATTTGAGCATAAGCTTTCATGAGCTACAGCTCACTTCATTGGATGCATTTGGCATCCGATGAAGTGAGCTGTAGCTCACGAAAGCTTACGCTCAAATAAATTTGTTAGTCTCTCAGGTGCCACAAGTACTCCTTTTGTTTTTGCGAATACAGACTAACACGGCTGCTACTCTGAAACCTGTCATCTTTGGGTTCAGACATTCATTTGGGGTGCTAACTCTAAAAGCTAAACCTGGCACTTTAACTTGCAGTAATGTTCGCTGCTGATCATGTCAGCAAAAAAAGTCATTGTAACGTGTTTTTTCAACAATTTAAAACTGCTTCCTAGGGCCTGCTGGGTGCCACAAGCTCTAAACATCCCTTTGCTCAGCTGCCAAAAACCTTCTAGCTTCCCTGCTGACAATTTCTACCACACAGTTTTGCATTTACTTACAGCTAGTCTATTTCTTCAAATGAGGACTTACCAAATTCAGTTTGAGCTCATTATCCCAGGAGAGAGACACAGGTGATTGGTCCACTTGTCTGAGAACATGGCATAATTCTTTTTTGTTTGATGTGGGTTTTTTACATGTTCTTGACACCTTACCCAAATCACAGGATTGGTGGCAGCAGTGGTCGATTGTCCTTGGTAGCTGCCAAGGAAATACTAATGTGATGAGAAAAGGAGTACTTGTGGCACCTTAGAGACTAACAAATTTATTAGAGCATAAGCTTTCGTGAGCTACAGCTCACTTCATCGGATGCACGGCTGCTACTCTGAAACCTGTCACTAATGTGATGGAAAGCAATATGATGAAATTGAAGGAAAATTTATGCTGAGGAATGTGAAACGAGCTTGTTTCCTTGAGCAAGGGTAAAAGCAACATTGCATGAGATATTTTAAACTTAAATAGACAAAGTACTAGCTGATATACTGGGGGAAGCAGCCCTACAGTGGTAAGGAAATAAACAAAATGGGCTATCATACATGGTCTCGTCACAAACATCTTAGATTCTATGGTCTTGACTGGAAGAAGCCGAAACAAGTTAGTAGCAAAGAAGGAAGAAACAAAAATAGAAGAGATGAGTCTCATGTCTTCTGGGGAGCACAACAGAGCACTCACTGGTGGCAAACTATACAGAGATAGCAATTAATTTTCCTGCCCAATTTCCTGGTTTCCAGGGCTAACTAGAGGAACTACATAGCCATGAACAAGCTGGAAAAAACAAGTTTCCTAGGGTCTTGATAGCAATTCAGCAAAAATGAGAGAGAAAAAATGCAATTTAAAACATGTTGCAAATTCAGAACACCAATTTTTAATAAAAATTCCATTGTACATAACATTACAAAGTCTTTTGAGAAAACTATTTGACATCTACAAGAATGAAGTAGACTGCCATAGAATTAGGATTTGTGAAGCATACAGTACACCTCTACGCCTGGACAAAGAAAGACAGTGAAACAGTTTTAACCCTCCCAATGAAGCTCCTTTTTATGCTGCAAGATGCTCTCAGACTTTTGGGCCAGAAGGGACCATCATGATCAGTTAGTCTGACCACCTGCACATCAGGCCACAGAACCTCACCCACCCAGTCCTGTAACAGACCCTTACCTGTGGGTGAGTTACTGAAGCCTTAAAATCATGATCTAAAGATGTCAAATTACAGAGAATTTACCATTTACTCTATTTTATACCTCCAAGTCATGACCCCCATGCCCCAAACTACAGAGGAAAGCAAAAGGCCCCCAGGCTATATGCCAATCTGACCCAGGGGGAAATTCCTTCCCAAGCCCAAATATGGTGGCCAGTTGGACTCTGAGCAGTTTAGTAAGACCCAACAGCCAGCCACATGGGAAAGAATTCTCTATACTAACTCAGAGCCCTCCCCATCTAGTGTCCTATCACCAGACATTGGGGATATTTGCTAATAGCTGTTGCCCAGCAGCTACATGCCATTGTAGGCAGTCCAATCATAGTAGCCTGTCATAAACTTATCAAGCTCAGCATAGGCAGTGAAGACCAACATAGGCTAAGCCTCCCCGACCCAGGCCGTGGCACTGCCCACTCGCTGCCCCGAGACCCTGCCCTCTCCTGCCCCCCGTACCCTTAAGTTGGCAGGTGGTGCTCAGCTCAATCTGGCGGCCTGATGCTTAGGCCCGCCGGTAGCCAGGGGCAGCCTGGGATGGCACTCAGGCTGGGGGTGGGCTAGTGGCCTGGGGTGGTGCTGGGGCCAGTCTGGTGCTTGGGGGGACCAGCAGCTTGGGGGAGGCGTTGCGGGAGGGCGGTGGCTCGGCCCAGTGCAGGGGCTAACCTGGTGCAGGGGCTGGTGGCCCAGGGCAGTGCTTGGGAGGGTGGTGATGCTTGGGGGTGCCAGCGGCTCGGCCTGGCAATTGGGGGGGGCAGGCATGGCTGGAAGCAGGGGACAGCCTGGCACTTGGGCAAGTGCGCTGGGCTCCTCTGGCCGAGGGGTTTCTGGACGCCTCCAGTCAAGGAGGGGGCGTGCAGGGCTGCGCGAAGAAGAGGTGGGGCCAATGGGCTAGGCTCCCTGAAGGGAGGGGTTCACCTGCTTCCAGTGAAGCTCAGTCATGAAGCCAGTTAGCTTTTTTGTACCCTCTCCCCCGCACCCACCACTACCCTCCCTGCAAGGCTGTTCCAGAACTTCACACCTCTGATGGTTAGAAACCTTCATCTAATTTCAAGCCTAAACTTGTTGATGGCCAGTTTATATAATTTGTTCTTGTGTCAACACTGGCGCTTAACTTCATTAACTCTTTGCCCTCCCTGGTATTTATTCCTCTGATATATTTATAGGGATATATATTTTATATATATATTAAATTTATATATTTATAGCAATTATATCTTCCATCAACCTTTATTTGGTTAGGTTAAACAAGCTGAGCTCTTTGAGTATACTCTCATAAGGTAGGTTTTTTTCGAGTTCACTGCTCATCCTAACAGACCTTCGCTTCACCTGTTCCAGTTTGAATTCATCTTTCTTTAATATGGGAGCCCAGAATTGCACACAATATTTCAGATGAGGGCTCACCCGTGCCTTGTATAATGATACTAACACTTCCCTATCGCTGCTGGAAATACCTTGCCTGATGCATCCTTGGATTGCATTAGCCTTTTTCACAGCTGCATCACATTGGCAGCTCACAGTCATCCTGTAATCAAGCAATACACCCTTTCTCCTCCTCTGTCGCATCCAACTGATAGATCCCCAGTTTATAGCAGAAATTCTTGTTAGTTCCTAACTGCATGACCTTGCACTTTGCACTATTAAATTTCATCTCATTTCTTTTACGCCAGTTTTCATAGTCTTCCAGATCTTCTTGTATGATATTCTGGTCCTCCTCCATACTGGCAATGCCTCCCAACTTTGTTTCATCTGCAAATTTTATGAGCACACTCCCACTTTTTGTGCCAAGGTCATTAATAAAAATGTTAAAGAAGACTGATCCCTGACAAACTGCATTAGCAACCCCCTCTCTAATAATCTGGCACAAGAGGCAGAGTCTATGCTCTTTTCCATGCTGGGATTTCAAGCCACTGATGTAACTGCACCTAAGGTAGACACAATTTACATTGGTATGGTATTATTTGCACGGGTATCTCTTAGTCCAGTGTCTAACTGGGATTGAGTTTTAAAATCTGAAAGGTTAATCCCACCTTTTCAAGGGTGTGGAGCTAAGCAGTGAGACTTAGTTTATAAGTCAGTTGCCAAGCTAACTGCTAAGCAGGAAAACAGGAGCAGCCAACAGGTGTTTTGGTTCCTTTTGTTTAGGTATGGCTCTGCACCAGGTAGTGAATATGGAGGATTAGCAAGCAACTGCTGTGACCTGCTTGGATGTCCAATGTACTCCTTTTTGCTGGAAGACCGAAGAGATTTCTGGTGTGTGAAGTGCAAAACTGGTGGCCACACTGGAGGGGACAATGCATGGTCTGAAAGTGCAAGTTTCAACACTGTGCAGAATCAGAGGGAAAAAAAACTTCTTGGACAATTGAATTAATAAATTGTTGCTACAGAAGCCACAAGGGGAAGGATTAGTTTGGCAAATGTTAGGTAATGCGTCGAGTTAAATGTTATTTTATGTATGGGGTTGTGGGAAGTAAAATCAGTGACTGAACATGACACAATGATTTAATATCCAAGGACTCTGTAAAAGCCTGTTTAGTTGCTAAGAGCCACTATGTAATATTTGTTCAAATACCAGTAGTGCATCAAGAACCATTAGAAGGCTGAGGCTGGTGAGAAGTGGTTTTTT
The DNA here is from genome assembly GCF_009764565.3 of Dermochelys coriacea. NCBI lineage: Eukaryota > Metazoa > Chordata > Testudines > Dermochelyidae > Dermochelys > Dermochelys coriacea. The sequence continues at coordinate 90,873,619 of NC_050073.1, read as the reverse complement.
TGGGGATCTTGATAAAGTTGCCAGGACTGTACTCTCAAGACACCAGAGACTAATCCAACAGGGACTGTAGGAGTCCAGGCTACCAGGAAGGTGGCACTGAGACCAAGTTCAGAGAAGAAGCAACTTCTGAGAAGAAAATCTGAACTGGGATCTGTAATAAGAATTTCCTGCATGCAAGGAGCTAAAAAGGGCATGTTTCGATGGACAATAACTGAATTCATTCATGGGTTTACTTGTAAGCAATAAAGGAAGAGTTCATTAAGTTTGGAGTGAAGCTGTTCAAAGCACCTACCATATTTATCAGCAAACAGCCTCCTTCTGGGGACACCATCCTTGGAATAAAGGAGCAGAGTGAGAGATGACACAATATAACATTTCCAAATGAGAAATTTGGTGGTGGCAGCAGTTATGTGATCCTGGGGTGTAGAAAACCTGGGGTTGCCACAGTTGGTGATAAGCGAACTGGAGAGAATAGAAACCGAAGAAACAGATTGGCAATTTATGACCAAGAGTGGAAAGCGAGCTAGGCATTCAACCTAGCTACAAGTATCAAGTACTTATCAGATACTCAGTAGGACAACTTTCAAGGAACCTGTCTGTGGGAGAACAGATCAAAAAGCTGCAAGGGTGGTAACTGACAGATAATGCCTATAGGGACAACCATCTAAAGTGTCTTCAGCATCATTTCTCTCCAAACCGTGGTATGTCTGGCAAGCTACTAATACCTGAGAGGTTTTGGTGAACTTTAGCACTAAGGGCTACAATAATTACATTACCAAGCTCCCTAGAGGAAGGGAACATTATGTACATAAGGAATAGGGACAAAGGGGTTTATTGAAGTCTAAAGATTTTTTGACAGAGAAAAATATAAAACCTTAAGCAACTCATTAGAAAACTGTTTAGACCTTGACACCATACACTCAATCATTTATGAACAAAGTATTTTATTGGGAAACAAACACTCCTTTATATAAAAATCCCATAGAAAAGCCACCACTAACGAAAATTGTACAGTATGGGAAGTAGACCTTATGTTACATTTGAAAAAGCAGTTATCAAATCAGTACATACTCTAGACCAAAAGAGCATCTGATGAAGTGGGTTTTAGCCCACGAAAGCTTATGCCCAAATAAATTTGTTAGTCTCTAAGGTACAACAAGGACTCCTCGTTGTTTTGACTACATCAGTAACCTAAGAAGAATGGAGGAAGATATATGAAATAGCATGAGCTTTTACGACAATCAATCTTTGGCAAGCTCTTATCTAAAATCCATAGCATAGACAGTCCTTTATAGCTTTTAAATATTGTTCACCAAGTTACACCAAACTTACTGAAGAAATACAAAGCAGAAACACTGGACTTTGCATACGCAGTAAGGCAGTATCACAGATCCACTTATACTGGACAAAAATAGGTGCAAAGACGAGCTACCTTTCAGGTATCCTATATGAAGGAGATTTTATATATATGTTTATTAGGAAGGAAATGGGATCCAAAAATCAATACATAGAAATGTATCCTATATTAGTAATTGCAAAGGAATTTATATTGGCTAATGGAACTTCTGTCTTCAAGACTATAGAAGACTTCAAGCCCCAGACTATATTGTATGTGGATCTCTTCAATGAACCAGTATTTTCCTTTGGAACAAGTTATGTATCTTGTTTAAGTTAAGTAAAGTGATCTTTGGTATCTATATATATTTTAAAATAACTGTTCACCCCTGTTTTCCTTTTCCTGTTGAAGATGAATGTGACTTGAGATAATTATTTTTAGTTTTACAATTCCTAAAGTCTCCATATATTACACATATGTAGTATTTCCCTTTGGACTAGATTGTCTTATCTTCTAGTTAGCTAATAAAACCACATACAAACATGCACACACACAAAGTTTTGTCTGGGACCTAACTCCACACCCTTTGTGACACTTTGGTTGCACAAAGGGGACAGACAGCTGCCCTATGGGTCAGCTGGTGAATCCCCTTACCTAGAGGATTTCCCAGGTAGGGTAAAGTTGACATAGCCCGCTGCCCATTACCTGATCCACATGGTGTTCCCAGCTGTGGCCGGAACATTTTACACTCAGAAGTCCTCAGTAGAGCTGCCCCCAGGGAACTACACTAACAGGCACAATATAAAACAGACTTAGGGCTTGGCTACACTTACATTTTATAGCACTCTAACTTGCTGGCTCAGGGGAGTGAAAAATCACGCCCGAGTGCAGCAAGTCAAGGAGCTTTAAAGCGCTAGTGTGAACAGGCTCTGAGTGCTGGAAGCTAATCCCCTCATGGAGGTGGATTACCAGGCGCGCTGGGAGAGCTCTCTCCCAGTGCTCGCATGTGACCACGCTCATGCTTCAAAGCGCTGCTGCGGGAGCACTCCTGCGACATTGCTTTGAAGTTTCCAGTGTAGCCATGGCCTTAGGCTGCTCTAAATTAGGCCAGGGCAAGACCAGGGATTAGAGGAGCAAGGAGGAAGCTATAAACCACCTTTCTTACAGTATTTCAGCAGTTCTGGTTTCCAAGCCTGGATGAAACCAACAGGTGTAGGAGTGAGTAAAAACGAAAACAAAACAAGAAGCCAAATTCATCGCTGCTACGGCGCTATTGATTTTCATGGAGTTATATCAGAGTTTTGAGCATGATATTACAAAGACCTCTTTGCCTACATGAGAGTATGTCATAAATTCAGGTCACTCTGCCTGCCAGCCATGGCATTAGCCAAGCTACTGGGCTGGACTGGAATAAGGATACATACAGAATTTTATACCTGAATAATTACAACTGTGGCAATGCTCCTTGAAACCTGAACAGTAGTTTCACAGTAGTAGGAACTTCCCCGTATATATCTAAGTTGCATTGCTGTTGCCTTGCTTTCACTGGTAGGTGTCCTACTTCTGTCTGCTAAAGTAAATTACCATCCCTCAGAGAAATGCCACAGAAATTCCCAGAAAGTGGGGAAAACTGACTTTAAAAATACCCATCCGAGGGCACAGACTACCCTTTGTTCTCCCATTTCTGGAAGGGTGTAACCTTTCAATTACATGGATCCCAGTGGCCCATGGAAAATCTGGGTCCAAATCCCACAGATGTCTCAAATCATTGTACCATCCCTCCCATCATTGGCAGCATCGCTGGCTCAGTCACAGGACTCCCCTTTGGTCCCGCATCACCATTGCACACCTTTTCTGCCTGTGAGGGAGCTAAATGTCAGGAGAGGGAGTAATGGCTAAAATAAGCAGCTATCTGCTCAGTGACTTCTGCTGTTTACCCAAAGAGCAGGTCAGGGCAGCTCTCGTGCCAGCACCAGTTACTTGCACATGCCAATGCACAGTGTGACACTAGACGGTTTGCTGGTGGCAAGGAGAAGGCTATATTAGCAACTCCCACCTTTCCCAAACAGCTCCTTATCTGCACTTTTTTTGTATAGTTGTCAAGTATCTCTGTAATAATTCTGGCCAATGAGAAAAAGGTCACCGATTTCCCCCATGGGGTACTCTTGAGCAATGAGAGCTATGCCTGATGGCACCCCCACATGGCCACAAGCTTTGTCTATGCTACAAAGCTTTGTCAGCAAAAGCTGGGGAGGAATACATACAACAAAACTACTTTTGGCAGCAAATTGCTGCTGTTTTGCTGACAAAATAAAACCACCTCAACGAGAGGAATAAGTTGTGGCAAAGTTAAAGCGACAAAGGGCTTGTCTAGACCACGCAGCTTTTAGCGACAAGGCTGTGTCGACACAGCCTTGTCGCTAAAAATCAGCATCTGTAAATCCTCTTTTTCGGTACTTTGTTGGCACTTTTGCGGACAAAAATACTTCCAGTCCCATGAGCACCATTAGCTTTGTCAGCAGGAGAGTGCTCCTGCCGACGAAGTCGTGTTCACACTATCACTTGCGTCTGCAAAACTTTTGTCTTTTGCGGGGGGGGGGGGCTGTGCTTTTTAAAGTACCCGTGAAAGACAAAAGTTTTGTTGACAACTTCGCAGTGTAGACAAGCTCAAAGTGTCAGGGTACACACTGATGTTTGTTTTGTCAATATAACTGGCTTCCACCAGTATCCCACAATGCTTGCTGTGACCGCTCTGCTCACTGTTTTGATCTCTGCTGCCCTGCAGGCATGCCCCCCCGCCCCTTTCAAAGCTCCAGGAAGGGTCTGAGAGCTGAGCGAGCACTCTGCTCTGTTTGGGGAACAAAGAGCAAATCTTTAACGTGGAATGCTCCTGTTCTGCCATGCACTAGGAACACAAGGGCAGGCAGACTGCTGCTGGGAGGGGGGGTCTGCTGTGCTGCATTGACATTCCTCAGCACGGAGAGGTCTCAGAGGTGCTCAGAGGAAATCACAGAACCATAGGCGGGCAGGCAGAGCGGGCTGTTTTGGGAGATACTGCCCTGCGGAGCAGAGCTGGGGGCTGGCGTGCGGGAGTGGCCCCCTTCCCCAGGATAGGTCGATCAGCCTGCTGTCTCCCCCGTCCCAGACACGCCACTCTCCTTGCCCTGCCCTCACACCACTTCAGTTGAAAAAGCGGCTCACAATCTACTAGGATTAAGAAACCTGCCCCATGAGGCATTGCAAAGCCTTCCCAAAGCACCCTGCGGCCAGTTGCACAGTGGGATAGTTACCACAGTGCACTGCTCTCTGTGTCAATGCAAGAGCTGTTAGTGTGGACATGCAACAGCGGTTTTAATTAAAGCACTTTAATTAAAGCGGCATAACGTTTGCAGAAAATCTTTGTCATATAGATAAGGCCTTATTCCCATACTCGGGACTGTGTTAGAGTCTTTTACTTTGTGGTAAGAAATGTCACAATATTGATCTCAAATGTTGCCCCCAAGGAGGGGCTGCCCTTGACCCATGGGAGAGGTTTGGAGAAGTAGGGGGGGGGAAGGGAGACAACAAAAATTTTGAATAGAAGTTTCTGGTGGGCCTCCCTAGAAAATTTTGAAGTGTCCCCACTCCCCTCAAAGTCAATTTCTGTCATCACCTTCCTTGCAAAAATCAATAGCTGCTCTTACTGCTTTGTGGATTCCTGCTGCTCTATCAAGTGCCAGGATGTCCTCAGGATCTTCACTCCTGGCTGCTCATGCCAAGATCTTTACTCCCCTCAGCTAGGAAGAACTGTGAAGAAGGAGAATCTCAGAGAGGAGCCAAGGAGGCAGAGGAGCGGGCAGGTGGGGTGAAGCCTGAGATGAGCTCCCAAAGAAATGCTGCTGCTTGGGAGGGTCACAACAGCACTGTTCTGGGTATGTCAGTGAGCTATCAACAAGTCTCAAACCAAGTCAGTGGGGAGAAGTGGAAGGGCTCAGCTGCCCAAGGCAATCAGAAGAGGCAAAATGGTGCCAGGTACAAGTCCTGTCATCCAAAAGTGGGGCAAGGCAACAGGCACAGTATCTTAGCCCCTACCATGCCCGGTCAGGGGAAGAGGCAGAAGTACCCTCAAGCAGAAGAAAGACATAAGGTGAAGGGACACAGTGGCTCATCCCTCTCTCAGGTGGTTTGCAGGTGCAGCCAAAAGGCCTGGGTACTTCCTTTGACAGGTGTGGGACTTGGGAGGCCCTGCTCACAGCATGCAGAGGAAACCTTCCAAGTTCCGGCTTCTCTTAGCAGGACAACGCCTCTATAAAAGTCAAGACACTCCAGATGGGAGCCAATTAGGCTTGTCCAGCAGGAGTAGGGGCCTCCACCTTTGAAAATAAAAGGTCACAATTTGGGGGCAGCTCCCCCAAATAAGTAAGAGGCCAGTCCTGCTGGTCACTCCCAGAACACAGGAAGGGAAGGGAGGGAAAAGGCCACCAGGCTCCCTCATATGACTCCAAAGATGAGTCCTGAGTTGTGCTGGGACCCACTGTGAGCCTGGAGGGGCCTGGGACACTTCAGAAATCTGGGGAGGGAGCACTTTGGAGTCTGGAGCAACATGAGTTCTGAGGGATCTGGGGCTGGAGTATTTGAAGGGGTGAGGAACTCTTAGGTCAGGGTCTGGGACAATGGAATCCTGAGCAGCAGGGAGGGAGGGGCAATCGGGGTGGTGGGGGTAGGGCTTCATTGGGCTCTGGGCTTCCTCTGCTTGTTCCCTTGTGAGTGAAAAAGGGGCAGGCACATGCAATAACTGTACAGCTGGGAAGGTGCAGCTGTTCCTCCATCAAAACGCATTCCCTTAAGCACCAGCACCATTTCCCTTTGGTGTCAGGCTCTTGGACCCTTTCCTCTCCCAGCTGTGCTGTAAGTATCACATGTGTATCTCACCTGATCCTGGCAGGCTTACTTTTGCTCTCCTCTAAGCTACACTCTGAAGCTGCTATTCTAGTAGCAAGTTAGTTTCTTGCAACCCAGCCGTTTGGCAGAATCATTAGACATCTTCTGGTACCACTTACCTTCTTCCATCAGTGTTCCAGTCTTTATTGATTGCTCAATGAGCCAGCCTCTCTCTGACACCTTTGAGCTTATCTCCCCCATGCAGCCCCCTGTGTATGGGAAATACACTCTGATAAAATCTGTACAGCCTCTTCCTTAAGATAGGCTAGTGACACAATAAGGGATGAGTTGGGGGGAAGTGAGATAAGCAGCTGCTACTCCCCACATTGCACATGCACAGTACATGCTAGCTTTCTCTGGTGGTAAAGGTTGAGCAGCTGTGCCAGTGATGGACTCCTTATCCAAATCTTTGAGCCAACTGCTGACCCAATCCAGTATTTTAACTATCCCTGTTCCCCAGTGCACCAGATCCACTGTGCTCCTGATCCACCCAAAATTACCCAGAGCTCTTGCCCCCAACTCCTTCAACTCCCTGCACTGCTCAGTTATCCCATCCCACAAATTACTCCTGCTCCCCAGCCCCCTGAGAACTAACCCTTGTTGTCTTCTTGCAGAAGAAAGAAACAAGGCTGATGGCCTTGTTCTCCCCCCACCCCTTCCATCTTCTTGGAGCAGCAGTTCCCTGTCACTCCATCTTCATTCTTTGGGGTTCTCCACTGCCCCCCCCCACCCCAATTCATACAGGGAGGCTGACCTTTCTCTTCCTGCTGGGCTGGTCTAGCCAACTCCCACACTGGGCTAGCTGAGTGGTGGGTCTTTCCTTTTAAAGGCAAGGCAAAGCCCAAATATGGGTATGGGAATCCCTTACTACTGGGGCAGAAACTTTCCCAGGGCTGTGCCTATCAAAGGCTGGGCCAAACTCCCAGCTCTCCCTCCCCATCACCTGCCAAGTGGTGGAATTCCCCTACTGCCCTCACATTTCCCACTGCTGGAGGGTGGGCGTTGCTACAAGGAGGTTCCTCTCCCCCGTCTTCTCTGCTTACAATTGTCCTTCTCCGGGGCTCCCCTCCTCCTGGAGTTGCTACTGTTTCTTCCCCCACTTGGGGCAAAGTGCAATAAATATTCCAGCACCTTTTCCTGCACTCCCCCCAATCCCATCCAAGGGCTTTCTGGTGCCTAACAGAGTAGGTGGAACAGGGGCGGCAGCAGCAGGGCACATGGGTAGGGTGACCATATTTCCCTATGCTGAATACAGGACCCTTGGTAAAATGAGTCATATGCAAGTGAGTTCAACGGCAATCAGTCAGAACTATGCAGTACAAACGTTCAAATTAACATCAAGTTGACTGAGCGCCTGTTAAAAAGAAATACAGCATAATTGGATTATTTTTATTTACCTTCTTATCTTTAGGCTTTAGGGTTCACATGGGGAGAGATGACACACACACACATTCCCATACACTTCTCACACGTGGGTGTGACTGACCAACCCGACTCTCCCTGCCCGGCACTCTCCACCCTCCTGGTACCTGGCGCTTCCTGATGCAACGTGTGTGTGTGTGGGGCGGTGAGCACACAGGGTCTCACGCTTAGGGGACAGAGCAGCCCTGTACTCCCTGGGGGCAGAACCCACGGTGGGGAGGGGAAGGGGATGCTAAGCCCCTGCTTGGGTTTCTGCTGTGGAGCCTGCAGGGTCAGGGTGCAAACAGGCTGGAAATTGAATCCTGCCACCACTCTAGAGCTTAGCTGAGGGGTGGGGAGGCTTCCCAGTGCCAGCGCTGTGTGGGGCTTTGGCACATGCAGGGCTCAGCTTCTCCTGGCCAGCGCCCCAGGCCGGAGAGTCCTGGGCTTTCCTGGGGTGCCAGCCCAGCCAGAGGCAGTGGGGGAAGGAAGGAGCCTGCCGGCCAAGCTGTTGGTGAGCTGAGCACTTCGACCAGGGGCTGGTTCTCCGCACAGCACTGGGAGTGGGATGCACCACGCTGGGGGGGGGGTATGGAGGAGCAGTGGGGCTAGGTGGGGTGAAGGGGAAAAGCAGGAGAGGACAGCAAGAGGGGGAGCACATAAAAAGCTGATGGGTGGGCAGCAGAGGCGACATGTAACCAGCCGCTGCCTGGCGCCTGCCCTCACTCACCAGCCACCGCAGCTTGCAACGCACAGCCAGTGCTGGCCAAAAACAGAACAGGAGGTGAGGTCCTGCTGCCTGAGAGCCGGCACGCAGTGGGGGCTGTGCTGTCGGACCAGCAGCGGGCCTCGAGCGCAGCAGCCTGGCACACCCACCCCCATCATCAGCCCCTGGACCCCCCCCCAACTTACTGCTGGTGGGCGGGTGGCTGGTAAGCAAGGATCTGACCAGTACCAGGACCCATCAGTACTGTTTGGGGAGGTGGGGGAGGCGGAAGACAGAAAATATGGGACAATTTGCCCTTTTTTAAGAAGAAGTAGGACACCTGCAGGAGTGCTTAAATATGGGAACTGTCCTTTTAAAAATGGGATGTCTGGTCACCCGAAACATGGGGAGGTAGGGAACGTAAATGGACTTTTGGGTGGCAGTAGGAAATAGTTGCCTTTTGGGGGGAAAATGAAGGGGTGAAGTTGTATGTAGCTCCTTGTCTGACATTCCTCAGTAGTGAGAACATTGCCACCATTCCCAAATGACACCTCTCCACCCTGAGCAATGATAGTGGGACCATGTGGCAAAAAGAATGACGATTCTTTTTCATCTGTGATAAATGTCACATGTGGAGCTGCAAAATACTTGGCAGCTATGACCCTTTCTTGCTGTTATGTGACTGTATGCCAGAAAGAAGCAACAAAAGAACAAATCCACTTCTACTTTTGCACATTCTCTTTAAAGTTACCGTGCAATGTGAGGGACTGTGGCTTGCAAATAGGCATCAGGGAGTGGCTGTCATGATCACACTGCCTTATCCCATACTGCTGGAGGGCTTTTACTCTGTTTGCTAGCCCATAATGAAGCTCATGCCACCACGTCTACGCTGCTATTATTACCCATTCTGGCTAGATAAAAGCTAACACATATGCCTACCTGTACTACAGTCACATCGTCACTTTTCAATGTAGACATATTCTAAAGTGCCAAACTCTTATACTATACTCAGATGACTAGATGAAAGCCAAGCAATTTGCTTCCCCTAATGTTAATTTTTAGTATCAAAATTTCATTTGAGTTTCTTTCAGCTTCAAAAGCAAGTAACTATCACCATCAGTAAAACTGGGATCTGAACCCATTAGTCTGGACAGACAGTTTCAAAAGAAATTTAAAATAAATCTCCCCCTAAACTCACCTCAAAAAGTCAGAATCCCACCATTTGAGAGAGAGTCAGGAAGTTTTTCCCTACACACAAAGAAAAAAGAAGTTAAAGCCTTACTATCTGCTCTTTAACTTATTTTTAAAAATGGTTTTTACTGTTGTTTGGCCTAGTGAGGCAACATGAGCGATGGGAAAGCCAGCTGGATTCTATTCTGCCTCATACATTTTCAACAAAATTATAAATTAAATTCCAACTGCCGAATTTTTTTGATAAGTGATGATAATAGGAGCAGAAAGAAACCCAGTTCATAAAACTGGCAATTAGAAAAACAAATAAATCTTTTGATTTAAAAAAAAAAGCAAGCAAGCTAGCCTGACTAATCTGACCTAGAACCTGAAAAATTAATTATCTAATTTAACTCCACTTTAATTATAAATCTAAAAATCCTATTTTATTTGTACAAGTATCCCCTAAATTTATGCTGTTTCCCTTTCCCTTTAGCCAATTAGAGAAGAATGAATGTTTAAAATTTCATATAAATATGTTCACTTTCTGATTTATACTGAGTATTCATAGATGCATCATAACTGGCACCTTCTCTCTTACACTGACAGTCATATAAGATTGGAGATTCAAATGAATGGCTCACTCAAAAGAAAAATCACTACAGATGTTCCTCAAAAACAACTAGGAAAAATTGTATCTTATCACTGGATTTTTTTTATCACTAAATTACCATCTGATTGATCGCACTGCAATTGTGATGCTTTCAGGTGCTATAACACAGTCAGTGTATAGTCTTCCACAACTATTTGCTCTTGCATCGCAATTGCAGGGTGACAGTCATCATGTGGGTCCTGGTAGTCCTGACCTGTCCCTCGACTGCCTTTCTGGCCATAAGAACCACTGCTGTTTTTGGCTGAGACTGTCTGGCCCCGGTAGATTTGAGCCTGATGCTCACATATGCCAAATTTGCTGAGCAGGATGAAGACATCCCTTCGGAAAGCCTTGGTGAAAATAGCATAGAGGAAGGGGTTGGCACAAGAATTGAGTGGGTAGAACAGCACTAGCAGGATCTTGGAATTACTGACTGTTATCAAGGGCTTGTTCATAATGGCAGATAAAGCATAGAATGAGATAGGTGCCATGCATAGAAAGTCAGTGAAAATCAACACAGCCATCCTTTTAGCAATTTTGGTGTCTTTGTCTCCAGACTTGTACTCAGGGTTTCGCACAGTTATATAGATTTTTATGTAGGAGGCGCAGATGATGATAAAGGCAATGATGTTCAAAATTAAAACAAAGACAACGTAGGCTTGAGCCAACAGTGTTTCAGTATCCATGGGCAGGCAGATACTGACTTTGATGTAGCTGCTGACTCCAACCAGTGGCAAGAGGGCGAGAAGAAAGCATGAGAGCCAACCACCCAGCATGATGACCAAAGCATGCCGAAGGCGAAGCTTCCTGTCTAGGCGCATAGCAAAGGTGATGGCATACCAGCGCTCCAGGGTGATCACAGTCAGTGTGTATACAGAAAGCTCACTGGCAAAGACAGTGAAAAACCCAGCTGTGTTGCAGCCAGGCCCAGTCTGCCAGTCTATGGCATGGTTGTAGTATTCTGACCTAGTGTAGAGATCCACCGAAGCAATCAGGAGAAGGTATAGTCCCATGCAGAAATCAGCAAAAGCCAGGTTGCACATCAGAAAACGTGGTACAGTCAACTTGTAATGGCTGGTGAGAAGGATGAAGAGGACAAAAATGTTACCCGGGATAGCCAGCAGGTTCACAAACCACACCACAATCCTTAGAAATTTATAGCCCATTATGTCTTCACAGGGATTAAACTCATCAGGCTCTGGAGTGCACACAATGTCTTCACTGCCACCACAGACAGTATAGTCATAATGGCTGTCAAACCCCTGGATGTTGTCCTCTTGAGGGTTCTTGAGCTCTTGGCCAAACCCAACATCTCCATCCCCATGCTCGTCAAAAAAAACGTAGTAGTGTGAGTTGCCATGAAAATCCCTGAATTTGGAGTTTTCAGCATACACTGTGTCAGTGTGGTCTGCATCCTCTTCTGCATAGTCTTGGTAAAAAGGGCCATTGAAGGTACTGATGGATCTTTTCTTATGAAAATTGTGACTGCTGGTCTGGTTACACATCATGTATTCCAGAATTCTGAAAGAGCACAGGGGTGAAATCATCACTGGAATTTGCCGTTCCGTTTTGTATACAACAGGTATGGCAAGGGAAACACTTTCATTTGAGTTTCTTTCAGCTTCAAAAGCAAGTAACTATCTGGCTGCCCCGTGTCATGATGATGGAGGAGAGGCCAGGCCAAATCTGAGTGGTGCTGCAATCTTACATGCCAGGTCAGAATAACCGGCAAGGGGAGCCAGGCTAAGCCCTGCAGGACAGGAGTCATAGGGATTGCCACTGCAGGGTTTTTTCATTTTACATGTTGTTTCTAGTTTTATTTTGTGTTATTCTGTAGTTGTGAAAAACATGGGGCTCTAATTATTACCTTGCTCCACAATGCAATGCTTCTATGTAGCCCCAAATAGTATTAGCAATGTTCTGACTACAAAAACACTCTGCAAATGTGTATTGAATTTGCTGACTGCTATCACCCTACACTTCCTTCAGTGTTTCTCATCCCAGCTGTCTCCCTCCCATTCACTGTCTTTCAGACTTTCACCTGATGCACTGGAGCTGCTTTTCTCAAAGGAGAATCTAATTTTGTTTCTTTCTGCCCATGTTTCTAATCTCTGTACATCCCTTTGTGGTAGTTCTCTGCCCTCAAAGATGTTTGAAACTCCTCCATGACCTAATATCATCTGTGAATTCCATTAATATACTATTTACGCCAATGTTTAAATATGATAGGTATCCTATAAAGTCTATAAATAGATATTATTTTCTTTTCATGTATCAGAGATTGGCCTGAGCAAGACCCTTTGCTCTGAACTTTGGAGAAGTTTGCATTTAAATCTAAACTTGAATTCTGAAATGACAGTCTCTCTCCAATTACAATAAAGTTTAAATTTTACTTATAGGAACATAAGTTTGCCAGACTGGATCAGATCTACAGTCCATCCACACTACAGGAAGGATGTGGATAAATTGGAAAGAGTACAACGAAGGGCAACGAAAATGATTAGGGGTCTAGAGCACATGACTTATGAGGAGAGGCTGAGGGAGCTGGGATTGTTTAGTCTGCAGAAGAGAAGAATGAGGGGGGATTTGATAGCTGCTTTCAACTACCTGAAAGGGGGTTTCAAAGAGGATGGCTCTAGACTGTTCTCAATGGTAGCAGATGACAGAACGAGGAGTAATGGTCTCAAGTTGCAATGGGGGAGGTTTAGATTGGATATTAGGAAAAACTTTTTCACTAAGAGGGTGGTGAAACACTGGAATGCGTTACCTAGGGAGGTGGTAGAATCTCCTTCCTTAGAGGTTTTAAAAAAGGGAAGAAGGAGGATCCTGGGAACTACAGGCCAGTCAGCCTCACCTCAGTCCCTGGAAAAATCATGGAGCAGGTCCTCAAAGAATCAATCCTGAAGCACTTAGAGGAGAGGAAAGTGATCAGGAACAGTCAGCATGGATTCACCAAGGGAAGGTCATGCCTGACTAATCTAATCGCCTTTTATGATGAGATTACTGGTTCTGTGGATGAAGGGAAAGCAGTGGATGTATTGTTTCTTGACTTTAGCAAAGCTTTTGACACGGTCTCCCACAGCATTCTTGTCAGCAAGTTAAGGAAGTATGGGCTGGATGAATGCACTATAAGGTGGGTAGAAAGCTGGCTAGATTGTCGGGCTCAACGGGTAGTGATCAATGGCTCCATGTCTAGTTGGCAGCCGGTGTCAAGTGGAGTGCCCCAGGGGTCGGTCCTGGGGCCCGTTTTGTTCAATATCTTCATAAATGATCTGGAGGATGGTGTGGATTGCACTCTCAGCAAATTTGCGGATGATACTAAACTGGGAGGAGTGGTAGATACGCTGGAGGGGAGGGATAGGATACAGAAGGACCTAGACAAATTGGAGGATTGGGCCAAAAGAAATCTAATGAGGTTCAATAAGGATAAGTGCAGGGTCCTGCACTTAGGATGGAAGAATCCAATGCACCGCTACAGACTAGGGACCGAATGGCTCGGCAGCAGTTCTGCGGAAAAGGACCTAGGGGTGACAGTGGACGAGAAGCTGGATATGAGTCAGCAGTGTGCCCTTGTTGCCAAGAAGGCCAATGGCATTTTGGGATGTATAAGTAGGGGCATAGCGAGCAGATCGAGGGACGTGATCGTTCCCCTCTATTCGACACTGGTGAGGCCTCATCTGGAGTACTGTGTCCAGTTTTGGGCCCCACACTACAGGAAGGATGTGGATAAATTGGAAAGAGTACAACGAAGGGCAACGAAAATGATTAGGGGTCTAGAGCACATGACTTATGAGGAGAGGCTGAGGGAGCTGGGATTGTTTAGTCTGCAGAAGAGAAGAATGAGGGGGGATTTGATAGCTGCTTTCAACTACCTGAAAGGGGGTTTCAAAGAGGATGGCTCTAGACTGTTCTCAATGGTAGCAGATGACAGAACGAGGAGTAATGGTCTCAAGTTGCAATGGGGGAGGTTTAGATTGGATATTAGGAAAAACTTTTTCACTAAGAGGGTGGTGAAACACTGGAATGCGTTACCTAGGGAGGTGGTAGAATCTCCTTCCTTAGAGGTTTTTAAGGTCAGGCTTGACAAAGCCCTGGCTGGGATGATTTAACTGGGACTTGGTCCTGCTTTGAGCAGGGGGTTGGACTAGATGACCTTCTGGGGTCCCTTCCAACCCTGATATTCTATGATTCTATGATTCTACTTCAGTACCCTGTCTCCAACTGTGGCCAGCACCTGTTGCTTCAGAAGAACAGGCAAGCAACCCTGCAGAAGATAATTATGGAATAACCTGGCCACAAAGAAAATGTCCTCCTCACCCTTTTGGTTAGAGTTAGAGTTAGTTAGAGGTTGGCTGAAGCACAAGGTTTTATGCCCCTTTCAAGACTTTTGTTTATTTTAAACTTACTTACTATACCAACTCTGGATATTGTTGTTATCTATACAAATATCTCATCCTGGGTTGAATCCTGCTCATCTCTTGGCCTCAAAATCTTGTGGCAATGAGTTCTACAAGCTAACTATGTATTGTGTGAAAAAGTATATCTTTTTATTAATTTGAAACCTGTCCCTCTGCTCTACTGTACAATTTCAAAAAATGGCTACAAAACCCATTAACTAGAATTATGATATTATTTATTATATATGAAAATATTAATTAATCCTTCTTTAATTATATGATTTATGATTTATTCGAAGTTGCTAACACTCACCCTTTGGTTTTCTTCCAGTTCTTAAAAGCACAGCAGTGGCTTGGATATGACAGGTCAGCTCGCATTAGATGAAGAAAAGTCTTTACAGGAGGTAGTTTCTTCAGTGTCCATGTATTTTTAGCCATCAGTTCTTTAAGGTTTTCCAATCCTTTTGTTGGAAGGGCAGCAACGCTGGTCCGGGAGACATCACTGCGTAAAGAAAGAATAAAACCTCAGCAAATGAAATGATTGGAGTGAGACATTTAAGATCTTCAAAGCACTTTAGGAGTTGCACAGAAAGCTGCAGCACAAAAAACAAAACTAAAACTAAAACACAACCAACAACACATGAGGGAGGTGAGGCAGGAGTTGGCATGCTGCCTGAAATGTGCCAACTGGGTATTACCAAACAGCATTCAGAGGGCACCCAGCATCATGATGCCACACAACTTGTCTGGCTGCATGAATGCACAATGAAAGTGCAGTGAATGGGATGAATGAATCACTTCAGGCAAAGAGCCCAGGGTATTATTTTTTGTTGTTTATTTTAATTAATGATTGCCTAGAGACACTGGGTACAACTTGTTTGAGATGACATAATCTCCCTAATTTATTCTTCGGTTTACAAACCTGAAAAATTGCTACAACTTTGAAAGAGCAAATCAGTGTGGCCTCTTTTTTTGTAATTTTAAAACTGGTTTTCTATTTCAAACACATTTTTGCATAGACAGTGTTGTGATTGCCATTGGTGGCCATCAGCTATGCTCTTCATAAGCCATGCAACAGAAGCTGTGCTCCAGCTTGCCTTTGTAATTGAAAATAAAGTCTTTAAAGATTCAATATCTGTGAGAACACGCTCATTTTGGAGAGACAACTGAAAACAGAAGCAGATATGATAGTATCATTTGCTCATCTAATTCACACTAATGTCCTCACTAATGTCCTGATTTTGCAAAGGCTTCAAGCACTCATTACTTTACACACTTGATTCTATTCATGCACATGAAGTTAAGAGCATACTGAAGTATCTGCAGAATTGATGCCATCATTTGCTGGGAGTTGCTGATGAGAGTTAGCTAGGTATAGCTATAATCTGAATTTGAATAGGACAGGGATCGGGAACCTTTGGCACTCGGTCCATCAGGGAAATCCGCTGGTGGGCCAGGACAGTTTGTTTATCTGCAGCATCTGCAGGTTCGGCCGACTGCAGCTCCCACTGGCCGCTGTTCACCATTCCAGGCCAATGGGGGCTGTGGGATGCGGTGTGGGCTGAGAGATGTGCTGGCCACCGCTTGATCTTCTCCCTGCTCCCTTTAACATTTCTGTATACCATTTTTCCATCCTCAAGGTTTTAAAACTGATTATTTTACTATCTCCTTAGGCAAACGATGAATGACAAAAACCTTTTAAAATAGGCTTTTAAGGCTCATAGTTCAAAACACACAAACATTCAATAAAAATGTAGATTTAAACACACAAAGTTTCTCCTTCTGCTATTTTCCCTCTAGCTTCTAGTGGTGCTTCTTGAACCATGCCAATTTAAGAGAAAACACTCTCATAGCTATAGCAACGTTCCTCACAAGCTCAACATCAGCTCATATTAAACCTGTATTACATTAAGAAAGATGGCAAATGTCAAGTATTGCTATTTCAAGAGTTTTATTAACAAAGAACATGATTCTAATCACGTAACAAAAGTGTGTTTTCTGTGCACTGTGTCCCCTAATTGACAGATAAAGAACTAATAATGAGCTTTTAGAAAAGACATGTGGTGCAAAGCAACATTGCAAAATGCATCTCTTTCCCCTTCGCTAAAAACCTGTGCCCTGAGCCCTCACAAAAGATTTGTGCAGATGTCATCACTGGGAGAAGAGTGAATGGATAAGCAAGACAATGCAACCCCATTCCCATCTGGCAATACCCTCCATAAGTGGCTCTCCATTGGGAAGAATGACCTTTTCTGTTTCTCCTTTTTGGATAAACAGTGGTGTTACTTTTAGCAGTTATCAGTAAAAGAACCACGCTCTTGGGATGTGCCTGCTCACTTGTTGTATCAACCAGGCAAGATACAAACAAGCTTCAACAGGACTTTATTTTCAAAGTGGAAACCTCTTTACTAAGCTGCTGCTGCACCCTCTGTAGCTCTCTCCCAGCCTCTCAACTTCTCCCCCCCCTTCCTGTTTCCTGTCCTTTCAGACTCCCAACAGCCAGTGCTCCCAATTCTAATAATTACAAGCAATATCTAAACACCACATTCCATCCTCTCTTAAGAAACTCTCCCAATTAAAATAAATATTATTGTTCTAACCACAGGAACAAATATGAAACAAGACACTATATTGTTGGCAGAAATATTACACTGAAAATATTGTAGATACTAAATAACATAGTCTCTAGTCCAGACAGGTGGTCTTCTGGGACTGACAGGCCATCTCTCAAGCCCCGGTTCCAGTGCAATGTCTTGTGGTGTTGGTACTATGGTGAAGTCATCCAATGCAGACTGGGTGTTGGCATAATCTCCTCTTGGTGCATAGACAGGTGCAAGATAAGAAGCATTCCCTACTCGCCTATCAGAAAGTCAATAGGTGTAAGGTCCCTTCTTCTCTATGATTTTAAGAGGAATTGTGAATTTATGGTCCCCTTTGTGTAAAATTCCAGATTTTCGTATTTTAACAAAGGAACCACACTCAAACTTTGGTTCCTTAGTACCCCACCGCTTGTCTGTGAAAGCCTAAGACTTTGCTTGGTTCTGTTCAACTGTTTTTCTCACCTCATCCTCGTTTGGGGCATCAGGTCGTGCCTTTAACAATCCAGCAATGTTCAGTTTAGTAGTCCTCTGTTTCCCATGCAGTAACTCTGCGGGGATCTTTGCGTTGTGGCATGTCGTGTAGCCCGGTATGCCTGCAAGAAATCAGTAATGAAGGTATCCACAATCGCCCTTCAAGTTTAGCTGTTTGCAAACTCTCTTTCAAACTTCTGTTAAACCATTCGATTTCCCCATTGGCTTGAGGGTGATATAGGGATGACCTTCTGTGTAAAATGTTCCTCTGTGCTAGAAAAGTTTCAAACTCCAGAGAAGTAAATTGACTACCATTATCTGAAACCAGTTCTTTGTGGTTACTTTCCCTGCTAAAAACTGGAGAGAGAAACTTAATTACTGTAGCAGAAGAGATTTGCTGTGTAAACACTACCTCAGGCCATTTACTGAAATAGTCTATTAAAGTGATGACATAACGGCAGTCAATTGGAGTAGTATCAAATGGTCCTACAATGTCAATCACCACTTTTTCCCATTCAGATTCAGGAAGAGGAACAGGCTGTAGTAGAAAGGTACATGTCACTGCTGTCTTATCACACATTTGGCAAGTGAGACAGGATTTTATGAGTGCTTCAGTTTGAGAGTCCAACCCTGGCCACCAATATAGATCCCGTAGTCGTTGTTTTGTTCGGACAATTCCTTGATGAGTATTGTGTGCCAGGTGTATGAGTTTTGATTGTAATTCTTCTGGCACAAGGAGCCGGTGTGTACCTCGTAGCACACAGCCATCAAACAAAGAAAGTTCATCACAAACTCTAAAATAAGGCAGCAAAATTGGGTCAAGGTTTTTAGGGTGACTGGGCCATCTCTTTGTCAGAAATTCCGGTAGTTTTTGTTGAATTGGACACGCTGAACAAGCAGCTTGAAATTCTTCTATTGTAACTGCAGTGAGAGTGCTTGTAATAAGCGCAACCACTACATCCTCATTCTCCGGTGAACCATCTGGTGAAGGTAAAGGCAGGCGAGAAAGGCAATCAGCGATGACATTTTGGTTTCCAGGCTTATATTCCAGTTCATAATTGAAAGAGAATAGTCTTGCAGACCATCGAGCAATATGGTATCCTGCTCTTCCCAGTCCTTTCGTGGTGAGCAGTGTCGTCAAAGGGCTGTGGTCTGTGTGCAACTTGAGCATGCGGCCCCACAGGTAAGTTCTCCATTTTTCAGTAGCCCCGACATAAGCAAGTGCTTCTTTTTTGACTGTAGAATATTTTCTCTCATTATTACTTAGTGTCCTTGAAGCAAATGCAACAGTCCTCTCCATGTTGTCCTCATGCAGTTGTGTGAGAACAGCCCCAAGTCCATAATCAGAAGCATCATTAGTTACAATTGTGGGCAATGCAGGACTGAATAGTGCAAGTACTGGACTATGTACAATCAAGTCTTTCACCGTTTCGAAAATAACTTGTGCATCCATTGTCCACACTAAGGTTGAACTTCTTTGTAGTAATTCCTGTAACAGTTCAATAACAGAAGCATAATTGGGAATGAATTTTGCATACCAGGAGGTAAGACCCAAGAAGGAATATAAGGTTTGCAAATCTGTTGGAGGAGAAGCATTTGAAATTGCCAGGATATGGTCTGGATCAGGTTTTAGTCCAGCCTGTGAGATTGTATGCCCCAGAAAAAATGGTTACTCACTTTCTCGTAACTGTTGTTCTTCAAGATGTGTTGCTCATGTCCATTCCAAGCAGGTGTGTGCATGTCGCATGCACGCCAGCCGGAAGATTTTTCCCCTAGCAGCGTCCGTAGGGTCGTCCTGGGTGCCCCCAGGGGTGGTGCCTTCATGGTGCCCAATATTGAGCCCCGCCGACCCCCCACCCCTTCAGTTCCTTCTTGCCGACCATTCCAACAGAGGGGTAGGAGGGTGGGTATTGGAATGGACATGAACAACACATCTCAAAGAACAACAGTTACGAGAAAGTGAGTAACCGTTTTTTCTTCTTCGAGTGATTGTTCATGTCCATTCCAAGCAGGTGATTCACAAGCTAGAGCTCAGGAGGTGGGGTCGGAGTTATCCACAGAAAAGCCGCATTGTCCCTGGACTGTTGTGTAATTGCATAGTGTGATGTAAATGTATGTATCAAGGACCACATGGCTGCCCTGCAGATTTCCTGAACAGGGACTTGTGCCAGGAATGCCACAGAGGAGGCCTGGGCCCTGGTAGAGTGAGCAGTTATCTGCGGAGCGGGCTCCTTTGCCAGGGTATAGCACTCCCTAATGCAGGACGTTATCCATGACAATATGCATTGAGATGATACTGGAAGGCCCTTCATTCTGTCTGCCATGGCTACGAAGAGTTGGACAGATTTCTGGAACAACTTAGTTCTCTCTATGTAGAAGGCTAAAGCCCTATGCATGTCCAGTGAGTGCAGCCTGCGCTCCCTATCGAAGGAGTGTGGTTTGAGTAGAGTCCAGGACCGCGCCTATGAACTCTATCCTCTGCACCGGGGACAAAGTCGATTTCTCCTCGTTCAGGAGGAGACCTAAGTCGAGAAAGGTCCTCCTTATAAACTCAACCTGAGCCTCCACCTGGGCCCTCGAGCAACCCTTGATCAGCCAGTCATCGAGGTATGGGAAAACCTGTATTTGGTGCTTGTGCAGGAATGCCACAACGGCTGCCATGCATTTTGTGAATACTCGAGGGGTGGTCAACAGTCCGAACGGGAGGACTGCAAACTGGTAGTGGCCTGTGTTCACTACGAATCTGAGGTAGCGTCTGTGATATGGGACTATTGTGATATGAAAATACGCATCCTTCAATTCGAGGGCGGCGTACCAGTCTCCTGGATCCAGTGAGGGGATAATGGAGGTTAGCGAGACCATGCGAAACTTGAGTTTCTTTATGTACTTGTTGAGTTGTTGCAGGTCCAGTATGGGTCTGAGGCCCCCCTTGGCCTTCAGTATTAAGAAGTACTGGGAGTAAAAACCCTTGCCCCTTAGCTCCTGAGGAACCTCTTCCACTGCCCCTACCGACAGGAGGGACTGCACCTCTTGACACAGAAGTTGCTCATGAGAGGGGTCCCTGAGAGGGATGGGGAAGGAGGTGGGGGGGGGGAGAGTAAAGAATTGGATGAAATATCCCCTCTCTACCATGCACAGCACCAAGTGGTCCAAAATAATTTGAGACCAGGCACGGTAGAAAGGGGATAGACAGGATGAGAAAGTAAGATGGGAAGGATCCAAAGGCCGAACTGGCAAGATGTCCTCGACCGTACCCTCAAAAGGGTGGTCTAGAGCCCTGTGGGGCCCTAGGCTGGCCCAAGTTTTGCCCAGAGGGGGGACAGTGCCTCCTCCGAGTGCTCCTGTTCCGCCTACATGGAGTGTCCTATCAGTTCTGGGGTTGATAAGGACGAGAAGCAGGTTGAAGCCTAAACTGTCTGCTCTGGGTAGCGGGCATGTGAAGCCCCAGCCAACGAAGGGTAGCCCTCGAGTCCTTCAAGCTGGGAAGTCTCTTATCCGTCTTCTCAGAGAAGAGAGCTACACCTTCGAAGGGAAGGTCTTGAATGGTCTGTTGGACCTCGTGGGAAAGACCAGAGACCTGTAGCCAGGAGCCTCTCCTCATAACCACCCCGTGTCCAAAGTGCGAGAGGCCGCATCCGCTGCGTCCAGGGCCGCTTGTAAAGGGGCTGGGGAGACCAACTTCTCCTCCTCCACGAGCACAGAGAACTCCCCCCGAGCTTTCTGGGGCAGAAGCTCCGTGAATTTTGCCATGGATGAACAGGTGTTATGTCCCTAGCGGCTTACTATGGCCTGTTGGTTGGCTATACAAAGCTATAGACCTGCTGTGGAGTAGACCTTCCGGACAAACAGGTCCAGTTTCTTGGCATCCCTGTTTTTAGAAGTGGAGCCTTGAAACCTCTGATGTTCTCTCTGATTGGCCGGGTAGACCACCAGAGTCCGGAGGAGGGTGGGTATAAATATGTTCATACCCTTTAGAGGGAACAAAGTAGTGGCGCTCAGATTTCTTGGCGTAGGTGCCAGAGAAGCAGGGGTTTGCCAGAAGTTCTTAGATATTTCAGTTATTGACTTGATAAATGGCAATGCAACCCTGGATGGGCCGGAGGGAGCCAGGATGTCTATAACCGAGGCTAAGTCTTCTTCTACCTCCTCTGCCTGAATCCCCATGCTTTGGGAGGCCCTCTTCAAAAGCTGTTGAAGAACCCGGTTGTCCTCCAAAGCTGGGGCTGGTGAAGTCCCTGCAACCGCTTCATCAGGTGAAGACAAGGAAGAGAGAACCGGAGGTGGACCCAGTTCACTGCCTTCAGCCCCCCTGGGGTCCCTCAGCATGCGGTACTTGGTCTGAGGAACCAGCGCCAATGAAGAACTCTGCATCGCAGCTGGTGTCTGGGCAGGTAAAACTGGTGGGACCGAGACTGTTGAGGTTGGTAGGGATGGAGCTGAGGCTTCCACTGGTGCCGTCAGTTGGGGAGCTGGTGCCGGTTCCAGCTGAGGCATCGGTGCCGAAATCAAATGAGTCGGTGGGGCCACTCTGGTCGAGGGTGGCGCTGCCATCGTCGTCGGTGCTGACTGTGGCACAAACAACGCCGAGGACACCGACACAGTTCTGGAGCGCAGACCATGGACTTGACCCTGGCTCTGATGGTACGCCCAGGGTGTCCAAAAGGGCACTGAGCAGGTGGTTGCCATTGTTATTGCCATGGTGCCGGGTACAGTTGGTGACTGCACTGGGACCGGGATCTTCTGCTGCGCGATTTGCTCTATCAAGCCGAGTCTACCTCCGACTCTGAGGTCTCTGAATAAGAAGACCATGGAGGAGCAACGTAGGTCACCAACGAATGACAACTCAACGCCGGGGAGTGGCGCGCTTCCTGCGTCTGTGCGGGCGACGCCAGAGATGGAGACCGATGAGCCATCATGGTTGGCTTGCCCCTGGAGTGAAACAGGTGCCATGTGGTCGCCAGAGACTTGTCCCTCCTTCGGGGGGAGGCCAGCACCGGGAGGCGCATCAGGTCCATTGCCGACTCGAACGCCTCGGCGTTGATGGTGGTTGTATGTCCACCAGATGGTCCGGGGACCGAGGAGGGTTCGGACTCGACTGGACTCCGGCCAGGGCAGGAGTCGACGAGACCCTGGGTGGAAGTGAAGTGGACGTGGTCTGTGCCGAGCCACTTGCGGAAGACATTGGGCCTTTAGGCTTCAGGGGGTGTGATCGGCCCCTCACCGGCCTCTTCTTCTTTACCGGCACCGGAGATGGAGAACAGTGCTGAACTGATGCCGACACCCTATGTCCCGAAGAGTGACGGTGCCGGTGGGCTTTAGAGTCCTTAGTTTGGCCCGATTCACGCGCCTTTGGCACTGGAGCGCTGCACACCGAAGAGGATGTGCTCGGTGCTGGGTCGTTGGGTCCCAGGTCAGATTGCGGTCTCAGAACCGCCTCCATGAGCAGGAGTTTCAATCTCTGCTCTCTGTCCTTAAGGGTTCTTGGGCAGAAGCCCTTGCAAATGCGGCACTTGTCCTTTTGGTGAGTCTCACCAAGGCACCACAGGCAGGACGAATGAGGATCACTCTTGGGCATAAACTTGCCACAGGACTCACAGAGTTTAAATCCCGGAGACCCGGGCATACCCCCAGAGGGGAAACTAACTATCTACCAAACATTACTAACTATGTGATAAGTACAACTTTAGAGAAAAACTATTTACACTAAGAACAAAGACACTGCTAAGGCATTTGCTGCAAGAGCGAGCAAAGTTCCAGCTAGCCATCCAGGTGGTAAGAAGGAACTAAGGGGATGGGGGGTCAGCAGGGCTCAATATTGGGTGCCATGAAGGCGCCACCCCAGGGGATGCCCAGACACTGCTAGGGAAAAAATCTTCTGGCTGGCGTGCATGTGGCGCGCACACACCTGCTTGGAATGATCATGAACAATCACTCAAAGAAGAAAGGAGAGTTCAGTTTGTCTAAATTTGCATTTGGACCTACTGAGCTGGAGGCCTGCTGTGTTGATGCAGTTTAGTACAGACTGCAGGTTATCATCATGCTCCTCAGAAGTATTTCCAAACACTATAATATCATCCAGATAGCACTGAACTCCATGTTGATTCTTCAGAATCAATGACATCATTTTTTGAAAGGCACTTGGGGCAGATGTGAGACCATATGGAACACGTTTAAAACAGAATAGTCCCTCATGTGTAATAAATGCTGTGAGGTCTCTGCTATCTTCATGCAACATAACCTGGTGGTATGCGCTCTACAAATCAAGAGCAGAAAACACCTTGCTCCACGGAGTTCTGCAAATACTTCTTCTATGTGAGGAAGAGGATGGCTGTTAATAACAATAGCTTTATTTGGCTCCCTTAAGTCCACACAAAGGTGAACGCCTCCACCCTTCTTCTGCGTCACTACTATAGATGAAACCCATTCTGAGGAGTCGATCTCTTCAATAATGTTCTTTTGAACAAGTTTTCTAAGTTCCTCTGAAACAGCTTCTCTGACTGAAAATGGTAAGTGCCATAATTTCTGTCATATAGGCATCACATTATTCCGCATTTTAACTTTATGCAGAAACCCATATAGTAGCCGAGTTTCTCCTCAACCTGGTGGTGGGTCCCAGCTGAAACTGGTGTGTGTGCCACAAGAGTGCTTTGCTGAGGAAGATCACTTTGTCCATTAACTACCCTGAGATTTAAAGCAGCCAATAAATCTCTGCCAAGGATAGGAGTGCCTTTATGGACAATGTAGAACTCTGCAGTTACACAGCAATCACCAAAAGTAATTATTACTGGCAGGCAGCCATGTACAGGAATATGGTTTTTCAAATAGCACACCAAGTGAAGTTTGGGTTCAGTAAGAGGCACATCTTTAAAGTAATGCAGATAGATGGAAACAGGTAGTATAGATACTGCTGAGTCAGTGTCCAACATTAGCTGAATAGAGTGTGATTTGCCTGAGGGTATGGCGGAAACGTTTACAGTGCACTTTATCTGTTCTGGAATATGTGCAGTAGTGATTTTGTCCACGCTCAGCACAGTAACATCTGGTATTGTAACTGCATGCACCTGTTGATTGAACTGGCTATTGCGATATAGTTTAGCAAAATGTCCAATCTTTTTGCAATGATTGCACTGAGCTACTTTTGCCGGACATCCTATGTAGCTTGCAAGGTGTTGTGGGGATCCACAGCGAAAGCATGCTTTTACTATATTTTGAATTTGCTGATTCGGTGGTTTTTCATTAGTTTTCCTCTTGCAGTGTGTGTCTGTAGTGGTAGTGAACTTTTCTGCAAAGGAGTCAGAGCCTGGACTGTGCCTCCTGTACCCATGCTCATTATTTTGGTTTCAGCTGTAGCTGACTCAATCTGAGTAGCAATGGTTATTGCTTTTTCTAGGGTAAGTTGTGGTTCTAGAAGTAAGCGTTCTCTTACATGAAGCATGGTTGTTTTCTCAATGAGCTGGTCTCTAATAATCTCATCTGCCATATTCCCAAAGTCACAAATTACAATTTGACTCCTCAGGGAAGCAATATACTGCATTATAGTTTCCCCTGGTTTCTGCTCACGCTGGCAAAATCTGTAGTGATTAGCTACTACATTCACTTTGGGCACAAAAAAATTCTTTAATGCAGAGTGCAGTCTCAGAGGAAAAGTGTAAAATATATGCTGCCCTTCTGCTCCATGGCAGTGGATTAGCAGAGCATGCTTTCTTACTTCAGAAATCTCTGTAGCACTGATTGCAAGCAGATAAGTCTCAAACATATGGATCCAGGTAGCAAAAGCAATTGGAGGCTCACCTGGGCTTTGCAGAAAGGGTGCAGGTGGGTTCAGAGGCAGAAGATCCATCCTCACCACCAAAATGTTGTATCAACCAGGCAAGGTACTAACCGCAAGGTACTAACAAGCTTCAACAGGACTTTATTTTTAAAGTGGAAACCTCTTTACCAAGCTGCTGCTGCACCCCTTGTAGCTCTCTCCCAGCCTCTCAACTCCTCCCCCTCCTTCCTGTTTCCTGTCCTTTCAGACTCCCAACAGCCAGTGCTCTCAATTCTAATAATTACAACCAACATCTAAACACCACATCACTCCACACAAGCTAGTAACTATATGGAAAGGTCTAACCAGTGAGGAGCCACATAACTCCTCCCTCAAGCCATGGGATGCTCCATGTGAGTCTATATAAGGAAGCATGTCCCCCTTGCCCACCCTCATTTCCATAATGGGGATTCCCCACTCTCCTCAGGAAAGTGAAGATTAATAGATCCCACTGTATTCAGGAAGATTAACAGATCAGGAAGATTAATAGATCCCACTGTATTCAGTCTAATTTCACATCATTCCTCGGGATTATAACCCTGTACACCACCCTACCCAATGTTTTTCTATTCTCAGAGACAGAAAAAGGAAATCATTACAAAAGAGGGGAAAAAACTTCTTGGGATTATGTACAGGAAAACAGAGATTTTAATTGTGAATGTTACCTTGGGCAGACAAAGGTCACCAATTTTTTTTTAACAGAACAACAAAATTAATACAGAATCACTATACTCTCCAGAGGCTGCAGAAATGTATAAGAAAATAAGAGCTGGAAAGAGAAAAGCACAATAAAAGTGGATACCTAATGAAAACACAAACAAAACGTATCTTTGTAAAAAGCAATATATACAAATCTGAGGTGCCTATTAATGAAAAATGTTGCATAAGAAAATAAACATTATTGCCTATGTTTACTTTTGAGATTCCTAGAGGAGAAACATATATTTCTATGGGAAACATACAATCTCATTTGTCACTTTGCACAAAGTAACTAACCAGGTTTCCCCACCTAAAATATAAGAGGAGTGGGGAAAAGCTGTAGCAGAGAGATTGAAGAACTAGGGCAGTGCTTGCTGATAAACACATTGATTTAATGTTAGGTTATTAAATTATATCATTAAGTTACTCAGACAACAAAGATGAAGAACATAGTCATATTAGTTTTAAAGTGAGAGAGAAAGAGAGGGGAAACCTCAAAAGGTTTGGAGTCTAGAGACATATAAGCATCCCAAGCTTTGGATGCTGATAGGAATCTTAAATCTGAGTCTGCAAAATTGGGCTGGAAAGCTCATGAAAGCAGACTCTTACGAGATTTCAGGCCCTTTAAGCTCTCATCCCTGCCTCCAAGAACAATATAATGATTGATGGGAAAGGAAGTGGGGAATGCTGGTGGCTAAGGGCAATATATCTCAATATCCATTATATGTTTTCAAACCAAGGAGAAATAATTTTCTACTAAAAACTGAAACTTCCAGTCAATATAATTTAATTTTGTTGGGTGTTTGGGAATTTAGAGTAATTGTGAAAGTAATTATGTAAGAATACATTAATTTTGATATGCTTATAACAAAGTAAGAAGAATCTCCATTAAAAAAAATCACTACAAATGCAAAAGAGAAGACTGGAATACCAAAAGCCAAGGAAGTAAAAGTAAATAAAATAGAAAATGAGATTTTAGAAGTACCAAACAATATAGAACCATAGAAACGTAGGGCTGAGAGGGACCTCAAGAAGTCATGAAGTCCTGTCCCCTGTGCTGAGGCAAGACCAAGTAAACCTAGACCATCACTGACAAGTGTTTGTTTAACCTGTTCTTAAAAACCTCCAATGACTGGGATTCTGCAACCTCCCTTGGAAGCCTATTCCAAAACGAAACCCTCGTAGTTAGAAAGTTTTCCCTAATATCTAACCTAAATCTCACTTGCTGAAGATTAAGCATGTTATTTCTTGTCCTACTTTCAGTGAACATGGAGGACAATCGATCATAGTCCTATTTATAACAGCCCTTAACATATTTGAAGACTGTTATCAGGTTCTCCCCCGAGTCTTCCTTTCTCAAGACTAAACATGCCATTTTTTTAACCTTTCCTCATAGCTCAGGTTTTCTAAACATTTTATCATTTTTCTTGCTCTCGTCTGGACCCTCTCCACATCTTTCCTAAAGTGTGGTGCCCAGAACTGGACACAGTAGTCCAGCTAAGGTCTAAAGATGGCCACATAGAGTGGGAAAATTTCCTGCCATTTAACCATAAAATGAAGGGGGTGTGGGAAAACATCAAACTCAAATTACATTCATAAATCATTTCATTTAATAAGGGAGATTAGTCCTTCACTCTTTATTCCTCAGTCTTTCCATCTGCTTTAAATTAGGCTTTGTTTCCTGCACTGACCTTAAGCACATTTTTACACATGATGAAGCTTAGACAATCTCAAAACATTTTTGTGGGATTACAACACAGCTGGGATTCACAGTTTGCTTTAGTCAAATAATGAAAGAGACATTAAAATTGAAATAGTTTGCATTATCTAAAATTTTATGGTTCACCACAAAGCTGCTTTCACTGCAAATACTGGATCTGGTGTATAAGGAGTGGAATAAAACCAATTTTTGCTGAACTCCCTCACATGTGCATATTACCAAGGGGTGTTATTTCTAGGTTCAGAGTTGCAGCAAAAAGGCCAGGAAATGTGGGGGAATGTGTACTGTTTATGCTGTACCTGTTTTGTGGATAAACAGGTGTCTTCATTCTCCAGGGCTGTCAATCTACCATCTTTCACCAGCAGTAAACTTATGTCAAACACCTAATTCTGAAGGCTAACATTACAGAATTTTCAGAGTAAATTTATGGTGATCTTCCTGACAGGATATACAGAAGGCAGGGTGATGGGTTTTGCCCTGTTTCATTACTGCTCAATCCTAGTTTCAGAGACTACTACAAAAAATGTTTTAGAAAGTGATTGGTACTTACACTGCTGACAATGTCTAGAAAGGTGATGAGATGCGACTGCTGCTACTTATTTGATTTGTTTCCATTAAAATATAGTCTATATCTGCAAATCATGTACACTGCTAGTCTATGGAAAAAATACTCAATTTGAGTCACCCCATTTTTGCCCTTCATTTATAGACTTGTAGATTTCAAGGCCAGAAGGGGCCATTGTGATTATAGTCTGATCTTCTGCACATCACAAGCCACAGAACCTCACCCATCCACTCCTATAATAGACCCATAACCTGTGGCTGAATTACTGAAATCCTCAAATCATGATTTAAACACTTCAAATGACAGAGAATCCACCATTTCCTCTAATTTAAGTGTCCCAAGCTGCAGAGGAAGATGAAACCTCCCCAGGGTCTATGCCAATCTGACCTAGGGGAAAATTCCTTCCCGATTCCAAATATGATGATCAGCTAGACTCTGAGCATGTTTGCAAGACCCATCATAGAGACACTGGGGAAAGAATTGCCTCTAGTAAGGTAGAGTCTTCCGCGTATAGTGTCCCTTTTCTGACTTTAGCAAAGCTTTTGATACAGTCTCCCACAGTATTCTTGCCAGCAAGTTAAAGAAGTATGGGCCAGATAAATGGACTATAAGGTGGATAGAAAGCTGGCTGGATCATCGGGCTCAACGGGAAGTGATCAATGGCTCCATGTCTAGTTGGCAGCCGGTATCAAGTGGAGTGCCCCAAAGGTCGGTCCTCAGGCCGGTTTTGTTCAATATCTTCATTAATGATCTGGAGGATGGCGTGGATTGCACCCTCAGCAAGTTTGCAGATGACGCTAAACTGGGAAGAGTGGTAGATACAGTGGAGGGTAGGGATAGGTTACAGAGGGACCTAGACAAATTAGAGGATTGGGCCAAAAGAAATCTGATGAGGTTCAACAAGGACAAGTGCAGAGTTCTGCACTTAGGACGGAAAAATCCCATGCATTGATACAGACTGGAGACTGAATGGCTAGGCAGCAGTTCTGCAGAAAAGGACCTAGGGGTTACAGTGGACGAGAAGTTGGATGTGAGTCAATAGTGTGCCCTTGCTGCTAAGAAGGCTAATGGCATTTTGGGTTGTATAAGTAGGAGCACTGCTGGAGTACTGTGTCCAGTTTTGTGGCCCACACTACAAGAAGGATTTGGAAAACGTCCAGCGGAGGGCAACAAAAATGATTAGGGGGCAGGAACACATCACTTATGAGGCGAAGCTGAGGAAACTGGGATTATTTAGTCTGTAGAAGAGAAGAATGGGGCGGGGGATTGATAGCTGCTTTCAACTACCTGAAAGGGATTTCCAAAGAGGATGGATCTAGACTGTTCTCAGTGGTAGCAGATGACTGAACAAGGAGTAATGGTCTCAAGTTGCAGTGGGGGAGGTTTAGGTTGGATATTAGGAAAAAAAAATTCACTAGGAGGGTGGTGAAGCACTGGAATGGGTTACGTAGGGAGATGGTAGAATCTCCTTCCTTAGAGGTTTTTAAGGTCAGGCTTGACAAAGCCCAGGCTGGGATGATTTTGAAGGGGATTGGTCCTGCTTTGAGCAGGGGGTTGCACTAGATAACCTCCTGAGTTCCCTTCCTATCCTGATATTCTATGATTCTGGCTGTTGGAGATATTTGTTAATAGCAGTTCACAGATGGGCCCGTATGCCATTGTAGGCACTCTCATCATACCAGCCCATCCACATACTTATCAAGCTCAGCCTTGAAACCAGTTGGGTTTTTTGCCCTCACTGCTCCCCTTGAAAGCCTGTTCCAACCCTTCACTCCTCTGATGGTGTAACGATGCTGGTTCTGGTGGGATCCAACTGAGAGTGCTAATTCAGGACAAATTGCTTAAAGTAGGGCAGTTAAAGATCTAGGCTGGGATTTCTATGCACACCAAGGCAAACCAAACCAGCCAGACAGAGAAGACTTTGGTTTTACCCCACTGGCTAACCACAAGTCACACAAGCAATTCCCTTAGACACTCCAGTTTCCCAGTGTCACCACCAGTGTCACTTGTTATGGGAACAAATGGTTATGAAAACCAATACCCCAGTAAAAGAAAAAGGGTTCTCTCAATCCCAAAGAACCAAGCCCCAGACCCAGGTCAATATATAAATCAGATCTTACCCACAAATCACGCTGTTGTCAATCCTTTAGAATCTAAAATCTAAAGGTTTATTCATAAAAGAAAAAAGATATAGATGAGAGCTAGAATTGGTTAAATGGAATCAATTACATACAGTAATGGCAAAGTTCTTGGTTCAGGCTTGCAGCAGTGATGGAATAAACTGCAGGTTCAAATCAAGTCTCTGGAGAACATCCACAGCTGGGATGGGTCTTTCAGTCCTTTGTTTAGAGCTTCCGTTTGTAGCAAAGTCCCTCCAGAGGTAAGAAGCAGGATTGAAGACCAGATGGAGGAGCTGCAGCAGCTTTTTTTATTCTCTTGACAAGTGGTCTTTCTTTCTTTGTTCCAAAGACAAGCTGTCCATCACATGGCCTGGAAAAACCTCGGAGTTCTGTCCATAGGCATGTCTCTGCATACCTTGCTGAGTCACAAGATATGTCCGTCTTCTCTCAATAGGTCCTTAATGGGCCATCAAGCAAGCTAGGCAGAGCTGACACCAACTTCTCTGAGGTGTCACCCAGAAGCATAGCACAAGTTTGAAATACAGATAGTACAGAGCCAATACTTATATCTTTAAATACAAAAATGATACATGCATCTCCCCTTTCTCTGTATGGGGGAGTGAAGGGGAGAGGGAATATAGGATTTGGAAGGTGGGGAAGCAGCCTCATAGGCTATGAGCTGCAGACAGCTGCTTCCCTGCCTTTGAGATCCTATATACAGTACACATGCACATGCATTCAGACGCTCCTCCTGAGAGGCACTGTGAGATAGCTTGCTGCTGCGGATGCGGTCCAGATACAGATAAACGAGGGAGTGTGGATCGGATACAAGTTGCTTCTTGCGGACACAGATCATATGAAGATCCACTTTTTTATATCCACGCAGGGCTCTACCAATTGTGTAAGGGTTACAGAAGGCCCTGAAGTTGTTACCCACAAATTAAACTTGACTGAACATCCTGCATTCCCAAAGTAGTTCATACGTGCCAGCAAATCCAAGGTCCACATCACAGAAAAATGCTGTCAACTTTTAAAACAAGAAACTGGATTAGGAATAAACAGCAGATGGTACATTTATGATCACTTATCATGGCTCCTCTGTCTTCTTTCCTGAAGAAGCTATTCTGCCTTGTGCAATGTCTATTTAGCACCGCCTCCATCTTTTGGTGGCAATGTTATTATAATCTGTCTACTGCACACATGCACAGTTTCTAAAGGAAGATGGAAAGCTGGCTGATTTGATTGAAAGACTCAAAACACATGCCAGTGTCCTATGGATTTGTGACAGTGGGTCAGCACAATAGACTACGGAAAATGATGACAACTTCCAGTCACTTTGAGAACAAATCTAACCTGAAAACACAGGAGGAAAAGAAATGTCTTTTTAAATGCCCTGAATTCTACTTTTCCACTATTGGTAACCGCAACTCTACATTAATGTGATATCTATAAAATGCTATCTATCGGCAGCCTCAGTGATTTGATTGTTTATATAGGTATGTATTTTGACATGCTTAGGTCAACATATTAGACCAATATCTTTTTAGATGTCTATTAAATACACACAAAATATTCTGCCTAATATTCCCTTCCCCGTCCATGAAACCATTTTGTAAATAATTTTCTGTCCTGTAAATGTATTTGGGAAACCTTGTGCATTTAAAGGGATAGATCTCTAGCTGCACAGACACTGCCATTGCAAACTGCAGCAGTGAGAATAGACTAAGAATATCAGCTAAGAAAAACAGTCTTCTACCATTTGAGATGAAGGAAGATCTCTTTTAGCTCTCAGTTAAAATATAGGTTTTATGTTCCATAAGCAGTCAGCAAAAAGAGGGAAACAACATAAGCAGACTGATAGAGAGACTCCCTACTTAATAAATTGCAGTACTGAGGCAAAAATCAAATTCTGCTGTAAGAAAAAGACTAATATTAAAGAATAAATACCCAAAAGTGTTAAACTACAACTGGAAGGTTTTATTTTTTAAACTGATGTGCTTTCTGGCTTTTTGTCTTGATTCCCCTGTTCCATATTCCACCTCCCTTTCTGAACTCGTGGTCACCATCAAGGAACCTTCTGATACAGGACTGAGGCCTCACATGTCAATACCATTTTATGGTTAATCAGATAGGGGTATGTTACTGCAAAGCTGTTACCCTGCCTGTTTTTCTGGCATCAGTCACATTCAGAGAGAAAGATCATGCCTCCTACAACCTGAATTACCTAGTCTAGCTGGGAGGATTCTTACTGATCCTTAAGTAACCTGGTAGCCCAAACATCATTTTGATGCAATGTCACTGAATATGACACACAAGTTGTCCTGTCAGATAGAGAGTGAATCTGGCAACCTCATTTGGAGTGATTTGTGTGGCTGGCATCACTGCCATGATCACCAACAGGCTAAACCCGCAATTCAGCTGCTATGCCTGGAGGACGGAATTTCAGCACCACCATTGTCCCCAGGATATCATCCATCCTCTACATTAAGGACTGGACAGATTTCCTTCTGAGTCTATCAAACCCTCTCCTTAAACCTAAACTGTAGAGAAAACAAAGCATTGGGGTTGTATCCATTCATTTGTATAGAAAAAATCTGTCATGCATTCTTCAAACTTTTTTCCTGTTTTTTACTTTAGAAATAGCAAGAATATCAAACCTTGTCTTCCTTGCTTTTAATGGTAGTCTGTTTGGAGGACCAGAAAACTGGACTGGGAGCCAAATTAAATAGGGAGTAACAAAAACAGCAGCAGCAGCAACAAAATAATTTTAAGAGTTGACTAAAAATCCCTTCCCATCTCAGTTTCCATTTCCTTATTACTTATACTATTACAATCCTACTAGTTCTCCAGTTATACAGTGTCTTTCAGGAGAAAGAAGGTAATCAGGAGTTGTATTTCTAATGTAAAACATTAACTTCTAAAACTTCTTTCAGCCCTTCTTTAATCATCATAGAGTATCAAAAATAAATATATTTCTAAAAGGCACAAACCCAACTATTTCCTTTTTACAGATGACTTTTAATCAACTAAAGCAGAGATGGGCAAACTACGGCCCACGGGCCACATCCGGCCCATGGGACCATCCTGCTCACCCCCTGAGCTCCTGGCCCTGAAGGCTGTCCCCGGCCCCTCCCCTGCAGCCTCCTCCCCTGCAGCCACACCATCACGCGGGCAGCACTGGATGGCAGGGCTGTGCGCTTATGCAGGGCAGCACGACAGCGTGTCTGGCTGCGGCCGGGTGGTGCGGCTGCCAGACATGCTGCTCTGAGTGGCATGGTAAGCGGGCTGGGGCCTAAGGGTTGGATAAGGGGCAGGGATCCCAGGGGGAAGTCAGGGGACAGGGAGCAGTTGGATGGGGAGAGGTTCCGGGGGGGTCCTGAGGACAGGAGGTGGGGTGGGGGGTTGGATATGCGTGGGAGTCTGGGAGGCCTGTCAGGGGGTGGGGGTGTGGATAGGGGTTGGGGCAGTCGGGGACAGGGAGTGGGGGGGTGGGGTCCCAGGAGGGGGCAGTCAGGGGACAAGGAGCAGGGAGAGTTGGATGGGTCAGGAGTTCTGAGGGGGGCAGTCAGGGGGCGGAAAATGGGTGGGGGCAGGCTGTTTGGGGAGGCACAGCCTTCCCTACCCGGCCCTCCATACAGTTTGGAACCCCGATGTGGCCCTCAGGCCAAAAAGTTTGCCCACACCTGAACTAAAGGAATAGCTAAGGTATGTACTTCTGCCATTGTCTAAACCCCAAGAAACAAAAGACCAAGAAAGACTGTGAATCAAACCCAAACCCAAGTATCTTGCAACACAGAGCATTAACCCTAGGTAATATAGTCAGTTCCAGAGTAACAGTTTTTATCATCAATGTTATTGTGTAACACCCCCACTCTTGTTTTCATATCACCCCCACTCTTGTTTTCTGTTGATAGTCCTGAGGATGGTGCAGTGCTAATGAACACCACTTTTAAAATGTTCTCCACCCTTTTGTCCTACTCACAGCAGGGTTGGTCCACTATGCACGCCCCAAAATGCATCTTCTTCAATAACTTTCAGGTATTTGTTCTTGTGCAGGTAGCTGCAGAGAGAAAATGCACAATTATCTGATGATAAAATTATGTATCTCCCATGAGCTACCATATGTAAAGAGGAATATGAACACCCCAGTGAAAAAGAACAAGACTAGAACCTATAGGAACCCTGAGTTACCACATGGGCCATTTTTTTTCATGCTTTAAATAAATTTGACAAACAGCCAGCAGCTTAGTGGCTGTCAGTCCAATTCCTAATGGTACAAGTGTCCACATCACAAAAACTACCTCCTCAAGTGGCAACCCCAGTAGAGGCAACCAAGACTGAATAAGTTATGGATAATGAACATCCTACCTAAACCTTAAGGATGGTCTCTCCAGAGCAGGGTTGAGGCATATTAGCTAAGTAACATGGAGGAAACTTGCCTTGCCACTGCACATATCATACCTATTCTGTGCAGACCAATTCTGTACAGGATTTTAGTCTTTGGTATGGTCAATTGACACCTTTCTCTGTTGTTTAAAAACTAGAAAAAGAACCTCTGTCACTGCTCATTGAATTTTACCTGTAACTTACGAGTTCATTTTCTTCTCCCATATTATTTATACTCTACCGTGCAGTATTTGAGGCAGAGCTACAGTCACACCTTCATCTAGAGATAGTTACACATTGTGTAACTGACTGTATATATTGGTATTCTTTCACTTACTTATAAAAGGAGTCCCTCTTTAAAAATAAAAATTAAATATACATGTTTTCATTGTTATTGTTATTCTGTCTTTATTCACAAATATTTTTAAGGTTACCTGGTCTTAATTCAAAATTATACCTATTCCACTTCTCTTCAGTTATGATAAGGAACGTGAGGAGGAGGAGGAAGGGGGTGGGGGGGAAGAGGACTGGGCTTTGAGAAACAACCACTTCTTTTTAGCTGTGAATGAGGATGGAAGGAGGGGCAACCAGGCCACAGGGAGCCACCACCATCTGGGGAGAGGAGGCGACATAATGCTTCCTCCCACCTAGTTTTACTAGGAGAAGAAAAGACATGAGTGTGAGGGATAGAAGGAGTTTTAAGTCCAGTAAAAAGCATTACCGTTCACCTGTTGAACCACATTTTTAAAAGTGGCCTCTGCATCTGTATGTCCATCTTATCCAATCAACATTTTAAGTACTATCAGTTATTTTGCTTTGTATAAAATGAGCCCAATTAACAAGTCTCAGGAAGAATGAATAAACTCAGTCTTACCATTCTGAACATTTTAATCTTTTTTCCTCAAAAAGCCAAGAGACATCCCCATAAATAAAGTAAATCCTCCACCCCAAACACATATGCACACTATAAACACCAAACACTCCCCCTAAGCAAATCTGGGGGGTGGGAGGAGGAGGGTTGAAGCTTTCATATCCCCAACCTCAGATCTGAGGAGGCAAATGACATTTGTGGACACATCAGAGACCTGTAGGAAAACACCACCCATGCTGGGTTTGAGTGTGAGAATACATGTTTCAGGTGCCCTAAGGTTTGCATAACCAAAACAGGGCCTCCTATGTCAAGGTAACAATTTAGATATCAGACTGAAGCTCCTTTGAAAGAAGGGGAGAGAAACGATGAACTTGAAAGAAAAAATAACCAAACTAAATCTCTACCATGATGTCATCAACAAAATCAATGTTCTAAAATTCTGGAGAAACAAACAATTTCCTTCCATCATTCAGACACTTTCCTAAAGCCTGTAGCAACACAGCATTCTCTCATCCCTACACATGAGCCATGTAAACAAAGACAAGACCACCTTTCACTCCACATCATTCTGGCACTTGAAACAACAGAGAAAATACAGATACAGGTTGCAGTGCATATGCATTGCAGAGACAGGGTAGCACATTGCATAATTAAATAAATACCACAAAATGCTTACTGAACACTCAAGAAGTTACCATAATACAGCAACGGACCAATAAAAGCTAAATTCAGTGCTACTCAACATTACAAAGAAAGTGACCAATCTACCCAGCCCGAGGATACATCCTGGGTATCAGTTGCATTCCACTGGCAAGTAGTAATGTAATCTAGAATTCAGTTTGATTACGTCCAGTGTCCTTCACATTCCCAAAACTCTTTAGAGAACAACAGTTAGCTGTTTTATAGCACTTTTAATCTGAAGATCTCAGAGCACTTTGCAAAAGAGGTAACTTGGTAAGTATCCTTATCTCCTGAGGAAACTCAGGCAGAGAGATGAAATGATTTCCCTGAGGTCAGTGGCAGAGCTGTGAACACAACCCAAATGTCCCAAGCCTAGTCGACTGCTCTGATCATTAGACTACACTGCCTAGAACAGGCCAGCATTTGGTGAAGAACTAAAGGTCCGCAGGGGAGCATAGATCAAGTCTATAGACTTGAGTCCTGAAAATGCAGGCAATTGAATCGGTTTAGCTGTAAACTGTGCAAATTCATCTGCAAGCCATAATGTTTGTGTCTTGAAAACTACAAAGTTGCAATGGGGGAGGTTTAGATTGGATATTAGGAAAAACTTTTTCACTAAGAGGGTGGTGAAACACTGGAATGCGTTACCTAGGGAGGTGGTAGAATCTCCTTCCTTAGAGGTTTTTAAGGTCAGGCTTGACAAAGCCCTGGCTGGGATGATTTAACTGGGACTTGGTCCTGCTTTGAGCAGGGGGTTGGACTAGATGACCTTCTGGGGTCCCTTCCAACCCTGATATTCTATGATTCTATGATTCTATGAAAGGACCAAATCCTGTCCCCATTGACGTTAATGGCAAACTTGACTTCACTAGGCACAGGCCCATACTTCTCACTGTAGTCAAGTCAGAAGATGCAAATATTTCACTTGAGCTATAAAACGCAAGTGCACAGTGAGCACTGGAATATATTTCCTGCATATTATTTGTTAGGCATAACACATACCTAATTCCCTGCATGCCATCAAGAAAATCTCTCATAGCCTATCCTCTCATCTGCTGTC
Organism: Dermochelys coriacea; assembly: GCF_009764565.3. Lineage (NCBI taxonomy): Eukaryota > Metazoa > Chordata > Testudines > Dermochelyidae > Dermochelys > Dermochelys coriacea. Next base: position 90,836,054 of record NC_050073.1, on the reverse strand, counting down.
ACGTGAAACAAACCCTAGTTCTGCTTTAACACTATATATGGGATTAGGTTTCAGAGTAGCAGCCGTGTTAGTCTGTATTTGCAAAAAGAAAAGGAGTACTTGTGGCACCTTAGAGACTAACAAATTTATTAGAGCATAAGCTTTCGTGAGCTACTGCTCACTTGCATCCGATAAAGTGAGCTATAGCTCACGAAAGCTTATGCTCTAATAAATTTGTTAGTCTCTAAGGTGCCACAAGTACTCCTTTTCTTTATATGGGATTAGTATCTCCCTTTATCTGATACTTTATGGAGAAATATGGGAGCCATTCTCACAGCTTGTCAATGTAGACCCAGTGGCTTTAGTATCTTGAGCTACTGTTTCACTATTTGCTATTTCCCCCTTTCATTTCCTGTCTGCAAATCTAACACTGAGTATCTCTAAAAATCAAAAACAGAACAAGAGCTAAGGATTAATCAGAGCCTTCAACAGCTTCACTGTAGCTGTGACTGAAGCAAGAGAAAACCTCTTTGCCCTAAGCACTAGAAATCATTGTACATCTAAATAATTGCTTGTCTAATTTTGCAATATTTTTCTCTGACATTTAAGACACCGCTGGGAATAATAAAATTGAAAGACAACAGTTCAGATCTGCCAATAAAAATAGACAGACTCTCAAACCTACAGAGCCATCCAGAGACCAGTGGCATATTTATAAAATCCCTTAATGAGAAGGGGCTTCACTGTTGCCTGCCAGTTTGAGTGCACAAGAGTCAGGCCCATCAGAATGCAGGATTTCCTGATACTAATTTATTTCAATTGTTTAAGCCCTTTTTATTTTGTTTAATAGGTACCCAATTTAAATGGAAAAGGAATAGACTCTCCTTGTTAATTTCTGGTTTGACTGAAGGTGTTTATGTATGGCTGGTTTAGCCTCTTCCAACAGCTTCCTTGTCCTTCTTTACATTTCTTGTCTAAGTGTACACTAACTTTTCTCTCTCAAATTCATCATGAGCCAAGACCAAATTAAAAATGTCAGTGCCCTTGTTCAACTATTATCTTTTTAAAAATAGCTTTAAGTGAATGTTAATGTCCAGATGATGTGAGGGATAGTGCCAAGAAAGAGTCTTCCACTAATATCTGTCAATGTTGATAGCATAATCACCTTCCGAAGTCATGCCTCCCTATTATCTGGGTGTCATCCTTAACTCCACCCTCTCTACCTGTATACATTCAGGCTATGTCCAAATTATTATTCTTCCTTCCTACCATTTTCAAGATCCAATCTTTTTTCTCTGTCCATACTGATTAAAAACTTTTTGTCCAGATGCTTATCGTTGCCCATCTTGATTACTGCAACCTATTCGTCTCTGGCCTTCCTGACACCAATCTCTGATCAATTTTGAACTACCTTTCTGACCTGCTGGTCTGAACATGTCATCCTACAGCTGGCTAAAAGAACTGAAAAACAATTCTAAAGTTGTTTCTGTCTCAAACGGTATGACTTTCCCTCGCCATTTTTTTAAAAAAAATTTTAAATATTTTTTTTAAAATGTTGGTTTCTTGCTTCCTCCCAGTTTTTCCTCTCTGATACTGATTGCAATATAATGAGTGATGTCCAGGTTTTTTTCTCCCTTGCTTTTTATTTTTTCCTTTTGGTACTTTGTAACTTTTCAAAACTTCTACTTTTGAAGAACTATGGTTGGCAGAGTTAGAATCTCATTTTTCCTTTTGCCAATTCACAACTTTTCAGGAAGTAATGAAAAGTGATAGAGTGGTAAAAGTAAAAATGCAAAAAGAAAAAAAGTGAAAAAATAATCCCCATAATTCATTATATTGTATGCAATGGCAAAACCCCAAACCCTGAAAATTCAAATTTTTAAAATTTGAAATGTAGATGAAAAACTGTAAAATGTAGAAAAACCAGAAGCATTTTACCAAAATGTTTTATTCTTAACAAGGCTATAATTCTGCTGGGGAAAAAAGTTTCAAAAACAAAATTTCAAGCAGTTCTGTGCCACTTCTGAGTTCCTCCAATGGCCTCCCTCTTCCCACTGCATCTTATGCAAACCTCTAGTCCCTACCTTTATGGCTCTCCACATTTTCCCCTGCACCATCTTCTCTATAATGATGCCAGTCTCCATTGCCTGTTTATCCACTTCTCCCACAAGCACCTTCACATTTCTTCCATACTGCCCCAATGCATGTTATGCCCTCCCCAAATTAATCTGTAAAGCCATTACCTGCCCTCCTTTAAATATCTCAGTATTCTCTTCTACCATGATGCCTGCAGTAAATAAGCAACTGATAATGGCTAGGTAAGTGTTCAGTTAGGATTATTGACATCATTAATGTCTTGTTTATATCCTAAAAAAAAATTCATTAAAGAATAAAAAAAAGTTACTTACCTGTAGTTTTTTTTGAGATGTGTTGTGCATATATAAAAATTCCACTCACGATGTGCAGGCACCCCGTGCACTCAATATCAGAGTTTTTTGGCCAGCAGTGTCCATTGGGACTGTGCACATGCCTTGAATGTCCTTGTAACCTGCACTGAGGGTATATAAGGCAGAGAGCCCAACTGCCAGCCACTGAGTTCCTTCCCCACCACAGAATCCCAATGTCACAGGACTCCATAGCAAAGGGGAAGGAGAGTGTGTCACGGAATATATAATATGGATAGTCCATCTCAAAGAACTCCAATTACTGATTTTCTTTCTTTGAGTGCTTGCCCATATTTATATATTCCACTCATAGTGACTCACAAGCAGTGATTCAGTGTAAGCTGATGTGAACTCAGAATCTAAACGAATAAAGACCACAGCACAACTTTGCCAAAAGATGCTTCCAAATTTGGTATTTCTACGATGGAATAGTGACTTGTGAAAGTATGACTTGATCCCCAGGTGTCTGCCGTATAGATGTCCATAACAGAGATATTTTGTAAAGATACTGCGGAGGCTGCCTGAGCTCTAAAGGAATGAGCACTCATTGGTGTTAGGAGTGTTAGTGATGATAATGTAGTATTCAGGCCTGTATATTTGCCTGAGAAAGAATTTTGGGTCTTGTTTGTCCATTTGACTTTTGATATTTTTATATTCTTATTAACATGTGTGAACAAAGACACTGTGTGTTACATCTTCCCACAAGCAGATGGGGTGAAAAGAGATGAGAGATAGAGCTAAAGTGTTGCTTGGTAGAGTGGGAGTTTAATATATGAGCATACACTTGAAGGATAGTCCTGCCTCAACTCCTCTCCTTAGATAAGGTCAAGCAACCAGTTGGGAGGGGCGAGGAGGATGGGGGTCGGGAGAGAGAAGGTATAAGAAACACTTAAAGCCAAAGAAATGCCTATCCCTAAGCAAAGCACAACCTCACTCCTTACTCCTCCGATGGGACGCAAAACTATGGTTGTGCTTGCTTGATTAACCCCAATAAACATCACATTGCCTACACTTTGGACTTCTGGTATTCTGCTTTCTGTCTGCATACAAGAACCAGAAGGGGGTGAAGGCAAAGCCCTTAACAATTGGCAGCTGTCAAAAACTAGAGATCCTGGTACTGGATAAATATAGAAAATTCTGTCCCTGCAAAGGAACATGGTATTTAAAAACCAAAACCCTAACGTAGCAGGAGTTTGCCTCAAAATCTTTGCAGGTCCACAATAGCATCATTAATAGGGAGAGCTATTTTCCTAGATGTACCTGAATGAAGTATGTCAATCAGTTTATGAGAACATTCCTGAACCTCCTCAACAGGGGTTTGAGGACACTCAAACTCTCTCTTAAGTAAGTTTTGAAAATTTTTAAAATCAACCAGTTGCAATGGGGCAGCAGAAACTACAATTTGTCAGACAACAAGAATGATACGGGTGTAGGTCCCATCAGATCACCAGCTTGAGGTGGAACTTCTTCAGACATATCCTCGGTTTGAGGAGGACCTTGAAAAGGCAATGTCAAGGAGCAGGCTGAGAAGCAGAAGCAGGAGGAGGATTTTTTTCCCTGAGAGGTGGCACAGAGGTATGATGTTCTGGCCTGTATGAACCCCATAGATTTCAGAAGGGCCATGCAGGCATATTGCAAAGGGAAGGCCCAACAGCAAAGGGAAGGCCCAAGAGCAAAGAGGAAATCATGCGGCAAGACAGTGATAGTCACTGTAGAATCTCACATGAGAAGAGTCTCTTGAACATCTACAAGATTTGTAAGAGGCAAAAGGAGATGCCATTGAGGAATATGTAGATGACTCCTGCATCCCATCTTGTGATCCTAAGGAAGATATAATGAAGGACCCTGCATCCAATGGTGGGGTGGAAGAAGCTGGACTAGTCGTCTGTACCAGTAGACCCTGTGGAGTTGGACTTTGAAACACTCCCAGTGCCACAGATAAAGGTACTAGTATTGAAGAGGTGTTATAGAGAGAAGTCTCCTTCAACACCTGCAAGCCTCCCTGTACCACATACTTTGTCAGTACTAAATGGTGCAGTGGGTCAACAGGGGAGCGAGCATAGGAAACAGTCGCGTCAACTGTGCTGATGTACTGAGCGTAGCACAGCAGTCATTGCTAGGACTGAAGGAATTGTAACAGAGGTCATTTGTGCCGAGGAAGCAGTATTAGGCAAAATGGCAGGAGCCACCAAAGAGGCATCCAATTTTATATACCACTGTGGTACTGAAACATCAACAGTATGATCTTTTTGAGTTCCACAGCAGCCATACTAGACTGTCAAGTCTCTTTACACTAAGAACAGTGAAGGGAACCAGACCACCTGTTAAAGGAGACTTTCACTGGTGATCTGCCTCTAACTCTTCCAGAGCAGTGCTCCTTCTTTTTGTCAGTTCTTTCTGATACAGAAAGTGCAGCCTTACATGACAGCTCTGGAGCTGGCAGACACTGAACTAACAGGTGTACTCCTGGAAACAAGAAGATCTTCCCCAGTGGGGTCAGAGATACCAGGGTTTGAGGCTGGAATCATGGATCAATCAAGCAAAGACATTTTCAGATGAGGTTCTTTGATGTTTAATGTTCTCTCTGAGAAAGACTTGCAGACTGTTCATTGACTGGGGATGTGGGACCTTCCTTGGCACTCAAAAAAAGGCGTCATGTATGGTCCTCATTTATGGGTAATGCACTCTCACAATAGAGGCAATACCTAAATCTGGAGGATTTAGGGTTTGACATATCTAAGCTGCAGTAACAGGAGAATTATGATGTATACCCAGTAAAAAGTTGAAAAAAAGAAAAGAAAATCTTGTCTTGCAGTCATGGGTGGTGAGCAGAAATGGAGTAACATTTGGGCTGCTCTACCCTGTATCTCTTTGGTGCAGGGCATGAAAACATTCAGGGCAAATGCATGACCACACTGGACACTACTGGGCAAAAGACTCAGATTCTCAATCACACAGGGCGCATGCAGACCATGAGTGGAATATATATGGACAGGCACTCAAAGAACTGCTAATTGTGCACATAACTACACTCCATAATAGAGTTATGTGAATAACTGATTTTTTGCATTAGTTGGCAGTTCCAAAAAATAACAATAATAAAATAAATTCTTTTTATGTTGACCTAAAACAGAATATTTTTGGAATTTTCAGCAAATTGAAGCTTGTGAAAAAAATAGTTTTGGATCAAACAAAACATTTTATTCAACCCCAAACTAAACTTTTTAATTTGTGGCTACTTTTTTTAAAAAAAATAAAAGCAAATGTCATTTATCCAGTAGTTAGAGCACTCACCTGGAATATGAACACCCACATTTGAAACTCCACTCTGGAGCAGGAACTGAAACCCAGGTCTCCACCCTCTCAACTGCATGCCCTAACCACCAGGCTATCAGGTATTCTGTGATAGGTCTCTCAATCTCTCCTGTTGAAGCTGTTCCACTTCGTATAAATAATTAAATATTCATTGACCCAGGCACAAAATAAAAATGACTCTCTAGCCTGGTGGTTAGGACACTCAACTGGAAGGTGTGGGACACCAGGGTTCCAGTCTCTGCTCCTTAGTGAGGATTCAAACTTAGATCTTCTATATTTCTCAGGTGAGTGCCCTAATCACTGGGCTACTTGTTATAAAATGGGTGGTGACATCACCACTTCCTCTTCCTTCTCAGTTTTATGAATGGCGCCTAAAAGTTGGAGTTAGGAACCTAAGCCCACTTGTGCTTCAAGCCCAAAATATCAACAAGTTTCATGTAGAAATGAACTGTTTTGACATTTCTTTCTTTGATTGAAAATTTGTTGAAATTGACACAAATTCACAAAAACAACAAGGAGTAGGTGGCACCTTAAATACTAACAGATTTATTTGGGCATAAGCTTTCATGGATAAAAATCCCACTTTTTCAGATGCATAAAATGTCTTGATTGTCCCACATCAGCATTTTTCAGTGAAAAAATTTAAGCCACACCTTTCACTAAGTTCTACTCCATAACCACATGCTCCTGTTTTTTTCTTTCCCTTCAGCCAACTTTTTGCAACCCTCTCCTCTCTTTGTTTCAAGTTTGAGGCACATTGAATAGGCAGTGCAGGGGAAACTTACACTATTGCTGCTCATTCTGAGCCTGTTCTAGGAATAAAGAAAAGAATCTGCTAACTTCATCAATATACAACTCATTATAATGAAACATGAAAAATGAAAAGAAATGGAAAACGGAAAAGAACCACATCAGACAATAACACAGAGCATTCTTATACAATAATTTCCCTCTGGGCTTTCTTTCCCAGAAAGGTTTTAAGATATAGTTTAATGTGTTGATTGCATTTCAATATTTTTCTCCAAAAGATCCTTTATGGTAAAACCCTTGTTATTATCCAAGTACAGTTTTAACCAGGAACAGTTACTGAGCTTCCTCATGAGAATACGTCATTGGATAAGTGTGTTTTCTCTTGATAGAATCACCAATTCTTTTATTTTTGTCTTCTAATTTTAGAGTAAGTCTACAGAGTTTAGTAAAGCAGAAAAAATATGCCCCCATCAGCTACATTTTAAATATGACCATCAAATTATTACAGGTTTCAGAGTAGCAGCCGTGTTAGTCTGTATTCGCAAAAAGAAAAGGAGTACTTGTGGCACCTTAGAGACTAACAAATTTATTAGAGCATAAGCTTTCGTGAGCTACAGCTCACTTCATCGGAATGCATCCGATGAAGTGAGCTGTAGCTCACGAAAGCTTATGCTCTAATAAATTTGTTAGTCTCTAAGGTGCCATAAGTACTCCTTTTCTTTTCATCAAATTATTAAATCAGTTTAGAGTTTTCTACATAACATGCCATCAGTAATGAGAAAACAATCATGATGCTGGCCTAGAACCTTGGTGCAGCTCCATAGTGGGTGCAAAAGTAGACTTTGCATTTCCCAGATCCTGGGCTGACTGCTTGCTGAGCTGGTTCCCTACTGTAACTTACAGTAACCTGAAGGCAGCTCTGAGTTATGCCAGCTGCCAGCAATTTCAATGAACAATATAGCAGCCAGGGATCAGTGGGTTGTAGGGAAGCCCCAGAGCCCTGTGCTCTGGACACTCCTTCCTTGTGGGCAGCAGAGGCAAAGGGTGGTGTAGCGGCTGCTATGCAGGTTGTATGCCACAAGAGTTTCCCCCTACACCAAACTGATCCTCTTGTGTCTGGTTATGCAGAGGTTTAGGGACAGAACCTCTCCTCATTGTGGCAGAAAGAAGCTGCTTTGTACCTCAGGATCTGAGCTAGCATGAATAAATTTCATGAAGGAACCACAGAAATAAATTTCTGAAAACAACGTCCAGAGCATGAGTTGTGAAACAGATACTGTTTATCATTCATGCCTACAAAGTAAGTTTTAAAACAGATGTTAACATTCTGAAAATAGTGGTATTGTCTGTATCTTTGTTCTCAGTAATGTTTTCAATTGTTAATGGCTTTTGGCTGCATGCCACTCAGCATCCCTAGTTTTAACCCCCTCAGGGTGAGTGAAGGGAAGCCACCCCATCACACAGTAATATACATAATATAATTGCTGACTATTCATTATACATAATAGGGATGGATATATGAAAACAATACAGGTAACATTCATAGGTTTTCAGGAAGTTTGAACATCAAGTAAATTCTCATCTCAATACTAACACAATCCTTTGATTTACTGTTAATTAAATACAAAGATAGTAATCTCAGGAAACAGATAGGTGAAGACAATAACATTAGCATTTCACTAGCTTTCATGCATTTAGAGCAAATGTAATTACTGGGCATATGCCATGTACACATAATGGGATAACATCCCCTTTTGTTCTACTCTAACAAGTGAATTGGTACACTTAGCACTTCCTTGAGGTTGTGACCTGAGCTGGCTGGTTGTCAGTGCCACAGCACCTGAAATATCTTGTCTAAAAGATGACAATTGGGGCATCTGCTGAAGTTAGGCTGCAGCTCAGAAAGCTGTAGGGATGGCTTATGTGTTGCACCACATAGGTAAAAGCTGTCGTGTGACCCAGGAGACCGAGACAACAGCATGCTGTGGTGAGAGGATGTGTTTTCAACCACAATACTGTTTCAAACCTGGATTGCAGTAGAAAGGCCTTGTCCTTTGTGGAATCTAAGATTGCTCTAACAGGCTCTATTTTCTGTACTGCTTTCAGAATTAATTTGTTCCAATTTACAAGGAGTCCCAATGTGTCGAATGTAGACAGCACAGTTGAGATGCTGGATAAATAACACAATATAATCACGCCACCAGGAGCCTGCGATGGGGTGAACTAGGCCCAGAGGCCCCCTGTTGGAGGCCTCAGAGTCCTGACACACTCATCCCAGGTAAGGAGTGGTGGAGACGTCCTCCAAGCAGGGTAGAGTGGCTGCTCGGGGAAACAGCCAATCAGGGCCCAGGAGAGCCCTATAAAAAGGAGCTACAGAACCAGAGAAAGGGCAGTTGCTGCTTGGAGCTGGATAAGAAAGAACTGCATGCCTGGCTGGCTGAAGGAACTGCAGCTCAATGGACAGCTAAGCAGGAGCAGGGACTGGGGGAGCAAGAGGCTCCTGGCTGGCTGCTAGGACTGAGCCAAAGACAGTTCGCTAGCAGGGACTGGAGAAGCAATGAAAGGGCTCCTGGCAGGCTGAGGACCCTGAGTAGGGACTGAGCCTGGGGAGTGCCGCAGGAAGATAGTGTCTCCAGAGAGGAACCCCTGGGGATATGACTCCATACCAGGGCTGGACTGCTTTAAAGACCGCGGACGCACACAACCAGAGGGGGCACTCATGAGAGGTGGGTGCCAATCCCATTACAGAGCCTGAGAAATCACAAATTCTGCATGAAAAAATAAAATTCTGTGGGGAACATAAATTCTGTGTAAATTCTGCATTGTGCAGTGGTGCAGAATTCTAGTAGGAGTAAAATGGCATTGTTAATCAGCAGGGCCACTCTGGCAGGGGCCACTGATACCACAATGTCCACCAGCTTGTGAGAGCTTTCAAACACCTCCTCTGTCTGACTGTCAAGAACAGAGGCCACCCTTCTCAATAGATCTTGATGAGCTCTATGGTCCTCTGGTGGTGGTGAATCTCTTGCCACCTGATATGGTCAGATGCAACAGGATTCTGAGGTTGTGGCTGCTTTATGTCTTGTGCTGGAGAACCAGCTCGAGTGACTTCTGGATGCTCAGTACCACCCTTGGTACTGGAGAATGATGTCCACAGTGCTGATGCCCCTGGCATGCCATTGAGGACAGTAAATGAGACAGCAGAGGAGAGATCCTTGTGGGAGCAAAGACACCCCACAGTATCCAAAATGGCCAGTAATATGGGCCTGGAACCCATCCTTGACCGAGCCATTGCCCCTGAGCAGGAGGCCAGTGCTGTGACTGCTGCATGACCCATGGTCTCTGATGGAGTGTATGTTCCCAATCTTGGACACGACAAAGACAAACACACCTCTGAGTCTGAAGAAGAAGAGTCTGATACCTTTGACAACAGAGGGGAAGAACCATTTTGGACTTGAGATAGGTAGCCAGAACCTGAAAACAGCAGTAGGGGGGATATCATTGGAGACTTCCTCTTGACTGCACCAGCTTTTGTGGAAGTTTGGGAGGTAACAGTATTGTTGGTTCCTGACATGGTGAGGTAGGAGCTGCAGGAATCAGTACCAACTGTAAGCCTTCCTGAACTGCCAGGGATACTGGCACTGAGAGGCTAAGCGGGTTCCTTGCAGCTGCATACTCCTCCAGGGTGACTGAGTGTGGCAACAACTGATGACTCTGATGCAATGATCTTTTGGGGGATGGTCTCGACAGACCTGGCACAGGTTCCAGAGGCAGCGATCTCTTCTTCTTAACTGATAAGTGCTCTAGGGAGAGCCTCTCTCTCTCAAATGTCTCATAGAGTCTCTTCCTCTACCTGGCTTCAGTACCAACAAACTCAACTGAATACTAAACCCCGGGAGGGTCTATGCCTTTCCTTCAGCACTAGCGAAAGGGATCGAGGAGCTGCAGATATCTCCAATGGGGCGCCGCCATACATAGGGTGCTTTCCCCATGTGATGACTCCGATAATAGCAAAGTGCTACCTCCATAAGTAAACACCTGAGCCTTGCTGTTCTTTCTTTCTTTGAGCTGGGCTTAAATCCTTCGCAAATGTGACATCTGACACTGATGTGGGATTCTCCCAAATATTTAAAGAAAGCCAGGTGTGGGTCACCGACCGGCATAGGCTTTCTGCAAGCCTTAAACTCCCAGTGAGTGAGGCATTGTTCTAGTACCGATCCCAGTACCAAAAGATAAAATTTAATCAAAAAAGACCTAAAACTAAAACAAGTACTAAAAACAAGCTAAACTAACTTCAACTAACTAATTTCTAACAGTAAGAGGGTATATATACCAAGGAGTGAGGGAAGCTCTTGCCACAACAAATTTGACTCCATTCCGACAACCTCACGGGAGGTCAGAAAGAACTGAAGGAGGTCGGTGTGTGTGTGTGCTCCACTCTCTTATACTTACACGCTACAGTGCATGATGGCAGGGGGCACTCAAGCTACCCTAACAGGTACTGTTGAGGAAAAAAGGTCTTCGACAATCATGCACAGTGCACACACACGTACAGTGGAATTGACATGTGCAAGCACTCGAACTACACCTCATTATTGCTTTCCTACCAGTATATCTCTTCCTTCGCCCACCCTTGCCTCTCCCCTAACCTCCAACCCATAGGCAGACAGGATGCATGAAAAATATCAAAAACAGATTAATGTCACATCTCAAGAGCTGGAAGTCAGGGCCTGATCCAAATTCCACTAAAGTCACTTTCCATTGACTTAATTGGGCTTTAAATCAATCCCTCAGAGCACAAGGATAAGGAGTTACAGCACCAGATAGGTTTCAGAGTGGTAGCCGTGTTAGTCTGTATCAGCAAAAACAACGAGGAGGCCTTGTGGCACCTTAGATACTAACAAATTTATTTGGGCATATGCTTTTGTGGGCTAGAACCCACTTCATCAGATGCATTTGAAGCCAACTGCATAAGGTGTGAAGTTGCATCCATAAAAATAAGAAATTGTGACATGCTGCTCTAGTTCTGTAATAATTATATTTAAACTTCTTAACCCCAAAATTCTTTCCTATCCCTCAACACAAACCAAAGGACTCTATCTCATATTATCAAACACACATTTAGCCCCAGTGATCCAGGCCCTAGTGGCTGTCAGGTTGAATAATTACAACTCACTATACCTAGATATAAGCATTCTGACTTTACCAAGGCTTTGCTTAGAAATTGAGTGCACAGCTAGTTTTTCTTTCTATACCCATAGACATCATCCCAATTCAGCAATATAGCTGTACCCTGAACACTGGAAGGCTAGGGGAATTGTTAATGGACACTTATCTCTGTAGTTGTCAGTTTAAATATGTAGGAATTATGATACCTTCGGGCACATATCAAGGGCCATGACGGAAAGGGGCCATGACCGGGACACTATGCAGTGCAGGGTTAAACTGAAGGAACTGCGGAATGCCTACTGCAAAGTCTGCGAGGCAAATGGCTGCTCTGGTGCTGCCCCCATGACCTGTCGTTTCTACAAAGAGCTGGGATGTGATACTTGGGGGCAACGCCACCTCCACTCCAACAATCACCATGGACACTTCCGAGCCCAGCACAGCAAGGGGGGAGGAGGAGGAGGAGGAGGAGGTAAACGCGAGCCAGGTGCTGAGGAAGGGGGAGACACCCTGGAATCCCTAGATGCATGCAGCCAGGAGCTCCTCTTGAGCCAGGAGGAAGGCAGCCAGTCACAACGTCCGGTGCTTGGGGAAGGACAAACACCAGAGGAGGTTCCCGGTAGGCGGCTTTTTTTTTCAGGAAGAAAGTTCTTTGGTGCGGGCTCTTTGGGTGAGAAGGGTTTGGGATACATGCATGCCCAGATGTGGAATAGCGCATTGATGTGCTCTCTCACATCATGGTAATCGGCATCGGTGATCTCTTCAAAAGTCTCAGACAGAACGTGGGCAATGCGCCTGCTCAGGTTTATTGGGAGAGCCAGTGTGGTTCTTGTCCCAGTCAGACTAACATGTCCATGTCTCTGTGCCATGAGGGGCAGGGGGACCATTGCTGCACGCAGTCAAGCTGCGTACGGGCCAGGGCGGAAGCCGCTTTGTAGTAGAAGACCCTACCTTGCTTCCCCAGTCACCCTCAGCAGCGAGATATCTTCCAGGACGATCTGTGGAGAATGTTGTGACAGTGTTCAGTGTAGATTTCCCCTGGAGCTGTTGGCTCTCCCCAAGGCAAAGAAATCCAGAAGACAGTACACCCATGAAACAATCAGTCCCCCTGGACCCTGTGCTTACTCACCATTTCTGGGGCTCCCATGGCTTATGTGCACTCGCTTTGGGACAGGCAAAGTATGGTTTTGAATGGACTGTGATTGCCCTCCTTAAGTGTGGGGGAATCATTGCTCTGTCTGGTGTGTACAATGCTTCCTCTGTTAAGTGTTGCATTTTGCCTGTATAGGTGCAACCTTGAGATCTCAGACGCCAGTGTTATCACTGGCCGACAGACTGAGAGCATTCAGGAAGAGGTCCCGTAAAAGCAAAGAAGACATGCCGCAGGAAGTGATGCGGCAGTCTGTAGAAGAGAATCGAAAGGCACAGAAGTGGAGGGAGAGTGAAAGAAGGATCTGCCAGAAGAATGAGGATCGCCAGTAGCAAAACGCGGTGCTCCAGCAGCAAAGCACGTATCGCCTGATTAGCATAATGGAGCGCCAAGTGGACTCTATCCAGGCTTACCCCTAGCTTCACCATCCACCCACGAAAACTACGACCCTTATCCACTGCACTCAACCCACATCAACATGCCTTATAGACATCCTGAAGTGCAGCACTAAGTGCACAGCACTCCAGACAGCACTCCAGAGTATGAAATCAGGACATTCTCAAGTCTGTGAGTGAACTGGTCCCCACCCCCCTCCTTGCCATTGTGGTATTGCTGTATTACTTTGTTTTTATTTCAATAAATGAATTTTCTTTTCAATAAATGGAGTTTTTCACTTTGAAAACATACTTTATTAGTGCATAAAGAAAAATATACCTTAGCCCAGGAAAGCAACAAGCAATATAATTCAGTGTACCAAACACAGCCACTGCACTTAACTCCCGTGCAGAGCAACAGACATTACTGGTGGCTTTCAGCCTCAAATTGCTCCCTTAAGGCATCCCTAATCCATGCAGCCTCACGCTGGGCCCCTCTAATAGCCCTGCTCTCTGGCTGTGCAAATTCAGCCTCCAGGCGTTGAACCTCTGAGGCCCATGCCTGAGTGAAGCTTTCACCCTTCCCTTCACAAATATTATGGAGAGTACAGCATGTGGATATAACCGCAGAGATGCTGGTTTCGGCCAAGTCCAGCTTCCCATAAAGAGAGTGCCATTTCATCAAAATAATTCAGCATTAAAACAAATGTAATGATTGAAAACTTTCATACGTAATGTATATGCTAAATCTTGGAAAGATGAAAGCATTCCATCTCACAGCCTGGAAGGTTTCAATCAAGATAATTGCCTCAGGATTTATTTAAACACGTAATTTCTTGGAATTTCTGTGGACAGTGACACATAGGCTGGGAATGCCCTGGTATTATTCAGTAATAGTCCCAACAGTGCCATAGTACAATGACAGTCACTGTGACTCTTCCACTTACACTGTCCTCATCCACTTAGAATATTAGGGTTGGAAGAGACCTCAGGAGGTCATCTAGTCCAATCCCCTGCTCAAAGCAGGACCAACACCAACTAAGTCATCCCAGCCAAGGCTTTGTCAAGCTGAGCCTTAAAAACTTCTAAGGATGGAAATTCCAGCACCTCCCTAGTTAACCCATTCCAGTGCTTCACCACCCTCCTAGTAAAATCATGTTTCCTAATATCCAACCTAGACCTCCCCCACTGAAACCTGAGACCATTGCTTTTTGTTCTGTCATCTGCCACTACTGAGAACAGCCTACCTCCATCCTCTTTGGAACCCCCCTTCAGGTAGTTGAAGGTTGCTATCAAATCCCCCCTCACTCTTCTCTTCTGCAGACTAAATAATCCCAGTTCCCTCAGCCTCTCCTCGTAAATCATGTGCCACAGCCCCCTAATCATTTTCGTTGCTCTCTCCTGGACTCTCTCTAACTTGTCCACATCCCTTCTGTAGTGGAGGGAACAAAACTGGAAACAATACTCCAGGTGTGGCCTCACCAGTGCCAAATAGAGGGAAATAATCACTTCCCTTGATCTGCTGGCAATGCTCCTACTAAAACAGCCCAATATGCTGCTGGCCTTCTTGCAACAAAGGCACACTGTTGACTCATCCACTTCTCGTCCACTGTAATCCCCAGGTCCTTTTCTGCAGAACTGCTGCTTAGTCAGTTGGTTCCCAGCCTGAACTGATACAGCCTCTGATTGCCAGATGCTGGGACTGGATGGCAGGGGAGGGTTCATGTGATAACTGTCGTGTTCTGTTCGTTCCCTCTGAACCATCTGGCACTGGCCACTTTTGGAAGAAAAGATATTGGGCTAGATGTACCATTGGTTTGACCCAGTATGGCCATTGTTATGTTCTTATATGCCATTTGTGCTAACCAAATACCTATGCTGTCATGAAAATTTCCTGTCTCAGAGAGGATACATGTACAAGTATAGATAAAATAAGACCCATCATAAATCTTTAATTAAAACTTGAACTTTTCTGGAAATTCAGAAATTCTGGTTAGCTATTGAGGAAAAAAATGCAGCTCTTTTGTGCTTCTTGGTTTAGGCTAAAATGTGGCCTGTAAATGGCAAGACAGCATGAAGCATTCCATTCTCATAGAATTTGAGATTTGGTTAAAAGAAGGAAGTACCAGAAAATATCAGATGCATCCTTAAGCATCTCTCTGGTTAACTAACAGCTCACAGTGGAGAATCTTTCTATTCATGAGATTTCCAGCCAGATTTCTCAGTTAAACTTCTGTTCATGGTAACTTTGGTACGTTTTGCTGAGGTGAACAGAACCTCCGGAATCTTTTGAGGTTTACCCATTGCTAATGACTGGCAAGGGATTACCTACATGATGGCATCAGAAGATGGGGAAGAAGTGTACATGGATATTAAGTAGCAGTATCTGTTGTGGGGGCTGAGCAGGAAAATATGAAAAGGGAAAAAAACTTCAGAATTACTGTTTCATCCCATGATTTCATCCATGTCTCATTTACACAGCAGATGACTCTTCTCTACTGCTTTCAACATCCTACTCCAATCACCTTCCCTCCAGGTAAGTAATTTGCTTCAGTGATTATAAAGCAAGTTAGGCTGCTAACATTATGCTTATGAAAATATATGCCCTGCCAGCAGAACAGCTTCATTATCTTAGATGCTGATCAAAATATTAAATTGGTTTGTTTTAGTTACATAATGTTGTCATATGTGTCTGAGCCAGAAAGCTAATAAAATTCCACATTGGAATTACCTGGCTTGATCTTATTTTTAAGCTTTCAAAAGTTTCTCTCAAATCAAGGCACGCCGCAAAATCTTTAAAAAAAACAGAACCAAAACCTGTTGTTGTTGGCTAGAACCAACATTCCTTCTCCACCCCTCAAAAATAATTAAACTAAAAACTATGCTAGTACTGTAACTTGTGTGTGGAAGCATCAAGTGCTCAGTACAGTTTATTTTTCTGAAAGGAAAGAGAGGGTGTGATTCTGGGTAATTGTTTTAGAGTTAATCAGATATGAAAGGTCTCTTTTCCTAACTGGTTTGCTTAAGTTTCTCTTTAGACTCATACAAAACTGTCAGAAAAAAATAAATCATGAGTACTCAACAATGTTGTTATAGTCTGTCTTACTAAAATGTTCATTTTTTTATCCATTTCGAAAAAATTCCTAAGGGCATGGCTACACTTGCAGATGTAGAGCGCTTTAAGTTAAACCAGCCTTCGGAGAGCGTAGTAGGGAAAGTGCTGCAGTCTGTCCACACTGACAGCTTCAAGCGCAATGGCATGGCCACATTTGCAGCACTTGCAGCAGCATTGGGAGTGGTGCATTGTGGGTAGCTATCCCAGCATTCAAGTGACTGCAATGTGCTTTTCAAATTGGGTGGGGTGGGGTGGAGTGTGACAAGGAGTGTGTTGTGTGTCTGTGGGGAGAGAGAGAGAGTGGGTTTTTGGGGGGCTAAGAGCATGTCAGCATGCTGTCTTGTAAGTTCAGACAGCAGCAGACCCCCCGCCCCTGGCCTCTCTCTCACACACGCAGCATTCCACACTAATGGCTTGCTTTGTCTTGGAGCAGACAAGAAGCCGACTTTCAGAAATGGAGCTCTCAAAGGGCATATCCGCATTCCTGCAGCGATTCAAAAACAATGACAAGAGTGGTCACTTGACTTAAGGGGATTATGGGATGTTTCCGGAGGCTAATCAGAGCACACTAATGCAACACCTCGTTCACACTGGCACTGCGGCGCTCCAGCGGGGGCGCAGCAAACATTATTCCACTCGCTGAGGTGGAGTACCATCAGCGCTGTAACAGCGGAGTTAGCGCGCTCTACATGCCTTGCCAGTGTGGACGGGTAGTGAGCTAGTGCGCCTAGGGCTCCTTTATTGCGCTGTAATTTTCAAATGTAGCCAAGCCCTAAGTGCCATGCATCTCAGCACGGCTATTGCCTCCTCTGCCAAGACCCAGACCAGAAGCTGCACACTCAAAGAATCAGAGCCAGTGTAGGAATTCAAAAGGATTTCTAGTTTCACCCTCATATCTAACTCTAAATCCACAGCAGTGACACCTACTCTGCAGGCGAGGGGACTTAGGTGACCTCTGCTGGTGTTACAATACCACAGAATCACAGAAGTGTAGGACTAGAAGGGACCCCAATGGGTCATCTAGTCCAGCCCAGTCTCCTGCACTCCAGGCAGGACTACATAATAACTAGACCAGTGATTCTCAAACTTTTTGTATTGGCAACCCCTTTCAGACAGACTTAGCATCGCTTTGCCACCCTTACTTCTGCACTGCTGCTGGCGGCAATGCTGCTTTCAGAGCTGAGTGGCTCTAAAAGCAGTGCCGCTGCCAGCAACAGCACATAAGTAAGGGTGGCAATGGGGCACTAAGTCTGTGTGAAAAGTGATATTTGTATGTTTGTTAATATCACTCTTCACAGCCTCCCAGCTCTGAAGGCAGCACCACCGCCAGCAGCAGAGCAGGAGTAAGAGTGGCAATGGGGTGCTAGTAAGTCTGCTGTGAAAAGTGATATTAACAAATATACAAATATCACTTTTCACAGCAAGCTTATGAGCACCCCATTGCCACCTTTACGTCCACACTGCTGCTGGCGGCAGGTGCTACCTTCAGAGCTGGGTGGTCAGAGAATGGCAGCTCCTGGGCGGGTGCCCAGCTCTGAAGGCAATGCCACTGCCAGTAGCAGTGGAGAACTACAGAAGTAAGGGTGGCAATGCCATACTTGCCACTCTTACTTCAGCATAATATTTGACCTTTGCGCTTCGAGGGCTGGCTACAGGGGAGCTAAGGCAAATTTTGGGGTGGCTATATCCCCCAAAAGTCCCGCTCCCCCAGTGCCACCCCTGCCTGTGTTTCTGAAGGTTAAATTATAAATTACTATTTTTTTTGCTGATCTCAGTCTTCTGATTGGTTTGCAGTTTAATCCAGCTCTTCAACTGCTGAACAATCAAGCCCTCTATTGTTGTCTCAGCCCCACCTTTTTAGTCTCAAGACAATAAACCTGAACACGCAATACTACAATTCCCAGAGTCCAATTTCATTAAAGTGGTGATAATCCAAATATATATTTTGTTGAAAATCTTTTATGTACTTGAAAACTGTTATGTCCCCACTCAGTCTTCTCTTTTCCAGATTAAACAAACCCAATATTTTGATTCTTTCCTCATAGGTCATGTTTTCTAAACCTTTAATCATTTTTGTTGCTCTTCTCTGGACTTTCTCCAATTTGTCTGTATCTTGGACAAACTGCATAACCTGTAACTATCTAGTCTGCTCCGAGTGACTGACTCAGTGTATGTGGGTAAAAGGGCAATGCATTCCATGTCTACCCATTACAACAATGCTCTCAGGCTGGCTTCAAGAACAGAACCTTAGGGCTTGCTGGGATCTCCCAATGGTTAGCTCACATTATAGGACCAATAGGGGTTAATCCATTTTGCCATCATGTAGGTATCAGAATATGTTCTCCATAGACTTGCTTGTACAGTGCATTAGCTACCAGTGCATAGTCCCTTCAAGATTTGCATTAACTATATTTTGCCATCAAAATATGATGATGTTTGGAAGAAGGAAGCACTCTGAAGACCTAAGTGTGACACTCCATACCCCAAAGTAGCACCCTGTAACCCACATATTCATCATTCATATATCATTGTGATATTTCCTACAGGGCATGCTATGTAAGATATCAGATGAAAGATCATGATCTGCTGAAACCCTTTGTTCTGTGAAAATACATACATCATAGTGCAGCGGTTCTCAAACTTTAGCAACCCAATGAACCCCATTTTGATTTACATTTTTTGTGGATTCCCAAACCCCCCACACAGCCCCAGATCCTGCCCCACTCCACCCCTTCCCCCAAGGCCACACCCCACCCCACCTCTTTCCGCCCCCTCTCTACCCCTGACCCTCCTCTTTCCCGCCTCTTTCTCCCCGAGCGTTCCCCATCCTCACTCCTCCCCCTCTCTCCCAGTGCCTCCTGCCTGTCCTCAGAGTGTCAAACTGGTCAACTGCTTAGGTATCTTTCCTGGACTTCTTTGATGCGGAACACCCAGGGAGCCACAGTTACAAAAAGTGCTTTTTTCCATCTATAACTAGCCAAAAAACTGCACCCAATCATATTAAACAGAGATTTAGCCACAGTGATGTGTCAGACTGAACAATTACATCTTGCTCCATCTAAATATTAGCACTCTAGTATTAAGAAAATATACAGTTAATCTACAGTGTAGCACCCTGTTTCCTCAGCAACACCAGCCACTAAAAAGAGTACATCACCACACTGCTCACATCACTACACTGGCTTCCAACAGAATACTGGATCAAATTCAGGGTCTCCTTGTTAGCTGTCAAGGTCCTCTGTGATACTGGCCCAAGATTACCTCAGAGTGCATTTCCCTTGCATCATGGGTATGTCTACACTATGAAATTAGGTCGAATTTATAGAAGTCGATTTTTTAGGAAGCGATTTTATACAGTCCACTAAGTGCATTAAGTTGGCGGAGTGTGTCCACAGTACCGTGGCTAGTGTCGACTTTCGGAGCGTTGCCCTATGGGTAGCTATCCCACAGTTCCTGCAGTCTCCATCACCCATTGGAATTCTGGGTTAAGCTCCCAATGCCTGATGGGGCAAAAACACTGTCACAGAATTTTGGATCTGGGTACATGTTGTCAGTCGCCCCTCCCTCCGTGAAAGCAATGGCAGACAATCGTTTTGTGTCTTTTTTTTTTGTGCAATCGCCATACTACTTTCAGCAGACAGCGCAGTAGGACTGCTAACCGTCGTCATCGAACCACCGCTTCCACTGCAACTCTGCTCTCCTGCTCTCCTGAATCCACCATGCAGGTTGTCAGCCACTGCTTCCGCTGCAACTCTGCTTTCTCGCTCTCCTGCAGATGCCATACCATGGCAAGTGTGCAGCCCGCTCAGCTCAGCTCACCGACACTGCCGCTGTTGTGTCCTGCTGCTGCTGGCAGCAGACAGTGCAGTAGGCCTGCTAGCCATCGTCATCCACTGCTTCCACTGCAACTCTGCCATACCACGGCAAGCATGGAGCCCGCTCAGATCACCATGGCAGTTATGAGCATTGTAAACACCTCACGCATTATCCTGCAGTATGTTCAGAACCAGAGCCTGCAAAACCAGGCAAGGAGGCGACAGCAGCGCAGTGACGAGGCTGATGAGGACATGGACACAGGCTTCTCTCAAAGTATGGGCCCCGGCAATTTGGACATCCTGGTGGCAGTGGGGCAGGCTCATGCTGTGGAACACTGATTCTGGGCCCGGGAAACAAGCACAGACTGGTGGGACCGCATAGTGTTGCAGGTCTGGGATGATTCTCAGTGGCTGAGAAACTTTCGCATGCGTAAGGGCACTTTCATGGAACTTTGTGACTTGCTTTCCCCTGCCCTGAAGCACAAGAATACCAAGATGAGAGCAGTCCTCACAGTTCACAAGCAAGTGGCAATAGCCCTCTGGAAGCTTGCAATGCCAGACAGCTACCGGTCAGTCGGGAATCAATTTGGAGTGGGCAAATCTACTGTGGGGGCTGTTGTGATCCACGTAGCCAATGCAATCACTGAGCTGCTGCTATCAAGGGTAGTGACTCTGATAAATGTGTAGGTCATAGTGGATGGCTTTGCTGCAATGGGATTCCCTAACTATGGTGAGGCGACAGACCGAATGCATATCCCTATCTTGGGACCGGACCACCTTGGCAGCCAGTACATAAACGGAAATGGGTACTTTTCAATGGTGCTGCAAGCACTGGTGGATCACAAGGGACATTTCACCAACATCAACATGGGATGGCCGGGAAAGATACATGACGCTCACATCTTCAGGAACTCTGGTCTGTTTGAACAGCTTCAGGAAGGGACTTACTTTCCAGATCAGAAAATAACCGTTGGGGATGTTGAAATGCCTGTAATTATCCTTAGGATGGGGGACGAGGGGAGGAGGGAAGGACAAGGCCACACTGCACTTCAAAACTTATTGAATGCCAGCTTTCTGTTGCTTGGGCAGTCCTCTGGGGTGGAGTGGTTGGGTGCCCGGAGGCGCCGCCCTCACCTCTCCGCACATTCTTGGGCGTCTGGGTGAGAAGGCTATGGAACTTGGGGAGGAGGGCGGGCGGTTACACAGCGCCTGCAGCGGAGGTCTGTGCTCGTGCTGCCTTTCCTGCAGCTCAACATTGTGCCGGAGCATATCAGTTTGATTCTCCAGTAGCCTCAGCATTGCCTCCTGCCTTCTCTCATCACGCTGCCACCACTTATCATCTTGCTCCCGCCGCCTCTGCTTTCCTGGGCTCTGCAATTGTCTGCCTCCATGCATTCTGCTGAGCTCTTTCAGTGAGGGAGGACTGCGTGAGCTCAGAGAATATTTCATCATGAGTGCGTTTTTTTCGCCTTCTTATCTGCACTAGCCTCTGGAATGGAGATGATAGGGGGAGCATTGAAACATTTGCAGCTGTGGGAGGAAAAAAAGGGAAAGTAGTATTTAAAAAGACACATTTTAAAGAACAGTGAATAGACTCTTTCACGGTGAATGGTTTCAAACCGCAGCACCCTCCTTTCCCATTTCAAGCACCCGTTGCGTTGGCGATTTCACAGTAAATGGTTTGAAACCATTTAACGGTGAATGGTTTCAAACAGCAGCGCCCTCCTTTCCCATACCAAGCACCCATTGGGTTGGCCATTTAAAAGGAGGGGCTGCGGTTTTTGGGTTAACATGCAGCACAAACCCAACTACCCCCCACCAATTCTCTGGGATGATCACTTCACCCCTCTCTGACCATGTGACTAGTATCAGGGAAGATCCCTGCCAACCAAACGCGAACAGCTCAGAGTGAATGGGACCCCCCCAACTGTGTGGCTAAAAGCAGGGATGATTTTCTTTTCAGCCACAGGCAAACACCCCAGCAGGAACAGCCACCTCTGAATGTCCCCTTAATAAAATTCCCCTATTTCAACCAGGTGACCATGAATGATATCACTCTCCTGAGGATAACACAGAGAGATAAAGAATGGATGTTGCCTGAATGCCAGCAAACACTGGGACCATACGCTGCCATGCTTTGTTATGCAATGATTCCAGACTATGTGCTACTGGCCTGGCGTGGTAAAGTGTCCTACCATGGAGGACGGAATAAAGCTGCCCTCCCCAGAAACCTTTTGCAAAGGCTTTGGTAGTACATCCAGGAGAGCTTCATTGAGATGTCCCTGGAGGATTTCCGCTCCATCCCCAGACACGTTAACAGACCTTTCCAGTAGCTGTACTGGCCGCAAATGCATGCCAAGTCTTCAGGGAAAATTAATAATTAAACACGCTTGCTTCTAAACCATGTATTATATTTACCAAGGTACACTCACCAGAGGTGCCTTCTCCGCCTTCAAGGTCCAGGGGAGCCCGCCTTGGGAGGGTTGGGTGGGTATTGGATTCAGGGGGATAAACAGTTCCTGACTGTTGGGGAGAACAGTTTCATCCTCCTCCTCCTCATCATCATCTTCCTCGTCCCCAAAATCCTCATCCCTGTTGCATGAGTCTCCCCCCTTGCAGGAGTCCACGTACAAGGTGGGTTAGTGGTAGGGGCACCACCTAGAATTACATGAAGCTCATCATAGAAGCGGCATATCTGGGGTTCTGACCCGGAGTGGCCGTTTGCCTGTTTGTTTTTTTGGTAGCCTTGCCTGAGCTCCTTAATTTTCATGAGGCACTGCTGCGGGTCCCTGTTATAGCCTCTGTCCTTCATGCCCTTGGAGATTTTTTCAAATATTTTGGCATTTCATCTTTTGGAACGGAGTTCTGATAGCACGAATTTGTCTCCCCATACAGCAATCAGATCCAGTACCTCCCGTTCAGTCCATGCTGGAGCTCTTTTGCGATTCTGGGACTGCATGGTCAGCACTGCTGCACGGTCACGCCTCGCTGGCCAAACAGGAAATGAAATTAAAAAGTTCCCGGTGCTTTTCCTATGTACCTGGCTAGTGCATCTGAGTTGAAAGTGCTGTCCAGAGAGGTCACAATGGAGCACTCTGGGATAGCTCCCGGAGGCCAATATCACCGAATTGCGTCCACACTACCCCAAATTCGACCTGGCGATGTCAATTTCAGCGCTAATCCCCTTGTCGGGGAGGAGTAGAGAAATTGATTTTAAGAGCCCTTTAAGGCAACAAAAATGGCTTCGTCGTATTAACAGGGTTAAATTGATCTAATGCTGTTAAATTAGACCTAAACTCATAGCGTAGATCAGGGCCATTGCAATGACTGCTGGAGAAATATTGACGGGGGGAAACTATCACGCCATCAGCTCCCCAAGTGACGCTTGTAAGAGCAGGAATAGGGGCCCTCCGAGTAACAGGGCCAAAGCTTTGGAATTCATTACCAGAGACCAGAATGATAGCTATGTGATTCCCTGCAGCAAAGCAAAGCATGAAACTTATTTCTTTGACTTCAGAGATAGAATTCTGACCAGTTAAGAAGAGGAGAAAAGAAGAAAGGAGGAATAAACAGGTGATGGCAAGAAGGAAGGAAGGGAGAGAGACAAGAGAAGGAAACTTGGGTGATTTGCCTTTTGTGTTTTAACCAAGATTATTTTCTCCTGGAAGGTGCTCGGCTATTGAATGTCTTACATAAGGTGCCAATTACCACAGTATATGAAGTATATATAACTTCATACTTCAAATTATTTAAGAGACTGAACTAAATGGAACAAAATATAAGCTCAGGATTGTCACAGACACCCTATGATATTTGCTAGAGTATCTTATCTTCTGCTATAAAAGGCCCGAATAATCTGCTCTTGTGGGCTGAGCACCAAAACTGGCATTAACTATGGGGTATTTCCCTGTAGCCAGCCATATTATATCCCCCTCCCCCCATCACCTTTATTAGGAATCTGATGCAAGATAACCACATATATGATCAGGCTCCTATTTCTTGTATTGATTCAAACTTCTCCACACTCCTCTTTAATTAAAAAGACAGTTGTGAAGCTAAAAATACTTTAGCTCTTTTTAGAAGATTCATTGTTTGTTTTCCACAGAGGTCAGAAGATATCATGTATATACAAATATTGTAGCTCCTGTTCAGAAAAAACAGCTTACAAATGCTGAGCATAAAGTTACTTTGTTTTTCAGGCAAAAGATAGCATTTTTGTTTACTACTTCTACATCACAGCTCTTTGGTTTGCAGTTTGCTGCTGAACCAGGCTTTAGGATTGTGACAGGGCAATCTTCTGCTTTATTTACACAGACTATTCAGAAACCTTCAATTGCTAAACACCACCATATAGTTTATTTACATTGCTCCTCCCATCACCTTTTTGATTCATAGACCACATCATCTACAGAATCTGTTTCTCCACTGACAAGGAGAAGAGGGAAGGTCTTTGTCCTAGAAATCTTTTTGGTTTTGGCTCTCTTAGCTTGCCTCTCCCCCACACCCAGAACTTCCTTCCTGTGTCTTCTTTTAGCCTCTTTGTTAATGGGTTAATTACCTCTTGAATTCTCCCCAGCCCATTCTAATCCACTAATTAGGTTGGGAGAATAATTGGCTTTTAAGTGTTCAGTGTGCTGGCTCAGCTGTTGGTTCCCAGGCCTCTGTCACAAGGATACAAACTAAAGCAGGGACTGGCTACCTTTGGAACGCGGCCCACCTGGGTAAATCCCCTGGTGGGCCGGGCCGATTTGTTTACCTGCTGCATCCACAGGTTTGGCTGATTGCAGCTCCCACTGGCCTGGGACAGTGAACCGCGGCACATCCCTTGGCCCGCACCGTTTCCTGCAGCCCCCATTGGCCTGGGACAGTGAACTGCGGCCAGTGGGAGCTGCGATCGGCCAAACCTACGGATGCAGCAGGTAAACAAACCGTCCTGGCCCACCAGTGGGCTAACCCGGTGGGCCGCATGCCAAAGGATGCCAATCCCTGAACTAAAGGATGTCTCAACAAGGACTGGTAGAGGTTTATGTAGCTTGTCACCTTTAGCTCAGTGGCCAAATGTGATCCAGTTCAAGAGTAAATAAAATTTTTTGGTATTGGCTGGGTGTGCAGTGGTCTGTGTGAAATGAGTGGCTGGCTTCAGTCCAGTTCCCAGCCCACATCACTAAAAATATAATTGCAATTGGCACTACCTACCTAATTGTGAGATCAGATGGTAGAAAAGCCTATAAGGGGAAGCAGCAGGAGTTACATGGCCTAGAAAAAGCACTAGAAAAATGCTGTAGGAAACAAATCTTAATGGGATGAACTAGATAACCTGATAAGACTTTTCTGTATCTAATTTCTAAGGGCCAGTCCTGGCACAGAGATAAATAAGCCCCTCTCTTCTGTCTTCCAAGTGGCCACAGGCGTGTGCAGCACATTTCATTAGGGTGTGCACCCAGGGAATTATTTTTTTTTAAAGTCGAACATTTAGCACACAATTTTCCACACAGAAAAAAAACCAGTAATCTAGTTAATGATAATTATTATTAATTAATTATTAATAAAATCAACTAATAGAATTAATGAAAATGTATGTATACTGTATATGAGATTATTATATGAGAAATGAAAATGAGTTTGCTTTGGGATTTTACAAGGCACTTATATCATTTAAACACATTTGATACCCTGAGTAATGATAACACTTCTTGCAAATCACATAAATAGGGATCTCATGGTCCCCTTCCTTCACCCCATTACAAAGGCACGGGTTTTATTGCTGGCTGCTCTAGGGCTGCAGAAAACCCTATGGGCAAAACGTATGGAAAGAAGAGGATCAATTTATACAGAGGGCTGAAGGGGGACTCCCATAGTGCATTAATTAACACTTAATAAATACATCAAAATTAAATACATTGCAGAGATAAGAACCTGTAATGACAACTTTACTTCATGAGAAGCTCCAGAGAAAGAAGACCCAGAGGGAGTAATGTTAGGGGGAATCCTAGGGAACCAAAGGGGCTGGCAGAGGGAGCAGACAGAGAAAAAAGGTAGAGACAGAGTGGCTGCAGGATTGGCCCAGTCTTCTGCATCTCCCCTGTGGGTGGAGACACTGATCTCTATCACTGCAAGAGGGAACAATAAAATGGAATGTCCAGAAGACAGAATGACTTGAGGGACCCATACCCTTGCAGAGATTTTCTAGCTCTGACATTTACATTTCTACATGATTTGACCCACAGAAATAAAAATCTACACATCTTCCATGTGTTTTTGGACCAATAGAAAAAAAACAGTTACAATTCAAGTGCCTTTTAAAATTTCCTATGAAACTGAGTTAACAAAATAAATAAGCTTATGAACAACCAGAAAATATACTTCTCAAGTGAAAAACTATAACTGGACTTCTTTGCAAAGAAATTGTAAGTTTTCTTACAAGAAAAGCCACAAACTGTCTGGAAAGGAAGAGCAGATTAACTTACTTGCCTCAGTGAAATTAAATACGCAGAGAATTGCTGTGCCTGTGATGATGATGACCGGGGTTTGTTCACCTGCGGCTCCACCTCCCCATGCTGTGGAGGCACAGCCGGGCAGGTCTGTATCTGCAAGCAAGCCCCCTGCCTCAGGTGCAACTCCCATTGGCCTTGGTGGCCAACAGTCTGGGAGCCTCCTGGCCAATGAGGTGTGGGCTGGAGGGGGAAGGCAAAGGGGAAGATTGTAGGGAGCTTGAGAGCAGGGGAGGCGGGGGGGAGGGGAGCTGTTTCTGGAGGCACAAAGGGGGGGGTCTCTAGAGAGGGGTGATGGGGGCACAGGGGCTGGTGAGGATCATCCAGGGGGTGCCCATCGCTGCTCCTTTCTCCTGCCCCTGGTTCCATATGTTTGTCTGCCCCCACAATGCCCCCCCATCTGTGTCTGAAAGTGACAGACTCCTGCTGCTCTCTCTGCCTGCAGCTCCCTCCCCCTCCCTGCTGGGGATGCTCGGTCAGGCAGCTCAGGCACCACCTTCCCCACAGCTACCATTGGCCAGGAACCTTGGCCAATGGGCTGGGAACCAGGTCAGCTCTGAGAGGGGGGAGAGAGGCAGCGTGGGAAGCTGCCCTGCCTCTGCCGAGACTCTCCGTAGCGTGCAGGGATGCCGGGGAGTGGGGAGCTGCCCCCAAGGTGAGAGCACCCCACCTCACATTGCCTAACCATGGAGTATGGGCACCACGGCCCATCTCGCTGCCTATGTATCCTACTCACCCTGCTCCGTCCCCTGACTGCCCCCGCCCCTTATCCAACCCCCTGGCCCCACTAACCATGAGGCTCCTAGCAGCGTTTGGTTTAGCACGGAGCCAGACACACTGCCCCGTGGGAGCATGCAGCCCCGCCCCCTAGAGTTCTGCACACCTGGCACACACCTGTGCGCACGCCTAAGCAAGTGGCCACTCATTGACTTTCCCCTAATATGCTGTGCTAGGAGAGATGGAAACTGAGCTGAGATTAACCACTTGTTCTACGGATCAGTAGCACCCCTGATAGACATAATAAAAATTTCTACCTCATTCCCAATCCCTGTAAACCACCAAATCCACTTATGCTTTTGTTTGAATGCTAAGTGTTAGGATGCGTAAGCATATTCCAAACAGCCCATATAAGTATTCCTATGGAGACATATCCTATAACATTTGCAGCTGCACGGGGGTCTGGAAGGGTGCCAGAATCAGTATCAGCTGTTTCCTAATCCTGACTTTTTATTTTTTGGACACATTTGTTACAGAAAAAAACACATGTTCTTTTATTCTGGAGCCTCCAACGTGCAACTCCTCCCTCCATTTCCTGATGATGTGTTGTCTCTTGCTTTGTCCAATTTTGGCATTTTCTCAGGCACAATTTTTAGTTTCCCATACAGTAATTTCCTGGGTGAGGGGTGTTTTTACAATCTTCTTTTATATATCTCAATCTCCCAAACTGTCCAGCAAAGCCAGAGAGAGAGAGATACTGAATCCATGCTGAGAATTTTAGCCTCCAATCATGTGCCTAGCCAGAAAAATGTTTCAGAGGTGCTACTTACACAGCATCCAGCTTCGTCCCGTTGAAAGCATTGCCTTGGACCCTAGTGAAGCCATTATTGTAGAGTTTGCTGCAAACAAATAAATGAAATTATCCATTTTTACAATGCAGTACTAGCTAGACTCCTGGAGAACTAGGCTTTATCTTTCCCTGGCCAGCAGCATATCAGATGGACTAATTTTAATCTCTTGGAGATATAATATAATATAAGGGCTATTGGATGCTTAGCAGCATTCTTGACTACTGAGCACAGAAGAATGCCAGGCAGCACTTGCAACTTGTACTAACTTTTAGTTTCTTCCCAAGAAAGACAAGGTAGTTCTATTACCCAGCTCAGACCTGCCCAGAAACATTAAATGAGCTCCCATAGTTTCCCAGTTGAAACAATAACTTACTGTAACTGTAGTTCTTCAAGACGTGATGCAGATGTGTATTCTACTTAGATGCATGTGCACAGAGCTCACTGGAGTGGGAGAATTTGCCTAGCAGTACTCGCAGGGGGATGGCACTGTGCCTCATGGCGATAGGTCCCTTGGCTTTATGAAGTGGTGCCGCCCAACCATTCTCAGTTTCTTCACACCAAATGCCCAGAGATGAAACTCTGATGCAGAGAGAACAGAGGGTGGGTCATGGAACACATGTCTGCATCACATCTCGAAGAACCACAGTTACAGTAAGTAACCTTACAGTGAGTAAGTTTCTTCTTCTTCGCGTGGATGCAGCTATGTATTCCACTTAGGTGACTCACAAGGGAGTATCCCACCCAGGAAGTGGGACTCTGAGTCTGTCTAAACAAGGATTGCAGCATCACCCTTCCCAAGGTTGTATCTGTCCTGGAAGATGCAGTAATAGCATAATGGTTCATAAATGTATGTATGGAAGACCACGTAGCAACCCTGAAAATGTTCAGTATGGAAACATCACTGAGGAATGCTATTGATGTTGCTTGTGGTCTTGTTGAATTAACTGCGACCCGCTGAGGGGGCGTAGCCAAAGCTAGTTCATATGCAGTCTTGATACAGGATGTTATCCATCTAAAGATCATCTGTGAAGAAACCGCTTGACCCTTTATACAGTCTGCATATGACGCAAACAGTCGAGGTGAAGCACAAAATAGTTTAATCCTGTCAAAATAGAAGACTATACATCAGCTGACATCTAATGTATGGAGATACTATTCCTCCAGAGATTAATGCGGCTTAGGAAAGAATAAAAGTATACCACCTGGTTCAAATGAAACAGAGAAACCACTGTAAATTTTGGGTGTGGCCATAAATTCACCGTCTTTGGAGAACTGTGTATAAGGAGGCCCTGCCATCAGAGACTGCAACTTACATACTCTCCTTGCAGATGTTATCGCTATCAGGACCACAGTTTTCTGACACAAGAGCGGAAAGGGACAAGATGATAGGGGCTCGACCTTTAGTAGTGATAATCAAGGTGGGCCATTTCCAGCAGTTGACAAGAACGTGTGAGGAACAGTAGGGGCGGGGGGAATTAGTTTCAGAGTAGCAGCCGTGTTAGTTTGTATTTGCAAAAAGAAAAGGAGTACTTGTGGCACCTTAGAGACTAACAAATTTATTTGAGCATAAGCTTTCGTGAGCTACAGCTCACTTCATCGGAAGTGAGCTATAGCTCATGAAAGCTTATGCTCAAATGAATTTGTTAGTCTCTAAGGTGCCACAAGTACTCCTTTTCTTTTTAAGGGGAATTAGTTTTACTTTGTGTAATAACACATCCACTCCCAGTCTTTATTCAAGCCTAAGTTAATTGTATCCAGTTTGCAAATTAATTCCAATTCAGCAGTCTCTTGTTGGAATCTGTCACTCGATTACAGACCTAAAAATGGCAATTCTTCAACAAAAACTTCCTTGTTCATTTCCCCCCGCACTGTTCCTCACAGGTTCTTGTCAACTGCTGGAAATGGCCCACCTTGATTATCACTACAAAAGGTTCCCCTCCACCCTCCACCCCACCCCCCACAAGTACTCCTTTTCTTTTTGCAAAGTGTACTAGTGGGCTACATCTACACTGGGAGCTAACGATGTGATTCCCAGCTCTTATAGGCATACAGTAACTCCTCAGTTAAAGTCGTCCTGGTTAACGTTGTTTTGCTGTTACGTTGCTGATCTATTAGGGAACATGCTCATTAAAGTTGTGCAATGCTCCCTTTATAACATTGTTTGGCAGCCGCCTGCTTTGTCCACTGCTTGCAGGAAGAGCAGCCAGTTGCAGCTAGCTGGTGGGGGCTTGGAACCAGGGTGGACCGGCAGCCCCCTATCAGCTCTCCACTCCCCTAAGTTCCCTGTGCAGCAGCCACCCAGCAGGGTACCAACTGCCAGCAGTTCAGCTGTCCCTCCCCCCACTGCCATGTGCTGCTCCTGCCCTCTGCCTTGGAGCTGCTCGTGGGAGCCTCCTGCTTGCTGTGCGGGGGAGTGGGGGAAAAGGGGAACTAATGTCAGGGTGTCCCCCTCCCCCCTACTCCTGCACCCACTTACCCCTTCTCCATATAGAACAGGGTGGGGACAGGACAGGGCTCAGGACAGAGAGACGGGAGAGACCGCAGCTGCTGTCTTAACTTCCTGATCTTTTTAAAGGCAATGTACTTAGAGTTGGGTCAGCATACTTAAAGGGGCAATGCACATCTCTCTCTCTCTCTCTCTCCCCCACACACAAGGTGTGTGTCTCTGTCTCTGTCTGCCATGCTGTCTCTCCTCCCTCCATTCGTGCTGCCTTGTAGAGTGTGAGGCTATATTAAAAACAATGCGTTAACCCTTGAGGGCTCAGCCGAATGCTAGTTCATCATTCAGCAGTAAGGCACTCCCTGGGAAATATCCCACCCTCTTCCACCCTCTAACTTCATCACCTCAACCAAGCTTCACAATCACCATTGCTGTGTACAGTATTAAATTACTTATTTAAAACTTATATTCTGGTTGTATGTACAAATATATATATATAGTTTTTTGTCTGGTGAAAAAAATGTCCCTGGAACCTAACCCCCCCCCCCCCATTTACATTAATTCTTATGGGGAAATTGGATTCGCTTTACATCTTTTCGCTTGAAGTCGCATTTTTCAGGAACATAACTAAACATTAAGCGAGGAGTTACTGTACTTGCATTAGCTCTCATTGAGCTAGCACACTAAAAATAGTAATGTAGCCAGGATAGCATTGACAGCAGCAAGCAGTGGATGGGCTAGCCTTGCTGAGTATATACCCCAGGGGTTCAGGCAGGTTTGTACTTGGCATATCTAGCTAGTGCCACTGCTTGCAGCTGCCTATGCTACCCCATGCTACACTGTTTTTAGCATGCTAGCTCAATGACGGCTAATGCAAATATGTGTGCACTAGCTGGGAATCATACCCCTAGCTTCAAATGTGTTACATATCCTTGACTATACCTGTGTTGCAGCTTTACCGAAGTAGTACTGCAAACCCTTTCCCTCTGTGCTCCTTTCTGCAGCTTAGACCTTGCATAATTGTCTATTGCCCACTGTCTGTTTAATCACTTTCTTCTTGTTATTTCTGCTATTAAAATGCTTTGGCAGTGTCAATTTAAAAAGAAGAAGCAGCACTGATCCAAGTCACTGTGGCAAAGAAGAAAACTATGTAAATGAGACTATGAATAACATTTGTCTCTGGTGTTTTTCTTTTACAAACCACTAAAGATTAGGGCTGAACTATTATTTCACAAGTCACAGTGATTTGCTTCAGAGACACAGGGAATATAAAAGTCAAGTGAGTTAAACTGGTAGGACTTACAGTGTAAGGGATTCATTACACAGCCCATGGAACGCATTTGCAGGCACTGAAGTCACATAAGGATTATCTGCAATTTCACTGCAAAGGAGACAAAAGGCTTCACATTGCAATAAAACATCTGCATAACAGAACAGACCTAGTTTGAATCTTCCATTGTTAATGATTCTCTGATATACAGAACAATAAAATGCAAAAAACACATAATAAAGGGTATAGTTCAACAAGTTATATGTTCCAATTGTGCTGGAAGACTAAAATGCTTCAGCCACCTAAAAAGTGTAGGTATCCAGAATACCAGTACCATTAATTGCTTGTATAAAATAGATGGGGTTTACGTTATTGGCTAATAGTATCAGAGTGGTAGCCGTGTTTAGTCTGGATCTGTAAAAGCAGCAAAGAGGCCTGTGGCACCTTATAGACTAACAGATGTATTGGAGCATAAGCTTTCATGGGTGAATACCCACTTTGGCGGATGCCGACGAAGTGGGTATTCACCCACGAAAGCTTATGCTCCAATACATCTGTTAGTCTATAAGGTGCCACAGGACTCTTTGCCGCAATTTTGGCTAATGTGTGCCCAGCCTGTGTGGTTCTTTTGAATAATAGCACAGCCAGATTGCTCCTTTCACAAGTTAGGGAATTAGCAGATAAGTAAATAACAACAATCACCACAATGTTAACTAATTTATCCCAAGTAAAGTTAAAGATAAGATTCTAGTTTTTGTGAAGAATACCATGAAAGAAAAGATCACAAATAGACTAAGCTGTTCAAGATAAAAACTATCTTCTTATGTGTCTGAACTACACCTAGTACAAAGGAAAGAATGAACAGTAAACCCTGAATTGCACAGAATCCTAGCAGCTGGAAAGGACCTCTAGTGGATCATCTAGCTCAATGGCACATCTCAACTTAATGGCCCAATAATTGTCGCAGTCCACCACATCCCCAAATCCTTTGCAACTACCATCTCCACAGCTCTCCTGTCTCAGACCTAAGTGCTATTGGGGCAGGGAGGGGAGGAAGGATGAGGGAAAGGGTATAGTTTCACTATGACTGGGTTTGAAGGCAGGAGTGAGCAGGGTGGTGATATGATGGGGAGGAGTAAGGGAGCTAATTGTTCCTTCCCTACTCTTCCATAGCTCCCACTGGGTTCTAGCTACCACAAGATTCTGCAGGTTTTGATTTTCTTCAGCCAGTGGATGGTGTGCTCCAATGGACACCTCCTCTTGGCCCACTTGAGAGTCATTCCCCATAGGCTGAGAAACCCTGATATAGTCCATTCCACTGTATGTGGCAGGAGTTGTTTCATTACCCCTTGAGGTATAAATACATGATACAAGATGCTAAAATTCAACTTTTATCACTACCACCTTCACTCCAAACTTTTTCCATTTTCTCACACAATATTTTGGGACTGAAATTTTCCATGCCTGATCTCAGCCCCCAAAGTGATTCCCCCTCTTTCTCATTACAAAATTTTTTTAAAATTGATTCAGCTGGTTTAGAGTTACTCCAGCATGGATCTAAAATATGTTTTACCCACAGAGAAGTCTCAATCAGAAAATCTGAGACTCAAAAATGGCTAACAGTAAAAACTGCAAACTTAGCTCAATTTTATACCTTTCCAAAATCTAAGGTTCAAGCCAAGTTTGAAGAAAAGACTTTCAGTCCTTTTACAGTTATGAATCTTTAAAATTGGGAATCAGGAACACATGAGGTAAAATGTTTCTGTTCTTTATATAGTGTCAATTAAGTGCTATTAGAATCAGAAAACTGACTAAGTAAAAGTGATATCTTTTACTCAACAAATATGCTCATTGTCTTCTCTTCACAGAGAATAAATTATATTTAACATCAATTGTTTCATTTAGACTAATGTTGAGTTATGGTAAAATTGATGCAACACTCTAGAGAAGATAAACCCTGTGTATTCTTGCTGAATCTGCCTACTTTAAAAAACATTACATATTTATTTTAATAAATTCCTGCTAGACCTGCAGAACCAACATAGGTACAGAAGAGTGAGCTGGATTCAATTCCATCTGGTTCATCATCTATAAAATTGTTTATTAAGTTCCAAGTGCAGAATTTTTCTTGTTGGTAGTGATGCATGAACCAGAAAGAATATCCCCAGTTGAATATGCAGGGCCGTCAGATGGAAAAAACGTCTTTTTACTTCTAACCTGAGCAAATTTTATGCAAAGTCTCTGAGAACTATAAATATGGGATCCATGGCATCACTTTTAAAAGTCACTTTTCAAAGTGGACCTGTACTTTCAAATAAGACATCTCAGAATGCTGTGTACAACCATCAGCACCTTAGCTTAGCAAGAGGAATCATTCCAGAAAAGACAGCAGACTTGGTTTAGGACACGTACTGCCAGAAAAACCTGAGTTAAGGACTGCTGCCATTAGAAGACATGAAACCAAGCTGCTTCAGAACAAGGAACTTACAAGTTCCATTACCCTCTTTCCTAGCTTTGTTTGTTTGTTTGCTTTTTAAAAACATCTTGTACTTTTTCTACATTAGAATGTGAATGTGGAGCAACCAGTCTGTATAAAATAAACTCCTTGCACTAAAATCTTCACTCAGAATGTGAACTGAGGCCAGACTGCTATTTTCATTTATTTATTTAGCGGTTTGCAGGTGTTCAGTTAACATTTTCCCTTTGTATTTTCCATCTCTCCAGCTCTTGCATTTTGTGGGCTCTGGACCAGAAGAATAGAGATAACAATGGTGGGAGACTGTTTTTGATGGATTGCTAGGATACTTCTTTCTGGTAATTATTTGGGATCTGACTGTAGCACTGTTCTAACCAGATCTGCAGGGCAGACACTTACAGTAAAAAGTTCACATCAGCTGAATAGATTTTGGTGAGGTCAGGAAATATCGTAATTCCAGTGTTGAAAATTCCACTAAAACAGAGGACAAAATAGAAAAAGAGAAAGAATTAAATTTAATTAATCACTACACAAAAAAGACGCTATAGGTTCAGACCATTACACAGAGCCGGATGGAATATGTTTATTTTATACTCTCCACCAACTGTCAACTCACCTATGAACTATGTACCCAAATGTAGGGCTATGAACAACATATCATAAATCAGTGTGGGGTTTCAGAGAGATATTCTGCAAAGACTTTTCCACCTCTAACTACCAAGACTCTGTGATTACACAGGTTTGAACTAAGTCACTTATTATGTAGCTCCCTTCCTTTATTTAGCAGCATCAGCATTAAAAATGTTCCATGCCATCTCCTTCCAATTCTCCACGGGAGTGTCAAGAAGAACTTTTAACAACTGGGTAGAGTTGGGGTGCTAAGGGCACAAACCTACTCCCACTTGAAATCAGTAGGAGTGTTGCCATTGACTCCAATGGATGCGTGATTAAGCTCTAATACAGCAGTAAGACTGTCAATGTCAGGAAGATGTTAAGAAAGTCAGAAAGTCTTTAGGAGTAAAGGCAAGGTGGAGACTTGGAGCAAGCTTATGAGGGTAGAAAGAAAAAAGGAGTAGAGAAAGGGTCAGAGAGTAGGATCTTCATGCTTTTGGGACAGTATGGGGTACAGACAGACAGAAGGGAGAGAAAGTGAGTGTGTGTTCTGAAAGCAGAAAGATGGATCAACATTTAGAGAGAGATGAAGAGAAATAGGGCTCTTGGAGATGGAGAACAGAGGGCCCAAATCTCTGTTCCAGCTGATGTAGTCAGTGCAAGGAAATGGCAGGTAAGGGAAGGAAGAATAAATGTGGCTGTTGGCCACATTTGCACCTCCTGATATTTGGGCCTTGCTGGGGGCCAGGACCAGCCCCCAGAATAAATTAGAGAAGTCTCAGAACTAGGGTTGACAACCCTCTTGGATTTGCTGGGAGTCTTTCAGAATCGGCCTCAATCTCCTGGTGACTATTAAAGGCAATCTGGGAGATTTTAATAGGGCAAAGTCCAGTCAGCAGGGCTAAGGCAGACTCCCTACCTGCACTGGCTCTCCGTGGCTCCTAGAAGCAGCCAGCACATCTGGCTTCTAGGTGCAGAGGCAGCCAGGGAGTCTTCGCGTGCTGCCCCTGCACCCTGCCCCTAGTCCTAACTCCACAGCTCCCATTGGCTGGGAACTGTGGCCAATGGGAGCAGCAAGGGTGGTGCCTGCAGGCAGGGGCAGTGCACAGAGCCCCCTGATAGTCCCTGAGGCTAGGAGCCGGACATGCCAGCTGCTTCCGGGAGCTGCCCAAGATAAGTGCCGCCCAGCCGGAATCCACACCCTTCACC
This sequence comes from Dermochelys coriacea, assembly GCF_009764565.3. Taxonomy (NCBI): domain Eukaryota; kingdom Metazoa; phylum Chordata; order Testudines; family Dermochelyidae; genus Dermochelys; species Dermochelys coriacea. The sequence goes on along the minus strand of NC_050073.1, from coordinate 90,799,880 downwards.
CCCTCCTACACCCCCACCCCCTGCCCCAGCCTTGAGCCCTCTCCTGAACCCAAACTCCCTCCCAGAACCCGCAACCCGTCCTGTACCCCAACCCCCTCCCCCAGCCCGAGCCCCCTCCCGCACCCAAACTCCCTTCCAGGGCCTGAACCCCACAGCCACTCCTGCACACCAACCCCCTGCCACAGCCCAAAGCCCCCTCCCATACTACGAATCCCTCAGCCCCACCCCCCAGCCCAGAACCTGCACCACCACCCACTCTCCAACCACATGCCCAGCCCGGTGAAAGTGAGTGAAGGTGGGGGAGAGCAAGAAACGGAGGTTCATATTCATTCCCCATCAAAATGCTTTGTTTCAAAGCTTCCCCGTGCCTTTAGTTGATGTCACTTGGTGTCCCCAGGACCCAGGTAACATCCTTAATAAGTAGTTAATATTTATTTTTGCATGTGTTTTTTCCTTCTCCCTCCTATTATTTGTCATTTGTCTTCTGTGAGTGAGAGCTCTGCAGGGCTCACTGTGTTTGAAGAGCACCTAACCCATTGTAGGCACTACTGTAAAACAAAGAATGAAACAACAAGGCAGCCTTTCATTATCCAAGGAGGCCCTAGGAAAGAATCTTTGAATTACACAAACTGTGTGATCTTTAAACTACACACTCTCCCCTTCCCCAGTCTATGGAAGGAAAAATATGTCCTCCATGTTTTCTTTGCCTGAATTATGTAAACTGGGCTCCAGATAATAAGCTGGGGACACTAAGAACTTTGCCATTCATTACGGCTAAGATTTGTTGTTCAAGTTCTGCTTTGAAGAAAAAAGATCTAGTTTTCCAGGTCTGCTCCAACTTTACAGAAATGCAGTTATTTTCCTTTAGCACTGATCCCTTTGAGAGTGAAAGTAAGTACAAGAAAACACTACTCTGAGCTTAAAGGTGACCTCCAATGGAGACAAAATTGTGTTTGTGCCTATTTTTATAGCTTTATGGTATATAAACAAAGGCTGGAAATTCATGGTCCCTGCATTCCTATGCCCCCAGTCTCCTGCTCAAAAATTACAAAGATTTTTTGTTGATATTTTTTCATTGTAATTTTGGGTCTCATCTACCTGGTTGTTTTTCTTGTTTTGTTTTGTTTTTTTCTGTTCGTTTGTTTTTGAAGACTTTAGGGACAAATGGAGGAGAACGCCTCCAGACCCATTTCTGTCATGGAACTTACAGCAAATTGGGGCTAATGATGAACTTGTCAGCTGTAGCTAATGTGTATTGTTATATGTAAACATATATATAATTAAAGTAAAAACTACATATTTCTGTTGTATCTGTATTGTATCTGTAACAGTGGGCTGGAGAGACTAGAGCCAAGCCAACCTTGATTACAGAATATGATCTGAGGGGAATCAGGAAATTCCCTATGAAAAATGGAAGGTGGCTGCAGTAAAGGGGGATCCTAAGTCATGCTGATGGACTCTAGAGGGAGGAAAGAAGAGGGCTCCTGTAGGATCATTACACCAGGGAGTTTGGAGGATAAAGCCCAGTAAGCAGGATGCCCCTAGGGAGTACATGACTATGTTTGGGACTGGATATCAGAGCCTCAGTGAGGGAGAACTGGGAGATCAGACTGGGATGGAAGAAGAGCCCTGGGAGTGAAAGAAAATGCCAGAGCTAAGTTTGGACTTTCTTTGTGATGTTGGATTTCGGTTTGGACCTCTGGGTTCTTGTAAACTGGTGCTGGTATTAAACTGGTGCCAGAAGGGGTAGTGTTAACAAAAGAAAGCTTCTGTGAGTTCTTAAACGGCCCTGAAGAAAGCAAAACCGGAGGTGAAGAACTTAAAGAGGTACCGCTGGCCAGCACTGGGTGCTCAGTAAGCAGCAGTCTCTTTTACAATATCCCTCTTCTCAATCTTTCCTATAGATTGTGTTCAGCATTTCCCTCTCTGGTAGTGGAACGGGGGGGCACAGGTTGAGTAGGGGCAGGAAGAGGTGCGGCCTTGGAGGAAGGGGTGGAGTGTGGGCGGGGCCTGGGGAAGAGCCGGGGTTGAGCACCCCGCTGCACTTTGGAAAGTCAGTGTCTGTGTACATGTCCTTAGTTGACCGAAGGTAACCCCTTTTCAGCTCCTGGGAAGAAAAGAGCCTTTACCATTCTGTCATAATTCCTAGAAGGGACCATTCTAATAATCTACATAACACAGCACATAAATTTCACTCAGTAATTCATATCCAATAATTTGTGGTGCAATATTTGATTTCATTGATATTACTGAAAGTATAGAACAAGCAGCAAATAAAAGGAATAAAAAGCCCAAACTAAATTCCCTACCCCTCCTTCATGGCACCTTTAAAACACTTGCAAATACCTTCCCTCTCCCCCCCACACTCCCATCAGTTTTCTGGATGAGATGTCAAATAGAGGTCCTGATTAAGTGTGGGTATCTACTCCTTTCAGCAAGAGCAGTCCACGTTTATTCTGGTGTAATTACTGTAATGAAAAAAGTAAATAAGGAAAATGAATACATTTATTGTAATGAATAATGTACCAAAGAATTAGCTATCCAGGTTCTGGGATGAGGGATGGGCTTTTGAGGCTAATGAGAGCCAGAGTCTTGGCCTAATTCTTGCCTGACCCAACCTCCTACTCCAGAAACAAGACCAAAAGGGCATAGGCATTCCTGGGACTCCCTTATAAAAGAGCTTGCAGCTCTTTTCTTGCTTGCAGAGCCTATAACTGGCCTTAGTTTAGTTGAATGCTTACAGTAAAAGAAAACAGGGAATACATTTTCCATCCAGCTCTGAAGGGAAAAAGAAATTGTTACACTGTAGTAGGGCAACATCTACACTGAGAATAATCTCTGAAGATTAAGTGCCCGATACTTACAGGTATTTTAACAGTGGGAGGTCCTTAAAGGCATCTGGATCTATGTAATGTAGATTTCTAGTATTGCGAATTTCTCTGTTAAAAAATAGATACAAATTAGCATATTAGCAAAAAACCAAAAATATTAATGTTCATATTTGAAATTTAAAATAAACAAAACAGCATAACACTAAAAAAAACTTTCAAAGAAACATAACTCCTCTGCTGAGCTCTTGCACTGGACTGCATCCCAGTAATACAACAAATTGACATCACTCAATGGAAGTGAGCATGTTTGGTGTGCACTGCTACATTACAGCATCATCATCTGGACAGATTTGGTTTTGGACACTAATAAGCTTAAGTAATGGGGAGAAAGCACAGGGCTTTGGCTTGCTCATATGCACACACTGATTTGTTCAGGAAAAGTCAATAAAACTATTGAAATGTGTGTAAGGTTGAATGCTAATAACATTCCAAATCAAAAAGAGTTTGGGAGGAGGTTTGCGTGTCTTGGAGGGTTGGGTAATGGGTTGGAATTTTTAGTTTTGGATATGGAGGAAAAAAAGAGAAAACTAAGATTATAAAATAGGATTTTATTTCATGTGAGGCCATTTTAGGGGACCGTGAGTGCCAAAGTTTCTTTTATTAATTCTCTCAATTAGTTTCCACCTTCTCATTTAAATTTAGTAAGTACAATAATAAAAGTTAATCTATACAAAACTTAAAATATCTGAGTTAATAAGTATACAGGAGGAAGCATCTCCACTGGGGCAAGACTGGAAGTTTGAACACCATCATTCTATTTTTGGTTCTGTCTGTGACATGCTGTGGCATCCTGCAGTTACTTAAACCTCCATGCTGCAGTTTGCATGCACAGTAAACTGCGAATAAATACTACTACAAAAACAATTTAGCATTTGTTTTCATATTCAAAGCGCTTTACAAACATTAAGCCTCATAATCTCTCCTGCTGTTACTACCTACACCATAATATAAGAAAGATAGGGTATAAAATACAATTAGTTAAGCAACTGCTTAACTGATTACCTGTTCCACCTTTCTCGGGGTTCTTTTAATTTTGATTGCTTAACTAAAGAAAAGGACTTGAGTTGAATTTAGTCTTAAAGTTTTATTAAATATCCTAACAACAGCAACTAAGTATATAGTATATGAGACAAAAATAGTATTGGATTATGATTTGGCAAACAGACTAGGAAATTGATTGATATAGCCATTCATTGATATAGATTGCAAGGCCAAAAGGGACCATTGTGATCACCTAATCTGATCTCCTGTATAACAGGCCACAAAACATCCCCCAAAATATTTCCTAGAGCATATCTTTTAGAAAAACATCCAATCTTGATTTAAAATATGTAAAATTTTCAGAATCAAATAACATAGCTACAACAGATAATAACATTTATACCTAATCAGTATCTTGGAAAGGTATCTTTGTTTAAAGTTTTGACTAAGAGACCTTGAGAATAGAGACTCACTTGTGCTAACTGGTTATTAACACATTAGAGGAGGGAGGTGGGGATCCAAAACTAAAGCATAAGACAATTCAGTCACTTACATGCCAATTCACCAAGGTCTTCTTCTCAATGGATCTATAGTAGCCCACCCTTTTTAACCTATTTCCCACAAATTACATTAGACCCAGGATCTAACACTCCTAAATATCTGACATTTATGACAGACTGTACAGGCTGATTGCAGTTCAAGAGGCTTGTACACTTGGTCTGTTTTATGTTTTCAAGAACCTAGAACTTGAACCTAGACACCATGATAGATACATGTACAGTGTTCTAAAATTTTAGTTAACAACTGTAACTTGTTCAGTTTTAAAGCTCCTTTACAACTATCATGATTGTAATCTGTTACAAAACGAGGACACACACACTAACTCCGTGACAATCTTTAAAGCACATACACAACATGTACATTTCCTTATAATTCGATTTCAGGAAATGGTCAATTGATTGATTTGGGGTAATCACAGAAGAGAAACACTGTGTTCCTTATCATCAGATCTTTACTCAGCCATCAGCTTTCAGCTCAATTACTGTTCACAGCCAGAGTTGACACTATAAACACAGGTGGAACAAAGGATGAGCCTGACTATAGTCTTTCCCTAGTATACTAGTGGGCAACCCAAATTGCTGGAAGATGGAAAGCGACAGTTAAAGGAGTCAAGTATCAGGGGGTAGCAGTGTTAGTTAAAGGTGCCTATTCAAGATAGGTACTTTGTTAGGAGACTAAAAAGATATCAGTATGAATGCATCCCCTTTCTTTACCTTACAGAATTGTCCATGAGGGAAACCCTGTCATTAAAGTTTACAATGTTTTTACAATCTACATACCACACAGACTATGCTGACAGCTTGTGCCACGCACTCTCAAAGAAACTGCGGAACCACCTGATCAACATCCTCTACAGCAAACAGGGAAAGATTAAGAATGAGCTCTCAAAACTGGATACTCTCATAAAGAACCAACCTTCCACACAAACTTCCTCATGGCTGGACTTTACAAAAACTAGACAAGCCATTTACAACGCACACTTTGCTTCTCTACAAAAGAAAAAGGACACTAAGCTATCTAAACTACTACATGCCACAAGGGGCCACAACAGTGGTTCCCGTAACCCATCCAGCAATATTGTTAATCTATCCAACTATACTCTTAGCCCAGCAGAAGAATCTGTCCTATTTCGGGGCCTCTCCTTTTGCCCCTCCACCCCCACGAACGTGATACAGTTCTGTGGTGACCTAGAATCCTATTTTTGACGTCTCCGACTCAAGGAATATTTTCAACACACCTCTGACCAACATATTAACCCACAGAGACCTTCCTACCAACACTACAAAAAGAAGGATTCTGGGTGGACTCCTCCTGAAGGTCGAAACAGCAGCCTGGACCTCTACATAGAGTGCTTCCGCCGACGTGCACGAGCTGAAATTGTGGAAAAGCAGCATCGCTTACCCCATAACCTCAGCCATGCAGAACACAGTGCCATCCACAGCCTCAGAAACAACTCTGACATCATAATCAAAAAGGCTGACAAAGGAGGTGCTGTCGTCATCATGAATAGGTCGGAGTATGAACAAGAGGCTACTAGGCAGCTCTCCAACACCACTTTCTACAAGCCATTACCCTCTGATCCCACTGAGAGTTACCAAAAGAAACTACAGCATTTGCTCAAGAAACTCCCTGAAAAAGCACAAGAACAAATCCGCACAGACACACCCCTAGAACTCTGACCTGGGGTATTCTATCTGCTACCCAAGATCCAAAAACCTGGAAATCCTGGATGCCTCATCATCTCAGGCATTGGCATCCTGACAGCAGGATTGTCTGGCTATGTAGACTCCCTCCTCAGGCCCTACATTACCAGCACTCCCAGCTATCCTCGAGACACCACTGACTTCCTGAGGAAACTACAATCCATCGGTGATCTTCCTAAAAACACCATCTTAGCCACTATGGATGTAGAAGCCCTCTACACCAACATTCCACACAAAGATGGACTACAAGCCGTCAGGAACAGTATCCCCGATAATGTCACGGCTAACCTGGTGGCTGAACTTTGTGACTTTGTCATCACCCATAACTATTTCACATTTGGGGACAATGTATACCTTCAAATCAGCGGCACTGCAATAGGTACCCGCATGGCCCCACAGTATGCAAACATTTTTATGGCTCACTTACAACAACGCTTCCTCAGCTCTCGTCTCCTAATGCCCCTACTCTACTTGTGCTACATTGATGACGTCTTCATCATCTGGACCCATGGAAAAGAAACCCTTGAGGAATTCCACCATGATTTCAACAATTTCCATCCCACCATCAACCTCAGCCTGGACCAGTCCACACAAGAGATCCACTTCCTGGACACTACGGTGCTAATACGCGATGGTCACATAAACACCACCCTATATCGGAAACCTACTGACCGCTATTCCTACCTACATGCCTCTAGCTTTCATCCAGATCATACCACACGATCCATTGTCTACAGCCAAGCTCTACGATACAACCACATTTGCTCCAACCCCTCAGACAGAGACAAACACCTACAAGATCTCTATCATGCATTCTTACAACTACAATACTCACCTGTTGAATTGAAGAAACAGATTGACAGAGCCAGAAGAGTACCCAGAAGTCACCTACTACAGGACAGGCCCAACAAAGAAAATAACAGAACGCCACTAGCCATCACCTTCAGCCCCCAACTAAAACCTCTCCAACGCATCATCAAAGATCTACAACCTATCCTGAAGGACGACCCATCACTCTCACAGATCTTGGGAGACAGGCCAGTCCTTGCTTACAGACAGCCCCAAACCTGAAGCAAATACTCACCAGCAACCACACACCACACAACAGAACCACTAACCCAGGAACCTATCCTTGCAACAAAGCCCGTTGCCAACTCTGTCCACATATCTATTCAGGGGATACCATCATAGGGCCTAATCACATCAGCCACACTATCAGAGGCTTCTTCACCTGCGCATCTACCAATGTGATATATGCCATCATGTGCCAGTAATGCCCCTCTGCCATGTGCATTGGTCAAACTGGACAGTCTCTACGTAAAAGAATAAATGGACACAAATCAGACGTCAAGAATTATAACATTCAAAAACCAGTTGGAGAACACTTCAATCTCTCTGGTCACTCGATTACAGACCTGAGGGTGGCTATCCTTCAACAAAAAAACTTCAAAAACAGACTCCAACGAGAGACTGCTGAATTGGAATTTATTTGCAAACTGGATACAATTAACTTAGGCTTGAATAGAGACTGAGAATGGATGAGTCATTACACAAAGTAAAACTATTTCCCCATGTTATTTCTCCCCACCCCCCCCACTGTTCCTCAGATGTTCTTGTTAACTGCTGGAAATAGCCTACTTTGCTTGTCACCATGAAAGGTTTTCCTCCTTTCCCCCCCTGCTGCTGGTGATGGCTCATCTTAAGTGATCACTCTCCTTACAGTGTGTATGATAAAACCCATTGTTTCATGTTCTCTGTGTGTGTATATAGATCTCCCCACTGTATTTTCCACCAAATGCATCCGATGAAGTGAGCTGTAGCTCACGAAAGCTTATGCTCAAATAAATTTGTTAGTCTCTAAGGTGCCACAAATACTCCTTTTCTTTTTGACCAAAGCTGTATCACTTACAGTTGACTTCCTTTTTACACACACAACTTCATTTAATTACAATATCAGGTTGCATTCTGTTTCCCATTTTTTTCCTCCACTGTATCTGGCGATCTCTCAGAATATTTTAATGTTGAATATCAATGTATTCATTCACAGACAGGGAAAAAAGAGAAGTCTCTTTGGTAGCACCAGTGGTACACTCTTGTAAAAGGCTGCAGCAACTCTGTTTCCTCTTACTATTGAAGTCTAGCTATTAGACTCTGAGATTTTATTTTATTAGTCCTGCATTCTATCTTTTCTAAAAGACCTTGATGCTTGGGCAATTCTTAGATGATAATAATATATAATTTTGGGGCCCTAGTTACTACACAAGAAATGATGCAAGGTTTAGTTATGCAAAACAGGGTTCCTAGAAACCATTTGGTCTCAGCACTTGAGGAACATATCAGTGGCTTAAAGCCACCTTTGCCTCCCACCCTGATCTTGCACTGAGCAGAGTCCAGCCAGGCCAGAGAATCTGACCCAGTTATTTCAATACTGTAAGATCTGGGTCATTGTCTAGAATGAGAGCTGGGGTAAAAGATAGTAATGGTATCACAATGCATTATTTGAATTCATAGGCTTCTCTGGAAAGTGCAAAATACAGCCATGGCATCTTGCCAAGTTGACACTGCCTTGTGTTCCCTTAACATATTATTACACATTAGATGACTGTATCTGGAAGTATGTAAAGACGGTACTCTGCTCACAGTTGCCCAGTCAGCTGCTGCCCTTGTCAGGCAGGTCTTCAGTGACTCAGCCCTCTAGCCAAGTCACACACAGTCCGTGTGTGAAACAAGCAAACCCCTTCCAGGACACAAAGTCAAAAATGTCCCCAATGTCCTAACAGCCCTCCCTGGGCTCAGACTTCTAAAACAGTCCAACAGGGCCAGTCATGCTACCCTTGGTTGGTATGTCCTTTTCTGCAGCCCTCCCTTGACTCAATCTTTAACCAGTCCATCATGGTTCATCAGGGTACCCTTACTTGGTCCGGCTAGGTTGCAAGGTCCCTACTCCAGAATTGAGAAGCTCCCCAAGGACTTCTTCCCTGCAGACTCTTTGCCTTTACTTGAGTCCTCAGTGACCTCAGCCTTCCTGCTGAGCCACCCGTTGGACTTAGTTCGCTGACCACAGTTACTCAGCTCAGTAAACCCCCGAGTCAGTCCCAATAGTGCAGCCCCCTTCCCAGGGATGCCACAGTTCAAATTCTCTTCCTTAGGGCATAGCCACTTCCTCCAGTGGCTGGTGGGGGGCTGGGGGTGGGGGGACCCGGTCCCCCCCCACTGCTCCTGGTCCCAACCCAAGGACCCTTTAAGTATAGCAGCCTGATGCTCTGTACCATTACTAATTTCTGTTCTATGTTTCCCTGGGCCACTTCCCTGTAGCCAGTCTTAGATAAGCCCTAGCAGCCAGACAAAAACACTTCTTCATTCCCTGGTCCCTGACAGTAACTACTGCTTCGTACCAGCAGCCAACCACAAGCTATTCTCCAGCTCCCCGATCTCTGCCAACAACTGATCTGTCCAGCCCTTTCAGCCAGCCAGGAGCACCTCTTGCTTCCCCAGTCCCCGCCAGCAGACTGAACTCACTCTGGGCCTGCAGCTCCTTTTATATAAGCCTGCTTGTTAGGATATAGATATTCAAGCCTGTTTGTAAAGGCCTATACTCTAAGAATTTAGGTATGTTCTTATCACTTAGCTAGTTATTGAGGTACAAAAGAAAGAATCAAAATCACTGTCTGCCGGTGTAAGAGCCTTCTCTTACTGTGACAGTCTGAGGCCCTGGGCTTAGGCTAAAATCTTTGGCTAAGCAACAGAGGCAGCCATAAGCTGGAAAGCGACTGGTCACATCCTCACATTCCAAACTAGTCACATTGAAAGAAGGTGCTATTGGGCTGTTAGGAATACAATCCTGTCCTGATAATGCCGATCGCCTCCAGAGAAAGGGAAGTGCCTAGAAGATGTAAAAGGAAACTTAGTTTGATAGCATCCTGTTCTTGCAAGAACTCACTTATCAATAGCTGGGATTTGAAATCCTTTCTTTGTTTTCTATCACTGTAATCCCCATTTCCCTATTGTTTGTCTGTATAATCTCTGTCTGGTTCTGTGATTGTTTCTGTCTGCTGTATAATTAATTTTGCTGGGTGTAAACTAATTAAGGTGGTGGGATATAATTGGTTAAATAATCATGTACAATATGTTAGGATTGGTGAGTTAAATTTCAGTAAAGTGATTGGTTAGGTATAGCTAAGCAGAACTCAAGTTTTACTATATAGTCTGCAGTCAATCAGGAAGTAGTGTGAGTAGGAGAAATGGGAACAGGAATGGGGTGGGAAACTGGACTCATGTTTTGCTAAAGGGGACAATGGGAACAGGGAATGGGGTGGGGAAATTGGAATCATGTCCTGTTGAGGGCAGGAATGGAACAGGGCCACAGGTAAGGCCTGTGGTGTCAGAGCTGGAAAGGAGGAACTAAGGAAGGAACTGGAATTATACTTGCTGGAAGTTCACCCAATAAACATTGAATTGTTTTACCTTTGGACTTTGGGTATTGTTGCTCTCTGTTCATGCGAGAAGGACGAGGGAAATAAGTGGGTGAAGGAATAAGCCCCCTAACACTGCTGGACCCTGATGGGCTGTGCCCTGCAGTCTCTTTCCTGGTTGGCTGCATCCCATGCTACCTCTCTTGGCAGCTTGGAGGACCCTCTCCACTCCCCTTTTCTGGGGCCGGGCATGGCACAGCAGCGAGGTCTCCAGCACGGGGCCGCAGGGCCTAGTCCACCCTCTTACAGAAGTTGACCGTACTGCATTCCACATGTGGGAATATTTGGTCTTTACTGGGAAAGAGTAGCAGAGGATGGATTGAAGACCTTATTTTGCTGGTGACAATAACAATACTGACAGGAGATATATGGTCTAGCTTTTCTGGAGGTAATTAAGTGGATCAAGTACTTTAATCCAAAATTATACAAGCCAGAAATTCATCTGCTCTTGTGGATCCAAGAAGGTGGCTTCTGCCTTCATTCCTGTCAATAGGCTAGTTCAGTTTTCAACATAATTCCTGTGCTTGGACTTCAATTAATTAAGGCCTTGTCTATACTCCCAAGTTTTGTCACCAAAAATTGCCTTTTGGTGACAAAACTGCAAGAGCATACACTACAATGGGACTTTTGTCACAAAAAATGCTCAGTTTTGGCGACAAAAAACTTCCTCCCCTACGAGAGACTTTTGTCTTTTCCCCTCCCTTTATTGTCGACAAAGAGCCAGTGTAGACGCTGCTCGTTATTTGTCGACAGAACTGGCTTCCGCCAGTATCCCACAACACCTGCCCTGATTGCTCTGCTCAATGTTTTGATCTCTGTTGCCCAGCAGGCATGCGCCCCTCCCCTTTCAAAGCTCCAGGAAGTATCTGTGGGCTGCTCTCTTTGGGGAACAAACAAGGAGGAAATCATTGGAATGCTCCAGTTCTGCCTGGCACTAGGAACACAGCAACAGGCAGATTCCTGCTGCAGTGGGAGAGGGACAGACGGCTGTGCTGCTTTGGCATTTTCAGCATGGAGAGCTCACAGAGCTACTCATGATGCTGCTCTCAGCAGCTGACGGGGAAGTGGGAGAACTCGCGCAGCCATCAGCTCTTTCTTCCCACAACACTGCACTGTAGGATACATACCCACGGTGCATTGCTAACACTGTTGATGATGGTGTCCCCAATGTGGACATGATCTGTCAACAGAGGAAGCAAGTGTGAACACCCTTTGGAGATTTTTGTTTTGTCAACTTTTGGGTGTTGACATAAGTTTTGTCAACAAAACTTGGTAGTGTAGACAAGCCCTAAGCAACATACTGTACAAAGAAGAAAAGGAAATTTATAGAAACTGGGCTCAAGTCTTAGGTCCTCCCTCAGCTTTCATTCTGGCCAATTCCTATTAACTCCAATGAGAGTTTTGCTTCAAAAAATATTGAGTAAAAACTAAGCAAGGATTTCATGATTTGGTCCAATCTCAGAGAAAACATCCCAAAAGTGAGATCTGCTCACTCAAAGTGAGATCTAAAACTACCACAGAGTGAGACTGTGGCAATGTCTCATAAGGGATGTGAAAGAAATCCCATCACTAGAGACATTTAAAATTTGAACTAGACAAAGTACTGCAGAATGACAAAACAGTTACTAACCTTTTGTAACTGTTGTTTTTCGAGATGCATTGCACATGTCCATTCCACTCTTGGTGTGCATGTGCCCTATGCACACTGGCCAGAAATTTTTCCCTCAGTGGTACCCATCACAATGGCATGAACTCCCTCTGCTGCCACCACTAGTGGTGCTGATATAAAGGATCCAGCCGACCCTTAGGGTATGTCCATATTGCAATTAAACCCCCCCCAGCTAACCAATGCCAGCTGACTTGGGCTTGGGCTGAGGGGCTATTTAACTCTGATGTAGATGTTTGGGCTCAGGCTGGAGCCCAAGCTCTGGGACCCCACGGGACCTACACCTTTCCAGGCTCTAAAAGAGTCTGATTGTCATATCACTAGAGAAAACATGATGGGTATCCACATGAGAGTGGAAAGCTCATATTGCTGCCAGGTAAACCTTGATAAGGAAACTGCTAAGCCTTGTTTCAGGTGCAGCAGATAGTCTAGTATATACTGGATGGACTCCAATCTGACAAACCCAGACAAAGAACTGCTTCTGTTTTGACAGGTAGGCCGCCCGGGTGAAGGGCTTTCTGCTACTTAGTAAGATCTGGTGAACTTACTCTGAGCAAGCTTGCTCTCTGGGATTTAGCCTTCGAGCTTCTAGACCGTTAGATGAAGGAACTGCAGGTTTCGGTGCAGCAGGTGATGCAGTTTTGGGGATCAAATTCAGGTGCAATGGGAGTGAGACTGGAGTAGCTATTGAGAGGTCCTATGCTGGCGGGGCCACACTGAGGCTATTAATATAGCCCAAGTGTGATCTGGAATGATCTTTACTAACAGTCTGTGAAAAAGTGGGATTTGGGGGAAAGCAAAGTAAAACTTTGCTGTCCAGGGTAGCAAGAAGGCATCTGCGATGTAGCCCGGACTGTGGCGTTGCAGGAAGCAGAACTGGTGACATTTTCTGTTGGACTTGTTTGCAGATAGGTCTATTTGGGGAATTCCCCCACTGCTGGAAAATGCACTTGGCAACTCACTGAAATTAGAACCCACGAAGGTATCATGAGCACAGTGTCCAGATGATGGTGGCTTGGCGAGTACACTGAGGCCAGCTATGTCAGGAGGGGCCTGAGATGCAGCCTCATGTGCTGTACTACATATGTACACATGGTCATGTGGCCCAGGAGTTCAGACAACTTCAGGCTGTTGTGATTGCATGAATCCCAAGAGAAGGAGGCGGATGGTGGTGGTCGGGGACTCCCTCCTCAGGGAGACTGAGTCATCTATCTGCCGCCCCTATTGGGAAAACCGAGAAGTCTGTTGCTTGGTAGGAGCTAGGATTCACAATGTGACAGAGAGACTGCCAAGACTCATCAAGCCCTCGGATCGCTACCCCTTCCTACTTCTCCACGTGGGCACCAATGATACTGCCAAGAATGACCTTGAGCGGATCACTGCAGACTATATGGCTCTGGGAAGAAGGATAAAGGAGTTTGAGGCGCAAGTGGTGTTCTCGTCCATCCTCCCTGTGGAAGGAAAAGGCCCAGATAGAGACCGTGGACTCATGGAAGTCAACACATGGCTAGGCAGGTGGTGTCAGAGAGAAGGCTTTGGATTCTTTGACCATGGGAGGGTATTCCAAGAAGGAGGAGTGCTAGGCAGAGACGGGCTCAACCTAATGAAGAGAAGAAGAGCATCTTCACAAGCAGGCTGGCTAACCTAGTGAGGACGACTTTAAACTAGGTTCTCCAGGGGAAGGAGACCAAAGCCTTGAGGTAAGTGGGGAAGTGGGATACCGGGAGGAAGCACGAGCAGGAGAGCACAAGGGAGGGGGCTCCTGCCTCATACTGAGAAAGCAGGACGATCAGCGAATTATCTTAAGTGCCTATACACAAATGCAAGAAGCCTGGGAAACAAGCAGGGAGAACTGGAAGTCCTGGCACAGTCAAGGAATTATGATGTGATTGGAATAACAGAGACTTGGTGGGATAACTCACATGACTGGAGTACTGTCATGGATGGATATAACTGTTGAGGAAGAACAGGCAGGGCAGAAAAGGCGGGGGAGTTGCACTGTATGTAAGAGAGCAGTATGACTACTCAGAGTTCCGGTATGAAACTGCAGAAAAAACTGAGAGTCTATGGATTAAGTTTAGAAGCGTGAGCAACAAGGGTGATGTCGTGGTGGGAGTCTGCTATAGACCACCAGACCGGGGGATGAGGTGGACGAGGCTTTCTTCTGGCAACTAATGGAAGTTACTAGATCACAGGCCCTGGTTCTCATGGGAGACTTCAATCACCCTGATATCTGCTGGGAGAGCAATACAGCAGTGCACAGATAATCCAAGAAGTTTTTGGAAAGTGTAGGGGACAATTTCCTGTGCAAGTGCTGGAGGAACCAACTACAGCTCTTCTTCACTTGCTGCTCACAAACTGGGAAGAATTAGTAGTGGAAGCAAAAGTGGATGGGAACCCAGGAGGCAGTTACCATGAGATGGTCGAGCTCAGGATCCTGACATAAGGAAGAAAGGAGAGCAGCAGAATATGGACCCTGGACTTCAGAAAAGCAGACTTTGACAACCTCAGGGAACTGATGGGCAGGATCCCCTGAGAAAATAACATGTGGGGGAAAGGAGTCCAGGAGAGCGGGCTGTATTTTAAAGAATCCTTATTGAGGTTACAGGGACAAACCATCCCGATGTGTAGAAAGAATAGTAAATATGGCAGGCGACCAGCTTGGCTTAACAGTGAAATCCTTGCTGATCTTAAACACAAAAAAGAAGCTTACAAGAAGTGAAAGATTGGACAAATGACCAGAGAGGAGTATAAAAATATTGCTCAGGCATGCAGGAGTGAAATCAGGAAGGCCAAATCACACTTGGAGTTGCAGCTAGCAAGAGATGTTAAGAGTAACAAGAAGGGTTTCTTCAGGTATGTTAGCAACAAGAAGAAAGTCAAGGAAACTGTGGGCCTCTTACTGAAAGAGGGAGGCAACCTAATGACAGAGGATGTGGAAAAAGCAAATGTACTCAATGCTTTTTTTGCCTCTGTCTTCAGGAACAAGATCAGCTCCCAGACTACTGTGATCAGCCCTCTGTGGAGAAAGAAGTGGTTTGGGACTATTTAGAAAAACTGGATGAGGACAAGTCCCTGGGGCCGGATGCGCTGCATCTGAGAGTGCTAAAGGAGTTGGCTGATGTGATTGCAGAGCCATTGGTCATTATCTTTGAAAACTCGTGGTGATCGGGGGAGGTTCCGGATGACTGGAAAACGGCTAATGTAGTGCCCATCTTTAAAAAAGGGAAAAAGGAGGATCTGGAGAACTACAGGCCAGTCAGCCTCACCTCAGTCCTTGGAAAAATCATGAGCAGCCCTCAAGGAATCAATTCTGAAGCACTTACAGGAGAGGAAAGTGATCAGGAACAGTCAGCATGGATTCACCAAGGGCAAGTCATGCCTGACTAATCTAATTGCCTTCTATGATGAGACAACTGGCTCTGTGGATGAGGGGAAAGCAGTGGACGTGTTATTCCTTGACTTTAGTAAAGCTTTTGATACCGTCTCCCACAGTATTCTTGCCAGCAAGTTAAAGAAGTATGGGCTGGATGAATGGACTATAAGATAGAAAGCTGGCTAGATCATCAGGCTCAACGGGTAGTGATCCAAGTCTAGTGGGCAGCCGGTATCAGGTGGAGTGCCCCAAGGGTCGGTCCTGGGGCCGGTTTTGTTCAATATCTTCATTAATGATCTGGAGGATGGCGTGGATTGCACCCTCAGCAAGTTTGCAGATGATACTAAACTGGGAGGATAGGTAGATACACTGGAGGGTAGGGACAGGATACAGAGGGACCTAGACAAATTAGAAGTTTGGGCCAAAAGAAATCTGATGAGGCTCAACAAGGACAAGTGCAGAGTCCTGCACTTAGGAAGGAAGAATCCCATGCACCGCTACAGACTAGGAACTGAATGGCTAGGCAGCAGTTCTGCAGAAAAGGACCTAGGGATTACAGTGGATGAGAAGCTGGATATGAGTCAACAGTGTGCCTTTGTTGCCAAGAAGGCTAACGGCATTTTGGGCTGTATAAGTAGGGGCATTGCCAGAAGATCGATGGACATGATCATTCCCCTCTATTCGACGTTGGTGAGGCCTCATCTGGAGTACTCTGTCCAGTCTTGGGCCCCACACTACAAGAAGGATGTAGAAAAATTGGAAAGCGTCCAGCAGAGGGCAATAAAAATGATTAGGGGACTGGAACACATGACTTATGAGGAGAGGCTGAGGGAACTGGGAATGTTTAGTTTGCAGAAGAGAAGAATGAGGGGGGCTTTGATAGCTGCTTCCAATTACCTTAAGGGGGTTCCAAAGAGGATGGATCTAGACTGTTCTCAGTGGTAGCAGACGACAGAACAAGGAGTAATGGTCTCAAGTTGCAGTGAGGGAGGTTTAGGTTGGATATTAGGAAAAACGTTTTCACTTGGAGGGTGGTAAAGTACTGGAATGTGTTATCTAGGGAGGTGGTGGAATCTCCTTCTTTAGAGGTTTTTAAGGTCAGGCCTGACAAAGCCCTGGCTGGGATGATTTAGTTGGGGATTGGTCCTGCTTTGAGCAGGGGGTTGGACTAGATGACCTCCTTAGGTCCCTTCTAACCCTGATATTCTATGATTCCATGAATCTTGAAGTCTGTCATGAGAGATTGAATAAACTGGAATCTTTACTCTGAAAGGAATGCTCTGGCGTGGCTAGAGTCCAACACAGCCCTGTAAACTCTATCCTCTGTACATGGCAAATGGTAGACTTGTCCATATTGAACAGTAGGCCTAGAGCTTTGAAAGTTGACTGAATGAGCTGAACACTGGATATAACCCGAGCTTTATATCAGCCCTTGACTAGCCATCCAGGTAAGAGTAGACCTGCACTCTTAGTCTCTTCAGGATTTCTGGCACCATGGCCATATCTTTTTGTGAACACCCCAGGAACTGCAGACAGGCCAAACAGAAGCACTGTGAACTGGTAATACGAGTGCTTCACTATGAACCTGATACACATTCTGTGACCTTGGTTTATCAACATATGAAAGCAGGAGGGTCTTAAACTGAGGGCAACATGAGAAGTCTTCAGGATTCAGTGAGGGAATAATGGATGCCAGGGGGACGATGCAAAATGTTATTTTTTGAGATAGTTGTTGAGCTGATGTAGGTCTAAAATAGCTCTGAAGAAATAATGGGAATAGAAGCACTTCCCTCAAATTCTGTGGAACCTCCTCTATGGCTCCCACGTGATGGAGAGATTGAACCTCTTGGACCAGAAGCTCTTCATGAAGAGGGACAGGGAGAAAGGGGATAAATAAACTAGAAGATGTATCCCACTTCCACAGTCCCCAAAACTCAATGGTCTGTGGTGATATGGGACCAAACACTTAGGAAATGGGAAAGGCAGTTTGCAAACACAGGAAAAAACAGGACCTGGCATCCTGGGAACTGGTACAGCATCCTTGAACATCCCATCAAAATGCCTGCTTAGAACCCCTGGATATCTAGGTAGGGCAGGCACTGATGCAGAGGGCAGAGGAGGTTGTTTATGCCTATGACCCCTATTCTTCTTCCTCTGCAGGTCATGTTGGACCACTTGAGCTAGAATAGCAGAGGGATTGTTGAGATCTAACATGCTTCCAGGAAGGGGCAGGAGTGTACAATCAGAGAGACTCCAGGGTTGCCCTTCAGTCTTTTAACCCATGGAGCTTAGCGTCAGCCTGCTCCAAAAAGAGCGTGGCTCCCTCAGAGGGCAGGTCCTGCACAGTTTGTTGAACCTCCTGCAGGAGGCTGGAGGACTGCAATCAGGAGCTCCTATGCATAACCACTGCTGAAGCCATGGATCTGGCAGCTGAGTAGCTGCATCCAGAGCAGCTTGCTGCAAGGCCCTTGTTACCAATTTTTCCCTCATCCACTAGTGAGAAAAACTCCTGCCTAGAATCTCCTGCAGCATATCTTTAAATTTTAGCATGGAATCCATAGCCATACAGTAATCATAAGATAAAGGGTAAGGAATTGATAGCAGAAACTCAAGAGACCTATAGGCCTAGTCTTATAAGAAATACTTATGCTAACTGCTTAAGCCTAAATTTGTATAGCCTGAGTAGGAGTAGTAATTCTGATAATACTGCCCTGATCTTGGGACAAGAACCTACCACATTTCAGTGTTAATTGGGGATTCTAAATCAAAATATAATCAACAAACAATCAATAGATCAGGCAACAAGCCCCATGCAGGTCACTCATGGGCATAGCTTACTTCAGCTAATGCAGGGCTTGAAGCCTGGTGCAAAGGGATGCCTCAGTCACCAGGAATTAACCAAAATCCTCAATTGGTGTAAAAACCTAATTAACTATACTCAACAAACACTAAACTCTTTGCAACAAAATACAAGAATACACAGTCTGCTGAGAGCACTTGCAAAAGCAAGAAGAGCAGTTCCATGGACTGTCATGGATGGGCAGAAGGAATTGAGGGGGCTCAGGGTCAGCTGGACCCTTTATACCAGTACTCAGCAATAGAGGGCACTCATGTGGCCCCAATGGGTACCACAGAAGAAAAAATTTCTCGTGATTGCGTGCAGGATGCACACATATCAAGAGTGGAATGCACACGTGCAATCACTCAAAGAAGAACTGTAGGGAGTAATTCTGGTGAAGACTGGGATGGGACAAACATTTACTAACATGTCACTTTCATCTCTAACATCTTCTATCGTAAAATAAAGCAGTTTTGTGAACTCTGCACAAGTAGGTGGCAAAACGAATGAACTACAGCTTTTATCTAACATCATGTAGGTGAGCTGCATAAGTTGTGCATCCAAGAGATTGTTATCAAAGACAGCTCACTCAGTAGAGAGTGAAGTTCAGGTGAGAAGTTCTTTCTATGAAACAGGCACTGAATCTCCACTTCTATTAAATTAAGTCATTGTCAGGAAAAGTGCACTGCACCTCTTATTTTGCTAGGAAAGAAATCTTGTCACTATTTTGCTTTGTATCTGAAAAGAGGACCTATTTGTATGGAAAATAATGGAAAGTCATATTTTTGAAGAAACTTCATAACATATTGCATACAAAAATACCATGTTAAAAGAATGATATTTAGTTTGCAAAAATCCAACAATCAAGAGCTCGTAAAAGCCAGATTTATGACTGCTTGTGCACCAAATTAGGCAGGGATGGATATGCAAGGGATGGAAAAATGGTATGTGATCATGTAATTAAATTATCATAATGTGTATGCATAGGGGGTGGGAAGCACAAGCTAGCATAAATCTGGCATTTCCTAACTCTTTATTGACTTTGTGACCTAAATAATAATGTTCTTTCAACTTTGTTTTTTGCTTTCACGTGTAATTCCCTCGGCTGTTTTTTTAAAAGAAAAAAACCCCAAAGTCTAGTATAGATTAACAGATTCCAAGGCCAGAAGGGACCACTTGATCATCTACGACGTAGGATTATCTCCTCAAAGGAACTGGAGATGCTGGAGAATGAACCCAGGACTTCATACATGTGAGGACAGAATCCCCGCCTCATTATGTATAACTATAACAAGTCCCACCCCCATTATGTATAATCAAGTATAGCTTAAACCATTAACCTGTAGCATTACAGTACAGACTGCAGTAGTATAAGGGCCCTACCATCAATCAAACACTAATCCCGCCCCTTGACCACTTAAACCCTGCCCACCTATCACCAGAAGTCCCGCCCCATGGGGGTATTACTTCTGGGGTCAAGGTGGCCACCTGACCGGAAGCAAGGTGTGACATCAGCGACAGTTCTGAGGAGGAGGAGGGAGTGACCGAGGGGAGCCCTTTGGTCCAGCCGTTGATGGATATGCCGGAACCTAAACACGAAACCCAGCTGCTTGTGAGACATCCCGATGAGCATGATGGCCTCTTGTCGTCCATCCCCCTGGAGGAGGAAGGTGAACGTAGTTTAGGGGAGTCACCAGCGGAAAAGGTGAACAGAAAAGACATCGCTCAGGTAAATGAATGATTAAGAAGCGATGGTCGAGGGTGGGGGTGTAATGGGGCTAGGAATTGTGTAAATTAGGGATTGTGTAAATTAAAAACAAACAGTGGGAACTTACACTTGTTTCTTGTCTAAAAATCTCTCTACAGCTTGACGATGCCTTTCTAGGAGGACCCGGTGGTCCTGGACAGTGTTGCATCAAGCAGTGAAGATGAACTTGGCCCACCTTGTGTTTGCTCAACATCGATATAAATTGTTGAAGAGGACTCCGAGGCTGATGGCTATGAGGAGTTTAGGAGGAGGCTTGGCATGGAACTAACTGAGCCAGTGCCACATCGTGAGCGTAAAAAAGTTATGCGGATTATTGTACACATTGCTGTTTATGCTGTCCTTAACCACTGTCTTAGGGAAAAGCTTTTTGAAGATTGTGAGGGCTGTGTCATAGATGCGCCAGCCCAACGGCACCATGACTGTGTGACTTGGACTTTAGTGGATATAAACTGCAAGTTCCAGGGCCTGTGTGCTGAGCTGTGTTTGGAAAGCTTATTAAACACTATTATTGCCATAAATTATGCTATGCAATGTCTGTGCCTAACCCAAGAACATTTAGTGCAAGGGGTGACCTTGATAAATGCTGTGCAATTCAGTGGAGACCCTGACTGTGTTTTAAAGAAAATGACCAAACCGGAAGATACCTGCTTAGAGAGTTATATTGACCGTCTGGTCCGCACAAAAAGTTACAGAACCCTGCTTAAGAAAAAGCCTATTTGTAAGAAATCTAAAAGGATTAAGTTAGAAAATGGTGAGGGGCCAAACATGCGATATAAAACTTGGTAGCTGTAAATTAAAAAAAAATCTATTGAAAAGGGTTTTGTGACTATCTGTATTTCTGTTAGAAGGTCTCTGGCTAAAAGTTTTTTAATAGAGCATCTTGGTTTGTTTTCAAGGAGCTGTATGTCTTTTAAATAAAAAATAAATTGTTTGTGAGAGTACAGCTCTTGTATCTTTTCTGTAAGAGAGACCCATTTACAGCAAAAAGCTGAACTGTATGTTGAGGGAGGGAAAAAATATCCTAAAAATGTGTTTACAATAAAACAAACAGGGATGGTTCAGACATGTGGTTGAGTAAAATAGAACTGACTTATTCTGTTGAATTGAATGGGTTTAACCACACACACCCCTTATGACACAACGTAATTCTGAGGAACGAATTGTAAGTTGAAACTGCTTTTCCCATAGGAATCAAAGGAATGAAGGGGAATTGGTTCCTGAACCAAGGCTTGATACACTATTTTCACCACAATAATCCAGATTTTTGTACTAAATGATTTATAGATGACTAATACTGTACACTGTATTTTGCAAACAGCATTCAAATAAACATATAAACTCACATATGCTGCTCAGAATGCAAGGGAGAAGGGCACACATGCTGAGCCTCAGCCAATCACTGTTCAAGTTTTCTGATTGACTGAGCCATGGGCCAGAAGCCAATCAAAAAAAGTGGCAACCCTACCCAGAAACAAGCCACCCTGCTGCCTTGAAGCCAATCAGAAACGACCTCTTCCAGCTCCATACCAGTATAATGCAACCAGGCAACGATTTCAAGCCAACTTTATGCAAATCGAGTGTCATAAGGGCGAAACAAGCATGTTAGGGGCAAATGGGGCAGTCAATTGAAAAGTGTCGTAAGTCAGAGGACTCCCTGTACAACACAGAACCAGCTCAAGCCCCGACTCAGTAACCTGGGAAAATTACACATCACACCTGGGCGCCTTTGAGAGGCAATACTTCCCCAATCGCAAGCACAGAGTCTGAGTGTAGAAAAGAAACTTTTAATAAAAGGAGGGAAGTCACTCAACATTAATTAGGAAAAATTCCACAAGCAGGATTCATAATCATAAAACTGAGCAGGACACTCACTCCAGAGTGTATGGGGCAGTGTCTTCTGCCTCATGTTCTTGAGTCCTACAACCAAAAGTTCCTTTAGTGTACCACCCTCTGCTTCCTCATCACACTCCACTCATAGTGGTTGTCCTTGGTCAATGAGGACCTAGGGTTCAGAGGTGTATCTGTGTGAGTTCACCTCCCACCCGGGGAAGAAGGCACCATGCTCCATGCTTGCATGCTCCACCATCTGAGCACTTGCTCTGTCTGGCCGCACCACCAGCTTCCGTTTAACTCTGCTGGCTGCTCTGTCAGCTGCTCGTTCTGCTCCACTGGCTGCCCCACCAGCCACTGTTCAGCTCCGCTGGCTGCCCCACCAGCTGCTTGCTGCTCCGGCCAGCCACTCCCACCAGCCACCTGCTGCCACTGGCCTCTCTGCTGTGACCTCTGCAGGTCAATCTCTTGAGATTACACCCAACTTTTAGTGATTGTCAGGTCTTAGTGGGGGAACCAGAAGCAGGCTGGGAGGAAACACTGTCCCATCAGAAGTTATTTCAGCTCTATTGAGCACTTAAAATAACAAAAGGCTCCTAATGGAGCCTATTTAGCTCTATCTTTGGACAGTGGGGAAGAACAGGTTAAACCAGACCAGGGACCCTGAAGGAGAGTCCACACCTCCTGGCTGAGACATCTGTCCACCCTTATTTTCACAGGGCTCTGGCATTCATGCCCCTGGCTTACTGAGTTCCTTTCAGCTGAGAGTGACCTCCTCATTCAGGACAGGTTGAGCACAGTTCTGCTCCCCTTTACTCATACAACAAAGACAACAACATTGATAACAACATATCACTACCCCTGCATTCAGTACTAAAGTGATTTGTAACCCAATACCAGACAAAGTTGATCCCTTTGAGCAACACAACTCTGTCGTCTGGATATCTAGGCAGAGTAGGCATGTTCATGTAAATACAGTTTGCTCCTGAAGTCTCTTCTCCTTCCAGGTAGCTGTTAGGGAAGAGCTCATTCAGACCCTGCTTACAAATATAAGCCTATATATCAAGGGTTCTAGTACTTAACATGGTTTTGATAACTATCTACAAGGAATGGCCCTGTTTACCATTTCAATACTCTTCTAATATGTTTGTTTTAAGGTCACCTAGCCTGCTAGTTACTTAACCCTCTCTGACTCAGCATCACATGTAAGCAAGTTGTTTTTAGAAAAACAGTCTATTTATAGTAAGGAAATTATTGTTAAAATAAGGAAAAATAAATTAACAAAGCAAAAAAATATATACCTCACACTAACTATGTACAAGGTTAAAAATAAAAGAGGAACAGGGAAAAAGGAATTTAAAAAGTGAAGGAACAGTGCAGAGGGAAAGAAGAAAAAGAGATTGACTGTATGTTTCAAATGTAAAAAGAAAGTTGACAATTAGAAAGAAAAGAACATGGGAAAAGCTAAGAGATGGTTACTCATCTTGTGCCGTAACTCAAGTTCTTCACGATGTGTGTCCCTGTGGGTGCTCCACTTCAGGTTACAGTGCGTCACGACACCGTTGATCTGAGATTTTCGGTAGCAGTACTCGGTCAGGCCACTCATGCAAGTAGCTGTCTTGCCGCACCGTTGAAGTCTCATGTAGTGCATGCCCTGACCCCCTCAGTTCCTTCTCTACTGTAGAGTCCTCATATCAAACTACAAAGTAGAGGGAAAGAGGATGGATAATGGAGCACCCACAGGGATACACATCTCAAAGAACCTCAGTTACTGCACAAGGTGAGTAAGCCTCTCTTCTTCTTTGAGTGCTGTCCCTATGGGTGCTCCATGTTAGATGAATGTAGAGCAGTGGCCACTATGGGGATTTTGGAGTTACATGCATAGCGAAGGAGAGAACCATGAGGCCTAGTATGGCATCAGCCCTTGAGTCATGTGTAATCACATAGTGATTGATGAAAGTATGTTCTGAGGCCCATGTAGCGGCTCTGCAGATTTATGAAATGAGTACATTATTTAGGAATGCAATGGATGCTGCCATGGATCGGAAGAATGGGATCTGATCCCCATTGGAGTTCTGTCTTATATGTTTGATAACATAAGCAAATGCAGCTCGAGATCCACTTAGATAGTCTCTGTTTGAATATAGCAGAGACACTCGAGACAAAGAGTCTTGGGGATTTGCAGAAAGATTTTGTTCTGTCCAGGTAAAAAGCTGTAGCTTGTCAAACATCCAGGGTATGCAATGCGGCATCCTGTGAATTTTTGTGAGGTTTAGGATAGAATGTAGGGAGATGAATAGGTTGATTAGCAGATAAGTATTGTGGGTGGATGTGGGTCTGCTGTTTAGTAACTTGTTTGACTTGTTCCGAACAGGTTAATTCATGTCGCTGGAACCATGCAGGAGCCATGCTTTCAGGTGGAGTTTCTCCAGGTTCAGATGGAGGATCTGACCGTTGGCTTGTGAGAGGAAATCCACTCTCAATGGGAGAGGTCATGGAGAGTGAACAGACATGTGTAGTAGGACGGGTACCAGGTCTGTCTGAGCCATGCTGGGACAAAGTATGATTTTGGCCTTTTCATCCCATATCCTGAACAGGACCCTGGGGATTAGCAGGATCAGCTGGAATGCATACATGAGCATCCTGTCCCACATGAGGAGGCATGCATCCCCTAAAGATCAAGGTCCTAATCCCACCCTGGAACAGAATAGAGGGCATTTGTGATTCTGAGCTGTGGCAAATAAGTCAATGGAGGGAAACCCCATTGGTGGAATATCTGTTGTAAGACTGAGGGATTCATTTCCCATTCGTGTTCCTGTGAGAACTTTCTGCTTAGAGTGTCTGCTGTGATGTTTTGGCATCCAGGAAGGTAGGAAGCTGAGATATCAATGTGATAATAATAGAATCACAGAATATCAGGGTTGGAAGGAACCTCAGGAGGTCATCTAGTCCAACCCCTGCTCAAAACAGGACCAATTCCCAACTAAATCATCCCAGCCAGGACTTTGTCAAGCCTGACCATAAAAACCTCTAAGGAAGGAGATCCCACCACCTCCCTAGGTAACTCATTCCAGTGCTTCACCACCCTCCTAGTGAAAAGTTTTTCCTAATATCCAACCTAAACCTCCCCCACTGCAACTTGAGACCATTACTCCTTGTTCTATCATCTGCTACCACTGAGAACAGTCTAGATCCATTCTCTTTGGAATCCCCTTTCAGGTAACTGAAAGCAGCTATCAAATCCTCCCTCATTCTTCTCTTCTGCAGACTAAATAATCCCAGATAACCTCAGCCTCGCCTCATAAGTCATGTGCTCCAGTCTCCTAATCATTTTTGTTGCCCTCCGCCGAACTCTTTCCAATTTTTCCACATCCTTCTTGTAGTGTGGGGTCCAAGACTGGACACACTACTCCAGATGAGACCTCACCAATGCCGAATAGAGGGGAATGATCATGTCAATGATCATGCTAGATTCATACGGTCTAGACTGAGGATGATTATACTATGTGTCCCTGGTGCAGTGGTAACATTGTTAGCACTTTCTCTTAGTGGGCAGTGTTTAGATGCTCAGTCTGCAAAGAGCTGCCTGACAGCCCTTCATGGAACGGAGAACCTCATTGGTTTTTGATTAAAGCAATTTATCTTTGTCAAAGGGGAGGTCCTCCACCTTCATTTTCAGCTCTTTCAGAATACTGGTCAACAGGAGCCAAGAGGTTCTGCACATCACGATTATGGCATGAGCTGCTGTATCGGCCACATCCAGGGAAGCCTGTAGAGTAGTCCTGGCAACTAGTTGCCCTTCAGTAAGCACAGTCTTAAATTGTGCTCTTGTCTTCAGGAAGGTCAGATGTAAACTCAAAGAGCTTCCTGTAATTGTCTGGTTGATATTCTAAATGAACTGAAAATTAAGGTGAAGGATCTCCCCTTTGACAACGATAAATTGGTTTGTTGCCTCAACCACTAGTGAGTTTGGTTGTGGATGGGAAAAAAGGAAGTCCATTCCCTTGGCTGGCATATAGTATTTTCTTGAGCCCATTTGCATGTTAGAGGGATGGTGGCTGGTGTCTGCCACACCGTTTCTGCAAGTTCGAGGATTGCATAATTTATGGGCAGAGCAATTTTGGTGGATGAGGAAGGTTGCAAAATTTGTAGCAACTTGTGTTGGCTTTCCTGGACCTCCTCTAGAGGAATGTCCTGGCTAAGTGCTATGCATTTAAAAAGTTCCTGAAATGATTTGAAGTCATCTGCCAGTGTAGGTGGAAGTGGCATGATGGCCTCATTGGGGGAAGAAGAGTTGTGTGTTGGCAACACATCCTCAGGACCTGTTTTTTCTTTTGGCTCCTCCATCATCTCCTCTGAGACTACTGATGTGGTAGCCACTGGAGATAAAGGGGGAGACTGAAGTTTACCTCTGGTTGGTGATGAGGTTGCTGCATAGTGGGCTTTGTATGTTGCCCACAGTTCCCATGTGGCCACTGCATGGGGAATGCCATGTGGTGACACATCCATGATTATCCATACCACAGGTAAGGTGGTTGTGTATGCTGGCCTTTAGGTCTCAGTGTACCTCAGCAAGTCTGAGCTGAGTCATGTGGGAGCACTGTGGGGAGAATACTTCTTCCTCCTGGTCCTCATTATCACTGTTGCTGAACATCGACAGTGCTGTGGGAGACGTAGGCTGTGTAAAGACACTCCACATGGGCGATCCATCGGTGCCAAGGAGAAGTGATTGGGGCACCGATGCAACAGTAATATATTTCTGATTGAGCAATGGCTGCAGTGCCAGTGGATGTGGTGCTGAGGGTTTAGTTATGGCAGGAAGGTGCAGAGCTATCTTGTGGCTGGATTTTGTCGTGGCCGGTGGGCCCATTGCAGTGCTGTTAGTAGGTGCCAGTCAAGGGGTCGGTGCTGAGCAAGGCAGCATTGCTAAAGTCATGGTTGGCACCGGAGGTGGTTGCATAGTCAGTGCCGTATCTGTTGCGGGTGCCAGCATGGTTGGCGCCATGGAGGAGACATGGCTTTGTCTATGTCTCGACTCCTTGCCCTTCGCTTTGAATTCATTGGCATGGCTGGTGCCAGGTACTAGGGGAGTCATATGTACTGGCTCTTAAGGTCATCTGCACCGATGATAACAACCTCGCAGGGGACTGTTTCTTTATACGGATCCTGCTGAGGAGAGGTCAATGCTTGCTTCCTCTTTTCGTGAGAGGATGGAAATGTGCTCTTGGTTGGTTCAGATTGGATCGGTGAGCACTTAGAGGAAGGCTTCTGTTGGTTCTTTTCTGACCCCGGTTGGAATGATTTCTCCATGAGGATCATTTTGAGGTGGAGTTCCCAGTCACGCCGGGCTCTCACTTGCAAGATGTTACAATGAACGCACTTCTGTGGTATGAGCATTTCTCTTGGGCATCTCACACAGAGAGAGTGCCAGAGAGACTGCAGCATCACTTCTCAGGAGGAGCCACATCTCTTAAAGCCAGGGGAGAATGGCATGTCTGAGGGAGTGGGGAAGCAGAGAAAACTTTTGTGGGTGGTGCTCCAAAGGGAGCAGGGAACTAGAGAAAGAAAAACTATTTTTTTTAACAACTAATCCTAACTAACTAATAACTACAACAAACGTATCTAACTAAATTTCTATTTTTTTCCTATCTACAGGGGGCAAAAGCTATCGGACTGGCCTGAGCTCCATCTTCAGCCAAAGATGGTTGAGAAGGAACTGAGGGAGTTGGGCCGTGTGAGCGCTAAACGAGACTCCAACAGTGCTGCAAGACAGCTACTGCGCACGTGCGGCCTGACCGAGCACTGCTACCAAAAATCTCCAATCAATGGCACCGGGATGCACAGTCACCAGAAGTGGAGCACCCACAGGGACAGCACTCAAAGAAGAAACAGGAAACACCATACAGTGAGCTTTGTTTACAAAAAGACAAGGACAGGTCACAGTAAAGAAAAATAAAGTGAAGGAATGCAAACAACAAGGAAACAAAAATAAGGAATAAAAATATATAGCTCCATGCAATGGATGTGGGAAAGGAGTATAGCCAGAAAATGATGTGAGGCACAGAGAAGATGAGGGTAGAGTATGGAGGAGGAAGAAACAGAGAGAGAAGTGGTAGTTAAACATTTAGCACCATATATGAGAGAATGAGCATTTAAACATATTGAAAGAGTCTGTTATTCCACACGTTTCTCAAGGAAGTAAACTTATTTTTCCACTGTACTTACATATGAGTGACTTTACTTAAATTGTAGAAGGAATGGGCCTCCAGCCTTTGTAATGTAGCATCTATGGAGATATAGCTAAACATCAGGAAAACAGAAAAAGAAACAAGTCACATAGAAAGACAGGTTGTAAGCAATGACTAATGCTCATTGTGCTTGTTTTATTGTTCCTCCCCATTCTCTTCAGTCCCCAGTTTGTTTGTTTTGTCTTGTTTTGTTTTGTTGTAAATGTTTGCACAGTGCCAAGCACAAGTCCCTGATTCTGATTAGACCCCAAATATACACAATGTACAGTTAAATCAGAAAGACATAAAGAAAACATCAAAGAAGCAACTGGAGTTCACTTTGTTGAGGGAACTAAGCCCTAGTTCAGGTTCTTTCCCCCAATTCCACTTGGCAATGAAGAGTAGCCATAGACTTAGCGTTTTTTGCAAGTCTGGGAACAATAAG
Source organism: Dermochelys coriacea (assembly GCF_009764565.3). NCBI lineage: Eukaryota > Metazoa > Chordata > Testudines > Dermochelyidae > Dermochelys > Dermochelys coriacea. Next base: position 90,771,121 of record NC_050073.1, on the reverse strand, counting down.
GAGGAGAGCAGGGATCGGCAACCTTTGGCACGCAGTCCATCAGTGAAATCTGCTGGAGGGCCGAGACAGTTTGCTTACCTGCAGCTTCCGCAGGTTCAGCCAATCTCAGCTCCCACTGGCCGCAATTCACTGTGCCAGGCCAATGGGGTCTGCGGGAAGCGGCGTGGGCCAAGGGATGTGCTGGCTGCGACTTCCTGCAGCCCCCAATGGCCTGGCATGGTGAAGCGCGGCCAGTGGGAGCTGCAATAGGCCGAACCTGCAGATGCTGCTGATAAACAAACCATCCCAGCCCACCAGCAGATTTCCCTGATGGGCCGCTTGCCAAAGGTTGCTGATCACTGGAGTAGAGAAACAAAGATGGCCCTTGGGCTGTGACTGCAACAAACGCTCTTAAATTACATAGTAAGCAGACAATAAAGGCAGCCTACATTCAGAACAGCATTGAAAGAATCTATCTTTCTTGCATGAATATAAGAGAATTTTTAATTCCACTTTTCCCCCCACAATGACAGTCACAGGTGATATGATAAGAAGGCAATGTGCTCCAGTGGTAGGTTATTAGACTGGGAGCATGGAGCCCTCGATTTTGTTCTCATTTCTGCATCTGACTTACTAACGGGTGATCTTGCAAGTCACTTCCTCTCTTTATACCTCCATTTCCACCTCTGTAAGTAACTGTAATGCTTTGTAAATGCTTTCAGATGTATGAATAAAAAGTGCAACATAAAAAATAGGTACATCTGACCCTCGCTAGAACACGCATCTATATAGAGCGATTTTGCATATAACACGGTCGTGGCCATGGATCCCAAATGTAATTACTTTAAATGCAATTAATTTTAACGCGATCCCCATGTTAATGTGGTACTGCACATGGATCCCAAATCCCGCATTCTAGCGAGGGTCCAGTGTATTATTAAATCCCAGGGTGAATTTGCTTTATTTCCACCTATTTCTCTGACTACACCCCTGGAAATACTAAACCGTTGTAAATATGCAACAAGAGAATATGGGGTTTTAAATGTATTTTTATTTAATTATTCCAATCACGTTATTCTCTTAACTATTAACTGAATGGATTCATTTTTAAAAAGCATGTGCATTATAATATTTTCTTACTGTTAAAAATGTTGCTACAAACAGTAACTTTTGAAGCCACTTTATTTTGTTGGCATGTGTCACAGTTCAGGGCAACTGTATTCACCCTCAGGGGTCCACCAACAGCACCCACTCTAGGCTCCTGGTTTCTCAGGCATCACTTCATTGGGTGAAGACCCATGTCTTTCTTCCTCCTGACCAGAATTTTTTCTCCCCAGGCTGCACAGTTCCCCATCTACACTATGACATTCCCAGCAAGCCAGCCTGCCTAAACAGGCTGGTGTCTACACTTTTGCTCTCTCTTCAAAGGCTATAAACAGCTGTAACAACAGGCAGTCACAAGTTACCACATGTTCTTTATAAGCAAGAACATTTATTCTTAAGGTGAAAGCATTATAGAGAAAACAATAAAAGAACCTTACACACATGCAAATAAGTTTATCAGAGATCACCCCCAATTCCAACCAGGGCTCTAGTAGGAGTCAGTCCTTCAAACCCTACCAAGGGCTTTTTCTGTGCTTACAAGTTCATAACAGCTTTAGCTCAGAACAAGCATGTCAAAGGGCCAGATCAGCCAGTTTCTTGAATCAGTTTGGTCCTTTTTTTCTCCAATCTTTGACAACAGGCAATCAGTAAACAATCACCCTTCTTGGGGGGTATAGCTTTAAAGTCTGGGTTTTTACATAATCGGGGTGGGAATTTGCATTCACATCCCCGAGATTCTCCAGGAAAATACTTTATATTGTTTGTTCCAAAAGTCCATTCTTCTCTGGCACACTGATGAGTGTAGTCCTTTGAAGTTTATAACACTTCCCAGGATTCACATCCCATCTTCCACCCTAGAGAAGTTGCATGCAATCCCAGCCCACAATAATATATAACTTCTGCATTTGCAGTGGGGGCAAAAAACCTAACTGGCTTCAAGACTGAGCTTGGTAAGTTTATGGATGGGATGGTATAATGAGACTGCCTACAATGTCATGTAGTGGACCTGCAAGTACTAGCAGCAATTATCTCCAGTGGTTGGTGATGGTGACACTAGATGGGGAGGGTTCTGAGTTACTACAGATAATTCTCTCCCAAGTGTCTGACTGGTGGGTCTTGCCCACATCCCCAGGGTCTAACTGACCACCCTTTAAAATTGGGAAGGAATCTTTCCCCGGGGTCAAATTGCCAGAGACCTTGGGTTTTTTTTTTGCCTCTTCTGAAGCATGGGGCATGGATCACTTGAGGTTTAAACTACTGTAAATGGTGGAGTATCTGTGATTTGAAGTCTTTAAATCAGAATTTGAAGATGTCAGTAACTGAGCCAGGGATTAGGGGTTTATTTACAGGAGTGGGTGGGTGAGGTTCTGTGGCTTGCAATGTGCAGGAGGTCAGACTAAATCAGGGGTAGGCAACCTATGGCATGCATGCCAAAGGCGGCACACAAGCTGATTTACAATGGCACTCATACTGCCTAGGTCCTGGCCAGCGGTCCCGGGGGCTCCGCTGCTGGCCTGGGGTACCAGCCCTCGGCCCCCTGCCAGCTGGGGGTTCCGTCCGCCGTCCCCGCTCAGCCCGTTGCCAGCCTCGGGTCCCAGCTGCCGGCCCAGGGCTCTGCAGCAGCCCCCAGCTGTGGCCCACTGGCCCCAGCCTGGGGCAGTGAGGGGTGCAGACTGGGGTAAGAGGGAGCGCAGCTCAGCATCCCCACCTTAAAAATTGTTCCAGCACCACTGTACTGGGATATTTTAAAGTTCTGATTTGCTGCTTACATCACTATCACACCACGTGGAACAGCGCACTGTATTTGACGTTGAGATTAGAATGTACATGCAAGAACTGGAATCAGAATTTTCTGACAGATTTCAAGATTTCCAGCGATTTGGCTGAATGCTTTCTTTTCTAAGTAAATCTGAAAAATTCAATGAAAGTCACTTGGATTTGTCTGTATTTCAGTGGATAGGTGTTGAAGATTTCAAAATGCAGCTCATACAGTTAAAAAACTCAGAATTGTGGGCATCAAAGTTTGGAGATCTGCAGAGTGCACTTGAAGCTACCGAGAGAGATCCTGGGGCCTCTATTCTGACCTGCTGAACGTCCCTGCCAGTGAAATGTAACTGTTTGAAGAAAATTGCGTTTGCAACACTTTCAGCATTTAGATCCACATACCTATGTGAACAGATATTTTCACACATGAAATCTGTCCTCTGTCCCTCTTGGAGCCGGTTAACAACTGATCACTCAGAAGCCTGTGTGCAGCTTAAAGTATCCAAATATATGCCAGACAATGGAAAACTCAGCAAAGAAAAGCAAGGGCAATGATCACACTAAACTGATAAGATCTACATTTTAATTTAATTTTAAATGAAGCTTCTTAAACATTTTAAAAACCTTATTTACTTTACATACAACAATAGTTTAGTTATATATTATAGACTTATAGAAAGAGACCTTCTAAAAATGCTAAAATGTATTACTGGCATGCAAAACCTTAAATTAGAGTGAATAAATGAAGACTTGGCACACCACTTCTGAAAGGTTGTCGACCCCTGGACTAGATGATCCTTTCTGGCCTTAAAGTCTATGAGTTTATGAGTAATCAAATGTATTTAAACTTAATTCAAGAAGGTTCTTAAAGGAAATTGCCATATCTGTCACAATGTGGTCAAAATAAAATATAAAAAAATCAAACAACTATGAGTTAAGACAAAAAATTAAAACATATCTGCATATAGCTTTTTTCAAACCGTGTATTATATGAGTACTTAGAAAAAACGTGTTAAAGCCTTGTTTCAGTCACTGACTCATACATCAACTACTGATCCTTGGATTAAGAAATGCTTTACATGGTTGAGCCTCTGCCACTTGACTGCACTATATTTTTAGTAGGTTGGACAGCACCAAATAGAAAGTGAACATGAGCAGTGTAATAGGGTCAGCCACCTTCTCAGCACCCCCTTGTAGCTTGAGGTCATTCTACAGTGGCCCAGTCACCCTACTTTTCAGGGTTCTCTTAATCAGACTACCAAAACAAACTCTTCTCTGGTTCAGCAGCAGCCCTACTTGGGATGGGGTTTATTAAAATAACAATCACTCCCAAAATAAAGTTCTCAAATCTCCATCAAGTTCACATTCCCAGTCTTTTCTGCTTAGGATGACCAGATACCAAGTGTAAAAACTCGGGACAAGGGGTGGGGTGTAATAGGCTGGTGTTGCTGGTGACTGTGACTTCTTTGTGTTAAATTCTCTACCTGGAGAACTCAAGGCCTGGCCTCTGGAAATCTTATGAAAGGAATCTTGGGTCTTCCTTTTAGATGCCCTTGAAGTACAACTTGGAGACAGTTGAGATAGCTGACTTGTTCAGAGACTGGCATACAGGAAGGGTCTCCTAGCCTGGATCAGAGGCTGGGCACAGCAAGCTCACCATCATGAGGATCCAAAGTTTGATCTCCTTGTTTTTTCTGGCTCTAGATTTTAATGCCAGACAGAAGTCGCACTTTGGAATTATATGAAATTCCCTAAGGCAACAAATGCACTGGGAGAGTCTGTCACTCATTAGGATTGCCTCCCGGTATAAGTGGCAACATCTGAAACCAGGAGAACTGGGCATGCCCTCCCAGCAGGGGTGAAAGTAAGTCCAGTGACTTACCGGTACTCTGGGGCCAGCTCTGGCCCCCAGAAGGGGCAGGGCCTAGGGCAGAAGGGGCGGGGTTGAGGGGGTCAGAGCCAGCCCCAGCCCACACTGTAAGGAAGTGCCCTCCCCACCGGGGTAGCAGCAGCAGCCCAGGGCTCCGGGGGCTATTTAAAGGGCCCGGGGCTCCCCTCTTCTACCGCCCTGGCCCTTTAAATAGCCGCCGGAGCCCTGGGGAAGCGGCGAGGCTCCAGCGGCTACTTAAAGGACCGGGGCGGCAGAGGCAGATGAGCAAAGATAGTGGCTCTGTCCACCTTGTCAAGGAAGGATGTGATGGCAGCCAGGTACTCTGATGGAGCTGAATTTCTGGAGGTTTGGCTTTAGTGCATGTACCTCCATGAGAGCTTGCTCGCGTAGGGTCTTTAGCTTTTCGGGAAGTCTCAGTACTGGATGTTGCTGATGCCTCACAGTCCAGCACTCTTGGTTAACAATACCGGTGGCAGATTTTTCACTCGGAGAGCGCTTTCTTTTAGGCTAATCTCATTGTGTTGATTAGTGTGACCGCTTTATGGCAGCCTTTTTGGGAGCAGGCTTCTTAGCAGCCATTTTCTCCATCATCAGAAATTTCAATTGGAGATCCCTGGCCTTCGTTGTCTGAGGAATAAATTTTTTGCAGTGTGGACGCTTTTGAGTGATGCGTGTCTCACCAAGGCAGTGGACTGTTCATGGCCATCTGAGACAGATATCAAAAGTCTGTAGGTCAGGCAGTGTTTAAAGTCAGGAGAGCCGGGCATGACTGAGAGGGTAATTGCTAAGAAAGAAGAAGGATAACCCCATTTTCCCACCCCCCTCTTCTTGTGGTTTTTTTTCAAAGCCAAGTACCCGCTGGAGAGGCGGGGTAAAAGGGAAGGGGGAAATCTATAAATTTTTTTTGAAGAAAAAAAAATAAAGTAAAATATAGGCTATAAAGAATGAAATTTATAGCCAGCAAGGCTGAATAGTTAGCTATGTGGAACTGGAGCATAGCTGAAGAATAGGCTTTCTGCTGGAAAAGGTCAGGGACAGTGTGGGACTCTTACTGAATGAGGGAGGCAACCTAGTGACAGATGATGTGGAAAAAGCTGAAGTACTCAACGATTTTTTTGCCTTGGTCTTCACAGACAAGGTCAGCTCCCAGACTGTTGCACTGGGCAGCACAATATGGGGAGGAGGTGAGCAGCCCTCAATGGCGAAAGAACAGGTTAAGGACTATTTAGAAAAGCTGGACATGCACAAGTCCATGGGGACAGATTCAATGCATCCGATGGTACTGAGGGAATTGGCTGATATGACTGCAGAGCCATTGGCCAATATCTTTGAAAACTCGTGGTGATCAGGGGAGGTCCTGGACAACTGGAAAAAGGCAAATATAGTGCCCATCTTTTAAAAAGGGAAAAAGGAGAATCCAGGGAACTACAGATCAGTCAGCCTCACCTCAGTCCCCAGAAAAATCATGGAGCAGGTCCTCAAGGAATCCATTTTGAAGCACTTAGAGAAGAGGAAGGTGATCAAGAACAATCAACATGGATTCACCACGGGGAAGTCATGCCGGACCAACCTGATTGCCTTCTATGATGAGATAACTGGCTCTGTGAATATGGGGAAAGCAGTGGACATGATATACCTTGACTTTAGCAAAGCTTTTGATACCGTCTCCCACAGTATTCTTGCCAGCAAGTTAAAGAAGTATGGATTGGATGAATGGACTATAAGGTGGATAGAAAGCTGGCTAGATCGTTGTGCTCAATGGGTAGTGATCAACGGCTCAATGTCTAGTTGGCTGTGGTATCAAGCGGAGTGCCCCAGGGGTCGGTCATGGGGCTGGTTTTTTTCAACATCTTCATTAATGATCTGGATGATGGGATGGATGCACCCTCAGCAAGTTTGCGAATGGCACTAAACTGGGGGGAGAGGTAGATATGCTGGAGGGTTGGGATAGGATACAGAGGGACCAAGACAAATTAGAAGTTTGGGCCAAAAGAAATCTGATGAGGCTCAACAAGGACAAGTGCAGAGTCCTGCACTTAGGAAGGAAGAATCCCATGCACTGCTACAGGCTGGGGACCAATTCGCTAAGCGGCAGTTCTGCAGAAAAGGACCTGGAGATTACGGTGGATGAGAAGCTGGATATGAGTCAACAGTATGCCCTTGTTGCCAAGAAGGCTAATGGCATATTGGGCTGCATTAGTAGGACCATTGCCAGCAGATCGAGGGAAGTGATTATTCCCCTCTATTCGGCACTAGTGAGGCCACATCTGGAGTATTGTGTCCAGTTTGGGGCCCCTCCACTACAGAAAAGATATGGACAAATTGGAGAGAGTCCAACAAAGGGCAACAAAAATTATTAGGGGGCTGGGACACATGACTTATGAGGAGAGGCTGAGGGAACTGGGCTTTATTTAGTCTGCAGAAAAAAGAGTTGGGAGGGGGGAATTTGATTGCAGCCCTCAACTACCTGAAGCGGGGTTCCAAAGAGGATGGAGCCAGGCTGTTCTCAGTGGTGGCAGATGACAGAACAAGGAGCAATGGTCTCAAGTTGCAGTTGTGGAGGTCTAGGTTGGTATTAGAAAAAAATATTTCACTAGGAGGGTGGTGAAGCACTGGAGGTAGTGGAATCTCTATCCTTTGAGGTTTTTAAGACCCAGCTTGACAAAGCTATGGTTGGGATGATTTAGTTGGGGTTGGTCCTGCTTTGAGCAGGGCGTTGGACTACATGACCTCCTGAGGTCTCTTCCAACCCTAGTCTTCTTTGATTCTATGAAATGATAGGGTAGCTAACTACAACTAAGCTAACACTATCAGGAATAACTAAAAACAATTGATCTATCTGATGTAAGAGAAGGCGCTGCTGTTGCTCCAACTCAAGCCAAAGGTGGTAGAGAAGGAACTGGGAGACAGTTGGCTGTGCATGCTAGGTAACCGCTTGGAGGGGTGCAAGACTGTTGCTGTGCATGCGCGGCCAACTGGGCACTGCTACTACAACTCTCTGGTTACAAGAGCAGGGCACCAAGACACCTAAAGTGGAGCATCCACAGGAACACTCCTTGAAGAAGAACTAACAGTTAGAGAAACACAGCAGGGAAAGAAAACCTCATCTTGAGATAAACTTCAAAGTCTTGCTGGATTATATTTGGAGAACAAAGACAACACCCTGTCATCCTGCACCTAGAAAGTAAATGGGCAGTGAGTTTATGGTTAATGAAAACAGGATCATATCCAGCCTTGGTTGAAGATGCTTTGGGTGAGACAAGTTAACATCCTGTCAAATTAAGTTTAATAGTATGATTTTGTTGTGAGTACATAGGAACCTTTTGTTTCCATTATCCTCACTCATTATTTCTTGAATCTTTGATAATAAATTTGTTTTCACTATAAATAAATCTCAGTGCTGTGGTATTAATCAAAGTGCTGATCCTGAGTTGAATCATACAAGCTGGTGTGTACACTGTTCCCTTGAGACCAGTAGACCTGGTATTTCTGTGAATATTGAGTGGATAAGGAGCTGGACACTACAGGGGAATACTTCAAAGGAGATTGGGTCCCAGAATTCACTTATTGTTAACCTGCAAGAACCCCTCAAGCAGTAAGGCCCACAAGTGCAAGACAGGAAGAAGAGAAGACCACTTCAGACAGCCAGGATATAAGCTGCTACCCATGCAGAGGAAAAGGTCACATTAAGCGGGACTGCTCATATATGGAATGAGGAGTGGGGGAATATTGTAGCTGGAGTGGAGTTACTGGAAGCTCTCAGAAGAGAGTAAAAACAAGTCCTCTAAGAGTGGTCTGAAGATGAGATGGGGGTTAATGGTTCAGTGGCCCAGTGCTTGCTTGTGTGGAGCACGCTGGTTTAACCAGTGGTTTTGGGGGTGGGGGGTAGAGAACACTCTAGGCATACAAGGCATACATGGGGAGGGAACATTATCCACTGACAACAGTCCCATTAGGAGTACGTGGGAGGTTCCAATGGAAAAGGGTTGGGATAATACAAACTTTACCCCATCCTATGGTTTTAGGGACTTATTGGAACCCATTCCCTCTAAGTAGATGAAGGGAAGCCTAGTGGAAGGAACCTCAATAGAGGGTAGAAAATAAGGAGCTAGAGTCATGTATGAGGGATACAAGTAAATCCTAGACAGGCAACAACAAGCCAAAGAAAGTGAGGTTCAAGGAGGAAATGCTGGGTCAAAGGAAAAACACGATAGAGAGAACCTAGACAAATTCTAATAGACCAGGAGAGTGGAACCCAGGTGTTAAATACTGGGGTAGAGGTGAAGCTGGAGAAGGAAGTGAAGGAGCAAATGGTTATCAGTACAAGGACAACCCAAATACCATCAGAGGAGAACCTGCCATACCCCAGCTATGTGGCCCAGAGGACAGAGCAACCTAAGTGGGATCCAAGAGCCTCAGACTGCAAGATATTAGTTGGGAAAGAATCCCAGTGGGCTCTAAAAAGGACAGGATAGATTCAGAGCAAAAATCTGTGGGTTGTCTGAGGTGTGAGCAACAATGGAGTTGTGGGATAGGCGCCCACTTAAGAAGTGCTTCTCCTGTGGATGGAGAATGGGAAACCCTCACAGATGGAAAGTCAAATTAAGGTCCAGTTTTATCTATAACCTTCTAAAACACACATCATTGGTTATCATTTGACTTTGATCAAATCCCTGCTGGAAGGACAATGATTAATGCAGGTGCCCCTCCAATTATCTTTTCAAAAAGATTTCTGAAGAGCTCTAGCATGATCAGAATGTGCACAGTCTGAAGCTATTTGGATTAAATTGTATCTGAAGGAAATTTTCTTCTTATAGCTCTCACTGACAGCATTCTAATGGCTGTAGTAGTTTCTATTTTAAATTGCATACAAGTTAATATAATTCTAGGTATAGCACTATCTGTCTCATAAGCTGTAGTTCTCTTGGTGACTACAACAAACACTTCATATTTAGTTAGAAAAAATATTTAATATATTTTATCAGGTGAAAGACTTTTGCTTGGCAAAATAAAAAGTAAATACTGAGTGTGTATTAGGAGTGCCTGGAGAATTATTTAGTGTGGCAAAATTCCAGCATGATTTATTATAGAAAACCCTAAGTCGGCTATTTATTTTATATTTGATCCTAGGGATGAGAAAGAAAAAGGGAGGAAAATATTCTTCTTCATTTACAAGGGAACCCTATGAGGTGCAACTGGCACTACAATATTCCTCAGAATCAATAGTTTGCCTATCTTTATATGCTTAAAACAATGCAAAGCCCAATGACGAGTTAAGTCTCAACTCAGCTTCTAATTCGTGGAAGCAATTCTGTGTCTGCAAATGACTGCACTCACAATGCATTTTGGATGCAAATAGTAGAATTCAAACATCAAGGTATCTGTCTGAAACAATAAAGCAGGCAGTTAAATCCTAAAAGTTGACAAAAAAAAGGAGTACTTGTGGCACCTTAGTCTCTAAGGTTAGTCTAATTTGTTAGTCTCTAAGGTGCCACAAGTACTCCTTTTCTTTTTGCGAATACAGACTAACACGGCTGCTACTCTGAAACCTAAAAGTTGACAAACTGTGCTTGCAACTGTGGGAGCAAAGTTGCACCTGCAAACTTAAAAGCCACAGATATTCCTATATCAATTAATAACATGAAAAAAGACTGAAATGAATTACTCAGATAGCTAAATTTGACTCTGAAGCAACATCCCTACACCACACTTATTCCTTGTAGGACCATCAAATAACCTATCTCACAGAGATGTGGTATAATCTAGCTAATCAAAGGACTCCACACTCAAGATAAGCTACAAGCACTGGATCTCATGCATTTCTATGGCCAAAATATTCAAAATAACTACCAAGTAATTCTTTTGGAATTCCACCACATCAGGGATAATGAACATCACTAATGCCACTGCCAGTAGTTCTTTAAAGGGCTGGATGAATGCTGTGTTGTTCATGTCCATTCCAATCAGTTGTGTGCGTGCGTGAACATGCATGGTAGCCAGAAGATTTTTCCCACTGCAGCATCCATCAGGTCGGTTTGGGTGCCCCCTGGAGTTGTGCCTTCATGGCTCTCAATATAGAGCTCCTCAGTTCCTTCTGGAGGATGGGTATTGGAATGGACACGAACAACACATCTCGAAGAACAACAGTTATGAGAAGGTAACCGTTTTTTGTTCTTCGAGTGCTTGTTCATGGAAATTCCAATCAGGTGACTCACAAGCCCAAGTTCAGGAGGCGGGGTCGGAGTTGTCCACTGATTGGAGCACTGCTTGTTCAAAGGCCGGATCGTCTCTGGCCTGCTGAGTAATCGCATAGTGTGTGGTGAAAGTGTGTATGGAGGACCACGTCGCCTCTCTGCAGATTTTCTGAGTGGGAACCTGAGCCAGGAATGCTGTTGATGAAGCCTGCACCCTGGTGGAGTGTGCAGTGATTGGAGGTGCAGGAACACCTGCCAGGTTGTAGCACTCATGAATATAGGACGCTATCCATGACAAGATGCGTTATGACAACACAGGCTGACCTTTCATTCTGTTCACCACTGCCACAAATAACTGGACTGATTTTCTGAATGATTTAGTTCTCTTGATGTAAAAGGCCAGCACCCTGCGGACATCCAGAGAGTGGAGCCTCTGCTCCCTGCCACTGGAATGAGGCTTAGAGTACAATACTGGGAGAAAGATGTCCTGGTTGATATGAAACTGCGACACAACCTTCAGGAGGAAAGCTGGATGAGGCCTGATCTGAACCTTGTCCTTATAAAACACGGTGTAAGGAGGCTCTGATGTTAGAGGCCCTGAGCTCAGACACCCTCCTGGCTGAAGTTATTGCTACCAGGAATGCCACCTTGTAAGAGAGGAAGAGCAGGGACCATATCGCTATCATAGGGGGGCCCTGAGCCTAGAAAGGACCAGGTTGAGGTCCCAGACATGAACAGGCTGTGACGTTATTGACATGAACTGTGACCGTATAGATCATTGTTGTAATCGAGGTCCTATAGTTGCACCAAATATTGTACGAAGGAGGTCAAGTAAGGTGTCTATGAAAAGGTTATGATTTGCTGGTTATGATTATGCTATCTGTATGCATGTATCATTTATGTATTTAAAGTTAATGGTATTGGCTCTATACCTGTTTCAAATGTTGGCTCCTGAGGTAATGCCCACAAAGTAATCAGCCAGATATGCCATGTAAGATATCTGCAAAAATGGTATAATTTGCCAGATATGATAATCTTGTTTATATGTTTGTATCACCTTTGTATTATGAGTTATAGATATGTATGTATGTCTGTATTTCAAACTTGTGCTAAGCTTCTGGGTCATATCCCAGACAGTTTGACATCAGCACTGCCTGGCCTGCTTGATGGCCCATTAAGGAACATCGGCTATACAACTGACCCATTGAGAGAAGGCAGATACACCTTATGACTCAGCAAGGCATGCAGGGACATGCCTATGGAGAGAACTCTAAGGCTTCCAAGCCATGGGCAGCTTGTGTTGGAAATAAAGGTCGCATGACAAGAGACTATAAAAGGCAGCTGCATCTTCTCCATTTTGTCTTCAGTCCTGCTTCTGACCTCTGGAGGAACTGTGCTTGAAACTGAAGCTCTGAACAAAGGACTGAACTACCCATCTAAGCTGGGATGTTTGTACTCCAGACACTTGATTGGTTTAAATCAGCAGTAATCTCATCAAACCTGAAACAAGCCTGAACTAAGAACTTTGCAATTGTTGTATGTATTTGATTCCATTTAACCAATTTTAACTCTTGTCTATATTTCTTTCTTTTTATGAATAAACCTTTAGATGTTAGATTCTAAAAGATTCGCAACTGTGTGATTTGTGAGTAAAATCTGACTTGTATATTGACCTGGGTCTGGGGCTTGGTCCTTTGGGATCGGGAGAACCTTTTTTCTTTTACTGGGGTATTGTTTTTCATAACCATTCATCCCCATAAGGAGTGGCACTGGTGGTGATACAGGGAGACTGGAGCGTCTGAGGGAATTGCTTGTATGACTTCTGGTTAGCCAGTGGGGTAAAACCGAAGTCCTCTTTGTTTGGCTGGTTTGGTGTGCCTTAGTAATGGAGGACCCCCAGCCTTGGGCTGTAACTGCCCTGCTCTAGGCAATTTGTCCTGAACTGTAATCTCAGTAGTGTCCCGCCAAAGGCCACTTTAATACACAAGCTGATGGACGTTAGGGTATAGCCTGTCAAGGCATTTTAAGAATCTGCTTACCATGGGGTTAGCAAACACAGAGAGGCCCTCCACGCCCAGGTGGAAGGCCGAGATGGTGGCTAAATGCACACTTATTGAAGACAACGAAAGTCCCTCCTGCTTCAGATGGAGGTGGTAGTCCAGTATGAGCGGCACTGAGGCTAGCGTTGGAGACAAATGGTGCTGCGCCGACCAGATTGAAAATCTCTTCCACTTGGCAAGGTATGTGGCTCTCATAGAAGGTTTTCTGCTGCCAGCAAGGAACTGTCTAACCTGGTCTAAACAGGAAAGCTCCATCTAATTCAACAATGGAGCTTCCACGCCATTAGACTCGAGGTTCGGATGTTGAAGAGGGCCGTGATCTTGTGTCAGAAGGTCCAGGAAGAGCGGCAGCGTAATCGGGGCTCCCATGGACATGTCTACCAGTGCTGAAGGGGCCAGGCCAGTGCTATCAATATGACCTGAGCTTGTTCTCTCCGGATCTTGAGAAGTACTTTGTGAACAAGCCTTATGGGCAGAAAGGTTTATAGGAGAGAACCTCCCCAATGGAGGAGGAACACATCCGTTGGAGCCCGGGCTGTGATTTTGAAAGGAGCAGAACTGTTGGCACTTCCTGTTGTGTCGCATGGCAAATAGGTCTATCTGGGGAAAGCCCCACCTCTGGAAGATTGAAATTGCAACATCCAAGCTGAGGGACCACTCATGGCTGTGAAATGACCTGCTGAGGAGGTCCACCAGCTTGTTCTGTACCCCGGGGAGGCACAACACTTGCAGATGTATTGAATGTTCTACACAGAAGTCCCAGAGCATGAGAGCTCCCTGCACGGGGAGAGGAGCATGCAGACCCATTTGTTGATATAGAACATTGCTATTATATTGTCCGTCATGACTGATACACATTGTCAGTTAAGTAAGGACGGAAAGTCTGGCATGCTAGGTGCACCGCTCTTAGCTCTCTGACATTGATGTGGAGACCCAGGTCTGCTTGAGACCAGAGGCCTTGAGTCCTGCAGTCTCCCAGATAAGCTCTCCAGCCCAAGTCTGACGTATCCATCACCAGCAACAGAAATGGCGGTGGAGCGGCAACCCCTGAGCACATCTCCTGAGGGTCGACACACCACAGGAGAGAGTCAAGGACCGGGTGAGGTAGGGTTATGATCCTGTCCAAGCTGTCCTGGGCTGGATGATATACCATATCTGAGGTAGAAGCAAAACTCAAACAGCTTAATGGGACTAAATTGGGGGGCCCAGATAATCTTCATCCAAGAATATTAAAGGAATTGGCACCTGAAATTGCAAGCCCATTAGCAAGAATTTTTAATGAATCTGTATAAACTCAGGAGTAGTACCGAATGATTGGAGAATTGCTAATATAGTTCCTATTTTAAGAAAGGAAAAAAAAGTGATCCGGATAACTACAGGCCAGTTAGTTTGACATCTGTAGTATGCAAGGTCCTGGAAAAAATTTTGAAGGAGAAATTAGTTAAGGACATTGAAGTCAATGGTAAATGGGACAAAATACAACATGGTTTTACAAAAGGTAGATCGTGCCAAACCAAACTAATCTCCTTTTTTGAAAAAGTAACAGATTTTTTAGATAAAGGAAATGCAGTGGATCTAATTTACCTAGATTTCAGTAAGGCGTTTCATACCGTGCCACATGGGGAATTATTAGTTAAATGGAGAAGATGGGGATCAATATGAACATCAAAAGGTGGATAAGGAATTGGTTAAAGGGGAGACTGCAATAGGTCGTACTGAAAGGCAAACTGTCAGGTTGGAGGGAGGTTACCAGTGGAGTTCCTCAGGGATCGGTTTTGGGACCAATCTTATTTAATCTTTTTATTACTGACCTGGGCACAAAAAGTGGGAGTGTGCTAATAAAGTTTGCAGATGATACAAAGCTGGGAGGTATTGCCAATTCAGAGAAGGATCGGGATATTATACAGGAGGATCTGGATGACCTTGTAAACTGGAGTAATAGTAATAGGATGAAATTTAATAGTGAGAAGTGTAAGGTTATGCATTTAGGGATTAATAACAAGAATTTTAGTTATAAGTTGGGGACGCATCAATTAGAAGTAACGGAAGAGGAGAAGGACCTTGGAGTATTGGTTGATCATAGGATGACTATGAGCTGCCAATGTGATATGGCTGTGAAAAAAGCTAATGCGGTTTTGGGATGCATCAGGAGAGGCATTTCCAGTAGGGATAAGGAGGTTTTAGTACCATTATACAAGGCACTGGTGAGACCTCACCTAGAATACTGTGTGCAGTTCTGGTCTCCCATGTTTAAAAAGGATGAATTCAAACTGGAGCAGGTACAGAGAAGGGCTACTAGGATGATCCGAGGAATGGAAAACTTGTCTTATGAAAGGCTTGGCTTGTTTAGCCTAACTAAAAGAAGGTTGAGGGGAGATATGATTGCCCTCTATAAATATATCAGAGGGATAAATACAGGAGAGGGAGAGGAATTATTTCAGCTCAGCACCAATATGGACACAAAAACAAATGGGTATAAACTGGCCACCAGGAAGTTTAGACTTGAAATTAGACGAAGGTTTCTAACCATCAGAGGAGTGAAGTTTTGGAATAGCCTTCCAAGGGAAGCAGTGGGGGCAAAAGATCTATCTGGTTTTAACGTTCTACTCGATAAGTTTATGGAGGAGATGGTATGATGGGATAATGTGATTTTGGTAGGTAATTGATCTTTAAATATTCAGGGTAAATAGGACTAATCCCCTGAGATGGGATATTAGATGGATGGGATCTGAGTTACCCAAGAAAGAATTTTCTGTAGTATCTAGCTGGTGAATCTTGCCCATATGCTCAGGGTTTAGCTGATTGCCATATTTGGGGTCGGGAAGGAATTTTCCTCCAGGGCAGATTGGAGAGGCCCTGGAGGTTTTTCGCCTTCCTCTGTAGCATGGGGCATGGGTGACTTGAGGGAGGCTTCTCTGCTCCTTGATGTCTTTAAACCATGATTTAAGGACTTCAATAGCTCAGACGTAGGTGAGGTTTTTCGTAGGAGAGGGTGGGTGAGGTTCTGTGGCCTGCGCTGTGCAGGAGGTCGGACTAGATGATCAGAATGGTCCCTTCTGACCTTAGTATCTATGTATCTATTTATCTATGTATATACTGATGTGAGCCAAGACTGAAGTGGTCGAAGTCTGAGTCTGGCATGCTGCACCACGTAGGTACAGGAGGCCATGCATCCAAGAAGCTTCAGGCAGTTCCACACTGTGGTGGTGGGAAACGGTCTGAGGCCTCGGATTATATTGTTTAGGGCCTGAAACCTTGCCTCTGTCAGGTATGCCCTGGCTTATGGTGAGTCCAGTACCGTCCCTATGAACTCTATTCTCTGGATGGGAGACAGTCGATTTTTCTCCGTTTAGAAGAAGACCCAGGTTGTCAAAGGTGGCTCTGATGAATCTGACCTGAGCTTCCACTTGGGTCCTGGAGTGGCCCCTGATCAGCCAGTTATCAAGGTATAGAAATACCTGTACCTGGTGCCTTCACAAGAACACGGCGACGACTGCCATGCACTTGGTGAAAACTCGAGGTCCTGCTGACAGGCCAAATGTAAGGACAGTAAATTGGTAGTGCATACTGTTGACCACAAACCTGAGGTACTTCCTGTGGGGCTGAGTGATTGCGATATGAAAATATGCATCCTTCAAGTCGAGGGCGGCATACCAGTCTGCTGGATCTAGTGAGGGAATGATGGAGGCCAAGGAGATCATGCAGAACCTGAGTTTCTTCATGAACCTGTTGAGTTCTCGCAGGTCCAAGATAGGCCTGAGGCTGCCTTTGGCTTTCGGGATTAGGAAATGCTGGGAATAAAAGTCCTCATCCCTGTGCTCCTGAGGAACAACCTCCACTGCCTCTAGCAATAGGAGTGACTGCACCTCCTGGATAAAGAGTTGCTTGTGAGAAGGGTCCCTGAAGTGGGACAGGGAAGGAGGGTGGTAGGGCAGGAGGGCACAGAATTGGATGGAGTATCCGCTCTCTACCATGCGGAGCACCCAGCGGTCCAAAGTGATATGGGACCATGCATGGTAGAAAGGGGACAGTCAGGAGGAAAAGGTAAGGTGGGGTAGATCCAGTATCTGGTCTGGTGCACCATCCCCAACTGCACCTTCAAAAGGCCAGTTTGGGGCCAGAAGGCAGTTTGGGTTGGCCAGAGCTCTGGCTTGAAGATGGGTGTTGTCGTCTCCGGCCACTCCTGGTCTTCCTCCAAGAACCATCTTGGTGGTTCTGCTGATAGAATCTCAGAGGAGTGGCCTGAAGTGTCTCTGCTGTGTGGCAGGAGAGTGCAGGCCCAAAGACTTGAGGGTGGCTCGTGAGTCTTTCAGGCTGCACAGTCTCTTGTCTGTCTTTTCAGAGAAGAGAGTCACACCCTCAAATGGGAGGACCTGGATAGTCTGTTGGACCTCATAAGGAAACCCTGAGACTTGGAGCCAGGAGCCCCTTCTCATGGCCACCCCAGTAGCCATGACCCTAGTGGTGGCATCAGCACCATCCAGTGCGGCCTGGAGGGAAGCCTGGGAGACTAGCTTCCCCTCCTCCACCAAAGCTGAGAACTCGGTTTGGGAGTCCGATGGGAGGAGCTCCGTAAATTTGGCCATTGCCACACAGGTGTTATAAGAGTACCTGCTGACAATGGAATGCTGGTTCGAAAAATGGAGCTGAAGACCCCCTGTAGAATAGACCTTTCTCCTGACAAGGTCTAGTCACTTAGTCTCCCCATTTTAGAGGAGGGACCGGAAACCCTACCTCTCATGCTGGTTAGCAGCGTCCACAACAAGAGAGTCAGGAGGTGGGTGGGAGTACAAATGTTCATACCCTTTGGAGAGCACAAAATAACGCCTCTTGTTGCACTTGGCAATGGGTGGCAAGGAAGCTGGAGTCTGCCACGGGGTCTCGGTGGTGTCCACAATAGTCTTAATAAAGGTAGTGCAATACAAGAAGGTCCTGAGGGGGTGAGAATGTCCACCACGGGATCAGCCTCCTCAACTACCTCCTCAGCCTTAATGCCCAGACCCTGAGCAGCCCTTCGCAGCAACTGCTGTAGCACCCTGTTCTCCTCAAGCACCGGGGCTATGGCCATGCCTGCCAATGCCTCGTCTGGCAAGGAGGAGGAAGTCCTTATAAGCAGCGGATGCTCCCTGCCATGCGCTCCCAAGAGGTCCCGCGATTCTCGGAGTAATGTTGGTGCCGATGGAGCGCTCATTGGTGCTGGGACTGTCAGCTTTGAACCCGGTGTTGGGACAGCCATCGGCAACACTGGTGGAACCGCCGATGGAGCCGGTGCCAAACCCGCTGCCTGCACCGACAAAGGTGGCAGGACCATTGCCGCTATTGGCGCTGGGATCGTCGGTGCTGGCACTGTAGTCGGTGTCGAGATCGATGCTGGCACCGAAGTCAAATGAGTCACTGGTGCCGAGTTCGGTGCCGAGGTCGGAGCCGGTGATGGCACTACAGCCGAAGGCATTGGCCTGTGCGTAGGCACCAAGGCAAGCTGTGCAGTTGATGGTGGGATGAACGTGGCTGAGACCATGGAAGACGCAGCGGAGCGATGCCCTTGAATCCCTCTCTGGCTTTGGTGAAGGGCCCAAGGGGTCCAGAATGACCAGTGTGGTGGATTCTGCCACTGAGGTGGCTATGCCTGCGGTTCTTGCCTGTCTTTCCCTGACCTCAATCGTTGGCTCCTACTCCTACGAGAACAGTAGAAGTCAGACTCTGACTCTGAGGTCTCAGAGACTGAAGACCATGGAGGAGCCTAGCTTTGGTGCCTCGAGCATCAAGAGCTTGGGGAGCAAGTAGGCACTCAGTCCGAGTAGGCCGGTGCCAAAGGACATGGAGACGGGGACATCATTGCTGGCTTCCCTCTTGACTGCACCTGGGGGTGGGGTGCCAAAGATTACTCCCTCCTAGGGGGCGAGAACGGTGCCGTAAGGTGTGGCAGGTCCCGAGCAGCTTTGAAAGCTTCTGGCATCAAAGGAAGTGATAGCTGCTGGCCCGTAGGGACTGGTGACCATGGGGGGCCTAGGCTCAAGTGCTTTGCCTGGCTTGAGTTGACGTGGCCCTAACAGGGAATCCGGAGCTGTGGTCCACCTGGGGTCTCACTTCTCTAGGTTTAGCCATAGGTGACCGACTGTCCAGCTGCCTCTTCTTCTGAGGCACCGGTCAGTGAGATCGGTGCCTGCTCTCCACTGGGCTTTGGGAGGTGCCGTGCCAGTGCCGAGCATACTGGGACGAGTCCTTTCTCGGCACCGAGCTTGATGATATTGCCGAGGTGTTCCGTGTCGACAAGGACATGGTAGGAGCCAAGTCCCCGGAGCCTGGTGTGACATTGCACTCCATATGATTTTATGAAAATATGCTAATGAGTGTGAATATAATGTAACTGGAATATGCTTCATGCAAAAGGTCTCTTGTAAGGTATCATTCCAAAGCTTATAATCTACTGAGTGTGGTTATCCTTAAATATAAATAAATATGCATCCGATGAAGTAAGCTGTAGCTCACGAAAGCTTATGCTCAAATAAATTAAGGTGCCACAAGTACTCCTTTTCTTTTTGCAAATATAACTCTGAGATCCTATTGTAATTATGCAAAGTGTGGGCCATTAACGGTGGTTTGGAATCTTGATGGTGCCCCTCAACTAGGACAATTGTTTGTAAATGGCTCTGTTTACTTGAAAGCCTTCCTGTGAGTCAGGCCAGGGAGAATGAAGGCTTGGGGTCTCCCAGGACATGTGACCATGTCACCTGATACTGCAATCCATCTTAAACTTGGTGCTTTTCCATTTAGAAGGAGGGGTAGGGACCCAGAGAGATAAAAGATTCCTGCCTTGTGCCAAAGCTAATAAGGGGGTGGAACAGAACAAAGCAAGTTCCAGCTATGAGAAATCCCCTAGTTACCACCTGAGCTGGAGCTAACAAGAACTGTACCAGGGGAAAGGATTGGGCCCAGACTAGGAAGGAGACCAGTCTGTGAAAGAAGCTTACTGGAACATCTCTGGGGGTGAGATTGCATCTGCAATCTGTTTCTTAATGTATTAGGCTTAGATGTGCGTGTTTTGTTTAATTTTGCTTGGTAATTTACTTTGTTCTCTGCTATTACTTGGAACCGCTTAAATCCTAGTTTTTATACTTAATAAAATCACTTTTGCTTATGAATTGACCCAGAGTAAGTAATTAATACCTGGGGGAGCAAACAGCTGTACATATCTCTCTATCAGTGTTATAGAGGGTGGACAATTTATGAGTATACCCTATATAATCTTTATCTGTGTTGGAGCAGACTGGCGTGTCTGGCTTGACAAGGCAGGATTCTGGAGACCCAAACTGGCAGAGAAAACGGGCTCAGAGGTAGTCTCAGCACATCAGGTGACGGTCCCAAGGGGGTCTCTGTGACCGAACCTCTCACATCCGGGTCCGAATGTGGGCATAGAGCTGCCTCCATGAGGATCACTTTAAGCTGATGCTCCCTTTCTTTAAGACTTCTAGGGTGGAAATCACGGCAGATCTTACAGCAATCCTTTTGGTGGCCCTCCCCTAGGCACCATAAGCACGAGGAGTGTTGATCACTCTTGGGCATGCTCTTTGCACAGACCACACAGTTTTTAAACTCAGGGACAGTGGCATACCATGGCTCCAAGGAGTTGAAAGTGGGGCAGGGACCCCCAACAACTCTCATCACTAACAATTAAGATAAACTAACTATATACAAGGAACTGTTGAACACGCTTGCTAAAGCAAGGGCTATGGGAAGTAAGGTGACCAGATGTCCCAATTTTATAGGCACAGTCTGGATATTTGGGACTTTGTCTTATATAGGTGTCTATTACCCCCCATCCCCTGTCCTGATTTTTCACACTTGCTATCTCGTCACCCTAATGGGAACTTCCAGCCTACCATCACTGGCGGTAAGAAGGAACTGAGGGGGTGGTGGGTCAGCAGGGCTCTATATTGAGTGCCATGAAGGTACGACTCCAGGGGGCGCTCAGGCCGATGCAACCCAACAGATGCTGCAATGGGAAAAATCTTCCAGCTACCATGCACGTGCATATGCACACACCTGATTGGAATTGATATGAACAAGCACTTGAAGAAGAATAAATGTTACTATGAGATATGCAGTGTTGTTGTAGCCATGTTGGTCCCAGGATATTAGAAAGACAAGGTAGCTGAGAGGTTTCAGAGTAGCAGCCGTGGTAGTCTGTATCCACAAAAAGAAAAGGAGGACTTGTGGCACCTTAGAGACTAAGAAATTTTCTTTTTGAAGGTAGCTGAGGTAATATCTTTTATTGGACCAACTTTCATTGGTGAGAGAGACAAGCTTTCAGGCCAACAAACAGCTCTTCTTCAGGTCTGGGAAACTAAGGGCAAGTCTACACTTAAATGCTGCATCAGCACAGATGCACCGACGCGTGCTTTAATGAAGACTCTCTAAGACAAAGGGAAAGAGCTCTCCCATTGGTGTAGTTAATTCACCTCCCTAAGAGGCAGTAGTTATGTCAGCAGGAGAAGCTCTCCTACTGACATAGCGCTGTCTTCATTGGAGGGTTAGGTGAATATAACTACATCGCTATGGGGTGTGGATTTTCCAAACCCTTGAGCAACATAGCTATACTGATATAGGCATGTAGTGTAGAGTAGACCTAACTCAAAGTGTCACTGCTAAATACAAGATTTGAACAGTTTGTTTTCCATAAATAGTTGTTACATATTTCAAGGGGCCATTCAAGGTGAAGTGGCCTACTAACACTCCTCCAGTAATAGGGAGGAGAGTGAGGGGGAAAAGCAGATGGTGGGTGGGGAGGTCCTACATATGCCTATCAACATTGACATGGATGGATTACAGATTGTTATAATAAACCATAAATCCAGTGTCTCTGTTTAGTCCATGATTTTGATTATCTATCAATGTTACGAATTTAAGCTTCCAGGCTCATCTTTTGAAAGTATTGTGCAGGTTTCCTTTGAGGATGAGAACTGATCAGATATATAGGTCAGATATAGAGCAGAGGTAGTCAACAAGCAGGCCAAATCTGGACTGCCAGATGTTTTTGAAGGGACCCTGAAATATTTTTATTTACTTATTGTCATTATCATTATTTTTTATTTTTTTCTCTGGAGTGTGGATCTTGACTATATCATGACCAAGAAATTTGGACCTTGACAAAAAATAATTGACTCCACCTGGACATAGAGTGATCACTTTGTGAAAATAATAATTGACAGAGTTGTTGTCTTTTATCATTTTCCTGTGTGAGTTCATTCAAGGGTGTAGTGATTGTCTGGTTTCCCCCACATAGTTGCTATTGGAACATTTAGTGCACCGGATGAGGTACACCGCATATTGTGATAGGTATATGTGGGACCCAGGGATGTTGAAAGGTGTGTTGATCATTGTAGCAGTGGAGATGTGTCTGCAGGTTTTACATCTGTTGTTCTGGCAGGGTCTGGTGCCACTTAGAATTGGTGTATCCTGGTCTGTGGATGGCTTGCTTCTGATGATGAGCTGGGAGGGTGGTTTTCAGGCTAGCAGAGGGGTTCAGGAAAGATTTCTTTCAGTATGGGGTCCCCATTGATAAGGGGTTGTAGTGGTTTGATGATAGCCTGTATGGGTTTCAGTGTGGGGTGGGGTGTGACAACCAGGGGTGTGCTTTGTACAGAGAAAATACCCATTTGAGAAGCTCTCTTACACAGTGGGCTGCTATTTTTCTAAACCAGCCGTTACAGTTCTGTAAATAAGTTGTTTTAAAGTTGGATAATCCTTTTTTTAAAATAATATGGGCAAGATCCTGAGATGAGGCTGAGCTGGAGAGATGGTAGGTTATGTGTATGTTGTTAGTCCATCACTGACGATGATGATATTGTTGCGGTTCTCATCTATGGCTACCACTGTTCCCTCTAAACTGTGTGCATGTGTGTACGCACACAGATCTTAAACACCATGCACACTGCGGCTTCGGTGGTGTATTTTTTTTTTTTTTTGCTTCAGTGGTGGCACAGAAGACATTTTTTGCGCACACAGCCTGTTAAAAATTAGAGGGAACATTGATGGCTACACATATGACTCTGAAGTCCAAACCCTGATGAACAGAGACAGCCGCGCTGAGGGCATGGGAAGTCTGATTCTATGATGTTTGATGATGCAGCTCTCTGGCACCTTTCATGCGCAGCCTGGAGATGATTTTGTTGATCTTGCTCAAAACTGTTACATGCTGATATTGTCAGAGACTGCCAGCGAGTCCTGTTCTGAGACATTTGCTCAAGTTTTTTGGGACTGATAGCCCACTGGCAGGGCTGGTGCAAGGATATTTTGTGCCCTATGTGAAACTTCCACCTTGCACCTCCCCCCCGCCCCTGCACATTGGTTCATTGAGGGGCAAATCCCAACGAACCTTTATAGACCCCAGGGCCAGCCTGCCCAGGGGCCAGCTGTGCCCAGGAGCTGCTCCCCAGACCAGGTTCCCCTCTCCCTGCCCCCTGAACTCCCCTGGAGGGTACACAGCCCTCCCCATCCCATCTCACCCCACCCCGGCAGCCCCCGCCCCAAGTCCACTCACTGGCTTTGCCAGGCTTGAACTGCTACAGCAGCTCGGCAGGGATGAGCTGCCTTCTGGAGGCACCAGAGAGCCTTGTGGCGGGTGCGAGCCCCAGACATGGAAGAGCCAGCGTGGCAGCAGTCCTGCAAAGGTGGCGGCGCTGCTAGCGGGGAGCAGCTGCACCTCCTGTGGCCTGGCACCCAGCCCCGGGAACTCCTGCAGGCTGCAGCGGATGCATGTGGGCGCCCCCCGGCTCTTCCCTCGCCTAGGGTTACCATATTTCAACAATCAAAAAAGAGGACCGGTGGGGAGAGCCCTGCCCTAGCCTGGCCCCTTCCACTTCCCACCCCCTGACTGCCCCCCTCAGAAACCCAACCCCCCCTGCTTCTTGTCCCCTGATTGTCCCCTCCTGGGACCCCTGCCCCTAATTGCCTCCCAGAACCCCCCCTCCTACCTAAGCCTCCCTGTTTCTTGTGCCCTGACTGCCCCCTCCTGACACCCCCCCACCCTAACTGCCCCCCTAGGACCCTACCCATCCCCTGACTGCCCCAACCCTTATCCACACCCCCGCCCCCAGACAGACCCCCGGGACTCCCACGCCCCATCCAACCACTCCCCACCCCATGACAGGACCCCCGGAACTCCTGACCCATCTAACCCCCCTGCTCTGATCCCTCTCCACACCCCCGCCCCCTGACAGGCCCCCCCCCCCAGAACTTCCAACCCATCCAACCCTCCCCCTGCTCCCGATTGCCCCCTGGCCAGGACTCCCCTTACCATGCCCATGCCGGTCAGACGCTAGCTCCACAAAAACATGCTGCCGGGCTGCTGTGCACACAGCCCCTCCCCCACAGAGAGCTGAGGCAGCGGGAGGGGCGGCAGCAGCAGCTCGCATGCCTGGGAGCCACAGAACCCTAGCGCAGTGAGGGGGTACTGGGGGCGCACCTGCCCAGGCTGCTGGCGGTGGCCCCCATGCACCCCCCCCCCTCCTCCCTCACTGCACTCAGGCTCTGCGGCTCCCAGGAGTGAGCTGCCACTGCCTCTCCCAGAGCAGGCTCCGGACCCCAGTGGCGGCGGGGGTCCATATGCCCAGGAGCTGCAGAGACCAAGTGTGGTGAGGGGGGAGCCAGGGTGTGCACGGGGGCCGCTGCCTGTATGCATCTGCTGCAGCCTGCAGGAGCCCCGGGGGCGCACCGGGCCACAGCCTGGGCAGGGGGTGTGGGTGTGCCCCACTAGTGGTGCCTCTGCCTTTGCAGGGCTGCTGTCCCCCGCACCACACCGGCTCCTCCATGGCTGGGGCTCCTCCCTGTTGAGCCAGGGCACCGCTTTTTGGCACCCTCAACCACTTGGTGCCCTAGTCAACTGCCTGGTTTGCCTAGTGGTTGCACCAGCCCTGCCCACTGGAGACTGCTGTTCAGATGATTTTTAAAGCATTTATACAGACAACCCTTCATTCTTTTGCCCTGATTCAGCTCCCCATACTAGATCTGTTTTGGGAGACGGCAGTCTTCCATTCTGATGACGTCTGGTCCACCTAAGTTGTGCTCTCAGGAACATTTTCTCAATGGTGGTTGTGTTTGCTCTCTCAAGGAGAAAAGTGACTTAACTCATTTTAGTATTCTGCTGATCCTAATGCAGCCTTTGTGAAGGGCCAGGCCCCACTATGCCATACTACAACAACCTGAAGACTAATTTACACTGGCTATAAATGGCCCCAGGGCACTGAAAATATAGCCCAAGACCAGCATGGTGACAAAACAGGATGGTGATTATAATGGATGAAACCACCTTTTCATATACAATGAACTGTAAGAACAAACCCATTTATCACCTCTGTATTTATTACCTTATAAAGTATTGGTTTACATGCCGAACAGCCAGTGCAGACTATACATATTAAAAAAAGATGTGAAGATGGACCGAAATCCTCAGCGCTAATAATGGTGCCAATTTTTGCTGTGCAGATTCGTATGTACAAGGGAACTATATGGCCTTAGCCCTTAAAGTTTACTACTTATATCTTAAAGTATAGCCTTTGTAGCCTGATGTGAGAGATTTCAGAGTAGCAGCCGTGTTAGTCTGTATTCGCAAAAAGAAAAGGGAGTACTTGTGGCACCTTAGAGACCAACAAATTTATTTGAGCATAAGCTTTCGTGAGCTACAGCTCACTTCATCGGATGACGTGAGCTGTAGCTCACGAAAGCTTATGCTCAAATAAATTTGTTGGTCTCTAAGGTGCCACAAGTACTTTCTTTTTTGATGTGAGAGTTACACACAAGGAGAAGTTGAGGGAAGGGAAAGAAGGTGCTTTTTAGTATTTTATTAAAGTATAAAAATAGAATACTTACATCCTGGAGATGTTGGGGAGATTAGAAAATGCATCACTTGGAATTGTTCTCAGATGAGTCTCCATAAACCTCCTACAAAAACAAGTGTTTGTCAGCTAATGTCCTTCAATGAGAAGTGAAATGTAACAAAGCCTTGCATAACTCCAGCCCAACCTACATCTCTGCTCTCATTTCTCTACATTCCCAGTCTGCCCATGTTTGCTTTGCATCATGGCTCCCTTCACATCGTTCTCTGTTCTATTTGATTTGTACACACTTCCATTCTAAAATGGAACTTGTCTTCTTCCACAATATTTCAGGAACCCAATAACTGACCAAACAGACCTCGCAGGGACAAAAACATGGAAAGCCCAACAACTGAAATTAAAGTCTGACAGTTAAAATGTTACTATATTGGTAAAATATGAAACCAAGTCCAGCACAATAATGGTCATAATGCATCTTCTGACACTCCAGTGCATTACCAGTTTCCTCTCATCACTGTATTGGCTCTGTAATGCTATGAGCCTAAATTTGTGATTCCATCACATCAATAAGCTTGATTTGTGCTAGTAAAGTCAGCAGCTGTGACTCAAAGATACACAGGAAGTAGAGGTGTGAAGAAAAGGTGCCATTTGATTGTAGTTACCTTTCTCCAATGGAAAAAGGTAAAGCTTTTAAAGGGTCTCTGAAAAAATTTAAGTGAAAAATATAGACCTCTTTCTGATTAGTACTGTTCTACTGAATTAAGAAGTCCATCTCTTGCTCACTACTTGAACACACCACCTTCCAATTCTCATTTATAGGGCCCTACCAAATTCACAGGCTATTCTGGTCAATTTCAGACATAGGATTTTAAAAATAGTAAATCTCATGATTTCAGCTATTTAAATCTGAAATTTCACAGTGTTGTAATTGTAGGGATCCTGACCCAAAAAGTAGTGTGTGGGGGGGAGGGTTGCAAGGTTATTGTAGTAGGGGTTGTGGTACTGCTACCCTTACTTCTGCACTGCTGCTGGCAGCAGTACTGCCTTCAGAACTGGGTGGCCAGAGAGCAGCAGCTGCTGTCTGGGAGCCCTGTTTTGAAGGCAGAGCCACTGCCAGCAGCAGCACAGAAGTAAGGATGGCATGGTATGGTATTGCCACCTTTACTTCTGCACTGCTGTCTGCAGAGCAGGGCCCTCAGTCAGCAGTCACTACTCTCCAGCCACCCAGCTCTGAAGACAGTGCAGAAGTAAGGGTGGCAATACCACATTGCCCCCTTAAATAACCTTGTGACCTCTTGCAGCTCCCTTTTGTGACAGAACCTCCAATTTGAGAAATTCTGGTCTCCCCCATGAAATTGGTATAGTATACAGTAAAAGCACACAAGTCCAGATTTCACGGGGGGAGACCAGATTTCATGATCTGTGATGCGTTTTTCATGGCTGTGGATTTGGTTGGGCCCTACTCATTCATGTTTTAAGACTACAAAACCAGGTTACTGCAAAGGCACATTAAGTTTTTTTTGGCAGGGTCAAGCCCAGTGCCAAGAGAATGGATTGAATACATGGCAGGCTGTACAGCCCCATCATTAAGTAATGACATTCACACAGACAAGATGTCCAATTCTTGCATTTCAGAGAAAAAATGTTTTATCAGAAAAAACAGATAACATCTGGAATAAAAACAAATATACGATGATGGTGGACTCAATGGAAAAATCTTTGCCTTCTACAGCTCCTCCTAGACAGCTCTCTGCTTACAGAGTTTCTGCTAGTAAGAAAGACTAACTGAATTGTCATTTGTGCTACATGCAACATGTAGCCTTTCACCTCTGCCTCTAATTAGAAAGCAATCTGGGGCTTTGACTGGGGTCCCAGTGGGGACCAGCTGAGGTCACTCAGTTAGGGTGAACTGCAAAGAATGGGGCAGACAATCCCCAAAGCTGGTGGATATGTCAATACTTAGATTTACCAAGTCAGCACAAAACAGCTTCTTTATTACCTCACTGGTTGCCCAGAAACCAGCAACACAGTTCCCTTAAAGTAACCCAGCCTGAGGCCTCCATCCAGGTACCCTAGTCAAATATGATTATTTCTGAAAATCTTATTTCATCATATAAAAGAAAAGGTTCTACCAATCCCAAAGGATCGGACACATTACATCCCAGGTTAATGAATATTCCAGATCTTACCTAAATACATGTTTGCAGCCAATTACTAACTAAACTAAAATTTATTAAAAAAGAAAAGAGTATGGTTAAAAGAGCAATATATATACAGACATGAGTTCAATTCTTGAGGTTTGGATACCTAGAGTTGGTGAGCTTTGTAGTTGCAAAGAATTTTTAGAACTTAGTCCATAGGTTATGGTCCAATGTCGAATATCATATTCAGGGCGTTTTCAGCTGAACTGGGACCTCAACCTTGCAACTTAACTTCCCTGATGAAGCTTAAGCAGATATGAGATAAAAGGATTGGGACCCAAGAATCTTTTATATAATTCAGGCCTTCTTTGACAGGTTGGAGTCCCTTGGGTAACAACAGGTAATTAGGGCAACTTTGAAGTAGGTTCATCACCAGGACTTAGCTACATGAATTAATACAAGGCAATTGCCTGTTCCTCCACCATTCACAGATGATTTCCTATACATTTCAAAGAGATGAATATAGCGATATCCCATGTTTACAGTTCATTTAAATGCTAGGATTTTTTTTTATCTCTGAATTATCAGAATACAGCATAGACAGAGACTGTTGATTACATTGTTGACCACTAACCATATATATGTAAATACACAAACATTATCTTCCCAGGTGTCTGAATTTGAGTGATTCATTTTGCAGTATGTTTAACCCTTTTGGGTCATGCATCACAGGAGCCACTAATAGTGTCTGTGGCTAACAGCAGTACACTAGGGAAGGGAATATTCTTGCAGCAATGAAACCCAAAACAAGAACCAGGACAATAGTCTTTCTAAAGTATGAAGCAATAATGTAACCTTAAAGGTTTCCTGTGACTCAACACTGAAGCAAGGCCCTGAGTCCTAGTTATAATGTTTGCTCATTAACTTACTAGCCCTTAGTTATCTATTCCAATTAGTATAATGAATACACTATGCTTTGTGTTATTTTGAAATCAAATTCAATTTTGGTTTATGCTATGGTGATGGACTAGTCCATCAGTGACACTGATAGATAATTAGCTTGTTTAGTAGCGGCCAGGAGTCAAGTATCAAGGGACAAGTCTACTAAGCTCAAAGTGTGCAGAGCTCCGACAATCAGCTGAGTACAGATCTCATCCCCTCCCCATCATTGTCCTTCAGTGTTGAGGAAATAAATAAGGCTCTTTCACTCATGAAAACCAAGAAAGCTGCAGAATGTGCTAATGTCTTTCCAGAATTTCTTTAAAGTCTCAAAACCAAGGGATGGAAATGGCTGGCAGCACTGATTTCCAATATCCATTCCTCAGGGCTTGTCCCAAGGAGCTGACACAAGACTATGGTTATTGCCATTGCTAAAATGGGATGCCAACCACTAATTCTTCATTGTACCAGTCCATATTACTCCTCTGTGTGTCAAACAAGCTCATGGAGAGAATATTACTAGCAAGGATTATGTTGCTTGTAGAAGCAAAGTTATTGAATTAACAAGTGGATTTCTGACAAGTCTGAAGCTGCATCTTAGCCTTACTGAGGTGGGGAATATTCTTAAGATTCAAGAATGGGGCAACTTTCTTAGAACTATCTGTCACCTACAACACCATATGGAAGAACAGCCTCCTTTTGAAACCCAGCAATATTATCCCATGCAATACAACAATAAAACTCTTCTGAGACATTCTGACCACGCCAGCAGGTCAGGTCTCTTAACTATAGACTACCACAGAGATTAGTCCCAATATCTAGAACTGCAATCTTCTGCAAACATCATGGAAATTTGTCTGTACTGATAATATTGCTCTAACCACATAGGCACCGAATTTACCTACTATAGAACAAATCCTAGGGCGAGGGACAGCTCAGTGGTTTGAGCATTGGCCTGCTAAACCCAGGGTTGCGAGTTCAATCCTTGAGGGGGTCATTTAGGGATTGTGACAAACTGGGGATAGGTCCGGCTTTAAGAAGGGGGTTGGACTAGATGACCTCCTGAGGTCCCTTCCAACCTTGATATTCTGATTTCTATGACCTTTAAAATCATGGGAGAACATTATATTGGCAGCTAAAACAAAACCCCACTATGACTGTCATCTCAGCATTTCATCTAAACAATCAAAAGGGTTGAGCAGAACTGCATGTGGGCTTTTGTGGTAAGCAGATAAGATAAGATCCCACCCCAAAATATCTTGGTCTGACATTAGACTGAAGCCTCACATACCACCAACACCTGAAAAATATCCAAAATAAAAATGCATATAAATCTCATTCAGAGATTGGGAGGAACTATGTGGGAAGCCAGTACAAAAAACTCTACAAGACCTCTTCATTGGCCCTTGTCTACTCTCTGCAATAATACGGCTCATCAGTCAGGACACACAGCTCCCACACATCACTTGTAGATTCTCAACACCATCATGTGGATCATTACAGGTACAATAAAACACCACAACCATGCATCCTAAACTTGGATGTTGCTGTTTTTTAAGACATACAAAAAGAATTAGTGGGGGCAGAGTAAAAGTTATAAAGCTTAACCCAACATTCAGAATCAGTCTAGCTTGAGCGAGACAGAGAATTGCTCAAGCTTTCACCAGGTTTGGGGTCAGGAAGGCATTTTCCCAGGTCAAATTGGCAGGGACCTTGGATTTTCTTCCACCTTCCATTGTAGGTGTTTCTGGCATTGGGAATACCTCAGCCTCTCCTTTTCTCTGTCTGTGGCAGGTTTTGTACCTCATCAACCCCTTTGATTCCAGGGGGCAGGGGGGCAAGGTTAACCCCACCTCCTGGCTTCTACATCAGTTCTACAACCTCCCCGGTAGTCAGGGCTGTATGGCTCAATGGCCAGAGTCCCTCTAAATCTTCTTCCCCTGCTGGGATAGCACAGCCTAGTGGCCAGAGTCCCTATAGTGCACTCCTAAAGCAGCATGGCCCAATGGCCAGAGTCTCCCAAAACTCTTCCCCTGATGGGAGTGGCCTAGCAGCTAGAGTCTCTATAGTGCATTCCTAAAGCAGTGTGGCCTGAGGGCCAGAGTCCCTGTAAGTCCTCTTCCCCTTGTAGGACAGATGAACTCTGGCCACTGGGCTGCACTATCTCCTTTGAGGGGAGAGAGAGAGAGAGAGAGAGAGAGGAGTCAGTGAACTATGTCATCACAAAAAAAGGGGAGGGACCCCTGATAGAGGAGCCTAGGCCCACCTGCCTTCACCAGGTTCCAACCCAGGGCCCTGTCATTGATGGCGTGATCCACCCCGGGTCAGCAGGGAATCCTACTGCAACACACTGCCCTCAGAGTGGTGGGAGATACCATTCCCTTCCCTTTCCTGGGTCACTTCCTACCAGTTCTCCAAACATAGCAGTCCCTGTGGCATCAGAGTCTTCCTCAGCCCCCAGCGCTCCCTGGGGTTTCCACAGCTGCCAGTCTCTGGTCTCACTTCCTGGCCCCTTGGCTCCCTCCTGTACCAGTCACCACTGCTTCTGGGCTGGAGCTTCCACTGGGCATCCTCCTTCCTCAGCCACCAGCTCTGACTGAGCAGCTCTGCAGGCTTTTATACTTGACTCCCTGTTGGAGCATGCCCAGCCTCAGGGGCGTGGCTTCCTCTGCCAGCAGAGAAGGGTTGACCCTCTCAGTCCCAGTGCGGGGCCAGTCCACCCCGTCACAGTGGCATACAATGCTTTAAACTCCTGAGGATTCTAATGATTTAGTGTAACCAAAATCACTGGGCTCAGAATAGGGGTATTTGAGTGAAATTTAATGCCCTAAGATATACAAAAGGTTAGACTAGATGATCTAATGTTCCCTTCTAGCCTTAAATTCTATTAAATCTGTACAATTTCATCCAGTAAAAAAATGCATTAGATTTTCCTTACTTTGATTTGGATAATCAGGTTGCACACACTACTAAAATCAACTAGTCACATTTCAGAAATGCAGAACATTCTGAATGTTGGTTTTATTTATTCTTAGAGGATTTTTTTCATACTATTCTAGACTCTCTTACCAAACACATTTCTTTCAGGTAGCACATTACACTTTAGCTCTGTGACCATTTGACTCACGTTTAAGTTGGAGACAGGGAGAAATCCTGGCTCCAATACAGTCAGTGGCAAAACTTCCACTGATTTCAATGGGACTAGGAATTGGTCACCCAGAGTATTCTCAGAAAGGGGCCTTCAATTTTGGAACTCACTTTCCCCATTGGCCAAACATACCTTGTTGACCTTCAGATCATGCTACAAACTTATCTATACTTCCAGGCCTTTCCAGAAGTGAAAGTAGAGGTAAATGGATGGCAGACGATGATTGAGAGAGTTTTGGTTTTTAAACAGAGCTGTCTTAATAAATTGCAGTAAATAAATGGAAGAATTTTACCTCTCTGTTCAAATTATGTAGAAGCAAAATGGCAATTTTCTCAAATATATTTGTTGGACAACTTCTATCACTATTTCCTATTTTGTAGATTGTGAAGGTTCATTATCTGACATTTAAGCTGGTGATTAGTTTCAACAGGACAGAGATATCTGTTCTTTAACTGGATGAATCAAGCTTCTGGTTCACATAATTCCATCTGAAATTCACTGGACATATGTGATGTCTGCAGATTGTCTGGTATCTAAACTGAAATCAAAACAAAGCATTCTCTTTGCTGACTGACTACTCTGATCTCTTGCTTGCCTGTCACTGCTAGCTTCACCTCCATGGCCCTAGATCAGGGATCAGCAACCTTTGGCATGTGGCCCACCAGGGTAAGCCCCCTGGTGGGCTGGGCTGGTTTGTTTACCTGCCGCGTCCGCAGGTTAGGCCAATGGGGGCTGCGGGAAGCGGTGCGGGCCGAGGGATGTGCTGTGTTCAAAAAACGAGCCTTGGAACTTAAATTCATAACTCTGCTAGACACTAAAAACCGTGGACTCACAGACTGGTTTTATGGCTCATTACAACAATTTGTAACACGTCCTACAACCTGCTAACCCTTAACTGCCCAATTTGTTTTAAGTGGCCTCCTACAGCATGTGTTAACCCCTTATGCTTAACAATATGTCCTACCTTGTATTTTGCTCTGACACTCTGGTTACTCTCTCCAGACCTGAGGAAGGGCTCTGTGTAAGCATGAAAGCTTTTCCCTTCCACCAAGAGAAGTTGGTCCAATAAAATATATTACCTCACCTACCTTGTCTTAAACAAATTACATTGTACACACCCACCTCATCTGAGAGGAAGAGTTATCTATTCCATTTTTTTTGAAGGGCAAAGGAAAAACAAGGAGAAGGCTCTACCTCTTTTTCCACTCTACTTCACCCACATACTATGAAAAGGCATTAGAAATCTTAACTGGTGTAAAGTGCTCAGGTTAAAATAAAGTTGGAAGGGTTTTGACAGCCTCAAGCCTTGGGAGCGGGACTGGCTTGAGGAAGGTGGAACAGAGCTGTTAGACAAATTAACTCTCCCCGAACTGGTTAGAAAGTCTAAGGGCTTGTCTACACATACAGACCTGAAGTGGTGCAGCTACACTGCTTTAGTGCTTCAGGGAACAAATGGGAGAGCTTCTCCCTTCAGTGTAGTAATCCACCTCTGAAAGAGGTGATAGCTATGTTGATGGGAGAAACTCTCCCATCAGTATAGCACTGCATACACCAGGGGTTAGGTCAGTATAACTGTGTCACTCAGGGGTGTCATCATACCCCTGAGCGAACGTAGTTGTACCGCTGTAAATTTGTAGTGTAGACCTGCCATAAGGGAGCCATCGTCTCTCTAAATCAGGGATCGGCAACCTTTGTCCCATAACCTGCCAGGGCATTCATTGGGTCTTTGTTGTTCCAGTCCCCATGCATTTAATAATTCCTTTCTTCCTACATGTTTCACAAATAAATCACCCAGCTCTTCACTGTGTCCAACATCCTCATATTAATAGCCCCTAGCCCAGACCATCTCCACTGAGACAGTATGATTTCTCAGAAAGAAGGAAAACACTACAGGGAAATGATTTTGCATTTATTCAAAAAAAATTTACATGCAAATATATTTACCCATTACGATGGTCATTTAACAAAAACTTTTCTAAATTAGGAAGAGAATAATACACACAGAAAGCATGTCTAGTATCACTAATTAAAATATAGCATAAGTACTTCGATTTACCTTGAAACAAAGCTTAATCTTCTGTTATTCATATTAAACACACCAACCCACTAAAAGTATAGGAAAGTCCTCAATCTTTATTGCAAACAATGAATCAAACACATTACAGAGGTTTGATTTAATATTTCTTAGAGAGAGGTCTTGTCTTCTCTAATGCTTGTAGCTGTGGGTGCCTGACTCCATGACTGGCAATTCTGGCAGCTGCATGGGTGTGTGATCAAGCTTCTTGCTTGTAAACAGGAGAGACTCTCCTCTTCCTCTTCCCTCTGCCGATGCTCAGCATGGGGTTTGTAGACCCCATTACATGACATGTACCAAAGAAGTGAAACCTGAGTAATTGATAAATGAAGGTTACTCACCTGTAATTGGAGTTCTGGATCTGTATATTTAAACTCATGGACTGTGCCGGCTGGATGCAGCTAAGATGTGCCTGTTGGAAATCTCAGCCACCCTCCTATCCCTTCCCTCTGTGTTCACAAATGTTCTGAGAGTGAAGTTAAAAAAGAGGGGGTGTGGCACTCTGGACACTTCAATTCCTTCCTCTCCTTCTTGAAGTCCCATCCACTAGGGGTATGTCTACACTATGAAATTAGGTCGAATTTATAAAAGTCGGTTTTGTAGAAAGGGTTTTTATACAGTCGAGTGTGTGTGTCCCCACACAAATGCTGTAAGTGCATGTAGTCGGCAGACTGTGTCCACAGTACCGAGGCAACAGTCGACTTGCGGAGCTTTGCACTGTGGGTAGCTATCCCACAGTTCCCGCAGTCTCCACTGCCCATTTGAACTCTGGGTAGAAATCCTAGTGCCTGATGGGGCTAAAACATTGTCGCGGGTGGTTCTGGGTACATATCGTCAGGCCCTCCCTCCCTCCCTCCGTAAAAGCAAGGGCAAACAATCGTTTTGCACCTTTTTTCTTGAGTTACCTGTGCAGACGCCATACCACGGCAAGCATGGAGCCCACTCAGCTAACCGTCACCATATGTCTCCTGGGTGCTGGCGGACATGGTACTGCATTGCTACACAGCAGCAATTTATTGCCTTTTGGCAGCAGACAGTGCAGTATGACTGGTAGCCATCGTCGACGTAGTCCTGGGTGCTCTTTTAACCGGGCGCCTGGGCAAACATGGGAGTGACTCAGCCAGGTCATTTCCCTTGTTTTGTCTCATGGCGATTGAGTCCTACCGGCAGTGCACTGTCTTTTAATTTGCAGCCAGCAGAAGACGATGGCCAGTAGTCATATTGCACCGTTTTCTGCCGAGCACCCAGGAGGTGACGATGGCTAGCGGTTGTACTGCACAGTCTGCTGCCAGCATGATGTATAAAGATAGATGAAGTGGCTCAAAACAAGAAATAGACCAGATTTGTTTTGTATTCATTTTCTCCTCCCTCCCTCTGCGAAATCAACGGCCTGCTAAACGCAGTTTTGAGTTCTATCCTTGAGGTTTTGAGTTCTATCCTTGAGGGGGCCATTCAGTTTCTCGCAAAGCCACTCCCTTTGTTGATTTTAATTCCCTGTAAGGCAACCCTGTAAGCCATGTTGTCAGTCGCCCCTCTCTCCGTCAGGGCAACAGCAGACAATCGTTCCGCGCCTTTTATCTATGCAGACGCCATACCATGGCAAGCATGGAGCCCGCTCAGATCACTTTGGCAATTAGGAGCACATTAAACACCACACGCATTATCCAGCAGTATATGCAGCACCAGAACCTGGCAAAGCGAAACCGGGAAAGTAGGCGACATCAGAGCGGTGACGAGAGTGATGAGGACATGGACACAGACTTCTCTCAAAGCATGGGCCCTGCCAATGTGGGCATCATGGTGCTAATGGGGCAGGTTCATGCGGTGGAACGCTGATTCTGGGCTCGGGAAACAAGCACAGACTGGTACGACCGCATAGTGTTGCAGGTATGGGACGATTCCCAGTGGCTGCGAAACTTTCGCATGCGTAAGGGCACTTTCATGGAACTTTATGACATGCTTTCCCCTGCCCTGAGGCGCAAGAATACCAAGATGAGAGCAGCCCTCACAGTTGAGAAGCGAATGGCAATAGCCCTGTGGAAGCTTACAACACCAGACAGCTACTGGTCAGTCGGGAATCAATTTGGAGTGGGCAAATCTACTGTGGGGGCTGCTGTGATGCAAGTAGCCAATGCAATCAAAGATCTGCTGATATCAAGGGTAGTGATCCTGGGAAATGTGCAGGTCATAGCAGATGGCTTTGCTACAATGGGATTCCCTAACTGTGGTGGGGCCATAGACGGAACCCATATCCCTATCTTGGCACTGGAGCACCAAGCCAGCGAGTATAAAAAACTGCAAGGGGTACTTTTCAATAGTGCTGCAAGCACTAGTGGATCACAAGGGACATTTCACCAACATCAACGTGGCATGGCCGGGAAAGGTACATGACGCTCGCATCTTCAGGAACTCTGGTCTGTTTCAAAAGCTGCAGGAAGGGACTTTCTTCCCAGACCAGAAAATAACCGTTGGGGATGTTGAAATGCCTATAGTTATCCTTGGGGACCCAGCCTACCCCTTAATGCCATGGCTCCTGAAGCCATGCATAGGCAGCCTGGAGAATAGTCAGGAGCTGTTCAACTACAGGCTAAGCAAGTGCAGAATGGTGGTAGAATGTGCATTTGGACATTTAAAAGTGCGCTCGCGCAGTTTACTGACTTGGTTAGACCTCAGCAAAACCAATATTCCCACTGTTATTACTGCTTGCTGTGCGCTCCACAATATCTGTGAGAGTAAGGGGGAGACGTTTATGGCGGGGTGGGAGGTTGAGGCAAATCGCCTGGCTGCTGGTTACGCACAGCCAGATACCAGCGCAGTTAGAAGAGCACAGGAGGGTGTGGTGCGCATCAGAGAAGCTTTGAAAACCAGTTTCATGACTGGCCAGGCTATGGTGTGAAAGTTCTGTTTGTTTCTCCTTCATTCATAGATTCATAGATACTAAGGTCAGAAGGGACCATTCTGATCATCTAGTCTGACCTCCTGCACAGTGCAGGCCACAGAATCTCACCCACCCACTCCTATGAAAAACCTCACCTATGTCTAGCTATTGAAGTCCTTAAATCATGGTTTAAAGACTTCAAGGAGCAGAGAAGCCTCCCTCAAGTCACCCATGCCCCATGCTACAGAGGAAGGCGAAAAACCTCCAGGGCCTCTCCAATCTGCCCTGGAGGAAAATTCCTTCCCGACCCCAAATATGGCAATCAGCTAAACCCTGAGCATATGGGCAAGATTCACCAGCCAGATACTACAGAAAATTCTTTCCGGGGTAACTCAGATCCCATCCATCTAATATCCCATCTCAGGGGATTAGGCCTATTTACCCTGAATATTTAAATATCAATTACTTACCAAAATCACATTATCTCATCATACCATCTCCTCCATAAACTTATCAAGTAGAATCTTAAAACCAGATAGATCTTTTACCCCCACTGCTTCCCTTGGAAGGCAATTCCAAAACTTCACTCCTCTGATGATTAAAAATCTTCGTCTGATTTCAAGTCTAAACTTTCTGGTGGTCAGTTTATACCCATTTGTTCTTGTGTCCACATTGGTGCTGAGCTGAAATAATTCCTCTCCCTCTCCTGTATTTATCCCTCTGATATATTTATAGAGAGCAATCATATCTCCCCTCAACCTTCTTTTAGTTAGGCTAAACAAGCCAAGCTCCTTGAGTCTCCTTTCATAAGACAAGTTTTCCATTCCTCGGATCATCCTAGTAACCCTTCTCTGTACCTGCTCCAGTTTGAATTCATCCTTTTTAAACATGGGAGACCAGAACTGCACACAGTATTCTAGGTGAGGTCTCACCAGTGCCTTGTATAATGGTACTAAAACCTCCTTATCCCTACTGGAAATGCCTCTCCTGATGCATCCCAAAACCGCATTAGCTTTTTTCACAGCCATATCACATTGGCAGCTCATAGTCATCCTATGATCAACCAATACTCCAAGGTCCTTCTCCTCTTCCGTTACTTCTAATTGATGCGTCCCCAACTTATAACTAAAATTCTTGTTATTAATCCCTAAATGCATAACCTTACACTTCTCACTATTAAATTTCATCCTATTACTATTACTCCAGTTTACAAGGTCATCCAGATCCTCCTGTATAATGTCCCGATCCTTCTCTGAATTGGCAATACCTCCCAGCTTGGTATCATCTACAAACTTTATTAGCACACTCCCACTTTTTGTGCCCAGGTCAGTAATAAAAAGAATAAATAAGATTGGTCCCAAAACCGATCCCTGAGGAACTCCACTGGTAACCTCCCTCCAACCTGACAGTTCGGCTTTCAGTAGGACCCGTTGCAGTCTCCCCTTTAACCAATTCCTTATCCACCTTTTGATGTTCATATTGATCCCCATCTTCTCCAATTTAACTAATAATTCCCCATGTGGCACGGTATCAAATGCCTTACTGAAATCTAGGTAAATTAGATCCACTGCATTTCCTTTATCTAAAAAATCTGTTACTTTTTCAAAAAAGGAGATTAGTTTGGTTTGGCACGATCTACCTTTTGTAAAACCATGTTGTATTTTGTCCCATTTACCATTGACTTCAATGTCCTTAACTAATTTCTCCTTCAAAATTTTTTCCAGGACCTTGCATACTACAGATGTCAAACTAACTGGACTGTAGTTACCCGGATCACTTTTTTTTCCTTTCTTAAAAATAGGAATTATATTAGCAATTCTCCAATCATTCGGTACTACTCCTGAGTTTACAGATTCATTAAAAATTCTTGCTAATGGGCTTGCAATTTCAGATGCCAATTCCTTTAATATTCTTGGATAAAAATTATCTGGGCCCCCCGATTTAGTCCCATTAAGCTGTTTGAGTTTCGCTTCTACCTCAGAAATGGTAATATCTACCTCCATATCCTCAATCCCAATTGTCATGCTACCATTATCCCTAATATCCTCTTTAGCCTTATTAAAGACTGAGTCAAAGTATATGTTTAGATATTGGGCCATGCCTAGATTATCTTTAAACTCCACTCCATCCTCAGTGTTAAGCGGCCCCACTTCTTCTTTCTTAGTTTTCTTCTTATTTATATGGCTATAGAACCTTTTACTATTGGTTTTAATTCCCTTTGCAAGGTCCAACTCTACTCGACTTTTAGCCTGTCTCACTTTATCCCTACATGTTCTGACCTCAATTAGGTAGCTTTCCTTGCTGGTCCCTCCCATCTTCCACTCCCTGTATGCTTTCTGCTTCTTCTTAATCACCTCTCTAAGATGCTTGCTCATCCAGCTTGGTCTACAACTCCTTCCTATGAATTTTTTCCCCTTTCTTGGGATACAGGCTTCCGATAGCTTCTGCAGCTTTGATTTAAAGTATCCCAGGCCTCCTCTACCTTTAGATCCATAAGTTCTTCAGTCCAATCCACTTCCCTAACTAATTTCCTTAATTTTTGAAAGTCAGCCCTTTTGAAATCAAAAACCCTAGCTGCAGATTTATTTTTGTTAATCCTTCCATTTAGTTTGAACTGAATTAGCTCATGATCACTTGAGCCAAGATTGTCCCCTACAACCATTTCTTCTATGAGGTCCTCGCTACTCACAAAAATTAAATCTAAAATGGCATCCCCTCTAGTCAGTTCAGCAACTACTTGATGAAGGAATCCATCAGCTATCGCATCTAGGAAAATCTGAGCCCTATTATTATTACTAGCACTGGTCCTCCAGTCTATATCTGGGAAGTTATAGTCTCCCATGATCATGCAGTTTCCATTAGTATTTACTTTATTAAAGACATTAAAAAGGGCTCTATCCATATCCAAATTAGATCCCGGAGGTCTATAGCACACCCCAAGAACTATTGTAGGAAAGGCTTTACTAGTTTTTTCCCCAATGTAATTTTTGCCCAGACGGACTCCGTCTTATCCATTGCATCGCTTCTTATTTCTTTACATTCTACCTCATCATTGATATACAATGCTACTCCACCACCTTTACCTTTGTTTCTGTCTTTCGTAAATAGCACATACCCTTCAATACCTGTAGTCCTGTCATGACTACTATTCCACCATGTTTCTGTTATCCCTAGAATATCTGCTTTCACTTCCTGCACCAGTAGCTCTAGTTCCTCCATTTTGTTACCTCGGTTCCTCGCATTGGTGTATAAACATCTTAATTTTTGCTGTTTGGCCTCGCTCACATTTTGTACCCTATTAGGCACAGTCATTCTACAGCCAGTATAGCCTACTAGACTTGTATCCACACCGCCCTCGCTCCTTATATACACTCTCCTACCCACAGCTGTATCCTTTCTTACTTCGTCTTCTTCCCTCTCAATGCTATAATCTGGCGTGGAGATTACGTGGACATCTCCCAACCATCTCCCCCAAATTCCTAGTTTAAAGCTCTCTTTATCAGTTGTGCCAGCCTCCATCCTAGAAGTCTATTTCCTTCCCTACTCAGATGAAGTCCATCCCGAGAGAACTGTCCTCTGTCCGTGAATGCCTCCCAGTGGCCATACATCCCAAAGCCCTCTTTATAGCACCACTGCCTAAGCCATCTGTTGACAGTCATAATCTTGTCACACCTTTGTTGCCCTTCTCTAGGAACAGGCAGGATCCCACTAAAGATCACCTGAGCCTCAATTTCCTTAAGTGTCTTCCCCAGCCTAGCATAGTCTCCCTTAATACTTTCCAGCGAGAATCTAGCCGTATCATTTGTTCCCACATGAAGGATAATTAGGGGATTCTTTCCCACTCCCTTTAGGATCCTTTTCAACCTCAGGTCTACATCCCGTATTTTAGCACCCGGAAGACAGCACACCCTTCTATTCTGTGGATCAGCTCTAGTTACAGGCCTGTCTATTCTTCTCAATATAGAGTCCCAGGTCACATAGACCTGCCTTTTCCTGGTGACAGTGCTATTCTCCAGTCTCTCCCCTGTTCCCTCTGGCTGCAAGTTCTTTCCATTCCTATTTTCCCTTATAATCCTCTTCGACCCATCCTGTATCCTCCTGTGGCTCATATTTGGTGTAGTCTCCCTTGACTCTTTTGCTTTTCCTATAGGACTAGCCTCTCTTCTCTTCTTCCTTACCCTTCCACCTTCAACAAGTACCTGCTGAGCCCCTTCTTCATTTTCCAACTCCGCAAACCTATTCCTAAGCTCTATTTCTCCTTCACTAGCCCATCTTTTCCTCTGCCTGGTTCTTTTAGTCACATGCTTCCACTGACCACTTTCCTCACCCAGTCTCCCCTCAAAATTCCCCAGCCCTGCTTCCATCCGTGAGTCTGAGCTTTTCCCTTCAGATACCTCATATCTTTGCTCCATCATCTGCTCAAACCCCTTCCTAAACTCAACGCGACTTTCCACCTGCATCTCCAAACCTCGGATCTTTTCCTCCATCAGCTCTATCAGACGGCATTTCATGCAGAAAAAACTCTTACCGGTTCCCCCCTCCAGGATCATGTACATACCACAGCTTCCACATCCAGTCATCCTCAATGTGTCTTCCACTACAGGAGTCACTCCCACAGCTGCCTCTGTTTCTGTCATCGCCTTCCCACCTAAATCCTGTTAATCTGGGAAACACAAGTCACACCAAAAAGACCACCCCCCCCAGCAAAAGCAAACCCCAAACAAGCACCACAATACAAACTCCCCTTGCAAACTCCCACTCAAACTCCCCTGTTTAGAGCTCTGTTTGCTAGCTCCTGTGCCGCTGCAGCTGTCTGACGAAATCCCTCACCCCTTGGTTCACTCTACTTCCCTGTAAGCGAACCACCCTCCCCACCTCCCTTTGATCACTGCTTGCAGAGGCAATAAAGTCATTGTTGCTTCACATTCATGCATTCTTTATTAATTCATCACA
The DNA here is from genome assembly GCF_009764565.3 of Dermochelys coriacea. Lineage (NCBI taxonomy): Eukaryota > Metazoa > Chordata > Testudines > Dermochelyidae > Dermochelys > Dermochelys coriacea. Next base: position 90,729,163 of record NC_050073.1, on the reverse strand, counting down.
CAAATAGGGGGATAATTACCAAGGTAGCCCAGGATGGGTGGTGGAGGAGGGAAGGACAAGGCCACACAGCACTTTAAAAGTTTAAAACTTATTGAATGCCAGCCTTCTGTTACTTGGGCAATCCTCTGGGGTGGAGTGGCTGGGTGGCCAGAGGCCCCCCCACCAGGTTCTTGGGCATCTGGGTGAGGAGGCTATGGAACTTGGGGAGGAGGGCGGTTGGTTACATAGGGGCTGTAGCAGCGGTCTGTGCTCCTGCTGCCTTTCCTGCAGCTCAACCATACGCTGGAGCATATTAGTTTGATCCTCCGGCAGCCTCAGCATTGAATCCTGCCTCCTCTCATCACGCTGCAGCCACCTTTCAGCTTCAGCCCTCTCTTCAGCCCGCCACTTACTCTCTTCAGCCCGCCACCTCTCCTCCTCGCCATTTTGTGCTTTCCTGCACTCTGACATTGTCTGCCTCCATGCATTCGTCTGTGCTCTGTCAGTGTGGGAGGACAGCATGAGCTCAGAGAACATTTCATCGCGAGTGCATTTTTTTCGTCTTCTAATCTTCGCTAGCCTCTGGGAAGGAGAAGATCCTGTGATCCTTGAAACACATGCACCTGGTGGAGAAAAAAAAAGGGACAGTGGTATTTGAAAAGACACATTTTATAGAACAATGGGTACACTCTTTCATGGTAAACCTTGCTGTTAACATTACATACATAGCACAAGTGCTTTCGTTACAAGGTCGCATTTTGCCTCCCCCCACCGCATGGCTAACAGCGGGGAACATTTCTGTTCAGCCATAGGCAAACAGCCCAGCAGGAAGGGGCACCTCTGAATGTCCCCTTAAGAAAAGCACCCTATTTCAACCAGGTGACCATGAATGATATCACTCTCCTGAGGATAATACAGAGAGATAAAGAACGGACCTATGAACAGACGGATGAATGCCAGCAAACATACACTGCAATGCTTTGTTCTACAATGATTCCCAAGTACGTGCTACTGGCCTGGAGTGGTAAAGTGTCCTACCATGGTGGATGGAATAAGGCTGCCCTCCCCAGAAACCTTTTGCAAAGGCTTTGGGAGTATATCCAGGAGAGCCGCGAATGCCAGGACAAGTTAATCATTAAACATGCTGGCTTTTAAACCTTTTATAGTATTTTAAAAGGTACACTCACCAGAGGTCCCTTCTTTGCCTGGTGGGTCCGGGAGGCAGCTTTGGGTGGGTTCGGGGGGTACTGGCTCCAGGTCCAGGGTGAGAAACAGTTCCTGGCTGTCGGGAAAACCGGTTTCTCTGCTTGTTTGCTGTGAGCTATCTACAGCCTCCTCATCATCGTCTTCCTCGTCCCCAAAACCTGCTTCCGTGTTGCCTCCATTTCCATTGAAGGAGTCAAACAACACGGCTGGGGTAGTGGTGGCTGAACCCCATAAAATGGCATGCAGCTCATCATAGAAGTGGCATATTTGGGGCTCTGACCTGGAGCGGCCGTTCGCCTCTCTGGTTTTCTGGTAGGCTTGCCTCAGCTCCTCAAGTTTCACACGGCACTGCTTTGGGTCCCTGTTATGGCCTCTGTCCTTCATGCCCTGGGAGAGTTTCACAAAGGTTTTGGCATTTCGAAAACTGGAACGTAGTTCTGATAGCACGGATTCCTCTCCCCATACAGCGATCAGATCCTGTACCTCCCGTTTGGTCCATGCTGGAGCTCTTTTGCGATTTTGGGACTCCATGATGGTCACCTCTGCTGATGAGCTCTGCATGGTCACCTCTGCTGATGAGCTCTGCATGGTCACCTGCAGCTTGCCACACTGGCCAAACAGGAAATTGAAATTCAAAAGTTCGCGGGCCTTTTCCTGTCTACCTGATCAGTGCATCTGAGTTGAGAGTGCTGTCCAGAGCGGTCACAATGGAGCACTCTGGGATAGCTCTCGGAGGCCAATACCATCTAATTGCGTCCACAGTACCCCAAATTTGACCCAGCAAAACCGATTTCAGCGCTAATCCCCTTGTCGGGGGTGGAGTAAGGAAATCGATTTTAAGAGCCCTTTAAATCGAAAAAAAGGGCTTCGTCACATGGACGGGTGCAGGGTTACATCAATCCAGGAAGTTTTTGGAAAGCGTAGGGGACAATTTCCTGGTGCAAGTGCTAGGGGAGCCAACTAGGGGGAGCGCTTTTCTTGACCTGCTGCTCACAAACCGGGTAGAATTAGTGGGGGAAGCAAAAGTGGATGGGAATCTGGGAGGCAGTGACCATGAGTTGGTTGAGTTCAGGATCCTGACGCAGGGAAGAAAGGTAAGCAGCAGGATACGGACCCTGGACTTCAGGAAAGCAGACTTTGACTCCCTCAGGGAACAGATGGCCAGGATCCCCTGGGGGACTAACATGAAAGGGAAGGGAGTCCAGGAGTGCTGGCTGTATTTCAAGGAATCCCTGTTGAGGTTACAGGGACAAACCATCCCGATGAGTCGAAAGAATAGTAAATATGGCAGGCGACCAGCTTGGCTTAATGGTGAAATCCTAGCGGATCTTAAACATAAAAAAGAAGCTTACAAGAAGTGGAAGGTTGGACATATGACCAGGGAAGAGTATAAAAATATTGCTCGGGCATGTAGGAAAGATATCAGGAGGGCCAAATCGCACCTGGAGCTGCAGCTAGCAAGAGATGTCAAGAGTAACAAGAAGGGTTTCTTCAGGTATGTTGGCAACAAGAAGAAAGCCAAGGAAAGTGTGGGCCCCTTACTGAATGAGGGAGGCAAGCTAGTGACAGAGGATGTGGAAAAAGCTAATGTACTCAATGCTTTTTTTGCTTCTGTTTTCACTAACAAGGTCAGCTCCCAGACTGCTGTGCTGGGCAACACAAAATGGGGAAGAGATGGCCAGCCCTCTGTAGAGATAGAGGTGGTTAGGGACTATTTAGAAAAGCTGGACGTGCACAAGTCCATGGGGCCGGACGAATTGCATCCGAGAGTGCTGAAGGAATTGGCGGCTGTGATTGCAGAGCCCTTGGCCATTATCTTTGAAAACTCGTGGCGAACGGGGGAAGTCCCGGATGACTGGAAAAAGGCTAATGTAGTGCCCATCTTTAAAAAAGGGAAGAAGGAGGATCCTGGGAACTACAGGCCGGTCAGCCTCACCTCAGTCCCTGGAAAAATCATGGAGCAGGTCCTCAAAGAATCAATCCTGAAGCACTTAGAGGAGAGGAAAGTGATCAGGAACAGTCAGCATGGATTCACCAAGGGAAGGTCATGCCTGACTAATCTAATCGCCTTTTATGATGAGATTACTGGTTCTGTGGATGAAGGGAAAGCAGTGGATGTATTGTTTCTTGACTTTAGCAAAGCTTTTGACACGGTCTCCCACAGCATTCTTGTCAGCAAGTTAAGGAAGTATGGGCTGGATGAATGCACTATAAGGTGGGTAGAAAGCTGGCTAGATTGTCGGGCTCAACGGGTAGTGATCAATGGCTCCATGTCTAGTTGGCAGCCGGTGTCAAGTGGAGTGCCCCAGGGGTCGGTCCTGGGGCCCGTTTTGTTCAATATCTTCATAAATGATCTGGAGGATGGTGTGGATTGCACTCTCAGCAAATTTGCGGATGATACTAAACTGGGAGGAGTGGTAGATACGCTGGAGGGGAGGGATAGGATACAGAAGGACCTAGACAAATTGGAGGATTGGGCCAAAAGAAATCTAATGAGGTTCAATAAGGATAAGTGCAGGGTCCTGCACTTAGGATGGAAGAATCCAATGCACCGCTACAGACTAGGGACCGAATGGCTCGGCAGCAGTTCTGCGGAAAAGGACCTAGGGGTGACAGTGGACGAGAAGCTGGATATGAGTCAGCAGTGTGCCCTTGTTGCCAAGAAGGCCAATGGCATTTTGGGATGTATAAGTAGGGGCATAGCGAGCAGATCGAGGGACGTGATCGTTCCCCTCTATTCGACACTGGTGAGGCCTCATCTGGAGTACTGTGTCCAGTTTTGGGCCCCACACTACAGGAAGGATGTGGATAAATTGGAAAGAGTACAACGAAGGGCAACGAAAATGATTAGGGGTCTAGAGCACATGACTTATGAGGAGAGGCTGAGGGAGCTGGGATTGTTTAGTCTGCAGAAGAGAAGAATGAGGGGGGATTTGATAGCTGCTTTCAACTACCTGAAAGGGGGTTTCAAAGAGGATGGCTCTAGACTGTTCTCAATGGTAGCAGATGACAGAACGAGGAGTAATGGTCTCAAGTTGCAATGGGGGAGGTTTAGATTGGATATTAGGAAAAACTTTTTCACTAAGAGGGTGGTGAAACACTGGAATGCGTTACCTAGGGAGGTGGTAGAATCTCCTTCCTTAGAGGTTTTTAAGGTCAGGCTTGACAAAGCCCTGGCTGGGATGATTTAACTGGGACTTGGTCCTGCTTTGAGCAGGGGGTTGGACTAGATGACCTTCTGGGGTCCCTTCCAACCCTGATATTCTATGATTCTATGATTCTATGATTTAACGCTGCTAAATTCGACCTCAATGCCTAGTGTAGACCAGGGCTAGGACTACAGCTGGCTGGAAATATTCCAGCAAAACTCTGTGGCAGGAACCCTGCAATCCCCTGAAGCCTCACCTAGAGCTGGGGGAGGTCTGACCCTCTGATGTCAAATCTGTCTCCTGAATCCACTCTACAAACATAGTATTTATCTTTAAAAAGGGGAACAATGAAGACCCAGAGATCTATAGATGAGTTAGCCTAACTTCAATACTTGGAAAAATACTGGAGCAAATTATTAAACAATTTATAACATGAGTTATAAGTCATAGCCAACATGGATTTGTCAAAAACAAATTATGTCAAGCCAATCTATTTTTTTCTTTGATGGGGTTACTAGCCTAATAAATGGAGGTGATCTGTAGATATGATATATCTTGATTTTAGTAAGGGTTTTGACACCATTCCACATGACATTCTCTTAAGCAAACTAGGGAAATGTGGTCTACATTAAGTTACAGTAAAGTGGAGGTGCATACATGGTTGAAAGACCATACTTAGAATCATTCTTATTGGTCTGTTGTCAAACTGGGAGGACATATTGAGTTAGATCCCACAGGGGTCAGTCTTTGGTGCAGTATTAGTCAACATTTTAATTAATGATTTGGAAAATGAAATGGAGAGTCTGATTATAAAATTTGCAGATGACTCTAAGATGGGAGGGATGGCAAGCAATTTGGCAAACAGGATTAGAATTCAAAACAACCTTGACCAATTGGAGAACTGGTCTGAAATCAACAAGATTAAATTCAATAAGGACACGTGCTAGTTAAGTTTAGGTTTTAGAATGTATGTTCTGAAGTTTTATATTTAACTGTTTGGCTTTTATTTAAATCTCTACTCTCTCAAATAAATTTCCTTTTGTTTTATAATTGAATTAATGTGTTGTGAGTGATAGAGGAGGAGAGAGCTAAGGTAAAATTTGTAAATTGTGTTACACCGTTCCCTTAGGAAAAGAGGATCCAGAATTTCTGTGGGTATCCAGTGATCAGCGGCTGGATACCACAGGAGGATAGTTTGAAGGGACTCAGGGGCTGGGGTGTATCTACTGTCAACCTGCAATACAAAGATTCAGCTGGTGCAGCCTAGAGGAGGGTGCTTGAGTGGCTGACAGGTTAGTTTGTTAGGAAGATAACAGTCAGTGAATACAGCCAAGACTCCATTGTCCTAGAGGAGAGGCCCCCAAACTGTGGGGCATGCCCCCCCATGGGGGCATGGAGGAACATTCAGGGAATGAAACTAGGGTCCGGGTCAGTCCCCAGACGGAGTGGGAAGGAGTGCCACCCAACTCGGCTTCTGGCCTCAGCTGCTGGCCCTGTGCCCAGAGCTCCCATGCCCGGGGCCCCGGCTGCCAGCCCAATGCCCTGAGCTCCGCACCCGATGCCCTGACTTCTGGCCCCACTCCCACCCCCAGCTGTGGATCCAGCCTTGTTCTCTTACCCCTGTCAACATCCCCCCCTCCTGGAGCCACAGCCCTGCTCCTGGCCCCAGGTCGGGGGTTAGATGGGGTGGGGGCAGGAGTCATGGACAGGGGTAAGGAGGGGCGGGAGGTAAAAAGTTTGGGGACCACTGTGTTAGAGGCACATGGTAATAAGGTGATTCACGGCCCTGAGAAACATCACACCAGTTCCTTAGCTGGCTCAGGAGCATATGGATACGATAAACAGCTGCCTCATAGATTGGCTCTGCATATGGAGACCATCATCATCAAGGGGTCTGTGCTCTTGGACTTTAGAACCAAAGATTTCAGATCCTTCTTCTGCACTGATTGTTTCTTTGAACCTGGATCCACAGACTTTTGTTGCCTCTTTTCCCTGGATGAATCAGGGGCAGAAGACGGTCTATGTGATCCTTCTGGTCCCTTACAAGGGTCAGACCTGGGTGGTTTAGATGTCAACACCTGATGCTGCAACACTGTTTGTAGCCTGTTCTGCCTATCTTTGTGAGCCCTTGATGTGAAGTTTAAGAGTGTGGCACATCCAACAGTGTGTGTCCTTCTCCAAGATATGCCAAGCATCTCATGTGCACATTGGACACTGGAAAGACTGAAATGCAGGAGGTGCAGTGCTTGAATGTTAGCTTCTTGATCTTTGAATATGTCATCCCAGAACCAGAGACCAATATCTAAAAACTATTTACACTAAGACTAAAACTTATCTGAGAGACTAATTCTACCTAAAACCTATTTTAGAATTGTCTAAAAGTAATCAAAAACAAAGCACTGAAGGAAGGACTCCTGTCGAGGCATGGAGTAGTTCCTGAACAATCAGCTGGACATGATAGAAAGGAACTGAGGCAAACAGAGCACCACACTCTACTTTTATAACCTTGCACTCCTAATATTTGTAAATGTTGAGGAGAGAGATGGGAGGGACATGCAACCCTCCTACAAGCAGTACTAGTTAAAGTTCCACCATCTAAGCTACACCTGGATGACTCATTCATAAATGGGAATATGAAGACATAACTCAAAGATGAGTGAACATTTTAGACAACTTGCTTGGTTTTTAACACCTTCCAAACAGCTGAAAGGAAAGAACAATTTTTAGAGATTAAACACTGCACCTATTCAGTTAAGGACTTCTCTCCAGTGCTTCTTGGGTTCTCCAAGGAAATCTTTAAAAAGACTCCAATACTCCTAACGTGAAACACAAGGAAGAATAAATATTCTTTGGTAGGAAGAGAAGCTTTTTAGGCTTTTTTTTTAAATCAGAAAAGAAAGGGAAAAACCAGCCACAATTCTCTGTCCTTTGCAAATCAACTGTAACATTTGATATTTCTAGATATGAGCCACATATATCTGACCAATTGGTACAAATAGGGGCTGAATGAGCAGCAAAGTGCTCAAACTTAAACTTCTGAAATTTCCTGACTTTAGGAAGCTTGATCTCTCCACCTCAGTACTGCATACATGTTAGTTCCTTGTGTAATCAATGCAGAGGTGAGGTAAGTCAATTTACTTACTGAATCTGTGCTCCAGAATTCCTCTCTCTGATTTAAGGTATTTGCACAGACCATGAATTCCCATCATTGCAAGAGACTAAAGCTGAATTTTCTATAGGAACCTTTTGAAATACTAATGGTAAAAGTTATAATAGGATTCTATTTCTTTCTCTTCTTAGGAATCCAGTGCCAGTCTTTATGATAAGACAGTTATGCACATACAATTAATAATTTCAAAATCTTTTTTATAACTAACACTCCAAAGATAGGTTTCAGAGTAGCAGCCATGTTAGTCTGTATTTGCAAAAAGAAAAGGAGTACTTGTGGCACCTTAGAGACTAACAAATTTATTTGAGCATAAGCTTTCATGAGCTACAGCTCACTTCATCGGATGCATTCAGTGGAAAATACTGTGGGGAGATTTATATACACACACAGAGAACATGAAACAATGGGTTTTATCATACACACTGTAAGGAGAGTGATCACTTAAGATGAGCTATTACCAGCGGGGGGTGTCAGGGGGAGGAAGGGAGGAAGAAAACCTTTAGAAATCACCACTATATATATATATACACACACACTGTATTTACAATACTCCTTACAAAATCAATACAGGGACTGGGACTGCTGACAACTGGAGAACTTCTGCTCTCATGTAGGCTCACCCTGGGTATTATATTGACAATTAAATAAAACATTTAGTTGTACTACATAACTAGTGGAGATGGAGGAGATGGTATGATGGGATAATGGGATTTTGGTAAGTAACTGATCTTTAAATATTCAGGGTAAATAGGCCAAATCCCCTGAGATGGGATATTAGATGGATGGGATCTGAGTTACTATAGAAAATTCTTTCCTGGGTATCTGGCTGGTGAATCTTGCCCATATGCTCAGGGTTTAGCTGATTGCCATATTTGGGGTCGGGAAGGAATTTTCCTCCAGGGCAGATTGGAGAGGCCCTGGAAGTTTTTCGCCTTCCTCTGTAGCATGGGGCATGGTTGACTGGAGGGAGGCTTCTCTGCTCCTTGAAGTTTTGAACCATGATTTGAGGACTTCAATAGCTCAGACATGGGTGAGGTTTTTCATAGGAGTGGTGGGTGACATTCTGTGGCCTGCGCTGTGCAGGAGGTCGGACTAGATGATCAGAGTGGTCCCTTCTGACCTTAGTATCTATGAATCTAGTTGTTTCAGCAGCCAAACTATTGAGCACATATACAATTTCAAATAAGAAAAAAAACCTTTACAATTACTGTAGCTGTTAGGCTCTCACACTGTCTCTGGTTTAATGATGTAGTACACCTCCTGAAGACATTTGGTCTCCAGTCTGTGATTGCTCCTTTATGGTGTTTTCCCAAGCTCAATTCCACTGATTTCTGTAAAATTACAGGAAATTGTATTGAGATCCAACCTACACATCAGTCTGGGTTACCCCTGGCAGCTCTATTTACTCCCTGCAGGGCTGGGCTGGATCTGACCAGAGTAAGACCCAGTAAGAGACAACCATCATGTTTGTTATCATTACCATGTGGTTAATATTTTGTTTGTTAGGATGGGATTTCCACATTATGCCCAATAAAATGATTGTTATGGAGGAGGATGTTACACGTCGGGAGGAAGTATGTTTATTCTGGGGGGAGGGCAGCACCCACGGGATTCCCACAGGGCACGTTCCCTCGTCTCTCTCACACCCCGCTGCCGCATTATATCCAAAATAGATGCCAAGTGGAGAAAATAAAGTTAGACACTATTAAAATGTAGGCTCAACACTGTCTGTTTCAAACCTTGTTTTCAATTAAAGTTTTCAAAATTGGTAAAGGGTAACTGGCCTAGCAAGCCCTAGTGCATATTTTTGCAAGCATAGCTTTTTGTAAAATTGGGAATGCTTATGTAATGCTACTTGTGTAGTCCCTGGTTACCAAATTATTGTCCCATATATTGATGGTTATAAGTCCAGTTCTGGTAAAGTTCTTTGTGACAGTCATGCTTGATGTGCATTCATTATGCTAATGGTATAGGTGTTTACTTTGGCTAGCAAATTATTGTCCCATATAGCAGTGATGGTATGTCCATTGAAAGTCAATGTTTATCCTGATTTCACTTTTATACTTTGAAAGGCAATTTTTTGATTAATGTTCATGCAGCAGGCATTCTTGTGCTCTCTGTCTCTTCCTGGTCTTTCTGGGGCCTGGTTGTGGGGGACAGAGGGAAATGGGATGATTCTGCTGCTGGAAAAGTATGCCTCTTAATCCAAAACTTGGTTAATTTTACTTTTGATTTTCTTCTGCTCCTGGAAGGTAAAATTTGAAAACTTTTCATGGAGCAGGAATTCAACAATTTTTCAGATTTCTCGGTAAAGAAAAATTTCTTGCATCCTTCTCTCCCGAGTAGCTCACAACTGGCCACTCATTGATATATTGTTCAGTAACCAGTTCCCTATGTATCTCCTTTGTATATGTAACCAGGGTCTGAAAGAGCTCTCCCCTGACATCTAGTAATGAGGTAGGGGAGAAGACTTCAGGAACTAACCTTGTTTGCATAAACACATTCACTCTGCCTAGGTGCTCAGCATGGTGAAGCTGCTTTTCCCAAATGATCACTTTTGGCTGGTGTTGGACTGCAAGTCCCTTTGTTATTGGGTGCAGGGGTAATAAAGTGTCATCCTTGTGTGAATAAAGGTCAGCAGCACTGTGCTTAGCATGCCCTGATTGAGAGGTTCACTAGGGTGACCAGACGTCCCGATATTATCGGGAAAGTTCCGATTTTAACCCATTTGTCCCGCATCCCGACCGCACAGTGGTTGGGATGCCCTTTGTCCCGATATCGGGGATGGACCACTCACCATCACTGCCAAAGACCCGGGGCTGGCGTGATGGCACTTCTTGGGGCAGCTCCTGGCTGCACGTGCACCCGCCAGCAGAAGCCTGCACTGAGGGCAGCCCCGGGCACAGAGGTGGAGGGGGTCTCTGCGTGCTGCACCGGCTCCCTCCTGCCCAATCAGAGCTTCTGGGGCGGGGCTTGCAGATGCCGGCAGCGGGCAGAAAGCCCTTCACCCCCCACCCCACCCGACCCGATCCTAGGAGCCAGAGGGACCTGCTGGATGCTTCCTAGGAGCCGCCCCAGGTAAGCACCACTAGGACACCCCACCTTGCCCCCCGGCAGGTCTCTCTGGCTCTTAGGGTCATGTGGGAGGGGCGGGGGGCTCTCTGCACACTGCCGGCGCCTGCAAGCCCCACTCCGCAGCTCCGGCAGCTCCCATTGGGGCTTTTCCTGGCCAACAGGAGTCACGGAGCTCGCAGTTCTGGCGGGCGCAACATGTGGGGACCCCTTGGCCACCCCTGATCCTAGAAGTCAGAGGGACCTGCCAGATCCTTCCTGGGAGCCACCCCACGTAGGCACCGCTGGGACCCCCCACCCTGGCAGGTCCCTCTGGCTCTCAGGGTTAGGGGGCTCTGTGGGCTGCTCCTGCCTGCAAGTCCCGCTCCGCTGCTCCGGCAGCTCCCACTGGCACTTTTCCCAGCCAATGGGAACTATGGAGCTCATGCTTGTGGCAGGCACAGCATGTGGAGAGTCTGGAGACCCCCATCACTGCTCTGACCCTAGGAGCCAGACACCTCCCAATAGGGCTGGTGAGTGCAGTCAGGGAAGGGGGCAGGGTATGATGGATTGAGTGGCTGGGAGGTGTGTGTGAGGTGCTGGGCTATGAGTGTGTGGAGGGCGCTGGGCAGTGGGGGAGGTTTGTGTTTTTTTGGGGTGCTGGGCAGTGGGGGAGATCTTTATGTGTCAGGGCATTGTTTAGTTGTGGTGGTGGGGCTGTGGGAAAGGGCACTCGGAGGGAGGGAGGAGAAACCTGTGCCCCTGGCCCTGTGGCTTCTGCTGGGAGCTGGAGCTGGGGCAATGAGTCCTTGAGTCCTTGTCTTGTGGCATGGGCTGCAGCAGGGGCCATACACCCCTCTTGCAGCTTCCTAAGATTGTGTGCCCCCTCTCATGGCTCCGGTCGGGGCTGTGCACCTGTGGCTCTCTTCCCCCCCACCCGCCCAATGTGTCCTGATATTTCACTCTTGCCATCTGGTCACCCTATGGTTCACACTCAACTGAACTGCACTCACTAAGCAGAGGGTAGTGGCGCCAAAGCCCAGTGAAGATGAGAGAGGGTGGGGACAGGTGTCTGTGCCTGGTAGTGTGGGCTCTGCCTCAGGGCCCTAGACATAATTTGACCCTCCCCCTCTCCACTATTTAAGGACAGAGCTGATTAAGACTCAGTTAAGAGTCTTTTGTTGTGGGGATCAGCAGAGCTGAAATCACTGATAACCAGGTCTAAGTGCTAAGCCTTAGATCTGCCAATGGAACAGTGTCTCTGATGAAAGAAACTGTCCAGCCTGCACTTTCAGTAAGTTTTCCCCACTAACAGCTGAAATCACTGAAAGCTGTGTTAAGTGGCGGGACTTCAAGACATCCTAGAGGCTGCAGTAGAGAGTGCAGTGATAGAGTAAATGACGACAAAGCAGCCAGCAGTGGAGTGAATGATGGTGGAGCAGCAGCTGAGGCATTGCTTGATGCTTTCCCCTCTTCCCCCCACCCTAGCGTGGGAGGTGAACTCATCTGAACACACCTCTGAACTCTGGGTCATCACTGGCAACAAGGACAACAACTGTGAGTAGGATGAGATAGAAGGAGAGGGGAGTGGCATGCTAAAGGGATATTTGTTTGTGAGACTTTCACACCACAAGGAGAGAGACTGAGGGAAAGGACACTGCCCAACATGCTCTGGCATGGATGTTTTGCTCATGGTTACATGCTTTTGAATCATGCCTGTGGTGTTTTCCCAAATTAATGTTGGGTTTTCTTTTCCATACACAGACTCAGTGCTTGTGAGAGTGGAAGTATTGCTTCTTCAAAGCATCCAGGGGTAGTGTGTAGTTTTCCCAGATTACTGGGTGGAGGCTCGAGCTCTGTGTTATCAAAAGGAACCCCTAGATATTTAACCCAGCCCTTGTTGTTGCTGACTACACCTGCTACAAGGGTTACAACATACATAGATAGCATTCTCCCATTTGCCTGGAAAATTACTGCTTTTATCCATTCTGGTACTTTGTCTTCATTGGCATTATTGATAAAAGTCCCTGAGACATGATTGCATCCCATCCTCCTTCATCTTCCTATTTTTTTATATAAAACAATTTTACTTACCAGAGAGTGAGAGAATCTCTCTCTTCCAATGCCAGAAGTGAGAATGTATGCCCATGAGAAATAGTGAAGGAGTAATATATATTTTAATTTTGTAGTGACTTCGCGAGTGCTTTTTACGTACTACGGCCTGTTGTAAAACTAGGTAAATAACTAGATGAGTTCATGTACTTCCTGGGAGACCTCTGTGTACCCCTGGTTGAGAACCACTGGTCTGGGGTAGCTAGCTTCCAGAGGCAATTGCAACTCACTCTGTACTAGTATGGCCTCCTTAAGTGAAGCATTCTAGTGCTGGAGGGTCAGAGCAAGTTCCTCTCACAGCTCCAGGAATGTCTGCTTCCTCATGCAGAATTTCTGGAGCCACTGCTCATTATCCAGATCTGCAGGATGATGTGGTCCCATCACACTGTGCTTTTTCTCCTGCACCAGAAATACAGGTCTAGAGATGGAAAATGAACAGTAATAGTAGCATTTATTCATTATGTCCAGTCTGCCGTGAGTGAGCCCCCCTCCAAGTTTCATCACCTTTTTCTCAAATTGTTCCTGAAATGCCATCCAGCATCTCATCAAACTTCTGCTCTGCTGCACAAGCTATTCACCTGCACACAGGAGCAGCTGATAACAGATCCATGACTCATCCCTGGGTTGGAATGAACAGAAACAAGCAGCATGCATAGCACAAATGTCTCAGAAAAAAAAAAGTATTTAAAATGTGGCAGTCTGAATGCCCTTCCACATAGGGGTTTGAGAAGGATAGACAAGTTATCCCACAACACACAACAAACAAAGTACTACCACAGCTCCATGTGGCAAGGATTTTCAGGACCATGGGATAAACAACCATAAATTCAAACACAAAACACTGTGTAATAAGAGTCAATGTGGATGCAAGTACACAGGGTCTAGCTTGCGTGCGGCTCTGCAGCATGTACTCTGGCAACAGGCAGGGCTTAACTAATACATAAACGCATGCATGTGAGCCTGGACATAGGTACACGTCCAATGCAGACATAGCCTCAGAGTGAAGTTTGTTTGAATCAGAATTCCACTTGACAGCGGTTGAAAAAACTCCTAGCACTTGTATCAATGTGCCTAAACCTTTTTCTTCCCGTATACCATTATACTGCAGGTATTTGGGGAGTGTTATATCTTCCCTTAAATTTTTTCTTGTCCAGTAGTTGCTATCCATTGCTTTGTATACTAAGTGCTTTATGCTTTTGTAACTGGTACTCTAGTGTCCTCAGCAATACCTTGAATAAAAGCCTAAGTGCTGGGTGTTGCTGCTGCCTGCCTCCCCATTCACTTAGGAGTTCTCTATCCCTGCCGGGACATTTTGCTGCTCCAAATTCTATGAACACTTAAGTGCTAGAGTGGACGTGAATAGCAGAGTCTATCAAGAGGCATTGGATGGTAAAACTAAAGTAAGTCTCAAACTGATACAGCCTAAAAATTGGATCACCATTGTTATTGGCTATTCACATTAATTGCCCTCAATCTATCCGATTGTACAGTAGTTCAAATTTTTAGTCCATCATTTTAGTTAAAATGCGTTTGAACTCTTTTTGAGGTCTTAAATGGGGTATTATGAATTTATATCTGTCTCAAAACAATCCAAGTAAACCTATGCCAACAAGAGATGGGAAGAGCAAAACATTCTTCCTTCTTCTTGGTTTACTTAATTAACTGTCACATTCCTAATTCTTTCATCAAGCAGGAGCTCACAACTTATTTTCATTTTTGTAACTAGACTTAAAAAAAGTTGTTTACTGTACAATTGTCTCATACTTCTTCTGCCAACACATTTTTTTTTCTCAGTATATCAGTCACCATGGCTTGTCCTGAGAAATTAGTTACACAAAAACACACACAATAATAGCCAAGATTAGGAAAATGAGTGCTTTGTTTTTGTGCAAGTCACAATACTGATTCCTCTTCACTTGTTGCTCAGAAAATAAACCTATCCATTGAGTAGCTCTTTTATTTCATGAATAGAATTTTATGAATGGGCACAAAAGTAACCTTTTAAGTCAGAGGACCTCAAATCTCTAATAAAAGAATCTTCACAACACAACTCTTTGAGGTAAGACTTTTATCTCCATTTTGCAGTCAGGAAAACTGAAGCTAAGACAGGTTTCAGAGTAGCAGCCGTGTTAGTCTGTATTTGCAAAAAGAAAAGGAGTACTTGTGGCACCTTAGAGACTAACAAATTTATTTGAGCATAAGCTTTCGTGAGCTACAGCTCACTTCATCGGATGCATTCAGTGGAAAATACAGTGGGGAAATTTATACACACACACAGAAAACATGAAACAATGGGTTTTATCATACACACTGTAAGGAGAGTGCTCACTTAAGATGAGCTATTACCAGCATGGTGGGGGGAAGAAAACCTTTTGTGGTGATAATCAAAGTGGGCCATTTCCAGCAGTTGACAAGAAAGTCTGAGGAACAGTGGGAGGTGGGGGGGGGGGGGAAACATGGGGAAATAGTTTTACTTTGTGTAATGATCCCAGTCTCTATTCAAGCCTGAATTTAGCCCTATGGAGTGGAAATCTATCAACTTCATGAAAAAACTCGCACAGATACAGAAAGACATCATCTTCCTTTCCAAATGCAAACAGATGGACATCATACCAAAAGGACTGAAGGTAAAAAATCCATTACAATCTACATACCACACAGACTATGCTGACAGCTTGTGCCACACACTCTCAAAGAAACTGCAGAACCACCTGATCAACATCCTCTACAGCAAAAAGGGAAAGATTAAGAATGAGCTCTCAAAACTGGATACTTTCATAAAAAAACAACCTTCCACACAAACTTCCTCGTGGCTGGACTTTACAAAAACTAGACAAGCCATTTACAACACACACTTTGCTTCTCTACAAAAGAAAAAGGACACTAAACTATCCAACTACTACATGCCAAAAGGGGCCACAACAGTCGTTCCCTTAACTCATCCAGCAATATTGTTAATCTATCCAACTATACTCTTAGCCCAGCAGAAGAATCTGTCCTATCTCGGGGCCTCTCCTTTTGCCCCTCCACCCCCACGAACGTGATACAGTTCTGTGGTGACCTAGAATCCTATTTTTGACGTCTCCGACTCAAGGAATATTTCCAACACACCTCTGAACAACATACTAACCCACAGAGACCTTCCTACCAACACTATAAAAAGAAGGATTCTGGATGGACTCCTCCTGAAGGTCGAAACAACAGACTGGACTTCTACATAGAGTGCTTCTGCCGACATGCATGGGCTGAAATTGTGGAAAAGCAGCATCACTTGCCCCATAACCTCAGCCGTGCAGAACACAATGCCATCCACAGCCTCAGAAACAACTCTGACATCATAATCAAAAAGGCTGACAAAGGAGGTGCTGTCGTCATCTTGAACAGGTTGGAATATGAACAAGAGGCTGCTAGGCAGCTCTCCAACACCACTTTCTACAAGCCATTACCCTCTGATCCCACTGAGAGTTACCAAAAGAAACTACAGCATTTGCTCAAGAAACTCCCTGAAAAAGCACAAGAACAAATCTGCACCGACACACCCCTGGAACTCCGACCAGGCGTATTCTATCTGCTACCAAGATCCATAAACCTGGAAATCCTGGATGCCCCATCATCTCAGGCATTGGCACCCTGACAGCAGGATTGTCTGGCTATGTAGACTCTCTCCTCAGGCCCTATGCTACCAGCACTCCCAGCTATCTTCGAGACACCACTGACTTCCTTAGGAAACTACAATCCATCGGTGATCTTCCTGAAAACACCATCCTGGCCACTATGGATGTAGAAGCCCTCTACACCAACATTCCACACAAAGCTGGACTACAAGCCGTCAGGAACAGTATCCCCGATAATGTCACGGCTAAGCTAGTGGCTGAACTTTGTGACTTCGTCCTCATCCATAACTATTTCACATTTGGGGACAATGTATATCTTCAAATCAGTGGCATAGCGATGGGTACCCGCATGGCCCCACAGTATGCCTACATTTTTATGGCTGACTTAGAACAACGCTTCCTCAGCTCTCGTCCCCTAATGCCCCTACACTACTTGCGCTACATTGATGACATCTTCATCATCTGGACCCATGGAAAAGAAGCCCTTGAGGAATTCCACCAGGATTTCAACAATTTCCATTCCACCATCAACCTCAGCTTGGACCAGTCCACAGAAGACATCCACTTCCTGGACACTATGGTGCTAATAAGCGATGGTCACATAAACACCACCCTATGCTGGAAACCTACTGACTGCTATTCCTATCTACATGCCTCCAGCTTTCACCCAGATCACACCACACGATCCATTGTCTACCACCAAGCTCTACAATACAACCGCGTTTGCTCCAACCCCTCAGACAGAGACAAACACCTACAAGATCTCTATCAAGCATTCTTACAACTACAATACCTACCTGCTGAAGTGAAGAAACAGATTGACAGAGCCAGAAGAGTACCCAGAAGTCACCTACTATAGGACAGCCCCAACACAGAAAATAACAGAATGCCACTAGCCATCACCTTCAGCCCCCAACTAAAACCTCTCCAACGCATCATCAAAGATCTAGAACTTATCCTGAAGGACAACCCATCACTCTCACAGATCTTGGGAGACAGGCCAGTCCTTGCTTACAGACAGCCCCCAACCTGAAGCAAATACTCACCAGCAACCACACACCACACTACAGAACCACTAACCCAGGAACCTATCCTTGCAACAAAGCCCGTTGCCAGCTCTGTCCACATATCTATTCAGGGGACACCATCATAGGGCCTAATCACATCAGCCACACTATCAGAGGCTCATTCACCTGTGCATCTACCAATGTGATATATGCCATCATGTGCCAGCAATGCCCCTCTGCCATGTATATTGGTCAAACTGGACAGTCTCTACGTAAAAGAATAAATGGACACAAATCAGACGTCAAGAATTATAACATTCAAAAACCAGTCGGAGAACACTTCAATCTCTCTGGTCACTCAATTACAGACTGGAGAGCGGCTATTCTTCAACAAAAAAACTTCAGAACCAGACTCCAAAGAGAGACTGCAGAATTGGAATTTATTTGCAAACTGGATAAAATTAACTTAGGCTTGAATAGAGACTGGGAGTGGATTGGTCATTACACAAAGTAAAACTATTTCCCCATGTTATTTCCCTCCCCCCCTCCCACCTCCTACTGTTCCTCAGACGTTCTTGTCAACTGCTGGAAATGGCCCACCTTGACTATCACCACAAAAGGTTTTCTTCCTCCTCCCCCCCACACCTGCTGGTAATAACTCATCTTAAGTGATCACTCTCCTTACAGTGTGTATGATAAAACCCATTGTTTCATGTTCTCTGTGTATGTATATAAATCTCCCCACTGTATTTTCCACTGAATGCATCCGATGAAGTGAGCTGTAGCTCACGAAAGCTTATGCTCAAATAAATTTGTTAGTCTCTAAGGTGCCACAAGTACTCCTTTTCTTGAAGCTAAGACAATATCAGTGACTTATGAAGGTCACAGAGTGAGTCACAGTTAGAGCCATGATTAGAGCTCAGCAACTTGAGACTTCCACTTGCGTGTTCAAATCAGACCTCTGTGCATACCTACCTAATAATTTTCTGTGCAAACGATAAGTAGAATTAGAGAAGGAATGTTACAGAACATTTTTGTAACCCACTTAAAATGAAATGATTTAAGGGCCAAATTTCCTCTTGGATGCCCCACATCAGTTACAGCTGCCCATGTGTACCAGGAAAGGGGGCACTCACCTCTTGGGTGCCACCTAGCAGCTGGGTGAGGTATTGCCATCCTTTACTCTTCCCTGGTGCCCCCTACAGGTTGCCAACTGACCTTCATCAGTCTTTCATGGCATGGCACTCCAGCCAAGACACAAAGTCCAAATGTATTCTTACCAAGATAGTAAAAAGTCCAATATACGAACAGTCCCATTCCCCTGGCTAGCGTCTTCAGGCCTGGCTCTGGCCCTTTAAATACAGCCCTTTGTTTGGGGTCTCAAATAAGCCCCTATCCCCTTCTTGGGGTTTATGGCACTGTGGCCAGTTGAGGAACCGAGGCAGACCCACTACTCTGGGTTCCAACCCATGGACCCTATAAACAGAAGCTATGCACTGCTCAATTTCAGTTCATTGATCCTTCTTACCAGGGCCCCTTCCTTACTTCAGGGTTAAGGTTGTTAGGTTCTCTCTCTCTGTAAACCCAGCTTAAGAAAATGCAGCTAGAAACAAACTCTTGTTATCTAAGGTGAAGTCCTTTGGCCAGAAAGGAGCACACTTGTCCTCCTGGTCCCAGCCAGGAACTGAACTGCTAAGGCCCTGCAGCTCCTTTTATCTGAGCCTGCTGGTAGACCTATAGGACACACCTTCTCTACTCCTTGCCTGGGGTGTAGTAGGATCACCAGGCCTCTTGTAGGGAGCTGTATAGACCAGGTACAGACTGACACAGAGCCCAAGAGCAGAATTTGGCCCATGACTTATAAAATCAGCGTTCAGTGTGCTACTTAAATTGTTAAACTAGAAACATTGATACAAATGTGCTTTAACTCTCACAAGTGACAGAGTTTGGCATCATTAGCCTAGTCTTTCTTGGACGAATGCCCACATCACAAACACACACAAGACTTGGGGTAACCTTGGCACTTCTAGTAGCAAACCCAAGAGAAGGGAGTAGCAGGAGGGTGTTTTCACAATGAAGATGCACCAGCAGAGTTATGTGTATTTAACATTTACTGCACCTACCTGTGTTTAACTAACTCATTGCTACCATTCATTCTCAAGTGCCAAAATGTATTCCTTTATATAAAAAAATAAAAAGGGAAGTTATACAGAGACATCTGTGTCCATTCATGTATAAATCACATCAAATTATTCCACAATAAAGCACTAATCAAATTTGTGTTGTGTAGTCTAAATACTGGCAAGGCGAGAACAAACTTAACACTTATATCTTAGTCTGCAGATTTAAACAGCCTTAACAGAATACAGGCAAGTCAGACAGAAATATGTAGGGCCTTCTGCTTCATTTCAGTGAATTATTTAAGGGGTTCATTTCTCTTTCTGGATGACCTGTCACTTGAGGTTGAAGTTCTCACCAATGTATTGTAGTAAAATTTAATAAATTATTCAGGATTGTACCTTTGCATTAAATCCATTTATAAACAGAAATGCTCAGTCATGAAGATTCCTTGTAATTAACTACAACATGAGATGCACTTCCCATTCCTCTACAAAGCTCTGTACTTTATAATAATCCCCATCAGAGTGCAATTACAAATAAAGCCTATGAAATTTAACAATAGTTAGATGTTCAGCAAATTATACTTGGGGAGGGGGCAGTGGGAGGAGGGGAACAAATAAGCATTTCTGCATGTAATGGTTTTAGTTATGAGACTATCTAATTTACCTCCAGGCCACCGTCTCATCTAGTCACATGGTTTTAACTACTATTTCTACACAGCCAACTGTCAAATTGGCTTCCCCTTTACCAAGTTGTTTCCCTTGTTTCAATCCTGCACCTCAGCCTTTATCCATGACATCTCCTCAAGGTTGTTTTACCATCAATTTAAACCTAATATGGGTAAAATTTGAATTCCTTGGGTGCATCCGGCTCCACTGAAGTCCATGGGAGATTTGACATTGACTTCAATCGGGGCAGCATTTCACTCATTATCTTCCCTTGCATTCCCCTCATTTTATCAATGTAAGTTATACCATCCTTCCTGAAACTCACTTCCATAATCTATATTGGTGTTGCTTCCATGTTCCCCCTCCAAGCCTTCGCTAGTGTCTTGTTACATGCTTGTTAGGGAGTTCCAGGCAAGGATTATGTCTTCTTTTGGTTCAGGGAGGAACCCTGCACACCTTTAGCTGTGACTAAAACTAATAAATAATGATATTTTGTAAAGCCTGTCAATTTTATTCAACCACTGATTATAATTCTATTTCTCACTACTATTATAATAAAGCATTGACTTCCATATAAGGAGAATTTGGGGGTGGGAAATAGTCATTTAGAGATTAGAAAAATATGGCACACTATAGCACTTTACAGAATAATGAATGACATAATTACATAAGAACGGCCATACTGGGTCAGACCAAAGGTCCATCTAGCACAGTATCCTGTCTTCCAACAGTGGCCAATGCCAGGTGCCCCAGAGGGCATGAACAGAACAGGTAATCATCAAGTGATCCATTCCCTGTCACTCATTCCCAGCTTTTGGCAAACAGAGGCTAGGTACACCATCCCTGTCCATCCTGGCCATTGATGGACCTATCCTCCAGGAATGTATCTAGTTATTTTTTGAACCCTGTTAGTGTCTTGGCCTTAACAACATCCTCTGGCAAAGAGTTCCACAGGTTGACTGTGCATTGTGTTCCTTTTGTTTGTTTTAAACCTGCTGCCTATTAATTTCATTTCTTGATCCCTAGTTCTTGTGTTATGAGAAGGAGTAAATAACACTTCCTTATTTACTTTCTCCACACCAGTCATGATTTTATAAACCTCAATCATATCCCCCTTTAATAGTCTCTTTTCCTAGGTGAAAAGTCCCAGTCTTATTAATCTCTCCTCATATGAAAGCCATTCCATACCCCTAATAATTTTTATTTCTCTTTTCTGAACCTTTTCCAATTCCAATGTATCTTTTTTGAGAAGGGGTGACCAGATCTGCACGCAGTATTCAAGATGTGGGTGTACATTGGATTTATATAGAGGCAATATGATATTTTCTGTCTTATTATCTATCCCTTTCTTAATGATTCCCAACATTCTGTTTGCTCTTTTGATGGTTTTTTTGACTGCCGCTGCACATTAGGAGAACTATCCACAATGACTCCAAGATCTTCTTTCTTGAGTGGCAACTGCCAATTTAGACCCCATCATTTTATATGTATCCTGGGGATTTTTTTCCAATGTGCATGACTTTGCATTTATCAACACTGAATTTCATCTGCCATTTTGTTGCCCTGTCATCCAGTTTTGAGAGATCCTTTTGTATATCTTTGCAGTCTGCCTGGGACTTATCTATCTTGAATAGTTTTGTATCAGCTGCAAATTTTAATACCTCACTGTTTACCCCTTTTTCCAGATCATTTATGAATATGGTGAATAGGACTGGTTCCAGTACAGATCCCTGGGGGACACCACTATTTGCCTCCCTCCATTCTGAAAACTGACCCATTTATTCCTACCCTTTGTTTCCTATCTTTTAACCAGTTACCAATCCATGACAGTACCTCCCCTCTTATCCCATGACAGCTTACTTTGCTTAAGAGTCTTTGGTGAGGGACTTTGTCAAAGGCTTTCTGAAAATCTAAGTACACTATATCCACTGGATCCCCCTTGTCCACATGCTTGTTGATCCTTTCAGAGAATTCTAGTAGATTTGTGAGGCATGATTTCCCTTTACAAAAACCATGTTGACGCTTCCCCAACTAATTATGTTCATCTATGTGTCTGACAATTTTGTTCTTTACTATAGATTCAACCAGTTTGGCCAGTACTGAAGTCAGACTTACCAGCCTGTAATTGCCGGGATCATCTCTGAAACCCTTTTTAAACATTGGTGTCACATTAGTTATCCTCCAATCATTTGGTACAGAAGCTGATTTAAATCATAGGTTACAGACTGCAGTTAGTAGTTCTGCAATTTCACATTTGAGTTCCTTCAGAACTCTTGGGTGAATACCATCTGGTCCTTGTGAATTATTATTGTTTCGTTTATCAATATATTCCAAAACTTGCTCTAATGATACCTCAATCTGGGACAGTTCCTCAGATTTGTTACCTAAAAAGGAATGGCTCAGATCTGGGAATCTCCCTCACATCCTCAGCCGTGAAGACCAATGCAAAAAATTAATTTAGTTTCTCCATAATGGCTTTATCATCCTTGAGTGCTCCTTCAGCATCTTGATCTTCCAGTGGCCCCACTGGCTGTTTAGTAGGCTTCCTGCTTCTGATGTACTTAAACAAAATTTGCTATTATCTTCAATAAATACTTCATATGCTCAGTTCTCATTTTAAAACATCTACAACATCAACTTATACTCAGTACTCATTTTAAAACATCCACAACCTCAATTTATAACAGCATTCTTCAAAGCTGGTGAAATCACTAGTCCTATTTTAAAACCATGTAGGTTCCAATGTGACATTTCAATACAAAGTTACATAAAAGTATTTTAATTTTATCCAAAATATGCCCCCCCCCCGAAAAGCCTCTGAAGAAGAGAAAACAATGTGATTTGGGTAGCCGGTAAGGAGATTTTTAAGAAACTAGTCACAGTGAACAATAGAAAGAAAAACAGACCATAAGGTTAAACAAGCCTGAGAAATTTCAACTGCGGTGGTAACTTTTTGAGAAAGTTATATGCAATTAACAAACAGGAATTTACAGTATAAGTGCACACTTAGGTGGCATGAGTAAGATGATAATGTTCAATGTATCTAACCCACTAGATCATACTGAAAGCTCTTAAATGAACTGGATAAAATTGGATTATATTTCTTTTGATTATGCTGAAAGAATGTGAATTTTAAAAACAGTCCATGTAGTGCATTTCTTTCTCTACTCCTGGGAGAATTCTGCGCCATTGCACAATGCAGAATTTGTGTAGAATTTCGTTTCCCCCCGTAGAATTGGTGCTGCGGAGCTGCTGATTGCCACTAGCCCAGCTCTCCAGTTTGCAAATACAAGACACTGCTGGGGAGATGTGGAGGAGGATGGAGCTGGAGGGTGGTAATTTATTTCAAAAGACCTGTCAACAAGTATGTCTGTAATAATACAGACAGCAAAAAAATAAAATAAAAAACATCTCCAGGAGTAGAGAGTTAAAGAAACCCCTACAACAATCCAGTTCCTGTTTCTCTATTATGTTTCTGTTAGGTGCTTCAGTCTGGGTGTGTCACATGTGCCAGCTGGGCACATCTTGGGGGGAAACTCTGCCCTTCCAGCCTCAGGCACTCACATACCCACCCCCATAGAACCCAGCAACAGGGTGCACCTCGGCCCAGGCATGCGCACCCCCCACTCCCAGAGCCCAGCTGCAGGATGCCCCCCAGCCCAGACACTTGCACTCCCTACCCCCAGATCCCAGGAATCCAGAGAGAGGAACAGCTTGGTGCTGGGTCCTGGGCTGCAGCTGTGGTTCCCAGCAGCTCCTGAAGGAAGGACACAGTGTGCAGGAAACTCTGTACAAGCTCAGGACCCAGCACCAAGCTGTTCCTCTCTCTGGATTCCTGGGATCTGGGGGTAGGGAGTGCAAGTGTCTGGGCTGGGGAGCATCCTGCAGCTGGGCTCTGGGGGTAGAGGGTGCGCATGCCTGGGCCGAGGTGCACCCTGTTGCTGGGTTCTATAGTGGTGGATATGTGAGTGCCTGAGGCTGGAAGGGCAGAGTTTCCCCCCAAGATGTGCCCAGCTGGCACATGTGACACACCCAGACTGAAGCATCTAACAGAAACATAATAGAGAAACAGGAACTGGATTGTTGTAGGGGTTTCTTTAACTCTCTACTCCTGGAGATTTTTTTTATTTTATTTTTTTGCTGTCTGTATTATTACAGACATACTTGTTGACAGGTCTTTTGAAATAAATTACCAAAATAACTGAAACTAATGTGGTTATATTGTGTTGTTTTGACAAATAAAATATGCAGAATTTTAAAATATTGTGTGCAAATTTTTGTTGTTGTTGCACAGAACTCCCCCAGAGGTATATCTCTCTCCCAGACACACAAAACAGTTTCAGAAGACTGCTGCCACCAACTGTCTAGAGTCAGTATAACCAACCACACAGCATTCAGAATGGAAACTCAAAGCCCTCCGAATTAGAATTGAGCAAAGCAAACCTCAAAAGAGTGATATTCTTATAAATATGTCAGTGGTCTATATTGTGTCATTTTTCCTACAATTAATTCAGATCACATCTTTATCTGACTCAGCAGTTAATTACAAAAAAAACAAGCATCCAATAAGTTACTGTCAAGTATTCACCTTAAATTAGTTTTAGAAAAAAAGTCACACACAGTGGTACTGGTATTAAAATTGAAGAGGCTGTGCCACATTGTAGTAGTTACTACTAAAATTGAAGAGGCTGTGCCAGTTAGCAACTACTCCATTTCATAGTTCAAACTCACAAACAATGTAAAAGCTAAGTTTGATTTACATTATATTTTTTCTCTTTATAAGACTATTGCATTAATTGTTCATTTGTAAATTAACAGTGTTAATCAATGTGCAATTCTGGCAATTATTTTATATATAATTAAGTAGTATGTGATTCCTACTAGTTTTGGTGCTCACTCTCCTAACTTTAAGTAAGAAGAATTTATGCATCATTCTACAGATAGTAATCTCTGAACACTTAGAGAATTAATAGCACTAACAATGTCAGCCTATAAAGCATTAGCCATTCTCTATCTAGGGCATTTCAAAGGTACCTAGCACTTTGATATGTGTAATTAGATTAACAACTGAAACATAAATTGTATGTTGTATTTTCATGGACTAGCTCTGATTTTATAAGCCTCTGTTCTGTATAGTGTGTATGTGAATGTATGCACAACATAAAATCTCCCCTCTCTGTAATTTACTAAAAATATTAATCTTTTAAAGAACATGGGAGCTGTACTATTGGAATAGACCACTATTTTATCTCAAGTATCCTGTTCACAGCTTTGGTCTGTCATTGACGTTTCTAAGGAAGGAGAACTCCACAAACCACCAGAATAAACATGCTATCTAGGTAGGCTTGGCAGAATTCATTTTTTATTTTTTTTATAAATTCTACTGATAATGTCAATAGTTACTTCTAATCATTGTACTTTTTTATCAATTTAAATTTTCACACTTGCAGAAAATATTGGGGGTCAGACAATAATTATTTAATGACAGCAGACGTTGAGATTCAAAAAGTTAAAACTTTATAACCATTAAAATACAAATTGTCAATATCTTATGTCAAAATATACAAAGTAAATAGCCTTAAATCAAACTCTAATAAGTTCTCAAACAGCATATTTCTTGCTTTGCCCATCTGTAAATTTTAATTATCAATGGAAATATTTTTTCACCGGTGTGTGTATGTTGAAACAGAGAAAAGGTGGGTGTGATAATATCTTTTATTGGATCATTTTCCGTTGGTGAGAGAGACAAGCTTTCATGTTTGAGATAAGGAGTTCACCACACACTTGCCTGGAAATGGTTAATGTGGATTGAGAAGAGACTAATTTACCTGACAGACCACAGCTGAGGGGAATCAGGTGGCTAAGTAATCTCCTGAACCAGTGAGGGAGCCCAGCTGGGGAGGAACAGCTGGGCTGCATTTATAAGACAGAAAAATGGAAACAGAAGAGGTATGCTGGGAAAAAGCCTGCAGTCACTTTCTGGGAGAAGGGAGGAGTGTCTGGAGTCTAGGGACAGGTACGTAATGAATAGTTACTCTCTCGGAGGGAGTTGGGAGGCTGGCAAATCCAGTGAGGGATGAGTGCCAGATGAAAAGGAAAGGTCTTAGGGAAAGGAAGTAAAGTCAAGAAGGGAACAGACCTTGGCCTTCTGTTGGACCTACAGGGTCCCTGAGCTGGAACCCAAAGTAGAGGGAGGGCCTGGGTTCTCCTGCCAGCCACTGGGCAAGTGGCATTATGAGACAGTGAATGAGAAGACTGATTAGGATTGCTGAAGAAACCCTTTGGTACCCTGGAAGTGGAAAATATATATAGTGACCTGGTTGGAAGGCCAAGTTACAAAGAGGTGGTAGCTACTCCCAGACCAAGAGAGAAGGATGGAGAGACAGTGTGAAACTGTGGGAAGGGGCATAGGCCTTGCAAAGCTAATCCCCAGAAGGGCCAGGAGGAGGCACAATTCTAGTGGTGAGCAGAGCACCCTGTCACAGAGCCATACAGAACTCTTCTTTAAGTCTGGGAAAGGTATTCTGAGCATCACGGCTAAATGCAAAGTAAAACAGATTGTTTAGCATAAGTAGTTAGCACATATTCTAAGGGATCATTCAAAGTCGAAAGATCCTTTAACACCTCTGCAGTCATAGGACAAAAAGAGGGGGTTAGTGGATTACACATTGTTGTAATAAACCAAAGATTCTGGGCTTGTCTACACTGGGAAGTTTTGTCGACGAAAATAATGTTGACAAGGGAAATCAAAAAAAGCAAAGTTGCCTAAGCGTGTCTACATTTGCTCCCTCTGTTGACAGATGGTGTCCACATTCAGGGCACCTTTGTCAACAGCGAGAGCAATGGACTGTAGGTATGTATCCTACAGTGCCTGGTGACACCATCCATTGCTAGGTATTGTGGGACTGTGGAAACGGAGCGTGGCACATCCTGGGATGTGCAAAATGTACCGTCATGCACCGCTTTGTGTCCTACCTCTCCAAAGGTCTCTGGCTTGCTTTTGCAATGTTTTTCCAACTGTCATTCTTTTGTAGTGTGTGCCAGCATCTGCAGTGAGAGAG
This sequence comes from Dermochelys coriacea, assembly GCF_009764565.3. NCBI lineage: Eukaryota > Metazoa > Chordata > Testudines > Dermochelyidae > Dermochelys > Dermochelys coriacea. The sequence goes on along the minus strand of NC_050073.1, from coordinate 90,702,026 downwards.
GATGGATCCCACACTTCTCTCCTATGAGCTGTTAGCTGTTGTGAGGACATCGCGCATGGCAGCATAGTTACTCACAGAATTACTCACAAGGTTAGCAGAGGATGAATTGCAGGCAACTGAGTGTAATATGGATGGCAGCAACTTTATCAGTGCTTTGTGCATTCACAGGACAGCTGCATATGGTAGAGCATCGCTTTTGGGCTAGGAAAACAAGCACTCATTGGTTGGATCACATTGTCATGCAGGTGTGGGATGACTACCAGTGCGTACAGAACTTTAGGATGCATAAAGCAACCTTCATGGAGCTATGTGCTGAGCTGGCCCCCAACCTGCGGCACAAGGACACCAGATTGAGAACTGCCCTTTCAGTAGAGAAGCATATTGCAATCGCTGTGTGGAAGCTGGTGAATCCAGACTGCTACCAGTCAGTCGCAAATCAATTTGGTGTAGGAAAGTCCACTGTTGGGGTTGTATTACTCCAAGTGTGCAGGGCAATAAATCACATCCTGCTGCACAGGACCGTGACTCTGGGAAATGTGCATGAAATGGATGGCTTTACAGAGATGGGTTTCCCTAACTGTGGTGGGGTGATTGATGGCACACACATTCCAATTTTAGTGCCAGACCACCTTACCTCTGAATACATCAATAGGAAGGGATACTTCTCCATGGTGTTGCAGACGCTTGTGGATAACCCAGGGTGTTTCATGGACATCAGTGCAGGCTGATCTGGAAAGGTGAATGACGCATGTATCTTCCACAACCATGACCTGTACAGAAAGCTGCAGGCGGGGACTTTCTTTCCAGACCAAAAGTTCACAGAGGGGGATGTGGAAATGCCCATAGTAATCCTGGGAGACCCCGCTTACCCCTTACAGCCCTGGCTCATGAAACCTTACACAGGGCACGTGAACATCAGCAAGGAGCATTTTAACAACAGGCTGAGCAGGTGCCGCATGGTAGTCGAATGTGCCTTTGGCTGTTTGAAAGCTCATTGGAGGTGGTTAAATGGCAGGCTAGACCTTACTGAGGATAATATTACCATGGTCATAGCCGCATGCTGCATTTTGTATAATTTGTGTCAATCTAAGGGTGAAATGTTTGCTCAGGTGTGGAGCACTGAGGCAGAGTGCTTGGCTGCACAGTTTGAACAGCCAGATGCTAGGGCTGTCAGAGGAGCCCAGAGGGCTGCTATTAACATCAGAGAGGCTTTGAGGAACCACTTGACAACGAGGGGCAGTAACACATGTCTGCTTTGGATTCCCTGTTGCATACTTGTACAATGTTGGGGCCCAAGATTGTGCAACACAATGCTTTAGAATCCTGTACCTGAGAGTGAATTGATTGCTATACACTTTTGTAGAACACAGAATAAAAACGCTGCACCATTAAATACCTTAGCCATTATTTTTAAAAAGGGTAAAACCTCACAACTGTGTGTAGCTCCAGCTATTATTGTGCAAGCTGTGAGAGAGAGTGGAGTGATGGAGAAACTCAGGAGTGCTATGGAGCGAAAAGGAATTTGTGGGCATAAAAGGTGGTGGGGTTGGCAAAGAATGTGCATCTGCTGCAGAGCTGCTCAAACTCAGATCTGCTCGGTCTGCAGCTGTATCAGGGACTTGAGCATCTCTGTCTGATCCTCCAGAACTTTTAGCATCCGCTCTGTCACTTGCCTAGCAAAAGCAGCATTCTCTTTTCTATCCTGCCTTTTGGCTTCCCAGCATTCTTTCTGTGCCCTTGTCATAGGGCGGCACAAGTTTCCTTCCCTTTGTCCCTGCCCCCTGTGCTTGGGATGGCAAAAGAAAGGGTCTCAGATGCCTCTTGCAGGTGCTTCACCCATGTTCTTTTTATTTACAGTGGCTATACAGTCCCAATTCCCCCAACACCGACCCCTCACTGCGTCCTCTGGCCTTTGAGGCTTGTGTCAGCCAGCAGAGACAGAGCCACAACCCTCCTATCCTCCTGCCTGGCTAGCCTCTCTCCACTGAGCTCTTCCCTGGGTTTATATTTCTTCCCAAAAAGAAAAGGAGTAGTTGTGGCACCTTAGAGACTAACAAATTTATTTGAGCATAAGCTTTCATGAGCTACAGCTCACTTCATCGGGAAAGCAGGGGGAAGCCATGTCTTTAGCAGGGCATCGAAAAGTTTTATACCTCTGCCCTGTGACAACCCTGTTCTGTCTCTCATCAAGCTAGAGCACCTCCCGGAACATCTCTTCTTTGCTGCGCCTAGGATTTTTTCTTTGTCTTTTCCCCTCCCTTTATTGTCGACAAACCACCAGTGTAGACACCTCAGGTTTTTTTTCCCTCAATTTTATTGGCCTCCTGAAAGTATCCCACAATTCCCCTGCTGCCGCTCTGGTCAGCGATTTGAACTCCGTTGCCCTGCAGCCAACCCACCCCTCCCCCTTGCAAGCCCAGGGACTTTTAAATCTCATTTCCTGTTGGCTGGCTTCCCAGAGGAGCTTCCCAGGTAAGCATGGCTGGCTATCGCTCCAAACATGCTCCCTCTTGGACCACTGCTTAGTTGTTGGATCTGATCAATATATGGGGAGAGGAGTGTGTTCAGTCACAGCTACAAGTGACCAGTAGGAATCGGGACACATATGGGCAAATTTCTCAAGGCTTGTGCGAAAAGGGCTATGATTGGGACACGCAACAGTGCAGAGCGAAGATAAAGGAGCTGAGGCAGGTGTACCATAAGGCGCAGAAGGCGAACCATCGCTCCGATGGTGCGTCTAAGACCTGCCGTTTCTAAAAGGAGCTGAATGCTATCCTCAGTGGTGACCCCACCTCCATTGCCGATTGCCCTGTGGATACTTCACAGGCTGCTGAAAGAATGAAGTTGAGCTAGAAAAGGCAGGGTCTCACTGTGGGGCAGGCAGCCAGGAACTTTTCTCCACTCCAGAAGTGCTCAATGGGGAGCAGGAAGCAGAAGAGACTCCGGGTAAATTGATGTGGCTTGTGTAGGGAATCGAAAAGTGGGAGGCAGGTAGTGTGTAGCTAATCTGCATGACCAACCAGGGTGTCAATGGACATCAAGACCTGCAGGGAAAAGACAAAAGTATATCGCAGGGGTGGAAGTTTTTTTTGTCACCAAAACTAGGGGGTTTTTCGAAAAAGGGACCTTGCAGTGTGTAAACTGTCACACTTTTGTCGCCAAAAGCCAGGTTTGGTGACAAAACTTCAGTGTAGACAAGCCCTCTGTGTCTTTGTTCAGTCTGTGATTTTTAGTGTCTAGCAGAGTTATGAATTTATGCTCCCAGGCTCATCATTTGAATGTTGTGCAGGTTTCCTTTCAGGAAGAGGACTGATAGGTTAAACATAAAGTGATGGCTTTGAAAAAAGTGTTCACCCACAGGTGACGGTGTTTTTTTTTTTCACTTTTCTGTGTTAATTCAAGAGAATAATTGTCTGGTTTCACCCACATTGCTGCTTTGGGGGCATTTAGTGCACTGGATGAGGTATACCACATGTTGGTATCATGTTGTGATAGGCATGTGTCATAAATATAAAGGGAAGGGTAACCACCTTTCCGTATACAGAACTACAAAATCCCTCCTGGCCAGAGGCAAAACCCTTTCACCTGTAAAGGGTTAAGAAGCTAGGATAACTTTGTTGGCACCTGACCAAAATGACCAATGAGGAGACAAGTTATTTTCAAAGCTGGGGGTGGGGGGGAACAAAGGGTCTGTCTGTCTGTGTGATGCTTTTGCCGGGACCAGGTAAGGAATGCTCTTCAGAACTTCTGTTAAGTTAGTAAGTAATCTAGCTAGAAATGCATTAGATTGCCTTTTTGTTAAATGGCTGGTAAAATAGGTTGTGCTGAATGGAATGTATATTTTTGTAACTTAAGGTTTTGCCTAGAGAGATTCTCTGTTTTGAATCTGATTACCCTGTAAGGTATTTACCATCCTGATTTTACAGAGGTGATTCTTTTACTTTTTCTTTATTAAAATTCTTCTTTCAAGAACCTGATTGCTTTTTCATTGTTCTTAAGATCCAAGGGTTTGGGTCTGTGTTCAGCGATGCAAATTGTTGAGGATTTTTATCAAGCCTTCCCCAGGAAAGGGGGTATAGGGCTTGGGGATATTTTGGGGGGAAGACTTCTCCAAGTGGGCTCTTTCCCTGTTCTTTGTTTAAAACACTTGGTGGTGGCAGCATAGGGTTCAAGGACAAGGCAAAGTTTGTACCTGGAGGAAGTTTTTAACCTAAGCTGGTAAGAATAAGCTTAGGGGGTCTTTCATGCAGGTCCCCACATCTGTATCCTAGAGTTCAGAGTGGGGAAGGAACCTTGACTTGGTTACAGAGTGGTGGGATCAATTTTGAGATTTTTGGGGGGATCATTTTGAACCAGAAGCACAGTAGAATTTTAAAAGGACATTTTTCCCTCTTTGGGCTGCTTGAAAGTAGGTTTTAAGCTGAAAGCAATTAGAATTTTTCTGTCTCTGCCTGGGGGCCAGAGCAGCAGGCATAACAAAAGGGATCGTTCTTTTTGAGCTGGAGTTTTCTCTACCTAAAGGCAGGGTAGTTAACCTCCTGCAGGGAAATTCACAAGTTTTTCACAGACCTGAAGAGGGTTGTGGGTTTTTTTATAGCTAAGAGCAACTAGAGCGTTTTTCTGTCTATTTGCCTGCAGATAAAGGATTTTTCTGTAGGCTGAGAATAGCTATCGAGAACATAGGTATCACATTACAGGACAAAAATTTTACAAGCCAGTTTTTTTTTTTTTGTTTTTTTAACTTTCGGGTGTAAAGTTAGTTAAAAACAGAGAAGCTAAGATGACAGAATCCAAGGCGGAAAAAGCCAAAGAGGCTGCCCACAGGAGAGCTATTGAGGTAAAGGAAAAAGAATGGAAGTATGCTGAGGAGCAAAGGGAGGCTGCCCACAGGAGAGAATTGGAGGCAGCGAAAGAGGCAGAAAAAACCCAAGAGGCTGCCCACAGGAGAGCTATGGAGGCAAGGGAAAAAGAACTGGAGGAAAAGGAAAGAGGAAGCATGCACTGGAGATGTAGAAGGCAAAGGCTCAGCAGAATATACCAACAAACCCTAGCAATCCTTCTCCAGGTACCGCTTCACATCCCAGGAAGTTCCCCACCTACAAGGCAGGCAATGATACTGAGGCCTTCTTAGAAAACTTCAAAAAGGCATGTCTTGGGTACAGCATCTCTACAGACCAATACATGGTAGAGCTGAGGCTGCAGCTCAGTGGACCCTTAGCTGAGGTGGCAGCTGAAATGCCTAAGGAACACATGAACAAGTATGAACTGTTTAAAACCAAGGCGAGAATCAGAATAGGGCTGATACCCAAGCATTCCTGTCAGTGGTTCAGAACCCTAAGGTGGAAACCAGACATGTCATTTACCTGACATGCCTACCACATTGGGATGCCTGGATATCAGGAGCAAGTGTTAAATCTCCAAAAGAGTTGCCCTTCCTAATGCAAATGGAGCAGTTTTTAGAGGGTGCACCTGAGGAAACAGAAAGATACATCCTAGATGGGAAGCCCATAACTGCAATCGAGGCAGGGGAGATTGGAGCCAAATGGGTGGAGGTGGCAGAAAAGAAAAAAAAAAAACTAGTAGCAGTTGGGGCGAATATCAGAAGGGGCAAACCAGAACAAAACGGGTGGAGGGAGGAGAGAGGAACAATCCTGGTCGCAGTTGGAGCAGAGACCAGAAGGGACAACCTCCAACTTCCCCCTTCTATCAGGGACAGCCCAAAGCCCCAACTCCACACCAAGGAACACTCCAGACACCTTATCCTGCCACACCATTCTCCAGCAACCCACCTCGCCCCAGTGACCCGTCAGCTGGACAATGTTTAAAATGTAATGAGCCAGGGCAAGTAAAGGTCAACTGCCCCAAGAACCCAAACAGATTACAGTTCATTGCCCTGGAATCACACCAGAGGTCCTCAGGCCCAGATGCCTCCCAGATACCTCGGAGCAGAGGGAAACTGTGAATGTGGGCGGGAAGAAGGTCACCACGTGGAGGAACCCCAGAGTACAAGTGTCAGCTATCCATGCTTCCTTAGTGGACCCCAATTTAATCAACCCAGAGATCCAAGTGACGATTCAACCCTTCAAGTCACTCTTTTGACTTGCCTACAGCCAAGTTGCCGGTCCAGTACAAGGGCTGGTCAGGAACATGGACTTTTGCAGTCTATGATGATTATCCCATCTCCATGCTGTTGGGGGAAAGACTTGGCCAATCATGTGAAACTAGCCAAGAGGGTGGGAATGGTCACCCGCAGCCAGGCTAAGCAATCTGTCACACCTAGCTCTATTCTGGAAATTTCTACCAGGACCCGGTCAGAGGTGATGGAACTGGACCCCATGCTAACGTCAGCAACAGCAGTAGTGGATCCAGTCCCAGAGAACTAGACAGAGCAAGTTCCAAAACCAGACCTGGCAGAACAACCAGCACCAGAACCAGTGCCCACACTGAATCCAGTGCTTGCAACCCCAACACCAGAGGGCCCCACTGAACCTGCACCAGCAGCAGCAGATAACCTTACACAAGAGGCTCAGCCAGAGCCTGAACCCCAACATAGTGCCCCAGCGGAGAGCGGTTCAGTCAATGGAAACAGCCCTATCACCTTCATCACTTCCAGGGGGACCAAGCCTAGGTACACAATCCAATGAGGAACTGATGTCTCCAGCATCAAGGGAACAGTTCCAGACTGAACAGGAAGCAGATGAAAGCCTCCAGAGAGCTTGGATGGTGGCACAGAGCAACCCACCACCTCTCAGCTCTTCTAATCGATCCAGGTTTGTTGTAGAAAGAGGACTTTTATACAAGGAAACTCTTTCTGGTGGACACCAGGAAGACTGGCATCCACAGAGATAGTTAGTAGTTCCAACTAAGTACTGGCTAAAGCTCTTGAGCTTAGCCCACGATCATCTTAGTGGCCATGCTGGGGTCAACAGGACCAAAGACCGTTTGGGGAGGTCATTCCACTAGGAGGGAATGGACAAAGATGTTTCTACCTGTGTCTGGTTTTGAGGTATGCCAAAGAGTGGGAAAACCCCAAGACCAGGTCAAAGCCCCTCTCCAGCCACTCCCCATCACTGAGGCTCCATTTCAGCAAGAAGCTGTGGATATTCTGGGTCCTCTTCCAAAAAAGACATCCAGAGGAAAGCAGTACATACTGACTTTCATGGATTTTGCCACCTGATGGCCAGAAGCAGTAGCTCTAAGCAACACCAGGGCTAAAAGTGTGTCAGGCACTAACAGACATTTTTGCCAGGGTAGGTTGGCCCTCTGACATCCTCACTGATGCAGGAACTAATTTCCTGGCAGGAATTATGGAAAGTCTTTGGGAAGCTCATGGGGGTGAATCACTTGGTTGCCACCCCTTACCATCATCAAACAAATGGCCTGGTGGAGAAATTTAATGGAACTTTGGGGACCATGATACATAAATTCATAAATGAGCACTCCAATGATTGGGACTAGTGTTGCAGCAGTTGCTCTTTGCCTACAGAGCTGTACCACATCCTAGTTTAGGGTTTTCAGCATTTGAACTTGTATATGGCCGTGAGGTTAAGGGGCCATTACAGTTGGTGAAGCAGCAATGGGAGGGGTTTACACCTTCTCCAGGAACTAACATTCTGGACTTTGCAACCAACCTACAAAACACCCTCCAAACCTCTTCAGCCCTTGCTATAGAAAACCTACAGGATGCTCAAAAAGAGCAAAAAGCCTGGTATGATAAACATGCCAGAGAGCGTCCCTTCAAAGTAGGGGACCAGGTCATGGACTTAAAGGTGCTCCAGGCCCATAAAATGGAAGCGTCATGGGAAGGGCCATTCACAGTCCAAGAGCACCTGGGAGCTGTTAATTATCTCATAGCATTCCCCACCTCCAACTGAAAGCCTAAGGTGTACCATATTAATTCTCTAAAGCCCTTTTATTCCAGAGAATTAAAGGTTTGTCAGTTTACAGCCCAGGGAGGAGATGACGCTAAGTGGCCTGAAGGTGTCTACTACGTAGGGAAAAGTGATGGAGGTGTAGAAGAGGTGAACCTCTCCATGATCCTTGGGCGTATGAAGCGACCAGCAGATCAAGGAGCTGTGCACTAACTACGTGCCAACATTCTCAGCCACCCCAGGACTGACTGGATGGGCATACCACTCCATTGACACAGGTAATGCTCACCCATTTAAAGCTCAACCTTACCAGATGTCTCCTCAAGCTAAAACTGCTATAGAACGGGAGAGATCCAGAATATGCTACAGCTGGGCGTAATCTGCCCCTCTGGCAGTGCATGGGCATCTCCAGTGGTTCTAGTTCCCAAACCAGATGGGGAAATACGTTTTTGCATGGACTACCATAAGCTAAATGCTGTGACTCGCCCAGACAACTATCCAATGCCATGCACAGATGAACTATTGGAGAAACTGGGATGGGCCTAGTTCATCTCTACCTTGGACTTAACCAAGGGGTACTGGCAGATACCACTAGATGAATCTGCCAATCACGACACATGTCAGGAGGAATGAATTTAATGTGCTCCCTTTCGGGCTGCGGAATGCACCCGCCACCTTCCAAAGACTTGTAGATGGTCTCCTATCGGGATTAGGAGAATATGTAGTCACCTACCTTGACATTGTGGCCATATTTTTGGATTCCTGGGCAGAACTTCTGGAACATCTACAAAAAGCCTTTGAGCGCATAAGGGAGGCAGGACTAACTGTTAAGGCTAAGAAGTGTCAAATAGGCCTAAACAGAGTGACTTACCTTTGACACCAGGTGGGTCAAGGAACTATCAACCTCCTACAGGCCAAAGTGGATGCTCTCCAAAAATAGCCTGTCCCAAATTCAAAGAAACGGGTCCAATCCTTCTTAGGCTTGGCCGGATATTACAGGTGATTTGTACTGCAATACAGCCAAATCACCGCCCCACTGACAGACCTAACCAAAAAAACAGCCAAATGCCGTTCAGTGGACCGAAGAGTGTCCAAAGGCCTTTAACCTGCTTAAAGCAACATTCATGTTTGACCCTGTGCTAAGGGCCCCAGACTATGACAAACTGTTCCTAGTAATCACAGATGCGTCCGAGTGTGGTGTGGGAGCAGTTTTAATGCAGGAAGGACCAGATCAAGAATTCCATCTTGTAGTGTTTCTCAGCAAGAAGCTGTCTCAGAGGGAAAGCAACTGATCAGTCAGTGAAAAAGAATGTTATGCCATTGTCTACGCTCTGGAAAAGCTACGCCCATACATTTGGGGATGGTGTTTCCACCTGCAAATTGACCATGCTGAGCTACAGTGTTTTCAGACCACCACATGAAATAAAACTTATTCAATGGAGTTTAGCTCTCCAAGATTTTGATTTCGACATCCAACATATCTCAGGAGCTTCTAACAAACTGGCTGATATACTCTCTTGTGAAAGTTCCCAGAATCAACTGGTTAAAATCGTCCTTGAGAGGTGGAAAATATTGTTAGTCTTTATACACTTAGTAGTATATTTACAAGTGCATGTGTCTTATTAACTCTGTTTCTTCCTAGAGCTCCAGGAAGAAATCCCAGCCGTGTTTCACCCTATCTGTGATTTGCGGGGTGTGTCATAAATATAAAGGAAAGGGTAACCACCTTTCTGTTTACAGAACTATAAAATCCCTCCTGGCCAGAGGCAGAACCCTTTCACTTGTAAAGGGTTAAAAAGCTAAGATCACCTCACTGGCACCTGACCAAAATGACCAATGAGGAGACAAGATACTTTCAAAGCTGAAGGGGGGTGGGAAAACAAAGGGTCTCTCTCTGTGTGTTGCGTTTGCCAGGACCAGGTAAGGAATGCTCTTCAGAACTTTTAAGTTAGTAAGTAAGCTAGCTAGAAATGCATTAGATTTTCTTTTGTTTAATGGCTGGTAAAATAGCTCTGCTGAATGGAATGTATATTCCTGTTTTTGTGTCTTTCTGTAACTTAAGTTTTGCCTAGAGAGATTCTCTGTTTTAAATCTGATTACCCTGTAAGGTATTTACTATCCTGATTTTACAGAGGTGATTCTTTTACTTTTTCTTTAATTAAAATTCTTCTTTTAAGAACCTGATTGCTTTTTCATTGTTCTTAAGATCCAAGAGTTTGGGTCTGTGTTCACCGATGCAAATTGTTGAGGATTTTTATCAAGCCTTCCCCAGGAAAGGGGGTGTAGGGCTTCGGGGTATATTTTGGGGGGAAGACGTCTCCAAGTGGGCTCTTTCCCTGTTCTTTGTTTAAAACACTTAGTGGTGGCAGCATAGGGTTCAAGGAAAAGGCAAAGTTGTACCTTGAGGATGGTTTTTAACCTAAGCTGATAAGAATAAGCTTAGGGGGTCTTTCATAGAGGTCCCCACATCTGTACCCTAGAGTTCAGAGTGGGGAAGGAACCTTGACAGTATGTGTAGAATCTATGAATCTTGAATGGTGTGTTATGGGGGTGGGGGGTTGATCATTATATCAGTAGAAGATGTGTCTGCAGGTTTTGCATCTGTTCTGGCAGGGTCTGGTGCTGCTTTGAACTGGTGTGTCCTGTCTATGGGTGGCTAGCTTCAGATGATGAGCTTGGAGAGTGCAGGGGAGGGGTTTCCAGGAAAGATTTTTCAGCATGGGATCCCCATAGAGTATTGGTTGTAGTTTGATCATATCCCGTTTGGGTTCTAGTGTGGGGTGGTCACTTACAATTAGGGGTGTCTAGTCAGTGCGGGGGGGTATTTCTGTATTGAAATAGGTTCTCTCAGGGTATTTGGGTAGCCCATTCCAGAGAAATATATTGCATCATGGTGTAATGTCCATGTTTGATGAAATTGATTTTGAGTGTGTTAAGGTATATATCCTGGACTTACCCCAGAATATGCTCTGAGGAGAATCTGAGTGGCTGTAGATAACAGATTTTTTGCTGTGTTGGGGTGGCTACTGGATCTATGAAGGATCTGTGGGTCTCTTGTATATGGTTGCCTGTAGGGTTCCATTGTCATCACCAGTGCCAACACGCCTCCTGTCTCCTGCACCTGCACGTGTATCCAGACCATGAATGCCAGACACTGGTGTGGATTTGCAGAAATGGTAGCCTGCATTTCCCACTCTGAGAAAGCCAAGCTGGGGGAACCATCCAGTGTAAAAGATGTGTGCTTGTAGAATCTCTCAGGAAGCTGGTGGGAGAGCTACAGAATGAAGTGGCTAGGCTGAGGAGCATTTGTGCCCATGAGGAATTCATTCAGAGTACTCAAGGAAACATCCAAGGCTGAGGAAGCTATCCATCTAGAGGGGACTGCTGTTATGCCACCAGGGGAGGAGGATGTAGCTCTGTCACAGGGAGGACAGTGGCTTCTGGCAGCAGGCAATGTTCCACCCTTTACTCCCAACTCACCCACCACAGTGATGAAGAACCATTATGCTGCCCTGGCATCAAGCAATGAGGAATCATCCCCGAAGGTGGAGGAGGAAAACCCATGTACCCCCAAGGCTGGGAGGATTGCAGCCACCACTTCCAGGAGAAAATGTAGGATAGTGGTGATCAGTGTTCCACCTAATTTTTCCCACCCACGTGCAGAATGAATTTTATGTGCACGAATACAGAGATTATTTGTGACACATCACCTGCATATTGGTGCACATAACAAAGTTCATATGTGGGGTGGGGCTGAGGGGTTCGGAGTGTGGGAGGAGATCAGGGCTGGGACAGAGGGTTGGGGTGTGGAGGGTGAGGGCTCTGGTTGGGGATGCGGGCTCTGGGGTGTGGCTGGGGATGAGGAGCTCAGAGCTGGGGCAGAGGGTTGGAGTGCGGGCGGGTGAAGGATCTGGCTGGGGATGCCAGCTCTGAGGTGGGTCAGGGATGAGGGGATTGGGGTGTGGGAGAGGGCTTAGATCTGGGGCAGAGGGTTGGGGTCAGGGCTCTGGGGTGGGGCCTGGGATGAGGGGTGTAGGAGAGGGCTCAGGGCTAGGGCAGAGAGTTGAGGTGTGTGTGTGTGTGGGGGGGGGGGGTGATGACTCTGGCTGAGGTGTGGGATCTGGGTTCCTCTGGAGCGGTAGCTCCGGCAGGGCTGGGCCAGGAGCCAGGGCTCCTCTCCCAATTCATGGCAGCTCCAGCGGGGCTGGGCCAGACCAGGAGCTGGGGCTCCTCTCCCCGGTCATGGCAATTCCGGCAGGGTGGGGTCAGGCTGGGAGCTGAGACTCCTCTCCCTGTTCACAGCAGCTCCAGCAGAGCGGTGCTGGGCCAGGCTGAGGCTCGTCTCTCTGGCCGCTGCAGCTCTGGCGGGGCAGGGCGGGTCTGAGCGGGAGCCAGCACTCCTCTCCCCATTCATGGCCGCTCCAGCGGTTCCAGGCCGGACCGGAGGAGGGGAGCCTCTCACACGCCTTGGCAGTTTCAGAGGGCCTGGGCTGGGCCAGGGGAGGAGCTCCTCTCCCTTACAGCTCTGGAGGGGCTGGGGGAGCTGTGTGGACATAAATAGCCTGCAGCGTAGGTTACAGGGAACCTAAGTGGTGACTCTCTTCTGAGTGGGGTGGAGGCACCCATCTGTTGACCTGACATGGCATCCAAGGAGGTATGCTGTCTGCCAGGAGCCACTGTCTGATATGTTTTGGAGGGATTGTTGAAGATCATTTAATCCTCCAAGTACTACTCCACGATACTCAACCATCTGAGTACTAATGATACTGAGAGGTATGACCCTGGGCAGATCAGAAGTGACTACAGGGCTCTGGGAGTAAGGGTGAAGGAGTTAGGGGTGCGCATACAGCCCAAGGGAGGCTGTGCAGGAGGCAGCCAATTAGAGATGGGCTGAGAGGAACAGCCCATCAGGACCTGGCAGGCCCACATAAGAGCTGCAGAGCATGATCAGTTACTTCCCTGGGCTCAAAGAGGGGGAACTGGGTGCCTGGCAAGAAGGAGAAAGCTAGCATTCTGGACAGAACAGTGCTGCTATCAGGGACTGGGGAGCTAGTGAAAATGCCTGGCTGGCTGCTGGGATTTGCAGGCTGAGGCCCTGAGGCAAGGGTGAAGAAGGTGCTGGGGCCACTGGGAAGTAGCCCAGAGAAAGGTACTGAGGAATTGGAGGGGACTTAGCATGTGACTGCCAGCTACAGGGTCCTTGGGCTGGGAACCTGGAGTAATGAGCAGGCCTGGGTCTCCCATGCAGTTGCCTTTAGGGAAGTGACTGGGACAGTTGAACTGCAAGACTTGCCCCAGAAGTGGGTTGCACAGATCGTGACACAGCTGGAAGGCTGTGTCATGAAGGGCATGCCATGGTCCTTGGATTGACATGAATCCAGGAAAAGTGACAGCAGATGAGGCACCATCTGGAGAATTAATCCACAAGACGGCCAGCAGGAGGTGGCAGTGTGGTGAGTGGAGCCCTATTACAGTACCTAACCACAGACTTCAGGTGTGTCTTTAACCATCTAAGCCATGCCTCACTATCTAGACTGCTATCTATACCCATGCTGGGGGGCTAAGATGTAAGCAGTGAAACATACATTTTGTTTAGTAATAAAGTAATTTAGAGGAAAGGTAGAAGGAAACAAAAAATGAAACAATGTTATATCAAGTATATATAGTGTATTTCTGATCACATAGAAGTAACGGATGGGGAAAACCTGGAATAGCAGGAATGTGATGCTATATTTCACATATTAATATTCCAATCACTCTTTAGAATGTGTATGGAAAATGTGCAACTATAGAATTTAATGTAATATAATCTACAATTGTGTAACAATGTAACAAAATATAGAATGTAATATTGGCTCTGCAATGCAACTCATTTTCTATTTAATATATTAATCTACAAAGAGGATATGTAAACTCTACAACTTGATTTGTTTTGTATTCGGCTTTTTTGTATAATGAAAATGTATATTATAGATCACAACAATGAAATACATATTAAAAAGAGTAACTTAATATCCACTTCACCTGTAAAAGAGAGATACTTACTAACACTTTGAGATTCTAGGAAATGAAAAGCCCCCCTGTAAATGCAAAATTCATTCAGTCCCCCCCATTCATTTCTTTTCAGTGGGAACTTCAATACAATCTTTCACTAGACAGTGACACCTCATTCATTAAGGATAAGGATTTTAGAGGCAAAAAGGGCAGGTATTTGGACTCAGGCATCTAATTGTCCTTTGTGCCTGTGTAAATCCCCCCATAAAGCAGGATGTGCTTCTGCAACTCAGAAAACTGCATTGTCTAACTGGTTATGCTAGCTTCTCCTATTTCCCTGGGGAACACTCAGAACAATGAGAATTTATTTTTGGAGAAAAATATTTCCATGGGGTAAGACTTACAATAATACTAGTATGAGCAGTTTTACATTGCTTTTCCACAGAACTCAAAGTGCTTTACAAAGGAAGGGAAGAATTGTAACCCAACCCACAGCAAAGTGTTTCTGTGAGTTTTATGGTACACCTGTCCCTAGATGTCTGTTACCATTCTATGTGTACCACATCCTTGGAGGACAGTGTTTTCGGTCCTCCAAGCATCACGGTCCTCCAAGCATCACATTCTTGCAGCTCTAGCCTTTGGTGAGTTCACAAGAATACTTATACACTTCAAATAAGAAAGTGCCCTTTATTAGGTCTGTCAGAAAACAAAAGTTGCAAGTATCCTAGCATGATTTTAACAGCTATAAACAAAAGAATAAACCCAATGCACAAATCCCAAATTAATCCCTAAAGGCAGTTCAAAACATGCGTGAGAATAAAGATGGTGATCCTCACATCCATGTGACATTATTGACATAAACTGTAACAGTATAAAGAAAAGGAGTACTTGTGGCACCATAGACTGACTAACATAAGCTTCCATAAGCTACAGCTCACTTCATCGGATGCATTAAGTGGAAAATACGGTGGGGAGATTGTATCTTCCACTGAATGCATCCAATGAAGTGAACTGTAGCTTATGGAAGCTTATGCTCAAATAAAATCTCCCCACCGTATTTTCCACTTAATGCATCCGATGAAGTGAGCTGTAGCTCATGAAAGCTTATGCTCAAATAAATGTTAGTGTCTAAGGTGCCACAAGTACTCCTTTTCTTTTTGCGAATAGACTAACATCACTGCTATTCTGAAACCTGTAACAGTATAGATCATTGTTGCAACCCATTATATATTTCCAGAAAATATTGTACAAAGGTTGTCAGAAAGGTAGCTATGTAAAGATTATGATTTGCTGGTTATGATTATGCTATCTGTATGTATCTTTTTGTAGTTGAAGTTATGAATATTGGCTATGTACTTGTATCTCAGTGTGTTTTGACTCTAAGTAGCCTCAGTGAAGCCTTTGGTCAGCTTCCTCAGAAGGGACTATTCTCAGTAGGTGCCCAGTCAAGAAACACTTAACTAACAATGAACCTTGGGAGATGCCAATCCACATCTGAGCTTTCCTGGGAACATTCAAACTAACATGTAAACAATGGTGTTGGCTGCAAACTGAGTCATGCATGGACATGTGAATCCAGACTCCATCTTGCTGCTGTGATTTTTCCACAGTAAGAACAAAGAAGTGTCCTTCCAGGGGTAGAGAATATTAAAAGGCCCTGGAAATTCCTCCATCTTGTCTTCAATCCTGCATCTGACCTCTGGAAGAACCTTGCTACAA
Source organism: Dermochelys coriacea (assembly GCF_009764565.3). Classification (NCBI taxonomy): domain Eukaryota; kingdom Metazoa; phylum Chordata; order Testudines; family Dermochelyidae; genus Dermochelys; species Dermochelys coriacea. Next base: position 90,686,442 of record NC_050073.1, on the reverse strand, counting down.
ACTGATGTGCCCAGCAGAAATGATCAGTAACTAAGATTAGAACCCAGATCTCCTGATTCCCAGTCCTGTACCCTAACCTCTGCACCTGTTGATTTTCAATAACATTGTACCATATAGTGGGAAATCATAACTTGTGAATATGGTCTAGTTACTCAGAGTATCTTTCTGGGCTACCCTTAGAGTGAGTTCCCCAGCTTTTAATGACAGATTTTCAGTGTGACAGAGTCCAGTAGATAGCCTTGCTGGGCTGGAGGGGGCAATCTTTCTTAACTAAATTTGAAATTATTACTACCCTGTGTCCCCTTGATCTCTGTGACAATCCAGGTCCAGACACCCTAAAGGTCCACAGATACTTTGTACATGCCCTAGGGTAAGGGATTAATACATCTTCCTAACCACATAGGTCTTTTCCATGTAAAATTTCTATAATTCACTATATGATAAAATAAAGCCTAATACACAACACTTTATGTATGGGCTAGCCATTGAAGCACAAAACCACAGATCCACTTTTTAAAGATGGTATATGTGTATGTTTCTTGATAAATATTTGAGATTTTTTTAAAAAAGGATAATACCAATACTACAAGAAGCAGTAAAATATCCATGCTTCTGAGTATTATCTGCCTCTTCAAGGCTTTCCTTTCATTGTACATTTAAATAAAATATATAGAGTGTGACAGGGTCGGGCCAAATGGCTACAGGATAGTAATTTTTTTTTCCAGTTGTATCAGAGCCCTCAGAAGTGGCGCAGGAAAGAGTGTGCCACTATGCTCCACGCCGGACTACCTGCACCATAAAGGAGCCTCTGCAGGGCCTGGAGGCGGAAGACCTGGACCTGAGTGTGCAGACACTTCAGGCCCTGCCCTCCCTTCTCCGGGGTAGATGGAGAACCCCTGCAGGGACCCAGTGCAGTCCTGACCAAAAGAACTCCAGAATCGATTTCCGGAGGTTGGCCAGGAAACCCGGGGCCGGGACCAAAGTGTTGAGCCAGTACCAGAGCATGGCCAGGACTAGTTGATTAAGCACTCAAAGGGAGAGGCACTGGAGTAGTCCTATCCATTTCTGGAGTCGCTCTATCACCCTGCCCTCTAAATTGTGCCAGTTCTCCAGCGGAGAGGGATGCGTGGCAGAAAAGTAAACGCCGAGATAGAGCAGCAGACCGGTACTCCACCGGATGGCCTGAAGAGTGGGTGGGAGGGAGCTCGCCTGCCACCAGTCCCCCTCCAGCCACCAAGTCGGAGCTCTTGACACAGTTGACCCAGGCAGAGGAGGCTGCTGAATAGATGGCCTGGCAAGCCTCCACCCGCACCAAGTCGCCCGGGTCCTGGACCACGAGGAGCACGTCATCAGCGTACGCTGACAGGACCAGCTGCAGCTCTGGCTCCCGCAGCACCAACCCCATCAACCTCCTGCGGAGGAGACAGAGGAAGGGCTCGATCGCGAGAGCATACAGCTGGCCCGAGAGGGGGCACCCCGCCGTACTCCTCGCCCAAAGCTGACTAGTTCAGTCAGGGTCCAGTTGAGCCTGACCAGACACTCTGCGGAGGCATACAGCACCCAGAGAAAACCCATAAACTGGGGTCTGAAGCCAAATGCTTGCAGAGTGCTTAGGAGATACCTGTGGTCCACCCTGTCGAATGTCTTCTCCTGATACAGGAGAGTAATAGAAGGCGGATATATTAGCCCCAGGCTAAGTAGGTCCCTTTTCCCTAGGTAAGGTAACAGGGAAGATTCCAGAACAATCAGGAACCTTCTGGAGACAATTAAGACAGACAGGCTGATTAGAACACCTGCAGCCAATCAAGAAGCTGCTAGAATCAATTAAGGCAAGCTAATCAGGGCACCAGGGTTTAAAAAGGAGCTCACTTCAGTTTGTGGTGCGCATGTGAGGAGCTGGGAGCAAGAGGCACTAGGAGCTGCAAGTGAGAATGCGGACAGCTGGAGGACTGAGGAGTACAAGCATTATCAAACACCAGGAGGAAGGTCCTATGGTGAGAATAAAGACGGTGTTGGGAGGAGGCCATGGGGAAGTAGCCCAGGGAGTTGTAGCTGTCGCACAGCTGTTCCAGGAGGTGCTCTAGACAGCTGCATTCCACAGGGCCCTGGGCTGGAACCCGGAGTAGAGGGCGGGCCTGGATTCCCCCCAAATCCTCCCAACTCCTGGTCAGACACAGGAGTCATTGACCTGGACTGTGCGTTCAGAAAAACCGCTAAGCTGAGGGCTGCCATGAAGCTCCTAGGCGAGCAAAACTGCCAATAAGTGCAAGACCCACCAAGGCAGAGGAGGAACTTTGTCACGAGCTGACACATTAGGCCATCTCCTAGTGAACCCATACTCCCTTCTGAATAGAGTAGGTAACAAAGTGCAGCTTTAGCTCCGTCTGATAATGCATATTCACAAGTGCAAGTCCCCTGTGTAGTTAATATCTTTGTACTCATCATAGCCTTTTTCTGTCCACTAAAGAGAGAATCCGATTCAGCTTCTACTTCCAGCTGCCTCCTTTAGGGTTTCTTCTCCTTCCTCTAAAGTGTCTAGTACTGGCCACTGTCAGACAAAAGATACTGGACTAGACTCACCGCTGGTCTGAATCAGTATGGCAATTCTTCAGTTCTCCTGCCACTGACATGACTGTATATTGGTCACTCAGGCCAAAATTTTCAAAACTGACTTCTGGTATGTGTGCCCAGCTTGATACATCTCATGTCTGATTTTCAAAAATGCTAAGCACTTACATTTCCTATGAACTTCAATCAGAATTGTGAGTGTTCAGCACTTCTGAAAATCAGACCCTAGATGTCTCAGAAAATTTGAAGCACCTTCTGAAAATTTTCTCTAACCTCTTCTGCTTCCATTTTTCAACCTCAGAGCAATGTTGTAAGGCATAATAAGTAGGGCTGTTGATTAACTGGAAGTTAAGTCACACAGTTAACTCACATTAATTACAATTAAAAATTAATCTCAATCGCAGTTTTAATCACACTGTTAAACAATAGCATACCAATTGAAATTTATTAAATGTTTTTGGATGTTTTTCTATATTTTCAAATATATTGATTTTAGTTACAACACAATACAAAGTGTACAGTGCTCACTTCATATTTTTTATTACAAATATTTGCACCGTAAAAATGATAAGAAATAGTATTTTTCAATTCACCTCCTGTAGTATAATCTCTTTATCATGAAAGTGCAACTTACAAATGTAGTTTTGTTACATAACTTCACTCAAAAACAAAACAATGTAAAACTTTAGTGCCTACAAGTCCACTCAGTCCTGTTTCTTGATCAGCCGATTGCTAAGACAAACAAGTTTATTTACATTTATAGGCGATAATGCTGCCTGGTTCTTAATAACAATGTCACCTGAAAGTGAGAACAGGCATTCACATGGCACTTTTGTAGCTGACATTGCAAGGTATTTATATGTCAGATGGGCATATGAATGTATAGCCTCTTCATACTTCAACCACCATTCCAGAGGACATGTTTCCATGCTGGTCACATTAAATGACATAATGATGGCATTATTTAAAAAAAAATTGTTAATTAAATTTGTGATTGAACTGTTTGTGGGAGAATTGTATGTCTCCTGATCTGTGTTTTATCTGCATTCTGCCATATATTTTATGGTATAGCAGTCTCGGATGATGACCCACCACATGTTCATTGTAAGAACACTTTCACTGCAGATTTGATAAAATGCAAAGAAGGTATCAATGTGAGATTTCTAAGGATAGATACAGCACTCAACCCAAGGTTTAAGAATCTGAAATGCCTTCCAAAATCTGAAAGAGACAAGGTGTGGAACATGTTTTCAAAACAGCAACAGTCCAATGCTGATACTGCAGAACTCAAATCACCAAAAAAGAAAATCAAGCTTCTGTTATTGGCATCTGATTTAGAATACCCTGTGAATGCCTGTTCTCACTTTCAGATGACATTGTAAATAAGAAGTGGGCAGCATTATCTCCTGTAAATGTAAACAAACTTGTTTGTCTGAGCGATTTGCTGAACAATAAGTAGGACTGAGTAGTCTTGTAGGCTCTAAAGTTTTACATTTTTTTTAATGCAGTTATTTTTCTATACATAATTCTACATTTGTAAGTTCAACTTTCATGATAGAGATTGCACTACAGCACGTGTATTAGGTGAATTGAAAAATACCATCTTTTGTTTTTATAGTGCAAATATCTGTAATCAAAAATAAATATAAAGTGAGAACTGTACACTTTGTATTCTGCATTGTAATTGAAATCAATACATTTGAAAATGTAGAAAACATCCATAAATATTTAAATAAATGGTATTCTATTATTGTTTAAGTGTGCGATTAACCACGATTAATTTTTGTAATTGCTTGACAACCCTAATAAGTTAAGGCTTATAAAGTTTATTGAATAGGAGGCAGCATAGTACTGCAAAGCATAATTACATCTAAATTAGGGTAAAGTGTGAACCCAAGTCTCTAGAGGTAAAAGGCTGATCCTTTGGCCCACTGAATCACCAGAGCAGGCTTCTGTTAAATATGAAAATGAATAGACTTCTCACATTCTTATATTCTTTACTGCATAGTACTCAAAGTTTTCCTAGATATTTATATTACCTCAAGTGCTAACTTTCAAAAAAAATTGTAAGATAACTCCATACAAATCTACCACTGCACCTGGAATTAACAAGCGTTCCAAATGAGCTTGTGTTTATTTTGACCCTAATAGTGAAAAACTAAAATGACACAGCCAGAAACATTTTAGTTATGTTTAATTGCTTATTACTTTTTACACTGAGTGGAGAACTAAACCTCTTTAAATGTTCCCATGATCCCATCAGCTACAGCATAAAAAGGTGCTTTAAAAACATTAACCAAAAAAAAAAACATTTTAATGCTGGTTGTAACTGCAGCAAATGAGGTTACCAAAAAAAAAAAGGGGGGGAGGGCAGGGGGAGTGGAGAAGGTGATTAAAGACAAAGATCCATCACATTTTGATCAAAAGAAGGAAATGCATCAATAGAAAAAAAATCTACCTGGCATCATCAATATCTCTCCCTAGATCAGTAAAGTTAACCTACTTTCTCAATGAGAAATCTGTATGATCTGTTAGTTATTCCAGCTATTGCTATTTATTATATCATAGGGCCCAAAACGCACTAGGCATGTGTGATGGGGCATCTGCCTTGCACTTTCCCTATAGGGTTAAAACCCAGCCTCAAGGGCTGCAAGGAAACAGCCAATTAGGGCAGTGGCTGCAGTCAATTAGGGAGGAGGCTGGACCAGACAATCAGGGCCCAGCCAGCCCATTAAAAAAGGAATCTGCAAGCCAGAGCAATTCAGTCTGATACAGGAAGCTCCAGAGAGGAGACCATCTTCCTAGAGGACTGCAGAGACTACACTGTGAATAGGGCTTGCAGGCCTGAGGCCCTGGGAACAGGGTGAAAGAGCCAAAGGCAGGAGCCGAAGGTGCTGGGGCTGCAGGGAAGTGGCCCAGGGAATTGAGACAGACTGGTGGAGAAAGAAAGGAGGGGCAGCAGGAAGCTGTTGTCCCGACTGTCCCTAGGCTAGGACCTAGAGTAGTCGGTGGGCCTGGGTCCCGCCCGCCACTTGCCACTGAAGAAGTGGCCAGGCTGTGGACCGCCACACCACTGTGAGGAGCAGCTAGACTGTTGCAGAAGGAGTCCCCTGGAAGGGGGGAACCTGGATTGTGACACGGACGGAAGGCTGTGCCAAAAAGCGGAGGCAGTGAGATTGGAATTGCAGTGGGTCTACAGGCAGAAACTAGTACAGAAGAGCCACCACCCCAGAGGGCACACCTGCTGATCAGAGCTAATTCACAAAATGGCCGGCAGGAGGCACCAGTGTGGTGAGACACCCCATGACAGCATGTCAAGACAGAGTTCCCATCTAAGAAAGATGTAAGACAATCATAGACTCACAGAAACACAAGGCTGGAAGAGACCTTAAGAGGTTATCTAGTCCAGCCCCCTGTGCTGTGGCAGGAACAAGTATACATAGACCATCCCTGAAAGGTGTTTGTTTAACTTGTTCTTTAAAACCTCCAGTGATGGAGACTCCACAAATACTCTTGGAAGCATATTCCAGTGCTTAGCTATCCTTATAGTTGGAAAGCTTTTTCTAATATCTAACCTAAATCTCCCTTGCTGCAAATTAAGCCCATTAAGTTTTTGTCTTATCTTCTGTGGACCTGGAGAACAATTTATCACCATACTCCTTATAATAGCCTGTATACTTGAAGACTTGTCAGGTCCTCCCTCAATCCTCTCTTTTTTCCAAGACTAAACACACCCAGTTTTTAAAATTTTGCCTTATAGATCCAGTTTTCTAAATCTTTTATCATTTTGCTAGCTCTCGTGTGGACTCTCTCCAATTTCTTCACATCTTTTCTGAAGGGTGACACCTAGAAGCAGACACAATACTCCAACTGAGGCCCCACCAGTGCTGAGCAGAGGACAGTTTCCTCCCATCTTACATATGACACTCCTGTTAGTAGGCCCCAGAATGTCTTTAGCATTTTTTTTACAACTGCACCACATTGCTGACTCATTCAATTTGTGATGCACTACAACCCACAGATATTTTTCTGCAATACTACTCTGTAGCTTTTCTCCATTTTGTAGTTGTGAATTAGATTTTTTTCCTTCCTAAGTGCAGTAACTTTCACTTGTTTATAGCTGCATTCCCAAAAGAAGCTTCCTATTTACTTCATAAAGATCTAGATTTTTCTGAACTTTACAAAATTCAATCCTGTTTGCTGACACAGAAGTTGGTGTATCCAAATGTGCCAATTAAATTTCACACAGTACTGAGAGTTATTCAGCTGCATTTCATAAATTGCTTTAAAAGCATTAAAAGATGTAAGGAAAACTGCAGTGTAGTGAACAATGCTATTAGCAATCTCAGCACAGTAGGGAAGCCAGACAATGTGAATTAAGGGCTAGGTAGTGGGAAATTTATGCTGGAGAACACCCATTTTCACCTGTTACAAGATTTAGGCCTGTAAGCATCATTAGGGATGCTATTGAAACAAGACAGATTCTTTGTTTAGCCATGGAGTGGAGGCATTGAAACACATTACTCTGAAGGTCCAATCCTGCTCCCTTTGAAGTCAGTAGGAAGCTTGCAATGGATTACAGTGGGTGCAGGATTGTGATTCCCTGAATGTGATTCCCTGGCAACCGTCCCAGTTGCCATCTGGGAGCATTTATAGTAGAGCTAATAACTTTGAGTTGAAAACCTCTGATGGTGTTTGATAGTTCATTGGGTACTATATGGAATAACAAGGGTTCCCAGGAATGTAATTTTCAGCACCGCATCCCATACTGAAGAAATTCTTCTATGTAACATAATAAGGCAATGTGGTTTTTTACATTCCAAAGTCAAATAATTTCTGACCATCAACTGAAAAGCATTAATTTGTATTAAAGCATAGGCTCAGAATTTTCAAGGACTGATTGGTTAAAATCAGTCACATTACCATAGCAATAAGTAGGATTATTTAAAACCCCATTGCAGTAAAATATTAAAGTGCCAAAGAAAATGTGTTTTTAATTAAGCTTCTGCTGGGCCCACTTTCTCAACCACCTGGCATTATTCTTTTTTTCTGCTCCAGGTTCTCTGTTTTCCTTGCCTTTTGCCCATATAGCATCCTCCCATTACCGCTAAGTCCTCCTCTCCAGCTATACTAGACTTCTTCTCCCATCTCTCTCCATTCATCCCAGCCTAATCTGTGTTGCAGGTGGCAACAGTGCGGCCAATGGGGTGGAACGAGCAAGACACAGGTTTATGCTAAAAATCCTGACTCTTGAAACAGAGCACCATGCAATAACCCCCAACTACCCAGTTAACCCAGTCCTGAATCAACCTGAAAATGCTATCCTGAAAACCCTGTGAGCCAGATTCTGATTACTTAATTTGTATTAAGTACCTAACTTCACAAATAGTCCCATTCATTTCTTTAGTTCTCTTTCAGGAAGAAACAGGATAAATCCAGGGATTAACAGAACATCAGAACAGAACCCTTTCTGCATGCTTAACATTCTAGACTTCTGATATCTATGTAGCTGTTCACATACCGTAACTAGTCTAGAGAACTGTTTCCGACCACTGTTATTCTCTTGTCATCTTTTCCATGTCTTCCAATTATTTGTTACATCCATTTGTCATTTTTAGTATTATATTGTGCATTCTTTGAGCACAACAGGGTCCCAATTCTGACTGAAAAAAGAAAAGGAGTACTTGTGGCACCTTAGAGACTAACAAATTTATTAGAGCATAAGCTTTCGTGAGCTACAGCTCACTTCATCGGATGCATTTGATGGAAAAAACAGAGGAGAGATTTATATACACACACACAGAGAACATGAAACAATGGGTTTATCATACACACTGTAAGGAGAGTGATCACTTAAGATAAGCCATCACCCACAGCAGGGGGGGGAAAGGAGGAAAACCTTCCATGGTGACAAGCAAGGTAGGCTAAATGGACACAAATCAGACGTCAAGAATTATAACATTCAAAAACCAGTTGGAGAACACTTCAATCTCTCTGGTCACTCGATCACAGACCTAAGAGTGGCTATCCTTCAACAAAAAAGCTTCAAAAACAGACTCCAACGAGAGACTGCTGAATTGGAATTAATTTGCAAACTGGATACAATTAACTTAGGCTTGAATAGAGACTGGGAATGGATGAGTCATTACACAAAGTAAAACTATTTCCCCATGGTATTTCTCCCCCCCACCCCACCCCCCACTGTTCCTCTGATATTCTTGTTAACTGCTGAAATTAGCCTACCTTGCTTGTCACCATGGAAGGTTTTCCTCCTTTCCCCCCCCTGCTGTGGGTGATGGCTTATCTTAAGTGATCACTCTCCTTACAGTGTGTATGATAAACCCATTGTTTCATGTTCTCTGTGTGTGTGTATATAAATCTCTCCTCTGTTTTTTCCACCAAATGCATCCGATGAAGTGAGCTGTAGCTCACGAAAGCTTATGCTCTAATAAATTTGTTAGTCTCTAAGGTGCCACAAGTACTCCTTTTCTTTTTGCGAATACAGACTAACACGGCTGCTACTCTGAAACCAATTCTGACTGAGGCATCTGGGCACTACTATAATATAAATAAATAGCACTGCCTGGAAAATGTATTAGCCTCCAATAAAATCTTCTTCCCAGGCATTTGGGACCCACATTTTCTCTGTTGTAGCTCTCCTCCCTCACCTTAAGAGGCCTGGTGAGTAAGGGATCTGGAAAATCAGGAGAAAGGTATGTTTACACTGCAATTAAAAACTCGTGGCTGACCTGTGCCATCTGACTTGGACTCAGGCCAACAGGCTGTTTAACTGTGGTGTAGAAATTCAGCTTTGGCGTGAAGCACACACTGTAGGACCCTGCAAGATGGGAGGATCCGAGCGCTCGGGCTGCAGGTCAAGCCTGAATGTCTATACTTCAGTTAAACTGCACTTTATCCAGAGGTGAAAGTAAGCCGGTACGCCCCAGTACGGCATACCGGTAAGAGCAAGTGTGCCGTACCAGGACCGGCTTTCAGAGAGGACAATTTAAAGCCCTGGGATAGCAGCGGTGGAGCTGCAGTGGGGATTTTAAGGGCCCTGGAGCCCCAGCCGCTGCTACTGACCCGGGGCCCTTTAAATCCCCGCCTGAGCCCTGCTGCCCGAGCCCCAGGGTAGCAGCAGTGGTGGGGCTCTGGCGGGGATTTAAAGGGCCCCAGAGCTCCAGCTGCCGCTACTGCCCTGGGGCCCTTTAAATCCCCACCAGAGCCCCGCCACCGCTACCCCAGGGCTTCGGCAGCAGGGCTGAGGTGGGGATTTAAAGGGCCCCGGGAGGATAGCGGGGGCTGGAGCTCTGGGGCCCTTTAAATCCCCGCCAGAGCCCGGCCACTGCTGCTACCCCAGGACTTGGGCAGCAGGGCTCAGGTGGGGATTTAAAGGGCCCCGGAGCAGAAGTGGTGGCTGGAGCTCTGGGGCCTTTTTAATCCCAGCCTGAGCCCTGCTGTCCGAGCCCTGGGGTAGCGGCAGAGGTGCAGCTCTGGCAGGGATTTAAAGGGCTCCAGCCCCTGCTATCCTCCCGGGGCCCTTTAAATCCCTGCCTTAGCCCTGCTGCCGAAGCCCTGGGGTAGCGGTGGCAGGGCTCTGGAGGGGATTTAAAGGGCCGGGGCGGTAGTGGCGACTGGAGCCCCAAGCCCTATAAATCCCCAGCTGAGCCCTGCTGCCTGAGCCCGGGGGGGAATGGGGGGAGCTCTCACGGGGATTTAAAGAGCCCCGGAGCTCCAGCCACCCCTACTGCCCCAGCCCTTTAAATCCCCGCCGGAGCCCTGCTACCAAAGCCCTGGGGTAGCAGCAGTAGGGTCCGGCAGGCATTTAAAGGGATGGGGCGGTAGCAGCAGCTGGAGCACTGGGGCCCTTTAAATCCCAGATGGAGCCCGGCCACCGCTACCCCAGGGCTCAGGCAGCAGGACTCAGGTGAGGATTTAAAAGGCTTGGAGCTCTGGCAGCTGCTATCACAGCAGAGCCCCAGGCCCTTTAAAGCTCTGCCAGAGCCCAGGGGTAGCGGTGACAGCTGGGAGCCCCCCAGGGCTCCTCAATGATTTAAAGGGCCTGTGGCTCTGCTGCGGCAGCAGCAGCTGGAGCCCTGAGCCCTTTAAATTGCCCCTGAGCCCCGGGGCTCCCCGCTGTCTCTGCAGCTGGTAGTTTGGGGATGATTTAAAAGGCCCCGGGCTCCCAGCCGCCACTACTGCAGCTGGAGCCCTGGCCCTTTAAATCAAGATTTAAAGGGCCCGGGGATTTAAGGCCCTGCCTCTTCCGGTTGAGGTCACGCCTCTTCCGGTTGAGGCCATGCCCCCTGCTCAGGACTCCAGCGTACTGGTAAGTCCTCTAGCTTACTTTCACCCCTGCCTTTATCCTGAGCCCCACTGACATCGGCCAGCCATGGTGTCTAATTGCAGTGTAGACATACCCCAGGTGCTATCCCACCCTCTTAATTGGCCCAATTAGGCAAAGGAGAGCTGAGCCCAGTTTCATTTAATGGACCAGTTATCCCATTACAAAAGGCTATTTAGAAGATGTACATTCTTTTTCCTAGCATGGCTTGTCTTCATTCAGTTAATACTAAACATAAAATTAAATAGGAAGATTATCATTGTTTTGCAGATTTGCTGTTTATTCCCCAGAAAAAGCCACTTGAAAAATAATTAGTGCCTGAAATGTTCAAATGGTAAAGAAAATTGCCAATTCCTAAAATAATTGTAATTTTCAAAAGATACTTCAATTAAGGTACTTTCCAGGCTCTAGACACATATATTAAGAGGGGGACAGACTATGGTAACTTACTTCAAACTTCAAATCACATCAATTACGATGCAATTCAGAGTCTTTGGCAGACACTGAGTTCACTATGCAATTAGAGTTCATTATGCTGCCTCTGATCCAAGTGCACAACTACTGTTTATGCGTGAATTCAGGGAAGTAGTTTGAGTTAAGAACATAGAGAATATTAAAACTGGCAGTAGCCATTCATATTATATCAATACAGATGCGTTGTTGGGTCACCTTCAAAGTTATATAAGTATGATAGAATTATAATTATGTAGTAGTAGAAATATAAACAAAACGAGTATATAGGTATTGTAAAAAGGTATGAACATCAGTTCCATGCTGTTGAATTTCACTCTGTAACAAATGCAAGGCCAAAGTGCTAATTATTTCAGGTCGGTACAGGACAAAGTCTGTGCTGGAAAGTGATAAGAACTTTGAGGAAACAATGCTGTTCTTTAAAACAACACCCTGATGCTCTTCCCCCACAGGGGCCCTTTGTCATGCCTATGTAAATCTTGATATCCAAAGAGGGAAAAATAGATAGTGGGATAAAACTTGTTAAATGAATCAAGAGTCATAGATTGTGTTGTTAAGTAAAAAAATGAATGAATGATGAGTGCATGGAATTGAGATCTTGAAGCAGGGAAATAATTGGCTAGTAAATGGTGCTAGCCTAATCCTAAGAATTTCAACCTTGGTATAGATGGGCCGAAGAATATGCAAAGTGGAGATAACCAATGACCCCCAGAGGCCGAACCGGAATCCACCCAAAACGCATCAAGGAAGAAGAAGATAACATCTAGCCATCTTGGAGCCATCATGGATGTACCACCTGCTGATTGACGGTCATCTCAATTGTAAATTCAGCATGATGAAGTAACTTCCATAGACTTGTATTGAACCAGAGACCTATAAAAATTGGGTCCAGGGACTGTGTTTCTTGAGTCTGGTTCTACGACCACCCTCCAGGAACATCGGATGCGCATCTGACCACGACTCGGCTCCACTCTCGTATCCAGGCCATCTGGCCAGTGACTTGGCACGAGCAACGTCTAGGCTGGTAACTAACAACCTTTTTGCAGAACCTGTGTGTGAATGTGTGTGTGTGTGAATGGATCTATAAAGAAATTGCATATAGGAATATTTTGTTGTATTTCAATAAACATGGCAACTTGCCGTGTCCCTCTTACAAGATCCTGTTGGTATCATTTTTATTAGTGTAACAGCCTTAAGAGGAAGATGAAAGGGAACCACATACACAAAGTACCAAATATAACACTGAGATAGGGCCCCTTCATCAGCCACATTCCTCAGAAATGGAAGAATATTCCTCATTCTTGACAATATTTGAACCTATATGCAACGTATTATAGCTATGAAACTGGTGGCTTTGTTTTGTATATACTGAACCTTTTAAATGTCTAACTTTGTGTGTGGAGACAGCAATGATTTTATTCCCAGATCTTCTGGAGCCTTTTATAGAAGGGGCATGTGCACGCATTCACATACAACGCACTCTACTGAATGCTTTACTTTTGTCTTTTCTTGCTGTTTTCTTTAATCTAAAGTAGAAATCATTTTAGACTGAAAAGATCATTGCTCTGTACATACATGAATGCACAACATTGAATTTTTTTTTATTCCCTTCGCTCTTTCATTTAGGAAAATCACACACTTTCCTTTTTAAATTTTGTTAAAAATCTTAGCTGATTTTATTCAAAGCATCACTGCAGTTTAGTTTCAGTTTTATATTTTCAACCTTTGTTTGAAAACCAGCACAATCTAACTGGCCTTTCATAAAATAACTAAATACTAGGGCTGTCAAGCAATTAAGAAAATTAATGATTAATCTCACTGTTGAACAATAGAATACCATTTATTTAAATATTTGGATATTTTTCTACATTTTCAAAAATATTGATTTCAATTACAACACAGAATAAAGTGTACAGTGCTCACAAGTATTTGCACTGTAAAAAAAAAAAGAAATAATATTTTTCAATTCACCCAGTACAAGAACTGTAGTGCAGTCTCTGTATCATGAAACTTGAACTTAAAATGTAGAATTATGTACAAAAAAACCTGAATTCAAAAATAAAACAATGTAAAATTTTAGAGCTTGCAAGTCCCCTTCAGTCCTACTTGTTCAGCCAATCGCTCAGACAAACAAGTTTGTTTACATTTTCAGGAGAAAATGCTGACCGCTTCTTGTTTACAATGTCACCTGACATGGCACTGTTGTAGTCAGCATCGCAAGATATTTACGTGCCAGATGCACTAAAGATTCACATCCCTTCATGCTTCAACCACCATTTAAGGGGACATGTGTCCATGCTGATGACAGGTTCTGCTCGATAACAATACAAAGCAGTGCAGACCGATGCATGTTCATTTTCATTATCTGAGTCAGATGCCACCAGCAGAAGGCTGATTTTCCTTTTTGGTGATTCGAGTTCTCCAGTTTCCGCATCGGAGTGTTGCTCTTTTAAGACTTCTGAAAGCATGCTCCACAGCTTGTGCCTCTCAGATTTTGGAAGGCACTTCAGATTCTTAAACCTTAGGTAGAGTGCTGTAGCTATCTTTAGAAATCTCACGCTGGTACCTTTGTGTTTTGTCAAATCTGCAGTGAAAGTGTTCTTAAAATGATCAACATGTGCTGAGTTATCATCCGAGACTACTATCACATGAAATATATGGCAAAACGCGGGTAAAACAAACAGGGGACATATAGTTCTCCCCCAAGTCATAAATTAATTTTTTTAACGCGCATCAAAAGCATGAAAGCATGTCCTCTGGAATGGTGGCCGAAGCTTGAAGGGGCATATGAATATTTAGCATATCTGGCACATAAATACCTTGCAATACCAGCTACAAAAGTGCCATTGAAATGCCTGTTCTTACTTATAATGTCACCAGAAAGTGAGAAGAGAGCAGTATTATCTCCTGTAAATGTAAACAAACTTGTTTGTCTCAGCGATTGGCTGAAGAAGAAGTAGGACTGAGTGGATTTGTAGGCTCTGAAGTTTTACATTGTTTTGTTCTTGAGTGCAGTTATGTAATTTAAAAAAAATCTACATTTGTAAGTTGCACTTTCACGATAAAGTGATTACACTATAGTACTTGAATGAGGTAAACTGAAATACTATTCTTTTGTTTACTAATATTTGCACTGTAAAAATGATAATCAAAATATACACTTTGATTTCAATTACAACACAGAATACAATACATATGAAAATGCAGAAAAACATCCAAAATATTTAATCAATTTCAATTGGTATTCTATTGTTTAAAAGTGCGATTTAAAACTACGATTAATCGAAATTAATTTAGTTAATTGCGTGAGTTAACCGTGATTAAATGAATTCTACTAAATATAGTTTCCAAGTTCATAAAGTAAATGTGTATTTTAGACAATTGAGCACCATTTCTTCATCCCACAAGCACTGCAACCTAAAAAGTGCTGCACTTTATAAAAATCTGTATTTTTAGTTCATTCTCAGTTTAAATCACACACTGTCACTTTTGACTTTTTTCGAAGTGGAACCACACTTGCAAGGGAAAAATGTTACTTTCTATTCCTAACATCATAGTGCAAATAAGGGCACACAAAAACTTAGCACTTAATATACCATGTTTTATCCATAGGCCTCAAAGTGTTTTACAAAGATCGGTCAGTATTATCTGTATTTTACAGATGGGACACTTAGGTAAAGAGAGGTGAAGTGACTTGTACAGAGTCATACAGTGAGCTACTGTCAGAGCTTGGAACAGAATTCAGTCTCCAGGATCTTAAAGCACTTTATAAATTATATATCTATTGCACCATTGAAATGTAAATGGCCAAAGTAGTGATCACATGAAGACACAGGAATTATTGTGGATGCAGCAAAAAGGAGGGGAGGGTATAATACCCCAAGGACCAAAATGTGCTAACCATGATTAGAAATTCACACAAGATTATTTGGGGAACATCTAAAACAAAACCAAAAAATTATTTGCTGCCATATAATAGTGGATGTAAACAGGATGACTTTAACATGATTTAATTACACACACTGACTGTGGGATAGAGAAGTAGGCAGCCAGCAGATGCCCACCTGTATCCCCTAAAGAACATAAACAAAATGCCATGCATTGTCATTAAGAGACAGCAGTGACCAGACAGAAGAATTTTTATTTTTTCAGTGCATGTGGAGACTATTAACTCTGATCGTTCTAATAAAATAATTTTACTTGACAGTAAGGGGGAATCTCTCTTTTATCAAAAGACTTCAGCAGTGACTTTAACAGATGGATTCAATAAACTGTCTGGTTCATTACATCTTAAATATTTCTGCAGCCTGTTGTGATTTCACTGCTTACTTTTGAAACAATAAAGTTCCCAGCACATTGGACTTCAGAAGCACAAATAGTAGCTGTCTATTACACTGAGTAGCTGAGCTTATCGATATAACTGCAAAAGGAAAGAAACAGCTAAGAAGGATTACAAAGTACTGTAAATTACTTAACTGCTGAATGTGTATGTGGGACTTTATGCACAAAACTAGATAAAATTCCTTTTATGCTGAGAACACCGATTTAAAAAGTAGGCTAATTTTTCACAAATCCTGCTGGCACTTACTTTTATCATCACAGATTTATAAATTTAGAACAACAACACATGTTCTGCAGCATATGTACTCAAAATTGCAAAACAGTAAAAAGAGGGTTAGGTTTGAGAAATACAAATTTAAATGATGTCTGAATCAGTCTTCACTACACAGGATGCTTGGGAAATACCTACTCTTCCCAGCTAATAAAAGGTATGATCTTCTCAAAGCCTGATATGTCAAAGAGGTACTGGAATGAAGACTGGTCCTGCATGGTGCAGAGCAGTCTTCTGGCAGCAATCCTTCAAAGCACTTTAAGCATGTGCTTAAATATTGCAAGCTGTGCTGGACCAAGATCAGTGTTCTTGGCACCTTCCAGGATCAAGCCCTTACAAGTCCCACATCCAGATGGTATACATTCAAGAGTTCTAGATGAATGTAAGAATTAGGTCACTGAGCTGCTAACTCTCTTGGTTACTAACAAAAGATTGGGAGAGTAGCAAATATGTCATAACTATTATTTAAAGAGGCATTGGGGTGATCCAGGAAATTGTAAACCAGTGAGCCTTATTTCAGCACTGGGTAAACTGGTGGAAATGTTATGTAAAAAGAGAATTATAAGACACTTAAAGTGACTTGAAATGTTAGGAAAAACCATCAGTTTCTGCAAAGGATAATCATACCTTAACAGAGATGGGCAGGAAATGGTTTTGTCCCAGTGAGGAGAGGGAAATTTTTATGGGATGGGAAAACCAAGACATTTTGAAATTAATTATAAAAAAAATGTTGTTTTCTACTCTTTAATCTAATAGAATTCTTTGAACATGTCATAAAAACAATGGAAAAAAGAACTGATAGATACATTTATTTGAACTTTTAAAAAAGTTTTGACAAAATCACAAGAGATTTTTAAGAAAACTATGTAGAGATGGGTTGAGAAATCATGGATTAGGAACTGGATAAAAGACATAAAAGGAGTAGGGATAAATGGTTAATTTTCAGCATAGCAGAAGGTTAACAATGAGCTGTCCTAATGTTGATTAATATATTAATGATTTGGAAAAAGGGTTGAACACTGAGGTGGCAGAATTTGCAAAGTTATTTAAATTAGCTATCATAGACCTGAGTTTCTTTTAGGACCACTCAATGAAAATCTTTTCTCAATGTGCAATGGCTTGAAAAAACAAAACGTTAGAAAATATGAAGAATGGGCCAGAAATTTAGGGAAATATGATGACATTATATAAATCAATAGTATGCCTTAATTCTAGTTGGAAAAGGATATAATAGAAATAGAAGGGTTTCAAAAAATGGTGGCAGAATGATTAGAGACAGAAATATTTTCACATGCAGAAAGAGAAAAGATTGGGACTATTTATTTTAGAGGAGATGAATAAGTGGGGACATAAGAGAAGTGCACAAAATAACTGATCCTTCAAATGGTGTCTTGTGGGGAAAAAAAGACTATATGACTATTACCAAGACTGGCAAGGTTTTGGCTAAGTCAGAAGATTCTTAGGCTCCCCATTGAAAATCCAGAAGAATTCAAGAAAAGCTGTGAGCCAGCTTTGGAAGACATGCACTGCTTTACTGAAAGGGGTGTCAGACCCGCTACCTTCCTGTATTTAATTTTTTCTGATTAGTTTTGAAATAGACTGTTACAGATTAAATTAAAACATATCAAGGAAACCTGTTATTTAATGGTAAGAACCTAAAAGTGTCATAGTAACTTTCCCTTCACCAAAGAAATTGCAGTATCAGAGTCTTAAACCGTAAATTATTCCATATGGGCAGACCCTGTGTGACGGGTTCCCCCTGGGGTGCCACCTGGAACTGGGCTACCACTGAGCCCCCCAACCCAGCAGCCTGAGCTCCCTCTACACTGTACAGCTGTGACAAGCTGCAAAGCCCTCCAGGCTCCAGCCTGCACTTTCACCAGCATACACACAGGTAGGGAAACACCCAGCTGCAGTTACATGCAGGTGCTCTGACTAGCTCCTGTATAGGAAGACTACAGCTAGGGCAACTACCAGCTCCTCAGGCATATGCCCCCTTGGTATAAACTGAAAATTATACCATCTTGCACTGCACAGGAAACTATACAATGTAAGCTCATGAAATTCGCCCCCTCCCTCAGTGTGGAGAGGAATATACAGCAGTCTTTTGCCCTGAGTCACAAACCAACACACTGTAGATAAAGTGTGTAGATAAAGCAAAAATAAGTTAATTACAAAAAATAGATTTTAAGTTATTATAAGTGACAGCAAACAGATCAAAGCAGATTACCTGGCAAATAAACAAAAAATGCAAACTAAACTTAATACACTAAATAGGGTGAGAATCTTCTATTCATATCCAAAGAGATAATATAAGTAGACTACAGATTCTTAAGGGGAAAGCTGCACTTGCTTACAGCTTGGAATCCCCAGGTGTTCCATTCACAGGCTAAAGATCCTTTTAGCCTGGGTCCAGCACTTCCCCCAATTCAGTTTTTATTCCTCAGTTGTTTCCAGGAGTCTTCTTGTGTGGGGCGCGAAGAACTCCAGGTGATGTCACTCCCCACCTTATATAGCTTTTGCATATGGTGGGAATCCTCTGTTTCAAAGCTTCATTCCCAGACCGGTCTGTGGAAAAACACTGACATCCCAAGATGGAGTCTAGAGACATGTCGTCACATCACATGTCTTTGTAGAGTCATAGCAGCCATTTCTCTGAGGCTATCTGTAGCATTCTCAGGAAGGCTCCCCAGGTGGGAGATAAGCTTCTCCTAAGGCCTATTGTTCTCTCTAATGGCTCTTTGTCACCCAGCTATCTAGATTGAAAGCATCTTGTCTAGTGGGTGTTACTCAGGTATAACTACATTTGAAATACAGATACATAGACAATATTCATAACTTCAGATACAAAAATGATACATGCATACAAATAGGATCATCATTACCTTTTCAATGACATCTCACATGACTTATTCATAAAATACATTATAATTAGGTCATAATCCAATCCTGATAATATCACTTAGAATATGTGGTGCAGTGTCACACACTGCATCTGCACACATATGAACCTTCACTGAAATTAACTGGGTTCTGTGCAAGCACAGGGGTCAACCCAAGCAGAGTCATGGACTAACATCAACTGTGACCCATACAAGCAGGGATGGCCAAACTTACTGACCCTCCAAGCCACATACGATAATCTTCAGAAGTTCAAGAGCCAGTAGTGCCTGCTGGGACTCTGAACTTCAGCCCCACGGTAAGGGGAGTCTCAGGGCTTCAGCCCCACAGGAAGCACCTGACAGGGCTGAAGCCCCAAACCCCAGCATGCATGCCTCACAGGGCTGAAGCCCCACAACCCAGCCTCAGGCAGAAGCCCCGAGCTCTCCCCTCCCTCACC
Organism: Dermochelys coriacea; assembly: GCF_009764565.3. Classification (NCBI taxonomy): domain Eukaryota; kingdom Metazoa; phylum Chordata; order Testudines; family Dermochelyidae; genus Dermochelys; species Dermochelys coriacea. The sequence continues at coordinate 90,667,107 of NC_050073.1, read as the reverse complement.
CCACAGTCTGGTAGGTGCAGAATGGGGGAAAAAGGTATGGGGGGCTCCACAAGTCACACTTTTAACTGTAAAAGAGCCACATGTGGTTCACGAACCATGGCTTGGCTACACCTGCACATGAGGATAATAAATGAAAGCAAGAGGAGGGTTAGAATAAGTGGTACAATAATAAGGTCACACATTTCCTGAATGGGCTTGCTGATTAAGCATGTGAGTACTCCCACTGAGGTTAATGGGATTACTTATGTGAATAAAATTACACACATGCTCGAGTACCTCACTGAATTGGGGCCTTCATGCACATATACTTCTTGGTGGTTCCATTAAAAAAAGAAAAAAGTTAGTTCATTTCCTGTAGGTAATAAAACAAGAAAAATAGTTACTGACCTTTTATACATGTTGTTCTTCGAGATATGTTTATGTCCATTCCATGCTAGGTGTGTGCGCACCCATGTGCACAGTAGCCGGAGATTTTTCCCTCAGTGGTATCCATAGGGCCAGCCCTAGCACCCCCTGGAGCCCCACACTTATGCACTGGTATAAGGGGTGCTGCCAGCCCTGCGCCCTCTCAGTTCCTTCTTGTCATCAACTCTGACAGAGCAGGATGAGGGCGGGTCGTGGAATGGGCATGAGGAACACACCTCAAAGAACAACCATTACAAAGGGTCAGTAACTCTTTTTTCTTCTTTGAGTGCTTACTCATGTCAATTCCACACTACATGACTCCTAAGCAGTTTCCCTGGAGGCAGGCTCGGAGTTCACTGACATGCTGTTTGCAATACTGCTCTTCTGAAACTGGCGTTGTCCTGGGCCTGTTGGATGATGGTGTAGTGGGATGTGAAGGTATGGAATAAAGACCAGGTAGCAGCTCTGCAAATGTCCTAGATTGGTACCTGCATGAGGAACACTGCTGATGAAGCCTGCGCTCTCATGGAATGGGCGGTTATGATGGACAGGGGCAACACCTTCGCCTATTCATAACAAAACTTGATGCAGATGGTTATCCAAAATAAGATTCTCTGGGACAATACCGGCAGACCTTTCATCCTGTCTGCCAGTGCTACAAAGAGCTGCGTCAACTTGCAGAAGGGTTTAGTTTTTTTGATGTAGAAGGCCAGGGCCCATTTAAGATCCAAGGGATGCAGACAACGCTCCTCATTGGTTTTGTGAGGCTTTGGAAAGAAGACCAATAGAAAAAATGTCCTGATTGTTGTGGAACTGTGACACCAACTTTGGTAGGAAGGCTGGGTAAGGGTGAAGCTGGACCTTGTCGAACACCATATAAGGTGGGTTCTGATGTCAATTCTCTGATCTCAGAGACCCTTCTGGCTGAAGTGATTGCTACCAGGAAGACGACCTTCCACAAGAGGAACAGTATGGAACAGGATGCCAGCGGCTCAAAGGGAGGTCCTACAGGCCTCGACACCACCAGTTTTAAATCTCAAGAGGGAATCGGGTTATGAACTTGCGGGTAGAGCCTCTCTAACCCTTTCAGGAACCTGACCATCTCATAGGATAAGACTGATCTACCATGGACCAGTGGATGGAAGGCCGAGATGGTTGCTAAGTGAACCTTGATCAATGAAAAACCCAGGCTTTGGTACTTTAGATGGATCAGATAGTCCAAGATGGACTGCAGTGACAACTGGGAGGGAGAAAGACTCCATTCTGAGGCCCAACAGGTGAAACGCTTCCACTTTGCCAAGTCGGTCACCCTGGTCGAAGGTTTACTACTACTCAGCAAGACCTGTTGGACCTGCTCCAAGCAGGCTCACTCTTCTGGGTTCAGCCATGCAGCAGCCATGCCATCAAGAGTGGGGAGGCAAGGTTCAAATGAAGCAGTCTGACCTGGTTCTGTGAGATCAAGTCTTGGCAAGGTATGAGTGGTAGGGGCGTTGTCACAGAGAGGTCCAGCAACATTCCAAACCAATGTTGATGAGGCCACACCACAGCTATCAAGAAAACCCTTGCCCTATCCTTCTTGACCTTTAGGAGGATGTTGTGAACCAGTGGAATTGGTGGGAAGGCATACAGCAGACCACTCACCCACGAGAGCAGGAAGGCATCAGACAGGAAGCCACTGAGCCCACGTGCCGAGCAGAACCTTTGGCATTTTCTGTTCTGCTTGGTGGCAAACATGTCCACCTAGGGAGTCCTCCATTTCTGGAAGATGGCGTTGACTACCTCTGGGTGAAGGGACCACTTGTGGCAAGAGGAGAACCACCCGCTGAGGTGATCTGCCAGCACATTCTGGCCTCCCGGCAGGTACACTCCCTCAAGGTGGATGGCATGAGCTACACAAAAGTCCCACAGTTTGAGGGCCTCCTAATACAGGACTGAAGAGTGAGGTTCTCCTTGTTTGTTGATGTAGAACATGATGGCTGTATTGTCTGTCAAGACTTGTACTACCTTGCCTGATAGATGGGGGAGGAACAGCTGTCAGGCTTATCTTGTGACTCTGAGTTCCCTGACATTTATGTGCAAGGAAAACTCCTCCTAGGACCAGAGGCCCTGGGTTCTGAGACTGCCGAGGTGGGCACCTCACCCCAGGATCCGAAGGATCCGAGACCAAAGTTCACAAAAGGTACAGGACCGCGAAAAGTACCATCACCAACTGTGAGTCTATCCACAAAGTCAGTGATGCTAAGACCATTGGTGGGACTGAAAATCACATCCAAGTGGTGCCTGCCAACAAGTAGACTGATGCTAGACACATCTGTAGGGGTCTGAGCCACAGTTGCACGTACTGTACCACGTAAATACATGTGGTACTTCCATGTGGTGCTTCCATATGACCCAGCAACCTGAGGCACACCCACAAAGTCATGAATGGGTGGGCCTTGACATAGGCAATAAGGTCTGACATTGTTCAGAACTAGGACTCTGGTGAGTAGGTTCTGGCCTGAGTGGTGTTGAGCACTGCCCCGATAAACTCTATTCTCTGAACTGGGAACAGCACTGATTTCTGTTCGATTATTAGCAGGCCCAGCTCTCGACAGGCATCTCATACTAAATCGACAATGCACTGGATCTGAGCTTACAAATGGTCTTTGATCAGCCAATCATCGTGGTACAGAAAGATCTGTACACCTCAAATGTCTCAGGTAAGCCGCAACCACTGCCATACACTTTCTGAAAACCCTTGAAGCAGCCAATAGTCCAAAGTGAAGGGCAGTGAACTGATAGTGGCATGGGCCCACCATGAACTAAAGGAATCTCCTGTATGCTCTGAAGATTGAGATGTGGAAATGTGTGTCCTTTAGGTTGAAGATGGCGTACCAGTCTCCCAGATCCAGGGAGGGAATAATGGAGGCCAGGGAGACCATGAGAAAGTTCAACTTCCTGAGATACTTGTTGAGGAGATGCAGATCCAGGTTGGGCCTGAGGCCCCCTTTGGCCTTCAGGATTAGGAAATATCTGGAGTAAAACCCCTTCCCTCTCAAGCATGGAAGAACTTCCTCTATGGCCTCTGCCCACAGAAGGGCTTCCACCTCCAGGGTGAGAAGTTGTTCATGAGAAGGGTCACTGAAGGGGGTGGGATTGTGGGGTGGGAGGGAAGGGTGGATGAAAACTGCAGGGTGTACCCAGTTGACACTGTTCTGAGCACCCAAGAGTCTGAGATTATGTGGGACCCTACAGAACTGAAAGGAAACTGCAGTCCAAAAACAAATGGGGGGGGGAGGGGATGGATCCTCGTTCAAATCTAGTATACTGCCCTTAGGTGCACCCTCAAAAGGCCTGTCTAGGCCCATTCAGGTATCTACCTGAGCCAGACTGGGAGGCTGAGGAAAAAGACAAGGGTTGCCAATGCTAAGAACTAGGACTGTCAAGCAATTTAAAAAATTAATCACGATGAATTGCACTGTTAAACAATAATAAAATATCCAAAAAATTTTAAATAAATGGTGTTTTCTACATTTTCAAATATATTGATTTCAATTACAATACAGAATACAAAGTGTACAGTGCTCACTTTATCTTTATTTTTGATTACAAGTATTTGCACTGAAAAAAAACAATAGTATTTCATTTCACCCAATACAAGTACTGTAGTGCAATCTCTGTATCATGAAAGTTGAACTTACAAATGTGGAATCATGTACAAAAACCCCTGCATTCAAAAATAAAACAAACAATGTAAAAATTTTAGAGCTTGCAAGTCCACTCAGTCTTATTTCTTGTTCAGCCAATAGCTCAGACAAACAAGATTGCTTAAATTTGCAGGAAATAATGCTGCCCAATTCTTGTTTACAAAGTCATCTGAAAGTGAGAACAGGCATTCTCATGGCACTGTTTTAGCTGGCATTGCAAGATATTTACATGCCAGATGCGCTAACGAGTCACATGTTCCTTCATGCTTCAACCATCATTCCAGGGGACATGCGTCCATATTGATGATGGGTTCTGCTGGATAACAATACAAAGCAGTGCGTCCTGATGCATGTTCATTTTCATTATTCGGGTCAGATGCCACCAGCAGAAGGCTGATTTTCTTTTTTGGTGGTTCAGGTTCTGAAGTTTCCACATCTGAGTGTTGTTCTTTTAAGACTTCTTGAAAGCATGCTCCACACCTTGTCCCTCTCAGATTTTGGAAGGCACTTCAGATTCTTAAACCTTGGGTCGAGTGTGTAGCTATCTTTAGAAATCTCACATTGGTACCCTCTTTTGGTTTTGTCAAATCTGCAGTGAAAGTGTTCTTACAATGAACATGTGCTGGGTCATCATCCGAGACTGCTATAACATGAAATATATGTCAGAATGTGGGTAAAACGACCAGCGGACATACAATTCTCCCCCAAGCAGTTCAGTCACAAATTTAATTAATGCATTCTTTTTTTTTAACAAGTGTCATCAGTGTGGAAGCATGTCCTCTGGAAAGGTGGCTGAAGTATGAAGGGGCATGTTTTGTAGCTGGCATTGCCAGATATGCTAATGTGCCATGCAAACGCTTGTTCTCACTTTCTGGTGACATTGTAAATAAGAAGAGGGCACCATCATCTCCTGTAAGTGTAGACAAACTTGTTTGTCTTAACAATTGGCTGAACAAGTAGAAGAACTGAGTGGATTTGTAGCTTCTGAAGTTTTATATTGTTTTGTTTTGTTTTTGAGTGCAGTTATGTAACAACAAAAATCTACATTTGTAAGTTGCACTTTCACAAGGAAGAGATTGCACTACAGTACTTGTATGAGGTGAATTGAAAAATACTATTTCTTTTGGTTATCTTTTTTAATATAAAATACACTTTGATTTCAATCAATTCAGAATACAATATATATGAAAATGTGGAATCCACATGAGCAAGCACTCAAAAAAGTAAGTTTCTTCCAGTAAAGATTTCCATTTCAGTATTTGCAGATGTTTGTCTTATATAACATACATTTAGTGACTAAGTTGACCTGAAATTATGTCTCTTTTTCATAATTGTAATATATACACATAGTAAAAACAGAAAAAGTATAAACAAAAAAAAATCCCAAGATTAACCCTGGATTAATATCCAACCAACAAAATTAACTTCATGGATGAGTTTCAGGTTTGTTATTTCATTTTCTGTTTCAGTTCTGATGAAGAGATGTGTAGAATGCTGTTTTAGTTTTCTTAAGGAGATAGTAAGACCAAAACCTTAATGAACTGATAAAATCTTTCCTAGCCTTTTATAGGTGTCCCTAATCCATGTTAATGTTATTTTTGTTAGTGAAGTTTTGCTGCGGTTACTGAAGTTTGCAGAACAGCTCTCCTATTCAAAATAGCTAGCCAGAAATATTTAAATAAATAAGGGGCCTCTGAAGGACTGACTGATCCACCTAAATCATTAATTCAATAAAAAGAAATGTTTTATCTTGTTGGGTTTATCAGACATATACCATAATCAGAGAGCGTTTGTATGATATCACAGCCCATGCTGACAAAATCCAACCTCCCTGACTATGTGGTATTGGGTAAGTAGTACCTGCTATTGTGCCATATATTATATGAACATATCATCCTGTTTTTCCTCTTGTAGGGGTATCCTGAATTAAACATTTCAGAGTTCAGTACTAATGAAACTTGAGAAAATAACTGTATAACATGATGGCCCTTGAGGTTGGATGAGTGGTTCCCAAATCCCAGTCACATGCCTCTAAAAGTATCAACCACCTTTTGGGTAGACAGGAGTGAACTGCTAGGAATGGACACTATATTTAACCAGAGAGCAATACCTTTATCCAAACTGAGATGAACCCTCAGCCTGTACAATGGGTGATTCCAGAAAGTGACTCTTAAAGGGAGTTACAAGGATACCTTCCCCAGAAACAGGACAATATGCCCAGTTTCCAATGCCTAAACATATAGATTAAAAGAAAAGGAGTACTTGTGGCACCTTAGAGACTAACAAATTTATTAGAGCATAAGCTTTCGTGAGCTACAGCTCACTAGTGAGCTGTAGCTCACGAAAGCTTATGCTCTAATAAATTTGTTAGTCTCTAAGGTGCCACAAGTACTCCTTTTCTTTTTGCGAATACAGACTAACACGGCTGCTACTCTGAAACCTGTCATATAGATTAAAGCTCTCTGAGCCAATTAAGAGTCTAAACAGCCCAACACTCAGTCCTGGATGAAGGTACCTTCTAATCATTTTCTCTGATGCATTTTGATGCTCTGAGGAGAGGTGTGAGCTCACTGTGATGTTCTTGCTGCATAGGCTGACTTTGATCCCATTGCTGCTTGGTTGGTCTCTTCTGCATTCTGTTGTTCTCTATTCTGTTGGCTGAACACCTTCACCACTGCAGGGTTCTCTGTTCTCCTGCTCCTCTTCCCTCCCACCATAAAGCTAATATAGCTTCTTTTACAGCCTCCCAGCCTGAGGCAGCTGATTAGTTCAGAGTCAACCAGGTAACCAAAAGACAAGTCCCAGTCATTGTTTTGGAGTGATATCCCTGCACCGCACTCTACCCACTACCCCTGACTAATCAACCACCTGTCTTTGTTCCTAAGTGACATTCCTCCCCCTCCCCCCACCCACCAAAAGTCAGGCAGTGTGTTAGACAACCTCTTGCCCTTGCCCTCCCCCCCACAATAGGAGCAGATGCAGAACTAACTAAGAAGAGGGTGACCTCCTTACCCCAGTGAATTAGGGCTTTGAGAAGAAGGGCTCTACAATTTAGGCAAAAGTGTAGGCAGGTAGTATGCAAGCCTCTCTCTCATACTTCTCTGCCAGCGCACCTCAATCCTGACGAGCAGCACTATGTATTATTCCAATTAAGTGTCTCTCTTGAACACAGAATAATATGTCAAATTTCTCAGTGTTTATGTGTAGAAATTGGACAGGCACATGGTGCCAACTTGCCTTAAATCATCTGTTAAGTAGATGCTCACACACATGCCTCAGTATTGGTCATCTTCCAATCATTCTTACTCTTCCAATCTGAATTTACAGAGGAAGATTGAGAAGAGTTTGATACAATAACTTTCAGAGATTTCCTTGATCTTTTTCAGTGTGACTTTTGGCTTTAGGGTGTTACTGAGACTAATAGTCACACTGTTTGATAATCACTAAGTGACAAATTATTTTAAGGAGTTCACTTTAATTCTTTCACATGTTAGCAGCTTTTTATATCAATGGCCTGACCCAAAAGAAACTAGACTGATAAAAAAAAGATAGCGCAGCTACTTACAGGAAAAATACTGTAAATGAGTAGAACTGGGCAACAATTTTTATTATATATATACATATACACACACACACACACACACACACACACACACACAGAGATATTCAGCAGATTCCCCCACTGTTTTCCCTCTTGTTGCTCTAATGATGCTATTGTAATTTTCCACTCCATTGCCAACATCTAGTCCTTCATTAAGGTAACCTTTTTTATTCCTACCTATTGTTTTTTTGTCACCTACCACCTTTGAACCTAGTTGAAAGCCCTCCTCATTAGATTGGACCCCATCTTTTCCCAGCAGTCCTCCTTTCCAAAACAGAATCCCATCATCAAGCACGCCAAAGAAATCTGCAATGTTCCATATAAATTCAGTTCTAAAGTTCCATGTCATCTGATTTATTTTCTTTTACTGGAATTATGTTTGTAACAGCTGGGCACCATGTCCAGGTAATTCTAAGCACCTGTTGCCAGCATGGACCCATTGGTACGTTTGTGAGCAGGGACTGAAGCCCCCTATCAACATTTCTGTGACACTGGCACTGCAGGGTTAGTGACCTTAAATTGGTTACTCTTCCTCTTACAGACTAGAGCACCCTTTATGCCAACAGCAACTGTAGCCCCTCAATCAGAGACCAACTCCAGTTAAAGATGCAGATATATAAAACTGAAGAAAGATGAGAGACAGGAAAAAAACCCACAAGCAACGTCACGAGAGGGGTCTTTTATAGATCACCAAATTAGAATGTGGTAGTGGATGAGGCATTTCTACAACAAAACAGAGAGATCCAAAACAGAAGATCTGGTAGTAATGGTGGATTTCAACTACACAGGCATCTGCTGGAAATGTAAAATGGCAAAACAAAATGTCCTATAAGTTCTTGGAATGTATGGGGGGGCAACAGATGGAGGAAGTAATCAGGGGGACAGCCATTATAGACTTGATTCTAACAGGGAGGAATTCATTGCAAATCTGAAGATTGATGGCAATTTGGGTGAAAGTGATCATGAAATGATGATTTTATGATTCTAAGGAAAGAAAAGAGTGAAAGCAGCAGAATAAGGACCATGGACTTGAAAAAAAAAAAAAAGAAGCAGACTAACAATCTCAGGGAACTGGGTAAGGTCCTATTAGGGATGTAAAAGTTTAACCAGTTTTCCACCCCATCGATAAGCTTGATGCCCATCAGTTCCAGTTAATGATCACACTCCGCTGCTCCCACCCGTGCTGTTGGCCCCGTGCATGGGGCTCTGCTGCTGTTGTGCCTGGGGCTCTGCTTCTGCCCCTGGATGCTGGCAGCAGCAGAGCCCCAGGTGCAGGGCCGGCAGCTGGGACCCTGGGCGTGGGGGGGCAGCCGGGACAGGGCATAGCGAGGACCCTGGGTACACTGGGGGGGAGGGGCAGCCGGGATCCTGGGCATGCAGGGGGTGGGGCAGCGGGGATTCCAGGCACTCAGGGGGAAGTAGAGCCCTACGTAAAATGCGGGGAGGGGGGGCCTGCAGTACCCATGCACCACTAATTCCCCATTAAATGTTTAACCTATTGAAATTCAATCGGTTAAACAGTTACTTTTTTTACCCTCTATTTACATCTTTAGGTCCTATAGGAAAAAAAATCTAAGGGCTTGTCTACACTTGCAAGTTTTGTTGCCAAAAACTGGCTTTTGGCAACAAAACAGTGATAGTATACAAACTGCAAGGTCACTTTTTTAGGAAAAAAGTTTTGGCGACAAAAAACTTTCACCCCTGCGAGAGACTGTGTCTTTTCCCCTCCCTTTATTGTTGACAAACAGCCAGTTTTTGGCAACAAAACTTGCAAGTATAGACAAGCCCTTAGATTTTCTTCCCATAGGACCTAAAGATGTAAATAGAGGGTAAAAATAGAGGGTAGACACCACAGGGTTTTTTTTTCGATTTTATTGGTCTCCAGAAAATATCCCAATAATTTTCATGCTGCCACTCTGGTCAGTGGTTTGAACTCCACTGCCCTGCAGCCAACCCGCCCCTCCCCCTTACAAGCCCTGAGAATTTTAAATATCATTTCCTACTTGCTGGCTTCCCAGAGTAGCTTTCCAGGTGGCTTCCCAGGTCAGCATGGCTGGCTATCGCACCAAACGCGCTCCCGCTTGGACCACTGCCGAGTTGTTGGATGTGATCAGTATATGGGGAGAGAAGCCTGTTCAGTCACAGCTGCAAGTGACCAGTAGGAATCGGGACATATTTGGGCAAATTTCTCAAGGCTTGTACGAAAAGTCCTATGATCGAGACACGCAGCAGTGTAGAGCGAAGATAAAAGAGCTGAGGCAGGTGTACCATAAGGTGTGGGAGGTGAACCATCACTCCGGTGGTACACTTAAGACCTGCCGCTTCTATAAGGAACTGAATGCTATCCTCGGTGGAGACCCCACCTCACTTGCTGATTGCCCTGTGGATACTTTGCATGCAGCTGAAAGAGGGGGTAACCCAGAGGCTGAAATTGTGGATGAAGAAGTCAAGCTAGAAGAGGATGTGGTGCTCCCAGTGGGGTCGTCCTGTGGGGCAAGCAGCCAGGAACTTTTCTCCATTCCAGAAGTGCTCAACGGGGAGCAGGAAACAGATGAGATCCCAGGTAAGTTGATGTGGCTTGGATAGGGAACAGAAAAGTGGGAGGCAGGTAGTGTTTTCTGTGAGCTGGACCTTGCCCTGTGTAGCTAATCTGCATGGCCAAGCAAGGTGCCGATGGACATCAAGACCTGAAGGGAATCCTCCAGAGAGGCTCTGGAAAGTTTCCAAGAGGTACTTGTTAATCCTCAGCCACAGATTCCAAGGGCTTGCAGCCTTATTAGTTCCCCAATTGTAAGAAACTGTACCGTGCCATTTAGCAATCACTGGACCTGGGACCAAAGCGGCACATAGCTGAGCTGCATATAGACTGGGGTGAAAGCCGCAAGCATTCAGCTGTTGAGCCCTGGTTTCTCTGGTCACCCTCGGGAGCAAGATGTCAGCCAGCAGGTTGGCCGCCTGTGAAAAATGTGTGGGATAATTTTAAAGTGAGTTCCCTGCAAAGCTGCCCTGCAAGCCGTGACCTTTTTGTCCACACTGTCACAAAGTTCCTCCTCTGCCTTGGTGGGTCCTGCACTTATTGGCGGATTTGCTCACCTCAGACATTCATGGCAGCCCTCAGTTTGGCCACTTTTGTGGCTCAAATCTGCCGTTCACTCAGTTAGCCTCATCACTGGCCAGCAAGGGGAAAAGGAAGAAGAACAATCCCCACGGTCTCTGCTGATCCACCTAGTGGATTGGGGAACAGGCCAGAGACCCCTCTGGTGGAACCCACAGTCCAGGTCAACTCCTCCAGTATCAAATAGGGAGTTGGGGGAATGTAGGGATGGGGGAACTGGGTCCCACTCTCTACTCTGGGTTCCAGCCCAGGGCCCTGTGGATTGCAGTTGTCTACAATAGCTCCTGTAACAGCTGCGTGACAGCTACAACTCTCTGGGCTACTTCCCCATGGCCTCCTCCCAACACCTTCTTTATTCTCACCACAGGACCTTCCTCCTGATGTCTGATAATGCTTGTACTTTTCAGTCTTCCAGTAGTACGCCTTCTCACTCTTCAACCTTCTTCAACCTCTTGTTCCCTGCTCCTCGCATGCACACCGCAAACTGAAGTGAGCTCCTTTTTAAACCCAGGTGCCCTGATTAGCCTGCCTGTCTTAATTGATTCTGGCAGCTTCTTGATTGTCTGCAGATGTTCTAATCAGCCTGTCTGCCTTAATTGTTTCCAGAAAGTTCCTGATTGTTCTGGAACCTTCCTGGTTACCTTACCCACAGGTAAGGGACCTACTTAACCTGGGGCTAATATATCTGCCTTCTATCACTCTCCTGTAGCCATCTGGCCTGACCCTGTCATGATACGCACAACCTCCTTCCCCCCACTTCCGAAACTCACCATGATTGGGGTGCTCGCGGAGCTGTGCCCCTGCCTAGAGTCTCAGAGAAAAAGTGATTTCTACTAGCAAAATGCCCTTTTTACTAAAATGTTTCAATTGTTTTCTGGAATGTAACAATCCCTTTTCTGTTCAGCACAGACATTGAAGAACACATCACACACACCCACAGACCAGCTTCAGCAGATAAAAAAACCTAGGTGCAGCAAGAAGACATGTTTCACAACGTGCTACAGCATGATGAGAGATTTTCCATTCCCTGGTCTGAGTGCTAGGAAGCCGAAAGGCAGGACAGAAAAGAGAATGCTGCTTTTGCTAGGAAAGCAACAAAGCAAATGATAAAAGTTATGAGGATCAGACAGAGATGCTCAAATCTTTGATAAAGCTGCAGACTGAGCAGATCTGAGCACCTGCAACACCATGGAGAAGTATCCCTTCCTACTGATGTATTCAGAGGCAAGATGGTCTGGCACTAAAATTGGAATGTGTGTGCCATCAATTGCCCCACCACAGTTAGGGAAATCCATCTCTGCAAAGCCATCCATTATTTCATGCACATTTCCCAGAGTCACGGTCCTATGCAGCAGAATGTGATTTATTGCCCTGCACACTTGAAGTAATACAGCCCCAACAGTGGACTTTCCTACACCAAATTGATTTGCGACTGACTGGTAGCAGTCTAGATTCACCAGCTTCCACACAGCGATTGCAACATGCTTCTCTGCCAGAAGGACAGTTCTCAATCTGGTGTCCTTGCGCCACACGTCGGGGGACAGCTCAGCACATTGCTCCATGAAGGTTGCTTTACGCATCCTAATGTTCTATACCCACTGGTCGTCATCCCACACCTGCATGACAATGCAAGCCAACCAATGAGTGCTTGTTTTCCTAGCCCAAAAGCGACGCTCTACCATATGCAGCTGTCCTGTGAACGCACAAAGCAATGATAAAGTTGCTGCCATCAATATTACACTCGGGTGCCTGTGATTCATCCTCTGCTAACTTTGCAAGTAACTCTGTGAATAACTGTGCTGCCATGCACAATGTTGTCACAACAGCTAACAGCGCATAGGAGAGAAGTGTGGGATCCATCCTCTCTCACTGCAGATGCTTGTGTGCACTACAAAAGAATGACAGTTGGAAAAACATTGCAAAAGAAAGCCAGAGACCTTTGGAGAGGTGGGACACAAAGTGGTGCATGACAGTACATTTTGCACATCCCAGGATGAATTGCGCTCTGTTTCCACATTCCCACAACACCTAGTGATGGATGTTGTCACCAGGAACTGTGGGATACATACCTACTGTCCATTGCTCTCACTGTCGACAAAGGTGCCCCAAACGTAGACACAATCTGTTGACAGAGGGAGCAAATGTAGACTTGCTTTGGTGACTTTGCTTTTGTCGCTTTTTCCTTGGCAACATTAGTTTCATCAAAAAAAACTTTCCAGTGTAGACAAGCCATGAGAGCTGGCAATTTCTCAAACAGAGAATATTAAAGGCACAATGTCAAACTATCCCGATGAGACAAAAAGACAGGAAGAATAGCAAGAGACCAATATGGTTTCATCAGGAGCTCTTTAATGATCTGAAAATCAAAAAGGAATCCACAAACAGGGGAAACACAGACAAATAGCTAAGGACAAGTACAAAAGAATAGCACAAGCACGTAGGGCAGTAGTGAGCAACCTACACCCTGTGGGTGGCCCATCAGGATAATCTGATAGCGGGCCATGAGACATTTTGCTGACATTGACCATCTGCAGGCACGGCCCCCCGCAGCTGCCAGTGGCCACAGTTCTCTGTTCCCGGCCAATGGGAGCTATGGGAAGTGGTGGCCAGCATGTCCCGGCAGCCCACTGCTTCCCGTAGCTCCCACTGGTTGGGAACAGCAAACGCAGTCACTGGGAGCTGCAGGGGGAGGGGTGGGGAGGGAGGGGGCGTGCTGCAGACAGTCAATGTCAGCAAAATGTTTCACAGCCCGCAATCAGATTACCCTGACGGGCTGCAGGTTTTCCACCACAGCTTTAGGAACAAAATCAGAAACCTTAAGGCACGAAATGTGTTACATCTACCAAAGGACATAAAAAGCACTAAAAAAAAAAAAGGTTCTATAAATGCATTAGGAGCAAGACAAAGATAAAGGCATGTGTAGGTCCACTACTTAGCAGGGAAGGAGAGCTAATAAGAGATCACATCAAGAAGTCTGAGGTGTTTAGTGCCTATTTTCCTTTAGTCATCACTAAGATGTTAATTGTGATCAGACATTTAAAATTAATATTAACAATGGGGATGGAACACAAGCCAGAACAGATTAAAGAATATTTAAATAAATTAGATGTATTTAAATTGGCAGGACCTGATTAAATCCATCCTAAGGTACTTACGGAACCGGCTGAAGCAGTTAGCAATTATCTCTGAGAACCTGTGGAGAACATGTAATATCCCACTGACTGGAGAAGGGCAAACAGAGTATCTATCTTTTAAAAGGGAAATAAAGAGGAGTCAGGGAACTTATTCGGGTCAGATGCCACCAGAAGAAGGCTGATTTTCTTTTTTGGTGGTTCAGGTTCTGAAGTTTCCACATCAGGGAACTATAGACCAGTCAGCCTAAATTCAATACCCGGAAGATATTGAAACAGATTATTAAATGTTCAATTTTTAAGCAACTAGAGAATAATAAAGTTTTTAGTAGTGTCATAGATTTGTAAAGAATATATCATGCCAAACCAATCCAATTTCTTTTTTTTTTAAAGGGTTACTGGCCTATTGGATGGGGGAAAGCTGCAGACATGACATATCTTGATTTTAGTAAGGCTTTCGACACAGCCCCATAGGACATTCTCATAAACTAGTGAAATCTCGCGTAGATGAAATTACTGTAGGTTGGGTGCAAAACAGGTTGCAAGACTGTACTCAAAGAGTACAACAGTTTGCTCTCAAACTGGGGTGACATATCTAGTGGGGTACTGCAGGGCTCTGACATGGGTCTGGCACTATTCAATATTTTCATTAATGACTTGAATAATGAACTGGAGAGTATGCTAATGAAATATGCAGATCGCACCAAGTTCTGAGGGGTGGCAAGCAATTTTGAAGGACAGGATTGGAATTCCAAACAACCTTGACAAACTGTTGCATTGGTCTGAAAAAAAAACAAGATTAAATTCAATAAAGACAAGTACAAAGTACTACATTTAGGAAGGAAAAAAATCAAATGCACAGCTATAAAATGGGGAATAATTGGCAAAGTGATAATACTGCTGAAAAGGATCTGGAGTTCTAGTGTATTGACTATGAACCAACAATGTGATACAGTTGCAATAAAGGCTAATATCATTTTAGGGTGGATTAACATGAGTGTTGTATGGAAGACATGGGAGATAACTGTCCTGCTGTAATCAACACTGGTGAGGCCTCAGATGGAATACTGAAAGGGTGGCCACATGCGGCTCCTTGTATAGGTATCGACTCCGGGGCTGAAGCTACAGGCGCCAACTTTCCAATGTGCCATGTGGTGCTCATTGCTCAACCCCGGCTCTGCCACAGGCCCTGCCCCCACTCCACTCCTTCCTGTCCCCTCTCCTGAGCCTGCCATGCCCTCACTCCTCCTTCCCCCCCCCCCAAGCTTCCTGCATGCCAGGAAACAGCTGATCGGGAGGTGCGAGGATGCGCTGATCTGTGGTGGGTGGGAGGCGCTGGGAGCGGAGTGCAGGGGCTGCTGATGTATTGCTGTGGCTCTTTGGTAATGTACATTGGTAAATTCTATCTCCTCTTCAGGCTCAGGTTGCCCACCCCTGGAGTACTGTGTCAGTTCTGGATGCCACACTAAGAAAGATGTGGATAAATTGGAGAGAGTCCAGAGGAGAGTAACAAATGATGGAAGGTTTAGAAAAATGGACCTATTAGGAAAGGTTATAAAAACTGGGTATGTTTAGTCTTAAGAAAAAAAGACCAAGTGGGGACCTGTAGCAGCATTCAAATTTATTAAGGTCTGTCATAAAGAGGACCATGATCAACTGTTCTCACTGAAGGTAAGACAAGAAGCATTGGGCTTAATCGTCAGTAAGGGAGATCTAGGTTAGATATTAAGAAAAACCTTCTAACTATAAGGGTACTTAAGCACAGGTATAGGTTTCCAAGAGAATTTGTAGAATTGTTTGTAGAATTCCTGACATTGGAGTTGTTAAGAACAGGTTAGACAGAGTAGGTGGGTCTAAATATACCTAGATGATACCTGATTGGTATTTTGGATCTGCCTCGGCTCAGGGAGCTGAACTAGATGACCACTCAAGGTCCCTCAAGCCCTACATTTCTCTGATTTTATAAAATTAATCTAAGAGCCTGATCATACAAATCTTTGGTGGGAGTTCCACACACAGAAATCAATATTAGTTCAGTGCATGGAGGACTTGCAGGATTGAGCCCCTGGTCATTTAGTCCCTCCATGTTAACTTTTCCACACTGAGAAAGAATGGTTACTTACCTTACAATAACTCTGGTTTCTCAGGATATTTTTTCCACATGGGTCCCACTCTAGGTGAGCATGTTCCCTACTTGCACCCTGTATGTGCTCGTGGCCCCCATGGGGACCTAAAAGGTGGAGTGGGAACAAAAGCCTCAGTTCCTTTGCTAATATAAGAAAAGGAGTACTTGTGGCACCTTAGAGACTAATGCTCAAATAAATTTGCTAGTCTCTAAGGTGCCACAAGTACTCTTTCTTTTTGCGAATACAGACTAACACGGCTGCTACTCTGAAACCTGTCATTTTGCTAATATAGTATCCCAAAGCAAAAGGACTCTGCAGTACCAGAAAGGATGGCAGGTTATGGAACATATGTGGACAAAACATCTCAAAGAGCCACAGTCACTGTATGGTCAGTAACCATCTCTCTTGTTCAAGTATTTACTGACATAGATACACTCCATACATCTATCTGGCTATCAGTTATTGCCCTAAGGTGGTAGATGCCAGGAATCCTGGTTAAATAAAGACTGCCCTATTAACCAGGGCACCAGACTCAGCAGCTGCAACAAATGGGTAGTGCTGAATAAAAGTACACACTGAGCTCCAAGTGTCTGCACTGCATATTTCTGATATAAGGATGTTTCACAAACATGCCAAGTAGGTCACTTGGGCCCTAGTGGAGTGTGCTCTAATATGAAAGGATGGAGCTAATTTATTTAATTCACTGGAGATCTCAGTACAAATCTGATACCCATTTGGAGAGTCTCAGTAGTTTTGCAGAAACATTCCTGTTTGAATCAGAATATTTTGTATCTTGCAGAGCAGCTTCAGGCTATCAGATATAGAGAAGAGAGGTCTGGGTGTAGGACCAGGGTTGTGAAAACAATGTCCAGGAGATCTGAAAGAGTGATGGGTGGATATGTTAATAGTTGCATCAGTTGTGAATACCTAGAACTGATGTACCCATGCACAAAGCAAGACTTTGTCCTGCCTTACTGTTCTGAGAATTAATGGCAGAAAAGCATCCATCAGCCCTCTGTTTCACTGGATTAGGAATGCATCTGAAAGGGAACCTGGGTTTATGTCTCTTCCGGAGCAAAATGCCTGACACTTCTTGTTCAAACTGGTGGCAAACAGGCCTGTGGAAAGAAGACTCCATTTGAGGATGACTTGATAGAAGACTGAATCTTTGAAAGTCCATTTGTGACTCAGAAAGCACTTCCTGCCGAGTTGGTCTGCTGTTTGTTCTGAATACCTGTTCAGTATAGAGGAATAAGACTGATCTGGTGATGTATGCACAGTCCCCTAGATGAATTGCCTCTTGACAGAGAAGGGATGATCTAGCTGCACCCTATTTATTAAATGAAGTGAAATAAAGTTACTTCTTCAGAACATCATAACTCCAAAGATCAATGTCCATTACTGAACTTTATACCAGTTTTACTTTTACTCCTTTTAATTTTTCTTAATATACTTATCTCCTGCATTTTTCTAATTAATTTTCTTTTCAGTACAGGTGAAAATTACTAGCTTTACATCACTTAAGACTTACGTCCTCTATTTAACCATAGAACTGTTACAGTATTTCTAGCAATAGTGCAGGTTTCCCTTCCCAATATAGCCCTGCAAATGAATCTCAATCCTGTTATGGGGGGGTCACCTCTGTAACTGAAAGTCATTCATTTGCATGTTGCATTCATTCCTAGATTTATCTGCTACAACCACCAACAAATGGGACAATCAGCACCAAGTGTGACAGTTTTCCAGTGATGTGGGCACCTGCCTGGTAGGAACTAAACCCCTGTCAAGTCTCATCTCCACCCCCAAACTTATGTTTAAAAATCAATATGATTTATTTTGGTTTACTTCTTAATTTGTTATTATCATTGCTGATGATATAGAAAATTCTGGCAATAGGGTTTGTTTGTTAACTTGTGCTCCCTCTGCTAGCCACTTTTCTATAGTAGCAGAACGAAACTACGGTCATGAAGTACCATTATAGGCCACAGAGGAAGAGGGCCCAGTGACCTCCACAATATTACTCCTGCCTGTTTCAGTCCCTACAGGGAGTTCTGTATGTTTAAGGATGGGGGAGGTTATAGGATTCACATTGTTACCGCTGCCCAACAAAATAGGGAATCTGCACAAAAGATAATATAGCCTATATAAAGTATAGTTTTCTTGCAGGGCCTCTTCACATTATGGAAATCCCTCTCTCCCTTTCTAGGGAGATTGTAGGGTCAGCTACAGAATGGGATGAGGAACAGATATCCGTGAAGATAGATGAGAGGCAAAGGACCACCAGTGAATCCCATGACATTCACGGAATCTTCATACATTGAGGATTTGAGGGTCAAACCTCCTATTTCATGTTTGGGGGAAGGAAGAGTGGGAGGGTGAAGGTGAAAGGGACAAACCTCTTTCCCTCATGAAAGAATTCAGAGGAATCTCTCATAGGTTGTCTTCACTGCAAAATTTTATCATGTCCAAACCTGGTTGTACTGAATCAGGTTAGCTGATACAATACTGACCACAATTTTGAATTTAGCATTGACCAGACAAATCGCTAGCATGATTTGTCCTGGTCTACACTGACTGCTACGTCACAGTCAGCCTCTTGTCAATTATCAGACTTTTCACAACTGTGTTCAGACATGGTAAAATTTTGTGCTATAGAGCACCTCCTAGAGGGGAAGAACCTGGCAGAGATTTCATTCCCAGTGTCAACGCAACTACCCTCCCTCACAGCCCTTTTTACTTTGTTGTTATTGTGGTTTCTTAATTTTTCTAAATTAGATTGGTGGATTTAAAACAAAAATATTTATAATCCACAGACCGTTACCCCAGATTGTGAAAATGTTATGGTAGGTCAAATTTGGTGCACAGACTATTTGAATAGTGTCCCTTTAAAGAAATAGTTACAAAAGGAAAAACAGTATAAATAAGTTTATTTGAGAACAGGAAGGGAATTCAGTTGGAATTTGACTTGGGAAGCACGTATTAGGGAGCAATATGCTTTAGCTAGTAGGTTTTTTATATTTCTGATGTAAACTTAAAAAAATTTCTGCAATTGCATAAGTAGCAACATCTGGTTTTGTGAGGCAAGAAGGGCACTTTTGGGCTGAGATCATGGATGAGGGGAAAAGGAAACAGACTGAAAACTACCAGGGCTTTTAAAAATAAAAAAATACATTAAAATTCAAGAAAATCTCCTGAAACTTACCTTTTTGGAGATATGACAAAAAGCAAAAGAACATCGGGAAATTAAAAAACAAAAAAACCCACCACACCAGCAACACTTCTTATAATAAAACAGAGATACAGCACAGGAGGGTTTTTACAGATAAAATTAAAATTGTTACTAACAATTAAAAATCTAATTTTTCCCATGTCTTCACTTTGCTTATTTTTAACATTTCATTCAGTGTGGACAACATTAATTATTAAGAGCTTTTCTGCTTGAAGAAAAAAGGCCAGAGTAGTTAGTGCACACTTGCTACTCAGCATTAATGCACCATGTATTAATACAAAGTAGTTAGTGTACTTTAAATTCACACTATCTTACTCCACACTAACTTCTGCATATAAATAAGTTCTTAGTTTCTTTAAATAGTTTGCTTCTCTTTTCTAGTGGTCATTCTGAAAAATGGTGTTTGGAGTCACAAAATTAGTAAGAAATATCTACATTTTAGATTATTCTTTCAGCTTCATGAAAAAGGTTTCTATTCATATTATGTTCAGTAAAACTGGTATATATTATACTACACAGAAATTTTGCCCTTGCAACCTAAAATATTTTATTTATATCTTTGTGATATATAATGAGCATGTTCAAATGTAAAATATATTCCAATAGGAGCTCTTCTTATATCAATTAAATTGTCAACTATGTTGTGATTATATGAATAATGGAGAGAAAGGATACCAGTTTTCAGATCTTGCAGTCTTGGTATTCAGAAAAATTCCTGTTTTGATTTGTAAACTAAGCAGTAGAATACATAAAATACTTAGGAAAACAGACTAGAATTCATTAATGTGGGGGAAAGAGAGTGAACGAATCCAGGATTCATAAGAACAGATATGAGTGAGAGGAAGAGCCCAGAATTTATTTGTATGGGTGTTTGTACGTAGGGGGTGATGGTGTCAGATTTTAATAGTGCATGGAGCCAGGAAGAGTTGACTTATGGGTGTATGAAGATGTGATAATCTTCAGTAACAAATGCTGGCTTGGAAAATTGATCAATATGCAGGGCATTTTGAACAACAACAAAAACAAAGGAGAACAAACTGGTATGTCAAGGCCCACTTATACATGAGAGTTTGGGATAAAATTCTGAGCCATACATAGCACAGTAAGAGGGCGTTACTGGGTTACAGATTGTTGTAATAAACCATAAATCCAGAGTGTCTGGTAAGTCCATGATTTTTAGTGTCTACCAGAGTAATGAATTTAAGCTCCCAAGCTCATCTTTTGAAAGTATTGTGCAGGTTTCCTTTGAGGATGAGGACTGATAGCTCAGATATAGAGCAATCTCTTTGTGAAAAGCATTCACCCACTGCTGATAAAGTGTTGTCATCTTTTATCACACTGTGAGAGTTTGAGAGCATAGTGATTGTCTGGTTTCACCCACATAGTTATTGGGGCTTTTAGTGCCCTGGATGAGGTATACCATATGCATGTGAAGGATCCATGGAGCTTGACAGGTGGCCAGTAGTTATCTTTCAAAGCCAATAGTTCTAGATTGCCATCTCATTGGCTTCCCTGAGGTAGTCTTTCAATGAAGTATCAAGTAATCCTGGGTAATCCATTCTAGACAGCCACTTTACAATAGGCTGCCCCCAAGCAAGTTTAGACATGTTTAACAAGTCTTAAATTGACACAGACATATCCCACTTTGTCATATAGCCAGATTTCGATCCCAGGCAAAATAACGGAGCTAATACTTTCTTTTAATTCTTTATTAATGAAGTCCTTGTAACATAATTAATGTCAATCTAAATGGGTTTATGGAAAACTAGATATCAAACTAATGTGATATTTTTCATGAGATTACAAGGTTGGTTGATAAAGATAATAATATTAATGTAGTAGACGTCGGTAAGGCATTTAACTTGGTACTGCACAAAGAGGACAATCATTATGAGAGTGATCTGGATCACTTGGTAATCTGGGTGCAAGACAACAAAATGCATTTCAATGTAGCCAAATGTAAAGTTATACATCTAGGAACAAAGAATGAAAGCAGTACTTACAGGATAGGGAACTCGATCCTAGGAAGCCGTGTCTCTAAAAAAAGACGTGGAGGTCATGGTGGATATTCAGCTGAACATGCGCTTGCAGTGTGATGCTATGGCTAAAGGACTAATGTTATTTCTAGGTGTATACATAGGGGAATATCAAATAGGAATAAGAAGATTGTATTACCTTTGCATTTGGTACTGGTGCAACTGTTACTGGAATATTGTGTCAAGTTCTGGTATCCACAGTTCAAGCAGTATGTTGATAAATTCAACAGAGTTCATAAAAGCCACAAGAATGAATAAAGGATTGGAAAACATGCCTTACAGGGAGAGATTCAAGGAGCTCAATTCTATCTAGATCAAAGAGAAGGATAAGGAACAAATTGATCAGTCTGTAAGTACCTAGATGCGGAAAATAAATTTGATAATAGAGAGCTCTTTAGTCGAGCAGACAAAGATATAACAAGATCTGATGGTCAAAAGCTGAAGCTAGACAAATTGAAACTAAAAATAAGGCACAACTTTTTTTAATAATGAGGGTAATTTATCACTGGAACAACCTACCAACGGTTGTGGTGGATTCTCCATTACAGGAAATGTTAAAAATCAAGATTGAATAAAAATCTGTTCTAGTTCAACCACAGTTATTAGGCATGAAGCAGGAATTAAATTAAAAGAAGTTTTATGGTCTGTGTTATGTAGGATGTCCAATTAGATAATCACAATGCCCCTTCTGGCCTTAAAATCTATGAATTACCGCAAAAGAGAAATCAAATAAAGGACAACCACCCAAACAGCATATTAATTATCAAAGATGTAAAAAAGAAAAACAACCCTCACTATTCCAAGCTAAAAAGTACATTGATTTTTTTTTTTTAAAATAGCTGCTGGAAAGCTGATAAGTCCTCTTTTTGTTATTACTAAATTACATTACTAGATGAGTCATTACACAAAGTAAAACTATTTCCCCATGGTATTTCTCCCTCCCACCCCACCCCCCACTGTTCCTCTGATATTCTTGTTAACTGCTGGAATTAGCCTACCTGCTTGTCACCATGAAAGGTTTTCCTCCTTTCCCCCCCCTGCTGTTGGTGATGGCTTATCTTAAGTGATCACTCTCCTTACAGTGTGTATGATAAACCCATTGTTTCATGTTCTCTGTGTGTGTGTATATAAATCTCTCCTCTGTTTTTTCCACCAAATGCATCCAATGAAGTGAGCTGTAGCTCACGAAAGCTTATGCTCTAATAAATTTGTTAGTCTCTAAGGTGCCACAAGTACTCCTTTTCTTTTTGCGAATACAGACTAACACGGCTGCTACTCTGAAACCTGTGATTATGCAAGGCACTGAATTTAGCCGTATAGAGTGGAAATCTGTCAACTTCATGAAAAAACTCGCACAGATACAGACAGACATCATCTTCCTCTCCAAATGCAAACAGATGGACATCATACCGAAAGGACTGAAGGTAAAAAATCCATTACAATCTACATACCACACAGACTATGCTGACAGCTTGTGCCACACACTCTCAAGGAAACTGCGGAACCACCTGATCAACATCCTCTACAGCAAACAGGGAAAGATTAAGAATGAGCTCTCAAAACTGGATACTCTCATAAAGAACCAACCTTCCACACAAACTTCCTCGTGGCTGGACTTTACAAAAACTAGACAAGCCATTAACAACACACACTTTGCTTCTCTACAAAAGAAAAAGGACACTAAGCTATCTAAACTACTATATGCCACAAGGGGCCACAACAATGGTTCCCGTAACCCACCCAGCAATATTGTTAATCTATCCAACTATACTCTTAACCCAGCGGAAGAATCTGTCCTATCTCGGGGCCTCTCCTTTTGCCCCTCCACCCCCACGAACATGATACAGTTCTGTGGTGACCTAGAATCCTATTTTCGACGTCTCAGACTCAAGGAATATTTCCAACACACCTCTGACCAACATATTAACCCACAGAGACCTTCCTGCCAACACTACAAAAAGAAGGATTCTGGGTGGACTCCTCCTGAAGGTCGAAACAGCAGCCTGGATTTCTACATAGACTGCTTCCGCCGACGTGCACTAGCTGAAATTGTGGAAAAGCAGCATCGCTTACCCCATAACCTCAGCCATGCAGAACACAGTGCCATCCACAGCCTCAGAAACAACTCTGACATCATAATCAAAAAGGCTGACAAAGGAGGTGCTGTCGTCATCATGAATAGGTCAGAGTATGAACAAGAGGCTACTAGGCAGCTCTCCAACACCACTTTCTACAAGCCATTACCCTCTGATCCCACTGAGAGTTACCAAAAGAAACTACAGCATTTGCTCAAGAAACTCCCTGAAAAAGCACAAGAACAAATCCGCACAGACACACCCCTGGAGCCAGGACCTGGGGTATTCTATCTGCTACCCAAGATCCATAAACCTGGAAATCCTGGACGCCCCATCATCTCAGGCATTGGTACCCTGACAGCAGGATTGTCTGGCTATGTAGACTCCCTCCTCAGGCCCTTCGTTACCAGCACTCCCAGCTATCTTCGAGACACCACCGATTTCCTGAGGAAACTACAGTCCATTGGTGATCTTCCTAAAAACACCATCCTAGCCACTATGGATGTAGAAGCCCTCTACACCAACATTCCACACAAAGATGGACTACAAGCCGTCAGGAACAGTATCCCCGATACTGTCACGGCTAACCTGGTGGCAGAACTTTGTGACTTTGTCCTGACCCATAACTATTTCACATTTGGTGACAATGTATACCTTCAAATCAGCGGCACTGCGATGGGTACCCGCATGGCCCCACAGTATGCCAACATTTTTATGGCTGACTTAGAACAACGCTTCCTCAGCTCTCGTTCCCTAATGCCCCTACTCTACTTGCGCTACATTGATGACATCTTCATCATCTGGACCCATGGAAAAGAAGCTCTTGAGGAATTCCACCATGATTTCAACAATTTCCATCCCACCATCAACCTCAGCCTGGACCAGTCCACACAAGAGATCCACTTCCTGGACACTACGGTGCTAATAAGCGATGGTCACATAAACACCACCCTATATCGGAAACCTACTGACCGCTATTCCTACCTACATGCCTCTAGCTTTCATCCAGATCATACCACTCGATCCATTGTCTACAGCCAAGCGCTACGATATAACCGCATTTGCTCCAACCCCTCAGACAGAGACAAACACCTACAAGATCTCTATCATGCATTCCTACAACTACAGTACCCACCTGCTGAAGTGAAGAAACAGATTGACAGAGCCAGAAGATTACCCAGAAGTCACCTACTACAGGACAGGCCCAACAAAGAAAACAGAACGCCACTAGCCATCACCTTCAGCCCCCAACTAAAACCCCTCCAACGCATCATCAAGGATCTACAACCTATCCTGAAGGACGAGCCATCGCTCTCTCAGATCTTGGGAGACAGACCAGTCCTTGCTTACAGACAGCCCCCCAATCTGAAGCAAATACTCACCAGCAACCACACACCACACAACAGAACCACTAACCCAGGAACCTATCCTTGCAACAAAGCCCGTTGCCAACTCTGTCCACATATCTATTCAGGGGATACCATCATAGGGCCTAATCACATCAGCCACACTATCAGAGGCTCGTTCACCTGCGCATCTACCAATGTGATATATGCCATCATGTGCCAGCAATGCCCCTCTGCCATGTACATTGGCCAAACTGGACAGTCTCTACGTAAAAGAATGAATGGACACAAATCAGACGTCAAGAATTATGACATTCAAAAACCAGTTGGAGAACACTTCAATCTCTCTGGTCACTCGATCACAGACCTAAGAGTGGCTATACTTCAACAAAAAAGCTTCAAAAACAGACTCCAACGAGAGACTGCTGAATTGGAATTAATTTGCAAACTGGATACAATTAACTTAGGCTTGAATAGAGACTGGGAATGGATGAGTCATTACACAAAGTAAAACTATTTCCCCATGGTATTTCTCCCTCCCACCCCACCCCCCACTGTTCCTCTGATATTCTTGTTAACTGCTGGAATTAGCCTACCTGCTTGTCACCATGAAAGGTTTTCCTCCTTTCCCCCCCCTGCTGTTGGTGATGGCTTATCTTAAGTGATCACTCTCCTTACAGTGTGTATGATAAACCCATTGTTTCATGTTCTCTGTGTGTGTGTGTATATAAATCTCTCCTCTGTTTTTTCCACCAAATGCATCCGATGAAGTGAGCTGTAGCTCACGAAAGCTTATGCTCTAATAAATTTGTTAGTCTCTAAGGTGCCACAAGTACTCCTTTTCTTATTACTAGATGAAACATTCATGACTCATGTACCATTTTTTCAGATTGTGCAAAGACAACACTGGATAAAGATAAAACATCTTAATACTATGTGACGAGGCCAGTTTATAAAGGATGCCAATCTAAAAAATTGCTTTATTGACCCTTGTTATGCTCATGCAGCAAATTATAAGGGTTCTTCTTCCTACAGTGCATTTGTGAAATTCCCACATATAGTAAAGGAAATGAAATTAGTAGAGAGAGCACAACACTATCCCTCAACAACTTTAGCCTCATCCCCACTTCCCAAAAGCACCTGGTGGCAGGCCTCTGAGGAAAGCCAACAATTTCTTTCAGCTTTTCACCCAACAGTACGTGTAAACTCACCATAAGGAACAAGAGGATACTTACCAGTAGCTATGTTACTTGAGAGTGTTGCCTCTGCATATTCACATTTGAGGGATATTTCACTACTGGCATCAAGCTGTGGAATTCTTCTAGCAAGCCGTATCAACTAGGGCTATGTACCCCTTTACCGTGCAAAAGATTCTGAGAGTTTAAAAGGAGGAGTGACACCAACCACCCTCCAGTTTCTTCCCTAATTTTGGAATTCTTTACCTGACACTCCAAAGAAGTGATGAAGGTGGGTGGGAAATATAAATACATAGGGACAACACTCTCAAACAACAACAGTTACTGGTAAGTAACCTCTCCTTCCTTTGAGTGGCCTCTACATATTCCCACTTGTGGGAGATTAGCAAGCACTACAAACCCCTAGGAAGTTGGGTGCAGGCACTCTAGGTGAATAAGAACTACAATACTGCCAAAACAAGCATGAGCTGTAGGTGACAAGTCAAGTGTGTATTGAAGTGACCAAAATATCACTTTCTCACATCAGACCTCAGTGAAGGGTAATTAAAAAAAATACATAGAGCTTCAAGTAACAGCTTTGCAAATTCTACAAGAGAGAAGCATGCAATTGAGGCTGCCATCATCTTAGCTGAATACCTTCTGATAAATGCAGGTGAATGAAGACCTGGATTAACAAGAAAGTAAAAGAGACTTGGGGAATGTAGCAAAGTGAAGACTCACTGGCGTGGCATCTCCCGCTGGTCATCCTGGGAATTAGTTCTTTCAGCACTTGGAGTGCCTCCTGTTGGCCAATGTCTCGCCTGCCTCAGGCTCCGTGTCCCTCCCGGACCCCAGGGCCCTTTACCCCAAAGTTCTGCCCCAACAGTAGCCTCTCATTCTCAGTCTCCCCTTCTGGGGAATCCCCAGCCCTCTACACCCATCTTGCCTCAGTGGCTACTGCCAGTTGTCATCTAGCTCCCTCTCACTGGGGCAAACTGCAATCTGTAAAGGCCACTCATCATTGGCAAGGGGGGCAGACCAGCTGCCTCTGCTTAACCCCAGGCTGCACCTCTGCAACCCCAGTACTTGCTCTGGCCTTTAGCAAGGCCCACAGCCTGGGGATTTGCCATGCCGGAGTTCCCCCACTCCTCTTGTCTTGTCTTGTCTTTCCCCTGTACAGCTCTACTCCCAGTACCCTGTGCTCCCAGGCAGCCAGGTCCTTCTCTCACTACAGCTAGAAAGAAACTGACCCAGCTCCTCCCTGAGCCCTTATAATAGGGCCAGGTGTGGCCTGGTTGGGGCGTGGCCCCAGCTGTGGCTGCCTCCCCAGTCAGCCCAGCCTTCCTCCACCAGAGCTCTGTAACTGCCCCACTACAGGGAAATACAGTCATATTAGCAACAGTTTGAGATAGAAACAGAGATGAATTGGGACTGGAAATGGGGATGAGGGCACTGACTGACCAAATCACATTTCCCATATGGATTACAGTTTATAGAAAACAACCCATGTGGTCTGTATCTCAATAATTCCAAGCAGTAGCTATGGATAGGAGCAATGTCCTCTTCTCAGGTTATAGTACAGGTGATATTCTATCAAGTAGCAGATGAGAGGTCCAACAAATTCTGAGAAACAAGACTCCAATTCCATACCAAGAGAGATACATGCATTAGAAGAAATATCATTTGGGCAACTAAATTAATACATCCATCCCATTACACTCACAGCACAACCAAGTATACTAATATAAGGAAATCCAGTTTCCTTTGGCACAACCCTGATGGCAAAGCAGTCATCTTAAGTAATCCCAGTAATACGCGGAGCAATCCCACTAAAGTCTAGAGTATTGCAAGATGAGTGAGAACTGTTGACTAAAGCAGGCACTGGTGGAAGCTGAAATCACTATCCATACCATCTGGGGAAAACCCGTAACACAATTCTGAAGGGTTTCAGTGCCTCCAACACTGCTCTAGGCCCTCATCAAACCTAGACCTGGAAACATTGAACAGTTCTACCAATTTCATCTGGAAAGACTCCAATAAAAGGAATCCTAGAGCTTCAGTTAACTATCCCTACAGGCTCTGGGAATAAATATTGGTATATATCACCTCTCAGTAGTATTTAAGTGAGACCAGGATAGTAGACTCAGATTTTAGAGATGCCAATCTACGAGACCCCAAAGGATCAGAGATCTATGGTGCCAGTTTCTCTGAACCAGACTCAATTGATGTAAATAGGTCCAGTGACCTATGTGCCACTTATACTTGACCTAAAGCACCACAATATGTAATTCTCCTTAACCTGTGACAAATCAGGGAATCTTGGTGACACTTATGTAGAGTATAATACTCTTCTGGCAAGTAGCACTTCAGAGACAGTGAATCATGCCAGCCTGGACCCAGTTGTCCTGTGCAAACCTGGGAATTTGAGTGTTCCTGACACTGGGCACCAAACCACTTCATCAAGAGACTTACCCAAGTTACTAGTGCTAGTTCTTGTCACTGAATTACATTGACTCAGATAGATCTGAGGTTCCTATTGCCAGTTGATTTGGGTACATAGCCACTTCAACTAAGATCAACCTTAGTGCCACTTTTACTGTGCACTGAGTCACTTCAAGTTATGCTGGATCCTTGGCACTAGATCCAGTAGGCATGGTTTTCGTTCCTCAGATTTTTCCTGGTTTAACACTACTTATACTGGTGCTGGCCAGTTTAAGTAAGTGGTACTGAGACCTTAGCACCAGATTTAGATGACCTGGAATTTGTGGTAACATTAATGCTATCTATAATGGGCACCGGACCACTTAATCAAGTGGTTCACCAGGATCTATGATGCTGGATTCTAGGCAATCTTGGTCAATGCATTGTGTCAATGGTGCCAAGATGCCAGGGTCGAATTCAATCATACCAATGGGACCCAGAGACCTCATTACCTTGACAACAGTGCCAAAATATCAGAACTGAAATAGGTGAACCTGGGGGAATCTGAGGCCTTGGCATCAGGTTCTCAGACATAAAAGCAGGGAGATGGATGCCACTTAAGCCAGAAACAGCGCTACCTTGGCTAGTGGATGTTCCAAGTCGATACTGGACTTACACACTGCCAGATTCAGGATAGTCTATACTGCTATGAGAGGTGTGACTGCAGCATTTGTTTACATACCCAAGCTAGCTTTGATCTAGTTCAGGAATTCTCAACCTTTTTTTTGCTAGGCTCCCCTTTGAAAATATTTCAGGCTGTGACGACCCTCCCCCACCAAAATACCATACCATGCCACCCTTACTTCTGCGCTGCTGCTGGCGGCAGCGCTGCCTTCAGAGCTTGATGCCTGGCCAGCAACTGCTGCTTTCTGGCCACCCAGTTCATAATCATGGACATTTATTCATATTTCAAAAATCCACCTGGATGGAGATTGGAGAATCAAAAAAGAGATCATGTCTGGGAAAACCTGGATGTACAGTAATCTTAGTTAACTATTTAAGCACTGTAATGAAATGCAAAGGAAACAGTTGTTGCGACTCAGTCTCCCCTCTGCTGACAGTTTCTCCAGGATTTTGGAGAAAGTTAGAGTACAAATGGATGGATAATAACTGAAGTATTGCAGGATATTGATGTGTTTATCAGAGCCTGTTGGCGTCAGTAAAATAGAAAAGCTAACAGCATGTTTGTTATATATCTTTGCAATTCGAATTGATGTCTGGTTTCCCAGAGCCTTTGAAGGAGTGCCTTTTTATAAATCTAAATTAATGCACATTACACTCATAAATCAGATTACAATAATGTTTTACTTCTCAACAATATAAGTTTTGAACAGCAACTCAGGCCACAAAGTAATGGCAATTACTCCTCACACCAATCTTCTCATTCTTGATACTAGTATCTTCACTAAGTGCTGCAGCTGTGCCACTGCAGCACTATAAGGCCTGATCTACGCTACAGGGTAGGTCAACGTAAACTGTCTTGCTTCAACCTAGCTGTGGAAGTGTCTTTACTTAAACTTGGCTCCACTGAAGTGTCCCTCTATGCTGCTCTGGGAGGTGGTGTTACTAAATCGGCTATGTAATTAGTTCGATGCAATGTCAGTGCAGACACTGCATTGCTTATGTCAACTATTATTGGTTTTCAGTAACCGTCCCACAATGCCCACACTGACAATACAATCAATACAAGTGCTCCTTGTGAGGATGCGCACCATTAACACAAGGAGCCAAGTGTGCACACACACAAGCAATTTAATAACTGCGGTGGCTACACGCCAACATAAGTTTGGTTGACGTAATTTTGTACTGTAGACATGGCCTAAGTGTAGACACGCCCTCAGCCGTTTCTCCCTTCCCTGCCAATTCCTACAGTTTCCACCCCACACCAGACCCAGCTCTTGTTCCCTCTACATTTAAGTCAGACTACAATCTTCCTCCACACTGCCTGTAAAGTCAACATTGGGGCACAGAGAACACTGGAGATTTAGGACAGGTCTACACTTAAAAAGCTGCAGTGGTGCAACTATACTACTGTAGTGCTTTAGTGAAGATGCTACTATGCCAACTGGAGAGCTTCTTCTGTTAGCATAGTTAATCCACCTCCAAAAGAGGCAGTAGCTAAATCAGTGGGAGAAGCGCTCCCATGAACATAGTGTTGTTTACATTGGGGGTTAGATCAGCATAACCACATCACTCAGGTGTGTGGATTTTTCACACCCCTGAGCGACACAGTTATACCGATGTAAGTTTGCAGTGTAGACCTGGTCATAGTCTCCCTATTCTCAGTTCTGGTGGTCCAGAGCAACAGCTGAAGAAAAATCCTGCTCAGCCCCTTCAGCCCTGGGATGGAGCATGCTCAGAAGAGTGGACTCTTAGAGAATTTAGCTCCTAAACTCTAACAAGTCTCTAGTGACCATTTGCCATTTGAAACCTTTTTCAATGGCTTATAACTTGGCCAAATGTGGGCAAAAAGCATTTCCCAGACACAAACACCCACTGCCAAATTTCAAGTCCCTGAACCAAAGGGTTCTCAGAGAAATGGCTATAAGAATTTCTTTTAATATGGGCAAAATAATGTGTTTCCATTACTGTGTTCTCAGAAACTGCTGAACCATTTTTGCTGAAAGTTTCCCAAAAAATTAAAATAAAATAATCAGCCTGAGGCAGACACCCAGAGTGGAAAATTTCAGCATGAATAGTTAAAGTCTGGCAAAGTTATAAACCACTGAAAACAGGGTCTTGAAATTGTTGGGTAATAATAATGGGCAGCACTACCAGCTATGCATATAACATATATGCCAATCTCTATTTATCTGGTTTACTCCACAGCAAAAAACAAAATTCTAACACTGAAAAATAAGCTGTTCCATGAATAACTGCTGTGCAGTGGTCCATTCTGGATAAGCATCTGCACTAGTCATTTTTGGATAAGTACAGTAAGAACAGTCAAAGACAAGCAAGCTTTTCTGGCTGGATTTCATAAGACTGTTCCACCAGCTGAGTTTTAAAATAAACATTTCCTATAATTTCTTATAAGCATACACCTCGCTTAAAATACAAACAAAAAAGAGACTGTATGCTGCTCTTCTAAAGTAGGACACACAAAAGAGAACAGTCCAGATTGAAAAAGCTTGGTGATATTGCAACTAAAGTTTCAAGATTCTGCCTACTGAAAAGGGCTCACTTACCCCAAAAGCCATCCAGTCTACTCCCATATTTACCGCAATCAATCATTTAGGTTTACAAGTTCTACAAAACTGGTTAGCCATGTAAGAATGTTTAAAAAGTTTTATGATTTTGCTAGAGTTGTACAATTTTTTTAGGTTTTTGACATTTATGTACCTTATTTCAAAAAGAAAAGTATATCTTGATTTATTCTCAATTAACAACTGAAACTAAACTTCTAGAAATCTGCAGTCTGCAGAGACTGTTGCTATTTTGTGAAGCAGAGGAATTCAGTACATTAAAGAGGAGTCTGAACTTTGTGCTCTCTCACGGAGACTATTTTTGTTATTTTTTCCTTAATATAAAATAAACAGTAATACTGAAGTGTTATGGATGTTGTGTGCATGGAAAACAGAAAGGTATATATGTATTATCATTCATATTTTATAGATGGGGAAAACAAAAGAGATTAAGTAACTTGTCCAAAGTCACAGAGCAGTCAGTAACAAAATCAGAACCCAAATATTTTAACTCACAATCCTATGACTCAGTTCACTAGACTTCAGCTATACGCAAAATTGGGTCACCAGAATGTTTTAAAGGGTTGTGAGACAAGTCTTGTCCTACAGGGTTGGCTGGGCTCGCCTCCCTGCTCCAGGCACTACAACCTCTGAGGTCCAAGAACCACTCAAGTTTAGCTCAGCCGTCATGATGAGGGGAATCCGGGTAAGCCAAATTTGAGTGAGCCAGATCACAACTCTACTCACCCACATTTGGTCCAGTTGTGCAGGTGGGGCCAAACTTGAGCAGTGCTACAACCCCAGAGGTTGCAATGCCTGAAATGGAGAGCCAAGCCAAGCCAGCCCCACAGCACAGGAGCCGCCTCTGTAGGGTGAGTGCCGGACAGAACAGGATCTGACCTAAACTACCCAAGGCCTCCACCCCGAGACTATTTATTGGGTTGTGACAGGCCATAAATATTTACAAATGGGCCCTGAGCCCAAAAAGATTGAGAACCACTGGATTACACATATGACAACTCAGTTGTAAGGGTGAAAATTTTTGCTCCTTTCCCATTAGGGGAAACTGTGAATAAAAGTAAACCACCAGGCAAATTCTTATGAGACAAAACAGTGCTTTCCCTATTTCCTTAGCCCTGATTTGTTTTAAAATAAATGCAACTTCAGATAGAAACTGATAAAGATAAACACTGAACACTCTACCCTTTCCACTTTGCACAGTGTAAAAATCACATTTTTCACTTGCCTAAATCTGTTCTTGTTATCTGAAGAGTAGATTAAACTAAGAAATTATTTTATAATGAGACGTTCACAAGTGCCTTCTCCATTGATACAGATTATTAGACTGCACCCAAACATTCTGAAAACAATTTGTAGCTGTTTTCTACAGTTTTGATGGAATTAAAGTTTCTGCATGCTTTATTTAAATTTTTTGGTGATCATCCTCATTTTCCTACAGCCCCTCATTAGAAATTGGTATTTGAAAATATTAGATTTCCACACAACACCTAGTGCTTCCTTTAGGAGGCTAGATTTTTATGTACTTCTCATTCATCATGAACTATCTCCGAAAAATCTCTCTGAAAACAATGTGATATATGCCATCATGTGCCAGCAATGCCCCTCTGCCATGTACATTGGTCAAACTGGACAGTCTCTACGTAAAAGAATAAATGGACACAAATCAGACATCAAGAATTATAACCTTCAAAAACCAGTTGGAGAACACTTCAATCTCTTTGTTCACTCGATTACAGACCTAAAAGTTGAAATTCTTCAATAAAAAAACTTCAAAAACAGACTCCAACAAGAGACTGCTGAATTGGAATTAATTTGCAAACTGGATACAATTAACTTGGGCTTGAATAGAGACTGGGAGTGGATGTGTCATTACACAAAGTAAAACTATTTCCCCTTGTTTATTCCTCCCACACACACACACACACACACACACACACACACACAGTTCCTCAGAGGTTCTTGTCAACTGCTGGAAATGGCCCACCTTGATTATCACTACAAAAAGTTCCCCCCCCCCCCCCGATCCCACTCTCCTGCTGGTAATAGCTCACCTTAAGTGATCACTCTAGTTACAGTGTGTATGGTAACATCCATTGTTTCATGTTCTCTATGTATATAAACATACACTGTATACACTCCCCACTGTATTTTCCACTGAATGCATCCGATGAGGTGAGCTGTAGCTCACGAAAGCTTATGCTCAGATAAATTTGTTAGTCTCTAAGGAGCCACAAGTACTCCTTTTCTTTCTGAAAACAATGTGCAGCAACAGTCAAAAAAGCTAACAGAATGTTAGGAACCATCAGGAAAGGGCTAGATAACAAGACAGAAAACATCATAATGTCACTATATAAATCTATAGTATGCCACACCTCAAATACTAGTTCTGGTTGCCCCATCTCTAACAAGATATATTAGAATTGGAAAAGGTACAAATAAGGGCAACAAAATGGTCAGGGGCATGGAACAGCCTCTATATGAGGAGAACTTAAAAAGCCTGGAACTTTTCAGCTAGAAAACAGATGACTAATGGGGGGTTATGATAGATGTCTATAAAATCATGAATGGTGTGGAGAAAGTGAATAAGGAAGTGTAAAGGGTAAATTACACAACACAAGAACCAGTGGTTCCAAATTAAATTAATAGGCAGCAGGTTTAAAACAAACAAAAGGAAGTAGTTCTTCACACAATGCAGAATCAACCTGTAGAACTCATTGCCGGGGATATTGTGAAGGCCAAAAGTATAACTGGCTTCAAAAAAAGAATTAGATAAGGTCAAAGAGGATAGATCTATCAATAGCTATTAGCCAAGATGGTCAAGGATGCAACCACTTCCTCTGGGTGTCCCTAAACCTCTGACAGCTAAAAGCTGGGACTGCACAACAGGGAATGGATCACTTGATTAATGCCCTGTTCTGTTCTTTCCCTCTGAGGCATGTGGCACTGGCCACGTGTGGAAGACAGGATACTGAAAGACATGCACACA
This sequence comes from Dermochelys coriacea, assembly GCF_009764565.3. Classification (NCBI taxonomy): domain Eukaryota; kingdom Metazoa; phylum Chordata; order Testudines; family Dermochelyidae; genus Dermochelys; species Dermochelys coriacea. Next base: position 90,632,509 of record NC_050073.1, on the reverse strand, counting down.
GTATGGCCATTCTTATGCAACCCTTTTCCAAAAAGAGTGCCTCCAATTTTAGTTGGGGATTTCAGACATTTCTGGGAATTGATTTAAATTTCTATCTCAAGAGTTGAGAGCTATCTGTTTTTCCAGTTTGGCAGCACAGATTCCCAAGACATACAGTAAGCACTGTCTCTGTACAATATTATCATATTTATAAACTAAACCACATAAAGCCTCAAGTCCAGCATTTCCAAGAACAAATGAGTCTAATCTGAAATTCAAGAATATCCACTAACAACTAACAGCTGCAGTCCAATAGTACAAAAATTACAAGGCACACATAGATAAACAATGGAAAGCACGTAAACATTTCTTTAGCTGTACTTGCAGGTAAGAAGTTGGTTCTGTAACATCCTATTTCTTTAGGGTTTAAATATTCTTGAGAAGTTCATTATTAAAATAACTTGATTTTAACATCCAGTTAAAATCTATAATTTTAATTAGGCTTCTCAAATAACCTGAAATGGTTTTAATTCCAAGTTTAATAAATTAGAAGTTGCTGTTTGTTTTTTGTTTTTTTTTACTGGAATGTTACAAACAAACCAGGGTCTCTCTTTTGGGGTTAGAAACATTTTGAATCTTGCAAAAAAATACTGTAAAAGGAGAGGTATCTATCACTCTCACATGCCTCCAATTTACTATTATCTCAGCTAATGTACTCTTTTATTACTATGAATAGCACCCTACCAAATTCACGGCCCTGAAAAATACGTCACGGACTGTGAAATCTGGTCTCCCCGGTGAAATCTGGTCTTTTGTGTGCTTTTACCCTATACTATACAGATTTCACGGTGGAGACCAGCATTTCTTAAATTGGGGGTCCTGACAAAAAAGGGAGCTGCAAGATTATTTTAGGGGGTTCGCAGTATTGCCACCATTACACCTTCAGAGCTGGGCAGCAAGAGAGCAGTGGCTGTTCACCGGGCATCCAGCTCTGAAGGAAGCACACTGCCAGCAGCAGTGCAGAAGTAAGAGTGGCAATACCATACTATGCCATCCTTACTTCTGTGCTACTGCTGGTGGCAGCTCTGGCTTCAGAGTTGAGCTCCTGGCCAGCAGCCACTGCTTTCCAGCTGCCCAGCTCTAAAGGCAGCAGTGCTGCCGCCAGCAGCAGTGCAGAAGTAAGGGTAGCAGTACCACAACTCCCTCCACAATAACCTTGCGACCCCCCACATCTCCTTTTTGGATCAAGACCCCTATAATTACAACACTGTGAAATTTAAATAGCTGACATCATGAAATTTACCATTTTTAAATTCCTATGACTATGAAATTGACAAAAATGGACTGTGAATTTGGTAGGGGCCTAACTATGAAGCATTTTGATTGACACCTGAAAGACTGAATCGGGAACCTGAGGTGTTAGCATATGTTATTTTACACTAAAGAATAAAAATGAATTCCATGTCCTTTTGAAATTCCTGCACAGTTATATCTTGTCTGTCAAAATGGGGCAAACAGGAAAAGTAAATATGGTGAGGTCGTATGGAACTATTCTGTTTGGTAGTGGCACATCTGATTTCTGTTCATTTTTAGGGTACAGTGTCTGACCTACCCCTGCCTTGTCCCTCCTCCCTTTCCAGGTATATTAATCATAGTATCCAAGCTTCCCATCTTCTTGCTTACAAGTACTCTTAGTGCCTGACTTTCCCACATCCCATTTAAACTTTTACAAGTTCCAAATATCCATTATATTCATCACACTCAAATGCAAAGTACTCCATTTAGGAAGGAACAATCAGTTGCACACATACAAAGTGGGAAATGATTGCCTAGGAAGGAGTACTGAGGAAAGGGTGGGGGTCATAGTGGACTACAAGCTAAACATGAATCAACAGTTTAATGCTGTTGCAAAAAAAGCAAACATCATTCTGGGATGTATTGCAGGAGTGTTGTAAGCAAGATATGAAAAGTAATTCTTCCGTTCTACTCTGCACTGATTAGGCCTCAACTGGAGTACTCTGTCCAGTTCTGGGCGCCACGTTTCAGGAAGGATGTGGACAAATTGGAAAGAGTCCAGAGAAGAGTGACAAAAATGATTAAAGGTCTAAAAAACATGACTTATGAGGGAAGATTGAAAAAATTGGGTTTGTTTAGTTTGGAAAAGAGAAGATGGAGAGGGGACACGATAACAGTTTTCAAGTATGTAAAAGGTTGTTACAAGGAAGAGGAAGAAAAATTGTTTTTCTTAACCTCTGAAGATAGGACAAGAAGCAATGGACTTAAATTGCAGCAAGGGAAGTTTAGGTTGGACATTAGGAAAAACTTCCTAACTGTCAGGGTGGTTAAGCACTGGAATAAATTGCCTAGGGAGGTTGTGGAGATTTTTAAGAGCAGGTTAGACAAACACCTGTCAGAAATGGTCTAGATGATAGAGTACAGGGAACTGGACTAGATGACCTCTTGAGGTCCCTTGCAGTTCTATGATTCTATACCCCACACATTATTGCAGGGTCTGAAGGTCATTGCTCTCCTCACCCACAGTTACCTTTAGTATCTGAATATCATTGTTTCCATCCCTAAGTACTCTCAGGCCTTAGTGCCAGCATTCACCACATCTCACTGCCATCTCCCTCCCCATTTGTCACAGGGTACCAGCTCTGAGTGTATCCCCTCCAAGTTCTCACACAAAGCTGTTGTATGACTCCACTCCACTACTCACAGGGTTTTGGTGTCCTGTGGAAGGCTGGGAATGAAATGTGTCTCCTTGCAGGTGATTTTGTAGTGGTCCCAGTCTAAGCACTCACACTCTGATGAAGGGCACATCTCTGTGCCCGCGCTCCACAGCACCGTCTCCAGCAACAGCAGGACCTGGAAAGCTACCAGCAGCCACAGCATCTTCCACAACCTGCTGCTGGTGCTACTTCATCCAGCTCTTCTCCAGTGGAGGGGGAACAAGGCAACCAAGGATACAGATGGCACAGGACTCTTCTGTCATTCAAAGTGTGGGGCAGTAGGAAACTGCACCTTGCCAAAAAGCCACCTCCTCCTCCCTAAAGGGAAGCAGAAGAGGTATCATTAAACAGAAAACAGAAATCCTGAGTACTTGCCTCCCCGGTGCTGCTGTGCCTCCTCATGGTACCCTGCTCCCTCTCCTGAGGCACACCACAACTCTCCCCAGGTATCCCACTCCACTGCCCCTGCCCCCACTCTCTCCAGGCACCCCACTCCCCCACTTTTCTCCAGTCACTCATCCCCCAGGCACACCCCCTCTGCCCGCCCAAGTCTCCCCGGGCACCCCGCTCCACCCCCGCCACGGGGACTCGGCTCCCAGCCCCACAACTCTCCCCAGGTACACTAACCCGTGTACCATCCACAGCCCCAGACAAGCTTTGCCAGGCACTGCCCCGCCACAGCCCCTTCGCCCACGGCCAAGCCCCTCCTGCTCAGCCGCTCCCCAGCCCCTCGGGGGGCTGCCCTGCCCCGCTCCGCCCCGAGCTCCCCTCACCGGCACAAACTTTGCGGGCCCCGCTGCTGGGCGCGGAGCTCCCCCTCACGCCGCGTTTAGAGCCGCGAAGGCGGCTCCTGGGGCCGTTCCCTCAGCCGGGCGCATCACTTCAGCGCGGGCGGCGGCGGCGGCGGCTGCTTCTCAACTCCGAGTCTCCGCTGGGACGCGGACCAGAGCTGCGACCCTCCGCGTCACCGCTTCCAGCAGCTGTCCGCGTCGGCCACCTAGCGGCAGCCGCAGGCGCTGCCTCGAGCCGAGCCGGCCCAGGCGCGGGGCGCCAGGGCCACCTGCCGAGAGCGGCCTGGAGGGGACGGGCCGGGGGGCAAGAGGCGAAGGTGTGTGTGCGCGCACGGGGTTGTGCGAGGGAGAGGGTCCCCCCGGTTTGTGTGAGAGGGTGGGTGGTTTGTTTCCGATGTGGGTTATGAGCCTATTAGCTACCACGCTGTGAGAAAGGAGACCGCGTGTCTGTAGCCAGGTCCAGCGCTCAGAAGAAGGGGTTTTTTTTTTCCACCAAATGCATCCGATGAAGTGAGCTGTAGCTCACGAAAGCTTATGCTCTAATAAATGTGTTAGTCTCTAAGGTGCCACAAGTACTCCTTTTCTTTTCGCGGATACAGACTAACACGGCTGCTACTCTGAAACCGCTCAGAAGAGGCTTTCTGATAGAAAAGGTGTTAACACGAACACCTTCAACTTATATGTCTCTGTAAAACGGGTATGGAATTATTTACCAGATACTCCCATCACCAGCTAACCCATTTTTAAACATAAACCTGACATCGCCCTCTAATAATATTTTTGTTAGTTAACACAATTTGTAAGAGAATACGTTTTCGCAGGGTAGAGGTGGCCGGTGAGAGAGTACCCAAGCAGCAAGAGCTTGGGACGTGCCTTTGTGATCCTTTATTATGCTGACCTACCTAATGTAAACGTGCAAAGCTAAGGCAGAATTTTGCCAAGTACAGAAACTAAGGGACACACAGGACAGTCAAAACTCAGACTAGCACACCTATTAAACCAGTGTGATAGGAAAGAGTAGGAAGTGTCCCGATTTCAATCTAATGACCAAAATATGAGGCCATACAAGAAAGATAAGTAAGGAAAAGAAACAGGGTCTAGCACCGGGGAAAAGGAGACAGAGCTCAAGTGAGCTGTAGCTCACGAAAGCTTATGCTCTAATAAATTTGTTAGTCTCTAAGGTGCCACAAGTACTCCTTTTCTTTTTGCGAATACAGACTAACACGGCTGCTACTCTGAAACTCACCCATCATGTACTTCTTGTACATGGTAGGTTGCAGGCTGCTACTAGCAAAGCCAGGATGCCCTGGCTGTGGCCCTTCTTTCCCAATACAGCAGATGTGTTCGCTAGCTAAACCATCCTTTAATGCACACAGCCATGAAGGTCTATTGTGAATTTAAGGTATGTTATACATGGCTGAACAGTATAATAGCTAACCATTCATTTACAGCATCACTCCATGTAGTGATGGAGTACTTCACCCTGGCCAGATCACATCTGAGAGCTGTTCCTCTTTTATTCTCTGGTACTATTTGTACAGCTCAGTGGATGAACCTAATTTTATAGTATTTATCTCTCTCACACACGGGAGCTCCTGGGGGTGGGAGGGTACAAATGAATAAGACGTGCAGTCTTGTTATTTATTTTAAACAGTAAACACATTAAAGTTATTTGGACAGCTTATTCAGACAAGCTCTACCGCATGTACTCCTATGTGTTTTATGTAGATGTCCATTACATTTTCTTGCTGTGTGGGTTATTTCATTTGTGTTTTTTTAAGAGTATGTGAATTTTATTTTCTCACACCGCATCTACTTTGTGTCTGTGCTTTCAAGCAGATGAGATTTGTAGTTCCCACCCACCTACCCAGAGAGGGAACAAATGAACAAGGTAAATCATAATACCTCAGTGACGGGTTGGATCACAGAAACTCCCTTGGGAAATGCCACCTGATGTGCTGAGACTACCCCTCACTCAGTTTCCCCTGGCAGCTTGGGACTTCAGAACCCTACCTGGTTTGAGCCAGACACACTAGCCTGTTTCAAACCCAGACCCATGTCTGAACCACGTCCCCAAAAGCTGCAGGCTTAACTGAAAACAGCTTAAGAAGTGTTCCTGTCTCTAATACTCAGATGCCCAGCTCCCAATGGGGTCTAAACCCCAAATAAATCCATTTTACCCTGTATAAAGCTTATACAGGATAAACTCATAAATTGTTCACCCTCTATAACACTGATAGAGAGATATGCCCTGCTGTTTGCCCCACCCCCCAGGTATTAATACATACTCTGGGATAATTAATAAGTAAAAAGTGATTTTATTAAATACAAAAAGTAGGATTTAAGTGGTTCCAAGTAGTAACAGACAGAACAAAGTAAATTACCAGACAAAATTAAAATAAAACAAAACATGCAAGTCTATGCCTAATACAGTAAGAAAACTGAATACAGATAAAATCTTACCCTCAGAGATGTTTCAATAAGCTTCTATCACAGACTGGATGCCTTCCTAGTCTGGGCACAATTCTTTCCCCTGGTACAGCCCTTGTTCCAGCTCAGGTGGTAGCTAAGGGATTTCTAATGATTGCCTCTCTTTGTTCTGTTCCACCTCCTTATACATCTTTTGCACAAGGCGGGAATCCTTTGTGCCTCTCTGGGTTCCCACCCCTCCTTCTAAATGGAAAAGCACCTGGTTTAAGATGGATTTCAGTACCAGGTGACCTGCTCACATGTCCTGTGAGACCCCAAGCCTTCATTCCTTCCAGCCTGACTCACAGGAAGGCCTGCCTGCAAACAGAGCCATCCACAGTCAATTGTCCTGGTTGATGGGAGCCATCAAGATTCCAAACAACTATTAATGATCCACACTTTGCATAATTACAATAGGCCCTCAGAGTTATATTTCATATTTCTAGTTTCAGATACAAGAGTGATACATTTATACAAATAGGATGATCACACTTACAAGATTATAAACTTTGTAATGATACCTTACAAGAGACCTTTTGCATGAAGCATATTTTTAGTATATTATATTCATTAGTATATCTTCATAAAATCATACAGAGTGCAACATCACAACCTCACATTAGATTAAAAAATAAAATACACTTTACAAGATTTGTCAGTAAAATAGTTGTCCCACAGCATGTAATTTACAGCACAATATTTTGTTGTAATTCTTTAAAAGGCAGTTAAGTCACTGGAATTCAGGTGTCAGTTAATGTTTTCGCAAAAAGAAAAGGAGTACTTGTGGCACCTTAGAGACTAACAAATTTATTAGAGCATAAGCTTTCGTGAGCTACAGCTTTACGGATTTTATGTGGCAGGAACACATTCAAAAAGACAAAAGAGACTTGTAATGTTGTAAGACTTAAACTTTAACAAACAGTATACAATCAAATTACTTTGAATAGCACCTTCCACCAGAGGACATCAAAGCACATATGCATAATTAATTACTCCTCTCAGTGACGTTGTGAGGCTTAAGTAATACCATGCCCATTTTACAGAGACAAGTTTAAGGCCCCCATTTTAATAGCTCTAGTTGTTATCTCCATATCCACTGAAAGCAGGACAAGAAGTAATTGGCTTAACCTGCAACAAGAGAGATTTAGCTTAGATATTAAGAAAAACTTTCTAACTATAAGGCTAGTTAAGCACTGAAATAAACTTCCAAAGCAGGCTGTGGAATCCCTCCTCACTGGAGGTTTTTAAGAACAGGCTAGACAAACATCTGTCAGGGATGATCTAGATATACTTGGTCCTACCTCAGCACATGTGGCTAGACTAGATGACCTCTCAAAGTTACCCCTAGTCATACATTTCTATAAGTTTTTTTAAAAAGCACAAATTTTAACAACATTTCTACAGTTCCTCTGCACTTTTTAATTTTTATTGGGATGAAGCAGAAATACCAAATTACCACGAGAAGCTGTTCTCCTGGAGCCCAATTTACAGCTGTTCTGCAGCTGCACAGGCCCTTCAGGAAACACTCTGGCTCAACACTCTACAGGAGCTGGCTCTGTGTGCTGCATGCCCCCCTCCTGCACCCTCTCACACACATCCCAGGTGCAGGTGGAATTCAGGAGCAGTCAGTGTGCATGCCAAGGGTGGAAGGGAAAGTGGCTAGGGTCTTTTTACCCCGGTGATTCTGTGGTGCTGCAGTGGTGCAGTTTTAGGGCACCCAGGAGGCCTGGAATCAGGTAGGCACATCCACCTCCACTCTGTCCCTCCACTAAGACTGGCACTGATAGAGGGATGAACCTCCTAAGAGGTGATCAGGATCTTAAACAGCCATGCATGAGTGGCAGATGAACCCCCCTTCGGGGAGGCTAGCCCCCCAGCTCCACCCCTTCCACCCCTGAGCCCCCAACCCCATGGCCAGAGGCACCCCGAGCCACCATCCCCACCTGCAGCTGGAGGAGTCTCAGCCACCCCAGCCCCTGGCCGCTCAGGCCTGACCCCTGAGCTCCAGGCTGCAGGCTGGAGCTGAGCCTCCACCGGCTTCAGGGAGGACGGGGAGCTAGGGCAGGGCCACGGCCTGGTTAGGGGAGGCTTAGCTTACCCTGGCCTTTGATACCTGTTGCCCAGGTAAAAAGTTACAAGGATGTTTTGGTTTTTATACAGAAGAAGCTTTATAGTTCAAGGGTAGGAACCTGTTATAGTAGATTATTAACATTTGTGAGAACAGGCATTCAAATCCTGTTTTCCCTATGCAAATAAAGATGGAAATGAAACAGTGTAACATTGTTTGTGCTTCTGACACTCTGTACCTCAGGGAAACACCCTGCACCCCCATGTTCACCCTTATAATATTATTGTGTGGTTTCCAATGCAAAGTTTATCATGTTGAGTGTCTTCGGAAGGCTTATGATGCACTGAGCATTGTTACAGGTTTCAGAGTAGCAGCCGTGTTAGTCTGTATTCGCAAAAAGAAAAGAAGTACTTGTGGCACCTTAGAGACTAACAAATTTATTAGAGCATAAGATGAAGTGAGCTGTAGCTCACGAAAGCTTATGCTCTAATAAATTTGTTAGTCTCTAAGGTGCCACAAGTACTCCTTTTCTTTTTGAGCATTGTTGTTATAGTAATGTTATAGGTTGTAATTTAATGTATATAGTTATGAGGCTGAAAAATTATGCTCATGGCTTAAAACAAGCCCAGGCAAAACTCTCCAAGAGCAGAGGGGCAGTTCACACCTCATCAGGGCATGTACAGAACAAACGCAGCCCAGCCTCACAGGAACAAAGGACAGTGGCCTAGGCAGCAACAAAGGATCTGTTGGACTCTTGAGTGAGTCACCCCCCTCCCTTGGTCAGTTTGAGACTATGATGAGGTAATGCTCACCTGACTCTGAATTGGAGGGGCAAAGCCAAGAGGGAAGATAGGACATGATAAAAGGGAGAGACGTTTGCCATGCTCCCTCTCTTTGCCACCTCCATCTACAGACACCACCACCAAGTGACTGAAGCACTGATCAAAGGGGAGAGCCTGGCTGAAGGACAACCAGTCAGCCTATGGTGAGAAGCATCTAAGTTTGTAAGGGCACTGAAAGTGTTAAGATCAGCTTAGAATGTGTTTTGCTTTTATTTCATTTGACCAAATCTGATTTGTTGTGCTTTGACTTATAATCACTTAAAATCTGTCTTTTGTAGTTAATAAATGTGTTTGTTTATTCTACCTGAAGCAGTGCATTTGGTTTGAAGTGTGTCAGAGACTCCCCTTAGGATAACAAGCCTGGTACATATCAATTTCTTTGTTAAATTGATGAACTCATATAAGCTTGCAGCGTCCAGCAGGCATAACTGGACACTGCAAGATGGAGGTACCTAGGGTTGTATCTGGGTCTAGAGATACTGGCTAGTGTCATTCGGTTGCACAATCCAAGCAGCAGCTGGCCAAAAGTACTCACTCACGTGCTGGGAGCAGCTTACATGCTAGAGGCTGTGCGTGAACAGCATGGGAGTTCTCACAGAGAAGCAGGGTAAGGCTGGTTCCCAGAGTTGAGGATTGGAGTGACCTAGCAGATCACCAGTCCAGCTAACACCATGGGAACATCACAGTGACGCAGCGAGCGGGGTGGTACGCCCAGCTTGTTACTCCAAGTGGAGTTCACACTTTAAGCACTGATATTTGTGATTTTAAGTGAGTCTTAAGTGCAGTGGCTAAGAAGAGTCAGGAGGAGGTCACAGTTTTGTTATTTTCTGGTTGCTTATTTTGGGAAAGGGAAGTCAGAACAGGAAAGCAGAAAAATGAGTGAAAGCAGTGAAGCAATTGCAAAGTTGGAGCTTTTTATGCTGTAGGTTGCAGGAAAGAAGAGGTAGCACCAGAGATTATTGCAACTGAAAGAACTGGAGATAAAAGAAAAAGAGAGGTTTCAGAGTAGCAGCCATGTTAGTCTGTATTCGCAAAAAGGAGTACTTGTGGCACCTTAGAGACTAACAAATTTATTTGTAATGCATCCGATGAAGTGAGCTGTAGCTCACGAAAGCTTATGCTCTAATAAATTTGTTAGTCTCTAAGGTGCCACAAGAAAAAGAGAGAGAAAGAAAACACCAGCTGGACTTGCCATAGAAGCAGAATCAGAGGCCTCTGACCGGGGGTGGCTCTACCAATTTTGCCTCCCCAAGCAGTTGCCACCGAATTGCTGCCGCCGCAACAGCGCTGGAGCTGCTGCCAAATTGCTGCTGCGCCCGGAAGAGAGGCGGAGCTGCTGCTGAATTGCCACCGCGGGACACGGACTGCCGCCCCATTCTGAATGCCACCCCAAGCACCTGCTTGGAAAGCTGCTGCCTGGAGCCGGCCCTGCCCACGACCCCAACGACTCCCATCACTCCAAAAATCCACAAATGGGAACACTTGTGTCCTGCATACAGTGAGGAGGATGATATTACTGAATATCTGACTCCCTTTGAAGGGCTGTGTGTAATACATGAAATCCCTGATAAGAGAGTTCCTACACTGGTAAATGCCTTAACAGCAAAGCTATAGGATATTCTGGATTTAGGCACTCAATCTCTCCTTTTGAAGCTTTCCCACTTTGTATAAATACTTGTGTTCCAGCCCCTGCTCCACTGAATACTCAAGTGTCTCCCCTTTCTCAGTGCCCTAACTACTGGGCTATAAAGTCACTCTCTCATTCTCTGGCCCAATGACTATTCAAGTATTTTATACCAAGTGAGCCAGCTTTAACAGGCGAGATTAAGAAGCATTCACCCTCCAAATACTCAATAGCCTGGTGTTTAGAGTGACCACCCATGAAAGAGCAGCAACCTGGGTTCAATCACCTGCTCCAAAGTGAGGATTCATACCTGGTTCTCCCACAACCTAGCTAAAGGTTATAAAGATGGCACTACCAACTCCCCTACCAGTGTTTTTGGTTCTTAAATACCATCTGTGAATCTAGCCTGAAAAATTAAAATGAGACATTTTGCTAGTGCTGAAATGGTTCATTTTGACATTTTTTCTTCTTCTTCTTCTTTTTTTTTTTACTGAAATATACATACCTATCCCAAAATCCAGATTTAAGTTTGGAGATGTACTTTTTTAAGATGACCTGCAAATGCTTAAAAAATCCAGTTGATTTAGTCATTTGTTTAATGGCGTAAGCACTGTGATCAGGCAGGGTGGAAAATCTAGCAAATAATTGATAACAAATTCTTATATTTTATAAGTCCTGCTGTTTAGCACCACCAGCGCCTGCCCTCCATGTGTCCCAGTATGCATTATGTTGGTGACATCACACTTACTGGGGTTCCGCAATGGGGTGGAGAACAGTGGACTCAATTACCTGCTATTTTATTTTATTTTCACAATATTGCCTATGTTTGAATAGAAATATTAATAAACTTTGCAAAAAACTGCATTATCTATAGATCCCCAAAACCATTAGTGATATTTAGAAGTAAATGTGGAATTGAGAGACACCTGGCTATGCTGACGAAGACTCTAGGCCAGAAGAGAATGTTAGGCAAGCTAATGCAAGGGCAGGGTCTTTGGAACTAGAGGTCCCACAAGCATGAGATGTAGAAACAAAAACCCAGTTTGAGGTTTGTTTCAGGAGATTATTTTGGTTAAATCATCCTTGACAATGCAAATGCCAGACTGCTGCATTCCTGCCAAAAAAACCAAAACAAACGAAAAAAACCCACACACTATACTGTAAGCAGACTCCACAAAACAAAAAATACAAACCAACACTTACGTATTCTCAAAGCCAAACAAATTTAAGTAAATGGCTTCAGATGTTCATTTCTGATTAATTCTCTTCTGTGGATATATAACATTGCTCTCTGTGGGTCAAAACCCAACCTACTCAGGTATGCATCATTTTTTGGGTCCAGCCCTTCCACTTTTTGTTTTAAATGTACAAAACCCCCAACTTTTTATCATATAAAGCTTAAACAGGTTCACACTAGGGAAAAATACATTATGAAAAAAACCACAAAATCATACCACTTCCTCTTTCACCTGAGGAAATACAAAAGTTAAGACCTCAAAAGTTAAGCTCTCCAGTATCTGAATATGACAAAAGTGGCCTCTATCTTTGGTATCTTCCTGCAGTAGGCTACCACCTGACACACACGCTTGTCTTTGTTTCCCCTTTCTTCTGCCCATGAAAGGTGTATAGTCTCTCAGTGTCCATTACAAAGCCCTCCTTTGGGCATAATTTATTCATCTACACCAGTTCAGTGACTCTCCCAAACCTTACACTGAGATCATTCTCCATAACAAACACAAAGCAGATAAAGCAGGGGTTTCCCCACCTCCCCCTCTTCACAGACATCACCTTCAAGTCACCCACACAAGAGTCAAGAGCAGCACCTTGTCCCGTTCCTTTTTTACCCCTGATCCAGAGTCCCACTCTCTAGGCCTCCCTGCCTGAGAGTGACTGGTCTTCCCACAGTCCTTCGCCCAAAGGATTCCATTCCTCCAGGCTATCTACTAAGGCATCCTACCTCTGTTCAGAAGAATCCACCCTCTTGCAACAACCCTCTTGTTTCCAGGTTCATCTTCCCTTGATCAAGATACATCTTTTCCTTTCCTAGGGGCCTCTGCCCAAGCCTTCTGCTCATCAGGAGACCACAACTTTTGTCAATTGTCACCAACAGCTTTCCTCTAAGCTCCTCACCAGCACCTCACATTTAGTGCTTTCCTTCAGGTACTTTTTTCCTGTTACTTCTTGGCTCTCCAAGTTTCCAGCTCACTGGATTTCCCACCTCCCCTAACTTGGGGCCCTTTCTTAAACCTTACTGAGGGAGCTGGGGATGGCAACTAACCAGCCTCAGGTGCACTGGCCTTCTGTCCCCATCCCTCTTGAACGGCCCATATCACCCTGTGACAATGAGGAAGTGCCCATGCAGGGAGAGTTCTTCAGTACAGAGTAGAATAAAGTCCTATTTTCTGTCTAATCAATCAACATATTTACCTATTATAGACATTTGTAAAATGCTCCTTCACCATAAAACCTAAGTGCCTCTGATCCTAATAGTTGTTTATGGGTCAATCACCATAATGACTAATTGTATTCTCATTTCTTTAATATCTTTCCAGCCAGTTTGGTCATTTGGTCATCTATTTCCAGTTGACGCTCCATCTGGTTCAGTTAATTTGTGTGTGGATCATCAAATGATACAGTTGATGTATGTGAGCAACTGGTAGGAGTGATAGCCTTCTCTGCTCAACTTTTCAGATATAATGGGGAATGTGTATCCTTCACCAATTTCCTCCTGTTCCTACTTCAATCTCTCAGCTAATTTTTATTCTATCAAAAATACTTTGCAATAGAGATGCTACTTTGGCACAGAGTTGTTCAACATGGTGTAACATGAGAAAGTGACTGACTAGAATATATGAAAGAATTAATTCCTTTGTTTCTCTAGGTCCTTGAAAACTGTACTCCCCACATGACTAAATTATCTCAAATTTCCAGAAAAGGTGATTATGCTACCACTCATTTTAAGAAAGAACACATTGGATTTGTAGCTCTCTTGTAATGGGAAATGGCTAGGAAAATATGGGAGAACAGAGACAGTCTCAACCTGGCAGAAGACCCAGGTGAGAGTTGCTCTTATATAAAGTCTGAGGTCTGTCTCAAATTCAAAAACATCCTAAGAAAATGGTTGGATATGGTTTCCCTTTTTATGCATTTATGCCTGATCCTGAAGAGACTCAGTTGTTAGGGTTTGATTTAGAGTATTGATGAGACATCAGATAACACAGGCTCAATCAGGTTTTATTAGTCAAAACAGCCTTATAGAAAGGTTAATACTTTACCAATCTGGAAGACAGCAGTGCAGCGGTCATACTATCCTGAAATTATGAGCTTCACCCTACTCATATACATACCTGACTTGTTTATAACAAACAAGCTTGCCTAAGATTTACCCACCCTTTCTTATCAGTTTCTTATCTTGTTTTAAACATTATTTTCCAGAAGTTAGAAAACTCAGACACATCCTGCACCAGCCGTAGCCTGTTATAGATTGCATATTGGTCAAGTGTCATAAGAATCATCTGTCTTCTCCCTAGTATGCTGTCCAACTGTATCAAGCACACTATCATATTTGGCAAGACAAATCATACATCTCATCTCTGTCAGATTCTACAGACAGTAAACTCTCTTGAGTTTATTGAGAGTTTACTGTAAGCTTAGCATGAGTGCAAAGCATGCTGGGAATCTGCCTAATAGTGATACACTGTTAGCATAAGTATAAAGAATACAAAGCCTTCTCGAAATATTTATTGGCCAACAGTTGATTTACTCAATAAATGGTGATTCTGTGAAGCAACTACCAATTTGGATTTGTCTTACCTAGGATAATGACAATGAACCATTTTTCATAGACTATAGGAAGAAACACCTTAAAAGTCACCTGGAAGCAACAAGGGATATTGTGTGTCCTATATTCTGGAAATAATCTGAGAGGACTCCAGTGTAGACAACCCCAACTGCTAAAACATCACAAGTCAGGCCCCTAAAACAAGGACATTTAAATAGTAATACATGTTTTCAAGCTTTTCTCTGCAACCACGATAGCTAGCAATTTTCTTTTTCTTTTTAAAATTAAAGCCAAAATTCTCATGTAATCATATGAATCCAGAAGCTAGATTTTTAAGACTACATACTAGTTATCATGAGACTCATGATAAAATTGTGAGTTGGCAATAATGGAACTCCATTTTTATTAAACTAAACTGGCTCTTTAGTACATCAACTATTTAGAGCTCCTCTAGCTCCAGTTTAGCAATCCTAAACACAGGCATACAGAATTGACTTCCTGGTGCCTTCTTCAAACTCTTTCCTCCTATAGCCCATACTCCTCCCTCCTTCTTCCATGCAGGTTGCTACAATGGGGAATACAATAAGTGAGACAGCAAGAACTTTTAAAAAAGGGAACAAAGCATGCTGGCTTCTCTAAGGCACGGCCCACATGGGCATTATTGAGGCTCAGCCCTTAAAGACAATGGAATGATGGAAGATGTCTTGTTTAGTACTCTAGAGAAATGTTATCCAGGGGATCTTGTGGCTCACCTCAGATGGGTGAAGGAGTATACATAAGGGAGACCTCTCTCCCTAAAAAGAAAAGGAGTACTTGTGGCATCTTAGGGACTAACAAATTTATTTGAGCATAAGCTTTCGTGAGCTACAGCTCACTTCATAGGATGCATTCAGTGGAAAATACAGTGGGGAGATTTATATACACACACAGAAAACATGAAACAATGGATTTTATCATACATACTGTAAGGCGAGTGATCACTTAAGATGAGCTATTACCAGCCGGGGAAGGGGGGGTAGGAGGAAAACCTTTTGTAGTGATAATCAAAGTGGGCCATTTCCAGTAGTTAACAAGAACGTCTGAGGAACGGTGGGGGGTGGGGTGAGGGGGAGAAATAACATGGGGAAACAGTTTTACTTTGTGTAATGACCCATCCACTCCCAGTCTCTATTCAAGCCTAAGTTAATTGTATCCAGTTTGCAAATTAATTCCAATTCAGCAGTCTCTCGTTGAAGTCTGGTTTTGAAGTTTTTTTGTTGAAGGATAGCCACCCTCAGGTCTGTAATCGAGTGACTGGAGAGATTGAAGTGTTCTCCGACTGGTTTTTGAATGTTATAATTCTTGACGTCTGATTTGTGTCCATTTATTCTTTTATGTATAGACTGTCCAGTTTGACCAATGTACATGGCAGAGGGGCATTGCTGGCACATGATGGCATATATCACATTGGTAGATGCGCAGGTGAAGAAGCCTCTGATAGTGTGGCTGATGTGATTAGGCCCTATGATGGTGTCCCCTGAATAGATATGTGGACAGAGTTGGCAACGGGCTTTGTTGCAAGGATAGGTTCCTGGGTTAGTGGTTCTGTTGTGTGGTGTGTGGTTGCTGGTGAGTATTTGCTTCAGGTTGGGGGCTGTCTGTAAGCAAGGACTGGCCTGTCTCCCAAGATCTGTGAGAGTGATGGGTCGTCCTTCAGGATAGGTTATAGATGATGCGTTGGAGAGGTTTTAGTTGGGGGCTGAAGGCTAGTGGCGTTCTGTTATTTTCTTTGTTGGGCCTGTCCTGTAGTAGGTGACTTCTGGGTACTCTTCTGGCTCTGTCAATCTGTTTCTTCACTTCAGCAGGTGGGTATTGTATTTGTAAGAATGCACGATAGAGATCTTGTAGGTGTTTGTCTCTGTCTGAGGGGTTGGAGCAAATGCGGTTATATTGTAGAGCTTGGCTGTAGACAATGGATCATGTGGTGTGATCTGGATGAAAGCTAGAGGCATGTAGGTAGGAATAGCGGTCAGTAGGTTTCTGGTATAGAGTGGTGTTTATGTGACCATCGCTTATTAGCAACATAGTGTCCAGGAAGTGGATCTCTTGTGTGGACTGGTCCAGGCTGAGGTTGATGGTGGGATGGAAATTGTTGAAATCATGGTGGAATTCCTCAAGGGCTTCTTTTCCATGGGTCCAGATGATGAAGATGTCATCAATGTAGCGCAAGTAGAGTAGGGGCATTAGGGGACGAGAGCTGAGGAAGCGTTGTTCTAAGTCAGCCATAAAAATGTTGGCATACTGTGGGGCAATGCGGGTACCCATCACAGTGCCGCTGATTTGAAGGTATACATTGTCCCCAAATGTGAAATAGTTATGGGTGAGGACAAAGTCACAAAATTCAGCCACCAGGTTAGCCGTGACATTATCGGGGATACTGTTCCTGATGGCTTGTAGTCCATCTTTGCGTGGAATGTTGGTGTAGAGGGCTTCTACATCCATAGTGGCTAGGATGGTGTTTTTGCCCCAACCCCTCAGACAGAGACAAACACCTACAATGCATTCTTACAACTACAATACCCACCTGCTGAAGTGAAGAAACAGATTGACAGAGCCAGAAGAGTATCCAGAAGTCACCTACTACAGGACAGGCCCAACAAAGAAAATAACAGAACGCCACTAGCCTTCAGCCCCCAACTAAAACCTCTCCAACGCATCATCTACAATCTATCCTGAAGGATAGGTTTGTCTCTAACGTGCCACAAGTACTCCTTTTCTTTTTGCGAATACAGACTAACACGGCTGCTACTCTGAAACCTCTCTCCCTAAGACAGGGATGGGGATGCTTTAGCAATAGCAGGCATGACCTAAGAATGTGTGTGAGGGTTGGGAAGGAAGAGTGGGAGAACTGCCTGAGAAGAGGGTAGTGTGAAGGTTTAAAGAAAAATCAGCTATTGTAGAAAGTAGCCTTTAAGCAAACATAGAGAGCAAAATTAACAGCTGCTTAACTTTTTAGGAACATAGTTTACAGCTCAACCAGTTGCCACCGATGTCCCCCATATCTATCTTTGAAAAAAGAGTTGTATTTATGTAGGACGGTATTTGGTGTTTTTCTTAAAAGTCCCAGCATCTGGATTCATGTGAGTACAAGTGTATCTCTGCTTTTGTTTTTATTTTACATGAAGTTTCTAGCCCCAATGGCTGCAGATAAAAACTTGAAAACGTAGAAGCAAATGCATTGTAAAGGCTCAGAAAGAAAATCAAAAGACCTCCTCCCTCCTCTCTTTTTTTAATCTTGTGTTTTCTGGTCTTGATTCATGATTTTTGTTTTTGGGGTTAGCAACATTGTTTAACACTTAGTATACCCAAAACAAAATAATAAAATTATCAGCTATAAAAGCCACAAAACTACACTGTAAGCACAGTTTTAAGCCTCTCTTGCAACTTCCTTTGGAGGTTTCAGAGACCCAGGCTAAGCTTCCTGTAATGATGACTTGGCATTTATACAGATTTCTATCTTCTCTCTTTAAGACTATGCTGTGTATTAGCCGTTGTATCCTGAAACTAGAAGTATTTGTACTTGAACTGTTTATTGCACAAATTCATAATCTGAGCGCATACATAACACCTTTTACACTTGGTTTAAAGAGAACCAAGAGATAATTGACTCAGAAGAGGCAAGGTAGGAAGAATTAAAAGATAACTAACAGACTTTCCTGACTAGAATAATAAAAAAACCCAACAGCATTGATTAAGATTTATTTTCCTCTAAAATGTAGTTTGTATATATTTTTCTGTAAGGTGTGGCCAGTTCTCTGGAATCTCTTGCTGCACATGAGTATTTTGATTCATACCTACTTCAGGACGGTTGTCTTTGTATGTGACTTTACCAGCTTGACATGTTTTTAAAGACCACATGAAATTACTTTTAGCAGTCATAGGATTTGAATATTTTTTTATCTCAATTGAGCTCCAGTGGACATGCGACCTTATAAAATCACCAAACAGTTTAATGCTCTTGTGCTTAATAGACAGTCTCTGAAGTGGCTTGGCAGTCTAGAGTAGCGATGGTCACAGAGAAACAATTAAAAACAAAGACACCCAAAGGACTGATAAAACAAGCAAAAACACCCAACATTCTAAATGAATCAGACATCATAATTTTTTTTGCAGTAGTTACTATGTAAATGCAGGATCTTACTGCTTATTTTTGGTCTTGTTCCCTGACTCCCTCCTATTGTTAAGTCCCTTAAGGGCTTGTCTACAGTACCTGCCAGATTGGCAGGCAGCGATCGATCCAGCGGGGCTTGATTTATTGCGTCTAGTATAAATTGACTGCTGAGCGCTCTCCCATCGACTCCGGTACTCCACCAGAACGAGAAGTGCAAGCAGAGTCGACGGGAGAGCATCAGCTGTCGACTTACCGCAGTGA
This sequence comes from Dermochelys coriacea, assembly GCF_009764565.3. Classification (NCBI taxonomy): domain Eukaryota; kingdom Metazoa; phylum Chordata; order Testudines; family Dermochelyidae; genus Dermochelys; species Dermochelys coriacea. The sequence goes on along the minus strand of NC_050073.1, from coordinate 90,613,812 downwards.
AGACACCGCGATAAGTAGATCTAAGTGTGTAGACTTCAGCTACGCTATTCACTTAGCTGAAGTTGCGTATCTTAGATCAACCCCGCGTGGTAGGGTAGAAAAGCCCTTACTGTATCTTAAATTTATGCCCTTACACTTCTGACCACAACAAACTCCAGCATAGACACCAGGCACTGTTTTATTGTTGTTCTACATTAATGCCTGCAGGCCACAATCAAGATAGTGACCTTACTGTGCAAGCTGTTCCATAGCCCTTGTCTACAGTACCATGCAGGGTTGATCTAAGGCAGGGATCTCAAACTCAAATCACCACAAGGGCCACATGAGGACTAGTACATTGGCCCAAGGGCTGCATCACTGACACCTTTTCACAGTGGCAGATTTAGAGTTAGTGGGACCCTGTGCTCAGCTTCATTTTTGGGCCTCCCTGTGGGGGGAGCATTCTCTCCCCCCCTTGTTTTTCATTCTTTTTTTTTCCAGTCTCCTTCTGGGGCTCAGGGCTGGGGGTGCAGGATCTGGGAGGGAGTTAGGGACTTAGGGTTTGGGAGGGAGCACAGGGCTGGGGCAGGCAAGGGGTGCAGAGCATTTACCTTGGGCAGCTCCTGTTTGGTGCGGGGGGGGGGTGCAGGTGGCTCTGTGCAGCGTAACACCGCCCCCATGGCTGCGATTCTGGAAGCTGCCCCCTGCCAGGCAGGGCTGCCTGGATTGCAGGGGCTTTAGGGGCTGCAAGGCTCTGGACTGCAGCTCTAAAGCCCCTTTTGGAATGCGGCCCTACAAACATGGCCGGAGGACTCCGGAGGAGCAGGAGCGGCCGGAGAGAAGCGGTGGTTTCTCCTTCAAAGTGCTGCTTCTCTCCAGCCGGCTGCACAGCCACCCTGTGCTCCTCCTGAGTCCTCCAGCCTGTGTTCGCAGCGCTCCCACTAGCTTCCCTGAGCACGCTGTGTCCCCGCAGCTCCCTCCTGGAAAGTCCTAAGCGCCGCCAAACAGCTGTTTGCAGGCAGGTGGAAGAGCTGGGACGCAGCGTGCTGGGGGTGGTGGAAGCGGGGGGTGAGGGGAGCTATGGTGGGCCACAGGAAATAACTTTGCGGGTCACATGTTTGAGAGCCCTGATCTAAGATATGCAACTTCAGCTACGTGAATAATGTAGCTGAAGTCGACGTACTTAGATCTACTTACCGCGGTGTCTTCACTGCGGTAAGTCGACAGCTGACACTCTCCCGTCGACTCCACTTGCACTTCTTGTTCTGGTGGAGTACTGGAGTCAATGGGGGAGCGCTCAGCGATTGATTTATCGCATCTAGATGTGATAAATCGACCCCCGTTGGATTGATCGCTGCCCGCCAATCTGGCTGGTAGTGCAGACAAGCCCATAGACACCACATAAGATATTTTTTTCCTACCTCAAACAGATTACTGACCAACGCCCTGATCTTGAAAGCACTAACAAACATGAGTGATATTATGCAGATGAGTAGTTTGGACTGCTTCCCTGTGTTATAAATGACTCAAATGCAAAATTGTTTGCAGTTGAAAAATTTCTAGAAATTAATCACTAAAACTATAATTAAAAAGAATACTTATTTGCATTTTAATTATTTTAATACTGATTTTCCAGTTACACTCCTCCCCCAGGTGTATTGTAGAGTCACCGTCAGGATCAGGTCTTGCTGAGGATACTGTTCTCACACCTCTGAGGAATAGCCCTTTAAGCAATGGGTGTGGCCTGAGCTTCAGGCTACTGCCTCGGTAGCGCTTCCGGCGCGGATAGTGGCGCCTCATGCGAGACCCTGCGGAGCAGGCGCAAGGCCTTTTGGGATTTGTAGTCCACTCAACTTTCTCTTCTGAGGGCGGTGTCGGAGCCTGAGGACTACATATCCCACGGTGCTATGCGTCGGGGGCCCTGGAGCCTGGGAGGCCGCTCTCTCTCCCTGTGGCAAGGCGGCTAGTTCAAGTTGCCATAGCGGCGAGGTGGGGAGGAAGCTGCGCAGAGTTGGGCGGTTGGAGCCGGCGGGGTGGGGGTGCCCTGATGCTGAGGTCTCTCGAGAGGTGAGGAGGGGGTCGGCCCCCGTTAGGAGCATGTTGGGCCTGGGTGGCTCTGGAGTAGGACCCGGGGGCGGGGGCGGGGGCGGGGGCCAAGTGGTCGGAGCCCAGAGGGGGGCTACTGGCGACCACTGTAGGGGCTGGGCCCCGGGAGGGCAGTGCATGGGGGCGATGTCTGGCCGGTGGGGGGCTTTGTGGTGCCTGGAGGGCACTGCCGTCGCTGTGGGGCCGGTGGGACTGCGGGGTGAAGGGGCTGTGCAGCCTGCACAGAAGAGTGGTACTGCAGTGTTGTGTTTCGAAAGCTGGCCTTGAGCTGCACAGAGGAAACCACAGTTGCCAACTTTCACGTGGTAAATAAGCACCCTGATTTACAATAAGCCAAAAATAAAGCTAATCCCATTTCAAAACAAGGCCAAAACAAGCCACTCCCTAAAGAACCTCAACCCTCGATGTGACTAGATCTCTCCAACGTGCAGTCTGAGACTGTGGTGGGCCCGTTGTGCACCCCTGCTTGCGCCTCCTTGCCCCTGCTTGCTGGGAGCCCATTTAAAAAAAAATACAAGCCAAATAAGCAATAAGCTACAAGCCAAAAACTAGCCAATAAGCAACTCATATGCCAAAAGCCATCCCAATTTCTGTGGCTTTTTCATGGATTTGGCATGTCTGGAGGAAGCATGCTTCCCTGGTGTCGAAAGGTGGCGTAGCAGTGTCTGTGAGTTGTGTAATAGAATGAAACTGGGCGAACCCAAACTTTAAGTGCTGACAACAAGCTTAGCCTTGGTCAGAGCACACAAATGATAGTATCATCCACTCCTTTGCCCCAACTAAGAGTTTACAATCTACACAGGAGACAGGAAACCTGAGGACTCCAGAGGTGGGGATTACCTAATTGGTAGGAGCTGGGAGTCCCCAGGTTCAATTCCCTGCTTCACCGCAGACTTCCAAGCCTGACGTGGGCAAGTCACTTAGCTTGTCTGTGCCTGGGGATGATAGAAATCTGTAGAAATGGGGATGATACTTCCTAATCTCACAGGGGTGTTGTGAGATTAATTACATTAAATATTGTGAAGTGCTTTGAGATCTAGTGATGAAAAGTGCTATATAGGAATCTGATGATATCATTGTTGCTATTAGATGTTATCAATATATTTGTTTCTTGTAGGCATTTGTAGGGTTTCTAAGTGGCACCTGAAAAATAGCTTGCATAGATACTTGCATAGAATATCAGGGTTGGAAGGGACCTCAGGAGATCATCTAGTCCAACCCCCTGCTCAAAGCAGGACTAGTCCCCCAATTTTTGCCACAGAACCCTAAATGGCCCCCTCAAGGATTAAACTCACAACCCTGGGTTTAGCAGACCAATGTTCAAATCACTGAGCTATCCCTCCCCCCTACCTGGCATTGTAGTGTAGTGTAGTGTGGGAATATCCTCTCTCAGAATAACAATAAAATGTAGAAAGAAAAGGAGTACTTGTGGCACCTTAGAGACTAACAAATTTAAATAATGAAGTTGACAGATTTCCACTCTATACGGCTAAATTCAGTGCCTTGCATAATGACAGGTTTCAGAGTAGCAGCCGTGTTAGTCTGTATTCGCAAAAAGAAAAGGAGTACTTGTGGCACCTTAGAGACTAACAAATTTATTTGAGCATAAGCTTTCGTGAGCTACAGCTCACTTCATCGGATGCATCGGATACTATAAAATGTAGTAGTCTCGGGTCTCTGCCTTGAAACATGGCAAAATGACAGTGAAATGTGGCATTGTCAGGGTGATGGTTCATTCTAATATCCTACCTCCCTGCTTTGAAATTTGTTTCAATATTTGTGAATAAGATAAGGGCAAAAAAGAAACAATACTGATACAGTTTTGGGATCTGTTCTACATCAGGGTCAGTCTTAAACCTGCAGGGACTTCAAGCAAGACTAGAGTACTAAATTGTCAAATGGGTGTGTGTGTTTAGCTTCAAGAAACATCTCCTTGGCAAATATCTCTTCTGGCTTTCATCCTGTTGCAGCATACATTTGTACTTCTAATTATCTTGTATAAGTTATTTTTCTAAGAATTTCTCCTCATTAGGAGTTGAAATTAGAGACTATCATAACCATATTAAAAATGAGGATGTCAGATCTACAAACACTGAATCTCTCTTAAGCATGAAAGTGCTTGCATTTCCTCTTAGTATGCTTATTTGAATAAAGAGGAAGCTTGAAAGCTATATGAAAATCTAGTAGAAAATTGTTTTTCTGTCAGTTGAAATGTCCTCATTCAGTCCTTTTTTGTTTATTTAACAGTTTATTTACTAGCCTCCTGTCAGCACTGTAGCCATTGCATTTTTGAGCAAACCTTGTGTTGGACAGTTAAAAATAAACCCGTTAACCTTCTATGTCGTAAATCTTCATTTCCTTTGTGCTACTTCTAGGGTTGTTTCTTTTTTCTTGACCTAATTTGGTGGAGACATTTCTTGGAACTTTATATTGTTTTTAGCAAATTAACTTCAGTGCTGTTCAGCATTACTTTTATTTCAGTGTTTAAAAATTCAGTAAAAATAACTATGATCAGAACCATGCTTTTGGAAAAAGCTTCTGTGCCAGTTTAAATATCCGAGTCAAAGAACCCAAAGGTGCCCATCCTGGGATGCTTAGGCAAAGTATGATTTCTGCTCTACAGTGTCCGAGTCTCTCTTCCCTTCCCACTCAAGAAAGTACACTGCAAGAGGAAAGTCAGCTGCTATAAGGACTGGCAGGAATCAGGGCACCGAATGTTACTTTTTGTTTAGAAACAATCTTGCTTATAAAAGTTAGAGGTAGAAAAGATCTTATTCCTGGGAGAATTCTGTGCAAAATATTTAAAAATTATGCGCACAATATTTTAAAATTATGCAAAATTCTGCATATTTTATTTACCAAAATAATTGAAACTGGCACGATTATATTGTTATTTTGATAATTTATTTCAAAATACCTGTCAGCAAGTATGTAACAATACAGACAACAAAAAAGATTCAGGATCTGTTTTTTTGACAAATAGATTCCCTGCTAGGCATATTAATACAAAACTTTGAGTAATGTTTAAAGTAACATTTAAACTACAATACAGAAATGTATGCCCTCATGTAAGCCCTGGCTGGGTGATTTAGTTGGGGATTGGCCCTGCTTTGAGCAGGGAGTTGGACTAGATGACCTACTGAGGGGTTTATTTTAGGGGAAAGGGATTGTTAGGCAGCTGACCTTGTCTGACCCCTAGCCTCTCCCATTCAGTCAGGCACATCTGCACCTATCATCATGTGTCTCTGCATCCCCCTTCTGTCCCATCCCCATGTGTCCTTGCACCCCGACTCAGCCACCCCTCACCCCCATCCTCATGTGGTCCAGCACCACAACTGAGCCACCCTTTGCCCCACCCCATCCCCACATGGCCTTGCACCCCCACTCCCATTCAGCCTTGCCCCAGTCTATCTGCCCCACTAGCCCTTGTGAACTCGGATTTGACACTCCCACCTCCCAGAAGAACTGTGTGCCCCATTCTGTCTGTGTCCTCCCCCCCCATCCCATGCCTCCTCACTTGGCCCCATGGGCAGGGCACTGTGAGGAACGCACCCTCTCCTCTTCCCTATCACTGGCTGCTACTGCCGGTGAACAGGCTGCTCGCTGTTCTGGTGCCACAGCAGCCCCTGGGTGATGAAAGGTGTAACTTCAGTCCCTCTCTGGCAGAATATATTTTCTACAGACAGTTAAAAAAAAAAAAAAAAAAAAAAAAAGTCTGCTGGGGACATGAATTCTACACTTGCGAAATAGTACAGAATTCCCACAGGGGTAAGATCTATGAGATCATACAGTCCATCTCCCTGCTAATAAAATGATTGTTCCCTTTTTAGTACACTTTTTAGTATTTTGTCCTACCTCATTTTAAATATTTCAAATTATTGAGCTTTTTCCACTAGCTAGGGAAGCGTGTTATGATTATTCCCTGAGTGCTGACCCCTGACCATAGTCAGGACTCTTTGTCTTTAGCTCAGCGGTGCCCAAACTTTTCCTGTTGCACCCCATCTCCCCTTACCAGTAATGAAATCGGTCCACATCCCCCCCTTCCCATTAATGAGTATCCCAGGCTTCCTCAACTTGGGCTGATGGTGGAGCTGGGGGCAGAACTGGGGATGGGGGAGGAGCTGTGGCTGGGTCCAGACCTGGTCTGGGGGTGCAGCTGGGTGCCAAGCAGAGCTGCAACTGGGGGCAAACCTGGTCTGGGGTGGAGCAGGCACTCCCTCTCCACACTCTGTGGGAGCTGACCCGGGTCCTGCCATGTGCCTTCCCAAACATTCCTCAGTTTGGGGACCACTGCTTTAGCTGCTATGTTGTTGATAAACTTAAAGCCTCCCCATAGGGATTGCCATACCAATGGCCTGTCTAGTTCAGGATCCCTTCTCAGATATCTGTCTGTACCAGATACTTCAGAGGAAAATGAAGGAGACATTAAGTGGGCAATTATGAAATAACCTGCCCATGAGGGAAGTTTCTTCCTTTCTCCATCATTTTAGAATTTGGCATATGCCCTGAAGTAAGAAGGCTTATATTCCTTACAAACTTTTTTTGATATTTCTATCTAATGTATCTGTGGATGTTCTCATTAGCCATATGACTATTCGGTTCTCCTTTTTTGAATTGCCTGATATATTGTCGCAAGAAGTGCCATGCTGGTTTCTTGTACTTATTTAGGCCATGTCTACGTGTACAGTGCTGCAGTGGCGCAGTTGTACTGGTACAGCTGCACCAGTGGAGCGCATGTAGTGAAGATGCTCTGTGCCAACAGGAGCAGCATAAGCTATGCCGGTGTTAGAAGTTCTCCTGCAGATAGAGAGCTGTGCACACGAACACTTATGTCAGTGTAACATAAGTCACTGAGGGGGGTCGAATATTCACGCTTCTGAACGACATACAATTTGCCCTTGAGCTTCCACAAGTATGTGTACACCAGCAGGGTAATCAGACTCCTTGCTCATAGTGTAGGTATAGCCTAAATGAACCCTGGAACATAGTTTCTCTTAATCCTCTCCCCACAGTCCCCCTTGAAGGAATGCTGTCAAATGACCTTTAAAATATTTTCTTATTTTCGCTTTGTCTCTTGACAAATCTTGACTCCCTCCAATCCATGCTGCCCTTAGATGTGCTTAAAATTAGATAGTTGCAAAGCTTTAGAAAAGTCATTTTCCCTAGTGTTGAAGATAAACAATCGGAGCTGCTATTATTTTGGGACCCAAGATATTGGAAATAAATGTGGTGGTAGAGAAAGAAGGATGTGGGGCAAGAATTAGGCCCCAGTCCTGCGATTGGATCTGCTAACTTGCACCTCTGCGGCCAGGGAAGCTCCACTTAGGTGAAAGGCTAATTTTTTCTAGTTACACAGAACAGAAACATCCTATAAGGTAACAGTCCTTTTGAGCCAAATGGAAAACATGCTTATTTGATCTTGCATTCCCAAATAACATATAGCACTTCATCTTATGTACTTAAAAATAAAAAAAATAAAGAAAACAATTCTAGACACATGCATCTCTTTTCACTCTGGAAGGGAAGAGCGAATAAATTACATGTGGCAAACATAGATCATCTAGGATTTGTATTAAACAGGCAGCTGTCAGATAATGCTCTGAATTTTAGACCTGATCTTTTCACTCTTACCAGCGAGCCCCATCTATTTTTATCACTAGATGCAGAAAAAGTTTGTGGCAGAGTAAATTAGCAGTTCTTAAAAGATACTTTAGATACATTTGGCTTAGGCCCTAAATTTCAAAATTGGATTTCCATCTTATTCCAAACCATATGCTACTGTAAGAGTAAAAGGATATCAGAAAAATGCTACTCCTTTAGACGCACACACCAAGGATGCCCATTGTCTTCTCTTCTTTTTGCCAGATTAATGGAGTCATTCATTAAGTTGATAAGAAATAATCCTTGTATGAGGGGAATTCCAAAAAGAAACAGGGAACACAAATTAGCCTTATACAGATGATGTCATGATATTTGTTATGAATCCATCTCACACACTACTAGATCTGAAAGAGAAAACCTTAAAATTTGTCTGTGTCAGGATTTAGTATAAACTATGACAAGTTAGGCCTCCTGGGTGTAAGTATGGGCTATGATCTACTGAAAGATATAAAAGATAAATACAAACACAGATGGTAGCTACTTCAATAAGATATCTGTCAATCCACATTTCTAAAAGATGGCAAAACTTGTATGCTTTTGATTAAAAATATCAAAAGAGATCTGAAACATTGGTAAAAATATGAATTGCAGCAGTAAAAGTGAGTATTTTACCCTGAATTAACTTCCTTTTCCAAACATTCCTGGTTTTAGTCCCTGGGAATTTGCTTAAACCTGGATTTCTTATTTCCTCAGATGAATTTGTTTGTTAAATTAGTGGCAATACATGATAAACTACTTTACAGAGGCTGTGGCAAAAGGAAGGATTGGCTCTACCAAACATTAAACACTTACCAGGCTAGTCAGATCACAAACCTGATGTACTGGATAACATCGACTGGACCGACCCCTGGGGTATCAAGCATAATGCTCCTGGGGCCTGTCAAGGTTCTTTCCCCACTCTGAGCTCTAGGGTACAGGTGTCTTCCCCCCAAAATCCTCCCCAAACCGTACACCCCCTTTCCTGGAGAAGGCTTGATAAAAATCCTCACCAATTTGCATAGGTGAACACAGACCCAAACCCTTGGATCTTAAGAACAATGAAAAAGCAATCCAGGTTCTTAAAAGAAGACTTTTAATTGAAGAAAAAGTAAAAGAATCACCTCTGTAAAATCAGGATGGTAAATACTTTACAGGGTAATCAGATTCAAAACATAGAGAATCCCTCTAAGTTACAAAAAGACACAAAAACCGGAATATACATTCCATTTAGCACAACTTATTTTATCAGCCATTTAAACAAAACAGAATCTAATGCATATCTAACTAGATTACTTACTAAGTTCTAAGTTCTCCATTCCTTTTCTGTTCCTGGCAAAAAAAACCAAACACACACACAGAGAACCTTTGTTTCTCTCTCCCTCCTCCAGCTTTGAAAGTATGTTGTCTCCTTATTGGTCATTTTGGTCAGGTGCCAGCAAGGTTATCCTAGCTTCTTAACCCTTTACAGGTGAAAGGGTTTTTCCTCTGGCCAGGAGGGATTTAAATGTGTTTACCCTTCCCTTTATATTTATGACAGGGTCGGTTTTGTTCAACATCTTTTATTAGTGATCTGGATGATGGGATGAATTGCACCCTCAGCAATATGTTGGAGGGTAGGGATAGGGTCCAGAGTGACCTAGACAAATTGAAGAATTGGGCCAAAAGAAATCTGATGAGGTTCAACAAGGACAAGTGCAGAGTCCTGCACTTAGGAAGGAAGAATCCCATGTACCACCCCAGGCTGGGGACCGACTGGCTAAGCAGAAGTTCCGCAGAAAAGGACCTGGGGATTACAGTGGATGAGAAGCTGGATATGAGTCAGCAGTGTGCCCTTGTTGCCAAGAAGGCTAACGGCATATTGGGTTGTATTAGTAGGAGCGTTGTCAGCAGATTAAGGGAAGTGATTATTCCCCTCTATTCGGCACTGGTGAGGCCACACTTGGAGTATTGTGTCCATTTTTGGTCCCCCCACTACAGAAGGGATATGGACAAATTGGAGAGAGGCCAGCGGAGGGCAACAAAAATGATTAGGGGGCTGGGGCACATGACTTATGAGGAGAGGCTGAGGGAACTGGGATTATTTAGTCTGCAGAAGAGAAGAGTGAGGGGGGATTTGATAGCAGCCTTCAACTACTTGAAGGGGGGTTCCAAAGAGGATGGAGCTCGGCTGTTCTCGGTGATGGCAGATGACAGAACAAGAAGCAATGGTCTAGGTTAGATATTAGGAAACAGTATTTTGCTAGGAGGATGGTGAAGCACTGGAATGGGTTACCTAGGGAGGTATTGGAATCTTCATCCTTAGAGGTTTTTAAGGCCCGGTTTGACATACCCCTGGCTGGGATGATTTAGTTGGTGTTGGTCCTGCTTTGAGCAGGGGATTGGATTAGATGACCTTCTGAGGTCTCTTCCAATCCAAATCTTCTATGATTCTATGAACACCAAACCCTAATCAGGACTGGCTAGAGATAGAACAAGCTCATCATTATGCAATCAAAGTACAAACGATTCCCCTGGACAAAGAAATCCTATGGGCCAAAATCAGTATATAGCCACCCTTTTATGAAAACAACAATAGAAACTTGGGGTAGCTTTCTAAATAATTTAATCTCATACCCCTCATCTCTTGTAACCTCAATAAAAACCTGGAAGTTTTAACGTTCGGGAACTTGCATAAAAATTCGGCCAACTGATGAGACAATATATTTAGATCAACTGATGAAATACAACTAGCAAAAGACACCAACATTGCAGTATATAAATACCTACAATTGAGTCTTTTCAACCCATCCCTATGAAAAAGCAAACCTAAGCAGAAAATTGATGCAATTTGAAAAACTACTCACTACATCCACAAAACACAAAGGTTTACTCCCCATTCTGTACAAAGTAATCTCTGGTTTCAGAGTAGCAGCCGTGTTAGTCTGTATCCGCAAAAAGAACAGGAGTACTTGTGGCATCTTAGAGACTAAAAAATTTATAATAGCATAAGCTTTTGTGAGCTACAGCTCACTTCATCGTATGCATAGAATGGAACATATAGTAAGATATATATTGAAGGTTACCATACAAACTGTGAGAGGCTAATTAGTTAAGATGAGCTATTTTCAGCAGGAGAAAAAACTTTTGTAGTGATAATCAAGATGGCCCATCTAGACAGTTGACAAGAAGGTGTGAGGATACTTAAGGAAATAGATTCAATATGTGTAATGACCCAGCCACTCCCAGTCTCTGTTCAAACCCAAGTTAATTGTATCTAGTTTACATATTAATTCAAACTCGGCAGTTTCTCGTTGGAGTCTGTTTTTGAAGCTTTTCTGTTGCAAAATTGCCGCCCTTAAATCTTTTACTGAGTGGCCACAGAGGTTGAAGTGTTCTCCTACCAGTTTTTGAATGTTTTGATTCCTGATGTCAGATTTGTGTCCATTTATTCTTTTGCGTAGAGACTGTCCAGTTTGGCCAATGTACATGGCAGAGGGGCATTGCTGGCACATGATGGCATATATCACATTGGTAGATGTGCAGGTGAACAAGCCCCTGATGGCGTGGCTAATGTGATTAGGCCTATGATGGTGTCACTTGAATAAATATGTGAACAGAGTTGGCATCGGGCTTTGTTGTAATCTGTTACTTACTGGAAACAAGTATGTTCATGAAAAGAAGAAAAATTGACGTAGGAATAGACACCAAAACTGAGGAATGGGAGAACATATGGAGCAATGGTCGATAATGAACACATTAATAAAACCTTGTTACCATTTTTTATCAATGATACCTAGCGTCTCTTTAAATTAAATGAATTTATGGTGCAGGGACGGGCAAATGCTGAAGAAAATGTAATGAAATGGAAGGATTTATCTGTACATGGTGGAAATGCCCCCAAAGTAAGACATTTTAAAATGCAGTTGGAGGCAACATAAAGGAGATAACAGGGTGTCAGCTATCAGATAACCCCTTAGTATTTTAAATTGTCCTGAAAACTCTGCATCTTACAGAAGCTATGGAGAATTGATCATTTATGTACTAGTTCCTGCTTTAATTACTATAGCAAGGTGGTGGAAGAACAGTGACTCTGCTAAATCCATTAATGGGTATCAAAAAATCTGGGAAATTCTGGTAATAGAAGAATTAACTCAGTTTTTACAGGGGAGAAGGAAGAAAACAGAACTACTTAGAAACCTGCCAGAATTTTTTGGAGTTTGCTGGAAGAGGGCATCATCTGCCACCAAACCTGATGGTTTGAGAAGTGTTTTTGAATACTAAGGAAGGGAAAAACCTTTTCAAACATAGTAAAAGTTAAACTCCAAACAAAGGCTTTAAAATAGGAAGAAGAAGGAGAAAAGCTTAATATTGTATAGAGTTTTGATAGGATAACTAATAAATAGATTACACATCTCAATGTCCGAAAAACAGAAGTTTGGACCTAAATATGAGGTGAAAGACTTTAATTGACACTATGAAATGAAAATACAAAAGAGGAAGATGAAGAGGAGAAAAGCATTAACTAATGTATGTGATCAGTATCCAAAGTTGAAGAAAATGACTAGTAGCAGGTTTTGTCAGTACAACTTTACAGACTTCCGTAGGCCAATTAATAACTGCAATACGTGTGTGTGTATAATATAGTTTACCTCTATTAAAATTTGTTTTACAATTTAATAAGATTTGTTACAAAAGAATGGATCTATTAATAAAATAAAAGAAGAGATTATATGTGGTAGATATAAGCCGTTATGAATTTATATTCTGTAAAATTTTACCATATTTGAATACAGTTGTGAAAAATCAAGTTTGCTGAAACAATACTATGACTTTGACTATGACTATGACTTTGTGATCAGTGTAGACTAGGAAAGTTCTAAACAGGGGAGTTTGAGTGGGAGTTCTGTTGGAGGAGAAGGTAGTTGTACTTGGTTTTGTATTTTTAGTATTTGTGTGTGTGTGTAGGGGTTTTGTGCTGGGAGAGCAGCTGAGCCTGATTGGGGGTGGGGCTTTGTGCTGGGAGAGCAGCTGAGCCCTGCTTAGGGGGTGGGGCTTCTGACTAGGGGTCCTATAAAGGTAGCCAGCCAGTCAGGCAGCGGCACAGACAGCTGCAGCGGCAGAGGAGCTAGCAAACAGAGCTCTAAACAGGGGAGTTTGAGTGGGAGTTTGCAAGGGGAGTTTGGATTGTGGTGCTTGTTTGGGGTTTGCTTTTGCTGGGGGGGGGGTGGTCTTTTTGGTGTGTCTTGAGTTTCCCAGATTAACAGGATTTAGGTGGGAAGGTGATGACAGATATGGAGGCAGCTGTGGGAGTGACTCCTGTAGTGGAAGACACATTGAGGATGACTGGATGTGGAAGCTGTGGTATGTACATGATCCTGGAGCGGGGAACCAGTAAGAGTTTTTTCTGCATGAAATGTCGTCTGATAGAGCTGATGGAGGAAAAGATCCGAGGTTTGGAGATGCAGGTGGAAAGTCTGGTTGAGTTTAGGAAGGGGTTTGAGCAGATGATGGAGCAAAGATATGAGGTATCTGAAGGGAAAAGCTCAGACTCACAGATGGAAGCAGGGCTGGGGAATTTTGAGGAGAGACTGGGTGAGGAAAGTGGTCAGTGGAAGCATGTGACTAAAAGAACCAGGCAGAGGAAAAGACGGGCTAGTGAAGGAGAAATAGACCTTAGGAACAGGTTTGCAGAGTTGGAAAATGAAGAAGGGGCTCAGCAGGTACTTGTTGAAGGTGGAAGGGTAAGGAAGAAGAGAAGAGAGGCTAGTCCTATAGGAAAAGGGGAAGAGTCAAGGGAGACTACACCAAATATGAGCCCCAGGAGGATACAGGATGGGTTGAAGAAGATTATAAGGGAAAATAGGAATGGAAAGAACTTGCAGCCAGAGGGAACAGGGGAGAGACTGGAGAATAGCACTGTCACCAGGAAAAGGCAGGTCTATGTGACCTGGGACTCTAGTTACAGGCCTGTCTATTCTTCTCAATATAGAGCTGATCCACAGAATAGAAGGGTGTGCTGTCTTCCAGGTGCTAAGATACGGGATGCAGACCTGAGGTTGAAAAGGATCCTAAAGGGAGCGGGAAAGAATCCCCTAATTAACCTTCATGTGGGAAGAAATGATACGGCTAGATTCTCGCTGGAAAGTATTAAGGGAGACTATGCTAGGCTGGGGAAGATGCTTAAGGAAATTGAGGCTCAGGTGATCTTTAGTGCGATCCTTCCTGTTCCTAGAGAAGGGCAACAAAGGTGTGACAAGATTATGACTGTCAACAGATGGCTTAGGCAGTGGTGCTATAAGGAGGGCTTTGGGATGTATGGCCACTGAGAGGCATTCACGGACAGAGGGCAGTTCTCTCGGGATGGACTTCATCTGAGTAGTGAAGGAAATAGACTTCTAGGATAGAGGCTGGCACAACTGATAGAGAGTTTTAAACTAGGAATTAGGGGGAAATGGATGGGAGATGTCCAGAAAATCTCCACGCGAGATTTTAGCATTGAGAGGGAAGAAGATGAAGTAAGAAAGGATACAGCCGTGGGTAGGAGAATGTATATAAGGAGCGAGGGTGGTGTGGATACAAGTCTAGTAGGCTATACTGGCTGTAGAATGACTGTGCCTAATAGGGTACAAAATGTGAGCGAGGCCAAACAGCAAAAATTAAGATGTTTGTACACCAATGCGAGGAGCCTAGGTAACAAAATGGAGGAACTAGAGCTACTGGTGCAGGAAGTGAAACCAGATATTCTAGGGATAACAGAAACATGGTGGAATAGTAGTAATGACTGGACTACAGGTATTGAAGGGTATGTGCTCTTTAGGAAAGACAGAAACAAAGGTAAAGGGGGTGGAGTAGCATTGTATATCAATGATGAGGTAGAATGTAAAGAAATAAGAAGCGATGCAATGGATAAGACGGAGTCAGTCTGGGCAAAAATTACATTGGGGAAGAAAACTAGTAAAGCCTCTCCTACGATAGTGCTTGGGGTGTGCTATAGACCTCCGGGATCTAATTTGGATATGGATAGAGCCCTTTTTAATGTCTTTAATAAAGTAAATACTAATGGAAACTGCGTGATCATGGGAGACTTTAACTTCCCAGATATAGACTGGAGGACCAGTGCTAGTAATAATAATAGGGCTCAGATTTTCCTAGATGCAATAGCTGATGGATTCCTTCATCAAGTAGTTGCTGAACCGACTAGAGGGGATGCCATTTTAGATTTAATATTGGTGAGTAGCGAGGACCTCATAGAAGAAATGGTTGTAGGGGACAATCTTGGCTCAAGTGATCATGAGCTAATTCAGTTCAAACTAAATGAAAGGATTAACAAAAATAAATCTGCAACTAGGGTTTTTGATTTCAAAAGGGCTGACTTTCAAAAATTAAGGAAGTTAGTTAGGGAAGTGGATTGGACTGAAGAATTTATGGATCCAAAGGTAGAGGAGGCCTGGGATTACTTTAAATCAAAACTGCAGAAGCTATCAGAAGCCTGTGTCCCAAGAAAGGGGAAAAAATTCATAGGAAGGAGTTGTAGACCAAGCTGGATGAGCAAGTATCTTAGAGAGGTGATTAAGAAGAAGCAGAAAGCATACAGGGAGTGGAAGATGGGAGGGATCAGCTACCTAATTGAGGTCAGAACATGTAGGGATAAAGTGAGACAGGCTAAAAGTCGAGTAGAGTTGGACCTTGCAAAGGGAATTAAAACCAATAGTAAAAGGTTCTATAGCCATATAAATAAGAAGAAAACTAAGAAAGAAGAAGTGGGGCCACTTAACACTGAGGATGGAGTGGAGGTTAAAGATAATCTAGGCATGGCCCAATATCTAAACAAATACTTTGTCTCAGTCTTTAATAAGGCTAAAGAGGATCTTGGGGATAATGGTAGCATGACAAATGGGAAGGAGGATATAGAGGCAGATATTACCATATCTGAGGTAGAAGCAAAACTGAAACAGCTTAATGGGACTAAATCTGGGGGCCCAGATAATCTTCATCCAAGAAGATTAAAGGAATTGTCACCTGAAATTGCAAGCCCATTAGCAAGAATTTTTAATGAATCTGTAAACTCAGGAGTAGTACCGAATGATTGGAGAATTACTACTATAGTTCGTATTTTTAAGAAAGGAAAAAAAAGTGATCCGGGTAACTACAGTCGAGTTACTTTGACATCTGTAGTATGCAAGGTCCTGGAAAAAATTTTGAAGGAGAAATTAGTTAAGGATATTGAAGTCAGTAGTAAATGGGACAAAATACAACATGGTTTTACAAAAGGTAGATTGTGCCAAACCAACCTGATCTCCTTTTTTGAAAAAGTAACAGATTTTTTAGATAAAGGAAATGCAGTGGATCTAATTTACCTAGATTTCAGTAAGGCATTTGATACCGTGCCACATGGGGAATTATTAGTTAAATGGAGAAGATGGGGATCAATATGAACATCAAAAGGTGGATAAGGAATTGGTTAAAGGGGAGACTGCAACGGGTCCTACTGAAAGGCGAACTGTCAGGTTGGAGGGAGGTTACCAGTGGAGTTCCTCAGGATCGGTTTTGGGACCAATCTTATTTAATCTTTTTATTACTGACCTTGGCACAAAAAGTGGGAGTGTACTAATAAAGTTTGCAGATGATACAAAGGTGGGAGGTATTGCCAATTCGGAGAAGGATCGGGATATTATACAGGAGGATCTGGATGACCTTGTAAACTGGAGTAATAGTAATAGGATGAAATTTAATAGTGAGAAGTGTAAAGGTTATGCATTTAGGGATTAATAACAAGAATTTTAGTTATAAGTTGGGGACACATCAATTAGAATTAACGGAAGAGGAGAAGGACCTTGGAGTATTGGTTGATCATAGGATGACTATGAGCTGCCAATGTGATATAGCTGTGAAAAAAGCTAATGCAGTTTTGGGATGCATCAGGAGAGGCATTTCCAGTTGGGATAAGGAGGTTTTAGTACCGTTATACAAGGCACTGGTGAGACCTCACCTAGAATACTGTGTGCAGTTCTGGTCTCCCATGTTTAAAAAGGATGAATTCAAACTGGAGCAGGTACAGAGAAGGGCTACTAGGATGATCCGAGGAATGGAAAACTTGTCTTATGAAAGGAGACTTAAGGAGCTTGGCTTGTTTAGCCTAACTAAAAGAAGGTTGAGGGGAGATATGATTGCTCTCTATAAATATATCAGAGGGATAAATACAGGAGAGGGAAAGGAATTATTTCAGCTCAGCACCAATGTGGACACAAGAACAAATGGGTATAAACTGGCCACCAGGAAGTTTAGACTTGAAATCAGACGAAGGTTTTTAACCATCAGAGGAGTGAAGTTTTGGAATAACCTTCCAAGGGAAGCAGTGGGGGCAAAAGATCTATCTGGTTTTAAGATTCTACTTGATAAGTTTATGGAGGAGATGTTATGATGGGATAATGGGATTTTGGTAAGTAATTGATCTTTAAATATTCAGGGTAAATAGGCCAAATCCCCTGAGATGGGATATTAGATGGATGGGTTCTGAGTTACCCAGGAAAGCATTTTCTGTAGTATCTGGCTAGTGAATCTTGCCCATATGCTCAGGGTTTAGCTGATTGCCATATTTGGGGTCGGGAAGGAATTTTCCTCCAGGGCAGATTGGAGAGACCCTGGAAGTTTTTCGCCTTCCTCTGTAGCATGGGGCATGGTTGACTTGAGGGAGGCTTCTCTGCTCCTTGAAGTCTTTGAACCATGATTTAAGGACTTCAATAGCTCAGACATGGGTGAGGTTTTTCATAGGAGTGGGTGGGTGAGATTCTGTGGCCTGCGCTGTGCTGGCGGTCGGACTAGATGATCAGAATGGTCCCTTCTGACCTTAGTATCTATGAATCTATGAATCTTTTTGATTTCAATTAATCAATTGTCAATTAATTGTGATTAAATCCTAAAATTTAATGTTGAATGTGATTTTGTTCTAGTGTATACTAATTGCAAAATTGTGATTAGTATAGTTTTGGTGTTAACAGTTTTCAAACAGTGAAATTTTTGTCGCAGTATGTTTATCCTTCTTTGGAAGGTGCTCAGATACTATGGTAATGGATGTGGTGTAGTATGTGCAGTCTTGATCCTACTCCAGTTGATATCAATAGAATAAGATTGAGCCCTGTGTAAGATCTACTTAATTTACAGGATTTGCGGGAAATAAAATCGTATGAGCAGATTTTTAAAAATACCTTTCTGCAAAAATTATTTTACTGAGACTACTTTGAGTGGAATCCAGAGGTTAAAGACTATACACCTTTCAGGGTAAGTATATTTTCCAGGTTAACTTGACACATGCAGTATCTCTTGGTTAACTGTATGCACACACTGGACAGACTTGCATACAGCTGTCTTGAAGGCTGGTTATGAAGCTTACAGTGATTAGAGATTTGTTTTAAAATATATTATATGGTAATGACCATAACCTACTCAGAAGACACTAACCTTTCATGGTGGGAGAGAATTCATTCTTGTTGCTTTCTCCATATAAGCCTCATCAGTATTGTGACCACTGTGCTATATGTTAGAGATAATGCTAAGATTTTATCACGGTTATTTTTAGTAAAAGTCATGAACAGGTCATGGGCAATAAACAAAAATTCAGGAGCCTGTGACCTGTCTGTTACTTTGCTAAAAAATAACCAGAGGGCAGGATTAGATAGAGGGAAAGAATGGAGTCCCCTGGAGGAGGGGGCCCTAACAGGCCGAGCCCCCTGCCATGGTGGGGAATGGAGCCCAAACTCCAGTGGCCGCAGAGGGGCACGCAGCCATGGGGGGCACATAGCCCCCACTTCAAAGCTGGCCCAGCTTCGTGACACGGGTTCGCGGCCCCGACTGCGGCAGGGCGGGGGCACACAGCCCTGGGAAGCTGGAAGGGGGGGGCGCATGGCTCCCGGTGCAGCCACTGGGCTGGGGCGCGCGGCCCCAGCTGCAGCCCCTGGTGGAAGCCATGGGCTGGGGCGCATGGCCCCAAAGCCCTCGGCAAGCCTGGGATGCTGTGGGGCTGGGGTGCACGCCCCTGCCAAACCTCCAACAAGCCCAGGACTCGGGACACTGTGACCCTGGCTGCAGACCCACCAAGCCTGTGGGGCTGGGGCGCACGGACCCTGCCAATCCTGGGACATGGCGGGGCTGGGGTGCGCGGTCCCGGCTGCAGCCTGTAGTGGAAGTTGTGGGGCTGAGGCACAGGGCCCCAGCTGAAGCCCCCGCCAAGCCTGGGAAGCTGCGGGGCTGGGGCGCGCGGCCCCTGCCAAGCCCCCCGCCAAGCTTGGGACACTGCGGGGTTGGGGCACGCGGCCTCAGCTGCAACCCCCAACAAGCCTGCGGGGAAGGGGCGCATGGACCCTGCCAAGCCCAGGATGCTGTGGGGCTAGGGCGCATGGCCCTGGCTACAGCCCCTGGCAGAAGCCGTGGGGCTGAGGCTCAGGGCCCCAGCTGCAGTCCTCGCCAAGGCTGGGAAACCACGGGGCTGAGGCACATGGGCCTCACCTGCAGTTCCCGGAGGAAGCCACAGGACTGGGGTTGCGGGGTCCTGGTTCCAGCCAGCCCCAGCAGGGCAGGGGCACACAGTCCTGCCTCCTCCTCATGAAGCCCTAGAAGTCATGGAGGTCCAATAACGTCATGGAATCCGTGACTGCCCTGACCTCTGACTAAATCGTAGCCTTAATTATAGATTTTTTTTTATGTGCCTTTAAGTTATTGATATCAGGTATTGCTTTAAGTCTTTTTTCCCTCCATCAAACTAGATTCTTCCCTTGAACCCCTGTTTTTGGTACTGTATTTTTGCACTTCCGGTTATGTCTGCAGATTGCTTTCAAGCATTGAACAGTGGTGAAGGGCTAAGAAGGCACACTTGATTCTTTTCCCAGCAACACTGAGGAAGTATGTCTATTCGCATCCAGAGATGGGCTACTTAACTTTTTGTGCCTCAGTTTCCCCATATGTAAAATCATCACGGCTATCTTGCTAGGCTTAATTACTGTTTTTAAAGTGCTTTGATGTGCTTGGACGAAAGATGCTGTGGAAGTACAGTGTGTTATCAGTCTCCTCCAAAAGATGTTTAGTTTTCACCGTACTTGGAAGAAGAAGAAGAATCCTTCATGTGCCTGTTGCTTAGCAAAATATGGTCGTACTGGGCCAGCCTTGTAAAATGACTTTTGTCGTTAATAGTGACCTTAGGAGTATTAAGTACAGAAGAATCTCCTTAAATCCAAAATCAACAAACTTATTTAATTGATGTTATTAGTTTGGAGCTGTTTATTAGTTTGGAGATAGAAAGTAACAGCATTCAAAACCCTAAGGGTATGTCTACAGTGCAATTAATAAGCTGTGACTGGCCCATGTCAGCTGCCTCAGGCTTCTGGGATTTGGGCTAAAGGGCTGTTTAATTGCAGTGTAGACATTCAGGCTCACATAAATACATTTTGCAAGCTGGATCTGGCCTATGGGCCAAATTTTTGTTTGAAATCCCTGTTATAAGTGGCTAGAATGGCTCTTTTCAAGGAAAGATCTTTGTACTCATTTGTGCCCCGGTCCTGCAAGATGCTCCATGTGAGTGCAGATGTCTGCCTGTGCAGAGCGCAATTCAGGATTGTGTCCTAACTCTCCATTGTTATTTCTTCCCTTTATTTTTGAAAAGGTATTTAATTGTACTTTCATGGATGGGGTATGAATTAAACTAATTATTGCAACACTCAATGCATGGATGAGATGATGGTGTAGGGAGGAGAGGTTTAGATTTATTAGGAACTGGGGAAACCTTTAGGGAAGGGGTAGCCTATACAGGAAGGATGGGTTCCACTTAAACAAAAATGGAACCAGATTGCTGGCACTTAAAATTAAAAAGGTCATAGAGCAGTTTTTAAACTAAGCGCTGGGGGAAAGCCGACAGGTGCAGAGGAGCATGTAATACCAGGATACAAAATAACAAGTCGTGTTGGTGAGGGAGTAGCACTATATGTGAAAGAAAGCGTAGAATCTAATGAAGTAAAAATCTTAAATGAAACAAACTGTATCATAGAATCTCTATGGATAGTAATTCCATGCTCTAATAATAAGAATATAGCAGTAGGGATATATTACCGACCACCTGACCAGGATGGTGCTAGTGACTGTGAAATACTCAGGGAGATTAGAGGCTATAAAAATAAAATACTAAATAAAAATGGGAGATTTCAACTGTCCCCATATTGCCTGGGTACATGTCACCTCAGGATGGGATGCAGAGATAAAGTTTCTTGACACCTTAAATGACTGCTTCTTGGAGCAGCTAGTCCTGGAACCCACAAGAGGAGAGGCAATTCTTGATTTAGTCCTATGTGGAGCATAGGATCTGGTCTAAGAGGTGAATATAGCTGAACTGCTTGGTAATAGTGACAAAATATAATTAAACTTGACATCCCTGTGGCGGGGAAAACACCACAGCAGTCCAATACTAGCATTTAATTTCAGAAAGGGGGACTACACTAAAATGAGGAAGTTAGTGAAACAGAAATTAAAAGGTACAGTACCAAAAGTGAAATCCCTGTAAGCCGCATAGAAACTTAAATGCATATCCCAAATTAAAAAAACATTGCAAGAGAACCAAAAAAGTGCCACCATGGCTAAACAACAAAGTAAAAGAAGCAGTGAGAGGCAAAAAGGCATCCTTTAAAAAGTGGAAGTTAAATCCTAGTGAGGAAAATAAAAAGGAGCATAAACTCTGGCAAACGAAGACTGTAAAAATATAATTAGGAAGACCAAAAAAGAATTTGAAGAACACATAGCCAAAGACTCAAAAGTAATAGCAAATATTTTTTTTAAGTATATCAGAAGCAGGAATCCTGCTAAACAACCAATGGGGCCACTGGATGATCGAGATGCTAAACGAGCACTCAAGGACGACAAGGCCATTGCGGAGAAACTAAATGAATTCTCTGCATTAGTCTTCATGGCTGAGGATGTGAGGGAGATTCCTAAACCTGAGCCATTCTTTTTAGGTGACAAATCTGAAGAACTGTCCTGGATTGAGTTGTCATTAGAGCAGGTTTTGGAATAAAATGATAAACTAAACAGTAATAAGTCATCAGGACCAGATGGTATTCACTGAAGAGTTCTGAAGGAACTCAAATGTGAAATTGCAGAACTACTAACTAGGAGTAGGTAGGTAGTCTGTAACCTATCATTTAAATCAGCTTCTGTACTAAATGACTGGAGGATAGCTAATTTGATACCAATGTTTAAAAAGGGCTCCAGAGGTGATCCTGGCAATTACAGGCTGGTAAGCCTGATTTCAGTACTGGCGAAACTATTTGAAACCATAGTAAAGAACAAAATTGTCAGACACATAGATGAACATAATTTGTTGGGGAAGAGTCAACATGGTTTTTGTAAAAGGAAATCATGCCTCCCAATCCACTAGAATTCTTTGAGGGGGTTAACAAGCATGTGGACAAGGGGGATTGGGTGGATATAGCGTACTTAGATTTTTCAGAAAGCCTTTGACAAGGTCCCTCACCAAAGACTCTTAAGCAAAGTAAGCTGTTCTGGGATAAGAGGGAAGGTCCTCTCATGGATCGGTAATTGGTTAAAACGGGGGTGGCCAAGAAGGAGTCAGAATTTACCAATGTGCATTGCCAAAGAGCCACAGTAACACGTCAGCAGCCCTCCATCAGCTCCCCGCTCCCACTCCCAGGATCTCCCACCCGCCAGAAGCACTGCTGATCAGCACCTAACTCTCCATTCCTGTGTCTCCCACCTGCCATGATCAGCTGTTTTGTGGTGTGCAGGAGGGTGGGGAGGGGGTGGGGGGAAGAAAAGAAGCAAGGGCATGGCAGACTCAGGGGAAGGGGGCGGGGGCCTTGGGGGAAGGAGTGGAGTGGGGCTGGGGCCTGGGGCAGAGCCAGGGGTTGAGCAGTGAGTACCCTGTAGCACACTGGAAAGTTGGCACCTGTAGCTCCAGTCCTGGAGTCGCTGCCTATGCAAGGAGCCGCATATTAACTTCTGATGAGCCACATGTGGCTCCAGAGCCACAGGTTGACCACCCTTGGGTTAAAAGATAAGAATCAAAAAGTAGGAATAAATGCTCAGTTTTCAGAAGGGAGAAAGATAAATAGTGGTGTCCACCAAGGGTGTGTACTGGGACCAGTCCTATTCAACAGTAAACAGGTGGTAAAATTTGCAGATGATACAAAATTACTCAAGATAGTTAAGTCCCAGGCAGACTGCATTGAGTTACAAAAGGATCTTGCAAAACTGGGTGACTGGGCAACAAAATGGCAGATGAAGTTTAGTATTGATAAATGCAAAGTACTGCCCATTGGAAAATGTAATCCCAACTACAGACTAGGTCAGACTAGATGATCATAATGGTCCCTTCTGACCTTAGTATCTATGAATCATATAAAATGATGGGGTCTAAATTAGCTGATAGTACTCAAGAAAGAGATCTTGGAGCCATTGTTTACACTTCTCTGAAAACATCCATTCAATGTGTAGCGGCAGTCAAAATGAACAATGTTGATAATCATTAAAAAAGGGGTAGATAATAAGACAGAAAATATTATTGCCTCTATATAAATCCATGGTATGCCCACATCTTGAAGACTGTGCAGATGTTGTCACTCCATCTCAAAAAAGATATATTGGATTTAGAAAAGGGCAACAAATGATTAGGGGTATGGAATGGCTTTCATATGGAGGAGAGATTAATAAGACTGGGACTTTTCAGCTTGGAAAAGAGATGACGAAGGAGGTCTATAAAATCATGACTGGTGTGGAGAAAGTAAATAAGGAAGTGTTGTTTACTCCTCATATCACATGAACTAGGGGTCACCAAATGAAATTAATAGGCAGCAGGTTTAAAACAAATAAAGGGAAGTATTTTTTCATAAAATGCAGAGTCAATCTGTGGAACTCTTTGCCAGAGGATGTTATTAAGGCCAAGACACTGACAGGGTTCAGAAAAGTACTAGATAAGTTTATGGAGGAGGTAGGTCCATCAATGGCTATTAGCCAGGGAGTGTCCCTGGCCTCTGTTTGCCAAAAGCTGGGAATGGGCGATGGATCGCTTGATGATTACCTGTTCTCTTCATTCCCCTCTGGAGCATCTGGCATTGGCCACTGTTGGAAGACAGGATACTGAGCTAGATGGACCTTTGGTCTGACCCAGTATGGTTGTTCTTATAGAATATCAGGGTTGGAAGGGACCTCAGGAGATCTAGTCCAACCTCCTGCTCAAAGCAGGGCCAATCCCCAAATTTTGCCCCAGATCCCTAAATGGCCCCCTTAAGGATTGAACTCACAACCCTGGGTTTAGCAGGCCAATACTCAAACCACTGAGCTATCCCTCCACCCCCTTACGTTGTTAACATTCAATTATCAAAAACACTTTCAATAATAGTCTCAAAAATTTAGGCCCCAGTCTTATGAGGTTCTGGGAACTTCCTGGGAAGTTGGTAAGAAATGAGTGTTCAGTACCTCCCAGTGATTATTTTATTTTTTAAACATTAAATAAAGGTGGGCCTGAGCTGAAAGCTTTTTTCTTTTTTTGTACTTGAACGTTCCCAAAGCTTGGATCTGGGAATCTGGTTTGGGGCTGGACCGGCTAATAAGACAACATAATATAAACATTCATCTTTAAATGAAAAAACTTTACAAAGAATCCATGTAGAAATAAGAGAGAAATTAGAAAGATTCTGTGCATTTATGGAAGCAGTGTTTAGTATTTAGACCTATAGACTGAACCCTGGTCTACACTAGGCGTTGAGGTCGAATTTAGCAGCGTTAAATCGATGAAACCCTGCACCCGTCCACATGACGAAGCCCTTTTTTGACTTAAAGGGCTCTTAAAATTGATTTCATTACTCCACCCCTAACAAGGGGATTAGCGCTAAAAATCGGTTTTGCTGGGTCGAATTTGGGGTACTGTGGACGCAACTAGATGGTATTGGCCTCTGGGAGCTATCCCACAGTGCTCCATTGGGACCGCTCTGGACAGCACTCTCAACTCAGATGCACTGACCAGGTACACAGGAACAGGCCCGCAAACTTTTGAATTTCAATTTCCTGTTTGGCCAGTCTGGCAAGCTGCAGGTGACCATGATGGAATCCCAGAATCACAAAAGAGCTCCAGCATGGACCAAACAGGAGGTACGGGATCTGATCGCTGTATGGGGAGAGGAATCCGTGCTATCAGAACTACATTCCAGTTTTTGAAATGCCAAAACATTTGTGAAACTCTCTCAGGACATGAAGGACAGAGGCCATAAGAGGGACCCGAAGCAGTGCCACATGAAACTTGAGGAGCTGAGGCAAGCCTACCAGAAAACCAGAGAGGCGAACGGTTGCTCCGGGTCACAGCCGCAAACATGCTGCTTCTGTGATGAGCTACATGCCATTTTAGGGGGTTCAGCCACCACTACCCCAGCTGTGTTGTTTGACTCCTTCAATGGAGTTGGAGGCAACACGGAAGCAGGTTTTGGGGACGAGGAAGACAATGATGATGAGGTTGTAGATAGCTCACAGCAAACAAACGAAGAAACCAGTTTTCCTGACAGCCAGGAACTGTTTCTTACCCTGGACCTGGAGCCAGGACCCCCCGAACCCACCCAAGGCTGCCTCCCGGACCCGCCAGATGGAGAAGGGACCTCTGGTGAGTGTACCTTTTTAAAATACTATACAAGGTTTAAAAGCCAGCATGTTTAATGATTAATTTGCCCTGGCATTTGCGGCTCTCCTGGATATACTCCCAAAGCCTTTGCAAAAGGTTTCTGGGGAGGGCAGCCTTATTCCATCCACCATGGTAGGACACTTTACTACTCCAGGCCAGTAGCACGTACTTGGGAATCATTGTAGAAGAAAGCATTGCAGTGTATGTTTGCTGGCGTTCAAACAACATCCGTTCTTTATCTCTCTGTATTATCCTCAGGAGAGTGATATCATTCATGGTCACCTGGTTGAAATAGGGTGCTTTTCTTAAGGAGACATTCAGAGGTTCCCCTTCCTGCTGGGCTGTTTGCCTATGGCTGAACAGAAATGTTCCCCGCTGTTAGCCTCGAGGGGAGGGGAGGCAAAATGTGACCTTGTAACGAAAGCACTTGTGCTATGTATGTAATGTTAACAGCAAGGTTTACCATGAAAGAGTGTACCCATGGTTCTATAAAATGTCTTTTCAAATACCACTGTCCCTTTTTTTCCTCCACCAGTTGCATGTGTTTCAAGGTTCACAGGATCTTCTCCTTCCCAGAGGCTAGCGAAGATTAGAAGGCGAAAAAAATGCACTCGCAATTAAATGTTCTCTGAGCTCATGCTGTCCTCCCACACTGACAGAACACAGACGAATGCATGGAGGCAGACAATGTCAGAGTGCAGGAAAGCACAAAATGACCGGGAAGAGAGGTGGCGGGCTGAAGAGAGGGTTGAAGCTGAAAGGTGGCGGCAGCGTGATGAGAGGAGGCAGGATTCAATGCTGAGGCTGCTGGAGGATCAAACTAATATGCTCCAGCGTATGGTTGAGCTGCAGGAAAGGCAGCAGGAGCACAGACCGCCGCTACAGCCCCTATGTAACCAACCGCCCTCCTCCCCAAGTTGCATAGCCTCCTCACCCAGATGCCCAAAAACGCGGTGGGGGGGGCCTCCGGCCACCCAGCCACTCCACCCCAGAGGATTACCCAAGTAATAGAAGGCTGGCATTCAATAAGTTTTAAACTTTTAAAGTGCTGTGTGGCCTTGTCCTTCCCTCCTCCACCACCTCTCCTGGGCTACCTTGGTAATTATCCCCCTATTTGTGTGATAAACTAATAAAGAATGCATGAATGTGAAGCAACAATGACTTTATTGCCTCTGCAAGCGGTGATCGAAGGGAGGTGGAGAGGGTGGTTAGCTTAGAGGGAAGTAGAGTGAACCAAGGGGCGGGGGGTTTCATCAAGGAGAAACAAACAGAACTTTCACGCCATAGCCTGGCCAGTCATGAAACTGGTTTTCAAAGCTTCTCTGATGTGCACCGCACCCTCCTGTGCTCTTCTAACTGCCCTGGTGTCTGGCTGTGCGTAACCAGCAGCCAGGCGGTTTGCCTCAACCTCCCACCCTGCCATACATGTCTCCCCCTTACTCTCACAGATATTGTGGAGCGCACAGTAAGCAGTAATAACAGTGGGAATATTGGTTTTGCTGAGGTCTAACCGAGTCAATAAACTGCGCCAGCGCTCTTTTAAACATCCAAATGCACATTCTACCACCATTCTGCATTTGCTCAGCCTGTAGTTGAACAGCTCCTGACTACTCTCCAGGCTGCCTGTGTATGGCTTCATGAGCCATGGCATTAAGGGGTAGGCTGGGTCCCCAAGGATAACTATAGGCATTTCAACATCCCCAACGGTTATTTTCTGGTCTGGGAAGAAAGTCCCTTCCTGCAGCTTTTGAAACAGACCAGAGTTCCTGAAGATGCGAGCGTCATGTACTTTTCCCGGCCATGCCACGTTGATGTTGGTGAAACGTCCCTTGTGATCTACCAGTGCTTGCAGCACTATTGAAAAGTATCCCTTGCGGTTTATGTACTTGCTGGCTTGGTGCTCCAGTGCCAAGATAGGGATATGGGTTCCATGTATGGCCCCATTACAGTTAGGGAATCCCATTGCAGCAAAGCCATCCACTATGACCTGCACATTTCCCAGGGTCACTATCCTTGATATCAGCAGATCTTTGATTGCGTTGGCTACTTGCATCACAGCAGCCCCCACAGTAGAATTGCCCACTCCAAATTGATTCCCGACTGACCGGTAGCTGTCTGGTCTTGCAAGCTTCCACAGGGCTATTGCCACTTGCTTCTCAACTGTGAGGGCTGCTCTCATCTTGGTATTCTTGTGCCTCAGGGCAGGGGAAAGCAAGTCACAAAGTTCCATGAAAGTGCCCTTACGCATGCGAAAGTTTCGCAGCCACTGGGAATTGTCCCAGACCCTCAACACTATGCGGTCCCACCAGTCTGTGCTTGTTTCCCGAGCCCAGAATCGGCGTTCCATCGCATGAGCCAGCCCCATTAGCACCATGATGCCCACATTGTCAGGGCACGTGCTTTGAGAGAAGTCTGTCCCCATGTCCTCATCACTCTTGTAATCGCGCTGACGTCGCCTACTCCCCTGGTTTCGCTTTGCCAGGTTCTGGTGCTGCATATACTGTTGGATAATGCATGTGGTGTTTAATGTGCTCCTAATTGCCAAAGTGATCTGAGCGGGCTCCATGCTTGCCATGGTATGGCGTCTGCACAGAAAAAAGGCGCGGAATGATTGTCTGCTGTTGCCCTGATGGAGGGAGGGGCGACTGACAACATGGCTTACAGGGTTGGCTTACAGGGAATTAAAATCAACAAAGGGGGTGGCTTTGCAAGAAACTGAATGGCCGCCTCAAGGATAGAACTCAAAACCTCAAGGATAGAACTCAAAACTGGGTTTAGCAGGCTGTTGATTTCACAGAGGGAGGGAGGGAGGAGAAAATGAATACAAAACAAGTCTGGTCTATTTCTTGTTTTGAGCCACTTCATCTATCTTTATACATCTTGCTGTCAGCAGACTGTGCAGTACGACTGCTACCCATCGTCACCTCCTGGGTGCTCGGTAGAAGACAGAGCAGTATGACTACTGGCCATTGTCTTCTACTGGCTGCAAATTAAAAGACAGTGCACTGCCGGTAGGACTCAATCGCCATGAGACGAAACAAGGGAAATGACCTGGCTGAGTCACTCCCATGTTTGCCCAGGCGCCCGGTTAAAAGAGCCCCCAGGAGTATGTTGACGATGGCTACCAGTCATACTGCACTGTCTGCTACCAAAAGGCAATAAACTGCTGCTGCGTAGCAATGCAGTACCATGTTCGCCAGCACCCAGGAGACATACTGTGACGGTTAGCTGAGTGGGCTCCATGCTTGCCGTGGTATGGCATCTGCACAGGTAACTCAAGAAAAAAGGCGCAAAACGATTGTCTGCCCTTGCTTTTACGGAGGGAGAGAGGGAGGGAGGGAACGGGGGCCTGACGAGATGTACCCAGAACTACCCGCGACAATGTTTTAGCCCCATCAGGCGCTGGGATTTCTACCCAGAATTCAAATGGGCGGTGGAGACTGCGGGAACTGTGGGATAGCTACCCACAGTGCAAAGCTCCGGAAGTTGACGGTTGCCTCGACTGTATAAAAACGCTTTCTACAAAACCGACTTCTATAAATTCGACCTAATTTCATAGTGTAGACATACCCTGAGAGTCAGGAGACCTGAGTTATACTCCCAGTTCTGCTACAGATTCATTATGTGACCTTTGGCAAATTCTAGATTTCATTCCTGCCTTCTCAGTTTCTGCATGTATGAAATGGGGATAGTGATTTATGGCTGTGTAGGAAAACCTTGGATTAAAGCTGCTGTATAAGTGCAAAATATTATCATTGGTTTTAGTAAAGCTCTTAGGCTGCTAATGTATTGCAGTTATGGAGTTAAAAAGAAGACCTTCAGAAAAGTCAGGGAGTTTGCTTGCATTAATGTATCTAGTAGTTATCACATTATTCCAAAATATTGCTATATCAGTTATTTGTCTTTTAAAACAATGTAGATTATATGATTGACTGCTAAGATGTACACATTTCTTTAACAGTGTTATTTTTATAAACACTATTTTTATAATCCAAAACTATGCTAGGTGCTTCACAGAAAATGTGAAAAGACATGCTTCCTGCCCAAAAGAGTGTGTAATATGAATTTAAGATGTGACAAACAGTAGAGTGGCATAAAGTGAAGAAAAACAAGATTTACAGTAGTGCTGCTACTCAGTTTAAGTATATGCATATTTTAGCAGTTCAATAAAAATACATAGGGAGGGAGAAATGTGAATATAATTTAATCACTAGCCATAAACATCAAGGAAGAGATTATTCATTTTAGTTAAATTTATATAAAGGGAACAGAGAACAGGAGGCAGCCTGGAAAAAAGATGAGGTCTTCATTGAAGAAGTGGACAAAGAGGTTGTCAAAGCTGGAGGAGAAAAGTGATAGATGGGTTGATGACATAAATGGTTTTAAAAGACATTTGATATAGTAGAAGTTGCATGTACCACATTGAGAATTTATCATGAAGATGATGTCTGAATAGAAAGACTTTAAAAAACTATGTTGAATACTTGATGTGAGGAGTCTGAAGAGATATGTCTAATGAAAATTAAATAAAGCAAAAATACTAAAATAGCTCTAAAGCATCTTTCATCTGAAGGTCTCAAAGTACTTTACCATGACTAATTAAAACTTGCAACACACTGCTTGACTGATCAGGCTGAAAATTGAGGCATGGGACTTAGCAAGTGACTTGTCCAATGTTCGTGGAAAGATGGGAAGAGAACAGAGATGTCCTGACTCCAGTAATCTGCTTCCACTACTGGAAGTTAACACTTCTCTAGATTAAATAAAAAATACTAAATATGAGTTCATGCCTCATGGAAAATTTTTGAAATCTATTTCAAGGCTGTTTTGCCTAAGAATTGCTACTTTTTTCCTATATTTCTTTTTTCTGCCCCTCCCTTTTTAAAAATTCTTTTTAGTGGTAGCTGCATTTAAAAATATATTTGTTTTGAGTTTTCTTCTCTACCTATGATCACCTGAACTCCTAATTCCTCCTTTGTGGTGTTATCATTTTGTTGCTGTAGTGACAATTATGTTGTTAGAAATGGGATTATGACTTCATGTTAACCTGAAGCAGGTGATCTTGTAAGAAACACAGATCTTGGATTTTATGTCAACTTCTATATTTAATATAGAAGGAATCTCCTACCCACTACATCTATTCACCTCTTCCTATAAAGAGAGAAAATAGAGGCAAAACTATTTATATATAGAATGTTTTTTTCATGAGGCATCAGTTGCTTCTTTAAAGTTCTTGCGTGTACCTATAGCGCAGAGAAATCTATACTGTGTTACATCTTAAACTAACTATTTTCATGTGCCTGTTTTTCTTTAATTGTTTCAGCTGGTTTATGCTTCCAGAGTTGTCAGCATTCGCTGTAATAGTCATCTTCCCTTCACATTATTATTACAATCAAAAACCCTGATTCATCGTAGTTTGCACACTTCTTAATCACCACTCTGAAAAATATATATTTGTGGGCAAATAGAGATGTTCAAGTTTGTTCATATTTCAATGACTTTATTTTATAATATAAGTGTGGTTATATTCAGATCTGTCCTTTTCCCCTGTTCTCCAGATTTTAATACATCAATGGCAGATTCATCCAGTGATTCAGAGAACTTTCTTCAGGGTCGTGTAGGAAGGCGGGGCCCTCTAAGAGCCACCCACAGCAGAGCCCGAAACCATGGTGCTGGAGATGTTACAGAGAAGATCCATACCTTAGCAAGCACTTTACAGGTTGTTAGAAAATGATCAGATGCTGTGCAAACAGATAAGTTATGTTTGTGTAAAAGAAAGTGCCCAATATTCTGAATGAGATGGTCTAAAGTGCTGTGGTAATGGGAAACATTACTTGCCATTTACAAACTGTAAAAAGTATTTGGGAAATAAAGCATGACACGTCTGTGTTTACAGTGAGTATTTTACTGCTATTTCTGACAGCAACATGGAAGCATGATAAAATATTGTTAGAAATGACTCATTTAAACCATTGAAAGGTCTGATAATGTTTCATTCAGTTACAAAGTTGGCAAAATGTTTTTTTTAACAGAGCAATCTTTTTTTAAATTAACTGGAGAATTCAAACAGGATGCATTAAGTCTTTGAGGCAGTGACCGTCATTTTGTTCTGTGTTTGTACATTGCCTAGCAATGGGGTCCTAGGAATCCTAGGTGTTATCACAATATAAATAAAAAAAATAATTATAGATGGGTGTGAAGACAAAGATCCCTTCCCCACAGATCTGATAATCTGAATAGGTAATGTTCAGATGAAGGATCATGGACAGGCTAGAGTGCAAAAGAGAGGGCATGTCGCATGTTTGGATGACTTTTTGTGGCAGTGGCTTCTTTATGGGCAAAAGTAATTCGGTACAATTGGCATTGTGGGGTTCCATGTTTTATGTATCCCTGACTCCAGCTCAAACTTGCTCAGTTTGCAAGTTAAGACTGCTTTCTAGCAGACAGCCCTGCACCTTGAGCTCTGAGTCAAGCTGGGTTCTTTCCTTCTTTATGCATCCATCACCAGCAATAAAAATGAAGGTGCGAGTTGGCCTGCCCTGCAGTATCTTTGCTACTGGTGATGTGTGAGAAGGAGAGAACCCACAGTGAGTCTGCGGAGTTGTAACTTTAGAAAAGAAAAATTTTAACTTGAAAACAGTACATTTGAGCTGAAATAAGTGAGATACGACACTGCAGTTTTAATTCTGAGCTGAAGAAAGATCCTGATTTAGATGCACTGTGTTCATCATCATTTTGATTAACGAATTAAGATTCAATATTTTGGTGTGAAGTATGCATCGTCCCCATTTTGCAGATGGGGGAACTGAGGCATTGAGAGTGAAGTGAATCCCAGCACTGAATAGAATCCCTATCTCTTGACTCCAGTCTAATGCCATAACTAGAAGATCACACTTCCTTTTTACTTGACAGTGTCTTATATTTTTATGTAGGCTTTGAGCCAGACAATATAACTATTTATTTTCAGTTTATTCAGAGTGCCTACCCGTAGCTTCAAGCTCTCTCTTCCTTGTTTGTTGAACTTGACAGGTAGCTTAAGCTCTTTGCCTCTGTAAAATACAGGTAATGATTAAGGCTGTGTATCTGTCATGGAGGTAACGGAAGTAATGGATTCCGTGACTTTTCATGACCTCTGTGACTTCTGATGCAGCTGGCTCTGGGGCTGCCCGAGCAGCTCAGGCAGCCCCTGGGGCAGCCGCACTGACTGTTGCTGGGGCAGTCTTGGGCCACCGCACTCTCCTCCAGGCAGCAGCACTTTGGGTGTGGGAGGGGACTCAGAGCTGGGTCAGGAGGTTGGAGTGCGGGTCGGCACTTACCTTCGGGGAGGCTCCCTGGAAGTGGCCGGCATGTCCCTGCAGTTCCTAGATGGAGGGACCAGGAGGCTCTGCGCGCTGCCCCTGCCTGCAGGCACGGCCTCTGCAGCTTCTATTGGCTACAGTTCCTGGCCAATGGGAGCTGCAGAGCCAGCACTCGTGGCGGGGACAGCGCACGGAGCCCTCCGGCCTTGCCTCCGCCTAGAAGCTGCACGGACATGCTGGCTGCTTCCGAGGAACTGGGCAGAGCCGGGTCGGGAGCCTGTCATCCCCGCCAACCCTCCCCCCTGCCAGCACCAGCAGGGGTTTCGGGCCTTATGCTGCTGCCTGCCTCCCAGCACTAGCAGGAGTCCTGGGCCTCACGCTGCAGCCTGCCTCCCCCCCCAGCACCAAAGGCGGTTTGCGACCACCACCTCCTGGCACCTGCAGCATCCCCAAACTGCTGCTCCAGACCATTCTTGGCCCTCTGGCCCAAATTTTAGTAAGGGGTATATCGTACAAGTCATGGATAGGTCACGGGTCATGAATTTTTGTTTACTGCCTGTGACCTGTCCATGACTTTTACTAAAAATACCTGTGACTACAATGTAGCCTTAATAATGATACTTTGGAATCTCAATGGGATTCCCATAATATGAGGCTAAATGATTGCTTTAAGGTCCTTTAAGGTCCAAAATTTGGCTGCTTAAATTTAGGCACTATTGAAAATGACTGGTCTGATTTGTTTTCGTATGTGCTCGGCATCTCCAGCTCTGACAGACTTCCGTGGGAGTAGTGGGTGCTCAGCACATTAAAAATCAGATCACTTATTTAGATACCTAATGTGAGGCAAAGTATTAATGGTAAAGCTAACAAAGTAATGCATTTTTGTTTCTTTGGAGAGAAGATTTCTAATTTAACATTTTTTCCTCAATTTTGTTCTTAAGGATACCAACCGAAACCTGAGACATGTTGACCAGATGCTAGGACAGTACAGAGAGTACAACAATGAACAGACTGAAGCTATAGCAACTGTGAGCAACTTTCAATGTAACCTTAAGCCTCTTCCTCCTGTATTATTATATAACCAGTCGAAAATTGGTGTTTAGCAAGGGGCAAGCGAGAGAGAGAGAGAAAGAAGTATCGGGGGTAGCCATGTTAGTCTGTATCCACAAAAACAACAAGGAGTCCGGTGGCACCTTAAAGACTAACAGATTTATTTGGGCATAAGCTTTCGTGGGTAAAAAACCCACAAGCTTATGCCCAAATAAATCTGTTAGTCTTTAAGGTGCCACTGGACTCCTTGTTTTTTATATATAGAGAGAGATTTAAACAGTATAAATCAATCTTTTAATAGTCTTCTGTACTACCACCTTTTGAAAGTATTAGAGTTTCTGAATGAGATTAGAACACTTTTATTACTGGATGGCCCAGTCTTTTTTGTGGTCCCTTTAGGAAATGGCTGAAGGGCGAAATTCACCATGGTTCAGAGGGCCCACACAAGGCCCTATACACGGCTTAAGCCTCTGATGTGGAATGGTGCTTAAATGTGGTACACGGGCATTTTGCAAGCCTTTGCCCCAGGGTGAACTTAATCAGAAATGAATGGGATGATATTTAATTGTAGAGTAAAACAGGAGATGGATAATGTTAAGGATGAACAAATTGGTTGGTACTCTGGGAGCTGTCAAGTTTCCTTCCCCACTCTGAACTCTAGGATACAGATGTGGGGACCCACATGAAAGACCCCCTAAGCTTATTCTTACCATCTTAGGTTAAAAATTCCCCAAGGCACAGATTTCTTTCTTGCCTTGGGAACCAGCTTAGGTGAAAACCTGGTACACTGCCACCACCAAGTGATTTAACAAAGAATCCTGGAAGAGACCACTTGGAGAAGACTTCCCCCAAAATATCCCCCTAAGCCCTTACACCCCCTTTCCTGGGGAGGCTTGAGAATAAACAAGATGAGCACAAACCAGCCTTGGATTTTTAAGACTCTAAAAACCCAATCAGATTCTTAAAAAACAGAACTTTATTTGAAGAACAAAACAAAGATAAAAGAGACACTCTGTAAGATTAGAATGGAAGTCTCACAGGCAGTCAGATTCAAAACATAGAGAATCCCTCTAGGCAAAACCTTAAGTTACAAAAAGACACAAAAACAGGAATACACATTTCCTCCAGCATAGCGAATTTGCAAGCCAAAACAAAGAAAACCTAACACATTTTCTAGCTAGATTACTTACTAACTTTACAGGAGTTGGAGTGCTGGAATCCTTGATCTGTTCCCTGCAAAGGTATCAGACAGACAGACAAAAGCCTCCTCCCCCCCCCCCCAGATTTGAAAGCATTTTGTCCTCTCATTGGTCATTTTGGGTCAGGTGCCAGTGAGGTTACCGTAGCTTCTTAACCCTTTACAGGTGAAAGGATTTTGCTTTTGGCCAGGAGTGATTTTATAGCACTGTATACAGAAAGGTGGTTACCCTTCCCTTTATATTTATGACAGGAGCTATCAAGTTTGAGATGTTAGTCAGAGAAGTATTGAAACTGAATCCTGTGGTATGAAAGGAAATGTGGAAAATGTACTGTTTTGCTTGAAAATTGGCCTAATGTTTGAGTACTCTGGTATATATTCATTGAATTCAATAATACAACTTTTGTAAGTTGTGTAAATTCTAGTGAAATATGCCCCCCAGTGCTCAGTTGTACTATTACCAAATACAACTGCACAATACAGATAAGTAGAATATTTAAAGAAATTAAACTTAAATATTTAAATTATGTAGAATTTCCATACTTCTACATTGTAATGTAGAATTACCTGCTATTTTTCTTCTGAAAAAGCAGTAGGAAAATTTTATTCTATCCTAGTAATTGGGAATATAACTATCTCAGTTGGGAAGTGTAGATGTCTTCAATACTAATACAGTTCTCTGATTTAGAAGATAAACTTGAGTACTTGTGCCTTTGCTGATATATCAGCAAATTGCTGATTTTTACTCTTAACATTTCTCTTGGACGTGGGAGACACAAATGTAGGTTCACAGTTAGGTTTTATTAGTTTTCATTGTTTTACTAATAGAATTTATTCAGGTGTTTTTTTTTCAGAGAGACACTAACTTTGCAGAGTATAGAAAAACATGATTGGCTTATTTACTCTCAATATACTGGTAGGTGTTCTTTTCAGTCAGCTAGAAGTTGAATTGGGTTTTGGCTGAACATGGCCGTGTTAGAATTTTATTTTGATCCAGGACCTTCTCTTTTAGCATCTGGATGACTGATATCTTTCTGACTTGATTTCTCCAAGTTGAGCAATAAAGTTTTGGGACACCTCTTGTCGGAGACTTAGAATACTAAAGTATAGTCTCCACCCTCTATTAGTAAAAAAACTTCATCTTCCAAACAGCTCCTGTTCACTTCCCTAAACATAAAAAAGTCATCTTCCATTACCTTTACATCCATATTCTACTTCCTGTGTACCAATGGTCCGATGTTTTCTTCCTGCCTGCTAGCAGTCTCACTTGCTTATTTTGACATGCTGCTGATTTGCTACCATTTATTTCTCATCCCTGGCTGCCGGAACCCTTGATACAATCATCTCCTCTTATACGGTTCCAAGCCTGCTGGAACAGTGAGGAAGTTTTTGTTGAATGATGGGAAGCCATACAAGGGAATTAAACATAGATGTATTGTGTTGAGACTGTGTTCTCAAAAGAGTCTTGCTCTGAATCCTAGCAGCCAGAAATCTACCTTCTAACTCCACAATTACATGTTACCTCCAGGGAATGATCCAGTTTTCAAAATATCTAAGCTGATCTAGGATTCTGCCATCTCTTGTTGAAACTTAAGCAAAGAGTAAAAAATATGGTTTTAATAGTTCTTTCCATTCCTGGATGCTTCTATGAGGGAAGTCAGTCCACTTGGAGGAAGGCAGTGTAGCCTATTGGCCGGAGCATGCAGCAGGCCTTGTGGTTGAGTTCAGAGCCATAATCAGTCATTAGGAGCCAAAACCAACGGTCAAAATCGGAAGTCAGGGTCTGGATACCAGAGCCAGGGGGTCGAGACAGGAGCTGGAGTCAAGGGTCAAACTGGACTTTAGGAACTGGAGCAAGCAGGAAAGCAGGGGTTCAAGGTAGGGGGAAGGACAGAGGCAAGGCTCGGTGCAAGCAGGAGCAGCATAAACAAGGTAATGCAGGAGCAGGCCACAGTGATGGGGATGAGTGTTGAGAAGCCAGTGAGCTGCAGCTGCTGGCCTCTGCAGCCAATCAGTTTGGATGGCTAATCAGGCTGCAGCCCAGATATACTAATGAGGCTGCCTGGAGACTAGCTCTGCTGCAGGCCCTGATTCCTGACGGAGAAATTAGAAGAAGATTATTACAGCATCCTGCTTTGCATAAAAATACTGTAGTCAGCATCCTTCTATTTTGCCTGTCGTCAGTTGCTCAGGGGAAGTTTGACTATCAACAATTAGCTTAGTCATAATATAGCCATGTCTTGATTATGAGCTGCTCCTACAATGAATGAATTTTAATCCTGGTTTTCACTTTACTTCAAAAGGAATCTGTTTCTTCCCCTTCATTCTTATCCCTATGTATAAAACATTTAGATGGGTGAATGAAGGGGGAAATGTCTTTTCCTTCCTATGAAGTATTAAGATGTTGGTTACTCTTTGATGCAGGGTAGTAGGCTTGATGGCACAGTGATCCAGTGCAGCAAATCCTATATGTTATAATAGATCTGTTTTTTGCAGTGTTATGCAGTATCCTCCAAATGTACTTTCATTATGTAAACCTTATTTACAGCTCATTGGTTTTGTTTAGTTTTTAAACAAGGTCAGTCCAGAGTTGTTCTTGCACAACTGACTGTACTTCCATGCCCATCTCTTTAAACTCAACAATTTGTGGTCTATTTGGAAAGAACTCCATATGTTTGTCAGTGACTGAGAGGAGTGGTGGCAAAAGGAAGCCACAGTGCACTACCTAGATGATTGTACTAAATATATTTCAGAAACAGGATTTGTCTGTCAGCTCAGGATGCTCAGCTTGACTATGAAAATGCATGTTAATGGCTCCCCAAGATGCTTCTTTCGTAGCTGTAGTGAAGAAGATAGCCAGGAAGGATTAGACCAATTCTGGATGCAAGACGCATATATCAAAGACAAAGCTAACCAGGAACAATTAAATGAGGAAAAGCAAGACTCTGTAAAAATCCTAGTTCTTTCCTGCCTCTAATTTCCTTAGCCTGATTGAATCTGGTTCCTTCTAGCTAGTGAAAACATTAGATCTTATGTCACTATCGTCACATAAGATGAGGCAGTGTGGTTCACTGGAAGGTAGGAGACTTGGATTTCATTCCTGATTCTAACCCTACTTGCTGTGTGGCCTCTAGCTAGACTAGGGATGTGTTTGCCTACCCTTGTGTGTCTAATAGCCACTGGAGTTTTCATTATTCTTTTGTGAAAGTCTGCCTTTGTCTTTTCTTAGCTATCAAGTTCCAATTCTTGCCTCTTTCTCTTTGGCCTGGGTAGAATTCAGATATTTGTAACTTAAACACTCCTACTTTAAGTATCGGGGGTAGCCGTGTTAGTCTATATCCACAAAAACAACAAGGAGTCCTGTGGCACCTTAAAGACTAACAGATTTATTTGGGCATAAGCTTTCGTGGGTTGAACCCAAATGAATCTGTTAGTCTTTAAGGTGCCACCAGACTCCTTGTTGTTTTCACTCCTGCT
The DNA here is from genome assembly GCF_009764565.3 of Dermochelys coriacea. NCBI lineage: Eukaryota > Metazoa > Chordata > Testudines > Dermochelyidae > Dermochelys > Dermochelys coriacea. The sequence goes on along the minus strand of NC_050073.1, from coordinate 90,575,423 downwards.
TTGAATCTCATGTGAGAACCAATGTGTTTGTCTCAGGAGAGTCTTAAAATAAGTTTGCTTTTCTTGTAAAGATATGTTTAATGGTTTTTGTTCCTGCTACTACTATCACTTTAAGAACTTAGACCAGATATTTCTATCTCTGTTAGTTTTTAAAATAATAGCTGTTCTCAAAACTGAGTGCCTATCTTTCAAATATCTTTTTATTGTGGTGTTATTTAAAAAAAAATCAGTTTTGGTTGCCACTATACAGTTGGAATCCTTCTTTCTTTAGTACACTGTTCTTTAATTACCATATATACTCATTCATAAGCCGAATTTTTTTTAGTAAAAAAGGGAAGCACCAGAGAAGGGGGTCAGCTTATGAACGGGTGTAGAGACGGAGAGGTGGGACACAGCCCCTCCCCACAACAGAGGGAGAAAGGAGAGGCAGCAGAGCTAGAAGGGAAGAGGCAGGGCCAGAGTGTCTCCGCTTCTGGCCACACTGCTCTCCCTCTCAGCCTCCGAAGCAGCTGCAGCTCCAGGGCTGGCAGGCTGCAGCTGCGCTGCTCAGCCCCGCCCACCAGAGCAGACTGTGGCTGCACCACCTGGCCTGCCCTGCCGGAGCACGCTGCAGCCATGCCACCTGGCCCAGCCCGCTGGAACATGCTGCAGCCACTCCACCTGGTCTGGCCCGCCGGAGCAGGCTGCAACCGCGCTGCCCAGCCTGCCGGAGCAGCTCCGGCCAGGCCAGAAACATCCTCCCCTCGCCCTTCCCAGATAGGGTGGGAAGGGATGGGATGCAAAGAGTGTGGAGGTCCCGGGCTAGGGGTGGGGTTATGTGGGGGGTGGTCACAGAGGTTACTCCCCTGACCCCCAGCTTCTCCCCCCAAAAAAAATTTCCCCACCAGTTGCTGTCCCTGCCTGTCAGGGTAAGCAGCTGGCATGCCAGGACACTTTGTTTACTTAGGTTTACCTCCGTGCCTGCAGATGCTCGAGGTAAACAAACTATCTTGGCCTACCAGTGACTTATCCTGATGGCCCGGGAGCCACAGTTTGCTGACCCCTGAATTATAGAGTCGGTTTATGAATGGGTCATAAACATTTTCCATTTTTATTTATTCATCTTGTGAGGGTTGGCTTATAAACGAACCGGCTTATGATCAAGTATATATGGGTAAGTTCTACTGAATCAAGATTTCTAAATTTGACACATGCAATTTACAACGTAATTTTTTTAAATCCATATCTTATTTGGTTGTCCAGTTGTTCTATGATAAGTATTGTACCCAGGTCTTCATCTAACAAATCACCAGAATATAAATAGTGTTGTTTTTACCTTTGTCTTGCAAAAACAGCCATTTTATCTGCTAAAGTGAGACAATTGATTAAAAGCATGAACAGATATTAGCTATTAGCCTAATAAATGAGTGACTGGATGAATGTACCACTTGTGTTCTACACCTTGTTTAATAATGTGTGTGTAACTTACTAATGTGTGATTATCTTCATGCCTCTTATGACATCTGGTTTCTTTCAGCATTTAACATAGACTAGGTTGATGTAAAACAGAACATTTTTAGGAATCTTTCTCTAATTCTTTCTGTAGTTATTTTTAAAATGATTTTGCTTCTTGTTGCTGTGATGTTGTCCCTTGAGTACTTACATTACCACCTCAATTTCTCTATAGAAACAGTAAAGTTAATTTTAATTGGGTGAGGGACTTCCTTTTTAAAGGTATTCTAGACTCATGCCTCACTTTGACTTGGGATCTTTGACTTTGTGGGACTAGAGCAGGAGCACTGAAGCCAGGTGCACCACACTATTTCATCCCATCGGCATAGTTTTCTGTACGTGCCTTTTTTTTGGCATAATTCAGTTTGCTGAATTACTTCTTGCATGGTATGCAACTCTATTCATATTTGAAATATATTAGTTGATGATCACTCCATCCTGGCTTCCAGCAGTCAGAGGTTTAGGGATACCCACAGCATGAGATTGCATCCCTGACCATCTTGGCTAATAGCTTCCTGCCTGTCCTGGCACCGTCGACCGTTCTGCATCCCAGAAGCGGCCAGCAGCAGGTCCGGCTCCTAGGTGGAGGCGCACAAGCGGCTCCACATGGCTCTTGCCCACAGACACCAAGCCCCCCAGCTCCCATTGGCTGGTTCCCGGCCAATGGGAGTGTGGAGCCAGTGCTCAGGGTGGGGGCAGCGTGTGCCTAGGAGCCGGACCTGCCCCCGGCTGCCCCTCTGACTAGGAGCCGGACGTGCTGCTGGCTGCTTGCAGGACGCAGTGTGATGTCAGAATAGGTAGGAACTAGCCTGCCTTAGCTGGGCAGCACTGCCGACAGAACTTTTAACGGCCCGGTCAGCGGTGCAGACCAGAGCCACCGTGACCCAGTGCCTTACATTCTGCGACCGGTATTGGGTCATGACCCACAGTTTGGAAACCACTGGTTTACGTACTTCCTTGTGTTTGCTGCCTATTAATTTCATTGGGTGACCTCTGGTTCTTGTGATAAGTAAAAGGTGTTTTGAGATGGGGTGACCAGAACTGCATGCAGTATTCAAGGTGTGGATGTACTATGGATTTATATGGTAGTAGTATATTTTCTGTCTTAATGTTCTGTTAGCTTTATAACTGCTGCTGCATGTTGAACAGATGTTTTCAGAGAACTATCCATGATGTCTCCAAGTCTTGAGTGGTAACAGCTAACTTAGACCCCATTGTTTTGTATGTATAGTTGAGATTCATGTTTTCCAGAGTGCTTTACTTTGATCTTATAACATTATTTTTCATCTGCCATTTTGTTGCCCAGTCAGATAGTTTTGTGAGATGCCTTTGTAACTCTTCACAGTTGGCTTTGGATTTAACTGTCTTGAGCCACTGTCATTTGTTCAGTGTCTATAAATAGCTACCTACATTGGGAGAGACTTCCTTTCAACAGAAGCTCTTTAATCTAGCATAACAGGATCCAATGGCTGGAAGCTGAAGTTAGATAGATAAATTCATCTTAAAATAAGGTGAACATTTTAACAGTGAGAATAATAAACCATTGGAACAACTTACTTAGGTATTCAATGAATTCGCCATCACTTGAACTCTTTTTAAATCAAAATTGGATGTCTTTCTAAAGGATATACTCTAACTCAACTAGAACATATAGTTTTGATGCAGGAATCACATGGTGAAATTCTAAGGCCTGTGTTATACAGGAGGTCAGACTAACTGAGCATAATGGTCCAGTCTGGCCTTAAATTCTATGAAATTTGAAATAATTGATATTTCTCATTTCCTTCTCAATTCATTTCAAGTTGGTGAGAGTTCTTTGGTCTTGCTGAGACTTTCTCCATTGTCTGATTAGGTTGTGGTCCTGCTGCACTGCACTTTTTTGTGTCCTTTTATTTTAAAGATACTGTACTTAAAATGCTATGAGGCTATCACTCCTGTCTTCTTCAGACCAGTTCTACCTCTTGCCAGCAGGGTTGGAGGACTATTGACCTGTCTCCAAAACTTTCACTTCAGCAAATGTGACGTGAGGTGTATTATGATGTGGAGACATCAAAATATGATGCTTCTTTGTTGCATAGACACCGCATGCAACAAGTTTTTTGTCATGCCACAATGAAATTACTCTTCAACTCCGACTGCAAAAACTGGTGTTCCTAGACTGCAACTCTACTTGTTTTTTTTAGTCAATTTTCCAGATTTTTGTGTTTTGGTTTTCAAAGCAAAACCAATTTATTTATTTATTTATATATATGCTCATGTGTGTGCGCGTGTGCACACACACACTTTTTACATTCATACTTTCTTGCATGTCTGTATACACACCTTTTAACAATTTGTCATTTTACTGCAGTTAAAAGAGACACTGGAACAATCTATAGGCCAATTAAGGAGCCAACGATTGTCCAGAAATTTTGGAATGAGAAGTGCCTCTCTTTCAAGTTTATACACAAGTGACCTGGAGGGTGAAGCAGCCACAGGTAAATGTTAAGAAGCTCTAGTATGTCACTGCATTGTAACGTTGCTTTAAGGCTAGAGAGTGAATTTACATTAAAAAGAAAAACAAACATGGTTCTACTCCATTTAAAGGAAAGTCATGATTTTAAAAATCCAATGTTTTGGGCCTATTCAGGGCTGGAAGTAAGTGGGAAGCTGGGAATCTTCCTTTTCCTTTAATATAAATTTCCTCTTTCTAGCCTGAAAGAGCTCCAAAATACTGGACTTTAAAATTGTGATATTTTTATGTATAGGAAAACCTGACATTGCCCAGTATTGAATTTTTTCCTTCTTAGGACTTGGACAGGTGTAATTTTGGGGACAAATTCTTCACTTTTGGGATGAGAAGGAAATATTTCTTTAGGAGGTTGAGAAACAAAACTGTTTGAAATGTTAGATTAAATCTGGGAAGATGGGTTAGTGGGCAGATGGCAGGTGTTCTGGGGGGAAACTTGAGTGATGAAATGCACAAACACACAATAAATGTATTTATTGGTTATCTGTGAAATGTATCACATTGTGTCTTTGATTTCTCATATGCCTATATGTGTGTGTGAGAATTTTTTTTTAAATTTTCCCTTTCTGCAGTGTTGTCTTTCCATTTATTTATTTTTTTACCTCTTATCTTGTAAAGGGAGTCGCCATTTCCAGCCTACCTCACCTCTCAAGGATTATGGAGACTCTCGGAGCACTAGACGTCAGAGGTCTAAATCTGCTAATGTCCGGTTTGTCGATGAGGCCGATAATTTGGACCAGGTACTCAATACTAGTAGGAGACGTGTTCTCAAACTTCCCTTTCGGTGGTTTAAAAAAAAAAATCTGTGAAATGAGAGCAGATGCACTTGTAATTTGGCTGCTGACACGAAAGTCCTTTCTAGAGTTTCTCTAAGTATTCTTTACGCATAGTGCACTCATGTCACTTGTGAGCACAGCACATTGTGCATATTTTTGAGGAAGGTCCTCTAAGATTCCCCTTGCTGTAGTTTGTTCACTCTCACCTCTCAGACTCAAAATACTAACCATGTGGGAACCATCCTCCTGGCTGAGGTGGGCTGGTCATTGCTCCTTCTGAAACTTGATCGTTTATTTATATAAAGAGTGACAGAGGCTGTGACATGCTGTATGTATCCTAAAAGGTACTATTTGAAAATCTCTTGATATAGGATTGACATGTAATAAATTAGCTTTTGTAATCATGAGAAAAAGATCTAAAGACTACAGCTTTTAGTGCTTTACAATTATTTAAATAAACATCAACACAGAATTAAAACACTAGTCTTGTCCCATGCTTAATTCACCTATGCTTATCTCAAACATGTTGGGACTTCCAGTTCTCAGTCCATCATTCATCTTCATCCCAAATGTCTGCTTAAAGCAGGTCTTGTAGCTAACAGTTTTTAACTTTCACCAGCTTATGAGGAGAGCAAGCTATGGATTCAAGAACTCTTCTGTGGGATGCCCTGGGACCAGCACCATCTTTTTTAAATTAAGGGAGCTCATCTTGAGCTTGTTTAATGACTACAACTGTAGTGGATAGCCCAGGGGGAGAATCTGCTCTGTGTGATACACCGCTCATTAAATGATTGGCCACAATTTTCATATGGTTTCATAATGCACTATACATAAAGTTACATATATGGCAATCCAAACTCCTGGTGATAAAGGCATGGTGTATGGTGATATCAGTGTCTTCAATCTTGTTTGGATTAACTTCAGCCAGCATGCCCTCATTTTCACCCTCTTAGATGTAGACATAGAGTTATTTGTCCCATTGCACCAGGCAGGTGAAATGAGATGAAGATTTGGGTGTCAGTTGTTCTGTTGGAGACACCTCAGCCCATGTCTACTCATTAACTCTCCAAACAGCCTGATATAGACTTTGAATGGGTAGTATAATAGGATGGATTCCTATTGTATTTCCTATGTGAGAGGCTTCAGTGCATATGAGCATGTACTCCAAACTACTCTCTGGGCTTCCCCAGGTAGATATGAATGGAGCTACTTGAGCGAGTTCCTCTACCTCTGCAGTAAACCACAGTTATGCCAACAGAACCTCACCATAATTAGTATTAAAGACAGTCGATAGATCTAACAAATCAGCATGAGCTCTTTATCTTCATTAGTTGCTAGACGATCAGTTGATATAAAAATGCAACTTTTGTATTGTAATCCAATCTAAATCTTTGTTACACGGGATTAAGAAAATCTGAGGACCCCAGAAACTACCAGAGTTGTTCCACCATAATCTTTGTTCCACCATAATCTTTGTAATGACCTTTCCCCTAAAAGAGGAGTTAGTTAACCTTTTCAACAATAAAATATCTGTAATAAGAAGCTCTTTGGAAAAACACTGTTTTTGATGGGTGTGTTTTTGATGGTGTGTTTTTTATGGTGGTTTCCAGAATACAAATAAGATTTTTGCATGTATAGTTAAATATCTTTCTAAAATTTTTTTTGTTTATTTTGATGGTGTGTGTGTGTGTGTGTGTGTGTGTACACACATACACACAATCAAAGAGAGAGAGAGAGTCCTTATATGCCAATATAAGTACTGCTTTGCTTATTTTTATAAAACTACTTAAATATTAACCATATCATTTTATTTCAGTAAAAACATAGATAAGTTGTTGTTCTCTGGCATGGTTCTTATTGACTATGGCCATAGGCTGAATTTGATTTTTGGGATGAGGTGATGCTCAAATCTCACTTACCACATCTTGAATCTTGGTATTCCCTCCCTTGAATCGCTGTATTCACATTCCCTATGTTTACCTTGCCAGGTCTTCCCATATTTCTTAGATATGACAAGTCATGAAATATATTGATAATTCCACAATAATTTAAATCCATATAAGTCTAGACTCATTTATAAATAATGTCTTCTGAGTAGATTTACTTCCTCTCCCCCAGCAGTTTCCTACTTCACCATGCTGCTCTACACTGTAACTATACTGCTCCGCTTGCTCAGAGTGGAGAATCAAAGTGAAATTTAGAAGAATGCCTTAGAAAGGTAATACAAATGGTTCAGAGAATTTAATTTCTCCACCTGCCCAGATCTGCTGATTGATTTGGAGCGGGGAGACCAGGACTGGATTGTGAAAGGGTCAGGTAATTGAAATCAATGCGCTCTAAAGCACTAGAATAACTGTGGTTTAGAATCTTGTTACTTCATTTTCAGTTGCACAGCTGAGAAGTGTGGTGGTGTGATATGGTTGCTGGGAGAAAAGCTTTAGTGCTATACTAGCACACCTGCCTAATCCAGCCCTGTACTATGAGTAAATGTTAACTTACATATGAAATAATATAGTTGCAGTATTTAGAACCAGAAGCAGATCTCTAGGACCCTTAGGTCAGGAATTGTTTGACACATTTTGTCATCTTTAACCTATATGTTTTGTTTAAATGTTTCTTTAAAAAATTTTAAAATATGTTTTTCCTTTTGAAATGACACTGAAGAAAGACATTTCAAACTTTTCAGCTTAATTTGTTTGTTCTAATTTGCAGCTGCATTCCTTACACCACTCCCTTCGAGACCTTAGCAGTGAACAGGTTCGCCTAGGAGACGATATCAGCAGAGAGCTTTCAAGAAGAAACCGGTATAAGTAGTATCCATTTCCACATCAGGCAGAAAAGATGAGTTGTTTAAAGAATAAATTAGGAAATGTAGTTTAAGGGCTGTTTATAAATATAGACATTAACTTTTGTTCCATGTTTGCTTTTTTTATATTTTGTTCCATTTACAATCACAGGAGTACAAAATGGACAATATGCATCCTATTATAATTTTAATAGGAGGAGAGTTTTAGAACTTTCTTCCAAAATGTGGGGGAAGGAAAACCTGCATGATGATAAATTATCTAAGTCACATCATCCTCCTATTCAGTATATAATAAACACAATCCTTCTCAAAGGTAGTGTTTTTCATTGGTTAATTCAGTGGGTTAGGAATTGGGAATCATTTGTTCTCTTCTCAACTCTTCCACTGGTAGATTGTGTTTAGGACCTGATCAGCAGCCCCCTGAAGTCACTGTAAAGACTACCATTGACTTCAATGAGCTTTGATTGAAGCCTTTAAGGTTTTCTGTAGTATCCAAAAAAAAAAAAAACAGATGGACCTTGAGCAGGTCACTTATGTTTTCTGTGCCTCATTTTATAGTTCTGTGAAATGGGTATAGTCTGTGAAAAGGTGTAGCAAGGATTAAGTTAATTGTTTGCAAGGTGCTGTCAGATCTTTAAATGAATGACAAAGCAAATATTAGCACTTATTGCAAGTGTATGGGCAGCTAAAACTCAGGAATATGACTTTCTCACTACATAGAATAGCTACTATATAATGGCTGTGTCCTCATCAAAATCTGAATCCTAGAACAAAATTATTGCTGAAAGTAACTTGAGAAATGATTTGCATTCTGGGTTCTCTTGTTGCTGATTTTTTACATGTTAGTCAGACATTTTATAGTTTGAGTGGTGGTATATCTCACAAATTAGCTCCCCATTATCTGCACTCAAAGTGTGGATACATTTTAGTATGTGGTTTTGCCACCCGAGTCTGACCGCTGCTTTTTCTAGGATTTGGCAGATAGAGAAGATCTGTTTTAAAAACTGCCCTAACCTATAGGCATTGCAAAAGCTTAAAACCCCAAATAAATAAATGTTTGTTAAAGGCATATAATTGCTGTTCAGTTTAAATTAACCCATACTATTAAAATTTAAAATTAATCTTTGCATTTTTTTTTCCTTCTAAGGACTGATGCAGAAACCAAAAAAATCTTGGCAGACTTGTCTGAAAAGCTCACTGAATCCCAAAGACAAGAAACTGTGAGTGTGTTTTCAGCATAGCTAACTGGGTTGGGGAGAAAGGAGAACAGGTGTATTATGTTGCTAGTTCAATATGCATCTTGCCAATCAACTTAACACCGACATGTTAATGCGTCCTTAAAACATAGTGAAGTCTAGGTCAGGGGGCTTGAGTGCTTTCACTGTGTAGGAAAAATGTAGCATTTCATCCCTCAGATCCTTGCTAGTTGAACTAAATGGGGGCTGTGACATTATTAATATAACCTGTGACCATATAGATCATTGTTGCAACCACTGTCATATATTTGCAGCAAATGTTGTACAAAGGTTTCAGAGTAGCAGCCGTGTTAGTCTGTATTCGAAAAAAGAAAAGGCGTACTTGTGGCAGCTTAGAGACTAACAAATTTATTTGAGCATAAGCTTTCGTGAGCTACAGCTCACTTCATCGGATGCATCAGGAATGCATCCGATGAAGTGAGCTGTAGCTCACGAAAGCTTATGCTCAAATAAATTTGTTAGTCTCTAAGCTGCCACAAGTACTCCTTTTCTTTGTACAAAGGTTGTTGTGTAAGGTGTCTATGGAAAGGTTATGATTTGCTGATTATGATTATGATTATGCTATTTGTATAAATGTATCACTCTTGTATCTGAAACTAGAAATATAAAATATACTCTGAGGGCCTATTGTAATTATGCAAAATGTGGGCCATTATTGATGGTTTGGAATCTTGATGGCTCCCATCAACTAGGACAATTGACTGTAGATGGCTCTGTTTACTTGTAAGTCTTCCTGTATACCTGTGTGCTGGCAAGTGGATAATGAAGTCTTACAGTGATGTGATCATGTCACCTGAACTGGAATCCATCTTTAACCTGGTGCTTTTCCATTTAGGAGGGGGTGGGAACCCAGAGAGGGACAAAGAATTCCCGCCTTGTGCGAACGATATATAAGGGGGTGGAACAGAACAAAGGGGGTTGCACTATGAGAAATTCCGTAGCTACCACCTGAGCTGGAACAAGGACTGTACCAGGGGAAAGAATTGTGCCCAGACTAAGAATGTGTCCAGTCTGTGATAGAAGCTTATTGAAACATGTCTGATTTTATCTGTATTCAGTTTTCTTACTGTACTAGGCTTAGACTTGCATGTTTTATTTTATTTTGCTTGGTAATTCACTTTGTTCTGTCTGTTATTACTTGGAACCACTTAAATCCTACTTTTTGTATTTAATAAAATCACTTTTTACTTATTAATTAACCCAGATTATGTATTAATACCTGGGGGGTGGGGGCAAACAGGTGTGCATTTCTCTCTATCAGTATATAGAGGGCGAACAATTTATGAGTTTATCCTGTATAAACTTTATACAGGGTAAAACGGATTTATTTGGAGTTTGGACCCCATTGGGAGTTGGGTATCTGAGTGCTGGAGACAGGAACACTTCTTAAGCTATTTTCAGTTAAGCCTGTAGCTTGTGGGGGAGTGGTTCAGACTTGGATGTATGTTTGCCGCAGGCAAGCATGTCTGGCTCAAACCAGGCAAGGGACTGAAGTCCCAAGCTGGCAGGGAAATCAGGTTCAGAGGTAGTCTAGGCACATCAGGTGGCAGTCCCAAAAGGGTTTCTGTGACCCAACCCATCACAGTGGCATTTTACAATTGTTTAGGGTATTTTTTCTGTTAATTCACAATAAATTAGCATGGAGAAAGTTGGCGGTGCTGTAGTTTGAGTGCTGAGCATTAGTAGCAGCATTTTTCAGCAAACAAAATATCCTAAAGCTCTAAAAATAATTTTTTGTGATTAAAAGTACATTTTCCTTTCTCCAGAGTCAACTTGGGTGTCAGTTACCCCTTTTAACTGAGCTGTCCTTTCAAAATAATCATTTAATGTGCTTAGGATGTTGCTGTTATAAGGATTTTATGCCTTACAGTATGTGGTAATAAATAATCAATATTGCAAAGGTGTAACATCACAGGGAGACTTTGAGATCGTTAGCTGCCTTGATACTGTCCAATTGAGTGTGATACAAAAGCATATTAAACTTGATTATTATGAGGGGAGAAAATGAATTTTTTTAGCTTATTTCAGAAAATAAGCTAAATAAAAGATGCAAAAATAATCTCTGGTTTGTGGAAGGGTCAGTCATTAGTAAGGTCTGACTGGATGCTCCTTGCAGCTCCTTTCCTATTGGCTGCTTTTTGCACAGCTCCCCTAGGGTTCTGTTAACTCCTAACAGGCCAGTTTGGGGCAGGTGCCCCATCACACCCTCCCCATTAAGATCAACTGTTACAGGGGGGATATTACCTTCCCTGCTTCCCACGCAGCTGTGCCCACAGGATGTCCCTCTCCTGCCTCAGGTTCTTCAGTAGGAGGAGCAATCTACTTCCCTCCTTTAGGGTCTGAGTCCCTATCGTAGCCTGTTCTGCTCCAGTGTGGGTTCCCTTGTCCGTCTGGGTCTTCTTCATCCAAATCATGTTTTTCAGCACCTCCATACTGTCCCCTGCTGGTAGCTGGCTCCCCACCAAGTCCATGGTCATCACTACTACATCCATCTGGGCAGTCTCTGACCCAGATTGGCTCCCAGACACCCCTTTTCTACCCTGCCTTCTTCTAAGGGAGCCTCTATATATGGTCCTCCTCGTGGCACTGAAAGCAACCTCTTTGCCTCCCCTGGACCAGGGGCCTCCCATTGTCCTTCTCTTGCTCAGCCCTTCCCCTGGGCTAGCTTTGATCTTGTACTTACAGTCCGGGCATTCCCTCTGCAGGTGTCCTTGCTGCCCACAGGTCCAACACGGCCATTCCCTTCCTGTTCTCCTCACAGGTGGGACTCTCTTGGGCTCTTGCTTCTTCCCAATCTCTGGGAGAGGCTTCTGTCTCTCATCCTGATAGGGGCATTCTCCCTTCCAGTGTCCTTGCTGCCTACTGGCATAACAGTCACTTGGCTCAGCCACAGGCCTCCTGGCCCTGGTGTGTTGCTTCCCCTTTCGTTCGCTGCGGCCTCTGTGGACCCGCTCCCACAGGAGCTTAAGTATATAAAGCTGCTGTTTAGCTAGCTGGATCATATAGGCCCGCAAGCACTCCTGTGTCTCCCACTGTCTCTGTTGCATCTGGAGAACCTGCAGCAGCAGGGCCTGAAGCTGCCCTTGCTGCTTGTCAGCTCCTTTTCGCAGGGTCACCGACTCTGGAGTCCAGTCTGGGAGGGTGTATGAGCTCTTGGCAAAAGATGCCCAGTGCGGATCCATTGTCCCTCCACCTTTACTGTCTCTCAGATAATCTTTCAAATTCCCCTTGTATCGGGGTAGCGGTCAAACAGTCTCTGAGTCCCTCACTCAGTCCCCTTCCCTCAAGGGCAACTGAATACCTGTGTTCTCCACCATATGTGATGGGGTGCACTCACCACTGTGGCTCCTCCTGCTGGCTGTCCCAGGGATTAGCTCTGCTAGCCAGTCCACCCCCCTCTTCTGGTGGTGTCTCGCTGCTGTCACTTCTGCTCCTGGACCTGTGTCGCTCCAAAGACTGTGGCGTCTTCTTCAGGACACAGCCCTCCAGCTGTGCCGCACTCTTTGTGCCCCCTTCTGGGGAACAGTATCACAGTCCCTCAGTCCAGCCACTTCCTCAGTGGTGAGCAGTGGTGGGGGAGCCCTGGGCCCCCCCACTACTCTGGGACCCAGCCCAGGGACCCTGCAGGTGGCCACCACTTGCTGCGTCCCCTCCGACTTCTCAGTTCATTTCCCTGGGCCACTTCCCTGCAGCCCTCAGCACTTGCTTCGCCCTTACCTCAGGGCTTCAGCCTGCCAGTCTTAGCAGCTAGCCAGGAGCTCTCTCTAGCTTCCCTGATCCCTGCAGGCAGCACTGCTCTGACTAGGGTGCTGGCACTTCTTCCTCCTGCTAGGAGCCTGGTCCTCCCTCCTTGAGTTCCAGGCAGCTACTGAATTTATTCTGCCCTGCAGCTCTTGTTATATGGGCCTTCCCAGCCCTGATTGGGTGCTCCTTGTGGAGTTTTTCCTCTTAGCTCTGTTTAACACAGTCGCTTCAGGGCTGTATTTACCCCTAACCAGCCAATGTGGCGCAGTTGCCCCATCAAAACCATCTCCCCACCACACAAATGTTAGACTCATACTGATCTATTTGTTGCACCTAAAATCATCCAACCTTTCAGATGGCCCACCTGGCTTCCATATCTGCTCTTCATCTGCCAGTGGATGGATTTTCCATTTTATCTCACCCCTCTGGTTTCCAAATTTCTGAAGGGTCTAGTCAACATCTACATTATTTACAGATGCTACATCTACCCATCTGTGTCCGATTTGCAGATGATACAAAACTTCTCAAGATAGTTAAGTCCAAAGCAGACTGTGAAGAGTTGCAAAGGGCTCTCACAAAACTGGGTGACTGGGCAACAAAATGGCAGATGAAATTCACTGTTGATAAATGCAAAGTAATGCACACTGGAAAACATAATCCCAACTATACATATAAAATGATGGGGTCTAAATTAGCTGTTACCACTCAAGAAAGAGATCTTGGAGTCACTGTGGATAGTTCTCTGAAAACATCCACTCAATGTACAGCGACTATCAAAGTTAACAATGTTGGGAATCATTAAGAAAGGGATAGATAATAAGACAGACAATATCATATTGCCTCTTTATCAGTCCATTTGAATGCCCACATTTGAATACTGCATGCAGATGTGGTCGCCCCATCTCAAAAATATATATATTGGAATTGGAAAAGGTAAAGAAAAGGGCAAAAAAAAATGATTGGGGTATGGAACAGCTTCCATATGAGGAATTAGACTGGGCCTTTTCAAGTTCGAAAAGAGATTACTGCTGGGGTGGGAGGGATATGTAAAGGTTTATAAAATCATGACTGGCGTGGAGCAAGTAAATAAGGAAGTGTTATATACTTGTTCTCATAACACAAGAACTAGGGATCATGAAATTAAATTAAGAGGCAGCAGGATTAAAACAAAAGGAAGTATTTCTTCACACAATGCACAGTCAACCTGTGGAACTCTTTGCCAGAGGATGTTGTGAAGGCCAAGACTATAACAGGATTAAAAAAAAAAAACTAGATAACTTTCCTGTTCTGTTCATTATCTCTGATGCATCTGGCATTGGCCACTGTTGGAAGACAAAATACTGGGCTAGATGGACCTTTGGTCAGACCCAGCATGGCCCTTCTTATGTTCTTATGATCCAGTACTGTTATGAGACCTCAACTTAGTCCTCTCTAGATTAATCGGTTATCCCTTTGAACTTGTGATGAGAATGTCACTGTCTTTATTGTCTATGAAAATGGTGTTTCTGATGGCAATCTCTTCTGCAAGGAGAGTTTTAGAACTTCGGGTTTTTTTTAGTGGATCCTCCTTTCACAGTCTTTTAAAAAGACACAATTTCTTTTAGGCCAAACCCAAAGTTTATGCCCAAGATAATAGCTTTCCACCTGACTCTCACTATTCATATTTTTTTCCAAAGCTGAAGACAAGCTCTGCACTTTAAACATTCACAGGGCTTTGGCATTCTATTTGGATCATATTAAGTCCTTTAGAGCCTCTCTCAGGCTTTTTGTTGCCTACACTGAGAGATTTAGCGATCAAGTGGTAACAGCTCAGTGTATTTCTCACTCGATAACTGACTACATTAAGCTGTGCTATGACCATGCTAAAGTCTCTCCTCCACCAAGGATAGCAACTCACTGTACCAGAGCTCAGTGTACTTCATCAGCTTTTCTGAGGGCTTGTCTACACGTATTGGAGGATTGACGCTGTGGCGATTGATGCATGGGCTGTAGATTTAGTGGGTCTAGTGAAGACCCATTAAATTGATTGCCAATCGCTCTGCCATCGACTCCTGTACTCCACCTGATCGAGAAGAGTAAGGGGGAATCGACGGGAGAGCATCTCCTGTCGACGTCGTATAGTGTGGACCCTAAGTAGATCTAAGCTACGTTGATTTGAGTTACGTTAGTCACGTAATTCTCATTGCATAGCTTAGATCGACTTTTCCTGTTAGTGTAGACAAGACCTGCAACATTCATGTAGTGGATATCTTCAAATCAGCAATGCGGTCATCTGTACGTAACTTTTCCAGAGATTTTACCATCATTCAAGTCTCTAGATTCTTGTCCAAGTCAACAAGTTGGTTTTACAATCTCTGTTCAGATGATTAGCAGCTCCCTTCAAGTGGAGGGACTTCAGATGAGTCACCTGCAATGCAATGAGTATGTGCACAATCAATTGAAGAGAAAAAACTGTTCTTTACCAGTACTGTAACTGTGCTCTTTGAGATGTGTTGTACATATAAACATTCCACCACCTACTCACCTTCCCGTCGACTTTGGACATTACATAAAGCAGTGTGAAGGAATGGAGAGAGAAGTGGCGGATGTGACCCTTCTATGCTCTCACCCAAGAGCACAAGTTGAGCAGGGGTGCATACTGGCAAAAGTCTTAGTCTCGAGTGCATTTGGGTGCAACTACACTTGCAGTGGAACATATATGTGCATATATGTCTCATAGATCAACAGTTACTGTATGGGTAAGCGACTTACTGTTTTTTTCACAGGAAATGGAGTGGGACCATGACATTTGCTGCTAAATGAAATAAGAATAACCACGAACTTCACTGCATTCAGAACTAAATGCAAAACCTGCCCTTTGACTTGAGGTGATTTTTCTGCAGTAACCCTCAGCGATAACTAATGATAAATTAGAATACTCACACTTCATATTTTTTTTAAAATAATCTAACAACTTGAAGCTCTTTTCCCTTGGCTGGGCTGGAATAGAGAATTTGATGTTCACTTCTTGTGGAAAGTGCTAGGATGCCACAGTAATGGTTGACATAAAAACTTATATGGGGTTAGAAGTGATGTATATTCTTCCTAGTGACATCATGTTCAAAGGGCTGGAAAGACATCAGACCAACCTTTTGACCAGTGGAAGACTAAATTTCTTTTATCATTAATGGGTCATCAGAATAAGACCCCTGGATCCCTTTGTTTAATACACAGGTTTTCTTTGTTCTCATAATTTAATGTCTTGCTTCAGTGGATCTTAAATATTTATTGCAACATTCCCATTAGAAAACACCTCAAGTTTCTCTTCCAAAGAAATTTCTACTATTGTTTACAGTAACTTTTCCTTTAAAGAGGAGCTTACGTTTAAATGGAAAATATCTGGGTTTGAAACAGTTGATGCTTCTAGTCCAAAACGTTGCATGAAAACAAGCTTTCATTTTTTTCAAATTCCCCCTACTTTTGCTGTTTCATCCTTATGTGGAGTAATCGGTTTGTTGTTCTCACTATCCTATACTTAGCAAGCAACTCATTTAATGAGGACAGGGTTTCAACTGTAATAGGGAATAAATAGGAGTGGATGAAATCTTCACAATAGCAAACCCCATTCCATGAAAATCTCCTTAAAGATAAAGCAAAAGGGAAGAGAAGTGCAGAGAATGTGAATGAACTGAGATACGTGAATTGAGTTTTCTGATGGAATATTTTTCAAAGTGTTCCATGAGATGAAAGCAGCTCTTTAATGGTGTGAGGATAACAGATAAATTTTCTGATTGTACTTATAGCCTCCGTCGTCTAGGTGTCCGAGTCGCTGACGAACATTAATGAGTTTATCCTTCAATACCCTGGGAGGAAGAGAAGTAATATTATTCCCATGTTACAGATGTGGATTTGAGGCAGAAGGAGATTGAATGAATGATTTTGCCCAAAGTCCCACAGGAAGTTGGTGGCAAATTTAAGAACTGGTCTATTGAGTCTCATACCAGTACATAAGTCCACAAATCGCCTTTAATTTCTTAGTTATCTGAGAGTTGAACACTATTTTATTCAAAGGTGCTAATACAAGGGATCCTCTCATTCACCCTAAATCCTGTGTTTTTTTCCCCTATAAACTTAGTTCTCTTGCAAGGTATAATACAGAGAAGAGATGGGGTGGCAGCTTCAAAAAGATGCTTTCTTCTTTAGACGGTATCCACAAGCTAATTTTTTAACTTTTTAATTTAAAAAAAATACTAAAACAAGCTTCTTACTTCTGTGCCGGGTTTTCCCCGGTGTGCCATGTGGAACTGGGGTACTACTGAACACCCTGATCCACCAGCCTGGGCTCCCTCTCATACTGTACTGCTATGACAAACTGCAAAGCCCTCCGGACTGCACTCTCACCAGCACACATACAGGTAGGAACATACCCATCTGCAGTTACACGCAGGCTCTCTGACCATCCTCTGCATAGGAAGGCTACAGTTAAGGCAACTCCCAGCTCCCCAAGTGTGCACCGCTCTGAAGTATAAACCCAAAATGATACCGTCGTGCGCTATACAGGGAACTGTACAGTTCATAAAATTTGCCCCCTCCCTCAATGTGGAGAGGAATATGCAACAGCCTTTGCCCTGAGTTACGATTGTCACCACTTCACTCCAACTCAATGGTTTAGATAAAGAAAAAACAAGTTTATTTAGTACAAAAGGTAGATTAAGTGGTTATAAGTCATAGAAAACCGATGAAAGCAGATTACCTAGCAAATAAACAGAAAACGCAAACTAAGCTTAATATACTAAATAGTTTGGCTATGAATAGCAGATTCTCACCCTAAGAGATGATACAAGGGGCAAGCTGCACTTGCTTTACAGCTTGGACTCCCCAGGTTTTTTCATTCACAGGCTAGAAATCCCTTTAGCTTGGGTCCAGCACTTCCCTCAGTTCAGTCTTTGTTCCTCGGGTGTTTTCAGGCGTCTTCTTGTGTGGGGAGTGAAGAACCTCAGATGAGATCACTCCCTGCCTTATATAGCTTTTGCGTATGGCTCAAAAGCTTGTTCCCAAAGCTTGGTTCCCAGACTGGTCTGTGAAAAAATACTGCCATCCCAAGATGGAGTCTAGAGACATATGGTCTCATCACATGTCCTTGTAGAGTCATGGCAGCCAGTACTTAGAGGCTATCTGTAACGTTTTCAGGAAGGCTCCCCAGGTGGGATTTAAACTTCTCCTAAGGCCTATGTTTTTTCCTAATGGCCCATTGCCCTGAATAGGCCCTTCCCCACCCACTATCTAGACCCACTATCTAGAAAGCATCTTGTCTAGTGGGCATTACCCAGGTGTAACTACATTTGAAATATAATTACATTGGCTGTCAGGTTCCTTCCCTACTCTGAACTCTAGGATACAGATGTGGGGACCCGCATGAAAGACCCCCTAAGTTTATTTTTATCAGCTTAGGTTAAAAACTTTCCCAAGGCACAAACTTTGCCTTGTCCTTGAACAGTATGCTGCCACCACCAACTGATTTAGACTAAGAACAGGGAAAGGACCACTTTGAGTTCCTATTTCCCTCAAGTATCCCCCCAAGCCCTTATACCCCCTTTCCTGGAGAGGCTTGAGAATAAACAAGATAAGCACAAATCAGCCATGGATTTTTAAGACCCAAAAACCCCAATGAGAGTCTTAAACAGTACTTTATTAGAACAACAACAACAAAAAAAAAAGATAAGAGAATAACTCTGTAAGATCAGAATGGAAGATGCTCTTGCAGGCAGTCAGATTCAAAACATAGAGAATCCCTCCAGGCAAAACCTTAAGTTACAAAAAGACACAAAAACAGGAATACATATTTCCTCCAGCACAGCAAATTTACAAGCCAAAACAAAAAAAACCTCACGCATTTTCTAGCTAGATTACTTACTAACTTTACAGGAGTTGGAGGGCTTGCAACCTTGATCTGTTCCCTGCAAAGGTATCACACAGACAGACAAAAGCCTTTCCCCTGCCTCCAGATTTGAAAGTATCTTGTCCCCTCATTGGTCATTTTGGGTCAGGTGCCAGCCAGGTTACCTGAGTTTCTTAACCCTTTACAGGTAAAAGGACTTTGGCTCTGGTCAGGAGGGATTTTATAGTACTGGGTAGTGAAAGTTGGTTACCCTTCCCTTTATATTTATGACAGGCAGTATTCATAACTTCTGATACAAAAATGATGCATGCATAAAATAGGATAATCATACTCGGCAAATCATAACTTTTCCAGTGATACCTCACACGACTTATTTGGCATAAATAGAGTTGCCAACTGTCTCTAATGAGACAAACCCAAACACCCTTTTCCCACCCCCTACCCCGCCCCTTTTCTGAGGCCCTGCCCTGCTCACTCCATCCCCCTTCCCTTCATCACTTGCTGTTTCCCACCCTAACTCATTTTCACCTAGTTGGGGCAGGGGTTTGGGGTCTGGGAGGGGGTGCAGGCTTTGGGCTGAGGCTGAGGTTCAGAGTGTGAGAGAGGGCTCCAGTCTGAGCCTGAGGCAGTGGATTGGGGTGCAGGAGGGAGTGCGGGGTGCAAGCCCTGGGAGGGAGGTTGGGTGCAGGAGAGGGCTCAGGGCTGAGGTAGGGTGTTGGGGTGCAGGATGGGGTGCGGGCTCTTGGAGAGAGTTTGGGTGCAGAAGGGGGTGCAGGCTCTGGGAGAGAGTTTAGGTGCAAGAGGGGGCTCAGGGGGTTGAGGTGTGGGAGGGGGTGAGGGATATGGGCTCTGGCCGGGTGGTGGTTAGCTCAGGCGTCTCCTGGTCAGTGACGCAGCAGGGCTAAGGCAGACTCCTTGCCTGCCCTGGCCCTGTGCTGCTCCCGGAAGCGGCCGTCATGTCTCTGCGGCCCCTGTGGAGGGTAGGGGTCTCCATGTGCTGCCCCTTCCTGGAGGCACCGCCCCTGCAGCTACCATTGGGTGCAGTTCCTGGCCAATGGGAGCTGTGGACTTGGTGATTGGGGCGCGGGCAGTGCATGGAGACCCTCTGCAACCCTCCCACTCCTGGGGCTGCAGCGACAAGCTAGCCGCTTCCGGGAGCAGCGTGGGGCCAGGGCAGGCAGGGAGTCTGCCTTAGCCCCGCTGTACCACTGGACTTTTAGCGGCCAAAAATCTCCAGGTTTGGCATCAGTAGCCTACAGGAGATAGAGCCTGATTCCAGAAGACTCCCAGCAAACCTGGAGGGTTGGCAACCCTATGCATAAAAGGAATCATAATTAGGTAATAATTGTATCATAATAAATCACTATGAAGAATATGGGGTGCAGTGTCACAACCTTGTTAATTTGCACACTTTATAAACCATTCTAAAAAAGTTAGAGCATTGATTCCCCAGTTCCCAGCAAGGATAATGCTGAACTGAGGTGTCTCATAAATACTGTAAGCCTTCATTATTTTTGCAAACTATATTACAGAACATTTATTAGCATATCGTGAAGTATTATAAATATAATAATTAAAACTAAGCTGCAGTTGTCAAAATATAAACTGAAACATTGTGTGACACATGGTTCTTTTAATTTTTGTTTGTACTTGCTAATTTGTAGTAATTAATCATTCTTGATTAAGTCTATGGGTGTTGTATACATATGTACCTGAGGACAGAATCTGGCTTTGTGTATTATGCTTTACCTCGTATTCATGGATAGTATTTTTTTTTTTTTTTTTGAAAGAACATATCCAGGCTCTGTAAATTAACCATTATCATCATTATCATTATAAACCCAAAGCAAAAACAAACTGTAGAAGTCACATTTCCTCTTACAGAATTCAATAGGGCCTTTCACTAGAATGGGCTTTTAAAGTATTACAGAATTCTGCTGACCAAGAATATAAATAAATCCTGTAGTCAGACCTTTTATCAGTATGCCTAGCTATCTAAGCTGTCTAATTACACAGCAAATATTTTCATGTATATGTATTGTATAACATTCAACACATGGGAGGTAGCACTGGTTTAGTGGTTAAAGGACTGGGACTCAAACCTTGGTTCTTTTCCTGGATGTGTCACACACTAGCTGTTTGATATTGTGATATTGGACACGTCTTTTTCCCTCTCATCAGCTCTGCATGAGGGGGAAAAACTTGGGGACAATTCAGAGATATTTCAAGGACTAGTGTAAACTTTGAGACTTTGAGCAAGAGACATGCAAATATTATAAGTACATTATTCCTACATCTGGATTTTCCTACTTTCAGTAAATTATTTGTAGCAGAAGTTTAGCGTGCCAAAAAAAAAGGCAGCAGCTAGCTAGCTCCATTTACTAATGGTAACACTGCAAAGTAAATTTTGAAGACAGAGCACGCTGGGATCTTCTCTCGCAGAATATGACCAGATCAGTGCATCTAAATCAGAGGTGGGCAAACTACGGCCCGCGGAACCGTCCGCCCAGCCCTTGAGCTCCAGGCCGGGGAGGCTAGCTCCAGGCTCCTCCCCTGCTGTCCCGTCTCCCCCACCCCGGCAGCCTCAGCTTGCTGCGCTGGCAGCACTCTGGCTTGCTGCTCCTGCCGGGCAGTGCGGTGGTGTAACTGGCTCCGGCTGGGCGATGGGGCTGCGAGTTCCTGCTGTTCTGAGCTGCATGGTAAGGGGGAAAGTGGGGGGGTGTTGAAGAGTGGCAGGGGATCCTGGGGGGCAGTCAGGGGACAGGGAGCAGGGGGTGGAGGTTCTGGGGGAGGGCGGTCAGGGGATGGGGAGTGGGGGGGTTGGATAGGCGTGGGAGTCCCGGGGGGGGCCGGTCAGGGGGTAGGGGTGTGGCTAAGGGGTGTGTGGGGGATTGGATAGGGATGCGGGCGGTCAGGGGACAAGGAGCGGGGGGGGGGGGTTGGATGGGTTGGGGGTTCTGAGGGGGTCAGGACATGGAAGGGGGCGAGGGCCAGGCTGTTTGGGGAAGCACAGCCTTCCCTACCCGGCCCTCCATACAGTTTCGCAACCCTGATGTGGCCCTTGGGTCAAAAAGTTTGCCCACTCTTGATCTAAATCCTCTGACCCAGGAGCCTGCAAATAATCTCATCCTAATAGCGGAAACACTTTTGTTAACAATATACCATATC
This sequence comes from Dermochelys coriacea, assembly GCF_009764565.3. Lineage (NCBI taxonomy): Eukaryota > Metazoa > Chordata > Testudines > Dermochelyidae > Dermochelys > Dermochelys coriacea. The sequence continues at coordinate 90,553,795 of NC_050073.1, read as the reverse complement.
AGAGGGAGAACAAATGAAAATTATTGAATGTATTCTCTGCAACTTCTATGCATGAGACAACAGTAATCCCTAGGCTCTGTATAATTTAAATATTGGAGTCAGCTCGTAATTCCACAACTCGTGCTTCTCCGAAAACAAAATTAGTAGTCTTAATCCAGAACCAATAAAGCCCTCAAATGGAAAATATTCTGTTAATAAAGTAGCTAATCTGTTACATCTTTATTTAAAAAAAGAAGACATTTTTGGAGTTCACTTTAAGAGTACATAGGGCCAGTTAATGAATGAAACCTTAACATGTAGTGTTACTGTATATGTCATTTGGAGTCCTCAGAGCTTTCAAGAGCTACTTTAATCTTACATTTTTTTTGATGAGGGTGAATGTTATTTCTTCCATAGTTTTCTAAAACGATATCATTTTCTCTTCCATACTGATGGAGAGTATCCTATCAATTTCAGCATTTGTATCCCTGCAACAAAATTCTTTAAAAGATGTAGCTTTTCTTGGCTTTATTCTTAGCTGATTAACTTTTAGCTGTATGCCATATAGTTTTAGCCATGTTGGTCCCAGGATATTGGAGAGAAAAGGTGGGTGAGGTAGTATCTTTTATTGAACCAACACCATTCTCTCACCAACAGAAGTTGGCCCAGTAAAAGATATTACCTTACCCACCTTGTCTAACCTTTAACTGATCACTTAACAGGAAATTGATAATTACAGAGTAGTATTTTGATAATCTGGTGCTTGTAAAACACATTTTTAAGCCTTATGTTCTGTATTCACTACAATTATAGAGAACAGTAAAAAAAAAAAATAAACTATGTAGTCATGATATCAAATTTCATTGCAGATTGAATCCACATAGCTCACTAGAGGGCACTCTCTGCTAGTGGATTCAATTGAAGATACCATAGAATTATTCTATTTTAGTTTCATTTCCAATTACTGTACCTGTGATCCAAGAGGGAAGCCAGTTGTTGTAGCAAATGATTTGTATATTCATATTAGTGCTGACCTAATGAGGTTTAATAAACTGTGACATTCAGTGATGGTTTAATAAACTCTGATATTCAGTGATGATGAGACCTACCTCTTCTATAGAGCTTTTCAGCAGTAGCTCTCAAAGCACTTTACAAAGGAGATTAGTATCATTATCGACATTTTACAGGTGAAGAAATTGAGGCACAGAGGTTAGATGACTTGCACAAGTTTAATTGGGCTAGTGACAGAGCTGGGAGTAGAGCTCAGGGCTCCAGAATCCCAGTTCATTGCTCTGTTGTCTGGACCATGCTGAAAAAGGTGGAAGTTCCATCACTAGAGATATTTAACACTTGACTGGTCAAAGCATAGGTACATATACTAGAGAGACAAATTCTGCAGTGATCAGAATAGGGTAGATTGGCAAGATAACTAGTCTCATTCCATTTTGAATCTTTGTGATTTTGAGTAAGAATGCTCCTCAAGGTAGTTATTTTCCATCAACTTTCAAATCCTATTTTATAAACTGTCTTCCTTTTCTTCTCCTACATCCCTCCACTCAAAAAAAAAAAAAAAAAAAAAAAGGTCCTTCTGATATGTGGAAGAAATTTCTAATTTCTAATTTTTGTGTGTGTGTGTGTGTGTGAAGGTGTCAGAGCGGGTTGAGAGAAGACTTCAAGAGATAGAACAAGAAATGCGCACAGAAAGGCAGCTGGTAGAAAGACGCCACGACCAACTAGGACATATGTCTGTGCAGTTACAAGAGGTATGCAAGATAGTTACGTTAATTTCTTGCTGTACTTGTGAGCCTGGCTCAGACAAGGAAGAAAGGGGTCAGGTGTCACTTTTCCATGGTTTAAAGTATGTACATTAACAAGCTCTGCGGGCTATACCTCTGACAGTGATAAGCTATAAAGACTGTCATTCCCTGATGCAGTGTTGCTAGTGTTAAATGTTTCTTGTTAATGGCACACAGATCCTAAGAAAAAGTCTGGTTCCTGGGTTTGATCCATTTAAAAATGTTTGTATTGTGTTTTTTATTCTAAAATTGAACTATTTAGGAATAGTGAGCCATCACTTTTTGAGTACTGTTCTATGGGCCAATTAAATATAACATACTCCACCTTTCCAGTGCTGTGAAATCATTTGCTCTCAAAGTGAATTAAATTTGGTGAGCCACAAGAATAGTGCTGAGGAGATGACCTCAATTATTGTTCATTTTAGAAAAGAAAATTAGGAGAATTTTTTCCCTGGCTTTTTTTCCCCCTCTTTCTTTAAAAAAAAAAGTATAAAATACACAAAAGAGAGGCAAGGAGCTTGCTTCCAAAACTAACACATGAGAAACCAGGAAGACTCAACATTTTGCATTCTAATTTTTGATTTGACTAAGAGTTGAGCTATTATTTGGAATACGATTTTTGACTGTACAATGGGGATCACTGCTGATATGAAATGTTTAATATTTTGTCACTTTAAGGGGTGACTTGTGTGCTTTTAAAAAGGCAACTGTGGATTATACACTGCAGTGGAAACTGAAGTGGATTAATTTATATTGACACGTTCTGTTTTGTAGAGGGCTAGAAATTCTCCTTAATGGTCATATTTAAGAAGATAACATACTCTTTTAATAGGGGAAAAAGTTATGCTTATCAAAACGTTTGTAGTACTTTGCCAATTGAGGTCAGTAACAGCTTTACATTTCTACCTCCCTTTCCTCCCTTGTAGATAATGAGAGGTGGGTGAGAGTGCTTCATTAGGATGGGCAGGAATGCTGTCCCTAGCCTCTGTTTGCCAGAAGCTGGGAATGAGCGACAGGGGATGGATCACTTTATGATAACCTGTTCTGTTCATTCCCCTCTGGGGCACCTAGTACTGGCCACTGTCGGAAGACAGGATACTGGGCTAGATGGAGCCTTGGTCTGACCCAGTAGGGCCATTCTTATGCTCTCAGAAGAGGAAAGTGTTTCTTAAGGATTTTCTGAGAGAAAAATTCTTCAAATATTTATACATCAATGTTCAGACTTTGTTAGTGTCCATTTTGTGGACATATGTTTAATGAGAACTGTTTGATGTGTGATTTGGTACTGTTACCGGCTGACATAAATACATTTCCTTTTTTACCCTTTATAAGGAGTAATGATTTATCTTAAGGACATTTTTACAGTTGGGAATTTAATTTTCAAATTGAAGACTGATGTTTTACTAATGATGAATGTGTTCTGTGTGTATGTTTCCCGAGCAAGATGTATGCTTCCATAATCTTTGTTGCAGCACTTTGGAACAATCTGTTGCACTTTTAATGGCTGATGTTAAATTTTATGCTATTGCATCTTCTGGTGAAGGTAGAACAATATAATCTCTAAATACTTTGCTGAGTTAAACAGCAGTTTGGACAAAATGCATTCGAGAATAATTTTGAAAAAGAGCATTTTAGTACTCTAATCCTACTTCATGCTTTGAAATAGTGGTTAGATGGATCATTGACAGTAGCTCATTGTCAAAGGCCCCAATCCTGAAATGATCTTTGCATGGGTGTAGTCCCCACGGAAGTGTGTAGGATTCTGGACAGGCCAAGGGGTCTCCCTGTATGGAGCTCACTGAAGATTGCCCCTAAGGTGGAAACTGAGAATTCTTCTTTTCTCAAATTACTCAAGGGAAAACAGTGGACAGAAAAGGCAGCAATATTTCAAGCTTCCATACGCTGCCTCCTGAAGAAATTGCCTCACTCATTCTTTGGCTTTTTTGTTGAGACTGACAACAAGACAGCTGACTAATGACAATATTAGTGGTAGGTTTTGTGATGGATATCTGTCAGCTGGAAACTGTACTGAGATCCCCAATTTATTTCCTAAACTAGACCACAGAATATCCAGCAGATGGTGCTAACTTTTTGCTACTGCTGACCAGGGCTGGACTTGAAGTGAGAAGCTCTTTATCTTGTTACCAGTACTGGAAGAGCCATCCCCCCTAATTGCAAATAAAACCTTAACCATCTGTCACAGGGTTGGTCCCTGTAGATAGATGAAGCCAAGTGACCCTGGACCAAAGCAGGTGAGCCCAATCCAGCAAATAAAGATGGCTGGGCTATACCTGGGCCTATAAAGGGCTGCTAGTAGACAGCTGGAGGAGGAAGGATTGAGACAGGTTGAGCCCTAGGAAGGGAAAGCCACACAGGAGTGGAGCTAGCTCCTCTGGTGTGTCCTTGCAGCAAGGGGCCAGGGAAGCAGTCCTGTGGCTGCTACTCCACGCAAGGAGCGGAGCTGATTGAGTCTGGGAACCTCCCAGGATCTGGAGTGCTAGAAACCCCTGGGAGGGGTGGCCCTGAGGCTAAGGATTTAGTTAAGATTGTTTTCTGTTTGTTTGTTTGTTAACTATTGTTAAGAAAATAAACCTCCTTGACTGAGACTGGGTGTGGCAGCACATGCTTTGGAGCTGGGGTGAAGGTCCTGCCTGGTGAGATCAGCCTTTATAGGGAGAAATTTCCTTTTGGTGTTGTGTATATTGGTTTCAAAAGGTCATGTACATAATAGTGGGAATGTTTTAGTTTTTTAAGATGTCAGGGATCAGCACTTTTCCACCTGGTCACTGCTGGTTCAGGGCTAGCACATGAGAAGACTTATTAGTTCCCAAAGTATTTGTATTGAGTTGCCAATAAACATTTTACAGTAGCCTCTCCAATATGTCAATTTTAGCAGAATCCGGTATTATTATATATTAATACTTCATAATATGCTTATAAAGTATTGGTTTCCAGTCCTGCAGGAGGTTAACAGAACTATATCACTTTTTTTGCTATGTCCTTAGTTTGGCGTGTGTGTGACATTGGTCCAGAACAGAATATAGCAAGTTCCAGATCTCATAGCTGTGATTTGTGCATTTAGATAAGAGAATTCATTACACTCTTTCAGGCACAATAGACTTAGTAATTTCACTAAGGAGTTTTAAATGTTCTTATTTAACTGATTAACCTGCTTGAAAGGTTGAGTTATAGAATATCAATATGACTCTTTGGGTGAAATCCTGGCTCTGTTGAAGTCCATGGTAAAACTTCCATTGACTTCAGTAGGATCAGAATTTTTCCCATCATCTTTTGTAAAACAGCATGAAAAACATACAGGAAGTTTTTAAAAAGTTTGTCTCTCAGATGAATTAAAAAAAAAAGTCCTTTTTGTTTTCCAAGACACTTTTCAAAATATTGCTACTAAAAATAGAGCCTTGAAATGAGAAATATTAATTGTCCCAAAATGTCTCCATTCAATATTGGGTCTGAATGGAATGTTATAATGGAATGTTACTAAACTAGTTGCAACTGTATAATTTAGGTAATGATATTAGTTTACATTCATTAAATCAAACAAGTTGAAATATGCCTTTCAGCTTTTGTAATTGAGACAGCATTTTAAGATTTAAATGTTGATGCTGGTAAATATTGAAGAAAATGCAATGAAGGCAACTGGCCACTACTTGTCAGTATTTCACCATCCTACAAAAGCCATCATACTAAATTTAACAAATGCAATTGCACACTTGCAGAGCCTAGCTGAACATGACTAATTTCTTTTCTCAGTGATTGTTTTCCATTTTTGAATGTTCAAATTTATTATTTTTATTCTACCATGTTGCTGTCATTAAATTAATTGTTTTTTTTTAAATGACATGACTGTGTGTTATGTAGAATGTATTAGGAATATTTGTCCATCTTCAAATTTAACAGTTAACCCATATTTTTGAGTTTATTTGTATATGATGTGGCTGGTATGATTAAAATTATTTTACTAGTTGTATTTTTTTCCTTTGTTTCTGAGCTACCATAATTACTAATAGTATTTAAACATTATGTGCATGTGAAGCAGGGTGGATGAAAATTGATGATTTTTAAAATTTAAATACAGGTTTATTTTTAAAAATAAACCTATTTAAAATTGAATTTGAAATTAACAGCCGTTAAGACCTAAATTTATAACTATTAAAATCATTTAGATTAAATACAAAATATTTTGTTTTAGGTTTTAAAAATGTTTAGGTGCCTAAGTACCTAGAACCAGAGTCTGTTGAAGTGCTAAATCAGATTTTGACAGAAATAGCCTCTTCTGCAAATGCAGTAACAATATTTTTTTCATTTCAGTTTATTCAACTAGTTTAGTTCAATCACTCGTTCATTCAAAGTTAAAAAACCAATTGGGAGTTGAAAAAGAAGAAAAGCTTGTTTTCCTCTACCAATCTATGATTGAAAGCTTGGGAGGATGAGATCTACTAGTTTTAAAAACTTGAAAGACACAGTGGCTAGAAACAATAAGTTCAATTACCTAATTACAGATGATACTTCATTTGTTTAATAAATCAATCAGTTTTAAATGCAAAACATGTTTTGATAAACATTTGATACCCTTTTTTCCTTAGGTTACCACTACATTTAAGGTAGTTTTATTTAATACAAAAATGCTGGTTTTGTGCATTTTAGCTGAATTTATATTTCCATCCAAATAGAGCTTGTTGCAAATCACAAGTAAAAAATTAACTATCATCTAGTATATGCTTCATACACCATTTTCTAAAGTAATAAATATAAAATGAATCAAAATAAATGTAAATAAAGCAACAATTGCTTAAATAAAGTCTTACAAATATCATCTATACTCCTGGTTAGCAAAAAGAAGCACCAAATTTAGTTTATAGGGATATCTAGTTGTAAATCAACTTGTTTTAATGGTTACCAACAAATGAGAATCTACCATCCCTTAGGAAAAGAACTAAAAAGTACAAATTCAAAACATGATGAAAATCGATGGCTTAAATCAAGTTTTCCTGCTTGTGTATTTAATTCATGATTAAAATCCACCCTCAAAAACTTTTTTCCAAACTGTCATCTTTAGTTAGAAAGAGAAACATAAATATGCACAACTAGTTTTTAGCATTAAGATGATGTATATGCAACTTAAAAATCATATGATCTTTGTTTGGCTGATCTTGTGAGTCCTTACAGAGAAATGCTGTCAAGCGGTTTGTCTAAATGTGAGGGGGGAAGAGAGAAATGGAAGACTTTGGGAGTGGAGGAAAGGAGGAAATGGGGTGCATACCGAGGTCCTGACATGAGGGAGGAGATGAGGATGATGCAGGGAGTCCTTGAAGTAGAGGGGGATGGGATGATGGGACACAGGGCATTTGTGGATGAGAATGGAGGAACGCAAGGAGTCCCTGGAGTGTTCAGTGAGCTCGGCCTACTGCAGCAACAAAATTTGCAATCCTCTAGCAGTTCTTCTTCCCGCTCCCACACCACTTGTCCATCTTCACTTACTACTTGCTGCCTTACTGAGAATACAAGCTCTTTGGCAAAAAGACTTGTCTGTTTATATTTTGTTAAAATGCTGTGTGCATCAGTGGCACTGTATGAACCAAAATAGTTCTTCGAGTGCTTGCTCATGTTCTTTCCATGCTAGGTGTGTGCATGCTGCTTGCACTGTTGCTGGCGATTTTTCCCTTAGTGGTATCCGTTGGGTCAGCTCTAGCGCCCTCTGGAGCTGCATGTGTATGCACTGGTGTAACACTCTGTACCCCAAAGCAACACCCTGGTACCCCATATTTGCCATGGTGATATGATTGATATGTTTTGTACAAAGCATGCCTTGTGAGGTATCATTTTAAGTCTTGATCTGTTGAACATTAATATCCTGTTGGATTGTATGTGCTATCATTGTATGTGAAGTTATGAAGTTTTGCTATGTGTATGTTACTGAAATATGTTGTTAATTGGAAACACCCAAAATCAGCCTTTGAGGTACAACAATGGGGCAGACAGACAGAGATGATGGCCCATTAAGCAGAATACACACTCTCAAAGACTACCTCAGGAACTGTATACAATGGAGACCTCTCGGAGAGAGCCCATAGACAGTGGAGACTGTTTGACTCATATCATAGCAAAAGTTCTTTCCAGCAAATTGGAAGAACCTATAAAGGACAGGAAGTACATCGTTATTTGTCCTCTTTCCCCTCACAACACCTGGAAACACATCTGGAGAACAAAGACTTTGAATGGGAGAGATGGTCGCAGGCTGAAGAGGAAAATTCCAGACTGTGTATTAAGGAACGATACCATCAGGGTGAGACACTACTTGATTCAGATCCTGTCTAGTTTATAGAACTCAGGTTGCAATTTTACTTTTATTTCTTAGGTAACCAACTTTGAGCTATATGCTTATTACTTATAATTACTTAAAATCTATCTTTCTGTGGTTAATAAATCTGTTTTATATTTTACCTAAAAGTGTGTTTTGCTTGAAGGGCTTGGGAAATCTGCTCAGGAACAAGAACTGGTGCATGTCTTCTTCGCACTGAGGGAGGGGAGGTCTGGGTAATAAACTAACACTGATTAGGCTTCTTGTACAATTCTGTACAACTCAGGGCAAGGTGGTACAGCTCTGGGGTCCTAAGCTGGGGAGCTGTGGGGAATTGGAGCCTCTCTATTGTTGGTTCATGAGTGTCGGAGAGATCATTCATGTAACTCAGTGCATGTGTCCCTGCCTGTGGATGTCTGTGTAAGTGCAATACCTGGAGAGGTTTGCAGCTTGTCACAGCATCAAAGTGTGAGAGGGAACCCAGGTTGGTATGCCAGAGGGCTCAGCAGTATCCCAGTTCCAGGTTGCAACCTGGAGAACCCATCACGGATCGTATAAAGGGCACCGCTGGCCTTGTACCCTCTCAATTCCAGCATCCGGAAGCAGGAGGGAACAGGTTGTGTCAGGCGCCTTCCTGGCACTGGGTCCCCTGGCACCATCCAGGGGCAGGCGTAGCTGATCCCGGCATCCCACTCCCTGGCATGCCACTAGTCCCTGAAACCCCAACACCATATGGAAGCGTATGCAGGTAGAGCTGCACCATGGTCCCCGAGAGAGGAATCCTCTTTGGGGTCCAAAGGGGAACCCTATGTACTGCCAAAAGCCCACTACCTGTACCCAGCCTACGCCCCACCAAACTTCACTGCTGGTCCCCTTGTGGGCATCTGGTCAGTGGCCGATGCAGTGGCCCTACTGGAACCCCTGGGGCTTCCCCCAGAACTGGGGCCTGCTTCCCACCGCTCCTACTCAGTGGCCTCAGAGAGATGGGCTACTGATCCCTCCTGCTCGGCACCGGATCCAGACTCCAGTACTGGCCCCGGTACTGAAATCCAGGAGATGCTGCCAGTGGGCATAGCTGAGGAAGAGGAAGGATCCCCTCCTCTGGTGCAAGCAGCCACCTCCTCTTCCCCAGATGAGGCTGTTGCAGGTCCCAGCAGCCTACTTCCCCAGGATGACTTCAGGGCCCTTCAGGACCTTCTGAAGTGGATCACTTGAAACCTAGGGTTGGAGATAGAAGAGCTCAGTGACATCACACAGCCTCATTGATGTCCTGATTGCAGCAGCTCCACCCAAAGTGGCCCTGCCCATCAATGAGGCGGTGATCGGACCAGTCAAGGCCCTATGGAAAACTCCTCCTTCTCTGGTTTCCACTTCAAAGAGGCAGAGAAAAAATATTATGTTCCAGCAAGTGGATCTAATTACCCATACTCACACCCTTCCCCAGGGTCCCTCAGGGTGTCTGCAGCTAACAAAAGGGCCAGGCAGGGCCAGTCGAGTGCTACCCTGAAACAAAAAGATGCTAAGAAACTGGATCTTTTCAGAAGAAAGGTTTATTCCTTGTGTAGCCTACAACTGCATATGCCCATCAGCAAGCTTTACTTGGGAGATACGATTTTAATCTATGGGCCTCCCTCAATAAGCTCAAAGACTTCCTGCCTCAAGAGTCAAAACAGAGTTTGCAGGTAAGAACATGCTGGGACCTCTCTTTAGGCGGTTCTGGATGCTGCTGACTTGGAGGCCAAGACAATGTCCTCTGTGGTCACCATGAGGCGCTCTTCCTGGTTCCAGTCCTCCAGCCATCCCCGCAATTCAGGACCTCCCATTTGAAGGCTCCTCCCTTTTCTTGGAGTAGACAGACATGAGACTTCATATACTGAAGGACTCAAGGGCCACCCTTTGATCCTTAGGCTTGTACGCTCTGTCTGCCACCAGAAAACACTTCAGGTCGCAGCAGCCTCCTGGGTTCTCTGGATCTCCAAAACAACTACAAAAGAAAAGGCAGAGGTTATAAACGACTTCAACCACTCCTGCCTACCTCAGCCTCCCAGTCAGAGCCTCAGAGATACTTTTGTAGCAGGCCTTTTGAAGGTGCGTGTGAGGGTGCTGTACCAGTTGCCACTTCAGATCTGCCCCCTGCTTTCATTTTTGGAGAGTCTGTCTCTCTTTGACCCTGCTTGGGCATCCTAACGTCGGAATGATAGTTCCTGAGTACAGTGACAGTCGGATATACCCTTCAGTTTTTATCCACCCCTCCCCACCACCTTCCCCTCCCCCCCCATCTTGGACCTGTATCCCCTCAATGGATATCTCAAGAAACTGAGGTTCTGCATGGGCTCCCTGGCTTCTATCGTTCCCTGGACCCAGGAAACTGGTATACTGCCCTCGACTTAAAGAAAACACGCTTTCACATTTCTGTCTTCCGTGGCCACAGAAAATTTCTTAGGTTTGTAGTGTGTCATTGCCACTACCAGTTTCCTTCCCATCAGCCTATTGGCTCAATCCTTTACCCTGTGTCAGGAGGCCATTGGTCTATGAGACTTGTGTGTGAAACACTCCATTCATCTTGAGGTGTCTCATCTCCCAAGAGCTTGGAACGTATTAGTGACTCATTTCAGCTGATCCTTCTCCTCTCACCTCAAGTGGTGTCTTCACCCAGAGTTCATCAGTGTCATCTTCCAAAAGTCGGGGCCTTCCCAGGTCGACCTGCTTGCCGCTAGGCAGAACAGAAAATGCCATCAGTTCTGTTTTCTGTGCAGTCTCCCTCTCCGACACCTTCCTGCTCTTGTGGGCAGACTGTTTACTATATGCCTTTCTCCCAATCCCCTTGGTACACAGGGTTCTTCTGAAAATCAAAAGGGACTAGTCAAGAATCTTCCTAATAGCCCCAGAGTAGCCATGCTATCATTGATTTGGCATGCTTCTGGATCTCTTGGTGGCAGTGCCACTCTCACTCCTACTCCACCTAGACTTGATTTCACAAGACCATGACCGGTTGCTTCACCTGAACCTTGCATCCCTGCACTGGACTGCATGGATGCTTCGTGGCTGAACCCTGAAGAACAGGCCTGCTTGGAACAAGTTCAACATGCCTTGCTAGCTAGTAGAAAGCCTTCCAGCAGGGCTACCTACTTGGCCAATAGGAAACGTTTCACTTGTTGGGCTCTGAATGGGATCTCTCTCCATCTCAATCTTCTCTTCAGTTGATCTTGGATTATTTGCTCCACCTAAAGCAGCAAGGTCTAGCACACTCATCTATTAAGGTTCATTTGGCAGCCATCTCAGCCTTCCACCCTGCAGTAAATGGCAGTGTTTTCTCACAAAATGACAGTCTGTTTTCTCCAGGGGATTGGAAGATTCTGTCCTCAAGTTTGCAAACCACCCCCTCTATGGGACTTAAACCTGGTCCTGTCAAGGCTTACTTGAGCAGTTAGTGTTGTGCTCACTACTACTTCTCTCCTGGAAGGTTGCCTTCCTGGTAGCGATTACCTCGGCCAGAAGGGTCTCTGAGATCAGGGTCCTTACGTCAGAACCACCTTATCCGGTGTTCTTCAAGGACAAGGGCCAACTGAGCCCTTCCTGCCAAAGGTGGTGTCACAATTCCATAACAACCAGGTCATCTTTCAACCTGTCTTCTTCTCAAAACCTCAAAAAAGCTCTGAGGAACAACTGCTTCATATGTTGAATGTTAGGCAGGCCCTCACCTTTTATATTGAGAAGACTAAGCCCTTCCACAAATCCACACAACTCTTTTGTAGCTATAGCAGAAAGGATGAGAGAGATACCTGTGTCAACCCAAAGAATCTCATCCTGGATAACCGCCTATATTCGGGCTTGCTTCGATCAGGCAAGGATCCCGCCTCTGGCCATCGTGACCGCTCATTCCACAAGAGCCCAGGCATTGTCAGCAGTGTTTCTTGTGCAGATACCAAGCCAGGACATCTGCAGAGCCACAGCCTGGTCGTCGGTTCATACCTTAGTATCCCACTACGCCATTACCCAACAGGCCCAAGACGATGCCAGTTTTGGGAGAGCAGTGTTGCAGTCAGCACATCCATGAACTGCGAGCCCAGCTCCTGGGGTATTGATTGTGGATCACCTAGGATGGACTGGACATGAGCAAGCACTTGAAGGAAAAAATGGTTACTAACCTTTTGTAACTATTCTTTGAGATATGTTGCTCACATTCATTCCATGACCCACTCTCTTACCCCTCTGTCAGAGTTTCTGGCAAAAAGGAACTGAGAAGATGTGGGTTTGACAGTGCCCCTTATACCGGTGCATACACGTGCAGCTCCAGAGGACGCTAGAGCCAGCCCAATGGATACTACTAAGGGAAAAATCTCTGGCAAAAGTGCATTCAGCGTACACACACCTGGCAAGGAATGGACATGAGCAACACATCTTGAACAATCGTTTCAAAAGGGTAGTAACCATTTTTTGCTACCTATTCTAGCCCAGGCTAGAGATAGAGGCATGTTTTTATACCACAAAGCCAGGAGTACAGTTTTGGGGCAATGGTTAGAGTCTTCCCTGTTCTTCTAATAAGTGCAGTGGAGTAGGAGGCACAATGGCATATTCATTTGGTAGCAACTTGCATGGTTGATTTTCTTCAGTCCCTTGTAAATAATTGTAATACTCTTTTGGTTATTCCAGACATATCTTTTTTTCTCACCTAGCTTTAAATTTATGCAAATATTCTGAGTTATAACAGAGTATTTTATTTGGCCCAAATTATAAGTGGTTTACCTACTTATTGTGATGATCTCTTCTCAAATTGGTTTCCAATAGATAATTTATAAGAACTTTCTAAACTAATTCCACCAACTCTGCCTCAAGGAATTCTTTCACAAGAAAGATGTCACCAACCACAACTATCACATCCCCAGCAACAGTTATATAAGAAAAAAGAATCATTTGCCTGGACATCTCCAGTGGACAGAACCACACATTGGATCATTACATCGGTTGCGTCAGTGCAAAAAAAAAAAATTGTGAAATCCTCAACCAACATTACATTCACCACAATCTCTGAACCACCAAAAAGATTTCTATTCAGCCCCTGAAATCCAGCCACCAGGTAGTGATTGAAGCAGCAGACAATACAGACATCATCATAGTCCTCAAAATTCATCCATCTCCTTGTCACCCACAACAACTTTACATTTTACAACAAATACTTGTCCAAACCATGGGAACAGCTGTGGGTATTAGGATGGCTCCCCAATATGACACTCTCTTCATGGGCCACCTCAAGAAAGAATTTCTGGAAAAATGCACACGAAACCAGCAATATACAAGAGGCACAGCAATGATATTTTCTTCCTCTGGACAGATGACATAAACTACCTCAGATTTCCACCACTATATCAACAACCATTGCCCATCCATCAGATTCTTTCTAGAACACTTATACCAGCATCAACTGGACACCATGATCAGCTTCAACAATGGAACCTACAAATGACTATACAAAAGAAACCCATGTATTACCTTCAGAGATCCAGTAATCAGCCCAGCCACACTAATAAATCTGTTATCTACAGCCAGGCACTCGGATACCATAGAATTTGCTAAGTAGAGAAAGTCTGGGATACATACCTAACCACACTTAGAGTAGCAGCCGTGTTAGTCTGTATTCGCAAAAAGAAAAGGAGTACCCGTGGCACCTTAGAGACTAACAAATTTATTACAGCATAAGCTTTCGTGAGCTACAGCTCACTTCATCGGATGCATCCGATGAAGTGAGCTGTAGCTCACGAAAGCTTATGCTCTAATAAATTTGTTAGTCTCTAAGGTGCCACGGGTACTCCTTTTCTTTTAACCACACTTAAACACTTAAAACTGCCTTCACTAAACAAGGACTCACCACCAGAAAAGTAAATTGCATCATGGAATGGGCCACCCAAATACACTGGAAGAATCTTCTTCAATAGGGGGGAAAAGAATCCCTAGTGATTGTACACCACTAGTTGTCACCTGCCACCCCACACTAGAATCCGTATGAGGTATCATCAAAGAATTACAACCCATGCTTGATGAAGACCACAACCTTAAAAAAATCTTTTCCAAACCCCTCTTCTGGCTTCAAGCAACCCCCACAATCTCACCATCAGAAGTAAGCTGTCCACAGACAAGAGCACACCAACTCAAAGTGACACCAGCTCCTGCCATAACAACAGATGCAAAATCTGCAGTCATTATCTCCATTGCTGTGATGATCCATACTCCCCTCCTCCCCCCAAACACACCTTTTAAGATGCATGGCTCCTACCCATGCCTATCACAACGTGTGGTGTAACTCATCCAGTGCATCAGATGCCCCAACAACTGTTATGAGAATAAACTGAGACACAAGGCTGTTCTTAGGCATACGCGGCTGCGTAGGGCACCTGGAAATTTGGGGCACCCCGGGTCTTAGTGTCCACCCACCTGCCTCTTCCTGTCCCTGTTCTGACCCTTCCTGCATGCTTCCACCACAGCTGGCTGCTGCAGCCTGGTGAGTCTTCCTCCTGAGGGGATCTAGTTCTTAAAAATAACAAAGCCCTTCTGCCTGCCAGACCTATTAGCACAACACTGAAACTGTTAAAGAGCCATTCAAGTGGTAATGAAGCCATTTAATAGGTATTTGCTAACCCTCAGGTATATACTGTCAGTTTCTGAATTTACTGACCAAAACAGTTGTGCATTACTGTAATATTTACTCAGAATATGTTAGTCTACAGGACCTTACTTTAAATTTTGCTTTAAAAATATTTCATTAGTGTGTTGCTGAAGATTATAAAATCACATCTCAAAAAATCTTTGTATAGCTTTTAGATGAACAATCTGAGTATTCATCCTTAGCCTTAAATGCTTGGATCTTGAGATATAGTTTGTTTTTAAAAATAAATCCTTCAAAATAAATAGAAATAAACCTAACTGCGTCTTTCTAAACATTCCTGATCTATTTACACATTTGAGAGTTCCAAATAAGTAGTTCTAGATATGATCTGATGATATATGATCATACCTGACTTAAAACTTCTCATAGCATAACTGCTCCCTATTCCCCTCTTTCCCAGAGAACACAACAGACACAAAAGGGAAGTTTTTTTCCCCCCATTTTAAAAAGTTCTAGCCTTCGCATTGGCTCTTTTGGTCAGATGCCCGCTCCCTTTACCTGGGGACTTTTTTTTACCCCTTTACAGGTAAAGCAAGCAGAGAACAGCCATCAAGAAGGACTTTATAGCTAACTGGTTTCAGAATAGCAGCCGTGTTAGTCTGTATTCATAAAAAGAAAAGGAGTATTTGTGACACCTTAGAGACTAACAAATTTATTGGAGCATAAGCTTTCGTGAGCTACAGCTCACTTCATCGGCTGCATTTAGAGCTGTAGCTCACGGAAGCTTATGCTCCAATAAATTTGTTAGTCTCTAAGGTGCCACAAGTACTCCTTTTCTTATAGTTAACTGGCTGGCTAGGTGTCCATAAAAGGGGGCTACCCCCCCTTCAGTTATCACAGTACGTTTGGTAAATTGAGATGGCGTATTGATTTCTAGGTTGTCTTCTGTGGATTAAGCTGCACTGCTGATGTAAAGACACATACTATCCGTTCTCTAACCCCAGATCAGTGTTCCTGGCATTAGCAGTGTTGGGAGCCCTAGTGTAGACTTCCTGTGAGCAGACATGTTTCAGCAGACTACTGATAATTGATACAATGTTGACAGGCATCAGGCTGCATACACCAACTTCTAATGTTGCTAACACAGGTGAAGCTGAATTGGGGTTAGTGATGGTACGAAGTAAGCAGACAAATACTCAAAATGCGCTGTAATGGATATAACTAAAAAGGAGGGATTTCCCCCCTTGAATTAGTCAGAAAAGTGTCAAATTTTGAAGATTACCTTGAAAAGATTTTAAAATGTTGAGCCTTTGTTCTTTATACTATATAAAGAAGACGTCAGAGCTTTTCTTTTCTAAGCTTTTTTTTTTTTTTTTTTTTTTTAAAACCTTAATACCTGGAATGTCAAATCTGTTCTTCCCTAGTTTTGCTGGAGAACCTCTTTGGGGCAAGGAGGGAAGAGGGGAGTCATAGAGCATGTGTGGTGAACTTTTGCACTTTCAGTTGAAAGGCTTGGGATGTTGAACCTTTAACAAAGGTATTTGTTCAGCGATTCATTAGTCAGTAAAATTGATGTTAATACTCACCCAGTTTTACAGTAGCTGATTCAACTTCAATTTTGGTCCTTTGATTCTTGTTATGGCATAATTTCCTTAGTTTTCCAGTCATCATAACTTATTCCAGGATCTGAATTTTTAATATATATTTTTTTAAAACAGGAAAATACACCAATCTATTTTGATTAAAAACCAAAAACATAACTTTCAAGATTTTGTGTATATTGTTTGGAGGGAAGGGGTATAACACAATCCCAATTTTTCCCCTCTCTTTTAAGTTACCTTTTTAAAGTCAAAATGTAAAAGGAAAAGTTTTAAGAATGAAAACCAGGCTCAATTGAAGTCCATTGTAATTTTTCCATTGGCTCGGATGAGGCCAGGATTTCACACCAAAGATATAGTGAGGAAAATAGTGTTTCAGGCGATTGGCTGCAGTCCACAATAATCAGAGTGGGTGGGTCCCAAAAGCTAAAACATATTTATGGATCAGGAGAGATTCCTTAAATTGGGAAATAATAGTGTGGCCCAAGAGAACTAAAACAGGGTAGGAAGGGTTGTTTTCTGCTCTTGGAAGTGGCTGGGAAATGGATGTTTCGTATTGGAAGGGCTGTCTGTTCCTGGAATCTGTGGTGGATTCAGTAAAGATAGAGGGGAAGATGACAGATGTATGAGATTTAATAGAACCCTGGATGTTGGAAGAGTATAATGGGGAGTTATTTTGGAGCTCTAATAAGCCAGCTAGCTTGGTGACAATGCAAGGTGAAGAAACACTGGTTTACAGCAAAGGAGTGAACAGTTATTGATTTAAGACTTGATTCAGAGCAAGTCATATCAGTATAGTAATTGATCTATGAAGCAGAGTCCCCAGGCAATATGTAGGGCGGGTGGGTGACATCAGTGGGGTTGCAGGGGACGGAGTTTGGATATGAATATGTATTGCAAAATGTGTGCATTAGTGTAAATAATATCTATGATGTATACTGACATGCATGCTTGTTTTACTGTGATTCTGATCGCATACCATAGGCTCAGAGTTAAAGGTAGGAAAGAGCTATTAGATAACTGTTTCTCTTGAGGAACAGATATAGTCCCCTGATAGTCCCTATTTCCTCACAAAGTTAAAAAGACATCACAACCACCATTTCAGGCACCTGCAGCCTTGAAAAACACTTTGCCTAAATTTTCAAAAGTGATAAAAATTTTGAGTACACAATTTGACATACCTTAGAGATCTGATTTCCTCCCCCTGCCCCGAGGTGGGTGCTCATCTGTTTCTGAAAATCAAGCCTCCTTAAGATATTTCAAGTTGATGATTCAAAAATCAAGACACCCAAAATCAGTAGTCACTTCTGAAAATTTAGGCTATGCATGTTTACACTCAGATGTTTCTAACATTGTTCATTTTGGACAAGAAATACAGATGTTGCAGCCGGTCCTTTCAGCTCAGTCTCAACCCTCCTGTAACCCCATTGATGTCTGTTCACTGAGAATCTTTGCTATTCCTCTGTACACACAACAGGCCTTAGAACAGCCCAGTCTATGCCTGGGTGATCTTCTCTCTACCCTCTTATCCCTGTGCTCTCTCTGGGTATCAATGAGAGTTTTACTAGAAAAAGATAATGGGTTTGGGTGTGCAAATAAGTTGCATATAAAATATAACATTTTTGTGGAGATAGCTGTATGATAAACTGCACTTATTATACCCCTGATTGCACATAGTCCACTATTTCATCTCCTCAAGCACTACAATAATTCTGCTTCAAACTTGAGTTTCAACAGCTGCCATCTTTTTTAATCAACCTGTGATAAAAATGTTTCCTTCTTTCTCCAAATATAGACTTTCTCCCCTTTGCCTTTCTAAGACAGCCAATATTCAGTTTTTCACTAGCAACAGGTTTAATTTTTGATATCTTGTGATCATGCAGGAGGATTAGAAATGGGAGCCTTACACCACTGGAAAAGTGAGTCTCAGTTTGAACATTTTTTGGATGAAAGATGGTTTATATATATATAAATTATTATAGTATACTTCTCATTGGTACACAACCAATCAGGACTTTAAAATACCATTTTTCTGGGATCATAATTTTAGTACTGCTGATATAGTACATGTGTACTGGCAAATTAATTTGCATTATTTTAGAGGGAAGAGAACTGTATACAAAGGAAAAGTCAATAAAGATAAATGTTGGATGATTATGAAAATAGAATAAGTGACAGTTGTGGGGACATAACAAAATGCTACATAGGTAATTAAGGAAAACTGTATCAAGTAATTGAGACATTATAGGGGCAGAATGAAGTTTACATATTCAGCTTTAGCTGAGACATTTCTTAACATTTGAATGTTTACATTGCATTAACTTAGCCTTTTGTCTTCAAAGTCTATGTGCAGACACATATTGTTATGGCAGCATTTGAAGCAGTTATCTGTGCAAGTGGTAGATCTGTAAATTAATTTTTTAAAATTGTAATTTAAAACAAAATTAGAAGAAAAGTATTTTTAGAGAATATGTAAATGTGAGATTTCAGATTCATCAACCTCATGTTTACATTAGTGTAATATTCAACAATTTGAGTTGTTTATAATGGAAATATGCAAATTTAAAGAAAAACTGTCATTAAATATTTAAATATGCCCCAGGGGCCTTGCATTAAGGCTCTAAGCTGTTGCTGTAATTTAAAGCATTTTAAAGACAACAAGCATATCAGATCAGGGCACACATTGCTTTATATCTTAACCACTTTAAAGTAAAAACAAACTCTAAAGGGAAAAATAATACATAAACTCCTATTTTGCTTTTGCTTTGTTTTGTACTTACTATGAGTTTGTGGGATCAATATGCAAATAAATAGTATCATATAAATGAGTGTTATCAAATAAGCTGCATTTTTATGAAATGCCTTGAATTGCACAATATCTAAGGCTTTACAATAGCATAATTTTCAGGATCCTAGTTCTCTTGTAGATCAGTCAATTATATTTTTCTATCAGTTTTAGTATCTAATGTCTTATGTTTAACTATCTGTCCCACCTTGTATTTAGCTGTGACACTCTGATTACTTTTTCCAGACCTGAAGAAGAGCTCTGTGCAGCTTGAAAGCTTATCTATTCCATTAATGAAAGTTAGTGCATGAAAAGATATTACCTCACCCACTTTGTCTCTCTCATATACTGGGACACCACAGCTACAACAACACTGCAAACAACATATCTAGTTTCTTGTCATTTTACTTTCAGAGGAAATGGAGAGGAGGAAGTTTTGGACTATAACCAGTAGGTAGACTGAGTTCAATGACACACACAACCATATTTTGAATGTTCTAGGAAAAACAGTTGTCCCTTTTTATAGTGAAACCCCCCACAGGAAAACTTAAGTTTCTCTTTTAGAAACAAACCACACACACACACACCCCTCTCTAAAAAGGCAAGAGTTTGCCCTTAAAACTTTTCAATTTTCTGCTATGAAAATTAGGGAGATGTTGGTAGTGTTCCGATTAGCCTCTGGGGAGGGAGTTGCAACCTCTGCTCCTCTCTCATGTTGACTTCTCCATTAACATAGCTTTTAGTATTTAATTTTTATTTTTAAAAAATACAAAAAACATACCCACAGTTCAGTGATTGCACATTAAAATGAACACAGCGATGCAAGATTCAGAATGCACTTGAAACATGATCAGGAAACAAACCCTTTACTTTATGTACAATAGAAAATAAAGACTGTTTCTTTAAAACTTTTGTAATAATTGATACTATTTCTAATAATACTTTATACTTATATGGTATCTTTTCCCTAGGATGGATTTTTAATACATTCTGAATCTCACGGTGTGTAATTTAACCTTTGCTTTTTGAAAATATAAAATGCAAAAGCTATATTGTTGCAATGTTATAGTTGACCAAACTCTGTAAATATAAATAAATCCATATGTTACAGGGTATGCTTCCCCTGTAGTGACCCCTGCTTGCCTAGGGTGGGGAGGAGCCTTGCAGGTACTCCCTTCCTCTCTCTCCCTTGGTTTCCCTTCTTTCAGGGCTCCGTAAGAACTCCACTGAGGTTCAACAAGGTATAAGACAGAATTCCCCTGCTGGGATTCTACTTTATTAAATACAAATAAACTTAAAATAAAGCCTCTGTCCTAGGACTCAGGGATTGCACAGACCTCCTCCTCAGGGCCTCTGATTCTCTGGGAGCTCCTCTCTAGTAGGAGAGCTACTCTCTCTGTGAACACCTCCCCATAGCTGAGCCTGATGGTCATTTTCAGGCTGACGTGCTTGTTACTCAGTTAGCTACCCAGATAGGCTTGTTCCCCTTAAATTAACTTGTCATGGGTAACCTCTGCCTGGACTCAGCTTAAAGGAGCCATCGAACCTGTGAAACCATAGTTGTAGATATTGAAGCTATAATAATTATGTCTTGCTGTGTGTGCACTCATGCATGTCTGTATTTGTGTGTGTAACAGCATATACAGTCTGAAGTAATGCACATTTGCAAGGGAGTTGGGTTGTAACTGCTGCGGAAACCTTAGCTTTGAACACCTAACTCTTATGTAGGTTTGAACTCTTAAGTAGATTACATGAACATATTTTTTGAATTGATATACTGCTCAGTATTTATCAACACTGACCCAGTCACCATTGTATCTAAGTATCTTTTTAATTTAAATACAACAAACTTAGTCTCCTTTCTCAGCCAGTAAAATAAATAGCTCAATTAACTCTCAAAATTGTTTTTATTTGTCATTGTGTGAATGGGCTTTTTTGTGTGAATGAAGAACTTTTTGAGGGAAAACTAAGTTGAAGAAATGAACTCTTAGAGTGGTAAAGTCTATGATAATTCTTCTATCTTGTTGGAACGAGTTTCATAGTCTAGATCCAGCTGCTGTGAAAATTTTCTTTCCACATGCTCAAGCGTTCTGGTAAACAGTTTCATTGTTCTGGTTGTACACTGCTATTGTAGGAGTTCATGGTCACTTTAGAAGGGCTTTGAATATGAAGATAGAGACCTTGAACTGACCTTTTCATTAGTTCCACAATGAATTCAGAAAGCAGATGTTTGTGGTAAACTGTTACTAAGCAGAATTGGTACTGTATCTTTGGATTTTGTAGGAGGTAGAGCTTTAGATTGGGTGTCTTCATTCCAAGGTACAAGTTGAAATTATCAACCTTTGAAGTAATGAATATATGAAACTTTGTAGTTGGGTCTGTATTTGATAGGATAAAATGCAGGCATCTTCCCAGTTATAGATAGAGTTGGGTATCTTGCCACTATTCAGGTTCAGCTTTAGTATCTAATAATGTTTTCCTTAGTACTGGTCATAATTAATGCAGGTACATAGTACTTGCTACTATCAGCATATTTTAGATTGGGTAGTAGATTTTCGATGTAAAAGAAAGTCTTAATATTTGTAGGAGAACCGTGCTTCTATTCTCTTTCCATGCAGGAAAGGCCAGGGTCAAACTTTGGATCTGGAAGTTGATAGATTAGAAGGATGCCAAGGTTAATCTTGTTTCTGCACTCATAAGTATCTGGCACAGCTGTGTGCGTGTGTGTGAGAGAAAGAGAGAGAGAGGGAGGAAAAAATAAATATTATCTCTCCCAGCAAGACAGATTATATAGTTTTTGTTTAGAAATATTGAGCATAGACAAAATACTTAAAATATATTTTTTTCTTAATACATGTATCAGGTGATATTTTACATTTCAGCAGATTTTATAAATGAGGATTCAGTAACTCTGCTGTAATAAAGTTCACAATATTTTCCCCCTCTAAGGCTTTAAGGAAACGAGATGCTAAAGCTGACGAAATGGAAGGACTGATGCAAAATAAACTTTTGAAATCTGAAAATGAAAAGAGCAAAGTAAGAATTTAATTTTCTCTTTTTAAATTATTTTTTAAAAACAGTTTGCAGAGTAATCTTTTTCTTTTGTGATGGTTTCCAACTGCTTGTGGTCTAGAACAACTCTTTTGATACCAAGCACTGGCTTGCTGACTTCCTAAACTATGTCAGGGAGATCTCAGGGACCGGTGCCGGTTCACAGACTGTCATTGAGAAGCGCTGGTCTAGAATGTCCAGTCTCTTATATTTTGTTTAAAGCCACGTCTTGTAAGAGGAATTAACAGTGTGAAACCCTGTGTTTTTAGTTTTTAAAATGGCAAGGTACTTTTTAGTACTATACACTGTAAACAGCCAAAACTGAACTCCTTATCTTCCCTCCAAAACCCTCACTTCTACCCTTCTTTTTTGTCATTGTTGACAACACCAGCAACCTCTCAGTCAATCAAGGCTGTAGCTTAGGGATTACTTTGACACTTTCCTTCACCTTGTCCCACACAGCTAAACCATGTGGAAAGTTATTGGCTTCCTACTTCACGGCATCTCTAAGATCTAACATATTCTTTACATCCTTGCAGCTCACTTCTCATCTGGATTATTTCCCATTTTAATTATTATAATCTCCTCTTCCTGGCCTCTCTGACACCCATATAACTCTCCTACAGTCCATAGAAATGCTGTTTCTAAGATTAGCTGCCTTGCCAGTGGTTTTGACCATGCCGCCCCTTTTTGTATCTCTCCACTGGCTACCCTTTCTCCACTGCATAAAGTTCAGATTTGTTGTCAATGCCTTCGAAGTTTTGCTCTTCTCTGCTATATCCATGCATGTATTGTTTCACATTCTCCTACCTACTCTGCTCTGCCATTGATACCAGGCTTGTTGCCTATTTATCAGCTTCTCTGATTAACCTTTCTGTGCCGCCCTCCATCCTGCCATTTATGCAAATACAGTGTTCTCAATCCAAATATAACTATGTCCCCAGAGAGGGTCTCAATAGAGTAGTTGCAGGGATGAATTAACTGCACCATACACAGACGATTAAATGCATTAATACTAATGGAAATTGAACATCCATTTGATAATGATTTCTGGTAGTGCCCATGGCTTACAATTTCTATCATCATATTTACAGTAGATATTTTAATTGCATAGAAGTCTGGACACTTATAATTTAAATTTTCAGGCTAGTATTTTTTTTCTCTTCTGTATTTGAAACATTAGGAGCAGAATTAAAAGAGTAATTAAACCCAGGTTTCCCTCAGAACCCTGCAGAGCACTGTCAGTAGGCCATCAGGCGAAGCATCAACTAGATGCACTCTTTAAAGTTTTTACAAATGAAGCATGCAGTAACAAGAATTTTCATTTTTAAAAGTCATTTTCAGATTATATAACACTATCAGTCTATTACCTTTCAGTCTAAAATGTTACACATTTCTTCTTGGCCCTGGAGCAATACTTTTTTTAAAGCTTGACTAAAAACAATTCAGCATTCTGTTGTTATCTACCAGATAGTATGGAATTGCACAGTCAAGGTAACAAAACAGTTTAATAACAACATGAGGAGAAAAAAATGGAACCCATCCTCCCACCCCCGGCCTTTCTTTAAAAATGAGTATCCTATTATCTCGGACCAAGTTCTGTTATATATCAGTCATTATTCCATAGTTATTGTGTGGTATGGCTAAAAGGCAGAACTAAAGCGTTTTGAGTGCCTTACCTGTGCATTTTCATATTTTAACATGTTTGGATTTCTTTTAAACAATCTTTTATTTTGAATTTCCTGAGTTTGTAATGCTTATTTTTTTTGGATAATTGCATCATCTTTAAAAAGAAATGGAGTACTTGTGGCACCTTAGAGACTAACAAGTTTATTAGAGCATAAGCTTTCGTGAGCTACAGCTCACTTCATCGGATGCATTTGGTGGAAAAAACAGAGGAGAGATTTATATACACACACACACAGAGAACATGAAACAATGGGTTTATCATACACACTGTAAGGAGAGTGATCACTTAAGATAAGCCATCACCAGCAGCGGGGGGGGGGGGGGAAGGAGGAAAACCTTTCATGGTGACAAGCAAGGTAGGCTAATTCCAGCATTTAACAAGAATATCAGAGGAACAGTGGGGGGTGGGGTGAGGGGAGAAATACCACGGGGAAATAGTTTTACTTTGTGTAATGACTCATCCATTCCCAGTCTCTATTCAAGCCTAAGTTAATTGTATCCAGTTTGCAAATTAATTCCAATTCAGCAGTCTCTCGTTGGAGTCTGTTTTTGAAGCTTTTTTGTTGAAGTATAGCCACTCTTAGGTCTGTGATCGAGTGACCAGAGAGATTGAAGTGTTCTCCAACTGGTTTTTGAATGTTATAATTCTTGACATCTGATTTGTGTCCATTTATTCTTTTACGTAGAGATTGTCCAGTTTGACCAATGTACATGGCAGAGGGGCATTGCTGGCACATGGCATATATCACATTGGTAGATGCGCAGGTGAACGAACCTCTGATAGTGTGGCTGATGTGATTAGGCTCTATGATGGTATCCCCTGAATAGATATGTGGACAGAGTTGGCAACGGGCTTTGTTGCAAGGGTAGGTTCCTGAGTTAGTGGTTCTGTTGTGTGGTTGCTGGTGAGTATTTGCTTCAGATTGGGGGGCTGTCTGTAAGCAAGGACTGGTCTGTCTCCCAAGATCTGTGAGAGTGATGGGTCGTCCTTCAGGATAGGTTGTAGATCCTTGATGATGCGTTGGAGAGGTTTTAGTTGGGGGCTGAAGGTGATGGCTAGTGGCGTTCTGTTGTTTTCTTTGTTGGGCCTGTCCTGTAGTAGGTGACTTCTGGGTACTCTTCTGGCTCTGTCAATCTGTTTCTTCACTTCAGCAGGTGGGTATTGTAGTTGTAGGAATGCATGATAGAGATCTTGTGTTTGTCTCTGTCTGAGGGGTTGGAGCAAATGCGGTTATATCGTAGCGCTTGGCTGTAGACAATGGATCGAGTGGTATGATCTGGATGAAAGCTAGAGGCATGTAGGTAGGAATAGCGGTCAGTAGGTTTCCGATATAGGGTGGTGTTTATGTGACCATCGCTTATTAGCACCGTAGTGTCCAGGAAGTGGATCTCTTGTGTGGACTGGTCCAGGCTGAGGTTGATGGTGGGATGGAAATTGTTGAAATCATGGTGGAATTCCTCAAGAGCTTCTTTTCCATGGGTCCAGATGATGAAGATGTCATCAATGTAGCGCAAGTAGAGTAGGGGCATTAGGGGACGAGAGCTGAGGAAGCGTTGTTCTAAGTCAGCCATAAAAATGTTGGCATACTGTGGGGCCATGCGGGTACCCATCGCAGTGCTGCTGATTTGAAGGTATACATTGTCCCCAAATGTGAAATAGTTATGGGTGAGGACAAAGTCACAAAGTTCAGCCACCAGGTTAGCCGTGACAGTATCGGGGATACTGTTCCTGACGGCTTGTAGTCCATCTTTGTGTGGAATGTTGGTGTAAAGGGCTTCTACATCCATAGTGGCTATGTAGACTCCCTCCTCAGGCCCTTCGTTACCAAGCACTCCCAGCTATCTTCGAGACACCACTGACTTCCTGAGGAAACTACGGTCCATTGGTGATCTTCCTAAAAACACCATCCTAGCCACTATGGATGTAGAAGCCCTCTACACCAACATTCCACACAAAAAGAAAAGGAGTACTTGTGGCACCTTAGAGACTAACAAATTTATTAGAGCATAAGCTTTCGTGAGCTACAGCTCACTTCATCAGATGCATTTGGTGGAAAAAACAGAGGAGAGATTTATATACACACACACAGAGAACATGAAACAATGGGTTTATCATACACACTGTAAGGAGAGTGATCACTTAAGATAAGCCATCACCCACAGCGGGGGGGGAAAGGAGGAAAACCTTCCATGGTGACAAGCAAGGTAGGCTAATTTCAGCAGTTAACAAGAATATCAGAGGAACAGTGGGGGGTGGGGTGGGGGGGAGAAATACCATGGGGAAATAGTTTTACTTTGTGTAATGACTCATCCATTCCCAGTCTCTATTCAAGCCTAAGTTAATTGTATCCAGTTTGCAAATTAATTCCAATTCAGCAGTCTCTCGTTGGAGTCTGTTTTTGAAGCTTTTTTGTTGAAGTATAGCCACTCTTAGGTCTGTGATCGAGTGACCAGAGAGATTGAAGTGTTCTCCAACTGGTTTTTGAATGTTATAATTCTTGACGTCTGATTTGTGTCCATTTAGCCTACCTTGCTTGTCACCATGGAAGGTTTTCCTCTTTTCCCCCCCCTGCTGTGGGTGATGGCTTATCTTAAGTGATCACTCTCCTTACAGTGTGTATGATAAACCCATTGTTTCATGTTCTCTGTGTGTGTGTATATAAATCTCTCCTCTGTTTTTTCCACCAAATGCATCCGATGAAGTGAGCTGTAGCTCACGAAAGCTTATGCTCTAATAAATTTGTTAGTCTCTAAGGTGCCACAAGTACTCCTTTTCTTTTTGCGAATACAGACTAACACGGCTGCTACTCTGATTCCACACAAAGATGGACTACAAGCCGTCAGGAACAGTATCCCCTGGTATTTCCATCCCACCATCAACCTCAGCCTGGACCAGTCCACACAAGAGATCCACTTCCTGGACACTATGGTGCTAATAAGCGATGGTCACATAAACACCACCCTATATCGGAAACCTACTGACCGCTATTCCTACCTACATGCCTCTAACTTTCATCCAGATCATACCACTCGATCCATTGTCTACAACCAAGCGCTACGATATAACCGCATTTGCTCCAACCCCTCAGACAGAGACAAACACCTACAAGATCTCTATCATGCATTCCTACAACTACAATACCCACCTGCTGAAGTGAAGAAACAGATTGACAGAGCCAGAAGAGTACCCAGAAGTCACCTACTACAGGACAGGCCCAACAAAGAAAACAACAGAACGCCACTAGCCATCACCTTCAGCCCCCAACTAAAACCTCTCCAACGCATCATCAAGGATCTACAACCTATCCTGAAGGACGACCCATCACTCTCACAGATCTTGGGAGACAGACCAGTCCTTGCTTACAGACAGCCCCCCAATCTGAAGCAAATACTCACCAGCAACCACACAACAGAACCACTAACCCAGGAACCTACCCTTGCAACAAAGCCCGTTGCCAACTCTGTCCACATATCTATTCAGGGGATACCATCATAGGGCCTAATCACATCAGCCACACTATCAGAGGCTCATTCACCTGCGCATCTACCAATGTGATATATGCCATCATGTGCCAGCAATGCCCCTCTGCCATGTACATTGGCCAAACTGGACAGTCTCTACGTAAAAGAATGAATGGACACAAATCAGATGTCAAGAATTATAACATTCAAAAACCAGTTGGAGAACACTTCAATCTCTCTGGTCACTCGATCACAGACCTAAGACTAACACGGCTGCTACTCTGAGACCTAAGAGTGGCTATCCTTCAACAAAAAAGCTTCAAAAACAGACTCCAACGAGAGACTGCTGAATTGGAATTAATTTGCAAACTGGATACAATTAACTTAGGCTTGAATAGAGACTGGGAATGGATGAGTCATTACACAAAGTAAAACTATTTCCCCATGGTATTTCTCCCCTCACCCCACCCCCCACTGTTTGTCTGATATTCTTGTTAACTGCTGGAATTAGCCTACCTTGCTTGTCACCATGAAAGGTTTTCCTCCTTCCCCCCGTGCTGCTGGTGATGGCTTATCTTAAGTGATCACTCTCCTTACAGTGAAAAGGAGTACTTGTGGCACCTTAGAGACTAACAAATTTATTAGAGCATAAGCTTTCGTGAGCTACAGCTCACTTCATCGGATGCATTTGGTGGAAAAAACAGAGTAGAGATTTATATACACACACACAGAGAACATGAAACAATGGGTTTATCATACACACTGTAAGGAGAGTGATCACTTAAGATAAGCCATCACCAACAGCAGGGGGGGGAAGGAGGAAAACCTTTCATGGTGACAAGCAGGTAGGCTAATTCCAGCAGTTAACAAGAATATCAGAGGAACAGTGGGGGGTGGGGTGGGAGGGAGAAATACCATGGGGAAATAGTTTTACTTTGTGTAATGACTCATCCATTCCCAGTCTCTATTCAAGCCTAAGTTAATTGTATCCAGTTTGCAAATTAATTCCAATTCAGCAGTCTCTCGTTGGAGTCTGTTTTTGAAGCTTTTTTGTTGAAGTATAGCCACTCTTAGGTCTGTGATCGAGTGACCAGAGAGATTGAAGTGTTCTCCAACTGGTTTTTGAATGTTATAATTCTTGACGTCTGATTTGTGTCCATTCATTCTTTTACGTAGAGACTGTCCAGTTTGGCCAATGTACATGGCAGAGGGGCATTGCTGGCACATGATGGCATATATCACATTGGTAGATGCGCAGGTGAAGGAGCCTCTGATAGTGTGGCTGATGTGATTAGGCCCTATGATGGTATCCCCTGAATAGATATGTGGACAGAGTTGGCAACGGGCTTTGTTGCAAGGATAGGTTCCTGGGTTAGTGGCTCTGTTGTGTGGTGTGTGGTTGCTGGTGAGTATTTGCTTCAGATTGGGGGGCTGTCTGTAAGCAAGGACTGGTCTGTCTCCCAAGATCTGAGAGAGCGATGGCTCGTCCTTCAGGATAGGTTGTAGATCCTTGATGATGCGTTGGAGGGGTTTTAGTTGGGGGCTGAAGGTGATGGCTAGTGGCGTTCTGTTGTTTTCTTTGTTGGGCCTGTCCTGTAGTAGGTGACTTCTGGGTACTCTTCTGGCTCTGTCAATCTGTTTCTTCACTTCAGCAGGTGGGTACTGTAGTTGTAGGAATGCATGATAGAGATCTTGTAGGTGTTTGTCTCTGTCTGAGGGGTTGGAGCAAATGCGGTTATATCGTAGCGCTTGGCTGTAGACAATGGATCGAGTGGTATGATCTGGATGAAAGCTAGAGGCATGTAGGTAGGAATAGCGGTCAGTAGGTTTCCGATATAGGGTGGTGTTTATGTGACCATCGCTTATTAGCACCGTAGTGTCCAGGA
Source organism: Dermochelys coriacea (assembly GCF_009764565.3). Classification (NCBI taxonomy): domain Eukaryota; kingdom Metazoa; phylum Chordata; order Testudines; family Dermochelyidae; genus Dermochelys; species Dermochelys coriacea. The sequence goes on along the minus strand of NC_050073.1, from coordinate 90,524,632 downwards.
AGTGGATCTCTTGTGTGGACTGGTCCAGGCTGAGGTTGATGGTGGGATGGAAATTGTTGAAATCATGGTGGAATTCCTCAAGAGCTTCTTTTCCATGGGTCCAGATGATGAAGATGTCATCAATGTAGCGCAAGTAGAGTAGGGGCATTAGGGAACGAGAGCTGAGGAAGCGTTGTTCTAAGTCAGCCATAAAAATGTTGGCATACTGTGGGGCCATGCGGGTACCCATCGCAGTGCCGCTGATTTGAAGGTATACATTGTCACCAAATGTGAAATAGTTATGGGTCAGGACAAAGTCACAAAGTTCTGCCACCAGGTTAGCCGTGACAGTATCGGGGATACTGTTCCTGACGGCTTGTAGTCCATCTTTGTGTGGAATGTTGGTGTAGAGGGCTTCTACATCCATAGTGGCTAGGATGGTGTTTTTAGGAAGATCACCAATGGACTGTAGTTTCCTCAGGAAATCGGTGGTGTCTCGAAGATAGCTGGGAGTGCTGGTAACGAAGGGCCTGAGGAGGGAGTCTACATAGCCAGACAATCCTGCTGTCAGGGTGCCAATGCCTGAGATGATGGGGCGTCCAGGATTTCCAGGTTTATGGATCTTGGGTAGCAGATAGAATACCCCAGGTCCTGGCTCCAGGGGTGTGTCTGTGCGGATTTGTTCTTGTGCTTTTTCAGGGAGTTTCTTGAGCAAATGCTGTAGTTTCTTTTGGTAACTCTCAGTGGGATCAGAGGGTAATGGCTTGTAGAAAGTGGTGTTGGAGAGCTGCCTAGTAGCCTCTTGTTCATACTCTGACCTATTCATGATGACGACAGCACCTCCTTTGTCAGCCTTTTTGATTATGATGTCAGAGTTGTTTCTGAGGCTGTGGATGGCACTGTGTTCTGCATGGCTGAGGTTATGGGGTAAGCGATGCTGCTTTTCCACAATTTCAGCTCGTGCACGTCGGCGGAAGCAGTCTATGTAGAAATCCAGGCTGCTGTTTCGACCTTCAGGAGGAGTCCACCTAGAATCCTTCTTTTTGTAGTGTTGGCAGGAAGGTCTCTGTGGATTAATATGTTGGTCAGAGGTGTGTTGGAAATATTCAGACGTCAAGAATTATAACATTCAAAAACCAGTTGGAGAACACTTCAATCTCTCTGGTCACTCGATCACAGACCTAAGAGTGGCTATACTTCAACAAAAAAGCTTCAAAAACAGACTCCAACGAGAGACTGCTGAATTGGAATTAATTTGCAAACTGGATACAATTAACTTAGGCTTGAATAGAGACTGGGAATGGATGAGTCATTACACAAAGTAAAACTATTTCCCCATGGTATTTCTCCCTCCCACCCCACCCCCCACTGTTCCTCTGATATTCTTGTTAACTGCTGGAATTAGCCTACCTGCTTGTCACCATGAAAGGTTTTCCTCCTTCCCCCCCCTGCTGTTGGTGATGGCTTATCTTAAGTGATCACTCTCCTTACAGTGTGTATGATAAACCCATTGTTTCATGTTCTCTGTGTGTGTGTATATAAATCTCTACTCTGTTTTTTCCACCAAATGCATCCGATGAAGTGAGCTGTAGCTCACGAAAGCTTATGCTCTAATAAATTTGTTAGTCTCTAAGGTGCCACAAGTACTCCTTTTCTTTTTGAGAATACAGACTAACACGGCTGCTACTCTGAAACCTCTCCTTACAGTGTGTATGATAAACCATTGTTTCATGTTCTCTGTGTGTGTGTGTATATAAATCTCTCCTCTGTTTTTTCCACCAAATGCAGCCGATGAAGTGAGCTGTAGCTCACGAAAGCTTATGCTCTAATAAACTTGTTAGTCTCTAAGGTGCCACAAGTACTCCTTTTCTTTTTGCGAATACAGACTAACATGGCTGCTACTCTGAAATGCATCATCTTTGTAAGGCAATTTACCCTAAATTAGTGATATGTGCTCTCAGTTTTAACTTCCATTTTAATGTTGTTTTGGTTTGGGAATGCCTATGCCATTTTGTAGCCACTGGTGGTAGTACAGAGTATAAATGAGATAAATGATTACATGATGCATGATAAATTTATAAACTATACCATTTTAATAATTGTAGATATGTTTGTAGCATCTTATATTACAGTTTGCTTTACATGTTCAGGGTTAGAGGTATAAGAAATTATTTTTATTTTATTTTTTAAATATAAGTTGTTAGTTTTAAATAGTTAAAATATTTTAGTACCAGGATGAATGCGTAACTTTGTTTCTTCATCCTTAATCAAATTATAAGCTTGAGCAGGAATTGGAGCGGTCCCAGAGGAAGTTAGATCAGTCAGAAGGCAGTCGAGAAGCTCTTCTGCATCAGGTAACAACTTTCATGCCATGAAAATCCTCCTCCTTTCATATTAAGCTAGGCTCAAGCCTGTCTCTTTAATCTTGCTGTCAGTTACTCTAATAACAACATTTTGTTTGGGAGAGCAAGGAAAGAAATGTACAAAGCAATGCCTACTAGACTGATCTACATAAGATCATATAAAAAATGGGAGCTTCTCAGCATTAAAAATAGTCACTAAAGCCATTCCTTTGATGGCATTGTGTCATGTTGATATCTACCGAAGCTCCTTCAGGGTATATACTTGGTGTGTGTTATAAAAATAGACTGGATCAAGAAGACAAACTGTTCCCGAGAGCTTCATTTGTTGCAGACATCCAGCTGGGGGATGAAGAAATATATATAATACATAATGTAGGCATTTGCATTTGTAAGTATCTCTGAATGCATTACTGTCTCAAACACACTTTTGTGTGTATGTACTTTTTATCCTCCAACTTTTCAAATAGTTGAGTTGTTTACATTGGATAAACACATGCACTGTTCTAGCTGCATTTCATAGGGTGTTTTTGAATATTGTGTATTTGTAACTGTTCTGTGATATGCGGTACATAGTATTGTTGATAGTCAGTGACATCAGAGTGGTATAGAAACACTTGCTACAATAGAAATATAGTAAAAGTATTATGCAAACCGTCTATATTTGGGCCTGAAAAAGGCCCACTGAAACTGTTGAATCTCAAAGACCCGGGAATCCAGTATAACATCAGAAACAATGAGGAGTCCAGTGCCGCCTTAAAGACTAACAGATTTATTTGGGCATAAGCTTCCGTGTCCTCACCCAGAACAATTTCAGATTTGGGGACAATTTATACCTTCAAGTCAGCGGCACTGCTATGGGTACCTGCATAGCTGCACAGTATGCCAACATTTTTATGCTGACTTAGAACAACGCTTCCTCAGCTCTCGTCCCCAAGCACCCCTCCTCTACTTGCGCTACATTGATGACATCTACATCATCATATGGACCCACGAGAAGGAGGCCCTTGAAGAATTCCACCATGATTTCAACAATTTCCACCCCACCATCAACCTCAGCCTGGACCAATCCATACAAGAGATCCACTTCCTGGACACTACAATTCAAATAAGTGATGGTCACATAAACACCACCCTAAATCGGAAACCTACTGACCGCTATACATGCCTCCAGCTTCCATCCAGGATACATCACACAATCCATCTTCTACAGCCAAGCCCTAAGATACGACTGGATTTGCTCCAGTCCTTCAGATAAACACCTACAATATCTCTATCAAGCATTCTTAAAACTACAATACCCACCTGGGGAAGTGAGGAAACAGATTGACAGAGCGAGACAGGTACCCAGAAGTCATCTACTACAGGACAGGCCCAACAAGGAAAATAACAGAACACCACTGGTCATCACGTACAGCCCCTGGCTAAAACCTCTCGAGCGCATCATCAATGATCTACAACCTATATTGGAAAAAGCTCCCCTCTCTCACAGGCCTTGGGAGGCAGGCCAATCCTCGCTTACAGACAGACCGCCAACCTGAAGCAAATATTCACCAGCAACTACACACCACACCAAAGAAACACTAATCCAGGAACCAATCCCTGTAAGAAACCCCGTTGCCTTTTCTGTCCCCATATCTACTCTAGCGACACCATCATAGGACCCAGCCATACCATTAGGGGCTCATTCACCTGCACATCTACTAATGTGATATGTCATCATGTGCCAGCAATGCCCCTCTGCCATGTACATTGGCCAAATTGGACAGTCCTCTACCTAAAAGGATAAATGGACACAAATCAGACATCAGGAATGGTAACATACAAAAGCCAGTAGGAGAACACTTCAATCTCCCTGGACATTCAATAACAGATTTAAAAGTAGCCATTCTTCAACAAAAAAAAACTTCAAAAACAGACTTCGAAGAGAAACTGCAGAGCTATAATTCATTTGCAGACTTAGAACCATTAATTTGGGTTTGAATAGGGACTGGGAGTAGCTGGCTCACTACAAAAGCAATTTTCCCTCTCTTGGTATTGATACCTCCTCCTCAATTATTTGGAGTGGACCACATCCACCCTGATTGAATTGGCTTTCAACACTGATTCTCCACTTGTAAGGTAACTCGCTCTCTTTATGTACCAATATATATTTATGCCTGTATCTGCAATTTTCAGTCCATGCATCTGAAGAAGTGGTTTTTTTAACTCATGAAAATTTGTGCCCAAATAAATCTGTTAGTCTTTAAGGTGCCACCAGACTCCTCGTTGTTTCTGTGGATAAAGACTAACACAGCTACCCCTCTAATACTTTATAGCATCAGAAACTCTCCCTATTTACTCAGTGCTTTTTCGCCCCCCCTCTTTTTTGGAGAGCTAGAAAAAGAGATGAAATTGGTTGAGGGGGACTTGGGGCTCAGTTTCATTAGCATTCATTGTTTGACTTTTGTTAACAGTACAGATTTTTTAGTTGAAAATGCTGTTTTATTTTGAATTCACCCCATTGTGTGTAGGTACCTCAGAAGATGTTATGTCTCATACATGCTGAAATACCTAGGCACAGTGAGATGTATTAAGAAGAATATTTTTTGCTTTAATTCTGGTTCTGTGCTTGGCTTGTTTTAACGTACACATTAATGGTGCTCTATCAAATGTTATTTGTATTGTTAATATTGTACAGTATTGTTAATATGTGACATACAATTATATTCAGAAAGAAAATGAAAACGAGCTGCAGAATCCTCTTATACTAAAGAAGTATTGATATGTATATATCACACTTCTGATGACTGCAATCTTTATTTCCCCCGCACCCAGAATCAGATAGAGATAAAACAAGACAATTACAGGATGTGAAAATGATTAGAACATGGCTTGGTTTAGATTAAAGCCTTTCCTTGCAACTAGCAATGTAATGATTTATACTAACTCATCTGGTATTTTGATCATCCCTTTCTGACCATATCTAGGAATGAACTTTCATTTGGTTTATGCTTGCCTTCTCTGAGCACTTAGGAATCTGCTAAAGAAGTGGCAATTATATCAAGTCTTTTAATGTTTATGGTGTTTGGTAGAATTGAATTGTTTGCATTTTTGTTTCGTTTTATTAAATGTTTGGTTCTTGTCTATTTGTTAGATTGAGGATCTCCATTCCCAATTACTGAGAGCGGAAGCGGACCGCATGGATTTGCAGCATCAAGTTTCACAGGTTGCCCTGCACCGCCAAAGCTGCCATGATGAGCAAGAGGACAACAGGAGAATTAGATCAGGTACTGCCTTTTCCTGTTTTTCGGGACATACATTTACAACTTTGCAAGAGAATGATCTCTGTCTTTGAGTTGTAATCTAGATCCTCTGTTGGTTGAACTAATACAGCTAGTTATCATCTTGGCTCAATTAACTTTTGTTAGTATTGGTGTCAGATGTTGGTAGCTAAGTAGTTAAGAGAAACAAAAGTTATGAGAAGACTGAAATACATTATCTTCATACTGGTTATTTTTAAAAAAATCCAAAATGTATAGGATTATTCAATTGAGCAGCATCAATGGTTTCTTCATTGAAGAGAAATTTTGAACCGTTTTTGTAGTATCAAAAGATTTATTATAAAAATTTTGATAGCATTTTTCTGAAATGTTGGTATTTCTACCTATCATGAGGTTAACTCTTGCCATATTGCAGCACAGGTGCAAGATTCACCTGCCTGTGTAGATTTTTTCTTAATTAAAAAGGCTGCTAAACTGCCTGTTAAACCTCCAAATTATCCTTCAGAAATGACAACTTATTTTAGGGAGAAGTAGATAATATAGTCTCAATCACATTCAGTTAATGCTTGTATTTGCGACACCTTACAAATGTGCAAGTAGGTCATGGTATTCAGAATTTAAAAATACATTTAAAATCTCAAGAGGTAATTGCATAGTAGGCTATAATGTCTCGAAAGTATTTTTGGATAAAAAATTACAAATTGATCTGTAGTTGAGCTCTCTAAATGCATCTTGACTTGTGTTTTTAAAAAAAGTCAATATCTTTTGGAGTCACTATGGTCTATCATTTATAGTGACACACTTCTGTGTGATTTAGGTGGTATCTAGGCTAGGGTCAATATCCCAATGAATCTTTCATCAGCTTGCTTAAGTCCTACTTTCTATTTTTATAACTTCTTATTACAGCTGCTTAATTCCTCTTGCATCCAGACAGATTCTCATGGTCATTAAAATGGAGTTGTGATTCCATTTTTTATAAAAATCTTCCCTTCCTCAGAAAACTGAAGAATCTATAGTTCTGTATCAAATACTTTGTTTTTTCAGAAGAGGGTGAATTGTTAGCCATTTTTGAACCACCTGATAAGTTCAATTTTAAGCAAAATGGTCACCTTATTTGTGACAATAGTATGAGAGCCTTATATTGCATATTGAAAATTCCTTTCCACCACTTGTTTTGCAATTATAATAACTATGCTATAAAATGTTGCTGTAAAAATGCAAAGAAAGAAACAAAACCTGTCCTGGAGCAATTTTACCAAAAAGAGGAATAAAGCTTTAAGCAAATATTTCAACAGTAAGTAGTATGGGGATAGAACAGAGAGTCATGCAAAGGGTTAGGGACTGAGGTTTTCTGAATTTCTAATGAGTTATAAACTGAAGAACCTTGATTGTTAGCTAAGGAACAGCTGATATAATTACTGCAATTTTTAGATAGCAATTTACCTTATAAGTTCTGGATAAGAATGGAAACTTCACAAACTTACCTAGATATAGTAAAAAGTGATACATCCTGACAATTTTTTTTATAAAGTACTCTTCACTAATGGTATAGCATCCAGATCTTGCAACTGTGCCTTAATGTGGTTAAATTTTGGCTCTGTTGAAGTCAGTGGTAAAACTCCCATTTCATCCATGTTTTTTTTCCACTCCTATATTAAAACTGCCTACAAAGGAGGAAGAGAACATGAAATGGCTTGGCTGCAGTGAATAGAAGGCTAATATTTCCCTAGCTATGAAATCATACTTTTAACTTAGAGTATCTTCCGGTTGTATACTGATAAAATCAATAGCTGTGGGATATTCATATGTTCCCATTAATACCCCATAATTTATATGGGAAGAAGAAAATAGTACTGCAAAGATAGGAATGAGAAATTTAATTTCTATATTTTAGTGCTTTCACTTGGCATATCAATTCTGTTTGTTCACAAATGGCTCACGCTATTTTGTAGTTGTTGAAAGGTCTGAGCGGGAGAAGCAAGAGTTGGAGAAACAGATCCTGGAGTTAAGAGCAAAGCTGAATCATAGTGCTGTCATGTCAGAGGTAGAGGAGCTAAAGCGATGCATAGAGCACAAGGACAAGGAGAAAGCACAACTTGCAATGCACATAGAGGTAACCTTTTCTTTATAAGTGGTTTCCCATGTGTTGTGGTTGGTGATGGGCTAGGTTGGGTGGTGACAAAAATCTCCAAAACAAATATTTCCAGTGATACTCAGACCTTAGTGGTTCAGGAGCCATATTAGTGGTCAACGTTACACAAAAGAGCCACTGTAATGTGAATTCATTGTTTCATTTACTATTTTTATGTATATACAGGGCTGGCCCTAGAACAGATGGTGCCCCCCCCTCCATTTGTTAAACTTTGAATACCTTATTTTTTAGAAAAAAGAAAAGGAGTACTTGTGGCACCTTAGAGACTAACAAATTTATTAGAGCATAAGCTTCCGTGAGCTGAGCTGTAGCTCACGGAAGCTTATGCTCTAATAAATTTGTTAGTCTCTAAGGTGCCACAAGTACTCCTTTTCTTTTTGCGAATACAGACTAACACGACTGCTACTCTGAAACCTCTTATTTTTTAGTGCATTTGTAGCCCATTTCACAACTTTGATACATGATTAGCATGCATGATTTATCCCTGTCTCATAAGATGATAAATTTGTACGCTAGGATCTGTAAGTTATACCCTATGTAAGCAAATAAAAATAATTGTTTATAGAAACTTTTTTTAATTTTAAGAATAACTGAAATGTTCTAACATGAAGAAATTGAACTTTGCACCAACATTGGTTGGACCAGTATTAAATAGTGTTACAGAAGGTGACAGCCTTTGAATGTTAACCCGATCCTTTAGTTCAAAAAGTTGCTCTTCTCACCTTTTGCCCTCCCAAACTGAAGCACAGCATGAGAGATCCAAAGTTGGCCAATGCCATTTTCAAGCAATAGAATAGCAAACGATGTCAGTTTTTTCATTGGCCATCGTCAATTGAATATGTTTTCATGAGCCTGAGCTTCAAAAAGCTGCACTCACCTCTTGCGACTATAACCAGCAGCGTGAGCAGAATCCTCAAAGTATCCGCACATTAGGAAAAGTGTTCTCCGGCTCTGCATCATGACAAAATAGGAGAACTTGGAGTGGAGAGTGCTTCCTGTGTTGCAAAATGTGATCGCTGTTGTCCAGTTCAACATAGAGGTTTTCATCATTGACATCTGAACATTCTCCATGTGTCAGAGTCTGGTGAAGGTCCGTACAATTGTTCAAGTGTTTTCCTGCTTACTAAGTTCATACAAAATCCTCTAGGTCTTTTCGTGGTGCTTCATTTATCCAGACCTTTCTTTGATGGACACTTGAGCAGTGTCAATGAGCAACCAAAAAACCTCCTCCTTGAATTTTTCGTCCAAGCTTCTGTGATAGACCCAGGCCAGTTGGGTACAGCAGAGTAGTAGAAGGCCAATGGATAAACAGTTTTCTGTTCCCTGACTGACCAGAGCAGGGCTTCTCAAGGCTAGGGTGGACACATGACTCCAATTAGCCTGCAAAGAATCAGGTGAGGACGTTAAGCTAATGTGGACACCTGACTCCAATTAAGGCCCCTCTGATGCTATAAAAGGACTCGCTCCGGTCAGGCCGAGGAGAACCAGGGAGCCAGAGGAGAGGAAGTGTGGCTGAAGGGCTGGGTAATGAAGACACCCTCAAGCCACTGGAAAGGGAAACCTAAGGTAAGGGTGAAGAAGGCATTAACAGGGAGAAGCAGGAGAGCGGTGAGGAAGTGGCCCAGGGAAATGTAGCAACTCTGGCAGTGAAAGGTTGGCTGCCAACAGTTACTGCCATTAGGGTTCCTGGGCCGGAGCCTGGAGTAGAGGGCGGGCCTGGGTTCCCCCAACCCACCTCTACGGAAAAACCTCCTGGGAGGGGAAGACAGGCCCCTGTCAGGACAGGAGGCTAAACTGTTCTGGAATAAGCCCGTAGGGACAACAGAGACTGTGGGAGTTCTCTCACCAACCTCCTTGCTGGCTTATGATGAAAAGACTGTAACCCTGGCCCTAGAGAGAGAAGGGCTACGTGGAGAGTCCCAGTGAGCCTCTGTTGCTAGCATAAACCTCCTGGAAGCACGGGACCCACGGGGACAAGGTCAGAGCTCTGCCACACTTCCTATCACCATATCTCTGCCCTTGTAACCAAGCTGTTTCTTCTTATGATGAATATGAGGGTTTTTTTTTTTTTAAAGTCAGGCTCAACTCCTAAGTTTTCTGCCATTTCTTTGGCAGCTGTGATGGCATGTTCAAATCCATTGTCTCTGTAGGCCACATCAAAATCAAGTCAACTTCTAATCAAAGTAGCAGTGGTCTCAGTGTCCATCTACTGAGTTTGTAATGCCTTACTTACAACATTGAGTTGGAAGGGGATATCATGCCAAACCACAACTGAGTGCAGAAATTTGAAGTCAGTGATCTGGTTTACCGGGCTTTGTGCGTCGTGTCAGATTCTGGCCTCTACTCAACTGTGCCAGTTAGATCATGGCGTCATAAACAACAGTCACGTGGTACCTCACTGACCTTATGTTATCAATGCAGCTCTCTCAGCAGTGGCTTCATGGTGAGATTTACCTTGCCCGTATGTTGTCAATGCACCTCTCTCTTAGTGGCTTCATAGTCAGATTTGTGATATTGTCTGTGATATCTTCCACCTGATAGTTGATGCTGAAAACAAGACATATATCCTTTGCAGTACTCTGAAGAGAGATACTGAATCTAAAGAAGATGACGCTGCATCTGACACAACTAGGTTGAGGGAATAGCAGCTGCAAGGCATAAAGAAAACTCTTGGATTCAAGGCAAGGATCATTGTGTGGACGCCACTGTTTCTTCCTTTCATGTTTGTGCCGTTGTGGTAGCCTTGGCCATGGAAATCCTGAAGCTTTATTTTATTCTCATTCAAAATGTTCATAAACAGTTCTGGTAGGCCTTTTCCAGTAGAGTTGTCCAGACTGGAAACAGATCAAGCGTTTCCTTATTTGGATACACCCATCCTTGTCAATAAATCTTACTGTAAATGACATCTTTACATCAACCTCAGCCTGGACCAGTCCACACAAGAGATCCACTTCCTGGACACTAAGGTGCTAATAAGCGATGGTCACATAAACACCACCCTATATCGGAAACCTACTGACCGCTATTCCTACCTACATGCCTCTAGCTTTCATCCAGATCATACCACTCGATCCATTGTCTACAGCCAAGCGCTACGATATAACCGCATTTGCTCCAACCCCTCAGACAGAGACAAACACCTACAAGATCTCTATCATGCATTCCTACAACTACAATACCCACCTGCTGAGGTGAAGAAACAGATTGACAGAGCCAGAAGAGTACCCAGAAGTCACCTACTACAGGACAGGCCCAACAAAGAAAACAACAGAACGCCACTAGCCATCACCTTCAGCCCCCAACTAAAACCTCTCCAACGCATCATCAAGGATCTACAACCTATCCTGAAGGACAAGCCATCACTCTCTCAGATCTTGGGAGATAGACCAGTCCTTGCTTACAGACAGCCCCCCAATCTGAAGCAAATACTCACCAGCAACCACACACCACACAACAGAACCACTAACCCAGGAACCTATCCTTGCAACAAAGCCCGTTGCCAACTCTGTCCACATATCTATTCAGGGGATACCATCATAGGGCCTAATCACATCAGCCACACTATCAGAGGCTCGTTCACCTGCGCATCTACCAATGTGATATATGCCATCATGTGCCAGCAATGCCCCTCTGCCATGTACATTGGCCAAACTGGACAGTCTCTACGTAAAAGAATGAATGGACACAAATCAGACGTCAAGAATTATAACATTCAAAAACCAGTTGGAGAACACTTCAATCTCTCTGGTCACTCGATCACAGACCTAAGAGTGGCTATCCTTCAACAAAAAAGCTTCAAAAACAGACTCCAACGAGAGACTGCTGAATTGGAATTAATTTGCAAACTGGATACAATTAACTTAGGCTTGAATAGAGACTGGGAATGGATGAGTCATTACACAAAGTAAAACTATTTCCCCATGGTATTTCTCCCCCCCACCCCACCCCCCCACTGTTCCTCTGATATTCTTGTTAACTGCTGGAATTAGCCTACCTGCTTGTCACCATGGAAGGTTTTCCTCCTTTCCCCCCCCCGCTGTGGGTGATGGCTTATCTTAAGTGATCACTCTCCTTACAGTGTGTATGATAAACCCATTGTTTCATGTTCTCTGTGTGTGTGTATATAAATCTCTCCTCTGTTTTTTCCACCAAATGCATCCGATGAAGTGAGCTGTAGCTCACGAAAGCTTATGCTCTAATAAATTTGTTAGTCTCTAAGGTGCCACAAGTACTCCTTTTCTTTTTGCGAATACAGACTAACACGGCTGCTACTCTGAAACCTATCTTTTACTGTGACTACTCTCAGGAGTGCAGTCCATTATTACAGCGTAGTACTTTGCTTTGCTGAGCTGCATCAATATGTTGTTAAGCACCTTCCTTGCCATAAGGTTAATCAATTCATTTTGAATTGTTTTGCTGCAGTAATGGTCCATAGCTTCTTTACAGACTAGTTGACGTAGGTGCTTACATATGACATAGTCATATTTCCCAAAGAGCTCTACAAAACCAAGGAAATTACCTTTATGTTCAGTGAACAATATATTAGACGAGCCCCAGAAAGCCAAATTATTCTTTGCAAGGAAAAGGGTAATTCAGAACAGATGCTTGAAAACGTTCCTCCAATGCTTAGTTTCTACACTGAATAATGTACTGTTTTTCTGCATCTTTGCATTTATTCAGCTTGAGCCTGGACTCAACTCACATCCATTTGGATTGGGCTGTAAAATGGCCGAGTGACTTTTCATGTTGCTTCAGAGTATCAGCTAAGTTATGCCAGCATTTGTACCCAGAAAGCACAAGCAATAATTTGCATTCTTGTCAAATATTTTACAAGAAAAATAGATCAGTTTGTCGGTTGATTTTGAGTAAACTAGCCAATGCCCATTCTGTATCTCACTCTTCTTGAGCACTCTTTTGCAGCGTGACTTTGAGAAGAGTCGCTTCTGCTCATTTACTGGAAACGTCATATTCTCTATTTTGCCTGTCTTGTTCAAAATTGTATGATTGGCAGAGTTTAGGATCACTGGCCATAAAGCAGGATCTGATGTATCAATTTGTGGTGTGCAGTTTTTCTCATTATTGTTTGTCATCACGTGTGGCTGATTCTTCATCATTTCTCTCTTTTCATGTAAACCAGATTTTTCTTTGTCATTACTCTCCTTTTCATGTGAGCCAATTCTTCCCAATCGTCACTCTCCTTTATGCCATCAGGAAAACTGGACGATTCTCCATCACTTTTTTAAATTTCCATTCTTTATCATCAGGTAAATCTGCTAACTCCTTAGCAATAGGAATTCCATCATTTACGCTTCACTCCTCAGTTTTTTGTGCACTGGGATGATCGCTACTGCCTAAAGCTGGTCTATGTTGTTCTGTTTCAGATATTTTCCCATCAAATTTGCCCCTTGCTGCAAACTAGATTGCAACTGAGTTTTTCGCTTCCCATACTGGGCTCCTTAAGGTTTCTTTAGGGGAAAACAGACTGTATTAGGGACAGCAAAAGTCTATGTTCTGCATTCTTAGAAAGTAGTCAAACATTATGTATTGCACATGCCAAAAGAAGTAACAGTATTTCTTTTATATTGTTGCGTAGATAGGGGTTCATTAGATATCTCGGCTGTCTCATAAAAAGTGTCCTTCATTAGTCACTACTTACATTCTTTAAGTCTTAAAACACAAATACACTTTCACAATTACACAATAAAAAATATTCAGAATATCGAGTGCCTTATATATTCATGGCTGACAAAATTCTAGGAGGTTCAAGGAAAATGTAGTTCTCAAAAAGTCTGGAAGGTTCCATGAAATTCTACAAAAGTCCGGGGGGTAGTGAAAAATGAATGCACATACAGAATACATAAAACATTTTACTTCAGATGTTCTATTTTTCCTTTTGTCGCTAACAACTAAAATAGCACTCTGTGCCTGGCATTCCCCAAGCCCGGCACCCCAGGTGGTTGCTGGGGTCACCTGCCCCTAAATCTAGCCGTGCGCGTGTGTGTGTGTGTTTATTATTCTCACAGCAAAATGTCTGGCCAAGTATTATTATTTTATCAGCTACAATTGTTAATATAGTAAAAGCATCCTGATTAGTTAATAAATTAGATTGGTTAATAATTAAATCACATAGTGTTTTAATATGTGCTGTAAAAAGCCATAGGATGCACATTGAAGAGTCACTTGCGGCTTGCGAGCCTTAGTCTGAATATCACTGAAATAGTCACTCTGACCCAACTCTGATATCCATTCTTTAAACCCCTTTGAACAGTGTTTTAACCTTGCAGAGTTTTCACCTTTTGTTATTCTCCTTCTTTTGGCAACTGAGTCTGTGCCATTGCCCTTGCTTTCATTTTCTGGTTTTCTCCTCCTCTTCCCCCTTTTTTTGTTCCTATGGTTAACATCTATTACAGTGACACTTCTTTGTGCAAATATAGATCTGACATTCTCAAAGGCTGCTATTGATGCTCTGGGGAATGATTCTTGGGAGTGTTTAGAGATCTACTGCTTCTCCCATTTCTCAGACCAAAAGCACCACGCCCAGCTCCATAATATTTTTGAGCTAAAACTGGACTCCTGAGGTACCTTGTTATCTGAGACAGTATTTTCTACTACTGCTGTACTATAACTACAATTAACCTTTGAAGAATTAAAGAGTAGAAATGCAAATTTGTCTTTCAAACCATAATTCTATGTATGGAAAGTATCAGTGCAACTATTAATTATCTGTATATAGTGTTTTATGTGTGCAAGGTTTCTTGCTAAAGAATGAAGACACAGTTCTTCTGTCAAGGAGTCTACATCCAAGTAGAAATTTGCAATCTACGAATTGAAAGTTTTGTATTGATTGATTACTAACTGAAATCTCAGAAAAACTTAGAGGTTTTAAAGGCCCGGCTTGACAAAGCCTGGACTGGGATGATTTAGTTGGTGTTGGTCCTGCTTTGAGCAGAGGATTGGACTAGATGACCTTCTGAGGTCTCTTTCAACCCTAATATTCTATGATTCTATGAAATGTCATGATATCATAAATTTTTAGATCCTGAGATCTATATTTTTGAACTTACTCCAATTTTGTCACTTCTGGTAAAGTCTCTGAAGGATAAACTGTGTTTATTATACCCAATCAGGAAAATAAGGGGTACATTTTAAAAACATTACAAAGGCTTTTAGTAGTCACTTGACATTCATTGACTTAAATGAGAGTCAGTCTTGGGGCTAAAAATCCATGCAATGGTTTTTGGAATTTAGAAAAGTATCTTTTAATAGGTATTATTTTATCTAGCATGTAAGCCATAAAGGAACATAATGTATGTAAATTCATTGACAGTAAATTAAGATCTTTATTAGTGAGAGAATTTGGAAAACAGTATCAGACAATCTCTTTTTAAATGGAGAATATAAGGAGATTTTATATTTTGCAATCTTATCTAGGAACTTAGCTGCTATTAGTGATTTCATGTGGAAGGTGTTCAGATGTTATGGTGATGGGTGGCAGCTAGCATATCTGAAATATATTGAGATGTACTGAATTATTAAATTCTGTATAAAAATAATTTCATTCTATTCTTTGGACTCCTGGGTCTGGTACATCTATTAACTGAAAGCTAAGCCATATTGCCCAGCTACCAACTATCAGCATCAGGTCTCCCCTCTCCCACCTACAAACAACCAGCTTCCATTTGCACAGAAGGGTCGGTAGACACAAGGAGCTAAATGGTTATGAGGTAACAGGGCTGAACAGGAAAATATTCATAGTTATGAAGGACATCCTAATGACTAATTTTATGCTTAAAGGTAGAATCCTCTCCATGGATCTACTACTGGTCTGTTTCAGACTGACCATTAGGGCAACCTACTTGTTTTTACACTATATGACGGGGTGGCCAACCTGAGACTGAGAAGGAGCCAGAATTTACCAATGTACATTGCCAAAGAGTCACAGTAATAAGTCAGCATTCCCCCGTCAGCTCCCCCCCACCAACCCGTTCCCAGCGCCTCTCGGCAGCCCTGCCAATCAGTGCCTCCCCCGCCCTCCCCGCACCTCCTGATCAGCTGTTTCATGGTGTGCAGGAGGCTTTGGGATGGGGGAGGGGGAGGAGGAGGAGCGAGGGCATGGCATGCTCAGAGGAGGGGGTGGGAAGGGGTGGAGTGGGCGAAGGGCCTGTGGCAGAGCCAGGGGTTGAGCAGTGAGCACCCCCCGGCATATTGGAAAGTTGGCGTCTGTAGCTCCAGCCCCAGAGTCTGTGCCTATACAAGGAGCCTCATATTAACTTCTGAAGAGCCGCATGTGGCTCCGGAGCCACAGGTTGACCACTCCTGCTATATGAAGTTACAAGTTATTCTCCAGGCTGAAAGTACTCATGTCCTATATCATTAAGGACTTTGGTATATCAATAATGAGTAACCAGTTAGATCCTGAAGTATATAACTTTTTTAGAAAGCTAGATAACAAAGTATAAAAACAACTTGGTTCAGTTCTTTAAAAAATACTTTAAAAACCTGTCTATTGCTCTTTGAAGTGCCATACATTAGTGCTTATATTAATCAAGTTTAGATAGCATAAATGGGAAATAATAAGAGCTGCAGCATTAAAATCAATATAGGATTGTATCTGAAACAAACTGCTTAATTTCCATTATTATTGTGTAATCAAATTATATCAAATATGGATGCCCTTCTAAGAAAAATAAAACTTCCATTTTTCCCAGGACCTGTTTTTAGTAATGAATTTCTCATCTTAATTAGAAGAAGTATTAGGTTGAGGACTTCTCTAAGCTAAAATGGGATGGTAAGATATCTAGAGGCTTAACTTAATGTTCAAAATGCTTATATTTATAAAACCGGATGAGAAATATTTATTTTTTGTTGCTTGTGTTAACATATTTCTGGATCTCAGAAGAAGGGATTATTTCCAGTAAAAAATACTGCTTTTCGGATGATCTGTGGCTCCACAGGTATTCTCAAAAGTCCTTGCAGTGGTAGCCAACCCCCTCCACAGAGAAGGTGTCAGAATCATCTTCTTGGAGTGCTTGCTCATGTCCATTCCATTCTAGACGTGTGCACGCCCATGTGCACAATCGTCGGAGATTTTTGCCTTAGCGGTATCTGTAGGGCCGGTCATGGTGCCCTCTGGAGTGCCGTGCTCATGCATCTGTATGATTAAAGTGCTTGGGAGAGTCGCATGTAAAAGGCAAGTGCCACTTTGTAAGAACTTTCGACCAAGAACTCAGGAGGAGCAGGATATTCATTTATGAGGCTGTGCTTCTATGCCCAGCACCTCAGCATTGGAGAGGAACATGTTGGAACCGAGCTTCATCTGGCACGGATCCCCTTCACCGACACCCAAGAAGTGTTTAAAGAAGCGAATCCCTCTGGAACTGAGCAAGGAAGGGCAGGGGACTTTGGGCAAAGGACCAAGTACAGGCCATCTGCCCACGCCAGAGCTGCATGGAGGTGCATCGCCGCTTGGACTCCTCAGCCCTCCTAGGGATCCACCTTTGACTCCTGGGAATGGTAGGGGATGCAGGCACCCGATATTGCCTCCTGAGACTGAGGTGGTAACATCAGCAAGCCCCCCCCCAGCCCCGGTGCCACATACATTATTGGAAGCGACAAAGGTTCCCCGCTCGGCAAGCCGAGTTCAGGGCCACCTCAGAGGGCAGTAGTTTCCGGACCAGAGGCAGACTCCGCATCCTAGGTCCCCGGTTAGCCAGCTTAGGTTGCTGGCACTGCGATCCCAGTCTCCGTGGGCATGACGCAATGAGACATAGGTCCCCCTATGTCCAGTACCGTTTGCCCTTCCACCTGCTGATGCTGTGGCACAGGTCTCGTTCCCCACCATCATGAGACTGCTCCTCCTCATGGCACCAGTCTCCACGTTCCCAGCACCAGCTTCCTGCAGGCATCGCTTGCCCCACTCAAGGCACTGCTCCCCTGCGCTGAGGGTCAGCCGCCACAATCAGGCATTCATAGCCCTGCCCTGGTCAATGGAAGGGGACTCTTTGGAGTTAGAGTGGGACTTTAGTCCCTCGCCAAGGTAGCTCCAACCTCAGTGAGCCCCGGAAACTATCTCAGCTCCTACAGTGCCGGCATGGCAGCAAGGCCAGTGGCCAACCCAATGGCCCTATTGGAACGCATGAGACATACCAATGATTCTGGTACCGTTCTCACATTAGTGTTTGTTTGCCGCTTGGAGAGGCATCGACGGTACCGGAATTGGTATGCGGAGCAGACTCCGACACTGTGGGAGAGGAGCAGGTGCCCACTGCGAAGTAGTGGGAGACTGCCCCAGTCCCTCTCCCAGTAGTGTAATCATCATCCTCATCACAGACGAGGCAGTTGCGGGACCCTCGCGGGCCAGCCCTCCCGATGATTTTTTAGGGAGCCCCAAGCCCTGCTGAGGAGGGTGGCCTCAAATTTGGGCTTGGAGGTGGAGGAAATGGCAGAGCAATTGGAAAATCTGTTCAATATTCTTGTGGCATTGCCCCTCACGAGTCGCATTGCCCATGCATGAAAGGGTTCTCAAGATCGCCATTTCCCTCTAGCAAACCCCATTCTCCATCCCACCAACCTCCAAGTGGGCCAAAAAGAAGTATTTCATACCTGCTAAGGGTTTTGAATGTCTATATACCCACCCACCCTTGGTTCGCTTGTCGTTTATGCAGCTAATGAAAGGGACAGGCGAGTTCCACCTCCAAAAATAAAGATGCCAAGAAGCTGGACCTATTTGGGAGGAAATTTATTCAACCGCCAGCCTCGAGTTTCAGATGTCAAATCATCAAGTCCTAGTGGGCAGATACAATTTTAATTTGTGGGACTCCCTAAAGGACCTGTGCCAGGAGTTTGCCACTATTTTGGAGGAGGGTACTGCTGTGGCGAGGAGTTCCTTCCAGATGGCCTGGGATGCAGCTGATTCAGCTGCCAGGGTCGTTGCCTTGGCCATGGTGATGAGGCGCAGTTCCTGACTTCAATCCATGGACCTGTCCCAAGAGATGCAGTCTTCCATCCAGGATTGCCCCTTCGGGAGTGGGTTCTTCTTGGAGCAAACGGATTCGAGGCTGCATGGACTCAAGGACACTCGGGTGACCCTCCTCTCACTAGGGCTGCATATGCTGCAAGTGGCAAGAAAACCTGCCTCCTAGGCATTGGGCTCCTCAGCAGAGCTTATCTAGGAGAAGAGACCGAAACTCTGCGTTTAGCCATCACCCCTCTGCCTCCGACTCGCCCTCCCAGCTAGGCCCCTCGAAACACCAAGGGGGCCAGACACGCTCATTTTGAAGGTGTGCCTGAGGACAGCGCCCCAGTCAATCCTCAGGATGCACCCCGCTACTCATTCTTCAACTGTCTGCGTCCCTTCAGGTCGGCTTGGTTGCAAGTAACCTCAGACCGCTGGGTACTCGACATAATATCTCAGGGCTATCCCCTGCAGTTTTTGGCCTTCTCTTTCTCTTCAGGGACCCTTCTCACAAGTGATTCCTCACCCAGGAAGTGGAAAACCACCTATGGCTGGGAGTGGTAGAGGAGGGTCCTCGAGAGATGAGGAGAAGAGGGTTCTACTGCTGCTGTTTCTTAATCCAGGGGTTCTCTAACTTCATTGCACCACGACTCCCTTCTGACAACAAAAATTTCTACAATACCCTAGGAGGGGGGACTGAAGCCTGAACCTACTCAAGCCCTGCTGCCCTGGGCGGGGGGCCAGAGCCAAAGCCCAAGTCCGACTGCCCTGTGCGGGGCCAAAGCCGGTGGTGCCTTATATACTGACAGATGAACGCGGCACTCCAGAGGGCTCCATGATTGGCCCCACAAATAGCGCCAAGGCAAAAATCTCCAACTGCGCATGTGGGCACGCACCCACCTAGAATCGAATGGACACAAGCAACATATCTCGAAGAACAATAGTTACGAAAAGGTAGGTAACCGTTTTCCCCCTATCTGGACAGTTGCTTAGTCAAAGCATCGACTTGAGGAGAGGCACTAGAAGCTCCCCAAAAGACAGTAGCTAGGTCTCTTCACACAGCTAGGTCTACAAATAAACTAATAAAAAGCAGCATTCACATCTGTGTGGAGACTGGAGTTCACTGGGGCCTACCTGGACTCTCTGGAAGCTGTAGCCTGTCTGCCCCAACACAGATTTATCACTGTAACCAATCTGATCACCATAATGCAAGCCAGTCCACAGACATTGGCCAGGACCTGCCTCCAATTGTTAGGCCATATATCAGCAATGACATTTGTCATCAAACACACCAGACTGCACATGCAATGCTTCCAGGGCTGGCTCAGGACAGTATATGTTCCATACAAACATAATATAAGCAAGCATCTTATGATGCCAACCAAAGTAAAAAATTATCTACATTAACTACACAGCGTTTGCACAGGAGTTCCCTTCACACAGACCCCACCATCAATTATACTCACAATGGACAGGGGCACACCTGCCCAACCACACGATCCAAGACCACACTTTAAACATATTGGAGCTGTGGGCAGTCTACAATGTATGCTCACACTTCCTACCCAGGATTAGGGACAAGGCCATAAAGGTTCTGACAGATGTCACTTGTATGTTTTATATAAGCTGATGGGAGCGGGAGGGGATGGTCACACTCCCTAATGCACAGAAGCAATACACCTATGGAACTGGTGCATCTGCCACAACATCGACATCTCAGCCTCCTACCTGCCAGGATGCCAAACACCACTGCAGATGCACTGAGCAGAAAATTTTCCCAGGATCACAAGTGGGAAATGAACACCAGGGTACTATAGAACATACTCATACACTGGGAGTTCCTTTCCTACTATATATTTCTTTGAGACAACCCAGAATGCCAAGTGCCCATACTTTTGCTCCAGAGTGGGACTGGGACTCCATTTCGCTACACAATATTTTTCTCCTCTAATGGGATGCACATCTATTGTAGGCTTGTCCCCTGACCCTTCTCCTAGTCAGGCTCATACAAAAGATAAGGATCAACAACTCCAGATTCATCTTGATAGCCCCCACATGGCCCAGACAAACATGGTTTCCTTACCTCTTGAAGATGGCTGCATGCCCACCACACAAACTTCCATTTCTATCACATCTCTTGCATCTAGATGCAGGCCAAGTCTACCACAAGAAGCTGGCAAGACTGCACCTGAGGCCTTGAGAACAATTAAATGACCTGTTCAGAGGAGGTAAGGGACATCTTTTAAACAGCAGAAGGTCTCCTACACGGCATACCTTCCTGTGCAAATGGAAGAGATTCCATGTATGGTGCCAGAATAAGCAAACAATGGCAACTATTCTCCTTTACCAGTGGTATTGGATTACATATTTGAACTCAAGAAATCTGGTCTCTTAATGAGCTTGATCAGAGTATACCTCATGGCAATCATGGTGTTCCATCATGAAGTGGATGAGTTCTTGATCTTTGCCCACCCTACCACTAAATGCTTCCTCAAGGGTCTCCATAACTTTTACTCTAAATATGAGCCCTTTCCCAGCATGGGACCTCAATCTGATGCTTCAATGTCTTATGGGGCCCCCTTTTGAACCATTAGCGACATGTTCACTTTGCCACCATTCGATGAAGGTGAGTTTGCTTGTCACTGTCACATCTGCCCGATATGTGGTGGAACCGGGGGCCCTCATGGCACCCCCCAACACAATATTTTTCAAAAAAAAGTTACTCTAAGACCCCATCCCAAATTCCTACCTAAAATAGTTTCATCATTCCATTTGAATCAATCCATCCATCTCCTATCATTCTTCCCAAAACCTCTTGGGAACAAACAAGAAGCAATGCTTCATACCCTGGATATCTGAAGGGCACTAGCTTTTTATACTGAAAGGACAAAGTCTTTCAGAAAATCACCACAGGTATTTGTTTCCCTTATGAAACAATCTAAGGGAGATGCCGTATCCAAACAAAGGCTGTCGAAATGGATCTCCGGCTGCATTGACTTTTGTTATCGTCATGAACTACTACACTCCTCCCACCAGGGACCCACATGTACACACTCCACCAGAGCACTATCTACATGGATAGCCTTCCTCAACAATGTGTCTGTTATGGGCACCTGTAAAGTCACA
This sequence comes from Dermochelys coriacea, assembly GCF_009764565.3. NCBI lineage: Eukaryota > Metazoa > Chordata > Testudines > Dermochelyidae > Dermochelys > Dermochelys coriacea. Next base: position 90,502,798 of record NC_050073.1, on the reverse strand, counting down.
ACCTGGGCGTCTGCCCATACGTTCACACAAAACACTATGCCATAGAGCAGCACTTATTACATGTTCTGCTGGGACTTGTGGTTTTCTCATTCACCATGACTGCAACTCTGAAGCCAATTCCTTCCACAGAAGGGAAACTGCACTACAGTCACCTAAAGTGGAGCACCCGCAGGGACACTCTTCAAACAAGAAGAGAAGGTTACTCACCCTGTGCAATAATAGAGGTTCTTAGAGATGACTGTCCCTCTTGGTGCTCCACTACCCTCTCTCTTCCCCTTTACTTTGGAGTTTTTTTTGCTTAGACTCTGCAGTAGAGAAGGAACTGAGGGAGGGTTGGTCGCACAGTGCTATGTAACCGCCTGAAACAGTGGGAGATGGAGACAGTGCTTGTGTGACCCTATCAGGCACTGCTACTAAAAATCTCAGATTATAAGCACAGGGGTGCAGAGTCACCTAAAATGGAACACTCACAAGGACAACCATCTCAAAGAACCTCAGTTACTGCCTAGGATGAGTAACCTCTTTTGTTTATTATATCTGCCTGAGTCCCCTTGCTAGTTGTTATGGCTTGTTAGAGTTCAGTTTAGATTATTGATTGAGATACTAGCAGAGATCAATTGCGTTTTATTAAGTAAAACTAGATCAGTACAACACAGAAAGGGTTAATAACTTAATTAGTCCAGGGACTCAGATTTGCAGCTTTGTTTCTGTTCTGAATTGGTTATAATTGAATGGGTTTTTATACTTTATTAACCTCTTTCTACAGTTTGCATTTAGCTGCACACCTAGCGCCATCCACTCACCAGCAAATGCCAACCTTGCTAGTAATGGTCTAGAGTAGACAGCTGCATATTAAGTCATAGATTCCATTACACTTTAAGTTGACAGCTTGAATCCCTGAAAAGGATCGTAATAGTTTTGCCTGTTTAACAAGAAAGCTTATTATGATTGTGGTTAGCAGCATAATGCTTCTTAACCAGTCATTTCACTGTGCCCTGTGCAGTTGGTTTACATACTTGCTGTCACAGTACATGGCAACTGGACCTGTATTTTCTCTCCATGGTCCAGCAATGGCATCCACTCTTAGGCTTCTGGCTCCCCCAGCTGTCACCTCTCTTGGGTGGAGACATGTCTCTTTCCCTCCTGACCAGGGTATTTCCAGGCTGCACAGTTCCAGGCTAATACTGTGAATTCCCTAGCAAATCAGATTGCCTAAGCAGACCTGCTTTGTATTCTATAAACAGCATAATTGTCCACAGTTAAGTTACCACACGGTTCTTTGTAAGCAAGCATATTTGTTCTTAAATTAAAAGTATTACAGAGAAAACATTAGAAACAATAAAAGAAGCGGTGTGCATGCTAACAAATTGATGAGAGATTTTACTCCACCTCCAGCAAGGCTTCTGGCAGGTGAACAGTCCTTTAAACCCTACACAGGTTTTTCTGTGGTTACAAGTTCATAACACCTTTGCTCACAACAAATACCACCATAAATAGGTTAAGTCCTTCCAATCCTTCCCAGGAAGAGTTGGGGCTTCCTTTGGACAGAAAGGCCTTTCCATTTGCTGGATTAAAAAGAAGGCCTTGAGTCAGTTTAAACTCAGCCTATTTATCCAAAAGTGCTATCTTCATCTGTTAGGTTTTTCTAGAGAATCCAGTCTGAACCAGTATATGCAAGTCTTTCCAGGTGAGCGTACCTTGCAGGAGGTGTAACAAGTTGAGTGAATTTGCTTAATCATCCCCCTCTATTCTTAGTTCCTGGAGGGTGGTAGTCCCTCTCCCCCAAGGAATTGCATACAGTCCCTGGTCCACAATGATACATAAACTTAATTCAGTAAGGTTTGTGCAGGATATTACCATATCTGTTATACTTGCGTTATGCTGTAGTTTTTTTTATTTAAATTGAACGTAATAATTTAGTATTCATGGGTTCAGCTCTTGTTGCTATAGTTTCAAGCTCAAGCTCAACAGAGCTTCTGGTGCTTTTCTCAAATTTGGAGACTTCAGGAACACACAAAGTCCAAGGATAGTGACTGCAGATACAGTCATAAATACAAAATCTTATCTGTACTACATGTTGTTTTAAAGCAATAAGTAAAGTTACAATTACCTATGCATCTAATTGTACAATCTATATAGCATACATTAATTATATATGAAATCTCATGTAAATTGACCATAACACCACATAAAACAATGATAAATGGATGATAAAATGAACTAATTGGCTACAATTCATTCATATATGAATGTCATATTTGTGGTTAACATTTCCTATGCATGGGCAGGGTGAATCATGTTCCCTCATAGATGTCCATTCTGTACACAATAAAAAGCTCATTTGAAGTAATTTTTAATTTTTTCTATGCAAAGTTTCAGGTTTAGTACTTAATTCAATTCCTCCCAAGTTGTCCACCTACTTATTCCTCTTTTGTGATTTAGGTTACAATTGCATAACTTGTTGTTCATGTCGCGGAACCAATCACATTTCTTATCTGCTGCAGTTGCTAGCACATATGTTAAAAAATTACCCTATGCAGTTGTGTAAAAGTTGGTTATGAAAATAGATCATGACAGAAATAAATTTCCATTTCTTATCCTATATAAGCTCAAAGCAAAATTTACCTTTTAATTCCCTTGATATAACTATGAGAGATTCTGGCAGCACTAAGCTGTATGGCAACGGGCTTTGTTAACCGAATTTAAATATATATTCTTAAACTGTCTTTATTTTTCTCCATGGACCCACACAAAAATAAGGGAAACCTCATTTACTGTCTGTGGACAACAATGAAACTGACTATCCACAAAATAAACCAATTGGAAAAATATTTTTCTAATCTTTTAGTTGTAGTAAACTTGTGTGCTACTTTTAAAAGTAGTAGGTGAATGAATTCATAGAGATGTGACTTTCCAAAATTAAATTACTCTCTTGCAAATCAGGGATCATTAGAATGTGTCTGGAGCTTAGTATTTCATTGTAAAAACTGTTCATCATCACAGAAGAATTGCTTTTGCACTGAAGGTCACTTGGTAACCCTATGAAAGAATGTATGGTTCAAATGCACAGTGGATGAAATTACTTGATTGACTGAAGGTTTCTAACTCTCTAATCTTGAAAAAAATGGGCCTGTTGAACAGTGTAACACTGTTGAACATTGGACCATTCCACTATGACTGTATTGGGTTTTGGAAGGGAAGGGGGAAGGTTAGATTGCTGTACTTTTGCTGTAGGATTGCCTCTTTGGGTATGTCTACACAGCAATTAAACATCTTTGTCTGGTCCATGTCAGCTGACTTAGATTTGCAAGGCTGTAAAATTGCAGTGTAGACTTTTGGGCTGGAGCCTGGGCTCTGGGATGCTCCTCTCCTTCACAATTTTCCAGCCTGAGCTCCACAAGCCTGAGTCAGCTGACACGGGCTAGCTGCGGGTATTTAATTGCTATGTAGACTTATCTTTTGTTAGTATCCATGTTTTCAAACTTAAGAGCAATTTATGGCTTCTGAATTAATTTTGTCCTCAGCTAAAATTCAGTTAATGGCCTTCCCTTTTACTCATAAGAGGATGGCATTCAAATAGAGAATAATTGACGACTAATATAGATCAATTAAGAGGTCTAAAAATCCACAAACATAGTTATTTTAAAATTGCTTGCATCAAAGAAAGATAGCAAGTGGAAAATCCATTTATAATCACTGACCAGCAGGCACTGCAGGAACTGTATTTGACTAGCTCTTAAACATTGAATTAGTATTATATAATAGTGCATTTTGATAAGGTTTATATACATTTTTCTTATGATATTTGCTTAAAAACACAAATTATTCCTTGGAAGTTGAAATCTTTTAATGGATATTAGCTTTGTCTTTGTTACTGCATAAGTGTTTGCCCAACAATACAAGCAATAGTTTAATGCTTGAGAAAAATCGAGAAGGTAGTTTTTTCAACCGAAATTAGAAGAAGCTAACTTGAATTTTCATAATGTAGCTTTCAAAACTTACCCAAGACCTTAAATCCCCATATATACTGGCCATACAAAATAAATTCTTCTGTTCTTTTAATGTCAAGTTGAATCTCATTAACTTTTGTTAGGCATTTTTAATTCATAAGAATACCAAGCGTCCTTGATCTGTGGTTCTCTCTTTTCTATCAGCTTGGAGTTAGGCTTACTGAAATAAACTAATATTTGAATTTTGCATTCACTGAAGAAACTTAAGGAGAGAAATAATAAGATACAGAATTTTAGATTAAATGGTGATAGAGTGACAAGCCATAACATTTTTCACTAGAAACTGGTGACTATTGCCAAGATACTTGTGCAGGAAGAGAAAACATAGAGGAACTTCCTTAAATGACTAATATAATGGATGAAATGGAGTGAGATACATCTCATTATGACTGTGTCAGCATAGAATGTTTTTACTTACAGTAGCTAACTCTGGTATAAGGAACTAGGTTTGATTTTTATAGTAAATTATACCAGATGATTTATCCTTACTCCCACTCCAACTTCAAATGTTCATAAGTATTTTGAAGTGATGCATTGTAGTTGAATTTTATATACCTAAAATTTATTTTTGATCTCAAGTTTTATGGTCATGTTGGTGGTTTTTTTTTTTTTTTTTTTTTTTTAAAGTGAGGGTCTGGAAGTACAGAGCAGGAAGGAAAATGTACTGTGTCCCATAAACCAGTATCTAAATTTAATAGTTCCTTATAGATGCTCCAAATATTTTTAGTTGAAATCTTCTGCACAGAAACCTGGATTAAAATGATGGATGTTATTTTGGTGACATAAGAGTTAAGATCAATGTTCCAGTGCCTTTTCCCCAGTTTTGTTAAGAGAACTACACTGTGAAACTGTTTAAAAAAGTAATAATAAAAATGAATCTGATTAGAGAAATTGGGACACAATATAATGTACTGTAAAGTTTTATAGGCTAAATATATCTGTAATTCCAGTGTCCCAGAACAGGCTGACCAGTTATTGTGTAAAATATGAAAGGGATAATGTAGACTTGACTTAGTAGGCTTTAGATAAGATTACAGAGGTTACAGGGTTTGGTTCTTAAATAAAACTAATAAGTATAGGAATATTTAGCTTTATTTATTAATTAAGACTATTAATTTATTAATTGTTAAGACCATTGTTACACATGGAAATAGTGAAATATACATATTCTTATGAACAAAGATGAAATTACTCATTCACTCATATTAAATGTTGTGGAATTGAATTGAAACTATTGTAAATTAAGTCCTTAATGGAAATACAGTAGATAAGTGCACTATCCTTTTTGCTTTGTTTGGGTTCAACTCTTGACTTGGGTTTCAAATTAAAACACAGCTTAAAGAATGTAATGACAATGTGTCTAAACTCTGTTCTGACATTCGCTGTTATTCCATACAGATCAAGGGGATCCCTGCAGATAAAAAGGGATTGAAGAAGAAAGTAATAAATATGGAGCCAATTATAAGTACAGTAACTCCTCACTTAACGTCATCCCGGTTAATGTTTCATTGTTACGTCGCTGATCTATTAGAGAACGTACTCATTTAAACTTGCTCAGTGTTCACTTGTAATGTTGTTTGGCTTCCACCTGCTAGTACAGTAGTTTGTCCAAAACTTGTGGGATTCTCTGGAAGAGCATCCCGTTGGAGCTAGTGGGTTGGGGCATGGAAGCAGGGTGGGCCAGCAGCCTCCCCTGTCAGCTCCCCTCCACCCCCCCGCGCCTCCTGCCCACCGGCAGGCCCCGCAGATCAGCACCTCTCCTCTCCTTCCCCGCACCTGCAGCAATCAGCTGTTTCACGGCATTCAGGAGGCTGTGGGGAGGAGGATGGGGAGGAGTGCGGATGCGGCATGCAGCCTCTTCTCTCCCCATCATGCCTCCTGTCCACAGCAATCAGCTGTTTCGCAGCATTCTGGAGGACTGTGGGGGCAGAAGTGAGGATGTGATGTGCAGCCTACCCCCTCCCTCCCCAGGCCTCCCACCTGCAGCAATTACCTGTTTCACAGTGTTCAGGGGGGAGGAGCGAGGATGTGGCGTGCTTGGAGGGGCAGGGGTAGGAAGAGGTGGAGTGGGGACAGGGCAGGGGTGGGGCTTTTGGGGCAGGAGTGGAGTGGGGGTGGGCCTGGGGCAGAGCTGGGGGTTAAGCATCCCCTGGCACGTTGGAAAGAACAGCAAGAGGAGCAGCTGGACAATCCACCCTCTTTTACCCTCTGAATCCACCACCTCAACCGAGCTTCACAATCACCATTGCTGAGTACAGGATTAAACTGTTTGTTTAAAACTTTATACCTGTATTACATTGTTTAAAACTTGTACTATATATGTATATAATGTCTTCTGTCTGACGAAATTTTTTTCCCTGGAACCTGTCGCCCCCATTTACATTAATTATGTGGAAACTGGATTTGCTTCAAATCGTTTTGCTTAAAGTTGCATTTTTCAAGAACATAACTATAACGTTAAGCGAGGAGTTACTATAAATTTTTAAAAAATCTATTGTGGGAGGAGGTGTGACTATGTTTTAAGGTGTTTTTTAAAAAGTTTAGAGTGTGCAGACTAGGGAGTTATAATTGGCAGAGGATGAGCTCCATATTCGTGGACCTCTGGTGGTGGTGGTGTGTGAATAAAATTACCATAAGGGTGGAATTTAAGGAAGAGGTTTCAGATGTAGCCAGGATTGCCACTAAGATTTTATAACCTAGAAGTGCTAGCATAAAATCAGTGAAGGCAGCCAATATAAAGAATTCAGGATATGAGTGTTGTGATTGTGTGCCAAAACCTGTAAGCAAACAGGCTGCAATTACCAGAAATCTTGCTGAGAGTCCTAGTAAAAGGATTACCATATGGGCAGTAAGTCATTGTGTTGGTGACAGTCATGGAATCTTCAAGGGCCCCTGTCAAAAGAAGATTGAGCTAGGAATCCTATCCATTAGGGAAGCTATGTTTGTTAGCCTATATTAGGCCAGTAGAATCTCTCATTCTATTTTAGCTATATTTATGGCCCCCCATCACTGTAGTATCTGAGTGTCTCACACTTTTTGATGTAATTATCCTCACAACACCCTGGTGAAGAAGGGAAGTACTATTATTCTGTCAGAAACTGGGATGGAGATAGTCATGCCTAGTGGTCAGAGCTGTAATCAGGAGGTTGGGGTGGGGTTGGGGCGATGCTGGAGCAGGGCAGCAGCAACAATAGGGCTGAAGCAGGACTAGGAACAGAGCTGGAGTGAGAGCAAGGCTGGAGTATGCTAATGCTTGGGGAGTCTGTTGCCACCCTGAAGCAGAAGAGAGTTCAAAGCGTTGGGGTGACGTTGAGCAGACTGAGCTGATGTTCCTCTGTGGGTCTTATATACCGGGTCGGGGAATCACATGACTTGTGGGATTGGCTGGAGCCTATCACAGGAGTATCTCATCACCTCACATATTCTTATTTTACATATAGGGAGTTGAGGCACAGAGAGACTAAGTGACTTACCTTAGATCACACAGGAAGTCTGTGACAGAGTAAGGAATTGAGCCCAGGTCTCCTGAATCCCTGGCTAGTGCCCTAACTACTGGACCATCCTTTCTTCCCAGAGTGCATAAATGCATTTCAGACCATTGACATGAAGAAAGTGGCAGATAACTCTTTTCCCTTGAAGACAATTGAGGAAAAAGAAAAAAAGTGTGTTCTCCTCTGTGGATGTTTCTGCCACCGTCTCCGCCTTTCCTATGAGAGCTGAGTATCTAAGACACTGATAGCTAGCAGGAAAACTGAGCAGTGTTATTGTATGCTGTTCTCCTGAAGAGCTGGGATTCATTCAGTTGAAAGATTTGTCAGCTCCATCTGTAACCCCTCATTCCTCTTTGAATACACTTGGTATAAAATATTCTTTTGGGGTTCTGTTTGACATAAGCTAAAACCCTTAAAAAGTGCACCCAACTTAATTCATTTAACATTGTTTCCCTGGGCAAAGTTGTCATTAAGATGACCATGTCTAAATGGCTGATTGCATTTCAGACTGTCATGGTAAAGCTGGTTTAAAATTCATAGATACTAAGGTCTGAAGGGACCATTCTGATCATCTAGTCCGACCTCCTGCGCAACGCAGGCCACAGAATCTCACCCACCCATTCCTACGAAAAACCTCACCTATGTCTGAGCTATTGAAGTCCTCAAATCGTGGTTTAAAGACTTCAAGGAGCAGAGAAGCCTCCATCAAGTGACCCATGTCCCATGCTACAGAGGAAGGTGAAAAACCTCCAGGGCCTCTTCCAATCTGCCCTGGAGGAAAATTCCTTCCCGACCCCAAATATGGCGATCAGCTAAACCCTGAGCATATGGGCAAGATTCACTAGCCAGATACGCAGAAAAGAATTTTCTGTAGTAACTAGATCCCATCCATCTAATATCCCCTCTCACGGATTAGGCCTATTTACCCTGAATATTTAAAGATCAATTAATTACCAAAATCACGTTATCCTATCATACCATCTCCTCCATAAACTTATCGAGTAGAATCTTAAAGCCAGATAGATATTTTGCCCCCACTGCTTCCCTTGGAAGGCTATTCCAAAACTTCACTCCTCTGACAGTTAGACATCTTTGTCTAATTTCAAGTCTAAACTTCCTGGTGGCCAGTTTATACCCATTTGTTCTTGTGTCCACATTGGTGCTGAGCTTAAATAATTCTTCTCCCTCTCCGGTATTTATCCCTCTGATATATTTATAGAGAGCAATCATATCTCCCCTCAACCTTCTTTTAGTTAGGCTAAACAAGCCAAGCTCCTTAAGTCTCTTTTCATAAGACAAGTATTCCATTCCTCGAATCATCCTAGTAGCCCTTCTCTGTACCTGTTCCAGTTTGAATTTATCCTTTTTAAACATGGGAGACTGGAACTGCACACAGTATTCCAGGTGAGGTCTCACCAGTGCCTTGTATAATGGTATTAAAACCTCCTTATCCCTACTGGAAATGCCTCTCCTGATGCATCCCAAAACCGCATTAGCTTTTTTCACAGCCATATCACATTGGCAGCTCATAGTCATCCTATGATCAACCAATACTCCAAGGTCCTTCTCCTCTTCCGTTACTTCTAATTGATGCGTCCCCAGCTTATAACTAAAATTCTTGTTATTAATCCCTAAATGCATAACCTTACACTTCTCACTATTAAATTTCATCCTATTACTATTACTCCAGTTTACAAGGTCATCCAGATCCTCCTGTATAATATCCCGATCCTTCTCTGAATTGGCAATACTCTCAGCTTTGTATCATCTGCAGACTTTACGAGCACACTCCCACTTATTGTGCCAAGGTCAGTAATAAAAAGATTAAATAAGATTGGTCCCAAAACCGATCCCTGAGGAACTCCACTGGTAACCTCCCTCCAACCTGACAGTTCGCCTTTCAGTAGGACCCGTTGCAGTCTCCCCTTTAACCAATTCCTTATCCACCTTTTGATGTTCATATTGATCCCCATCTTCTCCATTTAACTAATAATTCCCCATGTGGCACGGTATGAAACGCCTTACTGAAATCTAGGTAAATTAGATCCACTGCATTTCCTTTATCTAAAAAATCTGTTACTTTCTGAAAGAAGGAGATCAGGTTGGTTTGGCACGATCTACCTTTTGTAAAACCATGTTGTATTTTGTCCCATTTACCATTGACTTCAATGTCCTTAACTAATTTCTCCTTCAGAATTTTTTCCAAGACCTTGCATACTACAGATGTCAAACTAACTGGCCTGTAGTTACCTGGATCACTTTTTTTTCCTCCTTTCTTAAAAATAGGAACTATATTAGCAATTCTCCAATCATTCGGTATAACTCCTGAGTTTACAGATTCATTAAAAATTCTTGCTAATGGGCTTGCAATTTCAGGTGCCAATTCCTTTAATATTCTTGGATGAAGATTATCTGGACCGCCCGATTTAGTCCCATTAAGCTGTTTGAGTTTCGCTTCTACCTCAGAAATGGTAATATCTACCTCCATATCCTCATTCCCATTTGTAATGCTACCATTATCCCCAAGATCCTCTTTAGCCTTATTAAAGACTGAGACAAAGTATTTGTTTAGATATTGGGCCATGCCTCGATTATCTTTAACCTCCTCTCCATCCTCAGTGTTTAGCGGCCCCACTTCTTCTTTCTTAGTTTTCTTCTTATTTGTATGGCTATAGAACCTTTTACTATTGGTTTTAATTCCCTTTGCAAGGTCTGACTCGACTTTTAGCCTGTCTTATCCCTACATGTTCTGACCTCAATAAGGTAGCTTTCCTTGCTGATCCCTCCCATCTTCCACTCCCTGTATGCTTTCTGCTTCTTTTTAATCACCTCTCTAAGATGCTTGCTCATCCAGCTTGGTCTACAACTCCTGCCTATGAATTTTTTCCCCTTTCTTGGGATACAGGCTTCCGATAGCTTCTGCAGCTTTGATTTAAAGTAATCCCAGCCTCCTCTACCTTTAGATCCATAAATTCTTCAGTCCAATCCACTTCCCTAACTAATTTCCTTAATTTTTGAAAGTCAGCCCTTTTGAAATCAAAAACTCTAGTTGCAGATTTATTTTTGTCAATCCTTTCGTTCAGTTTGAACTGAATTAGCTCATGATCACTAGAGCCAAGATTATCCCCTACAACCATTTCTTCTATGAGGTCCTCGCTACTCACCAAAATTAAATCTAAAATGGCATCCCCTCTAGTCGGTTCAGCAACTACTTGATGAAGGAATCCATCAGCTATCGCATCTAGAAAAATCTGAGCCCTATTATTATTACTAGCACTGGTCCTCCAGTCTATATCTGGGAAGTTAAAATCTCCCATGATCACGCAGTTTCCATTAGTATTTACTTTATTAAAAACATTGAAATGGGCTCTATCCATATCCAAATTAGATCCCGGAGGTCTATAGCACACCCCAAGCACTATCGTAGGAGAGGCTCTACTAGTTATCTTCCCCAATGTAATTTTTGCCCAGATGGACTCTGTCTTATCCATTGCATCGCTTCTTATTTCTTTACATTCTACCTCATCATTGATATACAATGCTACTCCACCACCTTTACCTTTATTTCTGTCTTTCCTAAACAGCACATACCCTTCAATACCTGTAGTCCGGTCATGACTACCATGTTTCTGTTATCCCTAGAATATCTGCTTTCACTTCCTGCACCAGTAGCTCTAGTTCCTCCATTTTGTTACCTAGGCTCCTCGCATTGGTGTACAAACATCTTAATTTTTGCTGTTTGGCCTCGCTCACATTTTGTACCCTATTAGGCACAGTCATTCTACAGCCAGTATAACCTATTAGACTGATATCCACACTGCCCTCGCTCCTTATATACATTCTCCTACCCACAGCTCTATCCTTTCTTACTTCGTCTTCTTCCCTCTCAATGCTAAAATCTGGCGTGGAGTTTACCTGGACATCTCCCAACCATCTCCCCCAAATTCCTAGTTTAAAGCTCTCTTTATCAGTTGTGCCAGCCTCCATCCTAGAAGTCTATTTCCTTCTCTACTCAGATGAAGTCCATCCCGAGAGAACTGCCCTCTGTCCGTGAATGCCTCTCAGTGGCCATACATCCCAAAGCCCTCCTTATATCACCACTGCCTACGCCATCTGTTGACAGTCATAATCTTGTCACACCTTTGTTGCCCTTCTCTAGGAACAGGCAGGATCCCACTAAAGATCACCTGAGCCTCAATTTCCTTAAGCGTCTTCCCCAGCCTAGCATAGTCTCCCTTAATACTTTCCAGCGAGAATCTAGCCGTATCATTTGTTCCCACATGAAGAATAATTAGGGGATTCTTTCCCGCTCCCTTTAGGATCCTTTTCAACCTCAGGTCTACATCCCGTATCTTAGCACCTGGAAGACAGCACACCCTTCTATTCTCAGGATCAGCTCTAGTTACAGGCCTGTCTATTCTTCTCAATAAAGAGTCCCCGATCACATAGACCTGCCTTTTCCTGGTGACAGTGCTATTCTCCAGTCTCTCCCCTGTTCCCTCTGGTTGCAAGTTCTTCCCATTCCTATTTTCCCTTATAATCCTCTTCAACTCATCCTGTATGCTCCTGGGGCTCATATTTTGTGTAGTCTCCCTTGACTCTTCCCCTTTTCCTATAGGACTAGCCTCTTTTCTCTTCTTCCTTGCCCTTCCACCTTCAGCGACTACCTGCTGAGCCCCTTCTTCATTTTCCAACTCTGCAAACCTGTTCCTGAGCTCTATTTCTCCTTCACTAGCCCGTCTTTTCCTCTGCCTGGTTCTTTTAGTCACTGTGCTTCCACTGACCACTTTCCTCACCCAGTCTCCCCTCAAAATTCCCCAGCCCTGCTTCCATCTGTAAGTCTGAGCTTTTCCCTTCAGATACCTTATGTCTTTGCTCCATCATCTGCTCAAACCCCTTCCTAAACTCAACCAGACTTTCCACCTGCATCTCAAGACCTCGGATCTTTTCCTCCATCAGCTCTATCAGACAGCATTTCATGCAGAAAAAACTCTTACCAGGTCCCCCCTCCAGGATCATGTACATACCACAGCTTCCACATCCAGTCATCCTCAATGTGTCTTCCACTACAGCAGTCATTCCCACAGCTGCCTCCGTATCCGTCATAGCCTTCCCACCTAAATCCTGTTAATCTGGGAAACACAAGCCACACCAAAAAGACCACCCCCCCCAGCAAAACCAACCCCACAATACAAACTACAAATTCCCACTCAAACTCCCCTGTTTAGAGCTCTGTTTGCTAGCTCCTGTGCCGCTGCAGCTGTCTGAGGACCATAGAATTAGAAGACCATATCAAATCTTATTCCATCCAAGGCATTATGGCATGTTTTTATCTTAGATATATGCAATATGGTTACATTGTCCTCACTCCAAACAGTTACAAAATTATTGCTTAGATTCAATTTCTGGGATTTTGGAGATGTGGGTTCTGTTTTCAGCTTTGCTACAATTCCCACTGTGACCTTGTATAAGTAATTTACTCTATTGGATCTTCACTCCTCGTATGGAAAATGGGAATAATAGTACGTCCTTCCTCCCACCCTTTTTATGGCTTTAGATTATAAACTCTCTGAGGCTGGGATTGTTTCTCCCTATGTGATTTCACAGTTTCTAGCAGAATGGAGTCTTGTTCTTGGTTGTCGCCTCAGGATGATACTGTCATATAAATAGTCAAGGGAGGAATCCTGCTTTTGGGTCCTTGGCCCTGCAGGACCTATTTCCAAAGTAGGGGAGCCTGAGCTCTCCTGCTTTCTGGAGTTTTGTATTTATACTATTTTACACTTTTTGTTAGAGTTGGCCATTTTTTTGAAGTTTTTTGGGCAGTATCTTCTAAAATGCTCAACTCCCTGGCTGGGGTGTGGCTTTGGGGATTGGAGTAGTGGAAGCACTGCTGGGTCTGAGAGGGAGAGCTCTTAACTGGGAGCTACTGAGGCAGTTTCCAGGTGCCCCTTCTCCTTTCTTTTCTTTCTCCTCCCTGCATCTTTTTCCTTTCTTTTAGCAGGTGCTGCCTGCTGATTATCTCTACCACATTGCCTCCATCTGTTCTCATGCCCAGTGCGTGGAGGGTGTGTGTGTGTGTTTCACATGCTTCAGCTGGGGTCCTGGATTCGGGACCTGTCCCACCCACTGATTTTGCCATTGGTTGGTGTGGACAGAACTTTGGCTGGATGATTTGCTCTCAGTTTGGTGGTAGAGTGTAAGGGGAGATGGCTGTAGTGTGCTGCCATTTTGGGCTCCCTGTTCAGCCCCACCCTTCCCTTCCTTAATCTAGTTGCTTGATCTCTGGTGACGCCAGGCGGTAGGTGGATCCTCATTTTGGAATTTGGAAGGGATTTTGCCCATAAAGCAAAATTGGTAAATTGCTATGAAGGTTTCCCCTCCATCTATCCAGCACCTTGGAAATTTGGTTTTGGGGGATTTAAATTACAGTGGTTACAATTTTGGCAGGTTCTAGAGAAGTTGGTGAGTCAGAAAGGATGCAGTTGAAGTCCTTGTAACCCAGTGGACTACCTGGGCCTTGGTTCTGGGCATGGCAATATGTAGTAAGGGTGTATTCTTCCATATCTTGTGCAGCTTGTAGCTCCTCTCTTCTTTCCCACGTCCTGCATGGGAGAGAGGAGCAGGTCAGGATTCTGGCTTTGAGTAAGAGTCCCTTGGAAGGCCTGAGAGTGTAGTAAAGGCTTGACCTTCATACTCACCCTCAAGTTCATGGCCCACCAGGCCCATTCATGCCCATTGACAACCACAATGCAAGCAAGATCCCTACCAGGTAGTTTGGGGTGGTTAACTCATGTAAGTAGTAGTTTTAAATAAACTGCATTTAATCACATTATAATGTCTCTGTCTCATAGTTTGTGTGTCCACATCAACAGCATGTTGCTGGTAGCTAGATTTACTTGTGGAGGAGCCTAAAATTCTAAGAGAGCAAGACAAAGATTCTTACTCTAACATATTTTCCTAAAATGAGAAGGGATTGAGGAAAGAAAATCTAAAGGTCATTTAAAAGGCACCTAAAAAACTCAAGGTTTATATTAGAAAGCTTTTCCTCTGAAAGTAGGAGCTGTAACAAGTAATAACCACAAAGCATCTAAAAAGATAAATTCCACTTGAGTTGAAAATGTCTTTAAAAAAAAGTTTCACATTTAATTGATTTGTCTGCAGCTCTTGCTCTGTGCTAAAATAATAAAAATCTGTGTTCAGTTTAGTCTTCTTGTGTGTTTAAAGTAATTATGAAGATGACTAATATCTTTGTGTAAAAGCTTGAGGCACAAAGCCAGGGAATAGTTGTGTTCTTATAGTATCAGTCATTCTGATAATGACTTAGTCATTTCTTGACTACCACAAATAACATTATGAAGGGAAATAAGCAAAGTTTTTGGAATAAAAATGTTTAATTGTTCATGCATAATTTCAGCAAAGTGTACAGCTAACTTGTCACATGATTTTAATTTGACAGCATATCTTCTTAAATGGCAAATAATTCTTTCCTAGGTAGTATTTGCTTTAAGGCAGCCTTCCCACATAAAAAGAAATGAGATTTCACTTGGCCTAAAAAAGAGTAGAGAAATAAATATTTTTAAAAAATACTGAAATCAAAATAAACTAAATGTGCAGACAGCATTTTAATCTTAACATCCATTGTCAGAACGTTGTTTACTTAAATAACTTACGACTATCTAACTCCAAAGAGAAAATTGAACTTCTTATAAGATTTTGTATAAAATGTGTAATATACTTTGTATAATGATTGTGGACTATAATTTTGCATATATGATGCAGTGTGTGCAGGAAATTGCTTTTTCTTGTACACATATACCATTTACATCAGGTGATACAATACATTAAATGACAAATATTTATTTCTGTGCACAACTTAGATATATATTCATTGATTCCAGTGCCAGAAGGGACCATTGTGATTGTCTTGTCTAACCTTCTGTAGAACACAGGCCATACAACTTCCTCAAAATAATTCCTGGAGCATATTTTTTTAGAACAAACATACAAACTTGATTGAAAAATTGCCAGTGATGGAGAATTCACCATGACCCTTACTAAATTGTTCCAGTGGTTAATTAACCTCAGTGTTAAAAATGTATGTCTTATTTCCAGTCTGAATTTGTCGAGCTTCCAGCTATTGGATTGCATTGTACCTTTTTCTGCTAGATTGAAGAGCCCAATATTAAATATTTGTTCCCTATGTATTGTGGCAGAGCTCCAACCTTGTCCTCATAGGTCCCACGCTTCCAGGCAGTTTATGCTAGCTTCAAAGGCTCACTGCAACCCTCCACGTAGACCTTCTCTCTCTAGGGCCAGGGATACAGTCTACTGAGCCCTTTTCATCATAAGCCAGCAATGGAGGTTGGTGAGAGAGTTCCCACAGTCTCTGTTGCTCCTACGGCCTCATGCCAAAACAGTTTAGCCTCCTGTCCTGATAGGGACCTGTTTTCTCCTCCCAGGAAGTGTTTCTATAGTGGTGGGTTAGGGGGAACCCAGGCCCGCCCTCTACTCTGGGTTCTGGGTAGCAGCCAACCTTTTACTGCCAGAGTTACTACATTTCCCTGGGCTGCTTTCCTGCTTCTCCCTTACCAATGACTTGAGGGTGTCTTCATTAACCAGCCCTTCAGCCACACTTCCTCTTCTCTGGCTCCTCTCTGCCTGACTGGAGTGAGCCCTTTTATATTATCAGAGGGGCCTTAATTAGAGTCAGGTGGTAACATTAGCTTAATGGCTTCACCTGACTCTTTGCAGGTTAATTGGAGTCAGGTGTTCTCATTAGCCTGGAGCAGTCCCTGTCAGGAAACAGAAAACTGTTAATCCAGTGGCCAGTATATCTGCCTTCTGCTATTCTGCTGTACCCAACTGGCCTGGTCTATCACAGTATATACTTATAGACAGTAATCATTTCATCTCTTCACCGTCTCTTTGTTAAGATAACTAGACCAAGCTCTTTGAGTCTATCACATTAAGACAGGTTTCAGAGTAGCAGCCGTGTTAGTCTGTATTCGCAAAAAGAAAAGGAGTACTTGTGGCACCTTAGTCTCTAAGGTGCCACAAGTACTCCTTTTCTTATCACATTAAGGTATGTTTTCTAATCCTTTAATTATTCTTGTGGCTCTTTTCTGAACCCTCTCAAATTTATCTGCATCCTTCTTGTATTGTGGGAACCAGAAATGGACATGGTATTCTAATTCCAAATACAAAGGGAAAATAAGTTCTCTACTCCTGCTTGAGATTTCCCTGTTTATACATCTCTGGATCGCATTTGCTAATTTGGCCACAGAGTCAGTGGGAACTCATGCTCAGCTGATTATCTACCATGACCCCCAAATCTTTTTCAGAGTCACTGCTACTCTGGATATAGTCCCCTATCATGTAATTATGGCCTACATTCTTTAACCTAGATGTTTACATTTAGTCATATTACAATGGATATTGTTTGCTTGTGCTCAGTTTATCAAGCAATCCTGATTGCTCTGAATCAGTGACCCGTCTTCTTTGTTGTTTACCACTCCCCCAGTTTTTGTGTCATCTGCAAAGTTTATCAGTGATGATACTATATTTTCTTCCAGGTCATTGATAAAAATATTGAATAGCGTAGGGCCAAGAACTGATCTCTGCAGGACCCCACTGGAAACAACCCCCCACTTAATGACAACTCCCCATTTACAATTACATTTTGAGATCCGACAGTGAGTCAGTTTTTAATCCATTTAATGTGTGCCATGTTAATTTTATATCATTCTAGTTTTTTAATCAAAACGTTTTACTGTAGCAAGACAAATGCCTTACAGAAGTCTAAGTATATTACATCAATACTATTACCTTCATCAACCAAACTTGCAATCTCATGAAAAAAAAAATCAAATTAGTTTGAGAGGTTCTGTTTTCTGTAAACCTATGTTGATTTGCATTATTTACATAATGTCCTTCAGTTCTTTATTATTCTAGACAGCTGCTCTTTTGTCTTGTTTGAGATTGATGTCAGACTGACAGGGCTGTAATTACATGAGGGCTTGTCTTCACTACTGTGCTAAATCGGCACTGCTGCGATCAATGCAGTGGCGTCGATTTAGTGGGTCTGGTGAAGATGCGATGGACATAATTACTCCACCTCAATGAGAGGTGGAAATTATGTCAATGGGAGAGCATCTCCCACCAACATAGCATGGTGTAGACACTGCGTTAAGTCAATGTACATTATATTGCTCAGGGGCGTGGGGTTTTTTACACCCCTAAATGACTTATGTCAACTTAAGCAATAATGTAGATAAGGCCCCAGTCATCCTGTTTACCTTTTAAAAAACTGGTACAGCATTACCTGTCTTCCAATCTTCTGGAACTTCCCCGGTGCTCCAAGATGTATTGAAAACCAGCATTCATCCAGCTCTTTTAAAAATCTTGGATGCAAGTTACCTAAATCTGCTGGTTTTAAAAATGTCTAACTTCAGTAGTTTCTGTTTAATTTCCTCCTGAAACAATGGTGGAATGGAAAGGGTATTATCACTATATGATGAGTCTGTACCATCTGTTTTTTTTTCTTAAATACAGAACACTGTGTTTTCTGCATTATTATTGAAAATTCTACCATTTCCATCTACCAATGGACCAATATTATTGGTGGGATTCTTTTTTAGTTCTTAAAAAATTCTTTCTTATTGTCCTTAACTCTGCTAACCGTAGAGTTTTCCTTGTGTCCCTTTTACTTCTCATATTAATTTTCTACAAGTCCTATCTTCTGATGTATATTCATTCCTATCAACTTCCCCTTTCTTCCATTTGTTGTTGTTTTTAAATTTATTATAGCTGCTTTCACTTGCCCTCTAATCCAGGTCAGGTTTTTTTAAACCAGTATGGCCTATTTTGTGCATAATCTGTTATGACATTAATCCATAAACATTCAAGATCATTTTTTTTCTGATTTATCAGTGACTCAGAAACACGTAATGCCATTTTGGACATATATCATAACCATACAGCGAAGGGTAGCCTAGAATTCCTCCTTACCTGTAAGGGGTTAAGAAGCTCAAATAACCTGGTTGGCACCTGACTAAAAGGACCAATGGGGAAAGAAGATACTTTCAAATCTGGAGGGGGCGGGGAGGAAGGCTTTGTTGGTGCTCTTTGTGTGTATTCCCTGGGGAAGCAGAGAAGCATCAGGTCAGAAAATTCCTTCTCTTAAAATCATCCTAAAATGAGTTTCAATATTGCAAAAAGAGTAAGTAAATAAGCCAAGGCACATTAGATTATCTTTTGTTTTGAGCTTGTGAATTTTCCCTGTGCTAAGAGGGAGGTTTATTGCTGTTTTTTTGTAACTTTAAAGTTTTGCCTAGAGGGGAATCCTTTGTGTTTTGAATCTGATTACCCTGTAAAGTTACCTTCCATCCTGATTTTACAGAGGTGTTTCTTTTACTTTTTTTTCTTTATAATAAAGTTCTGTTTTTTAAGAATCTGGTTTACCTATTTGGTTGGTAGATTATTTTCAAGCCTCCCCAGGAAAGGGGGTGGAGAGGCTTGGGGGGATATTTTAGGGAAACAGGAACTCCAAGTGGTTCTTTTCCTGATTTTTTGTCTAAACTCACTTGGTGGTGGCAGCAGTACCCATCCAAAGACAAGGAAGAATTTGTGCCTTGAGGAAGTTTAACCTAAGCTGGTAGAAATAAGCTTAGGGGGTCTTTCATGCGGGTCCCCACATCTGTACTCTAGAGTTCAGAGTGGGGAGGGAACCCTGACAACGCAGAGTGCCACTCCCCCTCCCCTTTTGTCCATTCCGTCCTTCCTAAATAGGTTATAACCACTGATTTTAACATTCCAGTATTGTGAATCATCCCACCATCTTTCAGTAATACAACTAGATCAAATTTATCCTCATAAATGAGAAATTTCAGTTCTTCTTGTTTACCCAGGCTATTAGTATTGGTTTAGAGAAGTGGCCTCAAAACTTTTCATGGTCATGCCCCCTCCCCTAGGGAGCTGGGGCTGGGAGTGGGGCCACAGGTTTGGCAGGGATGAGGCTGGGATGGCGGCTGGGAGTGGGTCTGGGGCCAGGAACGGAGCCATGGCCAGGGATCAAGTCAGGGGGCGGAACCGGGAATGGAAGCTGCAGCAGGCCACAGTTGTGGGCCAAGGCTGGGGGTGGAGCTAAGGCTAGAGCAAGGGGCTGGGCCGGAGCAGAGCTGGGGGCAGACTGAGGCTGGTGGTGGTCCCTCCCCACCCACCGTGGGGGCTTGCCTGTGCCCTACCGTGCCTCCCCCCGAACATTCCTTTGTGCCCCCTTAAGGGGCTGTACCCCACAGTTTGGGGAGCTCTGGTGTAGAATGTCTTCTCTTTGTATCCTTATAGTTCCTTGATTAATTTTATTCTCAACATCTTGATTTTGTGCTGAATGCTCATATGTTCCCTCTACCATCCTCTTTTGAAATGAGTTTAACCCCCTCCTATCTATGCTAGCCAGCCTGTTCCCAAGGAAATTGGTCCTCCATATACTGAGGTGGAGGCCATTCAAACTACACCGTTCTCTTTCCCCACAGAATGTAGACCAATGTTCCAAAAAACCAAAACCGTCTATTCTATGCCACTTACCTAGCCAGCAGTTTATTTCAAGTATCTTCTGCCTTCCTTTACTTGTGAAACAGGAAAGAAAGCTGAGAAGACTGGTTGGACATTCTTCTTCAGCATGTTTCCAAGTTTCCTGAAATCATCCATTATCTGCGAGATATCCTCTGACATAGTGTCATTAGTGCCAATATGAATGATTACCAGTGGATCCTTGCCAGTTGATTTCGGGAGCCTATCTAATCTCAAATTGACGTCTTGTGTCTTGGCTGTGGGAAGGCAGCACTCCATTCTGTTTTCCACTTATCTCTTGCAGAATGTTCTTTCGAGTCTTCTGAATATTGAATCTCTGACAAGGATCATGTGTCGTCCCTGGACAGTTGGAGAACTCTATGTGAGCAAGCTTATACCTGTATGTCGCGTGAATCTCTGCTTCCTTGGACCTACTGTTTCTCGAGAGGTGTCTTCCATAGTTTCCAGATTGAGGACCTAGTATCAATTTGAAACTTCTAGCTGTGTGGAATTCCTCCTCCTTCTCTTCTTTCTGGTTGACACAGTCTGTGTGTTTTCCTCCAGCCATGTAGAATGCCACTGTGACCTCTTGTGTCTGGTGGTTTCTGCCAGACCTCCTCTCTGATTTTCTCTGTCTCTCTGATTTCTTGCTAGCCAGCTCCATACTTCCTTGGATCTGGAGTACTGGTGTTTCTTGAACCTGGTCATCTGGGACCCCCTCAACTTCTTTGATTGTCAGTAATGTCTCAACTTGCCCCTCCAATGCAAAAATCTTTTCTTCCAGCGCCGCCATCAATTTGGACTTCATGCACAGAAACACCTTTCTGGCTTCAGGCAGGAAAGAGAACATGGCACATCTGTTGCAGGTCACCACCATAGTGGACAATAAAGGGAAGGGATGCCGATTGGGATAAGTAAAGAACACATCAAGGATCTTCAGACCAATTTAAATTCATATCAGTGGGGCCAGATGCTATTCATCCAAGGATACTGAAGGAATTATCTGACGAAATCTCAGAGCCACTGGCAATATTTACAAACTCATGGATGACAGGAGAGATCCCAGAAGACTGGAGAAGGGCTAATATAGTGCCCATCTTTAAAAAAGGGAAAAAGGAACTATAGACCAGTCAGCCTGACTTTGATACTGCGAAGCTACTAGAGCAATGTATAGAACATTCAATTTATGAATACCTGGAAGATGAGGTGGTAATTATGAGCAGCCACCATGGATTTACCAAGAAATCATGCCAAACCAGCTTGATTTCCTTCTTTGACAGGAAGAAAAGGAGTGCTTGTGGCACCTTAGAGACTAACAAATTTGTTAGTCTCTAAGATGCCACAAGTACTCCTTTTCTTTTTGCGAATACAGACTAACACGGCTACTACTCTGAAACCTTCTTTGACAGGGTAACTGATTTGGTGGATGGGGGTACGCAGAGGACATAATATACCTGGACTTCAGCAAGGTTTTTGCCACAGTCCCACATGACATTCTGATAAGTACGCTGGAGAAATGCTGGCTTGCCAAAACTACCATTAAGTGGATACAAAACTGGTTAAACAACTGCCAACAAAAACTAACTATTAATGGAATGATGTTGGATTGGAGGGAGGTCTCAAATGGGGTTCCACAGGGATCTGTTTGGATCAGGTGCTGTTTAACATCTTTATTAATGACCTGGATGTAGGAATAGAGAGCATACTGATAAGTTTGCGATGCCACAAAGCGGGGGGCGGGGAGTTGCTAACACTTTGGAGGATAGAGCTAAAATTGACAGGAATATTGAAAAACTGTAGAACTGGGCTATATGGGCAACAAAATTAAATTCAACGAAAACAAATGTAAGGTGCTATGCTTAGGGAAGAAAAACCAAATGCACAAATATAAAATGAGGGATAACTGGCTTGGCAGCAGCACAGTTAAGAAGGATCTGAGAGTTGTAGTGGATCACTTCAACATGAGTCAGCAACGTGATGCTGTTGCCAAAAAAAAAAAGCAAATGTAATTTTAGGTTGTATTAACAGAGGTATAGTTTGCAAGTCATGGGAGGTACTGCTCTATTTGGCACTTGTTCGGCCTCAGCTGGAGTGCTGTGTTCAATTTTGGTCACTAATATATAGAAAGGATGTAGAGGAAACTGGATGCAGAGGCAAAGATGATCAAAGGGATGGAATGCAAGCCAGATGAGCAAAGGCTGGATATGTTTAGTTTGGAAAAGAGGAGATTAAGGGGGATATGATAGCAGTCTTGAAAGTCTGCCATAATAAAAGATGGAGAACAGTTGTTCTTTCGCCACAGAGGGCAGGACAAGAGGCAATGGGTTCAAGCTACAGCAAAACCGATTTAGATTAAATCTCGGGGGGAAAGATGTCTAGCTGTAAGAATGGTAGGACAATGGAACAGACTGCCTAGGGAGGTTGTAGAAGCTCCTTCACTGCAGGTTTTCAAAAGGAAGCTGGATAACCATCTGTCTTGGATGGTTTAGACGCTGCAAATTGTGCATCTTGGCAAGGGATTAGACTAATGACCCTTGTGATCCCTTCTAATCCTATGGCTCTGTGATTCTATGAAATTGTCACTGTAAAATTTAAATTAAAAAAATAAGGATGCTAAACTAGTATGTGTAATTTCATACAAAAAATATCAGAAGACTGCTAAGATTGCACGGTCAAACACTTACATATCAGAGTGAGTGCTCAGGCTGTTCCCTATGTAAATATGTTGTAAGACGATCTTTAATTACATGATATGTTATTTCCTAATATAGTGTTATATCATAAAAATTGTTCTGCAGTTGTTCTTACAAAAAGTGTACTTGGGCTGAGGTGTGTTATTTGGCTTTACAGGGGATGGATCACTTGATAATCCATCTGAAGCACCTGGAATTGGAAGACCGGATACTGGGCTAGATGGACTTTTGATCTGACCCAGTATGGCTGTTCTTATGTACTTTATCCTCTGTGCACCTTAAAAATTGTGTGTGTATTCTTCTGTGTTTACACATGCACACAACATCCTTCCTTCGGTTTTTACTTAAGAAAATGAGCAAGAACACCTTTTTCAGGAGAGTTCTGGAAGAGCATGTGTTTAAGTACAGGGGAGTCTGATAAGTCTCCAGTGTGCCCAGGAGATAGGCAGCTGGACAGTGGGTTCCACAAAGGAGTGCCAAGTAAAAGTTATGCACCTGAGAGTATGCCTAAAGGCCCCAAGATTGGGGCAATGGCTGGACTGCATTCAGGCTCTGTAAGCTTAAAACACCAGCGGGTATCCAGGTACACAAAGGATTGGATTCCCCTCATAGCAGTCCGGTGGGTAGATGCAAGGGGGCACTGAGCTGGATGTGTGACATCATCTCCTTCCACATCCCTTTGTATGGATCCTTCTCACAAGACTCTCTTGTAAGCAGAAGTGTCCTTATTACTTCATCTAGAAGCCATAGAAGAGATTCCACAGGATTAGAAGAAGAGGTTTCTACGCCTTATATTTTATCATTCTGAAGAAGAAAGGAGCCTTTGTCCTATCCTAGACATGAGGTAATGATAAAAAAAAAAATGTCATCTCAGATTCAGGATAGTAATGCTTGCCTCCATGCTCAGGACTGGTTTGTAACTTTAGCCTTACAGGATGCGTTCTTCCACCCAGCCCATAGAAGTACCTGAGATTCACAGTGAGGCTGAACCATTATCAGTACAAGGTACTGCCCTTCAGAGGCAGTCACGAAAAGCCAAGCCATTGTGGCAATGCATCTAAAGAAGGACATGCACCTCTGTTTATATTTTGTCAACTGGCTGATCAAAGGAAGATCACATCAGGAAAGCTCTGAAAGGCCTCAAATGTGCCTTCTTGTTTTTGCGGCTGCGCTTTTTGGTGAACTCTGAGAAGTTGTCTGTCACCGAATCCCAGATGATAGAGTTAATAGGAGCCAAGATAGATTCCACAATAGCAAGGGCTTAGTCACCTCAAGGTAGATTCATTGCTCTTCAGTCGTTACTGAATGCAGTGATTTCACACACCGCAATGGCAGTATGGAGCTGCCTTAGGTTAGACCGTATGTCTACGTGTACACGTGTGGTGCCACTTGTCAGACTTTGCCTGAAGACTCTCTAGCTCTGGTTCAGGTCAGTCTACTCTCCTGCAAAACATTAGGTGACCAAGTCGGTTGTGGTTCCACCCCACACATGTGACATTGACCTGGTGGTCGCTCCCTGACAATGTTCAAAAGGGGTGCCATTTGTGACTCCATCACCATTTACAGAATTAATTACAGACACATATGGCATGAGTTGGAGAGTCCAACTCCATGATTTCCAAAGGATCATATGCTGATACAAGGGACTTGGTCCTTAGAAGACATGAAACTACACAAACACTTTAGAACTCAGAGCGATGTGACTGGGATGTATGGCATTCTTCCCAATCCTGTGACATTCAGTAGTGCAGATACTAAGAGACAATACATCCATGCTGTACTACATAAGCAAAAACAAGGGGATACCCATGCTTCCCCAGCGCCCCTCTGCAAGGAAGCAATTATGCTGTGGAACTAGTGTTCCCTAATGAGCATGATTCCGACAGTCCTGCACCTTCCAGGAGACAACAATGACATAGCAGACTTCCTGAGCAGATGATAGGCCATAAATCACGAGTGGTCACTGCTGAAATCCATCACTAAGTCAGTATTCCATCAATGAGGAAATCCAGGGATGGGATGGTAAAACCTGTTTGCTACCAAAGATCTAAGTGCTCAAACTTCTGTTTCAGAGGAGGCATGAGCCCAGAATCTTTACCAGGTGCCTGCCTTCCTTGATTGTAATCAAGGCATTGTTTTATCCCTTCCCACTGATCCCCAGGATGATTGCCAAAGCCAGACTAAATCGGGTGAGGCTCATCCTCATAGCTCCCTACTGCCTGACACATTTCTGGCTGATGGACTTGCTATAGATGTCCACACAATCACTAATTCTGCTCCTGGACTGCCCAGACCTTTTGCAAAACCAGGGTCAATCTTTGTCATCTAGAGCTGAAGCTGCTGCTGCTGACAGCCTGGATGTTGGCTGGCTGAACACCATGGAAAGGGACTGCTGCTTGTGTTCAGGGGATACTGCGGCAAGAAGAAAATTATCCATGAGGAAAATGTAATCCTCGAAATCAGGGGTTCTCACACTTCATTGGACTGTGACCCCATTCGGACAATAAAAATTACTACATGACCTCAGGAGGGTGTACTGAAGCCTGAGCCAACCCGAGCCCCGAGGTGTGGGGGCTGAAGCTGAAGCCCAAGGACTTTAGCTCCAGGCAGGGTGCCTGTAACCTGAGATCTGATGCCCAGGGCTGAAGCCCTTGGGCTTTGGTCCCAGACCCCAGCAAGTGTAAGCCAGCCCTGGCGACACCATTAAAAGGGGTCATGACCCACTTTGGGGTCCCGACCCACAGTTTGAGAATCCCTGCAATAAAACGGTTCTTGATGTGGGTGACCTAACATGACCTAGACATGTGCAGCCCCTGCTATCAAAGATTCTGGATTACTTGCTTCAGTTGCAACACTCTGACTCACAATTTGATTTAAAGGAGTACTTGTGGCACCTTAGAGACTAACAAATTTATTTGAGCATAAGCTTTCAGGAGCTACAGATCACTTCATCGAATGTGAGCTGTAACTCACGAAAGCTTATGCTCAAATAAATTTGTTAGTCTCTAAGGTGCCACAAGTACACCTTTTCTTTTTGTGAATACAGACTAACACGGCTGTTACTCTGAAATTTGATTTAAGGTCCTTTTGGCAGCAGTATCAGCATATCATTCACCCTACTGTTGTTTTTGATTCTTCTCTCATCCCACAGTATCCAAATTTCTTAAGAAACCTATGCATACTTACCCATTGTCTAGAGACAGTGCTTTAGCATGGAACATCAATATTGTCCTTCACAGACTTATGGAGCCTTGTTTGAGCCCCAGAATTCCCATTGCCATCACTTCAGCCAGAAGAGTCGGTGAGCTCCAGAGGCTCATGACAGAACCTCCATATACCTTCTTTCATAGAAATAAAGTGGTACTGAGACTTCATACAAAATTCCTCCCAAAAGATGTTTTCAGAAATCCATCTGAATCAGTAAGTCAGTCATTTTACCTGTGTTCTTCCCAAAGCCACATTCAGCACAAAGGAAGAAGCAGTTGCAAACATTGGCTGTACCAAGAGTTTTCAGATGCTGCAGTGACAGGGCAAAATCTTTCAGGGCCTGTGATGGGGTGCTTCACTCACCGCTAGTCTGGTGCCTCCTCCTGGACACTCTGGGGATTAGCTGATCAGATTGATGCCCCTTCTCACAGTTGCACACCATCACTCCATTTCTTTCTCTGGTGTGCAGCCCCTCTCTCTCCTCCTCTCTCCATGGAGTGATGACTACCCCAGCCTGTAGCCAGGTTCCTGGGTTTATAAGACCTGCCTCTTCCTTCTCGACAGAGCTTGCTTGCAATCAATCCCTGGCTCTTCCTCCAGGTTCAGCTTGTGGAGTTAATAGGCCTATTAGGCCACCTTAATCCCTTCCAGTCCTGTGTGGGGTGGACACCTCATCACAGGTTCCATGTGTGTTTGTGGCTATGGTTGGGATTTCCAAAGGCCTAGCCATTTCATCTCACAGACTTTCAAAATAACACACATCTCGCTATGCTGCCATCTGCTTGATGTCCCTCTCCTATCACAAGCACATATTCTATCAGAGCCCAAGCAGCATCTTCAGTATGCTTTTGCAATGCACCAATATCTGAAATCTACAAGGCTATTGTGTGGAGCAGCTTTCTTATGTTTGTCAAGCACGATGCAGTGGACTTGGTGGGTTGATCTGGTGCAAAGATTGGGAGGGCTTGTACTCCAGTCTTTGTTAGACTGATGAGGATACTGCTTACTAGTCACCTACAGTGTGAATCCACACTGACGCATACTCAAAAGACTGTATGGATATTTACCCTGCAGTAACTGTATGGTTCTTTGAAATGTTTTTGTTGGTGTGAATCTCATGATCCACACTCCATCCCTGCTTGTGGAGTCTTCAGGTAACATGGGTTTTGAGTTGCAGGGGAACTGAGGGAGGATCAAGGCCATTTTGCCTTTTAGGCCCTTGCATGACAGCTGCAGTGGCACAGGAGCTAGCAAACAGAGCTGTAAACAGGGGAGTTTGAGTGGGAGTTCTGTTGGAGGAGAAGATTAACAGGACTTAGGTGGGAAAGCTATGACTGATACGGAGGCAGCTGTGGGAGTGACTGCTGTAGTGGAAGACACAATGAAGATGACTGGATGTGGAAGCTGTGGTATGTACATGATCCTGGAGGGGGGACTTGGTAAGAGTTTTTTCTGCATGAAATGCCGTCTGATAGAGCTGATGGAGGAAAAGATCCGAGGTTTGGAGATGCAGGTGGAAAGTCTGGTTGAGTTTAGGAAGGGGCTTGAGCAGATGATGGAGCAAAGACATGAGGTATCTGAAGGGAAAAGCTCAGACTTACAGATGGAAGCAAGGCTGGGGAATTTTGAGGGGAGACTGGGTGAGGAAAGTGGTCAGTGGAAGCATGTGACTAAAAGAACCAGGCAGAGGAAAAGATGGGCTAGTGAAGGAGAAATAGAGCTCAGGAACAGGTTTGCAGAGTTGGAAAATGAAGAAGGGGCTCAGCAGGTAGTCGCTGAAGGTGGAAGGGCAAGGAAGAAGAGAAGAGAGCCTAGTCCTATAGGAAAAGGGGAAGAGTCAAGAGAGACTACACAAAATATGAGCCCCAGAGGGATACAGGATGGGTTGAAGAGGATTATAAGGGAAAATAGGAATGGAAAGAACTTGCAACCAGAGGGAACAGGGGAGAGACTGGAGAATAGCACTGTCACCAGGAAAAGGCAGGTCTATGTGATCAGGGACTCTTTATTGAGAAGAATAGACAGGCCTGTAACCAGAGCAGATCCAGAGAATAGAAGGGTGTGCTGTCTTCCGGGTGCTAAGATACGGGATGTAGACCTGTGGTTGAAAAGGATCCTAAAGGGAGTGGGAAAGAATCCCCTAATTATCCTTCATGTGGGAACAAACGATACGGCTAGATTCTCGCTGGAAAGTATTAAGGGAGACTATGCTAGGCTGGGGAAGACGCTTAAAGAAATTGAGGCTCAGGTGATCTTTAGTGGGATCCTGCCTGTTCCTAGAGAAGGGCAACAAAGGTGTGACAAGATTATGACTGTCAACAGATGGCGTAGGCAGTGGTGCTATAAGGAGGGCTTTGGGAGGCATTCATGGACAGAGGGCAGTTCTCTCGGGATGGACTTCATCTGAGTAGGGAAGGAAATAGACTTCTAGGATGGAGGCTGGCACAACTGATAAAGAGAGCTTTAAACTAGGAATTTGGGGGAGATGGTTGGGAGATGTCCAGGTAAACTCCACGCCAGATTTTAGCATTGAGAGGGAAGAAGATGAAGTAAGAAAGGATACAGCCGTGGGTAGGAGAATGTATATAAGGAGCGAGGGCAGTGTGGATATCAGTCTAATAGGTTATACTGGCTATAGAATGACTGTGCCTAATAGGGTACAAAATGTGAGCGAGGCCAAACAGCAAAAATTAAGATGTTTGTACACCAATGCGAGGAGCCTAGGTAACAAAATGGAGGAACTAGAGCTACTGGTGCAGGAAGTGAAAGCAGATATTCTAGGGATAACAAAAACATGGTGGAATAGTAGTCATGACCGGACTACAGGTATTGAAGGGTATGTGCTGTTTAGGAAAGACAGAAATAAAGGTAAAGGTGGTGGAGTAGCATTGTATATCAATGATGAGGTAGAATGTAAAGAAATAAGAAGCGATGTAATGGATAAGACGGAGTCCGTCTGGGCAAAAATTACATTGGGGAAGATAACTAGTAGAGCCTCTCCTACGATAGTGCTTGGGGTGTGCTATAGACGTCCGGGATCTAATTTGGATATGGATAGAGCCCATTTCAATGTTTTTAATAAAGTAAATACTAATGGAAACTGCGTGATCATGGGAGACTTCCCAGATACAGACTGGAGGACCAGTGCTAGTAATAATAATAGGGCTCAGATTTTTCTAGATTTGATAGCTGATGGATTCCTTCATCAAGTAAAAAGAAAAGGAGTCCTAGTGGCACCTTAGAGACTAACAAATTTATTTGAGCATAAGCTTTCGTGAGCTACAGCTCACTTCATCGGATGCATTTGGATGAAGTGAGCTGTAGCTCACGAAAGCTTATGCTCTAATAAATTCGTTAGTCTCTAAGGTGCCACAAGTACTCCTTTTCTTTTTGCTAATACAGACTAACACGGCTGCTACTGTGAAACCTTCATCAAGTAGTTGCTGAACCTACTAGAGGGGATGCCATTTTAGATTTAATTTTGGTGAGTAGCGAGGACCTCATAGAAGAAATGGTTGTAGGGGATAATCTTGGCTCAAGTGATCATGAGCTAATTCAGTTCAAACTGAACGGAAGGATTAACAAAAGTAAATCTGCAACTAGAGTTTTTGATTTCAAAAGGGCTGACTTTCAAAAATTAAAGAAATTAGTTAGGGAAGTGGATTGGACTGAAGAATTTATGGATCTAAAGGTAGAGGAGGCCTGGAATTACTTTAAATCAAAGCTGCAGAAGCTATCAGAAGCCTGTTTCCCGTTTCTTGGGATAAAATTCATAGGCAGGAGTTGTAGACCAAGCTGGATGAGCAAGCATCTTAGAGAGGTGATTAAGAAGAAGCAGAAAGCATACAGTGAGTGGAAGGTGGGAGGGATCAGCAAGGAAAGCTACCTTATTGAGGTCAGAACATGTAGGGATAAAGTGAGACAGGCTAAAAGTCGAGTAGAGTTGGACCTTGCAAAGGGAATTAAAACCAATAGTAAAAGGTTCTATAGCCATATAAATAAGAAGAAAACTAAGAAAGAAGAAGTGGGGCCGCTAAACACTGAAGATGGAGAGGAGGTTAAAGATAATCGAGGCATGGCCCAATATCTAAACAAATACTTTGCCTCAGTCTTTAATAAGGCTAAAGAGGATCTTAGGGATAATGGTAGCATGACAAATGGGAATGAGGATATGGAGGTAGATATTACCATATCTGAGGTAGAAGCGAAACTGAAACAGCTTAATGGGACTAATTCGGGGGGGGGGCCCAGATAATCTTCATCCAAGAATATTAAAGGAATTGGCACCTGCAATTGCAAGCCCATTAGCAAGGATTTTTAATTAATCTGTAAACTCAGGAGTTGTACCGAATGATTGGAGAATTGCTAATATAATTCCTATTTTTAAGAAAGGAAAAAAAAGTGATCCAGGTAACTACAGGCCAGTTAATTTGACATCAGTAGTATGCAAGGTCCTGGAAAAAATTTTGAAGGAGAAATTAGTTAAGGATATTGAAGTCAATGGTAAATGGGACAAAATACAACATGGTTTTACAAAAGGTAGATAGTGCCAAACCAACCTGATCTCCTTTTTTGAAAAAGTAACAGATTTTTTAGATAAAGGAAATGCAGTGGACATCTGTAAATAAATTGAATGACAATTTTTTATAATACTTTAAAATCCTAAAACTAGAAAATTAAAAGAGAAAACAGCAAAAGTTCTGTTTGAAAAGTACAATATTATGTTTCCAACTTAAATACCAACTATTCTTTGTTTTTTTTTAAAAAAAAGTTAAAAAGTAAGGAAATGGAAAACTAAGAGTATACACACTGCCATAAAATAAAATACTCTTCCAATGATAGCAATCATCAACATAATCATTTTCACATTATCAAAACAATCTTAACACACACAAAAATAAAAATTAAGCATAAAAACATTACATTATCATTTAGCTTTACATTTATCATTAGCTAAACATTTACATTATACACATCACAGTTCTTATATGCTCTATCTATCAAAATAGCATTCTGTTTAAAATTCTTTAAATGCAGCCTATTAACAAGCCTACATAAGCACAGACATTACAACATACCTTGCTAAATAGGATACCCCATTCAAGCAATCACTGCTCAGAAAATGACAACTATGACTTGTTTCACATAACATTTCTGATCAATAAATCAAAATTATGTCAGATTTAAGATTATTTTGATAACATGAATGTGAAAATAATTTTGTAGTTGTTTGTTGTCATTGGACTATGGTAGTCTGTTTTATTTGATGGCAGTATTGATGTCCTTAAATTGGAGTTCCTTAATTTTTAACTTTTTTTTTTAAAAAAAATGTGGACTAGTTGTTTATGTTGGAGATGTAGCATTGTACTCTTCAAAAGTTGAAGTTTTAAAAGTGTTTCGTTGCTTTTATTTTCTGGATTTAAATAGGTGTTACAAAATTTTTAATTATTTTATATATTTTTAGTTTTGGATTCAGGATGCAAAAATGATAATTAAGGGATTGCATTATTGCTGGAAAAATTATAGACACTAGCTATATTAGTGTAACAGCCTATTAGTATATTACAGTTAACTGGATTGTAGGATAATTCTAAAAAAAAAAAATGGTCAGGAGTACAAAACCATTGACCATGATACATTATCATTTGAAAAAAAACAGACCATAGAACAAAAACAAGTTTAAACCATACAGTTGAGAATACTGTCCACTTTATATAATTTCTCTCAAGGACCCTCTGGTTAACTTGTATATCAGCTGAACAATATTCAAATATCACGAGGGAAGAGAAACAACCATATAAACATATGAAGTTCAATTTTAGCTTGAACAGAGACTATCAAATTGAAAATTGTAGTTTTAGAGCCAGTAAAGTAGAGTCAGATTCTATCATACAGACCGATCAGATGTTACGTTGGTTTTCAACTGTTCTATTAGTTTCTCAACAGATGCTGATAAAGTGGTTTCCCAAAGTATTTTACTTTGTGTTTTGTAGGTTTTGGATCACTTCCTCCATTTCTTTCCTGGAAACCCCCCTTTAGCTGAAGAAGTGTCCCATCTTCCTTATTTCTAAGGACATGGTATTCTGGAAAATCTAGATTTTTCTGTTCATTTCAGTTCAGGTCTTTAGATAGAAATCTTTTATCACAAAAGGCTGTCAAGTGCATTATCATGGGTTGGTTAGCCTTGCCCATTCAGGTGAGACATCCCGGGTGCTGTATAGTAAGCTACATGCACACCAGAAGTCATACTACCCTTCCCCAGGGGCTTCAAAATCCATTAATTCACTCTGTTCTCTAGCGAACAACATATCTACTCCATCTTGCCCTATATTTTTCTGTTTCAGGCATTCTGGTGTTTGGATTGGCTTCTGGCTTCAAGATAAATCAATCTGGTTCTATCTTGATCTTCTGTCTGGCATTTCCTCCATGTAATAAGCTGGCCTTCTCTCCCTCTCACAAAGGACCCACTGCCAGACCCGGAATCTCTTTCTAGGCAATTTTATTTATTGAAACGCAAGCAAAACAGACAAAATCAGTTCCTCAGCCCACCCTAGGCTACAGCTCCCAGTGTTTTCCCCCCTTCAACTCTGTCCTTCCTGCTTTTGGGCTTCCTGCAGGAATCTTCTTTGTTATGTTCACTGAGCACTGCCAGCTAGGGCTTTCTGCCTGGAGGGCCACTTTTTCCGGGCAGATTCCCACTGCCTTGTCTCCCAAGGGTCTCTGGCAGCCTCTTCTAGAAACTTCCTGCTGCTCCTGCTTTTTTCAGCTCTCTGGCTCTGACTCTGGGTTTCTCTCAGCAGGTTCCCACTGCCTTCCCTCATAGGGGACTTTGACAGTCACTCCCAGGGATCTTCCTGCTTCAGGTCTGTCTGCCAATTCCCAGGGAGCTAGCAGTGAGAGCCCTATCGGTATATCTACACTGCAATTAGATACCCACGGCTGGCTGATGTCAGCTGACTCAGGCTTCTGGGGCTCAGCTAAGGGGCTGTTTAATTGCGGTGAAGATGTTCGAGCTTGGGCTGGAGGCCAGGCTCTAGGACCTTGCAAGGTGGAAGGATCCCAGAGCCCTGGTTGCTTCCTGAGCCTGCAAGTCTACACTGCAATTAAACAACCCCTTAGCCTGAGCCCCTAGAGCCTGAGTCAGCTGACATGGGCCAGCAGTTGGTTTTTAATTGCAATATAGACATACCCTATGTCTGCTCTCTCTGCCCCTTTTCAGATTAACTCTCCAGCCTGATTCATCCATGCTTCACTCCTTTAAGGCCCAGGTATCTTCTCTTTTAGCCCATTTGGGGTCTGCTGACCAGGCATAGGTGCACTTGCCTTGCTCCCTCATAAAGGGCCAATGTCACCTTGTGTCATACTCAATGTATTCAATAGCTCTAATGGTAAATATGCAAAGCTAATTCTTCCCCTCAGGCAGTTCCTATTGTGCTGAATGTGGGGATGGGTTGAATGACTAGCTTGGCAGAACTGCAAAAATAAATATAAAAAAATGAAGTAAAGCAAGACTGATTTATTTATTTCTAGATAGAAAGTTCTATTTCACTTGCAGGAATTGCTAAGTAAAATGTAAGAACATATGTTTGAATTAATTCTTCAGATCCACAGGCCAGATTTTCCCTGGTAGAAATCAAACTGGTTGCTGGTGTCTAAGTTAATTATGTCTCTTTGTGCTTAAGGATAAATAATCCAAAGAAATGTTTCCCCACAGTGAATATTATTCATAAAGTGGAGGTTAACATTTTACTTCTGCACAGTGAGATGAGTGTCTTCAATTAATTGAACATTGTTTTCTGTACTTTGCTTAAGCTTGGAATAATGTTTCATTAACAAGTACATGGAAAATGTAGTTATATGAACAAGATGAGTTCTCTTAAGGTTTGTGGAGAAATAATTATTTTTAATGACCCAGAAAGTTTGGAGAACCTATTATTTTGGACTCACATCCCTTATGCTATCACCAGAGTCAGTAAATGGAAAGCAATAACAGCATATGTAATCAAATATTGTTTGGTACATGAGTCAAAAGGTTAGCCATTGTATAAAAGCTGTGGAAGGGTAGGCATAATGATTTCTGATGTTTTATTTGGCTGCTTTAATTTTTACCATGTTCCAAATTTGAATCCATAGTCTTCAAAGGTTACGTTTAATATGCATCTTCCCTTGAAATTAAACTCATTTGGGTACATAAATATTGCTGCTTAAGTATCTTTTTTTAAAAAAAAATTCTCTTTTCAGGCAGATTTTATAAGTTTAAACAGTTACTTTTCTTGATGAGCCAAAAATCATTTGTGTAATAGGATAGTAGAGCAAGTTTGTGATCATTCTCTATATTTACACTTTCACCAGTAGACACATTCCCATTTTACTTTGTTGATATATCTGTAAGATTTAGTTTGGTATTCTTATTTATTATTTTAATATTTGTACAACAGTTGTGCCTAAGGGTCCCAACTGAGATATGAGTCTCATTGTTCTCATCTTTGTACAAATACATAATGAGAGACCGTCGCTGTCCGGAAGAGCTTGCAATCTAAGTTGACAACACAGACAGTGAGTGCAAGGAGAAAAACTGGTACAGAGAAGGAAGTGACTTGTTGAAGGTCACACAGCAGGTCATTTGTAAAGTTGAGATTAGAACCCATGTTGACTTTCAGTGCAGTGTACTATTTACTAAATCACACTGCCTCTTCATACTCATTACAAGGAATGCCCAGAGAATAATGCAAAAAGTAATATAATCTTGTTTAGTTGTCAGTCAATTGTACAATAAGGGAGACAACTTTGTTTTGATGGTGAAGGAGGGGTTCTAGGGCTTTCCCCATTTTTACCCACTTATCATTTTGCCCCTCTTCCAAGGCCTTGCATTAGGCTAGCTCCTGCTTCTGGCAAAGGAAGACTGAATGCTGCTTCCTCTGAAATTGAACACTATTACTTTTGGATTAGCCAGAAGGAGTTGCTCAAAAGTTATATGAGATACTCTACCAAAAGAGGTTAAGTACATTGCCTCTAACTTGGTTCTTGCCCTGTGCTAAAGACAGTAGTTAAAACCATTCATGCTTATTGTTTTGTAAATTATTAAATTATTAACCTGAGTGGACAATGGCATTAACAAATCATTGCCTGTCTCATTCATTGTTCTTACAGCATCTCCTGAGTAGAAAACTGCTACTTCATAATCCATACCTTGCCTAATGCTGGGTTCTTCAGGGTCTTTAACTCTTACGAACGTTAATTGTATGTGCACGCAGTGAGGGAAAAACTCTGTTTGAGAAAGGCAGGTAAAGAGTATATAGTATAATATATATAGTATACAGTATACTATAGTAAAGAGATGTTGCTGTTAGCACCCGCCCTCCTCCTCTTAATGACTGGTTAACCAATATTTATATATTTGGGATTTTTCTTTTTTTTTCTTTTTACAAACTACAATAAAAGAGCATACATTCAATGCTCTGTGCACTCTTGGCAATCACTTTTTAAAATACACTAATAAGGGAAAAGACCCAACAGTTACCGGAAATCAAATCAAGTAATGCAGCAAGAATATAAATATAAAAAGAATTTATCAACCTGCCCACACAATCTCGAGTCCCGCACCACCACTAACAAGCCCTACTGAATGCTCATCTCCTCACAGGTGAGGGAGTAAAAAAACATGTGCCCTGAAGGCTAACAAACCGGGCTATTAGAGGCCTGTGTAAGAAGCAAGTTAGTGGTCTGGGGCCTTAGTGTAGAATGCCCTGCTAGCAACCCTCTCTTTCTTCACAGTGGGGCTTCCGCTGAGATGCCTTCATTGACTACAGCTGTGGCAGGATGTCATGAGGAGAGAGGATTTCTCTTAGCCCTGGTCTACACTACAAGTTTAGGTCGAATTTAGCAGTGTTAGGTCAATTTAACCCTGCACCCATCCACACGACCAACCCTGTTTTGTCGACTTAAAGGGATCTTAAAATTGATTTCTGTACTCCTCCCTGGCGAGGGAATTAGTGCTAAAATTGACCTCGCTGGGTCGCATTTGGGGTAGTGTGTATGCAATTCAAAATTATTGGTTTCCAGGAGCTAACCCAGAGTGCTCCATTGTTACTGCTCTGGACAGCATTTTGAACTGCATGCACTAGCAAGGTACACAGGAAAAGCCTCGGGAACTTTTGAATTTCATTTCCTGTTTGGTCAGTGTGGCAAACTCAGCAGCACAGGTGACCATGGAGTCCCCCCAGAATCATAGAGAGCAGAATGTGTCTACGCTCCCCCTATCATCTCCATTCCTGAGGTTATCGCAGATTAGAAGGCAAAAAAACCGCACTGGTGATGACATGTTTTCCGAGCTCATGCAGTCCTCCCGCACTGATAGGGCACAGATTAATTCAGGGATCGGCAACCTTTGGCATGTGACCCACCAGGGAAAGCCCCCTGGCAGACCGGGCTGGTTTGTTTACCTGCCGTGTCTGCAGGTTCGGCCGATCGCAGATCCCACTGGCCCCAGTTTGCCGCTCCAGGCCAATGGGAGCTGCGGGAAGTGGCGGCCAGCACATCCCTCTGCCCACACCGCTTTCTGCAACCCCCATTGGCCTGGATCGGCGAACGATGGACAGTGGAAGCCGCGATCAGCCGAACCTGAAGACGCGGCAAGTAAACAAACTGGCCTGGCCCGCCAGGCAGCTTACCCTGGCGTGCCGCATGCCAAAGGTTGCTGATCCCTGGTAGTGCATGGAGACATTCAGTGGTAGAGGCCAGGAAAGAATTAAGTGAGCATGAAGAGCGGAGGCAGGACACGATGAAGTGTCTGTTGGGGGAGCAAATGGACATGATGAAGCGTCTGTTGGAGCTGCAGGAAAGCCAACAAGAGCACAGACCCCTGTAGCATCCACTGTATGACCCCCTACCCTCCTCATGTTCCATAGCCTCCTCACCCAGACTCCCAAGAATGCAGTGGGCGAGGCTCTGGGCACCCAGCCACTCCACTCCAGAGGATGGTCCAACCAATGGAAGGCTGTCATTCAAACAGTTTGATTTTTAGTTTGGCTACAATAAGCAGTGTGGCCTTGTCCTTCCCTCCTCCCCCACCTCACCTGAGCTACTTTGTCTGTTATCTCTTTTTTTTTTAATTAATAAAGAAAGAATGTATGGTTTCAAAACAATAGTTACTTTATTTCAAAGCGGGGAGGGTGGTTGGCTTACAGGGAATTAAAATCAACAAAGGGGGCAGGTTTGCATCAAGGAGAAGCACACGCCACTGTTACACCGTAGCCTGGCCAGTCACGAAACTGGTTTTCAAAGCCTCTCTGATGCACAGTGTGCCTTGCTGTGCTCTTCTAATCACCCTGGTGTCTGGCTGCTCAAAATCGGATGCCAGGCGATTTGCCTCAACCTCCCACCTGCCATAAATGTCTCCCCCTTACTCTCACAGATATTATGGAGCCCACAGCAAGCAGCAGTAACAATGGGAATGTTGGTTGTGTTGAGTTCTGACCAACAGCGCCTGCGAGCTTTTAAATGTCCAAAGGCACATTCTACACCATTCTTCACTTGCTCAGCCTATAGTTGAACTGCTCCTTACTACTGTCCAGGCTTCATGAGCCATGGGAGCAAGGGCCAGGTGCGACTGCATGGTGCTTCCGGCTGGGAGAGCAGCCTGAGGCAGAAGCCTCCAGCTCTCAGGAGAGCAGAGTTGCAACAGAAGTGGTGGAGCCGTACACCATGCCATGGAGGTTGCTAGGTGCCGGGCAGGGAAGACGTTCCAAGAACCCCCAGCCAAACTACCAGTCCTACTGCACCGTCCGCTGAAGAGTTGCAGGAGAGCAGAGTTGCAGTTGAAGCTAGCCATGGTATGGCGTCTGCATGGGTAACCCAGGAAAAAAGGCACGAAACGATTGTCTGCCGTTGCTTTCATGGAGGGAGAGGAGGCGACTGACGACATGTACCCAAAACCACCTGCGACAATGTTTTTGCCCCATCAGGCATTGGGAGCTTAATCCAGAATTCCAATTGGCGATGGAGACTGTGGGAACTGTTGGATAGCTACCCATAGTGCACCGCTCTGTAAGTCTATGCTAGCCACGGTAGTGAGGATGCACTCTGCCGACTTAATGTGCTTAGTGTGGACATATGCAATTGACTGTATAAAATCGAATTCTAAAAATCGATTTCTATAAAATAGACCTAATTTCGTAGAGTAGACATACCCTTAAGTAGGTTCCAGGCCACTTAGGACTTTTTATAGGTCAAATAGTCATAAAATTAATCCAGAAATAGACAATTACTTTATTCAGTGCTCTCAGAGTGTGATGTTGGGAAAGCCTGGAATCCAAGAGTGGCTTCATCTACGCTTTAAACTCACGATTTTACCAAGATAAAATAGCACTGTGTGCTTCTTGTTCTTTGTCTAGTTAATCTTGAGAATAAGCACCAAGATAATGATGCTTTGTCAGCAATATTATGAGATCATCTAGTTAATAAGTGCCCTGTGCTTTGCTTGTGGCCTTTGCTGGACTGCTATATCAATAAGATATAGACAGACTGTGTTTACTTGAATTCAGATGGAAATAAGTTATAAAGACTTAGTATTGGTGAGTAGAGAATTTACATTATTAGATGATTGATAATTAATAGTAATATTTAATTAAAAGGTATAGTTGTTTATATTTCTCCATAGCCCCATGTAGATGCCTCTCCCACCTCTGAAGATTAGCCCTTCACATCACAGGACCATACAATTTGACATACCAAAGCAGATGAACAATCCATCAAATCTGGTATCCAGCCTCTGGTATCAGCCAATGCCTAATGTTTTGGAGAAAGGCAAGTGTGCTCTTCTAATGTGCTTGGTCAGTAGTATAACTGTGTACATGGAGGGAAGCAGGGAAATTCCTTCTTGGTGTCCTGAAGGATAGGAAATGACATGTGCACATTATTTTGAGAACCCTTAAGGATAATCCTTTTCTTTTTACCTATCCTTATGCCCGTTTTGCATGGCAATCATCCTTCCTGCTGACAGCATGGGAAGACTCTTACAGCTCTTGAACATCTCCCTTTCGTCATTTGTAATAGATCATGACTTCTTCTGGAGGCTCAGTGTTGCAACTGTATTGGCTAGTGGGGTTAACTGTAGAGTCATAACAGTCAGATTTCTCTTTCTAGAAGCTGAGCCTATTGCCTCCCCGTGCTCTTTCAGCATTTGCTGTTCTCTGAAAAAGAAGTGAAGGTCTCAAACTCTGACGTCAAACATTCTAGAACATAAAGTTGCCTCTGGACCCATGAAGGCAGCCAGATTGGGTGAACACTAAAAATCAAGTTTCTTCAAACATCATCGAAATGGGGGAAGCAAAATTATTGCTAATAAATCAAACATGTGAACGGCCATACTCGGTAAAACCAAAGGTCCATCATGGCCAATGCCAGGTGCCCCACAGGGAATGAACAGAACAGGTAATCATTAAGCAATCCATCTCCTGTCACACTATCCCTGCCTATCCTGGCTAATAGTCATTGATGGACCTATCCTCTATGAATTTGTCTAATTTTTCTTTGAACCCTGTTATAGTCTTGGCCTTCACAACATCCTCTGGCAAAGAGTTCCAGAGGTTGACTGTGTGTTGTGTGGAAAAAATACTTCCTTTTGTTTGTTTTAAACCTGATGCCCATTAATTTCATTTGGTGACCCCTAGTTCATGTGATATGAGAAGGAGTAAATAACACTTCCTTATTTACTTTCTCCATGCCAGTCACGATTTTATAAACCTCCTTAGTCATCTCTTTTCCAAACTGAAAAGTCCCAGTCTTATTAATCGCTGATCGTATGGAATCTGTTGCATACCCCTAATCATTTTGTTGCCCTTTTCTGTATCTTTTCCCAATTCTATAATATATCTTTTTTAGGATGGGCTGACCAAATCTGCATGCAGTATTCAAGATGTGGATGTACTATGGATTTATGTAGAGGCAATATGAAATTTTCTGTCATTTTATCTATTCCATTCCTAATGATTCCCAACATTCTGTTAGCTTTTTTGACTGCCGCTGCACATTGAGTGGATATTTTCAGAGAACTATCCACAATGACTCCAAGATCTCTCTCATGAGTGGTTACAGCTAATTTAGATCTCATCATTTTATATGTATAGGTGGGATTAGGCTCTCCAATGTGCATTATTTTGCATTTATCAACATTGAATTTCATCTGCCATTTTGTTGCCTCTGCTATTTCATGAAGCATTTGTGGAGCTTTAATATACAGAAAGATGGTTGTATAAATTGGAGAGGCTGCAGACTCATTTATATAGAGAGCGATGAATGTCAGAATATGTAAGAAGTTTAAAATTACATTTCTTTTTGACCTTTCTATATTAAAATTAAAATAGAAGGAAAGCATAGATAAGGGATCGGCAACCTTTGCCATGCGGCCTGTCAGGGAAATCCGCTGTCAGGCCGGGCCGGTTTATTTACCTGCAGCATCCGCAGATTGGCTGATCACAGCTCCCACTGGCCGCAGTTCACCGTTCCCGGCCAATGGGGGCTGTGGAAAACGGTGTGGGCCAAGGGATGTGCTGGCCACTGCTTTTTAATAATACCCTTGTAATGGGGTACAGACTCACCCAGCAGCACCTCCTACTGGCTGTCTGGGAATTAGCTCTTTTTACCAGCTCCGGAGTGCCCTCTGACAGTGTCTTGCCATCACTGGCCCCCGTGTCCCTCTCGGACCCCGGTGTCCTTTTACCAGGGGTGCTGCCCCTCCAGGCAATACCCCACAGATCTGGGTCTCCCCTCCCCAGGGAACCCCCCACCCTCTATCCCCACCTTGCCTCAGCCTATGGGCTACTGCCAGTCTCCATCTAGCCCCCTTTCACTGGGGCCAACTGCAGTCTGTATAAACCAGTTGTCATAGGCAAGGTGGGGTTTGGACCTGATGCCTCCGCCTTCTCTTGGGCTGCCCTGTTGCAACCCCAGTACCCTGTCTTAGGCCGTCTGCCAGTCCTGCAGCCTGGGGCTTTTCCAGTCTGGAGCCTCCCCACCCATCTGGCCTTCCCCAGCCCTGCTTCACCTCAGGTACCCTGGTACGCTCCCCAGCAGCCAGGCCTGTCTCCCCCACAGCTAGGGGAGCCTCTATGTGCTTCTAGCCCACTGCCCTCTTATAAGGGCAAGCTGGGCCCTGATTAAGCCAGCTGCAGCCTGACTGGGACATGGCCCCAGCTGAGGTTGCTTCTCCCAATCAGCCCTGCTTTTCCTTCTCTGCCACAGCCCTCTCCCTGGGCTGTTTTAAGCCTTTTAAGGCAGGAGCGGTGACCACCCCGCTACAACCCTTTTAAAAATTCTTTTGTCTGCTTATGAAACATTCAGGAACAGGTGGTTGGGTGAGGGAATATTTGACTTGTGATTAAGTATTAGATATTGGCCTGAGCCACAAAACTTAAGCCAGGATTTTAAGCACCAAAAGGGGAGTGTTTGGATTCCAGGTACTTACAGTAAAATTCAAGATAATATAAATGTACTGTTTGTGCCCTCTGTTGGAGCACTAAGAGTTGCCATTATAGGGAGATGTATTCTGTGATATAACAGGTTTTTCCATCTTTAGTTACAATGATCTTCTAAGTTGTTGCACATAATCTATAAATAGGAAAGTGATTTATTCATAAGCTACACTGTTTGTTGCTTTACTACTATTTCATATTGTGTATCTCTAAGGACTGTACTTTTATAATACAATATGTTTGTATGCAGGTGTTAACATCCGACTTGGAAAACAGGGAGAAGCAGCAGCAAAGGATGCTGGACCAGCTGAAGGAGATACAGAGCTGCTACAAGGCCAGTGAGAGTGAACGTAGGCAAACTGAACTCCAAACTGCTGAGCTGGCCCAGCAACTTGAAGAGTCTACAAAGGAAGTAGATCGGTACCTTGCTGAATTCAGGCAGTCTGAGACCCTTAGGCTAGAGACTGAGAAGAAGAAAGAAGAGTTGAAAGTGAAAGCTCAGGAATCCATTCGACACTGGAAGCTAAAATATAAGAAACTGGAACGTGATATGGTGAAACAGAATGAAACCATCAATCAGCTGATGGACAAGAGCAATCAGGTAAGAGCAGAGCCTTTATTTTTCCTCTCTTTTCCCTTTTTATTTTAGAAATAGAGATGAGGATGTGACATATGCACCTGCCATCTAACCACTGCACTGTGAATTTACATAGGCCACAAAACAGCTGGCAGATACTAATGATTTTCTGTTGACCTACGCTGGATTCATACTGTCAGCCTAGAAGTAAAAGGCGGGGTTCAGATTTAATAGGAACTGGGGAAACAGCCCAACACTGTACCATATCATTTCAGAAAAGGGAACTACATAAAAATGAGGAAGTTAGTGAAACAGAAATTAAAAGGTACAGTGCCAAAAGAGAAATCCCTGCAAGCTGCATGGAAACTTTTTAAAGACACCATAATAGAAGCTCAACTTAAATATACACCCCAAATTAAATGTATACCCCAAACATAGTAAGAGAACCAAAAAAGCGCCACTGTGGCTAAACAACAAAGTAAAAGAAGCAGTGAAAGGCAAAAAGGAAGTTAAATCGTAGTAAGGAAAATAGAAAGGAGCATAAACTCTGACAAATGATGTATAAAAATATAATTAGGAAGGCCAAAAAAGAATTTGAAAAATAGCTAACCAAAGACTCAAAAATAATAGCAAATATTTTTTTAAGTACATCAGAAGCAGGAACCCATGGACCACTGGATGATCAAGATGCTAAAGGGAGCACTCCAGGACAATAAGGCCATTTCAGAGAAATTAAATGAATTCTTTTCATGGGTCTTCACGGCTGAGGATGTGAGAGCGATTCCCAAACTTGAGCCGTTCTTTTTAGGTGACAAATCTGAGGAACTGTCCCAGATTGAGGTGTCATTAAAGGAGGTTCAGAAAAGGTTCACAGAAGGGCAACTAAAATGATTAGGGGTTTGGAACGGTTTCCATATGAGGAGAGATTAAAGAGGCTAGGACTTTTCAGCTTGGAATTGAAGAGACTAAGGGGAGATATGATAGAGGTATATAAAATCATGAATGGTGTGGAGAAAGTGAATAAGAAAAAATTATGTACTTGTTCCCATTATATAAGAACAAGGGGCCATGAAATGAAATTAATGGGC
Source organism: Dermochelys coriacea (assembly GCF_009764565.3). Lineage (NCBI taxonomy): Eukaryota > Metazoa > Chordata > Testudines > Dermochelyidae > Dermochelys > Dermochelys coriacea. The sequence goes on along the minus strand of NC_050073.1, from coordinate 90,459,695 downwards.
AGCAGGTTTAAAACAAATAAAAGGAAGTTCTTCTTCACATAGCGCACAGTCAACCTGTGGAACTCCCTGCCTGAGGAGGTTGTGAAGGCTAGGACTATAACAGGGTTTAAAAGAGAACTGGATGAATTCATAGAGGTTAAGTCCATTAATGGATATAAGCCAGGATAGGTAAGGAATGGTGTCCCTAGCCTCTGTTTGTCAGAGGGTGGAGATGGATGGCAGGAGAGAGATCACTTGATCATTACCTGTTAAGTTCGCTCCCTCTGGGGCACCTGGCATAGGCCACTGTTGGTAGATGAGACGCTGGGCTGGTTGGACCTTTGGTCTGACCCAATGTGGCCATTCTTATGTTCTTATGAGGTTTTGGAACAAATTGATAAACTAAATTGTGATAAGTCACCAGGACCAGATGGTATTCACCCAAGAGTTCTGAAGGAACTCAAATGTGAAATTTCAGTACAACTAACTATAGTTTGTAACCTATCATTTAAATCCACTTCTATACCAATTGACTGGAGGATAGCTAATGTGACGCCAATGTTTAAAAAGAGCTCCAGAAGTGATCCTGGCAATTACAGGCCGGTAAGTCTGACTTCAGTACCAGGTAACTGGTTGAAACTATAGTAAAGAACAAAATTGTCAGACATATAGATGAACGTAATTTGTTGGGGAAGAGTCAACATGGTTTTGTAAAGGGAAATCATGCTTCATCAATCTACTAGAATTCTTCAGGGGGTCAACAAGCACGTGGACAAGGGGGATCTAGTGGATATAGTGTACTTAGATTTTCAGAAAGCCTTTGACAAGGTCCCTCATCAAAGGCTCTTAAGCAAAGTAAGCTGTCATGGAATAAGAGGGAAGATCCTATCATGGATTGGTAACTGGTTAAAAGATAGGAATCAAGGGGTAGGAATAAATGGCCAGTTTTCAGAATGGAGAGAGGTAAATACTGGTGTCTCCCAGTCCTATTCAACGTATTCATAAATGATCTGGAAAAAAGGGTAAACAGTGAGGTGGCAAAATTTGCAAATGATACAAAACTACTCAAGATAGTTAAGTCCCAGACAGACTGTGTTGAGCTACAAAAGGATCTCTTAAAACTAGGTGACTGGATAACAAAATGGCAGATGAAATTCAATGTTGAGAAATTAAAAGTAATGCACACTGGAAAACATATTCCCAACTATATATATAATATGATGGCATCTAAATTAGCTGTTACCACTGAAGAAAGAGATCTCAGAGTCATTGTGGATAGTTCTCTGAAAACATCCACTCAATGTGCAGCAGCAGTCAAAAAAGTGAACAGAATGTTGGGCATCGTTAAGAAAGGGATAGATAGTAAGACAGAAAATATCATATTGCCTCTATGTACATCCATGGTACGCCCACATCTTGAATACTGCATGCAGATGTGGTCGTTCCATCTCAAAAAAGATATATTGGAATTGGAAAAGGTTCAGAAAAGGGCAACAAAAATGATTAGGGGTATGGAATGGCTTCCGAATGAGGAGAGATTAATAAGACTGAGACTTTTCATCTTGGAAAAGAGACGACTAAAGGGGCATATGATTGAGGTCTATAAAATCATGACTGGGGGTGTGGAGAAAGTAGATAAGGAAATGTTATTTACTCCATTTTATAACGCATGTACTAGGGGTCACCAAATGAAATTAATAGGCAGCAGGTTTAAAAGAAACAAAAGGAAGTCTTTCTTCATGCAACACACGGTGAACCTGTGGAATTCCTTGCCAGAAGATGTTATGAAGGCCAGGACTGTAACGGGGTTCAAAAAAGAATTAGATAAGTTCATGGAGGATAGGTCCATCAATGGCTATTAGCCAGGATGGGCATGGATGGTGTCCCTAGCCTTTGTTTGCAAGAAGTTGGGAATGGGCGACAGGGGATGGATCACTTGATAAATACCTTTTCTGTTCATTCCCTCTGTGGCACCTAGCTTTGGCCACTGTCGGAAGACAGGATACTGGGCTAGATGGACCTTTAGTCTGACCCAGTATGGCCGTTCTTATGACTCCATATTAATTACTTATACTCAAAGCTTTTCAGTCTCCTTTCTAAATCGGTATGATTTGTTAACAACACCTTAGCTTGTGAAAGCAAAAAAAAAAAAAAATACTTTTCACCACTAATACTGTTTTTCCTTTTGCACTTCTGTGCACAGCTTAGATGGGGAAAAGGAACTAACCAGTTTCACTTTTTGACTGCTGTAAATTAGCTTATGCTCCAATATTTGGGTTGCTAACACTGCAGATAAATGTTTAAACCCAAACCAAAAAAAAAAAAGTCAGTGTGCATCATTAACATAATACAGTATTAAAGCGGGATGGGAGGTGGAGAATAATTTAAACTAAAACTACAAGGGGCGTTTTTTAATCAAGGCAGAATGTAACTTAGAGGATGGTTTTGGTAATTGCTTATCTGCTCTGAGGGCTGTATTGTTCTTTGAAGTTCTGTTTTGTCACCTGTTCTGCTCATAGAATCATAGAATATCAGGGTTGGAAGGGACCTCAAGAGGTCATCTAGTCCAACCCCCTGCTCAAAGCAGGACCAATCCCCAACTAAATCATCCCAGCCAGGGCTTTATCAATCCTGACCTTAAAAACCTCAAAAGAAGGATTCCACCACCTCCCTAGATAACGCATTCCAGTACTTCACTACCCTCCAAGTGAAAAAGTTTTTCCTAATATCCAACCTAATCCTCCTCCACTGCAATTGAGATCATTACCTTGTTCTGTCATCTGCTACCACTGAGAACAGTCTAGATCCGTCCTCTTTGGAACCCCCCTTTCACGTAGTTGAAAGCAGCTATCAAATCCCCCCTCATTCTTCTCTTCTGCAGACTAAACAATCCCAGTTCCCTTAGCCTCTCCTCATAAGTCATGTGTTCCAGTCCCCTAATCATTTTTGTTGCCCTCTACTGGACACTTTCCAATTTTTTCACATTCTTCTTGTAGTGTGGGGCCCAAAACTGGACACAGTACTCCAGATGAGGCCTCACCAACGTCGAATAGAGGGGAACGATCACATCCCTCGATCTGCTGGCAATGTCCCTACTTATACATCCCAAAATGCCATTGGCCTTCTTGGCAACAAGGGCAAACTGTTGACTCATATCCAGCTTCTCATCCACTGTAACCCCTAGGTCTTTTTCTGCTGAACTGCTGCCTAGCTATTTGGTCCCTAGTCTGTAGAGGTGCATGGGATTCTTCCTTCCTAAGTGCAGGACCCTGCACTTGTCCTTGTTGAACCTCATCAGATTTCTTTAAGCCCAATCCTCTAATTTGTGTAGGTCCCTCTGTCTCCTATCCCTACCCTCCAGCATATCTACCTCTCCTCCCAGTTTAGTATCACCTGCAAACTTGCTGAGGGTGCAATCCATGCCATCCTCCAGATCATTAATGAAGATATTGAACAAAACCGGCCCCGGGGCTGACCCTTGGGGCACTCCGCTTGATACCGGCTGCCAACTATATATGGAGCTATTGATGACTGTGTCATTCTTCTAGAGAAGATACAAGACCATATAGGCTGTGGTGCAACTAGCCATGTGCATTACATTCAGCTCTCTGTCTTTGTCAGGTGTGAGTGGTATAGTGTAGCCTTTTTCAATGTCTAACTAATACTAGGATCTATATAAGGCCATACTGACTGAAACTCTGGAGGTGATGGGTAGTTGGCTCTGGTAGGCTATGTCACAGGTAATTTTTTTCACTGTTTTTAGTGGATTTGAACATCCTTTATTCAAGAAGTTTGGAGAGAGGATTGAATACTCTGTTTCTGAAATATCAGCTGGTGGTGCTGGACAAGAATGCTCTGAGCAGAATTAAGTGACACTGATTATAATAGTGCTGGCTGGTCTTCATTGGAGCTCCTACTGGTGGTAGTGATAGTAAGAAATTCTAGGAGTACAGGCTAGAGAATTACCAAGTACACTGCAACTTGGTTTTACATCTCATCTAAAACACAGCAGCATAGCTTCCCTTATTTTCACTTTGCGGGATTGGTGGCTGATTTAGAGGGAACAGCACTACCTCTTGAGTCGTCAACACAATTTCTTGCAGCACTTGGGATTTTTTTTTTGGAGTTCTCCCTTCCAAGTTTTCATTATCATCTCACTCTATGCAATTTTTCAGTGCTGGTGGAATTACAACCCAAGGAGGGTGTGGTTACATGCTTAGAGTGCTATGATTAATGAAATTTTCATCTTTCAGTAACTGGCTGAAAAAATTAGCATTGTAATTGCAATTATAGAGTCATAGATTTTAAGGGCAGAAGGGACCACAAGGTCATCTAGTCTGACCTCTTGTATATCACAGGCCACCCAGGATTCTCACATTAACCCCCAAACCAAAATTAAACCAAAATATTACAGCTCACAGAAATGTAGACTGTTATGTGCCGGGTGCAGAGAATAAGAGGGACTGAGGTGCACTAGTGCCCAAGGTCCCCCCAATGACAGGCAAGTGATTATGAGATACACCCAAATAATCCTGGCAAGTGACCCACAACCACTCAGTGCAGAGGAAGACCAAAACCTCCCAAAGTTATTGCCAGTCTGTCCTGGGAGAAGCTTCCTTCTTGGTCCCCCATATGGATATCAATTAGACCCTGAGCTTGTGAGCAGAAACCAGCCAACCAAGTACCTGAGACAGAGAATGCCCAGTGCTATCTCAGAGCCCAATTTTGGTCAGTATAATAGGCCTTGGTCTCAGTAAAATGTGTTTTGAATAATAAAACTAGAAAAAACAAACATGTAACCTGAAATAATTGAAATGTGATCAAACCACATTTGGTCCATCAGCAAACCACTTTAACAGAACGTTACGGTTGGATGGGTTCAGCCTAAGATTTAAAGTTGAGGAAATGCCAAATCAAAGATTGCACATAGAACTTTAACTCTTCCCTGTTGTATGTGTGCATTACAATACAATCATTAATATGAATACTGTGGCAAATGGCTGACACTACTGTGGTGGGTCCCGTGCTTTTCCTTGGTGTGGTGGTCAGTATGCCACCCTTTGCCCTTATTCTTGGGCAATGATGCCTCCACTAGTGCCCTGGTGAGGGAGAGAAGGGGAGCAGGGAAGGGACGCGAATCCATCCCCTACTTCAGGTCCCAGCCCCTTCAGTTTAACTGGCTCCTTACCCTCTTTCCCCTTGGGCAGGGTTTCTCTTGGTCCTCTGTGTGGGAGAGTCCCTCTGCTCTGCTTGGGAAGGTTTTCTTTTTCCTGGTATTCTTCCAAACTACAATCAGTTCTCTTTCCCTCCTCTTGTCTGACTGAATAGGGTTTTTTAAATTAGGTCTCTGGTGTGGTCTTAATTTGCTCCAGGTGCTCTAATTAACCTGTAGTAATCTCTCCTCAATCCATGGGGAATAAGGCCCTGATCATCCTGGGGTTTATATAGCTCCTATTGAACTTATATAGCTCTCCTGCTGCCCTTTGGTCTTTTAGTATCACAACAACACACTTTCTCTGTGTTGTATGATTTGCCCACAACCGTAGACACATATATTACATGTGTATTATATTGTCTGTGCTAGAAAGACCTATGAAAGCCCTGTGCACTATACAAGATGAAACTTACGAAGTTGTAAATACTTTTAAAGCTGTTTTGGAGGTTTTGAGAAATAGTATAAGATGGAGCTTTTGTGCATGTGCATACGTCATTAAAGACAGTAATGTAATGTATATAGCTAGAGTAAAGGTTCTTCAGGCAATCTTAATAGACATTTCCTGGCTTTTTTTTAGTAGTGGTTCTGAGGATGCATTAGATGAAAAAATTTCCATAGAACCAACTTTTCATAGAATAGTAAGGCAACCTTCTCTGAAGAGAGGTATCTCCTGTTAAAATTTCAGCATTTTGTCCAAAATTAAAAAAACAAAAACAAAAAACAACATACTACCTAAAGTTAGGCTCTGAAATGCATATGTAGGTATCTACATAAATAGCTAGATTTTCAAAAAATGATGGGCACCTGTCATAAAAATAAAAGGAAGGGTAACCACCTTTCTGTATACAGTGCTATAAAATCCCTCTTGGCCAGAGGCAAAACCCTTTCACCTGTAAAAGGTTAAGAAGCTAAGATAACCTCATTGGCACCTGACCCAAAATGACCAATGAGGGGACAAGATACTTTCAAATCTGGAAAGGGGGGGGGGGGGGGGCAAAGGGTTCGTCTGTCTGTGTGATGCGTTTGCCAGGAACAGATCAGGAATGCAGCCTTACAATTCCTGTTAAATCAGTAAGTAATCTGGCTAGAACATGTGTTAGATTTCCTTTTGTTTAATGGCTGGTAAAATAAGCTGTGCTGGATGGAATGTATATTCCTGTTTTTGTGTCTTTTTGTAATTTAAGGTTTTGCCTAGAGGGATTCTCTATGTTTTGAATCTGATTACCCTGTAAGGTATTTACCATCCTGATTTTACAGAGGTGATTCTTTTACCTTTTCTTTAATTAAAATTCTTCTTTTAGAACCTGATTGATTTTTCATTGTTCTTAAGATCCAAGGGTTTGGGTCTGTGTTCACCTGTACAAATTGGTGAGGATTCTTATCAAGCCTTCCCCAGGAAAGGGGGTATAGGGCTTGAGGGGATATTTGGGGGGGAGACGTCGCCAAGTGGGCTCTTTCCCTGTTCTTTGTTTAACACGCTTGGTGGTGGCAGCATAGGGTTTAAGGACAAAGTTTGTACCTTGGGGAAGTTTTTAGCCTAAGCTGGTAAGAATAAGCTTAGGGGATCTTTCATGCAGGTCCCCACATCTGTATCCTAGAGTTCAGAGTGGGGAAGGAACCTTGACAGCACCCAACAGCTCTCACTTACTCCTTGCACTAAAAGCAGCTAAGCCTTTCCAAATGGTCCAAAAAAGCCCTACACCTTTGGGCTGAAACCAGACCTAGAAAATTTCTGTGAAGGTTTTAAAGCTGCTTTATACGTGCTAATCAACAGCTCTGTCAGGAAAGTAGTATCCCAATTTTATAGCTGGAGAAAATTTGTGACCTAGAATGGCTAAATGAATTTCTCAGGGTCACAAGTCAATTGGTGAATGAGGGAATCAAACTACCAGTTCCCCAATGTAACCATTAGACCAGAGTCCTAATGCCATGTCTTTGTACAAAATAGCATCATAGGGTTTGGTATAGAGGATAGACCAGTGGATTTGGACTCAAGAAACCTGATTTCTATTCCTGGCTCTGCTGCTCACCTGTTGGGTGACCTTGGGCAAGTCATTAACCTGTATGCTTTAGTTTTCCCATCTGTAAAATGGGTACAATGATATTTCCCTCCTTTGTAAAACACTGAGATCTGTTGAGGAACAGCAGTAACTAGGTATTACAATTATTATTCACATTTATAAAGCACGATAGGATAGTGCTTTACGCAAATTTTAAAAAAATTCACCTACCCTGAGAAGCTTAAAAATTTAAATTAAATCAATGTAGAACACTTAATCTAGACAAAGGAAAACATTAGAGAAAGGAAGGATGAGGGTTAAAACAAAGATAACATGAGTTGTATCGAAAGTGAATAATGTATGTTTTGATATTTTAAAATAAAGACGGAGGTAGAGCAAACAGTGAAGAACAGTATGGGAGTTGAATACATGAAAAAGAAAAAGGAAGGAAGGAGGTTTGAAGCTCAGTTACAAGCCCACAAAACTAGTTTTTGTATAAAAGGATAGATGAGTACAATCTTTGTGATGGCAACTCAAATAGTGCTGTATTGAGATTGAATCTTCCTACAGATATTGTATTTAAGGTTGTCTGACTTGGATTTTTCTCTTTTAAGTTTTACATTTTCCCCATTAAAAGTGCATAAAAATGCTAAATGGTACTGGTATGTTTTTATCCTTATTTAAAAATCTGTTTGAATCTTGTTTTCCACATTAGAGGTTATCAACACCTTGCTAACAAGTTTGACAGATGTGTGTGACATCTGAAAAAAACTTTTTACTAGTGGATATATAATATAAAATAAACTGCGTGTCATTATGGGGACAAAACACAAATATCTTATTGTATTTTTTTTTTAAATAGTGACACACACACACTTTGCATCTGAGGGTTTTAGAAACCTAGAGACAGCATTTATCATGAGCTTCAGGGAACTAGTTGAAAATAATTTGGACATCTGAAAAAATTTACAGACACAATAATCTAGTGTCTCAGATAAACTGGGATTTTTTTAATATACAGCATGAAGTCCTTGCTTTTGATACATTTGTTGAAAGTGATGATTGAAAAATATCAAACTTGAATTCTGAACATAATTTGCAGTTTTCTGAGTTTTTCCAAATATTTGCAAGCTTCATTTACACATTGGTTGTAGCAGGCTTTCCTAGATGTAATTTTCTTCTGAGTTATCAGGATAGTTTGTTAACGTCTTGGCCATGTGGTTAGCCTTCCACAGGATGTTGTTTCATTTTCTAGAATCTTTAAATTGTTATTCCTTTTCTTCTTAGCTTTCATATATTGTCTCGACAATGAGAAAGTGTATAATACATATAAAACATAGAAATATATGTACACATTTTTAAAGTTAATGCAAGCAATCACCATTTTAAATACTTGAAAAGAATTTAGGATAAGTGCTAAATTATTGTTCTTGAATACAGTCCTGCAGTTAACATGCAGTTTTAGAAAGGCTAGAACACTGATGCACTCCCAGATAAAAACTGCTATGGTTGCTACTCTATTTTTAAATCCATATATTAATATCTTAACATGTCTGAATTTCTTTTAAATATAACATAGTTTTTTGTCTTGGAATATTTTAACATATGTTTTATTTATAAGTAGACTCTTGTATTGATATTTGGTAACCTCTTGGAAACAGTCAGCATAGTTTACTGTCAAACATAAACAAATCTCCTTCGCTACTTTTAAGAATTAAAAAATCCAGTAGTGGATATAATGTAATATAGGAAAATCTCATGCAGGTCCTTATCATTGCCGCATCTTGGTCCATTAATATAGTGACACTCCTGATTAGTAGCAGAAAGTATTGTAAGTTCCCATATACTTTGGGAAAGGAATTTTTAAAAATTGTTATAATGCAAACAGATACTGGAAGAAGAAACGGGGTGGTGTAAAATTATTGATCAAACAGCATTCTGGGCAAACCAAAATACTGAAGGATAAATATTCAGGTGCCCATAAGGTAGTTTCTCTGCTTTGTTGCTGTTTATTTCTTTTTCTTCCATAGTACTATCCCGTAGAAAGCAGTATATCTCAGACTGCAAAGAGGCTGGGAAAAATGGAAGACTGACTCAAATTGGCCCCTATTCAGTGAGTTACTTAAGCCTGTGCCTATCCTTAAGCTTTCGATTAGTTCCATTGACTCAGCGCAACTACTTGCATGTTTAAAGTTAGCTAAACTCCCAAGTACCTTTAAATCAGGGCCATAATCTGTAAATAATAATAAAACATTTTCTCGTCTCACAATATAAGGTTTGTTTCTTGCTTCCAAACACCATAGTTTGCACCAAATTTTGATCTAATGAATTTTTAGGTAATAATCTTTTTTTTTCATATTATCTAGGTCCTTAAAGAAAAGGATGACTTGAAGGCTCAGCTTCTCTCTGCTATACATCAAATAGAAAACCTTCGAAAGGAGCTGAGTGATGTGCTTACAAAGAGGGCCCAGCAAGAAGAGGAACTCCACTGTAAGGAGATGAAGCTCAGTGAAACCAAGTCTCAACAGATAGTTCTTGAGCAAGAGATCAGGGAAGTCCAAGATACAGCAAATAAACTGGAGAGTGAGTTGCAAAAGCAGATTCTAGTACAGAACCAGATGAGAAATGAAAAAGAACGTTTAGAGGAAGAGCTTGAAACAGCTAACATGATCAATGAAAAAGACCAGGAAAGATTCTTAGAGATGCAAGAAGATATAAAAAACTTAAGTGCTATTCGAGCAGAGCTGACAAACAGAATAGCAGAGGAAGAGAAAGCCAAGAAAGAGATTCTCAAGAACTTTTCAGACCTTCAGAAACATCAGGAGTCTAAGCAAGAGGAGATGACTACAACTAATTGGCAGCTGAAGATGGAGAGAGATGTTCACCAACAGGAGCTGGCGGATCTTAGATCAGAGTTGCAGAATGTGAAAACAAAGCATGAGAGAAATGTTCAAGAGCTGATAAAGCTCTTTAGGCAAGAAAAGGATGAGGCAGAGAACCACATTAGGAGGCTGAAGGTAACTTTTGCTGAATTCTGTTGTTAATTTTTTTTCTATTTGGCCATGAAGTTGACAAAGCATGGACTTTTAAAGATTTTAATGTATTTCTGAACACTGTAGAAAAGATAAAGCTAACAATAAAGGGGTTCATGCACATTTAGTCTGGTTGAAATGGATTATAGCAAATTAGGGAGTGCTTCTGCATGATCACTGAAGCCTTTTAAGAAGAATTCTGGAGTTCCAGTAAAGGTAGTGTGACAGGGTCGGGCCAGATGGCTATAGCAGAGTAATAGAAGGCAGATATATTAGCCCCAGACTAAGTAGGTCCCTTTTCCCTGGGTAAGGTAATAGGGAAGGTTCCAGAACAATCAGGAACCTTCTGGAGACAATTAAGACAGGCTGATTAGAACATCTGAAGCCAATCAAGAAGCTGCTAGAATCAATTAAGGAAGGGTAATCAGGGCACCTGGGTTTTAGAAAGGAGCTCACTTCAGTTTGTGGTGTGCGTGTGAAGAGCTGGGAGCAAGAGGCACTAGGAGCTGAGAGTGAGAACGCGGACAGCTGGAGGACTGAGGAGTACAAGCATTATCAGACAGCAGGAGGAAGGTGCTATGGTGAGGATAAAGAAAGTGTTGGGAGGAGGCCATGGGGAAGTAGCCCAGGGAGTTGTAGCTGTCGCACAAGAGGCACTCTAGACAGCTGCATTCCACAGGGCCCTGGGCTGGAATCAAGAGTAGAGGGCGGGCCCGGGTTCCCCCCAAATCCTCCCCAACTCCTGGTCAGACACAGGAGGAGTCGACCTGGACTGTGGGTTCAGAAAAATGTCCAAGCTGAGGGCTGCCATGAAGCTCCAAGGCGAGCAAATCCACCAATAAGCGCAAGGCCCTCCAAAGTAGAGCAGGAACTTTGTCACAGTAGATGTGGTGATAAATAACCTAAAATAGGATACATTTCAGAGGTATAGAGGTTAAAAGATCTGGGTGAAGCCCTATTGTGTCCATAGTAGATTTAAGACAAAAGCCCTCATTAGTACAACAGTAACTTTGGTAAGTTAGATTGTTGACTGCGTAGAACAGGGTGTGTAAAGCATTGGAGTTCTAACACTTTGATACTAACCTCTCTGATTACTGTCTTTATAACTGTTACCCCTGCTATACTGTGGACCTATCATGTCCCAGAGATGCTGCATTTCTGGAAGTGTGTGTATTGCACAATAGCTGAAACAGTATCACAGGCACTCCAGGAACAGTTTCTGAATATGAATCACAGTAGCATGTCGAATTTGCAAAGGTTAGTTTTAATGATTCCTTGTATTTTAAAGCATTTCCAGAGTGTACAATTTCCATATAATTTACAGAAAAAACCCCACCCAATAACTACCGTAAAAATATTTTATGAAGCAGATTGTTACATTTATTTAGAAACAAGTTCACATTTTTAGTGCAACTCATTTGCTGCTGACTCCAGGCTATATGATTAAAAAGGAAGAAAACAAAAGCATTTTATATTTCATAGGCTGATCTGAATAAAACCCAAGAGTATTTAAACTGAAATGGATACTCTAAACAGCCTTATTAATTTTCAACATTTGACTTTGCAGCCTTATGATCAGTCATCTATTACATGTTTTATTGATGTAAACTAGTGTAGGATAAGAATAATTTGTATTTATTAATAAGCATTTCCATAGTGCTACCAGTGTACACAGTGGTTTACAAAATAGTTTTAAGAAGCTCTTGAGGAATTCCACCATGATTTCAACAATTTCCATCCCACCATCAACCTCAGCCTGGACCAGTCCACACAAGAGATCCACTTCCTGGACACTACGGTGCTAATAAGCGATGGTCACATAAACACCACCCTGTATCGGAAACCTACTGACCGCTATTCCTACCTACATGCCTCTAGCTTTCATCCAGATCATACCACTCGATCTATTGTCTACAGCCAAGCGCTACGATATAACCGCATTTGCTCCAACCCCTCAGACAGAGACAAACACCTACAAGATCTCTATCATGCATTCCTACAACTACAATACCCACCTGCTGAAGTGAAGAAACAGATTGACAGAGCCAGAAGAGTACCCAGAAGTCACCTACTACAGAACAGGCCCAACAAAGAAAACAACAGAACGCCACTAGCCATCACCTTCAGCCCCCAACTAAAACCTCTCCAACGCATCATCAAGGATCTACAACCTATCCTGAAGGACGAGCCATCACTCTCACAGATCTTGGGAGACAGACCAGTCCTTGCTTACAGACAGCCCCCCAATCTGAAGCAAATACTCACCAGCAACCACACACCACACAACAGAACCACTAACCCAGGAACCTATCCTTGCAACAAAGCCCGTTGCCAACTCTGTCCACATATCTATTCAGGGGATACCATCATAGGGCCTAATCACATCAGCCACACTATCAGAGGCTCGTTCACCTGCGCATCTACCAATGTGATATATGCCATCATGTGCCAGCAATGCCCCTCTGCCATGTACATTGGCCAAACTGGACAGTCTCTACGTAAAAGAATGAATGGACACAAATCAGACGTCAAGAATTATGACATTCAAAAACCAGTTGGAGAACACTTCAATCTCTCTGGTCACTCGATCACAGACCTAAGAGTGGCTATACTTCAACAAAAAAGCTTCAAAAACAGACTCCAACGAGAGACTGCTGAATTGGAATTAATTTGCAAACTGGATACAATTAACTTAGGCTTGAATAGAGATTGGGAATGGATGAGTCATTACACAAAGTAAAACTATTTCCCCATGGTATTTCTCCCTCCCTCCCACCCCACCCCCCACTGTTCCTCTGATATTCTTGTTAACTGCTGGAATTAGCCTACCTTGCTTGTCACCATGAAAGGTTTTCCTCCTTTCCCCCCACTGCTGCTGGTGATGGCTTATCTTAAGTGATCACTCTCCTTACAGTGTGTATGATAAACCCATTGTTTCATGTTCTCTGTGTGTGTGTGTGTGTGTGTGTGTATATAAATCTCTCCTCTGTTTTTTCCACCAAATGCATCCGATGAAGTGAGCTGTAGCTCACGAAAGCTTATGCTCTAATAAATTTGTTAGTCTCTAAGGTGCCACAAGTACTCCTTTTCTTTTTGAAAATAGTTTGTAGACAGTAAGCTGTTCTGGGTAAGGGATATGTCTGAACCATGTAGTACATTAAACTTAAACATACTCTTCCCAAACTGAATATTTTTTTTTTGTTAAAAAACAAAAACAGGCCTCTTAAATGAATATTCTATCAATGCAACCATAAAAAAGCCAGGACATTCTTAGTTAAATCTTCAGCTATCTTTTGCAACCTACAACCCTGATTTTGCCTACTCCAAGTAACCTTATCCTCATCAACCTCCTGTAACATACATGGTTCCTTCTTTCTTTATACACAATGTGCAACTTCTAACTTAGCCATGTGGAGTAGTTAGAAATGGATATTTTTTTCCTTGCTTAGAAATTTGAATTGGTGTTAATTTGAAGTATATGGTTAATGCATGCTGTGTCAAATTTTGAAAGTTATGCTTAAGTGTTGGTTGATATGGAAGGTGTTCAGATATTAGTGATAGATAGCAGTATAAAACCTTAAAATAGGTAGATGACTGTTAATGGAGGGAGCAGAGGGAAGAGGTGCGTGTGTTTTCTAGGTGCTAAATTCCTCAGAATGGAGCTTCTGGTGACTGTTTTCCTCAATCCAGGCAGTTCAAACCCACAGTGCAGATATTGCAGTAAGAGGCTTGGTATAAGAACCTGAATAGAATAGAAACTTAATTTTTTCATGCTGCCTCTGCAGAATCCAGTTTTACCAGCACCCTTCACATTCTTGCTGTTCCCTCCCATGTTCCCTCTACTTAACCACTGACTTTTTCCTCCTTTCCCCCTCCTCCATCATCTTTGGCTTCCATGGAATTGCTGTATGGTGTGTTAGATAAATGGGGAGCGAGTAGCAGGAGTAGTGAGTAGTAGTGTGTGTGTAGCAGGAGAGGCAGTCGTGCATGGGGAATGTTGTGTATATATATGAGGGAACCTGGCATGGGGCAGGCTGGAGTGTGTGTGAGTGAGAGAGAGAGAGAGACTTGTGCTTGGGAGGAGCCCTCTGTCTCTGCACTGAGGCATCAGTTCTTGAAGGGCTCCCATGCTGCAGAAGTTAGTAGGTTTTTAATTCTATTTTAAATAGAAATTGCAATGCTACCTTAATTATGTAGTCACTACCAGTGTCTCCATTCTAAACACAAGTAAGCCGAGGCACAGGGATTTAAGTGGCTTGCTCAAAAGTCCCTTGGTGAGTCTATTACACACTCAAAAATAGAGCCCAGGAGTCTCGACTCTGTCCTCACTTCTTATCCCTCCTGTCCCCTTTCTGCTTCTAAAATAATTATTGTACTTTTAGAATAATAACAGACATTCTCAGTGATAACTACTTAAAGAATATACACAGTGTAATTTACATACACACTGGGCAGATATGGCTTTTGGCTTTTTTTCTCCTCCTCCAGTTACTGTTATGGGGTCATCTCAGGTCTTATAAATTGACATCATACCTGCTTTTTCAGTCTCAGAAATTATTGAAAATGTTGATTTTTCTTTTCTAGAGTCTTAGTGTCTCCTTGTTCTCTGATACTCTCACATTTAGTAGAATGCAGAAAACCAAGTTGATGTTGGCAAGGGATTGTCTCCTTGATTGTCTCCAGCTGTATAAATCTTTAATACAGTTGCCATGTAGGGAACATAAGAGGTTGACACCATGTTGTGCTTGCACGTAAAATGGTATTGGATTCTTGCTTTCTCTGATGGGATAATTTACTTTTCAAGTTTGTTTATTGTGTGCCTGAATCTTAGGCTCCATGAAAATATAACTCTCTTTCCCAAGTAGAGTGGCAATATGGAACAAGTTTGGTTTCCTTGTTAGCTCTCTGCATTTTTTTTTGTAATGTAGATTTTTCTCTGCAGAATTTCTCAAACCTCTCAGTGCCAGTCAAGTTGCTATTATCTTTATTGCATACATCAACTCTACTTATTTCAGGAAGGAGAAGTCTCAATATTTTTACACTAAAGGATAACCCATTTTATTCATTCTGCCCCATCTAAAAAAATCATTTTACCTTAAAGCATTAAAGGGGCTAAAGTTATGTCTCTTTTTGTACAAGTGTCCATCCTAATAGCTTTCAAGTCACAGAATTCCAGAAAAAGACCATTAAATCATCTAGTTCTTTTCCCTTTAAGCATAGGATTAATCTGTGTCATTGATCCTGATAAAGAAAATAATACATTTTTAGTGTTTTAGTAACGGAATGAATTTCAGTATTGGAATGTTGATTTGTTTAAACATTGAGCTTTTCATACAGAGATATCAAATTGTACAGGATCTTGCAAGATCTTACCGAATCCCACAAAGTACACTGCAGGCATCAACATTTTTTTTTAACTGTTTGAACTGGTTTTGCTGTTATTCTTGTGTCGTGGATAAACGGCATGACAGATCCACTTTGTAATGGAAAAACCTTCTTTATATTTTAACTGTTATACAGCCAGTGTTGAAATCATATCATTATGAGTAGAGAAGCATTGCTTAGTGGTCCAGTTTCTATGTTATATATTTATATATGTACAATGCTGATGCTTATTTTTAGAAATTGAATTCCAATAAAAGTGTAGCAAAGTCTTACTGATTAAATATCGGTATCTTCCCCTAATCTTTTCTGCATGGATCTGGGGCTATGCAATCTGGGAATGTTCATAAAGAACTTCTATACTGATTGTGTCTTCTGTTTCCTACTACCATCAGACAGAACTTGAAGATGAGAAAAATGTAGTGAAAGCTCAGCGTCGACAGGTGGAGAAGATGAAAACTGAATGCGATAAGCTGACAGAAGAGTTAACCCAGTATGAAGAGGAAAACACGAAACTTAGACGGAAATATGAGTTTGTGAAACAGGAACTGGAGGAAAAGGTAAACAGGCATCCTAATCTTATTGGGCATCTGATATATAAGGGCCAGAATCCATTCAATTTCACTATTCTATTTAGATGGTTTAGACTGCCAAATAATATATGTACGCTTTGGGAGAGCACTTGCAGCCATGCTACTTTAGGCTATGATTGTGTTAGATCAAATCAGGTAAATAAGGTTGCATGAGATAAGTACTTTCATAGCACACCTCCAAGAGAAGTGTTGGTGATTTCAATAGGGAACTGCCTTCCCTCAGTCAAAATTGTACCAATCCCTGGCTTGATTTTAGTGTGCACTATACAATGGTGCTAACAGTACTGTCTTTCAAATACACCTCTACCTGGATATAACACGGTCCTCGGTAGCCAAAAAATCTTGCCGTGTTATAGGTGAAACCGCATTATATCGAACTTGCTTTGACCTCGAGCATTTCCGTTATTAATAGTCACTTCCCTCCCCCTGACTGACCCCTCAGAACTCCCAACCCATCCAACTCCCCTCTCCCCTGCTCCCTGTCCCCGACCGTCCCTCAAGACCCTCTACCCCTTATCCAACCCCTTGACCCCGGCCCCGCACCCTTAACACGCTGCTCAGAGCAGCCTGTCAGAGCCAGACACGCTGATGCGCTGATCCACCGGAGTGTGCAGCCCCACCCCCCAGAGCACTGCTTTACTGCTTTCTATATGAATTTGTGTTATATCTGGTCCCATTATATTGGGGTAGAGGTGTATGTTAAAGTGAGTTCCTGATCATAAGTGGCCATCAAAGATGGCCTCCTGCAAGAGTAGAGATATCTGTCCTCGCATCCTCCCAGATTCTGATGTGGGTAACTAACAGCTCTGTGTCTAACTCTTCTATTGCTTTGAGTGGATAAATTATTCTTCTTCACTTTGTCCTTAAATCGTTGTGTAAAGCTAAGAAGTCCAGGGAAAGTTTAAAAGTTTTATAAATATAAAGTTATCTTAGCACAATAAAAGGAATTAAAAATAACTTGGTTAAAGTATTTTCATGCTTGACTATTTAAAGCATGGCAAATGGAATTTTGCCCAATTTTATAAGAAAAACTCACTTTTGAGTTCAGAAAGAAACATGAGGAATTTCAATTCAAAGGATAACTTTTTTGAAAATCTGTAAGTGTCTGAAAATGTGGACTTTGTAGTGGGAGTAACTTCTCAACCATAATGGTGATTTCACCAAATGGAAAAGGTTAGTATGGGGTAAAGGATGTGTTTTTAAGTGGTGGAGCATCAAGTATTTTTTTTCAAAATTACTAAAAACTGGTAGTTTAAAGAAACAAGAAATGATAGGCTAAGTCTTAATTGTATCTCTTAATGCCAATTCAGTGACGTGACTTCCACTATTTTAGAGAGACAAGGTGGGTGAGGTAATATCTTTTAGTGGATCAGCTTCTGTTGGTGAGAGAGACAAGCTTTCAAGCTTACACAGAGCTCTTCTTTGGGTCATTGGTTCAACACCCTTGTGGTTGTCTTGGCAAGATCTAAAGCTCATGAATATGCAGTCTGCTAATACACATGCATCAGAGTTGTAGTGAGCTTTGTCTTTTGGGGTGGAAAGTTCTCAGCACATCTTTAAAGTTAGAGTTTTAACTCTTTCTTTTACTGAGTTCATTTTCTGATTTCCCATTAGTTTCCTCAGGATTTAATAGAACATGAAATTATTCTTAAAATTAGTTCAAGTGCTTTCCAATATAAAGATCTTCAGCTCTTAAAATAATCTTTTCAGACTTAAGTGATTCTTAAAGGAAATCTTTAACTTAAATGGTCATCAAAAATTGTCTTTTCCTCTTAAAGCTTCTTGGAGAGGTGGTTCTTTTTTTCTTGAGTTTAATAAGGAGTTGCTTAAGCGTTGCAAGATAACTAATTCCCCAATTAATATAAATATTTCTATGCTCAAATGGCTTCTTACATTAGTAACCAGTTATAGCATCAAATAATCTTATTGTATTTGTACGTAAAGCTTTTCACTATTCACATAACAATGGTATCTGATAAACATCTCAAAAGAATCTCGTACCATCTTAAGCATTGGAGGGACAGCAAGGTTTTCACCTTTAAAAGGAAACATGAATTAGAATAGTGGTTCCCAAACTGGGGTTTGCAAACCCCTGGGGGTTCACGAAATGTTACAGGGGGTTCTCGGGAAAAAATTCCCTAATGGTGGACAGAGCTGTCCCTAGGGACTCTGGGCAGCATGGGGCCAGCAGCCCAGAGCTCCTGGACTTCCCAGAGCTAAGCAGATCAAAGCAAGCATATTTATCACGCCGAGGATATTTAAACTTCAAGACTTCTTATAAGAAATGGAAAGAGAGGTGGATATTTTTTGCTGTTTTTAAAATTAAATAGGTAGCTAGTATTGTTTTTAAAATTATTATGCAGAACAAGTTTAAACTTTATTGTAATGTGCGTTGTTTGCCTGGACTGCTCAAGACCTGAATGCTTGTGTAGGAGGAACTCTTTGAGTTGGCTTCTTAAATACCTTCATGATGTTTCACATCTGATACTCCTTGATGAAACGTAGGAACCTTGTCTTATAACAGGCTTGTTCAAAGTGAGACAAGCTATGAAAGTGAGATCTTGGAAGAGTGTTGCCATTTTCATAATGTAATAAAAATACTGTAATTATAAATAATTAATAATAAATAGTGTGTAATAAGCATGTCATAAAAACAAATTGTATATTTCCAAGATCACTGCTTTTATAATTTATACTCAGATAAAGGAGAAAATCCCTAGAAATATTCATTTTTAGGAGGGGGTTCGCGAGACTTGACATTTTAGTGAAAAGGGTTCACAGGTTGTTAAAGTTTCGGAACCACTGAATTAGAAGCAACAAAGGTCTTCTATAGAACGTTTCCAACCTTAAATATTCTCTTAACATTTGAAGATTATTGACTTCTTATGAAAGAAACAGTTCCATTAAGAATATTCCTAAAATTTTTTGAGGTTTAAACTAAGATTTTGCTCTATTAAGGGGGAAGAAGGCCCATTTTGATGATTTGTTTTATTTCTCTGAGAACACATCCTGATTTTTACTCCTCTTCAATAGAGAATAGCCTTAACGTTCTTTTTAAGTCAGGATTCTGTAAGATATTTATGTCTGTAAGGGGGAAAAAAAAAGCTGTTTTCTTGAGATAAGATCATCTCAATACAAAACAAGCTTGTTGTACAAGGGGAATAGCTTGATTTCTGATAAGACAATCTCATTGGTTTGTTTGCCTGTAGATCAAATGGTTTCTTGATTTACGACCCACTCTTTATAGCATTTACAAGTTATGATTAGAATCCTAGCAAACACTCTATACAAAGCATGAGTCACAATTACTAACAGTGATGTACACCTTTCAGAACATAGTATAAAAGAGAATAGCATAAAATGTTACAGCAAAATAGAAGTTATAAAGCTGTATTTCAGAGCCTGTGTAAACACTTGTGGACTTGTATTACTGAGGAGGTGGTATTTTCCTTAGCTTGAACATTTCATTTAATGACAGAACTCACAAAATTAGTTTTGGTTACTTATCTGATTCTCCAGACATCATGTGTATTTAGGTTGTAATATCTTCAGAGAAGGGATTTCCTACTACCTTGTTTGTATAGTGCCTAGGACTGTAGGGCCCCATTCTTGGTTGGTCCTTATACGCTATCATAAGAAGATAAAAATAATGTATATGAAAGTAATTGCAGGTATCTCCTAAAATTCAGTAAGATGGAGGCAAGTTTGTAATAATCTAAATAAGAATAAATTACAATTTTATTAACAATTTTTGCAACAGCATTTAGATTTACACCTACATTAATGTGTAGACTTTTGTGTTCAGTTTAGCAAACTGGAGTTGATATTTCTGAGTCAGAAAAGGCTTCAAGTTATGCTAAAGAAACTTATCTTGAATCACTTTTGGCCTTCTTTTATTTTTGTATCTTTCATTTGAGGTTTTGGCTCTGTATCATGTCCCACATTTGAGCTGTAGAAGGTTAAAGGTGTACTGAAGGTTCAAGTATTAATGGCAAAAATCTGAAGAGGACATAGCAGTCTTTAAAAATAAGGCTTCAATTCTGCAATGCACTGAAGTATGTGCTTAAGTACATGAAGAGTCCATTTTGACCATGTCACCCCTCCTTTTGCATCCCTCCACTGGGTCCTTGTTCTCTAGCATATCAAACTTAAGCTACCTGACTTCACTTTCAAGGCCCTTCATGATGTATCCACACCCCACTTATTATCTCCCATTCAGCATCAAAAAGTCAACTCCAATCTCCAGTCAGCCCTTGATGCCAGCTGACCACTTGCTAAATTTTCAAACACGCACCTTCAGGCTTTCTCCCATATTGCCCTCCCTCATGCTTGGGAGGAGCTCTCTGTAAACCTCCATAAAACAAATTCCTCCTTGTCCTCCTGATTACTCCTTAAAACTCTTGTTTGTCAAGAAAACTAAAAAAAACTTGACAATGGTTAGATTGCTGGTGTGATAAGACCACAGACTATTCTGATGACCAGTGTTGTCTCCTTGTTTCCTTGCACTTTCCCATCTGCCTGTCTGAATCTATCTGTTATCTTATATTTAGATTGTAAGATCTTCGGAATGGGGACTTTTTTTTCTATCTTTTTCATAAGTTTTTTTTACAGTGCCTAATATAATGGTGTCCAGGACCAAGACTGAGGCCCCTAAGCATTATCCTAATACACATAATAAAAGTCAGTGTTAGTTTCCAGTAAGAAAGAACTGAGTGGGATCAGGGTGGCACCATCCTTTATACCATTGCATAGCAGCATGACGCAGCAAAGGGAAGATGTGCCATCATGGTAGATACGGTTAAGAGAGAAATTTTCAATACTGGTGCACTGGGTGCATACATACCTAAAGTAGGATGTATGTGAGCAACACATCTCAAAGAACAACAATTACAGAGCAAGGATAGTAACTATTTTTTTCATGCAATTGTGCAAAACAATAAAGGTGAGCAAGAAAATATGATCAAATTGATTTTTTTCTGAATTAAATGTTTTTCATTTTCCCAAATAAAATTGATAGCTTTTTATTTTTTGGACTGACAAGGTTTTATTTCATTAAAATATTGTATAAAGTTTTCCTGATCAAGGAAGTAAGGATTCGTAATTCTGGGCAATATTACGAAGCATAATATGAGCTAGTCCTGTGAAAGTGTTCTTGATTCAGCTCTTTTGATCTGCCTGAATTCTGACCTGCTGCATCCCCATTTGATCCAGTTTTAGGCTACACAATGTATGTCTCCAGTTAAACACCTGCAGCGGGCCCATGTCAGCAGACTCAGGCTCGCAGGGCTCAGGCTGTGGGACTATAAAACTGCATATAGACATCCAGGCTTGGGCTGGAGCCCAGGCTCTGAGACCTCTCCCCACCTCACGAGGTTCCAGAGCTCTACACTACAATATTATAGCCCTACAGACTGAGCCTGACTCAGATGACACAGGCCAGCCTTGGGTGTTTAATAACAATGTAGACATAGCCACACAGTTCTGCCAATGAAACTGAATCCTAACTTGCAAAGGTGAAAAGAAAAGGAGTACTTGTGGCACCTTAGAGACTAACAAATTTATTAGAGCATAAGCTTTCGTGAGCTACAGCTCACTTCATCGGATGCATTTGGTGGAAAAAACAGAGGAGAGATTTATATACACACACACAGAGAACATGAAACAATGGGTTTATCATACACACTGTAAGGAGAGTGATCACTTAAGATAAGCCATCACCAACAGCAGGGGGGGAAAGGAGGAAAACCTTTCATGGTGACAAGCAGGTAGGCTAATTCCAGCAGTTAACAAGAATATCAGAGGGACAGTGGGGGGTGGGAGGGAGAAATACCACGGGGAAATAGTTTTACTTTGTGTAATGACTCATCCATTCCCAGTCTCTATTCAGCCTAAGTTAATTGTATCCAGTTTGCAAATTAATTCCAATCAGCAGTCTCTCGTTGGAGTCTGTTTTTGAAGCTTTTTTGTTGAAGTATAGCCACTCTTAGGTCTGTGATCGAGTGACCAGAGAGATTGAAGTGTTCTCCAACTGGTTTTTGAATGTCATAATTCTTGACGTCTGATTTGTGTCCATTCATTCTTTTACGTAGAGACTGTCCAGTTTGGCCAATGTACATGGCAGAGGGGCATTGCTGGCACATGATGGCATATATCACATTGGTAGATGCGCAGGTGAACGAGCCTCTGATAGTGTGGCTGATGTGATTAGGCCCTATGATGGTATCCCCTGAATAGATATGTGGACAGAGTTGGCAACGGGCTTTGTTGCAAGGATAGGTTCCTGGGTTAGTGGTTCTGTTGTGTGGTGTGTGGTTGCTGGTGAGTATTTGCTTCAGATTGGGGGGCTGTCTGTAAGCAAGGACTGGTCTGTCTCCCAGATCTGTGAGAGTGATGGCTCGTCCTTCAGGATAGGTTGTAGATCCTTGATGATGCGTTGGAGAGGTTTTAGTTGGGGGCTGAAGGTGATGGCTAGTGGCGTTCTGTTGTTTTCTTTGTTGGGCCTGTCCTGTAGTAGGTGACTTCTGGGTACTCTTCTGGCTCTGTCAATCTGTTTCTTCACTTCAGCAGGTGGGTATTGTAGTTGTAGGAATGCATGATAGAGATCTTGTAGGTGTTTGTCTCTGTCTGAGGGGTTGGAGCAAATGCGGTTATATCGTAGCGCTTGGCTGTAGACAATGGATCGAGTGGTATGATCTGGATGAAAGCTAGAGGCATGTAGGTAGGAATAGCGGTCAGTAGGTTTCCGATATAGGGTGGTGTTTATGTGACCATCGCTTATTAGCACCTTAGTGTCCAGGAAGTGGATCTCTTGTGTGGACTGGTCCAGGCTGAGGTTGATGGTGGGATGGAAATTGTTGAAATCATGGTGGAATTCCTCAAGAGCTTCTTTTCCATGGGTCCAGATGATGAAGATGTCATCAAT
This sequence comes from Dermochelys coriacea, assembly GCF_009764565.3. Lineage (NCBI taxonomy): Eukaryota > Metazoa > Chordata > Testudines > Dermochelyidae > Dermochelys > Dermochelys coriacea. The sequence goes on along the minus strand of NC_050073.1, from coordinate 90,436,572 downwards.
GTAGCACAAGTAGAGTAGGGGCATTAGGGGACGAGAGCTGAGGAAGCGTTGTTCTAAGTCAGCCATAAAAATGTTGGCATACTGTGGGGCCATGCGGGTACCCATCGCAGTGCCGCTGATTTGAAGGTATACATTGTCACCAAATGTGAAATAGTTATGGGTCAGGACAAAGTCACAAGAGGATATTTAAATTTCATTGCTGGGTTCTATATCAAGAGCTGAAGATTAGAATCCGGGCATGTTGAGAGATTGATATGGAGAGAACTATTAGTCCTGCACATCTTTGTTACTGATCATCATTTTATGATGATGACATTCAAAAAATAGCTTGTTCTCTAGTCTCTGAAAAGATGTTAGGGTGCTGTAGACTTTTTCAGAAGTTTCTTATAGACTACTATGACTTGAAGACACTGTGAGAGGCAAGGCAGGTGAGGTAATATCTGTTATTAGCCCAATGTCTGTTGATGAGAGAGACAACCTTTCGAGCTTACACAGAACTCTTCAAGTTTTTTTGACAAGCTCTGTGTAAGTTTGAAAGGTTGTTTCTCATCAGCAGAAGTTGGTTCAATAAAAGATATTACCTCACCTGCCTTATATCTTTAATATCCTGCGACCAACACAGCTACAACAGTACTGCATTGAAGACACAGTGTTAGTTTCTATCAATTTACACTTCAACAACAAATGACCACTCATCCTTGGCTGTCTTTAAAGTGTTTTGAGTGTCCTTGGCTGTCTTTAAAAATGTAGCACATAAGTAATAGACTTCCTCAACTGCTTCAGAGCACAATACACCAACCATAGAAAAAATATACAAAACATAAACCCTCAACCAAACACCCATCCTAGTTAGGTCGCACTACCCAGGCTCACTGGTTTCCCAGTTTTCATGAGCCAGGAAGAAAAGATGGGCCTTGAAGTGCTCCCTGAATCTAATTAACTTTGGCTGTTATGGGCCAAAGGATGGAAGGAATTCTCAAGGTTTGAGGACCTAACAGAGAATGTTATGCCAGAGTTACCAGCAGAAGCCCAGCTCAGGCTCCTCTGTGGAGTGCAAACATATCAGTATCTCATAGGGGGCATGGTGATCTCTGAGGTAAGTAAAGCCCTAAATGGCCTGTGACCGAAGTTAAACACAACCAGGAAACCAGTAGATAGCCAGTGTAGCTCAAGGATCACAGGTGTCGTGTGCTCAAAACAAAAACTAAAACACTGCTTGAAGAAACGACGTTTAACAGACATAGCCAAATTTTACACTAGCTTCAGTTTCTGGGTGGACATAAGATTAAATCCATAAACTGACTTCCTGGATTCTGTGTGGTTGTGTACAACTTTTTTTCTCCTCAAAGAATCTGATTGTTTTCTCTTTTGGTGTGTCTGAATGATATTGAATGGAAAGCAGGACATATTTATCTCCCTGTTCTGCGGTTTCTCTGTTGAACTGGCATTGTAAATCCAGAAGTACTCCTGACCACCGTCAACAATAGGTTAATGTTTAGTTTGTATACTATTAAATATTCACATGCTTTTGGACTGTTTTAACATTTTATCACCATTCTTTTGTAAGTCGATAAAGTTTTTTCTGTACCTTCCAGAGTTCTTTTTCAAACACACGATTGTCAGTCTTCAGCTTCTGAAGTCTTTTATTATGTTGTCTTCTGATTTCTTCATTTTGGCTTCCAATTTCCTCTTCACACCATCATGGCTTTTAATGTATTCTTCAGCACACAAGTATATTCCAATCAATGCTGTTGGTATACCATGAGAGAGATTTCTCTCCTTGTTCTTATTCCAGGACACTGTATCTTCAAAGAGAGATTTCGTTGCACAGATGGTGATTGAATTTATCTTGAACAGTGCCAAGTACTTTGTCAGAACTTAAATTAATATTATGTTCTAATGGCAAAATTGTGAATGGAAGACTTTGTTCCTCATTTTTATGACATAAAAGTTAATCTCATATATTAAGATTCACAAAAAGTTAAAAGGAAATAAAGTAGCATCCCACAGGAAATTACTTAGGATTTCAAATAGTCTCCAGCCCATTATGCAACTAAAATGATGCTAAAACCATTGGCTTACAAGTCTCATGTCTTATTGTTTCATGCGAGTAACTTTCAAATCTTGTTATGGCAAGGTTTGTTTGGACTGCAAATGTTAATGACAGGCACAACTTTGTTTGCCACATGGACATAATTAAGAAAGAAAGAAAGAAAAAGAAAACATGAGAACTCCAGATTGACCTTTACCAACCCAAAAGATTTCCCAGGGGAAAAAAGTTGATTTTTATCCTTACTGCTGTGTTCTTTGGATCAAATCTGACCAGCTGTTCAGGATTGCTAATCCTTTTACAATGTTAAAAAAATATCAGTGTGTCAAATGTCCTTTTCTGTGTACAGGACATTCACTTCACTACAGAATCACAATCGAGTTAACTGTGATCAAGAGTTGTCTAACTCTCGTTAGATGAATTTTACCATAGTCTAGTCAAAACTGTAGGAACGATAAAAAAGTTCACTAGCAAAAAGGAAGGAAGGAAAATAAATGAACCATTGACCCCCCCACCCACCCACCCACCCAACAAGTACATGAAAGCCAAGGTCTTTGGGTTTTTTTCCTTTGGGCTGGACTGTACTACTTGCCTCTTTCACACAGTACCGTACAGACAAAACAGCGTGTAAAAGCAATGAGCAAATGTTACCACAAATGTATTTGTCTGGAATCAATTTTAGGTCATCTTTTCCATCCCACATTGGCTTCTACTAAAATTGTTTAACATTGTCCAATATGTGATAATTACAAATCTCTAAGCCTCCATTTTGAGTAAGGCTGATAAATGCCATAGAATTCCTCTGTCTTAATTCAGGCTCTCACACACATCTTTATAGACAATGTGATACAGGAGGGCCAGGGAGCGGTAGGAGAGGGAAAATATATAAATCCTAGGCTAATTAAGGCGTGGTTCCCTGTAGACTAGGGAGGGTTGCTACAAGTTAATTGGAGCAACTGTAGTCAATTAAGGCCCTGCCAGGAACCTAATAAAAAAAAACCCTGCTTCAGGCAGACAGGAGGAGGCCCCGTCAGGGAAACGGCAAGGTAGTACGGACCAGTGGAGACCCAGAGATGGCCCCCAGCATGAACAGAAGCACCCCAAGGGAAGGAGGGGAGACCGATCCAATAGAATCAGGCCAGATCGGTCCTACACATGAGTGTTTTGGGTAGGACCAAACCTATGACCCATTGTATGGGAATGTGAAGGAGGAGGTAGTAGAGGTAAATGGCGTGCCAGTAAAAGGAAAAACCAGAGGCCCAGGGCCATACTATATAATCAAACAGGATCTGTGTTGTACAGGGTAGTGCCAATAGGGGGCAGGTAGTAGAACAGCTCTTGGTGCCTCGGAAGCACACAAGGGCTGTATTAGAGTTAGCTCACAGTCATTTGTTCGGGGGACATTTAGGAGCAGATAAGACCCTAGGTAGAGTCCTAAGGAGGTTCTACTGGCCGGGGGTATGGGCAGAAGTCCAGCACTATTGCACCTCCTGCCCAGAGTGCCAGCTGCATAGCCCCCAACCTCAGTTCAGGGCCCCGTTGGTACCCTTGCCTGTAATTGAATTCCCCTTTGAAAGGATACCGGGGGGGGGAGGGACCTTTTTTAGTGATAATCAAGGTGGGCCATTTCCAGCAGCTAACAAGAACATGTGAAGAACAGTGGGGCGGCAGGGGAATAAACATGGAGAAATAGTTATACTTTGTGTAAACATACAAGCATACTTGTCATCCTGGACTAGGCTACATGGTACCCCAAAGCCATTCCTCTAAGAAACCCCTTGTCCAAGGTAATTGCAAAAGAACTAGTCCAGGTTTTTGCTAGGGTAAGCATGCCTAAGGAGATCCTGACAGACCAAGGGACTCCCTTCATGTTGAGAGTAATGAAAGACTTATGTACTCTGCTCCGTATCCATGCCTTGCGGACCTTGGTCTATCATCCCCAAAGAAATGGTCTGGTTGAGCGATTTAACCACACGCTCAAGAGCATAATCCTAAAGGTGGTGACCCAAGACGGAAAAGACTGGGATGCCCTCCTGCCATATCTGATGTTTGCGAAACAAGAGGTTCCACAGGCAGCTACTGGATTCTTCCCCTTCGAGCTACTATATGGACGCCACCCACATGGCATATTAGACATTGGAAAGGAGGAATAGGAGGAACAACCCAACCCAGGGAAGAATGTCATTGCACACGTGGCTCAGATGAGAGAACAAATAGCCCAAGTGACCCCCATACTACGAAAGCATTTGGAGAAAGCACAACAGGCCCAGCGAACCTATTGCAACCGCTGGGCAAAAACACGGAAATTTCAACCAGGATAATGGGTTCTGATGCTGGTAGCAGCAACAGAACGCAAGCTCCTGGCCAGCAGGTGTGGACCGTATGAGATCGTGGAAGCCATTGGGAAGGTGAATTATAAGGTGAAGCAGCCAGAGTGCCGAAGGCCAGAGCAGATCTACCACGTCAACTTACTGAAACCATGGCTCGATCGGAAGACGTGCCTGGCTGTCCTGCCGGCTCCACTACCAGCAGATGGCCCACAAGGGCAGGTAAGTCTATCTCCCGAATTAGCCCCAGAACAACGAACAGAGGTCGTTGAGATAATCCAGAGGAACCAAGACATGTTCTCCACAAAACCAGGCTGTACAACGCTGATCCAGCACCACATCATCACCTGTCGTGGAGCAAGGGTGACAATAAAATTATATCGCATGCCAGAGGCAAAAAGAGAAGAAACTAGGGCAGAAGTAAGGAAGATGCTGGAATTTGGGATGATTGAGGAATCCCACAGCCAGTGGTCCAGCCCTATTGTCTTGGTCCCGAAGCCTAACGGCACCCTGAGGTTTTGTAATGACTTCTGGAAGTTAAATGAGGTATCCTAATTTGATGCCTACCCAATACCACGTATCGATGAGCTGGTGGATCAGTTAGGCAAGGCCCGATTCTTGACCACCTTGGACTTGACACCTACTGGCAGATCCCCGTCGCTGAGGACACCAAGGAAAAAAATGCTTTGTGTACACCCGACAGTCTCTTCCAATATACCATCCTCCCTTTTGAGCTCCATGGGGCCCCTGCGACTTTCCAACCATTGATGGACAGATTACTTTGACCCCATGCCAAGTATGCTGCTGCCTATTTAGACAATGTGGTAATCCATAGCCCTGACTGGGAGACGCACCTGGGGAACATGGAAGTGGTACTAGATGCTCTAAGACATGCTGGCCTCACCACTAACCTATCCAAATGTGCAATAGGGCTAGCTGAGGCCAGATACCTTGGGTATGTAGTCGGAAGGGGCCTGGTGAAACCCCAATGTAACAAAGTGGAGGCAATACAAGAATGGCCCAGCTGGATTCACAAGAAGCAAGTCAGAGTGTTCTTAGGGATAGTGAGGTACTATTGCTGGTTCATCCCTCACTTTGCCATGAGGGCAGTGCCTCTGACAGACCTGATAAGAGCTTGGGGCCCGGAGACAGTTAAGTGCACCAAGGTGGCGGAAGAAGCTTTCACAGATCTAAGGATGGCCCTTTGCAGTCATCCAGTGCTCATAGCCACAGATTTCAAGAAAGAATTAATCCTACAAACAGACGCCTCAGAGGTAGGACTTGGGTCCGTCCTTTCACAGATGGCGGGGGATGAGAAGCACCCTATCCTTTACCTCAGTCAGAAGCTCCTGCCCAGGGAGCAACATATATCAGAGTAGAAAAGGAATGCCGAGCGGTTAAATGGGCCATGGAGATTTTACAGTACTATCTACTTGGGCAGCGGTTCACTCTTGTGACGGACCACGCCTCACTCCAATGGATGCACACAAACAAGGAGAGGAAGGCTCTAGTCACTCGTGCATATCTCTACAATCTTTCTACTTCCGGATACAGCATAAAACCGGAAGCCAACACGGCAACGTGGATGGCCTGTCACAACACCCCTGTCTCTCGCCCAAGTAGCCCAACCCCGTGGTGTTGAGGGCGGGGGAGGTATGTGATACAGCAGGGCCAGGGAGTAGTGGGAGAGTAGTAGAGGGGAAATATGTAAGCCCTAGGCTAATTAAAGCTTGGTTCCCTATAGACTAGAGAGGGTTGCTACAGGTTAATTGGAGCACCTGTAGTCAATTAAGGCCCAGCCAGGAACCTAATAAAAACCCCTGCTTCAGGCAGACAGGATGTGCGAGGAAGGAGAGAGGAATGGAGTTTGGAGTTGTGTTGCTGACAATTGAAAGACCAGAGAACCGGAGGAAGGAAGACCCTGCTCTAGCAGGGCAGGGAAACTCCCTTCTCCAGTGTCAAGGACCAAGGGTAACCCTGCCAAGTGGAAGAGGGTAAGAAACCTACAGTGGTTGAGAGGGGCTGGGACTCAGAGTGAGGAGCAAACCCAGACCCCTTCCCTGCTTCCCTCCTCTACCACCTTCCCGGGCCACTAGCGGGGCCCTTGGTGCCCCAATAGCAGGGGCAAGGGGTGGTGTCCTAGACCTCCGCCAAGAAAAGCGTGGGATCCACCATACCAACATTGGCCATTTTTCCACAACAAATAAATAATCTTTTTTAAAGAACTGCATATTGTCATTATTGATTTGTGGAGTTATTGGAGAAGCTTTCATTTTCCCATGTAGTCCTTCACTTTACTTTCATTTGCTTGAATATGCTGTAGCATTAGTTTTGAGTTCTCATTTCTGAAGCTGATTCTTGGACTCTTAACATCTCATTGTGGACAATTTTCCGTTCAGCTCATGTGTCTAATACGTATCTCTTTATTAATATATTATACATATTTAAGAACATGTGTGGGGGGAATCTAGATTATTTCTAGATTGCTGCATTCTACAGTTTTTGTCCTCATTAGACTGTCATTTTACTTTATAAAATAATGTTTTTACATTTTTCAAACCATTAATAAATCTCATGAATTCTAGACAAAATTTACATAGTCGCCGGGCAGAGTCAGCCATGGAGGCAGCATCACTTTTCCCCACAATGAATATAAACAAGTCTAAATACCAAACACAACTATCTGATGCACACCTTGCTGCAATTCTGAAGGTTTCAACTGTGTTCAGTCACTGAGGCCAAACATCAACAAACTGACAGAACTGAAGCGTTACTAGGTATCTGGCAAAACACTAAAAACTCTCTGGCAGGCGAAGAATTGTATAAAGTTGTATGGCAGTTTTATTATTTCTAAGAAATTTGAAATAAAAAATACAATATAAATGTTTTCTTTTCTGAACACCATCTTCAGTGACATTATTGGCCCACTCGGAGAATTTGAGGACTGGCACTGGTCCTAAGGTAAATTTTATAGAGTTTATAGACCCCTGGTCTAATGTATCCATTTTCCCTGTCGGAATAGTATCTCTGTGCCTGAATTCTGTGCATAAAGGACAGTGTGGAAGAAGTAATGGAAATGTCAGTGGGAGAGAGTTAAAGGAAGTGGTTAGGTGTGAGCTGTAGGCAGAGTGAGGGGCAGGTAGTAGAGAGAAAGTAGAGCAGAGATGTAATCTAGAGCAGAGCTACACAGTGCCTTGAGAATGGGAACCAATATCTTAAACATGATATGGAAGGAAAAAGGGGAGTCAATGGAGGGCTTGAAAAGGAGGCAAGAGAGGTAACAGGTTCGCAGTGAGTTTGCAGAAGACTTCCATGGATTTTGGACAGACTATAGAGAAGCAAGGTGGGAACTGGGGTGGTTTGAAGAGGGGAAGATTGAAGTAATCTAGTCTAGAATAGAGGTAACCAGATAAAAGTTACTGCTATTAACTAGCAAAATGTAAAGTTTATTTGATATGTGAATTTTTTGTTTAGAAATTGCTATGCAACAGAAATCAGTGGGTATAAATGAGAACAGTTAATATTTTCATTTGGTAAATAGATTTAAAGTAATTATGAAAACTTCAGCTCAGGTCTTAAATCATGCCATCAAAAATTAATGAATCCATACATTTATCTTAAATTTGCATTTAGCTTTGAAATGTGAATACATATCTCCAACAGATTCTTGCCAGTACATATGCCATTCTTGCTTTTCACTAGTAGTTCTTCTTTGGACATACAGTCCCACCAAACTATGTCTCAGCAAAAAGGGGGTACACATCAACGGAGTGGGGAGGAAGGAGTGGGAAGAAGGGAGGAACAAAGAACCCTTTTTATGTTTGTGAATGCTCATGAAATTAAAGTATGGCAAAATCGGCTAGAGTCCAGGCACTGTACAGGCTAGTACTCTGTAGGATTCTCCAAATATCTTTGCCAATTTGCATCAGTCTTGGTTTGCATTCTTCTTTCTATTTCAGACCTGGGCCTCTCCTGATCACAGACTGCTGACATTGATTCAATTTGTGCGCTTTTTTTGTGTGGACAATTATTTGTACCACCAAATAGACTTTCACTTGCAACTTGAAGCAGGATTTCAAGCCATGTTTTCAGAAGCAAAACTGGTGTACTGATGTAGGAAAAATAGGGTGTTGTTTTAAGTTTTTAAAATGATAGGATGGGTTCAGAAATTATTTTTAATTATTCCACCTTTTTCTTCTTCATAAGTTACTTTGTGTTGAAGTTTTGAGAGATACACTGAACTGATTTATCTTTTATAAATTTATTAAAAGATTAAGCAAGCTGTTGTAAAACAAATAAATGAAATATGTTACTAGCTAACTTATAGTTTTTCTAACCTAATGTACAAAGATGCAAGTCAAATCAAGGTTATAATCGAAATATAATCAAAAAGGCAATGGTTCAATTTATCTGGCTTACCAGTTACTACAATAAGTAATTAAATAAATTACTATGAACTAGTTAAGGAAAACAGTTGTCTTAACATTGTACAAGAAGGTTAAGAGGAGAAGCTTTGATTTAAGCAATTTAGCTAAGAGTCTGTTAAAGACCGAGGCTATTCGTTGCCTTGGTTTTAAGGAAGTACAGCTCTTAAAATGATTTCCTGATAACTTCTTCCTTTTGGCTGCTTCCTTCCATTAAGCTTCACTATTCACAAAAATCACATCAAGCTTTTCTTTATCTAGTCTATTTCCCCATCTTTCTTGCAGTCTGACACAGATATAAAATAATTTCCAGAGTCCCATGCTTATACCTATTTTAGAATGACACTAGTTTAACACAGATGTGTCTTACTATTTAGATAACAGACTTAGGGTTTTAGTGTCTATGCAGAACAGTTAGTAACACACACACACACACACACACACACACACACACACACACACAGAGGCATTGGAGTGATTTGAGCATCCTTGAATTGCTCTACAGAAGGATTTTCATGCCTTCTTCTTTTCCAAAGTATTTAGCTCTTGTGATTGGTCTTAGTTTGGAACTAAGTTAATGTTTATTGGTATTTCTATTGATGATAGAATGAACTTGTAGCTTTTTGTATCAAAGGAGGAGTCTGGTTTTTTCTCTCTCAGTTGTAGACTTCAGGCTCTGTTGAGCTGATGGTGAGAACCTTTCACCTCTTCTTCTTTCAAGGGCTGGTCTCAGAAAAAGACATTAGGATACGATTCAGGATACGATTCAGGTGTGGTCAGTGTTGTGAGAGAGCCCCTGCCACTTTCTGGATGGTGAAGGTGTTTTGTAGATGTCGGTGTCCCCTTATGCTGCCTCAGAGGACACCTGCACGTCTTCAAAGGCCAAAAAAGGGTTACAGTCTTGTAGTCATTGGGTAAGGAATGGTGTCCCAGCCTCTGTTTGTCAGAGGATGGAGATGGATGGCAGGAGAGAGATCACTTGATCATTACCTGTTAGGTTCACTCCCTCTGAGGCACCTGACGTTGGCCACTGTCAGTAGACAGGATACTGGGCTGGGTGGACCTTTGGTCTGACCCAGTATGGCCATTCTTATGTTCTTATGGGGGCAGAGTCTAGGGCAAGCGAGTAACCTCACCCTATAATAAACTTTTATCTCCAAGCCAGAAAGCTGCTTCTAATATCCTTTTAATACTATATTTCATTAAACATTTGGCCAAGCAAAGTTAATCCGCTCTACATCCAAATATGGCCAATATTCCCTAAGTTGATGTAAATATCTCCCCGTTCTTTGGACTTCCTCTCAAACAAACTAAGTAGTTTTGATCCTTTGTATCCTTTACCTGTTGTCATTGTTGATTATACTTTTCTTTTGAAGTGGGATTTCCTTGTGCTGCACTGAAATATGTGAAATGTGATTGTGTCCCACTGCTGCCCACGGTTTTTACAAAAAATAAATGTGTATTTCCTAATAACATTTCACTGGAAAAAGTCAAAGTAAATTAAAAAATGTGTGCAATTTAACGTAGATCCATGGTCTGATTCTGCTTCATTGAAATCTGCAATGAAGTTGACTTCACTTGGAAAAGAATTTGGCTTATATTTTAAAACATCAATCACCTAGAAAAATTTGACTTGAACTGGATTTCATAGCATGCTGTTTAACAGGCTAAAATGTTGTTGTTATAGCCCATCATGTTCTCTAATAATTATTTTCTTATGAGCAAATCAAAAATTGCACCCTATGCATTCATAGCTATTATGTGAACTGTATGACAGAGTAATCATTTTGGTTTTTTAAATAACACTGTAATTAGGTTTAAGGGAAAAATAATTCTGCCTCTTTTTAATAATTTTTAAGCTCTCATAGCCTCTTCCATCAGTATAAAAATTGTGCTCTGAGCTAAGCTCTCATGTGACTGGGAGGAGGCACTTCTCAAGTGGAAGATGTCACCAGTTGAAAACGTACCTTGGTAATTAAGCATAAAATGATGTTTTAAGTGATTGTGATTTTCTTTCTTTGGTTCTAATTCAACAGACTTTGAGTTTAGTTCACTGCCTGAGTTCTGTTGTCTTGTACGGTAGAAAGTTTGCTGTGAAACTTGGGGATTGTGGCTGTGACAGCTGCTGGGGGGAAAAAAAACCTTCCCAAAAAACAATATAAAACAAAAAAACCCACCCCCACCTTCTTATATTGGAGGTGGGAGCTGTTCTGATGCTGCCCAGATAGTGGATGAGAATTAAGGAGAGAGCAAAGCCAAGGTATCTAGAAGATGTACTGGTTCAGCACACTCCTAGAAGCAGCCACCAAAAAGAATCTTAGCTATAAATTAATGTTGCCCTTATTTTGGTGGAACCTTGGCCAGTGGTGGAGACTGTGCTGCCACCTATTCGTCCCCTGGGTTGAACTGCCATTTTGGCACAACTTCCCCTTGTGAGTGCAGAGAATGCAAATTGCACTTCGTGCACCTACAGGGTTGACTCAAACCTACAAGCTTACTACTTTTACTTAAAAATCAGTGTAAATGGCAATACTTGTAAGTGCAAGTATATTTTCTACAGAAAACAATTAGATCATACACTCTGAGTTTGCATTCAATCTTTTGGGTAAGAATGGTGCAAACATCTGTCCCTTCTACTTCAGTATCATGCCTAAAACCTAATCTGGAGAGACCAGGATTGCATTCTAGGGATAATGGGGTTGTTGAGTTTTCATACTCATTGAGTTCTTGGACTCTATTGGGACCGCCAACAGAGTACCAACTGTAAAGACTATGCTTTTTGTGATGTAGACACTTAACCTCTTATACTGCAACTCACAGCACACTGGCCATTGAACAATCATTGGATAACTCTTGGTTGCTACATACAAGTTAAAGCTACATTTTAAGTTGCTGCATAACAAGTTAAAAAAAAAAACTTAGAAAAGATAGAGGCCTGATGAAATACACTCAAGGAGGTGACTGAGGAGGTATTTGAGCCATTAGCTATTATCTTTGAAAAGTCATGGAAGACTGGAGAGATTCCAGAGGAATGGAAAAGGGCAAATATAGTGCTGATCTGTAAAAAGGGAAATAAGGACAACCTGAGAAATTACAGTCAGTCATCTTAACTTCAATACCCGGAAAGGTAATGGAGCAAATAATTAAGTAATCAATTTGCAAATACCTAGAAGATAATAAGGTGATAAGTAACAGTCAGCATGGATTTGTCAAGAAAAAATAGTGTCAAACCAACCTAGTAGCTTTCTTTGATAGGGTAACAAGTGGTAGATGTGGTATATCTTGACTTTAGTAATACTTTTGATACTATCTTGCATGACCGTCTCATAAACAAACTTGGGAAATACAACCTAGATGGAGCTACTATAACGTAGGTGCATTACTGGTTGGAAAACTGTTCTCAGAGAGTAGTTATCAGTGGTTCACAGTCAAGCTACAGGGGCATGTCAAGTGGGGTCCCACAGTGATCCAGTTCTGTTCAATTTCTTCATCAACGAAGTAGGTAATGGCATAGAGAGTAAGTACATTTATAAAGTTTGCAGATGATACCAAGCTGGGAGGGGTTGCAAATGCTGTGGAGGATAGGATTAAAATTCAAAATGATCTGGAGAAATGGTCTGAAGAAAATAGGATGAAATTCAATACAGACAAATGCAAAGTACTGCGCTTAGGAAGGAACAATCAGTTGCACTCATACAAATGAGAAATGACTGCCTAGGAAGGAGTACTGTGTGAAGGGATCTGGGGGACATAGTGGGTCACAAGCTAAATATGAGTCTATAGTGTAATACTATTGCAAACAAAGCAAACACATCCCAGAATGATATTAGCAGAAATGTTATAAGGAAGACATGAGAAGTAATTCTTACACTCTACTCCAGACAATCTAAAATTAGTGTACTTCCCTCCTTGCTTGCTGGCGTTGATCCTACTGGGAAAGGGTTACGTGCCTTCTGGTTAAACATTGAGGCAGTTGCTTACCCCAACTAGAGATAAGGCTGTGTGTGCAAGTGGCTTTCCAGAGAAAGAAGGTTTCAGAGTAGCAGCCGTGTTAGTCTGTATTCGCAAAAAGAAAAGGAATACTTGTGGCACCTTAGAGACTAACAAATTTATTTGAGCATAAGCTTTCGTGAGCTACAGCTCACTTCATTGGATGCATTCGGTGGAAAATACAGTGGGGAGATTTATATATACACACAGAGAACATGAAACAATGGGTTTTATCATACACACTGTAAGGAGAGTGATCACTTAAGATGAGCTATTACCAGCAGGAAGTGGGGGGAGGAAGGAGGAAAACCTTCTATGGTGATAATCAAGGTGGGCCATTTCCAGCAGTTAACAAGAACATGCGAGGAACAGTGGGGTTGGGGTGGGGGGCAGAAATAACATGGGGAAATAGTTTTACTTTGTGTAATGACCCATCCACTCCCAGTCTCTATTCAAGCCTAAGTTAATTGTATCCAGTTTGGAAATTAATTCCAATTCAGCAGTCTCTCATTGGAGTCTGTTTTTGAAGTTTTTTTTGTTGAAGGATAGCCACTCTCAGAGAAAGAAGACTAAGGCAGTGGACTGAGCAATCAAGCCTGGACAGAATGTTTGGGCTAGATTTTGTTTCATTTTGGGTTCCTTATGACTAGAGCGAAAGACCAAGAAGGGTGTCAGTTGTGACCAACTGCAGTTCTGTGGATTACTTCCCTATTTTAGTCTTCCAGTATATCCTTTCCTCCCCCACTTCTTGTCTTTTAAATTGTCTCTAAATTGTCGTTATTATGTTTCATGTTAATGGGACTCAGAGAGCCCAGCTGGGAAGATCCAATTGCAGGATCATACCTTAGTTAACACGATCCCATACCTCACTATCAGTGCTTTGCTTTTTATTTTGGTCTCATTCCAACCAAGAGAAAGAGTCTGTTCAAAATCTTATACCTTAGGACTCCAGTGAGACTCGGAACAGGTATATAGATCTGCCTAAGGAGATACCTTTGGAGGATTGGGGTTTATTTTATTAATTTTGGACCATTGTTCTTTCTTCGATATTTTAAATCCCATCTACTTGATTTTTTGGGGAAAAGTATATTTAAACCTGGTCTGATTTTTTTAAAGTAATATCTTTTGTTCATCTGTTTTATATTATCTGTCTCCCCATTCCCACCAGACAAGAGTCAGTGAGTTCAATATGGATAAGTAATTGCAACATTACCAAACCATTGACTTTGTGAAGGCTTCTTCCAGAGACTTTTCAAAAGGATTTGTCCATGAATTTCCTGCTTTATGTGGGCTTTTGGGAAATTGGACTGGTGGTGAGGCACTGGGGCCCAGTGTGTCCTGCTGGGTCCTAGTGCAGGATAGCTAGGGGGACAAAAAGAGGAAAGGGAGAGCTAGAATGCCCTCTGTTATTATATCATTGTCTTTTCTTTATAACTGGCTCTCATTTTAATAAGATTATTATGCTGTCATGCTTAAAAATGAGATAACATTTGTACAGCCACTATGACATCTCTTTTATCAGCACTGAGTCATTTGAAAAGGAAGTATATTATTTTTCCTTGATACTGTAATGTGATAAATATCCTGCTGCACATGCACAGTAGCCGCTTACATTTTAGTAGCGCCATTTATCCAGAAGTCGTCCCAAAGTGGTATTCCATAAAATATGGGAATTATTTCATCCAGCACTGAAATGCAGTCTATGCGTGGAGAAGCACAAGACACCTGTTTAACACTAAACAGCATCACAGCAAGAAGTGTAAAGCACTGTATCCAGTTGAAACTGCAGGAGAAATTAAATATGTAAAATACAAGGGCACCAGAGGTAACATTTCTACTTTCACACAAAAAAATAAAAATGCCATAAGATCTCTTTAATGACCATGCATGGTTAGGTTGTTGGATTCGTTGATTACATAGCTAATGTGCATAGGGTGTTTCAAAGGTGGAAAATACTAATATAAGTGCTACATATTATTTCATATCTCACCTTGAAAGACTGTGGCTTGAACAACTATACAATGTATCCTGACACCTGACTAGGGCATTGATTCAGTACAGGTAAGAGTATCATTTTCTGAATCACCCAAAACATTTACTGCAACTAATAGTTCCTCCCCTCCCACATGGCTGGAGTTCTCTGAAAGTGTTTGTATAGGAGGAAAAGGGTGATTTATTAATAGTAACACTCTTGATATTGACAATTATAAATCCAGATAAGATGATGCAATTAATATTGCTGGTATCTGTGTACTGGATCCTCTCTACTCTGCATTTGGAAAAGAACTCCACAGCTAATATTAACTGTCATCATAATACATCTTCAGAAATGTGATGTGCAAATACATAAAGTAAAGCACCTTTTTTCTTTTTCTTTAGCGAAAGCCATTTTTTTCTATAATTCTTGAAGAAATATTTATTAATTTTCTACCTTTTCTCCATCTGAGTGTAAATTTCAGTGTAAAGGGTTATGGCATATATATACATAAATAGCTTGGTTATTTTTGAAGGTGAGGATGAGATGATAGAAATCTCTGAACAACTTCGTCCTTTTCCCTTCATGCATATCCCAGTTAACCATGACTACTTCCTTCCCCTTTAGTCCCTGAAGATATTAGAAGATGGGGAACTGCTGGCTGCTTGATCAAAAAACAAATAAAGGAAATGTAAAGCAAAATTTAAAATTAAGGAGTCATTTCTTTAAACAGGTTGGATTTTTGGAGTGTAGTATGATGTTCCATATTCACTCTATATTGAGGTGGCAGAGGGTACTGATATTATAAAGCTAAATAATGCAACCCTAATACCTGCATTCGTAGTAACATAGATCATAACAGTACCATCAGCACTCCTGGTAGTATGTAATACACAAAGACTAGTAACTGCATAGTAAAATCCTTGTGATGATTTTGATTTAAAGTAGCTGCTGTTTGTTTAATTTGGGTATTTCTCTATTACAAAAAGCCAGGCTTCTCTGCGGGACACCTGTCAAATTTGTTAGCTTATCTTAATTTCATAAAACTGTTGTCTTTTTTTAAATGAGCAATTCTGAAAGTATAATGTGTAGTGTAATACATGAACAGTGTGTGTGTGTGTGTGTGTGTATGTATGTATTGCATAGTACATATAAGTACTGTATATATATGTGGATATTCTGTTTAGAGGTTGCCTGAGATTACGGGAATCCCTGTTAAAAATACTGTGTGAACAACTCCCTTTGCTTCCTCTCATGGGTTTGGCTGAAATTGAATTGGCAGTAGCTGGTATTTTTCTGGATTGGGTGCAAGAAAATACCAATTTATCGGTCATAATAATTTGCCACATTTTGTATGCTCACTTGACTGAGAAGGTTTAGTGAGCTTTATATGCTCAAAGTGCATATTGAAAGGCAGATTTGCTATGGTCTGTTAACAGAAATGTGTTTTAGCATGAAAGTATTTTTCCCCATTTTTTCTAATTATTTGGTTAAATTATTTCAAATCTCCCATCTAATATGGCAATAACTTGCCAAGAACATAGGTCATTAAGGCAAGCTGCCTTTATTTGTTGAAAATCTTCACGTTTCCTGCCTGTTTACTATAAAAGTTACCCTTTTATGTTTTTTTTTATAAAGTTCTGAGAGCTATCTGGGGAAATGTCCCTTTGGATTCTGAAAGCACAATCTTTTTTTTTTTAAAAAAAAAAGATTCTGGAGTTATATTAATTTAATAGTAAATCTTTTTTTATTGTTATTTCATTCTTTTGCCCCAGGATAAACAGATAAGCAGTGAAGAAGATCATTTGAGGAGGATGGAGGAGTACAGATTACAGTGCAGGGATCAGCTGCGTTGTCTAGAGACAGAACAAGAATCCATTCTCACCATGATAGGAAGTGAAATTGATGCAGCTTGTGAAATCCTTTCCCGGGACTCTGTGGAGAAATTCAAAGTAATTATTAGTTTTCAGTCTGCTTTAGATTTTTAGTTTGCTACCTAATGGGTAACTGTAATGGAATTTTTATGCATGACTGCTTGTATTCACATATTTGCTACAGATAGTTTCTTAAGTAAAAGATTTCAAATATGACAGGTGACACTATTTAAAAAAATATGGTATTAAGTGTATTATGGAGTTTTGGAGTGACACATGTTGCTATGTATCTTATAAAGAAATAACATAAGCCCCCTCCTGTGCATCACCAGAAGTTATTTTCAGTTGCCAGTCTTTTTCTTCATAAATAATGGTTTCCAATTATTAGTGGTTGATGTGAAATGACCTCCCTGGTAGCAAACTGCATCACATTGGTTCATTGTTTGACACTGAACATTAACTTTCTTATTGTTTTGCTTGGAAATGATGATCAAATCTTAAAATTGTGGGTCATATCAGTAATTCATATTGTGTCCTGTCTCTCTCATATGACAAGTGGTTAAGAGAGAAAGTGTCAGTATATTTCAACCCCTAAGGTATTTATTTATAGACCTCAGCATGCTGCTCTAGCAAATAATGAAGATAATCTTTGGTAAAAAATCTATAGTTTCTGAACAAAGATTCAGAAACTCAGTTTAATAAAGTATTCTTTCTTAGATTCAAACTAATTTTTTATTTTAAAAATTCTGTTTGTTTAATAAGATTGGTAGTACAACGGAAAAAATGTCTTGTTTGTTCTTGTGAACAATGTGTTTCAATTTTAAAAGTCATTATATATTTTCTAATATTACAAAAATGGAGAATGTTATACTTTATATGCTTTATACTTTAACACACATTCTTTTATCACTAAACACTGCATGGTTTTTGAAGAGTGTAAATGTTGCTACTGCTGTAATGTACTATCTTAAAAAAGGGAAAATAGACATTTTTTCAACATGGAAATTTCTCTGAATATTTTAAAGATATTCAGACTCTGGAGTAATGAACTGAGTGTGACATCCTGGCAGACAGACATCGATCTGTTTAAATGTTTCACCACATAATAAAGCGCAAATTTCCTAACTTTCCTCCTTTTCTGAACTCCCAAGTTTTGATTTCTAAAATCTACTGGACAGCACAGATGGAATTATTGTTTAAATTTACATGGTTCCTAGAAATTACAGTTAACTTGGAATTTAAAAGTAATGCCAAAGTATGAAGGTTTTGTTTTCATTTTAAAATAAAAGTTTGCATGTCAGCTTCTCCTTACTCATCCAGTTTTATCAAACCCCTTAAGTTGCATGCCATTGGCAAGCTTAAAACATATTTGAGCCACTTAACCACTAGCCCATGAAGGGGACATCATTTTTATTACAGCAAAATAATTTCTTGCTCTCTTCCCATATTGATACTTGGTAGAGGTATTGTATGGAGGCAGTGCAGTTGGCCCTGGGAGGACTAGGGAAAACGTGGCTCTCATTGGATTTCAGTGATGCTTTTCTCCCCAGCACTATGGGTTTTGTCAAGGGCTTTAGAAAGGTTTAACTCAAGTCCTTTTCTTCTACGAGTATCACTGCAATCTTGTTGTCTTGTGAGAGTTTAAGAGGAAGATAATGGTGCTATTGGAGGAAGCTAGAGAATCTCTAGTCTTCATCCACTGAATTCTCCTGAAAGCAAAAATCTGACCAGATTTGCTAGTTATCCCAAAGTGGAGTTTTAACTTAAAGAATTCTAGATAAACTGTTGGGATTTTTTTTTCAACCAGTCTTTTGCTGCCACATGAACTCCCCTCTGCTTCCTCTGCAAAAACCCCCCCCAAAACCCTTAAGTATTTTGGCTTTCTCAATATACAAACCAGTACAAGAGGTCCTGCTTGTGATCCTTTCATTTTGGCATCAGTAGTAGAACCCACTTAATAGACTTCTTACAAAAAAAAAATCTTGATTTGCACAAAAGAAGCCCCAAAAAGGCATACAGTAATGAATACCAGATAAAACTATCCCAGTCCAAGAAGTATTGTAAATTAAACAATAAATACCGCCATACCACTTTGAGATGGAAAAGAGCATGATATATAAGGCATGATACAGATTTGTTCTCTACAAAAGAGGATATATCAGATGTTAAATGGACTTAACTAGACTTCCATTAAAAATACAGATCTGTGCAAAACACAGATTTTTTTCTACTTCTTTAAAAAGAAGTAATGAAAAACAACCCCCTAAAAGGAATAGATGTATTTAATAAAAAATGTAGAATTAGGTATAATAATTCCTTTTTAACAAATTTTAATTTGTGGTGTAGTAGGCTTTAAAAGGGATTGGTGGAAGAGAGGCCTGGGAGACTACCTGATGTATGATTTGCTAATGAAATACCCAGTACAAATTTATCTTCTGTCTTAATTAGTAATTTTATTACCTTAATAAACTAGAAGGGATATGTAAGAACTTGAAATCATCAATCTCAAATACCTGAAGTAAGTATGGTATCTTCTTATAGCTGGAATAGAAGATACCATCATCACAATGGAATAGCAAATATTGAGGTTTTTATTGGTGCCCACTGTACATTTCTCTCACTCTTTGATAAAGCGAGAAATGTGTAATTAAATAAAGCAGTCAAAATCTCATGTTCTATTCCAGAAGAAAAGCCAAATTGGTAACAATGAAATCACAAGTAAGAATAGCCTGTACTACTACTGTGCTACACAATGTGGTGCCATTCAGTCTGGAGGAAATGAGGTTGGATGACGCTGAACCTAGTTTTTTAAAAAACAGAGAAACAAACAAGTGAAGGACATAAATCCACACCATGTAGAGGTCAAACATAGGAGTTTATTACGTACAGCACTGACGCTTATTAGGCTCAGAGACACTGTCAATCAATATTTTCCATGGGCAGGGAAAGTGATGGGGTAGGCAGTCCCACACCCCTGGATAGGTTTAGCTGCAAGACCTGATAGCACAGTAGCCAATGATCAAGAGGCTACATAATGACTCTGCCCATGGTCTCAAGTTAACAAATTAACATTTAACATTTAATTAGTACTTTAATAAATGTATTAGTATAGAATATATGTTAGATTCAATTTGGGGTCCATAGGAATGAAGTAGATCCTTTGATTGTCCAACAGATACATATCTAGGGGTAAAAGCAAAGAAACAGGGAAAGTATATGGCAATAAAGATTGTTTTTCAAGTTGCTTATTTGTGTTTTAAGGCAGGCATTGGTTCCTGGGGAAGGGAGGTGGGAAGAGGTCATATCTTATACTGACATGCTTGAACCTTTCATAAACTCAAGGATGGATGTGTGGGAAGAACATCTCCCTACAGAAGAAACAGAACAGAAACAGGGCTTCTTTGTTCTATTTGCAACTTTGAATAAGACACAATTATTGCCCCCAAAATCTGGCGTTTTGCTGACCAGGCATATCTTAACAAAAACAAGGTTATCTTTGGTTATTCTGCTTTCTCTTAGCTAATCACTATTTGCTAGGCCTCTGACCTTGACCAAACTCTTGACTTTGGGTCTGTACACAAATCCATATACCAGGTTATTACATCAGCAATGGATTTTAACCCTTCAACAAGCATTTTAACATGTAATTCATATCAATAGTTGTAAATTGCATTTCCCTGTAAATTAAACATAATTTTCACAAAGGGGCACCCAGAATATATATCTTAGACTCATAAACTCATAGTATTAAGATCAGAAGGGACCATTATGATCCTCTAGTCTGACCACAATGCAGGCCATAGAATCTCACCCACCCACTCGCTCCTGCAATAAACCTCTCACTATGTCTGAGCTATTGAAGTCCTCAGATCATGGTTTAAAGACTTCAAGGTGCAGAGAATCCTCCAGCAAGTGACCTGTGCCTCATGCTACAGAGAGAGGCAAAAAAACCCCCAGGGCCTCTTCCAATCTGCCTTGGAGGAGAATTCCTTCCCGACTCCAAATATGCATTGTTGTTGGTACAGTAAACTACAATCTAATAATAAAACATTTAAGCATTTTGAGGATGTTCTAATCACATAGTGTTGTAGTGATCATATGGATAAAGCAGGAAAAATAACAAATTACTATGTACCAAATAACTGTTGACCTGAGTTGCATTTTAAACAAGAATTATACTGATGACACTGCATTCCTTATCCTTTAATGTGACCGATATAAAATTAACAGCTCTTTAAAATATTTAGGAATAAACCTTCCAATACTGATCTTTAGTCATGATTTTTTGAATTAATATACTCATTTTGTTCAGTAAATAATAAAAAATTTCCCTCTGTGTTTAAATTTTTTTTCCAGGCAATATCACTTACAGCTGGATTAAAGAATGACCCTCATCGCTGGTTAGCAGAAACAAAGGTAATTTCATCTGTTGGATATTATTGGATAAAATAATATTAAGCTGGTTTTGGTCACTAAAAATGGTATTTGAAAATTGCAGTTAAAAAGGGGTTGAGGGAGAGAGAAAAAGAAAAATTTAAATACCTGCAACATTTCTCTGATAGGTATATTGATATTTCCAGCATGGTGACTGGCCTTTCAAGCCAATAGATGGTAAAGATTTTTTCAGCTGAAGGTCTTTGGCTATCTCTTGCTGAGTAGCAGTAGGGGATTTCCAGTGTGAAGTGTCACCATATTTCTGAAGGGTATCAGATTTTAGCCTTTTTATTGGCCCTTTTATTGGCAGTTATGGTACTTAACATCAATAAGCAATAGATATTTGTAGAGCCAAATTTACAGCATTTCTCCCTTTATTGCGCTCACTAAATTTGAGCACACCCAAATTCTGAGCACCCAGCAAAACAAATGCATTTGTGGATGAAATGATGGAAGCCTGCTGAAAATATGACCCTTTGGTCCTGGATTGCCTTTTCTCTTTTATCAATTCTTTTGGAGTAAAACAAGGTAAATTTATAGTCCACAGGCATGCTTCTTTCTATAGGGTTATAAGAAAAGCCAAGACATGTTTTTTTGTTTTAAGCAGTTTTGGTTTATATCTAAACGCTTTTAGACTGGATTCTTGAAAAATGTGCTATTTTTCCTTTTACCCTTCTTCTAAAGCCTTTGACCACATAATGTGAGTACACACATACTTGGAAATTTCTCATGAGCCTGACAATCCTGGCATGTGAGCATACTGTAAGCTTTCATTTCTGTGCCTCAGCTTAATGGTTCAAAGAGATGACTGGTAACTTCTAACCCTTGCTTTTTACTTTGCAAGCCCTGTAAGCAGTCTTATCCAGTATCTTTTAATAGGATTAAGCTTCTCATGATTAAAAATAGCTTTTATACTGCATGAAACAAACCTTTTCCTCTGCAGTGTAAAAGGGTCATGGCAAGGGAAGAAAAGTTGACCAATTGACTGAGGAGAAGTTGCATCTGTTTGCTAGCAAGGTGACTTGAGGTTATAGATGGGCTAGCATGTAATACACATAGATCAAGAGTGAATATCACTATAAATAACAGAGATAAGATTTTGAATCAGAGGACAAGAACTGTGTAGGAAACAGTCTACTATTCAGATAGGTGCCGCTGACATCTAAGGCAGTATTAGAAGGACCTTCCAAAGGGCATTTAGTAATTGTTTTCATAAATCTGCCAAATGAGTTTCTTTACTTATTGGTAGAGGAGACCTGAAATGAAGGGAATAGAAATACTGCAGTTCTATAGATTTGCACCTTGTATATAAAAGATTATATTTCTGGGCTGAATCTCTGATCACGTGGAATCACTTCAATTCTACTTCCAGGTCACTGCAATTGCTGATGAATATTGTAAAGATGGGGACTTTGGTTGCTAACATTTCTGAAATCCAAATTTTGTGTTTCCTGGTTGTTCTTTGAATGATTCCATATATGCATTCCACTCTTAGTGTCAGTGCACCCAGTGCATAGCTGTCAGAAACTTTTTCCCTCAGCGGTATCTGTTGGGTGGTGTGTAGTTAGTTATAAAGGGAAGAACTACCTTTAGCCCCCCTCAGTTCCTTCTTACCACCCCTAATGGTCATTGGAACTCTGTTTTCTACCAGAACTGTTATTTCTCTCAACCTTTTTGAATATAGTGTATAGTGTTAGTCTAGTCTTAGTAATGTTATGAAAGTAAGTTTTAACAGTATTACAGATTTTTTTTTTTAAAGTTTTTTTGACTTCTTGTTTTCCCTGTTCAGGGTTTTTTCTACGTATGACACTGAGGTATGCCCTGGTCATCAGATTTCAAGCCATGTGTTTCTGGCTCCAGGCCTATGCCCATGAGTGACCTGCACAACAGCTGCCTAAAGTGCTTGGGAGAAGCACATGTGAGGAACTGGTGCTAGGCTTGCAGGGAGTTCAAACCTAGGGTGAAGAAGGATAAGGAGGCTAGGCTGAAATTCCTGCTGATGAAGGCTGTGGTCAGGCCACTGTTGGCACTGTCCAGGTCTGACTCGGTGCTGAGTGCTGCAGTTTCAGAAAGCGGTGCACCTCCACCTTTAGCAGGATCCTGGCACTGTTCTCCCTTGCTCACACCGAGGAAGAAATACAAAGCTTCAACAGAGGCACTGGCCAGGGGAAAGTCTCCACCCTCTAAGTTTGTTAAGAGGGTCAAGGAGGAGTCAATAGAGTGCACCTGAAACCTCAGCATCCTCCTCCAACTTGGTGCTTAAATCAGCACAGTCAGCTCTGGCTCCACAAGGAGGACTGTTGAGTGCTGTGTTGGAAGCAGCACCACCAACTTTCTCAGCACCGCAACAAGAGACCATCTATGTGCCACCTACCTAGAGGCATTTGCAGCAGTAAGAAACCCGTTCTGCCTCTCAGTGCTTTTGACTCCTTCCTTACAGGAGTCTAGTCCCTTGGCACCACTGCCACTTTTGCCAGCAATTCAACCTCTGGTACCCCAGTTGCCTTCTTCCCAGATAAGCCCCAAGGGGAAGTGGGCTCTGATGGTGTTGCTCCATCCACCAGTAGGTCCTCGGCACTGTTCCCTGACACTGACTGGATCAACCGCACCATGGTCAAAGGAAGGGAATTCTCATTGTATAACTCAGAGGGGGATTTAATATATCACAGTGCTGAAGCAGGACATGCCGGTCTCTGCAGAGATCCTTTCTTTCCACCTACTGCTGTGACCCTTGAATGGGACCTGACAGTTGGACCCTGCCCTGGTTCAGTGGCCATTTTGGAACTCTTGAGGGTGTCCCCCAGCTTCCAGACCTTCCCAACACTGTGCATACTCAGTGCACTCCTCTAGAAAGGCTGAGTCTACACACAGAGTAGCTCTGTTTCAAGAGGCCAGCATCAAGACTGGTATCAAGCATTAAGAGGAGGTTCCAGATGGAGAGCAACAGCTTGTAGACGAGATTCTATCCCCCTTGGTCTTGGCTTCCTCTTCAGATGAGGACATTTGATCTGGCACAACTTCTCCTCCTCCTGATGATTTTAAGGTTTGTCAGGAGTTATTGAAAAGAGTTGTTGCAGGCTTAGGTGCACATGTTGAAGAGGTCAGGGTGCCCTCGAGTTGTCCTTTTATCATCGGTGGGGCCCTCCACAGTATCTCTGTCAATTAACAAGGTGATTTTAGAGCCAATAAAGGCTTTGGGGGCAGAGTCTATCCTCTTTGCCTTGAACCTCTAAAAAAGTGGAAAGAAAGTACTATGTACCCTCCCAAGGGTTTGAGTATATTCACCCACCTTTGGGCTCATTAGTTGTCACAGCAGCTAATGAGAGAGAATGACAGGGATACCAGGCTGCCACCTCCAAATCAAAAGATGACAGAAGGCTGGACTTGTTTGGCAGAAAGATTCATTCAACAGGGTGTTTGGAGCTGCATATTGCTAACTAACAAGCTTTGTTGGGACTTCGTTTGTGCAAATTTGTGAGGTTCCATGCAAAAGTTAAAGGAGCTTCTTCCGGAGAACGCTAGGCAGGAGTTCTCTTCCTTGGTCAGTGAGGCCAGACTGATCATGGGAACTTCACTGCAGGTGAGGCTGGACGCAGCAGACTCTGCATGTAGAACATGGCCTCTGCAGTGGCCATGTATAGATCATCCTGGTTGCAGTTTTCTGGTCTTCACTATGAAGTCCAGACTAATATCCAGGACTTGCCATTTGAGGTTTCCTTCACTATCCTTGGACCAGATGGCCCATTCCACTCCTCTTCCGCAGGACCTATCAAAAAAGAGTGTAGGTGTATGCCTTCCTCTCTTGCTGTTTTGGCACTCGGCCCCTCAAGACACCCAGGAATCACAAAACAGGTATTTTTATGAGCCAGTTGAGGTTGACATACCAGTCTCCATCTTTCCAGGCCTGAACCCTGTCTCTCCTACTTCTGCAGTGCTCGGTCCTGGATTACTTGGGACAAGTGGATCTTGAGCATGGTGGAAGTGGGAGATATTCTGTAGTTTGCTTCTACTGCTCCCTCCCACCATCCCTCCCTTTCCCTCTTCAGGGACCATTTTCATGAAAAACTCCTTATCCAGGGAGCCATAGAGGAGGTTGCATGTGGTATCAGAGGGAAGGAGTTTTATTCCCCATATTTCCTAATCCCCAAAATGAAGGGGATCTCAGGTCAATTTTAGACTTGTCATCTCAACAATTCTTAAAAAGGATAAAGTTTCGCATGTTCACCCTAGCTTCTATTATCCCTTCCCTGGATCCCAGGGGCTGGTTGCTGCCCTCAATTTAAAAAATCCCTACTTCCTTGGGGCAATCATTCAAGCTCATAGGAAGTACCTCTGATTTCTGGTAAATCAAAATCATTAGTTCATCATACTACCTTTCAGCCTGTCCGCAGCTCCCAGGGTCTCTTATAAAAGTCATGGCGGTAGTAGCTGCATTCCTCTGAAGATCAGGAGTGCAGATTTACCCCTACCTTGTCAAAATCCAGTCCAAACTGCAAGTGCAGAGCAGAGTTGCCCCTAGCCAGTCAACATTCAATCCTCTGGAGCTGTTAATCAACCCAGAAAAAGTATGCCCTCAAGTACAAGACCCCATTTCATTGTGGGATCTAAACTTAATATTGTCAAGACATATGGGTCCCCCATTTGAATCATTGACTACTGCTCACTGTTGCATTTATCAATGAAGTTGGCCTTTTTGGTGGCTATTAGCTTGGCCAGAAGAGTAAGGGAGCTGTGGGCATTAATATCAGGATCTCCACATACAATCTTTTTTAAGGACAAGATTTACCTACATCCTCATCTGAAGTTCTTCCCAAGGGTCGCTTCCTCTTTCCACATCTACCAGTCAAATTATTTGCCTGTATTCTACCAGAACCACATATGACCAGGGAAGAAGAGCATTTGCATGGCTTGAACATCAGAAGAACCTTGGTGCTTTACCTGAATAGAACTAGACACTTTTGTAAATCCTCACAGCGATTCATAGCTGTGACAGGCAGAGTAAGAGGTCAATCAGTCTCCACCAGAGAATTTCTTCATGGATAGCATCCTGCATACACATGTGCTATGACTTGGGTAATGTTGCTCCACCTGACAGAATCATAGCTCGTTTATTGAGGTCACAGTTATCTTGGCAGCCTTTCTGGCACAAGTTTCAACTGCAGACGTTTGTAGAGCAGTACCCTGGTCTTTGGTCCACATGTTTGCCTCTCACTATGCTGTGACTCAAGACTCCAGAGATGATGCTAGAGTGGGACAAATTATTCTCCAATCTCTATTGAAGTAGGCTCCGACCCTACCTCCTGTCTGAAAGTTTGTGAGTCACCAAGATTTGAACGCACATGTGCAATCACTTGAAGAAAAAAATATTTACTAACCTGTTCCATAACTGTTGTTCTTTGAGAAGTGTTCCCATGTCTATTCCACAACCCGCTCTCCTGCCCCTCTGTATCAGAGTTACGACAAGAAGGGAGGGGCTAAGGATGGCTCTGCTCTTTATACCTGTATGAGGACAACAGGGAGAGCTCGAGCCATACAACAGGTACTGTCTAGTGAAAAAGTTTCTGATGGCTGTGCACTGGACGCACCAACACCAAGAGTGGAGTGGACATGTGCAATGCATATCAAAGAACAACAGTTTTGGAACAGATTAGTAACCATTTTTTTCATTGCTAGCTGAGGAGAAAATAGATAAAAATTGTTTTGGTTCGGGGGGGGTGTAAATGTTTGAGTGACAGAGTAACAATTCAATAATTGAGGTTACATTAAGATTTTCCCTTAGAACAGGACTAAAAATCGACTTTGTTTCCTACTGCAGTGGTTGAATTTAGACTCCACATTTGGCACAGTAATTCTTCATCGGACAATTGAATTTTCCATGCAATTGTTTTCATGTTTTTTTAACTAACTTTTGCAGAGGCCCTGTTTTAAAATGTTCCCTTTTTGAAATTTAGTTTTGTTTTCCTCATGTATCATTAGGTTTCTGAAGCTCAATAGTCCCCATAAACCCTTCTCCCACAGACATACTAATAACTTCTCAGACATAGATTGCTTTTTGAACTTTTAAAATGAAATGCACAGTTTATTTCCCTTATTTGTCATAACCTAGCCGATCTTCCCTTCCTGACTACAGGTGTGTTGATGAGAAACAACAAATTTCAAATATATTAGGAAAGTTTATTTTAATTTTTCATTGAAACTTTGTTTTAATGGATGTTTTCTAACTATTTCTCTCCCCAGTTGTGGTCTGTACATACATCTGATAAGGTCTGTTCATACCTCTGGGCAGCAGAGGTATATGGGGGTAGATTCTGGGGGAGGTGGTAGTGCTCTGGAGATGCATGTGGGGTGAGTAGAAATGTTGAAGATAGAGCAGGGAGTGGTGGGGAGCTGGAGAGAAATGTACTTGGATCCACATGTGTTTCAGAAGGGCGTTTGGAAGAAAAGGGATTTAACAGAGGTGTTTGGGACATGTGTGAGAGAGAAGCTTTTGCATCAGGAGTGATATATGTGGGTGTATATAGGGGTCATGGGCTGGGCAGATGAGGTTCAGTGTCCCTATGCTGCAGCCTTGGCACTTGTTCAGGGCTCTTCTTGCTACTGCTGCTCTAGCTCCCTGGTGCCCCAAAGCAGCATCACTGAGGAGATCTCTTCAAGCACTGATGCCTTGCTTGAAGAGACTCTGCGTCCTCTGGCACTGCTACTTTGGATCTCTGGAGCACCGGGAAAACAAGAGTCTCACAGCCAAAATCCTGTATTCCTAGTTAAACCCCAATTTGGTCCCTCAATAACCCCAATTACTCAAGTGAACTGAAGTGCAAGTGGTTAAAATATATTCAAGTCCTGGGCTTTTTTTATTTTTAAAGTGGTTGACACCTTAAATATTTAGCTGTTAGCATAAAAGCTGGTTGTTTTTAATGCTTTAAAAGTCATCTTTCAGATTACATCTTAGTTCTGAAATGATATTTTTGCTAACTGCAAAAGGGATTTCTGCTTTATCTGTTCAGTTTTTTTAAACTGTGTGTATATATATATATATATATGTATGTATTATGTACAGCATTCTGTAAACCCTCACACATTTTCACTTTACTAATATGCAAATCTGATGATACTCTCACAAAACCCAGCAGTCTCATCCCATTTCACAGCAAAGATTGTAATGGAATCTTAGCCACTGCAGCATCAGGGACTCAGGTATGGGGACATATCTCTTGACTGCAGTCAAGGGAGGGGTAGATGGGAAATGATTTTGTGGTTCATGTGGCTGACACTGAAGGTAATGCGGTTAGAGCTGCAGGTGTTGGAGTTAGTTTTCACAGTCCTGCTATAATCATGACATTGTCATCTTTGTATAGGCTGTGCCTGAAATTGGTGATTTTTGGCTCATTCAATGGAGAGGCTCAAATTCAATTTTTAATTGTGACCTGAGGCTGGAGTATGAATTCTGGACATGTTATCCTCAATCCCCATGTATGAGGACAGAATCAAACTAGTCTTTAGGTACTGAATGAAGTACTGCAGTACTTACAATTTTAAATTATTTGTTCTGCATCCTGTTGTCACATTCACTATCATTCAAGATGGAATCTACTCCCCTTTAGAATCATCACTTTTTCTGTCCTATGTTTCTCTTCCTTCCCCATCTTCTTTCTGTTTCTTCCCTTCTTCTTTAATTCTTGGAATTTGAGTGTAGAAATGGTTTTGTTCAGGTTTAACTCTTAAAAACTCAGCTCTTAATTGGAGTGGAGACTGTGGGAATAGGCCTTTTTTATTATTATTATTGTAGCTATTGTAGTTTAATCCATATACTTTAATGGATTCTTTGTGAGGCAGATTGGGAGTAAATATTTTTTCACTGGACAATGCATTATGTGGTTTTCAATTAAATGCTTTTTTCACCCAAAGCTATAGGCTGACACACGTACATGGAGGTGAAATGGCTTCCAACCTCAAACTATGAGTGGTGAAATGGTGACTTGAAACTATTACAGTCACCCCAAGCCTACCTCTCCATTTGTGGTGTCCAGACCCTGGTGTGTAACTGGTAGATCATAGGTCCACTCTTAGTATTTTGAGTTGCATAAATTTTAAAATAATAGATTTCTTGTTAGATACTTGAACTCGTCCATGGCAATGATGTGGGTCCTGTACCGATCTGTGGTACATTGCACCATCTTGAGCTTAGTAAAAGCACAAGACTTATTGGAACTTGCAATCTCCATACACCCCAATTTAATACAAAGATTTAATTTTTTTTAAAATGTACTGGAAGATATAGAAGGCTTCAGGCCAAAGCTGTATTTGTGAGTTCAATAGCTCATGTGTTCCTTCTATTGTTTATGGGACAACCAAACCATCTGAATTTGGGTCAGTTTAGAGCTGGGCATTTTTTGCTTAGAAGCTCTGGTTTCAACGTTAGAGCCAGATTTTGTCAGGGCATTTTGTGTAGGTACCCTTCCCAAAAATAAACGCCTCTGCGATAGAAATATGGGGCAGAAGTCACGCATCCCATTCGTTGTTTCTCTTAATTTTGTTCAGAGAATATTTTGGAAGTTGAGAGAGACTTAAGCAAGGTGAATGAACAACATGATGGTAATTGAAATTTAATGTCAATAAATGCAAAGTAATGGAAATTGGAGGGGAAAATTAAATGGCTTATTCACATTACAGATGCACATCTCAGTGAAGTCCTCTGCCTGGTGCAACTGCAGTCAAAAAAGCAAAAAAGATGCTAGGTTTCATAAGGAATGAGGAATATGGGAATAATATAAGGCCCTTAGATAAATTAGTGGCATGACCTCATCTTGCATATAGTGTGCAGTACGGTTATCCCATCTCAAAAGGATATTGCAGGACGAGAGGGAGTTCAGGAAAGTGTGACAAGAATGATTAAGTACCTGGAAAAGAACTGAAGAGAAATTGAAAAGATTGGGATTATTTTCCTTAGGAAATAATAGAGGACATGATAAAAATGGATAAAATAATGAATGATATGGAGAAGGTAGATGGAGAAACTTCAGCTCACCCTGTCTCGTAACTCAAGAACAAAGACATTTAATGAGTGAATGGTGGTAAATTCATAACTCATAAAAGGAAATACTTTTTCACGAAATATGTAACTAACCTGTGGAATTATCTGCCACAGGAAGACATTTAGGCCATTAACATAATAAAATTCAAAAAGGGATTAGACATTTATATGGATAACAAGATTATTGAAAGTTGTTATAATTAATGATAAAAATGTTGTGGAAGAGCTATTAAACTTCATGCTTCAGGGGATAATCCAGTCTCTAACTGCTAGAGATCAGGAGACCTTATGTGGGAGGCAGATTTTCCCACGTTTACCTATAGCTTGTTTCTTACCCCTTCCTCTGAAGCATGGCCATGTTGCTGGCCATTGTCAGATAGAGGTTCCTGGACTAGATAGCTCTTGGGTTTGATCCACTGTGGCAGTGCCTATGTTCCTCTGCAAACCAAGTGTTGCAGGAATCATGCCATCGCATTCCAGGGTGGGGCCTGTTCACCAGGCTGCCTGTATGCCCTCTGAACCAGCAATGGCCAGTAGACTCTCAGCCTGCAGGCTTATTCTTCTGGAAAAAATAATCTACATGTTTGGCTTGAGCATGCAGTTGCTGCCAACCAAAATATATGTGCACATTTTGAGTCCATTTGCATGTTAAGTCAGAATTTGTCCTTTAATATATTTTTAATATTTCTTTTTAAACTTGTATAGCAATAGCTGTTTTAAATCAGTAAGGTGATTCCAAATGTTCTTGTTTGTTCAGTATAGAATTTAAGTCCTAGTATTTTTATTAGAATGCTCTCTCCTTTTAGTGTTATATAAATTTGTTCTTCTCTAGACTAAACTTCAATGGATGTGTGAAGAGGTGAAAGAGAGAGAAAGCAAGGAAAGGAAGCTGCGGCGCCACCTATTGCAGAGTCGAGAGCATCTTAAGCACTTGACACTGAGCACGGAGTGTGAGCGTCAATCTCTCTTCGAACAAATAAAAAAGCAAGAACATATCCTGGAGGAAGTTAACAGAGAAAAGAGAGGTGAGTTGACCAGTTCATTTTTGTTAATGAAGGAAGAAAAAGAAGGGAGAAATGCTGATCTTGAGAATTACCAAAATACATCCAAATCTGCTTTATCTGGTAGTCATTAAGAAATCCAGTTGGTGGTTGCTAGTGATAACTAGGGAAACAGATTTTTGTTTCCCCTTGGTTAAGTTGGCTTGTTTTGCCAACAGCTATATTTCAGTTCAGTAAATGTCTGAACAACACATGGGTTTGTGAAATGGGAAGTAGACATGCCAATTAGTCTTTCATGTTCTCATATTTGAGGCATATCATGACCAAAACATTAGTAGAAATTATAGAGGAGAGATAGGAGGCAGCATTGAAAGGAGCTTACATTGTCTTTGCCTTTATCCTGCTTTTATCTGTAAAATAAATTATTCTCAAGTAATCTCTTTTTTGTTATACAAACATAGGAAGAACTTGTTTTGGAATTTTCCCATTTTTTATTTTAATGGTCATAACTACTTTTTGCTGTCATGAACTACATAAATAGTATTGTTGTTTGTCATAATGATGGCCTATTAAGAATGGAAAATACAAAAATGGTAAATGTCAGAGAATGTCCTGAATTCCTTTTATGATGGTCTAATGAAGCCGGATTACAAGATTTATTGGTAAATGTTGTCTTGTCTCTTACACGTGTTAAAATACTGAAGAAAATAAGCTTTGTGTTATTTAAAATGAGTTTTAACCAGTCACATGTGGAATGAAAAAATAGAAAAATAAAACGGGAGAATGTATTTTTTTAAAATTAACTTTGCATGTTGGAAAATAGGCATTTAACCTAATTTAAACTAGGACATTTTTTAATGGAAAAGAGTCTAAGGAGCCCATCTAGTCAAATGCCTGACTGTGCCATTATATTATTAGCATTATTATTACTGTTGGCACCCTTCTTATTCCATTTTCTTAGGCCTATGATGTCAAGCACATTTGAGAGCTATTATCTCTCTTCTCTTTGAGCTTTTTCTGTGTTTGCATACAGATACCAAAGAAACAGCCAATGAGGTACCTCATTACTTTTGGGGGGTTTACCTTGTATTATGATTACATTGTTTATATGTTTTCTCTCTGGCTAATTAATATTATTTCTTCCCAGTTCAATAATCTTATTTCAGTTGCCTCTTTCTTCTTAGAAGATTCTGTGTTGGATTTTTTGCCAAGTTAGTGGTGAGTGAAGCTGGTAAAAATAGTTTGGAAGGATGGTCTTGTGATTAAGGCCTTAGAATGGAACATGGAAGATTTTGGTTCTGTTTCTGGCCCTGCCACAGACTTGCATGACCTTTTGCAAAACACTTCATGTCTTGGTGCTTCCATTGTTCATCTGTAGAATGGAGTTAATACTTTGTTATTATATCACAAGGATTTTGTGAGGATAAATTCACTAATGAGCGTGAGGTCCTCAGGTCCTGTGGTTCTGTCACTGAAAAACCAATATGCAAAAATGCCAAACACAGGCAAGAAGAAAAGGAAACCAACACCAGGACCTAGAGAAATGTATACTTTATTTTTTGGATCTGTATTACTAAAGTTTGTTCAATATTTTTGAGAGAGATTTTTATTAAAAAGATCTTGCATTTATATAGCACCTTCCACCCTGAAGGGTCCAAAAGCAACATATAACACTGAAAAACAGCAACCTCTGGAATAGAGGTAACAGAAAAGAGCTAATCAACAATTTGTGGCGGGAATTTTTTTGGCAAAGGATACCAGACCTATGCCAACCAAAAATGTCTTTACATTTTTAAAGTCTATGAAGAACTTGTGTTTTTTAAGGTGTTGATCACAATAAATTGCATAATACTCAATCTGGCTACCTCAGAAAGATGAATGGCACAACTGACCATGCTTGGATTTGGCCCTCCTGTGATTTCTAACCTGTGAACACCAGCAATTTGAAACTTGAAAACGGAGAGGCATATTAGCTGAGTCGAACTATTAGAATGGGAGGATGAGTGGTTGCATTTCAGTTTTGTACATTGCTTTGGGATCTCAGGATGAAAGGTACTATATAAAAGTAAGATATTATTTACATGATATTTCTCAGCAATAATAAACAAAACACTTTATTGTTACATAACCTTTAGCAGTATGGGAATGATAGTGCTTACAGCTCACTTAGGAAGGACCTGATGGCACATGGCCATCTAAAAATCTCTCTTGTTTTTGAGTAGGTGCATTTTCTTCATGCTGGAACAAAGTTGGAGAAACAATTTAAGGCCCCAAATAAACAGGTCCAGAGTCCAGTTTCAGAAGGTCTAATAAATAACTTTGTCAATGTGAGTGAACAGATTGAGAAGAGAGGAACTAGTCAACAGAGATGTAAATCTCCCTGATAATTTGTATATAGTGCCACATATTCAGAACTGAGATTTCAGTACTTTTTTTGTGGGTGAAAGGCAAGCACCCATTAATCTCACAAAGGCAAATCCATTTTTATTCATATTTTTTAAAAATAAAATCCAAGATCTTCCACCATGGTAAGTTCAAGTGATCAGAACTGAACCAGCACTTTGTGTTTCATCAGGCCTACAGCATATGCCATCCACTACTTTAAAGTTGCTCCTACAGCTCTCTGTTCTTTCATCTCATAATATTCTCATAACTTTTGGGTTGTTAACCTTTGTATAGGAATCAAGTCTTGTGTGTTATGTTCATGTACCTGAAAATTCTCCTGTTCACACCAATTTTCAGCTATTCAAATCTATTCTTAATATGTGGCTGATTCCATTTTGTCCTAAGGAAAGACTAGTTAGAAATTTCACAATTCAGTACTTTTACTCAGATTTGTTTCTTTGTAAGTTAATGGTTCCAGAGTAGACCAAAACTATTTCAGTAGCTTGTTCTCTTGTGCCATTATGTTGTGTCCTGACACACTGAAGTCGAAATATTCACAGGACTCAACCACATCATACTATGTAGAATTGAATTCCAGATGGCTTCATGTGCCCCTTTCTGTGCCCAGTTCTTTCCTTATCATGAATAATATGATGCTATGCTTCTTAATTCTTTACTTTGCCTTATCTTTGGACTCTTAGAGGATTGGGAGATATTTATTACCAAAGTGTGTGATATTTATTACCAAAGTAACGGACCTCTTATTTGCCATACTTTGTTTTATACCCTGTACTTTAGATATTGCCTCTCGTGATGTGGTAATCTCTCAAAATGGCCATATTTTTCATGTGGGTGCCTAAATTGGGTCTTTGCCAAATGGGCAGTTTTAGCCGCAATTACTTGTTTTGTGTTTATTGCTTTAAAAGTCTGCCTTCAACATCCACATTAGAAAATGTAGACTTAATGTCTTCTCTATTAATTTGGCAGAGCTTGTTAGAAATCTTGCATTTTTGATTTGCTCAGTTTCTGTATTATGTGAGTTTTCCTGTGGGCTGTTTTCATTGAAGAATCTAGGTAAGTTCATTCATTCTGTAATTAGTCACCCCAAGCTTCATGGCAGGTATTTAAGTGTTTCACAGGTGTGTTGAAGAATAACTCTCTTAAAAGCACACTTTTCTACGGTACCCGTTAATCTTTCTTTAAAAGCTCATTAAACTATATATAATAGCAACCTCAGATTAAATCTGGAAATAGAAGAACACAAAGATTAAATCTGGAAATAGAAGAACACAAAGAAATGAAGAACACACTCCCTATCTGTAGAAATATACACCTAAGCTGGGCGTTGGTGAACTATGGTTTTAAATTGAATTTGGATATTGAACAACAGGCCCAAAGCATGTAACCAAAAAGAATAAGATCATGAGAAAGAGGGATTGTTTGTGTTAAACTTGTAGTGATCCTTGGAATACCAGCATTATCTTATTTAAGGTTTGAGCAAAAGGTTTCAAATAAAGAAAAAATGGTTAATTGGTTACTAGGTACAGTAAATAATTAGTTATATAAGTTTGCTTTAAAAAAATCTTTATGTAATAATTAAAGACAAATATAGTAAAGTAAGATGAGATGAAAACCTTGAGAAGAGCATGGTTCAGCCCTAAACTGCCTCATCTGGCTTTGGCTAAAATCTAATAACCAGGAATGACCTCTCTTTTTTGTTATAGCATATAAAAAAAGAGAGGGTTTTTTTGGGGGGGGGGGGGGGGTTCTTTGTCAGAGCTTTCCCCAACCCCTTCGGAGTCACGCCATGGTGGGAAGGTTCCTCTCAGGCCTGGTCCTGTTGTGAGTACTTTGGCCAGTATTTTTAACTTATACACTTCTTTAATGACAGGTTTCAGAGTAGCAGCCGTGTTAGTCTGTATCCCCAAAAAGAAAAGGAGGACTATTTTCCACTGAATGCATCCGATGAAGTGAGCTGTAGCTCACGAAAGCTTATGCTCAAATAAATTTGTTAGTCTCTAAGGTGCCACAAGTCCTCCTTTTCTTTTTACACTTCTTTAAGTGTCCTCTGCATATTTCCACTCTTGGGGTTGGCCAGCCAGGTGCAGCTAGGACAGTGGAACCTTCTAGTAGCAGGGTGGATAGGGGTGCCTTGCCCCCCCTTCCTTGCCTCCAGTGTTTGAGCGCATTAGGAGGGCATGCCTATGAAAAGGGCATAGAGCCCATTGCTGCCTCAGTTCCTTCCAGCCACAGCAACGATAAGACTTGAACTTCTCCAGCTTCTCAGATCCATAGTTAAGTGCCTTTAGATTAGTTGTTGTTTGAAGTTAGTGTAGTTAATAGGATAAGTTCATTTTAGATAGTAGTTATAGTTAAGTAAAATACTGAGCAGTTCGGACACGGCAAATCCCAGTGCAAAGAAGCATGATTTTAAGAGGTGTGTGTCGTGTCCATTGTTTTTCCCAGCATCTGACTTACATGTTCAATGCCTGAAGTGCTTAGCCAAGAATCATTCACGGGCACATGGTGTTACCTGCAGCACATTTACTTCTTGAGCCTGGAAGGAGAGACAGAATAAACTTCAGGCTTTTCTGTTACAAGAGGCCTTGTCAGACAAGCTTCAGGGATCTGATAATTCTAAAGGATCTGAAAATAATGAGAGGAGACTTCAGTTGGCTCTGATTATATCCAGATCCAAACAAGCATAGACAGCAAAGGCTTTAGATTCAGCATCATGCTCCTGTTCCAAGTTAACTGACTCTTTGCTAGCCAAGTTCTCAGATCCAGTTCAAAATGGGTACGGTCTTCAGACAGTCTGAGACTCCTCAAGACTTACCAGAACCAGCTATCTTGGTTCTGAGGAAGAAATAAGCACATCTCTAGTGGCTCCTTGGATCATTCACATTATATAGATCCAAGAACTTTGGATTTAGGACCTCCAGATTGCTGCGAGAATATGCATCTGAAGAAAAGATCATCGGATCCAATCAGGCCAACCCAACCACATACAATAATAGTTACAGCCCAAATTCTTTTGGATCCACACCTGTTAATGGATCTGATTTAACCACAGTGCTTGCCTGGTAATAGAGGATCATGAGGGATCTCCTCAGTCAATATCCTCCCTGCCTAAGACTCCAGCTGGCTCACTGCTCTCTATTTTTCAAATCCTGCATCAGTTAGCTCACCTATTGCTTCAGGATTGGATCTGCAATTGGATGTTGAGCCTGATCTGAGGCTCTTACCAAAGCCCAAGTAATTCCTAAGCCAGGGATTGGCAACCTTTGGCACATGGCCTGCCAGGGTAAGACCCCTGGCAGGCTGGGTCGGTTTGTTTATCTGTCGCGTCCACAGATTCGGCCAATAGCAGTTCCCACTGGCTGCGGTTCACTGCTCCAGGCCAGTGGGGGCTGCAGGAGGCGACAGTCAGTACATCTCTCGGCCCGCGCCGCTTCCTGCAGTCCCCATTGGCCTGGAGCGGCGAACCGTGGCCAGTGGGAGCTGCTATCGGCCGAACCTGCAGAAGCACCAGGTAAACAAACCAGCCCGGCGCACCGGGGGCTTACCCTGGCGGGCCATGTGCCAAAGGTTGCCGATCCCTGTCCTAAGCAAAGTCTTCCACTTGAAGTAATACTTCTGTATGAAGCGGATGATATGATGCCAGACTGGGGAATTTTGCAAGACTGATTCATGCCATCTTTGGTGCCATGGCCATATTGGCTATCTCCTACTTACCAATACCATGTGATACTCTGGTGCTGGATCATCTTCCACTGGAACCTACAGATCTGAGGTATACAGATCTGAGAGGTAGGAAATGTTCCCCTTCTTTGGCACAGGATGCTCTTTTGAAAGAGAAGTACTAGGAAGGATCTCCACTTGATGAATATCAAGATTTCATGAAACCAGAAAGTGGTTCATGTCCTGATGGCAATATGAGAGTAACAGCAGCATTGTCTCCATCAGAAGATGCAATTCAGTTTCATGAACTAGTTGATAGAATATCCATTTTAAAATTACCATCAGTGGTTTTGGAGGAGACCACATATCCAGTTTTTGACATTTTGGGGTCTACTGCAAAGGCTAAAATTTTGTTACCTATATTAGAAGGGCTCTGGCAACCAGCTAAATCCCTTTGGTCTAATCTGTCATCGTGCCAACCAGTTTTAAAAAAAGACTATATTACACCAAATACCAAAATAAACTCAGGAGTCATACCCTATGACTGGAGAATTGTTTACCTATTTTTAAGAAAGAGGGGAAAATTGATCCTGGAAACTACAGGCCTGTTAGTTTGACCTGAATTGTATGCAAGGGTCTTAGAACAAATTTTGAAAGAGAAAGTAGTTAAGGACATAGAGGTAAATGGTAATTGAGATAAAATACAACATGGTTTTATAAATGGTAGTTTGTGCCAGCCCAATGTGATCTCTTTGAGAATATAACTGATTTTTGACAATGCAGCAGATCTAATCTAGCTGGATTTCAGTAAGGCATTTGATACAGTTCCACATAAGAAATTATTAGTTAAATTGGAGAAGATGGAGATTAATATGATAATTAAAAGGTGGATAAGGAGCTCGTTAAAGGGGAGACTACCACAGGTCATACTGAAAGGAGAACTGTCAGCCTGGAGGGAGACTACTGGTGGAGTTTCTCAGGAATCAGTCTTGGGACTCATCTTATTTAACATTTTTATTCATGAGCTTGGCACAAAAAGTGGGTGTGTGCTAATAAAATTTGCGGATGACACAAAGTTAGGTGGTATTCCAGTACAGAGAAGGACTGGAATATCATACAAGAAGATCTGGACGACTTTGAAAACTGGAGTAATAGATATGGGATGAAATTTAATAGTGAAAAGTGCAAAGCCATTCATTTAGGGACTAACAACAAGAATTTTTGCTATAAGATGGGGACTTAATCACTTGGAAGTGATAGAGGAGGAGAAAGACCTTGGTGTATTGGTTTATCATAAGATGACTTAGAGCTACCAATGTGCAGCTGTGGAAAAAGGTTAATGCAGTCCTAGGGTGCATCAGGTGAAGTATTTCTAATAGAGATAGGGAAGTGGTAGTGCTAGTATACAAGGCACTCATCTGGAATACTGTGCTCAATTCTGGTCTCCCATGTCTAAGAAAAATAAATGCAAACTGGAAGAGGTACAGAGAAGGGCTACTAGGATGATCAGAGGAATGGAAAACCTACCTTATGAGAAGAGATTCTAAGAGCCTGGCTTGTTTAGCCTAACCAAAAGAAGGCTGAGGAGAGAGATGATTGCTCTCTGTAAATACATCTGAAGGATAAATACCAGGGAGGCAGATGAATTATTTAAGTTAAGCACCAATACTGACACAAGAAAAATGGATATAAACTGGCCATCAATACATTTAGGCTTGAAATTAGATTAAGGTTGCTAACCATCAATGGAGTGAAGTTTTGGAATAGCCTTCCAAGGGGAGCAGTGGGAGGAAAAACCAAACTGGCTTCAAGGCTCATCTTGGTAAATTTATAAAGGGGATAGTATGATGAGACGGCCTACGATGGCATGTAGCAGATCTGCGACGGCTAGTAGCAAATATCCCCAATGGCTGATGATGAGGGGTTTTCACTTGCAGGTTTAAACTAGAGCAAATGGTGGATTCTCTGCAACTTGAAGTCTTTAAATCATGATTTGAGGACTTCAATAACTCAGTCAAAGATTGCGGGTCTATTATAGGAGTGGGTAGGTAAGGTTCTGTGGCCTGCAATGTGTAGGAACTCAAACTAAATGACCACGATGGTCCCTTTTGGCCTTAAAATCTGAGCCTATCATCTCAAACAGATGGGGTTTTGACACAATAAAGGAATGTTATATTATCCAATTCAAATCCCTTCTTTCATGCGACCTCTCTTTCCCCTCCCTTTCCAGTGACCCCTCCCAGGAGAGATTATTAAGAGCGGAAACACAGATTCTGCTGCATGCAGTGGCTGTAGAAATAGTACCATTAATTCACAGAAACAAAGGGTTCTACTTCCATTACTTTTTAATCCTAAAAAAGAATGGAGGTATCCAATTTTAGATCTCAGAGCTCTAAACAGATATGTCAGGTTTAAATTCAGAATGCTATCTCTGGCTTTGATCATTCCCTCCCTGTCTATTCTGGATTTATTTGCTGATCTAGATCTCAAGGATTCATATTTCCATATCTCAATAATATAATCTCCCTGCAAATATCTAATGTTTTGTTCTTGATTCAGAGCATTTCCAGTACAAAATCTTACCCTTTGGCCTCTCCACTGCACCCTGGGTTTTTACTAAACTCCTGGTTTTGGTAGCAGCTCATTTGAAGAAGCAAGGGATTTTCATCTTCCCTTATTTAAATGACTGGGTGCTGAAAACTCTGTCCGAAAAGGAATTAGAAAGATCCATTTAGATTACCTGTTTTCTGAGAACTTTAGTCTTCTCATAAACAAAGAAAAGTCTTCTGATTCCATTTCAAAAGGTTTCCTTCATTGGGGTGATCTTCAACTCCATAAAAGAAAGGGCTTTCCTGCTGGAAAAGAGGTTTTTGAAAATAACCATCACCACACAGACACTCCTTTTATAACCCTCTCAGAGAGTAATTTCTGGCATTATTAAGCCTCATGGCATCTACAACATAAAGGACTCATTAATAGTCACCACAGATTTATCTGACACATCTCTACATCTTTTCATCTGAGGTCTGTTGGGTTACAGAGATTCCCTGTTACACATGAATGTATTAGAACTGAGGGCCATCCATCTTGCTCTCAACATGTTTCTTCCACAGATACAGGATGCAGTAATTTAGGGAGGCATTGACAACATGTCTGCAGTATATTATTAGAATAAACAATCATCCCAGCTATGCAGTGAGGTGATAAAGCTTTGGGACTGGTACATCCTATACAACATTTACCCAATTGCCTTGAATGTCATGGAGAACCCAATAAAGTCAGAGATCATCTGGACAGGGACTCCT
This sequence comes from Dermochelys coriacea, assembly GCF_009764565.3. Lineage (NCBI taxonomy): Eukaryota > Metazoa > Chordata > Testudines > Dermochelyidae > Dermochelys > Dermochelys coriacea. Next base: position 90,396,095 of record NC_050073.1, on the reverse strand, counting down.
AGCAGACTCCTGTCTCTAAAGGAGTCATTGATTGGGGTTGTACTGTATGACTGGAGAATTGCTAACATAGTTCCTGTTTTTAAGAAAGGTAAAAAAAGCGATCCAGGTAATAGGATGAAATTTAATAGTGAAAAGTGCAAGGTCATACATTTAGGGATTAATAACAAGAATTTCTGTTATAAACTGGGGACGCATTACCTGGAAGTAACAGAGGAAGAGAAGGACCTCGGAGTATTGGTTGATCACAGGATAACTATGAGCCGCCAATGTGATATGTCCGTCAAAAAAGCTAATGTGGTCTTGGGATGCATCAGGCGACGTATTTCCAGTAGAGATAAGGAGGTGTTAGTAGCATTATACAAGGCACTGGTGAGACCTCATGTGAAATACTGTGTGCAGTTCTGGTCTCCCATGTTTAAGAAGGATGAATTCAAACTGGAACAGATACAGAGAAGGGCTAGTAGGATGATTTCAGGAATGGAAAACCTCTCTTATGACTCAATGAGCTTGGCTTGTTTAGCCTAACTAAAAGTAGGCTGGGAGGAGCTATGATTGCTATGTATAAATATATTAGAGGGATAAATACCATGGAGGGAGAGGAATTATTTAAGCTCAGTACCAATGTGGACACAAGAACAAATGGATATAAACTGGTCATCAGGAAATTTAGACTTGAAATTAGATGAAGCTTTCTAACCATCAGAGGAGTGAAGTTCTGGAACAGCCTTCCAAGGGAAGCAGTGGGGGAAAACCACATATCAAGCTTTGTCTTGAAGCTAGATATGTTTATGGAGGAGATGATATGATGGGATAGCCTAATTTTGGCAATTAATTGATCTTTGACTACTAGTGGTAGATATGCCCAATGGCCTGTGATGGGATGTTAGATGGGGTGGGATCTGAGTTATTACAGAGAATTCTTTCCTGGGTGTCTGGCTGGTGAGTCTTGCCCACATGCTCAGGGTTTAGCTGATTGCCATATTTGGGTTCAGGAAGGAATTTTCCTCCAGGCAGATTGGCAGAGGCCCTGGGGGTTTTTCACCTTCCTCTGCAGTGGGGGGCACGGGTCACTTGCTGGAGAATTCTCTGCACCTTGAAGTCTTTAAACCACGATTTGAGGACTTCAATAGCTCAGACGTAAGTTAGGGGTTTGTTACAGGAGTTGGTGGGTGAGATTCCATGGCCTGCGTTGTGCAGGATGTCAGACTAGATAATCATAATGGTCCCTTCTGACCTTAAAGTCTATGATTCTATGATTCAGAACTTCTTCAGCCTTTGGGAGTTTCCGGCCATAGATCTGTTTGTCACCGGATTCAATATGAAATGAAATATGATTTTGCTCAAGAGCGGCCTTGAACAGTCTATCATTGAGGGATGCATTTCTCCTAGATTGGGAAACAGGTTTGATGAATTGCATTTCCCACATTCCCTCTAATCCTCAAAGTTTTAAAGAAAATGAAACAAGATTTGGCCAGCGTAATTTTGGTTGTTTCAGCATGACTGAAACAACAGTGGTACACTGAATTACTCTGTTTATCCAACAGCAAATACAAGATGCTTCCATTACTGACTAACTTACTACCCCAGCAGGAGGGGAAGGTTTTCCACTCAGAATTCCAATCATTACACCTAATAGCTTGGCTGATAGGAATTTAATAGATTTAGAAAGATCATGCTCTGTTGAGATGCAGCAAATTCTTATTTCTTATTTTTCTTACCAGAAAAAACTATAATTTTAAATGGAAAAGATTTGTTATCTGGGCAAATGATAGGAATGTTGACCCAATCTCAGTCCCTATGAAACTTCCATATGTGCACAATTTCACTCCCAGATTCCAATGAGAAACTGCTGAGCTTGAATTAATATGCAAACTAGATACCATTAACTTGGGTTTGAATAGAGACTGGGAGTGGCTGGGTCATTACACATACTGAATCTATTTCCCCAAGTTAAGTATCCTCACACCTTCTTGTCAACTGTCTAAATGGGCCATCTTGATTATCACTACAAAAGTTTTTTTTTCTCTCACAGTTTGTATGGTAACTTCCTACTTATCTGTGTGTGTGTGTGTGTGTGTGTGTGTGTATGTATATATATATATATATAATCTTCTTACTATATGTTCCATTCTATGCATCCGATGAAGTAGGCTGTAGCCCACGAAAGCCTATGCTCTAATAAATGTGTTAGTCTCTAAGGTGCCACATGTACTCCTATTCTTTAATCTAATACTTGTTGTTAGTGCTTGTGCTCTGGTGCTTTGACTACAGGAGTGCTTGTGCTCTGACTACAGGAAACGGCTTCACCAATATGGTCGGAAGTGTTTCGTTGAAGATAATCTGTCATCTGAATAATATGATACCAAAATTATCAGCCTCCAAAAGCTGTCCCTTGTTCCAAGTTTCCATTTCCCAGCAATAGAAATTTCTTGCTGCGCCTACAGACATCCTTTAACATGTTAGTACAGCAAGAATTCACAGGAGCGAGACTGGGTATTTTATTGCTACTAATTGCATTTTACTTATGGTGCACTAGACATATGCAAATATATTGTTTTTCTAATAACCACACATGCTATTTAACATAAGAAGAGTAGTATTTACATTAATTGTCTTTTTCTTCTTGTAATCCACTCTTTCAATAATCTTCTACTCTAGATCTAATGCTCACTGCTGATCTTTCTTCCTCTCTCTTCTTGTCCCTGATCAACTTTTCTGTTGATTCTAGATGACAAGACTCAGAATATATATATATTTTAAAAGAAGCAAGTAGTACGATGGATAGTTGTTTGTTTTAGTGTTCCCATACAGACTGAGCCTAGAGAATGAAAGCCACTTATTAAATGCGTAATAGTATAAGTGATACTGACAGACTGAGAGAAGCACACAGCTCTTCTTATGGTTAGGAGTAAAGCAAACAGTAAATATCTCAGACTGATCTTCTAAATTATGGGATACATATGAATATTTCCACACCAGGAAGGAGTGGATAGATGGTTTTTGACTGTGGTGCATTGTACTTTAATGATGTAATTTCTATCTTGTTACTGGGAAATACATTTTTTTACTATTTTTATTTCTACACACAACTGTTTTAAGCAGTTTGCAGAACATATAAAAAGGCATGTTTCCTGTCCCAAAGAGTTTATAATCTATATGTAAACATGGTGATGGGTGAAATCTGCATGTAAAAGTGATAATGGGTGAGAGCCTATAGTAGGGAAAGGATGGGGAGAGGAAGGACAAGTGTGAGAAAGTGACTTTCCCATCTGCTCTAAGACAGTTACTTTGTAGGGTGGAGTTGGACTTTATTGTTGTTTTTGTTAATTAGGTAAAGTCCAGTCCAAGCCTTCTCCCAAAGGTTGGGTGTTCATAGCACAGGTCTACACAATCTACCTTCTAGAATTTCTCAGACCCAAGATATCTTTTGTCAGCCTAGCTCTAATGCTTCCCCCCTTTTCATTCCTTTCACACGGAAGTTCCACTCTAAGGCTTCACGTTTCTGAGGCCAGCATCAGCCCTATGTCGTAGACAGACCCTAGACATCTTCCTGCATAGTACTGCTCCATTGCAATAAGGGTTACAGAAACACAACCATGCATCTACCTCTATTTAGGTATGTGCATATCTTTGTAGTAAAATGCTGAAATGTCCCCTTGGGAAGTTTTGTGGATGAATTTCTGTTCTTGTGCACAAAGTTCTTATTTTGTTTCTAAAAGTTTAAATATTTAAAGCTTGCCCAAAAGATGTATTGCCATAACTGCAAAGTTAGGTGATACAGAAGGAGATGCTTTTTTGGCCTGGTTGGAAATAGCAATCAGATCCCAGAGACACTTGTGAAAAGGATCTTGGCAGAAATAGAAACAGCAACTTTCAACAGATGCTCTCATAACAATTGCAACTAATTTTCCAACCAAGATATCACTGTAATGTAAAAGCATATTGAGAAAGTTTGTGTGCTTAGATTTTGAAAGTTTTTAAGTTCTTTTTTTAATCAGCTAAACACCTCATTTTCTTAGTGGCATCAGGTTGCTAAATGGTATTAATTTTTACAGATACAAAACCACTAATTTAAAACTACAAATTAAAGGAAATCTAATTCCTTTAAAAAACAAATCAAAACATCCTTGTCAAATAAAATTGCATTTAGACGTATTATGTTGTGCAGCTTTTAGAGATTTTTCTGGCCAAATGACTTTCCCTCTTACAGATTTCCCATCTTCAAGTGAACTTTCCAGGTCAAACAAAAGTCTATTTTTAAATAACAATTTAGCTTTCAAGTTCAAATAGTTCAGTTGCTACTCGTGCATCTTTCCTTCTATTTTCTTGATAATTATAAGTTTGTATTATATTATTTCTTTCCCATGTCTATCTCCAGTTCACATTGGACTCAGGTCAATAGTAACCAGAAAATATTGTCATGTGATAGATGTCTGCTGCTTTTTGTGAAATAAATTGGTGATCTCAGTTCAGTTCCTAGTACATAGTTGTTCCCACCACAGAAACCGCCGAAGTAGTTGATAGTAGTAGTGTCTTTGCTGAGGTTAAAGAACATGGTGTGGGGGTTGTAGAGTGGGGTATGTGTGGTAGAGGTAGGAGAGATTCCTTGCAAAATAAGATTTGTTGCCTTTTGGTGGAAGGTATTTTTTAAAAATATACATTGTCACTACCCATGTTGTACCCCTTCTTTTGATAAAGAGAGGTGGTTGTTGTTCACTGCTGTAAATTATGAACCTTTCCTCAACACGAAATAGACTTTTTGAGGAAGCAAAAATATATGACATTAAAGCATAATTATTTTAAAATCCTAGAGCACTGTGTGCCACGTGAAATTGTCATAATCACAAATGAGTGCCTGATGGTCAATGTAAAACAATCCAGCTTTCTGCGCACAATTATTATTTAAACTCTAACAGTGTACTTAGCATTTTATAGAATAGGGGTGGCCAAACCACGGCTTGAGAGCCACATGCAATCTTTTACAATTAAAGGGCAGCTTATGGAGCACCCCCCTCTCCCATTCTCTACTTACTAGACTATGGTGGTGGGGCTTAGGGCTTCATCAGGAGCGGGGCACACCTTCCGGGGCTTGGGGCTTCTGCAGGAGCAGGGCTGAAGCCCCAGCAGGTGCACCTCATGGGGCTGAAGTCCAAAGACTCTCCTCCCCACAGGGCAGAAGCCCTGAGCCCCACCACCCTGCTGCAGGACTGAAGCCTCGCTCTGGCAGATGTCCCCCCACTCTCAAACTCTGAAGAGTGTCTTATGCAGCTTGGAGGGTCAGTATATTTGGTCACTTCTGTTATAGAACGTATATCTAAGCTACGTTCCATGAATGTAAGGTTCTGAAATTCCTCCTAAGACAGTAATGTTTCAAAATAGGGAAGAAGGGAATTATGTTGAAAAGCATACAAATAATGCTGAAATCAAGTGTTAAAAACTCCAGTACCATTTAGGTTGCTTGTCATGGTTTAGAAGGGTTTGTCAGTTGGGCTGGTCAATAATTTTCCATTAAAATTATTTGTTGAGGCAAAATTGGGTTTTTGGAATTTTCACAAACTTTTTTTTTTTGCCAAAAAGAGTTTTCTTTCCATGATTTTTTTTTTTTTTACTTTTTTGGATGAAAACATTTGTTTTTTTGAAAACAAATTGAAAATTTCTGGGGGCTGGGGGGATTTCTGCCTAGCTTTACTATCGGGGTTTACTATAGCTAAAAACATTTTCATTGATGGAAAGCAACATGATCTAGTGGGCTCAGAACAAAGGAGGGAGCCAGAAACTTCATGAGTTTTAATGTTAGCTCAGATTCTGGTTCATTCTGTGATTTTTGGATGATCACTTACTCTCTGTGTGCCTTAGTATTTTCATCTGTAAAACTAGGATGATAATTGCATACCTCAAAGTGGTGGTGTGAGGATTAAAGTTAAGAAAGCAGTTTGAAAATGCTAAGTAAAATAATTTATTTGTAAACTTGAGAGGAATTTGAATTAAATTTGTTTTTTTTTCCTACTGTTTTTCCTCTTTCATTGTTAGAACACTTTTTGTTGTTCATGTAATTGTTAGCCAGCTTGTGAGTGCAAAGTTGGTGGTATAAATTTAATTTTTACTTGACTGTGTAACCATGGTAAGATTAAGGCTTTTCTTGCTTTTTTCAATGGAGCTCCCTACCATACCTTTTTTTTTTGCCCTTAACTGCATCTTTTTTATCTTCACATCGCGAGGAGATCTTCCATACCCTTGCAGTACTCGCGGGATTCCTTTGAAGTGGAAACGCCACCTTCTACCACTGGCTTTCCCACAACTAGCTAACTGCCTCACTCAGTTGCTCACTGCCTCTTTTAACAAGTTGATCACTCTCCTCTTGTGAAGAACATAGCAGACACTCTTGTCAGCCTGCTTTCTTGTAGACCAGGGTCAGGTGAGGAAGATTCCTCTAATTTCAGCTTTATAGCACAATGTAAATCTGAGAAATATACATATATATTACAAATACCTGCCATTCCTTATAGCAGTCCTGTTCTTTTCATGGTAGTTCCATAGTAGCAGCAGTAGAAGTTTCTAGCATGGAATTTCCTTGGATATAGTTGTGCCTTGTTTTAAAAGAACATGTAAAACACATTTAGAAATATGCATCCGATGAAGTGAGCTGTAGCTCACGAAAGCTTATGCTCTAATAAATTTGTTAGTCTCTAAGGTGCCACAAGTACTCCTTTTCTTTTTTAGAAATAATATGAACACTCAACCAGATATAAGAAAAAAAAGTTTGGAACTGCTATCTTCTACGGTGTCTGTTTTAATCTCTATATTCTTATAAGTGTGGTTTTACCAGAACATAAGAGTCTCATAGTTAGTCTTCATTTTGCAAAAGATCATTGCTCTGTTTGACTTAAATTTATAATAGGAATGTTGCTGCCATAATGTCTGTTATGAGCATCTGTTAATTATATAGTTGTCTCATTCTGGTTTCAAAAATTTCAAGTATCTAAAACATTCCTCATACCACATTAATTCATTTTACAGCAGAGCCTGATGTGCAGCAAGGTTAAGAAAATTGTTTTGAGTTGTTTTTGACCTTCAAAATTCAGTCAGTTGTGGTGTATAGGATATAATATGTGGATCCTTCAAACATGCCTTTTAAATTTTCACATCTTCCATAGCTAGCCTTGAAGTGGAATTATCAATTAATTTTGTATTCAATTTAAAACAAGTAAAAGCAACATTAAAGAAAAAATAAATCTTCCAAGTTATGTAACTTTTAAAAACAGCTTAGTACTAAAAAAAGGAAATGAAAATAGTAAATATTCTCTTACTTGAAGTGAAGTAATTTCTCTTACCGAAATGAAGAATAATTTTTGACTACTAATAATTCACTAATTAGGTTAGAGTCTTCTGTTCAAAGGGGATTTTCAATAGCTGTAGCACCATTTTCTCTTTCTTTTCATCCAGCCCCATCATTGAAGGGCAATTTTCTCTTTTTGAGTCTGTAATGCGGATATCTTTCTTGTTCTGAATGGAATTCTTATTGATGCCAACTGTATGTGGAACAACTATAGATAGATAGATCCAAAGTGAATTAATTAAGAGAATTTGGCCCTCCAACGTCTTTCAGGATTAGTTAATCTGATTTTGTTAATTGTTGAACAAGTCCTGTGCAGTCATTGTTGTCTTGTTTTTTGAAAAAAAAAATCCTATAAATTTCTGGTGATCAGAGGAAACCTTACTACACTGCACCAGTGACAGAAATTTGGGGCTTGCTTACACAGCAAGTTACTGTGCATCAGTTTGTGACTTGTAAAATTAAAAAAGGCCATAGAGGATGTGATGGAAATGAATAAGCTTAGCTAAAATAGTACCTATCCCTTTGTCCTTGGAAATTTTCAGACCTATCAAATGTTGGTTCCAGTATGCAGTTATTGTTCCCATCTTTAACAAGTTCACCTTCTCTTTACCTAGGTAGAACCTTAAAGAAGGTTTAGAAGAATTCTTTTCTAGATTAGAAATGTATATGGACCCTATGGTAACTGTTTTTTGCCATTAAGTTTTCTTTTTAAAGTTTGTTTTCATAGTCTTTTACTTTTTCCTTCACTTTAAACACCACATTCTAGAGAAATCAGTAATGCCTTCTTTCTTTTTATCTTGATGTTGAAGCAAATTATATCTGCAGAGGCCTTAAAGAATCCTCTTGTCTCATTCTAAAGTTCATGTAAGAGGTTAATAGTAGGTACTTTTTTCTTAAATTCAGCTAAGGCCATTCATTGGATTACAGCATTAACATCCATACTTGTTAATTGTAATAACTTCTGTAAAATAAGGTGCTCAATTATATATTATGATGCATCTGTTGGTGTTATGTAGGCACTGATTGCAAATTCAGTTAAGGTTCACTTCCATTTTGCACTTAATACAAAGGTTGAATTCCCTGCTTTATGAGTGGCAAAATATAGTGCATCTCCTTCAAACTTAAAGCACTTACTCTGAATAAATTCACCAACTAGTTTCAATTAAAATTAAACTGGGTCTTTTAAGCAGTACAAAGAGGGAAAATCATCTCCTTATATTAAAATATGAGGTTGAGAATGAGCAGCAAAAGCAGCTAAACTCTTAAGAAACAAAGATCCTATTTGCAGACTTATGTCTCTGATTAAAAAAAAAATCTTAAAAATCTGTGGTGAGAAAAATTCAGAAAATTTGACATGTATTGAGAACTACTTCTTGCTAGAGTGGGATTATAAATTTTCCATTTCTTCACACTATTCTTTGTGTCAAATTATGATTTGGAATCTTTGATTTGTCCTGGTTGTCAAACTTTGCACAGAACTTTGCATCCATCTTCCTCTGGGTCATCTCAATTATTTCCCCTACCTGTTCCCAAACAGAATACCTCTAGAGTTAAGAAATGCAACCTATATTTAAAGAACAAAAGCTTTAATTTTCAAAAGCACTTTGAGAATAATAGTTAGAAAGCAAAATACATTACAATTATCTCTGGACCCCAGGATCTCAGTTAAATAAATGTATTTTCATAGAATGTAAATAATAAGAAATGTATTTTCATCTTCAAAAAAGAACTAGATAAATTCATGTAGGATACGTCCATCAATGGCTATTAGCCAATATGGGCAAGGAGGGTGTCCCAAGCCTTTGTTTGCCAGAAACTGGGAATGGGCGACAGGGGATGGATCACTTGACAATTACCTGTTCTGTTCATTCCCTCTGGGGCACCTGGCATTGGCCACTGTCGGAAGATAGGTGTTGTGGAAAAATTAACCACGCGTTGTGTTTGGATCAGAACAAAGCCCGAGGTTCTCTTTATTTAAGCATGCACATACAGAGAGAGTCAGCCAGAGCTGCTCTGCCGTAAACAGAAAATACAGGAGCTTATATAGCTGAAAACCACAATCTGTTAAGCACACTTCCTTTAACAGCATTTTCCTTATTTGGCAAATAGTGCAAGCTTCAATGGTAGCTTTGCCTTACTTGGAATATAGCAAAACAAGTTTTACCTGTTATTGACAGGTGCTTCCTTTGTGGTTAACGGTCTTTTCTAACTTCTAGCGGTTGTGGTTACATTTTAAGCTGAACTCTTGCTATTTCCCTCTTAACGGAATTTTCCTTACCCTCTTCTTATTTTTATACACACAGTTAGCTTGACCAAAGTTTTAGGCCTATTAGTTTAGGCCTACTAGATTTTCCTCCACATTCCCCTTTTTGGTACCTTTTTTGGCACCACTGATTGGGCCTAAACTTCCATAGCCATGAGCCTGTTAATTTCCTCCTTTTCGTTCTCATGTTCTTCTGCTCAAACTGTGTCATACATTTCATTTACCATCATTAGTGCCACCTGCTTCCTTGCACTGAGGCTGGCAGGTTTAGGGCTGGACAAAGCAATGGTAAATACATCTTTTATAGCAACAATAACACAATCATATGCTAAACAGCAGTAAAAGCAATAACATTCCCATGGCGATAATATGATGTGGTTGGGATTGCCGAATAGCTTTAGTCACAAAACACAATACATCAGTTTTGGTACACAAAGTAGACATTCTGTAGACAGTGTAAAAGGCGTTCTTTTCAGCTTGTTATAAGTTTTGAAGCATGTGAACTTGTCCCTGTTATTTGGAAATTTTTTGAATCTCCAATAGGAGTGAACGCAGATTTTGGAATCTGTCAGATACTAGAGTAGTCCAGTTAAAGGATATCTGGAACATTAGGGCAAATTGTAGAGCTTTATCTGCAGGCCAATAAATTTTATGATTGCCTGCAGCTGTGGTGAGATTAAAATGTATGTCATTTAAGATGGTAGTCTCAACATGCACACAGCTTTATTAGCTTGGAAAAATAAGCGTCCTCTCAGCGTAGTCCCGTGTCCCATACTCTCCCAACAAATGTTGTCACGAACAGTGACAACCTCTCCTGGTTTTAGTTTACGTACACACTGAAGTTGAGGAGGTTCTAATGGCCAAAGTGTCCATTGGCTTCCTACCCCTAGCCAAATGTCGGGCGTTACTCCAGGAGTACTGACTATGAATCGGTTGGGCAGACCAGGTAGTTTAAGTTCCCAAATGTCTTGGTAAATTATCCAATCCCACATGCATCCTTGCCATGGACCCGGCAGGATTTGATAGGTGGAAGTCCATACCCCTCCGACCGGCCCATATGCTTCGAAGGAGCATTGTGAATGTCTGCATCTCCACTCAGAAAATCTCCAAGTATGTTTCCACAGCCACAGATTAGATGGAACTCCTGAGGTATTTGTAAGGGCAGTAGGCCACGCCTGATGTTCAAGATCCTTCTGAATGGCCGTGAGCTGATCATTCAGAAAATCCTGAACATCCGAACAAGCCAGATCCCACTGCAATGCCTCTCCGTCATTGGTGATACCCAGTACCATCTCTGTTAACAGCTTTTTGGTCATTGAACTAAGGGTGGAGATAACATATAATTTACCAACACCAGCCTGAACCTGGGTTAGCTGTGCTCCAGTAATAAGGCCTGTGGCTTTTTCCAACTGTCCCAATTTTTCCTCATGCTGCTGACCTTTATAGATATTCCAGACTGCAGCCATGCTATTTGCACCATCCAATAGGTGTCCAATGAAGTCCTTTTTTTTTTCTAGCGGAAGCCTAGGCCTGCTGCTATGTCAACCTAATGGCAGCTCCCTTTGAACAATTAGGATATACAGAGGTAATCTGAAAACTAGATAAGGGCAGTGTAAATTTTATAGTCCCTTGTCCAGGTTCCTTCCCCACTCTGAACTCTAGGGTACAGATGTGGGGACCTGCATGAAAACCCCCTAAGTTTATTTTTACCAGCTTAGGTTAAAACTTCCCCAAGGTACAAACTATTTTACCCTTTGCCCTTGGACTTTATTGCTGCCATCACCAAGCATCTAACAAATGTGTAACCGGGAAAAAGCCCACTTGGAAACGTCTTTCCCCCCAAAATCCTCCCAAACCCTACACCCCCTTTCCTGGGGAAGGCTTAATAAAAATCCTCACCAATTTGCATAGGTGAACACAGACCCAAACCCTTGGAACTTAAGAGCAATGAAAAAGCAATCAGGTTTTTAGAAGAAGAATTTTAATTGAAGAAAAAAAGTAAAAGAATCACCTCTGTAAAATCAGGATGGTAAATACCTTACAGGGTAATCAGATTCAAAACATAGGGAATCCCTCTAGGCAAAACCTTAAATTACAAAAAGACACAAAAACAGGAATATACATTCCATTCAGCACAGCTTATTTTATCACCCATTTAAACAAAACAGAATTTAACGCATATCTAGCTACATTACTTACTAAGTTCTAAGACTCCATTCCTTTTCTGTTCCTGGCAAAAGCATCACAAAGACAGAGAGAACCTTTGTCTCCCCCCCAGCCCCCTCCAGCTTTGAAAGTATCTTGTCTCCTCATTGGTCATTGTGGTCAGGTGCCAGCAAGGTTATCCTAGTTTCTTAACCCTTTACAGGTGAAAGGGTTTTTCCTCTGGCCAGGAGGGATTCAAAGGTGTTTACCCTTCCCTTTATATTTATGACATCCCTAGTGTAGCATTAATTATAGTCCATCGAAACGCCAACTCATTTTTCTTTGATGAAGTAGAGTACCACAATTGATGGCTGAATGCCTTTATATGCTTTTGAGAGGCCTCAGCATCAATAGCATAGGACTGGGCGTACTGCAATATGGTAGAGTTTAAATTATTAGTTATTGGGACATTTTCAGTACAGGAAATTTTTTCAGCAGTAGAGCAGACTTTTTGGGTACTTGTTTGATTATTTACCAGTTGGATGACCAGATAACAATAAGGGCCTTTTTGATTTATCATGCTACAAACTCCGGGAATGGCCATCATATCTGTCCCGCTATGGGCCCCATCAATTTCAATTTCCGACTTTTGGGGCTTCGTAGCGGTGATATGATATATTTCTGTTTCTACCACCCAATCTGTTCTTCACTCAGTCATTTGCTCATGTGAACGGTCCTGAACCTTAAAAAATAATTTCTCCAAGCAAAATTTCCATAAATCACTTAAATGTGAAGGTTTTGGCCATTGGGCTTCATTTGAATATATGGTATCATCTACATTTGGGTAGATTGTGGAGGTGGTGGTGAGGCCAATGGAGGAAGGGATGTTGGGTTTGGTGGTTATGGTAGCAAGGCATTTTTGATATTCATTGTCTGGAAGACAATTAGGGAGAGCAGTGCAAGGTGAAGGCACTTGTCCAAAAACACAGGGTGCAACCTGTGGAATAAATCCCAATACCTAATCAATACCACATTCCCAAGAATGGGACCCAAAAGTTCCTCCTTGCCAGTTTACAACACTCCGTCTTTTCCACCAGGTCCAGTTCTTAATGTCTTTTGTGGTCAGAAATTCTTGTACCTTGGCTTCAGTAGAGCGGATGTTCCTTTTCCTTTCTTGAAATGTCCTTGATTTAACATTATACGAGGGAGAGGTTACTGGCACTGCATCTGCTTCCTCAAAAGGGCCTTTCTTTGGAGCATCTTCACAAGCAGGCTGGCGGACCTAGTGAGGAGGGTTTTAAACTAGGTTTACCAGGGGAAGGAGACCAAAGCCTTGAGGTAAGTGGGGAAGTTGGATACCAGGAGGAAGCACGAGCAGGAGCACACGAGAGGGGAGGGCTCCTGCCTCATACTGAGAAAGAGGGAGGATCAGCAAGTTATCTCAAGTGCTTATACACAAATGCAAGAAGCCTGGGGAAACAAGCAGGGAGAACTGGAAGTCCTGGCATAGTCAAGGAATTATGATGTGATTGGAATAACAGAGACTTGGTGGGATAATTCACATGACTGGAATACTGTCATGGATGGATATAAACTGTTGAGGAAGGACAGGCAGAGCAGATAAGGTAGGGGAGTTGCATTGTATGTAAGGGAGCAGTATGACTGCTCAGAGGTCAAGTATGAAACTGCAGAAAAACCTGAGAGTCTCTGGATTAAGTTTAGAAGTGTGAGCAACAAGGATGATGTCATGGTGGGAGTCTGCTATAGACCACCGGACCAGGGGGATGAGATGGACAAGGCTTTCTTTTGGTAACTCACGGAAGTTACTAGATTGCAGACCCTGGTTCTCATGGGAGACTTCAATCACCCTGATATCTGCTGGGAGAGCAATACGGCAGTGCACAGACAATCAAGGAAATTTTTGGAAAGTGTAGGGGACAATTTCCTGGTGCAATTGCTGGAGGAACTAGGGGCAGAGCTCTTCTTGACCTGCTGCTCACAAACCGGGAAGAATTAGTAGGGGAAGCAAAAGTGAAACCTGGGAGGCAGTGACCATGAGATGGTCGAGTTCAAGATCCCGACACAGGGAAGAAAGGAGAGCAGCAGAATACGGACCCTGGACTTCGGAAAAGCAGACTTTGACTCCCTCAGGGAACTGATGGGCAGGATCCTCTGGGAGAATAACATGAGGGTGAAAGGAGTCCAGGAGAGCTGGCTGTATTTTAAAGAATCCTTATTGAGGTTACAGGGACAAACCATCCCGATGTGTAGAAAGACTAGTAAATATGGCAGGCAACCAGCTTGACTTAACAGTGAAATCCTTGCTGATCTTAAACACAAAAAAGAAGCTTACAAGAAGTGGAAGATTGGACAAATGACCAGGGAAGAGTATAAAAATATTGCTCGGGCAATCAGGAGTGAAATCAGGAAGGCCAAATCACACCTGGAGTTGCAGCTAGCAAGAGATGTTAAGAGTAACTAGAAGGGTTTATTCAGGTATGTTAGCAACAAGAAGAAAGTCAAGGAAAGTGTGGGCCCCTTACTGAATGAGGGAGGCAACCTAGTGACAGAGGATGTGGAAAAAGCTAATGTACTCAATGCTTTTTTTGCCTCTGTCTTCACAAGAACAAGGTCAGCTCCCCAACTACTGCACTGGGCAGCACAGCATGGGGAGGAGGTGACCAGCCGTCTGTGGAGAAAGAAGTGGTTTGGGACTATTTAGGCAAGCTGGACGAGCACAAGTCCATGGGGCCGGATGCGCTGCATCTGAAAGTGCTAAAGGAGTTGACAGATGTGATTGCAGAGCCATTGGCCATTATCTTTGAAAACTCATGGCGATTGGGGGAAGTCCCATACAACCGGAAAAAAGCTAATGTAGTGCCCATCTTTTAAAAAATGGAAGGAGGAGGATCCCGGGAACTACAGGCCAGTCAGCCTCATCTTAGTCCCTGGAAAAATCATGGAGCAGGTCCTCAAGGAATCAATTCTGAAGCACTTACAGGAGAGGAAAATGATCAGGAACAGTCAGCATGGATTCACCAAGGGCAAGTCATGCCTGAATAATCTAATTGCCTTCTATGACAAGATAACTGGCTCTGTGAATGAGGGGAAAGCAGTGGACATGTTGTTCCTTGACTTTAGCAAAGCTTTTGACACGGTCTCCCACAGTATTCTTACCAGCAAGTTAAAGAAGTATGGGCTGGATGAATGGATGATAAGGTGGATAGAAAGTTTGCTAGATTGTCGGGCTCAACTGGAACTGATCAATGGCTCCATGTCTAGTTGGCAGCTGGTATCAAGTGGAGTGCCCCAAGGGTCGGTCCTGGGGCTGGTTTTGTTCAATATCTTCATTAATGATCTGGAGGATGGCGTGGATTGCACCTTCAGCAAGTTTGCAGACGATACTAAACTGGAAGGATAGGTAGATACGCTGGAGGGTAGGGATAGGATACAGAGGGCCCTAGACAAATTAGATGATTGGGGCAAAAGAAATCTGATGAGGTTCAAGAAGAACAAGGGCGGAGTCTTGCATTTAGGACGGAAGAATCCCATGCACCGCTACAGACTAGGGACTGAATGGCTCGGCAGCAGTTCTGCATAAAAGGACCTAGGGGTTACAGTGGACGAGAAGCTGGATATGAGTCAACAGTGTGCTGTTGTTACCAAGAATGCCAATGGCATTTTGGGATGTATAAGTAGGGGCATTGCCAGCAGATCGATGGACATGATCGTTCCCCTCTATTCGACATTGGTGAGGCCTCATCTGGAGTACTGTGTCCAGTTTTGGGCCCTACACTACAAGAAGGATGTGGAAAAATTGGAAAATGTCCAGGGGAGGGCAACAAAAATGATTTGGGGATTGGAACACATGACTTATGAGGAGAGGCTGAGGGAACTGGGATTGTTTAGTCTGCGGAAGAGAAGAATGAGGGAGGATTTGATAGCTGCTTTCAACTACCTGAAAGGGGGTTCCACATCTAGACTGTTCTCAGTTGTAGCAGATGACAGAACAAGGAGTAATGGTCTCAAGTTGCAGTGGAGGAGATTTAGATTGGATATTAGGAAAAACTTTTTCACTAGGAGAGTGGTGAAACACTGGAATGCGTTACCTAGGGAGGTGGTGGAATCTCCTTCCTTAGAAGTTTTTAAGGTCAGGCTTGACAAAGCCCTGTCTGGGATGATTTAGTTGGGGATTGGTCCTGCTTTGAGCAGGGGGCTGGACTAGATGACCTCCTGAGGTCCCTTCCAACCCTGATATTCTATGATTCTAACTGCTGGTGGCTTTGTACATCCAAAAGAACATAACAGTATCATGAAAATTCAACAATAGTAGGAAGAACATGATAGGTTTCAGAGTCGGAGCCGTGTTTGTCTGTATCCGCAAAAAAAAAAGGAGTACTTGTGGCACTTTAGAGACTAACAAATTTATTTGAGTATAAGCTTTCGTGAGCTACAGCTCACTTCATTAACGTTAACACCAGCATTTTACCTGTAAGGAAACTGGCAAGCATACTTGGCGCTTTGTCCAGGAGCTGTCAGTTCTGCTGTTCTCACTACCTACCCAGTTGTCCCAAACCCTGCTACTATTCTCTCCTATATTCCTCCCTCTGCTGTTTATTTCACAGTTGTTGATCTCTGCTTGGCTTTCTTCTCTATCCACAGAGATAGTCAATATCTGTTTGCTTTCACCTACCAACGGTGTCAATACACTTGGACCAGGTTACCCCAGGGTTACACCAAATCGCCCACCTTGTTCTCGCAGATCCTCAAAAGGGATCTAGATGAAATCGAGTTGAAAATGGGGTCCACTCTATTCCAGTACGCAGATGACCTGCTTTTGGCATCGCCATCTTTAAAGGCCTCTAAAACTGATTCCCTTACGCTATTGCAAGCTCTAGTTGAGAAGGGTCATAAAGCCTCCAAGTCTAAACTGCAGTTCTGTCTGCCCAAAGTCCACTATTTGGAACATGATATTTCAGCTGGAGAGAGACACTTGTTCTCTGCGTGAATACAAGCTATCCTCCAGGTCCCTAAACCAACCACTAAGAAACAAAAGCGTGGCTTCCTGGGTCTGGCCAGGTATTGCCGACAGTGGATTGTTGGGTATACAGCTATTGTTAGGCCCTTGCAAGAATTAACCCTTGACAAGCCTGGACCCCAAAAGCCAAAAAAGCATTTAGTAAGATTAAGGAGGCTCTTACCAGGTCCCCTGCCTTGGGCTTACCTGACTACCAGAAGCCCTTCACCCTCTACTGCCATGAGAAGGAGGGACTAACCTTGGGAGTCCTTACTCAAACTCACGGTGACAAAGGATGCCTGTCCGATGAAGTGAGCTGTAGCTCACGAAAGCTTATGCTCTAATAAATTTGTTAGTCTCTAAGGTGCCACAAGTACTCCTTTTCTTGTAGCATATTATAGCTCACCTTTGGATCCTGTAGCAGCTGAACTCCCTCCTTGTGTGCGGGCGGTAGCTTCAGCCGCTTCCCTTGTAGAGGCTTCTGCTACTCTCATTTTGGGTTCCCCCTTATGTGTTGCTGTCCTGAATGCTGTGACCACCCTGCTTCTAAAAAGCAAACCCAGCATCTCTCTAACTCCAGATTAACTAAGTATGAAATGCTGCTTTTAAATGTTTCAAATGTAATTCTTACTCACTGTCCTGTCCTTAATCCCACTTCCCTACTTCCCACAGCAGCTGAAGGAGAACCCCATGACTGTTTAGCCGAGACAACAGAACTCTCCACTCCTAGGATTGATCTAAAAGACACCCCACTTCATAATCCTGATCTACTATTCTATGTAGATGGGTCCTGCCTCAGAAATCCTGCCGGCCTGCTTGTGAACGGCTGTGCTGTTTGTTCCCAACATGAGCCTGCGGAGGCCCAATGCCTCCCGGAAGCACACTCAGCCCAAGTCGCAGAGCTTGTCGCCCCTACCCATGCTTGTACTTTAGCCAAGGACAAGTCTGTTACCATCTACACAGACTCTCGATATGGCTTCAGGGTGGTTCATGATTATGGGCAACTATGGAAACACTGAGGATTTCTCACTTCGGGGGGGGGGGGGCAAAGATTAGTAACAGGCCTTTTGTTGATGCTCTTCTCTCTGCCCTTCAACTCCCCTCTGCCATCGCCATTGTAAAATGTACTGCTCACCAGAAACCTTATGATGATGTTACCAGAGGAAATGCACTGGCAGATCCTACTGCCAGACAGCTCTTTGAGTCTCCAGCTCCATTTGATTTTATTTTCTTCAATTCACAGTTCTCCCCCATGGCTGCCTCTCTCCACAATTTAGCTCTTATGCAAGATTCGTCCCCAGAACCAGAGAAGGACAGATGCAGGCGGGATGGATGTACTTTGCATCCGGATGCCTTGTGGCGCTCCCTAGACGGCCGCTTGGTGGCGCCCAAGGCTGTGCTCTCCTATCTCGGCCATGCTTCCCATGGATTGGCGCATGTGAGCAAAGGGGGGATGATCGCTTTAGTACTGCGTCATTGGTATGCCCCAAATTTCTCCATTATGGCACAGCAGTACTGCAATTCTTGTCTGATCTGCCTAGCCCACAATAGCAGCAGACCAGTTTGGACAAAACCCACTGCGCACCCTACTCTGTGGGGACATTTTGTAAATATACAAATAGATTTTATCAACATGCCAAAATGTTGTGCTTATGAATATGTTCTTTTTTGTGTCTGTATGTATTCTGGTTGGATAGAGGCCTACCCTTGCGCCAAGGCAGATTCCCTCACCGTAGCAAAAAAATGGTTACAAGGATTTTATTCCTCAGTTTGGTCTACCTCTCTCTATTAACAGTGACCGAGGTACCCATTTCACAGGCCAAATCATGCAACAGATTTGCAAGGCTCTTAACATCACCCAACACTTGCATTGTATTCATCACCCCCAGAGTGCAGGGGCGGTTGAGAGCAAAAATGGGGAACTAAAGAACAAAATCTCTAAGATCTGTGCTGAAACCAACCTTAAAAGTCCTGATGTCCTACCCCTTGCTCTCATGTATATGAGGAACACACCTACATGCAAATATGGCCTGTCCCCATATGAAATCCGCATGGCCAGACCCATGCATATGCCGGCATCCCCTCCCCCCACTCCCTTGCTCATTGGACCTGCAACTAAACAATGATACCATTGTGAAATACAGTCAGACGCTAATTCGTTGCATTAGGTCTATCCACTCACAGGTCAAAAGTGCTCTGGTGGAATCAGCGGACACACTGTGCCACACTCTTCAGCCTGGAGATTGGGTTGATATTAAGGTATATCAAAGAAAAACTTTGTTGTACTTTGCGTCCGGATGCCTTGTGGATGGCCTCTTGGTGACGCCCAAGGCTGTGCTCCTCTATCTCACCCGTGCGTCCCATGGATTGGCGCTGTGAGCAAAGGGGAGATGATCGCTTCAGTACTGCAATTCTTGTCCGATCTGCCTAGCCCACAATAGTGGCAGACCAGTTCGGACTGTAGGAATAATAACTCCTCGCCAAATTAGGGAGGTAATCACTGGGCAGATTCCCTCTTCAGCCTCACTTGAGAGAGGGTATAGCTGAACTCTAGGAAGAGGTTTTGCCGGATCTAGGCGAATTTGAACCAGTTGGTCCTGATGCACCCTACCTGGTTGGCATGCTCGGCCCACAAACGGGGAGGAACCTTGGCCAGCAATTCCTGTTGCAACGAGGAAGGGCTGGGGTTGGTCTCCTCCTCTGGAGCACCCAATTGCAGGACTGCCAGGACCTCATTTTGACTGGAATCAGGGACATCCAAATACACACTGTCTGGGGTACAATAAATTGTACAATTTAATTTGCACAAAATTAAGTCTCTTCCCAAAAACCTCTTCCCAAAAGGTTAACAGGTGAGCAGGAGCAGAGGAGGAAAGCGTGGTGCTCAGACAGTCAGAGGTGAGGAGACAGGATGGGGAATAGGAGTGTTGTTCACTCCTACTGCGTTTACTATTTCTGAGGTTACTGGAAGGGAAGGGAAGTCGCTTGTGCAGAGGGTGGACCGCAAGGCACTGGTATCTAGCAGGCAAGAGGTAGGGGTGTCATTAATTATACAGTTTACATATGGTCCTGTTTGGTTTAAAGAGGGATGATGATACCCGTCTCCTGGCTATCCTAATGGCTTTGTGGGCACAAGGGAACAGGGGAAGTATATTGCGGTGCAAGGGCAGGGTCGATTGACCGGTCAGGGCGATTGGGACAATTGTTTTTCCAATGGCCCACTTGTCCACAATTGAAACAGGCATTATTAATTTTTCCCTGGGTAGGGAGACAGTAGGGACCTCTGTTGGGTCTTCCTACTCTTCCCCTTAATGGGCGGTTGCTATGGGGTTTCTTTATATTCTGGATCTGGAGGCTCATTAATTTAATTTCGATGTCATCCTTTTTTTTCCTAACTGATGGTAGTAATGCTGGGTGACTGCCAGAATTTCATCTCGGTTTTTTCCTTCCCAATCTACGGTACCAATTTTTAATTGGTATCCCAATCGTGAATTGAATCCTTGGACAAAAGCGACCACTATGGCTTGTTTAGCATCTTCCTCTGCATTATTTATGCCAGAATATCTCTCGAAAAGCTGTTTAATGCACTGCATATAATCAGCAGGGTTTTCTCCTTTATTTTGTTTACAAGAACTAATTTTAGTCCAAGCTGCCTTTTTGGGGCAGATTTTAAGAACTGCATCACGCAGGTTGTTCCTGTCTGTGTTCAAGTTCCGATTATGGCCTTGGTCATCATTGGGCCACTGGGCCTCTTGTAGGAGGTGATTTAATGTTTCCCTGGGCAGGACTCTTCTTAGGAATTTATTTAAATCTGCCCAGTTAGTGCTGTAACAGCTTATGACTGTTCTTAATTCTTCTTGAAATTTGATGGGGTTGTCACTTATTTTAGGAAATTTTTCAATCAAATTATACAAATCCGTGGGAGACCAAGGGGCATGTACAGTCACCAGGGTTGCTTGACCCAAATCAACACTGGGGCCTGGGATTTGCTGCAAGGGGAACGTTGTTTCATGATGGGGAGACGGGCTGAGGGCTGAACATGAGGGGCCTCTGGGATCATAATTTCTGTTGTCTAGTATTCCATGCTGGCAGTCTGGATGAATTTTCCGGCAGTCCATCTAATTGGTCATATAGGTATTGGTCTGAGTCTGCTAGGGTAGTGATTGGTCTTTTTGTGGGATTTGAGGACGACTCAGGGGAAGAGGGTGAAGTAGATGCTGAAATTGGTGTTACTGCTTGGAGTAGGAGTCCCTGGATAGTGGAGTCAGCCTCCAGACTGCAGCCTAGTGGAGGGATGTAGTCTGGTTGAGACGTGTGGGGTCCACTGCCCACTCTGTTTGTTCTGCCCTGAGTGAATGGACCTGCACTTGCCTGTCTAGGTGATGTAGGGGCAGTTAGCTGTCTAAGTATAACTCTATAAGACCTGTGGATGGGGCCTAGGCGGTTTTTTGAAGAGGTCTCGAAGGCTAAAGGGGTATTTGCTGGCCAGGCGAGGTTTGGGGAAGAGTTAATTTCTCCTTTGCCTCTTTAAATTATGTTTTAAGTTTCTCCTCAGAGTCCTTGAGATTCCTCATTTGAGATTCACAGTGCTGTTTTTCTGTTTCCCCATACCAATTGAAATATGCATCAAACTGACCTTGTCCGACATTATTGGCAAGAAGTGTGCCTCTGAGGTGCACAATCTTGTCAAGGTCAAAGTTTCCCTCTAAGGCAATTTTGAATCATCTCTAGTATACCAGTTCCATTTTTCTAAAAACTTGCAAGTGAAAGGACTATAATTTGCGCACAGGTAGTACGCCGGTGTGCCTTTTGGTGAGGCAGTGATCCTTTTTGGATCACCGGCCCCCATCTTTTTCTGGCGAGTGCGGGAATCCCTTTTTGGACCCCCTGGCTCCCAGAATCCCTATGGATCTTTCACTAGTCACACTCACACAGGGAAGGTTTTGTTTAGGGTCTCCACGACTGTCTTACAGCCTCCCTTCAGCAAAGAGCGTTGACTGATGCTGCATACTCTGTCACTTCAGGCAAGGTGATCAGACCAGTCAGTGGCTTGTCAAACTGCCTTTGGGGCGGGAACTAGAGACAGGGGAGGAAAAAGGGTACGGAAACAGACCGTCCGAGGATGGAAGGGATGGGATCACGCACACCTAGACCCAGACAGGCCCCTCGCTGGTCATGCCGTGCAGAGGGAAACTGCCAAGGTCAGGGCATTTATTACTCCACCAGATGGAGTCCCAGGGCTTGCATTAGAGACACTTCTGCTGTGCAGGGAGCTCTGGGCGTCTTCTTGTGACTCACATTCACACCGGTCTACCGACATTCACTTTCACACTGGCACACGGAACCAGGTCTATCTATGACTTGCCCAGCCACACCCAGGGGCTCTTCCCAGGGCGAAACCAAAGCTGGATGGGACTCTAACCCATCCTAAGGGCGTCAGGCGTATTTGGCAGCAAAAGTCCGGATAGAGCGTACAACTCACCCAAGCCCAGAGCCTACGGGCAGTCCTCCACCAGAAACCCAATATAGAGATTTCAAAAGGTCTCTTACCTTTCTGATGGGCCTGGGGTCTGGTGAGGAACAGCTCGCGGTCCTCCAGCTCTCGGGGGTCACCATCTATCCGAGTCATGGCACCAAGAATTGTGGTGGAAAAATTAACCATGCCTTGTGTTCGGATCAGAACAAAGTCTGAGGTTCTCTTTATTTAAGCATGCGCATACAGAGAGAGTCAACCGGAGCTGCTCTGCCGTAAACAGAAAATACAGGAGCTTATATAGCTGAAAACCACAATCTGTTAAGCACATTTCCTTTAACAGCATTTTCTTTATTTGGCATACAGTGCAAACTTCAACGGTAGCTTTGCCTTACTTGGAATATAGCAAAACAAGTTTTACCTGTTATTGACAGGTGCTTCCTTTGTGGTTAACGGTCTTTTCTAACTTCTAGCGGTTGTGGTTACATTTTTAAGCTGAGCTGTTGCTATTTGCCTCTTAATGGAATTTTCCTTACCCTCTTCTTATTCTTTATACACACAGTTAGCTTGACCAAAGTTTTAGGCCTATTAGTTTAGGCCTACTAGATTTTCCTCCACACAGGGTACTGTGCTAGCTGGATGGCTGTTCTTATCTTCTTAAGTCATTAAAAAAAAATTCTTTCCCATTTTGAATCTAGCATGCAGTTGTAGCATGAGTTTTCTGGCAAAAAAAATGCAATTTAATAATATTTCATGGTATTTGCTATCTTTTCTTTTTTGGTGGTGTATGTTTGACTTTGATGTCTGACAAAAACTGAATTGGAAATCTATACTTTATCCTAGGGCTGAGGCTGCTATACACAAAACTTATTCTAAAAAAGCTTTTATATAAATGACCTTTTTTCATTTCAAAACACTGTGTTGTCCTGCTTAAAAAAAATATCTGCTGGGGAAGTTGAGATAAATCAGAACCTTTTTTCTTTTGTCAGTTTTGGGAAAACTATGGCAAATTCTAGACAGGACATAAATACTGCTTGGCTCAGCATGCCTATCCTCTTATAAATTGATCTTGACTCCATCACAATGACACAGGGCTCTTCATTCTCCATCCCTCCATAAGTGTCCAGCTGATTTAACATCATATTCTGTGCTTTTATTAGCTTTTCAGTGAAATAAGTCTGCCTGAATCCCCTGTTTACTGTTAGTTTGGTAATTTTAGGGTTCATTCCCCTCTTCTCCCCCCCCCTTTTTTTAAAATATTTCTGCTAGGATACCTTGCAATTTTGCCTATGCAAATATATTCAGTTTCAGTACTTTAATTATCTCAGACCTGAGTAATAGAAATTAGAAATGTGAAAAAGATTTACTAGGAGGTCAAATCTAGTCAATATATGGTGACTAGGTGTCTGGGTTTCGACTGGAACACCCGGTCATAAAGGGACCCTGCAGCTCGGGTCAGCACTGCTGACTGGGCCATTAAAACTCTGGTCAGCGGTGCTGCAGCACTAAGACAGGCTATACCCTACCTCCATGGCTGGCACCGCGCTGTGCCCCGGAAGCAGCCAGCCAGTCTGGCTCCTAGGTGTGGAGGCCACAGGGCTCCGCACGCTGCCCCCGCCCCATCACCAGCTGTGCACTCTCATTGGCTGGAAACTGGCCAATGGGAGCTGGGGGAGGTGCCTGTTGGTGAGAGCTGCCCATGGAGCCTCCTGTCTAGGACCCGGACCTGCTGGCTCTTTCCGGGGTGTGCAGAGTTCAGTGCGGTGCCAGGACAGGGAGGCAGCCTGCCTTAGACTGCCTGCTGTGCTGCTGATCGGGAGCCGCCTGAGGTGAGCCTGTGCCCCAACCCCCTGCCCCATCTCTGAGTCCCCCCCAAACCTGGAGCACCCTCCTGCACCCAACCGCCTGTCTCAACCCTCATCAGCTTCCCGCACTCTGAATCCCTTGGCCCCACCCCCAGCCTGGAGCCCACTCCTGCACCCCAAACCGCTCATCCCTGGCCCCACCTGAGAGCGAGCACCCCCTGCCCAGAGCCCTCACACCCCAACCCCCAATTTGCATACCCCTCCTGCACTCCGAATCCCTCAGCCACATCCTTCCTGCACCCCAAACTCCTCATCCCCAGCCCCACCCAAGAGTCCACACCCCAAGTCAGAGCCTGCACCCCAACTCCCTGCCCCAGCCCGGAGCCTCCTCCCACACCCTGAATCCCTCATTTCTGGCCCCACCCTGGAGCCCTAACCCCCTGCCCCAGCCCAGTGAAAGTGAGTGAGGGTGGGGGAGAGCGAGCCATCGAGGGAGGGCGAATGTAGTGGCGGGGCCTTGGGGCAGGGACAGGGCTAGGGTGTTCAGTTTTGTGCAACTAGAAAGTTGGCAACCCTAAGTCCAGAAAATCATAAATCCAGTCCAGTCTAAGGGAATAGCAGCCTTCCAATGGAAATACTATTAGGACCAAGACTGCTAAAACATATTAACCAGTGACTGTCTTGTTATTAATAGGTTATAATATTAATATAGCACCTCATGGGACACAGTTGCATGGGACACCTCATGGGACACAGTTGCAGTGGGTGTTAAACTCATAGGGAGTGAAACACATATTCTGCTGAAAAGTACATTAACAATATTACTTATGGTCTGAAGCACATCTTTTTATAGTTGAACCTATATCTTTTTTTACTGCAATTTTACAGTATGTAGATGGTTTCATATATTTTGTGCATTGCATTGTATACACTTTGAGTTTGACCCCAGATTTATTTTTTAAAATTGGGCACCTTTAAACATCTTTTTCACTTCCCTGGTTACTTAAAATGCCTAAATTCTGTTGAATGTGGTTATACTGTTCCTCTTCATTTGCTGTGTCACAGATTGGGAAATAAACAGTGAATTTACAAATCTTACATTTGACTTTTTTATTCCAATTACTGTGGTATAAATAGGAGCAGTTCAAACTAACAATCACCTCATTTTATCTGTTGTTTCCAAGAGGAGAGTTATGATTTGCACTGAACTACCCGGTTTTCTGTTTAGGGGTTGGGGGTCAGGGCGGAGTTTCTTCAAGTATTGAATTTCTTTTGCATAAGTTGTCTTCCTGTGGCTGGAGTAATCAGTGAGGCTGGCACAGAGAGAAACTAAGTTTTGGTGATATTTAATATTTGGCTAATTGAGTAAGGGAAAAATAAAATAAAATTAGCTTTTCTAATATTGATCTTTTTCTGGCCCGGCTATTTGTAGATACAAACTGAACAAGTTAGTAAAAGTAAAATAAACACACATTGATTCTCAGAGACCCTTTTGCAAGGCTGGCTTTGTGGTATTGACCCATTGTCTCCACGCACAGTGAATGCTATTTTAGCTGCCTGTAAGTTGCCAATATCCATTTGTCCTTGTGAAGTAGTTTCCTTGTGTAACATACTGATATCTTTTTGTGGAAAACTGAGCATACAATTAATTCCCATTCCAAGCCACTTTTATGGGGCATTGGCAGGAGAACTACTACTTAACCAAACATGGCCAGCCTTTTTGGCTGGCTGGGCTTTTGTCCCATTCATTTAGGAAAAAGCAGAATATAATTTTACAGAAAGACTTGGTATATTTTTAGTCTTCTCTTCCAAATAAGTATATAAGACCAATTTTGAATTTATACTCAGTTAATCCTGTTAAAGTGTAATTGTCTTTAAAATAAATAAATAAAAAGGCAATTAACTTTTGTAGAAATCCAATGCAAAAATATCACTGCAGATGATGGTTTCTTGGTGGTTATCAAAAAGTGAGGTCAAGTGACCTCTGTTAACCATAGAGCCTCTGGGGAGATTAGAATACTTACTTGTGTCAGTGGAGTGAAGTATAGGAATTGAGTGAGGATGGGAAACTTTTATAGTGGTTCAAGCAAGTGTGACGGGCATGAGCCTTTGTTATTGTTCTGGGAAAGCCTTTTCCCTTATTTCTGCTCCTACAATTGTCTGTTGTGTTAGAGGTCTAGTCAGGCCTAATCTTAAAGCCTAACCCAAACCTGACTAGACTACAGCTGATCCGAGCCCAAGAGTGTCAAGTCATTGTAGTTGGGTCTCATTGGGTTCTTGTCAAGTTGCAGGGTCAGGCGTAGAGCTGCAGAGCTGGATCCTGCGGAGCAGCATGACCAGGGCGCTGCAAACAGACCCACGTGCTTCTGCCTTTCACAAACTTGCCCTGCTCATGCTCCCCACCATGCATCCTCTCCAAGAAGTCTGGGGCTGCCCACACCCCAGTGGGGCCACAGCCCACTAGACCCACAGCCAGGGCAGCCAGGTGGCAGGCAACCTCATTGCCATATGGTCAAAGACCAGTCTTCCTCCTCCTTCCCCTCCACCACCTCCCACCAGCCCCTATTGCAGGGGTGTGGGTGGTGTAGGCCCAGCAGGGCAGAGCATCACAGGGTCATGTCAACCTGCAGAGCCTCCCATCACCTGCTTTTCGGATTTCATGAAGTGCTTCACTGAGGGCACCTTTTGCACGGGCCCCACGCTAGGAGGAGTACAGGATAGAGGGTGCCCAATGCAATATCCCAGCTGGCTGCACCATTCTGCTTGTAACTGAGCCATGCTGTGTGTGTCTCAAGGCAGGAAACTGCTGGTGTGAGTGCAGCACTTGTTTCCCCAGTGACATAGCCTGCACCAGCCACTGGTCCATGTAAATAATGGACTATTTGTTGCTGTCCCAGCCTCTCTGCCTGTGACTCCATGCTCATCCCCACCTATCTTTAAAGCCTGACCTGAACATGTTGACACATTTTCATGCCTGATCTGAACCCAATGCTTCTAGTTCAGTCCTGCTGTGTGCAGACTCGGGTTGTAACAAAGCTCTCTGCTGCTATTTTATGGCCTCTTTGTTTCCAAGGAGTGAAGAGAGATTGATGGGCTCTTTTCTCACTACCTTAAATAGAAAAATCAGTATTTTGGTTGTCTGTGCTGGAGAGTAACTCCTAAGCATTACCATTCTTAATTTTATCTGGATTTCCAATAGTAGATTTTTCTTGCCTTCCCCTTTCTTCATGTGGTCACTTTAAAGGTCTTGCATCAACTTTACACCTCTAGATTTCTGCATAGCTTGGGAGATAAAACTCTACAACTCTGGCAAGTGCAGATCCTTCTCGTTGCAGAGGCAATTGTAGGCTCCCAGGCAAATATCCCTGTCTTCCTGTAAAGGACTTCTGGGGTCCAGTGCTGCCACTGGACAATTATCTACTGCAGTGTTCTAGTAAGATTCACTTGAGTTAATATATTATCTGTCTAAAATTCTGTCACCTTAATTGGATAATGTATTTTTGTTTCCTGACTCATAGGTGGCTTTGGTGCCATTGTAATGACTACTGTGTTCTACCCCAGAGATAACTGCATCTTGGTGGTCAACGTAATATATAGGTTTTTTATACATAGAGACAAAAACTAGGCTAAAAGAACATTATTACAGTTGGAAAGTCAATCACTCAAAAGTTAGGAAATGCCAGAATCAAAGTTGTCAGTGCAATCTTAATTCAACAGTATTTGCATGTACATTATGATAGTCTTTAATTACATGATCAGATACTGTTTTTTTCCCCACAGGGCTCCTGCCTCATTCAGTGCCTGGGATGGACTGTGTTCATGTAATGAACAGCTATTCAATATTTTGTCTTTTTCTCATTGTTCAATTGGTGGACTCGTGCCTTATTGACTATACACTATTCAAATAGCTCTGAAAACAGTTTTTCTCTGGAGATGAATCATGGTTGTGTAATAAAGGAGACTCGCCTGTAGGATCCCTGCCTCATTTGTTGTGTATAGTGTATGAGGCAAAAGATTGCAGGAAGAGAAAAACTAATCTCATGGTTAAGGCAATTGAATGCTGCTCTGGACAACTAGATTCTATCTCTACCTCTGTTACAGAGTTCCTATGTGATGCTAGACAAGTCCTTTAAACCAAACTTTTCACAGGTAATCACTAATTGTGTGTTCTCCCTCAAGTATATTCCACTCAGATGTGTGTGTGCCCAGCTTGCTGGAGCCCCAGAGACTGTTTTGCAGCAGTACCCATTAGGGCAGCGCACACATCCTACACATTATTGTGGCCTCTCTCAAGGCTATATAAGGGTGGCACCACCCAGCTCCCCCACAGTTATTTCTCACAACCTATGTCCTGAGTTGGCGCGCCCCATGAGGTTTACTTCGTGGTTTTCCTCTGTGTCACTAGTGCTAGTTTAGCTTTCTCCTTATCTGTAAATAGTTAGAAGTATAGTTCTTGTTTTATTTTTTAAAGCTTGTTTTATTATTGTAGTCATTTTTCTGTGCTGGGCACTGTTGGTATGCAGCACTCTCTGGGCTTTAAGCACTGCTCATCATGAGAGGTTTCTATCCCAATAGTAGTGCCCATACACAGTGCCTTTTGTGCCTTGGTGAGGAGCACGTTAAGGAGAAGTGCAGTCTCTGCTGCTCTTTCAATAAAAGAATGTAGATTTCTGGAGACCTGTGATTCAGACATCATCTCCTGGAGCAGATGATGAGGACTGCTTCAGCTCTGGGCCCCTCCTGTACTCAGGGTACAAGTATGTCTGAGGTTGTATCAGACAGACCTTGGACTCCGTTTCTTTCCATGAAGAAAGAGGGGTCAGTCTTCTTTTCTAGGATGTCTCCAGAGAAGGACACACGAGACAGACTGTCGTCACTCAGAGTCTGAGAAGAGCTCCTTGTCTTGGAAAATGGAGCCAGAATGTCATTAATACTCATCTGGGACCCAGGAAAGAGGTGGGTCATCAACTCATGATATTCCGGTACTGCCTCAGGAAGACTTCAGTGTTATACCAATATCTCAAGCACCATCTGCAAGACAATAATAGAATCTGGTATCAATGGATGCTGTTTCATTGCCAGCCTTTTCAGTACCAACAACACTGGAAGTTTATAGGACAGTAGGGGGTTTGCTTTGTTTCTCTGTTCCAAGACACTCCTGTAGTCAGGAGACAATTGCTTTGTCAGCACCTCCTTTGATACTGGGTCCATCTGTCTCTTCAGCTCTGATACAGAAGCAGTTAGCGATACCAATGTCAGGACCACCTAAGAAGTGTGGCAGAGACTCAGCTCGTTCTTCAGTACTGTCTTTGACACTGGTGCTCACTATGTCTGCATCACTACAGTTATAGGCCTGTGTTTTGATGTTGGACTCTTTCTTGGCACTAACTGTTTTGGTACAGTGGTGAACATCTGCTTGTGTACTGACTTCAGTTTCTACCATGCTACCAACCATGAGGCCTTTCCCAGCACCATCTTAAGACACTATACCATCAATGTCTCATGAAACCTTTACGGTATTATCATACCTACCTTGATACTAATGTTTACCTCTTCACAATGGATTAGAGATTGATCAGGTTGTGTAGTGGATTTATCAGATTTTGCACACTTGATGCCTGATTCTGGTAACTCCTTGCTCTCTGGCGTGATGTCTTCCAACAGTTCACCATTCCCTCCCAGACACAAATGGCCTAGCAGATCATCCAGGCTGCCTCCAGAAAGGGAGTATCAGATTACAACAATTGCTGTTTTCTAAGCATGATGGCATTAACTGTGTTGGACACAATTGGTGTGCATTCAGACTGGACCTTGGATTCACGTGTACATTATTTGTCACAACCTCAGGTGGCTCACTTTTTAAATCTCTTAATTATTTTAATAGCAGTCTGTGTTGCTGAAAATATGTGTATAAAACAACCCAGATTATTTTCTTTACAGGAACAGAGAGATCTTAAATTCCGGTCAGGATTTTCTACTTACCCTTTGGTATAAAGAGCTTTGATAGAGAACACAGCTTAATTCCTCAAGCTTGAATGTTCCCATTGTGATTCTTTATTTGTCCAAAACGACGGATGGATGCTGAGACCTTGATGTAATCTTAGTAATAAGTTTTAATGATCTTGAATTACACAAGGCCTTTTTCAAATGATCTCCCAGAGTCCCTTGCTGCCCTTTTAAATTTAATTGTAAGCAGCAAATTAGGCTTTTTGTTTTGTTTCATGTTATAGCAGCACATGCTTTGGTTAAGGCTTTGTCAGAGTTTCACATCATAAAATCTTTTATTTCAGGAGTTATAGCTACCTTGGAAAGTTTCTGTGGGGGAAATACTAAACCCCTCCCACAAAGAATGGTTTTCCCTATGATGGGTATATCTGTTAAGAAAGATTAATTGCTTTTCGCTGTTGACCAGGACATATGTCTCATGTTTTCTGTACTTATGTGAAACATTTAGTTTGCTTTTTTCAAATTTGGCTGATATTTTGTATACAAATGATATTCTTTACCCATGTTATTACGGGGTATAGGTGGTAATGATGGTGATTGAAATGACACTAGGCAGGATTGAATAAGGAAGAGGAAGGGCAATTTACATTAATAAGGTTACACAGCTATTCAGCAAGATTTTGTATGTGACATGAGATAGTAAAGATACTCTTTGTTTTGAATTTGACTGACTGGATCCATGAAGGCATCTCAGCAGAAGTCAATTATAGAGAGACTTGAAGTAGGAGAGAGCAGTGGATTTGCTGCTCTGCTCAAGAAAAGGGAATTCGCCCTGTATGTGGCAGCATAGAAGAAACAACAAAGAAGATTGTGGGGAGGTTTAGGTTGGATTGTGGAGGAGGTTAAGGTTGGATATTAGGAAAAACTTTTTCACTTGGTGGGTGGTGAAGCACTGGAATGCATTACCTAGGGAGGTGGTGGAATCTCCTTCCTTTGAGGTTTTTAAGGTCAGGCTTGGCAAAGCCCTGGCTGAGATGATTTAGTTGGGGATTGGTCCTGCTTTGAGCAGGGAGTTGGACTAGATGACCTCCTGAGGTCCCTTCCAACCCTGATATTCTGTGGTTCAATGAATGGGGTATTGAGACTAGCATAATTTTCATAATGGAGGGTATGGAATGTGAGACAAAAAGTAAAACATTTATGTATTTATTTGTATTTAAATAATAAATGTACAGGCACCTTAACACCATAAATATGGTAATAAAATAGTATATAATTCTAGCAACATTAAAGGAATAATTTCAACATGAACTCAGTCCACTGTCTACAGAAATGGCCTTCTGCCTCTTCATCATTGTGGGAAGCATACTCTCAACTCTCTCCAAAGATCCTATCAAACAGCAAAGTGTATCTGTGAATGGGGTGGGGCAGAATTGCTATAATCTACCTTCCAAATAGATTTTCCTCCACCAGTAGCCCTGCACCCAGAGTTACTTAAGAATTCACTGATTATGTAAGAAAATATATTTACTGCCAGCAATTCTATTTATCTTTATTTGTTGGAGAGAGGAAGGACACAGGGTGGGTGGTGTTGGCAGGAAAGAAGCAGTTTAGTCCTTGATTCTGCGATTGAATCCATCCAGGTGGAAGTCTTTCTGAGTGGAAAGATTACAGGGTCAGGGCCTAAAATATATTACTAGAAAATCTATTGTTTAGATTTCTGGTTTTAATAATTGATGTTAATGCAGCTTCGTAGATTTTTGTGTTTTTATGGGAGTAGGAAAGGGGCAAAAGTGTTCATACTTATCATATATTTAGCAGCAAAATATCATATATTTTCAGTTCTAGTCCATCTGTAATGTTGTCTTACCAGGTCACCCAGTGGCTACATATAGGTGTTGAATAATGTAGGGGAGAGGACTGAGACTAGTAGAACTCTTCCAGTGTGAATTTTGTGGAGTGGAGGAATAGCTGATCAAAAGTCACCTATTGGTTCAGGCCGAGAGGGAAGACCAAAGCCATTTCATGACATTTCCATTCATCCCTGCAGTTTCCTGGAAGTGGGACAGTTTTATTTGTGATTTCCAGTATCAAATACTGCATAAAGAGCCAGAAGGCTGAGTATGAGGTGTAATCCCCTTGTTGCTGATCAGGGGATGGTCACTCACTAGAACAATAAGAACTGTCTCATTACTATGCCCTGGCCTGAAGATGGACACATGATACTTTTCACTAATAGGTGCTGTTTGGAACTTTATTTCTTTGTAAGCTTCTTGATTAGCTTGCTTAGAAAAGGGAAGGCTGGCTAGATGATGGATAGTAGTTTTGTATAACATTGAATGAAAAGATATGGCACATAGTAGAACATGTTAAAATATTGAATTTTTCATTTAAATCTGAATTTCATCTGCCTGTTCTACAGTGTTTTTAATACTTTTTGAGGGGGGGGGAACAATGACTAACCTATAAATCAGATCAATATTTGTATTTGTGAGCTTGTGAGATTCAGGTGGAAAGAAATGAGTAAATGCATGGCTGCTAGTATGTGAGATTCAGAAATTAACTGGGCTTTTCTTTTTCCAAGAGATGGAAATTTTTTAATATTTCTCTTCTGTACACATTTTAAATGTTTCAAATTGTTTTATTCCAAAAGTTTAGAAATAACAGAAACTCTGTACAGACAAAAGGATTTAAATGGAGCATTGCAAGAGCATTTTAGGTCTCTCTTACGTAGGCATTTTTTATGAAGAAATCTTCACTATAAATATTGTTTGCTCTCAGACATTGGCTAGTCAATTTCCTGAGAAAATACTTTTACAAAAGACTTGACACTTAAAATCTTCTTTTTATAAAATGCCACTAAAAATCAACCACAAAGTCTCTTTAGGACCAGCCCAGCAAAATACAAGCAATGTAAATAAACACTTTTTAAAATTAGTGATAAGTGACTTGAAAATGAAACTTGAGAAAGATTAGTGAAATTAGAGACCAAATACAGAGTAAAAATTTTGAAAAGGCTAAGGCTGTGTGGTCTAACTTTCTGTCAAGAACAAGCTGCCAAGCTAATAAAAAATATAGCTAAACGACTCAAATTAAGGATTCTTTTAAAAAAAAAAAAGCAACATGTATAATTTTGTTACAGAACCATCAGGAGTTTACATTATCTATTATGGATAAAGCTTAGGGTTATAATTATAATTGGTGCTGTCAAGCGATTAATTGCACTGTTAAACAATAATAGAATGCCATTTATTTAAATATTTTTTGATGTTTTCTACATTTTCACATATATTGATTTCAATTACAACACAGAATACAAAGTGTACAGTGCTCACTTTTTATTTATTTTTGATTGCAAGTATTTGCACTGTAAAAAACAAAAGAAATTGTATTTTTCAATTCACCTAACACAAGTACTATAGTGCAATCTCTTTATCATGAAAGTTGAACTTACAAATGTAGAATTATATACAAAAAATAACTGCATTCAAAAATAAAAGAATTTAAAATTTTAGAGCCTGCAAGTCCACTCAGTGCTACTTCAGCCAATCGCTCAGACAAACAAGTTTGGTATAATTTGCAAGACATAATGCTGCCCACTTCTTGTTTACAATGTCACCTGAAAGTGAGAACAGGCGTTCACATGGCACTGTTGTAACTGGCACTGCAAGATATTTACGTGCCAGATGCGCTAAAGATTCATATGTCCCTTCATGCTTCAACCACCATTCCAGAGAACATGTGTCCATGCTGATGACGGTTCTGCTCAATAACGATCTGAAGCAGAGTGGACTAACATGTTCATTTTTATCATCCGAGTTAGATGCCACCAGCAGAAGGTTGATTTTCTTTTTTGATGGTTTGTGTTCTGTAGTTTTCGTATATGAGTGTTGCTCTTTTAAACCTTCTGAAAGCATGCTCCATACCCTGTCCCTCTCAGATTTTGGATGGCACTTCAGAGTCTTAAACCTTGGGTCAAGTGCTGTAGCTATTTTTAGAAATCTCACATTGGTACCTTCTTTGCATTTTATCAAATCTGCTGTGAAAGTGTTCTTAAAATGAACAACATGTGCTGAGTCTTCATCCGAGACTGCTATGACATGAAATATATGGCACAATGCAGGTAAAACAGAACATGAGATATACAGTTCTCCCCCAAGCTGTTCAATCGTAAATTTAATTAATGCATTTTTTTTTAACAAGCATCATCAGCATGGAAGCATGTCCTCTGGAATGGTGGCCGAAGAATGAATGAGCATATGAATGTTTAGCATATCTGGCATGTAAATACCTTGCAATGTCAGCTACAAAAGTGCCATATGAACGCCTGTTCTCACTTTCAGATGACATTGTAAACAAGAAGTGGGCAGCATTATTGCCTGCAAATTTTAACCAAACTTGTTTGTCTGAGTGATTGGTTAAAGTAGGGTTGAGTGGATTTGTAGGCTCTAACGTTTTACATTGTTCTGCTTTTGAATGCAGTTATTTTTTGTACATAATTCTACATTTGTAAGTTCAACTTTCATGATAGAGATTGCACTACAGTACTTGTCTTACGTGAATTGAAAATTATTTCTTTTTTTACAGTGCAAATATTTGTAATAAATATAAAGTGAGCACTGTACACTTTGTATTCTGTGTTGTAATTGAAATCAATATATTTGAAAATGTAGAAAACATCCAAAAATATTTAATAAATTTCAATTGGTATAACAGTGCGATTAATCGCAATTAATTTTTTAATAACGATTAATGTTTTTGAGTTAATCATGAGTTAACTGTGATTAATTCACAGCCCTAATTATAATAGATGAGAATCAATCTTTCTCCTACAACAGGGTATTATCCTGTGATAGATGATGTACCATATTAAGTATGAAATGATTTGGTTCAACCATCTGTAACAGGTTAGTGCTGAAAAATGGAATGTTGCCAGCGATAGACGGTGTGGTTTATTAAGAAGGTTTATTTATACCTCTGTAGATAAAGATGATGGTATTCAACAAATAAATCACTTAAAGTGAAACATTTATCCTAACACATAACAAGATGCAATGTAAAATGAGTCCTTGGGTTTAAATTCACTTGGAAGCAGATAAAAGATAAAAAACAAGATAGGGAAAATTTACTACTTTAACAATTAATTTGTTGATGCCTCTCCTAAAATTGTTAAATATTCCAGTGTTGTTTTTGTGGGAAAGAGAAGAAAGAGGAAGCAATGTTCATGGTGGAAATATATGAGCTAGGTAGTAGTATTATTTAGTGTCAAACTGCTGCATTGAAGGCCATAGCCACGTTCCAGGAACCTTTACCAAATTTAATACTGTTAACTTAACTGCTGTGTACTCTTCCTGCATTTCCTTCCCCATCTTGATTCCTTTCCAAAGTTTCTGTGAGTAAAGAGAAGCCTTTTCATTTCTGATCTGCTGGCTCCTCTTTATGAATTTCTTCAATAGGAACATAAGGGCAGCCATGCTGGGTCAGACCAAAGGTCCATCTAGCCCAATGTCCTGTCTTCCAACAGTGGTCAATGCCAGATGCCCCAGAGGGAATGAACAGAACAGGTAATCATCCCCCATCCCCTGTTGCCCGTTCCCAGCTTCTAGCAAACAGAGGCTAGGGACACTAACCCTGTCCATCCTAGCTAATAGTCATTGATTGACCTATCCTCCCTGAACTTATCTTGTTCTCTTATTAATCCTGTTATAGTCTTGACCTTCACAACATCCTCTGGAAAAGAGTTCCACAGACTGACTGTGCATTGTGTGAAAAAATACTTCCTTTTTGTTTGTTTTAAATCTGCTGCCTATTAATTTCATTTGGTGACCCCCTAGTTCTTTTGTTATGAGAAAGAGTAAATAACATTTCCTTATTTACTTTCTCCACACCAGTCATGATTTTATAGACTTCAATCATATCCCCCCTTAGTCATCTCTTTTCCAAGCTGAAAAGTCCCAGTCTTATTGATCTCTCCTCATACAGAAGCTCTTCCATACCCCTAATCATTTTTGTTGCCCTTTTCTGAACCTTTTCCAATTCCAATATATCTTTTTTGAGATGGGGAGACCATATCTGCATGCAGCATTCAAGATGTGGGCATACTAGGGAATTTTATAGAGGCAATATGATATTTTTGTTTTCTTATCTATCCATTTCTTTATTGTTCCCAACATTCTGTTCGCTATTTTGACGGTCGCTGCACATCGAGTGGATGTTTTCAGAGAACTGTCCACAATGACTCCAAGATTTCTTTCTTGAGTGGTAATACTAATTTACACCCCATCATTTTATATGTATAGTTGGGATTATGTTTTCCAGTGTGCATTATTTTGCATTTATCAACATTGAATTTCATCTGCCATTTTGTTGCCCAGTCACTCAGTTTTGTGAGATCCCTTGGTAACTCTTTGCAGTCTGCTTTGTACTTAACTATCTTGAGTAATTTTGTGTCATCTGCAAATTTTGCCACCTCACTGTTTACTCCTTTTTCCAGATCATTTATGAATATGTTGAATAGGACTGGTCTCAGTACCGACTCCTGCAGGACACCACTATTTACGTCTCTCTATTCTGAAAATTGACCATTTATTCCTACCCTTTGTTTCCTATCTTTTAACCAGTTACCAATCCATGATAGGATCTTCCCTCTTATCCCATGACATCTTACTTTGCTTAAGAGCCTTTGGTGAGGGATCTTGTCAAAGACTTTCTGAAAATCTAAGTACACTATATCCACTGAATTCCCCTTGTCCACATGCTTGTTGGCCCCCTCAAAGAATTCTAATAGATCGGTGATGCATGATTTCCCTTTACAAAACCAATGTTGACTCTTTCCCAACAAATTATGCTCATCTATGTGTCTGACAATTTTGTTCTTTACTGTAGTTTGAACCAGTTTACCTGGTACTGAAGTCAGACTTACTGGCCTGTAATTGCCAGGATCGCTTCTGGAGCTCTTTTTAAACATTGGTGTCACATTAGCTATCCTCCAGTCATTTGATACAAAGCTGATTTAAATGTTAGTAGTTCTGCAATTTCACATTTGAGTTCCTTCAGAACTCTTGGGTGAATACCATATGGTCCTGGTGACTTATCACTGTTTAGTTTATCAATTTGTTCCAAAACCTCCTTTAAATACACCTCAATTTGGGACAGTTCCTCATATTTGTCACCTAAAAAGAATGGCTCAGGTTCAGGAATCTCCCTCACCTTCTCACCCGTGAAGACCGATGGAAAGAATTCATTTAGTGTCTCCACAATGGCCTTATTTTCCTTGAGTGCTCCTTTCACATCTTGATTGTCCAGTGGCCCCACTGGTTGTTTAACAGGCTTCCTGCTTCTGATGTACTTAAAAATTTTTTTGCTATTACTTTTGAGTCTTTGGCTTGCTGTTCTTCAAATTCTTTATTGGCCTTCCTAATTATATTTTACACGTCATTTGCCAGAGTTTATGCTCCTTTCTATTTTCCTTACTAAGATTTAACTTCCACTTTTTAAAGGATGCCTTTTTGCTTCTCAGTGCTTCTTTTACTTTATTGTTTTACTATGGTTGTACGTTTTGGTTCTCATACTATGTTTTTTAATTTGGGGTATACAGTTTAGTTGAGCCTCTGTAATGGTATCTTTAAAAAGTTTTCATGCGGTTTGCAGGGATTTCACTTTTGGCAGTGTACCTTTTAATTTCTGTTTCACTAACTTCCTCATTTTTGTGTAGTCCCCCTTAATTAAATGTTACAGTGTTGGGCTGATGTGGTGTTTTCCTCACCACAGAGATGTTAAACTTAATTGTATTATGGTCACTATTACCAAGCGGTCCAGCTATATTCACCTCTTGGACCAGATTCATTGCTCCACTTATGACTAAATCAAGAATTGCATCCCCTCTTGTGGGTTCTAGGACATTTTAAGGTATCAAGAAATCATAATCTCGTCTATGGTGGAGAACTGACAAAAAGGCTGAAAAATGGGGGGAAAGAAAATAAAGAAAAATACATTTAAGTTTACTGTGAGGACTCAGAACTGTTTGCAAAGCATGTGATCTGTAACTAATGATTTCTTAACAATAAATGTGACATGGGTTAAGGAATTCCTTGGCTAAGCCTGCATTCCTTGCTTGCATGTTACGTTGCCCCTGAAGGATTAATTGAGACACTCAGAGTGCACATCGAGATGGAACTCTGAGGGAACATGTTTAGACACCTGGAGGCTCAAGTGTGTTTCATTCACAAAGAAAGAAACTGAACCACGTTGAATTGAACAAATGGAATTTTATTAAACCCTTTTCAGTGTTCTGTCCATGTAGGTGAATTACTTTCAGTTTAACTCTCTACATTCCTAGTTCTACTGCTGTCCAATCAATAATAGTACCTCTAGGGAACATGGGCCCTCTGACTCCAGTTTCACTGATCATAACATATCTTCTGTATTTTACAAACATTTTAATATAAACATTAAAAACAAATAATTGATGTGCAGACCCCCACCCTGTATTCCTTTGGTCAGAGATTGCTAGCACATGGGCAAGTTGGAGTCTCGTCTTTTACCATTGATTTAGCTGGTGACATATTCTGTTTGATAACCTACTCCTCAGGTTATTCTGTGCCACTGCATGCGTGCAGAATTAATGTTCCCCCACAGATTTCTTTTCTTCCCCACAGAAAAATGTCTTCAGACGTGGAAGCAAAGGGAATCCACAAGGGCGGTCACGCGCTCCTCCCTGGCAGCACGGCCATGTCAGTTCAGGCTCTCAGAGGAGACATATATCACTGCCGGAGAAGAGCTGGACGTGCATGCATGGGGAGATGTGGGTCACCACTGGGGGGGCGGGCACAACTGGGCAGGTATGCATGCTAGTGAGAGGAACTCTATTCCTCTCTCTCGCTGTTGCAGCATGCCCTGTGTGGAGGCGCACAGCTTTGGGGTGCTTTTTGAGGAGATAGACATAGGAGGCTCTGTCCCCTCAAGCAGAGCAGAATGTAGCCGTCTGCCCTCTTGGTGAATTGTTCCCATTGTTCTTAGTGAATTCCCCGAGGAGTATAAAACAGGTGTAAAAGTTTTAAGGCTTTTTTACATTGCCAGAGTGGTGTAAAGGAGCCTTAGTGTAAATGACAGTATGGCCTTATAAATGCTTATGGTGCTTTAGTGATTAGAACTGGCCGCATTATTTGGACTGAAAAATTTGCCTATCAAAATGTGTTCCATGAACTATTCACTACTGACTTTTCTAGAGAGATAAATTGTGAGTTTGATTCCCCAGTCATCACTTGCTCTTCAGTTGCCTATGAGGTAATACTAAGCATATGACTGCATATATTTGTTGACTAATAAGTAGAAATAAAGGTCAAACCTAGCTTTATTATTATTAGACAAAGTGGGTTTGGGAATTTCCTCCAGTGCTCCCCACTGCCATTCTGTATCCAGTGTATTATAGTTTAAATAAATTAGCAAACTAATTGAAACTGGTGTGATTATATTGTGTTATTTTGACAAATAAAATATACAAAATTGTGCAGAATTTTAAAATGTAGTGTGCATACTTTTAAATTTTTTGGTGCAGAATTCCCCCAGGAGTAGAGGTAGTTTGGTATCCTGATGACCATACTGGACAGATGACCATACTGGACGTTATCTGTCTCCGTCTCCCTGGCACTTGTCTCTGAGGCTAGGAAACTCTTTGCAGAGTCAGTCTTCCTGTGGCTGGCATCTGGCTGATTTTCTGCCTCTTTGTTTTGTGATGATCTCTGTACGCACCCCGGGTGTTGTGTTTGACAGTTTGTAAAATGTCTCCAGTTTCTTCAGATCACTTGTCCCTCTTGCATAGTTACCTTGTATGACCCACATGCCACTGCACCCCTCGTGATTTCTTTAGTCTGGTCCTACTGTCTCTCCAATGGCTGGATCCCCTCAGATAGCTCTTTGACTGCTTGACATAAACCTAGTGCCTGCTTTCTCTCTACTCTCAATGGTGTCCCCATCCTCCTATCTGTAATAGGCCTCCCTCACTGGTAACAGGGGTTTGGGCCTTTGTCCTATCTGAGCCTACACTGGACTATTTCAATACTCCTATGATTTGGTATTCATGTGTGCCAAAAATGCTAACACAAGGATTTTGAATCAGAAGAAGCAGTCTTGTGTAACAATCTCTTAGCTGGTTTCAGAGTAGCAGCCGTGTTAGTCTGTATTCGCAAAAAGAAAAGGAGTACTTGTGGCACCTTAGCAACTAACATATTTATTTGAGCGTATGCTTTCGTGAGCTACAGCTCACTTCATCGGATGCATTTAGCTGTTTTCATGGCTAATTCCAATTTAACATAACTCTGTGGGTATGCTGGGGAGGAGGATGGTAGTCAAACTCCCCTTTCACGTGCAAATACCTGGAACTTTTTGGTGTCAAATTGGGGTCTGTCATCAGTGAATACAGTGTCCAGAATGCCATATTTGACAAAGTGGGCCTTCAGTTTGCCTATCAGCGACTTGCTTCTTATATCAGGCAAAAAGAAAAGGAGTACCCGTGGCACCTTAGAGACTAACAAATATCAGGCAGGCATCGACCTCCCGAAATGTTGAGTAGTAGTTCATTGTAATCAAGTACTGCTTTTTCTTCAAGATAAATAAGTCAGCTCCCATCTTTTCCCATGGTCGGGTGGGCAGCTCTTGTGGTAACAGTGTCTGTTTCTGCTGGTTGTTATCAGATGACCAGCAGGTATGTCACCTTTCTGTCAAGGAGTGGAATTGTGTATTCATTACTGTTCAATAATCTCACTCTTGAGTCTGTCTGAGACAGCTGTCAATGCCCAGATATGAGGTATATATTTTTTGCTTGACATCCATAGGTAATGAGCTTTCTGTCCTCAAAATATTATTTCATCCTGCACACTCATCTTAATTTGAAAATATGTTTCTGCTCCTGTCAGAATTTGGCTTTTGCCTTCTGGCCACCCTCTCTTTCTCTTGAATACCTGTCGTTGGATGTTCTTTTCTGTAGCCTCCCTGACTTTCATCAGCTTCACTGTTGAAATGGTGAGATTGAATCCATTAATATGTTGCACTATGGTCTGATCCCCTTCCCTCAACTCAATGATGCTGGGTGTACATGCCCTGCTTAGGGTGTCAGCTAACACCAGTAATCATCCTGTACAATATCTGATCTCTACCTGCTAGTGCTGAAGGTGCATCAATATCTGCTGCAATCTTTTTGGAACACTAAGAAAGGGCGTTGCCATGATTGTCTCTAGTGTTGTGTGGGTCAATTGCATTATTTCTGGGTGGCCAAAGGTGTTCTGATGGAATTGCTCTACTCCAAATACCACACCCAGAGGCTCTTCTTTTTATTTGGGCATACCCCTGTCCAGTCTCTGACAGGGCTCTGCTGGCATAAGCAACTGGCTGCTCCTGCAGAAGAGCTACACCCAGTCCTTTCTCTGGTGCATCATACAGGTTTGTCAGTGGTAGCACTTCATGACAGTGGCATCCATTATCATTTGTTTCAAATGCTTACTGTTGGGGTCCTTCCCACTCCCACTCAGTGTCCTGCCTTGTGAGCTGACGTATGGGTTTTGCTACTGCAGTCAGGTGTGGACAGAACTTGGACAGAAAATTTATCGTTCTTATGAAGCATTCTACCCCTTTCATGTCCCCTAGAGCAGTGGTTCTGAAAGCCAGTCCACCGCTTGTTCAGGGAAAACCCCTGGCGCGCGGGATCAGTTTGTTTACCTGCCGCGTCCTCAGGTGCGGCCGATCGTGACTCCCACGGGCCGCGGTTCGCCACTTCAGGCCAATGGGGGTTGCGGAGGGTGGCCAACATGTCCCTTGATCTGAAGTAGTGAACCGCGGCCCCTGGGAGTCAAGATCGGCTGAACCTGCGGACGCGGCAGGTAAACAAACTGGTCCGGTGTGCCAGGAGCTTTCCCTGAACAAGCGGCGGACCGGCTTTGAGAACCACAGCCTTAGAGCCGGTATGTCTCTGATTGCCTTGATCTTGTTGGGATCTGCTTTCAGTCCCTCTGTTGTGAATAGGTGTCTAATATATGTCACATCATGCTGTTTGAGTCAGATTTTTTCTGGGTTGAGTTTTATGTTCTTGTCCCTGCATCACAGTAGATGAGCTTGTAGTTTTCTGTTCTTGTCTCATTCAGCATCTGTATCGCTGCTCCTTTCACCTACAATGAGGATTTCATCTGCAATTTATTTTCAATCCAGGCAGTCATTCCAGCGCTTGGATGAGTCTTTTCTATAACATCTCCCATGCTGGGTTTATGTCCATTGGCATGCACAGTCGTCTATAGTGACCAAATGGTGTCACAAAATTATCAGCATTCTGGGCTCTTCATCCAGTTTTATGTGCCAAAACCCATTCTTCAGATCACAGACTGCAAGGATTCTGGCTTTGGAAAGTTCTGTCAAAATGTCATCAATTGTGGCCACAGGCTAGTGGCATCTTTTCAATGCCTAGTTCCTTTTGGGTCTGTGCAAATGTGTAACTTGCCTGCTGGCTTCTTCACCACTGCCATGCTGCTCATCCAGATTGTATTGGCCTCTACAGCTGCTTTGATATCCTTGCTCTGCAGACATTCAAGCTCCTTGAGATTATGTAGTGCCACTGGTAAGCACATGGGTTCCACTGTGGGGCCTGCTTCCATTTACAGCTTTCTTTTGAGGCACCCATTGCCATATGTTTTAAAATAATCTCCTTTTTCCATGGGACTCTTCATTTGCTTCTTGCACTATAGCTATAAAATTCTAATCAAATCTGTATGACTGTATTCTCCAAGAGGGGCCTGTCATGCTTACCGTCTGCCACCACAAACTTAGTAATTACCCCGAAAAATAAGATGGTACTAAGAGGTCACTTTGTCCTATGGGCTCCATTATGCTCTCATAGTACATTTATTAGATTGCACTTCCTCTTTGTAATGAGAGCATCAGAGCACATAAGATCCAATGGTTGGGTCCACTTAAACAATCTCTGTCATTTGAGAGGGGGATGAGCTAGGTTGTGACAGTGACATTATCTGGAATAACTTGTGTAGGACTATCTATCTTTCTAACTCTGTATCCAATCCAATCTAATCTATCTGTTTTACTTATATGTCTCTCATTACTGTAGTATCTGAGCACCTCACAATCTTTTCTGTAATTATCCTCATCACTCTTGACTAAGAGCCAATTATTTTAAAGGTATGTAGGTGCCTAAATACAGAGACAGGCACCTACCTGCATCGATATGTACTGTGACAAAGTTCCTCCTCTATCTTGGTGGGTCTTGCACTTACTGGCGGACTTGCTCGCCTTGTACTCCTCAGTCCTCCAACAGTATGCGTTCTCACTCTCAGCTCTTAGTGCCACTTGCTCCCAGCTCCTTACACGCGCACCACAAACTGAAGTGAGCTCCTTTTTAAACCCAGATGCCCTGATTGGCCTGCCTTAATTGATTCTAGCAGCCTCTTGATTGGCTGCAGGTGTTCTAATCAGCCTGTCTGTCTTAATTGTCTCCAGAAGGTTCCTGATTGTTTTGGAACCTTCCCTTTTACCTTACCAAGGGAAAAGGGACCTACTTAACCCGGGGCTAATATATCTGCCTTCTATTATTCTCCTGTAG
Organism: Dermochelys coriacea; assembly: GCF_009764565.3. Taxonomy (NCBI): domain Eukaryota; kingdom Metazoa; phylum Chordata; order Testudines; family Dermochelyidae; genus Dermochelys; species Dermochelys coriacea. The sequence goes on along the minus strand of NC_050073.1, from coordinate 90,352,513 downwards.
CCATCTGGCCCGACCCTGTCACAGTACCTAAATACATTTAAAATCTGACTCTAAGTGATTTTCCTAAGGTCACATAGGAAGTTTATGGTGGAGCAGGAAATTTAACTTGGGTCTCAAGTCCCAGGCTACCATCCTAATCAGTGGTATTGCAAAATTATAAAGGGTTCAGAGAAGAGCAATATAAATCAAGTAGGACCATGGAAAAACTCATATGAAGAGGGATTAAAAAGTTTGGGATGGTTCTTTTAGAAAAGAGAGGAGAAAAAAGGCATATGCTAGAAGTAAACGAAATAATGAATGGTATGCAAAAAGTTGATTCAGAGCTTGTGTTCTCCCTGTCTTATAACACAAGACCAAGGGAATAAGCAATGAAATTAAAAGATGGCAAATTCAAAACTGATAAAAGAAAATACTTTTTCATATAACGTATAATTAAACCTTGGAATCCATTGCCACAGGAAGTCTTTGAGGCCAAAAATGTAGTAAGATCTAAAAAAAAAAAAAAGGATAGGATAATTTATGTGGATAACAAAATTATCCAGAGTTTGTATAGCTAATGCTAACAAATTTTTGGTAAGTGATATTAAATCACATGCTCCAGGATTTAGCCAACATCTTACTACTAGGGATTAGGAGGTTTCTTGCACCTTACTCTGAAGTATCTGGTGCTGGCCACTGTTGGAGACAGGATACTGGATTAGATAGATCACTGATCTGATCCATTGTAGCAATTCTTAAATATGAGCTGGTTAAATGAAATATGGCGAACCACAATTCAATTTTTTTTTCACCTTTAGATAGAGGTGAAACAGATGTGGTATAATATAAAATAGCGTTTTTTCATATTTTATTTTCAAAGAGGCATGAACAAACACAATTGTGAAGACTCGTTTATAGATATAGCTGCAATGAAGGGACATCTGTATCTATTAGTATTGCTTTTGTGTGTGACTTTTTACATAAAATGAGAAATTATGGAATCTGCCTTTAAAATTGTGGACTCATAGCAGCTATGTGATGTCTGACCCTCTGTAGAATCCAAACAGTTTTTTAATTGCTGATCTGCAGATGCTGAGTCTTTCATTTCAATCTAAGTTCCAGACTTAAATTATATAGTAGCCAGCCTTTTGTTGGAATCCACATTTGAAGTGAAAAATATTTCTACACATGTAACTTCTATCAAATACGATTATAAAGATGATTGGAGAAAAAATTGACTTTATTATAGGCCTCAGCCATTTAATTTAAACATCTTGTTTTCTATTACACATTGAGTTAATTGGCATTTTTCTTTTGTATATTTACAGATTTTGATTTTACTTGTCCCATTCGTGTTAGGGTCATATTTATCTAGTACATGAATGACTAGATGTCAGTAGCATAACCTGATTGCTCAATTATATAATGTGCTTCAAAATGTAGCATTTTTCAGCTTTGCATTATGAGCCCACTTTTAAGAATCAATATAAGTTAAACGTCTTCTGTTCCCCTTCTGTTATGTCATTGTTGAAATATCCTATTTGATTTGTTCATATCTAAAAATGTAGATCCTGGTTAACTAACTAAAAATGTGAGGAAGCCTCCTTTGCAAGTAAATTCACCACTCTGTTTCATGGCAGGATTATAATGAATAGCACACACAGCTGGAAGTGTATGTTCTACTCTTGCTTCTGACATTATTGTGATCTTGAGCTATTCCTTACTATGTCTTCTTTTCACCATGGAAAAGGGGATAATTAGTAAAAAGAAAAGGAGTACTTGTGGCTCCTTAGAGACTAACACATTTATTAGAGCATAAGCTTTCGTGAGCTACAGCTCACTTCATCGGATGCATCCGATGAAGTGAGCTGTAGCTCACGAAAGCTTATGCTCTAATAAATGTTAGTCTCTAAGGTGCCACAAGTACTCCTTTTCGTTTTGCGAATCCAGACTAACACGGCTGCTACTCTGAAACCTGTCATTATGCAAGGGATAATTAGTCTAATTCTCTATAGTAAATGCTTTGGGATCTGTGGATGAAAGCATTGCATAAATGCAGAGTAGTATTGCTATTTGTGTCTTTCATATGAACTATATCATAGAATCATAGAAGATTAGGGTTTGAAGTGTTGACCTCAGGAGGTCATCTAGTCCAACTCCCTGCTCAAAGCAGGACCAGTCCCCAACTAAATCATCCCAGCCAGGGCTTTGTCAAGCCAGGCCTTAAAAACCTCTAAGGATGGAGATTCCACCACCTCCCTGGGTAACCCATTCCTGTGCTTCACTACCCTCCTAGTGAAATAGTGTTTCCTAATATCCAACCTAGACTTCCCCCACTGCAATTTGAGACCACTACTCCTTGTTCTGTCATCTGCCACTACTGAGAACAGCCTAGCTCCATCCTCTTTGGAACCTCCCTTCAGGTAGTTGAAGGCTGATATCAAATCCCCCCTCACTCTTCTCTTCTGCAGACTAAACAAACCTAGTTCCCTCAGCCTCTCCTCATAAGTCATGTGCCCCAGCTGCCTGATCATTTTCGTTGCCCTCTGCTGGACTCTCTCCAATTTGTCCACATCCTTTCTGTAGTGGGGGGCCCAAAACTGGATGTAATACTCCAGGTGTGGTCTCACCAGTGCCGAATAGAGGGGCATAATCACTTCCCCCAATCTGCTGGCAATACTCCTACTAATGTAGGCCAATATGCCATTAGCCTTCTTGGCAACAAGGGCAAACTGCTGACTCATATCTAGCTTCTCATTCACTGTAGTCCTCAGGTCCTTTTCTGCAGAACTGCTGCTTAGCCAGTCAGTCCCCAGCCTGTAGCGGTACATGGAAGTCTTTCATCCAAAGTGCAGGACTCTGCACTTGTCCTTGTTGAACCTCATCAGATTTCTTTTGGCCCAATCCTCCAATTTGTCTAGGTCACTCTGGACCCTATCCCTACTCTCCAGCATATCTACTCTCCCCCCAGCTTAGGGTCATCTGCGAACTTGCTGAGAGTGCAATCCATCCCATCATCCAGATACTTAATAAAGATGTTGAACAAAACCGGTCCCAGGGCTGACCCCGGGGCACTCCACTTGATACTGGCTGCCAGCTAGACATCGAGCAGTTGATCACTACCCGTTGAGACTGACAATCTAGTCAGCTTTCTCTCTACCGTATAGTCCATTCATCTAATGCATACTTTTTTAACTTGCTGGCAAGAATACTGTGGGAGACCAGTACCTTAAAATGCTTTACAGAATTCAAGAATACAGTGAAACAATAAATTATAGCACTCTGTAAGAAATTGAGTGAGTGGTGTACAATCCTTACTATTTATTTAAAATGTGGACATTAAAGTTTTTCTTCAGATTGGGAAACTGGTTTATATCTTAAGTATTGTAAAGTATTTTATTTTCATCTTATTCATGGTAAAGACTGCTTTCTACCTTTTTAAACATCTATATTGTTGGGCTGAGTTAAAAAGATGGAAATTTCCTTTCAAGACAGGACGTGAAAGTTCCTGTTTTAAAATTAGGATTATATAGAAGGTGTTTTCTCAGACATTTAGCTAGCTTATATAGTAGATGATGTAGATAGCATTTCTTGTCTTTTTCTGCAGACCTGCTGAGTTCCTTCAATGTTAGCATCAAATGAAAACATGTTTTGTGCTGACTGCACTGTATACATGCTATTCCATTTAATTTTAATTAATATTATCTCCCCTCCCCTCACCCCCGCAAAAAATCATCTGCAGAAATTTTGTATTTAGTTTATGTGAGTTCAGTTCTTGTGAGTTTATATTGCTCATTAAAAATATGGGAGATATCTGTATTATTTTACTGAACATTATATTTACCTCTGTTTGTTTGATTGTTGTCTGCCATGCAGTGACTAGGGGAGGTTAATTTCTGCAGGAGTTACCCAGATATCCCTAGGAAAGGAATTCAGTGTCTTTACATATCCAGTCATCTACCAACACTTACAAGACAGTGACTGGACTGTTCTCTTCAATAGTCTACCTCCCTCCACCCCCTCCAATATGCTCAGCAGATGAGTTTGGCAAGAGGAAGGAGGGCCCAATTTATGGACACAGAGAACAAAGGCGCCTGCTTGGTTTTAAAAAGAAGCTCTTTCTTATGCTCAGGGAAGACTGTCACAGAGGCAGCGTCTGCATGGAGACAGATTGGGTCTCAGATCTCAGAAACGGGAGAAGTTCAACCTGCCCAAGCTTTGAGGGAAATGCTAAGCTTTACATAGGAAATATGCATATAGGCCTTTTGTTGTTTTAACCTTTTTCTCATTCCTATGGATAAATACATAGTACTTTGTTTTGAAGACGTTGTTCTGAGTCACTGCACTTACCTGCTGCTCCTGAAAGGAAGTTTCTTTCAAATTCCAAACCCAGTTGGACTTGCTCAAGAAACATGGTTAGTAAATGAATGCTGCAGCCCCGGTACCCAACCAGAGAATGGGAGAATTCCAAGATTCCACCCAGAGAAGAGTGAAAGCACAGGGCTTGTCACTCACTGGAAAGGGTTCACTAAGTTAGGGAGATATTTAAGAGGGTCAAAGATGCAGCTTGCCCTGTAATTGTGACACTGCTATATACTTTTCTGTTGAAAGTATGTTTTTTTTAGCATGTCATTCTCCCAAGAGTTTCTGTGCTGAAACCTATGTATTATTATTTACATTACACTAGCACCTAGAGGTTTCAACTGAGATCAGATCCTCGTTGTGCGAGGCACTGTAAAGGTGCATAGAAAAGAGAAAGTCCCTGCCCCCTAAAGCTTACAGTATAAATAGACAAGTTAGACAAAGAGTAGGAGGAAAAACTGAGGTACAGAGAGGTGAAGTAACTTTCCCAAGGTTGCAGAACTAGGAACAGAGCTCACATTTCTTGGGTCCCACTCCAGTAAACCACATTGCATGTCCTAAACATGCAACAGATAGCAATCACTTTATTTAGAGTATGCTAGTAAAAGGAAACCAGAAAATGATAAACTTTTTGTAGTCTTCTGACTTGCTGTGTTAGATCTCACAATGTTTATCCTTGAAAATTTAAAAGTTATAATAGAACAATTTCCTTATGTTCCCTGGGAAAAAATAGTTTCCTTTGCTGCCCAAATGCCCTTAAATCACTTGCCATTTTCATTCCTTTCTAATTCTGTAATTAGTAAGCAATAATATCAAACTATTCTGTGTGTGTAAGCAATGCTGGTTTATTTTTCTTTGTCTTTATTGTATATTTAAATCCTTAACTTCTGATTATAATCAGGCTTAGCAGTGTTTAGCGTGTCTTAGATGTGAGCTGTGGTTCAAATAGCCTTGGGAGCCATTGTCCTGGAACATCTCATGTTTCCAAAAAAAAAAAAAAAAAGAGAGAGGGAGAGAAGTCTGGTAAGTGTTTAAAAACACTGTTTTTCTGAGTTCAGGCCATGACCTTATTTATCTGTGTCCTCTCTTGATCCTTTCACCTCACTTTGCTTTTGTAGGACTTTACCAGCTTTAGACATGCACTGTCTGTGTCCCAGAATGTTTGTAATCTGCAATTTTGTTCTTGAGACAACTGATCCTGCAAACAGAGAGCAGTTAAAGTAGATGCTGATTGCTTAATTGAAAGAAACAGTGAGATGAGACACTGAAGTATGCTGGAAAGCTTGGTATGATATCACTTAGACATGTTTAAAAAGTTGCATTTGATTTGATTTGACCAATGTGATTTAAAAAAAAGTGTTAGTCACATGGTATTGGTCAGATAACAAGCATAAAATGCTTACATATAAACCTGCTTTTAAACTCACAAATATGGGCCATATTCTTATTTATACTAAGGACTTACACTGCCAGAATGGCGTGTAGGGAACTCAGTGTAAAAGAGACTCAGGCCCATAGTCCTGTTTAAGATCACATTTTGAACATATTGGTGAAAAAAATCAACCAAAAATACTGATCAAAGTTGTAGTATTTTTATACTTTCAAATGGAATAAAGGATACATGGATAAATTGCCTGAACAAAATAATTGTTAGGCTTTCTGGGGTTTAAGCACTGTACGTCATGTGAGATCTCTTTCCTGAATAGCAATGCCCATACGCAGTGCTATTTATGCCTTGGTGAGGGGCACATTAAGGAGAAGTGAAGCCTCTGTCACTCTTTCAAGAGAAGAATGCAAATTTCTAGAGATACCAGATTCAGGCATCATCTCCTGGAGGTAGGTGATGCAGCCTGCCTCAGCTCTGAGCCCCTCAGGACACCACCCAGCCTTCCATACATAGGCTACAAGTATGTCTGTGGTTGTCTTGGACAGACCCCTGGACTCATTTTCATTTCCATGAGAAAAAGAGGTTGGTCTTCTCCAGGTCCTCCTCAAGAAAAGGACATAACAAGAGAGATGGCTCACTCACAGCTGAAGAAGAGTTCTTCTTTGTGAAAGGAATCACAACATCATTGGTATTCATCCAATACCCAGGGTAGAGGTGAGCCATCAACCCGTGACTCCCCGGTAGTACCTCTGGTACTGAAGTACTCCATACTGTTGACTCCAATACCATCTGCAGATGATCATTGAGTCCAGTAGCAATGGATGCTGTTTCATTGCCGGCCTTTTTGGTACCAACAACCCTGCAAGTTTGTAGGACAGTTCAGGATTTGCTTTGTCTCTCATGTGTTCAGGAGATGATTGCTTTGTCAGCCCCTCCTTTGATACTGGGTCTGTCTGTCTCTTCAGCTCCAGTGCAGAAGCAGTTTGTGGTACAATGCTAGGACCAGCTAAGTATGACAGATGCTCGACTCATTCTCCAGTACTATCTTTGATACCGGCACTCACTGTCCGCATCGGTGCAGTCATAGGCCTCTGTTTTGGTGTTGGACTCTTGTTCTTCACTAACAGTGTCAGTATTGTAGCAATCATCCACTTTGTTACCACTTCCATGGTACTGAGTAGAAGGTCTGTCATACCTGCCTCAGTACTGATGTTGATGTCTTCACAATGGGTTCAAAATTGATCAGGTCATCTAGTGGATCAATCAGACTTTCTACCGCTGGTGCCTGATTCTGGTGACTCACTGAAATCTAGCTTAGTGTCTTCCAGGAGTTTGCCATCCCCTCACAGACACAGATGGTCTAACAGATCATCCAGACTGCCTCCAGACAGGGAGTATCAGTCCCAGGAATAGGACAGAACATACAACAGGGAAAGATCACTGTAGCCAGATTCTTACTGGCCCCTGATACTTTATATTCTTCCTCAGTGGCCAGTTTGGAATGCCTGAGGTGTCTTCCCCACCCAGAACACATGATGATAAAACTTCCAGAGGCATCTGTTTTTGAAGTACGAAAAGATACTGTTTCCCCCAGAGCAGCCAATGTACCAGGCGGATCCCTTACCTGTGGAGTAGATTTTATCACAGGAGGATCCATTTGCTCCCGTAAACCTGTCTTCTTCCTTACCTGATGACTTGACGATCCCAGAATCTTCTTCAGTTCTAGATGATTAAGTCTTATTAGGCACTTCTGAGAAGAGTGGCTGCATCTTTGGGCATCCAGGCAGAGTTTGTGAAAGAAAATACTCACAAGTTTTTAGAAATTTTGTAGGTTTCTGTCCTTGCAAAGGTAGCCATCCCAAATAATGAGGCTCTTCTAGAACTGAAGACTTGTAGTCAATCTGACATGTATTGCAGCACTGTACCAATGACAGCCAGAAAGTACAATAATTATAAACTCTGTGAAAATGATGAATGTATTTTCATTATCCAAATTCAGAGAAATGCAAAAAGAAAACAAACTGCATAAGTAGTAAAAAATAAAATATTTTACAATATTCAAGTTTAATAAGCTATTATGATTAATAGTAAAGCAGGTGAGCTACTTTAGGATATAATTTTAACCTGGTAGTGTCCCTTTAAGATTATTTGATTTTTTTTTTTGCATGTGACCTCATGTTACCTTTTTAAAATGGCAACACAATCCTTTCCATGTCAACAAATGAGATGGCATAGACACATTCTGAGATTCCATATTATTGAATTGCTGTTGGAAGCATCCAGTGACAAAAGGTCTCAGTCTGTGGGGAATAAATAAATAAAATTGACGGGACTCTAAGGAAACTGAATAAACCCTCCTTAATAAGTACTACTGATGCTGATCCACAAACACATCAGAGGTAAATGTAATTTCTGTTCAAACAACCTATTAATTTTTATAGTGGGCTTGTTCTTTAAAAGTGTGTGTGTGTGTGTGTGTGTGTGTGTGTTGCTTTGTTTTTGTTGTTGGGGTGTTAGGATTTTTTTTGGCTCTTTTTCTTTGTTTTTATTGTGACTTCTGAGTTATTTTAAAGTTTGCTGAAAAGAACCTAGATTCAGAGTATTAGGGGAATGGAAATCAACCCAAACCATTTGGAAATCTCGAATGTTGATGTAGTGGAAGAGTAGAGAGATCAGTTCTTGGATGCATTAGCCTAATATTTATGCAGATTTGTCTTTGTCTGCCATTGTTTTTATGCAAACGTAAAAGTATGAAAGCCTGGGTGAAAAATGAAAGGTAAGATGTTTGATCAAATTATGTCTTACATACTGCTTTAAAACCTAACTTGATTTTCTTTCTTTCTTTCCTTAACCTGTTTTATAATTAATGATTATCTCAAAGATATGGACTTATGATAAGCTAAGAAGGCATGATGTGTTCTTTCAGTTTTCTATGTACATTAATACCAAGGGAATATCATAATTAATTTTATCACTTGGTTTAAATACACTTGCAAGAAACTAGATCAAAATGAACAAGAAAAATTTGAAAGAGGGGAATTTAATGTCTAATATTTTACTAGTTCTCTCTCCTTTTGTGAATTGGGACTTGTTTTAAACCAAGCTAAAAAATTAATGATCTAAGAAATATTGTTTCATTTAAAACTTGAAATGGTGTTGGGACGTATGTGTATGTATATGGAGTTATATACACAGTGCATAAGGATATTTGGTTCTTCTTCTGCCTAATGAGGAAGATCTTGTAAACAACCATGGTACTTTATCAGAAAAGAAAACTTACAGGGCACAAATGTTTCCACACTTTGAGGAAGTAATGAGGGAAAATCACTGATTTACAGAAGAGAAGAAATTGCAGGCACGCTTTACAACTTTTCTATTCTGAAATTTGAATTATTTGCCTGAAATGTATTTAAAGAAAATACGTCACCTTTAACTTAGCCTTCATGAGATTAAAATACTTATTCTTAATATGTAACTGTCTAACCAGTGATAAAATGTCAGTTTCATTAAATATACTCTACCCTTTTTTAAATTAAATTAATAAAATGGCTCCATGATCTTCCCATCACAGATGGGGTGTTAGACACATTTGTATAAGAGAATAACAAGTAACATTGTAAATTTGGCTAGAATAAACAAGAAAATCATGTATCTAATAGAATTTGTAAGTGTAAAAGATGAACGAAAGGCTTCAAACAGTGGGAAAAAAATGTTCTGATACTATTTGTTACATTAACATCTTTAAATTTTAGTTACTGTATCTTCTTTTCTTACCTAGCTAGGGGATTGTCAGGCCCTATTATAATACATGTAACTCATTGTAATTTCTCTATATGTGTATCTGACAGCTTTAATATCCTATTAACTGACATCCTTGTTCGGTTGAAAAAACTCTTTTTGTAAAAGGAGTGCTCAGATACAGAGTTTTGCAGCATATTCTGAGAATTGAAGTTTTAGTGCTTTGTTTGGTACCAGAGCATTTTTGTCTTTGCTACAAGCATCAGCACCAGGAAAGCCTATGCTCAATGTTGATTGTGTACAACAGTATACTTTTAATTATAGTTTCAAGAATATAAGCTGAATTCCTAGAAAATGATGAAAGGGCAGCTATTTTTCTTTATGAATATTATTTTTAACAAAAGCAGCTTCAGCTGGCTTGGCTTATTTTCCTTCCAGTTTTGCAGATGCACAAGTTTAAATCTGGCAAATTGCATAGACCTCTAATTAATGTAGTCAAAGTTAAATAAAGCTGTAAACCTCTTATTCATAATTGATAAATTGCTGTACTTCAAAATCAGATTTTATCAGTGGCACCTCTTTTTGGATTGGATCTTCTATCTTTGCATTTATCAAATGGGGAACTGTGAAAGATGATTTTGAACCTTGAACACCTATCAGTTTTGATATGTGGGAATAATTTTGAGGATTTTTCCTATAAAACCGATCAGGGCAAACAGATAACTGTACAGATAATACAATAAGGGATTAGTGGTTTGTGAACAATAAGTCACAAAGTGATATCCGATATAGTCAGTCAATCCTTCTTCATAGTTAATAGAATTAAAAGATCCAGTTGTCCTTTGCTTGCGAAAGGAGTAATACATTCTAGTGAAGCCTGTTCATGTATTCAAATCTTAATATGTTTACTATGGAAAGGAGAGTGTTAGTGTAGTTTTTACTCCCACTACATCAGTTTAGCCTTTAGGTTAATATGACAAGATAGCTGTTTTGGTCCTTTTGTATATGTATACTCTCTTATGTTGTACATTAAAGGAAAACAGTTGCTAGTTTTGTGAGAGACAGTGGTGTTGAATGGTGTTAATACAACACACAAGTCCATTTCTGAGGTCAGATTATGTATTTAAATTATGTATTGGCTTTTCGATGCTGCTTATTGCCCTAATATCTGAGCAACTTACAAATAGTAAGAGATTTATTCTTATAACATCTTTGTGAAATAGGGAAGTGTTTTCCTTACTGTATAGATGGGTTAACTGAGGCACAGAGAGATTGATTTACCTACAGTCATACAGGAAGACTGGGAGAACTGGGAATAGAATCCAGGTCTCCTGAGTCCTAGTCTAATGCCTTAAGCATGAGACTGTCCTTTATTTTCCAAACTATGTATGAACTGTTTTATAAATCTGTCAGTTTTATTTGTCCATCCCTATGGTATCTCAGCACCAGAGTGGCCTTTTCTTGCTTTGGACAACAGGTGTACTAACTGTGACTAAACATGATTTAACACAAGCCCTTTAATGTACAAGATATTTGCCACATTAGGTACTGTATCTTCTCACTATGCCTCTTTCAAATAAGACTTCATTTTAGGTGTTCTGAAATATAGACTATAAGTCATTGTATCTAGGAATAAATTAAGTATAAAAACCAGGCAAACTTACTTTGTTTAAAATGAAACAAATACATGCTCAACTATATATTAAATGTCTGAACAAAACCAGTGCCTTTCTGAGACCAACTGGTGGTGACTTACTGCCTATAAAATATTACTATCTATATGATTCTCAGGCTATAGGAACAGCATTTTCTGGAGTGAAAATTTGCTAAGGCCCTGTCTACACTGGCAAGTTTCTGTACAGTAAAGCAGCTTTTTGCGCTGTAACTCCTGAGGTGTACATGCTTCCAAGCCACTTAGTGCGTAGAAACTGCGCAGTTGTAGCGCTTTAAAAAAAACACCCCAACAAGAGACATACAGCTTTTTGCACTGGGGCTACAGTGCTGCACTGCCAGTGTAGACATCATGGCAATTACAATGCTGCAATTGGCCTCCGGGAGGTGTCCCGCAATGCCTTTTGTCACCTCTCTGATCATTAGTTTGAACTCTACTGTCCAGCCCTCAGGTGACCAGCTGTCATCCCCACCCTGTAAATTCCTTTGGAAATTTGAAAGTCCCCTTCTGGTTTGCTCGGTGATGCGCTCAGTGGTCTTAGCGCATCTTTCCAGGTTGCCGTGCCTGCTCCACACACCAGGCGATCCCCCACTTGGAGCAATTCTGAGCTGCTGGACCTCATCAGCATTTGGGGAGAGGAGGCCATCCAGTCCAAGCTGCGTTTCAGCTGTAGGAATTATGATACCTACAGAAAGACTTCATGATGCATGACAGAAAGGGTCCAAGACCAGGACACATTTCAGTGCAGGGTCAAAGTGAAGGAGCTGCAAAACACCTACCACAAGGTGCAGGAGGCAAACCGCCGCTCCGGTGCTGCACCCACAAGCTGCCAGCTCTACAAAGAGTTGGACGAGCTACTCAGTGGCAACCCCACCTCCACTGCAAAGGCCCCTGTGGATAATTTGGTGGCTTGTGTGTCAGTTGAGAGTGGACCAAGCCAGGAGGAGGAGGAAATCTTGGATGAGGATGTGGAGGGGGAGGGGACCCAGGGGCAGAAGATGACTTGGAGGCCAGAGATGCATGCAGCCAGAAGCTCTTTTCTATCCTGGAGGAGTCTAGCCAGTCACAGCTGTCAGAGCTTGATGAAGCGCAAACAGGAGAGGAGGCCCCTGGTAAGTGGCTTTGATTTTGGGAATTGCTGAAGGGAGTTGTTGGGGGCAGGAGGGTTGCAGAAAACAGTCTTGTCTCCCACCGCATGCCTAATCTGCGTGGTGGAACAGACTGTTGATTGACTCCCTCACTTCATGGGAATCTCCCTCAGAGATCTCCTGGAAACTCTCATAGAGATTATTGGGCAATCTGCTGCCACAGGTTCTTCGGCAGAGCTGCTTTGTTTCTTGCCCCATTGACGGTAACTTTCCCACACCACTGTGCCATCACAGGAGCGGAAGGGGGGATCATTGCTGCGCACAAGCGAGACGCATAGGGGCCAGGCCAGAAGCCACAGACTTGGAGAAGACCCTCCCTTCATGCACCTTTCCAGACCAGCCTGTGTTAATGTCAGTGAAATGGCCACGGTGATCCACAACTGTCTGGAGAACCATTGAGAAATATCCCTTGCGATTAGTGTACTTGGTGGCTAGGTGGGCTGGTATCAGAATTGGAATATGCGTGCCATCTATCGCCCCTATGCAGTTAGAGAAGCCCATTTGTGCAAAGCCATCCACCATGTCATGCACATTGCCAAGAGTCATGGTCTTTCAGAGCAGGATGCAATTAATAGCCCTGTGCACTTCCATCAATATGAGTCCAGTGGTTGACTTTCCTACTCTGAACTGGTTAGCGACCGATCGGTAGCAGTCTGGAGTAGCCAGCTTCCACAGTGCAATCGCCACGTGCTTCTCAATGTCGCACTCCTCTTGCCTTTGTAGTCTAAGGAATAACTCCACTGCCACTTGTGACATGTTAGTCAGAGCAAGCAGCATACTGGTCAACAGTGCAGGGTCCATTCCTGTAGCCCGAAGAGGCGGGGCGCGCAGTACACAAACCGGTGAAAAATGGAGCCAAATGTGGACAGAAGCACAGGGATTGCTAGGATACGAAGCGATACGTCATGGGGCATTGGGACAGGACCCAGGATGTCCTGTGACCCCCTCCACCTTCCCACAAGTCTTAGCAGCAGAAGACAAAGAGGTGCTTTGTGGAGTAGCTGCCCAGGGTGCACTGCTCCGAATACCACCGCAAGTGTGAACACGCTATTGCACAAGACAACAGCGGTTTCCCTTCAGCACTCTTTGAGTGGTACTGTTGCCAGCACTGTAACTTTGCCAGTGTAGATGTGCCCTAAGTTAAATGCCCAAATGACTCTCCTTTCTTAAGGTGCTACATCACATACAAAATGCTAAAGTAAACATTTGCCTTTACCAAAATGTGCTAAAGCAAAGTTGGAGTACACATTTGGATAGACAGCTGCTAAGGTGGTATACTATCAACATAATCTGTGGTATACTATCAACATTTCTTTAAGTTACACTGTGAAACTTGGAATGTTCAGATTCTTAAACTCATAAGGAAGCTTTTCATATTTTAAGCTTAATGGAAATTGTCCTTTCTCTATCAGCTTATGTTCCACAGAAGAAATGCTATGGTTGTAGTTGTGAATTTATAGTGGGTTACTCAACATAGTAATTAGACTCCCATTACATAATTCAGAAATTCAATTCCTCACAAAAGGTGATTGTGAAACACAACTTTTGTATCCTTATTATGATAAGGCAATCTCAAGTTAATAATACCATGGGTAGTCAACTATAGAATTTCAGAAGGCCAGAACAAATCTGAGTCTTGCATTGTGCCCTAGGGGAGGGATGACAGTGACTGAGGAGGATCTTCAGAAGCAGCAAATTCCAGAGCCCTCCACAAAAACTATCCTCTCCCTATAAGTTCCATGCTGGAGACAATCAATAAAAGTATGCCTTATTGATTACAGCAGCAGCCTGTTGATTGAGAAGAGATCTTTGCAGTAGACAGATCTTAGCCCATATAGGACTTTGTATAGATAAATATTAGGACCTTCAAAGCCAGTGCAGATAATTTTCAGAGTAGCAGCCGTGTCCAATGAAGTGAGCTGTAGCTCACGAAAGCTTATGCTCTAATAAATTTGTTAGTCTCTAAGGTGCCACAACTACTCCTTTTCTTTTAGTGCAGATAATGGTGCTTTTAAAGTGTTTGACCTATTGGCCTGTCTAGAAGGTCACCTACTCCACTCAGAACCAGCTGCAGTTTCTGAGTGGATTACAAGTGCAACAGTAGGTTTAAACACTTTCTGCCTGGATGTGGACAAAGGTAGTTGTATAGATTAGTATCCAAGATGAAGGAGTAATCTTACTCTTTAAAAAAAAATTATTTATTTTTTTATTTTCTTCATCCTTTTGTTTTGTGGTTCCCATATTTTTAGTCCATGTCACTGAGAATGGTGGTTTATCATTGGTTCAAAGATCTGGATCTATCCTTGTTACCCATTTATCTTCATATCAGAAGAAATGGAAATTTTCAAGAGCCTGAACCCAAAACTTAAAGTGAACCGTAAGGGCGAGAGTGGGGGGTAAGGGAAGTTTAACTAACTTTTTCCCTACACCCTTTAAATTTTGTCTGTGAGACAAACTTGTAGTGCTCAGTTTGCATAGTGTTTTGCTACCTGTCGGTTAATTTTCAAGAGCACTAAAGAGACTATGGTATGTATTTTTAAAAAGTAGCTTCTTAAAAAAGAGTGGAATATGAGTAACTTATTACAGGAAAATCCCCCTTAAGTGTTGAAGACAAGTTGAAAATGTATTCTTTATTCTTTCACAACTACATATATGCAGACAGACTCCCTGCTCATGATGTTGCAGCGTAGATTACAATGGAATTCATGCTGCTAGGACAGGAGAAAAAATAAGAATTTTCCAAGAACTTACTTGGAATCTTTAACATTTCTTGGAACAAATATTCTGAGTCAGGAATCAAAACGTTCTCATCTCTCCATCATCCCATATATAAAAGAGGGAGAGAAAAAGCACTCTCATGGCATGATAGGATATCTAACTGAAGGGAGATGAGACTCTAAAACCTAAAATTTATTCTTGGTTGACTTAGTTGTGCTTAAAACAAATCCATTTTAGTATTTTATATGCTTACTATGCACTACAGCTGAAACTTTTATTGCTGATGTAGACTTCAGCACCTTGACTCCTAATTTATGTAAATGCTATTGCCATGTAAAATATCTCAGTAGTCTTGTTGAAGGTAACAGATTAATTTTATTAGATTTAATAAGATTATTTTTTCAGAGCAATGAATTCCAGTAACATACAATATTACTTCTTAAAAATGAGAATCAGTGTTTGCAGATCATTCAGCAACATTGAGTACTCTCCAATTTTTTCTTTGATAGTCCTGTCCCCAGTGTATAGGTGTCATTATGGTATTCAATTTGAGAGCTAAAGAACAGAAGTTAGAGTAAGTAGAGCTTGGAGTATCCCCAAAATACAATACCTTATTGCCTTAAATCATAGATTACAAAGTAAGTGTAGCTTAATTTGTTTGATTATATAACTCATTTTTGTTCCATGTCCAGTTTGCACAAATTTTTGCAATTAACTTTTCTTTATTAAAATTAAAAATCAATCACTAATTTAACTTCTTGGTGAGTTTATCCAAAGAGATCTAAATTGCTGTTTGTTAATCACTTGTAGTGGTAATTTGCCATCCTTCAGTAATGTAATTTATATGACTATGACTGATATAATTAAATAGCAATAGAATATTGGGCCAGATCCTGGGGATCAGTTATGTTGCTTGCATCATAGTTCTGGAAGGAAAGAGCCGGGGAGCTGGTAAGCCAAAGTAGGGTGCTGGTAAATCACACTGGTATTGGGTCCAATTATATGGTCCCTGACACAAAACAAAGCAGTCTCAGGACTCTTTTTTTTGTCTTATTATTGGCTGCCTATGACCCCTTTTTCTCCCCTGTCCCTCCATGAGTTGTGTGGCAGTTGGGGATTGGATGGAAGTTGTAGCTCCCTAGCCACTAACCCTTTCCCAGCCACACCTCATATTGTGGGGACAATAAAAAGAGACTATGTTTGCTCTATGCCTCCTGAACATTCCTTGGGAAGCCAGTTAAACTGGTTTTAAGTCTACCTTGCACTGCCAGAGCAGTGCAAACAAGCCTCAGTAAGTCCAGAATCTAGCCCAGTATTGTAACAGTGGGTCAAATGCCATTAACCTTCAATCTGAATTTACCATAGTTAGCAGGTATACAAGATACAGATAAAGACAGCCCCTACTTGATGACTTTACAGTGATTAAGACAGACATAGACAAGACAAGATAAAACAGTAGGTGAGCTGATTCAGAACACAGGTGAAAATATATATGTTAATAACTGAAGAGGAGTAGAGTTTGTGGTTTGTGTGGTAGAATTGAGTGAGCCTTTATGACATTGAATGTGGAGGAGCGGGTATTTGTTGCACTGGGATTGGAAGATTATTCTAAGCATAAAAGGCAGCATTGGAAAAGGCACAGTATTTAGGTAGCTTTGACTCCATTGTATCAACATAACTTCTGCAATTTCAAAGGTAATGTCTGCTAAATGGCTGTCTTTGATATTTAGGTTAGGTATTTTGATTGTTAATTGGTAGTTTTCCACACAGAAAAAAAATTTCTTCCACATGTTAAATATAATCCCTTATGAAATAAGTGTGCAGGCACCAATGTCACCATGTTATAATTACATGAAGTTATGCCAAATACAAGTACAAGAATTAAATTACAGAATGCATGCAAAGGGATATGGTCTTTTGGAGAACAGCCAGAAGACAAGTATATAAAGCAAAATCAACTTTTCACTCTGGTTATTTCCTTGTTTGCTGAAAGAAAGGTAGTGAGGTGCAAGACCTCATTTCTCAGGTTTGCTGTATACCTACCCTGTAAGTTCCCATTGCAGAGCTGAAAAAAATTCCCAGTTAGAACTGTTTTAGGAACAGAAAAGCTCTCAAATTGGCTGATACAACAGTTTGGCTGCCTATAATTCTCTTGCTGATGAAATAGGGTGTCAGACTCTCAGCGATCTTTTGGGTAATTAGTACCAGAGTCCTGCTTAGTGTTCAATACCCATGGCAATGTTTTTTTTTATATGCTATTTGTTAGCTTTTTACTAAGCTGGAAATAGTTTCCTGATACATTACTGTGGGGCACACAAGTACAAATGTACTGTATAGAGTACAGTATTTCCATAAACCATACAGGGAAGTAAGATCCTTGTTCCATAACTGTGATTAATTGTCCTGTTTACCCACTTGCTTGTTTCGCTCCATACAATAAAATGTGACCATCTCCTTCCACTGATCTTCTGTCTTTGATCTGATGTTAGCTATCGTGTCCCATAATGCAAATCTAGTGGATGTCTGCAAATCACAATACATTAGCGGCCCGCACAGCCCCTTTTATAATTTGTAGGTTTCTTTCTCTTCAAAGTTCTCCACATCTGAAGGTGAGGAATTTTCCTTTTATCCCCAAAGCTTGCATATTAAAACATATAGGCTGGTCCTGGAAAAGGGAGTCTTCATATATTGTAATCATAGGACTGGGACGGACCCGAGAGGTTATCTAGTCCAGTCCCCTGCACTCACGGTAGGACTAAGTATTATCTAGACCAGCGGTTTTCAACCATTGGCCACATGAGGCCCAATTAGCATACAGCTGTGGCCCAGCTCAGCTGTGTGCTAAAGGCCCCAGGTGTGTCCAGATTCCCAGGTTCCCAACTGCCCCGGGGTGGGGGAGTGGTCTAGGCTGCCCCACTGCCTAGTTCAAGTGATTGGGCTCCTGATGGAACATGGGAGTTCACAAGTTCTGGGGTCTGGGGCAGCCACCTGGCCCCGTAAGTGCCGGAGGCCAGGGCAGCTGCGTGGCTGGGACCAGGCCAGGCAGCCGGACCGCCCTGTGTGGCAGGAGTTCCGCAGGTTCTGAGATCTGGGGCATCTGCACAGAGGGGGACCGGGGTGGGCAGTCAGCTGGCTCCCGGGTGGGTGGCAGCGGCCCATGCAGCAAGCGTCTGGGGTACAGGGTTGGGGTCTGGGCTGCCACTGCCCGGCCCCTGTGGCCCATGTTACACATTGTGGGCTGCATATGTGGCCCACAATGTGTAATATGTTGAGAACCACTGATCTAGACCATCCCTGACAGGTGTTTGTCTAACCTGCTCTTAACAATCTCCAATGATGCAGATTCCACAGCCTCCCTAGGCAATTTATTTCAGTATTTAACCACCCTGACAGTTAGGAAGTTTTTCCTCACGTCCAACCTAAACCTCCCTTGCTGCAATTTAAGTCCAGTGCTGCTTGTCCTATCCTCAAAGGTTAAGCAGAACAAATTTTCTCCCTCCTCCTTGTAACAACCTTCTATGTTCTTGAAAAGTGTTATCATATCCCCTCTCAGTCTTCTCTTTTCCAGACTAAATAAACCCAAATTTTCCATCTTCCATTATAGATCATGTTTTCTAAACCTTTAATCATTTTTGTTGCTCTTCTCTGGACTTTCTCCAATTTATCCACATCCTTCCTGAAATGTGATGCCCAGAACTGGACACAATACTCCAGTTGATGCCTAATCAGCGCTGAGTAGAGCAAAATAATTACTTCTCGTGTCTTGCGTAAAACACTCCTGCCAATACATCCCAGAATAATGTTTGCTTTTTTTTTTTGCAACAATGTTACACTGTTGACTCATATTTAACTTGTGGTCCACTACGTTCCCCCAGATCCCTTTCCGCAGTACTCCTTCCTAGGCAGTCATTTCCCATTTTGTATGTGTGAAACTGATTATTCCTTCCTAAATGGGGTATTTTGCATTTGTGCTTATTGACTTTCATCCTGTTTACTTCAGACCATTTCTCCAGTTTGTCCAGATCATTTTGAATTTTAATCCTATCCTCCAAAGCACCAAGCAACCCCTCCCAGCTTGGTATCGTCCACAAACTTTATAAGTGTACTGTCTATGCCATTATCTCATTCATTGATATAGATATTGAACAGAAATGGACCCAGAATTGATCCCTGCAAGACCCCATTCGTTATGCCCTTCCAGCATGACTGTGAACCACTGATAAATACTCTCTGGGAATCGTTTTCCAACCAGTTTTGTACCCACCTTATAGTAGCTCTATCTAGGTTGCATTTCCCTAGTTTGTTTATGAGAAGGTCATGCGAGACAGTATCAAAAGATTTACTAAAGTCAAGATACACCACAAATACTGCTCCCCCCCTATTCTCAAGGCTTGTTACCCTGTCAAAGGAAGCTAAAAGATTAGTTTGACATGATTTATTCTTGACAAATCCATGCTGACTGTTACTTATCACCTTATCTTCTAGATGTTTGCAAATTGATTGCTTAATTATTTGCTCCATTATCTTTCTGGGTACAGAACTTATTTGTTTTTTGGCAGTAAGGAGATGGAAGCCAAAGAATCAAAATATAAAACCAGTTGGAATATAGCAAGCTTCCAGGATGCCTATTGAGTGTTCTAAATGGATGATACAAGTAGCTCTTCTTAGATTGTAAACTCCTTAGAGTAGAGACTTGGTATCCTGTGTGTTTAAATTGACACCTCCTCATCTATTGTTGGGAGTGGACTACATCCACCCTGATCGAATTGGCTCTGTCAATACTGGTTCTCCACTTGTGAGGTAACTCCCTTCTCTTCATGTGTCAGTATATTTATGTCTGCATCTATAACTTTCACTCCATGCATCTGAAGAAGTGAGGTTTTTACCCATGAAAGCTTATGCTCAAATAAATCTGTTAGTCTTTAAGGTGCCACCTGACTCCTTGTTGTTATAATAGGACTATGATACTTATTTGGGCTTTTAGATACTACTCAAATACAAATGTTTAATCTATATGAATTGTCCAATCCTGCTGATCGTAGAAGGGGGAATCTCAGTGATAAATCATCATAGTGTCAGTTTTAAGGCCTGATACTGTAACTCTTACTCATAGTTATGCGGGTTTCCTTTGAGGATGAGAACTGATAGGTCAGATATAAAGTGACCGTTTTGTGAAAAGTGTTCACCTACAGGTGATGTGGTGGTTTTGTCTTGTATCATTTTCCTGTGTGAGTTCATTTGAGAGCATAGTGATAGTCTGGTTTCACCCACATAGTTGTTATTGGGCATTTTGTGCACTCATCCTCAAAGGAAACCTGCATAATACTTTCAAAAGACAAGCCTGGAAGCTTAAATTCATAACTTTGCTAGACACTAAAAATTATGGTCTTAATAAGGACACTAGACTTATGGCTTATTACAATAATCCGTAACCTACTAACCCTCCTTTTTATTTTTTGACTACCGGGATGTTAATGGGTCCCTTCACTTTGAATGGTTCCTTATAATATGTGCTAACTACTTATGCTAAACTATGTGTTTGAGCTTGTATTTAGTTATGACACTCAGAATACCTTGCCCAGACCTGAAGAAGAGCTCTGTGTAGCTTGAAAGCTTGCCTCTCTCACCAACAGAAGTTGGTCCAATAAAAGATATTACGTCACCCACCTTGTCTCTCTAATATCATGGGACTGACACTGCTACAACATTAGAATGGGCTATTTCCTGTGGAGCACACTTGTTTTTCCCTTCAGTGGTCTCTGAAAGGAAAAAGGTAGTATTCTTCCACCAGTTTTGTCTGGAAACGTTAACTAGATGTCTGTTTCAGTAGCAGCCGTGTTAGTCTGTATTCACAAAAAGAAAAGAAGTACTTGTGGCACCTTAGAGATTAACACATTTATTTGAGCATAAGCTTTCGTGAGCTACAGCTCACTTCATCGGATGCATTCAGTGGAAAATACAGTGGGGAGATTTATATACACACACAGAGAACATGAAACAATAGGTTTTATCATACACACTGTAAGAAGAGTGATCACTTAAGATGAGCTATTACCAGCGAGGCCGGGGGGAGGAAGGGAGGAAGAAAACCTTTAGTGGTAATAATCAAGGTGGGCCATTTCCAGCAGTTCACAAGAACGTCTGAGGAACAGTGGGGGGTGGGGAGGGGAATAATGTCTGTGAATGTGCAAAATTATATATTGTTTGGATAGTGGCAATCGCAGATTTATAAAAAAAAACTTAGGGTACTTCAAGGCTCTGATAACTCTTATCATAGAAATGCTAATGCCTGTGAATAGCAAAGCCAATTTTATATTGTGAATATGTAAACTGCCCAGTTGCTCTTGGATGTGAATCTCTCCATGTATCCTCTATTACATTTGTGACAAAAATCCTTTATTACCCTGTTTCACACTGAAGGCAACATAGTTCCTCTGGTTATGTGTCTGTCAGTTTCTGCTTGCATTTTAGGAACTAGAATTATATTATCAGACCTATAAAATGTCTGTAATAAACAGAAAATGGATTACATATAACAGCACAAGAGGAAGAGGCTGATGGTACTGTGATGCTGGATTACAAAATCTCTCCTATAAAAAAATTTCTGAAAAGCAGAAATTCCTCTGCAATGTGCAGTAGGACACATTTTTGTATAGCATCTTTCATGCAAAAGTTTCTTCATATGCAGCCCAGCCAATTAGTCTTCACCTGTGTGTACAAGCAGAGTGTGGACTTTACAACATCAAATATATTATCTAATATATTTTTAGGATTTTAAAAATAATTGTTTATGATGTGCAATAGAGCTGATCCAGTTCCAAGGAACCTTTGTGTCCTTAAGGCAAAAAGTACACTTTCTCATTTGTGAGTAGGGAATTTGGATAGGATTATAATATAACTAAGAAGTTAAAGATTACATATTCTTGATGATAATCTTTATATCGCTCATATCTAGTGGCTGCCTAATCAGCTATTGACCCGAATTTGCCACAAAGTTTGAATCTGTGATCCCTGATATGTACTCAATAAACACAGTCTTTATTGCATGCTGTGTGGCTTGGGAACGTTGCATTTAAAAGGGGCTCTATTCTGACTATGTCAGGTATTGTACTTCAGTTAAGAACTCTGAGACAACCTGATACAGCACATATGGTAGTCTGAGTGCATTGCTATAATTGGAAGATACTGGGGTGCTGATTTGTCATATAATTACACATCCAACTTTGAAAATGTGTTACTATTGCTTAGAATGACTATACATTTTACTATAATAAACTAAATGCCACTGATGCCTATCTGTTTGCTGTTGCTTATAATGCAGTTTCTAGTGAAAAGGTTGTGATATTGGTATTGTTCCTTTCAATGAAAAAATACATTTCTATCACTTATTAAAGTTGATACATTTGCAGAATAACAAGGTTAGCTAATGTTTAATTGCCTTGTGCATTCATCACATTATGTAACTTTAATGTTTGATATATTTCTTTTTTTTTAATTTTTCTTTTTTCTTTTGTGGTAGGAGGGAATCTTTCCTTACTACTAAGTTTAGTATTGTAAATCTGGTTTGTATATGATATTCTGCATATTTTACTTGGACTGTTATGTTGTGGTTGTTCCACAAGATTAGAAAAAAAAATCTGGTTAAGTTAATGTATTTTGGATATGAACAGCTGAGTTTTGTGATGTATTAAGAAAAGAATCACCAGTTGTTGAAAATTAAAACTTGAAACCTGTTGAGTTGATGAGCCTTGTTTTCCATACTTTATTTCCAGGGGATGTAGAGGTAATGAGGGGAATCTCTCATCAATACCGACTAGTGGCAGTACACTATGGAGGTACAGCCACAGTTACGTTAAATACCATTACGTATATATATGTACACACACCCACACACCTTAATATTTGAGAACACAAGCCAACCTCTATCTGAGGAAGAAACTTGTATTATGATAGTTTTTTGTAATTGCCCACTTTGGTTTCTTGCATTTTTTTTTCCAAAGCATGTGGATGCTGACCACAGTTGGGGATAGGATACTGCACTCCCTCTAGTCTGATTTGGTATGTCAGTTCCTAAGCACTGGCGGTTAATGGCTAGCTAACATTTATGGGGAAACTTCCTTTAGCGATGACTTCTATCTATGTGGCTAGAGCTAGAGTGCCATTTGGGGAGGGGAATATAAAGAAAAAACAAAGGACCTTGAGAGAAAAGAAGGGAAACGAAAGAAAAGACTATAGTTCAGAAATAGTTTTTTATTCTTTCTCACTGCAGTTGCAAAACTGTTGGTTTGGGTATTTTGGGATATTTTGTATGTAATTTGGCCAACTTGTATGAATGCATTATGATATTATCTTCATAATCACATATTACATTTTCCATAGGACCCTTGCTTCCTTCAGTGACGGGATGGATGGTGCTCACTATTCAGTATTTCTTTTATCCTCATTATTCAGCATGTGGCTTCAGGCATTATTTACTACTTGTTATTGAAACCCTGCACAGAATTAAGTATCATTTATTTCTTCTTGGACCTTTCCATTGGGCTGTCATTGTAGTACCATAGTTCTTTACAAACATTAAAGAATTTATCTTCACAACATCACTGTGACTTGAAGTGGTATTATCCTTATTTTTCAGCTGAGGAACTGTGGCACAGAGATTAAACCCACAATTGTTAAGTACCCACTAATTTTGGGTGCCCAATTTGAGATGTCTGTGATCTGATTTTTCAAAATACTTAGTATTTTTATAGCACTCTATATGTTCACAGCAGAGCAGCAATTGACCTGGAGGAGCTCTTCAGACACCAAGTATCTCAAGTTAAGTACCCCCAAAATGAGGAAAATACAGTGGCTATGTGTGAAATTTTTTGCTTCTATGACTTGTGCAAGATCACATAGAAAGTCTGTGGCAGAGGCAGGGATAGAATACCGTTTTCCAGGGTGACATTCAACTGGCTTAAACAGGAGACCATCCTTTCTCTTCCTGCATTTCCTTGTCTTATTTTCCACATTCCTTTCAACTTCTGCAGTAATCGAGACAGGAGTCCTACAGACGACAGCCTCTTTCAGTGCACAACTCTGATTCATTTTTGTGCACTGAACAAGGCGGGGTCCTGTGGAGAAAACAGTATGTGATCATGTAATTAAAGACTGTGTCAAAATGCATAGGCACAAAGATGCCAAATTAAGGTTGACCATGCATACTTCTGGCATTTCCAAACTTTTGAGCATTTGATTTTGCAACCTCAACATTCTTTTAACATATTTATTTGGATGTAATTTCCTATGTCTTTTAAAAACAAAAACTGAAAAAATTCCATCATATAGAGCCATAACGACTCCTAACTTGACTCATTAGCAGAACTGGGATCTTTAGATCCACAGCACAATCCTCTCCTGCATCAGTTCTCAAACTGTAGGTCGAGACCCCAAAGTGGGTCGTGACCCCATTTGAATGAGGTCGCCAGGATTGGTTTTACACTTGCTGGGGGCTGAAGCCGAAGCCTGAGGGCTTTAGCTCTGGTTGGTGGGGCTCAGGCTTCTGTTTCAGCCCTGGGCAGTGGGGCTCAAGATACAGGCTGCCTGCCAGGGGCTGAAGCCCTTGGGCTTTGGCCCTCCTGCCCGGGGCAGTGGAACTCGGGCTTTGGCTCCCCTCTTCCCAGTCTGAGGCGATGGGTCTCAGGCTTTGGTCCCCA
This sequence comes from Dermochelys coriacea, assembly GCF_009764565.3. Lineage (NCBI taxonomy): Eukaryota > Metazoa > Chordata > Testudines > Dermochelyidae > Dermochelys > Dermochelys coriacea. The sequence goes on along the minus strand of NC_050073.1, from coordinate 90,327,814 downwards.
CTCCAGGGGTCATGTAGTAATTTTTGTTGCCAAAAGGGGGTCACGGCGCAATGAAGTTTGAGAACCGTTGCTCTACTACTTGAGGTAACAGAGTAGAAATCTTCTATATGGATATGGTACTAGAGGGGAATGGGGAGACACTTTGCTAGTGGATTTCACAGCTTCTTGCTGCACAGCAAAGTAATATTGACTCAGGAATTCTTAGTTCAATTTCAGATTCTTTAGGGGAGTGTTCCCCTCTCCCATTTCCGGCCCTGCTCCTCTAATCTTCTGTCCCCACCCTGCATCTCTTTTCCCTCCCTGACCTGTCTCTCACCACTCTGCATTTGAGTTAGGCACATTCTTCCTTCCCCTTCTTCTCACTGCCTGGGCACCACCAGGGCAGCACTGAGAGCAGAGGAGAGAGAGAGTGTCCCAGCTCTGAGTTCCTGTACCTGTGTTGTTTCCCCCACAATCTAGAGCAGCCGTTACTGCGAAAGTCCAGCTTCGTTCTTGTAGCCTTGGGCTGGAGCATGTTTTTGTTCTGTGCGAATGGTTCATATGAAGTTCAGTGAGCACATAGGAGTTGTGAAGGAGTGGAGCATGTTCAGTGTAGATGGAATTTTCTGAATATTTAGCTGTTAAACTCTGCAAGTCTGTACTGAGTATATACAAACTGAGTTGTTGGGGTTTTTTTTTTGTTTTGTTTTGTTTTTAAGAGGCTCAGAACTTGCCCAAAATTCGGCAGTTTTTCACTGGTAAAGCAAAAGGCGTTCTTATAATATCAGGGTACCCCTTTGCCATATTTCAAGTCCATATGCTAAAGTGTGCGGTCAATACAGATGCTTAATGAAACAGTTGTAAGACTTTCTTTTACAATGCATTTTTCCCTAATTTGGTTCTCAGAAATAGCTGTATCATTTTAGTTGAAACATCCCCCTAGAAATCAGCTAGAGGGAGACACTTGGCATGAAAAATTTCAGCCGAATCAGGTTGCTTGGAAAAGTTTCATAATACCCTGTTTTCAGTTGCTTATAATAAAAAGTGTTGGGCAACCTCAACTGTAGGTGCATTACCTTCTCTGCCTATAGGGTGTGTGTGTACCACACTTACATGTGTATGATGGGGAGAAGATGACTAGGGGAAAGAAGCAAACTCCTCAGGTGAATGTTTACAACCCAAACATTATAGCGTTCTGCAAACACTTGAAATCAAAATAGACTAGAATCGAGGATGAAACTATTTGGTTAGTTTTCATTATCCAAGATGGATGAAGTATAACATGGAAACAAATCCCCTAAATGATGACAAATAAATTAATCTCCAAATTATTTGTTTTATTTATCCAACATTTGAATATTAACCTTACTTTAAAAATCATCCATTTCCTTCCCCATGTATTAATTTTAACCTGAAGGTGTCCCTTTAACTCATGAACCTTTAACATATTAGCCTATCTGTAGCACTGAACATGGGGTTTCCAACACAACTTCCAGCTTGAAGCCATTCCCCAAGTGCTGTGGGGAATGTTTTTCTTGCTAGTATTGACAGTGAGCCAAGTTCAATCTTTTTAACAGTGTGGTTGACCCTAATAAGGATCAACCATGGCTTCTTACAACAGATGTGGAACAAAACCTAGCCTATCTGTGGCAACAGAACGACTGTTTTCAGCACGGGCTGTTTAGGGTGGTGGTAGAAAGAAATCATGTTTGACACCTGATATAAAAATCAGCTGATTAAGTTCTGGAACAGCCCCAGATAAGAAATTACTTATTTTACTGCTTTCAAACTATATTTTTCTCTGGTGAAAGATACCAGAGTATCATCCCCAGGAAACTAAAGTCCTTTCTTTAACATTATGGAGCAACTAGAAAATGGACAGTAGCATATGGATGTGACATACTGACCACTTCTGCTTTCATGCAGAAACCAATGAACCAAACCAATGCAATCAACTCCCTTGGAACTGTTGGTTCCTACAAGCTTTGTGTGTGCTAAGTGGTAACATTTAATTTATTTTTAAAATGTTGACTCTTTCCAAGAAACAATAAAAATAGACTCTTAAAGGAAGGGAACTAGAAACCAGGTCTGGCCTTAGGCATTTATCAAGTGGACAGCCCCACAGAGCCCTATGCTTTTGGGTTCTTTGTTCTTTAAGTGCTTTCTCAGAGCACACAACCTATTTCATTACTTTCTTTTCTTGTCTGGTGTGACTCTCCTTCTCATAGAATGATTTATGTGTGGGCCCAGAACCTTCCAACTTCTCAGCAACAAATGCCCCAGTCCAGCTATTTACACTCTAGGCTGAGCGTGTTGCAAATGGATTACTTTGCAGTGATTGGCAGCCCAATTAACTGCTGAGCTCCAGAGAAGTTATTCATCCAAAAGTATGAAATACCCCTATCCGGAAAAGCCTCCTGTATCTCCCAGATGACAATCTTCTTCAACAAGCCCAGTTATGAAGCTCTTCTCCTCCAGATGAACTGCATTGGTTACTGAAGTGTGTTTTTTGGTGCCAAAACAAAGGCCAGCTGATAACAAGTCTCCTAGAAAGCAGCCCTTGCTGCTGAGCCCAGGATGAGCTTTGGTATATTCTTGGGAGTAGAGATAAACAGCTGCCATTATGTAGCCAAGACGAAATTTGCTGATGTATAAATATGGATAGGGCAATAAAGCATGCAGACAAAACAAAACACTATGATATTAAGACAGAAAACTTATGACAGAATGTATCATTCAATTTCCTGTCATGTCATTTTATACAAGTCATACCAAAATTCTTATATAACAGCCATGCCCATAAGCAATATCATCATCATTTTCTAAAACCAGAAATGACAAATTACCTTTTTAAACTTATACTAGGTGAATTAAAACAAATTAAGTTTTAATTTCTTTCTCCTTATGTTCGGAGGATTTAAATCATCTGGAAAGGAAATTTAGTTCCATTTGAGAGAGAGCTTTTTAAAAATTATACTATGTGCAGATTCACAAAATAGGATGCTTAACTAGACTTTCTACTTAAAATGTAGGCTATTTCAGAAGCATCGCTTTGAAAACATTCCTTGGTATATTTAATTATCCTACTTAATGTTAATTCACTAGTTTTCCTTCTTGGTTACAAGTTCTTTCAGTTACTACGAATCATATACATAGCAGAAAAGACCAGTGGCCAGTTAGACTCTTAATGAAAGAGACTGCTGGCTTCTCTTTCCCCCACCCTCATGTAAACTTTGTGTTTATTTTCAAGCAGTATGAGGAGCTATTTGTTTAAACTTCATGTACTGAGGCTTTGTCTGCAATAGAAACATTTTTACTTGTGTTCTAGCAATGGCTGACAGTGTTGCTGCTTTGCTGCTGCTAAGCAATGGTATAAATAATAGTGCATGGCAGACAGGATATAATCATTTTTACTCTTATTTCATGAAAACTTGTTATAAGCTGCACTGTTGCTGATATCCATTGGAATGTAGGTACAATCTTTTTTTTAGAATGGATGTGTCATGAAAATCTATGCTTTTAAACATGCCTTGCTTGAATTATAGCAAAAATGATTTCCATTAGCAGCTACTATAACAAAATTATAGAAATTGATTTCTTGTTTCATAGATAAACAAGGAGCATTCATTATTTTTCTATTTTGATCTGTTCTGGATTAATAGATAGGTAAAAACATGCCAGCATTTTCCAAAGTAGTTTCCAATTTTTGGTATCTCAGGCTTGGGTGCCTAACTTAAAACACCTAGAGTCTGATTTTTTTCAGGATTACCATGCACCTTTGATAAATCCCTTGGCATCCAAAAATTGAGGGACCTCAAATTAAATGGTGCTTATGAAAATTTGGCACTGAACATTTAGGTTTTGATCTAATCCAACTAGACTGAACTTCCTCTTTAGACTAGAGAACCTATTTTTGGTTCTTTTAATTCTTGTTAAGAAAAGTTCAATTTTAGACTGAGATGAGGGCAGGTGAGAACAGGGAATTTCTGTCAGTGTCTTCGTGACTTGGGCCAATCTAAATGAATGAAAATCTGCCCTTTCACGTTAACTGCAGATAAGAGAAAATCAGCAACATAGAATATTGTTGTCTTGCAGGTTTGGTCATGAAGAACAAAAAACTATGTTTACCATTTTTTAAAAGCAAAAATAGCTTTGGTTTCCAGTTTCCGTACTGAATCCAGGTATAGATATGTTTAAGGCACTTTGTATAGGGCAGGTAAATTTTGAAATAAATCATTTGCAAAACTAATAAATAGAGGTCAATCCCTTCCTTCTTAAGATATATTTTCAGGATGTCCTTATACAGAGGAAACACTAAAAGAACAAAGTATATCTTAAGAAGGGAGGCATTGACCTCATGAATTGGGAAGAGACGGCTGGCAATAGACTGCAATAGCATTGCATCATACAACAAGCCTCAGCCCATTTTGAAGAGAATCACTCTACTCAAGAGGCTGACAAATGGCAGAGGAGAAGGGAAAGGATACAGCATCCTGGCCAGTAGTTGTGCTCTTTTCAAGCAACCACCTGTCACATATATGGAAAAACCTAAATTACGAATTGGACTCCTTAGCCATCATAAGTCTCACCAATGACTTTTCCCCCAGCAGACATCAGTCTTGTATCGAGGGATAGCCGATGAAATGGAGGTGTACAGAGTTCAGGGGTCTGGGTTGAATGGAATCCACTAACTCTTCCCCCCCACCCCACCCCACAGGCTAGAAAACCTCTACATCAGTGGTTACCAAACTTTAACAACCTGTGAACCCTTTCACTAAAATGTCAAGTCTCGCGAACCCCCTCCTAAAAATGAATATTTCCAGGGATTTTCTCCTTTACCTGAGTATAAATTATAAAAGGAGTGATCTTGGAAATATACAATTTGTTTTTATGACATGCTTATTACACACTATTTATTTTTAATTATTATTTATAATTATAGTATTTTTATTACATTATGAAAACGGCAACACTCTTCCAGGATCTCACTTTTGTAGCTTGTATCACTTTGAATAAGCCTGTTATAAGACCAGGCTCCTATGTTTCGTCAAGGAGTATCAGATGTGAAACAGCATGAAGGTATTTAAGAAGCCAGCTCAAAGAGTTCCTCCTACACAAGCATTCAGGTCTTGAGCAGTCCAGGCAAACAACGCATGTTACAACAAAGCTTAAATTTGTTCTTCATAATAATTTTAAAAACAATACTAGCTGCCTATTTAATTTTAAAAACAGCAAAAAAATCCACCTAGCTTTCCATTTCTTATAAGTCTTGAAGTTTAAATCTCCTCAGTGATAGATATGCTTTGATCTGCTTAGCTCTTGGAAATCCAGGGGCTACGGGCTGCTGGCCCCATACTTTCCAGGGTCCCTAGGGACAGCTCTGTCCGCCATTAGGGAATTTTTTCCCGAGAACCCCTGTAACATTTTGCTAACCCCAGTTTGGGAACCACTGCTGTACATGGATGCTGCTCCCTCTTGTGGCAGCTGTGATCCATGGGTGACAGCCCTACACTCCGTTACCTCCACAAATACCTTCCTAGAAGTGGAGTTGTGCAAAACACAGCTCCATAACCATTAGGGATTATGCTCCTTTTGCTTTAACTCTGTGCAGCCTGCATGCCTTCTCCACACAGGTGAACTGCTCCAATTCTTCTTCCATTTGGGCAACAAAGCCCTGTGGACAAAAGGTGAACTGAACAGAAGTATTTGGGTCTAATTTTCTAAATAAGAAGGGAGGGAATATATTTCAGTAAATATAAAGACCAGCATTCTAAAGCTAGGCTGTGTCTGTTGACTTCAGCTCTTCTTAGACTGTGGTGTTCAATTGCATGTCAACAAATATATGTATGCTATACTGAAACATAATATTCAGGTGCTGGGAAGATGAGGGCCAAAATAGCTGTCTTCCAGGATTGAGCAACTGCTCCCCAACTGGTCCTGGATAGTTTGTGGAATATATTGTTCTTAGCCTTTATCTTAGCAGCAGTCTTCGTGGGATGTTGGCAACATGTGAGGCTGTGTTCTAGGACCACTGCAAGAAATCCTTGTGCCTGAGTTTCGTGTTGCAGAAGGTAACATATAGGTACTTTTTTACATGTTGGTTGCTCAGGTGACATGCGGAAACAGCTATTTTTTGAGGGTGTGATTGGAGTTGACATAACCAGTAGTACTCCTCTAGTTTTTTCAACTCTTCTGTTGGGATGCATTCCACCTGGGTGAAATTGCTTGCTTGGATGTTGAGCATAAGATCATCCACTTATCCAAATTTCCATGGCTGGGTCAATGGCATGTCACTGTTATAAATATTAAATAGTAAAGGTGTCAAGTCAAATCCCTGTGGGAGCTCATTGTTCAGCAGGTGAAGTCTGCTGGCCTGTTTCATTAGATGTACATGAAATTTATGATTTGTGAGCATAACAGGACAATGGCAACCTTCACGCATTCTTCCCTGTTAAGAGCTTTGGCATGACCACTGCCATCAATGTGGTGATTGAACATTGACTGATGGCCTTGCAATCAAAAAATTAACTCAAACAATGATTCAGGTGATGAATGGATATCTTGTGCACTTCCTATTTTGTACTACTTTAATCTGTCAACTGCTATTGGGTTATTTCTTATGTAACCACACAAGCCCTCCCTTATCTCTTACTAATCAATTGACAGCTGCTGTTGACGTTTCAGGTATGTCCAGTTAAAATGTATTTACTGTACCATTGTGAATATACCAGATACTATACAATTTCATACTGTGAAAACTACAGTGTTGCAAATTTCAGTCTTAGGTTTATCTACAGTCTTTCCTAAATCTAACTGGAGAGAACTGAGCGCTACACATTCTACATTTTAATCCAATTCAGTGCAAGCAAATTCAGCACAGCCCTTTGGCTATGGGCATGTTGCCAAAGTGGCTCTGGGCTGGAAAATGTGTATGCCACTGACTCATCATGACCTTTCCTGATAAAAGAAATAATAAAGGCTAAAATAGCTCAGGAGGAAAAAGTGTATAACAGAGATCGTACAACAATGCAGACTAAAGCCTTTAACTGCGCATATTGTACAAAGAAATTCTCTGTTACACTCATACACACGCATTACATTCAATATCGAATTGTTGCTTCTGCAAACTTCAGTGGAACATATATGAAACTAGCTGAAAGCATTTAATTTTCTGATGCACTCTGAGTGCATATGATCACACACCAGCTGACTTCCACACCTTCCAAGATGCTTTGATAGATGAATGTGTCAGAGGAAATGTTTTAACATTTGCTCATCCTTTTACACTTCACTGGAATGGATATTGGCAATGATGCATTCTCAGAGGGTGGCATTATAGTTTAGCACCTCATTAGAGATCTGGTTTGTTTTTTTTAATCTTGGGTCCAGCTGTGACCCACTTTTATAACTCAGGCTGCCTCTAGCCTACATTACATGTGACAGAAACATATATTACAAATTGTATAGGTATTCATATGGTGCATTTTTTGTCGAACTCCCCTTTTTGCTTTATTACAATAGATGATGAAGTACTTGATACTGTAAGAGTAATCAAAGAAGGCACTGTCAATTTATGTGGGCTTTTATTATTACAAATGAAAATGTTAAACAAGTGATTTCTTATTGTGAGTTTTGGGAGATCTTAGGTAAAGGAATCTAATGTCATGTCAAAAGCTTAGAAATATGTCACTTGTTTTGTAACTTTCATAAGAGGATGTCTGCACTGTACAAACTTTAATGAATTAAGTCTTTAAGTCCTGTGATGTAAATCAAGTATTAGCCCCAGCTCTCAGACAGAAAGATTACAATGCTCACCCAAGATCACAGAGAAAACGTGGCAGACCTGGAAATAGAATCCAGGTCCCCTGATGCACAGTCCTGCACATTAAGAACAAGATTATCCTTCCAATATGTACTGAATAGCCTCTTTATTTTTCTCAAGCCATACAAAGGCCTACTTGTCCTATGTTGTTTGCTAACTTCTCTGAATGATGGACCAGCATGTACTCTGTGCTGCCATGACATCCATCAAAGAATGCTGTTGGAGCCAGCCTAAGACAGTCTTCAAGTGTCAGGTCTTTTCAATATGGAACAGGTTTGCACCAAAATATTCTTTAGAACTTGTGTGCTATGCAGTAATGCTAAGATCTTTGCAAAAATGCATACTATTATGTAAATAGTCAAATAAAACTTAATTGCTTTGGAGATTGCTTCCAGGCATCAGCTGGACACTAGGGGTATGTCTACACTACGAAATTAGGTCAAATTTATAGAAGTCAGTTTTGTAGAAAGCGTTTTTATACAGTCGAGTGTGTGTGTCCCAACACAAATGCTCTAAGTGCATGTAGTCGGCGGACTGTGTCCACAGTACCGAGGCAACCGTTGACTTCCGGAGCTTTGCACTGTGAGTAGCTTTCCCACAGTCTCACTGCCCATTTGAATTCTGGGTAGAAATCCCAGTGCCTGATGGGGCTAAAACATTGTCGCGGGTGGCTCTGGGTACATATTGTCAGGCCCACGTTCCCTCCCTCTCTCCATAAAAGCAAGGGCAGACAATCGTTTTGCGCCTTTTTTCTTGAGTTACCTGTGCAGACGCCATACCATGGCAAGCAGGGAGCCCGCTCAGCTAACCGTCACCGTATGTCTCCTGGGTGCTGGCAGGCGTGGTACTGCATTGCTACACAGCAGCGGTTTATTGCCTTTTGGCGGCAGACAGTGCAGTATGACTGGTAGCCATCTTCGACGTAGTCCTGGGTGCTCTTTTAACCGGGGTGCCTGGGCAAACATGGGAGTGACTCAGCCAGGTCATTTCCCTTGTTTCATCTCATGGCGATTGAGTCCTACCGGCAGGGCACTGTCTTTTAATCTGCAGCCAGCAGAAGATGATGGCCAGCAGTCATACTGCTCTGTCTTCTGCCGAGCACCCAGGAGGTGACAATGGCTAGCAGTCGTACTGCAGAGTCTGCTGCCAGCAAGATGTATAAAGATAGATGAAGTGGCTCAAAACAAGAAATAGACCAGAATTGTTTTGTATTCATTTTCTCCTCCCTCCGTCCCTCCCTCTGTGAAATCAACAGCCTGCTAAACCCAGTTTTGAGTTATATCCTTGAGGTTTTGAGTTCTATCCTTGAGGGGGCCATTCAGTTTCTTGCAAAGCCATCCCCTTTGTTGATTTTAATTCCCTGTAAGCCAACCCTGTAAGCCATGTTGTCAATCGCCCCTCCCTCCGTCAGGGCAACAGCAGACAATCGTTCCGCGCCTTTTTTCTGTGCAGACGCCGTACCACGGCAAGCATGGAGCCCGCTCAGATCACTTTGGCAATTAGGAGCACATTAAACACCACTCGCATTATCCAGCAGTACATGCAGCACCAGAACCTGGCAAAGCGAAACTGGGTGAGTAGGCGACGTCAGCGCGGTTACGAGAGTGATGAGGACATGGACAGAGACTTCTCTCAGAGCACGTGCCCTGTCAATATGGGGCATCATGGTGCTAATGGGGCAGGTTCATGCGGTGGAACGTCGATTCTGGGCCCGGGAAACAAGCACAGACTGGTTGGACCGCATAGTGTTGCAGGTCTAGGACAATTCCCAGTGGCTGCAAAACTTTTGCATGCGTAAGGGCACTTTAATGGAACTTTGTGACTTGCTTTCCCCTGCCCTGATGCGCAAAAATACCAAGAGGAGAGCAGCTTTCACAGTTGAGAAGCGAGTGGCAATAGCCCTGTGGAAGCTTGCAACGCCAGACAGCTACCAGTCAGTCGGGAATCAATTTGGAGTGAGCAAATCTACTGTGGGGGCTGCTGTGATGCAAGTAGCCAACGCAATCAAAGATCTGCTGATATCAAGGGTAGTGACCCTGGGAAATGTGCAGGTCATAGTGGATGGCTTTGCTGCAATGGGATTCCCTAACTGTGATGGGGCCATAGACAGAACCCATATCGCTATCTTGGCACCGGAGCACCAAGCCAGCTTGTACATACACTGCAAGGGGTATTTTTCAATAGTGCTATAAGCACTGGTGGATCACAAGGGACGTTTCACCAACATCAATGTGGGATGGCCGGGAAAGGTACATGACGCTCGCATCTTCAGGAACTCTGGTCTGTTTCAAAAGCTGCAGGAAGGGACTTTCTTCCCAGACCAGAAAATAACCGTTGGGGATGTTGAAATGCCTATAGTTATCCTTGGGGACCCAGCCTACCCCTTATTGCCGTGGCTCCTGAAGCCATACATAGGCAGCCTAGAGAGTAGTCAGGAGCTGTTCAACTACAGGCTGAGCAAGTGCAGAATGGTGGTAGAATGTGCATTTGGACATTTAAAAGTGTGCTGGCGCAGTTTACTGACTTGGTTAGACCTCAGCAAAACCAATATTCCCACTGTTATTACTGCTTGCTGTGCACTCCACAATATCTATGAGAGTAAGGGGGAGATGTTTATGGCGGGGTGGGAGGTTGAGGCAAATCGCCTGGCTGCTGGTTACGCACAGCCAGACACCAGGGCGGTTAGAAGAGCACAGGAGGGTGCGGTGCACATCAGAGAAGCTTTGAAAACCAGTTTCATGACTGGCCAGGCTATGGCGTGAAAGTTCTGTTTGTTTCTCCTTGATGAAACCCCCCGCCCCTTGGTTCACTCTACTTCCCTGTAAGCTATCCACCCTCCCCACCTCCCTTCGATCACCGCTTGCAGAGACAATAAAATCATTGTTGCTTCACATTCAAGCATTCTTTATTAATTCATCACACAAATAGGGGGTTAATTACCAAGGTAGCCCAGGAGAGGTGGTGGAGGAGGGAAGGACAAGGCCACACAGCACTTTAAAAGTTTAAAACTTTAAAATTATTGAATGCCAGCCTTCTGTTACTTGGGCAATCCTCTGGGGTGGAGGGCTGGGTGGCTGGAGGCCCCCCCACCGCATTTTTGGGCATCTGGGTGAGGAGGCTATGCAACTTGGGGAGGAGGTCGGTTGGTTACACAGGGGCTGTAGCGGCGGTCTGTGCTCCTGCTGCCTTTCCTGCAGCTCAACCATACTCTGGAGCATATTAGTTTGATCCTCCAGCAGCCTCAGCATTGAATCCTGCCTCCTCTCATCACGCTGCTGCCACCTTTCAGCTTCAGCCCTCTCTTCAGCCCGCCACTTACTCTCTTTAGCCCATCACCTGTCCTCCCGGTCATTTTGTGCTTTCCTGCACTCTGACATTGTCTGCCTCCATGCATTCGTCTGTGCTCTGTCAGTGTGGGAGGACAGCATGAGCTCAGAGAACATTTCATCACGAATGCGTTTTTTTCGCCTTCTAATCTTTGCTAGCCTCTGGGAAGGAGAAGATCTTGTGATCCTTGAAACACATGCAGCTGGTAGAGAAAAGAAAAGGGACAGAGGTATTTAAAAAGATACATTTTATAGAACAATGAGTACACTCTTTCATGGTAAACCTTGCTGTTAATTTTACATACATAGCACGTGTGCTTTTGTTACAAGGTCACATTTTGCCTCCCCCCACCGTGTGGCTAACAGCGGGGAGCATTTCTGTTCAGCCATAGGCAAACAGCCCAGCAGGAAGGGGCACCTCTGAATGTCCCCTTAAGAAAAGCACCCTGTTTCAACCAGGTGACCATGAATGATATCAGTCTCCTGAGGATAATACAGAGAGATAAAGAACGGATGTTGTTTGAACGCCAGCAAACATACACTGCAATGCTTTGTTCTACAATGATTCCCGAGTACGTGCTACTGGCCTGGAGTGGTAAAGTGTCCTACCATGGTGGATGGAATAAGGCTGCCCTCCCCAGAAACCTTTTGCAAAGGCTTTGGGAGTATATCCAGGAGAGCCACAAATGCCAGGGCAAATTAATCACTAAACATGCTGGCTTTTAAACCTTGTATAGTATTTTAAAAGGTACACTCACCAGAGGTCCCTTTTCTGCCTGGCGGGTCCGGGAGGCAGCCTTGCGTGGTTTCGGGGGGTACTGGCTCCAGGTCCAGGGTGAGAAACAGTTCCTGACTGTCAGGAAAACCGGTTTCTCTGCATGTTTTCTGTTAGCTATCTACAACCTCATCATCATTGTCTTCCTCGTCCCCAAAACCTGCTTCCGTGTTGCCTCCATCTCCATTGAAGGAGTCAAACAACACGGCTGGGGTAGTGGTGGCTGAACCCCCTAAAATGGCATGCAGCTCATCGTAGAAGTGGCATGTTTGTGGCTCTGACCCAGAGCGGCCGTTCGCCTCTCTGGTTTTCTGGTGGGCTTGCCTCAGCTCCTTAAGTTTCACGCGGCACTGCTTCAGGTCCCTCTTATGGCCTCTGTCCTTCATGCCCAGGTTGATTTTCACAAATGTTTTGGCATATCAAAAACTGGAACGTAGTTCTGATTGCATGGATTCCTCTCCCCATACAGCGATCAGATCCCGTACCTCCCGTTCGGTCCATGCTGGAGCTCTTTTGTGATTCTGGGACTCCATCATGGTCACCTCTGCTGACGAGCTCTGCATGGTCACCTGCAGCTTGCCACACTGGCCAAACAGAAAATTGAAATTCAAAAGTTCATGGGCCTTTTCCTGTCTACCTGGTCAGTACATCTGAGTTGAGAGTGCTGTCCAGAGTGGTCACAATGGAGCACTCTGGGATAGCTCTCGGAGGCCAATACTGTCTAATTGTGTCCACAGTACCCCAAAATCGACCCAGCAAAACCGATTTCAGCGCTAATCCCCTTGTCGGGGATGGAGTAAGGAAATCGATTTTAAGAGCCCTTTAAGTCGAAAAAAAGGGCTTCGTCATGTGGACAAGTGCAGGGGTAAATTGATTTAACGCTGCTAAATGGGACCTCAGTTCCTAGTATAGACCAGGGCTCAGTTGTAATTTAACAGGTAGATAAGACTTACACTGTATTCAGCAGCACCATGCACAAGGAATTAGCCATGAAGCCCTACTAAGATGAGTGCAAGAATGAAGCAAAATTCCAGTTCAGTGTACTGATTATTTAATCCATTGTGTGAACAAATACTCCTCCATGGGGAGATGTGCCTTTTATTTTAATGTACTTGAGAAACCAATTGAAGTTGAGATTTAATCCAGATGTTCCCTTTCAGATATGATGAGCAAAAATCAGTGCCTGAAAACAGGAATTTAGGGTCAGGTCATCAGCTGGTATAAATTGGTGTAGCCCCATTGATGTCAATGGAGTTATGTCAATTTACACCAGCTGAGGATCTGGCTCACAAGTTCTTATCATAATGTCTTTGATGGTGGTTAGACCATATATTTCAGAGTGAGGTGCAAGAACTTTGCAATGGGCTGTTATGGAATACTCTGTCCATACAGGAAGCTTCTTACCCCTGTTATTTAGATACTGCCTTATGCCCTGAAGCATGAGGGTGTATGTCCCGTCTAAACTTTTTAAAAATCCTCAGCAATTTTTTCACTGTTCCTATAAATGTCCTTTTTAATTTTTCTGAATCCCGCTATTTTCTTTGACTCAGTTACATCTTGTAGCAATGAAAACCTCAGGCTAACCTAAGAGAAGCTATTCTTCAACAAAAAAAACTTCAGAAACAGACTCCAACGAAAGACTGCTGAATTGGAATTAATTTGCAAACTGGATACAATTAACTTAGGCTTGAATAGAGACTGGGAGTGGATGAGTCATTACACAAAGTAAAACTATTTCCCCATGTTATTTCCCCCCTTCCCCACCCCCCACTGTTCCTCAGATGTTCTTGTCAACTGCAGGAAATGGCCCACCTTGATTATCACTACAAAATGTTTTCTTCCTCCTCCCCCCTCCCCCCGCTCTCCTGCGGGTAATAGCTCATCTTAAGTGATCACTCTCCTTACAGTGTGTATGGTAACACCCATTGTTTCATGTTCTCTGTGTATATAAATCTCCCCACTGTATTTTCCACTGAATGCATCCGATGAAGCGAGCTGTAGCTCACGAAAGCTTATGCTCAAATAAATTTGTTAGTCTCTAAGGTGCCACAGGTACTCCTTTTCTTTTTATAGTTATGGACATTGAATTCCATCTGCCATTTTGTTGCCTAGTCACCCAGTTTTGTGAGATTACTTTGGAACTCTTTACAGTCAGCTTTGGACTTAATTATCTTTGACACATTTAGTATTGTCTGCAAACTTTGCCACCTAACTGTTTAGCCCTTTTTCCTGATAATTTATGAATAGGTTGAACAGCTTAGGTCCCACTACAGATCCTTGGGGGACCCCCTATATTTAGCTCTTTCCATTGTGAAAACTGACCGTTTATTCCTACCTGTTATTTCCTATCTTTTAGCCAATTATTGATTCATGAGAGGACCTTCTCTGTTATCCTAGGACTGCAAACTTTGTCTAAGAACCTCTCGTGTGTGATGTTGTCAAAAGCATTATGAAAGTTGCAGTACACTATATAAACTGGACCCCCCCCACCCCGTCCACAAACTTGTTGATAATCTCAAAGAATGCTAATAGGTCGGTGAGGCATGATTTCCCTTTACAAAAGCCATGCTAACTGTTCCCCAACATATTGTGTTCATCTACGTCTCTGACAATTCTGTTCTTTACTGTAGTTTCTACTAATTTGCCTGGTACCAAAGTTAAGGTTACCAGCCTGTAATTGCCCCGATTGCTTCTGGAGCCTTTTTAAAAAAATCAACATTACACTAGCAGCCCTCCAATCATGTGGTACAGAGGCTGATTCAAGCAATAGGTTACAAACCGCACTTAGTAGTTCTTCGGTTTCATATTTGAGTTCCTTCAGAAGTCTTGGGTGAATTCCTTCTGGTATTGGTGATTTATTACTGTTTAATTTATCAATTTGTTCCAAAACCACCTATACCAATACCTCAGTCTGGGACAGTTCCTCAAATCTGTTACCTCTAACTTCCCTCAGGCTTCCTTATCAATGTACTGCAACATTGGGTTAAAGAAAGTTCGCTCTCTATGCTCATCCATTTGCAGGCCTTTCTACTGGCATGACCAGTTAAATGCCAATTGTAATCATGGTTTGTCCACTGACAACTGGACTTAGATAACCAACTCACTTCACATAGACCATTGAACAGTTTATAGAGTGACACATTTTTGCTGTTATTAACCTGAATTGAATTTGAACCAGATACATATTGCATTACCAATTAGTTCTCTGAGCCATCTTGTGCTCTACTAATGTGCTTTTCAGGAACTGTAAGTTAACATAATATGACCACACAGTTTAGCCTTTGGTAGAGTTTTGTTTAAAACCCAGATTTCTTGACAGATTGAATCTGACTTTTCTTGTTTTTCTCATATTAATTCTGTCACTTAATTTTTTTTTTACACAAAATTAGTTTTTTTTTTCTGTTGCAATGTAATAATTGCTAGACCAGTCTGGTGGATAATATGACTTACACACATCATGAGCCCTAATTTGCTTGCTTGAAAGATCTTAACCAATGTATTAAAAATTGAGTTAGGATGCTTTACAGCTTTGTCATTATTGGGTGTTGGGAGGGAGTTCAGTTACTCAAATGCTTATATTCCTAGGTGAAACATGAGTGCACCCACTACTTGTCTTAGCTTGCCCTTCATCTTTCACTCCAAACCTTCTATTTAGATGTTATCTAGGAGCACATCTTGTTCTCTTGAACATCTTGCTATTGCTTGCTTCAGTGTCTCTTTTTGGTAATATATGCACGTTTGTCCTCTATAAAATATTGCTTTGTCTGAACTCTTCTTCTGAACCACGCCTTTTGAGTGTTTCTGCAATAATGAAGATGATTTGGATTACATTTGTATAGTAACTTCAGTTAAGTAATTGAAAAACAGCTTTTATTTCAGTGAGAATAATTTGAAGTTGGATCTTACTACATGATAGAATGCAGAAAAGTAGAACTTGGATTTAGATTTTGCTTTTGAAAAAGGTACATGATGTGTTTTACAAATGGTCAAGGTGGATTCTCCATCACTGGCAATTTTCAAATCAAGATTGGATATTTTTCTAAAAGATCTCCTTTAGGAATTATTTTGGGGAAGTACTATGGCCTGTATTATACAGGAAGTGAGACTAGCTCAGCAGTTCTCAAATGTATTTGATTGGGCTCCGATTCTTTGTCTGTTGTTTTTTACACTCCCTTTCCCACAAGTACATATACCGCCATCCAGATCTAAAGGCAGAGTGGAGAGCAGCGGCTGCTGGCTGGGTGCCCAGCTTTGAAGGCAGCTCTGTGCAAGCAGCAGGTCAGAAGTAAGGGTGGCAATGTGAAAGTTATCAATATCACTTTTCACAGCAATCTGAGTACTCCCATTGCCACCTTTACTTCTGCGCTGCTGCTGCCACCCCGGAGCTGACAGCCAGAGCCCTGCTGCCTCCAAGTGAGGGATTTGTGGGGAGGAAGGAAGGAGAGCCTGAGCCTGGATTGCCTTCCAGTGAGGGATTGAGGAGAAGGAATCCCAGGTGGTGAGGCTCTGGCTGTTCCTTTTATCCCTGCCTTCCAGGTGAACATGGCCCTTCAGCATGAACCCCAGCTATCTGGAGCTAACAGCCAGAGTGCACGCGCTCGCTCGCGCTCTCTCTCTCTCTCTCTCACATACACACACTCGCCACCTTTGGGAGGCCTGCCCCATAGTTGGAGAACTGCTGGACTAGATGATTACAATTGTCCCTTCCAGCCTTGGACTTAATGAATCAATGTTAAATATTGGGAGGGCTGCCCTGAGTGTAGTAATAATACTAATAAATTAACTTTTAGAATGTTAAATGCTGTATCAGTGATTTATGATGACTCATGGTTACTAGCTATTGTGAGATTTGGCGTTTTACTTAAAGCCTCAGCCTCTGAGACAAATGATTACATGAGAATCTCAACTTTTATTTAAAAAAAGAAAAGTTTCTGTCCTTCATGGTTGTGGAGAGAAGTTTGAAAATGTGACCCAAGTTCACCCTAAAACCCAGAAAGTAAATGAAAAGAACCCAAAACTTGAAAAACAAACAAACAAAACTGCTCATGATTTCTCATTATCTGGGTCCTGACTCATGATTTTTGAATGTTTCGGATTGGCAATATTGATATTATGTATTGTTCATCACACTTCTGTGAAAAGTCATGCCCCCTAATGAATCACTGCCTTTTTTGGAAACCACTGTGTTCCAATAGCCTCATATTGCTATTTACAGATCTGATAACTTGGAGGCACAGATCAGTAATTCCAGACTTCGGTGACCCACATAAACAGCAGCAGGTAAAGGGCTTGCTGTATGCCTCCAAAGAGGACAGCTTTTGCTGCCCAGTCCATGTTGAGTAGCCTCTACTGCCATCTTCCTTCATTTGAATCTGCCTTCTATCAATAGAAACTTACAACCATCTTTTTCAAAAATAGTAAGTGTAATTAACTGTAATACACATGATTGTATGGTCACCATGCACACTCATATGAACTACAGACTGATAAAATTGATGCTGAAATGTAGTTATCGAAATGTTATCTTTACTTTTACTTAACTGTTCATTCACTTTGGTGGCTTTTTCAAATTATAGGTAGTGTGACGGGGCAAGGCCAGATGGCTATAGAAAAGTAGTGGGAGATAGATATATTAGCTCCAGGCTAAACAAATCCCTGATACCAGGTTAAGTGAAATGGAAGGTGCTCCAGGTCAATTAAGACACCTGGGGACAATTAAGAACTTTCCAGAAGGCAGGGAGAAGGCTATGTTGTTTGGGACACCTGAAGCCAATCGGGGGCTGGCTGAAACTAGTTAAAAGCCTCCCAGTCAGTCAGGTGGGTGTGCATGTCAGGAGCTGTGGGAAGAAGTTGCGCTCTTGGAGAGACTGAGTAGTACACACCATATCAGGTACAAGGAAGCAGGCCCTGAGGTAAGGGTGAAGTGGAGCTTGAGGAAGTGAGGGCTGCTGTGGGGGAAGTAGCCCAGGGAATTGTACATGTCATGTTTCTAAAAGGTCAGCTACCTTAGCTGATACTATTAGGGTCTCTGGGCTGGAGCCCGGAGTAGAGGGTGGGCCCGGGCTCTTCCCCCATAACCACCTTTGCCCCCTGTTTAATCACTGAGACTGGGAGACAACAGAGACTGTGCAAGTAAGGATAACTTCTCCTCACCTCCCTCGCTGGCTTATGATGAAAATGGCTCAGTAACTGTGACCCTTGTCTCTAGAGAAAGAAGGGTTATGTGGAGGGTCCCAGTGAGCCTCTGAGGCTAGCGAAATCCGCCAGGAAACGCGGGACCCATGGAGACAAGGACAGAGCTTTGTCACAGTAGGCATCCGCTTCCTTCAGCTTGTTTTGAGATATGGAGTGTTTCTAAGCAAGTTTTTTTTTTCTCTTCTCCTTTTTCCACAAAGAGAAGATTCAGTTTTCCTGCTTCTTTCTCCCACAAAGATACATTAGAGATCTCTAATTCTAACTCTTGAGATTATATGATGAATTTTTGCCTCTGCCTTGATGTGTAAAATGTCTATTTGTAAATGATGATTAGTAAATATAGGTCAATACTGTCAACAGCATTGTAAATGATCTATTAGCTAGTGTCCTTACACATAAGTGTGCCACATCTTTTGATGTAACAGTGCCACCCAGCACTTTCTGTACTTTATTACAGCTTTGAGAATAGGTTGAGAATAGTTTTACTGGTACCTAGGAATACTGTTTTCTGGCCAGTACGCCTCAACCATATTGTTACACAATGGAAAAAAATCCTTGAATTAACCTTCATTGGAGGCACTCAAAAATCTGTTACACCATGATTTATTAGGAACTGTTTAATGATAAAGCACCCTTATTGAGGGTGATCTGCTGAATAATAAAAATTTACAATACATTTTAAAATATCAAATAAAAGGGCACACTAACATTTGTAAACTACCATAAAACCAGAAGGTAATAAATATGGGCCAACATTCTTCATCCAGCACCAGAAACACCTTTGGAATAAAAAAGTTTAAGAATTTTTTTTAGCAATTATCTATAATGCAATGAGTTTAGGTATTTAGATTTTCCAACTGAACTATAAAATATGTAGCTCACAAATATCAACAGGAGAAGTCTTTTATCCATCCTTAAACTATGTCACCCATAATCACACTTCTGAGGCAAAAGCCTATAAGAAAAAAGTGTGCTCTGGAAGCCAACAAACTGCCTCTCCTCGTGCAGTGAGAAGCAAATTCCAAATCAGTGGACTTTTCAGTGAAGATGCCCTGTCAACAACCCCTACATGCACACTCAAATGCCCTAGGCTATTTCAGCTGCTGCAGTTGTAAGCTGGGAAAGAAGTAAACTCTCAAGCAACCAGTATGTAATCTATGCAATGCTTTACAGAACAAATACCATATATTTCTACAGCCCAGCATCTCCCACAAATTTGGATATCTTGGTTGTTCTCCTTCTCTGCAGCTCACAGAAGCAAATCAATGTTCTGGCAAAGCACGATCAGGCCATGCCCCTCTGTTCCCGTTGGAGTTCCAGATTCTCTGCCTTTGCTCCCACCCTTACTCCTTCTATTTTAACTTTTTCTCCCTAGTTTTTGGGCAGTGAGGAGCAGTGTTCTCTCTCTGTAGGGTTCCTCCTCCTCCCTAGATTGTTAATCCTTTGAGAGTTTAATTAGGGTGACCCATATGTCCCATTTTGGCTGGGACAGTTTCTTTTTTAGGCCCTGTCCTGGCCAATCCATCCTTTTTGGCAAAACTGGGCATTTGTGCTGTTTGCTCTTGCCAATTGATCATCAGTTGTCAAGAGCAAATGGGACAAATGCCCAGTTTTGCCAAAAAAGTGGAGTCGGACCCCTAGAGGGGCATGGAGGAACATGCGGGTGTGGGGGAGTGGCAACACCAGCCCTGCGCTGGAAGGAGGGCTAGCGAGAACATCTCAGGCCAGCCTGAGCGGGGAGAACAGCCAAGAAAGCAGCAGCTCAAATCCCAGTGCTGTTCTTTTTGTTAGGCAGCTTTCCCAGGCTTGGCTGACTGCAAGTTGTGCCCACCCTGCACCCAGCCTTCAATCCCTAATTCTGTTAGGGATGGGGCTGTGAGCAGTGTTCCCTCTAATTTTTGACAGACCATGTGCGCAAAAAAATTCTTCTGTACAAATTGTTGTGCTTCTGTGCAAATTTTTGTGCGCACGGTGTTTCGCCATGTGCACAGGGTTTAGGATCTGTGTGCACATGCACACAGCTTAGAGGGAACATGGTTATGAGTCAGACAAGATGGTGGGGTCCCCTACCTATTGAGGCAGCTGTAAATTCAGTGGGGGGAAAATGGATCTTGAACCCCGGTGAAGAGCAAGTAGAGGTTCCAAAAGCAGGGTGATCCTTGACTCAAGGGACCTCTGCAGAACAAAGAGGGAAGACTTGTGGGGCCATAAGTCCACACCACCCCAGCGTGGGTCCTGACTGTCCTCAGGACAGAAGCAGAGGTTTTAATCAGACCCTTCCCTCCCAAGTTGTCCAAGAGAGCTCTGACAACAAGTCCACCCCTCCCGGGGGAATGGGACCCAGTAGGAGAGGATCCTGAGACAGACCCCTCGAGAGGGCTCCCATCCCAAAGGAAGGCATGCTTCTATGCTCCCAAAGCATGCCACAAAGGTTTAAACATTTTAAAAGACTAAAAATGGACAGTAAATGCACAAAATATCCAGATGATATGAATCCTCTGACTCCTTTTCTTCCTCCTCAGAAAGCCATGTTTTTGCCATTTCAGTGAAGTGTTTAAAATTATCCGGCAAGACAGACACACATTCGGAAACCCACAGCATGTCTAACGGCCAGTGTAATGGAATATACCAGACCCTCTAAGGCTCCCTGCTGGAGCCCTCGTACCCCTGCCACACTCTACCCAACCCCCAAAAAGGGCAGTGGAGAGGATCCTCCAAGTTGCCTAGAGTGGCTGTGTGGGACACAGCTATTCAGGTCCCAGCAGCTTAATGTAAGAAGAGCTGCAGGGTCAGAGGCAGTTCAGTTCTTTGCTGGAGCTGTAGAAATGTGGCTGGTGTATGGCTTGCTGACCCAGCTGCAAAATTCTAGACAGGGCAGTGCTGCCAGAAGCTGGGGAGAGCAAGAAGGAGCCCTGAGCTGGTTGCTGGGACTCCAAGGCCCTGAGGGAAGTGGCCCTGTGGGAAAGTGACCCAGGGAATTAGAGAAGCCATGTGACATAGTTAAAGGGTCATAGAAGACAACTTCTATCTACAGAGTCCCTGGGCTGAGACCCAGAGTAGTGGGCAGGCCCATGTCTCCCAACCCCCCATTACCCACTGGGGACATTGAGGCACCCCAGAGGGGGAACTGAATTATAGTGGCCCACCTAGAGAGCTGTAACCAGGAAGTCCAAGAGGGTGAAGACATTGTCTCCAGGGAGGGAGCTGCTCTGTCCCAGAGCAGGGACAATCTGAGAAAGAGTGTGCAGGCACACGCAGTCGGCGAAGGGGGTACTCACGAGAAGTGAGTGCACCCCATTACAACCAGTTCTCCTGACCAGAGAAATAAGGCTCTCTTGATGGAAACCTGTGATGCCACTTCCCAATATGGCCTTTGGCTCTACACTTGTAACATTTTCCATCTAGGGACATTTTTTTTATTCTGATACCATGGAGAATCCTAAGGGGAATTTTTCATTGTGCTATCCAGGCCAGTAAAAATGTACTACAAGAGTAAGCTCTCTGATTACCTCTCTTTTTACTGTCTGCTTGAAAGGACGTGACACTTGCAGTACTATGAGCACCAAGCCTACTTGAGAATGAGAAGATGGAAGCAGAAGAGAACAAAGCCGAAGAAAAAAGGGTAGCCAAGCAAATTCTTTCTGTGGTAGACAAGCACACATTTTGTTAGACTTAACACGCACTTTAAGCATTACACTTTTTGGTATACAGAGAACAAAAAGGAGGGCAGAATAGTCAGACATTACAACAGTGGTTCCCAATTTTTTCAGGTACATTGCATTAGTTTACGGGAGTACATTCATATATCTCTGAGGTGCACTTTACCAGAATTATGCATGTTGCCTTTGCAACTTCCGGATTGGATTACTGCAATACACTGTACATGGGGCTAGTCTTGGAAGACACATGGAAGATACAGCTAGAGTAGAATGTAGCAGGGAGGTAGTGTGAACCACTGGGATTATATTACACCCACTCTTTAAGAATGATGGTGCACCCCAGAGGTATTATTTGATTCCAAGGGAACAGAAAATTTCTTACTGATAATTTCCTTTCTGGCAGCATCTCCCACAATTCTAGATGTCTGGGTTGGTCTCCTCTCTCTGCAGCTCATAGAGGAGAATAAGCATTTTGGTACTGCCCAGTCTGGCCAGGCCTCCCCTGCTCCTACTTGCTGTCAAATGAGTTATTCCCAACCTGTAAAATTCACAAAACATCATTAATAAATATTCCAGAAAACAAAATAGCGATGTACATTAGACCAAGGAAAACAGTCATATGATGACGATTCCACTTAATATCTGACCCTTGATTTATAAGCCATGCAGGGTGGGTAGAATTATGGGAGACACTGCTAGCAAAAGGAAATTATTGGTAAGAAATTTTCCATTCTGTAGCCCAGAGTTTCCCACAATTCTGGGTGTCTGGTTGTCCAAAGGGGTTCCCTTCATTACCAGGCCACCCATAAAGATAGTAGGGGTGTCTTTTTGATGGGAGAGCACCTGGATAGCCATACACCTTAGATTCCCTGGACTCTACAGGACTCGAGATTACATATCAATCTTCTCAAGCTTCAGGCCATACACCAGGCATGCAAGATATTCCTACCCTTCATCCAGTTAAAGATCTTGTCCAGGTCAAGTTAGATGACATGACTACTAGTTATTCTATAAACAAAGGGGAGCAAGGTCTGCCCCATGCTGCAGAGAAA
Organism: Dermochelys coriacea; assembly: GCF_009764565.3. NCBI lineage: Eukaryota > Metazoa > Chordata > Testudines > Dermochelyidae > Dermochelys > Dermochelys coriacea. Next base: position 90,305,006 of record NC_050073.1, on the reverse strand, counting down.
CAATTGAACTCTGGAACTGGTGCATCCAACATCATAGTACCCACTCGGCAGTAGAACTCCCTGGCGGAAAGTCTCAGCAGGCATTTTCACAAGGATCATTAATGGGAACTTCACTCTTTGGTGATTCAGTACATTTTCTGGCAGTGGGGATTTTCCTCAGACATCTTTGAAAGAAGAAGCAAGAAGTCCCCAGATTACTGCTCTCAAGCCAGTTGAGACACAATTCCATGGGGGATGACTTCCTGGTACAGTGGTTGGACCCACAGATTTATGTCTTCCCACCCACTCCTCTACTACCTCAATGCTCAGAAAAATCAAGCAAAGCAAGGTAACAGTAATTCTCATAATGCTGTGGTGGCCAAGGCAGTTCTGGTTCACTGCTGTCCTAAAGATGGCCTCTTGCCCCTACATACACCTCCAACTGTTTCAGAACCATCCATCCCAGCCCAGCATCCCTCTATTTGTAATCTGTTTTTTGGATGGACAACAAATTTAGAGAGGTCATGCTCACAAGAGTTATGATCCATCCTTAACAATAGCAGTAACTCTTAACAAGGAAGTGCAAAGTGGAAGCAATTCTCCATTTGGTGTCAGCAGCATCATTTACCTCTGAGGAGTCTGGGATCCTTCTTATCCTGGATTATCTTCTTTCCTTGAAGACACCAAGCCTATCTGTCTGTTCACTATCTGTACATTTAGCAACTGTTAATGCCTTTCAGCCTTTGGTGGAGAACTGCTCGGTTTTCATCCAGCCCACAACCATGAAATTCCTGAAAGGCATTATCAGAACATTTCCTCCAGAATGAAAACCTGCTCCTATCTGGGATCTGAGCCTGGTGATATTGGCACTTATAAACTTGCCATTTGAGCCTTTGGCCTCTTGCTCCCTCCTACATATCTATGAAGGTGGCCTTCCTTATGGCAATAACCTCGGATAGGAGAGTGGGTGAGCTCTGTGCTCTCATTACATGGTGTATCACAGGGATAAGGGATCTGTGAGGTTGCATCCCAAGCTCCTCACAAAGTTACCTTCTGAGTTTCACCTAAAACAGATTGTTAATCTGCCCATCTTCTACCAGAAGACTCATGATAACAGGGAAGACAGGGAGCACCACTTCCTGGATGCACACAGGGCCTTGGTCTTCTATTTGCACAGGACAAAGTCCTTTAGGAAATCTATGAGATTATTTATCTCCATAACCAAGATGATGAACAGGAAAGGAATTGCTTTCCAAAGACTCTCTAGATGTATTTCCAGCTGCATCCTCCTTTGCTATGAGTTTATGGAAGTCTGTCCTTCTCAGTATGTCAGGTTCAATCAACCAGACCCCCAGCTGCCTTGGTGATGTCCCTACAAGGAATCTCACTCTTCGAGATCTACAGGGAAGCAACTTGGGGCTCCATTCACACTTTCACTAATTATGCCTTAGTGCATGCTTCTGCCCAGAATGCTCCCTTTGGTTCAGTAGTCCTGGGATCTGTGGTGCAGAATATTTCCGTGCACCTTCCTCCTCAATGAGCATAAGGACCAGTGCTCAAAAAAGAAAAGAAGAATACTTATCTTATAGTAACTGGAGTTCTTTGAGATATGTGGTCTTTATGGGTATTCTATAACCCGCCCTCCTTCCCCTCTGCTCAGATCCTCCCTTGATTTGCAATAGAGTAGGAACTGGTCAGGTGATTGGTCTACACTGCCCTTTATACCCTCGGTTCAGATCACAAGGAAGTATAGGGCACAGGTGCTGACCAACAGACACTGCTATTGAAGAATCTTCTGGTCCCACAAGCACGGAGCGCATGTATGCACACAGTGAATCCCATAGGGACCAAACATCTCGAAGAACTTTGGTTATTATAAGGCAATTAACCTTCCTTTGAGATGTTGTCAATGTGGATCCCATGACTCTCCCTCCATCCCATGCTGTTGGAATCCTCAGCAAACACAGGTTTTGAATAGCGAAGGAACTGAGGGAGGGTCGCTGCTACTCCACCTTGCATGCTCTTGCACAGGAGCATTAGGGGTCACAGGATGTAGCTGCATCCCCAGTGGGCACTGCTGTTCAGTTGATTATGATGTTGTATGGATGAGGCTTGTGTGCAAATACTGTGGGTTCCATGCTACTATAGCATGTCAAAGAACCACAGTTACTGCAGGGTGAGTAACCATTTCTCCCTAATGCAGTAGGCCCTGACAGACTATTGCTGAATGTTTTTCTTACACTTAGTAGGAATAGGGCTGCAGTGTATACTACACGTATTGCTGTTATTGCTCCTGGCATTGGCCTACACACATATCTGTAGGATGCCTACAGGGTGGGAGGTTTCCATTAGCACACTTGTCATTGTCTTCAGTGAATGTTGTGTTTCTATTAGTGCCTTTATGTTTCTTGAATGTTTTAAGTTTAATTATTTTTTTAAAAAGCCTTTGAGCTCAGTATCTCCCTTGTGCATCTCCCTCATTTTAACTACTTTTCTTTTTATGATATTAATCTTTAGTTTCTATCACTTATCTTTTTGCTTTAAGGTAATTGGAATTGATTTTGTAGATGATTCAGTCGGGTTAATTGCTTTTGAGATTTTTGCAGAGGAAGAACTTGAACACACACACACACACACACACACACACAAGACCTAGTCAGTAGTCAGGTAAAGACTAAGCAAGCATCAAAAGCCAAGGGCTGCAGATCTATGGACATAATCTTTCTAAGGGCTATTTTGAAGGGTTTCTGGACTCTCAGGATGCTGGCAATTTCCAGATTACAATCCAGAGGAACACTGAGGGTTTGTATGCACAGGATGTTAGTGCATGGTAAACCAGAGTGTGAATCTGAAGTGCACTAGTTTGATGTCCATTTGTGTTTCATGAAGACACTGTTACAGCACACTAAAAGTTATGTAGTTCACTTTAACATACTTCCATTTCAAAATATGTCAAAGTGCAGTATTGAACTTTTAGTGCACTTGTATCACAAGACATTACTGCACTGCAACCTAGAGCACTGTAGTTTCACACCCTGGTTTGGTGTTCACTAATGTTCCATGTAGACAAGCCCTATGTGTTTCTCTGGATTGTAATCTGGAAAATGCCAGCATCCTGAAAGTCCAGAAATGCTTCAAAATAGCAAAAGGATAAATGTTTCAATTCTTTTTAATTTTATATTTTAACTTTCCAGGTGTGCTGCTGTTATCTGATGTGTGATACTATATTTTAAAATAGACAAGGTGGATGAGGTAATATCTTTTATTCGACTAATTTCTGTTGGTGAGAGAGAAAAACTTTTGAGTTTACAGAGCTCTTCTTTCAGTTTGGGAAACTATATATTTTAAGATGGCAGAAATTAGGGCATTCAGAAAAACTCAACTTACTGAGGCTATTTCTTATAAATCTACTGTTGTTTTTATTTTATGTACCATATTTATTTCTGTTTTTATCTTTCACCAAGGACATTTCTTCTTTCTACTAGAATAATTCTTGAATTACAAACATATATTTATATGCTACATTAATTTATAAACTCATTGAAGTGAAGATGCTAAGACAGAAAGATAGTTGGTAGCACAGTATTGGTTTACTTTGGAAAACCTAGATTTAAAATCCAGTTAGGGCTCAATTAAAAACTGACTTGGTGGTCTTATCCTAGTACATTATCAGACAGTAGAAGGCCACAATGTCATTTGCAGTATCTCATAGTCTCTGTCCAGGATTGGAATAGCAGGCCAGGTGGCAGGTCAGGATTGAGGTTCATTGACTAAACTGTTTGGGAATGCAGAACTGGAATACCAGAGGTCTTATTTGACATGATTTAGATACTTTTGCATCTTTGTTGGAGAAGGTTTACTTTGTACTTTGTGAGCATTGCTCCTGTCTCTTGAAATTGCTATTAATTTCTTATTTTCCTCAACACTAACTTCTGTTTTGAGTAAATCTGAACCAAAAAATCTGATGTCTTTCGTCTTTCTTTCGAGTCTTCATTCTGATTGATTGTTTGATTTTTAATGTCAGAGGAAATAAAGATATCTTTTCTAAAATCTCAATTTATCAGTACTGTTTTACAAAATTACCCTTTTTTCTTGTTTTCGAATAGTTGTAATGATACAGATTAGAGTTAATGGCTTCCATCCCATTCTCTAAGATCGCTGGCCATTATCTCACTAGCAGCAGGTGCTTTAATTAATTTCTAAGCTTTTAAGAACAATGTTTACTGGCTTCTGCATACTTTACTATGCTCAATGTTCTATTAATATTTAACAATTTTCTCCCAGAGCAATGCTTGAAATGAAGCTGTCATTTTGTCAAGATGTTAATTTATTTAAAGAAATCACTATACATCATATACCACATTGAAGTTAGTGTTACTTTGAATCATTCATGCACTTTACATTAGGCTTCACTGCTGATTTGTTTGGCCAGAATCCATAATTTGTAATTATTTTTTCTTCTAAATTCATAGCTCACTTGCATGTTGAATGCTATGGAAGTCTGCAAGTCATTTACACTTTCAATTGGTTGAGGCATTACTTAGTACTAGGATTTGATTGAAGTGGTAAATGTTGTGGGTTTTGTTTCATCTCCAGCGTTGCTTCTCACGTTAACTTAAGCCTTACAAGAACTCTATGAAGATAAGGAAATATTTCCCTGGTTCTTTTTTACAGAAGAATAAAATGAAGCATAAAGGCTTAGTGATTTGCCCTGAGTGATGCACTGAGACAGCGTCAGAGCCAGGAATAGAACCAATGAGTCCTGTTTGACTACTAAAAAATAACCATTTTCCTCTGGATGAAGGCCTTTTTTTCAAAATATCACAAGAAATTCATTAGACTCTATAGTTGTTGGTCAGCTGTTTTGTAATAAGTAATGCCTTTCTTTTCTTTTTTTCTTTTCTTTCTAAGTAAAGCGTTCTCTTTACTTAATTTACCATATTCCAAATACACAGTATTCCAGGGCAAGCACATTTAAGGCTAGTCTACATTAGAAGCGCTACATTGGCACAACTGCTCTGCTCTGTGAAGATACTCTATGCCAATGGGAGAGTGCTCTCTCGGTGGCATAATAAATCCACTTCTGCAAGTGGTGATAGCTATGTCGGTGGAGAAGCTCTCCTGCCAACAGCACTGTCCACACAGGCACTTAGGTGAGTGTAATTTACATCATTCCGGGGATGACTTATTCACACCCCAAACGACAGTCATTATACCAAAGTAAGTGGTAGTGTAGACCAGGTCTAAGGATGTAGGTACTGCATGTAAACATATTGTGCACTGAAATTGTGCATACTCAAAAGTACACTTGTGTTCACTTCAGGATGTAGACTGTGGTGCCATGCTCTGTGCCAAAAGCTTGTGAAATTTCATTTTGGATGTCTCTGTATCATGAAGTATAATTAATTTTGATGTGGATTTTCACAGCACTGTCTTATACCTGTAAACTTGCTCCATGTTTTGTAGAATTTATAATCTAAGGCAAACAAAATAACAGTTCCGGTAAGAACAGTAGAGCGATTAATAGTGAGGATGGCAAATTAGGAAGGATTCTTGGAAGAAGTGGGCTTGAAGATGACAGAGAGGATACTTAATGAACAGGGAATGGGAGACTAAGTATAACTGGCTATGTGAAACAGATGTGAAGCTGAATGGGAGCTTAAAGGAACAATGCCGAGCATAAGGAACAAGAGGGGAAAAAGAAGAAAGGTGGTCCAAAGTTGTAGGTGGAAATGAGTTTGTGGCAGAGAGCCAATGAAAGGTGGGAAAGAAAGATGACTTTAGGAACAGCAGTCTTGAAGGGATAGAGAAAGAAATGTGGAAGCCATCAATGTGGAACATGACCAAGTCATGGCCCTGGGTTTTAACAGTAGAGATAGTGAGAAAAGAAAGTTAGAGACAGAGTTGGACAAGATGAGGAAGGGGAAAAGTTCAATGGAAAGGAGTGGGAGATAGTGGAAGATATCCCCTACTAGTCAGGTTTATGATTTTTCTGTTTGTTTTTTGAGGCAACTTAAATTATTCCAGGAAATGGTTATCCCTCTCCCTACGACCATCTCAGTCATAGCTTAGCTAAGCTATATGTAGTTAAATTATATGTGATGAATTGCAGCTATATTTGTACAAAATGTGAATTTTGATTGATATTGACAAATTTTATTATGAAAATCTGTCCCCTTTCCAAGTGTTACCAGACTGAGAGTCAGTGCCCAGGAAATGTGCCAGAAGGGCCAAGGGAGGAACCTGTGCTACTGCCTGCCGGGCGTGTAGAAGGTTAACGCTCCCCAGGAATCCAGAGCACAGAGACTTGGATTCCCCTTTCAGCAGTCCTGGTGGGTGGTTAGAGGGGGGAGCTCACTAGGATCTGTGGCACTCTACATAAAGGAAAAGGAGATTTATGTATATATTAAATTTGCCTGTTCTGTGTTACTTTTGTTTTTTTCCCCAAAAAAACTGTTTAGTTGCTTTTCGTATGAGGGAGATATAAAGTAGGCTGGCATTCGAGATGTGAAACTTTTAAGGTCTGTGTTTAAAAACTGTCAAACTTACCTAAGCCTGAGGGATTAGAGAGCAAGTACAGTACATTCTGGTTCCTGAACAAAGATAAGTTTCTTCTTTGAGGAATCCAAACAATGACTGTTGTCCTTTTCTATCCCCAGATTGAGAGTTTAAACTCCTCCTTTTCTGTTTATCTGTTATGGTTATATGTGCTTCTTCAAGTTAATGCAAACAAAGCACATTGCTATAGAACAGTGGTTCCCAAACTTGTTCCACCGCTTGTGCAGGAAAAGCCCCTGGGGGGCTGGGCCCGTTTGTTTATCTGCCGCATCCGCAGGTTCGGCCGATCACAGCTCCCAGTGGCTGCGGTTCGCTTCTCCAGGCCGATGGGAGCTGCTGGAAGCGGTGGCCAGTACATCCCTTGGCTTACGCAGCTTCCAGCAGCTCCCATTGGCCTGGAGCAGCAAACCGCGGCCGCTGGGAGCCTTGGTCAGCCAAACCTGCAGATGTGGCAGGTAAACAAACCGGCCCAGCCCCCCAGGGGCTTTCCCTGCACAAGCGGCGGAACAAATTTGGGAACAACTGGTATAGAAGGTTGGTTTCAAGAGTCTGGCAAAACTAAGCATTGTTGGTCTATAAAAACACACTTTTAGTCTGTAAAGCATAAAACACCTTGAATGTTGAACATGCAGCTGAATTGTATATGACAGAATCTAATACACTGCTACATTTTATGTTAAACTTTGGGGATTTTGTGGGGTAAACTTTTCTGACACAATTGCCCCATTCTTCTGCATATGTGTGTATTATTCCTGTGCACTGAATAGAATGCTATTGGCTCAGCCTCGAATAAACTGAACTATTTCTTTCCTCGGTGCTGTCACTGCTTACAGTGATGAACACTAGGGGGGAAAAGTTAATTAAAATCTATGAAAGAGAGCCAAGGAAACCTTTAAAGATAGGCAGTGCAAGGTGGGCAGTGTTAATACAACAATTTGTTAATGGACTAGACAGCTGTAATCAGTATTAAAAATTACTTGAGGCTTTTTATGTTTAGCAAAAGCTACTAATTAAAGAGAGCAATGACCTGTGAGATTGGCCATGAAAACCATTAGCCATCTGAATATTACTCCAAAGAAAACATTAGCTTTGGAGGCTTCTCCCAGCTGTATCTTTAATACACACATTGGAAATTTTCACTTTTCTTTGCTTTCTCTGAACAGCAGTTGCACATTTTTTAATTCTTAATGCTTAGATGAAAAATGAATTTGTAATTCTCATGAATAAAGAAGGATCAATGCAGCATAAATTGCAATCCTTCTTTATATTCATTCATGAGCTTTCGACAGTTTGGAAAGATTTTATGAATTTGTGTCTGGCTTCAGGAATAGCTCATCTACTTTTTTTTTTACTTATTACTATTTATTTGTATTGTAATTATGCTTAGACACCCTAAGACAGTCCCTGCCTCAAATAGCTTACAGTCTAAATAGGGAGAAGGACTATGACAGGTAGGTGTATAACACAATGGGGTGAGGTGAGATGAGAGGACAAAGACGAATGTAATAGGAATGCAAGGCTCCATATACAATTTGGAGGCCTCCTGAATAGTTTTTTTCTCTTAATAACTGAACAACCAAATAAGGAAAGAAATCCTATTACATAAAGTACTGTGTAAAGGAATATTGGATAGAATTCACTTCCACTGGAAATAATTGATTGAGATAGTTTAGAGGGATTTTAAAAGACTTGAGATCAATATTGTGGAACTCTTAGATTATTTTTAAGTTAAGTAAGCTTCATAACCCTCATACAGTAGGTGAGAAATTGTTTCCCTATTTTACACACACAGAAAGATGGCCACACACAAGACGATACAGTGAGGTGATGGCAGATTCTAGTCTCTTAACAATACAGTGCTATTTCTAGGTCTCTCCTAATTCGAGCCTTGTCTACACTAGAGAAACTTACCATTCTAATAAATATTTGTTCCTACTAGGTCCCTGTAAAATGCTTCATGTCTACATGCAGAAGTGTTCTAAATGGTTTACTTGCATGCTAAATACTGTTTGGATTAAACTTTATAGAATCATAGAAGATTAGGGTTGGAAGAGACCTCAGGAGGTCATCTAGTCCAACCCCCTGCTCAAAGCAGGACCAACGCCAACTAAATCATCCCAGCCAGGGCTTTGTCAAACAAGGCCTTAAAAACCCTCTAAGGATGGAGATTCCACCACCTCCCTAGGTAACCCATTCCAGTGCTTCACACCCTCCTAGTGAAATAGTTTTTCCTAATATTGTGTTGTGTTGTGAAGCTTAATTAACTTAAAAATAATCTAAGAGTTCTACAATATTGATCTCAACTCTTTTAAAATCCCTCTAAACTATCTCAATCAACTAAGACCTGTCCCTCTGCAACTTGAGACCATTGCTCCTTGTTCTGTCATTTGCCACCACTGAGAACAGTCGAGCTTAATCTTCTTTGGAACCCCCCTTCAGGTAGTTGAAGGCTGCTATCAAATCCCCCCTCACTCTTCTCTTTTGCTGACTAAATGAGCCCAATTCTCTCAGTCTCTTCTCATAAGTCATGTGCCCCAGCATGCTGATCGTTTTCATTGCCCACCAGTAGACTCTTTCCAATTTGTCCACATCCTTTCGTAGTGGGGGGCCCAAAACTGGATGCAATATTCCAGATATGGCCTCACCAGTGCGGAACAGAGGGGAATAATCATTCCCCTTGACCTGCTGGCAATGCTCCTACTAATGCAGCCCAATATGCCATTAGCCTTCTTGGCAACAAGAGCACACTGTTGACTCATATCCAGCTTCTCATCCACTGTAATCCCCAGGTCCCTTTCTGCACAATTGTCACTTAGCCAGTCAGTCCCCAGCCTGTATCAGTGCATGGGACTCTTTCTTCCTAAGTAAAGGACTCTTCACTTTGACCTTGTTGAACCTCATCAGATTTCTTTTAGCCCAATCCTTCAATTTGTCTAGGTTACTCTTGATCCTATCCCTACCCTCCAGCATATCTATCTCTCCCCACTGCTTAGTGTCCTCCATGAACATGACAAGGGTGCAGTCCATCCCATTATCCAGACCATCAATGAAGATGTTGAGCAAAACCAGCCCCAAGACCAACTCTTAGGACACTCTGCTTGATATCAACTGCCAACTAGACATCGAGCCATTAATCTCTACCGGTTGAACCTGATGATCTAGCCAGCTTTCTATCCACCTTATAGTCCATTCATCCAATCCATACTTTTTTAACTTGCTGGCAAGAATACTGTGGGATACCTATAAAAATCTTTGCTAAAGTCAAGCTATATCACATCCACCATTTTCCCCATATCCATAGAGGCAGTTATCTCAGCATAGAAGGCAGTCAGGTTGGCCAGGCATGGCTTGCCTTTGGTGAATCCATGTTGACTGTTCTTCATAACCTTCCTTTCCTCCAAGTGCTTCAAAATGGATTCCTTTAGGAACTGCTCCATGATTTTTCCAGGGACTGAGGTGAGGATGACTGGTCTGTAGTTCCCCGGATCCTCCTTCCCTTTTTTAAAGATTAACACTAGATTTACCTTTTTCCAATCGTCCCAGACCTCCCACGAGTTTTCAAAGATAATGGCCAATGGCTCTGCAATCACATCAGCCAACTCCCTCTGCACCCTCAGATGCATTAGATCCAGCCCCATGGACTTGTGCATGACCAGCTTTTCAAAATAGTCCTTAACCTGTTCTTTTACCACTGAGAGCTGCTCACCTCCTCCCCATAACTGTGCTGCCCAGTGCAGCAGTCTGAGAGCTGACCTTGTTTGTGAAGACTGAGGCAAAAAAAGCTTTTTCCACATCATTTGTCACTAGATTGCCTCCCCCATTCAATAAGGGTCCCACACTTTCCCTGACCTTTTTGTTGATAACATACCTGTAGAAACCCTTCTTGTTATCCTTCACATTACTTGCTAGCTGCAACTCCAATTGTGCTTTGGCATTCCTGATTACACCCCTGCATGCTCGAGCAATATCTTTATACTCCTCCCTAGTTATCTGTCCAAGTTTCCACTTCTTGAAAGCTTACTTTTTCTGTTTAAGCTCACCAAAGATTTCTCTGTTAAGCCAAGCCATATTTACTATTCTTTCTGCACATTGGAATGGTATGTTCCTGCGCCCTCAATAAGGTTTCTTTAAAATACAGCCAGCTCTCCTGGACTCCTTTCCCCCTCGTATTAGCCTCCCAGGAGATCCTGCCCAACAGTTCCCTGACGGAGTCAAAGTCTGCTTTTCTGAAGTCCAGGGTCTGTATTCTGCTGCTCTTCTTTCTTCCTTTTGTCAGGATCCTGAACTCAATCGTCTCACGGTCACTGCTGCCCAGGTTGCCACCCACTTCTACTTCCCCTACCAATTCTTCCCTGTTTGTGAGCAGCAGGTCAAGAGGAGCATAGCCCCTAGTTGATTCCTCCAGCATCTGCACCAGGAAGTTGTCCCCAACACTCTCCAAAAACTTCCTGGATTGTCTGTGCACTGCTATATTGCTCTGCCAGCAAATGTCCCTATATTCTTTCATTTTCAACCATTTTAGTGCCAGTGTGGATTGTGGTTGCTTGCATAGTATTTCAGACTGTTCAAATTCTCCTCCTATTGCTTTCTCACAGTGTATCTATGGCCTTTCAAAGTCTACCAGAAGCCACGGTAAGATCTCTGGTGTAGATACTCAGAGGGCATTGCAACAGAACAGCACTAATGTGAATACATGTTAAAACTGCAGTGGCACAGAATGAGTATGGCTAGTGTAGACATACTAAACTTTTTGTGCTTAAACTGGTTCGTCATACAGGTTCAATTAGGAATGGCTTAGTTCTCTAAGGTAGACAGGGCCTTAATGTTAGAGTGACAACGTGAAAGGGAAAATGTATAATTGGCATAATATATGATTCAACTCTGCTCTGCAGATTTACACAGGATGGTTAATTGCTAGCTGAGAGAAACTAGTTTATTCAGCTGCTTGGAAATTCCAGGACAAATGCCCTTCCAACACGATGGAAAAACCTGCTTGGCTGCCTGGGGAACCTACAGGAACTCTTCAGAAACTGCTTGGAAAATTTGTAGGCTGCATATCAAAGTAACAATTCAAAACTGCAGAAGTATGATGTATGTCTGAAGCTAAAATGATTAAACCTGAGGTAACCTATTGACCTACAGCAATTTGTGATCAAAACAAATTTAAAATTAAAATGGTCAGGGAATCTAGTAAGGTGTTTCCTAATGAAACAGTTTGTGCCAAGTAATTGCATAAAATATAGGTTTCTCATTTTCTTCATATTGGGAAAATTAAAGGGTCCTTTTACTAATGTACATTTGAAGGTCCTTATTTCTGTTTTAGTCAGACCGAGTCAAGAGGTCATCTCTGTCTTGGTTCAGTGATGGATAGAGTATACCATTAATATTCTCTGATTGTGCCAGTCATGTCAGGGAGGGGTAGGAGCCAACATTAGAACTTCTTGTTTGTAATAGCATGATGTGTAATAGGATTGTGGTGCCCTGTCTTTGTGAACCATAGGGAAAGCTTGCAGAGCTTCTAGCTGGTACTAGGAGTCCTTCATTTTTTTTAGCACTGAAATGATAGAATTGTTAATTATTAATTAATAAATGTATTAATACATAACACAGATAGATATATAGCTCACATATACTATATAAATATGTTCAAAGCACTGTATAAACATTAATTATGCCTGATCACCCCTTGTGAAGCAGGTAATTAAGTACTTTTCATTTTACAGATGTAAAAATTGAGACACAGGACCAAAGCAATCCCTAATGTAACTCCATTACCTTTATTGTAGTTACATCAAACCCAGGAAGGTTAAGTGACCATGTTCATATAATCTGAGATAGAGCCAGGGATAATGTTCAAGAAGTTTTGGCTCCCAAATCCTTGGTTGGTCCACCAGGCCATGCTACTTCTAAGTACTCACCATCTGTACACTCTGGGTGCTACATAGACCATATTAAACATACAGTTATCACAGTACCTTAACAGTATTGATTAAAACATGTTATAATGTGGTAAATAAGAACAAGTACCAAGAACCTAAATCCAAATTGAATACCATCATTGATAAAGGGAAGGGGCAAAGATTGCTACGTATGAGCTTAGAGTGCTATGATTTTTTTTAAATGGATATTTACTGAGAGAAATACTTAAAATTAATTAATACTGACAAAATGTTGATTGCCTTACTTTGGGTACAGTTTCATATCGCTTTAAGCTCATATGTAGGAACCCCTACTCCACCTTTTATTCCCTTTGTTGAAGTTTGTGTTATTCAATCGATAAAGAGATACAGATATGCAGAGCACCTGCCCAAGGTATATTTTATCTGCCATTTTTAGTTTCTAAAAAGGAAAATCATCATGCAAATAGTGACCCTATAATCTGAAAGTGAGAGTTTTGAATCCAGCCCCAGGTAGGTATTGATTGAAAGTTGAGTGTCCCGTCTGAAGTGAATGGGTGATTTCAGTTCAGGTCGCAGGGGCAGCTGTTCCACTTCACAGAGAATACTATCATAGTTGACTTCCTTGTCAATAGCCTCAGCATAGTGACCATGGAGACTGAACTGCCTTTTCAATACTCCAGATCTGAAGTATGTAATATTAATGAAGTAGCCAGTGTAGATAAGCCTGGACTGCTGCTGTCTGTTTTGTAAAGGATGTCAGTCTGACACTGTTCACCAACAGTGAATTCACTGAAAATAGAAACTCGAGAGAAGGAAAAGCAACCACTCTGAATAACTATACAATTGTTTTTCACACACACAAGATGTATGATCAGCTATAAAATCCTCATTTATTGGATAGCATGGAATTTGTCTGCAGACTGCCATGTTGTTTCAGTGTCAAAAACAAATCACAGAGGGTATCCATTCTTCTGGAATGTTTTAAATTTTAACGTGCACATTTTTTGCAGTGACTTCTGATCAGGAACATCTAAGCTACTGTGTTATAATATCTGGCATACCCAGCTGTGCACCAGTGGGTGGCAGCAGACTGAGACATAAGCTTAGATTATTTAGTTATGCACAGTAGTTAAGCGCTCTTTGAAGGCAATACATTAGGCCGAGGTCCAACATACTTTTTTTTTACAGGTTTTAAAATATGATCCCTTATTTTTCCACACAGTATCCTGAATTTGCTATTGATTTTCATTGATATTAAAAAAAACTCCTGAAACTCGTGATTGTTTGGAATAGTTTGGGCTTAAGCAGGAGTTTATTATAATAGTGTTTGATTTTTATTGGTCTAATAAAAGAGAAGAAAAATGTGCTAACAAATGTATTATTTTTATAACTCATATCAGTTGCCAATCCTTTTAACTCTTACCAATGTGTGTCCTTTTCTGAACATTAATCTTATACTGGGGGAGAAGCAAGCCATATGTGAAAGTGCCCTCATGATGGCTTTCCACTAATGCAAACTCTCCTTTAAAAGTAGGGAATTGATGTGTATTTCACAGTGCATGAGTGTCACAGCCGGCTCATAGGCAGACAGATCGAGTGGTCAGAGATGGAGACTACGGTCGACAGGAGTCAAGAGTCAGGCCGAGTCAGGGTACCAAGGGGTCAGAGGCAGGAGACAAACTGGAGGTCAGGAACCACAAGCCAGACACACCAGGAGTCAAGCTGGGTTGTGGTGTCAGGAAGTCAAGCCGGGGGATAGGGAGTGGGAGCAGGAAGCCCAAGGCACACAGTCCCGTGGAGAGTAGAGTCCAGTTGTTTTGACAGCTTTCTGTTCCTGCTGCTGGCTTAAGTAGGCCAGCGGGCCAATCAGTTGCTCTGGGACTCTGCCAGTTAGGACCTCGGGCGTAGAACCTCAAACTGGGATTGGGCTTCATGGGTCCTAGATAAACAGTTGTCAGCAAGCTGCCAGGTGGAGCGATGAAGTGTGGCCACTCCCCTGAATTCTAAGGACATGAGTTTACGGTCTGTGGGTCATGACATCTGCTCCTCCCCTAGGGGACCCTTCAGGGCAACGTAGGTCCAGGTTTCTCAGGGTGGCTGCTATGGAAGGCCCAAACCAGGGCAGGAGCATGAACATTTTCAGCTGGCTCCCAAGTGCTTTCCTCCAGGCCGTAACTTTCCCAGTCAGTCAGGTACCATAATTTACCCCTCTTGATCTTGCAATCAAGGACTTTGTGAACAATATATTCCTCCTGATCTTGTACTTGCACTGGCGGGAGTGATGATTGGGTTGTATGGGCCAATGGGTTCTCAGTGTAGGGTTTTAGAAGTGAGACATGGAATACAGGGTGGACTCGAAGTGATCCAGGGAGCTGGAGCTCGAAGGTGAGTGGGTTGATTTGTCACGAAATCTGGTACAAGCCAAGGTACTGGTATTCTAATTTCTGAGAGGGTGTGGAGGTGTTCAATAGACAGCCATATCTTTTGTTCTGTGAAGTACAGGGGCCCTTGTTGCTTACGCTTGCCTACCTGCTTTTTGTAGTCTTCCTTTCCCTTCTCAAGGTGGTCCTTCACCTCCTCTGGGAATGTGATGGATGCATTGTACTAGGTCCGAGGCCAATGGGTTGGGGGAGGATGTGGGTAGTTGTGGGTGAAACTGGGGATAGTATCCGTAGTTGACAAAAAAGGGGCTGTGGCCCATGGATGCATGGTCTGTATTATAATGTGAGAATTCATCATATGGTAATCGGGAAGACAAGTTGTCCTGGTGATGGTTGATGTAGCATCAGAAGTATTGCTCTAGGATCTGATTGATTCTTTCCCTTTGGCCATTTGACTGAGGGTGGTAGGCAGAAGACAGGTGCACATAGACCGCTAATAAACATAGGGCTTTGTGCCAGAAATGAACAGTAAACTGGGCCCCCTGGTCAGAGGTGATGTAATCCAGGGGGCCAGGAAGACTGACTATATTGTTTATCCAGAGCCAGGTGGCTTCCCCTGTGTAAGGTAAACCATGCAGGGAATGAAGTGGGCCATTTTAGAAAAGCGATCCACCATGGTCAGAATGGTCATGAAACCACTGGATTCTGGTAGTTCCACCACAAGGTCCAAGGAAATGGCCTGCCAGGACTGAACAGGGTGTTCAGAGACTGGAGGAGATCACAGGGTTTTTGGCCTGGGATCTTGGTGTGGGCACACATCTGGCAGGAAGTGACAAAGGTCTTTATAGTGGTGCACATAAGGGATCACTAGAAGTACCAGGACATTAATCATTATGTTTTATATCTCCCCAAGTGTCCTGCACTGTGGAGTTGTGGCACCTTCTAATTCATCTTCTCTCATCAGTCTTATTACCAAGACCCTTGCACTGGGCAGAGGCCTAGATTTTGGGATTCATCAGAAATAGAAGGTAGCATTGGTTCGTGAAGCCCCAGAACCACTAGTGGTTCCCATCGAACTGTTCGGGCAAGGGTACTGCTCCTCTGTGTTCGGGGCAAGGTGCTGTAGGCTTTGTGTGCAGCAGGCTTTGTGTGCAGCAGGGTGTTCTTGGCGCTGAGCTGCCTCACTTGCTCCTGCAGCCACTGGTTTCCCCAATGAGTTGCACAACTTGGGCCTGCAGAGCTTGATTATCCTCCTGGAGGCAGAGGGCCCATTTGGACGAGTCTGATACTTATGGTGGCTGTGGTGATGCTACTGGGTCCATCCTTTTCACACCTGTCTTGGTCCCACATGGATATTGTGATCCAAACAAGCTGTCACAGTCTGATCATGGGCAGTGGTCAGAGCCGGATCCACAATCACAAGACAGGAATCAACAGTAAGCTGGGTCAGGATACCAGGAGATCAGAAGCAGAAGAAAACTTGAAATCAGAAACACAAGTCAGGAGCCAGAGTCAGGCCGAATCAGGATACCAAAGGGTCAGAGGCAGGAGACAAACTGAAGGTCAGGAACCACAAGTCAGACACCAGGAGTCAAGCTGGGTTGCGGTGCCAGGAAGTCAAGCCAGGGGATGGGGAGCAGGAGCAGCACCAGAAAGTACAAGGCACACAGTCCTGATCAGAGTGGAGCCCAGTTGTTTGACAACCTCCTGCTGCTAGCTTAAGTAGGGAGCCTCAAACTGGGGCTGGGCTTCATGGGTCCTAGGTAAACAATTGTCAACAAGCTGCCAGGTGGAGGGTTGGGCCTCTCCCAAGAAACCCTGTGGACTCAGGTTTGTGACCCATAATTCATGACAACGAGAGTGCTAATATAGCACCTTTTTAACCATTAGATTATATCAGGCCTTGAAAATAAGTGATGGTTTACTAGGGTCTGAAATCTGGGAATTCATAATATTGAGCATCTTCCTTTCAGCAAAAGTGTTTTTAGAGAAATACTGACATTGTTCACACAAGAAGTGGGAAATAGGGGAGAAGGGGGCACAGAGAGCTTTCTCTATTGGCTCTCTGCAGGATGTTCTTGTTTGACTCTTGATCCAGTTGTTAACTCCTCAGACTCGTGGTAACTTGAAGTTCTACATAGTCAGTGTCTTTGTGAGGAGAATGTGCTGAACACCACCACAGTAAATAAACTGAGTTGATTTATTTTACAATTTATAAAATATTCCCATGCCTAAGTAATTGGGCAAATACACACACCTATAAATCTGCCCAGACAAAAACTACGTTAAAATGGATTGAAGGTTAAGAATACATCTATCAGTAATTTAGGGTAAAATACATTACAGGGATGTTCTGATATTAATATCATCCAAGATTGCTATTTGTCTGATACCAGGTGCTATATTTCTTAAAGGACCAGTTTTTAAATTAATTTTAAACATATTTTTTACAAAATTTACTAAATTTAATTCAATTTAACGAAATGTAAAAGATATTTGTAAATTTTTGGAAAATTCATTGTGTTAAAAATTACAACACTTACTCTTTGAGATCACATTCTGTATTTTCCCTACATAACAGAGGCTGAATCACCACTTTAAGTGCAAAAGTCAACTCCATCTTAAGTATGGAGCTGCAAGTTGCACTCCCATAATGTAGATATATAAAATACAACAAAAAATCATATTGACCGTGGTCAGCTAAACTAAATTTCTTTAGTACCATCACCTTTGGGCAAGAGCTTTACACAGTATCCTAAGGTCAACCAACTTGGGCTTTGGATTGAAAAAGGGAGTAAATTCCAGACTTCTCTAGCTTCAGGAGCACAAAATTCAGATCCAGAGGCTGTTAGCAGAAGCTTGCCTCAGCTACCATAATGATTTGGAGGACTCTAAAGGGGTTCTCATTCAGTGTGTTTTAGCTAGAAAGGAGAAATCTGTTCCATGAAGTCTCAAGTAGTTCAATATAGTGAAAACAGCATTAAGCGGAGCATAGTGGGAATCTGAGGGCTCCAGTGAATGTGGAAGAATCCTCTCACCTTCTCCTGCTTTTCTCCGATAAAGATTTTAAAACAGAGTCAGTATTCCATAATCATTTTGTACCACCTCAATTACAACACTAGATAACACCAACAAAAACATGCAAGTCAGACACTCTCCAAACCCCAAATTTTCTCGTTAACTAATGTTATTAGAAGTGCATTTAGCTACAGTAATTTGCTTGGCAGTTGAATCATTGTATTGAACAGCATACCTAAGTATAATCAAGAAAACCATGAATATGCCAATAAAGAGTGGAAATGAAGAGACAAGCGTTAGCTCTTTCAATGCAAAGGAGGTGCAAGGTCATGAAGAATGAACAGCAACTAAATTGGTCTTTGTAACAAGTGATATTAATTCATTTCTGTTAGACTCAGCTCTATACACCCATACACCACCTGAATTGTATCCCCTTCTCCTCCTAAGTTATGCATTAGTGTTTCAGGTAGGTCTGTAGCTGTACTTTTACATCACTTCATTAGCGTACATGTGGTCTTCTATTCCATAAGCGTATTCCAGAACAAAGCAGCTAGCAAATATATGTAGTGGTAACAAACTTCTGTAACCCAATTATTGGGAGAAAACAGTGTCATTAATGTGCCTTGCCATGAACTGTCCACTTAAAAGTATAGAAACCCTTATGGGGAAACTTCCTGGCATTTTTCCCTAATACTTGTCAATGGGAAAATTCTATTAAAAATCTCTGTGTGATTGGGTGGAAGGATCATCCAGTGTTTGGCAGAAAGAGCTTTAAAGCCTTATCCCGAGAAGGAAACTGACAAAAGATTGGTTTCAGAGTAGCAGCCGTGTTAGTCTGTATTCGCAAAAAGAAAAGGAGTACTTGTGGCACCTTAGAGACTAACAAATTTATTAGAGCATAAGCTTTCGTGAGCCACAGCTCACTTCATCGGATGCATTTGGTGGAAAAAACAGAGGAGAGATTTATATACACACACACACAGAGAACATGAAACAATGGGTTTATCATACACACTGTAAGGAGAGTGATCACTTAAGATAAGCCATCACCAACAGCAGGGGGGGAAGGAGGAAAACCTTTCATGGTGACAAGCAGGTAGGCTAATTCCAGCAGTTAACAAGAATATCAGAGGAACAGTGGGGGGTGGGGTGGGAGGGAGAAATACCATGGGGAAATAGTTTTACTTTGTGTAATGACTCATCCATTCCCAGTCTCTATTCAAGCCTAAGTTAATTGTATCCAGTTTGCAAATTAATTCCAATTCAGCAGTCTCTCGTTGTAGTCTGTTTTTGAAGCTTTTTTGTTGAAGTATAGCCACTCTTAGGTCTGTGATCGAGTGACCAGAGAGATTGAAGTGTTCTCCAACTGGTTTTTGAATGTTATAATTCTTGACGTCTGATTTGTGTCCATTCATTCTTTTACATAGAGACTGTCCAGTTTGGCCAATGTACATGGCAGAGGGGCATTGCTGGCACATGATGGCATATATCACATTGGTAGATGCGCAGGTGAACGAGCCTCTGATAGTGTGGCTGATGTGATTAGGCCCTATGATGGTATCCCCTGAATAGATATGTGGACAGAGTTGGCAATGGGCTTTGTTGCAAGGATAGGTTCCTGGGTTAGTGGTTCTGTTGTGTGGTGTGTGGTTGCTGGTGAGTATTTGCTTCAGATTGGGGGGCTGTCTGTAAGCAAGGACTGGTCTGTCTCCCAAGATCTGAGAGAGCGATGGCTCGTCCTTCAGGATAGGTTGTAGATCCTTGATGATGCGTTGGAGAGGTTTTAGTTGGGGGCTGAAGGTGATGGCTAGTGGCGTTCTGTTGTTTTCTTTGTTGGGCCTGTCCTGTAGTAGGTGACTTCTGGGTACTCTTCTGGCTCTGTCAATCTGTCTACAGCCAAGCGCTACGATATAACCGCATTTGCTCCAACCCCTCAGACAGAGACAAACACCTACAAGATCTCTATCATGCATTCCTACAACTACAATACCCACCTGCTGAAGTGAAGAAACAGATTGACAGAGCCAGAAGAGTACCCAGAAGTCACCTACTACAGGACAGTGATATCCTCTGATATTCTTGTTAACTGCTGGAATTAGCCTACCTGCTTGTCACCATGAAAGGTTTTCCTCCTTCCCCCCCCTGCTGTTGGTGATGGCTTATCTTAAGTGATCACTCTCCTTACAGTGTGTATGATAAACCCATTGTTTCATGTTCTCTGTGTGTGTGTATATAAATCTCTCCTCTGTTTTTTCCACCAAATGCATCCGATGAAGTGAGCTGTGGCTCACGAAAGCTTATGCTCTAATAAATTTGTTAGTCTCTAAGGTGCCACAAGTACTCCTTTTCTTTTTGACAAAAGACTGACTGCTGGGGAAACTAGTCAGTGAGAAATGGAATAGGGTCCGGTTAAAAATAGTTACACACATGGAACAGGAAAACTGAATATGAGAAGGGGGAAAGGTATGACTCATTCTCTTGCTGGGAGTTGAACTTAACAGATCATAAGGACTGGACTCCCCAAGAAACAGGGAAGCAGGAATATTAAGACACCTGTTAAAGGTACCACGCCACTTTCTCTGGTTCAAAGACTCTGGCTGTTTCATTTGTGTTTTAAAAACCTAGCTATAGGAAGCCAAATTTCCCCTCCAAATGTGAGGCTTCTGGAATCCTAATTCTTTTCTTGATTGTCTTTTCAAAGGCCCTCACTTTCTGTTCAGACTCTTTGCATAGAAGAGACCATTTTCACTTGCATTGGCTGTCTGAGGAAGAGCTAATTACTTCCATGGACTGTTAGGGGACTGGTCATGGTTATTTATTACTTGTGCCACTGACTTCAGTCAGGTTTTATGGAATTTCTGATTGTTCTAACTGAATTCTCCATGACTGTGTCAGACTGCTGGCCATGAAGGAGTTGCACCTAGTAAAAGGTAATAAGAAGAGGTTCTATAAATACATTAGGAATAATGCATTATGTGCAAACAGAATAAAGTCTAGACCAGTAATATATATGTTTGATGCTTCAGTAGGGCCAGTTTTACAAAGCTGAAAACAATTATAAGCCAAATAAGCTGGGAGAAAGAATTTAATCAGAAAAATTTGAATGATAATTGAGAATCATTTAACACCTTACTAGATGTTCCAAAAAAGCCATAATTGAGGGGGGAAAGTCATACTGGTTTAAAAAACTGACTAGGTTTAGAGAGGAGGAGAAGGCAGCTGTTTTTACTTATACACACACATGTGCACACACACGTACACAAATGGAAGAAAGCAGAAATTGATAATGAATATAAATCAGAATTATGGAAAATTGATAAGGGAAGCAAAGGCATATGAGGAGAAATCTCTGGTCAGAGGAGTTAAGGACAATAAGGAGCAGTTTTTACATTGTATTGGGTCGGGGAGGGGTAGATTCCAGACCATGGTATTGATCCATTACTCGATGGAATAGTAAAATTATCAATAATAATGCACATAAAGCAGAAGCTTTCAGTAAATATTTCTGTTCTATATTAGGCAGCAAACCTCTCCAGATGCTGTTATAATTCAGCCACCAGCATACAGAGACACACACAGCTAAATTGCATGAATGCTCTTTAAGCCACTCCTGAACCATACACAGGGAAACACGAGCAAATCCCCCCAGCCTTGCATCCCAGAAATGTACCGTCTTATACTGCTCAAGACCGCCTCTTGAACAATGCAAGCTCATTAATTAGTTTGTCACTTTGTCAAAGGATAGTGGACATGCACCACCTTTTGTAATCTAAACAGGTTACCCGTGCACTTAGACAAACTAACTTGGTTAAGATAAAACATTATAATAAGTGTATTAACTACAGAAAGAGAGATTTTAAGTGATTATAAGGGGTAGGCATATAGGATAAAGATGGTTACAAAAGAAATAAAAGTAAAAACACAGTCTAAATTCTAAACTTTATCAGACTAAGCAAGATTTGAATCAGTTTTTCTCACCCTAATAGATGTTACAGGCAACTGACAGTTCTTAATACACAGTCTGAATTTCCTTCTCAGCCTGGGACCAATCTCCTCAGTTCAAGTCTTTGTCTTCCCAGCATTCTTGTTGCCTTCAGCATAGGTGAGGGAGGAGAGAGGTGGTCTGATGATGCTGCTGTCCCTTGTTTATACTCTCAGTTCATGTCCCAGGAAAGATACTGGCCCCAATATGTTCAGGCGAGGCTTGTTGAGTCACAGAGTTAAGCAATTTCCATTGTGTGGTGCTTGTGCAACTGTCTCTTATTGAACTGTATATCTCTTATTTACAGTTCCCCCACTGGTCAATAGCTCGTGATGGTTGCTTAACATCCATTTGGGTGTGGGTCATCACCTTTGTTATCACTGGAGAGCTAGCAGTGGGCATCTCCCAAATTCACAACACATTTCATTAACCACCTTATAGCAAAATCTCATAACTTCATACATAATAGATATACGTATTTTGACAGAACATTGAGTTTCATATAGTATCTTAAACCTGGCATGCTTTGTATGAAATATTGCAACCATATGATGAATTTGGGGATTACAGGGTGCTACTTTGAGGTTCAGAGTGTCATATGTTTATGGAAAATAGATCCTCTCAAACTAACGTGATATATTGTTTAAGATGAAAAGTTTGGTTGATAAAGGTAACAGTGTTGATGTAATATACTTACGGTCTGTTTACACTGCAATAAAAAACCCACAGCACTGAGTGTCAGAGCTCAGGTCAGCCTATTCTGGCTTGTGGGTCTTGGGCTGCAGATCTTAAAAATTTCAGTGTAGATGTTTGGGCTTGGGCTGCAGCTAGGGATCAGAAACTCCATGACGGTGAAGAATCTCAGAGCCCTGTCTCCAGCCCAAGCCCAGTGTCTACACTGCTATTTTTAGTCCTGTAGCCTGAGCCAGTTGACTCAGCCTCTGAGACTTGCTGCCGCAGGTCTTTTTTTGGAGTGTATAAATACTCTTAGATATTTGTGAAGCATTTGACTTGGTACTGTGTGACATTCTGATTATAAAATCTAAAATGATAAAAAAAGGCACACATTAAATGGATTAAAAACTGGCTAATGGATAGGTCTCAGAATGTAATTGTAAATGGGGAATCGTCATAGAATGTGAGTTTTTAGTGGGGTCCCACAGGCATTGGTTCTTGGCCCTGTGTTATTTGACATTGTTATCAGTAACCTGGAAGAACACACAAAATCCTCACTGGTAAAGTTTGCAGATGACACAAAAATTGGGGGAGTGGTAAATAATGAAGAGGACAGGTCACTAGTACAGAGCAATCTGGATCACTTGGTAAACTGGGTGCAACCAAACAATATGCATTTTATTTTGGCTAAATGTAAATGTATGCATTTAGGAGAAAAAATATAGGCCATACTTATGGGAGGGGAACCTCTATTCTACAAATCAGTAACTTTGAAAAATATTTGGATGTGGTGGTGGATAATCAGTTGAACAGATATCAGATTGGGCCCAAAAGAGCTAATGCAGTTTTTGGATACATAAACAGGGGAATCTCCAGGAGGAGTAGAGAGGTTACTTTATCACTATAGTTGGCACTGGTGCAACTGTTGCCAGAATACTGCATCCAGTTCAGGTGCCCACAATTCAAGAAGGCTGTTGATAAATTGGAGAGGGTTTAAAAAAGAGCCACAAGAATGATTAAAGGATTAGAAAACATGCCATACAGTGATGGACTCAAAGAGCCAAATCTATTTAGCTTAACAAAGAGAAGGTTAAGGGGAGCTTTGATTATGTTCTATGACTATCTACATGGAGAACAAATATTTAATAATGCGCTCTTCAATCTAGCAGAAAGAGTTCTAACACCGTCCGGTTATAACACAATCCAGCATTGAAGCAAGACAAATTCATGCTAGAAATAAGATGTAATTTTTTAATGGTAAAGGTAATTAACCATTTGAACAATTTATCAATGATTGTAGTGAATTTTCCATCTCTAGTAATTTTTAAATCATGATTGGATGTTTATTCTAAAAAATATGCTCTAGGAATTATTTTGGGGAAGTTTTATTACACAGGAGGTTAGTCTTAATGATCACAATGGTCCCTTCTAGCCTTGGAATCTGTGAATCTATAAATGAGAGAAAGAGGAAGGCAAGTGTAGATTCACTACTTGGGGGGGAATGAAAGCTAATAACAGATGACATTAAGAAGGCTGAGATGTTTAATGTGTCTTCTTTTTAAAACCTTTAATTTTGTTGGTCTCAGTCTTCACTAAAAAGTTTTTTTTTGACTAGCTACTTAACACAATTAAATTAGCAAGCGGGGAGGAACAGGTTAAAGAATATTTAGATAAATTAGATGTATTCAAGTTGTCAGGTCCCGATGAAATTCACCCTCGGGTACATAAGGAATTAGCTGAAGCAATTTTGAAACTGTTAGCAATTATCTTTGAGAACTCATGGAGGATGGGTGAGCTCCCAGAGGACTGGAGAAGGGCAAACATAGTACCTATCTTTAAAAAGGAGAACAAAGAGAACCCAGGGAATTATAGATCCGTTAGCCTAATTTTGGTACCTGGAAAGATACTGGAACAAATTATTAAACAATCAGTTTGTAACCACCTAGAGGATAATCAGGTAATAAGTAATACCAGTATGGATTGGTCAAGAACAAATCATGCCAAACCAACCTAATTTCCTTTTCTGACTGGGTTACTGGCCTAGTAAATAGGGTGGAAGCTGTAAACATTATATAGTTCGATTTTATTAAGGTGTTTGATACCATCCCACATGACATTCTCTTAAGCAAATTAGGGAAATATGGTCAAGATGAAATTACTATAAGGTGGGTGCACAACTGGTTGAAAAAATATATTTAAGGAGTCATGATCAATGGTTCCCTGTCAAACTGGGAGGACATATATTTTAAGATCCTGCAGGGGTCTGTCCTGGGTCTGGTACTATTCAATATTTTCATTAATGATGCGAATAATGCAGAGGAGAGTATGCATATAAAATTTGTGGATGGAGTTGCAAGCACTTTGGCGGACAGGATTAGAATTCAAAATGACAGATTGGAGAAATGGTCTGAAATCAACAAAAATTCATTAAATCAAGGGCAAAGTACTACACTCAGGAAGAAAAAATCAAATGCACAAAAAATGGAGCATAACTGGCTAGGCAGTAATACTGCTGAAAAAGATCTGGGGTCATAGCAGATCACAAATTAAAAATGAGTCAACAATATGATGCAGCTGCAAAAAAAGGCTAATATCATTCTGTGACATATTAACAGGAGTGTCATATGTAAGCGAGAAGGTAATTGTTCTGCTCCACTTGTCACTAGTGAGATCTTAGCTGGAGTCCTGTGTCCATTTTTGGGCACCACACTTAAAGAATGGAATGGACAAACTGGAGACCATCCAGAGGAGAGAAACAAAAATGATAAAAGATTTAGAAAACTTGACCTATAAGCTAAGGTAAAAAAACTGGTCATGTTTAATTTTGAAAAAATAAGACTGAGGGAGGACCTGTTAAGCGCTGTTATAAAGAGGACTGTGATTGTTCTGCAATATCCACTGAAGGTAGGAGAAGTAAAGAGTGTAACCTGCACCAAAGGAGATTTTGGTTAGATATTAGGGAAAACTCTCTAAATATAAGAATGGTTAAGCACTGAAATAGGCTTCCAAGAGAGTTTGTGGAATCCCTGTCATTGGGTGTTTTCAAGAACAGATTAGACAAACACCCGCCAGGGATGGTCTCAATATACTTAGTCCTGCCTCCGTGCAGGGAGCTGGGCTAAATGATCTCTTGAGGGCCCTTCCAGCCCTATGTTTCTATATTTCTCTAAGGGTCTAAGAAAGGAAACTCCCAGAGGAAAATATTTTTTAACTCTTTAGACCCTTGTATGTTTAGGTGGAAGAGGATATCACCAGAGCACCACTGTGGTCTGCCTTTTCTTGGCTAACACAATAGCCATGCTGCTCTAAATTATGGAGGAGACCAAAATAACCCAAGAATATGGGGAGGTGAAAAAGTGGCATAAAACCACCTTTGCCCTTCACTTCTTTTCCTGCACCAAGTAGGATGTTAAATAGAGCCCTTGGCTTTGTCTCTGTCTGGAGTTATTACCAAGGTGTTGCAGCCTATGTCAGGATTGAATGGCTCGAATCTAATTTGCCACATACTTGCTTTTATAGGAATGATCTGGGTGTTTGTTTCTTGAATGGCCTTTTTCTTAAGAAAGATTGGATTAGCAGGTTGTATAGGAACGAGTAGAAGGACTGCTACTAAAACCATTGGTATTTTGGTAAAATACCTCAAGACTGTCATTAGGACAAAAGAGAAGGCTTTTTGCTGGAAGAGCCCTTGTAATAGTAGAAGCATATCTACTGCTAGTGAGGCTCCGGTATGGGTATGTTGAGAGAGACTTGCTATTATGGGTTTTAGAGATTCCATCTGAAATCTTGCCTTTGTATGTATTTTTTGAATGTTAAGTCTGGTTTGACTTTCTCATCCCTTTTTTGATTTGGACAGCAACTGTCTCTGTGTTGTAGTTATCAGAAACCCCATTTGAACTGTCTGAAGCACCCCATTGATACCAGAAATTCCTCTCCCTCTCCACTAGTGTGACCCTTTCCCTAAAGGGTGTCCTCCCAGAGTCATGCAGTGGTTTGATTGTTCTTTGATGGGTCTGGAATACTACTCTCTGCAGAATCTATTTCATCAGGCCATCCCAAAGGGGTAATCGTGGTTTCGGGTTGGAGGTAAGTGATGGCCACCAAAAAGATTTGTTACAAGAAGGCTTTTTCCACATCCCTTTATGTTCAGTAGTATGTAATGAGGACAAATTACTGTTATACTCATTCTCCCCTGGATTGTGATTTCTTGTAACTATCAAGAAACAGTGGCAAACGGGGAAATTGAGAAACTTTTAATATGTGTAACAATAAATACTGTGGACTGAGTAAGAAAAATAAGAGTACCAAGAAAAGAAGGAAAGCTTTTTTGCATACAGGAAAAATAATTAAATAGCTCTCACTATGGATGCTTTTGGTTCCTTGTTGCCCAGTGAACTATGTGCCATTGTATGAAGCTCTAAGCACATAAACTCCATCCTCTACCGGAAACCTACTGACCGGTAGACTTACCTACATGTCTACAACCTCGTTTGCTCCAATCCCTCAGACAGAGACAAACACCTACAAGATCTTTGTCAGGCATTCTTAAAATTACAATACCCACCTGCTGAAGTGAAAAAACAGATTGAGAGAGCAGAAGAGTACCCAGAAGTCACCTACTACAGGACAGGCCCAACAAAGAAAATAACAGAACGCCAATACTTGTCACCTTCAGCCCCCATCTAAAACCTCTCCAGTGCATCATCAAAGATCTACAACCTATCCTATAAAATGATCCCTCACTCTCACAGATCTTGGGAGACAGACCAGTTCTCGCTTACAGACAGCCCCCCAACCTGAAGCAAATACTCTCCAGCAACCACATACCACACAACAAAACCCTAACCTAGGAACCTATCCTTGCAACAAAGCCCAATGCCAACTCTGTCCACACATTTATTCAAGTGACACCATCATAGGACCTAATCACATTAGCCATGCCATCAGGGGCTTGTTCACCTGCACATCTACCAATATATATGCCAGCAATACCCCTCTGCCATGTACATTAGCCAAACCGGACAGTCTCTACGCAAAAGAATAAATGGACACAAATCTGACATCAGGAATCATAACATTCAAAAACTGGTAGGAAAACACTTCAACCTCTGTGGCCACTCAGTAAAAGATTTAAGGGTGGCAATTTTGCAACAGAAAAGCTTCAAAAACAGACTCCAACAAGAAACTGCTGAGCTTGAATTAATATGCAAACTAGATACCATTAACTTGGGTTTGAACAGAGACTGGGAGTGGCTGGGTCATTACACATATTGAATCTATTTCCCCATGTTAAGTATCTTCACACCTTCTTGTCAACTGTCTAAATGGGTCATCTTGATTATCACTACAAAAGTTTTTTTCTCCTGCTAATAATAGCTCATCTTAATTAATTAGCCTCTTACTCCACCTTTTCATGTTCTCTGTATGTATGTGTATATATATATAATCTTCTTACTATATGTTCCATTCTATGTATCCAATGAAGTGGGCTGTAGCCCACGAAAGCTTATGCTCAAATAAATTTGTTAGTCTCTAAGGTGCCATAAGTACTCCTGTTCTTTTTGCTGATACAGACTAACACGGCTGCTACTCTGAAAATTGTATGAATGGACTATTTCTCCCACTAAGTCTGAATAGGTGCTTTTGGACATCTGACAATCCACTGCTCCTTACCTGAGCGGTATCAGGGGGGAGCTGTGCATCTTGAGACTCCATTCGTACTTTCCCACAAGGCTATTGTGGCAGTTGAAGTTCTCTCAAACCAACAAATTTCCTCATCCCAGCATATTGGAGCACATCTTGGTTCAAAACTATCTCTGACTTTGTTGCTCTTTCTGTTTGATGCCAGACTCTGAACTGAGATTTTTGTCAGTTACAGTAGTTAGAAAGAAAAATGTGTTAGAATAGTCAATTCTGTTTTTCTTGAGGACTTTGTGAGGTCACCTGTCAAGCTTTCCCAGATAGACCTGTGAACATCACACGCTATATCCTGAGTTTAATTGTATTGCCAAAGTATGTGAGTGAAACCAAGAGTAGTGCAACTCATGTGACAAATCCTATGTGGAGCTGCAATAGGCAAGTGCACAGCAACATGAACTGTCGAGTATATTTTGGTGGTTGTTACATAAGTGAATATCAAAATGTAAGGTGTCATGGCGCATAGACTGTAAGAGAGTGAGTTCTCCTCTGGTGAGTACTTTTCCTGTCAGGCGCTGATCTTTCAGGGAGCTTGCCATTTCCATGATCAAATGTTTTTTTCACTTCCTCCTGGTGAAAGGTGATAATTATTGTGACTGTGATTAAGACTGCACTTCTATTAATAAGTGTCCTTTTCTTCAAGGTGTTGTATCTTGGCCATAAAAATTTACTCCAAAGTGAACGATGACATGTAAATGAATGTCTTTGATGTCTTTCCTATTTTTAATCAGTTTTCAGAAAAGATCTCCTTGTTCATATCTGATACAAGTGTTAAAATAAAGAAAAATTAGAGGTAAATATATCTTTTTGTCTGAATTAAACTCTACCCCATTCAGTGGCTTTCTGAGTCAAATTGTCTTCATATATAGTTCTTAATCACTTCAGCAGCCCATGCTTGGTAGCATTCTTATCACTGACACATTTCAGTTTCACAGGGCACATTTTTATGACATTTCATACAAAAACTTGACATCTTTATTACAGGTTTTCTTTATCAGGCGCTAACATTTCAAGGTTAGCTTAATAACAAGTAACTCAGTTCTCATTGCTTTGCGTTCTGTGTCTTTCTTACAGATCTACTGGAGAAGACTCACAGGAGAGAGGAAGAAATGGGAGCTCTACAGGTATATCTACTGATTAGACTGAAGAAGCTTTATTTTTTGGTAACCTTCCTCCTTAATGTCTTTCTCCTAAATCCACATAGAGGAAACCCACAGCCACACATTGACTGCTCACCAGTAAGACCACACTTCTGGGTTGCTTCCTGCCAGCCAATAGCTAGACTGATAATAAAGCAGACTTAACTGTCTTCCATCTGGTGGTTGCACTTCTGGCTGTCTATTCTATTCATGATACTATAGCCACCAGTGAGATTCAACCCAATTACTCTTGTGTTCTGTAGGTGGCAAATGCAGTTCATCAGCAAAACAAGTGCTTTCCCTTTGGAGTGAGCCAAGCTGTACTGAATTTGTCTCAGTTGGCAGTTGCTCTGTTTATATCATATGTTTGGCCCCTCTCCATGTGGGCACATATATAAGGACAATGCAAATGCAGGGGGAAATTTATGAAAGCACTTCGCAATTTTCTTTGCCAGGAAAGCAAATTCCATTATTTAGAAAACTTAGTTGAAAGACCAGATGTTTCAGAAGAAAATTATAGAGCTATGCACACATATGTGATGTAATATGTATATATGTGTGTGATGTATTTTTGTGTTTTTACTCTAGTTCGTTAGGTTGATTCATCTTCTTGGAACATATTTGTTTTTCCCATAACACTGAATAAAATCTCAAATTTAGGTACCATTCTCATCCCAGCTAGCTTTGTAAATCTCCATGCAGTTACTGCATGTGTGTGTGTGTTCTGGCAGCAATTTCCAATGAAATGTCCATTCAAATAAATGAACCATTGGAGTGTGCCAGGTATGGTTGAATTTCCTATGGCAAACCCTTGCTAGATGTACAGAATTTAGTATGTCATCGAGCAGTGAAGTGGTTAATTTTATTAGCACTTAGTGGTTTACATTAGTCTTCAAAGCTCACACTTTTTAACCTTAGACCCAGAACTGGAATACTATTTAAGCATACCGTAACAGTCAGAGAAGGCATGCATTCCTTTGAACTCAAAAGGAATAGGAAGGCAAGAAATAAACTAGTATGGCTAAATGGTGAGGTTCGGGAGGTTTATTCAAGCAAAGCCGGTGTCTTTCAGAAAATAAAAATCAAACCCATATGAAAACATTTGAGAGGAGCAAAAGGTACAGCAGGCAACATGTAGTATGGAAGTTAAAAGGCTAAAACAAAACGTGAAAAGCAAATAGTCATAAATATTAAAAATAAATAAGACATAATTAACTATGTCAGAAACAGGAATATTGTGAAAGAAGCTCTAGGTCTGTTGCATTAAAAGGTAGTAAAAGGAGCAATGAAGAAGAATAAGGCTATTGTGGAGAAGCTAAAGACTTCTCTGCATAAATTTTTGCCACAGGGTAGTTAAGATATCTACTCTTTTCCGATTGCAAAGATGAGGTACAATCAGAGGTTGAGAGGTCAAAAGTAGTAGTACAGAAACAAATTGTTAAATTAAGCAACAAGGTACCAAGCCCATATAGTACACCCAAGAGTTCTGAAGGATATATGAATTAAGTGTCTGAGCTCCAAAATTATCCTTTGACTCTTGGGCTTTACTAAGTTCTATACTTCTGTTATTAACTTTATTCAGTGGCTCACAATAAACAGGATACGTATCAGTGCTGGTCCTTTTCAGATTTTGTGATTGGTACACTAGCCTCTCCATGTTTTACCTTGATACCAAGCTACTGTGCTGTGCCTTCGTGACTGTCCTATCCACTTATTTTTCATTTTCATTTTCTTGGACTGCAGTAAATACTCCAAACCGTAGTGTCTTTCGAACAAGTCAAGTTTCATTGTGCGTAGGAGAATGCACAATTAAAAGCGAGGTTTTGGACAATAAAGCCAAGATCTTTAGAAGGTGGTATTTTTATTGATAAACTGGAACAGTTGACTGAAGAGATTGGGAAACTCTATAAAAGTAAAATATTAATAAATTGTAACAACACATGTTAGGGTGTCTTTAAATTACAACCGTACAATTATTAAACTCTTCATTGCAGCTTGGCATGCTTGTTCATTGTTTGTGTCATTAGTTTTATCCCCTGTGTTTTGTTTCTTGCATATACAATAGTTGTCTATTCTCTTTAGTAATGTTATTGTTTTTAAATTTAAATGCTTTCTAAAGTATCATAGTTCCATTTGCTTACGGGTTTATGAACTAGTCAAACAGCTAAATCCCTTCTCCAACCCACTTCAGATCAACTGGGGCATTGGAAAAATGACTTGAGGGGAGCATTTCCTTATTCAGCATAGCAGCATGAGTGCAAATGGACCCTTGGAGTATTTTTCCTTTTCAGACACATCAAGGCAATGAAAACTTCCTACAGAATCTTGCAGTCTGAGTGCATGTCTGATCTTGATTTACAATATTTATCTTTGCAAAGTCAGTGCCTGGGAAGCACTGCTGAGGGGTCATAGTGCTGCCTAATTGTTAAAGAAGCCAAGCCATTGGTGGTACTCAGCAGTTGTTTACTAAATGTCTGGAAAAATCTATTCATGTTTAAAAAAGGTTTGTTAATCCTTTGTGCCAGTGGAGATCTTTGTTCTAACTTTATTTGATATAGCAACATGACTTTTTAAAATGCATATTTTCCCATAAACATACAACAAAATAGAAATGTACAAAAAGAGCAGGTTAGACAAAGCACTTTGTGTTGTGAAAGCAATTTTCCTCCTCTTCCTTTTCCTCCTGGGCTAGAATCCAACCTCTAATGTCAGGCTCAGCCCAGACTACCAGGATTTTTTTATCCACTCTGAACAATTTACTCATGTAGAGACCATAGAGAATTAACCGTTAATTACATATAGGAAGGCCACCATGGATTTCTCAGAATTCAGGTTCTAGCTTCCAGCCCTCAGTCTAGCTTTGTAGCTTCATTTGCAGGAATTGGCATGTTACATTAAATTATTACTTTGCCAGGCAAGATAACAAGGTGTCCTGTACTTTAAAAAAAAGAAAGAAAGAAACATGGATTCCTAGTAGCTGACTGATAATGAAGTTATAAAGCCTCGGTTTTTTCACCTTGCTATAAAAATGAAGACCATAAGCTCTAGGGATGGGGCAAATATTGAGATAAACTAGCTGACTGAGATCATGAGACTATTACTTTATCCCCACTAGTATAGAGAGTGGGAGTATTGCAGATGCAGTGGTCTTAATTTTTTGAGAGACGGACACAAGCCCAGGCTGTTCTCATCATCCCTTCATAACCATGCAAGGTACAGCAACATTATGGAAGTCTTTGGAGAAATGACAGGAGGATATGTGTCTTGTAGGCAGTGTTCAGAAAGGGCTGAAACTTAGAGGGGAAAAAGCTGGGTGAAAAATTCATGAGTCTCATTTTAATAGTTTACAGAGAAGCTCACTAGACTTGGGCTTTGGATTGTGAAGGAGAGCAAATTCCAGAAACAGGGTCGATTCTATCTGGCCTTGGAAAGTTTTACTTTAGGATCTGATTTCAGAGTAACAGCCGTGCTAGTCTGTATTCACAAAAAGAAAAGGAGTACTTGTGGCACCTTAGAGACTAACAAATTTATTTGAGCATAAGCTTTCGTGAGCTACAGCTCACTTCACCAGATGCATTCAGTGGAAAATACAGTGGGGAGATTTATATACATAGAAAACATGAAACAATGGGTGTAACCATACACACTATAAGGAGAATGATCACTTAAGGTGAGCTATTACCAGCAGGAGAGCGGGGGGGAGCGGGAGCGAGGGAAACGTTTTGTAGTGATAATCAAGGTGGGCCATTTCCAGCAGTTCACAAGAACGTCTGAGAAACAGTGGGGGGTGGGGGTGGGGGAAAATGGGGAAATAGTTTTACTTTGTGTAATGACCCATCCACTCCCAGTCCCTAGTCAAGCCTAAGTTAATTGTATCCAGTTTGCAAATTAATTCCTATTCAGCAGTCTCTCATTGGAGTCTGTTTTTGAAGTTTTTTTGTTGAAGAATTGCAAATCTTAGGTCTGTAATCGAGTGACCAAAGAGATTGAAGTGTTCTCCAACTGGTTTTTGAATGTTATAATTCTTGACGTCTGATTTGTGTCCATTTATTCTTTTACATAGAGACTGTTCAGTCTGAGCAATGTACATGGCAGAGGGGCATTGCTGGCACATGATGGCATATATCACATTGGTAGATGTGCAGGTGAACGAGCCTCTGATAGTGTGGCTGATGTGATTAGGCCCTATGATAGTGTCCCCTGAATAGATATGTGGACACAGTTGGCAACAGGCTTTGTTGCCAACTACACTATTTGCTCAAGAAACTCCCTGAAAAAGCACAAGAACAAATCCGCACAGACACGCCCTTGGAACCCCGACCTGGGGTATTCTATCTGCTACCCAAGATCCATAAACCTGGAAATCCTGGACGCCCTATCATCTCAGGCATTGGCATCCTGACAGCAGGATTGTCTGGCTATGTAGACTTCCTCCTCAGGCCCTACGCTACCAGCACTCCTAGCTATCTTCGAGACACCACTGATTTCCTGAGGAAACTACAATCCATCGGTGATCTTCCTGAAAACACCATCCTGGCCACTATGGATGTAGAAGTCCTCTACACCAACATTCCACACAAAGATGGACTACAAGCCATCAGGAACAGTATCCCTGATATTGTCACAGCAAATCTGGTGGCTGAACTTTGTGACTTTGTCCTCACCCATAACCATTTCACATTTGGGGACAATGTATATCTTCAAATCAGAGGCACTGCTATGGGTACCTGCATGACCCCACAGTATGCCAACATTTTAATGACTGACTTAGAACAACGCTTCCTCAGCTCTCGTCCCCTAATGCCCCTACTCTACTTGCGCTACATTGATGACATCTTCATCATCTGGACCTATGGAAAAGAAGCCCTTGAGGAATTCCACCTTGATTTGAACAATTTCCATCCCACCATCAACTTCAGCCTGGACCAGTCCATACAAGAGATCCACTTCCTGGAAACTATGGTGCTAATAAGCAATGGTCACATAAACACCACCCTATACTGGAAACCTACTCACCGCTATTCCTACCTACAGGCCTCCAGCTTTCATCCAGACCACACCACATGATCCATTGTCTATAGCCAAGCTCTACAATACAACCGCATTTCCTCCAACTCCTCAGACAGAGACAAACACCTACCAGATCTCTATCAAGCATTCTTACAACTACAATACCCACCTGCTGAAGTGAAGAAACAGATTGACAGAGCCAGAAGAGTACCCAGAAGTCACCTACTACAGGACCTGCCCAACAAAGAAAATAACAGAACGCCACTAGCCATCACCTTCAGCCCCCAACTAAAACCTCTTCAACGCATCGTCAAGGATCTACAACCTATCCTGAAGGACGACCTATCACTTTCACAGATCTTGGGAGACAGGTCAGTCCTTGCTTACAGACAGCCCCC
Source organism: Dermochelys coriacea (assembly GCF_009764565.3). Lineage (NCBI taxonomy): Eukaryota > Metazoa > Chordata > Testudines > Dermochelyidae > Dermochelys > Dermochelys coriacea. The sequence continues at coordinate 90,270,269 of NC_050073.1, read as the reverse complement.
TAATCTGAAGCAAATACTCACCAGCAACCACACACCACACAACAGAACCACTAACCCAGGAACCTCTCCTTGCAACAAAGCCCGTTGCCAACTCTGTCCACATATCTATTCAGGGGACACCATCATAGGGCCTAATCACATCAGCCACACTATCAGAGGCTCGTTCACCTGCGCATCTACCAGTGTAATATATGCCAGCAATGCCCCCTGCCATGTACATTGGCCAAATTGGACAGTCTCTACGTAAAAGAATAAATGGACACAAATCAGACGTCAAGAATTATAACATTCAAAAACCAGTTGGAGAACACTTCAATCTCTTTGGTCACTTGATTACAGACCTGAGAGTTGCAATTCATCAACAAAAAAACTTTAAAAACAGACTCCAACGAGAGACTGCTGAATTGGAATTAATTTGCAAACTGGATACAATTAACTTAGGCTTGACTAGGGACTGGGAATGGATGGGTCATTACACAAAGTCAAACTATTTCCCCCCCACCCCCCACTGTTCCTCAGATGTTCTTGTCAACTGCTGGAAATGGCCCACCTTGATTATCACTACAAAAGGTTCCCCCCACCCCGCACTGTCCTGCTGCTAATAGCTCACCTTAAGTGATCACACTCCTTACAGTGTGTATCGTAACACCCATGGTTTCATGTTCTCTGTGTATATAAATCTCCCCACTGTATTTTCCACTGAATGCATCCGATGAAGTGAGCTGTAGCTCATGAAAGCTTATGCTCAAAAAAATTTGTTAGTCTCTAAGGGCCCACAAGTACTCCTTTACTTCAGGATCTGATCCTCTAGCCTAGTAATTTTAATTGTGTATGTTGTTATTCATTTCCGCTCTTAGACTCTGGTGTAGAGTTTGTTTGTGCTGTTAAATAGTTGCTCTAGTTTCACAAAAGACGTGACTGTTCTTTAGTGATAGGTGGAGTGATTTCTATATAGTACATGATTTGTGAAGGGCTCATGGATCCTTTGTAATGATGGGTGCTATGTTATCAATAACAAAATGGTTACCATCTACAAGTGTTTAAAAGGTATAGACAGAGAGAAGGGAGCGAAATAATTTAGGGTAGCGTAAAGGAACAGAACTAAAAAATATTTGAATGATATTAAGCAAAAGTAAATTTGAACTAAATCCTGGGGAAAAATTCTAAACACTGAGATCTAGGAGACTGTGGCACAGTCTGTCAAGGCTGGTGGTAGGTTCCCTGTTGTTTGTAATTTAAAATTGAACTAGACAAAGTTATGGGGAGCATACTGAGGAAATAAAGTTTCATTGGTTTGGAGGTGGACTAGATGTCCTAATAGGCCTCTTAATCTCCAATTTTGATGAAGGTGAAAAGGCTAAATCTAACTTTATTGTGTAAAATTTACTCAAGACTGGAACCTCACCATTTTGCAACATGGTCAAATAGAGCCTCAACCAACTAGAGCTGTACTTCTCAATTTACTGTGCTGGGAGATCTCAGGAGAGCAGAGAGATGAGGAGAGTAAAACACCTTTTCACTTTAAGTTTTAGTGGTGGTTAAATTTTATCACTCTATTTTACCTGAAGTTTGTAGCTTAATTTTGAACTCAAATTTATTACAAATAAACCTGAAAATAAGATGCCCTGAGAATAATGTATCCTTCAGCTAATAATACTGAAGTTCAGCAACTGAATCATCTTCTGGGAAAGTATCAAACAGAAGCTCAATTTGAATGGCTCTTTGACTCATCAGAATAACAGATGATAGTAGAGGGTGTCTCCCTGGATAGTGACAGGTTGTCTTCAGTAAATGATAAATTACAGGGTTCCCCTGCTGCTTAGGGGAAATATTATTCTGTTAAAGTATGGATTACTCCACGTATGAATAGTGAATTTTTTAAGTTAAACATTTACTTGGAGAATTAGTACAGTTGTCCTAATATTTACTCTCAGAACCATCCTTGTATTTCAGAAGTAGATGGAGCACACCTATATCTCCAGATATTGTCGTGTGCACACTTGAAGGACATTGAACTATACTGACAGTTTCAGAGTAGCAGCCATGTTAGTCTGTACCCGCAAAAAGAACAGGAGTACTTGTGGCACTTTAGAAACTAACAAATTTATTAGAGCATAAGCTTTTGTGAGCTACAGCTCACTTCATCAGATGTGTAGAATGGAACATATAGTAAGATATAGATATATACACACACACACACAAGTTGGAAGTTACCATACAAACTGTGAGAGGCTAATTAGTTAAGATGAGCTATTATCAACTGGAGAAAAAAACTTTTGTAGTGATAATCAAGATGACCCATTTAGACAGTTGACAAGAAGGTGTGAGGATACTTAACTTAAGGAAATAGATTCAATATATGTAATGACCCAGCCACTCCCAGTCTCTATTCAAACCCAAGTTAATGGTATCTAGTTTGCATATTAATTCAAGCTCAGCAGTTTCTCCTCGGAGTCTGTTTTTGAAGCTTTGTCCTCCCCACTACTATTTCACATTTGGGAACAATATATACCTTCAAGTCAGCAGCACTGCTATGGGTACCCCACATGTCTGCACAGTATGCTAACATTTTTATGGCTGACTTAGAACAACGCTTCCTTAGCTCTTGTCCCCTAACACCCCTAATCTACTTGCACAACATTGATGAGATCGTTATCATCTGGACCCATGGAAAAGAAGCCCTTGAGGAATTCCACCATGATTTCAACAATTTCCATCCCACCATCAACCTCAGCCTAGACCAATCCACACAAGTGGTCCATTTCTTGGACACTATATATCTTACTAGATGTTCCATTCTGTTCATCCGATGAAGGGAGCTGTAGCCCACGAAAGCTTATGCTCTAATAAATTTGTTAGTCTCTAAGGTGCCACAAGTATTGAACTATACTGTTTGTTGATGCTGTTTAATAGAGCAATATAAAATGTTATCCATTTTAAGGCCCAATCCAGCAAACACTCATGTATGTACTTATCATGTGAGTTGTTTCCTTGAAGTCAAATGCTGGACTGTGGTGTTCATACATCATCCTAGCTGTTCATAACTCTTCCAGACAGAAGATAGTCTCTGCCCAAAGAGTTTAGAACCTTGAGACCAGATCTTGAAAAGAGTTATGACCCTATTCATTTAGTGCATGGTACAGTGGCCGTTTAAATCAATGAGACAACTGACTTCAATTGACAGTGTGTCAGTTTGATAGTTGTTGTTTATTATTTGTATTACAGTAGCATCTATAGTCCCCAACTGAGATTGGGTTTTTGTTGTACTAGGTACCTTACAAAGAATAAGTGTCAGTCTCTGCCCCAGATTGTTTGCCCTCTAAATAGACAAGACAGACAAAGGATGGGAGGGGAAACAGAGTCACAGAGAGGTGAAGTGAATTGCTCAAGGTTTCATAGCAAGTTAGTGGCAGAGCTGGGAATAATAGAACCCAGGTCTCCTGACTACCAATGCTTTATTCACTAGCTCACACTTCCTTCCTCTCATAAAATGAATCCCATTGATATCTGTGGGACAGCATGAAGATGACTGGATCATTCCTTAAGCTAGATGTGATACAAAAAGAGAAAACAACAGATAAGTAAGTTAGGCAAGGGAGGGAAAAGTTTTAAACAGAATAGAACTGTGATATCTGTGTTTACAGGATGTGCATAAAAATAATTCTACTGGGTGGCGTTTCCTTAGTTAAAATTTTAAAATATTCTAAATTCTGTTTGTATTAATTTGGCAAAGAAATATGGGTCAGTCTTGGATAGAGGCTCAAAAGAAGAATGCTGGAATATGCAGCATGGAAGTGTAGACAAGAAATGTCATACATAAATTATACAGGTCTACAAAAGGAAATATTCATGTCATAATGACTTTCTTTTCTAGAAATTTCTTGTTTGATGTATAATTCTGGGTTGCTTTTCGGAAGAGAACATAGTCATTGTCTCTAATCTAGAGCATGTTCATATTCAAACTGCTCTCTTCAGCAGGTAGAAAAAGTTCTATATCAAATTTGTAGGTGTTTGAAAAAATCAAACATGGAATAATCCTAATAGTCTCAGCTTAAAGTGTTTTTGAAAGGCTATGTCCCCCTTCACTACATGGGGTAGGAGGAAGTTAACTCTGTGAAGTTAATACTGCACTTCTCTTCTGCTTAATCCTGCAGATGTTCCTCTGCCCACTTTCTGTGAGGTCAGCGCTTAGTTATTGTTAGGTGGGCATGCCACAGAGCATCCTTGTGGAGGGAGGCACTTGCCCCATCTCTGTTCCCCAACCATTGAGCATTTCCTCACTGAATATAATGCTGACTAGTCAACATTATCTCTCATGGGTTCTTCCTCCATATGGGTAAACTCCATCTTAAAGGTGGGTGGCCTCAGAGCAGCCAGTGACAAGGGAGGACCGTGCAGCACAGATCCAGAAATCACTGTACTGCTATGGAGGAGGGAAGTCAGGGGAGGCCCTGGGATTCTATGTGAGTGCTGCTACCCCAAGTGGAAGTTTCATGATCATAGAAAATTAGGGTTGGAAGAGACCTTCAGGAGGTCATCTAGTCCAATCCCCTGCTCAAAGCAGGATGAATCCCCAAGTAAATCTTCCCAGCCAGCGCTTTGTCAAGCCTGACCTTAAAAACCTCTAAGGACGGGGATTCCACCACCTCCCTAGGTAACCCATTCCAGTGCTTCACCACCCTCCTAGTGAAAAAGTTTTTCCTAATATCCAACGTAAAGCTTCCCCACAGCAACTTGAGATCATTACTCCTTGTTCTGTCATCTGCTGCCACTGACAACAGTCTAGTTTCATCCTCTTTGGAACCCCCTTTCAGGTAGTTGGAAGCAGCTATCAGATCCCTGTGATGGTGCACCCCATAAGGCTTTATGGAAATATGCTTATGAAGGTATATATGACATAACTGAAATATGTTTTAGGCTCCATATTCCATTGTAACATATCTCTGTAAAGGTTATGATCTACTGAATCTATGCATCCTATTTGTATGCAGGTATCATTTTTGTATGCGAAGTTATGAATATTGGCACTGTACTTGCTTGATTTCTAAGTAGCCTTAGTAAGCATTTGGTCAGCTTCTTGAGAAAGGAATGTGCAAATTAAATGCCCAATCAAGAAGCACTTAACGGACAATGGATCTTGAAGATGCCAATCCACATCTGAGCTTTCCCAGGAATGTGGCTTGGCTGGTAAGAAACTCAGTCATACATGGACATGTGACTTGCCCATGTAACTCCAAAACTGCATTTTGTAGCTGGATTCTACACAGGGGGACGGAGGAAAAAGTCTATTTAAACCCCTGGGAGATCAGTCCATTTTGTCTTCAGCTTGCTCAAAAGATAGCCTCTCCACCCGCAAGGATACCTGAAGGAAACTGGAACAAAGGACAGTAACTTCAGCGGGTGTGAGTGACAAGGAAGCTTGCTGGGTGAGGTTTTTATCTGTATTTAGTTTTCTTAGACATAGACTTGCGTGTTCTACTTTATTTTGCTTGGTAATTCACTTTGTTCTGTCTGTCACTACTTGGAACCACTTGAATCCTACTTTCTGTATTTAATAAAATCACTTTTTACTTATTAATTAACCCAGAGTATGTATTAATACGTGTGGGGGGGGTGCGCAAACAGCTGTGCATATCTCTTTATCAGTGTTATAGAGGGCGAACAATTTATGAGTTTACCCTGTATAAGCTTTATACAGAGTAAAACAGATTTATTTGGGGTTTGGACCCCAATGGGAGTTGGGCATCTGAGTGTTAAAGATGGGAACACTTCTTAAGTTGCTTTCAGTTAAGTCTGCAGCTTTGGGGTATGTGGTTCAGACCCTGGGTCTGTCGGAGCAGACTGGCATGTCTGGCTCAGCAAGACAGGGTGCTGGAGTCCCAAGCTGGCAGGGAAAGCAGGGGCAGAAGTAGTCTTTGAACATCAGTTGGCAACCGCAAGAGGATTTCTGTGATCCAATCCGTCACAATCCCCCCTCATTCTTCTCCTCTGTAGACTAAATAATCCCAGTTCCCTCAGCCTCTCCTTATAAGTGATGTTTTCCAGCACCCTAATCATTTTTGTTTCCCTCCGCTGGTCTCTTTCCAATTTTTCCACATCCTCCTTGTAGTGTGGAGGAGTATTCCCCATAGATGTAAGGAAATCAATGGATTTTAGTGGGCCTTGACTTCTGCTCATTCTGCTATGGTGAGATGGGCATGAGGAGGTAAACACCACCCCATTGTCAAAAAATTTGCAAGAAACGGAATGAGTTGAAACTAAGGTTTTTATAACCCCAAGCAAAGTTCTTCCCAGTTAGGGAATGATTTGTTTACAAGTACTCAGCTGAAAGAATCAGAAAATAAGCAATATTACTGCTGTAAATACAAATAGTTACACTTCGTGCTTTTTATGTTTACTAATCTACAAGGCCATCAGCTGAAAAGTATGAAGGACAGGAAAAATAGTTTGCAGTGTTATAGGTGTGTTATACCCAGGATATTAGAGAGACAAGGTGGGTGAGGTAATATCTTTTATTGGACCAGCTTCTATTGGTGGAAATTATGGTCTTTAGAGCTATACAGAACTCTTCTTCAGTTAGCCCAGTTTTGTTGAGGCCATCCCATGAAATTTGCATCTGTTAGGTTGGATTTGCTCTACTAGGAAAGAAAAATATCATCCTGTGTGTTTGGACTGTGACTAACATGATAGGGCCAAAAGTCTGTTATTAGTAATAGTTTTTTTTAGCAGATGAAATTAATCTTTGCAGGCACATATCACTATATGAATCCAAGAAGCACATTGAAGAATTGCCTAGTTCTTCAAGAGTTTGCTCATGTTGATTCCATGTTAGGCGTGTACGTGTGCCATGTGCACCATCACCAGAGATTTTCCCCCTAGTGGTGTCCGTAGGGCCGGATAGTGCCCCCTGGAGGCCTGTGCTCATGTGCCGATATAAGGGGTGCCCTCAGTCCTGTGCCTTTTCAGTTCCTTCTTATCGCCCTTGACGGTTGCTGGAACAGCCTTCTCTTCCTTGTGTTTTCAAACCTTCTCCGATGGTTTACAGATTCAGATGTGGCTTGCATCGATCTACTCACCAAGCAGGCACCATTTGGACTCGATTCTCAGCATTCCAGCATCAGTTCTGGCTTCTTGACATGGTGGTTAGACCCAGTCTCAGTTCTATCCAGAGTGCCTTTTGAGTTCCCGCAGCCATCGATAATGTTGCTGTCCAACGCATCAGACCTGGGGTGGGAAGCCCACCTTGGCAACCTCAGGACCCAAGGTCGCTGGTCAGAGGACGAACTATCCTTACACATAAATGTGAAGGAACTCTGGGCAATTCTGGTGGCCTGTGAAGTGTTCCTTCCACAGTTCTCAGGCAAAAGTGTGCAAGTATTTCCGGACAAAACAGTATCAATGTTTTATGTCAACACACAGGGAGGGGCCCACTCCATGGTCCTCTGCCCAGAGCCCTCGGGCTGTGGGATTTCTGCATGAAGGATTCCATTCACCGAGAGGCATTGCATCTCCCTGGGAAGTTGAACGTTTTGGTGGATTGCCTCAGCAGATCCTTCTCCTCTTGCCACAAGTGGTTTCTCCACCCAGAGGTCATCAGTGTCATCTTCCAGAGGTTGGGAACTCTGTAGGTGGACCTGTTCACCACCACAGAGAATAGGAAGTATCACTGCTTTTGCCTAAGGCTCTCTCTCCGATGCCTCCCTACAGTCATGTTGGACAGCCTTCTGTATGCTTTCCCTCTGATCCCCCTGGTTCACAAGGTCCTCCTGAAGATCAAAGGGGATAAGGCGAAGGTCATCCTGATTTCCCCAGCATGGTGTCATCAGCATTGGTTTGGCATGCTCCTAGACTTCTCAGTCGCAGCCCAGTGGACGCTCCCTCTCAGACCAGACTTGATCTTGCAGGATGACGAGCTACTCCTCCATCTGAACCTCACAGGTCTACACTTGTGATAAATGAAGTGGGGAGGTAGCTCCCTTTTATGGACACCCAGCCAGCCAGTTAGCTATAAAGTCCCTCTTGGTGGCGAGTCTCTGCTTGCTTTACCTGTAAAGGGTTAAAAAAGTCCCCCAGTAAAGGAAAGGGAGTGGGCACCTGACCAAAAGAGCCAATGGGAGGGCTAGAACTTTTTTAAATTGGGGAAAAAAACTTCCCTTTGTCTGTTGTTGTTATGGTTCTCTGGAGAGAGGAGAACAGGGAGCATTTATGCTGTGAGAAGCTTAAGCCAGATATGAAAAAACCATCAGATCATACCTAGAAATTGCTTACCTGAAACCCCAGATATGTAAGTAAATTAGGTAATGTCTAGAAAGACATGATTAGGTTTATTTCTGTTTATCTCGAATTGGCTTGTGGACTCCTCTGTGCTAACCCAAAATGCTTTTTGATTTGTTTGTAACCTTTAAGCTGGACCTCAAGAATGTTATTCTTGACGTTTAAATTTTATAAGTGGGTTTTTTTAAATCTAGCAAAAGCCTAAGTTCCAGTTGTATTTTCTTTCTTTTTGTATTTAATAAAATTTACCTTTTTTAAGAACAGGATTGAATTTTTGGTGTCCTAAGAGGTTTGTGCATATGCTGTTAAATTAGCTGGTGGCAACAGCTGATTTCCTTTGTTTTTCTTTCTCAGCTTTTCCCCAAAGTGAGGGTGAAAGGGCTTGAGGGTACCCCACAGGAAGGAATTCACAAGTGTGCCTTTCTGGTTTCAAAAGGGTTTTTTGCATTTGGGTGGTGGCAGCGAAAATGTAACCTTGGGAGTTTAATACAAGCCTGGAGTGGCCAGTATTAACTTTTAGAATCCTTGAGGACCCCCACCTTCTGCACTCGAAATGCCAGAGTGGGGAAACAGCCTTGACAACACTTGACAGCATGGTTGCTGCATGGCTAAATCCCGAGGAGAGAGCATTCCCGGAGCAGGTCCAGCAGGTTTTGCTAGGAGCAGAAAGCCCTCTACATGGCCAAGTGGAAACGCTTCACTTGCTGGGCAGCCAAGTGGGGCCTTTGCCCGGTGCAGGTGTCCATGCAGTCCATCCTAGAGTATCTCCTTCATCTGAAGCACCAAGGTCTTTCACTGTCTTCAGTTAAGGTCCACTTGGCAGCTATCTCAGTGTTCCATCGCCCGATCCAAGGCAGATCTTCGTCCAGCAGCTGATGAGCAGATTCATTAAAGGTTTGGAGAGGCTCTACCCACAGGTTTGTGACCCAATCCCACCTTGGGATTTAAATCTGGTCCTGTCCAGGCTCACAGGGCCACCTTTCGAGCCCTTGGCATCTTGCTCCCTGCTGCTGCTCTTACGGAAGGTTGCTTTCTTGGTAGCAATCACTTTAGCCAGAAGTGTTTCAGAACTTCAGGCTTTGACCTCGGAACCTCCCTATACTGTTTTCTTCAAAGATAAGATCCAACTGCGTCCCAACCTAGCCATTCTACCCAAAGTGGTGTCGCAGTTTCACATCAATCAAGACATCTTTCTGCCTGTCTTCTTCCCGAAACTGCACAAAACAGAAGAATGGTGTCTGCATTCTCTGGATGTTAGAAGGGTCCTACCTGTTTTTATTGGCAGGACAAAACCCTTCTGCAAATCAGTGTAGCTTTTTGTTGCTGTCATGGATAGAATGAAAGGGTCTCCCCAGAGGATCTTGTCCTGGATCATGGCCAGCATCCAGACCTGCTACCAACAGGCAAAGGCCCCTCCACTGGCCATCGTGAAGATCCATTCTGTGAGAGTGCAAGCATCTTCAGCAGCTTTCCTGGTGCAAATACCAATGCAGAGCATCTGCAGAGCAGTGACATAGTCATCAAGCCACACATTCACATCCCATTATTTGATCACCCAACAGGCCAGAGATTATGCCAGTTTCGAGAGAGCTGTGTTACAATTGGCATGCCCCTGAACTCCTAGCCCACCTCCAGGGATATTGCTTGTGAGTCACCTAACATGGAATCGACATGAGCAAGCACTCAAAAAGAAAAAAAGGTTACCTACCTTTTGTACCTACCATTTGTTCTTCCAGATGTATTGCTCATGTACATTCCGTGACCCACCCTCCTATCCCACCACCAGAATTGATGGCAAGAAGGAAATGGAAGGGCGCGGGGCCAGTGGCACCCCTTATACCAGTGCACGAGTGCAGGCCTTCAGGAGACACTAGATCCGGCCTTCCAGATACCACTACGGGAAGAATCTCTGGCAATGCTGTATGTGGCATGCGCACACACTTAACATGGAATGGACATGAGCAACACATCTCAAAGAACAACAGTTACGAACAGTAGATAACTGTTTTATCCTAGGTGGCAGCTGTGTGTAGTGTGTGCAGTGCTTTGATGCAAGATAAAATAAAATGAATACATAGAAGAGAAAAACTGATAACAGTTACATAAGAGTTGTGGTTCCTCTATATAGTTATGATACACAATACATGGTACAGCTTGCCACCAAATGCAACATTTTTTGGAGGTGGCATAGATACAGTTGGAGCAGTTTCCAGCTTGGAAAGCCAGGATATGATGTTTGCATAGCTGTCAAGGGATCAGTCCTAGAGGTGTTGAGGAGCTGCCAGCTGCTCTATCATTGAGAAAATTATAGGAATATTTTTAGACATAATTTTGTGTTAATGTAAAAGGTGAGTTTGTCAATTTGAATATGTGAAACATCTGTACTACTCATGCCCGAGTCCTCTGTGTCAAATCTCTTCATAAATTACACCGTAATCATTGAAAAATTATGTTTGAAGAAATTCTCTAAGCTTATTCAACAGGCAAATACCTCGGAGTTCAAAACTAGAGGCAAATGCATCTAATTTTAAAATGTAAATCCTTTTGAAAATATTGTTTATTTTCCAATATTGGGGTCATCCTACTATTCTTATCCCCATGCAAAAGCTACTTTTTGCTTAGCAGTCCTCATTTTAAATTAGACCATGTCTAAGCTACAGAGTTAAGTCCACTTAAGTTACGTCAGCTATCATAAACCACTGTAATTACAACGCTTGTGCGTGTTCACACAATGTTCCTTATGGCAGCGGAGCACATCCACAGTCGGTGCTTTAGCACCAACAGAGAGAGCAGTGCAATGAGGGTAGCTAGCCCACTGTACAAATCACAATCTTTTGCTTCTAGGAGTTTTGGGAATGGATTGCAGTGTATCATGGGGGCAGAGGTGCTCCACCAGTATATAGGAGCTGCCCCTCAAAGGCATATCTGCAGAAGCAAAAGAAACTATGCACAGAGTCCGTATTGTGAGTGCACTCACAGCCTTGAATCATAAAAGTTACATTTACCTCTTTCTCACTTTCCCTTGGCAAGCACAGAGCACGGTGAAAGCCATAAATATGGTGAGTTTGGCCCAAGCGGGGAAGGTGCAAAATAGGACAAAGGGTGTGGGTGGTTTCAGAGGGGGATCACAACAAGCGTCTAGTGACACTATTCTGAATACTTGCACTGTTTTCCATAGGTGGGTGTGATCGAAGCTGGTATCTCATTGCTGAGGGTAAACAAGGATACAAAGGTGCATCTCTGCATGCATGCAGCTTCAGATCAGGTCCATATGTTGCTCATCTCTGTGCTACTTTGATTCCTGCAGAAATAGTTACCGATTGGCACAGCAATGATTCCTACAGCAGGGAAGAAACAAAGCAGCTCTTCCAAGGAACCTTTGGCAGAGGATTGCAGAGTACTTTTAAGAAAGTTTCCTAGAGATCTCTCTGGAGGATTCCTGGGAGAGGCCGGTGTGTATTAACAAATTTTTCCACAGGGTCCCCATTGCAGAGCTGCACAGGGGAATGTGAAGCAGATGCAAACAGTACCCAGTGTTATTTTCTGTCCCTTCTCCCACTTGTACCATGTAACAAAATAAAAGACACTTCTCCATGTAACTGTGCAGTATTGACGCAAAATGAGTACTTACTGGAGCTCTCTTCTCCTAGTTCAGGTGAGCCAGAGCTGGAGTACTGGGACTCGCTAGACCCCTCTGCTCACTGTGCCACCAGATGATCCTGTCACCTGTCCCACATCCTCCTCCAACTCAACTTCCTCATCTGCCACTTTGTATTCACTTTTTTTTTCCACCAAATGCATCCGATGAAGTGAGCTGTAGCTCACGAAAGCTTATGCTCTAATAAATTTGTTAGTCTCTAAGGTGCCACAAGTACTCCTTTTCTTTTTGTGAATACAGACTAACATGGCTGCTACTCTGAAACCTTTGTATTCAGGGTTGACTCCGCTGATTGCTGCCTCCAGTCCTCCCAAAATATCCCTGGGGCTCTTGGTGGTGGGAGTGGGATTGCCACTGAGGATGGCGTGAATCTCCTTGTAGAAGCGGCATATCTTTGGCACTGCATCAGAGTAATGGTTGGCCTTCTGGTATGCCTGCCTCAGCAACTTGATCTTAGCATGGCATTGCTGCGTGTCCCTTTCATGCCCCTTCTCCTCCATGCTATGAACAATCTGCTTCTAGGTATCCAAGTTCCTACAGCTGCGACTACACTGCCTTGTCTTTCCATGGACCCAACAGATCCAGTATATTTCAGGTGGTAGCATGTTTGCTGCAGAAAGCAGCATGGTCAGCTGGGAAGAAGCGATGTGAGCTCTCCACACTGAACAAACAGGAAGTGGAATTGCAAAAATTCCAAGGTTTTAAAGAGGGGGAAGTGCATGCCTGTGTACTTCGCTGCATGGTAGTGGAGTTGAAATTGCTGACCAGAGAGGTCATGATGAGCATTGTGGAACATTTTCCAGAGGCCACTTAGGGCGACATAAACAAGCAAAGTGACTACACTGACACTGCATTGCTCTACCTTGGTCGCAAAATGCTCTATACTTCTTGTCAAGGTAGTTTTATTATGTCAGTGTAGCAGGAGAGTTAAATTGGTGGGAGAAGTATTGTAGTGTGTACACCTCCACTGTTTTGTCAACGAAAACTGACTTTTGTCGACAAAACTGTATAGTGTAGTCTACAGAACTTGTCATCTGGATTGCCACAAACCTTTATTAGATATGTAAATATTCTCTTGGTGTTCCCAATCCAGATGTGGTTCATTGATGAGAAAGCTCTTGAACAAGTGTAAGTGCTTGTAACTACCACTGCAACTTCATAGAGGAAGTGGGCATTTCAAAATGGATGTTGTATCTTCTTTTACATTATATTTGTTTAACTGATTTTTGTGTCACAAGTTCAAATATTAATCAGATGTCTCAGACATGCTTGCAAACCACAGCCAAGACTCCGTTTAGACTAAAGTCCCAAAGGTATTAAGGCAACTTGTAAGATTCTTTTATTATTATTTGTATTATAGTGACACCTTGATGCCTTAACTCAGTTTAGGGTCCCTTTGTGCTAGGTGCTCTTACACATAGTAAGAGGCAGTACCAGCTCTACAGAACCAAACAAGCTCAGTGTGGAAGAAATTTAGTCTTATTGTTCTACTGATGAGCTGAAATACAGAAAGATTAAGTGATTTGCTCAAGGAAGTCGGTAGCAAACCTGAATGTCCTGAATGTCCATCCAGTGTTTTAAACACAAAACCATCTTTTCTGTTTTCGAAGGATAGCAACTTAATAATTACACTTCTGTTTTTTTTATCAACTATTCTCAGAGTTAAAACCTAAGATTCCTATACCTAAAACAAAAGAGGGACATTTTCCCCTATTTTCTTAGTTTTTTTTTTTTTTTACTTTCAGCATTTGACAGCAGTTTGTGTCGATTTCACCATTTTACTACTATAGTTAGTAAAGTCTATTTGTTGTGGGCATTTCACACAGCTTCAAGGGAGAGAAAAATATTCTAAATTGGAAAATGTAATTCTAAAACTACAAAAACTGAGAAACACAGTAAACTTGAAATTTACTAGATTTCAAGTTTACTGTGTTTCTCTATTTTGTTCATCCATACTGTTCATATGGTTTCAATGTCAGCCAGTCTTACTGATATCCATTTTTACTGGCAGGAAATCAGCTATAATTTTTACACAGTTGTATTGTAATACTGTGTTTTGGATCTCAAATATGCTAATTTGCACACACTTTTGTGCCAGTTTTCTTTTTCCTAGCTTTTTGAATATGTTTATACTCATTCACCCTCTCCAGTCTTCTATGAGCAATTCTGGCATGGTTTGCACGTTTTCAAAACCACATGTCACTTGATTTTCTTGGATTTTTCACTTTCATTTGATAAAGCTGTTTTTACTGGAATATGTTTCAGAGTAGCAGCCGTGTTAGTCTGTATTCGCAAAAAGAAAAGGAGTACCCGTGGCACCTTAGAGACTAACAAATTTATTAGAGCATAAGCTTTCGTGAGCTACAGCTCACTTCATCGGATGCATCCGATGGAGTGAGCTGTAGCTCACGAAAGCTTATGCTCTAATAAATTTGTTAGTCTCTAAGGTGCCACGGGTACTCCTTTTCTTTTTACTGGAATATGTTGTCTATTTTTCTTTCTGCCCCTTGAAGATGTCCAAAGGAGCTATGATTGTGGTTTAAGGCAACCTGCCGACAAAAATATGTTAGTACTATAATGAAGGGTGCAACTACTGTACAATGCTGATGCAAGTTAACTTTATTTCAACCCCAACATCATGTAGTGGGTGAATGTGACAGGTTGGATCACAGTAACCCCTTGGGGCTGCCACCTGATGTGCCAACACTACTTCTGTCCTTGCTTTCCTGCCCTGGCAGCTTGGGACTTCAGTGCCCTGGCTGGTTTGAGTCAGACCCTCTAGCCTGCTGCAAACCCAGACCCAGGTCTGAACCACATCCCCGAACAGCTGTAGGCTTAAATTGAATGCAGCTTCAGAAGTGTTCCTGTCTTTAACACTCAGATGCCCAACTCCCAATGGGGTCCAAACCCCAAATAAATCTGTTTTACTCTGTATAAAAGCTTATACAGGGTAAACTCATAAATTGTTCACCTTCTATAACACTGATGGAGAGATATGCACAGCTTTTTGCCCCCCCAACCCACAGGTAATACATACTCTGGGTTAATAAGTAAAAAGTGATTTTATTAAATACAGATTTAAGTGGTTCCAAGTAATAGCAGACAGAACACAGTGAATTACCAAGCAAAATAAAATAGAACACGCAAGTCTATGTCTAATACAGTACGAACACTGAATACAGCTAAAAACCTTACCCTCAGAGGAATTCCAGTAAGCTTACTTTTACAGACTAGTCTCCTTCTAGTCTGAGTCCAGCAATCACACCCCTGTTGTTACTGTCCTTTGTTCCAGTGTCTTTCAGGTATCCTTGGGGGTAGAGAGGCTATCTTTTGAGCCAGCTGAAGACAAAATAGAGGGGATCTCCCAAGAGTTTGAATAGACTTTCTCTTGTGGGTGGATACCCCCTCCTCTCTCCTATGCAAAGTCCAGCTCCAAGATGGAGTTTTGGAGTCACATGGGAAAGTCACATGTCCATGCATTACTCAGTCTTTACAGGCAGCAGCCATTGCCCACATGCTACCTTGAATGTCCTCATGTAGACTTCTTATTTGGATTGGAGCCTCCCAAGATCCATTGTGCGTTAAGTGCTTCTTGATTGGGCGTTTAACTTGCAAATTCTTTTCTAAAGAAGCTGACCAAATGCCTTACTAAGGTTATTTAACAGCAAACAAGTATACAGCCAATATTCATAACTTTGAATACAATAATGACACATGCATACAAATAGGATGAATGGATTCACTAGATCATAACCTTTACAGAGATATGTTACATGGCATATGTAGTATAAAACATATTCCAGTTATGTCATGTATATATTCAGAAGCATAGTTCCATAAAGCCTTATGGGGGCACCGTCACAGTGTATTTCAGAAGTTTTCAATGATAATAAAGGCATATAGTGCTCTGATCCCACGGAAAGATTAAATACATTAATCTTAGTATTGTTTGATAAAATCAATGGCAACTGATATCTAGTTTACACACTGATTTGCTAATTGGTTCAGCTGTTCAGTCAATACAAATAGCCATTCTTATTAGGTTTCCTAATACAATAATTAAAAATTCTTGATGAGCCCTTTCTGCTCACTGTCACCCTGAGGTAAAAAGAAATTGCTTTGATATCAACACATACAGCAAGATCAGTTTCTGGATCCTGATCTCTTACCTTTGTGGAAGACAAATGAGCAGCATCTCTGTTCCTGCAAATACTGGAGGCCCTTCAGTCTTGTCTCTGGGTATGTCTACAAATGCAGTTAAAAACATGCAGCTGGCCCATGCCAGCTGACTGGATCTTGTGGTGCGTGAGCTAAGGAGCTGTTTAACTGCTGTGTAGATGTTTGGGCTGGTGCTGCAGCCTGAGCTCTGGGACCCTCCCACCTTGCAAAGTCTAGGAGCCTGGGCTCCAGCCGAAGTCCAAACATCTGCACTGCAATTAAACAGTCCTGTAACCCGAGTCTTGCAAGTTCAAGTCTGCTGGCACAGGCCAGCCATGGGTTTTTAATTGCGGTATAGACATACCTTCTGGGGTTTGGCCATGCCCTTTCCACCCTTTCACTAGATTCTTTGTCTCTGGAAGTGTAAACAAAATGGCAATTCACTGTGCCTGCTTTATTTATTTTCTTTTAAATCTCTTTCCACTCTCTCCATCTACATGTGTGCTCACACATATTCTTTCCGTTCTCCTTGGGGCCAAAATTTATGGAGGTCTCTTCCCCAACAGGGACCACTCAGCCAAGCACCTTCTGACTGTGTCACACCCCTTATCTGACCATGGAACATGACATGTTCAACCCATAGACCCTCCCTCTGCCAGCAGATAGTCTCCACATCAGCTGAGACACCTCTCTGTAAATCAGATTTCTTCAGCACTTATGGTTTAACAGGGTAGACCATCTTTACCTTCAGGGATACTACAGGGGTAAATACCCTAAGGTGCCTTGTCCAATTTATCCCAAAGGAAAAAACTCCAGACACCTTTCCCATGTACTCAAGTGGGTAACAGTCTCTTGGCAAGAACTCATCTCACGCCTCCGTGTTAAAAAATGGCATAAATGTGGACTCATCCAAACCTCCAGTAGGTGGCTTTTTTGTTCCTTAAAGCAACATCTCTTTCCAAATCAGTGTTCCCTACTTGGAATCTACCTAGAGCACTACAAGCCTTTGTGAGTAAGGTTAAGATTTTGTCACCGGTATTTTTAGTAAAAGTCACAGACAGACCATGGGCAATAAACAGAAATTCACGGAAGCCTGCAACCTGTCTGTGACTTTTACTAAAAATACTCTGGGGGGAGAGGGAGACTAACAGTAGAGCCCCTCTAGGGGCTGACTGCCAGCCGCTGGTCCTGCCCCACGCGCTGTCCCAGCTGCTGCTCCTCCCCCGGTGACTGTCCCAGCCTTGGCCGCTGCTTCTGCCCCAGGAATTGACAGCAGCCAGCTGCTGCTCCAGTCCCGGGGGGCGACTGCTGCTGTCCTGCTGCTGCAACTGGATGGGAGCTGACAGCTGCTCCAGCCCCGCCACTGTAGCATGCTGGTGCCACAGATGTCATGGAGGTCCATTCAAGTCACGGTATCTGTGACAGTATCAGAGTAGCAGCCGTGTTGGTCTGTATTCGCAAAAAGAAAAGGAGTACTTGTGGCACCTTAGAGAGTAACAAATTTATTTGAGCATAAGCTTTCGTGAGCTACAGCTCACTTCATCGGATGCATTTGGTGGAAATCCTTATTCATGATCTATCTGGTTAAACCAAGAATATATAGCTCCCTGTATCTCTTTTCTGGTCACAGTCACATTGGCAAAGAAAGTCTTTGAAATCACTGTTTTTAATAATACTTAGGTCTTATATAGTACATTTTCCAGAAGGACAAGATACGTCTGAATCATTCATAGCCAAGGTTAATTCTTCCTCTTGTACCTCAGAGGAGGAGAAATTCTTCCTTCCTTTAGCCCAAAACTTTGTTTCTTTCAATTTTAACTTCATGGGCCTGAAACCATCCAAATACCACATAGTTAGGATCAAGTGCTGAATCACTTGAGCACATTCAGCTGCAGATAATCAGATTCCAGAAAGGACTGGAGCCCACCCAGTGTGGCACGACAGCCTTGTGGGCAGAGAGGCATCGCTGACCATCCGGCCACCTGTTCATCTACCAACGCTTTTATAAAGCACTTCATCTTGAATTTCATTCCTCTGAGAAAAACATCCTTCAGACATCCACACGGACACACCATCAAAGCCCCGACCAGGGGTATTCTATCTGCTACCCAAGATCCATAAACCTGGAAACCCTAGACGCTCCATCATCTCAGGCATCGGCACTCTTACAGCAGAATTATCTGGCTATTTGGACTCTCTCCTCAGACCCGATGCTACTAGCACTCCTAGCTGTCTTTGAGACAGCACCGACGTCCTGAGGAAACTACAATGCATTGGTGATCTTCCTCAAAACACAATTCTGGCCACCATGGATGTAGAAGCTCTTTACACCAATATTCCACATGAGGATGGACTACAAGCTGTCAAGAACAGTATCCCTGAGGAGGCCACGGCACACCTGATGGCTGAACTTTGTGACTTTGTCCTCAACCACAACCGTTTCAGATTTGGAGACAACTTACACCTTCAAGTCAATGGCACTGCTATGGGTACCCTCATGGCCCCACTATATGCCAATATTTTTATGGCTGACTTAGAACAACGCTTCCTCAGCTCTCGTCCCCTACCGCCCCTCCTCTACTTGCACTACATTGATGACATCTTCATCATATGGACCCACAGGAAAGAGGCCCTTGCAGAATTCCACCTGGATTTCAACATCTTCCACCGCACCATCAACCTCAGCATGGGCCAGTCCACACAAAAGATCCACTTCCTGGACACTACAGTGCAAATAAGTGATGGTCACATAAACACCATTCTATACCAGAAACCTACTGACCACTATACTTACCTACATGCCTCCAGCTTCCATGCAGGACACATCACACAATCCATTGTCTACAGCCATGCCTAAGATACAACCAAATTTGCTCCAATCCCTCAGACAGAGCAAACACCTACAAGATCTTTATCAAGCATTCTTAAAACTACAGTACCCACCTGGGGAAGTGAGGAAACAGATTGACAGAGCAAGATGGTTAGCCAGAAATCACCTAACAGGACAGGCCCATCAAGGAAAATAACAGAACACAACTGGCCATCACGTATAGCCCCTAGCTAAAACCTCTCCAGCAGATTATCAACGATCTACAACCTATCCTGGAAAATGATCCCTCACTCTCACAGATCTTGGGAGGCAGGCCAGTCCTCACTTACAGACAGCCCCCCAACCTGAATCAAATACTCACCAGCAACTACACACCACACCACAGAAACACTAACCCAGGAACCAATCCCTGTAGCAAACCTTGTTGCCTATTCTGTCCCAATATCTACTCTAGCGACACCATCAGAGGACCTAACCACATCAGCCACACCATCAGAGGCACATTCACCTGCACGTCTACTAATGTTATATATGCCATCATGTGCCAGCAATGCTCCTCTGCTATGTACATTGGCCAAACCGGACAGTCCCTACGTAAAAGAATAAATGGACACAAATCAGACATCAGGAATGGTAACATATAAAAGCCATTAGGACATTGAATCTTCAACCTTCCTGGACATTCTATAACTGATTTAAAAGAATATATAAGAATATAAAAGAATATACTTGAAGAAAAAAACTTCAGAAACAGACTTCAAAGAGAAACAGCAGAACTAAAATTAATTTGCAAATTTAACACCATTAATTTGGGCCTGAATAGGGGCTTGGGAGTGCCTGGCTATTACAAAAGCAGCTTTGCCTCTCCTGGAATTGACACCTCCTCATCTACTATTGGGAGTGGACTACATCCACCCTGATCGAATTGGCCCTGTCAGCACTGGTTCTCCACTTGTGAGGTAACTCCCTTCCCTTCATGTGTCAGTATAATAATGCCTGCATCTGTAATTTGGACTCCTTGTTGTTTTTGTGGATACAGACTAACACGGCTACCCCCTGATCCTTCAGAAGGAAAGTGCTCCAACAGTAGTCCCAAAATAGATTAATTCTACCAATTTTAGGGATGGAACAACTTTTTCCTCTGCCTTATTTCTCCTCAGAACTAATTTTTCCATGCTGCTTCCTATCTCCCAGTTTGAGATTGGAAGACAAAAACAGAACCAAAATAGAAAATTTGTTACTTGATTACTTCCTTTCTGGACTGACCTCTCCCCATTCTTTCTCCACCTGAAAAAAATTCTGTCTCTGTGTGTGTGTGTGTGTGTGTGTGTGTGTGTGTGTAGCTTCTTTAGTCTCTTTGTATAAAGATAGCACAGTTAGCGCATAATTTATAAATTATGCTTACTCTACTTATAAGAATTAAGTGTTTCCTTACAACTTTGGAAACATTGATCTCGCACAGGAGCAGAAGAGGGTATAGCCAAGCCCCAGAGCGCTCATGGATGAGTCTGAACTGCTCCAGTAGCTGAGAAGTACAGCTCGTTTGTCTTGGACTAGAGGAGAGGTCAGTCCCAGAAAGAAAATCATGAGGAAACAAATATTCCATTGCATATGTTATCAGTGTACTAATAGCATCAGGGGACAAATTTAGAAAGTTCAATGTCAAAGGTGTGTCACAAATGTTTTTCTTTTCCAAGATCATATCCAGTAGATTTTTATGGTGTCCTGGGGGTACTAATTTTCAGGGTGTCTTGTTTTATAAAGTGTTCTGGTTTGATCTGTATAGGATGATAAAGTGAAGCTCTGTGGATTTTTCCCAGATAAATGGTGGTACATGAGAGACATAATAATATAGACAGAAAAACCCTCTAGGCACCTTATACAATTATAATTCCAAAAAACTCAAGCCTCTGTCAAAACCAGTTAAGGTTGCTAAGTGAGAACAGTGTAGTTATCTATCACATCATTAATAAATCCAAGCACTTGAAGCAGCAAATAAATAGTTACAGTAATCATAAATATAGCGCAGTCCATATAATGAGAACATATTATTTAGTAATAAAGAAATGCATATTCCATCACAGCACAACAAACATGGATCGATGGACTGTTGGCTTCTTTTATATTTTATGTTTTGTTTTTGCACTATCTAAACATTATTTTCGTAAGGATACGCTTAAGTGGGAAAATTTCAGTTGACTTATTTATCTCAAGACAGGATTTTCAGGTAAAGTCCTTAAGTGTTTTTGTTGATCAAAACACTTGTGCAAATCTGCACAATGACTCTTGTGCAAATCTGCCTTATACAATGCATATCTGAAAAGATGCACATTCCTGAAATAGTGAAATTAGCCATGCATGCAAGTGCAGCAGGCCTACTGTCTTACTCTGAATGTGCTAAGATGTGCTAAAAGAAAAACATAGCAAATGGTGTCAAACACTACACTAGAAGCTGTGTCTTTTGGTTTCACAGCTAGTGCCCAGACTACTAGGTCAGAGTGCCTGTACCACCCACTGAACCTCATCGTGTCTTTCTTATCCATTTTAAGAATATGATAATTATGTAGTGGTGATAAAGCTTTGTCGTATCTAACACTTTTTTCTCTATAGATCTCAAAGCACTTTACAAAGGTGAGTATTACCCCCATTTTACAGTTACCCTACGTAACTGAGGGAACTTCGGAGGCAGTGTGCTTAATCAAGTAGGCACTGGACTTAAACTCAGGAGGCTTGGGTTCCATTCCTCACTCTGACACTGGCAACAGGTGTTTTTGGGCAAGTCACTTCCCCTCCCTGGGTCTCAGCTTCCCCATCTGTAAAATGGGATAATGACATGACCTTCTTCATAAGGAGCTTTGAGATCTACAAATAAAAAGCACTATATAACAGCTAGAGTTTTTTTCTTAATGTATCAGAGGCAATGTGGTCTATTACCTTAGTTATCAGGTTTCTGTTCTTAGCTGTGCCATGTATGTCCTATATAACTTTTGTCAAGTCACTTAAACCGCCAGTTTTTCAGTTACTCATCTGAAAGATGGATCCATGCACATTATCTGTAGGACAAGGGGGCACTTTAGTTGGAAATGCAGGAGGAAGAATAATTTTTAACAAATGTTGAGATTTCTTTTCTCTTTTTGAAAACCAGCCCTGGCTAGTTCAGAGGCCAATGATGAAAATATTTTTTCTATGTGTGTGCATGTTTGTTTGTTTGGTTTTTTTACCAGCAGCTTCATTTGACAGAGAACGATGTCTACATGCAGCAATGGTCAAAAAAGCAGACAAAATGTCAGGATGCGTAAGAAATACGGTAGAGAATACTGAAAATATAACAACACCATATGAAATCAGGAGTACACGCTCACTTGGAATTTGTGTTCTGGTAACCCCATCCCAAGAAGGACATAACAGAAATGCAGTGGGGTGCTTGAGGCTATAAAAATGAGTTGGTGCATGGAGAAACTCTCACATGAAGAGTTTTGAATGATTGAAAAAATTCATCTTAGAGGAAAGGAATAAGAAAGTGCACTATATATATATATATATATATATATATATATATATATATATATATATATATATATATATATGTATATATATAATGAATGGTACAGATAATGTAGATAGGAACTTCATTTTACAATTTCATATGATGCAAGGACAAGAACAAGAAGGCATCCAATAAAATTAAAAGATGGCAAAAAGGAAATACTTCATGTAACACTCAGTTAGACAATGGAACTCATTGCCATGGAGGCCAAGAATTTATCAGGATTCAAAAAAGGATTGGACATTTACATGGTTAAAAAAATATTCAAAGTCATGATAATAAATACTTCAAAAAATTTCTATCATCTCTCCTGCTTCAGGGCAGAAGCCAGCCTCTACTGGGGGTTAAGAAGAAACCTTTCTTTTTTGCAAGTTCTTTCATAAGTGTTTTCTTCCACCTTCCACTAAAGCAGCTGCTAAAGACGGGATCCTGAACTAAATGGGCCACTGGCCTGATCAAGTATGGCAATTCTTGTGTTCCTATATAATAAGTTTTTGTACAAAATGTTGTATGTGCTAATACAACAAAGACAAAATGAAGCCCTTTCATCATGTTCAACTTGTTTTTTCTAATTATGTATTCTTCTTTATTTGCAGGAGCGCATCATGGCCTTAGAAACAGTAAGTTTCTCTTGTTCCTTTTCAAACCCAATTCTAGTTCTTAAACAGATTTTCATATAGTCTCAAAAGGAAAAAGGTCCAGGATGTGTGAAAGCAATTTTCCAAACACTAACCCAACTTCCAAGAGGTTTTTGTTTGCCAATTGACAAAAATGAACCAAAGAATAGGTGAAATTATCAACTAGCAGTGTGTTGGCATGAGGTCATTTAATGGACATATGTTGGTAAAGCCTAGCATATTTTAAAGGTCAAAGCTCTATAAATACTAATTAGACAAACATTGCCATTTATTGAATTTGTTTAATTTGCTTAAGTTTAATATAAAGTATATATTAGTATCTCTTTACCAGCAATTTTGCACTTGGACAGATGAAATGAGCAAGTAAACTACAATTAATACTTCTGGGGAAATTCTGCATGCGTGGCCCACAATGATTAATTGGTTGAGAAGCACTGCAGTAGAGAGTTGGTAGAGCTTTGCAACTAAATTCTCCAAAAATTCCATCTGAACAAATATTTTATAGCAATACTCTAATCCAATAAGAAATTGAGTAATGTGTCAGTTTATTCCAGGTAAACCCATGGTAACAGTTTCCATATACCTTGTTGATTGTAAGAATATATTAAAAATACCTTTTTCTCTGCTATGCAGGACAATCATGTTAATCAATAGCAACATTTGTGTTTGCCATGGCACTTCCTCCTCCTTCTAAGAAAAATAACCAGATAAACACATCCTCTACTGCATCCGGGCTAGAGGTCTTTTCTTCTGTGCTGGGTGCCATATGAGACAAATCTCTTGATTATTCACTGTCCCTAATTTAAAAAAAATATATCTTTCAAATGTCATTTAAAAAACAAGCAGTAAATGTGTCAAATAATAAATTTCCTAACATCAGCCATTATATTTTGTTCATTCATAAAATATCTGCATGCTAAAATGTACTGTTGCATACAAAATAGTGTAGATCAAACGATTTAGTCCTTTCTTAAACAAAGCTATCATTAAAAAGCTATAGGATTTGGCCCTATGTTACCTTAACACGATCAGTCTGACTTAAATGAAAGACCAGAAAATTCTATTTGAGATTAACTCTTCCTTAGTTTACCCCATTGGGCCAATGTATTACATCTCCTTTGATGTCTATTATAGCTTGCTATTCTCATGCTCATCAACAGAAAACACGGAAGTTGAGGAAAAAGTTACTCTGAATTCTTGGCTCTTGTTAGCTTGGTTCAGACACCTAGGAATGGTTTCTTCTCTCCTTTTCAGTAGTGTAAATCTAGAGTAACTCTGTAGATTTATGCCAGTATCATTGACTGGTCCTGAATGTTATGAAATGGTTTTATATATGGACTTCTTTTTTCAGTATTAGTGTTTTTTGTTTTAAACTATATTGTATGTGCATGAAAGTTAAGGCTTTAAGCATCAGTAAGGCAAATTTCTCCTTGAGGCCTTGAACAGACTCAGAAACTCAAGAGATGCTCTACTCTTCTTTTCCATTAGGAGGACCAGAGTGGAGTCAATTCTCTGTTCAATCTCCCCTTCCAGCAGTAACACTGAAAGAGAGACAAGGATCACAGTGCATCAGAGAAGGGTCTTGTGACCATCTCCGACCCCTGAAATTTAGAGGGGCCCGCAATATTTTCAAATCTCGGGGTGTCATATAGTACTAGGCAGTTCACTCTCATGCCTGTTTCTTGGCTGTCGTTCTATGTGTCTTTGAGCATTTAGGAACTCTTTAATCTAAGAGTTAATAGTCCCCTCCCTTTTTGGTGTGCTACTGTAGTGTCTTGCCAGAACTGCTCTCACATCAAAGGGTTTGGAGTGCTTCTGGCAGTCTTTTGATGTTAGAAAAATGACGAGAGAAGGGAACTCAAAGCTCTTCCACCCTGCCTGCCTTACCCCTTCCTTTCCTTTCATCAACTAGCTAGCATGCCACTTCCTCTAGCCAGTGGTATGACCCTTGCACAAGATTCCCTGCTTCCTTCCTTTCTCCCCAAACCCAAGACCTTTGGTTGGCAGCTACTGAAGCTACCACTGCCAGAAGCATTCCCAGTTACGTTTCCCTGCAGTTTGGGCTCCCACCTGCCTCTTTCCTCCAGGTCCTTACCTTCCTCCTCAGCTACTTATTTACTTTTGTACTCTTTACTTATGTCTGCTTCTCTCATATAGGCTACTGCTCTTGCCCAAATCCCCTTCTGGTTCTCTAGCCTCTTCTATGGCTCTTCTCTTGTCCTTCAGTTCGCTACTAACCTAGCCCCCTCAATAGTTTCCCCCACCCTGTTTTGCAGTTCCTCCTCCTTTTATTGCTCAATGACACACATTTGCCTCCAGCACCTTCCAATGACCCTTTGTCCAAGCTATCTCTTATTTCCTGTTCCTTACCCCATTGCTGCATTTTAAAAAAATAGGATTGAAAAGGTTACCATAATAGATTTATAAGGATACTTTAAACAGTACTCATCTATAGTATCTAGTTTACATACATAGACTCTGCAAAATAAAACTTTTGTATTCAAAGTTTGTCTCCCAACTCTACTTCCCTTAAACGTTGCACATCATCATAAAATTCTATACAAATTTGTACTCCTTATTCTGGAGTAGCGTATTGCTAGTTTTCTGTTCTTAAAATATAGATCCATTTTTGTATTTTAAAATAATGTGAAATAATCAGCTAATATTTTAATGGAAAAAATGAATATGCTTGTGGTGAGACCTTGAAGGCCAAATATGTGACCCAGCATAATCTGAGAAAAGTAGTGTTTTACCTTGCATGTAATAAAAAATGCTTGAAGACAGTGGCACTAGAAGGCATTCTATAGAATCATATAAATGTACAGCTGGAAGAGCCCTCAAGAGGTCATCTAATCCAGTCCCCGATACTGAGGCAAGACCAAGTATACCTGGTCTAACCTGTTCTTAAGATCCATCAATGACAGGGATTCCACAGCCTCTCTTGGAAGCCTGTTCCAGTGCTTAACTATCCTTACAGTTAGAAAGCTTTTTGTAATACCTACCCTAAACCTCCCTTGCTTCAAGTTAAGCTCATTTTTCAACCAATTATGTATCCATCATATAGTAATTTTATCTAGACCACATTTCCCTAGTTTGTTGAGGAGAACATCAATTGGGACTGTGTCAAAAACCTTACAAAAATCAAGATATCATCTCTACAGCTTTCCCCCATCCACTAGGCCAATACACTATTAAAGAAGAAAATTAGGTTGGTATGGCATGAGTTCTTCGAGACAAATCCATGTTGGCTATTACTTATCCTCTTATCTTCTAGGTGGTTATGTTGACTGATTGTTAATCAGTTGATCTGGTATCTTTTCAGGTATTGAAGTTAGGCTGACTGGTCTATAATTCCATAGGTTCTCTTTGTGACCCTTTTAAAAGGTAGACACTGTGGTTGCCCTCCTTCGAGTGATTGCACATGTGCATTCTACTCTTGGTGTGCGCGCCCCCATGCACAGTCACCAGAAATTTTTCCCTTAGTGATACCCATCGGGGTGGTTTGAGTGCCCTCTGCTGCCGCTGGGATCGGTATAAAGGTTCTTTCTTTCTAAGTTCCTTCTTACTGGCTCTGATGGTCACTGGGACTGCTCTCGTAGCTTCTGCAAGTACTCTCAGTGGACTGGTTTCAGAGTCGTAGCTGTGTTAGTCTGTATCAGCAAAAAGAACAAGGAGAACATGTGGTACCTTAGAGACTAACAAATTTATTTGAGCATAAGCTTTTGTGGGCTAAAACCCATTTCATTGGATGCATGCAGTGGAAAATACAGTAGGAAGATATATATACACACAGAGAGAACATGAAACAATGGGTGTTGCCATACACACTATAATGAGAGTGATCAATTAAGGTGAGCTATTATGAGCAGGAGAAAAAAACTTTTTGTAGTGATAATCAGGATGGCCCATTTCCAGCAGTTGACAAGAAGGTGAGAGTAGCAGTGGCGGGGGGGGGAGCGGAATAAGCATGGGAAAATAGTTTTACTTTGTGTAATGACCCATCCACTCCCAGTCTTTATTCAAGCCTAAGTTAATGGTGTTCGGTTTGCAAATTAATTCCACTTCAGCAGTCTCTTGTTGGAGTGTGTTTCTGAAGTTTTTTTGTTGTAATATTGTGACTTTTAGGTCTGTAATCGAGTGACCAGGGAGACTGAAGTGTTTTCCGACTGGTTTTTGAATGTTATAATTCTTCACGTTTGATTTGTGTCCATTTATTCTTTTACGTAGAGACTGTCCGGTTTGGCCAATGTACATGGCAGAGGGGCATTGCTGGCACACGATGGCATATATCACATATAAATGTCTACCAATGTGGTCACTCGATTACAGACCTAAAAGTCACAATATTACAACAACAAAACTTCAAAAACAGACTCCCACGAGAGACTGCTGAAGTGGAATTAATTTGCAAACTGGACACCATTAACTTAGGCTTGAATAAAGACTGGGAGTGGATGGGTCATTACACAAAGTAAAACTATTTTCCCATGCTTATTTCCCCCCCTTGTCAACTGCTGGAAATGGGCCATCCTGATTATCACTACAAAAGGTTTTTTTTTCTCCTGTTGATAATATCTCACTTTAATTGATCACTCTTTTTAGAGTGTGTATGGCAACACCCATTTTTTCATGTTCTCTCTGTGTTATATATCTTCCTACTGTATTTTCCCACACATGCATCCGATGAAGTGGGTTTAGCCCACAAAAACTTATGCTCAAATAAATTTGTTAGTCTCGAAGGTGCCACAAGTACTCCTCGTTCTCAGTGGACTGTATTCATTTGTAATTTATTTTGAATAATTCAGTGTAAGTAAGTTTATTAGTGTTTAGTTAGCTAGGTTTTTACTTCATCTGATGGTTTCATTTGGTTCCGAGTGCCAAGGGATGCCTCTGTCATCGGGCTTCAAGCCCTACATTTCCTGCAGTGAGGCTATGGCTGTGAGTATCTGTGCTCAAGTTGCTTTAAACGCCTCGGGGAAGCTCAGATCAGAGAGCATTGTCAAATATTCAGGCACTTTAAGCCCCGCATGAGGAAAGATTGTGAAGCCAGGCTAAAGTTTCTACTCATAGAGTGTTCCTCAGACCTCTATCTGAGCCAGGTCGATCAGACTCAGCACTGGGTGTCTCGGCCTCAGTAAGGACTGTGCCTCCTACCATACCTGAGTCCTGTCACCATTCACCATCCCCAGTTCCCAAGAAGAGGCATAAGAAGCAGAGTGCAGAAAGGGGGAGATCCCGGCACCAAAGACTGCTAGTTACGGGCTTAAGAGTAGTCTAAGTCTAATCACACTCATGCTTCAGTACTGCAGAAGAAAGCACCGTTGACCCCAACATGTAGGAAAGTACCATTGACTGAGTAGTCAGAAGAAGCACCTTCCACATCTGTGGTACTGCACCGTACCAACCCAATCTCAGTACCAACCATGCCAGAGGTATTTGCAACTGCTAGGGACATCCTGACCTTAGTGTTGATGCTCTTGGTGCTGGAGGGCATGGGAGAACCAACAAGATTGTTACAGCTCTCAGTACCATGTCAGTCTCATGTACTCCGGATAGCTCATTCTTTGGTACTGTCAAAGGGAAAACCCATGATGCTTACTTCTCTGCAGGCTTCTCCACATAGGCATCATCTGGAATTGTGCCTCCTTGGTGAACAGAAGGAGAGTTATCTTCTTCTGAACAGGAGGTTGGGTCCTACATTTCCCATGCTCAGAGCTGCTCTTGCTAACCCACCTCCAGTTGTTTCCACCCTTCCACAGATCCTGTCACAGAAATGCCATAGAGTGGTTGGCCAGGAGGTCACTGGTACCTGTCCCATAGCCTTTTGGAAATCCCTCTTTCCCCGTTTCCAGATCCGATTCCAGGCTCTTCTATTTGTTTGCCCTGGAGAGGAGTGCGGCTCTTACTCACCTTACAGCATCCGTTCCTGATTCTCGTACCAACCTCGTATCGGACATCAAGAGCTGGCTCATCAGGACCTGGAAGATCAAGAAATGAAAGAAGAGCATCTTCAGCCAGTTCTGGCCTCCTCTTCCTCTTCCCCTTCCCTTGATGAGGTAGTCTCAGAAGGGGTCATGTCACCTCCCCCAGATGACTATAAGGCACACCAAGAATAGTTAAAAATGGTTGCCTTAAGTTTGGGCCAAATGCAAGTATTGTGCACCTGCCCAAGGTTATTAGTTCTTTTACTCCCATCCTGCCCCCTGGGGTTCCTGGCAGTTTTGGGTACTAATGATAGAAAAAGGCAGGGGCATCAAGGCACAACCCCAAAATCAAAAGACTCAAAAAAGCTAAACCAGTTTGATAGGAACATTTATTCTACCTGGGGGGTTGCAACTCAGGGTTGCAAACCAGCATGCACTTTGGGGCAGGTATGACTTTAACATATGGGACTCTGTGCTAAAATTTAAAGAAACTGTCAGCAGATGGTAGGCAGGAGTTCTCCTCACTAGTGAGTGAGGGAAGCTCGGTGGCGAGGGCCTCGATGCAAGCTGTTCTGGATGTGGCTGACTTGGCTGCCAGGTCTGTGGCCATTCATAGGAGTTCTGGTTACAGTTCTCTGGCCTCCCGCAGGAGGTCCAACAGACTGTGCAGAATCTGTCCTTTGAGGGATCCTCCTCCTTTTTGGAGCAGACTGACCCTAAGCTCTGTGGGTTAAAGAACTCAAGGGAAACCTTAAAGTCCCTTGGGTTGTACACCCCAGCCCCTTCCAGGAATCACTTCAGGCCCCCGTAATCCCTCCAGTATTCTGCTCCAGTTGTCCAACAGGACCTGCAGAGGAAACTGAGTAGAGGTGATTGGCGTAGGCTTCATCCTCCTTCTACCTCCATATTAATGCCTGTTCTACCTAGACATCTAAGGAGTTCTAAGCAGGCATTTTGATGGGATGCTTGAGGATGTCATACCAGTTCCCAGGATGCCAAACCCCATTTTCCTTTATTTGCAAACTGCCTTTCCCATTTCCTCAGTCCTTGGTCCTGTATCACCATAGACCTTTGGGTGCTGAGCACTGTAGAAGTGGGATACATTATCTGGTTTATTCCTACACTTTATTCCCACCCTCCCTCCCTGTCCCTCTTCAGGACCCCCTTTCATGAAGAACTTCTGGTTTCAGACATTCAATCTCTCCTTCCGGTGGGAGCCATAGAGGTGGTTTAACAGAATTTAAGAGGGAAGAGTTTCTACTCCCAGTATTCCTAATCCCAGAAGTAAAGGGAGGCCTCAGACATATCCTAGACCTGTGTTAGCTCAACAACTATCTGAAAAAGATGAAGTTTTGCATGGTCACCCTGATATCCATCATTCCCTCTCTGGATCCAGGGTATGTCAACCTTGATTTTAGAGATGCTTACTTTCATGTGTCAATACATGAAGGACACAAAAAGTTCCTCAGGTTTCTAGTGAAGCATTCACATTACCAGATCACGGTGATTCTGTTTGGCCTCTCTGCAGCATCTCAGGTGTTCACACAATGCATGGCTGTGTAACAGCATTCTTGAGGACACTAGCAGCGCAGGTCTACCCTTATCTGGACAACTGGCTAATCATGGACTGGTCCAAGTAATATCCAGTGTTGTACTCATTTTACTCAACGTTCAGGGTCCTAGGCCTATTGATCAATGCAGACAAGTCTACCCTTTGCCCGTTACAGAGGATAGAGTTTATAGGGGCAGTGTTGGACTCTACCCAGGTCAGGGCATTTCTCCCAGAGTCAAGGTTCCAATCTGTCTGATCGTTAGTGACTCACCTCAAGTTTCATCCAATCACAACAGCCCAAAACCATATGAGGTTCCTAGGGCACATTTTTTCATGTCCATATGTAATACAACATGTGAGACTGCACCTCAGATCCCCCAGGGTACTAGCAAGCCATCTTCGTCTGGACACTGTGCTCACAGTACCTTCTTAAGTTCTGGTTTCACTGAATTGGTGGTTAGATCCTCTCAATGATTCTGTGGGCGTTCCCTTCATCTGTCCTTAACCGTAAATTTCTCTGGTCTCAGACACATTGCTTTAGGCTTGGGGCTCACCTGGGACCCCTCTGAATTCAGGGTCTTTGGTCCTTGCAGGAGCTCTCTCTTCATATCAGTGTCCAAGAGCTACGGGTGATTCATCTTGCCTGTGAGTCTTTTCTACCTCATGTCAGAGGGAGAAACCTGTTTGTTCTTACAAACAGCACTGCAGCTATGTTTTTTCTCAACAGAGAGGGAAGAGCTCGCTCATCACTCCTTTGTCAGGAAGTGGTCCACCTATGGGACTTTTGCTAGCCCATTCAATCAACATGAAGGCCTCTTATCTTTCAGGGGTTCAGAAAAAGCTATCAGACTCCCTGAGTAGGTCATTTTCAAGTCACCACGAGTGGTCTCTTTGTCCGGATGTAGCCAGATGCATTTTCCAGTGGGGGAGGGAGGGGGAATTCCTCAAATAGACCTATTTCCAAACAAGTTCAACAGAAAATGTCACCAGTTCTGCTCTCTGCATGGCCACAGTCTGGGCTCAATCACTGATGCCTTCCTGCTACCCTAGGCAGAAAAGCTTTGCTACAATTTCCACCAATTCCACTCAAACACCGAGTACTACTGAAAATCAAGCGGGATCACACCCAGGTTATGTTAATAGCCCCAGCGTGACCCTGCCAACACTGGTTCTCCATGATACTGGACTCCTTAGTGACATCTCCAATTTCAATACCATTGCACCTGGCTCTCATCTCCCAAATCCACGGTTGGCTGCTCCACCCAAACCTGCAGTCCCTTTATCTAATGGCTTGGAAACTCTGCGGCTAAATCCCAGAAAACAAGCTTGCTTGGAGCAAGTTTGCCAAGTCTTATTAAGTAGCAGAAAGCCTTCCACCGGGGCCGCCTACCTGTCAAAATAGAAGCGGTTCTCAGTCTGGGTCTGTCAAACCAGAGTCTCACCAATCCATTCATCCATCCAACACCTACTTAACTATGTGCTGCACCTGAAACAGCAAGGCTTAGCAATTTCCCCTGGCAGCAATATCAGCTTTCCACTGTTGTGTGGATAACTGTTCTGTTTTTCTAATGACATGACAATCAGATACCTTAAAGGCCCGGAAAGGTTTTATCCTCAATTAAGGGAGCCTGTTTCCCTTTGGGACGTGAACTTGGTCTTGTTTAAACTGATGGGATGACCATTTGAGCCTTTAGCAATGTGCTCCTTACTACACATTTCCTGGAAAGTGATTTTCCTAATTGCCATAATTTCTTCCACAAGGGTCACTGAACTGTGCACCCTCACATCTGAACCACTGTGTACAGTCTTCTTTAAAGATAAGGTTTACTTACACCTTCATCCAAGTTTTCTCTCAAGTGGTTTCAAATTTTCATAACAATCAATTAATTTACTTTTCTGTTTTCCACCCGAAACCACACGCAAATAGGGAGAAGCAATGGCTACACACACTGGGCGTTAGATGAGCACTCGCGTTCTACTTAGACAGGACCAAACCATTTCCACAATCCATCCAACTGTTCATTGCAATAGCATACAGAATGAAAGATCTTCTAATCTTCTCACAAAGAATTTTGTCTTAGATAACTTACTGCATCTGCGCTTATTATGATTTGGCAGGCATTTCACCACCTGTCAAATTGACTGCTCACTCCACAAGATCATAAGCATCCTCAACAACGTTTCTAGCTCAGATTCCTATCTAGGACATTTGAAAAGCAGCAACCTGGTTATCAGTGCATATTTTCTTCTCCCAGTATGCCGTCACCCATTATTCTAGAGATGATGCCAAATTTGGTCAAACTGTTCTACAGACTGTTTGTACATGAACTCTGATCCCTCTGCCTATACTAGTGCTTGGGAGTCACCAAGGGTGGAATACACATGTGCAATCATTCAAAGAAGAAAAATAGTGACTAATCTTTCTTAACTGTTGTTCTTCGAGATGTGTTGTTCATGTCCATTCCATGAGCTACCCTTGTACCCCTTTACATTGGAGTTTCTGGAAAGAAGGAACTGATGGGCTCTTTATACCAATGCCAGCAGCATGCTGCAGCAGAGGACGCTCAAGCCCCCAGTGGGTACCACTGAGGGGAAAACTTCCGGCAACTGTGAATGGTGCATACACACACCAAGAATGGAATGTACATGTGCAACAACACTTACGAAAAACAACACTTATGAAACGTTAGTAGCCACTTTTTCTCTAGTCCTCTGGGACCACCCCCATTCTTCATGAGTTCTTGACATTCATTGCTAAGCATTCTGCGATTGCTTCAGCTAGTTCCTTAAATACCCGAGGATGAATTTCATCAGGTCCTGTTGATTTAAACACTTCTAACTTATATACATATTCTTTAATCTTTTCTGTTTCTGTTCTGGGTTGTGTTCCTTGACCCTAGATGATGATAATAATTGTGTTAAGTATCTGGTCACAGTTAACCTTTTTAACGAAGAGTGAAATAAAATAGATGTTAAACACCTCAGCCTTCCTGATGTTATCAATTATTAGCTCTCTTTCCCTGCTAAGCAGTGGACCTAAAGTTTCTTTCATCTTTCTCTTGCTCCTAATGTATTTATAGTACTTTATTGCCTTTTATTTCTTTTGCTAGGTGCCTTAACCTTTCCGATTTTGACCCTATATGGTTGTGCTATTCTTTTGTACTCCTCCTTAGCTGTTTCTCCATGTCTCCACTTTTAGTAGGATTCCTTTTTAATTTTCAGGTCAGTAAAGAGTTCCTCAAGGAGCCATACTGGCCTCTCACTTCTCTTCCTATCTTTCCTTAACATCAAGACTGGTTGCTTTTGTGCCATTAATATTCTCTGCCTAAGTAACTGCCAACTCTCCTGAACTCCTTTTTTCCTTAGATTTTCTTCCCAAGGCATCTAACTTACCAGTTCTCTGAGTTTGCTGAATTCTGCTTTTTTTGAAGTCCGTTGTCCTTTTTCTGCTTTGCTCATTCCTTCCTTTTCTTAGAACCATTACATTTACTATTTTATGATCATTTTCACCCAAATTTTCTTCATCTTATAGAGTCGCAACCAAGTCTTCCCTCTTAGTCAGAATCAAGTCTAAAATGGCAGCCTCCCCGGTTACTTTCCCCATCTTCTGAAACAAGATGTCACCAATACATTCCAAGAACTTATTTGGATATAGTGTGTTTTGCTGTATTACTTTTCCAGCAGATGTCTGGATAGTTAAAGACCCCCATTACTACCAGGTCTTATGTTTTGGATAATTCTCTTATTTAATATAGAAGTACCTCATCCACCTGCTCCCCCTAATTTGGTGGTCTATAGTGAACCCCTACCATGATGTTACCCCAGTTTTTCCTTCACCAGAGACTTTCAGCTGCTCTGCCTCTCACTTTCTCCTGGACCTCAGAACAAGTATATATATTCATGATGCATAATTCAACATTTCCTTTCTTTTTATCCTACCTGTTCTTCCTGAAGAATCTATAACCCTCTATACTAATATTCCAGTCATAAGATTTATCCCGCCATGTCTCTGTGATGCCAATTAAGTCATAATTTAGTTTATGTATTAATACTTCCAGTTTTCCTGTTTATTCCCAATACACCTTGCATTTGTTTATAGACACCTAAGATGTTGAGCAGATTACTCCACTGTTTTCCTCTTGTTGTTCCTATGACCCAATTGTAACTTTTCATTCTCTCTCTCTCTTTCTTTCTCTCACTCACACTCACACACACCTAGTCCTCCGTTAAGGTCCACGTTTTTTATACATACCTATGGGCTTTTGTCAGCTTTGAACCCCTTGCTGAACTTCTTATGGAAAAGACATTACTAATGAAGGTAGATCTGCCCGAAGAAGGGTTAAGCTTTATTAAATCAGTCAGTGTTTGGAGATCAGAATGACAGCTTCATATTTGGTTGCTGATAAGTAGTTATCCGGTTTGTCTAACTGCCTGGCTTGATAATGTGCTTTATAGTCTGGCTCAGAATGCTATCAGTACATAGTGCATTCTCCAAGTAAGAAACTGTCCTTTGATTTTGTGAAGATAATGTGAGCTTGTTCTGCAGAGTGTAAGGGATTGAACCCTGCTGCAAGATTTTAATATACAAAAATGTTCTTGGTTTCCTTCCAGGGAGAGTGGAAATCTACAAATCTCCAATGTCAGGGGCTATAATTTTTTTCTAGATATCATCTTTCATTTCTCAGAGACCAAGCACAAGTGCTGATATACAATGATCCTCAGTGAGGCAATTTTTTGGGCATGGCACATACTATAGAACTGCTTAAAGGGGATGCTTTGTATTCAGTCCATAGGATTTTCTTCAGGAATATTACTTTCTCTGTATGTGAAATGTTTTTCTGCATATTTCCATACACAGTAGTAAAATATGCCAATAAATTTTGTAAATAGGCCATTCATATGTTTTTGTAAGCATTTTATTTTAAGTAACCACCCCCATAAAGAGGTTTTGTCAAAGTTTAAAAAAACACAGTTTTAATGTAATCTAATAATAAAGGAAGTTTCTAATGTGTTGATAATTTTCACTGTAGTATCCCATACATTAAGATTAACTCTTTACAATCAATTCCATAACCCTAAGGAGTACACAAATACCAACTGCATTAAATGGTGAAACTGCAGACACTTTTCATGCTACCTAGTGGTTAAGATGGAAGAAACTTTGAGTCGGGACTCCTGAGTTCTCCTCCTAGCTCTGCCCCTGATTTGCTGTGTAACCTTGGGTTAATCACATAGCTGCTCTGTGTTTCAGTTTCCATTATCCTTAAATTGTGGGTAATGATGCTTTCCTCCCTCTCTATGAGAGTCAGTTAATTAATGCTTATAATGCTCTTTGTGAGCCGCTGTGAAATTATTTTAGAGTACAAAATGTTAATTTAAATCATAAGTGAAAGATTTCAGCCTGTAACAACCCAGAAAAATTGATTGTCCCTCATGATTGGAAATCCTTGTTAAACCTGTAGTATGTGTATTGAGTCAGGCTCTTTCCACACATGCTTTCAAATAATTATTTCCAAAAGTATTTTCATTGACTGCAGTGGGCATTGGATCAGATCTTAGTAAATTATGTTAAACTGAGTTTCCCAAATGTGTGGTCCATGGACCACTAGTGGGTCCACAGAGCACTAGCTAGTGAATTATAGAGAACTGGTTGGCTAATACAGTGCTGCCGCCTCCTCAAGTCCAACTGCTAGGTTGCGTTAAAACAGATCAAAATGCCTGAAATACATTCATAATATTACTTTTTCCATGTAAACAATTCCTGTCGTTACCACAGGGATGTTACGTGATCATGAATGTGAGGGGAGGTGGTCCATGCAATTGCAAATAGGAGGAGAAGTGTCCGTGAGACAATATCTTAATTACAATGTGGTCTACCCCATGCTAAACATCTGGTGTCTAGATTGAAAGTTCATTTTTTTGGCATGTCCAGTTATTTTTTATTCAGATCCCCATGTTAACAAAGATCCATTGTTTTTAATGTGTATGAATACAGTTTTTGCGTAACAAAAATTCCAAGTCATTTAAGCATCAGTGAAAACAATCCATTGTGACAAATGCCAGTTGAACTCATACATTGTGTAACTTTATAAGTTTCTATGGAGAGTTGTTTATCTTCACTTTCTTGCTCTTTCTTTCACCCATTTTAAAGGTAATCTGCACTTTTCAAAATTAATTGTACTATTTTGTGCCTAAATGCACAATTAAGATGAGCAAGAGGGGCAATTAAAGTGTAGTGAACTATATTTTATTTTCATCGTGGGCTCCTCCTAAACTCATGGGTCACTGGGTCATAGCATGTCTCAGCTACCATGGAACTTGTCTGATGCATGAGCTAGCCTATAAGCAGTCAGGTACATTAAATGTAATTTTTTACATTGTGTGGTGTATTTTTTGCAAAATCCCGTCTTTCCTATCCCCATTGTTAATTAGACTCTTTGTGATCTGAAGCAATGAGAAAGCTCATATATATAGTAAAACACCATTTACCTGGCATATTTTATACTGGGTCTATCATCCAGACAAGTTCCATAGTGGATCTGAGATATCATCATCCTAGTACTAGTTTAGGTGTTGGATCTGGCACTGTTCAATTTTAGGGGTCTTTAAATAGAAAGAAAAAGAGACCTTCAAAATCACACGTGTTTTAGGTGCATTTTGCTATTCGGGTATTCAACATGCAACTTTACACTTAGTTCATTTTAAAAAAAAAATTCTTGTGGGTCACCTTTTACATTATGTCTTCCAGATGAGTTGTAAGTAACTGCCTGCTGAAATGCATGGTGTCACTTAAAATTATGCATACATTTAATTTTTTTATGGATAATCTTTGGGGATTAACTAACTGGTACTTAAATCATCGCTAATTTTTTTTTAAAAAAACTCTCATTCTACTGATTGGTCATTTGTTTTATCTATCTCAGGAAAGAAAGCAACACTATACATGACAGTCAGTAAAATTTTATTGTGTGTGTATTCAGTGTATTAGTTATTAAACCAAACTTTAGGTGGAATATATACAAACCTGATTTGATTTATTTTTGTGTTTATCACTGTGGCTTTGAGACTAAAAATAAAAGAGTGTCTGATTTTGATTTAGATCTGTCCCTGGGGATAGCACACAGCTGCCTATCACCGAGGATACATCAGTATAGGAGGATTAACTGTTCACATGCACTTTAAACATCAAAGTGTTTATATGAAGTCATGGAAAATGAGTAATTCGTTTTATCATTCTCTGTCTGAACATAATGCCTCTTAAAAAATAAATAAACTTTTATTTTAAAAACAAACGATTAATATCATTAACTGAATGGAACAGTATGCTTTTAAGTAAATTAACATGGATGCTGCTTCTATCAGTACAATTGGAGTTCTTTCCACTTATCAGTACCATCAGTGCACTGTATCAGTACCCTCTGTTCCCTGCTAAATAATGAGCAGACAGACATGATTGCTCTCTTCAGGATTACTTGTATGCATTATGGCACATAGTTTGCTGATTTCTGGAAAATAATTAGCAGCACTTAATTGCCCTCTGTGTCAGGTGTTTCCACCATTCTTTTTAGCATTTTGTTCTGTGTCGCTAAACTCTTTTAATAGAGAAGAGTGTAGTCATTAATGATATAAATGCAGCACTTGATCCATATTATTGAGGTTACTGTGCATATTATTAAACCATTGTTGCACCACTTCTATGGGTCAGCTAAAAGCTTAGCCTTCTTTTCTTCTTTCTCTCCCTCTCTTTGACTGGTTCTTTGTGCTGCCTCCCTCTTTATTGCAGTTCTCCTCCCTCTCTTTGGTTTGTTTATTTTGCCCTTTCCATTCCCCCACCCGCAAAATGTCTTCCTAGGGTCTTGTGGGACAGATGTTATGTGCCTTCTGTGCCTCAAAATGAGATACATTTGGGAGTATACAAGTTATCCTATGCAACTCAGATCAT
The DNA here is from genome assembly GCF_009764565.3 of Dermochelys coriacea. Classification (NCBI taxonomy): domain Eukaryota; kingdom Metazoa; phylum Chordata; order Testudines; family Dermochelyidae; genus Dermochelys; species Dermochelys coriacea. The sequence goes on along the minus strand of NC_050073.1, from coordinate 90,231,746 downwards.
AAATTACTCTGTGGAGTTTGAACTTCTTTTTAAATTAACATATATAAATTGAATGCTGTCTTGAGGGCTTTTCTCAGCATTAGGGCTGGATTAAGGCATAGGTACTCTAGGCACATGCTAAGAGTTTCAGCTCCTGGCATCACATGATAAAATGAGAATCTGAGTTTTCATTATTTTTAAAAGTATGAAACCGTTGTGGATGCAAAGTAAAGCTTTAAAACATGAAAAGAGTATAACTGCTGCCTGCCTGAGTCTGCAGACAGTCTGAAACATGAGATCCAAGACGTGTGAACTGCCCTTTCTGAAACTTGCTGCCACTCCAAAGAGGTGCAGGATAATATCATAGGCCTGATGTTAAGGGGGCCCCATGTGAGCTGTGCCTAGGGCCCCCAGTGAGCTTTAATTCAGCCCCACATGAAAGTTAAATCTCAAATGAAAGCTGCTTTGCTGTTTGGAAGTCTAGTACTTCAGGAAGATAAAGAAGTTAACGTATACAATAAACTAAAGCTTTTAAAGTTTGATTTGGCTTGTAAACCAGGAAAACAAAAGATGTTTCATTTTGTTAGGTGTTTTTGTTCAAAGTCAGTAGCTTTACAGTCCTTTTCATGTGATGGGATGTTCTGAAAGGTATTGTTCCTCTAAGGGCTTGTCTACACTAGCAAGTTTCTGTGCAGTAAAGCAGCTTTTTGCTCTCAAACTGCAGACATGTACACATTGCCAAACCACTCTGTGTGCAGAAACTCCTCAGTTGCAGCGCTGCAAAAAAACCCACCTCGATGAGAGTCATAAGGCTATTTGTGTAGAGGCTCCAGCACTCTGTTGCCAGTATAGACACTAGATTGCTTTCTGCACTGTAATTGGCTTCCGGAGCTGTCCCATAATGCTCCAAGTGACCACTCTGCTCATTGTTTTGAACTTATCTGCCCTGGAGACATGCACCTCTCCCCTTTCAAAGCACTGTTTCTGACAACTGTTGGGTGCTGTGTTGATCTGCTCCCGAACACAAAGCAAACCATTAATGTGGAATGCTTGTGCTGTTGAACACAAGTGTGTGTGTGTGTGTGTGTGTGTGTGAGAGAGAGAGAGAGAGAGAGAGAGAGAGAGAGAGAGAGGTGGGGGCAGATGTCTGGGTTTCCCCCTCCTCCTACTTCAGGACTGGTTGCTTCCTGCCGCTATCTGAACTTACAGCATACTGACACACTCTTTGTCCCCCAAAACACACTGTCTTTCTCCCCCTCCCTCCATACACACACACACTCCCTGTCACACACTGACACACACACACACACACACTTCAATTGAAAAGCAGCTGACAATGTAGTAGGATGCCCAAGGAACAATAAGATTGAAAACCTGCATCATGTGACACTATGCCTGCCCCATGAGGCATTGCAAACCCTTCCCAAAGCACCCTATGGCCAGTTGCACAGTGGGATAGCTACCACAGTGTACTGCTGTGTCTGCCGTTGCAAGAGCTGCTTATCTGGATGCGCTCCAGCATCACAAGGAGCACAATGTGGACATGTAACAGCAGTTTAATTACATAATTTTAATAAAAGTGGTATAACTTGTGGTGCAGAAACTTGCCAGTGTAGACATACCCTAGGATGACTGCTGAGCAGTAGGGGCTGATGTTTTGTTTCACACATAGTTAACTTTTCCATTCATGAAAGCTGCCAGATAGATAGCTGGTGAGAATCTAGAAAAGGAGTACTTGTGGCACCTTAGAGACTAACAAATTTATTAGAGCATAAGCTTTCGTGAGCTACAGCTCACTTCTTCGGATGCATTTGGTGGAAAAAACAGAGGAGAGATTTATATACACACACACAGAGAACATGAAACAATGGGTTTATCATACACACTGTAAGGAGAGTGATCACTTAAGATAAGCCATCACCAACAGCAGGGGGGGAAAGGAGGAAAACCTTTCATGGTGACAAGCAGGTAGGCTAATTCCAGCAGTTAACAAGAATATCAGAGGAACAGTGGGGGGTGGGGTGGGAGGGAGAAATACCATGGGGAAATAGTTTTACTTTGTGTAATGACTCATCCATTCCCAGTCTCTATTCAAGCCTAAGTTAATTGTATCCAGTTTGCAAATTAATTCCAATTCAGCAGTCTCTCGTTGTAGTCTGTTTTTGAAGCTTTTTTGTTGAAGTATAGCCACTCTTAGGTCTGTGATCGAGTGACCAGAGAGATTGAAGTGTTCTCCAACTGGTTTTTGAATGTTATAATTCTTGACGTCTGATTTGTGTCCATTCATTCTTTTACGTAGAGACTGTCCAGTTTGGCCAATGTACATGGCAGAGGGGCATTGCTGGCACATGATGGCATATATCACATTGGTAGATGCGCAGGTGAATGAGCCTCTGATAGTGTGGCTGATGTGATTAGGCCCTATGATGGTATCCCCTGAATAGATATGTGGACAGAGTTGGCAACGGGCTTTGTTGCAAGGGTAGGTTCCTGGGTTAGTGGTTCTGTTGTGTGGTTGCTGGTGAGTATTTGCTTCAGATTGGGGGGCTGTCTGTAAGCAAGGACTGGTCTGTCTCCCAAGATCTGAGAGAGCGATGGCTCGTCCTTCAGGATAGGTTGTAGATCCTTGATGATGCGTTGGAGAGGTTTTAGTTGGGGGCTGAAGGTGATGGCTAGTGGCGTTCTGTTGTTTTCTTTGTTGGGCCTGTCCTGTAGTAGGTGACTTCTGGGTACTCTTCTGGCTCTGTCAATCTGTTTCTTCACTTCAGCAGGTGGGTATTGTAGTTGTAGGAATGTATGATAGAGATCTTGTAGGTGTTTGTCTCTGTCTGAGGGGTTGGAGCAAATGCGGTTATATCGTAGCGCTTGGCTGTAGACAATGGATCGAGTGGTATGATCTGGATGAAAGCTAGAGGCATGTAGGTAGGAATAGCGGTCAGTAGGTTTCCGATATAGGGTGGTGTTTATGTGACCATCGCTTATTAGCACCGTAGTGTCCAGGAAGTGGATCTCTTGTGTGGACTGGTCCAGGCTGAGGTTGATGGTGGGATGGAAATTGTTGAAATCATGGTGGAATTCCTCAAGAGCTTCTTTTCCATGGGTCCAGATGATGAAGATGTCATCAATGTAGCGCAAGTAGAGTAGGGGCATTAGGGGACGAGAGCTGAGGAAGCGTTGTTCTAAGTCAGCCATAAAAATGTTGGCATACTGTGGGGCCATGCGGGTACCCATCGCAGTGCCGCTGATTTGAAGGTATACATTGTCACCAAATGTGAAATAGTTATGGGTCAGGACAAAGTCACAAAGTTCTGCCACCAGGTTAGCCGTGACAGTATCGGGGATACTGTTCCTGACGGCTTGTAGTCCATCTTTGTGTGGAATGTTGGTGTAAAGGGCTTCTACATCCATAGTGGCTATGTAGACTCCCTCCTCAGGCCCTTCGTTACCAGCACTCCCAGCTATCTTCGAGACACCACTGACTTCCTGAGGAAACTACAGTCCATTGGTGATCTTCCTAAAAACACCATCCTAGCCACTATGGATGTAGAAGCCCTCTACACCAACATTCCACACAAAGATGGACTACAAGCCGTCAGGAACAGTATCCCCTGGTATTTCCATCCCACCATCAACCTCAGCCTGGACCAGTCCACACAAGAGATCCACTTCCTGGACACTACGGTGCTAATAAGCGATGGTCACATAAACACCACCCTATATCGGAAACCTACTGACCGCTATTCCTACCTACATGCCTCTAACTTTCATCCAGATCATACCACTCAATCCATTGTCTACAGCCAAGCGCTACGATATAACCGCATTTGGTCCAACCCCTCAGACAGAGACAAACACCTACAAGATCTCTATCATGCATTCCTACAACTACAATACCCACCTGCTGAAGTGAAGAAACAGATTGACAGAGCCAGAAGAGTACCCAGAAGTCACCTACTACAGGACAGGCCCAACAAAGAAAACAACAGAACGCCACTAGCCATCACCTTCAGCCCCCAACTAATACCTCTCCAACGCATCATCAAGGATCTACAACCTATCCTGAAGGACGACCCATCACTCTCACAGATCTTGGGAGACAGACCAGTCCTTGCTTACAGACAGCCCCCCAATCTGAAGCAAATACTCACCAGCAACCACACAACAGAACCACTAACCCAGGAACCTACCCTTGCAACAAAGCCCGTTGCCAACTCTGTCCACATATCTATTCAGGGGATACCATCATAGGGCCTAATCACATCAGCCACACTATCAGAGGCTCATTCACCTGCGCATCTACCAATGTGATATATGCCATCATGTGCCAGCAATGCCCCTCTGCCATGTACATTGGCCAAACTGGACAGTCTCTACGTAAAAGAATGAATGGACACAAATCAGACGTCAAGAATTATAACATTCAAAAACCAGTTGGAGAACACTTCAATCTCTCTGGTCACTCGATCACAGACCTAAGAGTGGCTATACTTCAACAAAAAAGCTTCAAAAACAGACTCCAAGGAGAGACTGCTGAATTGGAATTAATTTGCAAACTGGATACAATTAACTTAGGCTTGAATAGAGACTGGGAATGGATGAGTCATTACACAAAGTAAAACTATTTCCCCATGGTATTTCTCCCTCCCACCCCACCCCCCACTGTTCCTCTGATATTCTTGTTAACTGCTGGAATTAGCCTACCTGCTTGTCACCATGAAAGGTTTTCCTCCTTCCCCCCTGCTGTTGGTGATGGCTTATCTTAAGTGATCACTCTCCTTACAGTGTGTATGATAAACCCATTGTTTCATGTTCTCTGTGTGTGTGTGTATATAAATCTCTCCTCTGTTTTTTCCACCAAATGCATCCGATGAAGTGAGCTGTAGCTCACGAAAGCTTATGCTCTAATAAATTTGTTAGTCTCTAAGGTGCCACAAGTACTCCTTTTCTTTTTGCGAATACAGACTAACACGGCTGCTACTCTGAAACCTGTGGTGAGAATCTACTGTCTCTTTCACATATCCCTCCACCTTTCAAACCCACATACAGACCAGGACCACAAACTACTCTGGGAAGAAGTAGCAAACCATGCAACTCATCGTAAATTAATGGAGTGGAAAATCAAGGCTTTGATGAACATAAGGCCACTGTAAATGAAGCATGCAGTATGAATGAGTACAGTTTCATTGTGGGAGAGGAGCAATTGTGGGCAGTTTAATGAGGGAGATGCTTAGAGATTGATAGATACTTCGGGACAATTTTAACCTGAAACAGAAAGGTATAGTGAGACCCTGTTTGAAAAACTTGATTTAGGTATTTTACAGATATAAAAACAGTTCTAAATTAAAATCTGTGGAAAGCACTTAATCAGCATGTGATTACCATATCATTGTTTGCAGGGTGGAGGTATAGAGAAGAATCCAGCTGAGTGTGCTGTTGATTAATTTAATTTTTGCAAATTATACGAGTTTGAGCAGTAAAGAACCAGATATGGTGTAGGAGGAAATAATTCCTTTATTTCTTTAACATGTTCTTAACATGAACTTTGAAGGTAAATGGATAATTTAACTTTAAAACATTTTCAATAGGACTTAATAAATTAAATTACAAGACATTCATCTGAAAATAAGAAATATACAATCCAGTTTTGTCTAGGCTTAGATAAGCCTTGCAAAATTATCATGAAAATTTACCAGCCAGGTTCAAAATCTATTCACTCACCATTCCCATTTTGGTGATGATAAAGAAAGAAATGTTGTTTCACTTGTTATCAAAAATATTTCTCACTTTTGGTTTGAATTTTGCAAGACCAACTTTTATTAGCCCACTGTTCAAAGATAATTAGAATCAGGGCTTAAATTCAGCCAGAGCTGTCCAGGGCAGAGCTCCAGTATATATTTTCAACCCCCACTGGAGTTTTTATAGCATGTTGTGGGGGGAGAGAGGCACCTCCGGGAAATATTCAGTAAGAATTTATACCTGATTAGAATGAATATACACTTAACTTTCCTTTCCATCTCTTTGGTATTATCTCTTATAAACAATTTGTTATGGTAAGTGTTCAGTCTCACAGTTCATCACTTTTCTTTGTATTGTATGTCCTCAAATTCTTCCAGCTTCAAGAAGTGGTTCACTTATCTGAGAGCATTTTTCCTTGCATCCGATAAAGTGAGCTATAGCTCACGAAAGCTTATGCTCAAATAAATTTGTTAGTCTCTAAGGTGCCACAAGTACTCCTTTTCTTTTTGCAAATACAGACTAACATGGCTGCTACTCTGAAGCCTTTCCTTGTATAGGTTTTTTCCATATCTGTACCCATGGTGCCTTTTGAATTAGATTTTGAGACTCAGGCAAAATAATGCAACAGTAATATCAGGTGAAAAGACGAAAATCCATGGTTTTAAATTAAAATGTATCAGATTTACTCTGAGCAATTCAGTTATATTGATTTTAGCAGTTACTTAGATTTCTTGCTGGAACAAGTTAATGTGCATCATCAACTGCATCTTTATGCATGTTCCATCCTGCAGCCTAATTCAGAGGTCTACAAGTGATAGAAACGGAAGAGGGAGTATTCCACTTTTATTTGACATGTTGAGTTGCAACAAGCATGTTTTCTGCAAATGTTTGGCCCACTTTCAGCAAATTTGTTATATAACTTTATTGAAACATCTCCCTGGTGAATTTTATACAACTGCATTTGCCTCCGATCACTCCAGACTGAAAAGGTACCTATACCATAATGATTTCAATCCTACTTCACCATGGATAATTATGAATGTAGGTCCTTTTCTATTCTTTGTCCACTTCTAAGGTATAATTTATATCTGGTCTTGTTTACAGATAAGCTCAAATCCTTTAAAAAATTAAATGAATACACCACTTAAGATCCCAAATCATTAACAGATTGTGTGTAGATTAAACACTTACAGATACGTTTTGTGATTTGGAGTCAGCAAAACTACTGTTTTTAACATAAAATGTGTAGATTCAATGTATGAATGAAAACACCCTCTGATGTGCCAATTTATTGATACTAATAAAAACAAATGCTGTATGTGTAAAGTCAAAATATGGACTTTACAGTCTGAACTCACTCTGATTACTTAGTCTATGCTTAGTCTTCCCCAGACAGTGGTCCCCAAATTTTCTCTGCAGAATCATATAACACCTTATACATATTAGAAATATATAGTAGTAAAGTAGTTTATTTTTACTGATATTTTTTAGTTTTTTAAGAGCCCACTGTATTTTGGAAAACCTGCACCAAGACTTGATAAAACATCTTTAATTAAGCAGTTTATCTAGATTTATATTGTAAACATTTATGTACCTTATTTAAAAAAAAACACCCTTTTTAGGCCTATAGCAAACAGGTTATTTTTCACATGTTGATATTTCTCCTCAAAGTACTGCCTTTCAAAGGGCTACTCACCCTCATCCTCACCAGTTTACTCCTTCTCATTGGCATTGAGCAGAGATGCCTCTCCCTTGCCTTCAGAGAGTGACACCTGGAACAATATTGGTGGTTCCTTGCCAAGTGTGCTGCCCCAGGCTAAATAGGAGTGGCACTGGGCCAGATCCCTAAAGCATGCCATCTTGACCATACCCACCTTACTGGGGACCATCATTGTACAAATCCTAGAGCAGATCTCTCTTACGTATCCAGAAAAAGGATGAGATCCTACTGTCCATCAGCTTTCTTGGACAGATCTGTAATACTAGAGCCTGATGTTGCCCTTTGGCAGATGGAGTTAATGGAAAGCCAGCAGAGATCCACAGCTCCACCCAGAGTTGTCATCTTCATCACCTGATGAGGTAATGACACCAGTCCCTACCCTGCCGGGTGATGACTTCAAAGCCTTCCAGGAGTTTCTATCCTATATAGCAGAGACCCTGTGCATCAACAGAGTTATCCAAGAGAAGTCCCACCAACTGTTCGGTATTCTCAGCTGCATTACTTGGGCCAGGATTGGGGGTGTAATGGAGCCAACTAAGGCATTGTGGCAAACCCTGGCCACTCTTCCTCCCACCTCTGAATGCCTGGAAAAGGGATATCAGGTGACTCTAAAAGGCTTCAAACATCTTTATGTCCACTCAAACACAAAGTCCTCACTAGTATCTAGAGTCCATCAGAAATCCAGATCTTCATAAGATACTCCTAAGGGCACAGACTCAAAGAAATTAGACTTGTTTGTATGCAAAGCATACTCCTTGGCCTCACTTCATCTCCAGGTGGTGAACTACAAGGCCTTGTTCATGAAATACAACTTCCTCATGTGGGAGAGGTCTCTCCCTTCCTGACAAAGGTCCCACCTCAGTATAGGGAGAAGTTTAAAAAAAAAAGGCCAAATAGTTGCAAGCATGGCACTGCAAACAGCCATGGATGACATGGCTATGAGGTTGATGGCCACAGATACCATGATGAGATGGATGCTTTGCTGCTAGTGTCAGTGATACCCAAAAGGAACAAGCCACCATTGAGTTACTGCCTTTTGAGATCAAAGAACAATGAGGTGCTCCATTTCCTGAAAGACTTAAAGGCTATGTTAAGGTCCTTAGGGATTTACACTCCAGCTCTCTACCTGAGATCTTATAAATATCAGCCCCAACAGAGACAAAGGTCACAGTCATACTCTATGGGCCTACAACCAGAATTTCAGCCTCCTAAAAGATCCCAGTAATTTTGCAGACATCCATCCTTGACTTTCTCTGTTACTTACCTGACAGTCATAGAGGCAGCTGCTTTGATAAGAGTGTTGATAAGAGACACACCAGAGCTGATCCAAACCCTCTCTTTACCCTCCAGAGCCATCTTGCCCCTTTCCACTGAGCTTGGTCCACTGTTATATCAGACACATGGGTCAGAGACATCAACAACAAGGCAACGCTATTCATTTCCACTTTACCCACTACTCACCTCCCTTCCCCTTTCCTCTTCAGAGACCCTTTTATGATGCTTAGCTGTTCAACCCAGACAGTAAGAGGTTGTGTCACCACCTGCCCTGCAACTCTTGGTTCCTTAAATGTTATGCAGCTGTGGCTCACACCCTGACACTAACAGCCAGCATACAAGCATGCAGGTCACATCCTGGCTTCTACTGCCCAGTCACATTTTACAGGGTGACCACAACACCCGCCAGTCCCAAATTTCCCCAAAACCATCTGCCCTGGAGTGTCCAGCTCTCTCGCTGAACACGTGCAGAAGTTAAGTTCACTGCTCCCGTAAAAAGAGAGCACCCCCTGGCTTATTACCTTAACTAGGGTTAACAAACATTCTGTTTTAATCAAAGCACTGAATTGGTTTATAGAAAAGATAAAGCAAGTTTATTAAACAGAAGGTCATAGGTTTAAGTGATAACTAATAAAAGGAATAAAGATGGAAAGGGTTAAAAGAAACAAAAGTAAATATACACTTCTAAGAGTAAAACTTAATTATATGATCCTTGTTCACAATGGTTTCCCTACTTACAGCAACTTTTCCAGCATGACTAGCTGTTGCTTCCAGGATCCACCCTTACAGAATCAGAGTGCTGGTTTGTTTGTTCTTTCAAGAGATGGATGCCAAAATGGCTTTCTGTCCTTGTTTATATCTTCCCAAAGTCACTGACCCTACTTCAAGAGGCAGGAAGGCTTCCTGGAGTTGCAGTCTCCATCCCCATCAAGATTATTAGGTGGTCAGTTTTTCCCGCTTGCTCTCATGATGGCTTTGTCTACCTTGATTGTAAATGTGCCTTCAGGGTCTGTGCCTGATGACCAGGTTCAGACAAGTAAATATGCATTCCTATGTTTAGGGCAGATGGGGCTTATGCATTGCTTGTCAAACACATTTAAAGAACATAATTCTATCACATATTTATAATTCTTTGTACACATCCTTCACATACATCACACGAATATTAAGGATCAGTGAGTTAGTTTTCCAGTGAGATATTACATGCTACTTTTTGGGTATATATCATGACAACCGCATGTTAAGTATAATGAATATGTCAGGCCTGACAGGAGTTGCTGACACAGAGTAGTGAACCACCAATGGGCTTCTTCTTTCACACCTTCTCATAACTATTACATACAGAAGTGACCTCATTGCTTTATCTCGGCACTTACAGGTATCACAAGAGTACAAGGGAAAAGGCTTCTAACTCCCGATACTTCATCATCCCATCCTAAAACAACTCCAGAGCAAATACATATGCTTTCTCAGGTTCAGAATGGGTTTCAGAGTAGCAGCCATGTTAGTCTATATTCGCAAAAAGAAAAGGAGTACTTGTGGCACCTTAGAGACTAACAAATTTTTTTGAGCATAAGCTTTCGTGAACTACAGCTCACTTCATTGGATGCATTCAGTGGAAAATACTGTGGGGAGATTTATATACACACAGAACATGAAACAATGGGTTTTATCATACACACTGTAAGGAGAGTGATCACTTAAGCTGAGCTATTACCAGCAGGAAGAGGGATAAGGGGAGAGGAGGAAGAAAACCTTTTGTGGTGATAATCAAGGTGGACCATTTCCAGCAGTTAACTAGAACGTCTGAGGAACAGTGGGGGAGTTGGGGGGAGAATAAGATGGGGAAATAGTTTTACTTTGTGTAATGACCCGTCCACTACCAGTCTCTAGTCAAGCCTAAGTTAATTGTATCCATTTCGCAAATTAATTCCAATTCAGCAGTCTCTCACTGGAGTCTGTTTTTGAAGTTTTTTTTGTTGAAAAATAGCCACTCTTAGGTCTGTAATCGAGTGACCAGAGAGATTGAAATGTTCTCCAGCTGTTTTTTGAATGTTATAATTCTTGACATCTGATTTATGTCCATTTATTCTTTTATGTAGAGACTGTCCAGTTTGAGCAATGTACATGGCAGAGGGGCATTGCTGGCACATGATGGCATATATCACATTGGTAGATGTGCAGGTGAACGAGCCTCTGATAGTGTGGCTGATGTGATTAGGCCCTATGATGGTGTCCCCTGAATAGATAGGTGGACAGAGTTGGCAACGGGCTTTGTTGCAAGGAAGGTTCCTGCATTAGTGGTTCTGTTGTGTGGTCTGTGGTTGCTGGTGAGTATTTGCTTCAGGTTGGGGGGCTGTCTGTAAGCAAGGACTGGCCTGTCTCCCAAGATCTGTGAGAGTGATGGGTCGTCCTTCAGAATAGGTTGTAGATCTTTGATGATGCGTTGGACAGGTTTTAGTTGAGGGCTGAAGGTGATGGCTAGTGGCGTTCTGTTATTTTCTTTTTGTGGCAGGTCCTGTAGTAGGTGATTTCTGGGAACTCTTCTGGCTCTGTCAATCTGTTTCTTCACTTCAGCAGGTGGGTATTGTAGTTGTAATAATGCTTGATAGAGAATTTGTAGGTGTGTGTCTCTGTCTGAGGGGTTGGAGCAAATGCGGTTGTATCGTAGAGCTTGGCTGTAGACAATGGATCGTGTAGTGTGATCTGGGTGAAAGCTGGAGGCATGTAGGTAGGCATAGCGGTCAGTAGGTTTCCGGTATAGGGTGGTGTTTATGTGACCATTGCTTATTAGCACCGTAGTGTCCAGGAAGTGGATCTCTTGTGTGGACTGGTCCAGGCTGAGGTTGCTGGTGGGATGGAAATTGTTGAAATCATGGTGGAATTCCTCAAAGGTTTCTTTTCCATGGATCCAGATGATGAAGATGTCATCAATGTAGCACAAGTAGAGTAGGGGCATTAGGGGACGAGAGCTGAGGAAGCGTTGTTCTAAGTCAGCCATAAAAATGTTGGCATACTGTGGGGCCATGCGGGTACCCATCGCAGTGCTGCTGATTTGAAGGTATACATTGTCCCCAAATGTGAAATAGTTATGGGTGAGGACAAAATCACAAAGTTCAGCCACCAGGTTAGCTATGACATTATTGGGGATACTGTTCCTGATGGCTTGTAGTCCATCTTTGTGTGGAATGTTGGTATAGAGGGCTTCTACATCCATAGTGGCCAGGATGGTGTTTTCAGGAAGATCACCGATGGATTGTAGTTTCCTCAGGAAATCAGTGGTGTCTCGAAGATAGCTGGGAGTGCTGGTAACGTAGGGCCTGAGGAGGGAGTCTACATAGCCAGACAATCCTGCTGTCAGGGTGCCAATACCTGAGATGATGGGGCGTCCAGGATTTCCAGGTTTATGGATCTTGGGTAGCAGATAGAATACCCCAGGTCGGGGTTCCAGGGGTGTGTCTGTGCGGATTTGTTCTTGTGCTTTTTCAGGGAGTTTCTTGAGCAAATGCTGTAGTTTCTTTTGGTAACCCTCAGTGGGATCAGCGGGTAATGGCTTGTAGAAAGTGGTGTTGGAGAGCTGCCTAGTAGCCTCTTGTTCATATTTCGACCTATTCATGATGACGACAGCACCTCCTTAGTCAGCCTTTTTGATTATGATGTCAGAGTTGTTTCTGAGGCTGTGGATGGCATTGTGTTCTGCACGGCTGAGGTTATGGGGCAAGTGATGCTGCTTTTCTACAATTTCAGCCCGTGCATGTCTACACTCTATGTAGAAGTCCAGTCTGTTGTTTCAACCTTCAGGAGGAGTCCACACGGAATCCTTCTTTTGATAGTGTTGGTAGGAAGGTCTCTGTGTGTTAGTATGTTGTTCAGAGGTGTGTTGGAAATATTCCTTGAGTCGGAGACATCGAAAATGGGATTCTAGGTCACCACAGAACTGTATCATGTTCATGGAGGTGGAGGGGCAAAAGGAGAGGCTCCGAGATAGGACAGATTCTTCTGTGGGGCTAAGAGTATAGTTGGATAGATTAACAATATTGCTGGGTGAATCAAGGGAACCACTGTTGTGGCCCCTTGTGGCATGTAGTAGTTTAGATAGTTTAGTTTCCTTTTTCTTTTGTGGAGAAGCAAAGTGTGTGTAATAAGATGTTTATACACCAATGCGAGGAGCCTAGGTAACAAAATGGAGGAGCTAGAGCTACTGGTGCAGGAAGTGAAACCAGATATTATAGGGATAACAGAAACATGGTGGAATAGTAGTCATGACTGGACTACAGGTATTGAAGGATATGTGCTGTTTAGGAAAGACAGAAACAAAGGTAAAGGTGGTGGAGTAGCATTGTATATCAATGATGAGGTAGAATGTAAAGAAATAAGAAGCGATGCAATGGATAAGACAGAGTCCATGTGGGCAAAAATTACATTGGGGAAGAAAACTAGTAAAGCCTCTCCTACGATAGTGCTTGGGGTGTGCTATAGACCTCCGGGATCTAATTTGGATATGGATAGAGCCCTTTTTAATGTCTTTAATCAAGTAAATACTAATGGAAACTGCGTGATCATGGGAGACTTTAACTTCCCAGATATAGACTGGAGGACCAGTGCTAGTAATAATAATAGGGCTCAGCTTTTCCTAGATGCGATAGCTGATGGATTCCTTCATCAAGTAGTTGCTGAACCGACTAGAGGGGATGCCATTTTAGATTTAATTTTGGTGAGTAGCGAGGACTTCATAGAAGAAATGGTTGTAGGGGACAATCTTGGCTCAAGTGATCATGAGCTAATTCAGTTCAAACTAAATGGAAGGATTAACAAAAATAAATCTGCAACGAAGGTTTTTGATTTCAAAAGGGCTGACTTTCAAAAATTAAGGAAATTAGTTAGGGAAGTGGATGGAACTGAAGAATTTATGGATCTAAAGGTAGAGGAGGCCTGGGATTACTTTAAATCAAAGCTGCAGAAGCTATCGGAAGCCTGTATCCCAAGAAAGGGGAAAAAATTCATAGGAAGGAGTTGTAGACCAAGCTGGATGAGCAAGCATCTTAGAGAGGTGATTAAGAAGAAGCAGAAAGCATACAGGGAGTGGAAGATGGGAGGGATCAGCAAGGAAAGCTACCTAATTGAGGTAAGAACATGTAGGGATAAAGTGAGACAGGCTAAAAGTCGAGTAGAGTTGGACCTTGCAAAGGGAATTAAAACCAATAGTAAAAGGTTCTATAGCCATATAAATAAGAAGAAAACTAAGAAAGAAGAAGTGGGGCCGCTTAACACTGAGGATGGAGTGGAGGTTAAAGATAATCTAGGCATGGCCCAATATCTAAACAAATACTTTGCCTCAGTCTTTAATAAGGCTAAAGAGGATATTAGGGATAATGGTAGCATGACAAATGGGAATGAGGATATGGAGGTAGATATTACCGTATCTGAGGTAGAAGCGAAACTGAAACAGCTTGATGGGACTAAATCGGGGGGCCCAGATAATCTTCATCCAAGAATATTAAAGGAATTGGCACCTGAAATTGCAAGCCCATTAGCAAGAATTTTTAATGAATCTGTAAACTCAGGAGTAGTACCGAATGATTGGAGAATTGCTAATATAGTTCCTATTTTTAAGAAAGGAAAAAAAAGTGATCCTGGTAACTACAGGCCAGTTAGTTTGACATCTGTAGTATGCAAGGTCCTGGAAAAAATTTTGAAGGAGAAATTAGTTAAGGACATTGAAGTCAATGGTAAATGGGACAAAATACAACATGGTTTTACAAAAGATAGATCGTGCCAAACCAACCTAATCTCCTTTTTTGAAAAAGTAACAGATTTTTTAGATAAAGGAAATGCAGTGGATCTAATTTACCTAGATTTCAGTAAGGCATTTGATACCGTGCCACAAGGGGAATTATTAGTTAAATTGGAGAAGATGGGGATCAATATGAACATCAAAAGGTGGATAAGGAATTGGTTAAAGGGGAGACTTCAACGGGTCCTACTGAAAGGCGAACTGTCAGGTTGGAGGGAGGTTACCAGTGGAGTTCCTCAGGGATCGGTTTTGGGACCAATCTTATTTAATCTTTTTATTACTGACCTTGGCACAAAAAGTGGGTGTGCTCATAAAGTCTGCAGATGATACAAAGCTGGGAGGTATTGCCAATTCGGAGAAGGATCGGGATATTATACAGGAGGATCTGGATGACCTTGTAAACTGGAGTAATAGTAATAGGATGAAATTTAATAGTGAGAAGTGTAAGGTTATGCATTTAGGGATTAATAACAAGAATTTTAGTTATAAATTGGGGACGCATCAATTAGAAGTAATGGAAGAGGAGAAGGACCTTGGAGTATTGGTTGATCATAGGATGACTATGAGCTGCCAATGTGATATGGCTGTGAAAAAAGCTAATGCGGTTTTGGGATGCATCAGGAGAGGCATTTCCAGTAGGGATAAGGAGGTTTTAGTACCATTATACAAGGCACTGGTGAGACCTCACCTAGAATACTGTGTGCAGTTCTGGTCTCCCATGTTTAAAAAGGATGAATTCAAGCTGGAGCAGGTACAGAGAAGGGCTACTAGGATTATCCGAGGAATGGAAAACTTGTCTTATGAAAAGAGACTTAAGGAGCTTGGCTTGTTTAGCCTAACTAAAAGAAGGTTGAGGGGAGATATGATTGCTCTCTATAAATATATCAGAGGGATAAATACAGGAGAGGGAGAGGAATTATTTCAGCTCAGCACCAATGTGGACACAAGAACAAATGGGTATAAACTGGCCACCAGGAAGTTTAGACTTGAAATCAGATGAAGGTTTTTAACCATCAGAGGAGTGAAGTTTTGGAATAGCCTTCCAAGGGAAGCAGTGGGGGCAAAAGATCTATCTGGTTTTAAGATTCTACTTGATAAGTTTATGGAGGAGATGGTATGATGGGATAATGGGATTTTGGTAAGTAATTGTTCTTTAAATATTCAGGGTAAATAGGCCAAATCCCCTGAGATGGGATATTAGATGGATGAGATCTGAGTTACCCAGGAAAGAATTTTCTGTAGCATCTGGCTGGTGAATCTTGCCCATATGCTCAGGGTTTAGCTAATTGCCATATTTGGGGTCGGGAAGGAATTTTCCTCCAGGGCAGATTGGAGAGGCCCTGGAGGTTTTTCGCCTTCCTCTGTAGCATGGGGCATGGTTGACTTGAGGGAGGCTTCTCTGCTCCTTGAAGTCTTTAAACCATGATTTAAGGACTTCAATAGCTCAGACATAGGTGAGGTTTTTCATAGGAGTGGGTGGGTGAGATTCTGTGGCCTGCACTGTGCAGGAGGTCAGACTAGATGATCAGAATGGTCCCTTCTGACCTTAGTATCTATGAATCTATGAAATGGCTTGTCTAGTTTTTGTAAAGTCCAGCCACGAGGAAGTAACACTTGCTTCTGTCATTCCATCTCTCCAGGGTCAGGATTGGTTATTGGCTCTCACCTTACAGGAAGCATCTTTCCACATTCACTTGGCCCCCAGAAAGTACTTGAGATTCCTACTGGGCCAAATCATTATCAGTACAAGGTACTTGCCATTTGGACTCTCCAGAGCACTGAGAGTCTTTACAAAATATCTAGTCATGGTAACACCCCACTTGATAAGACACTTCCTAAGCAAACTACCAATGACCAATCATGCATGGTCCCTGTGGAGATCCATCATAAAGTTGAAATTCCATCTTTGTGAGATTTCCATGATAGACCAAGGATAATGCCAGAATATCTTTTCCAGGGGGGACAGGAGCCAGAGCTCATTGCCTGATGCCTTCCTTCTGCAGTGGAACCCAGGCCTTCTTTACAACTTTCCATTGATTCCCTTGATTCATCGGGTGATTTCCAAAATCAAAGGAGAACAAACCGCAATCATTCTTGTGGCTTCATACCAAGAGAAATGGCTTTGGATGATACACCTGCTACAGATATCCTGTCAGCTGCCAGTGCATCTCCCCCTCTCCCTGGATTTGATTGCACAGCACCAGTCTGATAGCCTATCCAGACCAAAAGTCACTGCATCTGATTAATTTGCCCAGATGTTAGCTGGGTAAATAACACGGACAGGACTGTTCTAGAGAAGTCCAGGAGATCCTGATATAGAGCAGGAAGACATCCACCAAAAGGACTTGTGCATCAAAATGGAAGAGATTCTTGATTTGGACCTCTCCATAGGGCATGGACCTTATGCAGGCTACAGTACCAAAGATCTTCCATTGCTTGCTGCATCTGAAACACTCTGGCCTTATGGTCCAGCTTCCAGCAGTCTTTGCTTGCCATATGCCAGTGCAGTCATGCTTGGTCTTCTCATACCACAGGGCATTGAAGTTCCTCAAGGTCCTGCTAAATACTTATCCATTAATAAGAGAACCTTCTCTTGCCTGGAACCTCAACATTGTCCTCTTGAGATTCATGTGCATTCCCTGTGATCCTCTGTCAGAATACATCTTACTTCAGCTCATTCTGAAGATGGTCATCCTTGATGCTGTCACTTCAGGTAGGTGAGTGATTGAGCTCCAAGCACTTCTGGCTGACCCTCTCTACATGATATTTCATAGGGACAAATTGATGTTGTATCCTTACCCTAAGGTCATCCCCAAGATAGGGTCTCACAGTTCCATCTCAATCAGTCAATCAATTTGCCTGTCTTCTTCCCAATACCCAATTAACATTGAGAGAGAAGTTACAGATGCTCGATGTTTCCAGAGTCTTACTTTACTACATGGACAGAACCAAACTAATCATATTGTCTCCCATTTATTTCTCGCTATAGCCATCCGTTCCAAAGGCCAGGCCACCTTATCACATCTAATATCTAAGTGGATAATGCAACATATCTTTCTGTGCTGCCAGCTGGCTGCTGTACCTCTCCCACTGAACATCAAGGCTCATACCACCAGAGCTCAAGCAATATCCTCTGCCTGCATCAGAAATGTGCCAAATTCTGAAATCTGCAAGGTGGCAACACGTAGTAACCCACTGACCTTTGTCAAATGTTATGGATTGGACTTAGCCACAAGGGCAGATGCCAAGTTTGGGAGAGCGGTATAACAATCACTGTTCATCTGATGCAGCTGATAATGCTTCATCCCACCATCCAGCAAGGGTGCTACTTACCTGTCATATACAGTGGGATCCATACTGGCATACGCTCAAAGGAGAAAGAACAGTTACTTACTCTATAGTAACTGCAGTTATTTGACCAGCCCTCCATTTCCTGCTTTCAGAGACCTCAGTGAACATGGGCTTTGAATTGCGGGGGAACTGATGGAGGATTGCGGCTGCTCCAACTTTGCTGCCTTTGCATTGGAGCATGAGAAGCCGTGCGGTGCTTGCAAAGCCCCAATGGATACTGCTATTCAATAGACTTTGATCCCATGCTTGTGAGACTCATATGCACTTACAGTGCGATTCACACTGACAGCAACATTTCAAAGAACCACAGTTACTGTAGGGTAAGTAATCATTCTTTTCTCTGTTTTGGATAAGTTTCAAATATGGCTTTAGTTGAATTATACAGTTTCTCATCCCCTGTTTGGCTGACACCAATACACTGATGAGGGTCACAGAAGACACTTTGTTTTCCTGAGGAATAGCTGTTACTAGTTTGCTTTCTATGAGCTGAGCAGATGAACATCCTGGACTTTTTTCCAGATTTTTTTAAATTGAGCAAAAAATAATAATTTTATACCCTGAGGACTGTTGTTGTTAGATCTAGAAAGTGAGTTTTTGAGCATATGCCACACTTTGTTTTTATTTATGATATGCAGTTTCACAAAGAGATACAATCCTCTGAAAAAAGATGAGACAGGCCTGCTTCCCTTTAGAATATTGCCTTGTTTAATCTGTTTATCTGTATAGTTAGGAAACTGTTGCACATTCTATTTTTTTGATGTTTTCGTCTTCACATTATAGTAAGGTTTGGTACTACTGAGATTTTAAACTCTCTGGGACAGGAACTGTCTTTTGTTGTGAGTGTACAGTGCAATGCAAATAGCAACAGCTTTCTGGGCTGCCATCTAAATGCATCTTCCATAGCTCCTTTGTCATTAGAGACCCTTTTATCTCTGTTAGGTGATTGAGGTTTGACTCCAACTATGCAGTTGAAGAACTGCACCTTTTGCTATATTTCAGTCTGATACAGATTGATTCTCTATGGGAATAAAGGAGGCTTGCAAAGCCATATTAAATCTCTGTTTGACCAAGGAGGTGTACCTTTTCCTTCCTAATGCTGACCATATAACAATTTTTATTCATTAGTAATTTTGCTTCTATAACATTTTTGGGTGACCTTTCATCTGATGTAGATTGCAGCCCCTTCTGTGGCAGACTGCACTAAACATGTAATAGCCCTGCTTAGAGCTATCCACTTGTTTCTTTCTTTGTATCTTGGTAAAATTAAAGGTGTCATTGTCACTCTAAAAGCTTGGTCTCGGACCTAGATAGGATGGTCTTGGCATCTGGTGAGCTGAACTCTCCAGGATGAGCAGCAAAGCTTCCTTAATTGAAGACCTTAGCCCAGTTTGCACAGATTTCAGGGCATGTTGTCATTTGACTTTGTAATTTATTAATTTTGTGTGGCTTGTGGGTTTTTGCTTAGTTTTGGTTTATACTTCAGCTTGCAGCAGCAGCAAGGTTCATGGTTCTTTGAAGATTAGGAACTAGAGTAAAAGAACCCGATGCAGAGTAATGTACCGGTAATTTATATCTCCATGTTCCAGTGAGACCTCTTATGCCAAAGGAAGTATTCACTCAAAAAAAAAAAAAAAAAGAAAAAGCAGTGTTGCTTCTACGTGTCCTTCAGCAAGTAGTGGAGGGACAGCCTTTGAAGAGCTCCAGAGGAACCTGGTCAGTAGGAAGGCTGAGGAGATGCTCAGTATTAGTGCATGCACCATCTAACCTAGCCACACACCTTCCCTGGATCTTACAACCCACTTGTTTTCAATTGTGCTCAACTTGCTATAGGTTGGATTTGAACCATTGGCGTAGAGATGAAATGCTGCCTATGTATCTTGCTATTGATTCACTGCCTGAAACTTTCTGCAATATTTAGTAGATATATTTCTACTGCAAAAAATAAAAAATTTTGACTATACATATTCTTTGCATAATTCTTAACTGTAAATGTTTCTATTTATGAAAAATGACTGTGGTTCATTCCTCTTTGTGGGGGGGGAATGAACATACACACCTACTTTTGTTGCAGTTTTACAAAATAATATTTTTGTTAAATCCACTTCACTATTATAATTACAATACAAAGAAATTGTAGCTTCTTTCTGCATAATATCACTAAGATTTGGTCTATTCTATCCAGCCACACATCAAGTGCTTAAAGAGCTCTGAAAAAAACTGGGAGGGGGTCATGATCCCCACATCTGCCCATCTACCTGCCCATTTCTCAATTCTGACCCCAATGCCCAAATCAATCCTGTCCCTTCAGCCCTCCCATCTGTTCTGCCACATCCAGCCTCATCTCTGCTCCTCCTGCAGCCCCTGGATTTTTTCACATCCATCTTCTAGGCCTAGTGGGGGGGCCTGCAGCAGGGACCCCTTCTGCCCCTTCCAGGCTGGGGGGGCAGCTCCAAGGGTTCTTCATCCCCCTCTGCCCTTCCCAAGCCTCATGTTGCAGGGAGGAAGAGGGGAGGAGCAGAGGAGCCATCCAGTCGTTCCCAGGAGAGGTTGGGGAGTGTTGGTAGGAAGGTCTCTGTGGGTTAGTATGTTGTTCAGAGGTGTGTTGGAAATATTCAGCAACACAGTTCATTTCTAGGAAATGTTATTTCCTACAGCTGCAACCTGGAGCATTTTAAGCACGACACAAAACTAACACTCTCATCCAGGTTCTTATCATCTCACATCTCAGTTAGTGCAATGTCCTTTTCTTGCCGCACTCATACCCAGTCAGAATGCTTCTGCAGGGATCATTTTCCTAGCATGATGCTTTAACCTCATCACCGTTTTCTTTGCTTCCTCCTTCTGGCTCCCTTCTCTCTATCAGATCAAACAAGCTAGTTGTTTGCGCTTTCAGGACCCATCCCAACCCATCCCTACCCTGCCTATCATCTCTCATTCTGTATCAAAAGATTGACCTGCACCTCATTTGGTCTATGATGCCAGTCTCCATTGTCTGCTTGTTATATTTTTAAACAAGCTCCATCATGCTTTCTCCATGCAGCCCCTCATGCTTGACAGGAGCTCCCTGTAAACATCCATAGAGCTACTTCATTATCCTCCTTCAAAACCCCCTTAAAACTCTCCTTTGTTAGGATGCCTACAAAAGTTGTACAATGGTTCAGCTGTTGGGGTCCTGAGACCACAACCTATCATGCTGACCAATATTGTCTCATCGTTTTCTTGTATTTGTCAGTATTCATATGTTGTCTCTTGTCTTAAAATTAGCTTTTAAGGTCTTTGGGGCAGGGACTGTCTTTTTGTTCTGTTTGTACAGAATCTAACACAATGGGGTCTGGGTCTCCTAAATGCTATGGCTATGATGATGATGATGATGATTAATAATAAGATGAAAATTAGAAATTACATCCATTGTGAATAAGAATCATTCAGCAATCAAAAATTGATGAAAATTCTTTATAGATGCTCATGATAACAGAGCAATTTGTTGACAATTGCATTATTGTTGTCAATTTTAGCTGTAAGTAGCAATTATTTTTACACTGAGTAGTTTAATGACACTTACACAGATATTTACTTAAATCCTGGAGGCTACAACATGTGAAGGGAATTTTAGTGTTTCAGACTTCAGAATAGGGTTGAAAGCATTTATCAAACTTTTATAATGCTTCTTTTTTCTTGTGTTCTATTCTTCAGAGTACCCGAGTGGCCTTGGACCATCTAGAGTCTGTTCCTGAGAAACTGAGCCTTTTGGAAGATTTCAAAGATTTTGGAGTGAGAAAGTTTTCATTTGTCTCTCTGTATTTCTGAATTGTTGAGAATAATTGACAACTTCCTGATGTGCAAAGAAAAATCTATTACCTAAAGGACATACAATGAAATCTAAACTACAGTATTCCAATTTTAACTCGTATAGTAATAATGGGGTTTATTTCCTACTCTTGAGGAATTAGTTGAAAATCGTGGAATTAGTTTAACTTTATACCGGTAAGGAAATACTGGAATAAGAACAGATTTAAAAATTTTATTAAAGCTAACATTAAAAAAATTATATAATACGTAGGTTGGGAAAAGAGTGTTTGTACATCTGGGTATAGTGCTTAGATTAGCCACAAATATAAAGTTAGTTTTTAAAAGTCATATGACTACATTATAAAACTTTCAGTTTAGGCAAGCCAAGATAATTGAGTAAACTATTTCAAGTACTGTTGCTATAGTCTTTACTGACTTGTTCAAAATATGTTGATGCGATGCCTTTTTTATTAGTGATAACAACTTCTGCATCAATAATTAGACAGAGGCAGGTTATTGTTTGATTTTTGTATAGACATAACATCCTGCAGTTCCCTTGGCTATCCAGGATGAGGACTGCTGAGTGCCTGTGCTTTCCTAGCCCAGGTCATTTATTGATAAGTCATTTATGATAATGAGCATAAAAGCTGTTTGAGAGTCAAGTTTGTTCATTATGTTAGGTAGATACATCCTCATATATTGAGGGGAAAATCAAGCACGAAGTTCAGTATGCCAAATTGATAAACATTGTCACATCATCTTGAACATCAAATGCTATCATTACTTTCTATTAATGTTTACTCCAATATTTAGGAGTGCAATTCTTACATGCAAAGTGCGTTCTTTGGAAGGTTACAATATGTGTTGCAGATCTTCCACATTCTGTTTGACAGTTCCAAGGTTCAAGAATGACTTAGGTCACAAGGCGCCAATTCAGCAAAGCACTTAAGCATGCGCATAAGTTCCATAGAAGCTGATGAGCTTTGCAGAATCAGGTCCCAGCAGAATGAATGTAGTGGTCTCAGTCTCATCTTTAGACAGTTTGCAGCTTTGTGCTATTGGTTTTTCCAGCTTAGTGGTGTATTAACAGAAAGATTGTTGTGTATGATGAAGGGAGATACATTAGTAATACAGAACAATGCAATTTAATGGCCAAATCCTGTTTGCTGTACTCAGACAAGTGGTCCCATTGATTTTAATAAGACTACTCTTATGAGAGAGGTAAGCAGAATTTCACTTTATTTTATGTACTTCACTTCACTTTTTATCTCAGACAAAACATTTCCTAAAGCACTTTACAGAGTTAAATTGTAGCACAAAAGGGAGAGAGAAGAGAGTTTAGAAATTATATTTGAAGGTTGAAGAGCAATTGATAATTGATTAGCTGTAATGATACGGAGAGGCTGAGTGGGGCTGTAATGCTTACATGCTAACCTGCCATTCAACTTGGGTTATAAATTCTTTGGCGTACACGGCCCTTGCCATCATCTTTTGCATGTGAAGCACTACACACCTTTATGGCATTGTAGGAATAATAATGGGTCAAATCATAAAGTCCTTCAGATTTTACTTAGTTACTTGATGATTTCAATAAGAATTTTGATTGTGTAAGGACTTTAGGATTTCAACAAATAATAATAATAACAGTAATACAGTTAGCTCTTATTTAACCATCATCAGTAATAATTCACTCTGAACACGGCAATTAAATCCACTCATCCCAGTTTTTAAAATATCTTCCCAACAAATGCGGAGAAGTGAGTAGAAATAGCTGATGTTTGCAGTAAATCTTCTGTATAGTTTCTATACTTGGTTTCTGACCCAACACCTACAAAAGTGTGGTATTTTCACAGCACAGCTGTCAAATAAAGATATATGGTTGTCTTGACTCATGAGGACATATTGACAGTGTTAAGAGAGAGGCTGTCAAGGCTGGTAAGCCTACAATTAGATCTTTTGGAGCTTAATGGCTAAATTGTTGTGCTGTAATTCTTCTACATTCATGAGAGCCTCACAAAATTAAGAAATTCTGAAAACCTGTTGTTATTTTCTAAAGGAGAGTTGGGAACCCAATAAACTCAAACAAACTTTTAAATCAGAATTGTTTAAAACATCCATCAGTGAAAATGCATATTAATTTTCATTTATTTTCTATATAGAATCTTTCATACTGAGAGATCCAAAAGCACTGCACACATTTTGTGTATGGGAGACACTGTATTCTGGTCTTTAAAGCACAAGGCTGTGAGTTAGGAGACCTTGGGGCTGATTCAGACTTCATCTTGGTTTTACATCAGTGTATGTCTGTTGTCTTCAGTCGAGCTCTGATTAGAGCTGGGCGAATAACTGATTTTTTGGTTCATTGGCAGTTCCTCCTTCTGATGTGGAAAAGGAATTTGAACTTGGGTTTCATGCATTGCAGGAGAGCACCCTAGCCACTTAACTATAGGATATTCTGGTCTTTCTCAGTCTCTCCTGTTGAAGTTCTTCTACTTTTGATGAATAATTAACTAGTAATTGGAGAAGGGACTTGAACTAGAGTCTTCCATATCTTAGGGGAGTGTCCTAAACACCAAGCTATAGAGTAATGCTCACATTTTTTCACTGGTCCAATGACTATTCATTGTCATTCATAGTAGCAATTCATAGTATTTCATAATTTGTTTATAAAAAGTGGAACACCTTCAGTGGGAGAGAGTGAGAGACCCACAACAGAATATCCCATAGCCTAATGGTTAGGCTGTCTCTTGCAAGTTGGGGCTATTCTAGTTAAAATCCCTTCTCCACATTAGGTAGAGGGGGGAATTGAACCTGTGGCCACATCCCGCGTGATTGTACTAACCACTGGGCTAAAAATTATGAAGAAGTGCACCACCAACACCACAACTACCACCTCCTCTGGTAGTTTTGTGAATGGCACCTTATGCCCCAAATACATTTGGCAAATTCAAATCAAATTTGCAAATAGTTTCGGTTCGGCCCAAACTGTATTTTTTAGTGAATAAACTATTTGCTCTGAAAATTTTGCTCTAGCTCTAGTTCTGATATACCCCAGCATGAGTAAGATCAGTATCAGACTCCTGAGCTCTAAACTTGGCAATGGGATTTGGGGCAAGAAACTGCACCTCTCTGTGCCTCACTTTCCTTGTCTGTTAAGTGAAGCTGATGATACCTATCTCACAGAGGAGTTGGAGTGGTTGGGCAATTAGTATTTGTAAAGCACTGTGAGATTACCAAAGGGAAAAGCATTCATTCCAATTATTGTTTTTGATATTTACTCACATCAGCACTGAAATGTAGCCAGTATTGGGGTGGGGGAGCCAACCCTTTGCACAAAATGTGAAGAGGGAAAATTTTAGGGAGAGTCACCAGGGCAGACTTTTCAGACAAGTGAAATAAGTTGGGTAATATCCATATAGAACAGATAGGACCTCCATTTTTAAGGTCCTTTCTGAAGAGCCTCTACCCAGTAAACTTGGTGGAATTCATGTGGTCCAGGGAAAATTAGGTTTTTTTTAAAAAGTGTAGATGTGCTCTGAAAAGTGACATTATAAAAATGGCTTTGTGGGGTTCTATGTATGTTGTTTCTGAGTCACTTCATAACAATTTTACCGAGTTTACAAATCTGATTTTTTTTGTAACTGCTAGCTTTGAAAATTAAACCTGTGTTCTGAATGTGAAGTTGAGTTTCTTCTGACGCGTATAATCATCATCATATGCACTGAAAGTTCTGAGACTGGAACTTAGTTTATAAATCTTTGGGTGGAATGTGTGCCTGATTAGACCCTAGGTTACTCTCCAGTAGCTGTGTTGACTCTGCAAATTCACCTGTGAGTAAAGGTGGGAAAAAACTTTGCTTTTTTCAGTCAAGTATGTACAGAAATGATGATATTGTGGTAAAATCACTGAATAAGGATTCAAAAGATCTGATTTCACTCCATGCTTTGTCACGGACATCTTGTGTAATTGTGGGCAAGTCATTTAATCTCTATGTGCTTCAGTTCCCCATTGGTAAAATGCGGACAGCATTACTTAATTTCTCCTTTCCTTTGTCTGTTTAGATTTTAAGATATTTGGGGCTGAGGCTGTCTCTTACTATGGATTTATAGAGCACCTAGCACAATAAGGCCACTAGCTTTGGTGAGAATGTATAGTCATGCAAATAATAAATAGTTATAATGATATCATAATTAAGGCTACGATTTAGTCATGGGTATTTTTAATAAAAGTAAATGGACAGGTCACCAGCAATAAACAAAAACTCATGGCCTGTGACCTGTCTATGACATATACCCATGACTAAATCTTAGTGGGGTGGTGGCTACAGCAGCCACTGCTTGGGGGAGGGACCCCGGGGGGTGGGCCCAGGGCCAGCTGCACCAGCTGCTGGGGGCCACCAAGCAGTGGCTGCTGTAGCCACCCCCAGGGCCACCCACTCACCGCTGCTTCAGCTGTCCCGAGACTGCTGCTGGGGCCCGCAAAGAAGCAACTGCTCCAGCTGCCCAGGACCACTGCTCAGGCAGTCCCCAAGGTCAACCACACTGGCCGTTGCTTGGGGCCGCCCAAACAGTGGCTGGTGTGTCTGGCCCAGGGTCCGCTGCAGCAGTGGCTGGTGCAACTGTCTGCAGGGCTGCCCAAGTGGCTGGCTGCAGAGCTGTTCCAGCAGCAGCCATTGGGCTGTCCCCAGAGCCTCCTGAGCAGCTGGCCCTGGGGTCAGCCACACTGGCCACTGCAGAAGTCACAGAGATTGTGGAAAGTCAATGAATCCATGACAGACACGGAGTCCTAATCATAATAGAAGAACTTTAATTCAAGGAGAACCTTGATTGAGTAAGCATTTTTGTGTAAAAAGAAAAGGAGTACTTGTGGCACCTTAGAGACTAACAAATTTATGAGAGCATAAGCTTTCGTGAGCTATGCATCGGATGCTGTAGCTCACGAAAGCTTATGCTCTAATAAATTTGTTAGTCTCTAAGGTGCCACAAGTACTCCTTTTCTTTTTGCGAATACAGACTAACACGGCTGCTACTCTGAAACCTGTCATTTTTGTGTAGCCATTTTTCTGACCATAAATATCCACCCTTATGTCCCTGACCCAACACCTCAAGAAAGAATGGTTACAAATACTGGATTTTTAAGAAAAAGCCTCACTTTACTAAGAGTGTGTTTTCCAAGACAGAGAAGTGCTCTCAAAGGGATATTTCTGCTGTACTACAACTTTATCAGATCCTACAAGCTAAGCAGTGTCGTTCCTGATTTGTATTTGAATGGAGACCTCCAAAGAACACCAAAGTACTGTAGAAAATGGTGGTCATAGGTCTGTATATGGAATTCTTCCTTCCAAGTCAATCTGCCATGAATTTCAGATATATAATTTAGATCTGCTACTTAGGGTTCAGTTCATATCCAGATTTTTAGTTCCGGCCTATCTCTAGTACTGTATGTCTATATAACCCTGTTTGAAAACTTGCCACTTGGTACAATTTGAAGTACAAATTTCAAATTTGAATTTGGCAGCATTTGGTCCCTTATGCTGGAGGTTTTTGATTATTTTATATAGGAAGACAAAATTATATTTATTAAATGTGAGTTCTGTCATGTTTCCTAATTAGTATGCCATGTAGGTGGTGGTTGTAATTTAAATGCTTGAAAATAGTGCTTCTATTGAGTGTTTTCCTACATTAAGCCACAATAACTATCTGACTGCAGTATTATAGAGAGCTAGATTTTTATCCCTTTGCTGTGAAAGTAGGGTTTGATTTGAGGTTCTGTTAGTATTTCAGTTTGAAATGATAAATTTGAAAATGATGCTTCCATACTATGGGGAAGAATCTCTCTTCTAGATCCTGCTAAGTACAGCAGAGTCCTAGAATATTACAGCACACTTCCAGCAAATTTCACTTTGCTGTAGGATGAACAAGTTAAGCGCTTCAACACTGTTTATCTCCTTCCAAAGCTAATGTTAGTTGTTCCCCATATGTCAGTGGGAGGGTGGGGTTGGGCAAAAGGAGGCACTTCTCTTTGTAATTATGGTTCACAGCCTCTGTTGCATCCTACTACACTGACTCATTTACGTAGTGCATTGGCTGATTTATCACGTGTCTGTGTTGCATTTTTTTCTTTTCATTTCCAAGAATGCATCGTAAGATTGTTGCATTGTAAGATAGTACCCTCAGAACATCTTTCTTATTTATTTATGTATTAAGGGAAAGTTACAATAAAACATTAACATACGACATTGTACTTTACTTATTCAGGATCAGGGTAATATTCAAGGAATTTGACTAAAGGATATGGCTTGCTGGCTGGGGAGCCCTCCTCCTCTTAATACTCTAAAAAGGGTGACCACATTTCTAAATACCTATCTTCTTTTTGGAGCTTCTCTTGTGTACATACTTTCTGTGAAAGTTTTCCATTATAAGGATACTCCATATTTTACTATACCACAATTCCCTATAAGGAGAAGTCACATTTTTCCAATGTTGTGCAATACAAAGTCTAACAATAAAAAATAAATTAATTTATTGTTCCATTTAAAATGTAGATCCTTTACTGGAGCATTAGGTAAGCAGATATGGGGATCTCTAGGAAGCTGGCATTTTGTCATGAAGTGAATCTCTTTAATAATTTCCTCTCCAAACTGTCTAATTCCTGGACACAATCACCACATGTGCAAGTATGTTCCCTTTTCCCCACAACCTCTCCAAGAGAGCTCCTCCCTAGCAGCAAAAATATGATGGATCTTAACTGGAGTCATATGCGATCAGTACCGTAATTTATAAAAAAGCAGCTGTATCTAAATACCCCTAACTAATTTTGTTTTTCCCCCATGAAAGAAATAAATTGAATTCCATGATATGATTTAGTGTTTAGGGGAAGTTGTAAAGAATCATTGATTAATCAATATTAATTAGCAAGGGGGGAAAAGCCTTTTATTTTTTAATTTGATTGTTTTCATCTTAACATCCGGGTTCTGTAGAGAGCCTCTTACACCTTTATCACCAGCAGTGCAATAAAGTTCCTATATTTCTAGCCCTGAACGTCAGTATTTAATCAGTCCTTACTGTTTTGAATGTCCATTAGTGATACTCTTATTTACACAAGTAGACTAGATTTCTTTCTTTAGGTACTCTTTCACCTTACAAAAACAGTCAGACCTTTTTGTGTGTTTCCAGGAATCTCATCGTCAGAGGGAGATAATTGAAGAGAGATACACTAAATACAAGGAAATCGTGGGCTCTCTACAGCAGCAGCTGGAGGATTCAAAGCGCAGAATCAAAAACTTCAAAGTATGTCTGTCTCCTTTCTCTTGTGTTGTTCCCTTTTGCATTCAGTCACTAGGAGATGCGCATTTTATGGAGATTAGCTCAAGTTTCAGGCATTGACTAAAATCCTATATGAGCAATGTTTCTGCTTCAGTTATCAGGCCTCGCCTGCCAAGTGTGCAGCCAAATGGGCTCCAGCTCTGTCAGCATTTATTCCCTGGAAACACCCCTTTGCACTTTTTCTATTTGCTTTCCTTCTGGTCCTCTAACTTAAAAGGTAAACTTAGAGATCTAATTTTCCCCAATTCCCCAAGTGAAAAGTACCCTGATCTCAGAGGTGAAAGTAAGCCGGTACGCAAGAGCCGGTGCACCGTACTGGAGCAGCCTGGCTTCCCCAGGGGGCAATTTAAAGGGCCTGGGGCTCCCAGCAGTGGCCACCAGAGCCCTGCTGCTGGAACCCTGGGGTAGCAGCTGTGCGGCTCTGGCGGCTATTTAAAGGACCGGGGCAGGAGAAGCAGGGGAGCCCCAGGCCCTTTAAATAGCCCCCGGAGCCCCGGGTTGCTGCTGCTACCCCGGAGAGGGATGGGAGGAGGGGAGGAGAACGAGTGGGGGGGCACTTACATTACAGGGTGGGCTGGGGTTGGCTCTGACCCCCTCAGCCCCTCCCCTTCTACCCTAGGCCCTGCCCCTTCCGGGGGCCAGAGCTGGCCCCAGCATACTGGTAAGTCACTCAACTTACTTTCACCCCTGCCTGATCCCCTCTCTCAGCTACCAATCTTATCTACTTACAGCAAAGTGCTTATTCATCATGTCACTTCTCACTGGTTACACTGCTAATAGCTGCTTCCTTTAACTGGAAATTGAGAATTTCTTGTGGCACAGTGTGGCAGGGCAGCTTCCTGCGCCAGTGAAGAAGGAGTTAAAGAGCTCATGAATCTTTTAAGGATGGGTCCTCAAAAGGGGGGATCCAGGCTCATACTGGGTGGCATCTGGTAAAAAACTGCACTAGAGTACAGAGCTCCCTGGTCCCAGGCAACAGGCTGTCTACTGAGAAAACTGCTTGAGAGGACCAGCCACGCTGAGCCCTCTGCTGAAAAAGAGGGACCAGCTTTTCCTTACTTTTCTTTGTGAATCCCTGGGATTCAGCCGGGGTTGTTTGGATATGCAAGGGATAAGGAGCCCAGATCTTCCTCCCAAGGACTATTGGCCTTTACCCTACATGAGGCTGCAGGGACCCAGCCCATTTGTGAGCCATGGACATCTTTTGCCTTTTTCTTTTGAATTATTTTAGCCCCAACCAGAAGAGGGCAGACTCCCTAAGAGTTATGTATCCCAAGTACATAACACAGATTACAGTCATGCTGCCGTCCAGAAAAGGATATCCAAGATAAGAGAGGGGCACCTCCCCTGCTTAACCCAGGGGGCAGTCAGAGAGATACAACTTATCATACACAGAAACAGGCAACAGATGATGGCAAAGACCAAAATAAAACAAAAGGTCTTTACCAATATTCTCACAAAACAACAGAGACAAAGTGAAACTCCCTTTATTTCAACTATTTTTCAGGCCAGTGGCCAAACTCTAGTCAAGTTGCCCATACTCCTCTTGACCTGCTGCTCACAAACAGGGAAGAACTGGTAGGGGAAGTAGAAGTGGGTGGCAACCGGGCAGCAGTGACCGTGTGATGGTCAAGTTCAGGATCCTGACAAAAGGAAGAAAGGAGAGCATCAGAATATAGACCCTGGACTTCAGAAAAGCAGACTTTGCCCATCAGTCCCCTAAGGGAGTCAGAGTCCCCTGGGAGGCTAATATGAGGGGGAAAGGAGTCCAGGAGAGCTGACTATATTTCAAAGAAGCATTATTAAGAGCACAGGAACAAACTATCCCGATGTGTAGAAAGAATAGTAAATATGGCAGGCGACCAGTTTGGCTTAACAGAGAAATTTTCAGTGACCTTAAACACAAAAAGGAAGCTTACAAGAAGTGGAAACTTGGACAGATGACTAAGGAGGAGTACAAAAATATTGCTCGAGTATGCAGGGGTTTAATCAGGAAGGCCAAAGGACAATTGGAGTTGCAGCTAGCAATGGATGTGAAGGGTAAAAAGAAGGGTTTCTACACATATGTTAGTAACAAAAAGAAGGTCCGGGAAATTGTGTGACCCTTACTGCATGGGGGAGGCAACCTAGTGACAGATGATGTGGAAAAAGCTGAAGAACTCAATGCTTTTTTTGCCTCAGTCTTCACAGATAAGGTCAGCTCCCAGACTGCTGCACTTGGTAGCACAGTATTGGGGGGAGGTGAGCAGCCCTTAGTGGTGAAAGAACAGGTTAAGGACTATTTAGTAAAGCTGGGCATGCATAAGTCCCTGGGGCCGGATGCAATGCATCTGAGGGTGCAGAAGGAGTTGGCTGATATGACTGCAGAGTCATTGGCCATTATCTTTGAAAACTCGTGGCAATTGGGGGAGGTCCAGGATGATTGGAAAAAGGCAAATCTAGTTCCCATCTTTAAAAAAGGGAAGGAGATTCTGAGGAACTACAGACCCATCATCCTCACCTTAGTCCCTGGAAAAATCATGAAGCAGGTCCTCAATCCATTTTGAAGCACTTGGAGGAGAGGAAGGTGATTAGGAACAATCAACATGGATTCACCAAGGGCAAGTCATGCCTGACCAACCTGATTGCCTTCTATGATGAGATAACTGGCTCTGTGGATGGGGGAAAGTGGTGGATGTGATATATCTTGACTTTAGCAATGCTTTTTATATGGTCTCCCACAGTATTCTTCCCAGCAAGTTAAAAAAGTATGGATTGGATGAGTGGACAATAAGGTGGATAGAAAGTTGGGTAGATCGTCGGGCTCAACGGGTAGTGATCAAAGACTCGATGTCTAGTTGGCAGCAGGTATCAAGCGAAGTATCCCAGTGGTTGGTCCTGGGGCCAGTTTTGTTCAACATCTTCATTAATGATCTGGATGATGGGATGGATTGCACCCTCAGCAAATTTACAGATGACACTAAGCTGGGGGGAGAGATAGATATGTTGGAGGGTAGGAATAGGGTCCATAGTAACCTCGACAAATTGGAGGATTGGGGCAAAAGAAATCTGATGAGGTTCAACAAGGGCAAGGACAAGTGCAGAGTCCTGCACTTAGGATGGAAGAATCCCATGCACTGCTACAGGCTGGGGACCATCTGGCTAAGTGGCAGTTCTGCAGAAAAGCACCTGGGGATTACAGTGGATGAGGAGCTGGATATGAGTCAACAGTGTGCCCTTTTTGTCACAAAGGCTAATGGCATATTGGGCTGCATTAGTAGGAGCGTCGCCAGCAGATCGAGGGAAGTGATTATTCCCCTTTATTTGGCACTGGTGAGGCCACATCTGGATTTCATCCAGTTTTGGGGTCCCCCCACTACAGAAAGGATGTGGACAAATTGGAGAGAGTCCAACGGAGGGCAACGAAAATGGTTAGGGGGCTGGGGCACATGACTTACGAAGAGAAGCTGAGGGAACTGGGCTTATGTAGTCTGCAAAAGAGAAGAGTGAGGGGGGGATTTCATAGCAGCCTTCAACTACCTGAAGGGGAGTTTCAAAGAGGATGGAGCTAGGCTGTTCTCAGTGGTTGCAGATGACAGAACAAGGACCAATGGTCTCAAGTTGCAGTGGCGGAGGTCTAGGTTGGATATTAGGAAACACTATTTCACTAGGAGGGTGGTGAAGCACTGAAATGGGTTACCTAGAGAGATGGTGGAATCTCCATCCTTAGAGGTTTTAAAGGCCCAGCTTGACAAAGCCCTGGCTGGGATGATTTAGTTGGTGTTGGTCCTGCTTTCAGCAGGGGGTTGGACTAGATGACCTCCTGAGGTCTCTTCCAACCCTAATCTTCTATTACTCTATGAAGATTCCAAGCTACGTTCAATGATTTAGTTGTATTTGGGGGGCTTAGTTTTGTTCTGGGGTAGTACGTAATGTCTAATGTCTACAGATTCTGAGCACATAAGCATGGAATTATTTATCTATTTCCTCTGGCAGAAAAATAAGAGAGATGTTCTGGGCATTGACTTTGCAGCTGACAGTGTTGCTATAGTAAGAAGCCCATGACTTCTCTGACATGTCCAAGCTATACTTCTGTAAGGAAGGACTAACAGGAAGTGTGCAAGGCAGCATTCATTTCAGTTCAAGTGCTGGAGATAACCTTCAATTTCCCCCACTTTTCATGTCCCTCCACAGCAGTTACCATCAGTAATTACGAGATTTCGAAACCTGTTGAAATGTTGGCTGGCAGTAAGGGCTGCATCAGCTGAGAATGTAATGCAGTATTGCACAAGCTGACTAAGCTCACTGTGCTGGCTTGTTCTGAACTTATATTAAGAACCCAATACTTGGCTTATTCCAAAATAATAATTTCCCCTTTCTGTAGACAACTGGAAACATTTCATGGCTTCCCTTTAGTCAGGCCTAATTTGGTTTTTGCACAATATAGAGTCTTCTTTGCTGTCACAGTTGTTGCAAATAGAACAGAATGTTCAAAAGCAGGTAACAGAAGGGTGTAATCTGATTTCAGTGATCAGCCTGGCTTAGTTCAAGAAATCCCTCTTTATTGCTTGCATTTCTTACCATGCACTGAATTGTCTTATCTGCCTCAAATACACTATTGTTTTGCTTCTTTATGTTGTTGTTACAATTTATCATTAGCTATTCTATCACTCAGCCTTATGGAAGAGAGGGAGATCTAGAGAGATCAAAGTTCCTGCTTGCTAACCATTTCAATTCACACTTTATATGCAGTGCAGTACTCTCACTGTATAAAGTAGCCAAGTAAGTGATAAGGAAGTGTATGTTAAAAGGGAGTTTTTATAAAGAGCTTCTGTGTGTGCAGTAGTATCAACCTTTTTACATACAGCTTCTTGCCTGAGTCAGCCTCCCTCCTCCTGTATGACCTTCAACCCCTTCCTCACCGAACGTACTTCTTTCACCTTGCTTTCTCACATTAATTTCAGAGAAGGCTCTATTTGGTCTCACTTTGGGACCTGATTATTTTATTTTAAGCAACAAAAATAAAAACAAAGACAAACCAGAAAATGCATGATCACTCTTTGTAGATTGCTATCCCAAGATCAATTTTGCCCTGTCCCTTTGTTTTCAGTTGGCTCCTCTCCTTCTCACCTCCCTCCCATACTCTCTGATTTCATCTGTTGAATTTAGGCTCATGACAGGCTCTAAAAACCTGATTGCTTAGAAGAGCAGGACAAGTTATAAGTACTATCTGGACAGATTAAAATGTCAGATTTCAATGGGGGAGGTGGGGAGTGGGCTGAGGAACATTAAGCATAGTATTGAGCTGTCAGTCATTGGCTGAAAGATAGTGGAGAAAAGAGAAATTAAGGTAGGGGAAGGGAGCAGGAGGAAGGGCAGAATACAGGAATAGAACTGATGATAAAACAATGTGTAGAATAACAAAATGAAATAAGAGAGAGAAAATTTACAGTGATGGGCACTGTGCTACATAGAACTGAACGTTTTAAGAAAAATTCCCTGCTCTGAACAGCTTACAACCAAAATATGCAAACAACAAAAAGCAAAGCCATGAAGGATGTGGGAAAAGGGTGTAACAGAGAAGCTGCTTACTCTGCAAATGGAGAGGCTTCTTGCAATGCAGAGATTGCAGGTGAAGTATTGGCCCCAAGTACTGCTTGTTAATAGGTCTGTTTTAAGATTGGATTTTTGGAGGGAGTGAAGATGAAGGAAGAACTTCTTTACAGTTCCATATTCAGGAAAAAATCCTGAAATTTGTTTTTCCTTTTAAAGGTTATTACTGTAGTGTGTATATTATAGGTACCAAGATCCTCATTGACACACGAGGGGATTAATGTGTTTAATTCCCATTAGTATTAATAGGAGCAAATCCGCTGTACATTAATGGGACAAAAGCTCCCTTTTAGTCTCTAAATTAATGCACGGGGAGGAGGGGGGCAGTTTCCAAAGTGTAATACAAGAATGATAAATTACAGGATGCTTTTAAGAAAATCCCCTGATGCTGTTTCTGAGGAAATTGAGTAGCAAAGTATAGTATTCCATGAACTAATACATATGAGTGTTATCATCCCTTCTCATCTGAAGAAATAAAGTAATTTAGAAACTAAGCCAACCTGTTAATCTTGTTTTGGAGAGCAATATATCTAAAGACCCTTTGCTTCAATGCTCAAACAGATTTCCAGATATTTTTGGTTAAATTGCATTGTTTAAATGTTCTACTCTAGCCGCTCAACCAAGTGCCTCCTCTCAACAAAGTAATATGTTGTGTGCACATATCCAGATGCTCTTTACTGTATAAATAAGAACAGCATATATGGGATTTTACTTTATTTTAAAATTGGGAGGAAAAATGGAAAAGCAATTTCAGGTTTTCATAGGTGAAAAATCAAACCTGTATTTAAAAGATAAAAGTTTTGGATTTAATTAATGGGAGGGGAAAATGGATTTGAGTTTTACAGTTGCTTAGATTTATTGTTGGAACAAGTTGATGTGGATCAGTGTTCAGTTGTGTCATCAATGCATGCATGCTCTGTCCTTCTGTTTCATTCTGAGGTCTAGATGTGATTATACAGGAAAGGAACCATGCCACATTTATACAGCTTGTTATAGTGGCAAGAAGCAGCCAAGCTCCCTGGGCAAAGCAGGGAAAGTAGCTTCTTTCCAGGAGTTATGAATGTTGACAAGGACAAGAAATTTGGGATAAAATCAGATTTAAACCTAACTACAAGATTTATGTTCTGTGGATTGGAATCAGAGTTTATCAGTTTAATGCTAAAAAATACCATCTCTGTGTAAAACCAAACTGGAGGCTGTTTTTAATCTCAGTAAATAAGGAGGTATATAACTTAAGTACTGCACATTTTTCACAGAAAGCATGTTCATTGCCTTTCTTAGGATGAGAAAATGGATGCTGATGTTTCTGACATACAAGCGGCAGCTTTCTCCTCCAACTGGCAGACTAAAACGAGCTTTATGTCCAGCTCACTGCTTTCAGATTCAGGCTGTAAGTATTGGGTATCCTCTGTTTTTAAAATTATTTGAGTGGAATGACAGAGACCCCGCTGAAATCATCATAGGATTCTTGCTGGCTTTCAGCTTCAGGCACTGAATTTATCCTGTAGTTAGTGCTTTGTCACACTGGGATTTTTTCCATTTGGAAATACTGCATTTTGTCAGCAAAGTCCAGAAGAAAGAAAATTACATGCATTGTAATATGAATCCTGGAAGTGGGAGCCTTAGCTTTAAAAGACACTGCATTTCCAGGCCACATGCAAATACCCAACCAAAGCACCCCATTCAAATTCCTATTAATTAATCTGTCTGACATTAGTGCCAGTGGAGTGTAACAGCAGAAGTAGAATTCCCTATCCATGACCTCCTTTTTGGAAAGTTGCTGTTTGGTTGCAACTTCTAGCCCACGAGTCTATGCGTAACGGGTCACAAGAGGCTGCAGCGGTCTCTCAAAGAGGTAGTGATGTGATGAATGGGAGACTCTGAAGGGATCTTAAGCTCCAACTCTGATGAAGTTGCTTCTTTTCTGAACGCTACTAAACCAATTCTGCCACAATTGACTTACAAAAATACCTCTGAAGAGGTTTTTTTCCTCTGAAACAGGCCAGTTTGCAGCAGGCATCAGATATTTTTTAACAAAATCCTGGAGCACAATACTAACCCCTGCAATTTTGTCACACACACCCCCAAATACTTTCAACATATACAGGTTGAATGCTGTACTATACATTTGCAATATTGTACTCTGTATTTTTCTGAAACAGTGTCACAGTTCAGTGCTAGCTGCACCTTTCATCCCTCTTTGGTCTCTCTGAGTGCCCCCACACAGGTGACAGAACAACTCTTCCTCAGCTCTCGTCCCCTAATGCCCCTACTCTACTTGCGCTACATTGATGACATCTTCATCATCTGGACCCATGGAAAAGAAGCCCTTGAGGAATTCCACCATGATTTCAACAATTTCCTCAGCCTGGATCAGTCCACACAGGAGATACACTTCCTGGACACTACAGTGCTAATAAGCAATGGTCACATAAACACCACCCTATACCGGAAACCTACTGACCGCTATACTTACCTACATGCCTCCAGCTTTCATCCAGACCACACCACACGATCCAGTGTCTGCAGCCAAGCTCTACGATACAACCGCATTTGCTCCAACCCCTCAGACAGAGACAAACACCTACAAGATCTCTATCAAGCGTTCTCACAACTACAATACCCACCTACTGAAGTGAAGAAACAGATTGACAGAGCCAGAAGAGTACCAGAAGTTACCTACTACAGGACAGGCCCAACAAATAAAATAACAGAACGCCACTAGCCATCACCTTCAGCCCCCAACTAAAACCTTTCCAACGCATCATCAAGGATCTACAATCTATCCTGAAGGACGACCCATCACTCTCACAGATCTTGGGAGACAGGCCGGTCCTTGCTTATAGACAGCCCCCCAACCTTTAGCAAATATTCACCAGCAATCACACACCACACAACAGAACCACTAACGCAGGAACCTATCCTTGCAACAAAGCCCATTGCCAACTCTGACCGCATATCTATTCAGGGGACACCATCATAGGGCCTAATCACATCTGCCACACTATCAGAGGCTCATTCACCTGCACATCTACCAATGTGATATATGCCATCATGTGCCAGCAATGCCCCATTGCCATGTACGTTGGCCAAACTGGACAGTCTCTATGTAAAAGAATAAATGGACACAAATCAGACATCAAGAATTATAACATTCAAAAACCAGTCGGAGAACACTTCATTCTCTCTGGTCACTCGATTACAGACCTAAAAGTGGCAATTCTTCAACAAAAAAACTTCAGAAACAGACTCCAACAAGAGACTGCTGAATTGGAATTAATTTGCAAACTGGACACCATTAAATTAAGCTTGAATAAAGACTGGGAGTGAATGGATCATTCCACAAAATAAAACTATTTCCCAATGTTTGTTTTCCCCCACTACTGTTCCTCACACGTTCTTGTCAACTGCTGGGAATGGCCCACCTTGATTATCACTACAAAAGGTTTTTTTTTCTCTCCTGCTGCTAATAGCTCACCTTACCTGATCACTCTCGTTACAGTGTGTAGGGTAACACCCATTGTTTCATGTTGTCTGTGTATATAAAATCTCCCCACTGTATTTTCCACTGCATGCATCTGATGAAGTGAGCTGTAGCTCATGAAAGCTTACGCTCAAAATAAATTTTTTAGTCTCTAAGGTGCCACAAGTACTCCTTTTCTTTCAACACAGGTGACAGGTCTTGAGTCCTCACCTCCTCTATGTGGAATCCTGTGGTTCTGTCACTCTTAAACTGTCACACAGGGGTGCTGCATTCTGTGTACCAACTATGATTGCTCAGCAGACCCAATGTGTTTGGCTACCTTGGTTCTTCCCTTCTGAGCCATGACCAATGATAAATAGTTACCCAAAACAACCTTTTTAAAACCAAGTATTGTTTAATCACAACAGTAGATACACAGCATGTCATGACAATAGGTTTTGAAACACAATAAGAGGTCTACACACATATCTGTTTTGTATATAGACTTAGGTAGGCAAGCTTATCCCAGATACCCTAATCTCTGGGAACTTGAAGTTCAGTCTGCTCCCCAGAGGAGTTATTTAAGTTAAGCACCAATGTGAACACAAGAACAAATGGTTATAAACAGGCCAACAGGTTTAGGCTCAAAATTAGAGGAGTGAAGTTCTGGAATAGCCTTCCAAGGGGAGCAGTGGGGGCAAAAATCCTAACTGACTTCAAGACCGAACTTGATAACATGATCGAGGGGATGGTATGATAGGACAGCCTACAGTGGTTTGTGGCCCATCGGCAACTGCCAGTATCAAAAATCCCCAACAGCCAAAGATGGGATACTAGATGGGGAGGGCTCTGAGTTACTACAGATAATTCCTTCCCAGGTATCTGCCTGGTGGGTCTTGCCAACATGCTCAGGGTCCAACTGATCACCATATTTGGGATCAGGAAGGAATTTTTCCCCTAGTCAGATTGATAGAGACCCTGGAACGGGGGGTTCACCTTCCTCTGCAGCATGGGGCACAGGTCATTTGCAGGTTTAAAATAGTGTAAATGGTGAATTCTCTAACTTGAAGTCTTTAAATCATGATTGGAGAACTTCAGTAACTCAGCCAGAGGTTAGGGGTCTATTACAGAAGTGGGTGGGTGAGGTTCTGTGGCCTTCAATGTGCAGGAGGTCAGATTAGATGATCACAATGGTCCCTTCTGACCTTAAAGTGTATGAGGTAAATGACCCCGATATCATCTTTTAAATACCAGCAAGTGGAGCTATCTGAAGCTATTGTTCTCTTTCCTGCACATGTGCAAATAACCCCTGCCTGAATTAACCTCTTGCAGTCCTATAGCAAGAAACACAATACCAATCAACCACAATATATAATATTCATAAAATATTACAAAAAGAAAAGGAGTACTTGTGGCACCTTAGAGACTAACAAATTTATTTGAGCATAAGCTTTTGTGATCCGATGAAGTGAGCTACAGCTACAGCTCACTTCATCGGATCACGAAAGCTTATGCTCAAATAAATTTGTTAGTCTCTAAGGTGCCACAAGTACTCCTTTTCTTTTTGCGAATACAGACTAACACAGCTGCTACTCTGAAACCTGTCATAAAATATTACAGGCATCCCCATGTCCTTCACACAGAGTAGAGATATTCTCTGAGTGGCATTTATAGGAGTTTATTAGCCAAGTAATTTTTACCTACTTCAGCAGTTGTGGTTCTGAAAAACAATTTTGGAAGTAAACAAATAGATTTACCAATCCCTTATTCTTCCTCTCTGACCCTAGACAGGGCTTCCTGCAGACTAATATAAATACAATGTTTTGGTTGGAACCCTTTGTTAAAATATTGGCAGAATGAAGGTTGCCAGACCCTGAGTGAGGATTACAGGCAGGCAGAAAGTGATGAGGGGATGGGAAACAATTTTATATTCCATCCCTCTGTGTGTGGAGTGGTGGTAAGATAGCTATGTAGAGAGGGAATTGGATTGCATCCACTTATGTTACCTGACAAAGGGCCTTGCAAAACTATGGGCCATCTCTGATCCTGTAAAGTGGTAATTAGTGCTTCCATAGCAATCTTTAATTTTATAGCACTTCACAAATGATATTGATTGTATAGTGTATGGGATTATCATCTTCCTTTCATCATACTTCTTCTGTTACAGTCCTTGGTTATGAATCTTTGACAGTCACCTCTTAATTTAGTATCAATCAGATGAAACACTATAATATACTTCTGT
This sequence comes from Dermochelys coriacea, assembly GCF_009764565.3. Classification (NCBI taxonomy): domain Eukaryota; kingdom Metazoa; phylum Chordata; order Testudines; family Dermochelyidae; genus Dermochelys; species Dermochelys coriacea. The sequence continues at coordinate 90,191,480 of NC_050073.1, read as the reverse complement.
GAAACCCTACAAAAAATCTAACAATTTATTCTGCCTTGGTCTGCTGCTCCAGCACATCTGGGCTCTTATATCTACACAGCACAAGGAAACTCACCACAGAATCAGCGGAGATACTCTTTTTTTTTAGGTGGAAGTCCTGACACAGTCTGTCTTGCAGTGCAATCTAGTAACTACCTCTGACATTCTATCAACTATCTCAGTGTTGTAACTGAAATCAATATATTTGAAAATGTAGAAAAAATCCAAAAATATTTACAATAAATTTAAATTTGTATTCTATTATTGTTTAACAGTGCGATTAAAAATGTGATTAATCAAAACTATTTTTTTAATCTACTTAATTTGTTTTGCATTAATCACTTGAGTTAACTGTGATTAATTGACAGCTCTACTTTGCAGTGATGGGGATAAATACAAACGTGGAGTCTGTGTTTGTGTATTATTACATTTATCCTTGATTAAATTTGATTTTCTTCCAAATAAGAACTGGAATTACAATTAGCAACAATCATTTTTATAACATTCATGGATTTCTGTATGGGAAGTAGCAGTGGTCTACCTGATTCAGGGGACTGGTAATGGGATAAAAATTCTATCACCTCTAGATCACTGGTTCAAGTCTACATAAATAATGGTGAACATCATGAGGTCCTGGACCTCTGTCCAGTTCCTAGTGAAAAGGGGCCATATCAAAATATCACAACCACATGAGGCAGAGAGAGCAAAAATTGAATGGGTCCTTGAAATGGAATTCTTCTTCAACCATTAGAGGAGTGGTTCCACCAGGGTAGAGCAAAATGATGGGGTAATGTGGGGTAAGCTTAAATGGCCACTCTCCACAATGTACATGTTTTTTAGATGAACAGTGAAATTCATTTCCTAGAGCTAATCAGAAAGACCTTTCAGCGAAACTAAACTCTCTGGAGGGGGAAAAAAGAAAAGCAGCTGCTTGATAAGAGCATTGATCCCACTGTAATCGTTATGGTATATCTGCATTCAACATCATATAGGGAAAGTTCCTTTCTAAGTATATAAATGTGGCTGAACGATTGTTGCTTACTGAGTTTTTCTTAACTTTTATAATGATTGGGGTGGCATTTCCCATATGGTCATTTTGGCTAACAACCCACCCTTGTAGGTCTGGTGGTAATCCTCTCATGAACCTGTCAGCACTATGAATCTTTTCTTTTTGTGCTCTTTTTTTGCTAGTTGATTCTGAAGGAATACATTGTTTTTATTCACATGATTAGGTTTTTTAATTTCTCAGTGTAGGGATTGCATACTCTCTTAATAGTAGCTGCTATTATGATGGTCTTTACCTTTGTCAAGAAAATGAGTTTCCTCTAAAACCATTAGTATCACTTTCCAAACTTGATGTGTCACTTATATGGTGAGCCTAATCTCCATCAATCAAAGAACTGAAGGTCCTGAAGTTATTTCCAGAATTTTTGAGGACTTTGAAATATTCTGGCAGCAATTCACATAACCAACTCTTCTTGCCATCATTCAGGCTAAGATTATGTCACGGAATCTGTGACTTCCAGCAACCTCCGGGACACTGGGGACCCCGCAGCAGCCCAGCTTCCGCGGATGGCAGGAGACCCTCCCACAGCTGTCCAACAGTTGCGGGCGGTGGGATCCACACAACTGACTGGCTGTTGCCGTTGCCCCCTGAGCTGCCCAGCCGCAGCTACTGGCAGGACTCCCCCGCTGTGAGTAGGGACCCCAAAGCTGCTCAGTGGCCATGTGGGGGGAGAGGGGTCTGCAGCTTCTCAGCTGCCGCTTGCAGGCGCCCACCCTGCAGCTGTTCGGTCTATGCAAGGTGCGACCCCTCTTCCCCCGGCAGCTCCCAGCTGCCATGAGCAGCCAGTTCCCCCCACAGCTCCCAGCTGCTGCCAGCGGTTGCAGAGGGACCCTGGAGCTGCTCAGAGGCCAGCTTTGGTTGCAGGGGGCACAGCCCCCCCAGACCCCACCACTGGCAAGCCCCCCGCATCTCCTAGCCCTGCAGCTTGGGGGGAACCCTCCCAGCCACTGGGCAATGGGGTCACTTCAGCTCCTAGCTGCTGTGGGGAGGAGGGGACAGGGTGCTGAATCCTCCTCCTTCCCTATTTTGTCAGGGATGTTTTTAGTAATTTTTGTTTAATGCCCGTCATCTGTCCATGACTCCATGACAAAATCATGGGCTTAGCCATCACCATTGAAAGGCAGGTAGTAAATCGTCATTTGAGTCACCTCAGTGGCATACGCTCCTTTACTTCTAATTTCAAGCAGTGATATTTATCAGCACTAATTTAAGGTTTTGACAATCATATCTGATTTTCTTTTCCTGAGCCCTAGGGTATTTAATAAAATCGACAATGAGTCTCTCTTATTTTGTCACTCATTCCTGTGTCTAATTTATCTCCTTGCTTGTTCAGAAACAGAAGACTAGACTTTAGCCATATGAACCAATAATAGTTTCGATCAGTCACTCACAGTAACTGTGTGCTAGACCTTATAACATTATATTTTTCTTCCTATATTCTGATGAAAGTTTCCAGATTAACAACATGGGAACTGAGGTCTTCTACAGAACAAAAACAGTATAGCCAGTAGCACTACAAATTTTCCCTATTTTTCCCTGCCAGTGTGGTTCAGCCCTGACTTGGAGAGATCATTGTAGGGAGGCGAGAAGACAATTTTGATATAATTTAGAAATGAAGGAGACACTGGAATTGAATTAAACCTTGATCTATGTAAAATTGTTGGAGGGAAAGAGAAGAAAATAAATGATAAAAAGTAAATAAACTGCAATCTGTGTATTTATAGATATATTTAGTATGGAGATGCTAATTACAGCAGTCAATGAAAGGGATAGCAATTAGTCATCTGCTTCATGTCTGGTCTTCATGTTTTTGTTATAATTTCTACAATTACAATATCTTTTCCATAACCAGCTATTTTATAGAGTGCTAGTTTTGCTTACTATACCCATGTTCTTAGAAAGGAAGAGGTTTAACTGAGAGCATAATTTAGACAAGAAGGCACTCATTAGATACATAGTTTGCAGTCCATATTATTTTCAGCTGCAACTGAAAAAAGGTTAGTCTAAAAAAAAATCAGCTACTGGCTGTTATCTATAGAATAATCCTCAGAAATTGCTTTTTTCATGGCCACTGTGTTTTTCTGCAGTTTTATATTACTAAGCTTCTAACAATTGCAGATGCTTTGCATTAGTTTTGTAAATTGATTCTGTCCTTCTGTTTGTACAGTTTATCGTTTCAAGGTTTTGACCTGGAATATTTCCCAGAAGTCATATTGCTTCTCGGCTTTATATTGTTGATAGGTGTCTCTATCCCAGGCTTTCGTACCTTAAGCCTGCAGAGAGAGGAAATAGTGGTTAGTCTTCCTGATCTCAGAAAACTGGGATCACAGCATTCCATTACCCATTGGTTTTGCTGATACATAGCACTCTTATGTCACCATGGTATATAGTAGGGATGGACTAACCACTGGGCAAAATAAGTAATCCTGAAACTTTGTCCTTCCCACTATAACACATACGCACTCACCCCACTGTAGTGCTGGCTTTCTCTATTCCTCTAGTCACAGGCCATACCTAAGCATTGCCAGACAGTAGTGATTTGTTTGCAAAATCAAAGCAAAATCAAGCAAAGATAGGTTTTAAGGAGAGATGTAAAAGAGAATAAAGTGGGAAATTTGCCAATTTTGATGGAGAGTTCTTATCAAATATAAGGGACAGCATGGCAGAAAGCACAAAGGCACATATGGGGAAAGTAGGCAAGCTGTGATCAAGGCAGATGTCATGGGCAGACCAAAGTCAGGGGATGACGTTGCAGTAAGAAATTAGATTTGAAGACAAGTTAGAACTAAATGGTGAAGGGCCTTATATGGTGTAAAATTGGAGATGGGGGATGGAGAGAGAGTGGGGTGAAAACATGGGTGTAAAGTGGTTTGAACAATGTGCCAGGAAGATGAGCCTAGAGACCACATTTTGAAAGAACATCTCAAGCACAGGGTGATAGCTGTTAACATTTTTATCTTAAAAAGAAAAGGAGTACTTGTAGCACTTTAGAGACTAACAAATTTATTTGAGCATAATCTTTCATGAGCTACAGCTCACTTCATCGGATGCATGCAGTGGAAAATACAGTGGGGAGATTTTATATACACAGAGAACATGAAACAATGGGTGTTACCATACAAACCGTAATTAGAGTGATCAGGTAAGGTGAGCTATTACCAGCAGGAGAGGAAAAAAAAAAAAAACCCTTTTGTAGTGATAATCAAGGTGGGCCATTTCCAGCAGTTGACAAGAATGTGTGAGGAACAGTAGCGGGAGGGAGGGGAAAGAAACATGGGAAAATAGTTTTACTTTGTATAATGACAATAATTAATTTGCAAACTGGACACCATTAACTTAGGCTTGAATAAAGACTGGGAGTGGATGTGTCATTACACAAAGTAAAACTATTTCCCCATGTTTATTTTCCTTCCCTACTGTTCCTCACACGTTCTTGTCAACTGCTGGAAATGGCCCATCTTGATTATCACTACAAAAAGTTGTTTTTCTCTCCTGCTGGTAATAGCTCACCTTACCTGATCAATCTCGTTACAGTGTGTATGGTAACACTCATTGTTTCATGTTCTCTGTGTATATAAAATCTCCCCACTGTATTTCGCACTGCATGCATCCGATGAAGTGAGCTGTAGCTTACGAAAGCTTATGCTCAAATAAATTTGTTACTCTCTAAGGTGCCACAAGTACTCCTTTTCTTTTTGCGGATACAGACTAACACGGCTGCTACTCTGAAATCTATTTTTATCTTAGTTACTTCAACTGTAGATTCAACTCTTAGTCATAGGTGTCTAATCCTTTTTAAATCTTTGCTGAACTTTTTGTCTCAGTATCCTATGGCAGCAAATTCCACAGGTTAATTATACATTGGATTAAAAGAGGATTTGTTTTATGTGTTTTAAATTTTTTGCCTCTGATTTTATCAGGAGCCTTCTAGTTCTTGTATTATTGGAAGGGCAAACAGAAACTGTCTACTGTTACATCTGTATAAGTCTATATACCAATTCCTTGGTACTGGTTACCAGCTGGTACTGAAAATAATGTGCATTGCAAATCCCTGCTTTTAAGACCTTCTTAGCTCTCTGGAAAAACACACCTGAAAAGTTCTAAGCAGCCATTTTTATCTATGGGGTGATGAAAAAAGAATAGACTCTTTCTACTATAAAATAAAAGTTTACTATATTTTTATCAACCAGACAACTCAAAAATGGCTGAACTCTGAAATCTGGTGTGTCAGTAATACTCTGCTAAATGGTTGAAATTAACAAAGACAAGAACATTTTGAAAATTGCATACTGAGGGCAGGTCTATGCCACAGCTTTCTGCCAACAAAGCTGTGTCAGCCACAGATGTGATGAGGAGTTATCTCTCATAAAATTAGGGGAACCGTGCCACAGAAGCCCCTAGTGTAGATACAGCTATGCTGGCAAAAGTGCTCATTTGCTAGTATAACTTGCTTTGCTCAGGTGTGGTGGAATAAGCTATACTGGTAAGAGTTCCTGGTATAAGTATAAGCTGCGTCTACTCTAGGAGCACTTTGCTAGTATCATATACCTATATCTAATCTTGTAAAGTGTTCCCAATGTAGATGTGGCCTGAGTTTGTAGAAAATGTCGTCAACTTTGCAAGTATGTAGTTCCAGAGAGATGAACTGTATTTGCAGGAAGAGTGCTGGAAGTATACTCTCTTTCTTACAAACCAAAGGAGACGTACTTGGCAGTGTTTCTATGCTCAGATACCACTCACTGTGTGTTTTCTTCTAGTATTCAGGTTTTTGCTGTAGAAGATTCTTAGTGTCTGAAACTTACTGCTCCCTGAAAGCTATCTGAGTCTATCACTTCCTGCTGTTAATAAACCAAAACAAAAAAGCCCTAAAGTTTTGCCCATATATTTATTATCTTTCCCATTTTCTTTCTTTTTCTGCTCAGCTTGTAGTGCTCATGGTGTGGTAGACAGAATGGTTTACATGTTTCCCACATAAGTGGGAAAGATGGAAAAATCATCATTTTATTTAAAAAGAAAAGGAGTACTTGTGGCACCTTAGAGACTAACAAATTTAATTTGTTAGTCTCTAAGGTGCCACAAGTACTCCTTTTCTTTTTGCGAATACAGACTAACACGGCTGCTACTCTGAAACATTTTATTTAACTCTTCCTTATTGCAGATTATTATTTTATTTTATTTTTTTATTTATATTATGGTTGCCCCAAAAGGTTCCAACAAAGACTGGGCTAAACTCTATTCAAACACAGTGACATAGACTCTGTCCCAAATTGCTTTCTGTCTAAATAGACAAGACAAAGAGTGGAATAAAAGAAATAGTATTATCTCCATTTGGGCAACAGACATGAAGATTAAGGGTGAAATTCTGAAGATTAAGGGTGAAGTCAGTGGGACTAAATGACTTTCAAGGTCACACAGGAAATATGTGGCAGAGCCCAATTGAACCCACATTTACTAAGTCCAGTGCCTTATCCACTATAACATTCCTCCCTCCTAAAAAAATGAAATTAGCTTTAATGGGAAGAGACCAGTGAGACAAAGCCCTGAATGTGATGAGCATTAGAAAATGGTCAGTTTTCAGAATGGTGAGAGGTAAATAGTGGTGTCCCTCGTGGATCTGTACTGGGACTAGTGCTGTTCAACATATTCATAAATGATGTGGAAAAAGGGGTAAACAACAGGATGGCAAAATTTGCAGGCAATACAAAATTACTCAAGATAATTAAATCCAAAGCAGACTGTGAAGCATTACAAAAGGATCTCATAAAACTGCGTGACTGAGCAACAAAATGGCAGATGAAAATCAATGTTGATAAATGCAAAGTAATGCACACTGGAAAACATAATCCCCACTATACATACAAATGATGGGGACTAAATTAGCCGTTACCACTAAGAAAGAGATCTAGGAGTCATTGTGGATAGTTCTCTGAAAACATCCGCTCACTGTGCTGCAACAGTCAAAAAAGCTAACAGAATGTTGGGAACCATTAAGCAAGGAAACAGAAAAAAATGTAATGCTACTATATAAATCCAAGGTTTGCCCTCACCTTGAATACTGTGTGCAGTTCTGGTTACCCCACCTCAAAAGAGATGTATTAGAATGGACAAGATACAGAGAAAGGCAACAAAAATGATTAGGGGTATGGAACAGCTTCTGTAGGAGGAAAGATAAAAAAGACAGAGACTTTCAACCTTGGAAAAGAGAAGACTAAGAGAGGATATGATAGAGGTCTATAAAATCATGACTGGTGTGGAGAAAGTGAATAAGGAAGTGTTTTTTACTCCTTCACATAACCCAAGACCCAGGGTTCACCCAATGAAATTAATAGACAGCAAGTTTAAAACAAACCAAAGGAAGTATTTCTTCACACAATGCACAGCAAACCTGTGGAACTTGTTGCTAGAAGATGTTGTGAAGGCCAAAATTATAATAGCATTCAAAAAAGAATTAGATAAGTTCATGGAGAATAGGTCCATCAATGGATATTAGCCAAGATGGTCAGGGATGCAATCCTATGCTCTGGGTGTCCCTAGCCTCTTATTCCCAAAAGCTGGGAGTGGATGACAGGGGATGGATCATTCAACGATTGTATGTTCTGTTCACTCCCTCTGAAGCATCTGGCATTAGCCAGTCAGAAGACAAGATACTGTGATAGATGGACCATTGGTCTGACCCAGTGTAGCTGTTCTTATGTTCTTAGATCTTATGGGAGGAACTTGATATGTGTTTATTTTTATTTTCCCCGGATAGCTACAAAAAATGACATTGCAAAAATGTGTTTAATTTTACCAGCAGGCTCTCTGTAATAGCTTTTCTCTTTATTTGCCAAAAGAAACTGCATAATGAATTAGGTATTTCTAGTTTTCTTAGGAGATGAGCATTGTAAATGTTCAGAGAATAAATAGTACCATGACTGAGAGATTAGTGAAAAATGTGCTCTTCATGTTTTCTGCCAACCTGTCACAGCCTCACACTGGGGGGAGGGGGGAGTGGGAGCAGGGGGGGAGGCTGTGTTTCTGTCTAAAACAGCCTTTAGGTTTTCAATATTATCATTACTCCTTTGAATTTTCTAGCACCAAGGGGCCTCTTAATTTTATGTTCTGCAACGGGAGTCATATCACAGATCTGGGACTCCTTAGCTAACAAAACTGAATACATTGTAGTACTTACCTCTTGCTTTTCATCGGCAAAGCCCTTTTACAAACAACAAAGCCTCATAACCTTGCTATGAGGTAAGTAGTAGTATCCCCATTTCATTGAGGTGCATCCAGTAGTAGTTAACTTATGACTAGCCTATGGTGACTGGGAGACAGCAGCAGAGCCAGGATTAGAATTCAAGAATTCCTGTCTTCAGTCTTGTACTCAGGTTGCTAGACTTTGCTTCTCTAATATGGTCTATGGAAATTTTCCAGATTTACCTGGGTGTTGAAGAGAAGAGGGTGCGCATTCAGAAAAGAAGTTTGTGGCAAATAATGATGGTTTCACACTTAGAAAGCTAACACTGTATAATTCTTGAGAGAATTCTAGTTTCTTTGGTGCAGAAAAATGATAATTCAAGGATTTATTAAGGGCTAAGGAATCAAGATAGTGATTTTACTTTCACTTTTGGAAATTGAAGGATTCTACATTAAAGAGTGAAGTCTTGTTCCTTGTTACATGGCTCCCAGATGGGAGCTGCTAAGTTATTACAGTACCCTTTGTAAAAAGTACACTAAGCATATTTATAACAAACTGCCTGGTATGCCCGGTGTTCTGACACTTTCGTGATGCATGCATGGACAGTACAAGAATGATATTTTGTAGAAATAGAAGCCTGATGACTGATTCTGTTTCATGACTTGGTGCCTCTGCCTCTTGTCAAGTCCTTACCATCCAATCAGTGTTCTTTTTACCAATGGATAATTACTAGATGCTTCATCTAGTTCATATCTACTTTGAGGCTTTGTGCCATATCATGCACTCAAGCTAAGTTTGTGGAAGTACCCAGAACCAAGAATTTAAAAAATTACACATGCACGCCTAAAGTACATATACATTAATTCTGATGTCATAAAAACACTGGGGCCAATACAATTTGTTCCTCTAGAATGTTCCTCTAAGAAGGGTATTTTCTTTGGGGATTTTCTGAGTTTTTTCCCCTTATTAAAAAAACTACAAAATTAAATGCAAGCAAAGTGTAAATACAATATAAAGGGCACATAATTAACATTCTTAAATGTCAGGTAAAGTAGAAATTAAGGCTTCCTCTGTGTAACAAGAAAAGGAGTACTTGTGGCACCTTAGAGACTAACAAATTTATTAGAGCATAAGCTTTCGTGAGCTACAGCTCACTTCATCGGATGCATTTGGTGGAAAAAACAGAGGGGAGATTGATATACACACAGAGAGAACGTATATATCAATCTCCCCTCTGTTTTTTCCACCAAATGCATCCGATGAAGTGAGCTGTAGCTCACGAAAGCTTATGCTCTAATAAATTTGTTAGTCTCTAAGGTGCCACAAGTACTCCTTTTCTTTTTGTGAATACAGACTAACACGGCTGCTACTCTGAAATCTGTGTAACAAAGCTCACTTGGCCAGGTTAATCATGGATGGACTTAAAAAATCTGTTTTTCTTGACCAATAAGCACTTATATTACTCTCTGTATTGATAAATGTATACCATAGTATGTTGCTGTATGAGCACCATCATCACTTGGATTTTCTGACTTCAAAATTTTAAATTTGTAACCAAAATATTGTATTTAACATAGCTTTTTGCATGTAGTACTATATCAGGCAAGTATGTACAAATTCTGACTGTGAAGAACAGCACAATAGTGAGATTACTGTAATATAATATGATTTAGCACACCAGCTAAATTGACCAAGGTCAAACTTATGGTAGCTGCCCCTAGCAAACCTATGTACACTACTAGCTATTGATAGTATTTCTTTGCAGATGGTTGATTGGTCCCTCACATTCCTTTGTTCTTTCCTTTCCAGCATTTATGAGAAGAATGGTTCCTTTCCATTTAAATACAACCAAGGAAGATCCCATTAGTATTACTATCAATGAAATGAAGTCACATGCAGAAAAAGAGAAGCACTAGAGCAGCTAAAAAATTATGCAAAAACACGGCAGCTTTACTTGCTGGAGGTTCAATTCTGCTCCATTGTTCTAAAACAATAATTCTGTCTGCAATCAAGCACAGCTGCACTTATAGGAGTGATGCAGCTTCAGTAACTCATCAATTGCCAAATATTGACTGAAAGTTCATCATAGTTGTTTCAGGGGAGTGAGCCTTTTTAAACCTGAAGATAACGGTATGTACCACATCTGCCAAAGGGTTTCATGGCATAAAGCTTTGTACTCTTTGCATTCGTTTCTGTAGTTCGCCTGACTAAAGTTCATTCTTGCTTATAGCATACATGGATTCTAAAGATTACTAGCTGAAAAACTAGTACACACACTTTTACTAAGAGCAAAATTACAGGTGTAAGGAACTTTGGTTGACACTTAAATTTAGGCATTGTTTAATAATGATTAATAATCAAGAAACAATTACTAGAAATTACTTTTGTTCCAATATATTATAAGAGGCTTTATAATATGTTGCAGCAAAATGTATACATGATTTTAGGTATTTCAGTTTATAAAAACCATGTAACAGGTCATTAACTATTAGAAAAGAATCCACTCAGCAAAGTTTAAAACTTAGAACCAAATTTTCCCAAAGTTGGAGGGAATGTAGATCATAGTTTGGTGCAGCCTATCTCTGTTGTAGGGGTTTAGAATTATTTCTAAAATATAATATTTTAAAATCCAATGGTATGGCAAGAAGGCATTATTATCTAATGGTTAGAGCAAGAGAATGGCAGTCAGAAGACTGGTTTTCAGCTCTTCTCCTAAGTCACTGTGTGACTTTTTGCAAATAACTTAACCTCTCTGTGCCTCAGTTTCCTCACCTGCAAAATGACCTGATGATACTGATATTTGTTAAGCACTTTGAAAACCTTCGATGAAAGGTGATGCTATATATGAGCATGAAACATTGTTCATTTTTAAAAGCAACTTCTAATAACCACTTAATTATTCTTCTTATTTTATATTAAGTATTATGAAATTTCACCTTAATTTTAAAATGTTACTGATTATTCATAATACTGGATGTCCTTCTTGCTTCTGATGATCCCATTCCATTCAAATCTGATACATTTCCTAGCTTACTAAAGTCCCCAACTAACCACTATTGTAGCATCTTCCACTATCTCAAGAATCTTCAATATTTGCACCAGTCTTGGTTCAGTTTTATGATACATGCCTATCTTTAGTGTTCCAGGTTGAGTCACCACTAAAGTGCCTTACTGGCCAAACACACCAGGCAGTATCAGAGTAATATGAATTACATTGTAATGGTTCATTTATGTCAGCCTTTTCTTGTATAGAGAGCCCTCTCCTTTGAAAGACTGTGACTCTTTTACCAGCAATGTCAGTAGAGATGGAACCTTTAGTAGCAGTGTCCAGGTCATTATGTGCCAACTAAGGAACAGGCAGGCAGTGCTTTTAAGGAGTTTACTGTAGACAGATTCTGCTCACAGCTGGGAAAGTGGGGAGTCTGTTGGAGCAAGCCCTTTATACTCAGCATTGTTCCAAGCACGCCTTATTGCTGAGGGTATTAACATCATAGATTCCACAGAAAGGGAGATGAGAAGATACACTCGATTTATGCTTTGCATTAATTTTATGTGCATATTGTAACTTCTTTGTATGAAAACAGCTATTGACTATTTTTCTTATGTCTCATAAAAGATTGGATTAGCCTTTCTGAAGATATTCTCTTTGCCTTCTATATGTGCATAGTGTAGGCTGTAGTTGTGCTGGCATTAGCCCTTTACAGATTGCGGGTGCATTTCCTACCTCGAAGGCCCAGAAAAGCATAACAGGGTCATCCATCTCTTCCAATCCCAATGGTTGTGTCAGAGCCAGAATAAAAAAAATACATAAAAAACCCCCTCTCTACTAGTGAAAATAAAGTTAATGAAAACTTGTTTCTGTCATAGAGTAGGAAGGAGTATGGACATCATGAAATATGGGATTAACTCAGTCCATAGTTGCCCTAAACTAAACCAACTATAAATGTATTCAGCATTTGTAATTTATTTTTTTAGTTAAATCAGGTAACAGTTGGAAATTGGTGTTTAAAACACTTCAGCCAGTTTGCCTGGTGAAATGTTGGAAAATTAGAAAATAAGATATTTACAGTTTCCCGAGTTTATGGTGCATACAGATAATGGTTAAAAGAAATATAGGACGGTCAATTTAAAATAAAAACTGTTGTTTTGCAACACAGTAAATTGTGACCTTAAAATAGACCGTTGCAAGATCTTTTTTAAAAGAACCCCCTACAGTTTGAATTGCTGGATAGATAGATGTGTATCAACCACCTTTTATTGAATCTGGAACAATTTCCATGGTAAATGCCTGTTTGTAAGTGGACTAGGCTGAAACCTGGCAACTGAGAGCCTCATTTCAGGAGCAAAATTACTATTTTTGTAAAAATAAAAATCTCTTTGCTTTTCCTAAGGAATATGAAAAAAGCTCATTGCTTCTGGCTCTCTTGGCTTGTATTTATTAGTTCTTACTTGTGTTTTCTAAAAGCAGTTTAGTTAGTTTTAATAATTGTTTTTTGCATTCTCTGACTACTACGTTTAAGGAATCTAAACTCCAGGACATGCTTTCAAAATGCTCTATAAATACATTCACACAATTGAATGAAAATGACTATTGGGTGAAGTATACTGGCTTTAAAACTCCTTAAATATGTTAATTCTTTACAAATTGGGCCATGTGATATCTTTTCTCAAGCAATTTATTTCCTTTTTGTAATTTACCAAGAGGGTTGGGAGAAAGAAATTAAACCACAAAAACAGTAAAGGAACTTTTTAATGGGTTGGTGTAAGCTTTCCAAACCCAGGAAATTCTTTCCTAAACTTACCCTCTTGGCACTGCAGCCCAGATAATGTATAACATCGGCCTGAATTCTGCCTTAGATAGAGGATCATATTTCCTGCAACACCTCAGTTGTAATACAATGAATTAATTTCCTTCCTAATGAGGGTTAAAGTCTCTTTCCTGACACTATTTAAAAATATCCTTTTGTGGTTTAATAAATGATAGTTTTTCATCTTGGCAAAAAAATTATTCCTCCTGACCAGTTTCTGATTCTAAAGTAGAAAATCAGATTGCTCATTTGAAACATTTTGTGCATTCACTATCCTAAAATTACTAACCATTTCATTCATCATAGATCCTCTGTATATTATTTAATTCATTAATGGTCTAATCCTTGTACACATGAGCGCTTTCAGTATGCAAGAAAAACACCACATGTTGTGATATCCAAGCATCTTCAGTTGAGTTACTTCAGTTTTACATTGTCCCTCAGTTCTCTAGAGCTTCATCTGGAACCTTATATATTTTCAAGGTTTGGCAGCCATGTAATCCAGTGATGCCTGCTTAATGGTAAACTTTCTTCTACTTGAATGGGCAAGTCAGAATCCTAGTACACTTATATTTAAAAGCCTTACCTATTGGATGTAATTATTAATTAGTCAAACTGCTGATTTTTATTATCAAATTTAGGTTCTTCTGGAAACAACTGCAAAGAAAAAAATAGAGCTAGGCACAGAACACGTCTTCCTCTTGTGGAATGAAGAGTAGAGAGGGCAGGGATAGATCACCACATGGAGAAGTAATGCAGCCTTTTTTCTCCTCAAATTTTTCATGGAAATGAGAGGTTTCAACAGTAACGGTACTGAAGTTTTGTGCATTCATGCATCACCCACATCTCTACTCCTTCCAGCTTTTCCTCAAAACAGATTTGAATGGATTAGAATACCCAGTCCCTAAGAAAATACTGTCATCTTGTTCCCTACAATCCTCTTTTGGGTGGGAGAGTGTTTGTTCCCACATCCCATGTTTTTCTCATGGACATGTTTCAACAACATGGCCTCTTAAGTGACCTGGCACTAGATCAGTGGTTCTCAAAGCCAGTCCGCTGCTTGTTCAGGGAAAGCCCCTGGCATGCTGGACCAGTTTTTTTATCTGCCGCGTCTGCAGGTTCACCCGATTGCCGCTCCAGGCCAATGGGGGCTGCGGGAAGGGCAGCCAGCACATTCCTCGGCCTGCATTGCTTCCCGCAGCCCCCATTGGCCTGGAGCAGCGAACTGCGGCCAGTGGGAGCCGTGATTGGCCGTAAACAAACCAGTCCGGTGCACCAGGGGCTTTCCCTGAACAAGCGGCGGACCGGCTTTGAGAACCACTGCACTAGATAACTGTGTTTTCCTGGAAAAACTGGCTTTTCTGCATGAAAATGACAATATATTGGCCCAGCAGTGTATTCAGGTATTTTTATAGCAATGATCACCATAGTCTTTATGTCTAAAAATTCCTAAAGGAAAAAATGGAGAAATTTTCACATCTGTAGCTGTTGCAAGAATGTAGCCATAGGCTTAAATTGCCTCTTTTTGTGTCCTCTGCTTTGTGTGTTGTAAACAAGAGAGTTAAATCTTACCCCATTTTTGTAAAACTCTGACCCTTTGGGTCTACAAGTCTATCATCTATAGTGTTAGTAACCTTGTCCCTTCTCAGCTGGGCCCTGTTCTGCCCCCACAGGTGCAATTCTAAGTGAAGTCTATAGGAACTGCACCCATGTGTCTGGGGACATAGGCAGGTCCAAATGAATATAATGTTGCAAGAACGAATTCCTGTGTCTTTTAATCTGGTGGAGGTGCTGATGATGAAGAAGATATGATTTAAAAAAACAATTTAGAACCAAGTATGATATGGAGGAGAAGGGTCCCTCTTCAGGGAATAGTTGTGCCATCCTATCTGAGATCTGTTCACCAGGATGAATTTCCAGGTGCTGCATATTTTTGCTATTGTGTTTAGCTGTTATCAGCATTTAAACAGAACAGTAATTCAATGAGTAAAACCCATGGATTCACAATGAATCTTCAGAACTCCTTCATCATTCATTCAAAAATCTCTACAGGGATTTGAGCACATTTTCATGCAACAATTGTGGGTTTGAACTTTACTGCATTACTGTGTGGAGGCATAAATCAAATTTTAAAACTTAGCAAAACATATGTATTATAGTTAGAAGTACAGCAGAAGCAAAGTATAATTTGGCGAACTTGGTCTTGCAAAATCTGGAACCCAGTTTCTTTGAGAACGTTGGCAGCAAAACTGAAAGAGAAAAGAAAGTAATTGCTACTGTGGTTATCTATATATCATCCACCATATATCATCTGTACTAGCAACAATAAATAGTCATATTTCTAAAGTTTCAAGTTACAAACCTGCCATGCCTCAGCCTGCAAGAATGAGACTCTGGTTATTGTTTTTTTTGTTTTGTTTTGTTTTTACTTGGCAGATGTAAAATTTTAATGTCACGCACGGATACCTTGAGAAGATAGGCAGTGATATGGATTTCAATATAACAAATATAAAGCAAACCCACTTGTTTCATCGACTGAGATTTCTTGACACCTATACTGCAGGTTATTCCCAAGGGAAATTTCTGATTGGCCTTTTAATTTAAATAAAAAAAAAAGTGAGTGGGAGACAATGTATCTTTATTAAGTACAATTTTCTGTGTCATGTCAGCACAGATATTTTACTGAAATAGAAAACAAAATGTGGGCCTGAAGCAAAATAAGTTTCAACTGTTCGAATGGATAGTAAAATCACTAATAAGTCAAGCTTATAATTAAAAATCAAACAAAGACCAGTTCTCCTGTGATTTGGTAGCAAGGGAGGACAAATTAGGCTCATTAATTACTCTCAGGGTGTTTGTATCTTTTTGTAAAAAAATTCCTGTCCTTATTTTTAATGAAGGACTTGACTCAGGGGGGCAAACAGAAACTATACAAAAAGCAGTCAACTTTGTCAGCAATTATTGTCTCTCTCTTCTCTGTGCTGTTACTGTTAAAGGTATTTGTATTTTGAAGTAATCTAGTGGCTGCACCATCAGCCGGTTGCCATGAAAAGATAATATCCTACACTCATCAGTGTGCTTTCACTGCAAGACCAAATAAAGAAAAAAGAGGAAATCCACTCACATTCCCTGTTGTGTGATGAATGGATCTTAGAGAAATTAGAAATAGGTATATAGCAGGCCAGCTTTTTCCAAAGTGCTCAGTACCCAACATATCCTGTTTTCAACAAAAGTACTGATTACTTTTGAAAGTCTGGCTACTTCATTTCAGAGCCTAATAGGAACTATTAAGGGCTAAGTTCTACTGAATATCTGGTCTTTCATGTGATTAAATATTTTATGAAAATAACTCATTATGGATCAGATCTTGCCATCCTTACTCAGGCAAAACACCCATTGAAGCCATTAGCTTCAGTCAAGGGTGAAAGTAAGTTAGAGGACTTACCGGTACACTGGAGTCCTGCGCAGGGGGCGTGGCCTCAACCGGAAGAAGCAGGGCCTTAAATCCCTGGGCCTTTTAAATCTTGATTTAAAGGGCCAGGGCTTCAGCTGCAGTAGTGGTGGCTGGGAGCCTGGGGCCCTTTAAATCACCCCTGAGCTACCAGCTGCGGAGCCCCAGGCCCTTTAAATCACTAAGGAGCCCTGGGGGCTCCCGGCTGCCACCGCTATCCCAGGGCTCTGGGTTCTGGCAGAGCTTTAAAGGGCCTGGGGCTCCGTTGTGGTAGCAGCTGCCGGAGCCCTGAGCCCTTTAAATCCCGGCCTGAGCCCTGCTGCCCGAGCCCTGGGGTAGCAGTGGCTGGGCTCCATCTGGGATTTAAAGGGCCCCGGGGCTCCAGCTGCCGCTACCGCCCCTGCCCTTTAAATGCCTGCCAGAGCCCCACCACCGCTACCCCAGGGCTTTGGCAGCAGGGCTCTGGCAGGGATTTAAAGGGCCGGGGCACTAGCAGTGGCTGGAGCTCCGGGGCTCTTTAAGTCCCCACCAGAGCCTCCCCACCCCTACCGCAGGGCTCAGGCCGGGATTTAAAGGGCTTGAGGCTCCAGCCACCGCTACCTCCCCGGCCCTTTAAATCCCCTCCGGAGCCCCACTGCCACTATTCCAGGGCTTCGGCAACAGGGCTCAGGTGGGGATTTAAAGGGCCCCGGGAGGGTAGCGGGGGCTGGAGCTCTGGGGCCCTTTAAATCCCCACTAGAGCCCCGCCACTGCCGCTACCCCAGGGCTCGGGCAGCAGGGCTCAGGCCGGGATTTAAAGGGCCCCGGGGGGGGTTGCAGCAGCTGGAGCGCCCGGGTCCTTTAAATCCCTGCCGCAGCCCCGCCCCCGCTACCCCAGGGCTTTAAATTGCCCTCTCGGAAAGCCGGTCCTGGTACGCACACCAGCTCTTACCGGTACACCGTATCAGGGCGTACCGGCTTACTTTCACCTCTGGCTTCAGTGGGAGCTTTGCCTGAGTAAGGACTACAGGATTTTAACCCTCTCTCTTTACACTGGAGTTGTTTTGATCTCAAGCTGTTTTATATGTTGCACTTGTACATCAGGAGAAATCATTCAGCTGTTCATCATCACATCATTTAGCTCATGGGATCAATTTCAATAGCTGATTTGCCTGTAAGGTGGTAGCATCATAAAAGGGAATGCTTTCTTATAATCTCTTTTCATGAGGATTTTGTAACTCCAGTTGTTTGCTAAAATAAAAGCCATACTGTAAACAGGCTAACATCAGATCACATGCTGCTTAATTTTAAAGATCATCTCCTGGGCAGGAGCAAGTACATCTGAATGTGGTGTTGTTGAGTTATTATACTGAGTTATTATCCAGATTTGCTGAGTGCTACAATTTCCCCCCCAATCATGAGTGGACTAGTGGAAAGGAGGAGGGGGGGGTGCTCAGAGATAGTATAATCAGTGTTGAGTACAGTACGTAAGTCATGTCTAGAAAATAAAAGATGGAGACTGTTTACTTAAGAGAACTGCACCCCTGTTGCTCAGTACAGAGTTCTAAAAGCTCATACCCTGAAAGGTAATTTTTGGACATGTGTCAGTTTCAAATTACCATCTCTGTAGCCATTTGCTGACAAATACAATACTGCTAAAAAGTTATACTGATGCTTGCTAAACACGGTCCTGGTGTCAGTTTGCACATTTGAGTTTTGATGTTGCTTGTGTCATTATTAAACAAGCATTAAATTGGGATGTGAGCCTAGTTTTTGTTCTGCAATTGAGCCCTTCACGTGTTCCACCGGTGTCCCAAAAGATGTCAGTTGCCTTACTGCAAAAACATGGTTATTAATTAAAAACCATAAAGACTGGGTATGCTTTGCAGATGACCCATAGAACTGTATGCTTTACTGAGCAAGATGGGTGCATCATTTTTAATGAGGCTTTTGCTGCCACTGGCAACCCTGGCAACACCACCTTATTCAAACAGCTGCAGATTTGAAAACATTAGGTGGTCGGCAAAGTTTGTTCATTCTGTGTTTTGACTGATAGAGTAGCCAATAAACCCAGTAAGGTGGATTTGTTTTTTCTTTTTTCGACTGGAGAAGTCTTTAGTGAAGTCATCAGACTGTAAGAACAAGAAGCCATAGTCAGAGTGAACACCGGAGAATGCAGAGTGCTACATAGGTGTATAGCAGTGGTGATGTTCACCAGTGGCAAAATATGCATCTGTTAGCATGCCATATGTTGTTTCTTGAGAGAGTTGTATGTGCAAATGAGAGCTTTTTAGCTAGCCCACCATCATATAAATAAATAAATAAATAAAGGTTTGCTAGCACCATATCAGGTGACCAAAACGCCTTCTCTTTGTTAGTAACAAAATCCTTTTCTCACTCAACTCAGTAGGGTCTCAGGTGTAATTATGTCAGAGCAGGATATGACAAATAGTCTCCAAGAAGAGTCAGGAAACACTTTCCTCACTGTGTTGCCTTTCCTTTGTTCAAGTAATTTCTTAATCCCATCTTGAGTTGCTACTTTTTGTAGATCATCTTATGTTGTGTCTTTACAACAAAATTGTATGTCATTTCTCAAATTTTTGAAAGCTTCAGGGAAACAAAACCGGTCAGTCTCCATGTGTTGTAAAATGCTCACTTGTCTTAATTAATTGTCTACATTAATGTCTTAATGTATAAATCCATGCACTTCAGAAAATTCTGATATGCATAATGGTATATACAGTATTTAAGGCTTGATCCTGTGTGTCCTCTGTGAAGAAATTCCATTGAAGACTGTAGGTGTTCTGCGCATGGAGGACTTGCAGGAATGGACTGTGCATTTTCTGTGACTTGTCACATGTTGAAATTTCAGCCTTAACATTACAGTAGCATAAGTTTTTAAAAAAATTATTAGAGGGTGTAGGGAGACAGAGAAAATAGATAAGCAACATTTATGCTGTAGGTAATGTTGCAAGATAGTTTACATTCTATATCTCAATTTCCTCAAACATTCAGAAATCTTCCATGATTGATGGCTGCAAAAAGTTGATTTTTTTTGAGTACTTGAGTAAAATCCATTTAGCCATTTTTGAGTTCATGGCCAGTGAAACAAATACATTTTTCTAAATTTTCAAATAACATTCTGGCCACTTACTTTCTTTTTAATTTTGGGTTAATTAAAAACTGGCTAAATTTTAAGAACTTGAAACCTCAGTTTTGAGGCAAAATCCGGGCCCGGTTGAAATCAGTGATAAAGTTGCCATACATTTCAATGGGGCCAAGATTTCACACTTGATTATAGTTAGACCTTTATGAGCAGCACGGGCTTTCAGTTTGAAATAATCTTTTTTTGAACATGTTGACTGAGCATGTATAGCAGACAATATGTGCAGTTATCAACAGCTCAGTTTAGACCTGATTCTGCAAGAGGCTTAGTGCAATCTTTGAGGTACCAACTGACTTCAGTGCGAGTTTTGGAGACCCACTACCTTAAAATAGGTAATCAGCTCTTTACCAGATCAATCTCTTAAAGCTGGACAAGTCACAGTCATGTATGTCTAGTCAAGTGTGCACTTGCTAAATCACAGAAATTACAAACACAGCTCATAAAACTAACTGCTGCATGAGATATTTACCTTCTGATTTTGTGTCTACTTAATAAGAAAAAAAAAGTAAGAAGCTAAATGCAAAAAAAACCCCTAGCATTGATGCAGAGTGAATCTTATGCACTTAAAGCAGGAAATTACAAAAATCAAGGTTGGTCTAGCAGTATTATATTGACAGCATTACACTTATTGGGCAAGATTCTCCAGTCCACTAAGGCCACTTTGCACTGCTTACGTAGTGCAAAATGGTTTTAAAGCATCCAGAGAAGGCAAGTAGAGAATTCCCCCTGTGCAGAAGGACTGGTGTAAAGTTGTCAGAGGTGGTTCCACCACCTCCTAAACCAGCCCCTCCCACAGACCTACAGCATATGGGGAAGAGTCTGGCAGAATGAAATTAAGCTATGCTTGGTTCTTCAGTAGCATAAAGTCCCTAAGGGACCTTATGTTTGTGATGTATGTTAGGGCTGCCTTTTTGCAGCTCTAATCTGCACTGAGGCTGAGTTGCCTTTTATCAAAGTGCTTCCTGTGCCACCCTGTTCACTACAAATGAGCTTCGCTCTCAGTGGATAATCTGGGGCCACGGTTTAGAACTTTCCATTCCTCTTTCCTTTGTAAAATATTTTATCCTCCCTCATGGGTTTTTGTGGAGATTAATTAGATAATGCTTGCAAAACACTAGGGACATGCAAAGTGCTATATTAATGTGTCTATACTATAAAATATATAGAACATGCAACATAGCCAAGCTAACTTTCCTGAAGCAATCTTCACTCTTAAAGTTTCCTTTACATTAGAGTGGTTGATTTCATAATTTTTTAAGGTTGTATTAAAATATTTTAATTTAATATGTAAATTTTGTATGTTGATATAGATACATTTATCTCTTTTATATTCACTCATGTGCATGAACATGAACACACATGCACCATTAAGCTTTATGTTTCAAAGAAAATAGTATACTTTAGGAATGAGTCCTGACCACATTGAAATCAATGGGTTTTTTCCCATTGCTTTAGATGGAACCAGGATTTCATCGTAGGCTATTCTAAATGTTTTCTAAACACAGATTTATGTGGTTTTTTGTTGGCTCCACATTTTTGCAAGACCATAAATAATTGTCAGACTGATGGGCAAACAAATACGTATTCAAAAAAACATGGTTTCATCTATATATTTTCACGACAGACCATAATGACTCAGAATAATTCAAAGTTACCTAACTTTGCCACGTAGGCTGTGTTTTGAAAATACAATAACTGGATATTTACACAGTATGGTTTCATTATGGGCCATTGTTAGACCTTAATCCTATTTTTTTCAAGAGATTAAAAAGAAACTTAAATACACAATCAAACCCACTGTACGTTTACATATCATTAATACAAACCAACAAAAGTCAGGAAGTTTAGACATATAACTACCCTGTCTTTGTTCCCTCTGTTGTATGATGCTATTATAGAGCTCTCAAAATAGTGCATCCCTGCTACAGCAGGGGGTGGAGAGAGGATTTCAGTTATAAAAATATACTCCAGGAAATGGGGGTCTAAAAGAAACCTTGCATTTCACACTGTTTGTTGAATTTTCTGTTTCATGCTGGTTTGCACAACAAAATTAACCAGAGACATAGAGAGTGTGTTTGCACGTGTGTGCTAATTTACACTAGTCAGGATCTAATTACACTCTAGGTCTAAATACTTGCATATTGATGGGATTATACATTTGAAGAGGATATTAACTAGTTAAGACCACTGTGTAGTGAGATTCTCTTGTGATTTATCTTATTTTGTCAAAGATCACCCAGCTTCTGTGATGAGAGTCTTATTTGTCAATTGATGGTTTTATTCCAAAGTAGTCTCATCATAGGATATTTTCCCACTAGACGCTGTCTTCAAATAATATCCTTATAAGGCTGACATTGAGATTTGTGAAATTAAATTACTGCTATACATACATTAACCTTCACTCCTCTTATCTTCCTGAAGTTTACAGTTAAAACATTTTTAAAAAAATGTCTTTTCTCTTTCTAGGAACAAAGGGTTTGCTAGGGAAGTATAAAGGCAGGAACTTAGTAATGTGGATATACCTAACCATGGACCATTCACAATCTGTGGAGTTTGTGATAGTCACATTGGGCCTGATTCCAATCTCACAGCCGCTTTTCCAGGGCATAACGTCATTGGCTTTAATTAAGGTATACCCAATTTACACCAGCATGAGATCAGAATCAGTCCTGCTGTTACCTTACCCACTAAGTGCAATGTCTGAACCTAGGCAGAACACACTTATGATCATTACAACAGGAACTTTAAGATGCAAGTTTTTGAAATCTCTAGTATCATGCCCCTGAATATGTTGATAAAAACTAAATGCCTGATCGAAAGTCCATTGACGTCAGTGGGAGTCTTTTTATTAATTTCAGTGGGATTTGGATCAGGCCCTAAATGAAATGTCCATATTTTCACAAAATGCCAACATTTATACCTCTGCAGTAGTCAAAATGTGGAGGTTTCTATCATATGTTAACTATGCTGACTTTTGGTCTAGTACAGCAAGGCACTGAGTGCCCTCAACTCCTACTGAAGTCAGTGTGAGTTGGAAGTGCTCCTCACAGTTCAGGAGGTGCCTAATACCTAGCAGGATCAAAGCTACCAGCTTTTATTCACCACTTTAGTGTAACACAAAACTTTATGAAAATTTTTGTAACTTGGAAAATTAAATATTTTTTTTCAAATAAGGCTTGATATTGTATACACATGTTTTTTAACAGATACATCTGTCTTGTACTTTTGTAAAGAGTTTTGATATCTTTTAAGTTTGTGTGTGTTTAGATCAGTTGATTTGCTTATGCTTTGTGTGAAATCTTTAGGCATCTGATATGGATTTATATTAACTATTTTTTTTTTGTTTTTTATCTTGACACTGGAAGAAAAAAAGCCTTTTGGTCTTCTTGTGTTTAATTTTAAAAATGTTTATTTGAAATGTTTTTAAATCTGTTAAATATTCAATTGTGATGTGTGTTTTGATACAGTTACGAGCCCTAAATAGGCTTCCTCAAAAAGTGTGTATTGCCATTTATTTAAGTAAAAATATACTTGCATTATTAATGGAGGAAGAATGGAGCATTTTCCCATTGCAACATGTTGTTGTGTTTGGCCCCAAACCTGTGACCAAATCAATACAAAGAGACCCTTACACTTGCTCTGAGTCCCATTGAAGTCAGTGGAGGCTCCACAAGCGTGTGCTTGTGCAGATCAGATTGGAGGATCAAGTCCTTTGTGTGTACAGCCACTTAACCTTACACATCATCCTTCATGGAGATGTGGGACCAAATTCTTAATTGATGTAAACGTGCAAAACTCCACTGAAGTCAATGGGAGCTGTACACATCTAAACCTTCAGATAGTTTGGCACATTGTGTAAAGTTTCTAATAATTATAAAATAAACTGTTGCTGAAAATTCACATAGAACGAGAGACATTTCAAACAGAAGCAGAGCTTTGTATTATGTTCAGAAAAATAACAAAATTATTACACATTCAGCAATGCAATAACAAAGAAACTTGCACATTGGGGTTCTTGTGGAAAACTACCCAGGCTCTGTTTTCATAATGCCATGAGAATTCTTCACTGAAAACCCATAATTATATCACTAGCTCTGTTGTCCTCTATTACATTCTTCTCTGTTGGGTTTGAAATTTTTATATAACCCTGTGACAACCCAGTTGTCTCATGCAACTGTCTCTTACATGACCCCATCCCTGCCAATGTGTGGTCTGTCATTAGTATCAGACAGCTGAAGTCAGTTCTAGTCCCTCCCTCATAATTCAAGTCATGCAAAAACCATGACTAAGAAAGTTTAAAAAGCAGCTGATACTTTGTTCAGTGCCTGTGTCTTGTATCACCCTAGACTACTATCCTTTCATATCTGACAAGCTAAACAGCATCAATCTGGATCACTGTTTGACAAGGAAGACTCCAGGAGGAATACATAGAATTTGCTAGACTGAGCCAATGGAAATAGTACAGAGGACAAAACTTCACAGTGAATGTTTTGTTGCTGTGGATAGATACTGTTTTACAGAAAGATACTTTAAACATGAAACTTCCTGCATTAAAAATAAAGTTTTTTAAACCTACAGTCTAATAAAGTACACCGAGTGAAGATTTCATCTCTTTTTAATGGGGCTTAAGTAGTGACCTTTGGCCATTGCCACCCACTGTTGATCCCTTTTGTTTGAGTGGGTTGCAAGGAACCCACAAAGCAATAATTTTGCCTGTCTTTCAGCTGAGTCTAAAAATGAGGATCTTGACCACATGTGTTTATCGGAGATCTCCTGGCACTTTTCACCAGAGTCTGGGATTGAGCCCAGATGTCCTGGACAAGTTCCAGTTTGGGTTATTACATACATTCTGCCTACCCTGTACAATTCCAGTTGGATATGGGCTTCCTCTTCATTTCCTGCCTTAAACTGTTGTAGCATTTCTATGCAGTGTTAAGCAATTGCTGGCTTTTTTTAGAGGGGAGTGGTGCAGATTAGTCCAAGAGGGGACACAGGAAAGATTAGAGAACATAGGCAAGTGGAGTATGTGACATGTGGAGCCATATTATCTCCACACCCTACAAATCTACTCCCACACCTGTGGGTAAAGCAGTCTGTAGATTATTGAAAGCTGCCTGCTTTCCTATTTCTGTAGTTGTGCCTAACATATCTCACAACAAGAGCATCTTACAATACAGGGCCATTAGCTTTTCATCAGTCTGTTGGTCTAAGTTTTGCATCTTTGCTCTCACAAGGAAGCTCATCTACAAGAGCATGTGTGCTCCTGTTTCACAGGGCCACCAAAGGATCCAGAGCAGTATGTAAGTCCTAATGATGGGAAGTAACTGACGACAGCCAGCAAAAAGGCAAATGAGCCTCAATATGAAATTTTTAAAAAGGGAAGAAAAAAGAGGAAGAAGACAGAAAAGAAACTTTGAGCAGGAAAAAACAATTTAGGGAGCAAAGGAGAGAGAAAATGGGTTGAAGAAAGAAGAGATTTAGCAGTATTGCAGGGCATAGTGTGGAAGAATATGGGCTGAGGGGTGCATATCTGCCAGTGCATAATCGGAGGTTTCCCACAAACATAGCTGGGAATCTCTGCCAAAGAAGCAGCAAGTTTGGGAGCAGCTGTTGGGTAGAATGAGTTCCATTAGGGTTTACATAAAGCACTTATTAGACAAAACGTGCCATGTTAACCTAAGAGCTTATGATATAATTATATTATTACTGCAATTATTACACTTTTCCCTATTTGTATTATGCAGATAGATAATTATCTGTGGCAATACATAGTGAACTTATTTGTGTTTTTTCCCAAGATAAGAAAGAACCATTCAGTGATGATAGGTTTTTGTAATGATTTTCCCTGTGGTAAGTTTGCAGTTGGTATGGTATGAGTATGTTTTCTAGAGATTCCAAGAAAAAAAAAATACGCCCAAACAGATTATCATTTTCAAAATCTTTCCACTGCTGAAGGTCAGATTTTAAGTACAAATCAATTTTTTTGTTTATATAATTTATGTTGGCTGGTATTTTCATATTGCAATGGAGTAGGGAAAAGTTTTAGCTCAAAGATGTTGTCTGCCTTTGCCAGATTTTTAAAGAAGCGGAAATAAAAATAGTGACTTTTTTATGTGTATGTACAATGTATCATTAAAAAGACTATAGACTTTCATATGCTACTTTTGTCAACTTATTTGTGTTGATTGCTTACTTTCAACTGGTGTCACATGCACATGTGTAAGCAACTTACTAAAGTATTTCTTGGTTCCCTTGGAGGCTTGGAGTAGAGGAATTAAAATTTTATTTTTTTTTAATTGTTCAAAGGCCAGTACTTGGCTACAATCTCAGACCTTCCTGGCTACAATCTTAGACCCGCTTTAGGGAAAGTTAATGAATGTTGCTGATAGCTAAATCTAATTTATAAAGCGCTAAAAAGAAACAGACATGAGAAAATGTAATAAATAATCCTAGGACAAGCAATATACAGGTCCAGTGGAACATAGAGTAGATGCCTTTAAAAAGTTAATATTTATCAGCTGCTACCACAGATCTCTCCTATTTTAATTATAGGATAAATCTGTGCTAATTTCAGAATCCACTCTGTTGTAAGGTTGGCAAATGCAAACTTTTAGAAGTAAACACTAGTTACAGAAACTGATCCAGTAGTCTGGAAGAACTATTTTGTCCCCTTTCAGAATCAAAAGGAATTCAGAATGAAAGCACTTATATATTTGCAAAGTTCCTCTATTTCCTGCCTTTTCAACAAGGCAGAAAGATGCAAACATTCTCACACTGATTTTCCCGTTGCCAGTTGAACAGGGTTTTGGTGGCAGTTACTTGTCCATCACGTGTGTGCTTTAATGTGGATTTTGTTTTCACCAATAACAGACTGAGTCCCCCTTTCTTGGTCATCATATGGATTGCATTTGGTCTTCTAAAGTTGTGGGATCTTCATTTGTATCTATGGATAGTATCTCAAGGGTCTCTAAACTCATTACAACTCTTCTGAGATTCTGGGAGTTCAAGAGAAAGGTATTCTGAGGGGGCTAATGATTCCTCTCTGCATTTATCAGCTGCAAATTCTGAGATGGTGACAACACTATACTCCAGTGGTTTTTAACCTGGGGTGCGCACACCCCTTGGGGATGCGAGATGTCCTTTCTGGGGGTGCGAGATGTGCTAGATCCTTGTGCTATTTGCGACTACATACATGTGTGAGATAGAATTTTCATCCCTCTTACACATCAAAATAAAGGCCAGAAACCGCCTAAATGCGAGTGATGACATGCGTGTGGCTATTTCAAAAAAAGTTCCTCATTTCTCAAACATCATTGAACAAAAGCAACAGCAGAAGAGTCACTGAGCCGGTAAATTTGTAAAGAGTGTGTAATTTTTCATGTATTCTTAATTTTACTGCGAAATTAAAATAAATATATAATTCCATCTCTTTCATTCTATAGTTATGATATATGTAGGTTTAAAGAACTGACCTACTTCAACGATTTTTGATAAGCGGTGCGAGAACGTATTTTGAGAACCAAAGGGGTGCAGGCTGCAGTAAAGGTTAGAACCACTGCTATACTCTAACAACCATAATAAATTGCTGCAGTGAACAGATGTGCAATGAGCTGGGTTAAAAATTCACTCCTCTGTTTTAACTTAAGCTTTAGGGCATATTTCTGGGGGTTAGAAGCAAATTTCCTTCCATGTTAAAAGTATTACATAACTACTGTTTCTCTCCTCTTTTCTCTTTATAGGTATTTCGGATAGGCTACTTCCAGATGCAGGAGACTAAACAGACAATCCGTCTGCAGTAATTTAGCAGCTGTTGTATTCCTGTTAATGTCACAGGTTTTAACATATAAAGCCTGAACTCTTACTGACTCACTGTGTGACCTCAGGCAATATACTTAGGGCTGAATGCTTTACATCTTCAAAGCACTGTACAAATATAAACTAATTAACTCTCCCAACATTCTGGGAGGTAGTTCAGGAGAACATATGGAGAACTGAGGCAGAGACTCATTTTCAAAAGCGTCCACTAAATTTGGCTACCTCCACTTTTGGTTTTCTAATTTGAGACACCTCTGCTTTGATTTTCAGAGATGCTTAGCAGTCATTGACTCCCGAAGTCAAAGGGGAATATGAATGCGTATCACTCTAAAAATCAGGCCCTACATGTTCTACTGTGCACCTAGAGCCAGAGGCCAGCTTTTAAAATTTGGCCCTAGTGTATTGCCTGAAGTCACACAGTGAGTCAGTGGTAGAAGTGGGATTAGAACTCATGGAGCTATGAGAGTTTTTCTTTTTGAAATAAACAGACTGGGGAGAGGGTTGCCCTTAGACCCTTCTATTCCAAAAAAGAGACTCAATTCATGTTCATATAGTCTGATAAAAAATATTCCAGTTAATGTGGCTTTCATCCACATCCCAGTAGTGTCTACGTTACAAAAAGCCTTTATTTTAATTGGCATATTTGTTGGCGGTCTCAGTAGTGAAGCAAAGGAGGGAATTGTTCATGGAGATTTGAATTATCTTAGTCATCTCCAGAAACAGTCCCTCCAAGTCATAATTGAGACATGTTGGCAGAGCAGTATGGAGAACTTCACACTGCCACTGTCCAGACTGTTTCCCCCAGATAATCAAAAATGTCAGTTCTCTAAAGTGGTCAACATCTTTGTTCTGAAAATGTTAAGGATTTCAGAGAATTCTTCGTGATGACAAAAATATCATTGACATGCTGAGCCAGATTTGTGAGTGCTGTAAGTGAGAGTGGTGTTTCTCTATTGAAGTAAGTGAAACTAAGCTGATTTTCATCATTAGAGGATCTGGTCCAATATTTCGACCAAGGATGGCAGAGTTTGTAGTTTAACACCTTTCAGACCAGCCATGAATTTTTTTGCAGAAATTGCAAAAACAGCTGATTCTCTGTCATTGCCCACAGACCATAGTAGTGTTTAATAATATATGCAAAATAAGAGGTTACTAAAATTTTGAACTTAGAGCAGCTTTTTTGTTTTGTTGATAGAATTTATATTTAATTTCTTGATTTAAATTTTTTTAAAAGTAGCAGGAGACTCAGAGAAATTTCTTCAGTGGTTGATTTATTTTAATATATTGTGTATTACTGCAGTAGTCCTTCTCACCAAATCATGTTTATGTATTTATTTAAGAAGGATTTGCTTACTAGGGTTGGGTAGCATTGCTCACATTCCTGCAGGACTGTCATGGAAGGAAAACGTATCTGTGGTCTTATGCCCATAGTCATTCATCAGCTATCGATACAGGTTTGTCTGAATAGTGCTGGCCACTACTGTAATAGAATGGAAGATTGATTGAACTCTTGTCTCCCTCCAGCCAAAAGCATCCGTTGTGTTGTCTAACTCTGAGAGATCCAAAAGATTGCAACCAATAATTGTGATTATGATTTCTGATTTCAATCAGTTGATCTTTGCTATCTACCAGGTGCTCTTCCCTAAGAGTCAGTACTGATCCCAGGCATCAGCATGCTGCTAGCAGTATCTGTGCTAAAGAGTGTGGTGTGGGTGATACAGTAGGAGCTGCTCTTCCCTCAAGTCCGTGCCAATAGCAATGCCCCAGCATATTGCTAGGAGGTAGTGTGCCAGAAGGAGTGATGCAGGTGACTCAGTAGGAACTGCTCTGCCATTTGAATCAGAGCTGAATCTATGCCCCAGCATAATGCAGGAAACGGTGTCTTGGATGAGACATAAACACCTCCTTTTCAGTGCTCTGTTTACAATTTGTTTGTGTTTTGTTTTGCACATCTTATGAAGTCTTAATATGTTTATTATGTTTTTTATTTCTGTGCTGCATGCCAAGTACTCTGGGCTTGGGTGAAAGATACTTAATACTAATTATTTTATTTATAATGTATAAGATTCATGAGTATAACAACTGGCATTTTACAAACTGAGTCATCTCACTGGGTTAGTACATATACAAAATATTGTATTATTCATCTTACTTCCATAGCTTCCCCTATTAGAATGCAGTAGTTAATTAGCCCTTATGCTTCCTATGAAGCAGGTAAGTAACAGTATCCCCGTTTTACAAATGTGGAAACTGAGACAAAGAAATTAAATGACTTGACCAAAGTAGTGCTAAGTCAATGGGTAAACAAGGAAGAGAACCTAGGAGACCTTTATCTCAGTCCCCTTGCTCTAACCATAAGACTCTCTATCTACAATGTAATCTACGTAAGATACTTATAGCCAAAATATTTCAGAGAACTAAAACTCACATTTATACTATAACAAGTTGCCTTTGTGAATGGAATAAGAGGCATGAGAGAATGTCTATTGAAGACTTTGCCTGACTGATTTTTGAGTCCTGTGCCTGAGCACTGGGAAGGCACAATAGTACCAAAACCAGAGGAGATCTGGACATATGGCAGGTGGTAGCGAGCTAATCAACACACGCCAAGCTTTGAAAGGAAATGCACAAGTCAGGGGGAGGAAAAATACTTCTAAAGCCAGGAGTCAAATAACTGGTCACAGCTGTCAGGAAATATCAGTCCTGCTCCCAATCTTCTTAGCTATTTCAGGAAGGAAAATAAATCTAAAGAATTTAATTTTAATTTTATAAAATAAATGCTAGGGAAGTTGAGCATGCCAGGGCCTACCTCATATCTAATGTCTCACATAAGTTGCCTGCTGCCCTGGCAGAGAGCTCCCATGCATGCCTGTCATGTGAATTGCAGTCCCCCAAAGCTTTGGGATTATTCTGCTTTTGTGCCATAACAGTCTGTTCCTGTTGCTTTAAACCTGATTAATTAATCGGAAGTTGGGTTGATTAGCACTTCAGGTATCGGCTCTGAATTAATTCTCATAATAGCTTTCACAAATCCTCTTGCTGTCCTCCTCCTATTTCCTCAGGAGGGGAAGGGGAAAAGTAGGTCAAACTTGGGAAGACTTTGTATGTTTTAATAACCCTACAAACCAGGTGCATAGTGTGCAGCCAGTGCTAATAAGGTCTGGGGAAGGGAAAACTGGAACAAGTCAATCCTCCAGTTGAATTCTCCTGGCCACGCCAGGGCAAGTTCAATAGCTGCTGAGCCATGCCAAGCTGGCTATGTGCAGCTGCTTCTTTCACCTTCCAACTAGGGCAATGTTCTCACCTTCTTCTTGCCCTGGGAGCAAAAACCTTGTTTCTCCTCCTTTGTGCTGCCTGGTGTGAAATTCACTGGATGTCCCATTATGCTGGCATGAGTTCAGATTGTAGTTCAAACCACAGTGCTGGGATGGGAATTTGTAACCTTCAATGACTAGGAAAGGCCAACGCACTCACTGTGAGCTGGAATTAAACAAACATATATGCACATGCTCAGTTTTGCCCTGTGATTCCCAGGTTCATGTACCTGAGCAAAGCAGATTAAAACCCCCAGGACAGCTGATCTAGAATGTGAGGAAAAGAAAGGTTGGGACTAGACTTTAATCAACATGGAATTAATGTTGCATTCAGGAGCTAATCTTCCACAATGCCACTGAGTCAGAGAGTGCTACTGGGTTTTTCCACACCTCCAGCACCAAAAAGAATTTTTTTCTTTTGCCTTGACAGCCTCACAATTACCCTGCTTAAACCATTGCAGAGAGCCCTAGTCATGTCAAGTGAGCTGCAGAGTAAAGTACAAGAAAACGGGCTTGGTTCACCTGAAGAAAAAAACAAACCTGAAGGTCTTGATCCTGCCCAGAGAGTAGAAACACCAGTTAAAAGGGGTATTAGAGGAGGGAGAGCTATATGCTCCTGCCTGAGAGAATCAAAGTGTATCATTAGTGTGGACTGCTGCTAAACCAGTGTCTCCTCAGGGGCAACAGTTATCCACCCCTTTACTTGCCTGTGAATTTACAACTAAGGCAACCTGGGGTAGAGTTATTTTCTTTGGACTGGAGAATAGTATCTTCCCCTTTGCTCCCTAACTCATTCTGCTGTGCAATGCAAAAGGACTTGAAGGATTTTATGTTGTTCATAAGCTGGCAAATTAAATCGTTGAAAAAGGGAGAGAGTCACTGGAGACCTATCGTGAATTGTTTCTAATAGCAGTAGACATCGTCTGAAGTTATGCACCTAATACAACAAAAGAGGAGGCTTAAATGCAGCACCTACTACCGACAATATGATTGTCTTTGCTGAGGCGATTGAATGATTCTGGTATGCTATTAGAGTATGGAGCCTTTCACAACTGCGTCAAAGATCAATCCTTCTGTAGTCAGTACCATCTGATGGTTGTTCGTTGGAAGCAAATGTATATGGTGAGGGAGATTTCTTAATGCTATATATGATCTCTGTAATGAGTAGGACATTGGTGTGCAGGAATATACTGGACTGAGACCAGTGACATTTTAACAACCCTACCGTGGGACAGATTTGTACCACAGATCCTTAGGGCAAAAGTGTTTGCAGTGTGACCAGGTTACCGAGACCAGCATTAACGTGTTCTAAGACCTAGTGCTAACAACAGGAACTAGCAGATTTACTGCACGCATTCATGCTAAAAGCCAGCTCAAATATTCTGTCACAGGGCTCTGTGTAATACATGGGGTAGTATCTTTGACAACTGTCTCTACTGCAGATGTTTCAAAGTCCTAGTCAGGAAAAGGCCGAGGGTTACAGGAAAATATCTTAATACCAATCCCTAAAGGTCTGTACTTCAGAGGAGAAGTATTTATTGCTTAAATTTAAAAAAAAAAAAACAGGAACTGAACAGGTTATCCGATTAATGGTCATTTTCATGTGCTTATGTATCCTGCAGCAGTTCCCCTCCACCATGTTATGAAACAGACTTTGACACTTCAGTGTCTGTCACTGGGTAAGCTATTACTTTCATAAGGCCATTGCTTCGATCATGGCTTGAAACACTGCAACAAAGCCTGGGCCTTTTGAACATTTTAAGTTGCCTGTTTGTCTTTCAAAGGCAATTTATCTAATAGGCCAACATAATCAATTTACATGGGATTCTAAGTACATTCCACAGCTCAATCTGACATCTTAATTAGGACTTTTAAAAAATAATAATTGCCTTCCTGCTCCCACCAATTTCACTAACCTTCCTTAGAAACTGACCAATGAAGAAGATCCACATAAGCCACCCAAAGCTTTTTGTTTTTTCAAGTTTATCACAGTTTCCATTGGCACAGGTCTTGGCAAGAGAGACTGCAATGGCAGGATACAATTTATTGTTTAAAAAAAAAACACCAAATTCATAGGGGTGTCTTTGATACTTCCAGATGTGATCTTTTTGCAGCATAAGATCTTTCTTGTCCACTTCTTACATTTAAGAAAAAAAAAAGTCTTATAAAGACATTCATTCACAAATGTACCGTAACCTAACCTGGTTGCACAACAGTGAGTGTGATTTAGAAAAGCTATAATGATTAAATCATCTTTCCCTACTGTTTCCAGGTGAAGTTTATTTTCATGGGGACACTGTAAATGGAGCAATCGAAAAGCTGCACCTTGGCATTTTCTAGATACATAGATTGCACTAAGTCTTTCTAAATGGATTGTCATATTTGAATGAAAGGGGAGAAATATCCAATCTTACTGAGAAACAAAAGAGCTTAGGGCGTGAAAGCACTTAGAGAGATGAAGAATGGTATACATGAAGAATGACTATGAAAGAAGGTGCTAATTACCATTGCTTCATCCCTCCCTTTCCCCTGGGTCAATATACAGAAAGAACCAAAATGATATAAACACTAAACAGATTGGATGTTTCATAGGTTGTTATTTTTAAAAAGACATTTTAAAATATAAATCTCAGAATTCCAGGAGAGTTGTCTCCTTTTCAAACAGTCTTTTTACTCTTGTTTTAGACACTGCATGCACCTGAACAACAATTTATCAAATCTAATGGAGAGAGGCTGGATGTTTCATTCACTTAGCCATATCTGGCCACAAACATTGATCAAAACTTAGGCAGCTCTCCTTGGAAACAAGTTTAAGACAGGCATGGTTGGCTAGTGATTAACAAGGAAATAGGTTCCATTCACAACTCTGCCGCTGATTCACTATGTGACCTTTTTCAGGGAATCATGCTCTGATGTAAAATGGTCCAGAAGGTGTGGCCACATTTCAGGATTTTGTGCCTCATAATTGGGAGGCCCCTTCAGCATACATTAGGTATAATGTGCTGTACAGGACACTTAACTTTCTTGTGCTGAAGTATTCCCTATCTATATAATGTAGTAATAGTACCCATGTTTGGAAAGCACTTTGAGCTCTTCAGATAGAAGGTAACATTTAAGTGCAAACTACTGTTTGAATTAAAAAATAAAATAATTCAACTCAAATTGTGTGCGTGTCTGTGTGTTTTAAAAATGCATGTGTGTGCTTAAGGGCCATTACATTCTACTGTATATACATTTAAATCAGATACAGTATGTCCTAGGCTGTTTGTTCAGACTCTGTGGTCATTTCTCCATCAAAGCTTCAGACTACATTACAGCTCCATATAATGTCAAGTGTGTAGCTTCTGCCAGTAAGCTAGGCATAAACACATAGACCTGAAAAGTAAAAGGGTGTGTGGCGGTGGTGTTGGGTAGGCAGTGCCACATTTCTGGAGTTTGTGCCTCATAATTCATAGGTCCTGCAGCATAATTTAGGTGTAATGCACGCATAAGATACGGCACCTTGAGCATAATTGTCAACTGTACATCTTGTTTGACCATTTTATAGCCAGAGCATGCTTCCTTGCCTGCCTCTGATCCTGTAACTCATGGGGCCAGTGCACTATGAATATAGCTGCTCTAAACTGCTTTCCTGGACTCTGAGAGGACTCTGAGAGGTGGTATCAGAAACACCGAATGCATCCGATGAAGTGAGCTGTAGCTCACAAAAGCTTATGCTCAAATAAATTTGTTAGTCTCTAAGGTGCCACAAGTACTCCTTTTCTTTTTGCAAATACAGACTAACACGGCTGCTACTCTAAAAACTGTCAGAGAGTTCATCCTCTCTAACCCCTGGCCAAAGTCAGAATCTTCAAAGTAGCATCTCTGTTCTACTTCCTGGTAACTCAGCAAGGGTCTGATCCTGTGCCTACTTAAGTCAATGAGAATCTTTCTGTTCATTTCAGTTGGTGCTGTATCAGGCTACAGTTCAGGCTCTTTATGCATCAATTTCACTCTATACATTAAGAAGGAAAGAAGAAAGGAGGCAAAGATGAAACTAAGGTTGAAAGTCTGGGTGGGTGGGAGAGAAGTGGGTGAATAATTATAACCACAGGTTATGACATGCTAAACTGTTAACTATGATGCATCAAAGAGATAAGCTCTTGGGCAGATGACGAAAGATCCCAGACAGAGAAGTATGGTAGATCTCCACAGAGATATCACAGTAGAGCACAGAGGAATAGTGCACAGAGGAAGAAGGAGGAGAAGGATCCTAATCTGGAACCCTGGGGTCTCCAATAGTGATGAGGGAAAGAGTTGGTGGAGGAAGCCCAAAAGTAATGCGGAAGGATTGATTAATCAGTGAAGCCAGAAGAGTCCCAGGAGTAAGCAACACTTTGCAAATGTCAGTAAGGAGGCAATAGTGTATATAGTTGTGACAATGCCAGCAGATAGTTCAAGGAGAACAAGAGTGCAGAATGGGCCTTGTTCAGGAGAAATGCCTTCAAAACACTGAGAACTGTGTCAGTGAAATGCAGGATACAAAATCCAGATATCAGGGGATTAAAGAGATAAAGAAGTTGGAAGAATAGTTAATTCTTCAGGGTGAGTTTATAGGCAAAGAGGAGGAAGGAAATGGGTCGTCAGTGGTTGGAGAGCCAAAAAGAGTCAAGGGAGAGGTCTTTCAAGATAGAAGGTGGGGGGATACTTAAAAGCCCTTTGACCTCACAAAGAGAGGAAGACATCTGAGGGAGAGGAAGGTGGTGGGAGGTACAAGATAAAATATTCAGCTTATGGGGCGCGATGAGGACAGGAGAAAGTAGATTTGAGAATTGGAGTTGGGAAAGAAGCAGCAGCACAAAGTGTCAGACAGTGTCATCTTTGCTTTTGAAAATCCTGCACACTGTTTCTTAGAAAGGGTGACCACAAGAATACAGGGAAACAGCAAGAGGGCTTGGGGGATAATGAAGAAATACTGCAGGTTAGAAGTGTCAAAGTTGTGGGGAGGGCAAGTAAAGTTGTTTAGTCAGGCAGCTGATACAGGGAAGAACAAGCTTGTACTACTATCCCTTTCTTCAGAGATATGCGAAGTTTTGGGTCTAAGTGGCAGAGGAGAAGACAGAGCCAAAGTTGAAGGTTAGATGGGAGAGTAGAACTCCAGTAGAGCAGTAAAGATATCAA
This sequence comes from Dermochelys coriacea, assembly GCF_009764565.3. Classification (NCBI taxonomy): domain Eukaryota; kingdom Metazoa; phylum Chordata; order Testudines; family Dermochelyidae; genus Dermochelys; species Dermochelys coriacea. Next base: position 90,155,526 of record NC_050073.1, on the reverse strand, counting down.
GTACTGAGAAAGGAGAAGAGTTATGGAGAAACTGGAATCAACAGAGTGAAGTGCAAGTTGCGGGGAGCCAAGAGCAAGAGAGCGGTTGCGGGAGGTTACTGAACAGAAGATCATGAGAGGCAGGGAGAATGAACAATGTTCAGCGAGAGATGATGATGAATGAGGAGAGAAAATTTACAGATGGAAGACAATAGGAGGGAGAGAAAAAGTGCATCTCATATTAATATCTACAACAAGAGTGTGTGAGAGATGGGGGATATAGAATTGGTGCACTGTTCGTGGTCAAAGGAGAGGAGTAGAAGCAATAGGGTCTGGGGTTGGATCCAGGATCAAGATGGAGTAAGAAGTAAATGAGAGAGGCAGACATTGATCAGAGGAGGTGGAAAGAGGAGATCAAAGGAGACAATAGATCACAGCAACTCAAAGGAAAGCCAGACAGAGCAGATCTCAAAGCAATATGCTGTGTGAGAGGCAGGAAGAAGGTCTGAAAGTAACAGAAAAGGAAGGGAGGAACCAAATGCAGTCGTCTTCCTGGGTGGTCAGTCAGAAGATAGCGAGGTTTTGATGCAAGCAGGTAGAGGGAGCAAGATATAAAGAAGTCATGAACAACACTTAGTTTATTGGAGTAGCAGAAGCGAGTTCCAGTGGGATCAGAAGTAAAAGATACCTCCAGAAAATTAAAACTTCACTGGCATGTTATAGCATATTCCCACCTACTCTCATGCCACCATCATAACCCAATATCTCCCAGATTTACCCACAAGGAAACAAAGTGGGCAGAACTCCTGCATAAATGTCATGGGTCTCTTAGCAACTTAATCCCTCTATACGAGTGCAATTTTTGTTCATGAAATGGTACATCTTAAGTGGTGCTCAAGAAAGAATAGATAAGGCTGGTCCAGATCCTCAGCTTCAGTGGAAGTGTGCCAATTTGCACCATTTGAGGATCCGGCCCAACAGTGACCAGAGAGAAAAGAACCTCAGGTGTTAAATATTATTTTGTTTTTATTTTTACATTTTCTTTGACACTGCCAAATACCCTCTGAAGTTTTGGCAGCTTAGTCTAACCAGGCAGTGGACGCTTGCATAGGCACTGAACAAACAGAGCAAGATGGAGAGGACTGTACATTATGTTCAGACATTATTAAACACAAAGGGCTGCCAAGCTGAGCAAATGTTAGTTTTCCAGATTAATGAACAAAACTTGACATGCTTAAATCAAGTTGATTAGACAGTGCTTAAGCTTGCACCTTTGGGTAACTGCTTTATTTAGGTAGTTTTTCTGGGTGTTATTCTTAATTCCCACCACTTCTGTTGTTCAGTTGCAGGATGATGAAATGAGATTGGGGAGGGAGTGGAGAGGAGTCCTGACAAGTTTGCATATCAGCAGTTTCAGCAAAACCTTCACTTCTTCAGCCAAACAAGTAGAAGAGATATTCAACCTAACTTAACCCTCTGCAACCTGAGAGGAAGTGTGACCTTACGGTTAAGGCATTAGATTGGGTTTTGAGGGAGCTGGGTTCAATTCCTGGCTGTCTTAGATGAACTGTGGTTGAAATCCTAGCCTCATTCAAGTCAATTGCAAAGTTCCCATTGCGTAGGACCTGGAGTTCACACTAGACTTAGTTTCCATGTGCCTCTGATGAGATTTCCTATCTCTCAACTTTTGTCTGTCTAGATGATAAGCTCTTTGGGACAGAGAGACTCTCGAAACATGTTTGTAATAGCATCCCGCAGTACAACTAGTTCCTGATTTCACTATTGCAATAGTAATAACCCAAAATACTATTATAGAAGTAGGAACTGAGAATAATCTTTCTTCCTGCCTTTTGATACATACTTACAGATGGACCTGGACTACAAAATTTGGAGCTTGGTTCAGATTTTGACTACCCCAAAGCTATGGGGCTCTTGGATCTGGTGTTTTGGCTTGGGCCTTTCTCATTCATACACAGAGGAGTTCAGTCTTGACCGTACACTTGCAAGTAGCTTAATAGTATTATTGCTATTCCATTTTATATAGAACCATGTCTTTACAGTCCTGTAGGTAAATAATTTCCCTACTCCAAAGACCTTAAATCTAAATAGAGGTAGTGGGGTGGATAATTTATTAGGGATGGGTGACCTAATTTGTGTAACTTGTGTTTTGGGGAGGCTTATGAATCTTCTTTAGCGGAAATCACATTAAAGTAATTATGTTTTAATGTGTGAGTTTTATAAACTGAATACCTATGGGTACTATTATTCCTATTTAACATTTATTTTGAGATAGAAACCAACCAAATTGGGGCACCATTGTACAAGGTGCTGTACAAACACACAAAATGACCTGTCCCAAAAGGCTTATAGTCTAAAAGACAAGATATAACAGATGGATGAGTCTAAAAAGTGGGTAGGCGGATGGGAAAACAAAATAAAATGAGATTTTAATACAGACTAGCGATGCACGCAGTTTCTTAGCCAAACAGTAATCAGAACTTACCACTTGTCTAGCTGTTGTTAGATGGCAGTTTTCTATATTTACTGTTACAAAGGTGAGTTTTGAGGGGAGACTTGAAGGTATTACTATACAAAATAATAAAGGTGCCCATCAAAGTAACATTTGGGCACATTACATTGCACATGGTTTAGATTAAGAGCAAAGATCACCTCCAAAATATAGGGAACATATGCTCTCTGACCCACAAGCAACATCTGAAAGGAGCAGAGTTAGGGTAACTCAGCCAGCCGGCTAAATAGCAGGGGATTCTGTCCTACAGTTAGCCTGTACAAAGAGATCCATTTTAACACGTGGCCCCGTTTGTGCTCAGACATACTGTGTATTCATTAAGAATTTGGTTCAGAAGCCAAGGTCTACTACTGAGAATGGCTAGCTCCCAGCTCCATGTGTTTAGAGACTGCAATAGATACCTCTTACAAACTGAAAAAATAAATAAAGATTGACCTGAATCTTCACTCTCGACTTTGACTCACTTGAACTTTAGATTGAAATAAGTTCAATTAACTTCTTAAAACAATAAAGTTTCATTTTCACATGCGTTTGCACTTCCTGGTCCAGCCAGGATTGGAACTAGAAGCTCTAAGATTCCGTGAGAAAGGCTTTTTTCCTGATTTTTCTAACCTCAACAGAAGTAGGGAGTACTGGAAATCTCCTTGCAAGATTTCCAGTTCAGTTTTGCTGGTTTGGATGAAAATACTAAATTCTGAGTTGGTGATTTCAATAAATATCCAGTTCTTCTGAGATGTGTGTATGACTAGAAATTATGGAATTAATAGCATTGTAAAATATTCTACCCCAAGATGTAGGATACTGCTCAAATACTCAAAATAGACACCAGCTTATCATAAATTTACCTTGGAACATACATGATGCTTAGATTAAAGGCTTGCTCTAGCTTTCCCATCATTTTTCCCATCCCATCTAGCTTTCCCTAAAACAACATGGACCTGATTCTCCATTGTTTTGCAGTGGAAAATGTAAATGAAAACAAAAGATAAAGGGCAATGAAGACTCAGGCTCCATAAATCAAAATTACACAGGATCTTAAATCTGATTTAATGCTTTCCTCTCATGCTGGGATATGAAAGAATTTGTGGTTTTGATCGGCTGTTTTTTCCCATATCAGAGATGCCCTCCTGGATAGGGCTGGTGGCTGGCTTAGGAGACTACAAATGAGTTACAGACCTTTTTTATTTTTTGAACTGAACTTGGCTTCATTTTTACCGTCCTAAATGTATTAGTATCTGATGAGTGTTTGGCTAATATCAAATGGTTTCCTCTGTGCCCCGCTGGGGGTCACACCCTACTTTTTGGCAAAACTGTGCATTTGTCCTGTTTGCTTTTGCCAACTGATGAGCAGTTGGCAAAAGCAAATGGGACAAATGCACAGTTTTTCCAAAAAAAGTCAGGCTGGCCAGGATAGCACTTAAAAAAGGGATTGTCCCGGCCAAAACGGGATGTATGATCACCCTAGTTCTGGGAGAAACTTTCATTGCCATTTCCTTTGCTGAACTTGTTCTGGGGGAGTACTTCAGCAATACAATTTATCTTAAGATGGAAAAAAAAGTGGTATTATTGATGGTCAAACAGGGACATTGAAGATACAGGGCTTTTTGGACATTGCCACCAGTGTGAGAGGGACTGGCTATGTGTGATGATCCCATTCTGTAGAATAAATGTGCATCCCATGGGTTGGAGGTGAAGTAGCTGGAATTTCATGACTGAACACAAGTCTCTAGGCTAAATGTTTCTTAAGATGCATGGGTTTGACTTCTGCCTTTTTTTGTTCTTTTGGATGGGAGAATCTCATATAAAATTACAACACTGTTTGTGTGTATTGTAGCTAAAGGCTGTGCTAACTGATGTGTTAAGTACAGATCCACAAACACAGCAACTCAAACCACAATTTTTGCTTCCTCACTTAGAAATGGAAATTAGGAGCTGAAAATAGCGTTTGTCAAGTCACCAATTGGTGGGCCTAATCCTGGCAGTGAAAAATTTTTTAATCAGTATTGTTTACACTCAGTAATGGAAACAACTGTGTATCATCACTGAATTTTCGACCACACTGTCTGCTTTCATTGTTGCAGAACTCAGCCATATGGGAGACAAACAGTTGTCTTCTCTGCTTAAATTTCAGCCTGTGTTGTACACTGACATTTTATAACTGCTGGAAGAGTGTTGAGCTGTGATGTATAAGTTAGATCCATGTCTCTCCTGGCAGGTGAAAGTCAGCATGGAGTTGTTGGAGCCATTGTTTGGATATTATTTTTGAACACCTCCCATCTGGAGAGCAAGGTGCCAGTTTCCTATCAGGAAGCAATTGTTAGACTGTTGCTCAAAAAGCCACCTCTTGATGCTGACAAACTCTCCGATTACCATGCTGTTCTGAATCTTCTATCTTTATGGATCATGAATGTGAAGGTTATGATGGGATACCTCCAGGAACACCTGGATCCCTTTGGTCTCCTCAGCACAATCAACCGGACTTTAGACCATGTATGTGTCACAGGGCTGGGTCTTTAAGGGCGTCAGCCTCCCAACCTACCTGTGACAGGCTCCACTGAAGAGAATGAGCTAACCCAGGTCCACCTGGGGATCGTTAGCTGCCTAACTAGCTGGAAGTATGCAGTATTGTTGTAGCCATGTTGGTCCCAGGACATTAGAGAGACAAGGTGTGTGAAGTATTAACTTTTAAAAGATCAATCTCTGTTGGTGAGAGGGACAAGCTTTCGAGCTACACCGAGCTCTTCTTCAGGTAGCTAGAAGGCAGTTAATTAAGTAAGGAGAACCTGGGCCTGATAAAAGGCTAAGAGTGCTCAGTTGAAAAAGGCTCCTGAGGAGAAAAGAAGCTCTAGAGGAGGGGAGCCCAAGCTAGGCTAAAGCTTCCCAGGCTGTGAGGCCTGGGAGAGACCATGAGCCAATGGGAGAGACTGCAGAGCTCTCCAGGTGGCGGAGAAGTCTGAAGCCTTACAGCAGAATTACCTGCTGCTGGAACATAGACGCTTTTGTTGTGGGACTTTTAAGTTTTATCTGGGCTCTGAGGAAAAAGCTTTCAGACGCTTGTACCCTGTGGTCCTTTCAGAAGGCTTTATTAAAGGGAGATATACTACTGGAAAGTATAGTGTTTGACTTCTACGTGACCAAGCTGTTTTAGTGACCTCATTGTTACCTCATTAAGAAGGCAAAACTGAGGCAGGCCACAGCAGAGACGCACTCAGCCACAAGGAGTCCTGGGGAGGTAATGGTGCCCCTTCTGTTACAGACATTGTGCATTACAGACACTAATGAACTGTCAGCTGCCTTCAACACCATTGACCACAAGGTGGCATTGGCCCACCTACAGACCCTGATATAGTGTGAATAGAAAAGGAGTACTTGTGGCACCTTAGAGACTAACAAATTTATTAGAGCATAAGCTTTCGTGAGCTACAGCTCACTTCATCGGATGCATCACGAAAGCTTATGCTCTAATAAATTTGTTAGTCTCTAAGGTGCCACAAGTACTCCTTTTCTTTTTGCGAATACAGACTAACACGGCTGCTACTCTGAAACCTGTCATTATGCAAGTGTGAATAGAGTCACTCCTGAATAGCTCCATGCTTTCCTTGTGAGTGTTCCGAGATGGTAGTACTGAGCAATTGCCCAGATTGGGATAGTTGATTCCATATTTATGGTGTGCACAAAAATTGTCTCCTCTCTGGTTGCCTCCCTTACATTTCATGTGCCACTTGTCTTCCTAGCCTGTAAACTGTCTCAAGCAGTGAGCATGTGTCTGTACATGTTGGGGAGTACTTTAACATAAATGATAAATATTAAGAAATCGGTAAGATTTTAATTATCTTTACTCATGCACCTAGAGCAGATGGTTAAGCACATTTAAATATCCAAACAATAAATCAAGATGGGGAATAGTCTGCTGGGTCTTTTTACTAGAAAACGGAGTCACTTGCTAATATAGTCAGTCAGACTCGGCTGCTGAAGTTACTCTTAGCTTCCTTGCTTTCACATTTATCTAGCAGATGCTATTAAAGTTTTCTGTAAATATGTCAAGGGAACTGTATGAGTGCTATCTGTACCTCGTTTAATAAATAATAATGACTGACATTTATAATAGCAACTGAAGATCCTACACCTACAACCTTCTACAAACAGGATATCAAACAAACTAATTTACCTTTTAACTCCTTCCCGCACTAAAATTCAGAAATTGAATCCTGCTTGCCTGAGCCCCAGGCCTGGTCTACACTGCCACTTAAATTGATGTGAGTTACATCACTCAGGGGGTGAAAAAATGACCCCCCTGAGCAATGTAGTTTACATTGACCTAACATGGTGTCTACATCGCGCTATGTTGGTGGGAGATGCTTTCCCGCCGACTTAGCTTCCACCTCTCGGGGAGGTGGAGTAGTGAAGTCGATATGAGAGCGCTCTCCCATCGATTTATCATGTCTTCACCAGACCTGAAAATTGACACCGTTGCATCAATCACAGCAGCACTGATTTAGTGGGCTAGTGTAGACAAGCCCCCAGTCTGGTGCCTTAGCCATGAGACCCTCCTATCTCTTTCATTCTTATGAAAAGTGCTACATCCAGGCAAGCTCAAAGCCTTATTCTCATCAGCAAGACAGCATCTTCATTAGCGCCATGTTCTTTGCAACACTGGGAGTAAAACATGGTTGAAATAGATCAGAGCAATGCTGATGACCTTCAAAGGGCATTCTGTGAAGTCCTTTTTAATGAATGTGGAGTTGAGAGAGAGAGAATGATTAAATGGAAGAGAGTGTTAGAGTTCCAGCTGCAATGTGCAGGACCTCTGTCAAGAATGAAAGCAGTAACATGAGTGGGAGTGTATGACATAGAGACAGCACTCTGTTTTTTCTACTTTAAAAGAGACAGACCTCGTCACTCTTGTATTAGTGAGGATTCCACACCACCAGATGCAAGTAGTAGTGGAGGTTTAGAAAGGGAATGCTAATGGGTTGTGAGAAGAGATACTCACCTGTCCTAGTTAACCAACTCTGTGCAATCTCTGGGAACACTGAAGAAAACTCAGAAAACCAAGCAAACAAAAACTGTTTATCCTGAAGTATTACAATAACAATGTCTCTTACAGACTTACTGAACAAATAAGAATCTGTCATCCCCTAGTTAAAACAGAACTCCTGGGTTCTGTTCCTTGCTCTGCCCCTGACCAGCTGTGCTTCCCTGGATAAGTTACTTCACATTTCTGAGTCTCAGTTTGCCCATCTGTAGAACCAGGGTAATATTACTCACCTCATGAATGGTTCTTGTTCTTTAGGTTTCAGAGTAGCAGCCGTGTTAGTCTATATTCGCAAAAAGAAAAGGAGTACTTGTGGCACCTAAGAGACTAACAAATTTATTTGAGCATAAGCTTTTGTGATCTACAGCTCACTTCATCGGATGCATTCAGTGACACTTTAGCTCACGAAAGCTTATGCTCAAATAAATTTTAGTCTCTAATGTGCCACAAGTACTCCTTTTCTTGTTCTTTAATTAATGTTTACAACATGCTTTGAGATCCTCAGACTTACAGTCTTATAGACATGAAAAGTATTAATACTTTAGTGTGTTCTCTATTGCACATATCTAGTTTCCTTCTTTTTAAGATACAAAGCTAGCTGTTAGTCACACTCATATTTGACCTTTCTGGTATATTTCTGACAGTAATAGGCAAACTGCTAAGTAAATGTTAAATTCACACTGGTTATGTAAATTTGTGTTCTGTGCTCCTGGGAAACATTCAATGCCTTCCCACTGTTTGTAAATACTGTATGGAGTTCATCTGTTTTTTGTGTTAATTTATACATTTTAAGGAAAAAACATATGCATATGCATATGTTATTAAAAATCTGTGAACATTAAAAAAGTTAAGTAATGGCACTTTCATTCATTTTCTGAACTATTCTCTGTGTGCTTGAGCCTTTGTGGTTTTCTGATACAGTACAAAGGACACAGATTCACCCCCAGATCCTAGTCATGCTCTATAAGTGGTAAGTGAGTGCTGTGAAACTTAGAAATTCCAGCTTTTCCCAGATAAAATAAGAGACCTTCAACTCTTTGAATAGTCATAAGCTGAATCTGTTTTAAATCCATTCTAGTTAATGTTAAAAAAAATAAAAAATCTATACTACCTGGAAGCCAGTGCAAAGGTTTGGAAGAGCAGCAGAGATAAGATAAGTTTCTTCTGTGTGAAACCCTTTCACCTTTGTGGAGTTTCATTTATATCATGCATTTCCAATGTAGAGTGTAGCAGCAGCTGGTGTAATGTTCTGAGTGGGTGAAGTGGCTTCCCTTCTCCACTCCTCTTTCACATGGCAGCCTATTGTACTCTGCTGTCCAGTGTGCCAAAGATCAGAGAGCTATGAATCTAAAGTGAACAAAATAAGGATTATATTCCATGTGCTCTAGACATAGAAGGCCAGAACAGATGCATGTCCTTACCACTAGTAGAAGTCAGGACTTAACCCCCACAATTTAATGTTGATCAACTGTCCAATGCAATATGGAAGTGTTTTTCTTTCTTGGACATCTAGTATAGGACCCTGCTAGGCTAGATAGACCATTGTTCTATTATGATGTGGAAACTCCTATGAGAAGACATAGCACTAGTGATGAAATAAGGGAACACATTAAATAAATATATAACCTAGCACCTGTGAGTTGGAAGGGATTTTGCTGTTTGCTTTTTGGATGAGCTTTCAACAGAAAAGACTAATATTTAATCTTGTCTGTGGTTATTTATCAGGATAAAGTGTTACATCACCTGTATGTTGCTTCCAAATGCTTAAAAAAGCTCAGCAGTTTGCCCTGAAACCTGAGTGCTGTCCAAATGTTAAAATAAGTCTCTAAAAGCACTGTTAATTCTAAAAGGCCATTCCCTGTGGGACAAGAACCAAGGCACCCAGTGCCCTACATTATGATTATCTGCTGGCTGTGGGTTCTGGGCAAAAGGTTACAGAATCTTTGTTCTGTGGCACTATGGGGGAGCTGAGTATAAGCCAGGTTGGTCAGTGGTAGGGCGGCAAGGGATTGGAAAGGGAAAAGCAAAACAGAGAATGAAAATAATGATATGATTATTGAATAATACTTCATCAGCCAATCTTCATAAAGCATCCCCCAAACTTCTGATGCTAAGAGTATAGAAAAGGGTCCTCATTAGATGGTGGTGAGGAAGGTGTACTGTGCTCTGTAAAAGAACATTGCTATATAGTATTAAGCATTAACTTCCTGGGGCCCCCAACCCCCCCTGTGAGTTATTAACCTCATTCTACAGAGGGGAAATTGAGGCACAGAAAAGTGGAATGACTTGTCCAAAGTAACACAGCGTAAGTGGCAGAGTTGGGAATAGAACTTGGAAATTCCTGTCAGCCAGGTCAGTGCTCAGTGCCCCAGAAACCACGGTCTGTCTGGCACTCTCACTGCTCACACTAGAAAACAGAAGTAATGATATATTGATACATGATGGATTTTGTTTATGTGAGGGGGCAGGGAGGAAGTAGGCAGGAAACACTCCCTTTTATGGTAACAGAGTGTCATTTGCTTCTCTGGTGACTGGTCCACTTAGTCAACTTGACCCACTCAAGAGACAGAGCTGTTGTACCACAGAAACACTCCAGGGGGCATGTGTGTACCAATAGACTGCATGTGGGGGAGTTCTAAATGATAGAAAATTTCTCCTGGGTAAAGGCACTGATATGGTGCCCCCAGAAGAGCGGTGCATGTTCATGGAATAAGTTGTGTGAATTTATTTTAACCTGTCTATTCTTCCTATTCCTCCACCAAAGAGAGCATCTTGCTAAGCCCTTTTCAGCTTTACTTTCATGGTAACCTTTTTACAGGGAACATACAAATGAAAAGAATCAGTTAATATGCAGGAGAAATGCAGTTATAGAAATAAAAGTTCTAACAGTGATGGTATGAAACCTAAATCAAGTTTCTTTTCTGTCAGTGCATGACAGAAAGCAGTTCCCACCAATGCTCATGAAAGGTATACCCGATCCAATCTACATGAGGTAGATATACAGCATCTATCACCACAATAGCTAAACACTGAACCCTGAATATGCTGAATGCATATCAACCCAAGAAAGAACCCTCTCATTTTCCAAAGGTAATCTACTGAAGAGAAAGCGGGCGTCTTTGGAAACAGATGACAAACAAAAGGTTCTTTCTGCTTATCAAAAAGAGAAACAGATTGACTTTTGGTTAAAGTGCAGGACTAGATGTTGGGGTATCTGGGTTCTACTCTGGACTGTGACACAAACATGCCATGTGACCTAGGGCAAGTCACTTTACTTCTCCGTAACTCTGTTTCCTCCTCTGTCAAATGGGGATAATAATGTTAACCTGCCTCACGGGAGAAGCTGATGATTGAAATTCATTATGTTTGAGGTCCTTGGATGAAAGGTGTTAGAGAAGGATGGTGTGTCAGGAATCCAGACATAGTGGCTATTGTCCAAATGAGATTTAAGGATCCTGGGGCACTTTGTTAAGAAGAGGATTACTACTGGTGTCCTGACTAATAATGTTCTTTTCCTCTCACTAAGACACCATTCAGCATCCAAAATTGTGAGTTACTGTTAAGCTCATCATGGTTGCAGTTTTGTGATCCTGCCATTATTAACTCATTTTGGAAAATGCTTTTAGAGAGCTTGGAAAAGAAAAATGAAATTCAAAACCTACTTCTATTCTTCAGCCCATGCTCAAGCAGACAAAATTAATGCTGAGAGTTCTCACAGAGGAACTCTAAGCTCTGCTCTGTTATAATATCATCCAGGCTTCTGAAATTAAGGAAGAAAGACCCTGATAATGATCAAGGCCCTATATTGCTAGGTTCTGTACAAACACAGAGTAAAAGATGGTCCCTGCCCTGAAGAACTTACAATCTAATTTGAAAGAAGACACAGTGAATATATTAAATAATAGGAAGAAAGAGGGGGCAAGGACCAGGTTAAAGTGCATATCATCACAAGGTTTCATAGGATGTGCTCATCCTGACGGTTCCAAACATAAAAGTAGTTCGTAGCTAGAATATGTTAGAGCATCTATCTGAAGGCTGGGTAGCTATGTGAATTGGTAACAGGCTGATGGAGTCTTTCTCAACTAATTTGCCAGTTGGCAATGGCTGAAAGTTACCACCACCTGACTGCTGGTTGGTAGCCTTTGTGAAATGAGTTGGTGATCTCAGTCCAGTTCCTAGTGGACAGGTGTCCATAGCACAAGATGACCACCATAGTTTGCACCTTGGTTGGGGCAATCTACGCAGATAGCCCAGCAAATGGAAGAGCACAGAGTGATCCACTCATCCATAGAAAAATAGGAATTACTCCACTGGATCAGACCGATGGTCCATCCAGTCCAGTATCCTCTCTCAGACCATGGCCAGCACCAGAGACTTGAGAAGAAAATGCATAAAAAACCCAAACAACCAAACCAAACCCATCAACAACCCTATACTCATAAATAAAGTTTCTTACTAACCGTTGCCAGTTAGTGGTTGAGCTGTGCCCTAAAATGTTAAGGTGTATATCCTTTATACAGTGATAAGAAATTATACAGTTCATTTTTATCCTATCTTTCATATAAATGTCTAATCATGGAGATGTTTCTCCCAGGACAAGGCTGAGACATTGGCTGGCGAGAACATGGGAAAAGCTTGCACTGCAATTTCCTGTGCTGTATCTGTTCTGTGGATAATAAAGGACTTCACTATCCAAGGTTGAGACCTTTCACCAGCACTAAATTTATTTTAAACCATTCCCAACCCTGGTTTTCCATGGAAGGGTTAAATCAGATTAAATCAAATTAATCCAGGTTGAAAATGCTTGCCTACACATGACACAATCCATTATAGCACATTGATTCCACATTTATTAAACTCTGGAGTCTTCTTCAATAATGAATTAACAAATTGAGTTAGTTTGGTATATTGTTCATGGACATGTGCAATGCTGCTGTGCTGTCCCACATTGCTTTGCAGGCAACCATCATTACTGACCTGTCTGTTCACCTGTGTGCCTCCCCTGCTCTGGTGTCAAGTTCACCAGGTGCCCCCTCCTCCATTTAAAAGCTGGCAAAGGGCTAGATGTTGAGGCAATTACTATCTAGTTCACTCCCAGATGCCCCCCAAGATCCCATCCCCTGCTTGCCCCTCTCTATCCCCTGCCTCCCCTGTTGCTTGCCCTTACGTCCAGTAAAAAGTGGGAGGACCATGGCCCCCTGGCCTGCCCATTCCAGCGCCCCTGTTCCCAACCTGTGGCCCCCACTACCACCTGGACCTCCAAGGCACTGCGGCCAAACAGCATATAAAAAATCCCAAGGCACGCAGCACTTACCGTGTCTGAGGTTCTCCCAAGACTGGGAAGAATCTCAGGGAGGTAAAGTCAGAAATTCATATGAAAGAAATGTTACCACATCCTCTGTAGAATATGAACAATAACCACTTGTGTTTTTTAATACTTCCATAACCAGAGCACCTGCACCAGTCAGACCCTCCAGGACAGGACCTTTACCAAAGGCTGAGCCTCTAGCCAATCTGAGTGGGAGGAAATGGAAAACTTGTGATGAAAATGTTCACAGACATCATTGCAGAGTCCACTCCCCAAATCCCAGCCTCAGAAAAATAAGAGTGAGATAGAGGCAGTATTTGAGGCCAGAAAGAGAAATAGACAAGGAGATTGTGGGAGCAGAAAGGATGGTGTGGCAGGGATATCTTTGTCATTGTCAAAGACAGGAAAATGCAGAGGCAACTACTGGAGGTAATACAGAGCCAAACTGCTTTGCTGCAGCATATGTTGCTGTTAGGGCACTAGGCACTGCAGTGTTGTAAACTGGGGCCCAGCTATGTTCTGCAGCCCTTGGACAATAGAAGCATACCGGGAACACCAGCAACTTCTCCTTCCTGTACCCCTGCAACAGTGCTCCCAGAGGCCATTCCCTTCACAGAACCAAGCTCAGGGTACTGAGCCCTCCTTTGCCCATGGTAACTTTGAACCTCGCCATTCAACACCAGAAGGCTCATGAACAGAAAGAGGTAGAGGTAAAACATACACTCCCCTTTGACTTTAAACCCTTCACTGCAATGTACTGTTGCCCTTTGACGTTTTGTTTGACTATTGTTTTAAATAAAGGTTGCCTTATAGCTGTTGGACAATTGATTGTTTAATATATCTTTTCATAATTAAAAAACTGTTTCATTATTATTTCATTTAGAGGTTTATTTTTGCTTGTTACATAATAGATTATTTAATAATTAAAAAATTCATTCATAAGGAATCAACAACACATTTAACAGAAATTCATTCAGTTCTATATAGTTAATAAGGTTTTTTTAAAAAAGGGAGTACTTGTGGCACCTTAGAGACTAACAAATTTATTTGAGCATAAGCTTTCGTGAGGGTGAGGACAAAGTCACAAAGCTCACTTCATCGGATGCATTCAGTGGAAAATACAGTGGGGAGATTTATATACACAGAGAATATGAAACAATGGGTGTTACATTACACACTGTAAGAAGAGTGATCACTTAAGATGAGCTATTACCAGCAGGAGAGCGGGGGGCCGAGGGGGGATGAAGAAAACCTTTTGTAGTGATAATCAAGGTCGGCCATTTCCACCAGTTGACAAGAAAGTCTGAGGAGCGGGGCGGGGGGGGGGGGGAGAAATAACCTGGGGAAATAGTTTTACTTTGTGTAATGACCCATCCACTCCCAGTCTCTATTCAAGCCTAAGTTAATTGTATCCAGTTTGCAAATTAACTCCAATTCAGCAGTCTCTCATTGGAGTCTGTTTTTAAAGTTTTTTTGTTGAAGAATAGCCACTCTCAGGTCTGTAATCGAGTGACCAGAGAGACTGAAGTGTTCTCCAACTGGTTTTTGAATGTTATAATTCTTGACGTCTGATTTGTGTCCATTTATTCTTTTATGTAGAGACTGTCCAGTTTTGCCAATGTACATGGCAGAGGGGCATTGTGCAAAATACAATATGCTGCTATAATCTTTGGAACACTTTTTTCTGCTGCTTCCAACCTATTCCACACATAGCGCCATCTTCCTTTCAAATGGCCAAATGCACTCTCCACTACCATTTTGCAGCTATTGAAGTGGTAGTTAAAGAGTTCCTTCCTTGCCTCCAAATGGCCTGAGACTGGTTTCTTGAACCTGGGAAGCAGGGGATAAGCCACATCTCCCAGGATAACTGGAGCAACACCATTAATGTCCACTGTGTTCCTAGGGGCAAACAGTCCTTTCTCCATTAGGGTAAATTTAGCTGAGTTCCAAAAGATCCTAGCATCCTGGATGTGCTAGACTACCCAGCATTTATGTCTGTAAACCTGTCATGGTGGTCAACCAGCCCTTGGAGCACAATGGAGAAATTCTTCTATCTGGTTATAAATTCTGAGCCCTGATAGAGTGTGGGGGGTAAATAATAGGCAAAAGGGCCCCTTCAATTGCACTAATATTGTTTGGGAACCTTGTGCATGCAAAGGCATCAATGATCTCCTGATCATTACCAAGCTTTAAAACGCAGTGCAACAGTACCTTTTCCATGGCATCACACAGCTGCATGACAATGGCCCCAATAGTCAACCTCCTCATGCCAAATTGGTTGGGCTACAGATCAGTAGCATTTGGGGGCAATCAGCTTCCAGATGGCATTTGCAACCTGCTTGTCCATAGGGCTGGGGCATTGCCTGTTGGTATGCTGCTGCAGAGCTAGTGCGGGACAGATCTCCAAAACTGTTGCCTTCACCACTTGGAAATTCTCTTCCCCTGCTGCTCATCCCGGGTGCGCAAAATGACCGTTTCCCACCAGTTGACACTGATTTCCCACGTACAGAATGGCACTGCATGGTGTGAAGCTGCTCCAGGAACTGGTCCTGTATTATCAGTGGCTCAGTGGCCTCTTCTTCCTTGTCTCACTTCCTCTGCGGCCGAAACTCCTGCTGCTACTGGAGGAGCTGCTGCCACATCATCTGCTTCATGGTGTGACGGGCAGAGTCCAAAGCTGAATTCATCCACTTTTGAGAGCTGAAACACAGCCCCAGCAGCCTCGGTATATTTGTGATTGCCGGCATAGCTGGGTCCATGCTAGCCAACAGCAATTTGAAAATGGCGCTAGCTCACCCAGAAAGGAGGTATGTGACAGAGACAGATGAAACATGATTTTTTTTAAAAAAAATTGAATTCACGTGACTTCTGCTCTGCATCCCACAATGCACAGTGAGAAAAATCCCAGAATGCCCAATGCTCAACAATGAAGCCAAGTACCATGGGATACCTTCTGAGAATGCCATGCCCTTAGTACACAGCAAGCTGCTGCTGTGTGTGCACACTGGTGTACATTGAAAGAAAGCACACTGTCTTGTGTGCATGCTATTAGTATGGTCTGCGTGCTGTGAGTTACCTGCAATGCATCAAAAAGCTGTGGATTAAACTCTCTATGTAGACAAGCAATAAAATGCATTTAGCAGATGATGCTGGGGAAAAGCGTTATGAAACAGAACCTGGAAAAATCTTGTATGAGTTGATCTCACCCACACTATTCTAACTCTATCCTTATTAATATATTAGGGGTGTGACTCTATGGAGTAACCACACCCTCTGGCACTTCAACTGAATGCTGTTAATCATCTCAAGGTGTCTTTATCTTGTAATCACTCCTCAGCTCAGTATTACATAAATGCTGTTAGACCACAGCCTTTATTTGTTGGTAGGAGGAAAGAAATAATTTTAAAAAATGATAGTGAGGAAACTGGAAGTCCTGATGCAACAGAACTGTTACAGTTGTGATGTGAAATATGAGGAACTCACTGGAATATTCCTTTTCTCTCTCAGTTCCCTCTTTTATAAAGACTAAGGTCAACTCAGATTATTGTTTGTATGGAAGTAGAAATGTGATGGAACCTGAATCTATTTATCTGTCTATGTATTTACATGGTCCACGTGACTGGGGTATCTGCTGGATTTCTGGGAATCCATGGCCTTGAGTGTACTTCAAGACTCTTCACAACATTGGTCCTCCCTGCTTATCCACTCTTGTCCCTTACCTGTAAGTACCTGATTGTATCCTTCTTCCTACTACCCTCCATACGTTACTAACTTTCTTTGAGCCACATCCAAAAGGCATTGAAGTATGTGGGAAGGCTCTATTAGTTTTAACAGGCCTTGGATCATGCCCTGAGATTGCAAGCTCTTTCTGTTTGCATAGTGCCTCTCCCAGTGGGGCCCAGTTCTGGCTGGGGCCCCAGATAGTTCTGTAATACTAACATTAAATACTATGAATAATTTACACAGGATATAGGTCAGCTCACAATTTTCTCTGATCTTTGTTTTTTAAATTGACTCAAATTAATTCATACTGCACTAGGTTCAGAAAGACAGATCTTTATTTTATAGTCAGCTAAAAACTGTAGCTTTAAAGCAGAGAAGTAAAACACTCAAGTCAGGAATTTCCCAAAGCTAAGTTTCTTGTATTACCTTAGCCATTCTGCACATCTTGGGCACGATTTACATTGACACTAAAGCTACTTTACACCACTTTGGCAGTGTAAAGAGGCCCTAGTATGGGGGTATATTACATTTACTCACTTTCAGGCCCCTTTACACAGCAAGAGTGCTGCAAGGTGGCCTTTGTGTAAATAAAAATTAGGCCCTTGCTTATTTTATGGTACAAATCAAGTAGCAAGCATTATATTCATTAAAATTTACACAGAACAGGGGGAACGGGAATACAAAAATAATGCAATGTATTATAGTGCAATGTATCTAACATTGAAGTCATAATCTTTAGATTAAGAAATTTCTGACTTTGGAGGGTAATTTCAGAAATATAGGCTCCAATTCTGCAAACACTTATGCATGTACATAACTTTGCACACATATGCATGAAGTTAATCATGCATAAAAGTTTGCAGGCTCAGGGCCTTCATGTGTATTCACACTAGTTGTTGCATTTAATTTCCCTGGATTTTTGTTTTTAAGAAACAAGGAGAGGGAGAAAAATATCTCGGTTCTTCTAAAATGGATTAGGCACCTGATCCAAAGCCCACTGCGGTCACCAAAAGATTCCTTTTGACTTCAATGAGTTTTGGATCAGAAACCAATTGTATCTCACCACAGCTGTGATAGACATTTTTAAGCCACCACAGTATTGCTAAATAGCAGCAGCAGCACATAGTTAAGGAAAGCATACTTAACTGAGGGTTTTTTAACTCAGCTGTCAATAACAAACATGCTAAACTGTATCACAGGTAGTCTTAAATCAGGCAGCTTAATTGCAGGGAAGTGCTAAGAAATGCATCAGACAAAATATAGTGGAGTTTCTAAAGCTCATGTGTGAAAATCCCAGAGTCAGGCATAATTTAAAAATATTGAACTGGTTTTCTTCAAACTCGAATTGTTTTCCCATCCTCAGTGAGGCTATAAAGGAAGTGGAGTTTAACATTTCTTCCTTCAGGCATTATGGTTTAGTTAGGCATGCACAAAATTTCCTTTGGAACATCTGACTTTTTTTTCCATTCTCACATTTATTATTTATTTGTTTGCCGAGTGCCAGCATTGTGCTCATCACTTTACAAGATGTGTCTTGGTCCCACTGAAGTCAATGGGAGCTTTGTCGCTGATTTCAAAGAGTCCAGGATTTTACCCATGGGTCCTTGCCTGAAGAACTTAGAATCTAAGTAACTCTCATAGTGGTTTTTACCTATTTTGTTTAAATTAAAAAAGAAACAAAAACAACCCCTCACCCCCTATTCACCTCACTGCTAAAGCCAATCTTAGGAAATTACAGCCCCAAAAGAATTTCTCTGGCAAAGATATGAGCTATTGAAAAAGGGTATTGTAATGGAAACCACATCTCAGCTTTTTCTATAGCATTCATCATCATCAGCAAACAGAATGAACTTGATTGTCCACTACAATTATAGTAATTTTGTAGCACTGCCCTAGTTCAGTGCTTCCTTAAACTGGGAAGACCCAGCCATTGGAAGATCCTGCCCTTATCACAGAAACAGTGGTGTAGTGCCACGATACAGAATTCATAGATTCATAGATACTAAGGTCAGAAGGGACCATTCTGATCATCTAGTCAGACCTCCTGCACAGCGCAGGCCACAGAATCTCACCCACCCACTCCTGCGAAAAACCTCACCTATGTCTGAGCTATTGAAGTCCTCAAATCATGGTTTAAAGACTTCAAGGAGCAGAGAATCCTCCATCAAGTGACCCGTGCCCCATGCTACAGAGGAAGGCGAAAAACTCTTCCTCCTTTCCAGCCGTTGGTGCAGGAAACATGGCCAGGGTGCCATCACACACTGGTAATCCCTGACTGTCAGAATAGCCCCTTTTGGGGTCACTAGTAGCAGGTGTATATTAAAACAGCCTGCAGGCTGGTCTAATATCCTGGAGCCTAAATCCATCTATATGCATTTGCTCCCATCTCCCTTCCGGAGCTGGTCAAAGCCCAGGATCTGGGCCTATAGGATATGCCTACACAGCAATTAAACACCCATGGCTGGCACATGTCAGCTAACTTGGGCTTACGGGGATCAGGCTACAGGGCTGTAAAATTCCGCTGTAGGTGTTTGGGCTTGGGCTAAAGCCCGAGCTCTGGGACCCCAGAAGGTGGAAGGGACCCAAAGCCCTGTAATTATTCCAGAAGCTTTGACATTTCCCATTTCAGCCTTCATCTTTTTTCTCCTTGTACAGGGTTTTACCTAGACAAAGAGAGTTTGTGTTTACAAGTGAAGACATAGAACAGGGAATGATTTATTCTCCATCCCACCCCATCCCATGACTAGGTTCCTTTAAAGCTATCCAAGGTTACATCTACACTTGGAGCTCGGGGTGTGATTCCCAGCTTGCACTAGCTCTCATCATGCTAGCATGCTAAAAATAGTTGTATAGCCACAGTAATATGGGAGCAGCAGCAAGTGACGGCACAGGCTAGCCACCCCAAGTACAAACCTGCCCAGACCCCATGCTTGGGGCAGCTAGCCCATGTTGTCACTTGCTGCTGCCTGTGCTACTGCAGCTACACTATTGTTTTTAGCAAGGATGTCTACGCGAGCTGGGAATCACACCCCTATCTCCCAGTGTAGACGTAGCCCAAAAGAGCCTGCCCATCTTCACCCAGTAATAGTCAACCTATACTTGCGTTATTTGATGTGGTTTGATTGGAGTAGGTGAATGAGACTGGAGAGACTGAAGTTAAATGTGATTCATTTAGGCCCTTACTGCAGCTACTCTACCTAGGCATTTCTCATTTGCTGTACATTGTGTTGTCTAGACACCATGCACGTAATTAAGAAAAGCAGCATTTCATGTCAGAGGATCATGCTTTCTATTCCTCACAGATCTTATCAATTTCTTAGCAGGTTTTTTTTGGATCACTTATGTGTAACTAGCCATTCTGCAGTCATAGCTATTGCAGGGAGGTAGGTGAACAGAGATATCTTGAATTATATCTTAAAGGGGAAAAGATTTGGCCTTATTCTGGTATCTGGTGGCAGGGAGTTCCACAAGATGAGCATAAGTAGGTGGCTGAGGGTCTAGTTTTGAGAATCCTCAAGTCTTGAGTTTCACTTTGGTCTTCATCAGCAGCAACATCTCTATTGATCACAACTATTGAGGTGAGTTAAGGATAGAGAGAGGTAGGGTTAGACATCGGTAGGACCCAGCTGGACCTCTAACTATCAGCACCAAAACCTGAAATCAGTCTGGCTAAGGGGCCAGTGTGGAATGTGGACTGTTAGTGTGATACACTCTCATTGCTTTGTTTTTCATTGCTTAGTAGGTAAGAATTGCTGAAGATCCCCAGTGGCCTTTGTGGGCAAGCCCAGGTAGTCTCGTTTTACAGTTGTTCAGTGGTAATAGATTATGGTTCCTTATCTTAAACCACATCCACAGGTTAATGAGACAATTTTCCATTTTCTGTGCAGATTTTCAGGGTATTAAGAGATAGCAGCATTTCTGTTTTTCAGTTACACTTTCCCCTTTCCCTCCACTATATAATGGAACTGAAAGCACCCCCACGTAGATCTAAACTTTCTGGCTCAGAGTCCTGTGGAAAAAATTCCCCGAACGTAGCTACACCTTTTAAATAATATGCTGGGAATAAAATGTTGCTGACAAGTCCTTAGCTAAGGTTACATTGACCTTGCTCTAATAACAAAGAGAAAGGCATCATAATGTTACATATTGTGAGTGCCAGAAATATTGTGATGTAAATGCCTTGATGTAAACGGCAGCAAATGGACTATACTTGTGGTCTACAGTTTTGACATGGGAACTTGGTGTGTGAAGATTCTCACAATATCCTCCAGCGTCTGCCAGTGAATTTCTTGACATCACTGAAAACACAGAGCCCATTGAAATGCTGTTTGGCTTGGAAAACAGTGGAACTGGGCATGAATTGGGAACTTATTTTAAAATAGAGATTTTATATATGTATGTCTCTATTACAGAGTGTGAGTGAAAAAGAAATAATTTAGCTTTCAGACCCCACTGTGGCTTCCCTGTCCTAATCTGTGTCAAATCAATGGGATAGAAACATAAAGTGCTTTGCTTCATTGATGCCAGACTTGGTATACAGTTTTTCTTCAATTACTTACAAGTGTCATAGGGGAGAAAAGAGGGTGTGGGAGCCAGGAGACATGGGTTCTAAGAGCATCTCTGCCACAAACTCACTGTGTGACCTTGGGCCTGTCTCTTAATTGTACTGTGTCTCAGTATCCCAATCTGTAAAACATAGGTAATCATGCCTGCCTCACAGGGAGGATGCAAGTAGAACAGGTTAAAAATGTCAAATATTTTACAGGAAATTTTGTGTTTAAAAAGCCAAAAAATGCATGGCTCCTGAAAACCATTTTCAGTAAAATCTTTCAAGGTAGAGTCAAAACTTTTTGGTTTTGATAACTGATTCTTTTTATAACCAAAACCTCAAAATTTTTGCTGAAAAATTTCAGTTTTTGGTTTCTGTCAAAACAGAAAAAAAAACAGAATTTTTACCCTACCGAACATTTTTTGTGAAAATTTATTTTTTGTTAGAAAAAATATTTTAATTAAAAACTTTCAATCAACTTTAGTTTGAGGCTCAACTCATTGTCTACAAAATGCTTGGAGAGTCTCAGATGGAAGGTACCATATAAGTGCAAAGTCAGCTTTTTTATTCTATTTTTCTCTTGTAAATAAGAAGTCTTAACATTTTCTTCTAGATTATGTTGTTTTGAACTCCCCTGCTTATTCTTGAAATTACAGTTAAAAAATGACTTTAGCGCTGCTGAAAGGCATCAAGCTGACTGCTATGGAGACTGAAGGCTTGCTTTTATCCACTGAAAGATCCAGGATACACCACTGACAGTAGAAAAGCAGTGGGTCTCAGTGCCTGTCAATGGGCCTCAGCCCTGACCCAGTCAGTCTTTGGCCTTTCAGCTATGACTGTCAATTCTGATGGTAGTTTTCGTGCTTCAGATACCTGTCTACTGGGTCCCAAAAATCTATTACATCCACACTTCCAAAGAGCCATTGTATGGTTACAACTTTTGGTCAGTTCCAGGCCACATTTAAACTGGCAGCTTAGAGGTGAAAGGCACCCTACCTTGTTTCCAGTTCCCAGAGCCCTCCCCCACTCCCTTTAACTCAGTTATAACTAATATTGTTCACTTTTGACTCAAGAAAGCTATTCCCTGGTGGCACACAAGGGGATCACTTTGCCATCTTACTCCAGCTGATACTGTATGCCATCCTCAGGAATGGAAAGGAACTAACTAAACTACTGCACAAAACTTGCTTTATTTCTTACTGGCTAAAAGTTCATTGCCCTTGAGGTTGGCATTTTTTCTTCTTTTTTTTTCTCCTTGTGGTGTGTGAGCTATTGAGCTGCTGTTACAGCGTGTGAGTATAGCAAGCTGCAAATCCTGAATTCTGTGTGGATTTGCAGGCTTGCTCCACTAAATAGGCAACAATGGTTGTACTGTAAGTGGGTTAACTAAAACTTGGCAACTGGCTATCAGAGGAAGGTCGTATCTCCTCTTCCCTCCTCCTGCCCTTCCAAAGTGATCTTTTAGTTGTGGAGTTGGGGCATCCATGAACCACAATCATGAGCCATCTTTTAAATAAATTAAATAATTTAAATTGGTCAAATGGTACTAAAACCATGCCACAAACACACAGATATTTTTATGCTCTTTTAAAATTTTTAAATATTTCCTAAAATCCTGTTACAAATGATGCCTCACATAACAAGCACAAAAAACTTTGAGAAGGGAGGGCCTTGACATATCTTTTCCCCCCAAAATATTTGTATTAATACTGCATTATCTCATTAACCCTTTATAGGTTATTATCAAAGATCATTGTATTAATAACAGGCACATTTGGTAATAACAGATAAATCTGGTGTCAGAGTTCCTTCCCCACTCTGAACTTAGGGTACAGATGTGGGGACCTGCATGAAAGACTCCCTAAGCTTATTCTTACCAGCTTAGGTTAAAAACTTCCCCAAGGTACACACTTTGCCTTGTCCTTGAACAGTATTCAACCACCACCAAGCGTTTTAAACAAAGAACAGGGAAAGAGACCACTTCGAGACGTCTTCCCCCAAAATATCCCCCCAAGCCCTACACACCCCCTTTCCTGGGGAGGCTTGAGAATAATATCCTAACCAATTTGTTTCAAAATCGTCAAAACCCCTGGATCTTGGAACAATGGAAAAATCAATCAAGTTCTTAAAAGAGGGATTTTATTAAAAAAAAAAAAAGGTAAAAATCATCTCTGTAAAATCTGGATGGAAAATACTTTACAGGGTATTCAGATTCAAAACACAGAAGATCCCCCTCTGGGCAAAACCTTAAAGTTACAGAAAACAGGAATAAACCTCCCTCTTAACACAGGGAAAATTCACATAAAACAAAAGATAAACTAATCTGCCTTGCCTGGCTTACCTATACTGGTTGTAATATTGGAAGCTTGGATTAGGATGGGTTGGAGAAGATGGATTTCTTTCTGGCCTCTCTCTATGTCCCAAGAGAGAACAACCCCGTAAACAAAGAGCACAAACAAAAGCCTTCCCCCACCCTCAAGATTTGAAAGTATCTTGTCCCCATATTGGTCCTTTTGGTCAGGTGCCAGCCAGGTTAGCTGAGCTTCTTAATCCTTTACAGGTAACAGGATGTTGCCTCTGGCCAGGAGGGATTTTATAGCACTGTATACAGAAAGGTGGCTACCCTTCCCTTTATGACATCTGGTATGTTCAGAGACTTGTAGGGCTCAGTGCCGATCTCCATGCCCTTTGTGTCACTTCTGTGGCAGAAAGAGAGCAGGAAGCAGCCAGATCTCCCAAACAGACTGTACCCCCTGTATGTGGAAATCCCCCAGTAGGCACAGAAGCAGCATACCTTCCTCCAAAGTCACCTATTCCTGCAACCCAAAGTGTACGGGACATGTCAGGAGAGGGGAAGGGGACTGCATGGAGTATGCTGTGCTCCAGCAATCCCCAACTGGCAGATGACCTCGTAGGGACTGTAATTAGCTGGTATACATTATAGCAGTCCTGAGGTTGTTCTAATCTGCATCAGAGCTGGCACCAGCAAAGTGCTGGTCCCGGAGTAAGGACAAGGGAGCCTCAATAGCTCCTTTGTGGGCCCCACCAGTTGTAACCAGTGGAAGTGGGCGCAACTGAGGATGAGGCCACGGACTGCATAGCTCCTTTTCTGGAACTAGAACTTGGGAAAGTTCTCTCTCCAATACAGAATTTCATGTATTTTCTTTCTGAGGCTTAAAAAGAAATCAAAGAAACCTAGATCTGCCACTGTTATGCTTCTAATGTGTCAGTAAATCCTACAAGCAGCAGCTCTGCATCTTTATCTCTCTGCCTAAGTTCATCATTGTAGCATCTTTGTGTATTTAGGAATGGTTCTTCTGAGTCAAGGTTGAGGCACCAGAGTTGGCTTGTATTGTCAGGATACACCTTTTCTTTATATAAATAGGCCTTCATAACTGACCTAATGATTCTTGGAGTCTTTCTTTAGGAGACCTGATAATGATGCTATGACACCCAGAGTAGGTACAATCACAGAACATTCAGCATATGTTTCCTACTGTTTCTTGGGCTGAGTGAATGCCAAAGGGTAGAATCATAGAAGATTAGGATTGGAAGAGACCTCAGGAGGTCATCTAGTCCAACTCCCTGCTCAAAGCAGGACCAATCCTCAACTAAATCTTCCCAGCCAGGGCTTTGTCAAGCCGGGCCTTAAAAACCTCTAAAGATGGAGCATTCCACCACTTCCCTAGGTAACCCATTCCAGTGCTTCACCACTCTCCCAGAGAAATCATGTTTCCTAATATCCAACCTAGACCTCTGCCACTACAACTTGAGACCATTGGCCCTTGTTCTGTCATCTGCCACCACTGAGAACAGCCAAGCTCCATCCTCTTTGGAACCCCCTTTCAGGTAGTTGAAGGCTGCTATCAAATCCCCCCTTGCTCTTCTCTTCTGCAGACTACATAAGCCCAGTTCCCTTAGCCTCTCTTCGTAAGTCATGTGCCCCAGCCCCCTAATCATTTTTGTTGCCCTCCACTGGCCTCTCTCCAATTTGTACACATCCCTTCTGTAGTGGGGGGACCAAAACTGGACACAATACTCCAGGTGTGGCCTCACCAGTGCCAAATAGAGGGGAATAATTACTTCCCTCGATCTGTTGGCAATGCTCCTGCTAATACAGCCCAATAACCCATTGGCCTTCTTGGCAACAAGGGCACACTGCTGACTCATATCCAGCTTCTCATCCACTGTAATCCCCAGGTCCTTTTCTGCAGAACTGCTGCTTAGCCAGTCGGTCCCCAGCCTGTAGCAGTACATGGGATTCTTCCTTCCTAAGTGCAGGACTCATAGAATCATAGAATATCAGGGTTGGAAGGGACCTCAGGAGGTCAGCTAGTCCAACCCCCTGCTCAAAGCAGGACCAATTCCCACTTGTCCCACTTGTTGAACCTCATCTGATTTCTTTTGGCCCAATCCTCCAATTTGTCTAGGCCACTCTGGACCCTATCCCTACCCTCCAGCTTATCTATCTCTCCCCCCAGCTTAGTGTCATCTGCAAACTTGCTGATGGTGCAATTCATCCCATCATCCAGATCATTAATGAAGATGTTGAACAAAAGCGACCCCTGGGGCACTCCACTTGATACCAGCTGCCAACTAGACATCGAGCCGTTGTTCACTACCTGTTGACCCCAACAATATAGCCAGCTTTGTATCCACCTTATAGTTCATTCATCCAATCCATACTTCTTTAACTTGCTGGCAAGAATACTGCGGGAGACGGTAACAAAAGCTTTGCTAAAGTCAAGATATATCACATCCACCGCTTTCCCCATATCTACGGAGCCAGTTATCTCATCATAGAAGGCAATCAGGTTGGTCAGGCATGACTTGCCATTGGTGAATCCATGTTCACTGTTCCTGATCACCTTCCTCTCCACCAAGTGCTTCAAAATGGATTCCTTGAGGACCTGCTCCATGATTTTGCCGGGGATTGAAGTGAGGCTGACCGCTCTGTAGTTCCCAAGGTTCTCTTTCTTCCCTTTTTTAAATATGGGCATTATATTTGCCTTTTTCCAATCGTCCTGGACCTCTCCCGATCACCACAGATTTTCAAAGATAATGGCCAATGGCTCTGTAATCATATCAGCCAACTCCCTCAGCACCTTTGGATGCATTAGATCCAGATCTATGGACTTATGCATGTCCAGCTTTTCTAAATAGTCCTTAACCAGATTAACTCAACGTCCCTTGTGAGATATTTTTATTTATTTGCCAATCCCCAGATCTGCCATTCAATACACTGCATCAGCCAATTTACTTATTACATCATCAGATGTAGGTATCTGGTAATGTTGATTACCTTTTCTTGTGGACTTAGAGCTAAAGTTCTCAAGTTCATGTTTTTTTCACTATCAGCATGGAGTTTACCATCTCTGTCAGATCATCTACTTTGACAATTATCCCTAAAATTTCTAATCTCAAAATGTCTTTGCCCACTTGGTTTTGGAGCACCAATAAGATTTTTTATGGGGTTGTTGGGGTTTTTTTATGATGTTATGTGCTCTACTAGCTATCCAAGTACAAGTATTGTATCTTAATATATACAAAAGGGTGACAATGCCAAATGTAATTCATATCTTTGTAAGACAACTAGGCTCACTGTACAAATGAAATTTCAGCAGCAAATTAGAAAGAAAGCGAGGAACTAGTAGGCAAAGTGGGTGTTTCAACATAAGGACTTCTGAGATCTCTTCTCAGCTCTGCCACTGACTTTGGACAAGTCACTTCACCTTCTGTGTGCCTCATTTGACCCCTCTGTAAAATGAGGATAGTGATACTTATCTGTATCACAAGGATTTTTTGTGGCTAAATTGTACTTTGAATGAAATGTGCTAATTAAGTGCTATGTATTAGACAAAAGAAGGGCAGGGATGGAGGGAGATTTCACAGGACACAATTGAGAATGTGTGGACACACATTAGGGATAACTAACTAGCAGGTCAGAACCACATTCCTTTTCCTGTCCATGTATGCAGAGCACTGGTCACATCTCCTTCCAGAGAAGAAAAGCTGCCAATGGCTGCAACGTTTAATCATTCATTGAATTTGTTTAAAGGATGTCTAAATGTCGAAATTAACGTCCAGCTATGATATCTGTGGCTTGACTTTGGTTTGTGCTCCATGACCTGATGAAGAGCATGATTGTCCAACACTTGCTCATTTTTATTTGTGGTTAGGCCAGTAAAAGAGATCACACCTCCAACTAATTATTTAAAAATTATTTTTAAAAAATATTTTGAAAGTGATGTAATGTGGAGGATTGACATAGAAATATTTGGTCAGAATTTAAAAACATATTGGATACCAAAAATGCAAGATGTAAGTTGACTGTCAGTTTCAAGAGCTACTAGAGACTCCCCAGACAGAGAGTAAATGAGGAATAGGTTGTATATGTGCAAACACATACACATCTCAACAGTATTTGATTATAAGGTAAGTCACTCATTTTTGAACCCCATTTTACCACTGTTCTACACAAACCTGCTGTTATCTAGACTTTAAATACTTGCTGGGAAAATTGAGTCTTGAAAATGAGGTTATAGAATTCTTACACACGTTGCAGAAATGAATTCTATATTGAGATGTAAATATTTTTTTAAAAACACACATGGAACTCAAATTCATTCAGTTCTCGACACACTAACATTGTGCTAATTGCCTGACTCGTCTGAAGTACGGTCCTCCCTTTAATGTTTTTAGATGGGTTCAGATGAATGGTGGCCTCTTCACAGCCATGCCATTTCCTCCTAAGCTTACACTTGAGCTGCTGCAGACAATGTTAAAAGATTAGATGAACAGGCTGAAGGTTGCTGATCACAGGGAGAAAGTTCTGAAGTCCTTGCTGAGGCCCTTATTAAAGAAAAGGGGCCATTGCATTGTAATTTGCAGACTATGGAAAATAGCTTTCAGTATTTTGGCTTTCTAATATTGGGTCTGGGAGAGAGGCTGCAAGTGGGAGGACCCTGGTAACACATTACTCTGTCCTTATAACATATTGTAGTACTTTGCTCCTCACTAGCACCATCAATCTCTGCATCACAGAAGGCTTTACAAATATTAATGAGTTAAGTCCATCCAGAGCCCCTGTGAAACAGCACAGCATTGTTGCCTCTATGTTGCTGCAGAAGAAACTGAGGCACAGAGAGGTGAACAGCGTGCTGACGTTCATACAGGACATCCATGACACAGCCAGAATCTCCTTTTGTCCATTCCTTGTGCTTTAACCACAAGACCAGAACCCACCTTCCCACTGTTGCTGCTAATTAAAGATTTGATGCAAAACCCTTAAACTCAATGGGAATCTTTCTGATTGACTTAGATCAGGCTCCGTACTCTTTGAAGTACAGTGATATTATTGCAAATTTGGTAATAAAATGAAGCGGATATTCTATGTCAGCAATAATCTGACGGGATAGTGCTAGGTTTACTACAATAGTCCAGGCCTAATTGCTGTAAGTACTGGAATGGCTGCGAGTGCTTTTCCTTGTCTGACTGGAGATTCCCAGAAAAGCTGACTCCAGCAGGACTGAACTACCCTTAGTGGTGGGAACAAAAGGGATCATGTGGCTATGGGAAATTGCTTTGGGCTGTGTAGTTTCAAGGCCCAGTTAGGGCCAGCCTGTTGGAGTCCTAGGGAGAACAGCCCTGCTTACAAGGGCTTGTGACTAGTCTTCCAAATGGTTTGTGCGCTTCTCCTTGGCCTTGCGGCTGTCTTTTTCTTTTCTTTGAGGAAGATGAGCAGAACTTCTGTAAATATTGGCACAGCTTTAAGGTTTCTATGAAGCCCTCAAACTAGGGGCTTGAATGGTGCATAAGCCTTGTACCATGTCTCCCCACATGGGTGAATTTCACTTACTGTAAATAAAATTAACTAGGGAGGGATATCCAGTGCCATTTGTTTTTCCTCTAATCAGAAAACAAGCTACTCTAAAGTCTCAAAACCTACTGATACTTTTTCAGACAGAAAAATACCCTGGAAACTTCTGTCCACTTATAAAACTCCAGTTTGAACATTCAAATTATGACTATTATTTATGACTTGTATTGTGATACTGCCCAGGAACCCAAGTCATGGGCCAGAATCCCATTGTACTAGGTGCTGTACAAACACAGAATGAAAAGACAGTCCCTGCCCCAAAGCTGGTTGTATAATTAAGACAGTGCTAGACTTTTGTTATTGACTGAATCCAAGAAAAATGAACATTTGGATGAAGACAGCTTGTGTGGTTCAGATGATGTTGTTGAACTCTCTCTTTCCTGATTTTGAATGACGTTAGTTTTTATTAAGAACGATACTGTATTAGAACTCCTTCCCATCAGCTGAATTCCCTATTAATGAGAATCTTGCTTAATAGAGCCAAATTCAACACTTGTATAACTCCAGGGATGAATTTGGTTCATTCTAATATAGGCAAATAGTTTTACATGTACTTTTAATGAGGTTTCTTCTTCTAGCTTTAGTTTTTGTTTGACCTTTCTTCTTGGACTCTGCTTTATTATTCTCGTATTATAATTTCATGTTCAAGTAATCCTTCCAAAACAATTCTCCTTTCTGGTTCTGTTGGTTTTGACTTTGCAAAACAAAGAATTTATATAGTGAGCTTTTGTCATTCTTCTCCTAGTTGTTGTACTAATAAGGGCTGATTATTTCAACTAACTAATCAATACAAGGTCATATTTAGTGCCTGTATCTAGATTGTCCTAGGATCAAAACAAAAAAAATCTCAGAAGTAATAAAATCCAACAGATTAATTTATCCCAGAAGCACACGAAGAAGTATAGCTAAAGTTTTGGCTCAAGGCCTTTGTCAGGGCTTGTAAATTTTGTTCCCCCTTTTCCTCACCCGGGAAGTGCTTTTGGTTTTAACAGTAATACCTTAATTACCAGCAGCTATACCAACATTTAACAAATGCAGTACTGCTACTCCAATTAGGAACTATCTCTTGTTTAACAAAGTGTTCATTTTTAACCTTGCATTTGTGTTAAAAAAAGTTAAATAAACAAATGACAAGAGCATAACATGGTGCATAAGCCTTGTACCCTGTCTCCCCACAGGGGTGAATTTCACTTACTGTAAATAAAATTAACTAGGGAGGGATATCCAGTGTCATATATCCCTCCCTAGTTAATTTTATTTACAGTAAGTGAAATTCACCCCTGTGGGGAGACATGGTACAAGGCTTATGCACCATATTATGCTCTTGTCATTAGTTTAATGATCCCAGATCATTGCAGGGATCTTGCTGCAAGGTACTCCTCTCATTTTGAATAAGATCTTCAACTTCTAGAGAGCCACCAGAAAGGAGAGGGACATTTACCTAATGTCTTCTTTAGAGGATGGCACCTCTAGGAATACATTATCTTCCCCACTCACCACTGTTCTGGGCTTGGGCACAATTTCTTGAGACAGATGGGGTTGTGTTCACTTCTTCCAGGACTTAATTTGGTCCTTAACATGGAGCTCGGCCCTTCTTGCAGGGAGCCAATTGTGCTACATATTAAGCCATCCCAAAGTGCTATCGTTTGTGTGGCGTGTTATGTGATATAACTGTGTGCTGCCTTTATTTTCTGCACACTGCATCTGTACATTTCAAAGAACTCTGCCTGTCTGGTGAGACTGCAGCCATTGCGGTCCCAGAGTTGATTCTGACTGTCGCAGAAGAGATACACGCTGTGTTCTTTCCTGGAGATTTTACTTTTGTTTGCTTTTGTTGTTTTCCTGATCTGGCACAAAAGGTTCTTTAAGACTAAGAGTAAATGGTACAGCTAAGAAAGAGCAGTGCCTCATTTTCTATTTGGCACTTCTTGTCTAGTCTGTTTTGTGATTTCCTTTCCCTCTCCTCACTGAAGTGTACAGCACAATCCTCAACCCTGTCATTTGCCATTATGATTTGCAATCCACATATTTTTAACTTTCTGTTTATGGAATGGATATTTGTCATAGCATACAGTTTCCACACCGAGCAGGGAGAGCTACGGTACAGAAACATAGCGCGCAGGAGAGTAAATATTCCATCTCCAAATATACAAATCCCTGCAGAAGCATAATCCAAATATGGCTTACACATGCCCTCAGACCAAGACCCTACATGTAGAACCGTTTCCATACTCTGATAGGGAAGGGCTCAGTAAGAGAAAGTGGCTCCCATGTGCTATTGAATATGTTTGGGACTGGCTCTTTAGAGTTGCTATTTCAGAAAATCAGAAGCCCATGACCAAAGGGCTCTTCCAAGCACAGGCAACGTGCATTTGAAAGAGAAGGCTGGCTGTGTGTGTGCAGAACTGTGAAGAATGGTATCCCTTCCAAAACACCTAAGCTGCCCTATCACTTTAGCCAGGAACCCCGGCCTTCTCCTACACACAGCAGTCACGGGAGGATCAGGCGATACTTTTGAAACAAAGGGCCAGATTCAGAGGTGATATGTAAGGTGGCATAAGTTAGGCTCCCAGATACTGATCTACACTCCCTTGCACTCCCTTACCAATGTGTTTAAATTACAGATGAGCTGGGAGAAGATGTACATTAAAGCAGGGCTCTGGTTACTTTAACCTAATACCTTCTTACTTTGGCCTGCAAGTGGCTTTTTTTTTTTTACTACATTCCTCTCTTCTTGTCTCTTAGAGTATGTCTACACTGCAATTAGACATCTGTGGCTGGCCCGTGCCAGCTGACTTGGGCTCATGGGGCTTGAGCGAAGGGGCTGTTTAATGGTGCTGTCGACATCTGGACTTGGACTGCAGCCCGAGCTCTTGGACCCACCCACCTCACAGACATCTGCACTGCAATAAAACAGCCCCTTGTCCAAGCACGCAAGTCCGAGTCAGCCACAGGTGTCTAATTGTAGTGTAGACATACCTTTAATTAGACTCCCTCATACTGTGTAAGGGTGGAGTAAATTACAAATCAGCCAGTGAACTTGAGTCTAAGCTGGGGTGGTATCTAGCTTTGTGTATTGGACATGTTAACAGGAGCAGGAGAAGGTGTAAATTACATCAATTTATATTCTTTCTAGACAAGTGGTGGGTAACCTGCAGCCAGTGGGCCTCACATGGCCCATCAGGGTAATCTGCTGGCGGGCTGCGAGACAGTTTGTTTACGTTGACTGTCTCCAGGCACGCAGCTCCCAGTGTCCACGGGCCCACGGCTCACCGTTCTTGGCCAATCGGAGCTGCGGGAAGCAGCGTGGGCTACAGGGACGTGCTGGCCACTGCTTCCCTCAGCTCCCACTGGCCGGAAATGGCGAACCGCAGCCACCGGAGCAATGGGGGGCCATGCCTGTGGACAGTCAACATTAGCAACATGTCTTGCGGCCCGCAATCAGATTACCTTGATGGGTGAGCTGCAGGTTGTCCACCACTGTTCTAGACTCACTTGGAATTACCTCCAGATTGGGCCATGGTGTTAAACATCTTGGATAAAATTCTGTTCTCCAGTATAAATCCAGAGTAACTGAAGCCAGTGGAATTACTGTGGATTTACACCAGTGTAACAGAGGGAAGAGTTTGGCCCCTCTGCTTAGAAAGTGTCATAAGAGTGAATTCATACTGTCATTTTTATTTAGTGATTCCCATGCTAGTTCATTGTAGATGCTGCTCTGTGTTTGCCAGGCATAACTTCCCTTAAGTATTTCCCGTAGTGAAGTCTTTGGCCATTTGTTATTAGTATGAGATTCTTAGTACCAATATTGCTTAAGTGTAAATTTTTTTCACAGTGATTCATCACTGTATTTTATTTTTACTCTCTATTTCTCTAAGTCTGGAAACAGTTGGGATCACTCTGTGCCCTGCATACCTCTGTTGTTTGATGCACCTAGATAACCTTGCTGTAACATGCTTACAAAAGAACCAATGCTGAATTTTAGAGGGATATCAATACCTTTTTAAGTGTAGGTCTTTGATCAAATTACTGTGAACTCTAGAGTTCAGGGTCATTGATTGGATAACACAACAGTCAAGTACTTTTTTATGCAACATTTGCCTGGTGGGAATGTGTTGTAAAATTTCATGTTTACAGCATGAAAACAGGAAGTCTCAAACTCTGTACCATCTGGTCCGACTGTTAGAAAAGCAAATGAGCTCAGGCCCCAGTTCCATGTGTGCTAGATGAGTCTCGTATATCATTTATTAATGGAAGACTACAGCATATATAGTAAGAATAGCCTGTCCTTGGTATGTGTCAATGGCATGAATGAGTCTGGGGCAACCTAGGGACTGTAGTAGGGCAGATGGAGCACATAGGACCACCTATGGTGAGCTGCTGGGGGTCAATGAAAGTGTGGTGCCTTGATGGTTTGTTTGTGGGGGGGATCTTGCAGCTATATCACTGCTTTCCATTACCTCCCTTGAGATGCCTGTCACCCCAGCCCCCATTGAGCCCCTCTTCCCTGCCATCATGGACCCTCCTTCCATTCTTTTCCCTGCACCTCCCTGTAGGGTGACTAGACAGCAAGTGAGAAAAATTGGGACACAGGGTGGGGGGGCAATAGGAGCCTATATATGAAAAAAAACCAAAAATCAGGACTGTCCCTATAAAATTGGGACATCTGGTCATGCTACCTCCCTGCCAGCAAGCCCTGAAGCAGCAGTTGTGGCTGCCTCCCTTTTGCTAATGGCTCCACTCTGGCTAGGTACCATCCAGGTAGCACTGAGATTAGAACAGGTGAGAGCATCTCCCTGCCTTCAGGGCTAGCATCACAGCAACCCCCCAAAGGAGTCACTGCAGGGGGAACCCTGCTCAGTGCAGCCCTGCTGGATGTGTAAGAGAGACTGGAGCTAGGGCAGGAACACAGGAATCCAACAGAAAATCCCACGCAGTCATGTGCATTTTCTTAATTCCAAGACTAAATAAAAGCAAATATAAGTTTTCAGGCCCCACCCAGACAGTGTCCAGGCCCTCACCAGTGAGGCCAGGTCCCAGGCTCCAGAGGGCCTGGCAGGAGATCTATGTATAAAGCAACATTTCCTGCAGAGAGTTTTTTTGGCTGGTGACATTTGTCTTTGTCCAAATAAAAATGAAATCTCTTCCTATGCTGTGCAATCTCTGATTAGGTTCAGGCTGTTAGTTCACAATGAGGCAATATTACATATCAACATCTGTTTCGATGGCCTCAATTGCCAGAATCTTGTGCGTCTTGCTGTGTGTATAACTTTTCATTTCTCTCTCTCTTGCTCCTGCTTCCATCCCCCCACCCTTTCTTTCTCACCTCTCTTGTCTTTTTTTGTACTCCCTCTCCTCCTCTCTTTCTCTTACTCCTTCTCTCTCTTTCTCTCAGTGCTGTGATGAAGTGGAGGTTGTTCTGTGTGAGTATGAGTTACCTTTGCTGGGAGAGAACCTCTGTGATTTTGTGTTGACTTTGTCAGAGTACAAGAGCTGCAGTGGGCTCCAAAGTAAATGAGTTTGAATATTTGAGCAGAAAATGTGGCTTTAAATGTGTGCCTGGTAGGAATGTGTCAGGGGAGCACTGTTTAGATGCAATCAGTAAGAATGTTGGCTATGAAAACATTAACTTCACATCGAGAATGAATAAAGCTATAGTATGAAAAATTAGCAAAGCAAATTCAAGTGGGAGACTTGTGGATAGAAGAGATCTTTTTTCCTCTATTATCTCCTTTAACCTAACCTTTAAATTAATTATTATTTCCAGTAGTCCTCTTCCTTGGAAAATGCTGAGCTTGCAAAGATCCTCTCCATGTAATAAACTTTAACTTCAGCTATTATTTCATTGATCTGCCTCTGGAGTGTACATTCGCAAAAAGAAAAGAAGTACTTGTGGCACCTTAGAGACTAACAAATTTATTTGAGCATAAGCTTTCTTGAGCTACAGCTCACTTCATCGGATGCTCGTGTAGCTCACGAAAGCTTATGCTCAAATAAATTTGTTAGTCTCTAAGGTGCCACAAGTACTCCTTTTCTTTTTGCGAATACAGACTAACACGGCTGCTATTCTGAAACCTACATTCTCAAACTGAAACATAACATTCAGACTACAAGCATACAGTGTGTGATTTGAAGATAGCTTTTAAAAACCGTCTATGGCAAATTCAGGAACTGACAATAGCATTTAGCTGTGACATTTGGAGTAGCTTTCCCAGACCTGAAGAAGAGCTCTTTGTGGCTCGAAACTTGTCTGTCACCAACAGAAGTTGGTCCAATAAAAGATATAGCCTCACCCACCTGGTCTCGCTAGATAATAATGCTTACAGTCACCTATTCTAGGTGGTGTTTTAAATATTGGTCATTTAAGGGGGAGTTTTAAGAGTGAAACTATTATGCAGAGCTGTTCTGATTTACCCACAAATCTGTTTACCTTTGAAGTGTTTTTTTGGTTGACTTTGACACACTTCTTGCATACAAGTTTTTTCTGCTCATCTTTTTCTTCCTCTTGTAGTGAAGTCATTAATAACCAGTTTGTGACATCAGTTGTTTCTATAGAATCTGCTTGTGAGTTTATAAATATAGATTTATGACTTAATTTCAGGATGAAGCAGGAGAGAGAACTCTCTTATTTGAATCTCTGATACCTTCCACAACTATAGGGGGAAGAAGATAAGGATAATGCACTAGTCAATTGATTGTAGCTGGTTATCCCTCCAGGGCAAGGATTGTTTCTTTAATTGTGTTTTTATAGAACAGAGAAAAATAAGGACCCAATTTTGAGTGGAACCTTTGGGCACTATCATAAGATAAATATTTAATAATAAATACATTGTAGGACACAGTCCTGCATTGATAGTAAGATAGACTGGATAGAACCTGATGTCCGTTCTAGCTCAGATTCATATGATTCCAAGGCAAAATTACTTCTTAGGGAGATAGGTTTAGGGTACATTAGATTAGATAAAAGTACTCAGAAAGCACAGGCTGAGTGCGTTAGAGAGGGCTAGGAAGAATTACAGCCCTGCACTCAGATGATTTGTAAGGGCCTCATGATAGCACGTTGTTAAATGAATGGCTTTTAGGCATAGCTAGAAATGTATAGAAAGTCATTTAATAATAAAACTTAACTGATAGAAGCCGATTGCTGAGGTTGATCCTATGGGAGCCCTGAGCTGGTACATAAAGCTGAGGCAGTAATGAAGAAAATGACTGTTCTGCTTGATGTGAGAAGACAAGTGCAGGGGCACTCAAAATATGGAATGACCCTGAGTATGGGCCCCTTAGTAAAATACTAGAGTGACAGCCAGGCGGGCAGTGCTGCACTCAACAATAATCCTAATTTTACCATACTGGGGAACAAGGCAGAGAGGTCTGCACCACGCTGATGCTCACAACTGCTTCAAGCATCACTGCAGTCTTGGGAGCCCTGGTGACCTCTTGCTCCCCAAAGCAGAGTGAAACTGTGGAGTAACACAGGTTTTTCACTAGAGACCAAGCTGAAGGGAAGGGGGTAGAACCCTGTGGCATTGGCTTATGCACGCTGGCTGTTACATGCAATTCTGGGGACTTGACAGATTCCCTGATTTAGGAAAGGGTAGTCTGCAGCATTTGGGATCCCCACCTGCAGGAATGGCTGGTAGGGTGGTGTTAAACCAGTGCTGAGGCATGCAGCAGAAGCCTGAGGAGAAAGGATGAATGTTCTAGGAAGCACACCACTGTCCACCCCCCCCCCCCACATGCACACACACCAAAGTACATTTAGTCAGAGAACTGCAAAGAAGAGCCAGTGGCCTGGGTTCCATACTCATAGAGAGATGCATTTACAGTAAGGGAGCGAGTAAAGGAGAAGTGCCCCCTCTAGGACAGCATTTCAAAGAATGTGCAAATTGAACCATTTATCAGAGTCTGCAAGAGCAGAGGAAGGTCTCAGAAAGATTCAACCAGACTTGTATATGAGTGACATTGTACATCAGACAACGGTGAATACAACATGACACCGTCCTTGTTTCAGAGAGCATATCAGGTTCAGGCTGTCAGGAAAGGAAAGCAACATGGGGCAATGCCAATTTCATGGGGCATGCAACAATATTAATAAGGAAATGCCCTGTGCATTTTCAATTGGATAGTGGGCCTACTGCAGTGCGATACCTCAGGGTGAATTGAACTCAAACACACACACTCCAAAGGGCAGATGCAATTAATAAGGTACAACGAGAGCATAATGCAGTCCACAGAAAAATGTTACTATAGGGGGTTGGATCCCCCTTCCAGGGTATCACCTGATGTATTGGGGTCCCCCTGAGCCTGCCCATTCCACCAGCCTGGGCTCCCTCACCCTGTCCTGCTGCATACACACGCGCGTGCACACACACAGAGGTAGGGACACACCCAGCTGTAGAATCACACAGAGTCTGCAATCAGCTCTGTGTGAGAAGACTCAGGCCGGGGAATTGCCCAGCACTCAGGTGCGCACACCCTCTGGAGTGTAAACCCGAAATTATATGGTCTTGTGCTGTATAGAGATCTATAAAGCGTAAGCTCATGAAATTCACTCAATCCCTGGAAGCAATTCTGCCACATGGACAGAGCAGTCTACAGGGTTTAATGAAGTTTCAGTTCTTCATCTTAAATTGCATTCAGCTTCCTATTTTGTGAGTGAAACAAGAATCACCTCACTGAGTTTCCCTATAGGCCTCAAATTACCCTTGTACAGTGTTGTGAGAATGATGGGCAGAAATCAGTGATGTTCTGGGGACAGAACATGGGAACACATTTTACAGGCTCATGTGAGAACACAAAGGCTGCCCTGCTTGTGAAAATGTTCATGCCCCTCTGAGGCTGGGACTAGTAAGGTGCTATCTGCAAAAGTTCTAGGTGGCCACGGATTTGTTTTAATATGTATATTCATTCAGAAAGCCCAAATGATACAATCGTATTCTCTCTCCCCGCCAGTATTGCAGAGGCATCATCTGTCCAAATGGGCACAGAGACAAATTTGGCATCGGTGTTAATGTTTTTCATGTTTTTCATGATGCTCTTCTCTGGGAGATGCATGTGTGGAAATTTGTGAGTACCTGTGATCGAGTGATTGGAAGAAGGAATCATTTCTAAGTGCTGGTGTGCCTGAGAGTGCTGGCATAGCAGTTCTACTCTCACAAAGCCTAGCAATGCCAAGTCTTGCTATTCAAGAGATTGTAAAAGGAAAACTGCCTATTGTGTAAGTGGCGGTGCTGGCAATCGTAGCTGTACTTTTATTAACATATGTGCACCTACTATTGGCTGAACCCTATTGCATTTAAAAAACAGCTTGCAGATGCTGTTTTGAGGCTCTTAAACCTGTGTTTGTGATTTTTCTTTCTTTTTTCCTTTTTTTTAAAAAGCGGCAGGAGATTTTAATTATGCTGCAGATTTCATACTTGACAGAAATCACAAAGCATCTCATCTTCAGTCAGCTAAAGAGCTAGAAATGCAGTTTGGCTAAGCTGGTCTAGTTTTAAAGGAGGGATTTCCATCCAGCTGACAGACAGAGGCACACCGGGATAAAAAGCCACTTTTTTTATCCAATAGGGGGATTAGAACAGATTTTTAGATCCCACATCATCATTCTAATCACTACTAAGACCCTGTACAATAGTTGGGATCCAACCTTCTGGAGGGATTAGAAAGTAAATTGCCTTCACCTTCATGTTCCTCTTTGTGGGGGAGAATTTTGTTTTATTTCTGTTAAATTTACTTGCCACTATTTTCATAGCATGACCCTTGTTCTCAAACTACAGAACAAGGTAAAAATGAGAGATTGATGAGCTTTACCTTTATCCTTCGTAATTTGAAGTATATTAGAATTACACGCATGAAATTTACACTGAAAGTTCCAGGTCTCTCGTGTTCATGCTTTCTCTCGCTTAGCCCTGGTCCACATTACAAGTTTAGGTCTAATTTAGCAGCGTTAGATTGATTTAATCCTGCACCCGTCCATATGACGAAACCATTTTTGTCAACTTAAAGGGCTCTTAAAATCAATTTCTGTACTCCTCCTCGACAAGGGGATTAGCGCTGAAATTGATATCACCGGGTCGAATTTGGGGTGGTGTGAATGCAATTTGACAGGAGCTATCCCAGAGTGCTCCATTGTGACTGCTCTGGACAGCACTTTCAACTCAGATGCACTAGCCAAGTACACAGGAAAAGCACTGGGAACTTTTGAATTTCATTTCCTGTTTGGCCAGCGTGGCGAGGTCATCAACAGAGGTGACCATGCAGAGCTCATCAGCACAGGTGATCATGCAGTCCCAGAATCACAAAAGAGCTCCTGCCTGGGCCGAACAGGAGGTACTGGATCTGATCACTGTATGGGGAGATGAATCCTTGCTATTAGAACTCCATTCCAAAAGACAAAATGCCAAAATATTTGAAAAAATCTCCAAGGGCATGAAGGATAGAGGCTATAACAGGGACCCGCAGCAGTGCCGCATGAAACTTGAGGAGTTCAGGCAAGCCTACCAAAAATCCAAAGAGGCAAACAGCCGCTCTGGGTCAGGCCACTTCTATGATGAACTGCATGTAATTCTAGATGTTGCCCCTACTGATACCCCACCGCTGTATGTGGACTTCTGCAAGGGGGTAGTCTCATGCAACAGGGATGAGGATTTTGGGGACGAGGAAGATGAGGAGGAGGAGGCTGATGAAACCGTTCTCCCTGACAGCCAGGAACTGTTTATCACCCTGGAGCCAATACCCTCCCAACCCTCCCAAGGCAGGCTCCCTGACCTTGAAGGCAGAGAAGACACCTCTGGTGAGTGTAGCTTTGTAAATATAATACATGGTTTAAAAGCAAGCATGTTGAATGATTAATTTTCCCTGAAGACTTGGGATGCATTCGCAGCCAGTACAGCTACTGGAAAAGTCTGTTAATGTGTCTGGGCATGGAACGGAAAT
This sequence comes from Dermochelys coriacea, assembly GCF_009764565.3. NCBI lineage: Eukaryota > Metazoa > Chordata > Testudines > Dermochelyidae > Dermochelys > Dermochelys coriacea. The sequence goes on along the minus strand of NC_050073.1, from coordinate 90,115,588 downwards.
CCTCCAGGGACATCTCAATGAAGCTCTCCAGGAGGTACTCCTAAAGCCTTATTCCGTCCTCCACAGTAGGACACTTTACCACACCAGGCCAGTAGCATGTAGTCTGGAATCATTGCATAACAAAGCATGGCAGCGTATGGTCCCGGTGTTTGCTTTCATTCAAGCAACATCCGTTCTTTATCTCTCTGTGTTATCCTCAGGAGAGTGATATCATTCATGATCATCTGGTTGAAACAGGGGAATTTTATTAAGGGGACATTCAGAGGTGGCTGTTCCTGCTGGGCTGTTTGCCTGTGGCTGGAAAAAAATCATCCCCGCTGTTAGCCACGTGGTGGGGGGAGGGGGAAAGCAATCATCCCAGAGAATTGGGGCGGGGGTGGCGACCTTGTACCGAGAGCACATGTGCTATGTAATGTTAATAGCTTGGTTCACCATGAAAGAGTCTACACATTGTTCTCTAAAATGTGTCTTTTTAAATACTACTCTCCCTTTTTTTCCTCCCGCAACTTCAAATGTTTCAGTGCTCCCCCTACCATCTCCGTCCCAGAGGCTAGCGCAGATAAGAAGGCAGTCGCGATGAAATGTTCTCTGAGCTCATGCAGTCCTCCCGCACTGAAAGAGCTCAGCAGAATGCGTGGGGGCAAGAATGCGTGGGCAGAGTCCAGGAAAGCACAAAATGAATGCGAGGACAGGAGGGACACACGAGAGGAGAGGTGGTGGGATCAAGATGATAGGTGATGGCAGCATGATGAGAGGAGGCAGGATGCAATGCTGAGGCTACTGGAGGATCAAACTGATATGCTCCAGCATATGGTTGAGCTGCAGGAAAGGCAGCAGGAGCACAGACCGCCGCTGCAGCCCCTGTGTAACCAACTGTCCTCCTCCCCAAGTTCCATAGCCTCCTCACCCAGGCACCCAAGAACGTGGTGGGGGGGCCTACGGGCACTCAACCACTCCACCCCAGAGGACTGCCCAAGCAACAGAAGGCTGTCATTCAATAAGTTTTGAAGTGCAATGTGGCCTCATCCTTCCCTCTTCCACCACCCCATCTGGTGCTTCCCTCCTCCCCCACCCTTCCCGGGCTACCTTGGCAGTTATCCCCCTATTTGTTTGACGAATTAATAAAGAATGCAGAATTTGAAACAACAATGACTTTATTGCCTTTACAAGCGGTGATCGAAGCGGGGAGGTCAGTTGGCTTACAGGGAAGTAGAGTGAACCAAAGGGGCGGGTTTTCATCAAGGAGAAACAAACGGAACAGTCACACCATAGCCTGGCCAGTCATGAAACTGGTTTTCAAAGCTTCTCTGATGTGCAGCGCGCCCTGCTGTGCTCTTCTAACCACCCTGATGTCTGGCTATGCATAATCAGTGGCCAGGCGATTTGCCTCAACCTCTCAACCCACCATAAACGTCTCCCCCTTACTCTAACAAATATTGTGGAGCACACACAAGCAGTAATAACAATGGGAATATTGGTTTCGCTGAGGTCTAACTGAGTCAGTAAACTGTGCCAGCGTGCTTTTAAACATCCAAATGCCCATTCTACCACCATTCTGCATTTGCTCAGCCTATAGTTGAACAGCTCCTGACTACTGTCCATGGTGCCTGTGTATGGCTTCATAAGCTATGGCATTAAGGGGTAGGCTGGGTCCCCAAGGATAACTATAGGCATTTCAACATCCCCAGTGGTTATTTTCTGGTCTGGAAAGTAAGTCCCTTCCTGCAGCTGTTCAAACAGACCAGAGTTCCTGAAGATGCGAGCGTCATGTACCTTTCCCGGCCATTCCACGTTGATGTTGGTGAAATGTCCCTTGTGATCCACCAATGCTTGCAGCACCATTGAAAAATACCCCTTTCGGTTTATGTACTGGCTCCCAATATAGGGGTATGTGTTCCGTCTATTGCCCCACCACAGTTAGGGAATCCCATTGCAGCAAAGCCATCCACTATGACCTGCACATTTTCCAGAGTCACTACTCTTGATAGCAGCAGCTCAGTGATTGCATTGACTACTTGCATCACAGCAGCCCCCACAGTAGATTTGCCCACTCCAAAGTGATTCCCGACTGACCGGTAGCTGTCTGGGTGTTGCAAGCTTCCAGAGGGCTATTGCTACTCGCTTGTGAACTGTGAGGACTGCTCTCATCTTGGTATTCTTGTGCTTCAGGGCAGGGGAAAGCAAGTCACAAAGTTCCATGCAAGTGCCCTTATGCATGCAAAAGTTTTGCAGCCACTGGGAATCATCCCAGACCTGCAACACTATGCAGTCCCACCAGTCTGTGCTTGTATCCCAGGCCCAGAATCAGTGTTCCACGGCATGAGCCTGCCCCATTGCCACCAGGATGTCCAAATTTCCGGGGCCCGTACTTCGAGAGAAGTCTGTGTCCGTGTCCTCATCACTTTCTTCACCGCGCTACTGTCGCCTCCTCGTCTGCTTTTGCAGGTTCTGGTTCAGAACATACTGCAGGATAATGTGCAAGGTGTTTACAATGCTCATAACTGCCACAGTGATCTGAACGTGCTCCATGCTTGCTGTGGTATGGCGTCTGTAGGAGAGCAGGAGAACAGAGTTGCAGCGGAAGCGGTGGCTGATGACGGATGTCACGAGAATAGATATTTATAGAGAACGACGAGAGGACCTGCGAGGTGGATTCAGGAGAGCAGAGTTGCAGCAGAAGCGGGAGCCCATGAAAGCCAACATGGAGAAATTTGCTATCGAGACAAGAGCAGGAGGGCAGAGTTGCAGCAGAAGCGGTTGTTCGATGACAACGGTTAGCAGTCCTACTGCACCGTCTGCTGAAAGCAGTATGGCGTCCACACGGAAAAAAGGTGCAAAACGATTGTCTGCCATTGCTTTCATGGAGGGAGGGGGGGCGACTGACGACATGTACCCAAAACCACCCGCAACAATGTTTTTGCTCCATCAGGCATTGGGAGCTTAACCCAGAATTCCAATGGGCACCAGACACTGTGGGAACTGTGGGATAGCTACCCACAGTGCAACGCTCTGAAGTCTATGCTAGCCACGGTACTGTGGACTTAATGCACTTAGTGGGGACACACACAATCGACTGTAAAAAATTGTTTCCTAAAAAATCAACTTCTATAAATTCGACCTAATTTCGTAGTGTAGCCATACCCTTAGACTGTGAAACCCAGTCCATTTACTGAGACAGGTATTTCCTATTGGCCTTAGGCCATCATATGATCTCAACAAGAGCTGCTACTTTTAGCTCTGGATAAGTAATGCTAAGGCATGTTGAGGATGAACTCACCATTTTTTGAGAAGTTCAGACATGTCTCACACCTAATGCAGCATTTGTGGCATGTTCCCTGGCTAATCTATTTCTTTGTAGGTGCCAGCCAGACTGCAGGAGAAAAAGCAAAATCAGTGTGCAAACAATGGTAAAAATACTATAAAATATTCCCTTGCACCAGGATTTGTGGCAACAATGTGCTAAATGAAAACTCTCCCACTTCGCTTTCTCTCTCTTCATTGTTTTCTTTGCCATCTCCTCCTATGCTTGGCTTTGCACCTTCTTTCATGCTATCCTCTTGAACCTGGAACAACCACCCATTTTCCATGTGACATGTGCCCTCCCCCTTCAAACTTCTTTTCTGAAAGTGCCTATGTTGGTGCCTTCCCTCTTGATGTCTCCCCCTTGTGTCTCAACAGGCTTGAGCTGGGTTTAGCTTTCACAGTTTTGGGGAGGATACTAGGACCCCTGTTACCATATTTGCAGACAGTCAAAGGAAAGCAGCCTGGTATAGGGTGCTGGGGGCACTGGTCAGGGAGTCAGGTGACCTGAGATCTAGTCTTAGCTCTGCTGTTGACTCACTGTGTTTGATCTTCAATGAGTCACTTCATCTCATTATGCCTGATTTTCTCCATCTGTGAAATAGGGATAATTGATGCTTGCCCACCTTTATAAATTGCTTTGAGTTCTATGTGGGGGTGGAATGCATATGCCAACCCTGACTTCAGCAGGAATTAAGTGACGCACAGTTAGGGAAAGGACATTTTTAAAGGATCTAATAAAAACTGTAGCTTGATACTTCAGAACTATGCACTCACCTGGTGTAAATTAGCATTTCTCCACTGAAGTCAGTAGAACTATACTGATTACTACAGCTGAGGATCAGGTCCACTATTTATAGAGACCACTTATCACTCCTTTGTTAAAAAAAGGACCTCCAGTGGACAATAATGCCCTCAGCCTCTGCCTATCATATCTGACTGTTAGTCAAGTGTTCAATCTCCTCAGAGCAATAACTTTTCTAGAAGCAATCCTGGCTCCATTCACCAAATGACAAGTATGAGGCTGAGATCATGAAAACCTGGCTGCTGTCAGAACTCTGTCATCTTTGCAGACTCTTGGGCCCTTTTGTAATAGTGCTTCAGGCTGGATGCAATAACAGATTTAAATATGTCTTAATCCTCTTATGTAATTGGTTAAACACCTCTGTACATAATGGGCATTAGGGTTAAAATTATTCATTACACTGAGAGTTGTATCATGTGGCACCAGATGTCGCTTTCCTTGAGATTTTTGATTGTGTCAGGCCCTGAACTAAATTCAGTGACTCCATCAAATTTGATCAGGCTGTAAAAAGGAACCCTGCTATGTGTTAAAATGCATCAGAACACATCCTAGGTTCTGCTAAGCACCTATAAAAGGTTCCCTGAATGTGACTTTATCAGCCATGCTACACTGACATTATTTTTCCCTTTGTCAATATTGCTCTTGACTTTTTATACACCATTACTCATCCTACAGGCAAATACTCAACTGATTTCAGTGTGTGTGGGGAAATGAGAGGGAGTTATACAGCAATGTGTAAAGGCTGAGGGCTCGCCAATGCTTAATTTGTGCCAGGGCTTGCCAGGGCTCTGCCCCAGCACCTCTAGACTTGGCAGTACATAGCCAAGCACCTCCGGGCTTGCCGCATCAGTTTTGAATGTAAAAAAATCGCTTGAGTCCCGGCACCTCTTTCATAACAAATTAAGCACTGGGGCTCTCCCTTTTTATCACTGAATTTTGCAGAAAGATGTTTAAATTAGAGGATATGTGATCCAGAAGGGACTAAATGCTTTTCTCTGAGAGTTGGAGAAATTCAAAGGCAACAGGGTGTATGAAAATTATTATTGTTACTACTGTGTATTATATATTCCTTCTTAATTTAGTGTATTCACAAAAGAAAATGTATATACTCCATAATTCTACATGGTGCTTTGCAAAAGAGGGGTTCAGTCCTGTATTCCTTCAGTTGCATACCCAGAATTCCCCTTGATTTCAATGGGAGTTTTAAGTTTGCTAAAAATTCAGGAGCAGACATACTGATAACACGTGCTGTGCTGCAAAGAGCTTCCAATCTTGATAAGACCAAACTTGACTCAGGATGACACTTCAAGTGGACAAGTGAGTGTAAGAAATCATTATATGCATAACATTTCACCCATTCTTTAAATCCCTCTTTAAAACATTTCTTCCTAACAGTCTTTCAAGTATGAGCTCTCTGAGATCTGTCCTGCTTCACATTTGAGCCACCACTGTCTACAGTGTGTGTCTGAACTGTATTGTCTGTCTTAATTACACTGATAGTGTCTGAGGAAGGGGCTTTGTATGTTTGTGCAGCATGTAGCTGCCATGCTCAGTAGTTACCTAACAGAGTCATTACCACATTAATATCCCATGTAAGATAAATGTGTAGGTGTCTGTAACTGTCTGCCAGGTGCTAATGGTAACCACATGAGCTGGGTTCAATCTGCCTAAGGATTGTTTTCTAAAAGGAATGAAATTATGACCCAAGCCACCACCACCAGCTGTACCTCTACTTCTGTCTCTGAGAAATTAAAATACACCCTCCCTGGACACCTCTGCAGGTACTTCTTCCCTACTTGCAAGAACTGAGGAATCCTTAGGAATAAAAAAACCTCACGTACCTTTTATGTGGGGGGAAAGGGAAAAAACAAAAGCCGCATTTATGTATATACACGTATACCCATTTCTGCATCTACATACACTGGGTTTTGCTTAGGTGTTTGGCCAACCACATGGTTCCAAGTGTTAATTGTCTGGATTAGGTCCAGAACTGTTAGTTACAAAGCAATCCCCATCCACCTAAAATCCCACTGATGGATCCAGTCGGATTTAGTGTTAGTCAGTTTTGTCAGGGGGTGGCTATTCCCAACTTGTCTGCTCCAGTCCAGAGAAGTTCACACCAGGGGTGGCAGATTCTTCCCAAAATGGGGAGGCTACAAGGCCCTGCTCACTCAGTGGCCCTGCCCCTACTCTTACCCTTACCCTTACCCCTACCTCTCCTCCTCCTCTTCTCCTGACTCCCACCCCTCAGCCAAGCTGAAAGCTGGACCGGGGAGCCTGGGCCCCTCCACCTGACTGGGTGCAGAATCCTGGTAGCAGCCCCTGGCCCATGTCCCTGCCCCTTGAGCCCCCTGCCCAGGGCAAGTAGAGGGTCCATGGCTCTCCACAGCTGCCCGCATGGCTCTTACCCTGATCTGGCTCTGGCTTCTTGCCTGGCTGGGAGGTAAGGTCTCGGGTGTCTAAGAGCAACAGCCTGGCCATAGAAAGAGCCATCCAGGCAGCTGTGGGGAGCCACAGACCCTCCACCTACCCTGAATGGGGGACCTGAGGGGTGGGGAGCCTGGGCAAGTAGAGGGTCTGCAGCTGCCCAGGCTCCCCAGGCCAGGCTCCAGCTTCTGGCTTGGCTGTGGGGTAGGGCCTCAGGAGGAAGAGAAAGGGCAGGGGTCCAGCCCAATGGTGAAAAGTGGATGGGCCAGGCCCCTTGGCCACCCTGTTCCAGCGCCCCTGGTTCACACATTAGGTCCCACTTTGATGCAACTAGTTGGTCCAGATCTGTGACATTGGCTCTGCGACTGCTGATCTGGTCAGGCCTTGTTGGGAACATCAGCTCTGTTCCGCCACCATCTGCCTTGGTGCTGTGAAGTCAGTTCTGCACCGCTGGTCCAGGCAAAACATTGTTGGGCTGGTTGGACCTTGCTGCAAAGCCAGTTCTACTCTTATTTGCTGCTGCCAGTTTGGTCTGGTCCAGTCCCACAGAATCTCCAGATGGGGAACCCTGAGCGAAAAAGGACTCTTGGACAGAGTTCCTGGTCTCTGAACAGAACCCTTTACTCTCTCTTCTTTGAACCCGAATCCCATTCCCCAACCAGAGTCCATTCTCTGTAAACTCAGGGTGATCCATTTATTCCAGGGCATATCTTGCACAATTCTTTTGCCCTTTCATGAGTACTGACACAGTAACAATTATTGTTTATTATTGGCATAATCATAGCACCTAGGAGACATAGTGAGGGACCAGAACCTCATTGTGCTAGGTGCTGTATAAACAAAGAACAAAAAGACCATTCCTTCCTCAAATAGCTTACAGTATAAGTATAAGACAAGATAATGTAGAGGGATGCAGACAGATATCTGGGGAGTCTAAGGAAACTAAGACAATATTAGTCAGTGTGATTGGCCATGGTATTTATTACCAGTTATACAATCATAATAGACAAATCTCAGCTAAAGCAACAAAACACTGTATCTGGAACTATGGATAAACAACATAATTTATGTAAGTAATGCTAGCTAGATTAAAACAAGTATGAGTATGCCTACCCAAGCTGCAAAGCACAGCTCCAACTGCAGTGTATCCATACCCTTGGAAATGAAGACGTTATTGCTGCTGAGAGAGTGCTCTCCAGAACTTTGGTGGTCCATGGACCACTGTTTGAGAAACACTGCTTTAAAGAACCTACTGTATTGAATTGTATTGTCTCTTTGAACTAAACCCTTAAACTTCCATGGAGTTTTATAACAATGTTTATAGCCACATGGAGCTCAGTCAGATGCATCTGGAGCCAATCAAACACTTCCCTAATGTACTATATAATGGTAACCCTAGAACGAGATTTAAAAATACACACATATTTTGGGCAATTTCTTTGATGGAAGGCCAGAGTCCTGAGGACTGGAAAGTGACAAACATTACACTATTATTCTTAAAGTGGCCACAGGACTCAGTAAGCAATAAAACACGCATGAACAACTATGTCAGAAATTGTATAGTCAATGCTTCAGGATTTAATGGAGGTTGGGGGGGTTGGAAAGAAGAGGCATTTCTGTAATGTGTAATTTGATTAAAGACGAGAATAAGTTTAATGGATTTTTGGCACAGGGGAGGTCTTGTTCAAATGAATTCCTCAAAATTCTTTGAAGATTTTGGGCCTCACCCTGTTCCCATTGAAGTCAAGGGGAAATTTGCAATTTATCACAACAGGAACAAGGCTGAGTTAATTATTTATTGCATCATGGGAAACAAATAGGACATAGTTACTGGTATTTCTTTAGACTGCAGATGGAAAGGTATGGGTTGTTTTTCTTCTTGCTTTTTACTACGTCTATGCCTGCTAGTGCAGCAGGAAAGGTGAAAGCTGGCTCCATGGAAGTCAATGGTATCCCTTATTTTTAGAGGATTATGGCTCACCCATAAACATTTTGCCCCAAATGAAAGCTGAAGTGGAAAGGCTGTTTGTCCATTGTTGAAGTGCTTTGGTGCTAGACTTCTGCGACGTGTTAGATTGTAATGACAGTGCAGACATTTCATTGAAATATCAGACATATTAGATACAGGTGTCACCATTCTTGGAGGCAACTTTTGCCTCATATGCCAGTTTCTTTAGGCAGCAATGAAGAAGTGCAGTTACATGTGTAAAGGGAAACACAAAATACATGATAGTGCTGGGAGTACAAACACACAAAGCCCCTTCCTCAGGCACAAGTATCCTCAATCTAAGATCCTGCTTGTTATCCCTATCTTTTCCTATTAACACTTTTTTCAGTAAATATAGAGCCAATGAAAGTCCCAGCTTGAAGGCCCTGGAATAGAAGGTATGTATCCCTAAAACATATGTAGCATCAGTAGGAGCATGGCTAGATTCCCCCACAGGGCCTGTTGCCAGTGTGCCCCAACTCTGGTCAGGCAGGCCTGCCCTTGGATATGTCCAGATACCTTAGTCTCCAGGGTCTTCTCAGTATTTGAGCTGGCTGTTGAACACTTAACATGAGACATCTTAAAGAGGCATGATTTTGAGAAAAAGCTGAGAAACCACCCACTGAAAAAAAGTGGGCACCTTTACAGGGGCCTCAAGTTGGACATCCAAAAACCACCAGTCACTTTTGAAAATCTTGTCCAGAGAAGTAAAATGACACCTCAAGTAAAACAGCAAGTCAATGGCAATATCAGGAGAAGAGCCCACAAGTCCCACAGGCCTTTTTTCCAACACAATTAAATATAACCTTTTTGTCTGTTGCTAAAATACAGTCCATAAATTATATGAATTAAACTATTGCATTTAAGATGTTGAGGTGTGGGTAATAGTATCATGACTGGTGCTATAGACAATGAAAAAGAACAATGATAATAGGGTCTTTGGTATGTGGACGTTTAGTAGGATTGGCAACCAGACAAGGACAAAGTAAAGTAACCTTCATGGAGTAATAAGCATGAGGGAAAAGAAAAAAAAAGTGGGGTATACACTATAACTATATAATATACTAGAACATGTGCTCAGTAGGGAAGTTTTCTGTGAAGAAAATCTCTGAATCCATTAATCTGGTATATAGCTGTAGAAAAAGAAGGCAAACATTATATGGAGATGCAGGAACAGATGAGGGAAAAGCACAAATGCCATAGGGTGATACTATTCTAGTGTAAAACACTGGTGGATGAGTCTTCTCTTGATCACTACATTCAGGACTGGTTCACATTTCAAAGAACAGTACCAGCAATAAGTGAATATCTCAAACACATTGGGAAAGAGGTGCTAGGACAGTGAGGCCTCTAGCAATGTAGAAGGCGGAAGTTGAACATGAGCCAGGCTTGGTGTGTCAATGATCTTCTCCATCTGCTCATTTTTTTATCCTTATAAATATTCACAGGGTGGGATGAGCGCTAGAATTTCTGCTTCCATCACCAAACAAACAGACAGACAAACAAACAAAAAGCAATCCTTTTAGCAGTCCCTGGACTTAACCTGGACTCAGGTGCATTTGGGATGAGATGTAAAACCGAAGTCCTGACCTCTTGTGATCACCACAGTTCTCATGGCACTTTTTTTTTTAAATAGGAGTGTTGTCCCATATGTCCTGGGATGCATTCTGTGTGAATAATTACATTCTGCCAACCTGAAAATTCTCAATATGGTTTCATTTTGATACGGTCTTCCTCACCTGTCAGACCTTTGATCAGTGTTGCTGTGTGCTGTTAAATAGCTGTAGTGTGGGTTGAGATGATTTCTTAGACAGTGGAACTTTCATTGACATCTAACAGAGAAAACAGAATATTGAATGTGAGGATCATGAAAGATGAATTTTGTCCTTTGGCATGAAAAACATAAGAACGGCCATACTGGGTTAGACCAAAGGTCCATCTAGCCCAGTATGCTGTCTTCTGACAGTGGCAATGCCAGGTGCCCCAGAGGGAACGAACAGAACAGGTAATCATCAAGTGATCCAGTCCCTGTCACCCATTCCCAGCTTCTGGCAAACAGAGGCTAGAGACACCATCCCTGCCCATCCTGGCAAATAGCCATTGATGGACCTATCTTCCATTAATTGATCTAGTTCTTTTTTGAACCCTGTTATACATCTAATGTTATCATGATGATTTTATTATTTGTTTTACATGGATGGCAAGTAGAAACTTGGTGTAAAATCCTGGCTTCCATTGAAGTCTGTAGCAAAACTACCATTGACATAAATGGGGCCAGGATTTCGTTTCTAGTGCTTGATCCTAAGCCCATTGAAGTCAATGGCAAAACTGCCATTGATTTTAATGGTGCAGGACCTGGGCCTTCATAGGTAAAAAACACACAAGCCCCTATTAATTTCCTTTCTCCTACAGCTTTTTTTTTTTTTTTTTGAGGAAGGGCCCTCTAAAGAGAAAACATTCTATCTATTATGTTACTTAGTCCTAGCTGCTGAGATGAAGCATAGGGTTAGATTAAATCATAAGCACTATAAGGCCTCTGCCTAGGGCCCCAGCTGCTGGAATCATGTGATTGCATCAGAAGACAAGATTTCCTTTTTATTTGAAAAAAGCAGCAGCAGCAGCAAGTGTCTGGCCCTCCTGTTTGGGAAGAAAAGTCTGAAAACATGACTGCAGAGTAACTGATGCAAAAGCATCTGCCTGAAAATACAGACATCCTGGAAAAATAGCTCTGAAATGTGTGAGCTGCCCCATGCATCTTAACAGGGTGCTAAATTCAAATCTCTCTGCTTATTCTGGGAGCCAGGAGGAGATTCTGTGTGGTAGGACCGGGGGAGTGCAGGAGGCCAGGTCTACTCACCCAATCAGATATAACCCAGCATCTGTACAGATACATCTCATTACTGTGAACCCTGCCTCTCTGGAGGGAAGAGTAGACCCCTGCTGCTCCTGAGCGGAACCCCTGCTGCCGCGCCTTGATGAGAAAGGAGCCTGTGCCACTTCCCCTGCCTCTAAAGTATGAGATGGGAGAAGGGCCCCCTGCCAACACAACTCCAATTGAGGGAGTGGGGACGCTTTTGGTGACATTTCTACGGCAGCAGATTGGCTTAATCCAGGCCTGCTCCTGCATTACTCTTAATGGAGATTCCTCCTCATCACTTAAACCAAAGAATTACAATGTGGGCCTGCCTGCGTGGAGCTCATTGCAGGATCATAGGCTAAATTACATCTATTTCTTGGATGGGAAGATTGTCTGTTTCTACACTACAGAGCCAATACCACCATAGCTGTTCTGCGTAGCTATGCTGACATAACCCTATAGCACAGACACAGTCTGTACCAATGGAAGGGGTTTTGCCATCTGTGTAGGAATGCTGCCTCCCCAAACTGAATAAGCTACGTTGAGAGAAGCATTCTTCTATTGACAGAGCTGCATCTACACTGTGGGTTAGCTCAGCATAGCTATGTTAGTCGGGGTGTAGACTTTTCACCCACCCCTGATTGACATAGCTTTGTCAACCTAACTTTTAAGTATAGGCCAAGCTTGTATATCTGTGTTTGTATAGTATGGTTAGTATCTTGCTCTGGAGTTAAAAAAGTTAAGATCCTATAGAGTGTTCCAAGGTAGCTATTTTATTCCTGCTGTCTTATCTCTGTTGCAAAGAGTGCACATGCTGGATGATTATCAAATGAGCTTTCAGCACAAATAACAGTATTGCCACTCTCAAGAGATGAAAAATCATGAGTCAGACACCCAAAAATCATGAGTGGTCCCAAAGCCCATGAGATTTTAAAAAAAAACTTCAAATCATGTTTTTTTACTCTGTCGTGTGATTTTTTTAACTCCCATGTCAATGTATGCCTGATGATTTCAGGCTGAAAAGTCAACCTTTCATGAACATAAAAAACCTACCCGCACAGATGGAGACTCCACTTATTCTCTCTTCACCCCTAAGATAACAGAACTGCCATCCATATCCTATTACTGTCTTCACTTTCTCCCCTCCTAATGTATTTCCTTTGATAAAAGGGCTGGATGGCAAATAGTTTGCAAACAACTGATCTAATTCATGCATCATGATCCCAACTTGCATATAGAATTTATATTTCTTTTTTGGGTTGGTAAGTTACAGATAGACATATTATAGAACTTTATCACTTATATGAATGATTGATATAAGTTTAAAGTCACAGTAAAACTTAATATGCAATTAGTTTAGCCTTTTGTGAGAAGCAACACTTCCCTCAGTCCTCAACACAAACACACACACTATCTCTCTCTCTCTCCCCCTTTCCCGCCCACCTCAGCTGAGACTAGGCAGCACTCTACTGCCGGCCTGCCTCCCCCTGTTCCAGACCCTCCCCCCTGCTTCTCTCCCCACCCTATCCTGCCTCCCTTTCTTCCAGACCCTCCCCCTATGCTCCCATCCCCAACCTGTCCTGTCTCCCTCTGCTATGGAACCACTTCCATACCTCACAGTCCCCTGCAACTCCTAAATCTGCATCCTGCTCTCCCAGTGCCTTGCTCCCCCTCATTCTTCCCACCCATTTTTCACCGAGTCTCTGCTGCTCCTCACAGTTCCAGTCTCCTGTTTACCTCCCTCCACCCCGAACCACAGTGTTGGAGCCATTTTGCCTGTAGGCATCACCTCAAACTCAATGAAGACTGTGGGAGGTAGCAGTCAACTTTATTAAGGTGAGCCTCACTTCCACATGCAGATAGCCTGGCTTCATCCCCACTGACAGTAATAGGAGATGGTCACCATTTTGAATAAGGGGAAGTTCATAAATTGGCAGCCTTTCATTATGTTTCATCAATAATCTCTCTGGAGTCCAGGGAGATTACTGATGAACGCGGGAAGCTGAATAGCACATACCACATTCTCCGCCACCCTGGAACCTGCATGGGGCATAATAAAGCAAAAACGTCCCCTGCCAAACCCACAATCAGGTATTCGGTGGCAGCAGCAGCACCAGGGGAGGCTGAGCCTTCCCTGGCCTACTATACCCACTGCCCAGGGATAACACATTTAGTTCTTTTAGATAAATTCATATTGGCTCCTTCCCCCCAAAAGGGATGATTTCAAATGATTGATTGATGATTTCAATGATGATTAGCAAATGATGATTTGATAGTGATTTCAAAGTGGCTGACATTTCTGAGGTGCAAGTAAGAACAAATCAGGCTTTTTGAGAAATGTTCACTGTGAAATTTACAAATGTCTACATTTGAGGCTTTCAAATTTAGTTTCAAATTCACTGAAGTGGCCTGATTTCTTTTTTCTTTTCTTTGATTTTTTTGGGGGGGGGTGCGGGGGAAACAGATTTTCTGATATTAGGAACTAGTCCTATTTTTGAGTGAAAAACTTTTAATTTCAGATTTTGACATTTCATTTGGACTGAGATGAACTTTTGCAATAAAACCTGAAAGGAGTTTTTGCTCAGTGTATGGTATCATAATATTTTAGTTAAATAAGGGATGGCTACACGCTACTTTTGTCTTCATTTAGCTCAGTAAGCTATCTCTCCCTTTCTTTTTTGTATGGAGGATGAAATTATCTCCATGTGAACTCTATGGGTATGTGTGATGGAGTTTTCAAACCCCACCCTGGGCTAGAAGGGGTTAAAGGACAGTACTGATCCCAGATAGCCCCACCTTTGCCCACCTACACAGCAGTTAAACACTTGTGTCTGGCCTGATTTAGCTGACTCGGGCTCACAGGGCTTGGGCTGCAAAATTGCTCTGTAGACCAGGGATTGGCAACCTTTGGCATGCAACCTGTCAGGGAAAGCCACTGGGGGGCTGGGATGGTTTGTTTACCTGCAGCGTCCACAGGTTCGGCCGATCACAGCTCCCACTGGCCGAGGTTCACTGTCCCAGGCCAAGGGGGGCTGCAAGAAGCAGTGGCCAGCACATCCCTCGACCCGCACTGTTTTCCGCAGCCCCCGTTGGCCTGGGACAGCAAAGCCCAGTGGGAGCTGCGATCGGCCAAACCTGTGGACGCTACAGGTAAACAAACCATCCCAACCCTCCAGCAGCTTTCCCTGATGGGCCACGTGCCAAAGGTTGCTGCTTCCTGGTGTAGATGTTTGAGCTCAGGCTGGAGCCTGAGCTCTGGATCTCTGCGAGGCAGGCGGTTCCTAGAGTCCAGTTCCAGCCGAAACGCAAATGTCTGCATAGCATATTTTATGAGCCCTATGAGCCTGAGTCAGCTGACTTGGGTCAGCCATGGCCATGCTGTGGGTCTTTTATTCCAGTGTAGATACATCCTTTGTGGGTGGAGTGTAGAAGGGTTACTGAGCTGAAATTCAGCCCCTAGCCAAGCATCAGGTTTTGCATTTGTTATGTGCCTCTTTGCTTGCAGCTACAGTTCCAGCCTGCTGGCTGGAATGCAGGCTACAATCGCCCGCCACCAATTGCACAGGTTGTTGGGGCCACTCTGGGTCCACATAAATATGGATCTGTGGCCCACCACTGGCCAACTTTGGGGCAATTCCATTGTGGGCTTCCATACCAGCCTAGCTGGGTCTGGCACTGAGGCACTTTCCATGTTATTTAGCAGGTATAGCTGCTTTTCCTGTGGCTCCCCCTACCAACTCATTCCCAAGGAGTGGAAGAGCTTTGCATTTGCTCTCTACACTGCAGGTGAATTTCACCCTAAGAGCAGCAGTTCTGTATTTCCTTTTATTGTTTTGAATTTTCCCTCCAGTGAATGCAATTCTAACTCTAATCCCTTCCATATCTCCCTGTTTGGAAATTGGATGTCAGATCAAACAATTTTTATATTAATCTCAGAGATCTTACCTGACATGAGTTTCAGAAAACACGCTTTGAAATCCTCCTTCTGAGAGCTTAGAAATTTTGAGCTACTTAGTGTCAATTCAAGAAGTGATTCTGAGTTGAGATTTCCAATATCTTGGTGACTAGCCCAGGAGGGTTCCTGCTTTTCAAATACAGATAGACCCATTACCGTGATTTTCTTTTGGAACTGTAAAATTCAAAGTGACATTCTAAAATTAGGTATCATACTCGTAGATGTTTCCAAAGAGAGTCCACTTAGGGTCTGAAGCCAGTGAAATACAAATGCTTTTTTCTTGTCTCAGGTCTGTGTGGTACAATTTATTAAATGAACAGAGTAGAAGTATAATTCTGGTAAACAATTGATGGCTCAGAGATTTACTGAAACACATCTTGATTCCTCAGAGCCTGACTTTGATTTTGGTTATGTGTATGTTGCAGTAATGCTCAAGGACCCCAATCACAATCGGGGCACTTCAAACTAGTTGTGTATAGATACATATAAAGACACAAATTGAAATCCTGGCCCCACTGAAGTCAATGGCAAAATTCCAGTTGACTTCACTGGGGCCAAGATTTCACCCACAGTTCTTATCCTAAAGAGGTTACAGTAATCAGTCAAAGGAAGTACCAGGCACTCAGCATTTTGCAGAACTGGGTCCTTATTTAACATAATGAATAAATAGGTGTCCAAATATATGGGTGAATAATCCCTACTTTCTTTTCTGACTTAAAAAAAATCTATATGGAATTTTAGGCTTGTAATAATAATATTTTGCATTTATATTGATCTGGATCTTTCTTTTTAACCACAGATCTCATGTCACTTTAAAACTTGGATATCATCAATTTACATAGAAGATAAGTGAGGCACAGAGAGTTTATGTGACTTCTCCACAGTCATACAGCAAATCTATAGAAGAGATGTGACTAAAACCCACCTCTTATTATTCACAGTCCTGTGTTGTAGTTTCCCTTGTAATGTACCCACCATATAGTGTCAGTTTTTGAAGATGTTATTTTACATGTGAATGTATGAAGTCAGGGACTAAAATCCCATCTGGTAATATTCTATACATAGAATCATAGGACTGGTAGGGACCTCAAGAGGTCATCTAGTCCAGTCCCCCGCACTCATGGCAGGACTAAGTATTATCTAGACCATCCCTATTGCAATAGAAATCTTCACATATACAAGCAATGTGTATGTTACTGAGAGCAATGCAGTGCATGGTGGATGAATTTCAAATGATTTGGGTGTTCATTTTGGTGTAGATAAGTACCAGAAATGGGCCCAAAACACAAAGTTCAGATCTGGATACAAACATCCTCAGTGTTTAGGGGGGTTAAAGGTTTGGAACCCATCTCAAACATCCCCCCCTCGCCCCTCTCAGATTTTAGATCCATAATCCCTCGATACTTAATGTTAAAAGTTTTATGTGAATGGCTTACGTTATAATGTTTTTTCTGAGAGTGAAGCCCCAAGTGTTTTGAGAGGAAGGGCACACTTTATAAATATCTAAAATTACTTTGTTTTATAATTATCCATACCTCCTGTGTCTGGAAAACCCGTGAGAACAATCTATTCAGTGAGGTTTCCGATGCTTCCTGCCAAAATACTGCAAGAGCATCATTTCTCATGGTATTTTTTCAATTCTGTTTCCAGACTCATCTGTAATCCAAAAGTGCAGAGGCAGCATGGAAATGAAAAATAGTTGGAAAAAGGAAGAGTTCACCAAACAGCTCAGAACTTTCAGAATAAATTGGTGCTGTTTCAGTTCTTGAAAAGCAAAAAGTTTAGGTGGGGTTTGATTTTCTTTCCCAAACTTTTCCCTCTCTAAAACAAACTTTATTAGGACGCATGACTATGAAGACTTCCAGTTTGAATTTTTATATAAGTGACAGATTCTCCTTTTGGAGATTCAGCTTAAAGGATGGCCCAGTCAGAAAAATGGCCATACAAACAGCAGTGTGGGTTCCCATATTTATTGTCTCTGTGACTCTAAAGAAAATGTGCTCACTTGACAAGTAAAAATGTATTTTCTAAATGCCAGCCCTGCCCCACTCATGTTGGGATCAGAAAGACAAGCTGGGTTCTTTCCTTCTTATGCATCCTCACCAGTGATAAAGGTTCAGCAGGTCAATACCTGTACAACTTCAGGGGGTCAGGCTTTGAGTTAGTCCAATCTCCTCTGAGAACTCATTCCGTAGACAAACCTCTTCATCCAAGAGCTCTTTATTTCCAGGTCTCGAATGCTTCATTCTGGGCTATTATTTCAGGGAAGCACAGCTATCTATGTGAGTCATACAGATGCAGTCGCTGATGTAGAGCCATTGTAATGCTGTGCCCTCTACTTCACCTATGTCATTTAAATGTATATAGTTCCCATAATGTGTAGGAAAAAAGCTGCATAAACATGAGGGACTTCAATTTGGGTGAGATATGCTGGAAGTCTCATACTGCTAGTACTGAAACATCTTGGAATTTCGAAATATTATAGAATACAATTTCCTAACTCAAAACATAAAGAATATAAGAACTGCCATATTGGGTCAGACCAAAGGTCCATCTAGCCCAATATCCTGTCTTCCGACAGTGGCCAATGCCAAGTGCCCCAGAGGAAATGAGCAGAACAGGTAATCATCAAGTGATCCATCCCCTGTCTCCCATTCCCAGCTTCTGGAAAACAGAGGCTAGGGACACTATCCTTGCCCATCCTGGCTAATAGCCATTGATGGACCTATCCTCCATGAACTTACTAATTCTTTTTTGAACCCCGTTATAGTCTTGGCCTTCATAACATCCTCTGGCAAGGAATTCCACAGGTTGACCGTGTGTTGTGTGAAGAAAGACTTCCTTTGGTTTCTTTTAAACCTGTTGCCTATTAATTTCATTTGGTGACCGCTAGTTCTTGTCTTATAAGAAGGAGTAAATAACACTTCCTTATCTACTTTGTCCATACCAGTCATTATTTTATAGACCTCAATCATATGCCCCCTTAGTCACCTCTTTTCCAAGATGAAAAGTCACAGTCTTATTAATCTCTCCTCATATGGAAGCCGTTCTGTACTCCTAATAATTTTTGTTGCCCTTTTCTGAACCTTTTCCAATTGCAATATATCTTTTTTCCTATGGGACGAACACATCTGCATGCAGTATTCAAGATATGGACCTATCATGGATTTATATAGAAGCAATATGATATTTTCTGTCTTCTTAATGGTTCCCAACATTCTGCTTACTTTTTTGACTGCTGCTGCACATTGAGTGGATATTTTCAGAGAACTAGCCACCATGACTCCAAGATCTCTTTCTTGAGTGGTAACAGCTAATTTAGACCCCATCATTTTATATGTATAGTTGGGATTATGTTTTCCAGTGTGCATTACTTTACATTTATCAACATCGAATCTCATCTGCCATTTTCTTGCCCAGTCACCCAGTTTTGTGAGATTCTTTTGTAGCTCTTCACAGTCTGCCTCGGACTGAACTATCTTGAGTAGTTTTGTATCATCTGCAAATTTTGCCACCTCACTCTTTGCCCCTTTTTCCAGATCATTTATGAATATGTTAAATAGGATTGGTTCCAGTACAGACCTGGGGGGACACCACTATTTACCTCTCTCCATTCTGAAAATTGACCATTTATTCCTACCCTTTGTTTCCTATCGTTTAACCAGTTACCAATCCATGAGAGAACTTCCCTCTTTTCTCTGACAGCTTACTTTTGCTTAAGAGACTTTGGTGAAGGACCTTGTCAAAGGCTTTCTGAATATCTAAGTACATTATATCCACTGGATCCCTCTTGTCCACATTATTGTTGACCCTTTCAAAGAATTCTAGTAGATTGGTGATGCACGATTTCTCTTTACAAAAAACACGTTGACTCCCAACAAATTTTGTTCATCTATGTGTCTGACAATTTTGTTCTTTACTATAGTTTTAACCAGTTTGCCCGGTACTGAAGACAGACTTACCGGCCTGTAATTGTCGGGATCTCCTCTGGAGCCCTTTTTAAAAATTGGTGTCATATTAACTATCCTTCATCAATTGGTACAGAAGCTGATTTAAATGATAGGTTACAAACTACAGTTAGTGGGACTGAAATTTCACATTTGAGTTCCTTCAGAACTCTTGGGTGAATACCATCTGGTTCTGGTGACTTCTTATTGTTTATTCTATCAATTTGTTCAAAAACCTCCTCTAATGACACCTCAATCTGGGACAGTTCCTCAGATTTGTTACCTAAAATGAATGGCTCAGATTTGGGAATCTCCCTCACTTTCTCAGCTGTGAAGACCAACGCAAAGAATTCATTTAGTTTCTCCGCCGTGGCCTTATCATCTTTGAGTGCAGCTTTAGCATCTTGATCGTCCAGGGGCCCCACTGGTTGTTTAGCAGGCTTCCTGCTTCTGATGCACTTAAAAAAATTGCTATTGCTTTTTGAGTCTTTGGCTAGCTGTTCTTCAAATCCTTTTTTCGCCTTCCTAATTATATTTTTACAGTCTTAATTTTCCAGAGTTTATGTTCCTTTCTATTTTCCTCACTAGCATTTAACTTCCACTTTTTAAAGGATGCCTTTTTGTCTCTCACTGCCTTTTTTTACTTTGTTATTTAGCCATGTTGGCACTTTTTTGGTTCTCTTACTATGTTTTTTAATTTGGGGTATATATTTAAGTTGAGCCTCTATTATGGTGTCATTAAAAAGTTTCCATGCAGCTTGCAGGGATTTTACTTTTGGCACTGTACCTTTTAATTTCTGTTTAACTAACCTCCTCATTTTTGTGTAGTTCCCCTTTCTGAAATTAAATGCTACAGTGTTGGGATGCTGTGATGTTTTCCCCACCACAGAGATGTTAAATTCAATTATATTATGGTCACTATTACCAAGCGGTCCAGCTATATTCACCTCTTGGACCAGATCCTGTGCTGCACTTAGGATTAAATCAAGAATTGCCTCTCCTCTGCCTCTTCCAGGACTAGCTGTTCCAAGAAGCAGTCATTTAAGGTGTCAAGAAATTTTATCTCTGCATCCTGTCCTGAGGTGACATGTGCCCAGGCAATATGGGGATATTTTAAATCCCCATTATTATTGAGTTTTTTATTTTTATAGCCTGTCTCATCTCCCTGAGCATTTCACAGTCATTATCACCATCCTGGTCAGGTGATCGGTAATATATCCCTACTGCTATATTCTTCTTATCTGAGCATGGAATTACTATCCATAAAGATTCTATGGTACAGTTTGGTTCATTTAAGATTTCTACTTCATTTGATTCTGTGCTTTCTTTCTCATATAGTGCCATTCCCCCACCAGCATGACCTGTTCTGTCCTTCCAATATATTTTATATCTTGGTATTACTGTGTCCCATTGATTATCCTCATTCTGCCAAGTTTCTGTGATGCCTATTATATTCTCATTTAATATGAGGCACCCTAGTTCACCCATCTTATTATTTAGACTTCTATCATTTCTATATAAGCACTTTAAAAACTTGTCACTTTTTAGCTGTCTGCCATTATATGATGTAATTGAATGGGACTCTTTCATTTGACTGTGTCTCATCAAATCCTACCCGTATTTTATCATCTTCTATTTTCTCCTCCTTACTAGGACACAGAGAATCTCCATTTATAGATCCTTCCCAAAGGGATTTGTATGTCCAAAGCACGTGCTCCTCCATACCTGTTGGCTTTTTCCCAGCCCTTAGTTTAAAAACCGCTCTATGACCTTTTTAATTTTAAGTACTGGCAATCTAGTTCAATTTTGGTTTAGGTGGAGCCCATCCTTCGTGTATAGGCTCCCCCTTTCCCAAAAGTTTCCCCAGTTCCTAATAAATCTAAACCCCTCCTCCCTACACCATTGTCTGATCCACACATTGAAACCCTGCAGTTCTGCCTGTCCAACTGGCCCTGCGCATGGAACTGGAAACATTTTAGAGAATGCTACCATGGAGGTCCTGCACTTCAATCTCTTACCTAGCAGTGTAAATTTGGCCTCCAGAACCTCTCTCCTATCCTTCCCTATGTCATTGGTACCGACATGTACCACAACCACCACCTCCTACCCAGCATTACATGTAAGTCTGTCTAGATGTCTTGAGAAATCTGCAACCTTCACATCAGGCAGGCAAGTCACCATGCGGTTCTCCCTGTCATTGCAAACCCAGCTATCTATGTTTCTAATGATTGAATCCCCTATAACTATTACCTGTCTCTTCCTAATAACTGGAGTTCCCTACCCTGGAGAGATATCCTCAGTGCAAGAGGATACCACGACATCATCTGGAAGGAGGGTCCCAACTATGGGATCATTTCCCTCTGCTCCAGTTGGATGTTCTCCTTCCCTGAGACTTTCATTCTCCACAACAACACAGAGGCTGTCAGACTTGGGGTCAGATCATTCTACTGTATCCCAGAAAGTCTCATCTATGTACCTCTCCAACACAGAGGAATTCTATATTAGACCTTGACTTGATAGATAAAGAGGAACTGATCACACAACTAAAAATTAATGGTAATTTAGGTACAAGTGATCATGACTTGATCACATTTATAATGTGCAAACAGAATAAAGTCCAGACCAGTGATATATATACTTTGTCCTTTAAAAGGTCCACTTTCACAAAGCTGAAAAACAGTTATAAGTCAAATCACCTGGGAAGAAGAAATTAATCAGAAAAATGTGAATGATATTTTAGGAATTGTTTAAGAACACGTTACTAGTGCCCCAAAAGTCACAATCAAGGAAGAAGGCCGTATTAGATAAAAACTGACCTGGTTTAGAGGGAGATTGACCGCATTTATAAAAAATATATAACAAATCGAAGAAAGGGAAAGTTGATAGTAATAAATATAAATCAGAAGCTAGGAAATGTAAGAAATTGATAAGGAAAGCCAAGAGACACAAGGAGAAATCTACAGTCAGCGCACAGTTAAGGACAGTAAGTAGTAGTTTTAAAAGTATATTGGGAATACTGGATGTAAATGGTAGAATTATCAATAATAATGCAGAAAAGGCAGAAATGCTCAGTAAATATTTCTGTTCTGTATTTGGGGAAAAAATAGATGATGTAGTTATCTCATATGATAACACATGTTCCATTCTACTATAGCGCAGTAGGATGTTAAACAGTGGCTAGTAAAGTTAGACATTTTTAAATCAGAAAGTCAGGATAACTTGCATCCAAAAGATTTAAAAGAGCTGGCTGAGGAGCTTGCTGGACCATTAATGTTGATTTTTAATAAGTCTTGAAATACTGGGAAAGGTCCAAAAGTTTGGGGAAAGCTAATGTGCCTATATTTAATAAGTGTAAACAGGATGATGCAGGTAATTATAAACTTGTCAGTCTGACATTGATCCCAGGCAAGGTAATGGATCAACTGGTATGGGACTTGATTAATAAAATATTTAAAAAGGTAATATAATTAATACCAATCAAATTGGGTTTATGGAAAATAGATCCTGTTATACTAACATGATACCTTTTTTGATAAGATTATAAATTGTGTTGATAAAGGTAAAGGTGCTGATGTAATATACTTAGACCTCTGTAAGGCATTTGACTTGGTACCTAATAACATTTGGATAATTTTATATCTTTCTGGCTTTATTTAACATGGCACATATTAAATGGATTAAAAACTGGCTAACTGATAGGTCTCAAAATGTAATTGTGAATGGGGAATCATCATCAAACCGGTGTGATTCTAGTGGGATACTGCAGGGATCAGCTCTTGGCCTTGTGCTATTTAACATTTTTATTAATGACCTGGAAGAAAACATAAAATCATTGCTGATAAAGTTTGCAGATGACATAAAAATTGTGGGCATGTGGTAAATAATGAAGACAACAGGCAGGTCACTGATACAAAGCGATGTGGATTACTTGGTAAGCTGGGCACAAGCAATCAATATGTGTTTTAATATGGCTAAATGTAAATGTGTACATCTAGGAACAAAGAATGTAGGCCATACTTATGTGATGGAGGACTCTATCCTGGGAAGTAGTGACTCTGAAAGAGATTTGGGGGTCACGCTGAACATAAGCTCCAGTATTATGCTGTAGCCATAAGGGCTAATGCAGTCCTTGGATAAATAAGCAGCTGGATCTTGAGTAAGAATAGAGAAGTTATTTTACCTCTGTATTTGGCACTGGTTGGACTGTTGCTGGAATATTGTATCTAATTCTAGTGTCCACAATTGAAGAAGAATGTTGATAAATTGGAGAGGGTTCAGAGAAGAGACATGAGAATGATTAAAGGATTAGAAAACATGTCTGATAGTGATCGACTCAAGAAGCTCGATCTAGTTATCTTAACGAACAGAAGGTCAAGAGGTGACATGATTATATGGGGAACACATATTTAATAATGGACTCTTTAATCTACCAGGGAAAGATGTAACATGATCCTATGGCTGGAACAAATTCAGACTGGAAATAAGTCTAAACAAATTCAGAGTGGAAATAAGCTGTACACTTTTAACAGTGAGTAATTAACTGCTAGAAAAACTTACCAAAGGTCATGGTGGATTCTCCATCACTGACTACTTTAAAATCAAGTTTGGATGTTGTTCTAAAAGATATACTCTTGGAATTATTTGGGGAATTCTATGGCCTGTGTTATTCAGGAGATCAGACTTGATGATCACAATGGTCCCTTCTTGTATTCGAATCTATATAATGCTCTCCAGTCCCTTGTGACAGTCAAATACTGCATAGAGGTCAAATCGCGCCTAGTCATTGACATGATGTACTCACCTTTTAGTGCCCCTATGGACGCCTCCATGCTGTGATCTGGTCTGAAGCCTGATCGTGAAATATCCAAGATGATGGCAGATGCCTCATGTGTGTAGTTGTCTGTCACTAACCTTCTCAGTGATTTTTGCCTAAGAATGGGAAGTTGGAGATTGGCTGTAATTGGAGCATTTTTCTGCACCCAGGGAAGATGACTTCTTTGAAGGAGGCATTGTAAAAATCCATTAGCAGGGGGACAGTTGGTCATTGTTCTTTAGCTTCCATCAGCCAAAGTGGAGAAGGTTCTCTTTTGCAAGTGATGGCTCAGATATATCTCAATGCTTCTTCAGCTCTCAGGCAAAGAAACAAACCTATCTATCTATCCATGGTGCAAATGGAATGGAGATATTGGAATGCCAGTGTAAGAGATGGCTGTCTCTCCATACCTACTTAGAACTGAACCTTTTTATGGTCAAAGAATAATGTTATTGTGTGCAAATGTAAAATAAGATGCATTTTAATTTTTGAAGGGAGGCTGTTTAGGTAGGATGGTAACTTAATTTGTCCCATGGAGGTTAATGGAGTATTAGCAGCAGCTATGGACAAACCTTAAACTGTTCAAGTTCAGTTCCACATTATAGTTTGGATACATTTTCAAACTCTTTGAACCGCCTTAAAGTTGAAAAATTAGGCTTTTGGTATATGCCCAAAAATATAACAAGGAGAGCATTTCTTGTGATATTTTGGTAGTTCTGCTTTGATCCCAGCTGGAATCAAGAAATGCAGAGGAAATTGCAAACATAAGACGTAGTAATAACATTTTGCATTTATAAAGTGCTTCAGATACTAACATTTCAAAGTGTTTTACAAACATTAATGGCTTGTGGTTTAAATTAGTAAGGTAAAATGGCTCAGTTACATGTTCATTGCTTCAACTTGAGTGGGGAGAGAGATATTAATTTTGTCAGGGCTGGAATAGATAAACCAAAGGTGCAACTGCCTGCAAGACTGAAAAGGCCTTTAATCAATCCAGTCCAACCCTATCCTGTGGAATCATTGAACAAGAAGCAGTGGATGGGTAGTAATTAAATTTTTAAATTAAACCAATAGAGTAAACCTGAATTACTTGGAGCTTCTCAGAGAAGAAAGAAGGATGAGAAGTCTGCCCTGTACTGTCTCATTCTGTCCTGTCCCATCCTGCACTATCTATCATGGTTGAGATTTCCCAAGACAATCAGGAGATTTGGACACATAACTCCCATTCATTTAAATGACAATTGAGGGGTTAAATCCCATATTCAGCTTTGTAAATCTCAACCCATATTTCTAAGGCTCCTAAACTTGAGATTCAAACACAAAATGATCTATATTCTCATTAGTTTTTATTGAATAAAGAAAAATTACCAGTTTTATCACTTACTAATGGTGGATTTTTCTGGAACTATATGGCATGGCTTGTCTTTATTGTTAAAAAATTAATATATACTAGCAAGTTCATGAAGAACAATCAGATGTTTGCATCCATCCAAAACCCATGAAAGAGCTCACTGAATGTTTCTGGATCTTGGTCCATAGTTATATACTATGTGGCCCAGCACTTGATCAGATAAATTATGGAATATAAAGAAATTAGTTCATTGTCCAAGTCCCAGACCCATGAAGAGTGACCACTGTTTGCACATTTGTCACATGGGGTATCTGAGATATCTCTGTGTTGGTCCTGTGCATAGAACAGAAAATAACTGTGGAACCTCCAATATTACTGAGTGGGAACTCTATTTTCATTATTACTCATTACATCTATTGCAATAGCACCCATAGGAGCCAATCATAATAGGGGTCCTATTGCATTAGGTGCTGAAAAAAAACACATAGGATGACACAGTGCATGCCTTGAAAATTGTACAGGCTAAAATGACAAATATAGATGAACATGGACTCTCTTATTGGTGATCACTGTGCTTGTGTCCCAGTAAAAGCAAACAACATTCACATAACAGTTGTAAATCTGTGGAACACAAACCTGAGCTGAACAAATTTCACTCAGCATGAAACACCAATGGTGCAACACATCCAGTAAAATTTCACAACCTACCTGTGGAACCTGTTATACAATGTACAAAGAATAGGAATACCCCAGTGAGGGCGAGTAAAAATTCTTCCAACACACACAACACAAATTCTACAGGATACATGAAAAACAAGTTCAATAATATGTATGTGAGGGCTCAGAACATAAATAGAATATCCTGATAGTTCTTTAAACCTGAAATGACACAAATGTCTCAGATATTGTACTTGTGTTTGTTTTATTATCAGCTTTCAGTGCCTCAGGGATCCATTTATGAGGCTGAAATGATGTGAGAGCTGGTCTTTCAAATGGATTTTCATATCCAGGACCTGAAATACTACAGAAGGACCAGATCTCACCTGTTATTGGCCCCATAAATGGCTCCCTGAGGCACTAAAAAAGCTCTGAAAAACAGAAATGCAAATAGAAAGGAATACAACCACTTGAAATGTAAATACAAATACTATATGCTGTGCACTCCTGTAATGTGTATAATACAAACTCAGGACTATACACAACTCAAATTCATTACAGGCAGGCAGAATGGGTTCTGGAGCAGAAGTGAATTGAAAGTTCACGACACACAAAATAAATGTTGCAATGAATACCACAAACAGTTCATAAAGATGTATGTCCAGCTTGAAATGAGGCTAATATGGCACATCTGCACTTTGGTGTCCCATGCTGGTGCATAAAGAGGGCCCAAGTTTTCCCTCTTCTAGCCACCTCCTCTCTGCACTCCCTTTACTATAGGTATTCTTTTGTGGGTGGTAGGCTGGCTGGCTGAGTTTCTAATTCTACTGCCTGGTTCTTCTATCCCAACATTCCTCATGGTCTTCACACAGGAGAAGAGGAGTGAGGTGACTTCTGAGGGGAAGAGCTTTGTTGGGGGGAAGCAGAGATTAAGGAGCCTTAAAGGAAGGGAGGACTATGGGATCTTGAGAAAAAAAATAAAGAACTGAGAGGAAGGGGAACAAAAAGAGCTGGCTAAGCAACAGAAGAGAAGAGGGGCTATTTAGTGTGACTGATTGTTATTGATCCATCCCTTGTTATCCACTCCCAGCTTCTGGCAGTCAAGAGGCTAGTGATGGCCAGAATAGAGAAAAGGAAAAAAGATGGTGCCAGAGAAAGATGCAGGAGGTGAAGCTGGGGGAAGACATCACTGAGTCCAAGAATTTAACAAGGAAAAGGATTAAATATTAGTAGGCATGAGAACATCCACAGCTACATTAAATAGGATGAAAAACAGAAGGGATATATACCTTCTTCTTTCAGGGGATAAGCTGACCATTAATGGCTTGGGGTGAGGAAGAAACTTCCCCTGTGGGTTAGTTATTCCATGTCAGGCGTAAGGTTTCTTGCACCTTTCTCAGAAGAGTCTGATTCTGGCCACTGATGGAGACAGGATACTGGATTGGGAAGGCCAATGATTTGATATCGCAAGGCAATTACTGTGTTTCCATGACATCTGGACCCTCTGGAGATGAATAATGACACAAAACTGGGGATGGGAGAAAGGTGCAAAAGAGTGAGAGGGAGAAGGGAGAACTGTGCGTATGTTTAAGAGAACAATAGCGAGATATGGTAGAAAGGTAAAAAAAAGAAAATGGTTGGCACTGATGGAAGGGAGAGAGAGACAGGAGTAAAGAAATGGAGCAGAAACAACGCTACACTGTTTTTAGCAAAGCTTATTTAAGTGCCTAAATGTTGTTATGTGCTCCTGGCACACACAAGGGGAACTGTAAAGGGCTGATTTCTGTTTGGGAATGGGTGCATAGTGGAGAACTGTCTATCTGTAGCTTTGGTGAGAAAAAGATAGTGCCAGTATTTACACTTCCAAGTGTGAGCACTTGTCATATGCTAAGTCAGCTCCCCTCATTTTGCATATGCAGGGCACAGAGCATAACACAGCTACCAACAAGCCCCATGGATACGCTGTATGCACTAGTACAAGCAGAATTGTGTTACATTGTAGGCCAGTGGGAATCTACAGCAGCCAGTAGCACCCCCCTTTATTAAGCTTTGCTATAAATACAAATGCAAGCGAGATATGAAGGAATTTGGAATTGGTCCTGACTGATGGGAAACCTTGGCAAGTTATCGTAACAAGTGGTGCCATTGTCCCCATCAGGGTATCAAAGTCCCTGACAGAAGCTGGCTCCTACAGCTGGAAAAGAAAGGAGCTCATAGGAAGCAAACAACTCCCCAGCAAGATACGTAAATTTGCAATAACTGCCAAAGATCATGCAAATCTCGGATTGGACTAGTCAGTTACATGAGACTTTGAAAACCATCTACATCATAGGTTACAATTCCCACCGTTTCTCGCAAATGAAAGGATGCCAACAAAAATGGTGATAATAATATTAGTTCGCCCATTGATATTCTCTAGTAATGTGCCAGTGATAAATTCCCATTCATTACACAAACTACTGATTCTCTCAAGTTCTGTTGAGACTGCTAATACCATGGAATTGCTTATTGAATCATAGGCTTTGTCCTCTAATTTTTACCCAGTCTAGTCCTTCCTCAGCAGCCAGTGGAAGATTATTATCTACAAGTTATAATTCCACTGATATTTAATACAGAGACAGTGCTGGTTAAAACACCTTAATAGTTGGATAAGGGACAAATCTCATGAGTAGTTCAGTTCACATGTGCTATCTAAAGATCTTTGCACCTGGAAGAGATCTGACAGGTATACAAGCCAAACTCCTACCCCATGGGCCCAATCCAGAAAAGCATCTAAGCACAAGCATAGAATCATAGAAGATTAAAGATGGAAGAGACCTCAGGAGGTCATCTAGTCCAATCCCCTGCTCAAAGCAGGACCAACACCAACTAAATCATCCCAGCCAAGGCTTTGTCAAGCCGGGCCTTAAAAACCTCTAAGATTCCATCACCTCCCTCGGTAACCCATACCAATGTTTCATCACCCTCCTAGTGAAATAGTTTTTCCTAATATCCAATCTAGAGCTCCTCCACTGCAACTTGAGACCATTACTCCTTTTTCTGTCATCTGCCACCACTGAGAACAGCTTAGCACCATCCCTCCTTCAGGTAGTTGAAGGCTGCTATCAAATCCCCCCCTCACTCTTCTTTTCTGCAGACTAAATAAGCCTAATTCCCTCAGCCTCTCCTCATAAATCATGTGCCCCAGCCCTCTAATCATTTTCGTTGCCCTCCGCTGGACACTTTCCCCCAATTTGTCCATATCCTTTCTGTAGTGGGGGGCCCAAAACTGGATGCAATACTCCAGATGTGGCCTCACCAGTGCCGAACAGAGGGGAATGATCATGTCCCTCAATCTGCTGGCAATGCTCCTACTAATACAGCCCAATATGCCATTAGCTTTCTTGGCAACAAGAGCACACTGTTGACTCATATTCAGCTTCTCATCCACTGTAATCCTCAGGTCCTTTTCTACAGAACTGCCGCTTAACCAGTCAGTCTCCAGCCTGTAGCAGTGCATGGGATTCTTCCTTCCTAAGTGCAGGACTCTGCACTTGTCCTTGTTGAACCTCATCAGATTTCTTTTGCCCCAATCCTCCAATTTGTCGAGGTCACTCTGGACCCTATCCCTACCTTCCGGCATATCTACCTCTCCCCCCAATTTAGTATCATCCACAAACTTGCTGAAGGTGCAATCCATCCCATCATCCAGATCATTAATGAAAATGTTGAAGAAAACCAGCCCCAGGACCGACCCCTGGGGCACTCCGCTTGATACTGGCTGCCAACTAGACACTGAGCCATTGATCACTACCCACTGAGCCCAATGATCTAGCCAGCTTTCTATCCACCTTATAGTCCATTCATCCAATCCATACTTCTTTAACTTGTTGGCAAGAATACTGTGGAAGACGGTATCAGAAGCTTTGCTAAAGTCAAGATATATCATGTCCACCTCTTTCCCCATATCCACAGAGCCAGTTATCTCATCATAGAAGGCAATCTGGTTGGTCAGGCATGACTTGCCCTTGGTGAATCCATGTAAACTGTTCCTGATCATCTTCCTCTCCACCAAGTGCTTCAAAATGGATTTCCTGAGGACCTGCTCCATGAATTTTCTGGGGACTGAGGTGACGCTGTAGTTCCCTGGATTCTCCTTCCCCCCCTTTTAAAAGATGGGCATTATATTTGCCTTTTTCCAGTTGTCTGGGACCTCCCCCAATCACCATGAGTTTTCAAAGATAATGGCCAATGGCTCTGCTATCACATCAGCCAACTCCCTCAGCAACCTCAGATGCATTGCATCTGGCCCCTGGGACTTGTGCATGTCCAGCTTTTCGAAATAGTATTTAACATGTTCTTTCACCACTGAGGGCTACTCACCTCCTCTCCATACTGTGCTGCCCAGTGCAGTAGTCTGGGAGCTGATCTTGTCTGTGAAGACTGAGGCAAAAAAAGCATCGAGTACTTCAGCTTTTTCCACATCATCTGTCACCGGGTTGCCTCCCCCATTCAATAAGGATCCCACACTTTCCCTAACCTTCTTATTGCTAACATACCTTTAGAAACCCTTCTTGTTACCTTTCACATCCGTTGCTAGCTGCAATTCCAATTATGCTTTGACCTTCCTGATTATACCCCTGCATGCTCGGGCCATATTTTTATACTCCTCCCTAGTCATCTGTCCAAGTTTCCACTTCTTGTAAGCTTCCTTTTTGTGTTTAAGCTCACCGAAGATTTCTCTGTTAAGCCAAGCTGGTTGCCTGCCATATTTGCTATTCTTTCTGCACATCGGGATAGTTTGTTCCTGCACCCTCAATAAGGCTTCTTTAAAATACAGCCAGCTCTCCTGGACTCCTTTCCCCCTCCTATTAGCCTTCCTGGGGATCCTGCCCATCAGTTCCCTGAGGGAGTCAAAGTCTGGTTTTCTGAAGTCCAGAGTCCATTCTGCTGCTCTCTTTTCTTCCTTTTGTCAGGATCCTGAACTCGACCATCTCATGATCACTGCTGCACAGGTTGCCACCCACTTCTACTTCCCCTACCAGTTCTTCTCTGTTTGTGAGAAGCAGATCAAGAGGAGCATGGCCTCTAGTTGGTTCCTCCAGCACTTCCAACAGGAAGTTGTCCCCAACACGTGCCAAAAACTTCCTGGATTTTCTGTGTACTGCTGTATTGCTCTCCCAGCCGATGTCAGGGTAACTGAAGTCTTCCATGAGAACCAAGGCCTGTAATCTGGAAACTTCTATTAGTTGTCCAAAAAAAGCCTCGTGTACCTCATCCTCCTGGTCTAGTGGTCTATAGCAGATGCCCACCATGACATCACCCTTGTTGCTTTCACCTATAAACTTAACCCAAAGACTCTCAACAGGCTTTTCTCCAGTTTTATACTGAAACACTGAGCAACCATACTGCTCTCTTACATAAAGTGCAACTCCTCCATCTTTTCTTTCCCGCCTGTCTTTCCTGAACATTTTATAGCCATCCATGACAGTGCTCCGGTCATGTGAGTTACCCCATCAACTCTCTGTTATTCCAATCACATCTTAGTTCCTTGACTGTGCCAGGACTTCCAGTTCTTCCTGCTTGTTTTCCAGGCTTTTTGCGTTCATGTGCAGGCACCTAAGATAACTAGTTGATTGCCCTGCTTTCTGAGTATGAATCAGGAGGCCTTCCCCATTGCACCATCCTCCTTGTGTTTCCTCCCGGTATTCCACTTCCCCACTTACCTGAGGTCTTAGGTCTCCATCCCCCCAGCGAACCTAATTTAAAGCCCTCCTCCTTAGGTTAGCAAGCCTGCTGCGAAGATACTCTTCCCTCTCTTCATTAGGTGGATCCCATCTCTTCCTAGCAATCCTTCTTCCTGGAACAACATCCCATGGTTGAAGAATCCAAAGCCTTCTCTCTGACACCACCTATATAACCACACATTACTTCCACAATTTGATGGTCCCAACCTGGGCCTTTTCCTTCAACAGGGAGGTTGTACAAGAACATGACTTGCACCTCAAACTCCTTTATCCTTCTTCCCAGAGCCACATAATCTGCAGTGACTTGCTCAAGGTCATTCTTGGCAGTATCATTGGTGCCCACATGGAGAAGTAGGAAGGGGTAGCGGTCTGAGGGCTTGATCAGTCTTGGCGGACAGTCCATCACATCCTGAATTCTAGCTCCAGGCAAGCAGCACACTTCTTGAGTTTCCTGGTCTGGACAGAAGATGGATGACTCTGACCCCCTTAGGAGGGAGTCCCCGACCACCACCGCCCATCTCCTCCTCTTGGGAATGGTGCCCATGGAACCCCCAATGGATCCATGTTCTTAAAGTTAGGCAAACTCTTAAGTGTTTTACTTGCAAGATTTCTTCATTTCTGGAGGGGATTGCTTAGTTGTCTAAGCATTATGCTAGTCTGGCAGGAAACTCAACTCTGAATCCTGGGTAGAGCTGATTGAACTTTCTTGCCTCTTCCAAAGTGAACAACTCAAGTACCATACAGTTTATAGTGTACAGAATCTTATTAGACAGAAGGAAAACGCAGGAAAGAGATGGAGGAATAAAATAAGGGTTGGAAATTGACCCAGTAAGGTGGGAGAGGAGGAACCTTAATGTCACACCTCATGTTTTTCTTCGGACACAAGCATGGAGCTGGTGGTATTGTCTGATTCCTTCTTCTCATCTGGTCAGTTCAGAACATCTTCCAAGATTAGGAAAGTGAAGGCCCAGCAGTGTGAGGGTGAAATCTTGGTGCCAGCAGGTGTTAATGGTCATGTTGCAGATGGTGATTACAGTAAGGATGCTGCTGTACAGAGCTCCCTGCCATGCTGTGTAAATCATGAAGTTGGGCTCAAGAAAAGATGTCCAAAAGGATGGCAAGCTTTCTGATAATCCAGACCTGCACACTTCTTCCTATCTAAAGCAGGGTCTGGTCTTTTGCTATGAGAATTTTGTAACCTCATCAGAAGCTTTGAAAGCATCTATCAATAATGAGGACTTCAATAGCTCAGACATAGGTGAGAGGTTTTTCACAGGAGTGGATGGGTGAGATTCTGTGGCCTACGTTGTGCAGGAGGTCGGACTAGATGATCATAATGGTCCCTTCTGACCTTAGTATCTATGAATAATGTTCTGAGTCACTGTTTCTTTGATGCCATTTGTGTTCTTTCTTTATAACCCACTCTTATTTTCTTTGAATGTATTCATTATTCATAAGTAGTAACTAAATAGTTTGGATGAACAAAACTATCCTGTGGGTAGTTTGCAAACTGTGGGTCACTTTGACTATTCATTAATTGTTTGTGTTGGATGATTGGCCACTTAAGTCATATGGTCTTGTTCACATTCCCTGATTGGGTGACTGAAATACTTAATAGTAAATAAATAAATAGTTTTTCACTCTTTGGACACAAATATTTGTGCTTAAATTTATGAAACTTTTGGGGCTTGTGAACACTTTCACAAATACTTGTCATTTGTCCCAGTTCTAGAGAATGATAAATAATCTGACTCATGAATCACAGCCTACCAAACTCGGTGCTATTATCTGTTTAATTACTGGATCAGCTCCCATGTGTATCGATTTTGATGTGCTTTGGGATAGTTTGTGACGATAGGTGCTATGTCAATGTAAAGTAACTGTATTACTGGTTCTGTTTTAGAAAGTGAGTCCCAGCTTGTATTAGCCTGTTATGGGATGGAAGGGTGTTAGAATCTAGACTCTTTGCAAAGAGGTTTCTTCTCTTCAGAGCAGCTATTTTAAGTTGTTTGTATGTCAACACTAAAAACTGGAAAAGACATTGGTGCTGTATGAATAAAGAGAGAATGCCAGTGACATGGTTTGTATAACATCACAAGGTCCATCAGCTGGGCATTAACTGATTAACAGCTGGGATCAGGAAGAAATGTTGCTCCCTCCCATGTTTTAGAATTGTCCAGTTAGATGCATTATGGAACATTTTACAACTTCCTCAGAAGTATTCACCCCTAGACACTTCATGAGACATGATAGCAGATGGTCTGTTCCATCATGGAAACTCCTGTATCCCAAGCTGTTATATTCATTTTGTTTTTTTTGATGTTCAAATAATGCTCCCTCCTTGATACATTTGGCTCACAAACTCTTTATATCCTACTGCGGCTGCTTCCCCTTTCTCTTTCCCACATATTCTCCTTCTTTGAGGGTGACTCTATTTCCCTTTTGTCTCCAAATATCTTTCAGCTGCCATTCCCCTGGATCCTTCTCCTTCTCAGACTTTGGTGCCTGCTTCTCCCCGATCCTCCTCCCCTCCACTCTGAACTGGGGTAAATTTTGCTTCTACCAGCATGATCCCTCTACATCCATAGGCTTTCTTTCATCACCTCTTTTGGACTCCAATATTAGACCAATCCCTCTATTCACTGACAGAGTTACACGCTGGTTGTAGTGTTTACTTTGAACTGTTTTGTGTTTGACTTTTTCATCTCTGAACTGCTTGTTTCTGCCCACTTGTCAAAACCTCAGTGTCTCCTTTGATTCCTCTCAATTTCTCTGTTCACCTGCAGGCCTTTGACAAATCCTTCCACTTCTTTTTATACAATATCCACAATGTTGACTGCATCTTCCCTAATAGCGAAGACTATAGTCTGTATCCTTATCTCCTAGTTTGACTACAGCAACTTCCCAATTTCCTGCCCTCTGCTCTATACTTCAGCCTATCTTCTCTTTCCATTCTGGCCATGTCTCCTACCTACCTTTCTCTTGTATTTCTGCCCTCTCTGCATTAAGTCCATTCTTCACCTCCTCACTTTCAAAACTCTACATTATTAGGCTCCTGCCTATATCTGTTCTTAACTCCTATACCCTCTCCCTGTGCTTTGCACATCCTTAGCTTTTGGCTGCTCCGTTTCCCCAAGCCACTCCCAGATTTGTCTATTCTTTCATGTTCTCTAGGGTGACCATACCTCACATTTTGGCTAGGACAGTCCTCTTTTTAAGCCCTGTCCTAGGCATCCCAATTTTGGGGGGCAAAACTGGGCATTTGTCCTAGTTGTCCAGTTTTGCCCCAAAAAAGTGGGGCATGGCCCCCTACTGGAGCGCAGAGGAAAGTTCTGTGGATGGATAGTGAGTGGCTTGGATGAGCAGCTTGGGCCAGCCCTGCATGCGGGAGGGATTTCGGGTGAGTGGCTCAGGCCAGCCCCACGCATGACAGGGGACTCAGGTGAGCCCCGCACAGTGTCCCATTTTCCCTTTGGGAAATATGGTCACCCTAGTGTTATCCCATACATTTGGAGCAGCCCTAGCCAGTATGCCAAGTCTTTCTCTGAGGAGAGGCCGGCTTCCCTTTGCTCTTACAAAGCCCTCCTGAAATGCTATCTGTTCGGTGTAGCATTCCATTGGGAATGACCACGTGCTACTCTATGTTTGTTCTGAACTTATTGCTCTGTATTGTACCTGCTCATGCTTCTGGACAGCAAACCCTTTGGGTGAGGAATTCCACTCTGCCTGGCTCCCTGTCTCTATTGTGAAATCCTTTGTATATTTACAGAACTCTTTAAATGACAGAAATGCTGGTAAAGATCTCAGATAGAGGAGGAGATCATCCCAGGAAGAGGGTGAATAAAGTAGCTGTTCTCTGAGTGTTGATTCAGACTGAAATGATTAGGTTGTTGGTATGAGGTATGTTAAAAAAATGCACTGTGAATGCATTTGAAGCACCTCTGTTTGCCAGTGTGAGTGAGTGCACTTGCCGAGACAGGTTGGTCCAGGATTTTATGGCGTTTTTCTAAGAATTGAGGGCTTGCCCTGCTGTGCAGCTGGAATACCGCCAGCAATGGATCAGAGTGTCATGAAAGTTTAATCTGCTATTCTCTGCCTCCTTCGCCCTTCCCCCTCATGTCCAACTATTTTTTTAAATGTCTCATAATCTAGTATTCGTGGAAATACTAGAACAAAGATTACAGATATCTGAAATTTCAGCGAAGAATAAACTCTGTCAATAAATTTTACCTGGAAAAAATGCTTTTAAAAAAAGAAAAAGATAAGGAATAATCTTTGTTTTAATCCAGCACTGCACAAATTAATTGGCTGCTCTGAAGCATAGTTATTTGGCATGATGTATTTATCTGGAAGCTGTCTCCAGGTACAATACAAAGCAGATCAAGCCTTTTCTTGTTTCTGGGAGTTCCCTGTGCTTGCCATGGAGTTGCATTAAGCAGTTAGAATGCTGCGGTCAGTGGCAAGTTTGGGTCCAGCCAATGATATGGATTGGAGGTGAACTAATTGGGGGTAAGGGAAAAGGGAGAGGGCTCTGGAAAGAAGCCATAGTTGGGGCTGAGTATGAAAAATTCAACAGTCTTCGATGAACTTCAGAAATTTCAGAGGAGACGCGCAGCCCCTCACCTACCTCCAAATATCTGGATTATATACATTTTATCATTCAAACTTGAGGATTACACTTTAAACCTTTCTCTTTCACTCCAAAATAATAGTGACCCTTGCCTGGTTCCGTTTCCACTTACTTGGATACCCTTTCATCCCATACCTCTAGGATGACCACTTCCATGAGAGAAAACACCCATCAAATGACTGAGTTTTCTTCCCTGGACCTAGGCTATAGGGTACTTTATAGGGTCTAAGGAAGAGAAGATGGTCATAGGAAGAAGTGAGAGAGAGGGACAAGAAAATGGATCTGGTCAGAGATCCCCACTACCAGTTGCGGAAGTTGTCAGTGATGGGTATGAGACAGGAAGGGATTGATAAATGGGCGGGAGAGCAGTTTGCTGTTTGAGAAGGTGTCTGAGCTTCTGGTGCCAGGATCAGTTAAATTTGGGGTAGGAAGTAGACTTAGGACACGTTTTCATAGCACTTCCATTATTTTCCAAACCAAAGAATCACCTGTGCAATGCAATTGGGACTAGTGGTTAGAGCAAGGACTGGTAGTCATTCCCAGTCCTACCTCTGATTCTGTGCCATTTTAGGCCCATCATTCCAACTCTCTGGACCTGTTTCTCCATCTGCAAAACGGGCAACAATAATAATGTTACTTTATTATGGTGTTCGTGGACTTCTTTAGTTATTTGAAAAATGCTTTGAGCTTCAAACTATTTTGTAGGCATTCCTATACTCCCAAAAAGCTTACTGCAGTGGCTTGAGAATGTTGCCCCTTTGGCTGGAGTGGTTAGCCTATATTTGGTGCCTTGCTGGGTTGTTTCTGTGAGGAAGAGAAATTGATGGTGGAGTTAGGTATGTCTCTGGAATAATCCTCTTTCATTACAAAGAATGTACATACATTCCTGCTTCCCCAAACACAGTATGAACAAACAAAAATAAGCAGATTCCTTGCTCACCATTTCCAAGCCTGAGTCTCCAGCAAATCCTGTACCTCAAGGAGCCATATCTCTCTCAGGGCTATCCTCTCAACTGTTTCTCGCTGTCTGCTGGCTTTCTGGTTGCTTTCTGCTCTCTCATGCAGAGCTGTTACCAATGAATCTCTCCCTCCAGCCAGTTCCAGATAAACCCCTCAGTTCACATATCGTGGGGTATGTCTACACTACAAAATTTGGTTGATGTAAATTACATTGGCATACAGTTCCCAACTTTTGTGTATTGCTTGGGCGCGCACATACTTAGTTGTTTGTGTCTGAGCTGTGTGTCCTCACCACAAGTGGTTGCGTTGATGGAAAATGCAGCGCACCACAGGTAGGTATTTCAGTGTGCTCCATACCACTGTCCAACACAATGCCTTGTGGGAACATTTTCACAGTGTTTTATGGGATAACCAGCAGTTTGCCCAGGGATGTCTGGAAACTAGGGTTCCCACAATGGCACTTTCTCTGTACCATAATTTTTGTGCTATTTTTAAAACTCCCACAGT
Organism: Dermochelys coriacea; assembly: GCF_009764565.3. NCBI lineage: Eukaryota > Metazoa > Chordata > Testudines > Dermochelyidae > Dermochelys > Dermochelys coriacea. Next base: position 90,077,666 of record NC_050073.1, on the reverse strand, counting down.
CCTGTGCACCACTTTTAGGTCTTGGACATCTCTCTGGCAGAAGCAAGGATGCTGCAGAGTTCAATGCATTTCTAATTACTTTTGCTAACGAGTCTACTGTATTTGGGGAATTTCAATGAGTACTACTACAACTGGTTTTGTGAAGAGGAAGAGAAGATGTTTGATAACAGTCACTGGATGCTGATGGACATAGTGAATAAAAATGTCAGGTTGCTGCTGGCATTCATAGAGCGGTTCCACATGGTGGACTGGTGCTTCTGCACCTGAGAAATGAGCACTGATTGGTGGCATTGCATTGTAAGGCAGATTTGGGATGACAAGAAGTGGCTGCAGAACTTTTGGATGCGAAAGGCTGTATTTCTTTATCTGTGTGCCAGACTTGCCCCAGCCTTCCAGCTCAGGGACGCCAGAATGACAGCTGCATTGACAGAGAAGAAGTGAGTGGCAATCGTGCTCTGGAAGCTTGCAATGCCAGGTTGCTATTGGTTAGTGGCCAATCAGTTTGGAGCTGGAAAATCTACAGTAGGAGCTGTTGTCATGCAAGTGTTCCAGCCATTAAGCATATCCTGCTGCACACTCTTAGCAATGTGCAGGAAATAGTAGATGGATCTGAAGCAATGGGGTTCTTGAATTGTGGTGGGGTGATGGGTAGCACATCTCTATTCTGGAACCACCCCACCATGCCAGTGAGTACATAAAGAGAAATGGGACTTTCCCATGGTTATGCAAATACTGGTGGCTCCCAGGAATGCTTCACTGACATCAGGTGCATGATGCTCAAATCTTAAGAACACAGGACTGTTTGGAAAGCTGAAAGTGGGGACATTCTTTCCCAATTGGCAGATTAACATTGGTGATGTTGAAATGCCAGTAGTGATTCTGGGGCTCCCAGCCTACACCTTGCTCTTCTGGCTCATGAAGCCAAAAATCAGCCACTTCAACAGCACTAAGGAAAGATTCAGCTACTGGCTCAGCAGATGCAGAATGACCATTAAATGTGCTTTTGGTAGATTAAAAGGTTGCTGGCAATGTTTACTGACTAGATTGGATCTCAGCGAGGCAGACATTCCCATAATAATAGTTGCATGTTGTGTACTATATAATATCACTGAGGCAAAGAGGGAAAGGCTACTGACAGGTTGGAGGGATGAGGTGGACTGGCCATCTGATGAATTTGAAAAGCCAGACACAAGGGCTATTAGAAAAGCCAACTGTGGAGGCATTGGACTGATGGAGGCTTTAAAAGAACATTTTAACAGTCAGCCATAGTAGTGTTGTATGATTCTTTTATGAACTAGTGTGCCTTTGTGTGTACAGTGTTTAAATATGGGTGGGTTATTGACTCCTGCTATTCATTTTGTGATGTTTCATATATGCTTGCTGTAAAAAATATATGCTGAGTTTCAGAAAATAGAACTTTATCGTGTGCAAAGAAACAGGAAACTAAGTTAAAATGCAAGTACCCAAGATACACAGGTTAAAAACATTTTAGCAGTCATCCTCTTATCCAAATTTTAACAATAACATATATATTTACATATTAAAAACATTACAATGTTTCACTCCAATTGCAAAACACGTAGTGCACTGGGCTTGGTGGCTGATCCTCTGACTAGCACAGGTCAGTGAAGGTGTAGCCATGGTTCTTCTTCTCCTCTGGGGTGTAGTGGTACGGGTAAGTGTTCATGCCACGCTGCCACCTGTTGTGTTGGAGTAGGGGAGGTAGGGAGCAGTGGCCATTGAGTTTTCTGTGGATTGGAAAGGCTGCTGTGTCCAGGTCTTTGGGCACATGGATCAGTAATGTTCTCCAACATCTGCATTTGTTGCCTGAGCAAAGCCCTAATGTCCTGGTGCACTTACTGCTGCACATGTCTCTCCTTTTGCCTCTCCTGCAGCAGCCACTCTCTCCAGGGCCAGTCTTAGGGAAAATGGCACACTGGGCAAACTTGTATTTTGGCCCCCCCTTCTCCCACCATCACTCCGGTCGCCAAGGGCTCTCTGGGCTTCTCTGGGCCCCATTGCCTCCCCCAGTGTTTAATTTGTATTGAAAGAGATGCCAGAGCTCAGTCCTGGCACAAATTAAACACTGGCAGGGCGGCCTGATACTGGCAGGTGCTGACCGGGCACCCAGCTCTGAAGGCAACACCACCGCCAGCAGCAGCAGTGCAAAAGTAAGAGTGGCATGGCATATGGTGTATTGCCACCCTTCTGCGCTGCTGCTATGGCTAGTGGTGCCTGATGCTTGGGATGTGGCTCAAGGCAGACTTCACTCTGTCACATGGCGAGTGCATCTTGGAACAGATCTTGGCCCTCCTGCAGACCTCTGGCTATGCCTGGCTCACCCGGGGTGCCATTTCAGACAGGTAGGGGTGGGGGAGGAAACTTTAGCCATGATTCCAGGGATTCCTTAGGCACCTGAAAACTTAGGCATTAGCTGACAGGAGCACTGTATCTAATTGTTATATGAAGAACGAAAAAAATTGTGCCAACTGCAATTAACACTACGTTTAAAGTTTATATCTAAATTTAGAACAATTAGGAGATAATACAGCAATATATTCCCAATCCCAACCCTTGAAGTATCAGTTCTGGAGCTTTAACACAGATATCACACAGATATCACTTTTGATACTTTGTATACTATCTTTTAGTAGAGATAAATAAAAGTTAATAAAATCTGCTTGCTTTCTCTAATAGACACACTATGTGTTACTGCCCTTATCTATTCTATTTTAGTCAATTGGTTTTTTTTACTACAAACATAATTTTAACATATGTGATTAAGGTTTTTCCTCTTTTATTAAGAAAGGGAATTTATTTTTCTAATTATTTTGGCATTTATGCTTACCGATCACAATCAGGTATGTGACTCACTAACATTTGACTTCATCATTGCTATTGGTATCAAAGTTCATGCAAATTTTAAGTTATTTTACAGATGTTACTAAAAATACAATCTGAAAATAAGCGACCTTCATCTGCCCAGTGTCTAAAGTTATGTGTTTAGTTAATGGTTTTTAAACTGGCACTGCTAAGGTTAGGACAAGCTAAAGTTACTTTCTAGGAGGATACTATTATTTGATTATACCACTTTAAATAATGAATGACAAAGCACAAAATGATAATAAAAGTAATAATGATAATTACTCCTGTCAGGACGTTAGGCATTTTAGAATTCACTACTCAAAGAATTAAATGTAAGCATAAGAGAGAAATAAAATTATGAAATGTACAGACCAGTCAAAAACCTAAAATAACAGCCCTTTGAAAGAATAAACATTCAGAGAATATATGTGCATTGCAGGAAGTATCAAGAAGTCACAACAATGGTAATACCAGTATGTGTTGGGAGGTGAGTGTGAAAGACACAGTGTGTATGTGTGAGACAGAGAGACACAGTGTGTGTGTGTGTGTGTGTGTGTGTGTGTGTGTGTGTGTGAGAGAGAGAGAGAGAGAGAGAGAGAGAGACTCGCTGCCCCTTTAAGTAGATCTCAGAGTAGCAGCCGTGTTAGTCTGTATTCGCAAAAAGAAAAGGAGTACTTGTGGCACCTTAGAGACTAACAAATTTATTAGAGCATAAGCTTTCGTGAGCTACAGCTCACTTCATCGGATGCATTTGGTGGGAAAAAAAATCTGATGAAGTGAGCTGTAGCTCATGAAAGCTTATGCTCTAATAAATTTGTTAGTCTCTAAGGTGCCACAAGTACTCCTTTTCTTTTTAAGTAGATCGGCACTCACCAGTCTGAAGCCTGGTTGTTCAGACACATTAGCAGCTGTCAGCAAGCTCTGTCCCATGTCCCAGTCTTCAGCCCTGTCATGTCCCCCCAGCCCCAGCTCTAGCTCTGTGAAGATGGGGTACAGGGACAGGGGAAGTGGGGGCAGGGGGACATCCTGACATCAGCATGTCCCCCCCACTTGCATACCAAGCAGGAGTCTCCTAGGAGCAGCTGGCCAGGGGCTCCAAGGCAGAGGGCAAGAGCAGCATGGCAATGCGGGGAGGGGCACTTGAAGTGCACAGCACTTGATAGACAGCTTGGTGGCCGCACAATTTAGAGGGAACTTAACTCCTGGCTTGTCACATAGTTTCAATCTCCCTCCTGTCTCCCCTCCCCCATTGCCGTGTACTGCAGGGGTCTCCATGTCAGACTCTCGCAAGTGTACACAGTCACATTTGGGATAATGTTGGGGTCTCCGCCAAGTGTGGCATGCAGGTCTGAGGGATGGTCCAAGATTTGTTGTTTCCTCCATTGCCTTCTGATATGCCTGCCAAAGTTCCTTTGCTTTCACACTGCCTTGCTGCTCATCCATCTCATGCCCCAGCCTTTGCATCCCTAGTGCAATCTGCACAAAGATCTCTGTATGTCTTCAGCAGCTCCATGACTTCTTTCCTGCTCCGGGCAGGAGCACATCTCTTGGAGCCAGCATGGTCGGATGCTTGCAAAGATGAGCTAGTTGGTGTGCACACCAACATGGGCAATCAGGAAAAGGCATTTCAAAAGTACAATGGGGGTTTTAAAAGGGGAGGGTGGGTTTCCAGTGTCTATGGTCCTTGGGCAGTGGACTTCAAAATTGTGACTGGAGTGACCACTGTCACGGGGACATGAGCATTGTGGGACAGCAGTTGGAAGACTGTTGGGGTTGACACAGGTAATGCAGTGTCTACACTTGCACTAAAATGACTTAAGAAGATCTACTGTGGCGCTCTATCCTTTGGAAGAGGTGTTATGGGTGAGGACCTAACGGCCCTACTCTACTTACATTACATTGATGACATCTTCATCATCTGGATCCATGGAAAAAAAGCCCTTGAGAAATTCCACCATGATTTCAACAATTTCCATCCCACCATCAACCTCAGCCTGAATCAGTCCACACAAGAGATCCACTCTCAAAAAAACTGCAGAACCAACTGATCAACATCCTATACAGCAAACAGGGAAAGATTAAGAATGAGCTCTCAAAACTGGATACTCTCATAAAAAAACAACCTTCCACACAAACTTCCTCGTGGATGGACTTTACAAAAACTAGACAAGCCATTTACAACACACACTTTGCTTCTCTACAACGGAAAAAGGACAATAAACTATCAAAACAACTACATGCCACAAAGGGCCACAACAGTGGTTCCCTTAATCCACCCAGCAATATTGTTAATCTATCCAGCTATACTCTTAGCTCAGAAGAATATGTCCTACCTCAGGGCTCTCCTTCTGCTCCTCCACCCCTACTAACATGATACAGTTCTGTGGTGACTTAGAATCCCATTTTCGACATCTCTAACTCAAGGAGTATTTCCAACACACCTCTGAACAGCATATTAACCCACAGAGACCTTCCTACCAACACTACAAAAAGAAGGATTCTGGGTGGACTCCTCCTGAAGGTCGAAACAACAGACTGGACTTCTACATAGAGTGCTTCCGCCAACATGCACGGGCTGAAATTGTGAAAAAGCAGCATCACTTGCCACATAACCTCAGCCGTGCAGAACACAATGCCATCCACAGCCTCAGAAACAACTCTGACATCATAATCAAAAAGGCTGACAAAGGAGGTGCTGTCGTCATCATGAATAGGTCGGAATATGAACAAGAGGCTGCTAGGCAGCTCTCCAACACCACATTCTACAACCCATTACCCTCTGATCCCAGTGAGGGTTACCAAAAGAAACTACACCATTTTCTCAAGAAACTCCCTGAAAAAGCACAACAGCAAATCTACGCAGACACACCCCTAGAACCCCGACCAGGGGTATTCTATCTGCTACCCAAGATCCATAAACCTGGAAATCCTGGACGCCCCATCATCTCAGACATTGGCACCCTAACAGCAGGATTGCCTGGCTATGTAGACTCCCTCCTCAGGCCCTACGCTACCAGCATTCCTAGCTCTCTTCGAGACACCATTGACTTCCTGAGGAAACTACAATCCATCGGTGATCTTCCTGAAAACACCATCCAAGCCACTATGGATGTAGAAGTCCGCTACACCAACTTTCCACACAAAGATGGACTACAAGCCATCAGGAACAGTATCCCAAATAATGTCACGGCAAACCTAGTGGCTGAACTTTGTGACTTTGTCCTCATCCATAACTATTTCACATTTGGGGACAATGTATACCTTCAAATCAGCAGCACTGCTATGAGTACCCACATGGCCTCACAGTATGCCAACATTTTTATGGCTTACTTAGAACAACGCTTCCTCAGCTCTCGTCCCCTAATGCCCCTACTCTACTTGCGCTACATTGATGACATCTTCATCATCTGGACCTATGGAAAAGAAGCTCATGAGGAATTCCACCATGATTTCAACAATTTCCATCCCACCATCAATCTCAGCCTGGACCAGAGACACTTCCTGGACAGTACAGTGCTAATAAGCAACGGTCACATAAACACCACCCTATACCGGAAGCCTACTGACCGCTATACTTACCTACATGCCTCCAGCTTTCATCCAGACCACACCACACGATCAATTGTCTACAGCCAACCTCTAGGATATAACCGCATTTGCTCCAACCCCTAAGACAGAGACAAACACCTATAAGATCTCTATCAAGCGTTCTTACAGCTACACTACCCACCTGCTGAAGTGAAGAAACAGATTGACAGAGCCAGAAGAGTACCCAGAAGTCACCTACTACAGGACAGGCCCAACAAAGAAAGTAACAGAACGCCACTAGCCATCACCTTCACGTGGATACAAATATGGCAGAGTTGTGGTCTAATGCCAACAATGACTTTTTCATCAGATCAAACACTGATGCAATTTTCAACTCAGGGAACAGACTGAAAACAGTCTGTGTGCACTTACAGCTGGTACAGAAGGTACTCCAGAGTGGGCTGGATTGATGTAATTTAACTAATGAACTGGAGTCAGATTTGACAGCATCATGCAGCTAATGATCTGTGAATCAAATGAAAGTGCCTGAATAAGGGAAAAATAAAACCAGCTTATCATTTGTTAGATTTTAATATATGTTAGTGGTGACTCCGCAGCCCTGGCTAATAGAAACACCCTTAGATTTTCTCATAGATAGGGTGACCATATTTTCCCAAAGGGAAAATGGGATACCACAAGGGGCTAGCCCTAGGGGGTTCCCCTTCATGCCCTGGTGAGAACCCCCATCCCGCCAAAGCCCTCCCTGAGTCCTGCCTGTGGGACGGGCCCAAAGCCTCGCTTCATCCCCCATATGTGAGGCTGACACGAGCCCCACCCATGCCCCCACAGGGCCCGCCTGAGCCCATCCTCCCGCACAGGGCTGGTGTTGCCACTCATCCCCCCTCCACACATTCCTCTGCGCCCTGCTAAGGATTGCACACACACCCCTTTTTATTTTTTGGTAAAACTGTAAATTTGTCCCGTTCGCTCTTTGCAACTAGCAAATGGGACAAATGCCCAGTTTTGCCAAAAAAATCGGGACAGCCAGGACAGAGCTTAAAAAAGGGACTGTCCCAGGCAAAACAGGACGTATGGTCAATACTCATAGAAATATGATACAGTTTATAGCAGAATAATTAAGGCAGGGCTGTGAGTAACAGTGCTAGTGGAATTGTGCAGACAAACTACCTTTTGGGTGGAGTTTTTGGAGAATTTTTCTATATGTATGGACTTGGCAGTGAATCAGAGATGCCTTAATAGAACAACATCTGAGATCCTTACTCATTTTTCACTCAGAATGTTAATGACAGTTTTCACAGTAAGGACTGAGAATGGGAGAAGTGAATTACTGAAATGTGCAAGATTATATGAGATATTTAAAACTGGACTGACCCAAATTCTGGAGGGTAAACTGAAAGGAGCAGTTCTAGACTAGATGTGATCTGATACAACTTATTTATTTTCAACGCTGATGATTCCATGAAGATACAAACTATGCCCATTCTGTAAGGGAAGTCATAATTACGTATTAATTATGTGTACAATACATGTGACAAAGAGATGGACCTGAACCATGAAGTTCTGATCTTGATACAAACTTTCCTCAACTTTCCCCAAAGTTCAACGATATGCCTGTCTATTTTTCTTTAGACTGATATAGTCTCCATCACTGCTGTGTATGAGTGCCTAACAGACATTAAGGAATTGTCACAATACCCCTATGGGGCAGCGAAGTATTACTACCCAATTTGGGGTACTGTTGGGGTCCCTGCCAATAAGTCCATCAATGGTTATTAGCTAGGATGGGCAGGGATGGTGTCCCTAGCCTCTGTTTGCCAGAAGCTGGGAATGGGTGACAGGAGATGGATCACTTGATGATTACCTGTTCCGTTCATTCCCTCTGGGGCACCTGGCCGTGGCCACTGTCAGAAGATGAAATAAGGGCTAGATGGACCTTTGGTCTGATCCAGTAGGAACATTCTTATGTTCTTATTTTGTGGAATTGGGACAAAGAAAGATTCAGTGAAGTGACTTGCCCAGGGTCATGCAAAAAGTTGTGGCAGAACCAAGAATTGAAAACAAGTTTCCAGAATCCCAGGCCAGAGCTGAAACCACAATTTCTTTTTTCTATATGCATGTGGAATACAGGAAGGTGGGGCTGTGAAGTAAACATTTTATTGGAAGCAATCTGGGATGTTTGATGAACCATGAGTAAGTATATGGAATTACGTAGCATTATAGGAGCACTTCTTGGACAAGCATACACAAACCCCTACTTTCCTGGAGTTCATTTCAGTATTCTGGTACATCTGGAGATGGGAGAGTAGGTAACAGCTCTGAAGTCAAGAGGATAACACCAGTAGTTCCTCTCTCAATAAAGATGGTTGTGATGTCTGATGCTCTATGTGTTGACTAAATACCCAGTGCACACTTTTGTTATATATGAATCTTGCCTGCCTAGCAAATGTTTCCTGGCAATGTCTTTGACTGCTATTAGAGAGACAAGGTGGGTGAGGTAATATCTTTTACTGCAGGGGTTCTCAACCTTTTACTTTCTGAGCCCCCCTCCCCCATGCTATAAAAACTCCAGGGCCCAGTGGGAGCAGGGCGTGGCTCTGGGCTCTGAATTTCAGCTGCCAGAGTGGGGGACTTGGGGCTCCCAGATTCAGCCATGGGGGGATTTAGCCCTGCAGGGCTGGGGCTCGGGGCTTCAGCCACGGAGCCAGGGAGAGGCCTTAGTGCTTCAGCTGAGGGGGAGGACTCGGGGCTCTGGACTTCAACCACCAAATAGGAGGTCTGGGGGTTTAGCTCTTTGGAACTGGGGACTGCAGCAATGGGGTAGGAGGCCTCAGGACTTCTACCCTGTGGGGCTTGGGGTTGGGTCTCAGGGCTCCCAGCTTTAGCCCCATGAGGTGGGGGACTCATGGCTTCTGCTCCATGGGGGCACTGGGGCTTGTGGCTCTGGGTTTCAGCCCCGGGGCTCTGGGCTTCAGTCTAACGGGGGCACCAGGACTCTGAGCTTTAGAAACATGGGGTGCTGGGACTTGGGGCTCCAGACTTCAGCCCTGAAGCTCTGGGCTTTAGCCCTGCAGGGGTTCAGAGATCCAGGCTTCAGCCTCATGGGGCACAGGGACTTGAGCCTTTGGGCTGCAGCTGCAGGGCCCTGCGGATCCCTGAAACTGGCTCATGGCGCCCCAAGGGGCCACAGATCCCTGGTTGAGAACCACTGTTTTATTGGACCAACTTCTGTTGGTGAGAGAGACAAGCTTTTGAGCTTACACAGAGCTTTTCTTCAGGTCTGGAAAACTTAATCAGAGTGTCACAGTTAAATACAAGGTGGAACAGGTTGTTTAGCATAAATAGTTAACACATATTTCTGATAACACATAGTTGTCACCTACCACTTCACACTGGAACCCATACAAGGTATCATCAAACAACTACAACCCATACTCAAAAGGGACCCGAACCTAAAAGAAATCTTTCCTAAACCCCCACTTCTGGCATTCAAATAACCCCCCTGGCCCTCCAAGCTCATCATCAGAAGTAAGCTCCCTACAGACCAGGACACACCAACTCAGAGCGGCACCAGACCCTGCCAAAACAACAGATGCAAAACTTGCAGACGTATCTCCACTGCTACAGTGATCATCACCCCCACAACACACCTTTCAAGATTCATGGGTTCTATATACGCCTATCACAACATATGGCAGGGATCAGCAACCAGGGTAAGTCTCCTGGTGGGCCAGGCTGGGCCAGTTTGTTTACCTGCCACGTCCGCAGGTTTGGCCAATCGCAGCTCCCACTGGCCGCGGTTTGCCGCTCCAGGGCAATGGGGGCTGCAGGAAGCGGCGGCCAGCACATCCCTCAGCCAGCGTCGCTTCCTGTAGCCCCATTGGCCTGGAACGGTGAACCACGGCCAGTGGGAGCTGCAATTGGCTGAACCTGTGGATGTGGCAGGTAAACAAAACGGCCCGGCCCGCCGGGGACTTACCCTGGTGGGCCGCGTACCAAAGGTTGCAGATCCCTGACATTGGTGTACTTCATCCAGTGCACTAAATGCCTCAATAACAACTATGTGGGTGAAACCACACAGTCACTACACTCTTGAATGAACTCACACAGGAAAATGATAAAAAATAAAATCACCTGTGTACGAACACTTTTCACAAAGCGATCGCTCTATATCTGACCTATCAGTCCTCATCCTCAAAGGAAACCTGCAAAACACCTTCAGAAGACGAGCCTGGGAGCTTAAATTCATAACTGTGCTAAACACTAAAAATCATGGACTGAACAGAAACTCTGGATTTATGGCTTATACAACAATCTGTAAAACACTAACAACCACCACAGATGCCCTTCCTGCCCTTCCTCTCATTTCTATGACTGGAGGGGTGTTAATGGGCCACTTAACCTTGATTGGTGCCTTGGAATATGTGTTAACTACTTATGCTAAACTATCTGTTCCACTTTATATTTAGCTAAAAAGAAAAGGAGTACTTGTGGCACCTTAGAGACTAACACATTTATTTGAGCATAAGCTTTCGTGAGCTACAGCTCACTTCATCGGATGCATCGGAAGTGAGCTGTAGCTCACAAAAGTTTATGCTCAAATAAATTTGTTAGTCTCTAAGGTGCCACAAGTACTCCTTTTCTTTTTGTGAATACAGACTAACACGGCTGCTGCTCTGAAACCTGTCTTTATATTTAGCTGTGACCACTCTGAGTACCTTTCCCAGATCTACAAAAACAACAAGGAGTCCAATGGCACCTTAAAGACTAACAGATTTATTTGGGCATAAGCTTTAAGAAGCGGGTTTTTTACCCATGAAAACTTATGCCCAAATAAATCTGTTAGTCTTTAAGGTGCCACTGGACTCCTTGTTTTTGTGGATGCGTCCCCTGGTGTGTTTGGCTATAGCAGCTAAAGCACATGCTGATACATCAGTGAGACCTATTGAAAATCATCCTTTTCTGCGGATGTGTCCGATGCATTCAATAGTTCTCTTTCCTCACATGTCATTGCTGGAGGTATTTGCGTAACACAGGATTTTTGCTCCTTAGGCATTCATCAGCTGCTGGCACTTGAAGTCACATTCCTTTCTATAGCACATCACATTTAGTTGCTGTGGATACCATTGTGCTGCCACAAACAGAGGATTAGAACTCACAATAGCCCTTCCTCTCCCTGGACAAGAAGTTCTGCTTCTGAAAGTTGCTTCAGCAGGACAGGCAGGTGGACTACCTGCTGTAGGGGCAACACTAGTAATAGTGTTGGTTAATGAATGGTGGGCACTATATTAGACCATTTCAAGTTCTTTCCACCCATCTAACAATGATGTGAACATCCAAGATTCATGCGTTCTACATATTTGCTAGATAAAAAAGCAGGACATATAGTTTGGTGAGACTGTGAAGGAATAGCCTTCTCAAAAGATCTGGGTCTTTCATTAGGTTCCCCTCCTCTAATTGTGTAAAAACAGTCTTTCTTACGGTATTTCAGCACTTTGGCTTTTTGTTTTTCCTGTCTGAAAAGAACTTCCCTGTAAGAAGAGAGGGAAGTGTTTGCTGAACATCTCACAACCCTGAAAAAGGTCAAAGGTTCCTTCTAATCAGAAGATAAGATTTGGGATCTAGGGAAAAGAAATCTTTATCTCCAAACTACTTTGCCCATACTTTGTACTGGGATCAAATCCATCCATAAGCGCTGAGTTTTTCTTTGTCCCTTGGGGGGTTCGGATGCTAAGCATCACCGGCAGCTCCCCAATCAGCTTCTCCTTCTCTCCCCAGTGCCTTCCACCTGCTGGCATCCCTGTCAATCAGCACCTCCCCCTCCCTCCCAGGCCACCCACCTGCTGCAGTCACCTGTTCTGCGGCATGCAGGTGGGCACTGGGGGGAGGAGCAAGAGCGGGGTGTTCTGGGGAGGAGGCAGGACTGGGTGGGAAAAGGCCGGGGGTGGAGTGGGGGTGGGAAGAGGCAGGGCACAAGTGGGGCTTTGGGAGAAGGTGTAGAGTGTGGGCAGGGCCTGAGGGAGAGCGGGGGTTGAGCTCATTAGAAAATCAGCTCCTCTGGCTCTACCCCCGCTCTGTCCCGAAGCCCAGCCCTTTCTCTGTGCTCTACCCCTTCCCCAAGGCCCAGCCCTCATCCCGCCTCTTCCCTCCCTGATCAGCTAAATGGATGCTATCAAACACCTGGGGCTGGTGGAGGCTGACCACCCACTATTTTTTTCCATGGGTGCTCCAGCCCCAGAGCACCCACAGAATCAATGCTTATGAATCCATCTAATTGCAGTAAGTCACAGGGTATGTCTACACTGCACAGTTAACCCAGCCTCTTACTGAAGTTTTAAACGCTATCTGTGGAGAAAAACCTCATACCTGCATTTGAAGGTGCTTTAAGCTCAGGTCAGCTTCCTGGATGGGGTTGTGGGTTAGAACCTGGGCTTCACTTTAACTCAGGTTAGGACCCACCCATGTTGCAGTGAGGAGAAAGGCTAAATCACTTGAGTGCTGATAGTCCTCCAATTCCCTTCAAGCCTAAGTTAATTGTATCCAGTTTGCAAATTAATTCCAATTCAGCAGTCTCTCGTTGGAGTCTGTTTTTGAAGCTTTTTTGTTGAAGGATAGCCACTCTTAGGTCTGTGATTGAGTGACCAGAGAGATTGAAGTGTTCTCCAACTGGTTTTTGAATGTTATTATTCTTGACGTCTGATTTGTGTCCATTCATTCTTTTACATAGAGACTGTCCAGTTTTGCCAATGTACATGGCAGAGGGGCATTGCTGGCACATGATGGCATATATCACATTGGTAGATGCGCAGGTGAATGAACCTCTGATAGTGTGGCTGATGTGATTAGGCCCTATGATGGTATCCCCTGATACCAGGTTAGCCGTGACAGTATCGGGGATACTGTTCCTGACGGCTTGTAGTCCATCTTTGTGTGGAATGTTGGTGTAGAGGGCTTCTACATCCATAGTGGCTAGGATGGTGTTTTTAGGAAGATCGCCAATGGACTGTAGTTTCCTCAGGAAGTCAGTGGTGTCTCGAAGATAGCTGGGAGTGCTGGTAACGAAGGGCCTGAGGAGGGAGTCTACATAGCCAGACAATCCTGCTGTCAGGGTGCCAATGCCTGAGATGATGGGGCGTCCAGGATTTACAGTTTTATGGATCTTGGGTAGCAGATAGAATACCCCAGGTCGGGGTTCTAGGGGTGTGTCTGTGTGGATTTGTTCTTGTGCTTTTTCAGGGAGTTTCTTGAGGAAATGCTGTAGTTTCTTTTGGTAACTCTCAGTGGGATCAGAGGGTAATGGCTTGTAGAAAGTGGTGTTGGAGAGCTGCCTAGTAGCCTCTTGTTCATACTCCAACCTATTCATGATGACGACAGCACCTCCTTTGTCAGCCTTTTTGATTATGATGTCAGAGTTGTTTCTGAGGCTGTGGATATATGCCATCATGTGCCAGCAATGCCCCTCTGCCATGTACATTGGCCAAACTGGACAGTCTCTATGTAAAAGAATGAATGGACACAAATCAGACGTCAAGAATTATAACATTCAAAAACCAGTTGGAGAACACTTCAATCTCTCTGGTCACTCGATCACAGACCTAAGAGTGGCTATCCTTCAACAAAAAAGCTTCAAAAACAGACTCCAACGAGAGACTGCTGAATTGGAATTAATTTGCAAACTGGATACAATTAACTTAGGCTTGAATAGAGACTGGGAATGGATGAGTCATTACACAAAGTAAAACTATTTCCCCATGATATTTCTCCCCCCCACCCCACCCCCCACTGTTCCTCGGATATTCTTGTTAACTGCTGGAATTAGCCTACCTTGCTTGTCACCATGAAAGGTTTTTCTCCTTTCCCCCCCCCCCCCCCCGCTGCTGGTGATGGCTTATCTTAAGTGATCACTCTCCTTACAGTGTGTATGATAAACCCATTGTTTCATGTTCTCTGTGTGTGTATATAAATCTCTCCTCTGTTTTTTCCACCAAATGCATCTGATGAAGTGAGCTGTAGCTCACGAAAGCTTATGCTCTAATAAATTTGTTAGTCTCTAAGGTGCCACAAGTACTCCTTTTCTCTTTGTTCTGATGTGTCTCTATTCTACTCACCTAAGCAGTGCCACACCATCAGCACTGCTATTTATATCCATGGTAGCTGTGTGTGCAGTTTCTGTACTTTACACAATGCCACAAGTGTTGACTTGCTCTTCATGTATCAGTTTACTTTCTAATAACTGCTCTAGGCACAATAATATGTAAAACAAAGAAAGTAAAAAATCTTTACAGGTCTTTTCCCTCTCCCTTAAGATGTATTTTTATTTTTGCTTCTGAGCATTGAAGAAATCTATAAATCAGTGAGTGATCAGATTAAAAATGTCCAGTAAAACACATTTGCTAAAGGAAAGTGGAAAACACTCTTGTTTTTGGTAACATAATAGCATTAGGAATTATGGAAACCTTTAAAAGGAATTCAGCTTTGGGACCCCAGTAAATCTTAGCTAATTCTATTCATATGCTGATGAATTTAATACTTTTATGATTCATTTTATAGATGAACTTTGTTGGATTCTTTTGATGCTGGAAATAAAAATTAAACTTGTAGCATGTTTGATTCAGTACATTGGCAATGTGCACATTTCACTACATTTCCCTTTGATGGGTTAAAAAAGCAGAAGGGTGCACATTTCTTTGGGGAAATCTAGTCTTTTTTGTCTGTGATGCATTTTACTCTTTTGCAGCAAAGTAAGCATAGTAAGACTTTTGTCTCTCTTCACATGCTCATAAATGATTATGTTCATATATGTAAAACCAGATGAACATTCCACAGCGCTCACACACATATATTCATTTCCTCCTTCTTTTGGGATAATGGCTCATAATTAAATACATGTAGCTGAACAATGGAAACATTGACTTGAAACTACACTACTATAGAGATAAGGCATGGGCGATTAAACTTCACAGGGTAGGAAGGATGGTCTAGCAAATATGGTACTGACTAGGGACTAGACACTTGGTGTAATGCTTCCCGGGGTGCCCAGGATTATGAGGCACCTTGATACCATCTGCCCTTAGCATGAAGAAGTCTTGTCTCTGCCTGCCATGGGTCAGCTCCCTGAATCCATTGGCCACAGGCAATACAAGCACTCCCCTCTAGTCCTTGTAGTTACTCTACAAGTTAGCAATTGGCACACCCCAACCCTCCAGCCCTGTGAGGGTCTCTCTGGTATATTCAGCCCTGATCCACTGGTCACTTACAATATGTGCAGATTCAATACTTTCAGAAAAAGAAAAGGAGTACTTGTGGCACCTTAGAGACTAACAAATTTATTAGAGCATAAGCTTTCGTGAGCTACAGCTCACTTCATCGGATGAAAGCTTATGCTCTAATAAATTTGTTAGTCTCTAAGGTGCCACAAGTACTCCTTTTCTTTTTGCGAATACAGACTAACACGGCTGCTACTCTGAAACCTGTAATACTTTCAGAGAAACAGTACACCCCCAGCTCACAATTTCCATCTCAGATCACCACTCCGCTACACGCACAGCACTGGATGTGTTTATAGTGAAATTAAGTACAAGTTTGTTTAACAAAACCTAGAGATTCAAGTAGTAGCAAGTAGAAGTATTGGAAATAAATGTTTACATACAAAATGAAATCAAAACATGCATT
Source organism: Dermochelys coriacea (assembly GCF_009764565.3). Lineage (NCBI taxonomy): Eukaryota > Metazoa > Chordata > Testudines > Dermochelyidae > Dermochelys > Dermochelys coriacea. The sequence continues at coordinate 90,061,583 of NC_050073.1, read as the reverse complement.
CTAGAGCCTAGGCTTAATTAACTAGATACTTTTATGTCGTGTAGAGCAGTGCTCACCCAATATCTTTGCAATGCATTACAGCCAGATTGGCTGTGACCCTCCCATGCTCACTAGGTAAAGCATTCAGTGTGTTTCTTTGCCCCTCAAGATATGCTAGTCCCTATTCTTTGCCTTTATTCAGAAATGGGACATCTCTTGCAGATTTCCTTTTTTGCAGGATTCACCATCTCTTAGTTCGCCTGTGGCTCAATATGCAAATATGCATACATTGTGAGGCATATGGTACACAAATGACCAGACAGGGAGATAGGTGTCTGTTATTTCCTGTCTGAAAGGAACATATCCGAAGTATGTCATCTCCTGGTGACCTGCCTTAATGCCAAGATCTTAAGAACATAATTTTGTATATACAGATAATATGTAAGGAGTTATGTATCTGTGGAATGTTCATCTGATTATATATATATTTCACAATGATTATGTCAATCAGTGGGCTACTGGCTCTTGTTAGAGACTTTACATGCCACTTTGGTGAACTATTATACATATTTCTGACCCCAGAGGATCGCCATAAAACCTTATGCACCCCCGTGCCTTCTGTCAGTTAGCACCAGGGGGTACCAATTCCTCAGCCACAGATTTCCTGTTTGATCCATAGTTAGTCATTTAATATACCTGAGCCTCAGTTCCCCATTTGGAAAGTGAGAATACTAGTATTTTCTTACCACACTGGGTTTTGTGAGGCCTGCAAGCAAACAAAGCCATCCACAGTCAATTGTCCTGGTTGATGGGAGCCATCAAGATTCCAAATCACCATTAATGACCCACACTTTGCATAACTACAATAGGATCTCAGAGTTATATTTTATATTTCTAGTTCCAGATACAAGTGTGTTACGTTTATACAAATAAGATGACCACACTCAGTAGATTATAAGCTTTGTAATGATACCTTACAAGAGACCTTTTGCATGAAGCATATTCCAGTTTCATTATATTCACGCTCATTAGCATATTTTCATAAAATCATATAGAGTGCAACGTCACAGCAGGAAATGTATTCTTGTATGTGTTTGTATTGCACCTATCACTATGTGTCTGATTGGGGGCTGTGGGTGCTACTATAAGATATTAAATAATAATAAAATCCCCATCTCAATAATATGGGCTCTTGTATACAGGACTGTTTTGGAGCTGATTCTGTGCTTCCTTTCAGTTATTGCACTGATGGTATCTACTCTACTGTTGTGTAAAGCCCTTAGAGGAAAGATGGTCTTGTGGGAGCCAGATTTTATTCCTGACTGTGTCACAGTTGTCTTGTATGGTCATGGACAAGTCACAGTGGGGCAGATTTTCAGTTATCAGACCTGCATGCTTATTTTGTTTGTGAGAAAGATGGCTGCCATCTTGGCGAACTTGAGAGGAACCTCCAGAGTTAAAAGCATGAGTTACCACAGCTAGAGCTAAATACCCATGGTTCTGTAAGAACTCACATCCTTTGCGGATTGGCCCAGAGAGGAACCTGTAACACACTTGCTAGTGGGTTACATACATACTACTGAATGTGCGTGAGCAATTGATTACTGAACATCAAGCCCTTTACTTCTCTATGCCTTCAGTATCCTCATCTTTAAACTTGTGATAATGATACTTACCTGGTAAGGAAGTTAAATTACATTAATATTTGTAAAGCTCTTTGAGAACCACAGATGGAATACTCAATGTAAGTGAAAAGTTGTATGAGTGAAATGAACCCAAATTTATCAGAATGGCATTTTACATACACCTTGCAACATTGTCTCTGATTACATTAATTTGCTGAATCAATGAAGAGAAGTATCCCCTTACATCAAAAGAAAATACTATAGTGCAATGTGTTATTTTTAAACTGATGGCATGGGAGTGGTAAGGAGATAAAACTGGTTGATATTTGGGTATGGTGATTGTTCTTAGAGTACATGTCAGCCAATAACATGATCACGGTTCTGACTTTGTATTCTCTGCACTTCACCTTTAAATTTCTAAGGGTTTGTCTCTCAGCAGAAAGCAACTGCCATTTTGTGTCTTATTTCTGCTTCAGAAAGTGAATCTCTTGCTCAAGAAGATTTTTCTGTTTTTATTTCCTTAATCTCAAAACAGAAGTAAAATTTGTGTGAAAAATACAAGGTTTTCTTTTTCTTTATAGGAAAAACAGCCTGTCTCTAGTATTGACAGTCATGAATCTTCATCTCCTCTTGGAAATGAATTTGAACTAAAATTTTGGCGGTGCAAAAAAGTTTAGATATCTTTTCCCGCTACTCTATGGGGCCAGAATTTGACTCTCTTACTCCCATTGATGAACAATTCCTCACAATTATTACTTGTGCTCCTCAATGGGAGTAAAGCGTTTTCAGTTTGGTCCCTGGTAGTTTTGACCTGAACAGAAATAGGGAAGAAAACAGAAATCTCATGGGAATGTCTATTATGATGATGATCATCAAATATTTGCATATTGTGGTACCATCTAAAAGATATAAACAAGATTGGGTCCTGGTTGTATCAAATGTTGTCCACAGAAACATGGTCCCTACCGTGAATGGCTTACAGTCTAAATAACAAATTTGGATGCCCTTATTCACATTCAATAATACTTTACTCTTTGAGTAGCCCCACTGGAATTCATGTGATCAGTTATGCAGTGTTAGATGTTAGTGTGAAATAAGACTATCAGAGGCTTGTCCTAAGAAGACAAAGTCAGATAGAGAGTTATAGACAAACAACTTCAAGGTAAAATGTCCAAGGTACCTTTTTTGTTGCTTTTAACTTCAGCCTGTTTCCTATTTTTTGTAAGATTTTCTAATTAAGGGCAAAACTGTGGTTACTCACTCTGGTTACTCACCTGAGTAGTCTCATTGACTTCAACGGGCATGTTCACATAAGTAAGGGTTCCACATTCTGGCCTATTTTTGCTGACTTAAAGAAGCATGGAAATTTCCTAGAGGCCTCCAGACTTCTGGGTACTAATTTAAACTAAACCCAAAGTCTGAAATGTTGGAGGTTTCTCTATCCCAAGAAAAACCACAGGTTTCTCAGATTACAAATGTCACTGGAATCTGCAAGTACAAGTTACAGTAAAATATGCTTCCACTGTTACCAAAGATCTGTTTGGATGTGTGGTCGTTATTTGTGTGGGATTTTTGAATCATAAGCAGTGTCCTTTCTGTGGCAGCGTATCTAATTATACACTGCAATAAATGAAAGAAACATACCAGGGCACACGTCTAACATGCTAAACGAAATATTTGGAGTAAGAGATGCATTTCTGAAATGGCTTTTCCATACTCTTCATCATTTAGTTCAGAAGTGTTCAGGACACACAGTCATCTGTCAGTTTAAACAGAGAAAGGAGAGCATTATGCCATTCCTGAAATATTTTAATGCCCACACATCTTCAGTTCTCATGACTCTCTTTTTGTTCAGCCATTTGTGTCAAGGATGTTAGCTATTCATCAGAGTATTGGGCAATACTGCAGAATTTTAAATTCTATAATGCCTTTCATTCAAAGTATATCCCAAACAAACACTTTACAGAGTTAAATAATATAACTACACAGTTAAAATATTCCAAGGTGGAGAAAAATTGGAAGAGGCAAGGGAAAAAAACCCAGCATTCTCAGATGAGATTGGAAAAGTGATGGTGAGTATATGAGGGGTTGGGATGCTATTCCAGAATGCAGACGTAAAAGGTTCTTATAACCCCAATTTCTGAATTTATGTTAAGCAGAGATTGATCCAAAGTGGAACCTCCAAGTCTAAACTTCACACTGTTTCAGAGAGAAAGGGTGAAATTTGGATTTCAGATCCCAGATCCAAACCTGCTCCTATGAACTTGGTTCTGGGTTGGATACAAAACGGGAAAAGAGCCTGTTTTCCAGATCATAGGCAGAGCTCAGGTGGTGTAAATTGATTTAATTCATTAATTTTATGGATCTGATTTACATCAGCTAGCGATCTGGCCCCTGGTTCAGATGTCGCCTTGGTGGGAATCTTGGGAGACCACTTGATCTTGTGAAATTTCTATAATTTTGGGCTGAAATCTTGGAAGAACATCTTGGGAGATTTTGGTGCTATCAAATCTGAACTTAAACTCAACTCCTGGTTTAGCCTCCCCACAAAAGTCTGAACTTTATCCTAACCCTCATCCATATGTGAACTCCACCTCCTCAATACATCAGGCTCCTTCTAAAGTATAAGTAAAACATAAAAATATTTGATTAGCAATGTATTATTGATGAATGATTGACAAAATATAAGCATATATGAAAGGAAAGGTGAGATTAAAAATACATAATTACATAAAATTGAAGTCCTTGGTAAATTTCAAGTGAATACTGTCATTAAAAAGACAAATAGGAAAAAGTCCACATTGCTTTAGCATATATTTCACTGGTAAATAAGACCAATATTGCCATCAATTGACAACATTTTCAATGGAAAGATATTTATAACCAAATTGCAGGCCTCTTTAAAAACAAATCAGGAAGATATAGTGACAAATATCCATGCTACTGTCCTCACAGAAATAAAACAAGTCACAGTCAGGAAATATGACAGGTTTCAGAGTAGCAGCCGTGTTAATCTGTATTCGCAAAAAGAAAAGGAGTACTTGTGGCACCTTAGAGACTAACAAATTTATTAGAGCATAAGCTTTCGTGAGCTACAGCTCACTTCAATGCATCCGATGAAGTGAGCTGTAGCTCAGGAAATATGGGATCAGATATGTCATCCTCATGAGAGATATCCATGTTACCATCCCATTGCTTGTTTATATTTGATGTTCATTTTAAAAAGTCACATTATCTGCATACTCAAAATATGTATATTGATTGGCTTTGATAATACCATGGAATTCAGCTGGAAAAAGTACGGAAGCCTTGTTGCCAAATGAAAAGAACCTGCCAAAGGAAAAAAATTATTTGGGTGTGATTGAATAGGTCTGATCTGATCCAGAAGAATTTGAATTCCCAAGCTTCTTGTATATTAGAATAGATTTGCAATTCCACATTGTTTGTATAACACAGTAACGAATGTAAAGGTTGTACGTGAAATATAAGAGTTAGGTCTTGCAATGGATGGGTTATTCTTAAAAAGAATTCTGAAATATTTTAAGAAGCATTAGTGATTGAATAAATACGATATGCAAAATTACATCTAAAATTTAAAAATTTAACAGAAGAATATAATTCCAAATCTTCAGGAAATCCTAACACAAGAATGTTACATACCTGGGCATTGTTTTCCAATAACTTAGCTCTGCTCTATATTGTAAAGCTATCTGTAATGGTAACAGAAGTTAAAAGTATTTAAGCCTTACTCTGTGCTTGAAATTCAGCAGTGCTACTCAATTTATTTATATTTGTCAATTGATTCTAATTTTTAATCAAAGTCAAGAATTTCTGAATTAAGGGGATCAATCTTGGATACCACTCAATCAAAGCAGAATTGCAATGTCCGCAGCGCAGTAATGACAGCATCTGGTATGAACTGAGATGATGATTTTTAAAGAAACTCGATGTAGGATTGGCAGCCAATCAGAGTGGATGACGTCAGTAGCAGTGGCTGCTAGAGGGAAATGCAAGGGGAGAGGTAAAACAAGACAATGTTTCCCACCACCTGACCCAGTAATATTTGCAGCAAGTGCTGATATCACATATTATCCATTCCTTTCTTTTCTTTGTTCTTCATTCATCTCTGAGGAGACATTTAAAAGAAGGGAAGAAAAGGAAGAGTGAGTCTCATCTAAGATTAACATGATGCATTTAATTCATAGTTAAGTGACAGAAGACCAAAACTCAGTCCCTGGGATGGGCCAATAACCTCTCCAAATATATAGGAGAGGAAGCACCAGGATATCCAGAGCATTGTATTTGGCCAAGTCAGAAAACCAGAACCCTATGATGGGTTGATAATCTCCTCACATATAAAGGGCAGAGACATCTTAAAGCTGCCTTTGACACCAATCTGTGAGTACACGAAATAAGAACAACAATGAACAATCCCCTCTATGTGGCCTCAGAGGGTTTTCTTATTAGCTGTTCACAGAATTCATTAAATTTAAAATTAGACACAGACTCAACAACTCTCAAAAAGCGATGTTATAATTCTCAAAAAGTCTGAAACGTCCTCCTCAAGCGGGAGGTGGGGAATGGGAAGCCACTCAATAGAGGGACAACCTCCTCTGGCCACCCCAAATATTAGTCCTCTCACACTGTACACAGACAGATGTCTCCATTCACTGCACAGCTGCACAATGCTAATATGTTCAGAATCAGGTGTGATTTAATGGTATAGTTAAAGGAATGTCTTCTTCTTAGCACATGAGTATTTGGATCTAGTAATCCAAAGCCCTTCTGGTATTTTGCTCTGTTGAGCTGTCCTGGTGTAACAGCTGATGCTCTATAACTGCACTGGAGATGCCATTAACATCCCCTACAGCTTAATTTGCTATCAAGAGAATAATGTGCAAGGACAGGGTTTCTGCCCCACTTTAATCACTAGCCACTTGACTGACATTATTTTGCTGCAGAAATTGCAGACCTGCTTGGAACTTGTTTCATTCCTCACAATTGTTCTCCTACAGAAAATGGCATTGTGTATTACAGGCCCTAATTCAGTGCCTCACACTGCAGTATGTGAGTGCTGTATTGTCTAATAGATGGTAAAACTGGACAAATGCACACACTGGGATCGGTTGGTTATTCCTATATTGGCAGAGCTTCAGCACTCTTGTACAGGCTCTTACTGCTCTTGTTGTAAATTAAATTACCAGCAGTGCTCAGGAGCTCAGGTTACAACAGTATGGTGGCCTGAAAGAGACACATCACAGCAATACACTCTAGAAAGTTTAGATTTAACAGCAAACAGTATTCACTTTTGCCAATGCCAAACATTCAAAAACCAAGTCAGATCTAAAAATCATTAATTTGCCTTAAAGCTCATGAGATTTGATTCTAAAAAGTAAGACATTTTGAGTATTTTTTTCAGAGTAGCAGCCGTGTTAGTCTGTATTCGCAAAAAGAAAAGGAGTACTTGTGGCACCTTAGAGACTAACAAATTTATTAGAGCATAAGCTTTCGTGAGCTACAGCTCACTTCATCTGATGCATCAATGCGCTGTAGCTCACGAAAGCTTATGCTCTAATAAATTTGTTAGTCTCTAAGGTGCCACAAGTACTCCTTTTCTTTTTGAGTATTTTTTATTTGCCTTCTTGGTTTTGAGTCTTTAGGGTTCACATGGGTCATATTTTCAAGTTTTTCTCTGAAGTCACAAAGGCTAGGAAGTTACTTTTTCCTTTAAATGAAAGCTAATATGCTCACATATTTATCTGTCTAAGTAAGCTGAGACTTAAGCAACACACCAATTATCATGAGAATTGGCACTACGTCATTGTTTGAGATTTGAAAAACTTCAGTTAAACTTTCACCCTCACTAGAACATTTCTTTTTCATGTAGCTCCATACCGAAAAGGAAGGGCTGAAATATTTTTTTTGCCACTGCAGGAAGTACTTATGGAAACTTCATAGGAGTGTTCCTATTCTTTTAGATTTCTTGCTGACTTTTGCAGACCTGTGACAACTGAAGACTTTACTTAAGGTTCAGGGATGCAGATTCACAACCTTTGGATGAGCTCCCCTGATGGGAAGCACAATACAAATGCAAAATATTATTTACTGCTATTTTGTTATTTCCTAAGTGACAGATATGAGCTCAATGCTGTGAAAGACACAAATGAAATGAAATGAAAGACACAGTACCTGCCCCAGGACAGACAAAGATCAGGCAAAGGTGCACAGGGAGACTGACAACACAGAGGACAATGATAACATATTTCAGAGTAGCAGCTGTGTTAGTCTGTATTCGCAAAAAGAAAAGGAGTACTTGTGGCACCTTAGAGACTAACAAATTTATCTGAGCATAAGCTTTCGTGAGCTACAGCTCACTTCATCAGATGCATCAATGCATAAATTTGTTAGTCTCTAAGGTGTCACAAGTACTCCTTTTCTTTTAATGATAAGATAGAGTATGTGTTATAAAATGGGGGTGATGATGGCATTATACTGACAGGCATTTGCGGTCTTATGGAAGAAGTGAGCTTTTAGGATGAATTTCAGGAGGGGGTTCAAGAGGAGTTCAGGAATGTGGGTGCCTGGTGCACGGTGATTGGGAGGACATACCAGGCATAGGGGGTGGCATGAAAGAAGTCCAGAGATAGAAGTGAGGGAAGGATTTAAAGGGAGCAGTGAGGCTGGTATTGTTTGAATGAAGGGTGTGAGGTCAGATAGGACAAGAGAAGAAATGTAGGGGAACTAAGCCTTTTTACTAATTGAAATGACATTTTCTATACAAAGTGTCATTAATTAGTGAGCACAACAGAGAAGAAACAGTGACAACTAATTCTAAGGAGGCAAAGTGGACTGAATTAAGCTTCTGGAATGTTAACGGATGCCAGGTGCCTGCTCACCTGTGTTCTATGTGAAATCAGAGATGGATGAGACATCCTTGTCCATCCCCTCTCTGCTGGGACAGGTTTGTGCCCTCCAGACTATAGATGGTTCTCTCTGCACTAGGATGACAGAAGAAAATTAGGAGTGTGTGTATCTGAGAGAGAGAGAGAGAGAAAAGGGGGAATCATCAGAGGGAGCAGTCTTAAATACTATAGTTTTTCACAACTTCTTAGCTGAAAAACAAATTTACTGATTTGTGCTAGCTATTGGAACTGGAAATAAAATATTCAGGCTAGCTTTTGTTATACTCTGGCTAGGATCAAATCCAGAACTGCCCCAGTTGCTTTGTATAAAGGAGGTTGGTGATGGTGGTGATCTTCATATTAGAAAACCTGAAATGCCTGCAGACAGCCTGCATTAACCACGGACTTCCGGAGCAGGCTGGCAGAGCTATAGGAAAACATTGTATCTTTGCTCTGCCCAGCTTTACTCTGCCAGTCTAGCACTGGCTTTGGCAGTGGAAGGAGTCACGTTGAGCAGGTACAGTAGTACACAGGTTAGCCAGGCTTAACCTCAGTTCTTCCATGGTTCAATTGCAGAGTCCTGTGAAATGATAAAGTGAACCCAGTTAGGGAGGGAGGAAACCTGGTTATGAAATCACTTCTCTGTAGACAAAGAATATTTGGTGGTGCAGCAGTGAGGGTGGGAGCTCAAATAAAATGGGCAAGGCTTGAAGCAGGCTGGCAAGTCCAGCCCACATTTCTGAGGTAGATCTGAGTTGGAGGTTGGCCAGTGGGATAATGCAGCAGAGTCTGGAGCAGTATTATTGAACCTGCTCAGTATGGTGTCTCTCCAGTGCCAAATGCACATGCAAGGCACAAGGATACTTGCACTGGAAATGGGTTTTGTTTGCATTTCAGGCTAGAAATAGATCTCATGAGTTTATTTTGCTTTGTCCTTGGATTTGGCAATATTGTCTCTTGCCAAGCAAGGGGCATCATTTCAGAGCTGCTGCTTTGCTTCTCTGGACCCATCCATGATATAACTCTGTTGGGCTGATGCAATCACACAGCCCCATTTCATTTGGCTTTCCACTCTGCTTCTGTGATCTAGTATTAATGCCACTTCTTGCCACCCACTAAAGAAGGAACAGCAATACAAAAGTACAAGTTGTGCCTATGCTGAAAACGAATGGAATTCCCTCACTGGTTGGTGAGAGGACTGGACCCACATGAGATATCCTTAAGCCTTAGGAGTGGGGTTATATGACATATGGCTGTGTAAAATGTTTGAAATGAAATTAAAAAGCCTTGAAATCTGCAGATTTTGCATTTTGAATTTGCTTTAAATGATCTGCATTTTTACAGGTTTGATTTAAAAGCAGGACCAGGTTTTAATATAAATGGGGGCCCATTTTCACATGAGAATTGTTGTTTTCAAGGAAAAGCCTCAACATTTTAGAAATGTAGGTTTTAAAAAATGTGGGGTGGATCAGGTTTTATTCATGGAAACCTGCAAAAATAGAATTTTCACATGTTTTGATGAAGAACTCTCTATTTTATGGAATTTTGTGGGAACAGTTAATATTTGCAGATGTGAAACTTCCTGAAATAAAGTAGTGAAATGAAAAAAATTCATGAAAAAAATTCCTGAAACATTTTTCACAATTTCCTACATCTGTAATATAAACAGACTGACTTATATCCAGAAAACAATCATCTGCTCTCAGTAATTTTTTTTTTTTATATAACAGACTGTGGAGATGAGGTGGCTTTGATTTTAGCCAAGTATAAAAACAGCAAAAGTACCTGCAATGTATTAAATATCAGATAATATAGAAATGAAAGAGAATTACAAACAGATCCCATTTCTTCATACACAGATATGCACTCATTACATACACATACTCACAAAAGCCCCAATCTTGCAGTCACAATTCTCTATGTGCTTAACTGTAAACAAGTAATCCCACCGAAGTCAATGGGACTACTTGCATGCTTAAAGTTAAGCACATGCATATGTGAGCCAAATCCTGCAAACCCTTCCCAAGCGAATAGTCTTTATTCATGGGAATAGTCCATGGAACTACTTACGTGAGTAAGGACTACTCATGTGCAGAACCAGTTCAGACAATGCTGCCAAACTTGCAACTCCAGGGGGATCCTGTGGGCTTGGAGGTACCAGTCTATAGGGACATGTTGAGATGTTGTGCCATTTACTGCTCATGCTCCAAAACTATGTGGTGTGGATTATAAACAGCTTCATGCTGGCTGAGATCTCTCTGATGATATCTAGATCCTCTTGGGCTTTGTCATTTATCCTAGCCTGGTTGGGACATATTGAAGATTATTCCCATCCTCCAGTGTTGGGCAGGTGTAGTGGACACCGTGCCACTAGAAACAGTAAATTTGTTTTACATTGGCTACTGAAATTAGGTGGCAACTTTTAATTATTACTGACTGATTTGGGCCAGACATAAACACAGTGAAACTGTGTCCTGGAGGTGTAAGTGCATTATCAGACCCTGGGCCCAGCTAGTCCTCATCTTCCCATTTGGGCTCAGTTCTAATGTCTAGTCTTCTCTTTCTGACACAATACTAAAATATGTCATTTCATTTCAGATCTTTTTTCTGTGACCTCCTCCTTCTCTCTATCCTTATAAGTACATAACCCTCCTCCAGAACATTAAAAATGAAGCTGCTAAATCACCTTCTTTGCCTGTTGTTTGGGATCATGTCACACCTTCTTTGACTCCCTTCACTGGCTTCTCTTTCCCAACTATTGCAAATTCAAGGTTCTTGATCTCACTGTCAAGGCCCTTCACAGTTCTGCCTCTCCCTATTGTGTGGAGTAGCTGTAGCTCTTATGTAGGGGTGTGGGAAGGTGGCCAGAGAGTTCAAAGAACAACACAACTATTTATCAACTCCTTGTATCATGTCTTGTTGCCAGCCTGTTCCCTCCCCTTGGCCACTCACTTGTGCACTTCCTCCACAACTGTTTCTGTGACTTCTTCCATGCTGCCCCTGACACACAGAATGCCTTCCCTGAACAGATCCAAAAAGCCACGTTACCCTTTCCTCTGTCAAATCCCTTCTTCTTCTGCTTAGAAGAATTTCTCCAACTAGTAATTGGGATTCTAAGGGGGAACTGGGTATCTGAGTACTCTGGTAAACATGGTACATATGTTGCTGGTTGCATTCCTCAGCTTGGCCCTTTGGACGTTGCTTGTCACAGTGTTGACAATTCTTGTAGTTTCAGCTGGGGATGTTCTCCCCATAAGGCAAGAGGGTACAGCCCTCTTGTGAATGTCGGCTCTGCCTGAGGGAGAGTAACTGATTGTGGGGGGAGGAACTGAGGGGGAGGCATTTGATTGGCTGCTTTCTCCACTGCCCCACATCTGGGAGAAGAGCAGCTAATCAGAGCTGCTGCAGGAAGCAAGCAGAGCTCTCCTCTCCCTGACTTGGGAGCTGACACCACGCTCACAGGGTGTGGCGGGAGGAGGGAGTAGAAAGAGCCCAGTAATTGAGGGCGCTCCGCTCCCTCCACCCTTCCCTCCTGTGAGCAACTGGGATGGCTCTTCCGCTCATCCTCTTCCCCTCTCCCTCCCAGCAGCTCTGGCCCAGGAAGGGGATGAGGGGGATGAAAAGCCCCTGGAGCTGCCCCCTCCAGCTGGGAAGGGGGAGAAGAGGACCCTGCTGCAGCCCTCCCACTCTGAGGGGGGGTGAAGAGCCCCAACAGGAGCAGAGGTGAGGCTAGAGGACTGAACTGATGTGCGGCAGAATTAATTGCTGGGTAGTTGTGCAATGAGAACTCCTGCAGCGGGAGCCAAAACCATCTTAGTACATTTGGAAACATTGGCAACACCATTACACGTGCACACATGGACAGCGGGCGTTCAAAATAAAAAGACCAAAAACACAATACAGTTTTTTTTATCTCAGGATTTTGGGGCCAATCTCATAATTTCTGGGCCTGATTTATGATTTTTTTGAACCTTTGGGGTGGGCATTGCTGGATATCTTCCTGGGCTACAGCCATAAGTTGGAGTTAGGGGTGTGATTCCCAGCTCCCGTGAATGTATTGGTGCTAATTCCGATCAAGCTTGTGTGACAAAATAGTAAGGTAGCCATGGTAGCACAAGCAGTGGCGGCAGTGGAACAGGCTCGCTGCATCGAGTACAAACCCTCCTGAACCCTGTGTGTACGTACTCGGGGTACCTAGCCCATGCCACCACTGCCTGTGCTACTGTGGCTACACTACTATTTTTAGCTCGATGAGAGCTAGTGCAAATATATATATATAATGTGAGCTGGCAATCACACCCCTAACTCATAGTGTAAACATACTCTTAGATGATAAGCTCTTCAAGGCAAGGTCCATGTCTTCCTTTGTGTGTGAACAATACATAGCACAATGTGGGTGCTCCTGTAAAGCAAATAAGTGAATATTAATGACAATAGACAGACAAGAGAATGAATTCACACAGCTTTGGTCTCTTGCTGCAGGAAATTATAGTAATGTTCAGCTTCTTCATAATGGCACAAGACAAAGAAAGGAGGTACCAATGGGGTGAAGAAAATAAAACACTTGTTCCCTTTGTCACTAATGTAAGAGACTGAGCTGTGGGGCTGAGAGCCACCAGGAATTCTTAAGTTCTGATCCCTGCTTGGTTACTAAGTCATTGTGTGACTTTGGGCTTCAGTTTCTCTGAGTCTACTTTCTACTTCATGGAGGTGGTGTGAAGATGGATTGATTAGTTATTGTACAGCTATTTTTAAAGTGCTAATAAAGAATAAAGTGAAAGGTAGGTAGACAGGTGTGTGTTTTGTGGGAATTTGTGAAGGAGGAGATGGTGTGTGAGACTTTCCCTGAGTAACTGTTGCAAATATTGGCCAGATGTTTCAAAAGGCAGAATAAAAAAACTGGTTTGGTCAGTGGGAACAGAGCACACAATCATTTTTAACTGGCATGACCTGCTCTTATGCGGCAGGTCACTTTATGTCACTCTGACCTGGACTGTGGGAGGGAGGGAGAGGAGAAGAGTCTTTCTTCCTTACCTCCACCATATGCTCCATTGCAACCATTCCCTGCTGGAGGAGACAGATTTATTTTCTTGAAACAATCAAATTTACTAATACCCTGCACACCTTTTTCTGAGGGAAGAAATCACTGTAAGATTATGTACTGAATACTCTAAATAGCACAGGGGGATTCAGCAAATAACTGCCTGTAAACATATCATATTTCTATTTCAGATGGATCCACCCAAGATACTCCAGAAGTTGGGGTGTCCCAGAATGCAGCATGCTGTGATATCAGACATATCCCAAATTTCTCTGGGGGCATGCAGTACATTTTAAAGAGTCCAGGTAAGGGGAATATTTTTTTTAAATAATATTGGATTGTATTTAATGAATTACACAAACCAAATCCTCTTTACTTTTCAGTTCTCAAAGTCGAAAGTCCCATACCTGTTTGTATGGAAGAGACCTCTTTATGGACCCTAAGTTTTATTCAACCCTAGAATCTTGTCCTCACTTTTAAAAAAGTGAGAGTTTTTAATGTTTGAAGGGCTGATTACCATGCAGGGCACTCCCATATTGAGTTACAGAGATATGAAGTAGGGAAATAAGAAGGTACATGCATGCCCAAATTATCACTCATTACAGACTCAAGTTTACTTGTGTTCTACACTGTACTGCATGTAGCTAAAGTTCTGTTTTCTGTGTATGGCATTTTTAAATGTAAGAAAGCTGTTCTGCAGTTGGGTTTGGTCTAGGTACTGCTGTGGATCCCCTCACCTTAGTAACTGAAGGCCTCACAAACACTGAAACCCCTAACCTGCCAGTGTGGTAGAGAAGTACTATTATCGCTGTTTTCGGTTGGGGAACCGAGGGACAGAGCAAGCGTGTGACTTGTCCATGGTCACAAAGTGTGTCTGTGGCAGAGCCAGGAATTACATCCAGATTCCCTAAGTCCCAGTACAGTCAGTTCTATCGCCAAAGATCATCATCCACTCTGTCAGAGATGGAGAACAGAGATTTCTCTCTCAGGGAGATTTAATATTTGTACATTTGTGCGGTTTTTTTCTTTAATCTAAAATGAAATACTAATGGTGGAAAGTGCATAGTTTTTTTATGTCTGGGCACAAAACGCACACATTTCAGCGCTGATCCTCAGCTGATATGAATTGTCGTAGCTCCATTGAAATCATATGGCGCTATGACAGTTTACACCAGCTAAGGATCTGCATCCTAGGATCTTTTATGTTGTTTGCATAAATAATTCACCTTGGGTCTACAGAATGACAAAACTGATGTTATAGGAAATCTTATTCATGTTAAGAATGAATCCTATGTCATCTTTAGCTTCTGGGTATATTTTTTCCTTGTGTTTTTGTATTGGCTCTGACTTACATTTGGTTCCTACTGTACCTTAGTCCTACCTTTCTTCTCCTCCATGTTTTTACCTGTAGATAATCTTGTGTTAAGTCTTGTGGAACTTAGGAGATCTGGGTTTAATTCCTGGCTCTGCCCCAGACTTCCTTTATGCCCTTGAGACAGTAACTCATGCTCCCTGGGCCAAATCATGGTTCCGTTGAAGTCAATGGCAATTTTGTGTGCATACCAAGATTCGGCCCTCTGTGCCTAACGTTTCTCTATTTGTAATATGGGGATAATGACACTTCCATTACCTCATATGGGTGCTGTGAGGTAAATTAATTGCTATCTGTGAGGCTCCAATACTACAGTGGCAGGAACCATTGAAAAAACCTATAAATAATTTTATATTATATACCATTTTTAAAAAAATCTCACCTTTACTTGTGTCACATCTTGGGCACTTGAAACAATACTACATCATAATAATTGTTTATAATTTGGGACTTGGAAGGCTGTGTTTGTGTAATCACAAGAAGTCAGCATGAAGCCCCTATGCAGGGAAGGGATGGTGCCCTGAAGCATGTTATTTCTTTTGCTGTATTTTTCTATCCCTGTTCACTCCACTGCAAAAATTCTCTTAACCTTCCTGCCACTGATCAGCTCACATGCAAGTGATTTAATTAAAAAGGCTTTTATCTATTATGCCAAAAACAAGGAATTAACAATATCCATTAAAATTACTGTTATTGTTCACATCAAATAGATTTCAGCATCAGACAAAAAATATATGGAGCCAGCAGAACATGGCGTATAAAATTAACAACAACAAAAATTTCAAAATGCTTTTAATCTCACAATGTAATTATTTTACCTGCCAGTCAAACTGTCTCTTAAGCCTCCCTTCTATTGAACCTAAAGAATTAAATTCAATTAAAATGCAGTGAATTCAAGCTGTGGAAATGATAGTTAACCCACAAAGGTCTATTGTTGTTGTTGTTATTATTTTATGTACAGCTTATTTTATGTATTGGAGTAGCAAACAAAGCCCCTAATCAAAATCGGGACTCCATGGTGCTGGGTGCTGTACACACATTGGTGTTAGCAGTGATGGAAAATTTCCCTACAGTAGGCAAAGGCTCCTGCACATATAGCAGTACTTAGATATGGATGCAAAAATCTGCCTGCAAGGTGTATATTATTTCCCCCATTTTACAGATGGGGAAACTGAGACACAAAGAGGCTGAATGACTTGGCAGAGACAATACAGGGAGTAAAGATCAAGGCTGGGATTAGAACTCAGGTCTCCTGGTCCTTATTGTAACTATACTGTGCTGCATCTCTTATAGCTAATAAATGTATTCTGTAATCATTTGTTCTCATCCATTTTACCCTCCTTCACTGCATCAACATGAAGACTTCCAAATCCACTTAAACAAAATATGCAGCTAATCGTGCCTCCTTGCACATGAAACTCTATTGTTCAGAGACTGAAACCAAACTTAGAGTCATCCTATGAATATGATCCTATATGTTTTTTTTTAAATTAAGTAGTAAAATATATATTGTACACCTAAAGGCTTTCTGATGTGCAGCATCTGGCTGGTCAGCCCACTGCAGAAGCCTGTGCATTCATAGTAAAGCCAGCATTCCTGCACAATGCAAGAAAACAGACGGTGCCTATTGACAGCAATTACAGCAAATGTTTTCTATCAGCCTCTGCATGCCCATTCTTTCTGAACAGATGGCATAAGCTTCACATTATTTCTCAGTGATGCCTTTTTAAAAATTCAGTTTATCCTTGGTGCCTCATTCACTTTTGCCAAAGAGGTTTTTAATTTTTCATTTCTCACAATGGGATATGGAATAGTGTTGAAAGGTATTGTGGCTGGCATAGTTTCCAGGCTTTGTGATGCTGGGTAAAGTACTTCAGCTCTTTCTCACTGCTTCATCTTGTTTTGAAATTATATCGACTTATTAAAAAACAGGAAAAGAAAACTCTCAACCCATCTAAATCTGTATGCTTCATTTTATGATGCAAAAAGGTTAGGTACCAAGAAGACACCTGGTTGGATTAGAAATGCTGAGCTCTAGCATGGATAGATGTTTTTTTAATGCCCAAACCTGCATTTTGAGCTCCGATGCTCATGTGTCTATCTAAAAATGAAACAAAAGTACACACAGTTTTGTTTTAATTGCTCATTCTCAAGGTTGGTAGATGATGACAAGCATGCACACTTGTTTTATAATCCAACTGAAGGTTTGAACTCCTAACCATTTCATCACCATACTCCACAAGCTTAATTTTCTTATATTTGCAATAGGGTTTCAGATTCTATCTATCTGTTATCTGTCAGAGCTGACTTATGACCTTGAAGAGCTAGACAAGAACTGATTCTACTCCATTAGGGGCTGAAGCTCTGGCCATATGTTCCTACTGATAATTGTTATTCCCTGTTGTGCAGTGAGTGTATTGAGCACTGCACAGAACACAGTGTATACAAGGTTCCACTGTGATCTTGAAATGGGATCTTCTATTTCACCCTTACACCTCTGCAGAGGCCTGCATTTATAAGGTCTGCACTAGTGGTATACACTGCACCATCAGGCCCTTAGGTTGTAAACTCCTTTGGGCAGGGACCTTGTTCTGTCCCACACCATAATTCCTTTGGAATATAGAGGTAAAAGAAAATATTTCAAAGACCTTAACTTTCAGGGGTGGGATTCCCTTTAACCATTCCCTGAGAGGCATCGAAGACAGACCATCAACTGGACTCAGATGCTCAGGTGATGAGATTTAAATCCAGACTCAGTGAACTCAGCTGTTGCCTCTGTTTAAGTTGAAGTAACTGCTTTTGAAGCTAAGCTAATTTAAAGTTAGCGGTATTCATGAAGATCAGTGGCTTGACCAGAGCCACAGAATGAGCCAGTCACGCAGCCCAACTTAGGGAACCCAGCAATGTTCCTGGTTTCTGGTTTTTGCTCTAGCCACTGGAAAAATGGTCTCCTTTAAAAAAAAACACTTTGTCCTCGTTTTTATTCCTGCTTGTGTGTTACTTTCATATAAGGACTTTTTACCCTCAACAAACAAAACACTTGCCCCGTCTTTGATAGGAGATGTGTGTGCACACTGCTGCAGGGATCCCATCTGGGTCTAGCACACCTGTGAAGTCTCATAGACTCAAAGACTTTAAGGGCAGAAGGGGACCGTCGTGATCATCTAATCTGACCTCCTGCACATCACAGGCCAGAGAGCCTCACCCACCCACTCCTGTTACAGACTCATAACCTCTGGCTGAGATACTGAAGATCTCAAGTCCTTCCCTTGAGGAATTCTTTTGGCATCAGTGGAGCAGGGCAGCTTAAACTCATCCTTCATGTCACTCTACTGAACTCACCGGAATTATACCAGGGATTAATTTGGCCCAATATGTATTGATTCCCTAAGAAAGGATGAAATGGGATGGAACAGTTCATAGATGTTTGAATAACATAAACATGATGGAGGGGAATTATTTAGGATTGGATATGGGATGTAACTAGTATCAATGGGATAAAATTAGGAAAGAAAGCATCTAGACTGAAAACCTTCCTAACAGTGAGATCTGTGGACTCATTTCCCCAAGCGAAGTGATAGAAGATCCATCTCATGGAACTTTTACTAGTCTAGACAAACCACAAGACAAACCTGTAGGGAACAGTCCTGTATTGGCATGGAGATGGACTGAATGATCTACTAGGTCTTTGCTTGTGCAGGCAAACTTCTGTGAGTCAGACATTGCAACACCAAGTGACACACTTGTAGCTAAAAACATGTTATTTGCATATACTTGTGTCTTGCATGACATTGGTTCAACATTATTTATTTAAATTTTCCAGCAATTAAAAAACCTGCAGGTCACTCACTTTGTCCTCATCCTTTACTGTTGTCATGGAGAGAAGTTCAAGTCACTATCTAGCATTTTAGATTCTCTGACGGGTACATGTAGGCAGCCCACTGTGAAGGGCATAGGACAAAGGGAAATGGATTTTATGAAGCAATGGTTAATTTGATTGTTCCTACAGGTGAACTGAAATGTTTTTTAGAATAAATAAATAACACTGTTCAATCAAGATCTCCAATCATGAAGATAATCACTGTGCAAAATTCACATGAAATATCTGAACATCAGTTCCTCTTTTTTACTGATCTGCTGAGACCTGAGTTCAAGGTTCTGTGTTTCCCTGACTACAATTTTTGCTCTCCTGGATACCTAAAGTTCAGAAAAGAGAGAGGGAGCAACAATGCTTGCACAGCATTTGTTGTGAGTGCTCTCAGCAACTGCTGCATGAAGAAAGACAAGGGACTCTGAACTCAGGTCTTAACAGGAAAGAAGTGTTTCAGTTCACCTGCAAGGTAAATAGTTACCTTCCACTGCGAGGCCGCCCCTTATTTCTCATGAGTGACTAATCAGCTTGCCAGTTCAGGCTACTCAAGTTAATGAAAAAAGTGATAATGTATAATACAGCAACAGTTCCTGCTTTTGTACTTATTAATATACATGGTGGAGTCAACTAATGCACACCTGTCATTGTGGTTTGGTATGACCTGTGAAAACCTGCTGCTGTATCATTGCTTCTCAGAAGTAGCACCCACAGTGAAGTCTTGCTATTTCTTGTTGGTGGCTGACAGGAACACATGTGATTTTAGCACTGGCAAAACATTCTATATTGCTCAGAATAGCTTGGGATGAGATAGTCTGAGACAGCTGTAACTTACCCATGGCCTAATTTATCTCTCTACTTTATGGCCCCCATCACTGTAATATTTGAGCACCTCATAAATATGAATGATTTACTCCCCCAACACCATGTGACGTAGATCAGTGTTATCATCCTCATTTTAGTGATGGTGAACTAAGGCAGAATTCAATGCAGTGGACCAGCACAGGCTGGACTTCAGTGATGCATAGGCTGTGAGCTTTCCCTCTGCACAGGGGTCAGTTTCATCTACCCAGAGGTAGATTCTCTTGTCTTGCTCAAGATCACACAGGAAATCTGTGACAGAGACAGGAGCTGAACCCAGCTCTCCAGATCCCAGCCTTGACCACAAGACCACCTTAGAAGAAATCAGATGTTTAAACCCATACCACACTTGACCTTAGCCAAAAGGCCAAGAATAAATGATTATATACAAGATATTGTAAATTATATACAATCACATATAGTAGACATAGCTGTCAAATTTAAGTAGCTCCTTAAGAGACATTTTTGCAGATGTGAGAGTGTGAAGTGGGCAACAAGAAAAGGAGTACTTGTGGCACGTTAGAGACTAACAAATTTATTTGAGCATAAGCTTTCGTGAGCTACAGCTCACTTATTGGATGCATTCAGTGGAAAATACAGTGGGGAGATTTATATACATAGAGAACATGAAACAATAGGTATTACCATACCCACTGTAATGAGAGTGATCAGGCAAGGTAAGCTATTACCAGCAGGAGAGCGGGGGGAAAAAAACCTTTTGCAGTGATATCAAGGTGGGGCCATTTCCAGGAGTTGACAAGAACATCTGAGGAACAAGGGGCGGGGGGAAATAAACATGGGGAAATAGTTTTACTTTGTGTAATGACCCATCCACTCCCAGTCTCTATTCAAGTCTAAGTTAATTGTATCCAGTTTGCAAATTAATTCCAATTCAGCAGTCTCTTGTTAGAGTCTGTTTTTGAAGTTTTTGTTGTTGAAGAATTGCCACTTTTAGGTCTGTAGTTGAGTGACCAAAGAGATGGAAGTGTTCTCCGACTGGTTTTTGAATGTTATAATTCTTGACGTCCATTTATTCTTTTACGTAGAGACTGTCCAGTTTGACCAATGTACATGGCAGAGGGGCATTGCTGGCACATATCACATTGTTAGATGTGCAGGTGAATGAGCCTCTGATAGTGTGGGTGATGTGATTAGGCCTTATGATAGTGTCCCCTGAATAGATATGTGGACACAGTTGGCAACGGGCTTTGTTGCAAGGATAGGTTCCTGGGTTAGTGGTTCTGTTGTGTGGTGTGTGGTTGCTGGTGAGTATTTGCTTCTGGTTGGGGGACTGGTTGTAAGCAAGGACTGGCCTATCTCCCAAGATCTGTGAGAGTGATGGGTCATCCTTCAGGATAGGTTGTAGATCCTTGATATGCGTTGGAGAGGTTTTAGTTGGGGGCTGAAGGTGATGGCTAGAGGCGTTCTGTTATTTTCTTTGTTAGGCCTCTCCTGTAGTAGGTAACTTCTGGGTTCTCTTCTGGCTCTGTCAATCTGTTTCTTCACTTCAGCAGGTGGGTATTGTAGTTGTAAGAATGCTTGAAGTGGGCAAGCTTCTTTTGATTTGGTCCATCTTTCTCCTGCATCTGATAATAATAAATTAATGCTAATACTTACATCCCAGCATCTTAAGGTGCTTTCATGTACTTCTGGTGTAAGTTAGTATTATCACTATCTCTATTGTATGGGTGGGGAAACTGAGGCACATAGAAGTTGGGTAAAGTCAGCCAGCAGATCAGTAGCAGAGCTGGGAATGGAACCCAGCATCCTGATTTCTGTCCTGCATATTCGGTATAAGAACATCTCCTCTCCCCTCCTTTTATCCCTGCAGTGTTTTCTTTGCAACCTTTTCCTCTCTCAGTCATAATCTTTCTCCCATCTATTACTGATTCACCCTTATCTCTTTCTTTGCCTCCTGGACTTTTCGCTGCTCCCTTCCCACAATGGCCCAATCTCACCCTCCTCATTTCTCTCCTTCAGTCTTTTCTCTCTAAATTTCTCTGTAATTCCTCTGCTTCTGTCATCTTCCCTCACACCACAGAGAGAAAAGAGCTGCTGCTCTGAGCCAGGAAGTAGCAGTACTGGCCACCTGTTCCACTCCAAGTCCTGCCCTGAGAGTTACAGTAGGGAAGAGGGAATCAGCAGGCAAAAAAGTGTAAAGGGGTATGTGGAGAGAGAGGAAGAATCCTTGGCTATCTGCTCAGAAGCCCCAGGAGTAGTCTCTCATAGTGAGGAGGAACTGAAGTGGAAATCTTGCTCACTGCCTCCAGCCCTGACATGTCAGCTAGTATGACTGAAGTGACTGAAGTGCAGCAACAAGAGCAAATGTGTGACTTTCACTCCAAATGAGTGACATTTAGAGATATGCATGGCCCTTTACAGGCAAATAAGAAGACAACTCCTTGCCCAAAAGAACATAATTAAAGCCTCCATGAGTGACCACAGTTGAATGGGAGTAGGTCAAAGCACACAAGCAGGTTCCACACAGCCAGTTAGTGCATGACATGTTAGTAAGTTTTTCCTACAGTGCACTAACTGTCAGAGTGGTTAAGCACTGGAACAAATTGCTCAGGAGATTGTGGAATCTCCATCATTGGAGGTTTTTAAGAACAGGTTAGACAAACATCTGTCAGGAATGGTCTAGTTATTATGTAGTCCTGCCTTGAGTGCAGGGGACTGGAGGTCCCTTCCAGTTCTACACTTCTATGATTCTATGATTTACACTGCAGCTTGCCACGCACTAACTTGTCTTCTAGACAAGCCCTTAGTCTCTTTTGTAACAGGCTTCAGCAACTTGGAAACAAAATGCTACTATTTCTGTAGACAAGCAATGTTCTTAGAAATTTAAAGGTGCACTCCATAGAAAATGAACACATCCCAATGTCATAGCTACATGCACCACAACTAACATCTAAAATTGAGCTGCTGAAGTCAATGGGAATTCTTGCCATTTACTTGAGCATGATGAGCCCAGATGAATTAAAGGGATCAGTACTGAAGGATAAAGAGTTGAATGAAAAGGAAAAAAGATGCAAGCATAGGGCCTCATTTACAACCCTTACTCATACAGGTAGCTCCATTGACTTTGTTATAGTTACGTACTTGCTTAAGAACTATTTGTCTGAGTCAAGGGTGCAGGACTGGGTCCTTACACTTTTCCAAACATTAATGCTTTTAGGGCTAGGTCCTGCTCCATTTAAGTAAAGAGCAAAACTCCCGTTAACTTCAAGGGACCTTTTAATTTCTTCAAGGTCTCTTTAATTAGGATGAATTATTTAGTGTTTTTACAGTGCTTTCAAGATGTACAGAGATACAAGTGTGAAATTTTATTTATTATTATTATTTTATTATTATTTGCTGTTACTATTAAACTCATTATTGTTTTATTGTTTTATGTGTCTCATAAAGCTGGATATGATATAACATTGAGCACTTTAGTACTTGAACAAAGCAAAAAGGAAGAAGATGATGATGATAATTTATTATTTACTGAGCACCAACTTTGGGATCATTGCTAAAGATAGGACCCACTCTTGCCCACACTGACTCCCATTAGTAAATGTACTCCTGTCAACCCTGGCCACCTGTATTTGCAGGATTGGGCCCATAGAGACAGCTGTGAGACCTGATTCATCATTGCTCTGCATCTTGTACAGACACTATACAGTATCAGTGCACAGTGAGTATAAGGTATTTCCAAACTAGAGTGATAGCAGTTTATACCCATTTTGTGCTGGTGGGAATGACTGCACTAGATGCAGGATAGTGATTAATCAAGCCCGTAGTCTTGCCAGGCCCTTATTAGCTTCTCTCTTGATAATTACAGGAGGAACTTTGTGTGACCAGGGCTATAAGTTACACAGTAACAGGGCTGCCTCTACAGCAGTACACTGTAGTTCTTGGGGCAAGGGAGGGAGTTTTTGTTTGTTTTTAATAAGGGAAGCACAGCTACAGATTGCATATGGCCTTTTTTTTTTTAATTTCTTAAATGAACTCAGTGTTAATTCACATACTAACCTTGTACATAGAAGGGACAAGGGTTCTTCTTTTTACCTGTAATGAGACTGCATAAACCAAATCCCATAAAACCTTGGGTTTGTGGTATCTTGGGTACTGGGAAATAATGGCTTGCTGCCTAGTTAGCTCACAGTAAGTAGCACAAGATATTCCATAATTAAATCTTACAACTAGAGTGGCACTAATTTGTGTTGTTGCTGTATTATTATTATTATTACTACTGTAACTAATACTTTGTTCTTAATTAGTGTCTTCCACCTGTAGATGTTAAAAAAGCACTTTACAAACCTTAATTAATTAAGCATCACAAGACCTCAGTGAGATACAATACAGGTTAATAGTATTATAGATGGGGAAGCTGAGGCACAAAGAGTTCAAGTGACTTGCCTGAGGTCACAGTGAATCAGTGGCAAAACTTGGAAAAAAATGCCAGGAGACCTGACCCTCAGCCTCCTCCTCCAGTCATTAGAACACACTTCTTCCCTTCCCTCTGATGACCTCCCTTATGAGGAGAAGGAAATGATACTCATCTTGCTGAGCTGCTGCTTGTTTCTTTTGAGGAAGTTCATAAATCGAGCTGGACAGAGAGATTTCAAATGAATGTGTTGTTCAGACCTTACTAGCAGAAAATCAAAATAAATAGTCTCAGACCCCTGCTCATTGCAGTTATTGATAGGACCTGCCAAACTGAAGGTCTAAACAAGCTGCTTTCATTGTCTATAATGACTTTACCTTTCCCAAAAGGAAGCTATCTGCTTGGATAGTCTTCGTCTCGTAAGGTCAGGAAGGTGCCATGACAAGCCCCTTTACAGAGATTCATGCAACTTTAAACTACTGAGCATAAAATAAAAAAACAAACCA
The DNA here is from genome assembly GCF_009764565.3 of Dermochelys coriacea. Lineage (NCBI taxonomy): Eukaryota > Metazoa > Chordata > Testudines > Dermochelyidae > Dermochelys > Dermochelys coriacea. Next base: position 90,037,057 of record NC_050073.1, on the reverse strand, counting down.
CTAAACCCTGAACCTATTGTTCTAAATTTCACTGCAACACAAAATTTTCCAACGCATTTTTCATGGTTAGTTAGTTAACCTGTCTTTTTCTCTGTCCCTTGCTTTATTCTTTCCTTTCCTTCCCTCAGCCCCAATCCCACACAGATCCTAAAACTCTTCCTCAGTTTTCCTTAATCTTGACAGAAGACGGATTACTTGATGATTACCTGTTCTGTTCATTCCTTCGAGGGCATTGGCCACTGTCAGAAGACAGGATACTGGGCTAGATTGACCTTTGGTCTGACCCAGTATGGCCGTTCTTATGTTTACTCCGCCAAAGCACCTGATGGAGTCAGGTGAGTAAGGTCCCAGGGCCTGGCCTGCCATTTTACTCTGTATCTGGAGCAGTATGCTTCTTTGGGCTGGTAAGGATAGCAGACATGATTTTCTGGCTAAGGCACTGGATTAGGACTCTGGAGATTGGTGTTCAATTTTTAGCTCCTGTGTGACTGTGGTAAAATGGTGATAGCACTTTCTTCCTCCCATTCTGTATGTGTCTTTTCTATATTGATTGTAAGATCAGGGGCTGTCTCTTACTATATGTACAGTGCATAGCACAATGACCCCAATCTCTGCTGGGTCATTTAGGCAATGCTATAATGCATATACTATAATAGAGATGGGTCTGAATCAAATCCCCAGGCTGAACAGCCCAAAAACTTCAGGGATTTTCAAAAATCGAGACCAGATCTTTATCTCAATGTTTTAAATCTCCCCAATCTTTATGATGAATTGAACAAAAACCCTGATCTCAGCATCCCAAACTTTGATCCAGTAGGACATTTTGCAGTATGCTTCTATAACTGACTCATAGTAGGAACATTTCAGTGGAACAAAAATAAAATAATTAATAGAAATGGGAGGCTATCTAAAGGCTTAAGCTTCAACACCTCCAATTTCCAAGGCTTTGATTCAGACCCATGGATGAGTGAGTTTGTGTATGTAGTTTCCAACCTCTTGCTCCGTGGGGACTGGAGGCAGCAGCTGCTCTGGAGAAGTGATTCACCAGTGGGAGAAGGCAGGTTGCGATACCACAGCTGGACGGGAGTAGCTTTAAGTTGCCTTCCTGATGTAGGAGGACTCCATAGGACCTCGGCTTGTGGAGGCTGCCTGGGAAACATGCTGAATCAGCATGTCTCCCAGGAGCCCTTGCCCCATTCCCTTCCAAGGAAAGCCAGCCTTTCTAGGCTTCACTGGCTGACTCCAAGCACCCATAAGCAGGGACTGTGGTCGGTTGGCACTGCTGTCTGCTTTCATCCTGCTGGATGTTTTGTCACCGGGGCCCTTCAGCCTGGGTTGCCAGTGAGGCCAATCGCAATGTTTATCTGAACTAGCTCAGCTTCTTGGTTTGAGAAAAGAGGGCTGGAGATCTCCAGGGAACAGGATTTGCTGGAACTCCCTGCTTCTGGCTGAACCAGAAATACAATAAAAAGAGCCTTTCTTGTGGCACTTCAGCATTTCTGCAAATTACACAGGGTGGAGCTTAAAAATGATTCAGGATGGGGGCGGGGGGGAATCAAAAGCTTGGGTCACGCACAACTACCAGTATCTGAATTTACAAATAGGAACACCTGAGTAGACATACCGGGACACACACCCTTTTAACTCCATTGAAATACACTGGATTAGGAGAGCTTTCAGAAGGGAAGCTCTGAGGGGGAAAAAGGCCAATATTTTTGGGGGGAAATGAGGACACCCTCTTCTAAGTAGAGATAGTTGTGGATTAGAGTGATTGCCTAAAAGCCTGAATTGAGACAAAATAAAGTTGTATTCTAGGGTTTAGGATAGTTACATAGATTTTATTCAGTCCTTACAAGCAAAACGCTCACTGAAGCCAGTAGGAGTTTGCCTGGGAGTTAACTGGGTTAAGGACATCAGGAAGGGCAACTTAGAGATTCTGAACTCTGACAGTGTGGGAAAAGAAGTCTTATGTAGCAGCTTGAGTGCAGGATGGGTTGACATTTACTTTCCGCAGTGGTGGCATAGGGAGGTTGACAAGAGCCAATTGTATCACAGGGACAGTCATATGATCTGAAGGTCTAAGATCCCATCCAGTTCCCCTTGGAGGTTTGGGTAGCTAGAATCAGAACCTCCATGCAGGACGGGGTATCTTGTTGCCATGTCTATGAACCAAACCTGTAGTTCTTTCACCCTCTCTTGCCATGTATTCAGAAGGTTTGGCTTTGATTTCCTCTGAAGGGTTTTTCCCATTGTCCTTAATATAATTATAAAGAAACGTCTCTGTTTTTCGTAGAAGAAACTGCCTTTCCTATTGGGTTGGGCAGGGTAATTAGTATTGTTCAAACTCAGATCTGACTCACCCAGGTATGTTTTATCACCAGGATTGTTCACTCAACTTTATTTACTGCCCCCCCTCCACACACGCACATGTCAACTACCTGGCTTTGTTTTCATACAGTGAATGTAGGGCTCATGAAAGGTGCCAGATATACAGCTCTGAAGTGCACAGAACAGGTTTTGTGAAGGAAGCAACAATCCCAGCCAGTGGCGAATTAATGATTTTGCTGCCCCTAGGCCCAGAAATAATTGCCGCCCCTCAGCTCACCTTCACTCTGACTCTGGCTCCGCCTCCTCCCTTGAGCGCGCTGCCGGGTCCTGCTTCTCCCTGCTCCCTGCCAGTGCTTGTGTGCAAAACAGCTTCGCGAAGGAGGGGCGGAAGGGGAGGAACGCGGCGCGCTCAGGAGAGGAGATGGGGCTGGGGCGGGGATTTGGGGAAGGGGATCAATAGGGGCAGGGAGGGGGCGGGGAATGGGAGCAGGGAAGGGGTGGAGTTGGGGCAGGGCCAGGGGCGGAGGGCACGAACCGGCACTGGGGGAAGCTATTATAAATTTGCCGCCCCTAGGCCTAGGTCTTGTCGGCCGAGGCGTTAATACACTGCTGATCCCAGCTCCCTCACACTGCCATCTCCACTGTGTTTTAACTGTAATGGCAGGCAAATAGATTAGACAAGATGCTCCCATGCAGTGTGACACATGAGGGAACCCAATCTTTCCACCTCCGTCTGTCTAATGCCACGTTTCTTGCTCCATTGAAGTCATGTTTTTCTTAGATGTAATCTGTTTTCCTCCTCAGTTCTGTCTTCCACCCACTGGCATCCAGTCCAAGGCTTCTCTAGGAACACAGATTTTTTACATCCATAGATGTTTAAACCACTTTAGCCTTCTTTCTCGAATCATTGCCTCTGTAATCTGCACATCAGCGTTAGTTACTCTTCCCACTGGCAGTCACCAAGTATTCTCCATCATTATCTCTGATGGAATGTGTAAAGTTTCATGTTGTGGGCATTTCAGAAACATGTTGGTATTACAATTACACTGTATAACTTTTATCTTGTTTCTTGTGTGAATTTCCTTATTTTTCCAAATATTTACTAGTCTCATAAGCTCCACTTGCCTTCTGAGTTCTTGCATTCACTTCCTTATGGCATTGGCCATCAGCACTGACTGTGTTTCCAAAATAAACAAACCATTATTAACCATTCTGTCAATTCACTGTCAATCGCATACATGCCGTCATTGCTTACTCCTCTTTACAACTATCATGACTTTCATTTTCTTTTGATTTCATTTGACTTTCTGATTTTTCATCCTACTTTCATGGCCTCACATTTGACATGGGAGAGTGTCTTTTCCATGGCATTGTTATGTGTGTTCAACAGAGAAATATTATCTGCAAAGTCAAGATCTTGACATTTTCCTTTGCTTCATATAACTTGTGTATCTTCCTTTGATGTTGCTCTTTGCATCACATAATATATCACAGGTTTCAGAGTAGCAGCCATGTTAGTCTGTATTCGCAAAAAGAAAAGGAGTACTTGTGGCACCTTAGAGACTAACAAATTTATTTGAGCATAAGCTTTCATGAGCTACAGCTCACTTCATCGGATGCATTCAGTGAATGTATCCGATGAAGTAAGCTATAATATATCACGATGCAAAAAAGAAGAGGTCATGATATCAAACCAACTGGTCTTTCAGCTTTCTGTCTTTCCATAGCATTTTGAACCTTCATACAGCATCTTGTCCAATAATACTGTCTGTCTAGGCATTTGAAAATTAGTCTATCTTTTCCACACAGCAGGACAAGAACTCACAGCAAGAGATACCCAGCTCTACTGCTATGGTTTTGCTCGTGTGAGGTGTGCTTAGAGTTTCTGCAGAGTGGCCATACCAGGGGGATTTTCACACTACTGGTATGCCACACAACACTGCTTCACTGTGCTCTGGCTGCAGCAATACAGAGGGAAGTTTGGGGGCTGGGGGCTGGCCAGTAGGCCCACAAACTCTAAGGATCTTCTGGCCTTAACCCCCATGTGGGTCCCCAGCACTACTACAGCCTGGGAGCTTGAAGTATCCTTCCTGGAGAGGCAATGCAGCGAGATTGGCAGGGGGAGGTATTTGCCTAGCCTCCCTTCTGCCTTCCCTGCCCCTGTGCAAAACCTCCTTACTAAAGTTTTACACAGGTACAGGAATTTGGTCTCTTGGTATGTCCCAGTTTTTCTTTGCTACTGAGAGAAAACCTCTTAACTCCTTATCACCAATCCTCTTGCCTCAAGGATTATCAAGATACTGATTGATTATCTGTCTCCTAATTCTGGTTGGGGGAAGCAACAGATTTTCTGGGAGAAGCGATTTTTAAAAAAATGTGTTTAAAAAGGCAAAATATAGAGATTTTGGCACCAGTGAAAAGTGCTGACTTGACAGCCCCAGCACTGGACTCCTTTATTTATGCACAGAGAGTATAGTACAGGCAGCAAGAATGCAAGCTTCCAACACACAACCTTGCCTGGTTGCCTCCAGCATTGCCTGGAGGGTAATCAGCTAGGGCTGTGACGGAAGTTCAGTCTCAATGGCCCAATCAGTCCTTGGACTCTCTGAGGAGACCACTGGGGCTGATTTTATGATGCAGACACTTTGTCCAATAGGAACTTGGAAAATACATCAGAAGAGAAAAATGACCAATACTAAGGATGCCTGTGGACAGAGGGAATAAAAAGTTGTACAATATGGCAAATGAGTCCCAAAATCCTCATCCCTAGAGCCGGGCCTGCCAGGAATCAGGAGGGATTTTACAATCCAGCTCTCAAATGGATTTAAAGAGTGGTAGGTAATGAATGAATGATTATATAGAAGAGCAATGGGCTTGCCTTAGAGATGTCTGCTTGGAAGCAGCCACAATTTCACTTGGATCAAGGAAAGAAAACTGTGGACGCAGCCATGAAATGGAAATTGACTGAGGAAAGAAAAGCTGTAAAAAAAACCAAAAGAGGCAAGCACAGGTGTCACAGAATCATAGAATTCAGCGCCAGAAAGGACCACCAGATGATCTAGTCTGACCTCCTGTATATTACAGGCTACCAGCACCACCTAGCCCCTCCACTAAACCTTACAACTGAAATTAAACCAAAATATTACAGCCCACAAGTGACATGACAAGAATACAAGCTGCGATAGAGTATGTAGAGAAAGGCAAAGAAGTAAAGGAGTTATATCAGCAAGATAAGAGAGAATGGCTTGACAAAAAAGCAAGAGAAGCCAAACATGCATCAGTCAAAGGTGACACTAAGAAAATGTTGCAGATGCATAAGTGTAACCCCTTTGGAGCGCATGCTCCTGAAGTAACACACTGAGGCTCTAGGGGAGTCACCCCTGCTCTACAGTAGTAATAATGGCAGAAGCTCAGGAATCTGTTTCCTCGGTTGTTGTTTCCTAGGTTCCTAGAGTCTAGGGGAGGGAGATAGAATCAGCTAGCTACACTATGTGGGACCACTCATGAGCCAAGACTGAGAGAAAAGGGGCTGACTTTACTTTCAGTTGACTGTGTTTGGAGTATACCAGGGAAAGGCGCTACACAGCCAGGAAGGACCTTTCTACCGTCCACATTTCTATCCGAGGGAAGACTCAGCCTTTTGGGGATTTCTGGGATGTTGAATAGTGTCATCACAGCAGAGACCAGAAACCCAGGAGGCTGAGGAAAGAGTCAAGGTTAGGCTACCAAGAGCTAGTCTAACTGCACATCTGAATCCAGACTAGAGAGCCACAAAGACAATCATACTATCCTTGGTGTGGATACTTTGTAAGAACACCCTGGTTTATTTATTTTGATATTGTGTTTTCAGCTGGCAACTGATTTCAGTGCTGTACCCATCGAAGACTGAGCCAATACTCACTATCTGTCTAGATGGGTGCTGGGAAGAAGGAGGGTAGTATGTACTGTCTGTAAATGTTAGCAGAGTTTATTTACTGTTAATTTTGTCTTTTATTATCATGATCCCTTTTCCCATTGTTCCCTATTCTGAGTTCCCCAGTTATCTAATAAAACCCTAGTTACTGTTTTATTTCTCTGGGCATTGTGATAGCTATTTTTATTGATTGATTAATTGATTGATTGATTGATTGATTGATTGCTTTGACTGACACGCCTCTGTATGAGATTGGGTGTTGAATATTTTCCCAGGGGACAGGTTCTTTGTGTTCTCTGCATTAGGAGGCATTTACTTGGCTGGAGGCACCAGGTACCCTTATCGGTGAACCCAGGGCCTATAACCCTGAGGAGAAAAAGGAAAAAGCAGCAGCTGTGCCTCAGGGATGGGTTACGTATGCAATTGTCATCCTTGTTGCAGAGTCACAGTAGTATCGTAAAAGCGAAAGATGGAAGATTGTTAAAAACAGAAGTAGAACAAAAGAAATGATGGTGAGGACATTTTAATGAAGAACTCAGCCAAGAAGACCAACAGTTCAAATCAATGGATGTGAAGTAGGTAAGGATTAAACATTTCACTGCTAGAAATTTCAGAAACAGAAATAGAGAAAACAATTAAGCAGCTAAAAATCAGCAAAGTGCCTGGTCAAGATAAGATCATTGCTGAAATGCTTAAAGCTGGTGAGGATGGGGTAGTACATGTACTGTGTTTATTGTTTGGGAGAAAGAACTCTGTCCAGAGGATAGGAACAAAGGTGTGATCTGAAAATTAGCAAAGAAAGGGAACCAATTGGTGTGAGATAACTGGCAAGGAATAGCATTACTTTCAGTACCCAGGAAAGTGTTCTGCAGTATACTATTGAACTGAATCAAATTGGTCAAAAATGAAAAACTGCATAATGAGCAAGCAAGCTTTAGACTGAAAAGATCTTGTGTAGGTCACATCTTTATCCTGAGACAATTTGTTGAGAAAGGGCTCACATACCAGAGAAGATTAGTCTTGAACTTCATAGATTTCACGAAAGCTTTCGACTGCATTCATAGAGTGTCACTATGGAAGATCTTGCAACAATATCGGCAAGTCCTGCTATGGCCTGAGGAAACCAAGTCAGAGCAATGTACAGCAATCAAGTTTCTTGATGGAACTCAAGGCTCTTCCATATAAGTGACTAGATACAATGGTGATGGGAGTCACTGTGAAAAAAAAATCTAGATAGATAGTTCATCCCTGTCTCACAAGTGAAGGCCCTGAAAGCAGTGAAGGGTTCTGGACATGTAAAGCAGACCCTTGTCCTTTTAAGCTGCAGAAAGTCAGTATGGACCTAGAACATCAATGCCTCTATCAGAGAAAGTGATCTGCCAGTTGCCCTGCAGTGAGTAATAATCCAGCTGGCTCTCAAAGAAACATGCATTTGAGGTCAACTTTCTCAGCAGCAATCACTCCATCTCCAACCTCTTGTCCCTGAGCAAAGTTATCAAGAGAATGGTGGGGAACAAACTTCAGAACTTAATGAATGTCAATACCCTAGTTTTCTTGCTAGTGGGGTTCAAACCAGGACATGGCACAGAGATGGTTTTAATATGTGATCTTCCAATGGCAATTAACAGAGTATAGACATCTATGCTAATACTATTTATCCACATATAAGATCCAGTAGGAGTGGAAGGTGCAGCACTATGTTGGCTCTACTCATTTCTCTTAGACAAATCTCACTGTGGCATTTTTATCTTTCCCCTTACTGTGGTATCTGAACACCTCACAACAACCCTGTGAGGTTGGGAAGTACTGTTATCCCCATTTTACAGATGGGGAAACTTAAGCACAGAGAGGCTAGATGACTTGCCTAAGGTCATATAGGAAGTCTGTGGCAAAGAAGGGGAATTGAACTTAGGTCTCCCAAGTCCTAAGCTAGCACTTCAATCAGTAGCCACATTTCCCCCCAGAGAGTCAAAGCCAAGAGATTCAAAAAGGCAGTTAGTCCTTTTCCCAAAGAGTTCTTGCATGCTGAGGTCTGCAAGGCTGTCTTTCCTCCTCTTCTTTTCAACTTGATGGGAGACCTCTAGGGGAAGTAGTGAGATGCCACAGATCCATATTACTAATGTGATGCTGAAGATAACCATTTCCACATCTGTTTCTCAGTAGATACAAGAAAAGGAGTACTTGTGGTACCTTAGAGACTAACAAATTTATTTGAGCATAAATTTGTTAGTCTCTAAGGTGCCACAAGTGCTCCTTTTCTTTTTGCAGATACAGACTAACATGGCTGCTACTCTGAAACCTGTCAGTAGATACAGGCAGTGCTATCCCCCAGATATTGCAGTGCCTGAGAGAAATAAGGACATGGGTGAATGGCAGATGACTCAGGCTCAGCCCAGGGAACACACAGCTGATGGTAAGAAGAGGAAGATACTTTGGGAAGCAGATGGGGATATTAACCTAATTATCTACCAAGAGCATTTATCCTCAGACTGTCAAGGTGATGTGCAATCTCTGAGTTCTGTCAGTCTCATCACTGCTCCTGAGAACACAAAAAGAAAAGGAGTACTTGTGGCACCTTAGAGACTAACAAATTATTAGAGCATAAGCTTTCGTGATCTACAGCTCACTTCATCGGATGCATTAACACAGATAGCCACAGTGTCAAGAAGTGCCTTCTACCATCTCCATCTAGTCAAAAACTCTTCAGAACAGGTGGCCACAGTGATTCACACATTTGTCACCTCCTGGTTAGAGTTTTGCAACACCCACTACCTGGGGCGAATGTGATGGCTACCTGGAAGCACCAGCTAGTACAAACTCCCTTAATCCACCTTCTAGCAAAAAAGGTCAACAAAAACATTTCATGTCATGTTCGATTGGCTCCCCATTCAACTCCAGCTCCACTTTACAGGTCCTTAAGGAGCTAGAGTCTAACTGTGTTACAGACATCCTCTCTATCTGTAAATCACTGATGTAATTGCACTCAGTGAGTAGGTGAGGGTATGGTGGAGTGATCACAGGATTCAGGATGTTCTCAGTGCAGGTCCCTGGCTATGGATTTCCTTACCGCCAGAGAACAGGAAAAACCCAAGCCAGACTGACTTTAGAGTTGTATGCAAACCCTTCCCAATAATGATGATTGATGGTTGATCTGGAACTCCCTATGCCCCAAATTCTCTTTTAATATCATTGGGCATTAGGGTGACCAGACAGCAAATGTGAAAAATTGGGACAGGCGCTGGGGGGGGTAATAGGCACCTGTATAAGACAAAGCCCCAAATATCGGGACTGTCCCTTTAAAATTGGGACATCTGGTCACCCTATTTGGCAGAATAAAGAAAGGGTATAGACAATGGGGTTCTTCACAGACAGAATAATGTAATTTTGGATGGTATATCTACTGGTGAGATAATGCATGATGACTGGTTTTAAAAGGCCTGCAATTGAGAGATTAGGTATCCCTGCCCACGGCCACATAGTGAGTAAGTGTGAGAGCCAGGATTAGCACTCAGGAGACCCTTGTGCCTAGCATTGAGCTCACATCACAAGAACATGCTGACTTGTACACATTTGGAGATATAGAAATGCTTGTTAATAACTTGTTTTTGCAAGTTGGAGTTATAAAGCTGAATCAGTGACACTGCAAGCATTTCTATGGCAACAGAGTGATGTCACCAACAGCATTTTGACTTTACAACTGATTTCATTTGAAGGAAAAACTGAGCTTATCCCCAGAACATTTCAGCATTTGAAATGGAAACACAGAAAGTCACTGTTGGGCATGTGGGGGCGGGGGGTCCTAGTGACATCTGTGGGTCCTGCACCAGTACCTAAAGGCAGAATTTGTGCCAAATATACATATTCTTTTCCCCCAAAGGAGTCTGAAAGTTGTTCCTGGGACGGTTGCAACACATTGGCGAGATGGTGTGAAGGAAGGTTTCACTGCTGCTGCCTATATGTCTGATCAGTGAGTAAACAGAGGAGTGAGGTATACCATTCAACCAATAAGTTTGATCCCTGAGATGTGTGGTGATGGGGGCTTATATAAGCACCCAAATAAACAGATACATTAACTTAAAAACAAAAAATGTAAAAGTGAATATAAATTTCCCATGGGAGGTTTGAACCCTGTTAAAAATAGCTCAGAGGTACCCACTGCTTTTAAAAGAAAAGTTAAAAGAAAATTAACAGTGCAAAGAAAAAAAATCATTTTCTTCAATATGGGGCTCCAAGGTGGGTTTTTCGCTTTCAAGCCACACATGGATCTTCCAAGAGATAATGAGTTCTCTGAGAGATTTTGAACTAAAAAAAGTTATTGACATTGGGCCAAATCCTTAGCTGATGTAAATGTGCCCCCATTTTAAGTCAATGGCTCTATGCTGATTTACACCAGCTGTGGATCTGGCCCATTATCTTTTCAGTCAGGAGCTTCAACTTCAACAAAACTCATTGGAGTTTTTTCTCTCTCTCTCTCGCACACACACACACACACACTAGCAAATGAAGTCAGTCCTGGGTGTTCTTATGTTTCCTTAAATACCGAGAAGACAACAAAAGATATTTAAAACACCATACACATTGTACTCAATGGGGGGGAAGGGAAATGTACAGAAATATCTCCTTTCTAGGGATGCATCAACTCACACACCTTCCTGGAAAAGACAAAAGGGCAAGGCGGGGGAGGGAGGGGAAGAAACTCAAGAGAAAACAAAAGCAGAAGCCTGTGTTGCTGGATTATCTTCCATGTCATATGAAAATACTTTTTTCAAAGTCTGAAAGCGTTTCTTAAGAGCAGCCAGCAGCATATTGAGATTTCCCTCCTCTCCGTTTCAACAACAAAGCAAAGTTCCACCCTCCCTCCCTCTCTCTCTCTCTTTTCTCTTCTCTTAAAAAAAAAAAAGTTTTGAGAATTTCACTTTTCTATTCACAGCAGCCCTGGCCAAAGTAAAGCCCTCTTTTACATTGACGTCAAGATCTTTACCAAGATTAGGGTTTCATTTCTGTATTGCAGCAATTAGCCAGGGAATGTATAAAAGGCTTCAGGGAAGCAGGCTAGGACTCCAGAGGGAAAGCACTTTGCACCACAGGCAGATAGCGAGAGAGAGGAGGGAGACAGGGGCACAGGGAGAGAGGAACAGAAAGTTTGTGTACAGAGACCTTAAAAAAAAAAAAAAGTAGCGTTGCACCTGGTAACACTGGTGGCACAGAAATTAGAGGTCTGCTTAGTGCTTAAATAGCTGAGAAACAATGGGACAGGAGAGGAAAGTGAACGATCTCTGCTTAAATTTTGTAACTGCAGGGAAGTAGAAGCACAGCTGTCTCTGTCTTTAACGGACTCAAAAGGGCTATTGCATAAGGGAAACATTTTAGTCTCTGAAAAAGAAAAAGCAGCTCAGAATTGAATGAATTTCACGCTGAGTTATGGTTTTGACCAGCTTGAGTATATTTAATCATCTCTGCTGCCGTTGAGAGAAAGAGGCGGGAGGTGGAGGGGGCTGATGAGTTTTTAAAAAATGCCTTTGATTTGATTTTATCTTATTTTTTAAATGAGCGTTCAGGGCAAAAAAGGGAACTGAAGGGAACCCGCTGGAGAGCAGCAGCAGGGAAGATGGGTCTGTTAAGCGTGGATTTGCTGATCGCGCTTCAGATCTTGCCGGTTTTTTTCTCCAATTGCCTCTTTCTTGCACTCTACGACTCTGTGATCCTCCTGAAGCACATGGTGCTGCTCCTGAGTCGGTCTAAAGCGGCGCGTGGCGAGTGGCGAAGAATGCTGACCTCGGAGGGGCTACGCTGCGTCTGGAATAGCTTCCTTCTAGATGCCTACAAACAGGTGGGTAGGTGGGAAGGGAAGGCACCCCCGTTCCTGGGGGGGCTGTGCGCTCTGCACGATGTTTCCCCTTTGTGCCCTGCCAAAGCTAGAGTTTGGTTTGGCATTATGGGGAGTGGAAAACAGCTGTTCTTCAGGAGGGCAGGGGACTGGGATTTAACAGACCTTGGGTCTGTGCCCTCCTCTGCCACTGACTCGCGGTGCAATTTAGGGCACGTCATTTAACTTTTTCCTGCCTCCCTTTTTCTAGCCGTACCGGGAGGAGAATGGTACTTATCTTTGTAAAGGGCTTTGAGAGTGTTGGATGAAACATATTATATAAGCGCTGAACATTATTAAATACTTTTGTCAACCATTTAACCAGTGCAATATCTTCAGGAGTTGTACAAAATTAGGTCTTTAAATAATATCTCAAGGTGAGCTGAATGCCCAAGATAGCAAAAGATAAAAATAACCCTATGTCATTATATCATCACTTTTATTCAGCTCATCTGTTAATTTTTGTATTGGGAAGAAGGGCATAGTGATAGTGTGAGTAGGTTTTAAAAAAGAGAGTCCCTTTTCTCTTATGAAAGTGGTGAAAACAGGACATGACAAAGCTTAAAAATAAACTTGTAACCAGCTGAGGGACAGTTGACTGGTCGTCTTAGCCACATGCACAATGTGCCTCAAGTGGCACGTGACCAGGATTCATCACTGAATTTGATCCGCTGGGATTTTGGTTAATAATGCTAATAGCAGTTACACAACACATGCTCTTTCCAAGTTCCACACAAACATGAACTAATGAGCCTGGATAAAACCCCTGAAAGTAACTGTATCCCCACTTGATAGATTGGGAAACTGAGGCACTGAGACATTAAGGATTTTGCTCCAGATTATACAGCAAGTAAGGGCTTGTCTATACAAATGCCTTGTTTGCAGCAAACTGGGGCATGAATATACTCTGCACTAGCCTACTTAGCACCAGGAATCCATGTGGACCCAGCTACCATGTACTAAAAGTTCCCCAGTGCTCTGTAATCTGCTTCCATTTCAAAGAGGGATAGACCAAAGTGCACTAGGGAAATTTTAGTGTGTGGCAGGAGGGTTCAGGTGGACACTTAGCTTGCATCAGGCTAGTGCAGAGTAAGTTCACAGCAAGTCATGGCGTGAATTAAGTTTTAATTTAGACAAGCTCTACGAAGCAAAGCTGGGATTAGAAACCAGAAGTTGCTGTCTCGCAGCCTTGTGATCAGTTTATTGGAATGTGCTGTTTTATTAAGATTATTTAAAAACAGAAACCCATCTGATGGACTTAGGTTAACTATCTCTTGTATCCTGTCTGAACCATAGCTATATATCTGCTATATAAGAAAAAGCATTTCTTGTTGTGTTACTTTTCCTCCCCCTACAATAGCATTATATATTTACTCTTAAGTAGAGCTGTAGGGAGCTGCTGACAACGGTGCTTTGTTACTGATTTAGTTTGCCTGTCCTGAAGCTCATGTACATAATTTTCAATATATAAAACAAATGCAAATTATATTAGCTATCCCAATCGCAATCAACTCCTTAACTCACCACAATACAAATCAAATATTTGTAAAATATAAGAATTCTAATCACTTCTATTATACTTTAATCTCCAAAACACTTCAGATATTAATGTCTCCATGACCTTGTGAAGTAGGCTGCTAAACGTTATTATTCCCATTTTGCTGTTTGGGGAAGTGAGACAGAAAGATGAACATGTGACTTGATCATGAGTACAGAGAAAACCAGTAGCCGAGCTCTGATTATGCATTCCCAGCTCCTAGGCCTGGGCTCTGAACATTGTGCCTCACACTGGGAGAAGGCTCAGACTTTCACTAGGTTCCAGAAGGTGAATGGAAATATTTTAAAAGTCTCCAAAAACCCTTATATACATGAAAACTCTTTAATTTCTGTAGTAAGTTACATCAACATTCAAATGATGTATAATGCACTTTAAAAGAAAGCCATTAACTTGCTTCCTTCTTTCCATTCCTGCCAAGAGCTGAGTTCATGATTCAGTGTTTCCTCATCTGCTACTGATGGCATTTCTGACACCTGAAGGAGTGGATAGCTCTTCACTGGTGTTAGCAAAGAAACTCAAATCTTAACTTCAGGGCTTAGAAGGTAATAAAAAGCCTTTTATTTTACCTTTAAACTTCCTAGAACATGTCAATCATATCATGTAGGGTGATATCCTGGTCCCAGTGAAGTCAATGGCAAAATACATATTGACTTCAATAGGGCCAGTATTTTACCCCTCCCCCCCGCCGTCTCAAAAGGGGACGGCGGGTGTGGGGTGGGGATTCCTTCACAGCAGTGACTCTTAAGGAAAGGCTCACAGTGCCTTCACAAAGCTCCTGATTGACTAACAATAGATATCATTGGAAAGATTCCTGTTGACTTCAGTGATGAGGCCCAAAGAACACTGAAGATTCCTGACTGTTGTAGAGGCAGAGGTGAGTATGAGAGCCAAGTTTTAGAGGAGACACAATACATTGAAGGTCAGTATTAAGAACGGAAGAGGAGTAGGTTGTAAATTGCTTGCATATGAATCTCTGGGAGTCTCCTGCCACTTCTGCAGGGGAAGGGAGAAAGAAAGCTAGTTAAATAGAAAGCTAATTTGCTCTGGTAGAGTCCACAGGAGACCAAACATCTGCAGCTCTGTGGCATAAATGTGAACAAACAATGCAAAACAGTGAAATGCATGAACCTAAAGAGTGTTCACCAGGAACTCTCTATAAATGTATATTTTTCCAAGTCCTGAAATGGATTTTACATGTCAGAACCACTTAACTGCTAAATTCCCAAATCCAGCTGGGCAGAGGGGGTAGATGTCAATCAGATTTAAATATATGCCTAACATTTGGCATGTGCTTAACTGCCTTTCTGAATCAGGGCCTTCTTCACTACTACTAATACTTTGCAGTTACATAGCACATGTCAAATGAGCATCTCAGAGCATTTTACGAATAGTAAGTAAACCCACAAACTCTCTGTGAGGTATGTAATCCCCATTTTACAGATGGGAAAACTGAGGCACAGCTAGTTGAAGTAGACCAAAGCCACACAAAAAGATAGTGGAAGAACCTGGAATGAAACCAAGAGCACCCAGTCCCAGCATCCAGTATAGTAATAATAATACTACCTAGCTGTTATGTAGCGCTTTTCATCAGTAAATTTCAAAGCACTTTACAAAGGTATCATTTTACAAGGAGGGAAACTGAGTAAGAGAGAGGTGAAGTAACTTGCTCAAGGTCACCCAGCAGGCCACTGGTGGAGTTGAGACTAGAACTCGGGTCTCCTGTCTCCCAGCCCAGTACTCTAGCCACTAGACACACTACCTCTCCAAACAAATTAATTACCTTTGAAATTTTTTAAAAGAATTTACAGGGGAAAATTGACTAGCATGGATATTGTGAAATAAACTAGTCCATAATAGCTATTCTGGAATAGTTCCGTGTGTGGATACTATTCCAGAACAAAAGTGATTTTATTCCAGAATAATTACTCTGGCTTGGAAGTGCTCTAATTATTTCAGAATAAAGTGTTTTTTTTTTATTTCAGGACAGTGCCTGCATGGGGAACTATTCTGGTCAATCGCCATGTAGACAAGCACATAGTACAGGGGTGGGCAAACTATGGCCTGGGGGCCGCATCTGGCCCTTCATATGTTTTAATCCGGCCCTAAGCTCCTGCCGGGGAGTGGGCTCCGGGGCTTGCCCTGCTCTGGTGCTCCAGCTGGGGGCTTGCTCTGCTCCTTATGTGCCATGGCTCCGCGTGGCTCCTGGAAGCAGTGGCATGTCCCCTCTCTGGCTCCTGTGCATAGGGGCAGCCAGGGGGCTCTGCATGCTGCCCCTGCCCCAAGTGCCGCCCCTGCAGCTCCCACTGGCTGCAGGGGCAGCACCTGCGGATGGGACAGTGCACTGAGCCACCTGGCTGTGCCTCCATGTAGGAGCCGGAGGGAGAACATGCTGCTGCTTCTGGGAGCTGCTTCAAGTAAGTGCCACCTGGAGCTTGCACCCTACCCTGATCCCCCTCCTGCCCTCTGAACCCCTTGGTCCCAGCCCGGAGCACCTCCTGCACCCCCAACCCTTCATCCCCAGCCCCACCCCAAAACCCATACCCCCAGCTGGAGCCCTCACCCTACCATACCACAACCCCCTGCCCCAGCCCAGAGCCCCCTCCCACACCCTGAACTCCTCATTTCTAGTCCCACCCTAGAGACCGCACCCCCAGCTGGAGCCCTCACTCCCCTCCCACACTCCAACCTCCAATTTTGTGAGCATTCATGGCCCACCATACAATTTCCATACCCAGATGTGGCCCTCGGGCCAAGAAGTTTGCCCACCCCTGACATAGTACATTACACCCAGAGTTGTACTTGTTATTCCTATCTTTCTGATGGGACTTGCTTCTAGTTCTGGAAGATCCCAAATATTGGACCTCAAAACTATACATTTTTATGTATAAAAAAGCTATTTTAGGTCATTTTAAAAGTGTTTTAAATATGTTAGTTAACATTTTAATCTCCTTTTCTGGATTCTAAACAGCTGAATTCATCATGATGCTAAGGCATATGCCCTTACCAACAGAAGAGTTAAATATAGTTCCAATAACATTTTTCAACCTTCTATAACAGGCTTTCTGCATTTCTGTAAAATATGAGGCACATAGAGTATACTTGATGTGATGTGAAATAAATGCTTTATTGTCATTCATATGGATGACCTATATAATTCATTCAGAAGCAATATAAATATCCCTAAAACTCTCTCTCTTTCTCTCTGTGTATGCATGCAGAGAGATATATATGTTTTCCTAGTAATCATTTCACTCACCGTTTCTGTGGGGGAACACAGCTGTTTGTAAGCAGCACACAGCAACACTACAGAACAGTTAAGAGTAGAAAGCAGTGTCCAAATAATAAAAAGCTTTCTCTGAGATGAAGCCTAGTCTGCTAGCTCTGTTAAATCCCATTATAATAGTTAGCCTTGTTCTAAAGAACCTCTCTTTGCAATGCATCTTGTACGTGCAGTCCATAATTAGGGGTGGTGCAGAGCCATGTTTGACTCACAAGGCTTCTACACCCCATGGCCCTGCTTCCTTGTTGGAGGAGAATAAGGAGGGTGTTATATAAATCATCAAGCGGGAACAACGTAGTCACTATCAACAATTAATCTGGCAGATGTTCAAATCAGAAACCAGAACTCAGGAAGTTGTAAGAAATATACTAATCACAGATAAAATGTACATGAAAAAATAAACAAACAAACATCAGGGAATTACTCAGTTGTTCCTATTTTTCTGGGGGGAGAGGGTGGAGGGAGGAGGGAAATATCTTATGTAAAATGTTCCAGTGTAAGAGAATGCTGTACATTTGCTAAACAAGTAAATCAAAGTATCTATTGTTTGCCCACTGAGGATGTTAGTCTTTTATTTTTGCTACTAGATCCTCCCTGGTGATAATATCCTAACCAAAAGGCTGCCTCAAGTTTCTGCTGCTGCATGCAATAATAGTTTATAACAAGAGGACAATGGAAAAATTCCATTGCAAAGTTAGGAATGGGTATTCCATTAGAAAGCTATGAAGCTCTCTGTCCAGTGATTTATAGCTTTCATTTCTAGTCCTCAAAGGGTAGCAGGAAGTAGGATCTTAAACCAGTCACTTGTCCAAGATTGAATATTGCCTATTCTGCACCTCAGTGCCAGTGTAATTTTGAGGGATAATTCTATATTTGGATTGTGTTTTAAATGGAATTTGGTTGACGCAGCTATATTATTTGGAATGTCAGAAGACATTCTCTCTCTCTCTCTCTCTCTCTCTCTCTCTCCAATACTACAGTGATCAGAATGATATAAATAGTTTGATTGATGGATTGATAGCTAAGTTTATGTGTGCAGTACTTTCCTGTCTCTAAAAAGGATTGAACCAAAAGCAAGCTCTCACATGAAGACTCCAGAATTTAGAGAAAGTTTGGATCTTGATCCAATCTTCAGGGGATGGGCCCATCTCTTGATTTAATAGTAGATTAAACCAGTGCTATGAGCTCTGATGGAAGCTCAGTTAAATCATCAGACATACCATCAAACCCATGGCCCTCTTCCCATGTAATAGGTGTACTCATTCCTTGAAGCACCAGCATGCAGCTCAACATCTGGAAGGGTATGACAGCCTCTGACAACATGGATTGCTCAACGGTGTTCTGCAACATTGCAGTGCAATATTTGCAAAGGTAGTATAAAGAGCAAGTGCCCCATTTCCTATTGGTCAGCTTTTCAGCGTACCACTGGGTTACAATGCAACTTTGAGAGGCTTTTCAGACAGTAGAGCAAAGATCTCTTAGCCCGAACCTTTATTTACTCATCACCTTTGTTTATTTTGACCTGGAGGGTAAGGAAGTGTCTTTCTTTGAATTACATGGCAATAAGAGGAACTTATGAAATAAGCCCTCTGCTAGAAAGGAATTGTCAAATAGTTTTAGGTCCCAAATGTAAGCATTGTGTAGTGTTTAAAAATATTTGTCCCCCCAAACTTGTATTAATAGCACTGATTTTACAAAATGTAACATTAGCAAAATTATTTTCATTGAAATTTTCAACCACAAATGATAATAAGAAACTTAAAACTAATAATAATAATAATAATAATAATAATAATAATTATTATTATTATTATTATTATTATTATAACTAATAAATAATAACTAAACCTTCCCCTCAGAATTGGGAACCCAAACTCTACAGGGCTTGGGCTTGAACTCCAGAACCAGGAAGTCGGGCTGCCAACTTTTCCCCGAATGTCCCTGTATCTGGACAATATTGTTAACAAATAATAATAATGACGACCTCAGTCACATCTTGTATATACAGCCCATAATTAGGGGTGGTGCAGAGCCATGTGTGACTCACAAGGCCACTACACTCCATGGCCCTGCCTCCCCATGGTTTACTCCCACCCGTCTTTGGAGCATTATGTGCCCCTAGGGGAATATAGAGGGAGTAGAAGTGGAATTCTGCCAGGTCCTTATGTGGGAAGCGAGGACTCCTTATGTGATTCCCCCTGCAGTGCATTCTCATATATGGGCCAGGCATAGTTTGTCCCTAAGTGAGTAAAGAGGGCAGGGTTTGGCCAATGGTTTTTATTAGGACTGTCATTTTAATTCTTATTCTCCCCCATTCCTCTCCCAGCCTCACAGACCTGAACCTAAATAAAGAGCAAGAGCACTGATGAAATCCAGCGTCCCCTGTTCTCCCCATCTTGTACACGCTGTTCTAAAAGCAAATGCCCTCTTCCCTGTGGTGAATGAACAGTGGACATTAATGTATACTCTTCCAGGAAGGGACCTTAGGTGATTTATATGCACTGTGGGATTCCTACACAACTTTGGGTCTTGTAAAAAAGCAAATAATACTAATACTGAATAACCCTGCCGCCAGAGCCTGACTAACATCTGGATGAGGCTCTGAGAAATGACAGGCTCTTCTGGGGCTGCATTTTACTGAATAGAATCAAAGCAAAGAGAAGAACTTGAAATGGAGTTAAGAGCTCAGGGGGTTCTGTCCATAGCCAGTAACTGGGCTCCAATCTCTAATATGGCATGTCCATATTTAAATGGCTAATACCATAACCTGCTAATTATCTGGCAACACCTATTTTCTTTAGGGAGTTGATGTAGCCTGATGAGCCTGGCCAGTGGTTCGAAAATCCCTGATGTGGGGCACGAAAGCAATTTTTCAGTGCACAGGATCCCAAGCAAAGCAAAAAGAAAATAAATGAGGAGATGATGTTTTGTCTACGGGGCTTTTCCCAGGCCGTGCGGAAAATGTATAACAAAGTTAGTAGTATGTTCTGTTTCCAGCTTGTGGTTTATGAATAGGTCTTTCTTTTCTTCCCCTTCCCCTTCATTTTGCAGTCGACATGCTAAAGCAGCACTAGCGTTGCTCCCCCTTTCCACTGCACACAACACTCCAGAACAAGATGCTCAGTATCAGAGCAGTCAAATGAGTGCAAGTTATTGCTTGAGGTGGGGAGATCCCTTTGCGTGTGGAGATGGTGAGGGGGGGGGGCTCACAATTCATGGGCTAGCTTGCTGTGCTCTGAAAGCGGGATCATCCATCTCAGCTTGGGACCCATAAGGCCAGCATTGAGTGACTAAATAGTCAGCACAGAAGTGCGTGATTATATGAATGCTGGAGCCAGAGTTATTGCATGTGAGAGAAGTTCTCCTGGTTTGTTTCTTAGAACATATCTTTTGCCAGCTTTTGTGTAAGATTTCAAAAGCAGTTCAGCTGACTATTATGTGGCTTTTTTGATAGGCATTTTCATTGCGTCAATTTTTTTCCAATAGCTATTTTTTTCCTTTCTGTAATAAATAATGACAACAAAGAGAACAGAAAAGCCCCACAATGCAGATGATCAGTGAGGATGATATTGTCATCCTGTGTCAATCCCGTTCCTGAGTCTGGTGAAATGAAGAGGCCCTTTGGGAACGTCAGAACTTCATCAAGACCAATTAGCGGAAATGTTGCTGCTTGTGTTTAAGCGTTAATGACTGGGCAGGGTTGGGGTTTTGGAGTGGCTAACATTGGCATGGAACGAGGCACCGACCTAATTACTCTTCTGCGGGAGGAGAAAATGCCTTGTGAATGCCTGCTTGGCAAGGATGTCTCATTAAAGACAAAGCGGCAAACACAAGCTCTCCTTGAAGCAAAAATTAACATGATAGGTACCCCATGGCCGTGAGACTTACTTGTGGCTGTGGGAAATAAAATGAGGTTAGCCACACCGGGGGATAACTTGGCTGCTTTTTAGTCTACAGGGTGTCATGGAACCAGTTTTTATTTTGTCTCTAAACCTCATCTTTTTGGTTTGCAAGGAATACTCTTCCTGTGGGAGGTACAGAGAACACCCTTGCATTGTTGGAGCACAGTCACACATGCTGACACCCTTGGCAGCAATGTGAAGTAATACTTGAAGGGCACTATTATACTAATATCCAATTGAAAAAATTTTGATTTTTCCCTCCAGGCTTTAGGAATCTATATATTGAAAGTGGCATTTGGTAGAGCTGAATGCAGAGTTAGGAAAGAGGAATTTACTCAGTGAATATAGCCTCTTTTTCTGCCCACATAATATTCATAAGCAGATTGTGGTTTTCCTCAAATGTATTGATGAGTATAAAGCCGGTCAAAAAATGTTCATTCATAATATTTTTCCACAGTAAAACTGGAAAAATTTGGGCAAAATGCGGCCCATCTACCTCACAGGCATGTTGGGAACTCTTTAATTAGCTATATGTTCCCGTAGCATTAAATACAACAGTAAAAATTCTCATAAAATCTGTTAGCTTGAAGAGAGAGTCGGGGAAAGGTTCCATGTCAATTACCCTTTGAGAAAGTGGAACTGAACCATGAATGATCATATAATCATGAGGGACAGTTAGGTTTCAGGTGAAGAGGGGTGGACATCCCTGTACCTACAATGTGCTCATTGCTGGATTTTAGCTGTAATGGAGAAGATTTTTTCCCCCCATCAGCTGAGCATTCTGCTTTCAACTCTGGTTCTGGCTTTTCAGGAGGCAGCGCTTTGTAATAAAATCTGTGATGATCTCTGTGGGTCAAATTCAGATGTCCTTAGAGTTCTTACTGAATTGAAACTCCGGCTAGCTTCAGTAAGAGTGTATTTTCTGAATACAGTCTGGATTAGGACCTCAGGATTTGGCCCTATATGAATTCAATCAAAACAGTATTTATTTCTGAACATCATGAGATAGGCAGGAGATGAGAAGAGAGAGACATTAGCAGGGAAATAAAAGACAATTACATTGTTGTTATAGAGTTTGATGCTAAGGAGAGATGTGCAGGAGTTGCAGTGCCTAGACTTATTGTCTTTTATAGTAGTACTTTGTAATTCCATATTGTCTTTCAGAGCATCTTTTAGACTTTAGTCAATCTTCACAACACCCTTGTGTGATACATACCTATTATCTCCATTTTATAGATGGGAAAACTGAGGCATTGATGGGTGCAATGACTTTCCCACAATCACACAGTGAGTCAGAGTCAGATCTAGCAATAAGGCCGTGAACACCTAACTACCATCCACCTGCTTCAGACACTAGCCACACTCTTCTCTCCTCGTGCTGCTTCAGGAGAAACACAGCAATTGGAGAAGACACTGGTCTTATACAGATCATTTGCTTAAAACCAGGATCCCTGCAGCATTTTCTGTGTAGGGAGTACACTGTGTTGTTTGAACAGCTGACTGTGTTTGTTTAGTGAGAGTGAACATGAAGGACACTGTGGAAGCAAGTCACAGTAACTCGTCATGTCTTTATTTGTTTTGCCATCAGGTGAAATTGGGAGGAGAAGCCCCAAACTCCAATGTGATCCACATAGCTAATGGCGGCAGCAGCAGTAGCAGAAGGAAAAGTGTTGGTGGGAAATATGGAACCAAGTGCCACCTTCTGGACTTTGTCAATTCAGAGCGCCCGCTGGTGGTTAACTTTGGTTCAGCCACCTGACCCCCATTCACGAGCCAGCTGTCGGCCTTCGGCAAGCTGGTGGAGGAGTTCTCAGGTGTGGCCGATTTCCTGTTGGTCTACATTGATGAGGCTCACCCATCGGATGGCTGGGCTGCCCCTGGGATCTCTTCCTCCTCATTTGAGGTGAGGAAGCACAGGAACCAGGAAGACCGATGTGCTGCCGCTCACCAGCTTCTGGAACGGTTTTCCTTGCCACCCCAGTGCCAAGTGGTAGCTGACTGCATGGACAATAATGCCAATGTGGCCTACGGGGTCTCCTTCGAGCGAGTGTGCATTGTGCAGAGACAGAAAATTGCCTACCTGGGGGGCAAGGGCCCCTTTTTCTACAACCTCCAGGAAGTTCGGCTTTGGCTGGAGCAAAACTTCAGCAAGAGATGAAATCCAGCCTAAGATGAGCAAAGTGTGTCAAGAGCCTTGTCCCTTTAAAGTGATATAAAAGGGAAAAAACACACTGTTTTACAATAGGTCTTTTGGGGCCTGTTGTAGGAGAACAGGTTCAATAATAAGGTCAAATGAATGCAAGCTAGAAAAAAAAACAAAAAACCCAGCACATAAAAAGAGAATTGTGTGAGACAATCCTACTCCTGCCTTCTTAACAGGACAGAAAAGGCCACTGTGAAATGTACAGCTGCTGAGCATGAAAGGTGGTGGAATGAGATTTCTCTCCTACCCTTTTAACAACATGTTGACTTTAGGTTGAGAAGAAAGCATTGCTTCCTGGAAGGCGATTCTGCAGAGAGGCAACCTCATGTATTTGATCAGGGACCATCTCATTTTTCCACTGAGGCATGTGTAGGCAGCTTGCCAGCAGCCTGAGACCTTCAATTAATTTGCATAAAATGGAGTGGATTATGGCTGCCTTCCTGTTTTGATACAGAGGTATGACCCAGCAGAGACTGCAAGATCCACCATGCAGTGCAAACTGGCTGCTCAGTACAAGATGAAACATTGTATGTGGTTCTTGGTACTCTCTACAGGTAGCTTCTCTCCATTGTGTGTGTGTATGTGTGTGTGTGTACAGTACCTTAGGCCTCTGTATGTTAACAATTAAATTGGCAGCAGGCCACACCATAAAACTCCATAGGCTGCATTTGGCTCTCGGGCTGCACTTGGTCACCACTGTGAGAGAGAGAAAGAGAGAGAGAGTGAAGGAAAGAGGTGATGGGGGGGAGGGAGAAGAAGGATACAGAGGAAAGAGGCTGCAAGATCCTAAGATCAAAGGAGTGAGGGAGAAAGAAACAGAGATTGTGTAGTAAAACTATAACTTTTCCCTTTGAAAATTCAGAAAGTGGGATGGTTTGTCACAAACACACACACATATATACACATGCATAGTTCATGCCTAGGGCAAGAGAGAAGAGTTCAGCTGATGCCAGCCTTCAATATGCGGAACTGAAAAAATGTATTTATCAGTGCTTTTTTCTTTTTCTTTTTCTTAAACAGAAACTTCAGAGAGAGAGAGAGAGAATTAGGGGTTATTTTGTGTTTATTTTAGTAAAAGTAATTTATTTCTTTTGACATTGCAGGCATATTTTTGAGCAGGGGGGACTTAAATACCAGTTTACCTCATTGGAATTGAAACCTGTCCAATTGATTACCTTGTTAAAGTGCTCATGTTGATTTTTGCTATCCTAGATGTCTGCTTTTAGTTTACAGACATATTAGTTCATTGGAAAGTTAAACAGTCTTTAGCCTCAGCAGCTGCAATTCTGTTGGGCAGGATAGCATTTTGTTCATGTTTCATTCTTCTTCTCAGAAGCTTTTCGGGAAAAAAAACCCATCACACTGGTCTCACAGTCACCACCTTATTTCTCTGAAGAGGTTAAGGATGAAGTGAGTGAATTATCAAGAACAATTGTAACAAATGGCTGAGTTTCTCAAGAATGGCTGAGGGGAATATTCCAAAGTATATTTAAAGAGACACTGTCAACTTAGTCTAGGCCTTAAATATGTTGAGGTTTTGTAAAATATTAAAGGATTTTACAAAACCTAACACAAATGGACATGCTTCCATTGTGCTAGTGCATGAGAACTGGGAAGTGAAACTGACTAATTACAAGAGTGAACCTGACCAACCTAGTTTCACAGTCCAAGCTGAGAGAAATGCAAAACAAGCAAACAGCATAAAGTGGGGAAAATTAAAGAAGAATATTAAATCTCTTACCCTGCTAATCACCTGAGATGTTAGTACAAACACAGGGAAGAACTGAAAAAAAAGAGATTTCTATTTTACAGTGTCCCTTTAATCACACTTGGCATATTTCCTTTTGTTTTGGTGTGAATCAATTCAGCTAATGCACATGGCATTTTTTTTTTAAATCTGGCTCTTTGAAGCACAGACATGACATTTTGACAGCAGTGTGAGTGTGATTTCTTATGCATCCAGGTTCATGCCTCCCCCCTGATATATACACAAACCCTGGTAAAGCATCACAGAGAAACTGGCGGGGAATGGACTTCAGAGAGCCAAGTTCAGCTGGGTGGACGGAAGAGCATGGTACTCCTGTATTTCAGGATTTCATAATTGCTCTAAGTAATTTGTGATGGGGGGAAAGAGGGGGAAGATGACATACATCATTGTTCTTCTTTAGGGTGGCCCAAGGGTATATAGTAAGAGGTAAGAAGAAAAAAATGAACAATGGAAAATGTAGGCTGAATATCCATCTACTCCAATGTCTCCCTTCTGGTATATAAGCCTGACTTTTCAGACCATTCAATGAAGTGGTCATGACTTTCCAATTATTATGGTAGATTTCTACACATTTTTATGACTGTGTGGGAGAGCTACCTTAAACCTATGAACACAGAAACATAGGAATTGCCTACTGGATCAGATAACTAGTTCATCTAGTGCAGTATCCTATCTCCGATAGCATCCAGATGCTTTAAAAGAAGGTGCAAGAATCCCTATGCTGGACAATTCTGAAGTAATCTGTCCACTGGAGTTACTTGTTCATAACCACAGACAGTTAATGATTGGCTTGTGCCCTTATAGGTTTTATCCTTTCTAGTAAAAAAAAAAAAAAAAAAAAAAAAAAAAGAGGAGTCCTTGTGACATCCAAATAAATGTGTTAGTCTCTAAGGTGCCACAAGGACTCCTCATTCTTTTTGCTGATACAGACTAACACGGCTATCACTCTGAAACCTGTCATCCTTTCTAGTGTGACTGCAGATGTCCTCATTATCCATATATATGCCTGGTCCTTTTTGGGAATTCTATGAAGAATTTGAGCTCAATTATGTCTTGTGGCAGTGAACCTGATGATCAAAATACATCCTGTGTTTTGGGTTTTTTTAAATCCTTTTATCAAATATGTTGCCTTTCAATTTAATTGAATTTCCCCTTGGTCTTGTATTATGAGACAGAGTAAATAGGGGCACCCAATTTTCCTTCTGTGTGCCATTTATTATTTTGTATACTTTTGATGCAAGTCTTATTTGTGTCCTTTTTAAACAAAACAAGCCTAATCTTTCAATCCCTCATATGGGTCCATATCTCTTATCATTTTCTCCCATTTCTGGACTCCTTCTCTTTTTGCTTAACTGTACCTTTTTCAGGTAGGGTGACCAGAGCTGAAAATAGTATTCCAGATGAAGACATGCAGTGGGTATATATAATAATGTAATATTTTCAATGTTATTTTCTATTCCATTCTTCAGATATCCTAAACGTTATCATTCCATAACTGCTTCAGGCTATAACCCAATGTGCCTTGTAAAGCTTAAACCTTTCTTTCTTTCTTTCTTTCTTTCTTTCTTTCTTTCTTTCTTTCTTTCTTTCTTCAATCTGGGGCTTTTAGCATTGTCTAAATTGTCTGTCTGTGAAATGCCAACCCAAGTATCTAATATGACTGTTGAAAAATATCTTAAATCACAAGAAGGAGTCTGTATTAATAATTCTAATACTCCTTTGCATAGCTAAAGTCACAGTAATTTTGCATAGCTTTTTTTCTCCTTTTTGGATTTGTACTATTTTGTCACTCTCTCATGTGCAGTGTCTTGTTATTCATAGATGGGTTTTCATTGCACAGCAAGGGGATTATAAAACTGGCTTCTGTAAATAGACAATCCTCAAGGATCAGAACTTTCTTTCTTGGCAACATAAATTTCTGACCCTGGCCAAAATGCAAAGATGCTGGCCACCTCTGTGGTTATCATGACAGGGATACATTTTGTAAATTTGTTTGATCCCTCCAGAAGACATATGGCCAAAAAGTAGAGGGGGATATTTTCAATAGAAAAGAAATGAGTTTAAGAGAAGAAGGTGTTTTCTCTTTTATAAGTGATTAATAGAAACATTAAATACAATTCCTTTAATTGTTTGGTGTATAAAAGGACACAACTTTTAGAAAAAGTTTAAAAATTAATGAAAGAATGTTACCATTAATGATACAAATAGACACATATGGGTAAGATTAACTTCTGAAGTTATGTTAGCAGGATTAAAAAAAATTAAAAAGCTATCAGTCATCAGGCTTCAGGGTGTAAACTGATTGCTAGGTAGAGTCAGGAAGGAATTTTGTTACTAACATGAGATAATTGGCATAATTATGCATAATTGGCCAGGTGCATTGTGAGGTTGGGTTTGCCTTTGTCTGTACCTTTAAACAAGGCATCTGCTGGACCAGAATAACTATTGTTTATTCCAGTATGGCAAATCTTACATTCTGAAGTTGAATAGAATTCACAGAAGAGGCTGGTGCCTGAAAATATTCCAGAAAGTCACTGCACAGAATAGGGAATTCAGTGCTATCTCTTGACAGTAGTTGGGGATCGTTAACTGTTTTTAAAAATATCCTAGCATGCCTGCAGAGTCACTTTGGACCTGATTCTCAACAGACGTTTGCCTTGTTTCATTATTTAGCCTTGTGCAAAATAAGTGTAAGTGACACCACCAGAATGATAGCTTTTTGCTCCTCCTTTGTACTTGTGTAAATGATGACACAAGATAAAAGGCAGTGGAGAAGCAGGCCCGGCACATTTAAAAAGGAAAAATGCATGGCAAAATGTATGTCACTGAACAGCTGCGCTAAGGACTTTGAAAAGCTAAAGGCGATTATTCTTCTGAAGGTTGTCTAGATGGAGAAATCCATGAAGCTTCTTAAAAATGTCTCAGTGGTGTGTGTGAGATCTTTATATGTTGTTGGGTGTAGGATTAAGATTTTTAACACATTCAGTACTATAACCAAAGCAATAAAAGAGGTATCAGGTAGGGAATAATGGCCAGTTTTGTTCAACTCTACACCATATCAATGCATGACCCATATGCAGCAAACTACAGGCCTGAATTCTGGGCTGTTCAGGTGGGGGATGAAGGCAAGGTAGGGATGCTAGTGTGCTCATGAAGACCGCTAACAAAAGAGTAACTAACTCCGTTGGCGTTCAGATGCCATCACACTGGCATTTCTTTCTGCGTTTTGCTATCTCTATTTGGAGGGTCTGCTTGATGTCCATTCATTTGAGTGCTGTGGGTAGAGATGTGTTCGTGTGTGCATCATTGTTTAGATGTCAGAAATATACTTCATAGGAGAACCAGCAAAAATGTGTTATAATATTGGTGCTCTGTGGAATGTGTGCTTTTTAGATTTGTTTTTTTTCTTGTATTTTAATAAAATCTAAAGGCAAAAATATTCTGTCTTCTTTGGTCTTTTTTTTATTTTTAAATATAGAATGCTACAGGTCAGTGAAACTATGAATGATTGTTTTTTCGATAGAACGGCCTATCCTGCAATGGTTAGATCTCAACCTATATAGATAAAACATAAATGTCAGGATCTGTGTTTTTCTTTCTTTAACCTCTGACTAGAGCTCTTTCTGAGAAAGATAAGATACAGCAATTTGAAAGCATCTAGGCTGATTAATATGCACAGTACAAGCAACATTTCCAAAAATATGAGCTTGAGAAAAGCACACAAAACACTACATTGGATGTGAAAATTTTCATATGCATCTTGCATTTGTGTGTGCAATGTAATACGCATCCAGTATGTATACATGCAGCTATATTTTCAAAGGGTGGCATTAAAGAGCAAAAATCTACTGCACACCAAAATGAGTGAGCAAAACTCAGTGCTTGATTGAGAAGTTATCCCATGAATGGAACAGCTTAAGATGAGATTGCTCAGCACCTTACAGGATCAGGACCAACATTACTTGGGGATTTTTAGCTTATTCCAACTATATATTAACATGTTACAGCAAGTTTTGAAAATCTCAGTCACTGTACCCAAAACCAAATGTGAAAATATACCCAGAATGAAAAAGGACAAAACAAGTTACTGAAAAAGAAAAGTAGTAACAATGTAACTACTAACTGCACTGTCCTGAGGACATCCACTCTAATATCCTGACCAGGGCTTTGGAACAACCAAAGAAGAAACTATTCCTAGAAAATCCACCCCAGGTTTTTTAAAACAATCCTGTAAACATTAGGAGAGGACTTGGCATGCTTATTCAGAGAGCTCCCACTGTGGGCATGATTAAGAAAGCCCATAGTTTACCTACTTCATTATCAAGTCTCAGTGCTTTGATTTAAGGTGCTTCTCTTCAACCCTGGGACATAAGAGTAACAAACACAATAATAGTGGAAACGCCTTAAAAGGTCTGATTCATCTCACACTAGTGTAAGACAGGTGCAACTCTGCAGAAGTAAATGGCCTTTTACTGGGGTAAAACCAACATACGTCAGAGGAGAAACAGGCTCCTTGTAGGTATCAACTAACATATACTTTTATTTATTTTTAAATAACTTATTCTTGCACATATTTGCAGGAATCTTTTGAACAATAGTTTTGTTTTCTGGGAGGGACATTATCCACTACGGACAAGAGAAAAGAGTTCTACACCACACAATTAGAGTAAAGCTTCTTTAATAACCGGAATATTTCCATAGCAGTATCTCAGTGGATTGACTAGTGCTCAAGAACAATTTTTTAATTTTTTTTTTGACCAAGACTATAAAAATTCTTCTGGCATAATAAATCTTCCCCAAGTATAAACGTCAAACAAAGGACCTAATTGCTGGCTAAAGACTTTGATCACAGACAAGTGATCAATTTTAGCTAAAGTCAGTCAGTATCTCCTCCATGGTTCAATGCATTAATTGACTCACTACATTTTGCCTGTCTTTTGCTAATTTGCCAGTCACATTAATGACCCAATGGCTTACATATATTTTAAAGAGACTAATGTGCAGCAAGACATTCTGAGAATACCTAGTATTTGAGACTCCTGTTCAAATCCCTGACGCCTGAGAGGTGCTTATCATATCATTTAAAACAAAACAAAAAAACACATAATCCATTTAGGTTATAAATATAATGATTTCAGCTTAGTGTCCAAGTTAGTGGTGTATTTACCCGTGGTCTGTGGCTAGGGAAAAACAAAAAAGAAAAAGTAATATGCATAAATCATTGTATGTGTCCTTTATTTATTCTTGTTCATTTTGCTGTAAGCCCCACTGGAAATTGTTTGATAACTTGAGCGCAGGGTCCATTTTCACATATACCATGATGTGTGATTGTCTGTTGAGTTAAGCTCTAATGTCCTATACAGCCCACCAAGGCATAGGTGTGTTTCTAACTTCCTGTAGACTGCAGGGGGAAGAGGAGATGCATTTTTAGTCTCATCCCAGGGCACCAGAGTTAATCTGTCCCTGCCCTAGCAGCTGTTTGTCAAAACCAGTCTAATTTAGCATAGAATAGAGGGTGTTGTCTGGCACGAATCCAGCACTGAAATGCAGATGCACTGTGGGTCAGAAGTGGTCAGATGTCTCATGAGAAAATCTTTGAGGTTCATTCAGAGATTCACTGGAGATGCAGACCAGAAATCAGTAGAATATGTTTGTAAATGAAAAGCACTTGCTTCCTGAGAAAAAATTCCTGTGGCTGATTATATAATGCAAATGACAGCTGATTGGCATCAGCTGAAGCTTCCTTAGTGTCCTTAAGGAAATCCCCAGGTAGAATGAATTGCAATACCACAAAATGTGGAGGTCATAGAATCATAGAATATCAGAGTTGGAAGGGACCTCAGGAGGTCATCTAGTCCAACCCATGCTCAAAGCAGGACCAATCCCCAACTAAATCATCCCATCCAGGGCTTTGTCAGGCCTGACCTTAAAAACTTCTAAAGAAGGAGATTCCACCACCTCCCTAGGTAACACATTCCAGTGCTTCACCACCCTCCTAGTGAAAAAGTTTTTCCTAATATCCAACCTAAACCTCCCCCACTGCAATTTGAGACCATTACTCCTCGTTCTGTCATCCGCTATCACTTAGAACAGTCTAGATCCATCCTCTTTGGATCCCCCTTTCAAGTAGTTGAAAGCAGCTATCAAATCCCCTCTCATTCTTCTCTTCTGCAGACTAAACAACCCCAGTTCCTTCAGCCTCTCCTCATAAGTCATGTGTTCCAGTCCCCTAATCATTTTTGTTGCCCTCCGCTGGATGTTTTCCAATTTTTCCACATCCTTCTTCTAGTGTGGGGCCCAAAACTGGACACAGTGCTCCAGATGAGGCCTCACCAATGTCAAATAGAGGGGAATGATCACATCCCTCGATCTGCTGGCAATGCCCCTACTGATACATCCCAAAATGCCATTGGCCTTCTTGGCAACAACGGCACACTGTTGACTCATATCCAGCTTCTCGTCCACTGTAACCCCTAGGTCCTTTTCTGTAGAACTGCTGCATAGCCATTTGGTCCCTGGTCTGTAGCAGTACATGGGATTCTTCCATCCTAAGTGAAGGACTGTGCACTTGTCCTTGTTGAACTCATCAGTTTTCTTTTGGTCCAAACCTCTAATTTGTCTAGGGCCCTCTGTATCCTATCCCTACCCTCCAGTGTATCTACCTCTCCTCCCAGTTTAGTGTCATCTGCAAACTTGCTGAGGGAGCAATCCACACCATCCTCCAGATCATTAATGAAGATATTGAGCAAAACCGGCCCAAGGACCAACCCTTGGGGCACTCCACTTGATACCGGCTGCCAACTAGACATGGAGCAATTGCTCTCTACCCATTGAGCCCGACAATCTAACCAGCTTTCTATCCACCTTATCGTTCATTCATCCAGCCCATACTTTTTTAATTTACTGGCAAGAATACTGTGGGAGACCGTGTCAAAAGCTTAGCTAAAGTCAAGGAACAACACATCCACTGCTTTCCCCTCATCCACAGAGCCAGTTATCTCGTCATAGAAGGCAATTAGATTATTCAGACATGACTTGCCCTTGGTGAATCCATGCTGACTGTTCCTGATCACTTTCCTCTCCTCTAAGTGCTTCAGAATTGATTCCTTGAGGACCTGCTCCATGATTTTTCCAGGGACTGAAGTGAGGCTGACTGGCCTGTAGTTCCCAGAATCCTCCTTCTTCCCTTTTTTAAAGATGGGCATTACATTAGCCTTTTTCCAGTCGTCCGGAACCCCGATTGCCATGAGTTTTCAAAGATAATGGCCAATAGCTCTGCAATCACATCCGCTAACTCCTTTAGCACTCTCAGATGCAGCGCATTAGGCCCCATGGACTTGTGCTCGTCCAGCTTTTCTAAATAGTCCCGAACCACTTCTTTCTTCTCAGAGGGCTGGTCACCTCCTCCCCATGCTGTGCTGCCCAGTGCAGTAGTCTGGGAGCTGACCTTGTTCGTAAAGACAGAGGCAAAAAAAGTATTGAGTACATTAACTTTTTCCACATCCTCTGTCACTAGGTTGCCGCCCTCATTCAGTAAGGGGCCCACACTTTCCTTGACTTTCTTCTTGTTGCTAACATACCTGAAGAAACCCTTCTAGTTACTCTTAACATCTCTTGCTAGCTGCAACTCCAGGTGTGATTTGGCCTTCCTGATTTCACTCCTGCATGCCCGAGCAATATTTTTATACTCTTCCCTGGCCATTTGTCCAATCTTCCACTTCTTGTAAGCTTCTTTTTTGTGTTTAAGATCAACAAGGATTTCACTGTTAAGCCAAGCTGATCTCCTGCCATATTTACTATTCTTTCTACACATCGGGATGGTTTGTCCCTGTAACCTCCATAAGGATTCTTTAAAATACAGCCAGCTCTCCTGGACTCCTTTCCCCCTCATGTTATTCTCCTAGGGAATCATGCCCATCAGTTCTCTGAGGTTGTCAAAGTCTGCTTTTCTGAAGTCCAGGGTCCGTATTCTGCTGCTCTCCTTTCTTCCCTGTGTCAGGATCCTGAACTCGACCATCTTATGGTCACTGCCTCCCAGGTTCCCCTCCACTTTTGCTTCCCCTACTAATTCTTCCTGGTTTGTGAGCAGCTGGTCAAGAAGAGCTCTGCCCCTAGTTGGTTTCTGCAGCACTTGCATCAGGAAATTGTCTCGTACACTTTCCAAAACTTCCTGGATTGTCTGTGCACCACTATGTTGCTCTCCCAGCAGATATCAGGGTGATTGAAGTCTCCCATGAGAACCAGGGCCTGCAATCGAGTAACTTCCGTTAGTTGCCGGAAGAAATCCTCATCCACCTCATGCCCCTGGTCTGGTGGTCTATAGCAGACTCCCACCACAACATCACCCTTGTTGCTCATGCTTCTAAACTTAATTCAGAGACACTCAGGTTTTTCTGCAGTTTCATACCTCTGAGCAGTCATACTTCTCTCTTACATACAATGCAACTCCCCCACCTTTTCTGCCCTGCCTGTCCTTCCTGAACAGTTTATATCCATCCATGACAGTACTCCAGTCATGTGAGTTATACCACCAAGTCTCTGTTATTCCAATCACATCATAATTCCTTGACTGTGCCAGGACTTCCAGTTCTCCCTGCTTGTTTCCCAGGCTTCTTGCATTTGTGTATAGGCACTTGAGATAACTTGCTGTTTGTCCTGCTTTCTTAGTATGAGGCAGGAGCCCTCCCCTTTCACGTTCTCCTGCTCGTGCTTCCTCCCGGTATCCCATGTCCCCACTTACCTCAGGGCTTTGGTCTCCTTCCCCCAGTGAACCTAGTTTAAAGCCCTCCTCACTAGGTTAGCCAGTCTGCTTGCAAAGATGCTCTTCCCTCTCTTTGTTAGGTGGAGCCCATCTCTGCCTAGCACTTCTCCCTCTTGGAACACCATCCCATGGTCAAAGAATCCAAGCCTTCTCTCCATCACCACATTGACTTCCACGATTCGACAGTGTGACGGGGCAAGGCCAGATGGCTATGGAAGATTAGTGGGAGATAGATATATTAGCTCCAGGCTAAACAAATCCCTGGTACCAGGATAAGTGAAATAGCAGCTGCTCCAGGTCAATTAAGACACCTGGGGACAATTAAGAACTTTCCAGAAGGCAGGGAGAAGGCTAGATTGATTGGGACACCTGAAGCCAATCAGGGGCTGGCTGAAACTAGTTAAAAGCCTCCCAGTTAGTCAGGTGGGTGTGCATGTCAGGAGCTGTGGGAAGAAGTTGCGCGGTTGGAGAGGTTGAGTAGTACACACCATATCAGGCACAAGGAAGCAGGCCCTGAGGTAAGGGTGAAGTGGAGTTTGAGGAAGTGAGGGCTGCCGTGGGGGAAGTAGCCCAGGGAATTGTACATGTCATGTTTCTAAAAGGTCAGCTACCATAGCTGATACTATTAGGGTCCCTGGGCTGGAGCCCGGAGTAGAGGGTGGGCCTGGGCTCCCTCCCCCCTTTGCCCCCAATTAATCACTGAGATTGGGAGACAACAGAGACTGTGCAAGTAAGGATAACTTCTCCTCACCTCCCTCGCTGGCTTATGATGAAAATGGCTCAGTAGACTGTGACCCTTTTCTCTAGAGAAAGAAGGGTTACGTAGAGGGTCACAGTGAGTGTCTGAGGCTGGCAAAATCTGCTAGGAAACGCGGGTCCCATGGAGGCAAGGACAGAGCTTTGTCACAACTGGTGTTAGAAGTGGGATTTCATTCGCAGCATGGCGGAAGAAAGAGGTGTTTGGTTTTTTTTAAAAAAGTGCACTGGGGTTTTGGATTTTTTTTGTTTTGGTTATTGTTTGTTTGCTTTGTACACAATGGAGGAGGTGATAAGAGCTCTGGTACAAGCCATGGCAGCCCAGTAGGAGGCCACCCGGGTTCAGTCAATGGCACAACAGGAGTCTATGTGGCTACAGGAGGAAACCAATCAATTATTGATGAGCCAGGCGACCCAAGATCATGCTCTCTTGAGAGAGGTGGTGGACCAGCTGAAGATCCTCACCACCCAGGCCCAGGGGTCCGACGGGACGCAAACCCTGAGGGCCACTGGTTGTCTGCCAAAGATGACGTCAAGAAATGACGTAGAGGCATATCTCCTCTCATTCGAAAGGACTGCTCAGCTTGAGGCATGGCCCCGGGAGCAATGGGCCAGCATCCTCGCCCCTTTTTTGTGTGGAGAGGCCTAGAAGGCCTAGTTTGACTTGCCTGCCACAGATGCCACTGACTATACCCGTCTGAAGGCAGAGATTCTAGCACGAGCAGGGGTAACGGCAGCAGTAAGGGCCCAGAGGTTCCATGAGTGGAAATACCAGGAGAATAAACCCCCTAGGTCCCAGCTATTCAACCTCATACACCTTGCACGGAAGTGGTTACAGCCCGAGGTGTGCAGGCCAGAGGAGATTTTGGAAACTCTGGTCACAGACCTTTACATGCGGGGACTGCCGCCCTCTCTGCAGATCTCTGCAAATGGGTAGGCCAGAATGGTCCATCCACGTATGACGAGATTATAACACTGATAGAAAGACGGACGACAGCCAAGGGACTGACCCTACTACCTAAGGAAGGCCCCTTTCGAAGCAAGCACCCGACCCCAACCCTGGAAGGTTAGGCAGCCAAACCCCTGGGGAGTCCTAGGTGGAAGAAGGGGGGGGGGCGAAAACCAGCGGGGATCCCAGAAGGAAGGGATTGGCCTGAGTGGGAGAAGCTCTGGGACTAAACTCCCAGCCCCCCAAGATAGGGGAGTGATTAAAAGCAATTATAGATGTTATGCATGTGGGGAGTGGGGACACATAGCAGCACAGTGTCCCAGTACTGTGGAGCCTATGCAATGTAACTTGGGGGATTGGGAGGTCCCATGCTCACTTATCCACCTCGTGGGGGTCGCATTAGCCCCGCATAATTACACCAGGCCAGTGAGAATAAATGGAACAGAGACTACAGTTCTTGTGGACTCTGGGAGTGCTATCACCCTCATATTGGGTAAGCTGGTAAAAAATAGTCAGCTGCTACTAGCCAAATACAGTGACATGCGTGCATGGGGCCGTGAGCCATTACCCCACCATCCCAGTGGAGATAGAGGTTCAGGGAACCCCATTGAGATGACTGTGGGAGTAGTTCCTAAACTCCTATATCCTGTAGTCATTGAGACGGACTATCCAGGGTTTGATAATTTACTCCCCCCGGAGAGGCTGGAGGGAGGTGGGGACCCTGAGGACAGCGACTCATCACAGGGGGAATGTCAACCCCCAATGTTCGCTGAGATTTCTCAGGATCTGTTTTCAGCCCCCCGAAAGACCCGGAAGACAAAAAAGGAGAGGAAGGCCACGAAGGCCTTGGGAACCCGGATCCTGACCCAGAGCCAGAAGACCTCTCTAGTAGGCAGATGGACGCAAGCATCCAACAGAGAAACTTCCACCACAGAAGGTGAGTCAGAAGCTGCCCCCAGCCATGACAGTGGTGAGCCATTGGAAGAAGCAGAAGCCAGCCCCTGGGAGCTTGGACAGGTTAGTCCCGGGAGAGAGACTTTTGGGTGGGACCAGGCGGAGGACCCCAGATATGATAACGCCAGGAAAGAGGTGGCCGAGATTGTTGGGATACCCGTGGATGGGAAGGTCCGGGGTCCTGGACCATACTTTATAGTAAAGAAAGATCTCCTGTACCGTGTGGTGCAAATGCAGGAGCAAGAGATACAACAACTTCTGGTGCCACAAAAACATCAAAAAGCCATATTGAGTCTCGCCCACAGTCACCTGTTTGTAGGACACCTAGGGGTAGAGAAAACCCAGGCACGGATCCTGCCGAGGTTCTTCTGGCCAGGAGTATATGAAGATGTCCGGCGATACTGCACCTCTTGTCCGGAGTGTCAGTTACATAGCCCTCGCCTGCACTTGCGGGCTCCTTTGATACCTCTTCCAATAATAGAGGTTTCTTTTGAATGGATAGCCATGGATCTGGTAGGGCCCCTAGAGAAGACAGCTCGGGGCCACCAACATGTCTTGTTGTACTGGACGATGCAAGCCAGTACCCCGAAGCTGTTCCCCTGCGCAACACAGCTTCCAAGACAATAGCTAAGGAACTAGTACAGATCTTTGCCTAGGTTGGGCTACCCAAGAAGATATTGACTGATAAAGAGACACCTTTCATGTCCAAGTTGATGAAAGATCTCTGTTCATTGCTCCATGTACAAGCCCTACGGACCTCTGTATACCACCCGCAAACAGATGGCCTCCACTAAACAGGTGGAAAGGTTTAGTAGGACCCTCAAGGCCATGATCAGGAAAGTGGTGAGACGGGATGGGAAAGATTGGTATACCCTATTGCCTTACCTCATGTTTGCCATCCAGGAGGTTCTGCAAACCTCCAAGGGTTTCTCTCCATTCGAACTACTATATGGGCACCACCCTCGGGGCATATTGGATATAGCCAGAGAAGCCTGGGAAGAGGAGCCAAATCCCAGAAGGAACATAGTTGAGTATGTACTGCAGATGAGAGATCGGATAGCCCGAGTTACGCCCATTGTACGAGAACACTTGGAGAGAGCACAGGAGACCCAACAAACCCATTATAACCACCAAGCGAAGCTTCGACGGTTCCAATCAGGGGATGGGGTGATGGTACTGGTGCCCACAGCAGAAAGTAAACTGTTGGCCCAGTGGCAGGGACCCTATGAAATAATCAAAGCCATGGGAGAGGTGAACTATAAGGTGCGGCAGCCAGGTCGCCGGAAATTGGAGCAAATTTACCACATCAATCTTCTAAAACCTTGGCACGATCGAGAGGCATGCTTAGTCATGCAGGAGACCCTTCCCCAGGAGGATAACTTACACGAGCAAGTGAGGATATCATCCGACTTGACGCCGATCCAAAAGATCGAGGCAGGCGACATGATTAATCGCAACAGAGATTTGTTCTCTACAAAACCAGGGCGGACAACTGACACTATCACCATATCCACACAATCCCTGGAGCCAAGGTAACACTGAGACCCTACCGAATCCCAGCAGCCAAAAGAGAGGAAATCAAGGCCGAAGTAAAGAAAATGTTAGAATTAGGGGTTATTGAAGAATCTTACAGTCAGTGGTCCAGTCCAATTGTTCTAGTGCCTAAACCTGACGGTACCATGAGATTCTGTAATGACTTTTGCCGACTGAATGAAATATCCCAGTTTGATGCATTACCCATACCACGCATCGACGAACTGGTTGACTGACTGGGTAGTGCCCGATTCTTGACTACACTGGATCTGACAAAAGGGTACTGGCAGATTCCTCTGACCAAAGAAGCTAAAGAAAAGACAGCATTCTCCACCCCGGATGGGCTATTCCAGTACACCATCCTCCCTTTTGGGCTACATGGGCCCCAGCCACATTCCAGCGCCTCATGGATAAGCTGCTGTACCCCCATACTAGTTATGCAGCTGCATACCTAGATGATGTCATCATTCATACACCAGATTGGGGAACCCACTTGGAGAAAGTTGAGGCAGTACTGCGCATCTTAACGTGGGATGGCCTCACTGCTAATCCCGCTAAATGCGCCATAGGGCTAGCAGAGGCTAGGTACCTGGGATATATTGTGGGAAAGGGCATAGTGAAGCCCCAAATGAATAAGCTAGAGGCAATTCAAAACTGGCCCCTGCCAACCCGAAAGAAGCAGGTCTGTGCGTTCCTAGGTGTGGTAGGCTACTACCGACGGTTTATTCCCCACTTCACCACTAGGGCAAGTCCCCTAACGGACCTGGTGAAGGCCCGAGGTCCAGACATGGTAAAGTGGACCGACGCAGAAGAGGGGGCATTTATAGACCTTTGGACGGCCCTCTGTAATGACCCCATACTCATAGTCCCGGACTTTAACAGGGAATTTGTTTTACAAATAGATGCTTCCGAGGTGGGGTTGGGACAGTTCTGTCACAAATGGTGGAAGAAGAGGAACACCCAATCCTCTATCTAAGCAGAAAGCTTCTCCCAAGAGAACAGAAATATGCAGTAGTTGAGAGACAATGCCTTGCTGTCAAATGGGCTATGGAGACACTGCGTTATTACCTCTTAGGCGGCGATTTACTCTTGAGATGGACCATGCACCCCTCCAGTGGATGCAGCGGAATAAGAAAAAGAATACAAGGGTCACCAGGTGGTTCTTATCCCTCCAACCATTCCAGTTCCACATACGGCACAGGGCTGGATGCCACCATGGCAATGCTGACGGTCTGTCACAAGCATACTGTCTGGCGTCCCAAGTTGCCCAACTCTATGGTGTTGAACAGGTGGGGGGATATGTGACGGGGCAAGGCCAGATGGCTATGGAAGATTAGTGGGAGATAGATATATTAGCTCCAGGCTAAACAAACCCCTGGTACCAGGATAAGTGAAATGGCAGCTGCTCCAGGTCAATTAAGACACCTGGGGACAATTAAGAACTTTCCAGAAGGCAGGTAGAAGGCTATGTTGTTTGGGACACCTGAAGCCAATCAGGAGCTGGCTGAAACTAGTTAAAAGCCTCCCAGTTAGTCAGGTGGGTGTGCATGTCAGGAGCTGTGGGAAGAAGTTGCGCGGTTGGAGAGGTTGAGTAGTACACACCATATCAGGCACAAGGAAGCAGGCCCTGAGGTAAGGGTGAAGTGGAGTTTGAGGAAGTGAGGGCTGCCGTGGGGGAAGTAGCCCAGGGAATTGTACATGTCATGTTTCTAAAAGGTCAGCTACCATAGCTGATACTATTAGGGTCCCTGGGCTGGAGCCCGGAGTAGAGGGTGGGCCTGGGCTCCCTCCTCCCTTTGCCCCCGATTAATCACTGAGATTGGGAGACAACAGAGACTGTG
This sequence comes from Dermochelys coriacea, assembly GCF_009764565.3. Lineage (NCBI taxonomy): Eukaryota > Metazoa > Chordata > Testudines > Dermochelyidae > Dermochelys > Dermochelys coriacea. The sequence goes on along the minus strand of NC_050073.1, from coordinate 89,997,445 downwards.
CAAGTAAGGATAACTTCTCCTCACCTCCCTCGCTGGCTTATGATGAAAATGGCTCAGTAGACTGTGACCCTTGTCTCTAGAGAAAGAAGGGTTATGTGGAGGGTCACAGTGAGCCTCTGAAGCTAGCGAAATCTGCCAGGAAACGTGGGACCCACAGAGACAAGGACAGAGCTTTGTCACAACGGTCTCTACCCAGGCCTTTTCCTTCCACAGGGAGGATGGACGAAAACACCACTTGCGTCACGAAGGCCTGGATGGTGGAGGCAAGATTCACAACCGAAAAACAATTCACACTTGTCAGTCTAAATTCAAGTGGAAAAGAGTGTATTAGCCATTGATAATGCCTGAGAATCTAGGAGTAACTGGGGATCCAGAAGTATCTCCATATGAGAAACCTCCTTGACAAAGGTTGGACACGTTACTTTAATCGTAGGGGCACATCAGCAATAGTCAGCCCTGCTCTTCAGATGTTTCTCCTGCTTACCAGCAGCACCTCTTTTTCTGGGTATAAGGTCCTCCAGTAGCACTAGACAATATAGTTTCATTATATGATGCAAAGAGCAGCAGATTGCATCAGCTGAAGTTTCCTTAGTGTCTTTAATGGAAGCTCCATTATATAATGATACAGACCTACTATATCATCCCATAGTACTGGAGAAATGTCCAGCTAGAGAATCAGAATTATATAAATGATAGGGATCTCATGAGTTCATTTAGTCCATCCCACGTGCTGAGGCAGTATTCAGCACCCCAGACCATCCCTGATGTATGTTTGTATAAACTGGTCTCAAGCGAGCATAGCCTGTTGAACAGATTGGGATAAATCCTTTCATTTATTATATGTGAATTTGGTGTTGGGAAAGGTGCTGATTGACAGCGTTAAAGACTGAATTGCTTTGTTTAGCCATCTGGAAGATATGGCAGGGAAAATACAATCTTCCCACCCACTCCCTACTCACAGTCTCAGCAATAAGCATTAATCCTGATCTGAAAGAAACCATTTCAGCTAGGGATGGAGGAGAGGGTTTATCCCCTGCCCTTGTTCAGTCTTTGGTCAGCCTGCTGCATTTAGTGTCAATTATGATAGTGGTCTCCAGTATGTGGACACTTATCCATGATAAACAGCTGTCAGATGATAACTTCCATTGGACTATTAATTTTTGAAATTACATATATATATATATATATGTAATAAAATATATAAAGCTTCCAGTAATTGTTTTGCTGTAAAAAGATCAAGGGAGTGCTTCCCCAGGTACTCATTGCAGCTGGCTGGCTACGTTTCCAAGATGAGTGTTGCCAAGGCAAATAAATGAAAGGGAAATCATGCACTATAAGGACTACAACATGGCCCATGTCAATGGGAAGTTGATAGACGTACTGAGGGCACAAGATGGTCCTTAAGACTGTAAACCATTTCCCTCTTCCTTTCTCCTTTGTTTGTAGAGGGAGATCACAAACTCTTGAGATACCTGAGAAGTGGGCTGTGGGCCAGGGCACATTCATGGAGTAAGATCTCCTTTTCTTGCACCACAGATGTTCACTTGTAGGAGACCTTTCAGAGCAAAAACAGCAGAAATCTGGGAGCAGAACAAGGTAAGTTTCAACTCTCTGCCAGGCTGCAGAGGAAGATGTTTTTAGTTTTATGTTTCAAATGTTTTAATCAATTTCACATTCTCTCCCCCTACAGAGGTGAACAGGCTGTTTCAGTGATTTAAACATTTATAACTCCAGAACAACCTAATCCAGATGAACTATTTGAGCTTTATTTTTTGTGCTTTGTTTGAGTCCAGGTAAATTGATAAGACAAGTCATTACTGAAATCATTATGGCCTGGATCATTACCCAGAATACCATCTGCTGGTATTTTATCAAGCCTCCTTCTATTAAAGTGCCATTAAAATGCTTCTGATGTTCACTTACGGGCACCAAATAAATCAGCCCACTTGACAGATAAATAGGAAGCCAAGTAACTATATTTTAATTGTCTCTACTACCATCCAGTGTTACTCATGATCTATTTAATCACTGATAGGACTTTAATTAAATATATCCAAAATCTGATCATCTTGTCAACAGGGGAAAAAACAGGCTTCAGCACTTGATGAGCTTTTGGGTGGCTATGGTCTCATTTTTTACATTGACAGGAAATTAATAGCATGATTTTAAAATTTATGCATGCTGTCATGGGGGAAAGGGTGGGGGCTTACTTCTTGTAGCATCAGACTGGCAGCTCGTGAGGGAGGTGGGCGATAGAACTCTGAAGTGAAGTTAAGGAGTTCTGGCAACTTTATTGCTAACAAGAAGGTATTCGTCTACTGCCTGGAGGCCTGTTGTATTAATTTATTTGTGTGTGTGTGTGTATTTTGAATGTAGTGAGCACCTAATGCTGCAAAACAAATTTAGGAAGATCCATTTTAAGTGTGTTACTGTAGCAATTGCAGGGGAATGAAAGACAAACAGTTCAATACAATAAATGCTGTTTTATTTTACTATCTTTCTATTTCATATTTTAGTGATGTTTAAAAAAATGTCTGGCATGCCCTAAGGATAAGTCTACTGGAGTTTCAATAATAAGTCATACGAGATCATACTACTCAGCTTTCTTTTATAAATCTGGCAGCCTGAACCAGAGATGTTCATGAGTCACACTAGAATGCAACAATCAGTGGCTCCTTCAGGGCACCATATAAATTTACCAACAAGTCCATCATGTCATTAATGTTACTTAAGGATTTATGCGCTAAAACACTTTTTAAATGTGGTTAACCTAATTGCAGTGGATATACAGAACTTTACAGTTAACACATTTCACTATTCAGCATCCTCTTTTCAGATAGTTATAACCTTATGCAAAATTTTCCTTTTTTTTTTTCTGAAAACTTCTTGGCTTGGACTCATCCCAAAATTGCTTTTTAAAAAAAAATTTGGTAGAAAATTTCAAGAAATTGTATTCCGCTGTTTCAGAGTTTGGTGGAAACTGGAAAAAATACATTTTCCTATTTAAAAATTAAAATCTAACCACATGCTACACTTTTTTTTAAAAAAAGGGTGGTTGCAGCAAGAATGGCTGAAGTTTGAGGCTTGAAATTGTATGCAAGTATTTGTTAATGAGGACTAGTGCCTTTTTTAGGTGACAGGAAAAATAATTAAGGTGTCTGAAAACTCACTTATGAGCATGCTCAGTGAGCAGATGTCTACATCACAAAACTGGCCTAATAAGCACCTTTATTGGCACTCTCAGGAGGAAGACCAAGGAATGAATGGAGAATGATTTTTTCTTACTTCTGGAAGTTTGCCTGCCAAAATAAGGCTGCGGCTTACTGGAGGACTGTGTTGCTATCAGGGCTGGATTTAGGGGCAGGCAACCCAGGTGACCACCTGGAGTGCCAAGCTTGGGGCACGCCAGGCTAGGGTACTGTTTTTGTTGTTATCGACAAAAGGGAAAATAGAATGTTTGGAGTAAAATGTTTCAGGTATTCTGTACATGGATTCCTTTTTCACTAACCTCCTAGAATGTTCTGGACATGAAATGGGTGACAAATGCAATAAAAAATAAGGTATTCAAAAGTTTAACAAATGGAAGGGAAGGGATACCAAAGACTTGGGGTGCAGTTTCTCAGCAGTGTCTCCAGCAGAGACAGACATTCCTTAATGTAGCCAGGACCTAAACCATTTAGATCTTCACACTTTCTCTTATGGAATCACCTAAACTTAGAACAGCCTCCAAATTCTCATATTCCAAGCACTATCCTCCTTCAACCGCTCCTTAAAATCCACTTATTGGGACCTACAGTTAATACATATTAAAAAACAAGTAGGGCTGTCAAATGATGAAGAAAAACCAAATTAATCATTAGATTTTTTTAAAAATCACGATTAATCAGTTTTAATCACATTGTTAAACAATAATAAAATATCAATTTAAATGTATTATATATTTGTGGATTTTTTCTACATTTTCAAATATATTGATTTCAATTACACCATAGAATACAAAGTGTACACTGCTTACTTTATATTATTATTTTTTATTACAAATATTTTAACTGTAAAAAAGATAAACAAAAGACATAGTATTTTTCAATTCACCTGATACAAGTACTGGAGTGCAATCTCTTTATCATGAAAGTGCAACTTACAAATGTAGAATCTTTTTTTTTTTACATAACAGCAATAAAAAAACCACAATGTAAAACTTTAGCGCCTACAAGTCCACTCAGTCTTACTTCTTGTTCAACCAATCATTGAGACAAACCAGTTTGTTTATAGTTACAGGAGATAATGGTCTCCATTTCTTATTTACAACACCTGAGTGTGAGAACAAGCGTTTGCATGGCACTATTGTGATATAAAGTGAGCACTGTACACTTTGTATTCTGTGTTGTAATTGAAATCAATATATTTGAAATTATAGAAAAACATCCAAACACATTTATAATAAATATAAATTGGTATTCAATTATTAACAGGGTGATTAAAATGGTGATTAATTGTGACTATTGTTTTAATCTAGTTAATTTGTTTTGTGTTAATCACTTGAGTTAACTGCAATTAATTGAAGCTCTAAAAAACTCCCAGACATTTATGGAATGTAAAATAGTTTTTCAGTTGCTGGAAGATATGTCATGGTTATGGCCTGCAATTCACCTTGTTTTCCTCCATACCAAGAAAGGCTAAATATCGCTGGCAGACCAAAAGAGCCATTATTGTACTTTTAAGAATCAAGGCACTTTCTGAAAAGCTTGGACTTCTTTCCTTAAATTAGTTTTCCTCATATCATTCCTGGCAGAAAGTGCTGATTTAAACATTATTTTTATTCTTACATTGTTTGCAAGGCATATGTAATTAGAAATCTCTTTTTTGGTCTTTACAATTAATGATTACTAAGGCACGTAAATGTTAATAGACTTTTTAGTGTGGGAATATGTTTTTCCTTTTCCTTTTCCTTTTATGACAGCACTATTTTCTTCTGTTTTATTTTCCCTGGTTTGTTTGTAGTATGATACACAGTTTGCTTTTGTAATGGAGCTAGGACATAGAGGATGTGAACATATTTCTGCAAAACTCATGCTGTAGTCGTGTTCTCGTTCACACTTCACTATCCAAATATCTCATTGCTCAAATGCAGCTTCAGGAAAAGATGAAATAGGGGCATATATCCTGCTGAGTCTGAGCCCATGATCTCACATGGTGCAAGGGTCACTGTCCTGCAGAAGTTGCTATCTTTTACACATGACGTAAAATGGAGGTCCTGACCACTTAGAACAATTAAAGATCCCTTCGCATTTTCTGCAAGATTCAAGGTATTAGCTCTAGAGACCAGGGAAAATTCCACTCTTGGCCAAAAAAAAAAAAGGAGAGAAGCCCTGAAGAGTGAAGATGGCTGCCCCAACACTGAACCTGGAGAAGATTACCTTGAGAGCTCCATGAAACAGGTGTGGTAAAATACTCCCTTCCTCTTCTTGCTGCACTGTGAACTTGCTTGTTTTTGTTATTGGAAACACCAAAAGTAAATTAAGATAAAGAAAGTAAGGGCCTCAGAGTGGGCACTCACTAGAAAAGTAAATTAGGTGCTGCCTAGAATCAGTGGCAGCACATGCAATTTACAGGAAATTGCATGATGGGCGGAGTCTGCAGGGAAGCATAAGCCAGAGCAGAACAGAAAGTAGCAGAGTCTCAAGTGGCTTCTGATTTGGGGTGCCTCCATTTCTAGTGGCTCAGTGCTAGACACTTTGGGTAAAATTCAAGCCTCATTGAAGTCTGTGGCAAATCTCTCATTGACTTCAGTGGGACTATGATTTCATCCTTTAGGCCTGCTTTTTCCTCATATGCTGAATAGCCAGAACTCCAAATGAAGTCAGTAGAAGCTATGGCTGGTCAGCACCTTTGAGAACCCAGCCCACATCTTTGCATTTGGGCACCCAAAATTAGAGGCCACTTTTGCAAATGTAGGCCACAATCCTCTCTGTGTCTTAGTTTCCCTATCTGTTAAGTAGGAATAATTATATTTACCTCCTATACAGGGGTATTATGAATTCATTAATGTTTGTAAAGCAGGTTGGGTTGAGATGAGATCCTTAGATGGAAAGAACTGTAAAAAGCCTAAATGATTATTATTCATTTGAAAGGAAAGTTTCACAAGCAGGACACAATAACTTCCTAATGTCCTCGCTCCCAAGGTTATAAATATGGCAAGTTATGTAACCTGATGGTCCAAACTCAATGAGCAACATGGGATATATGAGTGATGACAAAAGATCTGTCAGGCACACTGGCTCACATCCGTTAAATGCTTTATTATGTAAATGATAAAACTTTTAGTGCTGATTTTATTTTCTGGGAAACCAGCATGAGGATTTTTAAATGGGACTGAGATTTTGAGACTACCGAGCCTTGTACAGGGTAGAAAGTGCCCGCATGCCATCTGCAGTGCCCAGTCATTACCTCAGTTGTCTCCTTGAAAGTGGCTTCTCCAGGGTTTTGTTGTTTTATATTTCGTAGGCGAACTGAGCCTGAGAGAAGATGAAAGTGGAGAGACGCTTTCAGCAGGGAAGTTTAAGTATCTACCACAGCAGCCCTTTCTCTATCACAAATAATTGGATATCTCATTCCCTTTGTCTTATTTATGTTGTCTGAGTCCTGCACTGGATTTTTGGTGTGTCTCTTATTTTTTTAATTCATTGCCTTTAATTAACCTCTTGGGCTGCCTCTCAAGCCTTCTTTAAAAAGTGGTTAATATGCATTAGACCCTTCTATGAAGACGAATAGCTCCTGCACATACACTAGCTAGAAAAACAATTACATGAGCTATCAGGCCTTGGGGCTTAAACAGCAGGGTGGGCTCAGGAAAAAATAGTATCAGACATAGGATAGTTTTGGGTAATTTTCCAGGCATCATAGGCATTTTTCACAATCTTCTGAAGCATTGCTTTATATCGGCGAGGGAGGATAACCACACTCAATAGCTCACTGATCAGTTCTTGTTCAAGGCAATTCTTATACTGTATTCCTAGGATCAAAGAGGGAAAGGCCCCATTAACTCTTCTAGCCCATCTCCCTATGGGCCGATGCAGGATTGTTCTCTACAGTATATTCTCTAGGGTTTTTTCCAGTCCAATTTTAAGTGACAGGACTTTCACCACTTCCTTGAGAGTTTAGTTTAGTCTCAGATTATAGTCAGGTCCTGCCAAATTAAGGTCTTAAAAAACGACCCCCAAAACAGAAAAAAAAAAAGGTTCTATTTCACCCATTACCAATTTTCTGAGCTATGTGAACTCCCTTGGTATTAATTTAAAAACACTCAAACAAACCCACACATATTTATCCAGGCCATCATCCAATCTCATAATCCTCATTACCTTCCTGTTTCCGAGCCCTTTGCTATAAGCCTTAGACCACACTGCCTGTTTCTATTAAAAAGTCTTTCATGTGTAGCTAACAACTCATAAGAGTTAGAGGAGTGATGGGATAAATACACAAAATACAACACAGCTTTGAACACCCCAGATATAGGAGGGTCCATATCTAGGGTTTTGATTTGGCCCTTTATAAAGACAGGAGACACTTGCTAAATTCGGATCCAGATTTGGGTTTTAGAAACCCCTAAATGAGGGAATTGGATCTAGCATTTTGGTTTGAGGCCATCTTTTGTTTAAAGTGGATGAAAAAGGATAATGTTAAAGCTGCCATGGTGTATAATCAGAGGAGTGTGATTGTGTTTGGGATATTGTACAGCAAATGCGCTTTAAGGACTAGTTCCAAAAAGGGATTTAAGTACCTAACTGCCACTTAGGTACCTACCTCCAAAATTTAGATCTTCAAACCTCCCACTCAACTGCCACACAACCCTGCAGTCATCTAAGGTCCCTTGGTGCCTGTTTCTACAGGTAAAGTCCCCAAACATTTACATTTCTGCCTGTGGTGTGTGCACACCTGCCCAAGTCTTGATGCCTCCAAGCTTGTCAGCACCTGAATCCTCAAACTAGGCATTCTTCCACCCATCTCACTGCGGGGCCCAATCCAGCAAACATTTTCAGAAGGTGCCCATTGCTTTGGGCCCTGCACAAAATAGCGGAGGTGTTCCCCTTGTATCACACAGCCCAGTGGTTAGGGGGGTGGGAGCCACAAGTTCACATCTTGCCTGCTGTGGAGTAGGGACATGAACCAGGCTTTCCCACCTCCTAAGTGAGTACCCTAGCCACTGGGCTCCATGGTATTCTGAAGGTCTCAATCTCTGTTGAAGCTGTTACACGTTGCATGACATACTTAAATAATCATTGGGCCAGCGAGAGAGAGAGAGTGTTCATGCCTCTAGCTCAGTGGTGAGGGTACTCCCCTGGGAGACCTACTGCAATGAATAGTTAAGTATTTTATATAAAGCAGCATTGCTTAGACAGGAGAGAGAAGTATGTCGGCATAGCTGCTGGGTGGTGTAATTCCCAGCTTAGCTGTACAGACATGTGCGAGCTCTGATTGAGCTTCTGTGCTAGAAATAGCAGGGTGGCCATGGCTACAAGGGCAGCAGTACAAGCGAGCCACCTGAATACAATCCTGCCTAGTTCCCTGGGTGTGTGCTCAGGTGGCTGGGCTAAGCCACCAGCTATGCTGCTCCAGCCTTCCTGTTATTTATAGTGTGGTAGCTTGAGCAGCATTAGCATGTGGCTGTCTGAGCTGGGACTGACACCTGACAGAGGAGATATTTGAGCCTGGATTTCCTACATCCCCTAACCCCTTGGCTACAGGGACAACATCCCCACCTCTTTCTTTCAGAGTAGCAGCCGTGTTAGTCTGTATTTGCAAAAAGAAAAGGAGTACTTGTGGCACCTTAGAGACTAACAAATTTATTTGAGCATAAGCTTTCGTGAGCTACAGCTCATTTCATTGGATGCATTCAGTGGAAAATACAGTGGGGAGATTTATATACACAGAGAGAACATGAAACAATGGGTTTTATCATACACACTGTAAGGAGAGTGATCACTTAAGATGAGCCATCACCAGCAGCGGGGGAGGGAAAGGAGGAAAACCTTTCATGGTGACAAGCAAGGTGGGCCATTTCCAGCAGTTAACAAGAACATCTGAGGAACAGTGGGGGGTGGGGTGGGAGGGGAGAAATAACATGGGGAAATAGTTTTACTTTGGAAAAAACAAATCATATTTCCTCTTTGCTATCTTACGTGGTTTATTGCTCAGCTTGCTGACTTCTGTGAATCCCATTCCAGGGTGCCTAACTTTCCCTATGCATCATATAAGCACTCTGGGCACCTAACTCGGGGCTGTGGATTCCACTAGGTGGCAAGAAGTGGAGGCATTGGGCATTGCAATGCTGAGTCTAAGTCCCCTGTGTGGATCCAGCCTGAAGAGCCTTGTTGGCTACTTCTTTCTCGAAGGATAAGTGGCACTTTAAGGCTCCAAGACTATATCTGCCAGGACTAAGGTTGTTTGCATGGAACTCACTAATTTAAATCTTCAGGTACAATAGCCAGGAGGAGCGTGTGGCACTGCATCCCATATTCTTCACAGTAATATTATTACAATATGATTATGCCATAATCATTATGCATTTTGTACATGATGGGTCATGTGAGGTATCATTGGAAAATATATGATCTTATTTGTACACATGTATCATTTTTGTATCTAAAGTTAGGAATATTGACTATGTATTTGTATTTCAATCATGCTTATTCTGAGTAACACCCACAACTAGACATTCTGGTACAACAATGAAGAAGCCAGACAGCGTTGATGGGCCATCAGCAAAGACAATAGACCCTGGAAGAACTTAACTTTCTTGTGAACATTTCAGACAGCCTGTAAGTAATGGCTGCTCTGACTCAGCAAGGTATGCAAAGGATATAACTGGACTCTGGACTCCATCTTGGAATGTCAGTGTTTTTCCACAAACTGAGTTTGGGACAAAGGGTTCTCGCCATATGCTAAAGCTATATAAGACAGTGAGTGACATCATCTGTGGTTCTTCACTCCCCACACAAAAAGATTCCTGGAAACACCTGGGGAACAAAGACTGAACTGGTAGAAGTGCTGGACCCAGGCTAAAGGGATTTCTAGTCTGTGTATGAAAGACCTGGGGATTCCAAGCTGTAAAGCAAGTGAAGCTTGCCCCTTAAGAATCTGAAAGCCTCCTTGTACCAAGTCTCAGGGTGAGAAACTACTTAATCAAATCCTATCTTTCTAGTATGTTAAGGTCAGTTTGCGGTTTTGTTTATTTACTAGGTAATGTGCTTTGATCTGTTTGCTAGCACTTATAATTACTTAAAATCTATCTTTTGTAGTTAATAAACTTGTTTTTGCTTTATCTAAACCTGGGAGTTTGAGTGAAATACATGGGGAATCTTAGCTCAAGGGGCAAAGGCTTGAGCATATTCCTCTCCACATTGTGTGTGTGTGTGTGTGTGTGGAGTGGGGGGTGGGGAGACTCTGAGCTTACACTGTACAAATCCCTGTGCAGTGCAAAATGTATAAACCCAGAATTATACCTCCACAGAGGTGGGGGAGTCCTAGGCTGGGAAGCTGGTGGTTATTTTGGCTGTAGCCTCTCTATTGCTGGTTCATGCAGTGGCTGGTGCTGGGTGCGTCACTACCTGTATGAATGCTGGAGGACATGTAGGACTGGGAGGGGGTCTGCAGCTTGTCACAGCAGCACAGTGTAAAGGAAGCCCATGCTAGTAGGTCAGAGGGCTCAGTGGTACCCCAGTTCCAGGTGGCACCTCGGGGGGAGCCCATCACAAAGTGCCCTTCATCATTTTTGTTAGTAAAATCTGCATTTGTGTTATAAAGAATCTACCATTTGTACTATACTGAGCAAAGACAGTCTTCATTAGCTAAGCAGAATCAAACCTAGTTGGTATTTGTTCGGAAGACCTCCAGAAAACCCAGACTCCTGCAGGAAGTAGTGGTGTCAGTGATCCTAGATGGAACTGAGTCAGAGTATGTCTTCACTGTGCGCGCATGCACACGCACTCACCCATACACACACACACAAAAGTGTTCTTTACTCACATTAACTAACTCGGCTTAAATCAGCAGTGAAGACATGGCAGTTCAGCTTTTAATTCAGCTTAGCAGTTTGTAAGCAAACCCAGGCATCCTTATATACTTTAACTCAAACCACTAACTCACGTTAAAGAATTGCTATGTCTTCATTGCTATTTTAATCTGAGTTAGCTCTCATTGAGTTAAAAACACCTTTGTTTTTATTTTTTTTCCAGTAAAGTCATACCCTTACCATTGAACTAATACTCCAGCTTAGTGCTAGGAGGTACCATCTTTCAGATCAGCTGTAAAACTGAGGCTCTGATGATTTGTGGTCACTAGAGAACCACTTTCATCTATTCACATGAGTAGAGGTCCTACTAAATTCGTATGGATAGCTCCACTCTGTCTCCCAAAATTCCACCTGCATTTTCATTTGGACAGACTATTGCTTTTTATTCTCATCCTAAACCATTGTGTAGTGTTGATGTGGGCTGCTAAACACCTGACATGTTCTACCCCAGAGATAGCTGTATTTTAGTGTTCAGTGAGCTCCAGAAGTCTGTATCATTGAACCTGTTCTCCTTTCATGGACATTTACATGAAATATTGGGACTCCTAGGTGGCAGGGCCAGAACTTGGTGTAATTCCATTATATGTGCCTAGCTGGGAGTTCTCAATTCAATGTCATCAGCAGTAAATCCTGTGATATTTGTGTGGGAAAAACTCCTATTTTCATGGGAACTAATAGTCCCCAATTCCTGCTCCCTCCTCATGACAGTGAAGTCCTGTTATACAAGGCAGGAAGCTCAAAGTTCAGGCAAAGTTTTACCAGAATATCAGTTTTGCTCTTTTAAAAATCAGAGGCCCTTCCTCCTGAAGTCCCCCATCTGCCCAATGTTTCCCCCCAAAAAAGACTGGTTCCAAAAGCAAGATCTGCAGCAGCAGTTCAGAAGGAAACAGCTGATGCCCTTGTACTCAGTGAAGCTTGGATAATGCTATGCTCAGCATTACCGAGGTGTCACACTTACAGTAGAGTACAGGAAAAGGTTTTCCCATCCTGCCAGAATTTTAAAGATTTCAGAAATGTTCCCAGCCTGACAAAGTCAAAAGCTTGAAATTTTTCACAAATCAATAATAAAAAAAATCCAATTTTGGATTAGGTCAATCATCATATTTTGATTTGTTTTTTTACCTTTAATTATTTACTATAAATTAACTTAAATTTCTAAACAAACAGTCATTTCAACACCCAAAATGGAACTTTTTTTGTTCAAAAGTGTCAACTTTTGACTGTGATGGGAGTGTAAAGACCACCCACAGATGAGGAAGATGCCAGAGAGGCCCTGGAAATAGGATTAGCCCCATCCTTCCAAATCATAAGAACAGCCATACTGGGTCAGATCAAAGATCCATCTAGACCAGTACCCTGTCTTCCAACAGGGTCCAATGCCATGTGCCTCAGAGGGAAAGAACATGTATTGATAGGGATGAAACTGCAGTCAGTAGGGAGCAGGCTTGCCCTAAGCAGTAGGCTGCAGGAGTGATTCCTGAAGCTGTGAGGGAACTCAAAGCCAGGAGACCTGCACCCTGACCCTATGGAGAGTGCAACCAACTCCCAGGGTAAGCCAGATGGACTAAGCCTGACTCAAAAGCCCAGGTAGGGAGATTGCTCAAAACCCACTATGTGGGTGCTGTATCATTGGCAGCACTCTGAACTTTCCATCCTTCCTTTTGGGGTGCCCCAGGAAGTGGGGATAAGCTCGAATGTGTTGGGGTTTGACTTTCCTTTTGATCACCCATCTGGAGAGACTTAAGAAGGCCCACAAAATTCTGGCTCCCCTGTAAGAACTGGGACCTGTGAGGTACCCAGCGCAAATAACTAAGCGTGGTTAGGTTCTCCCACCATCTGGAAGAAGAACCACAGGGGACTCTGTTACAGGGACAATTCAACAATTCTGAAAATTGTTTTTTGAAATGTGAAAAACCGCAAATCATTTTGGTTTTGACAAATTAGCATTTTTTGATGAAATGTGGTGTTGGAAGCTGGTTGGGAATCTTTCAATGTCAAGCATCATTTAGATCAGAGGTCAGAGCAAGTAGCAACTGTCACAGTCCTGACCCAAAAGTGGGTAAACAGTGCATCGAGAAAGCAGTTCTAATTTGGAGATGCCTTAGCAAACGTACAGTCTGTGGTGGAAAAGGCAAACAGCGCTGGGAGACCTGGGTCACACACTGGCCCAAAACCCATTGTTTATCTTGTGAGCTTTTTTTATTTGTAAGGAATACACATTTTTTTAAGGTTTCAGAGTAGCAGCCATGTTAGTCTGTATCCGCAAAAAGAAAAGGAGGACTTGTGGCACCTTAGAGACTAACACATTTATGCATCCGATGAAGTAAGCTGTAGCTCATGAAACCTTATGCTCAAATAAATTTGTTAGTCTCTAAAGTGCCACAAGTCCTCCTTTTCTTTTTACATTTTTTAAAATGTATCCCTTCTCCCAATTACATTTTTAAGTAACTCTTTATGGAAACTGGCCTGCTGAGTCTTTATTTTTTGGTCAGGGCATGACACTCTCCAATCTTACATTGCTTTGACATTCCCGGTCCCCCAAGAATTCCAAAGCTCTTTCTATGCTGTGGGATAGATTTTCAGAAGAACCCTGCTCCCATTTAGGCACCTTAGTAAGTAGTCAGATTTTCCACAGAGCTCAGCCCCATAATTTTAGGGATTCAGATTAAATGGGACCAAGATCCCGCCATCCCTGCTTTTGGTTTTACCTGAGGTTTTGCTAAATCACGACCACTCCTAGTTTCGCCTGTTGCTGTATGAAACAGAGATTGAGGCAAAAATCACAAACACTGATCGCATCCAAACTTTGGGGACAAAGATAAAAGGGATCCCAGCTGAACTGAGATACAACTACAGCCGGGCAAATAACTGATTGTTCTGTTCACTGGTAGTTGTGGAAAAATTGGGTCAAACCGACACCAAATTTCTTTGAAGTTTTTGGCAAATTGAAAGAGTTAGAAAAATTTCTTTACTCCGGAAAGAGTGTGTAAGAATGACTCTAGAGCCTGGGGGATAGGGTATTCACCTGGGAGGGGAGACCCTTGGATTTCACACAAAACGGAACAGCTTTAAAAGGAGAGATTGAGAACTGTCCCTAACTCAGAATATCTGCTAGCCTGGTGGTTAAGTCAATCACTTGAAAGGAGACGACATTCAAGTCTCTGCACAAGAGTGGGGATTTGAACCTGAGTTTTCTCCCTTCTAGGTAAGTGCCCTAACTACTGGGTACAAAAAGGAGCACCACCTCTTGCTTGATTTTGTGCTTGGCACCTAACTAGCCTTGTAAATTTAGCCCCCAAACCTTCACTGACATTTCAGAATTGTCTTTTTCTTTTTTGTTTCAACCAGAACAATTCACTGAAATTGACACAAATTTGCAAAATGTTTTAGTGGATACAAATATTCTTTTTTGTGGAAAAATGTTTCAGCTGAAACATTTCACTTGGCTCTAGATACAACAACAATATTACAGAAAGGAAGGAAGTGCTAGATGGGAGCTAAGCCTGGGTTCACCTCCCTGCTCTGCCGCAGACTTAACGTGACCTTGGGCAAATCCCTTAGTCTTTCTGGGTGCTCCTACACTGACCTGGAGGTGTAAATTTCATCTTGAGGAGACATACGCAAGCTAGATCTGATCCCAAGCTGGATTAAAGAATTTTGGGGCCCATTGCACTATGGGAACTGAATGCCCCCTTTGGTTGGGAGCCCCTGGGGGGACACATCCTGCCCTCAGTTGGTAGGAGGCCCCGTGGTATGGTGTTGGAGAGCAAGTCCACCTGCATTCACGCTGCAGCAGCTCCTATCCAGCATGGCTGGACCAGTTCCCCTTGCTGGTGTAACCTGCACACCTCCTGGGTGTGGTGCTCTGTCCCATCTGGGGGCCCTAAAACCACTTAGAGAGAGTTAAATGAGTCTTCTCTACAGCCTTAGCTAACAGCCACATGGCTTTTAGCTCATGCAGTAGAGGCTCATGTATTTAGCTCCAGAGGCCCCAGGCTCGATTCCGCCCGCCAACAACCAGGGTCTGAATGTTATACTGGCTGTCGCCACAGCATGCAGGCAGGGCCCTTCACCCACAATGCCTCTTCCTGGTTCTGAATTGGTGTTTGGTGTGTATTTGGTTTCCGTGTCCACCCTGCCCAAGGGTCCTGTGCAAGTGCAATGATGTGGGCATGGGTATCTTGCCTCTCTTTGAGCTTGCTCCAAAGCCCATTTAGTTCAATGGACTTTGGATCTGGCCCTTTCACGTGTAATATATTCCCAACCCTCTCTTCATTACTTCCAGAGCTGCGGCTCAGAATATATGGGGATCTTATCAAATGTGCTAAGTCTTTGACTCCCCGGAGAGGTCATTATTAAGTAAATGCCCCTCCTGTTGAGCCCTCACTCATTTCTAATTGCCTTGTTCAGGACAGAGACACTTGCCTTGAGATTAGATTTTACTGAGGGGAGGGTGTGACTCACATTTATTCAACAGAGAGAAATCTCCTCTAATAACCAGGATCTGATCTGCCTTCATCTTCTGATGGTTTTAATAAGTAAAAGAGAGCAATGTGTATTACTTTGATTGTATGACTCATCCCCAAGTCCCAGTGCTTTAAGGTTATGTTTTATTACATTGGGCTGTTTGCCACAGAGGAACAGCACACTGTACATTGTCTGCTTTACACTCAGGCAGGGAGGAATTATTGGTGGCTGGATGTTGTTAGTGACTGGACTGATTATTATTCTTTTTTAGAGGCAGGCAGAAAGTCTCAGAAATAATGCGGATTTGTGCAGCAAAATCTCAACAATGCTGCTAATCAAAAGGTGACCAGGAAAATCCTAACAGGACAAGACTGAAACATTCTGCTCTGTAAGCTAGGAACAAAATAAAATAAAACACAAAAACACACACAAACTCCACAGCTTGAATTCTACCCCATCCTGGTCTGTGCAAGGAAAGAGAGTGTGAAGATGAAATGCTAAATTCACACAGGGTCCAATTTGCCTCTTGGTTACACTGGCTTTGCATTAGGGTAACTCCCCTGACTTCACTGGAATTACTCCTGATTTGAAGCTGCATGAGATCTGAATCAGGCGCCTGAGTCTACATCCGCTTTTGATAGCATAGACCCTGGCATCGGGATCAAAGTGATCACTCTAATGATAGTGAGCCTACCTGAGGTCATGGGCAACTATTCAGTAACTATGGGTTGGATTGTTGGCCAGCCCACACAGAGGCATAAGGAGAAGTAAGAATTGTCCAGACTCCTGAATGTTATCCTAGGACCTTAGGTCTGGATACAGAAGGATAAACTGGTGCTGTGCACTTGCTACTTGTACCTGACCAAGTGGGTGGGGAGTAGCCAGAGCTTTGGCTCCCCTTCCGACAGCATTAGTTGGTGTTGCTGAGAAAGCAGGAAGAGTAGTGATTTGTTCTGGGTAAGGACCAGGAGTACATTGCGAGGGGGTAGCAGGGAATGAACTGAATCCCTGAGGCATGGTTCTTTCTCTTGAGGCTCCTGGCATAGCATGACTAGGTACCACACATCACACAAGGCAGATTGTATAAACACAAACTTGCCTGATGAGATCAAGAAAACTAAAAAGAGCAGGAATTTCAAATCTGAATTTATAAAGAGATAGGAAGGAGCAGCGGCATGACTCGTTTCTTCCGTATATACTCCCATTGCATGCTGTAAACTGTTGATCTGGTCTCAGTGATCAATGGATGGTGGTGTCTTCAGGCTCGACTATCTCCAGTGGCCCGTCGATGTGAGTGAAAATGACAGCCTTGGAAAGAACTCTAGCTGTTTAGAAGTGCAGGAACTCCCCTACTTAGCAACAAAGGTCCTCACAGATATGTCACTCCCATGCTCCAAACCCTATGTTAGCTCTCTTCAAACTCATATTCAAAGTTCTTGATCCCAGGCCCAGTCTTAAGTTGACTGCATGTGGGATATCTCAGAGAATGCCTGTCTCTATAACTAGGATTGTTGACAGCTGTGCGACATAGGAACAATGGCATGGCTAATAGCAATGGTGAGACTCTTAGGACGGGAGACAGCTTTCCTGGTAACTGGCACACACAGCTTTGGAGCTAGTAGAACAGAGTAGGAGCACTAATGTGAGCACAATTACACCAAAATGCTTTTGCCATAACCTCTGACAATAAGTATCCTAAATGATAAGGTGCTTACTCTGGGAGATAGCTCATCTTTTGGCTTTAGAGACTTTCAGAGGTCTTCAGATAGCTGAAGATTAGTGTGACAAAGGACAGATAAATTGCATAATAATCCCATTTTGCAAAAAATAACTAGGCACTGTGTAGTTAGGTTCCCCCCTGCCCCCCAGGGTTAAATAGTGAATTAGTGGCAGAGCTGGAAATTGAGGTCAGGACTCCTGACTTCTAGTTCCAGAACTACTAGAGAAAGCTGCCTCTTTACAGTAATTATTAGAGCTGATTATTTCAACTAATTGGAGCAGATGGCCATGTAACATAATACCCACCTTTTCTCTCTTTCCCCAGTACTTTCCTCCAAGTCTTTCTGCATGCTTAAGGCTGGACACGCTGTTTCTCGGCTGGAGTCAAATCCTTCAAGCTCTGAACAGCCAGCTGTGTGTTTGATTATTGGAGCTGTTCTCAGGCAGTCTACCGGCTCGTTAGCCTGGAGAGCCAAATCACTCTGGGACAAAGTAATTGTTCTCTATGCATGGTTTGCTACTAATTGTGGAACAGAAGAGGCCTGGAGCACCTGGAGTCTCTTCCCAGTACGCTCTTCAACAGAAAAATTTCTGATACGCAAAAAATTAGGATGCATTTGCTACATGCCACTTGATCTCTTAACTCTTGAGAGCCCACATGTTCCTCCTGATAAGTATTTCAGCAAGTTAGAACATGTGTAGAAATGTCCAGGCTTCCCCTTGTGGTCTAGTATTCATGTTTATAAAGAGCTGAGCAGTAATTAATTTATCACCACATCATCCCTTTGCAACAGAGAAGTAAAATTATTATTTCCATTCTACAGATAGAGAAACAGTCCCCCATGACATTCTGATAAGTGAGCTGGAGAAATGAGGGCTTGGCAGAACTACTATTAACTGGATAAATAACTGGTTAAACAACCGGAAACAAAGAGTAACTATTAGTGGAATGATGTCAGATTGGAGGGAGGTCTCAAATGAGGTTCCATAGGGATCTGTTTTGGGTCTGGTATTTAACATCTTTATTAATAACTTTGATGTAGGAATAGAGAGCATACTGATCAAATTTGCAGATGATAAGTTGGGGGTTGCCAACACTTTGGAGGATAGAGATAAAATTCAAAGGGATCTTGGTAAATTGGAGAACTAGGCTACAGACAACAAAATGAAATTCAACAAAGACAAATTTAAGGTGCTACACATAGGGAAGAAAAAACAAATGCACTAATACAGAATGGGGGATAACTGGCTTGGCAGCAGCACTACTAACAATCTGAGAGTTGCAGTGGATCACAACTTCAACATGAGTCAGAAATGTGATGCTGTTGTAAAAAACTCAAATGCTGTTTTAGGTTGCATTAACAGAGGCATAGCATGCAAGTCACGGGAGGTGATAGCACTGCTCTACTTGGTGCTGCTTAGGCCTCAGTGGGAGTACTGTGTCCAATTTTCGTCACAATGTATAGAAAGTATGCAGAGAAGTTTAAAAGGATCCAGAGGCAAGAGACAAAGATGATCAAAGGGATGGAATGCAAGCCAGGTGAGGACACACTGAAGGAACTGGTATGTTTAATTTGGAAAAAAGGAGATTAAGGGGGGGGGGACCTGATAGCCGTCTTGAAAGCCTGCCAGAAAAAAGATGGAGAAAAATTGTTCTCTTTGTCCACAGAGGGCAGGACAAGAGGAAATGGGTTCAACCTACAGCACAGCAGATTTAGATTAAATCTCAGGAAAAACTTCCTAAATGTAAGAGCAATATGACAATGGAACAGACAGTCTAAGGAGATTGTGGAAGCTCCTTCACTGGAGGTTTTCAAAAGGAGGCTGGGTAGTCATCTGTCTTGGATGCTTTAGACACAACACATCCTGCATCTTGTCAGGGTGTTAGATTGGATGACCCTTGTGGTCTCTTGTAACCCTTTGATTCCATGATTCTATGAAACAAAGGCAGAGAAATTAAGGCCATTACTTTCAAATGTCAGTGTCCAAAGTTAGGCCTTATGCTTTCTATTTAGGCACTTAAATGAAAGGACTGATTTTTCAGAGTTGCTCAGGATCAGTTTGTTTTGTCACATTTTCAAGGCTATCTTCACAAGGAAAAGGCTGGGATCTTATTTAAAAAAACAAAAACAAATTGAAATTGTTCTTTACAACTGTAGTTCCCCCAATTCCAAGGGGACCTAGGGCTGCAGGCTTTTCACATGCACCCAAAACCAGGTCTGTGAAAGGACCACTTTTAGGGAACTAACCTTTAAGGAGAGACAAGAGTTCAGATACTTTAGGTGTGATGTATGATGGAAGATTAAGGGAGCTAAATCTAACAGATCCCAAAATGGAAGGACAACAATCAGCAAATACTTGAAAATACTTAGGTGGCAGAATTATTTGGGATGGTGGATGGGATGTAAATATGAGTAAATGAAAATTCAGACAATGTCAGAAAGTTATCCTGACAGTAAGATATATTCATAAAATTTCAAGAGTAGTGATGTAATCCCCATTGCTTAGAACATTCAAAATTAGATTGAAGAAGATACTAGAAATGTAGTATCTGTCTATCTATCCTCCATCTATTCTTCTCTCTCTCTGGTATTTCTGTCATTGTCGTATCTACAGGTACTCTAGGGATCAATCCAAATAGGAAGATGGCTGTCTGACCGGAAAGGTCATTTCCATCTATAATTTCTATGATTCTGCAAGCAGGGCAGTAGTTCATTATATGGACAGTTCTCTTTCTTTCTCAAATCTATAATGGGTGAATTCCATCAGCATAGGTTAGTTCCCTATGGATGAATCCTTCCTAAAATCCTCCCTTCTCTCCCTCAGTCAATGTTTCTTTGTAGCCTGAGAGCCACACCCAGCTGTGCCTATGCTACAGTCTGAGGGTCCTGTGTCTCAGTTGTGTATGACTAAAGAGCAAGGGGGCATCACCACTTCTTACTCTGCCATGTTGTTAAGTTCCTGGTATGTCATTAGGCATTTACAAAGCACAGCATCCCACCTTGTGTTCCTGTGTGGCTACTTATCCAGCTGTCTCTTTTATAATGATGGAGGTTTGGATTTTATGTATTTAGTCTAATGGGGGTAATAGAGTTTCAGGAGGTCTCAGTTAATATCAACACTGGGATATTTTTGGTCTTCTTCTTCAAAGTTCTGGCTTCAAACATAGGACAGAAGGTAAATCTGGGTCCATTCCAATTGTTGAGTGCCAGCAAATTTACTAGACTTGTGTAATCATTTTTCTGTTATTAAAGCTGGCAGGCAGGGCTTGGCCATTATCAAGAATATATATTATATTTACTCCCTTCCATATTGTTATTTGCTAGCAGCACATTGAGTAAATCCTAGGTGACAAGGTTCCTGGAACCAGCAGGCTGCATGAGTTGAAAAGGACATTAGACACATTTCCCAAATGACTTTGTGAAGCTCTTCTGATGGTAAGGAATCCTGCAGTTTAAAATTAGAAATGGACCCAAACAAAGATTCTAGACCTTGGGAGGGAATTCAGGTACAAGCTTTTGAGACTCAGGCCCATCTCTGTTCAAGAGCTTTTTTTATGGAAAATTATTTTTTTCCAACATGCTACTTTTGTGTATTTATTTTGGGCTCACAAATTAATTATATGGTGAGAAGACGGGAACTGAATGGCTCAGGGGACAGGAAATAGGATAACTGAAGGCTTCATCTCTAGGTGATATAGCACATTCATGGCAAGTGAAGGTTATTACCACAGGTCAATTGTGTATGATGTGTGAAATGGGCTGGTGGGTCTCACCCCAGTTCTAAGTTGAACTGGTGCTCATATCACCAATACTGAGAGCACAAATGCCACTAAATGGTCCTCGCTAGCTAGTCTAAGGAGACAGACCAAGGACTAAATGAATACTAGTGTCCCGCTGTCTGGAATGACTTAGAATGGTGAGTGCCTACCTCAGGGCAGACTGTTAGAAAACTGGGCAGATACCCCAAATTGGGGGCGTATTCTATAATTAGATTGCTCCAAGCCAGAGATAATAAAGTTGCCAGGTGTCTGGTTTTCAACTGGAACACCCTGTTGAAAAAGGACCTGGCGACTCTGGTCAGCACTGCTGACCGGGCCGTTAAAAGTCCAGTCAGCGGTGCCATGGGACCAGGGCTAAGGCAGGCTCCCTACCTGTCCTGGCTCCCTCCAGCTCCCGGAAGCAGCGGCATGTCCTCCCTCCAGCTCCTACATGTGGGGCAGCCAGGGGGCTCTGAACGCTGCCCTGCCCCAAACACCTGCTCCTGTTGATTGGGAACCATGGCAATGGGAGCTGCGGGGGTGGTGCCTGAAGACGGGGCAGTGCCAGAGCCACCTGGCCACACTTCCACATAGGACCCGGAGTGGAGACATGCTGCTGCTTCCAAGAGCTGTGTGAGGTAAGTGCCGTCCGGAGCCTGCACCCCAGCCTGATCCCCATCCTGCTGTCTGAACACCTCTGTACCAGCCCAGAGCATCCTCCTGCACCCCAAACCCCTCATCCCCACACCAGAGCCCACACCCCCAGCTGGAGCCATCAGCCCCCCAAACACCCCAACCCTGCCCCAGCCCAGAGCCCTCCCCCCGCACCCTGAATCCCTCATCTCTGGCCCAACCCTGGAACCTGCACCCCCTGCCCAGAGCTTGCACCCCCTCCTGCACCCCAACCCTCTGCCTCAGCCCAGACCCCCCTCCCATATTCTGAAATCCTCGGCTCCAGCCCCCAGCCCAGAGCCCCCTCCTGCACCCCAAGCCCCTCATCCCCAGCCCCACCCCAGAGCCCGCACCTCCAGCCGGAGCCCTCACTCCCTCCTGCATCCCAATGAACTGCCTTAGCCTGGAGCCCACTCCACACCCTGAACTCCTCATTTCTGGCACCACCCCCAACAGAGTCCTCACCCCTCCCAGCCCCCTGAGCCAGCCAGTGAAAATGAGCGAGTGAGTGAGGGTGGGGAGAGCAAGCAACAGAGGGAGGGAAGGATGAAGTGAGCAGGGGGCAAGGCCTCAGAGAAGGGGTGGGCCTCAGAGGAGAGGCAGGGTAAGGGTGTTCAGTTTTGTGTGAGTAGAAAGTTGGTAACCCTAACTGATAAATGTGAACTCCTGGAGCACTGTACCAGTCTTATCATGGAGTCACAGACAGTCCCATTAGACTCTCCAGGCTATTTTACCAACCAGACAAATTGGACTTTGTGATCAAAGGTCACCCAAACCTAAAACTACACCAGAGCAGATTGCTCTCAGGCCCAAGAGACAAGTCACTTACCCGAGATCAACTGGTACTCTACAGCTTACACCAAAGACAATGCTAGTAGCCAATTGTATAGTAAACTAACTAAAGGTTTATTAGTTAAGAAAAGGAAATGAGAGTTATTGAGGGGTTTTTAAAGCAGGTAAATTATATGTAATGGTGAGTCACAATTTGTAATTCCAGATAATGGCAATGCTGTAATAAACTGCTGGTTTCCCAAAAGTCTTGTCTGGGATACGCCCTAGACTGCTGTATTTGGGCCCCACGTGCTGCACCATTATACTTTTGATCTGCACAGGCTCTGGTACTTGTCTCTTTCTTTGGCCACTCTGGCCTCCTTCCTAGGCACAGAGTGTCAGTTACCCCTTCACAGAAGCGAGACCTTATTTTCCAACTGCCTTAGGCCCCTCAGGACAAGGGCTCACCCCTTTTCCCAAAGCACCCCAGGTGCTTTCACATATTCTTTCCCAGAGCTCCAATCTTGTGGGCACTCTGGGTTTACAGTTGACTTTCCATGAAAAACAAGATAGTTGAAGCCCATAACACACAGGCTTTGTACAGGTTTCTAATAATTACCCTTTACTTTAGACTTCATAAGAAACCTCTAGATCTAGACAAAACACTAACACAAACACACTGGTACACATTTCTCTGCTTCTGCTTCCTCACTACTCTGAAGTGTTCTTTTCAGTTAGGTCAGAGTTCTGTAAGGCATCCAAGATGCGTCCTCTCCCCCTGCTCTCCTGCACAAGGCTTCTCCTCCTGAATATGGAGTCTCCTCTCACTGCTGCAGCCTGCCTTCTGCTTCTGGCCTCTTCTCCACTGTCTGAAATGGCCTAGGGGAGATCCTTTCTGTTATAACCTCCAGTCCCATTTGTCAGATGACCACCTGAGTAGCCTCATCAGGTGATCAAAGTACCCCATCAGGTGGTCACTAAGTTACCAGTCCAGCTGGGCAGCATGGTTCTTTTGGGTGGTAGTTAACTCTTTTTGTCCAAGGGTAGTTCTGTTTGAATGGAGGACTGTAACAGGGCAGGCACCACTCCTGTGTTTCGTACCACAGAAACTGGCTCAGACTCTACTCATTACCACACTATTTATTTGAGTTCCCTACACCAACATCTTTACGGTCCCATACAACGGTACCATTTACAATGTCTCCTATGTTTCAGGCCCTCTTCCCGTTTGGCCTAAAGTCACAAAAAAACCTCATCTTGTTATAATCATATTTCATAACCTGTTTCTCACTGCCCAGTCCCATTGTGGACTGGATTTTCTTTCTTCCCAGCACCCATTCTGCCCCCTTCCACATATGTATCCTCTCTTTTTCATGTGTATCCATATTCTCTCTCTCTCTCTTTCTCACACACACACAAACACACAAAATAAAAATTTTCCTTTCATTGTCTTTGATGTGGGAAAAACCAAAAAACTCAAAGAAAACCAGAGTCGGCAGTAAAATCTTTGTGGTCTGCAGGCCCAATTGAGGGAAATGTGGTGTTAATATTTTCTTATTTTAAGATCCACTGATGCCTTCCACAAAACTTGAAACATAAGATATATTTTGGGTTTATTTCTTTCCATTTTTTGTTAGTAGGAAAATTTGCATGAAAACAGGCTATTTCTCTCTAAAGAGCTGTTTTGCGCCTGCTGCTAATTCTCCATCTGAACTTCCTGCTGCTGCTTCAAAGACTGATGTCCTTCTTTACCCGTGCTCAGGTCTCTTGACTCCACTATCATGCTCTTTACCTTTGCTTCCAGAATATGGACTTCAGATTTCCTTTATCCTCTGACATCTCTTCTAATCAATTTTGTGGCACCCATATGCCTCTAAATTTGTCCAGATTTCTCCTTTCAGAACCTAAGACTGGCCATACTGGGTCAGACCAATGGTCCAGCTAGCTCTGTATCTTGTCTTCCAACTGTGGTCAAAGCCAGAGGCTTCAAAGTGAATGAATAAAACAGAGCAATTATCAAGTGATCAATTCCCCTGTCATCCAGTCCCAACACCACCTTGCCTTCTCTTTCCCTCCACTTAAATCATCATAATCTTTTCCTAGTGCATCTATTACAATTCTCCCATTTTTTATTTTTCTCATACTCCTTCACATGTAAGGTCAGGAGATCCAGAATTCAGCTGTGGCCTGACTGCTCCCTCACTGTAGGGAGCGTACCTCCTCCATCCTTGGCCACTTCCCATCCATCAATGAAAGTGAAAGCCACCCTGTAGGTTTTCAAATTTTCCCCATAGGCTTTCTTTCCTATTCCTCTCTGCCCTTATATTCACCTATTCCTCTCCTATTATCTCTGTACCTGTAATCATAGGAGTCTCTATCATAATCACCTTCATCATTATCACATTAAATCTCCTATCATAGCCTCCCTTTTCTCTTTTGTTTATGATAACCCACTCTCTGTGAAGAGTGGTGATGCAGGGCCAAATCCTGATCCTCCTGAAGTCAATGACCAAGCTCCATTGGCTACAATAGCCCCAAGATTTGCTTCACTGCATATGAAGGGCACTATATAAAATCTTCATAAAGACATTGTTCAGTTTTGAAGACAGTGATTTTTTTTCAAAGTCCTGCTGATGCATTGATTGCATTGATTAACCCTTATGTGATAAGGACATTCCCTATGGCCACTGCAGCATTGACAATTCCAGACCTTGGCTTAGATCAGCTCTCCTCCCCCATCTCCCAGTATTCTGGTTAAATGTGCTTGGATTTCTTTGTAACATTCCCGGTCAATGAACTCTAGTGTACTCAAACAAAGCAAGGTGTTCCAGCTATGTGTAAAGCTGGCCCCTCTGCCTGCAGCTGGAAAGGTGAACTCCTATCAGGGAAAAGCAAGCGGTTTCCAAGACCCATTGCAGATACTGTTTTAATGAACCTATGATGATGAGCTGTTCCTTTCCAACAGTAGCATGATTTCCTCTCCTGCTTCATAGTTTGTATAAGTGTCTGTTAAGATCTTTACTACCCTGGGCAGAAGTTCAGTTCAGGCTAATATCCTGGGTATCTGGATGTGATTTGAGGAAAAACGCTAATCAGACAAAATGCAAACTTTTCTATTTGTTCTGCTTTGGATGAATGCTTTTCCTGGGCATTTACAGCAGCAATGACTTTTGTCATTTTCTTATCCCATTCCTATTGGAAGGACTCAAAGATCAAAGCTTAGTGCAATTGGATGAGACACTGGGCAGTGGAAGCACTATGACAGACTGAAAATGGCGATATGAACGTAATATAGAACAACCAGTCCTTTCTCACTTAGGTTTCAAAGAGCTGTATAGAGGAAGGTACGTAGCCTCAACTGGGCATATGCTGGCTGCTAGGAAAGTCTCTGAGAGACTATGTGCTGTCTCTTCGAGGCACTCACTCACCACCCAGAAGGCTCGTTCAGACCTCAGACCACAGCAGCTCTCCTGCTCCTGAGCCCTGTCCTCCCTTCCCTGCTCTGCACAGCTAACAGGAGGGTCCCGGGAGCAGCTGGCCAGGGGCTCCAAGGCCGAGGGCAGGAGCAACTCGGCTGTAAAGCCACAGGGGAAGGGGCACCTGAACACATGCTGCCAGATGTGTGTGGCTCTGCTAATCAAATGCGCGGCACTTGAATCACTCCTAGGCGGCCGCCCGACTGCCCAGCTTAGAGGGAACACAGATCCTGACAGTTAGGAAGTTTTTCCTAATGTCCAACCTAAACCTCCCTTGCTGCATGTTAAGCCCATTGCTTCTTGTCCTGTTCTCAAAGTTAGGGAGAACAATTTTTCTCCCTCCTCCTTGAAACAACCTTTTACGTACTTGAAAACTATTATCATGTCCCCCCTCAGTCTTCTCTTCTCCAGCCTAAACAAACCCAATTTTTTTCAATCTTCTTTCATAGGTCATGTTTTCTAGACCTTTAATCATTTGTGTTGCTCTTCTCTGGCCTTTCTCCAACTCTTTCCTGAAATGTGGCATCCAGAACTGGGCACAATACTCCAGTTGAGGCCTAATCAGCATGTAGTAGAGCAGAAGAATGACTACTTGTCTTGCTTACAATGCTCCTGCTAATACAGCCCAGAATGATGTTTGCTTTTTTTGCAACAGTGTTACACAGTTGACTCATATTTAGCTTGTGATCTACTCTGACCCCCAGATCTCTTTCCACAGTACTCCTTCCTAGGCAGTCATTTCCCATTTTGTATTTGTGCAATGTACTCCTAAGTGGAGTACTTTGCATTTCTCTTTATCAAATATTATCCTATTTACTTCAGACCATTTCTCTAGTTTGTCAAGATCATTTTGAATTTTAATCCTATCTGCCAAAGCACTTGCAACCTCCCTCCCCCAGCTTGGTATCATCTGCAAACTTTACAAGTGTACTCTCTATGCCAATATCTAAATCATTGATGAAGATATTGAATAGAACCGGACCCAGAACTGACCACTGCAGAACCCCACTTAATATGCCCTTCCAGCTTGACTGATAACTACTCTCTGGGAATGGTTTTCCAACCAGTTGTGCACCCACCTTATAGTAGCTCCATCTAGGTTGTATTTCCCTAGTTTGTTTGTGAGAAGGTCATGTGAGAAGTATCAAAAGCCTTACTAAAGTCAAGATATACCACATCTACCACTTCCCCCCTCCCCCATCAAGTCTGCAAATTGATTAATTGCTTAATGATTTGCTCCATTATCTTTCTGGGTACAGAAGCTAAGCTGACTGCTCTGTAATTGATGGGGTTGTCCTTATTTCCATTTTTATAGATGAGCTTTATATTTGCCCTTTTCCAGTCTTCTGGAATCTCTTCTGTCTTCCGTAGCTTTTCAAAGATAATTGCTAATGTCTCAAATATCTGCTCAGTCAGCTCCTTGAGTATTCTAAGATGTATTTCATCAGGCCCTGGTGACCTGAAGACATCTAACTCACCTACGTAATTTTTAACTTGTTCTTTCCCTATTTTAGCCTCTGATCCTACCTCATTTTCACTGGCATTCACTATGTTAGACATCCAGTCACTACTAACCTTTTTGGTGAAAACTGAAACAAAAAAGTCATTTAGCACTTCTGCCATTTCCACATTTTCTGTTATTGTCCCCCACACACACACACACATTGAGTAACGGGCCTACCCTATGCTTGGTCTTCCTCTTGCTTCTAATTTATTTGTAGAGTGTCCTGTGTGTCTAGTTACTTTAATCTCATTTTGTGCCTTGGTCTTTTTAATTTTGTCCCTACAGGCATGTCAACAGCATGGCGCTCTCTTCCCCAGGGCTAGCTCTATTTCAGCAGCGCTGTATGTTCGGCAGCTGTAAGGCAGAGGGGATTCTTTGGGATGAAAGGGGTTCTTCTAAGATAATAATAATCTTTGTTTTTTTTATTTATTATACTGACAGTCTCAAGTCTGAGACAATTTGACTCAGACAATTTTTTTCAGTTAATTCTTCATAGGAGATGATCACCATGCTACAGCATCAAAGAGGGACTCCATGTGTGTCCAATGCTAACTAATGGAGCTATACTAATGGATCTAACTAATGAAGCTAAACCTGGAGACCATTTGGAAAGTGAAGTTAGTGCAGGCTCTGGCAGCTCCCCTATTAAGCTGTGCCTCACACAGGGAGCCGTCTATGCCAGTGATCTGCAATCTGCGCTGCCTGCCCATACATTTCTGGGTGGAGTGCCA
Source organism: Dermochelys coriacea (assembly GCF_009764565.3). NCBI lineage: Eukaryota > Metazoa > Chordata > Testudines > Dermochelyidae > Dermochelys > Dermochelys coriacea. Next base: position 89,969,274 of record NC_050073.1, on the reverse strand, counting down.
AGTGTCAGTGTCAACATATAAAACCCTAAATATTTTAGGAGCTGTTTGCCTCAGAGATGTTCTTCAACCACTGTGCCATAGCTGAAATCAGCAGAGGCACTTAATCTGGAGCCTCCTCAAATGGGAGGAAGTTGCTGGTAGGGCAATCTCTGCCAGAGAAGAGATTTGTTAGCTTCCTGGGCACCTTACGAACTCTATGTTTCTTCTCAAGTGCTTGGGGAGGAACTGAGCTGATGTTCTGATGAGCTGGGACACAGGAGCTGGGATCATTATTCTGATGATGAATTGGCTGTTTGATCATATGTTAAAAACCTGAATTTGCATATTGCATATATTATTTGAATATGTGTTAAGCACCTGGAAGTCTAAGATTAGTGCTACGGAAGCTAAATGTATAGCTATCTAGTCCTATAGTACCAAAGCTTCCCTTTCTTATGTAGGGGATAGAGAAAGAAATGGACTCTAAAGTACTTTAAAGTATAGCAGCTAGATTGTAAGCTCTCTGGGGCAGGGACTGTCTTAAGCAGGAGAGCCTGCTGCTGAAGGAACAAGCTGCAAGTACTAATCTTGGGGTGAGTGAGTTTGTTTGGCTGTTTGTGTTTTTTCTTTCTCTTTCAGGTTATTTCAGCTACAGGGTCAGTTGGGATTTTGTGTCTGGGGATGGTTTGAGCTTTTGTTCTCTGGATCATCCTTGATCATCTTTGATCAGCCTCAGTCAGCCTTGGGATCACCTTCCCACAGTGTGATTAATGAAGGGGTAGGGCTGACATAGGTGAGATGGTCTTAAAAGCCAGAGGGACCACAAACAGGGGAGCTTGAGAGGGAGTTTGTGGGAGGGAGATGTAATATAATCACTATGGTTAGGAAGGACCACATCGCCAGTGCCACTGCTGCTCCTGTCTCCTCCACCTGTGCCTGTATCCAGACAGACAACCTAACTTGGGATGCCTCTATCCAGATCCTGGTGTGGATTTGCAGAGACTGTGGCCTGCATTTCCCACTCACATAAAGTCAGCAGTGGGGAACCATCCAGTGTGAAAGGTGGCTGCTGGTGGAATCTCTTAGAAAGCAGGTGGGGGAGCTACAGCAGAAGGTGGCTAGGCTGAGGAGCATCTGTGCCTATGAGGAATTCCTTGAGAGTATGCATATGGAGGCATCCAAGGCAGAGGAAGCTATCCACCTACCGACGATTGCTGTCACACCACTGGGGAGGAGGATATGGCTCTGTCACAGGGAGAACACTGGTTGCCAGTTACTTCTGGCAGCAGGCAGTGTTCCACCCCTACTTCCAAACCACCTACCATGGTGATGGAAAACTGTTATGCTGCCTTGGCAATGAGGAATTACCATGAAAGATGGAGGAGGAGAAGCCATGTGCCCACAAGGCTGGGAGGATCACAGCCACCACTCCCCGGAGGAAATGTAGGGTAGTGATGGTTGGTGACTCTCTCTGAGGGGGTGGAGGCACTCATCTGTCCCCCTGACATGGCATCCCAGGAGGTATTCTACCTCCTGGGGCCCGTAGCCAAGATATTGTCAAGGGAGGAATTGCCAAAGATCATCAGGCCCTCTGACTACTACCCCATGCTACTATGATGCCGCGAGGTATGACCCTCAGCAGATCAGAAGTGACTACAGGACTCTGGGAGTAAGGGTGGAGGAGTTGGGAGCACAGTGGTGTTCTCTTCAATCCTTCCAGTCAAAGGTAGAGGCCCAGGCAGAGACAGATGCCTTCTGGAGGTGAATGCCTAGCTGCGAGGATGGTGTTGCCAGGAGGGCGTCGGCTTACTTGACCACAGGATGCTGTTCTAGGAAGAAGGAATGCTTAACCAGAAGATCTTCAATGATCTGAAACTCAAAAAAAGAGTCCCACAAAAAGTGGAAACTAGGTCAAATTACAAAGGATGAATATAAACAAATAACGCAAGTATGTAGGGACAAAATTAGAAAGGCCAAGGCACAAAACAGGATCAAACTAGCTAGAGACATAAAGGATAACAAGAAAACATTCTACAAATACATTAGAAGCAAGAGGAAGACCAAGGACAGGTTAGGCCTGTTACTCAATGAAAGGGGGAAAAAACAATAACAGAAAATGAGGAAATGGCAGAGGTGCTTAATGACTTCTTTGTATTGGTTTTCACCAAGAAGCTTGGTGGTGATTGGACATCTAACATACTGAATGCCAGTGAAAATGAGGTAGGATCAGAGGCTAAAATAGGCAAAGAACAAATTAAAAATTACTTAGATGTGTTAGATGTCTTCAAGTCACCAGGGCCTGATGAAATGCATCCTAGAATACTCAATGAGCTGACTGAGGAGAGAGATATCTGAGCCATTAGTGATTATCTTTGAAAAGTCATGGAGGACGGGAAAGATTCCAGAGGACAGGAAAAGGGCAAATATTGTGCCCATCTATAAAAAGGGAAATAAGGGCAATGCGGGGAATTACAGACCTGTCAGCTTAACTTCCGTACCCGGAAAGATAATGGAGCAAATAATTAAGCAATCAATTTGCAAACATCTAAAAGATAATAGGGTGGTAAGTAACAGCATGGATTTGTCAAGAACAAATGATGTCAAACCAACCTGATAGCTTTCTTTGACAGGGTAACAAGTCTTGAGGATGTGGGAAAGTGGTAGATGTGGTATATCTTGATTTTAATAAAGCTTTTGTTACTGTCTTGCATGATCTTCTCATAAACAAACTAGGTAAATGAAACCTAGATGGAGCCACTATAAGGTGAGTGCATAACTGGTTGGAAAACTGTTCCCAGAGAGTAGTTGTCAGTGGTTCACAGTCATGCTGGAAAGGCATAACGAGTGGGGTCCTTCAGAGATCAGTTCTGGGTCTGGTTCTGTTCAATATAGATCATAGAATATCAGGGTTGGAAGGGATCTCAGGAGGTCATCTAGTCCAACCCCCTGCTCAAAGCAGGGTCAATCTTCAATTTTTGCCCCAGATCCCTAAATGGACCCCTCAAGGATTGAACTCATAACCCTGGATTTTGCAGGCCAATACTCAAACCACTGCGCTGTCCCTTGCCCCAATATCTTCATCAATGATTTAGATAATTGTATACAGAGTACATTTATAAAGTTTGCAGACAATATCAAGCTGGGAGGGGTTGCAAGTGCTTTGGAGGATAGGATTATAATTCAAAATGATCTGGACAAACTGGAGAAATGGTCTGAAGTAAATAGGATGAAATTCATTAAGAACAAATGCAAAGTACTCCACTTAGGAAGGAACAATCAGTTGCGCACAAACAAAATGGGAAATGACTGCCTACGAAGGAGTACCATGGAAAGGGATCGGGGGGTCATAGTGGGCCTCACTAGTGTAACACTATTGCAAAAAAAAAGCGAACATCATTCTGGGACGTATTAGCAAGACTGTTGTAAGCAAGACACAAGAAATAATTCTTCCACTCTACTCTGCAATGATTAGGCCTCAACTGGAGTACTGTGTCCAGTTCTGGGCACTACATTTCAGGAAAGATGTGAACAAATTGGAGAAAGTCCAGAGAAGAGCAACACAAATGACTAAAGGTCTAGAAAACATGACCCTGTGAAAGAAAATTGAAAAAATTGGGTTTGTTTCGTCTGGAGAAGAGAAAACTGAGTGGGGATATGATAATAGTTTTCAAGTACATAAAAGGTTGTTTCGAGGAGGAGGGAGAAAAATTGTTCTTTTAACTTCCGAGGAGAGGACAAGAAGCAATGGGTTTAACTTGCAGCAAGGGAGGTTTAGGTTGGACATTAGGAAAAACTTCCTGACTGTCAGAGTGGTTTAGCACTAGAATAAATTGACTAGGAAGGTTGTGAAATCTCCATCATTGGAGATTTTTAAGAGCAGGGATTAATAACAAAAATTTTAGTTATAAGCTGGGGACGCATCAATTAGAAGTAACGGAGGAGGAGAAGGATCTTGGAGTATTGGTTGATCATAGGATGACTATGAGCTGCCAATGTGATATGGCTGTGAAAAAAGCTAATGCGGTCTTGGGATGCAACAGGAGAGGTATTTCCAGTAGGGATAAGGAGGTTTTAGTACCGTTATACAAGGCACTGGTGAGACCTCACCTGGAATACTGTGTGCAGTTCTGGTCTCCCATGTTTAAAAAGGATGAATTCAAACTGGAACAGGTACAGAGAAGAGCTACTAGGATGATCCGAGGAATGGAAAACTTGTCTTATGAAAGGAGACTCAAGGAGCTTGGCTTGTTTAGCCTAACTAAAAGAAGGTTGTGGGGAGATGATTGCTCTCTATAAATATGTCAGAGGGATAAATACCGGAGAGGGAGAGGAATTATTTAAGCTCAGTACCAATGTGAACACAAGAACAAATGGATATAAACTGGCCACCAGGAAGTTTAGACTTGAAATTAGACGAAGGTTTCTAACCATCAGAGGAGTGAAGTTTTGGAATAGCCTTCCAAGGGAAGCAGTGGGGGCAAAAGATCTATCTGGCTTTAAGATTAAACTTGATAAGTTTATGGAGGAGATGGTATGATGGGATAACATGATTTTGGTAATTAATCTTTAAATATTCATGGTAAATAGGCCTAATGGCCTGTGATGGGATATTAGATGGGTGGGATCTGAATTACCCAGGAAAGAATTTTCTGTAGTATCTGGCTGGTGAATCTTGCCCATATGCTCAGGGTTTAGCTGATCGCCATATTTGGGATCGGGAAGGAATTTTCCTCCAGGGCAGATTGGAAGAGGCCCTGGAGGTTTTTCACCTTCCTCTGTAGCATGGGGCATGGGTCACTTGATGGAGGATTCTCTGCTCCTTGGAGTCTTTAAACCACGATTTGAGGACTTCAATAGCTCAGACATAGGTGAGGTTTTTTGCAGGAGTGGGTGGGTGAGATTTTGTGGCCTGCATTGTGCAGGAGGTCAGACTAGATGATCAGAATGGTCCTGTCTGACCTTAGTATCTATGAATCTATAAACATGTCAGGGATGGTTTAGAATAGACAATACTGCAGGGAACTGGACTAGATGACCACTCAAGGTCCCTTCCAGTCCTATAATTCTTTGTTACTTGTCAATTCAATGCGTAGCACAGTGGGATCTTGATCCTTGATAGGGGTTCCTTGGTGGTGCTGCAGTGTAATAATGATTAATAATAATATGATTATGAGTAGCCTCTCTTTGCCCTCAGTGTACATATGGGTAGACCCAAGAGAAGCTCTCAGTGACAAAGAATAATAACTAACTTTTTATATGGTATTTTTCAAACACAGATCCCAACCAGTTCTATAAACTATGGCAAATCCTATCCCTTCCTTAGCAGATGCAGAGGGCTCTGCTTATGGCATAATTGGGCATGATTCTTCTGCATAGGGTTGAGGGGGAGCAGGATGTGAAGAGGTCAGACTCATAAGCACCTACTCCGTGGGTGTTCCAGGGCTGGAGCACCCATGGGGAAAAATGGTGGATACTCAGCATCTACCAGCAGCTGCCCAGCAGCTCCCCCCAGCGCCTTCCGCCCACCGGTGGGCCCCATAGATCAGCGCCTTCCCCTCCCACCTGCAGCAATCAGCTGTTTGTTTTGTGGTGTGCCCAGGAGGCTGGGAGAGAGGGGGGCAGAGTGAGGACGTGGTGCACTGAGGCGCAAAGGGTGGAACTGGTCGGGAAGAAGTGCGGTGGAGCCAGGGTGGGAAGAGGTGGGGTGGGGGTGGGGCAGGAAGAGGTTGGGCATTGATGGGGCAGAGCCAGGGGTCGAGCACCCCCCAGCACTTTGGAAAGTTGGTGCCTGTGGTCAGACTAGATGATCACAATGATCCTGTCTGGCCTTGGAATCTATGATATGGAGACCTGAATACTGCAGAACCCAGCTTTGTGGGGGGAATCCTCTGCATAGGCACCAACTCCACGGGTGCTCCGGGGCTGGAGAATCCACAGGGAAAAATTGGTGGTTGCCCTGCACCCTCTAGCAGTTCCCAGCCCCGTCCCCCAGCCCACCTCCTCCTCCTCCCCTGAGTGTGCCGCTGCGTCCTGCTTCTCCCTGCTCCCTCCCAGCGCTTGTGCCGCGAAACAGCTGTTTCAGGCGGCAAGCGATGGGAGGGAGGGGAGAGGAGGAGGAACGCAGCATGCTGGGGGAAGAGGCAGGACCAGGGCATGGATTTAGGGAGGGGTCCAATCGGGTAGGGAGAGGGTGGAGTCGGAGCGGGGCTGGGGGCAGGGGTGGGGGGCATGAGCTCCCACCGGTGCCAACAAAAGTTGGTGCCTGTGATTCTCAGTGTCTGCATGCAGGAGAGGTAGGGGGCTGCATCAGGGTGGGAGTGGGGATAGGGCATGTTGATCAGACACTCAATGAATTCACTGGCCATTGTCCCCTAACAGCATAATGGTTTAGCCGATACTATTGCCACTTCCAGCGTAGTAGTGGCTGGCTGGCAATCTTGTACAGGAAGAGGATTCCTTCTCATCCTTTACCCTCACGGAACCCCTCTGTAGAAGTGCATCTACTCAGGCTTGTTTCAGTAGAGGTAAAGATTTGTTGTTATGCATAAAAGGGTCACTACACCCATCACTGAAATGCAGCTACTTCTGGGGTGGAAGGTAGCAGCCTTTAAATAATACATAGCAAAATTACACAATGTCTGCCCATCTAGAATTAAAGAAATATCCCTGGTAAACAGTTATAGGATTTTACCAGGTGTCTGTTTTATATGTCTTCTGAAAGATGGTGCCTCTTGCATCAGAGTAGCCCCATCACCAATATTCAGAACTGAAGAGATGAGAAGAACACCATCAACGGGCTCAGTCATATCACAGTATTCTAGTGGGTCGCCACTTACTACCTTACCTTCTTGTGTTTTTCATTCTTCTCAACAGCAGCTGGTCTGGTACAGTGGTAGCAAAATGATTCAAGATTTGAGAGGTCCTAGCAGCTGGAAGGCTAAATCACGGAAAGGTTATTAACTGACGCACACAGACAGTTGACTCTTAGAAGCTATAAAGCAACGAAAAACAAGATTCAGAGTTGTTGTTTTTTAAATTGTTCCTCAGCTGCTGCTTCTTATCACAGGCTCCCAGGTCCTGAGCTTTTGTAGTTAATTTGCAAACTTCAGTTTTCATTCTTCAAGTGATGAACTCAGTCATTTGGACTTTGTCTCTGACTCTCATGTGACGGATTAGGTGTCTCAATCATAATTATGACCAGACATCCTCTTTTCCTTAGGACAATCATGGGTCTTTCTTACTGCTGTCAGGAAAGGTTCAGTGAGTAGCAGCGAGAGTTAATACTTCTGCCACTTATTTGCCTTGGATCTGGCTTTTGATAACAAGTGAAATGAATTTGTGCGAGTTCAACCTTATTTTAGTGGTGTTACAAATAATCAGAGAGGGGCATGGCACGTAATAGAGCAAAGAGAAAATAAAGTTCTTGCCCCAAGCAGTACACCATGTAATAGAATCAAGGGGTTGGACTTGGACAATGACCCCATATCTAAATAATCCTGAACTTTGGGGAAGTTCACATCCAGAAGTAATACTCAGCATGGACCCATCTCTAGATGCATTATAACACTTTGTGACTGGCTTGGCACATCAGCCACATGTTTTCTTCACTGAGCTGGGAGATCCTGATTTCCAGTAACAAAAAGTCATATCAGGATTTGAGCTGGTGCACTGGCAGTGTTGTATGGCAGAGAACCAAGAAATAATTCTCCAATACGCTATGCTGTACCTAGTGTTATTGTTCCCCTTCTTTTCCAGGTAGTTTTGTATTACTGATAGACATATCTAAAATGATCCTGGATAAACATTGAAGTATTTGGCTAATCTATTGAATGATCAACCAACCGATATGATTGCCATCACCATAGCAGCTGAATACCTATTTAGGCTTTGCCTTCACTGCAGAGTTAAACTGAGTTATCTACATTCATGTTATCTATATTCGAGTTAGGGTTGCTTGCGTGGCCAGATTGCAAAGTAACACTCAAGCTACACAGAGCGATTGTGTTAGCAGCTGACAATTTGTGCCAACACAAACTGTGGCCTAGTACCTCGAGTCTGTCTCCCTTGACTAGAAGGCTCACTCCCAGCTGCAGTATAGATGTGCCCTAATGGGCCTTCCCACTTGAGTTCAGGGTTTCTCTGTGTGGTTGGGAGTCAACTTAGCAGCAACATTTGAGTTATAACTCAAGTTATCTCTGCAGTGCAGACAAGCCATCACTACGTCTTTGTACAGCACCCAGCACCGTGGGGCTCTGATCCTGATTGCTGCCTCCAGGTGCTACCAAAACATAAATTATTATAAATATTATGATTACCATAATAATGAATAATTACTATAATGGAGGGTGCAAAATTGGTTGAAAAACTATAATCAAAGAGAAGTCATCAATAGTTTGCTGTCAGACTGGGGTATGGGGTAACATATCTAGTGGGGTCCCACTAGGGTCTGCCTTGGGTCCAGAACTATTCAATACTATTCAATATTTTCATAATGCCTTGGATAATGGAGTGAAGAGGATGCTTGTTCATTTTGCAAATGACACCAAGCTGGGCGGGGTTGCAAACACTTTAGAAGACAGGATTAGAGTTCAATAGGACCTTGACAAATAAGAGAATTGGTCTGAAATCAACAGAAATTCCATCAAGACAAGTGTGATGCACTATACTTAGGAAGAAATAATCACATGCACAACTGCAAAATAGGGAATAACTTCAGTAGTGCCACTGAAAAGTATCTGCAAAAAGAAAAGGAGTACTTGTGGCACCTTAGAGACTAACAAATTTATTAGAGCATAAGCTTTCGTGAGCTACAGCTCACTTCAGCTCATGAAAGCTTATGCTCTAATAAATTTGTTAGTCTCTAAGGTGCCACAAGTACTCCTTTTCTTTTTGCGAATACAGACTAACACGGCTGCTACTCTGAAACCTGAAAAGTATCTGGGGGTTATAGTGGATCCGGAATTGAATATGAGTCAACAATGTGATGCAGTTACAAAAAAGGCTAATATCATTCTGGGGTGTTTGTAGTGAAGCAGAGTAGCCTCCCTCCAGTATGGAAGAGGTTAATTTGCCCTGGTGGGTGCAGCTGACCCTGCCCCAACTCCCTTGGAGGAAGTTCAGGGGCAGGACAGGAAGTATAAGAGAAGGGCCATGCAGCTTAGTTGGGGTCTGATCAGGCAAGGAGGCAGACATCTCTCCCAGACAGTTGAACATGCCACAGAGTCCTGGACTGGCTGCGGGGAAGAAAGGCAACTCGCTGCCCCAGGAGTCACTGGAGGCAAGGTCACCCAACTGTCAGCCAGAGCCCAGCAGCAACAAAGCACCCGCAGCAGGAACTGGTAGAAAGTATCCCAGGGAAACCAGACATTGGTCTGGTTGTACTGCCAGGACTCAAGGCAGCAATCCCATGTTTGCCCGCTGACCCCATAGTGGGATTGCCCACCACTGCTAGGCCCTGGGCTAGGATCTGGTAGAGCAGCATGGGCCTGGTCCCCCTATCTCCTGACTCTAACCCCACATGTGGGGCTGGATGCTCACTAACAATTAGGTTGGAGCCATAGACTGTTGCTGTTTGCCCCCGCCAGGAGGCTGAGGGCTAGACTGCCTAAGTTCTTAGCCCCTCTGGCTCTGGCCCATAGACTGTTGTTATCTGCCCTAGAAAGGAAGCTGGGCTACCAGCTGACTGGGGGTGTGTAGAACCCTCCTGCAGGAAACCTAGCTGGCTGACTTGCATGATCCCATGTCAGACCACCTGACAAACTTCCGGCAGTCGTGCTGGCTTCTTCATGCTGCTGAAGGGGGTGCCCTGGCCCTGAGAGGGAGGAATGTTATAGGTGTATTAACAGGAGTGCTGTATGTAAGACAAGGGAGGTAACAGTCCTGCTCTATTCAGCACTGGTGAGTCCACTGGAGTATTGTGTCCAGTTCTGGGGGGCTACATATTAGGAAAGATGTGGACAAATTGGAGATAATCCAGAGGAGAGCAACAAATATGACAGGTTCAAGTTTTCTAAACCTTCTATGAGGAAAGATTTTGAAAAACTAAGCATGATTAAAGATGGAGGGGGAACCTGATAAGTCTTCAACTATGTTAAGGGCTGTTACAAAGAGGACTGTGATCAGTTGTTCTCCATGTCCACAAGAAGTAGTAGACTTAATCTGCACAAGGGAGATTTAGGTAAAGTATTAGGGAAAACTTTCTAACTAAAAGAATAGTTCAGCACTGAAATAGGCTTCCAAGGCAGGCTGTAGAATCCCTATCATTGTGGTTTTTAAGAACAGGTTGGACAAATTCCTGTAGGCTTACTTGGTCCTGACGCAGCACATGGGCCTGGATAAGGTGACCTTTTGAAGTCCCTTACAGCCCTACATTTCTGTGATTCTATGACTATTTAATTCCTCCATGCAATTTGTGCTCCTCTAGCACCTTAAAATCTCAAAGTAATAAGCATGAATTGTAATCTTTTAGGAGGTAGGTAACTATTAGTATCCCTATTTTACAGATGGAGAAACTGAGGCAGAAAAAAGTGAAGTGACTTGCTCAAGATCATATAATGAATCAGCAGCACAGCTGGGTCTAGAATCTAGAACTCCTAAGTCTGTAGTTTAGCCACAAGCCCATCCAGTCTCTCCTAGCAGACAGGTTTTTTTAGGGGAATCATTTTAGCCTTCAAATTAGAAAGGGGAGGGGCAGAGGGCTCAATACTTGGCAAAGTAACTTTGCTGTAAGTAAAGTAATTTACTTACAGCAAAGTAAAATAGTAACCAGTAGTCTAGCACTAGCTCTCTGCTGGCGTATATATAACCTCACATTGCTGTGAGGGCCTCGACGGTGTGGGAGAGGGAAGATAGTTTGGGCTTTGAGGGTTTACACGGAAGGGGAAGAAAATGTTGGCACATAATGAAGGGTGTGAAACTCAGGGAATTTTGCCATTGACTTCAGTGAGATAAGGATTGGGCTCTTAATTATGGAAGATTTCAATTACATGAGTCACTGGCCCTGTGTGGAGTCAAGAGCCTATTTTAAATAGGCCCTCAAGGTGGATGAGCTCATTCTCAAGACAAGATTGGGATAGATGAGAAATGAATTAAACCCATCGCTGGTGTAGATTCTGTGAAGCACCATTGGGATTCCTGCCAATGGGATGGCACAGCTCTTAAATAGAGAGCTGACACTGCTTATTCTGAAATCCCCAGTGCTGAAAGGAATTGGTTTGTCTTTGGACAGATACAGACAGGAATAGAGGAATGAACTTGAACCCAACCCCCACAGTCCTTGAGGGCCTCTTTTCAGCTTAGCCAAATGCTGATGTCTCTGCCAAGACAGCGTATTGCATAGCCTCTTAAAAAAAAAAAATAGTGACCTGATCTTTGCATAGATCAAGGTTTGTTTAATAGCCTAAACATCTCAGTTTAGATTTTCTGAATCTCCTTGCCCTGCTATCTCCAATGTTCATGTAGTAGATGATGCCAGCTGATGGAAAGAGAAGCAGCAGCAGCAATTTGAGTAGGAAATGTTTGTTCATCTTTGTCCTGAAAAGCCGCTGTGCAGAATAACTGAGCTGGGTGTGGAGTTGGAGGAGTAATTGGGGGATTAGGTTTGGGGAAGGTAATGAATATGTTTGCATCCAGCCTTATGTAAGTTTGAGTTTGTTAATGCCTAGACAGTGCTTGGAAAATATCAAACAGGAGCTGTGTAAGTGCTGAACATTATTACTGAATGTTTCTCAGTGCTGCCTTGGAAAGAAACAGAACTGCTCTCTACCCTGTTTGCGCTAGAGGACTGAGCTGTTGCAAAGTTAAAAGTTGCAACTAAGATGTTTCTAGCACCATTTCTTACCACAGTGGCTCAGTGTGTTCCACATCTGGGACCTTCCTACTTGAGAGACTGCCTCTCTCCTCCTGACATGCTGCCACAGTGGCAATCGGCAGATGTACAAAAGCTAAATTACCCTTGATCTGAAAGAGAAGAGGCTGATGATAGGACCCGCAGCCTGGAACTAGCTGCCTTCTCCAGATCTGTTGATCTTCAGGGCTGTGGTGGCTGGCTAATTTTAATTTTTTTTAATTTTTATTTTTTTGCTGTAGTCTATGGCAGGTACATCTGGAGCCTAGAATCAGAACCCTTTTGTAGGGGCATATAAATCCCAAAACATAAATAAATAACAGGACCATTTTGGCACACAGTAGTATAAATATCAAAATAAAATAACTGGTGCAGTGCGCACACAATCCTTCCAACTATTCCTGAATCCGTGTATTGTACCAAGTCCCCCATAATTCCAAACACAGCTCCCTGGAAAGGAGAATTGTATGTGCTTAGCATGGCAGTAAGTGCCTACTAGGATGCATAATTGCTGCATTACATCTGTCCAATCGAGATCTGGAAACAACATTTTGTATATTTACTACACCCAGGCTGCTCCTTCTCATGGATGAGCTGTGCAATGTGAAATTCTTAAATGCCAATCTTTGCATCTTTTCATGCAGTGCTTTACTCTGTTTCTCCAGTGGTTTCTTGGTTCCAGTTATTTTCCAGTGGTTTTGTCCTGTCTGGAGCTTCACATGTGCATTGTGAGGGGCTGGGATACCCTCATACTCCTGCATGCAGATAAGGTGGTGGAAGGCCATCAGATGCCACTGTATCAACTACCGGACAGAAAAGGAGTACTTGTGGCACCTTAGAGACAAACAAATTTATTAGAGCATAAGCTTTCGTGAGCTACAGCTCACTTCATCGGATGCAACTACCAGACAGGCTCTGGATGGACATCCTGAAATCTATGACAAGCACTGGCAACTTTGGGCATCCATGCTTGAGGGCGTAATGGGCTTGAAGGGGTAAGATGCTTACTTTCATCCTTTTTGTAATTTTATTTGGTAATTCATACATGTGTATATCTTGCGGTGCCATCTTAAACTAATAGGGCCACGGCAGCAGTACAAAAGGGCTGGAAAGCAGGCTTAATAAGGCACCTGGGGATGCCCCTTGTGTGAGGTAATCCCCAGGTAGTGTAGAGAAAGCACACCCTGTGCCACACATCTCCTCAGAGCCTCCAAGTGATGTGTTGGGTTGTGGTTGATGGGAAGGGGATGGCGGAGAGCTGCTGTGCTCGTGCAGTCCCCAGCTAGTATTGTAGTGTCAGATGCCAAATCAGTCTGCTGTTGGGCCCAGAATCAAGGAGCTGCAAAGGTGTCTTATCCCTGCCCTTCCCCCACCTGCCCTTCAGCTGCGCCCAGTAGAACTTAGCTACATCTGAGGATTGATACTGGACACTGGACCATAGTGCTTCCTAATGACCCATGCTCATGTGCCCAGGGTTAAACTGATCACCAAATTGTGCTCACTGGAAATATTGGCAGGTACCCTAGGACAGTGCTTCTCAAGCTATCTGATGTGGGGGACCAGCAATTTTTTCCCCCAATGTGCGCGCAGACTGGCAGCCGATGGCTCGCGGACCGGCAGCGGTCCGCAGACCACCACTTTGAGTAGCACTGCCCTAGAGAATGTTCTTCTCTCTGTAGCACTAAGCAGGGATCATTGTTTAGGATCAGGTAAGCATCTCTCACACAATCAGTTTCCTGCCATGGCTGGAGCAGTGTGGCCTGTAGTGAACCATACTCCTTCCTAGTCTGTTTCTAACAACAAAGATCCTGCTTTCAGTTAAATAAAAATAATATCCTTGGTAATAACAAAAAGAGGGACAAACCCCAGCAGAAAATATAATGATATATCACAAGAACTGCATATGCGTTAAAAGCCCTACTCTGTTTTCTAGAAGGCATCAGAATCTCATTACAAAGAGTTTTCATTTTCATGTGGTTGTGGTTTTCATTTTCTCTTTTCTTAAAGCAGAGCTTCTGTCACAGACAAAACGCTTTCTTTGGTGTTTTCAAGCGTGTATTTCCTAGCAGCCATGCTAATGCCATCACAGGAGGGAAGCATATAACTGTTGCTATTTCACCTCTGTCTCAGCAGTGAGCAAATTTTCTTGCAATTGCTGTTGATTAGCACTTTGGCTGCTAAGAAATGTGGCTGCAACAGTGCTCTGCACTTAAAAATAAAAACAATCTGATGATTAGTTTTTGCACAATTCAACTTCATTCTGTTGCTTCTTTCATATCAATCTTATACCAAAATGCTTTTAAACACTAGAGGTGGGCCCAACATTCAGTTCAGATCTGGGATTTCCCAGCTATTGTAGAGACATGACTGGGCTGTGGCTCAGAACTTCCTCTAAGCATGGGGGAGTGTGGAGGAGGCCAGTTCATTCCATCTGCAACACATCTGCAGAGAACTGCACTGTCTAGGTGCCAGTCTGTAATGAATTCATGTACCATAGACAACAGACAGTTGCTGTACAAGAGCCTGATCCAAAACAGTTTCAAGGCAATGTAAAAACTCTCATTGACTCTAATGGACTCTGGGTCAGGCCCTAAATCCTGCAGAGCCAGGACTATAATTCTAGTCCTTCTGTGCTGCTGTCACACAGCCTAAAGGAGAACCTTCCTTAGCTGCTCCTAGAAGTAAGTTCCTTATCTCTATTGGCCAGTCATTAGAGGGCACTATCAGGTCCTGATTCAGCAAGGTACTTAAGAACACACCTAACTTAAGTAGGTAAGTAGTCCGATTGAAGTCAATGACATTGATCATGTATTTAAAGTTAGATGCATGCTGAATCAAGGCCTCATACACATGAAGCCCTTATAATTACACTCATGACTATTAAATAGACATAGAGGTTAATAAATAATTTTATTATTGGGTAGGAAATATTTAAGGGTATGTTCTAGGTAGAAAAATGTTTCTGTTCAGATTACTGTTAATTACTAATCTTACAGTGCTGCAAGTGTGCATGGTGCTTTACAGACATATCAAATGGCAGGTTTTTGTTTCAAGAACCATGCAGTCTAGATACCCAAATCAAGAGGGGGAGACGCACAGAAAGCCAAGCTAGAAGTCAGGCGCAAACAGTACTGGACAGACTGTGGAGGAACAGAAAGAAGCTTAGTGCCTTCATAAGGAGAAGATGTAGGGTTGGAAGAGCCAGAAACTGAGCAAGTGCATATGAATGGAAGACTTTGAAAGCAGAGATCAGACTGAGCTGGACCCTGAAATAAGTGGGGAGCCACAGAAGGTGTTTGAGGATTCAGTGAAGGAGGGCAGCAGCATTCTGAGCACATGCTAAAGGAACTGAGACTTGGGGAGACCATGGGAGTTGCCATGGTGAAGGCAAGAGAGGTGAATTGCAAAGCTGAGGAGTTCAGCGGAGGTGGAGTTGAGGCCATGGCATACAAAGGGCATGTTGCAGAGGTGGGGGACAAGCAAATTTTGCCCACAAAGGGAAGGGAAAAGGGGGTTTGTGGGTTTCAGAGTCAATGGTGACACTAAGATTAAGGAAAATGTGGTGGAAAATAGAGGGAGGGAGAGAGAGAAAAGAGATGGGGTGGATTTGAGGAAGCTCTTCTTGTCCATAAGAGACGGTTTGGTTTCTGCGACATTTAGCTGAAGGAGCTGAGACAAACCCAGATGTTAACTTGACCAAGAAAGGCAGAAAGAGCAGGCAGGGGAAAATCAGTGAAGAATTGACAGTGTGAGGAGCATTGCATTATAGCATTGTAAAGGTAGTGCCTAGAGTTAAAGGTTGAAATAAGATGATAAAAGACCAGAGAGCTAAGAACAGAAACTCAGAAGCACAAAACCCAGGCCTGTACTACTGTTATGGATGCAAAGTTTTGACTGGAAATTGTGGAATTATAGGACTAAAATTCATTCCCGCTGCCGTGTGTGTGTGTGCGCGCGCGCGCACACATACAAACTACATCTCCCTGAGTAGATCCTTATTTAGTTGTTACCTTGCAGTGCTCCTGATTAGTTTCCCTGGCAAGGGGACGCTGAAAGTGACCGCCTGGACTCCATAAGAGCTCTTCCTGCAGAAGCTGCTTGGGGTATTCTCTGAGTCAGAGCACCTTGCAAGCACCCTAGGCTTGCCTCCTCCCTGGCCAGCGCTGCCTGCTTTTTGGATCAGGGCTGGCTGGCTTAGCCCCCTTTGCCAAGTGGGATTCATGGCACCTCTCCATCACTATCTTAAAATACGCCTGTTTATTTTTATTTCTCCACCTGGATGGCACTGTGGAAGGAATCGGCATGCTCTGAGTTGAAGAAGTAATTCAATTAGTTGTCTGTACACAGGATGAGGGTTGGTGCAGCAAATGGGACTAGTCAGAGAGAAAGGAAGGATTGAGCAGAGGGCAGGGAGCCAGGAATTCGAGTTCTTCCTGGCTGATATTGGGTATGTTCACACTGCATTTTAAAACCCGCAGCAGCAAGTCTGAGAGCCCAGTCTACAGACTGATGCCAGTGGGGCTCGCACTCCAGCACTAAACAGCTGTGTAGACATTTGGGTTTAAGCTCTGAAGCTTGTGGTGGTGGGTGGGTTTCAGAGCTTGAGCTCCAGCCCAAGCCACATTGTGTACACTGCTGATTTTAGCACCATAGTGTGAGCCCGAGTCTGTAGACCCAGGGTCTGAGACTCACTTTAAAATGTAGTGTCTGACATACTCACTGACTCCCTTTGTGGCCTTGGCCAAGTCACTTGTGCCTCAGTTGCCTCCTCTTTTAAAATGGGCATGATGACACTTCCCTACCTCCCAGGAATGTTGTGAGGCTAAATTGGTTAGTGTTTCTGAAATGCTTTGAAGCTGAAACATGCTAAGTTATTAGCTATTATCATTCCAGTATGAAGCACCTACTCTGATTTTAAAAGTGACACTAGAATATTCAAGAGTAATGATCCCAAACATCCTTATGAGGTTGTTATTGAAGCAAAGTGCTATATTTTGAACACACAAACCAGATTTCTTATTCTCAGCATTTATTTCTCAAAAGAATCTGGCCCGGATCCTCAGCTGGTGTAAACTGGTATCACTGTATTGAAGTCAATGGAGCGACATGCTAGCTGAGGATCTGGCTCTCTCGAGCTTCCTCTCCACCTCAGTGCATTTTCACTTGTTGCAGTGAAGTAACATTTTATTTTAGTTAATCAGCAGCACTATTCCCTACCTCTCCAGAGCTAGGTTTGCATTCCCCACCAAACCTCTGTCAGGCCCTGATCTCAAGGCTAGATGGCATCCTTTGCCTTTGTCAAGGGCAGATAAGCAGGGTGAGGGTAGGGAAATGTCCTGGTTTGTCTTTCGGATCCAGCAGCTACTAGTGTTTAATTCAAAGTGCAGTTTCAGTAAGAAAAGTGACTATGCAAAAATGGCCCTTTCTTACTCTGACATCATAATCAAAAAGACTGACAAAGGAGGTGCTGTCATCATCATGAATAGGTCGGAATATGAACAAGAGGCAGCTCTCCAACACCACTTTCTACAAGCCATTACCCTCTGATCCCACTGAGTTACTAAAAGAAACTATAGCATTTGCTCAAGAAACTCCCTGAAAAAGCACAAAAACAAATCCGCACAGACACACCCCTAGAACCCTGACCTGGGGTATTCTATCTGCTACCCAAGATCCATAAACCTGGAAATCCTGGATGCCCCATCATCTCAGGCATTGGCACCCTGACAGCAGGATTGTCTGGCTATGTAGACTCTCTCATCAGGCCCTATGTTACCAGCAATCCCAGCTATCTTCGAGACACTACTGACTTCCTGAGGAAACTACAGTCCATTGGCGATCTTCCTAAAAACACCATCCTAGCCACTATGGATGTAGAAGCCCTCTACACCAACATTCCACACAAAGATGGACTACAAGCCGTCAGGAACAGTATCCCCGATACTGTCACGGCTAACCTGGTGGCTGAACTTTGTGACTTTGTCCGCACCCATAACTATTTCACATTTGGGGACAATGTATACCTTCAAATCAGCGGCACTGCAATGGGTACCCGCATGGCCCCACAGTATGCCAACATTTTAATGACTGACTTAGAACCCGCTTCCTCAGCTCTCGTCCCCTAATGCCCCTACTCTATTTGCGCTACATTGATGACATCTTCATCATCTGGACCCATGGAAAAGAAGCCCTTGAGGAATTCCACCATGATTTCAACAATTTCCATCCCACCATCAACCTCAGCCTGGACCAATCCACACAAGAGATCCACTTCCTGGACACTACAGTGCTAATAAGCGATGGTCACATAAACATCACCCTATATTGGAAACCTACTGACCGCTATTCCTACCTACATGCCTCTAGCTTTCATCCAGATCATACCACACGATCCATTGTCTACAGCCAAGCTCTACGATATAACTGCATTTGCTCCAACCCCTCAGACAGAGACAAACACCTACAAGATCTCTGTCAGGCATTCTTACAACTACAATTCCCACCTGCTGAAGTGAAGAAACAGATTGACAGAGCCAGAAGAGTACCCAGAAGTCACCTACTACAGGACAGGTCCAACAAAGAAAACAGAACGCCACTAGCCATCACCTTCAGCCCCCAACTAAAACCTCTCCAACGCATCATCAAGGATCTACAACCTATCCTGAAGGACGACCCATCACTCTCGCAGATCTTGGGAGACAAGCCAGTCCTTGCTTACAGACAGCCCCCAACCTGAAGCAAATACTCACCAGCAACCACACAACAGAACCACTAACCCAGGAACCTATCCTTGCAACAAAGCCCATTGCCAACTCTGTCCACATATCTATTCATCATAGGACCTAATCACATCAGCCACACTATCAGAGGCTCATTCACCTGCGCATCTACCAATGTGATATATGCCATCATGTGCCAGCAATGCCCCTCTGCCATGTACATTGGTCAAAGTGTATTGGACATTGGACAGTCTCTACGTAAAAGAATAAATGGACACAAATTAGACATCAAGAATTATAACATTCAAAAACCAGTCGGAGAACACTTCAATCTCTCCGGTCACTCAATTACAGACCTGAGGGTGGCTATCCTTCAACAAAAAAACTTCAAAAACAGACTCCAACGAGAGACTGCTGAATTGGAATTAATTTGCAAACTGGATACAATTAACTTAGGCTTGAATAGAAACTGGGAATGGATGAGTCATTACACAAAGTAAAACTATTTCCCCATGTTATTTCTCTCCCCCACCCATCCCCCACTGTTCCTCAGATGTTCTTGTTAACTGCCGGAAATAGCCTACCTTGCTTGTCACCATGAAAGGTTTTCCTCCTTCTCCCTCCCCCCCCCCCCCCCGCTGCTGGTGATTGCTCATCTTAAGTGATCACTCTCCTTACAGTGTGTATGATAAAACCCATTGTTTCAGTGTGTGTGTGTGTGTGTGTGTGTGTGTGTATGTATGTATATATATATATATATATATATATATATATATATATATATATATATATATATAAATCTCCCCACTGTATTTTCCACCAAATGTATCTGATGAAGTGAGCTCACGAAAGCTTATGCTCAAATAGATTTGTTAGTCTCTAAGGTGCCGCAAGTACTCCTTTTTCTTTTTGCGAATACAGACTAACACGGCTGCTACTCTGAAACCTTTCTTACTCAGTGTATCAACTCCTTGTGCAGACTTGAGATATCCTTACAGACTCTGCTGACACACACGTTTTTACTTTGACATGTTTAATTTAAACTGGAGAGAAGAAACTCTCCTTTACAAAACAGCCTTGCCACAATTGTTGTTTCAAGGAGCATGAGGAGGATGAAGAAAAGCAGGAACCAACAGTAGCGCCCATCAAGCTGCTGCGTCTCCTTTCCTGAGCCTTTTCCCACAAAAATGTTAGCTTCTCCTGCCCTCTAGTGGTGGGCATTGCATACTGTCAGCAGTTTCCTCTGCAAAGATACCTTTTGGAGAAACAGCAGCAAAAATTTAAATAAATCTAAGAATTTGTTGTGCTCGTTTATGTCAAGCTAAATATTGTTTTGCAGGACAAAGTGCTCTTTTCGATAACCAGTGGAGGACAGCTGCCTAAGCAGGCCTTGGACAGTCAGACAAGACACTAGAGTACATGAGATGCTTCCTGAAGACTTGGTTCTTCAGACTGGTGGAGGCCACCTGCATACTGAAGGCAGCAGCCTCTGTAGAATTCCCAACTCCCTCAAGCAGCATCACTTTTTCATGGAACTATCTATCTGGTGCTCACTTTTGTGTCAGACAAAGTTTACTTTGAAGGTTGATACAGTATGTTGACCAGATATTAGATTCAGAAAAGATCACATAAGTAACCCAGGCTGACTCTTGTTGTCTTTGCAGGACTGTTCAGAGCAATGCTCCCATTACCCGTCTTGTAACTTCCCCCCACTCTTCATACGTGCCTTTGTTTGTAGGTCCCATCCAGGTGTTCTTGACAAGTTCTTGACTTGGTGTTCTCTGCTGGTGTCTCAGACCCCTCCTTTGGAATCTGTTTCACTTTCTGGAATTCCCCTAACTGAAAAGATTTATTAACTGAGAAGACTATCAGCCAGGGTCCCCTTAGGAAGCATGGACCATGTTAAAGTGGTCAAGATGGGAGGCCTTTGTGGAATAGCTAGGTCCTGCGTTGATGTTTCAGTGCAGGATTTTACTGGGTCCATTCAGATATAGGACCAAATCCTGAAGTCTTTGCTCAATTTTTATTGAGGCCTTACTTAGGCAAAACTTCTACTGAAGTTAATGGGAATTTGTCTGAGTAAGGACTGAATAAAATCAACGTAAGGGCTTTAGCATTTCGTCCATTTTTTTTTCTACTACAGGAACAACATGCTGACAATGGGATGATATGGGACATCACCCGGTTATAATGGTAGGGCGCTCTCTTCCTCTGAAGCCAACTGGTAGAACGTGAAGTGGGATTTACAAGGAAAGGGGGCCTACTATACACAGAAAGTATGTATTGCACATGGTCTCCAGAAACAGGTCAACATTGGTTGCCTGTGGAAGAACTGCCATCTGGGGGAGAAATGTTTGGCGGAAAAGAAGGAAAAACACCCAGAATGGATTTGTCAGATCCACATTTTAAAAAATTCAACCTAGAATAATAGTGTTGTTGTGTTGTGGGTGTTTTTTTTTTTTTTTTTTTTCAAGGCTTCAATTAGGCCTTGAGAAAGGAGCCAGTGCACCTTTAAAACTTTCCGCTTAATCAATTATAGTGAATGCTTATTTAATGATTGTCTTTTTGTACCAACAAGAAGCAACAACGCTTTTAGCAAAAGAAGTGGAATGAGAGAGAAATTGCCTAATCAGCCCTACTCATATAGTGCTTTGTGAGAGAGATTATTGAATTTTCAGTCTCTGCAGAATTTTAATGAAGCTCAGTCTTGCTGGAAAATCCAGCCCTTTGTCAATAGAGTTCGACCACCCATGTAATAAGATGTATTGGCTGAAATCCTTCACTTGCCAAAAGCCAGAGCCCTGCTGGAAGCTGTCCTGAAAATTAGAAGTACCTATTTGTGCGGTGTGTATTTGCTAGAATGCACACGTGCATTGGAACTTGTATAGACTGTAGTGAAACTCTGTTCATAGTGAAGTAGAGTGAAAATGCCAGATTGTGCCAATGGATTTCAATATGGCAGTTGCAATTCTAATAAGAGTGTAGCCCAGCTGAAAGGGAATACAATCGACCTATGTGGGTTGCATCTGTCATGCAAATTGTAAACCAAACTGCTTCATGGAGTTAAGAAATAAATAACATGAAGCAGTGAGAAATTCAGAAGTATAAGCAAGGAAGATCAAAGACCCTGCATGTGAGATTTTAAATGAGATGGAGCATAGATGGGGCAGAAAAATACAGAAAGTAGCTGTAGAGGACAAAGCTCTTGCATTGATGAGTGGGTATGAAGGGGCAAAAGGATGCCAGTGTTAGAGGGGAGGAGAGAAAGATGAGGTCCACAAAGCTGGTTGGAGCAAATCCACAAAAGTATCCACAACAAGGAAAGCAATTTTTGGACTGGACCTTGAAATGAGCATGGAGTAAATGAAAATTTCTGAGGACGGGAATTTGTGAGAAGGTGGGCAGTAGCCTTCTGACTATTTAGACATATGGAGAGCTGGGATTTGGGAAAGCCAATGAGAAGGGGGTGCAGTAGTTAAGGTGAGAAGACATGAATGTGGTATATGAGAATTTTGGCAGAAGTGGATTCAGAGCAGTGACATACACATATAGGCAGATTCCTGACATCAGGAGAAGAGTTCAGAATAAAGGCTGATCTAAGTCGTGGAGGGAAACAGCGGTGTGTTTGAGGATGCTCCTCTTATCCAAGAGACACTTGTGTCTTTGAGACAATTTGCTGAAGGAAGCTAAAATGAAATCTCAGGTTTGGTGGAAAGAATAGACAGGCGAAAGTAACGAAATATATATGGAGAGTTGAGGCCTGTCAGTGTAAAAGTCTTTAGTTAAAGATAGAGGTAAAATGACCAAGAAAAAGACCAGATGTCTAAGAATAAATCCTTCGGGAACATCATAAAGATTGTGGGGACTTTATGCAGAGGAAGAACCAGGGATGGGAGGTTGTATGGGGTGTGTAGGGGGAAGAGGGGGAGAAAGAGGAGAAAAAAGACTCTGGAAGGAACTAGAGATGACTGGCTGGCTAAACAGGTGGTTTAGGAGAAAGAAGTTGTCCATCATGGTGAAGGCTAATCTGAGATCAAAGAGAACAAGGGAGGTGAAGGATCCGTCACCACCAACAGCAGAAAGGAGGCTAAGTACATGCAAAACAATTGTTGCCATGTTACAGACAAACTGAAACCTGAACTGTGGTCAGTCCTGGCTTATTTTACTTTGAAAAGATGAAGAGGCTGCTTTTTCAAGCATTTGCTGGGAAAGTGAAGGTTAGAGATGAAGCAATAGTTGGTGTGTCAGGGTGAAGGGAGTGTCTTTTAAACAGGGCATAGAGAGTGATAGACTTTAAAGGGTGCAGGAAGGTACATTGGCAATGGTGGTAATATAAGGAGCTGAGTGGAAGGAGGAGGTGGATTTCTTAATAGATGGATAATATCAGAAAGAACCTGGTGAACAAAGCATGGAGAGGAGAGAAGAAAAATCATCATAGGAAAAAGTGGATGAGACTGAGCTGTTTGAGGCATGGGATAAGGCATTTATGATACTAAAGAGGGAGAGAAGATTACCAGCACATCTGGAAATTGGGGAGGGACAATGAAAAAATGTCACTCAACAGACTTCTATACACCAGAGGTTTTTATCCAGAATTGATTGCTAAGAATCAGTTTGACCTGGAACAAACATTGGAGGAGTGTCCAGACTAGTGTTTACAAACATGCTAAATAAACTGGCAATTAATTAACTTGAGGTAAAAACTCTTGTGTAGAAATACTCTGAGTTGTCCACTGTATCTACTAACAGAGACTCATTCTACTTAGGAGTAACTTTTTGATTACAAAAACTGCCAAATATACACATTCATAGAATATCAGGGTTGGAAGGGACCTCAGGAGGTCATCTAGTCCAACCCGTGCTCAAAGCAGGACCAATCCCCAACTAAATCATCCCAGCCAGGGCTTTGTCAGGCCTGACCTTAAAAACTTCTAAGGAAGGAGATTCCACCACCTCCCTAGGTAACACATTCCAGTGCTTCACCACTCTCCTAGTGAAAGTTTTTCCTAATATCCAACCTAAACCTCCCCCACTGCAATTTGAGACCATTACTCCTCGTTCTGTCATCCGCTATCACTGAGAACAGTCTAAATCCATCCTCTTTGGATCCCCCTTTCAGGTAGTTGAAAGCAGCTATCAAATCCCCTCTCATTCTTCTCTTCTGCAGACTAAACAACCCCAGTTCCTTCAGCCTCTCCTCATAAGTCATGGGTTCCAGTCCCCTAATCATTTTTGTTGCCCTCCGCTGGATGTTTTCCAATTTTTCCACATCCTTCTTCTAGTGTGGGGCCCAAAACTGGACACAGTGCTCCAGATGAGGCCTCACCAATGTCAAATAGAGGGGAATGATCACATCCCTCGATCTGCTGGCAATGCCCCTACTGATACATCCCAAAATGCCATTGGCCTTCTTGGCAACAACGGCACACTGTTGACTCATATCCAGCTTCTCGTCCACTGTAACCCCTAGGTCCTTTTCTGTAGAACTGCTGCATAGCCATTTGGTCCCTGGTCTGTAGCAGTGCATGGGATTCTTCCATCCTAAGTGCAGGACTCTGCACTTATCCTTGTTGAACTCATCAGTTTTCTTTTGGTCCAATCCTCTAATTTGTCTAGGGCCCTCTGTATCCTATCCCTACCCTCCAGTGTATCTACCTCTCCTCCCAGTTTAGTGTCATCTGCAAACTTGCTGAGGGAGCAATCCACACCATCCTCCAGATCATTAATAAAGATATTGAGCAAAACCGGCCCAAGGACCAACCCTTGGGGCACTCCACTTGATACCGGCTGCCAACTAGACATGGAGCCATTGCTCACTACCCATTGAGCCCGACAATCTAACCAGCTTTCTATCCACCTTATCGTTCATTCATCTAGCCCATACTTTTTTAACTTACTGGCAAGAATACTGTGGGAGACAGTGTCAAAAGCTTAGCTAAAGTCAAGGAACAACACATCCACTGCTTTCCCCTCATCCACAGAGCCAGTTATCTGGTCATAGAAGGCAATTAGATTATTCAGACATGACTTGCCCTTGGTGAATCCATGCTGACTGTTCCTGATCACTTTCCTCTCCTCTAAGTGCTTCAGAATTGATTCCTTGAGGACCTACTCCATGATTTTTCCAGGGACTGAAGTGAGGCTGACTGGCTTGTAGTTCCCAGAATCCTCCTTCTTCCCTTTTTTAAAGATGGGCACTACATTAGCCTTTTTCCAGTCGTCCGGGACTCCCCCGATTGCCATGAGTTTTCAAAGATAATGGCCAATAGCTCTGCAATCACATCCGCCAACTCCTTTAGCACTCTCGGATGCAGCGCATCCGGCCCCATGGACTTGTGCTCGTCCAGCTTTTCTAAATAGTCCCGAACCACTTCTTTCTTCACAGAGGGCTGGTCACCTCCTCCCCATGCTGTGCTGCCCAGTGCAGTAGTCTGGGAGCTGACCTTGTTCGTAAAGACAGAGGCAAAAAAAGCATTGAGTACATTAGCTTTTTCCACATCCTCTGTCACTAGGTTGCCTTCCTCATTCAGTAAGGGGCCCACACTTTCTTCTTGTTGCTAACATACCTGAAGAAACCCTTCTTGTTACTTTTAACATCTCTTGCTAGCTGCAACTCCAGGTGTGATTTGGCCTTCCTGGTTTCACTCCTGCATGCCCGAGCAATATTTTTATACTCTTCCCTAGCCATTTGTCCAATCTTCCACTTTTTGTAAGCTTCTTTTTTGTGTTTAAGATCAACAAGGACTTCACTGTTAAGCCAAGCTGATCTCCTGCCATATTTACTATTCTTTCTACACATCGGGATGGTTTGTCCCTGTAATCTCCATAAGGATTCTTTAAAATACAGCCAGCTCTCCTGGACTCCTTTCCCCCTCATGTTGTTCTCCCCGGGGATCCTGCCCATCAGTTCTCTGAGGTTGTCAAAGTCTGCTTTTCTGAAGTCCAGGGTCCGTATTCTGCTGCTCTCCTTTCTTCCTTGTGTCAGGATCCTGAACTCAACCATCTCATGGTCACTGCCTCTCAGGTTCCCATCCACTTTTGCTTCCCCTACTAATTCTTCCCAATTTGTGAGCAGCAGGTCAAGAAGAGCTCTGCCCCTAGTTGGTTCCTCCAGCACTTGCATCAGGAAATTGTCCCCTACACTTTCCAAAAACTTCCTGGATTGTCTGTGCACCACTGTATTGCTCTTCCAGCAGGTATCAGGGTGATTGAAGTCTCCCATGAGAACCAGGGCCTGCGATTAGTGACTTCCGTTAGTTGCCGGAAGAAAGCCTCATCCCCCTGGTCTGGTGGTCTATAGCAGACTCCCACCACAACATCACCCTTATTGCTCACGCTTCTAAACTTAATCCAGAGACTTTCTCAGGTTTTTCTGCAGTTTCATACTGGAGCTCTGAGCAGTCATACTGCTTCCTTACATACAATGCAACTCTCCCACCTTTTCTGCCCTGCCTGTCCTTCCTGAACAGTTTATATCCATCCATGACAGTACTCCAGTCATGTGAGTTATCCCACCAAGTCTGTTATTCCAATCACATCATAATTCCTTTACTGTGCCAGGACTTCCAGTTCTCCCTTCTTGTTTCCCAGGTTTCTTGCATTTGTATATAGGCACTTGAGATAACTTGCTGTTTGTCCTGCTTGCTTAGTATGAGGCAGGAGCCCTCCCCTCTTGCGCTCTCCTGCTCGTGCTTCCTCCTGGTATCCCACATCCCCACTTACCTCAGGGCTTTGGTCTCCTTCCCCCGGTGAACCTAGTTTTAAAGCCCTTCTCACTAAGTTAGCCAGCCTGCTTGCAAAGATGCTCTTCCCTCTCTTCGTTAGGTGGAGCCCTCTCTGCCTAGAACTCCTCCTTCTTGGAACACCATCTTCTGGTCAAAGAATCCAAAGCCTTCTCTCCAACACCACCTGCGTAGCCATTCGTTGACTTCCACGATTTGACTGTCTCTACCCAGGCCTTTTCCTTCCACGGGGAGGATGGACGAGAACACCATTTGCACCTCAAACTCCTTTATCCTTCTTCCCAGAGCCATGTAGTCTGCAGTGATCCACTCAAGGTCATTCTTGACAGTATCATTGGTGCACACATGGAGAAGCAGGAAGGGATAATGATCAGAGGGCTTGATGAGTCTCAGCAGTCTCTGTTACATCGTGAATCCTAGTTCCTGGCAAGCAGCAGACTTCTCGATTTTCCCCAGTCTGGACAGCATATAGATGACTCAGTCCCCCTGAGGAGAGAGTCCCCGACCACCACCACCCGCCTCCTTCTCTTGGGAGCAGTGGTCATGGAACCCCTATTCCTAAGAGAGTGCATCTCATGCCTTCCAATCGGCAGAGTCTCCTTCTGTTCCCTTCCCTCAGATGTATCATCTAGTCCACTCTCCACATTAGTACCTGTGGAGAGGACATGAAAATGGTTGCTTACCTGTATCTGTGTTGCTGGTACATAGATGCTCCCCTTTCTTCTTCTGGAGGTGACATGCTGTCATTTTTTCACCGTCCTCCTGTCCCCGTTGCGCAGCCTACCCTGACTCTTCAGAACATTGTCTGTAAAAGCATATCCTGAAGTCCATTCAGCCAGCATAGTAACTCAGTTACAGTATAATTCATCTTCAGGTAATATTTCTCACTGTCCCTTTCACACTGAGTTGACCTTCTGCTGTCTTGCATCCACAGCTAATAAAAATGGTGCTCTGGGTAGGGGAGAAGTGAGAATCTAGAGGGTATATATCGCTGGAGAACTGGTTTCTAAAAAATGAAAATGCATTTGGTGATCTGTTCTTAGGGTGGAATTTTCAAAAGCACCTCAGAGCACAAATCCCACTGAAAATCTATTATGGAAGGGGCCTCAGGAGCTCATCTAGTCCAACCTCCTGCTCAAAGCAGGACCAATCCCCAACTAAATCATCCCAACCAGGACTTTGTCAAGCCTGACCTTAAAAACTTCTAAAGAAGAAGATTCTACCATCTCTCTAGGTAACACATTCCAGAGTTTCACCACTCTCCTAGTGAAAAAGTTTTTCCTAATATCCAACCTAAACCTCCCACACTGCAACTTGAGACCATTATTCCTTGTTTTGTCATCTGCTATCATCTAATTTCTCTAGATAGTTGCAAATCCTATCCCCCAGTGCTTAGTGAATATTTGTATTCACATCAATAAGTTTAATACAGGTTGCAACAATTTGGTACAATTATCTATTTTGATGTAGGGAATACCCAGGCTGGGTGCATGTGTACGCATGAACATTACAGTCCAGGCATGATGCACATCAGCAGAATGAGGTGCTAACTCAAGACTAGAGTAGCAGAAGGTCTGTGCTTCAGGATTGACATGGAGTGACGCACCTGTGTGTGAGATGGGCAGGGAGTCTTTTTTGTGTGTGTAAACTTATACAGCAGCTGACTGCACTATGTTGGGCATAAACGAGCACTATCAGGTCCTGTTTTTCCCAGGCACCAAAATCACATAAAATGCTTATGGTGTGCCCTTAGCTTTGCTTTCCCCATAGTGATGACCTGAATTCCCTACAGATCTAGCTCTATCAACCCCTTGATCCCACATCCCCTTGAGATACTGTCATCAGTGGCTGTGATGATTTTGGAAATGTACAACTTATGAACCTAACATGCATGAAGAATGTGGGCGTGTACACACCGCTGCTGTGGCATGGTCCCATATCCATGCTACAGTGCAGTGTGGGTGGGGAAAGGGGTGTGTTCTCACTGACAGTGGACTTCCTAACCCCAAACTGGTTTGCAACTCACTGGTAGCTAGGGTGACCAGATAGCAAGTGTGAAAAATCGGGGTGGGGTTGGGGGTTGGTGCAAGCTCCTCCCATAGGAAGACTTCCAGGAAGGTCTGTTTCCTCATTCAGAAATTCTGAAGGCCCTGGTCATCATCCCATGTTTCCAAAATGATGTGATCCCACCACACGGTGCTATTTTTCCTGAATCAGGAGCGGTGGTCCACACATAGGCATTAAATTACTACAGATTATTATAAAAAGGGTGCACAAGTGATTGAAAGACCGCACTCAAAGTCAAACTGGGAGGGCGAATCTAGTGGGGTGCTGCAGAGGTCAGTCCTGGGTCCGATACCCTTCAGAATTTTCATTAATTACTTGGCTAATGGAAGAGGAGAGTATGCTCATAAAATTTGCGGATGACACCACGTTCGGGATGGGTTGAAAGCACTTTGGTGGGCAGGATTGGAATTCAAAACAACCTTGACAAATTGGAAAATTTGCCTGAATTCAACAAGATAAAATTCAATAAAGATAAGTGAAAAGTACTTTACCTAGGATGGCAAAATCAAAATGCACAACTATAAAATGGGGACTCACTGACTAGGTGGTAGTACTGCAGAAAAGGATCTGGGGTGATAGCAGATCACAAATTGAATATGTCAATAATGTGTTGCAGCTGCAAAAAGGGCTAATATCATTCTGGGATGTATTAACAGAAGTGATTTACATAAGCCACAGAAGTAACTTTCCCGCTCTACTTGGCATTGGCAAGATCTCAGCTTGAGCACTCTGTCCAAAATCTGGGCATCACACTTTAGAAAAGATGTGGACAAATTGGAGAGAGTCTGAAGGAGAGCAACAAAATGATAAAAGGGCTAGAAAACCTGACCTTTGACAAAAGGTTAAAAAGCTGGGTATGTTTCATCTTGAGAAATGAAGACTGACGGGGGGGACCTGATGACAGTCTTCAATATGTTAAGGGTTGTTATAAAGGGGTGGTGATCAATTGTTCTCCATGTCCACTGAAGGTAGGACAAGAAGTAATGGGTTTAATCTGCAACAAGGAGGATTTAGTTAGAAAGATTTTCCAAAAATCTAACCTGTAAAGGGTAGTGAAACTCTGGAATAGGCATCTAAGTAGGGCTGTCAATCATGATTAATAGTGCTGTTAATAATAGAATAGCATTTATTTAAATATTTTTGGATGTTTTCTACATTTTCAAATATTTATTTAAATTACACATAATACAAAGTGTACAATGCTCACTATATATTTTTATTACAAATATTTTCACTGTAAAAAACAAAAGAAATAGTATTTTTCAATTCACCTAATACAAGTACTGTAGTGCAATTTCTTTATCGTGAAAGTTGAACTTACAAATTTAGAATAATGTACAAAAAACTGTTTTATTTTTGAATGCAATGTAAAACTTTAGAGCCTACAAGTCCAGTCAGTCCTACTTCTTGTTCAGGCAATCTCCTCAGACAAACAAGTTTGTTTATATTTGCAGACGATAATGCTGCCTACTTCTTGTTTACAATGTCTCCTGAAAGTGAGAACAGGCATTTGCATGGCACTATTGTAGCCAGTGTCACAAGATATTTACATGCTAGATACGCTAAAGATTCATATGTCCCTCGATGGTTCAACCACCATTCTAGAGGACATGTGTCCATGCTGATGACGGGTTCTGCTCAATAATGGTCCAAAGCAGTGCGGATTGACGCATGTTCATTTTCATCATCTGAGTCAGATGCCACCAGCAGAAGGTTGACTTTCTCTTTTGGTAATTTGGGTTCTGTAGTTTCTGCATCGGTGTTGCTCTTTTAAGATGTCTGAAAGCATGCTCCATGCTTTGTTCCTCTCAGATTTTGGAAGGCACCTCAGATTCTTAAATCTTGGGTTGAGTCCCATAGCTATCTTTAGAAATTTCACATTGGTTTCTTCTTTGCATTTTGTCAAATTTGTAGTGACCGTGTTCTTAAAATGAACAACATGTGTTGGGTCATCTTCCGAGACTGCTATAACATGAAATATATGGCAGAATGTGGATAAAATAGAGCCAGAGACATACAATTCTGCCCCAAGTTCAGTCACAAATTTAACTAAAGCATTTTTTTTTATAATGCCTCATCAGCATGGCCGAAGCATAGGAATCTTCAGTGCATCTGGCACATAAATATCTTGCGACGCCAGCAACAACAGTGCCATCTGAACGCCTGTTCTCACTTTCAGGTGACATTGTAATTAAGAAGTGGACAGCATTATCTCCCGTAAATGTAAACAAACTTGTTTGTCTGAGCGATTGGCTGAACAAGAAGTAGGACTGAGTGGACTTGTAGGCTCTAAAGTTTTACATTGTTTTGTTTTTGAGTGCAGTTATGTAACCAAAAAAAATCTACATTTGTAAGTTGTAACTTTCAGGATAAAGAGATTGCACTACAGTACTTTTATGAAGTGAATTGAAAAATACTATTTTACCGTTTTTACAGTAGAATATTTGTAATAAAAAATAATATAAGGTGAAAACTGTACACTTTGTATACTGTGTTGTAATTACAGGTTTCAGAGTAGCAGCCGTGTTAGTCTGTATTCGCAAAAAGAAAAGGAGTACTTGTGGCACCTTAGAGACTAACAAATTTATTAGAGCATAAGCTTTCGTGAGCTACAGCTCACTTCATCGGATGCATCCGATGAAGTGAGCTGTAGCTCACGAAAGCTTATGCTCTAATAAATTTGTTAGTCTCTAAGGTGCCACAAGTACTCCTTTTCTTTTTGTGTTGTAATTGAAATCAATATATTTGAAAATGTAGATAAACATCCAAAAATATTTGATAAATTTCAATTGGTATTCTATTGTTTAAGTGCGATTAATCACGATTAATTTTTTTGAGTTAACCATGTGAGTTAACTGCAATTTATTGACAGCCCTACTTCTAAAGGAGGGTGTGGAATCCCTGTCATTAGATGTTCTTACAAGCAGGTTGGACAAACACCTGTCAGGGATGATCTAGGTTTACTTGGATCTATCTCAGCGTGGGAGACTGAGTGTGATGACTCTCTAGGTCTCTTTCAGCCCTACATTTATATAATTCTATAATTGGTCCAGATGCACTACTTAAGCCAGAAGGAGGCACAGGAATTGTTTGAGCAAGGAAGTTAACTCCTGACCTGTACTGGATCCTGACTGATCCTGGTATTGTTTCCTGACTCCACTTTGACCTTTGGTACTGCTATCTGCCTCTGACTTCAGCTTCACCCTGGTACTGTTCCCTGGTTCCTAACTCCGGCTTGACCCTTGTCACAACTGTCTGACTGTGACTCCAGTCTTGACCCTCAGAGTGACTCAGGACTGTTTCTGGCTCAACCGTGAGCATGACTTCTAACCCCAAATCTGACCTCAACCTTTGTTGTGATCCTGGTTCTGACCCTAGCTTTGATTCCTGGGTTCTGACCTTGGCTCCAACTAGGCATAACTGCCCATGCCACAGTCCCTACACTGATTCCATCAGTGTCTAGTATGTATACACATGTACACAACGTGTGCCTGTGCCCAATACAGCATGTGTGGAGACTCATTGCAGTTATGGGGTACATGTGGGGTACATAGCAGTAAACAGGCAACTACATGTACCCATTCACAAGTATAGATGTAGCCTAAGTGTATGGAAATCCACCATATGCTGTCCAGGCTGTTTTACTGTATCTCCCAGACCAGGAACAATGGAAGGTCATTAAACATTGATGGCTCCCATTCAAGTAGAAGCACCTTGGGGCAATGGGAAAGCAGTCTGATCAAATTTGTCTGAAGGGGCTGGAGGCTGGAGAGTGGAAAATTCCCAAACAGAAGAGAGAAACTAGGTGTTAATGCTGGGTTTCAAGGGATCTCTGAGGGAACTGAGAGGGACTCAGACAGAAGCTTGGGCAGGAGAGAGGGAAAGAAGGGCATTATTTCATAGAAGGGGGGTTCTTTTTAACTGTAAGACCAGCTGGGGAAGAAGGAAACTAGCTGCACAAGAGAGAGAGAGAGACTGTGATTTGTGGGAGCAGCAATGTGCAGGAGGGAGGATCCTGGGCTCCTTTGAGGACTCTGAACTAAGCCCAAATACTCCAGAGTGGTGAGGAAACTAAGATAGAGAAATGGTCTCTGTGTCTTAGTGTTTTGTCTAGATCTGTAGATATCTTGTGCAAGCTAAAATAAAAAGTGATTGGTTTATGGAACCCTTACAAAGTCTGTGTGTATGTTTGTCCCTGAAGAGGTGAGCTGTAAACCCAGGGGGCTCACAAAGTTGGAGCTCTGGGAATGGGTGTGCTTAGGCTACTGGAGAGTACTGCTTCCCCTGGTCACCTTGGGGGAAAATCACATAGGTCCAAATTTTGACACTATTGCTCCCGCTGAGTAGTGCCTTGCTTCAGGAACTGCTGGTGAAGTAAGGTACTACTCACTGGGTGGAAGGGAGGCATGACTGTAGGGTGTGTCTAGAACTCAAGATGGAAGATTGTTAATATAACGGCCACAGAAAAACAAAAATGATGACTTTGCAAAATCCTTAGTGCTTAGAAAATAATATAGACAAAATAGACTTGCTGAAACAAAAGACCAAAAAAACTATTCCAGAATTGGAGCGAGTTCCTTCCCTGTTACCTATTTGGGCCATTCAGTGTATCATACTACAGGGGAGCATATATCATCAAAGGATTTGCTGGTCACCTTTAAGTCTGCTGGTTTGCTTATACTGAGGTTTTTTTCCCACTGATGTAACTACAGCGATGTAGCTGCAGTTTGACACAGGGCAAAGCTGCACCAATGCATGCCATGTCATACACCGATGCAGCACGTCTACATGAGGGGTTTGCACTGCTCCAACTTCATCAGTGTAGCTCTGCTGGTGAAAATATCCTCCGTGTAGGAAAACCCTAAGAAGCAAAGCTGACCTTTATGGATTAATATTTGTTGCCTTGCTTCGTTTATTTTCAGCTTCAGAAAAAAAGTGTTTCAATTTAATGGGACTCAGGTGGCATGTTCAGGAAACACCCAGAACGGATCCAATGACTATTCCTCAGAGCTGTTTCCATTTTAATTTTCATTACCTCGTATGAAAGGCCATTCTGTATTCTCACGGGGTGGAAGCTGGGGGACAGAAGAATACTTTTGGCAACCTGTTCCTGTCTTTGTCATCTTCCTCCTCAAAATCCACCACCTCTGTTTTGAACAGAGGGGAACCTTCACCACACCAGCTCTCTCTCGGCTGGCCCTGTGACACAAAGCCAATTGAATCCAGGATTGCTGACAAAAAGCTCCATTGTTAGTGAAGATGCTAGTAGTAGTTTCAAGTACCAACCAAGGGCTTTGATAATCCCCAGTAAGTGCTGGCCCTCATCAAGTATGCTATTTCACATGTGTGCATTTTCTTCCTTTCCATGGTTATTAGAGATTCCTTGCTTGGAGGAAGGATGTTGGCTCTGGAGTCCTGGCTAGATTCCAAATGGCAAATTCCATTCTGCCTGTCTGAGTCCCCCCTGTATAGGGAAATGTTCTTCATTTTCTGTGCTGAACCTGTGTGCAGTGTTGCCTTACTTCACCCCAGAGGTGGCAGCACTTCACTGAGTACCTCACCATGGCTGTCAGGAGGGTCTGCAGCCTGTTACTCACCAAATTGGAACTGTATTTTTATTTCCTCCAGTGATGATAGAGCCATGCTGCATGAAACTTCACAGGAGTCTTGATGGCCTGGAATTCAATATCCCCACTGTATTCTTCAGAAAGGTGACCCATTGGCTATCATGATTATAAGTCATGTCTGAAATATGTTGGGTACAATTTTAAATATTATCAGGCTTGCACCTAGCCACTGTTAAGGGTTTTTATAAGACTCCTCTCTTTAAGTAGATTTTTCCCTAACGATGGAGCAGCATAGCCACCTGGAAATGACAATCATTATGTTTGATCTGCTGTGGCTAGCCAATGAACATAGTGGCAGGGAGGTGAAGTTTCAGACAGAAAGGATGACCAGGGAAGGAGGTTGACCTTGTGGTTAAACCTCAGACATGGAAGTTTCCTATTTCTGCACACCTTTGTATGCTTGATCAAGTCTCTTCCCCATTCCCCACTCTTTGCCTCACGTTCCCCAGCTGTATAATGGAAATAATTTTATAAAGTTTTATTTTTCTTTCTTGCATGCATCCGGTGCTCCAGCATGTCATTCACTAAGATACTGCTGAAATTATAAACTCCCATTGGGTTATATATTTCAGAACCTGCCCTCTATTTTTTATTCCTTTTAAATTTTTACCTCGTGGCTATCTCTGATCATCCATCTACTGCCTGGTTTTTTTCCTCTTACAAGTGCAATCTCTTTGTCCCTCCTGCCCGACCAATGTTTACAGGCTAGATTAGACTGGAGGGAGCGGGGAGAAGTGCAGAGTTTAAGCAAAGCAATTCTGCTCAAAGGGCCGCTATCTATCCTGCTTTGTCCCAGCCCAACTATTGCTTTTTCAAAGCATCTTAAGTTTTGTACTTCCTCCCCTGCCCTTGCTATCCCAGGATTTTCTCCTTTTGGAAATAGATCGTGGATCTTAAATAATATGCAGTTTTCTTTAAGGTTTCATTGCCTTTTCTTAATTTGTTCCTGTATGCAGTATCTATTGGACAATATTTCCAAACCTGAGAACTCTGTGGCTCAGTCTTTCTCCCCTAACAAGTGGTGGAGGATAAAGCACCTGCATCACAATCCTAGAAAATGTGCACACAGGTGCTGGGAATTTCCTATATGAAAGATGCACATGCAAACATAAAGTGGGTAACTGCCCATGAAGATGGGCATGCAAATATCCACTGGTATGTGTGCAGAAGCCCATTGTCCGTATGCAAGCATAGATTTGGTATGCACAATTTCCTGAGCACGTGCATTAACTTGATTCTTGGGACCTATGTTTTGAAAATTTTGCTTACACTCTTTGACATTTTAAAATAAAATTGAGGATGGGTTACTTTTTTTCCGAGTAGAGATTCAATTTGCAGCTTAAAGATAGAGGCCATATTCAGAGCTGGGGCTGCAGAGAGCAACAGCATCTTTACTGGTAGTCAGGGCTGGCTCCAGACACCAGCATTCCAAGCAGGTGCTTGGGGCGGCACTGTGAAAGGGGCGGCACTCGTCTTTCCGTGGCAGCCGTAATTCGGCGGCAGCTTTACTAAATCAGCTGCGCTGCGGCGGCAATTCGGCAGCAGCTTCAGTCTTCTGGCTGCTGCAGCAGCACTTCGGTGACAGCTTCCTGTTTGGGGCAGCAAAAACGGTAGAGCCGGCCCTACTGGTAGTAGGCGGTACAAAGAGTGACATAGCAACTTCTGGGTAGCTGGCAGGAGAAGATGTAAAAGAGCAAGCCTTTACAGAAAAGGAACAGTTGAGGTATGGCCAGCTGTGGCACATTCTCAAGGTATGTCTACATTGCAGTAAAAGATGTGTTCTTAACTCGGCTTAGCAAAACTTTGTTAGCTAATTCAGGTTTTAATAGCAGTGAAGACATGGCAACTTGGCTGTTAACTCAGGTTAGCAGCTCAAATTCAACCCCTGGTTCCAGTATAGGATTTTATTTGACCTGCTAACCTGAGTTAACAGCCAAGTTGCCATGTCTTCACTGCTATTTTAACCCAAGTGAATGTGAATTAGCTAACCTGAGTTAAGAACACACCTTTTTTTTTTTTTTTTTTTGCAGCGTAGATATACCCTCAGTGATGCTAGAAGATGCTGCAAAGCAAAAGGAGGTAATGTAATTTAAAGTCAGGAGTCTCTCTCTTTCTTGTGTGTGTATATATGGGCTGTCGATTAATCACAGTTAACTCATGCGATTAACTAAAAAAAAAAGCTCTGTAAAAATGATAAACAAAATAAATAGTATTTTTCAGTTCACCTCATACAAGTACTGTAGTGCAAGCTCTTTATACTGAAAGTGTAACTTACAAATGGTAGATTTTTTTTGTTACATATCTGCATTCAAAAACAAAACAATGTAGAACTTTAGAGCCTACACGTCCACTTAGTCCTACTTCTTGTTCAGCCAATCGCTAAGAGAAATGTTTGTTTACATTTATGGGATATAATGCTGTCCACTTCTTACTTACAATGTCATCTGAAAGTGAGAAAAGGCATTCACATGGCACCTTTGTACCTGGCATTGAAAGGTATTTAAATGCCAGATATGCTAAACATTCATATGCCTCTTCATCCTTCCACCATCATTCCAGAGGACATGCTTCCATGCTGACGAAGCTTGTTTAAAAAAATAATGCATTAATTAAATTTATGATTGAAGTCCTTTGGGGGGGAATTGTATGTTTCCTGCTGTTTTACGTGCATTCTGCCATATATTTCATGTTATAGCAGTCTC
This sequence comes from Dermochelys coriacea, assembly GCF_009764565.3. Taxonomy (NCBI): domain Eukaryota; kingdom Metazoa; phylum Chordata; order Testudines; family Dermochelyidae; genus Dermochelys; species Dermochelys coriacea. The sequence goes on along the minus strand of NC_050073.1, from coordinate 89,932,593 downwards.
AGATGATAACCCAGCACATATTGTTCATTTTAAGAACATGTTCACTGCAGGGTGAGGGGGGGGATGAAGTCACATGGACTGCTGGGGGAATAGGAGGGAGTCTCTTAAATTCCTCTGTAGCAGTGAAAAATACAGCTTTGGGGGCGGAATGATGGTAACCAGTTCCTGTAGCCCCAGGGCTCAAGGCATGTCTCAGAGGGAGGGGCTGGACGAAGCCAACTCCTGTCCCATGATCATCTGCCCTGGGGGAGGGGAATGTTCCACCTTGTAGCAGGGGGACCACCCCAGCTGCTGACTGCCAGGAAGTTGTAGGTCAGCAGGGGGCAGAGCCTGCACTGGGGTGCACAGAGACATGTGACCCGAAGGTGGAAGTTGGGGTCCTGGTGACCGCTGCAGTGGGAACAGACCTCAAGGACTCTGTAGCTGGAAGCAAGCCCAACCTGAGTGAAAAGGGGGAATTTTGCTGGCCAGTGAAGGGTCTGTCATAGCTGGTAGTTGTGAGCCCATAGCTGGACCAGGGTCACCTTCGCTTTTGGGGGACACGGGAGTATCTGACCCAGAGGGGAGCCCAGAGTGGGAAGCCCAGACGGAAGGTAAGGGGGGGGAACGGAGAGTCCATCCACCTTTTGTAGGGAGGATCTTTCCCAGCAGGAGGGTGAAAAATCTGCATTTAAAATGCCAGACCCCTCTCCTGTGGATCATGTTTTAAGGGAAAACTGAGGGTCAGATCTCCTCGAGGGGGAGTCCATGCAGCTAACCTTTTGGGAACAGAAAGTGGGGTGTCCAAAGGGATTTTGCCAATCCAAAGCACCCCTCTGAAAGATGTTGTTCTTGCTACACTTGTAAGAGCTAAAACTGTGTCTTCAAGGCAGGAGGGAAAAAATCTCTGCATGGGTGAAGCTTCACAAGGGAGTGGGATCCAGTCCAGAGAAATTCCGGGGGGGCGGCAAGGGCAGGCATGGGTGCAGTACACCCTTTCCTTGCCAAAGCCTCACACACAGGCCAGAATTAAAAGTCTTCTCCAAAGAGGCAGAAGAATCTGCATCAGAGTGCCAACCAGGGGGCACAAAGAAATGGGAAAATGCAATAGACACTAGACAAGCTAAATCATGTGAACAAATCACTAGACAAGCTAAATCATCTGTCCACCATAGATTTGCTGTTCATCTAGTGTCTTTTGCTAATTCATCTGTGGGTTAAAACAAAGGAGTTAATACTAGTGGTAAACCTTTTAAAGATGTGGGACATATCTGATTTGTGGAAGAAACCGTTGTACATGCTAGGGATGGTGACAAGACAGTCCCACAAGCATGTTACTTTTCAGCTTATACCTGTAAACAGGCTGGAAGCTTGGCTGGAAGCATAACAGGCCCATGCTGCTGTGTAGAAGGGGAAACTGAGGCACACCGCCTCATGGCATTGGTGACTAAATGCCAAGATACTAACACTTTATTGCTGTCTGCATTCTGTTAGCAATACTACACCCCAACCTGATTTCAGGCACCCAGGGACCAGGAACCCCAAAACTTGCTAGAACACTTATTAATGACATCATATGGTTTAAAGGTACTGAAAGGGAGTGTGACCAAAGACAAACAGGGATTTTACATGTACTGCCTCCGCCGTGGACAGTGTCCAAATCTCTGGAAGTAAGTTCAGGAGGAGGGTGTGACATTGCACCCCATAAGGCTTTATGGAAATATGCTTATGAATGTATATATGACATAACTGGAATATGTTTTATGCTACATATGCCATGCAACATATCTCTGTAAAGGTTATGATCTACTGAATCTATTCCTCGTATTTGTATGCATGTATCATTTTTGTGTTCGAAGTTATGAATATCGGCTGTGTACTTGCTTGATTTCTAAGTAGCCTTAGTAAAGCATTTGGTCAGCTTCTTGAGAAAGGAATGTCCAAGTTAAGTGCCCAATCAAGAAACACTCAATGAACAATGGATCTTGGAAGCTCCAATCCACATAAGAAGTCTACTTGAGGATGTTCAAGGTAGCATGTGAACCATGGCTGCTACCTGTAAGCTCTGAGTCATGCATGGACAAGTGACTTGCCCATGTGACTCCAAAACTCCATCTTGTAGCTGGGTTTCCACACAGGGGGAGGGAAGGGTGTCCACCCACAAGAGAAAATCTTATTAAACTGTTGGCAGACCCCTCCATTTTGTCTTCAGCTGGCTCAAGAGAGAGCCTCTCCACCCCCAAAGCATACCTGAAAGAAAGTGGAACAAAGGACAGTAACTACAGGGGGTGTGAGTGATTGCTGGACCCAGACTAGAAGGAGACTAGTCTGCAAAAGGAAGCTTACTAGAACATCTCTGAGGGTCAGGTTTTATCTGTATTGAGTTTTCTTACTGTATCAGGCATAGACTTGCATGTTTTATTTTATTTTGCTTGGTAATTCACTTTGTTCTGTCTGTTATTACTTGGAATCACTTAAATCCTGTATTTAATAAAATCATGTTTTGTTTATTAATTAACCCAGAGTATGTATTAATATCTGGGGAGGGGGAGGAAACAGCTGTGCATATCTCTCTATCAGTGATATAGAGGGCGAACAATTTATGAGTTTACATAACAATTTATAAAGCTTATACAGGGTAAAATGGATTTACTTGGGGTTTGGACCCCACTGGGAGTTGGGCATCTGAGTGTTAAAGACAGGAACACTTCTTAAGCTGCTTTCAAGTAAGCTTGTAGTTTGTGGGATGTAATTCCGACCTGGGTCTGTGTTTGTAGCCGGCAAGTGTGTCTGACACAGCTAGGCAGGGCTCTGGAGTCCCAAGCTGGCAAGGAAAGCAGGGGCAGAAGTAGTCTTCGCACATCAGTTGGCAGCCCCAAGGGGTTTCTGTGATCCAACCCGTCACAGTACCAATGTGAAACTTCTAAAGAAAGATACAGCACTCAACCCAAGGTTTAAGAATCTGAGGTGCCTTCCAAAATCTGAGAGGGACGAAGTGCGGAGCATACTTTCAGAAGCCTTCAAAGCACAACACTCTGATGCGGAAACTACAGAACCCAAACTGCCAAAAAGGAAAATCAACCTTCTGCTGATGGCATCTGACTCAGATGATGAAAATGAACATGTCAGTCTGCACTGCTTTGGATCACTGTGATAAATAAAGGGGGGATAGCTCCCTTTGATGGACACCCACCCAGCCAGTTAGCTGTAAAATGCCTCTTGGTAGCTGTTCTCTACTTGCTTTACCTGTAAAGGGTTAAAAAGTCCCCCAGGTTTAAAAAAAAAAAAAAAGTGGGCACCTGACCAAAAGAGCCAATTGGAAGGCTAGAACTTTTTAAAATTGGGAAAGAAACTTTCCCTTTCTTTGTTGTTCTGTCTGAGCTGCAGGGACACGGTGCAGCAGTGCTATAAGTGGGAATGCTGTGTAAGGTTTGAACCAGCTATGAAAAATTATCTTCCATACCTAGAAGGAATAATTTGGATATGGAATGTTTAGATAAACACAATCAGGTTTATTTCTTTATTTTGGCTTGTGGATCTCGTCTGTGCTAACTCCAGATGCTTTTGTTTGCTTGTAACCTTTAAGCTAAACCTCCCAGGAAAGCTATTTTGGGTGCTTAATTTTTGGAATTGCTCTTTTAAAATCTAGCAAAAGCCTAAGTTCCAGGTGTATTTCTTTCTTTTTGTTTTTAATAAAATTTACTTTTTTCAAGAACAGGATTTGGATTGTTGTGTCCTAAGAGGTTTGTGCCTATGCTGTTTGATTAGCTGGTGGCAACAGCTAATTTCCTTTGTTTTCTTCTCCGCTTGTCCTTGGAGGGAGGTGGGTGAAAGGGCTGAGGGTACCCCATAGGGAGAAATTCCCAAGAGCTCCTTCCTGGGTCAAAGGGTTTTTTTTTGTTTATTTTTTTGTTTGTATTTGGGTGGTGGCAGCGTTTACCAAGCCAAGGTCAGAGCAAAGCTGGAGTGGCAAGTATACAGAATACTAGCCTGGAGTGACAAGTATTAATTTTTAGAATCCTTACAGGTCCCCACCTTCTGTACTTGAAGTAGCAGAGTGGGGATTCAGCCTGGACAATCATTATCTAGCAGAATCTGCCATCAGCATGGATGCATGTCCTCTGGAATGGGGATTGAAGCATGAAGGGACATATGAATCTTTAGCATATCTGGCATGTAAATATCTTGTGAAGCCGGCTATAACAGTGCCATACGAATGTGCATTCTCATTTTCAGATGACATTGTAAACAAGAAGCGGGCAGCTGCAAATTATCTTCTGCAAATGTAAACAAACTTATTGGTCTGAGCAATTGGCTGTACAAGAAGTAGGCTTCAGTGGACTTTTTAGGCTCTAAAATTTTACATTGTTTTATTTTTGAATGCAGTTTTTTTTGTACATAATTCTACATTTGTACTTTCAACTTTCATGATAAAGATATTGCACTACTGTACTTGTCTTACGTGAATTGAAAATTACTATTTCTTTTTTTACAGTGCAACTATTTGTAATCAAAAATAAAGTGAGCACTGTACACTTTGTATTCTGTGTTGTAATTAAAATCAAAATATTTGAAAATGTAGAAAACATCCAAAATATTTAAATAAATTGTTTTCTATTATTGTTTAACAACACGATTAGTCACTATTAATTTTTAAGTTGCTTGACAGCCCTAATATATATACATACATACAGTATACACACACACACACACCACACCATTGTTTAAAGTCTCCCAGGACTAGTTTCTCTGGACATATTTGAAAGTGTTAGATGCTTGATCAAAGCATAGGGGGTGGAAGTAGCAGCAGAATCATGTTATCATCTTTATGGCATTATATACCCAGTTTTTATTGATTAAACCTGCACTGAAGTCAGAGAGAGATCTCTTTATTTTCCTCAGGTGAGTTCCTCATTCTAAAAAAGCAGTTGGAGTAATTACATTTTGCATTGAAGTAATTACAATGGAAAGATTACATAGAAAGGGATTTATTTGAGTGGAAGGTGATTGAGAAAGCACCTCTTTTAAAGGCCTGGGTCTTTTAGATTTGTATTATAAATTAAATGAGTTCCCTACTCTTCTCTGTTATACTTCTGTGCTTTTGCTGTGAAGGGAAAAGTGTAAAATGAAATCTCTCAAATATCTCCTCCAAGAGTTTGGTTTAAAAGAAAGGAGGATAGAACTGAGGAGAGACTGGATAGCTCTGGTTTAGTTATCTTAGGATGCAGTGAATTTTGCCTCTTGATCCCATCCTAGTATTGGAATGACCAAAAATCATTACTGGTAAGTGCCCAAATGGCACCCACATGGTCCAGTTGTGGTCTGGGGAAGGGCTAGAAAGCCTGAACTCTATGCTCTTAAAAGCAACAGCCGTGAAGCAAGTGTGAGTGGGGTGAAGGCGGGATGAACTAAATGGAATAGTTGCTCTCAACCAAATTGTTGGTGTGCAGATTCAACCCATCTCCAGGGAAATAGCGTGTATTGGCAATAACTGGATCCAATGTATGAATAGCAGGGAGGAGACCGTAATGATGAAATGAGATAAATCATTTTCAGATGGAAAATGTAAAGGTCATTTGTGACTTGAAATGCAGAGAAGCTCTAGAGAGACTGTCCATTAATCACAGAGGACCCAGTATTACGAAGCTTAATTATTTGCAAAGATTGGAAGATGCAGAAATTCTCTATCTCCAACTGTCTATTGTATGGAATGCGGGATTTTATATGTTTAACAGAGCAAGCTACAGACTCGACTCATTCTAATTCCTTCTCAAGAATCACCTCTTCTCCGACGCACCCAACGAGTAACTCGCTGCCCTCTCCACTCCTTTTATTATGTAATGGATAGAGGTAGATGGAAGAAAAGTAGATGAACAGAAAATAAATGATCAAAGCAAGTATGTACTTGATTTAATGCAATGTGTGTTTTCATATAAAGGGCACCAGCCTGAAGGTACTGAATTGCTCCATGAAGTGGGAGTGGCAGATGTATAGCACCTCCTTGGATATGGGCCAGAAAGGACCCAATCAATGCATAACCTATTAGACCAACCTTCTCAAACGTGCCCAGGGTCAGACCCTTCTATCCATAGTTGCAGCCCTAAATAAATAGCCTGATTTAAATAACAGTGAGCAGTCAACAGCTCCCACTGAAATCAATGGAGTTGTACAGGACTGAATCTGGACCGTCATGTTCTGTTCTATTCTAGCCTACCTACCAGACATGCCAAACCTATGAAAAAAACATAGAGATTGGGCTTATTTTTGGCTTAATTGGCTTGTGAGTTGCTTGTTGGCTAGTTTTTTGCTTGTAGGTTGTTGTTTGTTTGGCTTCTTTTTTTGATTGGCTCCAGCAAGCAGGGGCAAGGGCGGGAGAGAGTCAGGGGTGCACAGCAGACCCACTACAATCCCAGACTGCACACCAGGGGATCTAGTCACATAGAGTGTTGGGATTCTTAGGGATTGACTTGTTTTGCCCTAGTTTTGAAATGGGATTAGCTTGATTTCTTGCTTATTGTGAAAGTTGGGGTGCTTGGTTACCGTATGAAAGTTGGCAACTCTGCTTCCTACCTAGATTCTTATTCTGGTGCCTGTTTCCATAGAATGGCATCTGAAAGCCTCCACAGAATAAAGATGTCAACAATAGTAACTCTCCAGTTCTGCCGGGTCCCAGTGGGATGGATTGGGTTTGTAGGCTAGTTTTAAAAATACAATATGAGAATAAAGATCTTGCAGGACAACTTGGGTGATGTTGATCCAAGATAATGTGCTGTCCAGTGCCTTGATCACTTGCCTACATCAAGACTAATTAGGACACAAATTATGAATATACCAATTTCATCTCTGGTGAAAACCAGTTAATACAGTACATGCATAATTGGGCACTGTAGTGAGCATTTCATTTGCATATGATTGTGCAAATACCCCTCAAGGTGGGGTTTTTTTCTACACTGATATTTGAGCATGCAAAATGTAGGCCCAGTTTCAAAGGCTCTGTTTGAAGGTGGCTGAAAGTGTGACCTGTTGTGTATGTCTGGTGCCATCAAACACCCTTTGAGCTTTGCACTCAAGGCTCTGACAGTCCCCTTCAATGGAATCAAAATGGCTTTCCAGTGTCTGCTTGTCTCCTGCGCAGTTTCTCTGTATATGTGGCTCTGCTTGGGAAGCATGTATGAGAAATGAGCCTGCATGCCCTTATTTCATTCTGTTGCTGCCTCTTGCACTTTGGAAGGTGTATAGGGCATGTGATTGTGCAGCTACCATGCCAATGTGCCTCAAGTTTCAATTTCCATACTGACCAATGCTATCCCATTATCAGTCCATTCTCTCTCTCTCATGTCACCCCTTGGAGTGATAGTATCAACCAACCAACTGAGGACTAATCAAACAGGTCTTAAAGAGTAAAAATTAACTGTTCTAGGGGCTAAGGATCATTGGCATTCAGAAGGCAGGAAGTAGAGCTGGACAAATTTTTTTTTTTAAAGTTTTAAGGCAAAAAAGCTTTGATAATTTGAGGTCAGATAATTAAAAAACCCAGGAAAAATAATCTCAGAAAATGCAATATTTTTGACCAGCTCTAATAAGGAGTCCTATGCACAGGGAGCATAACAAAGAATAGTTCTCTCACCCGTCATGACACTAAACCAGTACATGTGTAACACAGCAATGACCTCCAGAAACAAAAGCACAAATTCTGGTCCAGTGAGAAGAAAGGCAAAAGAACATTCAAATAACCCAGGCTGCCGACAGGGTCTTCCAGGTTAACAGACAGTATTCACTCCCCTCAGTAAAGGCCAGTGTGTTGCACATCTAATGCTCCCATGCAGGGAAGAAAGGGGTCATATTACAGGTAGCACTGTGATAGGGAAACTTCTTCGGCAGGGCTGCTATTCCCCCCTCCTGCTCAGGTGGACAGGGTTGGAAAGTGGGCAGAGCTTTGGCATCACCTCCAATGTACCAGAGGAAGTAATCTGCACCAGTTGTCATGACTGGGGCTTGCAGAATCAGGCCTAGTGATCAGAGTAGGAGCGGTCAGCACTGGAACCAGGAGACCAAGCCAAGGGTCAGAGCCAGAATCTGAGAGTAAGCCAAGAGGCAGATCCATTACCACAGCTGACAGAGAAGTCCACCTTGTTGCACAGACACATCCTGGCACTGCTCCTGAGGGAAGCTGTCAGTCCAGCCTTCTGAAGTGGTACGTCCTGCAGTATTGATCTTCACTGGGTCTATGCAATAATATATGCAGCCCTATGATAGGTAGTGGTGTTGTGACATCAGATGTCTGGCAGCCTGCAATTCGAGGTTCTGGTCCCATCCCCGGAGAACCTTTCACCAGTTAGATACAGGAAGGGAAGTGGGAAGCAGATTCTTCCTCCGAGTCAAGACTATGTTTTGTGCAGCACAATGATATGTGGCTCATTACTCAGGGCTTGTGGCAAAGCCATGATTTAACTCCAAAATGAGTGCCATAAATCACTCTGCTAGGGCATGTTTTTATTTCTGTAGAATGAAAAAACTTGACAATTGAGTCTTATTTCAAGGTCCCATAAAAGGCTCCCATCCCTTTTAATTCAGCGCGCTCTATGCACATATATGCACTGTGTATGAAATGAGTGTGATGTGAAATGTGAATAGCACACTTAGTGAAATACACATACATTTGATCACACAATGGGGTGGGTAACAAGAAAACAGTTCTGATCTCACTGACTGAATGTAAACTCCATTTGTCAGCTATTCAATAAGGTGAGTGCTGGAGATATTTAACAATTTGCTTTGGTGGTGTGCATTTTCTAATTTATTGGATGCTTGCTTCTTTCATAAAAGTAAATTATGTATCATTAATCTTTCTAGGAGACTGGTGTCGTAGAGTTAATTTAGTGATTATTTTCTCAGATAATATACCTGCTAGGAAAGTACTGTTTGATCAATATAGGAAATTAATCAGGTCTGCCAATGAATTTATGTATGTATATATCTAATATGCACCCCTCCAAACTTCACCTCCACTCCTAAGGGCATTCAAATATATTTTGGGCTGAAATCTTTAATTTAAACATCTTCCAGAATTAAATGTTGGTAGAAGTTGAGATTTACAGGGGGATAGAAGCTGAGCTGATTGATCGCTCACTCTATGCCCGGCAAATGGTGGGGGCTGGACACTGATCACTCCTCCACCACACAGCCCTCTAAATGGTAGGAATTAGGCCCTGATTGCTCCCTTACCACCAACACCACAGAGCAATAGGCACTGAGCTCCAAGAAGCTGGACTCTTGAATCTGGGTGGAGCTCAGTATAGGATCAGGGCTTTTGTTACTACACAGGGTGTAAAGCCCCCAGTTTGGTAAAGTTTTTAAGTACATGTTTTGACCCTTTTGAAGTCAGTGAGACTCAGTTACATGCTTCAAGTTTAAAGGCACATGTAAATGCTTTCCTGAATAGAGAGAGACTTAAGCACACACTTAAGTGCTCCCCTGCATCAGGGCCCTACGTAGTAGACTCACCTGGGCTCAGTGACTCCCAGGCCTCTGAGAAATATTTGTCCTTCATTCTTATATCGTGGTCTACATGTACTAGCAATGAAGAGGAAGTGGGAAGTCTAGGGGAGTCTTATGGAAGCCAATATTTACTGAGAGGCCCCCGGTGGTTTAGATAAAGTAAGCCCCCCCCCCCACCCCGATCTTTCACCCTTCCTAAACTTGGAAGATTTTTTGGAAATTTAAAAAAAGCTTATTCGTCTTATATTTTTCTTCCCACTTCCCCTGCTGCCTCTCCACATGCTGGTTCCAAGTGGGACTAGACAAGAAACTAACCAAGTTTTCCAAGAGATGCTGCCCTTACCGTGTTCCTAGACTAAGGGGGTTTCAAAGAGGATGGCTCTAGACTGTTCTCAATGGTAGCAGATGACAGAACGAGGAGTAATGGTCTCAAGTTGCAATGGGGGAGGTTTAGATTGGATATTAGGAAAAACTTTTTCACTAAGAGGGTGGTGAAACACTGGAATGCGTTACCTAGGGAGGTGGTAGAATCTCCTTCCTTAGAGGTTTTTAAGGTCAGGCTTGACAAAGCCCTGGCTGGGATGATTTAACTGGGACTTGGTCCTGCTTTGAGCAGGGGGTTGGACTAGATGACCTTCTGGGGTCCCTTCCAACCCTGATATTCTATGATTCTATGATTCTAATGGGATGTTTTGCTTAAAAATCTGTTCTCCGGACATTGCAACCTGGTGGAGCAAATTCACCTCTTGTGTAATTCCAGGGAAGGAAATGTTAGCGACCCCCTGGCCTGTTACCAGGGCTGGCTCTAGGGTGACCAGACGTCCCCATAAAATTGGGACTGTCCCGATTTTCAGTGCTTTGTCCCGAGTCCCGAGCGAGGCACGGTTGGGACACCACGGCTTTGGCCGCTCCGGCGGGGTTTGTTTTTGTTTTTTTGTTTTTTGCTTCCCCCATGCGTCCCGATATTTTGTCCCTTACATCTAGTCGCCCTAGCCGGCTGTAGGATTTTTGCTGCCCCCAGAAAAAAAAAAAAAATTTGCCCGCCCCCACTTTTTTTCGTGCCCCCTCCCGGCTCCGCCCCAACTCCACCCCTTCCGCAAATCCCCGGCCCCGCCTCCTCTCCTGGGCGTGCCGCATTTCCCCCCATTGCTTCCTGCAGCCCCGAACCCCCTGCCCTAGCTCGCCTCTGCTCCCCTGAGCGCGCCGCCGCCGCCGCCGCCGCCCCTCCCCCTCCGGCGAGGGAGAGGCAGCGCGTTCGGGGGAGCAGGCGGGGGCGGGGCGGGGCGGAGCGGGGGGGCGGGGCAGGGGAACTGCTCGCCGCCGCCGCCGCCTCCGCCTCCGCCGAGCGCGCCGCCGCTCGGCGTCTCCTCCCTCCCAGGCTTGGGGGAAGAAGCGGAGCTGCGGCGGCGCGCTCAGGGGAGCTGGGGGGGCGGGGGCTCATTGCCAGGGGCGACGTGGCCGGCGCCGGAATGCCGCCCCTAGAAATGCGCCGCCCCAAGCACCTGCTTGTTTCGCTGGCGCCTAGAGCCGGCCCTGCCTGTTACCCTGCTTTCTACCAGTGCTTATCCTAGTGTGAATAAGAGCAGAAGCTGTCCAGTGGGTTTATGTCAGTGAATAATTTGGTCCAAGAAGTTCAGAAAGTATCTTAATGTTTGGGTTGTCCTATGAAGCTGATTTCTGAACTTTTGAGGTTTGCCCCTTACTAAAGCTAATACGTCCCAGAGAAAGCTGCCCCTCTCTGTGACCTTGTGTGGGTTTACAATGTCTGATGCTCAATTTTGATTTCTTACCTCACTTTGGTGTTTGGGTGTCTTGGCCTGGACACCCTAAAAAAGTGACTCCAACTTTCTTCTCTAACTTTAGTTTTACAGCTCACTTCAGCAGATGCATTTGGTGGAAAAAACAGAGGGGAGATTGATATACACCAATATCACCAATATATCAATCTCCCTTCTGTTTTTTCCACCAAATGCATCCGATGAAGTGAGCTGTAGCTCACGAAAGCTTATGCTCTAATAAATTTGTTAGTCTCTAAGGTGCCACAAGTACTCCTTTTCTTTTTAGTTTTACAGAAACCTATTTTTTGCTCCAACTAGCTGGCCTCTTGTAGACTGCTTTCTAACAGTAACCTGGGATCACTATAGCCTATTATCCTAGAGGATCAAAAGACATGTTTTATGTGATAGTTTTTTTTAAATCTTACATCAATCCATGGTAATCAGATAATCTGCACAGAGAGCTGTAGTGCCGAGGGTTATTTCATTATTCAAGCCTAGCTTAAAACTTGGTTTGAGTCACATGAGAAATGACAGAGGATTAAAAAACCTTGTGCATGACATTGAGATCTGTAGGTGACAGTGCTATGTACCTGCCACCTGTCAATCACATCTAGCCAGGAAGGAGGAAGACTTTGGAATGGATTTATGTGAGACAGTCAGTAATTGGCTCCAGGTGGGGCTACCCTCCCTCCTGCCATGTGGCCTTGATGGAAGTCTGCAGAGAGGAGCCAGCTGGTGGCGGCAGAAGCAGTCAAAGCAGGGACCTTTGGATCTCTGGACACTCTCTGTCAAAATGGTAAAATGTTCTCTGGCTTTCTCTGCCCTGTGCTGATAGGCTGTTTGCTCCAACCCTTCCCCTTCCCTTTGCCCAGTCTCTTCACCTCAGCTTCATATCACATCTGCCCTTCCCACCCTTTCCTTTCCTGCCATGCCCCATTACCCTCCTCTTCCCTTTTCTTCCATTTGGCTGATCCCTGCCTAAGTAACCTTCCCCACCTTCCCTCTGCAAAATCAGGGAACTAACCTGCCATTTGCAGTCATCACATAGTCCACCCCGCTTCTGTGTTGCATGTAAACCCTGTGAAACTCTTCTCCTTTTTTACACTTTTTTGTTTTATTATGGGGGAATTTAGTTTGATTTTGTTTTATCACCCAGGGGAAAATCGGAGGGTCCTGCCTCCAGCAGGGATAAAATGAAATAAAACTAAGTTCCTGAAAAATTCCAATGAGGAGGGGAAGGGGGGACTGGAGAGCGAACCTGCCCCAACCCACTGCGGAGGGGAGGTGCTGGGGTGTTGGAGAGCAAGCCCACCCTGGCCGGGTCAGGAGGTGAGGCACGGGGGGATGGAGATTTGGAGACTGAGCCCACACTACAGTTACCCCACAACAGCAGTTGCTGTCCTGTGGGACTGGCTGGCCCCAGCTCTGGGTGTTGCAACCTGGCACATGAAGTTTCAGTGCCACTCAGGTTTGGCCTGCCCATGCCTCTGTCGTAATGGCGGTGCAACTCTGTGCGACAGGTTGCAACGCCTGGAGCAGAGAGCCAAGCCCAGCCAGCAGGAGCCACCACCACTTTTAGTTTTATATAATGCTGTGATATTTCACAAGTGCAAAATGTACAGGTCTGTAGTTATACCCCCTCCCACACCTTGCATCTGCCTTGTCTATTTAGATAATATTGTCTCGTTATTTTCTTGTGTTCCTCCATCTGCCTGTATTCACCTGTTGTCTCTTCTCTTATGTTAGACTGTAAGCATTTTGGAGCAGGGCTTCTGTTTGTTCTGTATGTACAGTGCCTAGCACAATGCAACCCTGGTCGCTGCCTGGGGCTCTAGGTACTACAAAAATACAAATAATTAATCATAATTTTAACTTTCTCTTCCCTTCCCTTAGTTGCGTGGTTGGTAGTTGAGGATTTAATCATCACAAATGTATAGCCATGTTTCCCCTGACATTAGTCTGTCCTTTATGTATTCTCCCTGTCCAGCTACATGTATTTTGGTGACAAGGGAAGATTTGATGAAGAGAAGGATACAGCTTGCAAAAAAAGTATTCAGCCATTTCCAAAGACTTCTGTGTTGTCAAAAGTTAGATTGGTGACGTGCTACATAGGTCAACTCTCCTGTATGGATTTGAGAGCTAGACACTTTTTAAAAAAGCACCGAGAGAAGATTCGGAGCATTCAAGGTTTGGTGTTAGAGAAGAAGGTTAAAAATTATTTGGATAACCAAAACTATGACTGGAAAGACGATGAGAAGGATGAATTTAAAAAGAGCACAATTACTTTGAGACCCTAGGTAAAAGAATAACCTCTTTTTGTGGACACATAGTTTGCCAATCACAGAGCATCTTGCTTCCAGAACTCATATTCTCAGGCAAGATCACAGGAAGTGGAAGAAAAAGAAACAGTTATGTTGGAAATACCAGCAAGACTGGAATTCAAAGGAGAGTGGAAGTTTTACAACTCTGTCATGACTGCAAAAGATGGAAGGTGGTGGTTGACAACCTGTGCATTGGAGCTGCCACTTGTAGAAGAAAAATGGAATCATAGCACTACCATCACTAAGATCTAGGAGATCTTTGTTTCCCATGTTTATAAATAATAAAGTAGCATTCCATTAGTGGTATTATGACATGGAGCCATATTCTCTGCTGCTACAACTCCACTGAAGTCGATAGTGTAACATCAGCACAAAGTTTGGCCCATTATAGTTAGAGGCTTCTAAACCTGCCCCACACTTCCATGATCAGGCCCCTGTGGTTCAGTCTAGACAGGAAAAGTGTGAAGGAAAATGTATATCAATTTAGTAGTTCAAAGCCTGATCCTTTCCCCGATAGAGTAAATATGAATTTTACTCTTGACTTTTTGAGCATCAAGCTTTTATTAAGACACTGCCATTTAGATATTTTAAAAACCCTTCATACTTCCTTTTTTATACCTGAATCACATTTAATTTTGTCTATAATACAGCAGGGGAGCGGGGAGGGTCATAAAATGTAGAAATTAGAGATTAAAAGGCCTATGAAGTCTAGCGATGGACCTAACCCAATAATCTCAGACCCTAAGCCCCAGATCTGTGTGTTATGTATGGGTAGGGGTGTTGAAATCTGTGTCAGAGCTTTGTGACTTGATCTCTTTTCTAAGTAAGCTCTTTTTGGGGGTGCAGTATAGAATTGTCCCCTTCAATACAGACTCCAGGATTCTGAACCAGCATAAGTTTAAATGTCTCAAGCTATTGGGCTTCCACTACATACAAATAGGAAAAATCTATATTCAAAGCCATACACATTTAACCAGGTTTAAAGCTAGCAAAGCAGAGGGAATATAAAGAAACAACCTCAAATATGTTTCATGTCTAGTTAATCACATAGCTCTAGGAATAGAGACCCATGTCTTTTCAAACTCCCCAGCCTTCCCCCTCAGGCAGAATGAGATCTCCTCTAAATTTGCTAGTTCACTCACACGGGAGTTACCATTATTCAGCTTAGATTCAATTTACAGGCAAGCTTCCAATTTTTCAAAATAATCCTTTCAGCAACTGCAGAAATGCTCTTGGCAACAGCTGTTTCTGGGGCTTAGTTAAATTTGTGGTATTTGATATTAGCTCCAGAATAAGAAAACTCCACAAGTCACCTGGGACAACTTCATCTAAAATCACGTTCAGCCATCAGCTAATATCTCCCTGATGATGATACCTTTCTCCTAAAGGATCTCAAAGCATTTTACCTGGGTGGAAAATGAGTGTGAGATCAGATTCAAGCCATTAGACATGTAGTGTTGCTGTTGCCTTTTAGTCAACTGATGTCTGTATCAAAAACAGATGTACAGTTTGATTTTAATTTCATCACTGACTCTAACGCATGGAGCACAGTGCTCCAACCCAACTTTATCTTGTTATGCCAATTTCTGCCTGTTAGTAAAGGACCATTTCCTTCTGTATCAATTAATTGTAACTGCAAACAAGTATCCTTGTATTTTTCAGGGACCTGTAGGCATCCTATAATGTTTATCTATCCTTACCATGCCTTTAGTTTTGAAAAATTATACCCGTTTCTCTTATGTTTATATTTGCAAATTTCTGTATATCCTAAATTTCTGATCCTATATCACCTGTCTCGGTTTCTATCATCATGTTTACATTAACCCAACATGGAGCAATAGGTGCTCAGATCCCATGGTGCCAGACAATCTTATAGAAACCTGGAAGGTTAGATTTAATTACTAGTGATTTGGTTGTGTGCTACAAACAGTTCTGAGGGGTGGTGGTATGGGAGAATTAAATTTGACATTACTGCAGTCAACCAATTTGCATGTCCAGCCACTACTGGACCAAATACCACATAGCTAGAAATAATAGTTAGGGCTCTGAGAGGCAAGGCCAAATAGCTGCATGATTGCAGTTTTGCTAGTTAGAATGGGAGGATGAGACAGTGAGTTTAAGAATTCCATAAGAAAGTAAGGGGGTGTTTGGGTAGTCAATGTTGGTTTTAAAGTGCCCCTGACATATAAGTTTTATAGTTCTTATGACTAAAAATACTAGAAATGCTTTGGTGATAAAACTGAGTAATTTGCTGATACTAGAAGAATTGGTGACCCACTAGGAGTCACCTTGAGTTATAGCTAACTTAAACAAAGCACATAAAAGCGTAAGCAAAAGAATACACACAATCTGAGGGAGCTTTTCTTCAGGCAAGGAGCTGACACCTAAGCTTCCCATCAGCTGGACAGAAGGAGGGCCCCCGGAAGCATGGCTGGTAATCACTCAAAACCATCTCAGACTTTTAGGGTAACTATAATGTTTGGGGTGCTCTGAACTTATTGCTATAGAATATATGTGTGTGTGCTTGAGACCTAATAAAAGTTTTAGGTAAAAGCACTCTGGTTTGTATCAATCATTTATCAGATGGAAGAGCTGTGTTCCCATTGATTTATTCCTGACACTATCCAGAGAGAAACAGTGAAGTTACCACTGCTTTGGGTTCAGAAAACCCTGGGTAACAGTGGTATAAATTTCCAGCAATCACATTATGAATTGCCACAGTGTTTGTGAGAGGTTTCTCCATAGTCACATTTCTGGTACCAGGCTTTATACTCTTAGGGGAAAATGGCTTCCTCTCATTGAATTGCATTCTCTACTCTGCTACATATCCTGTCTTACCACAGCTCCTGCACTTCCATTCTTGGATTTGCCAGATGCTCTGCTCTTCCCAAGCAATAGAAACACAGATCCCTCTTGATTTCTGAGTTCCTCTTGGATGTAAAGACCCCTGTGTCTTTCTTGGCTCTGAACTGGGCATTCCTTTTTGCATGCGGCATGATGGCAAGGATGCTCCCTCAAACTGCTGGATCTTTCTCTTGGGGGATACAAATATTGACACAATAGCCTCTGATGCAAATTAGGGTTCTAGTTTGTCAGTGATACTCATCTGCCCCTCTGATCCCATGTGCAAAATAATCCCTGAAAGCTTCTCACAAATGGTTACCAAAATGACAAGACACAGACAGCTTTTTGGACCTGAACCAACCATCTGAAGTGAATGGGAGTCTTTCCATTAACTTCAGTGGGCTTTGGATCAGGTCCTTTAAGGTTAGCATGGAAATGTATGTGCTGCTGCTTCTCATTTCATTGCTTTTAAAAGTGAAAGTTACATTTTTTTCTCAGACAGGAAATTTGATGATGGGTGCAGTGCTGTTTTGGCACTTCGCTCAAATCCTCATAGTTTATTTAATCCATTCCTTGAAGGAGACCAGTGGGCCTGATTCAAAGTCCACTGAAGTCAGTTGAAAGATTCCCATTGAATTCAATGACTGTGGGATCAGGAGGACTGCAATTAGGAAAATGGATCTTTCCTTGTGAATGTCTTTGGTACCATTAGTGTAAATATACTGCTGTGGCATTGTCCACAATTGTCAAAATCCTCACCTCTCTCATACATTTTCCCATGAGTGGCCAGTTTGACCTTTCTCTTCTGTTCATTTTTTTAACTAGAGGTCTCATCCTTTACTGCAGCCATACTCTGCTGTTTTCAAAAGGGTCTCATTCTCATGGCTTGTGGTTTTCTTGTCACAGCTCCCTAAATCCAGTCAGCTGATCATGCATTTATGATATTGCAATGACTTCAATGAGCTCAGAATAACAACAAAAAGAAAATAACCAACAAAATCATCCAGTTCAAGCAGAGGTTCTGCCACTGGCTTACTTTGGGAAAGTGGCTTAACCCTACTGCACCTCTGTTTCCTTATATGTAAATGAGTAAAACATTTGCCTACCTCCCGCACAAGGTTATACAGCTTTGAAGTTAGAGATGGACAAGTCCAGGCATGCTGTATTGTTTATCCCCTTCTAGCCAGTTCTCCTTACATTATATTCTCTTGAAATTACTCAAATGATGGGGCTTCTACATATCCCTTGAAGAAACTATCCCATGGTTTAATAGACTCTCATTATTTGGATATTTTCCTCAGAGTCAGCCTACATTTTCCTAAAATTAAGGTGCTATTGCCCATAATAACTTTAGTATCATTAGTAGATCATTAGTATCAAAGATCCTTGCACCCAAGAGGGAATCCCTGCATAAACTGTTCTGACCCCAATGTACTCAAAATTAGACGTGGGTCAAACTGAAACCTCCAGACCCTAAACACCCCAAAACTTTAGATGGATGTTGGGATTTAGAGGGGGTTTGAAATCTAGATCAGAATTTTGTGGGTCAAGCCGTTTCTGCTCAAAATTCTTTACACCTCTCTGCTCTTTTAATCTTCAATGGACTTGACTGCAAACACAGTCAGCTTATTACAGGTGACTGACCTTCAGGGAAAATTTTCCCTGGACATTTTGCTGGGAAATAATGTTAAATTCACTCTTCCAGAGCATAAAGTGAGGTGACATCTGTGTCTGCAAGACTGGGTGATGATTTCCACCAGGCAACACGACAATGTGGAAGTTGCTGCTCAGCTGAGTGGCTTTTAATTGTTCTGAATGGAGCATTTATGTGTGCTACAGGGGCTGAGGAAAATGGCCTCTGTAGTGTGTGTTACTGCACACCTTTCTAAAGCCTCCCAGCATTGCTGGGATTTAGAGTCTGAATTATGTTCTCGGTGCCTCCTACAATCACTCTCATGCCCTGTGCTTTGCCCAGGCCTCTTTATTTAATTCTCCATTTGCCCCTGTGGATTTTGTCATGTTGATATCACTGGTTACAATAGGCTTCAGTTTCTGATGTTCTAAGCACCCTTTCTCCCCTTTGAATCTTTCCTGAAAACTCTTCAGCCTCCACTTCCATCACTTATTGACTATGAGCAGTGTTTACAACATGCCTTATGCCAGATTCTTTACTTTTGTAGCTATGTGGTTTAGTTGGTAAACTCTGTGTGTCAGATGCAGAGCTGGCCAGGAATTTTCCCTTTGAATTATTTTCCAGAGGAAAATGAAATACCATAACATTGAAATTTTCTGCCAGAAAATCTTGACTTTGCCAAAAAAATGTGAATTTTTTTGTTGGTAAAATCTAAATGAGATATTTAGTTTCAGGACACATCTATCTCAATTTGAATATTTCATTTTGTTGAACAGACCCAGAATGTTTAATTTTGAATGAGTTCAATAAAACATTAAACTACATTTCCTTATCAGCTTACTGCCTTATAGGAGTTGTAGTTCAGGCCCCCATTTTCTCCTACAGACCAAGCTCCCTGGAGGACTAAATCTATCATAATACAAGTCTAGCTTTCCCTCAGACCAAGATCTGTGTGGTACATCAGGGATGTTGCATGTCACTGGGGAGATGTAATCCTGTCAATGAATTTGACCTATAGAGAAGAAAGGGAGCATCAGACACCTGAAATATAACTCCCATGAGGCAAAGGTCATGACAAAAAATACAGTTCAATGTTTAAATGAAGTTCTGGGTCAAACTAAAATGAAACATTTTAATTTTGAGAATGTCTGTTAGATTGTTTCATTTCAATTGAAAAACAAAATGTTTTGCCATTTTCTAATATAATTGTTTTTCCATTCGGTTAAAAAATGTAGGAATTTCAACTTTGTCCCAATTTGGGTTGAAATGTCAGAATTTCCTGTGGAAAGGAAATTGCAAGTCTTGCTCAATTATAATTGGGGCTGCCTAACAGATGTGCTTTGATAAGCTCCATGCACACTATGGTGCTATATAGTAGTGGGTGAATTATCACTTTAAAATGGAGAGACATTGATGTTGCAGCAAACCTGAGCATTTAGGCCCAGATATTGGATATCTCCAAGGGGAAGGAATTCTCATCTCTATTCCATGTCTGCTTCGGAGGCACCTTCCCTTTGTAGGTGATAATGGCTGGTAAATTGACATAGCAGCAAATCCCCACTGGAGGGCAATATGCCAATTCCCTCCGGGAAGTGGCCCCTGCAATGTGAAAGTGGGAAGGGTATTCATACTATGTGGGGGTGTATTACAGAACCTATATAGAGTAGTGTAGCAAAACTGCATTGATTCTGCTATTTGCAGAAATCTCTATATTCACACCTCTCTGGGAATGGGAGGCAGGCTTTGCTTCTTGTAATAGAAGAAAAGTACTTGGCCATATTTTTTCCTCCCTATGCTGCAATCTGTGTATTTAATAATACCTTCTTTCCTCCCAGATTGTCTTCTTCAGGGCTGCTGAGAGGTTTGCAAGGCATAGGGCAGCTTGATGCAATTGTAGGTGTCCTTGGTGGGTTATAAACATTGCAGTCATTGCCAGAGTTTGAAGAGGAAAATCTTTAACCTGTTCTTTTGCTGAATATTGTTTTATGGCCATTTAAAAAATAGATTGTAATGAGGATAAGGATTCTTTAGCAAGCAGGCTAAGCTGTACCTCAGGGTTGTACATGCTACAGCTGTGCAGATTTGTTAATTTGTTAATTATACTTCCATAATTAATACATCCATAAAGCCAACATTCATGTGCAAAGTTGAGGAAGGAGGTGTATGTGTTTACATGACCAATGACAATTTCACAGTGTGGGTAACAGCTGATTTGTAAGTTACTGATGTTCAAAGTGTGTATGTTATAAAGCTTCATTGTGAGAATTTATTAACACATTAAAGCTTATGATTAGGGCTGTCAATCGATTAAAAATTAATTGCATGATTAATCACGCTATTAATAATAGACTACCATTTATTTAAATATTTTTGCATGTTTTCTACATTTTCAAATACATTGATTACAATTACAACACAATACAAAGTGCACAGTACTCACTTTATATTTTTTATTACAAACATTTGCACTGTAAAAAAGAAACTTCAATTCACCTCACTGAAGTACTCTAGTGCAATCTCTTTATCATGAAAATTGAACTTACAAATGTAGAATATGTAAAAAAGAATAACTGCACTTCACAATAAAACAATGGAAAACTTTAGCGCCTACAAGTCCACTCAGTCCCTACTTCTTGTTCAGCCAGTCACTCGGACAAACAAGCATTCAGTATTGGGGGAGGACGGGGGGGGGAGTAAGCAATGACTTGTGCGGGAGGAGAGTCTGGGAGGATGGGGGTGACAATGGTGAGGAGCAAGCAATAACTTGTGCAGGAGGAGGGTGAGGGAGGTGTCTTGCTGCTGCTTCTGGAAGGATGGTTTCTGGTACTGGACTCGCCTCCTTTCACTGAGCTAGGTGGGCTCCCTTCAGCCGAGTGTGTACTTGTTTGCAAAGGAGGGTGGATTTTTACCTCAGGGACTCATCATGCTGCAGGGGAGGAGAGGGCTGGTGCAGGGAGGCTGAGCTCGCCAAGCCCATGTTCTCTGTGGGGTTCCCCCTGAGGGGCCAGCTGGGAACAATAGGGCGTGGGCTGGCTAGGATGACGATATGTCCCATTTTGGTCAGGACAGTTCCCTTTTTCAGCTCTCTCCCGGCCGTCCCTGCTTTTTTGCCAAAACTGGGCATTTGTCCCTGCTGCAAGGCAGAGCAGAGAGTGGCGGCTGCTGCCCAGGGGTCAGCTGAAGGCAGCACTGCCCACCAGCAGGAAACCAGAGAAATTTGCTGCTGGCCAGAAGTGCTGGCTTCAGAACTGACCCTTGGGCAGCACAGAACTTGGCAGGGGAGGGAAATCAGCCTTAGATGGGGGAGGCATAGAGCTGTGGGGGAATCAGGCTCAGCCGGGGGAGGTATGGAGCCGGGGGAGAGGGGATCAGGCTCAGCTGGGGGAGATGCGGAGCTGGGGGGAGCAGTTCAGCCCCAGCTGCGGGTGGCATGGAGTTCAGAGGTGGGGGTCAGCCCCGGAGCTTGGAGGTCAGCCCCAACTGTGGGCAGCACAGGGTGTGGGGCCTCAGATGAGTCCCTGGCTGTCCTGTTTTTACTTTAAGAAATACGGTCACCCTGGGGCGGAGGGTGTCAAGATCTTTACTTCTTCACTGGAGCCAGGATGAGAACCATGTCTTTCTCTAGCCCGGGGATTGGCAACCCTTGGCACGCAGTCCGCCAGGGTAAGCTGCCTGGCGCGCCGGGCCGGGTTGTTTACCTGCTGCATCTGCAGGTTCGGCCGATCGCAGCTCCCACTGGCTGCGGTTCGCTGTGCGGGAAGCAGCGGCCAGCACATCCCTTGGCCCGTGCCACTTCCCACAGTCCCCATTGGCCTGGAGCGGCTAATCGCGGCCAGTGGAAGATGCGATTGGCCGAACCTGCAGATGCAGCAGGTAAACAAGCCGGCCCGGCCCGCCAGGCAGCTTACCCTGGCGGGCTGCATACCAAATGTTGCCGATCCTTGCTCTAGCCTCTTCTCTTCCAGCCCTCTGGTGGTGGCTTGCACTACTGCGCCTGACCGGACATAGGTTCTCCACAGCAACTGATGCTGCCCTCCTGCTCAGAGGGTCTGCGATTAATGCACATAAAAAAATATTAACACGTTAATTGTGCTGTGTGTTAATTGCACATGTTAACGGTGATTAATTAACAGACCTACTTATGATGCAAAAATCTGTTTGATAGTGCAATCACATGTGTATTCCTTAAAGTACACAGATCAAACTTAACTGACAGTCATATAAAATTCCTAATCCCCAAGTTTTAATACCCACCTTAAAAATCATGAGGGATTGTAACAGACTTATGGGCAGAGTGGACATTGTGTGTGTGTGTGTTTGACCTTTCCCATTTAGAAGGTGGGGACCAATTGTCTTCCATGGCTCCATATTCCCCCCACCTCAAATATCGCAGAACACTCTTTGTGAAAACGCTCAGAAGCTTAATACAGCTGGAGTCTGCACTAAGTGTAATATAGAGTCCCCTTCACTCTGGGCAGACCCCCTAAGCTGAGGACAGCCACAAGTAGAACTGTGTGAATAACTCACTTTTTTTGGTTTGCTGACCAAGCAGAAAAAGCATATAATTTTATTTGGGCTGAATAAAATACTTCATTTCATTTTCAATTTTTAACCCCACTGCAATTTTATTTAAAAAGTAAAATTCTAAATAAAGTCATTTGAATAAAATAATCAAAACATTTGATTTTTTTTTCTGAATCTTTTTTCCAACCAAAGCAATTCAGCAAATTCAACATCAAGCTGTGACAGGTTTTGGTGCATTCGTCAGTTAAAAAGTTTTTTGTCAGAAAAATGTCACCCAGTTCTAGCCACTTGCTCTCATGGTACCAGTCCATAAGAATTGTGCTCTCGAGGTTGAGGTAGGGCTGTAGAGGGCAGGGGCTCTATGCCTCAGGAGGGATATGTGTGGATCATGTGACATCTGTGGATCTAAAGATCCATTTTTCCATTGAAAAGCAAATCTCACCCTCTAAAGGAAGAATATGGAGAACATTCTCCAAGGGGAACCTCATGCAGCCCACCCCTCCCCACCCTCCAGCCCATGGGAGGATTCAGATGGGTTCTATAATATGTATTGTATTTGTGAGTTTGGTTTAGATAAAAGGAGCTTTAAGTTCCAGATTGTAAGCCCTCTGCCAGCAGAACTCCATTTGACTTCAATGGGAACTTCATGCACAGAGCACTACACAATCATGCCTGCAGTTGGCAAACAAATGAGAGTTGTATTTGAAATGTGACTGGTAAATGGCTATGGATTTAATAGAGATGCGCCCAAGGCTTGAAAAATGGAAGGAAGTTCTTGCAGTTAAGGGACTGATCTACAACTCAGGAAATCTGGATTCAGTTACCTACTCTGGTGCAGGCATTCTGTGTGATCTTGAGTAAGTCACTTACCATCAGTGTGACTGTCACATTTTAGGGTTAAACCCAGAACAGGGAGAGTTTGTGTCACCACTTGTCCTGTAACCCTGAGTGCCTTTAAAATGCTTTGCTGCTGTAATTCCCTGTGTGGATGTTCCCAGCCAGCATGCAAACATGCAATGAGTGTCTGTGTTAAGCCACTCTGGTTCAGCAACTGACTCCAGCAGCCTGCTTGCTACCCCACAGCTATGTTCTGGTCTCCACTAGACTTGTCTAGTAGTAACCAAGTGACCCAATATACCCTCAATTCTGAATTTCCTCAAATTCATCTACCTTGAAATGTCAGCCCTCTCCTGGAACATTCAGAGAAATAATAATTGTCTTTAAAGACAAATAATTTTGTCTTTAAAGAGACAAAAGCACAGCAGCTTGTTGCTTTAACTGCAGTTAATAATCACTTTCATTCAAACACAGTACTGGGTTGATTTAGAATAAAAATAAAACATTTATTTACTCAAAAAGAGAGAACATAAGAATGGCCCTACTGGGTCAGACCAAAGGTCCATCTCGCCCAGTATCCTGTCTTCCAACAGTGGCCAGTGCCAGGTGCTCCAGAGAGAATGAACAGAGCAGGTAATCATTACGTGATCCATCCCCTGTTGCTCATTTCAAGCTTCTGGCAAACAGAGGCTAGGGACACCATTCCTGCCCATCATTGATAGACCTATCTTCCATGAACTTATCTAGTTCTTTTTTGAACCCTGTTATAGTCTTGGCCTTCACAACATCCTCTGGCAAGGAGTTCCACAGGTTGACTGTGCATTGTGTGAAGAAATACTTCCTTTTATTTGTTTTAAACCTGCTGTCTATTAATTTCATTTGGTGACCCCCTAGTTCTTGTGTTACGAAAAGTAGTAAACAACGCTTCCTTATCTACTTTCTCTACATCAGTCATGATTTTATAGACTTCAATCATATCTCCCCTTAGCTGACTCTTTTCCAAGCTGAAAAGTCCCAGTCTTATTAATCTCTCCTCATATGGAAGCCATTCCATACCCCTAATAATTTTTGTTGCCCTTTTCTGAACCCTTTCCAATTCCAATAGATCTTTTTTGAGATGGGGCAACCACATCTGCACACAGTATTCAAGATGTGGGTGTACCATGGACTTATGTAGAGGCAACATGATATTTTCTGTCCTATTATTTATCCCTTTCTTAATTATTCCCAGCATTCTGTTCTGCTCTGCTTTTTTGACTGCTGCTGCATATTTAGTGGATGTTTTCAGAGAACTATCCACAACTCCAAGATCTCTTTGTTGAATGGTAACAGCTAATTTAGATCTCATTGTTTTATATGTATAGTTGGGATTGTGCTTTCCAATGTGCATTACTTTGCATTTATCAACATTAAATTTCATCTGCCATTTTGTTGCCCACTCACCCTTTTTTGAGAGATCTTTTTGTAGCTCTTTGTAGTCTGCCTGGGCCTTAACTATCTTTAGTTATTTTGTATCATCTGCAAATTTTGCCTCGTCACTGTTTACCCCTTTTTCCAGATCATTTATGAATATGTTGAATAGGACTGGTCCCAGAACAGACCCCTGGGGGACACCACTATTTACCTCTCTCCATTCTGAAAACTGACCATTTATACCTACCTTCCTATCTTTTATCCAGTAACCAACCCATGAGAGCACCTTCCCTCTAATCCTCTGGCAGCTTACTTTGCATAAGAGCCTTTGGTGAGGGACCTTGTCAAAGGGTTTCTGAAAATCTAAGTACACTATGTCCATTGGATCCCCTTGGTCCACTTCCTTGTTGACTCCCTCAAAGAATTCTAGTAGATTGGTGAAGCATGATTTCCCTTTACTAAATCCATGTTGACTCCTCTTCAGCAAATTATGTTAATCTATATGTCTAGCAATATGCTTCTTTATTTATTTATTTATTTATTTATTTATTTATTATTTTCAATCAGTTTGCCCAGTACTGAAGTCAGGCTTCCAGGCCTTTAAATAAAAGAGAGGTTTTAAGTGAGCTGAAGTATAAGAGCTAAAGTCAGAAATGGTTACAAACATATAAAAGAGAAAACATGCATCAAAAAGTCAAAAAAATTATCTAGCAAGATACAGTCATTGTTCAGGATGGTTGTTCTCTTGCTCACCGTCATCTTTCCAGCTTTCTACTGATTGGGCTGGCCAGGAGTCATCACCGAGACCAAATCACTTGGTTTCTTTGTCTCCTTAAGGTGAGGGATTCCTTAAGGTTCTTTCCCCCCTCTCTTTATAGTTCAGTGAAATGTATTCTTCTGAAGGGTACCGCTAAATAAAGTACTTTAGTTCCTGCTAAGTAGAGGAGCCATGAAAGCTGGAAGATAAGGCTCCATGCTGGTTCCTCCCACACTGATGGTACTATACTGATGATCTCTTCCTGCTGCAACCTCAGATACAAATGAATAGCCTGGTGAATTTGGGCCACACCTGGTATGAGGTGTGAAGTTCTTTCCTTTGTCTGGAGAAAATCTGTTTATCAACTCCACTTGACATTCCCCATATAAACCTTTTAGTCACAGACTTGTTAAAGCATGAAATTACTGAATATCCATAATTTCACATTCAGCATTGTAACATGTATTTTCCAGTTATATTAGTGACACTGACCAGGGTGGTGGTAGTTTTCAAAGGCATATTTTGCATGAAAATCATTGCAGTAATGTGTAGGGTGGAAATACAGGGATTCCTAGGGTCACAGTACCCTATCTGTAAAATGGAGATATTATGTTCTCCTGCCATTTAGGGTGTGAAGATTAATTAATATTTGGGAGGTGTTCAGATTCTATGGTGGTGGAAGTTACAGAAATACCATGACAGGTAGAAGTTATGGTACAGTTGAGCACACACATTGGCCAAAAGAGAGAGTCAGATCCCCATAAAACATTATATGTTTTGGGATTTATAACTATTTACAACTTCAAAAAGAAAACTGATTTAGATAGTCTTGGTTATCTGACCTTGTGTACGTGCCACTAGTTACACTTGCAAGGATAAACATACAAAGATGATCCATTCTCATGTTCCAGAACGTAAACCAATTACAAGATGAGAGATTTTCCCTCAGGACATAGTACTGGACAGTTATACACATTATGGAAGTTTTAGGCCTCCTTCTGAAGCATTGATGACTGTGGGAGACAGGATGCTGGACTAGATGCGATCTGTTGCAATATGGCAAGTCCTATGTAGAGCTGAAATAGATATTAGTGTGTAAAATAAATCAGCAGCCCTGATCTGAATTGTTTATGTCAGGTTAAAGAAATCCTTCTTTTCAGTTCTGTATTATTATAATTATTTTATTTTATTTTATTACTATTTATTATTAGATTATTATTATAAGGAAGTGATGCATTTTAGAGAATGAAAAATAGGAACTGAGCTTCTGAATTCATCCTTTTACTGCTCACATTATGTAAAGACTAAGTTGTCATTGAGGCTAAGGTTCAGGTGAAATCTGGGTTCAGGTCTCGTAGCTCACAGCTGAAATGAGTTTGTTCTCTCTAGTGCCAGTGACTATTTCACTGCTTTCCAAACCTCCTGGGAATGTAACAGATTGGTAATGTCCAGCCTAAAAATGCAATAGCAGGGGGTAGTGGAGGTCATGTTTGAGGAGCCTTGCTTTCTGGATCTAATCCAGTTTGGCCTAAGTGTACTGAGATTTAAGACTGAGGAGCAATAGCAGACCATGGGGAAGAGGAATCCAGCTATGTAGGTCAGGCATGAAATGCATTAACAGAGCTGTTAACAGAGGCACACGACTGGAAGAGCAGGTGATGATGTAGATCTAGAATGAGGTGTTTGCAGAGTAGTGTAGGAGATTGTTGAACAGTACCAGCCCATACTACATCTGCCCTTAGCCAGTGCTACACTTTTCATATGCAATAAACATAAACACCTTCTACAATTATTTGCAATGAGACGGTTCACATTCACCAGGGATCTCAAAGTGTTTTACAGACATTAGTTAGGTAATTATCACAACCACCCCAAGAGGAAAGTTTTAAAACCAGTTTGCATACATCGGGCTCGATCTTTCATAAGGCAAGCGCAGAGTTTTGTATGTTTAAGTGAAAGGTAGAAAGTGCTGAGCAGGTCAGGGAATGCATGGCATGTTGATCCTCCTTCAGTAAAAGTGAGGTTACTGAGTGGTGTAACAATTATCAGGGCCAGACTTAGCTCAAGTCTCTACAGATATCTCCATTCCCTGACCCTTTTTTTATCCTGTGGTCTTGAGAACAAATGCAGATGCTCAAAGTGCTTAAGACTCACTGGTGCTCAGCACAGAGGATACATCTAGCACTTAACCTTACTTGCACACATGTGTATTCTCCATTCACACCTAACCTGGAGTGCAACAGGCTTTCATTACCTGCCATGCAGAGTTCAAGGACTTGTCAGGTCAGCACCAGAGAAGTTAAATAATTTGCTCATAGTCACACAAGGAAACAGCAGCAGAGTCAAAAACAGAACCCAAGAGTCCTGACACCCCCCACCCCCCATCCCATTAACTGCTAAACAACATTCCCTTTAACAAAAACAGCCTGACTGTTGCAGGTTCTCCTGACTATTAGGAGAAGAGCTTCCTGACAGACTGAAAGAAGGGAAATTAAAAAATGAAGACAGTCAATTCTTAATGAGTTCTTGCATTTTCTTACCTGCGTAGCTGAAACTGGTTCACTTTACTACATATATAACAAAAAATCAAGAGCTTGACAATAATGAGACATTCATTTTATTTATCTTTTTACAAGGCAGACCAATTAGTAATGTTATGGTTGGAGAAACTCATTTTTAAGCCTTGTGTGAGGATATTATCACCAGACCCAGTCTAGCACCACCTTTATTATAGAATTAAATGTAACTTGCAGCAAATCTGTTCCCTTCAGGGCTGGGAGTGGTAATCAAAGAAGCAAGCAAAATGGGAAACTTGTTTCAGATTTACAGTGTTGTAAACTTGATCTTTAAATTAATCACACAGAGAGGAAACTGGACACTCCTGCTGGGTTTGTGCTTCACATGGACTATCTTTTTTGTGAAATTGCCTTCTTCCTATCCACCTCAGTGAGATGAAAGGATGAAAGCCTCTGTAGCTGGTAAGACTATATATAACAATGTTCTTCAAAAACCACTTTACCAGGAGCCATGCCACCCTGGGCTGCAATCAGATCACTATTTATAAACAATGCAGGATTGCTCTGTCTTGGTAGCTGAATTGGCAATTCAGGTGCTACACAAAAAGGTGTTGGTGATTTAGGAGGTGGTGGTCTTCCTTCCAAGTCCATATCAGACAAAATCTCTGTATGGTGTCACAGATCCTGCTCTACAGTGGCCTGAGCCCCACAATACATTATAGTAGCCTGGGAGCTGCTCTAAGATATGCCTGCTGGTTGTGGCCCTTGCAAAAAGGCCATCTGCTGAGGACAGTAGAAGGAACAGTATGCTCTGGCCACATCCCCTTACTGCTTCTCATGCCCATCTATGCTATGGGAAGGTGGCACAGGAGCTAGCTCAACCCTAAATCCACTGGGAACTGTCCATGCTTGAGGAAATCTGGCTGCTTTCCAAACTCTGTGTGCCACTGGTTCAGTGCTAATGGAGTGGAGAGGATGATATAATCTTGGAATCAGCAAAGGCCTTAATAGCTACTGCTGCCTTGGTAACACAGAAGTATATTTAATAGCAGAGTTTTGGACCAGGGTAGAGCTGATGGTTGCATAGTGTTGCAGTGGGAATCATTCCCACATGTAGTCCTGATAAAAGTCTAAGTACACTGACTGAGCCTGTCTCTGATCTCAATTTGGTGACTGCAGGAATAAAACTGGTGTGGGGTCAAAATCAGGCCGTTAAGAATGCTCACTACCTCCTCATATGCACCTCAGTAGCAGGAATCTAGTGCAGAATCCCTCCCTAGAGTGGTTTTGCATGTGAAAATGTCATGTAATAATACCCAAAATAACCTTCAAGGAGGCACTTTCACTCACATCAACTGGCTATATAAATCCAAATTCCTTGCTTTTGCTTTTCTCATACCATTCTAGTTAGAGATTTTAGTGCTGAATTTTAAATATTTAGAAACATCTTCCAGATGCGTCCTAAAATACAGATGGTTCTAGCAAGAGGATAGTCAGCAGCCAACTTTTGCAAGAAGTCTGAATCTGGCAGACAAATCTCTTCAGAACTGCCTATGGAAAATAACAGTGGATAATCTTGAAATCCTTAGCTGCTTTTGACACCATTCTTACTCAAGCACCACTAAATGAGTGCTCTGCCCAAGTAAGTACTTTGGGATTTGGCCCAAGAATAGCATTTGGTTCCCATTCCCATACTCTGGACACCTGTAGGAACAGCTGGAAACAAAGAGAAGTGAACACCATAACACTGTCTGGACCAGCATCAAGTGTTGTGAGGACCACCCTGCTCAAACCAGAGCAGTTTGGTATCCACTGCCACCCCCCATACCAGGGGAATGTACTTAATTAGCTAAATTGGAAGTTGCCCTGAATGATACATCTAACACCCTGATCTTTAGAGAAGTCTCAAGGGATCTTGAATGATCATGAGCGACATCTCACCTGGAAAATGGCACCTCTAGAATCAGCACAATTAACACTATGATCACTCATTACTGCATCAGAAATGAGTGCAGCACCTTCTGAATCACTAACACCATTGCATGAACCACCTGTATTTTCCTTTATGGATTCCCATCTATATACTAGCTAGGTTTAACCTTGCTTAGCTTGTGAAATCTGAGCTTACCACCCTATGTGTCTGACCAAGTCAGCTTATATCTAGCTTCTCCTGCTAGCTTGAACCAACTTGCTTTAGCACCTTGTGACTGAGAAAGTGCTGACCTTATCACTAAGCCCTCTGATGTGATCTTTGAATAGTTTGTACCACTTGCCTGTTCTTACCTTGATTCAGTATCTGAGTGTTGCCTCTTTTTAATAACTCCAATTAACCTCAAAATAGTTTTGACACTCCTGATCTTGGAGCACTGGGTCAGTATGCAGACAGGTATTTGTGTTTCCAAGCCCTTAGAATAATATTGCAAGAGATGAAACAATTGGAATAGTGATGCAAAACCACTCAGTTCACAGGGTCTCACATGCAACTTTCAGAGACTTCTGCCTTCTGATTGTTGTTCATTGGGATGTTCAGTGGAAATCCAGGCTGTAATATACTGTCTGTTTTGTGTCCCAACAAATGGCTGCATACTCCTGTCTGTGCCAAGCAGTCTTTAGGATTACAGAACTGACAAAGGATACAGAAAGGACCAATATTTATTGAAATCACCATTTTGCAAATTGGATGTGGTTTAATAGCCTTCCAGAGCTTGATGACTTGTGTCCTTACGGTTCCTCTTGTCAAAGGAAAGGAAAATTTGCTAGTTTATCAACTGCTTGAGTAGCTGTCACATTCCATGAAGTGAAAGAAGGCAGGTTCAGTGATGCAGATAGTGCTTTTGGAAGGTCTATATCTAAGTCAAGCATTTCTGGTAGGATTTGAACCAAGAATTCTGTGATTGCAAAGCAATGGCTCTAGAGCATGGGCTGAAGGTGAGTCTCTCTTAACACTTTGCAGTAGTAGCCTTTGTAGTCTCTTGCTGAGCATCCTCCAGCCACTAGAATTTGAGGATCAGATACTGATCTAAATTTCATTGCTGGAAATCCAGTGGCTTCAGTGGAGTTACTCTGGATTTACACTGGTCAAAATCCAACCTGGCAACAACTGCATACTTTTCCCACCCTAACACAGTGCCAAAAGCTGTTGTAGGACTGCACCTTTTGTTCTATGCCTTTCAGGTGCTGCACATAAAATACATGCCACAGATGCCACTCTAGCATAGCATGCACTTGTCAAATACACTGTTCCAATGGGTCAACAGTGTGCTTCATTAGACCCAGCATAGGAGGATTTGAACCATTCATTGAGTGCATATGTGAAGAATCTGCCCCTGATAGAAAAGGAGTACTTGTGGCATCTTAGAGACTAACAAATTTATTTGAGCATAAGCTTTTGTGAGCTACAGCTCACTTCATCGGATGCATTTGGTGGAAAATACAGAGGGGAGATTGATATACACACACAGAGAACATGAAACAATGGGTTTTATCATACACATTGTAAGGAGAGTGATCACTTAAGATGAGCCATCACCAGCAGCAGGGGGGGGGGGAGGAAAACCTTTCATGGTGACAAGCAAGGTAGGCTATTTCCAGCAGTTAACAAGAACATCTGAGGAACAGTGCGGGGTGGGGTGGGGGGGGAGAAATAACATGGGGAAATAGTTTTACTTTGTGTAATGACTCATCCATTCCCAGTCTCTATTCAAGCCTAAGTTAATTGTATCCAGTTTGCAAATTAATTCCAATTCCGCTACGTTGCCAGCACTCCAGCTATCTTCGAGACACCACTGACTTCCTGAGGAAACTACAATCCATTCGTGATCTTCCTAAAAACACCATCCTATCCACTATGGATGTAGAAGCCCTCTACACCAACATTCCACACAAAGATGGACTACAAGCCGTCAGGAACACTATCCCCGATAATGTCACGGCTAACCTGGTGGCTGAACTTTGTGACTTTGTCCTCACCCATAACTATTTCACATTTGGGGACAATGTATACCTTCAAATCAGCGGCACTGCGGTGCGTACCCGCATGGCCCCACAGTATGCCAACATTTTTATGGCTGACTTAGAACAACGCTTCCTCAGCTCTCGTCCCCTAATGCCCCTACTCTACTTGCACTACATTGATGACATCTTCATCATCTGGACCCATGGAAAAGAAGCCCTTGAGGAATTCCACCATGATTTCAACAATTTCCATCCCACCATCAACCTCAGCCTGGACCAGTCCACACAAGAGATCCACTTCCTGGACACTACGGTGCTAATAAGCAATGGTCACATAAACACCACCCTATATCGGAAACCTACTGACCGCTATTCCTACCTACATGCCTCTAGCTTTCATCCAGATCATACCACATGATCCATTGTCTACAGCCAAGCTCTACGATATAACCGCATTTGCTCCAACACCTCAGACAGAGACAAACATCTACAAGATCTCTATCATGCATTCCTACAACTACAATACCCACCTGCTGAAGTGAAGAAACAGATTGCCAGAGCCAGAAGAATACCCAGAAGTCACCTACTACAGGACAGGCCCAACAAAGAAAATAACAGAACGCCACTAGCCATCACCTTCAGCCCCCAACTAAAACCTCTCCAACGCATCATCAAGGATCTATAACCCATCCTGAAAGATGACCCATCACTCTCACAGATCTTGGGAGACAGGCCAGTCCTTGCTTACTGACAGCCCCACAATCTGAAGCAAATACTCACCAGCAACCACACACCACACAACAGAACCACTAACCCAGGAACCTACCCTTGCAACAAAGCCCGTTGCCAACTCTGCCCACATACCTATTCAGGGGACACCATCATAGGGCCTAATCACATCAGCCACACTATCAGAGGCTCGTTCACCTGTGCATCTACCAATGTGATATATGCCATTTTGTGCCAGCCATGCCCCTCTGCCATGTACATTGGTCAAACTGGACAGTCTCTACGTAAAAGAATAAATGGACACAAATCAGACGTCAAGAATTATAACATTCAAAAACCAATTGGAGAACACTTCAGTCTCTCCGGTCACTCGATTACAGACCTGAGGGTGGCTATTCTTCAACAAAAAAATTTCAAAAACAGACTCCAATGAGAGACTGCTGAATTGGAATTAATTTGCAAACTGGATACAATTAACTTAGGCTTGAATAGAGACTGGGAATGGATGAGTCATTACACAAAGTAAAACTATTTCCCCATGTTATTTCTCCCCCCCACCCCACCCCCCACTGTTCCTCAGATGTTCTTGTTAACTGCTGGAAATAGCCTACCTTGCTTGTCACCATGAAAGGTTTTCCTCCCTCCCCCCCTGCTGCTGGTGATGGCTCATCTTAAGTGATCACTTTCCTTACAGTGTGTATGATAAAACCCATTGTTTCATGTTCTCTGTGTGTGTATATCAATCTCCGCTCTGTATTTTCCACCAAATGCATCCGATGAAGTGAGCTGTAGCTCACGAAAGCTTATGCTCTAATAAATTTGTTAGTTTCGTAGGTGCCACAAGTACTCCTTTTCTTTTTGCGAATACAGACTAACATGGCTGCTACTCTGAAACCTGCCCCTGATAGGAACTGAGCTGAGAAGCAGCAGGTCTAGAATTTAAGGAGTTAATCTCTATTTGTGGTCAGTAAGTAGCAGCAGTTTTGCATACAATTCTGTAAATATATTACAAACTAAAATTCAGCAAGTTTTGCTTAACAATTTGCTGCGTGAGCTTCATTATCTCTCCAATGAACTCAGGCTTGGTTTTAAGCAAACTGGAGCCAACTATCTAAACAATCTGGGTGATTTAGGGTTGTCAGTGAAAACAAGCAGAAATAACCATACACTGTAGCACAATCTATTCAAAAATCTCAAAGTGGCTAATAGATATAACAGTGCTTTATAGGTGTTAATGTAGCTTTCACAATGCCCCTGTGAGGTAGGGAAGTATTATTTTTGTCAGTGAGGACACTGAGGTACAAAGAGATTAGTAGTTTTGATTTTGAGCACCAGAACCTTTTATCAACCAGAATTTCTCTAGTCCACTTTTGAAGTGTCTACCACTAAACTCAAAGAAGACTCTCCATTAATGTAGCTCTGGCAGTAAGTGTGTGAATCATGTTTCCAAAGCCTGCAATCACTAGGGGACTAGACCATTAGAGTGGGAATAAAAAAAAGGGAGGGTTTCTGAGAGGCAGGTCAAACAATGTTCCCTACCTGGGATGATTCAAACAAAAAGGATGAGGTGCTTGGGCAATCATATTTCTAAGCTCTTTGACTGTGGTGATGGTATTCTGTGATTACCTAGATTAGGCTGAAATGTGGCACGTTTCAGCTTTTCAGAGCTTGGCCAGGCCCTACAAATACCGGAGTTAGAACCTGTTATATCGCCAGAGTAGTCTGGCTATATGAGGAGGATTTGAAACGAGGCCTTTGGGTACAGCTGAGATGATTTTAAAATCATGGATATAAGCTTCTAGTAGCCCTGTAGAATGAATGTTGGAACTTTCAAGATTTGTCTTTTAATGTGGCCTGATAGCCTTTTTCCAGAGGTATCTGCCCCATGCCAGGTTGCTATACTGGTAACTAATCAGCTGATACAAAGAGAACTCAATGATACACTTGTCCACGCAGACCACCTGTCCTGAGAAAACCCATATTTGGGTTTTATTTTAAAAACTCTTCCATGTGGCAATTCTAGAAACAAATCTCTATGGGACAAATCATGAGGTCATTTTTAATTAGGTTTTACCCATGTGAAATTCCCAGCTGACCATAGGATTTAACTAACATACATAGACACACTGACTTTCCAGATCTTTGGGTATGTTCTCTTAGCTTGGAAATTGCACCATTATAAAATACCTATGTGTTGGGAAGGCATTTAAGTGTGGTGTTCCAAGCTCTGTGAACACGCACAGGTTGGAAGTCCTTGTAGCTATGTACATTGGACCAAATCTGATAGTTAACTTTTGCCTTGTCTTTATGTGTAGGTGTACAGAGTATTTAGTGTATAAATACACAGGGGAAAAGGTGTCGTGGGGAAGGCACGTTTGTTTTTCTTTTAAAAGTACCTCTGTGGTGTTGGCAAGCCAAAGTCAGCGGCACTGTGCTAGTACATGAGGAATGGAAAATGAAACTAAATAGTCACTATCAGACACATGATGCAGACCAGTCAAGTTTCATTGTCCAGCTAAATAAAAAAAATTAAAGAGATAAAAGGAGAGATGAATATTAGATTTAATAATCTCTATCTACCTGTGGCAATTATACAGCGTCAATGACCTATCTAGGTGCTATGTAAATTATTTAGTTTGAATGATCTAAAAGATTATAACTCAGGCAAAGAATTAAATTTTAAATATTTGAGGCCAATTTTTGATCTCTGTTACACTGGTGTAAGTCCAGAATAGCCCTATTGATTTTATTGGATTTACTCCAGCTTTACACAAGTGTTTCTTTAAGAGTAGACTGTAGCCCCTGATTTTTCACTTGAACAGTGTCCCTTTAAATGAAGTCTTTGGCTACACCTGAGTGAAGCAGCTCTAATCACAGAGCGCTTAGCATGGAAATGAAAAAGCATAATATTTGTTGCATGGGCTGCCGTATGCACAAGCACCATAGTCTCTGAGTAACGGCCCATGCTGTTCTTGTTAAGTGTCTAACAGTGCCAAGGATTGTGATGGGGTTGTAGAGTACAAACTAATTATCTCCAACAATTGCCTCTGCTTATTTCTCGCATGAAGGGGCAGCATCTTCACTGGAACTGGTTACATATCGTAGCTCAGGTTTAAGGGCTGTTGATTAGATATGGGATATTTTGTGGTTGTCCATAAAGAGGAAGAGTAAAAATATGGCAGTTTCACGTTTTACAGCACTGAGTCTGCAGTTCTGGGTAATTACCTAGTAAATACACTTTTGAAATCCCTTTTAGGTGCAGTGGGTGGAAAGTGCAAAAAGTTGGAGGATAACAGAATAGTGTCTCTTTATTTGATGGAGATTCTGGTACCTCTACATGTGTTTGTAGAAGCCTGCCTTCAGCAGGCAAGGTCTGAGGATCTAATCCTGCAAGATGCTGAGTGACTCCTACAACATGCTCAATGTCCTCAACTTCCATGGAATTAACTGGTCCTGATGCTACAAGGTGCTGAGTGATCTCAACTCCTGTAAAGGAATCAATGGCACTCAGCACCTTTCAGGTTCAGGCTCTAATGGCTTGAGGTATGTCAGCATAGGCCAAATCCTAAAGTGTCCTGAGTACCCCCAAATCTCATTGACTTCATGATGAGTTGCTGCTGAGTGCTCAGCCCCTTTTATGATTTTAGGCTATTAAATCAACAGAAAGACTTCAATGGGATTTGGATCAGGCCCTTGGCTTTGTGCTTTTTGTTTTCTTTGTGAATTTAGCAAAGTTTCTGGATTAACAGACCCTAGAATGGAGCCCTCTGTAATCCAGAGTGGGTACAGCCCAGGCAGGGCAAGCTTCCCCTACACAGCCCCACCGATTGGCCTCAACCCCAACATCAATATTGCAATGCCAGTGCAGGAGGAGGTGGGGCTTAGATCTGCTTTCTGGTCCTCTACTTGCTGCCCCTGCCTTCTTACCCCCTGAATAGACAAGGCCCTGTGGGTCCTAGATGCTACTTTCCCTACCATGGCCCAGCTAGCTTATTTGTATCAGTTTGTCCTGAAAAGCTCCATTGGGAGCATTGAATTAATCCCCTGTAAAGCTGTTCATCATTGTATCCATAAACCAAAGAAGGTGGGTTATAAATGGGGAGGCGGGGAATTGGAATCGAGTTAGGTACAATGTAAATTCTGCAGATTACTATGTTTAACTAAGAATAGAGCCAATGAGACTTATATCCACGTGAGAGATACTGACATTTCCTGCATGTACAATAGTAGGGGGGGGGGCTAGACACAGCACATCCTAGCTTGGGGGTAGGGAACACACATAGAAGAGGGGAGGGTGTCAGATCAGTGGCATGCTCCCTCTTCTCCCAGATACCCTTCTCTGGGTGTTCTGTGAGTATTTAAAGAACAGGTTTGTTGACTGCAAAGGGTGAGAGGTGAGCACCTCAATGGCCTTTATATCCTGGTAACCTTGAGCTTTTACACTTCTCTAATAAAGTCACATAGTAGCCTGTCTTAACAATGGCTCTATGCAGCCACCACAAATATTATAAGGTGTAAGTATCCTTCCCTCCCTAGTGGATACTTGAGTACCTGTAGTGAAGCTTCCATGTGGTAATGGGCGGAGCAGAGGGTCAGATTTCAAGAGCTTCCTTCCTCATATCACCATGTCCTACTGGCTTAGGATGTCATCTTCAAACCCCTCCATCTTGGGGACAATTTCAGGAAAAACTGGGTATCTGCAATCAGGATATATATTTGACCTGTTACACACAAATGCATACACTCATATGCATATATATGTGTATGTGCACACATACATGTTTGCCTGTATACACACATGTATATAAGCATGCACGCTTGCTCACTCACACTAGCATTTCTCCTAAAGTAAGGGATGGAGGTGGGGAGCAGAGCATGATGGAGTTGGAGGAAACGTCAGCATTGAGTCACAGTGTGTAAAAAGCTGATTCTAAGTGTAATGAAGGCAATTCTTCCTAGCCAGTGAGGAGAAGACAGGCTATAATGGACTTAAACTGCAGCCAGGGAGACATGAGTTAGATTTTAAAAAAACGTGTATGTCTGAGAACATATGTGTATGCCATAGCCTATCTTGGATGCATTATTGGTACCATTGTCATGAAGATCCTCAAGGGTTGGCCCAGGCACACACCTATTGTGTATAATTAAATTGAGAAGCTGGTTATTTGAAAGAGAAAGAGAGAGAAAAACATCTTTGGTGAATGCAGGTTTCATTTTAAAAAGAGAAGCAAAGTTTTAGCAGGGATTTAAAACTCTCTAACCCTAGCTGCTCAAACTCCCAGTCTATTTTATAATCTCCATTCTCTCTGTATTCCTCCATGATGCCTCCTAACACATTACCAGAGCACTACATTATACAGAGGATGCCGGTGGGCTGGTTTTTCCCCAGTTCTTAGTAATAAAGTCATTCTCCTTTCAAGCAGCCCCCTGGCTATTGATTGGTCCACTCAATGGGGAAGGGAAATCAGCTTGGATGAAATAAGATTCATCCATCCCAAACCTTTGCTGTAGGCCAGGGTTCCCTCACTTTTGTGTTGGGACACTGTGATGCAAATGTCATGATGATGTGATGCAATCTGGGGTTTCTCAAACATTGTGGACAGTGTAGGCAACTGTGCCTTTTAAGACACTTTGGAACCAGCCCACTGGAACCAGTTCTAATGTTAGGCTCACATCAGGCAACACTGATTAGTTAGAACTCAGATACTGAATGAAGCAGACCTGGGCTTTGAGTGATCACTGAACACCACATGGTACCAGCAGTAAAAAAAAATAAGAAAATCCCCTGAGTGGAAGAATAGAGCAATTAAAACCCTCACTAGAGCTGAAACTCTCTGGAAATGTATACGACAACAGCAGGTGGTTAAAACAGTGCTTCACACTCCGCATTTGCAAGCGATGGGTGCCAGCAAAAAGGAAGACAGGCGAAAGGTAGCCATATTTCTGACAATAGCTGTTTCTGAAGCATTTGCTGTGTTTAATAATGTTCGGTTAACTCAGGCAAGGGAGGCTACATATTAAACTGTGTTGCAGAAATTTGAGGAGACCTGTATTCCATGGAAAAATGAAACATATGAGAAATCTATTTTTGCACAGGGTACAAAAAGGTGAAACCATAGAAGAGTTTGTGACTGATCTAGGGTTGAAGAGCCAATCTTATAATTAAGGGGGAGCTCTCAGTACTGGATGGGAGTTTGTTTCAAGATCTCAGAATGGTGATTCCTAAGGTGTTACAGAAAAAAATGTTTTAAAAGGATACACGGTCATTTAGGGCTTGAAAAATCTAAGAGAAGGGCCAGGGATGTTTTATACAGGCCTCAAATGAACAGCAACATTGAGGAAGCTGTTAAGGTTATTTGGCCTGTATTTTTGGCATGTACAAGTCAAGCAAAAGAGCCTGTGTTGGTGCCACAGAAAACCGAGATTTGTTTCCATTGGCTGGAAAAAACTGTACTGAACTCAATTCCCTGAAGTAGCCTTATTAGATGATACCGTAGCTAAACAAGTGATTGTGCATATCAAATCTGTTTTTGCTAGACATTATATAGTAATGTCTGACGATGGGCCACAGTTTCGCGGACATGAGTTTAAGTGGTTGCACTGAAGTATGGGTTTAGACATGTATCCACTAATCCTCATTAATACCCAATCCATCATCTTGGTGGAAAACAGTGCCAAAATAATAAAACGCCAGCTGAACAAGGCCGTGGAATCAGACTCTGATCTGTATTTAGCACTTTTAAATTACATAATGACACCAATGAAGTATGGGTTGTCACCTGCCAACATTTTGTTCAAAAATGCCTGCAATACTAGAAACTGACATCAGAGTCATGGGGGACTTGTAGACATATATAGTGACCAATAAGGCAAAACCACCAAAAAAAAAAATCAGTATGATTTGGAGTCCCAGCAGCTGCCACCACTTAATGATAATGATCCAAAACAATGGTTGCAAACAACAGTGGTATCACACAAAGGCTGCCCTGTTGTTTGAGGTTATCACCCCAGATGGACACATACAGTGTGGAGGAACAGGCAGTACTTTCTCCAAATTCTAGAAGGGAGGGAGATAAGAGGCACTGAATTGGCCATCTTGCGGAGAAGGTCTCAGACAGGCATAGAAAGTTGAAAGGGCTGGCCAGGCCCTTTCACAACCAGAAATAATGGACTTATTGCTGCTGGACAACAGTGGTGCTGATATCTTGGGGGAGACCCAAAGGGGAGCTCAGTGACTAATTAAACATTGCTACTTAGTTTAGTTATGTTGACTATAAGTATTTGAAATTCTGTATTATGTTAATGTTGCTTGTTAATTGTTGTTTTTATGTTCAGCTGGGGAAGGAAGATGTGGGGAACTGTACTTTTATGAGGCTCTGGCATAACCCATTTGCAACCAGGTCTCATGTTACGTAGAATCTCATGTTAGTCAGTCCTGATCAGTTGGAACTCAGACACTGAATGAAACAGAACTCTGTCAGAGTCCCTGGCTCTGAGTGATCACTGAACATCTCATAGAACCTGACTGCCAGCTGCTTTGAAGTCTCCTGGCCCTTCCTCTTCGCTCTTCATCCCCTCTCTCTCTCTGGTATGCACAGAAATCTATTTAGATATTTCTTGAGCATGCATTGCTGCTTGTTTCTTTGAGTGGCCCCTGCTGCTGATTCAGTGAGTGGCATTGATAGATGGTGCTCCCTGCCCTCCTAGCAGGCGGAGTCACAGTGATGGAATGTCAGGAGGGAAGGGGAGTGGTGAAAATACTGGTGCTTTGGCGGTCAGTGACAAGCAGAACAAAAGAGAAAAGCAGGGACTTTCACTCCTGAAAAGCATGGCTCTCATCTTGACACAAGCTATGATTTTCCTGGTGTCCCTCCAGCTGCCACCCCAACCTGAGCTCTAAAAATAATACCGCAAAATTAGGTCCACAACAAATAATCACAAGCCCCCAAGCCCCTCTTTAACTAATGCCTTACACAGGGGATGGAGGGAAAGAGTTGAGAAGCAGGTGGACTGAGCCATGGAGGAACTCTGGAATTTTACTTTTAGCTCTGCTACTCACTGTGTGGCCTTGGGCAGATAAATTAACCTCTCTGGGTCTGATTTTTACCCATGCAGTTGCTGTGTACACTCACCGATGCATACTTTTCCTGTGTGCACACACCTACATGAGCACTTTGTGATTCACTGCTGCTTGTGCATGGGGGATGAACTTTTCATATACAAAACTCAGCTATCCAAGCACAGAACTCACTTGAATAACAGAGTGTGTGCTCCAGGAAAAGGATTCAGACTCACGGTAGTTTCCAAACACATAGCATGAGAGAAAGAGTCACATGACATCCCAATCTTAAGTCACAAGACAGGATGAGGTGCAAGTGTCCAAAGCAAAAAGTTTATAAAATCAATGCAGGGCTCTCAATTAAATCAAAGAGTAATGAAGATTGAGGTAAATGGGTAGAACACGCTGTAGATATATAAGAAACTTGAGCAAACAGCCCCAACAGTCAAAACTGGCCATTAAGGGGCATGTGCAGGATGTTAGTGACAGACTACACTGATGTTATTGAGAGCCTGTAGGAATTTTTTATCTCAGTGTTTATATTTGGTGCTGAAGGTCATATTCTTTCAGCAACTAGATAAATGTTCCTTGTGGGCAAGGGAAAGGAGAGCAAAATTTACAAGATTTGATTATGGCAGAACAGTGGGTTAGTCAGTTAAAGAGCTTGGCAGAGATTTCTGGTGGTTCACTAAGGAAAGAAATTAATTACTGGAGGATGGATAATAAATACTACTGTTCCTGTACAACCATGGACTAAATGCATATGTGCATGTGAGAGGGTGATTTCCACTGATTAGAGCAAAAGACTGGGAGCTAGGATTGTTAGGTAGAGTTAGGAAATGTGTTCCCTCCCCCGCCCCCTATAAAAATTCTAATGAACGCACAATTTTTCGACTGGAAAAAATATTTTGATGGAAAATTTCCATCCAGCTCAACTCTCGGATTTTATTTCTGGCCCTGCCACTTTCCTGTTATGTGACTTTGGGCAAGTCATTTTCTGTGCCTCAGTTTCCCTGCCTCTAGAATTATTATAATAACAGGGATGTGGAAAGCATTGATAAAGGTTGGTAAAACACGGTGAGAGCCTCAGAGCTTGGTATTTCCAACTGAGGTTTGCTTTGAGGTTTAAGGGTTGGAACCTGAAACCCAAAAGCAGAAATTTGCAGAGACTGAAAACCCCTATGGATTGAGGTCAAAGCAAATTTGTTTTTGAACTGTGGCAAATGAAGTTGTAGAGTATTGCATAACAGCAATTATTACATAATACAGCAGTTACAACAACACTTTGTACTAGAGCTAACTGAAAAATGCTGATGAATTTTCACAAAAAAATTTTGATGAAAAATTTTCATGGAAATTTTGAAATTTTGATTTTTTTTTTAGCCTGTACTGTTTTGCCTGTCTCTAACATCTTTTATCCAGGCTTCTTAAAACGCTATAAAAATATTAATTATAATGACACTAGGGAGCATTCCTACTGAAGCAAGGAACTCTAGTATTATTGGCCAGATTTTGAAAAACTACTTGTGATTTTGGGTGCCTCATTTTTGGGGTATACGATTTAAAACCTATTAAAGGGGCCTAATTTTCCAAATATGCTGATCACATGTCCTCTGAAAATCAATCCCCTTTAAGATGAATCAAGTCAGTCACTCAAAATTGCTTGCCATTTTTGAAAATCTTGGCCATTATCTCCATTGTGTGAAATAGTAAACTGAGGCAGAGGGATTGATTGACTTCCTGAAGTTCACACAGCTAGTCAATGGCAGACCCAGACACAGGTCTGATTTCCAGTCCCTTGTTTAAAACAGGCAAAACTCTCAGATATATGACTTACAAAAAGCAGGAAGCAGAAGTTCATATATGGAATATCAGATATGACACCTCTGCTTGAGGTCCTTTAAACACCTTACTGAATCAGGAGACAATGGTGAAGCTTTGGAAGATAGTTATCTAGCTTTCTGAGGGTGCAACAAAGAAAGGGGAATTAAAAAAAAAGATTGATCAACAAAGTTAGTGAGCGTGACATGAGGGGAGAACTTCTGAAATGGATTAAAGATTGGTTTAGAGACTTAGATAGGACATAGGGAATGTCAGTAAACGATGCCGGTTAAGAGAGGAAAGAGGCAGCAAGCTGAGAGCCACATTTTATCTTGGCTATAAATGATTCTAGGAAAAATATCAGTTCAAAGTGATGAAATTTGTAGACAACTGGTAAATTTCAGGGAGAGGAGACATTGGGAAAGTTTCTACAACAGGATGGAATGGAAGACCCAACTTCCTAATGCTTCAACCTAATCAGATTTATGGTTGGGATACAAATTCAGTGTCAGATGAGGAGACAAGTAGCCAAGAGCTAAAACAACCCACAAAAAGCAAAACACACCAAAGGATAATAGAAAGACAGGGTAGGTGAGGTAATATCTTTTATTGGACCAACTTCTGTTGGTGAGAGAGACAAGCATAAAAGATATTTACCTTACCTGCATTCTCTCTCTAATATCCTAGGTCTCTCAGAGCTACAAAAACACTGCATACACTGCAGTTCTGTGATGGTAATGATTCTCTTGAATTGTTATAACACTGCACCCAAATAGATGACAAAACATTTTGTTAGCCATTTCTAAAACACAGTAGTCTCATCTGGGTGGGACAGGGCAATTGTTTAACAGGACACACCCATGTTTTTTTTACAGGAATAAAAGATTTCTGCATACAATTATAACTACTGTGAGAGATAACTCACCAAAATGGAACTAACTAAGCTAGAATCATGGAAAGTGCTATCCAGGGCTGCTGGGAGTGCAGGAGGACCCCCGGCTTGAAGTGGTTTCCATCACATACAGGATTTACAGTTTTGTGCAGTGGCTCTCAGCACTCCCACTATACAGATTGTTCCAACACCCCTGATGCTATTAGATCTTTAATGACCACAAGTAATGAGGACATTAATTTTTACATCCCACCCAAAAGAAAGAGGGCCTGGTTCTGATTTCAGTTATACTTGTGCAAACCAGGAGTAACTCAATTAAAGTGAAGGGAGTCACCTAGCTATAAGTGGGAATCCATTCTTGTCATAAATACAAAGGGAAGGGTAAACATCTGTAAATCCCTCCTGGCCAGAGGAAAAACCCTTTCACCTATAAAGGGTTAAGAAGCTAGGATAATCTTGCTGGCACCTGACCAAAATGACCAATGAGGAGACAAGATACTTTCAAAGCTGGAGGCGGGGGAGAAACAAAGGTTCTCTCTGCTACAAGTACTCCTTTTCTTTTTGCGAATACAGACTAACACGGCTGCTACTCTGAAACCTGTCTGTGTGTTGCCTTTGCCAGGACCAGAGCAGGAATGCAGGTCAGAACTCCTGTAAAGGGTTAATAAGCAATCTAGTTAGATATGCGTTAG
Organism: Dermochelys coriacea; assembly: GCF_009764565.3. Lineage (NCBI taxonomy): Eukaryota > Metazoa > Chordata > Testudines > Dermochelyidae > Dermochelys > Dermochelys coriacea. The sequence goes on along the minus strand of NC_050073.1, from coordinate 89,888,346 downwards.
ATTCTGTTTTGTTTAAATGGCTGATAAAATAAGTTGTGCTGAATGGAAAGTATATTTCTGTTTTTGTGTTTTTTTTGTAATTTAAGGTTTTGCCTAGAGGGATTCTCTATGTTTTGAATCTGATTACCCTGTAAGGTATTTACCACACTGATTTCACAGAGGTGATTCTTTTACTACTTCTTCAATTAAAATTCTTCTTTTAAGAACCTGATTGCTTTTTCATTGTTCTTAAGATCCAAGGGTTTGGGTCTGTGTTCACCTATGCAAATTGGTGAGGATTTTTATCAAGCCTTCCTCAGGAAAGGGAGTGTAGAGTTTGGGAGGATTTTGGGGGGAAAGACGTTTCCAAGCGGGCTCTTTCCCTGTTATATATTTGTTAGACGCTTGGTGGTGGCAGCAATAAAGTCCAGGGGCATAAGGTAAAATAGTACCTTGTACTTTGGGGAAGTTTTAACCTAAGCTGGTAAAAATAAGCTTAGGGGGTTTTTCATGCAGGTCCCCACATCTGTACCCTAGAGTTCAGAGTGGGGAAGAAACCTTGACAGCTCCAGACAGACAGACCCAAGACACACTCCTACCATCACCCTGAGGCATTAGTTTAGTATGTGGTCTAAGGGGAGAACCTCACCTACTGAATTGCTAACACCACTTCCAGGGATTTCTCCTCTAAGTACTGTCCCCCTCCTGGGGCTGCTGAGCTTATGCCTCTGCCCAAAGCACAGGGTGAGGCAGCAGTTCTGAGTGAGCACACTATGTAATTTTTATGTGCTTCCTTTTATGTGGGTTTTTCTCTCCACTGCAGTGTATAATCTCTTCACTTCATCCAATAATGAAACGCTATCTCACTATTCTGTGTGCGTTCTAAGTCCTGTTCAATCTATATGTACCCCTACTTTCCTTGTGATACCTTTATTCCTAGGCTAATCTTGAATTTATCTTGAATGTGGAGTGATGTAATCGTTGCAAGCTTTTTGTTTCTTAATGGAATCTGATCACTGTAAAGATCTTTGCTTTTCCATTAACAGTTACTGGTTTACTAATCACTCCATCTCTTGAGTTGCAAGCACAAAATTAACCATTTATGTAATCACCATTACTCCCTGATCAGGTTCCTTTATGTGTATAGGCTGCTGTTGCTGCTTGCTAAGAAGGCGACGCATGTAAAAGCAAATACAGTGTCACAGTCAAAGCATCACTTGGTCATATGACTGAGCTCACTCACATGAATGTCTGATCAAGAAATAAATCTGTTAACACAGGGAAATAAAAAGAGCCATGCTGGAACAGACTCATTTGGTCTGGTGTCTTGTCCTAGATAGTGGCCAGTGCTGAATGCTTCAGAAGAAGGCTTAAAACTCCCATAATGCACCTAATTGCACAGTTGTACAATATGAAAAGAAGTCTCTTACTGACCCAAGCTGGGAATCAACTTGTGCACTGAAGCACGAGGACTAATAGGCTTTGTAATATATTCTGCAATAACATTAGCTAAGATAACCTTTTTCATTCACCAAACCAAAACATATTCATAAATATGGTGCAGGCCCTTTAAATGAAAACAAATAGCCATGTTTAGCCAAAACCCAGACCTAAAATGCGACTGACAGGGGTTTATGATTTATGTTGTGGCAAAGGAGTAAAGGGTACTTTATGGACAGTAAGTAGAGAAGGGGCTGGATCCATAAAGGTATTTATGGGCCTAACTATCTGTGTCATTCAGAACAGCCCAAGGGCAGAGGGCAAGGAACAGTCTGATATCTAGCAGTGAGTTTCATCTGACCTGACCAGCCCAGTGTACCCCAACTCATTGTTGTTATAATGTATATCTAAAAGGTGTCATGCGATATGTCATTGGAAAACTCATAACTCACTGGTTATTAATATCATTGTGTAATGTATGTGCAATCAACTGATGGAAAGTTATGGACATAAACTGAACTTACAATACTTAAAATGTGTTTGCCAGTCAAACAAAGGAATGTGGTTTCTCCACCAGGCAGTTACATCCAAAGGACCTTGAAAGACAATGAGAATGCATTGATATATCAGATAAATAAAGCTGTCAAGTTAACAAGTGTGTGTTTGGGGGTGGGGTGGAGAGACAGCATGGCTACATCCCAGCAGGGAAGAGAAACTTTATTTGAGCTATGGCGACAGAGGAGTCTAAATCTCAAATAACAAGCAATTGAATCAACAGATTGAATACAATATTAATGAATCATGTAAGGTTTTTTATCAATGCCTGTAACATGCTGGTAACTAATATCATTGTAAAATGGCTCTATAAACACTATAGAAGGAATTATGAATACTCATTGATACTATGTTTTAAAATGATTGGCCAAGCAAAGGAAGGAATAGTTCTCACCCAGACAGGAAGGCGTCAGATGAACTTTGGAGATATAAGGAGGGCCCTACCAAATTCACAGACCAGTCTGGTCAATTTCACAGCAATAGGATTTGAAAATTAGTCAATTTCATGTTTTCAGATGTTCACATCTGAAATGTTAGGGTGTTGTAACCATGGGGGTCTTGGCCCAAAAGACGGTCATGGGGAGGTTGCAAAGCTGTTGTGGGGGCTTGTGGGCTGCCACCCTCACTTCTGTGCTGCCTTCAGACCTGGGATCTGAAGGCAGCAGCCACAGAGCTTCCTGCACCTGGAGAAGGCTCCCAGAAGTGGAAGTGAGTCTGATCTCCCTGTGTTGCTGGGAGCTCCTAGCTGGTAGTCCTGGCCAGCTAGTGGGAGACAGGGCTTGCTCTTCCCCTGCATGGCCTCTCTTGGTAGAAGATCAGACCCACTTCCAGGTACCTCTCCTGGCTGCAGGAAGCTCTGAGGCTGGGCAGCAGCCTCGGACCTTCTTGCAACTGGAGGAGGTTCCAATCTGTGCTGCTGACAGTGAGGCCATGCTTTCAGGAGCCTAACTTTAGTACTCCAACTTCAAAAAAGTTGTCCAAAATGTACTAAGAATTCAGTCCTGCTCCCATTGAATTCAATGGCAAAACTCCTATTAACAGCACAGATTCAAGAGGAGGATTGATTATTCCCATTTGATTGATGGGAAAATTCAGACATAGAGAGGTTAGCAGTGAGCATTGGCTTAAATCTTCTTCCATTGAAGTCCCTGGCAATTTTACCATTGACTTTACTGGGGGCAGGTAGGCAGGTGCTGAGTGTTTTTGAAAACCCCACCCTAAATGACTTGTCCAAGATCAGACAACAAATCAGTGACATGTAGAACCCAGAATTCGTGAATCCTAGTCTCTTGCTCCAACCCTGAGGCAGCAGTCCCTTTATTTGTCCTCACTTGTGTAACACTTACATCTCCATCCATCATGTGATACACATTCTGAAATGTACTTATACAATATTCCATGCTAGGGGACAGACAGTTGAGGATGGGGAGTAAACCGTGAGCAGGCAGAATTGAGGCTTATTTCACAGGGAATTCTTCTGCCCAGTGCAAAATAGGAAAAAATAGATTGGATGTGATTGTGAGCAAGGTCACTGAAAGACTGAGAAATGACATTATTAATTAAATGAGAAATATAAAAGAATTGTTTATAGACTACATATGTGCTGATGTGTTTTATCCAGCAGAACTGAATGGCTCCTTTGGAGCAATAACAATCCAGTGCAGATGACTATATATTTAGACAATTGTAAAACTGTGTGTTATTTACCTAGTGCAGTAATAAAGAATAATGGCTATAGGGTAATATATGTAGAGTGTGTGTGTCCATCCATCCCCATCCACAGAAGCTAACACGTATGCAGAGTAAAATATTTATTGCTGTCTGCAGACCTGGGAACACCTTTTGTTTAAATTGCTGTTGACAGTTTCAGGCTGTTATTGCTTCAGATCTTCCTAGGTAAACAGGGCAAGGCTTAATTAATATCTCGATGAGAGACCTGCAGCAGAAACTAGGGGGCCAAGGAAAGCATTGTTAGTTGCACGTTTCCCTCTCAGTCAATATGAAGCCCTTTGTGCCAATGTCAGGATGGTGTAAGGGGGCATGGTGCTATCTTTTGGAAGAGATCTAGAACCAAGGTCTTTAGCACATGTGGTCATTACAGATCCTATGGCATTTTTTTGTAGTATTAGAAGTGGTAACCTCAGTTTTCTGGCTAAATGCCGACTTGGCTAACTACATTCTGCCTACTTCAGCCTATCAGCATTTCTTAAAACATTTTCACTGTAGTGCCTTCATGAAACTACCCTTGCAGATCCATTTACAAACAGTATTCATCTTCACTTTTCATCCTGAACCATGGTGTAATATTGCTGAACACATTATAATGACTCCTGTGTCCCAACCCAGAGTCAGCTGCAAAACATGTAATTGGAAAAATCATTTTAATACCCTGCGACACTGAGGCTTCCCATGGAAAGGGCCTGGCTAAAAGTGAAATTCCTTCCTTTTGTGCCTCCTTCCAGAGGAGTCCCAGGGCTGATGATGGGGAAGCTCTGCCACATCCTGCTGGCAATGTCATCCAAACTTTCCTCCAGTGCAGTAGCTCTCAATCTTCCCAGACTACTGAACCCCTTTCAGGAGTCTGATTTGTCTTGCGTCCCCCACGTTTCACCTCACTTAAAAACTACTTACTTACAAAATCAGACATAAAAATACAAAAGTGTCACCGCACACTATTAATGAAAACTTGCTTAGTCTCATTTTTACCATATAATTATAAAATAAATCAATTGGAATATAAACATTATACTTACATTTCAGTGTATAGTACATAGAGCAGTATAGACAAGCATTTGTTAGTCTCTAAGGTGCCACAAGAATTTCTTTTCTTTTTGCGAATACAGACTAACACGGCTGCTACTCTGAAACTGGTCATTATGCAAGGCACTGAATTTAGCCGTATGGAGTGGAAATCTATCAACTTCATGAAAAAACTTGTACAGATACAGACAGACATCATCTTCCTTTCCAAATGCAAGCAGACGGCCATCATACCAAAAGGACTGAAGGTAAAAAATCCATTACACTCTACATACCACACAGACTATGCTGACAGCTTGTGACACTCTCAAAGAAACTGCGGAATCACCTGATCAACATCCTCTACAGCAAACAGGGAAAGATTAAGAATGAGCTCTCAAAACTGGATACTCTCATAAAAAACCAACCTTCCACACAAACTTCCTTGTGGCTGGACTTTACAAAAAACTAGACAAGCCATTTACAACACACACTTTGCTTCTCTACAAAAGAAAAAGGACACTAAACTATCTAACTACTACATGCCACAAGGGGCCACAACTGTGGTTCCCTTAACCCACCCAGCAATATTGTTAATCTATCCAACTATACTCTTAGCCCAGCAGAAGAATCTGTCCTATCTCGGGGCCTCTCCTTTTGCCCCTCCACCCCCACAAACATGATACAGTTCTGTGGTGACCTAGAATCCTATTTTTGATGTCTCTGACTCAAGGAATATTTCCAACACACCTCTGAGCAACATACTAACCCACAGAGATCTTCCTACCAACACTACAAAAAGAAGGATTCTGGGTGGACTCCTCCTGAAGGTCAAAACAACAGACTGGACTTCTACATAGAGTGCTTCGGCTGACGTGCACGGGCTGAAATTGTGGAAAAGCAGCATCACTCGCCCCATAACCTCAGCCGTGCAGAACACAATGCCATCCACAGCCTCAGAAACAACTCTGACATCATAATCAAAAAGGCTGACAAAGGAGGTGCTGTCGTCGTCATGAATAGGTCGGAATATGAACAAGAGGCTGCTAGGCAGCTCTCCAACACCACTTTCTACAAGCCATTACCCTCTGATCCCACTGGGGGTTACCAAAAGAAACTACAGCATTTGCTCAAGAAACTCCCTGAAAAAGCACAAGAACAAATCTGCACAGACACACACCCCTGGAATCCTGACCTGGGGTATTCTATCTGCTACCCAAGATCCATAAACCTGGAAATCCTGGACGCCCCATCATCTCAGGCATTGGCACCCTGACAGCAGGATTGTCTGGCTATGTAGACTCCCTCCTCAGGACCTACACTACCAGCACTCCCAGCTATCTTCAAGACACTACTGACTTCCTTAGGAAACTACAATCCATCTTCCTGAAAACACCATCCTAGCCACTATGGATGTAGAAGCCCTCTACCCCAACATTCCACACAAAGATGGACTACAAGCCGTCAGGAACACTATCCCGATAATGTCACGGCAAACCTGGTGGCTGAACTTTGTGACTTTGTCCTCACCCATAACTATTTCACATTTGGGGACAATGTATACCTTCAAATCAACGGCACTGCAATGGGTACCCGCATGGCCCCACGTATGCCAACATTTTTATTGCTGATTTAGAACAACACTTCCTCAGCTCTCGTCCCCTAATGCCCCTACTCTACTTGCGCTACATTGATGACATTTTCATCATCTGGACCCATGGAAAAGAAGCCCTTGAGGAATTCCACCATGATTTCAACAATTTCCATCCCACCGTCAACCTCAGCCTGAATCAGTCCACACAAGAGATACACTTCCTGGACACTACGGTGCTAATAAGCGATGGTCACATAAACACCCTCCTATATCGGAAACCTACTGACCGCTATTCCTACCTACATGCCTCCAACTTTCACCCAGATCATACCACATGATCCATTGTCTACAGCCAAGCTCTACGATACAACTGCATTTGCTCCAACACCTCAGACAGAGACAAACACCTACAAGATCTCTATCAAGCATTCTTACAACTACAATACCCACCTGCTGAAGTGAAGAAACAGATTGACAGAGCCAGAAGAGTACCCAGAAGTCACCTACTACAGGACAGGCCCAGCAAAGAAAATAACAGAACACCACTAGCCATCACCTTCAGCCCCCAACTAAAACCTCTCCAACGCATCATCAAGGATCTACAAATATCCTGAAGGACGACCCACCGTTCTCACAGATCTCAGGAGACAGGCCAGTTCTTGCTTACAGACAGCCTCCCAACCTGAAGAAAATACTCACCAGCAACCACACAACAGAACCACTAACCCAGGAACCTATCCTTGCAACAAAGCCCGTTGCCAACTCTGTCTACATATCTATTCAGGGGACACCATCATAGGGCCTAATCACATCAGCCACTATATCAGAGGCTCGTTCACCTGCACATCTACCAATGTGATATATGCCATTATGTGCCAGCCATGCCCCTCTGCCCTGTACATTGGTCAAACTGGACAGTCTCTGTGTAAAAAAATAAATGGACACAAATCAGACGTCACGAATTATAACATTCAAAAACCAATCGGAGAACACTTCAGTCTTTTTGGTCACTCGATTACAGACCTAAGAGTGGCTATTTAACAAAAAAACTTCAAAAACAGACTCCAACGAGAGACTGCGGAATTGGAATTAATTTGCAAACTGGATACAATTAACTTAGGCTTGAATAGAGACTGGGAGTGGATGGGTCATTACACAAAGTAAAACTATTTCCCCATGTTTATTCCCCCCCACTGTTCCTCAGACGTTCTTGTCAATTGCTGGAAATGGCCCACCTTGATTATCACTACAAAAGGTTTTCTTCCTCCCCCCGCCCCCCACTCTCCTGCTGGTAATAGCTCATCTTAAGTGATCACTCTCCTTACAGTGTGTATGGTAACACCCATTGTTTCATGTTCTCTGTGTATATATATCTCCCCACTGTATTTTCCACTGAATGCATCCGATGAAGTGAGCTGTAGCTCATGAAAGCTTATGCTTAAATAAATTTGTTAGTCTCTAAGGTGCCACAAGTACTCCTTTTCTTTTTGCGAATACAGACTAACACGGCTGCTACTCTGAAACCTATGAAATTTTAGTTTGGACTGACTTCGCTAGTGTTTTTTATGTAGGCTGTTGTAAAACTAGGCAATTATCTCGATGAGTTGATGTACCCCTTGGAAGACTTCTGCGTACTCCCAGGGGTACATGTACCCCTGGCTGAGAACCACTGATCTAGTGCTGATAGAGAACTTGCAGGGTCCAAGTGGTACAACTGTGCAACATCCGCACGCTGACGTTTGGGAATGAGTACACCAAGGTGATCCATATGCTACAGCAACATGGGAGACAGGATTGATCTTGAGGGGGTGCCATATTTCTGATTACTCGGCAAGGATGTTCCATCACCTCCAACTGACTCCTATCTGCTGGATATGATGGGAACTACTGGAAAGGAGGTCTGGATGCACCAGCAATGCCTCTTTTCCTGGTCACCAAAACAAGCACATCAAAAGCTGTGAGCTCGAGCATGACCAAATCCAAATCCCTGACCCCCCGATAGGAGTGAATGCCATTGCGAAGGAAGGCTGGAGCCCAAGCCTGAACCTACACAGGCTGTTACTTAGTCTGAGTGTAGCTGAAACTGGAAAGGTAGAGCTTTCTCAATTGAGATGATTCGAGCTGGGTGTGAGAGTCAGATCCTAAGTGATTTTGTGAAATGTTAAAAACTAAAAATGTTGATTCTTTGGGAACTTTAGTGCTGCACTGTCAACCAGTGGGAAATTGCTCAAGAGCAATGCACATGACGGCCTTGGATGGAAGGGAGAGAGCGAGGGTACAAATTAGGGAATAATCTTTTGGGCGCTGTCAAATCTCATTGAAGTAGCTGGCACGATTCCCATTGACCTCAGAGATCTTTGGAGGAGACACTGGATTCCTGCTCTCGGTGGTTGAATTATATTTTCAGATAGTTTTATTCGATTATTGAAGTCCATGTGAGTCAAGGGAGCTATGCTGTTGTAAGCAGGAGGAGACTCAGCCTGTGCACTCTAGACACAAGGGGATGCAAAAAAGCCAGGGGAGATGTTGGAGAAGATGGCACTGCCACTGCCTGTGTTGCACTGGCTCTGCAGATAAAGCAAGACCCTGAGTCTCCAGGACTGGCACCTCCCAAAAGTGCTGCATTATCCTTTCCCCTAAAAATAAAGTAAATGTTTTGAATAATTTAGCTACGGTCCCTGCCGCTGTTGTGGTTTCTCAGTGTTCGTTTGTGGGGTGGTTTAATATGGTGCCAAGTCAGTTTCTACCCTGTGCTGCAGTGGAATTTATCTCCAGTGCTCATGATGAAATGTTAAAAGAGTATGACACTGGTGTGCATGTGGAAATCATCTGTAATCTTTAGCCTGCAATAGCAGAGCTCTCTTATCTTGTAAAGGGGAGGGAGGAAATGAAATTGGATTTCTTGCTCCTTATGCCAGCCTCCTCTAGCTTTACTGTGGTAGCCCCTTTGGGTACTGTACAGTACAGCTAACCTAAGCTGCTTTTCTAATTGGGGGCAGCTGGCAGGTGTTCAGTTTTTCCCTCAAAGGTGAGGGGCAATGCTAAAATATTTGATACAAAATCTACAGTTTCCATTTTATCTTTGTTTCCAAACTTACAGCATTCGGCGCTTTTACAATACTTGGGTCTTAAAAGAACAGACCGCAGGCAATTTGAAAACTAAAAGGCCATTTTAAAAAGAAAAATCTGAAGAAGTACAGCATCATCATGACCCGTTGCAATAGGCTGGAGGGGTAAATCAAGAGTTGATGACGCACTTGAGAATTACTAGCAGCGAATTAGTAATTCACAAGGTGTATGCAATATGGTGTAATACACAAAAGAGAAATTATCCACTGTTAAGACACAAGATTTCAATAACATGATGTAATTCACAATGCCAGTGACACAGTGCAATATACCTGTCAAAGAGCATGACAGGATATACATTAATCATGCTCACCCGCTCCACAAGGATACGGTGAGGATTAATTGGTGCACTAGCTGGGGGGGGGGTCTGATTCCCCTCGCCTACTGATTTTGCACCAGTGTAATTCACTTGCTTTTAATGGAATTGCACCTACTTTGTCCAAGTGTAAATGAATGCATTCAGGCTCTTAGAAGGGAATTCAGCCCTGTGTTCACCCTAGCTCTGGTGCAAGGACAGAGGGTACAGCGACAGAGCAGCTGTGGGTATCTACACAGCAGCTGTGACTCCCAGTTCGGTTGGATGTACATGTGCTAGCTTTGCTAGAATTAGCATGGTAGCTGTTGGCAGCACGGCTGGCGACTTGGGTTAGCCACCTCAGTACATACCTAGGATATTAGACAGGGCTGTACTCAGGTGGCTAGCCTGAGCCATCGCCCCGGCTGCCTGGCCACACTGCAAATTTTAGCATGCCAGCTCAAGCCGAGCTAGTGCACTTATATCTACCTGTCCTGGGAATTACACCTCCCAGTTGCTGTTTAGCTGTACACAGAGAGGAATCAGTTTGCACTTCTGCTCAGAGGTTGCTGGCAGCAAATTCATCAAATTCACCTGCACAGGCTAATGGAGTCTGAGGGTCACCATAATTTGTTTTTCCTGCTCCCATGGCCCCTAGAAGGGCTTGCAGCAGTGGGAAACTAAGTAGGCACTGGACCATGCCGGCCATGTGTCTCGACTCTGATCTACCCTTCCCTCTCCCTGCCTGCCCCGATTCACCCCTCCTTTCTCTTGCCTGCCCCTGATCTGGCTCCCCTGGAATGCCAGTGTTACTCACTGAAGGGCTGGGGGCTCTATGTCTTACCTACTGTCCATTTTTGTTGCCATAGCAATGGTGAACCTGTCCCTTCATGTCTAGTTTAATGGACTTTTCACTTCTTAAATTAATGTGCTTTGAAAATGTAATGTGAGCACTACGTGCTGCGGTTCTTATGTAACATCACGTACAATTATGGGATGTGAAAAGAAATATTAACTAGCTCTCATTGCCATACAGTGTGGAGCGTCAGTGCTGCTAGATGAGTTAGTAATTCAGTCTGTGTCACTCCGACCCTTGAACCTCAGCATGATGCCGTGGTGGTGCTATGCTGTGGAAGGTGCTGAATGAAATGGGCACTTCCATCCATGGAAAATGGCTGGAGCAGGATCCTAGGTATAGTATCCTGGTCTGTTTGAAGGGTTTTATTATATACTTTGCACAGAGCCCTGTGTAGGGGGCAGTGTGGAGCTGTCCCACCTTAGCAGGAGCACCTGTGAAGCACAATCTCACCCAGTGTGGAGGATGGAGAGGGATAGGATTGCATATTGCTTCATCCAGGAGGTTGTCCCTCTTGTTTCAATGCTGAGTCAGGCCAAATGCCTCTTGGAGTATGCTCCAGCATGGCAATTGCCTGAGATCCTTGGTCATGCAAAGAAGGGCAGTGGGAGTAAGAGCAGGGAGGTCATTTTATCTCCATATATGGCATTGGTGAGACCAATACTGCATACGGTTCTGATGTACACATGTTAAAAAGGATGTTAAAAAAAGCTGGAGAGGGTGCAGAGAAGAATCACAAAAATGATTTGGGGGCTGGCGAAAATGTCCCTGAGTGAGAGAGATAAAGAGCTCAATCCGTTTAGTTTATTAAAAAGAGGATTGAGCGGAGATTTGGACATGGTGTATAAGCACCTTCGGGGGGGGGGGGGAATACTGGGTACTAAAGGGCTTTTAACCCAGCAGAGAAAAATCAAAGAAATTAGAAATAATAAAGGAAAAAGTATAAAATGAAAACCAAAAAATAACACCTGAGTATAACAACCATTTAAAGTGTGTGAGAGACTTTTCCACTGCCTCACATGCAAAGAGTCCTGAGCGGTGCACCAGATGTAGCTCTCCATGGTGAAACTTTTCAGTTGCTCTGGGTGGTGACTTCTCTAGGACCATTTCCTCAGTGAATGGTGGTAGTCAGTCATATGTGATATCCATAAGTCCTGATCATTCTCCCTTTATTACATTGTGGTGTTAGGTGACCCTCAGCACAAGGGAGAAGGGACCAGTGTGACATCACTGCACAAACTGTGTTGGTTTTTAGTATCACAGCTTTCTCCATTTTTCAGAGTAGCAGCAGTGTTAGTCTGTATTCGCAAAAAGAAAAGGAGTACTTGTGGCACCTTAGAGACTAACAAATTTATTAGAGCATAAGCTTTCGTGAGCTACAGCTCACTTCATCGGATGCATTCCCAAAAAGAAAAGGAGTACTTGTGGCACCTTAGAGAATAACAAATTTATTAGAGCATAAGCTTTCGTGAGCTACAGCTCACTTCATCGGATGCATTCCCAAAAAGAAAAGGAGTACTTGTGGCACCTTAGAGACTAACAAATTTATTAGAGCATAAGCTTTCGTGAGTTACAGCTCACTTCATCGGAATGCATCCGATGAAGTGAGCTGTAGCTCACGAAAGCTTATGCTCTAATTAATAAATTTGTTAGTCTCTAAGGTGCCACAAGTACTCCTTTTCTTTTAGCTTTCTCCATGAGGCAGAAATCCAGACCTGTGCCTGCTCATTCTTGGAACACCCACTCAGCTATCGGATCCCTGAAAAGGTGTGTGGAAGAACAACTGCACCAAATTGTTGTCTTGGTCATCTCTCATCTTCACTCCCGTAATCTGCTCTGCTGTCACCTCTTCCCTCTCCAGTCTGTTTAAAGCACCACAAGCTAAAATTTCTTGCTTCAGTCATGTCACCTTCCCCGTGAAACCTCTTCAGAGACTGACTCTCCTTTTCTGCAGCCAGTTCAAGCTGCTCATCTTTTTTGAGGCTCTACAAAGTCTGCCCTTTCCTATGTCTCAGACATAGTTTATGTGCTGTTTCCTGTTCCTTTCTGCTTAATGGTCCTTTAGTTTGCTCCTCCCACTCTTAACTTTGTACCCTCTTTCATTCTACTTCCTGTGCTTAGAGCATCCTCGCACTTCCCCTGAGCAAAGTATCCTACCTCTTCTATTTCACATCTTCCATGGCTGAGTGACTGTAAATCTGCTTGTTCCCACCCTCACACCACCTGCTTTAATAGTTTGTACCATATCTGGCCAAAATAGACGTGTTAGAGCACTTGGCTTTTCGGAGGCAACATGGATTAGTGCAAAAAGTTGGCTTCTGTTTTCAGTTCCTTCAACCAACCTACTGTGTCACTGTGGGCAAGTCACTGCTCCTCTCTGTGTCTTGCGTTCCCTGTGAAATTGGGATAATGATACTCTGCTTGGTAAAGTGCTATGATATGTACATATGCAAAGGCATGCTGCAGAGCAAATTATTTATTATTAATACAGCTCAGAGTGATTGTAGGATATAGTTTTCAAAAAAGGCAAAATGGGAAAGGCCCCTCTCTTGGATTCTTTAAGGGCACCAGCTAGAGCTGGTCAGAAAATCATCTTTGTTCCTATGAAAGTTTTCAAAGATTTTTTGTTATAAAATTTCTTCTAATGTTTCCAAGTGTGACAGATCTGGGCCCTTTTGAGTGTCACCTGATTTGCTGGGATGCCACTAAGTCAGCCTATTCTGCCAGCCTGAGTCCCCCTTTACCTGGCCTTGCTGGGTTAGGCTCACAAGCCTCTTCCAGCCAAGCACACAGGCAGGGCCACACCCAAAGAGACAGAGATCTGCTCTGGAAAGATTCAACCTTAGGGACTCGCCCCAACACTCTGGTGCCCACTCCCTTTAAGGGGTACAAACCCAAAGGTTTTATGAAATTCTCTCCCTCCCTCCCTCCCTCAGTATGGAGGGAGATATGCACAACTTCTTGCCCCCTTCCCCAGTTAGAAATTACATAAACTTGGTTATATTATAAACAAGAAATAAGTTTATTAACTACAAAAGGTGAATTTTAAGTGAATATAAGAGATAATAGACAGAACAAAGCAGATTACTGAATAAATAAAGTAAAATACACAAACTAAGCTCAATATACTTAAGAAACAGGTTACAAAATGTAATTTCTTACCCTAAATGTTATTTCAGGAAGGTTGCAAAGTTTCTGTGGTTCAGAGTTCCAGTTATATTTCTTTTCAGACTGGACTCTCCCTCCAACCCCACTTTCCCTTCAGGTGACTTTAGCAGTCTTTCTTCTTGGACAGACAGGCCATGGAGAGGAGGAGCCCCATTTGCCTTACTCCCCACCCTTAAATAGACTTTACATAAGGCAGGAATCCTTTGTTTCCCAAACTTGACTCCCCCTTCCCTTCCAGTGGAAAGTTACAAGAAGTCCCAGGTAAGGTTTAGTATCAGGTGACAAGACCACCTGACTCTGTAGTATCACAGCATCCATGAGTCAGTGGCAGTATGGAGCATCTGCAGGAAGGCCAAGCCTTTTCACAGTCCATTGTCCTCGCTGATGGGTCATCAACCCTGTCTGGCTTTTCCACTGTTCTACTTGAAGTGTTAGCAGTGGGCGTCACCCAAAGTAGCATAGCTGAAATACAGATACATAGTCAATATTCCTAACTTCAGATACAGAAATGATTGAGGCATACAAATTGGATAATCACATTCAGTAAATTATAACCTTTCCAATGATATCTTAAAAGACCCATCTTGCATAAAGTACATCTCAGTTATGTCATATTCATATTATAAGCCTATTTTCATAAAGAATATGGAGTGAAACATCACACTAAGTATTGCTGAAAAATTGAAAACTGAATATTTTTCAGTTCTGGGATTTTCAGGTGTGTTTTTTTTAAATAAAAACTCATTTTTAAAAAAGCAAATATAGACATTTCCTGCGTGCTTTTTTTCATAGAAAAAACATTTAGAATAAAATATATAGACCAGCTCTGCAACGTCAGGTTCCTATAGAGGTGCCTAAGAGAGACATTTTCCATTGAAGCATTTCATGTTGGCAAGATGGTCTTTTTGTCTGTGGATTTTCATGGTTGAGCCAATTTGAAGGGCTTTGTGCTATCGAACTTAGAGCACTCACCCAGATGCCCAGTTATGCTAAAGTTTTATAAGTCTCTGGATGACGCAGGCTGCTGGTAGTCCAATGTGATGCCTTTCAATGTGTTAGTGCAATATGATGCCTTTCAAATCCAGACCAAGAGGATAGTGACCAGATCATTACTGTTTGGTGGCCTCTGTGAAATGAGTTGGTGAGTCTCAGACCAATTCATAGTGGACAATGCCCAAGTCACAAACCCACCAACACAATTGACATTAATTGCCTCTCTTAGCAGAGCAGATCAGAATGAAATAGGTAGTGGAGACTATACTCTGCTCTCCACCCCACAGAGGTCCCTCTGGAGCAAGACTACAGAACATGCATGCAAAGGCACTGACTCCGTGGGTGCTCCAGCCCTGGAGCACCCACAGGGAAAAATTAATGGGTGCTCTGCACCCACTGGCAGCCAAGCTCCCCTCACTCCCTGCCCCACCTCCTCTTCCTCCTCCTCCCCCTCCTCTGAGTGTGCCACATCCCCGCTCCTCCACCTACCTCCCAGAGCTTCTTGCCTGGCTGCTGCCAAACAGCAGTTTGGTAGCATTAGCATGCTCTGGGGGGGCACGGAGGAAACGTGACACACATAGGGGAGGAGGCGGGGCAGGGATTTGGGGAAGGGGTTGGAATGAGGGCAGGGCCTCATGGAAGGGGTGGAGTGGGGGTGGGGCTGGGGGCAGAGGGGGAGTCAAGCACCCAGAGGAAAGAGGGGAAGTTGGCGCTTATGCGTGAGTGGGGCATTCAGTGCAGTTTCTGTGGTGTTTTGTCAATAAATAGAAGATTCCAGTCTCCAGTACAAATAGCATTAACTTCAATAACAGTACAAATTAAATTAAAATTGTCTTAAGCCCTTATGGACTGGGTGCAATTTCGCTTGACCACTGTCATGTATTTTCATGTATTTCTGTGACAGTTACTCTTCCCATTTCTTCCCTTCATAAATGGTCACAGTGCAGTGACTGCCTCATTCTTAGGTCTCTGTGGGCACCTCCCTCTCACTGAGAGCAGGATGGTTTTCTTTCTCCCCTCTAAACCATCTTAATAAATAAACGAGTAGATGAAGTGTTGCTCCTAATTGGAATGGACATTAATATCTTCTGATGCAAATTACCACTTCTGGATGGCTCCGTGCAAGTCACTCCAATCCACCATCAAACTGGGCTGTTGAGATGCCTGTTGCTAAGCAGTGTTGTTGCTAAGCAGTAGTACAGAGACAAGCACTGTGGCTTGCTCCACGGCAAGACTGTTTTAAGTAAGTGTGTGTGTGCGGGGGGGGGAGGGTTTGCAAAGCAAATGTACATCAATCTTTTGTGTTCCAAATGTACTTTGTATTTGTTTGTTTAAAAGAAATATACTGTAAAAGCTTGGTCAGTAGCAATATTTCACTCTTCTGGTGCAAGCACAACCCCTCATGGTGTGGCTGCGTGGTAAGAAGTGACAGCATCTGGCCCTGCATCACCTCATTAAAGAACACCCAAAGCGCTACAAGAAATGGTGTTGGGGATTCCAAATGGGGGACTCGTCCCTCTGAGTCAATGCTGAACCACTTCCCCATTGCTAGAGGCCACTGTGACGCATAAAGCACTGTCTTTTTCACAAGATGTAAAACTAAGAGCCTGACAACAGATAGTTATTAAAAATCTCAGTGCACATTTGTCTGCGTGAGGGATAGTGTCTTAACTAAAACTGATTTAGAGATATAATATGTTGCCTTTCTAAACTCCCCTGGTGGTTTAGTTGGATATATATATAAAATATACCTCCTGTCCAAAATTATCACGTTGTGTTTAGAAAAGACTCCAAACCAGAACCTCTAATCAGAACTGCTCTGAATTTCAGAGGTGGGATTGGTTCAGATA
The DNA here is from genome assembly GCF_009764565.3 of Dermochelys coriacea. NCBI lineage: Eukaryota > Metazoa > Chordata > Testudines > Dermochelyidae > Dermochelys > Dermochelys coriacea. The sequence goes on along the minus strand of NC_050073.1, from coordinate 89,871,748 downwards.
CAAATCTAAACTTGCTCTTGTGAACTTGTGTGGGGATCTGAGCAATACCAGAGGGGCTCTGTTTTCCTCTTCTGATCTATATGTGGCCAAAATCTCATGAGACTGATGGACCCTTTGAAGTTTTCTCCATTCAATATGATACAAATCTTGTGAAAGCAGTTTCTGGATTTTGGCACCTTTGAATCCAAACCACATCTTGACCTGATTCAGCCTTGAACCAGAACCTCAGATTTGAACCTAACCTTAATGTGGATGTGAACATGGTTTGGATGGTTCAACTCAAGCAGGGTTGCTGTGCATTGTTAAATAGTTACTGTTCTGCACTGCGGAGTGAATTGTACATGTACAGCACCAAATAAATGAAAGGTACTGTATTGTTATGTGAATTGTCTTTTGGAAAAAGTCTGAACCCTCACACACCTCATCATCAGTGGGTCCGTAGCAGCCAGTCCGAGACAGGACCTGTTAGTGATATCATTGGGTTCCTAGTGGAAGATTAAATAGTGGCCAGGTAATCTTAGCTAAGCATAACTGCCCTTGCTGACTCACATAGGCACAATCATAATGATGTCCCAGGTAAATCTATCAGCCTGTCACCAAGGGCAGTGTTTAAAAGTTCTTTACTGGGCTGAACGTGGCTAATAGGGAAGGTTATGGCTGGTGCAGGAAGTTGAATGATTTTTTTCATACGCATAGCAAATTAGGAAAATAAAGACAGAATTAGTTCATAGCAAAGGCGAAGGTAAGGCGTGGTGATGCCCTTCTCAATAGGTCCTGTCTCAAATGTTTCCATGGTAAAACCAACAAAACATAGTTACAAACGTTTCTTTCTGTTTTACCCAGGACCATGTATTTAAGTTGTGGATCTGTCTCAGCTGTCCCTTCTTTGAGATCCAAATGGGTGTCTGAACTACCATGTAACCTAGGGTATTTGCTCTCTTTTGGTACTCCACAATGCTACCATCTGCTATATTGTACCAGGAAAATGATGGGAGAGAGAGTGATATTTGTGCTAAAACCAAAAACATTTTCCACTTAATTTTAGCTCCCTGATGCAAATCCATTGCATTATGTCTTTCTTTGACCCACTTTTAGTCACTCATCAGGTTTCATATGCTGTGGAATCGTAGACCTCAGAGATGGAAAAGACTTACATTTAATCATCCTCCCTCCCCCCGTGGCAAGTACGGGAGGGTTTCCTATAACATGATCTCCAATACTTTTTTGAGGCCAGTTTTAAATACTGCTAAGTAATCAGACCTCAGTCACGTCTCTTGGAGGTACAGCCACATGCAAAGTGCATCACAGTCTTTTAATCTGAAGGTGACCAAGGCCTGGATTATGGTAGCAAGGCTGCCATCTAAAATGGTTGCAAGCTGTGAAGACGAATCACTGGTCACTGTAGCTATATGATTATCCAACAGCAGCTTGGGTGTGTCCACCAGACCCCTTAGACTTTTGTAACAATTGATGGGCACATGTACTTAATTAAAATATAATCCTAACAACATTTTCTGGCTGCTTCCGCCCTCACCACTTTAGTCTTCCTGAATGGAGTTTGTTGCCTTGCTCTCAACCATGTCATGTTCTAATCCAGCTACTGAACAAAGCAGTTGAGAGTACTGGTTGAGTCAGATGAAACAGAGACGGCCATCTTCTGTGTACTGAAAACATCATAACCGCCAGGCCACCTCACTTATCATCAAACTAGTCCCCTCTACACTTAGGACTTCCTGCGCTTAGGACGGAAGAATCCCGTGCACCGCTACAGACTAGGGACCGAGCGGTAAAAATAACTTTTACTACAAAATTGACAATTTTTATAACATATGAAGAGTGGTGTACTTGCACCTATATGTGAAAATAATACTACTGGTTCTGCCTTTTATTGTCCTTTCTCTGTGAGGATCTCAAAGCACTTTACCACAGTTATTAAGTAACAATATCCCTGTGAAGCAGGGAAATATTATATTTTCATTTTCCAGGAGACATTGAGACTTAATGACTTCCTTGAGGCCACACAGGAAGGTTTATGCAGAGTCAGAAGCAGACCTCAGATTTCCTGATTCCCCAGCCTGTATTTTACCCACAGGATCAGCCTTTCCTTAGCCCATTTGTGCGCTATTCACCCATGTTTACAGAAATGTCCCTAATATCAAAGCTGAGGTACTAATCACTGGCAGAGAGTGCTGCAATCTGAACTCCAACAAAAGCTTTTTAGGGCTATCCCAGCTACATAATCATAGCAAGATGTCTTTGGCAATTTCACTTGGTCACAGAAAATAGGACAGCATAGGAATCCAGGAAAAGGACTTCAGGGAATGGGAAAAAAGAGGTGTTGTGTGGGGATATGTGTGTGAGAGAGAGAGAGTTGGGGGATGGGGGATGCACGCACAGGGAAATGAGCTTCTTTCTGTATTTTAATGTGAATGAATAAACAGCACTATAATAAATCTCCAAGGCATTTGATCCCAATAAACCATGTTAATCCTTAGGGCTATTCTGGCAGTGAGAGATAACTGCACAGAAGCCGAAATGTTCTTCACATCAAACTCACATTTCTGTGTTTATGGTGCAGGTCCATTTCCCCGCCTCTTAGAAGAAAATAAATAAATAGAGGGTTTGAAACTCTTCCCCCTCCTGCCCCCGAAAGCAGAGCCTCATCTGCCAGCCGCTTGCTGTGCTAAGAAGAGCTTTTTAATTTGGATTTTATTATTGACGGTGAGGGCTGAGGCAAAATCAAATAACACAAAGGTCTGATTCATCCCCAGTATAATTCCCACTGTTTGGGTGGCATTCCACGAGGCGGAAGCCTGGGGGGGGAGGGGCGAGTCATCGTTGGCACCAGCTGTGCATGTGCGGCTGTGCTCTGTGGGAGGGGGCACTGCCACACCACCCTCCATGCCAGAAAGTGTCTGCTTTGCATGCATTCATCACTATTATTGCCTCGCCTCCTCCTGTCCGCTTCATCATCACGCTGCTTTGCAGGCAAAGGTGCATGGCTAGAAATGCAGAGCCTGTATTTGTTGACACGTTGAAGAGGTGTGACTGCACATCTACCAATGTGATATATGCCATCATGTGCCAGCAATGCCCCTCTGCCATGTACAGTATCCAAACCGGACAGTCTCTACGCAAAAGAATAAATGGACCCAAATCTGATATCAGGAATCATAACATGCAAAAACCAGCTGGAGAACACATCAATCTCCCTGGTCACTCAATAACAGACCTAAAAGTGGCAATTCTTCAACAAGAAAACTTCAAAACCAGACTCCAATGTGAAACTGTAGAACTGGAATTAATTTGCAAACTGGACACCATCAGATTAGGCCTGAATAAAGACTGGGAGTGGTTGGGTCATTACAAAACCTAAACCCAATTTCCCCAATACTAATTTCCCCCTACTGTTACTCGCACCTTCTTGTCAACTGTCTGAAATGGGCCACTCTCATTACCACTTCAAAAGTTGTTTTCCCTCCCTTGGTATCCTGCTGTCAATTGAATTGTCTCATTAGACTAACTCACACTTGGTAAGGCAACTCCCATTTTTTCATGGATTTTCCTGCACGTGACTTTTCCGCTCCATGTATCTTAAGTGGTTTCTAGCCCGCAAAAGCCTATGATATAAACGTGTTAGTCTCTAAGGTGCCACAAGGACTCTTTGCTGTTTTTGCTGATACAGACTAACACGACTGCCCTTCTGAAACCTGTATGTAATTTGTAACCACTCTTAAAGTCTGACTTTGGTGCATATGGACATGATTGCTAGAGCTGACTAGGGCCAGTATGAAATGGGCAGCTGTTGTGCCAGCGTCTTCCAACCACTGCCATTGCTATTCCCACATCTCTGTGCTGGACTCCTCACACAGCTTAATGAATCCTGACCTGTAGTACCCTGGCTAGTCATGTCTACGCAGCCCTTATTCAGGTCTCCTGGTGCACTTTAACCCAAACCTAAAGAAACATCTGCTATGTTAGTCCTGGGGTCTGCGGTTCTACCAATGCAATGTCAGTCCTCACCTGCAGTTACTTTGGAAGCCCATACAGTCTCCCAGTGCATCTCAACTCAGATGTACCATATCATCTGCTGTCCTAGTGCTACGGTGCTTTGTCGCTCAGTTATGGCCTGAAGCATACTCTATTACTCAAGCTTTTGGGATTCTCCTGAACAGATACTAACAAAGTGTGTGGGTTATGCTTTTTTGCACAGATGAATGAATGTCCATTAGGGACTAAGGCAGGGACCCAGTTCAATTTGACTTACCATTTGAGGATTTGTAGTGAGATTTTCACAGCTGGATATTACACTCCAAATATCTTTCACTTTTACATTTTACCCTCTTTTCCCAGAAAATGATAGCTAAGAAGGAATATTCTTTTATCTAATCTACCAACCTTTAGTTTATGAAGTGCATTAGGACCTTTTAGGCTTGCTTTGTCAACATTATAAATGTGAGGCAGATGGATTTAAATTGCAGCAACCAGATGTGTGGCCAGATTTGGAGAATCCCAAAACTTGTATTTGGGGTTTTGGGTAAGCCTATTATAAACATAATAGGTGGCATCCAGCTCTGGAATACCAACCCTGCTTCAGTAGCCTAAATTCAGGGGAGGGTGTGTGGTTTCAGAATCAGGCTTACACTGGCCCCAGCCTGTATAGCGCTCCAATCAGTAGGTCCATTCCTGCTAAGTATTCTGTGAAAGCTCTGTATTGCCAGAATAAAACCCTGATGACTGGCTGGAAGCAGTGTGCTTTAGAAGTGGCCATCAGGAGAGCAACTACTCCTTTGATCTTCCTAATCAGAGGGGAGATGATGCAGGAGCTGATATAAAGAGGGAAGAGAGCCAGAGAGAGGCTGAGGAACTGGTTGCTTAAATAAAACATTTTCCATTAATGTCCTGCATGTCCCCCCCGAACCAACAAATACAAACCTTTTGTCTTGGCCTTGAGATAATTAATCTTTGCTGTTTTGGAGAGTTCTCTATCAGTACTCCAATCTTTAAAGGCATCTAATCCTTCTGCTGATGAGCATGTTCGTCGCTCCATGAACCTTTCACAATCATGGTGCTGCCGGCATTTCATTATAAGCCTAATCCTGTTCCTGCTTAAAGTCAAAGGCAAAGCTCCCACTGGTACAGGGCCAGGTGCTAATGGTTCAGATGTTCCGGATGCATTCAGCCTGTGCACATATAGTACATTCAATAGCCTAGCAGGTGGAGCATGCCTGGAACATACCGGACATTGTAGTGCTGGCTACGTATTTTACTTAAGTTTATTGTACCTGGACCAATCAGCACTATTCAAATGGGGGCGGGGGGGCAGAAACAGTAATAGCAATTACATTTAGTGGTGAGAGAGAAAACCATTCAGTCCACTTGCAGGCCTAACGGCATCAGAAAAATCTGTGTAAGTTGTACAGAGACGATCGCTTTGAGAACAGTGTCTGAGGAGCTCAGAAAGCAATGGAAGAACCCAGACTTCTCCACAGTACCAGTGACAGGAATGCATTTAGTTGGGCAGCAGTTGCAGCCTGGCTTACTCTACCCTCAACACTTACTTTTATTGAGAGTCTTTAAGTGATTGAAACAGCCCTGTGAAATTTCCCTCCATACGTAGTAGTCAAAAAAGGAAACTAGGATTCTCAAAACAATGGTTTAAGGACTCAACGGGATTTGTTTTGGCAGCTCGTGGAACAGTAATGAACAGACCAGCCTGACTGCTGCCAGAACAGCTGCAGCTCTGAGGGGGGGCACTGGAAGGGAGCCAAACAAGGTTCCTCCCGTGCTCCCACTCAGGCATGAGTGGCATGTGACTCTTGGGGTGGCTGGGTATGAGGTAGAAGTGTGTGGGGGTTGGGGGGGGCACACCGGTGCCCGGACTGTGGCCCTGTCCTTGCTTCCCCTCAAGGCCGCCCCTGCCCACTTGGCTGCCTCCCCACAAGGTCCTACCCATGCTCCAGCCCTGGCTTCCTCCCCTGCCCATCTGCCCACTGCTCACACCTCTTCGTCCCCGCCCTGAGATTCCCCCAGCCTGCCACTCGTGCCTCTTCATTCCCTCCCACTGCATTTGCCTCTTTGCCCCCTCCTCCGAGACCACTACCCCCTGCCTGCCATTTGCACTGCTCCGTCCTAAGCAGCAGGTAGTGGTGGTGGGGGTCTTTGGGGAGAAGAGGCAGAGCGAGGGCTGGACTTCCAGGGAAACAGGGGAGGGAAAAGAAGCAGCATGGACGGGGCCACAGGGGAAGAGGACAAGTGGATTGGAGGCCTTGGGGTGGAGTACAGGCAGGGCTACTGCCCAGATGCCCTTTTTGCGGCAGCACTCTGAAGGCGGCAGGCCAGCTTGCCTCCACAGAGAGGTGCGCCACATCCTGTTTGGGGAGGCTCAGTCTCCCTTGATCTCTTATACCCGCTCCCCAGGCACTCAGGCGTCAGCATATGGCCCCAGTGGCCCATCACCTTGGCTGGGGACACCACATGTGGCAGGAGCTCCCCTCACATGGGGTTGTGGGGGAGTGAGAGAGCATGTCAGGCCAGGCTCCCCTAGACTCAGCACATGGCCCTGGTCACCCATTTCTCCCTCCAGCCTTCTCCTGCTATTATCTAGCATGGTAAATCCTGTAGCTCAAAAATGCAGTACAAGCCAATACACAAGGTTCAAAACCCACTGAAGGTACCTGATAGCAGGGGGTTGTTACAGTTGCACATAACAGAATTTATTCTTATCGCTTTCCTATTTAAATAAACCCTTGGACACTCCATACAAAAGTCCACTGTTAAAAGAACATTATTTAGATTATTTAGTTTTTTCCACCAAATGCATCCGATGAAGTGAGCTGTAGCTCACGAAAGCTTATGCTCTAATAAATTTGTTAGTCTCTAAGGTGCCACAAGTACTGCTTTTCTTTTTGCGAATACAGACTAACACGGCTGCTACTCTGAAACCTGTCATTATTTAGATTGTAAAGTCAAGCACTTGAAAGTTAGGGAATATGAAACTTTAGGTCGCATAGTAGTGTTTTGCTCAGGATTGCTGCCTCAATGAGGACTTGTTGGTCATTGCTCAGAGAAAGAATAATGGTTGTTTAGTAAATGAGGCTATACCCCTGTGACAGTCTTTAGCATTATGTTCACCACGTCACAAGATTATGATAAATTTTGAACAACATATGACTTATTACATATCGTTTGAAAGCTTATAATCTGCTGACCATTTTTGTTCTGGTAAAATGTATGTGTCTATACACTGTATGTAAAGTTATACGATTCTACTGTATAACATAGCTGTAACATGCTCCAGAGATAGAAAAGCAGGCATGAACCAGTTTTCAGAGACAAAAAGACACTGGCACCCAAGCTAGGTGTTAATGACTCATCACATGCTTAAACAGCTATTCTCTAGAAGGCAGAAGGTGTGAGCAAGAAATTTACATTTCATCACGAGGCCGATTCAAAGCTCATGTCCACGAGCGACTGTCTGTTGCCATGCCTCAGCAAGGATGGTTCTAGCACAAGAAATTGAATTATAATGAGGGGAGGAAAAACACTTGCCCTCACACTCTCCTCCTTCATCACTGTTCATGACATCAATGACCTGAAAAGAACTGAGGTTGAGAGGGAGTGCTGGCTGGGAAGCTTTGCAGCCAGTACAGCCTGCTGTAAGTTTAGAAATCTTTTTGCTTTTAAGTTCACTTAGCTTGTTAATTTAGGCATTTCGTTTGTGTTTTATCTGTTACTTCTTTTGTAACCAATCCTGACCTTTATGCCTCATTACTTGGGAAACAGGGGAGGGAAGAGGAGCAGCATGGACGGGGCCACAGGGGAAGAGGCCAAGCGGATGGGAGGGCTTGGGGTGGAACACAGGCAGGGCACTTAAAATCTTTCTGTAGTTAATAAATTTGTTTCCCAGTTTTATCGAATGAGTGTCTTTAGTTTAAAGTGTGTGGGAAACTTCATTTGGGATAACAAAGCTGGTGTATAGCATTTGCCGTTGATGAAATGATGGACTTTGTATGAGCTTGAATTTTCAGCAAGGTGCTGGGCAACACAAGACGCACATTTCTGGAGGAAAATCTGGGATTAGAGAATCTGCTGGTGTTCTTCGGCAGTATACTTCACGGGTGGCAAGCTCGTAGTGCTCAATACTGTGGGCACAAGTTACATGCTGCAGGCTACGTGTTAACTGGCCAGGAGTGACTTGTTCATCGTTAAAGTGGTGTAAAAGCCATCCCTGGTTGGAGAACTGAGGAGACACAGCTATTCAGCAGGCCAGATTGTACCCTGGGGAATATCACAACCCCTTACTCTAGTATGCAAGCTTTCATTATTTTAGAGTGTGTGGGAGAGATGTGAACCATGCACATACTATTCTTCCTTCAATTACCTTTAAAATAAGATAGATATTGTTCCTTTCAGAATGAGTTGTCTTCTGTCTCATCTTTTCCCTCGCCTTTTCCTCCCTATCAAAGGCCTGCTGTTACCTCCAGTTTTTATGAGGACTATAAATTACTGATTCAAACCATGACACTGAGAACAGTGCAAAACTTTACTTATAGCAAGGAAATCAATGTGCTATCATGACAGATGCTCTCTGGTGCTTTCGCTTTTCCTGTTTGTGGCGCTTATTCCATGGTGTGATTCAGTGCCATTTTCTGGTCCAGTCTTTTGGGCATTTAATAGCCTGTTTGTGTCATGAAATCCAAATTCCGCTGTCTCAGCATGGAGTTTTCAGGAAGTCCCCAAGCCTATCGCACGATTAATAATTGCTTTTATAGTGCTTTTATCTTTAGTAGTACACTTCACTTTGTTTCATCCAAATTTCCCTCTTGGTGAGAGGGGAACTTTCAGCTCTCCAGCCAGGGCTTTATCCAGGGCAACCACACATAACTCCTGGGTACACTAGTTTTTTTAAAAATGTGATCAGCCAACTCTATCCCGTCCCTGATGGCTGGACCTAACACACCAGGTCATTTGGGAAAGGCATGTGTAGGGTTTTCCCAGAAGGTCCTGGCAGGATTTTGCCTAGCATAGGGCAGGAGGGTCCTCTTACCTGATTGGCCTCAAAGGAGATGTAGGGCTCAAAGAGTAAGTCTTCCAGCTGGAAATTGAAGGAGTAAGACATTGGTGCCAAAAAAAAGCGCTTTATCAAATGAGACTCAGAGGAAACAGGCACAGAGGACACAGACACCCCTTCATCACCAATGAAAGATCTGGTTTGTTAACAAACCGGGAACCCACTTCTCTGGTCATGTCTCTGTCCCAACATCAATTCCATGGAGGCTGCTACTTCCTTACAGCAGCAGTAACTGCCTTGGTCCTTGTGTGTGTAAAGAAGGGGCTCAGAGATCTGCAGAGGACTATCTGAGAGGGCATAACAACCCTGGTTGTCACTGAGAGGTTCCAAGCCTTGCTCCACAAAATGACTGCAGAGCTACTCTTCGGCTGCTTTTTCACTGGTTCAGGCTAGCTTGGCCTAGTAAGTGATACTTTTAAAAAAATCACCTTAAGGAAAGGATTTAGCCCCATGTGAGCTATGTATACTAAAGCCTATTTTGTCTTTGTGTAGTGAAATAAACATCATTCGAGTGTGTTAGCGGAGAAGGCACTCCAAGCTACAGACAATGGCTCTAAGTCTTTATTTGCACTTTTGATTAGCATAAATAAAGAATAACATCCTGAAGTCAGTTTAAACTGGTGTAAAACCTGTGTGCATGAAAGGAGACCCCCCCCCCCCCATGGCCTCTACTGCTGCATAATTTACCATAGCAGAGGCTGAATAATGGAAACACTGTACAAATTGTTGACTAAACAAAAATGACTAAACTATTAAAAATTGTAGACTAGAGCCTTGAGCAACTTCATCTGTATTATATCTGTAAATTCACTGGTCTACATTCTAAACTCTACACAAACCATACAGTTTGCAGTGGCATGGCTATTATACCTGCACACATTAGAGAGCCTTTCTGTTTCTTCATAAAATCTGCTGCTGGTAGAAAGACAATGTAAGTTAGACGTCCAAGGAAAGGCGGAACATGTTGGGACAGAAGACAGTGAGATGACCATCCAGGGTGCTAGAGGAAAGACCAAAAGGATGATTTTTCCACATGCAGGATGGTCTCTCCCTACAGGAGAGACACATTTTTTTGGGTAATGAGAGAATGTTGCATCTCTTGGGGAGCTTATTATGTGAGGAAGAGGGAAACCAGCAAGAGACAGGCACAGATATAGACTCTATTTTAAGCTACCATCAGGCATCTCAGATGGCACTCACGGCAATATTGCACCCCCTACCTTGTCACATGTGTTGCCCACAACCCAGCTAGGGTCCCATGCATTCCTGCTGAGCAGCAGGCAGGCATCAAGATTTCCTCTGCTGTGAATTCCCCTGTGGCACTGGAGCTGTAGGCCACAGCGCTGCCTCTCCTCTTGCTGCTCCTTCCCAATCAGCAATAGAGAAGACAACAGCAACTGAAGGAGGTGGTGACCAGAGGCGCATGAGATGAGCAATTGCTTTGCTGCCTTTTTGGGCCTGTGCCTCCCCAGCTCACCCTCGGTGAGAGGCGAGGCAGAGACTTGCTGAAGTGTGTGGGAAATGTCATATGTGGGTGGAGCCACACAAATCATGCCAGCTACGGCTGTTATAAGGGATGATGGCCCAACCCACTGGTGAGCAGTTCTACAGAGCTGCAGCTCCATGAGGACAGGAAGCGCTGCCCTGGATGAGACAGATTGTGCTCCAGTGTTAACACATCTCAGGGATTTAATGCAACTGGGGTGCTTTTTGCCCCTGCTGGAGCCAGTCTGGGGATGTCAGAGGCAGCAACTTCCTTTGTGTGATTTTTTTTTTTGGAGGGTCGGGGTGGGGGTGGGAACCTTTCTGACTGGCAGTTTTCCACACATCTCCATCACCTGGGGTAGAACAGCTGCTGCAGGAGGCAGGTAGAGCACCCCTCCCCTCTCCTGCTCCCATGGAACTGATAGATGTTTTTGGCTATGGGAAGGGGCAAAAGAGGAAGCAACTCATACCATTTTCATACAAGGTGAAGTGGGAGCCAACAGAGCCCAGCAGCTCAGGGCATCTTTGCTCCCAACCCTCTTGTGAGAAATGGGATGGCTCCTCTCTCTTCCTCCCCCCACCACCGTTGGGTAATGCTGCAACACTAGACCCAGGAAGGGAGGGAGGAGAACTACCATGGAGCTGCCCTTTCACTACACCAAGATGGGGGAGGGTGGAAGAGCCCCTGGAACTGCTCTACCATCCTCCCTTGTCCCCCAGCTTGGGTTGGGGTGAAGAACCTCCACAGCTACAGAAGCAGAGGTGTGCTGGGAAGGCACGGGCATATGTAGGGCAAAGAGGGTTCAGAATGGTTGTGGGGGCTGGACAAGTGGAGTTGATATAAGGGCTGGGGTCACAAAATTAATTCATTTGGAGCAGAATCACAAAATTAATTGCTTAGTGCCTCCATTAACACGGGGTGAAATCCACATGTAGAAGGTCCATCCCCTCCTGATGCATAACTGAATAAGATCCCCATAAGTTGGACCACTGATTTGAATGAGAGTTAAGTCTGAATAAAAAATGAGAAAGGACCATAGGTTCAGACCTTTGTTGAAGTAGAATCTGTCCCCATTGGGCCCTTTGGTTCCAAAACTCTACAGCTTTGGCAGCATCCATTATATACCGGTAAAAGAAAACTAATTACATACTCTCCGCAGGCTTCTTGCCATTAGGGAAGGGATCGTCACATCTCCACAGCGCCATCTGGGCCAGAAATTTAGCAATAGCTTTGAGTTTTTAAGTGCCATGACATATAGCTACTATAACAATTTGATTAAAGGAAAAACCTCAGTGGTTAGCAATAAGGCCTTAAATAGTTAAATAATTATTCATTTAATATTATTATTGATATTTTATAAGCTGAATTTTCCAAATTTCTATCAGCATTTCTCTATCTTCTTATCTTGGATTGGGGCAAATGCTCTCTTCTGGAGAACTGCAGTTGTAGCAATGCTTTGTAGCCTCACTCTGTTCTGGTGATACAAAGGAATGATTCATGAACACAGTTTCTATTTGGATATGTAGAAATGCAGGTTCCTTTGTTGTTGAAAGGTTATGTTCTACTAAGCCATATTTAAAATTTAGTTAATTGCCCATTGGTTAAAGTGCTTTACAATTAAACCAGACTATAACAAGGGGGTGGGGGAAATGTGCCTTACAACAACTTGAAAGGCACCTGTTTATCATGTACTCACATGGGCTCTACATTCTTTGAGTTGCTACATCATCAGATAGTCAAAACAGGTTCTTATTTGACCTAGCTTCCAAAGGTCCTATACCTGTGGACACTTAAAACTAGACTAGACAAAGCATCAGAAAATCTGCTGTAGAGCAAAGGATTAAATAATCTGATAGGTCTTAACCTGCTCTGATTTCTATGCATCAAATCCTGAGGTCCTTGCTCACTAATTACTCACCAAAACTGCCATGGGAGTAAAGGACTGAGTTAAAAGGACATAATGACTCAGGGTTTGGCCCATAACTGTTAATTATTCTTTAAAACAATTTTTGTTCTAGTGGTTTGCCTTTCCTTGCGACTATGAATAATAATTAGGGGCCCGATCCTGTGATGTCCGACTCTCCCACGTATCCCCACTGACTTCAGTTGGACTATTTATTTGACTATGGGCTAGTCAGGTTGGCTGGACTGAGCCCCACAATACCTTCCGCACTATGCTAGTTTTGCTGTTACCATGTTCATCTCACCTACAGAACATTAGCGTGTCTCTTGACTCTTTTGGAAATAAAAGGACAGCAACATCCAAGGCTTTGGGAAGAACATTTTATTGCTAAGCATATCCTTGAACAAAAATGCAAATAAGAAAAGAAAAAGAAAAGAAAGAAAGAAAGAAAGAAAGAAGGGGGAAAAAAGCAGCAACGTCACAATAATTCAAATGAATATCCTTAAGGTTCTGCGCATAAAACAACAGGGGTATGATAGAAGCCCACATACAGAAATGCACATGTTCCCAAAAAACTGTCGAATAGAAACTTACACAAAAAAAAGTAACAGAAAAGAAGGTGGGATTTTTTTTTCTTAAAAAAAAGGAGGGGTAAAAAAAAAAGAAAGAAAGAAAGCAAGAAATCATTTCACAAGACTCCAAGAACAGCAATCTTTTACAGACATTGAGAAATAATCAACTTCAGATAGGTTCGGCCAGTTAAGTTGTCTAAAATCGTGCTTTCATACCTTTTTAAATCTTGTCTTTTTTTCTTTTTTAGTATTTAAAAACAAATCAAAACAAAAAATAAACCACCCAAAAAACAACCTCACACACACACACACACACACACACACTGAAAGAGCTGTTAACTGCAAAAGCCTTATCTCTAAACATTTGAGAAGGCTGCTTTTTATTTTGTTCCCATGTGCGTGTGTGCATTTGATGACACTTTTCTTCAAAGTCAAATATTCATGCGAATTATAAACACCAGCAAGAGTAGATTGCTAAATCTAAACAGCTGATTAGTTTTCATCTGTACACAGAGAAATTGTACATTTCTGATATTCCAGAGTCCTCAATTCATTTTGTGTTTGTTTTTCTTTTTGCCTCTCTCCCCCTCTTTTGCTTTTTTGCACATGACAGTCATGGCCATGAAACCAGTTGGTTATTGTTCTGTACAGTAAGTTACTCCCTTTCACATAATTGGGGAAAAATAAAAACCAAACAACCAAGATTTAATTAATCAACTAAAAACAAACAAAAAAGCCAAGTTTAACCATAAAACATTATATACATCAGGGTAATCTAGAAATTACACTAGCAAAAAAAGTAGTAAAATATGTAAACAAAATCTGAGATTTTTTTTACCCTTTTGACACAGGTAACTGTGACAAAGCTAAAACTCACACTCTCTTCACATTTTTATGGTTTGCTTTTCGTTGATATTATTAAAATGTTTTTCTTCTAAAACAACATTCTCATTCCATGTAAACACCTTGACAGAGTTTCTTTTCCAGTCGTCCCATCGAACATATGGTGATAAATATATCTGTGTGTGTATATATATATATATATCTATATATATATCTATATATATATATATACATACATACATATAATACTATTATTAACTCCTTTAACTATTTTTTGTGTCACAGCAGCTTTATTAATTTCTTTTCTTTTATATAAAAGAGAGTGTAAAGGGAGAATAGGGCAAATGGAAAGACAAGATAGTCAGAAATGTCAAGCTACAAAATTAAAATATTACATATGAAAAAAATCTTCATGTCAAAAAAAACCCTATGAATTTTGCACTTGTTCACAGCATGTGTTTGGCTTGTGTGACGTTTATGGTTCTTGTCAAAGGTTGAAGTCCAATATTGTCTTTCTGACCTCTTTATTCAACCGCTTTATTATTAATTTTTTTTGCATGCATTGCAATCAGTCACAGAACAAGAACCCAAAGAAAAGGCTCCTTTAGTTTAGCATTGTAGATCTATCTCAGAATGGCTCACCACTTTTGTTTTGCTTTCTCTCCCCCCCCCACCATAGTTTAGCTGTACTAATGCATACTCAGTGATCTTGTCAAATAAAGCCAATGGCCCCAATCAAACCAGACTGTTCATGAGTTCAGTTGCAAATACTGGAGCCAAATCTAAGGGGACTAGTTTTCCATGAGAATCATCTTCATCATCACCCATTACACACTTTCACTGTGCTATTAGCAAATAACTTACTGTAGACAACGGATTCTAGAGAACACACAACCAGATATGTAGAGTGAACACCATGGGTAGCTTTTGAGTTCATATATGGCAATAGTCTCTCTTTATTTATTAGGTGGGTTCCTCCCCCTACTCCCCAGATTTCTTCTTGACTCATGTCCTGCTTCATTCTCTTCCCCCCCCTCCCAAAACAGGAAAAAAAAACAAACAAAAACCAACAAGCCCCAAAACCATTTATTCCCCCCCCCCTCAGATCTCAAAAAATTATACGTATGCTGGACACGGTCAGATCAGTTTGTTTGATTTTTTTGTTTGTTTAAAATGTTTATACATTTTTTTTCTTTTTCTTTCTTTCTTTTTTTTTAATAAGTAAACTGAAAAATGATCGATACAGTCAAAGATCACGAACATCATTAAGACTCACTTGGAGATATGAAACAAGTAAGCCGTGAAGCTTCTACCTTTTGCGGAAAGTTCAGCGAAGAGGAGATATGGAGACTTCCAAGTCCACCAGCATGGTAGAGCTGCGTATGCCATCTCCAGAACGCTAAATGTGCTTTATAATACAGTAGGGCAGAGTTTGCTGACTCCAAGCGATGACTGAGACGTTAACAGTCACAGCTGAATTTTTTTCCCAATTTTTTTTCCACAAACTGTAGCTCCCAATCTCGTTAGCTGTAACGGCTCTGATATTTCAGTTAAATCTCATTAAGTATGTATATATTTATATATAAATAAGTATATTTTTACACATAATATTCTTTGTCCTTGTTTTTCTGTTTCTTGTGGCCACTCTTTGTGCTCTGCTGCTTCTCCTTCACAAGCGTGCCATTGCTCTGGGCTGAGTTGCTGATGTAGTTCCGCGTCTCATCCACCTGATAGGACCCCTCGTCCCTGTTCCTGTACTTGTACATGGCGTACAGGAGGATCAGGATGCAGAGGGCGGCAGCAGCCACAATACCGACGACCATCCCAGTTGTGCTGCTCGACTCGCGGACCACCTCTGAGGCCCCAGGAACCCGTCTGATTCCTGGCTCCGTGGGGTTTGCTGTGGGCACATTACGGAACATGGGGGAAGTTATTAGCGGGTTCTTCAGCTTTGTGCTGTCTAGCTCATAGGCAGTGGGCAACGGAAGCAAGACTATGTCAGGCTGGGGTTTGAGCTCACGGTTATTCATTTTGCCAGCGGGCAATTTGGGCACCATCCCAGTCGAGGACGAAGCTGTGGAGTGGATCAGCTCAGGGGACAAAGCCGTGGTAGTAGTCCTACCAGTTTCGGAGACTTTGTTAGGTCTAAAGTCCTTGGATTCCCACTTAGGTGCATGTGCTTTGTAGCCACCTTCGAAGACTGAAGTGGAAAGACTCTTATCTGTTACCAAGGAGAAGGTGGTGTAAAAATCTTCATCATCAGTAGGGGGTAGGTTAGAGTCAAAGGTTTCCCCTGAGCCATACCCAGATATCACCAAGCCATCATCATCACAACCATCGCTGCCTTGGTCCGACAAGCAAGGTAACCCCGCCTCAGAGGTCATGGACAGGGAATCTTTGGTGGTCTCAATAATGGTGAGGAGGGGGCGAAAGGTAGGGGGGAGTGTAATGAAAGGTGCACGAGTAGCAATAGGAGGGATATCTAAAGGGTCTTCTACAAGTAGAGGGATAACTAATTCACCTCCTGGGATTGAAAAGAAAAAACAGAAGATTAGTAAATATTTGTGACACAGTGCATCATGTTCAATTCACTGAGCTCAAAGGTGGTGGAGGACTCGGAAGTTATGAAGAAGTGTCATGGAGGCAGATTCCCTGCCCTTATCCACACTATCAACATACTTTTCCAGGGTTCTAGGAAGCTTTCTGCCCAACCCTACTTTTGAGATAGGTGAACTGGCCATTCCAATTCCTCTCTCTTTTAATCTCTGCTATTTACGTTCAAGTGAGAGAATTTGAAATCCTAGGGACCAAAGGGTTTGGGGTCCTGAAGATACTCTCAAGGGACTGCAGAATTCAAACTTGGCATGGTTCCATTTTCTTATGTCTTTTAGTAATGGGGAAAAGAATACTTAATTGTGGAATTACTCCAAACCTCCATACAGTACTGGTCTCTTGGGTTGGATTTTGCTGCTGAAGCATGCTGATTTTACCAGTTTTTCCTCTGATCTTCCTTGTCACTGGTATTTCTTCTCTGCCATTTGAGTTCCACAACAACTTCCAAACAATTCCCAGTTCAACCTTTTCTTCTTGTTTGTCCGTCCTGTTTTTTAAATTGTGTGAGTGAATGAAGTGTGCCTGAAAGGAAGGGATGGACTGTTGTGGTTGGAACTAGATGTAGTGCAAGAAGGCACAGAGAGCTCCTCAATGCATGGTTGTCTTTTTGATCTTCAATACCTTCTGCTACTCTAGCCCTTTCCCTCTCCCTGCCCCTTCTCAGTTCTGCTAACACACCCTGCTATTGATCTGCAATACTCCTTGTTGTTTCAGTGCTGTGCTTTAAGGGACACTGACAATCCTCGTTGATTGTGCCAAACTGGGTTGTGGTTTAATTAAATGGATAAATAAAAAGTAGGATGACTTAAATCAGGATTTGAGTCCAGGTCACGAAAGTGAGGAGTAATCTCCATCCTGCACTTTCTGGTATTTCTTTCTATGCTGCTGGTTGTGATGAATGTTACTTTTTCTCTGTTGTGGCAGACAGCTTTCTGTGAAGCAGATACTAAATGAGAAAGTCTCATAATCTGCTGTCTGGGAGTGCTTGTGCTGTGAACAACCAGCAACCATTCCTCACTTTTGCCATACCCAACCTCATTATCTCTGCAAATGAGAAACCCAAGGTCATTTCAGAACCTGGGTATCTCAGCACCACTGTGGTGCTTGCAAGCAATGAGGCCTCCTAAGATTTTTTGTTTTATCAGGGTAGAGGCTTGAGTCACACTTTCACTGTAATGTGACTCTATTTTCAGGCTCAGGAGGCTATCAGTCCACTTGTCTTTTATGTGGGTAAGGAAGCACAGTGGATTACTCTCATGTATGGTCAAGTCACACAGTCTTGTGCTTAAGTTTAGCGTTCTATCTTTTTTTTAAACTGAGTCATGTTGCCTTTGCATGTAAATTTTGCTTTTAGTTATAATTTTGTTAGGTATTTAAGCTAGTTGGGCTGTATCCTGAGATCCTAAGGTAAACCATCTTTTGAGTAATCATTTACATCAGTGTAAAGTGAGTGCCTACTTGTGTAAAATGTTACCACTAGTGTGAGTGGAGAATTCTGAGGATTTTACTCACACTTTGCACAAGTATATATGGCTACAGAAAGTGCAAGGCAATAGAGAATCAGACTGAGTAAAAAACTCTGGCTTTGACTTAATTCATTAGTGTTAATTAATTGTCTTTCACCCAAGTAACTGTTGAATGGCATTAGGGTCAAAAATTCTGCTATCTGCACTGTGATGCTCTATTGTATTTTCTGCATTTGTTTCACACCGAATTTCCATTGGCAGTTCCACTGCTAGGAGCTCTACAAAACATATGTCACCATATGCTACTGATCAGAGAATATGATTTCATCCTAAATCTTATTTGATGGGTGCTTGCAGGTTTACCATCAATTCAATCCAAATTTACTTGGGCAGCAATCATTTTTAACCACCAATTGGAGTGTACAAATGTAGTCTCAGGGCCTTTAAAATGTACCACCTTCAGTATTTCAAATCGGATAGCAACAGTGGCATATGGTTATTCGTATCCTTCAGTAGAGGTAAAATGCTGGTACCACTGAAGTCAATGGAAACCTTAATGTTTACTTAAGTGGCACTAGAAATTAGCCCCAAATAAGAATCCATTATTTTACTTAGCCTCTTAATATACTCGTGGAGCAAAGCTCGTTCTAATGTATGAGATGAAAATGGCAATTTGGAGATGTCATTTCATTTTCTTAGCTTCCAGGTAATGTTCCTGCCACCTCTGTTACTGAACAAAGAAGGGAAAAATTGAATATTATGTGTCTAAAATAATCCCACAGGATTTCTTCAAATTGTATCTGTTCAGTACAAACATGGGAAAGGCAAATAGCATCATTACTCTGCAGTTTGCCAAATGACTACATTGCATTTTGTGAACCTGTGATTCCGGTCTGTTCCTTGTGAAATAATAACAGGCACTAGTCCTGTTCCTGTTTATGCTACTGTTTCAGAAGCTTGTTTTCTGCCCATTGTTAGCGTGGGGCATGGATAATCCATGTTATCACATGGTCTCAAAACAAACTTGAACGAGGGCCTTCAGGAAAAGATCATCTATCAGAATAAGTTCCATGGACTAGATAAGACTGAATAAAATAATGGAATTTTCAGCCAAATATGAATTGAGCTGTCTGCTGAGTGAGGAATTGAAGTCTCTGAAAGTCATCTGAGGTCTGTTGAGTGGCTGATAGTGATTTTGAGATTAATTCATCCACCATTATACAATAGCATTCATCTGCAATTTTAGTGCACCATCTGTGACATACAACTGGAGTCTGAAGTTTGGCAGTTTTTTCTAAAGCTTCTGAAATGCCTTTGTTATTAAAAGCTACTATGTTTACAAATGGCTTCTGTTGATCTGCCACCCAATGGGGCAATATTTTGGGCAGCTTTCCTCCCACAAGGAAATACTTTAGTCCATTTTACAATCAACTCTTTGGACTTGACCTCAAGGAGATGGAAATATTTAGTTTTTAAAACCAGAAGACAAAGCTTTCATTAGCAGAACAACCACTTGCATTAAAAAAGCAATTCATTTTTCTAGGATTTATTTTTTACTTGCAGTTAATGATCAAATATGTCATTATAAAATGGTTGTCTTTTTCATGAAACATCAAGAAGAGTCTAACAGAGCTATTAGGATTAATGGGGTTCCACATATGTAACTGAATTGTCTCTTTGTGTACAAAAGTAGGTCAGAAAGAAGATAGTGAGCCAAATTCAGAGGTGAGTCTGAGTCTTAGCATGTATCTGAGAGGTAGTATAACTTATGTGCTTGCACAGCTGAGACAACTTAGGCTTTCTTGGAATCACTTAATCTCACCTCTGAATTTGGCCCATTGTGTCTGGTGAGTCATATCATGGGAGCAAGCTACACCCAAAAAATAAAGATACAGTTAAGGGTCCTTCTCCTGGGATTCATGGTTTTTAGAGGAATCATCTCCCTACCAAAGAATACATTGGTCAAAGATGCTAAGATATTGTGGTTCTTGGAATTCATGGTTTGGTTTGGTTTTTGGATTGGTGGGTGGAATGTTCTTTCATTCGCACTAAAATCAGCTAGTGTCTCATACAGGATATCCCAACAATAACGCAGTGAGGAAGGAGTATTTAGGTTTGTTACTTGATGGTATGCACATGTTGCTGCTTCCTGTGAATGTATAATTTCACATTCAACCTAGAAATCTCTGCCTACATCTAAGAGTTGAAACATTCTCACACAGTGGCTCTGTGGTGCAGACCCCGAAGGTTCAGGCCTTTCCCCATACAATTAGTGCCCATTTTATTGTCCAAAGTATGTATAGCACCAAAAGAGATGCAAGAGGCACAGATTTCAAATAACTGTAGGGGGATGCAATCATCTGACTCCCATTAAATAAATGGTCAGGATTAAAGTCTGTTAATTACTTGTTTGAAAAATAATCTGATGTTTCAAAGGGCTACATTAGTGCTAAATATTTGGGGGCCAATTCTTGAAGTCCTTCATGATTTGGTCAATTGTTACTGAATTGTGCAGCTAACGCTTAGAAAATGTACAGGGAAATTCCAGCTTAAAAGGTATCCACCACTCTCTTTTTGATTGAGATTCAACTGCAGAGACATGGGATGTTGGGTTCTGGCTGCTATTGCTTTGTTTGGAAAGCAAGCATCAGTTAGTGGTGCTGGCGGATGAACTGTGGATTCAGAACCTATTTATAGAATTCAAAGCATCCCAAGAAGACACCAGAGCCCTTTTTGTTTGCAGTCCTGCCCATTCCCCTCGTCCCCTCTCCCCAGCGGATGGGTGCTCCCTGAAGAAAGCTGTGAAATTGAAATGGCTTGTGTTGACAGCACAGTGCTGAAAGATGAAATAAAATGAATAGATAAAATGGCTTCCTCTGCTTTGGTAGGGAAGCAAAATAAGTGCCAAGTGCCAATAGCAGTGTCAAGAGGATTGAGGTCTGCGTAGTGTGAAACCCCAACCCAACAAAACACTAATATCCAAGTTCTTCCTTTGGAGTTCTCTTTCTTGGGACAAGAACAGTGTGTATTCCTTAAAGTTAGCATTTTAAATCTGGATCTTATACTTTTTTGAGAGGGTTGTGCTTTCCTTTAAACTAGTAAGACCACTGGGGATATAAAAGGTCTACGTTAGCCTTGAAGGCTGCCCTGCTTTTTCCTTTATGAGTGCTTTATAGATATATAATTCATACCTCTGGGGCTGATCTACAGTAAGGGCTCTCTGTCACTGGAAAAGATGGAGTGTAAAAAATTTAATAGAAGCCTTCTGAACTGTGAGGATGTTGTGGGTCAATCATGAATGTAGAGGGCACCAAGCAAAAAAAAAAAGTTAGCAGCCTCCAATTCTCATCTTTCTGGCCAAGACTGTTTCACTGGAGTCTCAAGCATCAAAGAGAGGCAGCACAAAAAGCACACATAAACAGAAACATGAAAGGTTCAACTTCTAACTCTCACGATGAATATAAAGGGACACAACACTGTCTCTTCCAGATGTGGCTGCAAATCTTTAAGGTGCCAGCCGAAAAGCCCAATACAGCACATTCACATCCTCAGGTATTGAAATTCCACATCTAAAGTATCTCATTTATATTTTATTGTTGCACTGAAACTCAAATCCATTTTCAGACTGAAACATCCTGCTATGGAAAATAATCCCTTCCCTACCCCCCTGCCCCATATAGGCAAGTTGGGTGCCAAGAAATTCTAATTAAGTCACTGAGTTTTTCAACACTTCTTGAGGTTTGGTCTCCTGTGAGTTCTTTGAGGGTGATGAGGGAAAATATTCAGACCACAGTTCTTGAGTCACAGGAAATCTGATGCTAATATGAAATGAGCATTTTTAATATTCTCTCACCTCTTTCCAACCTCATTTAATTGAAACTGACTGTCAGTAACACAAGGGCAGGCATCACTTCCCCAATGGGAGTGCCTCAGCCTTCTGCCTCAAATATCCTGACTCCCCCCTTCCTTCCAAAGCACCAATTGTTTCCAAAGTGACTAGACAAAACCCTAGTTTTGGGGCCAGATTTGGTTTAACTGAATTGCTTTGAAACATGTGAGATTCCCCCCACAAGAGTCTATCTACAGGAATCTCTAACAAAATCCACTTTCCTAATGGCAAACCGCAAAAGCTAAATTAAGAGCTCAATCTTGATCACAGTGAGGTCAATGTCAAAACTCCCACTGGTTTCCAAGTTGGTTCCTAAGGTTTATTTCTACTTAGACAGACACTGGCAGTTACACCAAGGCCTGAGTTTTGATCACTAGGGATAAGAGATCTACTCTGGAGGAAAGAAGAACTGACTTCATCTTTCCTGGGGGTGTAAGAATTGGATGCGATGGTTCTCAATTTAGTTTCAAGTTTAATGTTTGGAGAGAATTTTGTGTCTGTAAATTGTTGGTCACCTCAGCAAATACCAGTTTCAACGTGGCCTGGAGTTGGGAAATACCCCAGAAAAATTAATGTATTGGTTTTTACGATGTAATCGCGTCCAGGAGGCAGTGGCAATCTCAGGAGAGAGCTGCTTCTCATTATGTTTCCAGCCTAAGTGTTAGATAGAAAATGTTTATCTAAGCAGTCAGACTTTGAACTGCTTCTCTGAACCAAACAGAAGCTTAATCAAACTCTTCTGAGTTTCTCCCATCACTGTTTTAAATCCACTTGATTCACCAACAATAATGACAACTTGCTAATCAACATAATTACCAGTTCCATTTACAGCATCAGTTCTTCCGGGAAGCTGTCAGTAGAACCTGAGTTATCGGCTATATATTGAGAGCATACTACCATGCTGGCCCTTTAAAAATCCACCTGTCCTAAAGGAAGGACATCTTTTTTTGTTTTTACCAGGAACTCAGTGTTATCCAGTGGAATTCATGCTGCAGAGAAGGAAGTCCCCAAGAGACAGGGAGAATTTTAAAAGTCCAGGACATTCAAATGTTGGGAGAAGAGGAGAACAAGCAAATTCTACAATTGCTGGAAGAGTTAGCAGTCATGATCCTAGGGCCATTTTGGTTGATGGGTTTGCACTGTAACAGTACACTTGAGAGTATCTTTTTGACTGTGGCAGAAGCAAGAAGACTGACAATCAAGGAAATTAGCAGGAAGCATATGCTTCTGTAGGAAAAGAGGGAACTGGAGATCAGAGCAACTGGGGACTCTATTGCCAAATGGGGACCAGTGTCTTAAAGAAACTTCCCTTGTTTTCTCCCAGATATAATCTACGCACCAGGCTACAGCAAGTTTACATATGAGTGAAAACTCTTGGCATTACCACTGATTCTTTCTGTGGGAGGCAAAGGGCATAGGGGCGAAAATTGACAGAGAGTGGGAGTGAATTACTCTGGGCTCCTTCACCCCCTCCTATGAAGAGTAGTACAATCATGTAAAAGGCAATATAGAGAGAGCATGTAACATAACAGCAAATACCAAAACAAACATATCCAAAAATTAAATAAAGGAATTTAAGTTTTTTTTTTCTCAAAACCAAACCATACACTAGAAAATAAAAATTCCACAACAAAGTTAAGTTCATCAAAAGAAAAGAAAACAACAACAACAGGTCATTCGCTTTACCAGAAAAAGAAAGATAAAACCCAAGAAAACAAAAACAAAAAAAGAATATAGGAAATCAAAAATGTTGTTTCTTTTTTAAAAAAAGTACTCAAAAATAGATAAAATTAGTCAGAAGAAAGCATACCACATTGATTTCATGTAGTCAACTTACATCAACAAATTGCCCGCATGTTTTTTGGCATGAAAGAAAAATTTACAAAAGAAAGTTGTGTAAGAATGCTCTTGGACATGTAGAATTGCCACATTCTTGTAACTTGCTTTTTTTGTTTTGTTGTCGTTCTTAAAAACTTTTGTTTAGCAAAATGTTTATTATTTCTTTTTTAAATATAATTATTTTACAACAAAGGGTGATAGAGGGAGGCAACAACACATACATCCACACCACATAACATGAAAAGAAAAAAATCTTGCACCTTAACAAATTTGAGTTTATTTCTCTGTTGTTTTGGGTTATAAATTATGTGTTTGTTTGCTTTGTGTAAAATGTTTCACATATTACAATTGAAAAAAAATGTACGCTTTAGAATTTGCTTTGATTATTTATGTATCTACAGATCTAATACTTTTTGAGAATCAAGGTTTTTTTTTCTTTTGATCAATTCAATGTATATTTTTAAAAACATTTTCTTTTCTTTTTTCCTAGAATTTTTGTGTGTGTGTTTTAAGGAATGGATGACGGCACATAAAATTTTAACAATGCTAAAGAAAGGGTTGGGGAGGGGACTTATGGGAAGAAAAAAGATGCCTAGGGTGGATGGATTGGGAATGTAAAATCTATGAGTGTACTAAACAGGAGATGAAGATGATGGGAGTGAATGTGTAAGTCAGTTGCCATGTCCATGTAAGGGCGGTACGGAGTGATCTAGCAGCATTAGAGCTTCTGGCTGTAAGGAAGGGATGGGCAATATACAAAAACAAATGAGCATATTCATGCCCATCAACAAAAAGAAAGAACAGAACTCTAACATTGACAATCTCACAAACCCTAAGCTGCAACTTCTTCAACATGCAAGTTACAAAAAAAATTAATAATAATTAGTATTATTATTCATTAAAGAGTCTCAAATTATAAAAACAGTTAAAGCTTTTTTCCTTCTAAAAATAGCAGTAAAAATACATAAACTAATAATAATAATAATAATAATAACAATAATAGATATTAAAAACAAAAAAATTAGTTTTATGCACTGGAATTAGAACAACTTCAACTGCAGCTATGCACAGCCTCATGTTCACCAAGAAGTTGACATCAATGTTCTAAGGAATTGGAGACATTAGTTGCTTCAGTGAATGAAGACATTTATTTTAAATGCCAGGGGTGCTTTGGTATTCCCTCCCCCTGAATTGGGTATTTTTAAATTCAGATTCTTTAGAACTGTAGTCTGGAAAGTATGGATGTAGGATTCTGCAGGTGAAGTAGTTCCTTGTTTAAAGAGGGAAGTAAGGGGGGAAATTGCAGAAAACAATTCATAACTTTTGTTTTTTGTTGTCATTAGATTGGAACAACCCAAATCTAAGATAGAAATCCAACCATTGAAAGAAATACATCAAAATATAGATATATAGAGATACACTAAAAAAACAAAAAACAAAACCAAAAGCACTTTATTCCCCAGCAAGAAGGGAGAAAAGACCAACCGTGGTTTTTTAAATTTTATTTTTAAAGAAAAAAATATTCCACACACTTTCAAAGATGAACAAACCAGATGCACACATTGAAAAGGAACAGACAAAGCAGTCTAGGGACACTTTCATCATTTGGATATTTTTTGCTTATGGATTGCATTCCCTCCATTTTAAATTTTCCTTTAATTTTTGGCCAAAAAACTCCCCACGCACCAATGTACTGCTTTTTTTTCCATTACTTTTTTTAAAATAAACACAGGGGAAAAAAGGACGTGCAGTCTGGATGTACGTCATAAATAGACATAGGAAAAGAAAGAAGAAATTGGCTGAGATTGACAAATGGGTTATATAATAGCTTCATTTTACTGTAGGATGTTAATAATAATAATAATAAAAATAATGCATGCTTAAAGTAAGTTGCATTTAGGGAAAGTAGAAAAACAGAACAGCAAGCTAGGACTTGGGAGGGAGGGGAAAGGAAGTTAGCAAAGAAGACAACTCAAGGAACAAGGTGTATATCATTCCATGTCTGTCCAGTAAGGGCAAAGTACATTCCAAAGGATTCTGTGCAGGTTATGGGAAGAGATTAGAAGGGCTATGGTGTGGGGGGATGGAGGGAAATTGCAAGAGGTGCTAGGAAATACATTCCACACTCATTATAACACTGCCTGTAGGGATCGAACACACAAAACTACAGTCTTTTCTCAAGGCCCAGTTCTCCAGCCCAGACTCATGATGGGCAGCATTTGTGCAACTAATCTTTTTGGGATTGTTCATGTGAGTAAGTACTAATCATCTTGAGTAAGGGCTGCAGAATTCATTTCCTCAAACACTTTCTACTTAAAATAATGATTACTGCCATGCAGCCTGAACAAGCAAATGCTAACAGTAATGCTGATTAACCTGTTCTTCAAAACAGTCAGCAATTATTCACACAGAGTCAAAGGGCCTACTTCCAAGTGGGGATTCACAATCTGGCCCAATGGAGATACTCATTGCAGTAAGCAGTAGTCTGGTAGTAAGTGATTGTAGGACTGGATCTGTGATTAGTCTTACTGAAGATAGTGGACAATTCACGGTAGTAAACAATACAACTGGTAGTAAGTATTTGAACCTTCAGGCCATAAAGCCTTATATAGGCAAAACTCTCATTGAAATTAACGGGTAAGGACTGCAGGATTGGACCCTTTGTATTTTATAAAGCGGTTTTACTGGTAACAAAATGTATTAATAATCAGTCCTATTGGTCTTTATTAGACCTGGAAGCTGAGGAACAGTGGTAGTCTTATATACAAAGTATGATACAGACAGCATCCAGATGAGGGCTATGTTAACAGGAGGGACAATAGTATTTTCAGAGCCACTCAGAGAACAAAGCTAATTTTGTGAACATGAGACAAAAATAAATAATATGTAGAGAGACACTGAATCCTCCAACTTTATATGTGCTATTGAAAAAGTGTCCCAAGCTGGTAAAGATCAGAGGATGGGAGTTGCATGAGAAAAGCCCGACTTCCACTGAAGGGCGAAAGGCATGAGATTACCCTGGCCACTACCATGTTCAGGAATGCCCTGTGCCTCTACTGGAAGACTGCGCTGGAACTATATACTGGGGACTGTGTTAAGAAGGGGGAGAGGTTCAACCAAGGACTGGGAAACCTGTCTAGGTGAACCTCAGGGACAATGCATATAGGCACACATGGCTCCTGGAGCTGAACCCATTTGACTGATCCAGGTGGAATGATTTTTTGGGTTCATTTGTGAATGAGAAAGGGTTGGTTGGAAACAAAGAACAGTGGCAGAAGTGAGGCCACTGCAAGCCCCAGTGGGGTTATTTTTTGGGGGCAAACTTTCAAAACTATTGTCCCTGGGCACCATTCCCTACCAGGATTCTTAGCCTCTGGTTTAACAGGGTTAATCAGTATACAGGAAATTTCACAATGAGGCATTTAAGCTTTGAAGTTTAATCATTCCTTATTGTGACTTGCAGCTGGATTCTAAGAGTAGTGAAATACCTATATTCAATACACTGGAACACTGGAATTCAGTGGGTTGGATTTTTCTCTGAGAGCATTTCCCATCCATAGGCAAAAAATTAGCTTGAATTTGTCAACACTTAAGACACTACAGTGGTGCAGCTGTGCCGCTGTAGCACTTCAGTGCAGACACTACCTACACCAATGGGAGGGATTCTACTGTCGGCAGTACCCCAAGAGGCAGAAGCTAGATCGACAGAAGGAATTGTTCCGTCATCTAGCGCTGTCTACATGGCAACTATGGCACTCGGGGGCGTGGATTTTTCATACCCCCGAGAGCCATAGCTATACCAATGTTAATTCCTAGAGTAGATCAGGCCTCAGGGATTTTTTTTTAATTGGCATACAGCAGCACTATCTGAGGTAATCAAGCCCAAATGCAGTGGGCTGAGTAGAGGGGTTTACCACAGCTCCAAAGCCCATAACAACCCAGATTTACATATTCTAGAACAAACTGATGCATGCCCCACACTTCATAACTGGTTTACTAATTTTTGTAACCCATCCCTATACATATCACGAACAGTCCACGAGCTACAAAATATGCTAGTAAGCAAAGCTGCAAACTCACCACACATTACTCTTCTTACTGTTTCTTTATCTACTAACAGGTTTCAGAGTAGCAGCCGTGTTAGTCTGTATTCGCAAAAAGAAAAGGAGTACCCGTGGCACCTTAGAGACTGACAAATTTATTAGAGCATAAGCTTTCGTGAGCTACAGCTCACTTCATCGGATACTAACTACCTGTTATTTACAAGGCCACTACATGTTATTTACAAGGCCACTTGTGAGTTCATGCTTTGCCCATTGGTAACCTCTGTTTCCTTACTTCTGTTTCCTTTTATTATTAATGCAAGGCCTGCACGTTGTTTTCTTTTGGACACCAAATAGACTCTAATGTGTGGGGAGCCCAATTTCCAAACTTGAAGCTTGACATTGGGCACCTCAGTCAGTACTTAGAACCCTGATTTAAGTGTCTAACTCAAGGGCTAGGGATATGAAAAAGATGTTTAGTGGCCAGATGATCAAAAGAGCTCAGCACCCACAATTATAGCCAGATTCCCCCCTGCCCCGCGTTCACTTCCATTTAGAGACCTAAATAAACGGCCAGAAGGTGAAAAGAAAATCTGGACATAAGAATCACAGTAAGAGATGCTGAGTGCTGAGCAGTTTTGAAAACCTGTTCCATATTCAGGTGCCGAAATGGGTGCTGTGCACATTAGAAAATCTGCCTCTCAGCTCTTTTAAAAAAATCCAGCCCTAACCGCCTAAATACAGATTTAAGTACCTAATATAGGTCCCCCAGTTTACAAACTGGGTTGAAAATATTTCCACATATATCTGTAAACTAAATATTTTGCTGCGCTTATGATTTTTTTTAGTGCAGAGGCTACCATCCTGCAACTGTCCCTCTGAAATACAAAAAAGGATTGTAAAAAGGAAAATAAATAATACATATTTTGCAGCACGCTGTCACTTTTATTTTCAGCTATTTAAGCAAGGTTGAAGGGCTGGGACTAAAGGGATCAGAATCTTAAGGGCTAAACACTACTGGTTGAAGAACAGAAAATTTAAGTTTATAACAGTTGGCCAAAATTTTCTTAATTTTGATTTTTTTAAATGACATACTCAAAATTCCAACTTTTTTTTAAAAAGGATGAATTTTTTGCAAACACTTTCCTCCTTTTTGGAGCAGCTCTGGTTATATCAATTATACTAGCTATTTTCAGGAGTTTTCTAGTTTTGCATTTCTTTTAATTACATTTTAAAAAGTTGTAGGTAAGTGTAATGTTCATATTAGTGTGAGATCAACAGAGCTGGATTGAACTAGGTATACTGTACAGGACCTGCCTTCAAATGTCTCCAAGATAGCATGGCCAATACACCTCTCCCCTGTTCGGTAGTATTCCTATGTGGTACTCCCCGTCAGCTCTGTCATAAAGCCATAATCCTGACATACAACAATCGATGCTATTTCAGTCCTGGATAATGCACAATCTCTTCTAGACCTGTAGTGTTCTCAGTTATTTCAGTCCTTGAGTTGCACCAAACTGCCAATTTACCTCATCCCCAACATGATACCCCATGCTATTTCAATCCTTCGCTCTCCCATGCAGCTCTGCTCATGATAGGGTTACCATATGTCTGTTTTTTCCCCAGACATGTCCGGCTTTTTGGTTCTTAAATCACCATCCAGGAGGAATTCTTAAATATCTAAAAACATCTGGGATTTTGCCATTATAATTTTTCCCCAAAGAACAGTTGATCATTCAAGAAAGAGAGTGAATGTTGATCTTTCAAGAAAGTGCCCACTTTTCCCCCCTAGCTCCCAGCGCTTGCACCGCAAAACAGCTGTTTCACGCAGTGGGGAGGGAGGGGGGAGGAGGGAGAACACGGAGTGCTCAGGGGAGGAGGCAGGGCTGGGGCTGGGATTTGGGGAAGGGGTCCAATGGGGCAGGGAGGGGGGCAGATTTGGGGCAGGGACTTTGGGGAAGGGGTAGAGTTGGGGCCGGGGTGGGGGGAGCAAATACCCCTCCCCCATGGAGTGTCCTCTTTCTTGAATGCTCAAATATAGTAACCCTACTCATGTATCTCAGCACTAACCAGTACCATCCCCTGCTATTCCAGCCCAAACCTAGGGTGACCAGACAGCAAGCGTGAAAAATTCAGATAGTGGGTAGGAGTTAATAGGTGTCTATATAAGACAAAGCCCTGAATTTCAGGACTGTCTCTATAAAATCAGGACATATGGTCACCCTATCTAGGCCTCCAATTCTCAATGTTGATGCACTTCTGACCTGCAATACTCCGAGCTCAGTCCTGGTCCTCTCCTTAGTAGAGATTTCCACTTCTGTCACTTTTTTCTTTCTGATTTTCACATGCAGTAATAGTAGGGAAAGGATGAGTCCTGTATATTCAATTTCCTGTTCTATTGTAACCTAATTAGAATGAGAACCAAGATCTTTAGTGTTAAAAGGAAAAGCACATTTCCCTATTGCACAACCCAGGCCCCGTAACTGGTTTTTTTTGCATACTTATATAATCCTACTTTAGTTATCAGACAATGCTTTTTAGGCTCATTTAGAGGCATGTTTCCATACTGAGGCAGGACTGAGATGATAGTGACAAAAGCTCTTAAGCTGCTGGTTCTGTTGAACAATCAGTTAAAAGAGACAAATGGAGAGATTCCATTGAACTGAGTGATGCACATAGCCCTGTAAGTAGGTTAACTATAAAACGGAGAAAAATACACCCTTATCTATGCATCTGTTTTCAGCTTCAAGTGATGTCTGCAGCAATTTTTCTCCAGTTAGTGCTTATGCGGCAAGAATCCACATTAACGAGAAGCAAGAAAAATATGTTAGGGGCTTATGTGGTGTGCAAAAGGGGGTGCCTTCTCCCTCCATTTATGCCCTAGCCTGGCGGAAACACAGAGATAACACACAGACAGCGACTCTGCCTAAAGATGGCCAGTGCACAGGCTAGCAGAGCCAACTCCTTCTTGTGTTCCCCAGACCCCCCAAGAGGAACTGTGGAGGAGTCGGCTAGAATTCTTCCTGGGGGGTCCAGCTGCAGCTTGGCCCCTCTGAACTCCTCCAGTGTGGCCTGAGGCGAAAAAGCTAGCCTCTGTCCCTATATGACTGAAGGGAAAAAGAACGAAACAGAGCAATGATGGTTCCAGAGTGGTGAAGTCCCTGTGGAGCAATTAGGATTAGGGAGATTCTGGTAGGGATCAAGGAAAATTGGCATCACTATAGAGTACTTCCTGCAGGCAGGAGCTGACAGGAAAAATTCCTCTTTCCAGTGTAGTTTTAACTCTTTCCACACAGCCAGCCCAATGACTCCTGAGGAAGAATTATACTTTAATGGCTAGCGTGTAGGTGGGGTGAAAGTAATTTAATGGACTTACCGTTACAGGGTGGCCGGGGTGCTGGGCAAGGTGTGGGGAAGGGGGGCAGTCTCCCCTTTAATCAATTCCACCTTTTGATGTTCATATTGATCCCCATCTTCTCCAATTTAACTAATAATTCCCCATGTGGCACGGTATCAAATGCCTTACTGAAATCTAGGTAAATTAGATCCACTGCATTTCCTT
This sequence comes from Dermochelys coriacea, assembly GCF_009764565.3. NCBI lineage: Eukaryota > Metazoa > Chordata > Testudines > Dermochelyidae > Dermochelys > Dermochelys coriacea. The sequence continues at coordinate 89,840,459 of NC_050073.1, read as the reverse complement.
TATCTAAAAAATCTGTTACTTTTTCAAAAAAGGAGATTAGGTTGGTTTGGCACGATCTACCTTTTGTAAAACCATGTTGTATTTTGTCCCATTTACCATTGACTTCAATGTCCTTAATTAATTTCTCCTTCAAAATTTTTTCCAGGACCTTGCATACTACAGATGTCAAACTAACTGGCCTGTAAAAAGAAAAGGAGTACTTGTGGCACCTTAGAGACTAACAGTGGGGGGTGAGGTGGGAGGGAGAAATACTATGGGGAAATAGTTTTACTTTGTGTAATGACTCATCCATTCCCAGTCTCTATTCAAGCCTAAATTAATTGTATCCAGTTTGCAAATTAATTCCAATTCAGCAGTCTCTCGTTGGAGTCTGTTTTTGAAGCTTTTTTGTTGAAGTATAGCCACTCTTAGGTCTGTGATCGAGTGACCAGAGAGATTGAAGTGTTCTCCAACTGGTTTTTGAACGTTATAATTCTTGACGTCTGATTTGTGTCCATTCATTCTTTTACGTAGAGACTGTCCAGTTTGGCCAATGTACATGGCAGAGGGGCATTGCTGGCACATGATGGCATATCCCATAACCTCAGCCGTGCAGAACACAGTGCCATCCACAGCCTCAGAAACAACTCTGACATCATAATCAAAAAGGCTGACAAAGGAGGTGCTGTCGTCATCATGAATAGGTCGGAGTATGAACAAGAGGCTACTAGGCAGCTCTCCAACACCACTTTCTACAAGCCATTAGTCTCTGATCCCACTGAGAGTTACCAAAAGAAACTACAGCATTTGCTCAAGAAACTCCCTGAAAAAGCACAAGAACAAATCCGCACAGACACACCCCTGGAGCCCCGACCTGGGGTATTCTATCTGCTACCCAAGATCCATAAACCTGGAAATCCTGGACGCCCCATCATCTCAGGCATTGGCACCCTGACATCAGGATTGTCTGGCTATGTAGACTCCCTCCTCAGGCCCTTCGTTACCAGCACTCCCAGCTATCTTCGAGATACCACTGACTTCCTGAGGAAACTACAGTCCATTGGTGATCTTCCTAAAAACACCATCCTAGCCACTATGGATGTAGAAGCCCTCTACACCAACATTCCACACAAAGATGGACTACAAGCCGTCAGGAACAGTATCCCCGATACTGTCACGGCTAACCTGGTGGCTGAACTTTGTGACTTTGTCCTGACCCATAACTATTTCACATTTGGTGACAATGTATACCTTCAAATCAGCGGCACTGCGATGGGTACCCGCATGGCCCCACAGTATGCCAACATTTTTATGGCTGACTTAGAACAACGCTTCCTCAGCTCTCGTCCCCTAATGCCCCTACTCTACTTGCGCTACATTGATGACATCTTCATCATCTGGACCCATGGAAAAGAAGCTCTTGAGGAATTCCACCATGATTTCAACAATTTCCATCCCACCATCAACGTCAGCCTGGACCAGTCCACACAAGAGACCCACTTCCTGGACACTACGGTGCTAATAAGCGATGGTCACATAAACACCACCCTATATCGGAAACCTACTGACCGCTATTCCTACCTACATGCCTCTAGCTTTCATCCAGATCATACCACTCGATCCATTGTCTACAGCCAAGCGCTACGATATAACCGCATTTGCTCCAACCCCTCAGACAGAGACAAACACCTACAAGATCTCTATCATGCATTCCTACAACTACAATACCCACCTGCTGAAGTGAAGAAACAGATTGACAGAGCCAGAAGAGTACCCAGAAGTCACCTACTACAGGACAGGCCCAACAAAGAAAACAACAGAACGCCACTAGCCATCACCTTCAGCCCCCAACTAAAACCTCTCCAACACATCATCAAGGATCTACAACCTATCCTGAAGGACGACCCATCACTCTCACAGATTTTGGGAGACAGACCAGTCCTTTCTTACAGACAGCCCCCCAATCTGAAGCAAATACTCACCAGCAACCACACACCACACAACAGAACCACTAACCCAGGAACCTATCCTTGCAACAAAGCCCATTGCCAACTCTGTCCACGTATCTATTCAGGGGATACCATCATAGGGCCTAATCACATCAGCCACACTATCAGAGGCTCGTTCACCTGCGCATCTACCAATGTGATATATGCCATCATGTGCCAGCAACGCCCCTCTGCCATGTACATTGGCCAAACTGGACAGTCTCTACGTAAAAGAATGAATGGACACAAATCAGACGTCAAGAATTATAACGTTCAAAAACCAGTTGGAGAACACTTCAATCTCTCTGGTCACTCGATCACAGACCTAAGAGTGGCTATACTTCAACAAAAAAGCTTCAAAAACAGACTCCAACGAGAGACTGCTGAATTGGAATTAATTTGCAAACTGGATACAATTAACTTAGGCTTGAATAGAGACTGGGAATGGATAAGTCATTACACAAAGTAAAACTATTTCCCCATAGTATTTCTCCCTCCCACCTCACCCCCCACTGTACCTCTGATATTCTTGTTAACTGCTGGAATTAGCCTACCTTGTTTGTCACCATGAAAGGTTTTCCTCCTTTCCCCCCCCTGCTGCTGGTGATGGCTTATCACTCTCCTTACAGTGTGTATGATAAACCCATTGTTTCATGTTCTCTGTGTGTGTGTATATAAATCTCTCCTCTGTTTTTTCCACCAAATGCATCCGATGAAGTGAGCTGTAGCTCACGAAAGCTTATGCTCTAATAAATTTGTTAGTCTCTAAGGTGCCACAAGTACTCCTTTTCTTTTTGCGAATACAGACTAACACGGCTGCTACTCTGATAACTGGCCTGTAGTTACCCGAATCACTTTTTTTTCCTTTCTTCAAAATAGGAACTATATTAGCAATTCTCCAATCATTCGGTACTACTCCTGAGTTTACAGAGTCATTAAAAATTCTTGCTAATGGGCTTGCAATTTCAGGTGCCAATTCCTTTAATATTCTTGGATGAAGATTATCTAGGCCCCCTGATTTAGTCCCATTAAGCTGTTTCAGTTTCGCTTCAGCCTCCGATATGGTAATATCTACCTCCATATCCTCATTCCCATTTGTCATGCTACCATTATCCCTAATATCCTCATTAGCCTTATTAAAGACGGAAGCAAAGTATTTGTTTAGATATTGGGCCATGCCTAGATTATCTTTAACCTCCACTCCATCCTCAGTGTTAAGCGGCCCCACTTCTTCTTTCTTAGTTTTCTTCTTATTTATATGGCTATAGAACCTTTTACTATTGGTTTTAATTCCCTTTGCAAGGTCCAATTCGACTCGACTTTTAGCCTGTCTCACTTTATCCCTACATGTTCTGACCTCAATTAGGTAGCTTTCCTTGCTGATCCCTCCCATCTTCCACTCCCTGTATGCTTTCTGCTTCTTCTTAATCACCTCTCTAAGAAGCTTGCTCATCCAGCTTGGTCTACAACTCCTTCCTATGAATTTTTTCCCCTTTCTTGGGATACAGGCTTCTGATAGCTTCTGCAGCTTTGATTTAAAGTAATCCCAGGCCTCCTCTCCCTTTAGATCCATAAGTTCTTCAGTCCAATCCACTTCCCTAACTAATTTCCTTAATTTTTGAAAGTCAGCCCTTTTGAAATCAAAAACCCTAGTTGCAGATTTATTTTTGTTAATCCTTCCATTTAGTATGAACTGAATTAGCTCATGATCACTTGAGCCAAGATTGTCCCCTACAACCATTTCTTCTATGAGGTCCTCGCTATTCACCAAAATTAAATCTAAAATGGCATCCTCTCTAGTCGGTTCAGCAACTACTTGATGAAGGAATCCATCAGCTATCGCATCTAGGAAAAGCTGAGCCCTATTATTATTACTAGCACTGGTCCTCCAGTCTATATCTGGGAAGTTAAAGTCTCCCATGATCACGCAGTTTCCATTAGTATTTACTTGATTAAAGACATTAAAAAGGGCTCTATCCATATCCAAATTAGATCCCGGAGGTCTATAGCACACCCCAAGCACTATCGTAGGAGAGGCTTTACTAGTTTTCTTCCCCAATGTAATTTTTGCCCAGACGGACTCTGTCTTATCCATTGCATCGCTTCTTATTTCTTTACATTCTACCTCATCATTGATATACAATGCTACTCCACCACCTTTACCTTTGTTTCTGTCTTTCCTAAACAGCACAAACCCTTCAATAACTGTAGTCCAGTCATGACTACTATTCCACCATGTTTCTGTTATCCCTATAATATCTGGTTTCACTTCCTGCACCAGTAGCTCTAGTTCCTCCATTTTGTTACCTAGGCTCCTCGCATTGGTGTACAAACATCTTAATTTTTGCTGTTTGGCCTCGCTCCCATTTTGTACCCTATTAAGCACAGTCATTCTACAGCCAGTATAACCTATTAGACTGGTATCCACACCGCCCTCGCTCCTTATATACATTCTCCTACCCATGGCTGTATCCTTTCTTACTTCGTCTTCTTCCCTCTCAATGTTAAAATCTGGCGTGGAGATTTTCTGGACATCTCCCAACCATCTCCCCCTAATTTCTAGTTTAAAGCTCTCTTTATCAGTTGTGCCAGCCTCGATCCTAGAAGTCTATTTCCTTCCCATCTCAGATGAAGTCCATCCCGAGAGAACTGTCCTCTGTCCGTGAATGCCTCCCAGTGGCCATACATCCCAAAGCCCTCCTTATAGCACCACTGCCTAAGCCATCTGTTGACAGTCATAATCTTGTCACACCTTTGTTGCCCTTCTCCAGGAACAGGAAGGATCCCGCTAAAGATCACCTGAGCCTCAATTTCCTTAAGCATCTTCCCCAGCCTAGCATAGTCTCCCTTAATACTTTCCAGTGAGAATCTAGCTGTATCATTTGTTCCCACATGAAGGATAATTAGGGGATTCTTTCCCGCTCCCTTTAGGATCCTTTTCAACCTCAGGTCTACATCCCGTATCTTAGCACCTGGAAGACAGCACACCCTTCTATTCTCTGGATCAGCTCTAGTTACAGGCCTGTCTATTCTTCTCAATAAAGAGTCCCCGATCACATAGACCTGCCTTTTCCTGGTGACTGTGCTATTCTCCAGTCTCTCCCCTGTTCCCTCTGGCTGCAAGTTCTTTCCATTCCTATTTTCCCTTATAATCCTCTTCAACCCATCCTGTATCCTCCTGGGGCTCATATTTAGTGTAGTCTCCCTTGACTCTTCCGCTTTTCCTATAGGACTATCCTCTCTTCTCTTCTTCCTTACCCTTCCACCTTCAACAAGTACCTGCTGAGCCCCTTCTTCATTTTCCAACTCTGCAAACCTATTCCTAAGCTCTATTTCTCCTTCACTAGCCCGTCTTTTCCTCTGCCTGGTTCTTTTAGTCACATGCTTCCACTGACCACTTTCCTCACCCAGTCTCCCCTTAAAATTCCCCAGCCCTGCTTCCATCCGTGAGTCTGAGCTTTTCCCTTCAGATACCTCATATCTTTGCTCCATCATCTGCTCAAACCCCTTCCTAAACTCAACGAGACTTTCCACCTGCATCTCAAAACCTCGGATCTTTTCCTCCATCAGCTCTATCAGACGGCATTTCATGCAGAAAAAACTCTTACCAGTTCCCCCCTCCAGGATCATGTACATACCACAGCTTCCACATCCAGTCATCCTCAATGTGTCTTCCACTACAGGAGTCACTCCCACAGCTGCCTCCGTATCTGTCATCGCCTTCCCACCTAAATCCTGTTCATCTGGGAAACACAAGGCACACCAAAAAGACCACCTCCCCAGCAAAAGCAAACCCCAAACAAGCACCACAATCCAAACTCCCACTCAAACTCCCCTGTTTAGAGCTCTGTTTGCTAGCTCCTGTGCCGCTGCCTGACTGGCTAGCTACCTTTATAGGACCTCTAGTCAGAAGCCCCACCCCCTAAGCAGGGCTCAGCTGCTCTCCCAGCACAAAGCCCCTACACACACACAAATACTGAAAATACAAAACCAAGTACAACTACCTTCTCCTCCAACAGAACTCCCACTCAAACTCCCCTGTTTAGAGCTCTGTTTGCTAGCTCCTGTGCCGCTCCAGCTGTCTGTTATCTGGTCACTTGCAATCTGGTCACCCTACAGAGACATCAGGGAGATGTGTGTGTGTTGACCAGTCTGGCCTTCTTGTCAGAGACATAAAGGCCAGTTACTGGCTACAGAGATATGTAGGGAAAAAAGCCCACATGAGACATCACTGAAGTTGTCCCATGCACAGTACTAGCTGCTTAGTGGGGCAAGCATACACTCCTTCCAATAAATGGTACTTCAAAAAAACTCTCACATGTTCATCTAGAGCTCTCAATGTCTGCCACTAGAGAATCCAAACTGTTAACCATTGCCATGGCTTTCAGAAGTAAAGCAGTTTTCCCTTCTTTGCCTGGTCTTGTTATCTTTTTATACTCCTTTGAACCAAAGGAGAATCTCTGGAGGTCTAGTCAGCAATTCCAGAGCTGATCAGACATCCAGCTGTAGCTGGGTTTAAAGTCTTCTTAACATGTATCTCTGCCCAGCCTACACTCTCTGTCAAGTAGAGATACTGACGTGTTTGTTAACGGCCAAATATTTCATATGCAGTCGGGCAAGCTTAAAGGCTTTTAGGTAAAGCTAAAAGTTAGGTGAAGTTATTCAACCCTTGTGCTCAGAGCTGAAGGTAAGCACCTGGAAAAGATTTGTTCTGAATCATCAGGTACTGGTCACTGGTGAAGACAGGAGAAAATACTCGGAAGCCAGATCCTTCTCCTGTCAAAGTCAATGGCAAAGCTTCTTCCATTCACTTCAATGGGAGCAGGATTGGATTCTAGGTATATCTCTGGGATAATCCCATATAGCAAATGCTATCTCCATATGTATGGTATTCATATGCAAGAGATTTTGCTTCTCTGCAAATGGGATGCTGCCAAGATAGCCCATTGTCCCCAAATATGCTTCTTATTTTTTTGAGCTACAATCAAATAAGAGCATAAGAACATAAGAACAGCCATACTAGGACAGCCCAATGGTCCAGCTATATCAGTGTCCTATCTTCCGTAAGTGGCTGGTGCCAGGTGCTTCAGAGGGAATGAACAGAACAGGGCAATTATTGAGTGATCTATCACCTGTCAGTCAGTCCCAGCTGATCGCAGTTAGAATTTAGACACAGCCAGAGCATAAGGTTGCATCCCAGACCATCTTGGCTAATAGCCATTGATGGACCTATCCTCCGGGAATTTATCTAATTATTTTTTTGGACCCAGCTACACTTTTGGCCTTCACAACATTCCCTGGCAATGAGTTCCACAGATTGTCTGTGCATTTTGCTAACAAGTACTTCATTATGTTTAGAGCCCTGCAAATCCACAGGTATCCGCTTTATATCCATGGATCATTTTTGCAGATAGCAGCTCGGAGGCGGATACAAATTTTGGGTATCCGTGCAGGGCTCTGGAGCTGTAGCACACACTCACCAGAGCAGGTGGAGGGACCCAGGTGCCCCACAGCTGCCAGTGTGGTTCTCCCTGACGCAGCTGGGGGAGGGGCTGTCGGAGCCGCAGCCTGGCCATGATAAGAGCCGGGCAGGCAGCTGTGGGGAGCCGTGGCGGACCCTCCACCTGCCCTGGGTGGGTAGGCCAAATAGCCCCTGGCCCGTGTCCCTGCTCCCCAGGCCTGTGCCGCAGTTCCTCACAGCTGCCTCCCCCCCCCCCCCGGCTCTTACTGTGGCCAGGCTGAGGCTACAAGACACACACTCCCCCTGCTGGAGCCAGGTCGGGGAGAGCCATGCAGAGTCACAGACCCTCTACCTGCCCTCGGCTGGGTGGGGAGCCTGGGGGACAGGGACAGGGCCGGGGGCTGCTATGAGACCCTCCCCCTGCACCGTGGGCAGGGGGAGGGTCTGCCGCAGATCCCTACTGCTGCCCGGGCTCCCCGGCTGGGCTCCACGCTGGCCTGGCCGGAGGGGGAGAAGAAGAGGGGGATGGGGAGGGGTCCACCCCGAGAAAAGTGGACAGACAAGGACCCTCTCCCCCCGCCTGCCACTCCAGCAAATCCATGGATATCTGCAGATGTCCGCAGACAGTTTTTGCGGCTCGCAGATCCGATGAGGATAAACATTTCTGTATTTGTGCAGGGCTCTACTTATGTATGTTTAAACCTACTGCCTATTAATTTCATGGGGTGACCCTTGATCTTTATGTTACATGAAAGGGTAAATAACACTTCTTTATTTATTTTCCCCACATCATTCATAATTTTATAGACCTTTATCATATCTCACCCTTCTTTTCATCTCTTTTCTAAGATGTGCCAGGTCCCATCTTTTTAATCTCTTCTTATATATAAGTTATTCCATATCCCTAATCATTTTTGTTGCTCTCTTTTGTATTTTTTTCCAATTCAAATAAATCTTTTTTGAGTTAGGGTGACCAGAACTACATGCAGTATTTATGGTATGGACGTACAGTGGCATTATGATATCTATCCCTTTCCTAATGGTTCCTAAAAATCTGTTAGCTTTTTTGACTGCCACTGCACATTGAGCAGATGTTTTCAGAGAACTCTCCATTATGACTCCAAGTTCTCTTTCTTGAGTGGGAACAGCTGATTTTGCCCCCACCCCCATCATTTTGTATGTATAGTTGGGATTATGTTTTCCAATGTGCATTAGCACTTATCAACATTACATTTCATCTGCCATTTTATTGCCCAGCCACCTTGTTTTGTGAGATCCCATTGTAACTCTTTGCAATCTGTTTTGGACTTAACTATCTGGAGTAATTTTATATCATCTGAAAATTTTGCCACCTCATTGTTTACTCCCTTTTCCGGATCAGTTATAAATATGTTGAACAGCACTGACCCCAGTACAGATCCTTCCGGGACCCCACTATTTATCTCACTCTACTGCAAAAACTGACCATTTATTCCTACCCCTTGTTTCCTATCTTTTAACCAGTTACTGATCCATGAGAGGACCTTCCTGCTTATCCCAGGACTGCTTTGTGTGCGTAAGAGCCTTTGGTGTGGGACTTTGTCAAAGGCCTTTGGAGAGTCTAAATACACTCCAGCTGCAGCTGCTTGTCCTATTTATTTGCTTCTAAACTACAGATCATACACAGATTAGCATATTCATGCAAGCAGCTGAGTCCTCGGCTGTTTCAAAAGCAAAACAGGAGATATGAGGCATTAACTTCCCAGCACATTTGCCCAGGCCATATCCTGACACTTGCACCATTATTCACAGACTGCAAAGAGACAATGAGCCAAGCAGGCTAGAGTGGCAGCAAAGCTATAGTTTTGTGGCATCAGGGTATAGTTATGAATCTGAAGTGAATCACAGAAATCAGACATGGAAGAGACCTACTTCTCATCTTCTCCAACCAGCCCTTACCCCAGCTGCAGGACTGTTCCTTCTAATAACTTTTTCCAAATTTTTATTCAGTCCTATTCCGGGCTGTTGTGATGTGAGTTACCAGTGGCATGCCTAGATTTTTCAATACTATTGTATTTGATGGCTGAATGTGCAGAATTTTCTGAGTACAAAATAATATGCCAATAACATTGTGGTCAAATATGATTTTGGAACAATCAAGTGGTATTTAATTAATAAGTAATTAAATCCCTTCTTAATTCCCTATTTGAAACACTTAGGACATGTCTACACTGCACTAAAAGTCCCATGGCACAGGGTCTGAAAGCCCAGACCCTAGCCTGACCCCAAATGAAAATCATGAAAGCCCTATGACATACTTCCACAGTAAGCCACAAAAATAGCCATTCAAAATCTGTTATGGTCTGCAAAAAATAATCTTTTTTAACAGGAACTCAGTGTTATTCAGTGGAACTCATGTTGCAGGGAGGTGGAATTTTAAAGGGGCAGAACTGTATTTGCAAATATTAACCACACTAAGTTCACTTTGATGCTCTCCTATTGATCCCAGTTAAGGTGAAACTTCGAATTAGGCCATTTAATTTATTGGTCCCAAATGGAGCAAGATTTAGTATATTCTCAAGGGTTTTGTCCAGTCCCGTTGTCAGGAACTCAGGGGATGGGACTTCTACCATTTCTTTAGGGGAGACCATTTCAAAACATGAGACACCTCATTGTTAAAAAGTTTCTTTTATATTCACCCTTAACTTTATTTTGGTTAATTTCATTCCATTATCCCTAGTTCTGTTCCTTCACATACAATCCTAAATAATTCCTCCTCTCTATGTTCAGACATTTGTGCTTTTTAACATTCTGGGAGACACAAATCAGTGTTGGATAGAGCCAGCCCTTCCATCCTTCACAGAAGAAATGTTTTATCTTGAAAATGGAAAAAAAATGTTTGCCATATTCAGCTGAGTAAACGATCAACATGTCAGCCCAGTTCCTACCGGTTAAGCCTCTGGAAGGAATCCAAAATCCAGAGCACCTGACTTTACATGCACCTCTCTGAAGCTTTACATGCTCCTCTAGCTTCAGCAAAACACACTGGTAACAATATCACTGGAAAGAACAACTTAACCAATGCAGCTTTTAAAGGGGCTATTCATCAAGCTCGGGAATGTTGGAGAGATCTGTTCTGCAAACTATAGACAAAAAGTAGGCAAGCAAGTGAATGGGGGTTAGTTGGGCTGCACCCAGATGATGAACAGTTCCAGTCGCAAGGCATAGCATAACTGCCCTGGAAAGGAATCCACGCCAAACATCTCAATAATGGGAGAAAGTGTTGAATTTCACAATCCATTAGAGAGGGTGAGGGCCAACCCTGGGCAAACTGCACAGAACACATGGTGTACAAGTTGGAAAGAAGCTTCACCCTGTGGGCTCTTATTAAAGTGAAGGTTTCATGTTTCAGTACCTTCAAATCTTGCCTTTCTGTTATAAATCAAGGACATTGGAGTGGTCATGACAAAATGACATGGATCTGCATGCTCAGCATCAGCCACACTGGGGTACAGACTGGTTAGAGAGTATGGCTGACACTCTTATGTATTAAAAACTCCATTGGAAGGCATGTCCAGTTTCTTTGGGATAGTGGGGGAAAGGGAGGGCCTGCAATGCCAGGCCTCATGGGCTGAAGAGTTTTAAATGAGGAGATCCTCAGAGCTCCAAATGGAGAGCTAAACCACGCTGCCCAGACAGGGAGAGAGATGAAGACTTGAGAATTGGGAAGGTGAGCTTGATCTGAGAAGTCAGTAATGTTTTCTTCCCTTTCTCTTGAGACTGATTTTGTTCTCTCTTGTCACTTCCCGGCATCAGGTGCTAACTGGGTAGGTTTTAGAATCACTAGTTAGAGCAGCTTCATTCCCACTGCTCCCTCCCCTACCTAAAGCAAGCAGGAATTATCATTTTAAAAGTTTTTCCTCACTGCTTCCCTGCAGAGAGGACTTTAAAAAAATTAAAAATCAATTCACTGCAAACCTCAAAACACCATGACACTTTGCTTGTAAAAAATATTCCAGGGCAATTAGGTTGTAAGCCCCTGGGAGCAGGGACTGTTTTTTTGTTCTGTGTTTGTACAGCACCTAGCACAATGGGGTCCTGGTCTATGATGAGGGCTCCTAGGCACTACGGTAATACAAATAGTAAATAATATTTTGGAGGGCATTTCCAAATTACTGACTATGTCTATTAAGATGAAAGGCAATTAACATATTGAGCTAGGTTCTGCTTTCACTTACCAAGATATAAAACTGGTATACTTGAGCCATGCATCCAGCTCTTGCTTCTCCTTTCACAAGTAACTCACGCCAGAGTGTAGGGTTCTGAGTTCCTACCACCACTACCTTCCCACAGCCAAATAGCTAGTAGCCAAACGTTTACAGCTGCATGCCACATGTGTACCCATAAAACCCATGCATTTGTGAGCACCAGGTAGGTAATCTTCTACCAACTAAATGCCTATTTGCATATGCAATAATGTAATTTTGTATGTAAATATGAAGCTTCAGGAGCACAAAGGCTCCTCTTATATCCTATTAGTGCACCAGCTGTATTCAGCTCAAATTTGTCCCCAAGGTCAACTTCCGGTGCTCCATTACACTGTTATAAATCCAGAGAAAGTCAGTTGTGATTCAGAGTAACATTTTTATCAAGCTAGGTACTTAGATGGCCCCCACTACCATAGTATCTGAGCATCTCACAGTTTTTAATGTGTTTATCCCTGTGAGGCAGGGAAATACTAGTATTCCCATTTTACAGATGGGGAACTGAGGCACAGAGAGGCTAAATGGCATGGTCAAGGACACACAGGAAGTCTGTGGCAGAGCAAGGGCTTAAACTTGGGTCTCAAAAGTCCTAGGCTAGTGCCCAAAGCCCTAGATGATCCTCCCTCCTAAATGTTATCCTTGTTGGTCGTAAGTGTTGTGATGGTTTTGTCTTACTGTGGATTTAACTTGGAGCATGTTATTCTAAAGAGGAAAAAGGGCAAACAAAAATTTAGTCTCCATATGGGGGGAAAATCCTGATGGTGAGAGCTGTTCAACTGTGGAATTGTCTCCCAAGGTGAGTAGTAGAAGCCTTGTCTCTTGAGACATTGAGGGTACGTCTACACTGCAATTAAAAACCTGCGGCTGCCCTGTTTGTCTCGGGCCAAGTGGCCGTTTAATTGTGGCGCAGACATTTGGGCTCCAAGTCTCTAGGACTCTGCAATGGGGAGGGGCCCAGAGCTCAGGGTGCAACCCTAGCCTGAGTGTCTACAATGCAATCAACAGCCCTTTAGCCAAAGCCCTGCAAGCCTGAGTCAGCTGGCACGGGCCAGTCAGGAGTGTTTATTTGCAGTGTATACATACCCTGAGAGTTAGGCTGGACAAGAATATAGGGTAGGGAACAGTCTTGCACTGGCCCCTGAGATGAGGAGGTTGGACTAGATAGGACCAAATAGGTCTTTTTATCTGTAACTTCTATGATGCTATGAAAAGTAAAAATGTAGAATTGGGGTAAAGCCCTCACTCTCTCGCAGAGACCAAAATGGGTTGAAATATTTCCCACAAGTTAATGTACCCATATCCTTATATACATGGTGCAATACTTTGTGAACGAAACCGCTGAAGGGGTTAGATCAGTTTACCTATCAGTAAAATGAAGATAGATACTTATGTATGTTTGTAAGGTGCTTGGCTATCTATAGATGAAAAAAACTACAGGAATGCTAGTTATTATTGCTACGAATTAGTATATGAGTGGAGACCCAGTATGCAGACTGCTGATGGAATCTACCTGGAGCACAGGAACAGAGTGAAAAGGCCTAAATAAAGCTCCTTAAAAAAAAATCCAACAACCCCCCAACCAACAAACACAACCACAACTCTTCTTCTGTGAACTGCAAAGGGATTGAGGTAAACTTTAAACCCCAGCAAAACTGGTCTTTATTGTGAGATGTAATGAGTTGTCAGCTCACATATATTCAGGGAACCTGAGCAATTCTTTCCCTTTGATTGTACTAATGTTTAGATGCACCAGGGGTCCCCAGAGACCTCAAGTAAAGGTGCTTGGAAACCAAATGGCAACGATTATCAATCTGCGCTTTGAAGTCAATTTGCCTGCTAGGCAGCTCTTGTAACTGCAGCAAAAATACAATAGAGCTGGCTAATGTATGAATAAGCCAGCTCTGAAATGCTGCAGGGGAGTCCTTTATGTAGAAGCTTTCAGCATGTGAGTTAATGCTATCTATCACTTGGAACAGATGAGGTGAGTTTACTGTGATCAAGGCTCCAAGGCATTTTTGGGGTGGTTATCTGGCAGAGATTGTATTTCTGTGGGCAAATTATATACCAGTTGGCAAATGCAAATGCAATGCAAAACAAGGAGCTGGTTCTGCACCCTTACTCTAGAGAGTTTGGGCTAATCTCGTACATGGGTGGAGGGGGACTGCAGGCAGGTTTGAATCCTCTTTTTCAACAAAGTGAATGTCGAGAATAAACTATATTGTGAAGCCAATGATTTAAGCTGTTTATCAGTGGTGGCCTTATGGCAAGGAAGCAACTGACAAGGGTAATTGCTTTGTTTGCACAGCAGATTGGATTGTAAGAGGAACAAATGCAGGTGCAAACGATAATCCTTCCTAATATTGATAATGCCAGAACATATTTCAGAAGCACAGGTAAGGATTGTGCTTGGGGGGTGGGGTGAAAAGTCAGAATTCTTGGGTTCCATTTCCAGCTTTGGAAGGAAGTGTTTTTTAATGATTAAAGCAGGGAATTGGGATCAGGACTTCTGAGTTTTCCTAGCTCTGCTCCTCAGTGACTTACTGGGTAACCTTTGGCCCCACTCTTCCTCTTTTTTTCCTACCAGTAGTAGAAAAGGTGGTTCCCACTATCACAAGTCCTGAATGATTTTTGGTTGGAGGAATTGGTAGCTTCTGAAATATAATGATACTTTTCAACTACAGTACTTAAGGTTCATATAACCAATTCAGTGTTAAATTACTGCTGAATCTCTACATGACCTTAAATGGTAGCAAGTACGCATACATTTTAACCTGATTCTGCCCTGCAGCTGCTTACTGTATAACCTGCAATCTTAACATTTAATATTGAGGGTCATTGTTAGATCACTAAAAGAAGAGTTTTAGATAGCTAATAACCGTTATATCTGAGCTTTAGGTGTGATAATACAGGAGCATAACAATCACTACTACTAGCAAAATGAAAGTTAACTGCAGAGCAAGTCTAATAGGATGGAATGTTAATTAACATGATCCAAAAAAAATCATCATTTTTGAGTTGCTTCTATTAAGAAGGAAGATGTTATAAGGGTGGATTTTAATAGGAAAGTCGACTGTTTTCTCATAGCCTCTCATTTCCTTTATCTGTATTAGCCATAGAATTGCAACATTCTTCTACACTGATGTGTTCATTATTGCTATTCATAGTCTTATTTCAACCTAGAGATGAAATTGGAAATGTTGCATTAAAAGAACAAACAATTTATCCATGTAATTTTGCTGCTGGCACAACCCTCAGCTTTAAACTCTGTGGATGGATTAAAAAGACTTTCACATTCTAACCCCAGTGGCCTGATTTGAAATCGCACATTATGATGTATGATGAATGCTTATGAAAGGGATTTCTTGGTTACTTGAAAGGATGGGCCCAGCAGTTAAGGAAGAAAGACTCATTACAAACATGAGACAATACCTGTGTCCAGCCTAACCTTTGCTGAGGTACATTAGATATGAATAGGCACAGGGACCAATATGTGTTGGAGATGGCTCAGAAACTCTGGCTTTTATTCCCAGTTCATAAACATGCATGCTAATCTTAAATAGTAGTTGAAGTGTCTAATGCAATCTGGCTGTTCTTCACAACCTTCCAGGGCATTCAGTTAACTGTCAAAATGGAAACGTGCCAGAAGCCAAATTATCAGCTGCTTGATTTCTACTAGATGTTAACAAGCACATGCAAAAATAACACTTGTGGGCTTCTAAAGATTTTTTTGGGCTTCTAGAATAGAAGAATGCCCTGTGCTTTTAGAGGCTAAAGTTGTGCTTGTTTATTGGCTTACACATCCATCTCTAATAAGGGAACTCTAATAAGAGGCTGGCTCTCACATGAGCTGATGTTGCCTGCTCCGTATCTCTGGTTGTTACGATGTCTCATCACTAGGCAACTTGGTTGTGGCAACCTGAGATAAGAACTCATGTGGAATTATCCAAACAGCAATTTAGCCACATAAGTTTCTTCTTTGCAAACTAACTGTAAAAATGGAGTCATGGAGCTCCAAATTTACTGCGTCTCTGTGGCTGCAGAATAAATATGATCAATTTCCAAGATGTTATTCTTAACTGCCAGCCCTGCCACTTCAACTTGGGAATTGAGAGTCAAACTGGGGGTAGGATAGGCCATCATAACCACTAATAAGAAAGATTCTATAGGCCAAACTATACCTCAATGACACCTGTGAAACCCCATTGTTTTTAGTGGGTTTTCACAGATATAAAACCAACTGACCTGGTAATTGGAATTTAGTAAATTAGTAAACTGTGGGCCCCGTCCCCCACCCCGAGGCTAACATTTTTTCCACAATTAAACAGCCTCTTGGCCCAAGCTCCACGAGCCCAGTTCAGCTGACATGGACTAGCCACGGGTGTGAATTTAATTGCAGCGTAGATATACCCTTAGTAAATCATCTTGGGCCGATTAATCTCTCTTACTCAGTGTTGCTGTTCTCCCATTTGTAAAATGGGGGCATAATATTCATCTCTCTCACTAACAGTTTCTGAAGCTTCATTCACTAATATCTACTAGACACTTTCAGGGTCTCAGATGAAAGATGCCAGAAACATATTCGAACATGGTACATGGCTTTATATAGGACTGGGTTCCCTGTCAGGTATGGCCAGAAAGGATCAAAAATATATCAACATGTGGCTATCAAAATGGCAGTGGCAATCGTTCCACACTAGCCTATTGTAAAGACAGCAGAACTAATGTTCCATATAGTCTGCAAACATGAACAAGCCTCAGCTGTACCCTTTCCAATCACAAGTGCACAAGGGACAGAGACACCAGCCAGGCTCAGAGGAGAGGCGGAGGGATGGAAATTGCCTGAATTCAGAAAGCCTTCAAGCATGTCTTATCCATTCAGAGCATGTGGAGCGGAGCAGGACACTGTAATGAAATACAGTAAGTAATGCAGACGATATGCACCTTCATCAAAACAAGCTGTTGGACTCAACAGCTGAGGGAAGCTGAACAATGAGATGATGCAGGTACAGCCACTCTGCTCGATTACAGCACTCTGCTCAATCACAGCTGTCTTTTACAATTGAAAACCTCACGTAAAGCTAATTCCCAACAGTGGGGGGTTGGTTTTTTTCCCCCTCTTCTATCTAATTAACAACCTCGGACCTTTATTCTGCAAGTGGCTGAGTACCCTTAACTCTCAATGATCTCACTGGGAATTGTGGGCACTCAGCACCTTGCAACATCCGGCAGCTAGCCTGTACAGCCATATGTGAATCTATAGTTATTAATTATACATATATACATGTACATACATACAGGGCTTTTTTGACTTGCCAATAAAACATCAAATTTACAACCAATTCCAAAAAGCTATGGTGATCGAAGTGCAGCCCAGTCTGCCTCCTTACTTTATGAACTATACCCCCTCTTAACAAATCCAAATGAAAATCAGCTTCAGCTACATAAAATGTGATGTGTAGCAGTGCTGGTGGATATTTGTAAGCAGCTGGGGAGTGGTGAAAGGGAGCCATGCTGTTTGTATTTTAAACCTGCTGTCTAGCTCCAGTCTCTCAAGAATTCACTCTGCATGGGACGCTTTCATGCCATGCAAGGAATTTCAAATTCTCTGCACTGGACCTGACATTAATGTCTGGTAGGATACATTACACATCTTAGAGTACATCCACACTGGAATAAAAGACCTGCAGCACAGCCATGCCTGGCCTTGGTCAGCTGACTCGGGCTCCAGAGTTAAAAATTGCTGTGCAGATCTTTGGGCAAGGGCTGGAGACCAGGCTCTGGTCCCCTGCCCCATGGAGTCCCAGAGCTCAGGCTCCGGCCCAAACCTGAATGTCTACACCACAATTCTACAGCCCTGCAGCCTGAGGCCCACAAGTCTGAGTCAGTTGACTCGGGCCAGCCACAGGCATTTAATTACTGTGTAGATGTACCTGTAAGGCTCGATTCTTCTCTCATTTGAACCGGTTTTATACTGATATAACTCCATTCATTTCCACTGAGTTATTGCTGATTTACATCAGTATTAAGTGAAAGGAGGATCAGGTCTTTAACCTCAGGGAAATCACAGAATCCGGATATGATTTCTGACACGTGGAAGACCTGTTAGGTCATCTAGTCCACCGAGTGCAGGATTATTACCTACTTTTTATCTTCTTATACACTTTACTTTCTAGTACTCTTTAAAGGCAAAACATTATTTGCATTATATAAAAAGCACACACCTTATATGTATCTCTTATATAGTCCCCATTTCCAATACCTTTTCCAATGCTGTAATCAGCAATGAAGAGCTGTAATTTCCTAGATTTTATAAAGAGAAACTGCATTTGTCACCCCTTAATCCCCTGATGCAAGGAGCCTCTTCTCCCCGCATCAACCCCCTATGCTTATTAAGCTTTCCTACCCATTGATACTGCGTTCAGAACTTAGGCTGCGTATGCAGAGGTGGCATCCCTGTAAAGGAGGAGGGAGCTAACAGTCCTTCGCTTGATGACTCTGGCACTGGTGCACCTGAAACAAAACGTGTTCAGTTCTGTGCATCTCATTACCAAAAATATACTGACAAAGTGGAAACAGTTCAGGGAAGAGCAATGATCAATGTTTCAACCCAATCTCCAGAATTACTTGTTGTCTTGCTTTGCATTTCTTGACAGCACCTTTGAAAGGTGAAATAGCTGAAACATGATAATCCACTGTGCAAGCTGTCATGACCCTAACATGACTACATCTATTTGAAGATGGCCTCCTGGAGTGTGCAGAGGACAGAAAGCTCAAGGAGAAAATAAGAGAAAATATAGTTTTCTTTAAAAGTGAAGGGGAGATTACTTGGCTCTAAAGAAGATACTGTGGTCCATTGGTTAGAGTAGAGCTGACACTCCTGGGTTTTATTCCTGGCTCTGGCAGTCACCCAGTATAGAACACATCACATACTCACTCTGTGCCTCAGTTTACTCATGTATAAAATTGGGATAATATTTGCTACCTACACAAGGGTATTGCAATATTTAGTTCATTAATAGTTGTATGGCTCTTTGAGACCACTGAATGAAAGGTGCAAATACATATTCACATTATTATAATTGGTGTAGTTGCCATGAGAGAAATTTGTTGCTATTCACTCCGCCAGCCCAAATTAAAAAAATACACACTCATAAAGGTGCAGGCTGCCATCATAAGCCAACTCTCAACAAAATATGAGAAGAAAACTTGATTTTGTAGGGATTTTTCAATGGCAAAAAAAATGTCCAACTCAAGCCTCACACACTGGGGCCTGTACAAGACAGCTTTTAAAAAAAACCCACTATTTGAATGCAGTATGTTGCTATATTGCCTCTTCTGAGGCTCAAGCTATGAGTCTGTCTGGAGGGTTGGTGTAGAAGGGGAAAAAAACCAACTCAAGATGTGTATATTTTGAAAGCTTTCCATGGGAGTGCTGCATGCATAGCACAAGCTTGTGTCTAGGAGCTCCAGCTACGGGATGCAAGGAATTCTTGAAGGTTCTTAACTAGATGAATTGGCAAATGGTTATTTGAGCCATTGCTCTTTAGAACAGAAGCTAATGAAGAAACTTGTTACTAATGCAGCACCGGCCTGGCAAGCTGCTGGGTAAAAGTTGCAATGTCTGGCTCTGCAAAATGCAGCTACGTATGACCATTGGAGGAATATTTCTTTAGCTAATCCATGATGATCTTCCACATAGTCATTAGGAAGGGGAAAAATGATTTGGTGACAGGAGAAAAAAATCACCAAAAGAAAAAGCTATATATTCAACAATGATCAAATGAGGTTTCAGATACTGAGATTCATTTCTTCTAGACTTGCCACTGCTCCATGTTGGTCACACAAAGCACTGGGTGAATTTACACTCTTCAGCAGAGAAAAGTTCAAATAACTGGATGGGCAAAGCAAAGGCCTCACCAGGGATCAAAAGGCCTCACCAGGCTTCCCTAGATTTCCTATGCAGGTGGAGGAGTTATTACTAACGCAGCGATCTAGAAGCACCAGTGTCTGCTTTCATCTTTAGACAATCCTGTTGTTAGGATAGATGTGCTCCAGGCATAACATTTGCAGAGTTGTTTTACCAGCTGTTTCTAAAAATACCAACTTAGTGATGGAGACTTTTTTATCTCTCTTTTCAAAATATTTTTTTCCCAAGGAAAAGGCGATAGTTGTGGAAAACAGCATCTGCTGAAAAGATCACATAGCTTAGGGGATGGACTTTTAATTTTACAGTTGCTGTTAAACAATAATGCAAAGCTAAGAATGAAACAACTGAACACACTGGTGCATTCTAACCCCCCTCCTTTGACAAAGCTAATCAAAGGTTTTATATCGCTAATACAATCACAGTTAAGTTAGTAACAGATGTCTCCTATAAGAAAAAGACCCTCAGCTAACCCACAGATGAGTTTAATTATTTGGACATCTTGTCAAGGGAGCAAGGAAAGTCGAAGAGTGAAAAGCAGAAGGAAAAGAAATAAACAATTAAAAAACAGTTCTTTGATGGTAGAAATTATCAATTGAATTTTCAGGTGTGAATGCAACAGATGATCATGAAAAAATATGTATAGCGTGTTTATGACTACAAAACCCAATATTTACACCTATAGACTGGATACTAGACCACAAAAATGGTTAACTAGGCAGGTAATCTGTGTGAACCAATGCCCACTTGCATGTATAAATGTTTGCGGTCATACCTGTTGTGCCCTCCTCTGAAAATGTTGACCTAAATGGTAAGTAGGGAAAAATACTCTTTGGCAATTCCCCCCATCCACTTGCTAAAGTTTCTGCTGAGTCCCAGCTAGATATGTCCATCTGCATGCAGTAGGAATTTGGAAATATGCAAAACACTGAATGATTGAGTTAAAGAAACAACAGCATCTCCACATGTTGGTCGTTTTACTGTCTATGTTCCTTGGATTGAAAACACATATTTGATCCCCCTTGGTAATGCATTTGCTTTCAGGCAAACCTCAAACACTGAGTTATCATATCACCAACTACAGTTCACAACCCATTTGGCACTCAGGGCTGGCTCTACCATCTGTGGAGTGTGGCACAGGGCTCTGTGCTTGAGGAGGACCACATCCCTGAACCATTGGGACAAGGAGAAATCCAGAAGCTTGACCTTGCTGTTAGTAAAGAAAAACATCTCACCTTCCATGTGCTCATGCGTATGCATGCACAGGCACACACACACACACACACACACACACACCATATGCCACAACTGCCTAGTACCCCTGCTACATTGGCAAGTCACCTTACCTTTCTGCCAGTTGCCTGGTCCCCGACTCAGCTGCCCGACACCCACTCCCTTGTTCTTCTTAGTGATAAATGATTTGAACCCCCTGTCACCTGCTGGCCCTTCTCCAGCTCCCTGATGTAGGAGTTACAGCCATCTGCCTGAGGTCTGCCGTAGCTGACTATGCCTAGGAGCTCTCAGAACCTAGGCTCAAACCTGGATGCACTCACAAAACAACGTGGGGATGGTTCACTCCGGATTAGGAGCCAGCCCCTTCGCTCCCAAAGTCCAAGGTTACAATTAACAGAGCTAACACTGGAATGTGGGAAGGAAATAACACATAATTCTATCTACTTGCTCCACATTTGCTTATAAATCCCCAAAGTAGTGCCCTAATTTAGTACCTTGGAGAGTGCACCTTGGAATTTCTTTTAGCTTCAGCACACACACCTGCTATGTCTATACTTACGGCAGGCAGTAAGTATGTTGAGTACAGGCATTACACATGTACCACATTGCAGTGTTTAGCTACATGCTTCAGTGAAAGGCTCTGGCAGCAGGCCACTACACGGCTAAACATAGTCTAGACCTAGGAGACACTATTTAGGCATGTAGAGAGACCATGTAGGGAACATACTGTGGGGCTTCACGTGTCTAGGGCACTCTACTGTACTCGCCTAAGACATGCCTCACCATCTACACTGCTATTGATAGCCATGCTAACTGGGTGTGCAGTGTCTGTCCTCTACACAGTGTTGTAAGTGTAGTAGTTGGTGTTGCAGTAAGTATTTGGAGACACTTCTTTGCAGTACATTAATGATCTATGGGTCAGTACTAAAACGGTCAGTTTACAGAGAAACCATAAAAGCTAGTAATAATATAACAAAAGTAAAACTACGATATGCATTTCTATAGCATTTTTCAGCTGATGAAGAAAGCTTAGCTAAGGCTGCTGTGAGGCAGGGAAATATTATTAACTTAACTTTACAGAGGTCAAGAAAAGCTAAGTGACTTGCCTAAGACCTCAGTGGTAGAATTAGAGCCCAAGAATCCTGACTCCCAGTCCTGTGTTCTGCACTAGATACACTAGGTGAAATTCAGAGATGAGTATAAATGAACCCCATGGAGTTAAGCTGGCCACCATAATTTCAAGTTACAGCAGTTTAGATGGGTCCTGGAAAATAACTAATTTTCCCTTTTTTTTACTTTTTTGTGATAAAAGTGTGAAAGGTTGTTATTTAAAAAACATCCTCCTTTTTTTGTTTGAAATTCAGCTATTGTCTACCTTGAAACTCTGTATGGTGAGTGGAGACCTGGTTAAATATGACTTCACAACTGTTAAGAGAGTGAAAGCTAAATAACAGAGGGGAGGAAGGGGGCTGGGATTCTGAGTCAGTCTGGTTGAAACTTTTTACTTTTTGTTAACAGGTATTGAACTCCAGTGCCTAGAGAACATTGCAAACCACACCTCTGTGCCCCCTCCTGCCCCCCAAAATACCCTTTGCATGCTGGATTTGGCACTGTAGCATGTGGCACTGTAGCACATATTATCTTGGGGACCCTGGGAGGATTTGCTACACTTGTGGAGGGCAGTGAGAAGAAAAGGTCCATGTTTATACTATGAAATATTTGTATTTTCCCTGGACTAATTATAATTTTTTTTGTCAAATGTAAAATTGATAAGGGCTTCTGGCTTTCTCTGGTGTAACTCAGGAGTAGGTCTACTAAAATCAATGGTGTTGCACCAATGGACGTAGCATCAGAATAAGGGCTAGTCTACACTAGAGTCGCTACAGTGGTGCAGCTGTGCTGATGTAGCTGTGATGCTGTAGCACTGCTAGTGTAGATGCTCTATGCCGATGGGAGAGAGTTCTTCCGTAGGTATAATTACTCCATCTCCCGCAGAGGTGGGAGCTATGTTGGTGGGAGAGCGTCTCCAGCCGATATAGCGCTGTCCACACTGGCACTTCAGTCACTGTAATTTATGCCATTCAGGTGTGGCTTTTCCACATTCCTGAGCAACTTAAGTTATCCTGAAGCAAGAGCTAGTATGTACAAGCCCTTAGAAGATCAGGTTCTTAATTTTACAATGGGGCAGTTATTCTGCTGAAAAGTGTGTGTCCATTGGCAGAAATGGGGGAAAAAAATCATACCTTCCACATAAGTAATGGATTGAAAAATATGTCTGATCACTAATTGAGGGCCAGTGGTTGGAAAAAGTACACTGGCCCTTAAAGCATGTGAACTGCTCCCACCAAAGAGCTCCTGGCCCAGGTAGTTTTTAAAATATTACAGATTAAAACAAGCTTGTCCCCTAATTAGTTAATTGTAATAAGTGTAAATAATTTAGTCTACTTTTTTCTAGTTCTAGTGAGCTCATAACTGTGCTGTGGCATTTTGGCCACGGTGGTACCTATTGATAATTTTAAAAGTAATTATGATTATTAATTTAGTAAAAATGCTCAATATTTACATAAAACTTAAATAAAAGATCATTTCGGACCTCCACTGCTTTGCCAAAGTCAGAGCAGCACTGAATCCAATGCTGATGCTGATAGCTACTCTTTTCATATTGATGTGGCAAAAATTTTGGAATCTGTTCTTTTAAAAAAACAAATTTGATATTTTCTCCCCTTAAATGTATTGGGGTAGTTGTAGTGCCTCTTGAATGCCAAAAGAGGAACAATTTATATCATTGTCAGCATAGGACAAAAATTATGACAGGGAACCACAATAGAGGTGTGAAGATTAACCTTTTTTTGCAGAGCTCTTGCGAAGTTTTATGAAGATGGCATTCAACAACATGATGAAAATATAGAAAACATTATTTTTATCAAATTAGGTGACACCTGAAATTTAAAACCATGCCAGGCTGATTCCTATCCTGCTTTTATCTCCTGTTTAAATCTGGTGTAATGAAGTGGGTTAAACATCTTTGAAATAAGGAGCTGTAACTGCCACACTTCATCTGAGATAATTGTAAGAAGCCACTAACTCCTTTACGCAACCAGGTAGCTGAAACAATAGTGGCCTTGACCCCAAACACTGGCATTCACCACCCAAAACAAAGGTACATGCAAGGCACATGTGAGCAGAGGGGTTTTGCTGTATACAGTTTTGTGAAGGTTTGTGTCTTTGAGAGAACTAGCAAAAAGATGATAAAACCTGAAAGAGAAGGTAGGAAGGAAGCACCAGATTCAGGCAGAACAAGCACTGGGAGCATGGCACTGAGAAATGCAGCGAGAGCGCTTTTGGGCAGAGTGCTGGCTGAAAGAGGCTTGATGCTATGAGCAAAGAAACTATCTCCTGTTGTTCAGGGAAACAGAACTTTGTACATTCTTTGTAAATTAACAAGGCTGCACCAAAGATACCTGACTCCATCATCTATTTCTCCTCCTAAGGGAAACAACTTGCAGGGCCCCAAACTTTGACTATCCACTTGGGTCAAAAAGGAGTAATGGTGGCATGATTTTGGTATCCAGTTTCTCATACAGCCCTAGAGTCAGTAATTTATACCACTTGAGAACTGAGGCTCTAGTGGCTAACAGATCGGAAACGAAGTAGAAATGTATGGTGAAGGCAAGGTGGTAACCCTGATGACAGGACTGTAAACTCTGATATCTCAAGACCTGCAAGGCTGGAAATAAAAGCAAGTACAAAAGTATCTGCTACTGGCCTTTCTAAGAGACATGATACTGGGCTAAATGGGGCACTGGACAGTTTTGGAATTGAACTATATTTCCATGAGCAGGTTATGTTCTTTCTTACACTGGTTTTACACTGGTGTAATTACACTGATTTTTTAAATAAAATTACATCCGATTTATACCATTGGGAGAGCAGTTTTTATGCCCTGTTTTCCTACTTCCATATTAATTTCACAACTACCACAATAGAATAATTTTGAAGTTTAAGAACCTCAGCATTATCTCTTGAGTGTTGTTACTGTACTGTCCTTTTTTACTGTCCTTCACCCTTGTCTAGTGATTCTGGTGGAGCCTTAGACCCCAAAGGGTGAGCCTTGGGTCCTTCTGATAAAGCAAGCTCAGACATCTCAGCCAATTTGGAACCCCAGCCTCCAATGCCTATTTAGCTGCTCTCCAGAGAGAGTGCACTAGCTATCATTTTTCTAGTCAGACACCATTTCAGATATTAGCAGGGGGCTTTCACCTCCAGGCAACATCACCAAAAGAATACAAAACAAAACCCTTCAGCTACAAAATGAGATTTGAAAATATTTCTGCCGATAGTATCTATCTCTATACACTTGACATACTTTTCCTTTAGCAACACGTTTCCATAATCTTCTGGCAGGCACCAGGATATTATTTATCTTCAGGAAACAAGATAGCTCTTTCTTGTTTCACATTAGATAATCACTTACCCTAGACTTATAGGGACCTAACATAAATGCATTTGATTGTGATGCAAAAAGCTTTTTTTGAATCATATGCCACCTCTTTCTCTCTCTTCTCTTTCACTGCGTGTGTCACTGGGTATTTTTCGCCTTCTCCAACATACTTTATGAAGCTGAAAATCAAAGCTAACAGGGATAAGGACTTTCTCCCAGAAGGCTGAAAATATCATATCTTAGTAATTTAGACATTTGTCAGCTTGATAACCCAGCCAAGGTTTCTAGAGGGATTGCCAGAATGTGACAGTGCACATGGACTGGAATATAAACAAGTGGCTTGTGAAGAGGTCTAGAAACCAGTGTGGGCAAAGTGGCCAATGCCCTTGAAAACCCTGGGTCTGAATCTTATCTCACTTGCACCTGATGTAAACCGCGAGAACTTGAAGTTAATGAAGTAACACTGAAAAAAGTTAAATTTCTGGAGCAAAATTCTGATTGAGGGTTAGATTCTGAAGCAAATTCCACAGTGGTGGAATTGTTAAATGCATGGACCCTGCATATGGTGTTCCAGATACACCATTTATTTCCAGATAAGTTGTGAAATACTAATCTAAAGGTAATTTATCCCAATGATTATGTGGTAATGCCATTGGAAACTATTATATTTGGATGAAAACGGTACTGATAAGCCAAATGTTTGATTTTTTTGACCATCTCCTAGTTTCTTAAAACTATTGATAAACTCTGTGTAGTTTCAAGGAAGTGATAACTGATTTTTAATACTTAGGAAATAACAGCATACATGTGTAGCATGTAGTATTATAATCAATTTTGTAACATGCTGGTTTTGTACAAATACATAATTCCATATTCATCACCACTTGCACTTTTCCTTAACCTAACTAGACAGAGGACAAATAGGAAATACTGTTATTTGATAAGATCAGAAATGAACACTTCCTGTTGTATCAGGGTGAAATTCTCTTAATTTACGTACTCTATCTCAATGCTTACTTATAGCATATTGGCTCTTACAAGCTAAGTAAGGCAGGGCTCTGTCAGAACAAAGTTCTCAAACCTCTCCAGGAGGTGCTCTTCTGAACCTAATCTCATGATGTAAAGACATTTACAGCATGACAAACGTATCTGTGAAAATTCAGGGTTTGATTTGGCAAGCTAGAATGTGGCTATTTCTGATTCCCACCCAGACTACATGCCTCATATTTAACAGGAATCTTCAGAAGGAGGAAGAAGAAATTCAGAAGGTTATTTAAAAGGATGGTCAAGGTTAGTTGAAGTTTCTCCCTTTCTTCTAACCTACTGCGACCAATGTGAAGGCAAATTCCCGTGTGTGCAAACATTCAGAGCATGGAATCTCAGTAGAAATATCTTCAATCTGTATAAATGTAAAGTCTTTGAGGCAGATCCCCAGTGACTCTAAGCTTATTCATCTCTCCTGTTATGTACAGCTGATGGGCCTCTGATTAACAGAAACTCCCAAGAGAATCTAGTCAATTCCAGCTCTATTTTTGACTGTCATCCTCTCCTCCCTCCAGGATCTCTGCCTTTTAACAAGACCAAAAAAAAAAAACTATCAAAAAACAAAACAACCAGCCCTGCATTTTTTAAAACTTAGATGAGAAAGACAGACCCTATTGCAGTTATTTTGGAGATATGGCATTGAAGGCATCAATCAGAAACCATAAAAATGAGCTGTGATTCTATCTGCTCACAGGTGTGTTTAGTTCTCTGGCAGGGAGGGAGAGTTGGAGACAGACTATAGCTCCCCAAACAGAGTTATAGCCAGGTAATAAAATGGAGGGGCGAGGGAGTGATGGAGTGCTACTCCTTCTCCTTCGATAGTCCCTCTAATCTTTGTTGGCTGCTGCTTCTTTCTTTTCCCTCACATTTCCCCATCCTCTAGATTAATACCCTCACAGAGAAATCTTCTGCTTATCTGCAGAAAGGTAACACTAAGGCAACAGCAAGGCAAGCTGCCCCTCACAATGTGCTTTGTGATTGTACCTCAGTTCTGATTTGGAGTCTAGGGATGAGAGGGGAGTGGAGTATCCCTTTCCCATTCAATCATTAGCTCAGTGGTTCTCAAACTTTTTTTTTTTCACGGACCACCTGAAAATTGGTGAGGGTCTCGGCGGACCACTTAATGATCTTTCCAAATGTTGTTTGTACCAGTCGCTAACTATTGTAAAGCCCTTTGGATAAAAGTGCTATATAAAAAACCCCTTAATAATAATTAATTTTTTTTGTTCTACAAATAAGACCACACAACTCATATTTTAATATCAGTAGCCTTATCTTTCTAATGCGATGGATGTGCCCTCTCTCCCCCACCGCAGCAGCCCCCAAGCTGGGGCTGGGAAGGAGGGGGGGTCTCTCCCGTGCCACAGCAGCCACAGAGCTGAGGCTGGGAAGGAGGGCCATTTCTCCCCCTGCAGCCGCAGTCCTGGAGGTCGGGAAAGTCGCTTCTTTCTCTGGCCACCTCAGCCCTGCACATCCCAAATTCCCCCCCACCCTCTCTTCTCACCCACTGCCCACTCCCACTTACCCACATCCCACCCAAGGCCACCATCTCACCTTATATGTGCATCTTCTCCAAGGTCCAGGCACCTAATTAGTGGACAGATGCCTGTGCGGCTCCACTAATTAGGTGGGTGGCCCTTCATTCTCTCATGTGCGGCTGCCCAGGTGAGCACCTTAGAGGAACTATCCGTGGATCACCTGAATGGAGTTTGTGGACCACTGGTGGTCCACAGACCACAGTTTGAGAACCTCTGCATTGTTCTTGTTTGCTGAGACTGCTAAAAGGTAACTCATCTCTACCCAGATCCTCAAAGTTATTTATGCACCTAGCTCTCATTGATTTGAAATAATTTAACTTATTTTCATAGGCCCCTAAATACCTTTGTGGATCTAGGCCATAGTGCCAGTTATGATGATGGTCACCTTTCCCAGTAGGAAATTGTCATAAATATAAAGGGAAGGGTAACCACCTTTCTGTATACAGTGTTATAAAATCCCTCCTGGCCAGAGGCAAATTCCTTTCACCTGTAAAGGGTTAAGAAGCTAAAGTAACCTTGCTGGCACCTGACCCAAAATGACCAATGAGGGGACAAGATTCTTTCAAATCTGGAGGAGGGTGGGGGGGGGAAAGGTTTTTGTCTGTCTGTGTGATACCTTTGCTGGGAACAGATCAAGGAGGCAAGCTCTCCAACTCCTATAGAGTTAGTAAGTAGTCTAGCTAGAAAATGTGTTAGGTTTTCTTTGTTTTTTGGCTTGTAAATTCACTCTGCTGGAGGAAATGTGTATTCCTGTTTTTGTGTCTTTTTGTAACTTAAGGTTTTGCCTAGAGGGATTCTCTATGTTTTGAATCTGACTGCCTGTAAGATTATCTTCCATTCTGATTTTACAGAGTTGGGTTTTTTTTTGTTCTTTTAAAAAAGTTAATAAAGTTTTGATTTTTAAGAATCTGATTGGGTTTTTTGGGTCTTAAAAATCCAAGGGGTTTGTGCTTGTCTTGTTTATTCTCAAGCCTCCCCAGGAAAGGGGGTGTTTGGGGAAATAGGAACTCCAAGTGGTCCTTTTCCCTGGTTCTTTGTTAAGCACTTGGTGGTGGCAGCATTTTACCTAATCCCAGGGCAAAGAATCGTGCCTTGGGGAAGTTTTAACCTAAGCTGGTAAGAATAATCTTAGGGGGTCTTTCATGCAGGTCCCCATATCTGTACCCTAGAGTTCAGAGTGGGGAAGAAAGCTTGACAGAAGTAGACAAAGAATGTTTCACACTGGCCACCAAACAGCCCAGGGCAGGGAGCAACTTCTGGTTCCTACTAAAGCTAGTTGAAAATGAAAGGGACCAAAGGAAGCCCTGTGCATGACCCCCAGGCACTGCAGATTTTACACTTTCATTGGGATAAGGAGTAGCACATTGTGGTGGGGTTAATACAGGAATGGTAGTTGGCATTACCCTCCTAACTACTGCTACAAGTTCACACACATGTATCTACTTGATATGAAACGTACAGTATCTAAAAACCATTGTTTCAACAAGAAACCATAGCAACAGCAGGCCTTGGCTATTCATAATTCAATTATGATAAGGCTTAGAACTAATACACTAATCATGATAACTTTATACTAGTTAATAATACTATCACTCTGTTATATAGTAACTTTCATCTGAGTAGCCAAGATCATTTAAAATGATTAATCAATTAAGTCTCAACTGACCCCCACTCAAGGTTATGTAGCTAAGTATTATTTCCTTTCCCCCACTTTACAGATGGATGAAGTGAATCCAATGGCTGCAACCTAATCCATTGAAGTCTTAGACAATGATGGGCAAAGATACTTTTTTAAGTCCAAAAGGCACTGATCACGTACAGCCAATAGTGATGGCTATTGTCTAGCCCAGTTCATAAGTGCGGGATACCTACAAAATGAAAGTCAGCTCAGATCTGCTGAACATTGGAGATGGGGCCAAGCTGCAAAATTCACACCCGGATCCAATCATCCCACAGTTCTGTGTTGTTCAGATTTGGGGTTTTGGTTTGGGCCCATCTCTATTTAGCACACGTCCTCAGACTCAGCCAGAGTTGCTCCTTAGCATCTCACTTGGTCGAGGTACTGCTTACTGATTCCACTATGATCAGCCACAGTTAGCTCTGGCCATCAAAAGTAGAATTCTGCTAACTGGTTATGTCCAGCTAAAGTATTTGGGCACCAATTGGTAGAAACAGCAAGGAGCAAGCAATAGAGCTGGATAAGCAGAGAATATCAGTTCCTTGCCCCTTTTGCAACAGCTGGAAGTTAGAACCTGACTAAGGTTTGCCCTAAAATCTGGTTAGAGTGACAGGATAAAACTGGCATAGTTGGTTTCCAAATTTATTCTCTCTCTGATAAATCTGTGTCCCATTCAAATAAATGGCAAAACTTCCATCGAATGCAATGGGAGCAGAAATTGTTTAATCGTACAAGCTAAAAGATTATTTTTCTAACAAACAATGCAAGAAACTCAACCTGGCTCTGCTCTTTCTGCCCATATGTCACTCCAGCAATAAAGATTCTGAAGTTGGAATTTAGCTGACAATGTTCTGCTGATCTGTAAGGCAGAAAAGACTCCAGATCACGCTCCCAGAAGATCCACAGGAGCTAACAATAGCAAAATAATTTAGTCTTGATGGCAGTAAAAAGGGCAGACACGACTCAATATACAGGGAACTGTTCTGTGGAGTAAAGAGGCACTGTCCTTATGGAGTCCCTTTCCAGACTACAACTGCATTGTAAATTTTAGAAAAAAAATCATATATCAATACATGAAATTGCTTGGGCAGAGTGACACATTTTTTTTCAGCAGTGCCAAAAAAGGCTCCTCTAAATTTAACATATAGCCTCAGTTGCATGTAACTTTTCCCAGAGACTAAGCTAGCTGTGCATAGACACAGTATGGCTTCGCGGTGTAAGGTGTTGGCATATGGAAATGCTGTTCTTGTACAAAGAAGTCACTTTACCGTTAGGTCAGTAAAGCAGTTCTAAGTGAAATGAAAACAACAAGGGTTGGCAAGTACTTTCCAGCTGCAAAATTTGTCTCCGTTGACAGGTTATAAAGGCACCTTACGATTTCCATATTGCAATCCTGGCATCAGAATGTCAGTAAAAGCTTTTTGCCCCTTTGTGGAGTTTCCTCTAGGGAAGGTTAAAAGGGAAGGCGGAGGATGGGGGGGGGAGTGAGAGGGTGCGAGGGATTCAAACAACATCTTACGAACAGAGAACAGAATCACATAACAACACTGGAACAATGGACTCTAAGACACACTGACAAGACAGATGGACACAGACAAGACACAAAATCGCTACCAAGATTTAAAAAAATAGGAAAAAAAACCCCCTAAAAATAAATAAATATAACATTGAGACTGCAGAGGCAGCCACTGGTATTGGCACAACTCATCCAAAAAGCGTAAATTATAATTCAACTAAAAATAATCTCCCAAATCATGCACTACAGACTTGCTGGGTTAGCCTGATTGCATAGCTCTGATGAAACACAAAATGGCGTCATCACAGCTCATGCACAGATTAATGAAGGCCATGGTTAGTTAATCAGCTAAAACTACAGCATGCCACAAAATGATCTTACACTGACTCAGAAATAAAGATACAACAGATATTCTGCACTTGCAATAAAATTCTTTTTATGCCATCTG
This sequence comes from Dermochelys coriacea, assembly GCF_009764565.3. Classification (NCBI taxonomy): domain Eukaryota; kingdom Metazoa; phylum Chordata; order Testudines; family Dermochelyidae; genus Dermochelys; species Dermochelys coriacea. The sequence continues at coordinate 89,808,965 of NC_050073.1, read as the reverse complement.
CAGTTTGTAGGGATTTTATTGTTGGAAGGGTTTTTTTTTTTGTTTTGTTTTTTATTTTTTTTGCCTTTTGTGGGGGAAGAAGAAACAGTTCTTGCTTTTTTAATGAAAAGAAATGTAAAAAGAGGGAGGTGACGAGAGGGTCTGCGCAGAAGCAAAAAAAGGAAGGAAAGAAAAGGGAGAATAAAAAGAAAGCCATGGGGGGGTGAGAATCTTCATTCTTTTGCACACAACTTTCTTGGGATGTCTTTTTTTAATCTGGAAGTTTGAATTTTTAGGATGGCAAGAAAAGATTTTGTTGCCTTTGTTGTATTGCAGAGCTATCTCTCTCTCGCAAGCTGATTTAATCATTATTTTGTTGGAATTACTCCAAAAATACAAACCAAAAATTACAACAACTTTAAAAATTAAAAAATAGTAATATGGCATCATCATGATTAAAAATAAATAAATAAAATAAAGGTAACTAAAATATCAATCACCAAAAATTCATGCGGCACAAGATGAGGCGAAACGACAGAAAATGTTCTTCAAATATATACAACGTATATATCTATCTATATATACATGGAGCCTTATGTGTATATATTGATGGATATAGCTGTATAATTTTTTATTCTCTCTGCCCCATTCCTCCCCAAGGATAACTGGCAGATGAAACTATTCCTTGAAAAACAAACAAATAAATAAATAAAAGGAAAATAGGGGGGAAAACCCTCCAAAGAAAAAGAAAAAAACATGCTTTATTCACCAAGAATTAACAGTATCATGCATCTGTCCATATCAATGGATGCTGGGGTTAGATGAGGGCATGAATTTCTGTGTAAACATGTGATTGGATGATAGGGACTATTGCAGATATTGGTCTCACATTACTTTAGTATATATACATATGTGTATATATATATATAGATACTGTATATAGTGTATATATAGATCTAAACTATATAAACTCGAGGGGGTGTTTGGGGCTTATACAGAAGGATCTACCCCTGAAAACCAAAACCAAAATAAAAATATAACATAAAAAGGAAGGTGGAAAAAACCCCATAAGGCTCTGCGTAAGTGATCAGTAAAACTTGTTCTTTTGTTTTGGCCTTAAAAAACATCTGTAGCCAGAAAGTTCCATCAAGCAGCCATTGTCATTACAAATGTCACCTCATGTAATTCTGCCCCACGAGGCTAGTCCTCATTTCAGACCCACGCACCTGGGACTCAATCCTGTATTCTCTCTGGGCCCCATGCAAGCCAGTGGCAGGGTTGAGGGAGGTAAAAGTCAAGGTCTTAGTATCATTTCACTCTGGCTGTTGTGAATGACTAACTGTGGAAATGTAGCCTCTGGAAGATGAGGTGGATTGTATTTGTGCTTGAGAAATGATGCCTGTGTCAGGATTTACATCGGGCCCTTCTGTTCCCCTGGTCTCTCTCTCACTTTAGGTCCTTTGTGTTCTGTGTGGCTGAGGAGTTGAGAGCTATGCTGCACAATTTGAGTCCAAAGTCTCCCCTTTGTGACTATGTGGCTCACACTAAAGGCAGTGTGTACCATCCACACACACTTAAGGGCAGAATGTAAGCCCCAGAGACAGAAACAGGGTAACATTCATTTTGCCTGATGCAGGATCTCTGGTCAGAGGACTTGACATTGAGGGGCGAGCAGCAGAACATGTCTCACAGAGTTCCTGCTGGAGATGGGGGTGACGGAAGACAACTTTCAAATCCACTGGGTGTTCCATAGAAGCCCAGTGGTGCTAGCTGAGGGAGGGTTGCACTGAATCAGCATTTCCCCTGATTTTCCTACCCATGATTCCTTCCCATCCAGGATTGTGCTTTTTCTGCTGGCTGCTTGCCTGCAGATCCCTAGTGGAAGAGACAGTGTGCCCTGCCCTGCTGCTTTCTGCATCTAAAGCCTGTGTCCTTGGCAGACTTTCTACTGTGGAGCCCTAGCACTCAGGGTTACGTTGACAGAAAATGGAAACCCATGGATTAGTCTGGCGCGTAAAGTAGAATAGTGTGTTCACAGTTGTATGTATACTAGCTTCTGTATATATAGATATATGTGCCTACTGTGTAGGTGTGTATATATGTCACACACACATAGGTAAATAAAGTCGATGTTTTAATGTTTCAGGGCATGAATTACAGGTCTTTGGGTTTCTGCTGAAGGTTTGGCACAATGACTCCCTCCTGGGAAAAGCCTTCTGGTCTGATTTGCTAGAGTCAGCCTCAGGTTATTAAGTTTTTTGGATGAATTAAATACACCGAATAAATTCCTCTTGAAAAAGGATGGGAAAGTCAGTCAGGTTAGTAAAAACTAGAAGCCTGCAACCAAAGCAGTTAAAAACCCACTGTCTGTGTGCACCCAGGGGGCCTCGGAGGTTTACCTCATAGCTGTGGATCATTCCTAGAGGTTATGTTACAGGATCTCGGTTTACTGGCAAGTGTTTGGGTATTGTTGTTTTGACTAATACCGTAAGTGTGCTGGGCTGCAATTCCAACTCACTGCCCAATTATATGCATTTAATCTGAGTCAGTCCCAAAGGGTTATAAGGACAAACTTGACGGATGAAAGGGTAATGGTGCTGGGTTACAACAGCAGCTGTTAAGAAAAGAGAACCATGATTTTCAGGACACTGGAGGCTGTGTTAAAGGCAGATGAAATTTGCTCCTCATTTTGTTGGGGGCTTATAGCTCAGACACACAAATACCCTCCAGGTTCAAACTTTGCACAGAATAGCTTTAAAAATCTTCCACCCACTGATTGTAGCTGCATGATCAGAACAGCACAGTGGCTGCCTCTTTCTCTAGTATGCTGTGCCAAGACACTGGACCCAACTTTAGGGGTGTGAGAAATCTGAACCAAAATCTGGAACTGAATTGCACAAATGACTTCTACCTCTAGAATGGGCCAAACCAACACCTTAGGTCTGAGTACCCCAGACTTTGGGAGTATTTGAAATCTAGATCCAGATATAAATATGGTGTCTTGGGCACATTTAGAGAATTGATAACAACAAGCAATTCAGCGCTAATGCAGAGGAGGGAAATCTCTCCATTTTGGGTAACTTTCTCCCCAGCACCCTATGTGCCATTTAAGTCCTACTTTACCCCTGTATTAGGGTTTTAAGTGGCATATATGAGGTATCTAGGGCCTTCTGTACAAAGATGAATGTCAAACTTTCTTATCTTTAGACTATCAACCACTTTTCTGTTATTACTTTTCACAGGGATTGTTATTAGAATCATTTATGGTGCTACTACTGCTTTTTAGGTACACTTCCATAGGTATGTGTGATTACATGACAGATGGTCCCAAGCTTGATCAGAGCCAGGACAGGAATATCAGGGAGAGAACCTGGGGTATAAACAGGGAGCTCAACTGATATGCAGGTTGCAGGCTCCTAGCAGCAGTAAGTTTGCCTGTAGAGGTGCAAGCTGCCTGCCATCCCTCCTGTGCTGGGAGATGGCCAGCACAGTCCCCATACAAAAAAGAGCTGGAGAAGGAAATTTCTTTTTTATCCATCTTTTACTTTTATAGAAGTGGGCTAGAGGTGTTTGGATCCAGAGTAGCTGTATGTTGAGGTTCAAGGTTTGGATTCAATGCAGAATTAGGCCTTGGGTTCAATGGGGCTGACATCTCACAAGTAGGTCTCATGACATTTTTGACCTCAAAGAGATGCAAATCTCATGATTTTCTGCCATCTTTAAACACATTCTGAATCTGAAAATGGTCTCCTCTGGGTGTTGGATTGGACCCAGAACAAAAACCATAGGAATATATTTGGCTCTAGGGATTGGAGTCTGACTCACATGAAATCTGAAAGGCTTTGAATTGAAGGAGGAGACTCTCTCCTGACCATGACTCATTGTGCTTGTGTATTGCACAATGACTTTACTCTGGTATGCATCACATCTCACAGCTGCAGTAGGGTAACCATTTGTGTTTGGTAATGGATAGGTTACTGGATCATAGCTCTGGGGGTGAAGCAAGGCCACGTCCTGATATCTGGAACAAGCTCAGGGGCTTTAAAGGTTACCCATTATCAGAGGAACATGATGGGGCCTGAACTGGGTTTGTCTTTTAATTTCCAATTTGTTGCAGAACTGAACAGGAAAGCCACAGGGTGGTGTAAAATGCACTGACCTGCCAGCAGAACAGGAGGAAGCAACTTTAAATGAGTTTGATTAAAAACACAAGTAAAACCATCTGGTTCTTTCACTCTCTGGGGTATCTGCTAAAGCAAGAGATCCTTGCAAATGGCCAAATCCTGTCCTAGCTGGTGAAGCAAGAGGGTACTGAGACATGTCCAATGCACCCTCCACCACAGGGGTCTGCTGACCAGGGCAGGATGGTTCAAGGGACCCATGCACTTTGCTGCTGATTTCAGAAATATCAAAAGGACCAGTCTACTTCCTTTGAAATCGGGGGGGTGGGGTGGGTTCTGACACTGAGGGTATATCTACACTAGAAACGTTATTGCGGCACATCTGCACCACTGTAGTGCAGACACTTACTACAGCATCAGAAGTGGTTCTTCCATCACTGTAGCAAATCCATCTCTCCAGGAGGCGGTACCTAGGTCAACAGCATAAATCTTCCATTGACCTAGGAGTGTCTACACCAGGGCTTTGGTCAGCCTAATTACAGTAACTCTTCATTTAATGTTGTAGTTATGTTCCTGAAAAATGCAACTTTAAGTGAAACAATGTTAAACGAATCCAATTTTCCCATAGGATTTAAGGTAAATGCGGGGGGTTAGGTTCCAAGGCAAAAATTTTGGGACAGACAAAAGGCATTATATCTTGTACAGTATGTACTGTGGTTGAGAAGTGCCCCTGGCTTACCCCACACAGGCACAGCCTGCTGCAGGCAAGGACACTAGGAAGCACCTTCGCAGCAGCAGTGGCAGCTTAATTTTCATAGACTTTCATAGATACTAAGGTCAGAAGGGACCATTCTGATCATCTAGTCTGACCTCCTGCACAACGCAGGCCACAGAATCTCACCCACCCACTCCTACGAAAAACCTCACCTATGTCTGAGCTATTGAAGTCCTCAAATTGTGGTTTAAAGACTTCAAGGAGCAGAGAATCCTCCCTCAAGTGACCCGTGCCCCATGCTACAGAGGAAGGCGAAAAACCTCCAGGGCCTCTTCCAATCTGCCCTGGAGGAAAATTCCTTCCCGATCCCAAATATGGTGATCAGCTAAACCCTGAGCATATGGGCAAGATTCACCAGCCAGATACTACGGAAAATTCTTTCCTGGGTAACTCAGATCCCATCCATCTAATATCCCATCTCAGGGGATTAGTCCTATTTACCCTGAATATTTAAAGATCAATTAATTACCAAAATCACATTATCCCATCATACCATCTCCTCCATAAACTTATCGAGTAGAATCTTAAAACCAAATAGATCTTTTGCCCCCACTGCTTCCCTTGGAAGGCTATTCCAAAACTTCACTCCTCGGATGGTTAGAAACCTTTGTCTAATTTCAAGTCTAAACTTCTTGGTGGCCAGTTTATACCCATTTGTTCTTGTGTCCACATTGGTGCTGAGCTGAAATAATTCCTCTCCCTCTCCTGTATTTATCCCTCTGATATATTTATAGAGAGCAATCATATCTCCCCTCAACCTTCTTTTAGTTAGGCTAAACAAGCCAAGCTCCTTAAGTCTCCTTTCACAAGACAAGTTTTAATTCCTCGGATCATCTTAGTAGCCCTTCTCTGTACCTGCTCCAGTTTGAATTCATCCTTTTTAACTGGAAAAGAACAGGCACCAACTTTGCCAGGAGATGCTCCAGGCCTGCCTCTTCCTGTCCCCGCTCCACTCCAGGCTCACCTCCTCTCCAAAGCACGCCGCATCCCCGCTCCTCCCCTCCCCCGAAAGTCCTAAGTGCCACCAAACAGCTGTTTGTCAACGCTTAGGACTTTCTGGGTGAGAGGGGGAAGAGCGGAGATGTAGCGCTTCCCCGCTCTTCTCCCTCCCTCCCAACGCTTCCCTGCCGCCAAACAGCTGTTTGGCGGCGCTTAGGATTTTCTGGGAGGGAGGGGAAGGAGTGGAGATGCAGTACTTTCCCTCTCCTCCCCTCCCTCCCAGAAAGTCCTAAGCACCGCCAAACAGCTGTTTGGCGGTGGGAGAAGCACTGGGAGGGAGGGGGAGGTAGTGGAGAAGAGGAACTTGTGCAATGCTCCCTTGTAAAGTCGCTGCTCTTCCACAAAAACTTACAAGCAGTGGACAGAGCAGGCAGCCAAACGATGTTATAAGGGAGCATTGCACAACTTTAGACGAGCATGTTCCTTAACTGAGCAGCGACATAACTTTGAAACAACGTTAAGCAGGAGGACGTTAAATGAAGAGTTACTGCATGTTGCACAGAAAATGAAATTTTTCACAGCCCTGAGTGATGTAGTTAAGCTGAACTAAGTTTGTAGTGTAGACAGAAGATATCTAATTAAGGAGTAAAGTACACCTCAGCTAGCACTTTTCCACAGCAACATACTTGCTCTCCAGTGGAGGAGTGACCATAGGTCTTCAGAACATAACTCTGCGTGTGGATGGATCTGGTATATTAGCCATCCACCTCTCCTTGCACCGTGGACTGATAGAGCCCTGCTGCTTCTCCCTCTACTGACTTTGCACACTAGTGCTGCTGAGAGGATTTAACCCCAAGTGCATAAGCGAGCATCCACAGCAAAGATCACTTGGCCAGTGGGCCAGTCAACTCCTCCACTCAGTGCCAGTGTAAATCCTGAGGCACTCTACTGATGTCAGTGTATCACCTTACCCCCTCAATGAGGCACTAGGGAGGGGTAATCCCCATTGTATATATGAGGCACAGAGAGGTTTGGGGACCAAATTTTCAAAAGTGCCGAAGTCACTTATACTTTCAATGGGACTTTGGCTCCTACAGGCCAGATTTTCAAAGGTATTTAGGCACCTAGTGGAATATTCCAAAATATTAGTGCAATGGTTTCTTCCTTTTTTTAGAAGCCTGCTCCTCCAAGCTTGACTCGTTCAATGATACTACATTCTCAGATTCTGTGCCATCACAATTCATCACCATGAAAAGAGCTGTGACACAGACTGGATGTTTTTTCTAAGAGATCTGATCTAGGAATTATTTTGGGGAAGCCTATGTTATAAAGGAGGTCAGACTAGATGATCACAATAGTCACTTTTGGCTTTTGAATCTATAAATCAATGACTCTATTGCATTGCAGGGAATGGACAAGAGGAGCAGGCTGATAAAGATCAGAAAATACTTCCATTTTGACAGTCAAAGAAAAAACAAAAGTTTATTGAGATCTTTGAAGATTAGTAGGGGCCTTTAAATGGATGAACCAATAGTTTCTGTTTCTTCAGTTCTTTGTGTATGGCACTAAATTCCATGGCCTTGCCTTAATGAGGCGCCACTCTGCTGATTCCCAATGACTCACCGCTGCCTGTCTCTATGGTAGGTCTTACTGTGCCACTTGTACCCACCTCTGAGTCAGCTGTTTACATGCTAACCTATTCTCATGATTGCCAGGCTGGGATGTACGACAGTCTTAACTCCACTGTGGATTACAGAAGATATGCTGAATGCCTGGCAGTGGAGCACTGGCTGGTACAGCTGAGCCTGGTTACGTAACCCCAGCTGCATGAAAATATTGGAGGAAAAGTTTTCAACTACCTGCCTGGCTAAGTGCATAGACCTTTACATTGATCTGGTAGAAGGGAGTGGCTCTACCATTTGTTTGCATTTGCCTGAGTGTCACTACCTTCCCTAGTGGTTCCACTGTGGAATTTCCCAGCTACAGTCCAAAGCCATGTTAGTTATTGCATGACCAAGTTCTACCAAAAAAAAAAAACCCAACCAAAAAACACAAGCTGCCTATGAAAGGTGGAAAAGAAATATGAAAGCACTAGCTTTGGGTGACTTTTATTATTATGACTATATTAATCTGAAAAGCTTCAGGAAACTATGAACAGAACATTTTATGGGGGTTTTTTTAGCAAAAAGAAAAATAACCCCAAACAAATAATAAACCAAAGCAAAAACAAAACAAAAACAAAAAGTAAACAAACTATTTATGTGTTTCACCTTTAATGATGTAAGAGTCTAACCAAACTCCATTTTTTAATGTACACAGAAATTCGATGATATCTGTTCTCTATTATATAAATGCTTAACTCATGGCAAGCCTCAAAAAGACGACTTGAAAAAGTCTGTAAGAAATAAAACAGACTGCAGTTGCCTGCTGGATATCACATCATATATATCTCACCAGAAATTAAAGCCATCAAACCATCAAAATGTATCTGAGTCTAAAGGGAGGAGTCAAATCAGTTTCAAATGGCTACACTTCTATTGACTCTTAATGGATACATTTTGAAGCATCATTACAGGTAACATGGCACAACTTAATACTAATTTTGCATTTTCTGTGATACTCCCCAAGTTCTCTAGGCACACAGAGAACAAAATTAGTATGAATATAGTACCATGTTAACTGCATTCAGAATCCCATGGACAAATATATTTTTGCAGCACATCCTCAGAATAACAATTAATGAGGATTAAATAGTATTGACCATTCATTATTGCTTCACTTTAGTTTCTCTTCTCTCTCTTTCACCCCTCAGTCTGTCCACCTTTAATATATGCTTTGGACCACATCAATTTCTTCCTCTCCAACTGAGCAGCACAATGGCTGCTAGAAATATGTAGCACAACTGTTAACAATTAATTAATTAGGGGCTGGTTCCAGGAAGTTTGGCTTCCTGTGAAAACAGCTTTCCATTAACTGAGAGGTTATTACATCTCTGTCTTTTGTTATTGCCCGCTCCATGGGATCTGATGCTTGGCTGTATAAATTTGTATTTTATATACTATATATGTATATGTATATGACATATACACATATAGTTATATATGTATACATTCACACACACACACATACACACACACACACACACACAAACATATATGTATGTATTGTTTTTTGCAAATGAAATAAGAAAGCAAGCAAAACAAGACTGACCTGACTTACCTGTACTCGGCTCACATTCAATGAGGTCTTCGTCATCGCTGGAACATTCAGCGGATGAAACAATGTCATCAGTGGTCTAGCACATGAAGGAAGGGATCAAAGAAGAGGGAAAAAAAGAAAAAAAGTGATAAGGCATTTGCTAACAAAAAGATTGTAACAGAGGCAGTTAATACTCCTGGGAAAATATTTTCAATTGCATCTTTTTAAAACGCTTGAGTTCTGTTCAACATTCCAGACATGTCTAGGTATTACACCTTCCATAAAGCTGGTTTCCATTATACCAGGTAAAATTATTCCACTGTGCTGCTGAATATTTCAGGTATGTACAGATACAGTGTCCCTGCTATGCTGTTTAATATAACAAGTTGAACCTGTTGTGCTACTGAACAGACTAGGTACATCCCCGTAAAACACCTCCTGGGCTGGCAAATGGTCCAGATACAGCCAAAAGTACCAGTTATAATATGTCCAGTTAGAGTACATCTGGTGTTCTGCTGAAATACCACATAGGTCCATTCTGCAGCTGAGCATACTAGGGACTTTGAGGTTGAATGCAGTTACTGTACAGCTAAACATACTAGATGCAGTCAAGTAACAGACATCTCCTGTGCAGCCAAATGTATCAGTTGCCCCCAGAGAACAAGCATGCTGTGCTGTTAAGCCCATCATTTGCACTCAGGCTGAGGGCACCTGATGCTCTGCTAATCATTCCAGGTAGAATGCACCTGCTGCACTGGGAAATTCCAGATATACCCAGTCAGAGCACAACTGCTGCACTGCTAAGTGATGCAGGCACAATGTTTCTGTGCTGCTGACCATTCCAGATAAGTCCACATAGTACAAAGTACAGTTTGTTCTGCTAACTGTAGAGGGATAGAGTCGAATGTTAATGGACCGGCAGCAGTATAGCAGGTGGGAAGGAAGATCTGGCACTGAAAGGCTTAAGGCAAACTAAGAATATCCCTGGCCTTTGTGAGTTTCAGTATGTTACTTGCAGTTTCCAGCTGGTAATTTTGTTGTTGTTGTTGCTGGTCTAATTAATGAGCAGCATGTACTGCAGTGTGTTAGGGAGAAGTGTAATGGCTTCTCTCCCCAGCAGCAACTCCTTCATGTAATTGCTGTAATTAGTTGAATTAGTAATGTGGACCATTAGGGAGATTTTGTGGCAGCCTCCGGACACAGGTTATAATGTTCCTGTACATAGTACAAAATTATCCTACCCTCAGCAGTGTCAGCTCAACATAAGCCTGCCGCTGAAACAGTCCCTCTTTCCTGTTCCTTCCTGGTATGGTGCAGAAAGCCGCAGATTAGACACAGCCATGGGATCAGTGCAAGGACTCATGGAAGATCCATATAAGAACTGTCCTTGCTGGGGCTGGCACAAGCTACTACTTAACTCATAGACATTCAGGAGGAGTGTAATTTTCCTCAGTACCTTGTACTTAGGTTCCCAGGAGAGGTGTATTCATCCTGGGGACTTCAGGTCATTACAAATACACAATTCCTCATTCCACCAAAGGACTCTCCCTCTTCCTCAAAAGGAGAGCTCCCTTACCTTCCGAGCCTCCATATGACTATCTCAAAGGGCTCTTTCTCAAGAGGGTAGCCAGCCCCAGGCTCCTTACACAATTGTTCTTTAGCACAGAGCTGTCCTGGATTTGTGCCAGGAAACCTTGCCCCAACACTGGCCTCTGATGTGGGCACACGCCACTCTCCCTTTCTGCTTCTTGAGTTGAAAGATGGCGTGGGAGCCAGTAGGGAAGGTGAGGCAGGGAAGCCCTGATCTAATCTCTCCTCCTTTTGGCTGCAGAGTCTCTCTCCACCCCAGAACACCCAAACACTAGTCACTCACAGGTTGCATCCATTGGTCATTTTCCTAAGGGTTACACTCATCTAGTAGGGTTTTTGCTGGAGAATCCAAGTGCTAGCTGAACATTGCTCTTCTTCCTGTTTGGTATATTAAGAAGTTAGTCAGTAGATTCAGGTAGAACATACCTGAGGTACTGTTGAATGTATCAGGCACTTCTTCACACAAAGCTCTTTCTGAGCTGCTGAACAAAACAAGTACCTCAAAATAGGTCACACCTGCTGTGGTGTTGAAGGTATCAGGTCCAACCTAACATTTCTCTGATTTTGGTGAGTTACAGTGGGCCTTGGAATATGACTAGGAGTAAGGGGGTGAAATTAAAATGTAGAAAAATAAAATTTAAATATCTATGAGGCTCACATAGAAAATAGCCCATGGATAGTACTGGAAGTCCTATCACATGAATCACTTAATCTTGGACTCGACAGACAGAGGACTAGGAAACATTTGGAGGACACAATCCTGCAGTGGCCCATCGGGAATGGATTACATGGGACCTATGCCTTGGAAGAGTAGCTAGTTAAACAGGCATCAGACCACCTAGTCTATATATCGTGTTATCTTTGACTATGCAAATGGCCTTCTTAGGAGCCAGGCTGAGGAAAAAACAGTCTACTTACGACGTTTTTGCTCTGGACTTCAAGAATGTCACATGTGGTTCAGGAGGTAGAAGAATGTAAGGAACTTCAACTATCATGTTCAAAGAGATCTTGTTGGCTTTGGTACCAAGTTCTTTCTTTGGCTGAACTGACATCTTCGCAGGGGTAGACGTTTTGTTGAAATACTAAGGCTGATTTCTCACTTTAAATGAATTGGCTAGAATGCCTGTCTGTTCAGCACAGGGTGGGCAGAGGAGGGACGTGCAAGACGTATGTTCGGTACCTATAACCTCCTTCCCACCAGATATGTTTTAAGACGCATCATTTATCCAAAAGAACACCAAACCACTTTATAAACAATACATATAGGAAGCATATTTCCCAACAGTGAAATGCAGCTGCCTCTGGGATGAAACATGTTAACTATTTAACTACAAAACTACAAAATAACAAGTGAAGAGTACTGAACTGAAAATGCTGGGGTGGCATGTAATTACCACACTGAAATCTGGACACCACAGACACCCTTACCACCGGCAAAAATTACCATAGGATCTTTCTAAGTTTTATATTTAGAAGAAAGAGGACACTTTCAGAAGTGCTAGAGGTCCATGCTGGGATACTGGATTGATAAGGAATTGCATGACCTGCTGGATCACCAACAGCTCTTGTAGAAATTGAGCTTTCTTTGTTAGATTAGAGGACTTGGCAAGTTCAGAGCCAGGATGCTATGGCTAAAAACCTTTGAGAGGAGGCAGAAATGGATTGGTTGCAGTAGGGTATAAGCATGAAAATTACAATATGCTGCTTTTTGGTGATCCTTTATATATTTCATGTGATGACTTTGGATGATACAAGCTTGGAATCAAATCCAACAGCAATGCCAATCTGAGTCAAGTGTGTTCCTGGAAAATAAGGAGCTCACTTGGAACATCTGCTTTCTCCTCTTGCTGGCACCATCTCCTGCAGAAGCTGGCAGATGCAGAACTTTGAAGTAGAACACTAGCTGTGAGCAAGAAAGAGCTGCACAGGCAGTGGGGCTGACACCTTTTCATCTTTCAGCTCTGTCTCCCTCCTACAAGTCAGTTCAAGGCCTGAGCATCGCATATACTGCACAGGTCACATATGTACATCTCCTAGATAAATGGTTTAAAGGGAAAAGGCTTATACAATTCTGATGCTTAACTGAATTCTAATGATTTACTGCAAGTGACTTTCCTGTCACCCTGCCCCCTTCCCAATTCTAAATACTGTGTTTTAAGGTTATCTTTTTTAAAATCTGTAAGCAAATCTGGAGGCCTTGAGAAAGGGGCCCGCTAGAGTGGACAAGAATCAGGCAAAATGCTAGCAGATGGCGCCCAATTCTACACCTAACAATCCTGCCAGTCCTGACCTGCAGCACATCTTGCTATTCCAGGATTGCTCTCCAACACAGCTTTACCAACACACCTGAGTCGTGACCAGCTAACTCACCCTCCACCCTAACTGCAGCCGCTGATAATGCCAGACTATGTAATAGCTTTGTATTTACAAAAATTAGGATTAGAAACAAAGGCCATCAAAGCTAGTATAATTTTTTGACCAAAGCCAAGATTGCTAGAAACAGGAAGGACTAATTCAGTAAGCTGTCTTGCCACCTACCATTCTGTATTATTTTTCCCCAAGACATGCCTTATCCTTCCATCTCTATTTGTTTTCCCAATGCCCGCACATGTTGACTTTCCATGCACTTCCTTCAGTTCACATACCCAACATATGAATCATACTTGGCAGTGTTTTAATGAGGAGGAGCAGAAAATTAGAGCAAATGAGCCCCTTAGGAGACCAGACAGCCTTGTGGCTAGAATCTGTCACTTTCAAGACCATCTCATGAGACCAACATGACCTTCACAGGGTGATGCAGCTTCACAAGACAGCATGGTCTAGTGGAAAATAAGCATGGGCCTTGTCAATGTTCCTTCCCCACTCTGAACTCTAGGGTACAGATGTGGGGACCTGCATGAAAGACTCCCTAAGCTTATTCTTACCAGCTTAGGTTAAAAACTTCCCCAAGGTACAAACTTTGCCTTGTCCTTGAACTGTATGCTGCCACCACCAAGCATCTTACACAAAGACTGGAGAGGCCCTGGAGGTTTTTCGCCTTCCTCTGTAGCATGGGGCATGGTTGACTTGAGGGAGGCTTCTCTGCTCCTTGAAGTCTTTGAACCATGATTTAAGGACTTCAATAGCTCAGACATGGGTGAGGTTTTTCATAGGAGTGGGTGGGTGAGATTGTGTGGCCTGCGCTGTGCAGGAGGTTGGACTAGATGATCAGAATGGTCCCTTCTGACCTTAGTATCTATGAATCTAAAGACCAGGGGAAGAGCCCACTTGGAGATGTCTTCCCCCAAAATATCCCCCCAAGCCCTACACCCCCTTTCCTGGGGAAGGCTTGATAAGAATCCTTACCAATTTGTTCAGGTGAACACAGACCCAAACCCTTGGATCTTAAGAACAATGAAAAATCAATCAGGTTCTTAAAAGAAGAATTTTAATTAAAGAAAAGGTAAAAGAATCACCTCTGTAAAATCAGGATGGTAAATAACTTACAGAGTAATCAGATTCAAAACATAGAGAATCCCTCTAGGCAAAACCTTAAGTTACAAAAAGACACAAAAGCAGGAATGTACATTCCATTGAGCACAGCTTATTTTACCAGCCATTAAACAAAAGGAAATTTAACGCATTTCTAGCTAGATTACTTACTAACTAACAGGGGTTGTGAGGCTGCATTCCTGATCTGTTCCAGGCAAAAGCATCACACAGACAAACAGACCCTTTGTCCCCCATCTCCAGATTTGAAAATATCTTGTCCTCTCATTGATTATTTGAGTCAGGTGCCAGCTAGGTTACCTTAGCTTCTTAACCGTTTACAGGTGAAAGGGTTTTGCCTCTGGCCAGGAGGGATTTTATAGCACTGTATACAGAAAGGTTCAGAGTAGCAGCCGTGTTAGTCTGTATCCGTAAAAAGAAAAGGAGTACTTGTGGCATCTTAGAGACTAACAAATTTATTTGAGCATAAGCTTTCATGAGCTACAGCTCACTTCATCAGATGCATGCAGTAGAAAATACAGTGAGGAGATTTTATATACACATACACACTGTAACAAGAGTGATCAGGTAAGATGAGCTATTACCAGCAGGGGGGGGGAAAGCTTTTGTAGTGATAGTCAAGGTGGGCCATTTCCAGCAGTTGACAAGAACGTGTGAGGAACAATGTGTGTGTGTGTGGGGGGGGGGGTAAACATGGAGAAATAGTTTTACTTTGTGTAATGACACATCCACTCCCAGTCTTTATTCAAGCCTAAGTTAATAATGTCCAGTTTGCAAATTAATTCCAATTCAGCAGCCTCTTGTTGGAGTCTGTTTTTGAAGTTTTTTTGTTGAAGAATTACCACTTTTAGATCTGTAATTGAGTGACCAAAGATTGTGTTCTCCGACTGGTTTTTGAATGTTATAATTCTTGATGTTTGATTTGTGCCCATTTATTCTTTTACGTAGAGACTGTCCAGTTTGGCCAATGTACGTGGCAGAGGGGCATTGCTGGCACATGATGGCATATATCACATTGGTAGATGTGCAGGTGAAGGAGCCTCTAATAGTGTGGCTGATGTGATTAGGCCCTATGATGGTGTCCCCTGAATAGATATGTGGACACAATTTGCAACGGGCTTTGTTGCAAGGATAGGTTCCTGGGTTAGTGGTTCTGTTGTGTGGTGTGTGATTGCTGGTGAGTATTTGCTTCAGGATGGGGGGTGTCTGTAATCAAGGACTGGTCTGTCTCCCAAGATCTGTGAAAGTGATGGGTTGTCCTTCAGGATAGGTTGTAGATCCCTGATGATGTGTTGGAGAGGTTTTAGTTGGGGGCTGAAGGTGATGGCTAATGGCATTCTGTTATTTTCTTTGTTGGGCTTGTCCTGTAGTAGATGATTTCTGGGTACACCTCTGGCTCTGTCAATCTGTTTCTTCACCTCAGCAGGTGGGTATTGTAGTTGTAAGAATGCTTGATAGAGATCTTGTAGGTGTTTGTCTCTGTCTGAAGGGTTGGAGCAAATGCGGTTGTATCGTAGAGCTTGGCTGTAGACAATGGATCTTGTGATGTGGTCTGGATGAAAGCTGGAGGCATATAGGTAAGCATAGTGATCAGTAGATTTCCGGTATAGGGTGGTGTTTATGTTACCATCGCTTATTAGCACCGTAGTGTCCAGGAAGTGGATCTCTTGTGTGGACTGGTCCAGGCTGAGGTTGATGGTGGGATGGAAATTGTTGAAATCATGGTGGAATTCCTCAAGGGCTTCTTTTCCATCGGTCCAAATGATGAAGATGTCATCAATGTAACACAAGTAGAGTAGGGGCATTAGGGGATGAGAG
Organism: Dermochelys coriacea; assembly: GCF_009764565.3. Lineage (NCBI taxonomy): Eukaryota > Metazoa > Chordata > Testudines > Dermochelyidae > Dermochelys > Dermochelys coriacea. The sequence goes on along the minus strand of NC_050073.1, from coordinate 89,793,056 downwards.
CTGAGGCAGCGTTGTTCTAAGTCAGCCATAAAAATGTTGGCATACTGTGGGGCCATGCGTGTACCCATAGCAGTGCTGCTGATACAGAAAGGTGGTTACCCTTCCCTTTATATTTATGACAGGCCTGTTGGCCAGGAACTCCTGAGTTCTGTTATGAGCTCTTCCACCAACTGCTTGCATGGCCTTAGGAAAAATAATTTAACCTCTCGATGCATCTCTCCCCATTTGTCAAATGCGGTTGATAATACTCACCTGTCTTCCAGGGGGATTGTGAGGATTAATTAGTTAATGCCTGCCCAGTGTTCTGAAGATGCTAAGTGCTAAGTATTATTATCTACGGGCAACTGCACACTAACCACTTCAGGTATCTAATTACTCCATAAGGGCTTTCTAGTCAAAATGATATGAACAAGGCATCTCCCTACAAAGTGATGTTTTGTGCTTTCATTTGAGAGAGTAATAGAGAGAAAATATTTGCCTGCCCTGTATATTAGCTAAATTCTATATTAAAAAGAATAATTCATGCTATCCTATTTTAAAATATGGATTTCATTTTTTTTTCCCAGCACTGAAATTACTTGGCCCTGTATTAAGGGCCATAAAACTAAAGATAGGTATTATAATAACTTTCAACAAAATCTCTCTCTGGCAGGAACCCTTTTTATTCCTTCCCTGAAATATTTTTTATTGCATTTATATTATTTTTTTCTCTCCCCCTCTCCAGTGTTTATTGAAATTACCTTGGAATAAAACCAGGCCAGGAGAAAGCTCAAAACTCTGCATCCACCTTTGAGGATTTATTTATGGGCATATTTACCTTCCCATTCTCTCAATTTCACAGAACTGACTCTCCATTCCCTCCAATGAATTATTGTTTCTGTAATCACCTGCTTCTAATTATTCATTCCAAGGGCCTCTTCAATCTTGGGTTGGTGATGGTTCTGCATCTTTGTTCATTACTATACATCACTGCTATTGAGAAGGAAGTCTGGCTGGCATGGCAAAGCCCGGTCAAGACAATTCTACTCCCCTTCTCTCCCCAAATGCACAAAGTCCCAATTTATGCCTCAGATGCACAACCTTTGCCCCTTTGTTCCATGCAAAGTGGCAGGCTCTGAATATCCACTTCCCACTCTACTGTAGATGTGCAATGCTTTTGGTCACCTTGCTCCCTGGGTGCACCATTATTTGACGGAAATTAAGCACAGGATAAAATAAGCCCTGCCACGAAACAGCTTTATGAAATTATTAATAACACAACCAAGAATGATGGAGTTCTCATTTCCAGTAAGAAAGAAAAGAGAAGAACCCATAAATATTCCCCGAGTCCAACAGACAAACTGCTCCACAGTACTTTCTCGGTGAAAGTTTCACTCTTTAAAAGGAGGATTAAATTCTCCTACCTGCCTGCCATTTGAATTTCTCTCCCCCACTGCATGCCCTACTCTGAGTCCACTACTGCACTCCAAATGCATTTTTCAGTTTCTTTGAATGGGAGAAGCGTAAATCCCATTGTCACTGAGGAACCACAGTTTATATTTAATCTAGGGATTGGCCCATTCCAAAACCCTGGGTTCAAACATTTCCTAACATTGGGAATGTTTGGTTGTAGATCTGCACTTTGCATCTTCCTTACATCGTTATAATGAGCTGACCTGAAACCCTGTACTTGAACACCTCAGAATATTCAGATGCAGATCCAAATGTTATGGATCAGGTATCTCTCTAATTTAAACTAGGGTTGGCTCAACCAGTTCAGATACATTAAAGAGCACCCCAAACCTTTCCCTAAATTCAACCCAAATCTGTGAAATTTTCATGATGTTTGAAAAAGTCTGAAAAAGGTCTCCTGAACTCAATTGCTTGTCTCTCTCCCCTGTCACCATGTCACTATACTTTCTGGCTCTGTGTCAGACCACAAGTACTGATATTCCATAAGAGTATGGGCTCAGTATATTTACTGGCTTGTCAAAACTACTAAGTGGGGAAGTCTCTTAATCTCTCATGATAGCCTACGATGGTATCATTTCAAGTCTGGGTACCACACCAAAGAGACTCTGATAACTGAACATTGTCTCTTTAAACATGGTACTAACATGCTATCATACCTAGTAATCCTCACGTATTTAATGGGAATCCTCACCTATCCTGTCTATGCTTTAAGCCTTTTTTCCCTTAATTTGTTTAAAACTTTTCCATTTCATCTTTGCAAAATGCTTCGGAGGTGGTTACATTATCGCATATCTGGGAGATTCAGTCTGGACCTGCACAAACAACTACATCCAGATGGAAATAATGTGCAACATATGAGTGGGGAATACATTAATTTGGAGCCTGTAATGTGACAAGATAGCAACAAAGATGCTGCAGTTTTGGTCTGTATGCACACAGCAGAGGCACCAGATCAAAGGCAAGGGAATTGGTAGTCCCTCTCTGTGCAGCTCAGCTGAGGCTACAGATGGAATAACCAGTCTTTCAATATGTATCAATTTCAACAGAGCTGCACCAGTTTACATCAGCAGAGAACATGGTCCACTATGTTTAGTCTTGGGCACTTTCATGCCAGAAAGATATAGACAAATGGGAGGGAATTTTAGCAACACTAACCATGCACAATTTGGCTAAAGAAGGACTAATGGAAGCACAGTAAGTGCCTATAAGTATCTCAATGGTGTAATAAACATCAAGAAGGAAAAAGAATTATGTAGGGTGCTCCAACACAGTACTTGGATGAAATTAAGCAAAAGATGTAGGATGACTGCCAGGAAAAAATTCTTGACAGTGAGCTATCAGACTGTGGAGCAGACTTCTCAGGGAAGTGCTGGAAATCATCAACATTGAGGCCTTGTCTACATTAACCCTGTAAGTCAATTTAAGTTACGCTAGTTAAGTTACGTAAGTTACATAACTAATATCGATTTATAGCAGTGTCTACACCGTGCTATGTTGCTGGGACATGCTCTCCTGTTGACATAGCTTCCGCCTCTCATTGAGATGGAGTTCTGAAGTGGACAGGAGAGCGCTCTCCCATCGACTAATTGTGTCTTCATGAGACCCACTAAATCAATGCCCGCTGCATCGACTGTCGCAGCATTGATTTAGTTCATAGTGAAGACAAGTCCTTAGACAAAGCAACCACACCAGCCAGTTATGAATATCAATATTATGAGTGTATAGGCCTCAATGAATAGCATTTTCCCCCCTTCTATTTTAAATATAATCTGGTATTTACACCATGCTCATCAGCATCAAACACCTCCTTATCCATTTCTTGGGCCATTCCAAAAGCAGACAGTAAAGATGTCCAGCATGGGCTTCCAGCTGTTCATGTTTCACTTTGAGCAAAGAGGTGTCACTGTCAGAGGTCCCCTCGTTGTTTTTGCATAAACAAAGTGATTCTCACATGCCCTAGATCCAGACTGGCTGGGAGTCAGTCGGTAACCAGCATGCACAGAATTTTCCACATTAACATGACTTAGAAAAACAAACAATCAAACCCAACAACAATCTTCAAACCACCCAAAATCAACCTCGGCACATTTCCTGGCTGTGTGATCCTGGCTGGACACAAAAGAGCAAATTGATTTGCAGTCAAATGAGATCTTTATATAGGGTTCATAATAGATCTACCCACTGTAACAAAATCAACCATTCGGGCATTATCATTGCAGACAAGAGATTAAATAACCAGTCATGTAGGCTAAAGAAAGGAGAAAAGTAGTCCCTGCTGCATGTCAAGTCCACTACCATGGGTGATATCGTTTACAAAGAGCCTTACAAGCCAAATTAGCCCATTGGGAACACAAATGTGCTTCAGCAGAATCAGTAGTTCATGAATATTGTAAAGCCAGCCTCTTCTTGACCAGATTTGATGCCAAGTACCAGGGACTTTTGTTCCTATCCCTAAGCTGCACAAAGACAATGGGGCTAAAAAATAAATAAATCAGAGTTTCTGCTGTCTTAAGCCTTTTACCTCCATCTGCTGCTGGTGGGAACGACGATGGAGTTTGCGGTGGATAGGACAGAGAAAAGAAGAGGGGAGGATTAATCTGTGTGTTGTTCAAGGCACCCTGACAGAGGAAAGGCGAGTATTGAACCACAGCAGCTTAACCAAACTTCACTGTACCTTCCCCAAAGCAGGGGGAATGTAATTCTATGTGGTGTTCCGCTGATAAGCAAATCCCTCTAAATCCTTTCAATTTATTTCTTGGCCTAGAGAAATTACATATTATTTAGGAGTTAGATAAACAAATAAATAAATAAACAGAAACCCATCTCCAGGAATCTAGAGTGGTTGTTTATTGATTATATATATATATATATATATATATATATATATATATATATATATATATACACACACACACACACACACACACACACACACACACAAAAGTCTCTTGCTTTCTGTTTCTCTCGTTTTATATTAGAGCAGTGCCCATTAATTCCCCATGTGGTTAAAGGCATGCCAGCATTTCCATTGTGAATCCCTCAATGCAACCCCCAGAGATTTGCAGGAGTTTAGAACTCTACTGTAAAATATAAACTCTTGGCTAAAAACCCAAAGGATATGGTTTCTACACAAGAGGGGAATTTTCTTTTTTATCCAATCTCTCCTTCCCTTATTTTTAATACAATCTTTCCTTCCCATATTCATTTGGCTGCTTTTCCAGAGATATCTTGAAGATATTTGTAAAATGTTATGTGAGTGTGTTGCTAATGACTCCTTATGAAAAGTGCAATGCCTCAGAGTATTCATGATGGAAGAGTTTTCAAAATCTAATTTACTTTGCAACATTTGATGCAGTTTATTTGCTTTTTTCTACATTGTTTAGCTTGGGAGAGCAAATCAGCAAGAGCAGTCAGTTTCACTTTCTCATTACGGTATTGGGTACTAGCCCCATAAAGTAGATATATATGCTATAGGCAACGGCTCTGATTTTTAAAGATGGGCGGGTAAAGTTAGGTTATTTAGGTGTATTAATAAGTGTCCTGATTTGCAGAAGTGCCAACCCCCCAGCAACTCCCACTGAAGTCAACAAGAGCCACTAGGAGCTTAGCACTATTGAATTCAGACAATTTATTTAGCAGCCTAACTTTAGGCATCTGTTTTTGAAACTATTAGCCAGAACTGTTTGTAAAGCCTTTTCTCCCAAAGTTGGTCCAAAGAATCCCTAATGGACAATTACAGTCCATCCCAAAGATTCTTTGAAGACTTCTGGGTAGGTCTGCAATGTGCCTTGATTTCTCCTTGGATCATCCAAGAAAAATTAACATTTTGAACATGACTTCTCAAAATGTTATGAATGCATTTGACGGCAAAGGCTTCAACTTTTTCTTTTAAACATCTGGTGTAATCTATAAGCAGGGCACTGGGAGTCAGAGTGCTCAGTTTTATATTCCTGGTTCTGTCAGAGATTCACTGTATGACCTCAGGCAAGTCACTTCACCTCCCCGTACCTCTGTTTACTCATCTGTAAAATGGGGATAAAATAACTTTCTTCCACATGGGCATATTGTTAGTCTTTTAAAATGCTTTGAGATCTTTGGATCAAAGTGTAAGTGCAAAGTATCAATAAATTAGCAAAGAGAGGTCTACATTTGAGAAAGCTTGAAACTCAGATGTTCCGAGAAGCATCAGCTACCCTTTTGGGACTCGGCCTCTAGAAAGAGTAAATGGGCCCTTTCCCGGGTGTTAGTCCTGCACTTAATAACTGTGTCAGAAGAACATTTCTCATTTACGCTCTGCTCCTTTGCTGGAAATCAATATGTTTGCTGGCCTTTTTTCCCTCTTCTCCTGGACATCTTTATTTAGCTTGTCTTTTCTTCTTTGGAGGGGAGGGAGTTGTGTTTAATTTTGCTCTGTTATTGATTGGATCATTCGGAACAAGAAATAAATAACTGAATACAGCACAGTGGCTTTAATGACAATCTTTTAAGACTCAAAATCTCCACACCACGTTGCTTCCCCTCCTAGCAGGTGATTTAAAAGAAACAAAATCTATAAACTAAGATGATGATGCAATAAAAAGAAAGAGGCTGCCACACAGACTATTTAAGATGCATTTCTTTTTATGTGCTCATTAATAAAACCACTTGGGTCCTGTTTCTATTTTTAAAGCAGTGCAGATTCCGCTGCCATTGCACCTTCTGCTAGGATCCCATCAGATCTTCAAAATAGGCAGGGTGGGCCCCAGTTACTAAACTGCATCTTTACTACTTGTTATCATTAAAGAAAATACTGCACTTTTCATAAGAAGAAGGTGATACCGGGGATTGTTAGCCAAATTCCAAACTGGGTAACTGTTTAGGCTCTTTAAATTCTCCTTGTAACTTTTACTGGACAAGGTATTCTTTACTTCCATGAACTAGACAATGGTGTAGTATTACTCTGCACTACCAGACAACTGCCATATTCCATACCAGAAATGGCTTTATTTCAGTCTGGGGTCTTTTTCTTAGAGTATGCGCAACGTGCCTTAGCTGGCACCTGACCAGGATTCATCACCAAATTTGGTCCGCTGGTTGGATCATTAGCTTCCCTGGCCTGGTGAAATGACCACTCAAATGATAGATTTCATGATTCTAAGGGAAGGAAGGAATGAGAGCAGAATAAAGACAACGGGCTTCAAAAAAGCAGGTTTTAACAAACTCAGAGAACTGGTAGGTAAACTCCCATGGGAAGAAAATCTAAGGGATAAAGAAGTTCAGGAGAGCTGGCAATTTCTGAAGGAGAAAATATTAAAGGCACAACTGCAAACTATCCTTATGCGAAGATAGGAAGAATAGTAAGAGACTAATATATCGCAATCAGGAGGCTATCTTTAAAAAGGGAAACAAAGAGAACTTGGGGAATTATAGACCAGTCAGCCTAACTTTGATACCTGGAAATATATACTGAAACAAATTATTAATCAATGTATAAGCACTGAGAGGATAATAAGTGCAACACCCTAGCACCCCACTGTTCACCACTGTCATGTAATTAGGATATGTTTCGTACAAAGTGTGCCTTGTGAGGTATCATTCTATAAGTCTTGATCTGCTAGATATTAATATCTCGTTGGATTGCACATGCTATTGTCATAAGTGAAGTTATGAAGTTTGGCTATGTGTGTGTTACTGAAACATATTGTGAGGTTGAAAGCACCACCCACAAGCAGCCTTTCAGGTACAACAGTAAAAAGACCAAACAATGTTAATGGCTTATTGAAGAAATGCACACAAACACAAGGATTACCCTAGGAACTGTGTACAATAGAAACTTCTCAGAAATAGCACTACAAAATGGGCACTCTTTGACCCAGGTCACATCAAAAGAGCTTTCCAGCAAGTGGGAAGAAGATATAAAAGGGGGACAATGACATTGTGATGGTACCTCATTCACTCTACAACAACACACCTGGAAACACCTGGAAGTGATGGTCCCAGGCTAGAGGTATTTTTAGCCTGTGTATGAAAACCTGGGAAAGCCAAGACAACTTCTGTTTTAAGAATGTGCCAGCCTGTTTATCACTCAGGATCAGAATGTGCTAATTCACATCCTATCTATCTAGTGTGTTAAGCTCAGTTTGCAGTTTTGTTTATATATTAAGGTAATCTATTTTGATCTGTTTGCTATCACTTAAAATCCATCTTTTGTAGTTAATAAACTTGTTTTTGTTTTGTCTAAAACCAGCGTGTAGAAATTATAACTTGGGGCAGAAAGCTGTTGCATATCTCTCTCGACATTGAGGGAGGGGGTGAATTTTATGAACTTACACTGTACAGTTCCCTGTGCAGTGTAAGACAGTACAATTTTGGGTTTACGCTCCAGAGAGGTGTAGCAACTGGGAGGTACCTTAGCTGAGCCTTCCCATGCAGAGCTGATCTCAGCATCTGTGTGTGAAGCTGCAGCTGGGTGTGTCCCTATCTGTGTGTATGCTGGTGAAAGAGCAAGCTTGAAGAGCTTGGCCACTTATCACAGCACCACAGTGTGAAAGGGAGCCCAGGCTGGTGGCACCCCAGGGGGAACCCGTTACAATAGGATTATAAGAAATGGCCAGCATGAATTTGTCAAGAAAAAATAATGCCAAACTAAGCTAGTTTCTTTCTTTGGCAGGGTTACTGACCCAGTGAATCAAGGGAAAGCAGTAGACATAATATATCTTGATTTTAATAAGGCTTCTGACACAGTCCCACATGGCAGTCTCAAAAGCAAATTAGGGAAATGTGATCTAATTCCGTATTCAAAGAGTAGTTTTCAATGGTTCACTGTCAAATTAGGACGGAGTATCTAGTGGGGTCCCGCAGGGGTCAGTCCTGGGTCTGGTACTATTCAATATTTTCATTAATGACTTAGATAAAGGACTGAAGATCATGCTTATAAAATTTGTGGACGACAACAAGCTGGGTGGGGATGCTAGCATTTCAGAGGACACGAACAGAATTCAAAACAACCTTGATGAATTAGAAAATTAGTGTGAAATCAACAAGATGAAATTCAACTAAGACAAGTGCAAAGTACTACACTCAGGAAGGAAAAAAATCAAATGCACAACTAAAAGTTGGTAATAATTGGCTAGGTGATGGTACCACTGAAAAGAATTGGGGGGTTATAGTGGATCAAACACTGAATGAATTTACAATGTGATGCAGTTGTGAAAAAGGCTAATATTCTGGGGCGTATTAACAGAAGTATCATATATAAAACATGGGAGGTGACTGTCCTGTTCTACTCAACACTGGTGAATCCTGAGCTGGAGTACTGCATCCAATTCTGGATGCCACGCTTTAGGAAAGATGTGGATAAATTGGAGGGAGCCCTGAGGAGAGCAACAAAAATGAAAACCTGCCCTAAGAGGAAAGGTTAGAAAAACTAAAATATTTAATAATCTTGAAAAAAGAAGACCGATAAAAGCCTTCAAATATGTTAAGGGGGGTTATGAAGACGATTGTAATCAATTGTTCTCTATGTCCACTGAAGGTAGGGCAAGAAGCATTTGACTTAATCTGCAGCAATGGCGATTTAGGTTAGATAGGAAAAACTTTCTAATTATAAGGATAGTGAAGTTCTGGAACAGGATTCCAAGGAAGGTTACAGAATCCCTGTCACTGGAGGTTTTAAGAACAGATTGGGCAAATGCCTGTCAGGTATGGTCTAGGTTTACTTATTCCTTCTTCAGAGCAGGAGGCAGGCTTGACCTCTTGAGGTCCCTTCTAGCCCTACATTTTTATGTTTCTATAATTAATTATCATAGATGGAACAGGGACTTGTGGGTGATTCATTGTAGATTCCTTAATTCATGCCACCCAGAGGAAATAAAGGTTCTATCGTCTAGATGTAAACACTTAAGTAGTGGGGTATTTTATTATTTTATTCATAAAGTAACCGTAAATGTAATAGCTTTGCATAAATGGGCCTTAAAACAGCTTTTGCAATTATAGCATTTACAAGTATCGCCTAGTTCAATAAAGTAACATCTATCTTTGAATATTCACATTAATGCACTAGACTGCTCTTTCAAGACTTAAATCTTAGCTAAACATTGTGCTGTTAACACTATCATTCCTTACACTTCTTTCTGTTTCTCTGTATGCATTAACGCACTCCCAGGGAATGGCATTTAAATACTGTTAATCACTGGGCACACACATTAGCACACAAGATGAGTCTCCAAACCTTTAAATGCAGAATAAATATACTTTCACTTCTAAATACTTTTGCACACTGGACACACATTAACATGTGGAAGTAGACCTTTACAGCTCACATCCATATTAACACACAAGACTAGCTGGTAAATAACTATACGTACAGCATACCCATTTAAGAAGTCCATAAATAGCTATAGTGTATAAATAACAAACACATTCAAAAACAGGTCTAATCTTACATTTTTCCTGTTTGCACAGCATAGCATACAAATTAACACTCAAGGTAAGTCTGCAAAAGGCTGATTTTCAGAGCCAGTGAGAAACTGCTGTGTCCCTCAATGAGAGTGTTCTTTGAAAAATCAGGCTGTAAATATATGTTCGCTAACTCTGTACTTCTACACCTCTATCCGATTGGTATTTGAGCACTGCACAGACATTAAGCAATTTATCGTCAAAATACTCCTGTGAGGTAGGGAATTACAATTATCTGCATTTTAAAAGTGGGGAACTGAGCCACAGAGAGGTTAAATGACTTGTCTAAGGTCACACAGGAAATCTGTGACAGAGCTAGGAGCTGAACTCAGAACTCCTGACTATCAGCAAAGTTGCTTAACCAGAAGACCATCTTTCTTTCACCTCTCAGCATATGATACTAATTATCAAAGACAGCTACTCATAATTACCTGTAAACACAACAAACTGTACACATTAAAGGGACACTGTCAAGCTCAAATCTAATCAATTTTTTAACAATGACTTAAAAATAATTTGAGGTATTGGTCCTGCCTCTGGGGCCCCCTGCTGTTTCTTGTGGGTTTACAATCCTGTTTTCCTATTATTAAAATGTTTCCCCCTCTTGTTGCTGTGTTAAAGGACTAACAAGCAAGAGGGGAAACTCCCTATTATAGAGAAACTGATTTTGCACTATGTGCTGTCAAATGCTCCAAGTAGGCAAACAAGAAAGAAAGAAAAGCCAAGCGCAAATTTCTTTCAGTTCTGTGAATCTTAGGAGCTACTTGTAACAATAGTAATTACAAAAAGAAAAGGAGTACTTGTAGCACCTTAGAGACTAACAAATTTATTTGAGCATAAGCTTTCATGAGCTACAGCTCACTTCATCGGATGCATCCGATGAAGTGAGCTGTAGCTCACGAAAGCTTATGCTCAAATAAATTTGTTAGTCTCTAAGATGCCATAAGTACTCCTTTTCTTTTTGCAAATACAGACTAACACGGCTCTACTCTGAAAATAGTAATTACAAAATTTGTAGGCAAGTGTAATTTTTAAGTTTACATTTCAACACCCAGAACTAGTCTCTAAACTATACAACATAACGTACATGGTAGCTCTTGGGGCTTATCTCTAAATAGCTGCATACACAGCATGTATATTATTATATGGGCTAGTCACTAAATACTTTGCACTTTAGATGGACAAACTGAATGCTACTTCTCTAAATTTAAACTAAACTATCTGAACCATTTGATTTTGGAACAATGAAGTGCAAAGGTCTACAGGACTTATTGAGCAATCATGCACCCACTGTGCTAATGAACATACGAGGTCTGTTAAGCATGGCTGAGGCACCAGGTCTACCAGCCAGGTGAACTTCCAAATCCTGAGCTGCTGAACATACTGAATACCTCCTGGCATTCCATTAAATTTCAGTTGAACAGCAATTAAATGCCACATCAAGTGATCCAAGCAGTGAACGGTTGTTATGCAAGCTAATTCTGCCATTGGGCAAACAAACTCCTGTGGACAGCCGGCCACAGTGAACGTTTATCCTGCTGGGTTCCTCTGCAGCCCCCGCTTGAACATTTTCTCCCTGTTATGGTTAACAAGGCCATTTTCCTTGCTTATTTATTTAGCTCTCCATGGGATTTGATTAGCTGTAGTAAAGACAAATCAGTCTTTTCTGTGTGCCTGAAAATGAAAAAAACCAAACAAACATAAAAAGAATGAGGTTGGTTTGAACGTCCCAGTAGACGCTCAGCTGGAATGCACTTTACTGAGAGTTAGACAAAAGGAACTCAGGCGGCTTTAAACACCATCTGGAACATGCTGAGCTTGTCTGAGCTTTTACCTGTTTAAAGGAAGGGAAAAAATAGCTCAAAATACACCCAGTGAAGAGGCTTACAGACTCTTTGGAGATCTGTTTATCATGGCATCAAAGTACTTAGAGGTATTATCCTCATCCCCTTCCAACACCAGTTCTGAGTGGCAATGTGTAACAAGAACACAAGACAAGGGTCATCAGGATTGTAGGACAAGAAGCCAACACTTTCCCCTAGCATCCATAAATTACCTAAAGTTTCCTCTAAATTCAGCTTTGTGATGGAACCTTTCTGATGTCTTAATTTGCAGTAAGGATAGTGTCAGCGTTAGAGATTCATGTTTGGTATGAAAGAAGAAACCTCCCTCAGAATGAGTTCATTTGAGTGATACAGACAGAATATTATTTGAAGATAACATACTTTCTGATCAGGGTATTGAAAATAAACCAAAGCAGTGGGAATCTCAAAGGAAACCATCCTTTATTTTACCTACAGCCCAGTGCATGTTGGGATAGGACAATCTGAGAACTTTTAGTCGAGCCAGGAATACAATGGGTCCCTGTATATCTTTCTGCTAGGCAAACATGAGCAGGACACAGAAACTCCTAAATCTGATGCACTTTGGTGTGCCTCTTTTACACGAATAATAGCCATAAAGCCTCAAGTGATTCTGTAAGCTCTCTTCGGAAGAAGTCAGTGCAGACAGGTCACTGACCATTTTCTTAAAATTTCCTTCCATGGCAATATCACTGGTGTTGCTTCATCTGTTGTAGTAAGCACAGGAGAGCTAATCTAGACAAAGAACTGGTGGCAACCATCATTTTAAAGACTTTTAGACTTCCTTTAGATTTATTCCAAGTAGGGTTAGAAGATACTACAGCTAAAAACCCTGCACCTTGTCTACACTACACTTCCTGTAGTTGCTATCGACTTGGTAGGTCATAACTGCAAAGGTAGGCAATTTTAAGAAAAAAAAAACAGGCTAAGCACAGTTTATATCTCAACATTAAAGCAATATTGAATACACCCAGGTAGTGGAGGGAGTGTTGTCTAGAGGTTAGATTTATAGATACCAAGATTTTAAGTCCAGAAGGGACCATTATGACCAGGGGTGCTGAAACAATTTGTATAGTGGGGGTGCTGAGCGCCACTGAACCAAACTGTAAACCGTGTATATGTACACTCCGAGTTCCAGCACCTATGATTATGACGATCTACTCTAAACTCCTGCATAACATAGTCCAGATTATTCCATTGAATTACAGAACAGCTGAGAGTCGGGATAGCTGGTTTCTGTCCCTGGCTCTGCTATTGACTTGCTTTGTAACTTTAGACAAATCACTAAATCTGCCCACCTACCCACCATGTCAGTTTAGCCATTGTTAAGAAAGACGTGATATGCACACACCTCCCAGTGGTAACTGTATATCAAGCATTTTGAGAATGCTGGAAAGAAAATGCTGTATAAATGCCAAGTATTAGAAGTAAAATAGAGTGATTTCATCTAATTAGTTTTATTTTGTGAATTTCAATACTACCATTACCTAACACTGGGCAAAATGGAATTTTCATTGCTTAAGACATTTAAAACCAAACTGGACAATATAACATATAAGGTGCAATCCTTCCAGGTGGGGCGGACTAGCTAGGATCTAAAAAGTGATTTTCTTTCTCTAGTGTCTGTGAAAAAAAATAAGCAATGTAAAGATTGGTACATTTCTAATGACTGGAGTTCCTGCATAATAAGAAAAGCATCTCTTCACGTAGCCTCAATGGGAACAGTCTGCAGCCCATGTCTGCAAAAATAAACTGCAGCAAACTTACACGGCTCATTGCCAAAGGCAAATGACATACAAAAAAGCCACCCAGTCACAACAGACAGCCTTTTTCCAATCAGAGAGCAAAGTTTTGAGTCTGGTGACCCAGCTTTCCCAGGGAAATGTGCGTACCATGCAGCTTTGAATATCAGCACCCCAGAGGGAATGAAACAAATTGCATGGCAGGTCCCAGGTTTCTCCTCTCTACCTAAGCCTGCAACCTACACACAATGTGCAAATGAGTGAAACAAATGCTACAATATAACACCGCAGAGTTGTTGACAGATGTCAGCTCATTAAGTTCTATTCATTGGCTTCCTGCCATCTCACCAACATATAATATAAATTGCTTTTTAGCTGGCAGTCTTTCACCTTGCCTAAAAGCAGCTTGGGTATGGTAGGGTGTTTTTTTTATTATCATTATTATTTTATTTTATCCCTTCTCGGTAATCGAGCTTACTTTGCAAAGTGCCAACAGTTTGAATGCAATTCAGGATACTGCCCAGTTATCAGGCTGCAACTGGAGATGAATATTTTATAGCAGTTGAACAGAGGTTCAGATGAAAATGACTGCACCCTAATTAAAGAAAGAAAGAAAGAAAGAAAGAAAGAAAGAAAGAAAGAAAGAAAGAAAGAAATGAGTTTAATTCCTGAAATATAGATCAGCTATGAAGAGAGAGGCTTTCCTGTACTGAAGGGGATTCTTGATACTGCAATGTGAAGATTACAAGAATTTTAGGAACAGGAAAAGGCTTACTGGCCCTTTGTCAATCGATCTTAGCCTCACTTCTCCATATTTCATTGTAGACTTCCAACCTCTGTAAAAGGTTTTTAAGATGTGCCTAAATTCCAAAAAGACACATAAAGATGCATGCACTCCTAATTTGCATGTGCAGTAATTGTGACTATGCACGAATTGGACTATTTGGAAATACAGTAGGTTTGTAACAGGCCATTTGCATTTTGCATCTGACTATTTGTGTGTGAAAATACCCCATTTCTATATGTGCAAAGAGGTTAGTTACACACATTAATTAGGGTGCACAACAGTGTGTACATTTTCCCATAAGTTCTTATGCATCTGGCCTTTTGCAGATCAGGGCCAATTTGTTTAAATATAATTCGAGGGAACATAAGAATCCCGAGACGCTTTACAGAATGACTAAAATATAAAACAGAAGAGGGAACTTTATAACATCCATTATGGGGTGTAGATGGAAGTAATCCGAGTATGATAGGACATGATAGACTGTTTATAGAGGATACTGGATTTTCCAAGCATACTAAATCCAACATGTTGACACCTCAGTGATATATCAGAAAAGAACCTGGATAGATATCAGGGAAGATCTGTAAAACTATACATCCTCCATAAACAGAAGTGTAATGCTGCACTGGAATATAGCCGTCATCTGAAAGAGAATGGATTCATGTTCTAGACCGCATATGCGATTATTAATAGAGTAAGGGCTTCTATTAGAGTTTCAACTAATATATGGGATCCATATCTCTATCAGTGCTAAACTGTGGAATCTATTCTATTATTCATTTCATCCCACTACCACATTTTCTCTGGTGAATGCTATTTATAGCTTGCAAGTTGTGAAATGGATCAGGCTACAATACAATGTGAAAATGCAGCCTGCTAAACATGGGCCCACTGGATCCGCATACCCTGGAGCTTTGTGGTAATCCAAAGTCACACTTCATAACACAGGCCTATCTCATCCACACTTGGAAACCATGGTGACAGATGCCTTAGATAGGTTTGCCAACTCTCCAGGAATTAAAGATTAATCTTTAAATTAAAGATTACATCATGCAAAGAAATCTCCAGAATACATCCAACCAAAATTGGCAACCCTAGCCTTAGATAGACAGATCAAGGAAGCAAAAGCAGGTCTACCAGTGGCATATGGATCCAAAAAAGGACCATAGCACTATTTTGTTCAAAATCTCCACTCCCCACACTGCTTTGCATTGTGTTGTATGTTAGCAACTGCTACATTCCAGAAGTGGCTGCATTTGACTGGTGCTACATGTGGATCATAGCAGTTCTTAAGGAACCCTCCAGTTTAAAATTAGTATAGAAAAACAAAATATCATCATCCAAATCAAACCTTGGAATCTTTCCCTGTATCTAAGGCCCAATCTCAGAAACAATTAGGAGGAGAGCTATTGACTCTGACCTGGCCATGGCTGGGAATACCTGTTCATCTGAACATCAAGGGAGCAAGTCATCGCAGGAGAAAAAGAGGCTGACTGTGCTGAAGGGACATATTCTTCCTCTAGGGTCACTACAAAGGTCCTATACCCAGCCACTCTGAAGCAAGTGAGAAGGCACGCAGCTCCCGACCTGCCCTTGTCTGAAAGCAGAAACAGCTGGGAACTAACTACAGAGAGGTTAAGTGCTAGTGCCCATGGTCACACAGGAAGCCTGGGGAAGAGCAGGGAATTGAATCCAGATCTCCCAAGTGCAAGGCCAGCGCCCCAAGCACTGGATCATCCTTCCTTGGACAATTCTGTTTTGCAGCAACTTTTGAGGTTTCAAAATTTGTTTCCTGGTCTGCACTTGAATACAAACAGAACCTTGTGGCCATTTGTGTGGAAATGAAACCTCAGCTTCTCAATTTGGGAAGGCGTGGGTATAGCCTGATAATTGGGAGAGTAGCCTGGGATACAAAGGACCCATCTTCAAGTCCCTGCTTTGCTCAATGCAGAGCAGTTCTTCATCCCAGCTCACTCTGAATCAGTCAGAGCAGGGACTTGATCCAAGGTCTTGTACAGCCCAGGGCAGCACCCCAACCACCAGGCTGTAGAGCCTCATTCTTTCCTACCCCACTCAGAGAAAATGTCATCAAAACAGATATAGTTTTGACAAAACAGCATATTTCAGTGAAATGCCCAGCTTTAATATTAAGGGTGAGCAAAGGGGGATATCATCAGAATACGTATGCATTTATACATACGTAAGTATATTCTTTAAAAATGTAATATATGCCCATCTATCAACTATACCAAGCTGCCCATCTATCCTGCTTAGTTGAGCAATTTATTGGCAAAGACCCAGAGTAGGTTTCCAGGAGGAATTTGAAGAAGAGGATGGTAGCCTTGGGGACCAGCTCATGGAGAGTGGTCCAGGAACAGGGCATGAAGATGGATGTAAGAGCAGCCAGTAATAGCACCGATGCAGTGGAGGGAGGGGGAAGCAACATGACAAACTCCTTATTGGCTACATTTCTAGGGTCTCTGATTCTTTCCTCTGCTCAGGTTATTGCATTTCTTAAGAGGCTCATGAACGGCTGAATTAAGGACTTGGCTGGTGCAGCTATATCCCGACTACCTGAGATGGCACCATAATAATCTACAAAGCAACACTGCCAGAGATTACATTCCTGCAGGGCCGTCTGACAAGAACAACCTCAGGAAAAAAAAAAGAGAACAAAAAATGTAATTGCCTGCCTATCAGCTCCACTATCATAATTACTTTCAAACTCTGACATGGGTTGAATCAGATGAACAACCAAATCAATTTCTGCAGTTGGCAATCAGTGCATTCTTAGTTCATAAATTAAAATGTCACTGCTGAGGAGAGAGTAGTACAGAGAGACCGACTTCTCTCTCTTCCCCTCTGTCCCACTCAGTATCTCACTTTGGCCTTTATCCTCTATGTCCTTGCCTATTGCATAGCACAAGCCTGTTTCATACCAGAGCTAGTGCGACCGGAGACTGTGCATGGTGCAGGGAAGAGAAAGTGCTAGACAGTAGTGAATGTCAATCCCTTGTGCATCAGTCCCTTATTCTAGTGAGTGCAGGGTATAACAGATTGGGATTAGATGCGTCTGAGGAGACCCTGAGATCAGTTCTCTCCTGTGTCTGAGATGCATCCAGTATAGGGGACAAGGACGGCTACTCTGGCCCTGGGTTCAGTTAGAGCAGCTCAGAGGCATAAGGTCCTAAAAGCTTTGCTCCACTATGTCCTTCCCCCTCCCCCCCCCGCCCTCTCTGTTAAGAAAGTGCCTGACACAGCAGCAGCCTCTGCCAGGTTTATAGTAGCAGAGAGCTCCCTTCTGCAAGGGGAATTCTTCACTGGCCAATTTTTGGCCAGCAACAAGACACTTTGTGTGGCCTGAGAGGAGCAAAGTGAACATCTCATACTAGGGAATCTAACCTACAGGCTGAAGTATGAGCCACAGTAATGAAATGCTTAGTTCGGTGCTTCTTTCTTGAGTCTCATTCCATTACTAGATAGGTATAATCCGTGAGCTGCACAAGAATATTCCCTACCCTGCTCATCACTTTTCACATCACACTTCAAAATGCATTTCTCCACACGTAGGCTGTGCAGCCTCAGGCCCATAATCTATCTTGCATGCTGTCCTCCCTCTTTTTTCTATAACAGAAACAATTTCATGTTTATATCATGCCTTTCAAGATGGTGATCCCAAAGAGATTTACAAATTATAAAGTATGCCTCTGAAATGCAGCCATTTCTGGGGTGGAAAGAGGCAGCTGTTCAACAGTGCACAGCACCACTACAAAACAATTTTTAACAGGAAACAAAGAAGAGTACTGTCTCTAATTTGGCCAGGACACCAGAAGAAACACTCACGTTCTTATAAAAAGGTGTCACAGGATCTTTAATGACCAGGGATGCTTAGGAATAATTATACATAATTAATAATACAACTGAGCTTTACATGTTCACAGTGCTTTACCAACAGCTAACTAACAAAGTAATCCCCACAGCACCCCAGAAGGAAGGTAAACATAATTAGCCTCATTTTAGAAATGAACAATTGTGATAGAGAAGTGACCTTCCCAAGCAAACCAGTGGCACAGTCAAGACCAGAAACCAGGAGCCAGATTCTCACCTGTCCTGCCCCTTGTGTAGTCTTTTATAGCAGTTCAAAATAAGCCGAAGTACATATAAATCATTGTTATTTTAATGTAGTAACATTTTGCACTCACTTTCCACTGATGTAGACAACTATATAAGGTACGGAGTGACTGAGAACTGGACCCCACATTGTCCATTTCACCATTTTGTGCTCTAACAACTAGTATACGATATTTCTTACCCAGGAGATGAGGCTTCAAGCAGCTCCCGCTACCATTCCTCTGGAGAATTCGCTCAGCACTCTCTCAGGAGGGAAAGATGGCACTTACTGAATTTCTATCTTTACCTGTTTTTTCATTCGAGGGTCTTGCATCTAGCTACTACCGAACCAGACACTTAGCAACCTCAGCCAACCTGGCTGATTTATTTCCTAATGCAGTTTTCTAACAGCCGATACCTATGTTGAGGGTTACACCTCAATTGGCATCTTCACACAGCTCAGGGTTTTTCTTCTGCTCCTTCTATCTTTCACAAACTGAGCTATAAACTTATTGAAATCCAAACCTGAATACAAAATACTTTCTTATTTATTAAAAAAATATGAGGGCCGACCACTTCAATCTAACCAGCAGACGGTTGATATGATTTATGGCATGTTGCATTCAGTCCGGGTCTCTTCTATCCCTAGCAGCCTGATTACTTCTCCCTTTCAGCAAGTGACATTTCACTTCAAGTGGAGCGTCTGTCTCTTTATCTAATGATTGGGGTAATTTGACCCCGTATGATGTGACTAACCAAGCGAACAAAAGGTCTTATGTATTGTGTATCAATGAGTTCTCTGCTGCTGTTTGTCACTAGGAGCTGTCTGTGCTTCTGCAACTGCCTGTTTATGCCTTTTGCAGTGCTGCATTGCCTGTGAACTGAAGACCCCATCAGCTAAACTCCAGCTGAGCTTCCCCAGGTATATGGTCTGAGACATTAGCATGCTGGCATCTCAATGCTATTTTTATTGGTATGTATGGACTGGCCAAGGGCAGAGGTGGATAAGTCCTTTTAAATTGGACTGGACAAACCCATGGTGAACATTTTTGGGGAACAATCCTGCTACGGTAGGATGGTGGTTGTGTATGTATGGAACACATGATTTTGTAGGTCTTTGTCATCTCAAATCTAATGGTTTCCACATAGGTAACATGGAGTCTGGTTTGCGTAGCCTGCAGAGAGCCCAAGCCAGTTCCTGCTGGGGTGGGGGGTTTTCTACTGACTTTAATGGATCAAAACCAATGATCAAGACCAAAGTCCACATAGCTCTGAAGTGTATCAAAAATGGTTTCACATGAACAATGGTCTTAAGGACACAGCTCTGTATCCCTCAGCGCAGCATGGAGTGGAGCAGAAGTAAAGAGATCAGGCTAGAGAAAAAAAAAGTATGCAATCTCTTTTCATGCTGTCATCTTTTATCTCAAGGGGAAACACTAGAGCCACAGCTGATAACTGCCTGGATCAGGCAGCAGGACAGAGTCAATCACAGAAATTCAGAACTCACAGATCAAACATAATGAATAACTGAGAAGGCCCCACTTCCAATTTCAAGTCTCTTCTCCTTATCTGCCATGCTAATATTTAGAAAGTAATTATGGCTCTTCATGATTAAACTCCCGCCCCCACCCCATTCAAAATGACTGAGTTCCCTTTTGAAGTCTGCCTCAACCCGAAGGGAAAATCCATTTCTCAGCAGGTTTTTTTCCCCTTTTCTGCCTGGCAAGTAAAGAGGATTAGAACAAGTTGAATGGAGCGGCAGTGAGAAGAGGTAGGGGATAAGAGGAGGAAGAGGCAAAATAGGGAGAGGAAATGAACCCTTATTCTGCATTGAGAAATGGCTTCAGGAATTAATGAAATGGAAGGAGTGAAAAATGAGGAGCTCATCTCAGATGCTGCCAGGTCTGTGGGGGTCACATGATAAGACCCAGAGATCCTGCAGTGAGGTGGACACACTTTTGCACCTACTTGGAGCTCATTTCAGGATTGGCATCTGAGATGCGGATAACCTCCCAGCGACCCACGGGGGTCCATCAGCACTCAGGCCCAGGTCCTCAAAAGTATTTAGGCACCTATCTGCCTCGTTAGGCTTCTTAGGCCACCATTTAGATTCCATGGACATTTTCAAAATTGACACTCAGCTACCACCTACCTCTGTAGGTAGCTAAGTCCCCTGGGCACCTAAGTTTCAAGTGGTCAGCATGTGCAAACCACCTAAACCTTGACGCTGCTCCACAGCAAAGGAGTAGGTCAAAGCCCTAGTTCAAGCCAAAGCACAGAAACGAGATTCTCGCACAAGGCTGGGAAATGCCTTCCTTGCCAGCAGGGCTTAATCCTGTTGGTGTGCTCTGGGTAGGCTTAAGCCCTGATACCTGTTAGGCTCCACAGTAGGTAAATCAGATGTAAGCCAGTGGTAAGTATGTGTGGGGGAGAGATGTCACACAGCACACCCACAAAAGATAACCAGGAGCACAGGGAAACGTAGGGCAAGCATGAGTGAGGTATTGAGCATGAGCAGGAATAAAAAAGAGAGACAATTTCAGCTGCTAGGACCTAGGCTACCTAAGCAGCTGGTCTGACTTGGGTGTTTAACTCCAGAAGATGCTTCCCATCTGAGGATCCCAAGAGGAGGTAGACATCTATCTCTGGCCCATCAGTCAGGCACACTGGCTCAGTTGCTTAGGTGCCTACGCTCTGCTCCTCTCCATGCCCCTCTCCTCAGCATTTCACTCCTAACTCGCTGCTCAGCTGACTGGCTTTTGAGGATCCCCTTCTTAGGTGCCTAACTCACCTCATGAAGTGAATGGGGAACTGGGCACCTGCCCAGGGGCTGAGGATTCCACAAGGTGGCAGGCCACATAGGTATTAGGCATTGCAACATCCAAGTACCTTTGAAGATGTGAATCTCAGTGTCCCCAGCTAATGTACACTGTGAAGGAAACATTCCTGGCAATATAATTTCACATCTAATTGCTAATTAGTTCTTTGCAGAATGATTGCAGTTGGCTAAGTCCACCAGTGAGAACATGGATTATAAAACTTTTCCTCGAGCCTGAGTTGCATCTTGGTGAATTTGTTTACCTTGTTTGGAGATGTAGGCACTCAGATACTATGATGATAGGGCCCCTTTAAGTACTCAGATAGCTTTATAGAGAGAGGACAGGAGAGACCTCAGAGGACCAGGAAAGGGCAAATATAGGACCTTTCTACAAAAAGAGGAATAAAGATAACTCAGGGATTTATAGACCAGTTTAACTTGGGTACCCAGAAAAATAATGGAGTGAATAATCAAACAATCGATTTGTAAGCACCTAGAAGATAATAAAGTAATAAGTAACAGTCAACATGGATTTGTCAAGAACAAATCATGTAAAACCAACTTCATATCCTTCTTTGATATGGTAACAAACCTTGTGAATAGTGGGAAACCACTAGATGTGATATATCTTGACTTCAGTAAGGCTTTTGATACTGTCTCAACTAACCTTCTCATAAGTAAACTAGGGAAATATAGTCTAGATGAACCTACTATAGGTGGGTGCACAACTGATAGGAAAAGCACACTCAGAGAGTAGTTATCAATGGCTCACAGTCAGACTGAAAGGTCATGTTGACTGGGGTCCCACTGGGCTCCATTTTGGGTCTGGTTCTATTCAATGTAATAATAAATGATTTGGATAATGGCACAGAGAGTACACTTCCTATGTCTTGCTTACAACACTCTTGCTTATACATCCCAAAATGATGTTCACTTTTTTTTGCAACAGTATTATGTTGTTGACTCAAATTTTGTTTGTGATCCACTCTAACCCCCCAGATCCTTTTCTGCAGTACTCTTCCTAGGTAGTCATTTCCTATTTTATAGTTGTGCAATTGATTATTTCTTCCCAAATGTAGTATTTTGCATTTGTCCATACTGAAATTATATCCTATTTATTTCAGAACTTTTTTCCAGTTTGTCAAGATTATTTTCAATTCTAATCCTGTTCTCCAAAGCACCTACAGCCCCTCCCAGCTTGTTATCATCCATAAATTCAATAAGGAATTCTTCTATCTTGAGGTACTGATAAGGTCTCAGCTGGAGTATTGTGTCCAGGTTTGGGCTCCTCACTTCAGGAAAGATGTGGATAAATTGGAAAAAGTCCAGAGAAGAGCAACGAAAATAATTAAACATCTAGAAAACATGAGCTATGAGGAAAGATTGAAAAAAGGTGGGTTTGCTTAGTCTGGAGAATTGAAGACCAAGGGGGGACATGATAACAGTTTTCAAGTACAAGAGGAGGGTGATAAATTGTTCTCCTTATCCATGGAAGACAGGACAAGAACTAATGGGCTTAAATTGCAGCAAGGAAGATTTAGGTTAGATACTAAGAAAAAAATCCTAACTACAAGAGTAGTTAAGCACTGGAACAAATTATCTAGGAAGATTGTGGAATCTCCATCACTGGAGGTTTTTAAGAACAGGTTAGACAAATGCCTGTCATGGATGGTCTAGACATTACTTAGTCCTGCCTTAGTGCAAGGTACTGGACTAGATGACCCATCGTGATCTCTTCCAGACCTACATTTCTATGTTTCTCTAAGGACTAAAGTCAAGTCAGAATTTTCTCCTGCAAATGAGTGAACTGTAGAAGGTTAGCCATGACTGTATCTGAATCACCATCAATCCCCATAATACCCCCAAAACTAAATGCAAAAGGAAATAAAAGTTAATGCAGAGCAGGAAAAAGGAAGAGCCACAAGCAAAATGTAGGTTTCCTCTTGTGTGCTTGTCCCTGTCTGAAACTCTGCATATAAACAGATGTGGTGGAAGTTAAGGCTCTCCTGGGACTATGCAGAAACAGTAGCTATAACCCCATGTCCCAAACACCATTCCCTTATTCTCATAAAAGTAAACAGCACCTAGATGACTCCAGAATGGGAGTTTCACTTCAAATTAGTGGTGACACTATGCCAGCCAAGATGTCGGCCACAGTAGGCTTCAAATGTATACAAGGTTAAGGAGGAGTAGGATTG
Source organism: Dermochelys coriacea (assembly GCF_009764565.3). Taxonomy (NCBI): domain Eukaryota; kingdom Metazoa; phylum Chordata; order Testudines; family Dermochelyidae; genus Dermochelys; species Dermochelys coriacea. Next base: position 89,769,651 of record NC_050073.1, on the reverse strand, counting down.
GAAAAGTGATCTATTTATTTCAGGAAGAGCTGCAGGTCTCCACTATAGCAACTCAGACTGACTGCTCCCAGGGATGAGGCTGTAAAACAAGCTGAGAAAACACTTTTATCTGGAGTGAGCCAAAGCATCATTTATGGGCTGCACAATGGACACCCCCTCAATGCCCTTGTGCCTGAAAACTTTTTTCCTCTCAATAGAAACTGAAATAAAATAAAGGTCTCCAGTTGCCAAAGGGTCCAGCATGTGCTTCTTGGACCTGTTTTTAGTGCTTTGTACATCACCAGCAGGTTTCATCATCATCATCTTTTTTTTTAAACACATTGCTTTTGAAGTTAATAAAATGAGTTGTTTCTCCCTGGTGCTGGACCATTTGCATAATTATAAAGAGGGTTCATAGAAGAGAGTCAATCAGATAATTCCCACACGCAAATTAAAGATCTTTCAATTAACATGGCAGGACGTGTGTGCAAACCATGCTAATGTGGCAGAGGATATCCCCGGTGGCAGTTCAGCACTCTGCCTGCATGCCAAGTCATGTTTTTGTCTCTCTCCACTTTTCTGCTGGTGCTATCTGTTCAGGCAAGAGATGGCAATGAAACAGAGGGGAACAAAGAACTGCCACTGACCTTTACTAGGGTGTCTTTCTTTGGGTTGATCACTCAACTCCTACACTTGTACCATGGCATGAGGTCAGCATGAGCAAGGAAAGGAAAGTGTCTCAACATTTTAGGGACAAAAGTTTGAGAAGAATTGTCTCCCTTCAACAAGGTTCTTTTGTTCACAAGCTGCTTTGTTCTAATGCTACCTCTGTTATCAGGTGATTGGATTGTCCATCCTAACTCTAATTATACTCACAACAAACTCCTTTCTCATAAGGCACTCCCTACTATCACCTCGACAAAGACTGGCTGTGTAGAACTGCCTTTGAAAAAGTGGGAATGTTTTTTCTAGAATGGACTCCAGACATTTAGAAGCTTTTATAACTTAATAACAATAGCTAAGAAAATGCAGAAGTCATAAGTCCTCAGATTTCAGTGTCACAAGATTGTCACCAGCTGCAAGATCAAGTACTAATTTCCCCATGAGTTTAATATTATTGTACCGTTAAATACCCATGGGAGCATTATGCCTTCCTCTGAAGCATTGGCAACACTGGTTACCATCAAAGACAGGATACCAGCTGAGATGGTTCTTTGTTCTGTTCTGCTGCGGCACATACCTCTGTTCCTGATCACTGAGTGACATTTCAAAACCAGCTCCTGCTAAGGAGAAATGTTTTACCTGTTGGCCTCCAGCTAAACAACCAAACACCTCTGTTTTACTTCCACTGCCATCATAGGCTGAGCTTTCCTGGCTTGCAAGCTGGGAAACAGAATTATGAGTCCACAAACCTGAAAAGCAATGCAGACTGTACATGAATGTCTCAGAAATCCCTCAGGAAGATATCACACTGGAGCTCAGTTATACCAAAATCTCACACTTCTGACATGGCTCTAACATCATCCCTGGAACTCGTAACATTCTGACCAACAGAGAGACTCCGCTCTTGACACAGACTATATTTTTAGCTGGATTCTCCAGGGTGGTGATGCTGGGAAATCACAATTCCCACACTATTTTAAAAACAATGAACAAAAGATCTTTTCAAAATGTGTTTAACCTAAAAATATGGGAAGCTTCTTAGACTGATTAGGTGACAAGGACCAATGGCATTTGGGAGGATGAGCGACTGGGGGGAGTGTTTACTGACAGTTGAGTAGGAGGAGGAGTTGAAGGCCTCTGGCATTACTGTTTGTTTAATATATCGACCAGTTACATGGATCCCATCACTATAGTATCTGATCAACTATTTTATTGCTATTTTAAAATATTAACATATCAAAATCTTAACGGGAAAATAATCTGCCTCTGCAAGGTTAAAAGCTGGACTATAGTCAGTGTATTCTGGTTACATTTCCTTGCATTTGCTGTGTCTACAGTTCTAGCAGTCTTGGGCAACATGGTCTCATCGTAAGACTGTGAACCATGAATTTCTGTTTTACGGTCTGATTCTTTTTCCACTGAAGTTAATGGCAAGATTCTCATTCACAATAGCAGAGCAGGATTGATCCATCATTGTCCCATCACTGCCCTTTGACTCTCTTTGGGCAACTCACTTACCCTCCCTCTGTCCCGAAGCTCATTTATAAAACCGTGATAATATTTACTTACCAAAACTTAAAAGGGGTTACACAGATTAAATGGTTAATGAGCCAAATGCAGAGATGAGTCAAAGGCAGTCTAAACAGGTATAAATTATACTTTCTTTCAATTCCCCTGATGTGTATATTATACCTATTCAGTATCCTTTGGTTCCAGCCTACTTAGCAGCATCTAACATAAATCACCATGTTTCCGGGCTTATCTACATGGAGACATCCAGGAAAATTAAACCAAATTAACTAAAGATGTGAAATTCAAGTGGATTAGTTAAACTGTATTCAACCCTTATGTGGACACTCTAATTCAGAATTAAAGTGTCCTGAATTTGGTTTATCTTAATTCAATTGTGGCCCAGTGTTTGTAGAGTGCTTCAAAATGATCAAAAGTGTCAAATGTTATTTGTGTGGTAACCAATAACAAAGTAGGAGTTCATTCTCGGCAATCTATTAGTTTTATAATTATTATTAATTTGACACCTGCTTTATTATGCAGCACTAGCAAACTTAACTTGAGCTTTTTCAGCACCTTTTAGTTTTAACTAAGTAATTACTTGAGTCAAAAACATTTATCAAATGAAGTAACTCCTTCCTAGAAATATATTTTAGATTTCAAGTCTTTGTTTTTTAAATAGTGGTGCATAATAAACTCATTGTGGAATTAGTAACCAGTGTCACTTCTGTATGTAATTTTATTTGAAACAAGTGATAAGCCTGAGTTTCAATTTTGAAGGCATATGTAATTGTAATGATTATATATTGTTATTCTGTGAGCTTTTGTATAGAATGAATATTCAGCCTTAAAAATCATGTGAAAGCATCAGTTATCTGAAGTGCGTGTTCTCTGTAGAAAAAGAACAATAAAAGAGTTTGTTGCTGATCTGCAGCTGATGTGCTTCTTTATTTATTTATGTGAGTGTCTTTATAAGTTTAAAACCTCACAGTAATATGTACAGGTTGTTGAAGTACATTGTGTTTGTGTATATGTATCCAGGATGTATTATACTAGAGGCTAGATCCACAAAACTATTTAGGCTCCTATCTGGCAGTTTAGGCACCTAAAATCCAACCACCAATGAGAGCTTCATAATCCCCAATCAGCTGCTGCCTAACCTCAAAGGCATCTAAATTCCCTAGGTGACTGAGTTTCTGCAGGTAGGAACGTGCAAAGCCATCTAAGTCCTGACAACACCAAGCAGTTGGGCCTAGCTCATGCCTAAACCCTGGTGGGACTCCCAAACTAGGCATTCCCCCATCTATCTTGCCTCTGAGGCCCAATCCAGTAAGCTTTCTCAGAGCACACCTACAGGATCAGGCCTCACACAGAAGACAGCCAGAGGCAACCAGATCAGGAATTTTTCTGGGATGTGGGTGTTTCCGAATATCTAATAGTTCCAGTGATTAGTGCACTCACCTGGGATGTGGGAAGAATCCCATATCCAGTTGAAAGTGCAGGTGGAATTTAGGAAGGCAGAATGTAATTACACAAGTTGGAATTTAACCAGTATTGTGAAGTTAATATTCTGATTTTGGGAGAAGTGCTTCGGGACTTTTAGGGCTGAATCCAGCAAGGTGCTCTGCCTGATCCAGCAAAGCACTTAATCATGAGTAGTCCCGTGTTAAACATGTGCTTAAATGCTTTTCTGGATTGGGCTACAGTGCTCAATGCTTTCCAGGATTGAGTCCTTAATGAACACAAGTAGTCAGGACATCCGTTTGAATTCTTAACCCAAACACAGCAACTTAAGCACCACAGTGCCTCCTAGCTGACCCATGACTTCATTACTGACTCAGAGGGAAGAATGTCACCGCTGTGTCTCTATCACGGCTTCTTGCCACTGGGTGCCTCCAGCACTGTGTTGGAGTTTTAATTAAGTACTGACAGTAATGAGAGCATCTGAGATCACTCATGCTGCACTGTTGCCATGAGTATGAGACGAAACCAGGCCCAAAATGGACATTTATATTATTGCTGCTATTTTTTTGTTTCAGGTTTAATGCATATTACTTACTACCTGAAAGGGGGTTTCAAAGAGGATGGCTCTAGACTGTTCTCAATGGTAGCAGATGACAGAATGAGGAGTAATGGTCTCAAGTTGCAATGGGGGAGGTTTAGATTGGATATTAGGAAAAACTTTTTCACTAAGAGGGTGGTGAAACACTGGAATGCGTTACCTAGGGAGGTGGTAGAATCTCCTTCCTTAGAGGTTTTTAAGGTCAGGCTTGACAAAGCCCTGGCTAGGATGATTTAACTGGGACTTGGTCCTGCTTTGAGCAGGGGGTTGGACTAGATGACCTTCTGGGGTCCCTTCCAACCCTGATATTCTATGATTCTATGATTCATATGCTGTTAATTTGAGGGCGATAAATAGCTTTTGGAGAAAACTCATTTCCACACAGCTGCAGTTAATCAGAGTGTGGAGTGCACCAGACCTGAACACCCAGCTGGAACAGATGGCTGTGCCATGCTGCTGCTGCACATCCCTGCCTTCCTGTGAAGGTTAGGCTGGATTGCAGCGCCCTGGGAATTTGAGTTTGCACAGGCTCACACACATTCTGATTCTCTCCACAGCAGACCTAGTGGGGGAGAGCTTGATGGATTTTGAGACCCCCCTGGGGCCTGTGGTAGTTACTTGAGAAGTTTAATAAACGCTGGGAAAAAAAAGATACAAATTGGCCTATTTTTTTTACATTTCCAGCAGCAAAGCTGAGTTCAGCATATAGCACTATCCTGGTTGTCTGACATTCCTCAACATTTCCATTCCAAGCTAGGGAGAAAATATCAGTCAGGTAGGTCACTGTTTGCAATGAGTGAACCTCAAAAGAACAACAGCAGTTATCTGGGGGGTTTCATCTGTAAGTTTCAAAGTGCTTTCCACAGATAGGTCAGTGTTTGTATCTTCACTTCACAGACAGGATAGCTGATGCACAGCGAGGGAAAGGTCAACCTTTTCAGACCTGAGTGCCTAAAGTTAGACACCACCTAAAGATGTCTTTAGGGACCATAGTGTGGTTTTCCGAATTACTGCACAGAGCATCTGCACCTGCATGAGAAGCTAATGGGAGTCGATACTCAGAATCTATAGGACAAGGCTGAAAATTAGAGGAGAATTTGGTTTTTACATTACATGTCATGCTCAAGGCATCACCCAGTGGTTGGTATCATTTGTGTTCCATGCACAATGTGTCAGGTGCTTTCAGAACAAACAGCCTTTGCCTTAAAGAGCTCACAATTTATTAAAACAAGTAACAGGTGAAATGTGAGCAAAGGGAATACACGTGCAATCAAATATTTTCTTTTTAATACACATATTAATTATCCCCAGATGCCCCTCTACCAAGTCACTATTAGATGACTAATTTCCTCTAGCTGTCATTGTTACATGGGTCTTGAATACAATAGGACAGTGACTGCACAAATGCCATGACTATTATGCGGTGAATCTTCAAAGGTCAGAAACAGTTCCTCCCACAAATACCATTACATTAAGCCCCAGCTGGAATTGGTGTGAGACACACTAAACTCACTGGGACAAATTCATCTCTGCTGTAACTTCATTGACTTAAAGAAGTCAGAAGTAGGAATACATTTGCCCCATCATGAAGTTGTGATGCAAGGCAAAAACCTACTCCCCCAGAATGGAAGGCAAGTGCACATTGATATTCCCTGAGAGGGAGAAATCTGGGAAGAGGTGACAGTGGATGGCTGAGTAGACATGAATTTGTCATGCAATGAGGTAGCAAAACATTCTGGGGCAGGAGCATGCTATCTGTGTGATTCTTGCATGACCACATCTGAAAGACTGAGCTCACTTTAGGAACTATGTTACCAGAAAGATATATACCGACTGGGTTCAGAGAAGAGTAACAAAATGATCAGATATTTAATGTGGGAGCCTTACGAGGAAAAATTAAAAGAGCTAACTACTGGCTAAGCAATCACCCTGAGGGAGATGGGTAAAAGTCTATACTAATTTGAAAAGTGTAATTGTGCAAGAGAGAGAGAAATTGTTTAGTGTGATATACATAGGTATAACTAGCTGTAATAGGATAAAACTAAGACAGACAAAAATTAGACTTGATATCAGAAACACTCCTGGACTATGTGATATTTTAGGCTGTGGAATAGTCTCCCCAAGGGAAATGATGAAAATCCAGTTACTTAAGATATTTAAAATGAGTGAACAAAGCACCAATGCATGTACAATAGGCACTAATCTATGGCAAGAGCTAGTTTCTCTAATAAATCCTTCTATACAGAACATCTATGCTCTTATTACTCTGTGAAGTTTATAAATTAGAGCTGTTACCCTAGAATTTGACATTCCTGTGTTTACCCCAGAATTTGATAATGCTGCAGTCAGCAATTTTGTATGTTCAGCCATTGCCCGTTGAAAACCAAACATAACATAGCTAGGAAAATCTTAGGCCTTTGTGAGTCAAGGTCAGACAGCTGCATACTTGCAGTTTGTTAATCAGAATGGGAGGATGGGCCAGAAAGTTAACAAGTATAGAAGAGAGTGAATGAATAGCAACCTTGGGTACAGGTGTCCTGAATAATTGTTATGACTAGAAATGTTTTGATGATAAGAGCTAATGAGTAGTTTTGCTGAAATTAGGAGAACTAGTGACCCACTAGGAGTCACTATAGGTTATGTGCTTTGTTTGAAATTAGCTAAAAAAGATTAGGCAAAAGAATATGCTTTGGAGCAGTCCAAGAAACCTTTCTTTGGGCAAGGATTTGACAGCTAAATTCCCCAGCAACTACCTGGAAGGCAGGGCCCTCTGGAATGCTGGCCGCTGATTCCTCAAATCCATTTCTTAAATCTAGCTAAATATACTTGTTTTGAAATGCTCTAAACTATACTGCGGCACCATGTGTGTGTGTGCCTCAGAGCTAAAAAAAGAGGTTTTAGGGGAAAGCACTCCTGGTTTGTATCAATTGTTTATCAGATGTAAGAGCTGTGTCCCCACTGATTTATTCCTGACACCAATAGGAGAGAAATAGTTAAGTCACCACTTCTTTGGGTTCCAAGAAACCCAGGGTAACAGAGCTGGCCCCCAGCTTAAGTCCTGGACTCAAGTACCCCGGAACTTTGGGAGTGTTCATACACATTTTGCAAATGGTCCCAATGTTCCCAATCTGCCCACCTCAAATTTTGGAATATTTGAAATCTGTATTGAATCTGTATCTGGTGCTGAATTTTGCCTCTTGAGCCCATCTTTATTGTGCCCTGTACCCACCACATGTCATTTGTAGCTCCCTTTGACTTCTAATGTTAGAAACTTAAGTGACATCTTGCCTCAGTTATTCCTGGTGTCAGCTCTGTAAATTGATCCTCCTTCCTGACTCTATAGTGCATTCAAGAAGTTTGCTATTACTCCTTGGGTAAATAATGAGGGATGCCGAAAAGACACATGTTGTCTTGAAGATGTCCATTGCAGCAGACAGTTGGGAAATTCTGGCAGCTGAGCAGAATGAATGGAGAACATAGTGAGGAAGTGATGGATAGACTAACAGACAAATAGATCTTCAAGAAGTCTACACATAAGAACCTCAGACTAAAAATGGCTCATTTATTATGGCTCTAGACAAGCTATTATTGTTCCTCTTTTTCCAACACATTGATGCTCTGGCTTTCCTCAAAAATGAGGTATGACGACACTGACATTCACAACAAGAATGCAGAGGGTTCTGTTTGTCTTCTCCCCTATCCGATGCACGCTCACAGATGTTTACTATGACATCAGGGCTGACAACAGTTGCTGTGCAGGCACACACTTCGGCTGAGTTTTCCAAGATAAGCACTGATACATGTGCCCACATGTCTGAGAGCTGGACTCAGAGAATGACTGACAATCCTAAAAATAGATGGAGAGAACATGCTACTCTTGCTACAGATGCTTATAAAGCTTCTGACATGGGCAGTATGGAATGTCAGCCGCAAAGTCAAAAAGAGCCCTCTGAGGAGGAGTTCTCATGGCACCATAGCAGCACTTAAATGCCCTGATGTTACAGACTGGGAGATGACTAAGTTTAATCAATATGACCTGACAGGATGGGGAGATACTGTCTTCTGTCATTAAACCTTGTAAAGCACAAGGCCATAGGTCAAATGTGATTTAGCAGTTATAGCAAGAGACTGTGAGCTAAGTTCTATTCCTGGCCCTGCCATTGCCTCTGTAATATCTCACATCTCATAATATTTGAGTGTCTCACATTCTTTTGCAAAATCTATATTCTCACAACATCCCCAAGAAGCGAGGCAGTACTATTACCCCCATTGTACAGATTGAGAACAGAGACATAGAGAAACTAAGTGACATGCCCCAGGTCACATGGGAAGTTTGTGGCAGAGTAGCGCATTGAATCCCTGACTCCTGAGTTCAAGGTTAGCACCCTAACCACTGGATCCCTGTTCCTCTCTACTCAACCTTCCTTCATTTCACTCACCTGGCCTTTGGCTAGTTACAAACACTTTGTGCCTCAGCTTACCCTTGGATATGGATATACATTTTTCACAGGTGTGCAGTGAGACTTAGTTTGTAAAGCACTCTGAGTTGCTGGGATGACCTCTACACATTCCATGTACAATAATAATCATTGGTCACTAATACCTTACACTCCATATGGTGAAATCAGATAATAGTTTTGTTATATTTTAAATGAAATCCTCTCATTATTTTCTAGTCCATCCATTCATTTGCATGTCTATGGCGCCCATCTATACAGCATTTAGGCTCTGTGATTAGTTCTCTAGATTGTAAGCCATGCCTCAGAATGTTCAGTAACCTCCCACAATACTAATTCTGGAAATACAAGGTCAGGATGGCAAACAGTGGCAATAAAACTCAGCTGCCACATTTCTTTAGTCCTATGGTACCGAGTTAGTTTTGGTAGATTGAATGAGGATTATGAGTAGACAAAAATTGGAGGCAGTACAGAGGGCATCAAAAGGGGAGCAACATTGCTGAGATTCCTACTAACAATATTGAGCAACCTGAAAATCCGTCAACAATATTGAGCGACCCTACAATAACAAACCAATGCGCACAGCCTAGTGCTCTGAAGTGACCCTAAGTTGCACACAGCTATGGGCACACGGGTTTCTCACTACCAGTAACAGGATGCCAGCTGCAGCCGCCATCATTCAAGCTGGGATGGCTAAGCTTTTTGCACATAGTACATCTCCCAGGCAATCTAAAGGGAACATTCCCCCAGGCTGAGCTAGCAGGGCTGTGCTAAAGCTTGTCTGAGCTAGAAGGTACTTTTACAGTATTAAAAGCAGACTGCTCCTATCAGCCCTTTCAACACTTTTGGTGAACTAGCACATGGCATCCCAGTAGAATGAACTGGCTCTTTAGGAGCTGTTTCCATTAAAATAGTCATCACTCTGAATGCAATTTATATGAGCTCTTCCCATCCACATGAGAGCTGAAAAGGAAATGGTTTGAAAGAGAAAGGCACTTGAATGAAAAAAGGGCTGCACATGAAGTTCTATATCATATTCAAGAGCTTGCTACTAGATCAATTTGTGCCTCTCAGTTGTCTCTGCTGCTCAGAACTTACTCCTTATAGGTTCATAATCCTCGCACATACCCCTGTAAGAGACTGAAGTTGTAAATAGGGGATCTTTCTGCAGTCACCTGCAAATGAGAGGAAGATGTTTAAGTGCTAATGTGTTCTGCATGTATTTATGTACGTATATGTGGAAGGGTGTGGAGACACAGGTAGGAGTCCATGCTGTGTGGCAATATGTATGTGGGAGTCTATACTGCATGCATGGGTGGGCTCACACATGTGCTGCTTAGTGTGTACAGATACATAGATGGGATTGCTACATGTGTGGCAGTGTGTACTTCGACTTTCAGACAGTCTTTGACAAGGTCCCTCTCCAAAGGCTCTTAAGCAAACTAAGCTGTCATAGGATAAGAGGGAAGGTCCTCTCATGAATCAATAAGTGGTTAAAAGACAGGAAACACAGGATTGGAATAAATGGTCAGTTTTCAGACTGGAGACAGATTAATAGTGCTGTCCCCCAGGGGTCTGTACTGGGACCAATGCTGTTCAATATATTCATAAATGATCTGGAAAAAGGGGTGAACAATGAAATGGCAAAATCTGCAGATGATACAAAACTTCTCAAGATAGTTAAGTCCAAAGCTGATAGCAAAGAGTTGCAAAGTGATCTCAATTAACTGGGTGACTGAGCCACAAAATGGCCAACGAAATTCAGTGTTGATAAATGCAACGTAATCTACATTGGAAAAAATGAGAGTCTAAAAAGCGAACAATGTTAGGAACCATTAGGAAAGGGAGAGCTAATAAAACAGAAAATATCATAATGCCACTATATAAACCCATGGTACACCCACAGCTTGAATACGGTGTGCAGGTCTGCTCACTTCATCTCAAAAAAAAAAAGATATATGAGAATTGGAAGATGTGCAGAGAAGGGCTATGAAAATGATTAAGGGTATGGAATGGCTTCCATATGAGGAAACATTAAAAAGACTGGGACTGTTCATCTTAGAAAGAGACAACTAAGGAGAGGGGAAGTGATATGATGGAGGTCCATAAAATCATGAATGATGTGGAGAAAATGAATAGAGAAGTGTTATTTACCCCTTCAGCAAAGCAGAAGAACTAGGAGTCACCCAACTAAATTAATAAACAAACATAAGGAAGTACTTCTTCACACAACGCACAGTCAGCCTATGGAACTTGTTGCCAGGGGATGTTGTGAAGGCCAAAAGTACAACTTGGTTTAAAAAAAGAATTAGATAAGTTCATGGAGGATAGGTCCCTCAATGGCTACTAGCCAAAATGGTCAAGTATACAACCCCATGTTCCAGATGTTCCTAAACCTCCAATTGCCAGAAGCTGGGACTGGATGACTGGGGATGGATCACTTGGAATTGCCCTGTTCTATTCATTCCCTCTGAAGCATCTGACACTGCCCACTGTCAGAGACAGAATGGGCTAGATGGACTATTTGTCTGATCCAGTATGGCCATTCTTACCGGAGATGAGTACATGGATGTGTGCAGGGGTGCAGGAACTGCACATATAGAGGTGTGCATGACTGTGTGCTGGGTCTCAGAAGAAGCTATTATAATAATATAGCTCGTGTATAGCTATTTTCATCAAGTAAGTACACAGCTGTATGAATTTGTGTGATTTGCATGTGTGGTGTGGGTGAACGGTTATGTGAGCGTGTGTGCAAGTTGTATGTGGATGTTTACAGTTATGTGTGAATGCACGTATATATGTTCATGGAAGTGTGTGTGGGATGGAGAGTATATACTCTCTGTGTATTTTTCCAGTGAGGACACATAGCTAGGATATGTATGCAAGCATGTGATGCGTTGGGATGGTAAACCAAAGGAAACCCTACAGTATCTGCTAGAAATGCCAAAGCATATTAACTTCTCACAGGAGGCTGACATGGGCTGGACAGGCAACATCATCTGGTTTCAAACAGCTCAGTTAGATCAAGGGGCAGGGTGGAGAAAACCTTTCATAAGCATGTGCACAGATTGAGTGTATTTTGTTTAATTTTTGTAACTCTGACTCCTGCTGACCTTGAAGATAAAACTCAGTCTCCCCCTTTGCTAGGCTTCCCTTCAAAAATTTGAAGCTATAGCTTAATCTCTGGAAATGGAGGTGCTTGTAACCCCTCCTTGCTGTCCCGGGCTGTTCGTGGGTGCTGGAAAGGAGCAGCACTTACTAACGCCTGCATCATTGACATTCACTAGACATTTACAAATCAGACAAGACCAAAAGAGGCTAAAGTGGAAAGGAGCCATTTTCAGCAGGGAGCAGAGCACAAGGAAATAAAAAGATGAATAAACCTGTCACAGCCCTTTTCTTTATGGAGCCTAGGCACAGTTATTAGGTACCCGCAAAGAAGGCATGCTGGATATATGGCTCCTAATACATCGCTCATAATACGGCAGTGTGCAGAAGGCATACAACTTTTCAAACAGTTGTCAGAGGTAGGAATAAATACATTGTTTTATTGGGAAAAAATGACCAAAAGGATATCAAGTGAGCATTTGGGCAGCATGAGGATGAGCCTGCGAACTGTCTGCGGCAACCTTTTTTCATAGTCGCTACTTGTCAGCAATGGGAAAATTATTAAGCTTTTATTATTATTTTTCTCTTAATAATTTGGGTGAATGTTTTACTGCTCATAAAAAGTGATTGACTGGTAGTGCTAGCTAGAGAGAAAACTCTGCACACACAGAACTCTGCCAAGTGTATCTCCATCCGGAACTGTGGCACCCCTTCCACTCCAGAGCTGGGCTTCCTCACATAGCCCAGCTTGACCCCTCTCTCTCTCTCTGCTGTTCCAGGCCTAAGGCCCTGACACAGCTCTGCCAGCATTCCCCACTCCTCATCTGACCCGCCTCTGTTTTTCTACTCCTGCCCCTCTTACACCTTTGTCAATGCACCTCAATCTTCACCTGTATTTTCCCTTGGAATTCCAGGCTTGGCAACCCACAAATCTTTACTAATGTATGGCCATCCTAGTTTATAGCTGTTGCTGCATAGAATCATAGAATATGGGCAGCATCCCACATAGCTTTGCCAATACACCTCTTTCCCAGCTTGCAGCAATTTGTGGTATTCTAGTCTTGGGCAGCTTTGCAAATACACCTCAGCCCTGGCCTACAACACCCTGCCATTCTAAATCTGGGCCTCTCCTGTGCAGAGCCAGACAATTGTGCTAGCTTGCTAAAACACATGGGGTTTGTGATATCAAATGTCCACTGAGGACTGGACTGAGAGACCACCAAATGAATGTCATTTGGAACCGGCTCTGAACACAGCTTCACAGTGAGTGCATTATCCCAGAGCAACACTGAATGCATCCGATGAAGTGAGCTATAGCTCACGGAAGCTTATGCTCAAATAAATTTGTTAGTCTCTAAGGTGCCACAAATACTCCTTTTCTTTTTGCGAATACAGACAACACGGCTGCTACTCTGAAAACTGAAGCTCTTTGTCGTTGTCCTTCCTAATAGCCCAGCTGTGCACTAGCACCTTAAAACAACTAACAGATGAAATACTCTTGATCAAAATTTTATTGCTATTTTCTGGGTATTACTCAAATAACTTCATCACAGTAGCCATTCCCTCCCCATTGCTCTGACCATTAGCCCATGCTGCCTCCATATTAAATAATGAGAATTCAGGAGGTCTGTCTGATATGAGCAGTCTGTCAACCTTTGGTAACTTTTTTCCTCCTGATGAGTACCTTATACTCTGCAACCAACAAAGCAGCTGCTGCAAGACTATCACACATTTGATCCCAGATTTCTTCATAGGCAGGCTCATTTCAGAACCCAGCATCACAGAGCAAATACAGGTTTCAGAGTAGCAGCCATGTTAGTCTGTTAGTCTTTTTTTCCACCAAATGCATCCGATGAAGTGAGCTGTAGCTCACGAAAGCTTATGCTCTAATAAATTTGTTAGTCTCTAAGGTGCCACAAGTACTCCTTTTCTTAGAGCAAATACAGGGAGTTGAAACAAGGGGTAATCCCTGAAGCCAAGTTCCTGCCTGACCAACTTCTATCCATCACTAGAAGTAAAAGCATTCACCCTTCTCAGAATATTACTGACTTAAGCTGGGCAAACTGGTTAAGATCAAATAAGAAACATCCCAACCCTGAAACTGAACCTGAATGGAACTTTTTCTGAGGTTTGAAAAAGTTCAGTTTCTTTTTTTTTTCTTTTTCACGCAGCTCTGCATGGCAGACTTCTGGCTTAGATGAGAAGTGCCACATCATCAGTTAGGAAATATAATTAGGTAGGAGTGATGCTCATCAGCATTTCACCACCAGCAATGCTTACCTGCTCTCACTATTTGCCATCCCACCTGCCTATTAGCCACCTTTGATTCCCTTCTAAAACCATTCTTCCTCCTTGCCCCACATCCTCCCCCTTTTCCATACAACATCTTCCTGACTTTTTCAAAGAAAAGATCAGCAAAATCCAATATGAGCTCTTCCCCCTCTCCTGCCCCCCCCATCCTAAGCATCAGATCGTGGTTGGGTGCTCCCAGGAAATGCAAAAACCCTGAGCATCTGATACTTCGCCCTAAGGAGAGCGGAGGAGAGACATTTCTTTCTGACCCTAAACTTGGCAATCAATGAATTCCAGGAATGTAATTAAAAATTCCAATAGTAAACTATGTAACTGTATTGATATTGCAAGGTGCACGAGGATCCAAGTGACTGTGGATTCAAAATATGACAGCAACAAAAACTACCTTTCCTTTGCTATCATTAGTTCTTCCCTAAATTTAGTAACGAGGGAAAATAAAAGGTGAGATGTGATCAGCCCTTGCAGCCTTTCTCCTCTTCCACCACTTTGAAGCTATCAGCCTCCTCTGAGTTAAGGCTAGCTCTGATTTCTTCCCTTTGATGACCCCCTGTGTAACTTCTCCACTATGCTCAGGAACATATAAATCTGCAATTCAGACATGCGGAAAAGGCCAGGGCATCAGGGTAGTCATTTGTCCTCTCAATAAGGGTGAGTTATGTCTTCATTTAATTAAGTCCTCCACTCGCTCTGCAGTTAAGCTTTATTCTCCTCATTTTTTAATGGAACAAACAAGTTTTACGGGTCATTACACAGACAGTGTGCCACATGCTGGCTGAACCAGATCTGCTTAGAAAAAAAGGCTTCTGTTATAAGAAGAGCCTCAAATGGCAAATTCATTTGGCTGCAAGCATTTAGGGAATGCTGTGAAATGTATAAATGATATGCAGGTAAATTACACATCCAAAAAGTACTTTTAAAGCTGGGGTAGATCTCCTTTCTGCAACCTCCTCTCCCTCAACACACATTTAACTGTGGTCAAACATCTTCTGAATCTAGAGGTTAGGCAGGGACCAGACAACTCAATGCATTTGTAACTTTCAGCCAAATATAAACTCAGGTCTCCAGAGGTAGAACTCTGGAGCCCTAAACAACTAAAAATCTAATCTGCACTAGGCTATTTGCTTCCCTTATGGAAGGAAGCTGTTTGTAGAGCCTCAAAGCAATAAATCCTGCAGGTTCATATCTTTCTGGTGGTACCTAAGAGAGAAGCACATAGCTCCGCTTAGCAATGATACCCACTGGGCCAGTTCCGCACTAATCCCTATACATCCATTCTAAAATACCAATTAGGCTAGTTCTTACCTCAGATTCACTTGTGATCTAACTGTTCTCCTTTTGAGATGAAAGTGGACAGGGATAAGAAGTCCTGCTTGGTAACTAGCCATTCAGCAGATAAGATAGTGGGCTAGACAGGGGCAATTTAGTCAGTGTTGCTGCTGAACCAATATCCCAGCATGGGTCTATGGGCTACTTTACATTTGGGGGGATACATCACACTGACCTACTGTAGTTGTTAAAGATCCCCTGACACTTTTCCAAGTATAGGTGTGTATTAGTTACTTTCCCAACACATCAATACATTTGAACCGCCTTAAATTCACCCAACAGTTTAATTAGGTAATGTGAAAATCCCCCTTGACTTGGATAGCATTCCCTTTTTCAGTTTGGACCAGTCAATATAAACAAGTGGGACTTAATGGTCTTTAATGGATTTATACCCACTTATATGAGGACTGACGGACACTTACTGTTTCTGTGCACCATTAAACAGCCCTTGTATTCTACCCCAAATGGCAGCTGCATTTCAGTGGTGGGGAAAATGATGCTTGGCTAGATTATACAGAAAGATTAGGTATAAAGCACTTTGGGACCTTTGAGGAAGAAAGCTGGTATATAAATAGAAGATTTTGTTATTATTAATTCACAGTCATCTTCTGCACAACCAATATTTTATAGTAATAAGTAGTAATAATTGACATTTACAACTGCCTTCATCTCACAGGGCTTCACAAAGTTATAATCAAAAAGCACCCCTGAATCGCTGCCACCACTGGGGCAGAGGACAGCATCCAACCATACATAGTTGGAAGGAGAGAGAGAGAATTTTAACAACACCATCATCCATTCCTATTAGTTATTGCTCAATCATTCATCACCATAGTCTAAGAGCTCCTCTTATGAAAAAGTGCCATCGGATTATTTATGCCCATGCTGATCCAGCACAGAAAGGACCTCAGTATTATGGCTCATCTGAAAGACCTACACTTAGTTTTCTGAATGTATCTGCCTCAGAATAATGCAGAACTAAGACTACTGGGATCTAAATCTGTGCTTTGGGGACTATGTAGCTACAGATTTATAGACTTTAAGGCCAGCTGGGACTATATTTATGTATTCTGGCCTCCTGCATAACCCAGGCCATGGAATCTCACACAATACTTAAAATTGGTCCCTCTCCAGGATATACACATATTCCACTTCAAGTGGAAAACCTGCACTTCTCAGGCAAAAACCACAGCATTGCCCATCACAGCATATCCAGGGGTGGGGGGTGATCTGGTATTACTACATACAAATTGACATGTTGAACAGAGTGGTGCTTGGGAATTTTTTCATAAAACTTTATCCAAAAATGCCACTTCATCATAACTGAAATTTACCATGGAAACATATTGGGGCCAATAAAATTTTTGTTGGGAAAGTTTTTCAGACCCAGGATGGATTTTCTGATCGAAACCAGAGAGAATAGACCTACCCACTCATAGTGCAGTGGCTGGGGCAATCATGTTGGATGTTCCATGATACCAAGTTCAAATCCCTACACTGCCTGGGTCAGGACTTGGATCTGGGTCTCCCTAATCCCAGCTGAGGGCCGTAACCACTTAGCTAATGGCTAGTTTGAAGTGAGCATCTCTGTTCTTTCATGAAATATTTAGAAAGGACTAAGTTTTTATTCTGATGAGTAACAAAACCAAATGTCAAACCCTCAAAATTTGTTGTGAAATGGAATTCATGTCATCTGGCCAACCCTAACGTTGAGTGTAACCCACTTACATATTACAGCTCAGACAGAGAGGAAAATATAAGATCAATTCACACACATCCTGCCACATTAAGTACATGGAGTTAATCATAATTATGGTAAATTATGCCAAGCATTAACAGAGGTAATCATAGGGCAATTATATCTTGGTTCATTTAGCAACAGAGACATGAATTCTAGTAAAAATCTGAACTGGCCTTTGTATTCAAAAGACATTACATTGATTTCACCTAATGACATCTAATAGCAGGAATATTTAGGACAATTTGGCTTTTGGGGGGATACAGTTTAATGCAAGGACTTGTTTGATTAGTACTATATTAGTAATTCTATTCCAGTTTTGTGTACATATGTGTGTGGATTCAGTTCCACTGAAGCTTGATATACTACAATGTGAAGGAAATGTGCAAGCAAAATGAGTTGCAGTATTAAATTACCATAGTGATCTCTGGTATGTTAAGGGAATTCTGTTGGCAATAATAACTGTTAGCTCTTATATAGCACTTTTCAACAGTATACTGCAAAGTACTTTACAAAGGAGGGCAGCAGCACTAGCCCCTTTTTACAGCTGAGGAAACTAAGGCCCAGGGAGGGAAGGACTTGCCCAAGGGCACCCAGAAGACCAGTGGGAGAGCCAGGAACAGATCTCCTAAATCCCAAACCAGTGTGCTAATCAGTGGGACATGAATCTTATTAGACAAAAATAAAAGATTAATTTATCATGTTTTAATTTCATACATCATTAACCAATGCCTTTTAGATGCACATCTTGTGAGTGTTATCCATGCTTTCGTCACCTCAAGATTGGGCTACTGCAGTAGGTTACCTCCTTGGTAAAGCACTCAGAGCTACTGATGAAAAGTGCTATATAAGGCTATACCCTAATTACACCCAGAAACTGAAGCTGTGGCAGAATGTGTTGTCCTGCTTGGTAAGCAGAGGATTTCATCATAAGCATATTCAGTCACTGCTCCGTACTCTGTATTGGCTGCATGTGGGTTTCTAATGGAATGTAAGGTATTGGGTTTGGCCTCTAACTCCCTACATGGCTGTTATCTTAGACCTTAGTCCATCCCGTGCTTTGCTGCATGTTGGACTACCCACATTTGCCATCCTTGCCTGTCAACTGCCCTTCTCTCCAAATCTTCCCATTTCATGTAAAGTGCTTGATGTCATTCAGAACTGTTCGTTTCCATGTTATTCACAGTCTTCCTCTTTTCTTCTTGCATTTTCTGGCTTCCATTCAAGGGCAGTATTTGGTAAGCATTCTTTTTCCATTCTCAGCACGTCCCAGCCACTGACGTCCTCTTTTATAGATTATTTGTGAGAGGGTGCCTTGTCCAGTAATTTTTCTGACTTCTTCATTTGTCTTCCTATCTCTATATGTTATTCCCAATATTCTTCTCAGACATTTGTGATGAAATGCATCCTGCTTTTGCATATCTTTCTTGGTAAATTGCCATGTCTCTCTGCTATATGCTGTGATGGGACTAACATGGCTGCTACAGCTGAGATTAAAATTGGTATGGGAGCAGGAGTCCTGCTATAAAGCAGGGAGGGTTTGCTAGCAGACAGTTTCTGTGAGGGGCATGAGGCTTTGGAATTCGTTCCCCCTTGGTCCATAATTGCCTGATTCTGATGACTTTCTGGACACATTGTTCCAGGCATTTGGAAATGAAGAGGAATAGTGAAGGGGTGGAGGAATGAGTGGATGGGGGCATGATTTGAGCTTTTGAATTGCCTGGCTCATGGGTGGTGGGTTATGTTGAATAATACTGCTGCACTTATGGTAATATCTGCACTGAATTCTTGTGTCATGGATGCCTACTGAATGCAAACAGGTGCCCTTTTTAGCATTCTTACAAATATAAGGCACCATTTCTTTTGACAAAGCTGCAGGAAAATATGACACCTTGAAAAATTCAAAACTGCCTGGATTGGCGCACAGAGCTAAGAAACTAGAATAAAACCCAGCATATCATTTTGTTTCTGTTGCTGCCATGGGGGAAATCTTGGACCTATTATAGTCCTTGGGAGTTCTGGTGACTTTCAGAATTGTAGGATCCATTCAGCTGCAGGGGTGGCTCATTTTATTTATTATCTGTTAAAAGCCAATGGTGTGATCTACACATTACAAGACCCAGTTGAAGCCAGGGTCACTGCCTGGAGGAATTCAATTCTGGATAGGTTCTTATACCCTGCTCATCTCCAAAGTATCTGAGTGCATTTACAGTCTAAACAGAGGGAGAAAGATGCAGTAGGGAAAGAAATGCATTAAGTGTCCTAAAGGATGGTGCTAATTTAAAGCATTCCTTATTATATTTGGTTTTAATAATGGATTGGTGACAGCAATTTTACTAGCAAGGGCTAATGTTTTGGAACCTCATGGAAGAAATGAGTTTTGACCAAGGATTTGAAAGAAAAGATGCTGCTGGGTTCTTCTGACATTTTAGATTGGGGTGTGTAGTATCTGGATTTCTTTAGGATATGAAGCTTCATGCTTACAGAGCAGAAAACAAAGTCATAGAAATGAGAGACAGAGAAGCTCTAGTAGATCACTGATGAACCCGAGTTAGGGCAGCCCCCTTCGCCAGGTAAGTATAAATGTGAGACAGCAGTGGATAATAACCAGAACTCCAGGAAGAACCCATTGGCAGAGAACAAGAAAGAAGGATAACACTGCAAGGAGAGGCTTTTGTTAACATTAGACAAGCCCCGGGTTGTGGGGAGGTCTGTTCCCACTGGCTATGGGAAAGCTGGGCTGGGGTTTAGTACTGCAGATGTCTGCCAGGCAGGGGAAAAAATGATTGTGATTAGGAAATGGTTGAAAGGAAAGTAAAATGGGCTCCCTCCACTCACGGTCATGTGAATCATGGCAGAAATAGAAGCAGCTTCTGCTCTGGGTCTGGTCAGCCATGGGACAGCTACTGCCACTGGCACTGGTAACTGGCTAGCTGCTGGTAGAGCTATACTGGTTAGACTGGAACAGATAACTCCCCCCCCACCCTCTTACAATGCTATTCTAAAAAAGAAAAAAAATCAATGTATGAAAATTTCCCCTTGGCTCAACTTCTTTTAAACTAATACATTCAATGTTTATGGGAAATAAATCCAATCCCAATATTTCTATAGAGATCAGATCACAGATGTTAGAGATGGAAAATATATTTCTACATTTTTCTCTTATTATCTATTCCATTCCCTCCTGCCCCACCACCAGGCCAGGATTGTTCCCTACAATACGTTTGCCAGTGCGTTGTGCAATCTGGTTTTAAATGTGCTAAGCAATGGCGGTGCCAGAACCTCCCTGGGGAGACTAATTCACAATTCAATAGGTCTCATACTTACGAAATTTCTCCTAAATATATTTAATCTTAATTGAAGCCCAATACTCCTAGTTATACCCTCTGTGCATCACCCTAATCAGTTCCTTACCTTTCTCTGTATGTACACACTTTGAATGCTTATGGCAAGGGCAATCAATTATTTTTTGTCATGGTCCAAATTTCTTCGTCAACGTATAGTCAAGGTTGGGACTCCAGAGAAAATAATACAAAAATAATAACAATAATGATAATAGTAAGTAAATAAAAAGATGTTGCTGTCCGTTCAAAAGTGTCTGGCTTATAGTCTACCATCATGCTTCCTCCGAGTCTCCAGTTAGCCAAATTATGTGAACTTAAGTCTTGCATTGTTTCCCTCCAGGCCCCCAATCATTTGAGTTATTTTTTGAATTCCCTCCAATTTAGCTATATCATTCTCATATTTAGGCAACTCAGAACCAAATGCAGTATCCTAGATGAGGTCACTTCCCTCACTGATGGAATGCCTCTGCTACAAGTTCTTTCTTAGCTCTTTCTTAACTCCTGGTATGCTATCAGAGCAGTCTACACAAAGCTGCTGCCCTAGGAACCATTATGGCATCTGAGCTCAAGAGGACTGGGGCTAGGGTAACCCACATACCTCCTGTGTGTGGTGTTCTGTCCCATCTAGGGGCACCGAGACCACTTCGAGAGAGAGAGAGCTTAATGAGTCTGCTCTACAGCTTTAGCTAACAGCCACGTAGCTTTTAGTTCATGCAGTAGAGGCTCATGCCCTAAGCTACAGAGGTCCCAGGTTCAATCCCAGAAACCGGGGTCTGTCAGTGTTACACTAGCACTTGTATCTCCGCAGTGCTCTCCTCCTGGACATATGCCAGAGAACAATCACGACCTCCTTCTGGGTGAGGCATCTGTTTTCTTTTTAGATAATATTAGCTGGAAGGGTGCCAGTTTGTCATCTTTGCATGTTTGTGGGTGGAATGGTAACAGGACTTTTTGACATGTGTTTTAGGACTTTTATATGCCTCCTGAAGCAAGAGCCCGTCAGTTTCAGGCTTGAAGTCACCTATTCCTGCAGTAGACTGATCCATGGTAGTTTTATGTACCATTGTCGCTGCCTGAGTTGTTGTGTGGCATCTGGTGCAGCAGAGGGGCCTGGAATCTCCATCACAATGCAATACTTCTTGAACTTTATTAGTAGCCTCAGTGGCATATGGAACTCACGAATTACTTCACTTACTATGGTTCAAGCACCTTCATGTGGTCTCTGTAAACAGCAACGGTGGAGGTCTAGGTATTCTGCCCTAAAAACAATTTGTAAAGTGGCTACTTTTGTCCAAGATTCCACCATGCAAAATTACTCAGAGATCTCCTATCCAAGTAATGATCCAAATGGTTGCAGGAATTTTCACATGAATGTCGCTCGAATAGTTGTGATATTCAGGTTCTGAATACCAGGACATTTGATCTACTCAGAATTCCTGTATGTTCTTGTCCCTAATCATTACCCCCAGAGCAAAGGGATAAGTTTTAAAGGATGTAACAAGAGATGTAACAAATCCATTTTGATAGCTGCAGAAGCAGTTATATATGTTTACATGTGCTTTTATATTTTATAAATATACTTAAATATCAGCCCAGGAATGCACAGGGAGATGGAGCTGTATTTTCAAATGTCCGTAGTGGTAAATGTTTGAAATTCAGAAGCCCTGCTACTATAACTGACTGCAAGTCAATGGTTATTAAACAAATGCTCCAGAAAACATGTGTGGCGGAAAGACTGCAATGGAGCAACAGTTTTGTTTATGGTTTTTTACTAATTACACCCACTGTATTTACATCTGCTACTTGTGCTTGTGATGAAGTGTATATATATGTCAATGTGGATGTGGGTACCTATGCGTTTGTATATGTAATGTCAGTGTATAAAGGTAAGCATGTGTGAAAAAGAAAGAGTGTTCAGTATAAGAATGAAGGTATCTCTGTGTATAGCAGGTACACATAAGTGCATATGTGAGTTTTAAAGAAATGTGAGTAGAATGTGATTGTATAACTCTGAGTGTAAAGGTAAATGTAAAGGGGGTATGTGTATGTGTATGTGTATGACTTGAAATATAAATACTGATTTCCCCCCTCTCGCATCATAACCTGAAATAGGCAGAAGCTTAAACCGCTGTGGACTTACATTTTCTTTTGTGGGTTTTTTTTTTAAAGCCATGTCTTTGGTTGTGAGGTTCACATATTTATTTATTTTTATTCCTGCTGCCACAAATATAGGCAATATTCTGCAAAGTGATAGCTATCTGTGAACTCAGCAGCTTCGCCAACTAGACAAACAGCTTTCAGAACTACAGCCTCTTGGGAGTGCTAAAGAATTGCCATGGTCCTGTGCTGAAATAGACTGACTTCATTATCAGACTCACATTTCCTCAGCTCTGCCAGAAGGAAAAACGATACCCCTGGTAACCAAAGAACATTATTAAAGCTAGTTTCCCAAGGAGTTTAATGATAACTAAATTGTGAAGCCAGTTATGTACTGTGTGCTTTACATAGTAAGTCTTTGTATTACTGGCTATTAAATAGAAAGTCAATATGATTTTTTATGAAGTAATATATTGGATTAATCTATGGAAGTGTTTTTTTCAGCATCCTTTGAAGGTAAAAATGAAGCCTACTTACTACCTTTTTTTGTATGTGCGTGCTTGTCATCATCGGAAAAGACATCTGGATTTAATTATTCATCTGCTGCGTACTTCACAGTTTGATCATATTAATGATTTCATGACAGGGAGAAAATTAATTGTACCATAGATAGCAACTTCTTATCTTTGGTACATATTTTCCAGCTGATCTTGCTGTTATTCGTAAGATTAAAAAAGGCGTCCACATTCTTTTAGCTACGTGAATGTGCTGATGATTCTTCTCTGAATTAAAACTGTTTCTTAAAATAGTTTTTTTGGGGAAAAGGGGGAAGGTGAGGAATCATGAACAGGAAGAGTTTCATTTACACTAAATTATTATCAGCCTGTACTAACACTACAAAGATGCAATGGGATGGATTCTGGGAGGAATTTTTATACCTATGTGAAATCGGAGTAGTTCTACTGATTTACCCCCTGGGCTTATACTGATCAAACTTTGGTGCACTGCCAATAATTATTATGCTTATATATACACAACAGTAGCTCTCAAATTGTACTAAATGCTGTACAAGTCCTCACCAGCAGGAAAAACAGTCCCTGCCCTGAAGAGCTTGCATTCTAAACAATAGAAGTTTTCATTTGAAAACACAAGCCACAAATAATATTTTACTTTGAGGCACTCAACACACTTTACAAACATTGATTCACTGAGTTTAACATCATCTTTAAGAACTCAGGAACTACCGTGACAAATCTAGTCCAATATCCTCTCTTCAACAGTGATCAGAACCTGATGTTCCTAAGAAAAATGCAAGAATTCCTATCCTGAACAACTATGGCATAGCAAAAGGTTCCCAACCTATTAAGTAAGTGTTGTTCTTCGAGCTGTGTTGCACATGTCCACTCTACTCTTGGTATCTGTGTGCCCAGCATCCAGCTGTCAGAAAATGTTTCCATCAACAATACCTGCTGGGCAATTTGAGCTCCCTCTAATGCCGTGCACCACTACATGCAGGTATCAAGGGCAGAGATTCTTGATACCTGCATGCAGTGGTGCATGGTATTAGAGGGAGCTCAAATATTAAGCCCTAAGCCCACCTCAACTCCTTCTAGCTGCGACTCTGAAGTAGAGGGGTAGGAGGATGGGTTGTGGAATGGACATGTGCAACACATCTGGAAAAATAACAGATACTGAACAGGTTGGTAACCGTTTTTTTCTTCAAGTGATCACACTCCTGGTGACTCACAAGCCATGACAACAGGGGGTGGGAACAGAACCTTGAGCAACAGTACAGTTGGAGGCAAACGTGTGGACCGAGGACCAGGTTGCCACTCTACAAATGTCTACAATTGGAACTTGTGCCAGAAAAGCCGCCACGGCCAGCTGCCTCCTCATCGAAGAACTGTGACTCTGCTCGGCAGGATGACATTAGCCAGGTGAGAGCAAATGCACATACCGGAAGCTATCCAAGAATAAATTATCTGGGTGGAGACTGATTGTCCTTTTATTCTGTTCTGGCAATGCTATGAACAGTTGGGACAACTTACAGAAGTGCCTGATTGTATCCAGGTAGAAAGCCAGAGCTCTTCTGACATCCAGAAGATGCAAACACACCTCTTCCCTGCTTGAATGCAGCTTCAGGCAGAATACAGTCACATATATTTGCTGGTTGATATGGAAAGATAACACCACCTTTGGGATGAATCGTGGATGAGGACACGGGTAAACCTTGTCCTTAAAGAATATCATATAGGGAGGCAGATATTAAAGCACAAAACTCTCCTAATCTTCTGGCAGACGTGATGGCAACCAAAAATGATACTTTCATTGATAGATGCCATGGAGAGCAAGTAGCTAAGGGCTCAAATAGGGGATCCATAAATCTTGAGTTTAATATTAAGTTTAGATCCCACAGGAGAATGGGCTCTTGCACTTGAGGATACAATTTGACTAAGCTTTTCAAAAACCTAAAATTAGAGAAAATAGAGCAATTTTCCACTTCAGGATGGAATATTGAAATAGCTGCTAGATGCATTTTGATTGAATAGTCAAACGTTGGCATTTCAGGTACAACAAGTAGTCCAGAATATGTTGCACTGAAAAACGGGACTGTGATACTCCATACTGGTGAGAACAGATGGAAAACCATCTCCACTTAGAGAGGTAAGTAGCTCTTGTAGAAGGATTTCTACTATTTAGCAGGATCTCTTGAACCTCTTTCAAACAAGACTGCCCTCTAGTAACTAGCCATCATGCATCCATGCATTAAGTGAAGGGATTGTCGGTTTGGACGGAGTGGGCGACGATATTGGGAGATTAGGTCCAAGTCTAGTGGAAGTAAGATTGGAGACTGACAGCGCCAGGAGAGTGAAGAACCAGTGCTGATGGAACCACACTGGGGCTATGAATATGACGTTTGCTTGTTCCTGTCTTATCTTTAGCAATATGCTGTAAATGAGCAGGAGGAGCCTGTCTCACCACGGAAGTAAAGACATGTCTGTCAGGGAACCCAGAGTGTGAACCCCTAGGGAACAGAACTGTTGCCACTTTATGTTGTTACTTGTTGCAAACAAATCTATGTGGGGAAATGCCTACCACTGGAAGATATATTTGACCACATCTGGCTAAAGATATCACTTGTGGTGCCTCACAAATGATCAGCTCAGGCAGTCTGCTAGGTCCTTTTGGACCCCTGAAGCTAAGTGGTCTCTAGAGCTATCATGAGCAATACAGAGCTCCCTGTTGGCAGAGTGGAGAAAAGCAGGCTCCTAAATTGCTGTGGTGTTGTCTGTGATGACTAATAGGCTGCTCCCCTTGATCTGCGATAGAAATACTTGGCACATCAGTTTGATAGCTTTCAGTTCTCTGACACAGATGTGTAAAGCTAAGTCTTCTGAGGACCATAGGCCCTGACTCTGTAGAGAACCCAGATGGATTTTCCCTATCCCAGGGCAGATGCATCTGACACTTGCATGAGCATCGGTTGCAGAGAGGCAAATGGAATGCCTACACATACATTGGCTGGATTTGAGCACAAATCTACGATGGCAACCACACCATTAAGCCTAGCTGATGGCAGCTCAGCACATAGACCGGTGCCAGACAGCCCTGCAGAATTCTGAGGTGTAGTCTGGCATATTGAACCATGGAAGTGCAGGAGGCCATGTGCTCCAGAAGCCTCAAAAAGTTTTATGCTGTTGTGACCAGGTGAGTCTTCATATCTATAATGATTGATCAAATTGCCTGGCACCTCAAGTATAGAAAAAAGTCCTGGCTTGAGACAAGTCCAGTAGAGCCCCCTATAAACTCAATCCTCTGGACCAGAGATAGGAGAGGTTTTTCTGCATTGATTAACAATCCCAGAGCATTGAACATTGCCTGGATCAGGGAAACACTGCTCTGTATTTGCAGTTTGGATCAGCCTTTGACAAGTCAATCATCTAGGTGGGGTAAACTTGAACTCCTAATCTTCTGAGGAATGCAGCGACTATTGCCATGACTTTTGTAAAGATCCTGGGAGCTGCTGACAGGATGAAAGGTATTATGGGGTACTAGTAATGCTCTTGATTCACCTGAGATTGAAGGTACTTACTGTGAGCCTGATTGATTGCCACATGGCCGTAGGCATTTTTTAAGTCGAAGGCACGATACCAGTCTCCAGAAAGGGGACAATAGAAGCTAAGGTGACCATGTAGAACTTAATCTTTTCAAGAATTTATTGAGTTGACGCAGGTCTGAGACACATGCCTCCCGCTTTGTTTTTGGGCTTAGGAAATAGCAAGAATAAAACTCCTTCCCTCCGAGACCATATGGAACTTCCTCTATGGCTCCCAACTGAAGAAGAGATTGTACCTCCTGGGAAGAGGCATTTCTTGTGAGAACGGTCCCTGAAAAGGGAACAGGAGGGAGGCTGAGAGGAAGGGGTAGAAGCAAACTGGATGGTATATCCCACTTCCATGGTACTCAAGACACACCAGTCTGAAGTAATTCAGAACCAGGCACTGAGGAAGTGGGACAGATGGTTTGCAAAGGTGGGGGGAATTTGAGTCTGGAGAGATGGAGACCAGTATGGTGACCTCAAAAAGCCTGTCAAAATAACTGCTTGGTACTTTCCAGGTGTCTTTAAGGGCCTGGAGCTACAGCAAAAGCAGCAGTCCAGCCCCAGCAGAGCCTGTTGGTTAGCGATTCAAAGCTGCAGACCCCCAGTTGAGTAAATCTTCCTGCCAAATCAGTCCAGTCTCTTCACATACTTTGATTTGGGTGGTAGCAGCCTGAAGCCCTTAAGCCTCTCTCTCTCATTGGTTGCTGTCATGACTAATGACCCTGGAGGTGGATGGGTATAAAGGTACTCCAAACCTTGGGAGGTAGTGAAGATGGGTTCTGCCACTAGGTTCTAATATTGCCTCATTCATTGGCAGAGCCACCCTGGATGGACCTACAGTTGTTGAAATGTTCACCAGGCAATGCATCTCCCAAATACCCTTGTGGTAAAGACAGATTCAAAGAAATCACTTTGCTTCTCTGCAATATTCTTTGCCAGCCTAGTTGCTGCATTTACTTCTTGTAGTTCAGCTGACACAATCATTCTTTCCTAGGCTTCCTGCTTCTAATATTCCTTGTGAGATGAGTGTTATCCCTATTGTGTAGACGGGGACATTGAGGGACTGTTAGAAGAAATTATTTGACCCAGGTCAGACAGCAAGTCAGTGGCAGAGTTAGTACTATAATGCAGGAGGTCTGACTCCCAGTCCTTCGCTCTAACCACTAGCTAACATTATCCAAATAAAAATAGATTGTTCTAGGAAAAGTGTTGAAGATTAAGGAACTTTTCCTCTGGGATGGAAATGAGTCACTCAGTCTCAGGAAGCTAGGCTGCACTGCGTGACTAACAACATCACTTTTATTCCCCATAATTTATTGTGGGGAAAAAACAAAATGATTGCTTTTCTGAAAGGGGGCATCATCTGCTTAGAGCAGGTGACTGGGAGTCAGATCTCCTGGGTGCTATTTCTGGCTTTGCCACTGACTCACTGCGTGACTTTGGGTCACAGTCCTTCCTGTGCCTGTTTTCCCATCTGTGAAAATGGAATCCATACCTACCTCCCAGCCTGTATTGTAAGAATGCCTGAATGTATATATATTGCTTTAAGGTCCTCGGATGAGAGGGCTTATTGTCATTAAAGATGAAACACCTTTCCCTCATGCAACACTGTACCAGTCAGCTCAAGGGTCCAGGAGCATTGTTTTGTGCTCCTCTGCCTGAGACCCAGCTTTGATCTTGGGAGGAGTAAAGGGGGCTTCTGCTCTCATTAGGCAGGCTGTCAAAGCACTAGAAGCAATGAATCCATAGGAAGAGTTTTGCAAATGGTCACAAATTACACTCTCAATCCATCACCTTGCCTTTTGCTTAACTTGCTGAATAGAATTATCACAGCTCCTGAGGGGGTTGTAGGTCACTTTCCCCAATGGGCGACTACAGTCATAAAGAGGGGGCAAGGTTCAGGCATTGCAGAACTGGCTCAGAAAAGAGGAGATCTAACCTGCCAAATTGCTTGTAGAGAAGTCTATCTCCTCCCATTGAATATTCCTTCCAAAATGCCTTGCCACAAGTGAGAGAAGGGATGAGAAGATGCAAAGCTATTCTCTTAGGCACTTCTATGTCACTTTTCATCCAAGGACCTCGAAAAGCTTTGCAAACATTAATTAAGCTGAACAATATTCCTGGAGGCAAGTATCATTACGCTTATTTAATGGACGGTTAAATTAGGGCAGAAAGAGGTTTCGTGAGTTGTTCAAGGTCACAAAGCAGGTCAGTGGTCAGTGTGATCTAGAAATAGAACCCAGGAGTCCTGACTCCCATTCTGAACTCTGTACAACACTGCCTTTAAAACCATATATGCAGCTATTTTCTGCTTATCCAGGGGTATGGGTAGAAGCTTTTCATTCAGTCCTACATCTTTGTTCATAAGATAAATTCCCATTAAGCCTGATTATGAAAAATGTTGAGGTCTCTTTACATGCTTCAGGAAACACTCAGCACCTTGCAGGATGGAATCCTCTTTCTTAGATACCTAACTGGTGAGTCTTGCTTGTGTGCTCAGCGAGAAACTGATCATCAGGTTTGGGGTCATAAAGGAATTTCCGCTTTGTCATATGGGCAGGGACCCTGGAAGTTTTCATCTTCCTCTGAAGTATGGAGCAGGGATCACCTGCTAGGATCATCTGGGTATATTTTCCCTAATCCATTTCCTGCCACTACAGGGGCCTTAGGCATTGGTGGCACCTAGGTCTCTCCTGTTCTCTGATTGCCAGTTTAGTCTCCTAAGGTCTGAAATGCTTTAGTTTAACTACAATTGTTGGGCTCAATAGAGGGGTATCCGAGTGAAATGTAATGGCCTGTGTTATGCAGGAGGTCAGATTAGATGATTTAATGGTCCCATCTGGCTCTAAACTCAGTGACACTATTAATACTTTGACAGAGGGTAGGAGCTGTACAGGTTGGCTAATACCTAGCCTTGAAACTTTTTTTAATATTGAGAAAACCAGTCATTGCAACCAAAAATGCACAAACCCCAGTCAATTATCTAAACTGTCTGCTTTCCCTTCTTCAGAGATCTTGCACTCCTCATTTTGGTTGCCTCTTTCTTTGTTGACTACAGGACTATAACACTTTGATTTTCACATTTGACTTCTCCGGTCTCCTTGTGCTTCAAAGCTGTGCAGCCCTCAGGCATTCATGCTGGCCTGAGACCAAGCCACACTTTAATGCTTACTGACAACTGGGGATGGGCAGGCTCAGAGAACACTCGTCCTCTGCTCTCAGATCCCTTTATTAAAGGGAAAAGGGCAAGTTGTCAGATATGAAAAATGGGAATGGCGACAAGGTAAACTTTGGAAGTCACCATGCAGAGAAACAGCAAATTCAACTTTGTCGGATTGAAAGAACCCAGTTGACAGCCTACATTCCTATCACTTTATCCAATCCCCACCCTCAATCTTCTGTTAACAATCTCACCAAAACTACAGGAAACACAGGGTTTTTCAAAGCAGTTCTGAATACTGGTCCACCTAATTTGGTATACTGCCTCCTTTGATATGGCATCAGACCACTGGTCCATCTAATCCAGTATCCTGCCTCCTGCAGTACCTGATCAGATAATCTGGTCCTTCTCAGTCAATATCCTACCTGGCAATGACCACCACTCCACACAATCACTCTGCTTACTGTCATCCCTCACTATGTTATGTTTAATTTTTATGTTAAGCTCTTTGGGACAAGGACTTGTAGTTTGCATTTGCCTATTAAGTGTCATTTACACTGAAGGCACTATCTGAGTTTAAATAAATAATACATCTAATACCGTGCATGTTGGGAAACAATCTTCTTGACCTCTGCAGGTGAGCAAAACAAGAGAATTGATTACACTGTAGAGTGCATAGCTACAAATGTTGCTTAGTGATCATGAAATTATCCAGCACTGTCACAGAATACTACAACAGAATTTGTCTTGATGAGTTCCTGCAGCTAAGATATCAAGAGACCTGGCTAGGAGGACCTGCCTGTTTACTGATCTTGTGTCTTTGTGTGTGTGTGTCAATTTCAGCTATCTCCTGCATAGTTTCCTTACACTAAAAACAAACATCATCAGAGATATTCAGACTCAGAGGGAGTTCTAGAAGCTAATGAAATAACACCAGACATGTTATGGAAACTGTGCCATTTGAAGCTTGTGAATCACCTTTTTGGCCCTTCTTGTTCAATCAACTCACTTTCTCTCTATGGGATGCACTGGGCTTCATAGACCAGAAGAATACAATTCAAACTTACTGTCACTCTTCCTCACCACCACCGCCAACTAAGTTAGAATGGAAAATGAACTTGTCTTGAGAGTACCATCACTGCCATCTGTGATGAGGGGAGCTGTTTCCTGTTACTAACTAAATTTGCATGAATTCAGGAAAAAATATGCAAGTGCCCCAAACACATTTGAGCAGCACCAACAGACCACTAAGGGTCAGTTCAACATACTGGTTCATTTTATGTTGTGCTTATTGTGTCTCAAGATGCCATTGCTTATAAAGATAGGTGGTTCTGGTGTTGTTCTCTTGTGGCTCTGTATGGAAAAGACTAATAGATCAGACTATAAGCCAAGATACTGTGAGGGGGACACTCCTCCTCCAGATCTGCAAATAACACTGTGATCCTGACTGGCAGCACCTCTGCTATTTAATTTCTGAGACTCCAACTTAGTTCCTTCAATGCATCTCAATCCTAATCTGCTGGACCCCCTACTATTCCAGTCCTGGCTGACTCTAGATGAGAGACTGACAATCATTCCAGAATGTGTGTTGCTTCTCTGATATGAATAACTGCCCAGTGGAGACTTGTAAAGGCATCAAATTTATTTCACTTGTGACATAAGCTAGTTATTTACCAATATCTCCTGAAGTGAAGAGACAGTGCATTAACCCCATATGTCATCCCCCGACCCTGACCACAGCTAACCATTTCCTTCCATTGCATAATCTAATCGGTACACACAAAAATGCCATGGATCTCGGGTTCTTGACTTTGGCCATGGAGACCCCCCCGCCAGGAACTGTACTGCTGGGTCACAGGTGGGCTGGGGAAAGGCGAGATGAGGCAGAAGACCCAGAATATGAAGTCACTTTGTGGCTCAGCAGTGGCAGTGAAGGAGGAAAGTATCCCTTCCCCATTCGCCCCCTCCCCATTGCTGGTGATGCAGGCTTGTTTCATTGGCTAAGATTTAGTTCTTAGTGCAGGGGTGGGGAGGATGTGGTCAGAGGTCCTGAAATGTGGCAGGTTCATCCATCTCAGATACAGAGGCACAGCCCATAGAGAATAATGACTCTAAGAGTGTCTGCATCTCTGCAGTGTTATGCCTCTGCAGTGGCTCTATAGCTGCCTTGGTGTTCTGTTTTTATTGCTGTTGAACTCAACAAAGAAGCAATTCCTGTTGATTTTTTAGGGAAATGACAAGCACAAGCCAGTGCTGCTGCATGCATTTATTATGGTTAAAATATGTATGTACATTCATATGTAAATTACATGTGGCCTTTGGGCTCCCAGCAAATTACCAAATCAGCCCCAGTGTCACCAAGTTTGGGAGTCGTTGTCTTAGTGTCATCCAATCTGCCTGTCAGAGCCCTTATATTTCTACAGGGGACAGAGGGGAAACCTCCCTTTCTGCCCTATATGAGTGATTCATCATTTCATTCTGCTGAAGAATCCATCTCCAAAGGTTTCTGACAGTGGTGTTAAAGACGAACGACAAGGCAGCCATTTGAAGGGAAATCGTTATCTTTCCCCCTTTTCCTCTGTCTGTCCCCACTGGTATCCACACAGGAGGTGCATACAGATGGCCTGTATAACTTGCAGAGTTGATGGCACGACTTTCTGACTCGGCTTCCAAAATATCACCCTGCAGCACCCGAGACCTTTTAAGAAACATTTGAGTTTTTGTGTTCATTTTAATGTAATACTGACAAAAGGTGCCATGTTAATGGCAGTCAGAGACCTCTAATGACAAAGCAGGTAGAGCTGCAAAACCACTTTGTCCCCAACAAACCAATGTGCCTTCACCCTGTGCTTCAGGCATACGTTATAGGTAAGAAGAGAGTTCACTTTTCCTAAACTGATAGAAATCTTGGCATCTCTGCTAAGGCTGCCAATAAGGGGGACAACCGGTGCCCATTATGGCTGCTTTTATCAGGTGGACACATCTTTGAGAAACCAGGAACAAGACCTATCAACATTTCACATCTTGACACAGTGACAACCTTCAGTGATGACTTTCAGCCTAGACTAGATTTCAGCTAGTGACTTAAGAACTAAAAGCTTCAAATCCAATTACCAATCTCCTAAATCATCAAGTCCCCCATATTTATAATAACCATTGGGATTCCTCAGAAACAACAGTAAAGGGTGTTCCTGCTATATATATTATGTGCACTAACTGTGATATCTGGAGTAACACCATAGTGCAACAACTGAATTCCCTGTTCAGTGCACTTTGTGGAATGAGTTGGTGGATCTCAGACTAGATCCCAGTGCAGAAGTGTCCACATCGCAAAAACCTCCACCACAATTGGCAGCCAGCAAAGAGGTTAAGGACAGAATCAGTTACAGAGACTGAACTCTCTGCTCTTCCTTAGAGGCCGGCTCTTTGGGGCAGAAGTTTGCCCTGCCACTGTTCATGATGCATGACTTTTGTGGATGAACAGAGAAGATCAGTATCAAATAGGGTGCCATTCATCAACTTTAAATTCACTTACTGTTGAAATTATATTGGTAATTAAATTATAGTGGTATTAACAAATTACAGACACACATTGATGCTAACATCTATACCTCTCAGAAGGAAAGGACAACATTTATACAGCAACATTTTCACTTTTTGTGGCTGCTGTAAAAAAACAGGTTTCAGAGTAGCAGCCGTGTTAGTCTGTATCCACAAAAAGAAAAGGAGTACTTGTGGCACCCTAGAGACTAACAAATTTATTTGAGCATAAACTTTCATGAGCTACAGCTCACTTCATCGGATGCATTCAGTGGAAAATACAGTTGGGAGATTTATATACACAGAGAACATGAAACAATGGGTGTTACCATACACACTGTGAGGAGAGTGATCAGGTAAGGTGAGCTATTACCAGCAGGAGACTGGGTGGGGGGGGAACCTTTTGTCATGATAATCAAGGTGGGTCATTTCCAGCAGTTGACGAGAACGTCTGAGGAACAGTGGGGAATCGGGGGGGGGGAGAATAAACATGGGAAATAGCTTTACTTTGTGTAATGACCCAACCACTCCCAGTCTTTATTCAAGCCTAAGTTATTTGTATCCAGATTGCAAATTAATTCCAATTCAGCAGTCTCTCGTTGGAGTCTGTTTTTGAAGTTTTTTTGTTGAAGAATTGCCACTTCTAGGTCTGTAATCGAGTGACCAAAGAGATTGAAGTGTTCTCCGACTGGTTTTGTAACTCCTTTTCTTTTTGTAAAAAAACAGGCTTCTCACAACCAATGACATGAAAAAATGAGAGTGAGAGAGAGAGAACTACAACACAATTTGTTAGCTTCAAAGTTAAAGCCAGCCAATGTTTTTATTGGATCAGATTACCTAAGGGACATTTATGGTGTTTTGCAGTGTTTCCATATACTTATGTCATTCTTGGGCTAATGTAATCAGCTTTCAGCCCCACTGCAGCATGGCTAGATCTCTGCAGTCTTTATCCATTGGTCCCTGCTGAAAATGCCAGGCAACAGATCATGGCAGAGCACCTTCCAATAAGTCTCTCTACTCTAGATGCTGCAGTGCCATCAGTGCCCTTGGTCAGTCTGGTGGTAAGCACCTACTGCAGTGATTCAAATGGACTCGAGGAAGGGGTCATACAAACGTTCCTCAGCATTAACTTTCCTAGAGTGATATGAATTACAGATGGACAAACACTAGCAAATGGTCCGGTCCACCCAGCAGGGTTGTTCTCTGCAGAGTAGCCTGTTTCCTATAGTGTATTTATTGGCAGCCCTGTGAAAAGCCTCAATTCACATCAACTGCAAAGGAGCAAATGGTGATAAGAAAGGTCAGGGTGGCTGAGTGGTCCAAGGCATTGCATTAAGACAACAGTCCCTCCTGTAGCTGTGGGTTCACATGCTATGTCTAACACCAGCCATCTTTCAAATTCCATACTGGCAGGAAGATGGCCTGCATGGTATAATCCGTGTTGCATAGGACAGATTTCTATGCATACCAGAGCCTCTCCTGTTATATGGCGTGAGTTACTTGCATTTGCTAGACTGAGAGCACAGCTCTGAAATTCTGAGCACGTGGTTTCTTGCAATTCTGGTGAGAAATAGATGTGCCAGCTTGGCATGTCAGAGAGGAGAGCTACTCCATCAGCTGGAGATGGGTTAGTATAGCATCCCCTGTGAGCAAGCACTCAATGGACAGGTGGCAATGGGTAGCTATAGAGGGAGCTGCCTGTTCTGCTTTCGCATCCCCAGGAAGGTGTATGACAGAAATGGTTGCATTAGATTACACCGCAGATAAAAGGTGTTTCCCCAAGGGAGAGGTGGACTTTCACCCATACTTGGTGCCTTAGTGTGGGTTTGGGGTAGAAACGGAGAAGTGGCAGATAATACAATGTATCCAGTTTAGAAAATCAATAATATGGTGCTGGTGAAACGTGCCAGAATGTCAGCCCCAGAAAACGAAGGTCACTATCAAGACACAGGTCACTACATCTTTGGCAGGGCAACATTCCCCAATATTGCGTCTCACCCCTGATCTAGAAGAACCACCTCTAGAGTCAATCAGACTCCATGACTCATTCATTGACTGGCTTCTGTCCTTGTGGTTGCTGGTTGCACTAAGAACTGGTCTGAGACCCAAAAACTCATTTCACATAAGCTATGAACAGCCACATATGATGATTTTTGGTAATCATTGACTTAAGATGGATTCATGGTGGCAGCCTAAAGGTGAAAGGCTCTCTGTTTCTTTCATGATCTCCTGAGCCATCCAGACTCCTTTGATGATGAGGTAAAGGCATAAAGCTGGTCAGAGAAATTCCAACTAAATTTTTTTTGTTTCAATCAAATTTGCTGATTTGTCAAACTTGAACCATTCCACTGAATGATTCTGACAAACCTCCATCACAACCCTGCCTAGTTTCCTGACAGCTTGCCTGCCTGTCTTCTCCCAGTTCCACCTTTCAGGGTCTGCAGTTCTGGGGCAGCCAGCCACATGGACTTCCCTTTAGGGCCCCAGGGCTTTCACTTTGTGGATTACATTGGAATCAGGGACCTCAGGACTTCCAGAATCCCAGGCCAGAAGGCTCTCCACGCTGGCCAATTCCTAGGGCAGTTGCCATCTGGGAGTTGGCCACTCTAGGGAACCAGCTACCCTGACAGTTGGTATTCTCACTGCTTCCAGGCTCCTGGCTGCATTTCAACCTGCCAGGGCCAGGACAGATCCAGGGAGTCCAGTGAATCTGGTCAGTTTCATCACCGCTATTAGGTGGTGGTCAGCTGTGAAACTGACAAGAATCATGTCAAATTTCAGGTTGTTGCTGCAAAGGCTTCCCAAGCCCCTGGCTCCAAGACAGGCCATCAAGTGGACTGCTAAAGATCCCAGGGAGCATATTTCATTTTGGAAACACCATGTTTGTTTCCTAAGTGAAAAATTGCAGGATTTCAGTTCTGAATTTTTTTTTGCATTTTTGGCTTTTTGTCCCTATTTCGGATGATTTTCCATCTCCAAATTGTCATGGACCACTCTAGTAAGGCGTTCCTTGAGTTAAGAAAGATCCATGCAATGACAATGCACAATGGCAGAGTGCTTCACATCTGATAATTCCAAAGTAGCTAAGATCCATCTGTTTTTTAATACTTCTTGCATCTCAGTGACATACACTGCTGTTGTTTAGACTAATGTTTAGACACGCCTGTGATGCAGAAGTTAATCATCTAATATCCAGAAAGATATTGGAATCTGCTGGGACACTAGAAGTCTGAATAGCCTTTCTGGCCCTTCCCTCTTGTTCCATCTAGGGACATTCTATTGCTTAAGAGACAAGAGAAAGACAATATTCCAGCCTCAGGGTTCTCTAAATTTTCAGCAAAAATTAGAAAAGCAAAAGGGGAAACTGTCTTCAAAGTAGAGCTGTCATAAGGTGACACAGCTAGCTGGAGTGTTAGCTCTGCATACAATAGGGACAAACTATTCAGTTCCACAGTGTTCTCAAGGAGAATTTTCAGCTGACTTTGTGCCCAAAATTTGTTTTTTGTAAAATGAAGGTTTTATAGAACCTAAAAGCAAGGGAAATGTTCTCAAGCATTAAAAAAAGCAATGAAAACATTAATTTAAAGAAATCTTTCCTCTGTATTGTGAAGAACCCAAATACAAGAGCATTGTGATGCTGTATAAGAAGGGGCAAGTGAAATTGACTAGAAACAAATTAGTGATGAGTTTGTTTTCATTGCAAATATGAGTGAAATGCAAAAAGTAAACCTGCAGCATTCATAATGAAAAGCAAACTGGATATATGTAAAAAAAAATTGAAAGAGCTACTAGCATGATTTTAACCTGACTGTGAAGCAATACTGCCTTGCAAATGCACTTTGTTACTGACTTCCATGACTCCCTACAACTCCAGGTCTGGGCCTACACACAACTCTGAGATACTTCAAATTCTGATCTAGGACACCTGCTCTCCTGATGGACCTCATTCCTGATCTGTAGTACCATCTGCAATTTCTGTTCCAAACCGCTAAGGGAGAGGTAGCCAAATTGTACAAAAAATGTGCTCTATGAACAAATGACCACTGAGGATTAGTTTGACACAGTCTTCATCACACTACTACTACTACTTTGCACTTAAATAGCATTTTAATTGAGGACCTCAAAGCACTTAGCAATACAACCTGAAAAGACCCCTATTAGACATGGAAGTATTATTATATTAATTTTACAGATGGGCAAACTAAAGTACAGAGAGGTTATGGGACTTGCCTGAGGTCACACTGTGGCTCCATTTCAGACTCCCAGTTCGCTGCTCTAACCACTGGACTACAGTTTAGGCTGCACCACTGGACTCTCTACTGTATAAACACGACTCCTTTAAACAAAACTCCAGTGCCCCAGAAAAAGTGAGTCCAGATGTCCTCCTCATCACCACCCCAGTCTGGGACACAGAGAAGGGAGGCTTTACAGCAACTAGCCAATGAACCGTATCTCACTGCAGAGCCCAAATGCTGAGACTGGTCATTGTCATAATGGACAGCTGCTCTTTCTGTGCCTCTAGCCATGGAGAATAATCATCTGAGTTTCCTGCACTGGAATAATTCTCCTTTGGGCAATACTCATGTGGAAGAGATGCACCCAGCTGTTACCAAACAATTGTGGTATCCCTTGTTCACCTCTATCTGTAGCAGATATCTGCCTGAGCAATGCTAAAATAGGTTTCTGTTAGGTTTGCATAAGGTTCTGGAAGTGCATATTTTTAAAGAGAGTCTAGAAAACAGTTCCTGGAAGAAGGCAACCAAATTATTTTTACACAGCTCAGAATAGAACACAACATGTACCACGTCATGTGCTCTAGCTAACTTTATTGTCTGCAGCAACAACTACCAAGCTGCACATCTGTTCTCATTTATCTTTCTGTATTACCAGGCTGGGAGATTGCAACTTCTATGTTACCACATGATCACATCTATGAGTTAATGCAGCAACATATGCATGCATAGTTTGGAGTGCAATATAGTAATGGGAATGCACAGAAACTAACACAACTGAACTCATCACAAGGTCAAGGGCTAGATCCACTTCCAGATGGTGCAGAGGTCCTTACCAGCTTGGCTTCCTGCACCCCAGAAGACATTCATCCCAAAGAAGGGCACCTGGTGTTGCTGCAATTGCTCTCTCTTGGGGGTTCTCAGCTGTGGAGAGACCTTTAGATTATGGCTAGGGCTCTATCAGAAATAATAATAATCACACCTAACTCTTACACAGCACATTTCATCCTCATTGCTCAAAGCACTTCACAAAGGAAGCATCATTATCCCCCTTTTACAGAGGGGAAACTGAGGCATGGGGACGTGAAGTGCCTTGGTCAATGTCATACTAGCAGGCCAATAGAAGAACTAGGTCTCAAGACTAACTGAAGTCCAGTCCAATGCCCTATCCACTGGCCTACACTGCCTGTAAAAGGCTGATATTACTCAGTTAGTGCCAAAAAGTTGCTCAGCACTTTAAAAGCAATAAAGATAAAATCAGTCCCTATACCAAAGAGTTGGATCTTTAAAAAGTCAGCTATGGAGAAGACAGGATTGTCTAGGGAAATCCACAGCAGGCATCACAGAAGTGAGGTTTAAGGATGGTCACCCCTGAATCAGTGCATCTCCTGGCCAGTATAGCTACACATGCTCTCCAGGCAAACATCATCCCCTTTGGGCAACAGGGTGCCCATATGTGCGTGGTAAGAGAGGCCTCTTTAAAGATCTACTCTGCAATAAATTTGTCAAGTCTAATTTGAACAACTAGTGCCGCTTCTTGGACCTGTGGAGCACAAACCTGGGAGCCACGTTGCTCATCACAGAGATGAACCTCTTCCTGTCACGTTTATCAATTGCTATGCCCATCTGTGCCTCTTTGCTTGCATGTATGTGGCAGCTTTTATAAATGTGTTTGCTCTGGAAACCTCTTGTGATGCCATAGAAGAGGAGACAGAATCAGCAAATGTATATCGAGAAGATAAAGTTAATTATAAAGAGGCTAGTTTATGAACTATCTAGAAAATACTCCAAAATGTGACTTTAATTGTAAGACTCATTTTCAAGTTTGTCTTTTCATGGTGTCAATAATGTCCATACCCTCATCTTCTCCAAGAGGAAGGTGGAAAATGGAAGAAAAACATTGAAAGAAAATGGGGAAAAGGACAGAAATCCTATTTAGGAATTATCCTAGCAGATGCCTGTCCACAGTGCAATCCCAACTCACCATCCTAATCCACTTTCTATAGAAACCAAAGAAATGCATAGCAGGGTGATTTGTGTTTAAAGATCAAAGGGCACTGTCAGATCACGTTAGTGGTAAAAGCAAAGCAAATGAGATCTTAGGCTGTATTGAGACAGGAATAGAAAATAATACAGAAATTGTCATCACAATCATACAAATCAGTGGCACGGTCCAATGGCAAACACTGAGTTCATTCTGGTCACTTCATCTCAAAAAGGTCATAACAGA
The DNA here is from genome assembly GCF_009764565.3 of Dermochelys coriacea. Taxonomy (NCBI): domain Eukaryota; kingdom Metazoa; phylum Chordata; order Testudines; family Dermochelyidae; genus Dermochelys; species Dermochelys coriacea. The sequence continues at coordinate 89,729,791 of NC_050073.1, read as the reverse complement.
AAAAATTAAAAAGGTCCAGAAAGAGACATTTTAAAGAGTAAACAGAATAATGGTTTGATTCTCTTCTCGCTCACACTGTTTTTGCTCTGGTATGGAGTTACTCCTGGTTTTCGCTAGTGTGAGTGAAAAGAGAATCAGACCTGAGGACTTTTTGGTTTGGAAAGAAAAGTAAGAGAAGAGTTAATCTAAAATAACGCATGTATAGACATAGCTATTTATCTCACACAGTAATACAAGAGTAAGTGGGTACTCAAAATTAAAAAAATCAGGCAACATATGTTAAGCAAATAAATATCAATATTTTATAACTTGTGGAATTTACGGCCACAGGATATTACTCAGGCCAACAGAATAATAAACTTTCCAGAAGGATTCACTTTTACATGAATAGCACCTGCAGTGACCTGAGCTACATTAAGATTAAAAGGCCTATCAATCTTCATGCCCCTTAAGCTGACTGCCAGCTATGGGGTCAGGAAAAAATCCAGCATACATACACAAAAGCCATCATTAGGTGATTTGTGGGGGTTACCCCTTCCTCTGAAACATCCCAGATGCTCTGACGCCTGCGGTACTTGTTAGGATATAGATATTCAGGCCTGTCTGTAAAGGCCTATACTCTAAGAATTTAGGTGTATTCTTATCACTTAGCTAGTTATAGAGGTACAAAAGAAAGAATCAAAATCACTGTCTGCCGGTGTAAGAGCCTTCTCTTACTGTGACAGTCTGAGGCCCTGTGCTTAGGCTAAGATCTTTGGCTAAGCAGCAGAGGCAGCCATAAGCTGGAAAGCAACCGGTCACATCCTCACATTCCAAACTAGTCACATTGAACGAAGGCGCTATTGGGCTGTTAGGAATACAATTCTGTCCTGATAATGCCGATCGCCTCCAGAGAAAGGGAAGTACCTAGAAGATGTAAAAGGAAACTTAGTTTGATAGCATCCTGTCTGGCAAGAACTCACTTATCAATAAAAAAGGAGTACTTGTGGCACCTTAGAGACTAACAAATTTATTTGAGCATAAGCTTTCGTGAGCTACAGCTCACTTCATCGGATGCATTCGGTGCATCCGATGAAGTGAGCTGTAGCTCACGAAAGCTTATGCTCAAATAAATTTGTTAGTCTCTAAGGTGCCACAAAGTAGTCCTTTTCTTTTTGCGAATACAGACTAACATGGCTGCTACTCTGAAACCTGTCACTTATCAATAGCTGGGATGTGAAATCCTCACTTCTGTGTTTGTTCTATCATTGTAGTCCCCATTTCCCTATTGTTTGTCTGTATAATCTCTGTCTGGTTCTGTGATTGTTTCTGTCTGCTGTATAATTAATTTTGCTGGGTCTAAATTAATTAAGGTGGTGGGATATAATTGGTTAAATAATCATGTTACAATATGCTAGGATTGGTTAGTTAAATTTCAGTAAAATGATTGGTTAAGGTATAGCTAAGCAGAACTCAAGTTTTACTATATAGTCTCCAGTCAATCAGGAAGTGGGGGGAGAATGGGGGTGAGGAAATTGGAATCATGTTTTGCTAAGGGGGGGAATGGGAACAGGGACACAGGTAAGGCTCTGTGGTGTCAGAGCTCGGAAGGGGGACACTAAGGAAGGAAACTGGAATCATGCTTGCCTGAAATTCACCCCAATAAACAGTGAATTGTTTGCACCTTTGGACTTCGGGTATTGTTGCTCTCTGTTCATGTGAAAAAGACCAGGGAAGTGAGTGGGTGAAGGAATAAGCCCCCTAACAGTACTCTCTGCTAAACCTGTCTATGAGCTCAGGAATAGTTCTGCTATGGAAGTTCATCATCTTTCTACACACAAGCTGCACCTTCCTCCCTTCTGCGTTCTGCAAGTCAACTGGAAATAGAAATGCCAAACACTGACAGAGAAGGGACTTGCTGCTAGCTGGCTAGGATCACAAAGCCAATAGATAGTTTATAAGGGTCTAAGAGGCAGATCTGTTCAGTATCTTATATCTGTGGACAACGTGGAGAAGGAGAGGGACAGTAGGATGGAGAGAGAATGATAAGAGACATAATGGCTATAAAGGAAAAATTATGAAAGCTGAGACAGAAAAAGGGTGAAGCAGCGATCTGGCAGTCTAACAATGTTCATGTGAATTCTTTTGGGGAGATAGTTGCCACTGACGGCAAGTCCTAAACATTAATGGCAGAGCAGCTTCAGCTGGCACAGCAGAGGTCATTCACAAGTATACCACATTACAGAGATCCTTTTTTAATTTAAAAGAAAAAAGAATCCAGTGCTTGACATGAATGGTTTTTCTTTGATTTGTTTTTAAGGTCTGCAGATAAAGACAACACAGTAAAAACTGAAAAGCTCATCTGAGCTCATCTTTGTCCAGCAGCTTGGATCATCACAATGAGGGGTTGAACGTCAGTCTGAGGAGCATGGAGGTATGGGGCTCTAGGTGTAGTTTAACAATTAACTCTGTGCTCCTGGCCAGTGAGATAATTAGGGCCCACTTTATTAAAAATGTCACCACTTAGGATTAGCGGGTTTTCAGCCTGGTAAGGGAAGAATGGTGAACAAATCTCTCCCATGGGATACTGGTACAAGGGTCAACCCCCCGGCTTTGTCGCTGCGGAGTCAGAGCCTAGGAATGTTTTAATGAAAGGATTCAATGGCTAATGAAAACCCTTTGCCAATTCAAATAGGACTTCAAAGCAGAGGAGCTGTCACAGAGGGAGCAGCAGTACTGGAAATAAACTATTAGGTGAACATACCTGGGAAAAGGACGTCTTATGGAAGCAGGTCCTGTCTCCTACTGAAAGCTTAGCTAGCTTCCCAATGTCCGGGAAACAAACTACACAGTGTAATGCTATCACCACAGACAAAAACTGTTAACCGTCAGTAAAGCACACTTCTACAGAATATGATGATGAAATGTAGATTAGGGCACCTGTCTGGAGTTAATGCTGCTGTACTTCAGAATGGTTCATGTTTGAAAAGGGACAGAAACCTGAGGCCCTGCCTATTGCAATTATTAATGAGTCCACAATACTTTTTGCCTTATGAGGGAAGAGATTAGTCTTGGTGTCCTGGTGAAGTTCCAGTTTGGTTAATTACATTCTCCCTCTCCCAACTTTTTCTTGTGCTTCAACTCAGTATAGTAAATTTCTTCACTTCTGATCTAAACCACTGATGGTACTGCTGAACAATGATCAACAGCCACCATGTTCTGCCCTGAAAGTGACTTCATTTCAGTGATGAACAAAATGATCCTTGTGCATAGCTTTTATGTTTGTAAATAGATTTGGAAACTTTTGGGGTGAAAGTAATTAATATCCACTATTAATGATTACTATTATTATGCAAATGTAGTCCTCTGAAATGTGCCAGAGACTGAAGTCCTCCATTATCCAAGACCATCTACAGCATAGACCATGACCAAAACCATCATAATTTAGGGCCCATAGAGACATCAGTTTCTTTACATAGGTGGTGGATTTGTGGCTCCTGGTCAATGAGATGAGGAAACTAAATTAACTCCATCCAATTAGTGGACATAAAAATAGGGCAGCCCCATTTCCCACGTTATTGGTGGAAGTCACAGCACTGCCCACTGGGATTCTGTTAAATGGATCAGTTTGGGCAGCCTCCCACCCCTTCTGGGTATTATGTGAAAGAATCAACAGAACTGTGAGCTTCCCCAAGTCAGACACAAGGAGGAAAGCAGACTTTGCAACTTGCACTGAGAGATTCAGCTCTGCTAGGCTGTTTGGTGAAGGCAGGTCAATCAAGTTCTAATTGGCTCTAATTGGTACTCTCACAAGCTGTAACATTCTCTACCAGCAGCTTCGTGCCACTCAGAATGGCAATTTGTTTCCCTCCTTCAAAGACAGCAAAGGAATTCCTTGTCTGATCCTCACAAGCCGAAGTCCCACTGCTCCATGTAAGCAAGGCAAACACATCAGCACACAGAGGAAGTGGCATCTAGAGAGATATGAACTAGAGAGATGAACGATCATTGCAAATGGCAATCAGTAAAACATAATGTCACGATAATGTCACGGCTAACCTGGTGGCTGAACTTTGTGACTTTGTCCTCACCCATAACTATTTCACATTTGGGGACAATGTATACCTTCAAATCAGCGGCACTGTGATGGGTACCCGCATGGCCCCACAGTATGCCAACATTTTTATGGCTGACTTAGAACAACGCTTCCTCAGCTCTCGTCCCCTAATGCCCCTACTCTACTTGCGCTACATTGATGACATCTTCATCATCTGGACCCATGGAAAAGAAGCCCTTGAGGAATTCCACCATGATTTCAACAATTTCCATCCCACCATCAACCTCAGCCTGGACTAGTCCACACAAGAGATCCACTTCCTGGACACTACGGTGCTAATAAGCAATGGTCACATAAACACCACCCTATATCGGAAACCTACTGACCGCTATTCCTACCTACATGCCTCTAGCTTTCATCCAGATCATACCACTCGATCCATTGTCTACAGCCAAGCTCTACAATATATCCACATTTGCTCCAACCCCTCAGACAGAGACAAACACCTACAAGATCTCTATCATGCATTCCTGCAACTACAATACCCACCTGCTGAAGTGAAGAAACAGATTGACAGAGCCAGAAGAGTACCCAGAAGTCACCTACTACAGGACAGGCCCAACAAAGAAAATAACAGAACGCCACTAGCCATCACCTTCAGCCCCCAACTAAAACCTCTCCAACGCATCATCAAGGATCTACAACCTATCCTGAAAGACGACCCATCATTCTCAAAGATCTTGGGAGACAGGCCAGTCCTTGCTTACAGACAGCCCCCCAATCTGAAGCAAATCCTCACCAGCAACCACACACCACACAACAGAACCACTAACCCAGGAACCTATCCTTGCAACAAAGCCCGTTGCCAACTCTGTCCACATATCTATTCAGGGGATACCATCATAGGGCCTAATCACATCAGCCACACTATCAGAGGCTCGTTCACCTGCGCATCTACCAATGTGATATATGCCATCATGTGCCAGCAATGCCCCTCTGCCATGTACATTGGCCAAACTGGACAGTCTCTACGTAAAAGAATGAATGGACACAAATCAGACGTCAAGAATTATAACATTCAAAAACCAGTTGGAGAACACTTCAATCTCTCTGGTCACTCGATTACAGACCTAAGAGTGGCTATCCTTCAACGAAAAAGCTTCAAAACCAGACTCCAACGAGAGACTGGTGAATTGGAATTAATTTGCAAACTGGATACAATTAACTTAGGCTTGAATAGAGACTGGGAATGGATGAGTCTCTAAGGTGCCACAAGTACTCCTTTTCTCATTACACAAAGTAAAACTATTTCCCCATGTTATTTCTCCACCCCACCCGCCACTGTTCCTCAGATATTCTTGTTAACTGCTGGAATTAGCCTACCTTGCTTGTCACCATGAAAGGTTTTCCTCCTTCCCCCCCCGCCCCCCGCTGCTGGTGATGGCTTATCTTAAGTGATCACTCTCCTTACAGTGTGTATGATAAACCCATTGTTTCATGTTCTCTGTGTGTGTATATAAATCTCCCCTCTGTTTTTTCCACCAAATGCATCCGATGAAGTGAGCTGTAGCTCACGAAAGCTTATGCTCTAATAAATTTGTTAGTCTCTAAAGTGCCACAAGTACTCCTTTTCTTTTTAGTAAAACATAGTTTCACTGCACAGCAAGTGTATGTGTTGGTAGGTAAGTATACCAGGAGATAGACATTCATTTTGTTCAGAATCTCTCCAAATATATGATTTGCGAAGTGATCCTATTGCTCATCACTCACACAACCATGATCTCCTTTCCAATTATTTTTATTATTGCTACAGCCCATTATTTGAGTTTTCAAAAGGAGTGTTCCTTTTGAAATAGTACTTCATCTTTTCTTTATCAACATTTCTTTAGAACTGGTAAAAATTTTGCTGAATAAGTTTTTTGTTTCAAAAATGGTCTTTTAAAAATAGTAAAAAAAAAGTCAAGGCTATTGAAATATTCAATTTTCATGCAACTTTCAATTGTATTTTTATCAGAATAGGATCAATTGGAATCCATAGCAACATTTTTTTAATCGAAAACTATGTTTTCTCATTGAAACCTGAGTTTTAGTCAATGAAAAATTCAGAAATGATTTCATAAAAATGTCGGTAAAAATATCACTGAAAAATTCCCAAAACAGGAGATGGGGCCACTTCGAACTCTGCAAAATGGAAACACGCTTGAATGTTTTTGTGCAATTTTTCCCCATTTTTCACCCAACTATATATGCATCTAGCCCTTTCCTTTAATCTTGCTCATGTTCAATCATAAAGAACATTACCCCTACCCTGAAATGGGGCTGAAGTTAGGGGATGGGTTGAGGCCAAGACATGGAATTCAACATGTTGAACGCAATAGGAGTTTAGATCTGGATCCATATCTGAACTTTATTGAAGTCAATGGGATTAGTCAGCAAGTAAAATCTACTGATATTAGCAAAAGTTTGCTGGGCCAGCGGGTTCTCCGGTCTTACAGTTCAGCCTTTCACTAAGAAGTCTGTGTCTGGTTTCCAGGCAGAATATGAAAGCATTGTGTGTTAACAGTTCCCTGTCTCTTCCGTGGACTTCTTTCTGAATTCGCCCACCCTAACAGAGGCAAGGGTTCCCAAGCTGGAGAGCTTGGAGATGCTACAGTGAGGGGTGCAACTGACAGATGCAGTAAGTTCAGTTCTGCAGGTACAGCCTCACTGTCACTTTGTATAATTGTAATCATTCCCCCTGACTTCTCTGTAATACCCCTTTGGAAGACATGAAATAAGACACTGTTTAACCACAATCATCTTTCATCGCCACCATAGAAGATATCTCTCTCAAATCTGAAAAGAACAGCAAAGCTGGATAAAAACAGTTTACAACCAGAGAAGATGGAAAACTCAGTTTTTTAAAAAAAATGACCTTCAGCTACTGCAGTGTTTAAATGGGATTTGAATGGGAGAAAAGTGCTCAGTAAATTCAAAGCGACCAAGCTTGACAGAGGCAAAGAGACAGCTGGTCTGTTCCTTTACTTCCCTCTGCCTTTAAAATGATCCTCAGTGTTGTAAACTGTTATTTACATCCTCTAGTCTATTTCATTTGTGAGTTGCTTATGGAAGGAGATGATATTGCCCTGCTTTCACCTGCCCCCCCTTGCTCCCTGACAAAAGCTCTGAATTACCTTCCTAATCCTCCTGACAGCCTTTGATGCCTGGAATCCATCATTGCAAGAATGGGCTTCAGGAAATAAATCCCTACCAGCAAAGCCTACTGAGCCCCACCAATTGAGAGAAAGGGCACTGAGAACCTGATCCAAAGACACTGGTCATGCTACTGGATCCTGTACATGAATCATCATATACTTAATTGCATAGTTAATGCGTAATAACAAAGCTTATTTCAGGATAAAGACGTGGCGTCTCCCTTGCAAGCAACAGGAATTACTGCACAGTCACTCTTCCTGTTACTACAACGTCTCCTGAGTCCAGGGCAATCAAGTCAGCTTCTGGCTGTGTGATCCCTTTTATTTATCCCTATTCAGATTGTTCTCCTCCCCTGCCCCATTGTCCTCTCACAACATGCATGCAACTGGAGCTAAAGACATTTCCTTTCATCTGAGAGGGCACAACAAGCAGTTACAACAATATTGGGGGCTGGCATCATTCTGAGATGCCGTTAAAAGGCACAGGACATTTCTTAGCAGCTGCCTTTCACAGAAGATTTTTTTTTAAAAATTTCTGTTAAAACTGGGCACCCTTAAGGATTTATGGGGGTCGAGCAGGACACATCATCTGAGCTGCCCAGAAGCCACTATAGTTCACTTACTCTCTGAATTCCCTTCATTCAAGTTTCCTATATGTCACCAAAGGATAAGAATAGGGCAGCCACGTTTTGGGACGGGGGAGGGAGGCAGGAGTAGGCTAGGGACTCTAGGATATAGTTACTTTGACATGGGTCTGCACACTGCAGTGTGGACACCAGAGCCCTAGGTTTGAGCACAGGTTAGAAAAATCTTAATCCTGGGTTAAAACACAATGTAGGTGCTCAAGCCCAGGGTACCCTAACACAAGTCAGCTGACTCAAGTTCCACTAACTCTGGGCTTACATTGTAGTGTAGATATCCCCTTAGAGGTGCCGAGGGGTGGTGTTTATTTCTTCCAGATTTCTGGGTGGGTGCTTGAGCTGGTTCTGTTTTGTTTTGTTAAGAGAAACCCCTAGATATTGAACCCGACCCTTGTTACTGCTGAAACCACCTGGCAGAAGGATTACAAGTCATCTATGAAGTCTAAGGGGAAAGCAGGTGGCTAAGCACCTCATAACATGGTGAGAATCACATGTAAATCTAAGTCGTCTCACACATGCCCATTCTCTGGCCATATCCCACCCGTCTTTAAACCTGATCTCTTGAAAGTACAGAAGTAGGAACCCTAGGGGGTTGAGACTCACTCCCATTAAATGCTGAGGAGATGCCTCGTGCTTCTCTGACTTGTATCTACATATAGCCTCCATTCACATTGGCCAAGACACACACGTTAAGCTTTCTGTTGAGCATAGCACAAGGCTTGTGGGATCAAAGCCAGAAACTACAGAAAGCAGCTGTTGGGGGGCTCACAGTGACACTATACAAGAATTTAGGGTAGGAAGTGAAGGAGAATGCAGTATTCAGATGAAAATGCAGTGGTATTTTCAAAGCACTGCACAAAATACTGCCTACAACCTTGCCTGTGAGACCGGTCAGCGACACTATCCCTGTTTTACAGACAGGGATACCGAGATACAAAGCAGGGTAGTGACTTGCCCATGGTTCTACAGTGAAAGAGCTGGGATTAAAATTCAGAAACCCATATTCAGTCCAGTAGACCACACAGCTTCTCTTTCTAAACCTCCAAAAACCTGAGACATGGTAGCTCGCCTCCTGCAACATTGCTGCTTTCCATCTTTGCCCTTGACTGTCCCATCAATCTTCTCGCCATCAAATCCACTCTCACCTGTCAACACCCCCTGCTCATCCAATAGATTAAGCTCTTCCAAGAGGAGGAAAAATATATTAAAGGAATAATAATAATAATAACAATAATAATGCTGATAACAATAAAGAGTCTCAGAAATATATATTTCCTGCTCCTTCCTCCCTCCCTGTCTCCCCTCATTTGACAGTCACCCAGTGATAGCAGCATTAATCATTAAGGCAGCAGCTGAGAGATAAAGACCAATCAGAATTTTCTTGTGTGTTATGGTGTGTGTATGCACATGTTTGGGTGAGAGGGGGGAGACAGCAGCAGAATAATCTGTCATTTTATATATCTCTACTGCGGGAGTCGATCAGGACTGGTTTCCCATTGTTATTGTGGATTAAAATCACTCCTATCCTTCTGCTCGCCTACGAGGTCACCTTTCATAAGAGGGGATAAATATTATGACAAGTTAAATCTTACCTAGTTTGTATTTATTTATATATGTTCTCAATCTGCCGTATGGGTAGGAGGTCTTACGTACGTGGGAAGGGAGAGACAGATAGGACCATGTTTTTTTTCCTCTCTGCCAGGACTGGTTGCCAGAAGCCTCAAGGATGTCATCCCCTCTGTGATAAGGTTTGCTGGTTGTATTGGAACTGAGCTGTCTGGGGATCCTGCAGGGGCTTGGATGACCCTAGGGGAGGTGTCTGTCAGCACAGGCAAGCCTGATTCAGTCATAGCTGAAGCAGAAGGAGCTGTGGGGCCTCAGCCCTCCCCACTGAAAACAGGTCTTGTATTTTGATGAGTCTGGGCCAGTTTGGATAAAAGCATTTCTCTTCTCAGTTATGGAGCATGGTGGCAAGAGCTCTTGCTCCAGATCTGAGTGTTATGGTCCCTCAGCTAAACCTCTTCCAAAGCAGGGGGCTGGGCGTAAGGCTTTGAGTAGAAGGGTTGCAAAACAGTGCAGGTAAGGAATCTCCCACACCTGCAGTCTCTCCAAAACACAGCTGCTAAAAGCACCTTCTTCCTACCATGCCCGGTCATGTCACACCTCATCTCTCAGGCTTTCTACTCACTCACTCTCTCTTCCCACACGAAATGCAGCCCCTCATTTGCAGATAGAAAGCCCTTTGGGATCTCATCCTTGCCTGCTTCTCAGCACTCCTTCTCCCGTCTTGCTCTCTGCACTCCACTCAATAATACGAGTGCTCCCATCTTTGCCTTATTCTACCCTCCACTTCATGATTTCACCTATGCTGCCAGCATGTCTGGAGGTGGCCCTTGCTTTGCCCACAAAGTACTCCGTCTCTCTCCAAAGTAACTTCTTCAGGCAATTCTATTCAAATCTGAAAGACAACAACACTTGCCACACAGCACCCTTTAGCCCCAGTATTGGGCACTGCAGCCAGCATTGACACAGATGGAAGATCGCCTCTTGCCAATTACTTTAAAGGTGAACACCTGCCAGACCAGACTGAGAGAAGATGCATTTCACTTGCTCCAAAAAAGTGACCTGAATACTGAAGGGAAACATTCACATCCTGCACAATACATGGATGGTTGGAATCCATGGCCTGACCCTTTGGGCTCTACTTTTCCATGGAAATGGTGTCAAAATAAATACATATTTTATGGGGAGGGGGATACAAATCATTCATGATCCCCTATGAACAGCATCCCATGTATAGCATCCCACCTACTTGTAGAATATGCTAATGAGAAGAGAAAGGGTTGGTTGTAAACAGGTGTGTGCGTCAGTCAGGTCTCATCAAGCCGCTTTCACTGATCACTAACAGCAACAAGAGCTTACTGCAGCAGCTGTGGCTCACAACTCAGTGACATCTCATCTCACAGATGAAAAAGAAACTGGTGGGAACCTTTATGTTTGTGTTAACTAACCGCACCATTTCTCTAAAGAAACCCTAAGGCATTAATTAAATGGTTTCAGAAAGTGGGGTTGTCATAACAGCTTGGATGTGTTTCTAATTTCCATGCCATCATCCCAATGTGAGCAAGGAATAGTAGGAGACATATTCCCACCTCTCAGCCAGTCTTGTAACAAAACAAAATGGAAATATCTGCCCTATACGTCTGCAGCTCCCAGCCATTTCCCTGTGGTGTATAAATACCAAAGAGAGCACGCGTGCGTTAAGAAAAATGTGAGCCAATCCTATGACTATATCTGAGCTATAATCATCAATTCTACTTTATTTATTTCTAAGCAGACATTTACTCCACATTATCTTTTGTTGTATCCTGTCATTGTACAACTGTCTTGGAAAAACAAAACTTTATTTCTATTCATTTAGCATGGCCAGTAATGAAATCTGTGCCAGTTTACAATATCTAGCTATAATATCTATTTACATACAAGCCAAATTTTGAAAGTAGTCTCCCAAGTTGCACCCACATGATTTACAAGTGCTCCTGTCGGCAAGTGCAAATACCAGATGCCTTTGAGTGCACAAATATAGAAATTCTGGCCCACATAAGGGTGCACACTGACTAGAATTTAGGATGTTTCTTGGGTAATTTGACCCTGCATATCTACGATACCTACAGATTTATCTTTTGACAGTAGATCTATTGCATCCACACAAAGTATCTGTTTATTAGAACTGGTCATAAAATAGAGGTGGCAGTGGGGAGAAGTTTCCACTGAAAATGTTGATTTAAAAAAAAATTAAAAAATTGTGGCCCAAAACTGAAAAATTCCCAGCTAAAAAAAATGAAAAATGTAGATAGCTCATGTTTTCATACACCGCACCAAATTGTGCCCCCTGGGGCCAGACATCAACATCTCCAACTCTCATAAAGTGTAAGTGCTGGAAGTGCTCAGGCCCTTGACTCAATATTTGATCGATGAAGTTCTCAAGAAAATATAGATTCCAACAAAAATCACAGATGCTAAGTGAGCGAAGGGAGTCAGCACTCACACCTTTCAGTGCTGCCACCTGAATGCATGCTATCCAAAGACTGAGCGTGAGCTATTTACTGAGAAACATTGCACAGCAATTTGTGGGATCCACGCTATGCTCTGACCATTCACTCAGTAATTCCACTGGAATCATGATACTCCATGGACTCCACTCATAGGTGACATCGATCATTCCAGTAAGTGCTCAGTAACAAACTTTAGATAGCGTAGGTAGGTAGGAAGACAGACAGAGCTGGTTGCCATATGCAACCCATTTCTGTGTTAGTGCTATGGCTCCTCGTACAAACGGAGCCTGGATTCAGTTTCTCTAGGATCAGGTCTGGTCAGAAGTTGGATGGTGGACCTCCAAATTTAACCCAGAAAATAGTAATGGTTCAATAAGTAGCAATTTGTTTGAGAATTCAGCCCATACGTCACCATGCCATAACAAGTGCTGCACTCCTGAAAGTGCCATCTTTTAGAGCAGATGTCAGAATGAGATCCTGACCTCTTAAAAAAAAATCTGATGGCACTTTAGGAATGTTAATCTGAATGTTCTGGCCATAACATGGAAAATTATATTCTACCTCTCTCAGTTCACTACTCAGTCTAAACTGGGAAGTGTTTTTATTCATTTTCTGTCCTAAGCATTATTGCGTAGCACTGCTGTTCACTGTTAGCAGCTGCCACATTCCACCCCAGAGCTGGTGCCATTCAGTGGTGCATGAAGCTATTTCTGTACAAGGTATCTGGTTATTGTTTGGTATTATTATATTAGTCACTTGTTAATCCATACAGAAAAGTGGTTTGCATGGAAACTTTCTGGATCACCTGCTCCTAACTGCCGCCTTCCTTCTCTGCCCCAAACCCCTCAGCATCTGGCCTACTTGGAGCAATTATCAGCTAGAGTGAGTAAACAAGGTTTGGTGGGCTGCTCTGCAGCCATGCAATAAGTCTATCCCTTTACTCCAGGAGGACATAGGAGAGAAAGGAAAGGTTCCATCACTGAAAAAGGACAAGTTTCGGAACCTTTAGTCTTTTTGCACTGAAAAAAAAAAGTTGAGGAAAGAGAAGGAAAGCAGGGATAAAACCAAGCTGCCTAATTTTCTGCAGTACAAATAGGCCAGTGAAGTCAGTCTTTAAAGTGCAGCCCCACCAAGCTCTTTATTCATTAGAGACTCATAACAAGCGAAGAGGAAATTAAAGGCCAATTTCCTTCCCCCAAAATTATTATCTAAGTGGGCAAAAGAAAGTAGTACCTGTGCTAAAGAAAAAGGAGACAAATGTATTTTTCCTGGCTGACAGTTAAAGTCTAATTAGACTGACAAATCTTCTGTGCTTTTCTCTTTTGCAAGCTGTATGAGGCGAGATTCAGCCCCAGAGCCACACATTATGGAAGGATGTTAATCAAGATTAAAGGAGCACTGAACCTAAAGAAAATATTCCTAAGAGGCTGTGTAGATTAGTGGTTAGAGTAAAAGACTATGATCCACAGAGGCCCTTTGCTGAGCCAGTGCAGATGGACTCTTGACATGTATAATGGACAGTCTTCCTCCCCCTGCTTTGCATTGTTTATATAGAACTTTCTGCAAGCACCTTCCAGTATTATATGTTATTTGTTGGCATTCTCTGGCAATTAATTTAGTCTCCCAGCTACTCCTGCGAGGCAGGACAGTCTCATTATTCTCATTTTAAATATAGGAAAACTGAGACACAGAGACTTGTACCGGTCATACAGTATGTCTGCAGCAGAACACAGACTTCTTGATTCCTTGTACTATGCCTTAATAATGAGGCAATACTTTCTCCTTATTACGAATGATGTAATCTTTACTCACATACGTATTTTTTTCTTACTATCTGTATCCATGGAACTACACCTGAGGCAGGGTTGAGACAGACCAATCCAGGTGGTACCATTTTTCTCCTTATACTTAGATCTAAATGGTCACTAAACACACTGTGTTTATTGGCCCTGGGTAAGTGTTCCATGGAGTCCAATCCTGGGATCCTTACCCAGTACTTGACTTCAGAAGTCCTTCAGAAGTCCTGAGTAAGGACTTTAGGGCTGGTCTCACTAGTGATTCTAGACCAGTCCTGGATGGAACACACAGACCAAGGTCACATAGTGAAGGTCTTCTCCGATGTTGTTTGAAGTGGCAACTCACTCAATAAGCCCCAAGCTGGTAAATATCAGTTTATAGTAGCCAGGTTGGCAGCAAAGGCCAGGAAAATGAAGGCCACCTCTAGATAAGCACATTTTCAGACAGAATAGAAATCTCTCAAATCCACAGAGTTCTTTCATGTAAACTCCAGCCCTTTCCAAAATTAGGTAGGGAGATCGGTGGGGTTCAAAGACTTCAACACTAGAAACAAGACTTCTAATTAAGAACATACCTGCTACAAATAATGTGCCTCCTGACATGAGACAATGTCATGACACTCTCATAAAAACAGTCTGCACTCCAAGCGACTCATCTTAAGCAAGAGACAGCTGCTTGCCTCTCTGCCCTTTGTGGTAGCGCGGGGAAGCAGCGCTCCCAGAGAGGATATTATTAATATAGGAGAGCCTAGTGTGTCAGGGCCCTGCAGTCTGCAAGTGTAATTTAATACAACACACGTCACTTCTGAACAGACCTGTGCTTGAATGCAGTGCAAAACCTGTGTGTGAAAAGGTCAAAACAGCATTTGGATTCAGGGTCGCCAGACACAGCTTAGTTATCTGGATAGAAAAATCCTGTATTAACTGCTTTGAAACTAATAAAGAAACAAAACTCCTTTCCCCAGCTCTGGTTTTCAATTAGCAGGAAAGCACAATTCTGGGAGGTGAAATGCATCTTCCTTCAAGGCTCCATTGTAACAGACAAGGGTCATTGCCATTTCTTAGTAGCATTAAGTATAGACTCGCCAATGGATTCTGGGCACACATCTCAACTGTTCCTCATTACAGACCCGCACTGTCCTCTTTATCCCACACTCATCTCTCGTCCACTGACATAAATTATTGATATAAAAATGCTTAATCATAAAGGTGAAGTTATAGACATCACTGATGCTAAAAGAAATCTTTCACACATGATGCTTCCAGTAACATGATTTTCCCATGTCCCTCATGTTGGCTAGTGATTCCACATTGTATCCCATGCCTGGCCCTTTACAGACTGAGAAGTGTGACTGTGGGTCTCTCTCTGTAGTTTTAAAGATCTTTCCAGATTTTGTAGGCCCTTTAGATGAACCACACATGAAAATGCTTGTAGTCATACTCTAAGTAATTGAGCAAAGGGACCATCAAGGTGTGGCATTAGGAGTAGATGATATCTTAGCAACTGTCAAGCCCTTATATACTGCATGGCAAGTTGGGCTTAAATACTGCCACAAGTTCCCTGCATTTGGCAGCGCTCTATGTTAGACTGGAAATTCTGCAGCAGCTTCATGTACATTGTGAAATGAAGGTTTTTCAATTACTTAAATAGGGAAATGAATACTACAATCAGGACAGAAGCCCCATACCTAATAGCAAGTCTAGCAACTTCGTAGCTATCTTAGTTTTTATACTGGGCTTGTCAATATAGTAACTAAGTGCTAATGTGTTCTCTCAGGTGGCCCTAGTTGAAGAATGAATTTGCTTTATTAGATCTTTTCCATCTCTTATCTCTGTGGTTGTTAGTGGTGCTGCCAAATTTGCCAGCACTAATGATAAGAATTGTGAGTCATAATTACCACAAGGCATCTGAAAACCGCAGCTGAAGCTGCTGAAAACTACCGCTAGAGATGTGGCCCAAGTAGAAGAGGACTATTTCTCCCCACCCTCACCTCATAAATAACACAACTTAAGCTGACAGAACCAAACAACTCTGCCCGAAGTGGGGAAAAGGAGAGCCATCTTGAGCCATGATAGCAATAAACTGGCCTGCTCCTGAATGTAATGGAAGTACATATTGACTTTTATCTTCCTTTCAGTGGGTTGAGTGAAGTGTCAAGAGTTATTGCTTTAATAACAGCAGAGATGAGGCCTTTTGTTGTGGTACGTGTGTATCCCGGAAATCACTGCTCTAACCATCTTTTAGAGGCATTTCCACACTTTATTAAATCTCCTTGATGCCTTTTCAGCACACAGTGGTCTCAACTGGCTTAGTGAACTGTGGTGTAGATTAGGCAGGCAGCTTTCTGGGATATTTCTCCTTCAAGTGGGGCAGGATCGTTTCCATCTCTGCTCAACTCACATAAAGTCCAATTCTGACCTCAGTTATGCTGATGTAAATTTGTACAATTCCACTGAGGTCCATAAATTATGGCAGATCTCCACTGGAACACAGTAACTGAGCGCAGACGTTACTCTCCTGGACATGAAATCATACAAAGCCTTCCTTTAAAATTAGAGCTAGACACAGAGAAGAGAGAGTCCTAATTCCTTCACAATTTACAACAAACATCAACTAGACTTGGGATAATTTCCCCTCATGTAGTGGAGACTTTATATTTCATGCACCAGTGTTTGAGGCTAATAACTCAATTAATTCACCAACTTCTGCCTGGATTTCTAGAATGCCAAGGGGGCCGGTACAGTGTTAAGTCTTAGCTTGGGTTTAATCACTTTCAATTGAATAGGAGTAAATGCCACTGCAAAGATAATACCTCCAGCATAGCTAAGTAGAGGATTTTCATGTTTTCTCATCATACATGACCAAGATTAGATGAAAAATTAAGAGAATGAAAATATAGACAAAAGAATAACCAGTCATTGATTAAACCTTCTGAATCAGTTAGAGAAAGCAGGGGATATTAAATCACCAGTTCTGACAGCCCTGGATTTCATTAAACCTGCATTTCCCAAAACCCACCAACATTAATGCCCAAGGAAAGCTGTCTCAAAGAAGCAGGAGTAATCAGTGCAGGATATTATCTATTTGGACAATAACACACCTCCCCCACTCCTTTCGCTAATGGAACACTCTCGTTAAAATCACAGGCCAGATTCTTAGCCAGTGTAAATCGGTGTTGCACAGCTGAAGTCAATGGAAATATGTTATTTTCATCTGCTGTGGGTCTGGCCCCATATATAGTATAAAGCTAAATTCCCTTACCTGTGTTATTAACATCATCATAGATTACTGAAAGAATTCATAAAAATCTAATTCACATTTCAACATCAGTGTTGGTTGTTTACATTTTACTCTTTACTCAGTGTAGAGTCAGACCATGAGCAAACAAGACTGTTCATCGGTTTCTAATCCATTCCACACTCAGGCTCTGACACAAGAACAAAAGTGCTGCAATTTTTTGGGTTACAGACACTACATCAGGACAGTTAAATCTGAACAAAAAAACAGTTTCCAGTGGATTTTTTTAAACTCAAATTTTATGAGAAAGGATTCTGTTGGTCACAGAGTTTAGAAAAGCTTGTTTTTACAACACCTAAATTTTGGAGGAAATTGATCTGACAGTGCCCCTTTCACATTATCTAATAGAAGGCTGTAAGATTAGCATGAATGTCTCGCTCTGAATGCTATACTCATTTTCTTTTTTCCACATTAAGAACTTCACCACTGCAGCAATACCTATGGCAATAATAATAAACAATAATCTATCCACATCCCATTAGGCTTTTGAAATTCCTTTAAGTGTAATTTTTTTCCCCACACATCAACTTGGAGACAACATGGCCCAAATCATATTCTCATCTACACTCCTGCAGCATCGCTGATATAGAGTTGCACCAGTCTGACAGTAGAATTTGTACTCACTGTTACATGATACCCAGTAATAATTCAGAAGTTTCTGTTAGTTCACCAAAGCAGAAAGGAGCCCAATTCTGTGTTGGTTTTTTCCCTGTACAATCTCATGAAAGTCAACAGACTTATCTGGCCTGTAACTCAGTGCAGAATTTGGTCCAAGGGGCTTAACTAACAGGTTAACTAAACAAGGACATATACATAAAAATCTGATCAAATGGCTCACCTGGATGCTGGGTGGGGAGCGGTTTTTTCGGGTAGTTGTGGTGGCCATGGTTGTGGTGGTTTCCATGACTGTAGTAGACATTTCTGGTGGCATGGAGGTTGTGGGTGTTGTTCCAAGAATGGACGGGACTTCTCCAACCAGCCGGACACTTCCGTTGATTTTAATATTGGGGTTGTTCTCTGCTGCCATGTTCAGCACTTTCAAGCCATTGTAATAGAGACCGGAGAGCTGGCCTTGGAAGGGACGCCCTCTGTCCTTCCCTCCAATGGCTATTTGCGCCTGGGTGTTGAAGATCGTTAACTGTCGTCCTAGTGAAGGGGGGTGAATAAATTATTGCCAGACATTTCCCCCCTTCTTTACCATATAATGAGTCCTGGCCAGAGTGGACTGAATATAAAAGCAGGTTCCCCAGTGGCAGTGGTGGAGGCTGTTGGGTGGAAATGAAGTGCTTCAAATTTCTGTCTCAATCTCATTAATAGTAGAGATGGGCCTGAACACTGGCTCTAGAACCTCTCACTCTCACCTCCATATGTGCAACTAAATTCTGGGGAAGTTTGGACCCAAACACAGATCTGGATCCAAACTTTGAGACGTTGGCCCATCTTTCATTACAAGCAGTGTTTTAATCTGGTTAGTCTCCTCTAGTAGCTTTTGGAGACTGCAAACCAACCCAGATGATAAAATCTCTCTAGGTTTAGCTCAATGTATATACATATACATATACACACACACACACACGCACACACATATATATCTTTGATCCCTGAATGGTCAATGGGAAGGAGATCTGTGAACAGACAGGAAAGGGTAACATACAGAGATGCTCTAAGAGATGCTGATCTTTGGACTGCATGGGGAATTTAGAATAGCTGAATGCAAGAGTCTGGGTCTGGAATATAGTTATCAGAAATCTAAAAGTTGGAAACACCAAACATGGACATTTCTGGTGTTATGAAAGAGCAAAGTTCTTTGAATAGTGAACAATATAGTAATTAAGGTGATTAATCCTCACAACACCCCTGTGAGGTAGCTCAGTTTTTATCCCATTTTTATAGATGGTGAAGTTGAGGCCTAGATAGGTTAAGTGACTTGCCCAAGGTCACATAAGGTGTGTCAGGTATGGATTTCATATCATGTTTACAGAAGGAATGTATCTATTCAGAATGGACCCTAGGAGCAGCTGCCAATTCTCCTAATCCCACAGACCATTCAAGTGACGTCCAGACAAAATTGATTTATAAATATGGCCCACTTTTCCATGCTGCACTGGGTTGACTAAATTAAAGCCATGATTGTTCTATCCAGTGCAAACAAATGTTTGTTATGTCACTCTCTGTGTGAGGTTTTGGGGCATGCCAATGGAATCTGCTGAATTAACAGGGAACCAAACTGGCCAGAGCTCAGGAGGATAATCAAAGTAGAGTCAAATTAAGTATTACTGGATTATTCAATTACGTTTTCCCTCCACCACCCCTTTCTTACGATATGTGCACACGTCCCCATCCCTTCCTTCTCCCCTCTCTCACTCACCACTTTCTTTCTCTAGTCCAACCTGATAAGTGCAGAATGTAGTAGAGCATAGCCTATATCCCACTGTTCATTCCTTCAAAGCCAGTGGTTAAAGTAGATCAAAATAGGAGGGGGAGCTCACCAATTTTGGTGGTCGTCGTGACGGGTCTTGAAGTCAAGTGGTGATGCGGTGTTGCATCATCTTATGGTGACGGGATGGACCATGGGGAAGAGAATGGGGACAAGAGAAGAAATGTATCTGAAAGGAGTTCCTGTCCCCAAGGAGGGCGCTAGCCAGCCAAGCAAAAGTGTATGTGTACGTGTAATGTATGGAGTTGTAGGGGCAGGGTGCACATCCCTAGTGCTCCCCACCCCCATACCTACAAATATCAACATTTAGACTTGACCAGGATGGAGGATCTGTACTGATGTAAAATCAAAAAATAAAAATGGAGGGAGCACTGAGTCTTTCCCCTGGAAAATATTGAAATAACTGATGCATTTTCCTGCATTTCAGGAGATTTTTAACTTACCAGAGGCAAGTTATGTTCCATTAAAACATCAACAAACATGCACCAAAACCACAGGCCCCCACCGTGTAAAACCAAAGTAGCTTATCCCCTCTCCTATCTCAAAGCATACTAGGTTCCTGTGAGCATCTCCTATTAAAATGCAGCTCTCTCAAGCCCCCTCTTTGTTTTCAAACACTCCCCTGAGATCTAGTGCAAACAATAATGTACATTTTTACATCAAAAGACAGGGTACAACAGTTTATATTCTTGTGACTTGCTGCATCCCTTGAGTTTTCTTTTCTTCCTTATTTTAGGTCACTCCACTCGTTCCATTAGTGTTTCAGTTTCCCTGTGAATACCTGTTCCTTACTTGTTCATTCTCCTCTCTCTCATATTCTCTCAATTTCTCATTATGTTTCCTCCCTTTCCTCCCTCTCTACCAGGGCCGATGCAACCACTAGGTGAATTAGGCGGTCGCCTAGGGCACCAAGTGATGGAGGCACCAAAAAGCGGTGCCCTGGATCGGCAGGGAAGACCCGCCTTCCAGAGGCACCAGAGAGCCAGAATGTCGGCTTGCGAGCCCCAGCCATGGAGGAGCTGGTGCGGCGCAGAGGGGCAGCAACCCTGCAAAGGCAGCGGTGCCGCTAGCGTGGAGCAGCCACGGCCCCCGCCCCTCCTGCCCAGGCTGCAGCCGGCACCCCCCTCCCCCCGGGGGCTCCTGTAGGCTGCAGCAGACGCATGCGGACGGCAGCCCCCCGGCACGCCCTTCACCGCGCTCGGGTTCTGCAGCTCCTGGGCGTGTGAGCTGGCACCGCCCCTCCTGCTGCCTCAGCACTCTCCTGGGGAGGGGATGTGTGTGTGGCAGCCTGGCAGCATGTTGTGCCTCCACATGGAGCCAGTGTCTGACCGGTATGGGCATGGTAAGGGGAGTCCTGGCCAGGGGGCAATCAGGGAGCAGGGGGAGGGTTGGATGGGTCGGAAGTTCTGGGGGGGGCCTGTCAGGGGGCGGGGGTGTGGAGAGGGATTGGAGCAGTCAGGGGACAGGGAGCAGGGGGGTTAGATGGGTCGGGAGTTCTGCGGGTCCTGTCAGGGGGTGGGGAGCAGTTAGATGGGGTGTGGGAGTCCCGGGGGTCTGTCTTGGGGCAGGGGTGTGGATAAGAGTTGGGGCAGTCAGGGGATGGGAAGGGTCCTAGGGGGGCAGTTAGGATGGGGGGGTTCAGGAGGGGGCAGTCAGAGGACAAGAAACAGGGAGGCTTAGGTAGGGGGTGGGGATCTGGGGGGCAGTTAGGGGCAAGGGTCCCAGGAGGGGGCAGTCAGGGGACAAGGAGCGGGAGAGGGGGTTGGGAGTTCTGAGGGGGGCAGTCAAGAGGTGGGAAGTGGGAGGGAGTGGATGGGGCAGGGCTCTCCCCCCATCCCCTTTTTTGATTGTTGAAATATGGTAACCCCAGGTGAGGGTGGAGGTGGGGGGAACATGGGGGCCAGTGCCCGCATGCATCCGCTGCGGCCTGCAGGAGCCCCCAGGGGGCGGGGTGCCGGGCCACAGTCTGGGCAGGAGGGGCGGAGGGCACGGCTGCTCCCCGCTAGCGGTGGCGCTGCCTTTGCCGGGCTGCTGCCCCCGTGTCGCGCCACCTCCTCCGTGGCTGGGGCTCGCTACCGCCACAAGCGGGACGCTCTGGCTCTCTGGTGCCTCTGGAAGGCACCAAGCCCAGCAAAGCCAGTGAGTGGACTCGGGGCAGGGGCTGCCAGGGTAGAGTGGGGAGGGCTCATGGGGGGGGGGGGCTGTGCACCCTCTAGGGGAGTTCAGGGGGTGGGGAGGGGGGAACCTGGTGTGGGGAGCAGCCCCTGGGCACAGCTGGCCCCTGGGGTCTATAAAGGCTCATTGAGATTTGCCCCTCAATGAACCAATGTGCGGGGCAGGGGGCGCGAGATGGAAGTTTCGCCTAGGTCGCAAAATATTGTTGCACCTGCCCTGTTCTCTACTCACTTCCATCCTGTGTCACCAGTGCTTAATTTGTGCCAGGGCTGAGCTCCAGCACCTCTTGGTTTGGCAGTTTATAGCCCTGACTCCTCTGGGTTTGCCGCATCAGTTATGAAAGTAAAAAAAAATGCTTGAGCCCTGGGCACCTAATTGCTTGAGCCCCAGCACCTGTTTCATTACAAATTAAGCACCACATTCTTCCCTTTGCCCTTCCCCTCAGCGTGGAGTGCCTGGAAGGATAAAAGAGATGACAGGGCCATTTTGCTACACTTGACATATTGTCCTCCTATAATGGAGGGAGAGCTGATGAAGGACCAGTTGTTTCCATTTCTAACCCCTTCGTATCATGCAGCAGGGAACCAGGGTCTCCTTTTTCCTCTATCAACCTGGAGGGAAGGTAAGGGAGCTAGTGAGGAGGCAGATCTGACTGTAGTAGAGACAGATAGGAAACATCACTTCTCTTATCAGATGTCTCTGTTTCTTCCCTCAGTGGTGGAAGACCCAGCCATTTCCTCAGCCAGTCCCCAGCTCTTCCTGCTGTTCCCATTTCAGATTCTAATGCGTGGTGAGTCCTTGCTACCCCCACAAGTGATGAGAGGTAGCTGAGCTCCCCGAGCCAGGAAGATGAAGAGAAGTGGAGTGCTTTCTCTATGCTTTTAGTAGAGGAGGGTAGCTGGACTCCCCAATGCTCTCCTTTTACTTTAACCCATGCCCATAACACATCCTTACAACTATCTAGGATAGCTCCATTTTCTTGTCAGAGACAACAGCCACCACACTAATGTTGACACATATTCTACCGTCTTCACCACTTCTCAGTTCTCTCTGCCCTCTAATATTCTAGGAACATCTACCACATGGGTATGGCCTCAGGCCAGTAAAGTATGAACTTTATTGTGTTGGTTTTTTTTAATAATGAGCTCTTCTAGTCCAAGAGCTGAACACAATGCATGCAGCTACTACCGAACGCAGCACTGGTACTAAAGCTGTGCTTGCTAAAAGGACAATCACTTGTTGGGTTTCTCTATGAAGAGTCATTCCTAACTCATAACTCTGGTGTGAGATGTCTGTACTTGAATGAGCATAAAGGAAACAAGTGGATGAAATGAATGAAAAATGTCCAAAAGATGAAATCTGTGGAATTCCAGAGCCATGTCAGACTTCCCTTCTTCTAGTTTATCTATGGCTTGATTCTGCAATACTTATTCACACTGAGTAGAACTAACTCTCACAAAATTGTCCTATTGACTCCAAAGACCTGACTCACCTGAATAAGTGCTACTCAATGTGAGTAAGGTTTGCAGACTTGGATCCTTATTTTCCACCTAGCTCTCTACTTATTAAGCTTTTCTTATTAATAAGGGTTGCAAAAGTGGCAAATGTATGTTAAAATTTTCAAACTGTTGTGTAAAACTTTGCACAACTCCAGGTTTTATGTCTCAGTGAACTATTTGTTCACTCTCATTTTGATATCTATGCTCACCAAGAAAATTCTTATGAAGAATTTGCCCCTTTCAGTGTCAGTGAAACCTTAGGCAACAGTGTCTGTTCCATACCCCTAAGTCAGAGTTTGGGGGCATTATTAAAAAGCCTAATTCGGGAGCAGGGAGCAGGGACTAACACAGGAGCAGGAACTGCTCATGCAAGTAGGACCATTCAACTCATATGAGTAAGAATTATTTTTGTGAGCAAGGATTTGCAGGATCAGTCCTTTTTTCATAGTGCTTATGGCTACTTCTCTTCCTTACCTGGCCAAACCCTTGAACACCAGCAGGCTCAAATGCATTCTGTTGACCGACTCTGGTTTTGTTATCAATATATGCATTGAGAAGATTAAGCCCAATTCTCTTTTCTTTACTCACACGAATAATCCCAGTGAAGTCAGCTGTATTCAGGTGTTACTAGGTCTACTCATGTGAATACAGTTTGCAAGATAGGGTGCTTTTTATTAGATTTTTAAAATCCAGATTATAAAACTAAAAATTAAAAAACAATATAAACATGAATATTTTTCTCCTTTTGGTGACACTGGACAGTAGCTTTAACTCTTCTAGTAGATTAACATCCAGAAAGGTTCTATATTATATTGTTTCTCCAAGAATGAACTATATGATCATTCTGAATAAAGTAACAGTGCTATCAAATCAGCACCATATCTATGGCAATTTTAAGAAATTCATGATAATTAAAAATTGTTTAATTTTACCTTATTCATGCCAAGAATTCACATCCGGCAGAGAGCTATTCTATATGCTGTTTCTTTGATCAATCTATCCATCCATCTATTTATCATGCTGTATTTTGATAGCTATTTACCCTTTCACTCATCATCTTTACAAGGGCTTCTGACAAACGGCTTTCTTGATACATTAGGAGATGGATAGATGACCGGGTGGATGACTGAGTGGGTAAATGAATGGACGAGTGGATGGGTGAATGGTTACTTATTAAATCTTTCCACTTAGTGGTAACCATGTTATTTAAAAGGATACATCCATCTTGGCATGGTGGAACAAAACTATGTTCTATCATTGTCACACTGTCACAGTGCACGATGTCTTTATATCACACCAATTGCCAAGACTCAATTTTCTTTTATGTTAACAAAAACATTATATATCCTTCTAGCACAAACACGCCCCATGTCCAGAGTTTGCCTGGGTTCTCCGAGACCAACTAGCTTAGATCCCATTGCCCTTTTGTGATTGTCTTTTAACAAAGCATTGTCATCCACAGAATAGCAAACCCCAGGTCAAAACTTTGGGATGGTTTACAAATGAAAATGCCTTGGCATGCTTAAAAGCTCAGACTTGGAGAAGCAAGGGCATAAAATAAAGGATTCAAAGAAAAACCAAAAGATTAAGTAAACAAAACAAGGACAGGTTTCTCAAGCACATGAGCTGCATCACGGAGTCAGACATGCATCTGTTTTAACAAAAGTGAGGCAATCGTTGTCTTTAGTGTTAAAAGGATTTTATCGATTTGAAATTATTGAAACAATATTATCCACTTTTTAATGTTAAACTTTAATTTTTTTAATCAGCTCATGCAAATTAACAGCGCAACTCGTTGAGACTCAATGAGCATTTTCTCAACACTACTATCTCATTCTCTCTTTGCTAGTTGGCTCAAATGAAATGTTCAGTAAACCCGCAGTGGCAAAGAGACCTATCCACCTTAACTGACCTCCTCCCGCTGCTCTTAATGGGTTAATATTGCTTTACAAATATTTTTGCTACAGTCACACATTGCACAGGGAGGGCTCCAATCCTGTGTGGTGGGGAATGCTGTCAGGTTTCAGTGAAGTCAATGGGGGAGGTGAATGTGCACAGCACTTTGCAGGATCAGACCCTTAGCATGAAAATATTTTAATTGCAGTTAAAGTTCCTCTAGTCCCCAACACAATTAAGGCTGGTGAGAGCAATTCGCTAAACCCCTGAGATAAGGAAGTGCAAAATTCCTAAAGGGTATTTATCCACCTTACAGTATATTGCTTTTCTTCTTTGGAGTATTTTGGTAAAATCTGTAGTCTGAATCAACACAGAAAATGCTAGATTTGAGTCCAACCATCACTCCCTTTTATCAGCAGGAATTTCTTTAAAGGAAACCAGAGAAGATTTTGTTCTGCTTTTCCTAAACTTCAGGGCATTTCAACTGTTATAAGTTATTTTTAGCATCACATTTAGGCTGCAAGGAGGAGATATGATTGTCTCTTAATCTCCAATATATCATCAAGGGCCTGATCCAAAGCCCAATGAAGTCAATGTGATTAATTCCATTGGCTTTAACAGGCTTTGAAATAGGTCTTAAGTGCATGAAATAATTTTCACCTCTCCCACAAATTACTGGTATAGAAACAGATTCTATGCTGTTACAGAGCCCATTTCAGCAAATCCCTTAAGCACATGCTTAAATCTCTGAAGTCAAGGGGAGTCAAGCATGCACTTAAGTGCTTTGATGAACTGGGGATGTGTACCCATACATGGAAATCTATAGGGTTGCCTGGGGTGTGAGTTAGAGAAGAATTTGTCCCATAAATTACAAAAATAAAATAAGAAAAATGTTAAAACTGCACTTCAAAACCCTTCAAATTTAACATAAAAAGACAGAACAATCTGTCTCTGTCTCCTTTATTTTAGTTTAAATGAAAATGTTAAAAAAATGTTTTCCCTACAACATTTTTTAAAATTGTTAATTATGTTAAAACAATTAAGAGACATGCAGCTGTAACTGCAAGCCACACTAATGAAAGAAAAATCTTACAGGACACGGTTTAACAACTGGGTTTGAAAAAACTTTTAAGAAAACTTTGATAATAAAAATATAGATGTAGTTTAAAAACAAATTAAAATAGGAAGATCATGCAGTGGTTAAATTGCCATAATACATGTTGTTGCATTTTGTTTTGTTTTAAGCAGTTCCTGAATTTTTGCTTGTTTGTCATTACTTTTGATAGCAAGCTTAGAATTCCGTCCCTTTAACTTAATTTTAATAGCAATGTATTATAGCATGATTTATCAACATATGGCAGGTGGATGCTGACACAAATTATAATGAAAATTAAAACAACCATTTATGCAGCAGGCGATTATCATTTAAGAAACATTTATTTGCAGGCTTTAAAAATGAGGATTTAGAATCAAATGGGTTTAAAATGAAACTTTTAATAACTGTTACCTTTTTCCTGCAGCCACTCTTCTACGGGCCGGTTATATTTGAAGGGAATTTTCTGTTTTACCATTTGGAACCGTTCACTATCAGTGTTGCCTTTAAAGTTTAAAACACAGCTTAAAAAAACAATCTGAAAAGTCAATGAAATCATTAAAAAACATCCTAGATTTTTTTTGTTTTGTTTTTATGAATTTATTTAATATAAATAAATGTATATATAGAAAGAGAGCTTTATCTTCTTTGGTGAGGTGGAGAAAAGTTATTCACTCATTGCTTGGAATTCTGGAAGGATCAAAGTGTTTAAATCTTAAGAAAAAGATCTCGCTCTTTTGTCCACCTTGGTTAAAAGCCACAAATATCTAATTTGCAATGTGAGACACTGGGCTACCTGATGATGTAGGTTGAAAATTTTGAAAAATGTTATGGTCAGACTATAACACTGATGGCAATATATGTGGCACAATATGTCGATTGCACAGGCATGTTGCCTTGAGTGACGTTCTGGATCCTCTTTTAGTTGGTAGGTAAGAAGGTGGATGGGTGGGTGGCAGCGGGAGATATGGGGGCAGTGGAATACATATGGAAAGAGAGAAAAGGGACAGATTTGAGGCAACACATGAACCACATGTCAAAAGGACACAGCAGAAACAAACTAAGAGGATCATAGGATGGGGGAGACAGGAGACATGAGAGGGAAAACAGGAAAGGGAAGGAAGTGGCAACCAAACCTGCATGAAGGCTTGGGCCTGCACCAATTGAAGTCAACGGGAGTTTTGCAACAAGACATTCCAATGTGGTGTATTTTAGTGGGGAGCCCTTAACAGTCATAAAGTACAATATAAATAATAAGATGGGCTTAAACCAAACTTTGGATCTGAACTCCCATAACCTTGGGACAAGTCAGATCCAGATCAGAACCTCATGGTTGAGCCCAATCTCCAACACAGGGGAGCAAAGCTTTTGACACGGTCTCCCACAGCATTCTTGTCAGCAAGTTAAGGAAGTATGGGCTGGATGAATGCACTATAAGGTGGGTAGAAAGCTGGCTAGATTGTCGGGCTCAACGGGTAGTGATCAATGGCTCCATGTCTAGTTGGCAGCCGGTGTCAAGTGGAGTGCCCCAGGGGTCGGTCCTGGGGCCCGTTTTGTTCAATATCTTCATAAATGATCTGGAGGATGGTGTGGATTGCACTCTCAGCAAATTTGCGGATGATACCAAACTGGGAGGAGTGGTAGATACGCTGGAGGGGAGGGATAGGATACAGAAGGACCTAGACAAATTGGAGGATTGGGCCAAAAGAAATCTAATGAGGTTCAATAAGGATAAATGCAGGGTCCTGCACTTAGGATGGAAGAATCCAATGCACCGCTACAGACTAGGGACCGAATGGCTCGGCAGCAGTTCTGCGGAAAAGGACCTAGGGGTGACAGTGGACGAGAAGCTGGATATGAGTCAGCAGTGTGCCCTTGTTGCCAAGAAGGCCAATGGCATTTTGGGTTGTATAAGTAGGGGCATAGCGAGCAGATCGAGGGACGTGATCGTTCCCCTCTATTCGACACTGGTGAGGCCTCATCTGGAGTACTGTGTCCAGTTTTGGGCCCCACACTACAGGAAGGATGTGGATAAATTGGAAAGAGTACAACGAAGGGCAACGAAAATGATTAGGGGTCTAGAGCACATGACTTATGAGGAGAGGCTGAGGGAGCTGGGATTGTTTAGTCTGCAGAAGAGAAGAATGAGGGGGGATTTGATAGCTGCTTTCAACTACCTGAAAGGGGGTTTCAAAGAGGATGGCTCTAGACTGTTCTCAATGGTAGCAGATGACAGAACGAGGAGTAATGGTCTCAAGTTGCAATGGGGGAGGTTTAGATTGGATATTAGGAAAAACTTTTTCACTAAGAGGGTGGTGAAACACTGGAATGCGTTACCTAGGGAGGTGGTAGAATCTCCTTCCTTAGAGGTTTTTAAGGTCAGGCTTGACAAAGCCCTAGCTGGGATGATTTAACTGGGACTTGGTCCTGCTTTGAGCAGGGGGTTGGACTAGATGACCTTCTGGGGTCCCTTCCAACCCTGATATTCTATGATTCTATGATTCTATGATTCAATCAGAGTTTTGCTCATTGTTGTTTCTTCTTCTTCTCCAACCACAACCACTCTGTGACTGCCTTTATTTTTGATGTAATGGTTTTATTTATATTAAGACAATTTGATCAAATAAATGGATCAAATAGTTCCAGATCAATTTCTCAGGCTTTTGTTTAGGGCTAAAATGCACATACAAAGCAAAAGACAGACTTTCATTAAAAAAATATGATAGCAAGCTGGAGTAAGAGCTCATCTCACTGCATTAACACTATTATTAACTGTAGTGCTATTGCTTGTTTGTTTTAAATAAGCGTAAGTTCAGGAATCAGTAACCACCCTCATGTCTTGGGGTGTATTTGTTTCTAAATGCCACATACCCATCTGTGGTATAAGATAAAGAAGGAATCAGTTAAAATGACTTCATATTTATTTGTTTATTCCAAATCAGATGCTAGACTCTGGTATGGCAATATAAAAACAGGACTTGAAAAATGTGTGACTAACAGCTGGCAAGATGCTCCACCCATTCAACATCAGATGCCACCATAGGGGGAGCAGTGACTGTTAAATCACACATGCTCCATAATCCTTCCTGTACATGTATAGCTTGGAAATGCTAACTGAGTAATGTACTAGCTGCCCTCTGCAGGATAAAATCAGGTAGAAGTGATTTTCACCAACTACTGTGTGAGAGAGGGGGAGCTACTGTGATAGACATTAACAGGACTTAATGTGATAAAAATTCATGTTTGATATAACACAGAAGTAATGTTAAGAAAGATTTATAAAAAATGTAGCTGCATTTCCTTAAATTCAGAGGTAAAGCAGAAAACAACTTGGATTCGATTAACACCTCTGGTCAGAACACTTAACATGCAAAAGTCTGGTTTTTAGGTTGGAGCAAAGGACAAATTTTCAGCCAGTTGAGCATGAAAAAACCTGCTATGGGGAGATGACTGAGTTAATTCCCTATAGTGACCCTGGGAAGTCAGCCATTTCTCTTCTTCCCTGAAGGAAGTCCATTGTGGGCAAGTGTCCTTTCACAAGACTGCTATGAATACTTCTCCTTCCCATGGAAGAAACATCCAATTAAGTAGTGGGCCAACACACAGTGCTCTTTGCTGTATCTGTTCCTCTATCCTAGTCTCAGGTGACTAAACTGGACAGGTAAAGTAAAATATTGGAAGTGCACTCTATCAATCATGCTTCATATCAGATTAGCACTGTACCATGGTGCCTCAGAATGACTGCAGAGACCGTCATTTACCTGTATGCATATTCCCAGCAAACCTGAATCATATCAACACCAATAAAGAGTTCAAAAGTCAGTTCTTTACTTTTATGAGCATATCTTCATGAACAGACATTTTAAGCCACATTCAACACTGGGCCTGGGAAATGTCTTGAAGTGCTGAGAGTATATATACAAGAAACTAAACTAGACAGAAAAATATTCAGCAGCAGAATAAGAGTTTTATGTCTTTACATTAATAAGCATCTGCTGATTAATACAGACTGAGGTCATTGTCTTAATGCTTCTTTGTCAATCATGGAAGCCAGGTGTTTCTTCAGTTTCTTGTTCTAACAGATAAACTCCTCTGAAAAAGTCCCCATGCTGGTAGGGCAACTCATACTAAGTCAAGGATGGTAAAGTATGGACTCCTGTGGAGAACTGAGGGAAACAGTTTTGCTGTCCTTGGAAGAGTAGCAACAATGATGAATGTAGACACAATACACTATGGACACAATTCATTTTCTGGTGCAACATTTCTTATGACCAACTAGTAAGGCATTTTGGTTCTTTATCAGGCCTTTCATCAATGCATTATTCCTTTCTCTGCTACAGAATCTGTGCTCTTAGTAATTATGTTTGTGTACAGCAGGTCTTCCTTAAGGGAAATTTGGTTTGCTGCATTCTGAAAGTTTTTTCTGAGAAAGGACTGAGTGTGTACTGAGAGCCTGATACTATATCTATTCTACAGAGGCAATAGGAATTTAGGATGTCCATAGGAGTTGAAGATAAAATTGTATGATTTGACCAGATATTAATTTGCCAAAATCTGAGGGGTGCAAATCAATTGCAATTCTCATAGGGCTTCATAAATTCTGAGATCCTTACTTTTTACTCACTCCTTATTAGGGAAAACTCCCATGGACTTCAGTCAGAGTGACTCAGTTTTTACTCAGGAAACTTTCCAATAAAGATAAAGGGAGTTTTCCCAGAATAAGGAGTACGGATCTAAGGATTTGGCCCAGTGGGAGTTACAGGTGCTCAGGACCTCTTGCCTTTTGCCCCAGTAAATAAAAAAGATGAAGAAAAATTAGTGTCATATGACATCTCGCTAATGCAGAGCACAGACTGCAAAGACAATTAGGTCAAGCCAGTGTTGGAAGACTCTACGTTGCTACAAAATTTGATTTTATGCTCTCCCACTTGAATCATCTTGTGCTTCAAATATCTTCAGGAAGGTAGGAAACTGTTCCAGGAAGAGAGGTTGGCAAAACTCAGGTGGGGAGGAAATGGGAAAGGGTAACAGAGTTGTAAAGGGTAGACTGGATGAAACTGCTTCTATGAGTCAATCCTAGACCTTCCTGAAAACCAGAAGGGGCATAACTATTCCCCACCGCATCTTTAAAGATTTTTTAAACTCAGGTTTAAGTTTATGTTATTATTATTATTATTTTGTTTTGCAGGCATAGCCTCCAATAGTAATATATATGTGAAAAATCATACCTTTAAAAGCTATGAAAGTGCGAAGGACATTAGAAAATTCAAAATGGTTTAAATTAGCACATTAGTACCTGCTCTTAGCATCTATTCATGTTTCTGTTTTTAAAATTTTATCTCCTTTACCTCAGACATTAGTAAGAACGGTTTTAAGAACATGTGCATGAGAATATGTTCATCGACATATCCCCATTTACAAGACTGATTTAAAGAGCATGTTTCCCCTTGTTAAATGCCTGGAATATTCAGCAGAGTAAGCACCATTACACACTCATAAATCGCCTTAAATTAATATTGATATTGAGTTGTGCTTTTAAAAACAATAAATTAATACGAGAGTTTCTATAAAAAGTAACACAGGGTTTTCAACAGGAAATGACCCCATTTGTGAAAAGAACTGACCTCATCAGTCTTCAAGCTATAATGTCAGTGTTTCTCTTCAGATACAGAAATGTTAAGTGATGGCTTCTCATGAGACCTTAGTGCCATCTCTTTCAAGAAACCACATGTACACACCTTCCAACCCCCATAAAACAAGCAACCCTCACTCCGCTCAAACCATCCAGCCATTTTTAACTTTCTTGAGTCCAGCTCTGATCCAACATTTTCTTTGAAAAAAAAACCACAGAGATGACTGGAGAGATTATAGTTTACTTTAAACAAAAATTAGATTAAACCCTGCAGTCCTTTTGCATTAAGAATTCCAGTGCATATGAAAGGAGTGCAGGATCCCATTCATTATGAAAAAGTTCTGGTGATTAGTTTTGCTACTTGTGGTCATTTGAATATGAATGGGTCTTTTTACCCATGGGATTTATCTGCTTAGCTCTTATTAGTACCAACAGAAATCACCCATTTAAGATATTCTTTTCACTCCCAGCTATGGGAGAATAAAACCATACATGCATCAATCTGCATTATTTTCTGTAACACTGCTACTTTAATTCCATTACGGGAAGTCAGCTCCCAGAGAAACATTCCTCCAAGTACTTTTTCTCCTCTCTGATTGCAAAAAATGTACAGCATTGTCACTTCCAACTAGGTGCAGATTTGGATAAAGCAAATATTTGGATCCCACTGGGGATTTATATCTAGGATTAACTCTGATGTCAGACCTGACTGACTCTTTCAAGTATTACTGCCTACATGAAATTTGGCTTCAGTTTTCCTCCCAGACTAAGAAAGCTTCAGGGTTTTCATGTTTAGGGAGGGTAATCACAGCTCTTTAAAATTCTTCCCATATTTTAATCCCATTTAACCTACAGGATATCTGATGCTTAGCACAATGGTCTAGGAAGGGTTGTTGAAAATTACCCCTGCGTAAAGTAGAATTTTCCTCCCAAACTCCCTCCTGAAAACTGCTAACTAATATTTTGCATGTTCTCTCACGGTTCCTTTAAGAAAACAAACAAGCTTTACTCAATTTAAGACCATTTCTAAACCAAAATGGGTTCTAAGGCCACTTGAAGTAAAAGAGCAATTCAGACACTGACAAATGTTGCTTCTTGGTCCAGACACCAGTAATGATGATATACTGCTGCTAGAGTGAGGAAAAGTGGCTCAAAGGTTCCAGTAAACTGCACTGGGCAGAAAGAAAGCACTTGCTTCCAGGTGGAATATTAATACAAGCTGATATGTTGTCAAGTCTGTGAAGATGCTAATAAGAATACGGTAAGAAAACATTCATCTGCCCTAAATAAATGCCAAAGACAGTTTTATTCAGAACCTAAGAATAAAGCAGCAACTCTTTCTTCAGTGCTTAGAAGACTCTAAAAAATTAGACATTTGGTCTAATTAACAGTTATTGTATAGTGATAGTAATAGGATAAGAAAACTTTTGGAGGTTAGGGCTGTAGATTTCAACTGGATTTACCCATCCCCTTTTCGTGATGTATGAAATTTCAGTTGGAGAAATATAAGTAAATAACCTTCATGAGTACGGCAAAGAGTTCTGGTTATTGGTTTTAGGTTCACCCCCCTGGTATTTGACCCCACCTGTCTATAAGCTTTATATACAACCATTACTATGGTGTCAAAGTACTGCACAAATCACAGAAATATAGAGCTGGAAGGGACCTCAAAAAGTCATGAAGTCCAGCTCCCTGTGCTGAGGTAAACCTAGACCATCCCTGACAGGTGTTTGTCTAACCTTTTCTTAAAAACCTCCAATGGAATGCATTCCACAACCTCCCTGGAAAGTGTATTCCAAAACTTAATTACACTTACAGTTAGACATTTTTTCTTTATATTTAACCTAAAACTCCTTTGCTCTCGATTAAGCATATTACTTCTTGTCCTACCTTCAGTGGACATGGAAAACAATTGATCACCATCCTCTTCATAACAGCCCTTAACATATATGAAGACTTATCAGGTCCTCTATCAGTCTTCTTATCTCAAGACTAAACATGCCTATTATTTTTAAAAAAATAAAAGGAGTACTTGTGGCACCTTAGAGACTAACAAATTTATCAGAGCATAAGCTTTCGTGAGCTACAGCTCACTTTCACTTCATCGGATGCACGAAAGCTTATGCTCTAATAAATTTGTTAGTCTCTAAGGTGCCACAAGTACTCCTTTTCTTTTTGCGAATACAGATTAACACGGCTGCTACTCTGAAACCTGTCATTATTTTTAACTTTTCCTTATAGGTCAGGTTTTCATTTTTGTTGCTTTTCTCTGGATACTCTTCATTTGGTCTTTCTTAAAATGTGGCATCCAGAACTGGACCCATATTCCAGCTGGACCCTCACAGTGCTGAGCAGAGCAGGAGAATTATCTCTCATGTCTTACATATGCCACTCCAGTCAATACACCTCAGAATGATTTTAGCCTTTTTTGCAACTGCATTACATCGTTGACTCATATTCAATTTCTGATCCACTATAACCATCAGATCCTTCTCAGCAATGCGACCACCTAGCCAGTTATTCATCTAGCTAGTTATTCCCCATTTTGTAGTTTGATTTTTCCTTTCTGTTGAATATCATCTCGTTGAATTCAGACTAATTTTCCAATTTGTCAAGGTCATTTTCAATTCTAATCCTGTCCTCCAAAGAGCTTGCAACTCTTCCCGACTTTGTGTCATCCACAAATTTTATAAGCATTCTCTGCACTCTGCATTTAATGAAAATATTGAATAGTACCAGACCTAGGAGTGCCCCTGCAGAAACCCATTAGGTACACCCTCCAAGTTTAACAGCAAACAATTGATAACTACTCTTTGAGTATAGTCTTTCAACCAGTTGTGCCTTGACCTTATAGTAATTTCATCTAGACCACATTTCCCTAGTTTGCTTATCAGAATGTCATGTGGACCTGCATCAAAATCCTTACTAGAATCAAAATATATCACATCTACAGCTTTCCCCCATCTGCTAAGTCAGGAAACCTGTCAAAGAAAGAAATTATGTTAGCATGATTTCTAATTAACAAATCCATGCTGACTATTCTATAGAATCCTATTATCCCTTAGGTGTTTACAAACTGATTCTTTGATCATTTGTTCCACTAGCTTTCGGCTATCAAAGTTAGGATGATTTTTTTTTTATCCTCATTAAATCTGTTTGCTTACTTTTAGCACCACACAGCTTGGAAAGTAAAACCACAATAACATGGTTGAAATCGGAATTAGAATCAGGCATTCTGCTTATAAGCAGCTGTATATTTTGATGCACTAGCTGGGCACAATACTGCTGTGATTTAGGTTACACATTGTAGAGGACATTTTACATTAAAACTGTTTAATCAAAATGTAGAAAAAACATCAAATGGAAAATAATATCTCTATCCATATTAGATTTTGAAAGAACACCAAACCTAAATACATGTGGCACAGGTTTGCAGATAAAGAAAAGGATTGAGAATCAGGTGACCCGGGTTCTATTCCAGCTTCTGCTACTGAATATCTAATGTAACAACTTCCCGTGCTTCAGCTTTTCCATATGTAAGATGGGGACACAGCAGAGTGATGTGTGGATTTTGGGGTTTGAGATCCTTTGATGGAACATGCTGAAGAACGGGAGACTGTTATCCTTATTTAAGTTTGCTTCAGCTTTTAGGTATTTTTTCTATTTTCACTGAACTCCTTGTTAGAAAAAATTGCAGCTCTTGCTATTCTGTGTCTTCTTTTCTTTCCTGTCCTCTTCTTTCCCATATCCCTGAATATCTTTGACTTGACCCCCTTCCTTCTGTTCTCACCATTGTTTTTGAGTCCTGCCTTTCCCTTTCATTCCTCTCACTCTGGAGCTTTTTATTGTAAAGAGCTGAATTTCACACTGGGGCTACCTCAACCCAAAGACTTTGGAACAAAAGAAGACAAAGTCTCTATCACACACATACCAGAAATAGGAGAGAATTGGCAGGCAAGACTGCAGCGGCAAAAAAAAAATAAAAATCTGAAGTTACTCTGACAATCAGGTAAGTGAACTTGTTTCTAAGTTTTCACTGCCTCAGAGAAAACCTGATTACCACAACTCCCCCTCTACCTTAACTTATACCTTACTGCTACTTACTTTTCCTGATGCATTCCTGTTTTCCATCTCTGGGGTATATAAGATGTACCAATTTAGCTTCTATGGGTCAGCTTCAGAGGTGACGTGAGCTTCATGTCAGTAACAGTTGAGTCTAACCATTTCTAACCTGGTGCATTTTACATGCTGTAAGGACCAGTGTAATATTGCATAAGGTCAGACTCCCTTAGGCATACCTTTCAATTTGGCCCTGATTTAAAGACAGGTTAATGGATTTGCCAAAGGTTACAAAGGAAATTGGATAGTAATCTAACACTTCTGCATCCTCAGTTTAGAACAGGGATGGGCAAACTATGGCTCGTGGGCCACATCTAGCCCATCAGACCATTAATCCGGCCCTCAGCTCCCACAGGGGAATGGGGTTGGAGGTTTGCCCTGCTGGGGAGCGGGGTCAGGGGCTTGTCCCGCTCTGTGCAGCTCCCAGGAAGCAACCGGCATGACCCCGCTCCGGCTCCTATGTAATACACAGAGACATGACCAGGAGGCTCTGTGCGCTGCCCTGTCCGCAGGTGCTGCCCCTACGGCTCCCATTGGCAGCAGTTCACAGCCAATGGGAGCTTCAGGGGTGGTACCTGTGGACGAGACAGTGTGCAGAGACACCTGGCTGACCCTTGAAACTGGAGCGGGGACGTGCTTCCGGGAACTACTTGCGGGAAATGCCACCTGGAGCCTGCACCCCTGACCCCCCCATGCGTCCCAATCTCCTGTCACATCCCTGATCCCCCTCCTGCCCTCCAAACCCCTTGATCCCAGCCCAAAGCCCCCTTCTGCACCCCAAATCCCTCTTCCCCAGCCCCACCCCAGAGCCTGCACCCCCAACTGGAGCCCTCACTCCTCCTGTACCCCAACAGCCTGCCCCATCCCTGATCCCCTCCTGCTCTCCGAACCCCTTTGGTCCCAGCCTGGAGCCCCCTCGTGTACCCCAAATCCCTCATCTCCAGCCCCACCCCAGATCCCTCAACCCCCGCACCCTACCCTGGAGCCTCCTCCCACCTTGAACTCCTCATTTCTGGCCCCACCCCAGAGCCCGTACCCCCAGCCGGTGCCTTCACCTTCCTGAACCCCAACCCCCAATTTCATGAGCATTCATGGTCTGCCATACAATTTCCATACCCCAATGTGGCTCTCAGGCCAAAAAGTTTGCCCACTGTGGAAATGTTTTTTGTGGGTTTGTGCGTAGACAGTGAAACTTACATTTACCGACAATTACTGATAAAAACCTATTGCTGCCAAGCCTAATTGTACTGTGCAGAGTAAACTGATGGTGTTCAGTAAGTAGGTAATTATGATAATAATAAATATGCATAGTTTGGCTAAATGAAAGGTCCAGGGGGAAAAGGATAAGGTCCACAAACATCAGAAAGGTACAAACCCCAAGAAAGAGGAGGGATTTTTTATGGTGCTCCACAGAGATATAACTAGAAGCCGTGGTAAGAAAGTGATGAAAGGAAATTTAAGGTGATTATTGAGAAGAACTTCCTACCAGTGCAATCTATTAGACTGCAGAATAGTCTCTTAAGGAAATGTTGGAAACCCCACTGCTTGAATTATTTGAAACTGGATTGGATAAAGCCTGGAACAATATAGTGCAGGACTCAGACTGACTGGGGAGTGGACTAAATGTGACTTAACAGGCCTTTCCCACCTCTAATTGCTACAAATCTGTGAACTTTGCCTTCCCTCAAAAATCTTTCTCCTCTTTGCAAGAGTGTGGAAATAAGGCATGAGGATTCAAAGCTTCCTTCCAGGAAGCAAAGTCCATGAACTAGATGCAGAGAACCACCCTAATCATTATCAAGAAATAGTGTGTCAGAAACAGGGTTGGGAGGGCCAGGAGGCTGCTGTTTCTTTTTCCTCCTTTACCTTTTTCAGTGATGTGTTTTCTAGGATATGATCAGAATCCTAGTATCTGTAATGTAGGCAAATATTTGCAGCCCTG
The DNA here is from genome assembly GCF_009764565.3 of Dermochelys coriacea. Taxonomy (NCBI): domain Eukaryota; kingdom Metazoa; phylum Chordata; order Testudines; family Dermochelyidae; genus Dermochelys; species Dermochelys coriacea. The sequence continues at coordinate 89,691,978 of NC_050073.1, read as the reverse complement.
AACATTTCCACCAAACACAATAGATCCCCTTTCGTGCTGCTTGTTTATACACTGATGCCTCCCCGCCATTGTACTCCACTCTTACCCAGCAAAAAGGGGATGGGAGTGAAGAAGGACAATACCTACCACAGAGGAGAATGTGAAGAAGGGGAGTTCTGAAGCTTGATCCACTGATGTTTGGAAAGGATTCTGAAATCTACTACAGAAGTTCTATGTATTCTCAATATTACAATAAAATAGAAGAGGCTTAAAATGCCACCCAATTTGCAGGAGATACCCTATTATGTAGGGTCAATGTCACTGAGTAACACTGAGTTCCCAGGGCAGGGAAAAACCCTCCTTCCGTGCAGGACAGATTGGATTTTAAGAGTCTGGAACTAAAACACTTTATAATTTAATATGCTGTAAAATATCAGCTAGTTAATTCCCACACACACCATATATGGTAAACCAGGATTTTTATCTCCATTTTACAAATAGGATAACTGAGGCACAAAATGGTAAAATAACTGGCCCAAAGCGGGACACAGAGTCATTTGCAAAGCTGACACAAACTCGGAAGTTCCAGTCCTGTTATTAGCCCCCTCATTTCTGGTAGAACCCCTTCCTGCAATCCTCCTACTTTTGGCCTAAATCATATGGTTTCCTTTGCATGACTTTGTATTCTCTGCTGCCTTTCTATGAAGAGAGGGAATGCTGATGTGTCTGATCTGCTTCAATCACTGCAAGTCAGATGTGTCAACCTGGGATTACAGCTGGCACTGTTCTGGCTGCAGGCAGTAAGATCTGGAAAGCACAAAGTTATTGCTCAAGCTGCCAATCCTTCGGTCCAGCTGTTTGTTTTGTGTGTGTGCACATGCACAAGTCCTGGAGTGGTTTTGTCTGTTTTGATAGTGTTTGCCCATGCCTCACTGTGTCTATATGGAACTGTGATTGTGTGTGCACATACCATGTAGTCATGTTTATGTATCTTGTATGTGAGAGAGAGCAAATACATTGTGATAATTCCATTTGACCAGAAAACTAAAAAAGAAGTAACCTGACAGAGAAATGGAGCAATATTAATATCTAGCAGTTCAATGAGCTGTGCTGTCTAGCAGAATTCTCTTCTGTTACAATAATCAATTTAGCCTGTTTCTCCATCTTTCTCCAGCACCACATTATGATCATAGTTACGGAGCTGCAAAAGACGAGATGATTGAACCAATAACCTTTCATTTCACACAAGCTGAGTAGAAATCTATCCATCAGAACTGTTCTGATGATATCATACGTGCTTGGATAACTGGGAGCTCATATAATCACGGACCAATGGACAGAGAGACATGATATTTCATTATACACGAGTTTAGGATAGTTGGGGTTGTACTATGCAGTACATAAGCAGCAATAAACTTTCCCTCTAGAATTCTTTGGGAGAGCAACTAATTAGCTGGCTTCTAACTACTGTGCCTGGAGAATAATATGGTGATATTTTTTAGGAAAACACACTGGAAAGATAGAAGGAAACAAAAATGACAGCTCTGGTCCCCCAGTGCAGTGAAGCTGCTTCATGCCACAGCATCACTGGATTATAGCCCTAAAGGCAGCATATCTGAGCATGAGAGGAATGCCCCAGTGCAGGGGAATCCTCCAGTAGTGTAGAGCCTGTATCATGGCTCTTATGTAATGCCCTACCTGTTGTTGGCAAGAGGGGGAGGGGAGACCATAGCCAACTGAAGCTAGGATTTCACATAACTTTAAAGGTGTTTAACTGTGACTATGCTGGGTGATGTGTGTTTCAAATTACATTAGCTAATTCAAACTAAAAATCACTTTTTTCTCCTAGATTCGGTAGACTCACAGCAATAGGGCACACTGACATCTCAAGTGGATGGAGCTCATTCTGTGCACAAAGCTCAGAAGAGTACCTCTACTTTTTTTTGCACCTAATTCAAGAGCTCTCCATTGGATCCTGGTGGGGAATCAGGCCAGCGTATCTGCTGCTGAAAATGCTATCCTGTATGTGCAATTATACATATACTTTCTCACTTACTCTCTGCCTTCATTTTCAACTCTTCTGCTGCTGGTAAGTAATGCTGAGCTCCCTTTCCAACCTGCTTGGCTTAAGTTCCCTCTTGCTTAATGCAAAGCTGACAGAAACACAAACTGACAGAAACACAAGCACTTGATTTACCGCCACCCTCCTATGTTGACTGGAAGTATTTGGGGAAGGTAAGCGCACACACCTCACCACAGGATGCAATCAGATACTGGATTAGCTTTGGGAGATGAAACCCAGACAGGTAGAAAGCTGTCTGTAAAATTAGCATAATCATTTTTCTTTTTAACTCTTTTTGCCTCCTTCATCTCATCATGTACAAAAGTAAGACAGCCACTTTACTGCTTCCATACAACCATCTGAGAGAAAGAGCACAATGCAAGTTAATCATTGCTCCGCATGTCTGTGGAAGAACAAAGCATCAAGTGTACAAGTGAAATGGTGAAAATTTCCAAGTAAAATTTAGTGACAACTTTTTCACAGCTCCAGACTCTATGTCCAGAACAGTGTGTGTGTGTGCATGAGTCCTGGAGTGTTTTTGTCTCTTTTGGCAGTGTTTGTCCACATCTATGTAGGTCTCACTGTATCTATACGGCAGCATGTATGTGCGCACATACCTTGTAGTTATGCTTATGTATCTTCCAGCCTTATAAAAACAACATAAATTTTCTGGCCCCGCAGTGACAAGCTACAATCAACTCTTGATTTCATCAACTTGTCATGCTTTAATCATCCCTCTTGGCAGATCTTTCAACATATGTTACATCGCTGTCTTCAAACTATGCATCTCCAGTGCTATTTTATTAACCCTGGCTTTTTATATGTTTTAGACTCATTACAAGATACAATAAATTTGTCAAAGGGATTTTACTTGCTGCCTCTGCTCCATGCAGATAGGAACTCATTTGAGTCCCACAAAATGAGTGCAATACGAAAAATTAAATGCTACAACCAAGTGTATGAAAACAACATCAGGGATCAAATGCAACTAACAAAGCTAATCAAAATTCAGTTCAGGTCACCTCTTTATCCTTAACTTGCCACCCACTAACAGGGGCATTTAGTAAAGAAAATATTAAGACCATAATGGGGTTTGGCCAGTACCCTCAAGATAACTCTCCAACTCTTGCAAACACAACAAAACAAAAGAAAGAAAAAAAAAAGTGCCACAGGCTCTCTTAATGACCAAGTGGTCAAGACCTCAGTTTTATGTCTAATTAAATGGATGGTATTCTCTAATAGCACATACTATGCAGCAGTATTGGGTGCAGATGAAAGAGCATCTCTTAGTGAATCATACACACCATTTAGTAGAGTTCCTGAGTTTCCCTTGGGGGTCTCCCATCCAAGTACTGGCTAACCCAAGACTACTGGAATTATGAGAGCTAGCGAAATCACAACCTATCAGCTTGTGCCTGCAACATGAAGGCACACGTTAGATGAGGCAGTTTGCCTCTAATGATCCATGGTTAACTGTTGGACCATCCACATCTATTTTCTCCTTCCCTGGTGGTGAGGATTTCCAAAATGCTTTATAATCATGAAGTCCCACAAATTCCCTATTTGACAGATAGGGAAACTGAAGCACCTAAAGGTGAGCTAACTTGCTCAAGGTCACACAGTGAGTAAGTGGCACAGCAGGGAGCAGAATACAGGAGTATTCCTGACTCAATCCCCTGCTCTGACTTTTGGGGCCATACTGCCTTACCATATTTAACATAGGGTATTTATAACAAAGAAGCTGGTTGTCATCTTTCAAGATCTCCTGTTGGGGAGATGGGCTGGGGACTAAAATCCAAAACCAGCAACTATGCCTAGGAGCTGTTGCACATACCTCCCTGCCACCCTCAGTCCCAAAGGTATCCTGGCTAAATCTTTTCTTTAGTAACTAAAACAGCTTCTGCATTATCTGATGAAATTCCTCGTCATAACAACAAGTTCTTCTATGTTTCGTGTAATTCCTTTACAAATAACCTTGAGTCGTACACATGTCCTCTTACTATCTCAGGAGAGAATCTCACTTCCCCACCCCCTTTCTTCCCCCTACTTCCAAACAAAAATGTGCTTGCTGTCTTCTGGGTGGTTATGTTTAATCTCAGGATTAGACAGAAGCCCATGGTTTGCCTTGAATAGTGTATCAGCTTCCAAGAGACATTTACGGAAAGAGAAAGACTCTGGTTTTGATAGCAGTAATTGTATTTAGCTTGTAAGATACAAGGCTATTTATCTCATGGCTGGGAAATCACAGAGGGGAAAAGAAAATGTTGGTGGATAAAAACTAAATAAAACCAAGAAGAGAAGAAAGAAAATAACCCCCTCATGGCCCTCAAGTGGAGGGGCGGGGTGAGGAATAGACTTTTAGTTTAATCAAGTTCATGTCACTTGGGAAAGGAAAAAGAGATAAGGGTGGAAGGGCAAGGAGTGTGAGTGGAAAAGAAATTATCCATTTTAAAGCAAACAAGTGGCAATAGCAATTATAGAGGTGTATGGTCCAATTTTCAGAGGTGCTGAGTACTGATAACTTCCATTGAAAGCAATGGGAGTTGCAGATGCTGAGTACCTCTGAAAATCAGACCATTCGTTATTTATTTAATAGACTTATATCTATGACCATCACCAGGCCCCTGTGAGTGAGCTTCCCTGTGGTGCAGCACAGGGAAGCCCTACTCACTAAAACCCCTCCCCCAGCCATATACAATTTAGTCTCATTTACTAAAAGTCAGACAAAAACTTAGAGAGAGAAGGTGGGCGAGGTAATATCTTTTATTGGAGCAGCTTCTGCTGGTCTTCCTGAAGAAGAGCCCTATGTAAGCTTGAAAGCATGTCTCTCTCAAAAATAGAGATTATGGTCCAATAAAAGATAGACTCTTACACACCTTGTCTCTTTAATATCTTGGCACCAACATGGCTATACCACACTGTAGACAAAAGCTTGACACTCCTATTCCTGCACCCCAAAGGCCTCAATCTCACTGCACCCAGGCCCTCATGGGCCTACTCCAGCAAACAGGTTGTAGAAGTATGTGATGGCCTTTGAGAATACCCTGCAGTTAGATGTAAATAGTTAAATCCCAGGAACCAACTGCAAGAATGGCCCAGAAAATCATAACTCCTATTGAGGCTCAGAAGAAAAGAGATGATCCTGTTCCATGGGTTGAGTTAAAATCTGGCAGAAAATGGTGTGTGAATGCACCCTTCATTTAAGATAGCTATTAAGGGGCTACGCCAAAAACGATGCCTAAGAGAGCCTGCCAGAAACTAGCATTATGTGGGCAATTAGTTCCACTGGGTATTCTGACCAGGGGCTGTGTATCTGAGAGCACACAAAAATCCAGGGAAAAAGCCAAACAGCCAAAAAGCCAACCAAAAGCCTGGACACACGGTGTGACCCTGGAAAAAGCGAGAGATAGAGAGCTTTTGGGCCTGGTGTTGGCTAAAGACACTTGAGGTTGTAAGCTAAGAATCTGCTTCTTTGTTCTTCACTACTCCTGCATTTGGAGAAGCAGGATTTTGTATGTTCTTTGTAAAGAAGCAAGATTGTAAATACCAGATCCAACATTTTCTACTTCTAACTGCAACATCCCCAGGGCCCTGAACTTGGACTAGCCTCTGGGGTCAAAAAGGGGCAACACAACAGTAGAAAGAAACAAAAGAAACATGGGCATAGTTTAAATTTCACGTGTGAGCAAGAGGGGAATGGAAAGAGGCAGAATCTCAGCCTGCCATCAACACCTGTACTTCATCCGGCCAACTCCAACTCAGAAATGTTGTGACACCAGAAGACAAAGATTGGCAGTGGGACACTGGCCCAGCAGAGCCACTATACCAGGAATCCCTCCTCTCCCCCAACCCCAACCCCCTGGAGCACTCTGGGGAGGAGTTTGGATTCCAATTTGCCCTACTTTGTGGTAAACTCTGTGTTTGTGTGTGTGTGCGCGTGTGTTGACAGGAGGGGCCCTGAGAGGACAAAAGTTATTTCTATTATCTGGAGCCAATGGCATTAAAAGTTAATGCCACTTAAGAGAATGAGTGGACTCCTGATAGGAGGCTGGTGGAGGTCACTCACAAAGGTGATAGGGAGGAGTAAGTGGAACAATTTTTTTCTCTCTACCTATCTGGAGAAACTAGCTCATGAAGATCTAGTTGTTCAATATTGAATTGATTCTCAGTTTTAAAATATGTCTATAAAGAGCCAGGGTAATGTTCTCCTATTAAGTGAGTGCCTCTTTAAATGAAAGTCTCTTCCTGTCTTTCATCTCACTTACCCCCACTATCCCTCTTTGAAACATGACTTCAATCAGACTTTATTTTCGTGTTATTGACATTTACTTTCTTTGCAGCTCCTTTCTGCCTAGTTTTTCTCTTCCTGCTGTACTGAAGGAAATACAGGCACTGCATGGATGAATGAACAGAGAGACGAGGCTTGTTTTAATGTACACTCCAGATCTGGCAAGACCCCAAAACTCTCTTTGCAAGCAAAGGTAGCGAGAGAGAAAGAAAACCTTCTGGCTAGGATTTAATGAAAACCCATGGCCTGAGGTATCTATCCCAGTTCTATGTCAAGATAGGTGATTTGTTTTTAACCCTTTTAAGAATTGCTAGCTTCTTCTGGGATTCATAATTTGTCTTTTTTCCTCCTATTGTAAAGTGCCTCAAATACGATGGGTTTTACAATAATCTGAAATAAAAGTATATCAGAGGCTTCTCTTACTTTCACTGGCTCTTGTATTTTACCCAATAGGGATACTGTTCTTGGTCCAGAATGACACTTACTAAACCACAAAAATAGCTGAATTTAGATTTAGAGAAAGCGCTCAGCAACTACAAAACCAGTCATCACTGACACACATCTATCACAGAGATGCTGCACCAAACATTGCTCACACCCCAGAGAACAGTAGGAGTGTAAGTCCCTTCTGGGAAACAGAGAGTAGTGTAAATTTGCCATTCAGAGGGATACCCAAAGCTGAAGAATAGGCACACTGGCCTATTAATGCATTAATCTTCATGACCCAGGCATCACACAGCTGACTAGAAATGCTCTGTCTGAAGACACGTAAATCTGATACAGCCCATCTCCCTGTTGTGGGCTTGGGGGAGATGACAAAGGAAAACAAATTCAAATATTGAATATTATGAATGAGCCAGTAGTTTTGGCTAAAGGGTGCCAGGACAGGTGGATGAAAGTGAGCAACTCCAGTGCATTCATGCTGATATTTGTTATTCCTCATTTCTCAGGAATATTGGCTCAAATCTGAATGCTACATCACTGTCCCGGGCCTTATTGTCCAGTAAATGAGACGCTAATAGGGTTGGAATGTCAAAGCCAGGCGCGAACACTAAGAGACTCTCTAATGATCAGGATTATTTCAGGTTCTCCAGGCTAAGACAACTTTAGGCTCAAATGAATTCCTTCCTTTCAAATTTACCTCTACCCCTTCTTCCTTCCCAAAATGAGCAATCCCCATGTTGCAGGTGATTTGGCTGTAATTGGATGCTATATAAAGATATTTTGTCAGTGCCTGAATTGTTGTTTTTTCTATTTTCTTGTCTTATTATATGAAGTTGCAAAGATAATAGCTTTGGAGTCTTTTGAACCCATTTGGCTATTTTCATTTAATTCTTTCTTGACTGATTAAAGAAGAGTAAATACTTGTCTCTTTGCTCATTTAGTAACCATTGGTCTTACACCATTCAAATAAATTATGAATCTCATGTATAATCCCACAAAAGGCAATGAAATTCAGAAAGGAAAACTGAAATAATATTTTAATTTATCCTCTTGTGGCAAAAGATGGCAACACATATGGCAACACGCAAGATGGCCAAGTTTGCAATCCTTTAGTTACAATCAGCAAGTTACGGATAGAAGTAGCTGTAATCATCAAAGATAAAATAGCACATACAGATCACAGCATCACAGAAATGTAGAGCTGGAAGGGACATCAAAAGACCATTGAGTCCATCCCTTTACACTGAGGCAGGATGAAATAAACATTGACCATCCCTGACAGGTGTTTACCCAATCTGTTCTTAAAAATTACCAATGATGGCAATTCCACAACCTCTGTTGGAAGCCTATTCCAGTACTTTGCTATCCCTATACTTAGAGGGTTTTTCCTAATATCTAACTTAAATCTCCTTTGCTGCAGATTAAGCCCATTATTTTTTGTCCTGCCTTCAGCGGACATCGAGAACAATTGATCACTGTCCTCTTTATAACAGTACTTAACATATTTGAAGACTGTTATCAGGTCCCCGCTTCAATCTTCTTTTCTCAAGATTAAACATCCCCAGTTTTAACTTTTCCTCATAGGTCAGGTGTTCTAAACCTTTTATCATTTTTGTTACTCTCATCTAGATTGTCTCTAAATTTATCCACATTTTCTTAAACTGTGGTGCCCAAAACCGGACACGGCACTCCAGCTGAGGTCTCACCAGTGCTGACTAGAGCAGGACTATTACCTTCCATGTCTTACATACGACACTATTGTTAATTCACCCCAGAATGACATAACCCTTTTTCACAACTGCATAACATTGTTGCATCATATTCTATTTCTCATCCACAACAGCCCCCAGATCCTTCTCAGCAGTATCACGGTCTAGCTAGTTAGTCCCCATTTTGTAGTTACACATTTGATTTTTCCTTCCTTAGTGTGGTACTTTGCACTTGTCTTTATGGAATTTATTTTTATTGATTGAAGACCAATTCTCCAATTTGTCAGGGTTATTTTGTATTCTAATCCTATCCGCCAAAGTCCTTGCAACCCCTCCCTGCTTGGTGTCACCCACAAATTTTATAACCATACACTCCCTTCTGTTTGCCAAGTATTTAATGAAAATATTGAATAGTATTGGACTCAGGACTGATTCCTGCAGACCCAACTAGATATGCCCTCCCAGTTTGACAGTAAACCACTGATAACTACTCTTTGAGTATGGTCATTCAACCAGCTGTGCAATCACTTTATAGTAATTTCAACTACTACATTTCCATCATTTGCTTCTTAGAATGTCATGTGAGACTGTTTCAAAAGTATTACTAAAATCAAGATACATCATGTCTGCTGCTTCCCCCATCCTATAGGACAGTAGCCCTCTCAAAGAAGGAAATTAGGTTGGTTTGCAACAAGTTGTTCTTGACAATTCCATGTCGGTTATTACTTATCATTGTTACCCTCTAGGTGCTTACAAATTAATTGTTTAATTATTTGTTCTGGTATCTTTCCGGGCATCAACGTTAGGCTGACTGATCTATAATTCCCCAGATCCTCTTTGTTCTCCTTTTTAAAAAACAAGTACTATGTTTGGCTCTTCTCCAGTCCTCTGGGACCTCACCAGTCCTCCATGAGTTCTCAAAGATAGTTGCTAATGTTTCAGAGAATGCTTCAGCTACTTCCTTAAATACACTAAGTGACTTTCATCAGTTCTGCCGAGTTGAATACATCTAATGTATTTAAATATCCTTTAACCTGTTCTTGCCCTGTTTGGACTTGTGTTCCTTCCCCCTTGTTGTTAACGTTGTGTTAAGTATTTGATCACAACTAATCTTTTTAATGAAGACTGCAGCAAAACAGGCATTAAACACCTTAGCCTTCTTGAGGCTATCCGTTATTAACTGTCCATTCCCATAAAGTAGTGACACTTTCCTTCATTTTTCTGTTTTTACTAACATATTTATAGAATCTCTTCTTACTGCCTGTTATGTTCCTTGCTAGGTGTTATTCATTTTATGCTTTAGCCTTTCATATTTTAGCTTTACATGCTTGCACTATTATTTTGTATTCATTTTTAGAAATGTGTCCATAGTTTCCACTTTTTGTAGGATTCCTTTCTGATTTTTAGGTCATTAAGGAGCTCCTGATGGAGCCATCTTCCTATCTCTCTTTGCATCAGGATAGTTTGCTGTTGTGCCTTTAATATTGTCACTTTGAAAAACTGCCAGCTCTCCTGAACTACTTTTTCCCCTTAGATTTTCTTCCCCTGGGACTTTTCCTACAAATTTTCTTAGTTTGTTAAGTTCTGCTTTCTTGAAGTCCATTGTTCTTATTCTGCTGCTTTCACTCCTGCCTTTCACTTTCACCCCAATTATCTTGCACCTTCAGATTCACAATCAAGTCCTCCCTGCTGTGAATATAATGCTTTCCAGATATTAATGAGCATATGTAGGCTGTTTTATTCTGGGCAGTTGTATTCTATTCCTGCATATTACCCCACTCTGTTATGAATGGGAGTGAGGCAGCTGGGGGAGAATAGATTCCTTGGCTATTTTTGACATCATATTCCTTTTAGAGAGGGACCAAAATGCTCAGTCCAGGTATGGATCAATATATGAATTTTCTTCAAGGCGTGTGCTGTTGAGATTTTCAGGTTTTTGTCATATACAATTGTAGACACAGGACCAAGCTATGAAGCTTGGCTCCAAAGCCAAACCTCCTCAAAGTTATGGTTCAGGACTGTGTCTATATCCTTTAAAAGAAATTCTAATGCGTGCACAGTCTCAGTGTATAGTAATGGCCAGTGAAACATTTTTCGTTTTAAAAGACATTTTAGGGTTATTGTTACTCACTAAACTTCTGAAGCTGGTAAACGTCTAATGGGTCTTTTAAAAAAGATTTTATATCCTACAAATACCCAGAAGTTGGTATGTGTGTGAGGGAGAAGCGGGGGAGGGGGGAAGAGGGGGCCCTGGATGGAATAGAAATAAATCCCTCATCCTTGGGATGTGACTTTATACACCCAATATCAGCCCAGGCACATGGCTAATGTAGATTTTGTAAATCCATGAATTTCCTAATGGAATCACAGACTGATCTTTAAATAAGGCAGCAGCAGAGGATGCAGTTATGATATTTCCTAAGCAAGTTTTATTTTCCCTTTTCAAAAACTCAGCAAGTGAGAGAGCTGAGTATTTTGCTTCTTTGCCAGAGGAATTAGCTACAGTAACTAATATAAAAAGAAATTCTATTCACAGGGCTGTACAGGCTGTAACTGGCTGCCAACTGGACCAGAGGTAAACGACTGGGAAATAATTAATGGAGACTGTAGGAAGGAAGCACTGGATTTGGGCACTTCCTGGCCATCCCACTCTCCCTAGCCAGTGGATAACTGGGCTGAATCTGATGTAGCATAATGGCAAAGGTGCTGGGGAACAGGCCCTTTGAATATATAGCATTAAACAACTATAGCATTTGTGTCATGTGGAATACAAAGTAGAAAGCACTAGTGTTGCACCACAGGGAAGCTCACTCAGATACAGAGGCTCCCAGCATGCTTTCTCAGTGAAGAGAAGAAATGAAATCACGCCCTCAGAGTAATTTATTAGTGTCTGGGGGGAACAATTAGGTGCAGTGTATTTTGGGTATCTCTCACAAGTGCCATCATTTGAAGCTAAATGGCTTGTGGGCGACTCCCACATACTGGCAAATTGCCTAGCGTTTATCAGGAGAATCCTCCCTCTTTCCACCCCCAAGTGGGTTATGTGTAAACCTGGGCAAGAGTCACCAGAGGCTGCCTGGGTTTACTTAACACTGGCAGCTGCTGAATAGACCATGACGCCTGATGCCAAATAGTAAGTTGAAGACGGTGACTGTCTCTGCAATCTCTCTCTGTTTCTTTGCATTCTACAGACTATGTATGTCACTGAGCACCTCCTTGCATTGTCAGTGTCGCTAAGGCTGCATCCTTTTGATTTCAGGGTGACTTTGGCCTTCAACGATGGTGATACACAAACGGAGAAGGATCTGGCTTGTCTTCTCTGCATGCACATTACCCCAGTCTGTCATTGCTGCCCTTCTTTGCTAGGGCCTTGGGCTATGGTTTCAGATAGAATCAATTTGAAACTGAATGGTTCCACATGGTTTTTGACGTGAAGTAAACTAAAACACGATAGTTTCAGCTGAATAGTGTGTCAAGTTTTGTTTGTACAAACCCACAATTCAGAGCAAAATTTCAGGGAATGAAAGCTTATGGGAAGCAAAACGAAAGGTTCACGCAAACTCCTGTGAACCAAACCTGCCACATTCGTTGTCCCTTACATTCATATCTATGCAAGCTGCAATGAGGAGATAAGGTTGAGTGCCACGCCCCCTTCCCACCACACTGCTCCTCACTCTGCTCTCTTTCATTAGAAATCACCACAAGTAACAAATCTAAGTTGTTGTTCAATCAGTTTGTAACTCTTTGTAAGATCAGGATATGCCCAGTGGGCTTTTACTGTGCATGATCTATGTGCATATTGCCATGCAGCCTTTGTGCACCACACCTCTCCATACACAGTAGATGTTGGATGCAATACCTTATTTTCCAGCACAGTGAACACAGAACCCCTTTACATTGGATCAGGCTCAACCCAACTCTCTATTTCTGGGGATGTATAAATCTTTGTATACCACCCCAGCGTTTTATAATTTAGTTGTTGTAACCCTTATTTTAAGGTGTGGATGGATGAGAAGGGAACGACAGAGAGAAAGATTTCTTGGTCAAACATATACCTGAAGGGTAGTGTTCATTCACTGGCCAGCTGTCCACCTGAAGAGTGGCATTTCCACCATTCCTAGTAAAGCGCACCACATGATATTTGCCATCATTCACTGGGGTGCTCTCCTCTTTGATAGAAATATCCACTGTGCCAATATTGAAGACCACACCAATCTTGCCTTGCTCCTATAATGAAAAAAGCAAGAAACAACAACCGATAAGTTACCATCTGGTATGAGAATTCTCTAGGTCTGTATATATCTAAATAGTTAGACAATAGATGACAGTGGATGGCACTCAAAAACATGTAGCATAGTTCCTGGGTTTTGCAGAACCAATAAAACTTGTGGTTATGCAATGCATATGTCTTTCTGTGCAGCGCTATACATCAGCTCTTAATGCTATTCACCTGAGAATCACGACTAATTTCCTCCCTCAGAACTTCTCCATGGACAATTGAGAGCCACGGACGAAAAACCAAGGAAACGTCTAGAATGTTATTTGGGAAACATCCCCGTTAATTAGATATCATTTGCTCAGCCACCACTAAATTGCAGCCACTATTGGGCTAGAACGTAGCAATTGTTTGACACATACAAAAAGTACATAGTAGGTTTATTCCAGGAGGGAGTTTAGCGTAATTCCCCCAATTAAAAATCAGAAGGGGGAATTTTAGGGAGCAAAACTGTAATTATCTAAATTGGAGTTTGGCCATTACAGTCAGGCTAACACACAACTAAAAAGTGCAATGGGATTTTTAATTACTCCAAGTGGTTAGAGCCTTGATTTTACTTCTCATCCTCAAGACACCACCTCCAATAGAACACCATCTTCTAGTACCACTCCTTGGCATTGCTCAGCACACACCAAGGGAAGAGCAAAGCCTACTGTATCAGCAACACAATTTCCTGTAGCACGCTGTGCGATGGTGGTGGTGGGTAGGCTTTTTTTTTTTATATGATTCCCATCCAGGCAATGCCCTGATTCAATCATTCCTTAGCTTATGAACTATGAAGAGATCACAACCCAAAATGTATTGTAGGTTAAGGCTGTACATTTATTTATATCTGTTCTAGATACTTCCAGACTGCCTGTCACTGCAGGACAGAAGTGAGCAAACTACGGCCTGCGGGACCATCCTGCCCGGCCTTTGAGCTCCTGGCCAGGCAGGCTAGCCTCCAGCCCTCCCCTGCTGTTCCCCCTCCCCTGCAGCCTCCGCTCGCTGTGCCACCAGTGCTCTGGGTGGCGGGGCTGCAAGCTGCTGCTGTTCTGAAGTGGCATGGTAAGGGGGCAGGGAGGTTGGATAAGGAGCAGGGACTCCCAGGGGGCAGTCAAGGGACAGAGAGCTGAGGGCGGTTGGATGGGGCAGAGGGCGGTCAGGGGATGGGGAAGAGCAGGGGGGTTGGATAGGCATGGGAGTCCCGGGGGGCCTGTCAGGGGGCGGGGGTGTGGATAGGGTTTGGGGCAGTCGGGGGACAGGGAGCAGGTGGGGTTGGATAGGGGGTGGCGTACCAGGGGGGCAGTTGGGGGGGATTCCAGCGAGGGGGCAGACAGAGAACAAGGAGCAGGGGGGGTTGGATGGGTCGGGAGTTCTGAGGAGGCAGTCAGGGGGCGGGAAGTGGGAGGGGGTGGATAGGGGGTGAGGGCCAGGCTGTTTGGGGAGGCAGAGCATTCCCTATGTGGCCCTCAGACCAAAAAGTTTACCCACCCCTGCTGTAGGATGTAAATGCTAATCACAGTAGATTGGATTATACATTTAATGCTTAACTGAGGGAGGCGGCACATGCAGTTTTTGTAGTTTACAGCTGCTATGCTTCAACATTTCCCTTCACCATATGTTCTACCGGGGGACGGGATGATACTGTGGGTCATAAATATAATATGGAGACTTGTACAGGTTCAAATCTGGCCCAGCTTGGCAGTGACCCAAGATCTGGGGAGGGAGAGGATTGCAATTGGATTGATAGCCCTGAAAGCTGAATCCTTCTTTGTCCAGAGAGCAGACCTAGAACAGTCAGTGAGTAGTGTCAATCCCCACCTCTTAATGTGTCTTAGCCCTGCTTGGGGAGAGGGGAAATTCACTCTCCACAGGCCATTCCAATCTTGGTCTCTCTGCTGAAACAGCCAACAGGAAGACCACTGGGGGAGGGACAGCTCAGTGGTTTAAGCATTAGCCTGCTAAACCTAGGGTTGAGAGTTCAATCCTTGAGGGGGCCATTTAGGAATCTGGGGCAAAAATTGGGGATTGGTCCTGCTTTGAGCAGGGGGTTGGACTAGATGACCTCCTGAGGTCCCTTCCAACCTTGATATTCTATGATTCTATGATCTGTCCTATGGCAAATTCAGCCCAATTGTGAGGTACCCGCATCACAAAGTGGTCTTCCTGTTGGCTGTTTCAGCAGAGAGACCAAGGTTGGAATGGCCTGTGGAGAGTGAATTTCCCCTCTCCCCAAGCAGGGCTAAGACACATTAAGAGGTGGGGATTGACACTACTCACCGACTGTTCTAGGTCTGCTCTCTGGACAAAGAAGGATTCAGCTTTCAGGGCTATCAATCCAATTACCATCACCACATTCATTTACGAAATTTTCAGCAGTTGCAGAACCCCTTCCCCCGATTCTCCACACTTGGTATTTCTGAGCCTGGTCTCAGATTCCTCCCATGCCCTAAGTTCCCCCACGCTTAAACACTTCTCACAGACACTCCCCCCAAATCTCCCCACACCTCCTACAGACCCTCTCCTGCATACCCTGTACCAGCCCCCTGACACCTAGAGCTGGCCGAGAATTTTTCAACAAAGAACTTTTTTGCTAAAAATACCAATTTGTCAAAAATGAAACATATTGGTTCCGACAAAATGTTCTTAGGTATTGGATAGGATTCAGAGCAATACCCCAGACTAGCCAATAGCTCTGCAGTTAGGGCGCTCACCAGGGATGAGGGAGAACAGTGTTCAAGTGCCTGCTCTGAATCGGGCAGAACAGGGGCCTTAAGTCTAGGTCTCCCACATCCCAAGTGAGTGCCTTAATCACTGGAATATTGGCTATTTTAGGGAGGGAGAGGGTCTTGTTCTCATGTTTTGCAAAATATTTCACATAGGAACAAAACCAAATGTTGAACCTCAAAATATTTCAGGAAATGGGATTCTTGTTTTCTAACTAGCCCTGCCCACAGCCCCATTCTCCTTGGTCTTATAGGTCTGACACATTCCTCCTGTTTTCTTCCACTCCTAATATTTTTTGTTTTACAACAGTGGGCTGCCAGTTATATAAAAATCCTGAACAATTTCCTTGAAATGCAAGCTGGCCATTAAGGAAACTGGACTGAGATTTGAGTATTAAAATTTAGCATTGTGACTGATAAAATGTCCTGTTATTATCACTTTCTCCCCAAAATGGCAAGCTCTCCTACATATATACCTACTGATCTCAACAGAATGATCTCACAAGCATGCAGACTGGATGCTTATAGATTTACCTCCTGGAAGGATCTCTCCTATCTGCTTTCCCCAAAACTGGATGGATGGGTTGCCACTTCTTCACATACACATACCAATCTCATGTGATGATAAACAGCACAGGATAGTGTGATATGGCAATGGAGATGCCCATGGAGGATAACTTTAAGGAAAGCTGGACCTTGAGAATGAATGAAGTAGCTGAGTTTAAAGACTTCCTCCCCTTGTTCCCCAGTTAAAGCTGGAAACTTTCATTCCATTGAGGAAGACAGAATTATTTCATCTCCAGTCCATTTCAATTCTCGTTGGTGATCACAACAGCCATTTTCTTGATGAATAAGATTATCTGTTTGCTAGTGAATGATTGACCAATGGATAAGAATCAATATGATGCTGCCAAATCATTTATTTGCCTCTTTCTCTGGTAATTAGCATCCACTTGGAAATAGAGTGGTTACTTGCTCTGAGATAATGAAGTTCAAAGAGCAAGTATTGACCAGATAATCAAACCCGTGGTGACTGGCCCCATCTGACTGATTTTGCAGGGTACTGCCTATAGAATTCTTATCCTTTTGTGTGCAGGGGAGGAGGGGTCTTAGAGTAACATCTTGTATTTCTTCTCTGTTGGACTCAAAGAATCAACCTTATCTCGTCTAGAAAGGCTGGTGATAGCTCTCCACACAATCTACATTGGAAGAGGGGGTTGCTTTAAAATGAACTGAGTTCTCTCTCCCAACCTCCAGAAGAAGTACGTCCTTCTCACAGTATCTTGATGCTTTTGTTTCTAGCCCATATTGGCACCCAGGAGGTCAGAACTATATAATAATGGACCAATTCAGGAGGCCCTTCCTCAGGCCTATTCAGTCTGTACTCAAAAATCCCAGTGACTCTTCAACAAGAGTTTTGTTTGAGGGAGCTTTGCCTAGACATTGAGGGCCAGATTTTCTCACCCTTACTCACGCAGAGTAGTGCCTTACTGCTCACATAGTTCCACTCATATTTACAGGACTAGTCACAGAGTAAGGTACTATCCACAAGAGCAAGGGTAGCAAACCCAGCTTTAATACAGACCTCAAGATCTGGCCAGTTAATAACACTTACATGTACATTTCTCTTTTTTATCCAATTAATTTAAATCACTTAGCAAAAAAGTGAGCGACCATTAGTTTTCCCATATTACAGATGGAAAAAAACAGAGGCCCTGACAGATTAAGTGACGTATTCAGGCTACATCTACACTACAAACCACTGGCGGCAACATGTAGTGTATGAGTAGTTACATGCCGCAGTAGAAAGCAGGCTGCATCCACACTACGGTGTGTAGCTATATGTGTCAGTATAGCTGAGGGAGTGAAAGGCTCTGGCAGAGGTGAGAAGCAGGGAAAAGCTCCAGCAGTAGAGAGGTAACGGGACACTGCACTGCTAACAAATAACAGGGTAGATGGGAAGGCATAGTTTGGGGGGAGTAGAGAGCCACGTAGGATATGTACTCGGATACATATCCGCACTCTTCATGCAAGTCTTTACTCAGCTAATCCATCCCTCACGGTCTACACTGCTATTTATACCTATGCTAGGGGGGTTATGCATATATGTACACTACACGCCACCAATGAAAGTGTGCAGTGTAAACCTATCCTTAGAGTGTCAAAGCTAGGACTGGAACAGTTCATTCCCATTACCAAACACATTCTTCTGGACTACCATGCCTCATTATGAGGCACGAGAGACTGAGCAATTTACCCAAGGTCAGTCTGTGGCAGAGCTGGAAAGAGATCTGAGCTCTCCAGAGTCTCGGTCCAACTATTTTATAAAACTGTCCATCCCCTGGGCTTTGAAAGACAGGCTCTACCACTAAAATGAACACCCACTTCATGATCTTAATCCAGTTAGGTTCAGTCTCCTTCACTTTTCCCATACATTTAGTTATTAGATTTTTTTCCCCCCCTACAAATTGCCAAACGCTGAGATTAAACAGGCCAGCAGTGCTGTGACTGCCAAGGAATGATTTATCTCAGTGCCAATATTTCTAACATTTGTTTTGTCTTGAACAAAAAAACCCCACAAAACAAAAGGAAGGCTGAATATGCAGCAGCATTGAGCACACACAAAGCACATTCTCAGAAGGCCTATGAGCATTTAATAGGTAGCCTACATCTTTCTTCTCTCTACATCAATGTTTACCTGGGTGTCCCAGGCAGGTGAGAATCCATCTATTGATTGACCTGTGTCATTTTCTTTGAAAACTTTGAGTGAATGTAAAGAGCTGGCAAAACCACAAGGAAAACTTTGAAACACTTTTATTTGAAAATAATGTGGTGAATACAGTATCCAATCTGTATTTCTCTGGCTTTCCTTCTTTGTTTCTAATGCTGCTGTATCAGAGAATATTCTTAAAGTAGTTCTTCAAGAATTCATCTCTTCCTATTGCACTGTCCCCTAAAATTGTCACCTGAGCAAGTTGTGTTACCCTTTCTTCAGAATCATAGCCCTCCTGAACACCAACTTCAGTCGTGAAGCCTATAAGAAATCAGGCACACAATTATGGCTGAGCAAAGGGCAGTTGTGGATAAATTATACATATAAAAGTACATAGTACTAGCGATAAACATACCAGTCATACCCTTTACCATACTGCTTGTTGGCTGTATCCCCTTCCCCAAAGCCTTTATTTTTTTTGGCTTTCAGAGTAAGTTCTTTGGGGAAACAATTTCCTATATGTATTTACAGTGTCCAAAAGATTTTGAACAACCACTATAATAACTGTGCAGTGGTTAGAGCATAAGACTGGAGTTAGGATACTTGGATATTACTCCCTGCTCTGACTCACTGTATGACTTTGGGCAACTCATTTAAATTCTCTGTGCCTCAATTTTTTCCTTTTTTAATTTTTCAAATGATATATTCAGCCACCGTTATGAGCTCTGGGGATGAAAAACACTATATAAATGCTAGGTACTATTCTAATATTTGTGATGACATAACAGTCTGAAAAGAAACTGCATTACAAAAAGTGAATGAGAACGAAGCAGGAGGAGATGATTTCTTAACGAATTAAGGGCAATATTCTTTCCTCAATGATAGTGAATGGAGGAGAATGAAGCCTGGAAGAACTAATGCGGGCACAGAAAGAAACAGTGCTGCTTGTGAGTAGGACAGTGGAATGGGACTGGTGAGCAGAGCAAAATGAGCACTGTGGGAACCCATATTCTACTGATTTGCAAGCCCACAACCCTGTGCCTCCTGCAAAAAACCCCTCCTCACTGAGGGGATCTGCCATGCAAGGGGCATCGGAGGCCCTTCCACTTTGCAAGCCTAAATACCCTGCCTCCCCTTCAGTCCTGCAAGCTCTTTCTCTCTGAGGAGAGTATATGAAGGAGCATTTTCTGGGGCTGGCTCTACCATTCCCATGGATTTTTCCCCACAGGAGAATTAGATCCTCTTTTTATGTGAATGTTATGTGTAGCATATGTCACTACATAACTGTCAGGATTTTGTTTTGTCTGTACTATACCTTTATTATCTGAAAGGGGACATGGTGCGGGGGGCGAGAAGCCAATTTATAAAGCAAAGCAGTTGGAGCACATTAGAGGACACACACACGCACTGTGCTCTCTCATGGAGCTATCTTGATTTCTTATTTTCCTTAATCTAAAACTAAAATTATTCAGACTGAAAGTAAATGGCTCATCCTTGTGTAGGGAAAGCACTTGGTCTTGAGTCATGAGAGCGCACCCACCAGGCCTCCAGACAATGGAACAAATTCTACTCCCAGCTATACCAGTGTAACTCCACAATATTGAATTCGGTGAAATTACTCTGGATCTACACTGGTGCAATTGACAGCAGAACTTATCCCAGTACCTTTTTTCCTGAAATCAAAGACCTGAGGAACAGTTATTTAAAAAATAAGCCAAGATCCAACAAGCATTCCAGGATTACTGTGTTTCCCTGCTCTCACAGGTTTGACAATACCTGCAACAGTATAGATTCTCTCCTCCCTCCTCTTTGTCAGGTTCCAGCATGACTAGACATCAACTGAAACCCAGCAGACAATACTGCTAATTACCTCTGTCTGAAGATCTCTGCTGATTATGCTGCTCTCCTTCGGTAATATAACAAGCTTCTTGTATGAGGACTCCCTTAACTCACACCTGCACACACACATTAACTCCCCCACCCTCTAAGGTCACAAAAGTCACTTCATTTCTCTTATAATGAGAGGCATTGCTGTTCCTCAGAATAGCTCCTTTCTTCTTTCTCCTCACTTCTGAAATCTATTTTAAACAAGGTCTGAAGTACTTTTATTTCTCCTCTTTGGGATTTTTTTCCACTTCATTTTTGTAAGGTTTGTTTTCTTTTTGTGACTGGCTGTTGAATTTTAGTCCAGCTGGCATATAGCTTTCTTTCTATGGTTTGGGGGGGGACTTTGCACCATGATGCTAAATGCAGTAAAGCATCTGCTGGAACTGATGTTACAGACATTCCACGACAGGCCCACACACTAATTACTACAATGTCAAATAGTTTTATGGGAACCTTTATCACTCTAAGATGCAACTCAGAGTTTTTCCTATTGACTGGGAAAGCAGAATTCAGTTCTATGCTTAGTACGTCTTTCTGAGCAGTAACTTTAACTGGATACATTTCTGGACAGGTCTTTATTTCCTAGGTATTTTTTTCAGTGGATTTGGGGAGTCTACATTCAGTACAGAGCATATGATTTCTGCTGATGCTACACTCCAGCCACTTTTGATGCCATTCTCATTATCACCTGGAGATAGGTCTGAAAACACCACACAGGGTATGAAAAACTACACACTTTGGGTGACAGGTGTATTTATGATGAATCCCAGTTATGACTAAAGTCTTCACTGGCTGAAAGGTGGTAGGAAGATCATTTTCACCTATAAGCTTTGTGCATAAAATCATTAACAAAAACACAGAATGGTATCAAAGGAATTGCAGAACCTGGAATTTATCTAAAGTAAAATAACTTTAATTAGGGATTTCCAAGACCCCCTGGTGTTCTACAAAGAGATCTAAACAATTTTTAGGTGAGAGGTAGAGTGTACATATGGGCTATCAGATACTAGTTTTGATTGGTCAATTTTTATGAGCTATAATAAGTAGGAATTACAACCCCTTTTAGAAATTGCTTTTAAAGGGAGCACTTTTCACAGATTTAGAGGTTATACAACCAAAAGGGGCCATTGCAACAAAGGCCACATGACTTCGCTCAATTAATTCTTGTTTGAAATAGAGCATATCTTTAACATCCTATCTTGATGTAGAAATGCCAGTGATGGAGAATCCACATCAAAATTTTGTAAATTATTCCAATGGTTACTTATCCTCACTATTCAAAATTTGCACCCAATTTCTTATCTGATTTTGTCTAGCTTCAACTTCCAGCCACTGGATCTTGTAATATCACTTTCTGCAATATTGAGGATCCCTCTATTAAATACATTTCTATTCCCCATATAGATACTTATAGCATGTGATCAAGTCACCCTATAAACCTTCTCTTTGTCAAACTAGACAGATTAATTTGAGTCTGTAACTATAAGGCAAGTTTTCCAACTCTTTAATCATTCCTGTGCCTCTTTTCTGAACCCACTCCAATTTATCAACATCCTTCTTGAATGATGGACACCAGAACTGGACACAGTACTTCAGCAGCAGTCACATCAGTCCCAAATACAAAAAATATTCCCTCTTGATTCCTCCAAGGATTGCATTAACCCTTTTGGCCACAGGGTTGCACTGGAAGCTCATGTTCAGCTGATTACTCACCATGACCCTCATGTCCTTTTCAGACTCACTGCTCCCAGGATGGAGTCTCTCATTCAGTAAAAAGAAAAGGAGTACTTGTGGCACCTCAGAGACTAACAAATTTATTTGAGCATAAGCTTTCGTGAGATACAGCTCACTTCATCGGATGCAGCTGTAGCTCACGAAAGCTTATGCTCAAATAAATTTGTTAGTCTCTAAGGTGCCACAAGTGCTCCTTTTCTTTTTGCGAATACAGACTAACATGTCTGCTACTCTGAAACCTCTCATTCAGTAAGTATGGCTTGCATTCTTTGTTCCTAGCTGCGTAATTTTACATTTGGCTCTATTGAAACACATATGGTTTGTTTGAGCTCAGTTTACCAACTGATCCAGATTGCTCAGTGTCAGTGCCCTGTCCTCTTCATTATTTATCACTTGGCAGTTTTCTTATACACAGAGTAAAGAATACTAACTAAAATCACCATTGAAGCCAATAACACCACATACTTGAACGCAGGAATTTACCATCTCACAACAAGGTCTTTTTCCTGATCCTTAAAAATGTTCTGACCAAATATCATCTCAATATGAAGTCATTAGGAAAGGGATAGATAATAAGACAGAAAATATCATAATGTCACTATATGAATCTATGGTACGCCCAAGCCTTGAATACCATGTGCTGTTCTGGACACCCCATCTAAAAAAAAAGATACATTAGAAATGGAAAAGGTACACAAAAGGGCAACAAAAATGATTAAGGGTATGGAACAGCTTCCATATGAAGAGAGGAAAAAAACGGGGACTGCTCAGCTTGGAAAAGGAAGACTAAAGGGGGAATATGATCAAGGTCTATAAAATCATGAAAGAAGTGTAGAAAGTGAATAAGGAAGTGCTATTTACCCCTTCACAAAACACAAGAAGCAGGGTTCACCCAATGAAATTAAGAGGCAGCAGGTTTAAAGTAAACAAGGAAGTACTTCTTCATACAATGGACAGTCAACCTGTGGAACTTGCTGTCAAAAGATGTTGTCAAGGCCAAAACTATAACTGGGTTCAAAAAAGAATTAGATAAGTTCCTGGAGGATAGGTCCATCAATGGCTATTAGCCAAGATGGTCAGGGACACAACTCCATACTTAGTCTAAGGTGCCACAAGTACTCCTTTTCTTTTTGCGAATACAGACTAACACGGCTGCTACTTCGAAACTCCCCATACTCGGTGTCCATATGTCTCTGATTGCCAGAAGCCGGGACTGGATGGCAGGAGATGGAACACTCGATAAATTGCCCTGTTCTGTTCACTTCCTCTGAAGCATCTTGACAGGTTTCAGAGTAGCAGCCGTGTTAGTCTGTATTCACAAAAAGAAAAGGAGTACTTGTGGCACCTTAGAGACTAACAAATTTATTTGAGCATAAGGTTTTGTGAGCTACAGCTGTAGCTCACGAAAGCTTATGCTCAAATAAATTTGTTAGTCTCTAAGGTGCCACAAGTACTCCTTTTCTTTCTGAAGCATCTGGCACTGACCACTGTCAGAAGACATGATAATGAACTAGAGGGTCCATTGGTCTGACCCAGTATGGCCGTTCTTATGCTCAATGTCCAGGAATGCACCTGGAACAACACATGAGAAGTGAATCTAAGGTTCTTATTGTTCCTACCTCCTGCCACTAGTGTTTCAATTTCCTCTCCTATATTACTCCTATTATTCTCTGTCTCTCTTTTTTTTGGCTTTCTGCCTAATAGTCCATTTTAGTCATCTCGGACAAATCTATCTTTGCAACACTGTGCTGTGACTAGAGAGACAAGCTAAAAAAAATTCTGTTAAAAGTTTACCAGGTCCTGGGGTGGCTAATTGAGTACTGTATTGTGACTATGATTTTCCAGCAACTGAAAGAGTAGCAACGGACGCTACATTTTATTTGGTCAGATCCTCAGTGCCTTGTTAAGTCCTTAAGTCCACCAGTGCAGTCTATTGAACAAGATTCACAAATTAAGTCATTGGAATTAGAGCAGCAATGAATTTGGTGAAAGAAGTTTCCATACTTCTGATAATACAATTCTGTCAATGCAGCATCACACCTTGCCAGGGCTGGCCCACAACATTTTGGCATCTGAGGCGGGGAGCTCAAATGACACGCCGTATCCCCTTGCTTGGGCCAAAACTTTGAAAGGTCTCAATTTTGCCTTCTTCCTGTTCTTCTCTCATGGTACTGCTCTGCTACTTACCCCAATAAAGGAGAACTAACAACTTAAAATGCCTTGTTCAAAAATTTTAAGTAACACTTTGCTGTTCAGGCATTTGAAAGTTAATGTAACTTTTCTTATCTGCATAGTAAACACTGGTATTTTTATTTGTTTGAATGATCAAAGTGGTGCTTTCTGGGTTGCAAAGATTTGAACTGCTTCCTGAAGGTCTACAGTCTGGACCAGCTCATGCTCTATTGAGATGGTTGCAAGGCCGACAATCCTTTCCTGTGTCATTGTGGAGCGTAGATGAGTTTTTATTAACTTCAGCTTGGAGAAGCTGTGTTCTCCACTGGGAACTGTTACAGGAAGTGTTAGAAGTATGCGCAGAGCAACAAAAGCATTTGGAAAGAGGGTGGTCATCTTATTTGTGCACATATATTCCAGAACAGCCTTTGAAGTTGATCCTGCTGAAATGTATCTTGAAAGGGCTTTCAGTTCATCACCTAAATCACTCACATCAATACTGGGCATGTCATCATGTGTCAACACTGTCTCTAGTGCCCTCCATTGATACTTTAAGTCTTCTTCAGGTACTGTGAGGAGTTTCAGAATATCATACAACATCCCAAATATACTGCTGTGTTCCTTGAGCTGCATGAAACGTTCTTCAACTGAGTGTATTGCACAATCTAGCACCTGGTTAAAGAATTCAACTTTGAATTGTTGTTTGGGGTCTCTTATGGGATTAAGCATGCCTTGTAATCAAAATGTCTTCTTTGGTGACTCTTGTATTCTTGAATGGGTGAGAATATAGCTTCAATGCGAAGTTCCTCTGCACTCTTCAGAATGTTTTGAAATCTCTCATCTGACCGGTAAGACTGTAGGTATGACTTTGCTTTGTCCAGTTGTTCCATTGCTCCAGACATATCAAGGTCAACACCTTGGAGTCTCTGGCTTACAACATTTATTTCAAACAGTATGTTATACCACAACACTAAGCCACACAGAAATTTGAAGTTATCTATGTTTCTGGTGATTCCATTTTCCTCTGCCACTGTTCTCCCATGAACAGTTCCTGTCATAGCATCATCCTCCATGATGGCAACTATCGCATCATCTATCTTCCCAATTTGGTGTTTGATAGGCTTTATCGCCTCCACTTTACTTTCCCATCATATGGCACTCAGTGGTTTCAGTGTCAGAGAGGATGTTCCCAGATGTTGCTTCAAAATTTGCCCTCAATGAGTTGATGCAGAGAAAAATACATAGATGCTTTGAATTAAATTAAAAAATTCAGCAGCCTCACTAGAAGCTGATGCTGCATCACTGACTACCAAGTTCAATGAATGAGAACTGCATGGGACAAAAAAAGCTCAAGGGTTTAACTCTCAGATCCGTGTCTGCACTCCTCCTTTCTTTCCTCTCATGTTGGCACCATTATCGTAGCCCTGACCTCTCATGTCAGCTATCGCAATTCCCGTATCTTCCAGCTTTTTAAGAAGCACATTTGTCATACCTTGTAGTATCATCAATGTCAATAGATTCTAGAAAATGCTCTGACAGTCACCATTGCAGGGATATTTTCACTATTTTCACTGTTGTTGTTACAAAACGCACCATTAAAGTAATTTGTTCTGTATGGCTGATGTCAGGTGCGCAGTCCAGAATAACAGTAATATCTTGCTGACTTCAGATCTGCCGCAATCTTCTGTTTGACTTTTGTTGCCAGTAACTGTATGATCTCATTTTGATTTGTTTTTCCAAGGTAGTGGTGTGTGGACGTTTCTTGGGTGGTGACTCTTCTTAGATGTTCCTGGAGTACAGCATCAAACTCAGCCATCAGCTCCACAATTTTAAGGAAGTTTCCATTGTTTGGCACATACAGCTGATCTGAAGTGCCACGCAGTGCTAGGTTTTGGGTAGCAAGTATTCTCACAATGGCAATGAGCCTTTTCAGAACATTTTGCCAGTAAAGAGACTCTGATGCAATCTTCTCTTGATGCTGATCATCTGTGGTGGCCTTTAACCTTAGTCTCATCTCAAGCTCTTTCCACCTCTGGAATACTCTCTGGTGGAACATTAGACTGGAAGAGTTTGCAACAGAAACAGTATGCAGCATTCTAGGTTTTTGAGTACATAAGCCATGGCCTCTCCACTTTGTCACCAGTGGGAATTTCATGCAAGTAATGCATTGGATGGAAACTTCTATTTTCATTGTCTTTGGGGAGCATTAAGTTTTTCACTTGCTGTGGCCCATGTAGTACAAGGAAGTCCCTCAGGCTACTGCTCAAGCGGGTCCACAGTCCTGGGTCATCTAGACTTAAGGAACTAAACTCAGCAGCAGCTGTTTCTTGTGCCAGTACCACACTCTTCTCTGATCTACGCTTTTCTTCAGGAATGTGCATGGTTACATCCATTTGAGATGGAGATATGGATGTTGCCGTAGCTGCCAGATCACCTGCACTCTGACTAACTGGAAGATCAGGCATCTCCTCACCACTCACATCCTCACTGGGGCTGGAAGGCTCACCGGGAACATTTGTGTCTATGTATCTCAGGAGAGCTCTTTCCAGCCTTGATAGAAAAGCTTCCTTTGCTTTCTTTCTTTTTCTGTATGCTGCCCCAGAGGGGCTTTTTCTTCTTTCACTCATGACTGCTGTTCTGTGCCAGCTATAGTGGCTCTCACTCATTTGAAGGGGACAAATAAGCAAGTTGGTAGCAGGGCCTGAGTGAGTGAAGCTATCAGCGTCTTAAGGGCCCTAACTGGCTCCTACTATTTCAGTTGACTGCCTGTTCTCCTCATGTGGATTCAGGGAAGCAGCAGGAAACAGGAAGCTCCCTGAGAAGCTGGTGTTAATCAGTCCAGGCTTCTGGGGGAGCTAGAGAGGGACATAGATTCATAGATACTAAGGTCAGAAGGGACCATTCTGATCATCTAGTCCGACCTCCTGCACAGCGCAGGCCACAGAATCTCACCCACCCACTCCTATGAAAAACCTAAGCTATGTCTGAGCTATTGAAGTCCTTAAATCATGGTTTAAAGACTTCAAGGAGCAGAGAAGCCTCCCTCAAGTCAACCATGCCCCATGCTACAGAGGAAGGCGAAAAACCTCCAGGGCCTCTCCAATCTGCCCTGGAGGAAAATTCCTTCCTGACCCCAAATATGGCAATCAGCTAAACCCTGAGCATATGGGCAAGATTCACCAGCCAGATACTACAGAAAATTCTTTCCTGGGTAACTCAGATCCCATCCATCTAATATCCCATCTCGGGGGATTAGGCATATTTACCCTGAATATTTAAAGATCAATTACTTACCAAAATTCCATTATCCCATCATACCATCTCCTCCATAAACTTATCAAGTAGAATCTTAAAACCAGATAGATCTTTTGCCCCCACTGCTTCCCTTGGAAGGCTATTCCAAAACTTCACTCCTCTGATGGTTAAAAACCTTCGTCTGATTTCAAGTCTAAACTTCCTGGTGGCCAGTTTATACTCATTTGTTCTTGTGTCCATATTGGTGCTGAGCTTAAATAATTCCTCTCCCTCTCCTGTATTTATCCCTCTGATATATTTATAGAGAGCAATCATATCTCCCCTCAACCTTCTTTTAGTTAGGCTAAACAAGCCAAGCTCCTTAAGTCTCCTTTCATAAGACAAGTTTTCCATTCCTCGGATCATCCTAGTAGCCCTTCTCTGTACCGGCTCCAGTTTGAATTCATCCTTTTTAAACATGGGAGACCAGAACTGCACACGGTATTCTAGGTGAGGTCTCACCAGTGCCTTGTATAATGGTACTAAAACCTCCTTATCCCTACTGGAAATGCCTCTCCTGATGCATCCCAAAACCGCATTAGCTTTTTTCACAGCCATATCACATTGGCAGCTCATAGTCATCCTATGATCAACCAATACTCCAAGGTCCTTCTCCTCTTCTGTTACTTCTAATTGATGCGTCCCCAATTTATAACTAAATTTCTTGTTATTAATCCCTAAATGCATAACCTTACACTTCTCACTATTAAATTTCATCCTATTACTATTACTCCAGTTTACAAGGTCATCCAGATCCTCCTGTATAATGTCCCGATCCTTCTCCGAATTGGCAATACCTCCCAGCTTGGTATCATCTGCAAACTTTATTAGCACACTCCCACTTTTTGTGCCAAGGTCAGTAATAAAAAGATTAAATAAGATTGGTCCCAAAACCGATCCCTGAGGAACTCCACTGGTAACCTCCCTCCAACCTGACAGTTCGCCTTTCAGTAGGACCCATTGCAGTCTCCCCTTTAACCAATTCCTTATCCACCTTTTGATGTTCATATTGATCCCCATCTTCTCCAATTTAACTAATAATTCCCCATGTGGCACGGTATCAAATGCCTTACTGAAATCTAGGTAAATTAGATCCACTGCATTTCCTTTATCTAAAAAATCTGTTACTTTTTCAAAAAAGGAGATTAGGTTGGTTTGACATGATCTACCTTTTGTAAAACCATGTTGTATTTTGTCCCATTTACCATTGACTTCAATGTCCTTAATTTCTCCTTCAAAATTTTTTCCAGGACCTTGCATACTGCAGATGTCAAACTAACTGGCCTGTAGTTACCCGGATCACTTTTTTTTCCTTTCTTAAAAATAGGAACTATATTAGCAATTCTCCAATCATTCGGTACTACTCCTGAGTTTACAGATTCATTAAAAATTCTTGCTAATGGGCTTGCAATTTCAGGTGCCAATTCCTTTAATATTCTTGGATGAAGATTATCTGGGCCCCCCGATTTAGTCCCATTAAGCTGTTTCAGTTTCGCTTCAACCTCCGATATGGTAATATCTACCTCCATATCCTCATTCCCATTTGTCATGCTACCATTATCCCTAATATCCTCATTAGCCTTATTAAAGACGGAAGCAAAGTATTTGTTTAGATATTGGGCCATGCCTAGATTATCTTTAACCTCCACTCCATCCTCAGTGTTAAGCGGCCCCACTTCTTCTTTCTTAGTTTTCTTCTTATTTATATGGCTATAGAACCTTTTACTATTGGTTTTAATTCCCTTTGCAAGGTCCAACTCGACTCAACTTTTAGCCTATCTCACTTTATCCCTACATGTTCTGACCTCAATTAGGTAGCTTTCCTTGCTGATCCCTCCCATCTTCCACTCCCTGTATGCTTTCTGCTTCTTCTTAATCACCTCTCTAAGATGCTTGCTCATCCAGCTCGGTCTACAACTCCTTCCTATGAATTTTTTCCCCTTTCTTGGGATACAGGCTTCCGATAACTTCTGCATCTTTGATTTAAAGTAATCCCAGCCTCCTCTACCTTTAGATCCATAAGTTCTTCAGTCCAATCCACTTCCCTAACTAATTTCCTTAATTTTTGAAAGTCAGCCCTTTTGAAATCAAAAACCCTAGTTGCAGATTTATTTTTGTTAATCCTTCCATTTAGTATGAACTGAATTAGCTCATGATCACTTGAGCCAAGATTGTCCCCTACAACCATTTCTTCTATGAGGTCCTCACTATTCACCAAAATTAAATCTAAAATGGCATCCTCTCTAGTCGGTTCAGCAACTACTTGATGAAGGAATCCATCAGCTATTGCATCTAGGAAAATCTGAGCCCTATTATTATTACTAGCACTGCTCCTCCAGTCTATATCTGGGAAGTTAAAGTCTCCCATGATCACGCAGTTTCCATTAGTATTTACTTGATTAAAGACATTAAAAAGGGCTCTATCCATATCCAAATTAGATCCCGGAGGTCTATAGCACACCCCAAGCACTATCATAGGAGAGGCTTTACTAGTTTTCTTTCCCAATGTAATTTTTGCCCAGACGAACTCTGTCTTATCCATTGCATCGCTTCTTATTTCTTTACATTCTACCTCATCATTGATATACAATGCTACTCCACCACCTTTACCTTTGTTTCTGTCTTTCTTAAACAGCACAAACCCTTCAATACCTGTAGTCCAGTCATGACTACTATTCCACCATGTTTCTGTTATCCCTATAATATCTGGTTTCACTTCCTGCACCAGTAGCTCTAGTTCCTCCATTTTGTTACCTAGGCTCCTCGCATTGGTGTACAAACATCTTAATTTTTGCTGTTTGGCCTCGCTCCCATTTTGTACCCTATTAGGCACAGTCATTCTACAGCCAGTATAACCTATTAGACTGGTATCCACACCGCCCTCGCTCCTTATATACATTCTCCTACCCATGGCTGTATCCTTTTTTACTTCGTCTTCTTCCCTCTCAATGTTAAAATCTGGCGTGGAGATTTTCTGGACATCTCCCAACCATCTCCCCCTAATTCCTAGTTTAAAGCTCTCTTTATCAGTTGTGCCAGCCTCGATCCTAGAAGTCTATTTCCTTCCCATCTCAGATGAAGTCCATCCCGAGAGAACTGTCCTCTGTCCGTGAATGCCTCCCAGTGGCCATACATCCCAAAGCCCTCCTTATAGCACCACTACCTAAGCCATCTGTTGACAGTCATAATCTTGTCACACCTTTGTTGCCCTTCTCTAGGAACAGGAAGGATCCCGCTAAAGATCACCTGAGCCTCAATTTCCTTAAGCGTCTTCCCCAGCCTAGCATAGTCTCCCTTAATACTTTCCAGTGAGAATCTAGCCGTATCATTTGTTCCCACATGAAGGATAATTAGGGGATTCTTTCCCGCTCCCTTTAGGATCCTTTTCAACCTCAGGTCTACATCCCGTATCTTAGCACCTGGAAGACAGCACACCCTTCTATTCTCTGGATCAGCTCTAGTTACAGGCCTGTCTATTCTTCTCAATAAAGAGTCCCCGATCACATAGACCTGCCTTTTCCTGGTGACTGTGCTATTCTCCAGTCTCTCCCCTGTTTCCTCTGGCTGCAAGTTCTTTCCATTCCTATTTTCCCTTATAATCCTCTTCAACCCATCCTGTATCCTCCTGGGGCTCATATTTGGTGTAGTCTCCCTTGACTCTTCCGCTTTCCTATAGGACTAGCCTCTCTTCTCTTCTTCCTTACCCTTCCACCTTCAACAAGTACCTGCTGAGCCCCTTCTTCATTTTCCAACTCTGCAAACCTATTCCTAAGCTCTATTTCTCCTTCACTAGCCCATCTTTTCCTCTGCCTGGTTCTTTTAGTCACATGCTTCCACTGACCACTTTCCTCACCCAGTCTCCCCTCAAAATTCCCCAGCCCTGCTTCCATCTGGGAGTCTGAGCTTTTCCCTTCAGATACCTCATATCTTTGCTCCATCATCTGCTCAAACCCCTTCCTAAACTCAACGAGACTTTCCACCTGCATCTCCAAACCTCAGATCTTTTCCTCCATCAGCTCTATCAGATGCATTTCATGCAGAAAAAACCTCTTACCGGTTCCCCCCTCCAGGATCATGTACATACCACAGCTTCCACATCCAGTCATCCTCAATGTGTCTTCCACTACAGGAGTCACTCCCACAGCTGCCTCCGTATCTGTCATCGCCTTCCCACCTAAATCCTGTTAATCTGGGAAACACAAGGCACACCAAAAAGACCACCTCCCCAGCAAAAGCAAACCCCAAACAAGCACCACAATCCAAACTCCCCTTGCAAACTCCCACTCAAACTCCCCTGTTTAGAGCTCTGTTTGCTAGCTCCTGTGCCGCTGCCTGACTGGCTAGCTACCTTTATAGGACCTCTAGTCAGAAGCCCCACCCCCTAAGCAGGGCTCAGCTGCTCTCCCAGCACAAAGCCCCTACACACACACAAATACTGAAAATACAAAACCAAGTACAACTACCTTCTCCTCCAACAGAACTCCCACTCAAACTCCCCTGTTTAGAGCTCTGTTTGCTAGCTCCTGTGCTGCTGCAGCTGTCTGTGCCGCTGCCTGACTGGCTGGCTACCTTTATAGGACCTCTAGTCAGAAGCCCCACCCCCTAAGCAGGGACATAAGAGGCTCCTCCTCCTCTCTCTCCCTGCAGCTCCTGCTGCTTTCTGTTATTCCCTCTCACCTTTTCTCCTGCCTGCCTGTTATGTCTCTTGTGCCCTCCTTCCTCCAGCACAGCGCTCCACCATCTCTGTGCAGCTGGAGCAGAGAGAATACATATGCACCAGCAGCAGACACAATTTTCTACACTCTGGGTCCTTGTGGCGCCCCCCACACCCCGACAGTCTGGCAGCTAAGACAGCCACCTCAGTTTGCCTCATGGTAAGGCCAGCCCTGCACCTTGCAGATGCTGACTTGCTTATAGAGAGGCAATATGGTCTCTAGTGGATAGGGCACTTGACTGTAAGTCAGGTTCCATTTCTGTCTTTACCACTGATCTGCTGTGTAATCCTGGGCAAGTCACTTCATGTCTGTGTCCTCTTCCACATTTTGTCTATTTAGACTGTAAATGCTTCATCTTAAAATATTGTGTGTTTGTACCACCCAGAACAATGGATCCCTGATCTCAATTGGGGCTTCTAAGTGCTGCCATAATACACACAATTTAAAATAATCATTTAGTTCAGCTGTATAGTATCAGTGTTAGTGACTAGACCTGCAGTGAGCTCTCCTCATCTCTGTTCTCTAGGAGTCATGGGAACATTGTGGCACACATACTTACTTTTGCTAAATTCTATATCTACTAGGGAAAATCTGGAAACTGTTGATGCTCAAAATCCCTTAGCTCACTCCATAGAAAGGAAGCCAGGTGAACAGCTTAATCATCTGTATGCTTGAAATGAAGACTTTTCTGTTGCCATTCACCACCCAGTCATCTTCTAATAGGCTGAACCAACACAATAGAAACACATTTAACTTTGGAACAGTTTAAGGTCTGGGTCTGAACTTTGGGCCCATTTCTGATTCTATTCTGCTTTTCTGTCTCATCTTCTCTTTGCTTTGCTACCCCTATTCTTCATTACTGGAGTTATTTGACTAAAAGCATGGGCCTGCTTATTTCTGTGTCCAAATGTTACCCTAGAGCTTATTTCCCATCTGAAGCTGTGATCTATTTGCTAGAGATGTCACATCTAGTTGCCAAGGAAAAGATTGTGGTGCTATTGACCTGAGTGTTGGCTTCAGATAGGAGCCAGTGACTGCCTCAGAAGCAAAGATCCTGATGGAGAAAATCTCCACATCCATCTTAGAGTGCTGTCAGGGAGGGTGTAAACCACCCTCAGACAGTTTCAGACAATTGAGGCTGACAGAAGCTGAACTGGCAGTTGCACAAAATACAACAAGACAGACTTATATTTATAGGTGGTATGGAATGTACTGCATAATGCTTTAATTGCTAGGCTTCCCTATCAAGAGGGTCAACACAATTGTTGGATGTCTGTGTGATGGCAGGGAATGCATGATCCACTCTATTATAACAATCAGACCTGTCTGTCTCAGCCCATGCCCTGGTTGAAAAATAAGCACTTGTCCAGGGGAAATCATAAAAATGAAGACACCTGATAGGAGGGGTAAAGATGTCCATTTGTCACAGACCAAATAAACACAATATAGAAGGAAAAATAGGGGCAAGGTGCAAATGCTTTTGACAATGTTAATCAATTTGAATTTGCTTCTGCAAACTGTATGTTGGGCTACAAACTATAGCCCTTCCTCATAAACAGCATTCTTGAGTTATAGAGTTATCATTATAATAATGTATACTCAAAGGTAGTTTGTCAGAGCAGAAATGCAGTAGTTTTTAAGTATGGTTCTGGTGAGATCACAATTGGAATATTGCATTCTGTTTGGGCACTTGATTACAATAAAGAATATTGACAAACCGGAGAGAATTCAGAGGAAAAACAACAAAAAATGATGTGCTGGCTGAAGGAATTGACTTATGAGGAAAAGAACACTTACATAAACCTTCAGCAGCATGTCATCAACACATTTTAGCACACCAAACAAATCAATCATTTCTAGTCATAAAAATATCCTTCTATTCCATTGTGAGAAAACTTATGGAACGCTGATGTAACAAAGTACGCAGGGACTATGTTCCCTTTGAAGTCTTTATAACACATTTCATAAACTATATATAAAAATCAACAATATATTGTAAATACAGAAATGTGTTTTCTTTACGAAAACAAAGCAAGGAGTTGAGTTAAGTAGCTTAAAACAGGCGATGTAGCAAGTAATGAAGAATCTTATAACAGTGTAGATCCTGGTTAACTTCTTTAAACGTTCATTTCTACCCTTTCCAAAAAGTTTGTTTTTGTAAGATGTACAATTTTTGTAAAGAAAGTGTAACATTATTTAGGGGTATTAGGCTGACTCCAATCAAACACATTTTCAGTCCTGATTCTTTTTAACAAAGTTTCTTGTTAAAGAATGACCTTGGTTTTTGAATGAGTGCCAAAAAATGTAGATTGGATTGGGAGACCTGCAGCAGTAGTTCTAATGATGCACACCCCAAATAGGTTCTCTCTCTTGCAGACTTTTGCAACTTTATAGGAGGTGTGTGTGATATGAGATATATATCTGAAGGAGATATGGGAATAGTATACAGTGAAGGCCAAAGTTGGGGCTAACAGAGAGGCTTTTATAGACCTGGAAAACTCAATTTCACATTTTATATTTAGATGATTTCAAGCCTGGATGAAAGCCTCCAATTTTCCTGGACTGCCTCTCCGCCTTCCCTAATCCTTGCACCCTCTCCCCCCTTAACAAGGGTACAGCCAGAAAGTGGTGTGTGTGCGCGAGAGAGAGAGAGCGAGAGAGAAGGAACCCTCAGGAAAGCTCCAGAGTCAGTTCAGGGAACACTCACAATTATAGAATCATAGAACTGGAAGGGACCACAAGAGGCCATCTAGTCCAGTTCTCTGCACTCATGGCAGGACTAAGTATCATCTAGAACATGCCTGAGAAGTGTATGTCTAACCTGCCCTTAAAAATCTACAATGATGGAGACTCCATCAGAGAGATAGGAGCAGCACACCGAGGCCCAACCCTAATGGCTCATTCTTAAGACAGGGAGGGAGCATGTCATAGCAGTCAATGGAAACTTGAAGTAATAATAAGAACACTAGTAGTGCTGGTCAAGTAGTGGGGAACCATTGTGTCAATTAACTCTTATTATTAGAGCAGAGCTCTCAGAAGCAGTTATGAGCACTGCATATTGTTTCAATGTAGGTCCCGCATAAACGGTAGCTATTGTGGTTTTTTTTTTTTTTAACATTTCCTAGAAATGGGAGTATTTTTCTCTCCAGAAATATATTTAGAATCCAGCCAACGTTCTCCAACACACTAACAATTTTCAAGTAGATTATATTTGCACACAGAGTACTGTAATATACCTTATGTAGTCTCTCTCTGCAGGAACAAGATGAGTGTGGGACAGTTTCAAGTCTCTACTCTGAATCAGTTGGCTTTTGTGGCAAGAACTTTGATACTATGAGGAGGCTCAATCATTTCTCACACACGTATACAAATCCCTTTCTCCTGGCTTCAACCCTTTTTCATCATTTCCCTTTATTCTTTACAAATTCCCCAAAATATTTGTGTCTGAAGCAAAGATTTTTCTTCTCTTCCTACCCCTTGAGGTGAAGGGAAAGGCCAGATGTGGGCTGGCATCCAGATGTGAAACTGACTTCTCCTTGCAGTAGTCTGGCCTTCTGTGCCCTGTTCACTTAACCCATAAAGGAAATCTGGAGGCAAGAGTCATCTGTGAGGATAGCCCTTGTTTTCACTTCCTGCAGACCTCTATAGAGCACAGCTTCTGCAAGGGTCCTGATGATTCCCAGAGCCATCCCTACGTGGCTTCCCCCAGAAACTAAGCTAAGGGAGAGTTCC
Organism: Dermochelys coriacea; assembly: GCF_009764565.3. Taxonomy (NCBI): domain Eukaryota; kingdom Metazoa; phylum Chordata; order Testudines; family Dermochelyidae; genus Dermochelys; species Dermochelys coriacea. Next base: position 89,656,265 of record NC_050073.1, on the reverse strand, counting down.
ACAACATAGAGAGAGAAGCTGCCCAAGTAAACAGAGCTGCAGGCTGACTGAGCTTGAGCTGCTTTCCCACACGGTTCACAGAGTGGAAGGATCTAGAGGAGCTAAGCCAGCTCAGCAGAGCTGGAATTCCCTAGAGCCCAAGCTCCCAACACCCACAGAAAGCAATCCCCAAACATGCTACATGATGAGTCTCATCCAATCGCAGAATTTTCCTCTAAAGTATGAAAAAAGGAGAAAGAGTTTTGAAGTTATGGTGTTGTTTTCCTCTCCATTCTCCCACCCAGAAAATAATCATGGACATAACATGCCATTTACCTGAGCCTACTGGGAAATGTCCCTTTTCTAGTCATGCAGGATTTCTGGTTTATTTCAGAAGTTCTTATATAAGCAACATAATACAAACTTGGCAAGAGTTTCTGGCTGTTGCATTCCTGCCAAGCAGTTTTACAGTAAGCAAATTCCACAACACAAAACAAATATACAAACAGTCAGGGCTTAAGCTCCCCCAAAGCCTCTGTCCTGGCTTCTGAGCAGCACAATCCCCAACTCTCCTCTATAGGAGAAACCCAGCCTCTATTTAAGTTGCTGAGCCTGACTGGACTCAGGATGCAGCTTATTTACTCTCCATTACATTAGAAGCAAGAGGAAGACAAAGGACAGGGTAGGCCTGTTATTCAATGAGGAGGAAAAAACAACAATAGAAAATATGGAAGTGGCAGAAGTACTAAATGACTTTTTGTTTCAGTTTTTACCAAAAAGCTTAATAGCAATTGGATATCTAAATTAACAAATGCCAGCAAAAATGAGGTAGGATCAGAGGCTAAAACACGGAGAGAACAAGTTAAAAATTACTTAAACAAGTTAGACATCTTCAAGTCACCAGAGCCTAATGAAATGCATCCTAGAATACCCAAGCAGCTGACTGAGGAGACAGATAATCGCTAATGTTCTCAGCTATCTGGGAAAGGGCAAATATAGTGCCCATCTATTAAAAGGGCAGGAGGGCAGGGGGAAATAAGGATAACCTGGGAATTAGAGACCAGTTAGCTTAGCTTCAGTACCCAGAAAGAAAATGGAGCAAATAAGTAAGCAGTTCATTTGCAGGCACTTAGGAGATAATAAGGTAATAAGTAACAGTCAACATGTCAAACCAGCCTAATAACTTTCTTTGAAGGGGTAACAATTCTTGTGGATAGGGGAGAAGCGGTAGATATGGTATATCCTGATTTTAGTAAGGTTTTCAATATTGTCTCGCATGACCTTCTCATAAACAAACTAGGGAAATGTAACCTAGGTGGAGCTATTATAAGGTGGGTTCATAACTGGTTGGAAAACCGTTCCCAGAGAGTAGTAAACAGTGATTCACAGACAAGATGGAAGAGCATTTCAAATGCAGTCCCGCAGAGATCGGTCCTGGTTCCGGTTCTGTTCAATATCTTCATCAATTATTTAGATACTGGCATAGAGAGTACATGTATAAAGTATGTGGATGATTCCAAGCTGAGAGGGGTTGCAAGAGCTTTGGAGGATAGGATTAAAATTCAAAATGATCTGGACAAACTGGACAAATGATCTGAAGTAAATACGAACAATAAGGACAAATGCAAAATACTCCACTTAGGAAGGAACAATCAGTTACACATATATAAAATTGGAAATTACTGCCGAGAAAGGAGTACTGTGGAAAGGGATCTGGGAGTCATAGCAAGCTAAATATGAATCAACAGTGTAACACTTGTTAAAAAAAAAAAGCAAACATCAATCTGGGCTGTATTAGCAGGACTGTTGTAAGCAAGACACAAGAAGTAATTCTTCCGCTCTACTCTGAGCTGATTAAGCCTCAACTGGATATTGAGTCCAGTTCTGGGTGCCACATTTCAGGAAAGATATGGACAAATTGGAGAAAGTCCAGAGAAGAGCAACAAAAATGATTAAAGTTCTAGAAAACATGACCCATGAAAGAAGATTGAAAAAATGGGTTTGTTTAGTCTAGAGATGAGAAAACTGAGAGGGGACATGATAACAGTCTTTGAGTAAATAAAAGGTAGATACACGGAGGAGGGAGGTAAATTGTTCTTCTTAACCTCTGAGGATAAGACAAGAAGCAATGGGCAGCAAGGGCAGTTCAGGTTGGACATTAGGAAAAACTTCCTAGCTGTCATGGTTGTTAAGCACGGGAATAAATTGCTTAGGGACATTGTGCTTAGGGACATCTTCAGCCTGAAGCTACTTTTTCCCCCCTTTTCTGTATTATCCCATCTCCCCTTTCCCTATAATAAAATGTCCACCACTGTTCCTCTCTTCTCCTGCCTAGCCTACTGCACAAACAAAGGCATTCTAAACCTGGTGCATGTACCCATCATAGACTTTTTCCCTCTATGTCCAGGTTCCCACCCAATCTTGTGACTTCTCTACAGCAACTCACATAACACATGGACTAGGGATTACCCAATGAAATTAATAGGTAGCAGGTTTAAAACAAACCTAAGGAAGTGCTTCATCCAATACACAGTCAACACCTGGAACTTGTTGCCAAGGGATGTTATAAAGGCCAAAACTATAACTGGGTTCAAAAAAGAATTAGATAAGTTCCCGGAGGATAGATCCATCAATGGCTATTAGCCAAGATGGTCAGGGATACAACACCAGGCTGTGGGTGTCCCTACACCTCTGACTGCTAGAAATTGGGACTGGATGACAAGGAATGGATCACTTGATAAACTGCCCTGTTCTGTTCACTCCCTCTGAAACATCTGGCACCTGCTACTGTTGGGAGATAGGATTATAGACTAGATGGACCATTGGTCTGACTCAGCCTGGCCATTTAACTCTAAAATGCATTTTATCTTTCAAACTCCACTGCTAAAACCTTTGGCCATCCTTTGATCTTGACTGTTGCAGCCATTTCCTAGCTGCCTTGCCAACATCCTACCTATGTCTATCTAAATGCTGCTGCTAAAGTCCATTTTCTTCTCGTACCATTGGCACGTTATCACTTATGAATCTGTCCACTGTCTTCCTGTCAGCTTCTAAGGCAAGATTTCTCATCCTTACTTTCAAAGTTGTAGACTACTCCACCTCTCTGCTATTACCTCCTCCTACTCCACCTCTCTGTCCCTTCTCCTTCCTCCTAAGACTCCCATCTGTAGCTTTCTCAAAGCCTGTCTGCATGAATTCTTCTGCCACCTCTATTGCCAATCCACCATTCGAATCTCTCATTTGCAAACTTTCACTGTGAGCCTTTCCAGTATTAACCCATCTGGCAAGGTGTAAAAGACAGTTTGGGATGATACATTTGGGTCATATTCCTGCTATGATAATCAGATCATAGAATCATGTAATATCAGGGTTGAAAGGGACCTCAGGAGGTCATCTAGTCCAACCCCTGCTCAAAGCAGGACCAATCCCCAACTAAATCATGTGAAATTAGTATTGATTTCAATATCAAATATCCACATCAAATCAATATTGATCTATATTCGTACCAATAAGCTAGAACAATGCCGCAAACAACTGTCATATCAATGCTGACATTTACATTATCCACTAAGTTTCAGCAACAACCCATTGGGAAGAATGGAACAGATCACTCCTCTCAGAGTTATTATTTGTAGCTGACTGAACATTCAAGAATTCACCATTGCATCCACTTGTATATTTAAAGTTTTACTTTGCAAACAAAGGGATAGAAAATTTTTGGTTTTAAATGAAAGATTAGATTCTGATGAATGCTTTTGCTGTAAGCTGGATTTCATGGCAAATTGTGCAGCTGCAGAATTACAGACTAGACAGGACCCCATACTGTTGCTGCTCAGTAAATAATAATAGTCTTACTGTCCAGGAGTTCCTATTCATTTCTCTCCCACCACGCCCCCCATTTGTTACTCTGCTAGTGCTCCCTGGCTGGGCCCAATTCTGCCATTGTATTCAGCCTCACACTGCATTAGATTTGAGGAAGGATTTCAGGATTAGGCCCAATACTAAATATTTAACCAAAAATATCACCCAAGTCCACAGAAACTGAACTTTAAAGAGCTGCACACCAATTTTAGGAGAACAAAACCAAAAGTTGACTCATCTCAACCCTTCTGTAAGGTATATGACCAGAATCCCATCTCCACCTCTTTGGCCTGCCCTTGGCTTTGAATTCACTTGCCTGGCTGATTGGGGGAGTCAGTTAAACTGGGTCAGGTTGATGGTGTGAAATACAAACAGAGGGAGAGGAGAGATAAGAGTGATGAATGGCTGCAGCCTGCTTTCTGTACTACTCCATGCAAGCAGAGGATAGGAGTGGCAGCATATTGTTTCAGGAGCTTGAGACTGGAAGAGGAGGGAAGGAAACAGCAAACAGCTGACAACGGTACTTAAAACAAGACAGTATCAAGGGTGGTAGGTTGGTCTCGCAGATTGGACTGTTCATCTCCTCCTCACTTTCTCCACCCCCTCTGCCTGGCCAAATCTCAAGGTCCCCAACATCTTAGTGCTCACCTTTCAGGTCCACCTGGAAAGAGGAAAACAGAAAGCCTTGGTTGCAGGAGCTCCTATTTTTTAGGGTAAGGCCTGGAACAGGATTGTTGGCTGCATGTAAGCAGCAGCTGGTGAGGCAGGGCTGGCTGAGGTTAAATGCATATAAAATACCACCAGCAAACGTCATACTTGTTCCTTGACATCCTATTCCAACTGGGATGTCTGTTTGATAACTTTGGAAACTGGAGCTTTAGAAACCTCAGTCTCAAGTAGCAATATGCAGAAGCATAATGGTGACTGGAATTAGGGGGGTGGAGGAGAGAAGTCTGCCAATGGACCAGGATTCTATCAAAGTATTCAGAAATCCAGCTCCAGATTCTCTAATAATTTATAGACTGTCATAGAAGCCCATGAACCAGTGTGATGTACCTTTATAACCCACAGCAGGGAATCACAGCCACTATAGACACTGTCCTGATCCCTTTCTCCAACTCTGCTCCATGTCCCAGGCCCCTCTGTGGCTGCTCCACTTTCTAATTCACCTTTCTTCACAGGGATACTGTTCCTTCCTCCCATGTGTCTCCTCTCTCTGCCATGCTCTTCAGTCCTCATCCATTTGATTCTGTTCCCCAGGGTCTCTAATACACACTTGTCTCCTTCAAAAGTTCTTACCTGAAGGTATTTAACATGCACTGCAAGAGTAAAGATTTCCCATCTGGCATGGAGAGGCTTTTTAAAGATCCCCCAGAGCTCCAGAAATGGATCTCTGGTGAAACTGTTAGCGCCTGTGTGCTCAAGCCAAAAGAGCGGCGTGAAAGCAATACTAATTGTCCTCTTTGTTGGCAATCAGAAATGAGTGAGTCATGGAAAATGAATTGTCTTCTCAGCCTTACAGATCATCTGCCCAGGTGTGCCCAGGCACACTGGTGGTGCAATGAGATGGAACCTCCTCCCTCTTACTGTCTCTGATGGACCTGTTCTGTGCATAGAGGTCTGTAGATACCAGGGTAGTCACTCCAGCACCTTTCACTAGCTCTCCAAACAGTGAGTGCTGACTGGTTCACAGCAGAGGGCAAACCGTCAACTTTAAAAAAAAACCTGGAAATTACATAACAATAGCTCAGTAGTGCCATTCACCCTCTGGAGGGCTGGCATTTCCCAGACAGATAAATGCTTCTGAGGAGGCATACAAATTCCCGTGGGGTCCAAAAGGTAATGCCACAACTGGCTGTCCAATTCTGGTGGCCTATTCCCACAGCTATGCTGAGCAGGCAACACAAACTATTTACAAAAGTATGGGGCAGGAGGAGGCAGAAAGAAATGTTGGTGTGGGTTCTTTGCCTGTAGCGCTATATTATGTTTTCATTTTCCTTGAGGTAGAGTCCAAGACCAGAAGGGTCCACTGTGATCATCTAGTCTGACCTCCTGTATAACACAAGCCACAAAACTTCCCCAAAACAATTACTAAAACAGATCTTTTGGAAAAAACATACAATCTTGATTTAAAAGTTGTTAATGATGGACAATCCACTACATTTGGTATGTTGTTTCACGGATTAATTACCCTCAGGGTAATTTTACCCTTATTTCCTGTCTGAACTTGGCTAGCTTCAACTTCCTGGCATTGGATACTGTTATATCTCTGTCCGCTAGACTGAAGAGCCCATTATCAAATTTCTGTTTTCCCATGTAGGTACTTACAGACTGTGATCAAACGGTTAACATTTTAATGAGAAGCAGATGGCACATTGCTACCTCTACAAACTAACCTGATGGATGGATGGATGGATGGATAGATAGATAGATAGATGGATAAGATTACAGGTCTGTTTGACAAAAGTTCCCCTGTGCATTCTGAGTCATTCTTTTGGCCAGGCCTTGGCTAGACGTGATTCTGAGGTTGTTATTTTCCTTTTCCCTATTGAAACCCCTCAGTTGGTTGCACACATAAAGCTGTGTCTCAGAGAAGACATGTGGGACCAAGGGACACAGGGAAGGCCTAGAGACAGCACAGTTCCAACAGCTGCTCGAAGGCCCCTGTGTTATTAAACACTGGTGATAATACTGAGCTTGTCAAGCTATGAACACACATCCTCATGCATTTCAGAAAAAGTTTTCCTTGTAGAATGTTAAGCAAAACAAAACACACTAAACAGCCACCCTCCATCACAGTTTACTCAAAATAAGAAAGTACATTCCACTAAAGCTGAAGGAATGGTGCTTTTCAGAAGGCTTGAATCAGACCCAAATCTCTGTGCTTAGAGATATTTTTCTCAAAACTCTTCTCTCTCCAACGCCCCTCCTTCCAAACATTGTAGCTCTTGCAAAAAACAATCATGTAAGCTCCTGGCCTGTCTCCACACCCCAGGATGGATTAACACAAGTCCCTGTTCAGACTCTTTCTTCAGGGCATAATTTAGGGATTGCACTGACAATCTTCAGCAAACCTCAAAATATAACAGTTTAATATAACTCCAGTAGCTAACCTTCCCCTGACCACGGGCTTCCTTGTTGAAGTCTCCCTGGTCCTGACAGCTCCTCCCCAGTCCTCTTACTTGTTATTTGCCTTGGAGTTTCCTTGCCACAAGAACTTACCTGCTTCAGGTAAGAAGACTGGGGAGGAGGAGTGTAGATCCCCTTCCTCAGATGAGTTCCTCCAGTCTTTCCAGGAATCAGGGGCTAATCAGGCAGCCACCTGACCCCTTCCCCACAGGGTCTGACAATCCTCTCCACCAGGCCCAAACACCTGTTCTTAAAGGGGCGCTGCCTCAGAACAGGGCTGGCTGGCCTCAGACACCCTGTCCCTTAAAGTTCTATTACAAATCCTCTTCTGATTCCTCACATACATTAGTAACCAGTTAGAGCTCAGCAATATAAAAAACAAAAAACAACCTTTCTACTCCTGCTCGAGATTCCTCTGTTTATGCATCCAAGGATCACATTAGCCCTTTTGGCCACAGTGTTGCACTGGAAGCTTATGCTCAGTTGATTACCCACCATGCCTCCAAAACTTTTTGAGAGTCACTGCTTCCGCCCCATCCTATGAGTATGACACAGAACAGGATTCATGGTGGAATTAGAAATTTATATGGATAATGAGAATGTCTAAAGATGCGATTTTCCTTTTAAAATAGGGATATAAACCCTCATGTTTCAGAGTATAAACCAACTACTAATTGAGGGAGCCTAGGAAGAAACTTCTCTTATGGACAGGTTACACCATAACTCACAAATGTCCAATATGAGGCTTCTTATAGTTCTTCGGAAGCATCTAGTGTTTGTCCATGTGAGCTAGAGTATACTGGGGACTAGATGGAGCACTGTTCTTGTCTCATATGGCTATTTCTATATCCCAATGTAATATATTATTGTTATTTGTACTGTGGTGGTAACTAGAAGCCAGAGTCAGGGCCTCGTTGTTACACACTGTACACTCAGGGTACAGTGTTCAGGAACAAAGCCTAAATATCTTTGCCAAAATTTACTTGATAAAAGTTTGTCAAGTGGCACTGCCTCTCTCCATGGTTATAGCTTTGAGGAAACACTTTTACTTAAATGGGAAGACAAATGAACAGCTTCTCTCATCCTTTCTCTTTGCAAATACCACATCTCCCTTGCCCAGGGGGTTTATCACAGCTTAAGGACTCCGGGTTTTTTTTTGTTGGCTCCACTTGTTAAAATATTGGCAGCACATCACTGCATTCTACAAATCAGGGAAGGGGAGAGATTGCTATGGGTTACTGTGATATGGTCTTTCATCTGTTTCTATAGAGAGGGATCACGGTCTAGTAGTCACTGAATCATGGGATTATGAGTCTGGTGATCCTTGTGTTATGCCCGTATGGCAATAGATTTGCTGTGTAACCTGCACTAAGCTACATAATATGTCTGCCTCTATTTCTCCCTCTTTAAAACAGGGATAATGATACTCCCATTAAGTGTTTGTAAACCACTTTGAGATCCCTGGATGGAATGGGCTAGTCAATTGTAAACTTCACCCAAGATATTGTCACCTTCTTACTGAAAGGATCACAGATCTGTTTGCAGGCCCAGCCAGTGCCTGGCAGCAGAGTAGCTAGTTCTATGGCTCAGTCCACCCATTCTGTCAGCAACTGATCCCAGAGGACACATATAATCATCACATTTATCATGACAGCAATGACGATAATGATACCATACAGACTAATGAAAGCAAAGTGCACATGTCACCTTCTGGGATACTTGATGATCAGGCAACACAGTCGGCAAGCTGTCTCTGCCCACAATGCACCCTGTAATTTAGTTAACAAAACAAGCCATTTCAAGTATCAGTCAGTTTACTGGCTTCCTTTATCTGTTCATTTTTGGTACCTGTCATAAATATAGCAAGTCTCACAGAGGGACCTTGTAAGATGGAAGGGAGGGAAGAACCAGACTGGAAAAAATAGGCACCCTTCTTCCTATCTAAGCTGTTTATCAATGCTACTTATTGTGTTACTGCAGCTTCTGCCTCATCTTGTCTCTGAAATGCTGCTCATCACTAGAACCAAACACAAACTAAGACATTGAAGATATTTTACAGTTCTCATTTCTCCTTCCAGGTCTGCCTTTGCATTTCTGGATCCCTTGTGGCTATATAAAAAAGAAAAGGAGGTTTCATGTGGTATTTGTGGCCTGACCAGAAGAAGCAGGAATCCCATTATAAAGCTTTCAGAGTGGTAGCTGTGTTAGTCTACATCAGCAAAAAAACCAAGGAACAAAATGGTCACTACATGTTATGTACAGTAAAACCCAATTACACTGTATCTGGTAAGAACTTATAGAGTTAAGAATGAAGTGGGAGAGCTGCTAACAAACATATGCAGTCTTACATTCAAATCAGCTACTACAGTATAACAAATATTGTAGCCAGTCTTTCAAAAAAGGTACCAGCAGTGATCTTGGGAATTACAGACCAGTGAGCCTTATTTCCAACCCAGATAAATTGATTGAAATAAGTAATTAAAGTGTTTAGATAATATGATATGGCAGCAACAAACCAACATTGCATATGCAAAAGAAAACTGTGCCTCTCTAATCTACTAGTATTGAGTGCGTCAACAAAAAGTAGATAAAGGAAAACAGGCTTATGTAATTGAGTTGGAATTTCAAAAGGCCTTTTTTTAAAAAAGAGGCTATTATGGAAATTAGAGGCTATTATGGAAATTAAGTGGTCATTAGGTGTGAGACAAAGTGTTGTCCTGGAAACAAAATGTAGGAATAAATCAGTTGCTTTTTCAACATGGCAGAAGGTGAACAATGGAGAGCCCAAAGGTTCTGTACTAGGAGCTGTGTTTAACATATTTATCGGTGCTCTGGAAAAATAGGTGAATAACGAGGTGACAATATTTGCAGATGGCATACTATTATGTAGGTTATTATTTAAGAGGAGTCTTACAAAGCTGGGGAGCACAATGGCAGATGAAATTCACGGTTGACAAATACAAAGAAATGCACATTACAAAGAATAATAACAACATATACATGCTGCCAGGTTCTAAATTATCTTGAATCAATCAGGGAAGAGATCTGGGAGCATACCTCTCAAACTGTCAAGCTTAAATGTGAAACACACATTTTGCATGACAAAGACCTAAAATAAGGGACCCACAAAAATCGTTCATACAGGAAAATTAAAACACTGGGATTCATTCCCCCCCACCCTTTGCAAAAAACTGTTTCTGTAACCTCTCCTATATTCCTGTATTTCTGAGGTAAATACTTTTCAACAATAACATTCAGGAGACAACAAATGCATGTGGAACTTTGGGTCTAAAATGACTGATGTCCCTCAAAACAGAGGAAATTTGAAACATATGCCTGGGTGTCTCTGTGGACAGTGTCAGTGTAAACCTCTGCTCCAGTGTGCAGTTGCTGTCAAAAATGCGAACATTATGTTAAAGAATATAAAGAATGAAATAGAAAATAATACTGAAAATAGTAGCAGGCCATTATATTAATTAATGATACGCTCTCACTGAGAATACCATGTCCAGTCGTGTTCACCCTATTTCAAAACTTTTGCAGCAAAAACTGAAGGATGGTGGTGGTTGGGGGGTTCCAACGAAGGACAACAAATATGATCAAAGAGGTGGTAAAATATATACAGGAGGAGAAATTGAAGAGAATGGGGCTGTTTGGTTTAGAGAGGAGATGCAGATGAATGAGATGGAATAAAATAGATGTGAAAAAATTAGGGATGCTGATTAATTGCAGTTAACTCACGCATTTAACTCAAAAAAATTAATAGCGATTAAAAAAAGTAATAGCAATTAATCACAGTTTTAATTGCACTGTTAAACAATAGAATACCAATTAACATTTATTAAATATTTTGGATGTTTTTCTACATTTTCATATATATTGTATTGTGTGTTGTAATTGAAATCAAAGGGTATATATTTTTGTTACAATATCTGCACTGTAAAAATGAGAAACAAAAGAAACAGTATTTTTCAATTCATCTCATATAAGTACTGTAATGCAATCTCCTTGTCATGAAAGTGCAATTTACAAATGTAGATTTTTTGTTACATAACTTCACTCAAAAACAAAACAATGTAAAACTTCAGAGCCTATAACATTTTTAAATTAAACTTTCATGATAAAGAGATTGTACTGCAGTTCTTGTATTAGGTGAACTGAAAAATATTATTTCTTTTCTTTTTTACAGTGTGAATACTTGTAATAAAAAATAAAACGAGCGCTGTATACTTTGTATTCTGTGTTGTAATTGAAATCAATATATTTGTAAATGTAGAAAACATCCAAAAATATTTAAATAATGGTATTCTATTATTGTTTAACAGTACGATTAATCACGATGAATTTTTTTAACCGTGTGATTAATTGCTATTAATTTTTTTTAATCGCTTGATAGCCCTAAAAAAAATAATGAATGGTCTAGAAAAGGTAAATTATGGGCTCCTGATTACACTTGCTTCTAATACAAGAACATGCCAACATGCAATGAAACCGAAAGGCAATGAATTTACAAAACGATGAAAGGAAATACTTTTTTTTTTTTTTACACAACTCATAATTAATCTGCAGAACACACAACCACACTATGATTTGGAGGCCCCTTGTTCAAATGACGATCAGGCATTTATGTGCATAATGAAAATATTCAGAGTTCTATTTGATGACTTATACAAGGGATATAGACTCTCATGCTCCAGGTCATAGATCAACCATTACCTGATTGGAATTAGGAAGACACTTCCCCTCTAAGGAGATTATTTCATAATTGTACACTAAGAAGCTTCTTGCACCTTCCATTGGAGCATCTGGTACTGGCCACTGTCAGAGAATGGATACTGGAGTGGCAGGACCACTGGTCTGATCAGACATGGTCATCCAGTTCAATTGTGCCTTTGGTAGTTATACATATACTAAGCACATATTCCATCACATTTTTGTTTTCTTTATATCCAAGGAAGTCATTTTCAAATTCATCACTTGCCCTCTCCATCCTGTAGCCTTTCACACAGCAGCTAGCCTCTCAATAGATCATATCAAGTGAAACAAACCCACGCATGAGTCTTCACTGGGTCCTGGAAAGACACTCAAATCACAAGCCAATTTTGTGTATTTTTCTAGGTTCCCCATTCCAAGCAAGGCAAAGGAAAAAATCTGCCTGGGTTTGTGTGTGAGGAAAACGATGGAGGAGGTTTTCATATTTCATATTACATTAAGTGCGCTGTAACAACCTATGAAGCAGAAAGTATCATCAATCACAGGAAGGGCGAGTGTAGGAGGAACCAACAGCTCCTGGAGCATGTTGCCAGCGTATCCGTGGATTAAACATATATATAAGGTAACAAGAAGGACTAGTATTTAAGAAATGGAAGTTACAATGATTTTATCTAAAACACACCTCAGAAATCTCTGCTGATATATTAGTCTAAAATGCACACAACCTGTTAAGACAGCCATCTCACCTCAGGACATGATACAGTCTAAACAAGTCTGGGTCTGCTCAATACATGCATGGCAGAACCCAAAGGAGGGATAAGAGGGTTTGGTTCTCTCCTACCTTGCACCTTATGCAGCTAGTTGTACCTGTGCAAAAGGAGTGACTGTAAAAAGCTACCCAATCAGACGGTTACATTTTACATGTACTCTGCAAAGGTGTAAATACAGAATCAGGTCACAATCAGGGAAGAACGAGTCCCAGGGTGCAAGGGGAAAATTACACAGTTGACCATAGATGCCTCTTCTCTCTCTGAGGCCATATTGAACACATTGTACCAGGATAGTGCTGAGGTAGTGTACTGCTGCAGGTGCCATCTTTGAGATGAGGGATGAAACTCGGGTCTCACAAAAGAAGATCACCAGGATGGAAGCCCCCTTTCTTTACAACAGCAGCTACCTTCTGTTCCTCTGTGATAACAGTGACCAGGGCCAGCTGGGAAGGTAGATGTAGTGCAATGAATGTACAAATCAAGTCATTGCGAACGCGACAAAAAGTAAGAGAAGAAATTTTACAAAGATATGCCTAAATGATGTTCTATTTGCTACAAAAGACCTGCTCCTTCTCCTCCCAATCCCCCATAATCACAACAGAGAAAAGATCTAGGGCATCAGCTGATAAAACCCTAAGATTTTCCTATTCATTTTCACCTTGGAAATGAAATACACGGGGGCTTGAAAATATATCTGTCTCATGTAAGTGTGATCTTGGGCGATCGTGCATGGGGGTGAATATGGGAGCAAGGGTATGAAAGAAGTGTGGCATTTGACATCCTTCCATGTTGCACTGAGAGGACAGGACAGTGACAGGTGAGCTACCATCCTGTCTGCCTCCAAATAACTCTCAATTAACATATCATATGAAGACATTTCACATTTACTCCTTAAGATCAGCCTGACAGTTTGCCAGCTGTTTCTGTGCTATTTTTGCCATGATGGCATGAGTAATCCAAAGTGCCTTCTCACTTACTCTGCAAGCAGTGCTACTGCCTGCTGTTCACTTCTCAAAGTCTGTTCCCTGATTGGGGATGTGCCATGTCTTCCTTTTCCCATTCACCTGGCACGCCAAAGGTTTGTGATAGCATGAGAAACACAATTAGTTGGATCTCATAGATTCATAGATACTAAGGTCAGAAGGGACCATTCTGATCATCTAGTCCGACCTCCTGCACAGCGCAGGCCACAGAATCTCACCCACCCACTCCTATGAAAAACCTCACCCATGTCTGAGCTATTGAAGTCCTTAAATCATGGTTCAAAGACTTCAAGGAGCAGAGAAGCCTCCCTCAAGTCAACCATGCCCCATGCTACAGAGGAAGGCGAAAAACCTCCAGGGCCTCTCCAATCTGCCCTGGAGGAAAATTCCTTCCCGACCCCAAATATGGCAATCAGCTAAACCCTGAGCATATGGGCAAGATTCACCAGCCAGATACCCAGGAAAGAATTTTTGTATAGTAACTCAGATCCCATCCATCTAATATCCCATCTCAGGGGATTTGGCCTATTTACCCTGAATATTTAAAGATCAATTACTTACCAAAATCCCATTATCCCATCATACCATCTCCTCCATAAACTTATCAAGTAGAATCTTAAAACCAGATAGATCTTTTGCCCCCACTGCTTCCCTTGGAAGGTTATTCCAAAACTTCACTCCTCTGATGGTTAAAAACCATCTCATTTTGGAAGCATTCCTACCATGAAGTTGGCCTCCCTTCTCTAACCTCTTCCATAAGTGACTGAACAAAAGATAAATTGTTTGCATCTCAGTACTATTCTCTTTCACTGGATTTTGAAATCATGACCCATGAGGATGGGATTCACCAATGCTGGCCTTTGCCATTCAGATAGCTCAAAGCACCATCCAATTGGTCTCCTGGACAGGGCACCAGAAGATGGTATTTTCATGATGATGGTGGTGATGATGAATTGTTTAGAAAGCTTCTGAAATATTAATGCACTTGGCTAGTGTTTTTGGGACATAAAGAAGTTTTTCCTCAGGCTAGACAAGCATACCACTTTGATTTCCTCTTTGATTAAACATTTTGTCAGCCACATGTAGGCACTTAGATTAAACAAATTAAGAAATTAACAAAAGGGAGGATGGAAATGTCATCCCTTTTCATTCCATCCCTATAGACATAGGTCAAAAGATTATTGACAACTTAATTTTTCATGTCCTCAAGATATGATGGCTACACTTAGATCAGGAACCAGCCCATGTGGCCTGGTCAGGGAAAAGCCTTGTAAAGAGTATCTTGCTATTTAGACTGAGGGCCTGCATGAACTTTGGATGCCATCATACATGCCTATTTTTGTGCATGGGTTTACAGGAAGTGCAAAATTAGTTTAGATATAGGCACGTGAGTAGGTCTAGAACAGTCACTTATGCAAACATTTACAGGAAATGGGCAGTCAATCACTGTAAGGCCACACACAAAATGTATATAGGCATTGGGGTAAATTTACATAAGTGACTTAGGAGCCTAAATCCTATTTTTGAAAAGTGACATAGGAGGCACTTGGGTGCCTAAATTGGTGCCTAAATTGACTTAGAGGATCTGGGCCTCAGTCTGCAAAATGCTTAAGTCACTTTTCAAAATAAGGCTGAGGCTCTCAAGGCATTGAAATGCTTTGGAAAATTTTAGGTCTGGTCTGTTTAATTGGAAATCAACCCTCAAAAGTAAACAACAATTGGAATTCAGGTTTCAGAAGCCTAGACACTACTGTGATTGGTGTGACAGACATGGCAATTTCCTGCATATCCTTTGGAGACCTTACTGAGTTTAAGTTAAAATATCTTTGGGTTCACTGTATGAAATTGGGCTGTATGTAACCTCTCTAGGGAGAAGATGCCATTTGAGGCCTGGCAGTTCAAAGGACTGTATTGAAAATGTGCCAGACAAGAATGGACTTTTGGGGTAAAAAGTATGAAGTGGATTTCCTAGGGAACAGTGAAGGAGAGTCTAATACAAATTCCCTGCCTCAGTTATGAAAAAAACCAACTTTTTGAAGCTATGGCCTGAGAGTGGATCATTGTCTGCTGATTACCTGCTCTGGAAGAACAGATATCAAAGGTTCAAGCTGTATAAAGAAATTGCTGAACTGCACAGCTCGGGGGTTGATTCTGAATCTGAGTCATTTATGAACTTCTAGCCACAGGAAAAACCCAGTGGTTGGTTTTGAAGCATTGACACTTACCAGAACATAAGGTTGGAGCTGGGGGTGAGCTACAGTAAGCTTTTTAGAACTGTGCATTTTTAATAGGTTTTCTCTGTAATGCTTTCACCTTAAGAATAAATGTGTTTGCTTAGAAGGAGCTGTATGGTCACTCACACCTGCAGACAACACACTGGCCATAGCCTTCAGAGAGAAAGCAAAGCACAGGCATGGGCCTGTTTAGGCAGTCTGGCTTGTTGGGGATATCAAATATCACTGTAACCCGGTTATTTAAGCATCCTTAAAACCCCGATCAGGAGGGAGAGAGATGTGGGTCTCTGCCCAAGACTGGTGATGGCTAGGAGTTGAAAATCTTTAAGTGGGCACCCTTGAGCGACCACAGAGGCAGAATACAGGTGCAGTTGCCCTGAAACTGTCACAACTGGCACCAATTAAAATGCTTAAAATGATTAGGTACATAATGTCACAGCAGCATAGCATTAGGAAAAAATGTGATGCTTACTCTATGGTACATTTTTATCACTAATGTAACCACCTCACCTAGGGACGGCATGGTGCATTTCTGAGCATATAAGGTTTTTTGTCTTATCAACTGAAGGGTCTGGGTTTTGTTAGTTTTAAAGCTTTCATATACTTAGTAGTAAGAAGAAAAGGAGTACTTGTGGCACCTTTGTGGATGCATCCGATGAAGTGAGTTGTAGCTGACGAAAGCTTATGCTCAAATAAATTTGTTAGTCTCTAAGGTGCCACAAGTACTCCTTTTCTTTTTGCGAATACAGACTAACACGGCTGCTACTCTGATACTTAGTAGTGTAATTTACAAAATATAGGAACCTTTTAGAATGAAAAGCAGCTAGCTAATTCCCTTCTGAGAGGCATATCTTGGTTATGAAGGAAGGGCTATGAATGAGGAGGAACAGTTAAGAAAGAAGCAGGTAAGAGAACAGAATATTTAAAGAGTTTAGCACCCTATAAGCATTAAGGGACTACAGGTGACTATTCCTTTTAAAATATGTCTCATAAAAGCAATAGCCAAAATCCCTACAGCTTCAAAGGATAGAACTTTAATGTTTTTAACATAATTGATGAAAAACACAATAAGAAATTAATAACTAGGACTTGAGTCAGTCCTTGTAGGTGTTGGTTACCCTGCCTGGGTTGTACTCTGTCATCCCAGGTCTGGGAGAAGTTACATTTACTATCAGAATCACTAGCTGGAAGGACACTTGAGGAACAGAATGACACATTTACTCCAAATTCTCTTCTGTATCTTGTGGCCTAACACCTGCCATGTCCCATTACATCAGCCTGATGTGAGTTAGGATAACAGGTTGCATGCAATGCTATTCAACATGAAGTTTTTTTAGAGTATTTTTATATTGTCTGTGTCATTATTGCTGAGGTAATTGTTTATGTGCAGGTACAAGCTCTGTGAGATTAGTTTGCCCTTCTTACAAACCATGTGCACATATCCTGAAGTAGGAAGCCAGGCTTCCTATGTGTTTGCCAACGTCACACAACTGGCCTTTTGAAATACTACAAAAGAGAGACCGAGTGTAAAGAAGAACGACAGTGCTTGCCAAATGGCATCTCCTGTCACATACTTGACACACACTGGTCTGGA
The DNA here is from genome assembly GCF_009764565.3 of Dermochelys coriacea. NCBI lineage: Eukaryota > Metazoa > Chordata > Testudines > Dermochelyidae > Dermochelys > Dermochelys coriacea. The sequence continues at coordinate 89,639,002 of NC_050073.1, read as the reverse complement.
TTGTCACTGGAACTGCAGAAGCCAAGCTATTAACAAAGGGATAGAAACAGGCATTTGGTTGCCCCACCCACCCAGATGGAGGAAAAAGAGAAAGGCTTATTGGGAATGGCCTTCAGAGGAGACGGGATACAAAGAAGAGGGCAAAACATGGCAAAATCCAATAGCAAATGATAATTTCTTTTTTAGAGCAGCTATTTCCCTCCCTCTCTTTTAGTATCTAATCCATACAAGAATCTGTTCCTGGATGCACTTTACAAATAAGTCCGTAAGAACACAACAACGCGGGAAAGTACTGCAATTAAAAAGGAACTTTCATAGCTCTTTAGTTGTAATTATATAATCTAACATGCTTGCTAATTGATGCTTCACCACAGAAAAGGAATGGGGCTTGGGGTTCAAAACCTGAATTGTGTCTATTCCCACCATTCTCTGTAGCTGTTGATTTGCTTGTGGAACTGGGGAGATTTTTCTTTTCTAGGGACCCTGAGAACAAGCTGTTTTATCATTATTTATATTACAGTAGTATCTACTGACTGATGTATGGCCCCATTTTGCTAGACACTATACAGAGTAATAGGACAAGCAAGTGGTTGTAGAAAAGGCTACATTATACAATCAGCGTGAACAATGTGATGGGCTGCAAGTGGCAAGTAAGTGCCATGATTTTTTTCAGGGGTAGGGTTTTGTTAGGCAGGAGTTAGCTAAACAGAAAGACAAGGAAGGGAAAAGGAGACAGTGGAGAGAGGGGTTGAGGGGGACAGGGCAGAGAAAGAAGAGGGAAGGAAGGAAAAGGAAGCATGGAGGACAGATGAAGTGAGGCAGAGGTGAAGAATCTATGAGAGAAGGAACGGGAGAGGGTTGAAGCAAACGGGCAATCACCACTGCTGTAAGAAAATCCAGTGTTTTCTCTCTATGTATCGATTCCCTGAAGAAATGGAGATGTGGAATACAATGAGATGAATCTGCTGGTCAAGTCTCCTCTGACGAGGGGGGCTGTCTTGTGTGTGATTTCTATTTTGGGAGTACTGATGTATGGCCGCAAGCATGCTGCAAGCATGGGGAATTTATACAGAAGGTAACACATTGGATGCATGTGTAGCCAAGCCAGCTAAATGGAGGAGCAAAGAGCATTTGGAGCAAAATGTGTGTTTAAGCAATGCCAGGGCTGGGAATTAACTTACCACCATGAAATCAGCCTACTCTGGAAAAAATGAGCTTGGGAAAGTGGACTAATGGGAAACTGCAGGGTGGAATTTAGGATGCCAAAGTATAATTAACCAGATATGAATTAGGTCAAAATACATGGGCTAGCACACCTCCTGCCATGAAAAGTGATATTTAAAGGGATATTTGAAGATCACAAGCAGTCAGGACATCAGTTTTACTTCCTGTCCTAAAGACAGGACCCCCCCCCGAAGCAAAATGCCCCTTACCACCACGCTGGGACAGTGGTTCAGTACTGACTCTGGCTAAGTGCTTACTACTCTGGTATCAACACTACTTCCTGCAACACCTAATTTAGTCCTTGCAGTTGTCCCATTCAAACTTGCTGTAGTTTATGAGATGTAACAAGATCACAGCCAGAGGTGAAATGGTTTCAGGTGTTTGTAGCGAAAGTGAAATGTACTTGGGCCTATATTTTCCCATGTTCTCTTTGTTGGTGCTGGAAATGTTTGTGCTTGAATAAGACCTGTCATAGAGAAGTAAAAGTCATGATCCTATTACATTAGTGTGATTTCAAATCCAGGCTGATTGATTTCATGGCAGGATTAAAGTGATGGAACAGTGGAGGAGTCAGGGATGGAGCTGATGCAAATAACTACAGTAGTTTAATTAGCAAAGGGTCTCTGTGAAATGTAAATGGTTGGAAAGCTTCCTCCCCTGAAACTGTGTAAGCACATGCAGCCTGAGCAGAATGCCCATCATGAGAGCTCCAGAACACTCACCAGGGCCAGGGTCTCTGGACACATGGAGATACCTATGCTGAGCAAGCTTCAATGGTCATCATGCTGAGATCATCCTGCTTCCTTAGGAGGGTCTGCGTGGCCTCACACTGCTTTAATTACAGGTCCTTCTGAAACACCCTCCCCACAGTGTACACTGCAACCTTGTTCTGCAACAGAACAGGTGGTGGTTCCACTAACCAATGTCCTGTGCTTGTTTTGCCCTTTACCTATGGAGCTTGCTTTCTGCTTAGATTAGGACTCTAGTCAAGCATAAATCAGAGCTGAAAACTCACCAACAATGCTCTGTTAAAATGTGTTTTAGATAGAAGTATTTTTCTTTTCATCTTTCTGGGAGTGTTGGATGAGAGAGATTGTGGCATGTTGAAAGCAGGGAGATGACGTCTGATTGATTAATCACATTGATTAAATTACTAAATTGGGGTAGTGGCTGCAGAGTGAAAATGTAGAGAGAAAAAGGGCACTTCGTTTCAGGAAAGCTGTTTGTCTAAATCAGATCATCCGTCTCTTTATGGCAACAGAGATAACAGAGCAAGCTCTCACTGTGTGCACAAAGCAGATGTGGGATTTTGTAAGTCTATGAGAGAGGTGTCAAATGCCAACAGCCAACACTGTGGACTCTAAACACCACATTCGTACGCTTTGTGTGTGTGTGTGTGTGTGTGTGTGTGTGTGTGTGTGTGTGTGTGTGTACATGGATTATTGCACCATCACTGAAACGAAGCCACTTCTCGGGTGGACCATTACAGCTACTTAACAACACGTGGCAATGCTAAACATCAGTCTATTATTGTTATTATTATTATTATTACTATTATTATTAAAGAACATTTATTCAACCAAATCTCCAAGGGCAATTTGTGGAAGCAGAATACAGTCACTCACAATGGAATACGGCCAGTATACAAGGGTACACACCCATATGTCCATGGGATGTTTTAACAACTACAAACAGTCTATTCCTCATTGTTGTTATGGGCTAGGCAAGAAGGGACCTCTCGCAGAACAGCATTTCCAAGCACTACATCGATGCATTGTCTCAGCAGCAAATCAGAAGAGTGCTACCTACTGAGCCACAATCTTACTTCCTGAACTACTTTGGTTTTCCTTGGAGATCTGCCACCGAAGTATTGAACAGACCAAATTTTGCTTAGATTGTGAGAGCTAACAAGATCACAGCATGACTATAGGCTCAACTGTATATTAATACAATATAAATAGGGGGAAAGAAAAGAAATAATCTTACTCAGTACAGCACATACAGAATCAATGCAAGCATAATCAATCAACTAACTGCAATGGGCCTAATTCTTCAACACCTTCCTTGAGCATTATGGAGCCAAAACAGTTATAAGGGACCAGCCTCCTTCTCCCTCCAATGACTCTCTCACCTTATCATCATCCTCAGACCCCAAACTCCATTTTCCCTTATTTCATTTGATATTTCTCCAATGGTATGTACTGTATATATAGAACTGATATAGTGGTACAGTCCAATGGCCCATCTAGCCTAATATCCTGTTTGTAACAACTGCCAATTTCAGATTATTCAGAGGAAGGTGTAATATCCCCAGTGCACTTATTGGTGTAATAATATACCACACTTGCTTACTGACCTCAGCTGATGATTGCTTTATGCTCTAAAGCATAAGGATTGACAGTCCTTGTAGGTATTTATCTAAACTGTTGTAGTTGCAGTATACAGCTACAGTGTCTAGTCCTTTGTGGACATTTACAGATTTTTAATCCTATAATCTCCTGCAGAAGTGAGTTCCTTAGATCGAATATGTTTTGTGGAAATAATGTATTGCAGTGGAAATGCTGGGAGCATGGGAATGAGAGTCAAGAGACAAGAGTTTTAGTCCCAACTCTGCCAGGGGCTTGCTTTGCCACCTTGAGCAAATCTCTTAATTGCCCTGTGCCTCACTTTCTCCATCTGTAAAACAGGTATTATAATGCTCACCCACCTCTGTAGTGTTTCAAGGTGCTTGGATTAAAAGTGCGAGTATTATTATTATATTTTCCTTTATTTGTTTTTAATTTTTTTCTGCTTTTTCATTTAGCACTTTATCGTTTGGTTTTGATCACAGCCAGTTCAAAATCTGAACCTTAAAAGGTATGACTGCTGCTTGCAGGAATCCCTCTAGAACTACTTCCCTTGAAATGCCTTTGGAAAAGGACAGCAGACTTTTGTTAAACCTTCTCCTTTTACTTACCCCTTTCTAAATTTGAAACCTGACACCCTCCTCTCACATTATCTTCAACCCTCTCCCTCCTTGTAACCAGCACAACACACACACACACAGACTTCCTGTTTGAAACTTTAACATATCTTCCTAACTTGTACCTGTAATTAACTTTCAGTCTCCAACCACAACTGCTATGATTCATATATATCCTGCGAGGTTCAGTGGTAATTAACCAGGGCTTTTAAAATTCTCTAAGCCACGGTGGTAGGAGTAGAGTGGGGTGTATATGAAGTACCAGAATTTCTCACAGTAGGTTGTGGGGTGTTGAGTTTCTCTCTGAGAGGCAGCTCAGTTACATCAGGAATCCAGTCAAGTAGGAAAGAGGAGGTAGAGAACTGGAAACAAGCATAGAAAAACCCACACACTGTATTATTCATAAGCAAATATGTAATTACGCTGTCTCTCTTCCCTGAGTTCAGGACTTGTACTTTCAAAGAAAGACAGAGGGAAGTGTGTCAGGATGTTGCTTTGTGTTGTGTTAGTTTCATTTTCCCTTTTTTAAATACCACACATTCTCACAGGAATTTGAGCATAAGCTTTCGTGAGCTACAGCTCACTTCATCGGATGCATTCGGTGGAATGCATCCGATGAAGTGAGCTGTAGCTCACGAAAGCTTATGCTCAAATAAATTTGTTAGTCTCTAAGGTGCCACAAGTACTCCTTTTCTTTTTTGCGAATACAGACTAACACGGCTGCTACTCTGAAACCTCTCACAGGAATGAAAGTGGGACAAACTGAGCAGAATAGAATAGGGCTCACCCAATTGGAAGGATCCAAAATGTGGTACTGAGAAGCCACAAAGTTTGGACTTCTATGAATCATAGGATTGGAAGGGACCTTGAGAGGTCATCTAGTCCAGTCCCTTGCACTCATGGCAAGACTAAACCTCTTGGACTTGCAAAACTGGGCTGGAAATGTAATGAAGAAGCGATTCAGCACTTCTAATAAGGAATTACTGGGTGGAATCGTATGTTTTGTGTGCTGCAGGAGGTCCCACAAGATGATCATAATGATCTCTTCTGGCCTTAAAATCTATTAATAAATTATCAGAAGACATGGCTGGTGAGATGATGGTATCTGGGAGACTTAGGGAGTTAACCAGCTGGTGAGTATTTCTGGGGCATTATTGCTGCTGATTAACTTTGGAGGGTGAAAGAGGAACACTTTCTGTGCTGGGAACCTGCCTTCGAGTTTGGTAGGATTCTAGCCTGGTCGTGGTGTTTGCTGTGTTTTGAAATCTGGCTTGGTTGTGGACTGTCCAGGATAAGTTGCCCTGCAGTTAGGTGAGTGAGCACCTACGTTCTAGTAGCGCTCTTTGAAGTGCGTTTTTTCGTGAATAGGCCAGTGATTAGAGGAGTTGGTTGAGTTGCCCGTTCCAGCTGCAGATAGGGCCCAGGCTTTAAAAAGGATGCAGGTTCCCAGTGGTTGGTAAGACAAAGGCAGCTGGGAAGCTAAACGGGTTAGTCAGCAGAGAGCGCCAGCAGAAGAAGACAGGGAGGTAGTGTGGGGTTTTTTTGTTTTTGTTGTTTTTCTCTTTTCCTTATCTTGCAGGTACTCTGCAAGGAAGAATTCACAATGGGAGGAAAATGGCATTTTCCTCTGTCTCCACCTGTGGGGTCCCTGCCAGACAGGCCTCCTGACTCTGGAGGCTTTCACCCAGGCCCTGATCTTGACTTGCTGGGAATGTACCAACAAAAGCCAGGCAGAAGGAGCCAGCTGAAGTCCACCCATCCCTCTGTCCACTGTGCCTGCTGCTCATCCACACTGACACTAATGATACTGCCAGGTACAGTCTGGAGCTGATAGACAGTGACTACAAGGCTCTGGAAATGAGGATGAAGGAGTCAGGGGCACAGGTTGTGTTCTTGTCCATGCTCTCAGTTGAGGGTAAGGGCCCAGACAGGGACACACACATACTAGAAATGAATGCCTGGCTGCGCAGATGGTGTTGATGGGAGGCCTTCGGCTTCCTTGACCATGGGATGCTGTTCCAGGAAGAACTGCTGAGAAGAGATGGAGTCCACCTGACTAGGAAGGGGAAGAGTATCTTAGCACACCAACTTGCCAACCTAATGTAGTGAGGGAGGCTTTAAACTGGGTTTTCAAAGGGGGCAGATGAAAGCCCACAGGCAAGCATAAAATAAGGTGATCTTAACAGAAAAGCCTATTGGAAAATTACAATAGGGTCATGGGAGCAACAAGAGGAAAATCATTGGGGAAATCTGCTCAACATCTTAGAGGTCTATACACAAATGCAAAGAGTATGGGGAATAAACAGGAAGAACTGGTTGTATTAATACATAAGCTAAATTATTACCTAATTAGCACCACAAAGACTTGGTGAGATAAACCTCATGACTGGAATATTGGTATAGAGGGGTATAGCTTGTTCAGGACAGACAGGCCCGGAAAAAAGGGAGAAAGTGTTGTATTATACATCAAGAACATATATACTTGTTCTGAGATCCAGAAGAGGGGGTGAGAGGCAGACCAGTTGAAAGTCTCTGGGTAAAGATAATAGGGGGGAATAGGGGTGATATCATGTTGGGGGTCTACTATCAACAACCAAATCAGGAAGAGAAGGTGGATGAGGCATTTTTAGAACAAATAGCAGAAACAGCCAGTAGGAATGAGGGACTTTAAATAACCAGATATCTGTTGGAAATGTAATAAAGCAAAACACAAAATTTCCAGTAAGTTCTTGGAATGTAATGGGGACAACTTTTTCTTTCAGAAGGCGGAGGAAGTATCCAGGGAACAGCCATTTTAGACTTGATTCTGACCAACAAGGAGATACTGGTTGCAAATCTGAAGGTGGAAGTCAATTTAGGTAAAAGTGATCATGAAATGACAGATTTCATGATTCTAAGGAAAAGAAGGAGTGAGAGTAGCAGAATGAAGACAATAGACTTCAAAAAGCAGACTTTACCAAACTTAGATAACAGGTAGGTAAAGAAAATCTAAGGGATAAAGGAGCTCAGGAGAGCTGGCAATTTCTGAAGGAGACAATAATAAAGGCACAAATGCAAACTATCCCGATGCAAAGGAAAGAATAGTAAGCGGCAAATATGGCTCCATCAGGAGTTCTTTGTTGACCAAAAAAATCAAAGAGAAATCCTACAACTGTGGAACCATGAACAAATTGCTAAGGAGGCATCCAAAAGAATAGCACAAGCATGGAGGGACAAAATTAGAAAGGCTAAGGCACAAAATGAGTTACAACTAGTAAGATACATAAAAGAGAAGTGCTTCTTTAAATGCATTAGGAGCAGGAACTTCTAGTTAGTGGGGAAGGAGAGCTAATAACGGACAACATCAAGAAGGCTGAGATGCTTAATGCCTATTTTGCTTCAGTCTTCCCTATAAACGTTAAGGTTAAGGATACTCAACATAATTAATATTAACAACAAGAGGGAAGGAACACAGGCCAAACTGAGGAAATAACAGGTTTAAAATATTTACATAATCTTTTGTTAGTCACCTAACTTATGTCATACTGATCCTCATAATTACTGTGAGATGTATTCGCAAAAAGAAAAGGAGTACTTGTGGCACCTTAGAGACTAACAAATTTATTTGAGCATAAGCTTTCGTGAGCTACAGCTCACTAGCTCATGAAAGTTTATGCTCAAATAAATTTGTTAGTCTCTAAGGTGCCACAAGTACTCCTTTTCTTTTTGCGAATACAGACTAACACGGCTGCTACTCTGAAACCTGTGAGATGTATGTACACTTGATAGTTAAGGAGTTGTGTATATATAGTGGAAAATATGTTTTAAATTCTGAATCAAAGCAGGGTTGACGAGCAGATTCTGACAAGACAAAGGAGGTACATTCACCTGCTTGTCTGTTCACATAAAATAAGCACTGTAAGCCAACACAATGGAAGTGCATTTGCATACATCAATATGAGGATGGGAAGGCAACATAGGGACAGCACACCAGGGAATAAACCACAGAGGTCATTCTGATTTTGGAGACAAAACAATTACTTTGTGGAATATACAGGGAAGGCAAAGAGGAACTAAAAGGACAGCACTTTTTGCATTCCTGAAAGAGGGATCCCAGCCATGTTGTCTGGAGATGCTGAGAGATTACTTTAGGTGAGAAACTTCTTTAGACAAGGGTTTTAGCCTGTTAAAGTTAAATTTAGACTCTATGAAGCATGTTATACCATGTAACCATTTCTTGTTCCATCAATATCCTTACTCACTATCTCTAAAATCTTAGCCTTTGATAATAAACTTATGATTGTTTTCACTATAAATATATCTCAGTTCTGTGACATATTGGAGTTGATCCTCAGCTGAACCAAACAAGGTGGTGTGTGCACTGTTCTTTTGGAGATCGCTTACTAGGTTACTTCTGTGAGTGTCCAGAGGATAAGGGCTGCACACTGAAAGGAAATGCTTCAAGAGGGCTCAGGGATTGGGGTGCACCTATGTGCAAGGCAAATTAAGGGCTGGCAGAGCCTTGAGGAGATTGTTTTGGTGGCTAGTGGACTAGTGGTATAAGGGAGCTGACACCCAGTTAAGCAAGAGCAAATCTTCCTCTTGCTGGGGGTAACAAAGTGACTCATAGTCCTGGATACCCCGAGAAAGCATCACAACATGTCATTCACCTCAGTGAAAAAGTCATGAAAAAAGTCAGGATTGTCACAGTTGGGGCACAGATATTAGCAAAAAACAACTGTTAAATTATCAGCTTTATTCTTGATTATAACATATCTACCACCATTATCTGTCCTAGTATCCGTAATCCTTATATTAAGTTTTTATACAATAGGATCATCTTGCTCCTTGACTTGGAATTATAACAGAAATGGGCTACAGCTCCAACACAACTATCCAGTTCTCTTAATGATCCTTTAAGGGTTGTCCTTGGAGGTGTCTTATCTCTAGTTAGTGGTTCACCTCCTGCTTGTTTTTCACAGCATCCCCTAGCACTGTACACTTCTGATGCTGGGCTGGAATGCCAAGGCTCCCTTAGCAGAAGTAATGTTACAGCCACCCCAATATCCTTCCCAGAGAAGGAACACTAGAATGAGCTACTCAGATACTAGTGACTTCCACCAGGCTCTACATAACAGAAGCAAGTATAAATGGGGACGTGTGTGTGTGGGGGGGGGCAGTATTTGCAAAGCCTGTGACATTCAGGCTTTACAAGGAAACAAGATCCAGTCTTTAACTCCCCCCCTCCATGGCTTATAGCGTGTGTGGGGGTGCTCCTTGTCTAGCCATCTGCATCTCCGCTAGTCACACACTGGGGAAATGCAGAGAGGAAGTTGTCGCGCACTCATTCTGTGTGTATGATAATGTCATCCTGTAGTGGTTGGCCCTAAATGCCACCAGAGAAGATATCTGCTTTAGCTCAAGTGACAGAGACCTCAGCTGCAGAGCTGAATGAACACAGTTCTACTCCCAACTCCTCAGTACATGTGTATCAATTTGGTTTCTGTAGCAGTTGGGTCTGCTCTCTGAAGCATTCAAAAGTAAACAAAAACTTCTCCTACTCAAACAACCCTGCTGAGAAAGCTTGAAGTATCCTCTTTTCCCCCACTGCAGGTTTATCTATTGGCCCCAACTGTAGCCTCGCTTGCTAGCTTTATCCTGAAATTAGATGATATTCTGATTTATCCCCCATCATTGTACATCTTGCACTACAAGATGGGGCTGTCATTCTTCAGAATTTCTCTTTGCATCCCTAGACGTTATTCTTATCAGAACACAATGTCAATGTGTACCTCTTGGATCTTGCCTATCTGCCTATTTATTCTATCTGTCCCTCTGCCACTCTAGATCAGTCGCTTTCCTAGCATTTGTTTGCTTGTTTTTGAAAAGAGATATTCTTTTAACCTTCCGAATTATTTCAAAGCTAGAAGGGCTCTGGAGGGGAAACATGGTTTGAATAGAAGGAAAACTAGACTGGGAAAAGCACTGGAGAATAAACAATAGGGAATAATCCCACATGGATTAGATGACCTGTCTTTTCCATCTCCGAACTTCTAGGATTTTCTGAAATGTCTCTTTGGTTTCAGGCTGCTTGAATAACACCATGGAGGCAGCGCCTTGTGTTTCCCCAACAAGTCCAGTTACTTGCACAAAGACAATGACTTTGCTGTCAATACAGCACAGCACTAACAGAGACAGAAGGTCAAAGCTGAAATCCAGCTCATTGCATCAATTGGTCTCCATTCTACCTGCTGTAGGCCCCATGGTAGCTGTGATGCTTATTTCATTAGTGTTTGTGAAGTGTTTTGAGATCATCAGACGGAACGTGCTGTCATCTCTGCTTGACATCTAGGCAGCCTAAAGCATATATTTTGTGCTTCGCAGGGAGGTTAAGGAAGAAAGGGGACAAAATCTCAGTGGGTTTCAATAATTTGATAGTGGTTTGGGGACCTAGTGTGAAACAAGGTTTTGGGCTCACTGCAGTTGCTAATGGATAGGGAGCTAGGCATCACAAAGGACATGAAATGACTCTGCTAGTATGCCCCAAAAGTGGTCCTTCCAAGCATGCTGGATGGGAGTAGACATGCGTGATATTTGGGATGAAATCCTGGTCTGAAGACAATGGGAGTTTTGCTGTTGCAAAGGATTGCTAATGCAGCAAGGATTTCACTGCAGGATTTTCACAGGAGAGTCATGGGAGCAGATTCTTAACTGAATCATGGGGATAGACATCTCATTTCTTGGCTCCTGGAAGAAAGCAGCACAATGTCCTGTTGTGCGATTGCCCCTTACAGAACATTCTTTCAATTATTCTTGGCATAGAATTCCAGAAAGATTGTCTATCTTCCTTGGATGGCTGGAGACCTTTTTGCAGGCATACCTGATTGTCTCATGGGTCAGGCTGAGCAGCCATCCACAGGTATGTTTCATACAGCTATTTCATCCAGCCAGTTGGATCTTTGGAGAGATTTTCAGCAGTTAGCACACTGAGAACATGATCATGATTGGATACTTCTGGATTCTGGAATTCCTACTGGTCCTCTTCTGTCTGATAGTCAAAGTTAGAGCTGGTTGAAACTTGGAATTTTCATTTCATGGGTAATTTTGACATTTCAGAATTTATTTTTAGTCTAATGCGGATTGAAAATATTTTTGAAATTTCCCACACAACACAAAAAGTCTCAGAAACTTTTAGTTTGGAAATTTTTCAATTTTTTGTTAAAAAAAGTATTTTGTTTTTCATATTCATATTACTTTTATTCCTTTTGTATTATTTCATGGCCTTAGTGCTAGTAGTGCATAATATGTGTTTAGTGTTTCTTTCAGCACAGCTACCCTTTATACAGAGGAAGGCCCCATTTTGCTTCAAGCAGGAAAGAAAACATGGTGCATCCATTGCCGGTCACAACCACTGTTCCATCACTGGCCATTAAGGCATTGCATGTAGAACTGGACCTAAAAGGAAAGCCTCACACACTTCCTCTGACCACTCCCACTGAAACTCACCTGTTTGCTGTTCCTGTTCATCTGGTAATTGACCTATATTAAGCCTTGTTGTTTAGCTCCTCCCCTTTGCTAACAAGGAGCGATTATCAACTCACAGACTTCAAATACAGGGTCTGATCAAAGACCCAATGATTCCAGCCACGTACTCCCCACAGAGACATGAACAAACAGACCTCTCTCACTTGGCCTGTTCAGGGGCCCAAAACCAAAACAGCTCATATATCAGGGTCAAAATAGAATTATATAAATTTCTGAGAGTTGGCAGGACTGTAATTATCCCACACATTGTGGGAGGAAAGGAGGAGTTCAAAAATGAGAAGACAGATTAAAACACTGTGATCTCATGATGGGGGGGGGGAGGGTCTGACTCATGACTGCTGAACTTTGAAGGTTGGCTGTACTGCTTTCTGATAGCCCTAGTCCTCTAATGATAGGTAGCATAAAGCAATGTGACATAAACTTTCCCTCTACTCATGACAATATTCCTTTACCTTTTACTGTAACCCAAACTTGCTGCTTCTGCACTATGCTCATCATGATGGTAGCAGAGCACTTTAGAATTACTTGTACTCCTGACTCTCCAGTGGAGCTAACAGGGGAGGGAATACAAGAGTCCCAGGCCTGGACTGGACCTCTGAAAGCCGTCTGAGGTTGTCCACAATTTAATTTTTACGCAGTGGTATTTATGCAACTGTCTTACAATGGACAGCAGTTGCAGAGGTGGAAACTATCTGTAAAGAAGGTGTAGGATTAGGGGTATATAGTAGAGAAGGAGAAGCATGGAGGATAGATAATAGGGGCAACATGGGGAGAACTAGTTGAGAGCACCTTAATTTATAGACAGCCTAGAAAACATGGGCGTGGAAGAATGTCATGGTGAATCAGTGAAAAAGCTGGAGTAGCAACAGCAAAGGATCATCCTCTGACAGTGCAGAGAAGAAGAAAGGGAGTGACAGGCAGTCAGGATTGGCAGAGCAGAGGGAATAGCCAATGGCATGTGCTTTTTAAATAGACAGCTGGAATCTCAGCCTTTCATACATTAGCTGTGTGTTACAGCTAAGGTTGTGCTGCTTTTGACGAGACCTCGGCTGAACTGCATTTCTAAGAATGTCCTTTGCTTATGTAACGTGATGGTTTTCTCTCTCTGTATAAACATTGCGGCGCTGATGGGGGGAATAAAAGGAAAAGAAGCTATGTCTTTCCAAGGCTTTGGGATCATATTTTTAAGTGCACCATTGCCTCTTTGGTAGGTCCTTCTAAGAGAGCTGGGGAATGATAACTAAGTTTAAAATACTTCCTTGTAATCTGCAGTGTTCCATCATTAAATCTATCAATCAAAGGTCCACTCTTCTCCTATCCCATGCTCATAGCTAAACTTAATACCACAGTCAGGAAACTGCCACATTCCTACATTGCTAACACTCGATCCTGAGAACTGAAGCAGCAGCTATTTAGACACAAAAAGATTCCCTGCACCAGCTTCCACCAAGAAATTAGATGTATCTTGACTTATCTTGTTCTGGATGGGCTCTGTATTTACTGACCATTCATTGAAAGCAAAATAGATGAGCTATAATATTTCTGCCTTCTTGTATTCCATTAATGTGATAGTGCCAGAGACAGTAAAGACTAAGATATCACAATATGGGAAACAGAAGAGTAGTTGGTGGTGGTGGCGGTGATGGTGGGTAATAAAATACTTTAAGAATTTTTCATTCAGATACCAGCATTATCCGTAACTAATAAGGTTTGTTTTCCCAATGCCCTCTGGATAGATGGAGATTTCATTTACACCAATGCAGATCCAGACTAAGCCCAGGGAAGTCGACAGAATAGCTTTGATAAATAACCAATGTAAAATGAGAATAACTAATGTAAAATGAGATCAAAATCTGGCCCCATGATACTAAGCCAAATTTGCTCTAGGAGGCAAAAAGAACAGGTAAAAGTAAATCTACACAGCACAAAATACTGCATCAAGAATTCTGAGGAAACACTTGGATGCTGCCAGGATATTGGATCACATCTAAAAGATTATTATGGGCAATATCATAAAAGGAGACATAAAACGGAAGAGCTATCATTTTAACACTAATGTGAGCAAATTGTAAATATTGTAAATAACTGCAGCAAACAAAGGGATTTAAGTGGTGGGGCACTTAGTTCTTTACTTGCTTGTTTCCCTGCCTCTATATGCACAAGATTTTTATGGAATGAATGGGATAACAGCTTTATTGTTCAGCACAGAGGCTGCTTTTGTCTCCTGCCATAAGGGAGTCATATGAATGGTTTGTCTATACACAGAACAACGATAGTGTTTCTGTATGGCATGAATAATGTGATTAAAACATAGGCTTTCTTGCTTAGCACTGCCACAGTGGTCTTTTCCCTTGGATCTAAATAGGTACCATCTCTGCCACAAAGAGCACCCCAGAACTACTGCAAGATGAAGCTTCTATTTGGGCCAGTTTCTTCCTTGTCCTATTAACATTTTTTTCTATGTAATATTGTAACCACTCTTTGCCATCTTTTCCCCCCTCTTGGTTCAACTTAGCCTAACTGACACTGGTCTCTGCTGTTCTGTTCAATTATAGCACATCTGTGACCATGTAGAACTTCGTGGTTGTCACTGTGCTGCACACTGTGGCCATTTGGAACTTCAGGGTAGCAACAAGGATAGAACTCAAATGTTCCTGTGCCAAAAGCACAGGCCCTTCCCACTTGGAACTAAAGGAGAATCTCTATTAGCAGCACAGCATTTATGATGCTCACTTGTGTGGTACTGATTCCATGCAACAGAGGGCAATAATAGCTGTACTACAGAGACACATCATTTACACTGTTATTTTAAGGGGGGTAATAAGATGAATTCAACCAAGCTATCTCAGGTATAGGTTAACTGTCAGTTTCCAAAATGTGTTTTTAATTAGCACCATAGATCCTAGAGATGGCAAAGACCTACCTGGTGATATATGGCCCACTCCCCTATCCAGTGCAATATTATACCTTGCAGTGCGATTTCCAGTACAATTTTAAATTATTTAAACAACGTGGCTTCCCAGCTTTACTTGAGAGACTATTCAATATTTTAATAGACCTAATCACTGGGAAAGGGTTTTTTCGTCCCCTCCCTTTATACTTTGCTTACAGCTTTATTTGGTTCCATTTAATTCCATTCCTCATATAGTTATGCCCTCTTCGTCCACTCCCAATACCTCCATGGAATTTGTATTTGTCAAACGCATTGATAGCCATTAAAAAGCCAGCATTTGCCAGTGATTAGCACACAGTGGTATTAGAGAGATCACAGATGCCCTCTTTCCTTTGAACAGAAATTAATGTCAATATCTCAGATACCATTGTGGAGTAGCTGTAGGTAAATGCTGACTTTAGAATGACTACCACTATACTTGGAAATATGGTTATCATGAACCTGCGCTCCCTTAGTTGTCCTCTGGCGAAGATATGCGTTTATTGAGCGATGTAGAACGCTATCAGTTGAATTATGTAAATTCTTTTCTTGTAAATGCCTAATGGCTGTTTGATGTGATTCTAATAGTTAAGTTTCCTTGTTCAGATATTCAGTACATTAAAATTTCTATTTTATGATTTGTTCATTAATGGCATTTTAATAACTCAAACACCTCAGTGACTGCTCTAAACAAGCATATTTTAAACTAAATAATAAATAATTCATAAATATTTATAATTAATAAATTAGAGAGCAGAAAGATCAATTGTTGTGTATGTTGTATGAAAAGGCTGTTCCATTAAGCCATTAAGAACAGCACTGGCTGGAATATTAAACAACAGAGGAGAGGAGTGTATGGAGAGGAAATGTAATGCCCTCAGACTAATCTGCTTTTATACCACTGCCTATTCGGTTTTGTAAAATATTTAGACTGTGTCTAATCTAGTTTTCCACTAGATCTTTCCCAGTACAATGTAAACTGAGTCCAGTCCAGTTTTATGAAGCATCCTGTCCAGGGTCTGTAGCTGGGTCAGACTCTCCTCTTGTTTATACCCTGGTAACCCTATTCATCTCCACAGAAGCACACCTAAGTGTATCTACTCCTCTCAACCAACTTTGGTATCTCCCTGCTATCTTATTCTATGTGCTTACTACTGCCCTGTGCTTCACATAGTCCCTTCTTGGTTGCATCCCTTGGTTTTTGAAGCTCCTAACTTGTGTGAAGAATTTATTTCCATAGACTTGATTAATTCTTTTCATTGTTTTTGTCACTGGCAAAGTGATCTGAATTTGAGCCTCATTTGAACAGCGCAGTATTCAACTAACTCAAACCCATTGGCCATGGCTCAGCATCTCAGTTTGTGGAGCCCATTGATTTGGCCGCAGGGGCAGATGTCCACAACATAAATACAATTATACAACTGGCACTAATTAACCTCACCAGTGGCTGTTTCAGGGGCTAAGGAATGAAAGGGTCATGGAAATTGAATTCCCCTCCTGCCCCAGGAGGCAGTGTAGGGAAACTTGTATGGTGTAAAAAGAAAAGGAGTACTTGTGGCACCTTAGAGACTAACAAATTTATTAGAGCATAAGCTTTCGTGAGCTACAGCTCACTTCGAAAGCTTATGCTCTAATAAATTTGTTAGTCTCTAAGGTGCCACAAGTACTCCTTTTCTTTTTGCGAATACAGACTAACACGGCTGCTACTCTGAAACTTGTATGGTGTACTATGCACGTTCTACTTGCTCTGGGGATAAAGTGGATTTGAGCCTCTAGAGATGTCAAGCCAACACCTTTCATCTGGACGAAAACAGCACAAACAAATTTTATGTAAAGGAAAAGGGATGAGAGGAGGCAAGAGAAACAGAGAGAAATAAGACAGGTCCATTGAGATCACTTATTTTGACAGCAGGCAACTTCTTTGGCTAGCTATACTACTAGCTTGCAAACCCTGGCTGACTGTTATTGGTGAAAACCTAACAGGTAAAACCAGGGCATTAGCTCAGTGCTGACCTGCTTAACCTTCAAAAATTGCCCATCCACAACAACAAAATCTATATCAAATGCTGAATGTACAAAATGCTGTGCAAGATGCAGACTCTGACCTGAGCAATAAGGCCATGGCCCTCACCCTGCAATGTAAGTGCATTTTTACTGCCCTGCTCCAGGCAAGAAGCTTGCTTGGTTGATGGTCTACCACAGCTACTAGGTTTAATGTACAGCATTGTCTCCTATACGTACAGCACCGTAGCAGCTCTTTTCGTTTCTCAAAACCCCAAGCAGTTAGCACAATTTATAAGTATAAGTCCATCACTGAAATGCAGCAACCTCTGAGGCGGTACATGGTAGCTGTTTAACACACACACACACACACACACACACACACACTGTTTAGGATAGGAAGTGAAGAGGGGTCCTT
Source organism: Dermochelys coriacea (assembly GCF_009764565.3). NCBI lineage: Eukaryota > Metazoa > Chordata > Testudines > Dermochelyidae > Dermochelys > Dermochelys coriacea. Next base: position 89,621,941 of record NC_050073.1, on the reverse strand, counting down.
TAATTCAGCAGAATTCAAAGTGGCAGAATGTGATCACTGCAGATGGAAATTGATCGAGAAACCAGCGTTAATAACTTTCCTCCTGCAAAAGAGCTTGAAGGTCTTGAACAACATCAGGAGGCCAGGAGGTCAAATTTATGACTCCTCCAAAAGAGACAGTGAAATATCACCAGAACAGCCAAGATTTCAACAGCCTCTTTCCCTTTCTCCTCCCACAGTTCTACCTCCCTTCCATCCTTCCCCAAGGAAACCTAAAGGTTTTTATAGATGATATTCTAAAGGAACCAGGGAATTAGACTCCAGCACTCACAGAAAATGGATTTTTGTTTTCTTTTGTTTTGTTATCAAGGAAGCTTTCCTGAAGCACAAAAGTCAAGATGTGCCTCTGGTATGTGAACACCCACCATCAGTCACTGTCACGGGCTCCCTTCCATTCTTGATCCTTCTCACTGATTGCATTAGATTTAACCTATTAAATATTTATTCCCTATTTTTCATGGCTCATGTGTATCTCTATAACTCACCTTGAAGCCTCCTCGTTTGTACCATGATAAGACTCAGTTCCTAGGGCTTTTCATTTCGCTCTAAACCGTGATTCTTTGGGAGACTGTAGAAAGGAGGACATTTTCTTTAAAGGTATAGTAGCCTATCTGCACTTCTTACCATATCTGAAAAGAATATGGGTAGACAGATGATTGCCTCACCCCAGCCACGTATCAATACAAATAGGAAATATATTAGTTTACATATAATTACAAAAAAAAGAGGAGAAAACAGAAGCATGTGAAACACACTGAGTTGCATTTTTTGCTACTGATTTAGGAGACTTTGTATATTATCCCTTTTTCAAAGCCCCTAAAAGCAGAGTGGGAGGATTATTATATTTGCTTTGCATGCCTCACCTAGAACCAGGGAGGGGAAAAGCTACAAGCAGCTGTTGGTCAAAATAAACACACAAATAATTAAGTAATATTTGGATGGCTCAGAGACTCTGTAATATGCTATAGAGCTTTACACCTATAGGTCAGGGGTTCAAACTCAGACCCAGTCGATACTCTCTGATGGCTGTTTGATAGCCTGAATGAAGTAATTGGTTGGTCTCAGTACAGGTCCTAGTTGTCAGCTGTCCAGATCATACCAGAGTCACCAACTGGAAGTCTCAGCATTGAGACCAAGGATGGGCCATAGACTTCCCTCTCATCTTCTGCAAGTGGTTCAGGTCAGCATGGGGAAACATGGGTTGGGATGCAGCTTACACTGTTGCTGTCTGTGACATGCCTGTTCTGTTAATTCCTCTCTCAAGTCTTCAGTGCTGTCAATCTAGACACAAATACAAGATTTGGAAATAAATGTCCTCAAAGTTTATAATAAGCTGGGCAAAAGCATCTTCTCTTCGGCATAAAGAAAAGTCAGATGGAAGTAGAAGTTGAAGTAGTGAGACCAAAGTACTGAGCAACCTTCCTGGTGAGCTCACTAGGAGGTCATTAAAGGACTCTGTTCATGGAAACAAATACACGTTATTGTGAGGAATATTGTGTCAAACTGTGGAGGTGAGATAACTTTGAAATATGCTTCATTCTTTGTTTCCTGTCTTATCAAAGGAGTGACAAATCTCTTATCACCTCCAAACCTGTCGCTCCCTGGATCACAGACAACTACAGGGATCACTTCTCCACTTCACTGACTCCATTCACCATCAAGTCTCCTATCAATCTTACCTACAGAATTCAAGTCCCAGAGGAGTAGAGGCTTGTGTAGGTGGGGACACTCGGGAAAATTAAGTAAAGATTCTAGTGGATCAGATAAGCTGCATTAAACCCCTGTGTGGGCACTGATTCAGAATTAAAGTACCCTTAATTCAGTTTATCTTAATTCTGAATTACATTAGTAATGTGTTGTTTGGTCTCTCTTCCACTCCCCATAGGGATAAACGTGGGCAGTGGATGTCTTGTTTTGGTAGGGTTCTTTTTTAATATACCTGTTGCTATGTATTTATGTCAGAGAAGACAAGGTCAAAGAAATGTGTACCGCACTTGGAGCAGAAGGTGGTGAAGTTTAAGATGGTCCTTAGTTCTTGGGGAAATACATTCCGAAGTCTTGGAACAAACTCTTTGATCACATCCATTCCCATGCTTCCAGCTACTACCTTTGCATGGGTTTCTTGTCTTTCTTCATCATGGGAGAATGCAGCTTACTCTGTGTAAAGTGCCTTGAATGAATCTTATTCTCTGTATGTTCACAATGATACCTGGTGATTTCTGTTAATACTAATTTAGATGCCACACAGGTGAATGATGGAAAAAGGGTCTGAATTCATCTGCTGGCAAACTGGGACAGGCTGGCCAGACAGGAGTTAACTTTGATGGGTGTTCTTTACAGCATATATTTTAAAAAAGCTGCTTTGACGAGTTTGAAAAATAGATGGGGTATAAGTAATTGCAGTTCCCGGTGAACCATATCCTGAGCACTGACAGTTCCTGAGTGTTTCAGTAGATGCTTATTGGAAATGCATGGAGCAGAGCAAGTCACATGATCTGCTAACTTCTATGATCCCAAAGATAGAGAAGCTCTTTTTTAAAGAAACACACACAACATTACTGTCTGAAAGAACACATACTGATGCAACTGTCTCTTTCTCTCTCACTAAACCCTTGACACATTGATCTACGATTCTTTTCTGATCTCATACTTATTAAAAACCAGGAGGTGAAAGTAAGCCGGTACACCCCCGTACGCCCAGGGTGGATCGGCTTCCCCAGGCGCAATTTAAAGGGCCTGCGGCTCCCAGCAGCGGCTGGAGCCCCCGGCCCTTTAAATTGCTGCCAGAGCCCCGCTACCGAAGCCCTGGGGTAGCAGCGGCGGGGCTGGGGCGGCAATTTAAAGGGCCCAGGGCTGTAGCGGCGGCCGAGCCCTGGGCCCTTTAAATCATCCCCAGAGCCCCGCCACCACTTCCCCAGGGCTCCAGCAGGCTCTGGTGACGATTTAAAGGGTCCAGGGCTCCGGCCACCGCTACCGCCCAGGGCCCTTTAAACAGCTGCCAGAAGCCCCGGCTGCAGCTGTTACCCTGGGGAGGGGGAAAGAGGCACTTGCCGGTACAGGGTGGGCAGGGGCTGGCTCTGACCTCCCCCAGTCCCGCCCCTTCTGCCCAAGGCCCCGCCCCTTCCAGGGGCCAGAGCCAGACCCAGCCCAGCCCCGTACCAGTAAGTCCCTAGACTTACTTTCACCCCTGTTAAAAACTGAATTGGTCTGAGAGAGGGGAAAGCATCCACTGTTTTGCTTTTGCAAATACTAGAAAAAATACTGCAGTTAAGAGTCTATTGTGTATTCCCCTTGCCCTCTACTGGATACAATTAGAACTGTTTAATTAAGTGTATCACTGTATATTGCTAAACAGCTAAAGGAGCGTGCTAGAGGCTTGTGCTTTTGGAGCAGGAGACTCCAAATATTACTGATGTCATTGTGAATTTCTGAGTAAAAACAGCATAACAGTAACTGTGAAGTTATAGGTAACCATAGATTTGCATTAGTAAATTACCTTTTTTTGCAACTAGCAACTGAGAATGTCTAAGTACTTTAGAAATATATACAAATTAAATCTCAGACCAAGGATGCATACCATGCAAGAAGTAGAATCGGGAGTAGAATCCAGAAGTCCCAACTTCCAGAAGTTCATTCTCTGTATATGCAACATGTAATGCTTCACATCTCTTAACAAGCAAGCGTTGCTCCTGACCCGATCTCAAAGTGGATTGTTTGCAAGGGCACACATAGTATATGGGAAACACTGGGGAGCATGGAGTGTACGGTAGCATGCTGATACTTAGAATTCTATTTTATTCTATAGAGGTTCTTCTACCATGCTTGTCACTATAGTATCAGAATAATTTTCAGTAGTGTGTATTCTTACCATAAAATTTCATCTTGCATTTCAATATTGCCTTTAAAGCCAAAGGATACCAAAGTACTTTATAAACCCAGCAACCGTGTCAATCAACACTGTAATGCAGCCATCTTTCGGCTGCGATGCAGCAGCTGTTAAACAGCACATAGCAACATTTACATAATAGTTTATCGCAAGTAGTGAAGAATCCCATCTTCAAGTGAAAATGTAGTGGTAATTTCAGACAGGCACAATGTAGATTTTGCTCAAATTAGAATTTGGTCTGGACACCTTGTTCTATGAGCCCCATTCTTACAAAAAGCATCATATGATCTTTAATGATCCAAAGCTCTGAGAACCTTGGTTTTACATCTAATCCAAAAGATGGAACCTACAGCAGCACAACCCTTATAGTACCATGGCAAAGCATTAAATCAGAGGGAAAGCGTATCACCTTCCAAATTACAAACTTCAATTCTTGCAGTACCTGGTGTTTGATCAAGGAAATCTCCCATCTAAATGCTGACCCAGTTTCAAACATGCTTAGCTCAGGAGATCAGGCAAAATCACCATTCACGATGGTAATCTCACAAAGAGGTAGATGAAAAAGATGAAGTCTCCCATCTTCTTCTGTATGATCTAATCTATGGGTACATTTTTGTATTACATTTTCTCTGGCCACACTCCTGTTTTGTCAAGTTTCTCCTACAGTCCTTTCTCCCCCACATGCTCTGCTATGTAGCTCATCAGGAAATTTGCTCCTGGTCAGATCAAACTCAGACGTAGCAATTAGATGGGAAACAGCCACATGACCAGATGTTGGTGATTCTAGTAATGAAATTCCACCTGCTTGTTATGGAAATCGAATACAATCTGGTCACCGTGGATATTTAATGTAACGTTTCGCTGGATTCAGGAGAAGCAATTAGATTGCTGAAAATTGTGCTTCCATTCCCCTTAATTCAATACTGACCACTGCCAGGAATGCAATATGTGATGGGACTGACAATTAATTTTGCATGCAATCACTGTAATAAAGTGGGAAGGGACAGCAAGGAGAGAGAGAGAGAGATGTGCAAGGTGGTATAACTATGGGCTTGTCTGCACTAAACAAGGAAACTGTTCCAACAAATTGGCTGGCTGTCTCAATTGCTCTTGCAGGGATTTAGCACATACCAAAATGCAACTCTGGTTTTGGCAGAATCATTTAGACACATTCACACACAGCATGAATCACCACTGTGTTTGTACCAATGCATTCTGGTACTCAGAAGTACATATCCCATAATTATTGCCAACAAAGCTTCTGGGAGCAGGAGCTTTGGAGTAATTTCCAAACATGAGGCAATGCATTTTGGGATGGAGTTAGGAATACTGGCTGAAAAGAAGGAGCTAAGATGTTTGTGGCTTTCTGGTCCAAATTGGAAAGAAACCCTTATAGATTGCATCAGTTCAGCCAGACTTGAACTAAAGGCCTCATCCCCGACACCGGACCAGCTAAAACAATCAATGGATGTAAAAACACCTGGCGTAACCACTGTGTGTGGGAACAAGGTATACAAGCACTTCAAGATCAAGCAATACTGTCCTGCATCTCATTTTCATTTGGCATAGACAGGGACTAGGAGGACTGGATGAAATTAAGGAAAGGTATATTTCAGGTGACTATTGGGAAAAACTTTCCAACAGTGAGATCTTTTATGGTGTGGAACAGCTGCCCTAATGGAATTGCTGGAAGCCACATTGCTCACATCATTTTCAATTAAACTTGACAGGAAGGATACAGCACAGGGGGGAAAATGTTTAATTTCTAATGAGAGAGATGGACAGAAGAAGTAAAAAAAATTCATATCTAGAGAAATTAAAAACAATACAATATTTACTCAAGATTCAGCAGAGATGCCTGCAGCAGTTTCACACACTAGTTGGTGACATAATTAAGTAGGATTCATGTATCAAAAACAAAAGCGCAATGTTCAGGCTGAAAAACATGCCTTCATAAGACCATTCATGGCCATTCCCTGCCCCAAACCTTTCTGGAGGACTGCAATAATTGGCCTCTCTGTTTACATTCATAAATAAGTGAACAACAGTCTTTCCATTGCCGGAACTTATGTACACACTTTCTCTCTGGGTTTGTATTGGAGTGAAATATTAATTTCAAACAGCTTCACTGCATTTCTTGTGTGTGAAAAAAAAATATGAGCAACTCTGAGAGGTGAAAGTTTTGAAGCTTCAAGCAGGGTTGACTCAGTGGTAGGAGAAAGATGGTTCTATCAGACTGTGTAGCTTGAATGTCAAAAGCATCTAATATACCACTATAGTTAGTTATAAGATCGATTCTGGTGATTTCACAGAGAATATATCAATAGCAAAAGAACAGGGGAGCAAGGTGTGAATGTGTGTGTAAGAGAAAGAGAGAACATCTGCTCATCCATACTGGCTGACAAAATCAGTGCGACTCTTCAGACCCTCATTTGGGATTTTTGATATTAAAATTGTGGGCAACTGCACTATTGGTAAAAGGCTATGGGTGAATGTCTCTTAGAGAATTAAGCACTCTGGCCACCAAACAGATAGAACCTGGGCAGGAGCAATGCAAACGCAGCAACACAGAAACAGTGCTACCAGTCCAGAGCAATGGTAATCTAATTTGGTGTCCCATCTATGACAATTGTCAGTATCAGATGCTTCATAGGAAGGTGCAAGAAAACCTGCAATGGAATAACCTGCCCTTAGGGGAAATAACTTCCTAACCTATGTCAGCTAGCATCTGGTATTTAGATTAGATTAGCATCCTCTGAAGTGTGTCTCAGCATTCTCAGTTCTTGGCTAATGAATAATTTTGTGCCAACTTCAAATTTTGCCACTCTGTTGTTCAGCTCCTTTTCCAGACCATTTAATGAATATATGACACGTCATCCTTCCTAGTGTGAGCCTCAGCTAGCTAGCCCTCACCCACACCCTAATCTCACCCAGGCACTGGATAGGGAGTTCAACTACATTGACTGGGTAACATGAGATAGAGATACAGCACCTGGGATTGAGAAGCGCACAAAAACTTCATAGCCTATTCCTCCTCACTAAGGACTCGATCCTCCATCCACTGTAGTCAATGCCAAAGCTCCCAGTGACTTTGGTGGGTCAGGAGCAGGCACCAGCTCTCTCAACAGCCTGGTGTACACAATGAACTGGAAGGGAGGCAAGATGGAGCCCCGTGTGTTGAGGATGATAAGCAATTTACCCAAACTATCCACTGGCCACGTTAATTCTTCCTTGTGCACCTGGCCCAGAAGCCTGGGTGCTTTGGAAGCCAATCTCCAGTGTATGGATCTGTGGGACTTTGCATTGTCAGCAGACAATTTCCAAATCCTCTGAGTTCTCTTGCCCCTAATATTAAGAATGGCGAAACACAGCGCTGACTTTGAATGGTTTTGCTTTAGGAGTGAAAATTGTTAGAGATGTGTGTGAATATTTGTGGTTTAACGATGAAATATGACTTTGCTGACAATTGTTTCATAACATAGCAAAACTTTGCATTTACATATAATTTTTCACTAAATATCTCAAAGTATTTTATGAATATTAATGAATAAAGTCTCATAACTCTGCTGTGAGGTAGGTATAACTTCTATTTTAAAGAGGAGGAAACTGAGGCACATAAAAATCAAGTGACATTCCCAAGGTGGCATATTGAAGAATAGGAACAACTCTCCTAACTTCTAGTCCTATACTTTGCCTATGAGATGTTCCTCCCTCCCTTAGATGTCATGTTAAATTGTTACCCATCTTGTACTGCTATTGGCTTCAGTGTCGTTAGGTTATTTCCCTCTACAGAAGCTTGCATTGGAGTGACTCCATCAAGTAGCAGAGAAGCCCTGCAATGTCCTGTCCTCAGCATGACCATTCCCCTACCTGCCACTAATACATACGCAATCCACATCTATTTCTCGCCGACGTTTTTCAGCATTCTGCCTGATAGATGGAGTAACCTCTGTTTTTTAGCAGAGTGAGATTAACAAGAAACAATGGGAGTAGGCTGTGTGCGCCCATCAATATTCAATTAACTCTCTCTAAAGTATGACTGCCTGTGTCAGGGTAAGGAAGCCTCGAAAGCACGGCTCACGGGACAGAGGGAAGGCTCACAGGACAGAGGGAAGGTGTGGAATCAGAGGGCCCATTATGAAATAGACAACAAGATAATGGCCTGTGGCTGTAAGGTACAGCAAACTCTTCACAGAATCACAGAAGTTGGAAATGGGAAAGACCTATGAGGTCCCGCTAGTCTATCACCCCAAAGGGCAGTGTAAGATTGTTTCATACTGGACTGGTATATTCGACCATGATTTCTCCAGAATTTTATTTCATATAAAATATAATATATATTGATGTAATCAAATTTGGCATTTTATATATTCAAAACACTCTACACAATTAGCTAATTCATAATTACAACACCTTTCTGAAGTGTTTATCCCATTTTATAGATGAGGAAACTGAGGAACACAGAGGGAGCAATTTGGGGATTTGCAAATCAGTAACAGAGTTAGGATTCGCAAAAAGAAAAGGAGTACTTGTGGCACCTTAGAGACTAACAAATTTATTTGAGCATAAGCTTTCGTGAGCTACAGCTCACTTCATCGGATGCATTCGGTGGAAAATACAGTGGGGAGATTTATATACACACACAGAGAACATGAAACAATGGGTTTGATCATATACACTGTAAGGAGAGTGATCACTTAAGATGAGCCATCACCAGCGGGGGGGGGGGGGGGGGCGGAGGAAAACCTTTCATGGTGACAAGCAAGGTGGGCCATTTCCAGCAGTTAACAAGAATGTCTGAGGAACAGTGGGGGGTGGGGTGGGGGGGAGAAATAACATGGGGAAATAGTTTTACTTTGTGTAATGATTCATCCACTCCCAGTCTCTATTCAAGCCTAAATTAATTGTATCCAGTTTGCAAATTAATTCCAATTCAGCAGTCTCTCACTGGAGTCTGTTTTTGAAGTTTTTTTGTTGAAGGATAGCCACTCTCAGGTCTGTAATCGAGTGACCGGAGAGACTGAAGTGTTCTCAGACTGGTTTTTGAATGTTTTAATTCTTGACATCTGATTTGTGTCCATTTATTCTTTTACGTAGAGACTGTCCAGTTTGACCAATGTAAATGGCAGAGGGGCATTGCTGGCACATGATGGCACGTATCACATTGGTAGATGCGCAGGTGAACGAGCCTCTGATAGTGTGGCTGATGTGATTAGGCCCTATGATGGTGTCCCCTGAATAGATATGTAGACAGAGTTGGCAACGGGCTTTGTTGCAAGGATAGGTTCCTGGGTTAGTGGTTCTGTTGTGTGGTGTGTGGTTGCTGGTGAGTATTTGCTTCAGGTTGGGGGGCTGTCTGTAAGCAAGGACTGGCCTGTCTCCCAAGATCTGTGAGAGTGATGGGTCATCCTTCAGGATAGATTGTAGATCCTTGATGATGCGTTGGAGAGGTTTTAGTTGGGGGCTGAAGGTGATGGCTAGTGGCATTCTGTTATTTTCTTTGTTGGGCCTGTCCTGTAGTAGGTGACTTCTGGGTACTCTTCTGGCTCTGTCAATCTGTTTCTTCACTTCAGCAGGTGAGTATTGTAGTTGTAAGAATGCATGATAGAGATCTTGTAGGTGTTTGTCTCTGTCTGAGGGGTTGGAGCAAATGTGGTTATATCGTAGAGCTTTGCTGTAGACAATGGATCGTGTGGTATGATCTGCATGAAAGCTAGAGGCATGTAGGTAGGAATAGCGGTCAGTAGGTTTCCGATATAGGAGGATGTTTATGTGACCATCGCTTATTAGCACCGTAGTGTCCAGGAAGTGGATCTCTTGTGTGGACTGGTCCAGGCTGAGTTTGATGGTGGGATGGAAATTGTTGAAATCATGGTGGAATTCCTCAAGGGCTTCTTTTCCATGGGTCCAGATGATGAAGATGTCATCAATGTAGCGCAAGTAGAGTAGGGGCATTAGGGGACGAGAGCTGAGGAAGCGTTGTTCTAAGTCAGCCATAAAAATGTTGGCATACTGTGGGGCCATGCAGGTACGCACCGCAGTGCCGCTGATTTGAAGGTATACATTGTCCCCAAATGTGAAATTGTTATGGGTGAGGACAAAGTCACAAAGTTCAGCCACTAGGTTAGCCGTGACATTATCGGGGATACTGTTCCTGACGGCTTGTAGTCCATCTTTGTGTGGAATGTTGGTGTAGAGGGCTTCTACATCCATAGTGGCTAGGATGGTGTTTTTAGGAAGATCACCGATGGATTGTAATTTCCTCAGGAAGTCAGTGGTGTCTCAAAGATAGCTGGGAGTGCTGGTAACATAAGGCCTGAGGAGGGAGTCTACATAGCCAGTCAATCCTGCTGTCAGGGTGCCAATGCCTGAGATGATGGGGCATCCAGGATTTCTAGGTTTATGGATCTTGGGTAGCAGATAGAATACCCCAGGTCGGGGTTCCAGGGGTGTGTCTGTGCGGATTTGTTCTTGTGCTTTTTCAGGGAGTTTCTTGAGCAAATGCTGTAGTTTCTTTTGGTAACCCTCAGTGGGATCAGAGGGTAATGGGTTGTGGAAAGTGGTGTTGGAGAGCTGCCTAGTACCCTATTGTTCATAATCCGACCTAGTCATGATGACGACAGCACTTCCTTTGTCAGCCTTTTTGATTATGATGTCAGAGTTGTTTCTGAGGCTGTGGATGGCATTGTGTTCTGCACGGCTGAGGTTATGGGGCAAGTGATGCTGCTTTTCCACAATTTCAGCCCGTGCACGTCAGCAGAAGCACTCTATGTACAAGTCCAGTCTGTTGTTTCGACCTTCAGGAGGAGTCCACCCGAATCCTTCTTTTTGTAGTGTTGGCAGGAAGGTCTCTGTGGGTTAATATGTTGGTCAGACGTCAAAAATAGGATTCTAGGTCACCACAGAACTGTATCATGTTTGTGGGGGTGGAGGGGCAAAAGGAGAGGCCCCGAGATAGGACAGATTCTTCTGCTGGGCTAAGAGTATAGTTGGATAGATTAACAATATTGCTGGGTGGGTTAAGGGAACCACTGTTGTGGCCCCTTGTGGCATGTAGTAGTTTTGAGAGTTTAGTGTCCTTTTTCTTTTGTAGAGAAGCAAAGTGTGTGTTGTAGATGGCTTGTCTAGTTTTTGTAAAGTCCAGCCACGAGGTAGTTTGTGTGGAAGATTGGTTCTTTATGAAAGTATGCAGTTTTGAGAGCTCATTTTTAATCTTTCCCTGTTTGCTGTAGAGGATGTTAGGATTAGAACCCAAGAGCTCCTTGTTCACAATCCCTGCTCTGTCCACTAGACTCCACTGCCTCTCTGAAGTTATAACGAAGCAGAAAATAGCTATTGAGGCACAGAATTAAACACTGTGCATGAGACCTATTCATGAAAATGTCAGAATTCTACTTGGAGGAACCAGTCTGTGGGATATATAACTAGGAGTAATGTTATGAATTTAAGATAAAGAAAATTCAAGTTAAATATAAAGAAACATTTTCTACCAGGGTGGCCTATTAGACTGAGGAAGACCCATGGTTTGAGTCAGCTCAAACTACACTGCATAGCAGTAGTTCTCAAACTATAGTTCATAGACAGCCATTGATTCATAGAGACCTTCCTGATGGTCCACACAATAACACATACAGAGAACCAAGCAGTGGGAGATCGTAGTATGAAGAGGAGGGACGTTTCACAAGAGTACCTCTATCTTAGAAAGTGGTCATCAAAATGAAAAAGTTGGCAAACCATGGCAGAGACTTGGAGCAATGATGGCAAAGATCTGATATGACACACACAATTCTCTTTGCCGTATCCACTTTTTATGATTTTATGATAAACGGGCACTCCACATTTATGAAAAAAAGGACCACTTTTCCTAACCAATGTCAAGAGAATTTCTTTGTGTGGATTTTGTTTAGTTTCCTATACACTAGTACCCTACAAATCTTTCACTGCTCGTACCTGTGAATTGGACATATCTATCCAGAATGGCAGGAATGGAATTGGTAGTGATGTTTGTATCCATGATGTCCATTGCTTAGAACAACCTTGGGTTATTCTCAAACATTCTTTTCTTAAATTAGAATCTTAATTTGTGTCTCTCCAGCTCCCTTGTACTCCCACTCCCCCCACCAGGACTACCAGTGTTGATTAGGGAGTAATGGTGAAGGGGCATAGTTCTGTATTTCTTTAAGATGTTTTCTCCATGGGTAACAAAAAGACATTTGTTAATTTCTCTCCTGAGTAGGTTTTGGAGGCTTTCCAAGGCTAAAATAAAGAAAGCCTCATTACCTAATTCCACAGCAAGCAATTGTTCCAAAGCACCAGCCTAAAGTTCAGGGTACTTCTATTATCCAAATCATGGAGTTCTTTTATCAGTTTGGTGCTATCAGACAGCAGGAACTCAGCAGGATATTCCTCTTGCAGTCTTCATTCTAAGGCCTGATGTCATAAATGGCATCACTTCTACCTCTTTAGTGGCTGCCAAAAATAAAAATTGTGTATACCAGGAGAATTCTTCTTTTGTCTTATTACACCTGCTGCTGATCAAAGCCACTGGAACTCCCAGCAGCATATACACACAGAGTGTATTTGACCAGACCGGCCCCGTGATGGCACTGCTGCCCAAAAGGAGAGATTTCTCTTGCCAGATTAGTGTGGACAAGATGACAAAAGCAATATGGAATCTTTATCAAGTTTCTTCCTGGCCAAAAATGCTTCTGTACAGAGTACGTTGGGACATTATGTACATTCAGGATGCAAAGTCTAGCAAAGGCCCTGGCAATGCTATTGGGACATAAGTCAGAGATGTATGCAACACACGTGCTTGGCTCAGTGGGTAAGATTCTTTTAGTTCTTTTTAGTGAATTTAATGTTTATAGGTACTTATCCAAAACCAGCTGAAGTCAATGGAAAAACTCCCAAGGACTTCAATAGGCTTTGGATCAGGCCCTTACAAAAAAAGTGCTGGACTAATAACCTTGGACAATGAAGTCCTCAATATATCCATAATGGGCACCGGCCAAGCACTTTCCCTGCTCCAAGGAATCTCATTCTTGACTTGAAAGAATTACCTCTGGCAGTATGAAGGGAGTTTAGGCTCCATGCCCATGTCTATAAACAGCTTGGCCTCTCTACAAAGACCACCAGCTGGTAGCAATAATAGTGATTATATGTGTGATATACCACTAGAAGCTAGGCTGAGACCCACCAACTCATTTAAATAATGGCCAGTACTTTGTTTATAGCTTCTTCTAGCCAAGGATCTCAGATATAGTGTTCAAAGAACAAACACTAATGACACAAACCCCACAAATCCCTTTGGGAGGTAAAAAATTATCACTGGAGCCGGTTTCTGGGTGAGGAAACCGAGGAACAAAGGAGTGAAGTGAGATCACACAGTGAGTCAATAGCAGAACAAGACCAGAACCCAGGCCTCCTTGATGCCCCAGCCTGTCTGTTAACCAGTAGACCATACTGCATCTAGTCATTTCACACACCTAACTGAACAGCCTTCTGATGGAAACAACTTTCAATCATTACTGACCATGGCTGGATTTGAATCACTGATATCATGGCAAAAAACTCCAATTCTCATTAACAACTTCTTGAGTCAGCCAGATACCTAGACAGCTAGTTTTACTGCCTCAGATGTGTTGAGCAGGAACGGAAGATGCAAAAGAGAAATGGAAAGGGTCAAACTGCATCAACAGAAAGCTCCATAGAGGCTATCACTTCCCAAGCACGTAAGGCAATTACATCTTATGAAACATGGCGTTCAGACAACTAATCCACAATGCACAGCAGACCTAGCCATGGAAATGTTGCATAAAGAAGGTATGAAGAGGAGGAGGGGGAAGCATACAAAGGAAAATGCACGAAGCTTTGGTATGGGCCTAACTTGCTTGGACATCATCTCCTGCTGCTGCTGGGTACCGTTACATTACAGTAGCAGCTACAGTCAGGATCACAACCCCATCGTGCTGGGCATTACAGCCACATAAGATGACATTGCACCCTCCCTCAAGACCTTAGCTTATTATTGTCTTTTTTTGTACATTTTAAGGCCAGAAGGGACCATTAGACCGTCTAGTCTGACCAGCTATATAATGCAGGTCATAGAATGTCATCCAGGTACTTCTATACTGAGCCCAATAACTTGGGCTTAACTCATACATAGCTTCCATATCTACTGTACGGTGATTGCTGGTGTGGGAAGCTCACCAAGAGCTCCTTGGCTATTGGTTGCATAGGAGACAGTTGAATTTTGTAAAAAAAAAAAAAAAAAGATGGATGTGTTAGAGAGGCAGATTGAGTATAGACCAGCCAACTGGTTATGGACTTGGAGTGAAATTTCAGAGGTGATGTGTATGGTTGTGCCGGGTAATTTAAAGGCTAAATTGTGCTGTTTTGTCACTAGCTCAAGGAGACATGGAGTCTGGAATCCCAACTGCACAAGGAGGGATAGCCCATCTTTGAAGAGAGAATCTGGCCTAATGTTAACTCTCAATGGGATAAAACAAAAGTAGGAGAAGTGCCTTGATATTTGAAGTGGAAATGATTTTTAAATTTTAATTAATTTTTATCTTAACCCTTAGTATAAATCAGAATGTATCTGCCTTTACTGATTTATTTGACTTTATTCAAAGCTTCTAACCCTGTTCTAGCTCTTTACTACGGGATGGGAGATGAGAATGTTTATTCCGTCCATTTCCCACTCCACCACCAAGAGCTCTGTCTTTCTCACCCCTCCTTGACTTCTCCTGAGCAAAAGTACACCCTAATCAACTCCTTACCCTTCTGCTCTTTCCACTACTGAGGACCAGAAGATGGGAGCCCCTCTATCCAGGAATCTAAGGACCTCTCTCTTCCTGCTTGCCTCACACAGCTACCCGTCCCACCTTCCTGCTCCCCTAACCTGCCAAGACCATGCCAGATCTTCCTTCCTCCCCCTCTCCTCCCTCTTTGATAAGACCTTCGTGATCTGCCTTTTCCCATCATACTCTTGTCTTTTTCTGGGGAGTGGAAAGAAGCTTAGTGCATCACAGGAGAGGCAGGTCTGAAACTTTCCTCTGTGCTTTCCAAGTAAGAATTGTACAGGGACTTCCCTCTCTCATAGGCCTCAGTCTAGTGATGGGACAGAACTAAATCCCAGATTCAACCATGTCCTGAGCATTGGAGAGTATCAGATCCATGAGCATAGTGCCTGGTCTTCATTATAAGGCATTCTCCCATCCTTCCCCTCTGCAAATCAGAACTGCAAAGCCATTTCCAAGCAGTAATTTACATTCATTATTTGCTTTCCAAGTTGTGCATTTTCCTTGTCAGTACATTGTCATCAGCTTCTCACCCATTCCCTTGATTGAGATGTGCTCTCTCAACCACAGATGCTGGTGCTAAAAGACCAAGACAAACCTCTCTCTCTCTCACACACACACACTTCAGTGTTACATAGCAGCCATCCTTGATCTCAACCTGCAGAACAACCAGAGCAAACTCCACCCAAATCTGAATGGTACCCAAATACTAGAAACAAACCAAAGCAAAGCACAAGGGTCAGACTTTTGCCAGCTCCTGTGCAGGGAGCAAGTATCCTCTCCTTTCACTTATGCCTCTTGGCAGGAACTAATCACAATGTGGCTGGGAAGCACTGGCTCTGCTCCCCCTCCTAGTGCCATCATGGATACTAGCTGCCCAAAATGATGTGGAGACAGAAGTAATGAACATTGGACCACCACATGGGAAGGAGAGCAGGCTGTACTCTTTGCCAGGGTGGGGTATCTGACATGCCACTGTGCACTGCTGGTTGCTACAACAAGGAATTCTCCCGGGGACTCTGGCTGTAATTCAGCCCCTCAGCATCTCCCCATCATGCCCAAGGTTGGCAAGGGAACAATCTAGCCACAATCTGAGCAATAACATGCAAAGTACTGGGAAGAACATTTCAAAAGCCACAAGTTAAGCCATTACCTTACCACAATAAACTGCACAAAATACAGCCAGACTCTTGCTGAACACAGAATCAGTGTTCACAAACAGAAAATCAAAACCAGGACATACAAAGCATAATGGAAACCCACAGAAGTACTCAGTGTGACAGAGGAATGGTTATTTAAACTGAGAGATCTTTCCTACTCCAGTGTCCAAGATAACAAGATCTGTGAGACAGATTATTTCTCAGAGCATCAGAAACAATACAAGAAAGGAAGAAAAATGTGCAAATCCTATAGGAGTAAAATATAATGACACACACACACACACACCCCACCTAAAAAGAACATTAATAAGGTTGCAAATTCAAGCATTCAAATTAGAAAATTCAGAAATTAAGGTTGCCTGTGTAACCTTAATTCAGCCCCCTTGTGGATACTGTCTGTCCCTTCTGCCCTGTCCCTTCCAAGGTGTTCCTGTCCTGTGTCTTCCCTATCCCTGACTCCCTGTCCCTTGTTTACCCAATCACTCTCTACTCTTGAGGCTTCTCATTCCAGTCCATCTCCTTTACAAGCCAGTCCTAGTCTCCTGCCCTAGGATTGCTATCAGAGTCTCAATCTCCCCCTCCCCAATCCCCGTTCCCACCTCCAGTCTCTTCATCTGATTGCATCTCCCCTTCCCCCCAATGTCTCCCACTCCTGGTCACCCTCCCGGGGCGACTCATCCCAATCTAAGTCTTCTCCCACCATTTTCCTGGCTCTTTGATACAGCCTCTTTGCCCAGTCTAGTCCAGTTCTCCCAACAAACCCCAGTTCCTTGTCAGCTCTGTCTCTCCTCCCCCCCTGCCCTGGTCCTGCCACTGGCTCCTAGTCCCAGTGTCCTTGTCCAGTCAGTCTCAGTCTGCCCCCATCGCCAACTCCTCATCCGATCTCAGCATCTCCCCAATCTCCTGGCTCCCCCAATCACCAGTTCCCATCACCTAGCTTCTCTCACCAGCTCCCAGTCTCTATTTCACTCCATGGCTCCAGTCTCAGCCCAACCAAGCCAAGACTGCCCTCCCGGCAAGCTCCCAATCTCCTTGCCCAACTAGTCTCACTCCCAGCTCCCAGTCCCTGTTTCTCTCCCTTGTCCAGACCCAATCTCACGAGATTCCTTATCCCAATCCCTCCTCCTTGGTCTGGCTTTTTTCCCCTCTGCATTCAAGTCAGATGGCTTCTTCCTCCATGTTGCTCTCGGTCCAGTGTACAGCACCACTTTGACCCAGAGCAATTGGGAACAGCCATTACAGGGTTTTGCCTTTGTAACCCTGGGTTAGAGCATGCTCAGTGGGGACAGATTCTTTGGCGATTTTAGCTCTTAAGCTCTAATAAGTCTATTAAGCATGTGTGAACTGAGTTTTCAAAGGCTTATAAATTGGCCAAATTTGGACAGATTTTTCACAAGGACAGCAAAAGGCACATCCTTGAGACAAAGGCCACCTCCTTGCCAAATTTCAAGTCCCTACTCCAAACCACGGGCGTGCTAGGGTATTTAAAAGAAATCTGAAGAATTTTTTTAACTTGGGCAAAAAATGTCATTTTCCTTAGCCTCATTTTTGGAAACAGATGAACCATCTTTATTCGAAATGTTCAAATAATAAGATAAAATACAATAAATACAACTCAGCCTGAGACAGTCACTCAGCATGAACATTTCAGCCCTTGTGGTTAAAATCTGGTAACATTTTAAGCAACTGAAATCAGGGTATTACAATGGGAAGTGTTGGGCAACCTAATATTAGGTGGTGCTACCAGCCCCACCTATAATTAGCACCCACCCTACATATAGAGTCCTTCAGTATACAGCAGGCTTTATCATCTCAAAGGATTATAACCAGTGATGAGCTGCCAAAAAGTTTAACAACCGGTTCCCTATAAAAAGTTCTGATTTAAGTGATATGCCCCAGTATGTATTTTTTGTACCAGTAGAGTTACCATATGTCCGTATTTTCTTGGGAGGAATGTTTTGGCGATTGAAGAACAAAAAAGCCTGACCTGTCCAGGAAAATATGGATGTATGTTAACCCTACCTAAAGTTCTTTTTTAAAAAGATGGGCCTGAACTAGAAATGAGCTCCGTTTCACATGTGTGGTTCCCCGCCACTCCCCAGGAGTGTGCTAGGGTGACCAGATGTCTCGATTTTATAGGGACAGTCCCGATTTTGGGGTCTTTTTCTTATATAGGCTCCTATTACCCCCCATACCCTGTCCTGATTTTTCACACTTGCTGTCTGGTCACCCTAAGGTTTGCACATGTGTGGGTCCCAGCTGCTCCTTGCCCCCCTCATTGAAGCAGGTGTGCAGGGTTATTGCCCTGGGAACTGCAGCGCACCAGTGGACGTGGGGCCAGCTGCAGACAGGGATGTGGGGCATGGCTAGCTGGAGGCAGGGGGTGCAGGGCTGGCTGCAGGCAGGCAGGGGGTGCACAGCAGGCTGGAGACCGGAGGGTGCAGGGTTGGCTGGAGGCAAGGGGGTGTGGGGCTGGCTGGAGGCAAGGGCTGGCTGCAGGCAGGGCAGGGGGTGCGTGCGGCAGGGGTTGGCTGGAGACAGGGCAGGGGGTGCGGCAGGGGGTGCGGGGCTGGCTGGATACAGGGCAGGGGTTGCGGGGCTGGTAAGGGCAGGGCAGGGGGTGTGACAAGGGCTGGTTGCAGGCAGGGGGTGCGGGGCTGGCTGGAGACAGGGCAGGGGTTGGTTGGGGGCAGGAGGTGTGGGGCTGGCTGGAGGCAGGGCAGGGGGGTGTGTGCGACAGAGGCCAGCTGCAAGCAGGGCAGGGGGGGTGTGTGCGACTGGGGCTGGCTGCAGGCAGGGCGGGGGTGCGGGGCTGGCTGCAGGCAGGACAGGGGGAGCATGTGGCAGGGGCTGGCTGCGGGCAGGGCAGGGGGAGCGTGTGGCAGGGGCTGGCTGCGGGCAGGGCAGGGGGTGCGTGTGGCAGGGGCTGGCTGCGGGCAGGGCAGGGGTTGCGAGGCTGGCTGCAGGCAGGGCAGGGGTGCGTGTGGCAAGGGCTGGCTGCGGGCAGGGCAGGGGGTGCAGGGGTGGCTGGAGACAGGGGCTGGCTGCGGGCAGGGTGTTGGGGAGAGCAGCTCGGAGCAGCCTGAGCAACAGGACGCAGCCCAGGCCCAGCAGAGCAGCCGGGGACCCACCAGGCAGCAGCGGGAGGCCCAGGGCCAGGGGAGCAGCAGCAGCAGCAACAGGGTTCATGCCCAGGGCCAGGTGGCAGCCCACATGGCTCCCACAGCACAGTGCCCCCGGCGGCTGGAGGAGGAATTGCATCACTTCTCGGCCTGAGCCCATCAAAGCCTCAGCGCCCCCTGCAGGGAAGCGGGTTAACAACCAGTTCTAAAACTGCTTCAAAATTTAACAACCAGTTCACGCGAACCGGTGCGAACAGGCTCCAGCTCACCACTGATTGTAACATTTCTTTCTTTCTGCAGATGTTGCACTTAAAGTCCCAGCAGCCTTGGCAACACTCAACACAGCCGTGTTATTGAGTATGCACTCTCTGCTAGTATTAACTCTGGGTTGATCTATTAAGCCAACACTGTGTCTCACAATACTCACCGCAAACACTTTGGGTCATTTTGACACAGGCCAAAATCAGCATACACGCTGGCCCCTTCCAAGGCAGTCTCAAACATAAGATGGCTGCACCTTTGACATGGATGCTGCTTGTGAAAGAGAGGTTGTTGCAGTTCTGAGTCAGAGGTCAGTTCTGTGGAGGATCTCAATAAGTTATCTCACTGTGAGAGTAGTGACTATGATAGATGTGGAAGAATAAAGGAAGCATCTCAGCTTCTGTTCGTCAGGCTGATCTTTTTGTTTGCAAACTCTCATGGACAGGCAGAAAGAAAAGACTAGTATTTATGTGTGGGTATAGTGCGTATAGATAAATAGTTATATCATGTCTGCCTATATCTATATCTCTCAACAGCAGCTTAGTGTTCTCTGATAGTATCAGACCAGCAGTAACTTTTGAGGAAAACATTCCAAAAGGAGAATATATTTTACCCAATAACCATAAAGTAGCAGTGAAGCTCTAACCACAATCAAATAAACTGACCCCTTTTTCTTTGTTCCTTTGCACAAGAAGAAATGAAGAGTGGGTTTTCTCTCTCAGAGGAGTAAATCAGCTTCATTCTAACTAATGTAAATCATTTATCACTGCTTTTGAAGACCTTTCCTGATGAGAGCTCTTCAGGTACAAAACTAACTACATAATAAGTGAACACATGTTTTAGCGTCTTGGTAAAAAACATATCGTAAGGGTTTTCTTCACCTTAATTACTGGACAGATGAAGATTAGACCATACGGCATCTCCACCTGGCACAGGAGAGTTTGTGCAAAAATAAACCCTTTCTATAAACCCCTCTGTGAAATACTTAAGCATGGGAATTGCTCAGCCCAAGATGATGCATAGGAGAGAGGTTCCATACGCCAAATCAGCATTAAGGACCCAGGTACATGATAATTAATGTGGTAAAAGAACACGCAGAAGAAGAAGAATGTTACAGGGACTGGATGGCTACAAGGAAGAGTACAGATATATGCACCCTTAAACCTGTAGGTTGTCAACTCAAATCTGACCCAAATCAGGAATGACTAAAACTAGCTATCTGTTGGCTGCTCAGTGGTCTATGTTAAACCATTTGGTGGGTTTAAGTACAGTTTTATGGGGCAGGTTTCCATGTCACAAAACCATGGCAGTAAGCATGGACTGCCTACTTACTGACAGTCTGAGAAGAAAGGGCAAGAATTGAATAGACCATGTAGAATGAACTGCCCCTAGAAATAGCCCCTTCAGGTCTGGAGAGAGACATAGCCGTTGCTATGACATACTGGTCACTCTGGCACTTTTCACCAGTGCTCAATTCACCTAAAATACTAATCAAAATGTAAGAGCACAACAATGACCAGAAATTCAGAGCAATGAAAACTAAAGTTTAGAAACAGCAACCTCATCTGCTAGAATTTTAATTAATCTAATTTGTGCATGACCTTGTATTTGGTATTGATCTCTGAATCCTTAAAACTCTCAGCTTAAGTAACTGTTAGAATTTTTTACTATTATTTTGTGTTTTACTGCTGCAATTATATATGTGCCTAAAATTTAGCTCTGAAGAGCATATTCACATCCGCATTGGTTCAATGAGGTTTATTCCTGCTATAATACCCCACTTCCTTTGCTGTTTTGACTGATGGAGCTGTTCGGCCATTTTGCGGTGCTGAAACAGTGATTGAATGAGGAGATGATAGCATCAGATTTGATTTGTTAGCTTGCAGCATGGTTTCTAAAACCCACAATTCCCTCTCATTAAATAATGATCCATCGAGTTGGAAATGATTAACTTCTGAGTTCAGAATTAAATCAGTATTGTATCTGGGCTGCCATTAGTATAATTAATTTTCCTGTCCATGGCATATATTCTGGGTGTCTATTGTTCAATATACCTTTAAAAAATCCTTTACAATTTTTTTCATTTAAATAACTCAGATGGAATTTTTAAGAGTGGGGGAGAGTTACAATAGTATTGATCTTCTCCTCTGAGGAGGATGCTAATGCTGCAAAACAATCAATAACCCGAGGAGAAGACTACCTCAAAATTCAGGCCACCGTTTTTTTCCTTTCCTCCCATAAGGTTTTATACTGAAGATGTGCCAGGAAACTCATTTTACATCATGCCAATAGTTCCCTCCATGCAAAGAGAGTGTGATATTAGAAATCAAAGATCTGTAGGGGTCAAAGGAGCCTTCCTGAGTAGGAAATAAAAATAGATAATGTAAGGAATGGAGAATTTCACTTAAACTATGAATCAAAAGAAACAAAATGCCCCAAAAAGATGCTTAGATCTCACAAACAAATTTCTAGCTCAAGCTGAACCTCTCTCTGCCTTCCATCAAAACCACAGCTGGAGACCTGTGGGCTGTTTCTAAAGGAGGAAAAGCCATCTGCTTGTCAGCTGAGCATTCTTCGGCTTTCAGCTGCCTTCAGTGCTTTCTATACAAGGGATTAGACTTATCTTTTTGTTTCCTAGATGATAGGATCTCTGCTTGAGGTATATCCAGAGTTAAATAGTTTGCAGTCAGGAGGTAAGTTCTTGGATAGGAGGAGGTCATGTCCATATTATGGGCTCTACCAGTGGGAAACATTCAAGATGCAGGAGCCCATGTTAGTACTTTGAGGAGCCCACAGGGAAGTTAGCAATTTAATAAGCACCAATTCAGCAGTTTGTAATATTAATGGTAAGTGATGGATATGCTATCTACAGAAGAACCTGGGCTCTTTCTTCTGTCATGGAGTCACAGTTCCTCAGTGTCAGGTGAGGCTGGGAGACATACAGTGGCAGAGGTGTGGAGGAAAAGGATTTCTGACATCAGAGTGTACCTCACATAATTGATCAATGGACTTGCTGTCCTTTTGCACCTGACACCTACAAAGACTCATCCCTGGCCTTTAGATAGCAATAGAAAAAATGGGAGACCACTCAGGGCCCCATTTGCTCCCAGCTGAGGTGGGGTGGGCACCACAGGAGGGATATGCAGTTTACAAGGGGTCCCTTATCATTTAAGGGAGTTGTAAGGTGCTGGTTTTTTTTAAGGAAGTAATAATGCTAGGTAGAGAGAAGCTTGGGGAAAATACACAGAAGAGGAAAAACAAGCAAGCAAACACATGCATATACAAAAAAGTCAGTTGGGCAAGTATTAATGGAGCCCACAGAGTTACAGTTCAATATGTATTTTTACATGACTATTAAAAACAAATGTTTAAATGATTAAGAATCATTCAGTTGTGCCCATTGCTAGATGACAATCATGTGATCTTCTCACTACTACTCTTCCCTCCTCCCATTTATTAAATTCAATGGTTGTGTCTTGTATTTAATTAGATTGTAAATTCTTAGGGGCATAGAAATACCTTTCTATGTGTTAGTATGTCACACACCACAACAGGGCCACAATCCAGACTGGGGCTTTTGGGCACTACCATAATATAAGTATTAAGAAGAAGAATGCAAGATTATTTTCTCCGGGGAAGTTGGGGGAATTACCTGACTCAGATTCTCAGTCTATCTGAAGAGGACACACAAACCTGACAAAGGACTTGTGTGAGTGTAGAAGTTAGCCAGAACAGGCTCTTTTCTATTTACTTTGCAGTTCCTGGAACTCAACCATAGCTGGAAAACAACATGGCAAAGCAAACAAATGCAACATTTGTACCATTTTCTTTTTTACAAAGCTAAAAGCACACCGGTGCATATTTCCTCAAAAGCAACTCAGCCCGATACCCAAGTACCAGCTGAATCATGTTAACAGCCCCTGAAACCAGACTTTCTTCCATTCTCCAAATATTGAATAGCATTTATTTAATTTTTATTATAGTCTTCTGCCATGCCAGTGTTGTTATTTTACTGTACAGTTTCAGACAGCTCATTTTTACCAGCAGGGACTCATTAAGAGTGAGCAATTTGGTGCTTAATGAGTTGTTAACCCTGAGTAAATATATTAAAATAATAGAGTGATAAATTCAAATTGAATTGCATTGGGCTTGTTTTTGTTCAATAACATCTCCTGTAGCAAGAGAAAGTGCCACTTAAATAGCAATTTTTGATAAAATATATTCCAGATTGCTCACACTTAACTTTTAACATACCATCTATCTCTTCCGTATCTGAGCCTCAAGCTTTTGCTTTAGTGTTTTTGTTTCCTGGGCTGTGGCACAACCAACAGTGGGGTGGAGGGAGAATGAGGTCATGTATCCCTTTTCTATTATCACTTTTTATTATCTTACTGATGTTTGCTCCTGTGAGCAGGTGACACTCCCACCCTGCTCTACCAGGTCAGTGCTCACTCCCTTTCCTGGAGTTTGGTTATATTAACAGGGTAACACAAAGTAAGTGTCAAACTCCAGGTCAGTCCTTCTCCCGCAGCCACCTCTGTTCCTAGTATTCCTTCCTGAGAACTGCTTAGCTCCAGATTTTTCCATGTGGATGGCCACTCCCACTCCTCCATAGCAGGAACCAGTTAGCATCTCCCAGCAAGATTCCAACACCAACTAATAGGCTAGATCAACAGAAGAATCCAGCCACCATGATGCATTCTTCAATAGAGCTGTAGGGTGTATGCAATCTCAATCTTGCTCCACTGGACAAATTATTTATGTGACTGAAGCTATACTGGGGAAGTGGGGGTATGTGCAAACCGTTGACTGTAAA
Source organism: Dermochelys coriacea (assembly GCF_009764565.3). Taxonomy (NCBI): domain Eukaryota; kingdom Metazoa; phylum Chordata; order Testudines; family Dermochelyidae; genus Dermochelys; species Dermochelys coriacea. Next base: position 89,597,852 of record NC_050073.1, on the reverse strand, counting down.
TGGCCCATATTATTGCCAGCTACATGCTCCAATGGCCAATGAAGGTATAACAATCAAGGATAGGTACCACTGTTCTATACAATTGGAAAATTGTTCTTCCCGGTTTTCAACAGCATCTATAGATGGAGAGATTCAAAAGATACGAGACCTTAAACCCACATTGTTCTGATCATCAACTTGCTTTTCCCCGCTCCACTTCAGTTTCATTCTATGTTGCTGTCCTTGCAGTACCTTCTGCCTACAACCAGCACCATTCTGTAGGACCACCCACTAAGAGCCTCCCATGTTTAGCATTTACAGTGGATGTGTGCCTGCACAGGGGGAAAAGCAGAATGAGTGTATGCCTGCACTGAGGAAAGACGTGAGTGCAGCAGCCTTTGATTATAGAATAACATCGTGGTCTGTGACTCAGCTAGTGTGCCCCTCAGGGCAATCATGGCTTTAATTTAAACATCTTTCATGCACTACAATTCAGCTCCTCAACATTGCTGTGTCTGTCATTTATCACTGTGGAAAAAGCTGGGTGGAATAAAAGTTCCCTTGAACAATAATGAAACAGACAAACGAATACCCAAATCATGTTCTATTGTAAAGAGACATTGCTCAAAACTCCAAAGCATGATTCCTAAAATCAGACTATGTGGCAGGTGATGAGGCAAAGCCACACATTCATCTTTCATGTGTAATCAATTGCCCACTTCTTGAAGTACAATTATAGTCAGAAATTCCCCTTAAGAATGGCACTTTCGTACATAACAAAGCTACTCTCGGAGAGCCAAATTCATCCTCAGAGAAGGAAGCTGCAATTCCCATTGGCTTCAAGGGAAAGGAAAACTGCTTACTCTAGAGATGAATGTAGACCTCCATGCTTTTTGCATCGTATGTACTTTGTTCACTGACAAAACCTGCTTTACCACCATCAGCCTGGCAAAGCTAACATAGCTTTAGGAGGCTGAGCTGGATTTTATTCTGTCTCACACATCAGCCACAAAGCCATCAGCTAAGTATGGACTACAGAATCATTTGGGCCAAATCCTGAAGTTCTTTCTCAGTCCTCACCCAAGGAAAACTCTTACTCTTGTCAGTGGGAGCTTTAACTGAGTAAGGACTTTAGGACCTGGCCCAATGCAGTCAATTGGAGTTTTCTGTGAGAAAGCAGAGTAAAAGCTAAGGACCACAGGATTTGGCCTGAAATCAGGTCTTAGCAGCAAAGTGGAGGAGTAAATAATTTTTAGCTATTTTATTCTTACATGTATTTATTTGTTATGCTTTGAAATTCACACACACTATTACTGATCTGGAAGATTAAGAAGTATGTTTAATTTATTTATTTATAGTTCTGGCATCAACTTTACCAGGTTTATATCCTAATTTTAAAAGAATGAAAGAAACAGAGGCAGCACGGATGCTGACAGCCCGGTATAGAAGAGTTTGGCTAAGACTTGCAATGGCTTTTGTCCAACAGTTTACTTGACAGATGTTGGATGTGAGGAAGACAAAGATTTTACATAAAATGCTGAAATGGAAAGATGCTTTATAAGATCAATAGAACGAGAGTTTATTTAAAATGACAGCATCCCCTTCACTAACACCATTCAAATAAAATATACACATGATATTCATGACAAGGTGAAGGGGTGCTATTTGGTCTCCAACGCATAAGGGATTTATCTCAGACAATTTCCCCTCCCCTTCCACAGGTGACAAGAGGGATCAATATGCACTGACTGTGTGATAGACAATGGATAGAGAATGCTGGGAGGGGGCAGGTTTCACACCCAGGGTCATAAAACTGTTGAAGCCCAGGATGGAGAAATTTCCCATTTCCTTATCTGCCTGTGTTAAGTTATTCTGCTGGCCTAGTAGATAAAGTACTCAACTGGAACTTGGGAGACAGGTCAGCCACCCACAAGGCCAGTGGGAAAACTGGGAATAAAACCCAAGTAACTCCACTGCTCTGTGCCTCAGTTTCCCCATCTGTAAAATGAGGATATTTAACTTCTTTATAAGGCATTTGAGATCTACTGATGAAAAGCTCTATGAATTAGTTTTATTGTTATCAGATTTCTTATTTATATATTGTCACCTATTGAGGAAAAGCCATGCTGAGTTCCACTACGTTTTTCTGTTCGGTCATTCCCCAACTTACATATTTTATTTAGTACATTTAAGTTAGAAGGAATCTAAAGCACTTTAGATACTTTGTTTTAACTGTTGTAATGGTGCTACTTCTGCGGTGGAACATTGCAGCTGTTTGACAACACAAAGCAACACTGCACACCAATTTAAGGCATTAAGTGAATTATGTATTCCACGGGGAATTAAGGGAAGCAGAATGTAATTACCCAAGTTGGAATATTGTCAGGACACCAGGGTTAGCATTTCTACTCTGAGACAGAATCTGCAGTGAATAGTGTCAAAACTTTCGCTTCATTAGGGCCCTACCAAATTCTGTATAGAAAAGGTAAAATTATAAAAAAGACCAGACAGAGGGACCTAGACAAATTAGAGGATTGGGACAAAAGAAATCTGATAAGGTTCAAGAAAGACAAGTGCAGAAAAGGACCTAGGGGTTACAGTGGAAGAGAAGCTGGATATGAGTCGACAGTGTGCCCTTGTCGCCAAGAAGGTTAACAGCATTTTGAGCTGTAAGTAGAAGCATTGCCAGCAGATTGAGGGACATGATTGTTCCCTTCTATTTGGCATTGGTGAGGCCTCATCTGGAGTACTTTGTCCAGTTTTGAGCCCCACACTACAAGAAGGATGTGGAAAAATTGGAAAGAGTCCAACAGAGGGCAACAAAAATGATTAGGGGGCTGGAACACATGACTTATGAGGAGAGGCTGAGGGAGCTGGGATTATTTAGTCTGCAGAAGAGAAGAACGGGGATGGGGACGGGATTTGATAGCTGCTTTCAACTACCTGAAAGGGGGTTCCAGAGAGGATGGATCTAGACTGGCCTCAGTGGTAGCAGATGACAGAACAAGGGGTAATTGTCTCAATTTGCAGTGGGAGAGGTTTAGGTTGGATATTAGGAAAAAACCTTTTCACTAGGAGGGTGGTGAAGCATTGGAATGGGTTACCTAGGGAGGTGGTGGAATCTCCTTTCTCAGAGGTTTTTAAGGTCAGGCTTGATAAAGCCCTGTCTGGGATGATTTAGTTGGGGATTGGTCCTGCTTTAAGCAGGGGGTTGGACTAGAAGACTTCCTGAAGTCCCTTCCAACTCTGATATTCTATGATTCTACGATTCCCTACACCCACGTCTTAGAGGTCTTCCTATCCCGTCCTAATCTGTTTTAGGCTATGTGTACACTTGGAACTGGGGGTGTGATTCCCAGCTCAAGGAGACATACTTGTACTAGTACTAGTGCGCTAAAAATAGTAGTGTAGCCAGGGTAGCAACAAATGGCGGCATGGGCTAGTCACTCCGAGTATGTACCCATGGGATTTGGTCAGGGTACTACTCAGGGGGCTAGCCCATGCAGCCACTCACTGCTGCCTGTGCTACGCTTCTACTTTTAGTGTGCTAGCTCGATAGAAGCTAGTGTGAGTATCGCACTCCCAGTTCCAAGTGTAGATGTAGCCTTAGTGATAGAAACAGAGAAATTTCCATACTGGATCAGAACCGTGATCCATCTGGGTGCAGCATCACATCTCAGAGTGACCAGCACCAGATGCTTCAGAGGAAGGTATGAGAAACTACATAGTAACTAGATGTGGGCGCAGTCTGCTCTGTGAAGGTCTCATCCTAATCCCTAATAGTTAAATATTGGTATAAGCCTTAAAATATGAAGTTTTATTTCCATTCCAATGCTCTTTTTTGTATGAGAACTGGTAGGATCACATCTGAAAGTGGCATGGCAATCCAGAATGTATATGATACGCTTTATGGACTACATCTGGAAGACCCTGCTCATATTTTTCTCAGTCAAAACTCTCACTTGGACAAACCTAAGAGGTGCTGAGAACCTTTGCTCTTTGACTTCAGTAAGAGAACTTTGTCTGAGCAAAGATCTCAGAATTTGGACCTGTATTTGCTTTGCATTGCTTACTGTTAGGGGTGGTAGACCTCTCATCAGATTTTGTTCATTTGCCGTTTTAAGGTTTCATAATGTTGATTTAACTAAAAACTTTAAAAGGTTTCTTAAGCATCTTAACTAGAAGTCCTCTTTGCATAAGCAAGAGTGATAGATAGTAAGAAATGACAAGACTGTGGCAAAAAAAATCAATTTCTTTGTTGCTATGGTTAAATCATCCAACTGAAAGTCAGCTGAAAGGACTGACTGAAGCACAATATGCTAACTGGTGTGGTCTGTCATACACCAAAAGGCAAAGCTCAGCCACTGCCAAGCCATTTGTGAGCATAGACGTGAGTGAATGGATGACATAGCTAATAGCCCTCCATGACAGATCCTCAGCATACAACTGAATACAATGAATAGAAGAAAGAGAAATCACTCCTCCCTTCCATGGATGAGCTTCCAAATACTCACCAAGAAAAGGAAGTTACTTACCCTCTGTAACTGGAGTTCTTCCAGATGTGTGGTAACTATCTGTATTCCACTGCAGTTAGGCATGCACTCCATGCACCTGAGACTGGAGAATTCTTGCAAGTAGTGTCTGTTGGTCCACACCTGCACCTTTACTCTCCTTGTGCTCTGTACCAAAGCTATAAGGGGCTGTGTGGACAGACTCCTCTCCAGTTCCTCCTCTTACCGGAAATCAGAGATGATCCAGTATAGAGGGGAAGGAAAGCAGGTAGTGGAATACAGATAGGGGCCACACATTTTGTTGACCTCCAGGTACTTCCTTTCCTTCTTCTTCACATGCTGGTCCCTATTTGTATTCCACTGTGAGTGACTGAGAAGCAGTATTCAGAGAGGAGGAGGGTGTGAGGATTCAGGTAGTACGGCTGCTTGTAGAACAGCTGTCCCATGGGGTGCATCAGCAAAGGCTGCTTAGATACCAAGGAGGAATGTCATAAATGTGTGGATGGAACTTCACATTGCTGTCTTGCAAATATCAAGCAGAGATACCTCTTCAAGTTATGCTACTGAGGATGCCTGTGTTCTCACAGGGTGAGCCCATATCCCAAGTGCTCACTGATAGCCAAGTAAGATACAGCCAGAGATCCACCTAGAGATCCTCTGGGAGGAAACATCTTGCCCTAGGGCTTGTTCTGCTATGGCAACAACCAGCCTAGTGACTTTCTGAACTGTTTTGTTCTCTGTAAGTAAAATGCCAAAGCTCGTCTCAGATCAAGGTAGTGGAGCCTCTTCTCTTCACTGGAAGCATGGGGCTTTGGGAAGAACACAGATAAGTGGACAGTCTGGTTTATATGACATTCCTAAACTACTTTGGTGTGAATTTCAGATGTAGTCATAGTGAGACTTTCTCTTTATGAAATATTGTGTATGAAGGGTCTGCCATTAAGGGACCCAGTTCACCTAGCTGTTTGACTGAGGTAATGGCAACAAGCAAGCTTCACAGACAGGTGAAGCATCAAACAGGTAAGCCAGGAGTTCAAAAGATGGCTTAGTAACTGCTGAAAGCACTAAATGAAGGTTCCATTGAGGGGCAGGTATTATTATCAGTGGACAAGTACTAATTAAGCCCTTTAAGAAACTGAAGGTGATTGGGTGAGAGTAGATACAAAGTAGCTGGCCATTGGAGGGTGAAACACACTGATTGCCCCCTGATGAATCTGTATTGAGGTAAAGGAGAGACTTGAGGGTCAGGAATATAGATGGCTCAGGATACGTACTGTGGTATAACGAGTGGTTAACATTTTCTGGTGGAGTCCTTTCTGCTACTAGTAAGAACATCTTGCACAGTTTCAGAGCAGAAATGTTTTAGATCCGATGCTTATCCAAATACCAAGTTGTGAGGTGAAGAGCTTCTGGGTTGGTATGACTGACCCTACAATTCTCTTGAGTCAAGAGGTTTGAGAAGGGCAATCATAGGTGGTTCTTTATGGAGCTATAACTGTATTACTGTGAAGGAGTCTGCCAACGTATAGCCTTCTGTCAGTACTGCCAGTTCACAACCCCTTGGTCTCTGGTGCTTTTTCTCGGTTGTTACTGACAATGCAGGGCATTGTGTGTTCTGATCATGGCCATGGGGCTTAGGAGGACTTAAGTCCCTGTGTCCTGGGCGTGAAGACTCACTCAATCTGGATGGGTTGGGAAGGGATCCCTTCTCTTAGTAGATCTAGGAGAATATGTGCTTTACGTTTATGAGAGGCCCAGGCAAAGGGTCCTTCACTCTAGCCATTCCTGCTCCTAAGTCGGACATTGAGCTAGGCCATGCATTCCTCGAAGGCTCAGGCCAATGGACAGGAGAGATCTCCCTGGCCTGGATTTGACTGAGGCCCCATGGTATGTTTCCTAAGGTGTTTCTGAAGCTGGAGTTCTCGCACCTGCCACATTGGGCTGGGGGAAGGAGTGGCAGATATTGTAATTAATCGAGATATGAGCTTATCTGAGGTAGCAGAGGCAATGCTGGTGATCATCACCGACTGAGAAAGTGGGGGCAGGTGATACAGTTTTTGAAGCCTGGAAGTCTGGTTGTAATCTAAGTCCTGCGCCGGGGAATCAGAGGGTTCCCCAGGATGGAGATTCAAACTAACTGCTAGCTAAAGTTATAAAACTACTAACACAACTAACTATAAATGAACTCTGAAATATTTACAGGGAAACATTGACAAGGATCAGTTCCGGACACTGGAGATTACAACTCAGGCCATGTGGCGGTAAGAAGGAAGTGGAGAAGCACTGGTCCACACTGGCCCTTATACTCTTTGCATGGAGCATGAGGAGAGCAAGGGCACAGGCACAGACCAATGGACACTATTTCCACAAATTCTCTGGTCTCAGGAGCATTGAGCGCATATGAATGCACGGTGGAATACGAGAGATATCAGCACTGAAAGAAGAACCAGAGAAACTACTAAACGTCCTCAGGTTGTGATGGCTTGTGGTAGGCTACATAACAAAAGGTAGATTGACCCAGTCTCATCTAATGCAATTCAGTGAACGACCCAGGCTGACCCAGAGATAAAAGAGAAACAAACTAACATGCAAACCATTGCTCTTTCTCAGACAACAATTTTTTCTCTCTTCACTGCTATTGGCATTTGGGGAAACCCTGCTGAGTCTGTGAAAGATTAAGGCATGCTCTGGTATCTATATGGAAGGGGAGCTATTTTATTCTTATTTGTTAGAAATAGGCCTGAACTTTTGAAAGTTGTATTTGGGGGCTGCAAAGCCAATGTGACTCTGAAATTCCACCACCCTCCCCCATAATTTCTCTAGCTAAAGAGAGGCCTGTGATCTTCAGTAGAAATAGAAGAATCTCCAAGGAGTTACACAAGTGAATGACATACATCCTGAATATATGCTTTATTTTTATTGGCTCTCTTTCGTCTACCTCTCCCTGTACCCCCACTTTAACCCTTTATTTTAACAGTCTCTCCTAAGCAAAAAATTACCCCAATAAAATTGGAGTTCAGCTCAAATGTTCAGTCCCATGATGCCTGAAAGTGTTCTCCCATCCCCAGTTAGAAATAAGTACTCTATCCGTCCTGCATCCTCTAAGTTCTTCCATCTGTCTAAGGCACACGCGCGCACACACACACATTCCAGAGTGGGGATATATTGAACTTGTACCAGTTCCTTTCTCTGTGTCGCTTTCCTCTCTTTTCTTTTCCCCTTCTGCTGAGGTTATGTGCCAACACCATGATGTGTGTGGCACTGACAAATTGATTGATTGTGGTCCAATGTTTTATTTTATGTAAATAGTGAGTCCTTTTTTGTGTTGACTAAGTCCAATGGCATCTCATCTGTATCTACTGAATTTCTTCGTAAATAAAGAATTGAGGGAAAATAACCACATCCTACACACCAAATGAAGTACAAAGGCACCTAGTAAAATGGCATTGCATTTGTAACACAAAGCCAGACTACACCTGATCACAATCCAGTCTAGCTTTGGAATCTCGGTTGAATGTGCTTTGTGTCATAAACTTCATATTTACCAATATTTTAAGGGTCTTGTTTTGCACGGAATTAGACAGAAAAAACCTAATGGACATCTGGGCTATCCCCTCTTCCATTGCAAGACTGTCTGCCTCCACCGAAGCCTTAGATTCCCTATTGATAAATTGGGGCTTCTCCTACTTCACAGGGTTAACATGAGATTTAATTAGTGTTCATAAAATACTTTGAAATCCACAAATGAAAGGGACAACAGAAACTTAGATTGGGGCAGGGACTGTCTTTTGGCTCAGTGTTTGTACAGCACAATGGGGTCCTGGTCCATTTATTACAGTAATGAATAATTATTACAGTGTACTTTATAGTGTTTTGTCCAGTTCTGCTTTATATTATTCAAGTGGTTAGGGCTTTCAACTCTTCTGCTGGGAAATTAAATCTACAGATCTATAGCATATGTACAACAGCATATGTACAATGCCCATTGCTGTAGTGTCTAAACACTCATATTCCGCAGCCTACTGGATCTCACCATCAGGAAGTAATTGCTCTTATTCAGTGACTGCATTTCCCTTTTCTTAATTGCAGTCCATTCTTCCTTGTTATTAACCCCTTATTCCATCCTTAACAATTCCTCTCCCTCTTTGCTATTTACACTTGGAATAGGTTTCAAGCAAGCACATCAGGTTAAATTCACTCCTGTGTGTAAAACTCCTTTGAAAGGAATTGATGTTTATGGATTCAGCATTTTTGAAGTATTTATTTTAAAGGCTTTTTATTTATTTTTGCTCTAAATTGGATCTGAATTCAGCTCCACCTAGTGAAATCTGAGTAGGATCAAGCATACATTTCTGAACAGCCAAATAACCGTATGTAGCATGCTTCATACTGCAGTACCACTGGCACTGTGCTACTGTGGCAAAATGAAAATTAAATGCCTAGCAAGTCAGAGCATGAGGAAAGAGTAACTATGTAATGGCATTGAACAGTACCTGGACATCTATCTATTTTTTCCACGTAATTGATTGCCTCTCTATAATGCCTTCATAGATTTGTAGCTGACATTGCTTATAGTACATATTACTCCAAAAATATAATCTGCTTAATCCTTTCATCTAACAGTCATTATCACTGAAAGAGCAGCTGCCTCTCTAAACGCAAGCAGCCAGTAACGATTTCTGGAGAGTTGTGCAGCACATGCACAGACACTGCCAGAGCAGTTTATGTGCTAAGTCAAATTCAAAGGGAGGGAAGTGCAGGGGAGACAGCAGTTCAAGACTCACTCAGGAAAAGCCATGCTGTGGCATTGTTTTCACCAAAGGTTTTTATCTCCTCTATTCCTAAATAGATCTCTCTGTCTCTCTCTCTCTCTTTTTTTTTTGGGGGGGGGTTGCTCATGGAATCGAAAGACTAATAGTACTGACTTAAGATGGTTTCAAACCATCAGAGGAGTGAAGTTTTGGAATAGCCTTCCAAGGGAAGCAGTGGGGGCAAAAGATCTATCTGGTTTTAAGATTCTACTCGATAAGTTTATGGAGGAGATGGTATGATGGTATAATGTGATTTTGGTAAGTAATTGATCTTTAAATATTCAGGGCAAATAGGACTAATCCCCTGAGATGGGATATTAGATGGATGGGATCTGAGTTACCCAGGAAAGAATTTTCTGTAGTATCTGGCTGGTGAATCTTGCCCATATGCTCAGGGTTTAGCTGATTGCCATATTTGGGGTCGGGAAGGAATTTTCCTCCAGGGCAGATTGGAGAGGCCCTGGAGGTTTTTTGCCTTCCTCTGTAGCATGGGACACGGGTCACTTGAGGGAGGCTTCTCTGCTCCTTGAAGTCTTTAAACCACGATTTGAGGACTTCAATAGCTCAGACATAGGTGAGGTTTTTCGTAGGAGTGGGTGAGTGAGATTCTGTGGCCTGCGCTGTGCAGGAGGTCGGACTAGATGATCAGAATGGTCCCTTCTGACCTTAGTATCTATGAATCTAAGATGGGTGTAGTGTATGCAGATGCTGTGAAAACATCACACGTGTCTCACTTTTGATGTGCAGCACCACCTACTTCAGTTTTGTGTCCTGTCCCGTCCCCCAGCTCTGCCAGTGCACCTCCACTCTGATCTAGTGCATCCCCTGTTATTTTAAACCAGGACTCCTGCAAAGCCCTCTCAGTGCACTTGAGCCCTGACCTGGGGTACTACTTGCTATTCAGGTACTGGATCCCCCTGAAGAAACTGCTGCTACACCTCAATCGTGACTGTAGATGTACTGCGATTCCAGGCCTAGGTCTTTACATAGCTCTGCCAATCCACTTCAGTCCTGCCCTGCATCACCTCCTGCTATTCACGGATGTGGCCGCTTGTTTAGCAGGACACACCCCTCCCTGCCCAACAACGCAAAACCTTTGTGCTTTCACACTGAAAACCTCTTACGTCTAAAGAAGCTGGCAAAGACCATGGCAAGAGTCCATCCATTTTCTTCAATCACACAATAACTGCCACTCCCTAGAAGCAGCAGCAATCACATGCTTTGATGCCACGGCTCTCTCTTGCTCCCATAGCCATTAAGTATAAGAAAACTCCATATGTAACTCAGGCCAGTGAAAATTGGGCCTTTCGCATTCCCCTGATCCCATGCAGCCTCCCACCGCTACACAGCGCAGGGACTACTGTGCGTTCTGCTTCCCGAGCAGGTCCTGCTGATGCAGCTGTTGGGTGTTGCCGAGGATGTGTCCTTTTCTCACAGACCTAAGCACATGATTTATAAGGGATAGGAGAAAGCTGTCAGGGAGGATTAGACAAATGCAGCCTCCCTTCCCACCCCCACACAACCCAGCAAATATCCTCTTTCTTCAAGCTGAGATGAAAGAAGAAACAAAACAAACAGAATCACTAAAGCAAGCCCTCTTCTAAGTAAATTTATCTATGAGAGATAAGCTCAGAGATGCTCCCATCCAACAAAACAGCAGACAAAGGAGCTGCTTATTTATATAATTCAGCCCATTTTTAATATCTCTTCTCCAGGCTGTGGAAATAGCTAAGCTTTAATTAGAGTTATGTAGCTGCAATGCAGTGTACCTGCTACAAGCAGATCTGTAAGAATCCCAGACCCTAGGCAGGTAGCAGAGCATAGGTGAGTTCTGCAGGTGACATGGCTTGGACCCTGAAAGGGAGAGAGGGTGAAGTCTATGAATTAGAGCACAGAACTGGGAGTTAAGATTCTGTTGTGGCTTCTGCCACTGACTTGCTCCATGACTTTGGATAAAGTCACTTAGGCCAAAATTCCCAAACTGAAGTGCCTAATAGATACCTACATCATTACAAAGGAATGGCCTCATTTTCCAAGGAGCTCAGCATCCACAACTCACACTGAGAACAGTAGGTCGTCAGCTCCGCTGGTAACAAGCACCCCTCTGGACCTCAATCTCACCCTCTGTAAAATGGGGAGAACAACATTACCCCACCAAACAGGGGAGCTGTGCGGCTTCGTTCATTAATATTCATAAAGTGCTTTTAGCCCCTCAGATGGAAGATGCTAGAGATGTACAAAGGCCTAAGGATTTGACATATCATTTAGATGTCATAGGATATTACTCAGATTCACAGACTTTAAGGACAGAAGGGACCATCATGATCATCTAATCTGTCTAGTTACTGAAATCCTCAAATTTTGATTTAAAGACTTCAAGTTACAGAGAATCCACCATTTACTCTAGTTAAAACCATCAAGTGACCCATGCCACACACTGCAGAGGAAGGTGAAAATCCTCCAGGATCTCTGCTAATCTGACCTGAGAGAAAATTCCTTTCTGACCCCAAGTATGGTGATCAGTTAGACTCTGATTGTGTGGGCAAGACCCATAAGCCAGACACTTGGGAAAGAATTATCTAGTGTCCTGTCTCCAGCCATTGGAAATATTTGCTAATAGAAGTCGCAGATGGGCCTTATGCCATCATAGGCAATCTATATTAACTACGTCTATACAGATAAGATACAGCCAAACAATTTCCTCATGGATCAGTTAGAATTTCATTGCTTCCCTTCACATTCCCCTATGGGTGCTGAATTCTCCATTGTTTTTGTTCTTTGATAGGCCCCACTCTATGGCCTTATCCCATTACTAAGTATTTGTGGCAAGACTAGGAGTAATGGAAGCACTTGGCTGTGCACTAAGTCCTGATTTTTGGAAGAATGCCTGCAGTGCTCAATATTGTGGAGTGGCCTGGAGCCCCTGGCTTAGTGGGGAACAGGAGAACAGTAGGCCTGGAGGGGGAAAGTAGCATAAGGCAAGCAATGAATTTGCCCCATGCCACATATGGACTCAGTGACTGCTTGGTCTCAGGGAAATAAGAGCAACGGTCACTATAGTCAGATTGCCCAGTGTCCCAACAATGAAAATGCCCTCTGGGGAACAAGACAGAAATGTGGTAGGGTGTTATCTAGCTATACCCTCAAGCTAACCCTCTTCAAAACTTCTGCATGGCAATTCCGTGAAGAAGAATCACTTGCAAAAATTCAGCACCGATTTAAAACCTAGAGGCTTGGGGTTGCCTAGAGGCTTGGGGTTGCCTCTGCATACCCATCGGGGCTGAGAAATGCAGACACAGGAAGGGGTGGAAGTGAAATCCCAACTTCACATTCATCTCTCCACCCAGTCTCCTTCAAGAGGTAGGTGTCTGTTTCCATGCGTGTACATCTGTCTGTCTCTCTTCACATATGTTTCTCTAAATCCCTCTATGTCTCTCTCTCAGTGTCTGTCTAGCTCTTCATCTGTCTGTTCATTTGTCTCTGTGTGTCTGCCGATCTTTCCATCCACCATTCCAGCCAAATGTCTATTCATCTTTGTCTGTGCATGTGTCTCTGTTTGTGCAACTGTTGCTCACTCCCTCCTCCTCTCTCTATATTTATATACCCCACTACATACACACAGCTTCTCTCCTTGTTTGAATAACTTCATAGGAGCCTCTGGGAAAGTTAATTTTTAATTAATTCCCCCACACACACCCTCCCTCCATTCAGCCCAGATCAAATGTGTAGATAATGCCAGAGTGAGACAAGCTTTTTCCCAGCAGCCCCAAACTGAGGCAATTACACATTCATTTGCCTTTTCCCTTGAAATCAGCACAGATGAGAAGAGTAATGGCTTGGCAGACTCTACTACTGCTGGGTTTGGGTTTTTCCCCTCTTCCCTTTCTTTCTGGGAAGAAAGAAAGTCTATGTTTAAAAAAAGCACAGCTTGGTTGGCTGATCAATTTTGCAGCAGACAGGCTATTGTGTCTGAGTCACATCTTCCCACTCAGATTGCAAATTTGTGATTGACTGAAAACACTTGTAAGTGATTGTGAATGGGGAGATGGCCCTTCCCCTTTTGGACTAGCAAAGAATAGACAAGAGGGTTTCTTTTTTCCAGGCATGTATATTCAAGAGTCTAAGTAGGCAGATTCAAGCATGCAGGAGATGGGGGCCCTAAGTCTGAAGCCAGGCATAAGGGAGCAGGGACTTCTACTTGACTCTATGGAAGGAGACATTCAAATCTAGACACAGGAGATGGGAAAGGAGCAAGGTCCATTAATAGTTGCCACCTTCCTCCCCCCCATCCCAGTACAATCATAAGAATTTGTTTGAGTGGACAAAGGAAGGAGAAAAAGGAAATAGCCCTCAGCAAACCCTGTTCTCATCCCCAACTGCCTGGCACACTTCATCGTTCTTCATTTTATCACCGCCCCTCCCTCATGCTGCCTCTTATCTCTCCCCTCTCCACTCTCCCCATTCAGCTGGCTGTAAATGTATTTCCTGCACCTCTCCAAATTAGGTATCTGTATGGCTCCCTCACTGCAGCAGCTGAATGCTGCATAAGTGTTTATGGATTTTATCTTCACAGCATCCCTGTATTATCCCCATTCTATAGACAGGGAAAAGAGGCACAGAGGGATTAAGCACCAGATTTTCAAAAAAGGCTCAGTGCCCACAATTGAAGGCCAGGTTTTCTGAAATCTTTTAGGTACTGCCAGGAAGGGGCCTGATTTTCAAGATTCTGTAGCTGGTGGACGCTGAACCCTTCTGAAAACGCTAACCTAAGTGACTTGCCCAAGGTCACACCATGAGCCTGTGACTAAGCTGGGAACAGAACCCAGATCCCGCCTGGAACTTTGAACCAACTTCTCCCTTGAGCTTAGATTCACGAATGCTCTTTCAATGATCTCACTCAAAACTCACCCTTCCCTCATATTGCTGGCTAGTCCCACAACTTGCCTCCAAGGTGCAGTGCAGAAGATTACTAGCAAACTGACTTGTTTGCCATATCAACATGAAGCCTGCTGCCCATTACACACATGTGACCCAACCTGGCCGCATGCATGTTAGTTAGAGAGCATTTGGCCCCTGGTATATACAGAGAAACATTATCAATGTTTTAATTCCGCTTTGAAGTATATATCTAGGACTGTGAGTTTCAGACCTCAATGTGGGTGCTAGGGTTTCATAGATTCATAGATATTAACGTCAGAAGGGACCATTATGATCATCTAGTCTGACCTCCCGCACAATGCAGGACACAGAATCTCACCCACCCACTCTTGCGATAAACCTTTCACCTATGTCTGAGCTACTGAAGTCCTCAAATCATGGTTTAAAGACGTAAGGAGCAGAAAATCCTCCAGCAGGTGACCTGTGACCCATGCCTCTTCTGATCTGCCCTGGAGGAAAATTCCTTCCCGACCCCAAATATGATGATCAGCTGAACCCTTAGCATGCGACAGCTACAACTCCCTGGGCTACTTCCCCATGGCGTCCTCCCAACACCTTTTTTATCCTCACCATAGGACCTTCCTCCTGGTGTCTGATAGTACTCCTCAGTCCTCCAACAGTATGCATTCTCACTCTCAGCTCCTAGCGCGTCTTGCTCCCAGATCCTTACACACGCACCACAAACTGAAGTGAGCTCCTTTTTAAACCCAGGTGCCCTGATTAGCCTGCCTTAATTGACTGTAGCAGCTTCTTGATTGGCTGCAGGTGTTCTAATCAGCCTTTCTGTCTTAATTGTCTCCAGAAGGTTCCTGATTGTTCTGGAACCTTCCCTTTTACTTACCTAGGGAAAGGGGACCTACTTAACCTGGGGCTAATATATCTGCCTTCTATTACTCTCCTGTAGCCATCTGTGGCCTGTCACAGAAGTTAAAGTCTCCCATGATCACACAAAGAAAAGGAGAACTTGTGGCAACTTAGAGACTAACACATTTATTAGAGCATAAGCTTTTGTGAGCTACAGCTCACTGAATCCGATGAAGTGAGCTGTAGCTCACGAAAGCTTATGCTCTAATAAATTTCTTAGTCTCTAAGGTGCCACAAGTACTCCTTTTCTTTTTGCGAATACAGACTAACACAGCTGCTACTCTGAAACCTGTCATGATCACACAGTTTCCATTAGTATTTTACTTCATTAAAAACATTAAAGAGGGCTTTATCCATATCCAAATTAGATCCCGGCGGTCTATAGCACACCCCAAGCACTATCACAGGGGAGGCTCTAGTAGTTTTCTTCCCCAATGTGATTTTTGCCCAGACAGGACTCTGACTTATCCATTCCATCGCTTCTTATTTCTTTACATTCTACCTCATCATTGATATACAATGCTACTCCACCACCTTTACCTTTATTTCTGTCTTTCCAAAACAGCACAGACCCTTCAATACCTGTAGTCCAGTCATGACTACTATTCCACCATGTTTCTGTTATCCCTATAATATCTGTCAGCCCACCTCATCTCTTCCCTCCTTCCTCCCTAGCTCTCTGCAGGCTACTGAATTCAGATAAAAGCTGTTTCAAGTACAGCTGGAAAAGATGATGGGGGAAAAAAAAGGGGATCAGAATGCCAACACCTGAAGAGCCAGCACAGGAAAGGAGATAACAGGAACCTGAGGACAAAACTTTACACATCACTTCCCTGCAATGCTCAGCTCCAGCACAAGCAGGGAACCAGCAGAACTGGTATTAATAAACCATGGCACCAAGGGAAAATGTCACAGGTCAAGTCAATCATTTGGGACACTGAACAAGACATAACACTCATCTCCTTAACACTTGTCGCAGATGAAGCTCACTTAGCATTTTTTGCTGGTTAGGGATGCTTTCATATTGACATTCCAATGTGGACAGTTACTTCCTAAACTTCCCCTGCAGGGACAGCTGAATATTACACCAGGGATTAATGTGGGCCAATGAGTTTAGCCTCACAGCTCCCCTGTAATTATTAGCACCTTTATACGACTAAGTACTATCCCTATTTTACAAGTAGGGAAACAGGCACAGAGAGGTTAAGTGACTTGCCTAAGGTCACACAACACATTTTGAGATTCATAGAATCATAGACTTTAAGGTCAGAAGGGACCATTATGATCGTCTAGTCTGACCTCCTGCACAATGCAGCCATGGAATCTCACCCACCAACTCCTGTAACAAACCCCTAACTTATGTCTAAACTATTGAAATCCTCAAATCATGGTTTAAAGACTTCAAGGTGCAGAGAATCCTTCAGCAAGTGACCCGTGTCCCATGCTGCAGAGGAAGGCAAAAAACCCCCAGGGCCTCTGCCAATCTGCCCTGGGGGAAAATTCCTTCCCGACCCCAAATATGGCGATCAGCTAAACCCTGAGCATGTGGACAAGACTCACCAGCCAGACATCCAGGAAAGAATTCTCTGTAGTAACTCAGATCCCAACCCATCTAACATCCCATCACAGGCCATTGGGCATATCTACCGCTAGTAGTCGAAGATCAATTAATTCCAGATTGTCCAGATTTGCATCTCAGAACTCTTATTTAACCACAAGAACATTCTTTCTCCCCATTCTTTATTTATTTTCCCAAATTATTATGCCATATTCCTATGTACTATTAATCAACTACCCCGTCCTATTTCAGAGGAGGCTGAATTGCAGGGATGGGTGAAGCCATTCCTGTCTATATACAATTTTTAAAGTGCTTTCAGCATCCTTCAGCATGAAAGAATCACATCAATAACAACCTTCCCCCTTGAAGGGTGCAGTGTTTTACGGGATGTGTTGGTTAACTAGCGATCTCCTGAAACTCTTGGCCTAGATGGGATACAACATTCATCCTGGTAAGAAGGTGAGAAAGGGTTAACAAGACAGTGTGTGACTGTATCATGCTCATCGCACACCTCCAATCTAATTTGATTAGTCAGGCTTGTAATCCATGTGCATGGCCTTATGGACACAGCAGCAGATGAGAACACTGATGTTTTTTATGATCCACTTCAAAAAGTGATTAGCAAAAGCCAACAGGCAGGACATAATCATACTTGCTGGAGACCACAGTGCAAAGATTGCCACCAGGGGTTCATCATGCAAGGATCATTCTGTATGTGCTGGGGACATGCCGCATATGTAATGTCTGAAAAGGTGATTTGATGCAGCGAACACAGCAAGTTATACAAACTACATTCGCAGCACTAGGATGGAGAGGAAATGCACAGGAACTCTCCAAAGACTTCAGCTCAGGGGTGCCAGAACAATTTGTATAGTGGGGATGCTGAGAGCCATTGAACCAAACCATAAATCACAAAATCACAAAATCCACAAGCCAGAGGTGTGGCAGCACCCCTACTTCCAGCACCTGTTCTTCAGCTCAAGAAATTTCTCATGGAACAAGCGGTGAAATGTGAATTAGAGACAGATGGCTGGAAGATGCCATCGTGGCTGAAGAGGCGCCAGTAAAGTGGAATCCTCACCCAGAACTACAATTGATCCTGAAAGGAAACCTTTTTGAGATTTGAGAAAATAAACATTCTTTCCCTCATTTATTTGCTTGCCGCTGGCTTCCTGGCCTCTGCTGTCAACAGAAGTGGAAACAGAGTAGCCTAGTTCTTACAGTAGAAAGTGAGAGTCTATTCCTGCATTCTATTCCTGACTCTGCCACTGACCCGGTGCCTGGTTTTGATCTCAATGAAGCCAATGGCTGAAGGTAGTGGCTTTTCTTGTAAACACAGCCAGTTCGCTTAACCCCTTAGTTTACCCAATCTGTGGGGTGGGTTTAATAATACTTACTCCGCTTTCACACAGCTATATTGATGGGCTTCTCAGGCATCAAATTAAGGGCTTTGAGATTCTCAGATGAAAAATACTATAGACGGATACATTAATTTTACCACCAGGAGAAAGACTTTTCTAAGAGCATTGATGTAATGGAAAAAAAAACAACAAAACCCTGAGGAAAAACAGATATCATGCAAGAAGGCCTGTCCTCATAAGAATTTCAGCCATGTTTTGCATTCTCAACTATACTGGGTAGCACAAAGCAAGTCTCTGAGCCTTTGGATTTCTCATCTGAATGATACAATAATAAGCAGCTTGGGGCTTTGCATCATTTGGCCTTTATCAGCTAAGCATCATGGCCAGTTAGGTACCTATATTCATATTTAGGCTACTAAATAAGATGGCTGATTAAAAAGTGCTGAGTACCCAGAACCTCCATAGATTTCCATGTGGTCCAGAGGTTCTCAGAATCTCTGAAAATCTGCCCATTTATTTAGATGCCCAAGTATGAATTTAGGTGCCTCATTTTAGGCACCCGAGATTGAAAATTTTGGAATACAGCTTTAAAACATTTCTTCTTGCTGATGTTCACACTGGAACCCGAACTGCTGAAAGGCTCTCACGGCCTCAGCATGCCTACCCTGGGAGAGAGAGTTGATGAAAGTAAAAATTAAATCAAAGATAACTGATTGAAAATATAATTGATGAGGAGCTAATAGCACTAGAGAATACAGCCCACACACTTCAAAATGTTCCTCGGTTATTGTAAGGCCAGCCAAAATTAACACGCTTCAGGGTAACACAGAACTGTGCTTTTCTTTGCTACATTTGTTCTTCTGAAGTTACCTGCTGCAGGTTTTTAGACTGCTGTTCATTTATAAAGAAGTTAGATGGAAAGCTGCCAACTCTTGCTTGACACAATGGACAGGTGGCAGAATGTGGGCCCAATTCTGATCACACTTACACTGAAGTCAAAGGAGTTATTCTTTACGCTTTTTGGTTTAAGTAAAAGGAGAATATGCTCTCCATTCTCTTATCAGTCATCCCAGGCTAACTGTGGATTCATTCCTTTGTTGTTACATGTACGCTGGTAGAACTGAGTAAAAATTTAGACCAGTATCATAATGCACAGTGACGCTGAGAAAAATTAATCCAAATTAACAAAATTTGTGAATTTAAAGTGGATAAATTAAGCTGCAATAAACCCCTGTTGGATGCTCTCATTCAGGATTGAAGTGGGCTTAATTTTGTTTAGCTTAATTCATTTTAGAAATGAATTAAACTAAACTGAATTAAGGACTCTTTAATTCTGAATAAGGGTATGTCTACACTGCAATTAGACACGGGCTCGTGAGGCTTGGGCTATGGGGGCTGTTTAATTGTTGTGTAGACACTCTGGGACCCTCCCACCTCTTAGGGTCCTAGATAACATAAATCTTGGCTATAGACACAGTCTTAATTGAGAACTAGCATCTTTACTTGGTTTGAGTTGTGTGCATGTGTAACTTTGAAGTTAAAAAGTTAAATGTGATGTCTCATTGAGCAAAACATCCTCCCATAAACCTGCCTAAAATGTCAAGACCAGGAAAAAATTCATAGGCATGAAAAATATAATGGATTCTGTAGCTCTAAGTTCTCCCTGATATTTCTTATGCATTCTAATGTTGCAAATATAAAGAGATCACAGAAGGGGGCGGGGACTTAGTAACTCTTTTCTTTGAAAAGAAATAACTGTCAAAATACAACCAGATCTGGTAGTAGCTGTCCTGTTAGCCTAGTTTTGCAGAAAGCTCTCTGCAACCAAACAATAGCAGCCTCTGAGTCGGGAATTCAATCTTCCTTCATGCCATTAATCTCGGTGATGGATTGTTTAAATGCTAACATTAAGCAGAGGCAACTTTTATCTTTAAAAAAGAATGAGGCAATTAAACGCAAAACCAATATTGATGCAGCACAGTTAAAAATTTTAAAATAGGAAGGAAGAAAGAAAAAAAGTTAGTTTCCATTACCCAACATTACCCACTTTAGGGCTTGATTCTGCTCTCTCTCACATCCATTTTACACTGCATA
Organism: Dermochelys coriacea; assembly: GCF_009764565.3. Taxonomy (NCBI): domain Eukaryota; kingdom Metazoa; phylum Chordata; order Testudines; family Dermochelyidae; genus Dermochelys; species Dermochelys coriacea. The sequence continues at coordinate 89,577,736 of NC_050073.1, read as the reverse complement.
ACTCAGTTGGTGTCAGTAGGGTTACTCCTAATTTACACTGAGGTAACTCCCAGGAGAATCAAGCCCCATGCAGTACTTTCTGTCCCTGTTTCTCGATGTATCTTGTTATAACACAGTCTATTTTGCACTGCAAAAACATGCAGAATGTGCAGCACGACCAAGTTCATGATCCTATGAACCTTGGGCCTGATTCACCCTTGCTCTGTACTTTGTGCAGTCATTTACACTCATGCAAAGTGGTGTAAAAAGTCTTACTATTCCTAATTGGTGATGTTCTATACTCACTTTTTACAGATGTGAATGATTGCACAAGGGGCAGGGAAGTCATGAATCTCCCTTTTCACTTTTGGACTGCTTCACTTGGTGACTTTTTATCCATGAAATCTTAATGTAGTTTTTCCGTTTAATGGGGGGGGTGGGGGAAATTGTGCTTACATTCAGATGTTTATGGAAATCTTTTTGTGTTATCTAATACAACACCTACAGTAAAACTTCTTCATTGCACCCATTAGTCTACCAGTGCCAGATTCTTTTCAGCTTCCCTGCACAGTATAAAGCGTATCTATTTACTTGGGTGTTTACCTGGACTTGGGGAAGAGAGCGTGTTTGTCATGAGAAATAAACAAAGCTGCACTAGTGATGGGAATCTTTTTAGTCTTTACTGTCTATACTACATCTTTTAACCCTCTTGTAACTGGAGTCTCTGACCTAGCTGCATTGTAAACAGGACCCTGGTGACGGCTCAAGCAGCAAGCTCTCATCTCCTTTACAGCATAACAGTAAGTTTGGCAATAACACTGGGATACATTACTACTGACTCAAAGAGGTACAGGAGGCAGTTACTCAGCTAACTAGACAGATCTACTGGACAATGGTTTTTCTATATTCTGGCACTCAGCAAACATGAAAACTCCTCAACTGACCTGACACGTTATAATCTTACCCAACAGCCCAGAGTCAGTGTGGTCTGAAAATATAGATTTCCAGTCACAATAACCACCATCATGCCATTACATAACAGTTTCTATGAACATGGCAATCTTGGTACTGGAAACCCATTACCTCACACACACAAATAGCCCATGCTAGACTCAATTATAAACCAATGTTCTCCTGTTAACATCGCTCCACTTGTACAATCCAAAGGGTGCTTGTGTTAAAATGACACTCTCGGATACAATGGGAGCAATTTGAGATTTCTGATGAGATTGAAATATGAAAACCAGCCACGGAAGATTGCACATCTTCTATACAATAACTTATTTCTCTCAGTCTCTTCGCTATACACTCTGCAAATGAGTGACGGGCTTCAGAGATTCAGATCAGATAAGCATCCAAAAGTTGAAATGCTTAACAAAAAATTACCATCCTAAACTTTAAAATTTGACCTGTTTTGTATAGAATTACTTGTCCTACATGTAAATGTCTCCACTGAACAGTGAATTCCACTAAGTGGTGTCTTTGCACCAGATCTGCTGCCTTTACTGGCCAAAGCAATATTTTACATTATGTTTAAACCCTGCAGAGCTGACACAGCTATGGAAGAATGAGCTGGAATATGTTCTACATTAGAGACTAACAAATTTATAAGCTTTCGTGAGCTACAGCTCACTTCATCGGACGCATTTGGTGGAAAAAACAGAGGAGAGATTTATATACACACACACAGAGAACATGAAACAATGGGTTTATCATACACACTGTAAGGAGAGTGATCACTTAAGATAAGCCATCACCAACAGCAGGGGGGGGAAGGAGGAAAACCTTTCATGGTGACAAGCAGGTAGGCTAATTCCAGCAGTTAACAAGAATATCAGAGGAACAGTGGGGGGTGGGGTGGGAGGGAGAAATACCATGGGGAAATAGTTTTACTTTGTGTAATGACTCATCCATTCCCAGTCTCTATTCAAGCCTAAGTTAATTGTATCCAGTTTGCAAATTAATTCCAATTCAGCAGTCTCTCGTTGGAGTCTGTTTTTGAAGCTTTTTTGTTGAAGTATAGCCACTCTTAGGTCTGTGATCGAGTGACCAGAGAGATTGAAGTGTTCTCCAACTGGTTTTTGAATGTTATAATTCTTGACGTCTGATTTGTGTCCATTCATTCTTTTATGTAGAGACTGTCCAGTTTGGCCAATGTACATGGCAGAGGGGCATTGCTGGCACATGATGGCATATATCACATTGGTAGATGCGCAGGTGAACGAGCCTCTGATAGTGTGGCTGATGTGATTAGGCCCTATGATGGTATCCCCTGAATAGATATGTGGACAGAGTTGGCAACGGGCTTTGTTGCAAGGATAGGTTCCTGGGTTAGTGGTTCTGTTGTGTGGTGTGTGGTTGCTGGTGAGTATTTGCTTCAGATTGGGGGGCTGTCTGTAAGCAAGGACTGGTCTGTCTCCCAAGATCTGAGAGAGCGATGGCTCGTCCTTCAGGATAGGTTGTAGATCCTTGATGATGCGTTGGAGGGGTTTTAGTTGGGGGCTGAAGGTGATGGCTAGTGGCGTTCTGTTGTTTTCTTTGTTGGGCCTGTCCTGTAGTAGGTGACTTCTGGGTACTCTTCTGGCTCTGTCAATCTGTTTCTTCACTTCAGCAGGTGGGTACTGTAGTTGTAGGAATGCCAAATGCATCCGATGAAGTGAGCTGTAGCTCACGAAAGCTTATGCTCTAATAAATTTGTTAGTCTCTAAGGTGCCACAAGTACTCCTTTTCATTTTGCGAATACAGACTAACACGGCTGCTACTCTGAAACCTATGTTCTACATTGTATACCAGCAACAGAAATGTCTGCTAATTCTGATTGTGGGGTCTTTATTACTATTGATGATGGAGAAGAACTCAGCTTGGCTTTCAGAACCCAGCATCAGCTTGCAGTGATGGCATCCGTATGTAAGTTGTTGCACAACGAAAGTCTGAGCAAGAATAAAAGGACCAGGCAAGCCTTTTGCAAAACAACCAGCCAGCAACTCACCCCCAGCCTTCATTTCCCTCCAACCCCTAATTTCAGCTAGAAGGTAATTGTGGTTTTTTTAAAGAAGGATCTCCTTCATGTGTGTGTACACACACACACACACACACACACACACAGTGCATAGTCAGAGAAGCAAAGTTAATTTCATAAGTGCAGCCAGCTGAATAGAACGATTCAACCGGCAAACTAACATCTTTCGCTAATCCCACAGCGCTCCCTGTACCTCCCATAGTGCTTATTGGTCACCTATCCCTTACGCCAGTGCTTTTTCAAGCTTTTTCTTTCTGAGACCCCCGCAACATGCTATAAAAACTCCACGGACCACCTGTGCCACAAAACTGTTTTTCTACATATAAAAGCCGGGGCTGGTGTTAGGGGGCAGCAAGCAGGGCAATTGCTTGGGGCCCCACACCACAGGAGCCCTTGTGAAGCTAAGATGCTCAGGCTTTGGCTTCAGCCCCAGGTGGTGGGGCTTTGGGCTTTGGGCTTCAGCCCCATACAGCAGGGGTTCAGCTTTCTGCCCTCTGCCCCAGCCAGTCTAATGCTCGCCCTGCTTGGAGGGCCCCCTGAAATCTGCTCATGGCCCCCCAAGGGGTCCCAGGCCCCTGTTTGAGAACCACTGCCTTATGCCACAGCATTTACCAACCCACATCCCTCCCCCCAGCACAACTGAAGCAGAAAGAGACCTAGTACTTGAACATCAGATTCTTGTCTGGTTGTGGCATGAAACCATTTGAGCTGCAATTTTCTCTCCCTGAGCTGAGAAGTCAATATGGCACAGAGCTATTTGAAGGAGGGCTACCACACACCAGTTGCAATCATTTGAGGCCATTTTCTTTCACTGATAGAGGAGACCCACTTACAGGCAGAATGCAGTCTGTTGGCGAAATTGAATTCAATTACCGAACCCTGAAACTGACCACAGTTTGCCTTTTGGTTGGGGGGAGGGAAACAGACTTTTTTCAAAGATAACATTAAATGATAAAAGAAAAGGAGTACTTGTGGCACCTTAGATACTAACAAATTTATTTGAGCATAAGCTTTCGTGAGCTACAGCTCACTTCATCGGATGTCCTCCCAACCTGCTCAGGAAGATCTGCTGGCTGGGACATAATAGCAACTGCTGCTGTTGAATGCCACAACACAGGCACACACCACCTCTCATACACTCATATATGCCCAGATACCCCTGATATACTCCCATATATCCAAACATACACACAAGCCCGACAACATTCAGCCAGATGTGCAGACACACACACACACTGCTTAAGAAAATATACATACAATCATACAAAAACACGCCAAGAAAATGCATCGCCAATTGTACTCCCAAGACCCATTCAAGAAATACAGCCAAATGTACACATAGCCCCAAAATATTCAGTCCTGTACACAACCACACACGGGTCCAAGAAAATATACATACAAATAACACCCTCACTCTTGAAAATAGATGCCTGAATATCCAATCATACAAAAACACACCAAGAACATACACAAAACTGAAATACACACACTGAAAAAATACTATCAAATGTACCTCCACACTCACATCTCCAAAACACACACAGCACAAAATATATGCTGAGAAACACAGCCACACACTCCCAAAGAAATTAAACACCTAAATATACAATTCTACTCACTCCAACAAAATACAGTACACACAACCCAAAATACCACACCCAGCCACTGAATATTTTCCACCCAAAATACCACACCAAGCCACTGAAACATAATCAAACACGTCTGGTACCATCAGCTGCATTTTCAAGGAAGCATCATGCTGCTTCTACAGTATGATGTGCCTCTTATCCAATCTCTTCTTTTAAGGGTAAATTCAGTGGTGTTCATCTTAGGGTGAGCTTACCTATAGTATCAGCTGTAAAGCCTCAGGCCAATGGGCTGCTGCTGTGAGATTAACTAAAACTGGGGATAGACAGGAGAGCTTGTTTAGATAAACTAAGGACTGACTGGACCGTCAGTCAAAAGTTGAAACAACTCTGTGAACCCAGTAACATCAGAAATAGGATAGGAAGGGACCTCCTGGATCATTGAGTCCAGTCCTCTGGTATTGCAGGCAATCCTGTCATATAATCCAGGTCATAAATTGATCAAGCTCCATCTAAAAACTAGTTAGAATGTTTGCTTCCACTACTCCCATGAGGTAATGGAACAATCTTCCCACTCCTTGAATGATCAGAAACCTTCTTTTAATTTGCAGCCTACATTCATACCCAGTCAAACCCAGTTTATGCCCATTTGTTCTTGCGTCAGCATTGTCCTTTAGCTTAAATTGCTCCTCCCTCTTCCTGATGTTCACCTCCGATATGTTTATACATAGCATTCATATCCCCTCTCTGCCTTTTTTTTGTTAGGCTAAACAAGCCATGCTCTTTTAGTCTTCCTTAGTAAGATAGGCTCTCTATTCCCCTGATCATCCTCAGTAGCTAAGTGACTTGCCCAAGGCCACACAGCAAACCTGTGGCAGAGCAGGGACTCCCAGTCCAAGGCTAGTGCACTAAACACTGGACCATCCTTTCTCCCCAAATTCAGAGATTTGCAATTAACTTTTTCTTCATTTTTTCCAATCAGCATTTTGATATAGTTCAGCATTTCTTGGATTTGGACAGGATCAGAGGTAGAAATATAAGAGAGGCTGCTGTCAGAGCCACACCAGACTCTCATTTCTGGCTGTGCCACCCCCAGGGGAGGTGCAAAGGAGTATTTTGACTGGATCCGAACCAGGAAATAGTGGAAACCTCCTGAGAAAACATGTTCTTGTGAGATTTCCCGAAGAGCTTCAGACCTTTCACAATCATCATTGTAATGAGGAGGATGGGTTGTGGCCGGAACACAGCTGGTGCAGGGAATGCTGTTTATGGCTAACAAATAGCTGTTCAGTGATTGTCACCATTATGACCTCTGATACAGCTGCAGCTAAATTAGATACCGTATGGAGAGGCAAAGCTAGATCCACGTGACAGCCTGTCTTGGAGCTCACTACGCCAAGAGCTATTGAGATCAATGGTGCAAGTGTCTTTTTCATTTCAATAATAAAAGCAATGCTGCTTGACATGACATACTAAATGCAGCAGAAAGACCCAAAGGGGAGACATTTTTAAATGTTTAAAGGACAATGGCCATTTGTATTAATTTATATTTGATGGAGGTACTTGTAAAAATACCTACGGAGAAAAACGGTTCATAGATTCTTAGATTCTGAGACAGAAGGGACCATTGTGATCATCTCGTCTGACCTCATCTATATCACAGGCCATAGAACTTCCCCAAAACAATTCCTAGAGCAGATCTTCTAGAAAAACATACAATCTTGATTTTAAAATTGTCTATCATGGAGAATCCACCACAATCCTTGGTAAATTGTTCCAAAAGTTCATTACTTTCACCGTTAAAAATGTGCACCTTATTTCCAGTTTGAATTTGTCCAGCTTCAATCTCCAGCTATTGGATCATGTTATTTCTTTCTCTGCTAGACTGAAGAGCCCATTATTAAATATTTGTTCTCCATGTATTTTCTTATAGACTGTAATCAAATGACTCCTTAATCTTCTCTTTGTTAAGCTAAATAGATTGAGCTCCTTGAGTCTACCCCTGTAAGGCTTGTTTTCCAATACTGTAATCATTCTTATAGCTCTTTCTGAACCCTCTCCAATCTATCAACATCCTTCCTCAATTGTGGACAACAGAACTGGACAAAATATTCCAGCAGTGGTCACACAAGTGCCAAACATAGAGCTAAAATAACCTCTCTACTCCTACCCAAGAGTCACCTGTTTATGCATCTAAGGATTGCATTAGTTCTTTTCACCACAGCATTGCACTGGGCGCTCATGTTCAGCCGATTATCCACCATGACCCCCAAATCTTTTCCAGAGTCACTGCTTTCCCGGATAGAGGCCCCCAGCTTGTAAGTTTGGCCCACAGTCTTTATTCCTAGACATATACATGTATCCATATTAAAACACATATTTTTGCTTGTGCCCAGTTACTAAGTGATCCAGGTTGGTCTGTATCACTGACCTGTCCTCTTCATTATTTACCACTCCCCGATTTTTTGTGTGTTCTGCAAACTTTATCAGTGATGATTTTATGTTTTCTTCCAGGTCATTGATAAACATGTTAAAGAATGTAGGACCAATAACTGATCCCTGTAGGACCCCATTAGAATCACATCCGCTCAATGATGACTATCCGTTTACAGGTTTCAGAGTAGCAGCCGTGTTAGTCTGTATTCGCAAAAAGAAAAGGAGTACTTGTGGCACCTTAGAGACTAACAAATTTATTAGAGCACATCCGATGAAGTGAGCTGTAGCTCACGAAAGCTTATGCTCTAATAAATTTGTTAGTCTCTAAGGTGCCACAAGTACTCCTTTTCTTTATCCGTCTACAATTACATCTATCAGCTAGCTAGTTTTTAATCCATATAATGTGTGCCATGTTGATTTTATATCATTCTAGTTTTTTAAACAAAATATCATGCGGTACCATGATTTAAGCATGTCACATCAACACTATTGCCTTTATCAACCAAACATGTAATCTTGTCAAAAAATATATCAAGTTAGTGTGAAACGATCTATTTTCCATAAACCCATTTGATTTGCATTAATTACATTACCCTCCTTCCATTCTTTATTAATTGAGTTTCGTATCAGCCACTTCATTATCTTGCCCAGGATCAACATCAGCCCGACACACCTATAATTACCTGAGTCATCCCGTCCTTTTGAAAACTGGCACATTAGTTTTCTTCCAGTCTTTTGTAACTTCTCCAGTGTGCCAAGACTTACTGAAGATCAGCATTCAGACAGCTCTTTTAAAAATCTTGGATACAAATAACCAGGACCTGCTTATTTAAAAAGGTCTAACTTTAATAGTGTCAGTTTAATATCCTCCAGAGATACTAGTGGAATAGAAAGAGTTATCCCATATGGTGGGACTATTGGATCTGTTTTTTCCCAAAATACAGAACAGAAATATTGATTGACCACCTCTGCCTTTTCTGCATTATAATTGATAATTTTACCATTTCCAGCTGGTAAACGACCAATAGTATTATCAGTATTCTTTTTGTCCCTAATGTGTTTTAGGAACTCCTCCTTATTGTCCTTAACTCTACTCGCCATAGGTTGCTCCTTGTGTCCTTTGGTTGTAGTCTAGTGATTAGAGGCTTAGAGCCAGGCGTCTTGGCCTCTATTCCAGGCTCTGGAAATGAATGAACTCTAGTGATTACAGCAAGGGGTAACTGTGAGCCTGGATGCCTGGATTCTATTCCAAGCCAAGCCACTCTCCACCAGATATTCCTCTTCTTTCACCTCTGTGGGAAGCTGTGCTGGGGAGGGGATTCAATCCCCTGAGAAAGGAGGTGACAGTACTGCCTCACCCATCTCCCTGGATGGCCTCATTTACTTTTGTGGCTTCTCCAGCCAGCTCGGACATCCCGGAGGAGTAGGGAGTGTGAGCACACTTGAATTTCATGAAGCAGATGTGGTCCATTCCTTTTAGTTGGGCTACATGCACATGACAGTGGAATCCTGCCCTCTATTTTTATCTTCTGTAAACACCAAGGATTCTGTCTCCTCCCACCATCTTACATTCCCTTTCTTGTCCTATTTAACAGCTTTGCTAGTTTTATTCAGCTGCTGGGAGAAAGGAGATTTGATGAGACTCATCTATTGCTGAGGCCACACTGATCTAGATCTTTCATTCTTTTCCCTCTCTCCCCAACAAGCTGCAGTAATAAGAGCTCAACAGCTCTAAAAGCAATCGATTCAGAGACGGCGTGGGGCAATTACCAGCCTGGACGGCTCGGCGGACTTCCAGTAAAATAAAAACAGAAAAGACAAATAAGGTTTCTGCAGCCAGACTGTCCTCTGTTCTGCAGGGAGCCCTTTGCTTGGGGAAAAAATAGCCTAAGTCTGAGAAGGGGGGGAGGAAAGACTCAGAGTGTGAGACAGATAGAGACAGAGGGCAATAGGCAGACAAAGACCCAGAGAGACAAGCATGGCCTTAGTCTCCTCTTACATCTATTTTGGCAACAAGATAATTCTACTGACTTCAGTGAGGTCACTCAGGTGAGAATCAGGCCCAGAGAAAAAGACAGACAGACAGACACACTCACAGAGGATCTAGTGAGGTGTAACAGAGCCGCAGGCAGACAGACTAAGAAGGATGATGGTGCAGTCACAGCAGCATCAGGCAAAAATCAAACACTCAGTGTCTTGCATTAATTTTATCAGTTTTCTATGTGAATTTAGTGGCAGTGGAAGATGCCACCCTGACATCTGGAGTCTGAAGTCCACAGAACAGGCACAGCACAGCAAACTTTCCCCATTCACAGAGCCCTGTCAGTGTGCCTCAGGGCCTACCTGTATGGATGAAAGCGGGACCCGATTTTAATGACTAGTTCAGCCCCTTGACTTTTCTACTGAAATTGTCACAAAGGAAATCTATAGTCTAGCAGCCCCATAGGTGGTGGTGGGGAGGCGGCCTGTCTGGGTGTTCCCTGGAAGATCCAGCAGCTGACGGGGGTGTTCTGTGCGCACATACCTAGCAGAGCTTGGGAGAACTCAAACAGTTACTAATTTTTGATATAATTCACTTAACCTGAAAAACTAATGGAGATGGGATAAAGAACACATTCCCATTGGATTCCCTCTCCATGGGAATCCAGGGCATGCATTACAACCCCTAGCTATAAGAATGGATCAAATTCATCTGTGGAGCAACTCCACTGGAGTCATGAAGTCTCATAGCCCATAACCCAGAGAGGGAAAGATACAGAAAGTGGAAGTGACTTGCCCAAGGCAACACAGTGAATCAATAGCAGAGCTGGCAATATGCCTTTGGAGTTCCTGGTTCTGAGGCCCATGCTCTAATCACTAGTCCTTGCTGCTTTCTTAAGGCATGGGGACTACTGCTTAAGACCATGAAGGGGGTTTCACCCCACCTCTAAGAAATTCTGATAAAAACTTTAAGAGGCTCTTCCTCTCACCCAACTTCTCTGGTCCCAGTTGGGTTCCAATGTTTTGAGTAGATGATCAGAGTATGATGAAACAGACAAATTTCCAAGGCTATTGCTTGGGTATCTCGTATCAGAAGGACCAGCCAACTATGTCTTCTCCTCCCCTGCTGCTGCTACTCCTACTGCTGGAATCAAATGCCATCAATGCCCTGGTGCAATTTTTATGAGCTATGCACTCAGCCATACCCAGAAACACTGGGAGCTTCCTGAAGGATGTATTTAGCACAGCAGGTCCAGTTCTACCTCCCCTTCCCACTTCACCCCTTATCCCAAAGCCTTCAGCTCCACAACAAGTGGTTCATGCTCCACACCCTCCCCCTCCAGGACCCAGACTAACTGCTCCGATTTATTCAAGTCAAAGCAAAAAGGAAGGGCACAGCAGCAACAGCAGCAAGGGGCAGCACCCCAGGTTTTCCTATCACTCTTTGAGGTGGTCATACAGTTAAGAGGAGTGACATGTTGCCACTTCTAGGAGCCAGGTAGGGAGCCTGGTAGGGAGCAGTGCTGACCAGAGCTGCCAGGGTCCCTTTTCAACCAGGTGTTATGGTTGAAAAACAGACACCTGGCAACCATACATATAATCCTGGAGTGCTGGGAAATAAAAACACTGCTCCAAAAATATAAGGGAGAAGGCATTGGGAGAGATTACCCATAAAGTCCTTGTATTCGCTCTCACACTAGTGCTGCATTTCCACCAGTCCCATTAACCTAAAATATTGCTTATTGGAAGTGATTTTTAATGGCTCCCTTCCTATGCTTAGATGGAAAGGAAAATTCTCCCAGATCAAACTGGATGCATTTGGTTTGCCTGTGTATTTTCCTTCCCCCTTTCTTTCCTCCCTTTTCTTTCCATTCCTTACTCTTATGGTTTTATTTCCCTATCCCTATCTCTTCAAAAGAGTATTTCAGGAGCCAGAAAACTCTCCTCCTCATATCAAAGTCATGCCAGAGGCAGCAAACAAGATGTTCTGAGATTGCAGTGCAGCTCAGTAGAACCATCTCTCAAACAAAGCCACCTTGCCACGTGGTGCTGTACATCAAACAGATCTCCACATCATTCTCGTGACCTCAGGGGTTTTGACCTGGGTCTAAGCAGTAAGCGGAGGTTCCTGAAAGCACTTGACACATTAGTATTTACGGGGAGAGGTCATGTAAACGTTGACTGGTGCCAATGAGAACGGGTGAGGGGAAAACAGCAGCACCTGCTGACTTAGGCTAGGTCTACATTAGAGATCTTACAGCGGCACAGCTGTACTGATGCAGCTTTGCTATTGTAAGATCTCTCGTGTAGCCGCTCTATGCTGATGGGAGAGAGCTCTCCCGTCAAGATAATTAGACCATCGCCAAAGAGTGGCGGTAGCTATGTCAACGGGCGAAGCACTCCCACCGACATAGCATTGTACATACTACCACTTATGCCGGCAAAACTTATTTTGCTTAGGAGGGTGTTTTTTCACACCCCTGAGTGACATAAGATTTCCCAACAGAGGTTCTAGTGTAGATATGGCCTTACACTGAACTTAATGTCCAGAATGGCCTTGCTTTCTGGTTAAGGGGGTGAGGCCCATGTGGCTCTGATGCCAGGCCAGTGCAGGATGAGTGCAGGTGAGGGTTTTGCAGGGGCACAGCACAGATGGGAGAGCAGAAAGGCCTGCAGTCACTACACTTAGTGCTGTGTTTAAAAACCTATGTACGGAGAGATGCATTTTTTGCTCTTTATAAGCTTCCAGAAACAAACGTTTTAGCTTCAAATGAACATTAGTGCCTCCAGCTGCTTAAAAAAAAAAGTAATTTATCATCATTATATTTTTAAAGTTAATTAAGCAGCAGTGAAAGGTGCAAACTAGCACATACTAGCAGAAGTGCTAAAATCATGCTGGCAATATGCTAGACTCACACATGAAATGTGCAAGGGTATCCTTAACTAGAGGTGTCCCTTGATTCTTGCATAATGACAGGTTTCAGAGTAGCAGCCGTCTTAGTCTGTATTTGCAAAAAGAAAAGGAGTACTTGTGGCACCTTAGAGACTAACAAATTTATTTGAGCATAAGCTTTCGTGAGCTACATGCATCCGATGAAGTGAGCTGTAGCTCACGAAAGCTTATGCTCAATTAAATTTGTTAGTCTCTAAGGTTCCACAAGTACTCCTTTTCTTCTTGATTCTTGCATTAGTCTTTGAATAGTTGGTTTTTGCCTGTTCAACAACAATCATGCCTGATCCCTGGTAAGAAGCCCCTTTTGCTGGTAAGAAGCCCTCAGCAGCAGCGTGAACTTCCCTCAAAATATCCTACTAATATGCCTGTACCCTTGTCATGAACAGACAGAACAACTCCAGGCGTGGGTGGGGAGTTCATTCTCTGTGGCCCATTTGGTGAATGGCCTTTCAGCTGAGTCCACCAATATGGGGGCTAATAGCCATAGTCGTTTTTGTGACATGGACAGATTTCCAGTAGCAACTGGCTGACGCTCACCCACCAGCTTATTTCACCTGGATGGCAACCCAACAGTTGGCAAAGAGATAGAAATCACCACTGGCCATTACCAACCTGGGCTCAGGGGTATTTACTGAACCAACTTTCCCCTCCCTCATGCTTTTTCCCCTCTCTCACCCTCAGAGGCAGAAGCATCAGGAGAGCTCAGGCTTTTAAATAGTGAATCATAAAAGCTGAGCCTGCCGACCTGGGTTTGGATTATCGACGGGGAAGGTTGATAAATAGTCTTGGCTTGAGTGATAAACTCGGATATCAGAGAGTAAATCTAGTGGAAAAGAAAATCTATCTGTCATCCTCAGTTGCAGCTGCAGAGGCTGTTATTGGCAGGTGGGATTTATTTTCTTAATTCTGAACAACTTTCAGCTCCCCTCTTCACCCACACACGTGCACCAGTACACCCCTTTCCCCACTGGCAATGTTGGCTTGTTTCATTAAAAGGCAAATATTTTCACTTGGTTTCACCTTCCCTTGTAGGTTTTCATTTTTTTCTATCTATACATACCGTTGTCATCTCATGCACCATGCAGAGTAATGCATGCAGCCTGTGTCCTTTGGCCAAAGTCAAGGAGAAGTGCAGCTAGAGTCAAACTCCGAAAACAGCCACGCTTACTGCATTGGAAGCATAAGAGATGTACAGGCCTCAGCCAGATTCCACTTCAGAGCTGCACAAAGAGGGCTGAATCCTGTGCTCCTTATTTCATGGGAGTTTTGACAGAATGCGGGTTGTAGGATCATGCCCAGTGTATCTACTGAAACATTAAGCCATCGATTCTACTTGGATGGGAACATCTAAAGTTGTGTTTATTTATTGGTCTCAGAAACGTATCCATCTGTGACAGGCACTTGTAGCAGTAATTGAGCAGTCTAAAGGCAGGCATCTGAAGAACACCACAGTCTAGCAGTGCTGGCCAGTGTCCAGAGTCTTGTGACACTTAGGAAATTTCAATGGCGCGACAGCCAAAAATATATTGTATTTTCCTCCACGACTTCCCAGTTCTCCTCTTGTCACTACCCTCTAGGCAGCTGCTATAAAAGCCCATTCACTTGTCTGACATGACGCAAAAACCCACAGTGCCAGCAAAGTGTTAGGTATCAGAACTGGGTGAATAATGAAAAAATGCTTAGCAAACATTCGGACTAGTTTTTAAAATGATTCACTTTGTTTGCAGTCATGCCCTTTCTTTGTTTTCCATGAACTTTTGAGCAATTGCATCTTGCGTCCATGGAGGTTTGTGCAGAGCACATTTCAAAGTGGTATTTGTTCTGGAAGTATTCTCCTATTCATCCAATCAGAGCACAGAAACAACAACATGGGACTTTTCCCACCAACTACGTTTAAGCAAACCAGCTCAGATTTCAAATATTTATACATAATCCAGAATAAAAAGTAATAACTATAGCAATTTTAAAATATTCAGTCAAATTAATGTGAACAACAATGCTGCAGGAATCCCCATCTGCTGGTGGATATTCCATGAGCAGAAACAGAGACAAAATGTATGAAATAGTTTATTAGTTGGGAATTGTTCCCTCTGCTTCTAGAATCAAGCACAATTCGACTGAATTTACAAATCCCTCATTCATGTATTGAACTCAACATGACAACTCCTGAGGTTTGCCAATCTCTGTGCTTTCTTGGCAGCTGTCTTATTGTTGCCAGCTATACCCTGGCCAAACATGTTACACTCCAACCTCTTCTCTCTGTTACCTACAGACCCTAGACCTCATTCAGCCTGCTACTAAAGCACGCTCAGGAACTTCAACGAGCTGTGGAACACATTTCCTCATTGCACTAACAGGTAGCCTAACAAAAGACTTCAGCAGAGAGTGTAAAGAGCCACCAAGCTGCAGAAGTAATAAGTGACCTATTATCTGGCTGGCTGAGTTGATTCAATGCCTGCCTCCTCATCACAAATTCTGTAATAAACTGGAGCTTGGGTATCTCTATTGAAATGTAAGAATCAGCCATGGAATAATTGAGTCCAGTCTCTTGTCTCTGACAGTAGTTAATACTGGATTGCTTTGCCAGGTGCAAAGACCCACTTTGGTACCTATTTCTGAAACACTGTACTGGAATGGGATTTCTGACCTATTATATACCCAAATATTTATCCATTTTAAATATGTTGCCTTTTAATTTGATTGTGTGATGCCTTGGCCCTGCAAACAGGAGCTGGACTGGCCTTCTTGACACCATCCCCTATTTCAGAGATCTCTAGAATATCTCCTATTATTCTTCTCCTTTCCTACTTAAAGAATCTTACTTCATTTCATGTCTCCTCGTGCAATAGCCCCCCCGCCAGCTTCTGCTCATTTTCATTACCCTTATCTAGACCTTTTCTATTTCTGCCATATTTTGCGATCAAACTCCTGTCACAAAGCATTGTTCTGAAACCACTTTTACCACCAGATTTTTAAAGGGAGATCACTTGGGGGCTCCGTCCTGACCTGCAAATCCTAGCAACTGAGCAGCTAGGGGGACCTCACACGGAAAAGCCAAAGTACAGTGGGAGTCGGAAGGGGCACCATGGAGCTTACACTTGTCTAACAAGATCACTGTGTGGCACTTTGGTTTAGAATGCTGCAGAGATATGAGGAAATGAAACAAAAATTATTGGGAGAAAGGTAGATATTTAAAATGCCTTAAACTGGTTGGTAATAAGATCTCAGCAGCACTGGAGCAGCCGATGGGCAGGGACATGGCACTACTGCTGAGTTGGAGATGTGATTGGCAGCAAGGATGAGCAAATCAGTTTGGAAATAACAAGAAGGGACTGAACTTTTGGCACAAACTGTAACAGACTTTTTTGAGGTTCCAAAAACCTTGCTTAAAGTTTTTGTTTGTTTTGGGGGGGAGGGACATATTTTTTTTTTTGCAGCCGACTTTGAAAGATCAGAAGTGCTGATCTCATGAGATTCCAGCCCAGTGTTTCTGGACTGAAGGAATGAGTGTGCTAACCCCACTGTTGATAATTATTTAACGTTTATGTAAGCGGGGCAATAGTCCCACTCTTGTGGGGAACTTTCCTGGCTTCTGCACTACCCCGGTGAAGTGGGCTAGCGAAAGGATCTGAGTCCTCACTCCCATTTCCTTTACCCAGTGGCCTCCCGCCCTTGAGGCCTCCCCTTCCACTCTCCTGTCTGGAAGAGTCCTTGTAACCCCAACAAGGCTGGGCCTAGGATTCCTGGGGGGCTCAACCCCCAACCCTGCTGAGGTCACTTAGGACAGGGGCTAAGGTATCCCCACTCCGGGGGACTCTCTCTGCACTAAGCACTTCTCTGACCCACTGACCATTATATACAAGTTAAAGCAAATGCAAGTTATTTAATCAACAATTAATTTTAAAAAGAATAATGAAAAATGGGAAAGGTTAAAGGAAACACATCAACCAGCTCTGTGGCAGGGAACATCACAAACAGTGTCTCTGAAATGTCCGGGCAGTTCACAGTCTGTTCCTTCTAAGTCCCAGGCCTTCTTCTCAGGCCCTGGCTGTGCTGTAGGGATGCTGTGGGTGGGACACTTACTCTGGTGGTGGACACATGCTCTCAGGCTCTAGGTGGCAGGACCCTTCTTCCCAGCGTTGTCTCCGCCCTGTCAGGGTTACGATCCAAGCCTGGCTTGCAGAGCCTCTTGGTTGAGGTGTCTCCCTGTGCTGGACCCGCTGCCCAGGGTCCCCCTCGCTCTCCCCAGCTGCTCACCACACACAGAGCCAGACTGCTCCAGCCCCAGCTCCACCACGCTGTCTCAGCACGGCTGCTGCTCCTCTGCCTCCAGCTCCCTGGGCTGCTTCTCTGGCCCCTCTGCCTCTGGTTGCCACAGCTCCACTCCCAGGACAGGTCCGCTCTGCAGGCTGCCCCTGTGACTCTGCTCCCAGCTCTGACCTGCCCTGTGGGCTGCCCCTCTGGCCCTGGCCCCTGCAGCTCTCCTCCCAGGGCAAGTCTGCTCACTCTGGACTGTGCCTCTGGCTTTAGGGCTGCAGCTCTGCTCCCAGGACAGGGTCTGCTCTCTCTGGATCTGGTACAGCTCTGCTCCCCAGCTCAGCTTGGACCCCTGCTTTCTCCTTAGCTCGGCCCCACTCTGTCTGTCTGACCCACACAAATCCAGCTCACACGGAGGATGGGACCTCCCTGGCCTCCTGACTCCCTGGTTAGCCTGCCCGCCCTGTCATTCAGGCTGACCTGGAGCATTGGCCTCTCCCCATTGTTCCTGGGGGCTGTCAGTCTCAGGGTCCTGATTCCCCATCGACCCTTCCCCCTTTTTAGTACTGGGAACTAGCAACTAAAACACCCCCACTGAATGTTAGTAAGGGGGCAACAGTCCCCTTACATTTATATTGCCTAAATATCTAAATGCCAACCAGTTTGGAGCCCCATTGGGATAGGCACTGGACAAAATTGTCAGTGGTATCCCCTACCGCAAATAGCTTACAGAGTCAAAAGGAAAAGAGACGTAACAGGTGGATGAGATAAACATATAGGTCAGGGTGTAGGGTAAATGTTGTTAAGCTCTGGAACAAATTACCTAGGGAGGTTGTGGTACCTCCATCACTGGAGGTTTTTAAGAACAGATTAGACAAAACACCTATCAGGGATGGTCTAGATCAGTGCTACTCAAAGTTGTGGCCATCGGCTGCCAGTCTCTCTCAGATTGGAAAAAAGAATTGCCAGTCCCCCACATCAGATAGCTTGAGAAGCACTGGTCTTAGTTCTGCCACAGTGCAGGAAACTGGACTAGATGACCTACTGAGTCCCCTTTCATTTCTATGCTTCTATGGAGTAACACAAATCGAAGTTTGTGAGCAGTTCTTAGTTAATCAGGAGCACTTGTGCTGAAGGCCCTCCTCCTCCTCTCCCAGTTCCATCTCTCTCCAAACTACCAAAGGAGCTGTCCCCCGCCCTCTTAACCAGCATCTGAAGTGCCCTCTCCCTACCATCCGACTTGGAGAAAAGCTTCCAAAAACCCCACCCACCTTATCTCATCCACCAAGTGTCCTCTCCAGCAACCACAATCCAGATGCCATGCCTGAATGGTCCCAAACCCAGCCTCTGGTGTTCCAGCCAGCCTACAAACTAATCTACCACTTCCTGACATGAAAAAGGAGCAGGACCTGGAAATGGCAGGAGATAGTGTACGTACACATAACGGACAAGGGGAAAAGGTGTGTTCCCATCTTGGGGGAGGGCAGAGAAGTTCTGGTTTTGCCAAGGAGTCCCAAATGGTCCGTTCTTTGCACACCAGTGCCCCCTTCCAGCCTCTCCCACTAGAGACTAGCCAGCCCAAATGATTTAACACACATTTGGAGTGACTAACATTCAGGCAAACATTTAGGTGTTTATCTGAAGTGAACTCACCTCTGAACCTTGAAGTTTTGGGGAGGAAAAATCATCCCAAGTCAGGACAGAAGGCCAAAACCTCAATATTTGCAGAAGTGAAATTCCACAATATTTGGTTTCAGAAACACCCAAATGTTGGGCTCCCAGGCTCCTCAGGAGCAACTCCGGCTCCACAACTGCCCCACCAAGCAAGTTGCCGAGGAGCCAAGAGCCTAGAAGCCCAAGCTTCCCATTAGGCAGGCTGCTGAGGAGGCAGGCAGGTGGGCGAGCTGGCAGAAAACCAGGCACATTTCCACTGGAAACTTGCCTCATTTCTTTGGAAAGATTTGTCAAGAGTGACACATTCCCACATAACTTTTTGCTTTCAAGGAAGCGGCATTTTCTGACAGAAAACATTCTGTTGGTAAGTTTCCAACCAGCTCTAAAGCTCACTCACCACCTTTCATTATATATTAGTAGTCACACTGGCATTGACAAACACATAGACATATGCCTCCCTGCAGCTTCCAACC
The DNA here is from genome assembly GCF_009764565.3 of Dermochelys coriacea. Lineage (NCBI taxonomy): Eukaryota > Metazoa > Chordata > Testudines > Dermochelyidae > Dermochelys > Dermochelys coriacea. The sequence goes on along the minus strand of NC_050073.1, from coordinate 89,559,379 downwards.
ATGCAGTGCTTTGATGTCTGCAAGGGGAGGGCTATAACTGTTTCAGGGATACACGTGTGGCACAGCCTCGGGGATGCTGCACCTGCTGAACAAGGACTGGAGAGCTGCCAAATATGCTCCTCTTGGAAAAGTCATTTGCTTTAGTATCTGCTAATTCCAGGCAAGGGGGTATGTTCTTCATGCTTGGCTGTGTCCTCTCTGCATTTTCAAAGAACAAGAGGAGAGGGGAACAGGGCAGAAAGTTTTGGTGCTTAATAGAAAAAAATCCCCTACAAGCTCCTTCTATAGAAATTAGAGAGGAAAGAAACAAACTGACTGTAGCAGGCTGAAACCCTGAGCTGGCTTCTCCAAGATGGCCCTTTAAAATACTCCTGCCCAACCACGTCCAGATTGTCAGTGAAGCCTCTTAAATAAACCAGAACAAAAATAAAACAAAAATCTCCCTGACAAAACATCCCTTTCTTCCTAGGCATATCTGCTGGTAGGGGGCTAGGGGCGCAATTTTCCCAGTGTTCCTCCACTGTTTGGAGGCAGAAACAAAACAATTCAATCTCACTCTCCCTGGCCTAGGAACACTACCTAATGTCTCTCACCTCCTATGAGGGAAGAGGCAGATTATATGGTGCCCTCCTTCCCAGAAGTTTTCTTAACCGGCTCAGTGAAAGCCCTGCTCCACTCTTCACTACAAGTCTCCTGGGCCCTAAAAGGAACAATGGTGTTGTGTGGGATCTTCAGGGGGAAAAAAAATCTCTCTCTCTCTCTCTCTCTTTCTCTCTCTCTCTCTCTCTCTCACACACACACACACACACACACTGCAGATCGCAGAATACAACCTGCAGCTTCTCTAACTCTAACTGATCTCTCAGGTAGAAACCCAAAACCTGGAATGGACATGCATGACCCAGCTGCTATACTTGTTACTCTAAAAACAACCTGGCACAAATTACAGAAAGAATTCTTCATAAACACTACAAAGAGCCTGGAGGGTTTCAGGCTCTAAGGGCCAGATATTTAAAGATATTTTGGCACCTAAACACCTATCTGGCTCTAATTGTTACCCCAGGATCATTTTTCCTCTCTCAGCAGATGCCTCTGGCATTCCCAGGGTCTCTATTTGTCCTAGAATGCAGTGACCTGGCCTCTGTGACTTCCCCCTCTGGCCTTAAAGAGCCAGTATACCCCATTACACTGAGGAATGGGGAACTGGGATTGGAGGAGAGTGAGAAAGGAGGAGTTTAGAACGACTCTGTATGTGCCACAAATTGCAGTAAATTCAGAAATCAACAGTAAAGTAAAAGAGCAATTCAGTCATTTTTAAAATCTGCCCTGCTCTCCTCTCTGCTATATCTCACTAAGCCCCAGCATACCGAATCCCAGCATCTACTTTAATGCTACTGCTTAGCAATTAATAATACAAATTATTTCTCCCAGTTAACCAGTGAAGTAAGTATTAAAATACCTACTTTTATAGATGGAGACACTGAGGGAGGGAAATTAAGTAACTTGCCTGAGGCCCCAGAGAGAGTTAGTGGAAGAGCCGACAGTGGAACTCAGTAGTCTCAGACTCTCATTTCTGTGCTCAGGAATGGGAACATTATTCTGTATCTGCCCCCAGAGCCCTGTTAATAGCTCAAAAAACATTTGGGCACCAGGAGAAAATAAACATAATGGGGGAAATTAGAAGCCCTTGAATGGTATTCCAGCAGTCAGTGAATAATCCCACCCGGATCTCACCACAAAGGTGACTTTAAATATTAGGAGCAAGGGGTATTGCATTTGGAGCAAGCTCCCTGCACAGCAGCAGACCTGGGTTTTTAGGTTCATAGAATGGGGCTGGAGAACCATGGCTGTGAAAAACAAAATCTATGTGTAAAGGAATCATGTCACTCTCCAGCAGTCTCCTTGCACAGTGCTCAAAACTGTGTGTTAATGAGCATGTAGGAAGAGGAGCCACATCTAGCACGTCATCAAGGCAAAGTCAGGCCGAGGTTTCAAGGGAAGTGGGGGGGGCGAGGGGAGTAAAAGAAGAAAATGGGGATGATCGTATAAGATTCCTCCAGAATTAAGAAATAAAATTAAATCTCATGTCTCTGGTGTGTGGGGATACAAGTTCTCTGCAAGCAACACACAGGAAAACTGCAGTGGAATTATTGTCTAGCTAATGGGGTTACCTTGTGTTTTTGCTGTTTCTGCCTCTGTAGCAGTGAAAAGTCTGATTGCCCAATAGTGGAGGAGCCAGAGCTGGGATAATGTGATAAATGGACACTGACTTGACGAGTAATCTGTGTTTCATTTTCATCTCTTGACAGAAGGAAGGGAGACTCAGTCTGTGATACGGACTTTCCCCCTTCCTGCTACACCTCACTCGGGACCCAAAATATATGCAAGGAGGCTCTCCCTCTTCTCCTTACTGCCCCAGAGGCAGTGGCTGCAACGGAAACTCTGTAGAGGGAGCCTACTATGCCATTACATGTACACATGCTGCTGGTGGTTCTAGATACAACTTAGTGAGCCAAACATATCCCTGGATACCAGTAGAGTTGAGGGAATAACCGATTTTTTTCAGCTCAGTGTCCCAACCGGATTCTTTTTTAAAATGTGGTTAGTTTAGAACCAATGCTGAATATTTGTTTGTTTCTTGATGAAATGAAAAATTGAAAACATTTGTTCAGATCAGAAGAAATATTTTGAATGTTGAATCAAAGTGATATCTTGAAGTGTCATTTCAAACTGATGTTTCATTTCAGAAGTGTTTCAAATTGACATTGCGTTTTTAAAAATGGCAATTTGAAACACAAGGCCAATGAACTGTTTCGACATTTTGGTTTTCAATTTATTTTCAGTTGAAACTATTGACTGAATTTGAGCTGAATTTGTGAAGTTTTCGTGCCCTGAAAAATACATTTTTTGCCTAGCTCTAATTATAACCAAGGATAAATTTTACCTCGTGGGCTAGTTTTGAATCTCTGCTTTCAGATCTCACGTCATCAGCATGACACTGAAGGAAGAGATGATCTAAAGGGGTTTCAGCTCTCTCTCCTTCCCCAGTCTTGCCCTTCTAGCCCAACCCTAGATGCAGTATAATTCATACTGATTTTATTTCCTCCTTCCTCCCCTCTGCACAAAAAACAATGAACAACTCTCAGGCTATGGGCCTCAGCCTCTGCTCACACAGGGAGGAAGAGAACAGCCAGTTAAATCAGGTCGGTATTGACCACCTCTCATTACCATCTGACTGTATAAATCTCTCTCAGGCTCTGATAATGGATGATACAGTGCAATCTTAGGTTTCAGAGTAGCAGCCGTGTTAGTCTGTATTCGCAAAAAGAAAAGGAGTACTTGTGGCACCTTAGAGACTAACAAATTTATCAGAGCATAAGCTTTCGTGAGCTACAGCTCACTTCATCCGACAGTGCAATCTGTCAGTGTCACATCATTCACACACCATTACTTGAGCTCTTTAGGGCAAAGGCTGTTGATCTGCAATGTGCAAGTACAGTGCTAGCACAAGCGGGCGTTGATCTGTGATTTGGACTTGCAGGCACTACTTGTTCATCATAACTATAACTTCCCTTCCCAATCCCTCCACTTTATTCCTCCAATTGCCTCCTCCGCCTACTGTCAGATTCCTCCTTCTAGGCCTGGAATATCCTCCTTTTTCTCATCTACTTAGCCCCCTTCCAAAAGCCACCTCAAAACCCATCTTGTCAAACAATCCCTCCTTGTATCATTTCCTCATTAGTAACTCCCAGGCCCCGCTTCTCCCAGACTATTGTCCCTTCTCCTCTTTTATTTACATTGTAAGCTCTTTGGGGAAGCAAATGTGTTGTGTAGTATCTATGTTCAAGCAAACCTATGGTGCTATAGAAATGTTTAATAGCATAATAAATATTAATCAAATTAATAATACCACTATTGTTCCTAATGCATGGTTCATTCCCCATTGCCATTGGCTCCCTGGCATCAATATTACTAGCTAGAATAAAATGTTTTTAGCATGAAACCAAACACAGGAAAGAATGAACCAAGAAAGGAAAATGCAGCCTTCTGCCCTACTAGAGAGCAAAGTAACAACCTTCCCTCTGGAGATTTCAAGTAATGAATGCCTGTTTTAATTGAAGCTGCAGCTGATGTGTGAGCTCCAAATAGGCCTCCCTCTCTCTCTTTCTCTCTCTCTCTCTCTCTCTAGGTGATGCTGTGTAGGAAAGAGCTTTTAAATCAGTCAGCGAGCATAATGAACTTCAATTTCTCTTTGACAAGGGCAAAATTACGAACGTGCACTTCACTTCCAGACAATTAATTAATTTGTTTACACAATTTCTTTGCTTTGTTTTACTTTCGTGATTCCCCTACCCCCACCCTTCAGTCCTCCAGGCTTTCTAAATCTCCAAGGTATAGGATTAGCTTTTGACAATTCTTTCTCCTCTGAGGCAAACAGGAATTGAATTTGAGGGATGGATTTACATAGGAACAATTGTGTGGCAAGGGGTAGAAAGAAGAAGTCTATAAAATTGGCTTGGGGTTCCTTTCTAATCTTAAAGGGGACACCAGTCCTTGAAGTGGATAATAACCATGTAGCACAGGCATTTGGTGGTTATTCACACAGACAGTGGGTGCATTTAAAAGGTGGCTGCCACTTGGAGAGTTTCACCCCACCTACCAGATAAGACTCGCTCCATAGCCTGAACCATCATCAACCCGAGGAGACCCACACCCAGAGACCGACATGAAGTGGGGAGACCCACCCACCTCCAGACCAAAGCAGACCAACTCATTCTCCCTATCTGATCATCCAACCCACAACTAGAAAGGAGCCACACAACCAGCCACACCAGAGCCCAAGGCTGCAGGACAATCTGTCCACCATCAGTGCTGCCAGCAAAGGTGTAGGGTAACTTGCCCCCACTACTGCTACTGTAAGAAACAGCTGACACAACTAGAGGTGCCTCAATAAGGTGTTGGGGAGGAGGGAGCATGGTGGATGGAGAGGGACCAGATGGATGAATTTGGCATGGTGAGTCAGAACTCATGTACTTTTTTCAGTGGGGGAATGCACTTCACCCAGGGAATGCCACATGACCGAGTCTATTAAACCTGCTGTATTACTGTAGAATTATAAGAATTTTCTACATACTCCCAGCTGGTATTATGTTCTAATTTCATTTATGGTGGTGCAAATTTGAAGCAAGTACATTTAAGTCAATAGATCTGACAAATCATCTTTTATTTACTTGTGCTTAACACTGAAGCTTATTGATGGACATTAATAGGCCAGTCACAAACATATTTTAATAGGGCTATTGATTCAGCACAGTTAACTCCAAAAATGAATTGTGATTAAAAAAAATTAATAGCGATTAATCGCAGTTTTAATCGCACTGTTAAACAATAGAATACTAATTGAAATGTATTAAATATTTTGGAGTTTTTCTACATTTTCAAATATTTTATTTCAATTTACAACAGAATACAAAGTGTACAGTGCTCACTTTATATTATTTTTATTATAAATAATATTTGCACTGTAAAAAAGATAAACAAAATAAATATTATTTTTTAATTCACCTCATACAAGTACTGTAGTATAATCTCTATCATGAAAGTGCAACTTACCAATGTAGATTTTTTTTAAATAACTGCACTCAAAATAAAACCATGTAAAACTTTAGAGCCTACAAGTCCACTCAGTCCGACTTCTTGTTCAGCCAATCACTAAGACAAACAAGTTTGTTTACATTTTCGGGAGATAATGCTGCCCGCTTCTTATTTACAATGTCACCTGAAAGTGAGAATGGGTGTTCACACGGCACTGTTGTAGCTGACATTACTAGGTATTTTCGTGCCAAATATGCTAAACATTCATATGCGCCTTCATGCTTTGGCCACCATTCCACAGGACATGCTTCCATGCCGATTATGCTCGTTAAAAAAATAACACATTAATCAAATTTGTCACTGAACTCCTTGGGAGAGAATTGTATGTCTCCTGCTCTGTTTTACCTGCATTCTGCCACACATTTTGTGTTATAGCAGTCTTGAATGACATCTAGCATGTTGTTCGATTTAAGAACACTTTCACTGCAGATTTAACAAAATACAAAGAAGGTACCAATGTGAGATTTCTAAAAATAGCTTTTAGGTTTAAGAATCTGAAGTGCCTTCCAAAATCTGAGAAGCCGAGGTGTGGAGCATGTTTTCAGAAGTCTTAAAAGAGCAACACGCCAATGCAGAAACTACAGAACCTGAACCACCCAAAAAGAAAATCAACCTTTTGTTAGTGGTATCTGACTCAGATGATGAAAATAAACATGCGTTAGTCCGCACTGCTTTGGATTGTTATTGAGCAGAACCCTTCATCAGCATGGAAGCACGTGGGTGAAACATGAAGGGACATATGAATCTTTACCGCATCCGGCATGTAAATATCTTGTGACACCGGCTACAACAGTGCCATGCGAATGCCTGTTCTCATTTTCAGGTGACATTGTAAATAAGAAGTGGGCAGCATTGTCAATGGGAAAAAAATCAAATTACTTTGTTTTTCTCGTTTCAATAACCAAAATATATTCATACATAAAATGTTTCCTTTAGATTAGAATACATTTTTCAATTCATTTTGTTTTGATTTTGTATATTAAAATATTAATTTTATTGTTATAATTAATATCATTTTATTACTTTTATATGTTTAATACTATAGCATATTTAATATGTTTTATAATATTCTTTTATACTCTTTGAATATAATCATAAGTGAGCTGTAGCTCACGAAAGCTTATGCTCTAATAAATTTGTTAGTCTCTAAGGTGCCACAAGTACTCCTTTTCTTTTTGCGAATACAGACTAACACGGCTGCTACTCTGAAAACTGTTCTCACGTTATCAAAACACAATATTTCAACATTATTGAAACTAAACAATTCTACATTCTCCAAATGAAACGTTTTGGTGGTCCCAAATCACATTGTTTGAAAATTTTCATTTCACGGGACATTTCTAAAATTTTCCTTTTCATTCCAGTTTGTAACACTGTCCTTTTTTTGAAAGGTCTGAATTTCTCATGGAATAAAAATTCCATATTCCAACCAGCTCTAATGGCCAATATTCCATCAGGGACCTCCTGTCCTAGAATGAATTCTACTAACTGAATGTCCACTGACATGTTATGAACTCTGCCATTAGCTCACTGTCCTTTTGGCTTCACTATTCAAAGCTCTTGACACACAAAGAAAGAGGAGGAAGCTAACAGAGCCATTGACCAGGGAACTTACTTGCTGCACTAAAGAAGGTGCAGGACAGACACTGATAACTACATGTGTTCACTAAATGATGTTTGGGGTGAGGGTTCACCATGAGAGGTGGGTGACAACACAACTACCGGTATGCTGTAGACGTCAGGTGTCGTAAACAGAAGAACTCTTTGCTTGATGAAAGCAGCTAGCCAAGGCTGTTTTTAGTTAATGGATTTTTATATTGGTCAGTGACTCAAGTAAATTACACTATAATGAAGCCAAATCCTCTAAACTAGTGATGGACAAAGTGCAGTCGACATTGCCCCAGGAGTGCTACAGCAGAGCCCACAGCTGCCCTATTTTTAATGTAGTGTTGCAGTCAGTGGAGACTACATATCTCAGCATGTGATGCTTCATCTTGATCTCAGTGGCCAGGCCTCTCAGATTCAGATAGAGGACCTGCAGTTTCTGTGGGTCAAAACTCTGTATTAAAACTAAGGGTAGTGGCAATCTGTTCTGTTTTGTGCAAATTTGATTGCGGCCCTGGGGCTCCTGTCCACTTGCCAGCGTAGTTCTCAGCTGGGCCAAGATTTTGTTGTGCCCGCTGCTGCAATGAAAGAAGCCAGCTGACGATCAGAGCAGTTTATGCTGCTCTTTTCACTGCATAAGTCTGATTCTTCTGTACTTACACCATTATACGGGAGTGTCACTGTAGTGACTTCAGTGAAGTTAGTCCTGATTTAGAATGGTACGGGTTAGAGGTAAATCAGGCCCAATATCCTTAAGATCCATAGGTGGCTCAAAAGGAGCATGTAGGATTACAAAGCGCAGTCCTCGCCCTTTAACACCACAGTCTGAATAAATTCACTTACCCCACCAGAAAAGAAAACCTAACAGACTTAATTACTTCGTTCACTGGGTTGAAAACTGCTGACTTTGTATAGTAGAGAGAATAACAAATCCCGCCCCCCCTTCTGTTTCAAAAGCAATTTTTCCTCTCTCTTTCCTTCTCTTAGTCCTTTCTAAAATGAAATCCCAACAGCCCACTTCTCAGGGAAATGAACACCAGCAGCCACAGCAGAAACAGCTAACAATCAGAACCAACAGGGAGAGGAAAAAAAAAAAAAAAAGCTCATTGGCTGTATAGATTTGCTCCAACTGCCCAAGAGCAATTTTAAGGGTGGGGGGTGGGGGGGGAGAGAAGGGGCAGGGAGGGAACACGGGGGAAGCTTTGAAGAGTAAACAGAAATTATTAAAAAAAAGCAATTTAAGGAACTGTCATTAGCTGCATATCGTTCTCACACAACGCCTATTTTATTTAAATAATCTATCATTTTTAATTTGCCTCCAAAAAGCCGTTTTTCAGCTGAACTTGGATTCTAGCATGGTAGAAGCATTCAATGTGGGTAGTGCAGAGCGACCCAGTGTCATCTCGATAGCCAAATGGCAACAACTGCACTAACAAACCGACAGCAGTGCCTTTTAACACCCCTTTCTAGCTGTTTTGCAATGCTCAAAGAAGGAACAGAGGCCACCAGATTTGAGGCTGACCCTGAACAATCCCTGCAGCGTTTTTTAAATATACATTTAATTAAAACATTCAGATGAATGTTATTGAACATCAAAGTGAGGGGCTGATAGAGGCAAGCTAAGATCGGGTATAGTGCAGATAGGAATTGCACAAGCTTCCTTTGAACCTCTATAACAGTTCTGAACTAAACCATCCCTATTTCCCACCTTAGCCCCCACATTGCTCGGCCAGTGCATCTCAATCGCGACCTGCAATGCTCCTAATATTCCAGCACTGGTGCCCACATAGTTCTGCTGATGCATCTCTACCCTGACTTGTATTTACCTTGCTAATTCAGTCCGGGGCTGCTCATAAACATCGTTTTCAATGTAGCTTAGTCCTGTCCTGCGTGCCACTCTGATATTTAAATCCTAGCTCCCCACAAATGGTTCTACCAGTACACCTCATTCCTGACCTGCAGCATTCCCTGATGTTCCAGTCCTGAGCTCCCATACCGTTCTACCAATTCATCTCCATCCTGATCTGCAGCAGACAAGGCTGGTCCAGTCATGGATTTTTCCTGAACAAAAGCTGCTTAATGTATTAACATTTATAGGATGGTTAAATGTGAGACTATCTAATTGTGAGACCTAATTTTGCTTGTGATCTGGTCCAGTCTGATCCCAGATCTCTGGGTGGGGGTTGCTGCAGTCATTCACTGAGCCACTCAATCTTTTTTTAGAAATCGTTTTACGGGAAAGTATGATTGAGGCACACTCATATCTCTAGAGATGGCTGCAATTCATAGGTTTACCTCCTAAAACTTCCTGTCAAGAATCTCACTAAGTTTCAGAAGAAACAAGTGTAAGGGAACTGAGTTGTGAGTTTAAGGCACAAGATATTGTGGATTATGATAGCCGCATAATACTTGAGATGTATTGCAGGAAGTATTGTCAGGACAGAAGAGTTCTGCTAAAATCATCCCTCCCCCCTCCACCCCACACGCACATTGGATACAGAGTTTCTTTCAGTCCACTGTAAGCTGCATCTTTCCTGAGGCACTGTCAGACAGAGGTAATGGGAATCACATGTGCTACTAGCTCCAGGAACAAATAGCACTCTCCTGAGTCTCATTTAATGCTGCAGGTACAGAGAGTATGGGCCTGATTCTGTTCTTGTTTCCACTGGTGTAAATCCAGACTAACACAACTGACTTTGGTAGAATCACTCCAGTTTTATGCCAGTGTAAGACTCTGGATACATGTCTCTGAGGGGCTGTGTTTGAGCACTAAGGCATTTCCAGTTAATTTTCATGGGTCCTCAAAATGAAATTTAAGTGCCTGGGAGCTAGACTGTTTCAGTATTATTATATCAGAGGCAACCTTGTAACAGAGTTCCTTTTAAAAGCCTCAAAAAATCAAAATTTTCCACCAAAAACTTAGAACCAAATTGTTTCTTTTGAAATTTTTCACAGGGATAACACTTGATTTTTGGTTACATGCCATTGATCTTCCTTTAAGAGCCACTGTATCTGAGAATGATTTGGGTCAGGTATCTGCTATCCAGTTTTCTAATAGCTTTCCCGTGTGTGCCTTTAGAATGGACACTGACTGTATTCGATTATTGGCTTATCCTCCATCTGGCATCTGGGCTTGCTATTTGCACATAACTGTAGCCCACAGTTGAATCGGAACCCTGTTGAATGAGGTCCATTCATAGATGTTCCACAAGTTGAGACAAAAGGGACAGTGCAACAGAAGCTATTCTAGACCACTGATGATTTTCAAAGGATCTTTAGACACCAATCAGGCTTTGGGGCAGCTAGGAGGCTCCCCCCAGAAGAAATCTGATTAGTGCTTTAAATTTCAGCCCATGGCTAGGAGGTACTTGGCCAAGAGAAAACTCCAGGGGTCTGTTGTGGCTTCTCGATCAAGACAGAGACCTGAGCTTTGGAGTGGGGATGGCTGATAGAATACAAGTCCAGGAGTCATAAGGTCTCCACCCTTCTGGCAGAAATTAGGCCTCACATTTTTCCTGCTGAGTAAAATAGTAGTTCAGGGTGTGAGAATTGACTTCCCATGTCAGTATAGTTGATGGCAGTAATCATAGTTATTCATATTCGCCTTTGGTGATATACAACAAATAAATAGTCATATCTCTGTGCTCAGCACTACAGACACAGGGAAATAAATATGTAACAAGTATTAAGGTGAAAGTTGATGGAATGACTCCTCAGAAATAAATACAGCTGCACTCAGTAAGGTCTTTTCCTCAAGGGATGATACTTAAAAGAAGAACAAGTTAACATAGCTGGAAATAGAAAACTTCCCCCATCTTGAAGTTCATAATGAGCATGGAGTCCAACATATCCTCCAGGCTCTCCTCTTGCTGTCTCCCATCCAACCAAATTATAGTCTTTCCACTGGTCACCTGTGCCCAACAGGGGGAAGCTGAGCTGGGGTTCACCACTTGCTCACTGGAGACCATATATCACTACTTTCCTTTCTCACAGATACAACATACACACAAAATAGGAAACTGAGCCAGCATCACTCCCCTTCTCCAAGTTTGCTTCCCAACTCAGGTAGCACACCCTCTCTCTGTATCTCTGCCCCTCCAGGCTAGCAGCTGGCCCTGAATGTAAATCTCAGATTGACAAACTCTCCAGTATCACGCAGAGATCTCAGCAAACCTGTCTGATCCCAATAACTGTTTTTTGGTGTGCCCTGCCCACGATGGATGGCACCTTCTGGACAGGGTCATCTAACCATGGCCTGAAGCTGGGCCTCAACCTGCGCTAAGTGATCCTTCCCCATAACTTTATTACTGTATTATTCTTTGTTAAAATGCCAGTCTCAGGCAGGCCGTTCGCATGGCTAGTATGGAAATGAGGCATGCCATACTTCTGAGCTGCTTTTAATGACTTAATTGCTCTGCAGAAGAAAGAAGCTACATGCAGCTACGGAGAAATCATGCTGTTGCCAAGAAGAGCTGAAGCACTGGGGTTTCACTGGCTTACACATCAATGTTATCAAAGTGTCCACTCCTCTGCAGGGGTGTTCCACTTGAAAGGCTATACACAATCAGAAGCTTTTCCCCTGCTGCTCTGGACTACTAATCTGGATCCAACACCTACTGGAGCATCTCCTTTCAGTCCCAAACATTTGCTTTTGGTTTTTTGCTCTCATAAAAATGATTTGGGCTTCTACCTTTGATCAGCACATTGTAGCTGCCTGAATGGCTCCTACCCTTCGCCCGACATTGATTTTGCTGGCACCACCAGGAGAAATAATGCACAATTACATCTTTACATACTGGAAATAGGGCCACATGGGTTAAGGCAGGAAAATTTGGTGCCATATCAGGCCTTTCATCCTCCAGGTAGTTCAACGCGCTTTACAAAGCAATAAATTAGTTGCTGGCAGTGCAGCAGCTGCGTAAGGCAAAAAGCAGCAGCTGTTCTGTGCTTAGGAACAGCTCGCAACCAGCCTCAGAAACAGAGCCGGTTTCTGTGCAAGAAGGAATGTAAGTTAGGGCACTGGATTGATCCCCGATGCACTTCTGAAAGTGCCTTTATCCCATCTCTAGTGACTGACTAGGTGGAAGGTTAAAAGGGCCTCAATTTTACATCTTCTCCAAAAGCAGCACCCACGACAATGCCACATTGCAGAATCAGCACTGGAGACTGCAACTGAAGAGTCTGTCACCCAATAGCCTACTGGTGGAGTTAACTCCCTGTCAGAGTTGTGTACATGCTAAGATACAGCCTGCGCCTCTCTATTGCGCTTGGGGGAGTGCTGGAAACTCAGACTGGTTCTGTTCGAACACCATAGTTCACAATGAGCATGTTCAGTGCGCTCCTGTTTGCATTCTATAGACGTGCCAGTGGGAGGCAGAGCCCTGAGAGAAGTGGAGCTGGGAGTTTAGATACAGCTACCCTCCTACAAGGCCAACTGAACAGGCTGTAATCATACTTTGAAGAGTATGTTTGCCAGAGGCAGAGAGGGGAGGTAGGCGTTTTTGTGCCTACAGGGGCCAGATTTTTCAAGTGCTCAGCACCCACAATTAGTGTCAGCTTTACCAGAAAGTTCAGCATCCAACATGCTGAGCTCTTTGGAAAATCGGGATGCTTATTTTAGTGCCTGGTCTTGGTGCTGATGACTTTTGAAAATCGGGCCCATGGTACCAATCTATATAATTTGGTGTATATACCATAATGAATTAGCTAGTGTATATGAATGCAGCTGTGTATTACCAGTCAGAATCACAACTGCATATCTGTATGTCATACACACTACACTGCTAACAGATGGCTGAGATTCTCCTTTCTCTGAAATCGTAGGGATCAGTCCTCTCAGAGCAAACAGATCAGTTCTATGCCTCCTGTCACTGTGAATCTCTGAGTGACCATGACATGCAGCATGCAACTGTTAGATTCCTCAGTAGTCATGGATTGTTACAATTTTTGGTACCATATACATCTTTTTTTCTTGTTACTAGTATTTTAAATAAATAATACACTTTCTTCTTTGCTTGCACTAGAACACTGGGCATGTGAAAAATCCTTGACCCACCAACTCTCCACAAACCCATAATGTGACTTGACTGCTTGGGCATGAGTGAGCCCAAATCCAAAAGTGGAGGATATGAACCCATGAACACCTAGTCCAGAAGTAAGAATGCTGCCAGCTGAGCCATTAAAGGCATGCTTACATCTATACAATCACATTGACCAATTCTATGGTTGCATCCTTGCTTTTATTTCCTGGAATCTAGCATATAACTCTGGTTTTCAGTTCATGCCTTTGATAAGGTGGAATTACATTTGCTGGGGAAATCTCTGTAACCACACAATGTGCTAACAGTGAAGTATGCAATTGGTTTGTGACATTCAGGTTGTATTAATGGAAGGTGCCATTAACACATACAATAATTGGGGCTGAAATTAAATAGATTGTTAAATTGTCCCCCATTTCTCCTAGTTCATGCCTCTCCCTCCATGAGTTCATGCTTCCCTCTCTCCCCCCATACAATTCCCCTCCCTCATTCATGGTTACTGGAGCTGCAAGAATCTCAGCTGACGGTCATGCAAACCCCTTTCTTTTGTGTTCTGGCATCAAATGAACTCAAAGACTGTAAACAAAACTAAACCAAAGCTGTAATTTCCAGTGATTAGCATGTAAGCCAGAAACTGGCTTTGGGTTTGCATGCAACTGGACCCTGGGTTACTTGAAGGGGTCATGTATCTCAGCAATCGAAGTCTAAGATTTGAGTTTGCAATAAGACATACAAATAGATAAGATTTATCTGCATCTGGGTTTCTTGTTACAAAAGTTTCACGGGGCTCTAACCATTATAGCCTTCAGGTAGCTGCAGATATATCAGTGTTCCCCTCTCTCCCGTTAGTCATCATGAGGCCAAACGACTCATATTTAGAGCCAAATGCTACTAAGTTACACCAGAGTGAATCCACTGTAGTCAATGGGGTTACTTCAGATTTATATTAGTGCAAGTGAGAGCAGAATCTGGCCCTCAGCTTTTTTCACAGATGGGCCCAAACCAACCCCTGTCGTCTAAACCCCATTTTACCTTGTGGTATCTGATATCCAGAACTGAATTTTGAAGCCTGATACTTCTATTTCTTTTAACGCTTCCTTATGCGTCAGTCCCCCCAGTCCTCCTCCTGGCTTTTTTCTGAGTGAGGTGCCCAGAACTGTACTGAGTTGAGCCATTCTGATGGGACTTTGCTAAGGAGCCAACTCTACATGTAAGTGTATGTGTGTGCAATTGAGAAGTTGTGTGTATGTGCGTTCACATACATATGCTTAAGCTCAGTGAATGTGAAGATGGAAGGTACTGGGCACTGTCACTTCTGGATGAAAAGGACACCACCACCAATGTGGTGAATAATGACTTTAAGCAGTACTAAACCCTTATGTTCAAAGCCTAGGGAAGAACAGCCTTGGCAGTTTCTGCCTTGGGTAGGTGAAGGGTCATACTCAGCTCAAGGCTTTTTGGCTGGGTTTCCCCTAATCAGCACTAAAAACCTGGAAAGCTCAAATATCCGCAAACCAAGATTTCCTCCTATTCCTTCTCCTTCTGTTTTATGTGCCTCTGTGTGTGTAGTTGTGTGTGTGTTAAGTCAGCTGACCTACCAAAGACAAGCGAGTCCCATCTCCTAGGAGCTAGGGACTATTCTTGCAGCTGTTAGCATAATGTCTCCCTTGGGGAAGCAATGAAGTGCTAACACTTCACTATAACTTCTCTACCGCTTATACTCACAGAATTTTTTCTCTAGCTAAATTTAAGATGGAAACTGTTAGATGGGCAGAAAACATGTCATTAATATGCTCTGTACCTGGATCCTCTTTGCATGCATGGTTTTTCCCTTGTCTCCCCCATGCCCTCCCTCCTTTTTTTTTTTTTTTTTGGGCACAGTGCAAAACAAACAACTCAAAGCTAACATTCTTTTGTGAACAACTTAAGATTGGGTGGATTAGTCATAACTGAATGTTTCCTCTCTCAACAGCTGGGGACTCGCTTAAGAGCACATGAGCGGACTAGAACTAGACTAGACAGTCTCTCGTTTGTCACTTGTGTTTAATTATTCTTCAACACCCAGCAATATATAGAGGAATCTCGGTATATGAGAAAAGACAATACCATGACTGGCTATCAAACAAATCTTAAGGACTTCAAAACCTGCTTTCAAATCCTCCCCAAGATGGCCAAGAACAAAAGACCAGTACAGACTAGTTAGCTCCATCCTGTTACATAAAAGGGGTATTTTTTAAAACCAAAGAACACTGCCATTTTCCAGACTTGCAGCAAAGTGAATGCAGTGTAATCTAGTAGTTAGAATATGCTGCTGGGAGTTAAGACTCCTGGGCTCTAATCCTCACCCTGCCAGCGACTCTGTGTGTGACCTTGTAGACACTGAAGTAGACACTTCAGCACTCACACTTATTTTCTGCATCTGTAAAATGGGTGTAATAATATCCATCTACCTACTTCCCTGTCTCCCTCCTCCTGGAGGCACTGTGAGGTGCTTTTTTTAAATGTATAAAAAGTGCTTGGAGTTCACCCAGTCACAGGTTCTTGGGAAGTGCACAGCACTAACTGGATTCATTTCAAATTGTGTTTGCCACGATATTCTCAGAAGCTACACACCTCATTTCCACATGGTTTCTTGGTGAACACTCATGCCACATTTAAATGCAGCACAACACACAATCTAGCACAGGACACAGACTCTGAAGTAGCCAAGCAGCCACCAATTCAGTTAATTTTTCATTGATGAGGCTTCTTAAGACACGGAAGTAAAGGGCCCTTAAAACCAGCAAATGTGGAAAACAGAACAGTGTGATCTAGAGGAACAAGCACAGAATTTGGAGTCATAAGTGTCTGAATTCTAATCCTAGCCCTGCCACTGCGGTGCTGTTTGACCTCAGGTAAATCATGTAACCTTTTTGCCTCAATTTCCCCATATGCATAGAACAGGGACAGTACTGCTTTACCTACCGCACCTTTTAGAGCTGTTGTGAGGGTTAGTTAATTAATATCTGCACAGTGCTTTGAAGATGCTGAGCAGTATTAAAAGATGTCTACTTTAGTAGTACAGGGAGTTTATTCCAGCTGTATAGAGCCTCAGGCAAAAACAGACTGTGTGATCACTTCTGTAGAAACCAGCAGAAGTGGCACCAGCACTAGATTAAAGTGTCATCCTTTAATAAACACCAAATTGCAGATAGTTGCTCTGTGCATGTATAAGGACAGACTCCGCACTATTAACCACAAGCAGACTCCCTCTAGTAATCCAAGGTATAGGAAACTCATCACAAGCTAGGAGAACTATAAGAAAAATGCTTTATCTCACCCTCACAGCCATGTACACTACAGAAAGAGGAAAGGAAATAAAAGTCAGTGACTTAGGGATGAAAAAGAGACTAGCCAGCTTCCTGGGGATGAAGACTTCCTCTGCAAGCCCACCAAGGTGCAGTAGTTGGAGGTATAGTTTATGCTCCTATCAAGGCCGGATCAGCAGAGATAATTGGAAAGCAACAGGCAATATATAATCATGGGCTATGTGATGAGATCAACTAGTGAATTTCCAATGCATATGGAATTCTTCCTGTAGGGTTCACTCGACAGCAATATTCAGCAAGAAAGGGCATTGCTATACAGCTTTCTATCATAACCAAAGATGGTGCGTGGGGGGAAGGAAGCTCAAAAGGATCAGGGTTGGGGTAAGCATCTGAAAGCTGAGATGCTTTTCCAAACCTAATATGAATTACCTGAACCTTCTGAATCCTATGGGCAGGAAAAAGCCCAAGGAGACTTGCTGAAAATACCAGGCGAACAGGTGATTGCCTGGTAGTTGTAAACTAGACTGAGAACATTAGAAGATTCATCACTGATATTTCTTGGGGTTGTTTTTTCAAAATTTCATCTCCAAATTTGAGTCAAAAGATGCCAGCACCATTTCTCTGTATCCTCACAGTCCTCTGCAGGCTCATATTTACCTCCAAGCCACATAAATCTGTGTTACTTAGCATATCATTTTCTTTACTGGAAGCTATTTACAACAGAAGTGCTGAATCAGGAAATAGAGGTGATAGGAAGTGTTACCAGCATTAAAGAAATAAATCCCCCATCATTTTAAAGCTTGCTCTGCTGATGTTCTGCTTGCATGCTTCTTTCAGTAGTAATTTTCCACACATTTGGGTCTGGGCATTGTACGTTTATAGCTACACTAATAATAGTACCTTTCTTCTTTTCAACTCTATGCAGAGCAGGATAATTTATAAGATGGGTTTTTTCTTTTTTTTTTTCATCAAAATATGGCTGATTTTTCTTGGTTTGTTTTTACACTTTCTCTGTTTGATGGCAAAACTTCGCTTCCCAGCTTCATTTCTCTGTCATCCCTGATGCCTGAGGGACTATATCTCACAAACTCCCTCAAAGAATTCAAAACCAGAAAGCTGCAACTAGGATTTCAAAATTTCAGATTACAATTAAGAGGCAGGTACAGTTGCTTGCATACAAATAAACTTCTGTGGAAAACAGCATTTCCCTCTGGAATTACAGACCCTGTAGCAACCTGAATTCAGTCAGGCTTTGATTGGTTTGCCTTTAAGGTCATGGATTCAAACTCAGCTTAGCTGAATAAGGGCTAAAATTTGTTACCCTAGGATGGATGCTTATTGGCCTATGTGAAATGAGCTAGGTGAGGCTGTCTCTTTATGATTCCCAATGGACAAGAGCCCACATCACCAAAACCACTATCACAGCTGGCAGTCTTAGTAGACACACCATGGAATGAAGGGGACCTGGAAGCTGAACTTCCTTCTTATCACACAGAAGTTGTTCATCCACAAAAAAGTAGAGGCACATTATGGGGTAAGGGAAACTTGCCCTGCCTCTGCTCCTGCTGTATCTACTCTGTAGACAGTGAGGACTTCAGCCTTCCCAGTTGTATGTAAATCAGGAGTTCGCACAAGGAGACTGGCATTGGGACAGCAATAATGTTTCTTCACTATCACCTCCTGGAAATGGTAGAAGATCACACTAGTGACCATGTCTATCATATCTATCTATCTAGGTAATCAGTGAATTTAAACTACGTGTAAGTGGGGGAATAGTCCCCGCTCTTGGGGGGAACTTTCCTGGCTTCTGCACTACCCCAGTGAAGAGGGCTAGCGAAAGGATCTGAGTCCTCGCTCCCACATCCTTTACCCAGTGGCCTCCCTGCCCTTGAGGACTCCCCTTCCACTCTCCTGTCTGGCAGAGTCCTCGTAACCCCAACAAGGCTGGGCCCAGGATTCCTGGGGAGGCTCGAACCCCAACCCTGCTGTGGTCACCTAGGACAGGGGCTAGGGTGTCCCCACTCCGGGGTACTCTCTCTGCACTGGGCACTTCTCTGACCCACTGACCATTACATACAAGTTAAAGCAAATGCAAGTTATTTAATCAACAATTAATTTTAAAAAGAATATGGGAAAATGGGAAAGGTTAAAGGAAACACATCACCCCGCTCTGTGGCAGGGAACATCACAAACAGTGTCTCTGGAATGTCTGGGCAGTTCACAGTCTGTTCCTTGCAAGTCCCAGGCCTTCTTCTCAGGCCCTGGCTGTGCTGCAGGGATGCTGTGGGTGGGACACTTGCTCTGGTGGTGGCCACTCGCTCTTAGGCTGTAAGTGGTAGGACCCTTCTTCCCAGTGTCGCCCCCGCCCTGTTGGGGTTACGATCCAAGCCTGGCTTGCAGAGCCTCTTGGCTGAGGCGTCTCCCTGTGTCGGGCCCGCTGCCCAGGGTCCCCCTCGCTCTCCCCAGCTGCTCACCGCACCCAGCTCCGGACTGCTCCAGCCCCAGCTCCACTGCTCTGTCTCAGCACAGCAGCTGCTGCTGCTGCTCTGCCTCCAGCTCCATGGGCTGCCTCCCTGGCCCCACTGCCTCTGGTTGCTACAGCTCTGATCCCAGGACAGGTCTGCTCTACAGGCTGCTTCTGTGACTGCTCCCAGCACTGACCTGCTTCCTGGCCTGCTTTTCTGGCCCCTCTAGCTCTCATTGCTGCAGCTCTGCTCCCAGGACAGGGTCTGCTCTCTCTAGGCTGTGCCTCTGCTCTCTCTGGATCTGGCACAGCTCTGTTCCCCAGCTCAGCTTGGGCCCTCGCTTTCTCCTTTGCTCAGCCCCACTCTGTCTGATCCAGGCAATTCCAGCTCACACGGAGGATGGGACCTCCCTGGTGTCCTGACACCCTGATTAGCCTGCCTGCCCTGTCATTCAGGCTGACCTGGAGCATTGGCCTCTCCCCATTATTCCTGGGGGCTGTCAGTCTCACGGTCCTGATTCCCCATCGACCCTTCCCCCTTTTTAGTACTGGGAGCTAGCCAACCAAAACACCCCCACTGAATGTTAGTAAGGGGGCAACAGTCCCCTTACATTTGCTTTTCACTATAATCACAAGAGAGATGTAGCAGTTATTTGCTTAGATCCTTTCCCACAAAACTCTGTTTCCTTACTTGCATGTCAACAAATACCCTCCAGAAAAGCAGGTTGAGTTACTGGCTGAATGTCGAGTAATGGCTTTGGTATAACTATGTTTGACACAATCAACAAACCAAACCATTGCAGTACTCACAGAACCACAGAAAATGGAGATGGAAAAGGCCTCCTAGATTATCCAGTCCCTCTTGCTACAAATACAGGATAGCTCTCTGCAGTACATTCACCAGAGCTTTGTGTCATGTGTTATCAGGCCAATAACATTTTGGATCTTCAGAGGCCTCCTGCCTGCCTCTGTAGTGTAGTTTCTGTGTTTTATTACTGGGTTGTTTGTTTTGCGGGGGAGGGGGAGAATGTGTTGTTTTTCTCCAAAGCAAGGAAGAGATGGTTAAAATATCACCATGGTTTGGATGCTCAGCAATCAGTCAAATCCTGCCTTTGGGAACAGTTATAGAACGCTGTCAGTTCCTATATTATACGTTTTGGGGACAAGGATGTCTTTTGTAGCACTCAGCACAATAAGGTCCTGATCCTGATCCTGATTGAGGCACTTGGGCATAACTACAATATGAATTTTATATATAACAGACAACAACAACAACAACAACAAGAAGAAAAAATTCCAGGCAAAATCACTTGCTGCCCTTTGGCTGAAGGACATGCCTGAAACTAGGAAAACAGGAACGTCATGGGATACTCTCTAATCCTGTTTGGGTATTTCGAGCAGGGATTCTGATTTGTTTCCAAATAGCATTATCCATGTATTTACAAAGTGAACTGGGATATATTGCCCCCAGAGTCCAACATTTTTTTTCTCCGAAGTCCCCTGGAGAGTGAGAGATATAGTAAACTGCACTAAATAAAAGGCAGCAAATGAAAATGAAATAAAAAAAAATCCAACAGAATATATTAAAACTATATGAGGGGAAAAAATAAATTGCCAGATATATTATTGAAACAAATATTTACACAATGTCATGTGAAAACCCCAGTTGAATACCAAAGATTTTAAACTAGGTTCAGGCCACCTTTAAATATTATATGCTACCAAAGCCACATTTAGCTGTCATGTATTTTCTCTGTATTTCCTTTCTCATCATTGCTAATTACCAATGTAAAGAGAAACCTTTTTCCTTTCCAATCAACATGCTGATCCTGTCATATTTATTCAGTGATGGCTTAATCTACTGCTTGAGATATGAGGAATGTTTCTCTGGTGATGAAATTGTGATGTAAAAACAAAGTAATCTCTGAATAATCCAGTATTAATGGGAATCAAGGCTTGCACTATGGGATAATTCAAATTGAGATTGCAATTCCCTCACTAATTTAAAATATATTATAGGTAGGGCTGGTAGCACTGCCTCTTATTAAGGCTGCCAAACATTTTCCATTATAAGACCTGTCATAAATATAAAGGGAAGGGTAAACACCTTTAAATCCCTCCTGGCCAGAGGAAAACCCCTTTTACCTGTAAAGGGTTAAGAAGCTAAAATAATCTCGCTGGCACCTGACCAAAATGACTAATGAGGAGACAAGATACTTTCAAAGCTGGACTGAGGGGGAAACAAAGGGTTCTCTCTGTCTGTGTGTTGTTTTTGCAAGAGCAGGAATGCAGGTCAGAACTCCTGTAAAGAGTTAATAAGCAATCTAGTTAGATTTGCATTAGATTCTGTTTTGTTTAAATGGTTGATAAAATAAGTTGTGCTGAATGGAATGTATATTCCGGTTTTTGTGTTTTTTGTAACTTAAGGTTTTGCCTAGAGGGATTCTCTATGTTTTGAATCTGATTACCCTGTAAGGTATTTACCATCCTGATTTTACAGAGGTGATTCTTTTACTTTTTCTTCAATTAAAATTCTTCTTTTAAAAACCTGATTGCTTTGGGTTTGGGTCTGTTTTCACCTATGCAAATTGGTGAGGATTTTTATCAAGCCTTCCCCCGGAAAGAGTTGTAGGGCTTGGGGGGAAAAGACATTTCCAAGTGGGCTTTTTCCCTGTTGTTTTTGTTAGACGCTTGCTGGTGGCAGCAATAAGGTCCAGGAACAAAAGGTAAAATAGTTTGTACCTTGGGGAAGTTTTAACCTAAGCTGGTAAAAATAAGATTAGGGGGCTTTTCATGCAGGTCCCCACATCTATACCCTAGAGTTCAGAGTGGGGAAGGAACCTTGACAGACCCTGTGTTCAGTTGGTCAGAACTTTACCAAACTTTAACTGTATAGGCTGAAATTTTCCTTACTGAGTGTCTGCTTCTTGTTGATCTTTTTACAACATTTTAGCCCAGACATTTCTGCCATTTCCAAGAACAAGGCCGGGAAAAATACCTTTGGATCAGGGACTTGAAATTTTGGCTTCTGTGTCAGAGATGTGACTTTTGCCATCCCCATGATAATCTGCCCAAATTTGTCCAAGTTATAAACCTTCGGAAAATCATAGTTTGCACATACTATGGACTTGCTAGAGCTTCACAGATAAATTCCCTGAAGGTTTCATCTGCACTGAGCACGCTCCTGACTGGGGCTCAGCAGGACTTCCCCTGCAATTGCAATTGAAGGCTGGTATAGGCCAACCAACAGAACTGAGATCAGGAAGCCTGTCTCTCCTAATTTCTCAGTGTCTCCTGGTGGACCCTGGCAGTGCAGAAGGGGATGCTGCCTGATTCAAATGCAGAGGGGACAAGAGTCAGACCTAAGAGGGAGCATGGGAGGAATAGATCAGGACAAGGAGCCAGGCAGAAAAACTGGCGCTAGAAACTGGTGGAAGGAAGAGGGAAACTGGGACTGGGAGTTGGGGTGGAAGGACACTGGGAGCTGGAAAATAGGGCAGAAAAGACTGGGATTCAGGTAGAAGGAGCCTGGGAATGGCTGGGCAAGAAGATTGGGACTGGGAACCAGTAGGGTGGAAGAAAGGAGGTGGAAGGGGCGACTGATGAGGAACCGGGGGGGGGGACAACTGGGACCAACTAGGCAAAAAGAATGCTAGTCAAGTGTGGATAGGCATGGAGAATGGGACTAGGATGAGAAGCCAAAAATGGGGAAAAGAGGTGACCAGGAGGGAGACAGACTGGAGGGAACAGAGCAGAAGAGAACCTACTCCCCTGAAGAGCCTAGAATGGAAACCAAGATTCCAGAGTCTCATCATTACTCTGCTGTCAGCAAATGTCTGTGAAACTCATGGGCAAAGGGTAACAACCTAGCACTGCTATCAGTTATTTTATTAGCTCAAGTGGCAGAAGTCTGTGGGGTGGATCTAAAGATTCCAACCCTGCAGGTGGGCCATGTGGCTGTCAATAGAGGTACATCTACACTGCAAAAAACCCCACACCCCTGCAATAGCAAGTCTCTCAGCCTGGGTAAATTGACTTGGGCTCACACTACAGGACTAAAAAGAGTAGTGTTGATATTCCCTCTAGAGCTGGAGCATGAGCTCTGACACCCACTACACATGCGTGCCATGTTTCAGAGCCCAGGCTGCAGCCTGAGCAGAAAGTATCTGAGTGCTTCACAAACATTAAGTAACTTATTTTCACAATACTCTTGTGAGATAAGGGGTTTTTAATGTGCACATTTTACAGACCTGGGAACTGAAGCAAAGAGATTAAGGTCAAAAGTATCCACTAATTTTGGGTGCCTAATTCAAGACACCTAGGATGTGATTTTTCAGAGTAATTAGCATTATATAGCACTTTATATATTCAAAGGACAGCTCCCATTGCCTTCAGTTGCATCTGTTAGTGCTCAGCACTTCTGCAAATCACCAGATGCCAGGGTCTCAAGTCAGTCACCCAGAAAATGAGGAACTCACAGTTAGTGAACACCTGTGGAAATTTTAGTTTACATGACTTGACTAGCATTCTTAATACTGTCATTTTCTGAGTGCTTGAATTCACAACCTTAATCACGTTCTTTTAAATATACAGAAAGAACAAAGAGAGAGATGCTGTGTCAATATATGATGACTTTGTCCCAAAATAGAATGGCATTTCACCATGATATTGTTAGGAATTATGCTGTTGTCACATGATATTCTGTCAATACATAATGATAGTGAATCATCATGCTGAGACAACAGTATTGCTAATAATTTACAAGTGTCAAGAGTCTGTGCCCCAAACCCCTAATAATATTTTAAAGAGAGAGAGAGAGAGAGAGAGAGAGAGAGAGGGATGTTGTATCAGTAGATGATGACATTGCATCTATATATGAGGATAGTGCATTTCAACAGCACTTTGTGCCATTGTGTCAGCAGTAATGCCACTGCATTGTAATCTTGAGTCAATACAATATGGGAATGGTTCAATAAGTATGACACTTCACCATGATTTTGAATCAACAAGAACTATGCTGTGCCATGGCACTGCATCAGTCTGTGTTGATACTGCATTAGGACATTGCATCAACATATAATGATATTGGAAGGTGATCTTGCATGAGTTCAGTGATATTGAGCCATGATGTTGCACGAATATACAATTATGCTCTACGATGACAGCATATCAATACACAGTGGCGCACAGTGGCACACAGTGACACAATGCTCCTAACTGCATATGCACCAAGGCAACGTGGAGAGATGGACA
The DNA here is from genome assembly GCF_009764565.3 of Dermochelys coriacea. NCBI lineage: Eukaryota > Metazoa > Chordata > Testudines > Dermochelyidae > Dermochelys > Dermochelys coriacea. The sequence continues at coordinate 89,535,056 of NC_050073.1, read as the reverse complement.
CTCAGATATCCCAAGACCACTTGATAAATCACTCTGTGGGAAAAATGTAGATTAGTGCCAACCGTACCCCTAAACTTTGTCAGCTTGGTGTTGACAAAGTTTTGCTACCCTCAGCAGAGATATTCCTAAGAGGTTCACCCAAGACTGCCCTTCCATATTTTTCTCTCTGCTTTCAAGTTGCACCGACAGCAGGTACTTAGTTCTCAAATACTTTTTGTTTTATCTGCTCAGCCATTTGACTGCATATGATTGACCTCATTGCAACCCATGGAGAGTAACGAAATTCAAAAGCAAACCAGTGTGACAAGGAAATGGCCCAATTATGCTGAGTCTTGCTTTTCTCCTGGCGAAACGGATGCAGCGTAGCACGTCAAGACACAAAGGGAAGCAGACACCTAGAGAATGCTGTTGAAGGAGGAGGATGAAAGGATGACAATTATTTTAATCGGCTTCCAAGAGGTGGCAATAATGTTTCCTCTAATTGCAGAGTGAGGCAGAAAAGTCAATAATTTCGGCTGGCCTTTGTTTCTGAATGGAACCTGCATTAGCTTTTCATCCTCTGTGTTAGTGAAACATTGATTATTTCCCATTAAGCAATACTTGGGTCAGCTTGTTCTGGTCCCACTCAACTGAAATGGAGGCTAGGACCACCAATTACTGGCTGTTCATGTCAGTTTGCGGGGGAGATTTTTTTTTAATTGTTGATGGTATTTTTATTTATATTAATTATTATTTAGTCTTACCCTGGCTGTGTTCTGACCGTAGCACTGAGTTACTTTCCCACCCCAATGGGATGTATTTATACCAATACTAAATGGAAGAGCTCAGTAAGAGTAAAGAACAGATAATATGGCAGATTAATTAGTTCTGTTTGGAATGGCATCTACTGTAACATGGAGTACAGTGGAATCTGTGCTCCCCCTTCATTTCCACTAGTGAAGGGGGTTACAACTATTGGAGCAAAACGTGTATGTGTGTGTAAGTGTGCGGCTGTAGTTGACTGGCATCTCACAGCACCCTCTGGTGACCTCAGGGCACCCCTGCATGCAGCCCTTAACCTCTGTTTTCATTCTTGGATTCCCAAATAAACTTCACACAGGGTTTTTCTATTCCACTCAAAAATGTCCTCCTTAGGGTCTGATTTATTATCTTGAAGTTCAAAAACAAACACAAAAGTCTTCTCTCCTGCCTTCAGCTGAGTACCACCCGAACACCCTGATTTGGTCAGAGTCCTTCCTGCCTTAGCAGGCTACCCAACTCTTCCTAGGTGGAACAATTTCCTGCTCTCAGGGTCTTCTCTGCAGGAGCCTCTCTCACTTCCTGCAGTCTCCTAAATTCCTCTCCCCCTTACTGCAGCCACTTTCTGCTCATTACAGGAAATTGCCTGATTTCCCTCAGGTGAGGCTCAATCTGAAATCAGGGTTGGCTTGGCCCAGGCTCTCCAGCCCAAGCACAAGCCATCTTGTTATCGGCGGAAAAACCAACCCACTGTGGGATGTTCCCTCTCCCTGGGGCACTGTAAATCTCTCAGCGTGAGATCTGCAGGAACATACCGTGTGGGAATTTGGGGTGAAGTCAGAGTGAGGCAGCAGCTGTTCTTCATGGCATGTTCCTGTCTAAACCCTGCAAATATCTAAATGGGAGTTAATGATCCTCTGAATAGCATTAGCTTTTGCTGGGTTCCCTCTGGGATTGGTCACCCTGAGGAGGCAGACAGTGGAAGCATGACTTGAGAAGGAGGCTGCAAGCCTCTTTGATCTTACAACAGAGAAGGCACCTCTCTAACTTGTGGGAACAATCCTTGGGGTTTGGTACGCAAGCAGAACAATCAGTGAAGGGACCAAGTTTGGGGGAAAATGTGTTTCTTACAGACACCAAATCTTGTCACAAGCAATAGTCCCTTTCGCCCTCTGGACAGCTAGCCTGGTTCCCTCATTGCCAAGCAATAGCAGGGGACCCCCCCCCCGCAATCAGTAGGGGCCTAGTCTTCTCTGCTGATGTGCATCAATCAGGCAGTTTCCTCCCTTGCTCTAGCATCTGCTTCTCCTCCCTCTGCTGAAGGCTGTCTGCAGTCTCAACCAAACATCGCCATGGCAGTTACACTCAGTTGACATTTTCAAGCTTTCTTTCAGAACCGTAAAAACCAGAGGTTTTGGGGTGTTTTTTTTAAATGAAAGCAGGCCGCTGCTCAGATGTGCCAGACAGTGCATGGCACATTCCACTAGGAGGCTCCAAAGCAGCAGGCGGGCACCTGCACTTTGGGTATTGCACAAGAACACTAAATGGTGCTGAGCACCTCCTGTGAGAGGCTGAGTACCCCTTCAATTTCAGTGAGAGATAAGGGGATTTAGCACCTGCAGGAAGCACTCAGCAGTGTTCAACGACAGTCCACAGTATATGGGCATGTGTACAGAAAAGGCGGGTTATAATGCTCCAACTAATAGAGCTCCATGGAATTTGGGTACCAAAACGTTCAGTTGACCACCCAGCTGTTGAATCCAAGATTCCTGTTCCATCAGCCCAACAATGGGCTCATCTCTAGAGTTATGTAGGCTCTGACCAGCATGCAAGCCTGGAGGTTAAACCTCAGCCCCGTTCTGAGAAGCAGGAATACCCTTCCCTGCTGAAGAGCAAAAAGCCTGAGTGAGCAGCAGCCAGGAAAGGAAGAACGGAGTTCTGTGTAATGCTCAGACTGCCTGAGGGTTGACAAGGGATCTTCATTAAAATGTTTGTTTGTGATAAAACTGTTCTCTCTCGCCCACACTACCCTCTTTCATAAAGGCTTCCTTTACTAGTAAACACACACACTCTGTCTCTCCCTGTTGCTTACACATTCACTACGGCATTAGAAGCCGACAGATCCAGGAAGCGGGTGTATATAATGAAGCTGGTGTGCGGGGGTGAATCTTAAATGGGACCCATGTCGCTCCCCCGGCTTTGTGTGTTTAACATGTTCTGGAGCTGCCAGCACATCATTTCATATTTCATTTCAAGAATGCAGCGTATCATACGCCAGCGCCTAACCCAAAAATGTAGCCACTTCTCAAACCAAACAGGAGGCTAATTATGAAGACTGACTCCACTATAGAAGACTATCAATTATTAATCAGCTGATCCCACAGTTATCTTCTCCCACATCCATGAGTCCTTCTCAGTCAGTGAGGGTTTTATAGCGGCTGGTATCTGTTTGCAGCCATATTACCTAGGGCTAGGAGACTGGACTCTTTCCGAGGTAAGGTGTGGTAAGTACTTGGATGGGAGATTTCCAAAGAAAACACGAGATGTTGCAAGTGGTGGGATTGATAAATCAATGGGTTGTGCTGCACTGTAGTGAGACAATGCCTCAGCATGGTGCTAATGGACAACCAAGATTTAATAGTTACGAAGTGAAGAAAACTTTTTGAGAAAAGCTATTTATAAAGAACAGGTAAAGGAACACTTGGAAAAATTTAACATATACAAAATATGCATCTTCAGACAAGGAAAGAAAAGAGATTCTGGCAATTGCCACCACAGACTATTAATTTATGTCCTTAACAGAACAATCTAACTAAATTAAGAAAAATATATAATTAAATTAACAAAATGGGTTACTATAAAATGGGTCTCCCAAAGAAACCTTTTTTATATTTAGATTTTAGTAACTCATTGAACATGACCATCTCCTGAAATCTTATTCTCAAAATTAATCAGCTTGTGTATGAACGCTGTCTCGTGGATGAAAATGGCTAGAGAATCATAAAAAACAGTCATGATAAAAGGGGGAAATGAATTAAGTGGAATTGTCTATTGGAATACCTCAAGAGTTGGTGTTACATTCTGGAAAGAATGGAGATTTTATATACCAGTCTTATATGCCATAGCCAGATTAGTTAGGTAGGCTAAGCAATAACTAAATTTTAATAGGATAATAGTTTTACATATTTTCAGACAAAAAACTATATTAAGATGGAGTTAACATGCAGAGTAATATCATTAATTTAAGGTAAAATAGATTGCAAGGATGCTCCTCCAACCAAGCATTATAAACCCAGAAAATTCAGAGTTAAGGTTAAATTTAAAAGATAATTTAACCTAATAAACATGTTAAGATATGGAAATGCATAATAATGGCAGCCAAACAACCTTAATGCTGCCCTGTAGTCACACTATGCAATAACCATATAATTAGAATTAAGGCATTTTAGTGTTCGTGGTCTCACATTAAATTAAACTGATTTTTAAAGAGACACTGAATTTTTTATTTCATCCTCCTCATGGTGCAACTGGTTCCTCCATAACGTGAAAGGTATAAACACCAAGCGAAGAAAAGAAAAGAAAAAAGGGGATATAAATGACATGGATGAGATATAACTGAACAAAGGAAAATTTAGGCTGAAGAACAGAAGCAACTTGCTGATGATAAGCCCCAGTAGCTGGTGAAAAAGTCTCCTGAGGGAGGGGTTGGAGCCCATTACTTGGGACTTTTAAAAGTGGACTAGAAACACCTCTCCCCCACCCCGCCAAAAATGGGAACAATCCAGCACTGATATACAGATAGAGTGAATGAGACCTAAAAGGTCTTTTCCCTGTTCATGTTATTCACTGCACTGCTAGAGGTGCTGTCTTTCAGGTGATACACATAGCTCTTTATTCTTGACATTATTAAAGATCCCAGGACACTTTTCACATTAATTGGGGTTTTGGCCCCAGTGTCTTGACTAAATTCTAATTTGGACAATTACTTTCTGGTAACTTAAAGTTCCTATGTAATGTCAACTGGATACAATAGTCTTCATGTTCAGTCCTAAACTGTTGTGAGGTGTTTCTATGAGTTGTTGTCACATTCCTCCCCAGAGGTGGCTGAAAAATCCAAGCCTGCTCAACCACAACAGGTTTGAGAGTACCAAATGGATATTGCTCTTTAAAATGTTCCATTTCAGAGTATTTTACACCAGCCTCTTAGTCGTTCTTTGTCCCTTAACAATCTACAATGCAAGCTTTAATTTAGACATTACGTATCGGAGTTCATATCATCAGAGTGTGGGAGCCCTCTATTCCTGGAAAACAAGTACACCTGGCCCAATCCTCTTCCTGGACTTTTCGGCATTGGCTGAATCAGTAGCCAATAGCCCTTTAACTAATGCAAGTTCTCACAGATATTTTATAAGAGGCACACAATCAGCATGGTATTCCCCTGTACTTCCAGAGCTGTATCCTATCTGCTTCTCTATATAGCCCAAACTTGCTTTGAACCCAGTCTTGCTTGCAGCTTCTATTCTGCTGTCTTTGGTAGTTTGAGCCACACATTAATTATCTTTTGTATAAAATAAATTTCCTTTCATCTCCTTGAAAGCCCAGTCCTTTTAAAGTAATTATTTGTATTTTCTTGGAAGATCATTTTGTGGAGTATAGCTCTGTATTGACATTGTCTTCCAATGGATCATACTTATTTTCAGTGGAGAATTTTCCCTGCTAATCCTGATATGCAAACGTCTTTATCTTCATATGAATTAATGGCTAGCCTTCTGACTTTGGCACCCTCTAATGATTCTGTATGTCATGTCATTGAGCTGACTTATGCCACCATCCCATCACCTGGAGAAATGCCTCTGGTATTCAAAATGCTGATGTAATAACTGCCTTTGCTTTCCTTCCTTTGACCTTCCAAGACCTCTCTGCGAACAAATGTCATCCTTCACTCGGAAGCATGAGACTAGGTCTTCAAAGAAGTAAAACAAGATTGCACCAGGAGAGCATTCAAGTTTTGCTAACACCCATCTTCCTAATGTTTAGATGGACTTGTTTATATTGGATAGAAAGGAGCCTGGCAATGGTAGAACCATCAAGGGATGCCACTGAGGCACCACCAATGCACACCTTCAAAAAGAGATTGAATACTGATCTCAGGAAACAGCACAGAGTAAGGTTCATGGGCCACTGATGGTAATCAAAACACCCTTTGAAGGGCTGTGGAGCTTTTTCTATCCCTATGATAAAGCACCTGTTTCTCTTCAAGTAGTGACACTTCCTGCCATTCCTGGATTCTTTTAAGGTTTCCCCAGGCGCTATTGGACCAGTAAAGCAGATGAGACTCAAAATACACACTGTCTAAAATAAGCTGAGTAAGAAGGTCCCACTTCTACATCATCACTTTTCTGATACGTCTCATTGACTTGTCTGAGCCCAATCTAAATTTTTGTTTACCTTTATGTCTATACAGATTTAAGCATACTGTCAATGCTCCATAAATAATAAAAGTGGCCTGGAGGAGGTGGATGGATCTTGCAAAACAGCAAGAACCCAGACAGAGTGTGAGGGACAGAATACTCAGATATCCAAGGGAGCCAGGCTACCTCTCAGACATTCATTCAGGACATGCTTACCCCTCTCCCAACCTCATCTTAGCCTAGTTTACACTCTTATTAAAATATTTTGGGCCAAATTCACAGTCAGCTCCATTAATTTCAGTGGAGTTGTACCCACTTATGCTAGTGCTCATAATCTGTGCCTTTATCTCTGAACCTTATCTACGCAGCCAAGAAAGCACAGGTAGACAATCAAGTGAGCTACAAGAAAAGGAGTACTTGTGGCACCTTAGAGACTAACAAATTTATTTGAGCATAAGCTTTTGTGAGCTACAGCTACAGGCTCTCCAGCCATCCCTTCCATTATGTAACATGCTCTGATGTTCCAAATAGCTATATGGTTTTTGTTTTGTTTTAATGTTAAGATATATTCTCCCCTTTCACTCTTCTTCCATTCATTCACCACTGGGGACAGGATGAGGAATATGCATCAATGAAGAGAGGACACAGTGATAGGCATCACCATAGAACACAGATAGAAAGTGATGGTACCACTAGAAAGGTCATTCTTCAAGACCTCCCCATCACCAACTCAGCCTGTCCCAAAGCTGCCTGGTTTCAGGAATCTATGACCCATTCCCATAGCCAGAAAACGGCAAAATTTTAATCTAACTGTACTACAGTCAAAAAACACATTTGCATTAAAAATGAATGACTTACTGAAAAGTACTAAACAACACTCAGCAACTGAGATACTTGCTTGTATCGACTAGTTCAAATGCATTCTCTGACCTGGAGTTACAGAGGTGATGCAAATGACCTGAAAAACTGCCAGCCACTTTCTGTATCATTAGTTCCCTAATAGGATCAACACATCTCATTCTCCAAAGGTGAAAGGATGCCTTAAGAACAGAAGCCCAGGCATTTCAGTACAGAAAGTCCAACGCTTCTCTAGGAAGATGCTAAACTCTATTTCCCACAGACAGCTAAGAAACAATAAACCACAATCAACCTGTTGATTACTAGGTGCTTTATGCAATCCTTGCTGGTAGCTCCACACTGTAATTTCTCTCTTAGTGTATATTGTAGAATACAAGCCATGGGCCAAATTCACTCCTTGCATAATTCTGGACACGAATTGTTGCATGGGGGATTCATAAATAGTATATCTGCAGAAACCAACACTAACCCTACCAATATTTTAGTTTATTAAAATGCTATAAAATGGGAATTCACGGCTCAGACTGGACATAAAGCTTTGTGTGTCAGAATCCACATATCAGGAAACCTACAGTAGATATAATTGGTTCTTCTCTGTTCCCTTCTGCTTGATGCAGGAGGGGTGGGGATGGGGAAGTGAAGAAGGATTACATTAGAAGTCCTAATAACATGCAAGATGTTGAAACAGGGAAAAGATTGTTCATGTTTCTGTTCTTCCACCTTCTTCAAAGGCAAAATATTTGGTCTCTCTGCTTCCATGGATATCTTTTATATTCTCTTGGAAATCACTTCTCTTTGGAATCTGTAGCCTTGTAATCTATATTTTCCATTAAAGAAATGAAAGTGAGGTACTGCTAACAAAAGCCCTTTGGGGGTCAGTAGGGCAGGGGCGACGGGAAGGTGGAGGTATGGGGAAGATATGTAGTAGCCATGCACATTCCAGACAAAGCCTGGAGCTATCTTGTCTCAGGATTGACGGCAGCAGGGGTACTACCCTCCCCACCTCCTCACTGCCCCCATGGAGTGAAGACTGCTTTGTATGCCCTACATAACCGACAGTCCCTCAGCTTGGCTGCTCATATTACAAGTGACATCTCTCCAATTATATCTCAGAGCCCAGACACAGCAGTTTGTCCTTACAGCTATTGAGGCCTATTAATAACCATCCTGAGGAGCACGGTGACTCTTGAGACACACTCCTGTCATGTGACTCCTTCTTTGATTCTAAGTTTCTGCAATCAGAGCCAAGATGCCATCTAATGTGTCAAAATGTTTATTGTTTCCTAGCCTTCCACAATATGAAACCAGAAAGCAACCCTCCTTCCAACACAGCCTTATCAGTTAATAACACTCGCTGCCACTGAAGGCTGGAGAAATAGGAGCACTTAGAGAAAAGAACTGTGTTTAGCCGAAGCTGCAACAGATATCCAAATGCAGGAGTGAAACTCAAAACTTTTGGTTGAGAACCTGTCCTTTCAACCCACTGCCCTGCCAGGATATGGATGCACAACATCACCCATGCTGTTCAAAGATGCTCATAGATCTCCCAAGCACTCTGAGGGTGAACTGAGGAAGGACCATCTCTCTTAAAGGGACAGTATCAGATAATAGAATAGCCAAGTTTACAATTTAACAGAAAAACTAAATTGTTCTACAACATTTTACTATTAATAAACAGTTTCACGGATTTTTGTTTAATTTCATTTTATATAGTTTGCAAGAGAATGTTTAATATAAATGCTTGCAGCTCAAACACCCAGATCCTGTACTGTGCTCGAGCAGGAGAGTCAAAAAGTGAAACGGACTAGTGGGAGGAGAGAGGATGGCCTTGTGATTAAGGCACTGGGCTGCAGGTTAGGAGACCTGGCCTCAGAATTCCTAGCTCTGATAGTGACCCACTGTACATGACATTGGATATGTCACTTAGGGCTGGAGTATGGCATAAGTCACTCTCTTAGCTTGCGATGGGGTAGATCTCTTCTGCTGTAGGGGGAGCTTTAGGAGTCAAAATGGAAGCACAGCCACTATACCACTCCTTAACAGGGTGCAGTGCGCTTCCCCTCCACTGGCTGGTGAAGGGGAAATGGCAGAGGCAAGACCCATCAGTGGACCCTTGGGCTCCCTCAACACAAAGACTCCCATTCTGTCCAGCCTCTTCCTTCCCTTGTGCACCTACACAAGAGCCAGCATAGCATGGCCCATAACCTCTCCACATCTTAGTTTCCCAATCAATAAAATAGGGATAATAATATTGACTTACCTCACAGACAACCCTATAATAATAAATGTGGGTACACAGCTCTAGCAATCCTAAAAGATAATTAGCAAGCATTTGCAGCCCCAGAATTCACAGGCATCTCTATACCAACAAGTCCGTGCATATGTGCAGTGGAGGAAATATAATTCTGATCAAGAAATAACTTTCAGTCACAAGCTCATAGGAAGATTATTGTAAACAAAGATTTTAAAGTGTATATCCTAGTTTTAAGCAAAACATACCATTTGTCACCTTTGATATAGTTCAGATGTTTGTTTATTTATTTATTTATTGCTGTAGATACCCAAAGAAATTCAGACCATAATTTGGATAATCTCCTTGCCATCATTCATGCTTTAAAAATTACAGCCATTCACAGCAACTATACCTGGAATATTATGTGTAATTCAGATCCCCATGGGTAAAGTAAGATATAAGGGGGAAATAACTGAGAAAACACAGACACAAAAAGGACAGCAAAAATGATACAGTGCAAGAGCCAGAGAATAAAACATATAAGGAGCGACTGAGTGCGCTAAATTTATATACTGTAGAAAAGAGAAAACTCAGGGGTGACAGGATCATACTCTATAAATACCTTCAAAGTAACAATATAAAAGCAGGAAGAAAATTATTCCAGAGATTGTAGGACAAGAAGCTATAGCCTGAATGCAAGGGAGGCCAAGATTAGCCTAGATACGAGGGGAAAGTTCTTTCGTGTCACACTATAGGACAGGAGTGGCCAAATCGTGGCTCATGAGACGCATGAGGCTCTTTTACAGGTAAAGTGTGGCTCGTGGACCGCCCCCCCATGCTCCCACCTCATTCTCCACCTACCAGACTTGGTGGGGACCTCTGCTTTGCAGTGGGGTGGTGGGGTAGGGGCTTCTGCCCAGTGGTACGGTTGCCAGATGTCCGGTTTTTGACTAGAAAGTTCAGTCAAAAGGGGACCTGTGCAGGGTCTAGTCAGCACTGCTGACTGGACACCAAAAGTCCAGTTACTTAATAGCCGCGATCAGACTCTGCTACCGGGAGGGCAGGAAGAGCAGTTGCTTCTGGAGGATGAGGAATCCTGACAGTGCTCAGCGCTTGAGGAGCAGCATCAGCAGCCGGGCTTGCCATCTGTGACGGCCCAGTCCATCTTCTCAGCCTCCTAGGGCCCCGCTCTCTCTGGCCCTCACTCCAGGGACAAACACCGCCACCACACCATCCTGCTGCGCCCCTCTCTGGCCCCTCACTCAGAGGTAACACAGATATGTCTCCTCAAGCTGAATTTACAGCTCCAGCTTGAAGTGCAGATACTCCAATAGTTATAGGGTCTAAATCTACAAGATGCACCCTTGGCAAGGGGCTGACAGTACGGTTGCCAGGTGTCCAGTTTTCGACCAGAACACCCGGTCGAAAAGGAAGTCTGGTGGCTCCAGTCAGCACCACTGACCGAAAAGTCTGGTTGGCAGCGCAGTGGGGCTGCCTGGCTCCTTGCCTGGCTCTTCACGGCTCCCCAGAAGCGGCAACATGTCCCTGCAGCATCTAGGTGGAGGGACGGGCAGGGGGACTCCACATGCTGCCCCTGCCCCAAGCACCGGCTCCACAGCTCCCATTGGCTGGGAACTACAGCCAACAGGAGCTGTGGAAGTGGTGCCTGCAGGCGGAGTCAGCACGTGGAGTCCCCGCTTCTCTGCCTAGGAATATGTCACTGCTTCCGGGAGCCACCTGAGGTAAGCACCGCCCGGAGCCTGCACCCCAACCCCCTATCCCAGCCCTGAGCCCCCTCCTGGACCATGAACCCTTCATTTCCGGCTTCACCGTGGAGCCTGCACCCCCAGCTCAGAGCCCGTACCCCCTCCAACACGCTGCCTCAGCCCTGAGCTCCCTCCCACACTCCAAACCCTTCAGCCCCAGCCCAGAGCCCCATTCTGCACCCCAAACCCCTCATCCCCAGCCCCAGCACAGAGCCCGCACCTCCCCCCTGCACCCTAACCCTCTGCCCAGTCCACAGCCCTCACCTGCACCCTGAACTGCTCATCTGGTCCCACCCAGGAGCCCACTCCCCGAGCCCAGAGCCCATACCCCCTCCCCCACTCGAACCCCCTGCCTCAGCCCAGAGCTCCCTCCCACACTCCAAACCCTTTGGCCCCACCCCCTAGCCCAGAGCCCCCTCCTGCACCTCAAACCTCTCACCCCTGGCCCCAGCTCAGAGCCCGCACCAAAAGCCAGAGCCCTCACCCCCTCCCATATCCTAATCCCCCGCCCCAGCTCAGTGAAAATGAGCAAGTGAGTGAGGGTGGGGGAGAGCGAGCAACAGAGGGAGGGGTGATGGAGTGAGTGGGGGTGGGACCTCAGAGAAGGGGCAGGGCCTCAGGAAAGGGGCGGGGCAAGTGCAATTTGGTTTTGTGCGATTAGAAAGTTGGCAACCCGAGCTGATAGCCCTCAATTTCCAGTGGCTTAAACAGGTTCTGAAGCATCTCATGGGCAACTCAGTATATATAAAACAGAATCAGGCCCATAAAGATTAGGCCTACAAAATCCATGTGGTCAGACTGCATGACGCAAGTGGCCTTCACTGTTCCCACTATCCAGGATGCTTGAAGTAAGCAATATGCAAAAGTGTATCCTGAAGGGGGAACTTTTCTTCCTCCTACCCCCAGTTGCATAACTCAAAAAGGGCCAAAAAGGAGGTACTAAAGTCAAGCAAACATTTTTTTCTCCTGGCTCAAGCACTGATGAGCACATTTATAAATAAGCAGCCAAGCCTCTCCCTGCAGGACACCCAGATGATGTTAGGAGCAGTCACAGAGCTACATCCCTATGCTCCAGTTTGAACACCTCCCTCTGGATACCCGCTGAATTTTCTCAGCCATTTTCAAATACAATCTTCTTTCCTTGAAAATGTGGTCCCAAGGTTCTGAACTGCAGCCAAGAAATAGTAAGTACAGTTTGGGACAAAATAAGGATGACCCTTCATAAAAGGTGTGAGGGACAAAGGTGTTTAATATAGTCCAGATCTGACCCAGAGTTCTCAATGGAAAGATTGACACAGCCCTAGCTGTTATTAGATTAGTTATTAGGTAACTGCATTTCCTACACATCACAGAATCATAGAAATTTAGGGTTGGATGGGACCTAGAGAAGTCATCTAATTCAGCCCCCTATACTGAAGCAGGATTAAGTATACTTAGACTGTCCCTGACAGTAGTTTGTCTAGCCGGTCTTTAAAAAAACCTCCAAGGATAGGGACACCACAACCTCCTTAGGTAACCAGTGCTTAACTACAAGGGTAGTTAGATAGTTTTTCCTAATACCTAACCTAAATCTCCCCTATTGCAGACTAAGCTGGTTATTTCCTACCCTACCATTGGTGCACATAGAGAACAATTGATTACTGTCCTCTTTATAACAACCTTTTACATATTTGAAATCTAATGTCTGTCCCCCTCCCCGCCCCGCAGTCTTCTCTTCTCTAAACTAAACATTGAATAGAGCGGGACAATTGCCTCCCATGTCTTTCATCTGACACCACTGAATTATATCAGCCTTTTTTACAGCTGCATCACATTATTGACTCATATTCAGTTTGTGATCCACTATAATCCCCAGATCTGTTTCAGCAGCACTACTGCCTAACCAGTTATTCACCATTATGTAGTTGTGTGTTTGATTTTTCCTTCCTAAGTGTAGTATTTTGCACTTTTCTTTATTAAATTTCATCTCGTTGATTTCAGACCAATTCTCCAATTTGTCAAGGTCCTTTAATTTGAATTCTAATCCTGTCTTCCAATTTGCTTGCAACTCCTCCTGTCTTGGTGTCATCACCAAATTTTATAGGTGTTCTCTCTACCCCATCACTGTACCACTGTCTGAATTATTGCCCTGTGCATGATATTCACCTGAATTACACAGAAAGCCTTTTGGTACAAACACCTAGTCTATGTGTGTGTTCTCAGGATAGTTTTACAATTCTGTAAATAGATGATATTATACTGGACCTTAAAAAAGATCTTCAAATGCAGATGCATTGTCAGGACTAGAGATGGGCCCAAAGGAGAACCCAGGACAAACACCCCAAAGTCTACAGGAAATTCAAATTTAGATCTAAGTTATTGGGCCTCGAACCCATCGCTAGTCAGGATGACCTACCACAAGCATTATGTGGCTCTCTGAAGCTATAGTCCATGATAAAGCAACTCACCTGTCCTTCAAGACTGAATATCTCTGGGTCAAGGGGTTTGATAAGATCCAAGGAGCTAAATATGTGATATTAGCCACTTATGACAAGGTCTCAAAAAATAAGAGACCAGTTATAAAACAGCAGAGGAAGTTTGAATTGGTGTGAAATTCCTTTCTTTACCATATCTAATGCTTTCTTTCACCACAGCTTCAAGACACTGGATTCCTAGCATCAATAACTGACAAGAGTAAAGAGTAAGCTAATACCAGATTGTCGGTTAAATTTGCGTTTAAAGTGAGTGACACACCTCGTTATCAGGTATAGGTGAGAGATATGTTGGAATGATGCTTTATCCTAGCCCAGATTATACCAGTTATACTATGTAGTATCTCTCTCTAGGCTGCAAGTTGCTTAAATAAAGCATCTGGAATTTGAAGGTTGGAGAAAAAGATATTTCAAGATTTCTAAAGGGAATTTTACACTACAGATGCTTTATTTCCACTGGGTTTCAGATTTAATGTATACAAGTTTTTTTCCCTCTTCTATTAAACACAGAGATGGAAGGGGGAAAACCTCCATCACCTGTTTAACATAAAAGTCTTTCAAATCAGCAGGATGCTTTCAGTTCAATTATGTTTTATGTACTGTGAGGTTAACTAAAGGGAGAGGCTTATTAGCACAAATCATACCACCTCAGGCTGTGATCTCAACAGATCTCACAAGCTAAGCAAGGTCAGGCCCTGTCAGTATTTGAATGAAAGCTCTCTGAAGACAATTCACAGTGCAGCAGGAAATGGTGTGAACATTACAGTTTTCTCATAGGTACTGTTCTTACCTCTAAGTCAACATTCAACCAGTTTCCCAGTATGCAATAAGAAAGTATTCTGCCAATGATGTTGCTGAAAGGTGTGACCCAGTGATTTTAGCACAGGAAACTCAAGGTCCAATTCTAGCTCTGACACTGGCTCTCTTTGTGGCCTTGGCTCTCTGTTCCTCAGTTTCCCCATGTGTAAAAAGATTCATACCTACATTTCATGTGGGTGCTGTGAGGATTAATGATATAATACCTTTAAAGTGCTATGTTTTTATATTTCAGACATTACTGTTATTTGGAGGGTTGTCTCTTTCTCAATGAGAGAAAAATCAGAGCTCTTGCACACTTGGGTCATTGAAGATTTCATGGGAACATTTGGAAGAGTACATGTGTAGGCATCCTAGCCAAATTCCAGTTCAGGAAACTAACTATACATTGCCTATTTAAAATTCCCTCTGTAGTTTCAACTAGATGTAATAGTATTATTCACTCCTTGCCCTAAACTATTTGTAAAGTTGATCTGTGTTGTTAAAGAGCTGCTGAGTTTCACCACAGTTTCACCACTGAAATGTCTGCATTTCAGTGGAAGTGATCTGGAGTATGCAAAGTGTTTTGAGAACCTTTGGGATGAAAGACATCATGTAAATGTGATATTGCTATTATTTTTTCTTGATCAAAGTTAATTTTTCCCCTCTTTGTTTTAATATTACATTCCTGTTTTAAATACTTTTACTATTTACTTAGAGAGCCAACCAACTTCACTGTAGCCTGACACTGTAAAAAAGAATTCTGTCTTTGATGAAACAGTTACATCAGACATCAAGCCAGGGGTAAATTAAACTGATAATTGCCCTACTTTAATTTTCTTTGAGTGGTGGCCTCCATTTGAGTAACCCTGCTGTCCTCCATTAGCAACAATGCTGTGAATTTGATTTTTGGAAACAGCAATACAGAAGTGGTAGAAATATAGGAAATGAGAAGATTTTATTATATGCAGATTTAATTTACTGTTTATTTGTGCAGTATGTTTGTGTGTGTGAGAGAGACTTTTGATATTATCACATTTATAATTTGGTATGTGTTTCTTGTAAAGGGGGAGATATGTACCCCAGAATCTCTACTAGTGATGCGTGAACAATTGGCATTTTAACTGGAATAAATATCAACAAATTCAGATACATCTCTGAGTCTGTGAAATCTCATGAGAACAAGCTTTCGTGAGATTTCTGTTGTGTTTCACTTCAGGTAGCCCAGAAAAGGACAAAAATAGCCCTTTCCATGACACTTTCGTACTTTCCCACAAAAATGAAAAAAAAATGACAAAAAATTCCAACTTTTCAGAACTTGGAAACAAATTGTTGTTGTCATTTTATCTTTTCCAGCTTGTTCATTCCTCATATTCACTACCAGACCATGTGGCCATACTAAAAAAAACAAAACAAAACAAGACAGCAAATGTCAATCACAAGAACCCTAATTAGTTTTTGGTGTTTAAAAATACTCAAGGGAAGTTTGCAATGCAATATGAGTGATGCTATGCAAGTTGTTAGTAAGATAAGAACTGAAGTCCCGGATAAGGTCATCTACCATAGAAACAGTAGCCATAGTCTCAACTCCCAGAAGATAAATGTCAATCAGCAAGGACCCTTTACTTCTTTGCCCATGAAATAATCTACGTCTCGAATTCATGTCAGCTGGGGTCTTTGGGATAAATATTGTGGCTGGATCTAAAAGAGGTCTGGATAACTTAATGGCAAATGATAACATTTGAAGCTCTACTAGAATTTGACATAAGAATAAAGGTAAGCAAGTTGTAGGCTCACGCTTCAAGTTGTAGGCTAATTACATGCAGGAGACAGGAGTGAATTTATCTCATCCATTGGATAACTAGGAAGGTGCATTATGGGTTTTGCCTTATTTGAGAGGTGTGGTTTTTGGGTTTGGTTTTCCTTCCTCTTTAGAAGCAGGGACTGGCCTTGCCAGAGGCCGGATACTGAACTAGACAAAACTTGAAAAAGCTGATGAAACACCCCTCTCTTTACTGATAAATAAGCAGAGATGGCTTATTTAACTGCCAATGCTTAGGGCACATTTCACAGAATTAGCCATGGTACTTAGCGCTAATATTCTATTTTTCCCCCTTAATTTTCATTCTTCACCATCCAACTAGTCTCATCTAGCCTAGGGACCAGAAGTCCCAACATTGCTCCCATACCTGTGACTCCAACCTGGCAAGCTGCTGGTCCAACCACAATGTTACCATTGATGCTAACCCAGCTGTGATGGAGCAGAGAGGCCTACACCTGCAGAGAAGGGGTTAAAAAAAGCTTATGGGCCCAGCTAGCCCTGCCCCACTATACTTACAGCCAATGCCAAGCCTAGAGTGGGAATAAAATGAGAGAACCTGGCTCAGTTCAAGGCAGACCTGTGGGGAAGCAAGATGAAGCTTTGCCTCTCTGTGAAGGGAGCTTTGCTGGTAGAAAAATAGGCCTGATAGCCAGGACAGCCACTGGGAGAGAAGCTCTTAGCCCCCAAGTGAGACTGATGCTCAGCTGACTGATGCTCAAGGAACTATTTAAAAGACTGGGGATGACCCAGTAGTGAGCTGACTTTATTTTTTGCTTGGAAACATTTTAGGGCTAAGCCCTCCACCCCACCACCCCCAAGGCGTTAAAACTGTAGCATCGCCCAGTGAACCCAGGGGGAAGAGACTTCCTCCATGCCTCTCAGCAAGATCTGCAGCCACATCAGGGTGCTGGGAAAGGTCTACAAGGGGGCTACTCCAATCATGCCCGTACAACAGCCCTACGGTTTCTTCCTCCATCTATCAAGATAATATTCACCAGCTTCAACAGCAATGATAGAAGTGCAAGGATCTAAGAATATAAAGCTGTTCAGTGGGTGGTTAATGAATTCCCATATCAGTTCTCTGAGCCTCTATGATGGCTGAATGCAGCTGGGGATCTAAAATCCATCATCTTTAGCTACAGGGAGTCAATGAGTTATTTCTTGCACTGCTGCACTGAGTTATACACCTGGGGTAACCACTGGCAACAAAGCAGGGATTGTGGCTCAAAGGGTCAATGAGAAAATTTGATGAGGCATAATGCCAAGTGATGCTAGACATAAACAGTCACACTGGGGCTAATCCTAAACTTCATCCTAAACTTCAAAGCTTTAGCACTCAACTCATACTCTCTTACTACTGAGACTTAACACCATTATCTTGCTATGCAAAAAAGATGGTAGATAAAAATAAATGAACTATTTCTATGGTCAGCTAGTTCAGAGAAATTAAAAACTGAACTTTAACCATCTCTTTAACCAAACTCAAAAACTTTTTTTCAAAAAAAGGTGGGTCAACTTTTTCTTTACAAGTTACTTTTCATTTTCCTGTTTTTCTGCTCTCTGTGGAAGAGCAGACACAGCATGAGTGTCCAAACTCTGGAGGTTTTTCAGACCCAAGAAATCTGTATAAGGTTTGGATAAGCTTCTGAGAACATTAAGGGGCGGATCCTCAGCTGTCATAGCTCCACTGAATAAATGGAGATATGACAATTTACATCAGCTGAGGATCCTTTGACCCTTCGCTGCTCCTCATCACCGAGCCTGCAAACCTTTTGAGATTTGCCCATCAATAACAAAGTCTCTCATGGACATAAGGATGCTTCTGAAGCTATATCCCCCTGTCATTTCACCTTGTCACTGCTTATCAAGCACAGCACGTTTATCCTATTGTCCTTCATATTTTTGTGTGCATGTTGTGGTTCCTTATATCTCCTTGAACACGTACAGATATGTTCAAGCTACCTTTCCAGAAATATAGGCCTGTTCCAATTAAGGGCTGTGTTACATAAAATATAGCTTTGTTGCTGTTTAACACACTTTTCTAATATAGTCCTATGTATCTCAGTGACCTCCGTTTTCTTTTTGTACCAATTGAGGTTCTGCTATTCAGAGACATACAGGGGCCTTCAGGTGCCCCTAGAAACAAACCTAAAGCCTTAGGTTTGATCATAAGCTTTTAGTTGCAGTGTCCCTCACATCTGGTACTCTGTCCCTATTTGAGCTGAGAAGAATGTAAAGTACTATCTCCATTTTAAAGGCCAAGTTTAGGATGCATTTGTTTT
The DNA here is from genome assembly GCF_009764565.3 of Dermochelys coriacea. Lineage (NCBI taxonomy): Eukaryota > Metazoa > Chordata > Testudines > Dermochelyidae > Dermochelys > Dermochelys coriacea. Next base: position 89,516,680 of record NC_050073.1, on the reverse strand, counting down.
CTGTGTCTTGTCTAGTTTACTATAGGCTTCTGGATTCAGGGAGGATTGTCTTTTTATTGACAGATTATAAAATACTATAGTGCACACTGGGCCTAATTTATCCCTTGTATAATTTCATTGACTTCAATAGAGTTACGGCAGTGATGAATCTGGCCCAGTGAGTTAAAGGACCAGTAAAGAAGCCAATTGTACTGTGTATGAAGTAACAGTGTGGAGAAATTCAGCCTGACAGAATGCACCACACAATGTGACATTCAGCAACGGTAAAAGGATTATGGCTTTCCTGATTAAATGACTTATGCTTTTGGATAGACAATTACTCTCCTCAAATGTTCAATAAGACAAGTGAGAAAGACATTACCTACACTAGCTGTGCACCGGTTGGAGTCCTTTTCTTTGGCCACTAAGAGTGGAACTTAATTTCTGGAACAGTTACTAACCTTATTTGTTAGACATTTCCTTCTTTCTTATGGATGCGAGCATCCCATATGTATCCCAAACAGAGAAACTGAGCCAAATTCAGCAGCAAGTCTGGGTCAAAATTTGTGTAACTTACACCATCTTCCTCCCCTCTCAGAATGAAAATTATGACAACTCAGTCTCCTTTAAACTCACATCTACTAATACATAATCTTCACTCCCCCTTACACATCTTCTCTCAGACACACTTATATACATCTGGAGTAACCTCCCTTGAAGTCACTCGGCCAAAATTTGTTCTCCATTAAACTGGCATACAATCAGAAAAGCTCCATTAACAATGGAATTACTTTGGTTCACACCAGAATAAATGAGATCAGGATTGCGTTCAATAGAGTTATCTGGATTTACATTAGTTAATGTAACCGAAACCAGAATTTCGTGCCAAATCTGAATTTTAAGGCTATAACTACACTGGAAGCTATGAGTGTGATTCCCAGCTCGCACAGACATACTCGTGGCTAGCTCTCATTTTTGGCTAGCGTGCTAAAAATAGTAGTGTGGGGGTAGCCTGGGAAGTGGCAAGCAGGAGCCGTGCCAAGTATAAACCCACCTGAACCCTGTGCATAATGTACTATGCACAGCTAGCCTGTACCTCCACTCACCACTACCCATACTACGATGGCTACACTACTATTTGTAGCATGCCAGTTTAATGAAAGCTAGCTCAAGTGTTTTTGTGCAAGGTGGGAATCACACCTCTAGCTCACAGTGTAGACGTAGTTGCAAGGAGGGGTGTAGAAGGGAATCGAACTTGGTTAAATGTACACATCAAGCTCCTGGGAAAATGAAGAGCTGCAGAAAAAGCAACTAACAAGAGGGTGTCAGTGGAAGTAAATCACACCCACTTTTATATCCTCTGAATTTGTCCCACTTTGCGCAAGACATGGTTCAACATTGGAAACAAGCAAATGCAGAGCTCTGGGACAAAACCACGGCTGATGCCAGGGTGAGGAAGGCCAAAGTATCTCATGTCTGAAGTGACTTTGAACACACAAGCTGTATAAAGAAAAGGAGTACTTGTGGCACCTTAGAGACTAACAAATTTATTTGAGCATAAGCTTTCGTGAGCTACAGCTCACTTCATCGGATGCATGCAGTGGAAAATATAGTGGGGAGATTTTATATACACAGAGAACATAAAACAATGGGTGTTACCATACAGACTGTAACAAGAGTCAGGTTTCAGAGTAGCAGCCGTGTTAGTCTGTATTCGCAAAAAGAAAAGGAGTACTTGTGGCACCTTAGAGACTAACAAATTTATTAGAGCATAAGCTTTCGTGAGCTACAGCTCACTTCATCGGATGCACAAATGCATCCGATGAAGTGAGCTGTAGCTCACGAAAGCTTATGCTCTAATAAATTTGTTAGTCTCTAAGGTGCCACAAGTACTCCTTTTCTTTTTATGTTTAGGCTGGATGCTGCCCTGAGTGTCCCCAGCAGGGTCTCTCCACACAAGTGACTAATGAGTTGTTAAAGCTCCTCAACCTAGGAAACCCAAACAGGCCTTTGTCACTTGGAACAAGCTATGATCGGGAAATTGTTTTCCAAACACTAATGCACTGAAAATAAAAGAAAACCAAATTCAACCCAATGGATACACCTCAGCCCTATTCTCTCCTTCTCAGCCTCCATTTATCCAGGTCCCCAAGAAGCCAGAGAAGACTGCCTTTTTCTCACATTCCTCATGGTTAGGAACTCAACATAACTCAAGCCTGCAGCCTTCTAGAACTCTACCTGTTATAAGAGATTCCTCACAACTCTGAGAGCACCACCCGCACACCTATGCCACACAAACCTCATGATAGCAGAAAACACCTCTTATTACAATTCACTTCCAGGAGGTGCAGGTAGTGTTGTGTATATAAACACCTCCTGGTTCATACACCACATGGATCAGCATGATACATGGGCTGGTAGCTCATGTCTTACTGAAATCAGGCAGGAAAGAGTTACAGGGGTTATAAATTCTAGTCGTAGGAAACAGATGCCTCAGCACACAAATCTCCACAATGTCTAAAAAACTCATAATGGAAAAAATTAATCCAAGCAGATTCACTGTAAATTATATACAGACACGATTAATAGGATAACTTACACACACACACCCCTGCAGTAGATGGAAAGTAAAATGAGATAATAAATGCCCTGCAACTTCTCTCTGTTGCCTGCCATGGGTGAAAGAGCAAAAGACACCAGAAAGTATCCACTAACATAAGTAAGTAGGAGTCATCTTGGCAATTTCTAAAATGGTACCTGTCATTTGTTATCCATAGCTCACAATATGAAGGTCAGGTGTCATCTTACTCACCATCTTAGACACCACTGAGACTAAATATGGTCACTGCTAATCACCAGGAAATGGTTGCTGTCAACTCTTGTTACCACCAGCCAGAAATCCGAGACAGTCTGGTGGAGCAAGAGTAGCTAACTGACAACTTTTGAACATAAAATGGAGATGATCTATAGCAGCGTTTCTCAAATGTGGCAGTATGGCTGCGTGCGGACACTAGGGGGTTTTCCTGCGACCAGGACAGCCTTTTGGGCAGAGATGGGGGAGGGAGCAAAGGAACAGTGAGTCCCTGCAGTGCACAGGGGCTCCGGGGAAGGGCTTCAGCACCCCCTCCCACCTTTAGCTGCGGGACTCCAGGAGTGGGCTTTAGCCCCCTCCCCTGATTCAGCTGGAGGCTCCTGAGGCGGGCTTTAGCCTGGGATGCGAGGCGGCAAAAGGGAGCTCGAGGCAATGGTGGGGGAGGGGAAGCAGTGGAGTCCAGGGGGGCAATGGGGAGCCTTAAGGAGTGTGTGGGGCGGGGAGGCAGTGGGGGCCAAGGGGATCTGTGAGGGACTGGGGGAGGCAGTGGGGCTAGGGGCACCAAAATACAACTGTATATTAATTGTATTATTGAGTCTGCAAAAAAAAAACCAACCCTACATCAATCAATTACAATGGATTTGGACATGTATATGTGCATATTTATTTGTTTTTCCTAAAGTTAATTAAGTATTTTAGGAAAATTTTCAGAATGGCCACCAGCAAGAGTTGGTGGTCACACTCTGAGGCCACCAAAATCGTGTTGTGAGAAACCCAGATCTACAACATCCAAACACAGGGAAATGAGGATGCAGGACCCTCCCAATGACCATCCACATCTTGGGAATTTTGAAATATTTTGTTGCTGAAAACAGCCAAATCATTCATTATTAAAATTGTATAAAGTAAATGTCATCATTATATCACTTACCGTCCCCCTTGTTTGTTTGTTTGTTGTTCCTTCTTTCTCTTGCTTTTCTTCCTACTTTCCACTTTTCCTTCTAGAATTCTTCTCTCTAGAGATCTGGCCATTCTTCCCCCTCTTTTTACCATCAGATTAATCTCTCTACTCTAGTTCCCCATCTCCATCCTAATCTCTTCCCACCATTATTTTTTTCTCCTCCATTTTTATCCCCATTTGCTCCTCCCTGTGTCTTTCTCCCTGGCTCATATCTCTTGTGATCAGGAAGAATACGTGTCCTACTTATCCTCCCAGTGGAGGTAATGGCAGACTTTTGGAAGGTGAGTGGGTCTCACTGTGTCTTTGCAGGTGTTATCTACCAAATACAGAGGAGTTGATCACACGGCAATAGTTTTCAGCTAGTTGGAAGAGATCTTTGTTCAAGAAAAGCAACCAGAAATTCAGGGAGGTTGGAAACCATACATAGCCCCATCTCATAAGTGTCTCTTGTTTCAAGTGGCAATGCTCATTTTAGATAGCAATTTACCTCCAACAGGATCCAAACCTGCTGTTAACTCATTGTTATTATTGTGACTAATTTACATAAGAAATGCTGAATCATCAAACTGAGATAACACAAAATATTATGGATGCTCAATGAACCAGTAACCATATCATTTCAATCTTTCTGCTCTATTTTTTTTTGTGTCCGTTGGTATGAGTCTCTCTCTCAGACTGGCTTCCCCATTAGAGCCTTGGCAGGGTCAGAGGTACATATCAGGAGACAGGGTACCTAGATGAGAATAGCAGTGCCTTCCTCCCCTTCTTGAATGGTTTACACAAATACTCTTACTCCATAATGACCAAAACACAACAGGAGATATTAAATCTGTACTAGCCCTGCATTTGCTGCTTGTGAGCATCCTAAGGCACACATGGGCCTAACTACCCAGAAACAATGCCTGCAGCATTTTTATTGCAAACATCAATCACAGTTAATAACTTCAATTATACAAAGCCAAAGTGTCCAAAACCAGCTGAACGGTCCCAGTCCTCACAGAGAGCAGAGCGATCAAAACACATTTAGAGTATACAGGATAAGCTTTAAATATTACTAGCAAAAAAGAAAAAGAAAAATTAGAATATCTTGGAAGTAAACAATTCTTTATTAATGGACTCTTATCTCACAAAGATCTTTTCTGATTTGCTTCAATAATCCCAGCAAAGTTCTGTCCTGGTATAAAATCACACATGTAAAAGTTCAGGTAGATTGATTGATTACTTTTGACATAATTAAGAGCTGAACGATAAACACCAAAAGCAAGGTAGAAATCACAAGTGTGCTCATGATTTATCTAGAAACCCCATTATAGCCAGATTGATCACAAAGAAATACTGCATTGAGCACAGTTCTTTACCATCATTAGTAACTACTGAACTGGAAGCAGACAGTTGCTCTGGGTTCCAAATGTAAGCTCCCAGCCTTTTGTTCCTTTGATCATGAGTGAATGTCACAGTAATAAGTTGCCAGCATTTTGTTCTGTGTTTGCACAGCACCTAGCACAATGCGTTTCTGGTCCATGACCAGGTTTCCTAGGTGCTACGATAATCAAATAATAGACTGGAGAGGACAGTGAATGAACACACATAATCACTGTGGCATGAGACCATATGCTACATGATTTATCTCGTCATGGTGGGAGTTTAGCCCTGGAAATATATCCCCAAAATCTTTATCAGACAAAAGAAAATACTTGTATGAGAATATGTTGGTGTTAATTACTATTACACTCATTCCCCTTATAAACACTTCAGCAATTTATGGGCAATATTAGATTGCCCAATCTCATTTGCTTTCTAAACAAATGATCCAAAAGTAAAGAGAAACCCAAAGTTATCATTGACAATCTCTCTCCTTTTACACTTGGCCAATTATGTTCTCATTGTATGTCTGGCATTTTGTTTATATCCATTTCACAGACTCACTGTATTGTTAGGGTTGGGGGATCCATTTTCACTTGATCAGTGGCTCACAATCACTTTTCCTAATAGCAGTATTGGTGGATAGCACTTTAGGTTCCAACCCCTGGCTCAGGAAAACCCCATAAAATTCTGAGTGCCTCCTATAAGAAACTGAACATCTTCAACTCCCTTAATAGTCAATGGCAGTGTAAGATGCTCAACACTTTATAATATTGGTCCCTTTTTGCTGGGCCATAGCAAGCCTCCTGTTCAGCTATGTTCTCTCTAAACTTCCATCAAGCTTGAACGGCTTCAAATCCCATTCTCAGCGTTAAAAACAACCAACTCCCTGTTGTGAGTTAGAGCAGAAACTGCTGAACAGGAGGTGGCAGGCATAGACTGGTACTTCCAACTTCTTAGGCTGCAAACCTATTACCTGAAAAAATCTGGAAAGCTCTTATTTAGTCTCCCCTCCTGCTTTGCTCACAGGGCTCCATTTTCTCCCTCATCTCAAAGTTTTCTAGTGATTTGCTTTTGATTCTAACATTTCTATCAGAAGTTGGGCCTATGTCCTTCCCAGTCACATTATTAAAATTTATTTCTGTGACTGAAATCAAATTTTTATAATCCCAAATTATATCCATGGAGCCAGATCCTCAGCAAGTGTGGAACAGCATTGCTCCATTGATGTGAATGGAATTATGCTCATCGACACCAGCTGAGACTCTGGCCTGGCATTTAAGTTTCTTTTGCTGCTACCCAGCGAGAACACTACATCTTCTTTCTAATGTATAATAAGAAAAGGGGATGAGGTAAAGGGAACCATACTCTCCATCATTTCCAGGCTTTTGCACAGGGCAGGATGGGTTAACATTGCCATAAAATAGTCCTAATGTAAGTGTATATCACACTCCCATTGAATTCCATGTGAGTTCTGTCACAAACCTCAGTGGGACCAAGTGTATCACACTTAGCTAAATAAACCGGACCCTGAAGGAATACCTGGGGAGGTTAAACTCAGTGTGTGCTGAAGACACAGAAAGTGAAGAATCTACATGACACATGCTGTTTTACATTATTAGTCTTTTGATTCATTATCTAAGTCCATTCCTTCCCATTTCCTTCTCATTCTATTTATTCTTCTCTGAACACTCTCAATTTCCTCTGTATATTCTATCTATAGGATAGTATCCAAATCTATAAATAGACCTCCCCAGATATTGTCTAACCAGCATTGTGTCAAGAGGAAGCATTACCTCCCTGATCCCATGAGCGATCCCATTAATCATAAATCTAATGATTACACCTTTCTTTTCTGAAGCAACACTCATCTTTAACTCTTCAGGAACACCCATCACATATATCCACATTACTGATGCACGCAAAAGTGAAACCCAGGTCTGGCATAGACATGGGTGTGTACTCACTATGTGAAGCTGCAGAAAGTCGCCGAGCCCAGGAGCACTGTCGATTCGAACCAGGATGCCATCCTTCACAGTCGTGCTGAAGCCTACAGCAAGACGATCTGTCCTTGTGCTGGGTCTGTCATTTGCTGGCCAGGTATACAGGATGAGTCCTCCACTCTTCCCAAAGATATATGTGGCACCAGCTGAAAAATGAAAAACAAAGAGAGAGGTGTTTGTTCACTATGGTTTTTGCCATGTGTGGTAATGCTGTAATGGCTGCAGAGAGGAATATATCCAAATACAAGCATTTCATTAGCACAAGTGATGAAATCTAAGGCCTGTGAGGCTATTGTCACCCCCAATTAAAGACACAGGAAAACTGAAATAATACAGAGCCGATGTTAGTTAAAGAGATATACTCTACATTCCACTGGGTACTAGCAGAAGATTGATAACGCACTGTTTCCAAAAACCTTTATGCATTGTGACAATGTAGTGAGCCTTCCTAAACACTAGTATTAATTCCACATCTCATCCAAGGAAGTCGCAAGATGGGGAATTACACTCCTCTCCCACCATATACACAAGGACTCTTCCTCCCAGAGAATGGCATATTCTTTTCAGCGGAACAATGGCTCTGAATTGCTGGATGCCTTTCGTGATTGAAGAGGATGTGAAAGCAGAACGGCTTTCTAGGACACAAAATACACCCACTCTTTCCCTCTCCCATTAATGTAGCACTATTATCTTTCAGTAAAAGAAGATGCAAAATAAAACAACAAGAACTTTAATATGTTTGCCATTCAGATAATTATGGCTTCTACGCCAGCAGTAATACTTTCAGAGATCCTTTTAAATGAACATTTATGCTATCCACAACACCCTAGTGTATCCACACAGTATTAACAAGGGAACACAAATAGATAAATGCTGCTTCCTTTTAGGAAGGAATAAATCACCGATGACAGATACTGTACACATCCTGCTAAAGTGTGCTCCAGGTAATAGTATCCAAATCAAGACAAGCAGCCTCTGCAATAAAGACAGCTACAGAGTTTATCAAGAGCCTGTGAGTTCATTATCGTTTATAGAAGCCCGGGCAATGCCAAGTAATGCACTGCTTTTAAAAAACAGACACTACTTCACAAACTTGGTAGTCAGCCTCACTTGGAGATCCAGAGCTAATGTCCAGAGAAAGAGGTGTGCTATTAGGATCAATTTTACATACAAGGTTGGAGACCCAGACAGGCTAAAGACCATATTCTCAGACTTGCTCCGTTCCAGGTTTTTAAAAGAGCTCAGCACACTGGTCCCTGAGCTCTTTGGAAAATATGGCCCTAAATGCCACAATGGGAGATGTTTCAGAGTAGCAGCCATGTTAGTCTGTATTTGCAAAAAGAAAAGGAGTACTTTGTGGCACCTTAGAGACTAACAAATTTATCTGAGCATAAGCTTTCGTGAGCTACAGCTCACCTCATCGGATGCATTCAGTGGAAAATACAGTGGGGAGATTTATATACATAGAGAATCTGTGGTAAAGTTGAGAACAACACATGCAGGAGGCCCAATTCCTCAACCATTGAGCTATACCCAAGTCTATAACACACTTTTCCTAAGGGTTACAATGAACTGTGCAATACTAAATGCAGTCAATTGGATTCCACCAACAGCAGCAGACATGAGATATCAATGGGAAGCAGAGGGGGACTGGGTGAATATACTTCAGATCATAGTTTACCTAGGGGAGGCTACACGGTAATTTATTTTTTTATCAGGAACACCCACAATTAAACAAACAATCTCAAAGTGAATTAAGTACAGTTGGATATTGCTTGGGTCATTTGGTACCAAAACTGGGCCACATCTGAATCTGGCTGCAAAGCCACAACTCCATTGAGGCTCTTTGTTTTATGTAAGTAAGTAGAAATAAAAACGATAAACTTCATCCTTATGTAGGGCTTTTTCTCCAGACAGCTCAATATGCATCACAAAAGAAGGTAAGTGTTGTTATCTCCATTTCACAGATGGGGTAACTGAGGCACACAGAAGGAAAGTGACTTGCCCAAGGCCAAGTCAGTGATAGAACCAGAATCAAAATCAGAACTGAAGTCCCCTGACTCCTACTCCTGTGCATACCCACTGGATCATACTCTCAGTAAATGTAAATAAACTTGTATGACATTTCATTCATAACCCAGGACTAAGACAGAGAGCACACTGACAGAGCAGAGCTGTGAGCATGTATTAGTCCAATTTCAGAAATGGTGACTCTTCAGACAGAGACCAAGTGCCCAATTCTTAGCTTCTAACTGAATCTCTACCTTCAGCTGTGGAGTGTAATGGTAGGTGCGTGACTACTGCCGAGTGTAAACTGTTTGTTTATCATCCATTCTTAAAAGTACACTTAAAGCCTTTTCATGCTAATTAGAGGTGTTTGTATAATGAATTATCCACAGCTTCTCTCCATGTACGGATAATTCACACAGCCCACAATAAGTCCATAAACTACATATATCTTTCCTCTTTAGTTTATTAGCTAGTTCTAAACTTTTTATATATTATATTACACTGGCTCACAGAATAACACAAGAAAAATCAACATCTGAGTTTGAGTGTACTGAGTTTTTCTGATCACTTCTGGCTCTGTAGATCAAACCCTCATTTCCAAAAGTTGTTCCCACATGTGTTGGTGTGCTTGGCCTTCACTCCTAATTCTGATCACTGGGGCTTTCAGTTGCAAGGATCAGAGTGGAAGGAATGTCTTTGCTATATCCAAAGGCAGATGAGATTTCCTCACTTTTCTGAGTGCCATTTGGCTGCAGGTAGAGCATATCAGAACTCCTGCAAGTGTCAATTACAGCCAATTATAACTGTATAGGCCGGTGATGGACACTCAACTGCCTAGCAAAGCTCGTGCTCTCCTCGCAGGACAGAGATTTGCTTCTAGGCCTGACTTCAGGAAGCTCAGTTTTATGCATCTGTGCACAGTAATCATTCAGCTGTAACAATCAAAAGAGCAGGCGACCTAAACTGATCCTTATAACAGAAACCTACTGTACTGCAACTGTTCAGTACACGATCCAGAATTATCTGCAGAATGGTAGGCAGTCCACTTTGCTGACTTCTGTGTAACTTTCCCTACCGGAAATATAATTTTTTAAAAAATGTATGTATGTATCTACTTTCACTTACATATTGAACATATAAACATGTCCCAGTGATAATTATGACATGAAAAATCCTAAATAATGTAGCACTAATCATTTGCTACAAAATTTGAATAAAGTAATCACTCCAAACAGAAATCATAAGATGCAAATATTAAAAGAGAATATTAGATGGAGGAGGAAGAACACAAAGAGGAAAAAAAAGATATACAGTTAATGCTACACGGTAATCATGTTAAAAATAATGCCTGACTCATTTATGTGTCTTTATATATTACACATACAAAACGTGTTATAAGAACTTTAAAGTTCCAAATTGAGCACTCAAAAGTTAGGAAATGCCAGAATTAAGGTTGCCTGGGTAACCTTAACTTGGCCCTCCTAGGCACATGCATTATGATCAGATCTTCAATTACATGATCACATACTATTTTTTTCCATAGGACCCCTGCCTCCTGCACTGCATAGGATACATGGTGATCACTTAATGAGAAGTTATTCAATATTTTGTTTTATCCTCATCGTTCAATGTGTGTGTCCCTAAGCCTTGCTTAGTGCACACTATTCATACCCTGCTCTGAAGATAGAATTATTCATTTCCTCTTTGGCTTTTCTTGAGAGCTTCACAAACATTCATTAATTTATCATCATAAAACCCCTATGAGATAAGGCAGAGGTAATATCCCTATTATACAAATGGGGAACTAAGTCACAGAGACTAAGGTAAGAAGTTTCCACTAATTTTGGGCGCTCAATTTCAGACCCAATGGCCTAATTTTCAGAGAACTTAGCATTATAGAAAACTTGATACGATAAAAAACACAGTTTCTGTCGACTTCAGCTGCAGTTCTGAGGGCTCAGCACCTAGTAAATAAGGAACACATGACTATTGACCATCTGTGTAAGTGACTTGCCTAGCATCACATGGGAACTCTGGAAAAGGCAGGGATAGAATCCACTGCTTCGGGGGAGTGTTCAACTGCTGTAACCAGGAAGTCCTCATTTCTCTATTCTTTTAAACGTAGGTGTTTTGTTTTTTTAAAAGAAAAAACAAATTCCATCATGTGGCATCATATTGATAACCACATGCTTCATCAGCAGGGATGGAACCTTTAGCTCCACTGCACAGGCCTCTGCCATTTGAGGCAACAGACTAACTGATAATAACAATAGTAGAATGTCATCCTCTATGAGGACCAGCACCAGAGGGGGATGAGACACGGTTCGTCAGTGGGTTTCACAGTTATTTGCTGATAGCAGACGAATAGTGAGACTCAGGAATTCTGGGTTCCATTCTATGCTCCCGAAAGGCAGGGGCTCTAGGGAGCACAGACTCTTCTGCCTGTTCCCCACCAAGCTTGACTCATTCTGCACTGTCCTCTCCAAACTGTGGCTGTCCCAGCCTGTCTCTTCCCCACCCCGTTAACTTCTTGCTTACACAGTCCAAGTCCCTACCTCCAACTGTTTGTCCCCAGTTCCTTGGCAGTCCCAGTTCCTCACTCCCAACTGTCCAATCTGTGTCTCCCCTCCCACCAACCCCATTGGTTCCCAGTCCTAGTCTCCCTCCCTGGACTCCTCATCTAATCTCAGTCTTGGATAATAGAGTGGCACGTATGCTTATAAAATTTGTGAATGACACTGAGCTTGGAGAGATTGCAAATAATTTAGAGGACAGGATTAGAATTCAAAATGACCTTGACAAATTGGAGAATTGGTCTGAAATCCACAAGATAAAGTTCTATAAAGGTAAGCGCAAATTACTACTCTTAGGAAGGAAAAACACACAGCTACAAAACGGTGAAATCTGGTTAGGCAGTAGTGCTACTGAAAAGGATCTGGGGGTCATAGTGGATCACAAATTGAATCTGAACCAGCAGTTGCAAAAAAGGCTAATATTATTCTGAGATGAAATGACAGGAGCATCGCATGTAAGACACAGGAGGTCTAGAGTACTGTGTCCCTTTCTGGGTGCCACACTTTAATGGAAATGTGGACAAATTGGAGAGAGTCCACAAAAGAGCAACAAAAATGATAAAAGGCTTAGAAAACTAGACCTCTGAGGAAAGGTTAAAAGAACTGGATATGTTTAGTCTTGAGAAAATAAGACTGGGAGGGGGCTGAGGACCTGATAACAGTCTTCATATACGTTACAGGCTGTTATAAAGAAGACAACAATCAATTGTTCTCCATGTACTTAAGGGAGGGCAAAAAGTAGTGGACTTAATCTGCAACAAGTGAAGTGTAGAGGTTAGATATTAGGAAAAAATTTCTAACTATAAGGGTAGTTAAGCACTGGAATAGGTTTTCAAAGGAGAATGTAAAATCCCTGTCATTGGAGGATCTTAAGACCAGGTTAGACAAAACACCTGTCAGGGATGGCACAGGTGCAGGAGGCTGGACTAGATGATCTCAAAGTCTCTTCCAGCCCTACGATTCTATGATTAAAATGCAGTACAGCAAAACAAATCCACTTCTTTTGAGGCCTATTTATTCACATCTATTACCCCATTAACTACCCATTTCACTTTACGTCAGAAGCACCCCTTACCTCATTTGGTTTCATTGTAGCCATCAATCCTCTACATCTAACAAATATTTTAATGCTGTGAAAATTACTAAAAGTAGCATGAGGAGGTATGTGGTATGCCAGCTGTTCTCAAACTGTGGATCAGGACCCCAAAGTGGGTCACGACCCCATTTTAATGGGATCACCAGGGCTGGCATTAGACTTGCTGGGGCCTAGGGCCGAAGACGAAGACTGAGCCCAACTGCCTGGGGCTGAATCACAAGGGCTTCAGCCCTGGGCGGCAGGGCTCAGGTTACATTCTCCCCATCCCCCCCCGCCCCGGGGCTGAAGCCCTTGGGGTTCATCTTTGGCCCCCGTGGCTGGGGCAGTGGAGTTCAGCAGGCTCAGTCTTCAGTCCCTGCTCCTGGGATCTTGTAGTAATTTTTGTTGTCAGAAGGGGGTCACGGTGCAATGAAGTTTGAGAACCCCTGCGTTATGCTACTAGTAGAGGTACAATATGCTGCAAATATTAACTGGTATGTATATCTGCATTATATTGGGGCTGAAAAAGATTTTTAGCAGGAAAATTACAAGGAACGTGAGATATAAACTCTTACAATAAACTCAGATGATACTTTTGGCATTTAAATTAATACAGCAGGATCTCTGTCTGTGGTCTGGACCCCTTAGTCATCATGCTTAAAGCTCCTGTTCATTCTGGTAATCCAGCACAGACTGTGAAGAATATAAATCTAAAGATAATATTTTCTACCTGAAATAATATGCAAGGCATATGGCATGCTCCTTCCCCTCAATTCATTATCATGCCTTTGTTCTCTTGCATGAAATCTTAGGTAAATATAGAGGATACTGTGTTATTTTTATACAATTTTCTATAAGGATTGAGAAATTATTTTAACAAATTGCTTAATAAGAAGAAAAACTGATGTCCACAAAGGCCTGCTATTTTGAAATCGGAGACTTGAAAGTTCTCAAGCAGCATAACTTTATTATACTTTTCCTAGCTAGATTTTTTATTTCATGGATACATACAATCCCATTATGCACCTTCTGCTGAGCCCAGTAGTTCTGATAAGTCACTTCACGGGGTGTGCTTAGTATGCTGGTGCTGAGGTACTATTATGTTTATTAATAATAGTAACCATGTAAATTTTCTGCTTGCTAGCAAGAAGCTATCAGTTCAACTAAAGGAAAATTTGCTATGATGGCATTTTGGTCATTTTACTTGGTGAGATTTGCAAATTACCAAGAAACTGAAATTATTTAGCTTATTCCCTGTAACAAGACTATTGTAAGGATAGAATCACTAATACATCACAAACAATTAAGTGAATTTAGCTGTGTGAAGCAGGACCCATTTCAAATAATGCAGATGACCTTGGAAACAATTGTACCAAGTAGCCTTGTAAAATGGTTATTAAATAACACAGACCTAAGAGCTTACCAGGGTGGTTAGTGCTTTCAGAAAATCTTATTAAAATAAGATTAAAGGTTTGACAAACTCACAAAGGCAGGGAAATGCAGATATAAGGCTGCCACTTATCTCACTATACCTAAGTTCTGCATACACTCTTCTATCACTAGTAAGGGTGCTAACAAGAAAGTGTAAATTGGAGTAATTGGTAAAATCGAGCAAAGAAAAGCATAGGCTGAATATCAAGAGAAACTGATCAAGAGATAAGATTTGTCTCCAGTAGGATGTACAGGAAATGTCACTGCCTACCAGAGTAATTTAAAAACAGGTTACTGAGAATGTACTACAGAGAACATTTCTGCCTCAGCCAGTGGGGATGGACAAGATAAATAGCCAGAGCTGTTCTAGCCCCAACTTCAATTGGCCAAATATTAGTCCTCACTCAGGCAAAGCTCTCATTGAAAGGAATAAATTAAACTGAGTGTAAATTGAGTGAGGACTGGCTTTTCTGAACAATTCTCAGTGCTTCAGAACAAAGGGTGACACTCTATAGCACATGCAGTTCAACTACTCATTAAACTAACCACTGATTAGTTTAATCTCAGTTCTGCCACTGAGGGGTGGCAGAGCTGCTCCTCTTTTGCAGGTTCATGGCATGGCTTTGAGCAAAATCTCACATATTTGATCACTGTAAATTGCCAACAGGTGTTCAGAGCCACTGTCTCAAGAGAAGATACTGGGCTAGATGGACCATTGCTCTCACCCAGAATGGCCATTCTTATGTTCTTACTCTTCAAGGGTCACTGCAGGCAATCCCCATCACTACAACACAAATCCAGAGCTAATGAACAAATTAACAGAGTAAGTTAATTTTGTTAATTTAAAAGTAAACCAATGAATGAACTAATTGAGAGTCCCTTCTTGGAACCATCATTGAGATCCTGAAATAATCCACCCCCAGCAGCAAGCTTGTCCAACAACTGAAATTTGAAAAAAATAACATTCCATGGTAGCTCCTAGCAACTAACCAGGCCTTTACAGAGTCCTTAGCTGTTACATCACTGTCTCATATTCAACCAATATGTTGTACTTCCCTTGCAACCCCATACATTAAACAATGTTAACAGAACACATTACTTAACATTTTCCACAGTAGCATTACATTACTGGAACAAATTTTCATTAGCTGAGTATAATTGAAGACTATGACATTGTTTCTAGCAGCTTCTGAATGATGCTTTCCAAAGTTAAACCTTCTGGCGGCATCAAAGGTGCCACACATGCTCTCTTAGCAAGAGATGTGCTTCCAACCAATCTTCCCTGAGTAGAAATTAAAAGATCTAATTAAGGATAGCTTGTCTTGGAGGAGACATGACAAAACTGTATGAAGAGCATCAACACCAAAGATAGAAAGGAATCATTTGGGATGGTACATGGTATACAAATAGGAGAACAGGATGAAATTAGAAAAAGAAAAATTCCAGTTGGAAATCAGGAGAAACTCCTTGTTAGGGTGATCAATTAGGCTGTGGAATAGTCTGCAAATGGATTTAGTGGAATCCCTGTCATTTGAGCCTGGTTAAAGTAGATTGACCAAAACACTAGAAAATCTGATGGGGAACATGGTCTCACAGATCTTTTCCATTTTTAGATTCTGCTGCATGATTTTATAATTCCTACTGTCCATGTTGAACCTGCCATAGTGGTATTGCATACAGGTTCTTTGTCTAACTAACATAACAGCTATGTGATGGCATCTCCAGTTTTGAAATAAGTATTTAACAGAGCAATCCCCAGTGGGAGCTATATATCAGACAAATAATGTGTGGCTTAAAGTCTGTCTGTGATGAACATTCATTTCATTATGGAAGGAGTCACTGTCAAGTGAATCTCACAGTTTTACAAACCATTGTAATATACATAATAGAAAGAGATAGCAAGTTACTGTCATTATAAATAAAAAACCAAGGGAAAATAACAAAGCACAACCAAAGAGAAGGGAGGGCTATGATTCAAATTACAAAACTGGTGGGCGGTTTAATGTTCAAGAAAAGGAGAAATTAATAGCAACCAGCACAAGGTTAGTGCAGATGGGCACTGCACCAGCTTCAGCCAAACCCATCCCTTCCTGTCTCCCAGTGCACTGTGGTCTTTATTTTGGCCACTCCTGCTTGCCCAGTTACAAACTTCCATTTAATTCACCTCAGTCTTTAACTGCAACAACCCTGTTATCCCAGTCTTTATCTTTTTCTCACCTCCTCTTGCAGAGGCTGCTGATCTTACCATGCCAAACCAGAAGGTTATTTTGTGATGTGTACAAATGGAGACTAAGAAAAGGGTGAGAGAGACCACCAAAATCATTCTAACTTCGGACCTAAACAGGATTTGAACCCAGGACTCTGGTAGAGAAAGAAACAATGACCTAACCCACTACACCACCACCAACTACCCCTGTAACCCACCTTTAACCATATTATGCCCAATGCATATTGGCACCTGTTGTATGCTGGATCACTTACTGTCTGGCAAAAGTGGGTTGACTAGGGATGGTCATTTTACCCTTATGAAGAATTAATTTGCTGAGGATTAATCCAGACTTCCGGCATTATTTTAATGCAACTTTTTCACCTTCACATTATTCCTTATATTTTAAGTTGACTAATGCATTACAGAGCGGGGAGTTGAAACTGGGTTCTGTGTCTGGCTCTCCCACTGCCTGACGCAAAGCCCAACACTTAATTTCTCTGTGCCTTTCACCCCATCTAAAATGGATCTATTAATACTTATCTGCCTCAGAGGAGTTAGAAAAAGGGGTTGAAAATGGCTATAGACGTATCATCAATTGTCTGGTTCATTTGACCCATTCTATCACAGGATTCTTCCAAGGAGAAAATGAAGAAAGGCATTGTACCATATGTAAGATGATTGATAGAATGTCTTTTTCCTCTTATGTATCAGGGGCTTTAAATTGTCTGAGATGGAAGAAATGTAAAGCCCTAAGAAAATGCAAAGCTTCCAGGGCAAAAGTGTAATCCTTGGAAAGCAACGCTTCCCTGCTTAAAAGAGTTCTCATGGACCAGCTGCTTTTCCTTCAAGATGCCTGCTCTTCCCCAGACAAACCCTCTGAGACCTTATGCGAACACCACCATATCCTCATATCCTTCTATTTAAAAAGGCAGACATTGTCTGACGTTAATTAAACTGAAATCCTTGCTCAGCTTTAACATTCGAGGGAGCTAGGGCTTCTTCTATGGCAAAAAAAAGGAAAAAACCACCACAACAACGCAAGCCTGACACAAAATGGAAGCAACAACTCGGATCGTGCCTGCCTTCCTTGTTTCCTTTTTAAAATGACAGCAAATTAATACAAGTCACTTTCTTCCTGATATGTGCGGCATTATCCAACAATCGGATCAGACAATATGTTACTTCTTATTAGTTACACCATATTAAAAGATAGATTTCAGAGTAGCAGCCATGTTAGTCTGTATCCGCAAGGAGAACAGGAGTACTTTGGCACCTTAGAGACTAACAAATTTATTAGAGCATAAGCTTTTGTGGGCTACAGCCCACTTCATCGGATGCACAGAATGGAACATATAGTAAGATAGATAGATAGATATATACACACACACACACACACACACACACAGATAAGTTTGTATGGTAACTTCCAACTTATCTGTATGTATGAATATATATATCTATATCTATATATATATAGATATAGATATATCTATCTTACTATATGTTCCATTCTCTGCATCCAATGAAGTGGACTGTAGCCCACGAAAGCTTATGCTCCAATAAATTTGTTCATCTCTAAAGTGCCACAAGTATTCCTGTTCATATTAAAAGAGAGATTGGAAGGAGTAGGGGCGAGAGAAGAAGGGAGTGCTCCTGGAATTGCCACACAGTCCAAAATAATTTACACTCAGACTATGAATGACTCCAATTCCTAAGCACTGGGAAGTCTGACTTATACTCTCCCCAAGGAAAATTTGCTGCTGGGTACCTTGGGGTTACCCATCACCAGCACAGAAGAATCCTCGAGGTTAGCAGCTGCTTAAGTGGACCAAAGATAACCATGGATTTAACAGCCTCAGGGTGATAAATGTCAACTACGGCACCCTTCCCTCTGCAACAAAGAAATATGGCAGGATGGAAGAATCTTAACAGTAATCAGCTGGCTGAGGCATGGCTTTAATGTAAACACAGTGGCTCTGGAAATATAGGATCAAGTTTTGCTTTTGCTGACACAGGTGCAAAGACATTGAAGGCAGTGGGTCTGATTCTCCACTGCCAAAGGTTGGTCCTTGGCCAAAGGCTATCCACTGATTTATACAAAGGGGCATGTGACCCCCCTAATTTTTAATACAAAGCTCCACTTTGATCACAATGGAAGGTCTTTTGGTTTGAACTGGAGCATCACAGGCTGCAGCTGTACTCTCTGTGGGACCACATCTCCATGTTAAAGTGAAGGCTGGGTGCAATCTGGACCATTTTGTGCTAACTAGATGCAGCCCAGAGTTTTCCTGCAAGCAGCCATTATATCCCTTAGCAGGACAAAATTTGGGAGCCCTTCTCATAGTCAAAATTAATAGTGTTATGCAGGGGATAAAACCTCACACTCCCAGAGGAACAATGAGCTGGGTGATGATTCCCTGGTTGAATTTGATGGAGATAAATTAAAATGGTTTTTCAGCTGCATCCCACTGCCAAACAAGAGCTGAAATCTGAATAGGATTTCTTTTTCGGGGTGACCTGCTTGATAAAGAGCACCCAGAGAGGATGTCCTTAGAGAAGCCAAGGAAACAGACTGCCAAAGTAGCAGAGCTCAGAAACTAGTGTTATCAGTCATCATCGTAACTGGATTCACAGCTCTGCTGTGAGGGACATTCACTCCCTGTGTGTACAGAAAGTTTATGGGATCTGAATGTTACTAGAACAACCTAGAAACAGGACAGGATGGATGGAGGCCAGACTGCAGCCACTGATTTCGGTCCATTCAACATTCTCCCAAACAGTTGCTCTTTCTAATGTATATTTCCCCACTCTGGGACCAATCCTATAGATGTGCCACACGGTCAATTGTGGTAGGAACCAGGAAGCACAGCATCCCATAACCCCAGACCTTTATAATTATCTATTTTTGTTGTTCTTGGAATATATTCAAGCCGCATTCCCTAGTGCTGCCTTTGGGAGCACTTTAGTTTCTCCATATTAATTGCCCTCTGCATAACAACATTTCCCTGAAGTCCCTTAGTGCTTAATCCTTTCCTTAGCTCAATCTACGACCTTTTTGCTTTTCAAGCCTGGGTTATCTTCACTCATCGTTCTGTGGCCTCTCTCCTCTTTATATACCTCACTGAATTTGATATAGTTCACTCATACTCTCCTTAGTCACAGACACTGGCAACAGAAAAGACCTACTGTACTGGGGCATCTGCCACTCCTCAGGCAAGAGTTGTTACTCTCATGGATCCTGCTCAAATTTTTCAGACTTGGATACCTGAAGTCAGGCACTTAAATCCATATTTAAGCAGCCAAATTAGTAGTCCAGTTTGCAGAACAGCTGAATGTCCACTGGATTCCACAGATATTATGGATACTTTGCACCACTGAAAATCAGGCCACTTATTTAGTTGCCTAAATATCGATGTTATGCTTTAGGCATCCAAGTTTCAAATTTTGGACAATTACCCAAATCCTACAATCTTTATCCAGGCAAATCAATGGGAATTTTGCCCAAGTAAAGGTTGTGTAAAAACTACAGTCTCAGAATTTGCCCTCCTCTTTCTAAGCAACACAAATATAATTTTGCTAAACTCTTTTCCTAGTTTCTAACCTGCTGGGTTTTGTGTTAGGTGTTAAAGGTGCAGGGATGACATTCTCCAGTTATCTGACATACACCATGATCAAAGCTTGCTGATTCACCCAGGATTGTTGACTCATACACCAGATCGCTTTTGAATGAATTTTTTTATTCTAAAAACTCCCAGACCCTAAGCTTTAAATTCTCAAAATAAACTCAGAGATCTGCTGAATTTGTATTAATACATTGACTACATCAGAGGTTATACTGGGGTGGAGTTAAACATCTGAACAGACATCCAAATACAAAGTCAAATCTACTGCTTCAGAGGGTTTGCTTTGTTTTTTTAAAGATGTCATACTTGTCCACCAACCAAGAAAAGGAAACAGAATGTCCTTTATTCAGTCACTTATCCTGTCTTCCCTTATCTCCATGCCTCAGCTTTCTGCCTGTATTTTATCATATAGGTAAAAACATATATTGGCAGCTATAAGGTTCTCAGCAGTGCTGTCCTTTTATCTGAAGTCCTGACATGGATGGGTATGTGATCTCTATAACTGAGAGATCACATACACATAATTCTCTAGGATTCCACCCCACTTCCATTGTTTCTGTCTCCTCTGACTTTGTCTGGCATTGTGCAGATTGAGAAACTTAGAGCACAGATTTGCTTTTTTAATTTTTTTAGGGTTTGCAGCAGGCAGGATTCACACTTGCAGCAGAATACAAAGTGCCAAGGAAAGCATTTCATTTAGATACCTTCACTTCAAGACAGAAGACTGATAAATGGCAATCAGGAATGTCCTTTGAAGAAGCAAATTAAAATTGAAAGCCTAGACTTATCTGCTGAACAAGGGGTGGAAGCATAGATGCTCCAATATGACCTCCTATGACAGGTGATGCTCTCAAGTTTTATCTCAAAGAAACATCCACTAGTAATGCTACTGTTTGTAGCCCATCAATTTGGCCAGTCTTCTATAGGTCATTCAAATGCAAAGAAAGGGCCAAAGCAAACCCCTAATTCCAAACACTCTGGGATTTGGGGGGAGCGCAGATCTAAATCTGGATCTGAACTCTGTGGATCAGGCTCCTTCTTATGGAAAAGTCTGAAAGACTTGGAGAGGTCCTCTCTGAAGAAGTTTTTGTTGGCAGGTATTTAAAAAAAAATCACCTACATACTCTGGTTTCTCTTAAGAATAGTGTGTCCTAGGGAACAGCACTGGACTGGAATTCAGGAGACCTGGTTCTAGTTACAGCTCTACCACTGGCCGAGTGTCATGGGGCAAATCACTTCACGTCTCCATGGCTCAGTCTCCCCTTCTCTACAATGGGTATAATGATACCAAACTCCTGTGTAAAGCACTTTGAGGTCTACTAATTAAAAGTTCTATATATAGGAGCTAGGTATTATTATACACTCAGGAACTGTGCAACGTTTCATGCTTCCACACACCAGTTACCATCAGCAATGTTGGAATTTTAAGCATCTCACTTCCAAAGCATAGACTTTTCCTACCTGCTAAACTAACAGATTATTTCAAGTACCAGAGGTAACCTTATATCCAAGCAGATCCATCATTGTTCACCCAAAGGCACTGTGCCACCACTGAACTAACCACACATGGCACTCCACACTGGACTCAAATTACAATTTCTGCAGGTTCACAAACATGCAACCAAAGGGATAGTTGTGAATATCAACTGGTGGCGAGATACAACACATGGGTCAGGAATATTAATCACCCACATGATTAATAAATACTAAATAACATTGGAATGTTAATAATGATATGTTACATTTAATGAATGCAAATCTAACCTTTATAATACTTTTATACCAATGAATGCAGCTAATCTTTTCAGCAGTAGCTCTCAGTATGCTTTTACAGAGTTGGGCAAGCAATACTGTACCCAAAGTCCAGGAGGTTAAGTTACTTCCACAACCCCACACACTGAATAAGTGGCAAAACAGAAAACATATCTCTAAACTCCCAGCCCTTTGCTGATTCCAGTCTCTTGACTAGACCATAATTGCTCAGTAAATTACATCAAGGAACCTTGAACCTCCAGCTTCTCTGCCTAGCAACAAGTACCATATTGCATTGCATTTTTAATGGATATACCAACAATAAAAGGAAATGCATTTTTGGGAATCTCATTATGGAGCCTCTCTATATTGCTCTGGTGTGATCCATTCTGGAATATTGCATTCGCTCCAGAGTTTCAGTTGCAACTTCCATCCTGACTTGCTGTGTGACCTTGGCCAAATCACTTAATCAATCTGTACTTCAGTTTCCCCATCTATAAAACAGGGATGATAATACCTCTCTCCTTTCCCCAAAAGAGTGTTGTGAGGGCTAATTATGTGATGTTGCTAAAGCACTTTGCAAGTAATCTATAATTGCTTAGCATTATAACCCTCCCTAACTTCCCCTCTTGCAACCAGCTTTCATTTCCACCACCATGAAAGGAAATTAGCCTGTAAGAGGTTGATCCGTGGGAGTGTTACACATGCAATCTGTTAAAAAGTACTCTGCCGAAGTAAAAGACAAGTGTAATGGCTGTTTAATCATCCTCACTATGAAGCGCCAATTCTTTAGTCTCTTATGACATTCATGAATGATGCAGAGGGCTGTCATGATGAATGCAAAGCAATTCTGAGTGACAGATACTTTCACAAAATTTATGGCCCCTACCCCCCAGGACAAAAGGGCTCCTGAGCTAAGTTATTTGTGCTGTGAGAGAATTTACAGTCTAGCCAGCAACTTCTTTTACCCTACTCAATAAAGCGCTTATTTTGATATACTGACTGTGATCCTTCAAGAACAACAGCATGCCAAGAAAGTCAGCAATGGAGAAAAAGTGCAAACGTTTACGTATGACTAGCTTGCCTTGAGCCCTAAGACTTTTCATAGGGCCGGATTCTGTAGCTTTTACTCACACTGAGTAGTACCTTACTCGTGTCATTTGTCCTATTGGAAGGACTAGGACTGCTTCGGTAACTCTGAATCAAAATACTTCTTTACCCTTTCATTTGAATCTTTATTATTTAAACAGCAGACAACGGTTGTGACTGTAGCATAGAAGGCTGCACTGAGGATTGCAGACACAGACAGGGCACTGAAGCAACGGCCTTGGATGTCTCTCCAGAGAGTGCTGGTGGCTTATATTTTACAATACCCATCACTTCTTAACCCAGAGCAGGTTTTATATTTAATATTATTGTACATTTATGGACTACTTAATCCCAAATGGCTTTACATATATAATCCCAAAGTGGGTTGATACAAAAACTATATGTGCAGGAATTACTTCATCCACCACTGAGTTAAAATACAATAGCTGTTTAACGGTGCACAACAACACTGCAGTGCTCAGACACTCTGTAATACGTGTCACATAAATAACTACAGTAGACAGAAAGATAGAACTCTTTAGGGCAGGAAATTAAGTATACTGTATCCAGTGGAAATTGCAAAGAGGATTTAGAGAGGCAGAATATAATTATTGAAGCTGCACAAACAGCTAACAAATAATTTACAACCCCAAATTAAACCCTTTCTAACATCTAATCATAAATCATGCTTTCCTCAGATCTAGTCTCCACTCATATGTATTCCATGCATTGTGATTTTGCCAATGTCTTTGTGCACTGATCATTAATTTGTGAGGATCGATACTCCGTATTTGAAATTCAAGCCGGGTTGTTTTGTTGTGATTGGTCAGGTAAATCACATAGCATTGTTCCTGTTCACTGATTGGATGTGTGCACAAGCAAATCCAATGCAAATACTTGTGTGCCCAAACTGACATACAATTTTGGAATTCGCTGTTGGCCATGCTTGACTCCTTGAATGTCCATAGCAAAAGGGACACAAAAGAGATGTGAGCCTGGCCAAAGCAAGCTCAATTAAAAATGGGAGCAAGTATTTTGCGAACGAATATTTTTGGCAGTATTCATCTAGTCTAGTAACTACCCAAACTGGAATTTGCGCAGGACACTACTGTTAACACAAAATGCCATAGGCTCTTCAACAGCCAAAAGGAGACTGAACCTAGATTTCGTGCACCTTCTGAAAGGTGCCACCTTCCACAACACAATACTCCTTGCCACTATGCTATGCTACAACCTATCCTGAAGGACGACCCAACACTCTCACAGATCTTGGGAGACAGGCCAGTCCTTGCTTACAGACAGCCCCCCAATCTGAAGCAAATACTCTTCAGCAACCACACACCACACAACAGAACCACTAACCCAGGAACCTATCCTTGCAACAAAGCCCGTTGCCAATTCTGTCCACATATCTATTCAGGGGAAACCATCATAGGGCCTAATCACATCAGCCACACTATCAGAGGCTCGTTCACCTGCACATCTACCAATGTGATATATGCCATCATGTGCCAGCAATGCCCCTCTGCCATGTACATTGGCCAAACTGGACAGTCTCTACATAAAAGAATGAATGGACACAAATCAGACGTCAAGAATTAT
Organism: Dermochelys coriacea; assembly: GCF_009764565.3. Classification (NCBI taxonomy): domain Eukaryota; kingdom Metazoa; phylum Chordata; order Testudines; family Dermochelyidae; genus Dermochelys; species Dermochelys coriacea. The sequence goes on along the minus strand of NC_050073.1, from coordinate 89,492,199 downwards.
AACATTCAAAAACCAGTTGGAGAACACTTCAATCTCTCTGGTCACTCGATCACAGACCTAAGAGTGGCTATCCTTCAACAAAAAAGCTTCAAAAACAGACTCCAACGAGAGACTGCTGAATTGGAATTAATTTGCAAACTGGATACAATTAACTTAGGCTTGAATAGAGACTGGGAATGGATGAGTCATTACACAAAGTAAAACTATTTCCCCATGAAGAAAAGGAGTACTTGTGGCACCTTAGAGACTAACAAATATATTAGAGCATAAGCTTTCGTGAGCTACAGCTCACTTCAGCTCACTTCATCGGATGCATGGAGCTGTAGCTCACAAAAGCTTATGCTCTAATATATTTGTTAGTCTCTAAGGTGCCACAAGTACTCCTTTTCTTTTTGCGAATACAGACTAACACGGCTGCTACTCTGAAACCTGTCATATTTCCCCATGGTATTTCTCCCCCCCCTCCCCACCCCCCACTGTTCCTCTGATATTCTTGTTAACTGCTGGAATTAGCCTACCTTGCTTGTCACCATGAAAGGTTTTCCTCCTTCCCCCCCCTGCTGCTGGTGATGGCTTATCTTAAGTGATCACTCTCCTTACAGTGTGTATGATAAACCCATTGTTTCATGTTCTCTATGTGTGTATATAAATCTCCCCTCTGTTTTTTCCACCAAATGCATCCGATGAAGTGAGCTGTAGCTCACGAAAGCTTATGCTCAAATAAATTTGTTAGTCTCTAAGGTGCCACAAGTACTCCTTTTCTTTTTGCGAATACAGACTAACACGGCTGCTACTCTGAAACCTGCCACTATGCTGGAAGCTTAGTTTAGTATTTCCAAAGGCAGAATGGCACCACCTATTAAATCAAGAGCACCCACTTCTACACTACCCCAGTTGGCCTGGGTCAACTCCCATCCAAATATTCATCAGGTCCAGTCTTACTTAGCGTACAAGACTTGACCAAATCACAGCACAAGTTAATATGATCTCCTCTCATTCCTTTGTTGCTGGCACAGGGCCATCATGAGCAACAGAAGAATGGGGAGAAATTATGTGAGGAGAGCCTGGTTCTGGAACGATCAAGTTCACTTAAGACCATGTATCTTTGGAGCAGACTCACCATTATCATACATTCCTGAAGCTGTAACTTCTGCCACAACCCTCAGTTTTACCACTCTTACAAGCCCCTTTAAACCCTCCTACTGCTTAACCGTGCACTCAATTTGTGTGCTTCCTGGAAGTGCTGGTATGTCACCAAGTGTGTGGTTCATCCATCAGGTGCCAAAGGCTAAGACTCCATGTAGAGAACAATTCTGCCACCTCTCTCAAACATCAACCTTTCAAGTAAACCTGAGATGTCTTTTCATATCATTTCTCTCTCCCTGTGCTGTAAATGCAATATAGTGATTCACCTCTCGCTTTTTCATGCCATGCGCATGCTGCAATAATACAGAGGATTTGTTGTTCATCCCCTCATTTCTAGGTCTGTAGTACCTTTTAATCCCCCAAGATAACGGTCCCCCGTCCTCTTGTCCTACAGCTTGGTGGGTGGCAGATTCCATGCCAATTGCATAGGCTCCATCCCCGTCAATTTCATCTTACCCAGCCTCACCAATACAGACAAAAGTATTTTTACCAAGGGCAAGGGAATAGCATCAGGTGGTGGAGGCAGGATGGGGGGTAGGCATCCCATCTCGCATACAGGAAGCTTGCCATGCTTCAAGCTTTATCTAATTTATGGGCTCCCCTGCAGGGCTCGAGCAAACCATAGTACTAACAATGCCTTCCCTATACAGTGTTCTCATTAACTGCCTATAAGAAAAATGTAATCCCTCTGTGCTCATGGCAAATGACTGCAACCTTTTCTGATGAGCTGAGGGCCCAGAAGCAAAGTCCATCAGCAGAAGACACCAGAGTTGTACTGGAGGTTGCCGGAGGAAGGGAAAAGGAATTTGCAGGTCCAGGGCTTAAAAATGTTTTTGTTTGGGCCCAATTCTGACTTAGAAATAACAAGAGCAAAGTCTGGCTCATGAAAACAACTGACCTCTGCATGTTTGTATTTTATACAGAGGTTGGGTCAGCTGTTGTGAACATGCAGCACATTCAGTTTATACTGTTCACTGTGGGAGATCTTAACTCCCCCAGCCAGGTGAAAAGAGAGGCACTCAGCCTCAGACATCTAGAAACACAGAACGTGCCATTAGTAATACTTCTGATCTTTTCCATCCACCTTCCATCTGAGCATCTCAAAGCACTTCACTGTCATTACTGAAATCTGACAGCAAAATGAGACATACCAGCCTTTCCACTGTCCTGACAGGTGTTTCTTACCCTGAAAAGTGCATTCCATTGGCTAACATGGAGTTCCTGCTTTAAAAAAAAAAAAAAAAAAAGACATAATGACCCTCCCAGGCTACAGGACAGAAGAGAATTTTCAGGCTCTGGGTCTGTATGTAAGTGTTACTAGACCTGTCTAATGGTTTCATAAAATAAGGCTCAGAGGCTAAATGACTTCCCCACGGTCACGCAATGAGTCAGTCAGTAGCAGAAAAAGGAGTAGAATGTGCATCCCAGCTTTACTGACTACACAACACTGCCTCTCAGTCTGAAAAGAGTATGGAAAGCACCAAACTCTAACCCCTTCCCCAATAACATTCTCTCCTGGTTTAGCTCCATGATGTATTCCTATTTGACCACTGGCTAGATTCCAGAGTAATTGTTAAAAAGAAAAGGAGTACTTGTGGCACCTTAGAGACTAACAAATTTATTAGAGCATAAGCTTTCGTGAGCTACAGCTCACTTCATCGGATGCATCCGATGAAGTGAGCTGTAGCTCACGAAAGCTTATGCTCTAATAAATTTGTTAGTCTCTAAGGTGCCACAAGTACTCCTTTTCTTTTTGCAAATACAGACTAACACGGCTGCTACTCTGAAAAGAGTAATTGTTATTTACCCAGAAAGATATACAGGGCTGTGAAATTCCAGTTCTCTCCTTTGTCTTATTTGAGTTCCTTCAGTTTCCCCATCATTTAATTCAGCCTTTGATCTCTCAAGTATTAACCTTGTTGAGACCAGTCAAAGTCAAGACACCTGATCCCCCAAATTCCAGAGTTAATTTCTGATCTGGTTATAGACCCCAACTTTATTCTTCAGACCCATCTCATGTCCAAGAATAGGATTTCTCCAGAGCTGTTTTTACTTTTCACTGAAGAAGGCCACTTCAGGATGCTTATAGACCTATAGGAGCTGCTGCTTCTTTGGGGAGATCTTTTCAATCTCTCATTCTGACAGCAGTACCTTCCCTTCAGTACTTCTTAAATATTGGAATGAATGCTTAAAGCAGAGAATTCCAGAAAGATCCATTTTTCTTTCACAAGTGCAGGGTCTTATTAAAGCTCAGTGCTGTTTGTTCAAAGCCCCATACGGATAGTTAAAGGAGGACTTTCACAAAGGGGAAAACTTTGAAATACATAACACATTTAAACATTAATTCATTCCTTTTAATCTGCAATCATTTTCCTTGCCACTTTTGCTAATTATCAGAGATATCTGTGTTTAAAAAAGGGCTTCCTGGCTCATTTACTCTCTCCATTTGATCTTTCAGTGAAGTCATAACATGTTGAATTTGTGAGCTCACAGCTGTGAGGTCATGAACTAAGGGTAAGAGGGCTGCATTCAGATCTCACTTTCATGCACAGCATGAGGGCATAGTGAGGAAGTGTCTGAAGGGTGTTGGGCTATGGCTACTCTGGGTTGCAGAGCAGACTGTGGACACCCAAGAGTAGTTGTAGAATTAGAGCATATCCAGGGATTGCTCTAATTTATGCAGGGATCTATGCCATACCCCACACCCCCAGAAGAGCCTAGAATCCCACAGGTGCCAAGGTGAGATAAAATTTAACAAATTAAGTCCAATTCTACATCAATTTCAGTTAAAGTGGTGTAAGTTTTCTGTCCAGACAGGCCTTAGATCTACTCACTCCAAAACAGTCCTCCATGACTCACTTGGCTTCTTCCTGAAGGTCTTCTCATCCAGCTATTGTCCAGCTTTGACCATACTTACTTCAAGAGCTCTGATGTGAACTGCAGCCCATTGGCGACTGCAGCAGTCGCCAAAGAATTAACAACGATTCATGAAAACTGCTGGTCCCATAATCAGTGGTGACAGGAGTTTATATTGAAAGTATAGTGTTGATTGAACCATTTCCCAACAAGGCCGCATGTGTGCGTGCACACACACACAATTTCTTTCTGTATACAACAGAATATGTAAAGAGCTCTTTGGTGGTGGCAGAAAGGTGTTTGAGCTCTCAGCACCTCTTGGAATCAATTACGTAGAAACAGAAAGAAGCCAAGATATGTCATGTTGAGAAAACAACAGTGTAAAAGAGACTAGGAAATGCCATTTTATTTCCAGAAAACTAGTTTCAGCACACACATTCAAGACCAAAATTAAAGTGGTAATCACGTACATTTGCCCAGTCAATACATGATATAATGCCCCAACAGGTTGTAAGTGTTTGCCAGTGCCTCGCATAAAGTGTGTGTGGAGGAGAGTGTGAATATTACAGCATCCATTTTGGCACTCAGTCAACTTTCAACACTGCCAGCTCACATCAGTACATAATCTGTAAAGTCAGGTGCTTCATTTTAGCAGGCACATGTCTTGGCTGCAAGTATAATGATTTCAATCCTCTTATCAAGGAGGGAAAGCTAGAGACCTAACATCCTGCAACAGAATGACAACACTGAAAATAAGATTAACCTCAACACAGAGAACTATAAGATATCAACATTATTTAAGCATTTGCAAGGCACTTAGATATCACAGCTGTGAGCTTGATAATAGGCAGACCTGTCCCCTGTCCTCCTGTTGGGAGAATTCCCAGAATTATTCAGTAACAGCTCATAGGACAGCCCTTATTTGGGTACAAATATTTTCAAAAATGGTGCACGGGATGGAGGAGATACAAACAATTATAAGAAAGTGAAGACATTGTTAACCCTTTGACACCTACGGGCTTGTATATGGGCTGTAATTCCTATCAGATCTCATGAACTGAGACATTCAGTACTTGGGTTAGGAGAATTCCATGAAGAACTGACGTGAGGCAGGATATGGCACTACTGAGTCAATAAGTGGCACTCCTTTCTCTCTCATCAATACAGAGAGTGTGGTGCTAAAGGTCAATTTGCTCCTGGTGGCACTGACTTTTGGATGAACTGAGCTCTTGACCACTTTTAGTTATTTGTCCATGCCCTCATCTCAGACCTTGATTACTGCATCTTTCCTCTCTGGTTTCCCCTCATTGCCTCCCTTTAAATCCATATAAAATATAGGTGCTAAAATCATCTTCCTTGTTCAACACTCTGACTACATCAGCCTCCTCTTTGAATCCTTCCACTGGCTCCCCCTTTTCCCCCCTCATATCAGTTAAAGCTTCTCTCCTAGCCTTCTGCGTCCTTTGTCCCTGAACACTTACTCGTTCATAGCCACCTGCCCATTCACTCCTCCAACGATGCCAGCTTTTTATGTTCATTTATTCATGTCTCTCACAAACATTTCTGTGGTTTCTTCCATGCCATACCTAGTGCATAGAACATCCTCCATAAAATGATCCATAATGATCCACTAACCTCTCTCCACCCACCTCTGCTGTGATGCCTAGAAGAATGATGGCTAGATGGAGTGGTAGTAGGGAGCAATGATACAGATTGTAAACTCTGTATGGAAAAGGGGCTATCTTTACACTACACTCTGCGACCCTGATCCTTGATTGGGGCCCCTTGGACCTATCAGAACACAAACCGTAAATAACAACAAATATTTATTCGTAAAAACAAAACAAAAACCTTTCCAAAGTTCAGAAACCATCAGCTGTACATGTCACTAACCACATGATCTTACTACTGCTACCCTCATCCTCCATTTCCCTTTCCTCCTGGTTCTTTATAATACACACGTGTCTTGTTCCACATTACAGGGTAAGCACTTCAGAACCGGGATGGTGCCTCCCTGTCTGTTTGTATAGCACAGGCTCAATACGATCTCAGTCTTAATAGAGGCCTTCTGCTGCTTCCCCCTATTCAAATACAATAATTTAAAAAGTCTGATCAGCATTGAGACAAATATCAGTGCTGTTAAAATTCATATTTCATAAACATATTTCTCTTGTACTTGAACCAACCCTGCATGAATCCAATCTTTTTTTAATCTGATCACAGAAATAGGTCTGGATCTTGGTATGCAATGCACAATCCACAACCTACTCATTCCCCAGAAAAGAAACAAAAATGGTTGAGGGACTGGAAGGATTGATTAATGGGGAAAAGGTTACAAAAGCTAAATATGGCTAATCTAAAAGATGGCTGAGGAGTGATTTTATAAGAGTCTGTTTGTGTCTGAAAGGTGCACATACAGAAAGGGAGAGAAATTTCAAAAATGGTCCCAAATGGAAAAACTTGCCATAAGGAGATAAGAGTGAGCAAAGAAAAATGTAAGGGAAATATCAGAAAAAAATTACAATGAACTCTGAGAAAGGATAAAGCATCCTCAAGGGAAGCCCCATCACTTCAGTCATTTCATGGTGATTCATAATGTAGGGAGGAATGATCCTATTTTGGTGAATGGATGGAGCATGTCCCCCAACAGGTCTCTTCCAGTTCTAATTTCTATGGTCCTGAATCAGAGATTCCCAAGGCCAACCTCTTCATTCCAAAGCTTTCATGGATGTCACTATCACCATGTATGCAGCATACCATGTACAAGGAGAGATGTAAAAAGCATCCCCTGAAGACATGCCTACAAGTTTTGATGGGCCTTGAAAACCCAGACCCAGTGCTGCTTTTACTTCCAGTGATACCTTGCTCTGTCTATTTAAGTTTTTATACAGCCTCTGCCACTATTGTATTCCAGCACAGTTCATGTATGTACTTTGAGTTCTTTTCAAAGTACAGTTCAAAGAATATAAGCACCAGTTTTATTTCTTTTTTCCATGTGTCTGGAACCCTTTGCTCGAGGGGTTTTGTTTGATTTTGGTTTTGGTTTTCCTGGGTTTTTCTCCTGCCGATATCTCCTAGAGGCATCACCATGGTGACTAAAACACCACCTGAGATGATAACGAATGCTCAAAGTTTTCCTTCAGAGCAATCTCCAGCTGTTGAAAACTTTCCCCATTTATCTCTTCACAGCCTCAATTAGAGCAATTGCATCTTGGAACTAATTTCCTCCTCCTTCCTACTGAATAGACTTTGGTCCACCTGTCGATCTGCATCCTTGCTTCATTACTTGCTGACAGCTTGCAATGCAATTCTGCTCCCCTAGCAAATTACTTCTAATGATTGTCTTCCGTAACATTATCGCCTCAGCTTTTCCGCATACAAACACATACTCCTGTATGCTGGAAAGGGGATAACCGGGACTGCCAAAGAGGCAGTGAAGTCCAGTGCATAGGGCACAAAGACCAGCAGTCAGGAGCCCTGGGTTCTATTCCAGACCTGCCACTGACTCAGTATGGAGCCTTAGGCAAGGCTCTGTGCCTCAGTTTCCCCATCTGCAAAAAGCACTTTGAGATCTACAGATGGAAAGCGTAATATAATTGCTAATGATTTAGAGAGTAGGCTTTTGGCAGAAGCCAGGTCTTGACCACTTGTACTGAGCCTAACAAATGTCTGGGCGCAGTAAAACAATAATTAATAATGAGAAATATTGTGGCTGATTTTACTTACAACAGAGGTTCCGAAAGTGTGGGGCACATCCTTCTAGGGGGCCACAGAAGAATGTTTAGGGGGGCATGGAAAGGCCTGGGCTAGCCCCGATGGGGGGTGGGGAAGAAAGCATCACCAAGCCCCACTCTGCCCCCAGCTCTGCTCCAGCCCCAGCCTAGGCCCCCGGCTCCCAGCCCTGACCACAGCTCTGCTCCCAGCCCGGGGTCCCAACCACAGATCAGCTCCCAGCTGCAGCCCTGGCCCCAGCTCCCAGCCCCAGCTCCCAACTGTGGCTCTGCTCCCAGCCCCGTCCCAGCTCCTGACCACAGTTCCCAGGAGAGCATGGGGGGCGGGGGGCACAGAAAACTGCCTTACAATTATATCCACTATGTGATTCATTTGATTTTAGTGCTGCTGCCTTATGAGAGCACTTTCTTGATTTGATTCCTGTTCCCATCACCTCTTTATGTCCCAGTGAGCTGAAACGTGAAAGGTTAAAGACAACCCACTGGAAGATGGCCATCAATTCCATGCTCAGAGCCAGAAAGAGCCTCCATGACTTTGGCATGTACTCTGAAGAACTTTAATCATGCTAAGTGAACCTGCTTCTCTAAGGCAGAGACAATGACAGAGGCTAGAGAGAGGTCACATTCCATGACTTCTTGAAGACTGGCAAAGGCAATTAGAACCCATACTTTTCTGGCAGATGGGTCCTAGTACATCTTAGTATTGTAATATTTTTAACGCAGTAGCCACTATGTCTAAAACAAATGTGCTGTGAGGGGTTTTTTTTAAGCATCTCCTTTTGTTAGATGCTACTGCTCCTGGAAAGGATTTATAATTAGTATGCTGAAACGGCAAAATACATTGAGATTATTGGTGAATATAGACATGATGCGCTGATCCAATCACTGCTGCTAAAGTTACCAAGAACATAAGGTCAAGCCAGGGACCTTTTAAAAAGGCTTTTCTTTCTTTTTGCTTTTATAGCACTTTTAGAACAGGTGAAAGATTGTGGGTTAACATGGCCCTAAATAATGAAGTCCATATAATAGGTGCATCACTGGCAGCAGCATCAGTACAGGCTTTACCCAGACTCTCTTCTCCACCATGGCCAAGTCTAAGCCATGACCTGGGTTTTCTAGGGAAGAAAAAGTGAGTTCAGCATTTTGATCCTTTCAGTCCTTGACCTCTCAGCAGAGACTGACAAGAAGATGGACAATTAGGGTCAACTGTGATGGGGTTTTTTGGTTCAAGGGGATACATCAATGGAAATGAGACACACCAACTTATTTCTTTCCTTCTGCTCTACAAAGGCACAACGTGAAGCCTGCAAGGGTTAATGGAGCCTCAGGACATTAATAGTAATTCTTCAGCCTCTCCATAATCTGCGGGAGAAGAAGTCCTCTCTGCGACATGCCCGAAGAGATCCAGCACAGAGCTGTGTGCCAATGGAAAGCTCTGACCCATTAGGAACATTATTTTTACACTGTTAGATATTAAAACATTTTGCCCCAGTATGGGTCTCCTTATTTCTGGCTGCTCTGTGGTTCTGTCTGTAACATCTCCACCTGCTAATCCTCCCACAAACCTGATCCATCCACAATTTTTGACTGGTGCAGGGATCCAGGAGGTGTAGGTTTCAGGGGCCTGGTAAGCATGTGACAAGTGTAAAAGATTACTGTAGTCTGAGTGGATAAGCTATGTGTCAGTCAAAGTTATGGCTGGGGAAACCACAAGCCTTGTAATATCCTTGGAGACAAAAGCTCACATTTACATGCCTTTCAACCCCATCAGTAACATATTGCTTGAAATAAAAAGGAAAAGGAATTTATTATTCTTTTCAAAACCCACATTGGGATGCAAAGAAATAGCCTAAAACTATTGGTTAAAGAGCAATTAGAACCTCATAGAAGACTGTGAAAACAATCTTTGGAAATAGAGTAGAACCTCGCCTTACAATCCACACAGAATATTGGCCATTTCTTCCTATCACTGGGAACACAATTTAATAGCAGAACGCTGTTGTGGGGTCTCACAACACAACATTTCATTATTTTCAGAAAATGTACTACAATACATATACTAGCCTACAATGAAAAATTGGCTAAATGGACAAAAAGTCCAACTGTTTCTGCAGGATTAGGGTCCTTCTTGTTAAATTTGCAAGTCAGTTCTTAGCATTGGATGTTCCAGTCACTAGAGCTAATTCACAATGTTCAGCTGTACCAGATTTTCTCTCCTTTTTTTTCCCCGAAGACCTAGGCACCTGCAGATCCCATTGATTTCATAAGGAGCTGTAAGTGCTCAGCAGCTCTGAAAATCAGGATCTAAATGATTTGCCCAAGGTCACACAGAGAGTCAATGACATAACGAGGCAAAGAACCCAGGATTCTTGACTCAGCTCTGTACCCAGCAGCACCACACCACAGCTGCACCTCCCTCCTTGTTACATCACAGCCATTTCCACAGGGGCCAATTCTGATGTCACAGAGAGTTAAGGCTTTAGATGGTAAACAAGCAGCAGAAGATGATGAACTCTCAGGAAGCAGCAATCCTGATTTCATGCAAATGTCCCTAGTAATAAAGAACAAGGGAAGAGAAATACCAAAAATATATGGCATAGATGCATAATTGTCCCTTCATAAACCTTAGTTTTTCTTCAGAACATGCCTTAATGAGACCTCTGTGGCTCTTTAACCTCTCACAAAGGCAGTTATATATTACTGGGAGGGAAAGATTCCTCCTGACCTAGCAACGACCACAGAAATGTGAGTGGAGCAGATATAGCAGCTTGATGTTTATGGGATCTGTCTTCCATTAGTACAGTGCACCAGCATGCTGAATTTTTTAAAACGTTCGAAAGAAAGAAAACAAGGAAAGATATTTGACCTTTAAGAGCCAGTGGGTACTACCTTATTTGCAATAACTGCAACATCGACCCCTAACTCCTTGTCTCTGCTGCTTAGACTGGGGGCCCTGAGGCAGTATTCCACTGGGGCACTGTAGCTTATCACACAGATCCATGTTAAATCACGCTGTGAGTGTAATCTTTGTGTAAGAATTAGTAGCGGCAACAAACTACATGATAATCACAAAATCACAGTCAAAATATGCTGCTTGAGAGGAGAGAGGGTACATGAAAAAACCGCACTGGACTGGAAATTACACTGCTGAGCCCTGCAGCAGAAAGGCCTTCTAACATGTAATTAGATTTTGCTGAATGGAGAATTATTTTAATGGAAGTTTTCCTTTTGGTTTCTTGTGTAGGCATTTCAATCCAGAAAACAACAAGAGTGGTTTCCATTCACACCCAAGCAGAAAATAAAATTTAAATATAAGGCTATGTCTACACTACCGTGGTAAATTGACCTATGCTACGCAACTCCAGCTACATGAATAACGTGAATCGATGTACCTTAGGTCAAGTTACCGCGGGGTCTACAGCGCGGGAGGTCAATGGAAGAAAATCACCCGTTGACTTACCTTACTCTTCTCGTTGCGGGTAGAGTACAGGGGTCAACTGGAGAGCAATCTGCAGTCAGTTTGGTGGGTCTTTACTAGACCCATTAAATCAACCGCTGGTGGATCAATCTCAGAACATCGATCCCCGCTCTAGTGTAGACCTGCCCTAAGCCAAATGTGTGGGTGTGTGTGGATAAATATATATACACAATATATAAAATTCATCAACCCATAACATTTTTAAGCCCCCAAAATTCCCAGGGTGGCAGAGGAGGGCTTGAACCCTCGTCTCCTTGGCTCTATCCTTAGTCCAGAACTGGAGGTACTGTAAAAATTTCAAAGAAAGTGGAGTCCTATAGGCTGCCCAAGAAGAGATTGCTTTTGGTTCCCATCAGCAGAGTCTACGTTAACAGCCCCTGAGCTATCTTCTCAGACAGTGATTGTGGAATGACTCAGGGGTCCATGGGGGGTTTTCAGAACTGAAAACAAAGTGGGATACCCAGAGTAAGCAGGGTTCCTATGTGGACGATGTAGGATATTTCCCCCCCATTTTGTTTAACCCTGCATTTCTGTGACCTCTAAAGTAGGACAAGCCAGCTTTGCGTAGATGCTTGGTTCAGACAGAAGCTTACTTGTAAATCTCCCATAGAAATATGCATAGGAGATCTTCATATATATCAGAGGCATCTGAAACTTTCAACTTCATCTCAGCCTTAATTCAAATGCAGCCTGTTTTCGTGAACAAACACAAGTTCACATGAATTCTGTCTGGGACCAAAATATCTAGCCTGGATAGGAACTGCTTTGCTCTCATTGTATGTCTGGGAGTCAGTGCATTTTGAGCTCAATCTATATTCTCTAAGATAGGTTGCATGGAGTAAATCACATGCAATTTCCTAATATGGCCATTAGTCTCATTTCTGGTTCTGATGAATGGATGATCAAGTGTGAAACTCTGTGGCCCAGCTGAACTTGCCTATGGGTTCACAATGAGATTCATCCCTGGGAAAACTCAGTGTATTCAGACACAAACTTCAGAGTCTGTAAACCAGTTACTGAAGAAGGAAAAACCAACCAACCAACCAAACAAAAAACTCACTTACTTTAAAGCAAATTTGGAAAGATTATCAAAGGTGTAATGTTTATCATATTTGTATTCCATTTTTGAACCAGAAATCTGAGAGCGAATATGAATGTCAGCCGGAGGAGACACTTCAACTGAGACACCGCTGAATAAATCTGCGTCCACCATTTTCTGATCACTTTCAATGGGACATCATTCAGGCTGTTAGAGTGGTAAATTTCTATGTACAAGCTGACAAATATCCAGTACAGCTCATCTATATATGTGCCTAATAATTTGAGGAGGATCTTAGGTTTACATGCAGATGAGATTTAATCCCAGAAAATGTCCAATGAAGAGGAAGAAAAGCCTACAAGAAAAAGGATATATCTTATTCAATGGAAATTTGTACCAATGAAACTCCCTCTAGTCTTTCCTCAGCTTTTCAGACATATGATTAGAATAATCAAATGTGCACTGAAAGGCTTTTAATCTGCCAAAACCTGAACTCAGGATTCTTTGTTTCTCCAGCAGCAACGGACGGCATCTGTAACCTCTAACATTGAATGCAGCTTGCTTTTCTATATGCTGATTTAGGGGTTAGTAATATCAGCTGCTGCTATGGAAACCTAGATCCTCAAGCTCAGGTCTTTAGAAGGTTAAGAAGAGAAGAACTGATATTAAATATCTTAACTTACTTTAAAAATTAAGGGACTTTAGAGATGTTTATCCATATAACAGGAAAAAGAAAGGCAGTGCCAGCTTCCCATATTCCTGTTCTTCAAGCCAGACCCAAACAGACTTCGGACTCAGAAGGGAGTTCTTTCTCCATGGCTCATCTAGTCCTTGGACTCTCTGCACAGGGCCAGCCGACAACATTTTGGCACCTGAGGCGGGGAGCTCAAATGACACCCCCATATCCCCTTGTTTGGGCCAAAACTTTGAAAGGTCTCAATTCTGCCTTCTTCCTGTTCTATTCCTCTCATGGTCTGCTCTGATAACTACCGCAATAAAGGAGAACTAACAACTTAAAATGCCTTGTTCAAAAATTTTAAGTAACACTTAATTTTCAAATGTCTGAACAGCAAATGTAACTTTTCTTGTCTGCATAGCAAACACTGGTATGTTTATCTGTTTGAATAATCAAAGCGGTGCTTTCCATGCCTTCTTGGTTGCAAAGATTTGAACTGCTGAAGGTCCACAGTCTGGGCCAGCTCATGCTCTTTTGAGATGGTTGCAAGGCCGACCAGCCTCTCCTGTGTCATTGTGGAGCATAGATGTGTTTTTATTAACTTCAGCTTGGAGAAGCTGCGTTCTCCAATGGGAACTGTTACAGGAAGTGTTAGAAGTATGCGTAGAGCAACAAAAGCATTTGGAAAGAGCGTGGTCATCTTATTTGTGCACATATATTCCAGAACAGCCTTTGGAGTTGATCCTGCTGAAATGCATCTTGAAAGGGCTTTCAGTTCATCACCAAACTCACTCGCATCAATACTGGGCATATCATCATGTGTCAACACTGTCTCTAGTGCCCTGCATTGATACTTTAAGTCTTCTTCAGGTATTGTAAGGAGTTTCAGAATATCATACAACATCCCAAATATACTGCTGTGTTCCTTGAGCTGCATGAAACGTTCTTCAACTGACTGTATTGCACAATCTAGCACCTGGTTAAAGAATTCAACTTTGAATTGTTGTTTGGGTCTCTTACGGGATTATCCCATGCCTCATAATCAAAGTGTCTTTTTCTTCGGTGACTCTTGTATTCTTGAATGGGTGGGAAAATAGCTTCAGTGTGAAGTTCCTCTGCACTCTTCAGAACGTTTTGAAATCCCTCATCTGACTGGTAAGACTGTAGGAATGACTTTGCTTTGTCCAGTTGTTCCATTGCTCCAGATATATCAAGGTCAACACCTTGGAGTCTCTTGCTCACATTTATTTCAAACAGTATGTCACGCCACAACACTAAGCCACACAGAAATTTGAAGTTATCTATGTTTCTGGTGATTCCATTTCCCTCTGCCACTGTTCTCCCATGAACAGTTCCTGTCATAGCATTATCATCCATAATGGCAACTATCGTATCATCTATCTTCCCAATTTGGTATTTGATAGGCTTTATCACCTCCACCTGACTTTCCCATCGTGTGGCACTCAGTGGTTTCAGTGTCAGAGAGGATGTTCCCAGATGTTGCTTCAAAATTTGCCATCAATGAGTTGATGCAGAGAAAAATACATAGATGCTTTGAATTAAATTAAAAAATTCAGCAGCCTAACTAGAAGCTGATGCTGCATCACTGACTACCAAGTTCAATGAATGAGAACTGCATGGGACAAAAAAAGCTCAAGGGTTTAACTCTCAGATCCGTGTCTGCACTCCTCCTTTCTTTCCTCTCATGTTGGCACCATTATTGTAGCCCTGACCTCTCATGTTAGCTATCGCAATTCCTGTATCTTCCAGCTTTTTAAGAAGCACATTTGTCATATCAGCTCCTGTACTATCATCAATGTCAATAAATTCTAGAAAATGCTCTCTGTCAATCACCATTGCAGGGACATTTTTCACTAGGTTCTGTTGTTACAAAATGCACCATTAAAGTCATTTGTTCCATGTGGCTGATGTCAGGTGTGCAGTCCAGAATAACATCTTGCTGACTTCAGATCTGCCACAATCTTCTGTTTGATTTTTGTTGCCAGTAACTGTATGATCTCATTTTGAATTGTTTTTCCAAAGTAGTGTGTGTGTATGTTTCTTGGGTGGTGACTCTTCTTGGATGCTCCTGGAGTACAGCATCAAACTCAGCTCCACAATTTTAAGGAAGTTTCCATTGTTCGGCACATACAGCTGATCTGAAGTGCCACACAGGGCTAGGTTTTGGGTAGCAAGCAGTCTCACAGTGGCAATGAGCCTTTTCAGAACATTTTGTCAGTAAAGAGACTCTGATGCAATCTTCTCTTGATGCTGATTGTCTGTGGCGGCCTTTAACCTTAGTCTCATCTCAAGTCTTTTCCACATATGGAATACTCTCTGGTGATTTGCTGCCTTCTCATGGCATGCCAGATTTCTAGCCAGATTTTTTCAGTCCTTTAGAACTCAGTTCCTATAGAACCAATGTGGCTGGAACATTAGACTGGAAGTGTTTGCAAAAAAAAGTGTATGCGGCATTCTGGGTTTTTGAGTACATAAGCCATGGCCTCTCCACTTTGTCACCAGTGGGAATTTCATGCCAGTAATGCATTGGATGGAAACTTCTATTTTCATTGTCTTTGGGGAGCATTAAGTTTTTCACTTGCTGTGGCCCATGTAGTACAAGGAAGTCCCTCAGGCTACTGTGCAAGTGGGTCCACAGTCCTGGGTCTTCTAGACTTAGGGAACTAAACTCAGCAGCAGCTGTTTCTTGTGCCTCCATCACACTCTTCTCCGATCTACACTTTTCTTCAGGAATGTGCATGGTTACATCCATTTGAGATGGAGATATGGATGTTGCAGTAGCTGCCAGTCACCTGCACTCTGACTAACTGGAAGATCAGGCATCTCCTCACCACTCACATCCTCACTGGGGCCGGAAGGCTCACCATGAACATTTGTGTCTATGTATCTCAGGAGAGCTCCTTCCTGCCTAGATAGAAAAGCTTCCTTTGCTTTCTTTCTTTTTCTGAATGCTGCCCCAGAGGGGCGTTTTCTTCTTTCACTCATGACTGCTGTTCTGTGCCAGCTATAGTGGCTCTCAACACTCAGCTGAAGGGGACAAATAAGCAGGCTAGTAGCAGGGCCTGAGCGAGGGAAGATATCAGCGTCTTAAGGGCCTAACTGGCTCCTACTACTTCAGTTGACTGCCTGTTCTCCTCAAGTGGGTTCAGGGAAGCAGCAGGAAACAGGAAGCTCCCTGAGAAGCTGGTGTTAATCAGTCCAGGCTTCTGGGGGTGCTAGAGAGGGACATAAGAGGCTCCTCCTCCTCTCTCTCCCTGCAGCTCCTGCTGCTTTCTCTTATTCCCTCTCACCTTTTCTCCTGCCTGCCTGTTATGTCTCTTGTGCCCTCCTTCCTCCAGCACAGCGCTCCACCCTCTCTGTGCAGCTGGAGCAGAGAGAATACATATGCACCAGCAGCAGACACAATTTTCTACACTCTGGGTCCTAATGATGCCCCCTGACAGTCTGGCACCTGAGGCGGCCGCCTCAGTTCTCCTTATCGTAAAGCCAGCCCTGTTTCTGCAGCTACTGCCAGAAAAGAGGCTGTTGTGTGGGTGGTTTTGTGATGTGGATACATCCACTAGGGACCAGACTGAGAGCTGTCACCAGTTCCTTTCACGCAGACCACTTACAAATGTAATAACATCAGAGCCGTGACTATCTGCACTTTGCTACATCACAAATTTTAAACGAAGCATCCAGAAAAGCAGTGTTCTCTCCTTGCCTCTCAGTGAAGAGGCCCCACTTGGGGTTGAGCAGACTAAGGTTTTATTATTTTTGGAAATTGTGCCATGTTGCACTTATCAGTATATTATCATAAGCAGTTAAAACAAAACTACAACTGACCAGATAAACAAAGCACACACTGCGAGTCAGCAACCTTGCTTGGCCTTCCCTCATCCCCCTCCCACTGGGGCCCAATCCTGCTGACTCTGAACTTGACAATAAAATTCCCATAGACTTCAGTGGTTCAGGAACTGGCCCTTACTTTTTCAAAAGTCAGTCATTCTTAATATCATTCAAAAGTCAGTCACCAGTGTTTAATTAATGAGAGAAGCTTTTTAGTACACATCAACAAGGCCTGATTTTCCTTTTCCTAAAATGATTGTACCTGGACGTCACTCCATTGTCTTCAGTGCAGTGGTTTTGGGCTCTTGAAAAGGTTTTATGTAATTGAATTCTATTTATGGTTTGAGTTATTTAAAACGAGAGTGAGAAACCTTGGAAATGTGCTGTAGGTAAAAATCCTCTTGCTATTGGACAGACTAGACAGCCTCATAGGCCTTTTGTATCTTTAAGTGCTATGATTACAATTCATCTTTAACTAGGTAGCATCTGCTAATAGAAGATGTTAGCCAGAGTGGGTACAGATGCTCGGGCTATCCTGTACGTTCAGCACCCATTTAATTGAATATTATCAAGCATTCCCTTGAGATTACCGTTGCATGATGAGCTTGTTTCAAAGGAGAACTTTCTTGTGAGCATTGTGAGATTTCAGTACCTGACAGAGAGCAACGATCACCCTTTATACTGCACACTCCAAAGGACTCTCCTTGGGGGACGCCTGTTCTATTTCAGCTGTAACAAAAGGGCGGAGGAACCTGTGATATCTCTATTGAAAAACGTAGTGAGTACTAATGAAGCAGAGATGGATGAACCAGATTGGAGAAAATATGAGCCTCTTGCCATAGTCTTGAACTGAATCCCACCTTTTGTGGAGGTTAAAAAAAAAATCCATGAACTTCCTTCTCTTCACCTCACTCCCCACATTGTTTTTCATTTTTGAATGATCTCTCCCTTGTAGAAACAATTGTCCAGTATTCTCTAGCAACGGACCAAAATGCTATTGTCAGTTGAATGGGCCGTCTTCTCAGGAATAAGGGGAGGGAAATGAGGTGGGTGGGAGGGGCACAGAAGGAAAAGCATAAGAGCTTAGAATACTCACCAGCTGAAAGAGAGGGAGACGCACCAGACATTTGTAAAAAGGCCATTTTAGGGATGCAGCTGCTGGTCTTTCCCACATTTAATGTGCCAACCTGCAGGCATTTCCTATCTGAGGGAAGTCCTACACTAGGGAGGGTTAATAGGGACAAGGCAGACTGCAAAGTCTTTGTGGCAGTGGCTGTCTTTTTCTTCTGTGTTTGTACAGTGCCTAGCCCAATGGGATCTTGGTCCATGACTGGGGCTCCCAGGCACTTCTGCAATACATAAAAGAATGTGTTTGTGGAAAAGGGGCTGTTTCTGTAAGCTGACTCACACTGCAGCATTTTGACAGTTATTTTGAATAATGGACAATACTCACAAGGCCTGCCAGAAACTGAGACCACAAAGTCTCCTCAGAAAGGAGAGGAGAGGAGTCCAAAGCAAATCCTCATGTTCAAACACCGCCACATTTGGGGAATTTCTGACTCCGGATCAAATCTTTGTGTCTCAGGCCTATTATGTAGTCAGTAGTCCCTATTATGGCTGCTAGGCCAGGCCAGAACTTAGAGAGAACTTGCGCAGCCCCTTAGACAACATGGGGTATGTTAGTCACTCGGGCAGCCAGAGAAGCAGAGAACCACAGGGGTTGTCTGTGCCCAGCAGCCCAGTAAAGAATTCATTACAGGCAAGCCCTGTTACATCTCTATTCTAATGAGGTTTTCCTGTTGATATAGGAGGCTCTGAGAATTGACCCATTTTGGTGTGAAAAGGTTTTCCTTCCCGCACCGCTTTGCCGGGGTGAGGGGTGCATAAGGGAAGGTTCCTCTACTGGGCTTGTGATCTCAAACAGCAGAAAACCCAGTTTGCTTTTCTATTCCTAAGCCCCCATTTCAGCCTGTTTCTTTCTTCATTCTCCCCGCCCCCCTTCCCTTGAGATACAGAGGAAGACAGACAAAGATAAAGCGCTGGGCAGAAAAATCAGACACTAAAACCTGCTGTGAACACATACATGAAAAACGAGCACAGAGGGGGGTTTTAAATGGTTTGAAAAGTGAGCTCATTTTTTGCCACCTGAAAACTCCTTTCACAGGGCTTCCAAAGGAAAACATAGTGAAGAGGGGAAAAAAGAATAGGAAATGAAAATAGAAACCCCCATGGGAGAAAAAAAATCATATGCTGCCAACTGTTCTGCAAAGGCAACGATGTTTCTCTCCAGGTCTTCGTATTTATTTTACTTTTGAACAAACGGGGGGGCGGGGGGGGGGGAAACAGCCCTTTCATGGTATTGCTTTCTGTCCATATACATTTTTTATTCAACTAGTAGAATCTAGAGTCCTTTGAAAATTTATTAACAATGACATTTAGACAACACAAAGCCATTTCCATTCAATTAAATAAACACAGTGTGTTAACCTTCAGTAAAAGAAGTAGCCGCTCATTTTTATAGGCTGCTGTAAACAGATTTCTGGGCTTCAACAAAGTCAAGATCAATAAAGCCTCTGCAAACCATAATAATCTGATGCACACTCTATCGACAGCTGCTCAGAAAATAAAGTTTGATTCTGGTGGTCCTGATGATTGGGTGCTTTCCCAGTCTCTTCCTCTCACTCTCTAATGTCACAATGCCAATGCCAGGACCAGAGGGAATTCAACTGCAGCATTATCTGAATACATGGAATGGTCATCAGCTGCTCAGGTCTCCCTCTTGAGAGAGGATTTGAAAAAGTGCTGAGACCACGAGTTCCATCACCACTACTTAAGGGGGAAGGAAATCACCATTGGTTGTTTCAGTTTTTATATCTGTGTTGATTTATTATTGCCTGAGGCACAAATAGCCAACTAAGACCTAGGCTATTGCATTGCAACTATTGACCACATCAATGCAGACGCACATGGACATATCGGTTGGCTGGCCCTTTCTTTTTCTTGAAGCTAAATTAGTGCAAGGGAGAGGTGCCTTCTGTTATCCACAGAACAGGCACAGCCCAGGCAGTGGAAAGGCAGATTTCCCACATCCAATGCCTTGCCAATGTGCTACGCATTTACCTGCATGGACCGCCACTATAGGTGAGCGAGGCAACCAGAAGCAATGGGCTCATTTATTACTTTGGACTTTCTGCTGAGACTGCCACTGTGTGTCTCAGACCTTCACATTTTCTACAAAGCCCCTTAACGCTATCTTCATGTCAGTGAACATGCTGCTCCCCACCCATTGTAACTAATGCTCCAAGACAGGACTGTTTTTGGGTCTCCTGGGACATGTTGATTTGTTTATCTATTTCATTGGTTATTGCAGTTCTGTGATACAGGGACTATATCATTTTCAGTGTGTTGCACAGCTCCGAGCACACTGTGGCATTTAATAGCTAGCAAATATTGTGATTGTGGATTTTATCCTGTCTGCTTTGAGCAGTCTCCTAAACTACAGCTTGATCAGAAAACCTGCAGAATGCAAAGTTATGTGGTAATTAATCTTTGATCTACTCAGCAACTTCTAGTATAATTACCTAGGAATCTGCAGGGACGTGACAACTCGGTGATGAATATTTAATATTAATATGCAATTACACAGTAGTTACATGATTACACATGGCCAGCATCAAGGTAATGAGCTCATTATGGGACAAATGTTAAGGCCCTGATTCAGTTTTTACACCGTCCTTAGGCAAATTCCTATTGAAGTCAGTGGGAGTTTGCCAGAGAAAGGCCTGAATAATCAATGAGTAAGGACTTAAGAATTTGGCCCTATCTTCTGTAGAAGTAGGGTGGGATTTTTAAAAAGTGCTCAGTGTTGGCCTAACTTTGCCCCAACTGAAATCAGTGGGAATGGAGGTAAAGCCACTGCTGTGGGTTGTTGAAAACCCTGCCCACACTAAGAAACCTAAACGTAGATTTTTGCAGGTGATCTAGATTAGAGGTATTTGAGACTTTTGTCAACTACTCCAGTGCAGTGGCTCAGTAAGAAATGTTCCCACCGCACAATATGTCCCTACAATAAAATGGTGAACATTTCAGGGTGAATCACAGACTGGAAGAAAGATGCCACAAGTATGTTTATCAAATGCTGTATATCAGCATTGCCCCATCACATGAGCTTCATTATGCTACTGGGGTGTCAGTCATGATAATCTGATATGGCGAGGTAATACAAAGCTCAATCATAACAATTAGAGATGGAAAAAGACTGTCAGGTTATATAGTCCATCCTCCTGAATGTGCAGGATTGTTTCCTAACGTGAGCCAGATTCTGATCCCAGTTAGACCCTAGTAGTCAATGGAGTTACACCAGATTTACAATGGTACAACTGAGAACAGGATGTGGCCCTTTTAAAGTCTTTTACAGAACAAGTACCGGTCATCATACCAGGAGATAAGCAAGGACCTAATCTAAATACACCACATTGTGGAAAATGAATAAATTAAGTCCACATGGGAGGCAGATGCTATTTTGATTAGTATTGCAGCCTACCAGGGAAATGGGTCTGTACTTGCTGGACACCTCTGTTTTGTATTTATTGTACCTCTGAACTAATCCTAATGAATTCATTTTCCATGCATGGGGATCTCATCTAGCCTTCCAGAGGAGTCCAACAGCAACTCAGCATTATCAAGATCACTCATTAAAATAAATTGCTACCTACAATCTCAATCAGAAGCCACACAATGAGCCTGGTGGGGTAGATATTTCTATTTAGGTTCCTTCCCAAATTACCCTGAGAGATGTTGAAAGAGAGTATTTCATAGGCTGCAGCAAAGCAATTCATTTGCGTCTCCCAGATACAAATGCACTATTCGTCTATTCCATCTACCACTCTAGTCTTTCTCTGATGGTAGCCACTGTCAAGTCTGCAATTTGCCACTTTTAATGCAGTTTACAAGGGAAGCAAACTACTCCAGACATTGGTACTGTAGGAAGGAGGACATTGCTCTTGTGTTCTGATGGATCCCCTATTTTCTACAGTATTCATCAGAACACAGTGACTATATTCAATTTTGAAATTATGTTTTTTATTCCAGGTATCAGTGTTTGGGCCTGCCTATAAGAGGCAGTGACCATTCATGGCAGTCTGGAAGCATTGTTGGTTCTGTTCAGTTGTTTCTTTTAACCTCTGCTGGCTTAGGATCCAAACTCATGGCAGATTGTTACAGTAGTTGAGTGAAATTGACCTTTATATGTATATGCCCAGAATGGGCCCTCTGAAGGCTAAAAGTAACAACTAGAAGTATCCGCAAAAAGAAAAGGAGTACTTGTGGCACCTTAGAGACTAACAAATTTATTTGAGCTTAAGCTTTCGTGAGCTACAGCTCACTTCATCGGATACATTCAGTGGAAAAACGAATGCATCCGATGAAGTGAGCTGTAGCTCACGAAAGCTTACGCTCAAATAAATTTGTTAGTCTCTAAGGTGCCACAAGTACTCCTTTTCTTTTTGCGAATACAGACTAACACGGCTGCTACTCTGAAACTAGAAGTATCAAATTCATCAGTAGCATAGACTACAGCAGAGGGCTTTGATATGGCAAAGTGACAGATGTGAGTATGGGAAGACAGGGAACAAGCTAGGTTAGAACAAAATGGCTCTGACTTTACCTCCAGGGACTTGCCTGCTGTGGTGCTGGAACAATGTTTATAGTGGGAACGCTGAAGGCAGAAACCATGTATTTGGGCTGTTATTACTACTTCAAGCCAGGGGGTGCTGCAGCACCCACAGCACCCTGAGTTCCAGTTCCTATGCTTGCCTCTAAGGTAGGTGCAGCTAGGCTGGAAAAAAAGGTGAAGATGGGTCAGGTGGGAAGACATTTGATAACCTGATTACCTCAGAAGGCTCCTCCTCATGGAGCCTGAGCAGGAATTAAAGCTTTACCCTGATGGAGCATGGTGACAGAAATACAGCTTTCCCTGTGAGTCACCGTATGGTGCAATGGGGTCAGCTGGCACAAGAGAGCACACTTTACACTTTCCTGTGGTAGCTTTGGTGAATTTGACCTCCTCTCTTTACATATATTTGCTGACCTGTGTCACCATTACCTCACTCTCCACATCTCTCACTTTGGGTTGTACAACCACTGTGCTCAATCCTTGACTCCTTGTCGATCCTTATGGAGTAGGTACTAGAGCCGGTTGGGAATTTTTCCACAATTTTTTTTTTGTCCAGAAATGCCGATTCATTGAAACTGTTCATGAAATAGGCTTAGTTTCAACAAAATTTCCCAACTTGAAAAAACATGTTGAAAAAAGTTTTGAAATTGTCTGAACATTTTGTTTTGACTTTTTCTAAATGACAAATTCCAGCTTTCCTCTCCGAAATGACTATTTGTTTAGAATTTTAAGCTAAATAGTCTGAAAACCAAAAGATTTAAAAAGAAAAAAGGCCAAAAATATCAAAATGAAACATTTCAGTTGACTCAAACTGAAAAATAATTTTGATTCATGAACATTTTCAAGATTTCAACTTTTTGTCCCAATTCATAATGGTAAAAAAGGTTGGAATTCTCAAAAATATTAATGGAATGGGAAAACTGCTTTCCTCCCAACTTTAGGAGATATTCCTTCCTTATGGTTCTCACTGGCATTCACCTCTACACTAACAGCTGGAGGAAACTAACTTTTAAAAAAAATGTGACTTATCTGACTTTGCCTGCCCTACTACTCAGAAAGACTATTTTAAAAATTGGGGGATTCACATGATGTTTTCCATTTGATTATTTTCTGCACACTAAAGCATCGATTCCCTGTAATACGCCACAGGCTGAGTCAACTGCGCTGACCTCTTTGCAGCCCCACCAAGCAGCATGCAGCACAGGGCGATCCTCACAACATGTGCATGCACCATTCTCGGGGTGACACTACTTGCACATTAGCCAGGGTGAAACTTAAAAGAACTGTGTGGGCATGTATTGAACCATCAGACAACAAGAGAATGCCATATGATAAATAGTACAGAGAAAACACAAAGTATAGAAATTAGGGTTGGCCAGAAAACAACCATTCCATGCTGCAGAAAATTGGAAGTCTTTGAAATTTGTATTCATTCACATCTCAGGTGAGTGCGCAAACAACCAGGCTATTAGCTATTCTGAGGTGGATTATTCTCTCTCATTTTGACCAATCCTCGACCTGAGAAACCTACTCGGCAAAATTTTTCTAAGAACCAATACATTCCCATAAAACATTTGCAAAAAGAAAAGGAGTACTTGTGGCACCTTAGAGACGTGCCACAAGTACTCCTTTTCTTTTTGCGAATACAGACTAACACGGCTGCTACTCTGAAACCTATCAAACATTTGGGTTTTCATGAAACAGGATTTTTCTAGGTGAAAAAAAATGTATTTTTCTTTACCAGCTCTAATACAAATATACTGCACACCTATTACACCTTCCAATAGAAGCTCCTGGGACTACCCACTCACCCCCAGCAAGATGGAACATTGACTCAAAGAAAGAGCACTATCTACTGAATCAGCAACAGTTGCAGGAAATGCAGTGCTGCTGAGCTGCCCCTAACTTTTGCATTTCCTGACTTTTTATGTTTTTATCTCTTCAAACTTACATTGCAGAGTGAAACACACACAGATACATGAATGTATAGATGGAACGCTTTGCTTATCACTACAATGCAACCACTTATGAGAGAAAAGGCATTAGTCTTTAAATGGCACACAAACACAATAGTTCATAGCGTACCTCACTGGAACTATAATGGAATTTCAGTAGGTAACATGTCATTACTCAGTCTGGAATTTGGCCAGGATAACCAGGTTAACACTCCTACCTTTGAAGGAAGTGGTATGGGCTCTCCTATGGCAGAGAGCAATGAAGGATGAGTCCCTTTTACATCTCATGTTATGCTATTTTACATAAATGTTAAATACACAAAGAGTTAGGGTCACATCTTGAAATTTCTACACGGGACCAGGCTGTGCCAACCTCAAACCACACACAGAGGAGACCCTACATGTGGACCTTTCCACTTCTGTACAAAATGGAAGCTCCACCACCTCCTTAGTGCATCTTCCCCTCACTCTGGACCCTGCAGAGGCCTCTCTGTGATCAGTGTTTGTGCTGTGGAGAGGGATAAAGACTGGACAGGCTGAAATGCACATTGTTCCCTTCCCATCTCATGGAAAATAGACACAAAATTTAAAACAGACACTGATTGCAAAGTCTTTTCTACAGGGTCCAGGGACCACTGCAGCGAAGGAGTGGTGCAGGGGGAGGTCTGTGGCCTCTGAAGATATTCCTGAAGATCCCGGGGGCAGGCAGGTGAGGCCAACACCACTTGGATGAGGTCCCATGGGGGAAACCCACACAGAAATTCCCTCCCATAGTACCCCCATCTCAGGAGCTTTTCTGTGGGTGAGGATGGTCTGGGCTTCAGTTCTTATTCAGCCAAAACTCCTAAAGAAGGGGGTGAGGAAAAGTACATGGCTCAGAGAGAGATGAATACTATGGTCTGGGTTGCTCCAGAGCAGTGGTGGGCAACCTGTGGTCCATCAGGGTAATCTGCTGGCGGGCCAGGAGAAAGTTTGTTTACATTGACCGTCCACAGGCACGGCTACCCGCAGCTCCCATTGGCTGGGAACTGTGAACTGTGGCCTCTGGGAGCTGCAGGCAGCCGTGCCTGCAGACGGTCAATGTAAACAAATGGTCTCACAACCCGCTAGTAGATTACCCTGACAGGCCACAGGTTGCCCACCACTGTTCCTGAGGGTCCTTGCCTTACCTCATGCTGGTATTCATCTCACATGCCTCTAATGAATGCCCCAAGCCCACTTAATTGATGAAGCTTCTCCTTAGAGGAGCGCCTGAGCCACCAATGACTCTAATCAGAAGCTTTGCCTCATGTTTTTGTGGTATGACTCTTCAAGTTTGGGAATTCAATACTTTTTCTCCCTCACCTTCCAAACACGAGGAGCTTGTGGCAAAATAAAATAAGGCACTTCGCTAACTTTTGAGCCATCTACTCCACTTCCAATCACTCCATTACAGGCTTCATTAACTAAAATTAAAAGTACAAGGAATAGCTAATGAAAGTGCTGTCCATCTCATGCTAGCGAGCAGCCCCAGGACATCGCAATTAGGAACTTTCTCAGAAGACTAGCTTCAATGGAAAATAAATGAACTTGTCCAAATGGAACCCCTCCAGCAGCAGCATGAATGCTGAGCGCTGGCTGCTGTGGGTATGCAGCAGGGCCAAATGAATGTATCAGCTTTGGAATAGTCCTGCTTTCATAGGGGAGGAAGAAAGAAAGAAACAAAGAAAGAAACAAAGAAAGACAGGAGAAGAGAATAGTGAAGAAAAGTGAGTGTTCAGTGTCTAAAGGTCTTTATGCACATATCACATAGCAGATATACTCACTCAAGAGGATTGTATGTACAAAACATTTTCCTCTCATGTGTTTGTCTTCTTCCTCATGTATACACACTCTTTTATATGATAGATAGATGTATTGTAATAAAAACTGGATGGTGGGGAGTATATTCTTAATCTCTTCAGTCCCTGGAACAGCACCTGCCTGGCCTTCCCAAGGGAAGACCAGATTCTAAGCATCTGAATTTTACTAGAAAAAAATACATACATTGAATTAATGAATTAATTCAAAGACTCCTCTAGGAATAATCACAGTTGTGAAAACTCTCTCAGAAAACAAAGAGATCAAGACCAAAACACTTTCTTTGTGAGACATGTGGTACTTAAGTGAGCTTTCATGCCTCTTGGAACAGTAATAGGAGGGCAAAATCTGTGCAATGGGATTGATGACTCACTAAGTGTCTGTTATTTTTACAATCTCTGGTAATGCTGCATATGTTTTCACAAGCTGCTGCTGGCCTATGAAGCAGACAGCACAGGCCACAGGTTGTTAATTTAATTGTCTTACCAACTGGACCTCCTCAGGCCAAATCCTGAGGGCTCTACCAGTCCTACATGAGGAAAGCTCTTACTGAAAGCAATGGGCCAAACTCCAAGAGGTCCTGACACCTGTATCTCCTGCTGATGTCAGTAAAATTGCTTAGAAACTCAGGATTCTGGCTGAAGAAAAAGTGAGGGGAAATGGATTAAGGAAGTTAGGGGTTGCTTCATTCCAACTTTGGTCTAATCCATCTATTCATTCCTAGTCATCAATCACTAGATGGACAATCACTTCAACAACACACTGCAACACTGCATGACATTCTGAGGACAGGAAAAGAGCAATTCAACTGACCCTTATCCACAATGTTGGAGCTAACATCATTGCACCTGTGAATAAAGCCAACAGGATCTTTATTAAAAAGACAAAATGATATTAATACTTCATACTCACTGTACAAACATTAACTAATTAATCCTTACAGTACCCCAATAGGTTACCAAGCATTATTATTCCTGAATAGAAAGGTTAAGTGATTTGCTCCAGATACGCCCCCTACCCCCACTGTTCCTCAGACGTTCTTGTTAACTGCTGGAAATGGCCCACCTTGATCATCACCACAAAAGATTTTCCTCCTTCCCCCGCTCCTTCCTGCTGGTAATAGCTCATCTTAAGTGATCACTCTCCTTACAGTGTGTATGATAAAACCCATTGTTTCATGTTCTCTGTGTGTGTATATAAATCTCCCCACTGTATTTTCCACCGAATGCATCCGATGAAGTGAGCTGTAGCTCACGAAAGCTTATGCTCAAATAAATTTGTTAGTCTCTAAGGTGCCACAAGTACTCCTTTTCTTTTTTGCGAATACAGACTAACATGGCTGCTACTCAAACTCAGAAGTGGTTAGCTTCTAGTTTGGGTGGGTTTTTTTTGTTTCTTTGTTTGTTTTTTGCTCTGTTCACTAGACCTGAGTGGCCCACACCTTGTCTTTCTGTCTCATCCAAAAGATGGCACCTCTCAAAGCACAGTCTGCCCTCACACAAAGCCAGATATTGATTCTGAAACAGCATCTACCAAATCAGCAACACTGCTTCCTACAGTAACTATATTTCCCCTAGAGGTCTCCCATCCAGCCAAGTAGTAACCAAGCATGACTATGCTCAGCTTGACCAAAGTGTATGAGTTTATGCCATAAAAATTGACTTAATAGTAGAGGGCTCTGCTCACATCACATGTGAGAATCAAATTAAACAAAATATACCACTAGGGAAGTGGGGCAGAAAGGTGCCTACTGAGTTAGGCAGCATGAAATGCACCAGGTATAAAGATATGTACAATTACCAGGTTTGCAGAGCATATTCCTTACTAGCCACATGCCAAAGGTGTTTAAACAAACAATGGACATCGACACTTCAAACCCCATTAGAAAATGCATTTGTACTTACACAGCTGGCAAGAGAAACAACATCAAAATAATGGAATTAAAACCCGCTAACAGCTTTGAAAAGAGTCTTGAAATCAATATTGAGAGGGACACACACACACATTACACTAGGTGGGATATCCAAGCAGGTTCCTTTTGCATGCTTAAGTGGACTCATGTGGCAGTCCGGGTAGATATTAACAAACCATGTCTTGAAACAGAAAACAAGTAAAATTGCCATTGAAGAATTGGTTTCTGTTAGCAATTTTTTTTTTATTTTTTTTTTTTAAACAGAGTTATAAAGGCACCTGAATTCACCCTCATCGGATGATGAGCACAAGGCAACCTTCAGGAACAGTCAAGTCTCTCTGTTAAAATCTAATCTAATCTTTCAGAATTTTTAGTGCACTTTTCAATGTGGTATTTGGCACCAAATTCAGTGATTATATGTAGCATACTAGTTGGAAATTAACCAGGGTAAATAGCCCTATGTTTGGCAGAAGTGCTGTGATTCTTTGATGACGTGGAGCAAGCAAGAGTTTAAGACCATCATCAATACTCCTCCCTGCATCAGGCTATGGCACTACAGAACCATCTGTGATGAAAGCTGTGATATTGGCAGACCAGGTGCCAGATCACGTCAAGACTGCTAGGCCCCAACTGAACACTGACGAATGCATAGCTGGAAACCAGTCTGGCTCACCCATGTATTAGTATTATTAAAACAGGTATTAGATTTATAAAAATGTGTTTAGTGTTTAAACTTTATGAAATGCTTGTAGGATGCTGCATACCTCACTTAACTTCTGTAACCCATGTTATAAGGTTACATTAAGTATTTGTACTGTAAACCTCTGTAACTGTGTAACTCACCAAAAAGAAAAGAAGCATTAATAAATGTAAAGACTTGCTTTCTACAGCAGGCATTAGGTCCTATACACAGGGCGGCCCACTGAAACCAAATGAGCCATTGTGAAACATCAAGGAACAATAACTTTGTTACTTTCTTCCCCCCTTTCCCCTACCACACACAAACAGATGTGCATGGGGACTCATTCCACCAGCCTGAACTCTAGGGAAAGGAAATGAAAATCCCTGACAGGAAGAAAATGCATCTTTATTCTGCGTGGACTCTGAGGGGCAAAGATTTCTAAGCATAAGAAAGGTTAGCCTGGTTACCCCTAAAGGACATGTAGAGCTTACATATTACAGCAGCTTCTATTACCTTTTGAAATTAAGACTAACTCATTTGTGTGTATGAGTTTACCTGCTTTAACCTAGTAACAAATTATCTTATTTCTTTTTCTTAGTTAATAACTCTTTAGTTAATTCATAATAGGATTGGCTCCAGCATTGTCTTTGGTGCAAGATCTAAAGTGCAGTTGACCTAGGGTATGTGACTGGCCCTTTGGGAGTGGGAGTAACCTGAACATTGTTGAGATTTTTGGTATAAGGGATCATCACAAATGCAATCTTACTGGGGTGGCAAGATAGATTGGAGTACCCAAGGGGACTGTCTGACTCCATTTTAAGGCTATTGTAGTGCCTGAGGAGTTCACACTTGATATTTGTTTGGTGAAATCTAAGTCCTGGTATATACTACAACTTTATGCTGGTATAACTACGTTGCTCAGGGGAGTGGAAAATCCCCACCTCTAAGCTATGCAGTTATGCCAACCAAACTCCCAGCGACATAGCCATTCCCTCGTGGAGTGGTGGAGTACCTAAACCGAGGGAGAGCTCGCCCGTCAGTGTAGGCAGTACCTTCACTCAGTGCTACAACAGCGTAGCTGCACTGGGACAGTGCTTTTAAATGTAGACAAGCCCTAAGTATTGAACTCACAACCAATTTGAGGTGTGTGCCCTGCTTCTTGAAAGTCTGTCTTGAGGTTGGTATTGATGCCCTTGAGCCATTCCAGCCAGTTTGACAAAGGTATCGGTGGGAGGGAAAATGGTGCTGGTCATCTGTAGTATGGTGTATGGTCATGGATGCATATGCTGTCATGACCATAGTATAATCGACAGAGTTTGGACTATTTTATAGAAAAGTGGTTCCCAGACACTGGTATACATATCAATAATGGCTACTTCAGCCTATTGTTATTGGTATTCTCGACCCTTGCTCCTCTTCCTTAAAGGTGAACTCTACGTTGGGTACAGATGTCCCACTGCTACCCAGCTGCAGTTCAGTTAGGTAAATTGTAATGCACTACAGAGCTTGGATTGCTCCAACCCCCAATTCCCATAATCAAGGCCGCACCTTCAGTAGGTCTGAGTGGGCACTAGCAGAGTGGAAGCATCAGGCACATCAGGACTATACACAGCCAAGGTTTGGTAAACTGGTACAGTTGTCCTAAAAAGTTGGGAACTGTTGCTGTGAGGTATTGTGACTAAAGGGCTGCAGATGAGGAACTGACACAGAGGAAAAGAGAATTATTCCCATTGATAAATGATCATTATGAATACATAGACATTGCATTCTTGTTTTAGAACAACACATTAATAGCAAGCAGTCCTGGGTTCTATTCCCAGCTCTGTCACCGACTCACTATGTGAACTGGGGCAAATCTCCTTTACTAGGTAGAATCCTCACATCTCCTGTAACATGAAAAGTCAATGCTTACCAGCCCCACAGGGCATCATGCCGCTCAGCCCATTCATGTGTGTTAAATGCTTTGAGATCCTTGGTTAAAACACATCGGAGACTTGCAAATTTAGCGTCTGGTTCTGCAACCTTTATTCCCACTTAGATAAGGATGTGTGTGTGAGTAAGTATCGCAAGACTGGACCTTATATGATTACTTTCTAGCCGAAGATGCCCACCCTCTGCCCACGTTTTCCACATTCACCTCAGTTATTGTAGACACACCCACGCACCCTCTAAATTCTGCCAGTTAGATATATTTAGGAAGCAAAATATTCCAGACACATTATAAGACCCCCATTTGGACACATGTTAAGCATGTGAGGGGGTAGACACTCCAGTGTTGGCCAGTCTCCTTCCTTTCCCCCTGTCCCATACTCACTTTAAAAGACAATAAACTTTATAATGAAGCAATGATAACATCTCCCCATTTAAGCTAACAGGCTTATTGTGCGCTCCACCACAGAGAATGCTGTTTTAATTAGCAAGATAGATTTCAGAATTGATATATTCTGTTGTGCTATAATTCCTGCTTTTACAGTAATTTTCTCCTGCTCTTCACACTATAATGTGCTATAAATCCTACTTAGGCTGCCTCACTGGCCTGTTGCTACTCGGAGTCAATCTTTCAGGCCTTCTGTTGCCATGACAACCTCCTGCCATCCTCCCGTTCTCTGGAATATGATGCAGTCTCCTGGGGAAATTGCTATGAACTTGAGGATCACATTGCTTTCAGCCCCTAATGCTTGAATTCAGCCCCATCTCCTTTCTACCTCCTACTTAATTCTCCCCCCACAAACCCTTTTTGTGCTGTGCGTGCAGGTCTGTGTGTGAAGAAAACAAGTCAACCAGAGAACCATTCTTCTTTTCATCCCTCTTGAAAGGGGATGCCTGGAAAATAATGTAGACTTAGCTGGTTTTAATGCCTAAACAAACCAGGAACAGTTGGAGCAACCCCTCCTCCCACCCTCTCCCTTTTGTTTCCATTTTTTTCCCTCTTTCTCTCTCTCTTCCTAATCTCCTATGCTCACATATTCACAGTCCCAAAATGCTCATTTCATCATTCCAGTTTATTAATACATGTCCTTATTTTTAATCCCCCTGCCTCCTCCTGTCACCTTTCTCGGTCTTCTCTAGTCTCACTCCTTTTTCTCTTCTCCCTCTTCTTCTGCCTCTCATTCCCCCCTCCCCCCACTTAACACTTCTCCTTTCCTGCCCCACACCAAGTCCTCTCCTTCAGTACATCCACGGGGGTCCATCTGCGATCCAAGATTCATTTGTCAGCTCGTCCTGTTCCCCAGGTCACAGACCACATTGCACTGAGCCTTAATTAAGCTTCAGCTGTTGTTGGATAAGGGACATTTTTCATTTTCTTGAGTTTCTTTACTTTATTTATATTTATTTTTGGCTCAGTTTCATTTTGAGACCTGTTAAAGATTTATAATACTGGAGAAAGTATAAAATATTTCTCCTCAACTGGAAGGGAAACAAACAAAAGTAGGTTAGTCTCTAAGGTGCCACAAGTACTCCTTTTCTTTAAACAAAAGTAGGGTTGATTCACTTTGCATCAAGTACACATCTCCCTTTACACAGGGAAACAATTATTACAGGCACAAGGCCCAGTACATAAAATATTAACTCCTCTGATATCATTGCACTAAAACGGCATCTGTGAGCTCCCAAGTATTCGCAGGCGTTGGGGGGGCAGCATTTCTCCAACTCACTTGCTCCATGGAATGTTGATTCCCCATCCCTGTTGTTGCTTTTACAGATGCCAGTCCCAGTGATGGCAGAGGGAACCTGCATAACTTTTCCCAATGGGAGACACTAGAAGATACAGTAGGAAATGCTCTATCCAGGGACCTTTCCTAAATCCATGGGACTGTCCCTATTTTCACGTGTCTGTCAGGCACTTGCAAGCATTACTCACACCAGGACAAATTCACAGCTGGCATCACTGCACAACATGATTACATGGAAGGTATGCTGCTG
The DNA here is from genome assembly GCF_009764565.3 of Dermochelys coriacea. Taxonomy (NCBI): domain Eukaryota; kingdom Metazoa; phylum Chordata; order Testudines; family Dermochelyidae; genus Dermochelys; species Dermochelys coriacea. The sequence goes on along the minus strand of NC_050073.1, from coordinate 89,459,438 downwards.
TAAAGCAGTGTCTGGATGGAAGGATGAGAGTATTCCTGCCCCTCCCCCTCTCCAAACACACAAACACATCCCTAACACAAACTGAAAGAGGCGGCTACTCTAGCCAAGCTGGACTCTCTACACCTCTGGGTTCATCTAGTCTAACGTCCAACTCCTCCACCATGCATGATCAGATCACTGGTCCATCTAGCCAACTATCCCATGCCCTTGCTGTACTGGTGAAGCTAAACTGGACTCCTGCTACCAACAGTGGCCATCAACTGAAGCTTTAGAGGAAAAGTAAAAAAAAATCCTTAGAATTAACCTAGACAACTGTGCAATATTAGAAGAAATTCCAGTTGAAAGTTTCATCTGGTTCTAGTTGGCCAACTAGCTGTTGGATCTATTTCTCTTCTGGTTCCTGGATTTATCAGTCCACTAGCAAAGTCAACAGAGACCAGAAGAGACCAAGAAAGATCACCAGAAGAATTCTCATGGAGTCTACTGGAAATTTCTCAAGGGATGCTGAATGTGGGAGAGGATTAGTCAGACCTTTCCTGCTGTTACTGGCTCGATTTTAACCAGCTCCATTATTAAGGCAAAACATTATTTCCTGATCTTTTTGTTATAAACCCAATCACTTCTGTGCTTCTGAGTCACCTGCAGTCCTCTAGAGTTAAATAGGCTGTCTGGCAGCTTTGAAATTATATTATATGCAAACTGACTAGCTGGGTTCAGGGCTAATAAAATGTGAACTGATCTCAGAAATAGAGCAGAACAAACATCAGAAGGTTCAAAGGCTTGATTCAGATAAGCATCCAGAAGTTGGGATGCTTCTCCGAACTCTCTCAATATCCTGAGTCTGCAACACTGGGCTAGAAATGTCTTGAGATTCCCTCCTTCGGGTTAGGTGAAATGTGCCTGGGGAACTGTATCTCGTATATTGGGACTCCTTCTTCTGACTGAAACAGTGGCCACTTCTGTAGAGTTAGCATACCCCAACAGATAGATATCACAGTTACGTAGTGCTGCTGTGCGCTGTTAAAAAGCTGCCAGGTACCACCCAACAGGTGGTTCCCCCCCAGTAGTATGTGAAGATGAAGTATAGATTATAAAGTGTTTGGGGAACTTCTGGGATGAAAGGTATAATAGAAATGGCAAAATATTGCAATGAACTGCCTAGTGTGTAGGTGCACCATGCTCCCATACAGGAAAAAATCAGAACTGTTCAGTTGTTTGTCACACTTTCCATACAGTGAACAGCTCATGGGGTTTCTCTTTTAGATCAAATGGCAGACACCTGTACATTTGAAGTAAATAGAGTTTATTCTTACTCAGCTGTGCAGTTCTAAGGGGGCATATGCAACACAGTGGCAAATTCAAAGTCCTACGTTACTGGGGTTTTATTACTGCAGTTATCCACACCTCAGTGTTTTCTGTGCTGACATGTCAGGAAACTTTTAGCTTTACAGTGCTCCTGGTCCGTGAAGTCCAACCGTATTCTACTGATCACATGGGAGAAAGAAACCCTGATTACTTGAATGCTCCACATAGTTGATTCTGTAATGCCCGAAGCATCATTCTGCGCCTGGGGGAAATAGGATAAAGGGATAGATGACACACCATTGGAAATCAGGGGTTTATTCTTGAGCTTCTGCTGACCAGTGTACTCATTGCACTTCAGCTACAGCTGGACTCTGGACTTCTTGTTCATGTCTCTTTCTCTGCAGAGATCAGTTGCCTAGTGTCTCCTGCTTTATATTAAGAGATCAGAAAACACATTCAAATCTCTTCTCCTGGCAGCTGAAAGTTCTGACTCACAAGAAAGAAACTGATAAATAGATCCTTGAACAACAGAAAGAAACAAATTATAAAGGTCCTACCTGTCTGGGAAACCGCCCTTCTCTAGGAAAGATCTGGATGAGCCACAGAGAGCAACCAGAAATGCTGCTTCATGTTGTACAAACATCACCTCCTTTAGCCATAGTCTGTCCCAACTTTTCATGGATAATCTACAGTTCCAACCACAACAGCACAAACTTGGCATCTAGAAGTTGCCCCATCCGTTTACTGGGATATACAGTAATGGCCTGATTTTAGGAAGTGCTGAGCACTCACAGATCTCAATGAAGTGAATGATAGGAGCAGAATAGAGCTAGTGAAACTCCAAGTTCAGGCTTTAGAAACAAAGAACCTGATTCTCAGTTACGTGAAAACACCTTTTTACCACACTGCAAATATGGTTCAGGTGCCATCCGTGATTTATGTAAAGCTGCCCTGCCCTCATAATTGTGGATGTGTCAGGAGCATGATCAGAGTGACCTGCACTACCAATATTCTTTTCTTCTTGTAAAGAGCCAGGGCATGCAGAATGTAAATTATGGGAACCCTCAGGCTACTTTAAGTTTCACAAGGGACCAGGCAGTCCCCTGCACAGCTCTAGAACATGGGGAATGCAAAAGTAGCTTAAAGCTGCCTTTCCCTGCCTTCTCCCCAACCACTAATCCAAGCAAAGGAATGGAGTAACTAAGAATCAGACCCAAATTTCTTTGAAACCAGAACTTGATACAATGGCCTTTGTGATATGGGGTAAACATCAGCCTGTCCTGATGTTACCCCAGTTTGGATTACACTCCAGGAACATGGCAGGCAAGAGGGCCAGATGCACAGGGAAGCCTCCAGTCTCTCCTCCTCCTGACCAACCGTCTCTTGTCAATCATATCCTGAGAGACAGCTCCCCAAGAACACACTCTTCTGAGCTACCAGTGTTGCAGGGTGATGTTGCAATGACTGCCCCAGACTTAGATTGAAGTTTAGTATAGATATTATCCCGGGTTAAATTTGGCATGCAAGGTCTTAAGTGTGTTATATCGTGCCTGGGTATCATACACCATTTTAAACAGAAAATAAGAAAACTGTCAGTTATCTGTGTGAATTGAACTGTGGGATTCAATCCATTTCCTAGAGGACAAGTGTCCACCACACACAAACCACCATCACAACTGGCATCTTTGAGGAATATCTCAGCAAAATGCTACAAACACACCCAGAGATTGATCGACTGGGGAGGAGGTGGGTGAAGGAAAGCTTGAACAGCCAACGCCCCGTGTTCTGTGCATAGCCAGAAGATTCCAATCTCCTTGGCTGTTAACATGTCACCTTACACAAACACTATCACACAAAATATTAAAAAGAAATTAATTCAATACAAAGGTCTCACCAGAATCAACCATTTTCAAAGTACTACAAGCCCAAAACAATACAGAATATGGTCATTTCTAATGTCAGTTTACAGTCTTGTGTTTGAAACAAATTTCTTTATATCTGAAATATTTTAAAAACAACATGTCCCTCAATGAAATTAAATGGCAGCAAATTCCAACTGTGTAGAAGGAAATATTGTTCTACATATAATATGTCATTAATCTGTGGAACTATGTGCTTTTAGTATACTACTGGAACAAGACTCCAAGTGCAGTAGACATTTCTATGGACAGGAACAACATCTGCAGTGGCACTAAGCTAGGATAAAATCACAAGGGGGCATCTATCCTGTTTCAGGATCATCAAATGCGGAGTCAGGAAAAAATAACCCATGATGATATGGTGCAAAACAGGAGATTACCTCTTCCTTTTGAGCATCCCCCATGGGCCAGGGCTGCAGACCCGGTACCAGATTAGATGGATCATATTGTAGATCTATTTCAATATATAATGTAGAAAGGACTCACGTTTTGCAGCATTGTGTATGAAGCAGATGCTGGACACTCGAATCCTATTCCATGGCAATTCCGTGATGAACTTTTGGACCCTAGTGCTAGGAATTGGGGGATAGGCAATTATATCCATGCATAATTCATGTCAGTGCTGATGGAACCCGTATTCTGGTGATCAGATAAATCCCTCAGACTGTATATTGGAACCCAGAATGGAATCCTTTTAGAGGGTAGCATGCCAGTTACCCAAGGTCAGAATCATGCTATTAGTACCCAAAATGTGAGACTCCCTGACAGATTTGGATTTTTTTAAAAATCTGTGATAAAACGTTCCAAAATAGTTGCCCTGGCTCATCACAGTTACTCATTATCTGGTAAATAACACTTGATTTAAAATGTCCCAGCACACATATTGACTCAATAAACCATAACTCTCCTGATGAGCTATTCATGTCTCCAAGATAAATACCACCCTATTTTAAAACTGCATTAGATCACATCTAATTCAATGAAACTACTGTTGGTTCTCTCATGTGATATAACATCAGTCGATGGAATGTCAGCAATTGCTTTGCTTCTACTGTTAAGTATGTCTTACTTTTTTCTACTTTAAATTTGACAGTGCATTTTAATGCTCATCATAATACTTAGCACTTATGGGGCACTTTAGATTTACAAACATTAACTAATTACAAAATAAAAAGGAAGAATGGATAGTGCTGGCTGGAGGCAGGCACAGCAAGGCAGGAGCTGTGCAACTCCCCCTCCCACAATGTGGGAAACATACCTCCAGCTTCAAACGCAGCATTCCTTTTTACTCCAGTACCATTTCTCCCCCATACCATTGTGCTAATCCACATCAATCCTGACCTGCTGAACTCTTCTTATTCCAGCCTGGGTCCCCCCCCCCACAGCTCTGCCAATGCATCTCTTTCCTGGCCAACCGCTATTATTCCAGCTGTAGAACACTGCAAAAGCTAATAATGCATCTCAATCATCCTGCATCCTCTCTCTTTTTCTCTCTCTCCATGATGTTATTCTAGTCCTCGGCTCCCCACACAGCTCTGTCAAAGCACCTCACTCCTGCCCTCCTGCACCTCTTGCTGTTCCAATCCAGATCACTGCACAACATTCACAAACCTGACCTGCAGTTCCCACTGTTATTCTGCCTTCTGCCTCTCCCATACTCTCTCTCAGCGCTGACCTGCTGCACTCTCTCTAATTCCACTCCTCAGTCCCACATGAGCATGAGGGTGCTGATTGTGCAAAATTGTATGTGGTTTCATTTAGTGGCTCAGCATCCACAAGGGACAGGCTCCAGACACTTGAAATCCCCATCTTCAGCTCTCTGCTGAACTCACAGGCTTCCAGAGTCAGAGCATTCAGAGCCCTAGATGGGTACAGTGGTGGCAGTGATGGACTTATTTGTGTCAGTGCCTTGCACAAGGGAAATAATTCAGTTGTTCATTCTGCGATCATCGTGTGCCAGGCTATGTGACCTGACATGCCTGGTTGGAGGATTAATTTGTTTCCCCCAAGGGATGTGCCTGGGAAAAGCTAGAACATGGTAGTGACACAAGCCAGGACTGATGCAGCTGCTGATTCAGGGCCACATCTGTGCAAGGAGCCTGGGCCAAATAAACAGCCACTGCTAGGCCCTGGGTGGTTGGAACATTTCTGTCAGGATCTTATATTGTGTGATGCCAAAGTGCATTCAGCTACTCAGAGCACCAGACTGGCTGAACATCAGAACCCTAATTCTCCCCTCTGCCTTAGCACAACTCCAATGTAGTGGAAAGTCCTGGCTGCAGGAAGTCAGTTGTGTTTCCCTCAACCTGGCATAAACATCAGCAGTAGAGAACCTACTCCAACTTCTGCCACTGGTATCACATCTATAATGGACCTCATACCAATGGAAGATCAGGCGGTATTGAATTCTGTTCCACAACACACACACACACCCTGAACCCTCCATCCAGCCATGGAATGTCCCTGACAGGCCCCTTTCTTCTCCTTACCCTGGGAGTGGAGGGCCGCTGTTGCACAAGGCTATGGAGCTGTCTCCATCAGCCTTCTGCAGATAGAGAAATTACCTATCCCAGGGGCTATCTCCAGCTGATTACACGATATGTCACTCGTGACTACTATACTATTAATGAAAATCCTGAGGTAAATATGAATACTGACCAAGGACCAAAACTGTAATATGTTAAATTTATCTAGTCTGGGTTACACTGGGTGATAATGAAACTTCTTCAGATACATGCCCAGAATAACAGCTGATAAACTGTAGGATTTCATCAGCGCTGAGGAGAATGGTAGAGACAATCTATCTCACAGATCATCCCTGTATAAACTTTCAGAATCACATTGTAACTAAATCTGATGATATCTCCATAGTACGGAAGAACATGGGGACTTTACATACCACACAGCTAGCAGCATAAAAGAGGAGAGGCTTTTCCTCATTAATAATAATACTTAGCTCTTACATAACACTTTTCATCTTCAGATCTCAAAGCACTTTGCAAAAGGAGCACAAGTATCATCATCCCCATGCTACAAATGGGGTACAGAGGCATGGAAAAGGGAAATACCTGACACAAGGGTACATAGCAGGGCAGAAGGAATACACAGAAGAGGAACAAATGCAGTTTGGAGCATGGAAAGACTGAGGGAGGAGGAAATCTGAACACAGTTTAATTTGTATAATTTGGCTAAACACACTGAAGATGGGCATAACTGTCTACAAGGATTTGAAAGGTGGCAACAGCAAGGAGGTGGAAAAATGTGTTTGGGAGCTCTTATAGTTAGTTAATTTCACCCCACTTTTCCTACTAGAAAATGTATGTAGTCTGAACATGAGAGAATATTTCTTACTAATGAAAGCTGTAAGATTGTGGGAAAGTCTCTTCATGAGATGTGATGAAAGAAGTTCCATCACAGGAGAACTATAACACTGGGAAAGGAGCAGTCCTGCCCTGGCCAATAGGGATGGACTCAATCTGACTTCAAAGTATGTGCAGTCTTGTTCTTTCCTCCAGCAGCAGTGACATAGCATCTCCTGATGTTAAAAATCAGCTTCCTGTCGGCACCACTGGACGCGAGTCTGAATGTCATAAACAAGCTAATACATCTTCAGCAAGGTCTACAACCTCTATGCTGGCAGAGCAGTGAGCAGTGTCATTTTCTTATGCTTCACACGCAGGAAACCCAAGCAGGAAACTAGATGGCATCCAGTAAAAAATAAACTCTCCATCAAAACTACCACTTGCAATCTGCCTCACAAAGCTCAGTGTGGGGAGAAGGATACTTCTGCTTGATAATGCAAGGGGGCTAAGTGCAACACTTTGAGAACCTTTCACCTCTGAGGCCCTGGGTTGAAATCCAGCTGAAAATGAAAACAGATTTGCTGGTTTCATCCTAGTCCTTGGAAGATATTTGTCCTCAGCACAAAATCAGGACATCATTTGGTATGACTGTAAAGGCATCGTGACTGTTTCTACAGAAGGGAGACCCATGATGGGAGCAGCAAGAAGCATGTAGCTGCACAGCTCTGTGTGAAGGAGCCAGCAGTGGAATAGAGGCGGTGCTGCAGATCAGGACTGAGGAGCATTTGCGGAGCTGAGTGGAGGGAGCAAAAGTCTGATGTTGCAGGAAGTGCTGCAAATTCAAGATCAAGGTGTGTCGGCAGAACTGAGAGTGGGGAGCCAAATATGGTGGACACTGCATTCCAGATTCTTCATAGTGATATTATTATGATATGATTATGACATAGTTATGATGTATTTTATGCAAGATAAGTCATGTGAAATGCCATTGGAAAGGCTATTATCAGCTGAATATGATTATCCTATTTATATACATGTATCACTTTTGTATCTGAAGTTATGAATATTGACTATGTATCTGTATTTCATATGTAGTTATGCCTGGGTAATGCCTACTAGATAAGATGTTTTCATTCTATACAGTGGGTGGGGAATGGGCCATTCGGAGAACAATAGGTCTTAGAAGAAGCTTTTATCACACCTGGGGAGCCCTCCTAAGGACGGTACAAACAGCCTCCGAGTAATGGCTGCTATGAATCTACAAAGACATGTGATGTGACCACGTCTCTAGACTCCATCTTGGGATGTCAGTGTTTTTCCAAAGACCATCTGGAGACCAAGCTTTGAAACAAAGGATTCCTGCCATACGCAAAAGCTATTTAAGGTGGGGAGTGACATCATCTGGCATTCTTTGCTGTCCACACAAAGAGACTCCTGGAAACACCTGAGGAACAAAGACTGAATTAGGGGAAGTGCTGGACCCAGGCTAAAGGGATTTTTAGCCTGTGAATGGAACATCTGGGGATTCCAAGCTGTAAGCAAGTGCACCTTGCCCCTTAAGAATCTGCAGCCTGCTTGTATCATCACTTAGGGTGAGAATCTGCTATTCATATTCCATCTATTTAGTATATTAAGTTTAGTTTGCATTTTTGTTTATTTGATAAGTAATCTGCTTTGATCTGTTTGCTAACACTTAGAATCTATCTTTTATAGCTAACAAACTTAGATTTGCTTTATCTAAACCAGTGTGTGGGAATCATAACTCAGGGCAAAGGCTGTTGCATATTCCTCTCCACATTGAGGAAGGGGATGAATTTTATGAGCTTACTCTGTACAGTTCCCTGTGCAGTGCAAGATGGGTTTACACTCCAGAATGGGTGTGTGCCTGAGGAGCTGTGATAACTTTCCCCTGTAGGGGCTGGTCAGTGAGCCTGCTTGTAACTGCAGCTGGGTGTGTCCCTTCCTATTTGTATACTGGTCAAAATGCAGGCTGGAGGGCACTGTAGCTTGTCACAGCAGTACCGTGTGAATGGGAGCCCAGGGGGCTCAGTGGTATCCCAGTCCAGGTAGCACTGTGGGGGGAACCACTCACATATGGGTCAGCAAGAGGCGCTCCAGGTCAGGACTGAGGTACATTGGCAGAGCTGAGTGTGGGGAGCTCGGTACTGGAATAGCCAGGGGTGCATCAAGGTTGATCAGAAGTGAGGCACATATGGCAGAGCTGAGTTTGGGGAGCTCGGTACTGGAATAGCCAGGAGTGCATCAAGGTTGATCAGGAGTGAGGCGCATATGGCAGAGCTGAGGGGGCGGGGAAAGTGAGTTTGCACCCTGCCTGTCCCGACAGTAACTATGAATGTCGTTTGTGTATCACTTCTATGGGCACTACATTCCTCCAGTTTGGAAAAAGAAAAATGGTTAAAGCCAAAGACGACATTCTTGGCATTTTTAAATATGATATTGCTGAACAATTAAGTTTTAATCCAGTGGTTAGGGCTCTGAAACATTGTCAGGGTCACTGAAGAGCTTCAGAAGAGGCCTTTTAGATTCAGCAAGAGCCATTCAGAGTGCAGTGTGCAGGCTGGTATGTGAAGTTCACCTAGGCTGTTATGGTGGCAGTAGCTGCCACACTAACATGGACAAATACCCTGGAATCCTGACCTCCCAGGAGGATCCATGCTGTAAAACCTGCTTGTTATGAGTGAGTCACTCTGGAATAGACAGCCTGAATGCAAATGAGAACCTTAATTGCATTTCTTCCCCCTCGGCCCTCACAGTTGATCTCCCCAGTAGCACATAACTGCTGTCTGGCTTTAGCTCCGGTAGTACAACTAACTCTTCCCTCTCTGTTATGCCAAAAGACGGGCTAATCCTGGCTGGTCATGAAATTTTGGGCTTATGCAGTTTAGTATCCCAATCACACGTGCACTGTCATCTTTCATGAAAGCTATGATCTGTCCTCCTCTGCAACTTCCTCTCCTTCCACTGGATGGGTCAAACTGTCTCTTTCAGATCTCAGTCACAGCAGTATCTGAACAGCAACCAACAGGAGGGAAGCAGACAGAAGCAAAGTCAATCTCTGCCATACATCCCTGGAGGGCTGGGATGGAGTTTGCTGAGGGTATTTTTCCTGCAGGATTTCCACTCTTGCCCCCTCCCTTGCAACACCAGCTGTGGAGCTGGAATCTAAATTCAGGGGTGGCATAAGCTGATGCACACGAGGCTCCCCCAGAACCAAATATACACCCTGCTGTTGGGTGTTCTTCTTGCTGCCTTCCTCTCTTTTGGGCTCTCAGCATGTGAGTTCTCAGTCTTTCTAGGATTTATACCAAATTAGGCTTGTGCCCATCCAAACACAGCAGGCCAAATTCAAAGGTAACGTGCAAGAGTATGGGTTGGCGGGGAATGGGGGGGGGGATGGGACACAACAGTTAGATATGAGTCCGAGTCTGAGACTGTCGGTACATATGAGGGAGTTTAGAGAAGGCTCTAAACAGGTGCAACAGCGAGCCTGGGGGCTGGAAGGTATAATTTACATCAATTTAGACTCTCTAAACTTAGCGTGACAAAACTAACCTCTTAGTTTGGCACCAACTCTACTATACTTGAGAGGGAAGAAGGGCTTGTTTTGGTGGAGGAGGGAGGCTTATCTGAGACTATCACATTTGCTCACATTGGACTTCTCAGGGAACATGGCCAGATGTTTACCTGGAGCCTGCAATGCAGGCAACACAGCAAACACTCCCTGCCTCTGCCATTCACTACAGCCAAATATTTCTGCTGAGGAGCAGTCAAAGGTTCACACTGGGATTTTAACCCACATGCAGCAAAATCTTTGAACCAGAAAATGCTAGACTCAGTTTTACAGAGGGACAGGTTTTAATCTAGCACTTGGCAGGAGGCCCCGCATGGAGTTCATCCCAATTGACTCTGGATCTGGCCAGCTCTCTTAGTTTCTTTCCCACTCACATCTGCACCCTTCCTTGCCCTGGATGTGCAGATGTAGCAAACTGCCTTGTGCCCAAAGTGCTGGAGATGAAGAATCTTGCTGCATGCCTCTGACTGGCTGAGCTTCTTTAGATCCTTTCGCAACAGCAGAAGAGGAAAGGGGTCCCAATATGCTGAGGTGGATGAAGTTGGCACAGAAGATGTAGGAATGGATGGATGACTGCATGATGGAGGCAGCACTTCAGAGCCAAATGGTTTCAAAAAAGGCAAGAAAATTTCCAGATGAACGGAAAGAATGGTTAGTGTCCAGGTAGGGTCCTAAGTGCCTTATTCTTTTGTAAAATGTCCTGCCATATATACAGCTCCACTGCCATGCACACATCTCTCCTGCCCATCTTCCCACAGCCATCTCTCCTCCATCCTCAAATAACTCCACGGGCTCCCCACAGTCAACATGAGGAGCCACTTCCAAATTGTTCTCATTTTTAAAACCGGCATAAACCTGAGCAGCCTCGTGGACTTTGTCTCTTTCTCCTCCTCTCTCTCCATGCCTAGCACATCCTCTCTCTCCCATCATTTACTTTCCCACTCTACTTCTTGCTGCAGAAGGTCCTCCTTACCTGAGGGCTTGTTTAGGATGTCAAGGAAGATCAATAATCTGCATAAGTTATTGAATAAAGTACTATAAATCATCTGGATCTTGAGAGACTGAATTTTCCTCCCCTTTGAAAGTCAGGGGTAGAGGAGTTTCAATATTTTTTTCCAGACAAAAGGAGGTTATTTTGGTTCTGCAAATACTGAGTTTTACCAATTTGTACAGCATATGCACGTGTTCAGCAGATAGTTTGTAATGAACATGTTTTAGCCCATGATTTGTTTGTAGACTGGTTATTCTGAGCAGTCACGATGTACTATTGATATGATTGGACAGTCATATGGTATTGTTTCTGTTCAGTGACTGGAGATACACAGGGCTCCTTTCTTCTGCCCACAAATTATCCATGAACATTCTCAACTGTTCTCCAAGTCCACTCTATTAACCAGTCTATGATATTTAGATGCTTGTAAATGAATAAATGGAGTCATGAATACCAGATAAGAGAATCTGATGGGTTTCTTTGCATACACATTCTTTTGTTGTATTTAGTTGCTTGGCTGTAGCTAGGGGCACGTTGCTTCTTGAAAGGTGTCTCAAGATCTCCAGTGCAGAAGGTTCTTGGAACTCAGCATAATGGTACAAATATATCAGCAACTCTAAGGGATTCCAACATGATAGATTAACAGAAGCATGTTACCATCACTTCCTGACCTAACTGCAAAACTCAGCTGGGCGATATCGGACATCTAAATAAATAATCCAAAATTCATCCATAATTTCCTACCACGAAAATGCCAGATGTTCCAACCCTGGAGAGCTCCGAGGTTTATATAGTCTTCTGCTCATTGCATACACTGCAGATGACAGTGTTTTAAATACGAGTTTCAGAGTAGCAGCCACGTTAGTCTGTATTCGCAAAAAGAAAAGGAGTACTTGTGGCACCTTAGAGACTAACACATTTATTTGAGCATAAGCTTTCATGAGCTACAGCTCACTTCATCAGATGCATTCTTTTTGTCTTAAATTTGTTGCTAAAGGTTTGTATCTGAGCTGAGGAAAGCTTTGCAACAGCTCTCTAGTTTCTGTGCTACCAGTGGAGATAAAGCTCCTGTGTTCTTGGTGAGAGTAAGAAATATCACAACACACAGCTTCTCCTGAGAAGCCAGAATCCTTCGAAGCAATTCAGCTCTTGAAGAAGTGTCGTTGAATTAAAGTTAGAGCTCCTGACTATCAACTTCCTTTGTTTCTATTTTTTTCCTTAGTGCTCTGTCACTCGGAGAAGCGGAAACACAGCCAGCCCTGAGTGATCAGAATGTGAGGTTCTTGGGAGAACGCACAAGGGTCAAGTGAAGGGCTCAGAGAACTAGCTTGAATCATGCATTGTGCACATAATGGAGACAATATGGCATAAAAACCAAGAGAGATTACATAGAAAGATAATTAACTAGACAAAAAGATGAGAAATAAGAAAGGATGGAAAATTTATGTATTAAACAAGTTAAGGTTCTTATTGTTTTGTTTCCTGATGTCCTGCTCCATTTCCGCCCTCTGAGACTTCAGAAGTGAAGCATTATTTTTGATTTAAAGGGAGACACAAGACAGAATTCATTTCTGGCATAAGCAGGTACAACTATTGTGATCTTTAATGGAGTTGCACCTGCACATGCCAGTGTTAAATTTGGTCCATAAATCTTACTCATAAACCAAATAAAATATTTTGTTTGTTTCTAGGATGCTCATTTTATTTCTACAAAGAAACAGATTGATTTTCTTGCTGCATCACAGGTGAAAGTGATGAAGCAAGACACAGAATTTTACCAGCTGGAGTTTTATATCTGGGCAAGGTGGTAGGAGCAGTAGTTTGTTGCAGGGGTTTTATTTAGCTGGCAAGCAGGACCTCCCTCTTGGACTAGTCTGTTCCTAATTCTCTTACACAGCTCATCTCTCCTGGGCAGAAATTCGAAGTATATCTCAGTGGTTCTGAAAAGCAGGCAGAGCTGCAAAGCACTAATTACATCCTCAGTGGTGCGTAACAAGCATATCGCGCCATTGCAGCTACTGTATAGGACAGGCACACGTAACATCCCAGTAATTATGTTACTGATCTGTGTGATTATACAATCCAGTTCCCCAGGGTATTGTTGCTTATTCTTCTTGCTGTTATATATTCAACCCATCCCACCCTAGTCAGTCCCACTTTCAGCCTGAGAATCACTTCCCCCTTGATTCAAGAGATAAATACCAGCCCTCATTTTTTCAATGTTGAGCCCCCAACCTGGAGCAGTACTTAAGACCTAAGTAATACTGCTCCCTGGACTATCAGAAGGCCATTTCCATGGCTCAAAATGGGCTAGATAGTAGTATGCCCAGGGTTGTGACTATTGCTGTTGCATGGAATGGCCAATAGAGATGCTTATGTAGGCTGGCTAGCAGCTCCATGGATTGGCAAGGGAGTTTACTCGTTAATTAGAAGACCGGATTAGAAATTCCCTGGACTGGAGATCAACAAGGTAGCTGCTCCACTGAATCGTCCGTCAAGAAGGGGTGGTCTTGAGAAGAGCAATAATGAGCATTCACTACCATGGCATTCAAGTGCAACGAAGTAAACAGCAGCTTCAGAGGTAGGGAAGCAGGAGGAATAACGTCATGAAAGCACAGAGTTAGCTTTTTGTTTTGTTTTTGTTTTGACAGAAGAACGCCACCACCAAAAAAATATAAAACAAAATATTGAGAATATGTTTTGCTGTTCACATGTATCCTGATGGGAACAATATAAAAAATAATTTAGGACCAACCGTGTAATTATGTGCATTTATTCCTACTTTCCATTACTGGAAATAACAAGATGAATAGTAAAAAGTGAATTTTAAAAGTCCTGTAATTATAGCCACTGAACCGTACGTTATTGAAAGAATTGTGCAAAGTCCAGATGCAAAAGAATCAACTAGGTATGTAAATAGAAATGAAACAGTAAAATAATCAAGTGATGAAGAAGTAATGCACCGCGCTAAATAGCTTCTCAGCTTCTTTTACTGCCGTGTTTTCATTTCTTTAACAAATACTTTGTTTATTTTTATCATTTTGCCACACTTCCCACAATTATACATTGTTCAAGTGTTATAACCAACCCAGCAAAAATATCCTGGTGGCTGCTGATTGCCTTTCACAACTTTCTATTTTACTCATACACATAATTGGACTTGCTAGAGCATTTAACATCCTCGTTCTTTGTAATCTACATACTAGAATACTTTGGAACGCTGAGGATTCGACCGCTTGCAGGAATGATGGAAGCAAGTCCAGGGAATTACTGTGCTTGACTTGTCAAATGTGGGTGTCTAACATTAAGTCTCCTAAATCAATATTCAGCCACTTAAAAAAGAAGCAGCCTGATTTTCAGAAGTGCTGAGAAATGCCAGAAGTCAATGGAAGCTGAGGATGCTCAGCACCTCTAAATATCATGCCCACTTAAGTGCCTGACTGTGGATCTGGGATCCTAACCTTAGGCACCCAAGGTGGAAAGCTTCAGCTGTAGCTGTTAATATTTGTTTTTCTGTCTTGTGTAAAGATTTCTCTTTAGCACTCAGCAAAGTCATCTATTGTAACAAGACTAGTCAATAAAAGAGTCTGATTTTGTTGATGATCCTTTGTGTTTTTTAAAAGCAAATTTTGTGCCAGTGAGAGGTGTCAGGCTGACAGCCCAGAAATCAAAGACAGTTTTATCCACAGAATAGGTAGAGGCTGGGCAGCTGCAGGGCAAAATTCTGCCCCATCCCATCTTGGCCAATATGCCTTAACATTGACCTGGAGAAGACACCATTAATGGTGAGAGTCCAAACCCTATGGCACATCCTCTGCCCAGACTGCAAAGGGAGCTAATCATATAAGGAAGCTACTACACTAGCAGTCCCACACACTGCAGTTCACAATGTTACTACAATGTTTTGGGTCATTACCTTCAAATACTGCAAGGTTTTGTTGCTGCTGATTAGGAGCAATTAGTACGAGTGGCTTCTTTAAGATGCGGACATCTGCCCATCTGGAAATGGACTGAGGCCAACTCATTTAATCACTTCACCAAACAGCTAAATTGTAAGGCCAGGCCAGCCAGCCACCCTTGCCCATCTCCAGAGTTCCTGAAAAATAAACAGCCTGATTCTCCACTGCCTTGCACCTTGTGTCATCACTGGCATCCCTGCCAAGTGGGGGTGAAACACCACCAAATGCAAATGGAAACATTTTGCACTCACTCAGCACAGGTGTTAATAATGATACAAGGTGTTGCGGGAGAATGTGGGAGGGGGGAACCAGGCCCAAAGACACCATCTCAGTCCCCGTAATGCTCTCTAAATGCTGGTCTTTCCAAGCAAATGGTCTCCTTGGGCTTCCCCATTTAATCCTGTGCTGTTATTTCTTTCTGTTTCTATGGCCCAGAGAGAGGTAAATTAACTATTCTGCTATCCGCAGCCCTCTTCCTTTCTTCCCTTCACTAAAGGGAAGGCAGAGGTAGGCACATTTGGAGAATAGTGCAAGAAAGCTCTGCTACGGCCATGGAGTTCAGCTCCACTTCAAACCAGGGCTTTTTAAACACCTGACTGGATGAGAGGATGTAAGAAGGTCTGCATGACAAAAGAAGTGCAATAAATGGGTTGCTTTATAAATGGTTGAAGTGCTGTATTTCCAGATCACCAGGAGGCTTTACTTAATATCTCCTCTTCCCTTGACTATCACCAGCCCCTTTTCTATGGCTTCTCTGAACCCCAGTTTGTGCAGACTGCTTGCCTCCATGAATGTACTAAGGAGTGTGAGCATACCACCCTGTCCTCCAACAGCTCCAGTGGCTCCCCATTCTTTTCAGGATCCAATTCACAATTGTCCTCTTTTTCAACATTTTCCATGGACTTGCTTTATGCCAGGTCTTACCCTCTCTATTCCTCAGTCCTGCTGACCTAGTACCAGCCTCCTCTCTGTTCATCCCCATAGTTAGGCAAGAGAGCCTTCTCCTCTGCAGCTTGCAACAACAGGAACAGTCTCCCTATCTGGGGTTCCTTTCATTTTAAAAGGCCATTTGATAACATTCCTTTTCTCTTAGAGATCAAGACAAGGGAAGGATTTATTTCATTCTAACTACACTATTTACAGGGGAGGAACAGTTTATATGAAATACACTGTACAAAGGATGTGTGTGGAATGCTCCTTCATTTGTGCTCTCCACGATGAAGTGCTGGTTCACCGCTCATTTTTCTGAGGCCCAGCGGGGTGGGCCGGCAGCCGCACATTCCTGCACAGCAGCACCGTTCACGACACCACACACAGCCCAAAACAGGCCGCTCCAGCCAAACTAGCAGGAAACAGCACTCACCAGTTGGGTTCACTGAGGTCTAGTAAAGCTTATTAAGGGAAGGAATTTATTATTTTTAAAACCAAGCAACGTGGGTGTCTTCCAACAAATAAACAGCCTCTTTGGTCTGTCTCACAGCTTTCGCCATTGTCAGTTTAATTTTGTTTTTAAACAACATACAGACCTCAGAGACCTAAGTTAGACATTTGCTAACTAAAGGCTGCTCAGGACGTTTTCATCCAAACAGCATTTTAACTCTTGAACTCTTTTCTACCGAGCTCTATTACTAAATGCAAGTTTTTTGTTTGTTTGTTTTTTAACGAACCCCTGGAAAATAGCCCCGTCCATCCCCTCACCCAGGACAGACACATACCAACTTCTAGAAGAAAGAAAAGGAGTACTTTTGGCACTGTCGAGACTCACAAATGTATTTGAGCATAAGCTTTCGTGAGCTACAGCTCACTTCATCGGATGCACACAGTAGAAAATACAGTGGGGAGATTTTATATACACAGAACATTAACATCCTTCTCTCTCTTCCCATTCAAAGGCTGTGAAGACCCATTAATACTGAGGGAAGAGTAACCCTAACCCATCTACTCATCTTAAAAAGAACAGTCACCCCTAACCTACCCAATCCGTCCCCAGAAAGCTGGAAGTACCAAGTGTTGTGTTTTGCTCAAACAAACAGTGAAAAGCATGAAATTCTCAACCTAGGTGATTAATATTTAAGATTGGGGGGGAGAGCGGCGGAAATAATAAAGACTAAATATAAAGATTCCATCTGAGATAGAGAGAGTTAGAGTGTAACTCGCTCTGTAACCATCTGCATCGGAGATGAAACAAATGGCAGCTGCCTCAAAATAGCCTCTACACACAGGCAGGGAGACATTTAAAGGTGCAGTTGCCCTGGTTTTCTGGCTCTCTCTCTTTTCAGCTACATAGCTTCATATGCCCATTAGGTTCCTTATACTGTGGGATGCTAAGCACCCTCAGCTTCCATTGACTGCAATGGGAGTCAAGGAGGCTCAGCACTTCACCAGAGGAATGCCAGCCTACCAGCTGCCACTGAACACGCTCTGGACACCCCAGAGTGCCCACTGCTCTCACTGTCTCCAGAACACACACACACACACACTTTGTTGTGTGAGGCAGGGAGGACTGTGTTTGGAAACTGTACAATTTTCAATCCAAAAAAGATCAAAACCAGTCCCAATATTTGCTTTCCCACGGAGGGAACTAATGTTCTTCAGCATGAAAGAACCCCAGAGCCGACCTTGTTATGCAGAGATTGGAATCAATCAGCTGCATGGGGAGATCCTTTCCTAGTATGCCCTCTCCTAATCTTTCTCCTCTATGCTAAGGCACCTGCATGCAATATTTACCACATTGGGAATGAAACAAACACACTGGCCATGATCCCTACTATAGGCTTATTCAGCTGTGATGCTACTGAGCTGTTTTACAAGGCAAGCCTCTTGCTACAACACAGGGAAACAGAGACAATGGCCCTTTTTGACTTGCAAGGAGTCTCATGCAATCAGTCCTGCAATCAGCTATGATGCTAATGGCCCTGGGGTTTATCCAGTAGTAATGGAGTTATGTTATTTTTAAGAAGGGATGGTCTCAAAAGAACTGCAAGTTAGACAAGCAGCGTGGCTGCAGAGAGATACAGAGAGAGAAGAGGCGGAAAGAATAAAGAAGGGGAAGATGTGTGCTAAGGAGTCCCTACTTTGGTTTCTCAAACCATTATTAAGCAGAGAAGAGAGATTCCAAAGGGTGAGAGATCTAAGCAGCTAATGGAAATCTGCTCACTTTTCATTAGTACATCTCAAGCTGCTCTACTGCACAACTTTGGCACCAACCAATTTAACAAAAGCAGATGCAGGTTAGAACACTAGTTGCAAACATATTCAACATACGGATTGTCCCACCTAATAGGAATGCAGCAGCCACATGAACAGCTTCGCCAGGGGAACACAAGCTATGATAATTAACCCTTTCTTTACTGGACTAAACTACGACAAATGGTAAAGCACATATCTGAGAAAAAAAGTGGAGGCGGAGGAAGAGGAGAAAAAAGGGTTAGATAAGAAGGGGAACCAGCATAGCAAGCATTTTACAAATCTCCATTGAAATCACTGCTTTGTTGGCTGGGTGAGAGAAGGTTAAGAAAAAGGCAAAACCCTGTTTCTGAGCTCCTGTTTACTTCAGAGGATAAACAAATTTGGATTATGGGGAAAAAAAAATCTGAGATGTCAGCATACTTCAAAAGCAAAACATTTTACTCAGTACACTTCCCATTAGCGGGATTGCTCCCAGCTCTCTCACGTTCTCGCTAATGTTTTCTTCACTGCCTTAGCTTACAATGGCGTCAATGACAAAATTGAAGGCACTGATAAAAGCATCATGGAATCAGCCTAAACCATACAGTCAAGATACGCTCGTCCCCAATTACACCAAGTAGTATTATTGTGAAATTTTCTGCATGGAAACATAAAAATAAAGATGACAGACAATCTCACTTTCCTCCTTTTTCCCACCCCACATCTTCCCTTTAATCTGTCCTTACTTGGCTGGTCTGTCAGCAGGAAACTAAAAAAAAAACAAACAAAAAAAAACACACCAGAGAAGAACAAGGGTGGCCTGACTCCCCTTGTGGGGACCACACCAAGGAAATGAGCTTTACCTTGGAAAAGCATACAAATTAATTACATTCCCAGTGAGAAAATATGAGGCCAGCTCTTTAGCTAGAGTAAACCTCACTATAGCACCATCAAAGTCAGTGAAATCACATAGATTTACACCAGTTAAGACTCTAGTCCATGTCTTTGGGAGTTGGGCTTTTGCTTTTTTCCTACACATTCTCTTTTGCTTGCAGCCATAAAGCCTTGTCAAAGGGATTCTGTCAACAATTTCCCAAGAAAAGCAGAACTGGAGCTGGTAGGTGCTTGGAGAAGAGACCTCTTAGAAAACTTTGATGATGCAAAAGTCATCTAGTGGAGCACTCTTCCCTCGTCATCGGTATTTAGCCAATGGCCCCAGTATGTTCTATGCTCCAGGAAGTGTTGGTGATGATTCAGTAGGAAGTACTCTTCCCTCAGAAGGTCCATTTACATTTTGTGCTGGGCTCCCAGCTCGAGGAAACATACCTACACTAGTTCTGATAAAGGTAATGTACTAAAAATAGAGGGCAATTGCAACAGCACGAGACGCCCCAAGTACGTACCTCTTCAAGACACAAGGCACATACTCAGGGTGGCCAGTTCCTCAGGCTATTGCAGCTGCATTCTACTTTTAGCATGCAGAGCTAGCACAGGTATGTCTCTGGGAGCTGGGAAACACATCCCCATCACAAAGTGTTGACATATTGTGAGTCAGTAACAAAATATTGCCCTGCTTGGTGCCAGGTGGCACTGTGCTGCCAGAGGGGCCATCTTTTGGATGAGACATGAAACCAAAGTCCTAAATCATTTGAGATCTTACTCTGGAGATTGTGTTCTAAGTCAAACCACTGTGCTGAAGTCTAAGCCAAATATCACTTTACACTCTGGTTCATCATCTCCATAAATCAGCCTAAATCCCAACAACTAACAGCAGGGTGTGCACGATCAAAATGCAGCTTGGAATGCATAGTAACTGAAGAGTCAACCTGACCACCTGTTCACATGGGGTGATGTCCCACCTTGGGCAAAGACCAATGTCCAAATAAAATCAAAGACAAGTAGAAATAAGCCAGGTGGAAACCATATTAAGCAGAGAGGGGCAAAGGGTGGGAGTGAATGGGTATGTCTATATGGCAATTAGACACCCATGGCTAGCCTGTGCCAGCTGACTTGGGCTCGTGGGGCTCGGGCTAAGTGGGTGTTTAATTGTGGTCTAGACATTTTGGCTTGGGCTGCAGCCCGAGCTCTGGGATCTTCACATCTCACAGGATCCTGAAGTCTGAGCTCCAGACTGAGCCCAAACATCTATACTGCAATTAAACAGCTCCTTGGCCTGAGTCGCACAAGCCCAAGGCAGGTGGCATGGGGCAGGCATAGGTGTCTAATTGCCATGTAGACATACCCTCATAGCATACCCAATATAGCTGCATTTGTTTATTACTATCCTGCTTGCCAGAATTTGAGCCTTGAAAAATCATACAAAGCACGACCCTGGAAACTTTATTCAACTGGCTACATTTTCACATGCACAATAACCCAAACAAACAATGAAAGTTGAAAAAAGAAAAATGAAACACCACAAGAAGTTTTTAGGTTCAGAGAATTACTTTGCTTGCTCAGAAGCGATGCATTTCCACTGCATTAGGGAAACACTGATTATAGTTCTAAATGTTTCCAAGAGCAACAAAGGGAAGTAATCTTCACCTCATTGAGATCTTGCATATCTGTCTCAGCAAACCTGCTTCATTTCTAACAGCAACACTGTGGGAAAAGGATACAAAAATCTTTCAGAATGTATCTGCTTGGGGCTTAGAAGGGGGATTATCCCACATGTCCTTTAATCAAAAGAGCTCCAACTCAAGTGAGCCAAAGGCAACACAAACAAAAAGCTCATAGGCTTTAAAATCAGAAGGAACCATCATGATCATCTAGTCTGACCTCCTGCACATTGCAGGCCACTGACTCTCACCGACCCACTTCTGAAACAGAGAACTAATCTCTGTTTGAGTTACTGAAGTCCTCAAATCATGGGTTCTTAAGCAGGGGTTCTTAAACTGGGGTCATGACCCCTCAGGGGGTCGCGAGGTTATTACATGGGGGGGGTCGCAAGCTGTCAGCCTCCACCCCCAAACCTTTCTTCACTTCCAACATTTATAATAATGTTAAATATAAAAAAGTGCTTTTAATTTATAAAGTGGGTCACACTCAGGCTTGCTATGTGAAAGGGGTCACCGGTACAAAAATTTGAGAATCACTACTTTAAAGACTTCAAGTTTTAGAGAATTCACCATTTACACCAGTTTAAACCTGCAAGTGATCCATGCCCCATGCTGCAGAGGAAGGCAAAAAAAAAAAACCCAGGATCTCTGCCAATTGGACCCGGGGGAAAATTCCTTCCTGATCCCCAAATATGGTAATCAGTTAGACCCTGAGCATGTAGGCAAGACCCATGAAGTAGATACCTGGGAAAGAATTCTCTGTAATAACTTGGAGCCTTCCCCATCTAGTGTCCCATCCCATGTCTGTCTTCTGCTTTCTTCCTCGGCTGTTTCCATGTTAAGTCACAAAAGCAGAACCATTTGTTAAGCAGTCAGTAGACATATATTGGGTATTCAAGGTTCTGTGTATAGTTCAATTTTTGCTGAGTGTACTGGAAAAACCATCCAACAATATAAATTCATGTGGTTCTTTTCCATTCTCCTCAGACATAAATGCACCTCCCATGGAAGGGGTCACTGAATGTCATTGGGCTGACACCACTTTATGCAGCTACGGTACAAAGTATGCCCTCTCCAATATGTGTACAGCACAGTGTGTACAAGGTGTATTACAGATCATAGAAAAAACACCCCCTTGGGTCAAATTCTACTCTCACTTACACCAGCGTGAATCAAGATTAACCCCATTGCCTGCAGTAGAGTTATACAAGTGTGAAACCTCTGTAAGTGAGAATGGAATCAGGCCTCCTGCCTCTAAGGGCTAATACTCCAGCAGATGGATGAACATTGAAGGGCTGCACAGGATCGAGCTCTACAGAAGGCTCTGAAGATATTAACTATGGCTGGGGATACTATCACTTGTGAGATCCATATTATCCCCAGAAGCAGTCTGAATTAAGGAAAAGCTGGGCTGGGCAGATGGAGAGCTGGAGCAAGAAAGAAGTGTATGTATTTCTTTTGCATGATAGCAACATAGTTGGCATGTGACAGAAGGAACTGGGGCTATGGCAAAATGGAGCAATGTTGGGGGGAGGTAGGTGAGTGAGTGATGCAATGCCCGGCGGAGATGGAGCTACTTGAGGCCATAGGTAGACATATTAGGTCATTGCAAAGAAATGATGCAACTAAAACATTACCCCTTTTTTCCATCCTTCAGGCCACAAGACATCTGTGTGAAACATTAGGTGTTATATATTTCTAGTGCGGTCATTCAACAGCTCATTGCAAATCACTCTAAATACCTGGAGTATCAGAGTTACAGGGCCTGATTCTCATCTATATGGAGACCCTGTTACACCTGTCTATGGCTGTGTAAATGGGTGCACTTTCAGACCCCTTTACACTGCCAGCTGTGTCCCCTCTATGCTGCCAAAGGGGTGTAAAATGGTCTTAGTATAAATGAGAGTCAGGCTCACAGGTTATAAACCAATTACTGTTCTAGTCACTCTACTGTGGATATTGTTTCATTCCAGTGGACTCTGCTGCCCCATTTTCCAGCGATGGCTGTTGCTGGTGATTGCAGTGAGAACAGTATGCTATCTTTATTCCCACCTTTGACTTGTCACAGGCCTGTTTTACTCACAGCTTCTGGAACACTTTAGGGTCTGGGCCAGCCAAACAATCCTTGTTTAAGCAGAATATAACTATTAATGCTGCCTATGTACACAAGGTGCCTACACACTGGTCATTGGTGCACTGTATGGACAGATATAAATAGGTCTGTACTACACATAGGATATAAATACAACAATTAACTGGAATTGGATGAATAAATTACCATGCTCTGCAATTAAAATTTACCAGTTAGGACATAAAACACACACTTATTTGCATCTACTTTGAGCATGTTTTCTGCAGTAAACTGTTAATAATCATCTCTCTGGGTCTCTAAATTCACACAGAAAACACCCATAAATCACCATTCCATGAATCTCATATGTGGGAAGAAACCCTTAACACTGAGATTAGATTTCTGATCCATGGTTTGTAGAAAGTCCCAAAGTTAGTGAATCTATTTTGTGGCTCATAGTCTTTGCTAAAAACTTAGCAGGTTGAGTAGCCCTCTCTCTCTAGACACAGCAAGGGTACAGGCTAGATGGATCACAGGCCTGGATGCTCTGTGATAAGCTTGGGGTATGAAAGACATTCCTCCTTCCCAGTACAGATTTCTCCCATCCTCACAAAATTCCTCATCCTGCCTAATCCCTAGCAGAGTTTTGCACATTAGCCTCTTCATCTGTAGTGAATAGTGTTTATTCTTGCCTGTCTGGTCCATAACCGGGATGGAGAGAGAGAGAGAAAATAAATGAGTGTGAGTGACAGAAAGATGGAAAATGCCAGAGTGTGACAGAAATACAAAAATAGAAAGAGAAAATGTGTCAAGGAAAGGAAAGGAAAAAGGAAAGGAAAGGTCTACATTTACTAGCAGATGATAAATAAGGAGACACATACAACTCAGAGTCACACATCCTGACTGTTGACAATCTGCTACAGTACAACACCTCAAGCATCCATTATTTTTTTCAATCTGCTAATGAGTAAATGTCAAGATGAGAGATGCTAACGTACTGTATCAACATTTCCCTACAGCCACAGAGCCCATTATCAACACAGATAAACCTGAGCCAGGATAAATTTCTTATCAGAATACGGGCAGAGAACAGTTTAAAATTGTGTTAGATTGAATAGATCTTCATTGCTGTAAGCTCCCTAAAGCAATTGGAATAGTAAAATATTCCATACAGGAGTCAGAATCAAAATACCCTCCTTCCCTCCCATCAGTTTGGAGCGGTGCTGTAACAACTGTGCCTTTGACTCGGTTTTTGGGCACCAGCTTTAAAGGAATGATTACTCTTTGCTGCCTGTATCAGATAGGAATCTGAAATAGAAGTTTAAAAACATTTTTACCCACCCCATCCAGTCCCTTTTGGAGATTCAGGACTAGAGAGCTGCGTAAGTTCTGGCAAAGAAACCCCTCTGAGGCCCGTGAACTGTTGCTGCTGCCGAACACCTTGTTGCTTGCCCTTGAGGTTTAGCCACTCAAGGGAGACAGAGGCAGCTTCTGTTGACACTGAATGATTTGGTTTAGGCCCAGCGTTCAGCCTCTGAAGGGAATATCACTAATTACAGAGTTGTGTTTATTTGGGGTGATTCTAGGGGATTAATAAAAGGAAAAATGAAGCTGATTAGCAAAAGAGATTTCCTTGCTAGCAAGTTCTATGAGGCTTTGAAATGGTCTCTGAAAGGAAAGCGAGGAAGCCCCAGTGCTTTGGCCATTTTAACTGGACTGGATAAGCTTTTATGGAAACAGTACCATACAATGTAATAGGGATGGATGTAACAAACTGAGTTCTATAGAAATTGCTCTAAAAACCTACAGAACGTAATCAGGAATGATCTCAGTTCTATAAAATTGTTAAACCCTCCTATGGAATGTAATAGAGTTAGATCCCTAGGTTAGGATTCTACAAAGTGGGTCTAAATAATCTCGACAAAGATTATCACTCTCTATTCAATGTTATACAGGTCTCTTCCATAAAAGAAGCACCACAGAATATACTGCAGAGAACAACTCTGCATTGGCCATCACATTTATGTGACCAAGTCGGTATTTTCCATTACTAATTCACATGTTGATATTCACTTGACTTTCTACCTCTATATTTAGGGTTCATTCCCCTGAAATACAAACTAACACTGGAGTTTCAATAATGTGTTGCCATCAAAGATACAAAAAGTTAAGTCATATAGGAATAGTGATGACAGACAGTTAGGGTTAGGGTTAGAATCCATATCCCAGCATAAAGGAGGTGGGGAAGAGGGAAATAACTCTTTGCTCCACCCCATGTAAGTTACATAACAGCCTCCTGCACTTAAGGGTTTCAATAAATGGTTAATCAAACATCTTAGATTGTGACAGAGTACAACAGGTCAATAGGTTGCATATAACCATCTACATAATATCTTCTACAGATGTGCTTATGATCATTTACAACACAAAATGTAGAAGCATGCTAGAGACATAAGCGCTGTTTCTTGTTTCTAAACCATTAACAAATGAAACCTTAAAATAAAGCAGAGGTGGGCAAACTACAGCCCGTGAGCCACATCTGGCCCACGGGACCGTCCTGCCCGGCCCCTGAGCTCCTGGACTGGGAGGCTTGCCCCCGGTCCCTCCCCCGCTGTTCCCCCCTCCCATGAAGCCTCAGTTCATTGTGCCACTGGTGCAATGCTCTGGGTGGCGGGGCTGCAAGCTCCTGGGGCAGCACAGCTGCAGAGCCGCAGCCTGACCCAGTGCTCCAGCCGGGCAGCGTGGCTGCCTGTCTTGGTGCAGCCACGCCCCCAGCCACTGGTGCTCCAGGCAGAGTGGTAAGGAGGCAGGAAGTGGGGGAGGAGAGTTGGATAGAGGGCAGGGGAGTTCAGGGGGTGGTCAGGGGCCAGAGGTGTGGATAGGGGTCGGGGCGGTCAGAGGGCAGGGGTTCCAGGGGCGGTCAGGGAGAAGGGGTGGTTGGATGCGGCAGGAGTCCCGGGAGGGGGGGGAGGGCAGTTAGGAAGGAGACGGGGGGGTTGAGCGCAGTTAAGGGCGGGGGCAGATGGGGGGGCCTGGGGACGGTCAGGGGACAGAGAGCAGGGGGCGACCCCTGGTGGGGCAGTCAGGAATGAGAGGAGGGGTTGGATGGGGCGGCAGGGGGGCAGTCAGGGGTGGGGGCTCTGGGCATGGTCAGGGGACAGGGAGAAGGTGTGGCTGGATGGGGCAGGAGTCCTGGGGGGTAGTTAGGAGGGGGAGGTTGGATGGGGTAGTGGGGGGCAGTTAGGGGCGGGGAGTCTGGGGGCGGTCAGGGGACAGAGAGTGGGGGTACGGATGGGGCCGGGGTCCCGGGGGGGCGTCAGGGGGCGAGAAGCAGGGGTGGGGGTCGGATAGAGGGCAGGGGTAGGGTACAACCTCCCTTACCGGTGCTCCACACAATTTCTGAAACCCGATGCGGCCCTCAGGCCAAAAAGTTTGCCAGCCTCTGATATAAAGCATGAACAGCTAAAGTATAAAGGAGGATACACTGAGGCTATGAATAAGTTACCGGATCTAGGGTGCAGTAGGCAGGCAGTTGCACATCTCCCCTCCCCCCCGAATTTAAAACAAAACACTGTTGATTCTAACAAGATTATTCATCGCACTCTGGCCATCTACAAGGGGTAGGACACTTCTTGAGTCTGATGAAATGGTTGTGTACATTGCTCTTTTGCTATTCAGTCCCTTTTATAGTTTGCAAAAAACACAACCCTTCTGGTTTCCCTGAAGGTGACTTACCCATTGGAGAAATGCCAAGATATTTAATTTCTACATACTCTAGTTTAGCAAGAAGATTAGAATAAAAAAAATTGCATGCATTAGAATAGCTGCATAAGGGCAAAATATTCTGTAAACAAATGTAGGCACTTGACGTTTTCAATTATGGAAACTAATACAAATGTTACACAATTTGCTGCACCTGATTCTCCCATTGAGGCTAATGCTATTATAAAAGAGTTATTCCTTAAACGTATGTAGTTATTTAACTTTAGATCACAAATCAAGGCGTTGTGTTACATGTACAGTAGCATTTTATGGGATCTTAGTTTTACTTTTTTATTTTAAAGCCCCAAAATATCTCCCAATTAAATGCTTATTTTTCATTCCTTTCGGGAACTTGAGGAAACACAGCTTCTTTTATTTGTTTTCCCCTTCTTCTTCTATTGTGACCTAAGGCTGAAAAGAGAGTATGTTTTTGAAATAGTAGACCTGTGAGCAGGAGGAAAAAAGTGATCACAGGCTCAGAATGGCTGAGTCCATATACAGAAGGGGAAAGATGAAAAAAATAGGTTTATTCCTGTTGGTCTGTAATAATGAATGTGGCCTCCACAATGCTACAAATGGTACAAATTGAAGACTGCCAAGCCCAAAGGCTCGGCTACTCGGATAATCTTTTTGGGGCTTGCAATCTTTGCATTATCTTCTGTTCCTGCACAAGTGAAGCTGTAACAAACTTCTTACTTTTCATTTTTAATCAAAGGAAAGGCTGAAGGTTAGATTCTGCTGGGGGGGGAGGGGGAATGGAAGGGCACAGTTCAACCCCTGGGAAGCCCTGCTCAGATAGGGCTGGATCCAAAGCACACTGAACTCAAAAGAAATACCCATTAAGTACAATGTGCTTTGGATCAGATTTTTTTTTAAAATTACAAATGTGACTTTCAATGCATGCCGGTATGACAGGATTGCACTCACACATATCTATGTGCATGCAAGTCCCTAGGCACTGGCGTTTGCACATGTACAAGTCAGGCATGCACAAAAGTACACCCGCACACTTTTTGACCTTTGAGCAATATAGGGGAACATACTGGCCAATATATACAAGTCACTCATCTAATGGGATGATTTAGTTGGGGTTGGTCCTGCTTTGAGCAGGGGGTTGGACAACATGAACTCCTGAGGTCTCCTCCAACTCTAATCTTCTATGATTCTATGAGATCAGACACATTCAACTGTATCAGATCAGGCCCCATAATGCTAACAGCTAAAGAAGATTCTCCTTTAGCTCAAGTGGCAATGGGCTATGCTTTTTGAGCATGATCTTAATGCCACTGTAAAGTTCTGAGTGACCGCTGCATGCAGCACAGCACCAAATAGGAAATAGACATAGAACCACAGCTTTATTAGCATATACCTTCTTTGTGCAAGAAGAATAACTGTCCCACAAACCATGATGTAAATGTCAAACCACAGCAAGAACCTGACTTTATTCTGCTCTTGTGGACGTCATCAAGCTCCACCTGTTACAGTTGCTATAGTAACTCAGAGGGAGCTGCTAGGGGCTGCATTTTATCACTAGCTAAGGGAACCCACTTTTGTGGGATGCCTTTGCTACAATGTTGCCAGCACATCGCTAGAAGGAAAAGCAAAGTGGTATTAAGAAAAAGCTAAAAAAGTAAGACAATTCTGTGACATGAAGCACTGATTGCCAACCTGTGGTCTGTGGAGCACAAGCGGTTCACAGCACCCTTCCCAGTGGTCTGCGGAGAGCTAGTTAGTCACGTGGTGCTGGCTCCTTCTCCCTATTTATAGCTGCTAAACTATATTAAAGGCAGATCCCAAGCAGTCATTCTCCTAATATTACTCTTCCTTGTAAGCAATCACTGTAGTGGGTGCAAGGATGTTGTGGGACTGAGGATATGGTATCCATGAGACAATCTGTGGTCCACACTTTGCAAAAGTTTGGGAACCCTTGGCATAAAGACTATACATGATGGTATATGGGATGCCAACTACAGATCATATGGGGTTTCCATTATTTGGCACCAAAATCTTGTTAAGAGCAGCTCAGGAGTTATCAAAAAGCTGAACCCTAGACCTGGTTCAGGCTTGAACCCAAACTCTCAGCCTTAGCTTGTTCCAGAGATGAACAGCATCTCCTGACCCAACTCAAACATCCATAGTAGGAAGCTGTGTCACTGCTCAGTGAAAGTGGCTCACAAAGGACATCCCATACAAGGCAGGTCAATCCCTCAATGGTTTGTTTAAAGATTTTGGTCTCTGTCTTCCACACACCTGACCCCATGACCATGTTCTTCCCATCAGAGAAATGAGTCATTTCTTCATCTGGTAAGCTTGTGTTGCAACCACTCATTCAGTGCAGAAGAATTCAGTGGTGTCAAGCTAGTCACACTTTGTAGGAATCCATGCATCACTGCAGGAGTCTCTCACCTTCACTGTCTCATCCCAGATCACAAGTTTCAATAACAACTCTGCATAGAAAAGCCTGCTATTTGTTTGTACAACATGGTTTCCACTTAATTCTATTCAAGGGATTACAGTGAATATAACCGGTAAATCAGCAAAGTAGCCATTTAATTACATCTTTCTCCACCACTTTCATTCACTCACTCGTTATGTGGATAGCAAGAGGTGCTTAGTGGAATGGAGGTTGACAGGTGATAAGTACTTAACTTTACTTAATGGCAATATTTACAGCGTTTAAGTCCAGTGGCCTAATACACAACTCACAGATATTAACATTGTTTCTCTGCATTCCCTGCATTGCACAAATTCCTGAGTCTAACAAAGCCATTTACAGAGATGGTCAGCTACTTTTCCCAGTTGGGGATTAGCTGTGTTTATGATACTCTTCAAAACATTCAGATGCAAAAACTCCTAATAATGCAAGACGCTTTTGTCAAACCCAAAGAGAAGAAACAATCCACTATAGTCTAAGGCTTTATCTACATGACGCACCTTTTAGCGACAGTGTTACCCGGGGTTCTTTCAACCCAAATCTCTTGGTAACTGTTACTCTGTGCGAGGTGGTGTCAGGAAATAAATCAGGGGAGACGCAGCGGTCCGACCGATAGATGGCTGGCACAAACAGGACAACACAAGAGTGCTTTCACTTAAAGCTAAACTTTACTTAGTCTCAAGCACTAAACACGTCCGCAAAAGTTAATAAAGCACCCCCAACCGTTGATAATTACCAAAGCTGAGTGTGGCTCTCAACCAAAGTCTCCCCGTACAACACGGCTAAGAGGTGTAAAGTGTAGCCGCTGTTAGTTGGCCGGACAGAACTTTCCCGCCGACAAAAGCTTCCACCACACCACAAAAGCTTCCACCACACTACCACTCCCGCCCCGAGTGGCGGTAGCTTTGTTGGTAGGAGAGCACTCCTAACAACAAAGCGCTGTTCACACCGGTCGGTGCTTTTTGTTAACAAAACTTGTGTGTTAACAAACAACTTGTGTCCAATTTTAAACACCTCTGAAGGACAAAATGTTCAGTTGCCAGTATAGACAAAGCTTTAGATTACAATCCAGCAGAACCATGGCTCTGTGCATAAGCAGATAATTAATCCTAAACATACACGAATAATCGATTTCCTTTCCCCATCAATGGTTCCCCCCCCCTTCAATTATTTCTGAGTAAAGTGAAATGGTAAGTAGCCTTTCTGCACTAGATGACCCTTGGAAAATTATTTTAGAAGTGGCATGATGCAACTTTGGAGGCTTTTCCTGCTGCAGGTCATGACTGAGGCGCATTGCCAGAGTAGGGAGCAGACCTCAACAGCAGAAGGTGCAGCAGGCCAAGATGGAAGGTAGTGGCTAGTCTCTTGAGGAGCTAGATAGGCTACTACTGGTCAGGACAGAGATGCATGGGCCGAGCTGCGTGGGAACCAAGGACTGGCATAGCAGGTTTGCTGGAGTGAGGGGCATTGGGAGAACTGTGGGAGGGACCAGGGACTGTAACAGGAAGAAGCACTGAATGGCCGTGGAAGAGTTTCACAGAGTCTGCCTGCATGATGCCTTTCTCTCTCTCTTCATGAAAAGACAGAAGAAAAGCTGTGCTATTTTATTGCTTCCTTAGCCTGTCTCAAAACCATTTCTCTTTGTCTTCAAAGTATCAAACAAATGGAGCAGTTAGTTGCTACCCAGTTTGAATTCGTCTCTCTGCAGAAAAGGGTAGCAACTATAAAAGAGCCTTTGAAACATCTGTATGAGACACACGCTTGTGACTAACCTAATCTTCTACTCCATTGCCAATAGCTCTTCAGAGATGCAGCAGTGACACTGATCTGACAGTGGGAAAAGTGATACCCAGGTTGGAAGGTGACTCTTTTAGCGGGGTATATTTCAATGAGGTTTGCCTTTACCACTTCCTCCCACATGCTGTGGCAAGCCTGCACCTTCGAAGAGCTCAACAGACACAAAGCCTGCATTGTACCTAGTACTTTGGTTGTGTTTGTACCAGAGGGGTTGCTTTTGCACAATACATCATTCTGACACAAGCTCATCATAAGCCACTTCATGGAAAGAAACATATTCCCTTATTGATGCTGCATCTCATTAAGATTTAACTTCACCCTTCCCAAATGCCCTCATGAGATGCAACATCTTGATTTTCTCAAGGGTTCTAGTAGGAAGCAGGAAACCTTTCAGTCTCATGTCAGTTCAGAAAATACAATCCTCTCCATATTGGACAGGCAATCTGTTGCTTCTACACACTGCACCTGAGCTGGAACAAAACCATGTACTTGCAAATCTGAAATTCTGCAACTATCACACTCCAAAGCTGACCTCCTGCTGTTGAAGCCGAAGGCCAGAGAGCCTTTCAGTGGACCTAATTAAATAGCATGGTCACCTCAACTGTGGGGCTCAGTTCCCACTTGTTATCCCTGTACACATATTGGCCTTGAGCCTGCAAGCCTTTCCATGGTGTGTAGCAAGGAGGGTAAAGCTGTTGCACTGCAGCACTAGTGCAAGTAGAGGTTACATATGAGTAAAAGTAAGGTTAAGTGCTAGGCACATCCCGCACGCTGAATGATAGTGAGTTGCAAGCCCATTGGGTACCTGCTCTCTTTCTTTCTAGAGACCTGGGTAAAAAAAGAAAGAGGCCTGGCCAGAAAATGAGTGTCTCTGATGGGAAATGAGCTTAAGCATGAGCCACCTCACCCCTGTTGCCAGGCACGAATAACCTGCTGGCCACACAGTAATGCTCAGAGTGCAGGATAATGATGCCCTCCTCACCCCTTTTCGTCTTGTGCTTATACATACAACACTCTGCAATTGCAGGAGGTGGGATTGTGCCCATTAACTAATTTATCTACGGTCCACAAGTAATCAGCTTAGGAGGCACCACCGCAGAGCAAAACCACTGAAAATCAGCAGTGGGTGCTGATGGAGACATAATTGTTCTTTTAACTGGCTGTGGTCATAGGCAGTAACCAGATGGAGCACTGATACTCCCCAGGCTTCCCCTGTCAGTAATTGCTTGAACAAGATTGTTGGATGAATGACAGGACATACATAGAGCTCTTTGTGGCCAAAACCACATCCTCCGCTCCGTACAGCACCAGGAGTCCCGGCAGCAAGCAATACAAATAAAATAATAAATAATGGTCTTTTCCATCTCCACATTTGGAGGTTCTAGTTCTAAGGACGAGCAAATGGCAAGGACAGAAGATGAGTTGGAGGGGCATTAAGATGAATTTATCCATTCAAGCGGTGGGATTAATTTGAAAGATTTCCTTTTAAAAATGTAACTTGGCCCTCGGGAAAGAGCTTTACTCACATGTTTGTATACAGCGATCCTGCTACCCCTTAGACGCTGATGTGCTCATTGAACTGTGAGGGGAAAATACTCAACTCTGAGACACGTTAAAGATCTGCAGCCTTCTCAAAAGGTTCAGAAACATCTTTTGTCACTATGATGGGCACAGCTCAGCTCAACCCATCATAAATTAAAGCCATCTCCAACAGCTGAGGCCATGCTATGTCAAAGATCCAGGTGTGCAGCAGAGCAGAAGACACCATTGAGTTAGCCATCAACAGCAGTGACACATTATTAGTAAACAAACAGACCCTGTGATCTTCCTCCTTGTTGGTAGTTTATTTCACAAGCACCGTCTACAGCCCTACTGGGGAAAAATCACTGCCCTCAACTTTTGCCTCTTGGTTTTGACACCTCATGCTCAAAACATCAATTTAAAACTGAGATACTTTTCTCACATCACAGATTTCTAACCAGGCAGCACTTTCTTATAGCACAAAGCATGTGTGTAAGGAGGGGGACAGAATTGTTCACAGTTCTCACAGCCACATGGCACCATTTGCTATGGCACTTCTCCCTGTGAATTAGCAACGAATCAATAACCTACAATAGTGTTATAGGAAGAGTTTAATCTTTTTTCAGCAGGCCTCTAATTAGTGCACAAGTAAATAAGAGGCACACAGCCACCTCCGTGTATAAAACAACGCATTTCCACATGTGAATCAGAGGTTTAAGTGCACTCAAGAAACCATTGCAATCAGTTATTTAATGGAGGAGTCTTCTAAGAGTATTTGTGCAGAATTGTACACAATACATTTGGGGATACTCTGAGGCAGTTTCTGATGACAGAAAGTTTCCTAATTAGCATGCTTTCTGGTATCCTTTTTTCTGTACTTGATTTACACAGTTGAGTTTTCATGTGTTCTGATGATTATATATGTACAGATTTTATGTGGGCACCCATCAGAGGTCTACTTAAAATGCAGATCTAAAGTCTGTACCACATTTTCAAAATAAGTAGGGGTGATAGCTTATGTCCAGGTCAAATTCCAATTTGGGTAATAATACTCTGTCTAATGAAATTTTCCCTGGGGGCATCAATTGAATACGATTATATTCATGTTCTATAGCCTTGCTGTGTAGTGTTAAACAACTACAATGTTCTACCCCAGAAGAGACTGCAATTCAGTAGAGGATGAACAGATTCTTTAATAGGACACTGAAGTCCCTCAGGAAATGTAGCATAATATTAACTAAGATTGTTTTCATGCAAACCTAAAGTCTGCTAACAATAACTCTGACAATAAAGACTGTGGCACAATTTTATTTCTGACCTTGGGATTACAATGCAATTTCTGCATGTCTTTTGGATACACTGTGTTAGTCTGAGAACCTACATGTTTTGCATTTGACCATGCCAGCAGTGATGAATCTGGCCATCAGAGGGAATATTTAAAGCTGTCAGCTTGCATTAAGTCTCTATCAATCCTTTGAAATATTAATGATAAATAATGACTTCTATAAAGAGCCAAAGATGCTGGTTTGTTATTTTCTTGGGTTTTTTTAAACTGATCTTTATTTCTTTTAAATGTCTTTTATTCTATTCTCTTTGAATAGGCAAAGATATCAGCACCAAAGCTAGAAACCTGTGAACTGGAGGTACATGAGCTCAAGAAAAATCATAGAAATGGGGGACCGCTTCAGCAAAGCACTTAAGCATGTGCTTAATTCTAAACATGCTTGAAGTCACTAGGACCTAAGCAAGTATACTGCTAAATAGGGTTGTGACACAGGGTGACTAGCTCCTTTAGTGGAGATCCGCCAGACACAACTGTGCCACAATTATTTAGCTGCTTCCCAGACTGGGGGTGGGGTCATACTTAATGGACACCTGGGCCTCATTAAAGAACTGTAAGAGATCAATCTGGGATTTGGCACAACAGTGAATGGGAAGATTCCTGTTGAAGATGCTGAGTGAGGGTCTACAGGGGGTTGGGCACGCCAAAGGAGTCCGACTGGGGACTCAGGGCTGAAGTGCAGAGTGGAACATGAGAATGGCCATACTGGGTCAGACAAACAGTCCAGGTAGCCCTGTATGCTGTCTTCCGACAGTGGCTAACGCCCCCAGGTGCTTCAGAAAAAACAAAAAGAATATGCAATCATCAAGTGACTCACCCTGTCTTCCACTCCCAGCTTCTGACAATATGAGGCTAGGAACACTCAGAGCATACAGTTGCATCCCTGCCCATCCTGGCTAATAGCCATTGATGGACCTGTCCTCCATGAACTGATCTAATTCTGTTTTGAACCCAGTTATAATTTTGGCCTTCACAACATCCCCTAGTAAAGAGTTCCACAGGTTGTTTGTGCATTGTGTGACAACGTGCTTCCTTTTGTTTGTTTTAAACCTGCTGCCTATTAAATTTCATTGGGTGACCCCTAGTTCTTGTGTTATGTGAAGGAGTAAATAAAACTTTCTTATTTACTTTCTCCACACCAGTTACGATTTTACAGACCTCTATACAAGTGGTCTCCAAACTTTTTTGATTGCGCACGCCCAGGGGAAAAAAAAATTGCCACAGGTGTGCCACCGAAGGAAAAAAAAAAAAAAAAAAGGGAAGAGCTGCTATGTAGAAGAGCTGCCGCTGGCATGCCAGTGGCACTCCTCCTGCCACACACCCCCAGGGGTGCACACACCCCACTTTGGAGACCACTCCTCTATACCACAGAGGCAAGCCTCTACGGAAGGCCCTGAGCAAGGGCTTGTAGGTGACTGTAAGGGGATTCCAGGAAGGGAACTTGGGAGTCAGGGCTCAATCCCAGAAACAGACTGAAAGGTAACCCAGAAGGGACTGGTAACAGGGCCCAGAGCATGGCCTAAAGAGAAGCCCTAAAGGGGGACAGACAGAAAACCCCGGGGAGAAGGTAAGTGAGGCAGAGAGTGCCTGCAGTGCCACACTTGGTAGTAGGTGATACTATGGGGCAGCCACACTCTTTTTACAAGCTGGTTTTAAGCAAAGGCTTAAAGTTAAGCATGTGCTTTGCTGAATCAGAGCCCGTGGAAAAGATCTGTTCGGTGATCTTGTTTATCCTAAGGGGCTGTCCCTTACATTATACTATCCAGCACTTTGTCCAGTCCGGTTCTTAGTGACTCCAGCAATAGGGTTTCTGTCATTTCCCCAAGAGGATGTCCCTTGCACTTAATTTCATTATATGCCAGAGTGGGTTTTTTAAATGATAGGTTCAATACTTTGGTGGGAGGGTTGATCCCCAATAGTTGACTGTTTTTTTTCTCCATACATAAGCAAAGCAAGACTGCAATTTTTTGTAATATTTTTTTCAACTTTATGTACCTGGGACTAGCGAGAACTCAAATAGTTCCAGGCATTTAGGAAATAACCATTTAATATAGGGCTGGATGGGTGGCATGGAGAACTTCTTAATAATGTGTTTTGCAAAACAACCAAAGAACACTCCTAACAGAAATAGTAAATTTAGTGCTAGTCAAGGACGCTGGATTGACAACCTCAGAAACTGAAGTTCACAGAAGAGATACAGCAAGTGTTGTGAAAGCAGCCCTGATATTGCTCCTTACCAATGTGTTATCGCCCTGATCTGGAGGGACAACTTCCAGGATAGGACAGCAGTTCATCGTGCATGGCTCAATCATTCTTCAGCCTTTCTACAGAGATTGCCATCAAGGATGCCAGCAAGTACCAGTGGTGGTGTGGTACTTTGTGGACTGTCTATAGATCTATTTCCTAAAGTGGCTTGGATCATTGTAGTATCTGAGTAGACATCTGTCCACTAGGAAGTGGATGGAGTCTGCCAGTGTCACATACGCCGAACAGCCACCTGATAACCTGCAGTCACTACAGAACTGGGGCTGGCATCCACTATCTTTCTGGTAATCCCAGTGCTGCTTTTCTTGCCATTCATATCAGCAGAGGCTATTGAATGTATATGGTGTGGCGAAATAATGGATTGAGAGGATAATTATTATCTCCACGTGGCAACTTGAAGCACCTATATGCACAGGACTACCATATTGAAAAAAAATCACATCTCTTAAGCTAAATAAATTACTTGTATACAGTATGTGAGGTAATCCATAAAGCAATTTACTTCTTCTGCTTTTGTGCCAATCTATGTTAATTTAGATAAAAGATAATTGATGATTTGCCACATCAAATGAATGAAATAAATCCATAAAATTTGACCCTATCAATTGTCTTTTCAATTAAAGTAAAAACAGCATTAATCACCTTGAGCAGGACAGCCCTGAGAGAGCTTCTCTACCTAAAGCTGAACTGATAAGAAGGTCACAAGATCATCTTCTGAAATCTATCTGGAGCCCTCAGTGTGATTGTGGACCAAGCACTGCACCAACTGATAACATAGAAATCAGTCTATAACAGTTTAAATCCAACTTGCAATGTTGCAATCACCTCTCAGTGATTCAATAACCTTGGCTCATTTCCTTAGGGTGGGTAATTGCCCTGTATTAAGTGATAAATTAAAAAGATTAACCAAAATACTAACTACAATAAATGCAGCTAATTTAAGAAATTTTAGCTCTGTATGATTGCCTCTTTATGGCAATTGAATTAAAAAAGCCTCCCTCTGATTTAACTAATGAGAAAACATTAGATAAAGATGGGTTACTTTATTTTATACTGGTTGACAAGCAACAATTTATTTTCTTAGTATGCAGCTCAAACAGGATTTTCCTCATGGATTGGCAATTCCACATTTATAATGGGATCTTACCCTGTCTGGGTGAATAGCTTCCCCCAGTCTAGAAGTGGTCATTGTCTTACAGGTCACATCTTATGCAAAGTCTTGTAGGGGGCCATTTGTGGTTTCATCAGGACTAGGAAGAGTTCCCATAATGATGGGCGAAGGAAAAGAAACAAGAAGAGGAGTGGGTCAAAGCCCAATATACACTTGAGTTTATATGGCTCCTATCACATTATACCCAAAAGCAATAGAACAGCAGTAAAAATGCCTCCAATTAATCAACAGAAAACCTCTCCAAGCTCCCCCCCTCTCTGCAAATGCTCCAGTAAATAGTTAAACCTTATACATTGTCCTGAAAGTTAACAAATTCAGGCGCTGCTGGATCAGGGGGAAGGAGAGAATTCCAAAACTGAGGACCCTTTACTCTGAACATTATGACGCCTGTCCCCCTTTCTGTTCAAATGCGGGTGCTACCAGCACTAGTGCATTTAAGATATCAAGGTAGAATACAGACAGAAAGCCTCGAAGAGTACATCAACACTGCAGTTAGACACCCACCGTTGGGCCTTTCCAGGTGACTTGAACTCATGGGGCTCAGGCTAAGGAGAGTTTAATCGCAGTAGATGTTTGGGCTCAGGCTGCAGCCCTGGTTCTAGGACCCTGTGAGGTGTGAAGCTCCCAGAGCTCAGACTGCAGCCTCTTACCCCGAACCCCATAGCCAAGTCAGCTGGCAGGGGCCAGCTGCAGGTGTCTAATTGCAGTGTAGATGTACCCTAAGGCTTTGGTCTTCACTTACAGCAGGGTATAGAACACAGGCACTACACTTGTAGCTACATACCACACTGAAAAGCTGGCTATGTCCACACTTGTCACTGTGATGTGCAGCTACATGCGTTAGTGAAAAGCTCTGGCAGTGGGGAGACAAAGGAAAAAGGCTCTGGTGGGAGAGGCAGTGGGGAAAGGTGTCAGTAGTAACCAGATGCCAGAGACTTTTCCTGCTGCCTCCCCCCGCTACAGCCTTTTCCCACTGCCAGAGCCTTTCACTGCAGTTCTAACTGCACCTAACATTCTGGTTCTTATTCAGAACAACGGATTCTGAAAAACAGGGCTGGAAATCTGATTTAGTTGGGGATTGGTCCTGTTTTGAGCAGGGGGTTGGACTAGATGACCTCCTGAGGTCCCTTCCAACCCTGATATTCTATGATTCTATGAAACTGGTTTGTTCACAAGATTTCTGATACTTCCTGCTTCCAAGAAGAGATAAAGCTGAGCTGCAGCGTTCAGATCCAGAGCCAAACTTCTTTAGCGTCTAGGGGTTTGTCTACATTACCCGCTCCCGTCGACTCCAGTACTCCACCAGGGCGAGAGGTGCAGGCGGAGTTATTCATGTAGCTGAAGTTGCATAACTTAGATCGATTCTTCCTCCCCCCCTCCCCCGCAGTGTGGACCAGGTCTAGGTGTGTTCAGACACTGGATTTTAATTTGGGCCCATCTCTTTTTTGGAGTGAGCTAGAAATACCACTGGGAAGCCTAGCTGGTCAGGTTTTGTCACTTCCAACTCTGGTCTGAAATGGGAGTGCAGAGGCAAACTGTAAAAAATTAAAACTGAAAGACAAATGCAAGCAAATGTTTTCTAATTCGCAGAAAAGTCCAATTTTTTTCCCCCGGAAATGGACATAGGCTCAAGGGCGGGAGAGTACTCTTCATATTCCCAGAGTGCTTTATCCATTCTTAATAATTCTGATGCACTTTCTGGGTGGGAGCACAAATAGATGATCATTCTGTTCTCTTCGGGAAATGCTGAAGAAGCCCTTCACACTGTTTTGCACTCTCACTGGGATGAATAGGATACTGTGGAAGTAATGTAGTTTGTCAGTTAGGATTTGACACTAGCTTGTGCTTCTGCTCTCTCTAGTGGCTCTTCAAATTCAACATGAAGATGGCTCAAGTGCTGTTAGAGAGAGGGCAAGCAAGGCTATGCCACCCAAAAACACACTCCAGATAATTGCTGAAGAATCCACACCAATGACCCAGAATAATCACTTCATTACAGGGTTTAACCAGCTCATCTTTGAAACATGAACAAGTTCAATCTTTATTAAACTGACACTGGTAAGTACTTTATTTTACTTTTCATTCTCCATTCTCTTGGGAACGTTAAGATATATCTTTCCCTGCAGATTTTGAGTGATGTCCTAAACTGGTATAAAACAGCACAGCTCCATTTAAGTCAATTTAAACCAATGCAGGATCTTGACTCTCATCTCTTTTCCATCTGGCAAACCCATATTTCACTCCCAATGTTTCCTGTGAGGCAGAAGACATCCAAGGGAACCAGCAGTAAACTTTGTAAATTAACTTGAGTTCCCTCTACTGGTAGGATACCTGCCTTCAAAGAAGTTAAGGAAAAATATGAGAAATATGTATAAAATTATGGTTATAAACTTTTGAATTTATTTTTAGATTTCTCAGTAAGAAAGTGAGGAACTTTAGAATTCAAGGGCATCCAAATTCCATTGTTTCAGTTCTTTAGAGTGAGCAAGGGACTAAGGGATATATTTTAGAGAAAAATCCTTCATTGGCAGATTGGGATGGACAAAATGACATGTGACTGGTTGGGGAAACAATGTGGTCCCTGGGATAGGCAGGCAGGAGAGCCGAGTTTCATTCCCAGCTCTCCAACTAACTTGTTGCATAACTTTGGGTAAGTCACTTCCTCTCTCTGCCTCAATTCCCCCATCTTGTAAGATGAGGATGATAACACTGACCTGGTTTTGTTAGGCACTTTGAGATGTATGCATGAAAAGATCTATATAAATGTTGCTGTTATGGATGTTTTCTGTTTGTAATGTCTAGAACTACAGGACATTTCTCAATGGAGTATAAACATTTGGCATGTAAAATTTGATAACTACAGTATTTGACAATGTTCCTTAAAGGATTTAATGCAGTCTTCTTCTAAATCATCTTCCTGCTCTGCTGTATTTTAGAAAGTTATCATCTGTATTGATTTGTCTTTACTTAGCTGGACTTTTTTTTTTTTTTGTAACTGAGAGATTTTCCAGATGTTCTGTACATTAACAAATGTCCATTGAAACAATCCAACGTAATTTCAGCAGCACTAATTCAATTTACCTGTTTTCCTTGCTTCAGTTTCTGACTTTGCGACATCCAGTAAACATGTCTAATCTAGCAAGTAAAGTAAATTGCCTTAAATGTTTAAATTCGTTCCAGACTGCAGCTGGCATCCATGTGTCACATAACTGCAAGAGTAAAGCAATTATCAGCAATATCCAATTTGTGTGTCTGGGAGTCACTGAATAGCCATCAGAGGGTTGATAACCCTTGGACATTGCCAACCTGAACTAGTGACCAAGAACTGAATGACTCTCTAGCCAGTTACCAATTCCCAGCCAGATATTTGCCCCGCCCACATTGCAGTACATACATTCTTTGCTTCCCACCCACCCCCCCATCATTCTCTGGTTTAGAGTTTGGAGGCTATACATGGGGAAGAAAGAACATCTTTCTTACTGATTTATTTGATAGCACTTTACATTCTCCAGAGGCTAAGGTCAAGCCAGAGTCTTCATTTACAGTATAAACTAGCTAAACAGTCATTTACCTAGTATAAAAGCAGGCCCAGATCTTGAACTCCTTAGCCCTTACTCAAGCAAAAATTTCATTGAAATCAATGGGAATGCTGTCAGACTAATACATAGCACTTTTCATCTGAAACTCTAAAAATGTCATTATCCTTATTTTATAGATAAGAAAACTGACTGAAGCCAACACAGTTAAACTTGAGTGCCTAATGTCAGGCACCTAAATCTATATTCAAGCCCCTAAATAAGTGGCCTGAGTTTCAGAGGTGCTGAGTACCCACAGCTCCCAGTGAAGTCAATGAGTTGAAGATACATAGCCTCCAAGGGACCTGACCCTGGGAGGGTTACCCAATGGTCTAGCCATGAAACCTTGACAATGCAGCTGTTAAGCTCATCTCTTAGAGCTTTCACAAGCACTAGGTAGGAACCCTCTCCTTCTACATGTGGCATAAATGGGGAAATAAGTTCCCTAAGCCTTCTTCCACTCTTGCACCTCCCCACCCTCATGCAATGCAAGTCATGATGTTGCCCAGAAAACAGACACAAAAGTGTCCTCTCAGCCATGAATTTTAAGGTTCAAACAGGGTCAGTCTCCTAAGAACGGCATTATCATCTCAACAGTACATACTCCATGTGACCACTATTTCTGTCCCAAATTGATTCTCTCTTAGTCCTTCCAGTGAAAACAGAGAATTTCTCCAAAGGAAAGAAGGATGTGATCTCACACCATCTTTTCTCAGACACATGTAACAACTTGCAGAGATGAAATGTTCCCATTCTCTGCCATGTTTAGGCCCAGCCGTTGTATGACAAAGAGCCACCAGGATCCTTTGAACCACTCATGAAAGGAAGGGATTCTCCCCCATCCCACCTAAGCAATATAGCTGGCAGCAAAGATCCTCACTTGCGGGCACACGAGGCAGGAGTAAGAACTTTTCGATCATTGAATAGCTTTTAAATATACAGGATGGAAGTCAGTATGGAAGTGGAATTCACCAAGGTTGGCTTCCTAGGGAGAAGACTCCTGAACCTGAGTAATTATCTGAAAAAAAAACAGTGGACCTGATCCTTCTCTCATTTATACTAGTTCCACATCAGGGTGAATCCATTGACTCAGTGGTATTACTCTGGGCTTACCCTGTTATAGGAGGAGAACCAGAGCCAATATCCTTATTCCCAGCTCACTAGACATAGGAACTCACTCATGGGTCTATTAAATCACCCACTTCCCTCCATCCTTCCTCTGACCCATCTGTTGAACAAATGAAAAAGCAGCAGCAATGAAAGGTTAACTCTGGAGATAATGTTGGCCCATCCGAACTCCATTATGTCACAGACTGATGCGTGCTGTCCCAGGGAGCTGACCTCTACAGTGACTCTGATAACGCTATGAATTTTAATTTGCTAAAGGACCAAGTTGTCATTCCATCTCCTCTGGGCATTCCTGTTTTGTGTCTGAAGTTGCTATTGTCCCCCTCCACCCCCCACCCGTCTGCAAGTATTAAACTGACAATGACATTTCATTCAATGGTTAGACTCATTTATGGGTATTTTATCAAGTTGTAAAGTTAATCAGTTACTTCATAAACAAGAAGAAAGAGGGAAGGAAAGAAGATTATTCCTCATCAGGGCTCAGAAGCAATTTCAAAACAAGGAACTCAATGGAATAAGAGTTGCACAGCAAGTGAGTTTACTTTACTTACGTTACATTTAAAACTATAGGAGTACTTGTGGCACCTTAGAGACTAACAAATTTATTAGAGCATAAGCTTTCGTGAGCTACAGCTCACTTCGTTGCATCCGATGAAGTGAGCTGTAGCTCACGAAAGCTTATGCTCTAATAAATTTGTTAGTATCTAAGGTGCCACAAGTACTCCTTTTCTTTTTGCGAATACAGACTAACACGGCTGCTACTCTGAAACCTGTCATTTAAAACTATATATTTTAAAAATTAGCCCAACTCCCATTACGCGCAGAGCTGGTTTCTGGGGCATGGAGAGGGTTGGGGGGATTGAATGTTTGGTTCCCATTACTTAATGGGCAGACCCAATCTGAAGAAGGGTTCCAATTCCTAGGAGCAACTGCTGCTGACATCACTGAGGCCTGATTAACTCTGCCCCTGAAGCAGCCCTGGTCTCAGTGAAGGTGTTCAAATGGGGAGCTCCTTAACTTCTCTTTCGACAGCACCCATTGTTGGCAAAAGAGCAGTGAATGGAGCCTATGCAGCTGATCCTTGACCCCCAGCACTGAGGGAGCTGGCATTACAGGTTCATTGCAAGAAGGGGGCACAGCCCTGGCTTTAATGTTTACATTGTGGGTATTTTCCAGATGACCAGGCAAAAGGAAGATGCAGTGTCTGTTTGCAGCCTTAAAGGATTAGTGGGGAGTCATGAGGCTAGATACTGAGCAAAATACAAGAGATCATAAAGTCATAAACAAATGTCCCTACTTGGTTTGGTTACCATTACTGATCCTAAACAGGAGTGAAAACAAAACAGCCATGCTCATGAGAACCCCACGGTCATATGCGCAATGAGTTTGTAGGCCTCAGCCTATTTCCAAGAGACATCACAAAACTGCCACCGCATGTGGTATGAAAGCAATCACTGCTTAAGAGAAGAAGCCAAACACAAGGAAGCAAGAAGGTCGGAATGGGATGGGAGGGTGGCTGGCTGTGTGTACAGAGCAAGAATAAAACTTCATGTTTATTTGGATTTTGAGTGTACTCTAATAAACTGCTTGGAAAATGGCTCCAGCACCATGCCCAAACTCACCACAACTACTACCACAAGAAGGAGGAAGGGACCTGAGAACAGGAAGGAAACGCAGAGCCACTGTTCAAATTAGACAAGGGCCCAAGCTTGAACCAGGTTCTGGTCCAGATTTCCAACCTTCACCATAGTACAGAGGTGTTACGGTTCAGAGTTCTGGTTCGACCCTTTAGATGCATAACCCTAATAGGGACAGCTGGGTCTGGGAGTTGGGGTGAGATTGTGCCACTCCTCAGAAATAAGAGCACACACTTAACAGGAGTTAAGGATTCTCACCAGCTGGAAGCAAGAGAGGAGCCGGCAGCATGTAGCAGCCCACTGCAAAGTGATCAGTTCTGGACTGAAACTTTTGGCCTCCCCAGAAAAGCATGCTGGGAAAATGTTCCTATAAAAACGGCAACTCTACACTAGGGAGGATTAGTCGGGACAAGCAGTCACCAAGGAAACTGATCCTGCAACAGGGGCTACCAGAAATCCCAAGACTAAGGCTCAGTTATTTTAAATACTGTATTAGCTTGGCTAGACAGGACTATAATAATGGTAGTAGTAGGGTCCAATTAAGACTCAGAGGGTTTAGTATGAATTCTGCATTCAATGCCTTGATACTATGGTGATAGGTGCTCTTTTCAGTAAGATTACATAGAAAACACACACAACCCACAACATATCCTCCCCATCCTACAGAGAAAACAGGATAGGCCATTGTTACGGATGGTACTCCACTCCATGAGTAGTCTCCACTCCTGTCCTCCCAAGAGATTAGTTATAACAGAGCAGTTACACATACAGTTCCACTACACCACACCCCCTCCGCTCATAATTGGGGGGTGAGTAATGTTCAGCCAGTCAGGCAGTCTAATGAACTGAAAACCCCTTGATGATTTCAGACAGATAGAGTATTAAGCAACCATCTCCAAGCACCCTGTGAGCCAAGGGCCTGTCCACATGTTTGGGGTCACAATAAACCCCACCAAAAGTAACAATATTTAATTTACCCAAACCATTGCCCTCTTCTGCTAATCCAGCCCAACATATGGCTGCCTTGCTTTCAGAGTGTGACGGTACCGATTTGGACACTACTGGCCAAGTTCAAGTGAGGTATATGCCACACTTCACAAAGGACAAGATGACACGAATTTAAGGAAACTTAAGTCAAGTTAACTTAAATCAAGGTAATAGGGAAAGACGCAACCTAAACTGCAAAAGCAGAAGCGAAGAAAAAGATTATTCTGAGCACGTCTCGGGAAATGTCGGGACACATTCATGATGGCAGCGCG
Organism: Dermochelys coriacea; assembly: GCF_009764565.3. Classification (NCBI taxonomy): domain Eukaryota; kingdom Metazoa; phylum Chordata; order Testudines; family Dermochelyidae; genus Dermochelys; species Dermochelys coriacea. The sequence continues at coordinate 89,414,682 of NC_050073.1, read as the reverse complement.
TTCCTCAAGGGGTTTTCTGAAGATGTGTCAAACCGGCGCTGGCCACAAAGAAGAGGGCTGGGCAGGGAAGTGCAGAGGGAGCGACAGAAATTTGAGACCACGAGCCGGGTGAATTGTCTGACACAGTCACGTGGTAGAGATCCGAAAATACACTGGTCTACAAAACAAATGCAAAGCTTTTATGCAGTGGTGCAAGAGCTGAATGAACACTCCTGAATCTGGTCATTAGCATTCTGGATTCTGACCAGGAAGGGCAGTAATGAGGCCTCTTTGCAGAGGATGTAATAATGCGCAAGTAAAGCTGGTGTATGCATGTCAACTTAGAAAAAGATTAGGAATATTAGCATGTGGTCTTTTAAAAAAATAATACAACAGCCTGCCACTTATGTGTGAAGGAGTGAAATGCAATTCCACTGGGACAGAGCTTAATTTTATTAACTCTATCTAGAAGGGTCAAGAGACTCCTGGCTCCTTCCCAGCAACTAGCTTGCTTATCAATGATACCAATTTTTTTCACCTCGATATTCAAGACCCACCAAACCACCTAGATTCAGGACTGTCCCTTCCCACTATGGCATCCCTTTCCATTTGCATCTACTATTTCTTATAGCCAGCTGGGCTTCCCTCATCACAGGCATAGTATGGGGCATACAGTCCATGGTGCATTGCGGTCAGATTTTTCCATCCTCACATTGTCCTCAGGCAATGTCAGAATTTGAGAATCTGTTTGTCTGTGTCACAGTGTTGCTTACCATTCTTCTACACAATGGCCAGTAGTGACACACCTCCAGTACACATCTTTCCCTTAGAGATCTTTGTCCAAGACACATTACAGCTGGCATTGTCTGCAAACTACTAGCATCCCCTCTATTTTTGATCTGCAATTCCTCAGAAACCCCCTTAGAATCCAGACTCCCAAAACAAATGAAAAAGAAATAAAGGAAAATCTGCCACCCAGTACACTTCCCCTTCCACACTCACAATCAACACCTATTGCAACCCAATTAAAATCAACTTTGGCATATTTCAAAGGACTGGGAATATGGAGACATCTTTCACTTACCAGGTCACCAGTTTGCAGCCAGGCCAGACCAGGGGATTGAATGGTATGTGGAACTGTTACAGGGATGTGGAATTATCAATGCTAGGTCATTAGCTTACATTTGAAAGTTCAGGACTGACTGATGGTTGTTCGTGGCCTTTCTGAAAAGAGTTTTAGGTGTCTCATTCTAGTACCCAATGGGGAAGAATTCACATAGTAAAAAACCAACCAATGAACCAAACACAAATGCAATAGCCCTGCAACATAGTAACATATACCCTTCTAGTTGGCAGGGTCAGCAGAGTCCAAGAGTTGAATGGGCAATGGAGACTGACCTCCTCTGAGCAGCCTTAGAAATGGTCTTTCTAGGTCAGGGTAGAAGGCTGAGGCACATTGGCAGGATGTGTGGGAAGCTTGCGCTGCCCATGCTTTACCTGTTCTGTAGATAACAAGAAGGGTTTGGGTGCCAAGATTGCCAGACTAACACTGTGCCCTGGCACCAGTCAATTAGTTAAATAAAACTATTCAGCATTTTGCAGGAGAACGTGTGCGAGCACACACACCCCTAATCTGCCTTCTTCACTAAAAATCATCTAAAGGCTTTAAATAAAGGCTCACTTCCCTAGAGCTAGAATCAAGAGTTTGAAGGGGAAACTGTACCAGTTTGTATTATCAATTATGAGTGTTCCTGCAATGCTGCTTAAATATCTGAAAAACTGGTGAAAGGGGAGTCCTCAAGGGAATCTAGAGACCAGATAAGCAAAGCCAATTCCCAAGAACTTAAGTATCTATGCAGCTCTGGACAGACCCACAAAGTCCATTCTCCCCCTCCCACTCTACGTACGTACACAATCCTCTCCTGAATATAACATAGGACCCTTTGAAAAAAAAACCTTCACATCATAATTCTGTATCATGTTTTAAAAAGCATTTTAAGAATATTTCATGCACCAATTACTTCAAAGATACTGTGATACTTCAGATGTTCAAAGCTACAGCTTCTTGCTCTGCTTGCTCGTGTCATTTTAAGCAGCAAAATGCTAAAAGAGGGGGAAATTGTGTGTAGTTTAGCACTGTTTCTCCCTAAGTTTTTCTTGATTGTGTTACTCTGGCATTGCCAGGGCCACTGCTTTCATATTAAATTATATATATCTACCTACATAAGGTATTGCTGACTGGAAATCATGTTTGAAAGAGCCTGAGAATGAAGTTAAACAGGAAGAAAGAAGATGAATGGCTGAGGATTCCACTCCCATGCATCACAATTTGCCTGCAAAAGGACACCAAAGTTAATTAGAGCATGCTTCCCAATTGACCCAGCTGCTCCCACTTGCCCACCATCCTACGCCTACATAGTGTCATGACAGTGGCACTAGGAATACCGAGAGAGAGTGAGCAGGTGGTGCAGCGCTGCATTTAATTCATTATCTTAACCAGCAATTTATAAAAGCAATGAAACATAAAGCACCATCAGACCCAAAAAGCTACCATAATCTCAATAGCGCCACTAACTAACCATTCAGCCCCATGTTCTGCATAATTAGGGTGCTGGTTCATGACCAGCACCGGTGGCATTTGCAATGTAATAGGATGCTGAGTGAGACTGGTGGCCTGGCACACAGGAGGAGCTGTATATTACAGCATCAAGGAAGCACATGTCGAAAACCGCACATCCTCTTTTATCAAGGAGCAAAGGGCAGAGTGAGTGGAAGTAGGTGCCCGTGCCCCTAAAAGACATCTACACAGTGAGGATGAGGAGACTCTGACTATAATCGTAGGCACTGGCTTATCCCAAAGAATATTTTCTTCTTTAATTCTATGTATTGATTATGTTATTATTTTTATCTCGCAAATCAGCAGCAAAGGGGAGAATTTAGTAGCCAGGCTTTTGCAAGGTAAATGCTGGGTGCTTAAATGACTAGAGAAACATGTTCCCTTTAGGATGAAAAGACTTGTGCCATAATTCACCTTGGAGCTCTGTGCACAGCAGGAGGGAACAGGGACATGAAAAGAAATATGAGAGAGAGAGAGATTGTCTGTGGGAATAAGACTTCACTTCATGCTCTCTGAGGAGAGCCTTACAGCTAGGCTGAGAACACCAAAGATCCTGAGTAAAACACAGGAATGGAACAACCCAACACACCAGGTTGGGCCAGTACAGGTTCTCCTCTATAAGCAGGTAGCCAGGGAAAAGGACTCCCAGTACCACTTCTCCGTGTATATATATATATATATATATATATATATATATATATATGTATCTTTTCTGTACACACCTGCTGGAGGCAGGGCTGCATATCTCCAGCCTTTCAGAGGGAATCAGAGCTGGCACCTTCAGCAACACCACGAGGAGGAGAGGAGACAAGCCAACCCTACTGGACAAGACAAAATGGAAGGGTCATACTGGGAAGTCTGTTTGAGTTTCACGGAAGGGTGAAGGCACATCTGAAACATGAGAATAGTGTAGGAGCCAGGGGAAACCCCCCCTCATTCCAAACCAGTGCATCAACTGGGCTTGGAGCCTCACAATCTCTGATACAAAGAGGTCCACCCATGCTGCAGCTCCAGTCGTGGTTACCAAACACAGGAATCTCTTGAGTTGTGCCAGTGGGAAATAGACATTTTTTCCCATGGAGAAAAATTAAACACATTTCTAGCTCTTCCACTTCTGCTCTTCAGCATCTGAACTCAGAAGATTTCCAGGAGAAATAGGGGAAGCACTTTCTACCAATGGGAAAGAGCCTTAGCTTTCTTATTGGGAACATAAGCCACCATAACCTCACTATACCTTCCAAGCAATTACATCCCACACCCAGCACCTATGAGTATCATTGGTTTGGAATTTTTCAGTGAAATACTTTTTCATTGAAACCAAAATGGTTTGCAAGTAAGGATTGGTTTCAATTAATTTCATGATTTGAAAAAAAAAAAGTTGAAAAAAATTCTCTTTGAAACAACTCTTCCTTTCCAAAAAGTCTAAAAGGGACAAATGTCAAAATCAAAAGTAACTGTTTTGAAATTAAATTATTGAACCTAAATTATTTTTTCAGTTTGTTGGTCTGCAAAAATTTTTGAGATTTCAGCTTTTTGTTCTGATTCAGACTGGGAATTTTTTTTCAAACATTTCAAAAATTTGGGGGTGGGTGGGGAAATTGCTGACAATTTTCTCACCCAGCCCTACCTATTAACCCTGGGAGGGAGATAGTGGAAAATACTCAAATAAATTTGTTAGTCTCTAAGATGCCACAAGTCCTCCTTTTCTTTTAGTGGAAAAGGGAGACATAGCCCATCACTACTAACCCCTCATAATAAAAGACATGAGGAAAACACAGCAGGGATGGCCTAGGAATTCCCAGCTCTGAGGCATCTAGTTACCCCTCCTGCAAAGGCCAGAAATAAAATGTGTTGAGTGCAGTGGGAAGACCAGGCAGAATGGGAGCGAGTGTGAATTTACATCCATTTATTCTGAACCAATCAGCAAAGAGCCAAATGGGAGGGTGAAGAACACAGAGTGTAAAATTAGTTTACATTTAAATAACAGCTATGTGTGTGTGGGTTTGGGGTCCACCCCCCATTGGTTTAAACAGCCCAGTGCTGCCTATGAACAAAGCCTAAGAAGATTATGTTCTGTGAGGATGATCTCAGCTTTCTAGTGCTGTCACGGCCTCAAAAATTACTGCATTTCAGCTTTCTCCCAGGGAAAATTCAAGCCCTTTTCCTTTAGTTCCAATGTACTGCTCCAGCTACTCCAGAGTTTCTAGGGTGTAGAGTATTTTTAACACTATAATTACCAGGGCTCCTCAGAGGTCACTGCTGTCTCAAGCAATGAGGGTTGCAAGACTGGGGTGGAAGGTGATTTTTCCAGATGTCCAGGTCCCATTTAGGACAGCTGCACTGGTGTGTTAACTGTAAACAGGGAACCAGGGCACCCCACATGCTATGCTGTTCTGCTCCGAATACATTATCTCATCTGAGCGCTAAATTATGCAGAAAATATTTCAGCAGCTCAAATATTGAGCAAGTGATAATGATGTTGTCACTTTGGCAAAGTGTGTAAATATCAATGCAGATGGATAGCGTTTGCAGAGATGAGAGAAGCTTCTTTTACCTCCAGTGTGCAGTTCCATTACCGGCAGTGGGGTGCTAGCAGCAAAAAATTCACTGCTTTGGAGAGGCCACAGGGCAGATACTCCCCTCCACACACAGCCTTCCCATTGCAGCATGCAAACTTATTCTCTGCCTTTGCCTCTAGGAGGGGCTGCAGTACAGAACAACTCCACCAATAGGGCCAAATTCCCCGCTGAAACTAGCTCAGCGGCACCTACCTATGTCAGGCCTGAATTTGGCTCTGTGCCTTTAAAGAGCTTTGACTGTGTGTGGTATAGTGTGTTTGGAGTGTTTTGTGCAAACCTGGTATAGGTGCATCTGCATATACATCCTGCACAGACACTCGTGAACATTCCACATGTGTGAAGGCACTTGCATGTTGTGCTTTGTTCGTGTGTGCTGGGCATGCATGTGTCAGGTGTCCAACGTAAGGGTAGCAATCAGCTGTGCTATCTGCTGCCTCTGATAAACATGCTGGAAGGACAATTGAGAGGGATAGAAGGTTAAACTGCAGAAGAAGAGCTGAAGTTTGCATGGGTGGAATGAATTGGCCCATATACCACAGGCTGTGGAGTAACCAGAGTGCCAGGATAACTAATGACAAGTTCACCCTCAGGCTAGAAGAATATTTAAAGCAGTCTGCGAGGTATCACACTCCATCTTGCCCCCCTTGGTACAGAGGTGTTGGATCAACATTTCCCTGTGTCTTTTGCACTAGAGCTCGGGGCAGGAAATCCAAGCCCTCCAAGAGGTTAAGCAAATACCAACATTAAAAAAAAACTGCAGTAATAAAACCACTTATTCTAAAGTAGTTTCTCTTCCAACTGACACATTATAAAAGGTGAGAGAGACCCAGTGCAGGAAGTCAATTCCAGGACGCCACTATCAATAATTCAGAACTTGCCAGTGTCCTGTCAAGCCAGGGGTATGACACCCACAGGAGCCTTTCAAGGACAAAATGCCTCTTCTGACATTTTCGATATTTCCCTCTATTCTGCCAGTGAAGAAAGTTCTGCCCATGCAGGTCCCAGAAAAGAATCTAGGCTGTAAAGTACAACAGGGCTTTTTAAATGTTCAAAATGCTTTTCTTCATGGGAAACAGTTTCTTGTACTCAGCACTTTTCTGCCCAAAGGGTTTCATGGGGCCATATGCATGGCACAGGTGGCACTGTAGCCCCTCCAGGGTAGGGGTGACAGCTAGTCAGCACACGGCACAATGGTGGGGAAGGGAAATGTTGACCAACTCTTCTGAAAATGCCAGAGGGATTTGTAACATCCTTTCCGGGCAGACAGTTTTTCAGATCTTGTCTCAAAGATCAACACAAGTGCCATTTAGCCTCTGCCTCATTTCCCCATCTGTCAAACAGGGATAATGGCACTTCCTTACTCACAGGGGTGTTGTGAGAATAAGTACATTAAAGATTGTGAAGTGCTCAGATACTAGAGTGATGGGGGTCCTATAGGTATCCAAAAGAGTTATTTCCTAAAATCCCTCTTTAGGCCTATTGCTAAGGTCATCTCCTCCCTCTCTGCCATAAAACCGGTTTCACTACTGCCAGCCCTTTCTCTCCTTGCTTCTCTGGCACTGCCCTCAATCTTCTGTCACGCCTTTCCCAAACCCCTCTCTCATCACCATTTTCTTTACAGTACCATGCACCTTGTGACAGGCAGACCAGGTGCCAGCTCAGGCCAAGGCCCCTAGGCCTCACTGAACACTGACATATGCATAGCTGGAAACCACTCTGGCTTACCTGTATGTTGGTATTGTTAAAACAAGTCTTAGCATTATAGAGATATGCTTGGTGTTTGGATTTTATGGAATGCTAGTGAGTTGCTGCATGCATGAACCTCATTTATAATGCCTGTACCCCATGTCATAATGTAATATTTAAGTGTTTTGCTCTGTAACTGTAAAAAAGTGTTTGCTATGAAACTGGAACCCCCCCAATCAGGGAGATGCATTACCAAGTATGAAATACTAGTTTACCACAAGTGGTATCATCATCTGCCCAACAAAAGGCGGCTTATTGACACCATATGAATTATTGTGGATCATCAGTGAACTGTTTACTGTTTTCCCCACACCCATGAACAGGAGACGTGCACAAATGCTTATACCATCACAGTTTGACTGGAGGGAAAGGAACAAAAAATCTCTATCATGAAGAAATTGTCCCTATGTTGCTTAGACTTCAGGGAGAGGGCAAGACTTCTAAGCATAAGCAAGGGATCCCCGACTGTTTATCTTGGGCTAGCCCAAAGAGACATACAGAGCTTGTACATTATAGCAGCTTCTATTACTTTTTGGAACTTAGGACTATAACTGATTTTTGTGTATGTTTACCTGCTTTAACCTTGTAAATACTCTCTCATTTCTGTTTCTGAGCTGGTACATTTTTCGTTTATTATAGGATTGGCTACAATCGTTCTTTGGTGAGAAATCCAGAATGCACTTGACCTGGGATAAGTGACTGGTCCTTTAGAATGGGACTAGGCTAAATACTGTAGTGATTTTTGGGGTCAGGGACCATCTATCACGAAGGTAAGCTTTCCCAGGTGGCAAGATAGTCAGAAGTGCTCAAGGGAACTTTGTGACTCCCTGTTAAGGCTGTTCTAGTGCTTGAGGAGTTCACACTTAATACTTGGTCAGTGAAATCTAAGTATAGCGTGCGTGCACACACACCCCAGTTTGGGGTATGTGCCCTGCTTCTTAACAGTCTGCCCTGAGGTTGGCACTCACGGTCATGAGCCACTCCAGACACCTTGACACACCCGCACTATATTTCTGTGCAGCACCATTCATTCGGCAGAGCCAAGGAAAGTATTTCTTATCATGCTTGCCTTACTGTACCATCCTGACAAGAAGGAGGGTCTAGTGGTTGGGCTGTTAGCCTGGGACTTGGGAAACCTGGGGTCAATTCCATGCTCTACCACAGACTTCCTGTGTGACTTCAGGCGAGTCATTCAGTGTTTGAATACGAGCTAGGTATGTCCTTCCCTTGCTCGTGCACACATACTCATGGTAGCTTGATCAGAGCTGGTGGAATATAAATAGCAGTTTTCAGAGTAGCAGCCGTGTTAGTCTGTATTCGCAAAAAGAAAAGGACTACTTGTGGCACCTTAGAGACTAACAAATTTATTAGAGCATAAGCTTTCGTGAGCTACAGCTCACTTCATCTGACGAAGTGAGCTGTAGCTCACAAAAGCTTATAAATAGCAGTGTAGCTGTGGTGCCTGAACCATGTATCTATCAGTTCAGGTGGGTTTCTGCTCAGCCATACTGCTGCCCATGCTACTGTGGCTATGCTACTATTTATATTTGCACTAACTTTCATAAGCATGTGCATACGAGCAAGGGAATGACAACCCTAGCTCATAGTGTTGATATAGCTTTAGTCTCTTTGTGCCTCAGTTTCCTAACAGTACTTCCCTACCTCACGGAGGTGTCATAAGGAAAAATATATTAAAGATCATGAGGTGCTCAGGCACTATAGTGATGAGGGGATAAATATGATATAGGTATACGGAGAACACAGTGAAGCTTAGACAGGCAAACCCAGAGATACCCAGTGCCAAATGTAAAGTCACACAGACTCATGGAACACTGATTTTTTCCCCCCAAATAGAGCCAAACCAGTCTGAACCCATAACATTTCTACTGTGGCTCAATCATTACTCTGAGACTTCCCATCCATTCCCCAAGACCTACTCGTTCTCTTCCTTCGCCCCTCCCCCCATGCTCCTCAGCCTCTCTAACACAACCCTACAGCAGGAATGAGTTCTCGTGTGCTTTGCTAAATCTGGTTCAGTGAAGTCTGTTTCATTAAGCTTGCTCAACCCATGGGCGACCCAGCCCACCTCTTCATCCCAGAAGCCGAAGTTCAGCCACCCCTAGTATTTGGCCAGCAATGCTGAATCCCCTGGCTCCCAACCAAACGTTTCATGAGCAAAATCGGCATCAGGATCTGAAAACAGCAACAGAGCTTTTTCTAGTCTGAGCCTGACCCACTTGTTCTCCAGGCCTTTGATGTCCCAGCAAATCATTCTTCATACAGATTGCATTGAGCCTTGCAGATTCATGTATTGAATTCTCTATTCAAACAGAATTAACCATCAGGTCAAAATGAAAAAGGTGTTTATTTGTTCTTTACATTGTGAAGGGCAAATGAAACAACAATAGCTTTCATTAGAGGGGTTCTCTTTTTAAAGGATTGCATATGCTGTAGCAAATGATGGCACTGCTGTCGCTGCACAGTTGTTTAAGAGCCTTACTGAACAAGCTGAATCCCTGTGGCAGGTTTATTCACTCATAAGGAATTCCTTACATTATTTAGTACAAATAAAGAGATACGTTCTGCATCTCAGGCTGCTCACATTCATATTTGATACATGAACAGAGCTAGAGCCCCTTCCTTGTTCCACACCAATGAGAGGGAGAGTCTCTTGTGAGCTAGTTGATTTTTCATCAGAACATTGGGTTTCCACACTGAATTGGACCAACAGGCCATCAAATGCTGCATCCTGCCTCCAGACTTCATCTGTGCCTGATGCTTCAGAGGAAAATGAAAAGAACTCACAGCATGCACGGCTAGTTATGCAAAGCCGTACATTGGGATGAGGGACGTGTAATTCCTTCCTGACCCCTGCACCTATCAGATAACTATTTGAAGCATGAGATCTGATTTACTCCTGTTTTGGGCTGCACTGTGACTTTAAGTCACTGTCTGCGCTGGGTAGGGTGAACATGGATTGTAAGCAGCAGGAGTCCTTAGAGGGATTCTGGCTTAATGAGCTACAATTCCAACTGGGGTTCTGGAGGAGTGCTTGGCAGACTGGCAGCACTGATAGCATATACTCCCACTCAGCTAGCTGGTGAAGAGACGGATGCAGAACCAAAGGGCCTGCCCTCACCCCACCCCTCTCTACTCCCTTTCGAAGTGGCTACCTTAACAGCAGCACTAGTCTACCACTGTGCCTACCCTTCCTGATTGTGGCTGGGCTCTGGGCAAGGGCAAAAAGCCTACTTGTACCCTCTCCCTCAGTCCTTGAACAGGGCTGGACACAGTCCATCTATAACTGTTATTATTCAGATAAAACTGCGAAATGCTTGCACAATCCAACTACAGCTGGTGACTCTCTAACCCCGGGAACTCCAAGGGCCAAATACGCCCTGTGCAAGGAGACACTTCCTTTCATTTCCCTGCCATCTATGTCATTGGCTGGCCCCTTGGTCCTATATTATCAATCTGTAAAAAAAGAGGCACAGATCAGTAGCTGTCAGACTCTTCACCTTAACACTTCAATCAAGTCTCCTCCAATTCATCTCTGTTCAAAGCTAAATACGCCTAGCTTGTTGGGGTTTGGGTTTTTTGGGGGCAGGGCAATCTCTGTCCCCATATAAGCCCTACCGGGCAGATATCTTCCTTCCACATTTTGGCTGTAAGTTTCCATGCTATGTTTCAGCAGCTAGGTCCAAGCCAGCATCTGCAAGTGCAGAATCAGTCATGGAAAACTATTTAAAAAACAAACAGTTCACTCAACATTTTTTAACTTGAAAAAGGTTCAGCTGGAACATGGGGTAGAGATTTGGGGTCTTAGTGCCAGTGGGCGGGCTGTGGGAGCTGTTCATTTAGCCCTCCCTGATTCTCTCTCCTCCCTGGTTTGTAACCAACAACACAAACTCCCCTCTAATGCCACTAATGCTATTACACTGGAAAGCCCAAACCTGGCAAGAGAAAAGGCTGCATGTGGCAGCTGATCCTGGATACCAACAAAGATATGAAGAAGAGCATGTCTCATGGCTTTATGCACAAAATGTAATGTTAAATTCATTCCCTTCCCCATTCCGCCAGCATTCTCCTGACACCTGAAAACCCCAAGTGCCTCCTCTAACACTCCCTTCTTGTTCCTGTTGAAATGCTAATTGTTAATTTATTGTGCTTTTCCATTTGCTGTTCTAACCCAGAGCTTGTGCTGCCTGATGTGTAAGCAGCTTGTCCTGGGGATATGGTAAAACCTGCCTTTGATCAGTGTTTAATCCTTCAAGGTGCTCAGGGGGCTGCAGTTTAGTTTCTGTGTGAAAGCAATTAAAAGGATGGAGAAAGAGGCAACTTCAGGGTCGGATTCTCACACCCTCCCTTCCTCCCCCACTCTTCCATGGGAGGGGATGAGAAATGGTTATCACACCAGGTAGTTGTCACATGGGGGAGAAGAATAGCTCAGAGAGAGTAGGTCTGGCATTGGTAAAAGCAGGGATTCTAAAACACAGACCCTCAGGAATCCAAGCCGCCTGTCTCCAAAGTAGCCTGAAGAACTGTTTTCTTCAGCTAAATATAAGCTCTTGGGGGGTTATGAGCTTATTCACACACCCCCTCCATACACACAAGCCTCCTTCACTGAGGACAAGCAGAGGTGGCACAGTTTTAGCAGATGGTAGCCAAGATCTCTAAGGAAAGTCTTAAAAAAAAGATAAAGTAACCTGCAGTTCCCACACAGCTAAATATGTACCAGCTTGGCAAAGCTCTGACTGAGGGCAGAGCCATCTGGAAGTAAGGGAATGGTGCAAACACCAAGCCAGGGAAGGAATCTGGGATGCTAAAAGGGAGACAAAACTCAGAGAAAAAGGATGAAGAAAGGCAATTTAGGCTGGACGTCAGGGATCTCACTAGATTCATATGCATCCGATGAAGTGAGCTGTAGCTCACGAAAGCTTATGCTCTAATAAATTTGTTAGTCTCTAAGGTGCCACCGGTACTCCTTTTCTTTTTACTAGATTCATAGATACTAAGGTCAGAAGGGACCATTCTGATCATCTAGTCTGACCTCCTGCACAGTGCAGGCCACAGAATCTCACCCACCCACTCCTATGAAAAACCTCACCCATGTCTGAGCTATTGAAGTCCTTAAATCATGGTTTAAAGACTTCAAGGAGCGGAGAAGCCTCCCTCAAGTCAACCATGCCCCATGCTACAGAGGAAGGCGAAAAACCTCCAGGGCCTCTCCAATCTGCCCTGGAGGAAAATTCCTTCCCGACCCCAAATATGGCGATCAGCTAAACCCTGAGCATATGGGCAAGATTCACCAGCCACATACTACAGAAAATTCTTTCCTGGATAACTCAGATCCCATCCATCTAATATCCCATCTCAGGGGATTAGGCCTATTTACCCTGAATATTTAAAGATCAATTAATTACCAAAATCACATTATCTCATCATACCATCTCCTCCATAAACTTATCGAGTAGAATCTTAAAACCAGATAGATCTTTTGCCCCCACTGCTTCCCTTGGAAGGCTATTCCAAAACTTCACTCCTCTGATGGTTAAAAACCTTCGTCTGATTTCAAGTCTAAACTTCCTGGTGGCCAGTTTATACCCATTTGTTCTTGTGTCCACATTGGTGCTGAGCTGAAATAATTCCTCTCCCTCTCCTGTATTTATCCCTCTCATATATTTATAGAGAGCAATCATATCTCCCCTCAACCTTCTTTTAGCTAGGCTAAACAAGCCAAGCTCCTTAAGTCTCCTTTCATAAGACAAGTTTTCCATTCCTCGGATCATCCTAGTAGCCCTTCTCTGTACCTGCTCCAGTTTGAATTCATCCTTTTTAAACATGGGAGACCAGAACTGCACACAGTATTCTTGGTGAGGTCTCACCAGTGCCTTGTATAATGGTACTAAAACCTCCTTATCCCTACTGGAAATGCCTCTCCTGATGCATCCCAAAACCGCATTAGCTTTTTTCACAGCAATATCACATTGGCAGCTCATAGTCATCCTATGATCAACCAATACTCCAAGGTCCTTCTCCTCTTCCGTTACTTCTAATTGATGCGTCCCCAACTAGAAGCATCTAGGCTGTGCAACAGTCTCCCTACTACAGTGATGGAAGCCCCACTCACTTTGGGCATTGAACTGAACAAAGCCCTGGAAAATACTGTATACTGTCCCTGCATGGGTCTTCTTTCACCCAAAAGTGATATAATAACATTCGTTCTCCACCAATTCACACACAACTTAGTAATGTTAAACCAAAGGACTATAGCAGTGACATCTCAGCTAGCCTGACCACCTGTCTCAAACACTTTTGGCCTCAGATTGCTATTGTTTGACCTTTTTGGCTCTTGGAGTTTGTAAGCTTACATTACAGTGCTCCACTTTGTCATTAGGTAGGTGCTGTGAACCAAGCTACTAATATTACTGAGAGGACACAACCACAGCCGTTTTTAATCGGTCAATCTAAGATATCTATAGAATGACAATCATTGTAATAATAAGGTAGCATCTTGTCAGAATGCTGAGGCAGTCTACCTATTCCCAGTTCCTTATTTAATTCCCCAGTTCCAGGCTGATGGCTATTACTCATTCCTCGCTTCAATTTATAACTCTGCAACATTTACCATACTAACATGAGGAAGAATTATTTATTCCTACATGACACAAACAGGGGACAGATGTGGTCCACTCGAGTGAGCACAGGGCTGGAAGCTAGGACTCCTGGAATTCCATTTGTACCTCTGCCACAGAATCATTCTGTGACCACAGGAGAGACATTTTCATCTCTAAAAAGAAAAGGAGTACTTGTGGCACCTTAGAGACTAACAAATTTTCATCTCTGTGCCTCAGGTAGGGTGACCAGATGTCCTGATTTTATAGGGACAGTCCTGATATTTGGGGCTTTTTCTTATATAGTCACCAATTACACCCCACCCCCTGTCTCGATTTTTCACACTTGCTATCTGGTCACCTTAGCCTCAAGTTCCCCATCTATTAAATAGGATTAATGATTCTGCCCCACCTTGGTGAAATGCTTTTAGATGTAGCGATGTAAAGAGCTATGCCAGTGCAAAGTATGATTTCTACTATTTGCACACATTTGTAATACAAATATACTGTTCTGACTCCTCATATGTGCACATACCTGCTCTGTAATTTAAAAGAGGAACTGGAATTTGAACCTGTAATAAGCACATAATAGCACTTTGGGGTCACTCCAACCAAAACATCTCTGAAATCCTTGGACAACTGTAGGCACAAAATGACACTCCACTCCTTGACTTGATGCTTGATTTCTATGACAAGTGATGTTCTGTGACAGCATGCACATCCCCAGACTCTCACCCGAACACATATGCTGTACAAAAAGGTCCGTAAGAAGAATGGGTAACAGGGGTCTGAAAATGTCTGAGTAGCAAAATAACTGACTTATTCAAATGCCATTTGGGAGAAACCATTTTCAGCAGATCTAAGCAATACATGAAAAAAAGTGTGTTGATGTCCTTTAAAATATATTTTACACACTAAAACATCGACCTTTTTTCATACTTAAAAGATATGGGAAATACTACAAATATATGGGTCATATATTATAATCAAATGGCTTCCAGTCCAGGGGCAATTCCAGGAGTTGGTTTGATCTCTAAAGCAGTTTATGGTGTGGAGCCAACATACAGACTTCCCCCTGCTTATCCACCTCCCCTTGTGCTCTGCTCCTAAGCTCAGAAATGCCCTACAGCAAGACAGGAACCCTCTGCTTTCCTCTGCTGCTCCCCAGCCCTGCAGCATTACAGAAACTCTCAGGCTCTCTCCTCCCCACTTGGGATCTGGGGCACTAAAGAAAGACACACCCCCAACACTCCTCTCCACAAACAGAACTAGCTCTGGGTCAGAAAATTCACATCCACCCAAAACATCTTCACAGAAAAGCAATTCGGAGACGCTTGGAGGAAAGAGTTGGTTTAGCTACAAATCACAATCCCCACCTCCTTTCTATACCCCTGGCTGAGCTGGAGAATTCCTCTGCCTGGTTTTCCCTTCTCAGGTTTCTTTCGGTATAGAAAATGGTGTACGTAAAAAGCCAATTGGCTCGACAAGAGCTACATGCATTAAGAGTTTTGCTTTGGGGGTATGGGGTCGGGGTCAGGGGTGGGAGGAAATGAAGCAAATAAATGTGTATTAATCCTTTAAACCTGAGAGTTCTAGCAACTGCATTAAAAAGTTGGCAGCGGCGGCATCAAATCCCAAAGCCCAAGCGCTGCGTATTATCTTCTAGAACGAATTACCACACTTCACACCTCCCTAAAAGCTTTCCAGCATGACTGCCAGTTTTATCAGCTACCTAGAGGACTGGAGGAAAGCTCATTCATTAGTTTGCAACCTTATCCCAACCCTCCTCTGTGCCTTGAGTGAAGAGGTGACCAGGACGCAATCTTCAGAGCAACTGTACCGGCTAAATTATACCATCTTGCATTTCTATAGTGCCCATTAGTCCCAAACATCCCAATGCACACCACCAGCTAGGAGTAGAAATTTCAAAAGCATTCACTGGTAGCCTAGCTCTACTCCCACTTCACACAACTAAAGTGCAGCCATCTCTGGGGTGGAATGTTGGCAACAGGATAACAGTACACAGCTATATTATGCAGACATATAGGCGAGGAAATTAAGTGAAATTGTGTGTCCAAATAAAGCTGCTGGGGGGATTAGGGAGGCAGGATGAAACTAACCAAATTGGGATTCAGCCAGAAACCACGATTAACATCCCAAAACTTAGGGATAGCGGCACGGGAACTTGAACAACAAGTAGTTAGGATCTCAGCTGTATGTCTAATTAGAAAGATGATACATCCAGTGGCAAAGTACCCCCAGCGACAAGAGTACTTAGCTTAATACTAGGATATAGGAATTGTTACAGTGGATCAGACCCAAGCTTCATCTAGTCTAGAATACTGTCTCTGACAGTCCCCTCTGTTTTTTCCACCAAATGCATCCGATGAAGTGAGCTGTAGCTCACGAAAGCTTATGCTCTAATAAATTTGTTAGTCTCTAAGGTGCCACAAGTACTCCTTTTCTTTTTGCGAATACAGACTAACACGGCTGCTACTCTGAAACCTGTCTCTGACAGTGGCCAGTACCAGATGCTTTAGAGCAGGGGTGAGCAAACTTTTTGGCCCGAGAGCCACATCAGGGTTGTGAAATGGTATGGAGGATTGGGTAGGGAAGGTTGTGCCTCCCCAAACAGCCTGGCCCCCTCCCCCACCCTACCCCCCTGACTGACCCCCTCAGAACCCCTGACCCATCCAATTGCCCCTGCTCCTTGTCTCCTGACCACCCCCTCCCAGGACCCTCCACCCCTATCCAACCCCCCCTGCTCCCTGTCCCCTGACTGCCCCGACCACTATCCACACCTCTGACAGACCCCCTGAACCATCCAACACCCCCCACTCCTTGACCCCTGACTGACCCCTCCCAGGACCCCCATCCCTAACTGCCCCTCCAGGACCCCACCCTCTTTCCAACCCCCCCTCCTTTTCCCCCCCCCAGAACCTCCCACCACCCTGGGACCCCACCCTCTATCCAACTCCCCCGCTCCCTGTCTCCTGACTGCTCCGTACCGAACTGCAGCCCCATCCAACTGCTCCCTGTCTCCTAACTGCCCCCAGGACCTCCGGCCCCTTATCATGTTGCTCAGAGAGGCAGGACAAGCTTAGTGGAAAGCCTGGGTTGTATACAGGTGCTACCTGCCTGGCAGCATAACTATGGGGGAGGGGGAACAGCGTGGGAGGGGCCGGGAGCTAGCCTCCCAGGCCTGGAGCTCAGGGGCTGGGCACGATGCTCCCTTGTGGCCCGCGGGCCGTAGTTTGCTCACCTCTGCTTTAGGAGAAGGTGTAAGAACCTTGGGAGGCAGATGTGGGGAAATCTGCCACACAGAGATCAGGACGAGATCTAACCCTGAGAGACTAGCTTAACCCCTGAAGCATAAGCACCCCTGACTGAATTATCAACACCTCTCTTTGTATCACAGCACCTTTTAGCAGGACCCTGGGTCATTGCTGAAGGCCTGATCATAGCTGGCTGGGAAACAGTTTTCCCATCATGAAAAAATTGTCAAGACATCATAATAGTTTCCTGTCCCAAATCAGGACAAAAAGCCAAAATCTGGAAAATTTTCATTAACCAAAATCTGAAGGGAAACAAAATTGGTTCAGCTCAGTTGAAGTGTTTCACATCAATCATTTCAAAGCATTCAGTTTTGATTTCAATCGCTTTCTTTCTTCCCTCCCACCCTCCCATTTTTAAAAACTATAATTATAGTTAAATGAAAATGTTGCTTTGAATGGAAACATGGGGATTTTTCATTTTGAAAATGCCAAAACAAAACATTGAGTCAATTTGGAAACTTTTTCAAAAAAATTTTCAAGTCAAAAATTGGACAGACTGGTTCCTGCAAAAAAATGTTTGAGGTCTGATAAGTTGGCATTTTTCGATGTAAAAAAGGTTCAACAACAAAAATGCTTCAATCCAGGGAAAAGGGCAACACCAAGCTGCGTGAAATAAAAATGTTTATCTCTCTGTTAAAGGACTGAGTCAACCTAATTTATTTTGATGTCTGGTGATTCCAGATTCCCTTTTGTCTGTGACCTCATCCAGAAATGTAGCACTTGTTTATCTCTCCAAGGAACTGTATCTTTCTCTCTCTCTCTCTCTCTCTCTGTCTGGTTCCAAAATAGTGTTGCATATTAAGGGTTTCTTTTTTGTGTTTATCATTAAAATCTTACTAAATCTAATTATTTTCCAAGTCACAGCTTCCCTTGCATCCTGTCCCGGCGAGGCTGACATACCGGATGGGGCAGGAAAAGAACTTAGATCATACACAATCTGTTACTCATTTTAGTTTTCCTTTTTATTAAAGACACAGCTAAGGCAAAACCAAAATGGTGGGGGATGGATCCTCAGCAAGTGTAAATTGGTATAGCTCCACTGCATGCAGTGATTTGAATGAGCCAATTTACAGCTGCTGAGAATCTGGCCTATATATATATAAAAATGTAAGGGGGAATTCAGCCTCTCCCTGCACTGGTGCCAGCATAGAAACAGAGGAGACACAGCTTATACTTCTCCTACTCAGCTCCTGCAGCCCCCAGTGTAGATTACTTCTTCCACAACCTGTACCCTTGTAGCACCTCTATGAGCAGATGCAGAATAAATAAGGCATAGATCTACCATGGCCACCACCCCACCTGCCCCGATCCACCCCCATCGTCCTCCAACTCATCCCACCTTGTCCCAGAATACCCCCTGTGCTGTTGGCACAATGCTGGGAAAATGGCTTTGTGCCAAGTGCCTGGGCCTCCTGCACCAGGGAATATTCCTTGACAGTGGGGAGGAAGGAGGTTGTGTCTCCCTTGCAGTTCATTTGGATGATTAAAAAGCTAAAAAGGTATTTTTAAATTTTGAATGGCCTTTTCACCATTTCTGTACTCTAGTTACTATTTGCCCTTCACTAGACTTTGAAGAGCAAAGTGAGACTTACATCCTGTTCTCAGTGACACCTGTGTAAATACAGAGGACCCCTGAAGTCAGTACAGTGGCCCAACTTTATACCAGTGTAACTGGGATCAAAATCTGGCTCTGTCTAGATGATTTCCCTTTTTGCTACTCATGGACCACCATGATAGTGTTGGGTCTAGCGGCTTCATAGTACTACAGGAAAATGTGAGAATCTCTCTAGATATACACATAAATCCCCCTATGGATGTTTTCACTGAAAACATCTCTAGTCATATTGGGAGAAAGATCCTGAACTTAACTCAGTACTTATCTGGTCACAACTCCCACTAAAGGAGCCAATCCTCAGATCCTAACAGCCAAACGTGACACTGGGCCCAACCCTGAGAACTGTGTAGACAAAAGGAAATGTGGATACTCCACCTAAGCGGAAACTTTGCTTGAGTAAAGACTGAGCGACAGAAGATGTCAGGTCCCTGGGTAGGTGCAGGAGAGCACAAGAGTGCATGAGCAACATTTCCCCAGCCCCTTCTTTAAGTCCTCCATGCAGGGAATCTCTATGCTTATTGAGTGCCTGGACTCTACACCTAGTTCTGCTGCTGGGAATAGGCTCTGTGGATGATGAGAGGCACTCTCTCTAATGGCGGTGCAGTGCTTCCTAGGTCCAGGAGCAGAGATTTACCATGAAACAAACCGTGCGGTGGCATGGGACCCCCAATGACAGGGGAGCCCTCAAAATGCAGGACAAATAACTGACAACCTGCCCCTGTGTCCCGGCGGGCCGTGCAGCAGGGCTCAGGCACGCAGGCTGCCTGCATGCATGCTGTGGCTGATGGCCCCACGCTGCTCCTGGAAGCGGCTGGCTACTGACACCTCTCTACATGCCCCTAGTGGAGGGATGGGGGGAGGGGGAAGGAGGCTCCATGTGCTCCCCCGGGCAGTGCACGGAGTCCCGCTGCCCTTTTCCTCCCAAAGGGCATGCAGAGACATGCCTGCTCTGCCTCCCTCCCTCCCTCCGCGCCACTTAGCTCCCAGAAGCAGACCGCATGTCCCTGCAGCCCCTGTGGGGGTGGGGTGTTTCCACGGGCTGCCCCTCCCTGAGCACTGACTCCACAGATCCCATTGGCCGGGAACTGCGGCCAATAGGAGCTGAAGGGGTTGACGTCTGTGGGCAGTGGCATGCGGAGACACTCTGCCCCCGGGCTAGGGGCTTCCGCCAGACGGGCGTGTGTGCCGGTCGCTTTGGGAGTCGCGCTGCTGAAGTTAAGTGCCGCCCCCTGCCCCAGCCCAGAGCCTGCACCCCACACCCCAAACTTCCTCCCAGAGCCCGCACCCCTCACCCCCACCACACCCAACCCCCTGCCTCAGCGCAGAGCCCACACCCCTCCTCCCACACCCCAACCCCCTCCCCAGCACAGAGCCCACACCCAAACTTCCTTCTGGAGCCCTCACCCCAACCCCCTGCCCCAGCCTAGAGCCTGCACCCAAACTTCCTCCTAGAGACTGCCCCCAGCACCCTCTCCTGTACCCCAACCCCCTGTCCCAATCAAGGTACCTCACTTTATTTTCATTTATTTCCCATTACTTATAATATAGGAGGATGAAGGTGAAAAAAAGAATGAAAAACAGTGGTGGGGGGATGAACGAACGAGCTTTTTCTTGGCTGGGTCCCAAATGGGGGCCCCCTAAAATGAAGCTGCGCACATGGCCCCACTAACTCTAAATCTGCCACTGCCTAGATTCCTATACAGGCCTATCATTGAACAGGGTTTGTATGTGATACAGTCCAGCCTTGAATGCAGCTTTCAAGCTTTGGCCCATTAGGGTTGGTAGTTTCCTCAACTGTTAGAAAGTCTTTACATAACTGACACCCATTTCCCAGCCAGGCTGGAAAACCACAAAGACAGACTCCACTGTGTCACAGAACAGGAGATGGTAATTGGACATGTCACGTTCCCCTGAAGAAAAACCTAGCCAGGCTCACGCACTACTGTCTCTCCAGGGGACACTGGGTTGCAATCAGCAGCTGCTGAGGATTTTGGCTGGGACAGGGGAGTTTAATAAGCAGCCATGCTGGGCAAAAGATTAGGATGTTTCCCTAGCAAAAAACACCAGGCTATTAAACTCAATCCACCCTCTGTCTTAATGTTTTCTCATCTCTGTCACACTTGTTGGTGACACTGGTTCTCATTGCCAGACAAGACCAGCTTCTTTGGGATAGGGAATTCTTGCAGTGAAGTGTCCTCACTGCTAAATTTAAAGGGAAATCCCATTTCTTCTGCCCTTCCCCAGCCTCCCACTCTCCTTTGAAAGCAGTTCTGCTGAAGATTTTCTTGGGTAATACAGTTGGTTGAAATTTTTCAAAGTAAAAGCTTTTTCAGTGAAAAATGATTTTGTTTTGTTTTTTAAAAGGGGGGGGGAATCATGGCAAACTTTTGACTTATTCAGCATTTTCAATTTTTTTTTAAACTGTTCCCATTTGAATTTTTTTCCCAAAAAACGTAAGAGTGGTCACAGAAATGTACTACTTACTGAACATTTACAGAACACTCAAAAATGGTTTCATTGCAAGCTCTGCAAAACAGAAACAACTTCAAAATTCCTAAATTAAAAATAGTATGTTTTAACTAGTTCTATAGAAATGCACACAGTTAACCCATCCCTCACTTCTCTCCCATCCTCCTCCCCCTGCACACATGCAGGGAAATGATACTGGCATGACCTTCCAACATGGACATTCTAGGAGACATATTTTCAACAGGCCACTAAAACACCTGCCAGTATTTGGGGGTTTTGCCATTCCCAGGCCCAAATGTATGCATAAAGATTGGGTAATTACACATGTAATGACTTTCTATATACACAGTTATCTGATTTAAATGCAGAAATGGATGCACCCACAACTACTGCAGGTTGACCATATGTCTATCCATTCCTAACAGACTGCTGACGTAGTACCTAGTGCAAATGGTACTGACCAGATATAACCAACCAGGGCTGCCACATGCAAATAGCACAGTCAACACTGATGGTGCCACTTGGGTCTCTGTAATCCCCAAGGCTAGATGAGTTACAGGAGTTAAAACCCAATCACTGAGAAATGCTCATACCCCCTGATGGCTGTTTAATGGAAAAAGTACTTGACTGAGTGTGATAAGCCAACGCTAGGGAAAAACAAGTATGGAAAAATGAACAACAAATGGAAGTAAATAAAACCTTCTCAAGCCAAGAATTAAGATCCTTTTCCGAGGGTATCATCCTTCCACACAATTAGCATAAAAGCCACTGCACCCTGACACCACGCTCCCCACTCCAATATGAATGCTTTCTGGGAGAACAATCTCAAAGAGGTTCAGCATCATGACTAAAAGGGTCCTCACATTTAATGGGCCAATGATGTGTTAAACTGGAATCTCTGTTAATCAGGCACTTTAGTCACCATGGTAAAGCTCAGCTTCCTAAAGCCCCAGTGCAAAAAAAAAAAAAGTGTTAATAGGATGAGCAAAAAAGTCAAGTGAGATGCTATCTGAGCCTGCCTGATGGGATTTGCAGACAACCCCTGCTCATCTTGGATGAACTATCAGGATCCAGCAGAATGCACCATGCTTGTTTCCCCAAGACCTTGACTTGCTGGTGGCTGGGTAATGTGAACAACATCTAGCCAGCTTAACATAGATTCAATGAGGCCTTGGATAAGACCATGGTGTTGTTAAATATCTGTTTTGAAAATACCCAATCATTGCAATAGCCGTACAATGCAGAGGATTAAATTTGTTCTCTAAGTTCTTTAATGATAAGCAAATTTAAGTTACAGTCAAGGCCTCACCTCAGAATGAAATGTTTGTATGTATACAGAGATAATATCACACATAAATAATACTTTGCATTTATACAGTGCCTCTCAAAATGCTTTACAAGTCTAGGTCAATATCATTATTTCCATGTTACACAGAAAAACTGAAGCACAGAGCGTTAGAGTGACTTGTCCAAGGTCACACACTGCTCGTGAATGGTAGAGCTAGAAAAAAAGATACCCAGTCATCTATTCTAATCACTAAATTGTGCTGCTCACAGACATATAACTACTTATCGCCACGGATACTGAAGAACTGCTTTGTTAAGGCATTGGTGGTAATGACGTACAGACAAATCTTGCAAAATGCAAATGGTTATATTGGGTGAGTCACACCAAGATTATCTATAAACAGACATGTAAATGTACAATACTTACATTATATATTTGGATTTACTGCCTGCTGTGGCTCAAGTTTTTAAACAGGTGACTTAGATATGCAAATCCCTAACGTTTGCACACAAATCAGGATAGCTCACATGTGCAACCCTAACCTGTGTGCACCAGGATTTGTATGGCTATGCAACACCCAGAGATGTACATATTGGGCTTAAGAGTCTTGTCTACATTGTAACAACTGCTGTGTTGGGAGACTCCATTACAACACTGTAGTCCCTGACACGGTTCAGAGTCTAGCAGTGTAGATGGGACTGAACTATGTTTTCACCATGCTCCCAAATCAGGAATTCTTAGTGTACAATTAGTGCAGAAGTCTGTAATGGAAAAATACTCATAATGGAATTAACAATACATTAAGTTGTCCCAGGCTGTAGCCTGGTCCAGGAAAAACTAAAAATCAGGGGTTCAAACAGTTGCTGAGAACATTTTACAAGGGTGCACAGAAACATATTAGTGGCCTGTGATGTTTCCTGTATAGCTCTTAGGTGCTCCTTCAGCCTCCTGAACAGAGGATACCAAATCAACTTAGATCCAACACTGTTTCCTCTCTAGTTAAGACAATGAGCAGAAAGTCCAAGAACAGGATCAGATTATAGGCATATGTTCTGTCCTGACACTGAAATCTTACATTTTGGGAGATAGCACAACATTAGTATATCAGCTGCCAGGGCCACAGTACCTTCTGGGACCACATCTCTATAAATCAAGGTCCCCAAGACATATTTCCTCTTCCTCTCACTATTCAAGCCACAGTGTAAACTCTAAGTAGGACATGAGTGGAAATTTTGGGAAACTTCTAAACACTCTGAACATAGTGTCATATACCTAGATTCATAAATTTCATAAAAAACCCAGAAGAATACATTGTGATCATCTAGTTTGACTTCCTATATAACTCAGGACTCCCCTTATTTCCACTCTGAATTTGTCTAGCTTCAACTTTCAGCCATTGGATTGTGAGATACTTTTCTTGGCTAGACTGAAGAGCCCATTATTAAATATTTGTTCCCCCTGTAGGTACTTACTGTAATCAAGTCACCTTTTAACCTTTATTTTGTTCAGTTAAATAGATTGACTCCTTGAGTCAATCACTATAAGGCATGTTTTCTAATCCTTTTATCATTCTCGAGTCTCTTCTCTGAGCCCTCCCCAGTTTTTTCAACATCTTTCTTCAATTGTGGGCACCAGAACTGGACACAGGATTCCAGCAGCAGCTGCACTGGTGCCAAATACAGAGGTTAAATTGCCTCTCTACTCCTACTCGAGATTCCTGTTTATGCATCCCTGGATCGCATTGGTGCTTAGGCCAACATATCACACTGGGAGCTCATGTTCAGCTGATTATCTACCATGACCACTACATCTTTTTTGGAGTCACTGCTTCCCAGAATAGAGTCCCACATCCTGTATATATTGCCTACATTCTTTGTTCCTAGATATATACTTTTACATTTAGCAGTATTAAAACTCCTTCTGTTCGGTGGTGCCCCAGTTTACCACAATCCAGAACACTCTGAAGCAGTGACTAGTCCTCTTCATTATTTACCACTCCCCAATTTTTGCATCATCTGCAAACTTTATCAGTGATGATTTTACGTTTTCTTCAAGGTCATTGATAAAAATGTTAAATCCATTGGTAATTACATTCTGAGACTGATCAGTTAGCCAGTGTTTAATCCACTGATTGTGTGCCATGTTAATTTTATACTGTTCTAGTTTTCTAATCAAAATGTCATGCAGTACCAAGTCAATCACCCCACAGAAGTGTAAGTATCAACATTATTACCTTTATCAGCCAACCTTATAATCTCATTAAAAAAAAAATGATATCAAGTTAGTTTGACAGGAGATACTGATATATGGACATATAAACCCAGCCTTCACAAAGGGTCAAGTGATGGTAAGGAGAGAGGGCAGGTTACAACATAGGTGTGTGCCCGCGCACGTAAAAAAACCTCCTTCCAAACCTGGTTACAGCTCAGCACGAGAGGAATGCCCATGCTGCCTAGCCCAGTCCGCAGAAGTTACCTTCAGTTCCTTCTTTGCTGCTGAGTCTGCCAGCTGGTTGGGAAACACAAGAGATCAACAAGCAAAGATTTTTATCCAGGGGCTAGTACACAGTGCATGCTCTGGACAATACTGTATCCATGAATGCCGGCTTCTGCTGGTGCCGGTGGGTGCTCGATGTGCCCCTGCCCCCAGGCCCACCCTGACTCCAGCCCTGTCCCACCCCCACCCCGCCCCTGCCTCTTCCCCACCTCCTCCCCGGAGTGTGCCATGTTGCCACTCATCCCCCTCCCTCCCAGAGCTTGTTTCACGGTGGCAAGCGCTGGGAGGAGAAGCGGGGATGCGGCGCGCTCAGGGAAGGAGGTAGAGGGGAGGAGAGCAGGGGCGGGGAGCTTGGCTGCCGGTGGGTGCAGAGCACCCACGAATTTTTCCCCATGGATGCTCCAGCCCTGGAGCACCCACGGAGTCAGAGCCTATGACTGTCACCAAGTCTGAAAAAGGGATCTGCAGGTCTGAGCTTCTCCATTGGCCAAGCTGGTAGAAACAGTGCTGAGGTGGTTCCTTACCTTTGCAAGCACTATGCAGTCATTTGGCTGGATTCTGATGGAACTCATACCAACAGACTTCTGATTTACACTGGTTTGAGATCAGAATCTGGCCCACTAGCTAGTGAATGCTTACCAAATCTCTAGGAGAGCAGTGAGTATTGGAAACCCCATTTCGCTGACTGGGAGACTGAAGTGCAGAGGAGTGAAGTGATTTGCACCAGGTCACAGTGTCAGAATTGGGTTTCAAACTCAGGAGTGGCAGCTTTCCTGTCCCATGCTCAGACCATGCTGCCTCTCCCCTCTTGAGATACTTTCAGCCGAAAGTCACTCTTTGCAGGGCTTATATTTGCTTAGAGTAAAATACGGGGCAGATAGAAATGCTTCTCTGAAGCAACATATCCCATAGTGCAGCTAAGCGGTGCTTACAAATTGGAATACTACAGCTGCTGTTTGCAGACAAAGCACTCGGCAGCTAACTACTGCACATTTTGGAGCCTGAGCAGAGAACTCTTTTAGCAGCATTCAGTCCCAACTGAGGCTGTGTTGGACTCACTCATACACAGCCCTGGCTTTTCTGCAGGGAAATACCTTTCTACATAATGTTTAACCAGTCTGTGGAACTCACTGCTGCAGGATATCATCACTGCAAATAGCCTAGGAAGAGGCAAAGAGGTGGGAATGCACCTAGTAGCTAGTGCAAGGTACAGGGAGTAAGGAGTCCTGGGGTCTATTCTCAGCTCTGCTGATTAGTGTTTGACTTGGGCAAGTCACTTCACCTCTCTGTGCCTCAGTTTCTTATTAGCAATTTAAGGAATATAACCCTAATTACATATGCTGTAAGAGTGATGTGATGATTTACAAAGGTTTGCATAGTGCTTTGAGATACCTGGAGGAAAACTGTTATCAAAAACAATAGCACCTGAAATGCAATTTTATCCTAGTTAGTGTAAGGGCTCTCAATCCTCATTCCTCACAACATAAGATGATCATTTGCAAAGTCAAGAAGAAATACTCCTACTCTGAAGGACACAATTAACTGCATCTTAGGGGATACATGTCTCCATCTGAAGCATCTGGCTTTGGCCACTGCACTACAAAGGTAATTTTCCCTCTGTTGATATTCAACCCTTCTTGTCAACTGTTGAGAATAGGCCACTTCCACTTAAATTGAATTGGCCTCGTTAGCTCTGACCCCCGCACTTGCTAGGGCAACTCCCATCTTTTCATGTGCTGTAATATATATACTGCTTACTGTATTTTTCAGTCCACGCATCTGATGAAGTGGGTTTTAGCCCACGAAAGCTTATGCCCAAATAAATTTGTTAGTCTCTCAGGTGCCACAAGGACTCCTCGTTGTTTTTGCCAAAGACAGAATACCAGACCAGATGCACCAATGAGCATGGCAAAAATCTTATGTGATGGATTTCTTCCTTCAGGTTGGATATGTCTCTTCTAATTTTACAATAACAGCTATTCTAAATTAGTGCTGATGGTTCAATGACCGCGCTATACGTTTCTCCGGAGCACAGCAAAGCAAGGCAGTTTATTCCCCCATGTATCTCAGCTCAGATGCAGCATTTCTTTTTCAGTGGCTTCTCTGGTTTCATTGACCTGTTTTCCCAGCTGGGTTTGGCAGACGCATAAGAAGGATGAACAGCTTGCCCCTCATATTACCCACAGCATCCATGACTCGGCTTGGATTTGAACCCAGAATCTTATTGGTTCCCAGCTCTTTGTCACGCAAGGGCTAAAAACACAGATGTTTCTTACTACTAGAGGCTTATCTCTGAATTCCTGACCTGGAAGCAACCCATGAAATCCCTGCAAATCCTCTTCCAATGACACACAGTCTTAACTTTTCCCTCATATGCATGAGTTTGTTGGCCAAGTAAAGCTCTGCCAGACAAGCCATTCTTGTTCTGCGTCTCCCATCCTCGAATGCATTATGCTGAAATGTCAAAGTCACTATAAAACTCTTTTGCACTGAGCCAACCCATAGGAAACTGCAAAGGACTTGTGGTTTTTTTTACATAAAAGAGTCACTTTCAGTAAGTTTCCTATCTAGTTATGTTTATAACTTTATAAGATACCAGATATTTAAAGAAGGAAACTATGCAAAAAACTTTCCATGCATTGCATTGTAAAACAAGGATGCTGCATTGTGACATCACCACATAGTGCCCAAGCATGACAACCCATCCTGGCACTGGAAGACGAGGAGTTTTTCTTTTAGGACAAGCCCTCTATTGGGCCACAGGGTGAGAGTTTCAGCAAAAAGTGGTATAGGGAGAGGCTACCCCAAATCCTCTAGGATTTTTGCAGCATCTCCATATTATTGACAGAATTCCTGTAACTATGATGTTCAACCATGCGAATGCCTGCAGTTGAAACAGCCACCCCAGAAAGTGCCCTAGCATCCCACAGCAATGCTAAAAGGACAAAACAAAGGGGTCACTGTAGGACAATCAGAATAGCTGTGAAATGGGATAAAAGAAGAAACAAAGAGCTCACTGAGAAACATCTGCATCTTAGCTCAGCTTCCCCAGGGAAATATATTACATGTGCATAGCCCCTAAACCTTCTCAGCATCTGAACTGAGCTTCCCTACGGAAATGATTTACACAGACATAGCCCCAACTCTCAACAGACACACAAAAACCAGACACTGCTTCTGAGCTGAACCAAATGTCTATGAGGAAATATATTATAAATACCCCTACACACACACTTCAGACATTGCATCTGAATAAAGTTGAGTTTTCAATGGAAATTTTCTACACATGCACTCTCTCACTATTTTAAAACACTGTGTGGATCATGTCAGGTAGCAGTACAACAACCCAGCCTTTTAACTGTAATAATTTACTATGTGCGTGTTGTGGTGGCCCCCAGGCTTATTATTCCATACAGTCCAAAAAAACAAAAACAAAAAACTTACCATGGGTTATGGTGGATTCTCCATCACTGGGAACTTTTAAATCAAGATTGAATGTTTTTCTAAAACACACACACGCCTTAGTACAAACAGGAATTAAATTCAGGGAAGTCCTATGGGCTCAGATAGACAGTCAGTCTAGATGACCACAATGGTCCCTTGGGCCTTAGACTCTTAGTTCAGATCTAAGAAGAATGTACAGGAATGACCCTGCTGATAAGATCTGATACTTCATTTCTTTTTTACTTTAGTTAGGCTGTTTATTTCCTCCAGCTGCAAACTGCCTGTGTCTTTAGTTGAGAGCTGCTTTGTACTTAATAGATCTTTGATGATCCTTCTCTTTTATTTCTGATTAAAAGGAAAGGAAAAATGGGAACTATATCCTTGACTGATTTATACTTCTATTTAATCTCGCTCTTCCTCCTTGTCTCTCCATCCTCTCCGCTTTCCCTTGCTGGCTGAAACTGCCTCTACAATTTAGCTCACAACCTCTGGTTAAATGGATTGATTGAACCCTGGCAGAAAGAGTCTCACTTGGTGGCAGAAGTGAAATGAGGTAAGAACAGGGAACACTGCATGTAAGTGACAAGCCTTGGATGATGTAAACAGCCTCTTGTGGCAACAGTGAAAAGTGGTGGTTCTGCCCCTTCTCTCCCCTGCCCCTCTATGGGCCAGAGGGAGAGAAAGGACAGTCCACTGTTCTTTATTGCAGTGATGGAGTCACTCTCACTGGGGGTTGTGAATTCAGCCACTCAGGAAAAAAAAATAGCACTGACTGAACCAGGAGAACACTGTTTTAATTTTGGAGTCCAGTAAATCAAAATTCCTCTGATTGTGTGATCTGGGGATGGGGTCCCAGGGTGAGGACTGGCTGAATGGAAGTGCGATTGTCCCAATCCTCATAATACTACAGGGATGAAACCCCACAGCCACTGGAACAACATAAAAACGCTACAAGATGTTACGGTGCTGCTGTGTGTGCTGAATACAAGCTCAAACGTTTGAGGTGCAGTTTGGGTGCCTCTTTCCAATATATTATGAGATGAGAATGATACTTTGCTTTTCTGATGCCACTGGTCACTCTAGGGCCTCAGAGTGCTTTACAAGCATATTTACTCACTGCGTACTTGTTACTATCTCCAATTGAGGCACACAGCAGCTAAATGGCTTGCTTCAAATATCACACAGTAAGCCAGTGGCAGAGTCAGGGAGAAAACTTAGGAGTCCTTACATCCCTTCTCTAACCACTAAACACGCTTTCACTGGACAGCTTCAGCTGTTGCAAAATGACTGTATGAAATCCTGGCCCTACTGAGGTCAACAACACATCCTCTGAGTTAAATATCCCCCCTTTTAGAGAGATCACACATCTGAATGGCTTGGCTGCAAGATGTGGCCTGAGTAGATGGCTTGATAACTAGGGCAGACTGTAATTTAGTTAAACCAGTAACACCCTGACTAAAATGGAGTAAGCTTGAATTACCATGAGCAGAATTTGGCCCCTAGATCTTTGGCTCTGAATGCCTGCTTTCTTTTCCTAAATCAGTACAATCCAGCTCCTTGCCTGAGGGGGACAGCCCCATCACCTTTCTCTGCTTTAGTTTACTGCAAGCACTGCCAACCTAACTCACGTTACTGCCTGATCTCACATAAGCAAGTCAAGAGTTACCTTAACACCTGCAGGCCACAGGAAATTCTTCCTGAGTCTCACATTTGGAAATGCAAAAAACCATCAAAACAAAAAACCCACCTCTGCTCTGCTTCTCCTTCTTTCCCTTATGAAGTGCTGAATGCATCTCTCAAGGAAAATTAATTTCTTTGCCTTTTCCTTGCCTCTAATGAACTGCCTCTGAATGCAAGAGGGCACAGGAAAAGGAGAACAGAGTCAGTGGTGAGCTAATAAAAAGTGAAAGGGCATTCAAAGCCATCAATATCTTTGTAAAACTAGCCTGATGAAAATGTGTTGGCCTGCATGCAGGGGAGGGAGACTGGAACAACTGGCAGCAGCCGTCATTTGATGGCAAAGAGGAGACATGGTGGAATTGTCTTCCCCCGCCCCATCCTGAGACTGAAGGGAAGGAGCCAGATGGCCAGGTGATGGCCACAGTCACATAACAGGATCTAAAAAATTATCCAGGCCCAGACAAGACTTCCAGACCCTGGGCTCTGGATTCTGTGGAAACCCCACTGGCTATTGCAAATAGCAGACTGATTCAGTAGTCAATGAATGAAGAGCTCTTTTTGGAAAGCCTAGGGCAGGGCACCATAAGCCATGGCAGAATACAACACTCACAAGAAGGATCACCATGAGGTAGGTAGGTAGAAAGGAAGAGCAAGCAAGCTAGTTCTTTAGTTGCTGTTCTGACTCCTTCATCTCACAAGGCTCCAAGATTCCAGAGTGCTATGGTATAAAAAGTACAACATGTATATAAAATGTTAACACCAGGAGCTATGAGCACCTAGAGAATTAGCAGCTATCTGAGAGTTTATTGGGTAACATTCTCAAGTGGTCACCATTTCTTAGAGAAGTAACAAAGGGTGAAGCACATTAAGTTTGGAGGTTTGATTCACATAAACACCCAAAAGCCAGAATGCTCCTCCAGATAATCAGAATCTCTCTATCTACAAACCACACTGGAAATTCCATGGAAAAGGGCCATCCTGAAAGGATTGCAGAGAGCATGGAGGCAGGCGAGAAAAGTGGACCAAGCTTTTTTTTGTCAAAAGTTCAGTTTGATTTTCTGGATGAGGGTTCAGTTCAGTTCTTATTTTCCCCAAACCTGCTCACTCATCCTGCAAGGAAGGAAGAGGGACCAAAAACATTTTTGCTAAATGAATTAGCCTATGTATACATGCCATAAGAGGCCTGCCTTCCAGTCTGAAAATGAGCAGAGCTGCAAGTTTCCACCAAAACAGTAATGAAACCCTGGAGTTCAGGCTTTCCCAGCAGAATTTGCAAATACTCTGTGAGGCGAGCGAGGAGAGATGATTTGTAAATCGTTAGACTTCTTTAGATGTCTACTGTGTTACCTATCAGCTCTGTGCTCTTAGGGAACCAGGATGCAATACTCAGCCTGCCTGACTCATGAAAGACCTTCCTCCCCCCTCGCCCCAGCCTCTAATTGAGCCAAAGCCGATCAGAAGGAAAAGCAATGAAAAGGCAGTGGAAGACACACCTGAACCCCTCCGGACAAGGGTGACAGGATTAAGGGAACTTTCCTAGCCTCATCTGCGTCGAAGATGGGATAGGGAGGCATCTCCATTAGCATACAGAATGGAGACCAGAGATTCCAAGACAAGAACCACTTTGGACTCTGGGACCAGAAAAGCACTGCACAATGGGGGAACTCTGCTCCAGATGTTAATGAACCCATGCCTGCACACACCCAGCTCAGTAGTTATCAGACCAATTCTAGTAATAAATCCTTTATTGGTATCCAAAATACTGAAGCTGCCTAATTGCACTGTGAGTAGGATGACCAGATAGAAAGTGTAAAAAATCAGGACGGGGGTGGGGGGTAATAGGTGCCTATATAAGAAAAAGCCCTCAAAATTGGGACTCTCCCTATAAAATTGAGACATCTGGTCATCCTAACTGTGAGCTCCATGGAAGGACCACCACCCATAGCCAGGAATGATCAGTTCCTATTGCCTAGCCTGAAACAAACAACTTTGGTATACTCCCGTGAGCCAGCAGTTTACTCATAAACAAATCTTGTGTTCTCCCTTGAACCAGTGTTCTTTCCCTACACAAACCCCTATCCATGCTCAAGTAAGTGCTCTGATGCCTGGATCCAACATCTGCATCAGTTCCATAGGGATGTCATCTTCTCCTGACTGATTGTGCTGGGGGCTCTGCCTGTCTCCAGCACTCCAGACCCTCCGGACCCTCAGCTACCACCTCCACCTGAGAACCCCAAACCATTCAAGCTTCACGGAGTGGTGAGAACCCAGCTCTCTCTCTCTCTCTAGGTATAGCCTTCTGACCCTGACTTGTGTGATCAGTTATAGTTTTCTAAACCTGACTTTTATAATCAAATTTAAGTTAGTTTTATTATAACAGTTTTGTTTGTTTGGCTCCCCTTGTATGGTTATTACCTGGCAATGGTTAAGCTGATTGCTTCTCTCTCCCCCCGTCCCTTGTGGGTATTTTGTAGGCTTCCCCATTTGTTCTGTAGCAACGCTCCTCGTACCTAAGTGAAAGAGCCCTGCAATGCCCAAAAATCCTGTGGGGTTTGTGCATTAAGTGCGTTACTACCAGAACAATTGTAATGTGAAAGTGGGGATAGGGACGTGCTGAATCTGGGGCATATGAGGGTGGCAGCTTGGAAGTGCTGCTCGATCCAGCCTACTCAGGCGTACTCTATTCTGGTGTGGTGCCCATGGCATATGAGGATGACAGCTTGGAGGTGCTGTTCGACCCAGCCTGCTGAGTCCAAGGGCATATGAGGGCAACAGCTTGGAAGTGCTGCTCAAGCCTGCCTACTGAGTCCAGGGACATATAAGGGGTCAGCTTGGGAGTGCTGATTAAACCAGTCCTCTCAGATACGCTCAGTGTGAGTCTCCGATTCTGGGGCTGGAAGGACCTAGCCCTGGTGAACCTAGGTCCTGCAGGATACCTCCACTGGGAGGGAACTTGCAGAAGGGAGAAGTAACACTCCTTATGAGAGCACAAGTGACACAAGCAGTACATTGATAGAATTACAGACACTGCCCCCCGTCCCCAGAATAGTAACCCTAATAAATGAATGTACCCCAAAGTAACAGGCAAATCTGGTAACAATTGAGGAGGGTGTAGCTTGTATTTTCTTCCCAGATAATAGTTCTGGAGTAATATCACTTCCAGGGCAGCACAGGATGACAAACTGGTCTTTTCTAACACTGTTCAACAAACTCGCCCATCAAAGATTAGCTTGAAGCATCACACCACAAGCAAAGGCTGGCTGCCTTAATGTCAAACCATAGTCATCAGCAGGGACGGAACCTAGAAAATTCAGCATCAAAACCACAGGCCATATGTCTAAGTACTTGTATGGCTTCCATCACCATGGTATCTCTACAACTTGAGGTAAAAGAGCAACTCTGGCAGATGCACAATAAGTAGCAGAGTGTTGTGATCCCAGGTGCCAGCCACTAGAAAGAGTTGTGAGCACATGCAGAGAGACTCCTCCAAAGCCTTGCCATTCAAATTCAGACAACCGATTCCTCTAGTAGTCCAATATGATGGTTAGGAGCAGAGCCATGAAAACCAACCCCCACCCCCCATGAGACAACTGCTTTATCTTGAGAGAATGAATTTAGTCTCCACCCCAGAGGAGGTGCTTCTAGAGCAGGGTTAAGGGCGCCTGATGGGCAACATGAGGGAAGATTGCCTTGCCACTGCTCTGCTGTGTCCGCTCTGTGACTACCCAGATGAAGGTCAGTCTGGTGGCACAGCTTGCATGAGTTCTCTATTAAAAAAAACAAAAACAAAAACACCCAACCATAAAGAGCATCCAGGACTCGCTACCAAGTGATATTCAAAACAAATGTGCAGGGCTTTCTTCCCCCCCAGCAACATCTTATGACAGTCTGCTTCATTCACCCTGCCCTCTTGGCAACACAGCAGTCATCATATCTGCGGCAGCTCAAGTATCTTTCACCCACCCTTTGCCCAACAAACAGGAACGTCAAGAGACAAAAGGTGCAACAGAAAGATGTTAGGGTAAAACCCTAACACTGGTTCAGTTCAATATTGTTATCAACCTGCTGTGCATGTTTAGCAACTACTGTAGCTCACACCAAGTTCATTTTCATTTTAATATACCATACAGAAAAGCAGCCCAAATATATATTCCCAGATCTAAAGCGTATAATCTGTAAACTATAGGAAAAGGCAGATCATTTTCATTAGTTTCTTATGTAGCAAAAACCACAATTTATACCCAAAGCATATGATTATATTCAAAGTCTAAAAGACAGTGTTGGAAGTACTTTAAATTCATAGTTTGGGGGAAAGTCACTCGGAGGTATATGCAGTTATGTTTTAATGTGCAAAAACAACATGCACACACAAAAAGAGAGAGCAAGAGAAGTAATTTGAGCAATTGGTGAGGGGGCCATGGAAAATTACAGACCCACACTCCCAGTGCCTGTCTGGATTTCTGAGCAGCCGGCATTCCATCATAAAACATTCTTGCTGTTCCTTTGAAAACAACAAAAGTGGCAATTGTGGCTAGAGCCCATTCAGACTTCAGAACCACGGCGGAAAACGCTGCCAGGCTCTGTGTCCAGAATTCAAAAGTGTCCTTCCTCCTCTTCAGGCAGGGTTCAATCTTGGCTGCTTTTTGGGTTGCCAAAGCACAAGAGTAATAAAGGGACTTTGCACATCTATATTGCTTTCTACCTAGAATCTCAACGCACACTAATGGACATAGCTGCTCAACCCTGCTGGGAGGTAGGTAACTGGTGCTGTCCTCATTTTAAAAAGGTATAGAAAATAAAGCAGAGATAGGGAAAATGAGTTATCCAAGATCACATTACAAGTCAGAGCCACTGGCGAACTTAAAGTTTACAGTATAAACTTCAAGAGCATCCTTCCTCTGCTTCAAATGTAATATTCACAGAAGCTAGAAAAGAAAAAGATCTATTAGATCTTCCAGTCCACCTCTCTGCCAGTGCAGGATTGATACCCAGTACAATTTAAGCAGAAAGCAAGTCCTCTTAACATCATAGTGAGTGGAAATGGAAAAAGACACTATAGCTCCTATTCAGTCCACTTCCCAGCCAAGACAATATTCAGTATTGCAGTATATTCCCCAGTGCTTTGATCAATTCTGTGTTAAATTACTCAAGCTATGGGACTTCCACCACCACCACAGCATGAATACTCTCCACTTTTAAATTTTCCAGCAAGAGATGCCTCTCTCCCATACCAGCTCCTGCTTGAAGCGACAGTGGAGGGTGGACTATAGTGCTTATGACATCACATGTTATTACGGTGACAATCATAACATTGCTTAAGTATTTTGATGCCACTGTAGCAGGATGAAGGGGGAAAAAAAAGCTGGCTGATGACTAACAAAATTTCCTTTAGTAATTAGTTATAGTGGAAGAGAAAATGATGACTAACATATAGGGTGACTGGACAGCAAATGTGAAAAATCGGGATGGGGGTGAGGGGGTAATAGGATCCTATGTAAGAAAAAGACCCAAAAATCTGGACTTACCTTATAAAATTGGGACATCTAGTCACCCTACTAACATAGGAATATTAAAAAGATTGCCATTTTATTTTTGTAATGATGATTGTATAGTGTGAGTGTCTTCCAAAGTAGCAGAAAACTGTTTTACAACCTAAAACTAATAAACAGACTACACATCAGTATTACCTATCTTTGAAACACAGCCATCTCTGGAATGGAACATAGAAGCTGTTTCACAGCTCAGAGCAACACTAACAAAAAGCAGAGAAGACACCGTGAAGAACCACTCACCAGCTAACTCAGCAGGAAATATAGGGAGAAAGCAAACCCTGACTTAATTATGATTCAGGACGAACACACCTCACTCTTGCGAAGTGTGCCACTAATAAGACTAAGGAATCAGAAACTTTATACATCTCTTCTGAAAGGGGGCACCTCCAGCAGCACAGCGCCCCCTAGCACCATGATGGAGTAATGGTTCAGAATTAACTCAAGAGAGCAGAGGGTCATTTACTAAAACAATACCGTCTGGTCCCAGCAGCACCTTAAGTTTTTCTTGCTTGGTACTATGACTCAGGAACCCCTTAATGCCAACTGGCAAAGGGGTTACAGGAATGTCCCAATTCTGGTAGGTACATTCTCATTCATCAAAGATCATGTGAGGTCTTAAACGAAAGTGTGGGTTCCACTGGTCATTAATATCATTGTGAGATATATGTATAGATACATGTAAGGAGTTATATTTACTGAAAATATGTTTTATGGGCATAGTTGGCTAACAGGTTTTCTGTCAGACAAGAGAGGTTATTCACCTGTCTGTAGGGTGCCAGATAAGCACTTTAAGCTAACACAATGAATGTCCATTTACATACAAAAGAGCAGAGAAATGTGAAGTCAACAGGGAAGCAGCACACAGGAAAAATAAGCCATGAGCGTTGGGGGGAGGTTATCCTGACTCTGAGTACATATGAACTTTAGGGACATAAGAAAGCAAAGACAACACCCCTTTATCCTGTACATAAGTAAACTGGCAGTGCGTTTACATTCATGAAAATGAGATCTCAACCAACCTTGGTTGAAAGGCTGCAGAAGATATTGGATGAAATAAAACTTCTTTAGACAAGAAAAGCAGCAGAGAGTCCTGTTGCACCTTATAGGCTAACAGATGTACCGGAGCATAAGCTTTCGTGGGTGAATACCCACTTCATCAGATGCATGTCTGACGTGCATCTGACAAAATGGGTATTCACTCACGAAAGCTTATGCTCCAGTATGTCTGTTAGTCTATAAGGTGCCACAGGACTCTTAGCTACTTTTACAGAACCAGACTAACATGGCTACCCCTCTGATATTTACACAAGAAGTTTACCTGTTAAATTTAATCTCTAGAAAGCATGTTATGATTTTATTTTAGATGTAGCTATTTGTATCCAATATTCTCATTCATTCAGGAGGTAATGTATGATAATAAACTTATTGTTATTTTCACTATGAATATCTCTCAGGGCTGTTATATTAAGCTGGGGCTGATCCTGACTTAGTCATACAAACTGGTATGTACATTTGTCCTTCAGGGACTGCAGATCTGGCATTTCTGTGAGTGTTCAGTGGATAAGGGCACTGGATACTACAGGGGAACACTTCAAATGCTATGGATCAGGAACCAAGTCATTGGCTGAATTGTCTGGGGAAGGCAGTAGGGAGGGTACTAGCAGAATTTTCATTAGCAGTTCTAGAGAAGAAGCCAGAACTAGAATAGTAGGAAGTGCAGGTCAGAACTGGGGTTCATTGGCAGAGCTGTGTGGGAAGCTTGCACAGCATTGATTTGGGATTAGTTCCTCATTTGCATAAACACTAGTTTTCACTCACCAACTGAGAAAAAAAAAAAGAAATTAGCAACATTATAACCCTCATAAGTGCTTCATGTAAAGGGACTACAAATGACAGGACTTGAGAAGTGACTAAGGCCTCCGAGTTGCCACCTACAAGTTCTGGTGACTCCTCACTGCCAATCCTCACAAGAAGCCCTCGCATTTCACCGTGACTCGCTCTACAGTTTGAACAAGCCTGATCCTGGCAAGGTAAAAAACACGCCTCTTCCCCAGCCACCCCTGCTGAGCAGATTCCAAGGGCCTGGCCCTCCTGCACGTGGTGTCACGAAAACTGCTCTGCATACTCCCCCCCCCCATTTGCTGAGGAGGGGGGAGATAAAAATATGGCTGGAGGGAGAAAAGGAGAAAGCAAATTAATTAATTCATCACCAAGACAAAATACACACAAATCTTATTTTATCTGCCAACCAGTGGCATACATTATTCAGCTGCCTAGTGCAGGCAAAGAAAAAAACAGAGCAAGGGACTGCAAGCCAGTGGTGTAGGCTTTGGGGAAGCAGCTCACCCAGCAGGGGGCTAAGCAGCTTCATAGCCTTCCTCCCCCCCCCCCCATTAGCTGTTCTGGAGTGGATGAAACATTGTCGTATCTGGGCTGCAGATAAACTGACCCAGAACTTAAACACACTATGGACTTCTTTTCCTACCTCAAAAGCTTTCCTTCATGACAGAGATCCCACTCTGCTTTGGAAGGTCCACACACAGAAGGTGGCATCGTTCTTCTAGGCAAACCTTTGTTTGTTCACCTGCTGACACAGGTGTGCACCTGGAGCAGAGAATCATTATAAAGAGACCAGCTCCTCTATATACAATGCTGTACCAAGTTTCAACATTCACAGGTTGCAGTGAAGAATGTGGTAAAGCAGCAGCTTGGAAATGTCAGCATTAACCCTTACAATACTCACTCTGAGCAGATTGCCAGCTCAGGTCTCCATCCTGCACCACCTAAGTCAATGGAAGTTTTGCCACTGATTTCTGTGGAAGCCCAAAAACAGCCCCAAACATAGGGGGACATCTAGTCACTTATCTAGAGAGCTATACTGATTGCTGCCTCTTATCGGACAAGTTTTTCACACTGATTAACAGTTTCCGGTGTCTGTTACTTGCATACGCATACAAAGACTGAGGTGCATAAGAGACTCAGCAGAGGTTGAGAAGACCAAGTTCCTTCCAAAACCGCCCTCTGGATAGTCATAGCTTGATTTAGGCAGCACAGATGGGGCACCGGGGATGGAAAGGCTCTGAAGGGCTAAACTGCTTGGGGATTTGAGGCCTGAGCATGCCCCAACTATCAATTTCAACTGGATCAGGATTAGGCCCTTTAGTTTCAACCACCAAAGAAGAAATCAAAATCCCAGTAAACACAGACAGCCTCTTTTCACACACACATGCATGCACACACACACACACACACATACCACCTCCCCGAGTTCTGACTCGCAAAGCTGTCACAGGTCCAAATTCCAAGTGCCTCTATCGTACAACATGAAAGGAAAACACAGATATAAACCAAGCCTGTGTTTTGGTAAAAGACCAGCTGT
Source organism: Dermochelys coriacea (assembly GCF_009764565.3). Lineage (NCBI taxonomy): Eukaryota > Metazoa > Chordata > Testudines > Dermochelyidae > Dermochelys > Dermochelys coriacea. The sequence continues at coordinate 89,375,889 of NC_050073.1, read as the reverse complement.
CTTCATGGTCCCTTTCTCCTCTCTCACTCTTGCTCATTCCCACAGGGGATTCCATGCCAACCTTCTTATATGGCATGATTTAGGGCGGGGGCGGAATCTCGGGCTGGCTCATGTGTTGGCATCAACTCACACAGCCTTCCACTTCCCTTGCCTTGTTACTGAAATGAGGGAGCAAGGAAAATGCCCCAAGTCCCTGAACGAAACTGAAGACAGCTTTTATCTTCCACTGGATTGGTGAAGCTGGAAGAAGGGGTGAGGGCTCAGAGTGACAGCTTTAGAGCAGAAAGGAAGCTGTTTACATCCTTATGAACCATTCCCTGCCACCTTATATCAGGGCTACTCAGTAAAACATTTTGCTCCATATGTTAAATCCTCACTCACATGTGGTCTATGAACCAAACTTCTCCCCTGCCTCCCCAAAAATTGACACACATTCAGCTAAAGAGGTAGGGCTAGAGAACAAAGAGGACAGCAGAGGTGCTGGAAGTAGGGGTGCTATCCCTGGCTTGAAGTGGTTTCCATCATATACAGGGTTTACAGTTTGGTTCAACGGCTCTCAGTGTATAGCCCACTATAGAAATTGTTCCAGCACCCCTGGACACAGGGTGCTCTGGATGAGGAGGGGCAGGTACCTGTTACAGCTGTTGGATAGATTGGGTTGGAGGGAAGGGAAGCCAGTGACTAGAAGAGAAGGGGATGCTATGGGCCAGGATTGAGCGCGAGCAGAGCTGTGGTAGGGATCAGGACTGGGATAGAAGAGGGTACATTGGCAGAGGTGTACACAAGGTGCACAAGGTGTACACAAGGTGCAAGAATAGAATAGCTGGGAGTGCTGCAGGTCAGAGATGCATTGGGAGAGCTGTAGAGGGAAGCCCAGAATGGGAATAGCAGGGGGTGGTACATAACAGGGCTCAGCTGCCATTATGTGGGGATTCGGGATTGAGAACACAGTGGTGCTGCAGGTCAGGATGGTGCATGGCCAGATCTGTAGATATGGGTAGGTTGAAAAAAAAAATGCTGCTATTTCTCTCATTACTCTCATCATCAGCCTCAAAATTGAAGGAAAGCAAATCTAGACACCGCACACAGAGCCAATCAATGCCACCTATCGAACGCCATCCCCATCCACTGAACTGAGCTTCAGACGACTTTATTATTAATGAATTAATTAGTATTAACCATGCTTATTATGGTAGTGCCTAGGGACCAGCCAAGCAGGGGGCCCCACTGTGCTCGGCACTGTACAAAGGGGCCCCTAGCCCGAAGAACTCAGGATCTAAACAGAGCCGGGGGGGGGGGCAAGGGGTGGAGCTGTGGGAACACACAGTGAACAAAGGGATGGCAGCGACAGAAGCAGTGCTGGTGCCCCGGTCATTTCCCAGCCCTTCAGCCATATGCCAGCGCCGCCTGGGTCCGGGTAGGGGTAAGAAGCTAAAGAGCCTGGACTCCCCACCTTGACGCCCTGCCGCGGGTCGGCAACTTCCAGCTGCAGCTCCGGAGAAACTCCTTCCGAAAGGCCGGGCACTGCGCTGCCTGCGGCCCCCATGCCCGCTGCCAACCGGCAGGCCGGTGTAGAGGGCGCTGAGCGCTTGCCGCAGGGGCGGGAAAGGGGCGCTGGCGCGGGAGCGGGGAAGAAGCGGCTCAACCAGCCGCGGCCGGGCGGGCGCACGCCCGCCACCAGGGCAAGGGGGCGGGGCGGGGGCGGGGCGCGCGGCCGCCGAGGGGTCCAGCTCCGCTCGCATTCCCGCGCTCCCGTTTAACCCTCCCCAGCCCGGCCGGGGGACGCGGGAGCAGCACAGGCCCCCTGCCTGGCAGGTTTACGCCGGCTCAGCATGGCTCAGCCCGCAGGGAGCACAAGGACCGTCCAAGCAAGCCCGCCTCCTTTCCGGCCCCAGGTCTCCCTCCTCCCCCCGCTCGCTCGGCCCGGGCTGCATTTAAATGCAGTTCCTATGACTGCCTCTCCCCAGGTTTTCAATACCAGCCCCAGCAGGGACCCAGCATCAAGAGCAGCCGTTTCCCTTTCCAGGCCCCCGGCTGCTTGACAACTTCATCAGACAGCACTGAGAGACCGCGAGCGAGCGCCCGCCAGTGCCGGCATCCTCCCCCCTCCTCCCCCCCGCCCCTTGTAGCTTCCGACAGCCTCCCCAGCGCCCCGGGCGAGCGGGGAAAGGGGGCATGCAGTGATCCGGGTCCTAAACGCACCAGAGAGGGTTAGGGCAGGCCCCCGGAGAAGACCCTCTGCTATGGGGGCTACTGGGCATCACCCACGCTGTACCGCCCCGCCCCGCCCTCTTAAAGAGGAGCCCGGGGTAAAGGATCATCCCCTGCGAACTTGCTATGCCAAGTCCAGCCCTCAGACCTTAACTAACTGCCGTTTTGTGGAGACGGTGCCCGATTACATCGCATATGGCCGGATAGGTACACGTAAATGGGCTCTTCTTCCCCCTCCCGTCAGGATGTGTGACTATGTACACACAGACACACAACTCCCCTTCAAACACACATGGATTCGAAATGTCAGTTTCCCTGCAGAGAGGGGGTGTGTGACACACACACACACACACTGATGCTATGGGACCAGCATGTCCTAACCTAGAGCAGGGCAAATGGGACCTGCTAATGCAGACCGGTGCAGAGTCATGATCCCAGCTTCCCACTTCAGCATCAATAGAGGCACAGTCGCAGTACACGAACAGAGAGCTCTCGGATTTCAGGAAGATCTGCTGTCAAACATTAGGCTTCCCAAAGCAGCCTGATAACGCCGCCGCCGGCTCCGGCTCCGGCTCCGGCTCCCCAGGACCCAGCCCCCTCCGCAAGAAGAGGGGCCGGGTCAATTGCACTCCCGGCCCGCATCGCCGGCTGGCAAGCTACGTGGGACTTTTCTCACAGCCCCGACGCCGCTAGCGGTAAGTCCCTCCGGCTGCCCAGCCTGGGAGTGGGGCTCACGGCTGGGCAGCCAAGGGTTAACCCCCCAAAGCAGGGCAGCTCTGATCTGCCTGAAGAAGTTGGTAGTTTTAAGGAGGTTATTCATAAAAGCGGGGTTTTTGGGGGGGGGGGGTGATAGAGGTAAATAAAAGGGGATGGGGAGGAGGGGAGAGAAAAAAACACGCCCGCAAGAGAAAGTCACAAATTCTGTTCTCAAGCCCCCCTCCCTCTAACACGCTACAGCTGTTCTCAAAAAAAGGGTGAGAAGGAAACAGAGCGAGAACCCACCGTGTCCTCCTCGTAGGGAGACAGGCGAGCGGTAGATAGAAATAGGCACAGAGTGGTGCTTGCTGCCGTGGAAATGATGCTCATGCTGAGCCTGAGACACAGACGAGGAAGAGGAGGCAGAAGAAGCCACGTTAGAGGAACTCCAAACCGAGCTGACGATACATCCCCAAAAGAGGGAGCACATCCACAGGGTCCAGGCGGGGTGGCGTCCTGGGCAGATGCTGGGGTCTATTCTCAGGTGCATGGTCAATGCACTGGGCACCTACCGACGGGGAGTTTGAATTCCAGCCGGGAAGACAGAATACGGTTCATGATGTCAAGGGGCCCATCCTAGCAGAAGGGAGAGTCACTTCCCAGGTGGGAGGGTGTGTGTGCTGGGACGGGAGGAGAGGGGAATGCGGGGGGAAAGGTTAACAAACAACCACACGCAAAAAATTACAGGTCGATGTTTCCCAGGGCTGGCTCTACTGTGCCAGGAACCCCGCTGCAGCACCAAACCGCCAGGAGGGACCAGGAAAGGCACACATGTCAGGAAGAAGGATCCTGGATCTCTCGCTTGTCAGGTTCCTCCAGGATCATAGATGACTTTCCCTGTCTGTGATCCTTGCCTCTCACTTAACAGGAGAAGGGCAAAAGAAAAAATAGCTAGAGACCCCAGGAAGGTTTTTGATTTTTACCCCGATTAAAAGGGGTTTTTGTTGCTTCTCCACTAGCAAGTGTTGCAATGCAGAATTGCTAGGCGGACACACACACAAATCTGGATGGTTATCCTCCTTCCTCTGGATCCAGGCGGCGGGGAACTCAGTGAGAGAGAGAGAGAGAGAGAGAGAGAAAGAGAGAGAAAAGAGGAAAAGAGCAGGGGAAGAGGAAAGAAGTCCAGAATCCACAGGAGAGGCACAGAGAGCCTTAGGTGGAGCAGGATGCTCAGGGGGCAGCTCACTAAGTGAAGGCGACCAGGAAGCCCAGATGAAGTGAAGAGAGGACTTAGGGAGCCAAATTCACAAATGGGCGAGCCTCACGCAAATAGGCTCACTCCAGAGAGCGAATCAGTGAAGCCCAAACACTCTGCAGAGGCAATGGCTGGTTCCTGAGAAAGGAGGGGCTGAAATAGGGGGCTGGCGTCCCAACCCCTCCATTCACATACATCTTTCTCTCACTCACACACGTCCCCTCCTTCTCTCGCCCTTCCTGGAACCTACTCTGGCTAATGATGCTTCCTGAACGACTATTTTTCTTATGCTGAAATCATAATGTAAGTCACAATTAGCCTCACTAGGGCCAATGCACGATTGTCCCCTGAAGTCCATTTATTACTGCAAACAAATACACAATAAAAATAAATCAAAAAAAGGAGAGAAAAGTCATGAAACAAAAGCCAATCCCCATGCAGGCATAGGAAGAAAATCAATTGCCGACACTGACCCAGACCTTTCCGCCTCAAAACCTCCAAGTTTAAAGGGATGGTTCTTGAAAGGAGTATCCAAGCCCATCCTCATCTGCCTGTCTAATTGAGAATGCACCTGTCACCAGTCTCCAGCAATCGCGGCGCTTCAGTATAAATAGTGGCAACCAAGAGTGGAACCACCCAAACGTAGTTGGGAGCCTGATTTTCAGACAGGCTGAGCACCTACAACTCCAACTGAAGTCAGTGGGAGCTTCAGGTACTTAGCAAATCTGAGAGAGTGAGTGTGAGTGTCCGTCCTCCTGAGGTGAAATCAGGGTGGACAATTCGCCTGGTCTATAGATGCACATATAGGGGCGAGATGATGGGACATTCCCGAGCCCCACAGCCCCGGGCACATTCCAATCCCATCTCATCCCTTTGCGAATTATTTTGGAATAGAATTACAGGATTTGCATCCCCAGTTACTGCGGGGAGGAAGGAAGAAACGAGGCATCTTTCTAACACAGGGGAAAGAGCTGAGGGCAAAGCAGGAGGAAAGGAGGGGAAAAGCCTTTTCTCTGAAACTCCAATACGGAGAGTGGGCGCCGGCAAGATTCGTCAGCCTGGCCTGTGGTCTCAATACCCAGCCTTCCGATCAAAAGGAGAGAAATTGTCTCCCCTCTCTGCCCCCGTTTGTTTGGCATCTACAATGTGCCAGCAGCGAAGAGGGGCGGGAGAGGGAGAGAAAAGAAAAGGGGAGCGGAGACACTGCCAAATGCGGTGGCCATCTGTGACACAGGGAGGAGGTTTACACCGGCTCTTCTTCAAGCGAATCTCACCGAGGGTCTGCACAGCTCAGGAATGATGCACTGGGGACTGGGCAGAGAGGAACTCTTTGGCGTGCGGGCCATGCAATCTAACTTTGTAGGAACGCTATAGGAAGCAACAACGCGGCATAACAATGCTTTGAAGAGATCTAGAGAGTTCGCAACAGTTGCGGAGGGGGAAGAGTGAAATTACCAGGGGCAAGCTGTTGTGTGGGGAAATAGGTTTTCTGCTGGGATTTGAAATTAGCTGGAAGAATGAACAAGCTGTACAGATGCAATCTACTGCAGATGCAGAGCAGAAGGCTCTCCCCCCGGCAGCTTTAAGCAAAGTACATAAGCACATATAACAACGCCCTTTATTAACTGAAGTATCTTCCTAGCTTTTGGATATTTTGCTAGATAAAGGCTTATGTGCCTTAACTACCTTCTTGCACCAGAGCCATGTCGCAACCTCGATAACTGTGCTCATTAAACCTCTACATTGCTTTTGTCCAATGGTGTTTGTTATGTTTCTGCAACAGTGGGCTGAGTCCAAACCAGTGTGTTTGCACTGAACCCTCAGGGAGCCAGAACCTTAGCCAAATGGTCAGATTCTGCCTTTCATAAATAAGAATTCTATTCAGTACTTACAGCACTCTTCACTTGGAGCTTAAACTGCATATCAATTTGCATTACAAATATCTCCATTTAACACGGGGAAGTGGAGTCACAGACAGGTGAAGAGATTTGCACAAGGTCATTCAGTGCATCTGGGGCAGATCTAGAAATAGAACCAAGGTCTCCAGACTCCCATTTGGGAGCCCTAACCACTAAACCACACTGCCTCCCAATATCATTATTAGTCACCACCCCGGCTTGTAAATAAAAGATCCTCTGTGTGTCTGAGAACTTGCATTCTGTTGGCAGGAGGGAGGGTGCACAAACAAACCAGAAACCTACTCAACTCTTATAATAACTCTTCTAATTTCACAGTTATTTATCACACAGTCAGTGTTTTTGGAAATCGATTTTGATTTGGTACAGTGCGGACATAAAGCATTTGTAGATGGACCTCAGAACTACTTCACTGAGATACAGTTGAGAGGAATAACCATTCCTGATACATTATGATCATTTCAGAATGGGCAACTGGAACCTCACACCTGGAGTTTTTAGTTTAATGTGGCATATTTGTAATTTATTTTCTCCTTTAAGCTATCTAAAGCAGTGGCTAGAGCAGTCAGGAACTCACCACTGAGGGTTGGAAGAAGTTTTCCAGAAAGCAGAACTATTCTTGTTTGCATTTATCTAGCAATCATGCAGGGAACTTGAAGAGCTTAACAAATTAATTAAATTACAAATAAATTAGTTTAGCCTTACAACATCCCCATGAGGTGGGTATTATCCCATTTCAAAAATATGCAGAGTGAGGCACACTGAAGTTAAATGAGATAGTGGAATAACTGGGAATAGAAGCAAAGAGTCCTGATGCTTAGCTCTGTTCTAACCATTAGACTACACCATCTCCCAAAGGTTGTTTCAGAGCCTCTGAGCCCTGTCTCCTGTTCAAGGTACTAGCCCCCAGTCCTTTTCCCCAAAAGTTCTGACCCACTCAATTCTAAGGTATGATCAAGTACAAATTACAATATCTTGAAATGTTTGTCACCTAGTCAGATTGTGGGGAATTTAGTCATTCTCTCAGAAAAGATTTTAAAATGTAGCCCCATCACCAAACAGCTTATTTCTAAAATACAGACAATATATTTTAAAATAACTATCCCTGCCAATGATCAGGACAGTATAAATCAGCTGTTTCATGGCCACACTTTCTCTCAGTGGCTAGTGTTCAGAAAGAGACAGAACATATTACAAACTTGGTCACTAGTTCCCTCGATGACAAGTGATGGCAGGTTTAGAAGATTTAAAAACTATGGGCCTGATCCTGTTCCTGCAGAAGCCAATGGCAAAACTCTTTTTAACTTCCATGGGAGAAGAACAAGTTTGAAGAACTGTACTAACATTAGCATCACATACAGGCACAACCTCTGGAAAACAGCTGGGGAGTTTCTTCTCCCTCTCCTCCCCTCCAGCTATGCTTGCCCTAAGGCTGGGGTAGGAAAATAGAAAGGCTTCCTCCCCTTTCTGTAAAACACGTACTCCTCCTGCTGTTAAACCCCATTTAATGCCCTCTTGGACCACCCTATTCTCTGTCTTCCCATGACCTTGCTCCATTTGTGCCAGTCGACTCCTGGGCGGCTGCAGCTGGCACAGCCTGCAGGGGGAGGAGGGCAGGGCATAGACACTGTGGCGGTCTCGCATCCCACCCAAGCGCAGTCCCCCACATTTAGGCAGCAGTAGGCATACAACATGGGTGGGGGGGGGAGGAGACAGAAGACACACCAAAGAGTTTGGTCATTACTTAGAACTGCCCTACCCTGGGTCAGGGGCTGCACTGGGCATGGCAGCCCCTAAATAAGGGAGGTGCAAACCACCTCCCCTTTGACTCCATTTAGCTAGAAACTGGTGGATCAGTTGCCTTTGGGAAACAAAAGAGGGGAAGAAACAAACTACACTTTTTATTTTATTTTATTTTTAAAGGGAAAAACTGTGAAGGCGGCTATAAATACATCAGTGGGTTCTGGTGATGCCATAAGTCACTCTGCCTTGCTTTATTAGGTGCCAATGGGTGTATTTACTGCCCTGTAATTCACAGTCCACCCATTTATTTAGCACCACCATTGCAGGAAGAGGGCAGATTTCAATTGCATTCTCCCCTCTCCGGTGATCGGAGGAAGTTTATCACCACAAGGGGAAGTTTTAACAGCACTGTTCCCAAGGGATTTACTTGCAAAGGAGATTCGTGGTTTTCCCAGATGCATATGAGTTTGGTGCATGAGAGATTTGTTTTGTATAATGAGTTTATTCTTTAAATGGGGGTGATCGCTCTCTATCACAATCCAATGAGGTTCATATGTCATTATAAGTTTAATTTGTGTCAGGTAAGAACACATTTCAGATGCTTGTGTGTCTGCAGAACTGGGATGGATGTATCAGGGAGACAGGCTCCCTATGGTTGGAACCACCATGGGGATAGTTTGCCTTGTGATAGTTTTCTGTGCTGACCAGATCCACAAAGAGCTGCAAAAATGAAAAATGATGAAAAAAAAATTACATCTTTTCAAACCTCAGAAGGGATCTGATTAGTATCTAGTTCTGGAAAGGATCTTACTTTAGCCTACTTGTATAGTTTCTAATATACCATGGCTGTCAATCACTTTGGTGCACATACTGGTCACTCAGAACCTCACAACCACAGAGAGCACCCAAAACACACGCTCCTAGCGCATAAGTCAAAGCTAATGGGATTTCTCCTTTAGCAGTACTAGCCTCTGACACATGGTTGAGCAGTTCTGATTCCATCCAGCAGAGGCCAGTGGTGACACATGCACATTACTCTATCATCATCATCCAGATCATTACTCTATCAGTGGGATAAGAGAATCAGATAAAATAGACATGGACTCAAAACCTCTCTCCAAACTCAAAACAAGTCTCTCAGGGTTCAAAATAATCCACTTCACTTTGTAAAAAATGAAGCGGGGGTGGGAGGGAAGATAATAATTTCTAGTTGTGATCTTTATAGAAAGGATTGAACAAAGCAAGGTAGGGATGGGGCTGCATGCTTTAGAGAGCTTAGCACTGGATAGAGACTCCTTCACCTCTTGGTGCCTGGATCAAATGCAGCTGAGGATGGTTGTGACCAAGGGTTCTCATCAAATCGTGGTTCTTCAGCACCTCATGGGGAATGAGCTGTTCCCAGAGTATCCTAGTGCCCAGGTGTCCACATTAAAATTGTCCCTGTTGCCAGAGTCATAGAAGGCCAAGGAGCTGCAGTGTCCTGTCATCCCTAGAGGAGCGTCCCTCCAGCTCAGGACTGAGGCATATTGACAGCCTTGGAAACCGAAATTCTTGAGTAAAGTACAGAACAGGTACAGCAAGACAGCAGCTGTGTCAATCTCCACTGACTTAAAAAAATAGAAAAGGAAAAACCCAATACCAGAGCTCCTCTCCTCCCCATCAGCCTGCCAGAAGCAGAGCAGTACCATAACCCTTGACAGCAGGGTTTCTCAACCTGTAGGTCAAGACTCAAGATTGGGTCATCAGAATGTTTCAAAGGGTGGCATGGTCCACTCAGGGGGACGGTGCCAGACCTGAGCAGTGCTGCAACCTTACAGGTTGCAACGCCCAGAGCCAAGAGCCACACCTGCCAGCCCCACAGCACAGGAGCTGCAGGAGCTGCCATTGTGGGGTGACTGGCCTGGCCTGCAAGGTAAGGGGAGCCACCAAGCACCTCAGGCAGGCTGTCTGCTCCACCATGGGGCCTCACAGCGTTGCCTGGAAGGGTGACAGGACTCGGCCCCAGCTCCCTGCCCTGGAAAGGAGGAAGAGGCCTGCAGGGAGGCACTGACTGATGGGCTGGTGCTGCATCCTGGCCTGCACCAGCTGCCCTGCAACTATGACAGGGAGCGTAACACTGCCTTGCCCCAACTTCGAGAGTGATGCTGCAGGTACCTGCACCCCCTCCCACTTTACTTGAAACTATTTCAATAAATTGTAGCTTTGTTTCGATAAACAGATTGGGCTAATTTTTAAGTGACCGTGGCTATTAATGCAGTAGAAATCTGGCAACCTGCATGAGGACCTGAATGAAACCACACCATGGCCTCCACCCCCAGACTATTTACTGGGTTATGAAAGACCATAAACATTCACAAATGGGTCCTGAGCCCAAAAAGATTTTAGTAACACTGCTTTACAGGACATCAGTCTATAGAGATCATTGGTAGAACAGGGTAACTGCACATCTGTCTCCCTCTCCAACGCCAAGAACACATGCTACACCGAACACTAGTGGGTCAAATTCTACTCATTCTCACACAAATGCAACTCTCATGCGGTCAATGGGGTGGGTAAGGTTTAACTCATGGCCCATTATTTTGAGAACAAACAAGCAACCCCCCACCCCCCAAAAAAAGGGGGACAGAACATCATTAAAAATGTTAATTTAGCATCAGTGAGACATTAAGACTGAGTTACAGATATGCTTAGGATTGTCCTCTTTCTCCCCACATCTCAGGGGAAAGAAACATACCCAGACCCAGAAATGCGATAAGCAGCCAATTCCATCTTTGAATGCCAGCTACATTCATACCTGCTAAAAATCTCCCATCAACATAACATTATCTTACCATCATTGCCTGGGTGCACACACTGCCACAAGCAATGAGTATGGAGACTTGGGGCATGATTCCACTCTCACACCAAGGTAACTATTGAGCAATTCAGGGAAGCCAGTGGAGTTATGTTTTTGTAAGTGAAAGGGGAAGCAGGCCTGAGGAGGGAAATGGCAGCTGATCACAGCTCTGGGGGTTGGTTACCCCTGAGTTGAAGCCATACTGCTGGCCCATGGTAAATGGAAAACTGTGTGGTAGGAGGTGCAAAGGTAACTGTTAGAATCAGATGGAGTTCAATTCTTTAAGTATCCAACCTTCTCATGACTGGAATTTTTCCTGAGATTTCTCTACTTCCACTTCCTGTCCTGGTGGAAACAAGGTAGTACAGAGGTGGGTAGAAATTAATCAAATTTTTATGAACCTGAGATATAGATTCTGAGTTTGACAGTTCGTCTGATCTGTAGTGAAAGTTCAAGTTGGTTGTTTCTTGGTCTGAATCAGCCCTATTCAGGGCACCGTTTGGGAAGGCATGTTTGTGCTGGGCCAGTCTGAGGAGCAGAGCCCAGCCTTTTTGGCCAAGTCTTACTGGCCATCAGGGCCGGATTTCCCATTAGACATGTGCCTAGGGGCGCCGGCATTCTAGGGGCACCTAAAAATTCAAATTCTGCTGCTCCCAATCCTGGCAGGGGGAGGGGCCGGGACCAGCTGAGAGGGAAACATCCCTAAACAGCACTGCTAGACCACTCCTCGCTTAGCCCGGCGGACAGAGTCACATCCCAATGGGGCTGGTGAGTGCAGCCTGGGGGCAGAGCTTGGGAGAGTGGGTCTCTGGGGAGTTTTGGGAGGGGGACTCTGGGGCAGTTGTGGGGTTCAGTCTGTATGTATTGGGGCACTGGGTAGTCTATTTGGGACTGGAAAGCTGTGGTGGAGCTGTGAAGGGGGTCCTGGGCAGTGGGAGGGGAGGCATCTGTGGGCAGAGAGGCGCTGAGCAGCGGGATGCCTAAAAGTCAAGTGGCAGGGTGCCTGTGGTGGTTATGAACTCCGAGTTGCTGCAGGTGGTGGGGGCACCCTGCAGCTCCTGGCTGCTGTAGGCAGGGGGTTCCAAGCCCCTACGCCTAGAATGTAAATCCAGCCCTGCTGGCCATATGATTTGTGAGACCTCAAGGTGATGGAAAAGGTTAGAAATCAGGCCACGAGTTTCCTCTTCATCTAGTCCCTCTATCAGACAGAATCAAACTGTATGTCACTGATCCATTTCCCTAAAGAGTGGGGTATCAAGTGCCTTGCTTAGGTTCAGCCCTGGGTGTGGTTCACATTTACACCCCCCTCCCAACACACACAGGCAACATGGTAGAATAAGCAAGGGAGTGTGAATATGGTTTGTCTGCATTCTGTCCCCTTCTCTACATCTGATTGTGGTGGGGTAGATTCAGCTAGGAGATTGAACAATTATTGTCCTTGTGTTCAGCACAGAAGCCAAGGTTTGAATTGAGCACGAGAAAAGAACTGTTGTCTGTACTTAGGACTTAACTGAAACTGTCAAAAATAAAGAAAACTAGAGAGCAGCAGACTTCCTGACAACCTCTGCAATTTGCATGATCTGTATGGTGACTAGGGCAAATTCATCCCCAGTGTAACTTCCACAGCTCAGACTGTATCTCTTTTGTGGATCAATAGAGGACTTCAGTCTCCAAAGTCCATCATTCTGGCCCCTTTCGCACAGGTGCTAAACATTAATTCTGATATATTAAAATTAATGTCATGACTTCTTAGCCTGGGAGGAAAACGCTAGGAAATTATTTCTGATGAGCTTTAACTCGGAAACTTAAACAGTGCCTGAAAGCCTGGATTAGCAAGTGCTGGGAATAAAGATGGTTAAAACGTCAATTGCAATAAACAGGGAATTATTTTAATTTTTATCCACAAGAGTGGAGAGGAGATTTTTTTATTTTCCTTTGGAGCTCAAAGAAACCTTGTCTGATGCAAAAATGAAATGCTGGAAAAGCTGTTGCTTTTGCTCCTTTAAATTGGCTTCTGTGCTAATGAAAAGTGAACTCCCTAATGGACACACTGCAAAGGCTCCCCTCTGCTTTTCCTCTTTCTTCCCACCTATCATCTTGCCTGGCTTTTGCCTGTAATCACTTGCTCATCTCACAGCAATAACTGCCAGGTGACGTGTGTTTGCTGTGGCCTCCCCAGACACTAAGAAGAGAATTAAAAGAAAAGAAAAGGAGAGGGGGAGAAAAATCCTTCAATGACACAAGTGTCTCACCGCCAGCCAGACAAAGAGTGAAGCGTTTCCTGTGGCCTAGGCTGTTCATGCGGGAGCTGCTGATAGGTGTAATTTCCTAAGATGTATACCTTGTCACTGTGCACAAGATGAACAGAAAAGAAGGTCAGAGCAGCCAAAACTGAAAGATTGGAAGGACAAAAGGAGAAAGTGGGGAGCGCCGTTGGGCTGCTTTTAACTCACAGGACACATGCTGCATTGTCTGTGGCAAACCTACACATAGGCACAGCTGATAATGCCTATGTAAAGAACCCCTCTTCCCCTCACTCAACACTCACTCCCCCTTGACACTCAACAGATGAAACCACCATTGTGCAATATGGTCCCTGTGGCTCAATCAGCCTCTCCCTGGGTGTGGCTGACAGTGACTCCCCTCCTCCCCAACCATGTTATTCATAGATACTAAGGTCAGAAGGGACCATTCTGATCATCTAGTCCGACCTCCTGCACAGCGCAGGCCACAGAATCTCACCCACCCACTCCTATGAAAAACCTCACCTATGTCTGAGCTATTGAAGTCCTCAAATCATGGTTTAAAGACTTCAAGGAGCAGAGAAGCCTCCCTCAAGTCAACCATGCCCCATGCTACAGAGGAAGGCGAAAAACCTCCAGGGCCTCTCCAATCTGCCCTGGAGGAAAATTCCTTCCCGACCCCAAATATGGCGATCAGCTGAACCCTGAGCATATGGGCAAGATTCACCAGCCACATACTGCAGAAAATTCTTTCGTGGGTAACTCAGAACCCATCCATCTAATATCCCATCTAGGGGGATTAGTCCTATTTACCCTGAATATTTAAAGATCAATTACTTACCAAAATCACATTATACCATCTCCTCCATAAACTTATCAAGTAGAATCTTAAAACCAGATAGATCTTTTGCCCCCACTGCTTCCCTTGAAAGGCTATTCCAAAACTTCACTCCTCTGATGGTTAAAAACCTTCATCTGATTTCAAGTCTAAACTTCTTGGTGGCCAGTTTATACCCATTTGTTCTTGTGTCCACATTGGTGCTGAGCTGAAATAATTCCTCTCCCTCTCCTGTATTTATCCCTCTGATATATTTATAGAGAGCAATCATATCTCCCCTCAACCTTCTTTTAGTTAGACTAAACAAGCCAAGCTCCTTAAGTCTCCTTTCATAAGACAAGTTTTCCATTCCTCGGATCATCCTAGTAGCCCTTCTCTGTACCTGCTCCAGTTTGAATTCATCCTTTTTAAACATGGGAGACCAGAACTGCACACAGTATTCTAGGTGAGGTCTCACCAGTGCCTTGTATAATGGTACTAAAACCTCCTTATCCCTACTGGAAATGCCTCTCCTGATGCATCCCAAAACCGCATTAGCTTTTTTCACAGCCATATCACATTGGCAGCTCATAGTCATCCTATGATCAACCAATACTCCAAGGTCCTTCTCCTCTTCTGTTACTTCTAATTGATGCGTCCCCAACTTATAAATAAAATTCTTGTTATTAATCCCTAAATGCATAACCTTACACTTCTCACTATTAAATTCCATCCTATTACTATTACTCCAGTTTACAAGGTCATCCAGATCCTCCTGTATAATATCCCGATCCTTCTCCGAATTAGCAATACCTCCCAGCTTTGTATCATCTGCAAACTTTATTAGCACACTCCCACTTTTTGTGCCAAGGTCAATAATAAAAAGATTAAATAAGATTGGTCCCAAAACCACTTCCCGGAAAGGCGCAGCTTGGCGTACAGCCAGGGCAGGGAGCCTGCCCTGGCCCCGGTGTGCACCGCTGCCACCCCAGAGCCTGAACCCCTCCTGCACCCTGCCCCCCAACTCCCTGCCTGAACCTTGCACCCCTCCTGAACCCCTGCCCTGAGCCTCCTGTCGCACCCTGCCCCCCTCCTCCACCCCAACCCCCTGTCCTGAGCTCCCTCCCGCAGTCCGCACCCCTGCCCTGAGCCCCCTCATACACCCTGCACCCCTCCTCTGCCCCAATCCCTTGCCCTGAGCCCGTTCCTGCACACCCTCCCACATCCTGCACTCCCTCCCACACCCCAACCCCCTGCCCTGGCCCAGCATACAATTTCCCCACCCAGATGTGGCCCTTGGCCCAAAAGGTTTGCCCACCCCTGCCCTAGCACTATGCCAGGACAATAAGGTTAGCACTGACTCTGAAAAGAGTGGGCTCCCTACAGAAACTTGTTACTCCACATCCCAGGGTATGGCTGCAGAAACAACTGCTAGGCCAGGTGCATCTAATTTTTGCTTTTAAAGCAGCTGGGCAAAAGGTCAGCAGTGTTTCAGCATCATCTTCTGCTGGAAGGGAAGGCAGGTGGCTTTCTCCGAACATGCCACAATAGAATTAGAGAGACCCATTAATAATGGTGAGTCAACTTAACTTAATTCTCTCAACCTGCTAACGGGAACCCTTTGGAAGGGATAGGAGGAGAATGACAGGGAGCCTGGCATCAGCTGAAAGTGAAAAATAGTTCAGTCCATGTGTTTCTAGCACCAGTAGTTTAATCTAACCTGTTTAGGTTCCACGATGGTGCCCATCACTGAGCTAGGAGTTTGTTTCAGTTATATGGTCATTTGAGACACATACGTACTAGTTGCATTTCCTCACTGCATAAATTGTGCATTAAATAAAGTATCTGTATACCCCTTTAAATTGTTTTGTGATCTGTACAAAACACAAACAGAAATCCTGCATTCAAAGATCATTAAGTTGCCAAGTCAAGTACACAAAAGATAGGAAATGACAGAATTAAGCTGTCAGTGCAAACTTAATTCTGGCCTCTTATGTGTATGCATTATGAGACAGTCATTAATCACATGCTATTTTGGATCCTGCCTCATTCACTGTACAGCATGGATAGTGCTCAGGGCTGTGTAACGAATGAAGCTGTTGTCTGTAGGACTCCTGTCTTATTTGCTATAGAAGATAGGTGTGTAGTGAATGAGGCAGGGGACTGAGAAAATATGGTCTTGTGTTAAGGAGGCTGAATGCCATGCAAGATAACTGGATTATATCCTTGGCTCTACTTGTTTCTTCCAAAAACCAGTCAAAATTATAATGCTGTTAGACAATAGAGATGTAAAGGTTGGTACACTCTCCCCCTTGTGTGTGTGTATTCTCATAAGAAGGATGGTTTTGGAAGCCAATCCGCTTATGTAGCTGGGGATGGACTCCTGAAACTCTGCTGGGAGGGGAAAGAAGGGGAGACTGAAGATATTTTGAAAAGATTTGGTGCTTAAATTCCCTCCTGACCTCCATTTATGCTGAGAAGTGTGTAAGAAGCAGATAGTTCCTCCAGATGTCTGCTATTTAGAGAAACACACCAGCAGGTCTGTGGACAGCAAATGACTGACTCGTAGGCAGGGTGCTCCTACTTGGTCAGGAAAGAAAGGAGAGTGAGTGGGTGAGCCTATAGGTGTGTGTGTGCGCGCGAGTAGGATGAGAAGGGCAATTATAAAAATGGAAGATAGGAAAGGAGAAAAATGGATGGAGGTAAAAATACCTGTTAAATGCCATCTAGCCCATATGGCCAGTACAGGATTGTTCCCTACAGGAGAGTCTCAAGCACTTTGTCTAGCAGAAAGTCTAGTTTAAACTCAATCACCATTTCTGTTACTATGACTTCATTGCAGTAGTCATGCCTAAAATGTGCTAGGTGAGTTACAAACCCATAGGATGATAATGGTACATTTCTATAAGTAACATTCTTAAGCAAATCCTCCAACTGTGGAGCAGCATTGTAATCATGGTGCTTTGATTCAGAAATAAGGAGGAAAAGGGCTGGATTTTTCACAAGGGCTCGACACCCAAAGGCAATGCCAGATTTTCAAAGTAATTCTACTCCCATTTTGAAAATCTTTCCCCAGTTGTGGGTGTTTAGCACTTGAAAATCTGGCATTGGGCTCTTGAAGATCTGACCTCTTATATCCTAAATGATGGCGCTCCCATCTCTTTCCCATGAGAAACTATTCCACAGACAGCATTGGGAAATCTGTCCTGATAAGTTAAATTTTCCTTTTGCTCAGTTTCAATTTGTTACAGCTAGTTAATAATAGCTAAATCAATAGTGATGGTGATTAGTATAAATGCAATTACTGACAGTGGCCACAGAATCCTCCAAGTTCCAGATGAATATGACCTACCGGATCTCATCTAGTCCCTATTAGTGCAAGATTGTTTCATACAGTCTATTCTCCCGTGCTTTCTCCTATCCAGTTTTAAATCATCCAAGCAATGGGACTTCCAGGACTTATACTTGTTCCCTATATAATTAAGAAATATTTCCTCATACTCCTTCTGAATTGTCCTTTTGCTTAATTTTGTCATGCTAATTTGACCCTCCCTAAACCATTTTCTCCTTCTTGTTTGTGCCATTCCAATAATTAATCAATTGCTTGATTGTACTACCAAAGCAATTTTTGTGGAGATATTGGAGGGGGAAGTGATCTTTCTCTGTTTATATTTCAGCCCATTTAACTTTTGTTGCCAGAACTAGAAGATTTCCTTTTTGCAATGGACAATGATGCCTGATCAACCATAGCGGCACTGGGCACCTCTCCTCTGAAGGACAGATCTAAGGCAATGGGGTGTCTGTTTTTCAAGTTATAGTGATTTGGTCTGTTACTGCAGAAAACTACAAACTTTTTTCTAAAGGTTTCCTTATGTACTACAGTATTCTACAGTGACTGGTCAAAACACTATTCTGCAGTTGGGTGTTACTGTAGAACACGGGAGCATTTTTTAAGTACAGCCAAGACTATCAGATGGAGTACTCTTTATCAATAAGCCCCTGATACTTCAATGTGGGGGCTGGTCGCTGGTAAGGATCATCTCTGCATTGAGGAAAGTTGTTATACAGCCCACGTGTCTGTCTGTTTAACCTATTTTAGGGTTTTCTATAGCTAGCGTTGCCATAAGCTCTGTCTGTGCAGGAGGAGATCAGAATGCAGAGGTGGAGAGGGCAAATAAGTGGAGAATAGTAGGTCATTGTGAAGGCTGCTCCCCTCTCACTCCTGCCTCATAGTACTAACTGCATTTTTGCCCCCATCCAGCAGGAGACACTGATGGATTGGGCCTGACCCTCCTGAGTGCTCACCTTTAGGGGCTGGTGAGAGTGTGAAAAAGAGACAAGGGGGGAGGGTGACATCCAGTTAAAAATATGCACAGGTCTTCTTATAACAGAGAAGAGGAAAGGGGATGACCCCAGGTACACAGGGCTTTTGTGTTCAAAAGCAATAGAATGACAGTTGATACTTTTCAGGTGAGCTGCCTCTGAGTGTTACACAGGCATTTCCTTGGGTGGTTCACCACTCCCCCTTCTTTAGTGGCAGTCGCTGGTTGACAAAGTTGGAGGACCAGATAAGAGGCAAGAGAAGGAGAAGCCTGTTTGCGTGTGTTCTTGGCTACTTCAAATAGCATCTGTGGCAGCCCTAGCACTAGCTTTTCCATTGGCTCTGCAACGAGTAGCCAGGGCTTTTTGTCCTTGCTGTTTAGTAAGTAGCACAGTTATGGTGGGAACAGTTTATGCCTTATCAGTTGTTAACAGCGTATCAGTGAGGGAGGGTGTGCTCATTCCCCTTCTTTGTTTCCTCTTCCCACTTTTAACAGGTGCCTAGAGCTTAAAGGTATTGCCTGCTGGACGCTCACGCAAACTCTGGGTAAGCATTTGCAAGCTCCAGTGGGGTTTTGCTGCAGGGTTTTTTTTCCCCTACACACACACATTCCTTTGTTCAGATTTTGTTATGCTCAGATACATACATACTCAGGGGTAGTGGGTAAAGGGAGCATCTAGGATGAGAAAGCAGACACTTTGTTTGCCTCCATGTGACTTGTGCGTGCACACACCCTTTGAGGGATGGAGGATTTGATAGGATAGGAGAACTGCTGGAGTCTTTTGGGATCTGAAGCATTAGAGAAGCTTATGCGGACAGGAACCTGAGTTAGGAGGGTGTGCAGCTGTTCTGGAGGAAAAGGAGTTGTGGTGTTGTTGTTTTTTTAAAGTGGTTCACGTTTCTCCCTTCTGTGTTTTCATTCAGTTTCCCTGCTGGAGACTCAGTGTCCCAGGGAATCCCCTGGTTTGCTGTGAATGAGCGTGGGGTGTGTTCAGGTCTATTTGGTGTTTTTGCACAGGTGTGTTGTGTGCCCATTTGAAGTCACTGGAAGCTGCAGGATCAGGCTCTACATATTCTAGGGGTACCAGCAGGGAGCAGTTAGTTTTATCCTCTCTTGTCTCTAGTCCTATCTTACCCCTAGAGTGACCAAGTTCTACACTCTGCATCTTCTCCTGAGAGATGCACCTGCAGCTCCAGTGATGACATTGCATGATGCCTTCCATGTTACAGATGATAGCTGGAGATTGTTAGCAGGGTGATAATATGGATTCTCTGTAGGCAGGGGTGGGCGGGGACAGGCTATTTATTTTGTTTGAGAGCTCTGCTAGCTAAATTATGCTATAGACTCCCCTGCATAGTCAATAATTGGTTAAAGGGGAGACTGCAACGGGTCCTACTGAAAGGCGAACTGTCAGGTTGGAGGGAGGTTACCAGTGGAGTTCCTCAGGGCTGGAACCAAGTCCCTGCACGGCCCCTGGGGGAGGGGATAGCACAGGGGTCCACGCGCTGTCCTTGCCATGTCTCCAGGTACCTCCCCCAAAGCTCCCATTGGCCGCGGTTCCCCATTCCGGCCAGTGGGAGCTGCGGGGGGTGGTGCCTGGAGACAAGGGCAATGCATGGAGCCCTCTGCCCCAGCCCCAGGAACATGGTGCCGGCTGCTTCTGAGCGGCACCAAGGGGGGCAATCCCGCGGGCCGATCCAAAGCCCTGATGGGCCAGATCCGGCCCACGGGCTGTAGTTTGCCCACCCCTGTGCTAGGGGATGTTGTGATGCTGGGAGTGAGTGCTCATGACTCAAAGGGGACACTAGTCATTACTGACCCCAGAATGAAGCTGTAGGAGGTGCTGGGTATTCAGTAAGTGGGGCTAGTGGCAAGGAGGGAATTCAAGGTATGTACTCCATTTTATTTTAGGTAGTCTCAAAAAAGAGAGGTTTAGGACTAAATGGGCACAAACCCCGAGCCAAGTGTAAACCTATGTAGCGATGTCTTGGGTCTGCAGGAATTCTGAAACCACAGGTCTGAGAGGGATGAACTTCCATATTGGTTCTTCTGTGTTTGTACAGTGCCTAGCACACTGTGGTCCTGGTCTCTGCCTGGGGCTCCTAGGCACTATGGCAATACAAATACATAAATAATGAATGGGTGAGTGAAGCTTAAAGATGGCAATTTCAACATCAGCTTGGTTAACAATTTCCCTGATGATCATTTTAGTAGAATACTCCAGCTCAACTGCTTCATCTGCAATGCCAAACTATCTCTCACCATTCCCCAGGTGCCAACTGGCCCCTCCAGTTTCCCCCACTGACCGCTCCTAGGATGTCGTTACTCGCTGCCTGTGCAGAATCTCTGGCATGCTAAAAACTGAAAATATGGGGACAATGTAAAACTGATGTAAAATATATTCAATTTACCATCGAAACAAACACAGGGAATGCTGTGCTCATATAATATTCATATTGGTTTTCGATCGCATAGATACTTCCACTTTTTAACACTATCTGAAGCTGCCACAGAATTTCCAGAATGTCACCAGAATACCTCAGATCCTGGGGCCTTCCACAGAATGTAGGTCCAGTTTGCCATAGAGTACACAAGGCATTTATTATATCTAAGTTGCAGTGCTTTTGCAGTCTCAATGGGCCTCTATAAACATGAGTACACCATCATGCACACCCCGTTTGCACTCGTATATATTCAGGTGAAGGCACATAGATAAGATATGTACACACTCAGCCACCCACCCACAGTAGATGTATGTTTATACACAGGAGTTCAAATACACATGCAGGCACACACATATACATGCACACACAATTGTAAACATGCACAGACCCACATACATCCCCAGGAGCATGTACATAAATGCATCCACACCCAGAGTGTGGACAAGTACATGCATCCACACACAAGTTTAACCACATAGTTATAGACATACTCACAGATGCCTAGACATCTACAAAGGTGCTCATGTATGCCAAGGAGAACATATATGCATCATACATACAAGTGCACAGTCACTCCCACATCTCTACAGCCAGGGGAACAAGATGCTTCAGACCAAAGTGAACATCACCAGCTTCCCACCAAGCACACCTCAGATTTTTCCTTGCAAAGGGAGAAAGCTTAGTTGTCTAACCCAGTAATAAATGCTTGTCAAGGCTGTTTCTGATGGGATATAAATAAAGGTGGTGGCAGGAGTTGGGGCCACCACAATCAAACTGCACAAGTTGAACTCAGAGCAGGGAAGAGACAGTGACACAAAGATTTTTCTCCCCTCTGTGTCTCTCGGAAATGATGAACAAATCTTTCAGCGTGATTACTCTTAGGTCTGCTGGCCATGCACTCAGGCCTGTAGTAAACAGAAGATGCTCCTATCTTCTCTCAGATTAAATGTGCCTAGTGAAAGTGATCAGAGGCTGGGGCAACCATTATCTTTCCTCCTTAGAAATGAGGATGATGACTCCTGTCAAAGCCCTGATAATGCTTAGCCAATATCAGTGGGCAAAACATTTGGTGTGAACAAAACAAAGCTCCCTATCGAGTAACTCTTTTATTTTTGTTTGCTCTTCAATGCCTGCTTAGTGAAGTGGCAAGATGCCAGATCCTTTTTTAACTTGCACAAATGTGTCTAAATGTCACCCAAGAGCCTTGTTAGGTGAATAGCTTGCCAAAT
This sequence comes from Dermochelys coriacea, assembly GCF_009764565.3. NCBI lineage: Eukaryota > Metazoa > Chordata > Testudines > Dermochelyidae > Dermochelys > Dermochelys coriacea. The sequence goes on along the minus strand of NC_050073.1, from coordinate 89,354,177 downwards.
GTATTTTCCCCTTTTTAAAGCATTTAAAAAAAATTAAAGACTCACACTCTTGCTACCTTCCCACCTCCCATTCCCAAAGCCAGATCACATGCCCAGCCCCCAGCATTCCCGAGACCTGCCCTCTGTGACAATCCAGAGTTGATGCTCAAATAAATTTGTTAGTCTCTAAGGTGCCACAAGTACTCCTTTTCTTTAATACAGAGTTGAACTCCCTATAGTCTGCTGCAGCAGCTTTCACCTCTTGGTGCAGAACATGCAGAACTATGTGGCTCTGGGAAGAAGGATAAAGGAGTTGGAGGCGCAAGTGGTGTTCTCGTCCATCCTCCCCGTGGAAGGAAAAGGCCTGGGTAGGGACCGTCGAATCGTGGAGGTCAACGAATGGCTACGCAGGTGGTGTCGGAGAGAAGGCTTTGGATTCTTTGACCATGGGATGGTGTTCCATGAAGGAGGAGTGCTGGGCAGAGACGGGCTCCATCTTACGAAGAGAGGGAAGAACATCTTTGCCAGCAGGCTGGCTAACCTAGTGAGGAGGGCTTTAAACTAGGTTCACCGGGGGAAGGAGACCAAAGCCCTGAGGTAAGTGGGAAAGCGGGATACCGGGAGGAAGCACAGGCAGGAAGGTCTGTGAGGGGAGGGCTCCTGCCTCATACTGGGAATGAGGGGCGATCAACAGGTTATCTCAAGTGCTTATATACAAATGCACAAAGCCTTGGAAACAAGCAGGGAGAACTGGAGGTCCTGGTGATGTCAAGGAATTATGACGTGATTGGAATAACAGAGACTTGGTGGGATAACTCACATGACTGGAGTACAGTCATGGATGGTTATAAACTGTTCAGGAAGGACAGGCAGGGCAGAAAAGGTGGGGGAGTAGCACTGTATGTAAGGGAGCAGTATGACTGCTCAGAGCTCCGGTACGAAACTGTGGAAAAACCTGAGTGTCTCTGGATTAAGTTTAGAAGTGTGTGCAACAAGAGTGATGTCATGGTGGGAGTCTGCTATAGACCACCGGACCAGGGGGATGAGGTGGATGAGGCTTTCTTCCGGCAACTCACGGAAGCTACTAGATCGCATGCCCTGATTCTCATGGGTGACTTTAATTTTCCTGATATCTGCTGGGAGAGCAATACAGCGGTGCATAGACAATCCAGGAAGTTTTTGGAAAGCGTAGGGGACAATTTCCTGGTGCAAGTGCTAGGGGAGCCAACTAGGGGGAGCGCTTTTCTTGACCTGCTGCTCACAAACTGGGTAGAATTAGTGGGGGAAGCAAAAGTGGATGGGAATCTGGGAGGCAGTGACCATGAGTTGGTTGAGTTCAGGATCCTGACGCAGGGAAGAAAGGTAAGCAGCAGGATACGGACCCTGGACTTCAGGAAAGCAGACTTTGACTCCCTCAGGGAACAGATGGCCAGGATCCCCTGGGGGACTAACATGAAAGGGAAGGGAGTCCAGGAGAGCTGGCTGTATTTCAAGGAATCCCTGTTGAGGTTACAGGGACAAACCATCCCGATGAGTCGAAAGAATAGTAAATATGGCAGGCGACCAGCTTGGCTTAATGGTGAAATCCTAGCGGATCTTAAACATAAAAAAGAAGCTTACAAGAAGTGGAAGCTTGGACATATGACCAGGGAAGAGTATAAAAATATTGCTCGGGCATGTAGGAAAGATATCAGGAGGGCCAAATCGCACCTGGAGCTGCAGCTAGCAAGAGATGTCAAGAGTAACAAGAAGGGTTTCTTCAGGTATGTTGGCAACAAGAAGAAAGCCAAGGAAAGTGTGGGCCCCTTACTGAATGAGGGAGGCAAGCTAGTGACAGAGGATGTGGAAAAAGCTAATGTACTCAATGCTTTTTTTGCCTCTGTTTTCACTAACAAGGTCAGCTCCCAGACTGCTGTGCTGGGCAACACAAAATGGGGAAGAGATGGCCAGCCCTCTGTAGAGATAGAGGTGGTTAGGGACTATTTAGAAAAGCTGGACGTGCACAAGTCCATGGGGCCGGACGAATTGCATCCGAGAGTGCTGAAGGAATTGGCGGCTGTGATTGCAGAGCCCTTGGCCATTATCTTTGAAAACTCGTGGCGAACGGGGGAAGTCCCGGATGACTGGAAAAAGGCTAATGTAGTGCCCATCTTTAAAAAAGGGAAGAAGGAGGATCCTGGGAACTACAGGCCGGTCAGCCTCACCTCAGTCCCTGGAAAAATCATGGAGCAGGTCCTCAAAGAATCAATCCTGAAGCACTTAGAGGAGAGGAAAGTGATCAGGAACAGTCAGCATGGATTCACCAAGGGAAGGTCATGCCTGACTAATCTAATCGCCTTTTATGATGAGATTACTGGTTCTGTGGATGAAGGGAAAGCAGTGGATGTATTGTTTCTTGACTTTAGCAAAGCTTTTGACACGGTCTCCCACAGCATTCTTGTCAGCAAGTTAAGGAAGTATGGGCTGGATGAATGCACTATAAGGTGGGTAGAAAGCTGGCTAGATTGTCGGGCTCAACGGGTAGTGATCAATGGCTCCATGTCTAGTTGGCAGCCGGTGTCAAGTGGAGTGCCCCAGGGGTCGGTCCTGGGGCCCGTTTTGTTCAATATCTTCATAAATGATCTGGAGGATGGTGTGGATTGCACTCTCAGCAAATTTGCGGATGATACTAAACTGGGAGGAGTGGTAGATACGCTGGAGGGGAGGGATAGGATACAGAAGGACCTAGACAAATTGGAGGATTGGGCCAAAAGAAATCTAATGAGGTTCAATAAGGATAAATGCAGGGTCCTGCACTTAGGATGGAAGAATCCAATGCACCGCTACAGACTAGGGACCGAATGGCTCGGCAGCAGTTCTGCGGAAAAGGACCTAGGGGTGACAGTGGACGAGAAGCTGGATATGAGTCAGCAGTGTGCCCTTGTTGCCAAGAAGGCCAATGGCATTTTGGGTTGTATAAGTAGGGGCATAGCGAGCAGATCGAGGGACGTGATCGTTCCCCTCTATTCGACACTGGTGAGGCCTCATCTGGAGTACTGTGTCCAGTTTTGGGCCCCACACTACAGGAAGGATGTGGATAAATTGGAAAGAGTACAACGAAGGGCAACGAAAATGATTAGGGGTCTAGAGCACATGACTTATGAGGAGAGGCTGAGGGAGCTGGGATTGTTTAGTCTGCAGAAGAGAAGAATGAGGGGGGATTTGATAGCTGCTTTCAACTACCTGAAAGGGGGTTTCAAAGAGGATGGCTCTAGACTGTTCTCAATGGTAGCAGATGACAGAACGAGGAGTAATGGTCTCAAGTTGCAATGGGGGAGGTTTAGATTGGATATTAGGAAAAACTTTTTTACTAAGAGGGTGGTGAAACACTGGAATGCGTTACCTAGGGAGGTGGTAGAATCTCCTTCCTTAGAGGTTTTTAAGGTCAGGCTTGACAAAGCCCTAGCTGGGATGATTTAACTGGGACTTGGTCCTGCTTTGAGCAGGGGGTTGGACTAGATGACCTTCTGGGGTCCCTTCCAACCCTGATATTCTATGATTCTATGCCTTTGCCTTGTTGTGCTGGGAGGAGAGGCGCCTAGGCAGACAGAGTGAGCAAGCCTGAAGGGCGTTCCAGTCACTGTACAGCAAGGCTCCCTCCATTAAAAAAAAATATTTTGAAGCACATTCATTTTATTTTATTACCATGAGTTTGGAGGTAGAGAACGGTGCCCAGCTGACAATCCAAAGAGTAGGCAGCACTGAGGTTGCTGCAATATGCTCGTTTTGCGCATTTGCTACTACCAAAGAGACTGAAATCTCCACTGTAATGTCCTGGCCTTGCCACAGACACTGCAATAAAGGAAACTTCAGTTAAAAGCATCTGGAGGACAGTGGGAGTGTATAGTTTCTTGTTGTCAAAGGAAACCTGCTCAACTCCTTCAAAAGACAAGTCTAGGAACTTAAATTCCTAAGTCAGCTGGACTCTAAAAACCATGCACTTAACAGAGACACTGGTTTTATGGCCCATTACAACAACCTGTAACACACCCTGCAGTCTACTAACCCTCCATTGTCTTAGACTGCAGAGGTGTTCATTGCCCATTTCATTTTAAGTCCTCTCTTACAACATGTGTAAGCCCCTTACACTAAGCTATCTGACCCACCTTGTATATAGCTTGGACATTCTGGTTACCTTCCCCAGACCTGAAGAAGAGCTCTGTGAAGCTGAAAAGTGTGTCCTTCTCACCAACAGAAGCTGGTCCAATAAAAAGTATTACCTCACCCGCCTTCTCTCTCTCAGTGTGAGTGGAGGCAGTACAAACTTCCCTCTCCATCCTGGCCCCTGCTGCCAATGTGACTTTTTCAGCCAGCTGTTCCGCAGTCCAAGCCAGGACAATGATGATGGTTGCTATAGAAAATTGTGAGGAAGACAGCTAAGGGTATTCTATGTAGTAGTGTAGTAAGTCTGGGAGCTAGAGAGCCAGGGAGAATTAGAGTCTGTGTCTAGCAGCCTCTTTGAACAATCTCCTTTCCACTTAATACAGTGGTCACCAACTGGTAGATTTCGATTGACTGGTTGATCCTGGAGCCTCTGACAGTCAATCGTGATCTCCGGCTGCTAGAAGTCTGGTGGCACAGTGGGGCTAAGGCAGGCTCCCTGCCTGCCCTGGCCCTGCACTGACATCCCTGTGGCCCCTGGGAGGTGGGCAGAGGTCTCTGTACGCTGCTCCTGCCTGCAAGCACTGCCCCCACCACTCCCATTGGCCAGGAATGGGGAAGTGCAGCCAATCACAGCTGCGAGGGTGGTGCCCGCAGGGAAGGGCAGCGCACAGAGCCACACCCCCGCCCCCTTAGGGGCCGCAGGGTCATGCTGGCTGCTTCTGGGTGCAGCGTGGAGCCGGGGCAGGCAGGGAGCCTGCCTTAGCCTTGGTGCGCCGCTGACTGGGAGCCATCCAAAGTAAGTGGCACTTGGTGGGAGCCCGTATCCCAACCCCTAGCCCCCTCCCAGAGCCAGAACCCCATACCCCCACCTGCACCCTCACCCTCTCCTGCACCTCAACCCCCTGCCCCAGGCTCATCCCAGAAACACCCTCCCCCCCCACACACACACTCCAAACCCTTTGACCCCAGCCCAGATCCTGCATCTCCTCCCGCAGCATGGTGAAAGTGAGTGAGGGTGGGGAAGAGCAAGCGATGGAGGGAGGGGAGATGACATGTGCAGGGTGGGGCCTCAGGAAGGGGCAGGGCAGATCCTGGATTGCACTTAAATTCAAAAAGTGATTTTATGCATAAAAAGGTTGAAGACCACTGACTTAATACAACTAAATAATTCCTCTTCTCCCCCATGGGGGGTGCTACAGTGCCTCAGCCTTGGTCTGTAAAGAACCATCTCTAGGCATGAATTCCACATTCTTATTATACATCTGGATTGGCATTTACAAAGATCATTTTGTGCTTAGCTTATGTTATTTCCCTCTCAGGCACATTCCTAAACACCGGAGACTGAATTATTGACCTTCTCCTGGATGGGAGAAAAGCACTCAGCGAGGGTCACCCCAGTCTGACCCTCCCTGGGGGGGCTGAAGGTAGGACTCACAGCAATTAGTGCATATACCATGGGATGTTCTAGAGTCACGTAGAAAAACTGTGATATTGCATTACAACATGGGCAACCCCATATTAATGAGTACCAGTGTTGTATCATCGTGTGATGCAACTGAACCAAACATCCTCCTGTCATGATGCTGCCTAAGTGAACACAGGCTCCTAACTGTTCTGCATGCAGGCCATTGAGAATTAGTCCCAGCCCCTCAATTTAGGGACTGCTGGCAACTCCTAAGGTGAACCCAGGTCTATTGGAAAGTAACTGACCCCAGGCAGTCAGAAGTACAGGCCACTCCACTTAGATTTGCTTTGTTCTGGATCATTTCTGGCCTTGTGATACCTAACTCAAGAGGAACTTTCCACACTGGAAGAAAGGGGCATCATAAATGCCAATTTCCTTATTGGCAACCCTGCCTCTCCCAGCTGCTTGCCAACTCCCACCTGGCAATGATAGAGTACTCCATTGCAGGTCACACTGCAGAAACTCAATATTGCCAATCCCAACAGTTCAAAAACCAAGAGTCAGACTGGAATGGAGTGCACTCACATCTCATGAGCATCCCCTGAGTGGGTGTACCTGCACTCTCGCTCTCAGTTTGTGGTGGGTTTTTGGTGACTCAGCCGTCCAGCCAAGACTCAGATAGTTATGTGATATAAAAACAAAGTAAACCCCTTCTGGGTACAAGTCCCTCAGGGACATCACTCAGTGCCCTCTGTAAAATCTCTCTCAATTTTTCCTTGCTCCTCCTGGAGGCAATGTCTTCACCCTCTCAGCACCTTTCTGGCTGCCGCTCTCCAGCTGCACCTTCTGGGGTTCACCAATGTCCAGGCCACTTTCCCAGTGGGAGTGGGGGGAACCTATAGATAGTAGCCATCTGCCATGTCCCTTTAAATAAACTACATCACTGCTATGATTCCTGGGGCCATTTCCCCACAGTTCCAGTTCATTCTTCGCCCTTACCTCAGGACCTTGTCCTGATGGCATCACAGCCCAGAGCACCATCCACTCTCCTCCAGCTCTAGCAAGGTACAGATCTTACTCTGACCCCGCATCTCTTCTTATACTAGCTTGCTGAACCCTGATTGACTGCTTCCTCCACAGCTGCTCTAGGCAGCTTGGAGGACTTCTCCATTGCCCTTTTCTGTGGCAGGGTGTGGCAGGACTGCCAGGTCTTAAGCAGGGGGCCTCCGACTTAGTCCACCTGTCACACAGACCCCCCCAAATTCATGAGATTGGTTAAAAAGTAACATTTGAGGGGGTTTTGCTTTGCCTTCTGGTTTTTGAGCTTTTGACCGGTGACAAGCTTTTCTCCACAACCAGGAGGACTAGAAACTTTCATTAAAAAAAAAAAAAGAAAAGTAACCAGAGATCATCACATAAGCACGTGAGTCCAGGAGCTGGAGATGTCACATAAAAAAATGTGAGCTGGCATGAGACTCAATCAAATTGTGAGCTGGCGATGCTGAGACATCTCATATCTAAAACCCAATCAAGTTTCTCAGTCAATGGAGCATTTCAATGCCTCTCTTCTGCAAAGACATATATGTGCAGGGGGAGGTCAGTATGTTACGCCAGTGGAGCAGTATTTGCTTGGTATGATCTCGGTTATCATTAGATAGACTTGTCCTTACACTCAGAAAAGGAGAAGACAAATCAAGGTCGTTGCTTTGGTGCGGCAGTGCTAATCACTAGTCTTCCCATTTAGCTGAACCTTAACTATGCAACAATGCATCCGATGAAGTGAGCTGTAGCTCACGAAAGCTTATGCTCTAATAAATTTGTTAGTCTCTAAGGTGCCACACGTACTCCTTTTCTTTATGCAACAATGTTCTCTCTCTCTTCCCCTCCCACCAATCCTTCCACCACCACTCTGTATCTGTCTTTCTTTCCCCCATCATCTGACCATCCACCTGCCTCTTTTCTCCTCCTCCTCCTCTTTCTTGTGATGGGTCTATCCCTGTTTCATTTATAGAATGGAGGAGCCACTATGATAGACATGTACCTTTAGCTCTTTATCCAGCAGTACATAGTGCCTCCCACTATCTGTGTATATTTCCTATCTGTTGTTGCCTGTTATCCCCTTGTGTCCCCTTTCCCCTCATTAACTCTCTTGCTGTAGTGTGCTTCGGGATGCACTAAGCAGCCCTGCTCCCCCCATCCATCTTTTGCAATGCCACGGTCTTCCTACTAGCCCAGGGAATTTTTAAACAGGGATTTTTATTCATGTACTTCTTTAATTTTGGCCCTCTTCAAAGGTTGTAGCTCTGCCAGGTGACTGCAGAGGCAGTGTATGTAACCCTGAATGCTCCCAGAGTGGCAGCCCTACAGTAACTCGGCAGTGGAGGGGAAAGAAACATCCAAGCTCCGGAGGCTAACATTTGGCAAAGATGATCAGTTTTTCTGCTGCCTTGGAAATGATGGATGGACAAAAAGGCTTTTCACGACCTGTAGCCATTCTACCCCCCACTGCCTGGAAACATGCATGGGATATAAATTGCCTCATAAGGAGACAAGTTAAACTCCACTGGCCTAAACTGCAACTGCAAAAAGGGTGCACACAACCCCACTATACTGCACCAACCTTTGCACATGTAATTGGGTAATTGTGCACGTTAGGTCTCATTTGCAAGTGCAGTCTCTATGTATACATATGAGAGTGTCAGAGTGGACAGATTTAAGATGAGAGAAGGGCTTCACCTAATTTGGTTTATTCCTTTGGGAAAAGATTAAAAGTTTAGACACTTACCCAGTGCTCTTTGGTAGAGAAATGTAGCTAGATATCTCCTGAGAACTTGTTTTCTCATAAGGTTTCTTATAAGCTCTTGTTCCAGCTTGGCTGGAAATAATGCAAAAATAGCCCTTTTCATGGTGTTTTGGTGCTTTGGGGCTCAGCTGAAATCTGGCAGCAGTGGAGAAATGTATGAAATACCTTAAAATGAGGTTCTACTCCGAAACGGCCTCCATCAAATGGCACTGTAGGGCCCACATCTTATTGCCTCTCAGTAACTTTCAGTTCACATGCACTCAATTTACAAGTAAAAAGATGTTTTCTCCTGTCAGCTCTGTGATTTGAAACAGAAGCTGGGGTTTGTATGACCATGTGCACTGTCATCAGTAAGAACAACTCTGCAGGACAATTGCTATCTGAAGTGACACCTGTGCAATCTCAAATCCTACTTTGTGACACCTACGCTCTCCCACTTTCTTCAGATTATGCTTTCTGCAGTGGCCTCTGCAGTCCCACTAACGGGGTTGTGCAGGTATCAGTGAGGTCATAATGTGTCTTTATTACTGGTGATGATGCATCTGAGAGAAAGAAAGATCCCATCTTGATTCTCAGATTCCCCCAGAGGAGGGTTGGGGGCACCAGGGGCTAACAGGCTGGCATTTATAAAATTCATGTTTTTATTCGCCAGGTGAGAGAATCTGAGCTGGAAATCAGTGGGAGACAATGAATATAGAATCACACAATGCCATTATTTTCAGGGTAAAATTGCACTTTCAGCCTCACAGCACCTCTGGGAAACAGGTAAGTATTATTAGCAACATTTTACAGATGGAAAAACTCAGTCAGAATAGTTGAGTGATTTTTCCAGAGGGTTGTAATGCAAGTCAGTGGCAGAGCCATGAACAGGATCCAGGAGTTCTGACTCCCAGTTCCCTATGCTATTCCTTATACTACACTAGAAGGAACATAGTTCGCCCCATCCCTAATGAAAAGCAGATCAAGAATATGGGAGATAAAGTATTTTGTTGATCCCCATAAATCTGCATTCAGACCACATAAATATCTGTAGAGGGAATGTGTCAATGTCTGTGAATTAATACTATGCATTTCACACTGATGTGAATGTGCAACATTACTTGGCCTCAAAGTAGATTAAATAATTGTGAAGAAAATTAAAGCAAGGAGTTTATCTCCATAATAAGCTACGTGCTAAGTACATTTTGTGGCCTGTTAGGAAAGACCTGAAGGGAGGCAGTCAGGAACTGTTAAGAATTAGCACAACTTTCTCTTGTCACATCAGGTATTCTGGCAAACTTCAGATTTTCATGGGGAAACTCCCTGACAGGATGCTAATATATTTACATACCACCACCACCACCACCACCCTCTCCCCCACCCACTAATATGCCTACTTGACAGATTTAATTATAACCACTGTTCAAATGTACAAAGTATGAGCATGATTTTTCAAATTTTTGTAAAGCTTCAGCTGGTTAGAAAAGAGGAAAGTTCTGCTGATCATTACATAGTAACACATTCACAGTTATGATCCGTGTAGAATGTCCGGGTTCCAGTAACACAGACACAGGTAACTAACCGCTTTCATGTTCTCTCCACAGGTACCATTGCGGAGAGTGGACCAGATGATAGGTCTGGGGGGAGAAAGCAGAAGGAGACTCCGCTGGTTGGGAGGCATGAGATGCGATGTCCTGAGGTTGGGGGTTCCACGACCACCACTCCCAAGAGGAGAAGGCGGGTGGTGGTGGTCGGGGACTCTCTCCTCCGGGGGACTGAGTCATCTATCTGCCGCCCTGACCGGGAAAACCGAGAAGTCTGCTGCTTGCCAGGGGCTAAGATTCGTGACGTGACGGAGAGACTGCCGAGACTCATCAAGCCCTCGGATCGCTACCCCTTCCTGCTTCTCCACGTGGGCACCAATGATACTGCCAAGAATGACCTTGAGCGGATCACTGCGGACTACGTGGCTCTGGGAAGAAGGATAAAGGAGTTGGAGGCGCAAGTGGTGTTCTCGTCCATCCTCCCCGTGGAAGGAAAAGGCCTGGGTAGGGACCGTCGAATCGTGGAGGTCAACGAATGGCTACGCAGGTGGTGTCGGAGAGAAGGCTTTGGATTCTTTGACCATGGGATGGTGTTCCATGAAGGAGGAGTGCTGGGCAGAGACGGGCTCCATCTTACGAAGAGAGGGAAGAACATCTTTGCCAGCAGGCTGGCTAACCTAGTGAGGAGGGCTTTAAACTAGGTTCACCGGGGGAAGGAGACCAAAGCCCTGAGGTAAGTGGGAAAGCGGGATACCGGGAGGAAGCACAGGCAGGAAGGTCTGTGAGGGGAGGGCTCCTGCCTCATACTGGGAATGAGGGGCGATCAACAGGTTATCTCAAGTGCTTATATACAAATGCACAAAGCCTTGGAAACAAGCAGGGAGAACTGGAGGTCCTGGTGATGTCAAGGAATTATGACGTGATTGGAATAACAGAGACTTGGTGGGATAACTCACATGACTGGAGTACAGTCATGGATGGTTATAAACTGTTCAGGAAGGACAGGCAGGGCAGAAAAGGTGGGGGAGTAGCACTGTATGTAAGGGAGCAGTATGACTGCTCAGAGCTCCGGTACGAAACTGTGGAAAAACCTGAGTGTCTCTGGATTAAGTTTAGAAGTGTGTGCAACAAGAGTGATGTCATGGTGGGAGTCTGCTATAGACCACCGGACCAGGGGGATGAGGTGGATGAGGCTTTCTTCCGGCAACTCACGGAAGCTACTAGATCGCATGCCCTGATTCTCATGGGTGACTTTAATTTTCCTGATATCTGCTGGGAGAGCAATACAGCGGTGCATAGACAATCCAGGAAGTTTTTGGAAAGCGTAGGGGACAATTTCCTGGTGCAAGTGCTAGGGGAGCCAACTAGGGGGAGCGCTTTTCTTGACCTGCTGCTCACAAACCGGGTAGAATTAGTGGGGGAAGCAAAAGTGGATGGGAATCTGGGAGGCAGTGACCATGAGTTGGTTGAGTTCAGGATCCTGACGCAGGGAAGAAAGGTAAGCAGCAGGATACGGACCCTGGACTTCAGGAAAGCAGACTTTGACTCCCTCAGGGAACAGATGGCCAGGATCCCCTGGGGGACTAACATGAAAGGGAAGGGAGTCCAGGAGAGCTGGCTGTATTTCAAGGAATCCCTGTTGAGGTTACAGGGACAAACCATCCCGATGAGTCGAAAGAATAGTAAATATGGCAGGCGACCAGCTTGGCTTAATGGTGAAATCCTAGCGGATCTTAAACATAAAAAAGAAGCTTACAAGAAGTGGAAGGTTGGACATATGACCAGGGAAGAGTATAAAAATATTGCTCGGGCATGTAGGAAAGATATCAGGAGGGCCAAATCGCACCTGGAGCTGCAGCTAGCAAGAGATGTCAAGAGTAACAAGAAGGGTTTCTTCAGGTATGTTGGCAACAAGAAGAAAGCCAAGGAAAGTGTGGGCCCCTTACTGAATGAGGGAGGCAAGCTAGTGACAGAGGATGTGGAAAAAGCTAATGTACTCAATGCTTTTTTTGCCTCTGTTTTCACTAACAAGGTCAGCTCCCAGACTGCTGTGCTGGGCATCACAAAATGGGGAAGAGATGGCCAGCCCTCTGTAGAGATAGAGGTGGTTAGGGACTATTTAGAAAAGCTGGACGTGCACAAGTCCATGGGGCTGGACGAATTGCATCCGAGAGTGCTGAGGGAATTGGCGGCTGTGATTGCAGAGCCCTTGGCCATTATCTTTGAAAACTCGTGGCGAACGGGGGAAGTCCCGGATGACTGGAAAAGGGCTAATGTAGTGCCCATCTTTAAGAAAGGGAAGAAGGAGGATCCTGGGAACTACAGGCCGGTCAGCCTCACCTCAGTCCCTGGAAAAATCATGGAGCAGGTCCTCAAAGAATCAATCCTGAAGCACTTAGAGGAGAGGAAAGTGATCAGGAACAGTCAGCATGGATTCACCAAGGGAAGGTCATGCCTGACTAATCTAATCGCCTTTTATGATGAGATTACTGGTTCTGTGGATGAAGGGAAAGCAGTGGATGTATTGTTTCTTGACTTTAGCAAAGCTTTTGACACGGTCTCCCACAGCATTCTTGTCAGCAAGTTAAGGAAGTATGGGCTGGATGAATGCACTATAAGGTGGGTAGAAAGCTGGCTAGATTGTCGGGCTCAACGGGTAGTGATCAATGGCTCCATGTCTAGTTGGCAGCCGGTGTCAAGTGGAGTGCCCCAGGGGTCGGTCCTGGGGCCCGTTTTGTTCAATATCTTCATAAATGATCTGGAGGATGGTGTGGATTGCACTCTCAGCAAATTTGCGGATGATACTAAACTGGGAGGAGTGGTAGATACGCTGGAGGGGAGGGATAGGATACAGAAGGACCTAGACAAATTGGAGGATTGGGCCAAAAGAAATCTAATGAGGTTCAATAAGGATAAGTGCAGGGTCCTGCACTTAGGATGGAAGAATCCAATGCACCGCTACAGACTAGGGACCGAATGGCTCGGCAGCAGTTCTGCGGAAAAGGACCTAGGGGTGACAGTGGACGAGAAGCTGGATATGAGTCAGCAGTGTGCCCTTGTTGCCAAGAAGGCCAATGGCATTTTGGGATGTATAAGTAGGGGCATAGCGAGCAGATCGAGGGACGTGATCGTTCCCCTCTATTCGACACTGGTGAGGCCTCATCTGGAGTACTGTGTCCAGTTTTGGGCCCCACACTACAAGAAGGATGTGGATAAATTGGAAAGAGTACAGCGAAGGGCAACAAAAATGATTAGGGGTCTAGAGCACATGACTTATGAGGAGAGGCTGAGGGAGCTGGGATTGTTTAGTCTGCAGAAGAGAAGAATGAGGGGGGATTTGATAGCTGCTTTCAACTACCTGAAAGGGGGTTTCAAAGAGGATGGCTCTAGACTGTTCTCAATGGTAGCAGATGACAGAACGAGGAGTAATGGTCTCAAGTTGCAATGGGGGAGGTTTAGATTGGATATTAGGAAAAACTTTTTTACTAAGAGGGTGGTGAAACACTGGAATGCGTTACCTAGGGAGGTGGTAGAATCTCCTTCCTTAGAGGTTTTTAAGGTCAGGCTTGACAAAGCCCTGGCTAGGATGATTTAACTGGGACTTGGTCCTGCTTTGAGCAGGGGGTTGGACTAGATGACCTTCTGGGGTCCCTTCCAACCCTGATATTCTATGATTCTATGATTCTATGATGCTAGACACCAACCCTATTTGGAATTTCTAGCTGGTAGCTAGGATAGAGCACAGAACCTTTTGCTCTAGAAGCAAAAGGCCCTGCTATCTGACCTAAGGGATTTATACAGCACATTTCATCCGAATATATCAAAGCACTTTGCAGATATTAGATTCACAACATGCCTGGAAGTTAGGTATTATCATCTCCTACTTATAGAGAAACTGAGACACAGAGACTTACCCAAGGTCACAAAGTGAGCCAGTGATAGTTAGAAATAGAACCCAGGAGTCCAGTCTGTCAGCCCTGGTGTCTAGCCACTAGACAATGATGCCTCCGTTATAGTCCATGCCTCGAGTAATGGCAATTATAATTGTTATTATTACAGTAACACCTAGAGCTAAGCTCTGTACTAGCACACAGTAAGAGAGAGTTTCTGCCTTTACCATTTTAATTCTGCCCCCGGTGTGAGTGCATTATGACACAGTCTTTAATTACATGATCACATGCTATTTTTCCCCACAGGGTCCCTACCTCATTCAGTGCACAGGATAGATGGTGCTCACTGAATGAGCAGCTATTTAATATTCTGTTTTATTCTCATTGTTCAACGTGTGGCCCCAGATCTTATTTACTGCACTATACAAACCCTGCTCTAAATACAGAATTTAGAATTTCCGCAAAGGCTTTTCTGCAGTGCTTATCACTATAGTGTCTGAGTGATTCACAAATCATTAATTATTTTCATAACACTCTTGTGGGGTGAGGGTATTTATCTCTATTTTACAGATGGACAAAAGATTAAGATTAAGGTCAAAAGGGTCCACTAGTTTAGGTGCCCAGTTCGAGATACTAGAGCCTTATGTTTTTTCAGAGAACTTAGCACTATATAGCACTTTATATGCTCAAAGCAGAGCTCCAATTGCTTTCAGTTGCAGCTGTGAGGGTTCAACACTTCTGCAAATCAGACTCCAGGAAAATGAGGAACACACAATTAGTTACCATCTGTGAAAAGTCTGGTTGTTCAGCATCACATAGGATCAGCATCCAATTCCCCAGGGCAGCATTCAATGGCCTTACCTGTAAGACCATCTTCTCTCTTCGTGCAATTCCGTGCCTCATTCACTACACATTTTCCAACACCAGGTCTCTGAGACCTTCTGCACTACAATTAGAAGGACTGGGTAGACCACGCGACGCTTGGCCAGAGCATGGGGCTTCTCAATTCACATGTCCCACCATCTTGTGCTCCAGGAAATGAGGGCAGCCTTGCCTCCTGTTTTTCTCGCTTTCCTTAAGTGGGTCTTGCAGGAGGATGCTCCCCTCCCTTACCCCTGCACCTCCGGAACTCATCATCAGGCCCCTGCCCCGCAATCCTCCCCGACCGCCCCTGACACACAGCCTAAACACTAGTTAGCTGGTCTGCCGCCAAACTCCTGCCTCTGTCAGGAGCACCTACTGGAAAAAAATAACAGGTGCTCAGCACCCACCAATCAGTTCCTCCCCCTCCCCGCAGCACCTCCCACCTGCTGCAATCAGCTGTTCAGTGGTACGCAGGAGATGCTGGGGGGGAGAGGACGTAGTAAGGGTGAGGCACGCTATGGGGAGGGAGTAGAACGGGGGAAAGAGGCAGGGCAGGGGCAGGAAGAGGTGGGGTGGGAGTGGGGTCTTGGGGAATGGAGTGGGGAGGGGGGCAGGGCAGAGGTCAAGGACCCCCAGGAAATGACAAGGTCGGTGCCTGTGTCTATACATACTTGTACTTCATACCATCCACTTCCTCGCACTTGGGTCCCACCCTAACACCAAGTGGCGGGACCTGCTGCCACCTGAAGAGAGCAAGGAACTTTGGTGGGGCAGTCTTTACTCCACTCTGGTCCCATGGTCCATTGGGGATATTAGTTGGTGGCTCCTTCACAAAGCTGTGAGCATAGTCGTGTACCTGCTGCAGTTCACAAACTTCCCTGACACCTGTCCTTTATGCAGCGAGAGGGAGACGCTGGCACACATCTACATAGGGCGCATCAGGTTGCAGCCCCTCTTCCAGTTCCTCCAGAACCTCCTGCTGAGGGTTTGGTTGCATTTCTCCCCACACCTCCTGATTCGTGCACACCCCAGCCATGGCCCCACAAAGTTGCGAGACCTTCTTATCAACCTGCTGCTGACCCCAAGACAATCACCCATCACTCCAGGAAGAGGAAGTTGGATTGGGGGTGGGGGGAGGGCTCTGTGATTGTGGGACCATTTCCATTCCCTTGTAATTCACACCTCTGGGCAGAGTTCCTCTGGGCAGCATCCACTGATTCCTTAGCCATCTTTGAGGAGCAGGGGGTGCTGTCTGGGGTTCTCTGCTCAGTATCCCACCCTGGATCCCGCATTACTGAAGTTTGACCTCACTCCCAATCATGTTTTCTCTTTCATTGTCTCCAGAAACCACTAGTATCCTGGGCTCAGTAGTTCCATCCCACTTAGCTGAGGGGGCTGGCCTTTAGTTTTGAGTGGGCCTATACCTACCTGTCCTGGTAAGACTAATAGTACACATCTTCTAACAGAATACTCGGAGACCTCCTGGTCAGAGGGACTGGATGGACCATGCGGAGCCTGACCAGTGCATGGGACTTCCCATCTCATGCATCCACTGTCGTGTCCTCCAGGAGGTGAGGGCAGCCTTGCCTCCTGCTTCTCATGCTTTCCTTAAGCGTGTCCTGCAGGAGGTTGCTCCTCGCCTGTCTCTTACCCCTAGCCCTCTGGAACTCATCAGTATTGGCTTCGTACCATCTACTTCCTTGCTTTCATGTCCCGCCTCGACACCAACTGGAGGGACCTGTTGCTCTTCAAGGAGGGCAAGGAACCCTGGTAGGCCAGTGTGTACTACTTTCTGGTCCCATGGCCTGCTGGGGATATTAGTTGGCGGCTCCTTCACAGAGCCTTGAACACAGGCATGTACCTGGCGTGGTTCACAAACTGACACCTGTGCCTTTTGCGATGAGAGGGAGGCTGTGGCACACATCTATGTAGAGCATATCAGGTTGTAACCCCTCTTCCAGCTCCTCTAGAACCTCTTATTGAGATTTGGACTGCATTTTATCCCGCGCCTCATGATCCACACACACCCTATCCAGGGCCCCACAAAGTCATGGGACCTCCTCATCAACCTCTTCCTACCTCTGGGCAAGACGGACATGCACCACTCTGGGAGGAGCAAGCTGAACCAGGGAGGGAAGTTTGTGACTCTGGGGCCTATTTCCATTCCCTAGTTTGGTCATGTCTCTGAGCAGTGTTTCTCTGGGCAGCGTTCACTGACTCCTTAGACACCTTTGAGGAGCAGTGGATGCTGCCCAGGTTTCTCTGTTCAGTGCCCCCCTCTAGCTCCCTCATTTTTAACCTTTGACCTCATTCCCACTCCTGTTTTTTTCATTTGTTGTCCCAAGAACACAACTGTAACCTGGGCTTTGTGGTTTCTCCCCATTAGCTCAGGGGGCGGGCCTTTCGATATTGGCAGGCCTAGACCCGCCTGTCCCAGTTAGGATTACCAACTTTCTAATCACACAAAACCAAACACCCTTGCCTCGCTCCCCGCTCACTCCATACCCCCTCCCTCTGTCACGCGCTCCCCCTACCCTCCCTCACTTTCACTGGGCTGAGGCAGGGGGTTAGGGTATGGGAGGGGTGAGAGCTCCAGCTGGGGGTGTGTGCTCTGGAGTGGGGCAATAAATGAGGGGTTCAGATGCGGAAGGGGGCTCTGGGATGGGTTAGGGGGTTGGGGTGCAGGAGGAGATGTGGGGTGCGGGCTCTGGGAGGGAATTTGGGTGCAGGAAGCGGTTATGACCTGGGGCAGGGGGTTGGGGTGTGGGAGGGGGTTTTGAGATGAGGCGGGGGTTGAGGTACAGGAGGGGGTGCAGACTCTGGCAGGGAGTTTTGGTGCAGGCGGGGGGTTCTGACCTGGGGGCAGGGGGTTGACGTGTGTGAGGTTTGGGCTCTGGCCTGGCAGCACTTACCTCAGGTGGCTTCCAGAAGTGGCTGGCATGTCCAGCTCCTAGGTGAAGGCATGGCCAGGCATCTCTACGTGCTGCCCGCGCCACAGGTGTTGGCCCCGCAGCTCCCACCATTGGCCATGGTTCCCAGCCAATAGAAGCTGCAGAGCTGGCGCTCGGAGCAGGGGGAAGCATGTGGAGATCCCGCAGCTGCCCCTGCACTTAGGAGCCCGAAATGCCTGCCACTTCCAGGAGCTGCGCAGAGCCTGCCTTAGCCCCACTGCGCTGCCAACCAGAATTTTAGTGGCCCAGTCAGCAGTGCTGACCGGAGCTACAAGGGTTCCCTTTCAAACGGGCATTCCAGTAGAAAACCAGATGACTGGCAATTCTAGTCCCAGTACTACAAATAGTACACACCTTCCAACTTCTGTAACAAATCATACAGGGATCCTACAGACAACAGCCTCCTTCAATATACAACCTTGATTCAACCTTAGAACTTGTCCATCCTGGGCAATGAATGAGGCAGGGGTCCTGCTGAAAAAATTGTATGTGATCAAATAGTCTTTAATCATCATGATACATATGCACAAAGAAGTTGAATTAAGGTTGCACAGACAATCTTAATTCTTGTATTTCCTAACTTCTGAGTGCCTGACTTTGTAACCTGAATCATGTCCTTTTAACACAGGGCTGGTGGTTTTGTGTGTGTGTTATATATATATATACACACACACACATATTTCTTTTGAAAATGAATTTAAACTTTCAGTGAGTTCCCTTTTGATTTAAAGAGGTGCTGCTGATTCTTCCAGTACTTCTGTTTTACATTTTTTATTGAACAGCCCTAGAACTGAAAAGTAGCTTTCCTTCAAATTCCCCTACCTGAATAGCACAAGGAAATGAAAATGCCTGTCAGCAAAAGTAA
Source organism: Dermochelys coriacea (assembly GCF_009764565.3). NCBI lineage: Eukaryota > Metazoa > Chordata > Testudines > Dermochelyidae > Dermochelys > Dermochelys coriacea. The sequence goes on along the minus strand of NC_050073.1, from coordinate 89,335,754 downwards.
TGTGTTTAATACCACGCCAGCCCTAAACATCAGCAGAGATTTCTGTGTATTGCAAATAATTCTATCACCAGCCCATATTGCTCTGTGATGTGTTTTTATCTTTGCCGTAGGATAATATTAATATTTTAAGCGCAAGCAAAGTAATGTTTTATGAGATTGATGTGGGAAAGTACAGTGACAAGTACATAAAAAAGGGCAGGGAAAAATGCCAGCTAGTCATCAAAAAGGCCTTGAACTTCCATAGGGAATTGTCTAGTTTATCCTCTTCTAATCAATGTGGTGAGGTCAGTTGGGCTCCTTTTGACTTTGATTATGTTTTTAACAGGTGTTCACGAGGAGCGGAGGATAATACCAGTAACCTCAGGAGAGCACAGGTAGTGAGACATGGAGTATTTCCTGTGCCTGCTAGGAGGCTGCAAAAGAAACTCATGTTAAAAGGCTACATTTTGTTAAATCATTAACTTATTATTAATTATTATTATTATTATTATCATTACAGAATCACAGAGGAAGGAGATGGGGGGGGGAGAATCTATTGCTGTCTATTGCACAAGACAATGCAGGACTGTCTACTTCTTGCCCATATTCCTTACCTCTCTAAGTCCTTTTGTATTCTTTTTCTCTCCTACCTGATATTTACAGCTCCTCCCAGTTTAGCAGCAACATTCCCTTTCCTGATCATCAGTAAAGCTGCTCATCAAGATCAAGATTTTCAAAAAAGACTAGTCATTTTAGATGCCTCCATTTTTGGGTGCCCCTCCTGAGACAGACACCTCAAAGGGGCCCAATTTTGAGATGGTAGGTGTGCTCAGTACATTCTGAAAATAAGGTTCTTCTAAGGTTTCTCAAGTTGTTCACCCAAAAATCAAGGCACCTCAAATCACTAGTCATTTCTGAAAATCTTAGCTGAATTCAAAGCTGGATCCAACACCAACCCTTGCAGAACCCCAAAGGGTACCTCCCACCACTCTGCCCCTTTACTGCCCACATCTCAATCCATTGTCCTTTGAGGACCTTCAGATCATTTTCATGCTATGTGACAGAGCCCTCATCTCTAAACCAATATGAATGAGATGCCTACAAATCTTTTAGAAAATGACTCTCATAATGAGAGAATATCTTTTATGGTGCAATATTATTATAAAGCAGTAACTTGAGTTTTTCCCCCCTAAATAAACGAACGAGGAGGACAAATTTCAGTTGATATTGTTTGATAGTATGCAGAGCTAGTACGTTTTAATAAGAAATGCACCTCCAGGCTAAGAGGTATGCATTTTATACCTAAGGGAATGGTGTAATAATACTGTTTAATGCAATCATCAAGGCTGATGGGAGCTTGATGGCTTTTATATGTTTTAACATTTCTTTAGGAGGTAGGGGAAAGAGAGAGAGAGAACATGGTTTGTAGATTAGGTAAACATCAGAATTGACAGTGAATCAGTCAGTAAGTGGATGGCCCCACTAGCACTCCCTCATCCACACTCAATGTGAGATGGGCAGCTCCATGGAATTTCCCATGGAAGAGACCTTTTAAGAAGGCCCATCAGCCTCAGAGAAGGAGAGATTCAGCAGCCACTGCCAGCAGCACCTGTGGTAGTATGAGGAATGAGCTGGTACCTACTCCTTCATCCTTCCACAGATACAGGACTTTGAAGCACAGGGCCAGCAGCACCATCTCCCCTCCCAGCAGCACTTGAGCAGCGTCTCCACTGCCTCAGAAGTCCCAAACTTGTCAGCAATCCCGGGACACTGTGTTTTCTTTTGTGAGGCCGGGAGACTGACTGTTGAGTGAGAGATTGGGTTGGGAAGGAGTTGACTGAATACGGGGTTAGGTTTGAATATAACTAGGGGTATATTGGTGGGTCTAGGTTGGAGGAGTGAGGGCTGATGCTGGCCCCAGAAACAGCCTGTGACTGTCGGAACAATCAACATGGCTAGGAAGAGAGGTCTGTGCTCCTCCAATTCAGCAGTGACTCTTTGGAATGGGGCCTTGCACAGCAGCAGAGGAACAAGTCTCAGTAGAGAAGTGGGATGGTGCAGTGTGCGTGAAGGACTGGCTTCAATGTGATCATGGGCAGGGAGGTCGGGGGGAGGGCAAAAGGAAAGTTTCATCAGGATTTTAGAAGTTTTTTGGGGGGGGAGAATTACAGAATGATTCAAATAATTTGGGTTTCTTGGTGCCTGTTGCTGCCCTGGCCTCTCTCTCTCTGTCTCTGCTTTTATGCCATTGCTCTTTTCTGTCTTTCCTTTCAACAGGTATAGCACAATCCTGTACAGGCTTGTGCATGTGGAATTCTTAGCAGAATCTAGCCCTTAGTTTAAAGTTAATTGGAAGTGGGACTGTGTCTTCTCTGAATCTGGAAACAACACATTTTGGACACTGTTAAAATATAACTAAATAACAATAAATAGCTGTTATTTTGATACCAGCTTGTCTTTTAATTGTGTGTACAAATACAGTATCATATCTGGGTTTAAGACTGTGTCAGGAAGCTGAGATCTCAGGTTTATAAATACATCTAATTTTTCACAGCTCCAGCTTTTCCACTTTTTTCTTGTAGCTTTGTGAGAAAATATCAATAAAGTGCAATTATTCCCTCACCGGGCCATATGTGCATCACATTGGCAGATGTAGCCCAAACACTGCCACTGCTGGAAAATTTCAGAGGCAAGATTCTTTAAAAGAAGCAGGTTGGTGTCAGTCTTAAAACTCTATCTATAATTAAAGATTGCACTTCTGGATTCTCTTTGATTGCTGAAGAGGCAGAGAGAGTTCCTCCCCAACCCTGGAATGCTGCTCTGTGATTATGTCACAACTGATCTTTAAGTGTTCCATCTGGGGGTTAGTCATTGCCTTTCCTCATGATTGTCTTCTAGCTATTTATAGATTGAACTCTACTATTACAGCATTCACTAACTTCCCTGAAAGAGGGTCTAAAATTGCAGACTGAAATGCTAGTTGTGCATACACTCCACCCATTGGGACAAATTATTATTTTTATTTTCTCAGTTATTATCTTTATTACTATTTATTATTTGTATCACTGTAGTGCCTCAGTCATGAACCAGGACCCCACTGTACTAGATGCTGGACAAAAACAGAATAATAATAAAATAAAACAGACCCTGCCCCAAGGAGTTTAAAATCTGCATATAAGATAAGAGACAACAGGTGCATACAGACAGAAGGGGGAATAGATGGAAACAATATTGGCAAGTTTGATTGGCATACCAGCAGCCTAAAAACCGTCAAACCTCTCCTATGCCATGATACCTACTGTTCCAACATTCTGAGTAATTAGGGTGAAAAACAGATTGGCTTTAACTGACTCGTTTTGGATTTACACCAGCATAACTGAGAGCACAGACTAGCTCATTGATTTCAGCAGGAAGTGCATGTACCTCCATGATGACAAAGGGCTTGTCTACACTTACTGATCAAGAAGCAGCAATCGATGCATCAGCGGTCAGTTTAGCGGGTCTAGTGAAGACCCGCTAAATCAACTGCAGATCGCTCTCCCGTCAACTCCTGTACTCAAATTGCGTAGCTTAGATCAAATTTCCCCTGTAGTGCAGACAAGGCCAAAGTCCTGGCTCTGGTTAGACTGAAGAATGGAGCACCCATGGGGAAAAATTGGTGAGTGCTCTGCACCCATCGCGAGCTCCCTGCCCTCCCACCCCCACAGCTCACCTCTGCCTCTGCTCCGCCTACATCTCCTCCCCTAAAGCCCGCTGCATGCCTGCTTTTTCCCCTAGCTCCCAGCGCTTGTGCCACAAAACAGCTGTTTCTTGCAGCAAGCGCTGGGAGGGAGAACATGGCGCACTTGGGTAAGAGGCAGGGCTGGGCTGGGAATTTGGGGAAGGGGTCAAATAGGGGCAGGGAGGGGGTGAAGTTGGGGCAGGGACTTGGGGGAAGGGGTTGGAATGGGGGGTGGGGCAGCGGCGGGGAAAAGAGGGAGTCAGGACAAGGCCGGGGGCAGAGGGGCGCGAGCACCCACCGGCGCCGGGGAAAGCTGGAGCCATGATGGCTTGTTTAGTGTGAGGAATGGGATTGGAACTCCTGGCTCCCAGACCTGTGCTCAGGACTCACCCCTTCTCATGTTCCCATTAGATATTTTAAACTTTATATTTCATTGGTCTCCCAACTGACCATCTCCCTGACTGCTCTTCATGCCCTGCTGTCTGCAGACATCCCTATCTAATTCACATTTAGCTACAGCCCAGATTCATTTCCCTAATCTTCTCACAGACGCTCTAGAGGGAAAAGGAGACGGAGGGGAGCACTGCTGTTTGAGAAAGCTCTCCCTGTCTCAGCAGCCCCTTCTCTGAGATCCAAGGAGCAAACAATGGTATTTGCCCTTGCAAATATCTTTCACTGCAGCCTACAAGCTCCACACAGCACCTGGCTGCTGAGCTATTACCACCTTCTAGCAGGAGCAGCTGATATTAGATTACGCTGGGACAGGGTCTATTGTTCCAACTGTTTATTGTACATTGCAGGGAGAAATTCACGACTTACTTGTGCCTGTAGGGAAAATTATTGCCATTGCTTCAGATCTCCCACGTGACTCCTGTTACCGTCTGCAAGGTTGAGGTTATGTAACTGCTTTGTCTGAATCCAGTCATTTTGCACAGAGCCTAATCTAGGCTGATATGATTTCAGCCCATGTTTGTAATGTCCAGGTTTTCAGTCATCCAGTCTGAGAAAAATCAACCATGAGTGAGTCTCCATGTATGTGCAGAGGGGAAGTTAGCATGTGCATCTAAGCATGTTTGAATCAGCACCCTACTTCAAAGCATAGAAAAATTAATTTGCTAGTATTGATTAGCTGGAAGATGCTGTGTGCTACTGTGTCCTAGCAGATGAAGAAGTCACAGGTAATGAGCCAAATTCTGATCTGAGTTACAGTGAATACCTTTAGTGAATTCAGTGGAATTCACCTATTTTTTTTAAAAAGAGCAGTATTCTGTGCACTAATGGTCCTATTACCACTTATAATAGTGATGATACTGCAGTATTTAGGACAAAAAGAAAAGGAGTACGTGTGGCACCTTAGAGACTAACACATTTATTTGAGCATAAGCTTTCGTGAGCTATGGCTCACTTCATCCATTGAAGTGAACTGTAACTCACAAAAGCTTATTCTCAAATAAATTTGTTAGTCTCTAAGGTGCCACAAGTACTCCTTTTCTTTTTGTGGATACAGACTAACATGGCTGCTACTCTGAAACCTGTATTTAGGACAGTTACTCAAATGCCATCGTCTTCTTCTTTTTAATAGTGGTTACTTCAGATTTACACTGGTGAAATCAGAACTTGGCCCAGAATGAATAATGGCCTAGGGAAGAAATGAAAGAAAGAGGATAAAACAGTACACAGGCAAACCTCAGCACCTATGTCTATAATACTGCAACAAGCCATCCACGTGCATGCCATTTTCCCCCATGGACCTCTTTAGCAGACAGGAAGCTGTCATTTCCATGCCAAAACAAAATAATCTATTTCAATTGCAATAAAAGGGCAAATTTCAACGTGGATTCAATTCCTAAACAACTGGGAAAATAAAATATCTCTTTATACAGGCCAAAGGTGCAAAGTTAGGATACAGATCTTCCATTTCTCATACTTTGTGTTTGGATTTGAAGTACCAGTTCAGGACCATCTCTACTTTAGATATGGAAGAGACAGAGACAGGACAGATGATCCAGTTCAGATAATATGAATATCCAACCCAAACCTATTCTCAGCTTCAAAGAAACCGAGAAACAACATTATTGTTATTTCTTCCCTCTTTGTTTCCAAAAGCGTAAATCCTTTGAGAAGAGCAGATTCTGCTGTATTTCCAAAATGTTAGTGCTTGTCCAGACTGAACCTCTGGACATTTTGAGTGTCATCCGTCACAGCAGGCATGGAAAGAGTGCCCTGTGGTAAAGGAAATCTGGGTTCTAACGCTAACTTCCTATGTAACCTTGGGCAAGTTACATTCCCGCTCTGTGCCTCAGTTTCCCCATCTGAAAAACTGAACTAATTATAATAATCCCCCTGGGTTGTCAGATTAAATTATTTAATAAATGTAAAAGTGCTTTGATGTCATTGGATGGAAGGTCCTATAGAAAGACAGAATATTATTTATATTTACATCATTAAATTCTCTGGAGAAAGCAGATGTCATGTTTTATTTACTTACAAAAGAGAAACAAGGGGTCTTCCTAAGAGGTTTTGATTGTCATCACAGTAATGATTAGAGAAATAAAATTACTCCAATACTATGATGATAGGGAAACACGAGACAGATAAATGGACATATTCATAGGGACTGGAACTTCATAACATTTGTGCAGCACTGTAGGTGAAAACAATGTATTGTTTTCATCTGGAAACCCACACTGATCTCCCCTCTCAATTCTGTTTGCCTGGAAAACCAAAACAGAGAGAAAGAAAGTAGCAATTTACCATGAGAGAGAAGAACAAAGGACAACTGCTGGATGTACTAGACAGTGAGGAAAATTGCTAACTGGCTTAAAGCATGGAGATCGAATTCTCTCTGCAGTAGAAAAAGAGCCAAGCCATAAATGCAAAGTCCAACTGCATTAGAACACAAAAGGCAGTAAGTCCAGCTGGACCAGAAAGAGACTGCAAAGTGTCACCCTGAGAGAGAACCAGGACTGAGTTTGGACAAAGACCATTGGAGAAGTTCTGCTAACAGCTTGGACTGAGGTTTGCAGCCCTCTAGCGACTCAGAAATTATGCTGGTGTCTCCCTCCTTTTTCTACAACTGTAGGGCTACCATGTGTTAGTGATGATGAGTTTCATGTAACAAACAAGAGGAGAGAGGAAATTATTAAAATGGTAAAAATGGAGCAAATAAAGATCATTTAAAAAATACAATGTGTTTGGTGCAACAGGATAACTCTGCTAAGCTGGGTGGCTCTGGTGTCAAGGAAGGCAACTTCATTTGGCACCTGACCTTTTGGAGACAATCAGATATGGGACATTCCTAACCCTGCTAACCTGAGAAGATCCTTTTTGGGCATGTCTACACTGCATCTGGGGGCAAGCCTACCAGTGTGGATCCACAGACCTGGGCCAGCAGGACTCACGCTAACACTCTGAAGATAGGTTTCAGAGTAGCAGCCGTGTTAGTCTGTATTCGCAAAAAAGAAAAGGAGTACTTGTGGCACCTTAGAGACTAATAAATTTATTTGAGCATAAGCTTTCGTGAGCTACAGCTCACTTCATTGGATGCAGGTGCACGAAAGCTCACGAAAGTTTATGCTCAAATAAATTTGTTAGTCTCTAAGGTGCCACAAGTATTCCTGTTCTTTTTTTACTCTGAAGATAGCTATGTTGATGGTGCTTTCACATTGTGGCTCAGGCTGGAGCTCAGGCTCTCAAGCATATCCCTCTCCTTCACCCCAGGCTTCACAAACTGAGCCGCAACATCTACACAGCTATCTTCAGAATGCTAGCACGCGCCTCTGGCCCCAGGCTGAGAGGCTCCATATGCAGTGTAGAAATGCCTTTGGGGTTGGGAAGAGATTCCCCCTCCAGGGAGTGAACCATGGAGTTTTCACCTCCCTCTGGAGCACTGAGCTGGGATGATCTGAAAGGCTCCGGAGGGCACATATCACACAAATGATGAATAAATGGCATTGATGGGCTCTGGTCCTTTAAGTTTTCTATTCCTGGATTTCTCCATTGCTGTACCACTGCTGGCTCAGAGGGAAAGTCCTTGGCAAATAAAAAGAATAAATACAGCGCAAAGCCCCAAGGAAAAGGGGTTAGATAGTAATGAGGAAAGGGGAATAAATCAATGGGAAGCAGCGAGCAAGCAGTACTTGAGCGAGGTTAACACTGACCACTTATTCCAAGCTAAAGAAAGGCTGCGTGGGGACTGTGATCAGAACAAAAGCAGATCGGGGTGGCATTTCCCCTACAGTATGCATGTTCCTCCAGGCTGAGGAAGCCACAGGCCTGTGATCAAGTAGCACCAGGTCCGGCCTAGTTTGAACTGCACTAGGGTGTTACACCCTCCATCCAAAACAGCACCATTGTGCTGCTGGGATGTCATGCTACTCCGCCACGCACCTTAACAGGGAGTCTCACGCCACAATGCACACACAGACACCCAGTCCAGTCTGACCACTCTCCTATCCACTGGCAGGAGCTCCTCTTTTCAGCTTTACATTCCCAGCTCAGAGACAGAGAAACAGCCAGTCAAAATTCAGCCCAAAAACCTCTGGTGAGTGCTCCATCACTTGTAATGTCTGCCTTTCCGGCAGTAGGTATTAGATAGGGCAACTCAGGCATAGCCCACTGACACGAGCAGCAGCCAAATTACTCATTTAGTTGGTCTGATTTTTATTACATTCTACCTCCAGGCACATAATCAGACTTCTATTCACTAACTGCTTCATTCTTTAACAAGCTATTCACCTGCAGAGGTTTCACTGCAGGATTTCCACAGTACAGGCCTTTCTTTGTGTGCATTAGCAGTGGAATTTGCTGTTTCGGTGTTGTGCTTTTCCTCATTAAAAATAATTTCCCAATGAGTTTGGTTCCTGTAGAACTTCAGTAATATTGAAGGCTCTGGTGCTGCATTAACTCCAGAGAAGAAGCTAAAGACCAGCAAGGAAAATGAAAAGGGGTGGGGGGGAAATGGGAGAAGAGACAGACAGATAAACAGACAGACAACTTGGCAGGACAAGAGAGACTGCTGGCACAATTCAATTTTTTAAAATAATTTCAAACAGATTTATTGTTTATTTTGTATTTCTTATCAATGTAGATTTTCACAGTTGTGAGAAATTATGTGGGGAGGAGTCAGCCAAGACGGAGGATCAGACAATAATTATTTAATGATGTTGAATTTCAAAAAGTAAAATCTTTATAACTATTAAAGCACATATTGTTGCCTATCTGAACATTTCAATTATTGTTGATGGAAATATTTTGTCATCGGTTTGTGTGTGTATGGTGATATCTACATTTACTGATAAAACTCTAATCATTCTAAGCCTACTTAGAGCCAAGCCCAGGTTGGTTGCTGCCATCTAATTTGTGATTCTGATCTCCCGGGAAAATGCCTCTTCCTGACATAGTCACACCCCTCCTCCCCCCATATGCATTTGTCCCTTACTAAATGAATCGATTCTCTCTTTTCCTTATTCCTAGCTATTTTGTATTACACAAAGCTGCACTCCTATACTGTCTTTGGCCCTCCTCCTGTTTCCCCTACTATTTATATCTTGGGTATTTACCAGAGACTGATTGGAGCCTGCATCCCAGATCTGAAATTCCCTGCCCCAATCTTCAGTGAAGTTTGATGCTGCAACATCCGCTAGAATATTGTAATAAACAACCTAGCATGTATGCAGTACCTTAATTGTGTGTCATTGGCCTTATACTGCTAACAGCAACTGATGGTAATTCCCCTTCAGCTGCTGTGCTTTCAGAACAGAAGGATCAGGGTTTTATCCCTTTTCATCATAAAGTTCCATATGACCATGGTATTGAGCAGAGACATTGCATTCTTGGATTTGTTACAATATTTAACGTAAATCAGCAACTTCCAGCATAGCTCCCCAATGTGGTATAAATAAGAAAGTTAGCAGGGTTTTGAGGTGTATAACGATTATTTCAAGATTCAAAACTTGTTAATCTCTCCTCTGCTGGGACTTAACCACAGATGCCAGTCAATGATCTATTTCTAATATACCATGTAAAAAATGAGTCCCATTATTCAATGAACCAAAGGCTCAAACATATTAATCCCCAGTGTAAACCAACTGGCCTCACTGGACTTTTCCTAGGGATTAATTTGGCCTAGTCTCTTTAAAACCAACTGCAACTCCCTCTACAGTGTGTAAGTGCTAGCTACTTCAAAGAATCCAGCATGATAAAATGGTACTTACTGTTTTCTAAATAGTACAAAAGGCAAAGAGGGACAGCCTCTAGTGGCACATTCGGGCATAGAGGAAACATTGCAGCCAGCTCCTGCTCAGCATAAAGGCACCAAGTAAGAGATTCAACAAGAAACTGCTTCTCCTGCTTTAGCGAAGGGTTTCCCCTCCCACTCCAAGAGACGATGTGGTGGAAACCTCATTGCTTGGGACAATTAAAACTAGACTACACAAAGCCCTGAGGAATGTACTGCAGGGAACCCTCCTGCACTTGCTGAGCGGGGTGAACTAAATAGGACCTAATTTTTCCATCTCTAATCATGTTGATAAAAGCTGTCATAGTCACTGACAGTGAGGGTCCCCAGAGAGTCTGCTGCTATGACAAGGGAATTTAAAAGCTGACCCCCTGGGCTTGGCAGGTGTCAATACCCATTGCCTTTTTCTGTTTTGTTTTCAATTTTTACCCCCTTTGACCCACTTGTTGCCTTGTGGCACTTTTGGACTGTGGGTGAGAAATGGCCCTTCCACCTGGCTTATGCCCTTGAGGAATCTTGTAGCCCTCTTTGCCACTTGTACTGGTTGAGCCGGCAAAGTCAGAGTTTTGTGGGGAGGATGAGGGGAAAACATATGTGGAAGCAGCTCCAAGAAACTAGGCTGCAGATGAAGCTGGATCTCTGGGGAGAGCTACTAAAAGGACATGGCACAAACAAAAGCAAGAGATGACGTGCAGAGCCTTTGACAATCTCTGCACAGGTTTCACCCGTAATGTGTCTGTACAGTTGCTTATGTGGGAGTTGAGAATACAAGGTAGTTGCCTATCATCTCAGACTAGACCACCGGGAAAATAATAATACTTAGAGAGCACATTTGGCCCCAGGATCTCAAAGCACTATACAAAGGCAAGAACCATTCTCTCCATTTTCCAGTTAAGGAAGGCAAAGAGAAATGAGGTGACTTGACCAGGGTCTCACAAGATCACACAGTGGGTAGCACTGAATTCTTACTGCCACTCCAGTGCCCTATCCTTTAGGATGAGTGTGAGCAGTGTGATATCAGATAAAAGTTCGTAATGGTGACATCTGTAGACAGTGAAATAGTTTCCCAAGGGAAGTACTAGAAGATCCTTTGTTCTTGAATTATTAGGCTGGACCAAACAAAGCTCTTGTGCACTGACAGCAGTGATGGATGAGACTACAGACTTTTCTCCACCCCCTCCTTCCCATGATTCTCTCTGACATGCCCATTCTTCACTCTAGTGAACACAGTACATGGCTTTTGGTGTATTTTTGCAAGAACAAAATAAGGGTGTCTACACTGGGATAACTTTACCAAAATGTGCTTTCAAATTATGAGCTAAATCCTGTTCCTATTGAGGTCAATGACAAAATCATCAGGGAGTGAGATTTCACCTTAACTCCATTCACCTGTCCCATGTGCTCTCTACAGTTTCAGTCACTCCTTGTTCTATTCAGCAAAGAGCTCTACATTTTCACAAGGGCCAGCCTCCCTAGTTCACTGCCCAAATGCTTCTTCTCTAACTTAGTGCCACAGTAAAGCTTAAATCCTGAATCAGCTCTTTGCTCCAGTGATACACCATGGCATCGTAAGTAGAAACACACCAGAACCAAATCTCCTCTCCCACAAATCCTCTCCCACACTTTAGGGTGTCTAATTCAAACTTGACTCTGGTCTGAAATTGTACAAATAGATCCTATCCTTACAATGGGACAAATTAAAATCATGTCCAATCTCTGACTTTGGGGCATTCAAAATATGGATACTGATCCACATTTTGCAGCTTGAATTCAGCTTTAGTAATAAGCACAGGACTGTGGTTTCAGAAAGACTCAAGCAGAAGCAGAGTCTGGAGGGAGAACAACCCCTTACATCCCTTTGATACCAAAAACAACCTGTCATACTAAAGTGGTTCTGGAATGTATGTTCTTCTGCTTCCTTGTGTACTGCCAGGAACACAGTGGTATGGATGTGCACACTGTGCTCAAAGTGTGCCATACATCCTAGTTCACAGAATGAAGACTGGCTTCAGCACCAGAGGTTAGATATTGATCTCAATAACATCTGTGTAAACCCAGAGTACCTCCAATGGGGTCACCGAAATTCCAGTACTCCAGATTTAGGCCAATATGAGATTAGATTCAGGGTTTAGGTACTTATTTTTGCAAACCCAATTCATTCTTCCAGGTCACTGGAAACTCTCCTGAATTAAGCAAAAGGATCTTAACAATGACTAATCAGTGCAAACTCTTAGGAAAGAGTAGACATTTACTACCCTTATGCACTAAGCAATAATTTCCCTACACATACCACACACCAGAGATACGTGATGGTGTGGGTGCCACAACATTTTTATAATCACGAGTCTGAGGCGACCAAATTAGTCACAAGTTTGATTTTTATCTCTCTCTGCTTTTCTCTCTTTAAAGTACATTAGTTGCTATGGAAACAATGTCGCTAGAATGGGAGGAGCTTTGTGACATTCAGATAAACTGAGTGTTTCTACTAAATGTTACACCCATTGTGTGGAGCTTCAGTCAAAATCTAACCACTGTGTATTATTCACTCTAAGTACAGAACCCTACACACAGTCTTTTCAGAGTCAATCTGAAACATGTTTCTGTATAAATCAAAATAGTTCACCTAAAGATCTTAATTGTTCATTTCCTTTCTAGTCGTAGTTTTCCTAGGTTTTATCATCTCACCTGGATAACACAGCACACAACACAGACTACAGCAGGGCCTGGCAATGTGAAATTCCCATGTAAGCTGAGAGATAGGAGGAACCCCTGGCTGAATCTGGTGTCACCATTAAGATGTTTCTTTCCCAATGTTCTTGCAAGGAGATGGCTCGAGACTGTTTCCTCCCTAATGGATCAACGGAGTCCGCTAGCAACCAGGCCTTTGCATCACCTTTAATATCCTTCTTAGAGAAGAGCCTGAGATTCAGATCAGAATCAAACTCCCTCAAAATTCAGAGTTCTTTTTAGCTTTGGGGTCCTCAAATTCTATAGCCTGAAATGGGAACCTTTATATAGGAACTCCATGGTGCAGCAGATCAATGACTCATCCATTCCTGTATCCAGAAGTGACCAAATCGAGATTGCTTTGCAGTCAGGAGTAACCAACCTTCTTTGCTACCACCACTCACCCACCCACCCATAGGTGATCCCAAATTGTTCCATACTATGACCTGTTAGGGTTAATTTCCTCCTGACTATATTTGTGATTAAGGATGGGAGAATCAATTTAGAAAACTTAATACCACCCTCAAATCTTCAACTAGTTTTAGAATCTTTTGGAACTTCTGAAATGCTCATATGACATTTACCCCCCTTTCTTTGTTGTTCTATATTTTGGCCAGCACCAGAAGCAGAAGTGCCAAGATACCAAAAGAAAGGTTGTTATACACGTACTTTCCATCGAGGACAAGAAGTGTCAGAAATTTCATTGGAAATTATGTCCTCACAAATATCCCATCCTTTTTTTTGGAGATTTAAGAGGTTTGGAGATTTTTTAAAGTCATTATCTATTAATTATCATTTGTGGATAGTCACAATTTTGAAGAGACTATCCTGTAACCTGTAAACTTAGATCCCCAACATTATTTTGAGTCAATATATCACCACATCACAGCACTGCATTGTGTTCTGATGATGCTCACACAATATTGTGGTATCATGTTGCAACAGGCTTGCCACTCAGGACAGACATTTAGGAGTGGAAACCTTATATCAAATGCACACACTGAATCTGCTGCTCTCTGCATCATTTTTTGGGCTGCCCTTGTATCCTGTGCTCATGGAACTCGGAAGAGAAGTCTGCAGAGATAAAAACTGCAATTTGGAGGGCTTCTCTTTCTTTCACTTTCTGTACTCACTTGCTGAGGTGACACTAACTGCAGAACAAGACTTCACCTCAGGTAGCCTCACAAACAGAGACGCCTGTTTCTGAATAAGCTTTCATAAGCTGAAACTCATTTCTTTAGCTTATGCCCAAATACATTTGTTAGTCTCTAAGGTGCCACAAGTACTCCTCGTTCTTTTTGCTGATATAGACTAACACAGCTACCACTCTTAAACCTGTTTCTGAATGTTTACTCTCTGATTCTTGACTTTGGCATGGCACGGGGTTAAGAGGTAATGCACGACAGTGAGGAAAGCAGGGTGTTCTATTGGTTAAATCACAGTACTGGGATTTGAAACATGGGTTCTGTTCCAACTCCAACACTTGCTTGTTGTGAAGCCTTGGACAACCTTCTCTGTGACTCAGTTTCCCCCTCTGTGAAATGGGGCTAATCAAGCCCTCATTTATAAATGTTTTGAGGCCCCCAGATGACAATAGCTCCATAGGGATGAAGTAGCATTCTTATTATGATTAATTAGAGAGTTGGGCAAACACCTCAGACTATATCTTCTGGTTGAATAACTGTAACACTTACAATCAGATTTCCAATGCAAATACGATGAGTTAAAAATTCATTTTCTGATAATATTCTCTACATTTGCTTAACATTTGCTCTTTTCACTAATTCCTCAATTTTCACTCATTCCTCTTAGCAAATTGTTTCCTATAATATACAGAGAAAGCAGTAACAAAAGGTGATTCCAGCTTGTCGTAGAGCTCCACATTTCCTCAGAGGGAGTGTGACAGAGCTCAGAGCCTCTTGCTCTGAAAGGCCCCAACCACTTCAGCTATCTGAGAATTAAAGAATAGGTCTATGACACACAGTAGGTCAATTCTGATTCCACCCAGTGGAAGACAGTGTTACAGAAGCATACTACCCATCTCAGACCTCATTGATCCTTTTTGCTTTGAGCTACATGCAATAATCTGTGTCCGAATTCTTTTATACCAGGTATATTAAGGAGCTGTTTAAATTATCTTTTGGTGATATTCATGAAATTATCCTTGTTCCTCCAAAAGCGGGAGGGTTTTTTCCCCAAATACTGTCTCTATAGCTATTGTGAAGATAGAATAATACTGTTTTGTACTTAATAGACAGAAGAAGGATCTTCTCTTCCCCTCCTCCTTTTCTCATTATTTATCTGTGTCCATTTTGCCCTCGGTTTTCCTCTTGTAGGACCCTGTGCCTGTGTAACTTGGAATGCTTACCTAAGAGAAACCTAGTTCATCAGCTTCCCTCTCTATTACTCCTTTTTTATCTGTTCCTTTTATTTCCTCCATTTTCTCTCCTGCTTGTTTCTTTATGTGCCTCCTTGAATATGTCTTTATTCAAAAAAAAAGGAAAAGAACACTCTTAGTTGCATTTTGTTAGATCTATTCATACAGGTTTATATTCTTACAGCAATACAAGAATAATTAAAAACAGACTGATTCTATCATCCATAGATGCAACTCTTTCTTCCACTTATGTTAGATGCTTTACATTGAATTTGATCCTGTCTCCAAGCCTTTGAGTTGCTTCCCCTCTATGTCACTCTAAGACCTTCCTTTTCTCTTGAAGTAATTGAAGTGTTTTGTGACACACCATATTAAGGGCACAATACAAAAATAAATCAATATTGTACTGTAATCGCATAGTTACCAGACGGCATGGATTTACATGAATTACACCAACACACAATGATTGGGTAATGACTGGAGGCATGGAGGCCTCAGTCTCTGTACAGAGCAGGAATCAGAGCTTTCCAAAGCTGCCCTTGTTTTTTCTCTCTCTTCCCTTCATCTAGGCAACCCCTTGTCCTTTGACATACATGGAAATGGATAAATACAAGGCCCATGATCCATAACTTTATGCAGTCAGGGGCCAGGAGCTCAGTACCAGTGGCGGAGTCTATAGACTTCTGCACACAGCAGGAAGATATAAATCACTTTGCTATGTCTCTGGCAATAAAACAAAGGAGAAAAAGGTCACACAAGAGAGTTTGTCCTTTAGGCAGTTATCAGACACAATGGTGGGAGGGGAAAAGAATGGGAAAGGCTAGTGTGTGAAGACCAGAATTTAACCCCAAGCGGTAATCTGTGCCCTTTGCAGGAGGATCTTTGATTGTTTTTCTGACTGTTCAAATCAAATATCTGTATCAGAATTCCCCATTACTAATGACTGAATAATTATTCCCACTCTGTAGCCCAGCAGAAGGTCAACCTTCAAAGCAGTTTTACATCAGTAGAAGCAGGTGGATGGAGGTGAAGATGCAGAGAACAGATGACACAATTTTCAAATAAAAGAAAATTACCTGGTCCCTTAACATTCATGTTTCATACCCATTACAAATCTCGTAGACACTAACGCTGCTGAAATTGCAGACTTGGAGAGAACAGTCTGAATATTGTTGTGTGCCCAATAGCAGCAGTGTGGTCCAGAGGTTAGAACAGGGATAGTGTGTGCCAGGACTCCTGGGTTCTATTCCTGAATCTGCCATTGATTTGCTGGGTTATCCTGGGCAAGTTACTTAACCTCTTTGTGCCTCAGTGTCCCAATCTGTAAAAAGGGCCAGTAATACTTTAAAGTGCTGAGAGTTCTTCAGATGAAAAGTGCTATGTATCTGCCAGGCATTATTAACAACCCATGACACTTGCATAGAATGTGACAGACTCTGCAGTCCTTACTCAGGAGTAAAGAGAGCAGGACTGGGCTCTGTCTCTCTGGACAAACTGCTAATGTCATGGCATTTTAAAGGTATTCATTTCTACTCGCTCCCACTTCTCCATCCTCATCCCCTACTTTCTTGTATAACTATTGTCATGTAAACCACCCAGAGAAGGAAAGAACTCCACTATGTACCTATCAGAGCAGGTGGTGAACGGCTCTGAACTGTAAATGCAATTGAAATGACACCTTCTGGTTTGATAGGGCATATTGGCATCTCACTGTAGTGCTTTGCAATCCACTGTTCATTTACTGGTTTGTATCATTTTACTAGGGGGAAAAAACGGATGCAGTAAATCCACACAGTAGCAAATTTAAAGCCATCAGTATTCCTGTAATCTCATGTGAGTGCCCGCTTCTGGTCGGGTGTAAACCTGCTGTTTCTTAGTTTGGAACAAGGCGGCACCCACCCTTACGGCAGGTCTTCAGTGACTCAGCTTTCTGACCGAGACACATGCACTGTCTTTACATAGAGCAAGCAAACCCCTTCCAGGGTATACAGTCTCTACCTTCTCACAGCCCTGATATGGGGCTGTACCACCAAGACTTCTTCCCTGAATACATTGCCTTCTATACCAGTCCAAAAGGAGCCCATCGCGATACCATCAGTTGGCGTGTTCTTTTCAGCATCTCTCCCTGGGCTCAGTCTTTAACCAGACAAGCTGGGCCCATCACGGTACCCTCACTGGGTCTGCCTAGGCTCTTGGCTCAGTCCTTGCTCAGCTCAACAGCCCATCAGGAGCTCCTTCTTATCTCCCCAGAACTTGCCTAAGGGCTCAGTCTTGCATGCACTGAGTTGTCCGTGATCTTGTTACTCTTCCAGCAAACCAGGAACCCAGTCTTCTCTCTTTCAGCTCCCGGTAGTAACAGACTGCTCTGTCCCTGTTGCTCCTTTTTATATGGCCCTCCTGGCCCCGACTGGCCACTCCAGCAGCCCCTTTGACTGGATGCTTCCCTTGTAACCACTTGGAGGACTTCTCCTCTGTTCTTTTCTGGGGCGGAGTGAGGCAGGGTCACAAGGCTTCCAGCAGGGTCACAATTCCCCCCCACCCAAAAAATCCTCTTTTCTCTTATTGAGAAGGGGATGTTTTATCTCCAAATGTTTCCACACTGCAACTGCGACCTAGAAAAATATATCACCTGAAAGTGAAAGTCCCAGCAACTACTGTTGTAAGGAGCCACCTTCCGTCTGATCTCTTTAGTGATCAGGGACAGGCTCTTCCCAAGAATCAGTGGTGAGCTGGAGACGGTTCGCACCAGTTCGCTAGAACCGGTTGTTAAATTTAGAAGCCCTTTTAGAAGCGGTTGTTCCGTGAGGGTTCTAAAAAGGCTTCCAAATTTAACCGGCCAAAAGTGGCGCCTTAGGCACCGACTCCATGGGTGCTCCAGTCCTGAAGCACCCAAGGGGAAAATTTGCACTGGCAGCTCCCCACCCTATCCCCAGCTCACCTCCGCTCCGCCTCCTCCCCTGAATGCGCCGCCCCACTCTGCTTCTCCGCCCCCCCAGGCTTCCCGCGAATCAGCTGTTCACGCGGGAAGCTGGGGCCGGCTGAGAAGCAGGCCACAGCTTCCCGCTCAGGGCCAGGGAGGCGGAGGTGAGCTGGGGTGGGGGGGCGCAAGGAGGGCCGCCCGCACCACAGCAGGTAAACCATGGCGCGCAGGGGAACCGCTCCCCGCCCCAGCTCACCTCGGATTGAGCGCGAAGCCGCCGCCTGCTTCTCAGCCCTCCCCGGCTTCCCGCCGCACAGCTGATTCGTGGGAAGCTGGGGTGGGGCACGGAGAAGCAGAGCGGGGCGGTGTGTTCAGGGGAAGAGGCGGAGGCAGAGTGGAGGTGAGCTGGGGCTGGGCGCGGGGCAGGGAGCTGCCAGTGGATGCTCTGCAGCCACCAAATTTTCCCCGTGGGTGCTCCAGCCCCAGAGCACCCATGGAGTCGGCGCCTAAAGCGACACTTTTGATGCGATCAGTGGGGGAGCGGCTGCTTCCCCCCAGCTACGCTCCTCCACCCCTAGGAGCCAGAGGGACCTGCCAGATGCTTCCTGGGAGCTGCCCCAGGTAAGCACCTCCGGGACTCCCCACCTCGCCCCCCGGCAGGTGCCTCTAGCTCTTCGGGGTGGGCACCCACTACGGTGGCCCACGAGACCCTCCTGCCCGGTTCTGGAGGCAGTCAGGGGACAGGGGAGGACGGTGGATGGGGCAGGGGTCATCCTGGCCATCAAGGAACATGGGGGGGGGGTTGGATGGGACAGGAGTCCCGGGGAGCAGGGGTGGGCAACAACCCCCTCGTGGGGTGAGGAGGGAACCCGTTGTTAAGATTTTGGCAGCTCTTCACTGCCAAGAACCATCCCATCACTTCTAGGAGAAGCATTGAGGTGCCTTTATTAAACAATAATAATGACACTGTGACCGTATTCTTCAGTAACCACCCCAATCATAGCAGGAGCATGACACGAAGATGTAGAGTTTGAGGCCATTGCTGCAGAATATTGCAACAGTATGGGATGGGTCCAGGGGAGTGACAGGAACAATAGTCCTTTCCCATGGCTGCCTTGGGCTGCACCTTGGTTCATGACCCCTGTCCAGAAGAAATGCCACTCCTGCATCCCCTAGTAAACATACTCTAGTATTTGACAGTAATGATCCCAAAATAGTGCAGCTGATCACATCATTACTGCCATACTTGAAACTGTTAATGTGGAATAGGTTCTTATACTGCCTTCATCACTGTATTATCTGAGCACCGGAAACAAAACACAACTTTTCCCTTTTCTTATGGGAGGATCTCAAAGCACTTTCCAAGCACTAGCTAGTTAAGCCTGTGTGAAGTATTATTACCATTGTTTTACAGGCAGCTGGTGTGCTGTGACCCTTGCTTATCACACTGATCAGAAATATCTCCTTGTTATTTTGTGCCCTCTCTCTCCCCAGACTGTTTGTTGTCACTCTCATATCATACTTAGAATATAAGTTCCTCAGGACAGGGGCCATCTCTTTTTGTTAGATGCTTGCTCAGTGTCCAGCACAATAAGGCTGGAGCTTGTATATGTTATTGAAATACAAATATATAATAATCCACAAGGGTAAACTGAGACACAGAGCGATTAAGTGTCTCTGGTAATAATCTTACCGAACCAGGCCAGATCTGAGCCTCAGACAGAGATTCTTGTTCTGACTAACAAAGCCCAGGTTTGAATACATGGAGGAAAAGGAAAGGGCATTGTTGGTCAAAGGTCTGGGGCTACCGAACCCATTATCTATCTCTGAGGTGTCTATCACCATAAGAATCAAAGATCAGATCAGACCAAGAGCAAATATTGGCATATTTTAGAACCCAATGGCTAACATTCGCATGAGGTTGCCGGGACTGTGCACGCTAACCTGGCTGCTCAGTGTGTAAAGGCAGCTGTGCAAGTACAAGCAGATCTTTGGCCTCTTTTATTGAAAATGTGGGCAAATATGGATAGCTGGACAGACTGATGTGCTAACTAGCCCATCGCTACTAGAATCCACTGAAGTTTATGTGCCACAGAGGACGATAAACGATGTCACCTCCTCCTTTTCTACATTTTGTAAATCACTGAACAGACGGGCTGCATGGAAAAGAAATGATCACAAACCAAGGACAGAAGAAAGCCCCCAAAGGAGTATGCCGTCCAGTAATGACTTGTCAAGCTTGCACACAGACTCCGTTTTGCATTAATTGACTATCTCAAAAGATTCTCCACTACTTCCCTGTCTCATGTCTAGTGCTCCAGGAAGACAGAGGATATCACTGCTGTAAGTCAGGAGCAGTAGGGAAAGAGATGTAGAACAGATCTGTACCATTTATTCTCCTCTCTCACTTCACCATGCTGACACATTTGAAATCACCTAGTGACAACACTGCCCTCCCTGCAAGGCAGGCTCCCTCCATGTAACTACAACCCAATATCACTGACAACCTGGAGAAATTAGAGAGAGAAAAGAGCTCTTTTGTCTAGGCTATTCCCTGGCCGAGACGAGAGGGATCCCTACTGCATGGTAGACACACACACTGGCAATGAGTACTATTGAACAAGCATTACAGGGAGACATTGTCTAGTAGTGCATTATCCAGTTCCAAATAACTCAAGCAATGGGACTTCCACCACTTCTCTGGGGAACAGAGGTGGTATTCCTCCACCTATGACTCACACTGTTAAGGAGATTTTCCTCTGAAATTCAAACTGAAGTGTCCTTTGCTCAGTTTCTGTTTTTCCTAGTTATACCTCCTTTGGCTATATGGCTCACGCTAAACAATTCTTCTCTCCCCTTGATTTTAAAGGGTTATCTTATCCCTGCTTAGTCACCCATTAGTCAAGTTGTACATATTTAATTTGTTCTTACAAATCCACGCACCGCTATCTAATTCCCTAGGGAAACGGGAAAAACAAAATGCTTTCAAGTGGACACAGAAAAATGACAGATTGTCCCTCATTGTGTGTGTATACACGCATGCACATACAGACACACACACACAGACAGTATGTCCTGGCACATACTTTGGTGTATTTACTGTATCATACCATATGTTTAAAGAAATAGCCTGGAGGAAGGCAGCCAATTTCAGAATGTTTTAAGTCTATTTTACATCTTGTCAAATAGCTTCTAAATATACATGCAACAGAATTCATGGAGTTCATAACACAGCACATATGGGAGCAAGAAACCACTTTTGTGAGTTTTTTTTGTAATGATCATCAAGTGCTTGGAGGCGAGGTTTGTCAGGAGACAAGACCCAGCACTTTTTATGATCAGTTGCTCAGCTGGAGTCTTCTCAGCTTTCTCAAAACATCTCATCATTACACTGGGCAAGCTCAGAGGCTTAACACAAGTATTGGTATAGTTACTCCCCAGTTAACACTACAGCATCTCATTTGTATGGTCGCTATCATATTGGTAACTGGATACCTATCCTTATAGGGTAGGGTTACCACCTGGCCAGAATATGACCAGCCTGGCCAGGTTTTTTATGAAGTTGCCAGAAAAATAATTTAATCTTCTGGGTTTTTTTTTTTTTAACATGGGTCCAAAAACGTGCATTACTATCACAATACACTAGGTATCTAATATTAAAAGTTCTGTGTCCAACTAAAGATGCTGCAGTGTTTCCCCTTCCACAGTTTAAGTAAGAAAATGATGTTATCAATCTAATCTATGTTCTCTCTCTAGATACCGTAAGTGACTGTGGGGAGGTGGGGGTTGCAGAGTTGCCTTGTGGTTGGGGTAGAGGTGGGCTTGCCTTATGGGAGGGAGGACTTTTTTTTGTATTTTACAGGTGGCAACCCTATTACAAGCAGAAGCCCTGGATGAGTGTGTGAAGGACACAAAGACATATCACATTTTAAAGGGACACAGTCAATTTGGTGACTTGATTACATTGTGTAAGTAAGTACCTTCACAGGGCAAAAACACTGGGAACAAATGGGCTCTTTAATCTATCAGAGAAATGCCTAACAAGAACTAATGGCTGGAAGCTAAAATCAGACTAATTCAAATTAGAAGTAAAGCACACATATTAAACAGTGAAAGTGATTAACCATTGCAACAGGCTACACAGAAACGCGGTGGATTCTCCATGTCGATGTCTTCAAGTGAAGACTGGATGCCTTTCTCAAAGATATGCTTTATTCATACCTATGTTTTAGTTATTAGGCTCAATACAGAGGTAACTGGGTGAAATTCTATGGCCTGTGTTAAGAGGTCAGACTATTGATCTCAGGTCCTTTAAAGTCTATGAATCTATTAAATCAAGCGGATGTTTAAGGAGTTATAAGCAGTTTCAGACAGAGTGCCTGTCCCTGCGTTCCTCTGCCAATTTTTGTGGCTTTACAATTACATTCTCCTATTTTTAAAAAATATTTGTCTCTTCTCTGTTTCTGCTTGAAGGGACCCAAACCAGCAGGAGAAAATAACTGACTGACCACAAAGGGGAAAAAATGAAAATGACTATTCACAAAGTGCTGTAAAATGCTATGTACATGGTAAACAAGCAGGAGAAAATATTTTCCCCTCTAACAGTATTGCAAGCCCCAAACATTCAGAAATCATGTGTGAGGCCCCACCGAAACAATCACAAGATTGGCTTGAAAATTACAAGATCTTTAAACATAAGAATTTGAGGGTCTTTTCATTTTTCTTCTGGTTTTTGAGTGTTTAGTGGGTCACTTTCCAGCTTTTCTGCATAAGCAGGAAGACTAAAAGCTTATTTTAAAAACAAAAGAAAGAAAGATTGTGAGATTCTCATGTAATGACATGACTCCAGGATCTACGGCTTTAAGCAAAACATCAAATACTGAGAGATTCAGGTAAATCACAGGAACTGGTGATGCTGCTTTTATCTCTCTCAGTTTTAGAGATCATAGGTGTAGCTTGTAACAATAGTAGATGAAAATGTTCAGAAAGAAGAGGGGCTTAAGTAGATGTAGTTGAATCCCTTACTACCTATTTTTTGGCTACATTTTTGGGCCTGTTTTATGGTCGTTTTGTAATTGCAAGGCAATAATAAGTGATCTATGTGATATTTTCTCCAGCATACTAGGATTCAAGGTAATTATTCAACAGCAACAGTTAATGATGCAGTTTGTGTGTTGGGGGGTTGTGGCTATTTGTCCACAGTGAGTCTTGTGTATTAAACTGACCACTGTAATCAGAGATACGAAGGAATTCCCTCCCAGGAAATACTGGATAGGACCTCAGTTCCCTGTGGTGGCTGCTGAGATGTCCAATAAATCATAGGTGTCCCCTTGATGTCCCATGACAACTTCTGTGGAGCCTCCCAACTGGATTGTAAGCTGCAGTACAGTGCAGTCAAGTGCCTGACTCTGCATGGGTCTTTGATCTCAAAGAGTTATTCTCTTCAATTAGCAGCTATGAATAGTGTAAAAAATGCTCTGGAAGTAATTAATTTTTCTCCAACAAAAACATGGCTATCAAGGACTTTATAGTAATCACTATAATGCACACTATGGCCACATAGAACTTCAGCAGAGATGCTCCAAAAGCACAGGCGCCCTACCATGTGAGCTAAAGAAGAATCTTCATTAGGTATTAGCAATACATGGTCTGCGACATGCAGTTGAGAAGTCCTGATTCCATCTCAAATACCGGTTCATCACACTATTTTCTCAGAACTACCACTCATCATCAAATGTGTGGGGGGGAGGGAGGGCGATTGTTTAATATTTTTAAAACATTTAAGTGATTTTCTAACCAAAAAATAAAAATTGTTTCCTAGGGTAATCCCAGCTTTGCCACTGACACACTGTGTGAGCTGGGACAAGTCTATTCACCTCTCTATGCCTCAGTTTCTCTATCTATTAAAAAAGGCTAATGATACTGACTTACATCACAGAGGGACATTGAGGATTAATTCTCAATGGCTATAAGTGCTTTGAAATCCTCAGACAAACTGCTAGAGATCGGCAAAATGTTGTCAAAATTACCCTCCTGCCCTGACCTCTGACATAAATTTGACTCTCTGAGCAAAAGAAAAATAACATCTTCTTCGCTTCTGTAGCAGCCCTTGGATTGTTAGGTGATTTTAACCTTCAAGATTCAAGATTCAAGAGTAACAAGAAGGGTTTCTTCAGGTATGTTGGCAACAAGAAGAAAGCCAAGGAAAGTGTGGGCCCCTTACTGAATGAGGGAGGCAAGCTAGTGACAGAGGATGTGGAAAAAGCTAATGTACTCAATGCTTTTTTTGCCTCTGTTTTCACTAACAAGGTCAGCTCCCAGACTGCTGTGCTGGGCATCACAAAATGGGGAAGAGATGGCCAGCCCTCTGTAGAGATAGAGGTGGTTAGGGACTATTTAGAAAAGCTGGACGTGCACAAGTCCATGGGGCCGGACGAATTGCATCCGAGAGTGCTGAGGGAATTGGCGGCTGTGATTGCAGAACCCTTGGCCATTATCTTTGAAAACTCGTGGCGAACGGGGGAAGTCCCGGATGACTGGAAAAAGGCTAATGTAGTGCCCATCTTTAAAAAAGGGAAGAAGGAGGATCCTGGGAACTACAGGCCAGTCAGCCTCACCTCAGTCCCTGGAAAAATCATGGAGCAGGTCCTCAAAGAATCAATCCTGAAGCACTTAGAGGAGAGGAAAGTGATCAGGAACAGTCAGCATGGATTCACCAAGGGAAGGTCATGCCTGACTAATCTAATCGCCTTTTATGATGAGATTACTGGTTCTGTGGATGAAGGGAAAGCAGTGGATGTATTGTTTCTTGACTTTAGCAAAGCTTTTGACACGGTCTCCCACAGCATTCTTGTCAGCAAGTTAAGGAAGTATGGGCTGGATGAATGCACTATAAGGTGGGTAGAAAGCTGGCTAGATTGTCGGGCTCAACGGGTAGTGATCAATGGCTCCATGTCTAGTTGGCAGCCGGTGTCAAGTGGAGTGCCCCAGGGGTCGGTCCTGGGGCCCGTTTTGTTCAATATCTTCATAAATGATCTGGAGGATGGTGTGGATTGCACTCTCAGCAAATTTGCGGATGATACTAAACTGGGAGGAGTGGTAGATACGCTGGAGGGGAGGGATAGGATACAGAAGGACCTAGACAAATTGGAGGATTGGGCCAAAAGAAATCTAATGAGGTTCAATAAGGATAAGTGCAGGGTCCTGCACTTAGGATGGAAGAATCCAATGCACCGCTACAGACTAGGGACCGAATGGCTCGGCAGCAGTTCTGCGGAAAAGGACCTAGGGGTGACAGTGGACGAGAAGCTGGATATGAGTCAGCAGTGTGCCCTTGTTGCCAAGAAGGCCATGGCATTTTGGGATGTATAAGTAGGGGCATAGCGAGCAGATCGAGGGACGTGATCGTTCCCCTCTATTCAACACTGGTGAGGCCTCATCTGGAGTACTGTGTCCAGTTTTGGGCCCCACACTACAAGAAGGATGTGGATAAATTGGAAAGAGTACAGCGAAGGGCAACAAAAATGATTAGCGGTCTAGAGCACATGACTTATGAGGAGAGGCTGAGGGAGCTGGGATTGTTTAGTCTGCAGAAGAGAAGAATGAGGGGGGATTTGATAGCTGCTTTCAACTACCTGAAAGGGGGTTTCAAAGAGGATGGCTCTAGACTGTTCTCAATGGTAGCAGATGACAGAACGAGGAGTAATGGTCTCAAGTTGCAATGGGGGAGGTTTAGATTGGATATTAGGAAAAACTTTTTCACTAAGAGGGTGGTGAAACACTGGAATGCGTTACCTAGGGAGGTGGTAGAATCTCCTTCCTTAGAGGTTTTTAAGGTCAGGCTTGACAAAGCCCTGGCTAGGATGATTTAACTGGGACTTGGTCCTGCTTTGAGCAGGGGGTTGGACTAGATGACCTTCTGGGGTCCCTTCCAACCCTGATATTCTATGATTCTATGATTCTATGATTCTTTTAACATTACCGGTTTCAGAGTAGCAGCCGTGTTAGTCTGTATTCGCAAAAAGAAAAGGAGTACTTGTGGCACCTTAGAGACTAACAAATTTATTTGAGCATAAGCTTTCGTGAGCTACAGCTCACTTCATCGGATGCATTTGGTGGAAAAAACAGAGGAGAGATTTATATACACACACACAGAGAACATGAAACAATGGGTTTATCATACACACTGTAAGGAGAGTGATCACTTAAGATAAGCCATCACCAACAGCAGGGGGGGGAAGGAGGAAAACCTTTCATGGTGACACCATGAAAGGTTTTCCTCCTTCCCCCCCCTGCTGTTGGTGATGGCTTATCTTAAGTGATCACTCTCCTTACAGTGTGTATGATAAACCCATTGTTTCATGTTCTCTGTGTGTGTGTATATAAATCTCTCCTCTGTTTTTTCCACCAAATGCATCCGATGAAGTGAGCTGTAGCTCACGAAAGCTTATGCTCAAATAAATTTGTTAGTCTCTAAGGTGCCACAAGTACTCCTTTTCTTTTAACATTACCGTACAGGAAAAGAGACAGGGCAGTGGGAGATAACTACACTCAAATTTACCTGGATTCATTTTTCAAACTTTTCTTTTCCCTTTTAATAGCCATTTTATACCCACAGCACTGACCCTTATTAACCATCGTTGTCAGACCTTGCACCGTTGTTTAGAAGTCTCTCTTTCCTACCGCCTTCTGCGACTGCAGCCTCCTGCCAGTCTGTGTGTAGGTAGGATATGGTGCATAAGAAGAAACAAACAGCAATGACAGGACAAAAGCTCCCCACACCCACCCTGATAGGAGAAGATTGATGGTGGCAAATGGAGAAGTGTCACAAAGCCAGCCTCACGCTTGCCAAATTCCAAGGCCACATTTGTCATCCGTGGCGATGTCCCCCTGGTGCAGGCTCCTTGTCAAAGGGACCAGCTCGAGCGTTCAGCTGGCGAGGAGACGTAGGGGTGAAGAAGTGAAGATATCATTCTTCATTACTCACTCCAGAAAAGGGGAAGGGGAAATAAAAGAGCCAAGCACAGCGCAGTCTTGATTAATTACCAGTCTTGGCAGTGACAGTGAATGCAAAAGGAGGAGAGTCAATTTCATAGCTATCCACACACACAGCGAACGTACCTTCAGCGAGAACATAAGCTAAATGAGGCAGACACTTTACATCCAGATCCCAAAAGTCTGGAAGCTAAGAACAAAGAACACCACAGCTCTCTGCTCCCCGCACTTCCTACCTCTGCACAATTAGACTGGGCCTCAAACTACCTTGACATGCAAATCTTAGGGACTTAGGGCTGGGGGATTTGGCCTTCAAACTGCAGCATGTTGCTCAGGGAGTTTCCAGTGGCAAGTTGGGTATACAGTTTGAAAAAAGGGTTTGCTTGTGGAAACCAGAGATTGACCCAAGCTGGGTCTGAACACTCCCGAAGTCTGGAGGTGGTCTGGCCTTGAGGTTTTGATTCTGGCCCATCTTCACTGTAAAAGCTGACAAAGACCTTGTCTGGACTGGGAAAATGACCTCACCTCCTCCCCCCCTTGTTGTTTTAAACAATGCAGAGTGTGGTTACGTTAAGAAAGCAACTCAGTTAAATGGCATTGTGGGCCTCCTATCAAGTGTGCTTAGTGTAGAAAATAATTGTCTTTTCCCGAATGCACTTTATTAATAGTTCCCATATAGTTAAACAGATCCAGCGTGTGGGCTGTATGAACTTGTTTTCTCTCTCACATTTGCACCTGTTTTCATAGTCCCAGCTCTGTAGCATGTAGCTGGTGATGCGAGCCTTTGAAGATTTATCTACCAAAATCAATCATCTCTGAAATCATCTAAATCCAAACTCAGACCAAGGAGATGAATTTTGTTTCCAAACACCTAAGGTGCTGATTTTTTTAACTCTTCGTGGGAGTTAGATACCTAAAAACCTTTAAAAAAATCTGTCCCTCAACGTCTTTCCC
Organism: Dermochelys coriacea; assembly: GCF_009764565.3. Taxonomy (NCBI): domain Eukaryota; kingdom Metazoa; phylum Chordata; order Testudines; family Dermochelyidae; genus Dermochelys; species Dermochelys coriacea. Next base: position 89,307,844 of record NC_050073.1, on the reverse strand, counting down.
TTCTCCACTCCTTGAGGATACTCAGATTACGTCCCCTCCATCTGATGCCCCAAGGTGCATCCATCATCCTTCTGACCTGCCAGCAAAGCCCATCAACTCCTTTCCTTAGTCAATCGGAGCAGTCAGTCACTGTGAGCTTCATCCTCTCACATAGGCTAGCTCATTTCACTCACAGGAATCCCAGCTCCAGAGGAAGAGCATGGGAACAAGTTCCCTAACCCTAAGATGGCCAAAAGGGTCTGGTAAAATAACAACAAATCCATGACAGCCTCAAACCTCTAGGTTGACATTCCACTGCACAATGTGGCTATTTGGAACTTCATGACAGCAACAGGAATGGGACTGAAGTCGTAAGCTCTTTGGGATCTGGACTGTATTATGTTGTGTGTGTGTATAACACCTAGTACAACAAGGCACAGATTCTGGCTGGGGCTTCTAGTTGTGACTGCAATACAAAGGACAAGTAAATAATGACCAGAAACATTGTCATCTCACACTTGAGCCAATGGAGAATCTTTATTTGAGAAACAGAGCTACGACCCACAGTTGAGAAGTTCTGACTCCAGCCAACAGAGGACATTGCACGCACACACTACATTATAAACAAGGACTCCCTGAATCTTAACCCAAAACTTAAACTGAATCTTTCAGATGGCTGAAAAAACATTGGTTAGCTTCCCCACCCCACAATTTTCATGTTTGTAGTTAGTGCTCTAGTCTCACGTGGAATTGGGAATGAAAATGCCAAAAAGGAAAAAAATAAAGATTGCTCCCATCACTCAAATGGAAGCCAGAAGTAATCAAAATGTCATTGAGAACCTACAGTATGATCCCTATGCAGAGCAGTAGTAGCACTCAATTTGTAGTGGCTGTCTGCTTTCTTCTTTCACCTCCTAAAAATCCAGACAGCACTGGTTGCAAGTGAAATGAATCCCTGGGCCTCAGCTCACTGCAAAAGCACACCATAGCCCATCTCATCCAGTGTGTGTTCCAAGCTCATCCCACTCTGTTTAGGCCAGTTAAAGGTATGGATCAAATGCCTAAAGTCATTAACTGCCACCTAGCAGTAGAATCAATGCTGCCAAAAATCCTGGGCTGCCCCTCATGAATGCCCTTATGTCAGTGGTGTCCCTGATTGACTTGTTTTTAATGACTTCAAGCATTTGATCTATTCACTTCACCAGCCTAAATGGAGGGAAATAAACATCTCTTGACACACACTGTACAATATTTACATGGGCTCACAAAGATAGAGAAGAAAGGCGATATGGACACTAGGACAGCAGCTGTAGATCACAGTCACGTTCATCAGTGGCTCTCACTGTTCAATTAACAGAGACTAAATTCCACCCAGTGCAGAATATCAGAGCTGCCATATGAGTCAGACCAACGGTCCATCTAGGATCTAGCCCAGTATCCCGTCTCCAACAGTGGGCAGTGACAGCTTCAGGGAGAATGTACAGAACAGGACAATTTTGGAGTGATCCAGCTGTCTTCTGGCAGTCAGAGGTTTATGGTCACCCCAAGCATGGGGTTGCATCCCACCGATCTTGGCTAATAGCCATTGATGGACCTATCCTCCAGGAACTTTATCTAGTTCTTTTCTGAACCCAGTTATACTTTTGATCATCACAACAACCCATGGCAATGAGTTTCACAGGTTAATTTAGCATTGTGTGAAAAAGTACTTCTTCTTTTTTGTATTAAACCTGCTGCCTATTAATTTCATCAGGAGAACCCTGGTTTTTGTTTTCTGGGACAAGGTAAATAACACTTCTTTATTCACTTTCTCCATCCCATTCAAGATTTTATAGAACTCCATCATATTCCCCTTCCCAGTTGTCTCTTTTAAGGCTGTCCCACACCTTTTTAGTCTCTCCTAATACGGAAACCATTCCTTACCCTTAATCAACTTTGTTGCCCTTCTCTGAATCTTTCCCATGCCACTATATTCTTTTTGAGACGGGGCTCTCAGAAGTGGATACAGTAGTCAAAGTAAAGTAAAAACTGTGTGTGTGTATATAAATCTCTCCTCTGTTTTTTCCACCAAATGCATCCGATGAAGTGAGCTGTAGCTCACGAAAGCTTATGCTCTAATAAATTTGTTAGTCTCTAAGGTGCCACAAGTACTCCTTTTCTTTTTGCGAATACAGACTAACACGGCTGCTACTCTGAAACCAGTAGTCAAAGTATGGGTGCTCCATGGATTTACATAGTGGCATAATAATATTTTCTGTCTGACTTTGTATCTCTTTTCTAATAGTCCCTAACATTGTGTTAGGCTGTTTGATTGCTGCTGCGCATCAAACTGAAGTTTTCAAAGAACTATCTAGGGTGACTCCAAGATCTCTTTCTTGAATAGCAACAGCTAAGACAGGTGACAAAAATCGTTAGAAACCCTATGATACTCTTGCAGATGACAAAGAGCCAGGCAGAGGGTTGTCAAGCATCCCAATGTATCTGAATGCACCCTGATGTCACAGGAGCACTCCAGTGTGCTGCAAACTCACTTTGATGGCTACAAAAAAAGCCCTGAACCTTGTTATTTTAGGGTCTTTCAAAGCCATCATATTTTAATGCATCACACAGCATTGTACTGTGTTTGATCTATTCACTTCACCAGCCTAAATGAAATTGGGGGAAGTGGGGGTGTGACAGTGTCACATGCCATTGTGATTCTATGAAAACACGCTGTTGCATGGTGATGCCATGGAACCATGTGATGAATCAGTATCATGGCATCACAACACAACACAACACATCATGGTATAACAATAAGTGGGGTTGTCCCATTGGCCACATTTTAAAAGGCAGCCTCAGGAGTGAAGCTCAAAAGGTCTAATCCCATCAGAAATTGTTCAATCTGTGCTGTGCATGTGTTCGCTCTCTTCCTTTATTATATTACATTACATATAATAGCCTCTTGACCTATATAATATAATATAACCCATATAATAGCCTCTCGAGGTGGCAATTATAGCATTGAAAAGAGGGTGGAGTGTGTCCTGATAACCTGGCTAGCCAAGCTTCCTGTGTACCCGCTACAAACCCATCTCTGGATTCTGATGTTCATGGGCCAAAAGCCCAATGGAAATGCATTCAGCCTAGGAGATGGCACTCACGCTCTGACTGCCTTCATGATGAATACTCTACCAGTTTACCATAAGCTCCTAGAACTGGAATCATAGGAACTCTCTTAGCAACTGGATACTATGGGAGTTTAGATCGGACTGTTGATTAGATAGAGATCAGCTTTGAATTTCTCCAGAGTCCATGAGATAGCACACACTGGATATGGGGTTCTGCCACCCTTTACAGGATGCAGTAGGGGCTCCCTCCTACACAACTGAGCTTAGGAGAGGGCAGGGGGAGGCATGGCTGTGTCATTATGTTGCTTTTCCCTGCACCCTTTGGGGCACTGGCAGCACTAGCATAGCTCAGGGACTTCACTCCTCAGCCCGACTGTGGCTGGCCCCTGCCTAAGTCTGGCTCCTTTTTCCCCTGATCTCCTCTTCCTTGCACAGAGCCAGTCACAACCCAACCTGTAGACAACAGGACATTTCCTGTTCCTTGGGGCCCATTGGGGATAGAGCAGAGTTTGGCAGTTTCTTGTCTTTGGGAGTGCTAGGACTTTGCTGTCAGAGCAGCACGCAGGGATTTATTCTAATTTATTACCATCTGTAACTCAGCCAGAACTTCTGCTCAGCCTCCGACACTGTCAGCTTCATTTCCTTCCAGCATTCCTCCTCCCATCCCCCCTCCCAAAGACAATAGCAATGATACAGGAAAGACAGAGAGGTCGAGCAGAGCCCGCATTGTCTGCTCCCAACAACAGGTCTCCATAATAGCGTCAGGGAGTGGAACTATCATCTGGTAATCATCACCCAGGGAGATCAGCTTGCATGACATGGCTCACATCCTTGGAATGTGATTTTCAGCCAACAACCAGATTCTCTTCCTTTTGTGGCTTTTCTCTCTCCCTCTCCATAGGACAAGGGAGTCTTTTTCTTCTATTATTAAAGTGGAGTATTCCCCTCCCCCTGCCCAGTTCTCTCTGAAAAATAGCCACAACTAAACAAATCAAAAAACACCCCAAAATGAATGCTAGCTCAAAGCCTGGCCACGGGAAATGTTCAGAGAAGCATCTGTCATCAAGTGGTTAGAGTAGCAAACAGGTTGAGGACTTCTAGGTTTTATGCCCAGCTCTGCCACAGTCTTGCGGTATGATCTCTCTCTATGGTTAACAGTCTTATTGGAGTCAGTTTGCAGTCTGTCTTTCTCTAGGTGTTGGAATATGATTCTAGAGTCTCTTCGCTTCTGACCCCCCCATATTTTCTCTCTCTCAATTTCTATAAACCATGGGCCTATAAACTAGATCATTGTACCTATTTTGCAGAGAAATAAACTGAGGCATAAAGGAGTTAAGTGATATGTCCCCCAGGATGACAACGTGAGACCATAGCAGAGCTGAGAACCCAGGAATCTTGACTACCAATCCATACTATAACTGTTATACTGCATTCCCACACAAAGAGAAACAATGCCTTTTCCCTTAAGTATGGCAAGTGTGACCTACGGGCTTGAGCACCGGGCTAGTAGGTAGCAGACCTGATTCTATTCCCAACTATGCTCCTAACATACAGTGAGATATGGGGAAAGGCACTTCACAGCTCTACACCTCAGTTTCTACATCTGTAAAATGGGGAAGGTCATACTGACTCCCATTTGTAAAATGCTTGGAGATCTGCAGTGTAGGAGTGCTAGACAAGCGCTATTTATTATTAAAAATATGATCCAATCCTATCTCCTTCACACATCCCAGCAGCACCTCAGCAACAAGCAGCCCAACCTTGGTAATAATACACATCCCAATGGCAGTAGCATGTTTAGCGCCATATAAATCAGACTCGGCAGTTAGATGAATTTTGAGAGTTATCATGTCTCAAGAGGAATGACCAAGTGCTGATAGCTCACCAAGACTTCCTCTGCACAGATGTTAAGAGGCTTTCCACAAACCCTTCAGCTCCCGCAAGATGGAAAAGCAAGAGATAAAAGAGGTTTTTGCAAACTTTCCTCCTCCATTTTTTCAACTTTCTTTGCTGCTCCCCCTCCTCCAGCTGCCTCTCTCTCTCTCTTTTTCATTACGAATTATTTAATTACTGGACTGTAGCTCAAAACACTGAAGATTTCACATCTTGTTTGGTCTAATTACATTGGCTGGCCTGACAAAATGGTTTCATCAATGGGATTGCTTTGCAGGAGCTCTGGCTAATCAATTCTTTGACACTTAATTAAGAACTCTGCTGGTCTTTGAGGATTCCAGGTGGGAGGAGCAGGAGGCAGACAGTGAAATGTCTAGAAATGGAAAGTGGCGCCCAGGCTGTTAAAACTCTTGGCACAAATGGACTCCCATTTCCCTCATTGTCCCTGCTCTTCATACAGCAATGTTACCTCACGCTCTGTGTATCATCTCTGTCTACCCACTAGTGCCACTTTTTTTTTATTCGTTACTTTAATCTCGGCCCTGCCTCCGGTAATGGCTTCAAAAACCCTCTAGGGTCTTAGATCTACTTTCAGACAATGTTTCCAGTGCAGGCCACAGTAGACAGGCCTGCAGCCATAACACTTCAAGTTGTGAAGGCGTCAGATTTTATAAACTAGTCAGGGCTAGTGACTTGCATCGGAAACCTCCAAGGGAAAACTCAGGCCGGCCACAGGAAGTAGTACTGGGACTCAACTGTGGGTGCTATCCCCGTTGAGTCAGTACTGATCCTAATGCCCAGTGTAGGGCCCAGGACTGGTGCGCTGCGGGGAGCAGGGTGACCATCTAGGTAATTGTCCTCTGCGTATCACTATTGACCCCCAGGGGCAGCAGGTTTGTAGAAATTTTGGTGCTGCCCAGAACTCCCAGAGCCCACTCCCCCCCCACAAATTCCACCCCACCTGCCTAAGGCTTTGGGAAGGAGTTTGGGTGGAGGGAGGAAGTCTGGGGTGCAGGCCCTAAGCTGGGGCAGGGGATTGGGGTCCAGGCTCTGGGAGGGAGTTTGGGGGCAGGAGGTGGCTGTGGGAAGGGGGTTGAGGTCCAGGCTCTGGGACAGAATTTGGGTGCTGCGTGCAGGCTCCAGGCTGGTGCAGGCTCTGGGACTGAGTCTGGGCTCAGGCTCTGGGCTGGGGGTGAGGGTGCAGGCTCTGGGAGGGAGTTTGGGGATGGGAGACAGTGCAGAGGGAGGAAGTGCAGGTTCTGGAATGGAGATTGGGTGTAGGCCTAAAGGGGTGGGGGGGGTAGGAGGGGGTGAGGGGTGCAGGCTCTGGGAGGGAGGTTGGGTGCAGGCTCTGGGAGGGAATGCAGAGGGCTGGGGTGCAGGCTCTGGGAGGGAGTTTGGGGGCAGTCAGGAGCGTGTGGAAAGGGGGTGGGGGTGCAGGCTCTGGAAAGGAGTTTGGGTGCTGGGTGCAGGCTCTGGGCTGGGGGTGCAGGAGGGGATGAGGGGTGCAGGTGCTGGGCTGGGGCAGGAATGCAGGAGGAGGGGTTGAGGGGTGCAGACTCTGGAGGGAGTTTGGTGGCAGGGGGGGTGGGGGTGCAGGCTCTGGGACGGAGTTCATAGAATCATAGAATATCAGGGTTGGAAGGGACCTCAGGAGGTCATCTAGTCCAACCCCCTGCTCAAAGCAGGACCAATCCCCAATTTTTGCCCCAGATCCCTAAATGGCCCACTCAAGGATTGAACTCGCAATCCTGGGTTTAGCAGGCCAATGCTCAAACCACTGAGCTATCCCTCCCCATCTTGGGTTTGGGTGCTGGGTGCAGTCTCTGGGCTGCGGCAGGGGTGCAGGAGGGGGTGAGGGGTGCAGACTCTGGGAGGGAGTTTGGGGGCAGGAGGGGGTGTGTAGGAAGGGGGAGGGGGTGGGGAGGTGCAGTGCTTACCTAGGGCTCCTAGGCGGGGCAGGCTGGGGGGTCTCCACGTGCTGCTACCCCCGGCACTGCCACTGCAGCTTCCTATTAGCTGCAGGGGCACTCGGAGCAGGAGCAGCACGGGTGGACACAGACCCGACTCACCCCGCCCCGGGGCTGCAGGGAGGGGCCAGCAGCCATGTGGAGTGAGCAGGGGGAAGCCACTCAGCTCCGCTGTGCTACCAGTGGTGAGTGGGGGCCCCGGGCTGTTTTAAATGGCCCAGGGGACGTGTGGGGGCAGAAGGCAGGGCTGAGGGAGAGACTTGGCCTCAAACATTGCTGGAGCCGTGCCCTGGGCCAGGAATATTCCTAGTGCCCTGGCACCACGGGCCCATAGAACTCACCGCCCATATTGACCCCATGGTCAGCATGGTGCTAGGTGGAGGTGCAGGCTTTCAAGCGTGTTGTGAAATTGAGGTTTTGTCATTAAAAATCCCACGGCACTTTTTGCAAGAGTAGTGGTGTGAACCCTAAAATCACAACTAAATTCCAATATGAATAACTCTCTCCTCCCCCCCCCCCCCGTGTCAACTGGATATGATATTCTGGGCAGGAAAAGATAATTGAGTGATTAGGATCCTAGCCCAGGACACTGGAGACTGGAATTCAATATTCTGCTCTGAGACCTTGGGCAAGTTATTCAGGGCTAGATTTTTAAAGTGCCTAAAGATGCAGATAGGCAGCTAATAGGATTTTCAAAAGCACCTAGGCATCTAATTCCCATTGGAAACTATGGCAGTTAGTTACTTAAGCACTTCTCTGCTTCTTTAGGTGCCTAAGTACAATTAAAAAGCTGGCCCTTAGCCTCTCTGTGCCTCTTTTCCCCATTTGTAAAATGGGAATAATAGCGCTTCTCTACAGAGAATCATAGAACCATAGGGTTCGAAGGGACCATAAGGGTCACCTAGTCTGACCCCCTGCCAAGATGCAGGATGTGTTGTGTCTAAACCAACCAGGAAAGATGGCTATCCAGCCTCCTTTTGAAATCCTCCAGAGAAGAAGCTTCCACAATCTCCCTAGGCAGTCTGTTCCATTGCCCTATTGTTCCTACAGTTAGGAAGTTTTTCCTGAGATTTAATCTAAATCTGCTATGCTGTAGTTTAAATCCACATTCAACATTCCTGTGGTGGAAAGAACACCTCAACAGCCCAACACTGTAGCATTTAATTTCAGAAAGGGGAACTATGCAAAAATGAGGAGGTTAGTTAAACAGAAATTAAAAGGTACAGTGACTACAGTAAAAAGTAAAGGAGGACTCGTAGCACCTAAGAGACTAACGAATTTATTTGAGCATAAGCTTTCGTGAGCTACAGCTCAATTCATAAGTTGCATGTAGTGGAAAATACAGTGGGGAGATTTTATACACACAGAGAACATGAAACAATGGGTGTTACCATACACACTGTAACAAGAGTGATCAGGTAAGGTGAGCTATTACCAGCAGGAAAGCGGGGTCGGGGGGTGGGGGGAACCTTTTATAGTGATAATCAAGGTGGGCCATTTCCAGCAGTTGACAAGAATGTCTGAGGAACAGTTGTGGGTGGGGGGGGAAATAAACATGGGGAAATAGTTTTACTTGTAATGTAATGACCCATGTGTAATGACCCATCCGCTCCCAGTCTTTATTCAAGCCTAAGTTAATTGTATCCAGTTTGCAAATTAATTCCAATTCAGCAATCTCTCATTGGAGTCTGTTTTTGAAGTTTTTTTTGTTGAAGAATTGCCACATTTAGGTCTGTAATCGAGTGACCAAAGAGACTGAAGTGTTTTCCGACTGGTTTTTGAATGTTATAATTCTTGATGTTTGATTTGTGTCCATTTATTCTTTTACATAGAGAATGTCCATTTTGGCCAATGTACATGGCAGAGGGGCATTGCTGGCACATGATGGCATATATCACATTGGTAGATGTGCAGGTGAAGGAGCCTCTGATAGTGTGGCTGATGGGATTAGGCCCTATGACTGACAGATTGACAGAGCCAGAAGAGTACCCAGAAGTTCAGGTCCAACAAAGAAAATAACAGAATGCCACTAGCCATCACCTTCAGCCCCCCAACTAAAACCTCTCCGACGCATCATCAAGGATCTACAACCTATCCTGAAGGACAACCCATCACTCTCACCGATCTTGGGAGACAGGCCAGTCTTTGCTTACAGACAGCCCCCCAGTCTGAAGCAAATACTCACCAGCAACCACACACCACACAACAAAAACACTATCCCAGGAAGCTATCCTTGCAACAAAGCCCGTTGCCACCTCTGTCCACATATCTATTCAGGGGACAGCATCGTAGGGCCTAATCACATCAGCCACACTATCAGAGGCTCATTCACCTGCCCATCTACCAATGTGATATATGCCATCACGTGCTAGCAATGCCCTTCTGCCATGTACATTGGCCAAACTGGTAACACCCCTTGTTTCATGTTCTCTGTGTGTATAAAATCTCCCCACTGTATTTTCCACTATATGGATCCGATGAAGTAAGCCATAGCTCACGAAAGCTTAGGCTCAAATAAATTTGTTAGTCTCTAAGGTGCCACAAGTACTCCTTTTCTTTTTGTGGATACAGACTAACATGGCTGCTACTCTCAAACCAATGACTACAGTGAAATCCCTGAAAGCTGCATGGACATTTTTCAAAGACACCATAATAAAGGCTCAACTTCAAAATGTACACCCCAAATTAAAAAACACACTAAAAGAACTAAAAAAGAGACACTGTGGCTTAACAACCATGTAAATGAAGCAGTGAGAGATAAAAAGGCATCTTTTAAAAAGTGGAAATCAAATCCTAGTGAGGTAAATAGAAAGGAGCATAAACACTACCAAATTAAATGTAAAAATGTAATAAGAAAAGCCAAAAAGGAATTGAAGAACAGTTAGCCAAAAACTCAAAAGGTAATAACAAAATGTTTTTTAAGTACATCAGAAGCAGGAAGTCTGCTAAACAACCAGTGGGGCCCCTGGACGATCGAGATACAAAAGGAGCACTTAAAGACTATAAAGTCATCGCAGAGAAACTAAATGAATTCTTTGCTTCACTCTTCACAGCTGAGGATGTTAGGGAGATTCCCTAACCTGAGCAGTCTTTTGTAGGTGACAAATCTGAGGAATTGTCACATATTTAAGTGTCACTACAGACGGTTTTGGAATTAATTGAGAAACTTAACAGTAACAAGTCACCGGGACCAGATGGCATTCACCCAAGAGTTCTGAAAGAACTCAAATGTGAAATTGCGGAACTATTAACTATGGTTTGTAACCTGTCCTTTAAATCAGCTACTGTACCCAATGACTGGAAGATAGCTAATGTAACACCAATATTTAAGAAGGGCTATAGAGGTGATCCTGGCAATTACAGACTGGTAAGTCTAACGTCAGTACTGGGCAAATTAGGTGAAACAATAGTAAAGAATAAAATTGTCAGACATATAGAAGAACATAAATTGTTGTGCAAAAGTCAACATGGTTTCTGTAAAGGGAGATCGTGTCTTACTAATCTATTAGAGTTCTTTGAGGGGGGTCAACAAACATGTAGACAAGGGGGATCCAGTGGACATAGTGTACTTAGATTTCCAGAAAGCCTTTGACAAGTCCCTCACCAAAGGCTCTTAGGTAAATTAAGTTGTCATGGGATAAGAGGGAAGATCCTTTCATGGATTGAGAACTGATTAAAAGACAGGGAACAAAGGGTAGGAATAAATGGTACATTTTCAGAATGTAGAGAGGTAACTAGTGGTGTTCCCCAAAGGTCAGTCCTAGGACAAATCCTATTCAACTTATTCATAAATGATCTGGAGAAAGGAGTAAACAGTGAGGTGGCAAAGTTTGCAGATGATACTAAACTGCTCAAGATAGTTAAGACCAAAGCAGACTGTGAAGAACTTCAAAAAGATCTCACAAAATTAAGTGATTGGGCAACAAAATGACAAATGAAATTTAATGTGGATAAATGTAAAGTAATGTACATTGGAAAAAATAACCCCAACTATACATACAATATGATGGGGGCTAATTTAGCTACAACTAATCGGGAAAGAGATCTTGGAGTCATCATGGATAGTTCTCTGAAGACATCTACGCAGGGTGCAGCAGCAGTCAAAAAAGCAAACGAGATGTTAGGAATCATTAAAAAAGGGATAGAGAATAAGATTGAGAATATCTTATTGCCCTTATATAAATCCATGGTACGCCCACATCTTGAATACTGCATACAGATGTGGTCCCCTCATCTCAAAAAAGATATACTGGCATTAGAAAAGGTTCAGAAAAGGGCAACTAAAATGATTAGGGGTTTGGAATGGGTCCTGTATGAGGAGAGATTAAAGAGGCTAGGACTTTTCCGCTTGGAAAAGAGGAGACTAAGGGGGGATATGATAGAGGTATATAAAATCATGAGTGGTGTGGAGAAAGTGAATAAGGAAAAGTTATTTACTTGTTCCCATTATATAAGAACTAGGGGGTCACCAAATGAAATTAATGGGTAGCAGGTTTAAAAAAAATAAAAGGAAGTTCTTCTTCACTCAGCGCACAGTCAACCTGTGGAACTCCTTGCCTGAGGAGGTTGTGAAGGCTAGGACTATAACAGGGTTTAAAAGAGAACTGGATACATTCATGGAGGTTAAGTCCATTAATGGTTATTAGCAAGGATGGGTAAGGAATGGTGTCCCTAGCCATTTTTCTACATCCTTTGTATACATTGGTGACCAAAACTGGACATAGCACTCCAGCTGAGGCCTAACTAACACCAAATACAGCGGTACTATCACCTCCCATGACTTGCATGCTATGCCTCTGTTAATACAACCTAAAACTGCATTTGCTTTTTTTGCAACAACATTGTATTGCTGACTCATGTTGAGGTTGTGATCCACCACAACTCCCAGATCCTTCTCAGCAGTGCTGCTGCCAAGCCAATTATCCCCTATTTTGTATTTGTGCATTTGGTTTTCCTTTCCTAAGTGTAGCACCTTACATTTGTGTTTGTTGAATTTCATTTTGTTGTGTATAGCCCAGTTCTCCAATTTATCAAGATCCCTTTGAATTTTAGCTCTATCCTCCAAAGTATTTGCAACCACCCCAGCTTTGTGTCATCGGCAGATTTATTCAGTATACTCTCAATTCCTACATCCAAGTCATTAATAAAGACAGCAAATAATACCAGACCCAGAACAGATCCCTGTGGAACCCCAGTCGAGACCTCCTTCCAATCTGACATAATTCCACTAATAGGGACTCATTGTTTGTGGTTGTTTAACCAATTCTGTATCCACTTAATGGTAGTTTTGCTGAGCTCACAGATCTCCAGCTTACTTCTCAGAATGTCATGTGGGACTTGTCAAAAGCCTTGCTAAAGTCCAGGTATATTATGTCCACCATATACCCCCATCCATCAAACCAATTACCCTGTCAAAGAAGGAAATCAAGCTGGTTAGATATCATTTGTTGTTAGTAAATCCATGCTGGCTGCTAGTTATTACCACTTCATCCTTCAATTCGCAAATTGAATGCTTTACACATTGCTCTAGTAGCTTCCCAGGTATCTAGGTCAGACTGACTTGTCTATAGTTCCCTGGCTCCTCCTTTTTAAAGATGGATGCTATATTAGCCCTTCTCCAGTCTTCCGGGACCTCTCCTGTCATCCAGCAGTTTGCAATTATTATTGCCAGTGGTTCCGAGATTCCTTCAGCACCTTGGGGTGAATAGTACCAGGCTCTTCTGACTTGAATTTGTTTAAATTAGTCAGAAGCTCTCTGATGTGTTCTTTACTTATCCTGATCTGCATCGCTTCCCCTTTATTGTTTATGGTAATGTCTCTAGTCATCCGGTCACGTTATGTTTTGTGAGAAGACTGAAGTAAAGGAGGAATTGAGCAGCTCTGCCTTCCCATCATTGTCCGTTAACAACTCACCTTCTCCACTGAGCAGCAGGCCCACACCGTCCTTGATCTTTCTTTTTTGTCTGACATATTTGAAGAACCCCTTCTTGTTGTCTCTAACATTTGTTGCCAGCTGTAACTCATTCTTTGCGTTGACTTTCCTGATTTTATCCCTACATGTTCACACTATTGCCATGTATACTTCCTTGGTGACATGCCCCTCCTTCCATTTCCCATATGCATCTCTTTTGGTTTTTAGATAACTAAAAAGCTCCTTGTGCAGCCACATTGGCCTCCTGTGGCTCTTCTTATCTTTCCTCTGCATCAGAATAGCTTGATGTTGAGCCTCTAGTATTACATCTTAAGAACTGCTAGCCCCCTTCGGCTCCTTTTCTTCCTAATTGATCTTTCCATGAGACCTTGCCTATTATTTCTCTGAGTCAGTTGAAATCCACCTTTCTGAAGTCCGGTGTCCTTGTTTACAGTGTTTCACTTAAGAAATAACACATGACAGCTGATGTAGAGGTTGAGATTGGTAATATTGCATGTGGCTTGCCCCCTGCCTTCAGCCTGTGGTGATCATGTGAAATGTGTTACTGAGACTAAGATAACTTTTTTCCCCACTTCAGATGGTAGATTTATTATGCTGAAATCCTTTTCTAAATATTGCTGCGATATACAATTGATGGGATTTTTTTAAAAAAAAGAAATGTTAAGGGAATATAGCTATTTTAAATCATCTTTTGTTACCAGCTATGTCACAGGGATGCTGTGAGGGGCTCAGAAACTACAGTAATGGGGTCATATAAGTACCTGTGAGAGTTAGATACATAACCTGCCCCACTTCCTGTCCTAGAGTGATGAGTGATGCTATTTCAGCAATGGGCAAAGCGATGTCTTTAGGCTCTTATTTTGTATAATTGCTAGTAAAGTCTCTAAAACATTTTCGGCTCAACTTAAATGAAAGTTGCTTTACAAATGTGTTAAGCAAACACATGGGGATTGCAATCTGTTGCTGTTTAACTGCACAAGAACCTCACTAAACTAATGCTGTCATTCAAGTGATCGGATCACCCCACTGATGCCCACAATTCCTCTAGTGTGACACCTCCCATTAGCAATGCCAGATTAAGCAAGGGAGGTAAAAATCATAAAATGATTTTTACTGGCCTTGATAACCTGACAAAACTGGCACCTGTGGAAAAAGCTGTATTTTTTACAGGAGGAAGACTGACTATGTTCCCAACTTTACAATGACAAGTGCCAAGGAGGCAGAAGCAGATTGCAGCCTTATGGTCCATGCTCAGAACAGGGCAGTCTACATGGGAAGGGGAAGAGACTTTGGTATCAAACAGGAAGGCTCAAGACAAGAGTGGCACAGCAGCATCCCATCAAGGCAGGTCTTTTTAAACTGTCATAAAGCCTGGGATTTGAGGGTCATGTATCTGCAATTGGGTCACTGTACCCCAATCGGTTATGGGAATGGCAGTGAGGGCTGGGAGAGCCAGGTCAGAGGAAATAAGAACCAACTCAAGCACTCACTTAAACTTGAACCACTTTTTTTTGTTGCTGTTGTTGAGGATTCAAGAAAAGTTCAAGTTCAGGCCAGGTACTGGAATCAGAAGTGCTGAAATAACAGAAGAAACAATGAACTGAGATATCCCCAGTCTGATCGGGATCACTAAGTCCCTGAGCTCTCATAAGCCTAGTTAAACTGCAGATCCCAGAAGTGCAGATACAATTCCAATAGCAGTATAAGGACAAGGATTATGATTAGACGATGCAAGGTCAATGGTTAATGCAAAGATCACAGCTAGCGAAGGACACTCCTGCATGATGCCTGCACGTGCACCACTATGGTATTGACTCTGTACAGCATTATGTGATACAGTATAAGAAAGATCTAGAGCCAAATTCTCTGCTGCTGTAGCTTCCTGTGGTTCCATTAACATCAATGGAGCTGCACCACTTTAGACCACCAGAGAATTTAGTCCATGATAATGAACTTGATACTATTAGGTTTAAAATAAACCAAAAATTAATGGAAAACCACATACACTAGCTATTAAAACATGTCTGCTTTGTAATTTGCTGTAGATTGTTACATTTGATAAAAACCAGCTGACTTATGGATCAGCTGACACAGAACAGAATGTAGCAAAGCATATGTAATGGAGTACCTATGAAAAATGGAAATTGGGAATTAATTAAGAATATAATGAAAAAGAGATTGAAAACCAACTTTCACAAAGATCCCTGGCTCCAGCCTTTCCGTATTGACTGTGTGTCAGCTTGAAAAGGGACTATCAGGAAGTTAATATTTTGCTGTAAGAAATGTGTAAATTTTTCCTATTTGTACTATTATTACTACTATTTTTTTGGTGGTGCTGGGTAAAAAAAAAATAGGGAGAAAGAAGTCCATTTGCTTCTTCCCAGAGAATATGATTTCAAATTTCAATTAAAATAAAATGAGCAGCACGATTATCGCTATAGAGCAGGCTCCTGGTAGCAGCAATAGGTCTCTTTCACTGCCATGGCAACCGGCCTTCATTGTCACGGCTACCTTGGTGCTACATGTAATTGTCGATGTGTGAGCTTGACTGAT
Organism: Dermochelys coriacea; assembly: GCF_009764565.3. Lineage (NCBI taxonomy): Eukaryota > Metazoa > Chordata > Testudines > Dermochelyidae > Dermochelys > Dermochelys coriacea. The sequence goes on along the minus strand of NC_050073.1, from coordinate 89,292,407 downwards.
AATACACAATCAATACCCCATAAGCAGCAAACATCATTTTTTTTCAGTCTGGAAAAAAAAGCAAGAGGGGCAAAGAAAGAGGGAGAGAGAACAAGGGACAAGGAAAGAGAGAGAAAGGGACAGGGAGAGAAAGGGAGGGAGCAGAAAATAGAGAGTATGTGGGAAAGCGGAGGGAGAGAGACTTAACTTTGAAATACCTTTATTTAACAACTAGCTGTGCAGTTCTATCCATTAAACATCTTAAAATGCTTTAATTGATTGGAAAAATCCCTCATATAAATACGAGCAGTTAATCACCCCCCCGAACCCCCCCCACATTCACTTAGCGTTTTCACTACATCACTGGCATCATCATCAACGCAACAGGTGACCCAAGCCATTGCTAAAGGATAACCGTCATCTCACACACACAATAAACATTGATTCCAGTGACAGTGATTGCAAGAAACACCCAGCACCTCTTATCCCCTGGAGCCCGCTGAATTTTCTTCGCATGATTGTAGAATCGCTAGTTAAATTATGCCTGATCAATTACAAAACAAGCCAAAGGAGAAACGAGCTGGGCTGGGAAACTGGAGTTTACTCCTCAAACACACACTGAGCTGCAAAAGAACAATTCCCAAAGCATGAAAAAAGCAATCAGGCATTGAACAATCAAGAAAAAAGTGAAGCACTATATCAGAATGTGGGGAGGAGAAAGGAAAGACCTGGTTACCTTGTCTTCTCCCTTCCCCTCTCTCCATTCTGCTCTAAACCCACCTGTTACACTGGGGTCCTTTCAGATAAACTCCCTGTCTTTAGTGCTAGGTTTGTACAGTACCCAGCATAATGGGGCAATAACTGGAGCCCTTGGATGTTGGTGTACCATAAATAATAAAGAGGGAGAGGGAACGAAAGGGGGAAATAGGTGAGAGAAAAAAAGCGGAGGAAGATGGAAGGAGAGAGAAACTGAGAGAAGGGGGGCAAAGAAGATAGAGAAAGAATTGGAAAGGAAAAGCAGGTCACTTATTTTTGTATTTGCAGGCCCAAATATGCAGCTACACTGACTCCGGTGAGAGTTCCTTATGTACAGTAACATGGTAGCTAGACCCACAGTGTGGGACCAAGGCAAGGGGAATGGTGTTAATGACCTCCTTGAGTTGCAACCCCAATGGCTAAAGACCTCCCAAGAGAATAGGAAGAGCAGGGTTGTGTGGCACAAACCATTGGTCTCCAGCAGAGTTCAGTAAGCAACCCAGTGCAGTTGTCATATAAAGCCTGATCAAGACTCCCACTGTTCAGGCCAGTATGAACTCAGTGTCCCAATGCTGGAAATGCTTCACCATCCACGAACAGCACCATCAAACCTGGGATTTTCCTGATCAAAGTGAAGCAGGCAGCACTGCTGCTGACACCAGCTGAAACAGGTAGGCAGAGAATACTAGTGCCGAAGATGAGTGGATAATGGGAATGCAGCCCTGAATCCCAGGAGAGAAAATAACCACAACAATTAGATAAATCACAGGTATAAAAGAAATTTTCAGCTGACTTGGGATGCGAATGTTCACAGAACCACTCAGCTCCATGTCCTACAGTGCTGCACACGCAGAATTATTTCTGCTCTGCCTGTGCATGTATCTCAGCTCTGGAACAGTATCTTCTCAATGAGGTGCATGTTGTTGGAAATGCAGGGGATGGTACATTGAACTAAAAAATATCAGCTATGCAGTCAGGTGAATAGGGATCAAATAACAAAGAAGTATAAATTTGTCTCTGGGTCAGTTGAGACAAAGCTCCCATGCTCAGTTACGTTCACTTAGACACTAAACAACATACATGCCCGATGCCAACAGTTTCCACTACAGGTGTATTGTCAATAAGAATTCTAAATACAAAGCAGTCATCTATTAACATTAAAAACCAGTGCATCCCACAGCTAGCCAGAGCACAAAGAGACTCCACATTGGCATCAATATAAGTTGCATTCCCACATGCAGAAAGCCAAAGTTAAGTATGTGAAAGCTGCCTGGAACACCATTAGCTTTTCCTTTAATTGCTGTTCTTGGAGGTGACAACAGTAAGGGAATTGGCCCTGACCACACCTCCTTTATGGAAGGCCGTGCCCACTTTCCCTGCAGAAAGTCTGAAATGAGAGCAAGCTCTGTGAACCACAATATGCCCCACCTTCCCCGCCGCAATACTCCAGGATCACATGGTAGCATCTTTCCTGACGCAAGTCACTCTTCAGAGAAGAATAGATGTAACTTGCACCTTTATTTGTCAAATCTCTCCATGCAATAGATAGGATAATTGAACCCCAGTTGTCTAACATTTATGGTATAAACCTCTGATAACAATGACTTGATTGTCAGCTCCAGTTGTGGAATGTAAGCGAAAATTCTTTTTGGATAGAAACGTTTAAACTGTTAATAAGTAAAGATAGAAATGAAACAACAAAAAACAATCCTGCAACAACTGTAACACCAGGAAACGTCCTCTCAAGGTTTCAGCAAGGTCACGTCTCAAGGCACCATAACCTGAAGTGACCATAATGTTCTGTTTTTATCAGCATTGTCCTAGTTTTTCATATGATGTCCCAGTGTCTCAAGAACTTCTTTTTGGACACCTTAAATGCTCTGGTTTTTCATTTTCTCAATCAAAACTTTTTTTATAGCTACAACAGATTTGCTCAAGACATATTTCGGTACCCAGGAGAATTTGCTCTATATTTAAAAGGAACAAAGAGTTCAGTGGAATGAGTGTTCGGTTTAATGAGCAGCGTCGGGAGTGAAGAGAAAAACTGAATGAGGACTTATCTACAAAAGCATGTTTCAAAGAGGACTAGATCAAAATGCATTAACAAATGTCCATCATTAGGGTTCACAGGGATAGTTACAGTGTGGCAGGCTAGTGCTGGGTAGATTAACATCCCAGGTTGCCAAAAACTAAATGTTAGTGTAGAAAAACTCTAGGTATACATGCTAGCAAACTGTTGTTTGGTCCTAAAGCAATGTTAACAACACTTGTGCAGTGTTTCATGATAAATTCACTCAGAACATTAAGGACCTGATTTTGTAATGAGCACCGTGCCCAGCCCCACTGAAATTGCTCGGGTTCTATGTGTGTCCAGGGCGATTGCAGGATCAATGAGTGACTGCAAAATATCTCCCACTCTGAGAAATACGTACACATTACTGTGGAGTCAGAAGATGGCAGCAGCAACTATTTTGAATGAGTAGTTCACAACTCTAAAAAAATTGCTAAAAAGTGTCCCATTCTTGGAATTTGAAATTACTGTGAATCAAAATGGATGATAGTGGGGATGGTTGAACGCAGGTGAAATCAATAATAACCAGAGGTGCTCATGTGCCACAGTGATGGGTGTGATATGAAAACCTAGACAGACAGAAACGATACAATATGAGAAGACAGAATCTGAAAGGTTCAACAGTTCAGATAGAATGATCCAAACTTCTTAGGTCCAACACAAGTCACCATCTACGGCTGCTTATCTGTCATTCTTGTTTCAACCAAGACAAAGAACAAGGCACCAAAAAAGCCTGGACAATAAAAAGATCAGTCCACACCACACAAAGGCAGTTCTCTGCCACTAATGTACCCAGCTAGTAACCACAAAGCTCTAATAAATCTCAGAGTGTATTTGAGCGCACTAGTAAAGAGCTGCTTCCCTGAAGTGATCTCACTCTCAGTCCATCACTGCTGGCATGTACAGTTTCCATCTGACAGAGACCCAGGACCAGTGGGCAAATGACCCTGGAACACATGGGTGTATAATCCACTAATGTGCCCCACCTCCCTCATCCTTCCAGCTTATGAGTTCAGTGACTCAGATGTGACGGAAGCAGTGATTTTAAGTCAATGTTACATCTCAAGCTGCTTTCAGACTGGGATAACAAGTGGTTCCAGGGGCTGTTTGACTAAATCTGCATGATGTCTTAAAGAAAAGGTTTGCAAAAAAGCAGCTCACACTGATAAATATATACAAGCCTCTGAAGGGTGTTTCAGGGACCCCAAGGAGTGCACTTAGGGGCAAGAGGATAGAACTGAACAAAGGAAAATGGAGGATGAATATGGAGAAGCATTTGTGTTTGGTAAGGAGCCTCTCAGACTTTGGAACAGTCTCCTCAACATGGTGGTAGAAGTTTCATTGCTTTAGTCATTTAAAATTAGACTGAACATATTACTGGTGATTATGACATTAGGAACAATGCTGCACTGTCCTCAGAGAAACACATAACAGCAGGAGAATTATTCCCCTTTCCCCAATGAAACAATTTGCGTGTATATTGCGCTCAAAAGTAATCCCTCAGAAACTGTACATTAGGGTCTCAGAAAGCGAGGCAGAAGAAGTAGGATCTGCTAAGGAGATATTATTTTCTGATGTTCATTACAATTATTAATTTTAGGGGGTGGGGGAACATTAATATTTGAAAGAACTATCAAAGCATCTTTAAGTGCAAAGCAAAATTAATAAATAACTATATTAGTTAAATCCATTCCCACATCTCGAGAGGTTATTTATTTTCTCTGAGGGCTGATAAAAGTTCCCAATGACATGCTTTCTAATTTTAAAATTGCTCTCATTTCACACTTCTGAGAAACCTGATGTCGGGGAGTGAGTGGGTGGGTCTGTTTTAAGTGTGATTCACACATTAGATTCTCTTAGCAGCTCCTGCATATTGAAGACTGCTAACCACAGCCTATGTGGGGTTTACTGCAGGTCCAGCAAGGAAAGGATCACTGGGAAGAAATTAAATTTAAAAAAAAGAATAAAGTTTCTGAACCATCTTTTGGTATGTGCCTCTACAAGGTCCTGTCTACAGTACAAAATCTACCGCAATAGGGGACCTGGTTACAACAGCATCATGCCAAGTATGGTTAAAATCACAGGTCCATCTTGTAGTGTGGATGGATTTGAACCAGTCTTTAGTGCGATTCAGGACCATACCTACAGCATTATTCAAGACCACACCTCAAGCCCAGTTTAGTACTATCTACCCTGGAAGATGGAGCCATACTTTAACTGTGCCTGGGACTACAGCACTGCAACTGGGTCCCCAGGCAAGACTGATTTTGTAGTGTACCTGGGGCTTAATCCTCCTCTCGGTATGTTCCTGAGATGGATTTAAGGGATGCTAAGAAAACAGTCATCTCCTCTGTACACATTTTAACATACTACATATTTCCACTGTGTGCCTGGGCTGATGGCTATGCCCCTTTCGAACTCCCCATGAGAAAAGAAGAGCTCTTCTTGAAGTCTTAGCTACATCATGGTGATAGGGACTTTAGAAATACCTGAGGAGTCCAGATAGGATAGACACAGCCAGACTCTGATATGAGCTGCACAGGTGTAAATCCAGAGGCAACCTTTTGGATTTATACCAGAATCTGGACCATTTCCCCTCTATCAGATGCCTGAGGTGGACTACAGCTTTCTCTCTCCTAAGCCAACCAACAAGGGGTTACTGGACAGCAGCATGATGCACTAGATGCCCCTTATGGGTGCAGAGCTCCCAGCCCAGGGAGCTTGGAACTCAGATCACTGCCCTGAATGGCAGCCAGAGATGGGTGCAAGCTGACTGGTTTTGTGCCTTCTCCCTCAGCAAGGCTTCTTCTTGGAACCTCAGTCTGTGAGAGGGTGGGGTGGGCACCAGCAGGTGGCAAACTTGTCTTTTCCTTGTAGAGAAAAGACAAAATCCATCATTATGTTTATAAGAGGGATTCTTGATTAAGGTGGCCTGACACAGAGAGATGTTGTGGTTCTCTCTGGCTCTCCAGATCCCAGACTGACTAACCCAGCCTGTAATAAAATTTCATCACACAGTCTCCCTTAAATCCTGTTGCAGTCATGGAAGGTTCTGCAGACTGCACTAGCAATGCATGTAACTTGGCTTTCTGAAGTTTCCACGCACAGTTGTGGAGAAGGAGGTGGCAGGCTGGGTGGTGGGGAGGGAATGATGTATGATACAGACACATGCACACACAACATTGTAATTAAGTGTAATTTCAGAAGCATTTACCTGCATTTCAGTGTCTGACAACTTTTCACTTGCGACTCCTGCAAACGCCTCAGCATTACACAGACAGATCTTGTTTTTTGTTGCTTGGGATGGGGAGGAGCGGAAAAGTGAGTTGCTTGCCGAATTAATTGCTGTCTCTGATCACAGCAACATGAAGAGAAATCCAGGCACTTTAACTCTTGCTTGGAAGGTTGTAAACAATTGCACTAGAAAGATTCCTAAGTGGGGGAAGGATATCCAATTATGTATGCCTGGCCTCTACATGCAAAGCCTCAGCCTGGGTCTACTGCAGGGGAGCTCTCCTCCTCCCCACTCAGAGTGTTTCACCATAGTGCCAGATGCTTGAAAATCTGAATTTTGCTGTTTGATGGAGTGAGCATGCACAGGTACTGGAACACTGGTTTAACCTGAAGCATCCTACAGCTATCAAAGGAGGTAGTCTAAAACTCTCCTTTCCTCTCCCCTCCGCCGAGGAGCTGCTGCCTGATTTACTGCTGCTTTACTTCCATCTAAGGAAGAGGACTGTTTGCAGGAAGGAGCATAAGGCTGGGAGCCAGGTGTGGGAAGATGCGGGTTACATAATCAGGCAGACAAGCACGGAGAGGGAGAGGCTGGGGTTAGCACACGTTCCCACCGCTCTCCTGGAGACTGGCTAATGTAACTCATTGGTGTTGCACCCTATTACACCATGGGTTCATTTGGCCCATTGTGAGCAGTCCTCAAGAGGCTGCTCTTATTTATGCTTCACTACCCTTAATGCCGTGGGGGCAGCCAGAACAGCTGGAGCACTGAAGTACTCTGGCTAGGTCTCCTTTTCTATGACCCCATCCCCCTGCACTGGGGAATGGGAAGGAGTGTTGTAGAGCCACCGTGCTGGCTCTGAGCCACCTAGAGATTCCCTGTATGAAAGGGGAATTCCCTGCTAGCCGGTTAAGCTGCCTACCTGGCTGCGTCGCACTATCGGAGCAGCGCAAGGCAGCCAGATGTGGGGGCCAGTAACTGGCTCATTAGGCGTAAGGTTAACTCACGAAAGCTTATGCTCTAATAAATTTGTTAGTCTCTAAGGTGCCACAAGTACTCCTTTTCTTTTTGCGAATACAGACTAACACGGCTGCTCCACTAGAATGCTAATACTAGCTGAATTGTGCTCACCTCTTCAGATGGTTTTGCTAAGATTTCTAGGTAGGAGAACTGGAACCAGTGCACAGCATTCAACCATACACAGCTGCTTCCCCTATATCCACAGATGGTTAAAGTGGCTAAGGGAAATATTTTCCTCCAAAACTCAGTCAAGCCTTCTTGGAGGCTTGTAAACAGTTTGATTTTAGTTTTAGATTTTAAATTTCTGTGGCTGTCCCTGCACTTTCTGGCTTAAGCAGGAAGAGACAACAGAGTTGTCTGAGTTGAAATAAGAATTGCCCCTAGAATTTACCCAAACTTTTTGGAGGCTCAAAATCAATGCGTTTGGGTTTCTGTTCTTTCTATTGCAATTTTGCTGTGTTCCCTGCCTCTATCCAGGGGCTGGATTGAGCCACTTGATGGCAGATCTCTAAGCAAAAAAAAACAAAAATCCCACCACAACCCTCCTCCAAAAGCCCCCTTCAAGCTATAGCTGCTAAGAAAATCTAACCCCAAAGCAGTGCTGTTTGACTGAGTTCAGACAGACAGACAGATGGAAATGATCACTGTAAGAGAAGTGTGAGCTGTCCCAACTCATCTCTGTAGGATGTTAACCCTGAAGTCTACTGGTGACAAATGAAATGTCAGCATTGTAATTATTTCACTGCTGACCATTTTAGCAGAAACACCTAGCTGTTCTGGACTGTAGGCACAGCTTGGATATAGGAGTGGGAAGACCTGTATATCTGACCAGAGAGACTTGTCTCCTGCTGAGATCCCTGGTCAATTGTGCAGACCCCAGAGACTTGGCTCATTCACAAATGCCCAAACGTTTGGATTCTATTCTATTCATGTTCTTATACCATGCCTATCACCCTGGCATGTGAGCACCCTCCTAAGGTGCATTAAACAACATGGTTGGTATTTGTCATGTGTAATTCTTTCTTTCTCCCTCCCTTTCTTTTTGAACAGGTTCTCCAAATCTTTCAAAGTAGCAATCCTGCTACAGCAATCCTGCACAGCTAGTAGTCTACTATTGGCTTCTTCCCATCCACTCGATACCTCCCAGAATCACTTCCCTTTTGGTACTATTGTTTTACAAAGGAGTGTGTGAGCGGCATTTTGCTGAGCATCCCAGCATTACCACCACAGGAATGGCTTTGATTCCACCATGCTCAGCCTTGTAACTGCCCACTCTGAGACCAAAGTAAATAAATGAAGTAAAGGCCATCCCAAACCAACCCTCCAAAAGTATAAAAGTGGGGGGGGGGATGGGACAAACAACAGGAAACAAGAGGTACCCTGTGTCAGTGGAGCTCTTGGATTCACATTTAGCTGAACATATTCAGTTGTATTCGATATTGGTATGAGGGCTGGGGTGGGGGATTTATGCTGCAAATGGGGGGGGATGGGCACAGGAGGAGTGGCATCCCTCCCATTTGCAGTTTTCCTCAGTTCATTAAATGAAAGAAATTGATTTGGCAAAGCTAATTTTGTAATTCAAAAGCTTATCAGGGCTTTCTGTAATGAGCTGAGCAAACAGATAGTAATTCAGTGACAATATTGACACGGTGCACACCAAGGGACGTTTGTTTAGAAAATTAAATAATAAAGGAGAAGAGGAGGACCTATTCTGGTTCTTAGTTCATCCCATATCCCCAGTCCTGTGGTGACCAGTGATATAGCCTGAGCTCGGTCAGCAGCTAGAGGAAGAAAAGACTTTTGTAGGTGACCTACACCTTGCCCCCATGTAAGGAAGGTGACTTGCATGTGGCTGGGCTACACGCTGACTGAATTCATTGTGCTCTAGTTTCCCTTTGAGACTATGGCAGAATCCCTGTCCAGGACCCGAGAAAAGAGCTATGTAGACAGGTATACAAGACTAGAAATTTCACTTATATAGCTCATCTTTCATCCTCCAGATCCCAGAATGCTTCCCATAGTGTGTGACAAGCCTAGAGAGTGGGGGAACAGAGACAAGAGTGGATGCAGATGGGGGAGACAGAGACACCATTCCTTCTTTGAGAAATGACAGGTTTCAGAGTAGCAGCCGTGTTAGTCTGTATTTGCAAAAAGAAAAGGAGTACTTGTGGCACCTTAGAGACTAACAAATTTATTTGAGCATAAGCTTTCGTGAGCTACAGCTCACTTCATCGGATGCATTTGGTGGAAAATACAGTGGGGAGATTTATATACACACACAGAGAACATGAAACAATGGGTTTTATCATACACACTGTAAGGAGAGTGATCACTTAAGATGAGCCATCACCAACAGCAGGGGGGGGAAGGAGGAAAACCTTTCATGGAGACAAGCAAGGTAGGCTATTTCCAGCAGTTAACAAGAACATCTGAGGAACAGTGGGGGGTGGGGTGGGGGGGGAGAAATAACATGGGGAAATAGTTTTACTTTGTGTAATGACTCATCCATTCCCAGTCTCTATTCAAGCCTAAGTTAATTGTATCCAGTTTGCAAATTAATTCCAATTCAGCAGTCTCTCGTTGGAGTCTGTTTTTGAAGTTTTTTTGTTGAAGGATAGCCACCCTCAGGTCTGTAATCGAGTGACTGGAGAGACTGAAGTGTTCTCCGACTGGTTTTTGAATGTTAAAATTCTTGACGTCTACGATATAACCGCATTTGCTCCAACCCCTCAGACAGAGACAAACACCTACAAGACCTCTATCATGCATTCTTACAACTACAATACCCACCTGCTGAAGTGAAGAAACAGATTGACAGAGCCAGAAGAGTACCCAGAAGTCACCTACTACAGGACAGGCCCAACAAAGAAAATAACAGAACGCCACTAGCCTTCACCTTCAGCCCCCAACTAAAACCTCTCCAATGCATCATCAGGGATCTACAACCTATCCTGAAGGACAACCCATCACTCTCACAGATCTTGGGAGACAGGCCAGTCCTTGCTTACAGACAGCCCCCCAATCTGAAGCAAATACTCACCAGCAACCACACACCACACAACAGAACCACTAACCCAGGAACCTATCCTTGCAACAAAGCCCGTTGCCAACTCTGTTCACATATCTATTCAGGGGACACCATCATAGGGCCTAATCACATCAGCCACACTATCAGAGGCTCGTTCACCTGCGCATCTACCAATGTGATATATGCCATCATGTGCCAGCAATGCCCCTCTGCCATGTACATTGGCCAAACTGGACAGTCTCTATGTAAAAGAATAAATGGACACAAATCAGACGTCAAGAATTATAACATTCAAAAACCAATTGGAGAACACTTCCATCTCTCTGGTCACTCGATTACAGACCTGAGGGTGGCTATCCTTCAACAAAAAAGCTTCAAAACCAGACTCCAACGAGAGACTGCTGAATTGGAATTAATTTGCAAACTGGATACAATTAACTTAGGCTTGAATAGAGACTGGGAATGCATGAGTCATTACACAAAGTAAAATTATTTCCCCATGTTATTTCTCCTCCCTCCTCACCCCCCACTGTTCCTCAGATGTTCTTGTTAACTGCTGGAAATAACCTACCTTGCTTGTCTCCATGAAAGGTTTTCCTCCTTTCCCCCCCCTGCTGCTGGTGATGGCTCATCTTAAGTGATCACTCTCCTTACAGTTTTCAGAGTAGCAGCCGTGTTAGTCTGTAATCGCAAAAAGAAAAGGAGTACTTGTGGCACCTTAGAGACTAACAAATTTATTAGAGCATAAGCTTTCGTGAGCTAGTGAGCTGTAGCTCACGAAAGCTTATGCTCTAATAAAGTTGTTAGTCTCTAAGGTGACACAAGTACTCCTTTTCTTTCTCCTTACAGTGTGTATGATAAAACCCATTGTTTCATGTTCTCTGTGTTTGTATATAAATCTCCCCACTGTATTTTCCACCAAATGCATCCGATGAAGTGAGCTGTAGCTCACGAAAGCTTATGCTCAAATAAATTTGTTAGTCTCTAAGGTGCCACAAGTACTCCTTTTCTTCTTTGAGAAAGCTTTTCCACATGACCAGAACAACATTCCCATCAACCTTCCTCTCCTCCTCCTCCTCAGAAAAATCCAAGCCAAACAAAAACCCTATCCCAAGCAGAGCTCACACCCTGAAAAGGGAGACAAGCCAGAAGTGGTCGACTAGGACTTCTCTGCAGTTAATCCATTCTGTGGAAGATGCTCAGATACTACAGTACAAGCAATACTTGTCAGCAGTACAAGCTATGAGAAAGAGAGAAAGAAGCCTTGCAAGAGGGACATAGAGAGAATAAGGGCAGAATAAGGGAGAAGCAGCTTCCAGAGGTAGGTGGAAAGAGAAATGGGGTGGTGAGGGTGATGGTGGGGAATTCAGAGAGGCTAACAGAAGGGAGGGAGAGAGAGAGAGATGGAGACCTCAGGGGGTGAGAGAAGGGGGACTCCAAATTTCACAGGGATACAGTAACCATGTTCCACACTAAAACCATGTTCCACACTTATTGCATTTTAGTGATTAGAATGTGCTTCCAGACACATACCGGTGTGTAATATAAAATGCAACTCCCCTGCCACACCCCCCCCACATATATATTCATGAGAATGTAAGGGTTCACTGCTAAAAGAAAAAAAAAAGACTTGAAGCTTAGTTCTTACTCTGTCTCACACACACTCACACACATGATAAAGGGGTGCAAACTGCACCCATCTGCACCAAGAGAGGCCCTCTGAGATCCAGCCACATCAGGGGAGGTGGTGTCTGAATCTCTTCCCTCCTCCAGGTCTCCTGCCAAAGGATAGGTTTCAGAGTAGCAGCCGTGTTAGTCTGTATTCACAAAAAGAAAAGGAGTACTTGTGGCACCTTAGAGACTAACAAATTTATTTGAGCATAAGCTGTAGCTCACGAAAGCTTATGCTCAAATAAATGTGTTAGTCTCCAAGGTGCCACAAGTACTCCTTTTCTTTTTGCCAAAGGATAGCAACTTTCATTTCTGGCCATAGCTGCAAAGGAGCCACCAGTGGAGGCTGCCTGGAATTGTGATAAAACAGTACAACTCCTGGGAGACATGACTACACCCTGACTCACTCACTGGCTGGGATACACCTGCCAGTTCTGGGTGAGCAAGTATTGCAGGCATCTTGTGCTGCCGTGATTCCTTCCCTGTGTGAGATAGATTATGTAGTGCCAGGAACCCAGGTTTCCATCAGTGGGAGCTGGAGGACACTCAAGCCCAAGAAATGCACACCTTGCAGTGACTCAGAGAGAGCTAGGAACTGTTCCAGTTTATGATGCCAGTGAGTAACTCTTGGGGTGGAAGGCAAGGTGGATTTGTGGGTTCTCACAATACACCCCCAAAAAGCATAATTATGAACATAAATATTCAGTTTCTCACAGTCTCAAACGTTAGTGCTGATCTTGTCCAGTTCAGCTAGTGGTAGGTGACGAAATCACAGCCTGAGGTGGCATGAAAAATTGCTCACAACTCCCATGGAAAATTACAGCTTTGAGCCAAGCTGACATTCCTAACAGGCCTGGAACTCCACAGCGGGAGTTAAGAGAGTTCCCTGCCTCAGCTACCCTCAGAAGTGACCTCGTTCTGATGTGGGAAGCAAGGACACTGTGAAACAGAGTCAGCTTGAGCTCTGCAGCCCCTTTGTAAGCTTGGTCACAGCTGCTCTCATTACAGCCAGCCTACTCCTTTCCCCAAGAACGCAGCCTTGCGAGGAAGCTACAAGGCAGGTTTTGTGCAGCATTTTGAGACAAAAGATCGCACAGGACAAAGACAGACAAACTGTGGTGTTCTGGGTAGCTAGAAAAAATTGAGGTGATGTTTTGAATATCTGCTTGCCCTACATGTGAGATTTCAGTCAGTCCCTCTGTTTCACATCTTCCTGGCTACTCCTGGAAACTTCACAAAGATGAGTATGTGGTAGGGAAAGTCCACTTTAATACTTGTATACAGAGACAGAGTCTGTGAAAGTAAGTCCTGAATTGCCTCTGCTTGCCACTGCCCCTTACTAAGTATTTAGAGCAGTGGTGGGCAACCTGCGGCCCACAGCCCACAAGGGTAATCCACTGACGGACCACAACATAGTTTGTTTACATTGACTATCGCAGGCACGGCTGCCCACAGCTCCCAGTAGCCACTTACTGAATGAGACTTAAAACAGAGGGTAAAATCCTGCAGGTTACACTATAAGGAACAATCCTACTCTGCCCTGAGGAATGTACTAATGGAACCTGGCTGGGCTTTTCCATCTAACTTTTATGAACTAATAACTTCAGCAAAATGGCATCTGTTTTTTCCATGGTGATTTTTACTGGTCAGTACATGGTATTGTAACGAATTGGCTAATGAGAAACAGAGTGTGTGATTACATGCAACTGCCCTCTACTGAATGGAATCAGAACTGTTCAAGTGTGTGTCATAGGCCTTATATTTCTTGTTCTAGTAACAAATAATGCAGATTCTCCTCTAGCTCAAGTAGTAGGTGTCTGTGCTTTTAGAGCAGGAGGACCAGAGTTTCATCCTCACTCCAACTCTCAAGTTCTGAAGGGCCTTATACATAGGATAATGACAACTGTGAATTCCCTACATGACCATAGATTTCTTCTGACACAAAAACAATCATAAACTGGACTCTACTGCACAGTAGACCCTGCTAAGGAAGCAATGATATTAACATTAGAGGAGTAAAATGAGCTGAGTGAATAGTAGAACTGCTGAAGAGCATCAGACGTCAAAGGGGGATCCACACATCTCCCACTCTAATGTCAAATTAGTAGGGAAAAAAGTGTGGGAAAAGAGGCCGTCATGGCAAATGCAGAATGCGGCGGCTGTGAGGTTTTTCCATGGAGCTCTTACCATCTTTGAGATGCATCAGCTCCTGCCTGAAACACGTGAAGAATCTGAGTATCAGTTTAGCTCTTACTTCTGAGGTTAAAAATACTAAATTACAGATGCCAATTCTTTTTTCCATTCTCCTTCAGATTCCTGAAAGCCAGGGTAATTTTGTCATGAGTCATATTAGAAAAAGAACAAATGATGTTACTGCTCCCACTTACCATGCACATATGCAGAGCAGATAGTCTCTCTCATCCCTATCTGCATCTGCTGGTTCCTGCAGTACTAAACAGTCCAAGAATTTGTGCTGTGCTCCTCAACATGGTGTTGGTTTCTTTTTGAAAAAACTCTACCTCCATGTAACACCCATTAAAGTCAATGGGAGTGGCACATGCACAATTAATAGAAGAATTAACTAGTGTGTGGGGAAAAGATGTAGAGTGAGAGAGGTGGAAAGATTGGGCTGACTTCATCTTTGATGTAACACAGGGGACATGTTGATTATCAGCACTCTCCTAAGCTCAAGCCACAAACTACCGTCCCCGCACTGGAGATGCCCATACACCAGTACACTGATGGTAGCTCGCACACATCTTCAAAAATATTCCTCCTCTTCCTTGCTGCTCTGCAGACAGCGACAAGAGTTGATGACTGTCCCTCGTCTTTCCCAAGTGCTTTGATTAGTAGTGACATGTAAATTATAATAATTAAGCTTCTGAGTTTACACCTCACACTGAGATAATAGGGCAGTTTTGAACAACATCATTGCATCAGTTTACACACGATTCACTGTCTGAAGGTTTCCTTCATTGCAAGAAAGGCTATCGTTGCTGTTCAGTTATTTATTTAGTTTCAACAGATGCCTAGATTCTGGAGTATAAAATGGCAGCCTCCCAAACAGTTCAGGCTTGCTGAGCCACCCCAAGTCAGTCCAATTCAACTTCAGTGTAAAGTCACTGAAGACAACAGAGCTATTGATTATCATTATTTGTATTACGGCAGTACCCAGAATCCCTGGTTAGAATCAGGGCCTCTTAAGCTAAGTTACATGCAAACACAGAGGTAGACATAGGCTTTGCTCTGAAGACCTTGCAGTTGAAGAGTTACACCACAGATGGATTTGGCCTATTACATGTAGTGGGGCAGGTGACACGTTTGGGTTAGAATCAGAACAAACTAATTTTTCGCACTAAAATAGAATAAAGTTTTTCAGGTTGGAAGAAAGTTTGGTTCTAATCTTCCCAAGGGTTGTAGTGTCATTTTTGAAGCTGCCTCTGCAATTCCTGCTTCTATTTGCAGGTAGGAGTAACAAAACACCATGGAAAAGGCTGTTCTCATAATTATAATTCAGGTGAAAACTAGGAAGCCCTGGAAGTCATGCATGACAGCTTTTTCTGGTGTGATGTCCAGATGGCTGTGGTTCAGTTATGGTGAGGATTATCCTCCAAACTTCTGGATCCACATAGCTGAACTAAACCTCCAGGGTTTTTTCTGGTACACTCCATGATTAATTAGTTTGTAGCGGGAATCCCGTGTAGTTTGAGGTATCTGTGCACAATTATGCATTGCAAAGAGATCAGAACCAAATCTCCAGGCTCTGATACCCCCCAGACTTTGCAAGGAGGGACAGGGAGGGGATAGAAAACAGATTCTAATTTCACAGCTCAGCTCCATCTCTAGCATATATACCTCGGTGCATCCAAACTGGTAATTTTTCACCTGTGTGCACACTGACAGATAAAAAAGGTCCTTTATATATTTGATATATCCCATTGTAGAAACATGTTGCACTGTCCAAGCACACACTCTTTGTTGTGATTGATATAGGTTGTAAGGTCTTGAAGGCAGGAACTGAGTTTTTACTCACTGCACAAAGCATAAGCACCAATTGTACCATATACAAATGTTAAAAAGATAAATATGATTTATTTTGCCAAGCTATTCACTAAGAGTAAAATTTACTGCACATTTGGCCTCCATTCTTGCTCATGAATCGATCCAGACATCTGAGAATGGATTTGTTATTCAGAAACATCCACCCCATAGTTCATATGAACACATTTCCGCCTACAGAATGCTTGCAAACTGCTCACTTCAATTATTCTCTATTCATGGTGTGTGGTTGCATAGAATTGTTTCTACTCCCCAACTGGAGAAATGAAATTTTCTAATTGGGAGAATAATGGGCAACAAATACCACATCACAAACCATGACTTACCTTCTGGCATAGATTTGGGGGTGATTAATCACAGGTCCTACATCTATGAAATGTTCAGGTTTTAGGAACATTTTCACAAATAGCTGGTGGCTGTCCAAACACTTGCGGACAAAGAAAATGTGACTTCACAGATAGCAGTAAACCAAATTCACAGCTCTCATATGAGAAAATATTTGTGAATCACCTTTTGTATTATGGGGCAAGCTCTAGTAAATTGTAAAAACATGGGGATGAGCCCTGTTGTTACGGCATTGCAAAACATAAGGTCCCTTTCCAACTAGTCATTATCATTGTTACCACCACCTTACCACCATCAGTGACATCCTCTCCACTGACCTCAAGATAATGGTGGTATACTTTCACTATTGGAAGCTCCGCCCCAATGCCTGCAATACCTTGGTAAACAGCCTTTCACCTAAACAATGTAGCTGCCAAGGAACCATTCAGTGTCACTTCTTGCGGTCAATGGGTCCAAAATTAGCCCTATCCAAAGTACTTTAGTATCACCTTAGACAGAAGCTGGACTTGTAGTGTTCATTTGGAAATGATATATGTAGGGTGACCAGATGTCCCAGTTTTATAGGGACAGTCCTGATATTTGGGGCTTTGTCTTATATAGGTGCCAATTACCCCCCATCCCATCCTGATTTTTCACCCTTGCTATCTGATCACCCTAGATATATGAAAAGGTAAAAGCAAGGACTAACTTCATCCAAAAACTCATGGGCATAACATGGGGTGCTGATGCGCACACAGTTCAAACAGCAATTAGCACTGATATATTCCACAACTAAAAAATGCGCACCAGTCTGGGTGGGCAGCTCACATACCAGATCCCTGGATGTACTGCTTAATGCTGCAATGAGAATCACAACTGTAACATTCAAATCAGCCCCAATCAATGATTGCCCACTCTGGCACATATACTCCCAACCAAAATTTGGAGGGACACACAAAGGATTTCAAATACCTTCCAAAGATGCCTGAAATCTCAAACTTTTTTGGTATCTGGCTAAAGCTCTTAAAAAGTGCCACCATTCAATCCTGAGGCACATTGGAAAGAATTCTGGGATAATGCTAATGTCCCAAACACACTCCTGATTGCCAACCCCACAAAAGACCATGCAAGCTTCAACATATCCCAGAAACAATGGTCCTCTTTGATCTGTTTCAGAAGACTTTTTGGCAAATGATGTGATCTTTTATACCTCTGGAAGATGAGAGACAATGCACACTGTGACTATGGACACCAGTTGCAAACTGTGGTTAGAATGAGAGCCTGCTTTGATCCTTTGCCGGTGGCATCTCAAACTTACATCAAGTCACTTCCGAAGCTATACATGGCTCACTAATCTGAACTTGGTTATCTGAACATTGCTAATCACCTCTCTAGCTATGCGAAAGGAAGAGGAACTTATCATCATCAAAGCCAGGAGAGAATCCAAGCAATTCTTCCATTTCCAGGAAGACTTGATCATTTCCAAGACAGAAAGAGAACCAGCAGCCAAGATTCTTAACACCCTTTTTTCCCCTTTCTATATTGCATCCTGCACACATGTAGGAGTTATAATACATCCTGCACACATACAGGAATTGTTGCGGTGGGGTGCGGGGGGTGTGTGTCATGGATAGTTAAAGATTCTGAGCTGTGATATTAACAATCACCCATTCTTTTTCACTCCCCCGTGAGGTACACACTGTTAAGATATCACTAGGTGACAGCATTCTACTGATATGGGTGTGTTGCAGTGTCAAAATGCTTGCATGGATGGAGTGGTTTTGCAATGCAATCTTTGCATCGCAACACAGCAATAACTATGTCAGGGCACAGTGATGCCATGACTTTGTCACAGGGGAATTAATATTAAAGGCTAGGATTGCAAAGGAAGCAGTTTTAGATGACAGTTAGTGGAACTGAGCTAGATCTAACCGACACCATTGTAGCCAGACACAGTAACAGAGTCTGCTTTTTCTGGATTCTCCTATCATCTTTAGCTGGAACTTGAAGTAACAAACCCAGGAAGCCAGTACTGGAGTCAAAATCAGATGGCAACAGCCAAAATCAAGGCAAAGAAAGCCAAAAACGGCCTAAAATTTCCCCTCCCTCATCCTCTATCACACAGACCTCTCTCCCATTTGTCAATGTCACACTTGCCCCTCCCTGGTTACCAACATCCACTGATGCCTTTTAAAGCAAGGAGCTGACTGTGAGATCTTGGGTTGATGGCGACTTTGATTCAATGCTGACTTCAAAGAGAAAGTGTGAGGTATTTACACACAAGTGACACACCATCCCTTCTCCTCCTGCTTGCTATGCCCTGATGAATAACCAAGGGAGCTTTTATTGAGATGCAGGGAATGCTGAGAGCAGTTTGTCTCTGAGTCAGATGACATTTTTATTTCATATATAAAGAAAAATGAGGTGGGAGGGACAGACAGATAGAGCAAGAGGAAGAGTTGCAGCTAAGTACCTCATCAGATCAGCTCATGCTCATGTTCCAGAAAAGCTAATCTTTACACTCCTGAATGGTAATTAAGTGGCACTTGTGTCCTTCAAGTGTCGAATAAACATAGGTCAGCTCAAGTAAGGACCTCAGAAATCTCAGTCTGATACCCAATTCTGTGATTCAAACCCTTGTCTCTGCCTGTAGCTAGCACAAGGAGGGTGAAGGGTTTTCAGTGCTGCTGCCTTCCTGGGGTTACATTTTGGCAGACTAGAGGGTGCTTTAGTCTAGTGCACAGTGAAGGTGAGGGGCCGATAACTCTGGTCAGACCTAGTCATAATACAAGTTGATGCAAATCAGGCTTTCTTTGCACAGCTCTGCCAATGCAATTCAGTCATGCCCTGCAGCACTCCTTGCTATTCCTGTACTGAATAGCTTGGCCAAAGCATTTGAAGCCTGACCTGCCATACCCCATTATTCCAGTCTTGAAAGTCAAGTAACGTAATGCCCATCTCCAGTTCAGCATTTAACCTGGCCCCCAAATATCCAACTGAAAAGAACAGAATGAGATGAATCACATCTGTGGACTCCCTGGGGATCAGAAGTTGCAAATTAATAATTTATTTAATTATTTCAGTTAACAACTCTGAACCTTTTAACACATCCTTAGCTGCAGCCTAAGGGAACTGGCACATGGTAGGGTTCCTAAGCCATGCCATGTTCCAACTCTCATTTCCGACAGACCCCCAAAAAAAGCATCCTTAGGAAACAGTTCTTTCCCAAGGATGTTTGCCTGTTCCCAGGGGTGCCAGACTTCTAGCTTGTTACCACTGTCCAGGTCTCTCTAAACTTTTGCCAGCTGATAGTTCCAATAGACTCTATAATACTCTATTAGACAGGCTGGCATGCATAATACACTATTAGGCAGGTTGGCAATGGATAAATTGGTGTCAAATGTCAGGCTAGGATTGCACATCAGGAGCTGGCTGTAAAGGACTGGCAGGACTTGAACACGGTCCCGCAGATTTAGCAGGCAACTACCACCCCCACACTGCCACCCTGTGGCAACAGTAATATAGCCATTCCCTCAGACCCATAATCCTCATAATCCCTCTGTTTTTTCCACCAAATGCATCCGATGAAGTGAGCTGTAGCTCACGAAAGCTTATGCTCTAATAAATTTGTTAGTCTCTAAGGTGCCACAAGTACTCCTTTTCTTAATCCTCAGAGGTTGCACACCACAGGAAGTTCTGCCTTGAGTGATCTGACTGATCTTTGTGATCAGTGGTCTTTGTGATCCCCGACTGGTTTCTTGATTCTACTGACATGGGTATGTTGTGGAGTCCATGAAGTGTCCAAGCAACAACATGGATCCCTAGCTAGGTATCATGACTATCCTGCTTCTCTGTATTGACCTTGGCTCAGACTTGGATTCTGACCCCCAGAACACCAACACTGACCCTGTTACCTGGTATTGACCCTTCACTTGACTCCTGGTTCTGGCTTGACCCTCAGTTTGACTCCTGACTCCGATACCAGCTCTGACCTCTAGCTTCTGTTTGTGGCTCCCAAGCTCCTCTTGCTAGTCCTGCCTACCTTTTCTGAGGATCCTGACACCACCAGGAAATGGGTTCACTCCTTTTTTTTTGTTTCTTTATTAGCTGAAAGAAGATGATGGAGATTTCCCTTCAATTTCTGCTGGAAAGGATCAACTCGAGTCGCTTTGAGGAATTGTTAAATGATTGTGCACCCTTCACATCTCTCTCTGTGGAGCAGCAAATCAAAGTAAACCCGAAGCCTTGTGTCCTTTGATAACTTTATGGAGATCCAATATTAAAAATATAAAAAAGAAAAAGATAATTTTAGAAAAGCCGATTTTTTTTAAAGCAACAAGAGGGTTGCTAGGCAACCGGTTGAAGGGGAGGTCAGTTTCAAAGATTTCCAGTCTTGCTGGGGAGGTGGAATGTGCAGTGACAGCTACTTTGCATATGAGATACATCAGGCCAGAGTCCCCATCAGAAGGGATTACAGGAGTTCAGGGCCTAGCTGGGATATTTGAGAGATTACTGTGGTAATCAAGATCGATCCCCTTCTCCCATCCAGACCCATATATATTCTGTGTCCCCTTGGAAAGTCTAGTGCCATAGGCATTTGGTGACAGGTCAATTATCTACAAGAACTCACAGCACGGGATAGGGTAGGGAAGAATAGGAAGATAGAAACCTAAATCTGGCTGAAGTATCTATTTGACTACCTTCTCCCATAAGGTTTACATCCCATTTATACACTCCATCCCTTCTGTTTCCTGTGGCTCAGAACAGCTTGGTGGGAAGAGGAGCCTCAAAAGAGGACAAAGTCAAACATGTCTTATGGGAGAAAAAAATTCTTCATCTGAATAATGAACAGTCCAAACCTTAAGACAGGGATGGGCAATCTTTTTGAGCTGAGGGCCACATCCGGGTGGGGAAATTGTATGCAGGGCCAGGGCAGGGGTGCAGGGGGGAGTGTGGAGTGTGGGAGGAGGTGCGGTGTGCAGGAATGGGCTCAGGGCAAGGGATTGGGGCAGAGGAGGGGTGCAGGGTGATGAGGGGGCTCAGGGAAGAGGGTTGGGGTTCAGGAGGGGTGCAGGGTTCAGGAGGGGGCTCAGGGCAGGGGGTTGGGGTGCAGGAGGGGTGTGACAGGGGCTCAAGGCAGGGAGTTGGGGTGCAGTGTGCAGCAGGGGGCTCAGGGCAGAGGGTTGGAGTGCACGGGGGTGCAGGATCCACCCCAGGGGGCTCAGGGCAGGGAGTTGGGGTGCAGGAGGGGTGCGAGGTGCAGGCCGGGGGCTTGGGGCAGGGAGTTGGGGGGTGGGGTGCAGGAGGGGTTCGACTCCGGCCCGGCATCACTTACCTAAAGTGGCACTGGGGTGGCAGCGGCGCGCACCGGGGCCACGGCAGGCTCCCTGCCTGCCTGCCCTGGCCCCGTGCTGCGCTGCTCTGGGAAGCGGCTGCAACTACGTCCCTGCGCGGCCACTGGGAGAGTGGGGGCACAGGGCTCCGAGCGCTGCCCTTACCACACTCCAGGTACCTCTCCGGAGCTCCCATTGGCCGTGGTCCCTGTTCCCGGCCAATGAGAGCTGTGGAGGACGATGCCTGGACGCAAGGGCAACGCACAGAGCCCTCTGCCCCTCCCCCGATGCCAGGGCCCCGCAGGCCAGATCCAAAGCCCTAAGGGGCTGGATCTGGCCCACCCCTGCCTTAAGAGGTAAAACATGGCACCAAAGGACTGTCATTCCCAGTCACTAACAGATCTCCAGGGAAACATGCATCTGTACATGTTAGGGGAAAGGGACATCAATGATTTAAATCACACTGAGTCAGCGGGAATTAAAGCTACATGTGAGCACGTCAGACTAGCATGTGGACAGGGTTATTGCTGTTTAGTATATGTGCGCATGAGGCAGCAGCGGGACATTAATCACTCTAAGAACTCCATGACACTCTGCCTCTCAAACTGCCAAAGCCCAGATGTACAGGGTAACGTAATGAGCACAGCAGGGCTGTCTATCACTTCAGCTCAGTGGGTGAGCAATTCCTGATCAGGCCAGGTCTGAATTGGATGGAGCATGGGAATCTAGAATATGGGGCACTTATGGCACCTCTGACAGAGATCTGCCCAAAGCTTGCTTGGGAAGTTTGTGGAAGAGAAGAGCAATATTCAGGGACCCAGCTCCAGGCAACAGGTGCTATAGAAACAGCCAGTGCCTTTTGCATTTGGTTGGGTAGAGGGGAAAATGGGGATGGGGTAATCTATCACAAACTTCCCCCAGGCCTTTATAACAAACGGCACACTTGTCAGGTGAGACCACACAACCAGCCCCCTAGTGTGTTCAGCAGCAGATCCCAGACACCCCCTCCAAATATCATCCAAATATCTTTTTGCCTTTCTCTAGTGCCTGTCATTTGAGGACTTCACACACATTAATATATTAAACCTCAAAAAGCCCCAACAAGGCAAATATCGCTATTTTAAAGATGAGGAAACTGAGGCTAAAAAAGAGGAAGTAACGTTCCCACAGTGTCAGTATCAGAGCTAGGAACAGAACCTAGGAGTTCCTGCTCCAACCACTAGGCAACACATCCAGTGCTATGTTATTTGGGATATTTTTCTGAACCCAAATATTACTGATAGAGAAGCTATTTGAGTCATTTCTCATCCCTAGTGAATGTACAGCTCACTTTTCTCTCCCCACTTGCAGGACTTACACTGTTGCTGTAAGAAACACACTTTCTAGCCAGATAGAGTGCTGAGTGGGAGGACTGTGGGAACAACTTTGAGTTTCACAGCACTGAAGGAGGCTGTTAAGGAGGGGCAAGTGCCCTCTGGTAAGAAAAGTGTCGTCTTAATAGCCAGAGCCTGTGACAGACACCTTTCACCAACCCAACAGTCACCCACAGTATGACACGATTACCCCACGGCCAGCTCTGCCTCTGCCTCCAGAGCCCCAGCAGTCACTACTGGGAGGCGTTAAAAATATGCACTTATTGCAAAGAGAGGAAGAGAGAGAGAGCAGTGGAACAGAAAACAAGGAAAGGAAAAGAAAAATAAGTTGAACAGGAAAGGAGGAAGAAGAGAAAAAGAAAGGGGAAGACAGATATACAAAGGGGAAGGAGGAAGAGAACAGAAGGAAAGAGAAAAAAGGAAAAGAGGAAACGAGAGAAGAGATAGGAGTGGAGAAGCCAGTGGAGACGCAGAATGAGGGCAGATGCACAGGTCACAAGGACAGAACTTTTAAAAGATGAATGGCAAGAGTCATTTTTAAGAGTAGTTTTCTAATACAATGTGTCTGAAGCACAGATCTGATGAAGAGCATTTCCCTTCCCCACTGCATGAGCTGCTGCTGGGGAACATTATGCAGGTACCAATGGGGGAGAGAAGCATTAAGAGGAAACACCCACTTTTCACCTATTTAGGGCATATCCTAACCAAATCCCTGTTCCTTCCTCCTCCATGGTGATTGTCTCCTGGCTCTGGCCTCCTTCCCCCAACTCTCTCTTCTTGGTCTGTATTCCTCCCTGTTTTCCCCTTCCCTCCTAGTCCCTCTATCTTCTTTATTTCCTTCCTCCCATTCTGGACTACAGGCTTGGTCCTGAACCATGGAAGCCAATTGGAGTTTTGTCACTGACTTCAGTGGGAGTAGGACCAGTCTAACATACAAATTTATCTCATGCTGTGGGGATGTTTATCACTTGGACTTCCCATGCTGTTGGGACCATGCCTTCAAACTTGGCATTCCCTGCTCTGCCTGAAGTCACAGGACATGCAGACTGGCATTGGGGCGATCAGCTAAACTGCATACGTATAGCAAAGGGAACAGAGCCCAGGACCTTCCACTCTGAAATCGTAGGTCAAAAGGAAGATCTTCTTTATCTGTCTCTACTAGGAGATCTGTTCCCTTCCTTGGCCTCTAGTGACCAGAGAGCCATGACCCATAGGCACTAACAACAGCATGGTTAAAAAGCACATTGGCAGAGTGGAGAGCAGAGAGAGCACATGGATCAAAGCAGCGCTCCAACTGTCACAATAGCTGGGGTACTTTCTGACCTGCCCAGGGCTCTGACCAACCACTCTGGCAGAAAGAAGCCCAGTTTCTAGTATCGCTTCACCACACTGCAAGACCACTCACCCAATTGCTAGAATGATCTGAGACAGGTGTAAGCCATATAACTAGATGGGCATCACATCTAAGCATTAAATCTGGCTGTCTATCCATCCATACATGGCCTTGTCTACACAGGAAGGTTTTGCCAATTAAAGGTATAGATAGGGTATAACCTAGGATTGCTGGGATGAGCAGGGCAATGGAGAACCTACCTGAAGAAAGTATCAGGGGGTAGCCGTGTTAGTCTGTATCCACAAAAACAACAAGGAGTCTGGTGGCAACTTAAAGACTAACAGATTTATCTGAGCATAAGCATTTGTGGGTAAAAAACCCCACTTCTTCAGATGCATGGAGTGAAAATTACAGATGCGGACATAAATATACTGACACATGAAGAGAAGGGAGTTACCCCACAAGTGGAGAACCAGTGCTGACAGGACCAATTCGATCAGGATGGATCAGCTTTGCCTCTCCTGGAATTGACCTCCTCATCTATTATTGGGAGTGGACTACATCCACACTGATCAAATTGGCCCTGTCAACACTGTGAGGTAACTCCCTTCTCTTTATGTGTCAGTATATTTATGTCTGCATCTGTAATTTTTACTCCATGTATCTGAAGAAGTGGGGTTTTTGCCCACAAAAGCTTATGATCAGATAAATCTGTTAGTCTTTAAGGTACCACTGGACTCCTTGTTGTTTTCACCTGAGGAAAGAAGACTAAAAGAGCTTGATTTGTTTAGCCTACCAAAATGAAGGCTGAGATGAGATATGATTGCTCTCTATACACATTGGGAGTAAATGGCAGGGCAGGAGAAAAACTATTTAAGCTAAAGGATAGTGTTGGCACAAGAACAAACAGGCATAAACTGGCCATGAAGAATTTAGGCTGAAAATAAAAAGAAGGAATGTGGACCTGGAACAGCTTCCCAATAGGACTAGTGGGGGCAAGCAACGTAACTGGTTTTAAGTGGAAGCTTGATAAATTCATGAACTGTAAGGACTACCAGAGTTGAATTTGGTCCTCTGCCTTTATTTATACAAGGGATGCCAGTTTTGATGTTTGGCCTTAACCACAAATTCACAGCATCAGCTCAATGTCACTGCATCATCATGTCACAAAACAAGCTCATTACGAAATAAGATCACAGCCCATTGCAGCCTAAGAACATCACTCAGCATAAACATGAGGTGCTGGCCCATGGTGGTTTCTGGGAAATTTCACTTCTCCAACTGGAAGCCTTGATTTCTTGATTCAACCCTTTAGAATCAAGATGATCCTGTAAAATTCAGGGCATGTGGCAATCGTGCCTTAATGTTCACTGTTGATGACTGGCTGGAATTTTCATAGGGGTTTAGGGGAGTTAGGTACACAGCTCCCGCTGTATGACTTTTTGGCACCTCCTGCTTCTGGTCACAGTATAACTATTATAAGAAGAGCCCCTCTTTTGGGATTTTGGCACTTCTGCTTCTGAACTTGGGAGAGTGGCAAAGACATCGAAAACAATGAATAGAAGTTATTCTGATGCTCAGGAATGGTCCAAAAATAAACCAAATCCAAACCAAACCTATATATAGTTCAGTTCTTATATCAGCCCAGTCAGTCTGCCTGTCCCAAGGGAATGTTTGCTTAGTATGGTTCTATGTCTGCACTTTTACAAGTTGTGATATTTATGTGCATGGTTTAAATGTAAGAGCTGAACTGACATAACTGGTAACATTACATTCATTTTATTAATCCCCCCGCCCCAACTTAATTTTTTGTAGCAATTTTATATACATCTTTGAGTGAATGATTTAACCAGTTAAATAGTTCTGTCGTCTGGCTGCTTTACATCCAATCAGAACGGAGTAATTTTATTTATAATTTTTGTTGGTGGTGGGCTAACTGATTTAATGATGTCCCAGAAGTATGAGGCAATATTAGCAAGATTGGCTGCAAAACTGAGGTTGTGGATGTCTTTTGGCAGCTCATTAGTGGCAATGCTGGGCAGATGCACTTTCTGGATCTCTTTCTCTTCTCTTTATCTGCTGATTGGCTGGGGAAAGAGGGACTGGCCAAGTGGGAGAATGTTAAAAGTGTAAAAATTGTGTGTGAATTTGTATTAGAGAAGAAGACAATTTTGTGATAAATTTGATCATTTGATAAGAAAAAGTTTCTACACTGTTATCACCAGTGCTTTGGGGTTTGTTTTAAAGTATGCAGGACAAGAGTTAGCCTGTAGTACTATGGGAAAGGGACCGAGAGACTTTTTCCATTGGACCATATGAACTGGAACCATAAACTCACTGAACATTAAATCCCACCAAATGAGGGTAGATCCATCCTCATCATCGTATCCGCTCATTATACTCCACAATGAACATAGCCACTATATGGACAACATACCCCAATATCTCAATGTTTGAACTTTGGCCCATTAAACTTTTACCCCCAATCGGGGAGATTGAGGATTATGTATTCCTTACGCCACCCGCTCTTAAACTGAATTTCACACCCCTTGATAATCTGTACCTTATTCCCTGATAACCAGAAACTTCTATGCCTAAACTCTGTACCATTTTTTTTTTACTTCAACATTATCTTAATATAATTATTTACTTATATAAATAAATACTTTTGAATGACTTGAAACCATCAATTTGTGCACATAGCTAATTTACGTAGTCACACAAATTTATCAGTTTTCCTTACTCCTCCCCTATTATTTGTTACAATATAATTCAAGACAAGATGCCTGAGGTGAGTGTAAGTTCCTAGGCGTATGGATTGTGTTCTCTTAGATGTCTGAGACTGTACAGCACCTCGCACTAAGGGGCCCTGATACCAAGTGAGGCATTTGGGAGCTAACAAGAAAAACAATAAAAAGTAACAATAATCTGGATGCAGAGTTCTCCACTTCCTGTCCTCAACTTTTGTATAATGTTTCTGTGCCCCGTTAAATAGAGGGTGCATCCCACTGCAAAAGTAACTGTATGTAAGTGGTGGCTGGTGTGGCTCCTCAAGGTGCTTTAGGGTCCATCAGGCTGAAAGTCTTGATAAATGAAGGGATACTGTTTCTCCTCCACTTTTAATCTTAGGCTTTTTTTAAACTGCTTTTTCTTGGACTACTGTAGGATCTTATCTGGGCTGATCCCTGCTTATGCACCAGTTGTTTTTCAGACGCACGCTGGCTGAGAGCAGCCAGGCAGTTAGGGAAAAGACATAAGAAAGGAAGAAGCAATTCCAATTGTGTATCTCCACCTCTTTCCCCCCAATTTGAGATTTGAAACAAATCATTATTTCCGGACCTGACTTGGCCTGACCACCAGGGAGTTTAGTCCATAAGCCATTGCAAAGGATCCCCTACAACTCCAGCTAGAGATCTATCTGTGACTGTCCCAAAGATTGCCCACTGAAGTCTGACCCAATGACAGACAAGACAAAGTCAGGTCCAAGTTTGCTGGGAACAGGACAACTTCCACAGAAAAGAATAGACCCAACTCTTCACCCCAAAAATCAGGCAAGAAACACAGATATGCACACCTACATCCAGATGAGCAGTTCACCACACACAGATATACACACACTCTTTCTTATTTCACTCAGAAAGAATGAAAGACAATACTTTTCATTTATGAGTCATAGGCAAATTTGGGACTGAATTCTACAGGTTAGCATTTCCTTTCACCCACGCCCTTCCTTGATATCAGTTCTACCAGAATCCCCTCATTGATTCATTTTAAAAAGCAATGCTTAACATCCCTGGTTCTCTTTCCCTCAAAGCTGGGATTCATCATTATTCCACATGGACATACATGGCACTTAGGCAGGTTCCCCCAAGCCACTGCCTTCCACAAGCTGCGTGTCACAGAAGTCAAAGCAGGCAGAGCAGAAACCAGCCAGAGAAGAAGCAGCACCAAGTCAGATGGAAGGTTCTGTAAAGAGGGCTCCCCCAGTCACATTACCATGGCTGGTTTCAGAGTAGCAGCCGTGTTAGTCTGTTTTCGCAAAAAGAAAAGGAGTACTTGTGGCACCTTAGAGACTAACAAATTTATTAGAGCATAAGCTTTCGTGAGCTACAGCTCACTTCATCGGATGCATTTGGTGGAAAAAACAGAGGAGAGATTTATATACACACACACAGAGAACATGAAACAATGGGTTTATCAGTGTGTATGATAAACCCATTGTTTCATGTTCTCTGTGTGTGTGTATATAAATCTCTCCTCTGTTTTTTCCACCAAATGCATCCAATGAAGTGAGCTGTAGCTCACGAAAGCTTATGCTCTAATAAATTTGTTAGTCTCTAAGGTGCCACAAGTACTCCTTTTCTTATTACCATGGCTGGTGCTTTCCCGTGACCTTCAAGATGCCACTTCAGCTCCCTCCAAAGAGACTTAAGCCACCTCTCTGCTATTAAGCTCTTCCTTCATTTGTCAACAGAAAAGCTGCTAAATTGCTACCCTGAGCAAATTTACATAGAAATTACCAATGATACTCTGTAAACAGCACGCAGAATTACAACAGAGAGCCACCCAGCAATAGCACTCCGGGGTTACGCTGCCTGTAGAGCAGAGAAAGTGAGGGACAAAATGATGATCAGGAAAAAGCACTGGGCTGGGGTAGCCATCAGCCTCTGTGAGCTCCTTCTGGGTTCTCGGTGATCACTTGCTTTAGCCCCCTACCTAACACAATCTCCCAGGGGAAGAGGGGAGGTATGGAAAGAGGTCTGAGCTGTTTTGGGTTTCTATTACAAAGTGTTCTGGAGTCTCTTTGCACATCATCCCAAGGTTGCCCCATAACCTTTGTGTGCAGCCTGCAGAGGGGGCAGAGGCCTATCCCACCTAACAGAAGGGTGTTTGGGTTTTCAGTCCATGACCCTCTGCACTGTATTCCTCTGCCCCTTATAAAGAGTCCATAAGGTCTCCTCTCGCCTGCACACCTGCAAGTTAGATGTGAGGGACCTCCCTTGGACCACCTATCTGCTCTGAGTTCTTCCCACACTCAGATCCCTTTCTCCATTCCTTTATTAAGGATCCATTGGGTTACCTGCCTTCTGACACATCTTTGAAGCTCTGCATAGGACTACTGGCTCAAGCTTTTCATCTTGTGATCTCTCCCCAGAGCACTTCTTGTGATTACGGGATGGTGTTACTTAATGCTAAAGTATAATGAAATGCCCTCTCTCTGCCTAGTCACCTTATGAAGCAACAGCAACTGTAGGCTCAAGTGATCATTAACACAAGATAAGCCCATCATGACTTCCTGTTATCACAAAGATAGGAATTGTAGGAATTAATAGGAATGTTCCTTTTACAATGGAAGTGGTGTCCTGAAGCTGTGATTTAGCAAGCCCCTGCACAGTAATGGTCAAGACCAAGGCCTCAGGGCCCAATCTTGTAAATCATTACAGGATTATTCATAAGAGTCAGGGGAACAGCATCAGGCCCGGACATAATGTAAAAGCACTGCCCTTTAGCCAGTTAGGGAATGGGCATTGAAGGACTCTGAAGGCCTTCCTCAGACAGAAGGGTCGTGGCTGTGATAGCTGGGTCAGAGGGGTTTGGTACATTATAGTGGAGTAGGGAAAAGAGACTCCTCAAAACCTTTGAAAAATAGATGGAAGCTCCCACTCTGCTTTTCTGGGGGGTGGGGAGAGGACGGGTGGGTGTATGTGTGTATATGAAGAGCGAGCATGCATGAGCAAACATACATATCAGGGCAAAGATTACCCTGTGCTCAGCACACACTCCTAGCATGAAATTGCTGTCCAAAGTAGGGGAAAAAATTCTATTTCTAATAATGATCAAAGATATCATGCAGGAATGAGCGGCTTCCCATTCTTAAAGCAAACAGCCAGCTAATATTTATTCCACAATACAGACAAAACTGTCAAGGGGAAGAGGATAAATTGTTTTCCCATAATGGTGTTTCTTTTCAATCAATTTCCCATCAAGCTTGATTGAAGTGGATGCCATGTCAAAACCTCGGGCGGGAGACAGAAATCTAGGACAGTCCCCCACCAAAGGTGAAAACTGTGAGACAGGCAAACCTGCAGAGTTCAGTTTAAAATGCCAGCACTTCACACAGTCCTCTCCTTCCTCCTTTTCAAACAGAAAGCTCTGCAGCAACTGGGCCAGCAATGTAAAGAATGAAACCGGTCAGAAAACAGGGAATACTAGCAAAAAGAACAGAAGTACTTGTGGCAACTTAGAGACTAACAAATTTATTTGAGCATAAGCTTTTGGGTCCCAGAGCTCAGGCTCCAGCCCAAGCCTGAATGTTTATACATCAGTTTTTAGCCCTGCAGCCTGAGCTCTGCAAGCCTAAGTCAGCTGACCCAGGCCAGCAGTAGCTGTGCCGCAGGGCCTTTACCCTCCTGTAGATATACCCACAGAGGCTGCTCCTGGGGTGTTAAGGCCACTCAGAACCTTGCAGAGTCAGGAATAGCTTTGAATTCAAAAATAATTTTGCCTCATTAAAAGGAT
Organism: Dermochelys coriacea; assembly: GCF_009764565.3. NCBI lineage: Eukaryota > Metazoa > Chordata > Testudines > Dermochelyidae > Dermochelys > Dermochelys coriacea. The sequence continues at coordinate 89,261,706 of NC_050073.1, read as the reverse complement.
CTGTTTCCTGGGGATTCAGGTAGGCAGACGGGCTGGGAATACTACAGTGGTTTCTGGGGTCAGTCAGGTTGGAATAGATCCTGTAGAAATGGTGCTATTTTTTTCATTTATTGTACCAACATCTGTGGGTGAAAGAGACAAGCTTTCAAACTACACAGAGCTCTTCTACAGAAGTTGGGCCAGTAAAAGATATTACCTCACCCACTTTGTCTCTCCAATATCCTGGGGCCAACACGGCTACAACACCACTGCTTTAAAAAAAAAAAAAAAGTATTAGCCAAACATTTTTAAGCCTTGAATAGGTTCTGGCAGGTTGGCTAATATTTAGGATGAAGGCTTAGGGTGGTTCTGAAATTATCTGAATCAGATCATTCAGTCCTAAAATATTAATGAGCTGAATGATAGAGAGACAGAGGTATCCCATTTCTTCCCTCCTTATCCTCTCCCCACCTCACCCCTGGATACAAGTGGCTCCCGTATAAGTACATAAGACAGGTTTCAGAGTGGTACCCGTATTACTCTGTATCAGCAAAAAAAAAAAAAAAAGGAGTACTTGTGGCACCTTAGAGACACACAAATTTATTTGGGCATAAGCTTTCGTGGGCTAAAGCCCACTTCATTGAAGCATGCAGTGGAAAATACAGTAGGAACATATACTGTATATACACATTGAACATTAAAAAATGGGTGTTGTCATACCAACTGTAATGAGACCAATTAATTAAGATGGGCTATTATAAGAGTTACTCATAACTCATGGGCTCAGAATTATGCTCATGATGTTACATCTGAAGGAAGAAAAGGGAATTTAGACAATAAAGACAGTGGTTGTGTCTTGCTGACTGGGGGCTTGCATTTTGATCAGTAGCTGCCACACAGCAGCAGTACATTAAATGTCTGAGCATGATGATTTCCTCACAGCAGTGCAATAAGCCCCAGCAAATGGCTCTGTTATATTCCTAAGGAGGCATCAGATGGACATCACAAGCAAGAGCCACAGAATTGAAGTGTTAGTTAAGCAAAGGTTAATGGGCACTTATCACAAAGATGTTCCAGTTTCCTGGCCTTACCTCTCTCATTACTCATCACAGGCACAACACAGAGCAACAGCAACAGTATTATTGACACCAAAAGAGAGAAACAACAAGGGATCCCACATCACCTGATGACTCAGCTCAGTGTTATAGCTACCCAGTGGGTGGCTGGAAAGTGGATGGGGAGAGTTAGGCTCCCCTCTCTGCATAACTAAGGACAGCAATGAAAATTTGATGGAGGGCTACATTTCGGTGGCAGGCTAAGTGATTATTCTGTGTGCGGAACTGCTCTTGAGAGTCGCGATTTCTGAGTAAAATTAAGCTTCATCACTCATGATCTCGTGATAGTACTCTCAAATGTTAGGATTTTTTTTCCAGCCCTGGCACAAATATGTTTCCAGTTAAGCAGGAGTTACTCCACCCTAAACAAAGGAATGTGGTTTCTCCACAGGGCAGTTAATTCCAAAGTTCTTTGGAAGACAATGAGAATTCATTTACATATCAGATAAACAAAGCTATCAAGCTAACAAGTGGGGGCAAGAGATAGCGAGGCTACTCCCCAGCAGGGAAGAGAAACTTCATCTGAGATACTTGTAACGGTGCCCTCCCATAAGGCTTTATGGAAATATGCTTATGAATATATATGACACAACTGGAATATGTTCTATGCTACATATGACAGGTTTCAGAGTAGCAGCCGTATTAGTCTGTATTCGCAAAAAGAAAAGGAGTACTTGTGGCACCTTAGAGACTAACAAATGCATCCGATGAAGTGAGCTGTAGCTCACGAAAGCTTATGCTCTAATAAATTTGTTAGTCTCTAAGGTGCCACAAGTACTCCTTTTCTTTATGCTACATATGTCATGTAACATAGCTATGTAAAGGTTATGATCTACTGAATCTATGACAGGTTTCAGAGTAGCAGCCGTGTTAGTCTGTATTCGCAAAAAGAAAAGGAGTACTTGTGGCACCTTAGAGACTAACAAATTTATCACTCTCACAGATCTTGGGAGACAGACCAGTCCTTGCTTACAGACAGCCCCCCAATCTGAAGCAAATACTCACCAGCAACCACACACCACACAACAGAACCACTAACCCAGGAACCTATCCTTGCAACAAAGCCCGTTGCCAACTCTGTCCACATATCTATTCAGGGGATACCATCATAGGGCCTAATCACATCAGCCACACTATCAGAGGCTCGTTCACCTGCGCATTTACCAATGTGATATATGCCATCATGTGCCAGCAATGCCCCTCTGCCATGTACATTGGCCAAACTGGACAGTCTCTACGTAAAAGAATGAATGGACACAAATCAGACGTCAAGAATTATAACATTCAAAAACCAGTTGGAGAACACTTCAATCTCTCTGGTCACTCGATTACAGACCTAAGAGTGGCTATCCTTCAACAAAAAAGCTTCAAAACCAGACTCCAACGAGAGACTGGTGAATTGGAATTAATTTGCAAACTGGATACAATTAACTTAGGCTTGAATAGAGACTGGGAATGGATGAGTCATTACACAAAGTAAAACTATTTCCCCATGGTATTTCTCCCTCCCACCCCACCCCCCACTGTTCCTCTAATATTCTTGTTAACTGCTGGAATTAGCCTACCTTGCTTGTCACCATGAAAGGTTTTCCTCCTTTCCCCCCCTGCTGCTGGTGATGGCTTATCTTAAGTGATCACTCTCCTTACAGTGTGTATGATAAACCCATTGTTTCATGTTCTCTGTGTGTGTGTGTGTATATAAATCTCTCCTCTGTTTTTTCCACCAAATGCATCCGATGAAGTGAGCTGTAGCTCACGAAAGCTTATGCTCTAATAAATTTGTTAGTCTCTAAGGTGCCACAAGTACTCCTTTTCTTTTTGCGAATACAGACTAACACGGCTGCTACTCTGAAACCTGGAGACATTCAACATACCATATGGGCAATGGCTTCTGCCTGTAAAAACTGTGAGTCATGCACGGACATGTGACTTGGCCAGGTGACTCCAGAACTCCATCCTGGAGCTGGACTTTGCATAGGAGAGAGGAGGGGGTCGCCACCTACAAGAGAAAGTCTATTTATGCCCATGGGAGACCCCTCCATTTTGTCTTCAGCTGGCTACAGAGATAGCCTCTCCACCTCCCAGGATACCTGAAAGAAACTTGAACAAAAGATAGTAACTATAGGGGTGTGAGTGATTGCTGGACTCGGACTAGAAGGAGATTAGTCTGTAAAAGGAAGCTTACTGGAACTGGTGAGATTTTGTCTGTATTTAGTTTTATTAGACATAGACTTGCGGGTTTTATTTTATTTTGCTTGGTAATTCACTTGGTTCTGTCTGTTACTACTTGGAACCATTTAAATCCTACTTTCTGTATTTCATAAAATCACTTTTTACTTATTTATTAACCCAGAGTATGTATTAATACTTGGGGGGTGGGCAAACAGCTGTGCATCTCTCTCTATCAGTGTTATAGAGAGCGAACAATTTATGAGTTTACCCTGTATAATCTTTATACAGGGTAAAACAGATTTATTCAGGGTTTGGGCCCCATTGGGAACTGGGCATCTGTGTGTTAAAGACAGGCACATTTCTATAAGCTGCTTTCAGTGAAGCCTACAGCTGTTAGGGGACATGGTTCAGACCTGGGTCTGGGTTTGCAGCAGGCTAGTAGGTCTGGCTCAAACCAGGCAGGGCACTGAAGTCCCAAGCTGCCAGGGCAGGAAAGCAGGGGCAGAAGTAGTCTTGGCACATTGGGTGGCAGCTCCCAAGGGGGTTTCTGTGATCCAATTCATCACAATACTATATAAAGAAGTGCTGGGCGGGGGGGAGGGAGGGCTCAAATAAGCAATTGAATCAACTGGAAAAAAATCCTGATATTTGAGAGTTTTAAAAGTGAGGCTTAATTTTACTTAGAAATCCTGTCAGCCATCCCAGTTCAGCCAGAGTTTCAGCTGTCAGCCCTGGGCAGCTGTTCTCCTGCCAGCCTGGGAAGTGGGAGAGGGGACCTCACTGCAGCCCCTCCAGCCCAGGCTAAGGAGCAGAGGTGAGGCTGGGAGCTGCAGGGGGGCTGAAGTGAGGAGGGTGAGGGCTGATGGGGGGGCTGTATTGATGGTGGGTTCTGAGCAGATGGGGTGCATGCTGGGAGGGTGAACTGAGGGCAGTGGGGGTTGATGGGGTAGGGACTGAACAGATGTGGGGGTGATGATGGGCGCTGGGGGACTGAACTCAGAGGGGACGGGTCAGGAGAGAACTGATCTGGAACTACAGGACAGTATTAATTGCTGGGCAGGAGACGGGCAGATGTGAGGGTGAGAGCTCCTGCAGCAGGGGCCAAAAATCACCTTATCCTGTACATGTGGGAGAATGGGCAACACTAATTGTTGCATGCACATACCCTGGGGTGGGCAGAGACAGTTCAAAAAATCAAGAGATTGACCTAAAAAACACTATATAATTTTTTTTTAAGTCATGATTTTGCGGTGTCCAACTCATGATTTTTGATCTCTTGACGTTGTTAATAGTGTGTGTGTGTGTTAGTTAATTCACACAAAGTTTTCTGGGACCACTTTGGGATGAAAGTTCCCATAAAAATGTAGGCCAAGATTTTCAAAAAGAGGTATCTAAAGTCAGGTGCTCCTATGTCCATATTTAGCTGCCTAAATCTGTGACCTGATTTTCAAAAGTGTTGAAGTCACTGACAGCTGCAGGATGCTCACCACTTGAAAATCAGGCCACTTAGGTGCCTAAATGTGGATTCAGGAACCTAATGTTAGGTACCTATATTCTTGGCTGTAGATATTATTACCTCATACAAAGAGCTGCTATTATCCATCATAAATCTGTGACATTTCAGGAACTGCATTCTACTAATTGGGCCAGCTCTTCAGACAGAGTGAAGACGTGCACAGCCCAGCTCAGAAGCAGGAATGCAAAGGTGGTATTTGAACTCATCTGGTCTTAGACTACTCCCCTGTTGTAATTACAGCAGCCAGTTACACTTGGGACTGATCCTGGTCCCAAGGGGCCACATAGCAATTGACAATCAAAGGAGTGTAAGTGAGTCCCAGCTGTACCCTCTTTATCTAGCCATAGCCCCCTACACTAGCAGCAGAGAGGGGGTTGTTGGTGTAAGAGCTGGTATGCTGGTTCCAAGTCAATAGAGGATCACTCCTCACTGCAGTAATCTCCCATGGTCATTTATGGCAGTTTTAGGTCGCCCTAGCAGGGGAGAAGCAGAGCCACTGAGTTTATCCTAACAAATCCACCAAAGTCTATTAAATATATAATCAGGGTACATTTGTTTGCCTGTATATTACCAATACCACATGTAACTGAGGTCACATCTGACTTTATTCTTCATCCTATGAAAATAAACCTTCTAGTGACACACATCAGTGTGATTCCACACTAGCAGCTGAGGAGGACCCAAAACTGGCCACTGCTGTATTCAGAATTGTGGTTCGGTACTAGCTCCATTGATACCCATTGTTATAACTGCTAATCAGAGGTATAAACAAAGGGCTTGGGTTTTACTTGAAGTCTTTGAACCTACTGCACGGACATTTTCCCATTCCTCTACTGTGCATTTCCTCTGTGGCCCGACCGCAGCCCTGATTCTAATCACATCTTACACTTACAGGGTACTGGGAGCAGTGCCGCTCGCTGCGTAGCCTCCCCTGGCATTGCAGAATGGTTTTGGAGGGATTTTCATCTCTAGAACTCTAGGTTGAATACTTTGGCCCTTCAATGGCTGTCTCTGTCTTCATCTTCCATTATCCAGCCAGGTCACCTTTTAAATTCAATCCCCTTCTGGGGTAACTAAATGAACAAACAAAACTTCCAAACAGTTCTTCTTCCCTTCTTTGACTATACTGAAGTTCCCTGTCCCTGGCTTTTCCTCCCAGGCCCTGTGGAGTTCTTATGTTCTCATTAAGGAGACCACTACCTCCCAGGAGACCTTTCTTTCCAGACAGGTTTCCCCACAGGTCCTCCTTCCTGGAGGAGATCCTAGCAGTTTTTAGAATTATTACAGACCCTATCTCAGAGCCTCCCACAGAAGCCTAACCTGCTCCCTGTAAGTTCTCTTCAACCTGCCTTCACCAAGCTCTTCCCACAGAGATGGAGCTTCCTACTTCCTTTTTCCTGAGCCTCTTCCCCGACTCAGTTCTCTTCTCTTCCTATGTAGTCCGCTCTGACCCTTTCACAGTTGGCACCACTAGTTGTAATTAAGTCACCAAATCAATATCAGCTGGGGGATAATGGCTATGTCACAGGCAAGGCTGAGCCCAAGGGCAGCCAGCCTACGACAGGCGCTATACATCTGAGGATAGCCAATTAATCAATATCCCAGTTAGGTAGGTATTAATGGTATTATCAATTTACAGAAAGACACACAGGAGCTGGTTAAGTTACTTACCTCCAATATTTTACCCAACCAGTCTGTCAGAGCAGGAAACAGAACCCAGCTATCCAGGGGTGAAAGTAACATTCAACACTTACTGGTACGGGAGTCGGCTCTGGCACCCGGAAGGGGAGAGGCCTCAAGTGGAAGGGGGAGGGGGCTGGGGGGTCAGCATCCCCCAGCCAGCCCATCTGTGCTGCTTGGCCCGCGCCACCCAGGGTTCCAGCGGCAATTTAAAGGGTCCGGGGCTCTGGCTGCTGCTGTGGTAGTGGCAGCCAGAGCCATGGGCCATTTTAAATTGTCGGCCCTGGACAGCTGCTCCTTTTGCCCCACAAGCTCCCCATCAGAGGGGACAAAAGGGGCAACAATGTTAAAGTGCTGCTGCGGCAGCTCTTTAACGTTGGCTGAGTACGGGCCGGAACTGGTGGCCACTTTTTACTGGTACACCGTACTGGCCCGTACCGGCTTACTTTCATCCTGCAGGTATCTCGGCTCTATTAATTTCACTCCCTCCCCTAAAAGGTTACTAATACTCTAATTACATTTATTTGCAGCACCTACACATCCCATTTATGGACCAGAACCCCACTGTGCTAGGCATGGTACAAACACAGAACAAAAAGATGGTCAGTAAGGAAGCACTTGCTGTCTTTAAATGGAAAGGTTTCAGAGTAGCAGCCGTGTTAGTCTGTATTCGCAAAAAGAAAAGGAGTACTTGTGGCACCTTAGAGACTAACAAATTTATTAGAGCATAAGCTTTCGTGAGCTACAGCTCACTTCCGATGCATCCGATGAAGTGAGCTGTAGCTCACGAAAGCTTATGCTCTAGTAAATTTGTTAGTCTCTAAGGTGCCACAAGTACTCCTTTTCTTTTTAAATGGAAAGAAGTTGTTGTGGAAGAGCTGGCCCAGAAAGGAAGAAAACAAAGGGTAAGAAGGCTGGGAGTTTATTTAATCCCCACAGCATGTTGCTTGAGCTCTCAGATTTCCTTCTCTGTGTCTTCTGTAAGGAAGGTAAACTGTTTTGCCATCACCTTTCAGCACCCTCTGAATCCAAAATCACGACGCTATCTTCATGAAATGCATTGCAGAGGAACTCTCAGCATGAGATGCTCATCCTGTGTCTATGGCTTTCAGGATCCTCCTCCTCCTCCTCCTCCTCACTCCCCCTCCCCCCCACGCCCCGGCCTTTTGGCAGCACTTTTCAATAATTGCCTCACGCTGTAACTTCAGTGCTTAGGAAGTAGGGGAAGCAGTGTAGGAAGCAGCTTCTGCATCGTGTATGCATACTTACCATACCTGCACACAGTTATATGACACTTACAAGTGCAGGGCACTGTCAAAGGAATGAATATCTCAGCAATGTTCAAATTATCATGGTATTGAGGTTATTGGTCATATTCAGTACCACTTTTTTGCAAATCTGATGAAAACAATCACACATGTATATAGATTCTTTCATTCAAACTTGCTTCCAACCACACCACGATGTGTGTGTTTTTAAAAATGTGTATTACACACACATGCGTGCATGCATGAATGCTAAGGGCTAGATTTTCAGTGGGTCTATATCAGCGTATTTCCACTTAAGACAATAGAACTATGCCAATTGACAACAAATGAGCTCCTGACCCAAAATCCCTTTTGCCTACCACTAAATTGCAGCCACCTCTGATAAGGTATACAGCAGCTGTTTAATGGCACACAGCCATGCTATCCAAAAGATTTCTAGGACAGGTAATGAAGAAAAAAAACTCATCCCAGTGAAACAACAAGGGAAATATAGCAAATCAAAATGTACCCAAACTGGCCAATGCACCACATTTAATACCTAGTTTTGCAACACAACAGCAACAAATAGTGCTGGGAATTTTAATGGCCAAAAGAACTGAGGACTTACTTCACTAACTTCTCATCATGAGGATGACACCTCTACCAGAACAGCACCTGCTAGCACCATGACAGACATTGCTTTAGTGCTGATGCCAAGGGAAGAGTGCCATCTACTGAATCATGAACTCCACTTTCTATAGCATTTGAGTACTGAATCAAGCTAGCCCTGTTTAGCTGGTGTGAGCCATCAAGGATCACAGCACAAGGGGGATCCTAATGACAAACCCTAGGAAAATTCCTTTTTGTATGGAATATGGTCCAAAGCCTCATAAACTAGGAATTCAAATCTAACTGTTAATGCAATTAGAATTCCTGAGATGTATCATGGGCTCTCAACTGAACAATTTCAAAAGATTCCCATCTGATGTCAATGGAGTTAATTGGACTCCCTGCGATAGTGTGTATAAATCCTACTGTGGGTTGCCAACTTTCTAATTTCTGAAAACCGGACCCGCCCCCCCCTTCCTCCCAAGGGCCCACCCTGGCCCCGCCTCTTTCCTCAAAGCCCAGCCCCTGCTCTGCCTCTGCACCCAAGGCCATGACCCCCTCTTGCTCCTCTCCTCTCCTCCCCTATTGCTCGCTGCTCTCCCTGCTCCTTGTTACAATGTCTGCCAAGCCCTCTGCTGCTTTAATGTACATCCCTCTGCACTTGAACTGTGACACAAGAGTCACAGAGAAATAAATTCAGGCCTGGCATACAAGGGTGCTGGAACAATTTTTATAGTGGGGGTGCTGATGTTGGAAACCATGTATTTGATGTTTGTTATTACTACCTCAAGCCAGGCGGTGCAGCAGCACACCCAGTTCCAGCACCACCGCTGGTAGAAGCAAGGGACCCATCCCTAGGAGTTAACAGCCTTGGGCCCTCTTCTTATCACAGGTTTGAATTTGGCCTCTTTGCTTTAAGCAGAGGCCTAACAAGCAGATTTCAATCCCAGCGGCACCTCTCTAAACCCCTGGCAACTCCAGCGTGAGCAACCCCAAGCAACTTGCAAACCCCAGCTCCAGCCAGCCGTCTGGGAGTGCAGGTCAGAAGAGCACTGTGGCTGCACGGACTAGCCAGGCAGCCCTGCTGACAAGCTAGGACACTGCCCTCCTGCATGGCAGCCTCCCACCTCCCTCTGCGCTGCCTATCCAGCAGTTCCCTCCCCGCCTGAAAGCGCGGCCGGGGGAAGCACTGGCTGGCGGGGCAGCTCGCATTCCTTCCCTCCCAGGGAACATTCCATGCCCCTTAGGAGCCCTTTGTGTGCTTGCCAAGGGCCCTCGCACTCTGTCCTCAGCCACAGCCCTGCACACCGTGCTCCTCAAAGAGGCTGCCTGAGCTGGTGCATGTGTGCTGCTGTGGGAGCCACCGCTTCTGGCCTGGGCAACAGGCTGGCACATCGTCCTCACTCCCCGCCCGCAGTAATAGGACTTTTGGTACCTGATCAGTACATCTCACTGGACACCGCTAGATCCACTTTTTGACCAAACTTTCTGATCGAAAACCGGATACCTGGCAACCCTAACACCCACTGTAGAACTGAAGGGGTTAAGGAGCAGTTCTGGGCCCAGGTGACTCCCTGAACCTGCAGAGCTTAAAATGGAGGCAGACAGCTCAGATAGGAGTAGCTGGGGGACCAGGACAAAACCTCCCCTGAGGGCTCCTGACAAAACCTGTCACAGACGTCCGCTGAGAAGGAAGGGACAACCAGCTGAGCCCAGGCAAGCTGAAGGTTCATTTATCTTTCCTCCACCACCTTGCTATCTTAAGCTGGACTTTGAGACCGTGGAGGGGGATGGATGGTAGGAAGTGGCTGAGGGAGGCAGTCTTGAGGCACACCCGGGTGCCTGACATTGTTTGCCTCTCCTAGGGCCCTGAATCAGAGCTCAGTGAAGTGGGAGGACCTGGGCTCCCCTACCAACCCCGCTTCCCATATAGGAACATAAACTTCACTTCCACCCCTTCCAGGACTAAAGAGAAGACAGAGGTGCTGAAAGCCTCGTGGCATGTATGAGCCACTTAGAGGAGCCAGGAGACAGACCAAGAGACCTTCTCTGTTGGAAGGATACAGGGCCCTCTACGGTTTGTTGTACACTGCCATCCTGAAGGGGGCGTTGAGCTAAATTGGTGGCCAGAGGGCTGAGTTCCCACCCACCAAAAGGCTGGCCGTCCCAATACTGGAGGAGTTGCCGAAGGGAGACCCCAGAGACAGAGGGGGAAACTGAGGGACTTCTCATCACACACACTCCCCTTTCTGAATCTTTTATTCACCTATATAAAGCTCTGGAGAGAAATCGTGCAGGAAGGACCCTGCTCCAATGGAGCTGAATGAAAAGGGGATGGTATTTTGGCACAAAAGAATGTGGGACTATTCAAGGGCAAGGGGCAGCACCAAAGAAGGCAAAAAGAAGCAAACGGGAGAAGGATACGAAGGGAGCAATGATGCAAGAGGGAAAGGGAGTTGGACAGGACTTGCACGATAAGATGGAAGCGGACATGTAAGGAGGAGCAGAGCATTATGCTCAGCTTTGAGTAAGAGGATTAGAAGTGTGGAATTGATGTGGAAGACAAGTCAATGAAGAAATCTGAATGGAATAATATGCACGATAGATTATATTTTCAGCAGCATTTTGAATAAACTGGAGAGAAGCAAGGAGGCCAAAGGGAAGATGGTTGCAGTTATCAAGGCAAGAGATAACAAAGGCATGGACAAAGCATTTAATAGTAGCAATGGACTTTATTTTAAACCTACCACCACAGCTTGCCCTTTAGTTGGCAATTCCATCAAACAGGCCAAGGATCAAATAGGCGATGGACACCTAACTCTTCTCTCCTTCCTACAGCTGGTCTTGGGTTGGGGCTAAGGAACATCGGCAGGACAGCACATGGAAGGTGTGCATTGCTACAGATTGTACTGAACTGTACCTGGTATTTTGTGGGCAGATTGAGGGTTCCCTTTCTAAGGCTGTCAGTCTGGGAGGAAAAAGCTGTTCAAGAATTTTGGCAGCTCCTCACTGTTCAAATTCCTGTGGCGTTTTTATTTGCATGCAATATTAGCTCCAGATAGAGTTTGTGTCTGAGACAAAGGCCCCAATCCTGCAGACCTTCACTTTGGTGAATAGTCACAATGAAAGCAATGGGATGATTTGTGTGAGTACAAGTTTCAGAATGAGGCAGATGCTTTGGGGAGCACTGACATATGGGGTGAGACCCCTCCCCCCCGGAAATTTCTATTACATATATTTCCACCTTTATAGCTTAATGATGAGAGAACAAACATGTGACAGATGTTAGTCATGTTGCTTAACACATGACTGGAAGGTGCTCAGATACTGTGGTGATGAGCATGGTATAAGAATCTATATAGAATAGGCTAGAACTATCTTTCTGTTCTTACTAAGTGAAGCACTATTTGGTCTCTGGGGGCTACACCATCGACTCAATAGTTTGTGTTTATGAAGCTCTTTTTCTCCTTTCATTAGCTCTTATCACTCTCTCTGTACTGCTGCAGATCTCTCTTTCCCTATTGTTAAGGTAGTCAGCCAGTGTGTAGCGGCCTCAATAGTCATAAATTTATGTGTTACTCAAGTGATGCTCTTCACCCAACCCTATTATCCTGTCATCCATTCTGCCTTTTTTTAATGCACCTTCAAAGTGCTCCCTCCCTGCAAACTGCTACAGTAAAAATAAATTAAATGAATAAAATGAGCTTCATTATTTAGTGATTGTGTTGCTTTAAAAAAATGAGAACTGTGAAAGAAAACAAAGACAGAAGGGGAAAAAAAACACAGCAAGCAGCAATGTCAACAAGTGACAGCACAGAGAGGGGACCACTAAAACCAGCCAATCTGAGCCTTTGGCCAAAATTTGAACCAAACATCATGCTCCAATATTTAGTGTACAATTTTGCTCCTATCAATGACCTGCATTTAGCAATCTTGGTGAAGAGCAAATGAATGGGAAATGCAGATAAAACAGGACAGACACAATTAGATTCTTAGAGTGTAAACTCCTTGGGCACGAACTGTCTTTTTGTTCGGTTTGTACGGCGCCTAGCATAATAGGGTCCTGGTTCATGACTGGGACTCCTAGGCACTGTGATAATACAGTAATAAATAACTCAGTTATATTAAATAAAACATGCTCTGGATTTCAAAAAGTGTGGGTTTTTTTCAAACGTAGGAACACTGAGATTATCATATATGTTCAGACCAGTAGCCCATCTAATCTGGTTTCCTGTCCCCAACAGTTATCAGTACCAGATGTTTCAGTACCAGAAACCCTTTACTGGACAATTATGGAATAAGTGCCGTACAAAAGAATTTTTCCCTGACCCAGGCAGTTAGGGTTTGCTTATGCTATGAAGTATGAGAGTTTATATTCAAATTGTCCTAGCTTCATAGGGGCTAGAACTAGGGATGCAGGGGGTGCTGCAGCACCCCTGACTTGAAGTGGTTTCCAGTATACACAGGGTTTACAGTTTGGTTCAATGGCTCTCAGCACCCCCCCATAAAATTTTTCCAGCACCCCTGCCTAGCATATGTAATCGGGATGTGTTCACTATTCAGAAAAGGATTAGACATTTCTATGAATCCTGCTAAACTGTTGACCTCCATAGTATCATGCGGCAGTGAGTTCTGCAGGTTGGCTATGCACTGAGTAACATAGTACTTCCCTTCTCAGTTTTAAATCTGTTGTCTTTTAATTTCATTGGGAGTCCCTTTGAAATATACTAGAGTGAGTTGTGCATAGGGCCCTGGATAGCCTTAATACAACCCTACACTAGACCATATTGCCTTCTTACATTTTTAAATTAGTGAAAACCAAGGCATCCCAAGGAAACGATTTGTAAGAAAATAAATACAGAACTATTGGCTTGCAGAGAAGCCCAGAATGCAATGTAGAGAGCAACCAATACTGTGATGCCACTATTCAATTAGAGAGAGCTACATTGGATAATGGAGTTCACACAAGATTAACTTTACTTAGGTTACCATAGGCAAACTGAGCCCCATAACTTTATAACAAGTTCTCCCCTACTTTAATCCCAGTTTGTATGGCTACAGATAAAGCTTGGAGATGGACTTTGGTTGTTGGGTTTTCAGCTCGCTAATTAGGTACTGTACTCCATAAAAAATTCACTGCAATAAAGAATCAGAGGAGCTGGCAGAGTGAAAACGTCTTTAATCCTTCTGACCTTTACCACAAATCTCCCTCCAACAGAAGACACAGCTGACCTTTTCTATCCACTGACAGCACGGCTATTGTGGGATTCCCCTTAACCAGCACACTCTGGAAATTCACTAAAGCCACTGCTGGGGACTCACCTGTGTTCTACAAGGATGAAATGATACACATCCTGCTTAAATCTAACCTGATTGTTGTCAGTTGTTCCAGACACTAGGGCTGCCAACATTCCAGATGTGCTCAGGGGAAACACATCTGCACCATTGCCAAATATACCAGATGTGTTCAGGTAGATCCTGAACTTGTGAGGCAGGATGGTCTAGTGATCAGGGCACTAGCTAGGAACTTGAGAGACCTGGGTTTAAATCCCTGCTCTGGCACAGACGAACCTTGAGCAAGTCACATAACCCCTCTGTGCCTCAACTCCCCATGAATGAAATTGGAATGACAATACTTCCTTCTTTCACGGGGACACTGTAAATGTATTAAAGATTGTGAATTGGTTGGCTATTATGGTAACTATAAATTGATAGATTTGCAGAATATTCTAGATGCACCAAAACAGCGTATTATACCCTACAATTAGAGGGGGACTACATAGTATTGTGGGTGTGATATAAAAGTGTTATCAGCATGAGTTTGGTATGACTATTACTAGTGACTAGTAAAGCCATGAGTGACTTATGAACGTCATTTCAAATGAGTGCCAGTAAAAGCTTTATACCCAACTGCACCATCATGGCTTCTGTACATACCACACTTTTAACAGGAAAACTAAATGTTTGAAATACTTTTATAATTTATTTTCACATCTTTTTTAATTAGACCTATTTTTGTATCCCTCCAGCTGTATAGCCTGGCTCCCTTAGTAACCACGTATCCAACTATAGAGAGCTCAGAGGGAAAAAAATAATACATTAAAACTAATCAAATTGTTAAAACCCCAAAATAACCTGAACTTGATGTTTCTGGACTGGATACAAGCACCTAAACTCAAGAGTCCCTTGGAGTACTTTGCTTGTCCCATGTATGGAGGAGCAGAGAGTATGTGGTTTGCCTCCATTCACATAAGCACATGTGACTCCAGGAACAGCAAAGACAAGGGTATCAAGAAGAAAAGGAGTACTTGTGGCACCTTAGAGACCAACAAATTTATTTGAGCATAAGCTTTCATGAGCTACAGCTCACTTCATCGGATGCATGCAGTCTGTATTTTCTACTGCAGGCATCCGATGAAGTGAGCTGTAGCTCACGAAAGATTATGCTCAAATAAATTTGTTAGTCTCTAAGGTGCCACAAGTCCTCCTTTTCTTTTTGCGGATACAGACTAACACGGCTGCTACTCTGAAAAGGGTAGCAAGGTCCACAATGGTATCAAAAGCCATTGGAACAAAGAAATTCTTGGTCTACAAAATAAGGCAGCAGCAGCATGTTCAGGGGCAGAGCATGACACCTGAAACCCCATTCCCTCTCAGATACAGCTTTGGACTCAACCCTGTGCAACAGCAACCATTTTAGAATGAAGGCCAGGAATTCCTGGCTTTGCATGGCAATGGCCAAAGAGAGAGAGAGAAACAACATCCCACTAAGAAAAGTGGTGAAAGAGAGTTAAGGATAGCACCCACTACTAATGTGGCCCCTTCCCCACTTCCACTGAAGCTGAAGTTAGAGAAAGAGGGAGATGGATCCATTTTCTGGCTCTTACACCATGCATAACCTTGCCACAAGAACAATCCACCCCAAAGTTAAACAGAAACACAAAGGAAGTAATATCTTGATTCACCTTCATGCCTTCCAACAAAACTATTCCATCAAGGGAAGCTGATAAGAATGAACCTTTGGGTAGTCACTCAGGGCAGAAACACTATTTTTGGGGGGGAAACCCACTAAATTAAATGACTATTTAATGAGGTCTAGGCTATACCCTGCAGGTGCAGATCTTCTCTGAGGAATGATCCTCACAGATAGCTAAAATAGGCATAAATCCAGCATCCAGTAGTGAACATCAACACTACAAAACCCAAGGAAGTCTACTCTATGTTTCATGTACGGGCACACTCAGTGCCCTGGCTCAAGGCCCATTTAGGTATCTATGTTCCCTTTATCTAAAATTCCTCCTACAATGCCAACTGCAGACATTATTCTCCTTCATCTCCTGTTGCATTTTGCTACTAACCAGCAGCCACAGTTTGTCCCAGAGGTGACTGCATTTCAGCAGTGAGCGAAGGATCTCTGTACAGAATACTATTTGTAAAAGGGCTCTGGAACCTTTTGGGAAGAAATCCACAGATACAAAAAGAGGAGGCTGATGCAAAATGTGGTCCCGATATTTCAGTCACCCAGCCCCACTGCACACATTTCATGATCACCGGGTTTTGGTGGATAATTTTGCTGCTGCTTCCTAATGAAGTGGCTTTGCTTCTGAAAGCAATTTGCAAAACCGATGCTGTTAAAAAGTGATTTACATGCCACCATTCTCCACCAGCCCTCAAAATGGGCAAAAGACACAGAGCAGGGACATGCACTATGACCAGAATCCACCATGAACAATTTTACGAGGTCCAAACAGGCCCCCCCCCCACAACTTGTTTTTAAAAATGCACTTTTAATTTTTGTTCCCTCTCTGGACATCCAGAAATAGCCATGTCAAAACACCATGAAAAAAGAAAACTGCATGGGATTTAGGGCCTGACTGGAAGCAATATGTGCTGGAAATCTCACGAGAAAAGCCTGCTCTCTCTGAAATTCCAATGCAGGTTTGCAGATACATGATCATTCAGAAAAGCATCAGAAGGGCTGAGTGCTCATCTTCACTGAGCTAGAAGATCACCTTCTCATCTCCCCATATGGATTTGTTTCTCTTCACTTTTCCCCAGGCTCTCTACTAGAATATCCTCATTTTGAATGGGTGAGAAAATGCCAAGCAGGAATATGGGGATTGTGAAACCTGGGAGCAGCTTGGAGGGGATGATTTAGGAGGAAACATGAAGAGTTAAATACAAATGGCTTGGACAAATGATGACTAAGGAGGGGAATGATAATAGTCCACAAGTATGTGAGGGGCCTAGGAAGAGGTAGGGGCATAGCTAGGAGGAATGGTATGAAATTAAGAAAGGGAAAATTTAGGCTGAATATCAGGAAAAGTTTACAGACAATGAGAGAGTGGAATGATGTTGAATTATTATTCATTTGTATCACCATAGTGCCTAGGACCCCTCATCATGGACCAGGACCCGATTATGATAGTGAACAGGGAAAAGGACCAGAGATCCAGCACTTGAGACATTTAAAAACCGGACTGGAAAATACAATGGGAAACACTGGCTCCAGCAAGGAGGACAGGATGGTCTAACAGATTTTCAATTTCTAATGTCTTTGATCCTTAGAAAGGCTGAAAGGAAACTGAAGCTCTTGCACATGGGGAAAAGGTTTCTGGAGGAGAGAGGTGAACATCTTGCCTCTCATAAGGAGACATTTATTTTACAGATCTCACTCTCAGGTGATGGAATTTACATCCCAGAGATTAGGATTAACCTTCTAGTCACAATGAGCAATGATATGGAGTGATATCACTGAGAAGAGAAGGGTCACAATTTATTCAAGGTATTTTTCAATCTCTCTCAATCATTTGTGCATGTGGCCACAATGCAACTGCTTGCCACTGTCTTCAGGGAACCATTTGCTGATGATTTGTTCTCCCTCTTCCATCATCTGAGCAAAATGCTTATCCTCAGATTGCTGCTTTCCTTGGGCAATCCCAGGGTGAGTTCTTTCCTCGGTCCCTTTCTTCATGATCCTGTGTCTTATCCTAAAATATCTGACTCCGGATTTCCAGGGAATCCCTTGGGACTGACTGTATCATTCAGACGGAAGGTCCTTTTCAAGGTCTAACCTTTAGAGAAATTTTCTCCTTCAGTCCATCCATGACTGATATTTTAATAACTCATCACAATGAAGGTGAAAAGTGTCATCAAGTTGGCCATACCATCTCTTCCCCTGATCTTCTTCCATGTCCCTGATGACCCTCTGAGTGATGCAAATATCCGTCTCTCTGGGAAAAGGCTGCACTAAGGACTGGGCAAAGCTGCACTGTTTTGCTTCCCAATAATTTGTTGGAACATTTTATTCATTTTCAATTGATGTGGGTTTGCAAACATCACCCACCCACAAGAATTCAGGTTGGATAAAATCCACAATCTTAAAGTGAAACTCAATCTAAACTAGTGAACTTCCCTTGGTTTTTTCATTTGCACAAAACTGTACAAAAGCTACGGCTGCACCCATCCATGGCCTGGACTGCACCACCCATCAAACCTAATCTCAATTTAGAGTTTGCGGCAAAACTTAAAATCAGGTGGTTCTACCATAAAATCTAAAAGGAGGGGGAACATTTTGGATATTTCTAACTCTGACCAAACCATCACATTATATCATCCTCCAACGAGAGGCCAGGTAGCTCTGCAGAAGCAGAATGGCATTGGGAACCGCAGAATCCCACATTCATTTCAACCTTTCAAGAGGGTCAAATGCGTGCTTTTTCTTTCCCATTTTTGATGCCACAGTAACTCATCAGGTTCTCAGTGGACTCCATGCACCATTAACAGACAGCAAGCCTGCTCTACTGCAATCCTGCATTGCAATGCTTCATCTCCTCTTACCTGGCATGCTTTGTATTGGATGGCTGGCAATGTGCATACACATTCATTTTAAGACAAGTAACCTGGCTGTTTCCCACATGTGAAGCTAACTAAAGACAAAACTCCCTATTAATCTCAGGCTTGTCCATCAGGCATTTGTGAATGCAACAGATGCTGGCGCTGTCAATCTCTCTCACCCCTGCGCTGTGACTCCACTCAGCAGAGACAAATGTCCTAGGAAAAAAACAGGGGGAATGACTACTTAGAGCAAACTAAACATTCAACCAGAGAGTTTGCTGTATTTGTATCAAGGTGTCGCTAGTCTACAGTGGGAACTTCCACACCTGAGCAATGCAGCTATGCTGACCTCACCCCCAGTGTAGACAGTGCTTGGTCGATGGAAGAATACTTCTGCCCACCTAGCTACCACGTCTCAGAGATATGGATTACCTATGCTGATGGGAGAATCCCTCCCACTGGCATAGGTAGCATCTATACTGAAGCACTTCTGCAGCACTGCAGCTGTGCCACTGTAGAAGGTTGAGTATAGTCACAGAAACCAACCATTCACCTTACATTCTGAGCCAGAGCCAAGCTGGGGCTTTACGAGGCTGTGTGCGGGGGTCAGTGTGGTGGAACAAATCGGGACAGCCAATTTTGTATCAATCACAGCCTTGAAATGGCAACTACCGAAGGAGATGGCAAGAGCAATGGAGAACTAAAGGCCTACCTGGGTACCTCCTTCATATGACCACCCAGCAGCCTTCCTCCTTGGCTTCTCCATCCATTGAGCAGCCATGCTGATGACTCAGTGATGGTGTCCAAGAACTGGCATTGCCACAGCTGGCTAGGTAAGCCTGGCTCTGCCTTTGATGTGCCAATAAATGAAGTGGGGCTGCTGGGTTTCTTTTGTGGGACTAAACCCTCTTCCACTCACTGACTCTTTCCCCCACTTTATCCCTGGATATCACAGAAAATCCGGTGCCAATCCTTTAACCTGGCAAATACTCAGATATAAAGGTGATGGGTGCCAGTAAAAAAACTCTAAAGCAGAGACAGATAAGATGATGGATTAATGTCACACACAGAGAGTCTTATGTCTTCCAGAGAGAGTGACCTTCACTTATATCCAGCCTGTTTCAAAACATCTTTTAGCACCCCATTCCCCAGTGACAAACAGAGGAATCTGCATGAAATAGCAGCAAAGGGTTAAATTTCTCCTGCATTCTGCTACAGACGCTTTCCCCAGAAATGTTTAAGCTTAACTGGTTCTGCGTAGGAAGGAAGAAACTGTTGATATTT
Source organism: Dermochelys coriacea (assembly GCF_009764565.3). NCBI lineage: Eukaryota > Metazoa > Chordata > Testudines > Dermochelyidae > Dermochelys > Dermochelys coriacea. The sequence goes on along the minus strand of NC_050073.1, from coordinate 89,242,267 downwards.
TAGTTACCTAAATATATTCTAGGGTTATTTTTTTAATAAAAATAAAATGTTATTAAATGATTATTCATAAATGGGATAGTATCGCTATTAAAAATAATACTCAGATCGTAATCAGTTCTGCTGTCTCTCAGCATGTGGGTGGGTTTCAGATGAGCACCAGGGAGGGATTTAGATGTTTTTGGTTTGGGATTTTTGGTACTGGTGGGGGTGCATATTAAAACTTTCAAAGTTATTTTGATTATTTCATCTCGCATCTGCTTTATTTTCATTAGCGCTGAAATTGTCAGTAAGGGAATCAGTTGTGGACTGTATGATTTGGACTCCTCCCCTTCCATGAACTTGAATTGATTTCACATATCATCAACTCATTTCACATATCACTGAGCAGGGTGGACATGACTTTCAGACAGTACTTATCTGAACAGGATTCAAACTGGTGACTTCATAAGAATCTGTAACCCATGACCTGCATAGCCCCATCCCCTAAGGTTATTTGCTCTTTAGTTCCATCCAGCCTTTAAATTGTCAGGATTAGGACAGAAAAGCATAAGAAGTGTCTCTCCTTCAGAGCAGATTTGTCCTTTAACACAGATAAGGTGCTGGGAATGTGGAATTTGCGGAGATACAGCTTTTATGTGCAGCCATTGACCCTCCTTTGGCTGAACTTGCTTTCCCTTCACTGTAATAGGAATGTTTCTTTCATTTTTCTTGTTTTCTGTTTCTCTTCTAATTACCAAAAAAACCCCAAACCCAACAACAAAAACCAAAACCCAATCCCAGAACCCCAACAAGACTCCCCAACTTGTTCTCAGGGTGCAGAAAGCACAGCTGCCACCAGAAAGGAGGTTGCACATACCACAACAGGAGATTTGTGGATGTACAGAGAAGGTAAATGGCCTGTTACCACTACATTTTCAAAGGGATACACATAGGACAAAGAGAATTTCAGACAGTTTTTATTAAAGTAAATGTGGGTGGAGGAAAGATGGGATGGGTCACTCAGCTAGAAATACAACAATTTGAAAAGGTGCCTTCTACCTGTCTCTGGAATCAATAAAGCTATTAATATCTTGCCCTTCTGTGGCATCTTCCACAAGGACCCAAAAGCACTTTACAAACACACTTAGTAACTTGGCCTTACAGGCCCTCTGAGAAGACGGTCAGTATTGTTATCCCCATTCTACAAATGGGGAAACTGAAACATGAAGCAGTGATATGAGTTGCCCAAGGTCACACAGTAAGTCAGTGGCATAGCCTGGAATAGAACCCAGAACGCCTGACTCTCAGTCTGGCTTATATGTACACTTAGGAAGCCCATATATCCTGCTTTGGTTGGGACAGTCCATTTTTTAAGCCCTGTCCTGGCCATCCTGACTTTTTTGGCAAAAATGGTCATTTGTCCCATTTGCTGTTACCAACTTGATCAGTTGTCAAGAGCAAACAGGAAAAATGCCCACTTTTGTCGAAGAAACGGGGGTGCAGGAAGAACATGCAGCGGAAGCGGTGATGCCAGGGTCAGCTTCGCAGGGGTAGAGGGGTCTTGGGCTAGCAGCTCAGGACACTCTCATGTTGGGGGAGAGGGGCCTTGGGAAAGAAGTTCAGGCCTGCCCCACGCAGTGTCCTGTTTTCCCTTTGGGAAATATGGTCACTCTATGCACATTCCTTCCACTTGGTTCACAATATCTATTCATATTTAGATAAAAGTTTTGAGTGAATTCCCATGCTTATGAGATTGATGGGTTTATATTATACAGAAGCTGGGATGTAGGCATAGTTTGGGCATGCCCTGTGGAAACTCCCCATCTCTGCCACTCTTGATCTATGGCACTCCATGCTGATCCAGATTTGGGATCTCATGCATCCTGCTTCGCCAATGCACCTCTATCCTAATTTTAATCCTCTATCCTAATCTGCAGCACTGTCTGCTGTTCCAGTCCTGGAGCTCTCCTCCCCCGAAGTTCTGCCAATTCATCTCTAACCTGACCTGCAACACCTCCAGCTATTTCAGCTCTGGGGCTCTTTCTTGCAGAAAAATCATGCTGAACTATGGCAGTGATTTTATTAAGTTCATGAATGGGGACTAGGCAGAAAGAAACCAGCACACTCATTTTCACTTGTAATGAAGGGCTTGACTGAACCTGGCTCTACAGAAGTGAAAGACTTCTAGACACTGAAATAATCCAACCTAGTGGCTTTTGTAAATTTAATTATTTTTGAGTAAGGCAGGTGCTCTAAAGGTCCCCGGTTGACAGCTCTGGAGACTGATGTCCTGTGTTATCTACAGAACACGTACAGTCCGAGTAGTGGCAGTGCTTTTAGGTCTGGTTTAGTTTACTTTGGGTTTTAATGTGTCCTTCCATTTTTAATTGGCTATAGAAATGTCTCATTTCCCCCGGTTACTTCTCTCCAAGAGACAAGGAAAGGTGATTGTTCAAGCAATATAGACTTTATTCCTAAACCTGATTAACCTTCCTAAACATAGGCTGTATCTCCATAAATACAGTACTTCTATTACTCTGATTGCCAAGGCATCTGCAAGCTAATTAATCAGTGATGTAACTTTGCAATAGAGAAACTAATCTGTAGGTACACCTGATACAAACTGCCGGGTAATTATGTTTTAATAACTTTTGTTATTAGGGTGGGGGAAGGGAGTGTCATTAACCGAAGCCAAAAACAAAGAATTTTCAGGGGAAAAAACACAAAAGAAAGTAGGTTGAAAACACCAGTTTAAAATGTTGGTTTCAATATTATTTTATGTTTTTATATATTACTTTTCAGCTACACAATGAGATGCAACCACCTCTGGGGTGGGAGAGCAACAACTTTATAATGGTGCATAGCAACACTACGTAATAGTGAACTCAGGATAAATTTAGGACAAGAGTATCAGGGCAAATCCCTTACTCTTATCAAAAGTGTCATTGACTCGTAGAACTGGAAGGGACCTTGAGAGGTCATCTAGTCTAGTCCCCTGCACTTGTGACAGGACTAAGTATTATCTAGACCAGGGCTGTCCCTAGCTTTTCTGGGGCCCCACGCAACCCCCCCCCCATGGGGGGGGAGAGGGAAGGTGGGCTGGCCCCAGGCATCTGTGTGGGGGGCAGGGCTAACTTGGGGGGGCAGGGGAGAACCGCCCCGCCAGCACTCACCGGCGGCGTGGCTGTGGCCGGGTCGCTGCACTTCTCACCACCCAGTCCTGCTGCAGTCCTCAGGGGAGTGGGGGCAGGGCTGGGGCGCAGCAGGGGTGGGAGGAGGTGGGGTGGGGGCAGAGCCGGGGTGGGGGCTTTGGGGAAGGGATGGAGTAGGGGCGGGGCTGGGGTGGAGCAGGAGTGGGGGCCATGGGGAAGAGGCGGGGCAGGGGCTGGAGCAGCACACACCTGCGTAGGGTACCAGAAAATTTGCCCTACGCAGCTTTGCATACGGGTAGGGACGGCCATGATCTACACCATTCCTAACAGATGTTTGTCTAACCTTCTCTTAAAATTCTCCAGTGTTGGAGACTCCACAGCTTTCCTAGGTAATGTATTCCAGTGCTTAACCACCCTAACAGTTAGGAAGTTTTTCCTAATGTCCAATCTAAGCCTCCCTTGCTGCAATTTAAGCCCATTGCTTCTTGTCCTATCCTCAGAGGTTAAGAAAAACAATTTTTCTTCCTCCTCCTTCTAACAATCTTTTACATACTTGAAAACCGTTATCACGTCCCCTCTCAGTCTTCTTTTGTCAAGACTAAACAAACCCAATTTTTTCCATTTTCCCTCATAGGACATGTTTTCTAGACCTTTAATCATTTTTGTCGCTCTTCACTGGACTCTCTCTAATTTAGCCACATCCTTCCTGAAATGTGGTGCCCAGAACTGGACATAATACTCGAGTTGACGCCTAATCAGCGTGGAGTAGAGCGAAAGAATTACTTCTCGTGTCTTGCTTACAACACTCCTGCTAATACATCTCAGAATGATATTCGCTTTTTTTGCAACAGCGTTACACTGTTGACTCATATTTACCATGTGGTCCTCTATGACCCCCAGATCCCTTTCCGCCATACTCCTTCCTAGGCAGTCATTTCCCATTTTGTATGCGTGAAACTGTTTCTTCCTAAATGAAGTATTTTGCATTTGTCCTTATTGAATTTCATCCTGTTTACTTCAGACCATTTCTTCAGTTTGTCCAGATCATTTTTAATTTTAATCCTATCCTCCAAAGCACTTGCAGCCCCTCCCATCTTGGTATTGCTCGCAAACGTTATCAGTGTAATCTCTTTGCACTTATCTAAATCATTGGTGAAGATATTGAACAGAACTGGACCCAGAACTGATCCCTGTGGGGCCCCATTTGATATTCCCTCCCAGCTTGACTGTGAACCACTGATAACTACTCTCTGGGAACCGTTTTCCAACCAGTTTTGCAGCCACCTTATAGTAGCTCCATCTAGGTTGCATTTCCCTAGTTTGTTTACGAGAAGGTCATGCGAAACGTTACTCTCTATGCAAAAATATCTGCACCTGCCATCAGATATTTCATCTGCAGGAGATGAAAGAGAGTGAAGATGATCTAATGGTTTGGTACTAGCCTGGAAATCAAGACACAGAAACATGGGAATGGGCATATGGGATTGGACCATCTAGTCCAGTATCTTGTCTCCAACAGTAGCCATCACCAGATGTGTTAGAGGAAGGTGTAAGAACCTGAAGTAGGTAGATGTGGAGTAATCTATTCCCTTCATTAGGTCTCATCCTCATTTCTAATTGTGACTTGCTTAAGCACAAGCTTTAATATCCTTTCCAAAAATATTTTTAGTATTAGCTACTCTAATTCTGGATATTCTTGTTATTAATATCAATGTCTAACCTCTTTCAGAATCTTGCTAAACTTCCAGCCAACAATTCCTGTGGCAATGAGTTCCGAACTCTAATTACTCATTGTGACACCTACATTCAGTTCTCTGCTCTGCCACAGATCTCATAAGTGACCTTGAGCAAGTCACTTAAGATATTGTAAAGATATTAGGCATCTCCACACTTTTACAAATCTGGCCCTTAGTTTCTATGCCTTAGTTCCCCATCTGTAAATTGGGAATAATAACACTTCATAGGATGTTATGGGGATAAATGCATTATAGATTATGAGGTGCTCAGTAACTACAAGTAATGGGGACCACACACATAAAATAGATAGATATGCAGCTCATCTACAAGGGCTGCACTTAGTCTAGGCTCATCCAGCTTGAGAGGATTATTCTCTAATGTCTATTCTCCAGAGCTTTGTCCAGTTGAGTTTTAAACAAACCAAGCAATGGGATTAACTCCCCCTTCACTGTTAAACGTGTCCTGATATAAAGATGATACGTTCCATTGCTCAATTTCTCCCCATTTCTCCTAGTTACACCTCACTGTAACTAGGAGAAATGTGGATCACTGTAAATAATTTCTCCCTCTCTTTGGAGTTTACAGCCTTCAACCCCTGAAATTGGTGACAGGTGTCTTCCCAGCAGATGGTGGCGGGGCATCTTGTTTAACAGATGCTTGACAATAGGCTTATGATATTATGCCAATTGCTCTGGTGGCTTTAAATCATCCAGCACAGCTGCACAACCTAGAGGAGGAGCCAGCAGCACTTGAATCCAGGACTGTGCAGGCTAGGAGATGGGTGACCCACATCAAGGTTGCAAGCTGGTATCCAGCTCTTTTCTTTGGCATAGCACTTTGTGATACTTTGTGCACCGGGCACTTGATCTGAATCCCAATTATGTTCCACTTTTCAAAGCTCATAAGAAGTAAATGGGAGAGAGCTGATTTTTGTTTCCCCTTTGGGTGATCACCTCCAACCCCGCTCTACTTGGATGACATTAACAGATGCACTGTTCTCATCACTTCCTGCCTCACTTGTCATCTGTGACATTAGCGGTATCATATGCTGTTGCTCCCTGGGCACCTTCATTAGGCTGTCACCTGTGTTAAAGGCTCTGAGGGCCCAGCTACATAGCCTTAATATGGCCATCCGATCTCTATAGGAAAATAGATTATACCGAGGAAGTTTGCACAGGAGGTAAGAAGAGGGGACAGTAAAGGGAGACAGAAGGAGGCAGTAAAGGGTACAGAGAGCTCCCACAGTCCCAAAGCAAGAAGGGAAGGGGTGGGGAAAGCCCTTGTTCCTCCCCCCCCAAACGGATGAATACTGTACAGGGTAAATTCCCAAAGCTAGAGGGGATCACCAGCCGCAAACCAGAATGCCAGACCCAGAAATTTGTAGCAGATCCAGGCAAAGCTAGGAGACAAATTTCTCTTATCCCTTCCTCTCCACTTTGCACCTGTGGACAATGCTGGTAAAGCTGCCACCTCCAGGGAGCGCGGCAATGCTGAGATGATGCTTGCTGCTCAGTGCTGAGTACAAGCTGCATATCTGCCTCCCAGGCTCCTCCTTACTTGAATCAGATATGCCAATGAGTGAGATAGAGAGATCTACACACACCCTGAGTGGGGTAGGGATATTCATTCTCAGTTCAGATAGCAGAATACCACCACCAACCTGTGTAGCCCAATAATATCAGAACTGCTCATGAGCCAGCCCCCAGTTACGGTCTATGGAGCTATGACATTGAGCAACGAGAGCAACTCCCAGAACGAGGAGTAATGGTCTCAAGTTGCAATGGGGGAGGTTTAGATTGGATATTAGGAAAAACTTTTTCACTAAGAGGGTGGTGAAACACTGGAATGCGTTACCTAGGGAGGTGGTAGAATCTCCTTCCTTAGAGGTTTTTAAGGTCAGGCTTGACAAAGCCCTGGCTAGGATGATTTAACTGGGACTTGGTCCTGCTTTGAGCAGGGGGTTGGACTAGATGACCTTCTGGGGTCCCTTCCAACCCTGATATTCTATGATTCTATGACATTGGGGGGCCTTTTGCTTTCTGTGTACTATGCCTTTTAGGGTATGTCTACACTGCCATGAAAACCTGCAGCAGCGAGTCTCAGAGGCTGGGTCAACTGGGTAGGGTTCATGGGGTTAAAAGTAGTATTGTAGATGTTCAGGCTTGGGCTGGTGCCTGGGTTCTCAGACCCGCCTTCTCCAGGTTTCAGTACCTGGGCTCCAGCTCGAGCCGGCACATCTACCCTGCTGTTTTTAGATCTGCAGCACAAGCCTTGTGAGTCCGGGGCTCCAAGACTTGCTGGACTGGGCCATTTATTACAGTGTACAATACCTTTCTTTTCTAGGTTTCAGAGTAGCAGCCGTATTAGTCTGTATCCTCAAAAAGAAAAGGAGTACTTGTGGCATCTTAGAGACTAACAAATTTATTTGAGCATAAGCTTTCATGAGCTACAGCTCACTTCATCAGATGCATTCAGTGGAAAATACAGTGGGGAGATTTTATATACATAGAGAACATGAAACAATGGGTGTTACCATACACACTGTAATAAGAGTGATCAGGTAAGGTGAGCTATTACCAGCAGGAGAGCAGGGCGGGGAGGGGGGACCTTTTGTAGTGATAATCAAGGTGGGCCATTTCCAGCAGTTGACAAGAACGTGTGAGGAACAGTTGGGGGTGAAATAAACATGGGGAAATAGTTTTACTTTGTGTAATGACCCATCCCCTCCCAGTCTTTATTCAAGCCTAAGTTAATTGTATTCAGTTTGCAAATTAATTTCAATTCAGCAGTCTCTCATTGGAGTCTTTTCTAAGGGCTCTCCCCATTTTAGAGACCATAGCTATTTTGACCTCAGAGTCCCTGGAGCCTGTTTCAGAGAAGACAGACGTACACATTGCGCTCTCTTGCGTGCTCTCTCAGAGACATAGCTTTTGTTATTTCCTGCTGTTTTCCCCCTCATTCTAAAATAAAAATCATTTTAAGATTTAATGTATAGGACTGCTTTTTGTGTAGGAATAAACAGAATATACAGTTGCATCCAAAAAGAGCGAGGTCCAAGCACACTCATGGCTCGCCAATGCCTTCCAAGTTCTGGGCTGTCTTGAAGGGCCTCTGAGACAACACCCAATGTTATTTCCTTGCCCAGTCTTTACACCTCTATTCAAGTGTCAAAGTAGCTGGTTCCTTCCCTCGCCATGCCAACTGGATGAGGGAAGACGCTATCAAATACGTCAACTCCACTGTGGTACAGAGCCCTTGCTTAGCATTGCCTTAGCCACAAACTGAAGGATTCACCAAGATAGAGGGTCCAGAAAAGCCCACTCATATGTGTGCGCGCTGCGTGCACTCCTGCCCCCTTGCCCAATCCCACACACTGCTTTTCCACACTCCTTGCTACGCTATAATTGGAAGATTTATTCCCTGCCACGGCTGCTCTGATGCAGACTTTCCCGAAAGCTCTTTAAGCAATTTTAGCACTTCAGAAAAACTGCTTTATAAATGTAACAAGAAATGCATGAATTTTGTATCAGGTGTCAGCGTGGTACCTATTATTGTAATACTAACAAGGGTAGCAGAAGCCCTATTTTTTCTCTTCACTCTTGGTCGGAGGAACAAAGGGTGGTGGGCAGGGAAGAGAAGAACAGATGGGCAAGGCTTGGGAACCCCTTCCCGTCAGGGTATTATTTGCCCAGTATCTTTCAGTTCTGGCAGCAGAATCACCTTCCTTTGTCTAGGCTAGTCTGAGAGGATTAGGATCAAGATCCCTTTGAACTATCCCTTGTTAGGAAAAAGATAAATAGAGCACCCTCATTCCAGACCCAAATTTAGCTCCCTCCCACATGCAGCCCATCTTGTAGCTTATTATGGTAAATTATTTACATGGGAATTGTGAAGTCACCAAGCAGAAGAAAGGGAAATTGTTATTTATGTCAAAGGAATGAAGCCTGCCTTCTTTTTTTTTAAGCTTTCTACTGTATGAGTTAGATAACATAAGGTGGGAAGATGGCATTTCAACAGCCAGCAGCACAGCAGGTGGGGTCTAGAGGGACAGGTATATACAGCAGGTGTGTTCTGCCTGGTACATTCAGCATTACACAACGTATGTGTTTAGAAGGAAGGTCTTGCAATTCAAGCACACCCTGGGGATCAGGAGTTCTATTCCTGGCTCTGTCACCGATTTCCTGGTTAACTCTGTGCCTCAGTTTCATTATCTACAGAATGAGGATGCTATTACTGACTTACTCCACAGCCAGGTTGTGAACCTACATACTATCAGGACATACAGTACACATTATATTCAGAAGCACAGTGTGTGTATTCTACCAGATGGGCCTGGTTCATTCAAGCAACTATCAACCTGTTCTTCTTTTAATATATGATTTAACAAAATATTCTGGCCCTTTAAGCCTAGAGGGGACCTGAAAACCCCATGCCAGGAATGCTGGAATGAACAAAGGCTCAGGAAATCACCAAAGCAGGAAAAGAGGATGCGGTCCTGGGAAATTAGTAGGTGGGGATGGGGATGACTAGGACATTGTCCCTTAAAGGGCCTGGGTCCAGGATCCCTGTAGCATAGGATGAGGAATGGCTTCCCCTCTCTTCCGGGCAATCAGGAAGAGCTCTCTGAAGAAGGACAGTATACATGTATGGAGTCCTCTTTTCTTTAGTTGGTGCTTCTTAGAACATCTGAAGGAGAGCAGTCCGGCTGTGGTGCCCATTGTTCTATGTCTCATTCCTTTACAAATACTTTACATTCACAGCAGAGATTATTATTAGCATCACCATTTGCACCAGGGCAGCCACCTCCTGATCTCCCCCTCCAAGGCCAGCAGAAAAGAGGATACGTTTCTCCCTCCGAACAGGGGAGACATTGACAGAAGGAAACCAGAGCCAAAAGGCCGAGCTCCTGCTAGGAAAGACTAGGAGTGGTGAAGAGCAGACCAGGATAGATTAAGAGCTCTGTGCATGGCAGAAGACACAGAGCTGAGTATGAACTTTTGGATTGTGAAGACCCGAAGGACTGTCTTGAACTGTTTCTATTATTTAACCAAACCCATACAGGTGTGGGCTTGGTATCAGCCATGACAGAGACTGTGTGGAGGTCTTAAAGGGCCCTGAAGATGGAAGCCAGAGACAGGCTGTGGCAGAGCCTCTGCTGGCCATGGAGGGGGAGATCAGGAGGTGGCTGCCCTGGTATAAATGGTGATGCTAATAATAATCTCTGCTGTGAATGTAAAGTATTTATAAAGGAATAAGACATAGAACAATGGGGACCACAGCCAGACTGTTTTTCCTTCAGATGATCTAAGAAGCATCAGCTAAAGAAGAGAGAACTCCATACAAGCTCATGGCTGCTGTGGAAATGTGTTTCTCATGGTAAGTGCTCTTCATTGTATAATATATTGGAACAATTCCTTTGTGCTCTGGGGCATTAGCCCTGCTTGTTCCCAGTTCAGTAATATAGCATTGCCCTTTTCACTTAGAGTCAAATCTGTCAGCTGTACCTATCACATTTCTCTCCCCATTCTGATGGGGAATGACACATATGATTGCAGAGCCAATTACTCCAACGCAGGCCTTGGTGAATCGGTCCTTCCCCTCCTCCACAAAGTACGTTATTTCTGCTTCTGCTCCTCTGTGCACTATGCCCTCCAGTGCACACACAGGACTCCCAGATCCCAGATGAGCACCCTAAGAATGGCTATGCCGGGACGGACCAATGGTCCATCTAGCCCAGTATCCTATCTTCTCCCTGAAACATCTGACACTGGCCACTGTCGGAATGAAAAGAACAGAGCTATTACCCAGTGATCCATCCCCTTTCATCCAATCCCAGCTTCTGGCAGTCAGAGGTTTAGGGACACCCTCAGCATGGGGTTGCGTCCCTGACCATCTTGGCTAATAGCCTATTCTCCAGGAACATATTCAGGAAGTATAACCCAGTTATACTTTTGGCCTTCACAACATCCCCTGGCAACAAGTTCCACAGGCTGACTGTATTGTGTGAAGTAATACTTGCTTATGTTTGCTTCAAATCTGCTGCCTATTAATTTCATTGGGTGATCCCTATTTCTTGTGTTATGTGAAAGAGTAAATAACACTTCCCTATTCACTTTCTCTGCACCACTCAGGAGTTTATACACTTCTATCAAATCACCCGAGTCATCTCTTTTCTAAGATGAACAGTCCCAGTCTTTTTAATCTCTTCCCCATGGCAGCTGTTCCATACCCCTAATCACTTTTGTTGCCCTTCTCTGTACCTTTTCCAATTCTAATAGATCTTTTATGAGATGGGGTGACCAGAACTGCAAACAGCATTCAAGGTGTAGGCATATGATAGATACATATAATGGCATTAGAATATTTTCTGACTTATCTATCCTTTTTCTAATGGTTACTAATATTGTCTGCTTTTTGACTGCTGCTGCACAATGAGCAGATGTTTTCAGAAAACTATCCTCAGTTATCCTAAGATCTCTTTTTTGAATGGAAAAAAAAAACTAATTTAGAGCCGATCATTTTGTATGTATAGTTGCGATTATGTTTTCCAATGTGCATTACTTGCATTTATCAATACTGAATTTCATCTGCCCTTTTGTCACCCAGTTTTGTGAGATTCCTTTGTAACTCTTCACAGTCAGTTTTGGTCTTAAACTATCCTGAATAATTTTGTATCATCTGCAGATTTTGCCACCTCCCTTTTCACCTTCTTTTTCCAGATTGTTTATTAATATGTGGAATAGCACAGTCCTAATACAAATCTGCAGGGATCCCCACCATCTACCTAAGCACTACAATGGATTCATGCTTGCGCGCGCGCGCACGCGCGCACACACACACACACACACACACACACACACACACACAAACACCCCCCTTTCTTCCTGAATTGAAAAGCTCAGGGTTCAATCCACAAACTGACATTTTGACCCAATTCCTTTTTGTGAAAACATCTGAAAGGGCAATACGTAACAAAAAAAAATTTGGAATCTTGAAAGTTGCCATGAGACAGAATTATCAACTTACAAGTCAGCTCTAGCTGGGACTTTTGCTGGCTCTAAAAAAGAGTTAAACTTTTAAATCTTACTTATAGAGCTACTAGAATTGGTTTGGATAAAACAAGAGCCAATCTGACTTTTCCCCCAAAGCTCCAAAGGAAGCTTTTCCAAGTTTGGAAATGTTGGGGAACTTCCCACCCCAAATTATTTGTCATTTCTGCGTCTGCCTCTGTGCTTCTAGGTTCCAAGCAGAGGCAGAAGCTCAGAAAATACCACAAAAGAATGTTTCCAAGAGAATGCTGACACTAATGAAAGCAGGAGATACCAGCAGCTGCATGGGAAAGACTGTCCTTAGGAGATCTCCATGCCAATTCTCTAGTCCCAAGAAGTTCAGAGAAATGGCATCTAAACTTAAGGTGCTTATCTGAACTTTCAAGATTCATTCTCGTGGCTTATCATTAAACTCTATATCACTCAGTATCAATCGACCCATTACCTACCTTCATGGCCTCTTTGGTCCCTCACATTCTTCCCCTTACACACCTGCCATATTTCTTCACCTTTTTACTCCTTAAGCCTCAGCCTTCACTACAGGGTTAGCCTCCTGTTTTCCAAAGGCCAGATATGCTTCCTTTACAGGTAGTTAACCCTGCTCTGCATGCCAACCCAAGAGAGGAATTTGCTCCTTGCCTACCACCTACCCATCAGTGGCACTGTTAACTCTGCAGCACACCTAAGCTTTTATGCTTTATTAGTTAGGGTATCCTGGGCACTTTATTATCTTTGGCTCTTATCTACTATCTTCAGTATGGCTCTTCTCCTACTTTAAACCAGGTTTCAGAGTAGCAGCCGTGTTAGTCTGTATTCGCAAAAAGAAAAGGAGTACTTGTGGCACCTTAGAGACTAAAATTTATTTGAGCATAAGCTTTCGTGAGTTGCTGTAGCTGTAGCTCACGAAAGCTTATGCTCAAATAAATTTGTTAGTCTCTAAGGTGCCACAAGTACTCCTTTTCTTTTTACTTTATTCCAGTTCAGGACAATAAACTGATGGTCATAACTGGGTCAAGAAATGTAAACACTGGACAAGTGTACAAGCAAGGACTCGTATTTGTGTTCAGGCTCTTCTAATGAGTCAGAGACCCTTCAGTGGAGCCAAATGACACAATGTTTGATCATCTAAAATGTTCAAAAACGTGCACTGTGAACATCCTGTGCCTATCTGTCCTCTCAATTAAACTGGTGTGAATCAGCAGTAACACCAATGAAGTCAGTGAAATTACATTGGTGTGAAAGAGGAAAATCAAGTGCACTGTGAGGAGACCAGACTTTGTGTTAATGTAGCCCCATAAATAACTCAGTGAGTCACTCAACAAACCCTGTGAAAAACAAATTCAGATAAGAAGAGTGAGATCTCTGGATTTACTGCTAGTTGGGGCATTATTCACACAATCAAACAGTAGCTCTGGAAGTGCTCAAATAAGCCCATCATGCTCCGCAGAGGTAGGTCTTATCTGACTGCTTGCCTGGGTTCGCTGGCTCTATGACAGTCTCATTGCTGCCTCTCACTGAAGAAGCCACTCCTGGGAGCCACAAAACCTGGTAACAAGTTAGCCAGTGGTTATATCCCAGAATGCCTTTGTGTCCGCAGTGTGAGGCATGTTTACTGTTACTTGCTTGGCATGGTGGACTTTTGACAGCATGTTCCGCACCACCTTTGCAATCCACATTAGGAGCTTTTAGTCCAGGCTCCAAGAGCTGACTTCCCTCCCTCCTCATGGCAGAGAGACCTCAAAGGGCATGGTATGGAACAGCAGCACCGAGGCATAAGAAACATTCTTAAGGAGAAGGGTGGTGATGAAATTGGCACTCTCTCTATTAACCTCCTGAGGAGCCACGCTCATAATTAGGAGTAACAAGCCCTCTAGTGAAGGCAGGAATGGCAGAGAGCTGATATAATGAGCATAGAGAAAGACTGGTGCCTGGGAATTGTGCATCACTCTGGGCTCTTGCCGCACACCGCAAAGGTGAGGACCTTGCTGGGTGTAAATGAAAAGAGCCTAATGATTTTATATCCTGCTTCAGTCTCCCAAGCCAATATTATTTTACAAAACAGAAACCACAAGAGACAGAAGCAATGCAGCAAGACTGCAGGCCGGATGCAACACAGCTTTTGCCAGCCACTCCAGATGTACTTTTATGTGTAATAATAAGTAGGGACTCAAAAGGTTTGGATGCTTCACCCAGACACCTCAGCCTTGAAGCCCGGCAATAAATCTAATGAGAGGGGGATTTCAATTACCCCTGGGCTTTAGTCAGTTTCTGAAATAACACCACCAACTCACATAGCGCCTTCCATCCAAGGAAGCACTTTCCAGACATCAAACCAGTTCAGTTGCATGACACCCCAGGTGATGATTAACCTCATTTTATACATGAGGGGTTTGAGGCACAGAGAGATTTAAATTTGCCCAAGATCCCACAGTGGATCAGTAACACAATACAGGATAGAAATTAGGTGTCCTGACTCCCACTGCTGTGCATTAACTAACCGCTCGACCATGCTTCCTCTCCATATATCATCTTTCCTCTCTGCACCCTCCCATCCTGCTCCTTGTTCCCTACTGCACAGTTAGTAGCATTTTGCCAAGTCCAATTTTAAATTTGCCAAGTGATGGACCATCAAACACTTCCCTCAGGGAAATGATTCCACAGTCCTATACATCTCGCTAGCAGGAAGTTTTCCAGGACATATGCCTTAATTTTTCCCTCTTTTTTCCTTGTACTCTTCTGAATACTCTGTCTCCTTCCTTGGTATTACAGTCCCCTAATATCTGTAGATTAACATTACCCCCTTCTTCTTCCCAGACACTGCTGAACCAAACAACACAAAATGAAACCTTCCAACCCTCCTTTTAATAACAATCCCTCCATTGTTATTAAAATCCCGGACCATTTTTGTTGCTCTTCCTCTGAACTGCCTCTATTTGACCACTAACAGATTAGCTCGGGGGTGGGCAAACTATGGCCCACAGGCTGTGTCTGGCCCATCAGATGTTTTAATCCAGCCCTCGAGCTCCCACTGGGGAGTGGGGTTGGGGCTTGCCCCGTTCCGAGCTTGCCATGGCTCCGTGCGGATCCTGGAAGCAGCAGCATGTCCCCCTCTGGCTCCTAAGCGTAGGGGTAGCCAGGGGGCTCCACATGCCACCCCCACCCTAAGCGCCACCCCCGCAGTTCCCATTGGCCGGGAACCATGGCCAATGGGAGCTGCAGGGGCGGCACCTGTGCCTGGCTGGTGCCACACCTCTGCATAGGAGCCGGAGGGGGGACATGACACCGCTTTCGGGAGCTGCTTGAGGTAAATGCCGCCTGGAGCCTGCACCCCTGACCTCCTCCCACGCCCCAACCCCCTGCCCGAGCCCTGATCCCCCGGTCCCAACCCAGAGCACCTTCCTGCACCCCAAGCCCTCATCCCTGCCTCACCCCAGAACCCGCACCCCCGTCAAAGCCCTCATCCACTCCTGCATCCTAACCCCCAATTTTGTGAGCATTCATGGCCCGCCATACAATTTCCATACCCAGATGTGGCCCTGGAGCCAAAAAGTTTGCCCACTCCTGGATTAGAGAGATGAGTTTAATTCTTTCAGGGTCTTTTCTTTAATGCTTGGCTTGGGATCCCCTCTTCCTTCTGGGTGTTGGCATTTTCCCTTTCTGATTCTTGCTCACTGCTACACGCCCCAAGCAGGCAGACTGCCAGCAGCATACAGAATGGAGAGAGGGCAAGGATGGCATTAGGACTGCAACACCAATCAATGGCATTAGGACTGCAAATGTTTTAGAGAAGTGGAAATAAAGACAGGCACATGGAGGAATTTATTTATCCACTTGAATTAGGAAGGATGTGCTAGATATTGTCCTGCAAATGCTGAGATTATTTGCTCAGTGGGGAAGGCCAGTATCTGCCACTTCCCTTCTAGGACCCCTTCCCATTTTAGCCCACAGAACTAGAGAGAAATAGATGATAGATCCCAGCACTAAACAACAACCATAAACCTCACATTGTTTCATTGCCTGGTTATATCAGTGAGAGGCAAATGCCAGTATCAGGAGCCCTTAACGTTTCCACTGTGTTAAGGATTAACCCTCACAAAAATGGCCATCTCAGCAGAAATATAGAACAGCGGTCTGCCACATTAACATAAAGCACGGCAGCCAGAAATTATTGCTGCCTCTAATCTCCAAACACTCAGGAGCTGAGCTGCATTCAGTGGAATGACCTGTCCACCATGATGCATTAGTGTTTGCTCACACACACATAGACACAGACACACACACGCACACCTTCCCTCCCTCTTGAAGTCCAGAGATTTATCCCTCCTGAAAGAGAAAGAAGCAATATTTTAACTGTCCCTGCCTGCTCCTCTTCCTCTAACACACTCATCAACTCTGATTGTTGTGGGCACTTGGACTCCTATTCTGGGTGAAGGTCAAGAAATACAACTATCCAAAGCCTTATTAACAAGTCACTGTTCCTACTGCTGGAAACAGTTTCCAAAGTCCTTCAGTGCCCTGGTGGCTGCTGCACCTTCTCCTGAATATTAAGAGCACTTCACCATCACCCGAGGGCTTTGGTTTTGGAATGTGAGCTTTGAAAAGTGTTTTGTCGAACAGGTTGAAGTAAAAGGAGATTTGTCACCATAAAGGAAACACAATGGCTGTAAGGATGTGAAATATGTAACCATTTATACAATAGGGTTCAAGCTTGTTTGTAAATACATTTAGCCCCTCTAAAGGTCATTTTAGAACAATCTTTCAAGTGGTCTGCATGCATCTCCTTTCCACTTGTGTGCATGTCCCTCTTTCTGGGCACATCTACTCTGGAGCAGGAAGTGAGGTTTCCAGCTCTGAGACACCCTCTCACGCTAGCTCTGCTTGAGTTGCCCAATAAAAACAGAAGCGTAGTTGTGGCAGTGCAAGCAGTAGGACTGCATAGCTACCCCGAATACACTCTGTGATAAATGAACGGGGACGGGGCAGAGGGAGAGCTCCCTTTTATGGACACCCAGCCAGCCAGTCAGCTATAAACTCCCTCTTGGCAGTTGTCAAGGCTAATTCCCCACTCTGGCACTTTGAGTGCAGAAGGTGGTGGCCTGCAAGGATTTTAAAAATTAATACTGGCCACTCCAGGCTTGTATTAAACTCCCAAGGTTACAGCTTCTTTCTGACCTTGGATGGGTAGAAGCTGCCACTACCCAAATGCAAACCCCTTGGGACCCAGAAAGGCACACTTGGGAATTCCTTCCTGTGGGGTACCCTCAAGCCCTTTCACCCCCCGCTCTGGAGAAGAGCTGAGAAAGAAAACAAAGGAAATTAGCTGTTGCCCCCAGCTAATTAAACATCATATGCACAAACCTCTTAGAACATCAAAAATCTAATCCTGTTCTTAAAAAAAAGGTAAATTTTATTAAAAACAAAAATTAAGAAAATACATCTGGAACTCAGGCTTTTGCTAGATTTTAAAAGAGCAATTCCAAAAATTAAGCACCCAAACTAGCTTTCTTGGGGGTTCAGCTTAAAGGTTACAAGCAAACAAAAGCATCTCGGGTTAGCACGGCAGAGTTCATAAGCCAATAAGAAATAACCAAAATGTCTTTCTAACCATTCCTAATCTATTTCCACATTTGGGGGTTCCAAATAAGTAGTTGTAGGTATGATCTATGATCATACCTGGCTTAAAGCTTCTCATAGCATAACTGCTCCCTGTTCGACCTCTTTCTCAGAGAACAACAACAGAGAGAAAGGGGAAGTTTTTTCCCCATTTTAAAAAGTTCTAGCCTTCCCATTGGCTTTTTTGGTCAGGTTCCCACTCCCTTTCCTTTACCTGGAGGACTTTGTTAACCCTTTACAGGTAAAGCAAGTAGAGAACAGCCACCAAGAGGGACTTTATAGCTGATTGGCTGGCTGGGTGTCCATAAAAGGGAGCTACCCCACCCCCCTTCATTTATCACACACTCCCATCCGAGATGGGGTGGCTAGCTTGTTCTGTCACCCACGCCACAAGCAGCTACACTTCTATTTTTAGCATACTCCCTTGAACAGAGCTAGCGCAGATATGTCCATCTGAGCTGGAAATTACACCTCCAGCCTTAGTGTTAGCATACCCTCTGCCTCTTTCCCTCGCTCTCAGCGTCTTGTCACTACACCAAGGCCGTCTACATACAAACTTGACTACAGCTAAACCAGTGAAAACCAACATGTGGCAACCCTTATTTCAGTTTCAGAGTGGCTTATTTTGATTGAGTTTAAACTTGCCCTTAACTGGCTTAAGCTAAAGTGAAGTAAACCTGGATGAAATTGAAATGTGCGCATCGATTTAACTAAATTGATTTAAAATCACCCTTTAAGTTAAACTGGTGCAACACTGCATGTAGAAAAGCCCTAAGGCAGAATGCTGATCCTTCAGAAAGGCTGACAAAGGCTTGCTTAATTAATAAATAATACTAAGAAATATAATAGGAAAGAAAGCAGTAGTAGCAGTAAATAATGCAGCATCTATTATCATGATAAAGATCATGATTGTAGAGTTGATGGACAGCTAATACTATGGTCCCTGCCATGAAATCTTTCTGCACATTTCCCTGATGCTGGTAACCTGATTCAGATCCAGCTCTATGTATGTGGTTGTTGATTACATCTTTTTTTTAAATGAAAAATGGTGACCAACAACAGTAAGTAACCCCATGAGTCTGTATGCCATATTAGCACAGTGCTACTATGTTACCTCCAAAGCTTCACTCCTTAGTGGCTGAATAGTGAGCACGCAGAGAATCTGTGCTAGCACTGGGGAGGAATGTGGCTACAAATCTTCCAAAGGACTTAGCAGAATTAGTACTAGCGACTAATAATCACACTTAGGGCTTTTTATTCAGCACATGACTTTAGCAAAGTGCTTCACAAACAAACAGAATTGTTAATCATAGAATCATAGAACTATAAGGGACCTCGAGAGGTCATCTAGTCCAGTCCCCTGCACTCAAAGCAGGACTAAGTATTATCTAGACCAGTGCTACTCAAAGTGTGATCTGCAGACCAGTGCCAGTCTGCGAGCCATCGGCTGCTGGTCTGCACACACATTGGAAAAAAAATTGCCAGTCCCCCACATCAGATAGCTTGAGAAGCACTGGTCTAGACCATCCCTGAGAGGTGTTTGTCCAACATGCTCTTAAAAATCGGAGATTCCACAACCTCCTGAGGCAATTTATTCCAGAGCTTAACCACTTGGCAGTTAGGAAGTTTTTCTTAATGTCCAACCTAAACCGTCCTTGCTGCAATTTAATAATAATTTGACCTGGGCCACATTAAGTAGCAGGGTCAGTAAAAGGAGAAGCCCAAAAAGTTTGGTTCAGAAAGACATCTCTCCCTATTAAGAGCATTCCAACAGCCCCTGTTAGAGCCCCACCAACACTAAAGGGTTAAATTCAAAAAGGAAATTGATCATAGTCAACTCTAGCTCAATCTACAGTTCCACACTCAATTCTCTATCTCAAAGTAGTTAGATGCTCCTGCTAAAGTGATCAGCAGTGAAATAGCTAACTATGTTGATGTCTAAAATGTTGTCATTAGGCTCTGGAGTTAACATTAATTCAAATGAATGGGAGCAGTTCACATCTCTCAGAACTATTGCTTCATGTACTTGATGTCTTCATCCATCTAGTTTGGCAAAAAATTAATTGACAGGGCCAATTGAGAAGTGCAGTAAGACGTGCCAGCAAATACCTTCTCAAACCCCATCCCTACCCTCACACACACATACAGATCCCTTCCTCCCAGCAGACTACATGACAAACTCTACCTACACCAGCAAAACATCTAGTAGATGTGATAGCCTAAAGACATACCTGCTGAAGTTTATGAAGGCCCTTGTATTCCAGGTGAGAGATCTCCCCTTTCCATTTCACTCTTAAGCCAAGCAAGTACAGCATCACCTGGATAGGAAGTCCCTCCAGAAGGGCTACATGCTTCCTATCATTTCCTAATAGCAAGACATCAAGATAACCCTAGGTCACCTTGTTCCAGATAACATTTTCATTTACGGTTTGTCTACCTAGGGAAATATACTGGAATAGTTATACCAGCATAAAGAGGAGGGGGAGTGGCAGTCTATGTTAAAAATGGCATTACCTGTTTTTGAGTCACTGATAACTTGGAAGAAAATAATCTTGACTGTTTATGGACTAATGTCCTAACAGATAATGCACAAGATGGGGTACTAGTTGGTGTCTGCTAAAGATTACCAAATCACATGTGGGAACAGGATAAACTGCTTCCTTATGCACCAATCTACAAAGTGTAGGAAAAAAAGCTGCATGATCGTAGAGGACTTCAATTTGAGTGACATATGCTGGAGGGCTCATGCTGCCAGTAAAAAAAAACCATCCTTGTACTTTCTAAACATAAAAGATGAAAATGTACTAACTTAAAAAGTGTTGCAGCCAACATGGAGGAAATCTATATTAGACCTTGTCCTAACAGATAAAGAGGAACTGATCACAGAACTAAAAATTAATGGTAGCTTAGGTACAAATGATCATGACCTGATAACATTTATAATATGCAAGCAAAATAAAGTCCAGACCAGTGGTATATATAGTTGGTGCTTTAATAGGGCCAACTTCATAAAGCTGAAAACAGTTATGAGCCAAATCAGCAGGGAGGAAGAATTTAATCAGAAAAATGTGAATGATAATTGGGAATCATTTAAGAACACCTTACTAGATACCCAAAAAGTCACAATCCAAGAAAAACATTGTTGTTGTTGTTTTAACTAGCACAGCAACAACAACAACAACAACTACTACCATCATCTGGTTTAAAGGGGAACTGAAGGCAGCTGTAAAGTATAAATTAAAATAAAATGTAACAAATGGAAGACATGGAAAGTTGTTAGTAATGAATATAAATCAGAAGTTAGAAATTGTAGAAAATTGATAAGGGAAGCCAAGGAACACAAGGCGAATCTATGGTCAGCAGAGTTAAGGACAATAAGAAGGATATTTGAATGAATCCTGACAATGATAGTGGTCCATTAGTCCACATGGAATTGGTAGAATTATCAATATAATGCAGAAAAGGCAGAATTGTTCAATACTATTTCTGTTTTGTATCTGGGGAAAAACAGATGACATAGTCTCATGGTATGGTGATAACACTTTTTTCATTCATTTAGTACTTCTGAAGGATATTAATAGATACTAAGGTCAGAAGGGACCATTATGATCATCTAGTCCGACCTCCTGCACAACGCAGGCCACAGAATCTCACCTACCCACTCCTGTGAAAAACCTCTCACCTATGTCTGAGCTATTGAAGTCCTCAAATCGTGGTTTAAAGACTTCAAGGAGCAGAGAATCCTCCAGCAAGTGACCCATGCCCCATGCTACAGAGGAAGGTGAAAAACCTCCAGGACAGAAGCTACTAAAATTAGACATTTTTAAATTAGCAAGTCCAGATAATTTGCATCCAAAAGTTTTAAAAGAGCTGGCTGAGGAACTCGCTGCACCATTAATATTGATTTTCAATAAGTCTTGGAGCACTGGGCAAGTTCCAGAAAAGTGAAAGAAAGCTAATGTGCCAATTTTTAAAAAAGGTAAATGGGATGACCCAGGTAATTATAGACCTAACTATCCTGACATTGATCTCAGGCAAAATAATGGAGCAACTGATACAGGACTTGATTAAAAAAGAACTAAAGAAGGGTAATGTAATTAATGTAAATCAACATGAGCGTATGGAAAATAGATAATTTCAAACTAACTTGATATTTTTTATGAGGTTACAATTTGTTTGATAAAGGTAACAGTGTTGATGTAATGCACTTAGGTTCCTCTAAGGTGTCTGACTAGGTACCACATGATATTTTTATTAAAAAACTAGAAAGATATAAAATTAACATGGCACACATTAAATGGATTAAAAACTGGCTAACTGATAGATCTCAAAATGTAACTTTAAATGGGGATTCATTGATGAGCCGGTGTGTTTCCAGGGGTCCCACAGGGATGGGTTTTGGCCGTATGCTATTTAATATTTTTATCAGTGACTTGGAAGTAAATAAAGTCATCACTGATAAAGTTAACAATGTCACAAAAATGTGGTGAGTGATAAATAATGAAGAGGACAGGTCACTGATTCAGAGCTATCTGGATCATTTGGTGAAACTGGGTGCAAGCAAACAATAATAAACCTGAAGGTCAATGTACATATCTATGAACAAAGAACAAAGGCCATACTTACAGGATAGAGAACTGTATCCTGGGAACAGTGACTTTGAAAAAGATTTGGGAGTTATGGTGGATAATCAGCGGAATACAAGTTCCCAGTGTGACACTGTGGCCAAGATCTTGCGATGCATAAACAAGGGAATCTCGAGTAGGAGTACAGAGGTTATTTTACCCACAGGTGCCAGCTTCCAATTTTCCCCCAGGGGTGCTTAACCCCCTCTCAGCCCCAGGCCCCACCTCCACTCCACCCCTTCCCCCAAGCCCTCATCCACCCCACGTCTTCCCACCCCCTCCCCTGAGCGTATCCTTCCCTGCTCCTCCCTCTCCCTCCCAGGGCCTCCTGCATGCCATGGAACAGCTGATCCACAGTGGGCCGGAGGTGCTGGGAGGGAAGGGGAGGAGTTGAACAGGGCTGCCATTGGGTGGGAGGTGCTGGGGGAAGAGGGGAACTTGGCTGGCAGTGGGTGCTAAGCACCCACCAATTATGATTTTACCTCTGTGTTTGACACTGGTGCAACTGCTGCTGGAATACTGTGTCCAGTTCTGGGGTTTACAATTTAAGAAGGATGTTGATAAATTGGAGAGGATTCAGAGAAGAGCCACAAGAATGATTAAAGGATTAGAAAACATGTTTTATAGTGATTGACTGAAAGAGCTCAATCTATTAAGCTTAACAAAGAGAAGGTTAAGTGGTGACTTGATTACAGTCTATAAGTACCTACATTGGGAGCACATATTTGATAACGGGCTCCTTAATGGGGCAGAGAAAGGTATAACATGATCCAATCGCTGGAAGTTGAAGCTAGACAAATTCAGACTGTAAATAAGATGTACATTTTTAACCATCAGAGTAATTAACCATTCGAACAATTTACCAAGGGTCACACTGGATTCTCTATCACTGGCAGTTTTGAATCAAGATTGGGTGTTTTTTCAAAAGATTTGCTCTAGGAATTATTTTGTGCAAGTTCTATGGCATACACTATACAGGAGATCAGACTACATTATCAGAGTGGTTCCGTCTGGTCTCAGAATCTACGAATAATTATACTGCTGAAGTTATACCAGTATAATTCCCCATGCAAGCACTCTTAAGGACGTTTTACATGAAGAAACTGACTAGCTTAGCTATAGTGAAATAATTATTATAGCTATGCTGGTCAATTTTCCCATGTAGACAATCCTTTATTCTGGAATTTAAACTGGAATTTTCCAATTTAGCTTATGTCATTTTGGAAGCCGTATCAGCCAAACTGGAACAAGACTCTCTTATTACAGAGTAAAAGTGTCCACATGGAGTGTTATACCAATATAATTAGAGCCCCATAATTACTCTGGTAAATTCCCCCTTGTAGAAAACATATTCGTCATTGCAGTTACTTTTGTCCCCTCTTTAAATGAATGAAATGCTGTTGTTAGGTGTTAGGCCAGACTGAAGTCCCAGTACAGAATAGGCATACCATGAAAACAAACTTCTCCAAAGCTGCCCCACCTTAGCCATGGTGGGAGCTGTCCAGGTGAAGGCTGAGACAGGACTTCAATGGAATTCAGGGTGCTCTGCACCTCACACAGGATCAGACACTAAAAATTCAGCTGAGCCACTGGGTAGCTATAAATACTTTCAGATGCTGCTTGCCAGGGCCACTCTTGAATTAGAATCCTAGACCAGAAAGTCTCCATAGCATGTGTGTGTGTGGAGGGGTGTGGTGTGTATGTGTTTGTTTTAAGTTACTGCTTTCTCTTTTTCATTTCCCTCCATGTAAAAAAACAGAACAAACAGAGATCAGACAAATTCATCACAACAAGGAATAGTTTTGGCCCCACACAAGATGTCTGAGCTTTCAAGCAACCCTGCTGTGCCAAATGCCAGCAGCCTGTGCTGCCCAAGGAGTCCCCCATTCCTGGTAATTATGTATTTGGGCCACAATGCCATAACACTGGCTTAGGGCAATCTCTTCTCTTACGAAAGAAAAGAAAAATCAATCAGAGTGTGCTGTGGCTCGACAGGTCTGCAGTAAAGCCCAGCCATGTAGAAAATAGAGCAGCAGCCTCACTACAGGATTGAAAAGACAGGGTTAGCAAACTCCATCATCGGACACAATTATCTCTCTGGGAAAAAAACCCAAACTTCACAGATATATAACAAAAACTAGATTCAGCTTTCGGATGCTGGGAAGTATCACTCTATGGGCCAGGCACTGGTCCTGGGGCATCTTCTACCTTCCTGACAGGCCTGCTAATCCCTCTGTTCCAACACACTCACTATAGGCTATGCCATGCCTCAGCTTTGCAGAATGAAAAACGGGGAAACAATGGGGGAAAGACTCAAGCTTGGGAGACTCCCTTTCCTCATCATTCCTCCCCATCCTTTGGGAGGAGTCATATTGCCAAAAACCAGGATAGGGTCTCTGCTTTGTCAATAGGAGATGGGTCCAAACCAAACCCCCAAATTCAAAGACACCCCAAATTTTAAGGAACAGGGGTGTTGAAATCTCATCTGGATCTGAATTTAGCAGCCTGCCCCTCTCCTTATGATGAGCAAACTAAAGCCTCCAGTTTACACACACACACACACACACACACACACACACACACACACTCAAAATACAGACCCAGATTTAAGTTTTGCATCTTTGATGCCTCTCTAATCACAATACCCTTCTCCTCCTAGCAAAGTTACTCCTGGAGAAAATCTGCACCTCTGCGGCGCAGCAGAAAAATTCCCCCCTCCCACAGATTCCCTTTGCTTCCTTGCAGAAAATGGTTTATGTGGGAAAGCAAAGAGAAGCTGCACCACTGCTCACTCCCCACTCCTGGCAGCTCAGGCAGCCGGGGAGAGGTAAATCACTCCAGGCACGGGGATCTGGGATACCCCAGGGCACCCAGGGATGTTAGTCCTAGCTGGGTGAGAAGGAGGAGGACGACGGAGATGGAGTTCCCTCTCCCCTTCCCTGCACAGAGCAGCCAGGACTGGGTCAGATCAACCCCCAGAAACTTCCCCTGGCTGCAGGAATCTCTGCGCTACAGTGGGAGTGGGGAGATGGAGGTTTGGTGGGAGGGGGTCTGGGTGCAGTGGGTTGTAAGGTTCAGTGGGATGCGGGGCAGGTGCAGAAGGGTCTAGGTTGGGCAGACAGGGAAGCAGTTCCCCCATACAGTGACTCCTCCCCCCACCCATGCACCCAGAACCCCCCCACCAAGCTGCCCCACATCAGGAGCACCCCGCACCCAGAACCCCCTCACCAAGCCCCCTGAGCCTCCCCCCTGCATCAGGAGCCCCCCACACCCAATCCTCCGCCACTGAGCCCCAACCAGTCGCACCCCACCCAGCTCCACTCCCCCAGTCCCCTCTCCCCACTGAGCCCTAACCACCTTCACCTGGACTCCCCTGTAGGGTCCCATTCCCCCTGCACCCAGAACCCCCCCACCAAGCCCCTGTGCATCCAGATTCCGCCCCAGGCCTCCTACCGAGCTACCCGCACCCAGATTGCACCACATAGAACCCTAGTACTCTTGAGGGAATTTGCCAAAACATTTAACATTTTAAAATTCTGTAAAGTTCTCCATATTTGATTTGTCAAAATAATACAGAAACACAATAACAATATAATCACACCATTTTCAATTTTTTTGGTAATTTATTTCAAAATATTTGTCAGCAAATAATTGAAAATGGTGTGATTATATCATGTTACATTGACAAATCAAATATGCAGAATTTTAAAATGTTGTGTGCAGAATTTTAAATATTTTGGTGCAAAATTTTTAAATTTTTGGCACAGAATTCCCTCAGGAGTACAAAGTGAATTCAGATCCACCCTATGTTCCACAAAGCGCTTCTTGCGGAATGCAGGGCAGGACCCAAAGGAAACAAGCAGGCTAGTGTACTTCCAGAGTCTGACCTACATCTGGACTCTGGAATGGAAAGAACCTTCTTGTACCTCACCCTTATTATAAACTGAATCACTATCTTTCCCTATTTATTCATTCCTTTGGAAAAGTGAGAAAACCTTTGTGATGCTGGTATACTTTTGCCAGGTGCCATGAGTCCATTAATTGCTATGGTACCTCTCCTGCTGAAGGCAGGTATTACTTTCCACCAAGTGTCCCCTACACGCACCACCATTCAGTACATCCACCCGGGCACTTCTCTGCAAAGCCGCCTGTTCACCTCTTCTGTCTCCTTCAGCACTGGGAATATTTGGCTGCATAACCACAGTCATGAGGTTGTGGACAGCTCCTAGTGCTGTCAAACTTCGTGTTAATGGAATGCAGGCATCACTGTGCCCCAGAACTTTTATGGCTGTGATGAACACTGGGAAGCACTGAAGTATCTGTGTTTATTTCTATTTGTATTTATAGCTTTCAAGTGCTTCCTTAGTGCCTTAGACAACCATTCACAGGACTGAAATTACACAAAATCATGTCTTCCCAAGAGATTTCAGTTCCTGAATAGCGGAAATACAAAGACCTCACATTTCACAACCGGCCGGGAGGCACAGACCATGCAAAACAAACACAAATACAGAGACAGCTGGATGTATCTGGGCTCCTCCACAGCCCTGCTGCTCGTTTCTACCCAGGCTTCATTTTTTGAGCACTTCCTAGCAGGTGCACAGTTCTTCATTTGTCTCCCATTATGATGCACATCTTTTTGCCTATTTGTGCAAAGAGGGTGAGACAGAGATGGGAACTGCAATAAAGACAACCTATAAAGAATAGAGAACAATGGATAATCCTAAAGGATGGGGGATCTGTCTGACAAATAGGCAAAGAGATGGTCTGGCTAGTTTTCATGATCCCTGCAAAGGACCCATTGCTCTGCAAAGGAGTTCAAACTAGCTTCAGCAGCAGTGATGGGTGAAGGGCAGTCTAGCCTCTACCAGATCAGCTTTGTAACGGATTATGGATTATGAAATGAGGGTAAACACATTAAAGGGATTCATAGTTGCATCTTGTTCAGTTGAGCACCACCATCATTAACATAGGAGTGCTCCTTGCAGAGTATCCCATCTAAGTCCTGATACAGCATGGCCCTGCTTAACTTATAAGTCACAGTGCAAAACTATAGCTACATGTCTTCCCAGGAAACAAAGGTGAATGTCAAAATCAACTGAAACTGTAGGAGCTTTTTAAAGAGGTGCAATGCAGCAATCTTTATTTCTCTACCTCTTGCAAAGATCAAATCTGTCCTGCCCCAGGTCAGCCAGTAGGTTTGTCAGCTTTCTACTCACCTGAAGCAATACTACTACTTTGATGCATTGCAATTGCAATACGATAAATTGGATCACTTTCCAGAGAAATGTGATCACACTGTGTTATGGGATGATTGTGTTTCACTGGGCCCAGAAGATACCATAGACCTCATGAGTATCCTCAGAGCAGTGGAATTATGCTGAAAAAGTCAGCACGAAGATCACAGATATACTGAGGCAGGTAGCAACCATAGGTGGGTTCTGAGATGGGCTGTTGTGGTGACAGCAAGAAAACCGGAAAGGAAACAGAACCTTTCTACACTGTGCAACTTCCCTCTTCATAGGTCCCCACGAAAGGAACTAGTATAGGCAGCTCTATGGAAGCTGCTGTGCTTGCCCCTCTCTCTCTCTCTCTCTCTCTCACACACACACACACACAAACACACACCTCCCCCCCTCCCCCACAGTCTTTTGGAAGTGCTGACAGTCAGTCTTTGTGTGGCCTGCAGGATGCCAGAATTGCCCTCCTGCGGCCTTTCCCTTTTACACTCCAATGCACTGCAACTGAACCAAAAGCCCCCATTAGCTGCAGATCAGCAGACTGCAGATTCACCAGCGCAACAGGTAGAAGAATAAATAATGGAAGGCAACGCGTGTCTGAGAGAAACTGGGGAGAGAAAATGGCTTCACACAAGGCAAAGGAAAATGGCAACATGGTAAATAAGACAGCTGAGATGAATACAAGTATCACCTCTCCACGTACAAATCACTGACAGCCAGGACACAGTGACATGTTACGATACCCTCTCAGGGATGTATTTTTCTATAATCCACACTAAATACTGTGATGCTTCCAGGAATACCCAGAGTTGCAAGGCACCTCGCTACCACCTGCTCTTAGTGTGAGGAAGCCTTGCCTATGCTTGCCAAGGGACAGCTCCCCGACTCCACCAGCCAGAGGCAACACAAGTACTCTCCTCTCAGCCCATGCAGGCTCCGCTGTCCCTCTGCAGGCAAACAATAGGCATACTGCAAACCCAACCCTCCCATTCCCATCTTCCCAACGTCCCCCTGCAGCATCTGGCCCCTGTTCCAATGGGCTCTCACAGAATTCGCAGCTCTGCGGCTGCCAAAGGAACAATACACCCCAGCTTACCAGTTCAACCTCTCCACTCTACTCCCAGCACTTAGATTTGTATAGAGTGAAAACAAGTAAAAGTTTATTTAATGAAGAACAGAGGTTTGAGAAACAGCAAGTAGACTTAATGGAATCAAAAAGTTACATATAAAATAAAATCATAACTTTCTAGAGCCTAAACTTAACACACAGGACAGTCTCCTGTCTTATAAAGGTTGGTTCACCTGAAGTTTTTCTCCCAGCATTAAACAGCCAGACCAACTGTGATCCTCCATTCATAAGACAAGCCAGCTGGTAGTTTATGCCCTAGCTATAGGATACCTGGGTGTACCTCTGCACTCCCAGATGTAGTTCCAATCATTCAACATCTTCACTTGTAAACAGGGTACACCCTGCTGCTTGTTTTTCTCTGTAGAGAATCTCCTCTGGAGACTTTGCAATCTCTTGATTAGCATTTTGTTCTGACTATAAATGTGAAGTATACACTACTCAATTTACATACAGCCAGACAAGTAAATAAGCATCTCCAAACTAAAAGAAATTTGTTTATCACCTTCTGGTGACCAGCCCCAACTCTCATACTCTAAGAGCATAATTTTCAGTGCATTTACCTATCTCCTTACATTATCTGTACATACATACATTATGATGATCAATATGACACAAGCTTTTAGTACAGACCTTATATGACTCTCTTTGACGAACTGTTAAATAGAGACCAGACCCAAGGGATCCCTGAAACCCTTATGTACCCTGTGCCCTATGCCAGTTGGCACCAAGAGGTACCTCGGTCAGAAATACCATGTAGTGGGAATAGGGGAGAAGCTCAGGGGAGGTTTTATTAATCTCCGTCCATGACCATTGCTAATTAATGCCTAGAGCTTTTAGAATTTAGACTGACAACTGCAGGAGGTAGCGAAGGGCGTACAGTGGTGCATTATCAATACACGGTGCAGTCAGTCCCTAAAAATTACATATGTGAGACCTGTAAAGAAGGATTCCCAGTGAGGTGAGGACAGCATGCTGCTATTGGTTCTGCTGCACAGGGAAGAGAGCTACGCCAGATTGAAGGACAGGCACTACAGTTCCATTCCTAGGACCTCAGCTCCTGGAGTTACTCAATGAGATCAGAATCTCAGTTTTCATTTTAAAAACCTATTTCTTGTGGATGCAAATAAAAGTGTAAAACTCTGACTCAAGTGTAAGCGATGCCTGCCTGACTCTGAAGAGAACCTGAAGTAATAGTTCCAAGAAGTGTGACCTGCCCATTGATCTTAACTCTGAAACTTGCTGACACCTTAAGAAGAGAAGGGGTCATGGCATGGGGATGAGGCTGCTCTAGATTGCCTTAAACCACATCTGGCAGAGAGAAGGCCAATTGGCTGAGCTGGCAGAACTGCTGCTTTCAGAGCACAAGAGTCCTGGTTTGCATCTAAGGCAGTTAATGAGTGGGAAATCTACAAGCCCAGCCACAGAGTCAGTTTGTTTAAAAATATGAACAAACGTTCAGTGAAAAGATTTTGCTGCACTCATCCAACTCTGAAACCGGAAACACACATGACTAATGCTAATTACTAATGCAAGATGGGAAATGCTGGTGCACAAAGGACACCTGTACCTTTAAATATACATATTTGAGGTTGTTTTGGTTAATGTACCCTGTTATAGTTATGTTCCTCAAGATGGTTTTCATATATACTGTAGGAAGAGTCTCAGACTTCATCCACATTGTAGCACAAACTGAATTAAGGAACCACATTAAAATTTGGTCCAGCTAAATTGATTTCTAACTTGGTTTGATCATTTGGTGAAGACAAAGTGTTGGGCCTTGCCTACACTCGACTTGATGGGGAAATCTTCCACAGTGTATCTATCATCTAGACTTGCTCTGACAGGGATGAAATAAACCTGGTGCTTATCTATACTAGTACTCTTGCTATTGTTGGCAGTGGCGCTATACTGGTGCCAATGTAATGGTAAGAGATATCCCAGAAAAGTCTAATGTAGACACAGCCAAAGGGTGCAGAACCATGTTAAAAATTGTATCTAGACACAGATTTTAAACATGATTCAGCCCCATCTATACCAACTAATGGAGTTTGTCTACATTAAAACACTTCTAAGTCATAATTCACTACCAATGTAACTGCGGAGATTGTTAGATTGCATCCGATGAAGTGAGCTGTAGCTCACGAAAGCTTATGCTCAAATAAATTTGTTAGTCTCTAAGGTGCCACAAGTACTCCTTTCCTTTTTGCGGAGATTGTAGTAATGGTGGGAACTGTAGACAGGGCTTGTGCATTTTTACTAGCATGTCATCTAACCCCATATGATTTGTAACCACCACATGTGATTTGACTATATTTGCAGCCCTTTCGTATTTGTTTTCTGCAAATGTTCCGGTTAACAAGGTTTACAAGTGGAACGTTTGACTATTCCCCAGAAGCACATTTTAAATGGCAAACTAACCAAAACAATGCAAATCTGGATATTCACAGAGAAAACTACAGGGGAATAATCCACTAAGAACTATTTGCTGCAGCAATTCCCAAAGAATTTGGAATAATTAGTGGATTCAAGAATTTCACGATCTGGGTAAGAACAGAAAAAGAGGTGAATTTAGGTGAATACATTGTTCATTATGAATTATCCTTGCAGTTCTAGGTAAAGATGAAATTCCTGGTGTCTGTCTCGACTGTTATTGTGTATAAAATCATTGGATACCATTGTTTCCTTGAATCTGCTTACAAACTGTTTGTCCCTGAAGGTGGTTCCAAATGGTAATTTAGACTGGATCTTAGCCATGCTTCATGAACAAGCTGTCTTTGTCTCACCAAGCTTTTAAAAGGAGTGGCTCTAGATTTTCTCAGGAGTAAATTAAATCTAAACAGCTCATTGAGTAAGGGTTAGGCCTTTCTTTGGGGGGGGGGTCTCATGCAAAAAAAGATGGCACCTCCTACAGCAAGATTTAACGCTCTTGTACTCAGATGGAAGAGTAACACTAACTGAGTCAAGCACTTTCTGTAGAACCTTGCTTCCCATTCAGATACTACCTAAGCAAAACCCCATTCTGACTGACATGTGAGGAGATGATATGTTGACTCAAGGAATCCCTGAGAGCTCAGTCTTAGCAGGAGGGACTCTTTCATCTCCATGTATTAGTCGAGAATATGGAAAAGGGATATGAAAGTATTACCAGTACACAAGACCAAGAGGGCTTTCCAAAGAGCTACAACTATTCTGGCTTCCCAACTCACAGCCTTTGATACTAAATTACAATACTTATATAGTACTTTTCATCCAAAGATCTCAAAGCAATTAAATAACACTAAGTAGGCATCACAGGTATTACCATTTTCAGGCTTGTAAACTGACGAACCAGCGTGATTTCCCCAACGCCACACAACGATTCGAGAGCAGAATCAGGAACACAGTCCAGGAATCCTGACTCCCAAGTCCCTGCTCTAACCACTAGACCACACTCCATCCCATAGTTCAGCACAGAACCCCAAACCCGCACCTCCCAGGTTCCTCTTCTAACCATCAGACCAAATTTTCTCTCCAAAAGGCAGCACAGAAAAAGTCAGTCTAATACCCTGAGAAATAGAAACAAAATCAACAACAGTGGTGGTAGCCACTGGCAATTTCCAATTATTCCCAGGTAGCTCAGCCTCTTTCTTTGAACATCATTTAACATTATGAGATAACAGTAAGTGATTTCTCAGACAACCAATTGGAGTCTAATCCTGCTCTCCTACCTGAGTCTGCAAGAATCTCATCTGGAGAATCATCTTTTGAGATTTCCTTGACCAATGGAACTGGCTATGAAAGAGCAGATAAGCCCAGAGGACACCCAGGAAATTAATGTGACATTTTCCCCATGTAATTTTCTTGTGTGGGATAAAAAAGTAGTATGCAAAATAAATACATATGCTCTGAATGTCAGCTGGAGTGGGACAAAGGTCCTCTGAGTAGGAAGCCCATTTCTGTCTTTATCTAGGTGGAAACAGGGTAAAGTTCAGCAACTAATGGAAGCTATTCAAATTCTGTTTCCCCAAGAGATCAAACAAACTATCAGGACTAATTCATCATCACTGAAAATTATGGATGGGAAAGAGTGTAATGAATGACTCAGGGGATCTATACTGGAGCCTTTTGCTCTTACATCACCAGTTCCAATCCAGCCCAGGTTAATAATGACCAAATGTCACCCAAAAGCTGTTCAGTGACACAGGTGAAATGAGTTGGTAGGTGTAACTCCAGCTCTTGGAGGGGCAGGTGCCCACATCTCTCTCTCTCTCCCCACACTGCACATGACCCCACTGCTGGAAACCTTAGCAGATGGGCCACGTCTGAAAAAGCCCACAAGGAATAGCCTCCATTCCAAGGCTAGAGATGATCCCAACATCTCTCTGTTAAGGCACTGAAATTAAGAGGGCAAGATTGCATTTCCACTGGCCCATGCTTTGCCTGTTCTATACAGGATTCCAGTCACTGGAACTGTCAATCCAACAACTTCACCAATACTATTTTTTCAAGAAAAAATTAGACAAATCAGAGAGAAAAGGAGTACTTGTGGCACCTTAGAGACTAACAAATTTATTAGAGCATAAGCTTTCGTGAGCTACAGCTCACTTCATCGGATGCATTTGGTGGAAAAAACAGAGGAGAGATTTATATAAATCTCTCCTCTGTTTTTTCCACCAAATGCATCCGATGAAGTGAGCTGTAGCTCACGAAAGCTTATGCTCTAATAAATTTGTTAGTCTCTAAGGTGCCACAAGTACTCCTTTTCTTTTTGCGAATACAGACTAACACGGCTGCTACTCTGAAACAAATCAGAGAGGCACCTGAAGGGATCGATCACATTCGGGTAGGTACTTTGTTTGTTTGGAACATTAATCTTCTTTCCCTCATCCTGGTGTATGTGGTTTTTGTGGTTTTCCACAGACCTAACACTCTAACATCACAGAGGGGAAAAATACACAGACCAAAATCGTTAAGTTGTGAGGAAATATGTAGCTAAAATGCAGGAACATTATTCTCAAGCTCACTTAATTTCAGAAGCAACAAGGACAGTAATTTAGGGCTGATTTGCATGAAATTTCTCATGCAGACAGATCTTGGTATGAACTAAGGTACATACTTGGTTTGAGCTCTATATCCCTTGAATTTGCATTTTTGAACGGAAATTTCCCCTTGTAACTCTCAATATGTTTGTGTTACCTTTAGGGAACAATAAGGGAGCCCTCCTGTGACTAATGTATCACTTGTAAATTCCCATGACAGGCAAGGAGAGACTGTGTAACCTAAGGGATAAAATGTCTCCATTTTAGCACAAAGGGAGTGAGGTCATATCCACTCCAGGCTGTGGTTTAATTTAAATGCCTGTTTACTGGGTTCCATTGGTGCTGTTATAATTTAATTCATGCCACTTTTCTGAAGCAAAAGAAGTTGTATCTAATCCAACAAACCCAAGCTACAGAGAGTATCTGAACCATACAAAAGTGGGATAGCCATAAAAACAACACTGATGGAAAAAGAGTTAATTAGTTAGGCCCCCCTTCAGGTACTTAAGCATGTGTCTATCTTTAATCATGTGATCACTTCATTTGAAGACACTGTGACTAGCATAATCAGGACTCTAATACTCCCTAATACCTAAGCTAATCAAGACACAATAGGGGCTAAATTGCTCTCTTCTTCTTTCCCAATGCTCACAAACCCTCAATGGGGAGATCAGAACTGGAAAAGGGCAAGACAACACTAGCCCTAATGTGGTCTTGCTTCACTCAAATCTGCTCACCTGAACTCAGAGTTGTTCTAACAGGTTCCCGTGATTGGGCCTTTACATGACAAACCCCTTTTGAAGGTGCTTTGTTTAATGCAGGGCCAGATTCTGCCATCCTCATTCACACTGAGTAGTCCCTCACTCTGCTAGCTGTCCCACTGGCTTCAGTGGGATTACTTGTGGAATAAGGTACTGTTCAATAGGAGTAAGGACATCAGAGTTGGTCCACAGACAGCACAGAATAAAGGGCTCTTTTTCCTGATTCGGCTTTTGTTACATGTGAGCTCTTAGGGTCCAGTCTACTATAGGGGAGGGCACCCCAGCAGGCAAATGTGAGGTGTTTGGCACTTGACGAGCTTTACAATTCACCATTCACTAGCTCACACATTCACAGCAATTTATGTCATTGCTTTTAAAATGCAGTGTCCTAACACAACCTGTGCTGAGCACTAGACTCTGCAGGATGCTGGCCACTCTCCATTCCCACTGAGGTCCATAAGAATTGAGAGTGCTCAGCACATTGCGCAACTGAGCTTTTGGGAATCATTATCATCTTGACCCACAAGTTCTGAACTGATCATTTTGTCTGTGTACAGAACATAGGCACAAATTTAGCTACCGCATAAGCCAAATTCATGACTGTCACAACTCCACTGACGTCAGTGTACTTCTTCTAGCCTGTGCTCACAGCCAGTACACCCCATTATGTCTCTCCAAAGAAATGGGTGATGATAACGACCACAGACCAGATGAGGTAATCCACATATTCAAAGGCTCTTGTAAGTAGCAGCCAGACACATCTCAAAGGTACTCAAATATTTAGCCATTTACATTCCTGGGGGATGCTCTGCATACCACTTACATCCAGCAGTGTGACCCCAATATGACTGCATGGACACATGATGTCTGACAGGCATCAAACCCATGCAGCTTGCAAGCACATGTCAGCTATGGCACCTGAGGGGTGAAATCACTCGCAACGCAATGTGGATCTTACAGAAGCTTGCAGCACTGAAGTAGGTTGAAGAGCCTGACAACAGAATCATGTATGACCAGCAATGTACAACTATTGCTAGAGCAACCCATCTGGATGGTCAATGCCACCTGCAATTAGCAAGAGTAGCACATGTCATTTCCACTGGTGCTCTGCTTCTCTTTGCTGCTGTAGCTGCTGCTGCTCAGGGGAGGCAGTAACATAAGGAAAACTTGTGCATGTTGGGATTTTAAGCATCTCAATGACCTTGTGTTATCGTTGGTAGGTGCCAGCTAATCATGCTCCCTTCAGCCCAAGCAGCCAAAGTCCTGCTCAAGTACCACCCTCAAGGAGTACAGGCTGCTAAATTAACCACAGAGGCGGCTTTTGGGATGGAGAGAAGGAGACAGGCAAAATGCTCATCTGTGCCCTTCTGCTCCTCAAACTTCCTCGACCTCTCTCATTCCCTTTTTTGAACCTTTCTTTTTATTTAGCTTCTGAAATAGTTGCATGCAAAATGCACCAAATAAACCATCTTACACATACAGCGCCTTTCATTGTATAGGATCACAAAGCACTTGGCATACCGTTCATCCACCACTGAAATGCAACCAACTCCAGGGCGGAATTTAACAGCACACAGCAAAGCTACACAACTGTTTGGGATGGGAAGTGAAGAACAACTGAAACTGCAAGGAGAACTCAATAACTTCCGATAGCAGAACTTGGCCAGGACACCGAAGCTAACGCTTTGACTCTTACCCAAAGTGCCATGCAGTCATTCATGAGCACAAGTGGTAAGGGCCTAGCTTTGTGCCTCCTCTAGGGGAATCTGTACTCAGGAAGTTTTATAAAAGCTGGAGCCGAATGGTGAATTACTTGCTACTCTGAGGCTCCTTTACCAAAAGGCAACAGGCAACTAATGACACCTTGATTCTGGGTCTAGTCTCAGAAGAGACCTTGTCAGAGGTGGAGAGTTTCTGTCCCTCAGAAAACAAGTGGACACAAAACTCCAAGGACTTCTGGTGTCTTTCCTGGTACTGCCCATCTGGGTTTCTGTATGGAGTTATTCTGCAGTCATCTAGGGCCTGATCCAAAACCCAGTGAATTCATTGGAAAAAACTCTGATTGATTTTAATGATCTTAGGATCAAACCTATAATACATGACAGCTCCAAATAGTTACTATCTCAATGCACCGGCATAGGTCTTAGAAAATTACAGGTATAATATACAGTTCAGTAGCTAATTCACAAACAAAGGCATCAGAGTTTCAGTAGCTACATACATCACATTTTCACTTGGAATCATTCTAAACTCAATTTTTCCATCTCAGGATATAAAATAATCTCCTTCTGGGGGGCAGGAGATAATCATTTCTTCCTATATACATCACAGCACCATAAACCAGGTGCATTATGAGGGGACATAGCTTACTCTCAAGCATCAGGAATTAGCCACTGTATAGGTTAGGATGCTAAGCCACATGGACAACTGGTCTGATCCCGTACAACAGAAGGAGAGAGGTATGAGAATACCAATGGTCTGCTATGGTATGGCAGGAAAGTTCCAATGCTTTGAACCAGTATGGCAATTTTTATGTATGGATAAACATGATTCCTAGCAAAAGATTTTTTGGCCCTAATGGAATGTGGTGGCCAAAAAGAAATGTCTTTCCCTTTGTCTAAAACAAGGGGAAAGGGAGAATTTGTGCAAGTCCTAAGTCTCATTTAACATTACCATTTAGGTCAGTATAATTTACGTCACTCAGGGATGTGAATAAGCCACCCCGCAAGCGACGTAAATTACATTGACCTAAGTGCCGGTGCGAACAGCGCTATGTCGGTGGGAAAGCTTTTCCTGCCAACATAGCAACCGCCTTTCGTGGAGGTGGAGAGCTCTCTCGCATCAGCTTAGAGTGTCTTCACCAGACGTGCTGCATCGGTACAACTGTGTCGCTGTAGAGCTTCTAGTGTAGACTAGCCCTAAGTAGAACAGTGTTTTAACTTGTAAACGAAGAGCCTATGATAAAGAAACATTTCACATCCCTGAATCAGGGGAAAGAAGAGGAAGGGTAATTCTCCTGTGGTATGTGGAAAGCAGACCTGTGAGTAAGCAAACTAGTAGTGTGCACTTCAGATGAGTACCCATATGTTAACTGAACCAATTTCCTTGATCTGCAAACTGTCTCCCCCAAAAACAAGCCCTCTTCAGAGATCTTCTAGTGATTCCTGCTCTCCTGATGAGGCAGGAGATGCTAGAAGCAGCATCTTTGTTATGAGTTTTCAGGTAATTCCACTTTTGGAAGGAACTGGAAAATACAGAAGCTGCCATGAAATATTCATTCAACCCACAAAGTTCTGTTGAAGTTTTAGGGCAAAAATTGTGTCAGGTTCTATCTCACCCAAAGTGGCTCACCCAAGCCTACCATAACCTTGAGTCAGAAAGAAGGTCTTATGGAAAATGTACAGTCCAACAGCCAGTTCTGAGGAGTATGGCGGTTGGAGACTGATTTACATGAGTAGCCAGCATACACCTCCTGCTCCTGCCTTCTCAATGCAGCACAAACCAGGGTCACCGAGATCCCGCAAAGGAGGAGATAGTAACAGAAGAAAATGAGATGGAAAGAAAAAAAAACCTTCATGGCTGAATCTAGAGTCTTTGGAGGGCTAAATACATCTCCTTAGTGAACTTAATTACACATCAATCTTCCCCGGTGGGAGGAATTGATGAGAAACGGTGGCTCTCTGGCTGAGTCAGAGAACAAACTGGAGGCAAGAGGGAAAGGAGGGGAAGGGTTTGCTCAGTCCAAAAAGAAAAGTAGCTGTTTCTTAGTCCAAAGTTTTTGATTAACCTTTCCTTCACTATTGGTGCCAACCTTGTTATTTACAGGGACTGAAGCTGCCAGGAAGAGAATGCAGAGTGGGAGATTAGATTACGAGTGTTCTTTCTTTCCATCCTGCTGCCAGAAGAGGGATTCCATAGATGGTGAATTTCCTTCCATTCCAGTACCACTGACAGCCCCTGAATTGCAAGTCTGTGGGGGATCTCAAGCAGCAATTAAGATACAGCCTACCATGTTTAGAAGGGAGAAGCTCCTATTATTCTTGCTGGGAACTCTTAGGGAGCAGACTTCCTCTGTGATTTGCATAATATACAGGCTCCACAGACTGTGTCTATGCTATGTGGCTATATGGACATCACCTGTGCCTATGATATGTGGCTATAATCATGACCACTCGCAAAGGAATTTCAAGGTAAGTATTGTCAAATCTAGGCTGGGGACCTATTATCAGAGAATCATAGGATTGGAAGGGACCTCGAAAGGTCATCTAGTCCAGTCCCCTGCACTCATGGCAGAACTAAGTATTATCTAGACCATTCCTGAGAGGAGTTTGTCTAACCTGCTCTTAAAAATCTCCAATGATGGAGATTTCACAACTTCCCTAGGCAATTTATTCCAGTGCTTAAATATCCTGACAATTAGGACGTTTTTCTTAATGTCCAACCTAAACCCTCCTTGCTGCAGTTTAAGCCCACTGCTTCTTGTCCTATCCTCAGAGGTTAAGAAGAACAATTTTCCCCCCTCCTCCTTGTAACAACCTTTTATGTACTTGAAAACTGTTATCATGTCCCCTCTCAGTCTTCTCACAAACCCATTTTTTTCCATCTTCCCTCATAGGTCATGTTTTCTAGATCTTTCATAATTTTTGTTGCTCTTCTCTGGACTTTCTCCAAATTGTCCACGTCTTTCCTGAAATGTGGGGCACAGAACTGGATACAATACTCCAGTTGAAGCCTAATCAGTGCGGAGTAGAGGGGAAGAATTACTTCTTGTGTCTTTCTTACAACATTCCTGCTAATACATCCCAGAATGATGTTCACTTTTTTAGCAACAGTGTTACATTGTTGACTCACTATGATCCCCAGATCCCTTTCCACCGTACTCCTTTCTAGGCAGTCATTTCCCATTTTGTATGTGTGCAACTGGTTATTCCTTCCTAAGTGGAGTACTTTGCATTTGTCCTTATTGAATTTGATCCTATTTATTTCAGACCATTTCTCCAGTTTGTCCAGATCATTTTGAATTTTAATCCTATCCTCCAAAGCACTTGCAACTCCTTCACAAACTATGCCAGAACTTCAGATAGTGTTAACCCCACCAGTACCAACTGCTCAGCCTAATGGTGGCCGGCACAGGTTATAATCAAATGTGGAAGCAGTTCTCTCAGAACTGGAGATGGGCACTGCAGATTTGGAATGCAGTACTGTTAGAGTTTTAGCTGGATGGCTTTTGGCAGTATTTTTCCCCCTGAGAGGTAAGGGCATTTAAAGCTTCTTCACAGATTTAGAAGGGACCTTGTCAGGACTCAAACCATGGGCCGCTCTGTGGCATAGCTCCATGACTCTTTTAAACAATCCTTTCCTGAGTTACTAACCACAGATTATCAAACCATTGAACACAGTTTAACAATCTGTTTTTGCTTTTCCCGCTGATGCTGTTGGTTTGCTCAGTGCATTTCCTTTATTTTGAGCAGTAAAACTAGATCAGTCAGTTTCACTTTCTCCTTAATAACAGGTTTCAGAGTAGCAGCCGTGTTAGTCTGTATTCGCAAAAAGAAAAGGATGAATCCGATGAAGTGAGCTGTAGCTCACGAAAGCTTATGCTCAAATAAAATTGTTAGTCTCTAAGGTGCCACAAGTACTCCTTTTCTTTTTACTTTCTCCTTAGTAACTGCATTTTCTTGCTCAGTAGCACAGTGCTCTTCTTTCTGGATTGCAAGCACTAATGTGGGATGGGGGCCGTTCAACCACCTCCAAATACAGCTGCATTTAAATCCTCTCTCAAAAAATCATGACAATATAATTAATTTATTCTTGGGTGGGAGAGGTGTTGCATTTTAAATCCAAAGCTCCTTTTTGAGTCTAACTAAGTTGCACATACTGTATCAAGTTTCAGGGTCTAATGTCTGAGTATTAATACAAAAGCGGCAACAGCAGAAAGCTAAAAGAATAAATGCAAACTTGTCTGCCCTGGAACTTTGCTGCCCTTAGGCACGAGCCAGAAATAATCCCAGAGGCAGGATGCAAATAAAATGTCTCCTCAGCTCTCAAGCTTTAATGCATTTTACCTTAAACATTTACATTAACAGATGGGCCCCTGCAGTCCTATAAAGTCACTTGTGAGTTCATTTCCATGTCACTCTCGGTTCCATTTATCACCGTCCGGGCAACAGAGAATGTCACTGGGAGGTTGAGCCAGGAAGGGGACAAACTCTTTGAAGCAATTGACCTTACTGTAAAAAAGATTATTAAAAAAAAGATTATTTAAAAAAAAAGTGACAGGAAAAGGAAAGAAGGTGAAGCCCTGGTCAGATGACCCAGCGTGGCAAATTATAGAGCACTCTTTGCAGTCAGTCAGTCACATTGCTCCTCCGGCTGAACATTCCAATACCACTTCTCTAAACTGGAATGTGGTCAGATGTGGAACAGGAATGGACTGGATCATACCCTTTGAGGGTGAGAGACTGATCATTTCCTTCAATTCAGGAAAGGGGAGGATACAGCCACAGATGGCTCCACTCACTCTAGTAGGATGGGGAACTGCCTCAGGCCTGCCCTTATCTATCTAACTTCAGGCTTTTGTGGGACTCTTCAAGCCAGCCTTCAAAATCTCTCCACTTCCAGTGCAGCAGCTGTGAAAATGATATTGGATAGACTAGAGGATGATAGACAGTTCTTGAGCTTTTGAAACCCACATGTTGCTGGAGTCCCTTACAGCTGGGGAGTATATCATCATATTATTTGTGTCACTTTTATTTTGTCAAATGGCAAAGAGAAACTGTAGGGATAGGAGGGTCTGCAGAGATGAAAATCTCAAATGGAGGGGAAAGAGCCAAGTTTGGCTCAGCTGTATTCAGTGGAAGCTAGGGACAGGAACTGATGGAAACAGATACAACATGGTGCAGTTTTATTTAGGGATTGGAGGGGAAACACAGCAGTAGACTAGTTCCACTCAAGTCACTGGGATTTCGATCTATTTTAGGTACTTATACAGTCCCCATCGCTGCAGTATCTGAGCCCCTCACAATACCCCTGTGAGGTACGGAAGTGCTATTATCCCTGTTATACAGTGGGAACTGAGGCACAGGGAGACTAAGTGACTTGCTCAGTGTCACACAGGAAGCCTGTGGAGGAGCAGGGACCTGAATCTAAGTCCCAGGCTAGTGTCCTAAGCACTAGACCTTCCTCTGGACCACTCAACCAGAGGTGCTGAATCTAGGGGTGCTGGAGGTGCTGCATCATATACAGGATTTACAGTTTGGTTCAATGGTGCTCAGCGCCCAATTGTTCCAGCATCCCTGCACTCAACCATCTATACTGTCCATGGAAGCCAGACTTAGCCATGGAGTGAAACTAGTACTGCTCTGTTTTCCTTCTGGGTGACAGAGAAGGGAGGAAAAGAGCCACACACCATTCCATTCTCATTCTGGGAGAGCAGGTTTTCACTTATTAAACAGTAGTATATTTTACAACTATATGGGCTTATCTACACAAACACAGTCTGTGAAAAGCTACAGTGCACTTTGGAACAGATGAGATTAAAGCACACCCAGGAACATTTAGTGCACAGCAGCAGCATCCACACAGACACTTACTGCACGGCAGGCTAGTGCACTTTAGATTTACACCCCAGTTTGCCATGAACGTGTCTTATAGCCAAGCCCTCAATCACTTCAGGGAATAGGATACAGTGCATCTATATTGTCTGTGTGGAGAGGCTACATTCCAAATTTGCACACAAGACGATCATAAAAAAATACACTACAGTTTTCTGCAGTAAAGATCCAGCTTACAATAGTGAACACACACTGTTTTGGACTACTACTAAACAATACCGCTCTCTTTAAATAAGGGGAGATCTGCCTATTCCCACAACCTTTAATCTTGAGGCCTTTCAGTTTTGTCCAAGTATTT
The DNA here is from genome assembly GCF_009764565.3 of Dermochelys coriacea. Lineage (NCBI taxonomy): Eukaryota > Metazoa > Chordata > Testudines > Dermochelyidae > Dermochelys > Dermochelys coriacea. The sequence continues at coordinate 89,200,053 of NC_050073.1, read as the reverse complement.
AGGCAACAGTGAAAATGACAATTCCACACCATGGGTTCCTTGGTGGCAATCCATTCCTTGTATAACTCTACTAAAGTAACTGGAGTTACAAGGATGAATTTAGACCAGGATGCCTTCAGAAAAATAGTTGAAGCTGCCAAATTCATTTCATATGTGATTTACCCTACCACCTCAGAAGAGAGTGAAGGCATATGTACTAGGTTGCAATGCTCTCTGGATCTCAGGGGTCAGTTAGTGCAAAATCAAGCTTCAGAAACCACAGGGACAAAGAGTACCCTGAGTTGTTACTAAATTCTTCTCTGAGAGGATGACGCTTATTGATTTATCATATTTCTTCCCTTCCCCACAGTTGCACAGTATGTGCCTTGGGAAAACCTCTGATCCTAACACGAGTCAGTAGTACTCATGGTAAGCCGTAATTTCTATTTATTTCACTGTGTTCTTTGTTGAAAACACTGTTGGTACCTAGCAATCAAAGCTAGCCACATTATGAGAATGGACACAGCCTGAGAGCTGCTGGACATTGCATGGATCCAGGAATCATTGCTTTTCCTCCTTGTAAAAGTATGCTGGTTTAGATTTAAATAGAGAGAGGAAGGAGAGGCCAGTCCAGGTTTGCAAGATGCTCAGATTACACAGAGACAGTTACATTATTTAGATATTAATAATGGCAGTATTGCTAGATGGTATGGGGATGGTATGAATTTGTTCAGATAAAACAAAACTAAGACCTTTGCCCCAAACTCTTTGAGATTCGAATAATTGGGGGCGTTCACTGTCTGTTTTTCTTTGTTATTTGTTTCTTTTCTCACAGGTCTCTAATTTTGGGCAGTGGCTGGATCTTGAAATGGAAGCACCTCAGGAGAAGATATTCTCTCAGTATTTCCAGTGGAGCCAAAATTGGGAAGCACTGGGAATTTGGCAATGATATACTATTTTCAGCCCAATCTGACAACCAAAGAGTTTGCATTGTAAAGACAAGCAGCTGCCATTTGGGGGCTTTTGCAAACCAAGCTTCCAACTCTGCCATGGTTCACCTGCGCTGACTGATAATGCAATCCTGGGTGTTCATGCATTCCTGATGCAGTATCACAGGAGACTCAGTAGGTTGGCAATAGGATGGGATTCGTGAGTTTTGCCACTACTGTTCCCCTTGTTCTTACATCATAAGCCCTTTGGTAACTAGAGCTGGTGAAATTTTTCAGTACAAACTTTTTCTCCAAAAAAATGAAGATTTGGGTCATCAAATATTTCCCAACACTGTGTCAATTTCAGCTAATGCATAGATTCCAAGGCCAGAAGAGACCACTGTGATCAAAACAAAAATAAAATAAAAATACATCAGAAATGTGGAAACAATTTGTTTTGACATTATCAGAATGAACAGTTTCATTTTTTCTGGCTAGATTCACAAGGAGATTTAGGTGCCACCCACAAAATTGGTGGTGCTGGTGCCATTTCCTTTCTACCCAATCACCCAGTGAATCTGAATGGTCTTGCAGAGAAGCTGCCTCCCAGGGCAGATGTCTCTTGCAAGAAGGGTTTTGTGGCAACTATCGGGAAAGTGAGTCTGACTGCACCTCCATGACCCTCACATAGGCCTTTTCATCAATCATGTTCCTTTTCTGGGGCTGCCACAGTCACCACTGGGCAGACAGATATGTGGGTGTATACATTTCTGGATGCTACTGCAATTTGAATAATAAATAGTACAGGCTTGTGCCCATTTCACCAGACATGACTACATGCAGCAGTATGTTAAGTGCTGACAATCATGCTATTCTCAGAGTCAGTCCCTACAGTCAGAGGAAACCAACATGTAAACAACAGATCAGGGTGAAAGAACAGTACATATACTGCTGACTCTTCACTAGGTATATACTGCTTGCCATGAAGCACTCAAGAAGTCACTGACTAATTAACTGTTTTTCTGTGTATCTGTGCACTACGGCCTCCTACTGAATGGAATACATATTGCAATTTCAGTGAGGCATACTATTGACTAAAGTAGTAGATCTGCTTTTTTAGCTCACTAAGTAGAAGCCTGTGTTTTGGGACTCATAGGCTATAAAATTCTACACCTCAAGGCTATGTGCAGGATACCTATGCTGTGTATCAGTGGTGCAGCCACATTACAGAAATAGCAGGGGAGCAGGAATGAAAATACATTAGCCCTACAGCCTCTTTGAGAGAAACAAACAAGACAGGAAAAAATGGGTGTAGTACATGTCCCCTTCAACCTGGCTGCAACTATGTACAGACACATGCAGTGACAGTGCAATGTTACAGCATTTCTGTCTTCTGCCTATGAAAACAAAAGTGCATCCTCCCTCCAGGTTTTACACACCTGGATTTCAAAATAGATATGCTGGTCATCTTCAAACAGCAGCATTTGCCAAAAGAAATCATGCAGTGGCATCTGGTAGGGGAGAGCTCTCCAGTTAGTAATTGTCAATGCTGGGGATTTGCCTCTAACAGACATGGTTGTGGGTGCATTGATGCAAACTTCAAGCGTAGGGGCTTAGGATGGTTTACTCTATTTGCTACAGTTTAGCTTACCGCCTCCAGAAAAAGGGGGAAGTGCATACTGTAGCTTATGGCAGCTTTATATGTGTACATTGGAGGTTTCCAATGTAATTCTATCAGTGGCTGAAAGTGGGGCAAATCCCTAGTAAAGAAAAGTCTTAGAACAGGAAACAACTGTGTGGTTGGTACTTGTTGGCCAGTGCTGACTGACTTTTTAATGGCGACCAGCGTATGTGCGCGTGTGTATGGACCCCTCCCTCCCTCAGTGCGCACATGGGTGCACACACACACTAACTCTATGGAAGCAATTCCTGGAACAAAACCAAGCTGCCTTCTCATTTTAGAAATTGACAACCCAACAACTGCTAGAGGAAATCCAGCCAGTCAATGGATGGGATTGTGGTGGCGAGTCTTTCTTATTAACCTTTTTTTGCTTGTGAACCTTCTCTTCTTCTTCTTCTTTCAGCAAGTGTTGTTTTGAACAAGTCACATTTATAGTTCTAATTCTGCAGAGAAAGGGAGGGAATGAGGGAGGCAGGGAGCGAGTACGCACTGTGCAGCAAACTATGACTGCAAATGATGGGTCCCAGGGGAACTGGCAACACAGATGTCATAAAAACCATTTCAAAAATTGTATACAAAGACACAGCTGTGTGCTCGGAAGAAAACAGGTGGCACTGGAATCAAGGGCTAATGAAATGTGGAAATAAACTGTCATGGGAACCCTTAGAGGAGCAGGCCTGGCTTTCTCTACCCCCTCTCCAGAAAATACTAAGGTTAAATAGCCCTCCTGAAACTAAGTGACCAAGCTTTCCTCAAGTTCAGAATCTCTCTCTGATCACTATAAATTATTACAAGCTACATAATACATCTGAAGTCAGCTGGCATCACAGGTCTCCCAGCAACTCACAGGATCAGTCCCTTCTTCCCATTGGAGAGTTCCATTCAGGAGCAGCTGTTTTTCAGTGCTTTTTCTTCAGTTTTAGCCTTCCGTTAAGGGGGTTGAGGGGATTCCCACCTTCTTCTCTCAAGGTCTGTGAGCCAAGGTCAAGAGTCAGTCAGGGGCTGAGGCAGTGGGAGACCCAGGAGGCTGCTGGCTACCATTTTCTGGTTCTTCTCCTCACTAGAGCAAGCTGTTTCCTTAACCCAAATCTGTTATTTTGTAGACAAATCCTCTGTGTGTGACAGATTTTGAAGAGCCTTCCAGCTCCCCCTCAGAAGTTAGGCCAGATTTAAGAGCAACATGATCTTATTAGAACGTGAAGTCGTGCAATTTACCGTAGCAAATAAAAATTCTAGTTTAAGAGGTCAGTTGGTCTCCGTTTCAGGCCATGGGGAGCTCAGTGCTTTGGTGACCTTTCACACCCTGGAAAACTTTTAACGTACACTGTGAAAAGTGATCTGATAGAAATGACAATGTGGGGCTCCCTCTTTAGTCTCTCTGTGATTCTAAATTAGATCAGCCAGAAACTCAACCAGAGATCTAGGAAATCCAGCTGGGCTCCTCTTTCTGTCTCCTATGTCACCACCCATAATAGAGATTCCATATTTGGAATGTAGCTGACAATACCGTTGTACTGAGGATGAACAAGGCAGAAGAGTCCAGCTCCAGCTCCCATAACTTTGTTGGCTCTGCAAATGTTAAATTTATCTGTGTGAGCGGAGCATGTAGAGATCACACCAAAGACAAATGGCAAACAGCTCTGTGGTGTAAGGAGGTGCCATTTTATAACCACGCTTTAAAGATATTATTTATTTATAGAATGCCACTCTTGCATTATAGCGCCAGATGCTGATACCCTTACACTGAATAGCATTTTCTTCCACACATGTTCCCATGGACTTCAATGGCACCACTCATGGTGTAAGGTGCTACTGAATGTGAACAGAGGTATCAGAATCTGGCCTAGAGCATTTTAGTCTCAGAGAAAGAGATGCTTCTGCTGCTCCAAAAAGCTTAGAATTGAAAGAAAACAGACACGGGATAATTATTTGATGTGGGGATGGGTGAAGCTGGTGCCTTCCTAACCTGCTCTAATATTAAGGGCTTGTCTACACTTACAACACTGCAGATGCACCAGTGTAGTCGTGCCACTGTAGTGCTTAGTGAAGACACTACCTATGCTGATGAGAGATCCCCTCCCATCAGCATAGGTACTCCACCTTCCCGAGAGGCAGTAGCTACGTCGACAGGCGAAGCCCTGCTTTTGACATAGTGCTGTGCCCTATCAGGGGTTAGACTGGTAGGACAACATCACTCAAGGGTGTGGATTTTCCACACCCTTGAGCGACGTAGTTATATCAACATAAGTTTGTCGTGTAGACTAGGGTTAAGTCTGTAGATCAGAAGTTCAGGGTTAAGCTTTATCAACAATAATAAATTTCAGGTCAAGCTTGGCTGTTCTTAGGCTATGTCTACATTGGCACTTTCGTCTCTAAAACTTGTCGCTCAGGGGTGTGAAAAAAACACCCTCCTCCCCCGAACGACAAAAGTTTTAGTGACGAAAAGCATTGGTGTGGACAGCACTTCGTCACTCCTGTCTCTGAAGCTACTGCCCCTCGTTGCGGGTGGTTTTATTTTGTTGCCAGGAGAGCTCTCTCCTGGTGATAAAGAGCAGCCACACCGTGCAGCTTACAATGGCTCGGCTGCAGCAGCACAGCCGCACCGTTATAAGCTGCGCTGCATAGACGTAGCCATACTGTTCCTCCTTCAGGGTTGCTCAGCCCACACCCTAGATCCTCTGTCCTCCCATTCCTCTCTTAAATCTGGGGGTAGGGGTGAGATAATGGGCCACTTACAACAGAGTCAGCAGAATTCATTTAACACTTTCCTGGTAGAATCAATACTTCCTAACTGTCTGAAGAGGAAAGAGAGCAAGATGGAAATGTTCTGGCAAATACGGCCAGCCTGCACAAGGAGATTAATGAGGTGAAAAGGGGAGGGATTGGTTGAAGAGATGATTCTTAACTATTTGAATGAGGAGGGAGAGAGCATTTGGAGCACGAAGTAAGCAAGAATGTAGGCACAGGAGACGTGATGAAACGGTGAACTTGGGAGTGTGAGAAGATGAAAGCAACTGTAAGAGGAGAGGATTGAGACGTGGAATACAGAGAAATAAGAACAGAGACGTGTGTGAGGGCACAATTATGCCAATTGATATAGATGAGATTGAAGAGCCTGAATTTGATATGGGAGGAGACAAGAAGCTGAGGGAGGGAATGAAAAAGAGAAGATTGATGTGCTCAGAATAATGGGAAAGGGAGACAAGATTCAGATAAACGAGAGAGACAGCGAGACCAGACAGTAAGAGGTTACAGTGAACAAGGTGAGCAGTGACATGGGTCTGCACAAGAGACTCAGCTGTGGGGGTCAGGGAGCACAGGGCAGATTACAGAGATAAGAGGACACAACAGGGCTTAGCAGGAGGGGAAAGGAGAGCAAGATAAAACCCAAGTTACAGTCTTGGGAGACAGGAAGTAGCGGTACAAAATAAATCCTATAATGGGAGATTTAAAGGGTCACTGTTCTCACTTGGGGCAAGCAACTAGAAGGGTATTGTACTAAGGTGCTGACTGCACTGTCCTGTATTTTGTCTTAACTTCTTTGTCCCTCTGTGCCCAGGACTATGCTGCAAGGGGTGTACCTACAAGTGGCTCCCTTTTTAATAAGTCTCCTAGAGCTGGATTCCTTCAGCGCTGTCAATCACAGCCCACTGTGATGCCACAAGCAGAATAAACTGTCACACCACAGAAGGAAAAGGGCAGGGTGGGAAGAGATAACCCCTCACCCCCCACCCCAGATTGCTGAAATCAGGTCCATTTCCTCTGGTGTCCTGTCTCTGACAGAGGCCAGGACCACATGGTTCAGAGGAAGTTACTAGAATCCCCATAATGAGCAAACATGCACTCAAATTCCCCTGTGATGGGAAGAGCGGAGAGGCTTTAACCTCCAGCCATCGGTGGCCTACCTTGATTACTGTAACTTTCTTGTTGAGTACTACTATCTCTCACCTCTATCCCCATCACGTCAGTCCATAATATTGCTGCTGCCACAGTTTGTAAAGTGAATGCCGATCCATAGATGGCAGGTACTTGAGGAGGGCAAAGGATTATTAATAAACAATGACAATCAACCATTAATAATTGTCTCTATTGCCATGTTCCTTCATAGATCAAACAGAAACAGCCTGTGTCTTGAATTTACCAATAATAAACCTCCCTGCCATTGACCAGGCCTTCAGTTAAAAAGGTAGGCACTGGATGGCAAGGATAGCCTTGTGGTAAAAGCCAGGATCTAGGAGTCAAAAAACCCGAGTTCTATGCCTGACCCTCTTAGGGAAAGTCACTCAAACCATCTAGGCTAAATTCATTCCTGACACTACTCTGTTGTCCTGTCTGTCTTTTAAAGAGCCTTGCACCCTATAGTCCTGTAGAATATCAGCAAATAAAGGGTGGCCACAGGTTGCACTTGATCATATTTTGGACAACACAATGCTAGCTTCTAAAGGACAACGTTTTCCCACCACGATAAGGAAATATTCAGCACTTCTAATAATCAGGCCTAGGAGCCCACTGAAGTTAGTTGGAGCCAGGGGTGCTGCTAATGTCAGGGAGTGAATCAGTCTTCTTACACGGGGGCCTAAATTTAGGCCTTCAAATTTGGCCTTAAATTTTTACAGAAATGAGCAAATAAATAAGGAAATGGTGTCTTAGGCCAGTTCTACCCTAACCCAATGCGGCCATGGCTGTGGCTCAGGTCCCCTATTCATTCAGCCCACTGGGGCCATGATCCCAGATACGCTGGAAGATAACTAGCTAATGATTTTCTCAAATCAAAGTGATGCAGCTCAGATTGCCCAGCAGACTTGACCCTGGCTATTGATTACTCCTCAGCTGAAACTGCTACAGCCCTGCTTGGCGAGAGGCCAGCGGTATCAGATATGTTTTTACAGTTTTCTGTCATAAATTACTGAAGTCCCTGGCAGGGTCTCAGACCACCCCCTCCTTTTCTCCCCTCCCCACAATCTCCCCTTTGACTTACGTGCCAGAGCACCATAATGGCTCTTTGTATATCTAATTGAAACAAATGCTATTGACCTAGACACATTTGCAAGTAAATCTGGTTGGACCTCAATCAGAAAGCATGTGTTTGACACCAAATTATGCTTAAGTGCTGCAGGAAGAAAAATGGGAACGCATGCTCTGACAGATAGTGAGACAAAGGGAGGACTTAATTAAAGGGTTGAAACATACGCCACTAAGCCCAGTAAATGAGCTTCAGAGTGGAGACCAGGAAGTGCAGGGCTGCTTCTTTTTATGGGAAGGGCAGTGTCGAGGATGGAGTTTGTTAGTGTAAATTCACTTCTCCACACCCCCAGAAGCACTTGGGCAGAGATGAAGACCCCCTGCCCACTCAAAATCACCCCAGTCTATGATCTAGCAACACTCAGCAAGCTAAGTAGTATCAAGTTTCCCCAGGGAAAATCCATGTGCGACTGAAGACAGCATTGATGACTTAAGAGAGTGCTCTTCCCTCTAAGTCCAGTGCCCCAGCTTGGTAGAGAGCACAGGTGTGGGAGTAACTATAGTGTCACATCCAAACCTCTGCTACCTTTTGCTGATCGTCTGAGTAGACTGGAGCCAGATTCCAACCCCCCTGAACCTCTCTTACCGCAGAATAACCCTCACCAAGCTCAGCCCTTTTCTTTCAACAGGCCCTGAACACTCCACTAGTAATTCAGCCCCCAGAAGAGGGAGAAGGCTCTCAAAGTGGCAACAACAACGCCAATGATCCTCTGAAAGTGTTCTATGACCAGAGGATGGGGTGCACACTCACCTCGCTGGCCCCCAAGACCAAAGAGATATTAAGAAGGAAGAGGGTTGTCTGCAGCATTTGCCCCAAATCTATCCAAATTTAGCACTAATTAAGGTGAGCACTCTAGGTTCTCTTGGGATTTTGAGGTACTAGAGTGCTCCCCAGGGATACGAACACTGCAAGTCAAATCCACTGCGTATGTGTCCTCATTTCAAGACTCTGTGGACAGTCTCTACAGAGAAGTGCAAGACTGAATGGTCCAAGGAAACCAGACTACTCTCACCCCCAGGAGGAGGTCCCTGCAGGTTAGGGGTGGGGCATCCAGTGTGTACAAGAAAAGCTTGCTCTGCTGACTATGTTGTAGGTAGACAGAGGACTACAGTCACCAGGGATGTTAATTCTGCACCTTTCACCAGCATGAAGTTCACTATTTATGTAAATAAATTAAAAGTGAACTGAATTTTATATGAGGAAAAAAACAGGTTTGCAGTATCTGTCTACAGGCAGAGCAGAGCACACCTGAGACTAGCTAGACTCTCTGGTCCTCAAGAGTCCAAAAAGCTTGAGTAACACACAGCCAAGGGTCAGGGCCTGTAGCGTCCCTGTGAACTTCCAACCCTAAACCATCAGTCCTGGCCCTAGCAGAAGTCAATGCAACCTCTGCTGCTGTCAGTTGGGTTTCCACTGAAGCAAAACAAGTGGTCTTATCTCCCTCACAGATCAGCGGATGAGTTGTGCTTGCGATGTCTTTGTCAGATTCATAAACACAGCAAGCCATGACAGAAGCTATGGCAGGGGGAGTGGCCAGGGTGTGCGATACAGTTCACAGATTACAACATGCAACATCCATCAGTGGAAACAGACACAAACCACAATCCTCCAAGCCTGGCTTTAGCAGCGGGGAGTAGGTTATTGCTCAGGCTGCCCCAAGTTATGCCTCTACTGTTTTCTCAGGTCCCAAAGGTGTGGACTAGTCTCCTCAGAGTGGCTTTTTGTAGGCAGAAAAGAGCCCATATCAAACTGTGACGGACTGGAAGGGAGGCCTCCAGTCTTCTTTTATTCTTCCTTCTTCAACATCCCCATCGTACACTGCTTCAGTCCTGGAAGCGCAGCACAGCTATGGCTCCCGATGAATTGCACAGTTAGCACAGGCACTTCCAGAAGCTGTTAAGAGAGGCACTGCTCTTCCTTCAGAAAACTGTCTCCCCAATGTTTCTCTGAACAGCATCTAAGGCAACTGGACTGGAGGGTGCTAGACACACATTCATCAAACCCGGTTGGGCTCTGCAACTGAGCTGCCTGACTCCAATCTAATAGAGGAGCATGGTACACCCAGCTTATCCCACTCACACGGGGGTGTCAGAAGTGGCAGCTCTTTGGACCATATCACTAACTCCTCCCTCCCAATGGTAAGGCCAACAGACATCAATGAACTACTTGTGTGAGTAAAGAGTTCATAGTCCAACCCTTGATCTGCAGCTGTGGTCTGTCGTCTCCACATAAAATCATTTGCTGCACATTCAGAGAGGAGCTTTGAAACGAGCAGCAATCGCTTACATTTATAGCAGCTTTTTCATCTGAAAGAACTTCACAAACGACACATGCTGGGCTCACACGAACCACTGAAATGCAGCTAACTCTGGGGTGGGATAGGGCTGCTGTTTACCAGTGCACAGCAATGGCTCCAAACAATTTAAAGCAAGAAGAGAAGAAACCTGTATCCAGCTGAAACTACATTTCTCCTGAACTTCTCTTCTAATTACTCAGTCTGAAATCTGGCAGGACAAGAAGGTTAACACCTTGACTCCTAGAAAGAATCTATGGGAGGCTTTAACAACCACAAGAGACCAGGACCTTGGCTATATGCTCAGTCAAAAAATTGGCACCTGTAGCCCTCAGTCCCATGCTGTGTCTTTGCTTCAGTCCTGACTCAGAGGAAGAGTGCCACCTACTGAATCGCTAGCACCACTTCTTGTAGCAGCTGGTTGTTGTGTGGAGTGCTTGCATCCGGACAATTACCCTGCTCCAGCCCTGCATTGCTTATGAGAACGGAGAAGATCACAGCCTGACGTAGTAAGACTCAGTCTTTTTGAGTCTCCAAAAAAGGAAGCTAAGCTTGATATCACGACAGAGACTGACAAGAACAGGAAATTAAAAAAACAAAACAAAAAAACCCAACCTGCTGAGAAAGCTCGTCAAATAGGGGCCGACACACACCATGCAGACCTCATGCAGTGTCCCCGCTCAGAGATGTCATGGCCCTCATCGGTTTTGCTGCTGTAATATTCCTCCAGGAAAGGAAGGCTTAGCAGACACCCTGCCAGTCAATCTGACGACTGCTGACAGCCCAAGGGAGCATATGAATGGGATAGTGATGCCTAGACTCAATGGGTGCTGACAAATCCAGATAATAAAATTGCTGCAAGGAAGAACTGCCTAAGTGCATGTAAATACCTACAGGATCTATACATGCATACACAAACATACATCCCCTATGCTGTATCTACCATGAGAAGAGAGAGACAGCATCGAGGCTGGATGACTGTAGCATGCCTGGGGTAGTGGCATAAGGCACAAAAGGAGCTTAACCACCCGACTGTTGCATAATCTCTTTAATATGTGTCACTGCTATATTATATAACACAATTAAAAATTACACACAAAACAACAGTAGTGTAGCATGGACTACAGTCAGACCTCGTCTGCATATTCATGGGGCAATAAAACCACCTAGGAATGGCATGACACCAAGAGAGAGGAAAGAGGGTCCTGAGGTTTAGCCATGCAATTGGGAGGAGGACTGTTGGGTGCTGCCAATGGTTCTGTCTCAGATTGTGTGTGTCTTGCTCACGGAGCCCCCAAAACTCCCACCTGACTTCAGTTGAAGCTGCTGGGGCTCAACAGCTCTCAGGATGTCACACACACAAAAAAAAAAAAAAATCACACATTCAGCATCAGCCTCCCAACTGGGCATACACAAAAAGAGGTTCAGGACCTCCTGGTTGTGTGAACCTAACACCAGAGGGCAGGGTCAAAGATTTGTCCCTTTGCTGCTAATGGCCCTGTTTACATGCCAGTTTTGCCAGTAATAATAATAATTTCAAAAAACCATGGAAGGAGAAAAGTATGACATTTAGGCAGACACACCTTTAAAGAGATTTTTTTTCAAAGTTTTCCAAGGGGCTTCAGTGCCTCTTTTAATTACTCAACAATATCAGGATTACTGAAGAAGCTTTTCACACACCAATGGGGAAGATGGGAGCTGTGGAAATGAAGAACTGCTATTTTTCATTACAGTACTGAAAGTACTGCTAAATTTTTAATTTTGTTCAATCTCGCTGTTACTGGTGGAAAAGCAAAGGGGAGGGCAAAAGGGAATCCTTTAAAATATAATCCAAAGATTCATGTTTCATAAAGGAATCTAGACAGTGGTGTAAACCCACATTTTTGTTATTGTCAAGAACATTATGGAAGCTGACAGCCAAATTACCAATTTATGGGCTTCCCATTGTTAGCCCAGCTAAACAGCAGTGTTCTTTGTATGATACAGTGTCTAATTAAAGGCTCATCACTTGGGCCATAATCTGGGGTGACAGTGATTTTCCAAATATAAAATCAGACCCAAAAATAATAATATTGCACTTCAAAGAAGTAAAGGAAGAAAGGGAGAAGGCTGAAAGATGGATGCTGTCTGTTTTGTCTTTGTTTCTTTGTAAGATAAATCATAGTATTCTAACAAATGCATGATCATCTACAACTTCATGACCGTCACACTGCTATTTCTTGGGGCCACCCAGAACTTCACTGAGAGCAGGGACAGGACTCAAATCCTCCTGCTGCACAAGTGAGCTATGAGTGAATCTCCATCAGCTGTTAGTAGTAGAGGGGCCTAGAATACTCAGATAAGCAGTTCTGATTCCATCAAGTAGCAACGGTGACATCCTAGTCAAATCATTGTGAAATATCTTACCTGGTCATAGCAATTGTCATTCTGAAGAATCCAAAAGTGCTCACAATATGTAGAGTGATCACCTCATTCAACACTGAAATGCAGCTATTTTCTATATTGCAATAGGGCACAAAATGTGCTTACCACTTTCCAAACAGAGGAAGACAGTCCTTGCTCATCAGCTAACTAGGAATCCTCTAATTCATGAGGAGTTTCAAATTCGAAGTTAACACCATAGACTGCAGCAAGACTTACATATAGTGTAAGAGGAAACTGCTACATCCTTTGGCATTTGACACTGGGATATAGAAATAGGCCAATACACAAAGTTACGCACAAACATCATTGGCTTTTAGAGGAGCAGAACAAATTCAGAAATTCCAACCAAAGTTTCAGATAACAGTAGCAATCTCTGATATGTAAAGTCAATCCAAGGACATTTCTCTTATGGCAGGTATGACAAAGGGAATTTAGTACCCTAAGTACTGTGGTCATAAATGGAGTAGTCCAACATTGGTCTACGCTGGATGTCTCATGGGAATGTGTTAAGCCCCCCATGATGTACCAACAAGCTTTCTACAATGAAGCTTGCAGAAGGAAAAAGGACAGATGCAGAGTTGGCTGCAAAGTGGTTTTCTGGCCATTTGCTTTGTTTTTACAAGTTGTTTTCTCCAGAGGGCATCTCTGGATGGAAAAGCAGTTCCTGAATAGAGCTGGTAGGACGGAAGCTGCAGATTCCAGGGACACCTGGATACTAATTCAGAAGCTGCATCTGCCACATAAAGAGGCTGATTATAAACAATTGATTTCCCTAGGGACTAAGGAGACCCTGCACTTATTAATAAAAACTGCATCTTACAATCCAAGAGTGCCTCAAAAAGGATCAGTCAGCTTGAATGACTAGTTAGGAAAATTTATATATAAGGGAAAATCCACCACTGAAATGATCTGCCTCTGCAGTGTAATGTGGTTCAATAGTATATGCCAATACTGTGAAATGAACCACGACCTCATACATGTGGACACCACAGTCATCAGTACTGCTTGAACCAGGCACCTTCAACTAAAAGCACAATCCCCTGACAATTGTGTTAATGCTGTTTCTCAGCTATTAGTAAGTAGCAATCACCCTTCACTGGGGCCAGTTACTAGAAAGTGAGATGGTGATATAGACTTGGACCTGATCTACATTACACAGTTTTGTTGACAACACAGTGATGGTGGACACGCTGCAATGCTCCTTCTGACGATAAACCCTCCTGCCTTGCCAACAAAATAAAACCAGCTCGACAAGAGATGTAGAGGTTTTTGTGGCGAAGTAATATCGACAAAACGTCAGTGTAGACACTGCACTTGGTTATGTCACTGTAAATGGCCTCCACGAGGTATCCCACAATGCCCATCCTGACCATTCTGATAAGCAGTTCAAACTCCACTGCTTTGCATCCAGGTACACAGACATCCACCCCTCCCGTTTAGAGGCCTGGGAATTTTTGAAAATACACTTCCAGTTTGTGTAACCCACACACCTCCTGGGTGTGGTGTTCTGTCCAATTTAGTGGCAGCTAGACCACAGAGAGAGAGAGAGAGAGAGAGATTAATGAGTTTCCTCTACAGATTTAGCTAAAAGCCATATGGCTTTTAGCTCACACAGTAGAGGCTTTTGCATTTTTCTCCAGAAGTCCCAGGTTCAATCCCGCTTGCCAACAACCGGGGTCTGTCGGTGTTATATTTGCTTGGCATAGACAGCTCAAATCACATATTTCCAGCTGACCATGATGGCTCCATGCAGCAAATGCTCTCCTGCTTGGAGCACACCTGAGTTGCTGCATCTGCTGGCACTGTGGGGAGAAGAGGCTTTGCAGTCCCAGCTCCACTCTCGCCATAGGAACTTTGAATACCTATGGTCAAATTTCTCATGGCATGTTGGATAAGGGCTATGAACGGGACACATAGAATCATAGAAGATTAGGGTTGGAAGAGATCTCAGGAGGTCATCTAGTCCAACCCCCTGCTCAAAGCAGGACCAACACCAACTAAATCATCCCAGACAGGGCTTTGACAAGCGGGCCTTAAAAACCTCTAAGGATGGAGATTCTACCACCTCCCTAGGTAACCCATTGCAGTGCTTCACCACCCTCTTAGTGAAACAGTGTTTCCTAATATCCAACCTAGACCTCCCGCACTGTAACTTGAGACCATTACTCCTTGTTCTGTCATCTGCCACCACTGAGAACAGCCGAGCTCCATCTTCTTTGGTATTCCCCTTCAGGTAGTTGAAGGCTGCTATCAAATCCCCCCTCACTCTTCTCTTCTGCAGACTAAACAAGCCCAGTTCCCTCAGCCTCTCCTGATAAGTCATGTGCCCCAGCCCCCCGATCGTTTTCGCTGCCCTCTGCTGGACTCTCTCCAATTTGTCCATATCCTTTCTGTAGTGGGGATGGCCCACTGGATGCAATACTCCAGATGTGGCCTCACCAGTGCTGAATAGAGGGGAATAATCACTTCCCTCGATCTGCTGGCAATGCTCCTACTAATGTAGCCCAATATGTCATTAGCCTTCTTGGCAACAAGGGCACACTGCTGACTCATATTCCAGCTTCTCATCCACTGTAATAGCCAGGTCCTTTTCTGCATAACTGCTGCTTAGCCAGTTGGTCCCCAGCCTGTAGCAGTGCACGGGATTCTTCTGTCCTAAGTGCAGGACTCTGCACTTGTTGAACCTCATCAGATTTCTTTTGGCCCAATTCTCCAATTTGTCTAGGAGACTTTGGACCCTATCCCTACTCTCCAGTGTATCTACCTCTCCCCCCAATTTAGTGTTATCCGCAAACCTGCTAAGGGTGCAATCTATCCCATTGTCCAGATCATTAATAAAGATGTTGAACAAAACTGGCCCCAGGACCAACCCCTGGGCTACTTCACCTGATACCAGCTGCCAACTAGACATATCAGTGCTGTGAAAAGATAAAGGAGCTGAGGCAGGTGTACCAGAAGGCAAGGGAGTCAAGCCATCATTCTTGTGCTGCGCCAAAGACCTGCCACTTCTATAAGGAACTGGATGCCACCCTCAGCGGTGATGAGGCTTTCTTCCGGCAACTCACGGAAGCTACTAGATCGCATGCCCTGATTCTCATGGGTGACTTTAATTTTCCTGATATCTGCTGGGAGAGCAATACAGCGGTGCATAGACAATCCAGGAAGTTTTTGGAAAGCGTAGGGGACAATTTCCTGGTGCAAGTGCTAGGGGAGCCAACTAGGGGGAGCGCTTTTCTTGACCTGCTGCTCACAAACCGGGTAGAATTAGTGGGGGAAGCAAAAGTGGATGGGAATCTGGGAGGCAGTGACCATGAGTTGGTTGAGTTCAGGATCCTGACGCAGGGAAGAAAGGTAAGCAGCAGGATACGGACCCTGGACTTCAGGAAAGCAGACTTTGACTCCCTCAGGGAACAGATGGCCAGGATCCCCTGGGGGACTAACATGAAAGGGAAGGGAGTCCAGGAGAGCTGGCTGTATTTCAAGGAATCCCTGTTGAGGTTACAGGGACAAACCATCCCGATGAGTCGAAAGAATAGTAAATATGGCAGGCGACCAGCTTGGCTTAATGGTGAAATCCTAGCGGATCTTAAACATAAAAAAGAAGCTTACAAGAAGTGGAAGGTTGGACATATGACCAGGGAAGAGTATAAAAATATTGCTCGGGCATGTAGGAAAGATATCAGGAGGGCCAAATCGCACCTGGAGCTGCAGCTAGCAAGAGATGTCAAGAGTAACAAGAAGGGTTTCTTCAGGTATGTTGGCAACAAGAAGAAAGCCAAGGAAAGTGTGGGCCCCTTACTGAATGAGGGAGGCAAGCTAGTGACAGAGGATGTGGAAAAAGCTAATGTACTCAATGCTTTTTTTGCCTCTGTTTTCACTAACAAGGTCAGCTCCCAGACTGCTGTGCTGGGCATCACAAAATGGGGAAGAGATGGCCAGCCCTCTGTAGAGATAGAGGTGGTTAGGGACTATTTAGAAAAGCTGGACGTGCACAAGTCCATGGGGCCGGACGAATTGCATCCGAGAGTGCTGAGGGAATTGGCGGCTGTGATTGCAGAGCCCTTGGCCATTATCTTTGAAAACTCGTGGCGAACGGGGGAAGTCCCGGATGACTGGAAAAAGGCTAATGTAGTGCCCATCTTTAAAAAAGGGAAGAAGGAGGATCCTGGGAACTACAGGCCGGTCAGCCTCACCTCAGTCCCTGGAAAAATCATGGAGCAGGTCCTCAAAGAATCAATCCTGAAGCACTTAGAGGAGAGGAAAGTGATCAGGAACAGTCAGCATGGATTCACCAAGGGAAGGTCATGCCTGACTAATCTAATCGCCTTTTATGATGAGATTACTGGTTCTGTGGATGAAGGGAAAGCAGTGGATGTATTGTTTCTTGACTTTAGCAAAGCTTTTGACACGGTCTCCCACAGCATTCTTGTCAGCAAGTTAAGGAAGTATGGGCTGGATGAATGCACTATAAGGTGGGTAGAAAGCTGGCTAGATTGTCGGGCTCAACGGGTAGTGATCAATGGCTCCATGTCTAGTTGGCAGCCGGTGTCAAGTGGAGTGCCCCAGGGGTCGGTCCTGGGGCCCGTTTTGTTCAATATCTTCATAAATGATCTGGAGGATGGTGTGGATTGCACTCTCAGCAAATTTGCGGATGATACTAAACTGGGAGGAGTGGTAGATACGCTGGAGGGGAGGGATAGGATACAGAAGGACCTAGACAAATTGGAAGATTGGGCCAAAAGAAATCAAATGAGGTTCAATAAGGATAAGTGCAGGGTCCTGCACTTAGGATGGAAGAATCCAATGCACCGCTACAGACTAGGGACCGAATGGCTCGGCAGCAGTTCTGCGGAAAAGGACCTAGGGGTGACAGTGGACGAGAAGCTGGATATGAGTCAGCAGTGTGCCCTTGTTGCCAAGAAGGCCAATGGCATTTTGGGATGTATAAGTAGGGGCATAGCGAGCAGATCGAGGGACGTGATCGTTCCCCTCTATTCGACACTGGTGAGGCCTCATCTGGAGTACTGTGTCCAGTTTTGGGCCCCACACTACAAGAAGGATGTGGATAAATTGGAAAGAGTACAGCGAAGGGCAACAAAAATGATTAGGGGTCTAGAGCACATGACTTATGAGGAGAGGCTGAGGGAGCTGGGATTGTTTAGTCTGCAGAAGAGAAGAATGAGGGGGGATTTGATAGCTGCTTTCAACTACCTGAAAGGGGGTTTCAAAGAGGATGGCTCTAGACTGTTCTCAGTGGTAGCAGATGACAGAACGAGGAGTAATGGTCTCAAGTTGCAATGGGGGAGGTTTAGATTGGATATTAGGAAAAACTTTTTCACTAAGAGGGTGGTGAAACACTGGAATGCGTTACCTAGGGAGGTGGTAGAATCTCCTTCCTTAGAGGTTTTTAAGGTCAGGCTTGACAAAGCCCTGGCTAGGATGATTTAACTGGGACTTGGTCCTGCTTTGAGCAGGGGGTTGGACTAGATGACCTTCTGGGGTCCCTTCCAACCCTGATATTCTATGATTCTATGATTCTATGACCCCACCTCCACCGCCAAGAGCCCTGTCTATACTTCAGTGGGGCTAGAGATAGCAGACTCAACCCCGAGGATGAAGTCATGGATGAGGAGGTTGAGTTCGAGGATGATGTGGAGCACCCGGTAGGGTTGTCAGGTGGCATGGTGAGACAGGACCTCTTTTCCACTCAAGAGGGGTCTAAGCCAGTCCCAGAAGTCCATTTCTGGTGCGCATAATGCAGGAGAGGAGAGCACTGGTAAGTGATTTTTTTTAATTGATGCCGCTTGATTATATCAGGTAGAGCTGTCCTTTGCTTTGTATATTCTAGAAGTGGGTGAAGGGATAGAAATGTACAAAACTAGCTGTGTTTGCAAGTGCTTCACATTCCCCTGTGCAGCTATGATCTGCGGCAGAAAATGTGCTAATGCATACCAAGGTTTCATGGGAATCCTCCAGAGAGATCTCTAGGACCTTTCCTGGAGGTACTCGCCAATCCTCTGCTGAAGGTTCCTTGGCAGAGCTGCTTTGTTCCTTCCCCAATTGTAGGAAACTTTCCCACAACAATCAGCTATCACTTGTGCAGAGAACGAAGCAGGACACAGATGAACAGCATAGGGACACAATCTGAAGCTGCATGCATGCATAAAGATGCACCCTTCCAACCTTGCTTACCCTCAGGAGTGAGATATTGTCTTCAATGACCCATGCCTGTGGAAAATGGTGGCAGAATTTACAGTATTGTCCCTAGTCTCCTGCAGTGACCCCTTAATAAAACACCTAGACCCTTTTCCCCATCTTGAGCATCGCCCCCGGAGCCAAATTCACCATGTTGTGGTGAGCTGTGTGCTTGCCAAGGGACAGTGAGAAACAGATTCATATTTAAAAAGAGGTGTATTTTACTATAATGATTCGATGTTGTGTGTGAACTAACAATCATGCTTCTGTTTGTTTCTTGTGCTTCTGCAGATGTGGCCTTCAGTGGAACCCCCAACATACCAGCGGAGCACCTCTGCCAAATAAGGAAGCAACCAAGGAGGGCATGTTCTGAAAGGTGCTCCAATCATCAGAGGCCAAAAAACAAGAATGCAGAGAGTGGAGAGAGAGCCTGAAGGAAAAATTAAATTAGACAGGCAGGACAGAAAGGAGAGCCACAAGCGAATTTTAATGGGCCAGAAATGGATGATAAAAGCGATGGAGGAGCAAACAGAGATGTTGAAGTCCCTAATCACATTGCAAGCAGAATACATGCATGCTCACCACCACTCCCCACAGCCAATACAAAACGGCTTTCCATGCCCTCCCCAGATTCCTCCCACATATTACTTGCAACTTCCCCGCACCTCTTGGTACCCCATTCACTCCACCCCTTTGAACATCTGCCCTTCACTGTTATCTCCCTTCCCACCAAGCCTTGAGTGTGTGTTGTTAATTGGTATTTAATAAAAACAAACTCTCTGAAAGATAACCTATCTTTATTTTTCTACAAAACATGGTAGTTGCTTCTGGATTTAACACACAGCGGCAATTTCATCATTTGCTGACTACAAATCCCGGTCAGTCTGAGCTCAGGGAATGATGGGATGAGAAAAACTGCATCATGGGATGTTGAGCCCGCACCCATGATGCACTGCGATCCATTCCACCATCCCACAACTCCTAGCTGCTGTATGGCTAGAGAAGTGGGATTGTCATTTTCACTTCCCTCTACCTGGCCACTGGTAGTCTCCAGGGGCTGTCAGGAGCACTGATCTAATATTCTCCTGTTTATCAGCACCCCTTGCCTTTCTGGATGTGGCATGTCCTGTCATTTTTCATATGGGAAAAAAATTAAAGAGCAATCAGCCCCCAAGGATGATATAATGGGATCTTCAAAGAGGGGAGGAAACAGCAGCAGCACTTTCTGATTCTCAGTGTGGTGGAGAGGGCAAAGCGGAATTGACCAGAGGAGACTCAGAGACCTAGATCACATCTAAAGAACAGGCTTTGCAGATGGAAAGTGGCCCATGATTGTGTGAGGCTGATCCCACAATGCTGGTGGCTCTTCTTACTAACTATGCCCATACAAATGAAAACAAAAAGCCTAGATGACTCCCTTGGCTCTGCTGATTTTAAATATGGTGCACACAGCTGGTGCCCTCATCCTCCTCATCCCTCCCTGCAGTTCGTTGCCTGGGGTAAAACAGTCATCATTTCCATAATTCAGGATTTCACAGGCTGCAGCCCAAAACACAAAGGGCACTGCTGTTCCAGCTCAGAGACAATTGTAGGCTTCTTTCTTAGTCTGGGAGCCACAATTAAGAGGTTACCACTGCAGCCCTGGGACCATCATGCTCATTCACCAACAGCCCAGCCCTGAACTTCTTCTCTCTGCCTCTGGAGTTTCTACTGCTCAGGCCCCTGCACTCCAAAACATTTGAGACCTCATTGTGAGCAATCTCTTCCATGCTGCCCTTTACACCTAGAATGTGTCTTTTGGCAAGGCCGCTGCCTTTGTTTCTTTGAATTCCCCTCCGCCCCGCCATCCATCAGAGACCTACATCTGCCCAGATATTGACAAAGAATAAGCCAATGGCTCAGTAGAGAGCAAGCTAGGGATACTTCTACATACAGAACAAAGTAACAAGCCCTGTGGCTGCCATCCTCCTGATCCTCATTTTCCCTTTCCCCACCCTTCACCTATGCCATGGTTTTTCAGAGTTATAAACTCTTTGAGCAAAGACAGCGTCATCAGCACCAGGCACATTGCTGGCACTACTGTAATACAGATAACAGTAGTGAAGCCTTAAAGGAGCCCCTGTCAGACCTAAACTTGCAGAAATATATGGGAGTGCCACATTAAGCAGTCTTATACTTCCCAACACCACTGGTTACCACAAATCTTGCTCCTGGAGGACTCATATGATGTCACACTCCAGTGCATGGGGCATCATAAGCAGCCACCAGAGAAGCTATTGTGATGTTACAAATACATTGGGCAGAATCACTGAATGGCTCAGGCAGCAATAGGAACCCATTTATATAAGAGAAATCTTTGATTTAGTCACAAATACTTGTGTGTGTGCGCATGCACACCTGCACTTATATGCCGGTCTATCTTTATCATTGAAGGGTAAATTCAATTTCGGGCTTTATATAAAGATGACCCACTAGGTTGACTGTAATAAAAACAAAAGGTGGATGGGGGTGGGAGATGAACTGGGAATTGAATTCTCTCTTGAACCATACAATGAAATCAAAACCCTAGCACAGGTTCAATGGCTGGCTGAGCACACTTGCAATTTTCCTCCCCATTTATCACAAAATATAAAGATAAACCACATTAAAAATTCACCTGCATTGTCACCTCTCCCGCTGTCATCCATCTTTTTAAATACACAGTATACAAATTACTGTCCTTAAGGGTGCAATTTCATTTTGTTCGCCTCAGAATTATCACTGTTGATAGCTATTATGGTAAGGCCAATTTTCCGTGCAAGGATTCAGAAAACCTGCAGTTTAGAAGTTTGTTTTGGTTTGGATTCTTAATTTTACCACTGTGCAAAAAATATAAATAAAGAGAATGAATGCAGGAAAAAGGAAGACTGAGAGACAGGCAAGCAGACAGACACAGGCAGACAGGACAGAAAAAGGAAGAGACACAGAAGAGAGATACAGAGGAGAGGGAAAGAGAATAGACTCACATTTGTATTACACTATTACAAACCCTTTGATTGCTCTAATTACACCTAAAGGAAAACAAAACCCCTCTGCTAGTACCAAGCACATGAATAATTAACTGGAAAGGAAGGAAGGCAGGAAAGCTATAAACAACCTAAACAATCCTGAATTGCAGACAGGTTTCTGAGGAACCAGGAGAGCATAGAATCATAGGACTGGAAGAGACCTCAAGTGGTCATCTAAACTAGTTCCCTGCACTCATGGCAGGACTAAGTATTATTTAGACCATAGGTGGCAACCTGCAGCCCATGGGCAGCATACGGCCCGTCAGGGTGATCCATTGGCAGGCCACGAGACAGTTCATTTACATTGACCATCCTCAGGCACAGCTGCCGGCAGCTCCCAGTGTACGTGGTTCGCCGTTCCCGGCCAATGGGAGGTGCAGGAAGGGAGGAAATGGGGAGGAAAATTGCTGGCCGCCACTTCCCGCAGCTCCCATTGGCCGGGAACAGCGAACCGTGGCCACTGGGAGCTGCGGGTGGCCATGCCTGAGGATGGTCAATGTAAACAAACTGTCTTGTGGCCTGCCAGCGGATTACCCTGGAGGGACATAGGTTGCCCACCACTGATTTAGACCATCCCTGACAGATATTCATCTAACCTGTTCTTAAAAATCACCAATGATGGACATTCCACAATCTCCCTGGGCAATTTATTCCAGTGCTTAACTACCCTGACAGTTAGGAACTTTTTCCTAATTTCCAACCTAAACCTTCCTTGCTGCAATTTAAACCCATTGCTTCTTGTCCTATCCTCAGAGGTTAAGGAGAACAATTTTTCTCCCTCCTCCTTGTAACAACATTTTATGTACTTGAAAACTATACAGTCTTCAGTCTCCTCTTCTCCAGACTAAACAAACCCATTTTTTCAATCTTCCCTTATAAGTCATGTTTTCTAGACCTTTGATCATTGTTGTTGCTCTTCTCTGGACTTTCTCCAATTTGTCCATATCTTTCCTGAAATGTGGATCCCAGAACTGGACACAATATTCCAGTTGAGGCTTAATCATCTTGAATTGCAGGCAGGTTCTTGAGGAACCAGGAGAGCAAATCATTGCTGAGGTTCCACCTCCCTTTTCCTTTTTGTGTTTCAAGTCAGCTGAAGAACTGATATTGAGCATCTTGTCTCTCCTCCTCCCCCCCGCCACACACACACACTATTCTTGACCTGCAGTCAGCCCACCTCAGGCTATGATTTTGTCGGATCCTCAGTTTAAGCTGTATTAGGCCTGCAGTGTATTTGGATGGAAGTTCCTCCTACGAAAATCCAAGATGATGCATGCAGAAAGGGATGTTGGAGAGTTAGTAGTTTCTGAGTTAGGACTGAAATAATGCCCCAGCAGGGTGCTAGATGGAGCTGTCTTTCAGACTGGTTCTAGAAACCATGATCCTGTGTAGCCATTAAAGATGCTGTGGTACTTTTCACATGAGAGAGGATGTTAGCGCCAACATCCTGGCCTAATTCCAACCTTAGGGATTCTTTGGAATGAAAGGCACCAGGCATTAAAGCTAGAGGATAGTATTTTTCTAGCAATATTTTTCTGTCTAAATTTTGATTTGGCCTCAATTGTCTTCCCTAGTTGGAACAGCAAATCTGCCTAAGTGGGGGGCTTTGGGACTTATTCAACACACTAGCCAATGCCGAAGGAAAGATTACTAAATGTTGACCGAATGGTCTGATCCAGTACAGCAGGACACATGACACTAGATTGGATGCAGCCATTGGGCCAGCTCTGATATGATAGAAGGTGTGTTACCAAATTTGACAGACCAATGACCTGATCTTGTCTGAAGAAACTCCTTGGAACCTTATAATGGGGTACTAAAATTCCTGGAAATACAATCCCCATGTTCCACAAAAAGTGGAGCAAAAATAAATGAGCATTGAGTTAATAACTATTACAAGGAGAGCCACAGCTTGTGATGTATTAATTATAATTTCATCCATTTTACTGAACCATCAGAGAAAAAAGGAAAAATAATGTTCACAAAAAGGTACAAATAGAAGCTGACAATGGATTCGTTCTTCTCCTCTGAATGGGGAGGGCTCCTTGCCGCTCACTGGAATGAAAACCCTAACTTGTAATTAATTGAGTGATCAAAAGGAAGACTGGATTTTTATTTATTTATTTTTTTACTGCTATGTCAGAGCAACACTGCCATTAGCTCCTCGCACACATCAAATAACCGGCAGCTAAGTAAAACAATTTTCAAATTATGAATGTTTTGCGAAGTAAATGAGTGTGTTCAATAAGGTGGCAGGCAAAAAAAAAAATCCTACGTCTAGTTATTTATTTATTTTACCTCTGGAAATAAAAGCCTTTTAGAGTGCAGAACTGCATTTGCTACATGCTCCATGATGGATTAGCTCTGGGAAGCTGAAATAAACAGCCATTCGTCTTACTGCCCATGTTGGCTCTGGGTATACTGCACAGAGCAATAAGATGAAAACCCACAGCCTGTAACCTGGGGCTGTGCACTGGAAACGTCTGCAAAAAGGTGTGGGCATCAGAGGGAACCCTGAATGGCTTTTGGAATAGCAAAGTTCTCCCATTTGTATCCTCCCTCTAGCTCACTTAGCCCAAACACTCTCCCTGCTGATAACCACATGGAAAGGTCAGTAACAGTTGCCCTTAATCAGCTGTCCTGGAAAGATCACGCTCAGTGGACAGATAATCTCTTGCTTCTCATCACAAAAAGTCCCAAAGCACTTCACAGGTTGTGCACACAAAAACACCGAAGACTGAAATGCAGCCACCTCTGGGGTGAGAAGACTGACATGCAGTGGCAGCATACAATTTTGTTCAAGGACACTGGGTCAGGCTACTCCTGTTATGAAAAGTATCCTAGAGTCTTCAGTGTTGGCACAGAGCAGACAGAGCCAGGGATTTAAAGTCTCTTCGAACAGACCCACAACACAGTAACACGTGTATGGAAAGCAAGTTACAGCAGCTAAATCCAGAGATGAAAGTAAGCTGGTCCGGTCCAGTATGCCATGCCAGACCAGACCGGCTTCCCCAGCAGTGATTTAAAGGGCTTGGGGCTCCAGCCACCGCACGGAGCCCCTGGCCCTTTAAATCAACATTAGAGCCCTGCTGTCGCTACCGCAGGGCTCTGGCAGCTGGGCTTGTGCTGAGATTTAAAGGGCCCGGGGCTCCGCTGCGGTAGTGGCGGCCGGAGCCCCAGGCCCTTTAAATTGCCCCTGAGCCCTGGGGCTCCCAGCTGCTTCTGCAACTGGTATTTCTGGGGGTGATTTAAAGGCTACGCCTCTTCTGGTTGAGGCCACACCCCCGCCCAGGATTCCGGGGTACCAGTAAGTCCTTTAAGTTATTTCATCCCGGCTAAGTCTCCTCTGTATACACTGCTCTACCTCCACTGGCAGAGGTTATACTGCTGATTTACACCTATGTAAGCAAAAGGAGGATCAGGCCTCCTATATAAATATAGATAAATTACAGGAGGATAAAGAGTAGAGTAGGGGTTCCCAACACGGTGCCTGCAGGTGCCATGGCGCCCACCGAGGCATTTTTGTGCGCCCGCAGGATACCCTGCCACCGAAATGCTGCCGAGAAGTGTTGCCATTTCTCAGAGGCATTTCGGCGACGACGCTTCTTCCCACTGCCACTTTTCGGCTGTGGCATTTCAGCAGCGGGGTGTCCGGTGCCCGCCACAGTCTTCTGGGAATAGCAATAAGCTATTCCCACAAGAAAGGTTGGGGACCACTAGAGTAGAGATTAGCCCTCCTGGAATCTGAACTGGTTCCAGGGATTCTTTCCAGTTTGATGCTGAGCTATCCTTTCCAGGGCATCATTTTCATCTCAAATTTAGAAGGACTCAGAAGAAACTGCATCTCCTGCAGCCCATTCCAGTGCCCCAATCACCCCTGAACCAAAAGAGAGATATCTCCAGTGCTTCTCCTGTCCTACTCCCCCTTCTTTCTGCTCCAGCTGCCATTCTTAACACCTGGAGCAAGGAAAAGGCAGGGTAGAGAGGATTGGGTATAACTGACAAATTCTGAAACAAAGCAGAGAACCACACAGCTATATACAGATGCGACTCTCCTTATATTATGACAAATCTAACCCAGTAGCCTACATTCAGGTATCACAGGTGCCAGCTGGACTACACACAAGGCATCGGGGATAAATGAACCCCACATAGGCCTGTACCAAAGATAAATGAAAATCTCCATTAGCTGTAGCAGTAGAATGGTTTATAGTCTCTGTAGGATGGCCAGCCGCTCCAGGAAGACAATCACAAACACTTGATTAGACCTGATTTTGTTTAACACACATACATACCTACCAGTACATTACAGTGAGCTCTGCTACTGCCACAAGGTATTCATTGTACACTGAACATGTTGGAAGCAGAAGTCTCTCCCCAGCGAGGAGACTGCTAATCAACCATTTCACTTTCCATGATGCAGCAGCCACTGCTAAACTATTAGCTGCACTATTGGAGTTTGCCCATTGCCACTCGCCTTCTGGGATGGAACTGGCAGGAAGTGAGAGGCAGTTATCAGGGGTTGTGAAAAACGTATGGGGACGTTCAAGTCAAAAAGGAAGAGAGAGAGAAATCCTTCCTTCCACCATCTGGAAGTGCTATGCAGGGTCATGGTCAGTGTAGAAGGAGGGAGGGCCCAGTCTGACATTCAGAGTGATGACGGACAGGAGAGAACTGTGCCAGAGAGAACTGTGCCTTGATGCTGGACGTGAAGGGAAATAAGGAGATTTCACAGACCCTCCCTTCTCCGGAACAGGAAGATCATGTTTCCATTGTATCTCCGCTCCAGAGTTGCCTAAGGTAGTCGTTCTCAACCAGGGGTACATGTACCCCTGGGGGTAGCAGAGGTCTTCCAGGGGGTACATCAACTCATCTAAATATTTGCCTAGTTTTACAACAGGCTACAGAAAAAGCACTAGCAAAGGCAGTTCAAACTAAAATTTCATACAGACCATGACTTATTTATATTGCTCTATATACTATATACTGAAATGTAAGTGCAATATTTATATTCCAGTTGATTTATTTTATAATTATATGGTAAAAATGAGAAAGCAATTTTTCATTAATAGTGTGCTTTTGTATTTTTATGTCTGATTTTGTAAGCCAGTAGTTTTTAAGTGAGGTGAAAACTTGGGGGTACGCAAGACTAATCAGACTCCTGAATAGGGTACAGTAGCCTGGAAAGGTTGAGAGCCACAGGCCTAACACACTGGAAGAGGTGAATGAGCTCCAGAAACATACACCATACTACACTTAAAACTGCCTTCACCAAACAAGGACACTCATCCAGAGAAGCAGATCGCATCATGGAATGGACCCCTCAAATACCCTAAGAGAACCTGCTTCAATACAGAAAAAGAAAAAAAAAAACTTCTGACAAACCCCTAGTTGTTCCCACACACCCCACACTGGAACCCACATGGGGTATCATTAAACAATTAAAAAACATATTGAATAGAAACCCCATCTGAAAAAAATCTTTCCCAAACCCCCTCTCCTGGCCTTCAAACAACCCCTCAACTTCGCCAAGCTCATCATCAGGCACAAACTCTCCACAGACCAGGACCCATCAACTCAAAGCACCACCAGACCCTGCCAGAACAACAGATGCAAAAGCTGCAGACACTGCCACAATGGTAAATACTCCTCCTCAACACATCTTTCAAGATCCAGGGGCCTTACACACGGCTATCATAACATGGGCTGTACCTCCTCCAGTGCGCCAAATGCCCAAGGGTGTGAAACTAGACAAGCATTACACTCCCAAATGAACTCTGACAGAAAAATGATAAAAGACAAAAATATCATATCATCCCTGAGTAAACATTTTTCACAAAGTGATCAGTACGTATCTGACCTCTCAGTCCTCCCCCTCTAAAGAAACCTGCACAACCCCTTCAACAGACATAAGAACGGCCATATTCGGTCAGGCCCATGGTCCATCTAACCCAGTAGCCTGTCTTCCCACAGCAGCCAATGCCAGGTGCTTAGAGAGAATGAATGGAGCAGGTAATCAACAAGTGACCCATCCCCTGTCACCTATTCCCAGCTTCTGGCAAACAGAGGCTAGTGACACTTCAGAGCAGGCTTTGCATCCCTGCCCATCCTGGCTAATAGCCACTGATGGACCTATCCTCCATGAATTTATCTAGATCTTTTTTGAACCCTGTCATAGTCTTGGCCTTCACAACATAGTCTGGCAAAGAGTTCCACAGGTTGACTGTGCGTTGTGTGAAGAAATACTTCCTTTTGTTTGTTTTAAACCTGCTGCCTATTAATTTCATTTGGTGACCCCTAGTTGTTATGTTATGAGAAGGAGTAAACAACACCTTCTTATTTACTTTCTCCACACCAGCCATGATTTTATAAACCTGTCATATCTTCCCTTAGTCGTCTCTTTTCCAAGCTGAAAAGTCCCAGGCTTATTAATCTCTCCTCATACAGAAGCCGTTCCATACCCCTAATCATTTTTGTTGCCTGTTTCTGTACCTTTTCCAATTTCAATAGATCTTTTTTGAGATGGGGCAACCACATCTGCATGCAGTATTCAAGATGTGGGTGTACCATGGACTTATATAGAGGCAATATGAAATTTTCTGTCTTATTATATGTCCCTTTCCTAATGATTCCCAACATTCTGTTAACTTTTTTTGACTGCTGCTGCATATTGAGTGGACATTTTCAGAGAACTATCCACAATAAGATCTCTTTCTTGAGTGGTGACAGCTAATTTAGACCCCATTATTTTATATATCATTGGAATTATGTTTTCCAACGTGCATTACGTTGCATTTATCAACATTGAATTTCATCTGCCATTTTGTTGCTCAATCACCCAGTTTTGTGAGAGCCTTTGTAACTCTTTGCAATCTGCTTTGGACTAAACTATCTTGAATAGTTTTGTATCATCTGTAAGCTTTGCCACCACATTGTTTACCCCTTTTTCCACATCATTTATGAATATGTTGAACAGTACTGGTCCCAGTACAGACCTCTGTGGGACACTGCTATTTAACTCCGTCCTTTCTGAGAACTGACCATTTATTCCTACCTTTTCTTTCCTATCTTTTAACCAGTTACTGATCCACGAGAGGACCTTCCCTCTTATCCCATGACAGCTAAGTACACCACATCCACTGGTTCACCCTTGTCCACATGCTTGTTGACAGGGCCAATCGGGGGGAGGAGGGGCAGGAGGGCCATTTGGCCTGGGCCTCAAGCTCAAAGGGGGCCTCAAATTTAGACACTTGTTAATTTTTTGGCATTTGATAAGTTTCTCAACTTGTTTTTATTCGCATCCCTATCGGACCAAAATGTGACATACTCTCTCAGCTTAGAACTGCAAACTAAAGCAAATAAGAGATGTGACTTGGTAAAAAAAAGACACAGATTTTTTTGTTAACTGATATAGATTTTGTCATATTAAAGAGTTAAGAATGTTCATAAATATTAATAAAAATATATCTGTTCTGATGGCACAAGATTAGACCATGTGTCGTCATTTTTTTATTTTTTATTATGGCTAGGGGCCTCAAAAGATAGAAGTGGCCTAGGCCTCTATGGACCTCTGAGAGGGCCTGCTTGTTGACCCCCTCAAAGAATTTTAGTAGATTGGTGAGGCATGTGTGATGTTGCACCCCATAATGCTTTATAGAAATATGCTTATGAGTGTAAATATGACATAACTGGAATATGTTTTACGCTAGATATGCCATGTAACATATCTCTGCAAAGGTTATGATCTACTGGATATATTCATCCTATTTCCATGCATGTATCATTTTTGTATTCAAAATTATGAATATTGGCTCTGTACTTCTTTGATTTTAAGTAGCCTCAGTGAAGCAGTTGTTCAGCTTCTTGAGAAAAGACTATTCTTAGTAAGTGCCCAATCAAGAAACACTTAAGCTAACAATGAACTTTGAGAGACACCAATCCACTTCTGAGCTTTCCTGGGGATGTGGTGTCCGCCTGTAAGGAACTGAGTCATGCATGGACATGTGACTCCAAAACTCCACCTTGGAGCTGGATCAGTGTTATAGAGGGAGAACAATTTATGAGTTTACCCTGTATAAGCTTTACACAGAGTAAAACAGATTTATTTGGGGTTTAATTGGGAGCTGGGTATCTGAGTGCTGGAGACAGGAACCCTTCTTAAGCTGTTTTCAGTTAAGCCTGCAGCTTGTGGGGGACGTGGTTCAGACTTGGATCTTTGTTTGCAGCAGGCAAGTGAGTCTGACTCAAACAAGGCAAGGTACTGAGGTCCTAAGCTGGCAGGGAAAATGGGTTCAGCAGTAGTCTAGGCACATAAGGTGGCAGGTCCCAAAGGGGTTTCTGTGATCCAACCCCTCACAGCCTGATCACAAAAACCATATTGACTTTTCCCCAATAAATCACGTTCATCTGTGTCTCTGATCATTCTGTTCTTTACTATAGTTTCAGTCAATTTGCCTGGCACTGAAGTTACGCCTATCATCCTGTAATTGCCAGAATCACCTCTGGAGCCTTTTTTAAAGCCTGGGACTTTGCTAGACACTAAAAATCATGGTTTTAATAGAGACACTGGATTTACAATAATTTGTAATCCACTAACCCACCTGTTTTGTTCTATGACTACAGAGTATTAATGGGCCACTTCATCTTGAATAAAAGAAAAGGAGTACTTGTGGCACCTTAGGGACTAACAAATTTATTTGAGCATAAGCTTTCGTGAGCTACAGCTCACTTCATCGGATGCATTCGGTGGAAAAGCATCCGATGAAGTGAGCTGTAGCTCACGAAAGCTTATGCTCAAATAAATTTGTTAGTCTCTAAGGTGCCACAAGTACTACTTTTCTTTTTGCGAATACAGACTAACATGGCTGCTACTCTGAAACCTGTCATCTTGAATGGTCCTTTAGAATACCTGTTAACTACTTATGCTAAACAATCTGATCTACTCTGTATTTAGCTGTGACATTCTGAGTACCTTTCCCTGATTTGCAGAAAAGCTCTGTATAACTCAAAAGTGTGTCTCTTTCACCAACAGCAGTTCGTCCAATAAAAGATATTAGCTCACCCACACCGTCCCCCAGAAACACAGACACCTCTGCAGCTCCACACTAGAGAGAGAGAGTACACTTCACACCGAACTGCTCTCTTACCAATCAGAATCCAAAACAGGCCATCAATCATATGTGTATAAAATACTGCACACACTCCTACCACACACCTCCCCAGTATCCTCCCTCTACCCCTCAGGCTCTTGGAAGATCATCCTGCTGTCTGGATGGTGAGGAAAGGAATGAAAGAGTTAGTTGATGGGTACAGAGTATTGGAGAGGAACCATAACAGGGAGGCTACTCCAGGTTGATTATTCCTACCATGGTTGAAGTCTGATGCAGTATTATATTAGCCCAGCACAGTAAATCCAGGTGGCATTGCCATCTATCAGTTCCACCTACACGTATTCATCTGCCACTAGTCCCCACCAAGGGCCTTAATGTGCATAAACAGTCAAAAAACCATCTCCAATTAAGTTCTATTTGGACGAGTCAACGTTAACAAACAGCTACCACCCCGTACACACCCCTCAATACTCATCCCATAGCCCCACAGCATGTCAGACAACAAAGGAAACAGACATACACATGTCCCGCCCCCCCACATCAAGAAGCCCTGTAAGCTAAAGGATCCCAGCAACTACACTGGTAAAAGCCACCAGCGTCCATCTCAGATATATGGCTGGCTGCTATATGTCTGCTAATTCTGTGACTACCTGAACTTTGTCCTGGCTCCTCCCACTAAAGCCCTCAGAAAGGGAATAATCTAAAATACAGAGCAGTAATAAGACCTTTCCCTTTTCTCAGCTCTGTTTTTGGATTTGCTCTTTGACGCTGGCTCCCATTGCAAAAGGAGGCCACTCCATGGCTGAACAATTAGCGCTGGTTTTGTGCTACTGGGAACAGCCTTCAGAGTAGCAGCCGTGTTAATCTGTATCCGCAAAAAGAAAAGGAGTACTTGTGGTACCTTAGAGACTAACAAATTTATTTGAGCATAAGCTTTCATGAGCTACAGCTCACTTCATCAGTTGCATTCATCAGAACAGCCTAGAGGTCTTGATCTTGGCTCTGGACAAATCCATTAAAGAGAGGAAGTTCCCAGTGAAAAGCTCAAGACTCTCTTCTCTGACGAACTCGCTTTTCAAGGGAATGAGGTAAAAATGACCAGAGGTTTGGAAGGGAGAAGTTAGTTCCTTCTCAGATGTGAGAGTGCACAGTTAGCTGGCTCCGCACAACCCTTCGAGCCTGGGATTCACCCACCACCACACATCACTCTCTGTCTTCTAGTCCACTTAGCCTCCTCTCCTGCAATCCCTCACTCTCTATCTTAAAAGGCTTGGCTGTAACAGAGACCTCAGGCATGATTCAGATCTCACTCCTGATATGCCCCAGTGTGAGGGAGTGGAGAATCAGGTCCCACTCCTTATAGCCATTCAGGAGCTCCACCATCATGTGCTGGCTGATGTGTGATCCGGCCTTTGCTGCAAGGGCAGATGGCCCATTCTCCATGCAGGAGGTTTGCCTGAAGCCATCTGAACCCATCAGCATCTTAGTGGGACTGTCCGACAGTCCCCCCTTCTCACAGATTTTACACTGTGTTTAACCCTGGTTTAGTTAGTTTACTTTGGACTTGCAGCTGTTCTCCCCCCTTTTCAACAAGCTAAGAAATAACTTTGTTAAAGCTTCCCTTGCCTCCCCCAATCATACCACAGCATCCCTTAAAATAAACCTATCAACACTAACTACCCCACCAGCTTTGTGTTTTCCACCTTTGCTTCCATTCCCATAAAACCAGGGTGCACATCGCTGCCCATACATATCTGGCGTTTGGAGAGTAGGGTAAGTGTCAACAGTCAGTACAGATTTTCAAGGGTTGTCTCGACACTTGGCTTCATATTTGAACACCGGCTCTGGCTAGTGCCTTCGGTGAGGATTAATTCTTCAGACACAGGCCTTCTGCCCTGCATTCTTCCCGAGCTGAGCTTTAATGCACCCTAATGGTCCTCTCACCCCCAGGCTTTGGACATGCAACTTCGCATGGGAAGGCACCAGACTGACAAGTTAAATGAAAAACAAAAACGAAACAAAACCATCAGCAGAGTTTCAGCTACACGCCCCGTCTGTCTCTCTCTATTCAGATCTGGAAGGATTATCATCAGATGGTGCTGAGAGAGCACAGGGCAGGAGCTGCTGTAAGCTATATCTACAGTGCAGAGCATACATGCGCACTCTTCACGTTGCTAACACATGATAGAGATCAGACTGCTTCCATATGGACGCAAGAGTATTCCACTGTCAGTGGGGTCAGCTCCTGTGCATAACAATGAGACTCATTCCCCCTGCAGTTTCAGATAGTTATGATTCTTCTTCACTGTCCCCAAAGGCATAAGGTGTTGCTGTGTGCTGTTAAACAACTGCCAGGTTCCAACCCAGAGGCGGCTGCGTTCTCTGTGCACAGCTGGTAAAGTGCTTTAGAATCTTTCACAATAAAGGTGCTAGAACAAGGCGAGAGATTATTAACATGAGCATTGCCAACATCTAGCAATTAGTGCCATCTTTGTCAATCAGGATAAACTCCAGTGACACATCATTGTGCCACTGCATCGGTCTCACACAACACAGCACATCAAAACGTCACCCTGCAAGGCAAAAACCTCAATGAGACGACCATTCAAAGGACCCACAAGTTACTCTGGGAATGACGAAAGTCTCACAAGCGGTGCTAAAGAGTCACAGGATTGCCCCACTAAAAGCAGGATGCTCCCAGAAATATCAGAGCATCTGACAGCTTTTAGCAGGTCACAACAGCTGTTGGGCAGTGCAGGCTCTGCCAGCTGGCTGCTTAAGGTAGAACTCAGCTTTTAGATGACAGCACTGGGGAACAGCTCATTTGCTCTGCAGCCCTGGAGAATGGAGCTGACAGGGGAACTGCTTCTGGGTGCAATTCAATCTACTAAACCAACACGCAAACAGCATCCCTAAGGAGAAAGAGGGGCTGGTCTCCAAAGTCAAGCAACATGGAGAAATGCCAGAGTCCGGAGACTGAGGCACATTCTTGCTCTTCACTGCAGCACTCTGCTAGCAGCCCTGTGAAAGAGCCTGCAGAGCAAAGTGTATTCAGATGTTCAGGTGGTGACCAGACTTTAAAGGTTTGGAGGTTTCATTTTAATACCTTGTGAACCTCTGTGTTGTTTAACCTTTTATGGATTATTTTAATTCTTTTACCCTTGAAACCATTTCACAAAGAAGGGCTTATAGTATGATTTCCCCCATTTTACAACTACGCACACCCAGGATCAGAGATCACTGGATCGATTTCAGAGGAGCTGAGCACATAATTCCCAAGTGAACTTGACAATACATTGATGAATTTAATGTAGGGAGAAACAATCCTTACGAAACACTGAGGACTTATATTGGACTTTTCATCGACAGATCTCCGAGGGCACAACAAAGCAAGGTAAATGGCATTATCCTAATATTACATAAGGGGAAACTGAGGCACCAAGGGAAAATGAATTCCTTAAGGACACAAAGTAGTAACTGGTAGTGCTGGGAACAGAATACAGGTCTCTTGATCCCCAGTCCAGGACACACACTGGACCGACCATGCTGCCTCAGGTATACATAGCAGTGTTGTCTGGGCTTTGACACAACTGGGAGGTTGATACATACTATCACAGAAGTGGCTCCATTCCAGGGATGCTGTTTGTACATATTTTGCAAAGGACATAGGGATCCCTTGCCATGGAAGCTGCTACAAAAATATCAAATACAAAAACACAAATACAAAAAAAAATTTAATTTACAGCAGTCCCTGAAAGACTTAATTTATCCCCAAGGGAAGATGCAAGTGTTAGAGAAAACCCTAATTAAGGAAGGCCATTTCACTCTTTACTGTTACTGTACTTCCTTGCACTGCTGTTCAGCTTCACAGCAGAGAAGTGAAGACAACATAAGATAAAGGGGGAGGCTAAGATAGGACCATACTAAGCACCTTACCATTTCAAAAGGAGCAATTACTCCCTTAAGTATACACATCAGAAATGGAGACCAGCAAATTTCTGGCGGCCTCCTGCATTCAGGGGCTTGTGTCGCCAGTGCTGGAATGCATGAGGGGACTCCCCCAACTGCTGTCTCAAAACAAGCCCCCCCACACCCACACCCATATCAAAGACGGTTCAGCTGCTGACCTACCCTGGACTTTCCAGTCTGTGTACACCACAATGTGGTGATCCATTAGTTGCTAAGCAGAACACAGGGGAGCAAAGCCTGCCCTCTGCCTGTGTTCGTGTACACAGAAAAGGAGCCTTTTTGTTAAGGGGGCACGTCTTTTTTAAGGAGAATATGGTGTAAAATCCTCTGAAACAGATGTTTTCATATTCTGTCTACTGCACCTTTAAATGGCTAAGAAGCTTGCCTGTGTGCAGAGCCAGCAGCCAGTTTGCGTGGAGTTGCTTTAACCTGTTACTGAGGACATGGGAGTACTCTCCCCTGGAGATTTCGCTTTTGTTCTTCTTGCTGTCCTTTCCCTTAATTGTCATTGTAGGCAGCAAGTACGCAGCTGCCCTTTGCTGCATGAGAAACAGAAGCAAAATATTCTACAAAAACTACCCAGCAATCGCGCATTGGCTCTTCCCTATACTCTTTCTCCCTTTGCAATGAAAAATGTGATTTGTTAGGATGGGTTAACTGGACTCTTATTCCATTCAGCTCCATAAAGCAGTCTTTGCAGAAGCAAAGAGAAAGGTCCAGGGCCTTGCATTTGGGTTAGCCTACTCTGTTTATGGGGGTTGGTGTTGGATGTGGAACAGAAGAGAGGAAGAACCCACGGAAAGCAAAGCCATACTGGTGTTGCCTCAAGGTCACTCTGGCTCTGTAGTGAACACAATGTATTTTCTAGCCTCTCTATTATTTCTGCATGTCTCGATTAGGGACATGTCTCGATGGAATCCTGCCACCAAATAAGTGTCCAGGGACATCACAGCTGGTAGGGGAAGAATTGCTCGGTATGGTGACTCCAAACAAAGAGGAGCATAAAATCAAGATGCTGATTTGCAAGTGTAACCCACAGACCTCCTGGGTGTGGTGTTCTGTCCCATCTAGTGGCACCAAGACCACTTAGACAGAGATATAAAATGAGTCTGCTCTACAGCCTTAGCTAACAGCCAGTTGGTCTTTAGCTCATGTGGTAGAAGCTCATGCACTAAGCTCCAGAGACCCAAGGTTCGATGCCGATGACTGGGGTGTGTTGGCGTTACACAAGCACTGACTTTCAGCTCATAGGTTGCAAGTCACTGAAGTAGGCAGCATGATCCCACCAAGTGCCCCCTCTGTTCAGGGGAGTTCAAGGGAGAGGACTTGAGAATGGTAAGAGATGAGTGAGTATGGCCGCAATGAATGTCTCATGCATTTAGGATGGGGTCTAGGACTAAAGACTCTCAGAAGCTGACTTACTGAAATGATGATCGCAACATCACAACAGGAGGAGAAAGATGGGCACGGGTCAATTCTACTTGGTAAGTTTATTGGTTACTTAACATGGTGTCTCAGCCATCACTCAAAGGTAACCTACCAGTCAGTATGTGCTTTTTCAAGGAAGGGATGGGCTGTCAGATCCAGTGAACCTTTCATTGTCAACTCAGCCATCCCAGCAAGAGCGCAGGCTGGGCAATTCCTGTTTCACAGCACAAATGAGAAAAGGCATCCAAAAGGCAAACAGGGATAGGAACAGACACATTCATCATACCTAACACAGTGGGATGTGGTGACAGAAGCAGGGCACCAGCCTCTGCATGCAAAAATCCCAAGAAAATCATGAGCCATTTGGTAATGGTTAGCAACTTATCCATGTGACAACTTCTGTGTCAGGTGATTGGTTATGGATATTGGAGAGGGGAAAGCCCTATTGAACCCGATCTAGATAACACCTCTAGCCAGCGTAGGAAGGGTCGTTCCAGCACATGCACCAGGCCTTGTCATGATTCAAGCAATGAGGCAGATACTAAGCAGGTTAGCGGATTATGAATTGTACAGGGCAAGGTGAAAGGCAAAGGCAGAATAAATATTAAGAGCTCTATTGGAAATGTACTTAACCAGTATGAACCATACATCTTCCACTGAACCAATTTTTTTTTTATGACAACTCTGATGGGTTTTATTTTCTTTAACTCTCATTTCATTTTCTCCCAGCCTCTTCATTTAACACAGCACTATTCCTAACATGAATCCCTAATTACCTTCCCTTTATTTTAAGATAAATGGCATTTATTTTCAGCTATCATTTCTGCAGCCTTAATGAAGTCTTTGCCAATGGAATGATGCAGTATTTTGGACTGTGACAGAATTCTGACTGAAGTAATTAAACCAAAAAGTTTTTTAAAAAACAGCATTCTAAATTATTTATCCCAAAGTCAGCACTGGGTTCCTCAATCCTTAGCTGACTTGGACAGACTTCTCCTTAGATGGAGGATTTGCAGTAATTAAATACTAAGTATCTACTTATAATACTTTGCACTTTACAACATTGTTCATCAGAGAATCTCAAAGTGTATTACAATATATTCATTAGCTGTCAAACATCCTTGTCAGACCAGTGAAAGATATACGTTGATTTTTTCACCCACTGCTGAAATGCAGCCACTTCTGTGGTGGAGCATGACACCTACTTTGCACCAGTATTCGTACCAGAAACTTGATTCTAAAAGTTACTCTTCATCCGCTCAGGGAACTGTCATACAAGCATTGTGTCCAATCAAAACAGCTCATAGACAAAACCTGAATGCTTGCAACTGACTGCTTTCGAACAAGCTATAAACCAAGAACTAATCACAGAATGGTTGTGTCATTTACTGCCCTGCCTGTGGGCACTTTGCAGAGGGAAAGAGAAGAGAAATGCATCAAATGATACCCTGCCAAATACAGTCCTGGAGCTCACAGGAAGCAGGTATTGTTTTTATAGGAACTCAGTGCATTTCACTGCAATATATCTTGTGAGCAGGTGGGACTGTATTCACCCAAGTCCGGCTGTAGCTCTGGGGCTTATCTTAGTATTGAATTTGAATGCTGAATATTATCTATGGTGCGTCAACCCAACATTTGCTATGCCAGCAATTTTGGCTGTGTGATGTATTTCTTATATTGTCGTTTTATTGTGCATGTGTAGTGGGTACTGTGTTTTTATGTCCTTGCTCTAGGGAAACTTGAAGCAATAAAAACGTGATTGATTGACATTGAACCAAGGAGTCATGCCACCAAGTACTACTGCCAGCCAAGGGAGATTTTCTGTGCTGAGATCCTGAGCTCTTCTCCAGTGATTCACGCCAGCTGCCCATGGCTTGCTGGCCAGAGTCCTCTGCAGTCTCAGTTTCCCATAGCAGAATCCCCTGCCCAATCACACTAATGAGGAAGGAGATATTAATGGGATTTTCTTAGGTGTCTTTATTTGCCAGGGGGAACAGAGCAATTTCCCCAAGTCAGAAGCCTCACAGCAAGACAGACAAGGGGCTAGAAAGTGCTTTCATTTCTTGGCTAATTTCTCCCCGCAAGGATGCTCTTAGACAGTTCAGAGCTCCTCTTGCCCCTTCCTTCTCCTCTCCCAGTGAGTGATCTGTGAGTTTCTGTTCAGTGAGGATTAAGAACTTGAGAAAGGCTCAGCTTGGATATGACCCAAAAGCCTGGCTGCCCATCCCCAACTGGACAGCTCGCCTGTCTCCTTTCCTCTCTCCCTTCTCCATGACCCATCTTGCGCTCTCTTTCCTTCCCAACCACCCCACTCCTTTGGCTCCACTATTCCCTTCCTGTGACCCACAGAGCTCCTTCTCTCTGGCCACAATTCTCCTCTCCTCAAAGCCCAAGTGGCCCCCAAAACTCTTCTACCAGCCCTCTAAAAGGCAGCTTCCTCTGAAACCACCAATGGGTGACTGAACTAGAGGGAATAATCCCCCTCTTCCTGAACCCCTACAACCAAACTGCCTCTTCTTGACACTCCCCACCCCCCTGCTTGCCCCTTAGCTCACACACCCCCAGGCCTCTGGGAGAGAAGAATTCACTTCTCTCACTCACTCTCTGCTGGGTTGTTCAAGGCTCACTCGCTAGTCCATGCCTCAGTTTCCCCATTTGTAAACTGATACTGACCATCTTTGTAAAGCCCTGATCTAAAGAGGAGAGACATCACATATTATTATGCCTGGCTCAGAAAAGCCCTACCCCCATGAAGATATACACCCCCCCCACACACACACCTCTGTGAAAAGACTGCCTGCCCAGCAGAGAGCACTGGGCTCATCAGCTCCCATCTCCCTTCACACACTTGGAGATGGAATTAGGTGGGAGGGCTGTGAGAAGTGAAAGGCTGGTGAAAAAAAAGGGAGATTATGCTGAACTACCCACCCCCAACAGAGAAAGCAGGGTTCAACCTGGGGGGGAGTGTGGGGATGTTCCCTCCTGCCAAACCAGTTCATCTGTTCTGATCCACAGTGCTTCCCAAAGCCATCACAGCCAGACCTTCCTCAGCTCTGCCCACTGGACACAAAGGTGAAGAGTTATGACAAGCAAGAGCAGATGTTCTATGTGTTCTAGTGTAAAGAGAAAGGGACTAGAACCTGGGACTCCTGGGCTCTAGTCATAGCTCTGCCACTGATTTGCTGAGCGCCATTAGGCAAATGTCACTTTCCCTCTGTGCCTGAGTTTCCCCAGCTGTAACATGGGATAATAATGCTTATTTAATTAGGGTGGGATTGTGATTGGTTCTGTGCAGGTGCACAAAGGGAGGGGGAGGGCACACAGAGTTTCCCCCACCTTGTGCTCCCTCCTGAGGAACCAGCCACAATGGCAGCCCCTGTCCTCTATTCAGTGCAGAGACTCCCCCCCCTCAGGACTCTCCCGCCAGGAGTGCTAGCCACTTCCAAAGGGAGAAGGGAAGGGAGGGGGTGCAAGTGGGTGCATGGTGGCAGAGCTAGCTGGATGCATTAGGGAGAGCATGCTGCACTCTCGCTTAAGGGATGGAGCAGCACATAAAACTCTAGGAAGCACAGTGCCATTTAGCATTGTGGGGCTCCACAGAATACACAGTGAGGTCAATGCCTCAAAGGCCAAGTTGGGCCCATAATGTTTGAAAGGCGCTGTCGAGGTACAAAACAAGGGAAACGCTTTGGAGCCGAACCTAGTGGAACTTAGTGGAATCTGGGCCATCTTTAAGAGCGAGATCAGAAAGGAAAACCTTTTTTATTCTGCCCCATGAATACACCTACAGTCCATTCATTCACTACCCGGGACACAAGGTACTTTTGCTTAAAGAAAACCAAATAAATGTTTTTAATTTCCTCCACAAATTTCTTAAGCTGTGTGTCCACAATCAGATCTGTTGTTCATAGGAAAAAAATGGAATTCCACTCAATGCCATATTAAATTTTATGCCCACTAAACTTTACCAGCAGAGAATAAGCAGTTTGTCTGTTTTCTATCTTTTCATTATGCATTTTCATGCCTCTATGTCTTTTGCCTGTTAGACTCCAAGGACTGGAAAACATATTCCGAGCAGTTTTACTTGGATAAACACCATATAAAATATGGATATTTATTGGCCTCACAGGAATTTTACTACATTAGAAATAACAGGAGATCACATTTAGATAAACAGATAAGAGCGCTAGTAATCAATATCTATATCTGCCTGTTACACACACACATGTTCCACACATGACTTTAATTAACTTGTCCCACACTTGGGATTCCGTGGGGATAAGAAGTCGGCAGGATCATTAAACCCAATCATATTTTCAGCCTAGCTGATATTTCACTAGAGCCATTCAAATCAATTTACCCAACAGAGACATTTGTCCCTGCTCTGTCACCATGGCCCGTACTGAACGTCCTGCACTTCTTTATCTTTTGGCAGGGCCATCATAAACGAGTGACACAGAGGGTGATGTATGGGAACTCGAATAAGTTATAAATCCTCCATCCCTTCATCAGCCATCATCTGGAGTGAATTTACTCCAGCTGGCCTTGGCAACAGCTCCCTAGCTGTGCTCAGAGAAAGTCAGCTTTAAGATGACATTCTTTGAGGTGAAGATCCTCTATGCATTTGGGAACAAGTGGGCCCCAGGATGGGAAGAAGCTAACTCTAGCTGCCTCCTGCAGGTAGTCGTGTGATACCCACACAGGCGGAGGGATAGTAGCAAATCCAAACATGACCACACACTGTCATTTGTTGAACTGTACTGTACTGTTAGGAGCTGCGTGAAACCTTGTTATGGGTTGGGTTAAAGCTCTGTTGAGGTTGATGGGTGTGAACTCATCCTTCAAACAACAAACTAAACATGAGCCCCAACTAAAAGGTGTGTGTGTGAACCTGCCCAAGAGCTTTTGGCTGAGTATTGTTTTGAGTAGGTGTGTGTGGGAGTAAAACAGATCACAGATGACATTGTTGGTCATGCTGGAGCTCAGGCCCTGAAGAAACTCAAAGCACTGTCTACAGAGTTATTTTTTAGGTTATGTCTACACTGCACATGTTACAGCACAGTTGCGGCAGCGCTGTGACATGGGCAGTGTAGTCACGCTTTATCGCCGGGGAAGAGCTCTCCCAATAATAAAAAAGAACCACCCAGAACGAGCGGTGGTAGCTTTATTGCCGGGAGCATGGCTCCCAGCGATAAAGTGCTGTCTATACTGGCGCTTTTCAGCGCTAAAACTTTTGTCGCTCAGGGGTGTGTTTTTTCACACCCTTGAACGACTAAAGTTTTAGCGCTGAAAGTGGCAGTGTAGACACAGCCTTAGAGTGCTAGCACAAGCCCCACTATCCCAAGTCTGTTGACCCAGACTGGGAGGCTTGCTTCCGCAGGCTGTGGAGTAAACAGATACTAAGGTCACAGACAAGAAAAAAGCCAAGAAAAGCCAAGCAGGAGTCTATAAGCACAGGGTGACCCAGGCAAAAGCTAGAGAGAGTGCTTGTGTGTCTGGGGGTGGCTAAAGAGACATGGGGACTGTAAGCTAAGAATCTGCTTCTTTTTGTTCTTGGTTCCTTCTGAGTTCAGACACACAGGACTTTATATGTTCCTTGTGTGTCAACAAGACTGCATCAAAGAAATACTTAGCAATTTCTACTCCCAACTGGAACTACAATTTCTACTCCAAGGGTACCCAACTTTGCTTATCCACTCATGTCAAAAGGTGCAACAGTACACACAGAGCAGCAGAGACAAACTCAGAGCCACCTGCTCCAATATCACAACCCTTACATACTTCCACTAGTGGAAACTCGCTGGTAACAGTTGATAGCATTAAGAGGTCACTCTTCTCTGGGCCTCCAGCCACTAGAGGGTGATATCACCCGCACAGACCTACAGGTCAGTTTACATTCCCGGAGGGCAGTGATGTGCACATACCCCAGTAAGTCTATCCCAGTAAGCAGCATTTCCCCAACTTTAAAAACCAGGACTAAACTGCCCTTTAACCACAAGTTGATTTAAACCCATCCCAGTTACTTGCCCTTCCCTGTCCCTGTTTTATAAGGTAATAGTCACTCCACAGGCCCCGTGGAATCGCCTTGGCCCATGATGGGGGGGTGGGGGGATGGCATGGACGAGACCAGTTACACCTGTCGTCAGCTCTGACAACAGCACAAAGGCAGTAAGGAAAATGCTTGCCTGTTGTAAGAGAAGAGGTTGCTTGGAGCTCTATATAAGGAGATTGAAACCAAATGGATGCTGGGGGTTTCTTTACAGACAGGAGGGAGCAGGGAAAAGATCCTCAGAATATCTGCCAGCTTTCTTTGCAAATGCCCAGTTGTGGGCTGTGCTAGGCCCAGCTGAATTGTCGATGAGTCTGACACTGCTCTGCAATCCTCTCCCTCACTGCAAAAATGGATAGTAGTCAGAAAAGAGCTGGATGGGTGCTTCAGAGAAAGCACTGACTATACAGCAGGAAATCTTGGATGACAAGGTTTATGGGGAAGGAGAGACAGACTTGGCCAGTCCAGGCTGCTTCTTTGCACAAAGCACTCAGCCATGACACAGTCCTACATTTCATATCCTCACTAATGATATTCCTTCCTCCTCATTTACTGTAATCATCGTAGGACATGTTTGCTGCAGGCAGTTACAGCAGGGGGCAACTGCTACTTGTCTCTGCAAATACAACTAGTAACCTCCATGTGCTGTAGCAGACTCTGTCCTTGCCCTCGATTAATTGGTGGTTGCCACAGCCATGATCTACAAGTGCCTCTGTCCTTCAGACGAGTCAGATATAAACACTAATGAAAGGGACCCTTTACCGCTACACCTGAAGACATGGGTACCATTTGTGAAACATCCGCTACTACTGCCAGCTCTGGGATCTCCCCTCTAGCTGATGAGCATTGTGCCTGTTATTGCATGTATTCTGTTCTCCAGGGCTTGACCTTTATTTGCATTCAAACACACTAAAAAGTTTCTTGACAAACATGTTTTTAATAATAAAATAAAGTAATAATAAAATAATAATAATAATAAAATATGTTCAAACGTCCTCCCACAAAAAACAAACAAAGCCAGATTTTCAAGACTCAATTACTACCACCACCACCACCCCCCGCCACTATGTCACAATTAGCTGTAATGATGTGGAATGGAGAGAATAGTTAGGTCATAGGGCACAATAGGTGCAATGTCTCTGAAGTACTGGTCTGTGTCAGTCTAAACAGGCTACTGGAATGATCTGGAGCCAAAGATACTTGACTAGATGAGCCATTGATTTTTCTGTCTGCTAAAGGTATAGAATGATACATCTTCATGTAATAAGCAGAGCACAGCACTATCCATATGTCAAAAAACCAGCACTATCCATATGTCAAAATCCCTTTTGCTTTAGCAGT
The DNA here is from genome assembly GCF_009764565.3 of Dermochelys coriacea. Taxonomy (NCBI): domain Eukaryota; kingdom Metazoa; phylum Chordata; order Testudines; family Dermochelyidae; genus Dermochelys; species Dermochelys coriacea. Next base: position 89,156,585 of record NC_050073.1, on the reverse strand, counting down.
TATAGCACCGAGAGTAGCTAGTGAGGGGAGATCGTCTCACTGTTCAGCTCACAGGCCCATCCCAACTGGCTCAGGTCTGCAAATCTAGGCTGTAAACCCTCACTGCAGTTAATTCTCATGAGGGATTTCACTGTTTCAGCTAGCTCTGGAACACTGCAAAAATAGCTTTTCATATTTTGTTTTCCACTCACGATTCTAGCCCAAACCATAAAATACCAATGCAGCATGAGACCTGGCCCTTTCCCCTCAGAAAAATAAATAAATAACCCAGATCTTTGCAAGTCCCAAAATGTTTAAAGTTTTGTAAGGGCTTTGAAAGAAAGCTTGGATCAGTTTTTATGTGAATGGTGTCCCGCATCCCTAACAGCATCAGTGTTAAGCCTGGTCTACACTAGAAACTTATATCAGTATTAAAAAAAAAAAATCCACACACCTGAGAGACAGCAAGACTGACCTAACCCCAGTGCAGACAGCACTAGGTTAATGGAAGAATTCTTCCATTGATCTAGCTACTGCTTCTTGGGTAGGTGGATTACCTGTTGTGACAGGAAAAACCCTACCTACGCCAACGGGTGTATTTACACTGAAACGCAAGAGCAGTGCAGCTGCAGCAGTGCTGCTTTAGTGTTTTAAGCATAGACATACCCTTAAAATGCCTTGAGTTAGAATTACCCACCCTACATTGCTCTGCCCCCCCATACACACACACGATAGTTCAGTCTCATCATAAAAGCAGCAATCTCATTATCCATCCTTAGTATATGTCTTGAGTAATGCAATTTACTTCAATGTCACCAAGACAGACATGCTCCTCTGGGACTGTCATTACCATAAACCACAATCTGTTGCCAAAGTTTTTTTTAAAAAAGGGGGTGGATAAGGCCATATAAACTTCTTTATAAACAAAGACAAGGTGCTTTGTAGCCCCATCTCACTTTATTCTGGTTTTAGCAGTCCCCCTGCTACCGCTCTTCCCATCTCACTGTCCTCAGCTTTGCATTTTGCCTCCCTCCATGTTTCTCTTTCAATGCTCTCAACACTGCAAAGTGTTGCCACTGCCCACCTGTTCCTGGGTTTGTGGGAGCTGTGCACAGCCATTTCCCCAGGTTGTTTCACCTAAGCAGCTCTTTTCGATGGGTAAGGGCATGCCTATGCCAAGCCCAGCCAGATATCCCCAGAGAGCTCTCAGTGCTAGCAGATGACGGATGTGACACTAAACCAGGGCACCAATGTGCATGTTTGTCTTGCCTGAATGGACTACCTCAGGCTATGATCTAATAAGAACTCAGCAGCTTAGCAGAGTTAAGCCAGACTGTAGATTGTAAGATCTCAGGGGCAGGGACTGTCTTCTTTGTTATTTGTCTGTTCAGTGACTAGCACAATGAGGCCTTGATCCTTGACTGGGGTTCCTTGGCACTACTGTACAATAAATAATATGTGGGTGAGAAAGGTCAAGGGAAAACTCAAGGTGCTACAAGAAGTGCCAAGGGGGACAAGTAGGGGGATGTAATGGAGGATCTGGGGACCTGCCTATAATTCATATTATTTTGCAGGAATAAACTGCTTGGAGCAGAAATAGATACAAACAAATGTTTTAAACCAGAGGCCTGAAGAAGTGGGGACCTGAGCAGACAGAAGACTATCTGGAATGCAGCCTGGGAGTTTGATCTTTCAAATACTGAAGTATGCTATTAATCATCGTTATGGGTCTTTGAGCTTATCTGCCCTTACAGCGCTGCAGCTGCTGTGCTTAGTGAAGATGCTACCTTTGCCAATGGGAGACCTTCTACTGTCAGCCTAGGTACTCCACCTCCCCGAGAGGCAGTAGCTATGTCCACAGGAGAAGCCCTCCCATCAACACAGTGCTGTCTACCTGGGGGTGGGGGGAGGAAAGAGGTTGGTATAACTATGGCACTCGGTGGGGAGGAGGGGTATAACTATGTCACTCAGGGATGTGGATTTTGCTGAGCGACATAGTTAGGCTGACATAAGTTTGTATTGAAGACCAACGGTTCTCAACCAGGAGTATCTGGCCCCCCTGGGGTCCATGAGCCCTTTCAGGGGTGCCGAGGGGCCCTGCAGCTGAAACCCGATGCCCCAGGTCCTGGAGCTGAAGCCAGGAGTAGCGTGGGGCTGAAGCTGGCGCCACCCCTCAAGCTGGGAGCAGCCCAGGGCTGAAGGCAGCGCTCCCCCACCCCGAAGCTGGGAGCGGCCGGGGCTGAAGGCGGCATTCCCCCACCCCGAAGCCGGGAGTGGCACGGGACTGAAGGCAGTGCTCCCTCCCCAAAGCTGGGAGCAGCACGGGCCTGATGCCGATGTACCAGAGCAGTTTGTGCCACAACACTGGCACCTTCTCCAACTCTCCGAAGCCAGGAGCAGCACGGAGCTGAAGCCAGCAAACCTCCACCCCCCAAGCCAGGAGCAGCAGAGGGCTGAAGTCTGGGGGCTGAAGCCAGGAGCCCCAGTGCCCCTCTCCCCCACTGAATCTGGGCACCCCCCCTTCCCCAAACACAGCTCCTAGCCATCCCTTGCCTGAATCCTGAGCTATTCCCCTGCCTGCACACAGTCCAAGCTACCCCCCTCCCTGCACCCTGAGCTACTCTTCTGCCCGCACACAGCCCCTAGCTACTTCCCTACCTACATCCTGAGCTACTTCCCTGCCTGCACACAGCCCCTAGCTACCCCCTGCCTGCACACAGCGCCTAGCTGCTCCCTCCCTGCGCCCTAAGCTGTTTTCAAACTTTTTGAACTGAGTCCCCACTTTGAGATATATTTTTTGGTTGCATTCCCCCACAGCCCAGACACGCTGGGTGGCCTCCTGAGTGAGTCAGGGGATGAAGGTGGTGCTCCCTCTGTGCAGAGCTGGCTCAAGCCTCACCAGCCCTCCCCCCACCCACAGAAGTAAAATTATGTCTATGCCCAAGGGTCCCCACCCCTGGCCTGGAGCCCCGAGTTCCCCCACCCCTGCCGCTGGGCCCTGGAGTTTTTATAGCATGTTGAGGGGGGCCTCAGCAAGAAAAAAGTTGAGAATGCCTGGTATAGACGAAGCCTTTGTATCCTCAAGAGGCCATCTCCAATGCAGTGAGCACCCAAATTTGTGTTTAAGTGTTAAGTGTTGTGTCAAAGTGTTTAAGTGACTGGAGAAGATCGATTTGGCAAGTGAGGCTAAACAGCCCTGGCCCAAGAGAGGCATTTCTGGATGCAAGCTGACCCAGATGGAAGGGCTTGATAGGAGATTTCAAGACACAAAAAGGGGGTTAGTATCTAGTCAGGAAGCGATGCTGACAGGCTGCTCCCAGGGGTCAGAGAGGAGATTGCTTTCAAGGGTATGTTAGCTATTCCCCTTTTTCCCCTCTGTGACTAAACAGAACATGCCTTATCTCATTTAGTTTATGAGAAGTGTAAATCTGGAGATGTTAAACAAATGATTTCTTTTGTTTTAATTCTACATTGGCTCGGTTTTTAATCAATCTTGTTTTTATTAAGATTGTCTGGGTAATTACAGCAGTCGTCACCATAGCTCAGAGAACCCGGTGACTTCTAAGGAGAGGTGTTGAAGGGTAGAGAGTTTCTGGAACACACACCATATATCTCTCCTCCCTCCGCCGCCACTGGTATCTGTTCCCAGTGAATTGCATTGCAATCAGGGTGCAGTGGGTGAACACAACAGAAAGACCAATGCACCAAGCAGGAGATGAGGGTTGGTGGTGTGTTCGTCACACTGAACCAACGATCCAACCTGGGGCTGGGGAGGTGGCACTGTGCCATTGGAAGCATTGGTCTTTTGGTGGAAGCAAAAGAGGATCACGCCGTAGTATTCCTGCAGCTTTATAAAGTTTGTATACATTTTATCATGAATTATTTACAGCACTCCTTGTGCCTTTAGGGTGCGAGGGCTTCTAAAATATACAATTACCAATAAAATTCTGAGATTCTTAGCGAGATCCAAAAGGCACTTCTGACATGAGAAAAAGTGCTGTATCCAAATTGTTGGGGGGAGATTACATTTTGCATCCTTAAATTCCCCCTGCAATTTCAAGAGGGTCTGGGATTCTCCTTTATTTCTTCTCTTAAATTGTTGGGAGCATTGTTAAACAGCTGCTGTATTCCACCACACTGGTGGGGAAAATGATCCTTGTGTCTATATAGGCCATAAAGATAAAGGCCATAAAGCACTTTGCAATGAAAGGGGCTATAGACACACGATTATCAAAGCATGATCACACACCACAGAAAGCCACGTGGAGCTTCTTTCTCTGTTGCCTTGCATCTGTGTAGTCATTCCCAGCTGCGTAGCATGGGTGTAAAATGCATATACTCTTATTTGGTAGTATTTGAAAGTCCACTTCAGGCAGATATAAATGACTATGTAAGGTTCACAATACGGAAAGAATCAGGGGCCTTTGTGTTTTTAAGTTTCAGAGTAGCAGCCGTGTTACTCTGTATCCGCAAAAAGAAAAGGAGTACTTGTGGCACCTTAGAGACTAACAAATTTATTTGAGCATAAGCTTTCGTGAGCTACAGCTCACTTCATTGGATGCATTCATCAGCTGCATCCGATGAAGTGAGCTGTAGCTCACGAAAGCTTATACTCAAATAAATTTGTTAGTCTCTAAGGTGCCACAAGTACTCCTTTTCTTTTTGTGTTTATAAGAAAATCCTACCTTTTGGCTATGCAAGGAGATTTGGGAATATCATCTCTAAAGGGCAGAAAACTGAAGAACAACCAGAAACAGACATTGCCCAGCAATGCGCTTCTCATGCTAACTTCTGTCAGGGCATGGCACTGTTGTTGACTACCAGCTCTTCTTCGTACAGGAAGCCCCAAAACATCCTATTTTACGTCAAGAAAAAAAAATCACATTCCAACACCCTCAAAAAGAACTAAATGATACTAAAGAGCTTGTTAAAGGGAAACAGCCAGCACTAAAATTATATTTTAAGTCATTTCCTACAGCACTGACACCAACATAAGGGTATTTAAAAATTAATCAGCTAAAAATCTAATTGACTTTTCCTCACTGATGATGTTTGTTTGCGCTTTGCTTTTCACTCCACTGGGGCAGCAAAACTGGACTGATCAGTTTCAATTCCTAGAACTCATGGGCCAAGTCTAGGATGGAGAAAACTATTCAGTTAACTTATGTCTCACAACTGTAGTTAAAAGGGAACTCTGTAAATAAGGTGTGAAGTACATTGAAGGAAGGGAGGGTGTTGGTGGGATCAGCTCATTTAGCTGCCTTTTGGGTTTCCAACAGTACTAGGGAAGGGTTTATATACTTAAACAAATCTGATTAATTCACTTTTCTTTTCCTATGAGACTTTGTTCTCTCTTCCCCTCCCCTCTATATTTCATTTATACATACACATATGTATATATACTTAGTGCGGTGGGTGGGTGGGTGCGCGCGCGCACGCACGCATGCACACACAGAGCAAGGGATATAAATTCAGTTGATAGGTCCCCCCTTTTAAAAATGCCAGATCCACATGTAAGGCTCTGCAAGTGGCTCATGTTACTCAAAATTCATACATACAAAATAATAGTTTTTTCTTCCTTGTAGTTGTCGGGTGGGACACTACTCCTTATAGTCCTGGATCCTTAAAATCCACATACAATGCAGGATCAAGGCTGTCTTTTTTCCAGGGTCACAGTGTTCAATAGAATTCCGCCTGCAGGGCAGTTTCCAAGCACTCCAAGAATTGTATAGCTCGCACCTGATGGTAGCTCCATTATGGTAGTCTAGGGAGGGAAGACAAGGCGATCAAGCAACACTCGTTCATTCAGTCACCCTCCACCCAACCCCTCTCAGATTTCTTGAACCTCTTAAAAAATGTACCAATGTGGGTTCCTGGGAATCATGCAAGCTCATACCATGTGCTGATTCTCCTCATCTCTCATTCCCCAAACTGTAGTCATTTATACTGCAGTAAAAGGTACATTAGCTACCAGACAGCTCCTAATCTGTCATCCTTTTTGTTAGGATCCACTCTATCTACTCCACAGATGAGGCTCCTCGAAGAGACTTCCCCTTTTCTAATGAAGTGGCAGACGAGTAAAATGGCTCACTGTCTGCGCTCTGAAGTCAGGCCAGGACCAAAAAAAGGTTACAGCATCTAGCCTCCTGGCTCAGCACCCCCCCTCAGCCCTGAACAAATGTTCTCAGCAGCACAGGTGGACTGACAGCCCTGGAGACTGAAGCCCTCTCTCCCATAGACCAGTCATGGCCAGGGCAGTGGCAGGGCAAGCTTCCCCAACACCATCCCCATCCCTCACTTGGCTCCCTTGCAGGGTCGGAGTGGAGCTTAGTCTCCAATGCCCAGTCAATCCTCACTTTCTGCTGAGCTTGCCAACACAAAGGGGACAAACGGGGCCACTGGAACTGGGGATTTGTGCATGTGAGAGCGTACTACAGACAGCACTTGCCTGAGAATCAGAATGAGACCCTGATTAATTGCATACAGGCTACTAAGCACTATTTAGTCATTGACTACAATCAATTACATTCCATCTGACCTGTGAAAGACTCCATAGCCCTTCACCAACGATGCAATACCCTGGCCTGTTCCCCCTGGTATGTGTTGTTTTAAAGACACAACTTTGCCTCTGAATTGCAACAGGAATATGGAATAACTCACTGCTGGGGGAGTCTCAGACTACATCATTCAGGAACAGGGACAGAGTCCATATTCCCGCAGCAGAATTCTAGTTGAATTGCTCAGTTATCTATCTCAGGTTTCTGCATGGCCCCTGTAACAAGATATATTGGCCCTCTAAGAATGGAGGGGGCCAAAAGACACAGTTCCAGGAAGCTGATGCTAAAAAAGGCCTGGGAAATGGCCTGGTAGTGGAAAAAGAGGAAGTAGTCCAGGGGAGTTAGTAGTTGGATGGGGAGAAAAACCCAGGTCCCTGTCCCAGAGCCTGGGACCAGGAGCTCTGTAGCGTGGTGCAGGGCAGGGGTCCCCTCTCTTCCAGCCAGTGGGGAGGTGCTCTCTGGAGGTGGGCAGTACACAGACAGCCCTCTCCCTCAGAACAGGGGAGACATTGGTAGCAGAAGGAAGCTAGAGCCAGAAGGCTGAGCTCCACAAAGAAATGGCAACGAGTGGAAATCCTGTGAAGAACAGAGACTGGCAGAAGAGCTCCATGTGGATGGCAGAAGAACCAGTGATGTGTGCAAACTCTGGGGCTGTAGTGCAATGCATTTGACATTAAGGTTTATGTGGAACTGTTTGCAGTCATTAAGTGGAGGGTGTTACATAGTCATCAGGGAGACTGTGTAGAACTCACAATGGAATCCTGAAGAGGGAGCACAGAGGCAGGGTGCTCGGTAAGTGCCAGCCCCATCGCTGTATTATCTGCGCACCTTGGGATCTTTAATGTATTTATCCTCACAATACCCCAATGACACAGGGAAGTGCTATCTTCATTTTCATTATCTTCATTTTACAGGTGGGGATCAGAGGCACAGAGAGACTAAGGCTGTGTCTACACTATAGACCTTACAGTGGCAGAGCTGTACTACTACAGCTGCACTGCTGCAAGGTCTCCTATGTAGCCGCTGTACACCAGCAGGAAAGTGCTCTCCCGCCGGTATAATTAAACCACCCCAATGAGTGGCATTAACTATAGCAGCAGTACAGCGTCTCCTGCCAACATAGTGCTGTCCACACTGGCATTTTTGTTAGTGAAAATTTTGTCAGTCAGGGTTTTTTTTTTCAAACCCCTGACCAACAAGAGCGCTAGTGTAGACAAAACCTAAGTAACTTGTCTACAGTAGAGCAGGAAATTGAACCCAGGTCTCCTAAGCCCTAAGTTAGTGCCCTAACCACTGGACTATCCCCCCTCTCTCCAGCCAACAACTAGTGGCATTTGCTCTCTCTGACTCCCTTCTTTAGAGAAACAAAAACTTTTTTTTAAACTCAGAAGAATAATACATTAAGACAAATATCAGAGGGGTAGCCGCATTAGTCTGGATCTGTAAAAGTGGCAAAGAGTCCTGTAGCACCTTATAGACTAACAGACATATTGGAGCATAAGTTTTTGTGGGTGAATACCCACTTCGTTGGATGCATGCATCCGACGAAGTGGGAATTCACCCACGAAAGCTTATGCTCCAGTATGTCTGTTAGTCTATAAGGTGCCTCAGGACTCTTTGCCATATTAAGACAAAAACTCTTTCAGATCTTTGTACCAAGTGACAATGAAGTCTGGATGAAGCCCTGCAGTAAACCTGAGAAAAACACTTCCCCCCACCCCCAGCCCCCATGCAGTAGTTTCAGAGGAGATTAAAAAAATGTGAATGCTCCCGGTGAATAAAACTGTCACACTTTGTCCTTCTACAGTGTCCTCGAGCCAAGGGTCCCCAAGCCTTACAAACATTCATTAATTTAGCTTCAGCTCCCCATTTTTCAGATCAGGAAACTGAGGCCGCCAGAATTCTTCATGCCTTCATCACCTCTTGGCGGGACTACATCAATGAGATATACTCAGCTGTGAAACCTTCAGTACCCAGGAAATGTCAACTGGTAATGAATGCTGCAACATGTCTCTTTAGCAATGTAGGCTACCATGAGCACATCAAACCTGTCCTCCGCTCTCTACACTGGCTTCTTCGAGACTTTTGAATCATGTTCAAGGTCTCAGTCCTTATCTTCAAACTGCTCCATGGCCTGGGCCCAGGATACCTAAAAAAAAAAAAGTTTAAGGCTCTGGGACGAAGACCCTTGTCGACAACGTCACTTCTCCGGCACTATGGGGACTCTCAGCAGCAAGAGTAAAGCTTGTCTGTGTGGGAAACACAATCTCTTCCAGAAGTGCTCTGAGACTGGGGAATGAACTCTCTCAGGAGTTAATGACAATTGCAAGCCTCACCTCTTTCCACTCCATGTGCAAGGTGCATTTCTTTGACCTTGCCTTCTGTAATATAAACATATAGCAATAGGTATATTTAACTAACCAACAAAAAAAACCCAAAACCCACCACCCAACAAGACAGACCACTCCACATTCTTCTCCCTCTGGGGAGAGCATGAAAGAACAAACAACATGTGACAGATGTGTTGTCATGCTGCTTAATACACTGCTGGAAGGTGCTCAGATATTACACTGATCAGCACAGTATCAAAACCTATATAGACTAGACTGGTAAATGTATCAGGAAAATCTGTGACAGCCAGGAATAAAAGCTAAAATCTCCCAACCCCAGTTCTATACCTGAATTTTGAAAGCAACCTTCCTCCCTAGCAGCGGTAAGCTCCAAAAAGTCATGACTGACATTTCCAAGGGATAGCAAGTGCCAAGGCATGTTGAACTTCACCCTAAGTCCATGGATGGTGCTGACAACGTATCAAAAGTGTAATTGAGAAAATTTCTGAAACCTTCCTCCATGAACAACTGCATGGAGAGGAGCTTTGATTGGGCTCCACTGAAAGGTGAAGGATGACAGCTCCTGAGAGAGGGACCTTAGGAGCAGCCAAACCTGGGAAGAAGGGTTCAGCTGAATTGCTATGTTTCATTATTGTTAACAAAGCCAAAACTCAGGAAGAAGGTAAGCATGGACTATATAGCGTGTGGACTTTGTTATGTAAGAGCAGTTGGGAAAGACACCTGCTCATGCTGTTAGACTATATGGTCATTTTCCTACTTAGCGTCCACATATAAAGCGGGGAGAGAGCCCGCGATGAGCAGCTAAGCATGGATGCTAGGACAGGGATGTCATGGCACATCTGAGCTGCATCAGCTAAAATCCAGTGCAGTCAGGCCATAAAGAGATCAGCTGCAGGCCCACTGGGGTTTGCAAAACAGTTACCTTCCCAGCATGCAGATCCACCTGGAATTTGAGAATAGAAAGAAAGCAGACAGTTTCCATGCAGGCTGAGAAGTGCAACAGAACTACACAGGTGGACCTATCTATTTTTAATATTCCTATACACAGCTGTACTATCCTTTAGACCTTGCCACTGGGGGATACATTCCAAGCAACTTCACATCAATATCAGCCCTGAAAGGTACTTTGGTACTAAAATGGTACTAAAATGTCCTGCAACTGGAAATGGGATTGTCCCATGAGGAGCAGGATGGACCTAAAGAAACCTCAGGCAGGCCCCATCTATGCCACTACATAATGCCCAGTCTGGACGCTTAAGGATGTTTTGAGTGCAGAGTCTGAGGGCAAAAGACAGTGGAAAACAGTCCAAGACCTTCAACAGATTATCACAGAGTTACTGCACCAACTCTACATTAGGCACTGTGTCAGCTTTTCCGGGCAAGGGCTTTGGTTTTTTAGTGTCTGCAATCTCCCGTATTCATAGTAAATTCCTTGGTATTACCTTAGGGAAAGGTCTAAGTGGCTCACAGTCTCCCACCCCACCAGTTGCTCTTCCAGCCACCATGCAGAGCTACCAATCCAAACCACCAATCTGCTCCAAAACCAATAATACTCAGTGCTCCTTTCATCTGTAAAGGAACTTCAGGCACTTTAAGAACATTAAGCCTCATAAATTATTGACCTGGTGAGGTAGTCCAGCAGATTTAGCTCATAGCTAGGAGACAGGAGCTCTTGAGTTCCAGTCCCAGCTCTGCCACCAACTCCCTGTGTATATCAATCCCTGAGCACTGGCGTCATCCCTCGTGCTTCAGTTTCCCCAGCTGTACTGTGACATTGACCTGCCTCCCAGAGAGTTTTCGTGTCTGCACAGTGCTTCAAGAGTATAACACAACTGTGCGTACAGACTAAGAATGCTTTATCTAGATTTGTAAAAATACAAACTGAGCACCTATGCATAAGCGCTAGGAACCCCTGATGTTCGTTAAAAATATATTCTAGCTGTAGCAATTTAAGGTCCCGCCCCCGCACAAATTCCTTCCCTCTACCCCCAACCCCCCCCCCACATCTCCATCTTTACTGTTAGTTCAAATTAAGTAGGCCACCCATTCTTCAGAGACACTGGCCAAATGACCTATTCTGCCATAAGAAAAGCAGTACTTGTGGCACCTTAGAGACTAACAAATTTATTAGAGCATAAGCTTTCGTGAGCTACAGCTCACTTCATTGGATGCATCTGATGAAGTGAGCTGTAGCTCACGAAAGCTTATGCTCTAATAAATTTGTTAGTCTCTAAGGTGCCACAAGTACTGCTTTTCTTTTTGCGAATACAGACTAACACGGCTGCTACTCTGAAACCTGTTATTCTGCCATAGTAAGGGAGCCAGGAACAGAACCCTGGCTTTCAGCCCCCTGCTCTGACTACAAAGCTTCAGTCTACAAATTGGCACTTTATTTTCAGCCTCTCTGGACAAAGAATATCTTTGCTTCTGTAAAACCTCTGAATTAGCTCCTCCTAGCTCTCATCTGCTTGGTGCTAACTGAGTCAAGTCTGGCTGTTAGGTCTCAGTTCCTGTCAGCCACTCAGCACCTAAATCCTCCTGAAATCAAAACTCCCAAAGCCCACCCAACCCTTCTTTAAAAAAAAAAAAAGAGACTTCTAGTTCTACCTCATCGTCCGCCTCCCAGAATTCCCCAGCAAACATCCTGCCTGTGCCATTCCGCACTCTCAGAAACCCTCTCCAATTTCCAGGCTCGGGCAATGTGCTCTCCTTGGGGACACACATCCATGTCGTAGATGAGTTCTCCAAACCAAGCCCTGTGGAGAACCAAGCCTCCCCCTTGCCCTCCAGAAGACACTTGGGCCACAGGCTCATTGCCAAGGCTTCTCCCATCACATATTATAGTCTGGCTGAAATCTCATCAGGAAAAAAATCCTCCAAAGATTTCATGAACATGAATTTGGTGACATTACAGAGGCTCTTCCTGGGCTGAGACTAGCAAGGAGACCCCAACTACCACCCTAGTTCTTAGGGACCCTGACAGACTTCCCTCCAGCAAACCAGGGATTTAGATAAAGGAATATGAAACCTGATCCACTTGCCAGGAGCTGCACTGGCCACTGGACTGATGTGGGACCGGGTGAGAAAGCTTTCCCTTTGAGGACAGAATCCTCTCTGTTCCTTTAGAATGCCTCCAGCAACCCAAAAGACACCATGAATGATTCAAAGGGACAGGCATCTTCCCACCGAGTGAGTGTGTTGAGCCTCCCAGAAGAGTCCCCAGCCCTGGATAATGTCCCTATAGCATAGTGTATGGAAAGATCAAACCCAACAGCTAATGCACAATCCACTTCCCCAGATGACGGCGCAGATCCAACTCACCATTAGTTGAAGCGTCTAGCATTGGGATAACTAGTCTAACTGCCTGACTGAATGCCTCTCTTCCCACAGTTCTTGGGCAATGGAGATTTTTTTTAATGCCTTTAATGCAGTTGACACTTGCTCAAAAGGCCCTTCTTCTCCTCACTCCTGTATTATAAATGACCAATTATCTAATCTGAAGTAATGCAGGCTCTGGTCAGGGCTAATGAAGACGCGGTGGGCGAGATCCTGTTCGCAGTTCACAGTACCATTAGGGAAGATTAATCACCTTTTAACTCACATTTCTGCATCTTGGCTCCAAGCGATGAGAAGGCAGAGAGGGAAGCATCCATCACATTAACCAAACACCACAGCAAACACTCTCCAGCTGATCGGCCTCAGGGCATCCTGCCCCCAACAGGGGCTGGAAAGACCCAAAAGGGAGAGCAGCTGTGGCACTCCAAGGAAGCTCATGGGGTGGGAGATTGCCGCTAGGGGCCCATGGTGGAGAACTTCCCTCTGGCTAGATCGCAGACATGCACCTACAAGAAGATTGTGCTGCATCTGCTTGAAGAGAGCTGTAAAGGTGGTTAAGAGTAATGTTAGACCACTAGCAGTCACCCCACTAAACGACAGGTGTCATCTACTCAATGCAGGATGCTTGACAGGTTGAAGGGAAGTGTAGGTGAGCAGAAAATCTGCCTAGGACATAGTAAAAGTCTAACCATTTGGTGCTACCCAGTAGGTTATGATGCCTTCAGAGACTGCCCTGGGCAGCAGAGTAGTGTAATCTTAGCTATGCATTTGGAGAGTATTCACTACCATAGCGTCTGAGCACCTGACAACCCTCTCTCCTCACCTAAACCAGAAAAGCCTCCAGCACCATCAAGCCAGAGGTTCTGTCACTGTGACACCAAGTCCTAACACTGATCCTGGCTACCCCTGCTCTGATATTGCTGTCATGGAATGAACTCCTGGGCGTGTCACTCTGTACCCCATTCACTTCCCAGAGAAGGAAGAATACGTATCTTACGTGACTGGGGAAAGAAATAGGCATTGACAGGCCTGGAAGATTTGAGTTCTGATTGACTGCAGCCTAATGCCAGATAATTATTGCAGCAGTGGAAAGGAGGGAAAGAGAATCCACATCCTCTAATTGCCTTCAGCACCAGAAAGGATAGGCCTATTAAAGAAAGACCAGCTGTATAGAGCAAACTCTACTGCTGGGCTTCTGTTGGTTGAGTTTTTAGAATGTTGTCTCTTTCAGCGCTGTTGCCAATGAACTTTAAACCCACCAGATGGTGGCAATACCAGTCCCCCATTAAGAGAAGCCCCCAACCCCTTGTCCACATCAGCTTTGACAGAAGGGGACTCTCCCTTTACACATCCATGTGACCTCCTCACACACCCACTCATCAAGCTGATTTTGCTGAGTAATAGAACCATAGGACTGGAAGGGACCTCAAGAGGTCATCTAGTCCAGTCCCCTGCACTCATGGCAGGACTCAGTATTTTCTTAATCTTCACAGCTTTTGAGATCCTTCAGCATCCTTGGCTGGCCAGAGATGAAAGTTTCCTGCACCTGCTTGAACATCTTATCGTGACAGTTCTACTGGGAATCTCCTCAAAACATGGGAATGTAGATGCCAAAATAATGCAGGGAATATTAACCCTGCCTCCAACCCCCAATTTGAAATAATTTACAAGACATCGGTACCTGCCATCCCCAGAGATATCCATGGTGTCAGAGAGGAGAAGCCAGTGCACCTCAACTGAGCTTTTGGACAGAGTGATGGAAAGAATATGAAAGCTATGAGGCAATTGCATTAGACTATGAGAAGTTCCCCATGGCTCCCCATCACTCCCACCTAGGGGAGAGCAGGAGCCCTGCTCAGGAAATGTCCCCAAGCATCTGCTCAGTATGTTTATGGGAATGGTCTGAGTGTATTTCGTGCAGGTGAAAGGCGCTGTGTTGTCCTCTATTGATGAAGAGAAGAGAGACAATGAAAAATGCCCGACCAGTGTGCCTCAGCTCTGACCTGGATATCAGTCCGCTATAAGTGGGTGAGCAATTCATAACAAAATTCATTCAACAGATAATTCCTCTTGGGACTGGCTTGGAGGCAGCCTAGTGGCACTGGACTGGGACTCTGATTCTATTCCAGCTCTGCAACGGACCTACTGGTGATCATGAACAAGTTCCTTCCCCTCTCAGTGCCTGTTTCCCTACCTGTAAAATGGGGATAATAATATTGACTTCCTTTGTAGAGCGTGTGGCGATCTAAGGCTGAAAAGAACGATATAAAAGTTAGGTATTACTACTATTCTTTGACCTGTGAACAGAGCACAGTATGCACAGATGTAGTCATTAGTGGCAGTTATTCACACATTTATTCAAGGAATAATTCTGGCACCGCAGCAGATCACAATGAACATTCAGAGTTTGCACTGTGCTAGTTACTAGCATGATTTCTGTTCCCTGGGCTGGAGTACCTTCCAGCTGGAAGCACAAATGGACACTGCTACCATCAGACATACAATGTGAAATGTGTGTTCAGTGAATATTCAAGCTTGACATTTGTTTTTTGAGAGGATTCACCCTAGTAAAGCTCAAGCACTCAAGTATGTGGGAAGCAAACTCCAAAGAACCAGGAATATGCTTGGATCAAAATTGGCTTTGAACAAATATAAGTGAACACGTTTTTTCCATCGTTAATTTAGCACTGTATGCTTACGAGACACACAGACTCCACAGTGCTCTCAACTTTTGGCCTCTCTGCTCTGATATTGTGAGTCAGAATTAGAGCCAAATACAGGATTTGTTTTGATGGAGAAACCTGTCCCCAGTAACTGGCTTGAAACTTTCCCCTGGCCCCCCAAACACATTCCCCACAGAAGCTACCTATTAGCCATCAACTGGTTACAATGGTTAGCTACTGGCCTGGACCAGATCTGAAGTGGCGGATGGCTTCATTGATAATTCCCTGAGCCATCCAAGTCCCTTCATCAATTCAGTGCAGTTTTAAACAGAAGCTCTCCTTGACAATGCAAACTCATTGCCTGCTGCACTTGGCAGCTCTTACAATTGAAAAGACGCAGCATGGCGCCAGGAGCAAGTGCCAGAGGGGCCTCAGAGCTCTGTTAAAACAAACAAACAAAGCAAAATCTACAAACGAGCAAGCAAGGCGCCAGGGAAACTTTGCTCAGTGTAATAATTTAAAGACTTGGTCCCTGGAGAATTCAATTCCTTCTGCTCTGATGTGCCCTCCCACTGTTTAACTCCGAGTTGTCTCGGCTCACAGCTGCTGCTATCTGCAGGCCTTGGGCTGCCATCAGACAGAGGCACATCTAGAAGATAAGAGGCCTTTCCCCCCATCACTTGAAATGGCAGACCCTGAGTCTGGGTGGCAGAGCAGTGGATGGAGAAAGGAAATCTGCATTAGGCCAGTACAAACAGAATGAGCCAGGGCAAAAGTCAAAGCCAGCTGCAGCTGCTGGTCAGTCAGATGAGAAATTCTCAGGCTGATGTTTATGCTGAGTGCAAAATACAGAAGAGTTTCTTGGGTTCGGTGCCATGTGGATCCGAACCAGAGTACCAGATCCAAAACCCCCTCAAACTTGGGAAGTTCTCACCCAAATCCTGGCCCGCATCTCAAGGCTTGGATCCTGCTCCAAGAGATGGATCAGAACTGCAATGCCATAGCCAAAACCCGCTTAGACTCTCGGGGCGCATCCTGATCTAGTTGTGCATTCTGTGACTCAGCCCAATCTCTACTTGATCATCATTAGATATTCAGTACAAGAGTAAGCAGAGGTTAATGTGGTAAGAACCACACCCTTTGGGGAGCTACAGAATGTCCTGGCATAATAAGGAAACACTCTCAAGTTGTTATCTAAATATCCACAGATACTAAATTCCAAGACACTAAGCCTTAATTTGCAGCTGTTGTACTAAAATAGGCATAAGATATCCACGTGCAAAGTGCTCTGGGACATACTGATAAAACCCCCAACAATGCCACTGAGCCCTGGATTAGAATTAGCACATCGCAGCACTGCGGGATCGACAGAGAAATCACCAGGGGAACAGCCTCCAAATGAAATAAAAACACCTGGCCGAACAGATTGGAGTGTCTTTTAAAACAGAGCTGTTGGTTTTAAGCCTTAGTTCTGGGGTAGGGAGTGAGGGTCAGGAAGAGATGTGTGTTCTCTCATTAGGTAATTAGCAGTGACTTCAAAAGCTTGCTTGAGGCTCTGAGATGGAAAACTCCTCTTGCCCTAGATAAGATGCATTACACTGCATTTACCATGGTTATTTACAGCACAGCCCATCAGATTAATGGCTGCTTGGTAGAAAACTGTAGATTCAGGAGGTCAGGTCCAAACAAGCCCTGAGCTAAGTGAATAACCTTTGCAACAATGATGGAAACTGTCGTGATTTAAAGAAGTGCCATCAAGTTCGTTTAAGGCCCGAAATTTCAGGTGCATGGAATGTGAAGGTTAAAGAAAACCTGACAAGACAATGACTTCACTTGCACTGCAACTCCTCCTCCTCTCTCCTGAGTGCTGCAAACCCAAATTCTACACCTACAGCATCATGCTACAGTGCAAGAACCAGAAAGCCAAACCATAAACAGGAAGTGAAAACTGCCAGTTCAGTTTCACTGTCCAAACTGAGCAAAGTGCAGACAAAAAAACAAACCACATCAGCAGTGAGAAGGAAATCAGGAGTCTTATCCCAAGAGGTGCTGAGATCTGCTGCTATTGACTTTGCTGGGAGTTGTGGGTGCTCCACCACCTGCCAAGATCAGGCTCTAACGAGTTAAAAAACAACAAAAACTTTTCAACCCCCACTTATGTAGGTAAGGATTTGTGGCTTTCTCCCCGATTATGGAGCCCCGGAGGGTGAAAGGAAAGACCAGTAAGATAGCAGATTGGTGGCAGCAGAAAGGTAGGAGAGCAGAAGGACAAGCAGTTTGGAAATGCTGAGAACAGGGGCAGTAGAAGAAGTGGAGAAAAATGATTCACTACCAAAGCATCAGGAAATGAGAGGTAGCTTTGTGACGATACCAAGTGTGTCTGTAGTATAGAGGAAACATCTGCAGCTATCACAGGAATGTTATCTCGGGGGATCTGAAATGGGGTCTAGTCTTTCACCTCTAAATGACTGGCTTGAATCCAGCCACAAGGCTCTTCTGGGAAATGAGTTGGTGATGTCCAGCCCGTTCCTAGAAAACAGGTGGCCATGCCACTAAAAACTACCCTCCACAGTGGCACTTATTGGTTCTGTTATTAATCATCTCAGTGGCAAGGTCAAGTACTGAATGGACCATAAAGAAAAGGAGCACTTGTGGCACCTTAGAGACTAACAAATGAAGTACTCCTTTTCTTTTTTGCGAATACAGACTAACACAGCTGCTACTCTGAAACCTGAATGGACCATAGACAGTCAATTCTCTTTTACTCATGGAAGTTGTCCCTCTTTGTGAGGGTGACACACAATGGTAGCAACCCAAGTGGAAATTCCAGTAGACTACATTTTATCTCTGTGTTGGCTTCTAAGGATCAATCTCTGTTTATTTCTACTGGAAAGTCAGTAGCTGCAGGAGACCAGTGTTTCTCTGTTCCAAAACCTAGTTGCAAGTTGGATCCAGTTGAAAACTGTTTAACAGGAATTTTCCCAGGGAAGTGGCTGTGTGTTGGGGAACTCAGAACTGCCACTGATTGTGCTTTACCTGCTCTGTGGTTGGAGGATTTCGTCCCTATGGCTGCACCTTCATCACCACTAAAATTCTTTGGGAAAATAAAAAAAAAAGTCAAATTGTGTGACTAGACAGACCCCCCCCACAACAGAAAAGCATACATACATGCCTGCACTGTTCTGCTTTTCTGTTTAATAGAGCAGTTCCCAAAATGTACAATCTCAGAGCAGCCTCCTGCAGGTTTCCTAAGCCCTCATAAGTGAAGGCAAAGCCACAGAGTTGGCTAAGCAAGGAAGGAAAATGGAAACTGCCGAGGGCTGTACACTGCCTGAGGTGATTTCGGAAAACCTCTTTGTGGGATTAATTTGGAGAGGAGAAAAAGGCAGCCGGAGAGAAATAGATTCTAACTTCATTTCAGTTTGCTCCTTTCAACTATTCACCAAGGACCTGGGAACTCAAAGGATGCATGTGTGGACAACCTGCAGGACCACAGCACCATCTAGTGGGAGTGAGGAGACCAAGAACTTCAGCACTTGACACTCCTGCTGCTTGGCTTTTCAGCAGCCCCCTCTTCTAACAAATCTCTGTTGAATTTGTGCTTTCTTAAAAATAATGTTCATTGCAGATCTATAAAGAACGAATGAACAAACAACTCCCTATTTTTATCTCCCAAACTCATCACCGTTATCATAAACACTGGGGGCCTCTACATAAATAGAGACGCGTGGGTAGAGAACCATCTGCAATGAATGTTACTTGCCATCAAGTCCTATTGTAGCTATGAGCACCCTCTTCTTGCAGGCCTTAACCTACTGTAGTTACAATGAGCACCATCACCGGGCCTCAAAAGCATAACCCTGTCAAACTCTGAGCGGCCCTCCAAGTTGAATCAGCCCCGGGAATTTTCATCTGCCTGGTCCCAAAAGAAAAAGGGCCCTTTCAAGTTAGAATGGAGAGCTGGAGAGAAACCCAAGATGTACATTGTCACCCTCCATAGTATCAGCTATCAGCACTAGAGGTGTCACTGGATGAAGTGTTACTGAGTGGCAGATGTCACCGGATTCACTCCCTCCCCCTCAAAGTATCTGGACAGAAACTTGAACTTCCTGCCACTAGCGGAGGTAGTTTTGAATGACTAGCTTGGTGTTCTCTCAGGCACTGGTCTTTGGGTTGAAATTTACCCTACTGTAGGAGGCACGATGCACCAGGTAAGACTCCTGTTAAGAGCTTAAGCATAGGTCGTTGTGCTGGTGTTATACATGGAAATGAATTTGATCCTTTCTGCTGCACCCCAAACACTGTGTAAGAATCCAACAAACTTTCTCTACCCACAGAAAGGCTCTACAGCCATCTAAGTTCTGGCATGAAGATCTGAGATGGTTTTTATTTCAGCCTGAGCCCCAGAAATTGGCTTCAAGTCTAGGGCCTCAATGTGTTCCCTGGTGCTATGTCCACTCTACTTTAAACCAACTGAGCAATGGGTCTTCCAAAGCACTTCCCTGCAGAGGCTACTTTAGAGCCTGGTGGATGTCTCTGTTAGGGCATTTCCCCAGATACATCTGACCTTCCTTGCACTTTAGAAGAGAGGCATAGGCACCTTCTATGAGAGGCATTTCTAATGAGCTGGCATGAGCCGAACACCACAAAACTTCAACCTCACACATGACCACGTTATGCTGGTCTGAACGTACTGGTGCAGGTTTTGATGTTGACAGCACACAGAGTGAACCTACTCTTGCAAAGGGCAGGAAAAAAGAGAGAAAGACACTGCTGATTTGCAAACATTATATGTAACTCACTATCCCCAGTACAAACTCCTACCATGAGCTAGGGTTAAACAATGGCAAGCATGGGGAGATCTGCCTCAAGTCACCTCTCGTTGTGAAGGTCCTTTTAACATCACCGAATGTGAAGTATTGTCAGGGAATTCACGAAGCAACAGACTATCTAGCTGTGGGATGGAGTGTGTTGAATACACAGCAATGTAGTTTGTATTTGAAAAACAGAAGTGCTCTTTAAGCATACAGTACTATTATTAGCATTAGCCTTCATGCATTGACTAGGTGCTTGTGTAGATTTCTGGATTGAAAAGTTACAGGATTGGAAATATAACCCACAACAACAGTGGATTATCCCTCATCCACCATCAAATAGCTGGACTGTCTACAGAGGTTTATGGAGATGACAATACCTGTCAAATACTAGCTCTCAGAACTCTCAAAAGCAGTGCAAATTCAAAGTTTTAGCTCCAGAGGTCCTGGGTTCAATCCCCAGATAACTCAACAGATCATTGTTACCAAAACAAAGCAGAGAAAATAGTCTGTTGATTTAAGCATGGCAGCTCTCAAGGCTCCACAGGGCGCTCTCCCTGGTTTAGATTCCTGAACTCACTTCTGAACCACAAATACTCATCAGGGCTGACAATCTGCATTCCCAGGTGGAAGAAATCTGACTACTGAAGCCCCAGATATTTAAAAAAACAAAACAAAACAAAAACACAGTGATAGATCCCTCTGCAGCATTGAATGATCTTCCCCGCCCCTGTGGGAAAATCAGTGGCAGATGAACTATTAAAGACACAGATGCTTCTTTGGGACCTACAAACTGAATGACTGATGGCTTGTGATATTTGCCATCCATCTTCATCATTTGCCTGAGATCTGCAGGGCAGAGATGTAGCAGGCAGAAGGTCATGTACTGCAATTTGGGGCGGGGAGGAAGCTAAGACAGATAGTTATGGGAAGCCAGCAAACTTGACACCAGCTTTGCAGTGGCCAAGCTATGCAATTAAGTTTCAAAGTGGAGGCAGGAGAGGAGGAGGAGAGCTCTGACCATGCTTCTTTTAAGACGACAGGCCAGACAGTGTTCCTTTAACAGAAAGAAACAATGTGTGTTTGGCAGGTGTATTATTAACACTCAAGTCAAATAAAGTTATTCTAGTCCTGGGGTTGGCTATAAGACCTAGGAGAGCTCCTCAGCTAAACCAAGTAGGCAATTATTGCCATGCTAGAAATTGTTGTTACTAAGAAGGCCCAGTACAAACTCACCCTCACTGAGTTACCCTTTGCTCTCTCATGGAAGGAAACATTCACTGCCTTAGGTCTCAGTTTTGCAACCCCGAAGCTCCAATACTGCAGCGCACCTAATCCCAGCTAGTTATGGGACAGTGCTGCAGGTACACACTTGTCAAAGTACTACATACGTCTCGTGATCTTCAATGTTATGCAGCTCATCTTCAATGCAGAGCATCAGAGGGGCTCACAAGGATTCACACCTAAAAGCTGGCAGGTGATCTGTATGAACTGATGGCTCAGTTAGTTACAGGGTCGCCTCCTTCACATACCCATGAACAAAGCTGTGTTTCTATTAACAGTTCTCTGCTACAGACAGCTATTTTCAGTCATTTCATTATTTCATTCTTGCCTTATTGCAGATGAGCTGAAAGGACAAAGAAAGGATCTCTCTCTTCAGAGTTTGGTCTATGGAGAAGTTCTCCATGCTGTAGAGAATCCTTACATGGGTTACTCAAAGTCCCTTTCTCCATTCCCAATTTCTCTCAAGGCACAGCTGTCTCTAAGCAGTGAAACACCTCCAGACAATCAAATCCATCCAAAAGCCCTCCCCCCTCCACCACAGCCCACTTCACAGGTAACCACACAGCCAACCTCAATCTGCCCCTTGGGGATCATTAGTATGATAACTGTAATTAAGATTTTGTGTCTAATCCCCAATGTTCCACAGCTGAGCCGATTATACCAGCTCTTGGGTAACGAGCCTGTAATGTTACAGATATGTCTCCATGTACAGCTAAACTCCACTGGAGATCAATAGGCAGCCATCTTCCAATGACAGGCAATAATTAGCACATTAGGCAGCTTGGATAATGAACAAGAATCTCCTCCAGGACCTTTCATTTCCCTCTGCCTTAGGTTTTTCCTGTAAAGAACTTTCATCATAAAAAAGGGGGGGGGGAACAGACTAGATCTCTCTCTCTTTCACACAGACCTGGACTTACTTATGGGCTCAAGGTCTATCCCAAAAAGGATAAAATTCTAGCACAGACTGTTTGTGCATGCTGGCATTCCTATGGCTGCTGGGCACAATGTTGGACCCTGCAAATACTTTCATGGAATAGATTATCCAAATTAGGACTGTGATTTTAAAGGTGATCTTCAGTCTAGTATACAGACACTTAACTTCACAAAAATCTGATAAAAGTCTCAATCAGATTCAGAGAGATTTTGATCTCAGTGATACTGGTATAAATCCAAAGTAACTCTACTCAAATCAGTGGCATTACTCTGTGTTTATACTGGTGCAACTATGAACAGAATCTGGTCCGTAAAAGCTAGAGATGGAACAAACCTATTTAGATCCACATCTACCCATCCCCACTGTTAGGAGTGTTAGTGATGATAATGTAGTATTCAGGCCTGTTTATTTGACCGAGATAGAATTTTGGGTCTTGTTTGCCCATTTGCCTTTGATATTTTTATATTCTTACTAACATGTGTGAATAAAGAACAAAGACAGTGTGTGTTACATCTGCCCACAAGCAGATGGGGTGAAAAGAGATGAGAGATAGAGCTAAAGTGTTGCTGGGTAGAGTGGGAGTTTAATATATGAGCGCACACTTGAAGGACAGTCCTGCCTCAACTCCTCTCCCAAGAGAGTGTCAAGCAACCAGTCGGGAGGGGTGAGGAGGATAGGGGAGAGGGGTAGGTATAAGAAACACAAAAAGCCAAAGAAATGTCTAGCCCTGACCAAAGCACAACCTCACTCCTTACCCCTCCCATGGGATTCAAAAGAGGTGGTACTGAAACCCCCAGACCCAGGACCCTCAAAACAGAACGTCACCATAACTTGTAAGGGATGGGACCAACGGCTGTGCACTACAGGTATAATTATCCCTGCTAAGGAAGGGGAAACTGGGACAGTGAGAAAAAAGGCTCTACCAGCATGTAGAGCTATGGACGTGCTTGCCTGATTAACCCCAATACACATCGCATTCCCTGCACTTCGGACTTCTGGTCTTCTGCTTTCTGTCTGCGTGACAAGAACCAGGGGAAGGGTGAAGGGAAAGCCTTTACCATCCACCTGCTAGTGCAGGGTTGCTCTTTACAGGCTATTTTCCACTCTTGTTCAGCAGCTGGAGTAAGAGCCGGATGCAGAAGATTAATTTTGTGTGTCTTTCCATCACCTCCCCTGCTCCAAAGTTCAGACTTTCCAGTTCCACTCCATGTGACGTCCCAGCATATTTTATACTGGTGGCATCATAGCCAACAGAAAACCCTGCTAAAGCATTGAGCCAAACAATTTTAGGTTGGACTCTGCACAAAGTGACTTCCAAAGGATTCAACTCAGCATGGTGAAACTTAAGAGAATGGTTTGGTCTTTACCTAAGGATCCATCAACATCCATTTGCCCTAAATTTCCAAGATTACCACCACACCAGTCTATTGAAAAGAGATTCAGATAAAGGCTCTCAGGGAGGAGGAAGTTGGTGAGTGGGGAGAATATTATGATGTTTCCCTTGAGTTTTAAACCGGCTATTGCTGATTCTGTATCCCAGAACCAGAAAGCTGGACAAACGCAAGTCATTAAAAGGCAAAAAAGCTGGTGGGTTTAAAGTCTAAAGTAAATCCATTGAAAGCCCCTTTTAAACTTTCATACATTGAAGGCTGTAAAGGCCTTCAGTATTGTATTCCACAGTTAGCGGAGTTTGTCTTTGCAGATCACCATCAATAGATGTGGGCAGTTTGGGGGGCACAGCTCACCAATTTTGTGGTGACGTCAACTTGTGGCAATACCTGGTCATAGCAGCACCGCTCAGAACACATAGATAGGCCACCAGTGAAATCTACCATCTCTGAGTCCAGCCTTTACGCTTCATAGTGGGGATGACACTTCTATGACCAAACTATCCCCAATGAGAGAGAAAGCCGCAAGATGTCAACATGACCTGCAGAAAATGTCACACAGCAAAATAGTGCCCATGATGGGTGCCAAGCTATGGAGAGGCTTCTCAAGACTGGTTTAAAAGAGTGGCATACACACAGAACAAAGTCAGGAAGAGAGAAAAGTAACTTCTAGTGCATCTTGTTTAAAGGTTGCTACTGAAGCTGCTGTTACTGCCGCCTGTATAAAGTCTCTTCCTTTCCATCCCATCAAACTCTGTGGCATCACTGAACCATAGCTTATATGGTGACAGCAGCCAGGTGTGCACAGATACCAGTGACTGATTGTGGCTCTTCTATCAAATGCTCCCTGTGCCAAGCTGCTGATGCAGTAGTAATTAGATTACCCACTCGAATGCTAAAGAGCTAGCTGCATTTGGGGGAGCAGGAAAGAGTAAGTTTGCCAGGCTCTCTGTTGGAAAGAAGGAAGTTGTTTTCAGTCTGAGCACCTGAGGGAGAAGTGCAAAGATGCGGGAAAGGACATTCCAGGGACAGCTGCCCCCAAACTCCCTCCTTAACACAAATCTCACCCAAAACATTTAGGTACAAATTCACCACTGTGTTAACATGGCTAACCCTCAGGGATGACTCCAGATGTGTGCATGGGGTAGTACGCCAACTGGACTCGCTTTCAAACAAGCTCTCGACCTGCATCCCAGAGAGACGTTTTATAGGTGCGATTTCTGGGTGAACTTGCTCTCCTGCTTACCGAAAGGCAACAAAACCTTCTTAACCACCTGAGTGCTGGAACAAATACACATTATTTATGATATAGCAACAGAGAGGTGAACGGAGCTTTACAAAGTATGAAAGGCAGTCCCTGTCCTGAAGATAGTACAGTCCCAGACATAACACAGCAAGTGATGGCAAACAGTTAAACACGAGAGGAAGAACAAAGGTCATGACCAATAATGATAACATGATTTATACTGCATGCTGAGTACGCAGCCACATTTATATCTCCTTCCACCTGCTTCTTCTTATTTTGGAAGGCTGAGGTCATTAAGGCACGGAGGCAGAGAACAGCATCGGAAGGCTGACCGACAGTAGAGTAGAATTGGAAGGAGGAGAGTGAGGATGCTTGATTGACTGGATCAGGCAGGCAGTTCTAGTTATAGCAGGTGACGTAAAAAGGCATTGAGGAGAGAGGGAACGAAAGAGATGAAGGAAGGAGCAAGGTGAGAGGAGTGGAGGAGAGGGTAAGATGCCTGCTCTGCTCTAATAAGGCCTAATTCATGCGATTTGAGTCAGAGGTGGCTTTTGCTTCAAGTAGGGTGGACTTTGCTGTAGAGTATTATCTGCACACTGGGGTAGAGTGTTTGCTTTTATTTAAACAGCTAATCGGTTTAGCCACACACAGCTAATGAAGCACATGCAGATTTATTTCCAACATACCAGCAGCCTCTCAGTGCTTACTGCTCTCAGTATCAATAAATAATAAACTGGCCACATTACAAATGAATGGGTGATAATTAAACATGGGCAATAAAAGGGCTTCTGCGAATAAATCAAGCTGAACCAATGGAGATGAAGTTACAACGAGGTTACCAAGCCTGGACACCAGGTAATTGGCCCAACTGGCAACAACAATCAGTGAGAAGGGGGGAAAAGTACTCACCTCTGAGTCACCGGTTTTAATCCGACTGCAAAAATAGCTATGGCTGCTCAGTGGCACAGATGAAATGAGCTTGGAGGGGAAAGGATCTCAGTCACGTTCTCGGAGGCAGGTGAGCACTTCATAAAAAGCTCTCATCATTACTGCGTTAACTGTCCTCCTTGCTGGGAGTCTCAGCAGAGAATATTACATGGAAGCTAAATCTCCATTTCATTACTGAAGGTCAGGGTTGTACCACATTCTTTGGGCAGGATGAGCAAAGTTTGTCCTGTCACTGTTCATTGTGCACCTAGTCTATAGGCCTTCAGACTACGGAGCTGTCAATCTAGCATCTATCAACAGTGCTAAATTCACACAGGGTAAAAAACAGAAACAGTAAAGTGCAGAGGAAGATGGGAGGGCCTGCTCCACGTCCCTGACACCAGGCTGCAATGTTCATAGATGGCCTACTCCTAGTTCCCTGTTATTAGGCCCATCACATTCTGACCTTTATTCAAAAGTTTTGTTCTGAGATTTATTCAGAAACTGCTAATTTTGGGCACTGACATTTTTAACTGAGCTGAAGGACAAGAGAGCTCACTAATATGAACCAGCGCCCCGTCAAATACAGAGCTGGAGTTCAGGAGAGCTTGATCATGACAAAGCCATTACTATATGAATGAGTCACATGCATAGAGGAAGTAACCCTGCCTTCCTCTCTCCTCTCCCCCATCCCACACACACTAATGGGATTCACCAGATCAAAGAAGCAGTGCATGGGTTATAAATCACATGGAAAGGGTCCTTTGATGAAAAATGCTGCCAGTTACTGGGAAAAGAACAGTCCCATATTACCACTTCTCCAGGCAACAGAACAAGCACATCTCACCTACTAGCACCAATGTTCGAGTAAGAAGATCACTCTGTTTGTATCAATGCACACTTTGGAAGTGTGAGAGAAGATATACAAAGAATGGACAAACATGGACTGCTTCTTTTTCCTGCAGACTGAATGGAAAACTTGTTTTAATAGCTTGGATCAATATTACAACCTATAATTTTAAAAATAAATAAATTAAACCAGAGATCTGCTCGATAGCCAACAGAAAGACTTAACAACCACTCCACCAGACAGTTGTTTGGAAAGGTGCTTTACACTCTCCTGTTTGCTCTAGCCATGCTGCTAGTTATCGATCAATCTGTTACAGACAATGAGCCTCTATTAATACACACCTGAATCAGCCTGGTAACTCCTCCTGAAAACATTTGCCATCTAAATGACACACAGAGTAACTAGCAGCTCTCTGTGAGATGTAGTTTCATCCTACCCCGCTGAATTCCCTTTAGCTGGACCTGTGAAGTCCAGCTTTATATGACTTCACTATAGAGGATGATTTGATAGTCTGACTATCTGACTACAGAGATATGGGGCACATTATAGTTCCATGACCAAGATTATAGACAACAATTTTTGCAGATGGTACATCTCAAGTTACTGGGAGCCTGGAATTAATACATTAAGGTCCAGTGTTAAAGTAAAGACCTAGGCTATGTTTACACTACAATTTATGTTGGCATAACTTATTCAGGGGTGTGAATAAACCACTCCCATGTGACATAAATTACACCAACCTAAGCACTGCTGTCGACAGTGCTATGTTGATGGGAGAGCTTCTCCTGCCGACATAGCTACTGCCTCTTGTGGAAGTGGTTTTATTATGCCAATGGGAGAGCTCTCTCCTGTCACCACAACAGTTGTATGTTTAGACAAGCCCTTTGTGTCTTTACCTAACAAATCTAGCTAGGCTAGGGGCTCCACAGATCTGAGTTATCCTATTACACTGACATTGTGTCCTAATTTGGAAAATCAGTACCTTAGCAGCACATGAAAAAGTCTTGCATTTGGATGCTCAGTGTGACATTTAGGCATGTCAATGCCGGATTAATAGCCATAAGTGCCAACTGTAGCATCCTAATGCTGGATTCCTACACCTTATTAAGATGCCCACATTTGAAAGTTGGGTTGCAAGTCAAAAAGACTGGTCCGAGTGACCAGAATTGCTCCATCATTAACTAGTAGCAGTCCCAGGTGGGAGCAGAATTGAACCTACATTTCCAGAACTTTAGACATTTCTTTGACTGTCCCACACACTCTCACTGTTTGCAGTTTTAGTACTGTTTTCAGTATCCAAGGCAGACTTCAATAATGCCTTAGAAACCAGGAAAACAGTAGCACTAGATCATGACTGATTACACATTTTTACAGCCCATACTCTAAAATTATTCAGTGTTTTCTAACCAGCTTGTACGCTATATAATTAATCTTTTTTTTTCATTTACCTCCAAACCTGGAAGTGCAATAGCAGCAGAGAGTCCATTCCAGAGAGGTACAGAAGGTCCTAGTTGTGGGATTGAATTAGACTAATTGCTCCAAATGAGGATTACTCTCTCACCAAGCCTTCTTGAGTATCGGTCAACACAGAAGACTCCTTCAGTCTGCAAGGTTTATGCTAGCAAGTTACAATTCACACCTACTGGTTACTGGGGACTAGATAAAGCAGCTACTGAGAGATTCATTTAAATGGACTAGCTGTGCCATTTATCCATCCCACAGCGTTACTGAAATGTGCTGCACTGAATCTAGCCCGGTGAAATCATCCCAGCGAGGACATGTGTGCTATTTATCGAAATGGGATGAGAAAGCAGCTCATCTGGGCCAAATTTTGCTTTCATATACACTGGCGTAAACCTGTAATAACTCCACTGATTAGTCTTCAATATAAAATGGGTACTGCAGCCATGCACTTACACCAGTGCAAGAGTAGAAATTGATCCTAATGTATTTATTTAATGAGCGTCTACCAAAATAACAGAAACAGACTGTGTTTAAAAAAAACTTCTTGAGCCAGCAGTTCCTAACACATTCCTAAATGGCAACTAAGGCTACAGCTTGTGTAGAGGAAGGCTATTTTCTCCTGCCAGCCACCCCACTAAATCCAGTTCACATGACACATAATTCACTCTCAAATTACAATACTAGCACTTCTGTTTGCATCAGACACAGGTGCAATAAGAAACATGTTGAACAAGAGCCAATGCAGCAACTCTTGCTTTGTAGCAGAAGTGAGGTGATCAGTGACAGGAAAAGGCATCTCAAGTCTCAATGTTTGGCAGACATTTTTAACACAACAAGATGGCACACGTACCTTGTGCAGATCCCAGCTGGACTCTTGCTGCCTTGGAGCAGTCAGTGTGACTTACCTTCCCAGCTCTTTTTCAGACACACATCCTCCCGTGAGCATTTCCAATTCACTGGCAAGGGCACATACAAGCACCCGCTGGCATTTGGAAGCTGGTCACCACATCTGAGTCACCATCACTCGGATCAAACTACTCTCTGACTGCTCTGCATGGCTTTCCAGCTGCCAGCTTCAAAGCGGCAAGGAATGCCCAATTACAGACTCAGGAACCTGGCTTGTTGACACTTCAGAGCCTGCCTGAATTCATTAGCAACAGTGTAACAAGGGCAGGGCAACACTCTGGAGCCGGGAAGTCCATTAGGAACAAGGAAGAACATGGCATCAATAATCCCTTTAGAGCTCTCCACGGCACTCACTTCAATGCTGCTTAACAGATTCCAGGATAGGGTTTCCTCTATGCTACTAGCCTTATAACATGATCTGCTTAGCAAATTAAAGCTGAATGACAGAGCACTGCTCAAAAGTGGGGTACTAGCAACCAGATATGACAAACAGGAAGCTACACTGGTCATTTTATGAATGAGTGGAAGAGAACTATGGGGAGAGAGGTCAGCATGGCGAGAAGATAGTGATGGAGTCTGCTATGCAGCCCGAGCTCAGAGCTTGCCTGCTCATTGGCCCAGACAATGCTGTGAATCTCTTTTCAAACAGAACACTGGTAGACACCCAGGGCCAAAAACTGCTCTCATTGATTTGTGGAAGGCCAAGCTTCACAGCCCGTGAGAGGAACGGGGGGTACTTTTGAGGATACCCTCTTTGGGGAGAATTTCAGTTCCTCAGGTTTAGTCAGACAGTTCCAGTGGGCAAGGGTAGAAATGTTACTCGTACCTGGTGGGACTAGTTATATTTAACCAGCCAGCCCTTTAAATTCTAATAAAAAACATATTGTAAATGCTCATATTTAAATCATCATCATGATTCAGTACTGATCCAGAGTACTCAAGCGCACAGTGCTATACTAGCTGCAGTATTCACTCAAAATGAATGAGCACTACAGTAAATACAGCACAATACTGTATGTATTGTAGTACTGGCCCATAATGCCGTACTTACTCCTGTGTTCTGGACCATTACAGTAAAACACTGTATTTCGTAAAATAAAGGAAATTGGAAGTGATGGTCCTGAACCCAGCTGCTTCATTTAGATGTCAGCAAAGGCTGTTGAAGGAGGGGAAATTATCTACACACAGTTCACAATTTTTTCAACTTCATTATTAATCAGAGGCTTTAGGGCAAATCTGATGAGGGGAGAACACTCAATGTCTTGGAACAAGGCAGTTATACGTTTGAAGGAATACAATTACTTTGCTCTTCCGCATTTAATCTCCCATTCCAATTTTAACCAAGCACTTCAGTAATCAGAGCCCAAATCTCCATATTTACAGAAAGCCAGCACTTCAAGAATCCTTGTTATTCTTAGAGTGGAGTGATCAGCGGTTTCATTTGGGAGGTACGACTTTGTCATAGGGATTGAGATGAAAACAAACCCAAAACAAGACTCTGACCACAAAACTATATGAACCAAAACGTGCCAAGTTTTGTGCAAGTCTAATTATTAACCAGCATGTGTAATTATACCTGGTTTCTGCAAACCCAGACATTCAGTGGTCATTGTCATTAGATCCCTTTGCAAAAATGAAAACAGGAAGTGCACATTCAGCAAGGATTACATTAAAACTAGATCAAAGAGAAAAGAATCTACTGGATCTTGCTTCAAGGAATCCAGCCTTTTAAGTTTCTTTCTATGAAGCAGATGATTTGGCTTTGCTATTGGGAAAGCTGTGCTCTGGAAGTACCCGCTCTAATTGTTTTCTATGCCCCCGCAACACACACCCAACTCTCTACTAAGTCCCAGACAGGAAAAGCTGGCACTCACGGTCATTGCACTGGCTCCCAGAGTATGAAGTCATGGAACAATCGCAGGTAAAACCTTCCCATTGCTGATTACAGATACCCTGATTTGCACAGGAATCTTCTTGGCAGGTAGTACTCGGTCCTGGAAATGGGATACAGAGAAAAGCATGAGACAAAGCCAGGAAGAATGGTTAATTGGTAGCTCTGCTTCATCATCCTCATCATGCAGTAGAGAAAAAAGTAACCCAAACACTTTTTCCATTCTTGGACATGCAACAGAAATTCAGGGTAAACAGAACACAGAGAGAACTGCACGCTCAGCAACAAACAGCAACCGGTGACACACCACAGAAAGGAGGAGTGAAACAATAACATATTCCCTCCCACGCAGGCTCAGCGGAAATGCTTAGTCTGGCAAGTGTTCAGCCAATGAGGAGAAGAGCCATCATGTTTATCCTGGTCTTTTCTATCTCTGACTCATTGACAGTGGCACTTCATTTGAAGCAAGGGTAGCCCTATTGGGCAGATTGGTCTGAAGGCTGCCCTTCCTCTTTGTTACAAAGATGCAGGCTGTAGGGAGCACTAGGCCAGCAAGCCAATGCTTCAGCTTGGTCCAAGTGACCTGGCCATTTAGATCAAGATGAAACTTTGCAACCTGGAACCTGCACTCTCACCAGGCTGCTCCTTTGTATTAAAGGTGAGAGTTACTGCACACTGTCCTGTTTTAGAAAATTATGTAGGGCCATCAGGGAAAATGGGCACTCTGGTTGAACGGTTTAACTCTTCAGCATGAAGAGTTTTCAGCTCTCCCTTTTGGACTGCATTTGCCAACCAAACATGCTTTCTCTGCTGGACTGTTTTGGGGGACAGTCTAATATTGCAAACCTGCTCAGAAATACTCTGCTAGTTTGACACATATAAGGTAAGCAAAGAGTGGTTATCAGGAAAAAGGAATTCAGCACCTACTGGTCTAACCAGGAGGAGGCGGCTGCATTTTTGATCACTTGACGAAACTGCTCATTCATAGTAATGATCAGACATATGCGAACACATGTAAACACATACACAGTCTCTCTCTCTTGGAACAATGAATGGGTGGCTCTATAGAATTGTTATCCGGTAGTATTCTGGAAAAGCAAAAAAAAGGGGGGGAGGTGGACAGATGATGAACTAGCCAGGCTGCCCAAGGTCCAACTGGTCATCACTGGACTAACCTTGAGAACCATGGAGCAATAACTAAATAAATAAGACAGCTGTCCTTCTCTAGCACCTTCCATTGCAAAGTGTTTTAGAAACAGCAGTTGAGTTAGTCTCACAGCCCCGCAATGGGCTAGGTCAGTATCATCCCCTCCATTTTCCTCCATAGGATAATGGAAGCACAGAGAGATTGAGGCCAGTATTTTCAAATATATTGGCCTAGAGTTAGGTACCTAAATCCCTACTGAGAGACCTCAATCACTTTCAGTGGATCCTATGTCTGTTCAGCACCTCTGAATTGCAGAGCACTTATTTAGGTGCCTAAATATGATTTATGGTGATTAGCTTCAGCCTCCTCCTTCCCCACTCCCCCAAAATGGAAAAATGTGACCCCAGTGATTTGCCCTGTGCCACACCCCAAATAAGTGGCCTAGGCAGGAATAGAACTTTGGAATCCTGAGTCTCGGTCCCTGCTCTAACCACAAGATCATGCTCCCTAGCATGAAAATAGAATGGATCAATTTGACTTTGAGTGATTTTTGAATCTCTGGGCTTTATATGCTTGCCTCCCACCCCAGGAATCCCTCTCTCTTAGACTCTCCTAATCACTTCACATCTCAGGTGTCACAGGCAGAAGGATCCCATCTTGCTTCTTTTACAGCAGCTGTGCCCTCCCTGAATGGACTGGGTTCACTGGGCAAATTTAAAAGTCAAGCTTTCTGACTGAGTGCCTGGGACAAACCTGAGGCCTTTCTGGCTGCCCCTCTAGCAGGCGTCCCACTTAGACTTGCCTGTTGGTGAAGTGCCAGCAGCTGCCTACTGTTCTGACAGAGCAATGTGAACAGCAGCAGGTCGGGAGTATAACTAGCTATTAGTGCAGCAGAAAAATGTTGAGTTTGTGTCACAATCCAAACTGCTCTGCAAAAAAGCCTCAGGAAAATATAAAGGCAGCTCGGTTGCAAATATTTCCATGTCTGGCAAAGTGCCCAAGTGAATTCAGCCATGGAATGGGGGTAACAACAACAGGAAAATGGGGCACTCCAGGTTTGGAAGAAAGGGGTTTCTTTCTCTCTCTCACATGCAGCTAGGTGCACGTGTGTGTGTGTGTGTTTTTACCTACACCTGAATAAATCCTGATGCATGCCAATTGAGTTCTTCCAGATTTTCAGCAATGTAGACGGAGAACAAAATTTGACCATGTGTACGTGAGTGTTCAGAGAGAGTGCGTGCGTGAATGACACACACACACAAACTACATTTATATAGATACACAGAGAGAGACGTAAATGGGCTGCATGGGAGATCTAATGCCCACTTCAGACTTACCCTGACCCACAAAGAGGAGGGGATGTTAGTTTAACAACCTGAAATAGATCCTTGGCTGTCATTTTTGCCTAAGATTTTCTGAATAAGCAGAGGAGGTGGTGAAGGGGTGGGGTGTCAAAGGGAGCTACCTTTCCTCTGTACTGCAGGACACTGAAAAGCACCCACTCACCCATCAACTCCCCATCCCTAGCCTAACCTCAAACCCTGTTGTCTGTGAAATATTGGTGCTCTTGGAAAATTTACAGACAAGTTAAGAAATCCTGTTAATATTCCCACAACACCAGCGATGCACCCATCTAGCGCAGCTTTACCCAGCAGCTAACTATTTCTAATTAGCCTTTCTTTGTCATTTTTCTCTCCACTTTCCATACTGTCCCAAGAAACTCTACTTTATTTCAGGTAAATGGATTTGGCAGCAAAGATCATTCAGTGGGGACAACATCTGTTGGGATGCTTCAGAGAGGAGGGACAAGAATGCTCCCTGGGAAGAGGCTGAGTCAGCAGTATCATTAATGACTTGGGAATCTGAGCCATGCCCTTACTGGTACCAAAAATAGGCTGTCACTAGTCAGTGGGGGCACAGGGAGAGCTGAAGGACATAGTAACATGGTCTCCTAACTGCATTTTACAGGGAACAATCATGACATGGGTGTTATGTAATGCAGATGGAGCCTTAAAAGTAGTAAGGAAAAAATAAAACAGCCCATGACAATAGTCTGAGGAGAATTTTAAAATCCTCATCACACTTCACAGAAAAAGCCTGAAAATCTGCTGGATTTAAAGTAATTTGTGACGGCACAGCCCAGATCTAGGGTATTATAGCTTGCCTCACTCCTTAGTACTATGGGACATTTATGTGATGATAAAATCCTTTTTTCTGAGAGTTCATTTGCTCCTGCTGCTTACAGTCCTTGTCTGGTATCATAATCCTCTGTTTGTGACATCAGAGCTCCATCCAGAGCAACTAACAGGGTACTCACAGGGGGTAAGTACTAGGAAGGAAAGCAACAGGAGCACATGAGGGATTATAAACCCCAAAATCCTGTTTTCAGGCACTTGCCCTTCAGTGATAATGGATGAGGATGGGTGGCAGAGATACAGAATTTATGTAATGACAGGTTTCAGAGTAGCAGCCGTGTTAGTCTGTATCCGCAAAAAGAAAAGGAGGACTTGTGGCACCTTAGAGACTAACAAATTTATTTGAGCGTAAGCTTTCGTGGGCTATAGCCCACTTCATCGGATGTGCATCCATGAATGCAGGGTCTCTATACAGTCCATGATTTTTAGTGTCTACCAGAGTAATGAATTTAAGCTCCCAGTTTTGTCTTTTGAAAGTGTTGTGCAAGTTTCCTTTGAGGATGAGGACAGATAGGTCAGATATGAAGTGATTGTTCTGTGAAAAGTGTTCACCCAAAGGTGAAACCGTTTTTGATCATTTTCCTGCATGAGTTCATTCAAGAACATAGTGATTGTCTGGTTTCACCCACATAATTGTTATTGGGGCATTTAGTGCACTGGATGAGATACACTACATGTTGTGAGAAGCATGTGTAGGATCCATGGATCTTGAAAGGTGTGTTGTGGGAGTGTTGATCATTGTAGCAATGTGGATATATATCTGCAGGTTTTGCATCTGCTGTTCTGGAAGGGTCTACAGTTGCTTTGAGTTGCTGTGTCCTGATCTGTGGGGAGCTTGCTTCTGATGATGAGCTTGGAGGGCTGGGGGGTTGTTTGAAGGCCAAATGTGGGGGTTCTGGAAAGATTTTTTTAAGGACTGGATCTCCATCAATTATTGGTTGTAATTGTGTAATGATACTCTGTATGGGTTCCAGTGTGGGGTGGTAGGTGACAACTAGGGTTGTGAGGTCAGAGGGGTTTTATTTCTGTATTGAAGCAGGTTCTCTCCATGTATCGGGGAGGAGGGCTTTGCATGATGCAATCTACTTCTCTGGTGTAGCATCCTTGTTTGGTGAAGGTGGTTTTAAACATGTTAAGGTGTATATCCTGGACTTTCTCCTCAGAGCATATGCTGGGTATCTGAATGCCTGACTGTAGAGAACAGATTTCGTGGTGTGTTTGGGGTGGCAACTGGATCTATGAAGGTAGCTGAGATGATCTGTGGGTTTTTTGTCCATGGTTGTCTATAGGGTTCCATTGCTGAAAGTGATTGTAGTGTCCAAGGAGTTGATGCTAGTGTGGGAGTGTTCTAGAGAGAGTGAACTGGGGGTGGTTGAAGTTGTGGTGGAAAAACACACTGGATTTAGGGCTTATTACAACACACTGTAACCCACTAACCCCCTCTTTTTAGCTTATAATTGCAGAGGTGTTAACAGGTCACTCTACTTTGCATGGTCCCTTACAATATGTGCTATCTAGTTATGCTAAAGCATCTGTTCCACTTTACATTTCTGTGTGACTGTGGGAGTTCCTTTCCCAGAACTGAAGATGAGGTCTGTGTGGCTCAAAAGCTTGTCTCTCTCACCAGCAGCAGTTGGTCCAATAAAAGATATTGCCTCACTACATCTCTCACATGTATGAAAGTTTATACATTCTAATTGGTAAGCTGTGTGTTTGCTCTTATTTTTTCCCTGAGTTTACATGCACCTTGGCCATCTTTGCCATCTTCCTCTTGGGAGTATTTATACTGATATTTTAGGCTGGATTCTCTGGCCTTCTGAGCCCACTTAGCACTGTGTAAGGGGTGCAAAGTGAACTTAAAATTGTCAGAGATGGACCATGGAGAATTTCTCCTGGGTAGGGAAACTGTCCAAAGAGAAGAAATGCGAAAGATGCAGCATGTCCTGTTCCAGTTACTCCCTACCCTGGGTATGGTCTAAGAGGACAGAGGGGCATGCTGGGGATGTGGCATAGCAGAGCAGAGTGCTGCTACAGTGGATCCTCTTCTGGGGTAAGGTCCATGAAGAGTCCCACAACCGCTCTCTTGCAGCTCTAATTTATTAAGTGGCTCAGACTCAGGGAGCTGCAACTGGCTTCCTGAGAGTCCTCCCTTCTCACAGTTGAGAATCCAGGCTTTTATTTCTCATCGGGACTATTTGGGCAGATGTATGTTTTTTGTTGTCATCTTTTTTCCACCCTCTTATAACAGAAGAGAGTCACCATCCGGTTGTACAAGCCCAGCACTCCTGGCCAAATTCCGCTTTGGATAATTGCTTTCTGCCTCCTTACATTTCTCCTGAAATTTCAATGATTTCTCCCCCCCCACTCCCTCACCCAATCTAAAGTGTCTGCTGGTGTTTCTGTGCGCTGTTAAAGCTACCATGTTCCACCCCAAACGTAGATGCATTTCACTAGCAAGTGAAGCAATTCCTGCTGTGTCATTTCACTTTGGGATGAAAGGCGATGAAAGGTGTTTATTATTCTTATGAGTCACCTAAGGAATTCATGTGGCACCTTAGAGACTAACAAATTTATTAGAGCATAAGCTTTCGTGAGCTACAGCTCACTTCATCGGATGGATCACGAAAGCTTATGCTCTAATAAATTTGTTAGTCTCTAAGGTGCCACAAGTACTCCTTTTCTTTTTGCGAATACAGACTAACACGGCTGCTACTCTGAAACCTAAGGAATTCAGTTTCTTTAAATGACAGTTGCAGGATCATAAAGCTCTTTGTGCTTTGGTCATACCTGGAACTGAGAGTGAAGCTATATAAATTATTCCTGATCCTGCATGTCACACTTCCTTTCACTTCCCTTCCTTTCCCTATTGAAAATCCAGTCACATCAATATAGGTATGCTATTTTTGACTATGTTGTTTCCTTTGTATTGATGGGGTAAAACACAATCTGGATGCCAAGACAACTTAGAAGAATGGCCATTTTCACCCTTTTCTCCAAATGCACTGATGTTCAGATCTTGTTCCCTTGAACTTTCAACGGGTTGGGAAGGGATGGGGAAGTTATCCATGCAAAAAGCCCCTCCCCGTCCCACTTGATGGGTGCTTCATGACAAAAAAAGAAAAAAAAACCTGTAACTAGACTGGAAGCAAAAGCGAGTCCATCTTGCTAGTGCCATGAGGAGCTAAATTGAAACTGCCTTCATCCCCCAGTGCTTATTAAAAGAAAGAAACTGTTATTAACCTGTTTCGTAACTGTTGTGCAACTCATCTTGAAAACATGCCCACTCCATTTCAGGTGAATGTGTGCCAGTGCACTGTTGTCAGAGACTTTTCCCTCAGAGGTACCCATCGGGGTGGTGAATGCATCCTCTGCTGCCCTACGCTACTGCATGGTGGTACAAAAGGCAGAGAAGCCCCTGACCCCCTTCAGTTCCTTCTTACCAGAGACACACATTGATATTGAGGGGAAGGAAGTGGGTTGTCGAATGCACATCTCAAAGTACAAACAGTTACAAAACAGGCTGGTAATCGTTTCCTCTTTTTCAAGTGATTGCACACGCCCATTCCACTTCAGGGGACTCATAAGCAGTCCCATCTGGGGGTGGGATCAGAGTCTACCTGAATAAGGACTGGAGAACCACATATCTGAATCTGGCCTCATCTCTAGATTGCTGAGAGATGGCATACTGTGAGGCAAAAGTATGCACTGCAGACTACTTTACCGCTTTACAAATGTGTAGGACAAGCACTTCAGCTAGGAAGGCTGCAGAAGCTGCATGTGATCTCATTGAACGTGCTAGTACTCTGCTGGATGGAACTACATTGGCCAAGTCATAACACAAGCATATACAGGAGAATATCCAAGATGAGATCCTTTGAGAAGAGACTGGGAGACCTTTCATCCTGTCTGCAACTAGCACAAACAATTATGAGGACCATCTAAACTGTATGAGCCTGTCCAAGTAGAATGCAAACACTCTCCTGACATCCACAGTGTAGAGTATCTCCTCATCTTTAGAAGTACGAGTCTTCGGGAGGAAAGAATGTAGGTATATTGCCTGAGTGACATGAAAGTGAGAAACCACCTTTATAAGAAACTCTGGATATGGATACAGATAAACCTTGTCTTTGTAGAAGACCACATATGGAGGAAGAGACATTAAAACATGCAATTCACCTACTCACCTGGCAGCGGTGATTGCCACCAAAAAGGCTTCCTTCAGAGAGAGATGTAACAAAGAACAGGTAGCTAGAGATTCAAAGGAAGGACCCATTAGTTTTGAGAACATCAGGTTCAAGTCCAAAGGGGAAACAGGATCCTTTATCTGAGGGTACAACTTTTCAAGACCCTTCATAAACCTTATTGACACAATGTTGGAAAAAAACAGAACAATCATCAACTTTGAGTGTGGAAAGCCAAAATAGCTGCTAGATGAATCTTGATGGAACTGGTGGCCAGACCTTGTTTTTTAAGAAAAAAAAGATAGTCCAGAGTATGATGTAGTGGAGACTGGACCAGAGAAACCCTCTTCTGCTGGAACCAGAGGGAGAATCTCTTCCAGTTAGCCAGGTAATTATTCCTAGTGGATGGTTTTCTACTAGTTAAATAGTACACCTGAAGCTCCCTTTGAACAAACCTCTTCCTGGGAGATTAGACATGAAGCATCCAGGAGGGCCTGAAGGTTGGGGTGGAGGAGCTGATCATGATCCTGAGAGATCTGGTGGGAAAGTCAGTGGAGCTTTGACCTAGAGGGAGAACAGAATTGATGCATGACCTGAGCATAGTCCTATCTGACTTTCAACAATACTCTTGATATGAGTGGGACTTAAGGAAACTAGTACAGGAGCATGTTTGTCCAGGGCAATAGGAAAGCATCCGTGAGGGACCCCAGGCTGTGATCTTGTTGAGAACAAAACACGTCCTGATGACCTTCATTGCAAAGAGGTCTACAGGGGAGTCCCCCTCAGCCGGAAAATCAACTGGGCAGATGGAGAGGCCACTTGTTGTGACTGGTAAATAATCTGCTGGTCTGCCAGATTGCTCTTCACACCCAGAAGGTGAGACGCTTTGAGACTGACTGAATTGGCAATGCACAAGTCCCACAGTCCGATTGCCTCTTGGCACAGCAGCATCGACTGGGCCCTTGCTTGCTGGTTCATATAAAACACAGTTGTTATATTGCCTCTAAATATACGCAGGCTTCCTCCTTTGATATGGGGAAAGAAGACTTGACAATGGCCCTCAGTTCTCTGGCATTTATATGCAGAATTAAATCCTGTGTAAACCACAAAGCTTGTGTCTGCAGTGAACCCAGATGAGCCCCCAACCTAGGGTAGAAGCCTTTAACTAGGGTTAAAGCTGGCTGAGAAGGAGCAAATGGCACCCCTGACACACAATCTGAATGGTTTGTCCACTAGTCTAGAGAGGTCAGGATTTGAGTGAGCACTTGCACCATGTCTAGAGGGTGATGAATGGGTGAGCAAATTGAAGCCACCCATCGCAGCAGTTTCCTGAGATGCAATCTGACATGCTGGACTACATGAGGGCATATGCCCCAGAAACCTGAGGCAAT
Source organism: Dermochelys coriacea (assembly GCF_009764565.3). Classification (NCBI taxonomy): domain Eukaryota; kingdom Metazoa; phylum Chordata; order Testudines; family Dermochelyidae; genus Dermochelys; species Dermochelys coriacea. The sequence continues at coordinate 89,117,078 of NC_050073.1, read as the reverse complement.
TTCACACTGTGAGGGTGGGATAAGCCTTCCGGTCTAAAAACAATGGCCAGCATCATCTGGAATCTTAACTGGAGGGGAAAGCCTCCGGCTTCTGTAGAGTCCAAGACAGTGCCAACGAACTCTATTTTTTGTACTAGAGACAGGACTGACTTTTCTGCACTGATGAGCAAGCCGAGCATGCTAAAGGTGGATTGGATGACAGTCACGGTGAATAGCCCCCAAGTCTTGGACCAGCCTCTCACCAACCAGTTGTCCGGATAGGGAAACACTTGAATTCCTGATTTTCTGAGGAACACTGCCATCCCTGCCATACATTCTGTGAACACATGTGGGGCTGTGGAGAAGCCAAATGGTAGGACTTCAAATTAGTAGTGGCATTGGTTGACCACAAATCTTAGAAATTTTCTGTGGCTCTGTTGTATTGGCACATGGAAATATGCTACTTTTAAGTAGAGGGTAACATACCAGTCACCAGGATCCAGGGAGAAGATAATGGAAGTCAGCATGACCATGCAAAACTTGATTTTTTTCAGATGTTCGTCGTTGAGCTGTCACAGGTCCAGTATGGGTCTGAGGCCTCCTTTTCCTTTTGGGATCAGGAATTAGCAGGAAAAGGCTTCCCTTTGAGTAAGTGCAGAACCTCCTCTATAGCTCCCAACAGGAGGAGAGATTGCAGCTCCCAAAGGAAAACTTTCTTGTCAGAGTGGTTCTTGAAAAGGTATAAGGAGGGGGGTTGGCAAACGGGACTAGAAATGAACTGGTGAGTCTGTGGTGATTCGAGAGCAAGCACGTAAGTAGTGGGATAGCTGGTTGGTAAACAGAGGGGTAGGCAAGGCTGGCACTCTGAAAGCTGGTGTGCTATCCTTGACAAACATTAAAAAGTTTGCTTAGAACTCCTGTCAGGAGGAACTAGGAGCAGCTACAGAAGAAGAATGGGAATGTCTTCTCCTATAACCTCTGCTGGTTTTCCTCCCTAGGTCCTGGTGGCAAGCATAAATGCAGGATAGCAGTGTGGCTGCTGAGGACAAACTCCTTTTTTCTTTGGGACAGGTGTATAAATGCCCAAAGATTTGAGCAATGCCCTGGAGTTCTTCAGACTATGCAGCCTGTCTGTTGGGTCAGAAAAGCATGATGATGCCTCAGAAGGCAGGTCTGGTATGGTCTATTGGATCTTTTGAAGGAGACCTGATGACTGGAGGTATGAACATCCATGTATCATAATGGCCGATGCCATGGCCCTAGTAGCAGAGTTGGCAGCATCCAACTCTGCCTGAAGTGAGGGTCTAGCCGCTAATTTACTCTCCTCTGCTAAACCAAGAAATTCTTGTCTTGCATTCTCTGGTGATCAGTCTCTACATTTTAATGTACTGAGTCAGAGGTTAAAGTCATAGTGCCCCAGCAATGCCTACTGATTAGCAGTCCTGCAAGCCATCGAACAGAACTTTCAGCCGAACAGGTTGAGTTTTCTAGCATCTTTCAATTTTGAAGTAGATTCTTGTTGTCTCTGATGCTCTCTCTCATTGGTGACTGAGACCACCAGCGACCCCAGAAGGGGCTGGGTGTTCAGGTGCTTGACTCCTTGGGAGGGTACATAATATTTGTGATCTGCTCACTTTGATGTGGTGGGGGGGAAGGGAAGATGAAGTCTGCCACAGAACTTTGGTGGGCTCCATGATAGCTTCATTCATCAGAAGTGCCACTTGAGAATATCCTGCAGTGGCTAAAACGTCAGCCAGGCTGTAGGATGACTCATGAACTTCTTCCACATGGATATCGAAGAACCTTTTTAAAAGGTCCTGATGAGCTCTATAATCATCAGGTGGAAGTGAGGAACCCTCCGAAACCACTGCCGTGTCAGGAGATGAAGATGACAAAGCCAAAGTTGATTGAGGTGAAGCCTCCTCTGGTCCACCCCAGGCGAGATTCACCTGAGCAACATCCTACTGCTCAGTAACAAGCCCAGTACAGGGCATCATCTGCTGGTGTACTTAACAGAATGGTTTTTCAGGCCTACTTGATGCAGCAGAGGGTTGAGTGTGGAGAGGACCTGGATTTAGACTAGAATCCCGGCCAGGGTGGTCCCTGCTGGGTAAGCCCTCAGAGAGGAACAGCAAGGCAGGTGACATAGCTGCGAGATATATGAACCAACATCCAGGTCCTAAGATGATCAGCTTCTTCTAACCAATGGGTGGGCTGATCCTGTCAGTGCCAGTGTTTGGAGCTCTGGGACAACAGTACCAAACACATCATCACTGGCTTCCCACTTGGATTGCTGTATCATAGTGGCTGGCAGAGTTTGACCTGCAGTCATCAGTATCAGGTGAGAGTACTCCTATATCATTGGTGACACTAGTACTGAGAGGCTCAACAAGTCCCTTGCTGCAGCTTAAGCCTCCAGAGTTGACAGGACTGGGCTAGCCTCTGGCTGGTGGGTCAATACAGACTGCACTGATGAGCTCGATGGTGCCTATGCTGGCGCCGTAGTCGACAGTCCCTTCTGAGCAGATGACTGCCTTGTGGAGTGCCTCAGCTTTGAATACCCTCTTTCATTGTCCACATGCCTGCCAGGCTTTATTGACCTCAGAAGCCAATTTGCAATGTTTCTTCTTCAGCACTAGGGAATGCAACCGGTGCTGGCATTCAGCCAACATAGGCAGCACGCTGGTCACTGAAGCTGAAGCGCTTGGCAGCTGTTGTGAGCGGGAAGGCTCTAATGGTAGACACAGAGCTGTCTCCATCAGGAGCAATTTAAGTCTGGCTGCCTTGTCTTTCTTCATTCTAGGGTTAAAGTCCCTGCAAATCTGATACTGATCCTTGATATATGACTCCCGAGACACTTCAGGCAACCAGAGAGAGGGTCACTCACTGACATCGGTTTCTTGCAGGAGAGGCAGGGCTTGAATCCCAGTGACTAAGGCATGCACCAGTAACAGTATCCAGAACAGGAACCACAGTGTCAAAAAAACCACTTGAAAGAACATTTATAACTATCACTAACACACCATCAACTACTAAGCTAGTACCAATAAGTACGAACTCTATACAAATAAAAGGAAAAAACTTGCAATGGCAAGATAAGATGCTCCACCCACAGTCATGGGCAGTAAGAAGGAACTTAGGAGGTTCGGGGTTGGCTCCGCCTTTCATATCAGCACGAGCAGCAGAGGGGTACCACTCCGATGCGTACCACTGAGGGGGAAAAGTCTGACAACAGTGCACCGGGCGCACATGTACCTGAAGTGGAGTGGATATGTGCAATCACTCGAACAAGAACTATGTAATAAGTTCATCTTCTTACTCATCAATCAAGAAATCTGCCCCCACTTCTCTTTGCATCACACTTTACTAACAAAGGCCTATGTTTTAGACTCTGTTTAGAGCATGCAGGGCCAATAGCACACTGGGAGAGTCAGCAAGGCTGGATTCTGCCTCAGGCATCAGCTACATTAGGCCGTTTAATTCCAAACCAAGGCTCACTCCCATTGGGAATTAAGGAGGAGGCTGAAAGAACCAAGTTTAGTTTTTGAATCATATGTGAACTTGGGAAAAAAACCCCATCTTTTTGATGTATAAATTAAGCCAATTTGGGGCTTGATCGTCCACCACCTCGTACTGTGTCACTCCTGTGCAAAGACGGTGTAAAACACTTTCAGATAACAATGGTGGCATTTTATACTCACTTTGCACAAGTATAAACAATTACACAAGACAGACACAATCGGATCCTGTGCCTGGACTCTCACATAGCATAAATTAGGAATCCCACACAGCTATTTTAGCCAAGCAGGATGAAACCAAGCCCTAAAAACAGAGCCAGATTTTCAAAAAAGTGCTCAGTATCCAAAACTGGCAGAGGGTTTTTGTAACGAGTTCAGATTCCATTTGAGCACCTAACTAAAGAGCCAGGTTTTCAGAAGTGCTCAGAGCCCAGCAGCTCCTGTTCTCAAGGACTCAATCACCCTCAAGTGATCTGCTGAGCAAACCTGGCCATGTATTTAGGTGCCTTAATGGGAGCTGAGCTCTCTAACACCTGACCCCCATTGTGGGTGCTGAGTCTTGCAGAAAATTCTGTTCTTTGCATGCGCTTGGCTGTGAAATTTAAAGGAGCAGGACAAGATAAACTGAATACCCCCGTTAACACAACTCACCCAAAGAAAACACATTCCACTCACAGTGGCAAGAGAGATTTAGCAGCAATGCTGCCTCATGGAGAATGCCTTTATACCCACTTTATAGGTTTTATGCACAGACCCTAACACATACAGCCCTGCTCCTCCCACGCTCAGCACCCCGGGAAGGTTTCGAGGAGATCACACCCGGCGTGAGCGGGAACGGAAATGGCTGCACAACAAAAACTGAACTGCATAAAAGGGAATATGTCAGGTGGCGGGGGGGGGGGAAATGTGGAGGGAGGGATGTTGAAAGTGAACCACATTAATCAGACACAGAAGTTCAGAGCAAAATAAGGAGGGGGACGAAGAGAAAAGACTGAAAGTGCTGAGTGTGAACAACAAAAGTATAGTTAATTGGTTTCCTTCCACCCCACCCCAAATCAAAGCAGCCCAGAAACAATGCCAGCAAATCTCATGACATTTTAGTGTTCATGAGTGTTCTGAGGTATCCAAACTCAGAGAAAAGGTTGGTTTCCTGAAACTGAAAAACCACTTCATGTAGTCGAGATACCGTTTCCTGCTAAACTTCAGTGTGCCCAGTGTTCTGTATCTGAAAGGCAAATATCCCTACGGCAGGGGATCGCAAGGGACAGCTTAAGGCCTCTCACTAATCCTGGGCCCAATATGGACTGAGTCTTATTCACTGCTCAGAGCCCTCCTGGGCATTGAGGGTCACCTTCTGCATAATTTGATGCACTTTGGGATCTCTTCTGCCACAGAAATACGCTCAGAGCTCTCATCTGCTTCAACAGCAGTCACACACCCACCTCAACAGGCACAAGGAGCTATTGGCAGAATAACTAGAGGGCAACAGAGATTGAGGCCTGAGAAGCCACAAGGTATCTGATGTGGGAACATCAGCAGGAGCTTGCAAACCTCCCAGCTGCATTTCAGTGGTGGCCACAGAGCAGCTTTGCTCTGAAGCTACCTACACTTCCATGTACTCCTGAGGTCCCACTCTGCTCCACACATTTCCACATGTCCTCTTCCCTTCTCCACTTTTCATGCAAACACACTTTGGAAATCAGCTGCACAGAGTGCTGAAAGCGGGGGCTGGCATCTGACACCCTCTAATCTCAACCTCTAAAAGACCAAGCACTCCAACTGTACAAAATGCCTGGTCCATCCCCAACTGTGGAGTGGAAGCCAAAGACCCCCAAGTAATCTGGTCTCTAACTAGGAGGGTGTGAAAGGCGCTTTCTGTTCCTCTTCCCTCCACCACACAATCAAAACCTGGGTAAAGTTAGCAGACAAGGCATAGTTTTTTCGAAATGATTGAACAGCTATAGATTGTGGCTTTAGGGTTCCCCACTACAGAGCTTTGATGTACATTCTCCATGGTTTCTTTTTAATTTTAAGACCCCTTCTCTTCTCTGAGTGAGACAGGGGATCCTGTGCATTCCTTTAGGGGTCTTCCACTTTTTCCTATCCTTTACTCATTCATTTATTGATGTATCATGATACAGTTACTCTGGCTCTTGCAAAAGGGAATTTGACAGCACTCCCTACTTCAGAGCCGAGGACTGTTACATCCTCACTGACCTGAGAAGTCACTGTTACTCCCTGCTGACACTTGTGGGGCTAATGTCTTCCCTTCTCCAGAAGTTTCAGATTTGCCTGCTCAGGGACCTGATTATCATAACTAGGGCCCTACCAAATTCACAGTCCATTTTGGTCAATTTCACAGTCAAAAATAATAAATTTTCATTATTTCAGCTATTTAAATCTGAAATTTCACAGTGTTGCAATTGTAGGGATCCTGACCCAAAAAGGAGTTGGGGTGGTGGTGTGTGTGTGTGTGTCACAAGGTTATTGTAGGGGGGTTGCTGTACTGCTACCCTGCTAACCTTACTTCTGGGCTGCTGCTGGCAGCAGGGCTGTCTTCAGAGCTGGGCAGCCGGAGAGCGGCAGCTGCTGGCCTGGATCCCAGCTCTGAAGGCAGACCCACCGTCAGCAACAGCGCAGAAGTAAGGGTGGCATAGTATGGGTATTGCCACGCTTACTTCTGCACTGCTGCTGGCGAGGTCCTGCCTTCAGAACTGGGCACCTGGCCAACAGCTGTTGTTCTCCGGCCATCCAGCTCTGAAGGCAGCATAGAAGGGCAGCAATATTGTGACCCCCAGTTTGAGAAACGCTGGTCTCCCCCATGAAATCTGTATGGTATAAGGTAAAAGTACACAAAAGACCAGATTCCACGGTCCATGACAATTTTTCATGGCTGTGAATTTGTAGGGCCCTAATCATAACTAAAAGCTTGTATGAGCAAAGAAAAATCTGTCTTTTTCCACCAGGCTCTTGAAAGCTCTCCAAAGCTCAATGCACTCAGGAAGCCTTGCCTTAGTTCAGTATTCTCCAATACAATCACCTCTGTACGCATTGCAAGAATTTTGAACCCTTTGTGACTTTTGTATAACAGTCATTCAAGACAAGGAACTTTCAGCACTGGAAAGCAGCTCTGGTCACAATGGGATCAAAAGTGCTGCTATAGTTTAATAACCAGGATTTTCTCTTTTGCCACAGGGAAGCAGTGTGTGTGTGTATGCGTGCGTGTGTGTACCTTCAACCACACCCTCTCTTCCAGTTCCTTATAAGCATCCTTAAAAGATCGTCCTTGCCCACACCTGTTATCTTCCAACCCATCTCCTGTTATCCCTTCACCTCTGAGCTCCTTGAATGGGCTACCAATACAGCCAGATGTCTCTTTTTGAACTACTTCCTGGATCCCATTCAAACCTGGTTTCTTCCCTCCCAACCCCACTGACATCATTCTCAACAAAGGACTCCTTTGGGCCAACTCTTGGTACCCCAACTCATCTTTAACCTCCTTTAACATTCTGTAGCTTTTAACACCATTGATTGCTCTCTCCTACTTAACAAACAGTAAGTAATAATATCAAATATCAGTGAGAGTTTCATGCATGGATAAACAGTAGGAAATGGTCCTGAATACTTTATGATACTTATTGACGAACCATCCAATTCAAGGTTTCTAATAATCTAGTAAAAATGATCAGACTCGATCTGAGATCCATAGTACTAATTGCTGCCAATATTTGCACGTTTGTTTAATTAATGTTTACAAAGTGCCATATAGCACTAAGTGATTTTAAATTGTTGCCAACAGAGAGTTTTGTAAATTGCAAGTCAAAAGACTTTTTTCCAAACCAGTTAAAATTAGAAATGTCTCTCTCTCTCTCTGTTTTTCAAAGTCTGCATCATTAAAATGGCCTTCACCATCTCTTCTCCTCCCTAAGTGGGGCTGAAATTACAAATCCAAGGTGGCCCTTCTGTCCTGTAAAACACTAATGGCCATCTGTATTTTACCAACCAGCTGTTCAGTGGCAGCTTTTCATCCTGAACAATCATTAACCATTTCAGGAAATCAACACGCAAAATTATGGATACTCACAGTCTGCGATGCAATCAAACCTCTTGAGCCACTGAAAACACCCTCCTCGTTACCCTGAGTTCCTCCCCAAGCCCACTCTCATTCCCAGAGGGAGTGAGAGTTAGCCCCCTTCTTGCTGTCTCAGAGGTGTGACTGCATCTAAATGGAAGGCACTAGAGGTTACACAAAAGGCATCTTTCAGTCCAAAACGGTAACGGGAACAAGAACCTTCTCTACCTTGCATGTCAGCTTTGGTCAACTCAACTTTGTTAGCAAAAAAACAGAAAAAGCAAAAACAATAAACCAGAGGTTAGTAAAAAGGCAGATAAACCAGAACAACATCACTGAAAATAAACAAACAAAAGCAATTGGCGTAACCAACACAGCCTACAGGCACGGTTAACACACACAAGAGGGGCACTGCAAACAACACAGACACAGGGAGAGAAGATGGAAGACAGGTAGCCACTGCTGCCTTAATCCATCACACTAGAATGCTGCCTGGTTTTGTATCAGACAACAAAGCACTGATGATAGGGGAAAACATATTTCTCTCTCGCATACACATATACACACAAAAACCAGAACAGAACAGCAGCATTCTATGATGTACTACCAGTTACATAAAGTGCCCTCAACCCCCTATGGTGTTTACTAATCATTTCAGGAGTCACCTTATCCCACCCACTAAGAAATACTTAGAATCAATTAGAATAAAAAAAATCTATTTGACGTTTAGCATGTGAGCGAGGACTATATTTATTGCCTTGCAACATCCAGATTCAGGCTGGAAACACAAAGCTGCTTCCCTTCCTCAGAGTGCAGCTCCCCATTGGCTTTTTGTCTAAAGTGAATGTAGGATAGGTGAATGATGCGGGATTGACAGTCCTGGTGACAGACATACTCTTCATCCCCTCAATAGGGCCTGGCACTGGGTGGCAAGTGACAGTGGAAGCTTTCTTTACATGCTGCCTCCTTCCCAGGGGCCTCACCCGGCTCTGGAAGAAATCCACACACACTTGAGAAAAGAGGGCAGTTCAGTCTCTGTGGCCCATTTACTTCTTGGCAGTTGCAACAGTATACGTGACACAGAGAAAACCATGATGTTACCAAGGCAGAACTAGGACCAAGCTGCACGCAGATAAAGGAGCACAAAGAAAACCCACCAAACGTTGAACTGGTGGATAAAGATGAGTTCTCCCCTGTTACGGAGAAGCCACATCGATTTTGGATGTTTCAAGCTTTGGTTTTTAGTTTTCGCTTTCAGCATGGAAACGGGGGTAGGGATGAGGACAGGGAGCAGCTCCTGAATCCCAAATTACACATTTCTATTAGCCATCGCTGTGGCAAGATTATTTGATAAAACACTGGCCCTTGTCATGGGTGAAGAAGAAGTATGCACTCACCTTTCTGGCTTATTCTTCTGAATAAGAGCTACTACTTAAGAGCTAGTACTGAATCTTGGCCGGTGTTATTTTTTTCCCCTTCCCCTTCTCCTTTTACAGTTACTGCTCTATAAATCGGAATTGGCAATAGAAGCAAATGTGCAGTTTCCCGTGGTTCCAATAAAGTTTAACATCTTGATCTTTTGCTATTATTTTACAAGCCACAGTCCATGAAAAGACTCGAGATGGCAATTACCTCCCCTTTCTAACCACTCACATTTTTTCCCCCATCAGAGCAGCTCCATTACACAGACCCATAACATTTCCAAAAGTCTCTCAAATGAAGAGGGACAGCTTAACTCATTTCTCCTGGCCTTTTCCCTTGCCACTTAGTCCAATAAACAGTCTTTTGTGTAGAACAAATGGGGACTCTCCTGCTGCCCAGCTCCTCATCTTCCTCCCACCTGATCCAGCAGTGAAGCTCTCAGGAGGAATTTGTGAAATTACTTTTCTCCGTGCCAACAGAATACAATGTTATATGGTACAGAGGTGTTGCCAAGATGCATCACATTACTGTTGCATCAACTAGACCCCCACCCAATGTGGCCAATCCCTGATGCTTTACAGAAAGGTGAAAAATGACCATACTTCATCTCATCAGGTATGAGATATTGAGGAGTGAAATCCTTTTTGACACCATCCAGTGATCAGTTTACAAGCATGAGATTTGATTAACTTCCCTCTTCCCTTGCTCACGTGCTTCTCCGTATGCCAAATGTACTTGTCATTCAATCATCCAGCCCCACTGTTTGAGTCAAGTACTTCATGCAGCAGTGAATTCCAAAGGTTAACTGTACATTGTGGTACATAGCATAAAATTATGATTTGACTGCAGGATTTGGCAGAGATTAATCTGGGCTAAGAGAGAAGGAAGTCCATCACAAGAGCAAAATATCTTTAACAGCAGTATAGGAAACGCTCAATCTCCAGCCAAACAATAATTGCTTGCTCTTTTCTTTGAAGAGGTTTAGCAAAAGGAGCAAAGTGTGTGGTGGGGGAAATGGAGAAGCAGGAAAACACAAGGCAAATGAACGAAGGCAATGAAAATGACCTCAGGACACATCAAACATACCAATTACTCATTAGGCTTAACGGCAAGGGTCATGCTCAGGGTGCTTTCCCAAATGAGAGCTTTGCTTATATTAGGGTCATTGTGGAAATCAGTGCACTGCAGCTTGACTCTTATGCACTCTGGGACAAATTCAGCCCTTGATTTCAATGGTGTTAATCCATAGATAAAGTGCTTAGCAAGAGGTTTCGGACCCATGTCAGCTCAAAAGGCAGCAAAGGAGAGAAAGCGCCCCCTTGGTCCAAGCCTCAGCCTGAGTTGAGGCTTTACTGGGTTATTCTGAAGGAGGGTTATCCTCATAGATCCCATGCTTTTCTTTATTTTCACTCCATTCCCAATTTTACTTCTGCCATGTAGACTCCCAGTACAGAGACCCTTCCTCTGGAGCCTTATACCACTCCAAGTGTTTGCCTGATGCAGCTTGAGTAATACAGGCCATTCCTATCTCTCAGAAAGGATACCATGCTCCCAGCCTACTGCCGGTGGTTGAGGAGCTCTAACCATGGGGATTCCTAGGTGGTGACATGCGGAATGTTTATTTCCTCCCCAAATTCCAACACTCTGCTCATCTCTAGTGCCTGCCACTCAATGACCTCAAAGTGGTTTAAAAAGACAGAACTGCACTTCATACTTGTCTATTCACATGGAGTAGATACCCATCCCAGTGCTGATGGGGACAATGAGGCCCACAGCAGACAGGGGGATTGTTCAAGTTCACACTGTGAGTCATTGGTAGAATCATAGAAATGAAGTGCTGGCTGGAAGGGACCTCAAGAGGTGGTCTAGTCCATCCCTTCACACTGAAGCAAATATACCTAGACCACCCCAGCAGGTGTTTGTCTAACCTGTTCTTGAAGACCCTAGTGACAGGGATTCCACAAGCACCAGGGGGAATCTATTCCAGTAATTTACTATTCTTAGAGTTAAACAGTTTTTTCCTCATAGCTAACCTAAATCTTGCTACAGACAAAGCCAATTACTTCTTGTTCTGCATTCAGTGCCATGGAGAACAATTCACCATCCTCTTTATAACAGCCCTAAACATATTTGAAAAAACATATCAAGTCCCCCCTCAATCTTTTCTCAACATTAAACATATCCAGTTTTTTAACCTTTCTACATAGATCAGGTTTTCTAAACTTTTTATCATTTTTATTGCTCTCTTTTGGACTCTCCCCAGTTTGGCCACATCTTTGTTAAGAGTGGGGCACCAAACATTGGGTACAGTATTCCATCTGAGGCCTCACTAGTGATTAGTAGAGCAGACCAGTTACTTCCCCTGTCTTACATACAACACTCCTGTAAATACACCCCAATATGTTAGCCTTTTTTGCAACTGCATCATGTGGCTGGTATGTTCAATTTGTGACCCACTATAAGCCCTATATTTTTTCTGCAGTACTGCTGCCTAACTTGTTATTCTCCATTTTGTATTTGAGTCTTCCTTCCTAAGTGTAGTAGTTTGCACTTGTCTTGTAGGCACTTATAGAGCTGAGCCCCCAGGCCCTTGTAATCAGCAATAGAGGAGTCCGGTTTGCCTTCCCCTTGTTTTTCTAAATCTGATGAACCTGTTCAAAAGCTTTTGTGGCTCACAGCGCTAATTTGCTGGCCCAACAACCCCAATTTGTGCCAAGATCATTTCTAATATAGCTGATGTCCTAGTCAATATTTTGTGACTTTGCGGTCTATGTTGAAGGTCCTCCAGCAAACATTAAAGATAAAGATGAAACTTGCCTAGATCACTTGGGCTATAGCCATTCCTTATTAAGTGACACACAGTATGATGTTACTCTCACACGGACTGTGTGCTAAACATCAGCCAGAGACAGATTCCTCACAACAGAACCCAGCGAAGCTATTAGCTTTGCTAAATACCTTGCAGGAAAACAGGAGCTGCCAGCCTAGTAGTGACCAGAGCTTTACGAGATCAGAGAACGGCTGTCAATCAATCTTGTATAAACAACAGACTAGACTCAGTCTTCTGCAAAAGGGCACAGAAAACAGCAGCTTTAGCTTCACAGGCCTATTTGCAGTTTCAGTTATGCCTTGGTTCTTGTTTCACAGAGAAACATCCATCTTGAGATTGAAATGTACCCATGCTTGGCCACATGTGAAGCTCTCTTGGGACATTTCACAAGAGCAGAGTCTGCCAACAAAATGGGGATTGAACCATGGACCTCTAAAAATGAGATCATTAATCACTACAGCTTGAGCTAAAGAGCAAGGCTCTGCAGCTGGGGCAGAAACAGACCCATATCTTTTGTGAGTTGGGCACTGAGCGGGACATGTAACACAAAGTGGCCAGTGGGTTTCATTTGCTCTGCTACCCTGGTCAAATTCCATTGCGTAATTTCTTTCTGCCTACCAAACTCCTCCCTGTAATGTCCATTAGATACATAGTTCTTATTTTTAGGTCTGTGGCATAGCACTTCTATACACTATTCAAGACCTGCCACGATCTAGCCCAGAGGTGGCTGCATATCAGAATGCTTTAGGATCCCTCAGGTGCTAGAGAAATAATCCATTACCCTCCTATAAATTGCATTTATCTCGAACTATCCTAAAGCATCTTACAATACCCCTGGTAAGGTAGATAAGGGACTTATTCTCCACTGAAATGCAGACACCTGTGGGATAGAACATGGTACCTGTTTATCATTGCATAATAATGTTACGCAATGATTTAGAACAGGATGTTAAGGAGAATCATGTATCCAAAGAAGTGACTTTCTGAAGGTCACACAGGGAATCAGTGGCAGAGCCAGTACAATAAACCACACTCCTTCCCTGTCACATTCCCCAAGGGAATAAAATTCCTATTTAGTGGTGATATGGGACAGGCCCCTGAACAATCAATATAGGTAGTAAATATGAAGGCTGATCCCATATAGAGAATGAACCCACAGCTTCAGGGAAGATGCTGGTCACCTATAATTTCAGGGGTGGTGAAGATGTGAAGTAAGAAGGGTGGGGAGAGGTTACGCCACTGGAAACACAACTGGGAGGAAACCCTGCTCACTCTGGGCTCCGAAGATCAGAGTCTAGACACAGAGGACTTGATTCTCCTATGTGCCCAGCATCAACATAAATCTGCTCCCAATGAAATCAATGATCAAACTCTTGTAGAGCTCAGTGGAGGCTGTTAAGTCAATGCTGAGCACTTTTGAAAATCCGCCCAAAGAGTTTGCACTCTGTCTCCTCACTGTTTGGGGACAGATCCTTCTCGAATGGAATTGATCAGAGGGACACATCACTTACCCACCCTCACTCCCCAAAATCAAAAAACACTGCACAAGAGATTAGCTCAAAAATGCGTTTATTCCATATGATTTTATATGCTCAAAATGGTGGCATGGAGCCCAATAGCTGTCCTGGCCCTCAGCCTTTCAGGGTGGGGTGATACTGCACCTGCAGCCACTACATAAACATATTGTTAAATCAGCACCAGACATACACTGCAGAAAGTATAGCACTGAGAGGAAGGGCAGGTGAGATATGACCACTATTCAGGGAGGCTGCAAGAAGAGTTGGCGCATACTCTCAAGTCTTGGCTACAACACATCACTGTCCTGGAGGCTGCTGGGACATTGTCCGAAGGCAGAAGAACCAGCCTTGTGTTTCCTCACTCCCTTGGGACCTTTGTTGTTTCTATCCCAGGGCATGCTGGTAGGAAGCCTTGGGTGTTCAGCAACTGCTCATGAGGATGAGGTAAGCGTTACCTCAAAAGATCACATTCCTGCAATGACAGGATGAAGGCACTGGTGGTTTTTCTCACTTTCTTCTTCTGGGGTTTGATTTTCCTTTGATGCAGCTCAGAGAAGGATGCCTGCTAGTGTCACTAAGGGTGACTCAATTCCCGCATTCAGGCAACACCAGCATTGGAACACTAGTAGGGACAATGCTAGGGCTTATGTTATAGGAATGGCTGGCGAGCTGAAAATAGATGCTGTAGCAGAAAGGAGGGGTGGGGAGATGTACTGGCAGCTACAGCCCGGGCAGGACACAGCTGCCCTGGGCACCAGTAGTAGGAAAGGTGACCACTCATTTGGATCCAAGCTCTATTGGCCAGTGTAATGGCTCTTTTCCTGGGGGAGGGTAAACAGTTCATGTCACTTGAGTGACTCCTATTTGCTGAGCCAGGAGCAGAGATCGCTGGCTCAGTCAGGAGGATGGGCTGGCCAAAAGCAGGGGCCTAGGAGAGTTACTAGCCATCCCACACACAAAACTGCACAAGCTATATGTTTTAAAAATACACTTAACAGAAACCCCCAATTTGGAAGAAAGGTTTTCTGGGCAATGAAATGACAGCTGGGAAGAATCCAAAGGGGGCATTTTTATAAAGGCAAGGGGAATTTTCCTGAGCCCTGAAAGCAATACTGTATGAGAGCGAGAGAGACAGTATTCCCACTTTTGGCACCCTGGCTCAAGGCCTAATAGGCACAGCTGCAAGCGCTTAGGGACCATTGTGACTTACAGGGGAAATGGCCAGATTAATAGTCCCCATTAAAAGCATGCTGGGGAGGAGGGAAGACCAGGCTATGGCGACTGTGTATCACTCACCCTTACTATGAAAATAGGGTTTATATCAAGGGCCTTCTTCTCTCATCTCAGGACACAAATAATTCCCACCAGTTATTGAAGAATTTACTTTTACCCAGCAATAGAAGGACTGGGATCAAACACTCCCTGCAAACCAGAACACCCAACTGATGAGCTGTAGGGAAGAGTTTGGTTTCAAGTGGAGCTGCTGCTTTTAGGCTTCACAGTTCTTGAAGGCTTGGAGAAGATGGCACTTCACCGGAATTTCCAAAACTGCCTAGCAACAACCCTGGTGGGAAGGAAGGGCATTTCAAGGGGATGAAGGGACCCAAACGGCCAATTGTTAGCTTGGTGGGGAATGTAACATACCAGCTGGCGTGCACGCATGTGCATAGAAGGATCTTATTCTACATGTAAGCCACCTAGCAGTTAGGGTCCACACGCATTAGAGTCCTCTATAGGATTGTACATCTTTTGTGTCAGCGGGTGAGATTAGTTTTCCCCAGTAGTGAATGCCTGCCTACAAAGAGACATACGTCATAGCACTACTGACAAGCCAACAAAAATTATCATGTAACTCAAGTGGTACAGGCCTATGCTTTGGGAGTAGTAGTTGTACTTGTTCCCATACCACATCCATGTGGTTGAGCTAGTGGTCTTAAAGTCAGTCTTTTTATTTTTGGCTGCTGGAAGTCTGGCCTGGATAAGTCATTCATTTAAGGTGCTAGAAATCACTTTAGTTGGATGCCTCAAAAAGCAGCTTTAACCATTCTCCAACTCTTCCACTGTGAGGCCCACTTCATAAAAGGAATGCTCTCTTTGACCTGCCCTCACCTCCGCAAGCCCTCATCCCATTTTCCCTGCCACTACTTGGTCTTCAAAATGTTTAGTTTTGTGGAGTCCCAAGAATGGCCCTGTGGACAACTGGTGGCCTGCAGAGCAAAGCTGAGAACCTCGACTCCAGAGCGAGGCTAGACACTTTAAATATTCTTAGTGTCAATAAGTGGCTCTGTAGGAAAAGCACATGAGGAGCTTGCTACCAACACCAAGTCCAACATCTTTCCATTGCTGGAGACACAATATCCTAGGGGAATATAACTACATGAAAGAGCCATTGGCAACCACTGATCACCCCCACTCAGACACTACACAGTCAGGAGGTTACAAACATGGCAATTACATGCTGGTGGCAGTGAAGGACATCACAATGAAAGCAAACCAATGAGATGGCCTGTAAAGTTGGTGAGCGGTGGAGCTGGGGGCAGCGAAGAGATAAGGGGAGCTGCCCGAGAGGGGAATGCCTCTAAAGTGAGTTATACCTTCACATCCGCGCTCAATTTGCCCACTGCGGTGGAGAGCGTCATTGATTAGATCAGGCAGGCGCCCATTCAAGTCCACTGACGCTAGGCAGCCCTGAAACCCATCACGTGAAGCCACTAGCTTCGGGACGTTGCTGTACATGCCTTGAGCCAGGCCAGCAATGTAGAGATCACCTGGAGATAAACAGGGTAAAAAGACAAAAGCAAAAGGAAGTAAAATAAATGCATCTTCCAGAGTTGCATTTACCTTATATTCATTAAATGAATTGCACTGCCAGTGAAAAAAGGGTAGCCAGAGCTGTGTATGGTATGATCCGGAAATCAGCTTGGCTAACCCACCTCAATGTACATGCAGCATCCACTGCCCTTCCTGTCATGGACCCTCACACAAGCCTGCCAACATATCCAGAACCTGACCTGAAGCATCACCTGCCACTCCTGTCCTGGGCCCTCACACAGCTCTGTAACTTCATCAACTGAGCATCAACTTCAACCAGCTACACCACTTATTGTGTAAGGGGACAAAAATCTTACAATTCCATCAATGCCCTTTGATCCTGATCACCTGCCTTTCCCACCCTACTTTTACTAATGTGCTTCCATATTGACAGATACCACCCTATCAATCCTGTGCTCCCCCATAAACAACAGTTCTCAGTCCTGACTGTCTATGCATCCTGCCACTCTAGTTCTGTCAATGCTGTACCTGATCTAGAATAAAAGATTAATGCAGGAGAGGCCTGTCCTAATTAAAGAATAATAATAGTGTCTATGGTGTGAGTATGCTTGAAAAACAATCTCTGAAGGAGCAAGATCAGCAAAGTATGGTGCTTAAAGAACTCGCCAATAGGGCAAATGCAGAATGAAATTCAAAGAACCCCACAACACATCCCAGACCTTCCATTCCTTTGTGCATGGTTATACAGCTTCTCCTTGGCTACTGCTCTCTCCCCCCACACCTCCTGCAGGCCCAAAGGGGCACTGGCACGCTTCTGAGATTTACCTTTAAGGTCAAGGTTTTTGGCACCATTGATAACCTGAGTAACAACCCTGGTATCCACTTTTAAACTGTGGGTGTTACTGTTGTCTCGGGTGATGACCACGTTGTGCCACTGGTTGTCATTGAGAGGCCGATCGCTGTTGCCCTTGATCACGTTAGGACCATTCCCAAGGTCAAACACGTAGTGTATATACCTGCAAACAACACACGTGTCAGCTCAGATCATACAGAGACTCCAGAGCTACTGTTGGTCTTACTCTAAGCACATCTAATAGACTCTTAGGCAAAATTTGGTGAAAGCTTTATGACATAGGATCACAGTATCTAGATACGAGAAAGATGTACCACATCAGAGACTCCACCCCAGCATGAGTAAGTGACAGTCAGGAATAGAACCCTAGAGTCCCAGTCTTTTGCTTAGCCACATCACCATATGCCTCAGCAAAAAAGAACAGAAATTGACTAGCCAGAGGACTTTCTCTCTTTGTATAAACATTTTAAAGGGTATCCACAGCTAAGCTGAATGTCCTCAGGGACCACAGCACAAAGCTCACTCACCCTTTGACCAGCTCGACTGCGATGAAATCGCTGCCGTCACCACTGTTGAAGAGGATGAAGCCATCAGCTGAGGTGGTCTTGAACTGGAAGAATAGGTGCATGGAGGTGTAGGCCTGCAAGGTGGCCAGACTCAGGTAGCTGCTCTTGGTCTTAAAGGTGACTGGATCAGCAATGATGTTGCGGAGACCGAACCGTGCTTTCAGCTCACAGTAGTCAATGTCACCATTCTTGCACAGGTCAATGTAGAGCAGCCCATTAAACATGAGACTCTGGAGGTGGCCAATGAAGCTAGAGGGGATGACGGAGATGTACCGCTTCTCTGTCATGATCCCTGTTTCAATGTTGTGGAACTCCAGGCGGGTGTGGTCGCCAACCATTGTACCTGAATGCCGCAAACAAGAGGAAAGATTTAGAACACCCAGCATGCTAGGGGATTGGTAAACAGGCTAAAGAGCAATTCACCTTCAGGTTTCCATATCAGTAAGGATAAAGTAATCATCTAATAGGCAGCCTGTGTATGAAATGAGTTGGGGGTACAGTCCAATTCCTAGCAGACAAGTTTCCACACTACAAAAGCCACCAGCACTCCTGTGGGCACTCTGAAAAGTGGAGGACCAAGTGGGTTGTGGACAGTGAACTCCATGCTCCTTCCCTAAGGGTAGGTCTCTGCTGGCCTGGGTTGCTAACACTTTCTGTCCTTCCATAATGACCCAACGAACCTCATCATCACATCCCTGCTTGGCATAGAGCCTAGAAAACTGCACTGAATCTACTTCATTATCTCAGAGACCCCATTCTACAGACACAGGGCAGACATGCTTATATGAGCCAGATGTGCCAGGGTACCACATTCACTGAAACTAGCGGAGACCTTATCACTCCACCACAGAGAGAGATGGGAGCCAGCAGATGCACAGAGCTGATTCACAGAGAGGACGAAAGGGGGAATGATGGAAGAAGGTGGTAATTAGGAAAGGAGCAAGAGTGAGATTTCATTTAGCTTTCAGGGGTGTCACTTAAATGTACTATTTGCTAAGCTTCCACAGCATGCTCAGCACTGGAGGGGAGACCAGGTCCCTCCTCCAGGGACTTACAGTCCAAGAGTCCATCACTGCTCAGTGCTAGGTGCCCTCAGCTCCAACCAAAAATAACCAAAGCTGAAGGCACTCAGCAGCATGCCAGATCAGGACTGCTGAAAAAAACCAAACAATTCAGATACACTTTTGAGATAAGTCATTGGTTCCTAGTTTGATGACTGATGAAATGAGTTTAAAAAAAAAAAAAAAAAAAAGAGAATGAGAAACACGGACACAGGCATAAAAATGATAATGCGTTAAAAATTCACTCTACTGCTCCACACAAGGAAAATGGCCTCTCCCGCTGTCTGATGTTATTTTGATTGTTGCTTAGCTCTGCTCAGCAGCATGGTAGGGGATTAACGCATGAACAGGCAACAGATAAGACAGCCTCGTTAACTTCAAACATCAAATTATTGCATGATCTGGGCTCTACACGTCTTGGCGATGAATTTTCATTATCCAGTATAACAAAATATCTAGTTATATGACCTTAAAGCATATTTAGTTAATTACATATACATATTGTACTTTTACATCAGTACAAATACAGCACTCATTTATACATTACACATACAAAAATAATGTTCAAAAAATGTTATTAAGGTTGCAAACTCAAACACTCACAAGTTAGGAAATGCAAGAGCTAAGGTTGCCTGTGCACCTTAATTCAGCCCCCTTATGTAAATAAATGCATATACTATTTTCCCCCAGGACCCTTACCCCATTCAGTGCAAAGAATGGATAGTGCTCAATTAACAGTTATTCAATATTTTGTTTTCTCCTCAGTGTAGCCCGTATGCTTACTTGCAGCACACTATTGAAATTCTGTTCTGAAGACAAAATTACTACATTTCTGCGTGGGCTTTTCTGAAGTATTCAAGAGATTCACAGACCCCTGTGAGGTGAGCGGGTGGTAGTACCTCAACATTACAGATGGGCAGCTGAGATCATTACTGAGAGAGTAAGATCAGAAGTAACTACTAATTTTGTATACTCAGTTTAGGATGCCTAGGACTTGATTTTTCCAGATATTTAGCATTATATAGCAGTGTATATAGTCAAGCACGTCTCCAACTGGACTTCAGTTGCCATTCTGAGTGCTCAGATCCCAGGCTCTCATGTTGGGCACCCAGAAAGTGAGGAACACTATCAGTGACAACCTGTTAAAAGTTGGGTTTAAATGATTTGACTAGCACCCTAGAGAAACCCTGTGGCAGAGGCAGATACAGGATCCACATCACCAGCGCACCATTCAACAGCCTTATTCATGAGACCCATCTTTTCCTATTACTACATTCACTACACATCTCCCAACTTCTGCAATAAACAATGCAGGGGGCCTACATAAAATAGCCTCCTTTTCTATACAACCCTGTTTCACCCTCATAGCAGATCCATCCTGTTCACTACTTAGACAGGTGTCCTGCAGAAAACAATAGCATCTGATCATGTAGTTCAAGACTAACATAATGCATAGGCAAAAGGGTGGAGGGGGGCAACTTAAGGCTGCACAGACAACCATAGTTCTGGCATTTCCTAACTTTCAAGTGTTTAACTTTACAACCATAACATGTTCTTAACATAACTATTTGGATGTAAAGACATATATGTATATATATTTCATAAAACTGATTGGTTTTATGAAAAATACACTTTCAAGTGGCAGGTTTTTTTGTGCACCTTTCTTAGCTGTATGATGAAAGTGCCATCTAGTGGCTGTTACTGAAAATCACTTCCAGAATTCCTCTAATGCAAGAGAACTGTGTTACTGTGCTCTCCAGCACAGAGGCAAAATCAAAAATTCACTCTATGGCTGAAAAGTTGCCTCTTAAGCAGAAGAACTTGCCCGGTGACATGAGGAAGCCCTATCTGCTCCTTGCTAGAACTAGCAAAGGTGTGTTCAGTAATACAGTGGGCATCTCTCTCTCCATTTCTCACCACACCACAGAGTGTACATTTACCATGAATGATTTAGAGAGCACATATGATCAAGTACTTTGAAACCACCCCTGTATCCGCCTGTTAAGCCAGCAGGATGCCTGGGTCATTTCAAACCCTATTACCCCTCTCTAGTTTTTTTGCTGAAGTTTTTATCTGTCAGGTTGCTTACAACTAGGTCCTGTTCAGATGCCAGAAGCCCCCTCACATATAGATATAGATATAGAAAATAAAAAAAGACTTAAGAAATTCCCCAGGAGCTTTCTATGAGGAAGTCCCATGGAATTTGGAGGAGAGTCTTCTATCTAGAGCACAGCTGAACAGAATGAGTTGCAAGGGGGCAAATGCAATCTTAATTAGCTGCTTCTCCTAGAGTTACCAACTCTCATGTTTTCATCACCAGCCTCTCAAGATAGCAAGTATTTCTCTTAAAGTGCCAACTCCCAGAGTCATGTGATTATGTGGAAATCTCAGCTTTCATTTAGAAAAATTAAAATATGTTTCTAGCACCCATTGTTGTAAAGGAGCAGATGGCAAAAAGGAACCATAAAGGCTCAAGACCACAAGACCAAAGAACCCAGTATATTTTTTTAAAAAATTGCATGATTTTAAGCCTTTAGTGTGTATGTCGGGGGGCGGGGAGGGTTGTCCAATGTTTTTTGAACATTTGGAGTTTGCAATACGGATCTCTTCTTATTCCTCCCTCACATACTACATGCAGGCACATAACCAAGAGCAAATTAACACACTTCCTTCCCTCTCTAACATCTCAATGGCTTCCTTCTTGCTTTCTGAGTGAGTTCAAGCCCTTGTGCATTCTCCTTGATGCGTCTCCATTCCCAGGGTCCACTCCAGGCCACTGTTGCCAGAATTGGTTGGGGAAAAAAGAACCCCTCATAACTGGATTCGCAATACAGTGATCCCCAGTTCAGAGGCCTTCACAGAAAGGTGGAGGAGAGAGACAGACAAAGAAGAAGGGTGCATGTGTATTCTGAAAAGACGCTAAGAACAAAGGAAGACGGTAGAGATACCAGTACATTGCACTCACCCTCAGCTACGTCATCATCAACTGTCAGTTTGAGGCTCTTTCCTCGCCGTACCACCCGGACTGTGTGCCACTCGTTGTCATTAAGTTTCTGCCCAGCATACAGAGTTTCAGGTCCTTTGCCTGGGGACGGTGATAAGTACAAGAGTTAAAGACGGACCCTACTACACGGCAGTGCTTGCCTGATTAGGAGAGTCACCAAAATCACCCTGGCGTGATACTGACCGCAGCTCATCAGAAGATGGCAAAGGAACCAGTGCTCAGAGCCAAACCCAAACTTCTATCCCTTTCTCACCCAAAATGGATCAAGATCATTACCCCTCACACCCTAAAAAGTGCCTTCTCCCTCACATCCCAGAAGGCACATGCATAGAAAGGTAGGTGGAGGACTAAACACCTTTCCTGTCTCCCCCAGAACTCATCATTGCCAACATAACTTCATATGGCATATCGCAATGCTAGGGGAACATGCTGATGGTGGGAATAACTCTGGAATGAGACCAGTCCTGAACTGGAATTCTGCTTTATTAAGTTTCTATAGTTAGAAGAATAGCAACATGCCACTAGAGGCTGGAGATTACAAAAAATTGTTTCGCCTGGGCACTGGGCCTCCTCATGCATTGCGTAAAACACACCAGGCTGGTTTCGGCCTACAGGTCTCCAACCATGACCAAGCACCCACCAACTTGACTAAATTGCCAGAGAACCATAAAGCAAACAGCATTCTCGGCCCTCTCCATCCCCCCAGATCAGGGCTTTTCCATTTGGGGATGTTCTCCCATAAAAAGAAAACAAGAACAATTCTCCTTGCAAACAATGCTCCTGAAGGGAAACCAGTAATTTCCCCCGCGATGTCCAGCTTTATTCCCCACTCATTATGCTGGGCAGCCAAACCTTTGAAAGGCTAATTGCTTCCAATTCCAGAACTGTGACATCGTGTGCATATCAGTCAGTGAGTGAAGATCAAATAGTGGATTGTGCTAAATTCAAAGTGTCCATGTGGGTTGCAGCTTAGCCCTGAGTTGCTTTGGCACAGGTGTGTGTGGGAAGCCCACAACTAGAACAGCAGAGGGTGATGCAAGTCAGGACTAAGAAGCATTCACAGAGCTGTGGCAGGGGGAGCCCAGGAATGAATGAGCAAGGTACATGGGGGGTCAGAATTGATGTACATTGGTACAGCTGTGGTAGGGATCATAACTGACATAGCAGGAGTTGCTGCAGGTCAAGACATTGTGAAAAATCCAGATCACTTGTCCACGTTATAGTCAACTGTAATAAGATTTGTCCATTGTGTTCAAAAACAGTAAAAATGAAGCAGTGAAAAGCAAATCAGAACAAATAATGCAAATTATGCAATAATGCATAATGTCATGCCTGGCAGAAAAGTCCGATTGTAATCAAATGCCTACTGCTAGCCAGTTTAGACACAGATGAAAGGAAAAGCAGAGCTGCCACAGTCATTGGAGTAGCAATGCAGGTCATCCTTCTCTTCCCTTGGTTCCAAAGAAGGTGAGTTGTATAGTATAACTCTAGTGAGAATTCCTCCTTGACAGGGGAATCACCCTGTGTCTCCACAATCCCTAGCTTGTGGCTATGCCATTCCTGCGTGACAAAGTGAAACCAATGGCATGAAAATGAACTCCAAGTCCACAGGGCAGGTAGGTTACATACGACGCCCAAATTCTGCTCTCCGTTAAATGGCACAAGTCTATCTAAGCTCAATGGAGCTGCATGAGATTTTAAATTGGTACGAGAACAGAATTTGGCCCACAGCCTGTAATATGTATTTGACCAGCCAGCAAAGTTTCTGCCTGTGCCAATACAGGGGGCTCCATTAGAAACCTAACACATGCCACTCTGCAGTGACTGCAGGAACACAGTATCTCCTCTGCCAAGTATTGCACAGAAGTTACTGCTGTTAGGGCACCTATCTGGGGCTGTGAATGGTGCTTTAATGGTGTCCACTGACTATGGAGCAGTTCACAGGTCATGGAGGAAACAGAAGGCAGAAATCCTTGAAGGGCATGTTGACAAGTCTAAAATTATCCAATATTCATCTTTACTGCTCCAGTCTTGGCTTACATCGCATGTTCATTGTTCTGGGTCTTTGTAAAACATGTTTATTACTTATTAGTGTACTTTCAGATGCTAAGAGATCTTTTCTATACCAATACTGGGGCTCGATGGGGTTTATTCAACTGAAATAGTCCAGTGTGGTAAAAATACAGCATCTTCTTACTCATCATGGCTCAGAGCCATAGCTGCGGACTTTACTGAAACAGACGAGTTCCCACTATTAGTCCTACAGAGCTGACAGAGCTATTGGAAAGCCAGCTGGGTTCTATTCCGCCTCACACATCAAACAGAAAGAATCTGGCAGGAGTTTCTGTAGAGCTGATTAAACTTAATGAAAATAAATTATCTGAGAAGTTAAGACTTTCTTCTGTTCATGAACTAGTCCTGATTTCTGCCAATGGGTATGTTATTTACAAGCATTCACCAAACGGTTTGGGCTAACAATTTTCCACCTACGGACTGCTTGGGCACTGCTCTCTTTGACTAGTCTCCTTAGTGCTCCCTCATTAGATGGAACCTTTATAAGAGAAGAATAATTAATACCCTTCTCCACCCATGGATTCCCTGGTTCGTATGTGACTCTGGATACTCCTAAGAAGGGATGCTATTCCCCGAGCCTCTCTACAAACACAAACACAAACTCATTCCATAGGAAGTGTCAAGAATAAGAGGACACAAGCATAGTCAAACCAAACAAGTGTTTGAAATGCAAATCAATGCAAATCAACTGATTTTCTGTATTCAGACAGCTGTAATGTTCACATCCCTGTTGAAGGCTTGTGCAGGTTGACTTGCAAATGAACAAACATAGGTTGCGTTTCTGCAACTGGTAGTGCATAAATGAACTGCTGAATCTGCATGGAGCCCTACTTACTGCAATGTAGCTGTGTGTGAGGTAGTGACCCATCACATACCATCAATTGCAGAAGCAGGACCTATATACTGAGTGTGCAGATGCGTGCAGTTATTAGTGATTTCAGAGAGTATAACCATTTTTAGAAAAGAGAAAAGCACTTTTGAAAATTTTATCCATGGGCATGGAAGAAGTGAGCTGTTTATCTTCAGGCAGCCACCTACAGTTCGGTCCCCACCAGACATCATCGTCTGCTCTCAGTTACAGCACCATGGCAACCAACTGATATATCAAAGATTGAAAGTTTTGGCCTCTTCTGAGCAAATGGACAGCAAAGGAACTCAAAGATGCACCTCAGCCCATATACTAAGATCCCTGGCAATAAAAAATGGAGGAAGAGAAAGAAGACAGCAGCTGAACTGAACTATGGAAGCTGAACTGCTGGAAACGTTTTCTATTTATAATGTTTTTGATGAGATGGCAGCTGGTCCTTTGGCAATTTTTGCACATTACTTATTTTTTATGAGAGAGGACAAATAAGAGGCAGAATGATTAGCATTGCGCAAGAGGAACAATAAGAGAAGTTTTGCTTGTGTGAGAAGTTAAACATGAAGATGCTGGAATTTCATGGCTGTCTTTAAGGAGAACACATTGTTCCACTTTTGGGGCCTCTTGGTCCTTTGAATCATCTTCCTAATTACTTCTGATGATGGGCACTATGTACCATGTGTCATCAGGGGAGAAGAGGCCCCCCCATCTCACGTATTAAAACTTGAATGAAGCAACTACGTGAGTATTTCCTTAATGCTCAAGGAGTGACCTCATGGTAATCAGTCCCCATTCCGGAGCAAAACCCCTCCTCAGATGGCTCATCATCTGCTAACACACAAATTCAGCAACTTACTGAAGTGTGCAGCCAATGACTGCTTGGCTAGGCTGCCACTTTCAACTCAGGCTCAAGTAGGTCTCTTCAATCTGCTCAAAGCCAATGTTCATAATGTATATAATGCAACTCTTTAGTCTTGAGAAGACTCTCTCAGGATGTCCCCAACATCATTTCCATGTAAAAGACCCATCATGGTCAATTAACAGCAAGGCCTCTAGCAGACAGGCATGAGGGTCCATAAAGAGCTACCTTACTTTTTTAATAGAAAAAAAAAAAAACCACAATCATCCTAAATGGCTCAAGGACGTACTGCCCTTAAGTCTTAGCTGAAGAGAACCTACTCAACTGAAATAAGCGTCTAGTCAGAGGGATTCATCCTTCCAGGAGCATAAACAATGATTTGAAGGGAACTGACTAACTGACTACTCCTCAGTTAGAATGGCCCTGCTACACAGAATTCCCCCCTACCTGAATGTACCTGGTATGCTCCAATGATTCATTAATTTCAGTGGAACAATGGCAGTGCAAAATGGTAACTGAAGGCTGGCAGTGAAAGGGCAACCCTCTTCCTCCGTACCTATTGCTCACTGCTGTATGCGTCACAGAGCGGTCTATAAAAATAAGAGTGCAGGAGCTTAAAAATCTCTCATCCCTCCAACATAGGTTATCATTACCTGATCCAGTTATAGAATTAAAATGGGCCTCCATGAGACCAGACTTTGTCTTTCTATTGAATTACTGTATAGGTCACTCAGGAGTGGAGAAAGGTCACCATCTGTGACTGTTGGAGCTAGGGAGACAAAGCAAGAAGGCACAGGGATAGACCCTGGGGAGGGTTCCTGGTCACTGAAGAAATAAAAATAAACTATTGCTGTGTATTGATAGTGGGATTTTAGAGAAGACTCACAAGAAGCCTTAAAGAGAGATTGCATAGAATTCCGACACTGCTTTGCTGCCACACTATGTGTCTTAGCATTGCCTAGTGAGCAGAGACAGGCTACAAAAGCTGGGCATTTCCATGCCCATTAGACACAGGGCAATGTCTTCCTGGAGTTCAGTCAACATCCCACGTATTTGAGAATTTTTCCTCCCTACTGATGCATCAAGAACACCAAAAAACTGTTCGTTGGTTTTTCCATTGGTAACAAAATACTTTGAAACTACTAGCAAAAAGTGAATGTGTGATTGTAGGATGAGCCATGCAGATCCTTCCTGCAGTTAGAGGGGACTAGTACAGCTTAGATAGCTCTCATTATACTTATGATGAGACTGGAGTAGTGCAACTGCTAAGCAAACTGCCTCACTGGTGTGGCTAGAAGATGGTGAATGTGAGGCAACCCAGGGAGAGAGGGAAATACATATCTGGGAACTGTTAGCGGGAAAGATTAAGTCAAGATGTTACACACTGATCTGTGCTACTCTTATGCCTAACACCAAATGTCCCACCTTTCCCCTAGCCCAGACTTATCAGAGATCCCTTTAAGAAGATACTCTATGTACAGCTCCCCAGCCAGGAGAATTTGTATTCATTTCTTAATGCACTGAAGGAATTGGGGAAGGTTTGAGTGAGGAAAGTAGTGTAGGAAGAATCTGGTAGAGGACAGGGAGGCCATCAATAACCTCAACTTTGCTCCTGCAGATGCCTGACATCTAGTGAGTCACCCCGAAGGACAGTGTGAATGTTAGAATAGGAATAAGGCTTAAATGCACAACTAGCTGCAACCACAAGTCCTTTCAATTAGCATTAGGTACAGCTGAATATAAATGATTAACATGGAGTTTCCTAGTGTATCAAAAAAGAGAATGTTTAACTGAGGCAGCACTTTGGCAGGACGAAACATATTTTTCAGGCCTTTTTCCTGACTGGATTCCACTCTCCACTCCAGAAGCATTGCTAATTGCAAGGAAACAGCAAATGACCCCAGAGCCCAATATGTTGCATATCTGTTTTAGAGACACCAACCATATCAACACACGCTCTCTGGTTTTGCTCATATGCAGGTAATAGAAACCCCTTCACCATGAAAACACTGGTGCTAAGAAAAAAATGAATGGGTATGCTTCCCCCGCTGATAGATCAATGACTACACTGCCCCATGGCCATTCTTACCTGCATGGATCCTCCATTCCTTCATGCAGGCCATTTCCATATACCACTCCAGATTAAGCTATTCAGATCAAACAATACATGCTTAAAACAGAAGCCTTTTTAGCAGGAAACGGTTACATTTACAGCTGTACAGAATGGTTCTGTAACCCCTTGGGGTTTAGAGAGCATGGCCCCTTTAAACTTTTTTCCTAAGGGGGAAGGGGGAGCAGTGAGAGAAAGAAGGGAAACTCCAGGTGGGGCTCTGGAGCCGGAGAGAGAGGGAGAAGGGCTGCAGCAAGCAAGCCCTCCCAAAGTGAAGCAGCAGAGAACCTTCCTGAAGCCTGGGAAGGAGAGCATGGCCAATCAGGGACACACCAGGACAGGAGCCAGGAGGAGCACTGTGCCAGGAGGAATTACCCGAGAAGGACAAGCCGGAGTGGGACCCAGTATCACTGCTGCCCAGAGCTGCATGGGGCTGTGAGTACTGGGGCTTGTGACTCTGCACTGGGAATAAGGAGGCAGGCAGCTAGTTAGTTAAGTGGGGAGGTGGTCGCTCTGTGTGGCTTTGCAGAGAGCAGCAGAGAAGGGCACTGGAGGGGTTTGTTGGGTAAAGTTCACTGGCGCTGAAAATGACTAGGAGCACCCAAGACTCAGCACTGGACAGGAACTTTGCTCAGGCCTCCTGAACTCTGTGTGCAGACACATTGCTCGGTGTCTGCCCTTTCAGACTGTGCTACCACTTGGCCTGTGGAGTCTTGGTTTAGATGCAACCCTGTTCTACTGCTCCCCTTATATTTCCCCTTGTTTTTCTCCTCTTATCCCTCTATAAATAAATATCTCCCTTTGTTATATCTATTGTAGTGTGTGTGTGTGTGTGTGTGTGTGTGTGTGTGTGTGTGTGTGTTCACTCTGGGGGGGGTTGGAACAGGTGCCCCTGGGGTGGAAGGGATTTTTCCTGCTCCATTCCTGCACACGCCTTCTCTTGGCCAGAGCTGCCTGCAGAGCCGACTCCATCTTGGCCACGAGGGCGCGAAAGTTACAGTTCCATCTGGAAGTTGATGGAATTCGGCATAATTTGCAGCAGCCAAACCAGGAGCAAAGTCTATTTAGTTTATATTTAGATTTATACCATGGTAAAAAAAAATACCAATACCAACACCTAACAATCAGCTAGGCTTACAAGTGCAAATGAGAACTTCCCAGCAGCAATCGTATACAAACAGATTAACTCACGGGGGAAAAAGATCAAAAGCAGCGAGATCATCTCTTTAGCCTTCCCAGAAACATACATTCAGCCTCCTCCAAAACCTTGTTCACCAAATGGCTTTTACTCAATGTTAGACTATTTCCACCCACACTCTGTCTGCTTTAAAATGGCACCATAAAGTTAAAGGTTACAGTTTAAACAAGCAGTCCTGGCTTCCTGTACAAAGACCTTCAGAGCCAGATTCTGCCATCATTACTCGTTTTCAACCACCCTAACCAATGTTCCCCATAGGGATACTTGTGGAGTAACGTATTACTAAATTGGACTGGATTTTTGGTGGCAAAAATCAAACCTTCAGACTCAGTCTTTTGGGGCACAGCCTGTGTTTTGTGTCCCCTTCTGAGCTGATAACATTGTGTATGATTAAACACTAACCAGATAATTAAAACTGAAACATTTAACTGATTGCATATGTGGTAAATTGTGAATTATATTTGTGCCCCTTAGTTTGACTGTCCAATTTGGATTAAATGCAAGAGTAGTGAGTTACCATTATACTCAGCAAACAAGTGAGATCATAATCAAATCTTTCAAGGATGATGGTGCAGTAGGGTGGTATTTAAACGAGCAACCATCAGAGCAGCAACATATTGTGTGACCTGAACAGAACAGAACAGGAAAGTGGAAGCAGAGATTTATTGGTGACTTTCAATTTCAGCTAAACTTTACACTTCGTTAACTTTAATTTAACATTAAGTGAGTGTAAGCGCAGGACTAACAGCATTGGAGATCAAAGTGCACTTTTTATTCATAGAACAGGTACAGCATGGGCAGCAGAAGTGAAAACATCCCACACAGTGTTCCAGCAATGTGCTGCAACCCTGACCCAGAAGAGCTGCACTGTTAGTGAGAAAAGAGTGCAGTCTCCATTGCTGTTTAGGTGTGGATCTCTCTACTGAAGCTGTCAACAAGTGGGCCAATAAGCACAGCTTACCCAATGTGAACCCTTACCCATTTAGTAGTTGAAGTCAAACTTAGTACATTTCCACGCAGGCCAGCAAGCAGCCCACAGATAGGAATGACACTGTCACTGATGACCTGGGCCAGATTTAAACAACTTTCCTTAAAAAGAAAGAACTGAATCCCATTCCTGATTCCCCAAGCCAAGCACCTCGCAAATTTCAACAACAGGTTTTTTTTCTTTCCCCCCAAATTATTCCAATCCATGTTGGGAGAGACCCATGTTAACTATTTGATGGACTCTAATTCATGGTCTAACACAGCTTCAAAGAATTTATTAAGGGGGAAAATAATTATTTATTATTTGAATTTGGAGAATGACCACACAGGTATTAGGTTGACAAAACAGAGTCACCTATAATTAGATACAGGGATAAATATAAAGAACCTACGGGGTGTAGAAGTCAGAAAGAAGGCAATGAATTTGGTGAGGTGTGAATGAGGATCTAAATGACAGCAATAAGGAAGCCTACAGTACTGTTCCAATTCCGAGGTATGGAATAGTAATACTTTACACACAGTTTGTTTCCCTGGAGAATTTTGCAACACTTTTAGCAGAGTGATAGCTCTGTTCCCATTTTTCAGGGATGGAAATGGAGACACAGAAAGCTAAAGTGACTTATCCAGGGTCACACAGTGATTGAGTCTGGGATAGAGCTCACATCTGGAGACCAGCCCCCTTGTTCCAACTATTGGAAGATGACGCCTAGCAAGGGTGGCACAGTGTTGTTCTCACCCCTAGTACCCACAGCCACCCATTGCTCCCTACATGTACAGCAAGAAACTGATGTTAAGATTAGAGCAAAGAACTATGCTGCCATCACTGTTTGTATCAGACTGGACAAACAAATTCCCAGCAGTATACAGAGTTTCCAGTGGTGCAACATGTGCAAATAAAGATGGGTTATGCTTCTGTTATTTCTGAAGTGCCCAAAACTTTGGGGGCTGTTGTGCACACAGGGAAAGGAGTCTCAGTGGTTACACACAGCTCTTGTAAATACCCATGAGGGACCATTCAATGGACTAGCTCCAACCTCACACCCGCACCTTTTATGCCCCAGAAACTATATCCAAGTGAAATCCTAAACTTTCAGTGCAGGGTTTAGGTCTTCTATGGGGTTTGCAAAACACTGGGCTCACTTACTGGGCTTTGGTCCATTCCCACCCCTATCCCCCACTGCAGGACCCACATGTGTTAATCTTTCCTCCACCCCTCATTTGCTTCATCTAGCTCATTGCTAAGAGGGGTGTTTTTTAATTCTGTTTTTGTTGCAGTTTTTAATTAAGCAACATAAGCACCCTGGGTGTCTTGGATGGAAGGAGCTTCCCACAAATTATATTATTTACAAATAAAAAACAGCAGCTGCAACACAAGCAGAGGTTTTGCCTTTACAGCAGCATGTACATTAAATTACATTTACAAATATACAAAGGGAGGCATGTTTCACATAAGATGCAAAAAAGAGAGATCGTGGCCACTTGTGCCTATTAAGATCCTAGGGCTCTTTTCCTCTGTACTCAAATAGGAGATGTTAGCTACAACAATGCTAATTCCATTTTGGCAAATATATTCTCCCTCCCTAAAATCCTCCTGTAATTTCAATTAAATACAGGATTCTTCGCTAGTTACTCTCCTGAAGTGTTGCTATGGGTGTTTAGATAACTGCCATTTCCACCCAGAGGTGGCTGCATTTTGGCAGCAACTGAAGTGATCCCTACAGCAGATAAGTCCTGATCCCTGTACGTGGAACTTTCATTGTATTGGGACCTATACAATTGGGGTTCTTCACATTTTCTTACTGCTGCTGCAGGCAAGGAAAACTGTCTTTTCCTCCCAAAGTGCCCTTGTCCTGGCATGGTCAGTATTTGTGGGTATGAAGTTCTTCCTTTAGCTATGATAAACTAACACCTTTGGGCTGCTACCCCTAAACTCCTACACTTACTTAGCATTTATGTAGCTTTTTATCTATTCAGAGCACTGTACAGTTAATTCACCCTCATTACACCATTGGAAAGGAGATGGATACAGTATTATCTTCAAATACAAGAAACTGAGACAAAACTAAAGTGATTTGCCCAAAGACACAGAGAGTGAATAGTAGGTCCAGGATTAAAACTTGGCTTTCCCCTAGGCCATGCTACCTTATTTCACCAAGGTTGACCTCTCAGAAATGGCCAGCAACCAGATGGAAACATTGATATTGGGGAGGCTGACTGGTGTGGGGAAGGTTGGAAGCAGGATGTGTTTGGAGTGCTGGTTCTGGGATCAGGGTAGATTTCTGGTAGCTGGGAAGAGAAGTAAGTTAGGATTCTAGTTTGGAATAATCCTTTCCCTACCTTAAGCTCCTGCCAGCAGCTCTCCCTCACCCCCACAGTAAGCACTCCCAAAACAACCTGGAATGCTGTTGCTGGAAACCCACCCCAGATATCAAGAAACTGCTTTTGTCCATTGCGGAAATCCTCCCTGGGGCTGGATTCCTGATTCCAACTACCTCTCTACAATGGAAAACTCACCGAGCCCAAATGCCACTGAAAACTTGGTGATGGGAATTACAGTTACTTCTTGGGATTACTTGCAAGATTCCCTAAATCTGCATCCCAGCCCCTCTGTATATCCCTAAGGGAGCCATTGCAGTGGGAGGTTTCAGAGTAGCAGCCGTGTTAGTCTATATTCACAAAAAGAAAAGGAGTACTTGTGGCACCTTAGAGACTAACAAATTTATTTGAGCATAAGCTTTCGTGAGCTACAGCTCACTTCATCGGATGCATTCGGTGGAAAATACAGTGGGGAGATTTATATACACACACAGAGAACATAAAACAATGGGTTTTATCATACACACTGTAAGGAGAGTGATCACTTAAGATGAGCCATCATCAGCAGCGGGGGGGGGGGGGAGGAGGAGGAAAACCTTTCATGGTGACAAGCAAGGTGGGCCATTTCCAGCAGTTAACAAGAATGTCTGAGGAACAGTGGCGGGTAGGGTGGGGGGGAGAAATAACATGGGGAAATAGTTTTACTTTGTGTAATGACTCATCCATTCCCAGTCTCTAGTCAAGCCTAAATTAATTGTATCCAGTTTGCAAATTAATTCCAATTCAGCAGTCTCTCGCTGGAGTCTGTTTTTGAAGTTTTTTTTGTTGAAGGATAGCCACTCTCAGGTCTGTAATCGAGTGACCGGAGAGATTGAAGTGTTCTCCGACTGGTTTTTGAATGTTACAATTCTTGATGTCTGATTTGTGTCCATTTATTCTTTTACGTAGAGACTGTCCAGTTTGACCAATGTACATGGCAGAGGGGCATTGCTGGCACATGATGGCATATATCACATTGGTAGATGCGCAGGTGAACGAGCCTCTGATAGTGTGGCTGATGTGATTAGGCCCTATGATGGTGTTCTCTGTGTATGTATATAAATCTCTCCACTGTATTTTCCACTGAATGCATCCGATGAAGTGAGCTGTAGCTCACAAAATCTTAAGCTCAGATAAATTTGTTAGTCTCTAAGGTGCCACAAGTACTCCTTTTCTTATTGCAGTGGGAGTGTGCACTGCTGATCTTGCAGTTCTCTCTCTCTCTCTCAGTGCATTCTGAAGGACAGATGGGGATTTAGACTTATGAAAGAAGAAAGCACTTAAGGTTCATTCTGAGAGTGACTTTGAAATTCAGATTTTAAAATCACAGCTTTCATTTTAGCTAAGAAGCACTGAAGGGATATAATGACCTAGGGGACGAGGAAGGGGGAGAGGTTGGCAGACTAAGTGCATGTGAGTTTGATTGAATCCACATCTCTGCCTCCAGGTCTCCTGGCGCCAAGCAGCATTCCCTAACTTGCTTCCTTCCCCCTTCTCTACCATACCCAATGAGGCATCCCACCTTCACATTCCCTTTAAACAAAAAAGATGCAGGGACCAGCTTCATCTGTGCTGGACTCTGTCTTTACCACACTCCCAGAATGCACCAAGCAATACATCAGGCACAGACTCTGTCAGGAAGCACCATGTGCTTGACCTACGCAGAATAATCAGTTCCCACGCTCCGGTTGAGTCAGAGGTACCAGCTACTCTAAAATCCAAGGAAACTCCTCCCAGACCTTTCGTGTCATGAAGACCTGATTTTCAAGAGTCAGTGTTGGCATCCCCAACATCTGAGACAGTCAGAATTAGCAAAAAAGAAAAGGAGTACTTGTGGTACCTTAGAGACTAACAAATTTATTTGAGCATAAGATTTTGTGAGCTACAGCTCACTTCATCGGATGCATTCCGTGGAAAATACAGTGGGGAGATTTATACACACGCACACACACACACACACACACAGAACATGAATTAGATTGGACTAATGGACCTGTGGGAGGGGGTTGGACAAAAATGGATTAATATGCCTTCCACCGCTTTCCCCCCAGGGTTGCTTGATTAAAGGGGATTTAAAAAAAAAGTCACTGATGCCGGGAAGGAGGAAAGATAATCAGTTAAAATAATAAGCACTTTTAGATGTCAAGGAGAAAGGGCACAGTTGCTAGCTAGCAGGCAGTTGAGGAAGGGGCCATAAGAGAAGGGAGGCAATTATGCAAGATCTCCTGGGATTTATTTCATGGGAGGGAAAGTCATTAGCCACAATAACAACAGTTATGAGAATTATCAATCCTCATGCATAAGGTTTAAAAGTGTAAGGCCAGCCAGCACTGTAAAGTTGCTAAGGGAGACAAACAGACTTGTGTTAGGATTCCATGTTAAGTGTCCCTGGGCAAGTGAACTAAGAGGGAAGATTGTTTGATTCTCAAGCTATAGTACATATTGGCCTCTGGCTAAATTGTGAAAAGGGTAGAATATCATTGGTGGCGAGGGCTGGTCTCAAATATCTAAATTTCTCTCTCTTTGGAGGCCTAGAGGTTACTATATCTATTTTCCAGGGTGGGTTTAAATATCTACAATTTTACTCTGAGAAATGGTTACTTTCCCCTTGTTTTTTTTTTTTGATGAACTAGCCTATTTGTTTCCTCTTTAGCCATCTGCTAGGTGAGTGCTTTTTGTAAATGAGGCAGGTGGATTAGACATTTCTCTTTTCTCCTCTATCTTCTCCCTGGGCCACAATGCCCTGATTTGGAGGTTTTATCATATTATATCAGGGCCAAGACAGTTGAAGGGAGGCCTGCTGTGATGCCATCTCATCCAACAACCAAAGCAAGGCTGGACCAGGTCAGCACTCTGATAGGAAACCTCCAACACACACCTGGGTGCTACAGGGTATTGATGTTTGCGATTTGATAGATGGTGCTCTTTCCTCTATGTCCCCGCTGAATCAGTGCCCTGGTTGGGTGCTAGGTGGCACTGAAAATGTTACTGACACCGATTTGTTTTACATCTGATCACTTGTGCTAAAGAGCCGAAGGCACTTTTTGTAAGCTGTGCCAGAGCGCTACCTGTAGCACCCTGGTCACTGAGGTTGCTGCAGAACGGGGAAGATTGCATGCTTAACTGAAGTCAATTAATCAGTTTCTGTTAGTTATTAGATACTTGAGTGGCAATTGCTGGGCTAATGAGGCAACTGGCTCAATAACTGGGCAAATATATATTTGGGTGGAACAGGAAGTATAGGGGAGCTGAGAGAGTGAGCCGGGGGCAGAGAAGAAATGAGAAAAGTATGTGAAAGGCTCCTCCTACGTCCCTGCTCTTACTGTATACCTGCGGTACAGTTTGTTGTGCATTTAATCTCCAGTTGCAAAGCATATGTGGTGAAAGAGAAACCGTTTGCAAGTGTTTGTGGCTAGGCAGTGGCACCAACAGGGTAGGTAAAAGGCCACAGGAGTAGGAATGAAAACTCCCGTACAGTGTCGTAGCTGAACTCCGTTTGGCTTCCTTACACTCTGGCCTCAACGGAAGCTGTAAAAATAATCTTCACTTCCTATCATAAATTCGGGTGTGGTATTGCCAAGCACAGCTGAAGAGCCTCTGCACTCCAATGATGGGCAGAGTGATCGCCCTATATCCCTTTCATCCGAGGAGCACAGGGAGGATTAATTCATTCATGTTAATAAAACGCACAGATCCTGTGCAGAAAAGGCATGATAATAAATAGCACAAAGGTGTATTTGTTTACACAGCCGTAGCATGAACTACGACAGTGCTGAAAAGTTGTTCATAGTGGGAAATGTTCACAGATACTTAGAGCTCTATCAAATTCACAGTCCATTTTGGCCAATTTCACTGTCGTAGGATTTTAAAAGTCATAAATGTCATGATTTCAGCATGAAATTTATCAGTGTTGTAATTGTAAGGGTCCTGTCCCAAAAAGGAGTTGGGGGAGCGGGCAAAGAGTTGCAAGGTTATTGTAGTGGGGGGTTATGGTACTGCCACCCTTACTTCAGCACTGCTGCTGGCAGTGGCGCTGCCTTCAGAGCTGGGCAGCTGGAAAGCAGTGGCTTCTGGCCGGGATCCCAGCTCTGAAGGCAGAGCCACTGCCAGCAGCAGCACAGAAGGATGGCATGGTATGGTATTTCCACCCTTACTTACTTACTTACTTAGACCCTCCTGCAACTCCCTTTTGAGTCAGAACCCCCAATTTGAGAAACACTAGTCTCCCCTATGAAATCTGTATAGTATAGGGTAAAAGCACACAAAAGACCAGATTTTACGGCAGGAGACCAGATTTCAGGGTCCGTAATGCGTTTTTCATGGTCTTGAATTGGGTAGGGCCCTACAGATGCTCCTTGAAATGGGGATCCATATTTACTTTTAACAGTTAAAAAAAAGTAGCATTGTAGATGCTAAAACCAACACTTATGGACTGCATCATTGCCAAGTACGTATGGCAGGAAATTGAGGAAAGTGGATGTCTGGCCATACTTCTGGATTGCTGTTGTGGTCCATGACAGCAAGATGGCCGGGAGGGGGGTGGGAGAATATTATCCCTCTCCTAGCCTGCCCTCATTGGCTCTGGCCCCATGTGACTAGTTCCACAGACTCCAGGAGGACTGAAGAGTCCCCAGTAAGTCACAGGAGTGGGTCCCACATGAAGCTGGAGTCTATTGACTTCACCTGCTCTGCTCCAACAAGTAAGGGCTGTGGGAACAGATCCTGTTCACTGTATTAGGTGTACCATTTAAGTCTGCAACTTCCTCCAAAGGACATGGGATAAGGCCATTGTTGCAAACAGCATCAGAGAAAATTGATCCAGTGCTTTCCAATAAGACACAGCCAATGTTTCTTTTAAAAAGTCTGTCAGTTTGGGATTATTTCGTTCAATCAGGGATTTGAAATAAGCCAAAGAAGCCATATAGACCTGGTCAATGCAAAAGCAATTATCTTGAATATGAACAGACTAGAATTAAACAGAGGCGTCACAGAGCTAGGATTAGAACTCAGGAGATCCCTGGCTGTCAGTCGAGTGCTCCAACCAGTACAACACATGATTTTTCTGGAGTGAATCCTTAAGGACAAGATACAAGGGCACTGTCAGGGTTAAATAAAATAAATCCAATTTTGTTTAAAAACAGGGCTCCACTTCTGATGACTGCTAGTTCTCTTTGGAGGTTGGGGTTAAGGGTCTCCAGTATTTCAAAAGTCCAACTTTCTTTACCCATATTACTAACAAATGGGTTAGATGATTAAAGAGACTTTAAACAGAATAGTATTATGTGTAATTTCTTTTTAACTTTATGTGCTATAATGTCTTTGCCTCTCTTACACATTGAACAATGCAAAGTGTCCATTCTCTTCAATTTCACTTGCAGGTTCTCACGCACTAACTAGCACAGACTGCAATGTCAGGGTTACAAATACTGAAGGGGAACATTTGATTCTCCCCCCCCGCTGGACAATTTTTTGTTTTAAGATTTCATAGATGGATCTCTTGGCATTGCGTAAAAACAAACCAACAAACTCAAGCTTGAAAACAAGTCAACATTTCTGACCAGTTTAGAGCCAGAAGTGTCCCTTAAAACAAAAATAAAGTATGTGTGTCTGGCTTTGTCTGATCATGTAATTACTAAGATTTATAATTAGCAGCCAAGCCTAAATCCTGCACATTGTAGTTGACAAGTGCTGCTGCATGATTTGGGGCCTTTATGGAGAATACTATAGTAAAAAAGGAAGGAAGGCATTGCCTTCCATTCAAATGCATGACAGGAGATGGTAAAAAGAGAAGCATTCTCTGATGCACTATGAGATGATAGCTGTTGTGCTGTGGAATTACTAAAGAAGTGGGTATAAATGTAGATTACAGTGATTTAAGCAAAACAATTCATTGTTAGCTATTCATCTGCAGGATTTCAAGCTTCTTTAAACCATGCCTTAAACTCTGCTACCCTCTAGTGTTCCATACCACCACCACATCAATGGATAAAACACTGTTGGATGAGCAGAGAGAGTACTGTCAATTCCCCCAGCACTTCACAAGTTTCAGACTACACACAAGAACTATTTAGTAGAATTTTCCAGTGACACCTTAATAACGGAGACCAGGAATCAGCACTGTTGAGACAAATTTCACTCCTTTTGTTTGTTTGTTAAGCAAAGATTTCTTGGCTCTGATCCTTCTATATTGCAAAGCACCATTTACAATGGCCACGAAGTGGGGGCAATTTAGTTTCAGAAATGGTAAACTAGCAGGATGTACACTTGCCTGATTTTCAAAAGATGCTAAGCACCATCAATGCTCATTTAAGTCAATGGGAGCTGTGGAGCTCAGCGCCTCTGAAGATCAGACAAACAGATGCATAGGTTAATACCGATCTCTGTACAGAAGGCAGTAGCAGTGACTGATTTCATACAGCATATTCCAGCTCCAGTTTTATAGGCAGCATAAGCTTATATATGAACCTTTCATTCATATGGAGATCAAAACTGCTTAAAAATTCACCAATAGTTTAATCCACAGAAATTTTCCATTAATCCAGTTGGTTTTATCTATGAACCAAGCTATTTTACATAAATCTGTTTTAACATCACCTAACTAATGTAAGTGCAACACTGTGAAAACGTAGAGCACTATAGAAGAGCCAAGTAGCATTATGATCAAACTGGAAATTAAATTATTTCAAGTTCACCTTTAAAACCACTGCTCTCTGGCTCCAAACAGCTAAGGCGTTTCCAGTTTTACCATGAAATTTATTTTAAATGATGTGTTCAATCTAGTCACACTGTTTCGCATATGCAGCTCTGAAAAGACAGTGAGATGCAGAGGCTGAGCCAATTTGCATAACTGGACTGAATGTGAAAATTACTCTTTTGGGAGTTTCCTTTTCACCTCAAGACACAATTAACCGCTTACCGAAGAACTCTGGTTGAAGGAAAAGTATATTGTGTATAACTGATTCTGACATTAAGTGAACTTGATTCTGTGTGCGCGCACACGCACACAGGATTCACTGTGCCCACTACAGGACAGCGGTCATCTGAGAGAGAAATTTTGTAGTGCTACACAACATTTGATACAAGAAATTAAGGTAATCGTATACAGAAAACTGCACAGGGAATTCAAAGAAGCAGAAAGTAGTTGCAGTAGTTGGAATTTAGCCACAGCACTTGGGTTAATGCTTGTATTCTTGCAACTAGTCACATGAGGTTGTATTTATCTAATCCATTGATCTACCAAGCAAAAGGCTTTTCGGCCTTGTACAACCCCTCTCTTCCCACATCTCCAAATGAATGAATGCCTCAACTATGGAACTTCACCAAGTAAGACCTGTCCTGATCCTGAGTGAATTTATAGACCAAGAACCTCAACTAACTGCTGGGCAGGTATTATACCTACAATGAGAGGTTTAGTACTTTGGGCCTTGAGTACGAGGGGCTTTAATTATTAATACTAAGACCCTTACTTGCATCCTTGGTATATGGGCAGATAGTGTAGATCGATGTCTGTGTATGAAGAATATAACTGACTCCCCTCCTAAAGGAGCAATGAACACCCAGATTCATCCTAAGGAGAAACCACAATAGGCACACATTACAGGCTAGCCTGCATACAAAAAAGGTAAGATCATTATGACGTGATCAGTTGCCCTCTCAGAAAAACAGAAGAACATGCCATATAAACCACTCTTGACCACAGGACCTCTTTGCTAACAGAGTTGTCAAAGTGCACCCCAACATCCACATCTGTGATAATTGCACCAACTGACAACCAGGGACGGTTTCATATCTCATCCCACCCAAGGCACCTCCAGTACCACAGAGTAGCACATTGAGGCACAAGGATCAGTAGTAACTCAGAAGGAAGATTACCTCCTACTGAATCACCAGCTACACTTCCTGCAGCTACCCAGAATTTCTTTGGGTGCCTCTTATCCAGTACTGATCCAATCCAACCCTGCAAGAGATAGAACACGAGAATCACAGGCCACATTGGGATTTTTTTTCAAAAAGAAACCTCAAATACCTCCACCTCTTTATATGCCTCCATAGAGAGGGCAACAGACTATTTCTCCATTAATCCTGCCTTGTCAGTCACTCTCTAGACATGTAACAGCAAAGATGAGGTACTTCTATACAGCCTCCAAGACCAAAGATGATCATAACTTCTGTATCTAGTCCTAACTACTTAGAGAGTAAAAATACAGGACTAGACTCAAATATACACAGCATTACAGGTTTAACCCCTTTGTTGCTGCTATACTCTATGTCAGACAAATTTTCAGCCCCCTCCCTGGCAGCGTTGATAACTTTATTAGAATGACATGATTTACATATGTTACAAAGTTAGTTTATCAAGAACCTGCATCCTTGTAGGTATGTTCAGTAGCACTCAAGGAAAGACTATGTTCCCATACAGGTGATATAATAATTTTATTCAGCCACCACACCAGCCTAGGCCAGATAGACCACAGGGCCTATATATCATGCCTTCCGTTAACATTTCAAAACTGCGAAGGGTGGGAATAACAAGGATGAAGCTTTTGACCCCTGTAGCAGGCCTAACACTGAGCTAGTCAGGCCAGATAAATATTTACATCAGAGGTTTTATGCTAAATTGCTAAATAAAGCTTGCTTCAACCAGGCCTCATACTAACTGGAGATAAGACCCCTCTAGCTCAGGGGTCGGGAATCTTTGGCACGCAGCCCATCAGGGTAATCGTCTGGAGGGCAGTGAGACATGTTGTTTACATTGACCGTCCACAGGCACAGCCCCCCGCAGCTCCCATTGGCCAGGAACAGCAAACTGCGGCCACTGGGAGCTGCGGGGGGCCGTGCCTGCGGACGGTCAACATAAACATCATGTGTAGCGGCCCGCCAGCGGATGACCCTGATGGGCTGCATGCTGAAGGTTGCCGACCCCTGCTCTAGCTAGAGTCTAGAGGCAAAGTCTGGAGTTTCAAAGTCAAAACAAAGACAAACCAACTTGCCAGCAATTCAAACTATCAAAATAAGATTGCCAATAATAGCTCTCTATTCCTTCCCTGTGTACCGTTTATGTATCCCCAACTTCTGGGGAACCACGGTCAAGCTGGGGTTGCCAATCAAGCTACTGAGTAACACTCCCCTTCAGACTCTGGTTTCTCATCCATCAGCCTCAGAAGACTGTTTTATACAATCACAGTGTGACTACAGGAGCATTTGGTTCCTGGGTTTTAGCACTCTGCTTTCCAGACCTCATTAAGGGTCCTCCCATCTTCTCCATCACGACTCCTTGGAGATAGATGTTATTGTTTAAAATACGGTTTCCACATATCTGTGTTGATGCTGCACTCATATGATAGATTTAAAAGCAAAAACTTCCTGGAAAATGACTCAGATGCTAATTGGGACCCTCACAGCACACAGCCAAAAATCAGAGTAAATTCCTGGAAATGTTCTGTGGATAAAACGGGGTGACGTTTTCCTCAACACCCTGTTATGCCCTGGAGACAGTGCCACACTGGGTAGTGATCATTGGATATACATCCATCCACTAGGACACTTGAAGAGTGACCCCGGGAAATAATCCATGTGCCCAGGGTGTGCAATATAAGTAACAATAATTCATCTTTCCAGTGGAGTAAGCCTCAAACCTATGCTCTTGTCCTGCAAGTTGAAAAACACTGAGTAACTAAATCAAGTAAAACAGAGAGAATTTTAAGAGGCCTGGGTGAAAACCAAAATGTTAAGTACTGGGGACATGAATGTTTGGGCATATTTCAAATCCATCTAAGTCTGCCAAACCCAACATAAAATGAAGACTCTGGTTTGGCAGATGTGTGGCAATATCCTGTCACTGCACAACCTGTATAATGTAAATATAGAAGCCACTGGCCCAGAAGAGCTCTATAGTCAAAGAGCCACAGAGAACAGACAGATGATAGCCCTCTTCTGCCACATGCACATAGACATCCACCCAGAAATAGGTTCTTGGATCATTCAGCGGAAAGGACATCCAGGTTCCGTTTGGGTGAATTTCTAAATCCTCCTGGGATTAACAGATTTATAACTATTCAGGTGGCATGTGATAGGAAAGTAATACACAATTAATGCAAAGGATTGTGTCATCCCTGCTGGACTAACCAGGAGAGGGAAAGAGGATGATGATTATCAAGGCTAGAAGAGTTAATCCTGTAGTTTGAGTGATAGCAGTTTATGCTTCTGGTGCTCCATGTCTTAGGTTCTACCCCAGCTGACAACTGTAATATCCATATATGGCCAGAGGTACATGACACTAGCAAAATGGCGACTGTTTCAGAAACAACTTATGAACTTGTTGGAATGTCCTTGCACATTGTTCTACTAGTCACCACGTTAATACAAACTGCAGAGGCTGAGGGTACATCTACCTTGTAGCTGGGTGTGCAAATGGCAGCTCATGCAGATGCAACAGAGCTAGGCATATTCTAGCTAACTCACTAAAAACAGAAGTGAAGAAGCTGTGGCACAAGCTTCCATGCAGGTTACACAAGTATGTTCCTGGAGGAAGGGAGTGTCAGGTGGGCTTAGGCAGCCTGTACTGAGGCCCATGCTGTGGCATCCTTACTTCTCATTTTAGCAAGCTAGCTTGAATACAACTAGCGTGGGTATGTCCACACAAGGTGCAATTCACAAATCTGCAATGCAGACATACCCTTAGGAAGGCACTAGGAAATCATGCACTATCAAAGAGAACCCAGTTTAAATGAACTTTTAACTAGCTGTGTTTTCAAAAATTTCTGACATGTCTAAGTATTCCAAACTGTTAGTTTCTGACCCTCCTCAGAATGATCCAGGAGCTTCCTGGGTTCAATCATTATATGTGATTATGGCCAGAAAGGAGCCTAGGTAAGAAATGGTGCTAACATAACTCTGAGACATATCTGCAAACTTCACTGATACCCAATTTTAACTTCCCAGAGACCACACGCTTCTGAAAGAGCCCCGAGTTCTATTCTGCCCTGTGCGTCACCAACCAAACGAGCAACTAAATTCCAACGACAGAGTCTTAATTACTGGGGATTATACATAGGGCATTAAGAGCAAAGAAGGGTTTTCGCATCCCAGATAAAGACTGCAGTGCTGCCAGTTAGAAAAAAAACCCACAACAATCTGGCAAGTAAACCGAGTCAGTTTGCTCTGGAATCACTGAGCAGAAATAAACCCAAGGTGCACAATACTAGTCTGTACCTCCCTCTTGAATGGAGGTAGTTGATTAGGTTCAAAAGAGAACATTGCATGCTGGAACCTGAAGTCCTTGTGGCCCGTATCTCACTATTAAAAAGTAGGGTAGCAGCAATTTGCATCATTTTATGCAAATTACATATGGTTCTTGGGTTCCTGGTAGGTTGCCAATGCAGGCCTGAATTAGGGAAATTTGGATCCTCCTTATCTAGAAAGGATGTTATTTCAAAATTCTCCAGGAGGTACTGGCAGCCTTTCAGGGACCACAGCTTTACTCTACTCAATTTGACTTCAGTGCGGATTATTGTACTACAAGGTACTGCAATCCGTGCAGACACTGAAGACAACCTTATAGAACCACAGAAATGTGGAGCTGGAAGGGACCTCAAGAAGTCAGGTGAATTTGATGGTAACATAAGCTATAGCTCTATCCTTGCTCTTCTGGGTGCAGGCTGGGACACAAACTGAGAAAGGACTCCCAAAATGATGCAGCCTGGAAGTATCCCTCCCT
The DNA here is from genome assembly GCF_009764565.3 of Dermochelys coriacea. Taxonomy (NCBI): domain Eukaryota; kingdom Metazoa; phylum Chordata; order Testudines; family Dermochelyidae; genus Dermochelys; species Dermochelys coriacea. Next base: position 89,073,324 of record NC_050073.1, on the reverse strand, counting down.
GGTGTATGTAAAAATGACAATTTTGCTTGGACATATTCCTGGTTTCAGCACAAGAATATTTAACTGAAGATTAATCTTTAATTCTTGGACAATCCTGGAGGGTTGACAAACCTAGATGTACATTTGATTTTAGATGGTCTCGCTGAGCAGTTGAACATCGCTAGCAGTGTGTCTGTCACAGGCAAGCCAGGGGATGCTGCAAGTCCTCACGAGTGAGGACACTTGCTCAGTGTTTTCTTTTCACTACGCAGTGTTGTCAGTTTTTTAAATCTTCTTGGACTCTTGTATTTGCACCAAACTCAGTAGGTTCAAGGCAGAGTTAAGAAGGAGATTTGGAATCTGAGCAATTCAACAAGACCCTTAGAACTTCCAGGGCCTGACTAATGCATTTTTTTTTTATCAAGTACTATGCGATCGGTTGCAGAGATCTCACCTGAATCACTGCAGGCCAAGGGTTAGTTCCGGACTCAACTCTCCAACTTGAGAACAACAACAAAGCAGGGTTGGGGAGTAAAGGCCCGAACAGGTTCTCAGAGGAGAGCCGGGAATTCTAATAACCACCCTCTCCCCTCCAAAACAAAACCAAAACCAAAACCGACAACTCCCTGAAGAGACAGAGATCCACACCCAGGGCCAAGTTCAGAAGCGAGTCTCAATCAGGGGTGGCAGGTCTATATAATTTTTGGTGGCGCCCGGAACGGGTCCAAGTCCCCCTCCTCCCCCTGTGCCTAAGGCTCTGGGAGGGAGTTTAGGTGCAGGAGTTTAGGTGCAGAGGTTAGAGGATGAACTAGACAGGACCCAACACACTGTCCATTTCTGCAATTCCATGATTCTCTGGTCTCGCAGGGCTGCTGAACAGTTTCTCTAAAGAGTCTAAAACTTCCTGGTGAAGTTTAAGGTGGAAGAATTAATACTTCAGAAACATTCTCTCACCCACCGCCCATGAACCTGAATTGTCTCACCTGTGAGCACTGCATTGTCTGGATAGCACATTGCCCAGTGCCAAACCCTAATAGGCTGGATAATAAATGGAGATGACGAGGGTCTGGCAGACAGAAGAACAGCTGGACACAAACAGACAAGGTGTTGAGAGACATCTGAGTAGATAAAAGATGGGAAGATGCACGAGACAAAAAGAGTAATGAACCGAAAGTTGCATAGGGCAGTGGTGGACAACTTGTGGCCTGTCAGGGTAATCCGCTGGCGGGCCATGAGACAGTTTATTTACATTGACCATCCACAGGCACAGCCACCCACAGCTCCCAGTGGCCGCAGTTCACCGTTCCTAGCCAAAAGGAGCTGCGGGAAGCAACGGCCAGCATGTTTCTGTGGCCCGTGGGCTGCAGGTTGCCCACCACTGGCATAGGGCGATACAGTTGATAAGTGACATGGGGGAGAGTTTAAATTAAAGATTTTTAAATCACCAATTTTAATCATGTTTAAATCAGCAAGCAGGAAACCTCTATTTGAATAATTGATTTTAATCTTGTTTTGCATTTGTACTTTTTAGTCTTCTTCTTAGCATATGCGCAATGTGCCTCAGGTGGTATGTGACCAGGATTCATCACCGAATTTGGGCCACCGGTTATTTTCCTAAAGAAAGGTTGATTCTCATTGGTTGGTAACCATTAAAACATGTCAATTTGCAAGTAAACAGAACCTTCGCACTAAATTTGGTGCTTTTTCTCCCCCCCCCCCACTCTAACCGGGAGGATACGCTATACATATACACATCTATTTAAGCAATTATATAGCTTAACCTACATTTACCCAGTTCTTAATTTTTTTTTTTACTTTTTTATTATTTTAGAAAATGGTGAATGATGCATTTATTTAATAGATTAATTTCTTACTTGTGATTTGTGTCAAGCTCTATTTGGATGGAAATTCAAATTAAAAATGCACAAAACCAGCATTTTAAAGATTATTATTATTAAACAAAGCCACCCTAAATGTGCTGAAAATATATGAAAAAGTTGATCAAAATACATTTTGCATTTAAAACCAACTGATTAAAGGAAGTATTATCTGTATTCAGTGAATTGAATAGATTATTTCTGGTCACCATATCTTTCAGGATTTTTGAACTAGTAGATCTCAGCCTCTCACACCTAGTTTTTATTCATAGACTTGAAAAGGAAAGACAAGCTTTCCATCTTTTTCAATTCCCAACTGATTTCTTAACTTTAAATAAACTAGTCATTGAACTGAATAAAACTGAAATGAAAAAAAATATTCTCTCTGCACCTGCAGAAGAAGCTAGTGGCATTAATAGGTGATTTCAAATGGTTTATTAATATTATATTTAAAAATAATTTTAAAAATAAAATAATCTATTTGTATCCATCCTAGGGAAGTGGGTACAAAGGAATGGGAAATACTGCAAGATAGGTAAGTGAATAGGCACAGAGGCTGATAGACAGACATGGGGTGAGTGATGGAAGGTAGAAAGGACATGGGTATAGAATGTCTACCCTGCAGGGCCTGAGTCTGAACATCTACATTGCAATTTTATATAACTCGGCAGCCTGAGCCCCATCAGCCTGAGTCAACTGATAGGCCAGCAGTGGGTGTTTTACTGCAATGTTGACATACCCTATAGTTTTTGACAGTCCATGAAATAAGAGGAAAAAAGAAAGCTGAAGAGATACCAAAAAGTAGGTAGATAGCCAAATAAGTAGTTAAAATATGACAGATACTTAAGCGGGGGGGGGGGGGGGGGAAGAGAATTGTTTTTTTCCAGCACAAAGAATGAGAACAGCAAACTGCAGATCTTTGCACTGAAATTGGCATTTGAGAGTGACCTCCTGCTCCTGTTCAGAACACAATTATTCAGAGTATCAAACAACAAAAGAAAAAACAATTGCAAGCAGAACTCCAGGTGCCTCCAAACGGCCTCCACAAAGCACAGCTGAATTTTAAACCATCTTTCAGACACTTGCCAACCTCCCACAAGCAAATCACATACACAAGCACGGGGAAAATTTAAGCATTGCCAAGTCATTGAAATCAACTCACATGCAAGGCAGCCGCTGGGGAATAGGCAAGAACATCAAGAATCCAGCTGCTGTTCTTACAGTGTAAATGTTCTTAGTGGGGAGGTTGGGAAGATTGATTTGCTCCTGTGACACCCTATTAACCAGGAACATTGCTGAATTTAGTGCCTCATGGAGGAATACATATATATGTATTAAAAAATAACTACATGAAGTAAGAAGGAAAGCTGCAGGTATTGCTGTGACAGGTAATTTTTTTTTCTCCTGTCCTTCACTCACATTTAAGATGGATGAAAAAATGCTTTGAATTCCTATGAACTACATTTTAAAAGTTTTATACTCCAGAATAGCAGCATTAAAATTCAGTGGAATCCAGCAAAATTCCGCTTACAGGGGCTATTTGGGTAGCCCAAATTGTTTTTTCTGTAGCAGGCATAAATCTGTACAACTCTCTGCACTCTAGCCAGCCATCAGTCCATCTCCTGCAATCCACAATGGCAACATGGGTTATTGTACTGAACCTCTGTGAAATGCTGCATGCTTTTTTACAGCATGCTACTTGGGTATGCCACACTGGGTTTGAATCAGACCTACCGTAACTCCAATGGAGTTCTACCAGCAATGAATTTGGCCCTCTAGCTCTATCATCTCTGCAGTGATCTGCACAGCAATTCCCGAGCATGTTCAGTCACCATAACGCAGCACGTTGGGGTACAGGAATAGCTGATGTCTTGCATTACTACCGTAATAACAAAAGTTCTCTCCGACCTACCATCTGTTAGTCTCTGGGTCTATTTGCTACTCTAGGAAAGAGGTGGTGATCTTGACTCCTTGGGGAATCACCATTTCTCCTGCACACTCACAGCATGGGTTGGCTCTTCTAGTTGCACTTTAACTGAGATTATTATATCTTAGCAGAGATGCTACAAACAATTCCACATTATCTAGGGCTGACTATGGAAGCTTCGTAGTAAATTGAGCCAACTACACAGTGACCCATCTCCTAAACAGAAGTACAAAACAGCATATTGCATGCAAACATAAGAATGGCCAGACTGGGTCCGACCAATGGTCCATCTAGACCAGTGTCATGCTACTGCCAGTTGCTTCAGGAGGGAATGATCAGAACAGGGCAATTTATTGAGTGATCCATCCCCTGTCATCCAGTCCCAGCTTCTTGGAGTCAGGAGTTTAGGGACACCCAGAGAATGGGGTTGCATCCCTAACTAGCTTGGTTAATAGCCATTGATGGACCTATCCTCCATGAACTTAATTCATTTTCGATCCCAGTTATATTTTTGTCCTTCACAACATCTCCTGGCAATGATTTCCACAGGCTGACTTTGCGTTGTATGAAGAAGTACTTCCTTATGTTTGTTTAAACCTGCTGCCTATTAATTTTGTTGGATAACCCCTGGTTTGTGTTTTATGTGAATGTATAAGTAGCACTTCCTTATTCACTTTCACCATATGATTCATTATTTTATAGAACTCTACCATATCCCAGCGTAGTCATTTCTTTTCTAAGTTGAACAAGCCCAATCTTTTTAATGTCTCCTTATATGGGAGATGTTCCATACTCTTATTCATTTTTGTTGCCCTTCTCTAGATCTTTTCCAATTCTAATATATCTTTTTTGAGATGGCGTGACTAGAACTGAAGATGTGGGCGTATCATGGATTTATAGAGTGGCATTATAATATTTTTGTCATATTATCTATCCCTTTCCTAATGGTTCCTAACATTCTATTAGTTTTTTTTGACTGCCACGGCGTACTGAGTAGATGTTTTACAGAACTATCCACAATGACTCCAAGATCTCTTTCTTGAATGGTAACTGCTAATTTAGGCCCCATCATTTTGTATGTATTGTTGGGATTATGTTTTGCAAGGCTCATTACTTTGCATTTATCAATGTAGAATTTCATCTGCCATTTTCTTGCCAATCATCCAGTTTTGTGAGATCCCTTTGTAACTCTTCACAGTCTGCTTTGGACTTAACTATCTTGAGTAGTTGTGTATCATCTGCAAACTTTGCCACCTTACTATTTACCCCTTTTCCAAATCATTTATGAATATGGTGAACAGCACCAGTTCCAGTACAGATCCTTGGAGGACACCACTATTTACCTCTTTCCATTGTGAAAACTGACCATTTATTCCGATCCTTTGTTTCCTATCTTTTAACCAGTTATTGATTCATGAAAGGACCTTCCCTCTTTTGCTTAAGAGCCATTGCTTAAGACCTTGTTAAAGACTTTCTGAAAGTCCAGGTGGATCCTTATCAACTAGAGCACTCTTGTCCACATGTTTGTTGACCCCCTCAGAGATTTCTAATAGATTGGCAAGGTACGATTTCTCTTAACAAAAGCTGTTTGGACTCTTCCTTAACGAATCATAACCATCTGCCTGTCTCATAATTCTGTTCTTTACTATAGTTTTAATCAATTTGCCTGATACTGAAGTTAGGCCTACTGCCTTCTGGAGCCTTTTAATAAACCCAAACCACCATTATGTTACCTATCTGTCAGTTATCCTGTACAGAGGCTGATTTAAATGATAGCTTACATACCATAGTTCGCAGTTCTGCAATTTCATATCTGAGTTCCTTCAGAACTCCTGGGTGAATACCATCTGGCCTGGTGACTTATTACAGTTTAATTTATCAATTTGTTCCAAAACCTCCTCTATTGACACCTCAATCTGGGACAGTTTCTCACAACTGTCACCTAAAAAACTGGCTCAGATGGGGGAATCTCCCTCTCATCCTCTGCAATGAAGACCAATGCAAAGAATTCATTTAGCTTTGCTGCAACCACCTTGCCTTCTTTGAATGTTCTTTTAGCACCTCATTCACCAAGGGCCCCCACTCAGGAGCGGTGGAAGCGCCCTAAAGTGAGGGGGCCACAGGCACCCAAACCAGGGCCCCGTTAACACCACCGCTTCTCCCCCCCAAGGCCCCGCTCCCCCCACGACCATGGCCACCTGAGCCCCCTGTTCCAGTGCCCCTGACCCCAATGATTGTTTCGCAGGCTTCCTACTCCTGATGTACTTACAAAAAATTGCTGTTAGTGTTTGTGTCTTTTGCTAGTTGTTCTTCAAATTCTTTTTTGGCCTGTCTAATTATATATTTTACAGTCAATGTGCCAGAGTTTATGCTCCTTTCTATACTCCTCAGTAGGACCTGACTTCCCATTTTGCCTCTTTTACTCTGTTGTTTAGCCATGGTGGCATTTTTTGGTCCTCTTTTTTAAAAAATTATTTAGGGGGTATACATATAGTTTGAGCTGCTATTATGGTGTTTTTAAAAAGTTTCCATGCAGCTTTTTTATTCTTGTGACTGTTCCTTTTAATTTCCATTTACCTAGCCTCCTTATTTTTGTGTAGTTCCTCTTTTTGAAGTTCAGCCCACCACCAGGGGTGGCAGGTTTGTAGAAATTTTGGTGGTGCACAAAACCTGCCCCCCAGACTCTGCCCCCCACCTGGCTAAGGCTCTGGGAGGGAGTTTGGGTGTGGGGAAGAGGTCTGGGGTGCAGGCCCTGGGCTGGGGCAGGGGATTGGGTGCAGGATGGGTGAGAAGTTGGGCTCTGGGAGGGAGTTTGGGAGGGGAAGGGGTCTGCGGTGCAGGCTCTGGGGATGCAGGAGGGGTGAGGGGTGCAGGCTCTGGGATGGAGTTTGGGTATAGGCTCTGGGCTTGGGAAAGGGGTGGGGGTGCAGGAGGGGGTGAGGGGTGCAGGCTCTGGGAGGGAGTTTGGGGGCAGGAGAGGGTGTGTGGGAAGGGGGTTGGGGTGCAGGCTGTGGGCTAGGGCAGGGGGTGGCGGTGTAGGAGATGGTGAGGGGTGCAGGCTCGGGGAGGGAGTTTAGGGATGGGGTACAGGCTCTGGAATGGAATTTGGGTGTAGGATCTGGGCTTGGGCAAGGGGTAGGCGTGTAGGAGTGGGGTGCAGGCTCTGGAAGGGAGTGCAAAGGGACGGGGTGCAGGCTCTGGAGTTTGGGGATGGGAGGGAGTGCAGGCTCTAGGAGGGAGTTTGGGGGCCAAATGGGGGGTGCAGGCTCTGGGAGGGAGTAGGGGGGTACGGTGCTTACCTGGGGTTCCTAGGCAGGGTGAGCCAGGAGTCTCCATGTTCTGTTACCCCCAGGCACCGGCCCCACAACTTCCCATTGGCTGCAGGGGCACTTGGGGTGGGACACAGACCCACCCTGCCCTGGGAAGCGAGCAGGCAGGAAGCTGCTTAGCTCCACTGCACTGCTGGTGGTGACTGGGGCCCCCGAGCTGCTTTAAATGGCCTGGGGGATACGCGGGGCAGGGGTGCATGAGGCAGATCTGAGGGAGAAACCCAGCCTCAGACATTGCTGGAGCCAGGCCAGGAATATTCCTAGTGCCCAGGCACCATGGGCCCACAGGACTTACCGCCCATGCCCACCACAATAGCATTTCTTTGGTATTTTTCCTCTTACAAGGATGTTAAAATTTAGTTGCAGCATGGCCACTATTACTGAGCGGTTCAGCTATATCAATTTCTTGGACCAAATCCTATGCACAATTTAGGACTAAATAAAAAAATGCCTCTCTCCTGCAGGTTCCAGGACTAGCTGCTCCAAGAAGCAGCCATTAATGGAGTCTAGAGATTTTATCTCTGCATCCTGTCCTGAGGAGACGTGTTCCCATTCAATATGGGGATACTTGAAATCCTCCATTATTATTGGATTTTCTGTTTTTGTAGCCTCTCTGATTTCCCTGAGCATTTCACAATTACCATCACAGTCAGCAGTATATTCCTACTGCTATACTCTTATTATTCAATCATGGAATTTCTGTCCCTAGAGATTTTATGATACTATTTGATTTATTTAAGATTTTTACTATATTTGATTCTATCCTTTCTTTCACATATAGTGCCACTCCCCTCCCCCTCCCCCCGCTCCAGTGCAACCTACTCTGTCATTCTGATATATTTTATACCCTGGTATTACCATGCCCCATTGATTATCATCATTCCACCAAGTTCCTGTGATGCTTATTATATCAATATCTTCATTTAATACCAAGCACTCAAGCTCACCCCACCTTAATATTTAGACTTCTTGCATTTGTACACAAGCACTTATAAAAATTTGTCAATCTTTAGTGGTCTGCCTTCATCAGCTTTGTGCATTGCACTACTGCTTGTTCAGTATTGGATCCAATTTAAGATGCCTGGTCTTTGTCTTCAAAACCCAGGATGATCTTAGGACCTGACAAATGAAAACCTGAGAGACTACACCTCTCCCTCTCCACATCAAAACATGAATACTAGGACCAACAGGGGCAGTGCACTAGAAGCTACAGCAAAGTTCTTGCATGGTACCTGGCTATGGAATTTCCTTTTTCTGAGCACAGTGCAAGACACACCTTTTTGATAATCTTCCTCCTGTCAATGTCTCCCCCAAAGATGCATATAATAAAACCTCATGGAGGAGGAGAGACTATAGCTTTACCAAGTTGCTGGTGATTCTCATTTTTTTATCTGGCATCTAGAAAACTTGTTGATCCAGACACCGAAGTACATAGATATAGCAGATACAGAAAGATAAATAGATGGACAAGAGCATGTTGGGCAATGCCAATTAAGAGGAGCCAATTGTATGCCTATTGACTTAGTAGTTTTACTGGTAAACACTGCATCATAAGAGAGTATTTAAAGGCTTCTTGTGGACTACTGAGCCATTATAGGGCTAAATTCAGTGCCTTGCATAATGACAGGTTTCAGACTAACACGGTTGCTACTCTGAAAAATGAGCCATTATACTTGGAGTGCAAAGTAATGATTGTAGAACGTGAGTGCAGTTTAGAAGACAAATAAATTCAGTTTAAATTGTAGTGCTGTAGGATTTACTGTGAAATTAAGTCAGTAGTTAACAATAATTACACCACAATTAAATAGTCAACGTTGCCATATTATTGAAGGGGAGTTACAGAATCTACATGCCCTGGAAATGTGAGCCTTGAGCTTGTTTTGATTCACAGGAAGGCACACAACCTTTTGGACACTGAACACATGTAGGATACATGAATGTCTGGATTGTGCCAGCAATCTCGTTTCAACATGACTGGTTTAGGTCTACAAAAATCCAGCAATGATGCAGTTAAGACTATACCACAAATCACATTGTGATATTGTCAGATCTCACAAGCCAAGTAAGATCAGATCTGGTTAGCATTGGTACAAGAGCAGGGGCGGCAGGAATCATAGGCCCTGCCCAGGCTGTGGCCCCACCCATGCTCTGCTCCCTTATCCTGAAGCCAGTGGGGGCTCCGATTCTGCTGTGGCCTGGAGCTCGACTGGCAGCCACGGGCTGGGGTGGCTGGCAGGAGTCAGGGCAGCTTGGGCCAGTTGGGGCAGCTCAGAGATTGGGCAGACTGGCTGAGCTCACGACAGCCCGGGGCAGAGCACAGGAGGCTCGGGTAGGGTTGCCAACTTTCTATTTACAGAAAAACAAAACATGCTTGCCCTGCCCCCTTCTCTGCCCTTTCCTTGAGGCCTTGCCCCTTCCCTGCCCTTCTCCAACACCTCACCCCACCCTCCCAACTCACTCCATCCCCCCTTCATCGCTCACGCTCCCCCACCTTCCCTCACCTGCTCATTTTCACCGGGCTGGGGCAGGGGTGAGAGCTCCAGCTGGGGCTATGGGCTGTGAGGTGGGGTCAGGGATGACGAGTTTGGAGTGCATGGTGGGTTCTGGGTTGGGGCCAAGGGGTTTGGAGTGTGGGAGGGGCTCCGGGCTGGGGCAGGCTGTTGGGGTGTGGGAGGGTGTATGGGCTCTGGGCTGGGGGTGCAAGCTCCAGGGTAGAGCCATAAATGAGGGGTTCAGGATGCAGGAGGGGGCTCCAGGCTGGGGCAGGGGTTTGAGGTGCAGGGGGGAGGTGAGGGCTCCAGCTGGAAATGCAATCTGTGGGGTGGGACCAGGAGGTTCAGAGTGCAGGAGGAGGTGCAGGCTTCAAGAGGGAGCTTGGGTGCAGGAGGGGGCTCAGAGGTGGTGCAGGAGTTGGGGTGCAGGAGGGGGCTCAGGGCTGGGGCGCGGGAGGGAATGTGGGCTCCGGGCAGCATTTACCTTAGGTGGCTCCCAGGAAGTGGCGACATGTCCCTGAAGCTCCTAGGCAGAGATGAGGCCAGGCCGCTCTGCAAGCTGCCCCCATCCACAGGGGCCGCCCCTCCAGCTTGCATTGGCTGTAGTTCCCAGCCAATGGGACCTGCGGAGCAGACGCTCAAGACAGGAGCAGTGCACAGAGCCCTCGTGGCCACCCCCGCACTTAGGAGCCAGAGGGACAAGTCCCCACTTCCGGGAGCTGTGCAGAGCTGGGCAGGCAGGGAGCCTGCCTTCGCCTCAATGCGGGCAGCCATCTGGACCTTTAAAGGCCCAGTCAGAGGTGCTGACCAGAGCCGCCTGTCTCCCTTTTTGACCGGGCGTTCCAGTCGAAAACTGTATGCCTGGCAACCCTAGGCTCGGGGCTCCAGCCTCAGGGGGAGGGGAATTTCAGGGAGCGGCGGGGATTCACTCATCACCCATTTGCAAGAGACAAAGGAAAAGCTAGGGCAGTGTGGTAAGTAGTTCTGGAGACTCACTTGGGAGAGCTTTCTCTCCACTTGTGGAGAGTACTGAACCAATGGTCCAATATGGTGTTAAGAGGCATTGCTCCCCTGGAGGTGTTATTCTAATAAAGCTATATTTTGTATTTTTACAGCATCTTTCATGAAGTAATTTCTTTAACTAAGTCTTATCAAAGCACCAGGAAGAAAATATGATTATGCTTATTTTATACTTTAGTAAACTGTGGCACAGCTATGTTATGTGACTTGATCCAATCATACAGTAAGTCAGTGGCAGTGCTCAGTAGGCATCAGGGCTAAGATTATCAAAGTAAAAAATGATTTTCAGTGCCCAACATGAGACATCTTTAAGGGGCATGATTTTCAGAAGTTGGGTGCAAAACACTGTCTGAAAATCAGGCCCCTTGAAGGCACCTTGTATTTAATTTTTTCTAAAATCTTGGCCCTGGTGTTCAGTATCATGCTTTAACTTCTGTACCCAGACAGAACTATACCCCCTTGATGAAGCATAGCTCCTGATCACAATTAAAGTCCTCTTGCAAAAGCTGAGGTTTTAGGCCTTGGGATCCTGACCATATTCCACATTAGATCAGCTAAGCCTAAGTAGATATATTGCTATGACTGTATAGGGACATCTTTGCACCCTGTTCATATACTACTCCATAGGTGCTGGAACTAGGAACTGCATCCCCTGGCCTGAATACAGGGTTTACAGTTTAGTTCAATGGCTCTTATCACCCCCACTATACAAATTGTTCCAGCACCCCTGCATTACTTTGTAGTCTTGGTGTGCATTGCTCAACAGCTGCAGCATTCCACTCCAGAGATGGCTGCATTTCAGCGAGGAGATCACAGATAGTTTGTAATTATATAAGATCACTGCAAAATACTGTATGCAAGCCTTGAAATGTTGAATGCTAATAATGAGGAAGTAGTGTCAACTCCAAAAGAAAGGAGAATGGGGGGAAAATATAAATACTCAGGGTGCACTCCTATTCCCACAGATTTCAGTGGGAGATTTGCTGAGTCAGGATTTCACCCTTGGATTCTTAATGCTTGCTAGTGTTCTTTGCGTATCTTTCAGTTACAAAGGTGATGAGGAACATTGACAATGGCAACAACCAAAGGAAAATATAAACCAGAAACAGAGCAGTGGACCCAGGAAATACAGAGCTCTGCAAAACATTAATACTTTGCTTAATGGAATGAGAGTGGAAAATCCTGCTGTGCGCACACATTTCAGAACTGCAATGGTTTCACATCATTGCCCCATTATGTCTGCAAAACACCCAGCTATCTTCACCATTGTGAGGCAGGTGATTTTGCAGGCCAAGCCTCAGGTTTCTTTTCTACCAAAAACTGTTTTTGGCAGGAAGATTGAAGCTGGGTACTTGCCAAGGCAGAAAAGTTTGTATGCCTTCCAAAAAAGGATTATAAACTATCTGATGCAAACATTTAATTGTTTGATGCTTTCCTACAATTGGGGCAACTTTTCTTCTGCAAGATTCCACCCATCTATGGAAGTAGATAAGAGGAAGTATGATCCAGTAGTTAAGGCACTGGCCTGGGATTCAGAAAACCCGTTTAATTCCCTCTGGGATTTTGGCAAATCACTTGGCCTATCTGTGCCCCAACTCCCCATAAAACGGCATGATCCTCCTTACCTCCCAGGGGCATCCTGAGGATAAATGCATTGTGAGGCACTCACGTACTGCAGTAATAGAAAACTGATACCAAATGCAATATTATAAGGAAAGCAGAACAACCCAAAGGGCAGTGTCCTAGACTAGAAGTCTGCAAACCTGGGCTCTTTCCCCAGCATTGACACACTACATACAATCTTAGACAAGTCACTTCTCCCCTGAGTTTGTTTCCTTATTCGATAGAGCTGTTTACAGATCCTCAGATGAAAAGCTTCATAAAAATGCTAAAATATTAAGAGGGGCACAGTTGATTTTACTGGGCTAGATTTATCCTTTGGGTTATTAGATTGACTTCAGTAGATTATTTTAGCCTGTTTAAATCAAATACTCACCTGCCTCAGTTGTGTGTCCCCTCACATTAGAGTCAAAGAAATCAAAAAAGAAAATGATCTTTTCGGACAAGCCCCCTGCAGTCCACCCTGTGGCAGAAACAACACAAGATTGTTCGCTATAGAATACCAGTAGGGCTTTGTCAAATCTAGCTTTAGAAGAGAACTTCTTAAGGGAGACTATTCCATAGACCTTAGGATCTCACTATGAAGAGTTATTCGCTAATATTCATTAGAAATTATGCTTTACTTAATTGCATCATCTTATTACCACTGGCTGGTGCTCCTTAACTGTCTCCTCTCCCTTCTGCCAACCCCTACTCATCAGGTAAGGAAAACACACAGATTTAGCTCTCTTGAGCTTCTCTTATAAATCAATCACTCCAGACCCATTTAGTTTTGTCTTTCCTAGGTCCTACAGCTTGTCACCATCTTTCTAACACTGAGTTGTTCACAGCTGACTATAGTATTGTATAGCAGATACCACCTTGCCAGAGCGGTACAGAAAACAACTATTGTCTCCCTACTCTGTGACATAACCTTTCATATGCAGTCCCAAGTCTTATGGGCTTTTGCATTACTATATTGCATGGGAACATCATACCTAATCCTTTATACACTATCACCTGCTAGGGTCTCTTTTGGCATTACTGATTATTTGAAGGCTGCCTGGATCATGTCACAGAGGCAGGATTCCCTGTTGCAAACAGCCCTCAAACACTCTGTCACAGGTTCACCAGTGTGCTTTACTTACAATGTACTATACAAGTCCTCCTCTCCCCATATAAAGTTATTACCTTCTCCCTAACCACAGGGAAAAATCTCTCACCTCTCTGAGCTCCTGTGCTTCTCTAGCCCTTGTTTCTGACTTTCCCCCTCCCAGCTTCCTCTTCTGGTGTCTCTTTTTACTGCCCTCAGCTGAACACACTAACTCACCTTGTGAACTGGTTAATCATCAGATGCTTAACCAGTTATCTCCTCAATTTGGCCCAGGTGGGGACCTTGCAAAGTGCACAGAGTGATGAGTGGGCCTTAGGCTACTCTCACTATCACAGATCTCTCCCTCTGAAGAAAAGGTCAGCAACGACCTCTCAAGAATAACAGAAGGGACAGTAGTCCAGAGGAAAGGAGACCTGTAGGCTAAGCTTGATACTGGAGTGGCCTGCCTGGTCCTCTCTGAAAGTTCTGGACGAAGAGTACTCCATTTGCAGGCTCTACGTCACTCAAATTCTCTTAGGATCTGATACATTTAAAGAGCCTGGGCTATATTATGCCACTGAGCATTGAGCACAATTCTCCGGTACAATACCGACAGCTACTCTTCCATAAACTCTCGAGCACTTCAGTCTGCAAGATTCACTCTGCCATTAGCCTTACCCATCCCCTTTTGGCTCTAGAGAGATTTCTAATAATAAAAACAAACTACTCCCTTGCACAGTGGATAAAGAACCAAGTCTTGAAGAAAACCCCACGAAAGTTTATGCTCTAATAAATTTGTTAGTCTCTAAAGTGCCACAAGTACGCCTGTTCTTTTTATTAATGTTGTAAAGAGGTTGTAAAAGTTGTTTCCAACTCATTTGTTGTATCTCTCCATCTGTACATTCAAAAATCTTGGTTACATTTCTCCAGCTGTGCAGGGCTTGAGGGAGCCATCTCCAAAAGTAAGCTAAAAAGATTTTCTAGACCTAAAAACATAAGTGCTTTAACATCTAAATGCGTAGGTCCTTCCAGGGGTGAATGTGAGTGCTGTGGATCCCACTGGGAAGCTAGGAATCCCCTCCCCAATGGAGTAAAGCCCTGGAAGAGCTGTGGGATAACAGACGTTGAAGCTGTGACATTTTTAGCTTTGTAAATCGCCCATCCTGGGATTTGATTTTGAGAATTGCACATTGTTCTTGCCTTTTGGTGCTGCTTATTTTAAATCCACTACAGCAAATCCTTTTCCTGTGGTGCTTTAAGCAAGTTATTTCACCCCTCAGGAATGAAATCTTGGAGAACAGAGCACAGCCGGACTGCGCACTGGAGTCCTCTGTGCGACGAGTTGGAGGAAAGAATCATTTGGCCAAGGCTGAGATTCTTCACCCCGAGGCTGCAGTAGCTACCGCTGCTTCTATGTCCCTTTTCCATGAGGAGCAATGGTAATGGTATCACCTAATTTGTCCCCAACCCCCTCTTAGCTGGGCAGCCCACAGTGACCCTCTATGATACACCTAGGGCATGGACTTTTATCTTCCTAACCTTGCTCTTCTCCAAGTATATAAGAGAGCCACATGAGTTCCAATGCATCTGATAAACTCCACAGCCAGAAGTTAGAGATTCCTCCATCGGATCTTCCTCAGGGGCTGTAGCCAATTAACAGTAATATATTCCTTGTGCTCCCTCTTATTATTATGGGGCAGTGGCCCACACAGAATTTGGGGGCTATTCTAATTAGGGTCTCATACCATACCCATCACCATGTATCTAAGCACCTAAATCTGATTAAGAAGTCTTGGAATAATTACAGCAAGTGATTTTGAAAATTCCATATATAGTCCCTCTTCCTCATCAGCTCCTTGGATGTAGGGTTGCCAACTATCTAATCGCACAAACCCAAACACCCTTGCCCTGTCCCGAGACCCTGCCCCGCCCCTTCTCCAAGGCCCCACTCCCACTCACTCCATCCCCCCTCCCTCTGTCGCTCGCTCTCTTCACCCTCACTCACTTTCACCAGGCTGGGGAAGGTTGTTGGGGTGCAGGGGGGAGATGATGGGTACAGGCTCTGGCCAGGCTGCGCTTACCTTGGGCAACTCCTGGAAGCGACCAGCATGTCCAGTTCCTAGGCTCAGGGGCAACCAAGCGGCTCTGTGCACTGCCCCTTCCTGCAGCCACCACCCCTACAGCTTTCATTGGACACAGTTCCCAGCCAATGGGAGCTGGGGAGTCGGCACTTGGGGTAGGGGCAGCACACAGAGACCCCCTGGCTACCCCTCAGGCTAGGAGTCAGAGGGACCTGCCAGTCGCTTCTGAGAGCTGCACAGAGCCAGGATATGTAGGGAGCCTGCCTTAGCCTTGCTTCGCCACCAACTGGACTTTTAGCGACCTATTAAAATCTCCCAGATTGGTTTCAGTAGCCACCGGGAGATTAATTCCAATTCCGGGAGACCCCCAGCCAATCCTGGAGGGTTGGCAACCCTATCTGGATGAAGGCTAGGGGATGACTTTCTTCAAACTGTCACTGAAGTCTCTACTGAACTGTGTGATTATTTCAGGAGGGAAGTAAATAAAATGGTATTAAGCGGCAGGAAACATGGAAATCCTAATGGTGGTTATAAACAGGTTTCAGTATGCTATCTTCACTGTTCTAGGGGTAAAACGTACCAAGGCATAAGAAGGCCCAGTTACTTGACTAAGGAAGCTTCTAGCAAGCTAGAGGCTCACTTTGGGTAAATGAACAGATTGGCCACCTTGCCTAAAAGACTACGTTCTTTAGGACAGAATGCACCGCTCTTTGTTTGAATAAGGCCTAGCAGAATGCAGACTCCAGATCTACACCCTGTTTCTCTGAATGTGTTCAAAATGTACCTTACTATTTCATCTGAAAAAATTCAACTACTGGAGTTCCTCCTATCAGACTCCTCTACATCCTCCAGAAATAAAGGATGCATCTATCACAGAAGCAAGAGGTGTAAAAAACCTAACTAGAACAGTCAGTCCAGCCCCTGGGGAAGAGACAGGATTGTTCCCTACACTATGTTCTCATCTCATTTTTAAATGTCCCAAGCAATGGGATTCCCCCACTCCCTTGGAGACTATTCCACAATTAATAGACTTTATTATTAGGAAAGATTTCCTGATATTTAGTAAAAAGAAAAGCTACCTCATCCGATGATGTGAGCTGTAGCTCACGAAAGCTTATGCTCAAATACATTTGTTAGTCTCTAAGGTGCCACAAGTCCTCCTTTTCTTTTTGTGGATACAGACTAACACGGCTGCTACTCTGAAACCTGATATTTAGTATAAATCTTCCTTTGCTAAATTTCATCCTATTGCTCACTGGACTACACACAACAATTCCTTTCCCTCTTTGGTCTTTACTTTCCTTATATACTCTAGAGGTTTATTAGAAGTAGAATTAGTATTACATTTGTGCCTAGGGCACCCCACCAACTTGACCTCTGCGCCTTCCCTCCTCTCTGTTATTGCTTGACTGAAAAGAGAGAATCATTCATAATGAATAATCTGATGAATTTTGCTTCTTCTTCTGTTTCCATGTTATTTTTGCAATTATAAACATATTGTAAATTGGCCAAATACCTTTGGTGAATAGTTCGGGCCTGTAGCTTTTCTGGTTGCAGTTAGTTGCAAGTACCAGATGTTCTACATACAGTCTAACTGTATAGAACACATGCCATGCTTCTGTTCATACACTGGTTGAATTACTCTTAGAATTAGATTTCCAATTACAATACTTACAATTATAAATTCAAACTTGCTTTCCACCAAAATTTTGCAAGATTAGTTTAAAATTAATGTTGTCAGCAAATGCTCTTGCCAGTAACACTCACTTGAATATTCAAAACACAAAGAAGAAAAAGGAGGGTCTGGTGGTTAAAGGGCTAGCCAGGAACTCAGAAGACCTGGATTCAATTTCCTACTCTTTCTCTTCACCCAGCTCCAGCTATTATTTTACTTATACAGCATCACAGATGTGGGTGGTGTTTTTCAAACAGAGTAGGATATGTGTCCTGCCCTAAGGGGTTACAACCCAAGGTAGAATGACACAATACAAAAAAGGCGGTGGCACAAGGGATGGTGCAGACAGGCAGCAACGGCTAGGAGAGAAGAGGGATTTGAAGGGGGAAAACACTGTAGCTATGTAGTAGTCAAGTGTAGAGCTTTAGAGACGAGAGTGAGAAGCCCAGATTTCATGCAGAAATGGCAAAGAAGCCAGAGAGTGAAGAAACTGCAGGGACATAGACACAGTTGGTGGTGTGAGCAAAAGAGGAAGAGTACTTCTGCTACATTTTTTTGGAAAGGAGGCAATTGGTTTGTCACCCTGTTAATTTGTGGAAATCTGTAACACTCAGTTGCGGTTCAGTCTTTACCTAATTCCACTCATCAATTTTTAATTCCAATTTAGGCATGTAGATTATTGTAGCTCCAAGTTATGTGGTCATCAGCAGATATTATGGATGTGAAAGAAGTGGCAATTGTTCAGACTGCACTTCCCCAATGCCCTCAATGAATCTCTTCTGTAATGCTATCGGGGAGGAAATCCATACGGTCTGAACATTTCTGATCTAGTGCACTGTAAAAAGTTTCACTTTCTCCACTAATGCTGAACATGTTACCAATTTCAGGATCCTAACAAAACTCCTATTAGCCACTCTTAGGGTCAAGAGTAACAATAATACTTTGCTGCACGAAAGAATTCTTGAATTTTCAACCATTTGACAGTAAATCAGATCACAGTCATCAGCACAAATTCCTGGCACCTCTCCGACTATTTGTCGCTGCGCTAGATGATCTTGAATAGCATAGAGAATAAGTCCTACAGTGAAACATCAGCGTGCACATCTACATGGATAAAAAGCTCAGCAGATCACTCTTTTAGACAGCTTGGCAAACTACCACTCTTATTTACCTGACTGTAATTCTAGTGAAACAACTAGTTTCTCTGCCTGCCTGGCTTCACCTCCGTTCAGATTATTGGAATCCACATAATCCTACATTACATATCACGTGGGTCATTATTTGGGGCACCAAGTATAACATATTTTATGATAGGAACCAATAAAGTTCTCTAATTTTGCTACTGAAAACTTGATACATGGCTATTACCAGTTAAAATTTGACAGCTCCCATTGATCAAGTTAATGTTTAAGTTAATACTAGCCATAAACGTTCAACCCCAGCATAACTGGCTGTAACATATGCCTTATAAACTGACATTTGAAAAATTTCCCTTCGGGGAAAAATATTTCAATAAGTTCCATCCAACAAGCTGAACTTGAAACTAGGAATATTTGGGGGATATAATGGAAAGTAGTAATGGGTAATTCTTATCAATGACTTTGTATAAATGGCATTCAAATAGAAAATTAGAAATTTCCTTGGGGTTTTATCTTCATTTTTTTTAAAGGTTATATGGCCTGAGACATTTGTGCAATCAAGATTCACTAATGTTCATGACTTCCTGCCTACATTTGAAAAAGTTGCCAGAAAGTTATTAGCTAGAGCTAATAATGAAATCTATCAGCTACACACAGATAAAAAAGATATGACAGGGAGGAGCAAAAGAAACCTTTCCCAGTGCCTGCTAATAGCCTTCCATAGCTGCAGAGAGAAACTGACAGAATTCTAGTCAGTTTTGTAGCTGCCACAAGGCTGTGAATAGGAACAATGATAGTCACTGGTGTTTAGTCAATTTCACTCTGCTACTATTTGGAAAAGCTCTGAGGAGTAGCAGATTCACTAAATTACATAAGATAGATAGTGCAGTCTGTCTGAAGACTTAGGAAAACAATATTACTTTGGACACACTCAGTTCATACTTCAAAGATTATCTTTGCAGCAACAATTATTTGAACTTTCTTTAAAAATGAAAACTTAAATTTTGCACAAATTGATGAGTTATATCCCCACTCTAGTCAGGGAAATCTTCCACTGGTGAACAGAATAGGCAAGTGGACTTTTCAAGATCTGCACCTCTCTTACTACAAAGTAATCTTAATTTGTCTGATCTCTGCATATGACAGATTCCCCTCTCCTGCTTCCATCTATGAGTATTCTCCCAAGACATCTTCAAGCCATGGATACTCCACCTGCACTATCTTTAACCATTAAAAATGTGGGTTTTAAAAATATTACCACCAACAAGAATTTGATCATTATGGTAGCTGGCAGCACATGTTTCCCAATATCCTTCCAATAGAATCCCTTCCCTCAGCTTTCTGAAAGCAGCCAGAGTTTATATGGCTCCATGATTTTCAGGACTAAAAGAGTACATGACATGACCCCTTTACTCCAGCTATAAGAAATCCCTATTATGATAGATTTCACTGTTGTATAATGACTAAAGAAGTCAAGCAACACCAGGCTGTGGATTGGTTCCAGAATTCAATTAATGACACAGCTAATTTTAGACCTCACATTTAGATTTTATCGAAATGCACCCTCATCCCCACAAAAATGAATACAGACTGGCCTTCACTATATAACCCACATACCTCCTGGGTGTGGTATTCTGTCCCACCTAGTGGCACCGAGACCACTTAGAGCGAGAGATAAAAAGAGTCTACTCTACAGCCTTAGCTAACAGCCAGTTGGTTTTTAGCTCATGCGGTAGAAGCTCATGCACTAAGCTCCAGAGGTCCCAGGTTCGATCCCACCCATCTATGACCAGGGTCTGTCGGTGTTACAACTACACTAGAGAAATGTAGTTGCTAGCCATTATGCAGTCAAACAGCGGAGAATGGGCATCACAGCTACCATTTGGATTAGTCTTGTTTTGGACAAGGCTAACCACTCCACAGTCCTCCACCATACTGACCTGCACAGTGGCAGTGTGTGTGGAAACTGCTGCCATAATAGCTGCAAAGTGCAAGCTGTTCTCCTATTAGCATCCTGCACTACACTACACAGTGCCTTGTCTGGTCTTCGTCCTGTACTCCATGGCACAGAAATCAAGTCGGCCAGAAGCTACTTACTCTTAAAAGCAGTGCTTTTTTTACACACTGTGGAACTCTTGTGTGCCACTGTCAAAGAAGTCAACATCTCTACTTCTGCCACCCAACTACTTCCATTGCTTGCATGTCTTAGATAAGACCATTGTATGAATATACTGCCTGCTGTCCTGAGAGGGGAAATCTGCAGCCAGCTTCTCTGTCACAGGCAAGAGAGTGTCTGACCAGACGGCTGAGTGACTGTCAAGAGAGGGTGGAAGAGACTGGCTGAACCATGCTGCATGGCTAGACTCAGGATGGTTGACAAACAGGGATACACGTTCCCCCATCAAAATAGTAACTCAGAAATGGAAATGTATAAAGGCTAAATGTAGGAGATTGTATTGGAATAAACTGCATATTGGAGATAGTGACCCAAACATTAATATTGCAGTATACATGCCAGCTCGCATACCAGACCAAAGTACCTAAATAGCCCTCTGCTCTTATTTACCTGCAATCATATTACAGTCTGTCTAATTCACGAACCAGATTCTATACCTGTGAGAATGTCCTATGCCTTCAGAAGGTACAGCAAAGGCAAAGCCCAGAGAAAGGGAGGGGCAACGGCAGCTTCAAGCCACCTTTGTGCCCATCCCCATCCTCAGCTGCTCTGGGGGCCAGTGCAGCCCCTGACAAAGCACAGCAGCCAGGAGTTGCCCTATTTTACTGCAAACCACACTCCCTACCCTCTGGGCTGTCTGAGCAGCTCCACAGTCCGGGATCCCCTCTGAAAGTTTGTGAGGAGACCTGTGCAGGGCAGTCTATGGATGTGCTACACAAAGCCTGTGCTGGAGGAAAGTCTCCACCAGCCAGCTAAGTGTCTTTTATTGGTGACATATAGGAGCTGGAGTGGAGTGGAGAATCCTTCTCAATGTGTCTTTTTATTTAATGTCTTTAAAGCAGTCTAAAGCACATTTGAAAACGAAACTGATGTGCAAGCGTCACATCTCATAAGTAATGGGGCAAAAAATGCCAACCCAGAGGAAAAGCCTTTTCATTTTTAGTCCCTATATCCTCTCATTCCACAGCAATTATGTCCAAAAAAGTTTGTAATCAAGTTTTTGGGTGATGCATATTTCCCTTTACCTCCCCCTGCCCCAAAAGCTCATACGGCCTCATTGTTCATGGTGCTCCTCTTCAAATATTATCCATGCAAATAACTCTAGTGCAAAGTTATTGCATTCCTGCTCTTCCTAATGATGACATATACCTAATGATTATTAACTCTAGTATTTCTTATTTTTATTGTAGTGATCGCCCCTGCAGTAAAGACATCTCAGTACAGCTGATGTGGAAATGAAAAGAGGTAGTTTGCATACAATGTGAGGTCCGGGAGAAGGAAAACCAGAGAGGATCTAGTGACAGATATGCAAAGACATGAATAGGGACTCTGACTGAATGTACCTGTATGGAAAGCCGAACATGGGGGTCACTGCTGAGTGGCATGACAAGCATCTTGAAAAACTCCTGAGTGGCAAGAGGACAGAGAAATGATCCAGGCGTATGCTAGGAAAGAGTGTGATGTGAAGAGAGGACAGACAGCTCCAGTGGGAATTGTTTATAAAAAGCCACAAGAAAAACTGACTGCTGCTTTGATTCAGTAGTAGTTCTCCATACCTGCAGCTGTACCACCTGTCCAATAACTTGAATTCAATCAAGACTGAGGAGTTACTGGACTGCCTTTTCTCTCTAACTCCCTCACAAATGTTCCCCAGGCACTCCTTCTGCAAGGGCATGGAAAGGAAAAAGTGTATTCAAACAAGATACACTTCATTCTCCTGCTCTTATATATGCTAAATATATATTTTTTAATATTCCAACTGGGCTGGACACTTGTTTGTGTATAATTACATTTATTCTTGAAAAGAAAGGCTCTCTGTGCACTTTGCACATCAATGACAACGTTGCAGTGATATAACATCCCTTCACTGCTGTATAATCTCCCCCATCGACCCAGCATAAATCCACCATAAAATCATGCAGAGGAAAGTGCAGCCACCTGAAAAAAAACATACAACCACAACAATCCACGCCACCTCAAACTTTTTCATCATCAGCAAGTACAGAGAATTTGATAATAAAGTATGTTTTAATATATAAAAAGAAGCTCAGCTGGATCGCACCATATAATGAGTTATGCTACAAATTACAAGTTATATTCCCTTCACCGGTCTGTACCCAGTTCCCCACCACTGTTCTAAAAGTGTCCACAAAGAGCATTTCTCATGTGACCAACTGCAGGTTCTGCTAACAGCCCAGCTACAACAGTTTGTTTGCTCACATATACATAGGTTGATACCAGTCCAGCTTCTTCAGCCCTCCACTGTTAATTGAAAACTTTACCTTTGCTTTCACTTACAGTACATTCTGAAAATTGCAGTGAGCAGATGAGATAATGCCTATATTATTCGCTGAACAGTTAAAACAGGCCAAAAATCATCTTCACCTGTCTTTTTATGTCTCCCAAACACACCTCACCATCAACCTATACCTGCTCTTGAAAAGTTCCCTGCTTTTGAAAATGCATCATGCACTCTTCCTGACCATCCTATGTAAATGTTCACAATCCCTCCATGATGATCCACTAAGGTCTGCATCATCACTGAGCAGCACTCCTTTTGGTTAATGTATTCCTCAGCTTGTTTTGGAGTTGGAGATGAAGTGAGTGACTGGAGAGAGAGAGAGACACTGAATGTACAAATGGATTCTATCCATGGCTCCAGCACAGTCTGGGAATCACAACTTTAAATCCCTTGATCTCTGGCACACTGGCCAGTTGGATCACATACTCTGCAACACATTATATTGTTCTGCAAAACTCCATTACAAAAACATCCACTGTGAATTTTCCAATCCCAAAATGGTGCCTAACTGACAGGTAACAAGTTAACTTCCACAGGGCAATCATTTACGTTGAGCTGAGTTCCTATCCACTTAGTTTGGAGTTGCAGTGCCAGGGCCATCTCACCATAGCAGTAAAGAGTAGTTCCCTTCTTATTATGAAGTTCTTGAGCCACTGCTGCTCATCCCAGTGTCATGACCCCATGGTCAGGGTCCAGACCCATAAGCAGCACTCTGCCCACTGAAGATCATCAGCAACTACATTATGCAGCCACCTACTTTGGACGTGGTAAACTGCTGGACTTAATCTCTATTTCTTCACAGGTTCTCACAGAATATCTTCCACCATCTAGTCATCCAGTCACCTCAAACTCCTTGCAGTGACTTCTCCTAAAAGAAAACTTTCTCAGTGCTTTTTCTCTTTGGCCTCCAATTTGAAAGAATAGCCAGGAAACAGAGTCATCATCTGGAAAATTATTGGAATTTGACTTCTTACACAATTCTGCCAGGCTCCCAAAAGGCCTTTCAAAACTTTCCCAGAAGCCATACTTCAGGAAGCTGTGCTCAGAACAGTGCGGTAGAACCCAGAAGATGCGTACATACTGCATGGCTGATGCTTATGCCAGCAATGTCCCAATGGTTCAATTCTTTAGTGCAGAGAAGCTCTCAGAGTGCACAGCAACTGAGTGAGAAGCTACCATTTTCCCAAGTCACTTTTAATAGCAGAACTCTACCAAATCTACATTTTTCTTGTTGCAGCCTCTTATCAAATCTCTTGATTATTTTTAAAATTAAGAACAGCTGGAATCAGAGAATGTATTAGTAGATGATTAAATAGGAATGTTTGTGTGCACATAAATATATACAGAGAGAGAGAGAAGGAAAGCGGTCTTGTATAGCATTTTTTCATATAATATAAAATATGTCATACTATATTAATCGGTCAACTTAGCTCAGTACTTTTCACAACTAGTATTGGTTTTGGTTTTGCTTGTCATACAACTTGAACAGTGAAACTAGACTAGCCAGTTTCACATTTGTTTCTAATCAGTTTCACTGTCTGGTCCTCAAATAGTAGCCACTCCAGTGCACACTTTAGGAGAATACTGAAATCTAAAATATTCTCACACAAACAAACAACCTAAAGTAATGATATGACACATGACTGCTGCTCAGAGGGTGAATTTTACTATCGTCCGAATCCACTGACCTCAGCAGTTACTGTTTTACATTTTGAAACTGGAATTTGTCTCTCGTTTAGTCTGTGTACTACTGTGGATCAAACAGTGTAGTGAAAGAATCAACCACATGAGACTTACTGCAGTCCAAGAAAAGGGATCCCTTTTATTCTTCCTACTCTGAGTAACAGCCAAATAAAATCTAGTTGCTCCTCAACAGCTATGGGAAGGGGACTCTTGTCCATGGAAATAGTACCATGAACCTACAGAGCTAAGGATAATTAAGTCTACAGATGTACAAAAGCTCTGTCAATATCCATTTTCTCTGATTCATAACACTCCCTGCTACTTCAGTCCTGGCCAGTGACTCCAATTATGGTGAATTATATGTTGGTTCTCTGATGTAAAGCAATATCCACATGAAATAGCATGAATCTGAATAGAGTCACAAATGGAACTAGTTAGCTGGATCCCATTAGATCAGGTAGAAGCCCCTAACCAGCTTTCTGCTACTTTACACCCTCACCCTTCAGATGTTCTCATCAAGTCCACCTGAAACATAGAATATCAGGTTTGGAAGGGACCTCAGAAGGTCATCTAGTCCAACCCCCTGCTCAAAGCAGGACCAATCTCCAACTAAATCATCCCAGCCAGGACTTTGTCAAGCCTGACCTTAAAAACCGCTAAGGAAGGAGATTCCACCAACTCCCTAGGTAACCCATTCCAATGCTTCACCACTCTCCTAGTGAAAAAGTTTTTCCTAATATCCAACCTAATTCTCCCCCACTGCAACGTGAGACCATTACTCCTTGTTCTGTCATCTGCTACCACTGAGAACAGTCTAGATCTATCCTCTTTGGAACCCCCTTTCAGGTAGTTGAAAGCAGCTATCAAATCCCCCCTCGTTCTTCTCTTCTGCAGACTAAATAATCCCAGTTCCCTCAGCCTCTCCTCATAAGTTGTGTGCTCCAGCCCCCTAATCATTTTTGTTGCCCTCCGCTGGACTCTTTCCAATTTTTCCACATCCTTCTTGTAGTGTGGGGCCCAAAACTGGACACAGTACTCCAGATGAGGCCTCACCAATGCCAAACAGAGGGGAATGATCACTTCCCTTGATCTGCTGGCAATGCTCCTACTTATACAGCCCAAAATGCTGTTAGCCTTCTTGGCAACAAGGGCACACTGTTGACTCATATCCAGCTTCTCATCCACTGTAACCCCTAGGTCCTTTTCTGCAGAACTGCTGCCTAGCCACTCAGTTCCTACTCTGTAGCAGCACATGGGATTCTTCCTTCCTAAGTGCAGGACTCTGCACTTGTCCTTGCTGAACCTCATCAGATTTCTTTTGGCCCAATCCTCTAATTTGTCTAGATCCCTCTGTATCCTATCCCTACCCTCCAGAGTATCTACCATTCCTCCCAGTTTAGTGTCATCTGCAAACTTGCTGAGGGTGCAATCCACGTCATCCTCCAGATCATTAACATGTTCTGGGTTAAGTACAACTGACAACATTTCAGGTCCCTGCACTACTAAAACGATGTTATTTTTGACTATTTTCTAAGTAGCCTGCAATGAACGGGCAATTTATCTAATACATGGGTACCTCCAACAATGGAGGGGCCACCATTGCTCAAGGGCAGCCCAAGAAAATTCCACCACCCACACCTCTAACTACTGCATTTCAGATGACGTCTTTAGTGCCACTGACTCACTGTATGGCCTTGAGTAAGTCATGATCTTTGTGCACAGAATGAAACTAGGACTTAATTGGGGCTGGGGAGGAGGAGGAGGAAACAGATGCTTCATCTGAGACAAGCTATCATAGGTAAGTAAACAAGACACCAAAGCCAAACTCCTACAGCTTATACCAACCCACCAGCTGTTCACATTTTCTTATAGATTGTCAAAAGTCAACACATTTGTAAACACGTTGTTTAACATTTAACATCTAATGCAAAGCAACACCACAATGAGACAATACCTGGAAATCGCTATCAGCTTTACTTTCAGAAAGCTAAGGCCCACTGTCCACATACCTCTTTGCATCCTTTTTTGCATGCTCCTTTATAGCCTAAGCACACCTAGCCACATCCTTTCAGAGATGCCCAATTCGCATGTGATGAGTGCATGCACAAAGGCAGTAGTGTAAGTACAAATATATGTGAACAGATTCCAAAAGTGGAACAAATGCATGTTTCCACTTTCTGAAAGTCAGTCCTTGTATTTTTATTTTCCCTAAAAGAGCCTGTTATTGCAACCCCCAATAATTTTATTTTTAATCTGTGCCCTTTGTGTTTGGGATTTAAAAGCTTCTTAGGATGGCCAAGGTACCTACAAGCTCTGATAATTATTTTTAATTCTTCAAGTGTGCAATTCAGGCATTAATAGCTGTCACCTCACAGCAATAATTGACTGCCTAAGATTCTGTTTGTAATCCTGGCCTTCTCTCTTTCTCCTTTACCATCATTTCTTAGTTTGTATTCACAGTCTCCTCTCTCTAATTCCAAAATTTGAGTCATTCTTTTTGCTCATCCATTCCCACCTGTTTCAGGACAATGAACCTATTTACCAGCCCAAAGAGGACCCAATTCAGCTCTCAGTTACAGCACTATGCAGATGTAACAAACAGCAGAACTTTTTTTCTCTAAGTGTTATCTTGTGCCTGCAGCCTCCTATCCATGTACTAATGTGAAATGTAGTTCAGGTTGCTCAAATGAACATCTCATAAGAAGGGGGCTAGGAGCAACCCAAGCTCCACAAAGAGCTATAGTGCTCACAATTAAACTGAATCAGGTTGCACAGGTGCTGCAAGATTCAGCAGAGGCTCATCTTTAAGGTATGTGGGGAACCAACCTGTTACATAAGCCTCAAGTGTCAATACCAGACTGGAACCACTGCATCGGCTCTAAGTCTCATGGCTGTAGTGAGTCTCCTGACTGATTTACAAGGATTAGCAAACATGCACCACATCCATTTCCCTTTTAAAAAGGAATGTTCACCAGCAGAGAGGACCCATTCCTGCACCGATAACGGTGTGGGGGGGGCAGAGTGAGGGCAGCTGGCTTCAATAGTGTTACTGAGTATGCTCAGTCCATGTGAGCATGCTCAGTACAGCCAAGCAGCAAATGGGGCAGCACATGACCCCACATTCCCCCCCACACACACACATACACGCATCACCTCTGTTCACCAGTGTCCAAAACATTAAGTATTTCTATTGTTCTTATCACCATGGTATGTAGGCACCCAAATACAGGTCTTATATAACAATAATCCCCCAAACTCTTGCAAGCAGCAATACTTTAACTTCCTTTCTCAAAGAATGACTTCATTCTGTTTGCTAAGAGATATACTGTAGGGAATAATCTTGCACTGGCATAGTGAAGGAACTAGATGATCCTATAAAGACTTGCCTACCTATAATTCCTGTGAAGTCATACTGCAAGGCTTCTTCCTTTCTAATTTCCACAAAATAGCTTACCAAGCAACACTGCCTTACACAAACTTTAATGTGGAATAATAAATGCATCAAGCTGACAAAAAAAGAAATGGACTTCAAACTACAGAAAAGCACGTTTATATTAGATAGAAAGGAAACGCCTCTTAAAAGTAAATGTAATTTGGCAAAAGAAGAGCTTCTTGAGAAGTCACTGCAGGCAACCAATGGAAATATTCAAAAAGAGATTAGATAACACTCCCAGAGGAGTGGCATAGGGATAAACCTGCAGAGACTCAGATCTGATAACCTATTAGGTCTCTTTCAACCATACCTTCTATGAGTCAACTATACACAAAGCATAACGGCCATACTGATCCTCACTCTGTTACACCAGAATAATATTGACACATTAACTAGATACAGAAAAGAGCGCATCAGCAGGGTCTATACAAAGCACTTAGAGCGCAACATGTTAGAGCACCTTATAAATCACACCCCTCCAATGTGCTTGCCAGCAGCGTGTAAACAAGCTCTTTTAGAGTTATCTAACTGACCCCCTTTGGTTATGGTGGGGAGGATGGCTTGTTTCTCAGTAGCCTACCCAGAAATGTTAAGTCTGGCTCTGCTCCTTAACATTCTGATCCCTCTCAGACACTGGGAGAGAGCTGCTCCCTCAGGCAGCTGCTGATCTGTGGCTTGTGCCTACTATTTCCCAGGCAGCTACTGCATCCTGTGTCCCCCATGAGTGCTGCTAGTAGTATACCGGGGGTGGCACCATGTGACCCACATACCTCACTAGCTGGTCCAGAAGGGCACAAGGAGGAGGTGGGGGCAAGGTGCTGCTGCACTGGTTGGGAGACTTGCAGCTTGCTGTCTCTTGCCACCAGCTCAGGCTACAGTTCGAAGAGCTAGTACTGGGAGGGAGCCTGCAGTATAATGGCAAAAGGACGATCAGCCACTAACTAGTTTGAAAGATGACTATCACTGGAATTTAAATGTAAAAGAAAAGTATGTTACACCTAGATACTGTGTGATGGGGCATTCATCCCACTCTAACTCCAGAAGAGTTAACAGAAGCAAAAGAGGCCAATTCACCATAGGTTGCACCTGGAGCAGAGCTAGGACGCAATGAGGCTTAATTGGGGATGAAGCTCCCTTGAGCAGAAACAGGTGGGGCTTCTATAAAGCCAGGGAGTCAGCAACCAGGGATCTGCTGTCACATTCCCTGATACAAGGGGGAGAGTAGGACCCTGTAATAGGAGTGTAGGAAACAGTCCAGGGAAGGAGCAGTAAAGGCTAAGAGAATAGAACTTAACTGCTGGTACGAGAGACCCTGGATTGGAACCCAGTGTAGAGGGTGGGCCCAGGTTTCCCTCCAGGCCACTGTGGGAGTGATGGGTCAGTGCAGTGGATATGGGGACAGCCTCAGACTGTGTAGAAAGAGACTCTGGTGAGACCCCAGAAGGGGAGGATGATTGTGATTTGACCAGAGGGAGCTAAGCCATGAAGGAGAGGCACTGCAGCTCCTGACCAGCATGAGAGGGGCTTAAAAGTGAGTGACTGAGGCAATGGGCTGAGTGACCACTGGATGGGGCATGGCCAGTGGTGAGCTAATTCCCCAGATGAGCCAAGAGGAGGCACCGATGATCAGCACATACCTATTACATACTGAAACAAATCCATGTTAACTAGGACTTCACTCTTCTCACCATGCTGCATACAGTGGCCAACCAGAATCGATCTAATGTAATAAACTCCCAAGTGTGGGAGCGGCAGCCTGGATGGAACTCTGATCCTCCTGCTCTGAAAGCACAGGCCCCTACCAAATGATCTCATGGGTTCCTCCATTTGTTATTATCAGTGTGGGTCCCAGGACATATAGTTATGACTCCATCCAGCAGAGAAAAATAGCCATCTCTCTCACATCCATATAACTCAGTGGCACCTGTAATCTCCTGATAGTGAAATCCCCACCACACCTCACTGGACTACAAACGTCCATTCTGCACAGAGGACCATTATAGGAAATTTCAATAAAGTGAAACAATTCAGGCCTCTCCTAATTCACGGAGTCTGAATTAGCTAAGGGCAGATTCTCTTTGTTCATGTTGCAGTAACATATATACAGAGGCATATAGAGTTAATATCTTTTGATTATTTTCTTTTGAAAAAATCTGGTGGTTTTTTAAAAAGTGCAATCTTGAATATAGCAAACAAAAGAACAATCTGCAAGGAAATCAAACATACTGAAGTGACTAATAACTCACAGCACCAATTAATTTGTGTTGACATTTTCCTCCTGTGAAATGTCACCTTGATGCCCACTTAAGTGTATTTTAAAAGAGGTGCTGAACCTCAGCCAACCAGACTCACAGTATGTGCATCAGACTGTCACTGTCTGCACAATGTATTAGGTATTGTATCACTAGATGGAGCTCATTATCTGTGAGATCCACTGAACTTTGCAGGGTTATGAAAACCCCACACATTAAAGAAACAATGTAAATCAACTAGATTTATATTCAACAAAGTTATTTAGGTTGTTTTGACTTTTTATTTCTAAAAAATTTTTGCCATATGTTCTTCAAACATAAATGGCAACACATTTGTGAAGGAGGAGAGGGATTCGGGGAGCTGCGGGATACAGAGAGGCATGGCTTACGTTAGGAACAGCCAGCATCCGTAGACAACATCGTCTCCACAGTTGGCAGAAAGATTGCCGAGGCCAACACAAAGGGAACACATGCCCCAAGAGCCCACAACTGGGATTATTCCCATCAAGGATCCTAAGGCTTTTGTAAAAAGAAAAGGAGTACTTGTGGCACCTTAGAGACTAACAAATTTATTAGAGCATAAGCTTTCGTGAGCTACAGCTCACTTCATCAGATGCATTTGGTGGAAAAAACAGAGGAGATATTTATATACACACACAGAGAACATGAAACAATGGGTTTATCACACTGTAAGGAGAGTGATCACTTAAGATAAGCCATCACCAGCAGCGGGGGGGAAAGGAGGAAAACCTTTCATGGTGACAAGCAAGGTAGGCTAATTCCAGCAGTTAACAAGAATATCAGAGGAACAGTGGGGGGTGGGGTGGGGGGAAGAAATACCATGGGGAAATAGTTTTATTTTGTGTAATGACTCATCCATTCCCAGTCTCTATTCAAGTTAATTGTATCCAGTTTGCAAATTAATTCCAATTCCGCAGTCTCTCATTGGAGTCTGTTTTTGAAGCATTTTTTGTTGAAGGATAGCCACTCTTAGGTCTCAGAGTAGCAGCCGTGTTAGTCTGTATTCGCAAAAAGGAAAGGAGTACTTGTGGCACCTTAGAGACTAACAAATTTATTAGAGCATAAGCTTTCGTGAGCTACAGCTCACTTCATCGGATGCATTTGGTGGAAAAAACAGAGGAGAGATTTATATACACACACACAGAGAACATGAAACAATGGGTTTATCATACACACTGTAAGGAGAGTGATCACTTAAGATAAGCCATCACCAACAGCAGGGGGGGGAAGGAGGAAAACCTTTCATGGTGACAAGCAGGTAGGCTAATTCCAGCAGTTAACAAGAATATCAGAGGAACAGTGGGGGGTGGGGTGGGAGGGAGAAATACCATGGGGAAATAGTTTTACTTTGTGTAATGACTCATCCATTCCCAGTCTCTATTCAAGCCTAAGTTAATTGTATCCAGTTTGCAAATTAATTCCAATTCAGCAGTCTCTCGTTGGAGTCTGTTTTTGAAGCTTTTTTGTTGAAGTATAGCCACTCTTAGGTCTGTGATCGAGTGACCAGAGAGATTGAAGTGTTCTCCAACTGGTTTTTGAATGTTATAATTCTTGACGTCTGATTTGTGTCCATTCATTCTTTTACTTACTTTTATTTTAATAGAGACTGGGAATGGATGAGTCATTACACAAAATAAAACTATTTCCCCATGGTATTTCTTCCCCCCACCCCACCCCCCACTGTTCCTCTGATATTCTTGTTAACTGCTGGAATTAGCCTACCTTGCTTGTCACCATGAAAGGTTTTCCTCCTTTCCCCCCCTGCTGCTGGTGATGGCTTATCTTAAGTGATCACTCTCCTTACAGTGTGATAAACCCATTGTTTCATGTTCTCTGTGTGTGTATATAAATATCTCCTCTGTTTTTTCCACCAAATGCATCCGATGAAGTGAGCTGTAGCTCACGAAAGCTTATGCTCTAATAAATTTGTTAGTCTCTAAGGTGCCACAAGTACTCCTTTTCTTTTTGCGAATACAGACTAACACGGCTGCTACTCTGAAACCTAAGGCTTTTGTATTTGTCACTAACATCATGGGAGGGGAGTGAGTGTAGTAATCGTGCCTTAGGGGTATCCTCCCTCATGACAGTGCTCTGAACAAGTCTGATTTCCTGGCCCAGACTCTTGCTTTCATAGTCAGGATGTGAAAGCATGCTTGGACCTTTCTCTCAGAGATAGAAAGGGAGGAGGAAGTGTCTTAAACAGCTCAGACTAATCAATATGTAGTGCTGAATATCTACCATCAATGGATCCCAAAGCACTTTGCAAATATGAATTAGTTGATCCTCAGAAAACTCTGGGAAGTAAGTTTGGATTACAAATCTAAGTTTACTGGTGGGGGAAACTGAGGCCCAGGAAGATTAAGGGCTAAATGTGCAAACCGAACCCACTTTATGGATGCCCAGTGTGAGACAACTAGGCCCTGACCCTGAAAGATGCTGAGCCTCTGCTACTGCTAATGACTTTGGTTTCAGTTGTGGATACCTAGCACCTCTGAAAAGCAAGCCCTCGGTGTGTCAAATCTGGCACACAAAATTAGAGACAACTTCTAAAAATCTGGATCTAAGTGACTTGACAAGATTACTCAGGCAGGCTTGGCACAACTAGGAATAGCATCCAGATCTCTTGGTTTCTACTCCTTTGCCTTAATCACGAAAACATACTTCCTTACCTTTATGGACATTAATAGATTCTGAATGAAATTCAAATTCAGTCTCCTCAGGTATGGGAAGAGGGGCTTAAAAGCTAGAAAGGAATCCCCTCCAGGATGTTCTCTGAAGGCAGATAGGAGGAGAAAATGTGCAGCAAGGAAAGATTATATTCTTACTCTTAAAATGAATGGTAAAGAAATATAAATGTTAAGGAGAGTGACGTCATCAATAAAAAGACAATTGTGCTTAACCCTAGGTAGTCAAGCAGGGTTCAGGGCTTATTATTAACTAGTGACTTTTTAAAAGCTCACGTCATCCAACTTTCTGGGGGAATTCTGTGCCACTGTGCAAGTGCAGAATTAATGTCCCCCACAGATTTTTCTCCCCTGCAGAATAATTGATTCTGACAAGGAGGTGAAGGGAAGCTGCAATTACACCTTTCACCCACCAGAGGCTGATGTGGCACGGGAAGAGAGGACAACTGGCTCATGGGTTGGAGCAGCCAGACACAGAGAGGGAGGGGACAGAGGCTGCCTTACTCACAGTGCCATGAATATGGGGGAGGGTGAGAGGTGGGCCGGACAGAGCAGGGCACACGGGGCTGCTGGGGAGTCATACAGACTGGAGTTCAGAAAGGCTAGTGGGGGGCACACTGAGGTGGAGGTACAGGAGCTAGTGGGGTGACAACATTGAGCCAGGAGCGGAATGGGAATGGGGATGCAGAGTCAAATGGGACAGGGGCAGATATTAGTGACTGAACAGGAGAGGCTAGGGGGCAGCCAAGGTCTGTACAGGAGAGGCTCCCTAACAATCCCTCCCCCCCTCAAAAAAACAGTCACATACTTCTCCCACCCACACCCAACAACCTTCCACGTGTACTCCCAGGCGCCTTCCCAGAAATGTACTTCCTTTTTCCTCAGCTCCTCCATTACCCCTGACTCCTCCAAGCTTTGCACTGCTTCTGAGGGGCGAGTGAAATACGTTTCTGTACAATAGTTTAAAATTAATTACTCAAATTTCTATAATAATATGCCTAGCAAGGAATCTATTTGTCAAAAAAAATTTCCTGAATCTTTTTTGTTGTCCGTATTGTTACAGATATACTTGTTGACAAGTATTTTGAAATAAATTACCAAAATAATTGAAACTGACGTGATTACATAGTTATTTTGACAAATAAAATATGTAGAATTTTAAAATGTGTGCTGAGTTTTTAGGTGCAGAATTCCCCCAGGAGTACAGAATGTACAAAGAGCATTTTACAGAACCACACAGTGACAAGGCCACTCACTGGGAGGAGCTGGTGATCTCTTTAACTACCTCCCATTGCTTTCAAAATAAGACAGCTCCAAATACATACATACATACATGGTTTAAACAAGTAAAAACACTAAAGATCTTGGTGGCCAGTGTCAAGAGCTGACATTTGGATTTTGAATAAAAACTGTGATAGTGGATCAGATCAGTACGGCCAATGCCAGATGCTTCAGAGACAGGTACAACAACCCTACAGTAGACATTCATGGAATAACCTTCCTGTAGGGGAAGTATCCTCCTTACTCCTACAAATTAGAGATTGGTTTATGAGCTGAAGTGTAAAGGTTTATTATAGTCCTTGAGATAAGACATTTTTAAGCCTATAGCATATATAATGTAATTCTGAATGTTCTTTTATTCATATGAATGCCTGACTTTTAAAAAAAATCCAATTTAGCTCTTGGCCTCAATGCTATCTTGTAGCAGTCAGTTCCACAGGTTAATTATACATTGTATAAGAATGTATTTCCTTTTTTCAATTAGTTTGAAATTTTCTACCTTTCAATTTAATTATATGTCCCTTGGTTCTTGTATTATGTCTAAGGGGTAACAGAAGCTCCTGATTCACCTTCTCTAGATCATTCATTATTTTGAATACTTCTGTAACATCTTCTCATCTCCTCTCAAACTACAATCTTTTCAATCTTTCTTCATTTCCAATATGGATATGGAAGTATCTCCATGTCACTAACTACTTCCATTACCTGTCTCTGAAACGGATAGGAAGAGAAGATTGTTTTATCAGAACAGAGTTCACCACTGAAACTAAAAGAGTTTTACTTCTATACATGAACTTGTTTCCTAGCACAAAGTAATATCAAGAGATGTTACAGATATAATAGATACAGCTAATCTCCTTTCAAGTACAAGGATATAGTCCTCTTAGGGAAGATGTATCAGATTTTAAACAGACACACTGGGATACAAGCAAACACCAATGAACATTCACTAACAGCATGCAAGAGAGGGGTCAATGCAAGTCCACTAGGGACTTAGAAATAGTCATACTCAACCATATCCAGATCCATCTAGTCCAGTATCCTATCTGACAGTGGCCAATAACAGAAGTTTCTGAGGAAGCTGTAAGAACCCTGCAGAAGAAAAATGTGGGATAACCTCACCCCACCACTCACACAAGGTCTCATTCTGATCTCTAGTAGACAGACATTGGCTTAAACCCTAAAGCACGAAGTTTAATATCATTGAAAAATTTTATAACACTGTAAAATCATGACAGGTTTCAGAGTAGCAGCCGTGTTAGTCTGTATTCGCAAAAAGAAAAGGAGTACTTGTGGCACCTTAGAGACTAACAAATTTATTAGAGCATAAGCTTTCGTGAGCTACAGCTCACTTCATCGGATGCATTTGGTTTTTCCACCAAATGCATCCGATGAAGTGAGCTGTAGCTCACGAAAGCTTATGCTTTAATAAATTTGTTAGTCTCTAAGGTGCCACAAGTACTCCTTTTCTTTTTGTAAAATCATGTTATCCACAGAAATTTCCAATCCCTTTTAGAATCTAGCTAAGTTCTTGGGCTCAATGACTTTCGATGGTAGTGAGTTCTACAGTCCAATTATGCATTTTGTGGAAAAATGATTTTCTTTTACCAGTTTTGAATTCACTACTTTTTAATGTTACTATCTACTTGTTCTTGTATTAGGAAATAGGAAGAAGAAAACATCCCAGTCTACTTCTTCCATAACTTTCATTATTTTACATACTTGTATTATGTCCCTTCTTCTTTCAAAGATAATCAGTCTTTTCAATTTCTTTTCATAAGAGAGCTTTTTCATGCCCTGTCTTCTTTAGATGATGTTCTACAACATATAACTGGAGCATTTCTTCTGCTATGGACCTGGGGTCTGAATTTTCAAAAGGTGCTATGCATTTGCAATGTCAGATGAAGTCAATAGGAGCTACCGGCACTCAGTACTTCTGAACACTGGGCCTATACAGTCCCTTGAGAAGGAAATTGTTATACCACTGTATCCCTGCCCAATCTTTTCCTTGCCCCCACAAGACAGAATATCGGGCAGTTAAGTAGTATGAATTTATGCTGTAGCCTGTGACAGAGAGAAAAAACAAAAAAAACCCTGCATTTTTCTTTTTTAATAATAGTCAGAATATTATTCTATTAAATAACTTACACCTCTCCCAAACACTGCCAGTCTCAACATCAAAGTGTGCATATTTTTACCCTAATAACTAGCTGGAGACTTGAAGTAGATCTCCTCCCCCCACACCCCAATGCTCTGTTTAAACTGAATCTGAAAAGCTTTTCCAAAGAACAATTTTGATTACTCTGGACTCTGAAGGATTTTTCGCCTTTATTCCCTTATCGTCAAGGGGCATAAAGGGCAGAGAATAAAGTGGCCTTTCTAGTCCTTTATGTTTAACTCAAAAAGTATTAATAAAGGGCCCTGGAGTGCTGTGAAATGAAAAAAATAAGTAAAATAGAAGAGCAATGAAAAATCCACAGTCTTGCCTGAAAACTGCCCCATTTTAACCCTTTGGGGGAATGAGGTTTGAGCTTTTCTAACTTAAGACAACTGGGCTTCTAATAAAGCAGAGTGTTTGAAGCCCATAAATTCCAATGTTTGTTTATTTAGTTAGTTTTTTCCACAATTATCCAACAAACCCTCACTTTGTACCAAACAAGAACAATGGGACAAATTCAGACATAGGATAAATGGATGCAATTTCTGGGTGAAGTTCCATCTGGGGCCACTAGGTCTGAATTTTGTGTGCAGTATTTGCAGGCCACTAAGAGCTCAGTCTGGCATTGGGGACCAAGGAGTACTTTGAGAGGAACAGCTGACTGCTCTGCTTAACCAGAGGTCCTACACTGAGTGAATATACAACATTGGTCCTTTCAAAAGATAGAGAGGCTATATAAACATAATTTAAACCCTAAGCCACAGACCTCGAAGTCCTCGAGGCAGTCTTCACTTGCATCTTTTCAAGTGATAGTTATATTGGTTTTCAACACGTTTTGTGAGAATATAGCAACTCTCATTGAAGTGGATTCCAAAGCAATTAAACTTATATAAATGAGTCACTTCACATACTACTGAAGTGCAGCCACCTCTGAGCTGAAACATGGCAGCTGTTTCAGAGTGTGCAGAAACATTAAGTAACAGTACAGTTTAGGACAGGAAATGGAGACTATCAAATTTAAGAGGCATTGTAGGGGAGGGGAGGGTTGGGAAGTTAGGGAAGCAGAATGCACCTTAACTGAAATTTAGCCAGAACACCAAGGTTAACACCCTATTTCCAGCCCTCAAAGTAGTCCGTTTCTGTGAAAGGTAGCACCTGCAGTAGTCCCTCAGACTAGGCCTGATCCTGAAGGTATTCTCAATTCATAGAATCATAGAAGATTAGGGTTGAAAGAGACCTCAGGAGGTCATCTAGTCCAACCCCCTGCTCAAAGAAGACCCAACCTCAAGTAAATCATCCCAGCCAGGGCTTTGTCAAGCCGGGCCTTAAAAACCTCTAATGATGGAGATTCCACTACCTCCCTGGTAACCCATTCTAGTGCTTCACCACCCTCCTAGTGAAATAGTTTTTCCTCATATCCAACCTAGACCTTCCCCACTGCAACTTAAGACCATTGATCCTTGTTCTGTCATCTGCCACCATTGAGAACAGCCAAGCTCTATCATCTTTGGAAGTCCCCTTCAGGTAGTTGAAGGCTGCTATCACATCCCCCCTCACTCTTCTCTTCTGCAGACTAAATAAGCCCAGTTACCTCAGCCTCTCCTCATAAGTGATGTGCCCCAACCCCCTGATCATTTTCTTTGCCCTCTGCTGGAATCTCTCCAATTTGTCCACATCCTTTCTATAGTGGGGGCCCCCAAACTGGACACAATACTCTAGATGTGGCCTCACCAGTGCTGAATAGAGGGGAATAATCACTTCCCTCAATCTGCTGGCAATGCTCCTATTAATGCAACCCAATATGCCATTAGCCTTCTTGGCAACAAGGGCACACTGTTGACTCATATCTATCTTCTCATCTGCTGTAATCCTTCAACTCCTTCTCCTTCCACTATGCTGGGGCACTTGAGTCAGCACTGAATCAGCAAGAAGGCCAGCAACTGAGCCAGAAGCACCTGTTCCTGCAGCACCTGGGTTTACCTCAAAGATCTTGATCTTCCATCGAAATTCTGAACCAGCTCACCCTGCTTATAGCTTGTGCAATCTGAGGAGAACATAGCTCAAGATGGCCTGGTCACAGACAGTTTAACGGGGCTACAGTACACAGCCTTCAGTTCTGAATGCCTTGCTTAAAAGAAGTCATAATGAACTCTGAATCCTCAGCTCCTGGCCTACTAGCCGCATTGTGCACTCAAACTTTCAGAGTGAGGGCTAGGTTATTCATAACTTGAATTAAAGTGATTACATCAGTTTTTATTTACATATACTTTAGCGATTTCAGTGCAAGTCTCTGTGTGAACACTTACTGTTATTTGGGAATAAAAAAATGTCCTATTTCAATTTTAAGTCTTTTTGCAACTCACTGCTATGAATTACGATTACAATCAACTCAGCTACTGCAGTGCAACTTCGCACAGATCTGCCCTGAGTTACTGCACTATGTCTTTTCTGCCCACCCCTACTCTTCCCTTCCTCTTCAGACACCTATAAAAACACAAGTGCAGGTCTGTGTTCCATGACAGGCAACAGGTACCAAGCTGGAGAAAATCCTCTTGCCTTCCCCACAAACTCCTCAGTCTGTTCAACTGATTATATACAGGTCCTCTTCAGGTGTCAAGAATGCACCATAAGCAACCACTCCTCCTTCAGGGAACTGCAGTACTGTGGATGCTGATGCAAAAAGTACTAGGGCCAGTCTGAGGAGGACTAGTTTGTGGGTAGCTGGATGTCACCAAGGGGTGGTGTAGGAGGATGGTTTGTTTTATGTTAGTTTAGCGATGTCATTTATTTATTTTGAATTAAACAGAGTAACACACAATCATCACTCTGGGGCTTTGGGTGCCCTTGCTATCAATTAAAAGCCATGATACAAAAAACGAAAAGAAAAGGAGTACCGGTGGCACCTTAGAGACTAACAAATTTATTAGAGCATAAGCTTTCGTGAGCTACAGCTCACTTCATCAGATGCATTTGGTGGAAAAAAACAGAGGAGAGATTTATATACACACACACAGAGAACATGAAACAATGGGTTTATCATACACACTGTAAGGAGAGTGATCACTTAAGATAAGCCATCACCAGCAGCAGGGGGGGGAAAGGAGGAAAACCTTTCATGGTGACAAGCAAGGTAGGCTAATTCCAGCAGTTAACAAGAATATCAGAGGAACAGTGAGGGGTGGGGTGGGAGGGAGAAATACCATGGGGAAATAGTTTTACTTTGTGT
This sequence comes from Dermochelys coriacea, assembly GCF_009764565.3. Lineage (NCBI taxonomy): Eukaryota > Metazoa > Chordata > Testudines > Dermochelyidae > Dermochelys > Dermochelys coriacea. The sequence continues at coordinate 89,033,897 of NC_050073.1, read as the reverse complement.
AATGACTCATCCATTCCCAGTCTCTATTCAAGCCTAAGTTAATTGTATCCAGTTTGCAAATTAATTCCAATTCAGCAGTCTCTCGTTGGAGTCTGTTTTTGAAGCTTTTTTGTTGAAGTATAGCCACTCTAAGATCTGTGATCGAGTGACCAGAGAGATTGAAGTGTTCTCCAACTGGTTTATGAATGTTATAATTCTTGACGTCTGATTTATGTCCATTCATTCTTTTACGTAGAGACTGTCCAGTTTGGCCAATGTACATGGCAGAGGGGCATTACTGGCACATGATGGCATATATCACATTGGTAGATGCGCAGGTGAAGGAGCCTCTGATAGTGTGGCTGATGTGATTAGGCCCTATGATGGCCCTACCTATGATATTCTTTTCAGAGTAGCAGCCGTGTTAGTCTGTATTCGCAAAAAGAAAAGGAGTACTTGTGGCACCTTAGAGACTAACAAATTTATTAGAGCATAAGCTTTCGTGAGCTACAGCTCACTTCATCGGATGCATTTGGTGGAAAAAACAGAGGAGAGATTTATATACACACACACAGAGAACATGAAACAATGGGTTTATCATACACACTGTAAGGAGAGTGATCACTTAAGATAAGCCATCACCCACAGCAGGGGGGGGGGAAGGAGGAAAACCTTCCATGGTGACAAGCAGGTAGGCTAATTCCAGCAGTTAACAAGAATATCAGAGGAACAGTGGGGGGTGGGGTGGGGGGGAGAAATACCATGGGGAAATAGTTTTACTTTGTGTAATGACTCATCCATTCCCAGTCTCTATTCAAGCCTAAGTTAATTGTATCCAGTTTGCAAATTAATTCCAATTCAGCAGTCTCTCGTTGGAGTCTGTTTTTGAAGCTTTTTTGTTGAAGGATAGCCACTCTTAGGTCTGTGATCGAGTGACCAGAGAGATTGAAGTGTTCTCCAACTGGTTTTTGAATGTTATAATTCTTGACGTCTGATTTGTGTCCATTCATTCTTTTACGTAGAGGCTGTCCAGTTTGGCCAATGTACATGGCAGAGGGGCATTGCTGGCACATGATGGCATATATCACATTGGTAGATGCGCAGGTGAACGAGCCTCTGATAGTGTGGCTGATGTGATTAGGCCCTATGATGGTATCCCCTGAATAGATGTGTGGACAGAGTTGGCAACGGGCTTTGTTGCAAGGATAGGTTCCTGGGTTAGTGGTTCTGTTGTGTGGTGTGTGGTTGCTGGTGAGTATTTGCTTCAGATTGGGGGGCTGTCTGTAAGCAAGGACTGGTCTGTCTCCCAAGATCTGAGAGAGCGATGGCTCGTCCTTCAGGATAGGTTGTAGATCCTTGATGATGCGTTGGAGAGGTTTTAGTTGGGGGCTGAAGGTGATGGCTAGTGGCGTTCTGTTGTTTTCTTTGTTGGGCCTGTCCTGTAGTAGGTGACTTCTGGGTACTCTTCTGGCTCTGTCAATCTGTTTCTTCACTTCAGCAGGTGGGTATTGTAGTTGTAGGAATGCATGATAGAGATCTTGTAGGTGTTTGTCTCTGTCTGAGGGGTTGGAGCAAATGCGGTTATATCGTAGCGCTTGGCTGTAGACAATGGATCGAGTGGTATGATCTGGATGAAAGCTAGAGGCATGTAGGTAGGAATAGCGGTCAGTAGGTTTCCGATATAGGGTGGTGTTTATGTGACCATCGCTATATTCTTGATATTCTTGATATTCTTGTTAACTGCTGGAATTAGCCTACCTTGCTTGTCACCATGAAAGGTTTTCCTCCTTTCCCCCCCCTGCTGCTGGTGATGGCTTATCTTAAGTGATCACTCTCCTTACAGTGTGTATGATAAACCCATTGTTTCATGTTCTCTGTGTGTGTGTATATAAATCTCTCCTCTGTTTTTTCCACCAAATGCATCCGATGAAGTGAGCTGTAGCTCACGAAAGCTTATGCTCTAATCAATTTGTTAGTCTCTAAGGTGCCACCGGTACTCCTTTTCTTTTTGCGAATACAGACTAACACGGCTGCTACTCTGAAACAAAAAACAAAGTGAAACAGCAGCACATTGCTCCCCATCCCCATATCAACCACCACACAGCAACAGATTATAAATCAAAATCTCCCACCATCACATGCCACAAAAAAACCACAGCCAACCATTTGAGCCCTCTGACTACAGAAGGACTGCACAGTGTGCCTGAGGGGTCAACAAATTCCAGCTATCTAAGATCTAGATGGAGGGAGTGAATTCCTAAAATCAAGAGTCTTACCACAGAATGCCGATAGAAGACCTTTCCATTATATAACAAGAGAGAGAATGAGGCAACTCTCAGGTAAGTTCCAGACCATTTAGAGAAAAAAACAATGCCTTAAACTCCAAGCATTGCCAGCACGGATCCTGGAATGGCGAGTTTCAGCTTCTAAATGGATTTGAGGACTAGCTCCTTTTCGGAGTACACTGAAGTAATATAGTGGTGACAAAATCATGGATCATTTTAACAAGGACTATCTGAAAGAACAGGTCACAACCTCCTGACCACACACATGGAAAATTAAGAAGTCCTGGTCACTACTTTTTGGTTAGGTAAAAGCAGCTGAGAATCTAAACCTACCCATAAGTTGCAAGCTTTGTAACAAACGATGATCAAACACATTCAGTCAGGGGAGCTGTTACAACATCCGCCAAATCATCTGGTTATTTCCCCCAACCAACCATAGCATTATCTGGATTGAGTCTCAGCCAACTTGCTCTCATCCATTCTGCAATCTCACGAGACACTAGAAAAGATACTCCTTCGCACTCTCTGGCTAGAAATGCTGAGAGCCCTTTGGCTTAGATTTTCTCTTTAACTCTCCTAGAAGTTTTACATACACATTGACTAAGCAGTGATAGAACAGAACATTGTGATACTCCACATTAGAGAGCCACTGGGGCAGAATAGCATCTTCCACTTTTGTCCTCTGAAATGTCTTGGTGAGAAAGGAGCAAAGCCACCAAAGAGCAGCCTCATCCACTCTTATCAGAGAGTGCTCCAAGGAACTGAAAGCAAAATATATGTATAGCTGTTGAGTCAAAGGGATTTAAGCACCCAACACACACCAATGCTGTTGGATAATATTCGCTGCATCTCCCACAGCTCTCAAAGACACACAGAGAAATTATTTAGAAACATCCAATAACAGACTGAAGTTTTGATACAGAATGGTGAAAAGTCAAACAGTCACTGGATACACTTAAAATAGTGGCTTTCAATCTATGGGCTATTACTGGCCTGAACGCTACTTCTATTTCAAGGGAAAGAAAGGATGCCTGTAAGGTTAAGTAAAGCAGTGGGGACTCAGGAGATCTGCATTCTGCTACACATTCACTGTATGACCTCTGGGAAAACACAATTTCTCTCCTGATGTTCCTCAGTCTATTAAAATGGGACAATATCATCTACTTTATAGGATAAGATGCTAAAATCATGGGTGGCAGGTATCACAGAATATCAGGGTTGGAAGGGACCTCAGGTCGTCATCTAGTCCAGCCCCCTGCTCAAAGCAGGACCAATCTCCATTTTTTGCCCCAGATCCCTAAATGGCCCCCTCAAGGATTGAGCTCACAACCCTGGCTTTAGCAGGCCAATGCTCAAACCACTGAGCTATCCTTCCGCTTATCATAGGCCAGGAGAGGCTAAGCCTCCTCAAACAGCCTGGTGTGGCCCCGCCCATGCTCTGTCCTGAGGACCCGCTCCTGCCTCCTGCTCTTCCTCCATGGCCCCGCCCATGCTGTTCCTCTTCCTGCTATTGCTCAGCCTCTCCCCAGAAGGCAGCTGGGGTTGGGGTGGGACTTGGGGCAGCAGGGGCAGGATTCCTCTAGCCATAGTGGGGAGCTCGGGGCTCTGGCAGAAGTGGGGTGGAAGAGGCCGGGCCAGGGGCTCATCTCCCTGAACAGGCTAAATTCATTAAAGTTTGTGAGGCACGGATACTACGCTGATGAACACCATAGCGAAGCCTATCACAACCGTAAAACAATGGCAAAGCACATGCAATTGAAACACGAGTCCCCCCCTGCAATTCTGGAAGTTTCAGTTGTTCATGCATCGATTTTAGCAGTGATCCTTCCTGTAGGCCGCTGCCTGTTCAGATTGCTGAGCAAAATTAAAGTCTGTTGACATGTCAGGTTCTTTTATGTAAATGTAGGTCAAATCAAATGTGTGGATGACACCAAAATTGCAGGGAGTAGCAAAAACGCAAGGGGACAGAACCAAACTGCAAGGTGGCCTGGACAGATTAGTGCAGTGGGGGTGGCAAGCATGTCTCATCTAAGTTACATCCCCCTTTGGATTTTCTGCCCCTCTGATTCAGCATCCACAGCAAATCTGATGGTGGTTGAATTTACATCAAAGAAACACCTAAGAGAGCCTTAGACAAAAAGTTCTTGCTTAGCAACCCAAACAAGCAGAGGCTGGTATATATGTGTGGGTTGTGGAGGTGGGTTGGGAAGCAGAGCTCCAGCAAACCTAGACGGGGGAAGCTTTGCTTGAAGATTAAACGTGCAATGGAAACTTTCTATGAACACAGGATAGCTTTGATTAAGTTGTGTATGCTGTGACAGAGGCAGCCCCTTGGAATATTTGGAAGCACTCCATGCACCACCAGCAGTCCACAACCTTCAATTTGAAAGCTATTGTTCTATATGAACTGGGTTACAGAGAAGACAGGAAGGCAAGCAACAGAGATTCTTCATTTTGACAATTCATGGGGCCAAATGCATCCCCTGTCTAACACTACTGAGACATACATAGAAAGAGCCAAAAGAAAGTAAGGATTTATTTTTGCTAGTATACATGGCTTGGTCTTATTTTCATTTTCCCATACTACAACAAGTTACATGGTGAACATATTCTCCTGGATCTAGTGGAGATGAGATACAATACGGTTCTTTTCAGCCCATTCCATGCTCCCCACACCCACCCATTAATCACCCTCTTTCCTTCTAGCTTCCTCTAGGGCAGTGGTTCTCAAACTTTTGTACTGGTGACCTCTTTCACATAGCAAGACTCTGAGTGCAACCCCCCTTGTACATTAAAAACACATTTTTATATATTTAACACCATTATAAATGCTGGAGGCAAAGCAGTGTTTGGGGTAGAGGCTGACAGCTCGTGACTCCCCATGTAATAGTGTCGTGACCCCCTCAGGGGTCCTGACCCCCATTTTGAGAACCCCTGCTCTAGGGTGTTTTTAAAGTTGGGAGTAATGTCACCTTAGAAGTGTTGCATCTTTCTGAAAATGTACCCTGCTTTACAAAGGATACTGAAAGGACATTTATGGTGCCTTACTGCTGGGAGATCACTGCCTATAGTTTTTGAGGTCTATGGTATAGCAGTTACTTTGCTGCCCAATAGATCTGGAATTAGCAGTAATTTTCCCCCTTGATTATATTATTTTTCATGAGACCACTTTTAATAGAGGACTAGGACTGAGTCCTGCTTACCTGATGGTTTAACTGCTTAGGGAAGACAATCCTATAGACTGATTACTGTAGCCAGAGCAATGCACAGTCCAACATACCAAAAAAAAAAGTGACAGCTTGAATTTTTGCTTTATACTTGGATTTTCTCAGTTAAAAACTGTAGCAATAATCACCACTAGGTCACATGTTAAATGTAGTTAGTGACCGACTGGGTTTAGAGCCTTTGGCTTCTCCAGACAATGATTAACTGCCAGGAAATGTCCCTTACATGAAATACGTACAGAAAAATGGGATACAAGCCTTACTCAACACAACAAGCTCTTTTGAGGCCCCATTCATTTTCATATACCTGTCATTCCTCTGGATGCTCCTTCCAGATCAGGACAGAGGTGGTGGCAATGGGTAGTGTCAAGGGGAGAAGGGAAGAGAATCACCTTACCTGATTCAGAGGCACCCTCCACTGCATCATGGTTATTTTACACAGTGCTGTTCAATTATAAACATGGGCATATAAGAAATGGAGCATCAACTGAACTGAAACCTACTTTGTATACTTATGTCCATGTCCCCCAACAAGAAATAGTCTCCCACATTTCCCATTTTTGGAAGAAAGGCACAGAACGTCTTACCAGAATGTAGCAACCAAGGGAGAACCAGTTCAACTGAAATGGGTGGGACAAAGAAGTTGGGATGCTTCTAGGAAGCTGTGACCATAGATATCCACAGCAAACCATCTGTCTCTTACGAAGACAGGGTCCGTCTAGTCGTGTTGACATGCTTGGAAAAACTATAGGCACATCAACAGCCTTAAAGCTGCTGGAGAGCCTCACCACATTTTTAAATTTAAAAAACAAAACACTATGTGACATGAAAGATAAATTAATTCACAGTATCACAGGCTGCATCACTTAGGCGAAGGAATGTTCTAACCACCTGTTTATGAGCAAAACCCAGTCATAAAAACAGCTGTAAACAGCAGACAGGAGTGAACAACAACAACAATTTCCCATTCCTTTCCACACATATAATAGCATTTAAATCATGTAGCATCATAGAAGAATTGTATAGAGCTGATTGTAATTGACAATAATTACCCGTATGCATTTCTCCACTACATTGTGTTGTGCTGTAAACCTGATTGTATTAAAAGTAAACAGTGCTTATGAAACCCCAAAGCAATAGGAAGCCAATTCCTCCTTGATCCCCTTAACTTTCTTACTCCAACCCCTACACTCTTAGATTTCTATACATGCAGAGAAAATAACCCCCAAGAGTTTTAAAAACTTAAACACACACTTCAAACCCCAAGGCAGACATTGAAACAACACAATAAAATGGTTTAAACTCTTTTTGCTGAAATGGGTTCAGACTCAGAGGGGAAATGAGAGATGAGTAGGTAAAGGATGTTTATGTGCTTATGGATAACACAATTAAGCCATCTGGAAATATATCGGTAGCCAAATATCTTACAGACACCCCTCTCACCTAAAAAGCTTTGAAAAATCTCAGGGACTGTAGTTAGAGGATTTGATGCCCAGATGATTCTTCCCTCTTGTGCATATATTGGCATCAGGAAAACGTAAGGGAGGGAATGAAACAGTACCATGATAAAGGTATATTGCAGAGGAGACACCCAAAAGGAGAAGTGTGCAAGGACCACTTATCAATTACACAACAGTGTCCTTAACTAGGTGTTGCCTTTGAATAATTGATCCTTGGATGCTTCACATCAACCACGCATGATCCTTGCACTTTTGGTAGGTGGGGTCTGGAGGAGAGAGCAGCTCTGCAGTCAAATGTCCCATTAGTTATATTGAGACCCAACTGTTGGAAAATGTGGCCCGTTCAATTACACACCAATCACTTATTAAGCATAGGGGATGGGATCAATAAAATGTGAGACAAAGAGATAGGGGAATGAGATGGGCAACTGTCCTGAACAAAAGTGGGAATCTAGGCTTTAAAGTTTACAGGGATAAACTGCAAGCCAAATTTGGAAGATATTGTAACCAAGTGTCACTTATTAAACATGGAAGATCTATAATAAATAAAACAAATTAGACAGTCTCATGCCCACTCAGAAGAATACAAAACCTGGAACACCCTCCTGTTCCCTGATTTCTTTATAAAAAGAAATCCAAATATGAAGTGCTGGATACTTCCACTCTTAGTCTGAAACTTAAATCCATTTTTTTTCCTGCAGAAAGCAAAATGATTTGGTAAAACACTTTTGAAAATCCCTAAAGCCCAATAGATGATCCCCAGGTAACTAGATTCTAATTAGCTATCACCACTTGCAATTAAGTGCAATACCTTGACTTTACTAGGGGCATGAGGGGGGAATATGGAAGTTTTCAGAGGCATGTGATCAGAGTTGTGTAGTGCCTATGGGTAAAAAGAATTTATTGGGTGTGTTTGTTTTTTTTAAATCTGCCTGCTGTCCTGGGTTCCACGATCTTTCTGCATTGCTTTACCCTGAGCCCATTAGTGTATCTTAGAACCTTTTGGGGACTTATTTCAAGAGGTAACACAATACTAGGTAAAATCTCCCCACGCCCCAGTCACCACTGAAAGAGTTTATTGGGTTGCAGCAGGGATGACAAAACCTGCTCAGCCTCCTGATTTCAAATCTCAGATGGCAAAAGACGAGCCAGGGACATGCTCCTTGTTCGCATTTTTTAAAAAAGCCTTTCTTCTTAAGAACAGGCAAGGGAAATTGATCCAGTGCTGGGATCTGTGGTTTATGGGGCTTGTATTGCTCTGCACAATCAAGTGCTCTCTCTCTGGGAAGAGAGCAAGGGGTAGAGCTTCCAAGACACTTTGCAGCCTCTGTTCCCGAAGTCTGTGCACATAGAGTCTGAAAGTATCCTTTTAAAACGTTGTTAGTTTGTGTTCTTGTAAGTAAGGGGAATGGGATTAAATGGGGAGGGTACAGAATTGATGTAGTTACAAGAATGGCAAGTGTCCATATTACTCTTACACCGATATAGCTCCCACTAAACTGAGCAACAGCAATTCTGAAGGGTTTCACTGCAAGTGGTAAGATTAATGAATATAAGACAAGTTGTGTGTGGACACAAGACAGTTTCTGCCAAAAATCAGAAAAGTTATACTACTGCAACTTTCCTATGTGCTCGCATACTCCAGTATCAGCAAAGTTTGTCCTCCAAGACAAATTCACGACCTACCTTCCTAGCCACACCTTTACAGAATGTTGTTACTTTTGAGGAAAAGTCACATTCCCCATGTGCTAACATGTCACAACTGAGAACTGCCTACACTCTATATGTATTTTGGGTCATTTTTAATGTGAAATAGCAATCAAAATCAGTGCTGTCTAGCCAACACTGAGACTGGGGCAGACCTAAATTTATCATCAGACAAACAGTGTGATAACTCTACTGTGCTCCTCACTTACTGCATGAATTAGGGTTCATGAAAGGAGCTAAATCAGATACACTGTAGTCCCTGCTGTCAAATTGGATGTTTTCAGGGTAGAGTTTCTGTGTCTTTGTTTTAAACAATAGTCAGTTTGCACACCTACTGCACTGTCTATTCAGGAATCTCAGACGGTTACACAAAGAAACCTACACAAAACCATTTGAAGATAGGTGTTCCTTCCATTTAACTGCTGGAAAAGTGAGGAAGAGAGCTTAACAAACAAAGTTTCAAATGTGGCCTCAAATTTTGGATGGCTGAAATTCGGGGTGCCTGCCTTGAGATGAAAAGAGCTTGAATTTCAGAAGTGATGAGTATCTGCAGTTTACATTGACTTAACTGAAGTTCTGGGTGCTCAGCACCTCTGAAAAACATGCCTTGAGGTTTAAAATTGGGACATACAAAATTAGAGGCCACTTCTCATAATCATGGCCAAATTATTTGTCCAAAGTCACAGCAAGTCAGTGGTAGAGAATGGATTTAAAACCAAGGAGTTCTGACTCCCACTTTCCTGCTCTAACTACTAGATGACAGCACTCCCTCAGAACTGAAACCATATAAGAAATGAAAAGCTAAACAAACTACACTTTTTTCAGAATTCCTTAGCAATGATTTTACACAAACATTTATTTTGAAATGAAATGTAAAATATAATCAAAACTATTGGGTAGGCTGGTGGTTTGGGGCAGTATCTCATGCCACCACTAGATCTTGTGTATTTCCAGCATTTGCAGATGTATGTAGATGTCAAGATGTGAAAATATGGAGCCAAAACCACTGCAGTGTAAGACCAATGTTGTCCCAGGGAGGAGCTTGACTTCTAACTGCAGTGGGAAAGAGGAATGTGCAGATCTCTGCTCTGCATCTAAAAGATAAGATGCAGGATTTTGTTGCCGTATCATTTCAAGGTGGCAAAAATTCAAGGAGAGTCTGAGACAGGGTACGTTATCCACTTTATAGGGAGTGTGTTGCTATATTTGGGGGCATTAAAAGTAGACTGGGTATAGATATGGGTCATATTAAAATGTATTAAAGGGGGTGGTGGCTGGAAGAAGGCCTCTGGGATACAGGAGCAACATTAAGGTAGTTTGGTGAATCTTAGCTATGAGTTTCCAGGTTGCAAACATCTGTCTTTTCATATATTTCACCTTCCCTTAGAGTATCCTGGCTATAGATTAAACAAACTCCAAGAGGGAAGAGAAGAAAGAACAAGTTTGTTGTGGAGAAAGTCTATAGAGGAGCAAGGCTTTCCACAGTGATGTTCCCAGAAAGGAGGAGGCAGATGAGAACACACAGCTAGGGCTGAGGATGAGGACAGAGAAGGCAATGAGGACACTGACTATTCAGATAAGGATAGCATTGCAGAAAGACACCGAGAAAGGAAGGAGGACAGGGAAGGTAAGAATGAGTAAAGAACAGTGAAAAATGAGAAAGGTTGAGAGACCGGAGCTTGTAGAAAGGGTTAAGTGACAAACCAGATAGAGGGGAGTGTGTGTGAGATGCTGAAGGGCAAAATATGGTGAACAGAGAGCAGGAAATCTGCTGGAAAAATCAGAAAACAGGAGTCATGATAAAGGCCAGGTAAAGTGAGTGACCAAGCCAGTGGATAAACAAGTCCATCTACTGTTAAGGACCAAAACCAATCGTGAGAAATATGCTCTGAAGCGTAAGGTGGAAGATGAAGATTCCCCAGATCAGGGTAGAGGGTTATAGAAACAGGAAGGATACAAAGGCATCAAAGTCAGAAGAGAAGGAAAAGGGGAACTAAAGAAAGGAGAAAAACAAAGAGGCGTCCAGTGGCACCTTAAAGACTAACAGTTTTATTTGGGCATAAGCTTTCGTGGAAGAAGTGGGTTTTTTACCCACGAAAGTTTATGCCCAAATAAATCTGTTAGTCTTTAAGGTGTCACCGGACTCCTCGTTGTTTTTGTGGATACAGACTAACACGGCTACCCCGATACTTGGTACCAAAGAAAGGAGAGGAGAGAGAAAAATCACATGGAATGAACTTCAAAAAGAGAGAATGGTATGAGAGGAAGGAGGTGGGAAGAGGTTAGTGTGTCAGGAAAGGGAGAGGAAGAGCCTGCACAACCTGTAGAATTTGAGGAATGGGAGATGGCAATGTAAGGACAGTGTCTTCCTGTGTATTTGCATACCTCTCACCACAACACGCTCCTGATCCTGACTGAGCTGTCTGGGTATTACTGTAATATAAATATCAAATAAAATATTATTATTGAAGAAAGGAAGATGTGCAGAAAAAGAGTATGGAGAATATGGTACATTCAAAACAGTGGGAGGAAGTAGGAAGAAAAGCAATGTGGCTGACGTGTAAATGGCCATCAGTATTGCAAGGCAGATTAAATCACAGGTCACTGACCATTGACGTGGCAGAGAACGTCCAGGAAACATTCAGGGAGATGGTCAATGCTTTGGAGGATGTTAAGGCAGTACAATGTATGGCGTATACAGCAGTGGAAAGGAAGAGTTAGCAAGAACCAAAGGAAGACTAAGGAAGGGTATAAGTATGGAGAAACAAAGGCCAGTCTATCTGGAATACCTGTGGAAAGAGTAGAGAAACCCAACCTTCAGCTTGGGTCTGCAAATGGCTGCAAGCAGACAGCTCCCTTAGGCACTGCTCTTCAGCCACATCTGGCAAAGCCATAACCTTAAATGGGCTGCTTTCCAGAGGGGTGGGTAGCTACCAAGGATGGGGGCTGCTGGGATGTATGGTTCCACCAGGGTCAGAAGGTGGAGACATTGTAAGAGAGGATCACATAGGAAGATAGCCGTTGGTTGTCCCATAGAGCTCTGTTGAAGGGCTGCCAGTTACAGAAGCAAAGATCTGAGCGCATCATAATTACACCCAGCATGTCTACAGGTCTTTCCCCCTTCAAAGTACAAAGCAGGTGTGAACTGCCTCATTCAGCCACATCCTAGGGAACTAGGCAAGCACATCCTACTGCAAACTCCACTGGAATCTTTCACCTGGGGTCTACTAGTTTCTACTGGTAGACCAGTAGCCCCAAGGAACCAGCAGCCTACTATTAGACCTACTATTCTGTTCCAAAACTTAGTTGGATAGCAAAGTGAGGCCTAACATTCAATTCAATGGCACTTCTGTTTGTCTTTCTGTAACATGGTAACTTTTGAAGACCGATTAATTGTGACATTCCAGGGAATGTTTTAGGCACCAATGGGAAAACTAGAATACTGGCAAAGCCAGATTTCCACACAGTGCCAATTTGGGAATGCAGGCAGAGGACTGTGAGGTCAGAAGTAATTCAGCCAGACATCATTCATTCTCTCCAGTTAAAACTGTAGGTCACTACTGAGATGTTCTGACAGAGTTGAGGGGCATGCGCATTCAGGACTGGAACAGCAGGGGTTGCTTCATATCAGGAGCTATACTGACTGAGTAGGAGCAAAGCTGAAGATTTGCATTGTGGCTCCCGCTATACCCTGCCTGGTTTAGGCAAGATCATTTACATTGCCTAGTCAAAACTTCCACCTTGTATGCTTGACTTCCGAGGCTAAAGAGCTTGAACTGCTTGGATTTGCAACATGAAAAGTGTAAACAGGTGTAAAGTGGAATGGTTTAAAGACAAATGAAAATGTTAGCAGGAGAGTAGAATGTGAAGTCAGTGTATGGGATTGGCTGCAATCAAAAAGATTACAATGGTGGGGACACTGCTGAAGATAAAGACATGATAGGATGCCAAAGAAAATCATACACACACAACTGAAGCAACAGCTCCGACCAACGTACCCAGAATTGCGGCAATGGGGAGCTCATCCAGTCAGGAATGAAAACACAGGAGACAGAGCTAAAGAGATGTGCAGAAACTCAGAGAAGAGGAGAATGTACCATAAAATGAGGCTGAGTGGCTCAGAGGACTGAGCAAGAGAACCTGTCATCACTAAGTCATTTGTATAGCAGTGACGAGAGGTTACCATCTGAGAACTGTTGAGTGGCTTAGATTGAATGAGTTGGTGTGTCTCAAACTAGTAATCTGTACTAAAATATATAAAAAGTTGCCACCAACAAAGGAAAAAAAATCAGTTACTTGTCATCAGGGTGCTGAAAGTGGAAAGCTCCCATATGGCACAACTATAACCAAGCTAAACGGGACATAAAACCTGCACTGGACTCCAAATGCTCCTAGAGAGAAATTGCAAACAACAAGAAAAAATAGAAGCATAAAATAAAGTTATTAAAAATCTGCTAGTACTTTAGTGAGAGAACAAGCTGGGCCTAAAGGCCCAATTGATGAAAAAGGCTGTGTGTCACTTCAGAGTCCAGCATTCTGACCTTTATTTTCAGCATGTTATGCATCAGAAAAATCTGGCATGTGTCAATTTTTCTTTGGGGAATTTGGGTTGAGGCAGGGTTTTTTCCCTCTTCATTTTTTACTCAGTCTCTGGCCCATTAACATGTGGTCACATCACCAGAACCAAAAAATGGTCCCCATCCTAGCAGTCTCAGAGAAACACCAAGGACTGAATGACTGGTAGCGACTGAATTCCCCTCTCAACTCTACAATTGACCTATCCAAGTCAGGATGAAGGCAGATTGGCAGGGCAGCAGGGGGAAGCTTGTTCCACTGTCACATGTGATGTACTTGTTCTGTGGATAAGCAGAAGGTTTCAGGATTGGGGGCTATCAATCCTTCACCTTTGATCAAAGTTATATAAGAATCTTAAAGAAAAATTAAATAAACAGAAAAAGAGAATTTGGTTTTATACAGCACCCTCAGACCTGAGTTATATCCCAAAGTGCTTTATACTGACCAACTCCCCAGCAGTGCAGAGATTGCAACTGTATTCTGTCCTGTATTCGTGTCCTGCACACACCCAGCCTTGGACATCAGAGCCTGTTTTATTCAGACAGGGGTGTTGGTTAGACCACTGAAGTTTTCCACTTTTCTCCTAGATATGGACATGACAGCCCTGGATATAGACTCTAGGACTTGCGTGCAAGATATTAAAGCCCGGAGCTGAGCCCCACCAAGTTATGCTGATGAATGGGCTTTTTTCTTTAACATGGAAAGTTATATTTCCAATGCAGCTGATCCAATTTCTGGCACAGGAGGGACTTTGTTTTAATTTGTATATATAAATGCAACTGTTTCTCAGCTGGTTGTGCTATGGGTAATGTATACAGAGGCATGGTAATTGCAGATATTATAAACCTGCTGCTATCAAACAACTGCGTTTTTCTTTCTGTGTTATTTATTCCAAAATTACCAGCTAAAAATAAAACCATTGTTATTTCCTGTGTCCTAAAATACTGCAGGTGGATTTCAGAAAATGAGTAATTAACAGCACTTGTAAGAGCTGGAGTTAGCTGACAGGTGCTGTGCAAGCTTCTGTACACTCAGCTCTGCCTGTCCTGACCTACAGCACCCCCTCTTATTGCAGTCTTGGATCCTACACACAAGTACTCCTGTTCTTAATACAGTTCTAGTTTCATGTAAAGCAACTCTTTCTAAATGCTCATTTCATTTGTGACCTAAGCAATGTTTCAACTCCCAATGTGTATTTAACACTAAGCTACCCTTCCTCATTCATCCACTACAGAACTTACATCAACGACTGTATTTTACACAGTCTGTGGAGGAAATTTCAGTTGTTCCCCATGTTATTATACAGAGGGCCCTGGCAGAATGAGACTGCATTCTCAGGACTGACATTTATGGCTATGCAGTTAAAATGATATGAAATTTAGAAGCTACAGGACATAGGGGTTTAGATTGAATTGTCTGCTCAACCTTAACTACAGACTTGTGAGAAAGGCTGCAAATGTCCTCAGACATATAATTAATGCTGCTAGACGACAACGAGCTCTAATGAGTACATATCCAGTTTGGAGGGAAAGGAAATCCCACAGGTTGTCTTGAAAGGATTACGTTTTAATTGGTAAATGCTGGTAAACATAGATTTTACCATACACACAAACCAATTGAAAAATATTTCCCTTGATAATAATAGAAATTTACAGATAGGCAATGTAAGAAAAATGCTGCTTGAGAACTTAGAGTTTGATTTAAGGATATTCACTTTATATATTTTGACATGTAGTGTTTACAAATTGTGTTTTAATGGTTTTAAAGCTTTAACTTTTTACACCTCATTGTCTACTGTCACTAAATAATTATTGCCGGATCCCTTATTGTCTGACCCCCTCCCCCATAATTTCCCAGAAGCATGAAAATTTAAATGGATAAAATAGAAAAAATGCTTCAGAATAATGTTCTGCCAAGCCTACTTGTACTTCCAAATGGTAGTACAAAATAACTTTGTACTTCCAAATAGAACCAAGTGTTCTTAACTCCCATGCATAATGTGGTTTTGGCCTCTGCTGTGAGAGGTCTCACAAAAAGTTTCTGTTTTCACATGATTTTGGGGGGATAGGAGAGAGAAAGATTCCCACACACAATTTCATGTAACTTAAGGGAACATGCACTCAGCTGCAATCCAAGAGACCATGATTACTAGTCTCATCTGTTCAACTGACAATATTTCTATGCCCTTCATAAACCTTATTATTAATCAAGGTCCCATACCATAGGGGAAGTAACTTTCATTCATCCATTTTACACATAAAATAATGAGAGTTTACACAAGGTCACTTCAGGGAGAGCCAGGAATGGATTCATATATTTTAACACCAGAAGGAACCATTATGATTATCTAGTCTGGCCTCCTGCATAACGAAGGCCAAATAACCTCTCTTAGTAATTACTGAATCAAGCCCATAACTTCTGTCTGAGCAACAGCATAGCTTTTAGAAAGACATCAGTCTTGATTTAAAGTCTTCAAGTGATGGAGAATCCACTACATCCCTAGGTAAACTGTTCCAATGTTGAATTTCCCACAGGATTGAAAATGTGTACCTTATTTTTAGGCTCAATTTATCTAGCTTCAGCTTCCAATCATTAGATATCATTATGCCTTTGCTACATTAAAGAGCTGAAATCACTTCCCCATGTAGATACTTGTACATGATCAAGTCACCACTTAACCTTCTTTTGGATAAACTAATGGATTGAGCTTCTTTCATCTATCACTATAAGGCATATTTTCCAGACCTCAAATCACTCTGGTTACTCTTTTCAGATCCCTTTCAAATTTTTCCACATTCTTATTGAAGTGTGCTTATAAGAACTGGACACAGTACTCCAGTAACTGTCAAACTAATCTCATTTACAGAGACACTACCACCTCCCTACTCCTGCTTTATAGCCCCCTGCATATACATTCAAGGGTCACATTAGCCCTCTGAGCCACAGCATTATCCTAAGAGTTCATGTTCAAACGGTGATCCGCTATCACCCCGACATCCTTTTCAGAGTCACGGCTTACCAGGATACAGTCCCCCCAGTTTATAAGTATGACTTACATTCTTTGTTCCTAGATGCATTTGACTGTGTTAAAAACACCTGTTATTCAATTGAGCCCACCACACCAAGAAGTCCAGGTTGGTCTGCATAACTACGTGTCCCCATCATTATTTAATCACATCCCAAAATTTTGTGTCATTCTGACATTCTGTATTGCAAAATAGCACTCTTGAACCCCCATATTCACCACTGTGATATGATTATGAGATGTTCAGTACAAAGTACGTCTTGGGAGGGATCATTTGAGAAGTCATGATCTCTTGAACATTACTATCTTGTTGAATTATATGTGTTATCACTATAT
The DNA here is from genome assembly GCF_009764565.3 of Dermochelys coriacea. Classification (NCBI taxonomy): domain Eukaryota; kingdom Metazoa; phylum Chordata; order Testudines; family Dermochelyidae; genus Dermochelys; species Dermochelys coriacea. The sequence continues at coordinate 89,017,306 of NC_050073.1, read as the reverse complement.
ATGAAGTTATGAAATATTGCTATATGTTTGGTACTGAAATACGTGGTAAGTGAGAAATGCCCACAGCTAGCCTTTCAGTGGCAACAAAGGAGCAAGTGACAAGACAGGTTTACATCAGGACCAGTCAGACATATTGATGGCCCATCAAGAAGAATCCACTCTCCCTGAGACTCTTCAGAGAGGGCATGTATGGAGTGGGGGCTGCCTAACCCCCATGTCACAGTAAGGATCTTTCTAGAACCTGGACAGAAAGTATAAGTGAGGGTCAATGACATCACCACTTGGCCCTCCTCCTCCCTCATCTCAACACCTGAGAGATCGTCTGGAAGACAAAGACTTTGAACTGGGGAGATTGGGTCCAGGCTGAGAAGGAAAGACAGCCTGTGTATTAAGAACTGTGAGCTGCCTGTAACATCCATCAGGGTGAGAAACTGCTTGATTCAAATCTTGCTTAATCTGTAGAATTTAGTCTGTGATTTTATTTTTAATGTAACCAACTTTGATCTCTGTGCCTACCACTTATAATCACTTAAAATCTATCTTTCCGTAGTTAATAAATCTGTTTTAGATCTTATCTAAAACGGTGTGCTTTTGGTGGAAGTGCTTGGAGAATCTAAGCTCAGGTTAACAAGGACGGTTGCACATTCACTGCCCTTTGTTGGAGAGGCAAACTAATTAATGAGCTTGCACAGTCCAGGGGAGTCTTGAGCAGTGTAAGACAGTATATTTCTGTGGTTCAAGGCTGGCGGCTGAGGTGATTTGCTGGTGCCTCTCTCTGTATATAATTCATGAGTGGCTTAGAGAGTCATAATGCAAGTTAGCTGAGTGTGGGTCTCCACATGCTGATGGATGAATGATCACACGCCTGGAGGGATTTGCTGCTTGTCACTTGCATAATACTGTAAGAGACAGTCCAGGCTGGAGAGTTAAAAGGGCATAGTGGTCCCATAGTTCCAGGTTGTCCTCTGCGGATCCCATCGTAGTCATCCATAATTTTTAACCAGCAATTATTTTATGTTTTCGTCCAGATCACTGATAAAATTATTGACTAGCATTGGGCTGAGAAAAGAGCCATGAGGGATCCCACTAGAAACACACCTCCTCTTGTCAATTCCCCAATTTACAATTAAGTTTTGAGATCTATCAGTTAATGAATTTTTAATCCACTTAATAGGGGCTGCACTGATTTTGTATAGTGCTCATTTGTTATATATTGTTTTTCCCTCACCAGGAATAGGTCCCAGTTCTCTAATATAACAGATCTAAATGTCATTTACTCAGCCACCTTGCCTTTCAGAAGGAACATGACAGATTATGTGCTTGTTAACCTATACTAACAGTGTGCTCTGTGTCACCCTCTAGTGACTACACCACAATGTGATGGTCTATACTATTATGGTCACCACTTTTACAAGACTATGATAAAATTTGTATAAAGTATGCTTTGTGAGGCATCATTTGAAAACTCAATCTGCTGAACATTATTGTCCTGGTAAAATTAGTGTATCAACATTGCATGTAACATTATAAATTTCTACTGTATAACATTGCTGTCACGTGTTTCAGAGTTAGAAAGGCAGGCTCAAATCAGTTTTTAAGAGACAAAGACACACTGGCACTCCAGCTAGGTATCAACCAAGTGGGCTATCACTTATTTTAGCAGCCATTCTCCAGCAATGGGAAGGTGTGAATAAGAAATTTATGTTTCATCACAGGGACTGTTTAACCCTCATGTCCACAAGAGACTACCTGTCACCTGCATCCCAGCAGGGTCTAATCCTCAAAAAGGGGAAGATGATATAAGAATGAGGGACAGTGGTCTCCAGTTCACCTGTCCACCTCCCATCTCTTTGCTCATGACATTAATGACTCTCAAAGAACTGAAATAAGGGGGAGGGGTCCCAAGCTGAGAGGAGACCCAGCCTGTGAAATTTAAACCACCTATGGTGAGACAAAATCTTTTCTTTTAAGTTCACTTAGCTTGTTAAATTATATATTAGCTTGCATATTACTCTTTTATTTTCTTTTGTAACCAATTCTGACTTTTATGCATCACTTGTACTCAATTAAAATCTATCTTTCTGTAGTTAACAAACATATCTTATTGTTTTATTGTTAACCAGCGTGTTTGGATTAGAGTGTGTGGGAAACTCTATTTGGGATAACAAGGATGATTTATATGTCATTTTCCTTTGATGAAAAGATAGACTTTCTATGAGTTTGCATTGTTCAGCAGTGTGCTAGACAGTACAAGACACATTTCTGGGAGAACAAGGCTGGGACTAAGAATTTGTGGATGTTACCCTGCAGTTTAATTCATGCGTGACTGGTCCGAGTGCTCATGTATTTAGCTGGGAGTGAATTTGCATGCTGAAGGTGGTGTGAGCAGGCCAGTAGTGGATGTTCTGGTAGCAAAGTGGCGTAAAAAGCACTGCAGGGTAGAGAATTAAGGGGACACAGCTGTTCAGTGGTCCAGATTGTACCTTGAGTAACATAACACATATATGTTGGCTTTATGAGAGCATCCATTCTAAGAGACCTTTTTCTTGAGCTCAGTTGGTCATTCTTTCCTAACCAAATGCATCAGGTTCATTCCCTGCAGATAACACAAACTGTTATACTTGGCTATGCAGTCTATCACCAACAGACAACTCTCTGCTGCCAGAAAAAGATCCCAGGAATCCTGGTGCCCAGTATCTCACTGCTGACTCATAGATATGTAATAGGCAAAGTGTACGTTGTGTCTTCCTCTGTGCACTGGTTCACATAAAGGATACCATTATACTCCCACCCCAATCAATGATTCCTACAAATGAAGCGGAAGTCGTCTGTGTTAAGACTATGAACACTGAGCTCAAACGCTCCTGATAACCGAGCATGGGGTGGGGAGGGGAAGAAATATACTATGTTATGTATAGATATGTTAATGTAGGGACCTTGACATAATTGCTGGAATGATGTTCTATTGCAAAACATTGTATTTAGAAGTTAATATTTGTTTTACTCTTGCACTGTTAGTATTTATATTTTGATTCCTGGGAACTCTTTTTTTTAAGAATAGGATGTGGCACTTTATCATAGCACGTGTTTGAGACACAGCAATTTGTACTTTGCCTGTGTATCCAGAGAGGGGCCATATGCACATGAGTTGGCAACTCTGGGTTAGAATGACAGCTCCCCACTCACCAGGCATTAGAAAAGGCTAAGCAGAGTCCACTCTGAATAGCAAACAGGGAGGTCTACATTTGTGTGTGTTTATATTTAAGAATGAAATCTGAACTTAAGATGATCACACACAAGTTGTGGTTGGGAGGCTTTCCCTTAGAGGTGAAAAAAACCCCAAAAGACTGGCAAAAAACTGATTTTTTTATTAAGTCTCATATTTACACCAATTTCATGATCTTTAGAGGTCTGACTCATGATTTTTTTAACATTTGAGGTTAGTATAGTGGACACCATTCAGAGCTCCCAGGTTCTCTGCATCTCCTTGCAAGGCCATAAGAGCTGCCATACAGATCAGACCCAAGATTCCTGTAGTGCAACATCCTGTCTCCAACAGTGGCCAGCACCAGATGTTTCGGAGAAAGATTACAGAAATATGGAGAGGGCAATTATGGCATAAGACACCCTTAGAGGCAGTTTATTTCAAACCCTCATCAGTCATATCTGAATCCTACCTATTATAACTGCAGATATTTTATTGTTCAGCTAAATGTCTCTCTTTTTTTAAATCGTGCTAAGTTCTTGCCTCCGTGTTTCACTGCAGAGAGTTCCACCAGCATTGTGTAAGAAATATTTCCATTTGAGGAGTGACGATGCATATGACAGCAAGTGAAGGAAGAGGATGTGTGTCTTTCCATATATTTTTATCATTGGAGTTTTTTTCTCCTTCCCTATCTCTCTATCCCAATCTTTTTTCTCTACCACTGTCCAGCTTTGCCCACTTCTGGGTCCTCTGTTTCCTCTCCCCATGATTCCACTCCTCTCCTTCAAACATTCCAACTTCTTTCCTGACCCTCCCTTTTTCTGTCCCCCCTCTCTGTCCTTGGCCTGCACCTTTCTGAACCCAAACAAATATTACTTCCTTTGAGTCCTTTTTTGAGTCCTACCCACAAATCCACACTCTGCTCAACAACTCCCTCCTAGGGAAGAGCAAGGGAGAATGTGCTGATGATACTCAGGATGTGAAGACTAGTGCCAAATAGGAGCCGCTCCCATGCTGTCTCAGTCTCTCCTGACCACTTGCTTGTCCCACTGTGTAGTATGGAGGGGCACAGTGAGGAAAAAGTCAAGGCTGCCTTTCTGTATGCTGCTCCCTCACTGGTTGCAATAAGAACAAGGAAAATACACGAGTGTCTCCTCAACTGAGTGATCCTTGGAAGGTAGGACCATTTGAGGAGAGCTCTTACACAGGCTCATTGTTGGGAAAAGGAGGCATGGAGCTATGCAGCATGCAAGTACGTCCCAGGTGACTAGGTTCTTCTAACTTAGTGTTTCTCGAACTGTGGGTTGGGACCCAAAACTGGGTCACCAGAATGTTTTAAAGGGTCACGTGGCAGTTCCTGTCCCACAGGGCTGGCTAGGCTCGCCTCCCTGTTCCAGGCACTGAAACCTCCGGGGTCCCAGTGCCAATCAGGTTTGGACTGATGATGGGAGCCCGGGTAGGCCAAATTTGAGTGAGTGGCAATGCAACCCCATGTAGCCAGGTCAAAACTCCACTCTCACAAATTTGGTCCAGTCAGAGGGGCAGGGCCAAACCTGAGCAGTGCTGAAGTCCCAGAGGTTGCAATTCCTGAAGTGGAGAGCCAAGCTGAGCCAGCTCCACAGCACAGGAGCTGCAGAAGCTGCCACTGTGGGGTGAGTGCTGGTCAGGACCCAATCCCCTTGGGGGGCAGGACCTGACTGAAACCACCCCAGGGCCTTAACCGCCAGACTATTCATTGGGTCGCAACAGGCCATAAAACATTTACAAGTGGGTCCTGAGCCCAAAAAGGTTGAAAACCACTGTTTTAAACTGACTCAGTGACACTACTCTCTGCTGAGTGAAACTGCCACATCAGGTAGAGTGGACAGCACTGACGAGATTCAGAGGGGAAGAACTGGGGGGCCTAGAATACTCTGAACAGAAGAGGAATAACACCCTAGAGAGTGTTGGGGAGAGTGGAATTTGGTAATGTAGTTATATCGGAGAAAAGCAAGCAACTATAAAACCCTGAGTGTATGTCTTGCAACTCTCTCCTCTCTCCAAAGTGTTTTATGAACTGGAGTCCAATGAGATACATGATTTTGGGGAAAAATATCAAAAATCAAACGCATCCTTCTAGAACACACATTGCCCATTAAACATCTTGGGTTATCAACAGATCCCTCAGTATTGTGTTACAGGAAAAGGCTGCATGGACTAGTGCTTAGAACAAAGGACTAGTCAGGTGACCTGGTTCTACTCCCACTTCTACCACCTGCCTACTTTGTTACCCTGGGCAAGTCACTTTCCCTGTGAAGAAAAGCTCTGAGGAGCTCAAAAGTTTGTCTTTGTCACCAAGAGAAGTTGGTTCAATAAAATATATTACCTGCCCCACGTCATCTCTCTTACTTCCCCTCCATGTTACACAGTTCTATGCCAGCCCTCCCAGCAGTATACACGGCAGAGTGACACTTACCCAGTTTTTGTATTATTAGGGCAAATTTCTGCAAAGGATTATTTAATAAAAACACAATTAGAGAGACCAAGTCACTCAAACACAGTCACTGAGCAAACAAGACTTAAAATAAGAAAAAATAAAGCTGCCTAACTCTCTACTGACAAGTAACAGCAGTACCAAAAGTTCCACTTACATTTCACCACTTTGTAGGGACTCCCTCAGAGCTGGGACCAACATAAAATGAACGCTACTGGCAACATAGTAAGCTGTCTTTAGACCAGGAGCAATTATCACAGGCTCAGCCACAGACATGATTACAGCTGAGAAAATAAGGCTAGTCATTAGTTTGGGCTCTTTAACTTCAACTAGGAGTTCAGAACAGAGCCAAAGCCCCTCTGCCCTCCCTCCCCCCTGCTGAATTTGGGGAAGTCCAGAGCTGGTTCCAAAGTCTGTAACTCTTGTCCATGTCCTCTTAGTATCTGGTTGCAAACAGCACTTTGGAGTTAAATATTTACATTCCAAATATAAAAACAGAGGCTAGGTGGCACTGTGGGTCAATAGATCAGCATCAGGAAGCTTTGGCTTTAAAGTCTGTACAACATGCTGGCAACATAACATTTTAGATAAATGTGAAGTATTATTATTAAAGGCACAGGGTAAATAAATTTCAAAGGCTCAGTTACGTACCTCCAGGCCATACAGGTCAATCACAGACCATCACATGATATGGCTGAGCTGACAGTCTCGAACCAGAAAAGGTTTATGACTGGAACCAAGAGCGGTACGAGAGAGGGTCTTAGGACTGCAAGTTATGGGTCAGGAATGAAGTGTGTTGTTGGAGGCTCTCTGGAGGCTCTCAATTGCGAAGTTGGGGTAAGGTGAGAGAGGTGCAACAAATGAGAGTTTAGTATCTTGGCAGTGCAGTATAGGGGGATATCATATACTGCTTGCCCACAAACTCACCCAGAAGATGCCTGGTCTTATACCAGTGGTGGGCAACCTGAGGTGGCCTGTCAGGTCAATCCACTGGTGGGCTGCGAGACAGCTTGTTTACATTGACCGTCCTCAGGAATGGCCTCTTGCAGTTCCCAATGGCTGCGGTTCAGCTTTCCCGGCCAATGGGAGCTGCAGGAAGCGGCAGACAGCACATCCCTGTGGCCCACGCCGTTTCCCGCACCTCCCATTGGCTGGGAATGGCAAATGGCGCCAACTGGAAGCTGCGGGCAGCCGGGCCTGCAAGCGGTTGGTGTAAACAAACTATCTCAAGGCCTGCCAGCGGATTACCCTGATGGGCTGCAGGTTGCCCACCATTGTCTTACACAGTGTTATCAGTCCCTCCTTCATTTTAAGGCAGCACTAATATTCAATCAAAACACCACAAATACAATACTACTAATTAAAACTGGTGCTAGGATGAAGCTGTCAGCTTCTATCAGCCAGAGACTCTGTAGAGCAATTCAGAGCACCTCTGCTGAGTCTCCCAAGCTCAGCTGCTAAAACATGCACTAAGACTCAAGATTACTGCTGACTAATGCTGGCATGCAGGACATAAAGGGATGCAGAGTGAATTAGGGAACTAGGAAAGAGATCAGGGACCAGTCTCAGGAACTGCCAAGCTTGGATAAGGTCAGATTAGTATTATTCAGAGAGGAAAGATAGCCTTGTGGTTAAGGTACTGGATTGGGACTCAGGAGATGTGGGTTCAATTTATGGCTCTGACACAGACTTCCTATGTGATCCTAGTCAAGTCACAATTTCCCTCACTTTAAAAAAGTCGGGGGGAGGGGGCAGATGCTACTACTTTCTTACCTAGCATAGATATTGTAAGGGCAAATGCACCAATCTCTGTGAGACACTCAGATATGAAGTATTTCTAAAAGACATGCTTTAGTTCACACAGGTTTTGATGCGGAAATGAGTGGGTGAGGGTCTCTGGTCTGTGTGATGCAGAAGGTCCACTCTTTTAAAATATAAGATGGGAATCAGATAAGTATCCAGACAATTACCAGAAAAGCCAAACTCCAGGAAATTGGGGATTTTAGACACTGCTGGCCAGCAGAGTCAAGGGAGTAGCATTGACAGTCTCCAGAGGGAAGTGATGAGGTTTGATGTTGGTGGCTGGAATTAGTTAAAACGAATTATACAGGTCGATCCTTGGAATTCCCTAAGCCCTGCTTCCTCTGTTCAAGAATATGAAATAATTCCCTCGAATTTTGCGATTCTGAACTTCACAGGACTGACTCTTCAGAGATTAACGCCACGGGCTAGATCCATCCTCCTCCCTGTGTAGAGAGCCAACCAGGACAATATAATGTCATTGATAATCCTTTGCAGTTCTACTTGGTCCTTCACTGAAGGATCTCCAAGTGTTTTACAAACAGAGTGGCCTGGTCTACAGTTAAAAGTTAGGTTGACATAGCTACTGTGCTCAGGGGTGTGACAAATTCATACCCCCAAGCGCTGCAACTATGCCAACCTAAACCCTGTGTAGACACAGCTAGGCTGATGGAATAATGCTTCCATAGACCAAGCTACTGTTACTAAGGGAGGTGTAGTTCCAAAAGCAACAGAAAACCCCTTTCTGTTGTTGTAGGAAACATCTACACTATGGTGCTACAGTGGCATGGCTACAATGCCATAGCTGTGCCACTGCAGCACGCATAGCGTAGACATGGCCTAAGTCTCACAATATCTCTGGGAGGTCAGTGAGTGCTATTACCCCCACCAATGCAACACAGGGAGGTGAAGTTGCAAGCGCAATGTCATGAAACAAGTCAGTAGAAAAAGTCACAACACCCAAGTCCCAGTCTACAGTCTACCACCATCTCCTTATTAGTATACCAGCTCACCCTGGTGACAATTTCCTGATATTCTGGAACCTAGTAAACACTGAACGGTGATGTCTCTCAGCATCTTCCCATTGCTATGAGCACTGAAAAGCAGCCCATGGGGTGGAATGCCACTGCTGCTTCAAATTCTTTGTGCAGAAAATATTTATTCTTAGCAGGAAACTGATCTCTTGTTCTATTCTGACACTAAATATTTAAAATTGCAACCTTCCAGGCTTTCATTCACACCAGCAATAGAATAATACATCAACTAAAAATAAAAAGCCAAACTATTCTGTACTGCAGCCAAAGAATCAACATTTTCATTAATGTGGGCCTGATTTTGCAGTGATGCTGAGCACATGCAGCTCTCTTGCTTTTCAATCAAAGATGTGGGTGTTCAGCAGCTCTGAACACCAGACCGTAGGTGTCTAAACTTGGGTACCCCAGATTTTTCACCACTTTTGAAAATTTGGCTCTATTTGAACAGCACACAGGATCCTTTGCTGAGTCACAAGAGAGATATGATTCAGCATGTCCTCAGTTTACAGGAACATCAAGAATGGGTAGAGGTTTTGCCAATGAAAACCAGCAGGCAATAGAGAATTCTTAAGAGCAGCACTGTAATAAAAACACTAAGCTCCAGTAGATACTATCTTTCTGTTAAAAGAAAAGCAGTACTTGTGGCACCTTAGAGACTAACAAATTTATTAGAGCATAAGCTTTCGTGAGCTACAGCTCACTTCAAAGTGAGCTGTAGCTCACGAAAGCTTATGCTCTAATAAATTTGTTAGTCTCTAAGGTGCCACAAGTACTGCTTTTCTTTTTGCGAATACAGACTAACACGGCTGCTACTCTGAAACCTATCTTTCTGTTGTTATTAAACACAGGGCAAACTATTTCCAAAATGGCAAGGGCCTTCTGAAATAGAGGTGAGTGGGATATGGGCTCTGAAATACGTATAGTAAGGAGAAGGTAGGGTGCTCAGGTATGCCACAGACATTTACTAACATTCTGGAGGAGCAGAGGGACTAATGTGTACCAAAACAGTAGTTTCATAAGAAAGCAGGGCTTATCTGTTGAGTTACACAAAACTCAAGTGCTAGAATCTTGCATAAACATGCAGAGTAATTACTGCTGGTTAATGTTGGCTGCTGGAACTTGTTAATTACAACCAGAATATAAAGGCAGTTGGAGCCTCTTTTAGACAGAGAGGGAACTAGGGGCTGAGACAGGAGGTCTTGCAGTCAATTTGGAAAGGAGATTTAGGGTTATCGTTCGTTATTGTCTGAGTTACCAATAAGGGAAAACGTCAGGAAAGATGCATTTGGGCTGTCTACCGTGTGTATGCACCCTGTCTGGTGCGTGATAAGTGCTCTACCTCCTTACATTGCTCTACCTCCTTATATTCATCCTGCTGAGTAGGATCTAGATATAGGTCTCCAGCTAGCAGGCACTAAGATTAATATTTGTGTGTTCTTGAAACCCTTCCAATGCATCCATAACAAACCAGATACCAGTGTGAAGAAAGAGTAGTTCTGAATCCTAGAAAGATACAGGAGGTAGTAAAATGAGATCTGGAAAGTGCATTACACCGAGAGGCAACAGAGGAGTAACTGCGTGAACGGTATAGTCCAATTACTCAAGAAGAAACGCAAGATGGGAGCTGTAGGTAAGTCAACACAATCCAAAAATTTGACATCTACTCCCAATGTCCTGAGTGGATGAGATTCTAGACACACTAGGTAAAACCAAGTCCACAGCAACTCTAGGTCCAGAAACATCTATGCACAATAACCTTTATCATCCAAATCCAAAAGGAAAAAAGCAAATGTAATACTCCTTTTGACCTGTACTACCTCCACACTCTTCCCGTTGGTCTGCATGATGGACCAACAATGTCCCAGTGCCTCGAGGCCACAGTACTTCCACTACAACACAGTAGGCCACACGTTTGTCTTAATGATGGACTCTATTCCACCACCCAGACTCAGCACCTCAAGGGAGTCATAATGGTACTCCATTTTCTCAAGGATCTGATCTCACTGCTAAGCCAGCTAGATGTAGGATTAACTGTAAGGAAACAAAAAATGTTTTGTGGGTGTACCCTAAGGAATAGACAAACTAAACCACTGGTCAGAAAGAGGACGGCTGGAATGTCTGGTCCCTACTATGAAGAAACAAGTGAAATCCTTCTTAGGGGTTTGTTGCTTATGGCTGATGGTTGGATCCTAGCTTTTCCACCATGATAACTCTTTTGTATGATCTTATGAAAAGCAAAGATCCCAGGAAAGTACATTGGATACCATCATGCACAGGTACCTTTGGGGAGATCAAAAAGATCATATGCAGTAGACCTGAACTGTGCAATCTTGCCTTCTCCAGAGATTTTATCCTGAAGTCAGATATCTCTGATATGGCACTTGGGGCAGTTTTCTCTCAGTCTTGTCTTGGTGTGACATATCCTGAGATCTATTTAAGTAATGATCTCTTTCCCTGGAAGAAAAATTGCTGTAATGGAAAAGGAGTGTCTCACTATGAAAGTGGTGATAGTGACTGCACTATCCCATCCTTAGAGTCACTCTCACTCTGGCTACTGATCATATCCCTATTAGGTGCCTGCAGGCCAAGGTTATCAATGCCAAGATCATCCACTGTTGTCGGGTTTTTCAACCCTACTCATTCATGATGCACCATAGGTGAATGCGGATTTCCTTTCTCATGGGGGAGGGGTTCCTGCCATGTACGCTGTTGGCTATGCTTTTGGAAGAGAGGTATATGACGGGGTGTAGAGGTGCCGCCAGGTCCCCAAACACAACTTCAGCTTTATTTTCCTTTCTGACAGCACAGATACTCAGAAAAAAAGCTATAAGGACTGTGGGAGAGACAGAAGGAGGGGGACACCTGGGGGAAGGCAAGGCTCAACTGGGAATGCCAGTCCAGTCCTATGTTGGGAATCTTTTTGTTTCGATGTATGCTGATAAAGATTTGCACTTGCTGAAAAATCCTACTGCTTACTGCTGTTTTACTTCTGAATAGTCAGTCTGCCATCTTACACCCCCTCCAATGAGCTTTCCTGAAGAAAAGGTGATCAGACTGAGAGTTCTATATATTTGGAAGACAGCATCTGAAATTACTCAGGTTAGAAGGTGCTGTATAAATGCAGGGTGTTAGAGCTTGTGGATCACTATACAGCACGTGACAGCAAAGGGTCACACAGGAGACAAAAGACAAAGCAGACGTGACAAGTGGCTGCAATAGATTGGAATCAAAATAAACTAATGGACAGGATAGCCCTTGGGTGGAAAATATATGCAGAATTTCCCCCCACTCTTTCCCCAGCATAAAAAAGGACAATTAACCCCCAGGCAGAATTAGGAAAGAAAAGCAATCCTTCCTGGTCTGGGGAGCTCCTACTGGTTCATGTCATGCGTGGGAATCTTCCTGGTATTAACCCTTTCATTTTCAAATCATCACACAGAGATGCTGCACCTTCCCTGAGAGCAGCTGAGTCTGCTGCAGGTCCCTCTGAAGTCAGTTGGGATTTTCGTCCACAGCTTCAACAGAAGTAGGATTTGGCCCATATGTTTTAGCCAAGATGAGTAACAAACTTCTTAATCCTGCCTTGAAAAGGCAGCATGTGTAAATACAGTCAGCTTGCTCTTGCTATTTATAGAGCAGTTTGAGCTGTTTCTCTCTCACTTTCTCCTCGGTACCGCTGGGACGTAAAGATCAATAAAATGATAAAAAGATTAAACAGCCTAAGAGAGCAAGTGAATGACTGACACACTAGATAGATAGATTTGGAAGAGATACACAAACACACAGCACCATTAAGGCTGATAAACCTATTGACAGATATGCTCAGTGCATACAAACAGAACATACACAGTGAGGGGGAGCACTAAGCAACCACAGCTGGAGAATTCTAAAGAGGAAAGCTCTCCAAGAATTCAGGCCTTAAAGAAAAACAACAGTCCTCTCCTTTACCCCAAAAAGAAAAAAAACCGTAACAACACACTGTGTTTTTGTGTATAATTTGCTTTTTTATATTTCAAAGCCGCTGCCTTCTGACTTGGCTTTTGTGTGTTCAGATCAAAGCAGTGGCTGCCAGAGCTTTGCCATTGTTTGGGGTTATTTACAGCAGGGCAGAGAACAAGTTCTCAAGATAGGTGAGGGCTCTAAGACAAACAGGTTGAGACAGCCCCAAGTGAATTTGGAAGCCAGCCTTTCCTCTCCCGCCACGTGGGGCGTGTACTGTTCAGAAATGCGCAATCTATATTTTTCCTTTCAACTGTTTATTTTTAAAAAACTACAGTATTCTATGCTAGTGACCATGTGACTCCCCCATCCTCCAAATACTTCCACAGCCTCCCTCTTCATTTCAGGACCTAGTTAAAATGGATCTCTCTGCTTTTAAAATCTTCAAATCGACTCCCTCCAGGTACAGCCTCTCTCTCTCTCTTCCTCTGCCAGCTACTTTTACTTATTTAAACACTAGCCTCCTCTCTTCCGCCACACAATCTGGTCACTGTCGGTGCAAGAGTCTTCTACTCTGCAGCACCTTCCTGAAGCTTTTCACCTAGCTAAAATACCGTCTCTTTTCAAGTCTCATCTGAAAATACATTTTTATTCCTTTGACTAGGATACATCTTAATTTCTTTTCCTACGACTATTAGGGCCTGCTCCTTTGGAGTGTGATAGGAGCTTTGCCTTTTGCTTTAGTGAGGAGCAGGACCATACCCGCATTGTGGTGGTGGTGGTATTACTCTCTGTAAAACAATTTCAGATGTAATTTTATGAATAAGATGTAAGATAAAGTTAAGATGCTGCAAAATACACCACATTCATAAAGTCAATAATTACACATGCGTTTTCTGTATTAAAAATATAAAAATCTGTGCAGTAATTACTGAGCTATTTCAAAACACTTAAAGAAATAAATGTTTGTGCCATCTAAACAAATTACAAAATGAGAATTAGTGTTATGTGATGTTTAATGGGCATGTGCCAGAGGATATCTGGGCATGTGATGTTTAATGGGCATGTGCAAGGACACAGGGAGTAGCCTCTTCAATTTTCAATGTAGGTAAAAGAAACCTACTTTATTTATGGATGTGATTACTGTTTAGAGTTCTACATAATTGTAGTTTGCCATGGCATATACTTAAGTGCTGGTTCTTACAGAGATTTGTCTTATTGATATTCTTACACAACTGGTTCAGTTACTTTTTCTATTCTTGATATATTTTTTTAAAAAAAAACTTTTGCTAGATTCTGTAAATAAATGTATCTATTGAAAATATTTTTCCTCTATCCAATGGAGCCTGCATTATTTAAAATGACTGGATATTAAGCATATAACATTGGTCCCAATCCTGCAAAGTTTTGTTTCCATGCATAATGCTTACAATCATGAGCAATCCAATTCATGTTAATAGGCCTGTTCAAGGTTGTAAGCAATGTGCTCGCGACTAAGTCTTTTTTTAAGACTGAATCTATTGTCATACTGCTCAATGATATGTTATATACACACATTGTTTTCAATGTTTTCCTATTGGAAATAGATGTAATTCTTGGAAAAATAGTAAACCATTAGTCAACCTATCCAACATGAAGCAATTCTTTTGCTCATTTACGAGCAGAATATTGTATACTTATTTTAATCTTTGTAAATATTTCCAGCTTTTCCTTCCCATTTTATGTTTCTTCGCACTGATGTTGAATTCAATTTATATTTGCTATCTTGTGTGTTACTCATTGCAATTGTTGTATTTATTAAGGAACAAATGCTATTGTATCCAAATAACTACACCCACTATTGTACATGCATTGCTGTTTATATGTGCTCAATACTGACTTTTGCAAGAATTTTACTGACATACATACAGGAGCTAATTCTTCTGGCATAATTCCACTGAAGTCAAAAGAGTTATGCCTGTAGAGATTCTGGCCCTGAGTGTTTCCTAAAAACACTGCATCCTACAACAGCATTTATTATCACTGTGTTTTGGGCAATAAATGAGTTTTTAATAATTTCGCTCTATAGCGCCTTCAGTCTAAAGATCTTAAATGCTTTAAAGACATACATTAATGCAAGCTATCAAATCTTCCTTGGAAGCAAGTTACTATTATTATCCATACTTTATAGTCAGAGAAGCTGAGATAAAGATGTATAAGCAACTCACACAAAATACTACTGTAGAGTACTGTAGGGATTGTTATCGTCTTGGGGCTGTTCCAGAGTTATAGATTTGAGAGAAATCCATCTCCAAGTTCAGTGAAAAGACCATAGCAATATCACTTTCTGAGATCAAAGTTATTCTTAGAGGACAAAATTCACGAGCACTACTTCAGCTCTGTGGTGGGGGTATGGGAAATTGAGGCTGTTCAATGACTCTATGCCATCTCTCATTAGATCGATGCAGAGGGGATGGAGGGGTTGTTTTGAAGTGGAGACCACAGCATCTATAACTATGCTGAAGTGGGGATTTCCTGATAGGGGGTTCTGTCTGGGGTCATCTAGCCCTGCACAGATCACGTTTAATGGACACAATGGGAAGAATACTGGTGACAGCCTATGGCTGGTGTACACCAGGGTTCCCATTACTGCTTATATCAGTGGAACTGATCTGTCAGGAGCAAAAGTCAAAAGTGTGTCATCTCTTCCTGTTGTTCGTGCCCTCACTTAGACTGTAAGTGTTTCAGAGCAAGGATTCAGCTATTTATTTGGCTGGTAGAGATCTGTCACTGCATGTACAGGGACACCACAGCCATCAACAGGCATCAAAATGAGGCGTTTATGCATCAAAAGCACAAGCACACAGCACTAAAGCTAAAGGAGTAACTCCCATTGCTGTTTGTATGTAAGGAAGAGGTTTTATCATCACTGGGGCCAGTCACTAGAGGGAGATGTGATCATATCAACATTTCTATGGTACTATGTAAGTAATTAATGGTAATAATTCTGATCCTGATGTGAGACAAAGGTTTGGATTGGTTCTTTTACCCATGCCAGTTCACTCAGCCCCTGAATAAATATTCTGGGCAAAATTATGCTCTGTCTTCTGTAAGCATGCAGGGTCCTGACTCAGCAGAGTTTATGTAGTTCTGCTGTGGAAAGTGGGGCAGGAGTTAGGGACCATATCTGGGGTGTCTACAGCCTCTGCCCACCACTGATCTCTGATCCAGGAGGGAATCTCCTCATTGCTCCATGGTAAAGAGCAGTTTGGGGTGTGGGTCAGCCCATGGAGAAGCAGGATAGGGACAAGTAGATCAGCTCTATCCATTATAATCCCCACTGGGAGCTCCTACTGGAGCCATGCTCTCATTGGAGCTGCAGTGCTGAAGTGGTTCTAGCAGCAGTGCAGAAGTACCTCTCCACCACAGCATTTTTAAATGAAAGCTTAGAATGTGAAGACTATTGTAGAATGCTGCAGATACTGTGGCATCACCCATCGATTCAAACCCATGATTTCTTTCTGCCCTTTATATTGTAGGTTATCAGTACATCAAAAGAAAACAGGCCCTGTGCTTTTTTTTAGTTCTTTGTGAAGTACAAAGAAGTCCTAAAAGGCTGCTTTCCTTCAGCTTTATAAATTCAGGTTGCATCTACCCTGTTTTTTCCTGTAAGACTCCATGAGAGACTGGAAAACTAGCAGGATCATGATCTCACAGGTACCATAAAAGTGAAACCTGAGCAATTGAGAAAGGGAATGATTTTATTCAGGCTGTTTAATATTCTTGTCTGTTGTTGCAAACAATTTTACTCTAACACCTGACAAAAAGTTGGAAGAAAAAGTATTTCTGCAAAGAAAAACCCCCAACCGATCAGGTAAGAACTGAGAAAACTCCCAATCTGCTTCTCGGAGTCATCCAAGGAAATCTCCAGGAAAAACAAGACTTGCTGTTCCAACCTAAAAGTAAGCAGAGGAAGGAGAAACACCCTTTCAGCTGTCTTTACCCATCAGAAAGAAGAGGGAAAAAAAGGTCCTATGTCTCACCACTGCTAAAACTGATGGAGCTGCACTGGTGGCAAATGACTACTACAATGTTTGCCAGTGTAAGCACAGCCACTGCGAGAGTTGTGGTCTAAGTGCAGGATGGAGAACCAGAAACTAGCTTAAATTCATTAATTTGGGTTCATTTGAACCAAATGAATTGAGAGCCTCCCTGCCTTCTGAAGTCAGTTTATCTGTCATGGCATTGTGTGCAAGTCCTCTGAGAAAGAGTGCTCCATCAATTTCTTCACATTCTTCTTCACTGAGGCAAATCTAATCACTGGAAGGGAGCCTGTGTGACTCCATGAATTTTGCCCAACATGTTGTAGTTACACACAATGCTAATCTCACTACAGGAAAATACGAATACAATATTCTTAGTCACAGAGGGTCCACAGGTATTCATCTGCTCCCTGACCCAGATCCCAGCTTTAAAAAAAAAATCACTTTCCCTTAGCAATGGAGAACTTAAAGGCAAAAGGCTTGATTTTTCAGAAGCGCTGAGTGTCCAAAACTCCTAACAAATTCAGTAGGGGTTGGGGTTGCTTAGCACCTCTGAAAGCCAGGACCAAAATCCAAAAGCAGAGCAGAATTTTGACTATTTAGCAGTACAGTCCCAGCAATTCAGAGGGAGGGAGGACTTCTTTATAGCATACAAATAATTGCCTACATTGGGACACCACAAAAAGGGACCCACTGGGTAGAGGAATAAACATGCACCCTTTACCTCTATCTAAACAGATGATTAGAAGAACTATTTGGAGGGACAGAGTGGGAAAATGAATGGATATCAGAAAAATATGTTTGGGCAGCCACCGCCAAATTTTAATATGTGGAGTTTAATTCTGGAAAGGTACAGTGACGCCTAAATGGCTTGTTAACATGATTTTTACTGTTAATTAGACATACAGAATGACAGCATTGTTACGGACAGGCAGAGGCTGAAAACATGCAAAGGCCCCCTTTTCTGGGCTGTCAGCAGTGTCTGAACGCAGAACTTTCAGCACCACAGCACAAACTTTAATTGCTTGAGCCAAAGCATTAACTGTTAGGTGGTATAAGTAGCTGACCACTATCTTCAGCTGGACTGACCACTTGTCAGGGATACAACACATGTATTGCAAGCATGTAACACAAGCTTCCTTCCCCTACTTAACAGTGCCAATGCACCTCAATCCTAACCTTCAGCACTTTCCAGTTCAGGACTCTCTGACACAGCTCTATCGATGCACCTCCATCTCCCTCTTCGCCGGTTTCCACAAAGACCCCTGTAAATACCTCCAAGCATTCCATAACATTTCACAGAAAGAAAAAAAAACACACACACACACATCCAAAAACCTTTGTAGGCTTCTTTGTATGGCTCCCTAGAAGAACCAAGAGCCAGTGATCTGAAAAGCCTCCCAAATCTCCCTCTGCACCACTAGGTAGTACTCAGATGCTTCAATGATGGCCGAATCAGAAATTACGATAGACAGGAAGCAAGGATAAACTGAACATATCCCTGCATAAGCATGGCTCAAAAGAGAGCTCTTTGTCTTAAACCTGGCTCAGACTGTTGGCTGGTAGTGCAGAAGGGATGGGAGTGCTGTACTGTTAATGGAATCATCCTTCAGATGAGATGTGAAATCAAGTTCCTTTCTACACAGCAGTGGGGGGCTGCCTAGGTGGAAGTTAAAGATCCCATTGCATTTTGGGAAAACCTTGGTGGTATTAACCAGCGTTCCCTTCTATCAGCAGAAGAGACATGTGCCAGGCTGCATGTGAGCTGCTGCTAAGCATAGAATGGTCCTTGTGTTTGCGTACACATTTTTGTGCTCCTAACACATGGCTTTACAAAGTGCTTTGGGATAGCCCACAGTATGAATGGTGGGGGAAAAAGTTCTAAACTATGGTGGAAAATTATATTTCTTGTTGACTTTGTTCTGAATGGCAATGATGATTTAAAAAATACACAGCTCCCTTCACCCACAAGGACTCCAAGACGTAGAACAGCATGACATGGTGAGTAAAACTACCAGGGTCTATGGGCTATGCTGTATGGAGGTGACATATTACCATTCCTTTGCGGCATGACACAACGTACAATTAAATATCGCTGGAAGCAACAGCAGCCATTGTTCCCACAGCAAACAAGGGAACCAGGGCCTATGCTTCCCACATTGTGGCATCAATGCTGAGATAATCCTATTGTTGGATATGGTCTGTATTAGATGGGAGATCTCTAGAATGTTGCAGAAAGTGATGCTGGCAATTCCACAGTTGGTGCTCCTCCCATTGTGACAGGGGAATGCTGAACTCCTGGAACTGCCATCTTTAATTTGAGATATAAATCCAGTCTCCTGTTACTTCTGGGTGTGCCACATTTTTCAGCAACAGGAATTTGGATTATGGTGCCCTGGCCCAATTGCTGTTTGAGTAAGCTGCTGCCTACCTAAAATTCTACCTGTAATTTAATTAGATAGTTTAGTACAAGAAAGGCAGGAGGAAACCCTATCAGTCAAGGTTGCTACGTGTTGTTCAACTGATGTCCTGTTCCACAATAAGATGGCTCCATTTCAGTGACAGTGGAAGTGATTCATGTGTTTATGACTCATAAGAGCTCCTGCAAAGCCCTTGCCTCACACCCACTGTGCACCTGACAAGAGAGACCACAGAAAAACACTTGTACGATATATAGTATTTTATTTGAGAAACAGTATGTGGTCATGTTATTAAAAAGTGTAATGTGGTGCATATTTACAGGGAACAGAGAAAACGCATTTGAGTGTTTACTATTAAGCACACTCAACATGCTAACATTCTTTTAATTTTTGTTGGGGGTGTTTTATGGAATTCTCTGCATTTTGTTACATTTTTTAAGGATAAAAGAAATTCCATAATCTTGAATTATATCACACACCCCTGGAATGCCCTGTACTGCATAAATTATGCAAACCTGCCCCACTGGGTACAAATTTTGACTACTAAAACCCTGTGAGCCAGGTGCATAATGTCTTCAATGATGCAAGTGAATGAACACTGAATGAGGCAGGGCTCCTACAGTCCTTTACTGGTTAGATAAAGACTGGGCAAGATAGTGAGGTTAATGGTGTTTATTCCCCTCAGGATTATATCTGAGCATTAAAAGAATGGTACAAAATGGATTTATGGCTATTCCAAACTATTACATTAGAAAAAATAATGTATATGTACCATCATTGCCCTTGATTGGAATCAATCAGTGTTTCAGCTGTGTGTCATAGACCCTATACTTCTCATAGCTACCAGAAATAATTCTTCAGTTCAGGTAAATATGGTCTGCTTTTTAGTACAGCAAGAAGCTTCAAGTACTAACTCCAGTGCCACCAGGCACTTCCAAGCACTCATGGTATGCAGCATCATGATACATGTGACATCCTAAGCAGCCATAGATTTGTTACAATATTTTAATCTTTTTAGCAGTTTTTCCCCTATGTAGTTCCAGAGATGTTACAAGATCTGTAGAGGTGGGGCTATGGAGAAAAGCCCTGCCATTGGCTCTCATTGAGCAGCCAGCTTAACTTCAGTACCCAGAAAGATAATGGAGCAAATAATTAAGCAATCAATTTGCAAACACCTAGAAGATAATAAGTAACAGTCAGCATGGATTTGTCAAGAACAAATAGTATCAAACCAACTATAATGGGGTCTGTACCTGTTTCTCATGAGCACCCCTTTCTGTGAAATTAGAATGCTTTTGAGCAGGTCTTCAACGACTCAGCCCTCTGGCTGAGCCACATTCGCAGTCCTCCATCCCAGGTATACAGTCTCAGATTCTTTTCCCAGTCCTGGTATGGATCTATAGCTCTAAGGATTCTTCCCAGAGTCCCTGCCTTCTTAAACAACGCAACTGAGACCCAACTCTGTACCCGCAGCTGCTGTCCTTTCGGCAGTCCTCACTGGGCTCAGTCTGCAACCAGACCAGTTGGGACCATTTTGGTGTCCTCACCTACTCAGGCCAGGTTCTGGGCTCAGTCCCCTGGGGCTCAGCCTGCCCATACTGATCTGTCCACAGGCCTGCTCCTCATCTAGTCAGCCGGACTCTTGGTCTTTGGCAGCCTTCCTTGGGCTCAGTGCTGCCTGCAGTGAGTTGTCCATGGTCCTGCCAGCCACCCAGCCAGGCAGGCAGGCAGGCACGTAATCCTATTGGTTCTGGTTCTGGTTCTCTCCCCACAGAGTTCCAGGCAGGAACTGATCTTTCTGCTCTGCTGCTTGCTTTTATATGGCCCTTCTGGCCCCTGGTTGGTTGCTCCAGCAGCCCCTCTGACTGGTTGCTTCTCTGCAGCCACTCTAGGCTGCCTAGAGGACTCCTCCGCTACTCTATTCTGCGGCAGGGTGACGCAGGGTCCTCCGGACCTAGTCCACCCCATCACACCAAATTAATAGCTTTCTTTGACAAGGTAACAGTCCTTGTGGATAGGAAGAAGCAATAGATATAGTATATCTTGGTTTTAGTAAAGCTTTTGATACTGACTCATATGACCTTCTCATAAACAAAATAGGGAAATACAACCTAGATGGAGCTACTATAAGGTGGGTACATAACTGGTTGGAAAACCATTCCCAGAGAATAGTTATCAGTAGTTCACAGTCAAGCTGGGAGGGCATATCAAATGGAGCCCCACAGGGATCAGTTCTGGGTCCGGTTCTGTTCGATATCTTCACCAATGATTTAGATAATTGCATAGAGATTACGCTGATAATGTTTGCAAGCAATACCAAGATAGGAAGGGTTTCAAATACTTTGGAGGGTAAGATTAAAATTCAAAATGATCTCGACAAACTGGAGAAATGGTCTGAAGTAAATAGGATGAAATTCAATAAGGACAAATGCAAAGTACTCCACTTAGGAAGGAACCATCAGTTACATGCATACAAAATGGGAAATGACTGCCTACAAAGGAATATTGCAGAAAGGGATCTGGGGGTCTTAGTGGATCACAAGTTAAATATGAGTCGACAGTGTAACACTCTTGCAAAAAAAGCAAGCATCATTCTGGGATGTATTAGCAGAAGTGTTGTAAGCAAGACACAAGTAGTAATTCTTCTGCTTTACTCCACCCTGATTAGGCCTCAACTAGAGTATTGTGTCCAGTTCTGGGCCCCACATTTCAGGAAAGATGTGGACAAATTGGACAGAGACCAGAGAAGAGCAACAAAAATGATTAAAGGTCTAGAAAACATGACCTATGAGGAAAAATTGAAAAAATTGCATTTGTTTAGTCTGAAGAGAAGAGTGAAGGGGGACATGCTAACAGTTTTCAAGTACATTAAAGATTGTTTCAAGGAGGAGGGAGGTAAACTGTTCTCATTAACCTCTGAGGCTAGGACAAGAAGCAATGGGCTTAACTTCCAGCAAGGGAGATTTAGGTTGAACATTAGGAAAAACTTCCAGTCTGAGTGGTTAAGCATTGGAATAAATTGCCTATGGAGGTTGTGGAAACTCCACCATCCTATACATGTCAGAGATGGTTTAGATAATATTTGTTCCTGCCTTGAAGTGCAGGGGATTGGACTAGATGACTTCTTGAGGTCCCTACCAGTCCTATGAGTCTATGATTTTGACAGACATTGATATCAGCCAATAGCAGTACTGGCCATAGTTCCTCTACACTTTGCCCATTTTGAATAATGTTTTCAATTATTTAAAATGAGCTTCTCCTTATGGAAGGAAGAACAGCTGACATACTGGTCATAAAGATGTTAGCATGCTAACAGGTTCTTAATAGGCATCTCTTGTGGTAAGAGTTAATTAGCATAATAACATCCCTGTTTTGTTTCATGCTTGCTGATGGTTCTGTTCATTTTCAGGAGAGAACAGAAATGATAATTTACCCCCTAGGATTTTGGAAATAATTATAAATGTACCAAGTCATTTGACCCCTATTCATGATCAGGCCTGGGTACAGTGAAATCCACTGAGAGGAAAAAACTATTTTGCCGTAATGAAGTGTTCACACATGACTGTTTAACATCACAGCCACTGAGTGAGTAGCAATTACATTCGTAAAATGACTTGAGGATTTTTCTTAGGCCTCCTCACTTTCCACATTCAGAATGAAAATATTTTCAGTGTATTGCACTTTCTGCTGGCTAGAACAATGGGGTAGGGAAATATAATGAACCTTCACTGCTGATCAAAAATTCCTGCAGCAAGTCAACAGGATTCCTTGTGGTGTCAGAGGTTTTCCTGAGGATTTTCATGACTGTGCCAGCAAGATATGGGAAACATGCCCAAGACAGATCTTGCAGGGGGTGACACTTAAGAAAAATGATTATTCCTGGGAGGGGGAATTTTTCAGTGGTGATAGTAGTAGTGAGAGGTTATTATTTCTCCACAGAAGAGCACAGTCAGAGGCAGTGCAAGTTGCCCCCACACACCACACAACTACATGCCTCACCCCTGACCCAGAGGGACTTCGGGAAAGAGGGAGTTCGCTTTGTATGGCCCATTCAGACCTTGGCCTCTCTCATTAGACTGCTAACAAGTGGGCAAATTAATAGCAATTGTGATTCCGATACTTGTCTCAGTGGAAAAACTCTAGGTATTTCTAAGGTGTTCCCTATTATAAACTCTGTGAGCAAATTCACAGGCCGTCCTCACAACTCATTTCACAGAGGCTTCTGATCAACTGACCCGGTATGTTTTTAATGCAAGCTTTCATTCTCCCTCTGCCACTACAGCTCACGAGCTCTTCTTTGCTCCCTGATGGGCATTCTCTAGAAGCAGCACTTTCTAACAGACAGGCTAGCCTTGCAATGCAAAGAACAGGTAGGATGGTGGGCCATGGTGACAGAGTTACAGAGAAGGCCACTAGTAGGACAGGCTAGTTGTTTCTCCAAAACTGCCTAGAGTGAGAAGAGGCTCCTTCTTGGAGCAGCCTCTTCTTTCTATCATTCTGTCTCCCAGAGTCTCTTTCAACTACTCTGAATATTGTCCAACATCTGTGCCCTTAGAAGCTGCTATTTTGATTTTAACATTGTCAATAGGTTGACAAGTTCTCCCTTTTAATAGCTTTATTCAGAAATCAGTACATTAGCACTGCTTGCAAACAGCTGGCTTCCCTGTCTACTCATCAGTATATCAGGTCTCCTAGTGCCTTGAAAGAAAGACAGGAAATGAAACAAGAGAGAAATAGCCATCTGATCATTGCCTGCTGGGCAGAATTTGAAGCTGTCCAAGAAGACCCTAAGGTTTCATTATGACCGCAGAATAGCAGAAGTGTTGCTCTTTTAGACTTCCCAGTGTGATGCCCTCAGAATCTGATAGAATACAGCTGCTTTCTCAGGTAAATGAAACTGATCACAGCTGATCTGAGGGAAAGGCCGGGATGTGGAAATACATGAATAATGTGGCCGAAGAACTGAAAAGCAAAGTTTAAAAGCCTCTTACACCACTTCCACCTCCCCTAGTCAGACTGACTGAAATCCTGCAGTCATCGCCCTTGGGAACGTTAGCAGGTCACCCCACTTTTCCTGGAAGAACATAGTAAGGCAAAGACTACACACTAATGACTGATGGATAAGGCAAAACAAAGCCATCCAATGACCTGGTAAAACTCATATCCAAAGCTCATAGAACCATCATCTGACTCAGGAATCTGCCCCTCTCATCTTCCACCCCTTTCCAATGTACACCAGGCACCATCCACCGCATCTTCCTGGCTGGTTTTTGGTATGTGGGGGATCTATCCATCTGTCTAGGTGCTATTCTAGCACTCAGAACCCCAGCAGTTAAAGTACTGTAATTCATATTTAGTGATGAATTACTAGTTTTCTATGCTGGTTTGGATATTTTATTTGGTTATCTTATCTTCATGCCCTTCCAAACTATTTTTGTCTTTAGTTACATTCTCAGGCAGGGCTCTGAGTCTGCAGAGTCTCAGATCTTTACAAAGAGAGATAGAGAACACTGCACTCAAATTTCCAAAGGCGGCAGAGGACTTTAGAAAACCAGAGAGTTAATAAAATAAGGGAGATGACAAGTGTGTTGCGCAGACTGCCCAATGTGTTTCCAAGGAGTGATGACTGTCAGATAGTCAAAAGGGTGCATTCCATCTGGGTCCCAACCCTATAATGCAGTATACAAAGGGACTGAGGGGACTATACTCTAAACAGTGCTGTCCCTTTAAAACCAAGTGACTTTAGAAAACCCACTGAACTCTCTTTCTCAGCTCTGGAATTGACAGACCAGAACTGCACCCTTTCTAAAGAGGAAAACAATACTACCTTTAGGGTCATCAACCAACCTCTGTTAACCAAGTCTGGGCTAACTGGAATTTGGTAAATCAAGGCTATACCAGAGTTTTTTAGATCAGATTTAAGGCCTCAAGGACATTAAATGACATGGGGCCTTTGTGCTATGGCAAAAAATGCTTTCTAATGTCACTGCTTTTTCTGACTTTACACATCATCTTTTGTCCTTTATTGTTTAGTATTAAATCCTACCCTGCAGGGATGAAAAATAATGAACTATGCCCCTAAAATGAATTATGCCACAGCAGCACTTCAGTCTTCTCAGTCCTTGCAGTACTGGTGTAATTAAGATCACTGTTAAAAGCCTTCATTTGTTAGAGTTCTGCATCCAGCAATACAAACCACTATGGCCTCTTCACCAGCTACTCAGGTTCAGAACTGCTCAAATTGCTGTGATCTGCCTAGAATTTACTGCCAAGGGCAGCTTTCAGGATGGTGAGGAGTCCTCGGTACTCATTAGTGCCTGTTCTGTGTGGTTTTTTTTTTTAAATCATGCAAGGTCTTATTAGAAAATGCCTCCTTGGGCTGCTCCCTATCGAAATTAAATACATGCACAAACAACCTCTTCTTCCCCACATACTATGTCATGTTTTCCAATGTTTATGTCAATGAAAGTGCAGGGTTGACAGGACTGAAAATCCTCCACGTTGCCACAGAAGAGGTACAGCTCAGATGGTGGAAGAGCAATCTTCCTGCACATAGCACCCACTGCCTTACCCCTGCTCTGGAGGGCCCCAGAGAGGAGTCCAGTCTCAAAGGCCAAGCAAAATCTGTTGAGACTGCCAACTGTGGGCTTTATCACATGGATAACTGTCCGCTGTTATCTGGACTGAGGCCAATACATCACCCGATGCAGGCCACCGAACAGCCTTTAGATGGCAATAGCTTTCAGTCACTACATACCCGGGCTGGATTCAAATTAGCAAGTCGGAGGCAAAAAGACTCCACTTTGTCACAGAGAAATCTTCCATTTAAACCTGGAATGCTACCGGAGGACGGCAGAGAGAATCTCTTTTTAACATGACCATCCAAAAATACAGCTTCCTTCCTGCCTTTCTTCCCACACTGCAATGGTAGCATTGGGCTGAACTGGCACTTGAACACATGACTTCCAGCCCAAAGGTGAGAATGCTACCAGCTAAGCTGTTCAGACACTAACGCTCCTAAAAGTAGCTGCAATGTTGCAATACAACATGCTAATGACTTGTCATTATTTCCCAGGCTGTGTTAGGATTAATATCCTCCTGGATTACATTAAATTGGCATTAGGAGATACTAACGTCACAGATATGATGGGAACATCTAATCATATCACCTCATTTTACAGATAATATTTTCTTGTTAGAGCATTATTAAGCTTTTATTAAAATGACAGCAGATTCCCTAAGAAAATAGAGAAAGGCTCATAGTGTTACAATGTTTTGATTAGATTTGGGTTAGCATGGTTGCATATTTGTTTATGATAATGCAGTGAGAGAAAAGCTCTTAACATTTCCTGGAGATTCATATATCACAGGCTCCTGCTTTATGTTGCTACATTGGTGCTTAACAAAATGAAACTTTGACATTATGGAAAATGGAATTTAACAGGGCACTAAATACAACCCAGTCTGCAGTTGAAAGGGGAGAGCTGGCCTCGTGTCTTAGCTACCTGCTATTGTCAGAGGTAGCTCTACAATTAACTGGACTCCTAGCAAGGAACCAACCATTAGGCCCCCTAAGGAACACAGGGTCTCCTAGTAGCAACTGAGCTACGAGATCTCTTCCTCCCCCTCTGTTCCTGCTACTTGAAATGGAAGAAGTAGTACGCTCACAGGTTGCTGAGGCTTCAAGACTAACACAAATGAATGTTTTAGTGAGAAGTGAAGGCCTCACTATGAAATGCTGAGTGAGAACCCAGCAGTGTTCCTTGGACCAAAGACAACTGCTGTCTCCAAATTATTGTCTCCTATATTGGTAGCACCTACCTCCTTGTCTGTGATCAGAGACACAATGTGGGAAGGTGGGAGAGATGTAAAGGAGGCCAGGAAATAGAAAGCAAAAAATAACCCAGAAGTGTCACTAACATGAGGACTTCTGCACTCTATACTCCAAAAGCTACTATATCTGAAATACATGTAGTGCCATCCCTGGGGCTTCAGTTTGGCTAAGACACTGAAGAATACACTCCTAGGAATGAGAGATGGCCACTGAAAAAGAGAGATGCAGAATGCAAGGACTAGAGCACACTGGAGAGGTAAAGAAATACTGGATAGCATGGCACAATAGATGAGGAACATTATAAGGGCTTTCCTACCTTCCTCATAGGTATGTTGGCCACTTCAGGAGGCTGGATACAAAAGGAGATGGACAAAAGAGCTGTTCCCCTAGGGAAAATCCTGTGTTCTTATGTTCAAAGTTCAGTCCCCCTTCATTTTTTAAAAAGTTTATGTTTGTACAAGCAGAGACATTTGACAGGCCCAAATCTCTCCTTCAAAGCCAGACAACACAATTGTTCCATCTGTTAGGTCTGTGCTGAGAAACCATTCTACACAGCTTCAAACTTTGTGATCTGAGGAACTGATTCTGATCTTGCTTCCATTGGTGTAACTCTACAGACTTTACTGGAATTACCCCTGATTTAAGTGAGATAAGCATCAGGCCCTTCAGACTTCAGATTTTGCCAGTGGAGGTCTTTCCAAGAGTGAAGTGAGGGCGTGTTTTTTAAAATAAAATAGATACATGAAAAGAAGAACATGCCCCCTATACACAGGATACCAGATCAATCATCCCACCCTACAATTTGGGGGTATGAAAGGGATGGGGAGTGAAGAAGAGCAGGAAAAACGGGGTGGTGAAAGGCAGAACATGACATTATAAGGAAATGTGAACAACCCATAGATGCAGCAAAATAGCACAAATGCTCCCCCAACCCAAATTCATCCTTCGATGAACAAAAAGAGCAATGAGAATCAAAGTCCTTACCTGTCACCGTGTGCTGGAAGCCTTGGAGGCAGCATGAGCTGCAGTGCTGTCTGTGACCAGGCTAGTAGGATACCTGGGCCACGTCACTTTTACTATTCCTTGGTATCTCCCAACCACAGCTCTGTTTGCTTTTAAAACATGATCCAAGTCTCCTGTGTTCAGTTAGCAATGGTGACTGCATAATCTGAGTCCCCTCAACTGGAAAGGAAGCTTATTTCTTGAGCTCACTCACCCTCACCCTTAAACCCCTCTCCTCACCTCAACATACATGCACATCCTCCCAACCTCTGAAATGTTACCCTGAATCCAAGGAGGGATTCAGGCTACCCAGAATATTAATCAACCTAGGAGACCCACAGCCACATGTGTAACTCCCGCTCCACAAATAAATCACCAGGCACCTATAAGGATGAGATTTTGCTTTTGCTGTTGCCTAAGCAAGTTGAATTTAGATTTGATCAGGGATATACAGTTTCCTCACTAGTCAGCTCCCATATAATTCCCTTCCAGTAATTGGGATGGACAGACAGCCTGAGTCATTCCACCAGGCCAGCAGTGCAGCAAAGGTTTGGAGGGGAAAAAAAAGAAAGAAAAAGAAAAAGAAAAACCAAGCAAAAAATCATAAAAACTAAATTAGGAAAATCCAAGTTGTTTTAAAAATAAATAACATCTTTGCCAGAAGAACATATTTAAATATGCAAAAGTCTAGACTATTAAAAATTCATGAAAGCAAAATGATTTAGAGAGATGCCGACACTGGTGTGGAAACTGACACAAACTGCTTGTCTGATTTCTTTTGTCTGTCTTTTTTTTTCTTTCTTTCCTTTTTCTTTTTTTATTATTACTGTAGGACATTAATTTGCATGAAAACAGAATCTTTGTTTCCTCCTGCTGCTGCTGATTCCACATCTGAAGACAGAGCCCTTTCTGGATGACACTGCAGGAACCAACTGTTCTCAAATAGGGGTGGGGCTGGGGAATACATCAGACGCTACCTCTGAGACCGGTGCTCAGAGGACACACTAATGAGTATGGTACAAGTTCCTGGATGGATGGAGGAATAAGTAGCAAAGAGCATGGGAAGTCTTAGGAAACAAAAGATCCCATTTTTATGCAAATGTTCTTAGAAGTGCTGGACAGAAACTGGCAATCTAATTTTGCAGGGATTTAGGGAATATTTTTCCTGGCCTTGTTTTGCACCCCTTGAATACAATATTGAAACTAACCTAAAAGCTCAAAAGGAAATTCAGACAAAGGCTCCATGTTCCTCCTGCTTTCAGATCCATGGAGCCAGCCAGTTCCGCATGGCACTGCATATGATACTAGCCAGCCCACATCCTGCACACATGTCTGTGTATTCCAGCTCCATTGCAGACTGACATGTGAGGCAGCTGCCAGTGACCAGGAGGGGAAACAGGTGTGCCATCTGCTCAGGTGTACATCATCCCCTGCTACATCTGCACACCTCTCTTTGGTTTGGGCCAATACCATATGCGAAACAATCAAATATTGTATGGTTTCCATCATTGCACCTGCACAAAAAGTCCCAAACTGAAGGGAGAGTAGCAAAGGGAATCATTCTCAGTGAGAATCTGCCATTGCTGCTGCTGGCTGTTGTTTCAATGCTGGCTGCAAACTACTTGTTTGCTCCAGAGAGCAGAGTCTGAGGCTCTCTCTCCTGGGGCAGCTCCTGGTGCTGTTAGAAAATTCAGCCTGAATGAAGTGACCCTACATAACGTGCTCCTTTCCTGGCCTCCCACTAGCTCGGATGGGACAGACTATATAGCTCAAAGGATAAAGCCAACAGGGTTTAGAAAACCCACCAATAAATAACTGGAAACATACATTTGTAAAAGATGAGATCTGTTTTGCCTTCTCATCTTCTGGTACCTCCAGAGCAACTTGTTCAGCCTTCCATAAAGCCCCCTGCATGGAGCACAGCACAGAAGGGCCACCAGTTCAGAAAGGAATTTTGTTTTAATTGGAGATCAGCCTTAAAAAAAACAAAACAAAAAAAAACCCACACCACACGTGGGTCCAGCCGCCCCTAACTTTGGGGGCTGATTGGCTCCAAAATCCAGACCTATGTTTTGTGGTCTGAGGCCCATACTTATTTCAACACGTTCTAAACTCATGATTTTTGAAATATGGCAGAAGAGGCTCTCTCTGGTGCACTACAGAGTTTCTGCCTGGGATGTGGTCTTTAATGATTACTTTTTATGGCATTCCTAAGCCTCCTTCTGTCTCACACAGATTAAAAGGGACCAAGAGTTAGTCCCTCAGATGGAATTTGTCATAGAAGCCTAGCTGGTGAAGTGACCTGCAGGTGATTCTCATAAGAGAGTCTGAGATGCTACCACAAATGCTAAGGGCTTCTTTTCTCCCCCCCCCCAAAGCCTGCCAGCCCCCTTGAAAATAGTACTGAAGAAATATCAGATTAAACAGCCACCATTCTGTCCTGAACATGTTTTACTTATAGGGGTGTTTTTCAGGTAGTGGAGAAGTGTATACAGTACCTGTTATCTTTACGTGTTCTCTTAATATCTCTAAAGGCATTTCCCAAAAGACAACAGGTTACTACTGAAACACATTTTCAGTTCATCCCAATGCCAGGGATTGGGGGCTTTTCTGCAAAAGCATTGAAATAACAGTTCATCTCCTCCCGGGAGAAACGTCACATAATACATTTGCACACAATCACCACGAATCCCTCCCTCCTCCCCCAGCCCCAGATCCCACCCCATCTTTGATTTTTGTATTTAAAAAATGAATAAGAAAGGTAAAAAAAAGAAGGAAACAAAAAGAAAAACAGCTTATAAACTAGCAAAGGAAATAAAGTTAATTTCTTTTTTTAATATATAGAGAACAAAATGAAACTTGAGGGAAAACTTACTGGCGTTACAGTTTATCCTGATACAGTCTAGATGGGGAAAAATAAATGAAAGATGAAATTGCATCCTTCAAGGTAACAGCTGCAGACATCCAAAAACAATCAGTCCACCCTTCCGGGGACAGACACACGCAAAGAGATGTGGCCATTTTATATTTATATACAGTCTGTACACACTCAGGCATGGGTATATATGTACAGTATATTCTATTGAAATATCAGATACATATGCATATGTATATATATATATATATATGTATATATATATATATATATATATATATATATATACACACACACACACACACACACACACACACCTGTATAGAGAGATATACCTATATACATATATATCCACATATCGACACAGAAAGTTCTTTTCTTTTTAAGGAAACCTATGCAACTAAGATTATCTACTGCTTCAGACCATGAACTGATATTAATTAAAAGGAAAAAAAACTGTCAAGTAATTAAGGCACAAAAAATAATCTTCCTCAAAATGCAAGTCATACTCCAATGTCCTATTTTTTGAAACCCTCTGCAATTTCTCTAAGAAGCTTGAAGTTTAAAGGCAACCTTTACACTTGGTTTCTTTTGAATTAATTCATAGTTATTGCATAATAACCTGTCCAACACAGTATACCTGTAAAATCAGTCTTTCAACATTGGTTGGTGCAATATTTAACCCTTTCCACCTCTCCCCAGGACAGACCCTCTCTCACTCCCCTTAATGTTAGCCCAGATTGCTTTGAAAAAATGTGCACAGGTGCATTTGCCACTGTCCATTCAAGTGAGGAAAGGGTTAATATACCCTCCCCAGTTGTGTCCTATCATAAAATGGCCACTTGCAAACGGCTAACCGCACGAACACCCAGCCCAGATTTCAGCTACTTTTTGGGAGGTTGGGGTTATTTTTTGATTGGTTGGGGAAGGGATTTTTTTTTTTTTGGTTCAAAGATACCCAGCTCGGCCAGCTCCTTAGAGCCCAGTCTCATCTTGCTGCCTCAATGTTAGTACTGAATGAGACACCTGTAGCATTCAGGCAGAAGATGAAACAGGCAGTGAAGTGGCAGACCTCAGAATCTTTGACAGCCCTGCCTGCTTCACTCGGGGGCTCCACACAGGGGGGAGGAAGAAAAGGAGCATCGGAAGAAAGGAGGAAAGAAAAAGAAACAAAGGGATACAGAATTCTGTTTGTTCGCGCTAATAAATAGTAACTGAGGAGCCTCCACAGAGAAAACAAGTGCTGTTTGATGGCCTGAACCAGAGAACTTCTGAGCACCTGCTGCTTCCACTTAATTTACTAGAAACAGCAAGAGCTCAGCCCTTCTCAGGATGAGGCCCCTGAGGAGGCTCTTGCATTTAGGGTGCCTGGTTTGATCCTTGGGGTTGTGAACATCCCCCACTGGAGTGCTCCAACGTGAGCGCCACAATGTGAGCATGGAGTTAATGCATCACCACAGTACCAGGTGTCTTTGACCACCCTGGCTTTCTCTCATAAACCCCAGGTTAAGGATCATAGTTTCTGAGTTCTGGACATCCTGACCGGATATCGTGGAGGAGAGCCTCTGTAACCACAGCCTTGCCCAGCTGTTCCTCTGTATCATGGGGATATGGCCCAGCAGCAGAAGATATACAGAAAGTGAGAGAGACTGGAAAGAACACAGAGAGGGAGAGAGAGCTAATTCGGCTGCATATCAGGGTGAAATGCTTTTACTCCAAAGGGTGTAATAAAAAAATTCTTTCAGTAGCAGAAATAAACTGCAACTTTAAAAAAATAAAAAGGAGGGGGGTGAAGGAAAAGAATCAGTTTCTATAAATAAAGAAGGGGTAGAAGTGATTAGGGATATACCAATCAGAAGCAGCAATGCCAGAGAGAGTCTGTTCTCAAGCAGAACTTCTCTTGAGAAAATCTGGGGTTGGTTTTGTGCGATTAGGTTTGTCATGTGTCGTCAACCGCAACAGAAAAGTGGGAGCAAACAGCCCTGGAGCAATTGGTACGATCACCATACAGTGGTAGCTATATCCCTTATGGGAGGGGTGAGGGAAGCCCTCTAAAAATATATAAGAAACCAGCTATCTTTTCCTCTCTGACCAGAGAGAGACAGAGAGAGAGAGAGAGAGATTGAGATTGATTGATTGTGTGACTAAATGGGAGACTGAGATAGACCAAGCACAAGTGGTATGGCTAGATCAAGTCTTTATTTTCCTGCCCCAGGGCACCAATTTTGGCCTTAGCCTAGCGTAGCAGAGAGGATTAAGCCATCAGTGAGTAAAACTATTTTCTCTCCATTATACCAAGCTTCAAAAGGATGAAAATGACTTCTTTAAATCAGAGCAACATTGTGAAACCAATGCACTTCCAGGTTGTTGTGGAGTAGAAGGTACATATTAAGGTACAGATCCACATAGCCAAAGCAAGATCAGCTGAGGAGTTCGGCAGTAATTAAAGAAACCTCCTGGGATTCCCCATGTTCGTATTGGTGCAGTAAGGCTTTCGATAATCCTTGCTGAGGGTTCTCTGTTCCTTTGGATTTTAAAGGTGAACATGACCAGAGTAGCTGTAGATCTAGTTAGCAACTGTTAGGTTTAGTCTATGAATGAGATGTCTGGAGGGTAGGGGGCAAAGCCAAAGTGCCATGTCTATGGGTGGGAGAGTGGGAATAGCCAGGGAAGACCCAGTCCAGAGACCTCCCTTCATTTATTCCTACTGTAAATCAGGAGCTCTTCACCAACAGCTCAGTAGGTAGGATCTCCTAGCACTGGATTTTCAGGAGCATGTTACCTGGCCACAGGTAGAGGGGTTCCTCTGCACACAGATTAATGGCTCCAGTGCAATGGGCTAAAGTTAAAGGTAGCACTGGTATGTAATTTAGGGGAAACACAAGTGTGCACAGACAGAGTGTGGAAAGTTGTGGAAAGGAAGCAAGTACAGGAAACAGAGCAGCGTGAATGAAGGGCTCTGACAGCTAGAAATAACCTATTTAAATGGCAGAGGCTGAATTCATCCCTGGACTCATTCCACTGCCGTTTCTGGAATTACACCAGGGCTTTCGTGGCCCTGTTTATCTGCAGGACACAGTTGTTGTGTATATCTACCCCTTCACCCTGGAGTCCTCCATCTACACACTCATTGAAAGATTTGCTGCTTTGAAGAAGGTGGCCCCTTCTTCAGTCATGTATGGGTGGTGTGCAACATTCAGGATCTTCTGGAAACTATGCCTGTCTGTTTCTCAGTGTCTGTCTTTGTGAGGTGTGTATCAGTCCTTTTGAGGAGCAGGGAAATTCTAAGAATCCCCACATTTTTCAGGGATGGGGAGGCACTGGAGTGTGTTGGGGGTGGGAGGGAAGAAATCATGAGCAAGACTGGAAAGTAGATTTGGAAATGCAAACTTCTAAGAACTCTTCTGAGACTATATAGGATGAGCAATTATAGGGCCATCCTACCCCTAGTCCCTACCTACTGTCATAATAATTCCTGTAACAGGAATTGTGAAAGGGTCAGTGATTTAAAAAAAAAAGGGGGGGAATGTTGCATTTCAGTGCAGAACCGGGGCTGTGATTTCCCCATACTGGGCAGTAGGCGGGCAAAGGTGAGTTGTCTCAGTCTCTCACTAGGGGATAGGGTGCTCATCATCACAGATAGTTAGCTTGCAGAGCATTGCTAAGGCATAGGATCTTTCTTCAGAATCAGTGAAAGGGAACATCTGCATGTGAGTGGGGGTGGGGGGCATGCTACTTCCTTCAATAAGGTCCAGACCTTGCTCTGGAAGTGCAGACCACAGGATCCCAGCAGTGTTGGATGGGAACGGGGAAGCACAGGACAAATTAATGGGGGCCTGGTGACTGCTGCTTACTCTGGATAATTTCTGCTGGATATAGTAAAACAAAACAAAGAACCTAACAAGCCAAGATGTGTTGTGCATATGTTGGGTGTGAATGAGAAAGTATCTCATTAGTGGCAGAGTCTGAGGAGCTCGGGGGGAGGCAGTGTCAAAGTGCAGCAGCTATGTCTGGCTGGGTAGGGTGCAAGACTGTTTTATGCAGGGTGTGTGGAAATTGAGTGCAAAATTATATGTAAATGAAATGTATGAAAAGATGTTGTGTGTACTGTGTGTGTAAAGGAGTGTCAATGAGAGTGGGTGCCTGTGGTGTTCTGTGCATGCATGTGTTTTGTGTGTGATATGCACACATTTGTAACAGAGAGTGAGGTGTATGAGTGACAAGTCATTCTCTCTGGAAGGGACCATACAATCCTCCAGCAGTGCTGGAGGACTCTGACCCACAGCCACTGAGCCAAACACCTCTCAGGGCAAAGCAGAAGGTACTGGTTTGGAAAGCCCAAGACACCATTGCTCCCCTCAAGGCCAGAGCTCAGCTCAGGATAGGAAGAAGTCATGAGTAAGAGGAGCTTCATATGTGCTATGCTTCAGCAGGGGCTTTATTCCGGTCACCAGTATCTTGAGGGAGTGCATGGGAGAGGAGAAGACAGAAGCTAAATGTGCTCAAACATAGCTCAAGAGCAGCACAAGCCAACCAATAGGAGGGCAGAGCAAGAAAGTTGCTGTTCCCAGCTGATATGCCATTTGTCTCATATTCAGCATGTCTCTGAAGTAGCAAGGGCTATTCCAGGGCACCCCTCACTGTATTTCTCTCTCTCTCCCTCCCCTTTCTCAACTCAGTTGTGAGATCCACCACATTTGGGTTCTAATCTTCACACAGCAAACATTCAATAATGCTGTGAAACGTGCTAACACAAAGAACACACTGCCCCAGGTCCCTGGCTGGGTTGGTCTGAAACAGCTCCTCATTCCCTTTAAATGAACAGAATTAATAGTCAAGGCTCTTTCCTTCCCCCTCCCACCCAAGTCTTGCATTGGAGTAAGCATTTCTGGTTTAGTTTTTAAGCAATAAATGCTGCAGGGTTAGGGGGATATGCCAGCCCCTGCAGGCTGCTCTGTACACTCTGTTCTCAGGGCTGTTTGCTGTGCGGGCCGCAGGCTTCAGGCCTTTGAAGGGTTGAATACCATCTTTTGATTTACCATGGCTGATGGGGTGTGAGAAGCTTTACAACTCAAATACACAGGGGGGGAAAAATAACAGCACAGAAAAATACTCAAACCATAGCAGAACCCAAATGGAATTGAATGAGGAAAAAAAGGACAGTTCTTAGTAATAGCTTTAAATAACTTAGAAAAAAAAGCACAACTAGATAATACACCACTCAAAACAGTCTGTGCTGATTCAGATCTGGCGCTTACTAGCCCATTTGTGAATTTGGACGTATGACTAGTCAGATCTGAGCTCCCCCTTATTTGGAGTTGGGGGCTGTCTGTCACTGAAAAGGGCATTTTGGTAGCGTTGAGCCAGAAGGTCTTGGATTTCACTTGAATGTAACCTATCTGCTCAAATAGTTGACAAGAACTCCAACTAAACAAGTGGGAGTTGACGGCTGGGCTTCTTGGCACTGCAAAGCTTCCCCCCACTCCCCAAGGTCTGAGATTTGATCTCTTCCTTCAACAACAACAACATAATCTAAGCCCTTTGGAAAACAGAGAAGTCCTGATTTAAGGTTTTGTGGGAAACCTTTGTAAGTCGGGAGGTGTGGGGGTTTCAGACACCTAGGGATAACTTGGTTCAGCATTCCAAATAATGGAAATTATGGTTTTGTGGCTCAAATCACTGGGGGAGCAGAGCTGCACAGGCTCTCCCCAGCTGCAGCATTAGTCTTTTTTTTTTTTTTTTTTTTTTTTTTTTTTTTTTTTTTTGGAGTCCAGACCTTCAGAGTTCTGCAGGGCCAAAGCTCCATGTCTGCGAAGCTTAGGAGCTCAGCAAAAATAATGATTCAGTCATTGTGTCTCCAGCATAACTGACCTTCAGTAACAGAGTTTTGGTTCATCAGGGTTTCCCCACGTACCAGTCCCTTAGCCAAGGACAGTAGGTAGTGTATATTGTAATATGAAGTTCTTAGTCAAAACTCTGGTAAAAAGCTCAGAAAGCATTTTCAGTCAAATTCTTTAGGTGGTAGGGCATTAAAAGCCAGATGTTTAGCATGTGGCCCAGGATGGTCTAATGGTCCCCAAAAGGTCTGTAACAATTTACCACAGCTGATGAAACAAGCACTATTGGCAGGCATTGGAAGAAAACGTTTTCTGCTCTCCTCGCCAAAGGGAAAGCCACATGATATAAAGTAGAACCCTTTAAAGTGAGGAGGGGGAGGTTAAATAGGCAGAAAATATTTTCTGCCTTGCCAGTACCAGAGTGCCCTCTTCCCTCACTGACTTCCATTGAAGTTGAGGGTGTCTCAATACCTATCAGGTGGCACCCTGCTCAGCAGAAAAAGGAGGTAGAGCTCAGTAAGGACAACACTTTACATGCTGCAGTGTCTTGTGTGAGAGGATCTCCAAGTGCTTTGCAAGCATCCACTATTGAAGCCTCACTGCTTCCCTATGAAGTAAAGTAGCGTTAGCACCTTTAGCAGAGGGATAAAGTGAAGCACTGGAGGGTAAAGGACTTGCTCAGGATTACAGTGAGACCGTGGCAAAATTCAGAATAGAACCCAGGTGTCCCAGATTCCCAACCCCTGCTCTAACAACATAACACGCTCTCCCTCTTAAAAATATGAGATTTGGCCTCACAGGACTTTGATTCTCAGAAAGACAAACTTTTTCACTCTCTAATTATCAGAGTTTCAGAAAAGGGACCGCGAGAAGGGACAAAGTCTCAGGGTGCTAGATTATTAGGACAAATAACGTTGGATGGGAAAAACAAGCAGCTGCAAACACACTAATCCACACACATGCTGGAGTTGTTTGAAAGATTCTCTTTATATATTGGACTACAGAACAATAATTCTTTGGAACTGATCCCCAAAGGGGACATGGTAGGCATAAGGAATTCTCCACTTCACTTAGAACTGATACAGACAGAGATGGATGCCACTTGAGAAGTCATTGTGGCGGCCGGAGACCATGGTTCCCCATGGACCAGTGCAATTTAGTACTGCCTCCGCTGCCATGCTGGCTGGACACTCAATGATGCTTTACACTACTCTAGTTCAGCTGAGTACAGCACGTAAATTCCAGGCAACGGGAGCTATGTAGCAGTGCAGTATTTTTCCATCTAAGGGAACACTTAAAGCTTCCAGATCCTCATGGGATGGAGACTATTTTCATTTCTCATTTTTAAAGATAGGAGCTTGTTCTAACACATCATACCCTTTTCACCCTCCAAACCCAACAGTAAAAGAAAGGCTGACTTTCCCTTCCAGAGCCAAAGGAGGCTAGAAACAGTTCTTTTGGAAACCAGTTAATGCCACCTCCTGGGTCAGCCCTAGAAGCATCACTGCAGGGCAACATATTACACTGCTCTTTGTTGACCTCCAACAGCTGAAAGTCCAGATGAGGACCAAGGTGGAGCAGTCCCTAGAAGCTCATTCGGGTCTGGTGCGGCATGATCTAGATAATACCACCTATGTCTAACTGTGACATGATTCAATGACCGAATCACATCAATATATAATCCGATGTGCGACACTGTCACTGCACTGTGCAAAGTCATTGCCATGTCTCTTCTTCACATTATGGCCCAGCCAGGACTCAGGAGTGAGTTTCCTATTGATAGCTCATAGTATTTGGGAGATGTCACAATGGGGCTTGGAATTTCAAAAGCTAGCCCAAGCTCATGATGGAGCATACACTTAGTTCCTGTTAGATACCCTAAATATTAGGGGAGGCTTACCATTTCCAGTAAGTAACCCGGTCTGCAGTTCTAGCTCAGATTCTCCTCTCAGTTATACTGATGCAACCACATGTAGTCATGCAGATAGCAGCAGTATAAGTGAGAGGAGTATTTGACTTTGTGTTTATGTTCAACTCCAAGAATACCAAACAACCAAACCTACCCACTCTCTCTTATCCCTTCTCCCCCACCCCAGGCACTGTGTCTCTTCAAAATTTTCAGACATGGGAATTCAAAAAGCAGGGGACCATCCACACTGCTGGCCTACAATGGTGAGAGAATGGGGGGGGTGGACACATCCTCAACTAAGCATCCCTAAATAATTAGAGAGTGGATTGTTTTGTTGATCTACAGACCCCAGTTACTCAGCTCATATTAATAAGAGAGAGTCTGTGTTTGTTATGAAGGAAACTCCCCCACAACCATCGTTTTTATTATCAAATTTGTTCCCACTCAGGTTCTGTCTGGGAATCAATAACTTTGAGGAGACAGAAATAGATTTGGCAAACTGGTCAGCTGACTCAAACAATGTCAGTTGTTTGGTCAACTGAACGCCTATTTGACTATGGTCAAATATTGCAGCAAGATTGTTCCGATGCAGGTGGCAGCCTACCTTTTTGATTGCATCAGGTTGCTATTCTTGCATTTTTAAAGAACTTCATGTAATTGTGTTTCACATTTTTCTGAGTTAAAATAACTCAGTTAAGTAATTTTTTGCAATTAGGAATAAGTATCT
This sequence comes from Dermochelys coriacea, assembly GCF_009764565.3. Taxonomy (NCBI): domain Eukaryota; kingdom Metazoa; phylum Chordata; order Testudines; family Dermochelyidae; genus Dermochelys; species Dermochelys coriacea. The sequence goes on along the minus strand of NC_050073.1, from coordinate 88,978,229 downwards.
AAGGCTGACACTATCAAAATCATAGTCTTACTCTTTTTTGTTATTGTTCTCATGGTTCTAACATTTATGAGTGCTTTAAAATATTTGATCATTTTGACATAATTTGACTGATCAATTGACCAATTATTTTTGGACTGGTAAATTGACCCACCTTACACAGAACATAAAGATAGGAGGAGCACCCAAAGTGGTTATTACTGATTCCTTTGAGTTTAAAAAAAACATACTAAACCATTCATAGATTCATAGATATTAAGGTCAGAAGGGACCATTCTGATCATCTAGTCTGACCTCCTGCACAGCGCAGGCCACAGAATCTCACCCACCCACTCCTATGAAAAACCTCACCCATGTCTGAGCTATTGAAGTCCTTAAATCATGGTTTAAAGACTTCAAGGAGCAGAGAAGCCTCCCTCAAGTCAACTATGTCCCATGCTACAGAGGAAGGCGAAAAACCTCCAGGGCCTCTCCAATCTGCCCTGGAGGAAAATTCCTTCCTGACCCCAAATATGGCAATCAGCTAAACCCTGAGCATATGGGCAAGATTCACCAGCCAGATACTACAGAAAATTCTTTCCTGGGTACTCAGATCCCATCCATCTAATATCCCATCTCAGGGGATTTGGCCTATTTACCCTGAATATTTAAAGATCAATTACTTACCAAAATCCCATTATCCCATCATACCTTCTCCTCCATAAACTTATCAAGTAGAATCTTAAAACCAGATAGATCTTTTGCCCCCACTGCTTCCCTTGGAAGGCTATTCCAAAACTTCACTCCTCTGATGGTTAAAAACCTTCATCTGATTTCAAGTCTAAACTTCTTGGTGGCCAGTTTATACCCATTTGTTCTTGTGTCCACATTGGTGCTGAGCTGAAATAATTCCTCTCCCTCTCCTGTATTTATCCCTCTGATATATTTATAGAGAGCAATCATATCTCCCCTCAACCTTCTTTTAGTTAGGCTAAACAAGCCAAGCTCCTTAAGTCTCCTTTCATAAGACAAGTTTTCCATTCCTCGGATCATCCTAGTAGCCCTTCTCTGTACCGGCTCCAGGTTGAATTCATCCTTTTTAAACATGGGAGACCAGAACTGCACACAGTATTCTAGGTGAGGTCTCACCAGTGCCTTGTATAACGGTACTAAAACCTCCTTATCCCTACTGGAAATGCCTCTCCTGATGCATCCCAAAACCGCATTAGCTTTTTTCACAGCCATATCACATTGGCAGCTCATAGTCATCCTATGATCAACCAATACTCCAAGGTCCTCCTCCTCTTCCATTACTTCTAATTGATGCGTCCCCAACTTATAACTAAAATTCTTGCTATTAATCTCTAAATGCATAACCTTAAACTTCTCACTATTAAATTTCATCCTATTACTATTACTCCAGTTTACAAGGTCGTCCAGATCCTCCTGTATAATATCCCGATCCTTCTCCGAATTGGCAATACTGCCCAGCTTAGTATCATCTGCAAACTTTATTAGCACACTCCCACTTTTTGTGCCAAGGTCAGTAATAAAAAGATTAAATAAGATTGGTCCCAAAACCGATCCCTGAGGAACTCCACTGGTAACCTCCCTCCAACCTGACAGTTCGCCTTTCAATAGGACCCGTTGCAGTCTCCCCTTTAACCAATTCCTTATCCACCTTTTGATGTTCATATTGATCCCCATCTTCTCCAATTTAACTAATAATTCCCCATGTGGCACGGTATCAAATGCCTTACTGAAATCTAGGTAAATTAGATCCATTGCATTTCCTTTATCTAAAAAATCTGTTACCTTTTCAAAAAAGGAGATTAGGTTGGTTTGGCATGATCTACCTTTTGTAAAACCATGTTGTATTTTGTCCCATTTACCATTGACTTCAATGTCCTTAACTAATTTCTCCTTCAAAATTTTTTCCAGGACCATACTACAGATGTCAAACTAACTGGCCTGTAGTTACCCGGATCACTTTTTTTTCCCCTTTCTTAAAAATAGGAACTATATTAGCAATTCTCCAATCATTCGGTACTACTCCTGAGTTTACAGATTCATTAAAAATTCAATACATTCAATAGTAAGAGTCTTAAAGGCTACAGCCTACATTAGAGTTACTTGAGCATAGGGGGCCATTACTGCAGAACACAACAATATTTTTTTATAAGGGCTTGGGTCCTGAGAAGGTTCAGTATTCAAACCATTAAACCAAGACTAGTCTCCTGATAGCCTGGGATTCACAGCACCTAACCCTTCCCTCCATGTCTGTTTGGCTTCCCTCCCATGACCTGCTCTGACTGTTTTGAGTGGTGGAAAAGAGGCTGAATTAATGAGTATATGATTGATCAAAAGATGGACCAAGTAGCATGTTTTACACAAAGCTAACCAGTTCCAGACCAAGAAAGGAAACTTAAAAACATAAAGACTTAAAAAACACCACTATCCATGACCAAGAGTTGACATCAAATGTCCATGCAGAAACTGTCAGAGAATTTTTCTCTCTGCAGATAGTATCATTATGAGGGTCTTAGCAGCTACTTTAGAAATCAATCAAATCCGATCAAACCAACAGAAAAAAAGAAAAACGATAAAGAAAACACTAATCACAAGCCCAAACTAAAAGAGGAAGGGGGAATCTCTCTAGGATACCTAAATTGACCATGAGTTTGACACGCCCTCCATCTAGCTCCAGGCGAAGGGTGTCGGCAGAATCCCGTGAAGTGGTGGCCATTAAGAGCCCATAGGCACGCTGGGACATGAAGCGGAAAGACACATCTTCTGCCTCTGTGTGCATGACCATGGGCATGATGATCTTCATGTACATGCTGCCATCATAGCTCAGGATGGAAGCCTCTGCAGAGAAGAAAAGAAACAATGACTAACCACGAGAGTTACGCAACGCTTCCATGGTCACTTACACACTGTTTATACGGCAATCACTTCACCCACCACTGAAATGGAGCCACTTCTGGGGTATAAACACAGTAGCCTCACCCAGCAATATTACACAACAGGTTAGATCAGGAAGCAGAAGATATTGTATCCAGTTTAAACTACAATGTAGGGAAGCAGAATACAGTTGTCCATACTAGAATTTCCCAGGACAGCACCTCCTCTTGTGAAAATGGCCATGAGATCTTTAATCAACACTTGTTACCAGGACCTTAATTTTATTATCTTCTAAAAGACAGCTTCTTCTCTGGCAGCCCAGCTTGCCCTAGCACTGTCCAGGGTCATTAGTTTAGACCGTCCCTATTGATTCACCAAAACCCCTTCCTGCAGCACATGGCTTTACTTTGGAGATCACAGATCAAATATTTTAAGGAATGTCCTTATTTGGTAAGGCATTTGATCAGATAGAGACTATTTTCCAAGCAACAATTTTGCAAGAAATCACAGACTGTGATACATCTGTACAATTTTTAAACCCATATAGTGATATTTCTTAAATACAAGTTTTGCCCAGTAATTTTCATACGGCCTTCCTTTATGTCTTTAAAATGAACAGCTGGTCATCAGCCTGCTTGGAGATATCCTACCCACACACAGGACAGGCCCAGCATTTCGAAAAACTATACAGCCCGAGATGGTATCACTTCAGCAATCACATACATTCACAAATTGTACACAGGCTGGCACAAGCCCTTTCTCAACCAGGGATGACGGGCAATGGCTTCTTCAACCTTGCAGAAGCTCCATTACCCAGAGGACAAAACATTCTGAAATAGCCCAATTGTCACAATCAACACAGCTGTTCAGTGAGCTGCCAGTCAGCCTAAAGGTCTAGCTGACTATCATCCAGAGGGATGTTTGTGGCCCAAAAATGGGTACCAGGAATTTTACAAGGACAAGAAACACACAGAAAACATGTCAAGCCTCACTTTTTTAAAAAAAACCCCATTGTTAGAAATTAAGAAAAAAACCCATGTGTGTTATCTTTCATCTAGGACCTACAGAAATCCTGAGAGGGAGAGGCATTGTTTAGAATAGATCAAGGAAGTATAACTAGAAAAGGGTGAAGATGAGCAAAAGAAAAATTGAGGCTAGATAGCAGGAAAAATTTACCTTTGAGTAAGTTAGTGCGTGGAACAGTCTTCCAAGAAAAGTGGTTGAACTCCCATTGCTTGGGGATATTAAAAACTAGGTTGGGTAAAGCCCTGCAGAATAGACTACAGGAAATATTAGCCAGGGATGGACTATCAGGTCCTCTCTGCTTCTATTTTGCATGTGATCCTATGAGCTTATGAGTTTGTTCTCTCCTTGGGATGTGTGTAAAACTCATTTGTTTTAATGGAGGGGATATTTGAGGGGACAAATATGTACAGGCACGGTGCAGGTTTCCAAATAAGTCTTTTCTAGCTCTGACTTTTCTTCCTCTATTATTTTTTCCCTTACTGGTACAAGTTGGCTAACGTTCCTGGAGACATGCTGATATGATCAATGGTGCTGTGATGCAAAACAAGGAAAGAAACAAACCAAGACCCATGTCAGGTTTAAGTATCACTAGAAACACAGGAAATGGCATAGGATAGAGCAGGAGTCTCAAACTCAAATGACGACGAGGGCTACATGAGGACTACTACATTGGCCTGAAGGTCACATCATGAACCCCCCCTCCACTGCTCCCACTCCACCCCTTCCATGAGGCCCCGCCCCTGCCCCAAGTCTTCCCACCCCCCTTCCAACCCCTTCCCCGAAATCCCCACCCTAACTCTACCCCCCTTCCCACAGGGGGTGCAGGAGGGCTGCGGGGTGCGGCAGGGGGCTCAGGGCAGGGGGTCGGGGTGCAGGAAGGGATCGGTGGGCGGGCTCCAGCCCAGCGCACACCGGAGGCAGGGCAGGCTCCCTGCCTGCCTGCCCTGCCCCGTCCCTGCGCTGCTCCGGGAAGCAGCTGGAACCGGGGGGGAGGGGGGACATGCTCAGGGATGTGTGTGTTGCTCTGGCCATGCCTCCAGGCACTGCCCCCCGCAGCTCCCATTAGCTGAGAACGGGGAACCGCGGCCAATGGAAGCTTCGGGGGAGGTACCTGGAGTAGCAGCCAGGGCAACACACAGATCCCTGTGCCTTCCCAGTGCGCGCCGGGCCATCCGGAGCCGCTCTAGGTAAAGGCTGGGAGGCCGCGGGGAGCTGGCGGGCCGTAGAAAATAACCCCAGGGCTGCACGTGGGCCGCGTGTTTGAGACCCCTGGCATAGGGGTAGGAAGAATACAGGGCTCCCTCTGGCTGTACACAGGAAAATGGAAAAGGAAAATCAGAGTCAGGAAAGAAATTACATTTTTCCATCTTCTTCAAGGACGTTACAGAAAATAGAGGTGTGAGGGGAGGAAAGGAGCTATAAAAATAAGTACTTAATATTCTCTATTTCCACAAGTTTTTTGCCTGAGGAGACTGATGTACATCTCTAAAGAGATGGAAATGAAGTCTCATGCTAAAACTCTGGCAACCTGTACAGATTTATAATTATTGTTTCAGTCCCTGAATATGCATAAGGGGTCCCTGGATTAGTAAATTTTATAAATTCCATAAACACAATACATGAATTAGTGTCCCCTTTCCCTGGGAGATAACACTGAGTTATAGCAATCACTACACGTGGGATATTAATCATAGAATCATGTAAGAGAGTTTGAAAAGACTTCCTATGGTGTGACACAGGCAGGCCCAGGCACGAGTATTACCTCTCTGTCCAGCCATCTTACTCTTTCATCAAAAGGGGTCATGTGTGGTCTCTGCCAAAAGCTAAGAACTAGCTAATTGTCATGGGTTCTGCAAAATGTTTCTATGGGAAACAATTTTAGAGTTATGTAACATGTAGGATATAATGTTCCAAATCAGTTGGGAGCAAAACCTATTCCTGTGGGGGGGGGGAGGAACGTCTGAGAGCTGACCTAAGCAACATGAGGAAATGGACATCTGTGCACGGTGCTAGTTTTCACGTACAGTCTGGGCCAGACGTAGGTTTCAGCATTTAAAAAGACAAAAGAAGCCAAATAAAAGTCTCTCACTAGGGACCCCGCTGGGTCAAAGGACAATAATCTCTGTCTAAGGGAAGGAGAAAGTGGACAAGGAGACATCCGTTATGGAGGAGGGATTCTGAAAGCTGGGGTGTCTCTTGAAAGATAGATCCCAGTTTTCAGAACTGGACAAGTGCTGTAAAAACAAACCACTGAGTGAGAAACACCTTATCAGACAAGAAAAGAACTTGTTAATAAGTATAGGCTATATATTGCCTTTATGCTTTGCCTTTATCTGTGACCTTACGTTTCCAAACCCTTATACTTGCTTTTATTTTTGAATCCTTATCTCAAGCTCTTAAATAAACTTCAATTTGGTTTTACTACAATCCTGCCTCAGTGCCATATGCTAAGGAGAGTGCTGAACAGAGGTGAAACCAGTGAACTGTGGCACTGTTTCCACTGAGCCAGTGGATCAGTGTATACTGTGGGTGTCCTGAAGATAGGGAACTGGGCATTCAAATGTAACAAATGGGGGGGTGTAAAATGCTATCCTGCAGAGGGAAAGAGAGAAGTCTGTGGAGCAAGCGTCTGTGTGGACAGTAGCCAGTGGATGAGGAAGTTTCCCATAGTGGGCATACAGGGCTCCCTCTGGCTGTACACAGGTGGTAGTGATTCACAGATCTTGGGAGACAGGCCAGTCCTTGCTTACAGACAGCCCCCCAATCTGAAGCAAATACTCACCAGCAACCACACACCACACAACAGAACCACTAACCCAGGAACCTATCCTTGCAACAAAGCCCGTTGCCAACTATGTCCACATATCTATACAGGGGACACCATCATAGGGCCGAATCACATCAGCCACACTATCAGAGGCTCATTCACCTGCGCATCTACCAATGTGATATATGCCATCATGTGCCAGCAATGCCCCTCTGCCATGTACATTGGTCAAACTGGACAGTCTCTACGTAAAAGAATAAATGGACACAAATCAGACGTCAAGAATTATAACATTCAAAAACCAAATCGGAGAACACTTCAGTCTTTTTGGTCACTCGATTACAGACCTAAGAGTGGCTATTCTTCAACAAAAAAGCTTCAAAAACAGACTCCAATGACAGGTTTCAGAGTAGCAGCCATGTTAGTCTGTATTCGCAAAAAGAAAAGGAGTACTTGTGGCACCTTAGAGACTAACAAATTTATTAGAGCATAAGCTTTCGTGAGCTACAGCTCACTTCATCGGATGCATTTGGTGGAAAAAGCAGAGGAGAGATTTAAATACACACACACACACACACACACACACACACACACACAGAGAACATGAAACAATGGGTTTATCATACACACTGTAAGGAGAGTGATCACTTAAGATAAGCCATCACCAGCAGCAGGGGGGGGAAAAGGAGGAAAACCTTTCATGGTGACAAGCAAGGTAGGCTAATTCCAGCAGTTAACAAGAATATCAGAGGAACAGTGGCTGAATTGGAATTAATTTGCAAACTGGATACAATTAACTTAGGCTTGAATAGAGACTGGGAATGGATGAGTTATTACACAAAGTAAATCTATTTCCCCATGTTATTTCTCTCCCCCACCCCACCCCCCACTGTTCCTCAGATATTCTTGTTAACTGCTGGAAACAGCCTACCTTGCTTGTCACCATGAAAGGTTTTCCTCCTCCCCCCCCCCCCCCGCTGCTGGTGATGGCTTATCTTAAGTGATCACTCTCCTTACAGTGTGTATGATAAACCCATTGTTTCATGTTTTCTGTGTGTGTATATCAATCTCCCCTCTGTATTTTCCACCAAATGCATCCGATGAAGTGAGCTGTAGCTCACAAAAGCTTATGCTCAAATAAATTTGTTAGTCTCTAAGGTGCCACAAGTACTCCTTTTCTTTTTGCCAATACAGACTAACACGGCTGCTACTCTGAAACTAGACATTTTGAGTAATCCTGAAAAGCATTGCATAGGGCCTACCTAGTCCTCCTCGCTGGGATCAAGACATGATTGCTCTCTAATACACATTTTTTTGTTTGTTTTTTGTTTTTGTTGTCCCCAGTGATGGGACTTCCACCACTTTGGGGCAACTATTCCACAAGCTTATGGGATCTCACTGACGCAGTTTTTCCATGATATTCGGAAACTATGTTCTCTCTTTTAATTTCATCCCCTTCCCTGGTAGTTCCCAGCAGAACTTCTGAGTCCTTACATAAGCTGAATTTTTAGACACAGGCATGATAAGCCTGAAAGAGCCAGTCCTTACTGCCTCTCCAGCTCCAAAATATGCAGGTCACACCATTTTTGGGAAGAAGCAATATGCTCTCCTTCCTGCCCACAGCTATCCAAGGGCTGCTCAAAGTCCTGGACAAACAGCTGTGTTTCCCCAATAGTATGCTCTCTTGTATTCCACTTAAAAATGGGTGGGATTTGTAGTGGCTATTGCAGCCCTTTCATTGTTTAAGGATTCTGTTCCACTGCCCTGAAAATGCTCTCTATTTATCTTTCCCTCACTCCCTTGCTGTCTCTTTCAAGTTCAATCTACAAAGTCACTCTTATAATGGAATTATTCTTTTTTTGTCAACAGAATCCAGACTCTGCAGTTGGCTGGAACTAGAGCCAATATCAGTTTCTCTCCAAGTTGGGGAAGTGAGTGAGAGGGTAGGTGTGGAAGGCAAGCAGGTATGTGACTATAGGAGACAGTGGATGTATGTGTGAGAGGAAGAGGGTGTATGTCCACATGTGCCTAGTTGCAGGAGATAGCACATGGCTGGATTTGTGGTGGGGAGGCAGCTGTAATGTAGAAATGGGTTTGTGAATGGGGTGGAGTAAGAGCAGTAGATATAAAAGTATGTAGGTGGAGCAGATATGGTGAAGATTGGACGTGTGGATGGTTGGGAGGCATGGTGGGGAATCAGTACTTGTTTGTAGGTTCACTAGCAGATCATACTACTGGTATGGCATGGAGAGACTAATACGCCAGAATCTCTGACTTTTGTTAACACCATTAAATTCTCTCCACATCAAAGCAATAATGGGATCACCAAGTAACATACAAATAACTAACCATTCTCCTCATCTGCATTTCCCGCCCACTCTCATACACCAGTCCACATGACACCTGCCCCCATCTGCACAGCCTTACACCCTCTGCGTGCCAGCCATTAGTGACATACATCACCCAGAGAAATACATCTGCTCTTGGCTAGGGGACACAGAGGAAAATGGAAGCACCTTTTTCAGATTGGGGAGGTGGGCTTGGCTTATCAAAATCCAATCAATCACTTTCCCCTTCACTTCTGCATCCCTAACTTGCCACCTGCAGCTGCAAGCTGGAACCAAATGTACTGAAAATTATACATATATTCACAGGCTATGTGTACACACACACACTCTCCCCCACCCGTCTCACTGTGGATTGCATTAGAAAGTGCAGTCAAGCATGAAATGGCCTTTTGAGGCCTTCAGCTCAGATGTGTTCTGCATAAAACAGTTGTTTGCACTACTGCCTGTGGGGAGTTGGGGTGCGGGGGGTGCATAGTACTTAATTTATAATGAAAGAAATACCAGGGCTCAAGCAATTTTTTTTTACATTCATAACTGATGCAGCAAGTCCAGAGGTGCTTGGGCTCGACCCTGGCACAAATTAAGCATTTGGAGTGTATCTAACAAGAGCCGCAAATCTGTTCCCTCCCTATTCACAGTGCTATTTATTAGATATGCAGAAGCCATTTTGCACCTGTTTAAGCTACTACTACTGTCTTCTTCCAGAGCTCAAAGAAAAAGCGGAGAAGCAACAGTAACGCTAGGAAGAGCAGAGATCCAGAGAGAAGCCCCTTTCCTGCAAAGAGGGTCTGCCTGCATAATTCAGCTCCCCCACTCCCTGTTCTATAGATTTACCTGTAGTGCTAGGGGTGCAGGCAAACAAAAAAGTCGAGATTTTAATTATTTTTAATTATTATTATTTATATCTATTAGAGAGGAACCAGAACAGCTCCCAGAATTGCTGGAGTACAAAAAACTAGGCCTAACCGCACACCTGAATTTCATGATGAGGATTTCTGTATCATAGGCTGAACCAGAACCTAAAGGCAAATGGATTTTGAAGATAGGGGTTGCGGAAGGGATCTAACTTCAGTCCCAAACTCTGATTCAAGTGTGGTGGCTGTAGCTCACCTCTAATATTTAAAGCATTAAGAATTGATAACGGGTGCAGGGGGTGAGCCAACAAAAAGCAGGAGATCACCTCTCAGCATACAAAAAACCCCTCCCTCTCCTCCAGGCCAGGGCTGAAGCAAACTAGAGATGAGATATGTGCAAGGGGAGAAGTTTACCCTGAAACTGCCCATGCCATTCCTATTCTGAGAAGTGGGGGAGGAGGGCTTTCAGGGCTGTCAATCCAGGCTCATTCCACCAGACCACCTTTCATTAAACATTAAAATAACTCAGCAGACTTGTGCTTGGATTGAGTGCTAGAGTCCCATAGGGATCCTCAGGATGTGCTTATGACACAGTCATGCAACATTCGCTAGGGTTAGTGTTAGCTCTGTAAACATCACGAGTACAGAATGGCCATTTGACAAAGTCCACCAGTTAAAACACACGAGTTTGAAGAGTGGCCAATGGCATAAATACATCCCATTAATCTTTACCAGATGACCTGTGCTCACCCTCGCCTTTAACTCAGAGGTGTGACCGGTGAACACAAGTTTCAGTGTATAATGCTATATCTATGTAAGCAGGATCTGAATGAATGCTTCCCTGACAGCTAGCTGGGAGGGGGAGAGACTTTGGGTGTGTTTCAGAGTAGCAGCCATGTTAGTCTGTATTCGCAAAAAGAAAAGGAGTACTTGTGGCACCTTAGAGACTAACAAATTTTGGGTGTGTTTATGTAAATACAGTTTGCTCCTGCTCTGCTTAGATATGCAGCAGATAGAGCAGTGTCAAAGTAATCAACTTTGGCTAGTGTTGGGTTACAAATCACCTTAGTACTGAATGCAGGGGTAGTGAAATACTGTTACCAATGTTGTAATTATTGTAGGAATACAGGAAAGCAGGACTGTGCTTAACCTGTGCCAAATAAGGGGGCCACCCTCAACTGAAAGAGCCTTGTTAAGCCAAGGGCTCAAATGCTAGAGCCTTGTGAAAGTAAGAGGTGTGGGACCAGGTGTCCCCGCCAGGAGGTGTGGACTCTCCCTAAGGGTCCTCCCTGGATACATTAATCCTGTTCCTCCCCACTGTTCAAAGGAAGAGCTAAATAAGCTTCATGAGGAGCCTCTTTGTTATTTTAAGTGCTCAATCAGAGCTGAAACCATGTTATGGTAAGAGTGGGTTTATGCCCTGCCTGCTAGAGCTAAAAATCAGAGCTGAAATTACTTGAGATGGGGCTGTGTTTCTGCCCAGCCTCCAAAGAGCTGAAAATTACTAAGACACTGATGTACAGAGGTCACAGAAGAGAGGCAGGTGGCAGCACTAGTTGACTGACAGTCAGCTGGTGAATGAGTGGTGGGTGAGGTGGAGAGGCACAGCATGTGGCCAGCAGGGCGGCTGGCAGAGAGGCACGATGAGCAGACAGCTGGCGGAGAGGGCCATAGCAGAGCCCCGCAAAGAGGGGTGCTGAGCGAGTGCTCAAGCAGTGGAGCGAGAAAGGTGCCTCTTTGCCCCCCCCCCCACCCAGGATGGGAAGTGAACTCTGCAGATGCACCTCTGAAATCTGGGTCTGCACTGACCAAGGACAGCAACTGTGAGTGGGGTGCAGAGAAGGGTCAGGCACGTAAAAGACGTTTGGGTTGCTAGACTTAAGAACCTGAAGGGAAAAGGACACTCTCCAACTGACGTGGAGATGGGTCTTTTGCTCATGGTTTGTTTATGAACCCTGTTGCGGTGTTTTCCCAAATTAATGCCCAGTTACTTCCCTCATTTATTAAAAGTTTCTTTTCTACACTCGCACTCTGTGCTTGTGAGTGGGAAAGTATTGCCTCTGAGAGGTGCCCAGGGATGGTGTGTCATTTTCCCAGGTTACTGGGTGGGGGCTCAAGCCGATTTTGTGTTCTATCGATGGAAAGGAACCCCTAGATACTGAACCCAGCCTTGGTTGCTGCTGGCTCCACCTGGCAGAAGGGTTACGTCTATATCCAAGTGCCTTGGCTGCTCAGATGAAGATGGAGTATTGCACTGTGGAGCATGTAGTCCCCATAGGCTGCACCTCTGAATTAAAGAGAATGATTGCTGCAATCTGATATGCAGGCTGTGTATGAATCCTGGCAAACACCCCTTCTTTCTCCACCACAGAGAGCAGCCCGCAGAAAGGAAGGAAGGAAGGATTAGAGGACTGGTGATGACTTACTGACCTTTCACCTCTTTGCTACAAGTTTACATTCCATTCCCTTGTTCTCAAAAGTTGTGCCTAGCCACTGGTACCTTGGTGGACTTTGTCAAATTAGTTGATGGGTCTCAAGACAGCACCTAGTGGTCAGGTGGCCATATTACACAAACACAACACAAAATATGGCCCTCAGTAATGATTAAGGTCTGAATGGTCCATGCAGACTGGACTCTCTCTCTCACTCCTAAGAGTGGCCACTCTAGGTTAAGGTTAGGGCAGATTGGCAGGAGTTGTATTTGTGAGAGACGCTTGTAGAGCTATTACCTCGCCATACCTGAGCACTTCATTCCTCAGGGCTGTCAATACTGAACCAAATTTAGAAACATTTTGTAAAAGAAATAAACCTGCACCTACCATGCCGGCAGCACTCAGGTGCCCAGCTCCCAGCTGCATGTGGGAGAAGGCCAGGGAGCCAGCTGGCCTGGAACTTGGGCAGCAACGATGCCAGTAAGTATCATGTAAGGATGTGAGTGGAAAGAAAGGAGTGTTTAGCTCTTTCCCAACCACAAGCACTAGTATTGCCAAGAACTCAATCACATATTCTCTCTCTCTCTCTCACACACACAGTCCCAATAGCTCTTTCCATATGAAACAAACAATTGCTTCTATGACCCTCTAGGCAGCAACAATCCAAGGCAAATACTCAGTGGATACAATTTACAGATTCAGTCCATCTTAGTGGTGGATTCATTTCTTTCATTCAGTCCTTCTTTCTCGACTCTTGAACCCTGCTCTCCTGACCTGTTCCTGGTTCTTTCCTTCCTACCTTTTTCCTGATCCCTGGTCTCAGACTCTGACCCTTGCCTCAGTTTGCTGACATCTAACTTTGACTCCTGCTCCAACCACTAGGTTGGACCACCAAGCCCTAGTCATGACACCTAGATCCTAGAAGACAGATACCCACAGCACACACACAAAAACCCCTCTTAAGAGGCACTAATTTGTCCCACCTGCTGGGAGGCTCAGCAGTGAAGCCAAGGACCGAATGGGCCCTGGAGACTGAACTATGCCCTCAAACCTGAAAGTGGTCTCAAATGATTAGAGTAGAGGCATTACTGATGGCCAGAAGATAGGGGAAATCTGTCCAGTGCTGACCCAGTCCTGGAAATAACCAGAGGGCTTCAGGCTCTTGAAATCTCAGTCCAGCACCTTTCACTGCAAGTTTCTGCCCAGATATGGTGCTCACGCCAACATATAGCAGTATGCAGAGACATCCTGGATGCCCTGATGGAGTTCTGATTGCAGTGGCTGGGGAAGCTCACTGTGCCCAGCAGGGGTGCCTGGCCTGACCCAGATTAGGGAGACATATTTGCAAAGACAAAAAGATAAGCTACATTTATCAGCCACCCCAAAGCCAGGAGCCATGTTACTGTGAGCGTGGTAGTGGGGAGAGAGAGAAACCAGGCACTGATGCAAAGCTGCTGACATATGGCCAGGGATCTATGAAAGTCAATATGTTATTAGGAGTGATTAGCTTCCCAGCCCTCTGCATTGGGGTCCTGCCAGCTTTAATTTTACACTTATCAGCTAAAGGAACAATTCTCCCCTGTTCCTCCACAGGGCCCTTCAGACACCTCCTAGCAAGACAGCAATAGGCATACTCTGAAATCAGTCACACAAAGCTAACATTCAAGGGCTGCTTTATTCTCTCTCTCTTGCTGTCTTATTCTCTCCATTCTTTCCTGCTTTCTTTTCTTCTCCACCTCCACCTGTGCCTCCTCTTGCTGCCTCCCCTACTATAATCTCTTGTCTCCCCATTTATGTTCCCTTTCCTTGTCCTGGAGAGATCATACTGAAAGCTGCGGGGGGGTGGGGGGAGGGAGAGGAGTCCATACTCCATGAAAAGTTGTATTTAAGCCACAGGGGACATGAATTCAGTGGTTTCAATCTGTTTCCCATTTCGATGCATCCACTACACTAAACCACTACAAGTTTGCCTGAATCAGCAGATTTCAGAGTAGCAGCCGTGTTAGTCTGTATTCGCAAAAAGAAAAGGAGTACTTGTGGCACCTTAGAGACTAACAAATTTATTAGAGCATAAGCTTTCGTGAGCTACAGCTCACTTCATCGGATAGTTTCTAGTGGAAAGTCATTTCAAGCTGCAAATAAACAGTTATAAGCTGACCAAAAGGGATGCACATTTAAATACTTCTCAGGTTGCAAACAACACCTAAGCAGTAAAAGTGCACTCACATGATGAAGTTACTCACCTTGTGCAGTAACATTGGTTCTTTGAGATGTGTGTCCCTATGGATGCTCCACTGTAGGTGTGCTTGCATGCCTGAGCTGCTGATCGGAGAACTTCTGTAGCAGTGTCCATTAGGTCTGCACATGCACTGTCTTCCCTGTGCCCCACCATGAGGCTAGTCAGCATGCATGGGCTAACCCACCTCAGTCCCTTCTCTGCCAGAGTCATTGACAAGAACTTTGAAGTAGAGGGAAGGAGGATGGACTATGGAGCACCTATAGTGACACACATCTCGAAGAACCATCGTTACTGCACAAGATGAGTAACTTCTTCGAGTTGTGTCGCTACGGGTGCTCCACTATAGGTGACTTCTGAGCAGTATTCCCACTGGAGAGCTGGGACTTGGGAATCAGGTCAGTTACAGATGATGGTACTGTGGAGCCGAAAATAGCATAGGAGGCGGAGTCCCCAGTGATCACATCCTCAACAGCACTCTTGTGTTCTTACATGGATTTCTTCTAGAGGTTCCAAAGCTCGGGAAGCCGTGGCCAAAGGGGTGTGCCTTGAGGGTTCTCAGGTGGAGCTAGAAGCTTGAGAGGCATGATGGCAATATGCAGCCCAAAGATCCCAGTATGGCCACTGGGCTGGGGGTACCCCAGAGGTCGGTGGTGGTACCCATGGGTCACCATACCAAGATGGTGGTTGTGAGGCCATCTGAGAGAATGCTCGAGGACTCTGTTGTTATTGGGCACCATAAGGAGTCTGGGAAGAGTACTGTAATGCCAGCTTCATAAGATCACTATCCAAACCCTCACTGGAGAGTGGGGGGAGAACGACAGGGCAGTGGCAAAAACTCAGTTGAAGACTCGGTGCAGAGGTTCTGGAAGAACCAAAAAGAGGCGTCTCCAATAAATCCAATACACAGAGGTCCCTAGAGTGTCAGAATTTTGGTGGTACCGACCGACTCGATGCCATTGGCAGTACTGTGGGAGGGCAGAGATCTTGTCCGTATCAGTCGCTCTTATGCCGAATGAGGCATCAATGATGGTACTGATGTAGGATCGCATACTGGCAATATCTTTTTAGAGGAGTGCCTACTCCTGTCCTTGTCCCTTAGTGCTGTTGACTCTGTGCCCGTGCCCATCAGATCCGTGGGCTTGTCAATGATACCTGCCACTGAGGGATTTCCATGAGTACCTGTCGGAGAAAGTCTCGGTGCTGACAGTACCAAGGATATCAAACATGCTGGAGAGTGTTTGTGGCTATGTTGAGGCTCACTCCTGCTCTCTTTCGACAATGTGTGAGAGGAGTCAGTGGCTTGTTTCTTCGACCCACAACCTTTATATGTGGAGGGCTGTGGAGAAGTCTGAGCTCTCTGTCCTTACAAGACCAGTGCCTGAGTTGCTGGCAGAGACCATACTTTTGTTGAATGTGGTCTTCCCCAAAGTAGCGAAGTAATTGGGAATGCTCATTTGCAAAGAGGTAATTCCTGTCGCAGGAGAGGCACTTTTGAAGCCTAGTGAAGAAGGCATGCCCCATATGGGAAGGGTCCCCAGCGAGAAGGAAAAAAATAGGGAAAGCAGTTTCTTTTTTAGGGAGAAAAGGGAAAAACTGCAACTAGAACTACAACTAAAACTAGGAGGCTAACTAACTATAGATCGAAAGTAATGGTACCTAACGGAGTGCGAACAGCTTTGTCTCTAGCCAGGGGCAGTTGAGAAGGAACTGAGGTGGGGTTAGCCCGCGCATGCTGACTAGCCTCGGGGTGAGGCGTAAGGGGAGGCAGTACATGTGTGGGCCTTATGGACACTGCTACCAAAGTACTCTGATCAGCAGGACAGGCACGCAAGCACTTCTACAGTGGAACATCCATAGTGACACGATCAGAAGAAGAATCTGTGTTACTGGGAATACAGACCCCAAGCATTTCAGACATTTTTTCAAGCACCAGTTCAGAATGCTATCTCCAAGAATGAAGAAATGCTCAAGGACTTTGACTATAACCTGAGCAAAACCTTTATGTGGCTAGTTCCATTTCACAACACACCTCTTTCCACTCCACACATAAATGTGTCAGCCTTCCTTCCTTTTAAAATACCCCCAGCAGACATGCAGCTTCCAATAAAAATGGTCTTGAAAACCAATGTTACATTTTAAAAATACAGCACTTAAACACAACCTGCTCAAGTATCTGAATGAAGGGATTTCTAACTCACATGACCCAACAGAATAGATCCCATAAGAATGAGTCTCAAGTATATATGAAATCCAGGTTTGCAAAATGACTGTTTAGGTCACATTTCCTAATCACTCAGGGGCCACATGATCATCTCCTGTGTAATTTAGGATGAAGTAGATTGAGTTACACCAGAAATGAGTTTGTGCCATAAATAGATTTAAACTCTGGAAAGTGATGAAATCTGATGAAGTGAGCTGTAGCTCATGAAAGCTTATGCTCAAATAAATGTGTTAGTCTCTAAGGTGCCACAAGTCCTCCTTTTCTTTTTTGCGGATACAGACAAACACAGCTGCTACTCTGAAACCTAAATAAAAATGGTATCTTACTCAACAGACCTGGCCCTTGGGTTACATCTGTTGACTTGTGTGACAAAAATACATTCTGACTGCTATTACTTCTGCTAGCTCTTCAGAGCCAGCACAGCTGAGACAGTGAGCTAGGGACTATTCCTTCCTGTCCATCATCATCAGATACATCTGTGCTAACCAGTGGAAGGCAATGGGACTTCAGAGAAGTCACTGAGGACCTAATTTGACCTGCAGAAATATATTATTGTGATGATGCATGAGAAGGAAAGAACCCAGCTTGACTCTCAGATCCCAACACTGTCAATTAAAAACAGGAAAAAAAAAGTAAATGTTCTGATCTGGAATCACTGAGGCACAAAAAACATGGAACTTCACAAAGCCATATCTACCAAGTCACTTTTCAGGTAGAACCCACATTAAGACACTTATAGCCTCCATGATGTAGGGCAAGTCTTTTCCAAATTCTAGGAATATTTTAAGATAGATAAGGAATTTTTAAGGTGAGATTATATCTGAAACCTGGGAGACAGTGTCCATTTCATTCTTACAGGCTTAGACAGAAAAAAAATCGAGTTAAAAGACACAGAATAAGCCAAATTGTGGGCCAAGTTTAATAATTCTAAAAATTACAATGAGAAACATCTGCCAAATTACTAAATATATCTGAAGAAAATCCTCACACCAAACCCAGAACATACCACACTAACTGTCCAAAGCAACAGCCAACAATTACATACACACACAAAAGTGGTTTATGCTTGTGCTCCCTCTATTGGTTGTGAGGTTTATTGCCTGCACCACTGAAATAGAGCAGCTGCATTCCAGAAACCACTGTTTAACAGGGCACAGCACTGTGAAACAACAGTTTAGGAAAGGAAATTAAGAATGCCTCATACCAGTAAAACAACAAGAGTTTTGGAGGAAGAATTTAATTTCCCAATCTGGAATTTAGCCAGGATACAGGAGTTTCCACTCCTTTTCCTGTGAAAATTGCAATGGGATCTTTAAATGTGATCACAAATGGTCAGGACCCTGGTTTTGAATCTCATCGACCACATCTTGCAGCACTACACTCCTTAGCACTGTACTGAGGCACTGGTTTCATACAGACTCGAGGAAAAAGCACTATTCATATTCATTACTGAATGAACAACAATATTTTATGCAGCAAATTGTATTTTCCTTGGATTTCTCCCATCCAAGTACCCATTGGGCCTGACCCTACTTAGCTTGCCAAAGGAAAAGAGCCCAGAATAAAAGAGAACACAAATAAAACCATTTTTAAATATCTGCTTGAAAATGACCCATTAAACTAGAAATGGTAAATGTTTTCATTAGTCTAACAAAATGTACGACAAGTAATATCACTAAACTGCAACTGGATGGGTTTTATTGTACTAGTAAGAACAAAGACATTCTGCTTCTTTAAAGACTTTAACCTGCCAAGAAATTATTACTATCATTATTATTTGTTAAGCACACAGAGAATGCATTCATGAAGGAGACACAAAGCAATTTCTGAAATGGGTGATAATGACCCCAAAAAGAGAGATACAGCCCTAAAGGAAAGTAGAAGATGAGGGAGGCTAGGATGAAAGCTGGCTACAAGGTGTTCAAGCAACCACTTTTCAGGAGGCCTAGCTCATTGTTGGAGTAATTAAATAATATTAATAATCATAATGAATTAATATTTCAGAGGTCAGTACTGTAAACTGAAATAACTAATAAAGGTTTGCGTAAAATAGACCAGACTGGGGTCACTAATTTTCAAAACACTTGATAAATTTATTTTTAAAAAAAATAGTGAAATTTGTTGAATTATTGTTTTAAAAATATTACTTCAGCTTTAGAGGACTGCAAGTAAGTTGGAAAACCAGGCTAGATGGTTTAATTGGCTGGAACAAATTATGAACCAACCTGAACTTTAACTTGAAACTCAAACCCAGCTTTTTTGTTTGTTGGGAAGAAGACGAAAGACTGAATACCTTATTCCCCATTATTTTTCCACAGTAATAACTGCTTCTGCTATTCTGGGTTCCAAACACAAGCAGAGTGTAGTGAGAAAAAGCTATTCTCTCAGTATGTTCAGCTCATGCCAACAAGAAGTCTCCAACATACCCACCCACCCACTTCTCAAGCCATGAAATATTTCTGCTCTAAGGCACAGTGTTTTGAAACATTACTGTGAATACTTAAGAGTCTTTTTTATAAGGTTTCACCTCAAACTGGATAAAATTTCAAGGAGCCTGTTAATCTTAGGAAACCACCACATTTTGAGTGGAAAGTTCATAAAAGTTTCCAAGAAATTTTAGATTGATCTGAACCAGAACCTGAAAATAGGCCTGTCATAAATATAAAGGGAAGGGTAAACACCTTTAAAATCCCTCCTGGCCAGAGGAAAAACCTTTGCACCTGTAAAGGGTTAAGAAGTTAGGATAACCTCGCTGGCACATGACCAATGAGGAGACAAGATACTTTCAAAAGCTGGGGGGAGGGAAAAACAAAGCCTCTCTCTCTGTCTGTGTGATGCTTTTGCCATGGGACGGAACAGGAATGGAGTCTTAGGACTTAGTAAGTAATCTAGCTAGATATGCATTAGATTCTGATTTCTTTAAATGGCTGAGAGAATAAGCTGTGCTGAATAGAATGGATACTCCTGTTTTTGTGTCTTTTTGTAACTTAAGGTTTTGCCTAGAGGGATTCTCTATGTTTTGAATCTAATTACCCTGCAAGGTATTTACCATCCTGATTTTACAGAGGTGATTCTTTTACTTTTTCTTCTATTAAAATTTCTCTTTTTAAGAACCTGATTGCTTTTTCCTTGTTCTTAAGATCCAAGGGTTTGGGTCTGTGTTCACCTATGCAAATTGGTGAGGATTTTTATCAAACCTTCCCCAGAAAGAGTGGGGGTAACGTTTGGGAGGATTTTCGGGGGGGAAGACGTTTCCAAACGGACTCCCTCCTAATAATAATACCGGTTAGACATTTGGTGGTGGCAGCAAAAGTCCAAGGGCAAAAGGTAAAATAATTTGTACCTTGGGGAAGTTTTTAACCTAAGATGGTAAAAATAAGCTTAGGGGGTTTTCATGCAGGTCCCCACATCTGTACCCTAGAGTTCAGAGTGGGGAAGGAACCTTGACAAGGCCCCTTCCAGCCTTGGATCTGAATCAGAGATGCCTATTTGGATCAGTAGACTCAAATCCCGCTCCCTTTGGACCTCAGGCTTCTGGGTTTTATCTGCCCTCTAATATGAGCCAACTGCCCAGATCCTGTGAGGTTTACCTGTAACTAGTCTACAAAGTGGGCTATAGCATTCTAACCAGAGCTGGGCTTGGCATGTGAAATTTCCCACCAAAAACGAACAAAGGGGAAAAAATAAATTGAAGGGAAAAAAACCCTCAATCCATAATGAAAGGTAAATGTTAAATGATAAACTCAGTGTCTGCTCTCTCCAGACTGCACTCAGAGGGATTCTGTCTAATGAGGAGGTGTAAGAGCATCAGGCAAGGCAGTGGAAATATTTGCAGACAGAGAAAACTGTAGCTGGTAAATGTTAGTGTTAGCCCTGGGAAGTGAGGAGTGTGGGGCTATCGCCTTGCTGAAGCTTGGCAGGTACGCAGGGGAGCCAAAATGGAGCACACAAGCTCCTCAAGCCTGCTCCAAATGTCACTCTAACATTTGCAGAGCGGTGCTTAACTGTTTGAGGAGAAATTTCCGACGAGAAGGTCAAAGATGGAAAAGTTACTTTTAGTCAAGGAGTGTAATGAGAAAGGCATGGGGCTCTGCCAAAATGGCACTTCAAGAACTCACTCCACCTCCGGCTTCGTTCTTTCCCCATTGGCATTAGCTGTTGTGGTCTGCAAACTCTGGTGTTGCTTTTAAATTGAAACAAGCAACCTTTGTTTAGGTCAAGCAGTTCAAGTCCACTTCTTAGAGTGAGAGGAGAGTTTAGTCTCAATGAATTTTACGCCTTTGGTCTCTCTGCTGAGATAGCCAACAAAGACCGAGCTGTGGTAGTGGTTTCATCCTATTCCTGTTCTACTGAGAACTGGTCTCAGACCCACCTACTCATTTTGCATATGCCACTGAACATGTTCTGGTCATTACTGATCCAAGATGGAAGATATTTGCTTTGTGAGTTATACAAGTTACTCCTGGGGGAACTCTGCACCACTGCACAATACAGAATTTTGCAGAAATTAATGTTGTGCATGCAGAATTTCCCCCCCCCCCACAGAAATGGGCTGCAGAGATGTTGGCTGCCACTAGGGACCACTGGACCTGGCAGAGCTCAGCTTGCAAATAGAAGACAAGGCCAGGGAGAAGGGGAGGGAATTGGATGGTTCCCAGAAGCTGCAGTTCCCAGCACGCCCTGAAGAAAGGAAGCTGCGGCGTGCAGGAAACTCCGTGCAAGCCTGGGACAGCGAATCAGGCTCTCTCTCCTTCTGTATCCCTGGGCTCTAGGAGGATAGGATCTGTGAGCGTTTGGGCCGGGGGGCCCCCGCCGCTGGCCTCTGGGTGGTAGGAGTAGGGGGTGTGAGTGTCCGCGCTGGGGTAGGGGGCACAGCAGGGCTCTGGGCGGTAGGGAATTGTGAGTGTCTGGGCCAGGGGGCATAGCTGGGCTCTGGGGGGAAAGGGGTGCAAGTGTTTGGCCTCCTGGCTGCGCTCTGGGGGAGGGGGAGGGAAGGGGAGGGAGCAGAGAAGCAGGAACTGGGTTGTAAGGTTTTCTTTAACTCTTTACTCATGGGAGAATGTGTGTGTGTCTGTAACAATACAAATATACTCAATGACAGGCATTTTGAAATAAATAACCAAAATAACTGAAACTGACATGATATATAGTATTATTCTGACAAACAAAATGGTCCCCTGGATAGTCCTATTGGGACTCAGCTAATCAGGGTTCATATCCTTGCTCTGCCACCGACACACTGTGTGACCTTGGGTAAATCCCTTAATCTCTCTAGCTACTGTCAGAGACAGGATACTAAATGTGGTGGAGAGCTCCTTACCTCCAACCTCAATGATCCCCAGGGTCTTCTCTCTAAAGCACCTCTGTGCCTTTCCTTCTGCTGGAATGCCCTGATCAGTGCCCCGTGGAACTGCCACCATGCAACTCCTGAAGACTCACCTTCTTACCGTTGGCAGCAGTCTGCCCCATTCTTCTTACAGACACCCACATGATGGTGGGCCCTGAGGGTAGGTGACTATCAGGAAGGCGTTCTTTGCTCCCCTAGACTTCACAGAAGAGGATGGACGTTCCACTTCAAAATCTACAGTTCTAGGGGATCCACTGAAGATAATCGTGCCTCTATGGTACTGCCCCTGAACAGCCAGGCTCCTGCAGCATCTCTGTGCTGCCACAGCCTTATCTGAGCACCAGTTACCCTTCAAATGGGTGTCTGCAGTACGGACAGGGAAGCAGTAATTTACATTCATTGATTTGGCCTGAGGATTTGGTGTGAGGAAGAGTCCGGCAGAGACCAACTAGGCCCCTAGCTCTTCCTCTGTCCTGATACCCCACCCCCTGTGGAGCCTGAACTCTGCAGAGCCCAGGAAGAGGTACTGCTATATGGTCTGGAGCAAGGGGGCAGCAGATTGTGGAGACAGCACTCCCTCATTCCAGGCCATTCTCAAGCAGCAATGCATATATACAAATTCATTTTATGGTACTGGAGGAGATGGGGGAGTATGAGGCTTTACTCTGTAAGCTCTTTGTGGGCAACTAGGATGCTGTATTAATAAATGTTTATTAATAAATAATTAATAAATTCAGTGTTACGAATCCTGTGACCCAGAAGAAGCCACAAGTGAGAGATCAGAAGACTTTTGATGCATTACATCTGTCACAAGGGGGAAAAAAAAAGAGAAACTAGGCAGAGAAGCAAAGTAATAATTAAAATGAACGTAAGGCAAACAGCCCCACTGTAAACTAAATAACATTCAAAAAGCCTGGCAAATAAGTCAGATTTGGGGAAGTGTGATGGAGCACAGCAGGTAGCAATTAGGAGGATAATGACAACATACAAGCTGAGAAAAAATTACAGTATACCATTTAATTTGGGGTTCCAGACTGCACCTTCCAAATTTAAAATACAAGCTAAACTAAGTGGTGATTATAACTCCAGGAGGTGGGGGAGGGCCCTTCACCTCTTTTTCTTCTCCCATCGAAGAACTGCCACATTCCAAAAGTAAGTTTCACAAAACTACAGATCGGAGGGTGGCGACCTCCTGAAAGTGGCATTCAGATACAGCACAGATGGCAATGAGGGAACAATTATGCTAATTTCCAGGGGGGTGTTAACGGATTGGGAGGCTGTGTCTATTTCAGCTCCTAATCAATCACCACGGAAGTTATGGCAAAGAGTGCTCACCAGTTAACAATGACCAGTGGTCACAGCATTACTACAGAAATTAGAAGAGAGAAAGCACAAACTGGCAGTTTGCATAGGATGGTGGTTGATGGTACCAGGCTCAGAGGGGTGAGGAGAAAGACATAGATATGGCTTCTAGTTGTACAACATGTAAATTCTCTGCACACACACAAGATAATGCATCCGATGAAGTGAGCTGTAGCTCACGAAAGCTTATGCTCAAATAAATTTGTTAGTCTCTAAGGTGCCACAAGTCCTCCTTTTCTTTTTGCAGATACAGACTAATATGGCTGCTACTCTGAAGCTAGATCTATTGGTCTTTTAAAGTTTAAAATAAATAATCCTGCCCCTTGAAAATTCCTCCTGCCCTCCAGACTGAATGCCATTAAACAACATTGGTTCCTGTAAAGAAAAAGCCAAACCTCCTTCCTGCAGGACAGGAGGAATTTTAAAGAATAAGAACTAGTATCTGCAGAGGAAACTGCAGACTACTGAAGTCCCTAGATTTCACGGCTTGTAGAGCTTACCAGAGAGGAGCACAACACAAACTGTCCCAGCTCTGACCCCATATCGGGTAGTAGCACTCATTCTTGGTTGGGTCACTAAGCTTTGAGACTGGCTTTGGCCACGTGCATAATCAGTAAGCAATGTTATGATAAGGTGAGATTCAGAGTCACATAGCCCAGAAATACCTATTGCAAGCATTATGCAGACTCATGTATGTTATCTGATCCACTCTGAGCTTAATCCTGGATGACTTGTAAATTCATCGGACAGGCAGTGGTCCCAAATCCAGAAGAAGCTGGTATCTGTGACTCAAACTATATGAACTAGTGCTGGACAAACAGATCAGGATAAAACAGCTAACCAAAACCTTCCACTCAAAACTCAATTTTTATGGCTTGCAGAATTTCAGATTTTTTTTCCATAGGTTTTTTTTTTTAAAATAAGAGTGTTGCTTAGTAGTTAGAGCAGAGGAACAGGAGTCTACTCCTGGATTCTATTCCTGACTGCCAACAACTTGCTGTGTGAACTTGAGAAAGTCAGAGGACAAATCTGAAACTTGGGAACTGAGCTGGAAGTTACCTACCTAAAGAAAAGGGAGAGTTGCTGAGCATACACAGCCTCCATTGACCTTGGTTATGTAAATGGTCAGCATTTCTGAAAAGCAGATAGCTAAATCCAAATACAAGTTACCTAACTTTGGGTGTCTGAAATGGCAAATATTGGTCAATGTCTCTGTGCTTCATTTTTGCTCATCTGAAAATAGGGAGAATAATTCCTACTTTTGGAGGGAATTTGTGAGGTTTAATTAATGTTAACAAAGCTCTTTGAGATTTGAGGAAAGAAGCTACAGAAGTGCAAATTATTATAACAAATCTGTGGGCACTTAGGACATTTATGGCTGTCACTGTGCTGCATGCCACATTCACTCAATTTCAGGGCAACAGTCAGAATAGAAGTGATCCAAAAGCACAGCTCTAACCCACCACTAAAGTAAAGGAGAATCTCTATTAGCTGTTAACAGTATAGGGTTAGGACATATGTTTTCGGATCTGATTCTAACCAATGGAGGGCAGTGGTACACAAGTAAACCAACCAGTAACGTTATTTGCACACTTCCACATTCCCTGGTTCTAATCAGGACCAAAACCTGAAATAAATCCAGTGCCCAATAACTGCTAATCTGGTAAAACTGAAAACATCAAAACCAGGAAATCTTGGGACAAGTTTGTTCTCTTGAAATCTCCAACTCACCTTCTAAATGAAAAAGGTCCAGAAAAGCTTGAGATAAGCATGTGAACTTTTGAATTCTTATCTACATCCTTTGATGTTCTCTCCTACCATTGTTTAAACTACAGAAGACTCAGATATTCATCCTACCTCAGGCACTTTTGTATTTACTTAAAGCTGAGTTGTGAGAGGGTAGCTATGTTCTGTATTACTTTGTTCAAACCAGAGCTAATGGAAAACTCCTCTGAATAAGACAGACTGGTAGTGAATAACCTGCTATTTATCCCATCTAATCCACTTCTGTCCATTGTAATGAAGTCCAATGGGATACTTACTCTCCACACTGCTCGCTTACCAGATGTGATGCACTGTGTTACAACATTTCTGATCTATAACATCAAATTATGCCAGATTTAATATAGCCCATCAGGGGAAGAGAGTGCCACAAACCAGTAATTTGACTCAAAGTGATGAGTAGAGATAGAGTTATCAGTGACTGCCATCTACCATACCGTGCCATTTCCAGTGCATCCTCCTTGCTGCCCACCAGGCAGTGCAGCGTTTGGGTTAATTGCACTGGGAGGAGTGTAAAAGACTCAGCTTGAGGTGAAAGTGACCTTGGTGTTTTTAAAATGTCTCTTGGTTCTCTACAGATGCTGATCCACCAGGTGGTCTCATTTCAAGAGAGGGCTGGTTCCTCACTTCGTAACTCCTGGAGTCTTCTCAATATGGGAGACTGAGAACTAGAAAACAGCAGGGCCAGTGCCCCCCGGCACCTTCGTTTGTATTAGTGTAAGCAGCACTAAGGAGATACAATGGATTCAGGCATTAGTTTTTCACTCACAAAGACCAGAGCTCAAATCCACCTTGAGCCAGAAGAGACACGAGTTTTGCAATCTCAACCCAACAACAGGTTGTTCACCTCACAGAATTGTCACACTATTATACAGCATGACCAGCAGGGCTGATGAATGGCAGTCTTTGTTCAAGTGCGGGTCAGGCCTGGGAGAGCAGGGGATGCTGCAAGTCAGGAATAAGGTGCACTGGCCAAGCAGGGCAAGGACCTATGAGTAAATACTGCAAATAAGGACTAAACTCTAGCCCTTACATTAGGTGATAAACTTTAAACAATTAAAAGAGAATAAAGAACAACAAAGATGGATACAAAAAAAGATTAGTTTGGCCATAGTTCTGTGCTGGGAATAGTCGCCCAGAATTAAGAACCAACGAAGAGCAGAGTGATCAAGACCAGAGACAGAGGCATTGCTCTGTGGGCTCAGGAGAGGGGTGGGGAGGCGGTGGGAGGAAATCTAGTTCCCAAACAGTGTAACAATGGTAATCACATTTCAGTGTGGTTTTTCCATGATCACACAGACAATGTTTGACAGCACACAGTCTGCCCAACCTGCAAAGAGACTGGATTCCCCCATCGTGCATTGCTGATCTGTGTGCATGTATGTGTTCCTCTCACAAAGCATCACTAATCTGCTCTCAGTAAACTCAAAGCGTCGAACAACTGTTCAGCAGCTACTTCTGGAGTAATTTTAACCCCAGAAACAGAAACACAGCCCATTACAGTAGCACTTTCACTTCTTGCCTCCACTGTGCCACTTGCAAGAGTGTTCAGCAAGTGTAAAGCAATCATAGCTTTGCTTATTAGCAATCATGGTCTTGCATATTGGCACTAGCTTTCAGGAAGCCTGGGAGACAGAAAGCATTACAGACATTAAAGAGCCACGGGATAGCTCAGTTAAAGAGCACTTCTATCAGGACAATATAATTTTGTAGACACTTTTCTTGCAGCAGTATTAGCCCCAACAGCTGCTGAGACACGTAAAATACTGTACTAAGGAAAAGAATCTGCTGCTCACACCTAAGACCAGAGAGACACTGGGAGATGTTGCAAGTGGCTGGAGAGATTGACTGAGGAGCGTAAATTACAGGGACTAAGCACATCTAGCTCTGCTCAATCACAGCTAAAATGGAGACAGAGTAATAACTAATCCACAAGTACTGGAAGGGTGCAAAGAAGGAGGGGAGAGGAAGTGGCAGCCCCAGGGATTAGAACAAGGAGGAATTGGATGAAACTGAGCAATGGGAAATTTAGGTTACAAATCAGGGAACATTTCTCAACAGAGAGGTCTATTAAAGTGTGGAATGGGAGTGGGGGGCAGTGGAATCCCTTTTACATGGGTCATTTACAACTGGACTGGTAGAATTGCTAGAGTATCAGAGAAGAGGAGATAGCTCTTATATGTTGCTGTGGTAGCATAAAGCATGCTAAAATAAGCAGGAAAGTGTTTCTGCAGATTAACCCCTTAGCCAAAGGGGTAGCAATTCCATACCTTCCCTACTGTTTGGAGCAGTGAGATGCTAGATACAAAGCAATTCAGTGGAGAAGTTAACAGTAGATCCAAGTGTCAGAGTTTAAGGCTGCTCACATCAAAGACAAGAAAATTCTCTCCCAGTTACACAACCCTGAGTGTAACAATAACGGGGAGGGGCTGAGCGAGGAGTCTTATATTTGTCAGTCTCTTAAAGGAAGGTCTCTGTATAAGAAGGCCACTATTCTATTACACGGACTAAATGGGAATAATGCAGGTACAGAAGTAGCTCACATTCCAGGCTGTAGATGATCTGCTCAGGAGTTGCTTTATTGTCTCTCTTGCTCTTTCTCAGCACTGTGCTCCTTCAGCAACATCTGCCCTCGTCATAAATATAAAGGGAAGGGTAAACACCTTTAAATCCCTCCTGGCCAGAGGAAAAACCTTTGCACCTGTAAAGGGTTAAGAAGCTAAGATAACCTTGCTGGCACCTGACCAAAATGACCAATGAGGGGTAGGGGGGAAAACAAAGGGTTCTCTCTGTCTGTGTGATGCTTTTGCCAGGACCAGAGCAGGAATGCAGATCAGAACTCCTGTAAAAGGTCAGTAAGCAATCTAATCTAGTTAGATTTGCGTTAGATTCTGTTTTGTTTAAATGGCTGATAAAATAAGTTGTGCTGAATGGAATGTATATTCCTGTTTTTGTATCTTTTTGTAACTTAAGGTTTTGCCTAGAGGGATTCTCTATATTTTGAATATGATTACCCTGTAAGGTATTTACCATCCTGATTTTACAGAGGTGATTCTTTTACTTTTTCTTTAATTAAAATTCTTCTTTTAAGAACCTGATTGCTTTTCATTGGTTCTTAAGATCCAAGGGTTTGGGTCTGTGTTCACCTATGCAAATTGGTGAGGATTTTTATCAAGCCTTCCCCAGGAAAGGGGGGTATAGTGCTTGGGGGGATATTTTTGGGGGGAGACATTTCCAAGTGGGCATTTCCCCTGTTCTTTGTGTAACACTTTGGTGGTGGCAGTGTTTAACTTAAGCTGGTAAGAATAAGCTTAGGGGGTCTTTCATGCAGGTCCCCACATCTGTACCCTAGAGTTCAGAGTGGGGAAGGAACCTTGACATGGTGGCAGTGTTTAACCTAAGCTGGTAAGAATAAGCTTAGGGGGTCTTTCATGCAGGTCCCCACATCTGTACCCTAGAGTTCAGAGTGGGGAAGGAACCTTGACATAGTGGCAATGTTTAACCTAAGCTGGTAAGAATAAGCTTAGGGGGTTTTTCATGTAGGTCCCCACATCTATACCCTAGAGTTCACAGTGGGGAAGGAACCTTGACAGCCCTCTTCTGCCTGATTTTCTCCGATTGACACTCTAATGTCTCTTAGTCTGCAGCAAAATGACTAGGATGTTGCATCCACAGATCTGAAGAGGCAGCCAGAGAGTTACAGATGGCACAGGCCTTTCAACCGTGAGATCCAGCTTTCAGTCACTGCTCAGGTCATAAGTTGCATAAACTATATCGTCTCACAGTATCTAGTGCATATCTGCACGCATCACAAAACTGCCACACAATTTAAACATAATCTAGATGAACAGGGGGTGCTCCAACATTAGGACTGAAAGAGACTCACAACTGGAATAGCAGGTAGGCTGAATGTCAGGACTGACATGCATTGGTGGAGCTACGTGTGTGATGCCCGTACAGCACCTGCCAGCACCATGCCCTTCTTGCAGCTAGTTGGTGCCCCAACTGCTCTGAGATCTCCCTTACTTGGAGCCATTGATGACTCCGGCCAGAAATTCCTCCCACTGGGAGATGCAAAGATAACCAAAGCCAATGCCAAGATGAAGAAAGAGAAGGACTTATACTTCTAGAGAGCACTTCCCACATCCCAAGGAATGCCACACAGCTTTACAAACTATAGACAATTACTTCACACAGCATTAAAAGGAGCCTCCTCTGGGGTTGAATGCAGCAGCTATTTAAAAGGATACCATCAACTTGAAGATTTTTTTTTAAATTGAATTAATAGCAGCTGGATGCATTATACCTGCCAGAGTCCCTCAACAATATTTGTAATTTTACAGTCACATGTTCCTGTTTTCTTCCTGTCAATGTTTTTATTTCCCCTGTTGTCCAAAATGCATGCCAATAACAGGGGGAACTGACTGACTATACAGATGAAAAAGTAGAGCCAATCAGAAAATTTCTGCCCCCCCAAAATAACCGATAAACAGGATATTAAATTTCATTAAATGTGTTATAAATCTTTTCCTCCCAGTTTCCAAGCAGCTCTAGAAAACAACAAAACATGCTATGCACAAGCTATTGCCAAATCCAGGAATTGATTATCCAAGATGGAAGTTAAGACACCAGGTTGACATAACTTTACCACACAAGACCAAAAAACTGCACAATACTAAAAGCAACAATTGTGCATTTTATTCATGCTACACCACTTCTCCTTGGAAACAGATGGTGGCAGCAGCAATCATTTGGTCTTCCACTGCTTATGGGTTCCCATCACATAATGTAAATGTGCCAAAGCTTCAGTCTGAAGACAGTGACTCTATGGGGGGGAAGGGAGGGAGAAGAGGCAACTCTCTATCTTTCCAAAACGATAAACCACTTCCAAGAGTGAGACACACCCACAAGTGAGATAGTGCTGCTGAACAGTGCCAGATGCCAGCCATAGAAATGGGAATGTGTTTATCCACTGAGCAGGTGTTGCTCGTCTTCATAACAACATTACACAGTGCAAACTTTCCCCCATACTGCCCTTGCCAGCGTGCCTCAGCACTGCCCTCGGCAGGGATCTCCATCTCTTCAATCCTCAGCCTCTTTGAGGTGATGAAGACACCTGTCCACCTGGAACTGGGCAAAGACCAAGCATTCATTTCAAAGGCCTGATCCTACAAGAGCTCTGCATGCACCCTGGTTGGGTTCCATGGTAGTTCCAGGCATGGTCAGCTTGAAGGATCAGGCCATAAACTTGGTTGGTTACTATGAAGTGCTTTTATTCTGAAAAGTGGGGATTTCATTCATTACTTTTGGTCTGTTTTTGCTTTTTTAAAAAAACAAGTTCTTTTCAGGGGCTCATTAAAATGGCCCACAGTGGGTCAATATCATAATATTCTCACTTTTTATCAAGGACTCAGAGGTTTCTAATGAGTTTCCCTTAGTAGTCTGTGTTTTGTTTAAACACAGAATGGATGTATAACATACAATATAGTGGAGCAGTGTGTGCAGCAGTGAGAGTAGCATTAACTTCTAGTGGCCATAGCCCAAAGACAGGCCAACGGAGGTACCAGGGGTTCTCCTTCAGTTCATGTAGCAGAGGGTCCAGTCTAATGTAGTTTTAGGCTCTAGTCCAAGGTTCCAATACCAGCTCTGGAGAAAGTTCAGTGATTAAATTAAATTGAAACAGTAGGGGAAACTCTCATTGCACCAACAATGGGGGTGGAGGGAAAACTTTATGGCAGCACTACTCACTCAAGCCAGGAAGAGAACAGGAACGGTCCTCTCCCCCATTTCCCTCAGGTTAACCCCTGGAGTCATGTGTATGATTTATATAGTAACTGTGACAGTTCTCTGCAGAACATATATTGTTAAAGGGGGAGATAAATGTGCAGCAAAGCTGAAGAATTTTACACAGTCCTACCCTCCTACGCCACCACTACTGACCTTTTATTAATTGTTAGAAAGAAATCAAAGCGCTGTGTTAAATAAACAATGTGCTCCTTTCTCATGAGGTTAGGTTTATAAAGCAAAAAGCTAGATCTCGCCTATGCAGCAGCATCCACTATTGGGACAACAGGTGTCATTGATTTAATGCTGTTTGCTGGTTCCTAGGCAGCAAATGAGGTAAGATCTGCTCACCTGAGAGGAAAAACAGCTTCTCAGGGGCTTAATGAGGGGGGAAAATGCTGAGGAGGCATAACAAGAGTAAGCAAAATTGCCATCTAGTGATGAAATTGTAACCTAACATTTTAAGAGGCTAAGTCAAGCACACCACAACAGAGCTAGTGGTTGTCTTGACCTGAGTTTCTTGAGTCTGTTTGAAAATGCCCTTCTCCAGCCACATTTGATTATATTCTGCTTTCCAAGGCCCTAGCGCGAGCAAAGCAAGAATGCATGTTTTAAGCAGCAAAAGAATTTCATCAGATTATTATTATTTTCTCAAACTGCCCATTTGGATTCCCAGTTGTATGGCACAGATAAGAGCCTGCAGCAGGAACAATATAATAAAAACAGAAGTGCAGTCTCAGATTTGTTTGGGGCTGATACTGTCTTCTTAGCCTCTGACGAAAACTAATAGCACTTGGGGGGAAGGGGTGAATGTCATTGCGCTAAACAAGCTAAATTACTCTAGCAAGTGATTCACTGAGTGTTCCCTCTGGAAGTTTCAGTCATACAGCAACCAGACTAGTTTTTATTTCCCTGTCACCTGTGTCTTTATTGCCCAATGCTGTGTGCCACACATCATTTCTCTCAGCGAGCCAAACATGGCTTCATCTGTGGTCCTGCTATGCACCAGGATTAAAAGACTAAAGGGAACTGATCCAAATGGCTCACGATGCCCTGCTCCTCTTTGCTGAAATAACATTTGATAAGACTCCTTTGATATATTCCCACCTAAACATCAACATTGCTGGTTTACAGATTAAAGAAGGACAAGTCAAGACTCCCGAGTTCTACTCCTGGCTCTACCATGGACTTCCTGGGTGACTTTTGACAAGTCATTTAAGTTTTCTTTGCCCAGTTTCTCCAGTTGTAGCACTGGGATAAGAATGTTTCACTCTTCTTTTTAAAGCACTTTGAGAGTCTCTTCAAAAGAGGTGTTGTAGAATCAAAAATAGCTGATGTTCCTATTCCACAGATACAATAAACTATGTTAAAAGTTTGCAAATTGAAGGTATCAAAAATCAGGAAGCCATGACTGGGCATAGATCCATTTGGAGCCCTTATCTCACAGCTCAGTAGTGATTAACTCTACATTATCACCAAATACAACTTTTAACATGAATGGAAATGCTAGTGAAAGGTATCACACTGACAGATTGTCCTAGAGACACATCTTCCACACACAGCAGGGAAAGTTTCCCCATACAAATCCCTTGCCAACCAGCCTTTAACTTACCCTGAATGGCCTGATACATGCATCATCCAAGACATAGAACATGTCTCAGCTCAATCAATGCCTGAATCATGCAATTCCCATTTACAGATCACTAAGCGAGAGACCAAGGTATCAAAAAAGTTAAACTCCTCACCTGCAGCAGCAGGTAAGTGTCCTCCCTTGTGGAAAGAGGATTGGTTTCTCTTTCCAATGCAGAGTGAGTCATATGCTCCTCCAGTGGACTGTCATGTTCCTGAGGGCTTTGGCATTGTATTTGTCTGGTACCCCATACTGCAGACTCTATGCTAAGTGTTCTCAGAAGAGCTACAAGGGTATAAAGAAAGCTCACGAGGTGGAAAGTGAGTATCTGTCAAGTGTGTTCAGGAAATGATACACTTCAATATACAATGCATTTCAAGCCCATCTGAAGTGTAATAACAGTGGAAAGTTTATCCCCAAGGGAGGTCTGCGGGGATTTAGCAAGTCAAGTTGGACGGCAATTGCTGGAATAAAGAGCAAGTTGTCTTTCTGGTACTGCAGCTGAGCTCAAAGACCTGTGGAGATGGAGAGGAAGTAGCTGCAGTGCTGCTGAACGTCCATTAGATGGTGATGAAATCTACATTTGATTCCCCTTCCCATTCACCGCACATGGAATTAGCACATTAACAACACTGCTCCCTAAATGCAGAGAAGGGAAATCAGAGTCATGAGACTTTTACTTCTTCACTTTGGTACAATTGTTTTCCACCCCACCTCATCCCCCAGATCTCACTCTGAATCAACAGTTAGTCTATGCAGGGGGTCCTGATTATGATCTCACTTATATCAGTTTTGTACTGGTGTAAGTAAAAAATTCAGGAGCTACTCCTGATTTATATCAGCATGGAATCAGACACAGATCTAGAGAGTCCATCAGAGGGGGCAGAGGAATCTAGTCTCATGTAATCGTCCCACATTGTGTTGTTTTAAAGTCAATTTTTTGCTGCTGAACGATGCTGGTCTCTCTCACCTCAGATGGAGGAGGGTGGGCCCTTTCCAGGGCATACCCTACAGCAATACTCATCAGCAACCACACACCACACAACAGAACCACTAACCCAGGAACCTATCCTTGCAACAAAGCCCGTTGCCAACTCTGTCCACATATCTATTCAGGGGACACCATCATAGGGCCTAATCACATCAGCCACACTATCAGAGGCTCCTTCACCTGCGCATCTACCAACGTGATATATGCCATCATGTGCCAGCAATGCCCCTCTGCCATGTACATTGGTCAAACTGGACAGTCTCTACGTAAAAGAATAAATGGACACAAATCAGACGTCAAGAATTATAACATTCAAAAACCAGTCGGAGAACACTTCAATCTCTCCGGTCACTCGATGAGTGGCAATTCAACAAAAAAAATTCAAAAACAGACTCCAAGGAGAGACTGCTGAATTGGAATTAATTTGCAAACTGGATACAATTAACTTAGGCTTGACTAGAGACTGGGAGTGGATGGGTCATTACACAAAGTACAACTATTTCCCCATGTTTATTTCCCCCCCCCACCCCAACTATTCCTCAGACATTCTTGTCAACTGCTGGAAATGGCCCACCTTGATTATCACTACAAAAGGTTTTCTTCCCCCCTTCCCCGCTCTCCTGCTGGTAATAGCTCATCTTAAGGGATCACTCTCCTTACAGTGTGTATGGTAACACCCATTGTTTCATGTTCTCTGTGTATATAAATCTCCCCACTGTATTTTCCACTGAATGCATCCGATGAAGTGAGCTGTAGCTCACGAAAGCTTACGCTCAAATAAATGTTAGTCTCTAAGGTGCCACAAATACTCCTTTTCTTTTTGCGAATACAGACTAACACGGCTGCTACTCTGAAACAAGTGAGAACGTGACACTGGCTGTGCCTAGTTCCTTCCATCTGAAGCCCTCAATACACTTTAGAAGCACGAGTTAGCAGGCCCACCACAAACCACCTTTGAAACGGAAGAATTAACAACCCCTTTTTACAGAGAGAGGAGAATGAAGCACAGAAATAGGAAGTGATTCATCTCAGGCCACACAGTGAAGTCAGAGCAGAGTGGGGAATAAAACGTAAGTGCCCCAACTCCTAGTCCTTCATCTGAACCAGGAGATTATCCTACTTGTTTTGAGTGAGCTAAGGGTACAGTACCATCTCTTACACTAGCCTTGGAAAGTTGCGGTGATGTGATGAAATGAAAGATTTAAGAGGCTGGAGGCTCCTCAGGAAGCTGAAAAATAAATCACCAAAGCCTAAGACTATGATTAAACCAGTAAGAAAAAGGGAAAGGTCTTGAGGCTAATGAAAATTCAGCCAGTGAGATTCCATCATGATAACACCTGCCTTCCTTTCAAATCCTATATATGAGGAGACAGAATCTAAAGGGCATGAACTGAGGGGCAAGAGATTTTTGTAAGATTTCAATTAGCCTTTCATTTAGTCCAGGGTTTAGCTATCACTGAGTTAAGCATCCTTCACAGCTACAGACTCTCTATTTATATCTGCTAACTGTGCATATTCTCTAGTTACAGACCAGCTACTGGGCACAGCTGTGTTCCAACAAAGGCATTGAAAACAGCAGGGACTGCTGAGGGAATAGGATGCTTCACCCAGGCCTGGAAGAAGAAATCACAATGTTGTTCTTGCTAATTTCTGTCCCAGCTGAAAACCAGGGAACAATGGAAATCTCACATGAAGAGCCCAATATGATTAGATCGCCATCCTGATTTCATTCCAACTTTAATGGGTTTTCATACGGATCACTGACACATACATGTACTTGCACACACTGGGCTTGATCCTGATCAGCACAGATGGTATATGTGTAAGCATAAAGAAAGAAATTATGAGCATGGCTCTCAGATACAGGAGTGATGGATGACCTGCAAGAAACTAGAGAGGTGGAAAGATCCAGGCATGAGTACGCAGGGGATAATGATCCTGCAATGATGCAGTCAGTAAATTACTTCCACCTGGTTGCAGGAAGGAGCTAAGAGAGGAACGCAAAGCTAAGTGCCTCATCAGCATGACAACCAAGCTTAAACCTAAGTGTCCCTTTAGTACCAACAATACTTGAGAGTATGGGAACAGGCCTCACTCCCACTCAAACCCTACATGGATTTTGAGTAGAAAGAATGAAATAGACCCCTCTGTCCCTACAGCCTAAATAGCTAGAGGACTAGGAAGAAAATGAAAATTTCACCCCTGACTTCTTGTTCCTAGCCCGCTTCCCATTGGAAGAAGGGAAATGCCACAACAGAGCAAGAGCTCACTACTGCCCAAGTGAGCACAGAGGGTTGGTTGCAGGTTATCTAGTCAGTTGTGGGCCATCACCGGGCACAGGGGCAGTGCTGGGGGAATATTGCATGGGTTTGTGGAAAGAGTACTTGATGCTGCTTCTGTTGCTAGAGGGAATAGGCCTGAACTCAGGACTGGGCACCTTTGCAGGCTGGAAGAGCAGTCCAGCCACAGCAGAGAAAGTCCTGACCAGTACAGTGACCATGGGAGCTGACACCTGGCAATGTAGCAGAGATCAGGACTCACCATTACAAGCTTGCACTGCACCCAAGCATCAGCAAGCACCACAAGGGGAAGGAGACACCCTATTCAAAGGACTGAGGGACTGGACAGTTTGGATGATTTGTTAACTAAAAAAAGGATTATTGTATTATTTCAGCACTGGGGACTCAGTACATTGTATTATTGCTGGCTCTGTGTGACCTCTTAATAGTTCCTCTTACTGATGGTGGTTTTGCCTTTGCCCAGATAAAGTCATTGATGTTATATCTGGTATATTCATTTCTGGGTTCTTTCCTGCCTCCCTAAAGCCTGTGGAAGATGAATAAGAGGTTTGGGCCTAGAGAGAGTCTCTACCCTATATATCTATGTACTTGCCTAGCCCCCATCATAGTAGTATATGAGCTAAAGATAAATATAAATAGAGATCTCATAAAGATAAATATGTTAAAGTTTGTAACACCCTGGAGAGGTAGGGAAGTATTATCCCACTTTACAGATGTGGAACTGAGGCACACAAAGACTATGTCACTTTCCCAAGGTCACTCAGGAAGTCTGAGAACACTTCAGTCTCTCTGGTCACTCGATTACAGACCTGAGGGTGGCTATACTTCAACAAATAAACTTCAAAAACAAACTCCAACGAGAGACTGCAGAATTGGAATTAATTTGCAAACTGGATACAATTAACTTAGGCTTGACTAGAGACTGGGAATGGATGAGTCATTACACAAAGTAAAACTATTTCCCCATGTTATTTCTCCCCCCCCACCCCACCCCCCACTGTTCCTCAGATGTTCTTGTTAACTGCTGGAAATAACCTACCTTGCTTGTCTCCATGAAAGGTTTTCCTCCTTCCCCCTGCCCCGCTGCTGGTGATGGCTCATCTTAAGTGATCACTCTCCTTACAGTGTGTATGATAAAACCCATTGTTTCATGTTCTCTGTGTGTGTGTATATAAATCTCCCCTCTGTATTTTCCACCAAATGCATCCGATGAAGTGAGCTGTAGCTCACAAAAGCTTATGCTCTAATAAATTTGTTAGTCTCTAACGTGCCACAAGTACTCCTTTTCTTGTTACCACACCAGACCTCCTTTCTCTCCAAGACATCAGTGTTAGAATTTGGGGACAACTAGCTGACAGGGATGGTCCCCACAAAAGGATACAGCTCGCATTTAACCTTACTTCAGCTAGTATGAAGCTTCTACTCACAGGCACTAGAGAGGACATTATGACACTGCCTGCTGCACTCTCTAGGACTCATAATATCAAGGTGTCAGAGAGACTGGCAGGCCAGATTTTTTCTGCCTAATGAAAATCTCAGGGCCAAATCCTGAGCAACTAGATGCTAATGTTGACAGGATAACTGAATAAAGTACATTCTGGGACTTGACATCTTGCTTATTTTTAAGTGTATGTTCATTTTCTTACTAATTCAAACCCCCACATCCCAGTCAATAAATTGGAATTACAAAGAAAATGGATATTTTGAATCCAAAAGACATTTTCGAGGTTATCACAATTAAAGGTTACATGGGTTACTGATCCATAGATGTCAGAGATGGAAAAGGCTTAAATAGATCATTCAATGACAATGCAGCTCTTTTTTTTAAGCCTACAGGGCATTTTCTGCTGCTTTATCCATTCTAGTTTCCAGTGTCCCAACTGATGGGTTTCCATCACTTCCCTTGCGTGTCTATTCTATAGCCAAATACATCTGTTAGTATGTTTTTCCCGATATTCACCTTAAAAAGTTTAATTTCCTAATTTAACCCCAATACTCCTAGTTAGAATCATTTGAACTATCCTAAATAGTTCATCTGCTCCTTTGGTGTGGATACCCTTCCAATAGACGCTGGTTTATCATGCTCCTATTAGGTCATCATTGAACAAGCAATACATATTAATCTCTTAATTTTTCTTCATTAATTACTCCCTCCAGCCCGCTGATCATCTTTATTGCTCTTTTCCAAATTCCCTTCAGGTCAGGTTTGAGGATAAATTATATAACAGGGCCTCTATCTTTTTTTAAAAAAAGGCATAACAATGGGAGCTCATTAGCAGGAATGCCCTATTTTAATCATAGTTACAAACACCACTTCTCACCATAGCCTTCCTATTAGCAAGTGTCCGATGTCACTTTGCCATTGCATATTTTAACAGATGGGGGACGATACTCATGCTTGTTCTCTTGACAAAGATCAACCGGTAGAACTGTTTAGGGCTACTTTTTTTGTGTTATGCAGTTCTGGCATTGCTACTGAGCTGATAAATAAATTAAAATCAAGACTCCTCACAAAAGAAACACTGACATGTCAAAAAAACAAAACAAAACAAAAAAACCCCACAAGTTCAGCACTTCATAAAAGCAATGAGTGATCTTATCTGTTTAATGCTATAGTGACCAGCACAGATTTTTTCCCCTTGAGTGACTCAAGTACTATAACCTCTAGTAAAACAAATGCTATGTGTACATCCGTAAAGATGGCATAATACTGACATTACCACAAAAGGAGGGCATTAGAAACACGTTCACTGGCGAATAGCACAAGAGAAAGCAGACACTACATTTTTAAAGGAAATCACAATGATCTTTTAGGATATTTTATGTACATCAGCTGATCCAAGCAGCACAGTTCTTTGGGAGATATAAACTCAAATTACCCACAGATACAACCCAAAGCTGCCCACTTTACTGTACTGGAGAGAAACCTCTATATGTCACCCAGCACCGACAGGAAGATGGGCTAGATAAAACATAAGATTATTAGCAGTAAATTAGGAACAGATTTTGTCACCCTTTCCCATGCCAAGCTATCCCACTGAGACTAAGGTATTACTCAGCATAAGTAAGGGTAGCAGAATCTGGCCTCCTGGGACTATTTCTCCAGTGTCCTTCGTCTCAAAGGATCTCAAAGCAACTACATTGCAATCACCTGTGGTATGGAGTGTGGTAATGTTAGTCTAATAGTCTATTATTTCAGGACCCTACTTCCAGTGGGGAGCTAACAGAAGTCTTCCAAGATTCCCTCCGTATAGCCCATCAATCAGAGCTCATCCGAAACAATCACAGAGACCACAACTTAAACAACCAATTCTTTATTAACTAGGGAATTAGGAATAGGATAGGCAAGAAGGGAATGGGGAGTGAGGATCAATAATATTGAAGATTTTATAACTCTGTACTCTTTCACACAGGGATTACGAAAGGGTAGAGGATGGCTGCTCTATACCATGTCCAGATGCTTTTGCTGAGAGACCAGGATTCAGTGGCTGACTCACTGGACCACAATCACTGCTGGAACTAAAGTGACCAGACAGCAAGTATGAAAAATCGGAACAGAGTTTGGGGGGTAATAGGCGCCTATATAAGAAAAAGCCCTGAATACCGGGACTGTCCCTATAAAATCGGGATATCTGGTCACCCTAACTGGAACAGCTACCGCACTGGAGAATGATTGTGAGGAATCAGGTAAAAGGTCGAACTAACTTTCCACCCTAACCTCTTTTGCGATGTCCTGTCTGCGAGTAAGAGCCCTAGCCACTCGAGGTAGAAACCCAGTGGATGGAGGTATGCTTCCCTTAAAACAATAAGCCCCAACAATAAACCAAATCTTTTCCCACACAATTAGAGTTGAGCTGTTATGTAGGCAGATAACTTGTGTCAGATCTCTTTCCGAGCCACAGCTCTGGAAAGAACCTTCTCCCTTTTCTCCAAGGTAAGGGCAGAGGAAGAACCCCTTCCCACTCTTTTCCAGCCTATATGATCCCTCCCATTGCCTAGCAACAAGCCACTACATTTCCCACCTTTTCTCTCCTAAGGGAACAAGGCAGCTGCCTAACATGGCGGACTACTTGTCCTTTCCAAGCCAAAATGGTGGACAATAAACAAAACCATATTAAACACTATTACCAAGTATCATGTCATAATTTGATTGGGGTGGAACTCACAGTAACTGCTTAACAGCACACTGCAACACTAGGCAGCAGTTAGCACAGGATGTCTAGAAAAATACTGCAGCCAGTTGAAACTCAAGGCATAATATAGTTACCTACATTAGAAATGGGTCAGATGGCAAATGACCTGTTAAGTCTTTTCCATCTGCGAGCTACACTGCACCAAATCGATGGCCTTTATAGTCATCACTAGGGCTGGTCTTCACTGGTAAGTCGATCTAAGTTACTTACCCCGGAGTCTTCACTGCGCTGAGTCAACGGGAGACACTCTTAATCTTCTTGGGGAGCTGGAGTACTGGGGTCAACCAGAGAGCGCTCTGTGGTCGAGTTAGCAGGTTTTCACTAGACCCACTAAATCAACCCGTACTGCATCGATTGTAGCAGCATCGATCTCCCCGTAGAGACCACCAGTTTATGTCTACACTGCAAGTGAGAGGTATGACTGCAGCACATGCAGGCATACATGAGCTAGCTTTGATAGGGCAAGCTTGCTAAAAGTAGAAGTGTAGCCATGGTGGCAGGGGCAGCAGCCTGGGCTAGCCACCTGAGAAAAATCCTACCTGGGATGCTAGTTATGTATTGGGTAACTAGCCCATGTCACTCTGGCTACACAGCTATTTTTAGTGAGCAAACTCAATCAATGCTAGCTCAGGTATGTCTACACATGCTGCTATGACTGCAATATAGCTATATCTTAAGTTACACACAGTAGTAACTTAAACTTTGGCGGCAGCAAGAATAGAGCTTAGATCTTCTCCTGCTCCAAAAACCATAGTCCTCTACTACATGAACTAAAGAACAATCTCTGTCAGCTGTGTGCAGTATAAGACCTCTGACTGTCAGTTGAGTAGTTCAGATTCCATCCAATAGAGGCCAGTGGTAACACACATTCGTTATGATATAATCATTTTTTTATTGTAAATGTTACACTGTGGTGCCTCTCAGTCTACAAGGCAAATAAATAGAGTGGGAGGACACATCCAAGCAGAGGGTAAATAAATAGCTTGCCAAGCCCTGCTAGATGACTTAATCATGTCCAGAATTGGAATGGTTTATTGAATTGAGCGAGAGTCTGTCTCACAATATCATGCCCTTATGGGTAACAGTTGCCAATTTGTTGCCAAAGTTTAGCCTTCCCAATGCCCAACATGAAATCTCATTGCAGGGAGCAATTTACCAGGTGTAACGGGGATTCTGCCAACTGTCAGATCAGCACCACCACCCCCCACCCCACTCCCATCATCGGTTATGCAGCGTCAAGGGCAGGCAAAGGCCCAGAGTGACTCTGCCATTTGCAAGTTGGTCCAATAAAAGATATTACCTCACCCACCTTGTCTATCTAGTTTGCAAGTGGAGTCAATCAGCACTGACAAGCAAATATCTCATGCCTCTGCTTTCTCTAGCAGTCACAGAAAGGTCTCCCAAAATTAAACACCAGAACCAAAGATGGTGGCTTCCCACCCTCCCCCCCATCACCAGGGGAAACAACCAAAATGAGGCACCCCTGATCCAACCAGCAGAAAAGATTGGACTCATCTGACTCTGCCTTTCCTTTCCTTCCCCATCTCCCCTGTTCTCAGGCTTTATCTTGTCTGGTATTCCCAGTACAAGGGAGCAATATTAGATAGTGGCCTGAGCATAGGCTAGGAACCAGGAACTCCTGAGATAGTGGTAATAGTCCTTGCATAGTTTCAGAGCACTGAACAATCATTAACTGAGAAATTCTCAGAAGCTCATTGAGGTAGATAAAGGTTTTAGACATTTTACACATAGGGAAACTGACGCACAGAGGGGAAGTGACTTGAAGGACACAGCAACTCAATGGCACAGCTGGGATTAGAAGACAGGAAATCCTGGCTCCAG
Organism: Dermochelys coriacea; assembly: GCF_009764565.3. Lineage (NCBI taxonomy): Eukaryota > Metazoa > Chordata > Testudines > Dermochelyidae > Dermochelys > Dermochelys coriacea. Next base: position 88,936,231 of record NC_050073.1, on the reverse strand, counting down.
CCTTGAGTTCAGTGTCTTAGACTAAATATATCAATAAGAGAGCACGGAGTTCTAATTCTAGCTCTGCCACTGACTCCCTCTAGACTTGGGCAAATTGAGGATTATTCAGTTCATGCTGGGAAAGCTAGATGAAAAGGAAAAGTGCTAAGCATTATTGTGAGTTACAGGGTCTCAGCAAGGTCCTTTACAGGAGCCAGTCAGTCACACAGGAAGTGATTCTATGGCCTATTCTAGTCTACATAGGGCCTTATACTGCACTCATGACTGTAGTATCTGAGCATCTAACAGTAGTGCATTAGCAACATGATATATCTGTCATGTTTGATCGCTCATCCTCTCCCAAGTGGGAGAACATGTGCAGTGGAGTGTTTATGTGTCATACATAACATCCGAAACAAAATATAGCAACATGTCTATATGTTATTGTTAGAGAAGGCAAGGTCACAAAAACTGTACATTGCAATTAAAGTGAAAAGTGGTGAGATTTGAGATGGTGTTTTAGTTCCTGTAGGAGTTAGTACCACAGTCTTAAGTCAGACCCAGAGAAAGCACTGTCTTCTGAATTTTTATTGCTGTATCTCAGGTTCTGTCCAATAGGGAGGAAAGATTTCCCACACTGGTGTGGTCACTCAGGCAGAGAATCATACAAAGGTTGGGGACACCTTCTGTGACTTCTTAGTTCACATATACACAGTATAGTGTGACAATTCATCACACAGTTGATATCTCAGGACAGTCACAGGATGTAAGAAACTGAGGATTAAAAGTTAAAGAAGAACACCACTTTTCCAGTCTCTAGCACTTTCCATCCAAGGATCTCAAAGCATTTCACAAATATTAATTTGATCTCACAATCCTTCTGTGGTGTAGGGAAGCTTCATTATCCCCATTTTACAGACAGGGAATTTGAGGCACAGAGAACTAAAGTCACTACCCAAAAGTCCTGAATCCCACCTCCTGGTTTAAGAGATTTAAACAGAGAACTTCAAGCCTCACTAACAAGAGGCTCTTCCAAATTCTGGCAACCAAAGTCCAACAATTGCCCTTCTCTGGTGCTCCCAAGGCATCCTGGTGCACACTATTTGTCCCTGCAGGATAAATGCTCTTTTGAGAGGTCCAGTTGCACAACACTCAATCCAATTCCCTCACAGTCCTGCTTTTGTTGCCAGCTCTAACAGTGGGAATGGGACAGGTCAAGGATAGAGCAGAATTAGGAGGGTTTCATGCCAAAGGGAATGTAGAATCATATAGACATACCTATTATGTCAGAACTAACCTACCCCCACTCCTCCAGAATGGTTCTCTGTGGTGTACTCTGAAGGGCTCTGTCAATAGAGTTTCTAATGACACCAGCTATGATGCTTTCATCACTTCCCTAGGAAGATTATTCTACAGGCTATTTTATTTCACTGTCAGAAAAGGTTTCCTGAGATGTAGCCTAGATGTTCATTTGCTCATTAGTTACAGATGTTCTCCTTAATACTAAGGACAAGGAATTATTAAAGGTGGGCTTAACACCATTCAGATATTAGTAAAGAGTGATGTCCTCCCTTGCTGGCTAGGCAGTTGGGGAATGAGTGCCAGAGTCAGTGCCATGCAGTGGGAAGAGAGAGGAGCTGCTTCTGGATAGTTGTAGCCCAGAAAAACAGTCTGTCATGAGTGTGTGGCTTCTTCTTTTTCACCTTGTCCTGTCAATGAGTCAGCCATTCTCATTCCTCATCTCCACTTGTTCTTGACAAATGCCTCTTGCAAGATAACACCAGCCTTCTTCATATCCTCTTTCAGCATCTCGAATGAGCTTTTTCTAGGTCTTCCTAGTGGTCTTTAGCACATGACTACGAGTTCTTGCACCCTCTGGTCAACATATCCCACATCTTATCATTTCACATGATCCAACCATCTCAGTTAATACTCCCTCAGCTTTTCCCTGTTGGGAGCTACCTGCATCATGGCTCATGCTGTTTCACTGTGTAGCTTATCAGCTCTAGTCTTATGCAATGTCTCCATGAACATTCTCATTTCAGCAGCATGTAGTAGCTTAATCTTCTCTTGTTCTTTGGCCAGGATTCTAACACACACATCATGGCTGACCTAATCATGATCTTATACACTTTGCTCTTTAGTTTACTTGGCATATTCTTATCAGAACTCCCATCAACTCCCTCCATTTACACCACGCATTCTTTATACAGCTCCTAACAGCCATATCCACATTACTGTCATGATTCAACACTGAATCAAAGATTTAGACAGTTGCACAGACTAACTCTGTACCATCTTGTTTTACTGGCTTCTTGTTGTTCTTTCAAAGAAGCGTCACATGTAGTCTATCTTCTCTCAGACAATTTGTAGGCAATGTTCTCCTAATGCAGCCCTCCATAGTTCTAGGTCCCTTTCCAATTTGTATTAATTTTCACAGCACAACATAATGCCATCAGCAAAAAGCATGCTCCATGAAATCTCCCCTCTAATCTCCAGCACCAAATGTCCATTACAATCACAAACAGGAATGGGCATAAGGCAGACCCTTGATGTAGGCCTATACTCACTGTAACTGCAGCTGTTGTGCACTACTGTTGTGCTACTCTCATGCATGTCCATGATAGTCTGAACATATGCCTCCAGCAGATTACATGAGCATTGACCCCACCATAACAATTTTCTAGGAACTCTATCATATGCCTTCTCTCCATCCACAAACACTAAGTGCAATTCCTTGCATTTTCCTCTGTCCTTCCCCTGTAATATTCGGGCTGCAAACATCACATCCATTCTTGACCTTTCTGGCATAAACCCAATTTGGTTGTCAACTTGCTTGATGCTTTGGCTCCTCCCAAAGTCTTTTCTCGATAATTCTTTCCATCATGTAACTCATTAACTTGATGGGTCAGTAATTACTACGTTGTTGCACATCTCCTTTACACTTGAAAATAGGGAGTAATGTGCTATTTCCGGGCTCGTTCAGTGTTTTTCCAGTTTGAAGAATTAAGCTGAAAATCTTCATCACCACCACCACCAAACCCTTATGGCCTAATGCTTTAATGCCTCAATTGATACACCATGTGTCCCACTGCTTTCTCACCTTTCCACATCCTTAACATTATCTGAATCACTACCATGGTGATAGGTCTTGTGAGGTTACTGCTTATGCATACTTCCCTACTTGGTCATGAGTGTGTGAATGAAAGGCCTAAATGATTTAGGAACACCCTATGTCATGTTCACCTGATGTTTCTCACATGTAGGGCACCAGGCCAGATGCTTGATAATACATAGTACTACATGCTCCCCTCAGACCCCAGCCAACTTGGTCATGTCAACATTTTAACTTTAGACCAGTACAACTTGCTGTGAGTGATCTACAGTCTCTGGTCTTCCCAGTTACATAAGTGATGACTAGCAAATAAGTTACTAGGCCACAATAGGCTCCTTAGAGAAATCCTACCAAATTTTATTAACAGGCTTGTCAGAGTAGCAATAACATCCCCTATGCAGGCAGCCTATGGAGCTGGTCTGGTCTGGGTATCACCAAAACTGTGTTGGAAAAAAGAACGTCAGAGGAAGTGTGATATGGTGTATAAACCCCACCCTAGAACTGAAGGGGCGCTACAAAAGCCTTCCTCTGGAGAAGAGGAACCTAACTGCTGGGCCCAGGCAGACTGAAGGTGCCATTAGTATCTTTATCTATCACCTGTTCACAACAGATTGCAAGACTAGGACTATAGAGTGGGTGGGAGGAAGGGACCCAAGGAGGGCAGCCTTAAGGCACTCCTAGGTGCTGGACCTTTGCACGCCCTTATAGGGCCGTGGGCCAGAGCCCAATGGAGTGGGAGGGCCCAAGCTCCCCTACTAACCCCCCTTCATATTAAGAAGGGCACAATCCACTAACTATTAGGCAACACTTCTAACGAGCACCTACCGTCACAGGAAGTCATTTATGAACCTTCTCTCAAAGCCATTACAGGCCTGCCCAGGCTCAGTGTTGAATTCTGTTACTGCCACCACAATAGTAAATCTCTCTCTCAAGCACCCATCACCCTAAAATCTAGATACTATCCTAAGAGCTCCTCAGTGCCCACTGGCAACGAGTTCACTAGCATGTAACAGCAACACCTAGCTGGACTGACAAACTCACTATACTCCACACATTGCTGTCATTGTATTTATCTATAAAGAATGTTGTGTAGGGTGTCAAATGAACGCTTATATCATGATGGTCATCATAAGGATTGAGAGATGCATGTACGAGTATTATCATGAAGTTATATGTATGTACTAAACACGTTTATGCTATATAACCAGGTAAGATAGATTAACAAATTTTTCCCCGACCAAGGAATGCTGATTTACCTGTCTACCTAAGTCTCCGATGTAAATCAAACAGTGTGCAAGTCAACAGAAAGAAAACTTCATTTGCATATTAAGTCAACAGGCAAAGCAAGCTAACAGGAGAATGAGAAAAAACACTGTCAGCACACTGAAGAACAATGGGGGAGAAGAACTTTGAGAGTACATTTCAAAAGGATATAATCTAGAAAACCTTTGACATGCAAGGAGGAGGAATGGGAACCCCCTGGGGTCCACCACTGAGGGAGCAAAAAGGACAGTGTTTTCTGTATCCATGAAAACTGGATCCTGACCAAGGGGACTGGAGACACTGGAAGGTTGCTTTAGGTGAGAAACTTAACTTACACAAAGATTTAAGTCTGCTAAAATTATGTTTCTAGGAGGTAACATGTTATACTTTTGTTTTATTACCACATCTGTTTCTACTACCGTTACTCAGTATCTCTAGCTTTGTTAATTAATGTCTCTGTTTTATCATGTGTGGCTTCTTAGTTGACTCAAGTACACTGTCTCTTTGGAGGCAGAGGATTTGGTAATTTCTGTGAGTGCCCAATGATAGGAGCTGTATATCACAGGGAAACACTCGTCAAAGGGACTCGGGGTCTGGGATTCACCAAGCGTTACCTGCAAGACAAAGTAAAGGCTGTCAGAGTCTTGAGATGTTTGACTGGGGTGGCTAACAAACCGGAGTGACAGGAAGTTGTCACCCAATTTAACTCCAAGTCTCTCTTTTGCTAAGGCAGAGGGGTAAACAAGGTCACCTGTAGTTCTAGGTGCCCTGAGAAGGTTTCACACTGGGCACCATATCCCCATTGTCTCCAGAAATATGAAGATCTGAAAATGCTATTTTTAGCAACACCGGTCAGTTTATGCAAGCTGGAGGAGAGGGCTTGGTGACACAAACCTCCAATTTGAAACATCCAGCATCCTTAGACTCTGATTCAAATTCCAACAGGGGAAACTCAGTCCTTCATCCACAGGTGACCTGAATTCCTAGTTCTGCCACTTACTCATACAACCGTGAGTCCCTTAAATCTCTCTGTGCTCAGAGTCCCTATTTGTAAGATGGGACTAATGATACGTATCTGTCTGTGGAATGTACAATAAGATCGATGGAAGAAAGCACTAATTATTATTCTGAATTAGATAAACATACTAAGGGCTTGTCTATACCCAGTAGTTGCAAAGGTTTCATTAAACCACTGCACTTTTGTTTATGTGCATCTTCTTAAACATGGATTACAGCAGGTTAGTTTGCCCTGTTGGGACAAGACCAGGTAGACTAAGGGAACTCAGAAGTGTTCTCCTTATTCTGCATTAGGACTCACTGGCATCTGAGCTACCACTAAGCTCTCTCTTTTCCCTACATGGTTAAAGAATTCCTTAGACTTTCCCATCCTATTTTCTCGGGGAAGGGGGAAAGAAAAGTATGCTAGCCCCCTCCTCTGACTTCCCTAGGAATGGAAGAAGAATACTATGCCTTGGCTAGCTGTCATATGGAAGAGAGAGTTGAACAACCCATTTCCAGTGTGGAAAGAAGACAGAATTGCACTGATAAATGAAATGAAGATGGCCAGCCATCTCTAAACACAAATAAGCCAAGTATAAGGACCCATCCAACTTATTCCCCACCACAACAACTGCATCAGTAATCATTCTTATCCCTCTTATCTCTGGGGAGTGACCATCAGGTGAGTGACCCACAGACAAAACCAAGAGATCTGGAGCAGGAAAAAAAACAGAACATGCAACCAGATGACTATACCCAAATCGGAGCAGAATCACATTTTACAGGTACAGTATAGCCAGACTTGGAAGATTTACATTTTTAATCAGTAAATGTCAGTAAACATCAACTTCACTATACACACAAACCAACAAAAACATTCCCATTGATAATCATCAACATTTGCAGATAGACAAAATAAGAAAAATGCTGCTCGAGAGCTTAGTAGAGTCAAAAATCCAGTGATGTACACTTTGGAACTATGTTTGTTACAATGGACTAGTAAATGAATAGTAAAAACAGATGTGATTTGTTGATTTAAGGATATTTACTTTGTAAATTTTGATATGTGATGTTCCCAGTTTGTGTGTTAACTGTTTATAAAGCTTTCATTTTTTGAATCTGTCATTAAATAATTGTTTGACTCCCTCATAATTTCACACAACTGTAAAAATTTAAACTAGATAGAAATAAAAAACACCTTCTTAAAAATAAACATTGATATTTTCTGTGCAAGTTATACAAATCTAATTTCACCAAGCCTAATTATAGCTCTGCACAGCCTGATCCTCCTGGGCCCCATCAGACACTCCCTACCACACGGTGGAAGGCAGATTTCTGCTGGGGGGAGGAGAGCTGTAGAGTGAGGCTGGGTTTCCAGAGGACTCTGCTGGTAAACAGCTATGTTGGCTAAGTGGTTAAGATGCTCTGCTACAAGTCTGGGGTTTGAGTCTTGCTCAATCTCATACCTCCAGTTCACCCAGCTGCAAAAGGAGGTGGGTATCCTGATCCATTGGGTTAGGAGAGTCAAAGGTGGTTGGATGTGATGCTGGACACCTCATTCCCTTCTGTAACCTTGGCTATGAAACTGACATGCCTTAAGTATATGAGCAGGGGAACTCTGACTGATCTTAAAGACCACACTGGGGATACACCAGTTCACTCCATCCCACAGGCCTCTGTGGCCATAACCCATCCCTGATGAGAACACCATTCTCTCTGGGGAAAGCTGGCCCCAAGGGGAAGGGGAGATACAGCTGCTTTCAAGTCTCTCCTCCTGGCAAACTTTCCAACCAGTGCTCTGAGCCAGCAGCAACAGCCATGGAATGAATTGTGGTCAACACAAAAATAGGGTGGAGATGACAGTGTTATGAACTCTCATGTTTTCTCTCAACATCAGTGAGAGAGGCTGAACAGAGGGGCTCAGTGAACAGCCACAGTCAAGTAGAGAAAGAAAGGAAAAGAGAAATACCAGCTGTATAAATGAAGGTGAGGGAGAAATCACCAAATGAAGCTGCTGATTACTAATCTACATGCTGTCACTCTGACTTTATATCCAGGTTTGCTCAGGAGACTGTGTATGAAATCTGTCCCGCCACAGCAGCATCTTCTAAACTCTCATCTGTATTCACGGTCCAACAGGGCTTTAGCTTTATGGCTGCAATGTTCTTGTTTCTTCTGCAGGTCCATTAGCACTGCACGCTCTGTACAGTCAATACCAATTCCACCTGGCACTTCTTTACCTTTATTTATTTATTTAGACACAACCCTTTCTGTCTGCCAGCTCCATTACTTTCCTGATATGACTAGCTGTGGGTTTGTGTTTTGGATTTAAGAGCCCAGTGCATTTGGCTTTAAACAAACAAAATTAAAAGAAGAAAAACTGAGGCAGTAAAACAGGGAGCAATAAGTCTCTTTTGGTGCCTCATATGTCTCCTCATTCTGCTCCTTTTTCTTTTGCCTGATCACTTTACCTGAAACAGTTGCATGCTATAAGATAACAGAGAGAAAAGGTGGATGAGGTAATATCTTTTATTGGACCAACTTCTGCTGGTGAGAGGCAAGCTTTCGATCTTCCGCAGGCTTCCCAGACCTGACACTACCTCTGTGTAGTTCTTTTTTAGGTCTGGAAAACCTGTGTAAGCTTGTCTCTTTCACCAACAGAAGTTGGTCTAATAAAACATATTACCTCACCATTTTGTCTCTCTAATATCCTGGGACCAACATGGCTACAACAACATTGCATACGAAAAAGGCATTAATATTGATTTGACAGAACTCTGCCACTCCTTCTTCCTCCTCTTTTGTCACATCCCAGGGAACTGTCTATGACACAACCTGTTCTTCTGCACAAGGAGATCTGAGATTTAATTGGCACTGGGGGGAAAAAGGGGAACAAGAGGAAGCTGTTGGATCAGGGGATTGAGAATGGACTTCTGAGCAGGGCAAGTAACTGTGCTCCTTCCTCAGGTCAAAGCAAGAGATGTAACCCTTTATCCTGCCAAATTCTGAACAAGGTCTCTATATCCCATTACAGGGCTATTAATGCTAAATCCCTTGCATTATGACAGTTCTCTCAGCTTCACTGCCAGCCTGATGAATAGCAGATCATCAGCTATTAGTACTTACCTGTCTTGTACTGTCCAATGCCTTAGTTGGCTAATACTGCTCTACATAAAAATAAAAGTCACAGTTATGAAAAACATAGCTAGCATTTATGATTGCATCTGGATTTCTAAAATTAATCTGGAAATGGGTTTCTCCCGATCACTTTCTAGAGCCCACTCACCCTCACCACACCCATCATTCCCATAACCTGTCAGGTCTTTACTGGGTTGGATTAAATGCATTCTCTGTGGCTCCTAACAGATGATTGAATGTAATACCTTGTAGCACAGTCAGAGCTGGTGTCAAAGTTTTAGCTTTTTGCTGTGCCTCAGTGTGTGGCAGTCAAACAGATCCTAAAATGTATGGTGCTTGGCCTCCTACGCTTAATAATACTGCTGAAACACATTAGGGTAGCAAAGGATACACACTCGATTCTGACTGTGGTCAGTCAGCAGAGCAGAAAGTATGCAAGAATCTGAATGCCCCATAGCAAACTTGAGCAACTCACTCAGTTGAAGAGGAGTGGTTAATGCAAATGAGGCTGCAGTGACTTCTATCAACTGAATTGCACCTAAGAACTGGAATGCACCAGAACAAAAACTTTATTCTCTAAAGAGCCGGTCAGTCACAACATTAAAAACAAGACAGCAGGAGACATGTTATTTCATTGGCTGGGAAAGGGTTACAGGAGATTCTACATCTAGATAAAGAGACCATATGTCCCAATTTCTGTGGGACAGTCCTGGTTTTCCATATGATGTCCCAGTGTCCCAAGGACGTTTCAGGCCAGCTGAAATATCCTGTTTTTAATTTCAAAGTGTTCAAGTTTTTAAAATTATAAAATATTTTTTCAAGATGTTTTTAGTCCCACCCCCACCCCATTTCTTTCACCCACTGTTCCAGGCCAAAGCTTATCATCATGGGTTAGGTGACAACAATGCAGTAGGAGTTCCATGAGTTGATGACCAGACTGCTCTGTGCAAACCCCTGCATTAGCCCCTTGGAGTGTGTTCAGGCCTCTTGCTCTTTAATGCACCACCTTAAGGCTACGTTGATAATGGCAGCCTCGTCTTTGGTTCCCTTTTAGTACCAGCTCCAAAATTTGGCCTATAGCACGTGGACACTTTTTACAGCACCAGCCCTCCAAATGGGTCATTTGAGCCCCTCCCCTTTAATGGGAGTATGGAGTGTCATCCAATGGGCCTCTAACTACTAGTCCTGGGGCCCATTATCCCTCTCCCCCTTCTTCATCAGGGAAGGAATAAATGGAACAGAAATGAAGCCCAATAGTCTTATGTTAGGGGTGCCAGCCTGAATCTGGGGCTTCAGCAGTCCTGCCCGCTTCCCACCAGGGCTTTGTAGGGGACCCAAGCCCACCCTCTCCTCTGGGTCCCAGCCCAGGGACCCTATAGTAGGCAATCAAAACTGTTTAGGATCCCTGCTGCCTCCCTGGGCTACTTCCTACCTCCAGCCTTTGCAGGCATCTTTACACAGCACCCTTTCCTGGCTCCTTCTGTCTGGAAGATGATCTCTCTGGTCAGCTTCGCCCTGTGTGATGCTGTGGAACATCTCTCTGATAGCTCCTGGTCTCTCTAGCAGCCACCCTGCACTGCCTGCGTTGCAGCTTTTTATCCCAGCTGTTGCTAACCAGGCATTTGGCCGCAGCTGGGGGAGTGACTGCTCTCCTCATTAACCCCTTACTGTCTGTTGCTGTGTGGGGTCAAAATATCCCATTACAGGAGAAAGAAGAGGTATGCCTTACAAGTCTTCTGTCATTTGTTTCCTTCCTCTCTATGGTCACCGGAGCAATAGAGAGGAAGGAAGTGAGGGGCCGATGTGTGGGGGGAAAACAAGCAGAGAGCCTCCTTTCTTTGTTCTGCTCCTCTACTCCAGCCAGAGCCAGAATGCAGAGCGCATATTTTGCAACACTAAAAAAATTTTTGCCACAAAAGGGTCCTTTTAAAATTCTGAATATACTGTCCCCTGATGTTTAGGTCACCAATATTCCAAAGTCATCTGAATGCCTAGGCTCACAGAAGAGGTGTTGAGGATATACTGGGCCGAGGTTCCAATGAGAGAAGTTGTCAACTTCACAAAAACCTGCACCACCGGAAATGGCATTAATTGTTTCCCTTGTTGGCTGTCAGAACAGTAAGGCTACAGACTGTCAGTCTTGACAACTGATCTCCCCTGTAGTCCCTGGAGGTAGGATCTCCCTCCCTTACAGGTAATGCACAGCGGAGGTGAACCATACCCTATGCACTGTCTGCTCAGGGGATAAACAGAGAACTTCTAAACACACCTTTCAGCCACAGCTGGGGAGCATCAGTAGGGCTGGATTGTATTCTCCATTTAAAACCATCCAATAAAAGGCTCTGCATACAAATTCACTATCTTAATATTTTTTGTCTTTGCATCACCTGTTTGAAATGGGATCTCAAGGTGCTGGGATCAGTGGATTTTTGATTCCACTGCAGTTCCATCTGAATCCTGAACTCAAAATGCCTTCATGTGACTTCTGATGGCAATACTCTTTAATCCCTCCGCTTTCCTCGGTGACATTGCACTATGAGGGACTATGTTTCCTCCTTCTTCAGGGGCACAAGAATACCACAGTCACTCAAAACAACATGCTAAATGAGGCCAGTGGCCCAATCTAGCCTGATCCCAAGAAGTCCTGCACTTAAAGGTCAGGGGTTCAGAAAGTGAACACCTGCTTGACAATAAAGAGAGGAAGCATTGTGAAGCTAGCAGCACTTATAATCGATCTTCTTTACTTGGGCATCCTCACTAGCGCTATCTCTCTTTTCATCAGGGTGACCTTTGTGTTAGCGTGATGGATTTCTCCAGGCTTTCAGGTTTCACTTATTCACATGTACACCACCTAGTGTTACACTATAGCAAGGAGTGGCTTTGAAACTTGTTCGCATAAGAGACCATTTAAGGTACAGGTCCTCCTGTAGGCATCTCCCCTCCCAGGCCCAACTTCCCTACCTGGTTTAGATGACAAAAATGTAGATGGCAGTAAAGAGGCCACTAAACAAGATTAAAATAACTATCCTGTAACATGATGGGTGGGACTGCTTCCAATCCATTCCTCCCCTTGGAATAAGCACACATTGGACTCTGGTTACCTGAGAGTGGGGGACTCAGCGCCCTGAAATTTCCACTCAGTTCCAATCACCTGGCTTTGGACCCCACACATACACATGAAGTAATTTGTCACTTACCGCTGTACAAGAGGAGAATGAAGCCAAAGCAAGCAGGTCTGAGGAAGCCAATATACACCACCAAGCATGGCCTTTCCAAGCAAATGGCAGTGGCTGTGCTTTTGCACTCATTTTCCATACCAGATAATAGCCTCGGCCCATCAATCAAAACGTCTAAGAGGTGACTGCCTGTCACCATATGGAGAGAGAGAGTCAGAGTCATTAATGCCAAATCATTTCTCTTCCCCAGAGATGAATAGAAAAGAAAAAAGGCGGCAGAGAATGAGAGTGTTGGGACACTGCCTGCCTGTCAGCTCAAAGGCCTGGACTGGGTGAACCAGAGACAGAAAGTGCTCATTTCACAAACAACATGTCCCAGGCCAACTGGTTATTTTAAATATTGGAAATAGATTTTCATGACAAATGAATCCACTTTTTCACAGCCATCTTTCCATCAAGCCATTCCACTTCATCAATGCCAGGGGCAGCTGCTTGCCTCAGCAGAAACTGCATCTGGCCTGACTGCAGTGCAAGAGAAGGAAAGGGGCATGTGGCAGCCAGAATAGGGACCAGCCATCAAGTGAGATGAGACCCCAGACATCCTACAGAGTGGGAAGTCTCTCGTGCCAAGCTCCATAAGGGCTCCCTCAGGCACACAGCAGAACAACACAGAGATGTTCCACATTCAGAGTAACTAGCCCCACCCAGGATCCCGCATCGCTACAGACTTCCATACACAGAACCCTGGATCCTTTCTGCTAACAATGCAGGCTTGCTCAGCAGCTTCCACCCACACAGAGAACTCCGGCTCCCTTCTATTCATGGGAACTTTCAGCTGTGTCAGGTCACCTCCTCACCACAGTCGATCCAAGTCTGAGTAACCACAAAGACAGGTTACCACAGTGTGTTATTCTTTAGCTAGTGCTGAATGGCTCTTAAGTGAGCTGAGCCATTATGAGCGCACACACACTTCCAATGCCAATCAAGGAGTTGGTTATAATCTACAAAACTATACATGGTTTGGGGTCGAGTTATGGAAGGGTTGTCCCACTATGGGAGCTGTGAGCACCGGGTCACAATCTCTTGTGTTTCCTAGGGCTAATGTCTCTGTGAACAATAGTAGGGTGTTCTCAGCAGATAGGTACCAGTGGTGTGGGCTATCCCCTCTGTAAGTCCCACCAGAGCCCCAATGCAGTGTGCTTCAGGGCAAAGATACATCAATTACCCTAAATTCTTCACTGATCTCCAGGCCATTTGTGTGGCAGGATATGGTGAGTTTTATACGGTCTTTTTAGATATACAGTTTGTAGGATTTGTATTCATGAGAAGCATCCAGTTGCTTAAGTCTTGGCTGCCATTTATAAATCAGTAAGTAAATAAATACAGTATTGCACTGTTGGGGCAAAAGCAGCAGAGTCTTGTAAGAACAAATGCAGAAGACATCAGAAAGCACCAATCCCAGCTCTCTCTCCCCCTGACCTCATGTAATGTCTCCCTGCCTCTATTATGGTCAGGAGTTGACAGTAGTGCAGGTCTGATGCAAACTGGGATTATCCAGTTCCTTATACTGGGAATCCACAATAGGGGAGCCTAGTGGCAGTCATATACTCAGAGGCAGGCAGCTTCTGGATAGATATTTGGATTAAAAAGACTTTCATCAGGACTAGACATTATCCACTGAGCAGTTCCATGCCCAGAAACAAAGCCCTCAGGAGAGAGGCTTGGAGACAGATAGGGGAACATGGAAGGTATTATTTTCTTCTGTGTAGTGCCAATTAACGCATCCAGCTGAGATAAAGATAAAGATTTCCCCCATCTGGCTGTCAGGACAGTAATTCAGCTGTATAAAATATCACTTTTAAATACCAAGGTGTGTGATGGGGAGGGAGATGAGAAAACCAGGAGGAGAGAGAGAGTAATCATAACCATCTCAGACTTTCTCTAACAAAATATAGAGAAAAAATCATCTGAGTATCATACAGTCTTAGATTTTCTCAGCAGATGTTGTTGCGGACCGTCACATCAATGAGATACCTAGTTGTGAAAGTTCAGCATCCTAATGACAATGAAATGATCTCCCCCAAAAAGATGTAATCAGCCCAGCCATGGGAATTAGCTGTACAGGCTTTTCAAAAGGAAAGACATCAAAGGGGTTTCAGGGCAACAATTGCACTCACTTGTCTTGGAAACAGCAGACAATCTTAAATGTTCTTTGGCTGGGTACAGACTCATACCCAAGGCTGGCTCTAGGCACCAGCAAAACAAGCAGGTGCTTGGGGTGACACATTTCTAGGGGCAGCATTCCGGCGCCGGCCATGTCGCCCCTAGAAATGAGCCCCTGCCACTCCAGCTCACCTCCGCCTGCTCCCCTGAGCGCGCCGCTGCCACCACCGCTTCTTCTCCTCCCCCCGTCCCAGGGCTTGCCACATGTGAAACAACTTTTTCGCAAGTTGTGAGCCTGGGAGGGAGGAGAAGCCGAGCGGTGGTGCGCTCGGGGGAGGTGATGAGCTGGGGCAGGGAGTCGTTCCTCTACCCCCCCACCTTGCTCACCTCCGCTCCACCTGCTCCCCTGAACGCATTGCCTCTCACTCGCCTGAGAGGGAGGGGGAAGAAGCAGAGTGGTGGCGTGCTCAGGGGAGCAGGTGGAGCAGAGGTGAGCTAGGGCGGGGGGTTACGGGGGGGAGCCACAGGAAGCAATGGGGGAGAAAATGCGGCACTCCCGGGGGGGGCGGAGCCAGGGGCATGAAAAAAAGCAGGGATGGCCAAAAAATTTTTTGCTTGAGGCAGCAAAAATCCTAGAGCTGGCCCTGCTCATACCATTTTTTTTGGGGGGGGGGGGGAAACCTCAGTGTGATTATGGAGCCCTGGGAATTCCACTGGCCTCAGTTTCCTCACTTTGTTTCCATTCCCTTCAAAATTCACACATTGTCTGAACTGTGCTTTCAGGAGATGGATGCAGCACATCAGAGAGGCAGACAAGCTAGGGGGCTGCTTATATGTTAGCAGGAAAGCTGCCACAGGTATCAAGGAAGATATCATGGAGTGGGAACAGACAAAGGAGACAAAGGTAGCAGCCAGGAGTAGCGCTTGAGCAGAGCTCAAGGACTGGGATGGGATCTCAAGGCTAAAATACGAGTAGGCCTCAATAGAGAGGAGAGCCTTGAACTTTATATAGTAGAAGACAGGAAGCCATTATATTAGTAACAAATTATGGCCACATACAGACAGGCACCATAGTCGTCAGCAGCGACAGAACACAGGACCCTATGCACCAAAACCACAGGCTTAAGTTAAGGAACTCCCTTTGCTGTCAGTAGCAAAATGTTATCGGCTGCTTGGACCAGCCACTAGAGGGATACATAATCACATGTACTACTAGTGTACTACATATCGATTCAAGAAAATGGTGAAGAGAAATTATGAGAGTAACTAGGAAAGGCAAATGAAATCCCCTTCATCCAATTACCCTTGCAAAAGCCAAGGGCTCTTAACTAATAATGAATGCAACCTTAGCTATTAGGGATGAACAAACCAGTGTGGGTCAAAAGAACGGACCTGAATCTTCTCCCCACACTCAAACTGAACCTTTTTATCACATTTGGAGAAGTTTGGTTAAGACGTCCCGTAGGGACCTACCCTGCATTAGCAGCAGCATGACCGAATGGGCCCTAACTAAGACTTTTCAGTATCTGACATCTATGATTCTAACACACACACAGTTATTTTAACTTTCCTGGTATCTTTGTACATCCAGGCTCCAGCTGAGATTAAAAGTACTAAAAAACCTGTTATCATGGTATCCCCAGCACCTCTGGAAGCTGACTAACAGAAATCCGATGAGAAAATCTGTTCTCAGAAGATTTCAGCCCGAATCTGCAAACCCAAGAGGTTTGGACAGTCTGCATAATCATTGAACTATTTGAAGTTTTGTCCCAAAAAAACCCTCCAAATGTGTTGATTCAACCAGCACTGAAAAAAGATCCTTCCTTCTAGCTGTGCTGGAGACAGAGTGACGGCTGCAATACTTACTCCACGTAGTAAACGATTTTGTTGCACTTCTTATTACCTGTAATTTTACAGCATTTCAGTTTATTGCATACATAAAGGACAGATGTGCGTTGTCATTAAACTTCTTTTCGGAAATGTTGCAATAAAGATAATAAAGCGGAAGCTGTAGCCCTATGTTTAACATAAGCATAACCAGCAGCAGGTGTACTGCCGTTCGCAAGCAGCACACAGACATGCAGGTAATGAACCCTTGGTTGTCCCGGGGCTAATCACCAAGTCATGAGCAAAGCGAAACAGGAAAATACTGTGGGTGCAATCCCAGGGAGAACTGGAACTGGAGGCCCACCTGGAATGGACCCTGGGTGCAGGTCTGGGAAGGAGAAGAACTGGAACTGGATTTCTATGTTCACGTGGAACACATTTTGGGTGCAGCTCTGGGGAGGAGGAGAAGAGCTGAAACAGGATTTCTGGATACACCTGGAATGATGGACTCTGAGTACACCTATGCCAATGCCTACCAGTTGATATCAAAGGATTACAATCCAAATTTCAATGCCCCTTATTTCAGTCCTAAATTGATATTGGTGTCTCCTAAGCCTGCAGCCTTTAATTTGATTAGTGTACATTTATTAGAGAAGAAATGCCCAATCCAGAGAATTAAATCAGAGTGTTGTCTAAGCCAAAATGATGAATCCTGCCTCCTCACTGGCACCTGCTGGCTCTATTATTCTCTTTTTGGGTCTTTGTTCTACATTATGCACCTCACTGGGTGTAGGTGAGAGGAAAGGCATGCAAAGAGCTTTCTGGGTGACAACAGTAATGGGTTGCACTGCTCTGAGCTGGTGGCATTTTTACTGCAACCAGAGAATTTGGCTAATCTGAATACAATGCACATTCCCAGCTCTCCTCTAATGCCAGGGTTTTGTTTTTAGAAAAGTCTGAAGGCTGAGAAAGGTGCTCTCTCATCAGAATTCAGAGTAGCAGCCGTGTTAGTCTGTATTCGCAAAAAGAAAAGGAGTACTTGTGGCACCTTAGAGACTAACAAATTTATTTGAGCATAAGCTTTCGTGAGCTACAGCTCACTTCGTCGGATGCATTTGGTGGAAAATACAGAGGGGAGATTTATATACACACACAGAGAACATGAAACAATGGGTTTTATCATACACACTGTAAGGAGAGCGATCACTTAAGATGAGCTATCACCAGCAGCGGGGGGGGAGGGGGGAGGAGGAGGAGGAAAACCTTTCATGGTGACAAGCAAGGAAGGCTATTTCCAGCAGTTAACAAAAACATCTGAGGAACAGTGGGGGGGTGGGTGGGGGGGGGAAATAACATGGGGAAATAGTTTTACTTTGTGTAATGAGCCATCCTCTCCCAGTCTCTATTCAAGCCTAAGTTAATTATATCCCGTTTGCAAATTAATTCCAATTCAGCAGTCTCTCGTTGGAGTCTGTTTTTGAAGTTTTTTTGTTGAAGGATAGCCACTCTCAGGTCTATAATCGAGTGACCGGAGAGATTGAAGTGTTCTCCAACTGGTTTTTGAATGTTATAATTCTTGACATCTGATTTGTGTCCATTTATTCTTTTACGTAGAGACTGTCCAGTTTGACCAATGTACATGGCAGAGGGGCATTGCTGGCACATGATGTCATTCTCATCAGAATGGAGAAGTGCCTCATCCTCCATAAGATAGATCTCATTCTCAGCCCAGCTAATATAAAAATTGTGTTCACCTAGCACTGCAACTGATGTCAAACTCATAACAAATTAGAAACTGAATGACACAGCAAAGGAAACAAGTTTTAGTGTGTCTGCACCAGTCCATCCCATACCAACTTTCTTCCTCTTCTAACTGTACCAGCCCCACCCCTCCCGCATCACCTCTCCTCTTCCACTCACTGGTATGTTTGCTCCAGCCCATCCACCCATTCCATGCAGGGCTTCCCTTAGGACTTTTACTCTTTCAGCTGTGACAGACATTTGGGATTGGGAGTAAAAAGCCATTTCACATGGAATGGGAGGAAATATGCTATCCTTTTAATCTGAGGAGTTCCTTGAGTCAGCTTTAGCACAGTCTGCCCTGGTGTCACGCAGGAGAAACAGTTCCACAAGCTGGCCTGGCACTGATGAGGGGAGGGTTGGGGAAGAGTTTCCTTGAGCTATTAGGTGGTTTGAAATAAATTAAATTAAAACACCCTCCCATAAAGACAAAAGTATTTGGAACTGAGTGCTGAGAGAGAGAGAAGCTGCACTAGAACCTGGTGCTACCACTGCCCCTGGAGAATATGGATATCAAAAAGACCAGAGGTTACCCAGGAGTACATCTTCCACTATTGCCCAGTCCCAAGACCCCAAAACCTAGAGAGCTCTGGCCCAAACCTTGGATGTTCACTGTGCTCAGTGACCAGCCTTGCAACACCAAAATCCCCACCCCACTCCTGACACCTGGTCTTCCTCTCATGGAGGTCAGAAAATAGTCTTTCCCTTGACTAGTCTGTTTGGCTTCACTAATCCTGCCTTTGGCTGTATGTACTCTCTGCAGCTCCAAATAGGGTGGAGCAGAGTGTTGTCAGTAGCTACCGGTGAGGCGCTCTGCTCCGGTTCGATAACAGTCGGCTGCGTGCGTGTTCCCTCTGTGTGCTGCCCCAGCTCTGCGCGCTGCCCCAGCTCTGCGCAGATAGCTGACACAGCAGACCCCGAGAGAACCCCCAAAGACCACAGACTTTAGTAAGGTACGAAGGCACCCGACCAGGTTTATTGTCAAACGAAGCACAGTAATACTTTCCTATAGACTCTACAGGACATACTACGAATATGTGCCCCCTGGCAATTGACACAGCTCAGTCAGTGGCAGGACACTCCACTGCCCCCTAGGCTGGACAAAGATATGAGCTTCGGGACCTATTTTTATACAGTTGCAGGACAGATTACTCATCCCTACTGACGTATTGAGGTACAGCCCCTTGACTCATTAGGGTGCTGTCTCCCCCTTTGATCATATTGGTTCAAACAAACAGATCTGTCCATCATCCTGTCCTTTTGACCCTGTCTTTGGGATGCACCTGGCTTTTTCTTGTTATCTCTGTGAAGTGTCCTCGTATCGGGATGTCCAGGTGCCATCTTGGCACATGTTCCTCTTATTACTACTTATATCATTAGCGCGTGCTTTCTAGGAGCCCTTTTCTTGCCAAGTTCTGCAATTAAGGCCTGCCTCTGGCTCACAGCCCAGCTTTGCTTAGCAGTGCCTGGAATACTTTGGTTCAGGCTTTAGGCCTCAGACCAGACCTCTGATACAAGGGTTTATGTTTCAGGGCCTCTTACTACACAGAGTTCTGGTGGCCACACACCTCCCACAGCTACACACACAAGACTCCACTCAAAGTCTTGTTTTGATTAGGAATTCCTGTATCCTTTGTCACCCCCGCTCTTTCCCTCCCTCGCTCTTTCCCTCCCTCCGCTCTTTATTTGCATGCACTCACTCTGTATAAACATGATTTTGAAGCTGACTCGTAGCTACAGCAAAACACCCAGGGCATGCTGAGCCCTGGATTTGCAAAACTAAATCCCAGCTCTCAGTAACCTCATGCCAAGGATAAAGCCAGCCTCCCCTGTGGGCAATAGGAACCTCCTCTTTTGTTACTGTGTGTTAGAAGCTGTAAGACTGCTCTGAGAGAAGGGTTCCAATCCTGCAGGTCAAGGGAATTTAGGAGTGCTCAGCACCTTGAAAGTGGCATTCAGCACCTCACAGGATACTTCCTTTTGTAATGAGCCCCAGCAAAGCAGCCACAGTTCTAGTTTCTACATATCTAGGTGTTTATGCCACACTCCTCACTGTGGTAGCTGAGCTGCATGGCACTGTCAAACTCCAGTCTGCCTCTTCCCCCAGAGCAGGGACAGATGCCTCCAGCTCCTACAATGCATACAGGATATTTCATCACAACAGAAATTCACACTTAGCATCAAGATGCACGTTATGTTGATAAACCAACTGAGTGCCCCTTTGTGACTCTGCCTCAGCCAGGGATTGAGTAGTGTTACACGGCAATGGCCCCTTTCTGGGGAGTCAGAGCCTAGTCTGCCAGTGACTGCCTTAGGAAGGCCCATCTGGAAGTAACTGGCTGCCCTAGGTAATCAATTAATGATTAATTAGTACATAATAGAAGTTATCCAAGTTCAGGTGGGAGAGGCACTCCAAGGAGACAGGCATCTCCTGAGAGGCATTCCCATGAGGGCTGATCAGAAGGTGTTCTCCTGGAGCAAGGTGCCTAGAAGGAGTGCTCCTTAAGACAGAGGGCTTTCCAGGGAGCCCACCAGAGGGGGGGAGCCTGGAAAACGTGCTCCTGGTGCTAGGAGATCCCTAGAGGAAAACTGCAGTTGGCAGGAATTCAGGAGGGGCTGGTCTCAGCCTGGGGGGGGTCTCCCAGACAGTGGCTGGAAGCCCATACATGCTGCCCTGGAGAAGAGCAGCCATTGCCAGGTCTCCATGGATCCCTGACTTCGAAGGAGGACTTTACCCATGTAGTAACAAAAGACTGGGTTCCAGAGGTAAAGACCTGAACCAATAGGACCCTGCTGGTAGAGGGCCTGGATAGAGATGAGCAGTGGACTCAGATGGGACGGAGAATTAAGACTGCCTTAGTCTCAGCCAAGGTGCTGGGGTGAAGATTTTGTTTATGTTTTATGTTGGACTTTCTGTTAATAAATAAGACGCTCCAAAAAGGGGATGCTTGTTAGTATTTAAAGGTCTGTCTGAACTTCTTTATACCCTGCATGAGGGGAAATCAAGGCACAGCACACTGGGGTGTCACACCTGACCATAAGGGGACACTTCAGGATGGCCTGTCTTATAACAGAAGTTATTGAATGCTGTTTTATCCTCCTAGCTCAGTGTGTGGCCTCAGGCCTCATTTAACCATCCAAGCCATGCACTGAATACAAAAGTATTAATTTAATCAGGGGCCTTTCTATGGCTCCTGCCTCCACCCTGCACCTTCCACTTCACCCCATGCTCTGGCTCCTACAACCCCCTCTCCTCGTGTCCTCCCCACTCCCTGCATCCCAGTGTGGTAGTTTCCTCCATCTCTTCTGTATAGGTGTCAGCAGGGAGAGCATTGAAAGCAAAGGAGGGATAGTCTCTGGCATTACCCATGGTACAATCTGGACCGCTGAACAGCTGTGTCCCCTCAGTTCTCCAACCTGGAGGACCCTTTACACTGCTTTGCTATGAGAGCTACCACTCCTGGTCTGCTCTCACACAACCTCCAGCATGTAAATCACTCCCAGTTATACTGTACGAGTGCTATGGCCCGCTACTCATGAATTACACCAGCAAACTCCCAGTCTCAGACACTCCCCCAGAAATATATGTTTTGTACTGCCCAGGGATAAAATGAGATACTGCTTTACAGGGGGGTTTGTACCCCTCCTTCTGTGACTTGCACTCATTGGACAACCAGGCTTGCTCAAAGGCATCAGCCAGCGTAGCCATCTCTGCTACAGATTTTACAGATTTATCCCACAGACTATTTTTACATTGTCAGTGCATATACTCAAGAAATGTTCTTGAGTAATGAGATCAAGCAATTGGTCATAATTTTCAACACCTTTCCCTTTTGCCCATTTTCTTACTCAGTCACACATCTTATAAACATTCACTGTGACTCATGCCAGCACTCCTTTTAGATTTCTAAATTTCACCCTATACACTTCAGGAGTGATTTGAAACCTTTGTAAAACAGCTTTCTTGTATTCAAAATATATCAAAGCTTCACCAACTGGCATTTCATGAAATATACTCAAAGCTTTACCAGAAAGTTTTGCAACCAGTGTAGGGGCTTTCTTGTCCTCAGGAATCTTATGCACTTCACATCGCTTTTCAATTGTGGTGAAGTATTCCTCAATGCAATCTGGCTCTTCGTATGCAGGACACAACTTGTCCCAGCTGAGAGTTCCCTGAGTGGAGGAAGATTTTGGTGACCCTGGAATCTTTCTGTGCTTTTCTAACAGTTACGGGTTGTAATTCCTCTCCCTCTCCTCCATGGCTCGCTTCTGGGCTTCGGTGTCTTTTTCCTTTAACTACATGGCTCTCCTTTTGGTGGCTTCTTCAGCTCCAGTGCAGCAGCTAATTCTCTCTTCTTCAGCTCCAATGCAGCAGCTGCCTCTTTCAGTCTCATTTCTACCTGCCACTTTTGGAATTTGTGTTCAGTCTCTCTTTCTTCGGATTCCAATCTGGCCAGTTCTAATTTTGCAGTTGCTTTGCTGGCATTCATTTTTATACTTTTCAGTTTCTATTTCCCTCACCCAAAATAAGTAAACAGAAAACAACAAACAGCAACCTCTCTTTGACTGTTTCCAGCCACTGCATTTGAGACTCACTTAAAATCTCTATGCCAGTGCTTAAAGAGTAAATTTTACTTAGGCTAACAAGCAGTGCATAGATCCTGCCAACTATGCCACTGTGACATTGCCCAGGGTACCATCTGGACTGATGGATGGCTGTCCCCTCAATTCCCAACCTGGAGTGCCTTTTACACTGCTTGGCTGTGAGAGCAACCACTCTTGGTCTGCTCACACACAGCCTCCAGCATGTAAGTTACTCCCACTTATACTGTACGAGTACTATAGCCAGCCATTCCTGAATCATATTACAGAGTGACACCAGCAAACTCCAAGTCCCTGACTTTCTCCCAGAAATGTGTGCTTTATACTGCCCAGCACTGTCCCGGATCGTACAAGCTTTATATAAAGTCCATCATTTCATTAATAGAAAATGATATGCACAAATCCCATTATCCCAAATGAAGTTTCCCAAACACACTTCAATCCAAACAACAAAACAAAAGTATTAACTACAGAAAGATAGATTTTAAGTGATTACAAGTAATGAGGCATAAAATCATCATTGGTTACAAGACAATAAAAGTACATCGCAACTAATGCCTAACTTAACAAGATAAAGTGAATTCAAAGCAAAGGTCTCTCTCAACACGTCTCATCAGCCTTACTGGTTGAACTCCTTTCAGTCAGGAACTCTCCCTCAGTCCAATGCTTCTTCCTTTGTTCAAGTGTTGTTGATGCCATGAGTAGAGAGAAAGGAAGAGATGACTCGGGGCATTTGCTCTCTCTTCTTTATCATCATTTCTCTTGTCCAAGAATCATCTCCAGCTGAGGTTCAGGAGACAGAAAATCTGTGTGGACAGGAACCTCAAGCTGCTTCTTTGTCAAAACAGATTCTTTGCCAACACCCTCTCTCCTGTGAAAGAATGGTCGCTTTAGATGATCCATTTGATCTTGTTGACACTTGGCTGAGGTGCTGGCTAACCTTTTGTCTCTGGAGAAATAGTTTGTGACTGCCCTCCATGTTGATACATGTCTCAGGAATATCACACAGTGCAATCTTATAACTTTACATACAATATTATCCCACACATTTTATCAAGGCAATAATGATCAGCAAATCATGAGTTTTCAAATGATACCTCACATGGCATACTTTGTACAGGTTTTACTATATTCTCATAAAAGGGATGAACATAGGGGTACAGACTGTCACAGTGTTTCTGCTCTCAGTTCCTGTGCCTGGCATCAGAGCGGTCCTTGCTTCCAAGAGGACAATTGCAAGGAAAGTCCTACTCAGACCCTGTTCCCTCATGCTGAAACATGCTCAGCTGTTCTACGGGGATGGTACCGCCGCACAGACTGGTCACTCATAGTAGCTTACGGGGGATAGGGCAGGCTTAGTGCAGGTGTAATCTTTGGAGAATTTAGCTGCCAAATTCTAACCAGCCTCTACTGAGCATGTACAAACTGACATCTTTAGAGGGCTATCTCTAAGTTAGACAAATGGGGGCAAATTTTCACAAGACCAGCAAAAGGCAAATCCCTGAAACCAAGGAAACCCCTTGCTAAATTTGAAGTCCCTACCCCAAAGCATGGAGGTGACAGAGCTGCTTTGTGAAACAGTTGACTTTTTAAAAAACATGAGCAAAATTATATATTTTCCCTTAACCTTGTTCGGAGAAATGGTTGAACCATTTTAGCTGAAACTTTCCAAAAAATATTCAAATTTAGATGGACACCGGCATAGAAAATTTCAGTCCAAGTAGACAAAGTTTGGCAAAGGTATACGCAAATGAAAATATGGTTTTATATTGGGAAGTGTCTGGCAACCTTAACTACAGGAGGAGCTACGAGCTCTGCCTACAATAAACGTCCAATTCTGCTTTGAATATTACTAACCTATTTGACTCAATAACATTCTGCTGGAGTGAGTGCCACACGTTAATTATTGTATATAATGGTTTCCTTTCATTTATTATAAATGTATTCTCCCCCTCAGGGATATGCTTGCTTTCCAGTGGCTCTCTCTCCAACTTAGGTACTTACATGGCCCCCAC
The DNA here is from genome assembly GCF_009764565.3 of Dermochelys coriacea. Taxonomy (NCBI): domain Eukaryota; kingdom Metazoa; phylum Chordata; order Testudines; family Dermochelyidae; genus Dermochelys; species Dermochelys coriacea. The sequence continues at coordinate 88,912,154 of NC_050073.1, read as the reverse complement.
AGTATCTGAGTATCTAGTTAATTTTAATAGATTTATTCTCACAATACCCCTGTGAGGTGGAGACATACTATTATCCCCACTTAACAAATAGGGATGTGAGGCACAGACTAAGTGTCTTGCCCAGGCTCAAAGGTTTTTGTTGGTGGAGCAGGAGTTGAACCAATGCTCCCACTGCCTAAGCTAGTACTCTATTGGCCTTCCTTCCTTTCTATTAATGACTGCTGAATATCTAAAGGCTCAGAGATCCATCCAAAAGTTCAAATGCTTATTGCAATCCCTTCACTCCACAGATTCATGAGAACAGTCCTTCTTGCACATGATTTTCAGGACTATAACAGTAGTTTGGGCTAGTTTGAGAATACCACGAGTGCAGCCTTTGCCTGGGTGTTTTGATATTTCTGATGGAAAACAGAAAACTCAGATGTGTGAGACCTTAACTAAAATCAATCACACTGAAGACCCACATTGAAACATGATTTCAGACGTCAGTCAGTTCACATTCAACATGCAGGCTGAGGTTGGTTCTTGTTTATCCAAACTGCTTTATCTTTACAGTCAAACTCCGAGGTCCTCAAGTAAAACTGAGAGGTTTCAGTGACAAATGATTCTGATAGAAGTTTTACCTGTGAAAAACCTTCAGGATTTGGTCCTCAGACAGGACACTTCTGTTTTAATTTGGCTAGTTCACCAGCATATTGCATGTGGAACAATATACTACTGTATATTATAGGGAACAACACAATCTAGCTATCAGCCTTTACCCCATGCTCTTTACTGGAGTTGCTGAACACAGGGGTATCATGTCCTGGATGACAGACACACTAGAACAGAATCGGTCTTTGCCATTTCTAAGACTAACTCCTCTATACGATCCCACCTCCTATTCCTGGAGGATCTTTCTTTACCTTCAGCAGCTATGGCACTTTGAGCCTGAAAGTGCTTTTGTCTAATTTTCAACCCCCTGCAGCAGTGGAGCCAACTGAATATTGTTACACTCCCTTCCCTCTCCCCAGGACTAAAGACTGACTAAAGTTAGCCAGGCTGTTCTTCCCAAGCGCATGTTTCAAATTCTGCCATCCATTGCCAACAGTTGATGCCAGTCATTTATTTAAAGCCCAATCCTGCCCTGGCTACATTTTGCCTTCACTGTCCTATATATCCTGTTCACCCCAACCCTGAGGTAGCTCCCCAGTTCCTTTGCTCAGTAGGGCGGGTAGCAACATTGTCCTCCACAGTGCTTGAGACACAGGCTAACTGACAGCTGGATTTACAGTCACCTTTGGGTGTCAAGGCATAAAAGTTAGAGTCATGTATTAGCAGCGTCTATTTCTGTTTGTCATGCAGGCAAAAATCATTGCATCATGATGCCATGTCCTGAGATCAAGCAGTTGTGTCAGTATGTGATGCAACCTCATGATACAGATAACATGGAGTCATCACAACATGATCCAGCCTGCAGGGCTTTGTTGTGTGAGCAGTTTTTCAGTTCCAATCCCTGTGCAATCCCTTCCCATGAGCTTCACCCTGAGCTGCAAAGTAAAACTCAGTTGAAACAGACAACTTCTGCCTGATTTGGGGTTGAAACCAATATGGCCTACACTGTTTCCATGTATAATCATTACTGCATTTCCAGACTTCAGGTCCCCTGGAGCTCACATTTCTGCAACTTATCCCCAGCTCCACACTCACCAAAAGATTTGTGACCCTTAGTTTCTAGGAGATACAATCAGCAACATTACTGAGATCTTCATGTTTCCACAGCACTGCACATACGTTCATTCATTCATTCATTCATCCATCCTCCCAGACCACTCTGACGCTGCCCCAAATTTGCCTGGTTCTGAATGTCATTACACTCATTTCACCCAACTATAGATTGGATGCCTACAGGTAGCTCTGAATTCTGACTCCTGCAAGCTAGGCTCATGACAGGGACTTGGAATCAGGAATGTCCTGTGAGTTTTATCACAGTGTTGGTCACTCCGGGGTATAACAAATTGCCACAAACAAAAACTAAGTACAAGCAGAAAGTCAGAGTTTGATCCTACCGCAATACAGTATAAGGAAGCAATGAATTTATGGTGTGGTGATTCCCTGACACAGCACTACTCAAAATGGCAGCATGCACTCGGGTGTAGGTGGGTCAGGAGTCAGGTAGGTCTCAAACCCCTGTTCAGAAAACCCAGTTTTGCAGTCATCTAACCTGGTAAAGTGTATGGGGGAAGCTTCAGGACTGACAGTATGCATAGATGATATACATGGCTGCCTAGAGTGCTGACTTATTAGGGGCCCAGTCAAACAGGGTGACTTTGAGACACCTGTTCCTTTAAGGACACACTTGCAGCACTAGGAACACCAGCAGTAGGCAGGGTGAGGCTGGGCACCAAACTGTGTAGTGCTGGCCTTGGAAGCTGTACCATTAAGAAAACATCTTGCACTTCTAAAGCCTAAAAATCCCAACTGCCCTGCAGGGAGAATTCTGTTGATCTACAGTGAGTTCCTGTTAAATAAAATCCTTCCCCTCCGCAGAGCAGGTGAATTGCAAAGCCCCAGAACTGTACAGTGCTTTACACACAGTATCTAATTAACCCCACAACCTTCATTGCAGGTGATTCAGTATCATTATCTCCAATAAAGATAGGAAAATTAAGGCACAGCGCGGGGAGTGACTTGCCCAAGGTCACACAGGACATCCATGACTGAGCTGGGAACAGAACCCAAGAGTCCTGATCCCCAAACATATGGTCTAGTCACTAGACTGTGCTGCGAAGTGGGGGAGGCCAGAGGGCAAAAACAGATGAAAGCCCTATGATTCTGCCAACAATCCAGAGCTGTGTTTCAGCAAGTGCATTTCAGCCACACTCCAGTCCTAATAGCCAAATATTACTGAGAAATTGATCTCAATAAAAAGTAACATTACCAAAGGGAAGTTCCATTTTCTTTGTTAAGTGGGCCTACTGCTATCAATTTTTTTTTATTCATCCAGCTTATTCTGAGCACGGCACCGGGCACAATACAGGGGCAAAAACAATTAATGGAACCGTCTGGGATTTGAACAGTCTATAGATCAAATGTCTTTTATTTGCTAAGCTCTGTCTCATTTGGCCTAGAATGGATGGGTTTTGGCTGCCTGCACTGGCAATAATTGTGCCTCATATATCCCCAATCAGACGCCTTTAAATGATCAGACAGAACTAGCAACAATGAGAAGAAGGTGTGGTGACATTCGTTGTACTTGAGAAATTGCTGACTGTCTCCTACAGATTTGCCCTTGGCACAGGTGAGTTTGGAGGCACCTTGTCTCTAGTGTAGTGATAACTGGGCCTAAAAATTTACCCTAATTGTGAGGTCACCTGTAGAACTGTGGGAAAGTTTATCAAGTGTCTCAATAACCTATGATAACAAATGTTGATAGGAAAAGGTGCAACAGGGAGGCAGGGCTGAATTAGTCCAAACAAAAAGGCCTACTTGTACAATTCAAGGACTGTGTTGAGATCATGTCTTGTAAACACGAAAAATGAGGGACCAGAAAATCAATCACACTGATACACATTGGTGTATCAAAAATTACATCTAACTAGTGGACAAAATAACGAGGGGATGAGCTATTTCCCCCTCACTCCTTTTTGGGGTCCTTAACATCAGAGAGACTTTAAAAGGGAAATTGGTGGATGGATGGAGGCAAGCACAATGCTGGCTCACTGGAAGATCAGAGAAGGGGAAGGAGAAGCTTCACCATCATGGCTGCCACCCTCACCGTGTCCTGGGCGCCTGGACTTCCTTTATCTAATCCTGAGATGTGCCCTGACCAGACCAGACCAGATCAGATCAGAGAAAGGGAGCCAGAGGACATTGCTACCTCCACCAGCTTCAGCTGAATCTCAACCACCACCTCGGATGAAAGACTTTGTCTCTCCCACCTCTGTCCTGTGTCCTTTCCCTTCACTACCCTTTTTCTTCTCTTTCCTATCCCTTTTTTTCTGCATTCTGTCTAATTAGAGTCTGGCTTGCCCAGCCAAGACTGCGTATTCTGCATCACTGCTGTACACCTGTAACCAGAACGAGGCAGCTAAATGAACTGTCCTAAAGAGTCGGATAGTGCTATATGTTTGCCAGGTCTCGGGGTGGGTGGCTAATCAGACCATGTGCTATGCCTGTATTTCCAGCAGTGAAGCTGCAAGTGAGAGTCAACACAAGTGACAGAAACTGCATTTTCTATCTTTCCTGGGGGGTTTTCTTCCCTTTTGTGTGTGTTTGTCGTGTTTTGTCTTTGAAGAAATGGGCTCGGACTTTAACTACAGCAGTAACAGCAGCAGCCCATCTCAACTACCTTTTTCTCTTTCCCGCAAAAAGAACAGTTATTACCATCAAAGAGACTGTCAAATAAGCGGGGTTTCCTTCTAAAAACTCTCAACAGTTAAAGTGAAAGGGAACAAGGGATTTACATTTCAAATACTTTAATCTTTTCCCCTCTTCTTCATGTATCTTTAATAAAAGGTTAAACAGATGTTTAAATGGTGTGTTTGCCATGGTAAGAAGCAGGCTGAGGTCTGTATATCAAACCCTAAGCCTTGTTTAACAGTGCTTAATGTTGGACAGTGACTGGGTCACGTTAACACCTTTAACTCTCTGGGTCCATTTATTCCATTTAAATTGATACAATACTACAGTACCCCATTGGGTGGCTCTGCCAGCAACTCAGCCATCAGTGCAGGCTGATGAAGGAGAGACACACAGACAAGGGGATACCTTGTTTGTCAACCAAGCCTGTGCTAAAGCAAAAGGATCAGCAGGACCCCAGCCTGCACCTGGGACTGCTACCAATAAGCCACCTGGAACTCATCACACACAGCCACATTTTGTGCCCCAACAGATGAAAGACAGAACTCAGAGAGGGAGAGACACTGAACTTGGGGAAAAGAAACCTCAGAACTGAGAGGAATGATCCCCACTCCTCAGGGTATCATCAGCTCAGATGAAAGTAAGATTAACTGGTCCTTGGGGCAGAGGGTGAGCGGGAAGCATCATAGAAGGAAGGCTCCCTGGTAATCTGGGTAGGGATTGGCACTATCAAACGGGAGTGGAGTTTCCTTTGTACTCAGGGTGGTGAGGACCATTGGGTAGGAGAGAGACTCAGATCCCACTAAGCCATCAAAGTGAGGAGAAGAGTCCCTGGAGCTTGGGGGCACCATCATAATAACCCAACTTTAAGTCCAGGAGCAGCACAGTCTTGTCCCCACTGAGCTCCTACACACACCCAGTTTGGTAAGCATGATCTCAAAGCACACTTGACTTACCCCGCTCACACGTTTTGCCCCAGTAGCCAGTACCAGTGCAGTCGCAGATGAAGCGGTTCCAGCCATCCTTGCAGAGAGCATTGTTCTTACATGGGTAACTATCGCACTGCTTGGTGCTGAGTCGGGTGCAGGAGGATTTGACCCCGGCAGCATTCTGCACCTCCGCCAGCTGCCGGATGTTCTTGCTCCGTCCATCGATGAACAGGTCCCGGATACAGCCTACATAGCCATAGTTCAGCATGGCCGTCCAGAGCTCTGTGGGGAGGATGAGGCCTGCCCGGTTCTCAGGTAGCCCACCTAGGTACATGTCCCCTTCCAGGTCCAAGATTTCACTCTCCCCACTGGCAGTGAATGGGGTGCGCCTGCTGTTCACTGATATGGTACCTGGGATAAGGAGGAAAAGGAAACATCAGCCAACAGCTCCACTGCCAGCGCAGGTCTACTACAGTTCCTATGGTACTTGAATGCAGGTTAACGATGATGGTTTCAGTTGTGGAGATTGACGATCCCCAGTAAAACACAGCACTGACAGAGAAAGTTTGTCCTACACTGCCCGTCCCCATCTCTTTTCCCCAGCCACAGGCTCTAAACTCTTCAAGGCAGGGACGGTGTGTCTATATGTGCTTCTACAGCACAAAGTACAGTGGGGTCCCAATCCTGATTAGGGACTCTAGGTGCTACAATAATACACATATTCAATAACATGGTCTTAATTCTCCTCCAGTCTTGTAGAAAGAGAGGGTCTTTCCAAAAAAGGCAGGAAATCATATAAAGTGCAACTGGAATTAAAAGGCTCTGTATATAATCTATAATCTATATAGGATTAAAATAAATAGCACTAATACTAATACATAGCTCTTATACAATGCTATTCATCAGCAGACCTCAATGTGTTTTACAAAGAAGGTATCATTATCCCCATTTCACAGATGGGAAAATGGTGAGACAGAGAGGTGAAGGTGAACTCCAAAAGAGAGAGTTATTATTATTATTATTTGTAGTATAGTTGCTTCTAGGCTTCAAGCTGATAGCCTCATTGTGCAAGGCACTGTACATACATATTTGAAGAGGCAGTACCTGCCATGAAGAGTTTACAATCAAGCAGACAAAGGGTACAAGGGAAAAACAGAGAAGTGTAAAGACTAACACAAGATCATCCAGTGGGTCAGCAGCAAAAATAAAAGCAGAACCCAGGTCTCTGACAGGCCAGCCCAGTGCAGTCTACAAGACCACACTGCTCCTCATTCAGGATTTCAGCTGTTTTTGAAATAGGGACACCAGCCCACCAATCTGCTTTAAACTAAGAATCAGAAACTTGTTCCATCTAGCTCTAAATCATCACATGTGATTGTCCTGTCATTAAGATACTCCGTGTCCCCAGAAGGGACTGTCTATGCTTTAAGATTAATTCCAGATCACTGCATTCTTTATCCTACACCCCTAGGAGGGGGCAGGGGAGTTTGGTTAATAGAGTTTGCTCTGAGAAAATGCAGTCACGTACATATGCCTTCCCCCCCCTTAAGCTGTAATACGCATCTTCCTGAACAGAGAATAGGATGCAAACAGGGCATTTCACGTGTGTGATGTTCTGTGTAACTTAAGGATAATGTCAGAGGCAGCAGAGTGTTTGAGGCAATAGAAGCGTTACAAATTAAAGGCTCACAGAGAACTAGGGTTGTTTGATGAACCACGTTGTTTAAGTAAATTGCACCACCACAGACATTTTCCACTTTGTATGGCAAGAACACAATATGACTATATATGCAAAGGCAGCACATCACAGAGCAGCAAGGTCACAGTCCCTCTCCATCTGGCTCTGCTGCCAGTGCACTTGGAAGGTTGTGTTCATGTTGTGGACAGTACACCGTATTACCAAAAAGAGAGTCAAGAGAAGGGTAACTGAAATGATCAAGGGGCTGGAGAGTCTGACTTATGGGAAAAGGTTAAAAGATCAGATGAAACCTGACTAGCTTGGCCAATCAGCCACAGAGGGGGAGACATAATACAGTCTGCAAATACCGAAAAGGTGAAAATACCAAGGAAGGAGAGGAAATAACAAGGCTAAAGATGTAAAGCAAGAAAGAAGAGGATGAAATTAAGAAAGGAAGTATGTATCTAGGCTGAGTAATAAGCTAAGCTTCTTGATTGTGAGATGCATTAGGCTCTACAACAGTCTCCCTATGAAAGTGACACAAGTCCCATTACATGGCACTTTTAAGACCAGACTGGAAAAGCCACTGGAGGGACCAATCCAGCACTGGACCTAGGGAGAAGGGACCAGATGAGCTAGTAAATCTTTTCCATCTCCAATATCTACAATTCTGGGAAGACAGAACAAACCTCTACCTCAGAAATCAGAAGGGCTCTTCTGCCTCATTTCTGACCCCTCAAGGGCCTCAACTGGGGGGGCCTGGGTAAGTGAGTGGGAGGGCCCAAAAAGGCAGCAACCAGTGAAGGCAGAGCCAGTATGGGAAACAGTACACTGATGCAACCGGACATCCAGTCTGCCAGGAAGGCTTTCAGAGTCAGCAGGGGTGGGATAACATGTGCTCTGTAGCTCAGAATTGGCTGAAAATGTTCTCTTGTAATGAGGTGCAGCATTTCCCAGCTAGAAAGGGTGACAGATTTCATGGACAGTACCAGTAGGAGGCTGCCCTGGGGATAGAAAGGTTACAGGATACGGGAGCGGATGCTAGGCATCCAAGTCTGAGCTGTCAGCTCTTGTCAGCATACATTGCAAATACAGCTTTGGTTGCGTTGGCAGCCAGCACCAACTGAAGCACATGCAGAGCCAAAGGGGACTGGAGATGCCAGAGGTTATGTGAGCAGGACAACTGCCCTGCTTCCCAGCAGCCCCTTTCCTACTCTTGTACCTAGTGGTTGGGAGAACTTGCACCTTTACAGGTGATTCTGCTTAGCTCAGCAGAGCTCAAAGCTTGGGAGAACTGGAAGAAAGGAAAAGAAAGAACCTAATGAGGATGGGGTACCTTATGAATGAGATACAGAACGTCCAGTTCACTGGCTCAAATCTAGCCCAGATCAAAACCAGTTTTCAGTTATTAAAGTCTAATGGTTACTGGATGACCTATGTGAAATGAGTCTGTTGTTTCCCAGTCCAATTTCTAACAGGCGGATGTCCACGTCACAAAAAGCACAGGACCTGTTGGCAATCAGCAGAATAGCCAGGGACTGAACAAACCATGGAGACTGAATTCCCTTCTCTTCCCTAGCAGAGGCCCCTGAAGGTTTAATGGTCAATGCACACTAAAGGGGTGACATGAGGGAACTCTCAGTGCTGGTGCTCCTGTTACCTTGGCAGAAAGGACATCAGAGGGCAGGGCTCTCAATCCAGCACTTTTCACCAGCACAAATTCAGTTAAAAAAAGAAAAGAACAAATCTGTTCACTGTTGTTCAACAAAGCACATTTAATTTGAAGTCTGTTATCTCTGATCAGGTTTCAGGCAATCAATAAACCTTTCTGCTGAGCAGCAAACAGGTCAATCCTGCAATCTGCCTCCTTGGGGAGCTCAGGTGACTTCTCCTAGGGGTAATGTCAATCTCAGCAATCATTGTGCACCAAAATGTGCCCCTCTCAGGTTGGATTTTAACAAGCTGTTTCAACCAGGACTTTGCTTTTTCATTTTTTTCTTCTTACTCTGGAGCTCTTTGTCCCAGGACCAGGTATGCTCCACGTGAGCAAGCAAAACTGTAGGCAGTAATGAAGGCTACTAATTGAGTTTATCCTTGCAAGTTAATTAGATTCCAGCAAATCTACAGAAATCATTTATTTATTTACGTCTTCATTTGTAAAATGCTCCTGTCGATGTCGCTAGGTGCTAATGGAATTCAATAACATACATTAAAACCTAGATAGGCTCAATGTCAAACACAAAGAAACTCCTTTAAACTATCACAGAAATGACTAGCTCTTCAGACAAAGGCCTGGATAAAGAGAGAGGCTGTGCAGTAGTCCCTAAAAGTCAGCTCTTTTGAAAAAATCAGGGGAAGCAAATTCCCTCTGCTGAGAACACTCTGTTGCAAGCCCCAAGAAGCACAAATCTAGAACCTTTATATTTCAGAGATCACAGGTCAAATCCCAGACCTAACTGCAAATGTAGGCAAAATTCCCTTTACAGCAACATATGGCCAGATATTCAACTCCTGATGGTCTAGGACAGGGGTCAGCAACCTTTCAAAAGTGAGGTGCCGAGTCTTCATTTATTCACTCTAATTTAAGGTTTCGCGTGCCAGTAATACATTTTAACATTTTTAGAAGGTCTCTTTCTATAAGTCTATAATATATAACTAAACTATTGTTGTATGTAAAGTAAATAAGGTTTTTACAATGTTTAAGAAGCTTCATTTAAAATTAAATTAAAATGCAGAGCCCCTGAGACTGGTGGCCAGAACCCGGGCAGTGTGAGTGCCACTGAAAATCAGCTTGCGTGCCACCTTTGGCATGCGTACCATAGGTTGCCTACCCCTGGTCTAGGAGAAGTTTGAGCACAACTGTTCACATATTCACAAGGATCAAATTGTAAATATGATTATTTAACTTCTTAATTTATTTTGGAGCACAACCGTGAGTATATGTTTGCTTGCTCTACAACATCAGAAACAAAGAAAATACCTTTGAAGACTAGATAATATGGTGACAGGCATAGTATAAATTATATGTTAGTTGAAATTCTAAAAGTGAGAAGCAGCAAAGAGGACTCAACCAGATATAGAAAGACTCAGAGAAGCACTTTCACTCTGAGAAATACTTTGGAAAGGGAGAGCCTAGCTAGGAATAAAGGAAGAATCCTTATTCAAACAGTGATCTGCAAGAACATCAAAGGAAACAAGAGAATAGGGCAGTGATTGGCCAACTCCTCTCTCTCCCTTGGCCTGACAAAATTTTCCACTAGTTTGGAAGTTTCTTCCTGTTAATTGTGTTACCTAGTCTCCCCAGACCCTACATAGACCCAGGAGAGGGTGCTAATATTGGGTCAGATCCTGAAGGTCTTACTCAGTTTCTACTCAGCACTTATTTATTCCCAGTGAAGTGAATGGGTGTTAGTTGGAATAAAAAACAAGTAATAAAATTCATTATGTACTTGACTCCAAGGCTTGGCCCTCCACTATGATGATGAACGTGATTACTGAACTAGGTGCAGATTAAATAGAGTTAAAGAGTAAGATGCTGAAGGGTTGCTTATAAAGGCTTCTTCCGTGGGGCTATTCTAAAGCTCACGTTGAATACTTCATACACTTCTGACTCTTTGAAATGTCTCCTATTCTGCTAGGTGAATTTCTTTAAGTAACACTGAGTTCTTGCAGGAAAGCAACTCCCTTCTAGGAGTAAGAATTTTAAAGGACCAGGATTTTATGCTCCCCCCACCAGAGGAGAAAGATGAACCTATTTAAGATTTTATGCTCCTACCTGATCTGCCATCTCGCTGGATATCAACATGATACCACTCTCCATCATTGGCTTTCTTCTGGGTGGCTTTCACCTTGATGGTGCCGGAGCCCATATCAAGCAGCAAGTAGAGGTTCCCATCCAGCAGCTCCACTGCAAAGAAGTCTACCTTGGTGTTCTTTTGGCTCCTGGCATCCTTCCTCTCCTGGGGTTTGCCATGGGTGAAGAGAATCAGGCCATTGGGCTCAGTGGTGCGGAAGTCGAAGGAGATGGAGCCCATCCGCTTAGTATTCCACTTAGGCAGACTGATGTAGGCCTCTGGAGTCTCAAAGCTGATGGGATCCAGCGTGGCCACATTCTCACATGTGAATTTCACCTCCCCGTAGATCTTCATCTTGGTGTCACTGATCCTCGCCAAGCGAGACAGCTCCAGACGGATGTCGTTATTCTTATAAACAACCTGTCCGAGACAAAGATATACACTATACATCAATTCTGCAACCAATACAATGCCTACCAATCCCTACCAAGTGTGGGAGAGAAGCACTCAAAATGCTTTGGGGAGTGGGGATGAGACCTTGGGAGAATCTTACATGGTGACAGAGAGGGAGGACAGGGCTAGGATGGTGGCTGGAAATAACAATTGGTGTGCTATAAATACCATAAATCAGAACAGCAGAAGAGAACAATTACTGGAGGTCAGGAAGCACCATAAGCCCACCACAGATCCCACTGCATATGCTGCCATTGAGGATCTAGTACATAATATACAATCTGCGGCTGGAACCATGATGCTTCATTTATATAGACCCCACTATAAAAACACACGACAGAGTGTACCCTTAGTATTCACATACACAAGCTCTGTAGGAAAATCTGTACCACCACTGCAGTTTCTTTAGTACCCTCATAAGGTCAGTTAAACATTGGAGTGGGAGTGCTAAAATTTCACTTACATTACAGGTGCTAGGAAATATTGGTGAGTGTACCATGGATCCTGAACAGCCATAAGCTTCCCCCACAAAAGCAAACAAACAAAACTAGCCCTAACTTTTTTCTCATCAAGAAATCTTAAAACACTCTGTCAGTCACAAAACCTTACAACAGGTTTGTTCTGCTATCCCAGAGGCTGACATCCAGCCAGAGGGGGATCTCAAGTAAACTAGAGACCCCTATTTCTAGAACCAGAAAGACATAACTGAGTCACTATGGAAAAGGAAAAGAGGAAAGCCACGTTGGCTTATAGTATCAGGAAGATCAATCTGCAACTCAAACATAAAAGGATAACAGTAGGAGGGACAGGTTGATAAAATTCTAAAGTAGAGAAACCAGGAATAATTTAAAAAAGGAGAAATCTGTACCCACTTAGGATTCCACAGCTTTCACTAGGCTTCATGCAGTACCCCCTTGGAGCTTTATAATGGCATTCGAGATACAGCTCAGATCTCCCTGCTCCAAGAGAACAAACCCCTGCCTCTTTAGCTAAAAGAGACACTTAAGGGAAGATAGGTTTCAGAGTAGCAGCTGTGTTAGTCTGTATTCGCAAAAAGAAAAGGAGTACTTGTGGCACCCTAGAGACTAACAAATTTATTTGAGCATAAGCTTTCGTGAGCTACAGCTCACTTCATTGGATGCATTCAGTGGAAAGCTTATGCTCAAATAAATTTGTTAGTCTCCAAGGTGCCACAAGTACTCTCTTCTTTTTGATGGAAGATGGTTTTTAAGGGCCTATGACACACTCAAGTAGTTCTGATTCCAACCAGTAGAGGGCAGTAGTGACACATATATGTGGGCCACTTCCTTACAATATTCCTAATTATAACACTCTGCATCTTCAAAGTTCTTTACAAATACTAATGAATTAATATCCAAAAGGGGAATGCAATTTATTTGTTAAAAGTTTACAGATAAAATATATCCTTAGATGATGCCATCTCTAAACCTCGAATTTAATGATTGTGTCACAACCTCAGCACTCTCTGTCATTTCTGTAGACTGGCTGTGTGTCATTGGCATATATGACAGTAGAGACCAAAACCTTATTTCTAATGTCTACCCTCTGTAAACCTGCTAAAAAACACATTTTATGCACTAATTTTATGACACAAAAGTGACACTTGCTACCACTTCAAAAGGCAAATACAACTATTTATGACCATTTTTACTTCTTTGTGAGCTACGCGGAAGGACTTGAGGTTAGACTAGATGATCCTTGTGGTTTCTTCTAACCCTATGATTCTATGACTGAAAGGGTTGTTTTGTTTGGTTAGCTTTTGTTTAAATGGGGAACGACTCAGCTTTTCTTTCACCTTAGAAATTCATGCACTGTTTTTCCTCAAAGATTCTGTGGACAACTAGAGAAATAATAGGGGTAGGACATCACAACTGAAAGGAGAGAGAGAAACTCTCTTTGTGGAAGATTCACAACACTTTGCCCCTTCAACTGAGAGCTGAGAAAGCTCCCCCTCCAGTTCTCTGGACCTCCAAGGAACCTTCTGCAGGCTCAACATGCACAAGAGATCTCCTATAACTGCAGAGCTCAGTTAAGAGAGTTTAAACCACGTGATAGATTACTTTTACTATTACCCAGAGTCTGAATTTTTAGCCCACTGGCAAGGGCCCTTCAAGGTAATTAGAAAGGTGAGCCCCATCAATTATAAAAATTTAGCAACCAGAAACAAAAGAAAACACTCAAATTTATCATATAAACTTTTAAAGGCCTAGAAGGCCAAGGAGGGATTTTCATTGACTCCTTCCTCTCCCCTGCCCAAACCAGAACCCCACACACTGATGGAAATAATCTGCACACCTGTAAAGATGGGGGAAGCCTTACACTGTGAACAGAGGACACAAGTCCAGGAACTAGTGGACTTGTTCTCCACCATCTTCTTGTCCACTCCAGGAAAGACCCATCATACTAAAACAGCACCAGGACAAAAAGTGAGGGGAAACCCTTGGCCCCGCACTGGGAAAAGGTGGGACATAGGCTATCAGGAGCTTCAAGAAATGTTAGCCCTGGTCTACACTAGGCGTTGAGGTCGAATTTAGCAGCGTTAAATCGATGTAACCCTGCACCCGTCCACATGACGAAGCCCTTTTTTTCGACTTAAAGGGCTCTTAAAATCGATTTCCTTACTCCACCCCCAACAAGGGGATTAGCGCTGAAATCGGTTTTGTTGGGTCGAATTTGGGGTACTGTGGACGCAATTAGATGGTATTGGCCTCCGGGAGCTATCCCAGAGTGCTCCATTGTGACCGCTTTGGACTGCGCTCTCAACTCAGATGCACTGACCAGGTAGACAGGAAAAGGCCCATGAACTTTTGAATTTCAACTTCCTGTTTGGCCAGTGTGGCAAGCTGCAGGTGACCATGCAGAGCTCATCAGCAGAGGTGACCATGATGGAGTCCCAGAATCGCAAAAGAGCTCCAGCGTGGACTGAATGGGAGCTACGGGATGTGATCGCTGTATGGGGAGAGGAATCCGTGCTATCAGAACTACGTTCCAGTTTTCAAAATGCCAAAACATTTGTCAATCTCTCAGGGCATGAAGGACAGAGGCCATAACAGGGACCCGAAGCAGTGCCGCATGAAACTTGAGGAGCTGAGGCAGGCCTACCAGAAAACCAGAGAGGCAAACGGCCGCTCCGGGTCAGAGCCCAAAACATTCCGCTTCTATGATAAGCTGCATGCCATTTTGGGGGTTCAGCCACCACTACCCCAGCCGTGTTGTTTGACTCCTTCAATTGAGATGGAGGCAACATGGAAGCAGGTTTTGGGGACGAGGAAAACGATGATGAGGAGGCTGTAGGTAGCTCACAGCAAACAAGCGGAGAAACCGGTTTTCCCGACAGCCAGGAACTTTTTCTCACCCTGGACCTGGAGCCAGTACCCCCCGAAACCACCCAAGGCTGCCTCCCGGATCCACCAGGCAGAGAAGGGACCTCTGGTGAGTGTACCTTTTAAAATACTATAAAAGGTTTAAAAGCCAGCATGTTTAATGATTAATTTGCCCTGGCATTCGTGGCTCTCCTGGATATACTCCCAAAGCCTTTGCAAAAGGTGTCTGGGGAGGGCAGCCTTATTCCATCCACCATGGTAGGACACTTTACCACTCCAGGACAATAGCACGTACTCGGGAATCATTGTAGAACAAAGTATTGCAGTGTATGTTTGCTGGCGTTCAAACAACATCCGTTCTTTATCTCTCTGTGTTATCCTCAGGAGAGTGATATCATTCATGGTCACCTGGTTGAAATAGGGTGCTTTTCTTAAGGGGACAGTCAGAGGTACCCGTTTCTACTGGGCTGTTTGGCTATGGCTGAACAGAAATGTTCCCCGCTGTTAGCCACGGGGGCTGGGGGGGGAGGCAAAATGCGACCTTGGAACAAAAGCACATGTGCTATGTATGTAATTTTAACAGCAAGGTTTACCGTGAAAGAGAGTGTACCCATTGTTCTATAAAAATGTGTCTTTTTAAATACCACTGTCCCTTTTTTTTTCCTCCACCAGCTGCATGTGTTTCAAGGATCACAGTATCTTCTCCTTCCCAGAGACTAGCGAAGATTAGAAGATGAAAAAATGCACTCGCGATGAAATGTTATGAGCTCATGCTGTCCTCCCACACTGACAGAGCACAGATAAATGCATGGAGGCAGACAATGTCAAAGTGCAGGAAAGCAAAAATGACCAGGAGGAGAGGTGGCGAGCTAAAGAGTAAGTGGCGGGCTGAAGAGAGGGCTGAAGCTGAAAGGTGGCAGCAGCGTGATGAGAGGAGGCAGGATGCAATGCTGAGGCTGCTGGAAGATCAAGCTAATATGCTCCAGCCTATGGTTGAGCTGCAGGAAAGGCAACAGGAGCACAGACCGCTGCTACAGCCCCTGTGTAACCAACCGCCCTCCTCCCCAAGTTCCATAGCCTCCTCACCCAGATGCCCAAGAACGCGGTGGGGGGGCCTCCAGCCACCCAACCACTCCACCCCAGAGGATTGCCCAAGTAACAGAAGGCTGGCATTCAATAAGTTTTAAACTTTTAAAGTGCTGTGTGGCCTTGTCCTTCCCTCCTCCACCACCCCTCCTGGGCTACCTTGGTAATTATCCCATTTTTGTGATGAATTAATAAAGAATGCATGAATGTGAAGCAATGACTTTATTGCCTCTGCAAGCAGTGATCGAAGGGAGGTGGGGAGGGTGATAAGCTTACAGGGAAGTAGAGTGAACCAAGGGGCGGGGGATTTCATCAAGGAGAAACAAACAGAACTTTCTCACCATAGCCTGGCCAGTCATGAAACTGGTTTTCAAGGCTTCTCTGATGCGCACTGCACCCTCCTGTGCTCTTCTAACCGCCCTGGTGTCTGGCTGTGCATAACCAGCAGCCAGGCGATTTGCCTCAACTTCCCACCCCGCCATAAACGTCTCCCCCTTACTCTCACAGATGTTGTGGAGCGCACAGCAAGCAGTAATACAGTGGGAATATTGGTTTCGCTGAGGTCTAACCAAGTCAGTAAACTGCGCCCGTGCACTTTTAAACGTCCAAATGCACATTCTACCACCATTCTGCACTTGTTCAGCCTGTAGTTGAACAGCTCCTGACTACTCTCCAGATTGCCTATGTATGGCTTCATGAGCCATGGCATTAAGGGGTAGGCGGGGTCCCCAAGGATAACTATAGGCATTTCAACATCCCCAACGGTTATTTTCTGGTCTGGGAATGAAGTCCCTTCCTGCAGCTTTTGAAACAGACCAGAGTTCCTGAAGACGCGAGCGTTATGTACCTTTCCCAGCCATCCCATGTTGATGTTGGTGAAACGTCCCTTGTGATCCACCAGTGCTTGCAGCACTATTGAAAAGTACCCCTTGAGGTTTATGTACTCGCTGGCTTGGTGCTCCGGTGCCAAGACAGGGATATGGGTTCCATCTATGGCCCCACCACAGTTAGGGAATCCCATTGCAGCAAAGCCATCCACTATGACCTGCACATTTCCCAGGATCACTACCCTTGATAGCAGCAGATCTTTGATTGCGTTGGCTACTTGCATCACAGCAGCCCCCACAGTAGATTTGCTCACTCCAAATTGATTCCCGACTGACCGGTAGCTGTCTGGCATTGCAAGCTTCCACAGGGCTATTGCAACTTGCTTCTCAACTGTGAGGGCTGCTCTCATCTTGGTATTCTTGCGCCTCAGGGCAGGGGAAAGCAAATCACAAAGTTCCATGAAAGTGCCCTTACGCTTGCGAAAGTTTCGCAGCCACTGGGAATCGTCCCAGACCCGCAACACTATGCGGTCCAACCAGTCTGTGCTTGTTTCCCGAGCCCAGAATCGGCGTTCCACCGCATGAACCTGCCCCATTATCACCATGATGCCCACATTGGCAAGGCCCGTGCTTTGAGAGAAGTCTGTGTCCATGTACTCATCACTCTCGTCACCGCACTGTCATCGCCTACTCGCCCGGTTTTGCTTTGCTAGGTTCTGGTGCTGCATATACTGCTGGATAATGTGTGTGGTGTTTAATGTGCTCCTAATTGCCAAAGTGATCTGAGCAGGCTCCATGCTTGCCGTGGTATGGCATCTGCACAGAAAAAAGACGCGGAACGATTGTCTGCTGTTGCCCTGACGGAGGGAGGGGCAACTGACGACACGGCTTACAGGGTTGGCTTACAAGGAATTAAAATCAACGAAGGGGATGGCTTTGCGAGAAACTGAATGGCCCCCTCAAGGATAGAACTCAAAACTGGGTTTAGCAGGCCATCGATTTCACAGAGGGAGGGAGGAAAAAATGAATACAAAACAAATCTGGTCTATTTCTTGTTTTGAGCCACTTCATCTATCTTTATGCATCATGCTGCCAGCAGACTGTCCAGTACAACCGCTAGCCATCGTCACCTCCTGGGTGCTCGGCAGAAGACGGTGCAGTACGACTACTGGCCATCGTCTTCTGCTGGCTGCAAATTAAAAGACAGTGCGCTGCTGGTAAGACTCAGTCGCCATGAGACAAAACAAGGGAAATGACCTGGCTGAGTCACTCCCATGTTTGCCCAGGCACCCGGTTTAAAGAGCACCCAGGACTACGTTGACGACAGCTACCAGTCATACTGCACTGTCTGCTGCCAAAAGGCAATAAACTGCTGCTGTGTAGCAATGCAGTACCATGTCCGCCAGCACCTAGGAGACATACGGTGACGGTTAGCTGAGGGGGCTCCATACTTGCCGTGGTATGGCGTCTGCACAGGTAACTCAAGAAAAAAGGTGCAAAACGATTGTCTGACCTTGCTTTTACGGAGGGAGGGAGGGAACGGGGGCCTGACGATATGTACCCAGAACCACCCGCAACAATGTTTTAGCCCCATCAGGCACTGGAATTTCTACCCAGAATTCAAATGGGTGGTGGAGACTGCGCGAACTGTGGGATAGCTACCCACAGTGCAAAGCTCCGGAAGTCGACTGTTGCCTCGGTACTGTGGACACAGTCCGCCGACTACATGCACTTAGAGCATTTGTGTGGGGACACACTCTCGACTGTATAAAAACGCTTTCTACAAAACCAACTTCTATAAATTCAACCTAATTTCGTAGTGTAGACATACCCTTAGACCTGGGAGCGATGGAGATATACTGTAGTGAGTGGAGGGAGCTCCATTGTCCTGGTCCCTAATCTGGACAGGACGATACACTTCCGCACAGTCAACACTTCCGCACAGTCAACATGATATCTAAATTTGATGCTTATCCCATAGATGAGTTATTGGACCAGTTGGGACAGCTTAGTGTATGTCTACCACTGATCTTACCAAAGGGTAGTGGCAGATCTCCCTCACACCTGACTCCAAGGAAAAGACAGCTTTTTCCATGCCCTTCAGCTTGTACCACTTCTGTACCATGCTATTCTGACTCCACAATGCAGCTGCAACCTTCCTGAGGTTGATGGATAAAAATATTGCAATATGGACTATATACTGCCATCTAGTTGGATGACATTGTCATCTACAGCCAGAATTAGGAGGGGCCATGACCACCTGAAACAAATAGCCGCAGTACCTCAACCCCTCACGGATGCAAGGGTAACAGTCAATCCAGCAACATGCAAGATTGGTTATTGTGAGGCTATGTACTTAAGGTATACATTATGAGGTGGCCTACTGTGGCCCACATTTGTGCGTATAAAACAACAGGTTCTGGTATGCCAGCCAGAAAGGATAGGTTCGGCAAGCCTCACGGCAAGCCATTAAGAAGTTGGTACCACTACTCTCTATCCCTTTCAGGATTAGAGAATCTGGGACTACATTAAAGAGACTAAGGAATGGGAATTAGAAGCCCCACCCCCTTCAGGCACAGGTGGACTATTTGACTCTATTTTGTGCCACAGAGACCTTGCTCAGGCAGATGGATATACCTAAGGAATTATCAGTGTCCAGACAGTAGGAGGCACCCATCAGTAGCCTTCGAATTGTGACACCTGGTCAGCAAGGTAAAGTTAGTATAAACTATAGTGGGTGGGTTTGATCTAACTTAATAGGGGGCTGCGAGAAGAGCAAACTGGAAAGCAACACAATAGTGCTAGATAAGGACACCCCAGCACACATTTGAAAGATAGTGGGGGAAAGATGTTAATTACAAAGACCATGTCTCCAAAGAAAAGTAAAGCTTGTTTTGCCAGCAGGGAGCTTGGAGATCAAAAAGTTTGATCAGTTTTTAAAGTGTATTCTCCCTGAAGCAGGGGGGAGAAATGGTTTGTGTGTTATGGGAATGGACTCTGCCAACCAGATGTTAGGAGTCTCATGGTGGAAGTCTGAAGGAAGCTCAGACATCACAGGATTCCAATTGTGAAAGATGGTTAGGTACCTGGTAAGCTAGACATGTGTGTAGCCTGTTTTATTGTTTTCAGACCTGTTTTCTATGACATGTTTTTTGTTCTAAACAAATACTACTTTGCTTTACGGAGGCTGTCTGATTACTGTGTTAACCACTATCATTGCTCCTGGAGGCAACTAAACCGCAGGATCTGTGCCTAAGTCAGATCTGCTGAGTAATTATGGTTTGTATCACAGGACTGCAGCCTAGGGCCCAGTCTGAGAGAGAGAGCCATGTGTTTCTACCTAGAGCCAGATGACAGCTAGAGGCCTGAAAGTTGGCAGGGGCTGCACTCAAGACCAGGAAGGGTCAGAGATGCATTTCCCCCCCTCTTTTTCCTAACCTTTTTTTTCTGGAGGCCCTGTGTTGGAACAGACTGGTGGATGAGCATCTCCCCCATTCCTCCATATCTCCTCACATTATACCCCAGCTTCTAATTTTTTTCTGTCCATTTTCCCCTCTCCATTGTTCTCTGCCCTTCTCATCCTGGTACATGTGTGCTTGCGGCTAAGTTCCACGTTGCAAGAGCAAAGACAAGGGCCGAAGAGCTGGCTTTTGAGCCTGCTGTCCTGAACACAGCTCCTAGGGCCAGCTTTATTATGGGGATCTGCAGGAAAAGGGAGAGAAGGTTGTTTTCAAGGAACTGCTCATCAGCAGCACATTTGCAGTGCCATATGAGAATAGATCCACACACATGCAGCTTTCCTCACCCGCACTGCTCCATTTTATGCCACCCACCCCTCGACTTATCTGACATCATCCATATTGAGATGCACAGTGCTTGAGTGACTGGTCATTGAATGCTTAGGGACTGGGTCACCAAGACTAATTATTGCAGCACAGGTACATTTACTTCCAATATGGGGCACTGCAGTCAATACTAAGTCAGAGAGGAAAGCACCACCTTTTGAGGTACCCACAGCACATCCTGCAACGGGGTATCCTAGCACCATGCACGGATATTGTTAGCGGGAAGAGCACGAGCAATTAAATCACCAGCATAAAAATACAAATGTTATCCGACTTCCAAACACTTGTTCAGTTTTTTTGGAGTGCTCCCTCCTCCTTTCTCCATTTACACTAAAACTCCTTCAGATGAAGACCTTTTCTTCAATCTGGAATAGCCCCCATTCAGCATTAGTAAACCTGCAGAAATGCTGACCCCCAAGCATAGACAAAAGCAAACCAGGCTGTGCATAGACAGAGCTAATCTATGGCTCAATACATTTACATTCCTGCTTTTTTTTCCTTCTGTACTAATGTGCATCGGCATCAATGTAGCTACACCACTGGCTAAATGGGACTATTCTTGAATACAGACAATGCCAACATATTTTGTTGCATATTTTGGTGGTAGAAGCCCTCTTTCAAAATAGAATCCCTTCCCCTGCATCTGAAATCAGTTTGATTCTGTCCCAAATCTGAACAGTGTCACACGGGCTCTGGATGCCTGGGGAAAGTAGCCTTCTCCCATTTTGGACACACGTACA
Source organism: Dermochelys coriacea (assembly GCF_009764565.3). Lineage (NCBI taxonomy): Eukaryota > Metazoa > Chordata > Testudines > Dermochelyidae > Dermochelys > Dermochelys coriacea. Next base: position 88,891,117 of record NC_050073.1, on the reverse strand, counting down.
CTCTATAGTCCTCCATGTAAAGAAGCTACATGAAGGGGAAAGAAGAAGGTGGAAAGTCTGAAGTGTTTCAGACGGTTCAAGACCCAGCCTGTATTCATTCAAACTGAAACAAATAATAATTTTACTCTAATACCATGAAACTGCCACATTAGGAATAAAAATTCCTAAGATACAGCTGTGTGTTAACAGAGGCTTCCTCCTTGATAACTCAGTCTGCCCTTAACATAGGTAAGCAGGCTGCTCAGGAAGGAGCTACAATAGACACAGAAAGGCCTTAGGTAACAGCATTGACAGAACCCAAGAAATTATATGACACTTTTTCATAGATTCATAGATATTAAGGTCAGAAGGGACCATTATGATCATCTAGTCTGACCTCCTGCACAATGCAGGCCACAGAATCTCACCCACCCACTCCTGCGATAAACCTCTAACCTATGTCTGAGCTATTGAAGTCCTCAAATCATGGTTTAAAGACTTCAAGGAGCAGAGAATCCTCCAGCAAGTGACCCGTGCCCCATGCTACAGAGGAAAGCGAAAAACCTCCAGGGCCTCTTCCAATCTGCCCTGGAGGAAAATTCCTTCCCGACCCCAAATATGGCGATCAGCTGAACCCTGAGCATATGGGCAAGATACACCAGCCAGATACACAGGAAAGAATTCTCTGTAGTAACTCAGATCCCACCCCACCTAACATCTCATCACAGACCATTGGGCCTATTTTCCATGAATATTTAAAGATCAATTAATTGCCAAAATCATGTTATCCCATCATACCATCTCCTCCATAAACTTATCGAGTTTAATCTTGAAACCAGATAGGTCTTTTTCCCCCACTGCTTCCTTGGAAGGCTATTCCAGAACTTCACTCCTCTGATGGTTAGAAATCTTCATCTAATTTCAAGTCTAAACTTCCCAATGGCCAGTTTATATCCATTTGTTCTTGTGTCCACATTGGTACTAAGCTTAAATAATTCCTCTCCCTCTCCTGTATTTATCCCTCTGATATATTTATAAAGAGCAATCATATCTCCCCTCAACCTTCTTTTGGTTAGGCTAAACAAGCCAAGCTCCTTGAGTCTCCTTTCATAATACAGGTTTTCCATTCCTCGGATCATCCTAGTAGCCATTCTCAGTACCTGTTCCAGTTTGAATTCATCCTTCTTAAACATGGGAGACCAGAACTGCACACAGCATTCCAGGTGAGATCTCACCAGTGCCTTGTATAACGGGACTAACATCTCCTTATCTCTACTGGAAATATGTCGCCCGATGCATCCCAAGACCATTAGCTTTTTTCACTGCCATATCACACTGGTGGCTCATAGTCGTCCTGTGATCAACCAATACTCCAAGGTCCTTCTCCTCCTCCATTATTTCTAATTGATGCGTCCCCATCTTATAACTAAAATTCTTGTTATTAATCCCTAAATGCATGATCTTACACTTCTCACTATTAAATTTCATCCTATTACTCCAGTTTACAAGGTCATCCAGATCCTTCTGTATGATATCCCGGTCCTTCTCTAAATTGGCAATACCTCCCAGCTTTGTATCATCCACAGATTTTATTAGCACACTCCCACTTTTGGTGCCGAGGTCAGTAATAAAAAGATTAAATAAGATTCGTCCCAAAACCGATCCCTGAGGAACTCCACTAGTAACCTCCCTCCAGCCTGACAGTTCACCTTTCAGTATGACTCACTGTAGTCTCCCCTTTAACCAATTCCTTATCCACCTTTCAATTTTCATATTGATCCCCACCTTTTCCAATTTAACTAATAATTCCCCATGTGGCACAGTATCAAAGGTCTTACTGAAATCTAGGTAAATTAGATCCACTATGTTTCCTTTGTCTATAAAATCTGTTACTTTTTCAAAAAAGGAGATTAGGTTGGTTTGGCACGATCTACCTTTTGTAAAACCATGCTGTATTTTGTCCCATTTACCATTGACCTCAATGTCCTTAACTACTTTCTCCTTCAAAATTTTTTTCCAAGAGCTTGCATACTACAGATGTCAAACTAACAGGCCTGTAGTTACCTGGATCACTTTTTTTTCCTTTCTTAAAAATAGGAACTATGTTAGCAATTCTCCAGTCATACGGTATAACCCCTGAGTTTTCAGATTCATTAAAAATTCTTGCTAATGGGCTTGCAATTTCATGTGCCAATTCCTTTAATATTCTTGGATGAAGATTATCAGGGCCCCCCAATTTAGTCACATTAAGCTGTTCGAGTTTCGCTTCTACCTCAGATATGGTAATATCTACCTCCATATCTTCATTCTCATTTGTCATGCTACCATTATCCCTAAGATCCTCATTAGCCTTATTGAAGACGGAGGCAAAGTATTTGTTTAGATATTGGGCCATGCCTAGATTATCTTTAACCTCCACTCCATCCTCAGTGTTAAGCGGCCCCACTTCTTCCTTCTTAGTTTTCTTCTTATTTATATGGCTATAGAACCTTTTACTATTGGTTTTAATTCCCTTTGCAAGGTCCAACTCTACTTGACTTTTAGCCTTCATCCCTACATGTTCTGACCTCAATAAGGTAGCTTTCCTTGCTGATCTCTCCCATCTTCCACTCCCTATCGGCTTTCTGGTCTTTCTTAATCACCTCTTTGAGATGTTTGCTCATCCAGCTTGGTCTACAACTCCTGCCTATGAATTTTTTCCCCTTTCTTGGGATGCAGGCTTCCGATAGCTTCTGCAGCTTTGACTTAAAGTAATCCCAGGCCTCCTCTGCTTTAGATCCATAAATTCTTCAGTCCAATCCACTTCCCTAACTAATTTCCTTAATTTTTGAAAGTCAGCCCTTTTGAAATCAAAATCAAAATCCTAGTCGCAGATTTATTTTTGTTTATCCTTCCGTTCGGTTTGAACTGAATTAGTTCATGATCACTTGAGCCAAGGTTGTCCCCTACAACCATTTCTTCTATGAGGTCCTCACTACTCACCAACACTAAATCTAAAATGGCATCCCCTCTAGTCGGTTCAGCAACTTCTTGATGAAGGAATCCATCAGCTATTGTATCTAGTAATGAGGTGTAGGGAAAACAGGGTATCTATAGTTTAGTTTTCTTTACATCAGTTGGTGGGGAGGCGGAGTTTGTTGTAAGCTGAGCTATGCACGCAATTTAGTATTGAGACTCCTTCAACATGGGCAACTTTGCTAGTCTGAAGCACTTACAGAATTTCTCCTGCCCAATCTGAATTGAGCAGCTCTGTTCCTGGGTTAATGAAAGCCCTAATCAGATGGCTTTTCATAACAGTCAAAAGAGCCTCTTTGCAATCAAGTGAAGATGCAGAGAGGGAGTGGGGGAGAAGGTCAGAGAGAGAGAGAGAGAGAGAGAGAGAGAATGTGCCAGGTTTGGCAGGTAGCCAATATTGAAATCATTACAAGGCAGACACTATTAATTAGGAAACATAGCCTTGAGTGCTGGCTGCCCCTAGACCTGCCCTCCCCCTCCTGCAAGGGTAATGCACATTTGATGTTAGCCTGCCAGTCACTAGATGTCCCCAGTGTCACACAAACAGCAGCTAAAGTGAATTTTTTTGCTCCTCACAGAAATCTCTTTTAAAGATGGCAGTTTAAGTGTAACTGCTTATTGGGCCATAGTTTGTTCACCTGCCACATCTCCTATATTAGGGCTTATCTACAAGACAACTTTTGTGTGCAGCAGGCCATAGCACACTAGCCTGATGCACACTCAGTCACCATGTGGACCTTGCTACTGCGCACTAAGAGTTCTATAGTGCACTTGACATACTCCTGTTTCCAACAGCAGTAGCAGGGTCACAGGGTGACTTAATGTGTGGCAAGCTAGTGTGCTTGTGAGCCAGCAAAAGGAATGAAAGCAAGCAAGGGAGCAACCTGCAGGAGACCTGAAGCCTGGGGCCAGCTTGCTAAATGAGCTGACAAGAGACACCTGGCACAGAGAGGGAACTGCAAGCATCTGGTTCCTTATAAGAGAGTTGAAGCAGTTGTTTGAGGAAACTGACTCTGGGAAGTTTACAGGGGAATCAGTGCTGAGCAGTACTGCTACAAGCTAAACCCTAGGCAGATCACCTGCAAAGAACTCATAAAAAAGAAAAAGGACAAGATGAAGGAATCCTCTCTCTCATCCAGGCTCTGAGGTAAGAGCCATGCATTAGGACAGATTTTTGGGACTCAGTTTTACTTGTCTGAATAAATCCCAACCCCTATAAGGATGGCTACTAGACAAACGGTGGAGTATCTGTAAAAGGGCCTGGAAGAGAGAGAATAAAGAGCAGAGAGGAGACACCCTAACCACAAGAGGACACATGGGGCAGCCCAATCTTCCACACTGCTATAGAATCCCATTCTGGCTTTCCACACATTGAGTCACAAGCCCTTAGGCAGGAGACATTCCTTGTTTCTCTTGCAGGGTGCCCTTCATTCTCCAGGATGTTCCATTTTGCAGAATACATAGTTATACAGACAAACACTGAAATCTTTTCAAGCATAAGAACTCCTTAAAGTTTTAAGAACCATATATATATTTAAGTACCCTGAGTGGGGCACATAGAGACTGCATGTCCAAATTCCCACGGTATCTATGTGCAGGCAGCTATGGTTCATAATAATGCCAAAGAGCTTTGGCTCCCTTTAATGGTGTAGGATAAGTTTAATACCACTGACAAAGAATTAAAACTGGTGTAATGAGAGTCAAATAGGATTTGAGCTGTGTTAACTGAATTTGATGAGACTCTGAACTACTTTGAACAAAAACAAAGAGTATAAACTTGTCCTGAAAAAGACACTCCTACATTAAAACAAGGCCATTTGTATCTATTCCACACAAAAAATTAGTCTTCCTATAAGACCTCTATCTGTTCTGAATAATGTAATGTTTTGTGGGAAAGTGCAAAAGAGAAATGAGCCAGTTCTAAGAGGACTAAGTCAGAAGGCTTCTGGAAAGAGAGAGAAACTCCTTGAAATAGGAGATAAAGAGAAACAGAAGGGAAATGGGATGAGAATGACAGTAGAAGGTTAAAGGTACAAGTCCAGCAACTGGACCAGTCACACTGCAGCTACAAATGATTATCCAGGGAGAAACATATTCTAGAAGTTAAAGCTCTCTCTTAGACTTTATTCAGCAGACACTGGGGACTGACAGTTCAGTACTTCAGTGCGAGGCAAAATTACCCTTTAAGTCACAGAAAGGCATCTCTGTACCTCGAGAGAATTATTTAGGACATATGAGCACGTTCCTGAAGATTCTAGGACAAACGGAAAAGGAAAAGATTGTGCACCTACTATCTGAGACCAGTCCTTGGGGAACACAAGATTTCATCTTACATCTCCAGCCATCTGCCTCTCCTAGTACCTTGGATCTATACCAGAACACAGACTAAGTATTATGCCATGCTCCTCAAATACTAAAGTGCTTCACTGGAGTAACTTAAGACTTTTCACCACAATATCCAGCTAAACTTCATCTAAGGAAGACAAATTAGAAAACTGTACTCAGAGCCCCTGCAGGGGGGAAAAAAAGCTTAAAAGTAACTTTTAAGTGTTAACTTCTGACGTGAGTAACACAACAACAATCTTTTGCTTATGTTGAGCTTGTTATTTCTGTACCTGACAATGAATGCTGTTAACTGTATGAAATGTTCCACTATCTACATTTTGGTTGGTTTTACACAGCAATGTCTGAACTACAGAAATGCATTCTGTTTTTTGATTTCTTGCTTTTAATGCACAGTAATAAGGTAGAATTTAGTTTACTACATGTGTGGAGTCCTCTGTTTTGGGGTATACTGAATGCTAATTAATGTGGGATATTTCTGTAGGATACATTAGTCTTCTGATAAAACTGTCAACAGTTTAAGACTGTATAATTTGGTTTCTGAGTTACTAATAGACCCTACAATGGCACTTTGATACTGAGGTGAAGGGCACATTAGAAAGGATATAGATTAAATTAGATGGATACACTGATGATCATATTGCACAGAGTGGGAAAAATCTCCCTAGTTTAATACTGGAGGAGCCAGGGCAAGGGCAGCTTGTTCCATTTTTTTAAGTTAATTTAGTGCTGCTGAAAGTTGCTAGGTTAGCCCCAATGACCAAAGTCCTCTGTTCATCTATAGAAAAGGTATAGCACAGGCAGCAGTAATATTACACTTCACAGAGATCCTGCCCCCTGCCTGCTTGCCTCATCCTTGACCTGAATGGACTCACTCTAGGGGATGTCAATCTCTGTGGCCCTTTGACTCGACACTGGATAGTCGGAGTGAATGGGCCATGGACACTGTAGCCCAATTAGGTAAGACAGTGAAAAAGCAGTTTAGAAAAAAATAGAAAGTCTCATGAAAAGACAAGGAAAGATTTATCTGAAAGCAGTGACATGAAAAACAAACTCAGAAATTGAGAAATGAAGGGCAACAACAGAAAAATTCCTAAGACAAAATAACGCAGTATACTTAGGCAGGCAGGCAGGGAGAGTGTGCATGCACAGGCATATGTATGTTCATGCACCACTGCCCTCTTCAGTAGATGGAATCAGAACTACAGAACTGTGTGTCATACACCATCTAGTGCTGATAGCTAAGTAAAATTATCCTGTGGCCCAAATACTAAGCGTGTGCTTTTGGAGCAGCAGGATTGGAGCTGTATCCTTGTCGTCACCATAACATTGAGTGGCCACAGTATACACTACAGTGACAAATGCGAAGACCTAAGTAGCTATCAGTTTGAAATGTTTTGTTTCATGCGAGTTCAGCAAAACATTGAACTGCATGTCCCTCTCACTGCATTGCCCTATGGGAGTTGTAGTTCAAGCTGCCATTCTCTCTCATGGGTTGGGATCCCCAGATGACTACATCTCTCATACTGCATTGTGGATTTTCATCTGACCAAGCTGCTAGTATATCATAGGAGTCACATGACTTATTGGAGATGTATTCTGGCCAGGGAGCCTAGCCCATAGAAAACAAGGGAGGCATCAGGCTCCAGACTTATAGCTCCCATGAGATAATGCATCACTATGGGGAAAGGTTTCAGAGTAGCAGCCGTGTTAGTCTGTATCCGCAAAAAGAAAAGGAGTACTTGTGGCACCTTAGAGACTAACAAATTTATTTGAGCATAAGCTTTCGTGAGCTACAGCTCAAAAGTGAGCTGTAGCTCACGAAAGCTTATGCTCAAATAAATTTGTTAGTCTCTAAGGTGCCACAAGTACTCCTTTTCTTTTTACTATGGGGAAAATGCAATTTAATGTTAAATGGACTCAAAATGAAGCATTTTGGGTCAGTTCAATAAACCAAACACAACACTATGATCTCCAGAACATCAAAATGTTTCATTTAAATTTGATTCTGAATTGAAATTTTTTGGAATTTCCATTCTTCCAAAATAAAAAAAATTAATTAATTAAATAAAATGTCATCCTATTTTGGGGTGAAATCAAAATGTTGAAGTGTCAGGACTTCCCTTGAGATGGAAATTCCCATGAGAACTGGATTGAGAACACCAAACTCATTTCACAATGCGGGTGGTGGGGAACGTGGTTAACAAAAATGGGCATGGCTGACTTTTTTTTGCACTGGTTAGGGCAATGGATTAGGTGATTTAACAGGCCTTTGTTGTCTAGACAGAGGTGAAGGGCTATTCTGTTTGCTCTTAATGCAGATGGAAACAGTGCATAGACCAGCCAGTGCTTGTCTCCCCCAGACCCTCAATAGAGCACCCACCTATGTTTAAATACCATGGCACAGTTCCTCAGAACAGTAACAAGCAGAAGTTTCTTGCCTGGCTGCTGTGGTCTCCTGAGGTCATTAATTAAGCAAGCCTCAACACTAAGGGGAAGAATTAGCAGCTTTATTGAATGTACTTAGCGCTGGGCGATGAACTCTCAGCCCAGCATATCTGTCATTGGATTTCACTTAACTGAGGCAAAAGCTGAGGGTCCAGGCTAATCCAACAAATGACGTGTTATTTAAACACGGACAAGTCTTAACCAGGCTGCATAAGTTACCTCAGAGATGTGCCTCAGTCCTCTTCTCTCTCTCCTGCTAGCCCAAGCATCAACCTCAGCCATACTTCCCTTGTTTCCACTGCAGTTTAAACAAACTTCCTTCTTATGAATGACCACTGAGACTATCTACACTACCAATGTAATGAAGTATGGGAATGTAGCTACATCACAGCCAAAAGTTGTAGAATAGACAAGGTCTAACTGATGACCCCCTGTAACTATGTTATACCCCTAAATAGTTCAGGGTTCCCAAAATGTCCATCCCAGCATGCCTTGGCAGTGTGAAAACTTGAAGATGGAAGACTCATTACTTCCAAACTCCACTCACTGCATCCAAACTCCACTCACTGCAGGGGAACATCAGAGAGAGAGAGAGTTATATGCCCCCATTCTGTTCCAACCTAGCCACTACATGAGTCCCCTAAGGGACCTTATGCTAGTGGAGGACACGTGTAGGAGAGCTCTGCTAACAACTGCATCATGCCCCGCAGCTCATCCACTAGAATGGAGTGAGGGAGCAGAATGAGAGCAGTGTAACCAGATCCCAAACATTCCCCCTACAGCGAGTAGACAGTAGTAGCACTGGGACAGGAAACTACACCCTCAATCTCTCACTTTTGATGCTTCAAGGAATGCAGCAACCCTCCTTGATCTTGCCCTCTTGTATGCAGGAACACTGGAACAATTGGGTGCTGAGAGCCATTGAACCAAACCGTAAACCTGTATATGATGGAAACCACTTTAAGCCAGGGGGTGCAGCAGAACCCCTAGTTTCAGCAGCTATGCTCATATGTATAGTCACCAACATCTGATCCAGACAATCAGAGGGTCTGCTCAATCTGGCCAATAGATTCCAGCTCTGTGAATGTCCTTCAGTCTTGACCTGCAGCCCCTCATACAGATATTCTGCTTCTATTTAGCCTATACCCAACCTTAATTAAAGGGAAGCTTGTGCTCTGCTATAATAGCTCTTAGTCTCTGAATTCAGTTTGTGTAATATTCAGCTACCAAGATAGAGTAATGCATTACCCTGGTGATCCCTCCCCCAGCACTTTACTTCTGAATCTGCACTGGGTACCACTCCCAGCGCTGCTGCAGGACTTCAACTCACAAGGTGCTTCTGGTATTGGATTTCAGTGCTGGCAAATGCAGGAGGCAGAGCCCACTTTCGAGTCTGTTCCTTACTTCAGCACAGCTTCAGGAATCTAATCACATTCACCGTGGCCCCAAATCCCACAGCTCATCAGTTTGTCAGCGAGCCACCAAAATGTGTCAGTCAAAGCGCCAATCTGTAAATGGAAGGACTAGGAGTCACATTCCAACACAGCTAAAGACTGGTGAAGGGAGGCTGGGAATACGGTGGCTCCCTCCCCCCGCCCTACATCTGCTGACATGGTGCTGTCTGGCCTGCACAGCAACCCCTAACAACAAACTGTTTTCCTGGTCCTGCTTTACAGGCCTCTCAGGGCATAATACCTAATCAGTGCGAATGAAGAACCCAGTGGCCCCGCCAAAGCATATCTGGGCTGTTGGTGGCACATCCCATTAATCACTTGCTTCGCTCTGGAATCTGTATGCGTGGAGTGTGAGCCCAGCTTCCTCTTGGGGAATAATACAGCTGTGGGAGTGAGGGGGAAGAAATCGGCCAGAATGCTGCCATCTGAATGCAAGAGACATGAAGGAAAACAAACACCTCAAGGATCCAGACAATAAAAGCGAAGGGTGACATTTTTGGGGAAGCTCAGAGACAAACTGCAGAGATTGGGGCCTAAGTACCCACTGAGTACTGGACTGTGGTCCCCTCTCAGAAGCACATGGGGAGCTACAATCAGAAGCAGACAGGGCTGTTTGGTTATGAGAGAGGTCAGGGCTCAGAGACAGCACTTGGAGCCAAACAAGGCTACTGATTAGCTAGATCCTGCGAAGTGCTGAGAGCCCTTAGCTCCTTTGATAGGAATTGGAGGTGCTATCAATTTGCAGGACTCTGCCCACTTGGTGTTAATTTTCCTACAAATTAGTTGGAAAAAGTCCATCTAGACTATCACCCTGTGGGTCACTGCAGGATACCTCCCCACATTTGGCATTAGATACTTCCTGGGGGATTTCAAAGCACTTTTTTAACTGTAATTTCTAAACACTAATTAACCATCATCTCACAACTGCCCTGAGATATAGGGAAGCATCATTATCTCCATTTTATGGATGGAGAAACTGAGACGCAGGGAAATGAAGTGACTTGCCCAAGACCATACAGCAAATCAGTATCAGAGCCAGGAACAGTGCCCATTCTTTCTAATATCAGCCCTGTGCCTCAGGGTAACAAGGAAACTCTATGGCCTGTGTTACACATGATATCAGACTAATTGATTTAATGGTCCTTCTCACCTTAAATTCCAGGAATCATCCATGAAACCACAAAACCAGCTTTTCACAGTATACTTCCTTTTTTTCCCTCATCCAATTTTAAACATCTCGAGCAATGGGGTTTCCTACCACCTGCCTGGGGAGAATGATCTACCATCTAACAGATGTCACCCTTAGGAAAGGTTTCCTGATATAAATATTGTTTATATCATTATTTTACATTATGCTTTTGCTCAGTTTACTCTAATTTCAGAACCTCTTGCACAGGTCCTTTAATTCTCCCAAGGGAGCAGGAAATCTGCCTGAATAATTGTTAGGCGAGGCTGCTCATGTTTAACTCTTTAGATCCCTCCTACTCAATGGGGGCCTCCAGCCACTTTTGTTGCTCTTCTCCGAGGTCCATCCCATTTAATGAACAATTTTATATCTGTACAGGACTTTGAAACATTGCTGTGGTCCAGGGAGCAGCAGTTGCTGAGGATCTGGAGTCACTATGTTTGGGTGGGTGGGGGGGGGATTTCTAAAATGTTGAATGTATACTAAATCCAATTGTGTTGCTCTCTGAGAAGCCAAATCCTTGAGAATCTGGGCTAGGTTTGATATTCTGCTGGAACCAGCTCTGCTTAATCCAGATGGGGAAAGTTCCTCCTCAAGAGATCAGAGGGATAAATCACCTGGCAATTTGACTCTGGCTATGTAAAGCAAGAGCTGCCAACAACGTGAAGTCCAACAGGTACATGAAAATGAGCAAATGACTCATCCCTCCATGGAGAGAAGGTTCAAGCAATCGACCAGTTTGTGTGGCACAGTTGCTACTGACAAGGGATGGGAAGGGCCCCACCCCCACTGGTCCCTTTCCCCAAATCCCCGCCTGAGCCCCGCCTCCCCTCCTGAGCGCGCCGCGTTCCCACCTCTTCCCCCCCCCCCACTTCGCAAAGCTGTTTCGTGCACAAGCACTGAGAGGGAGCGGGGAGAAGCAGGACCGTGGCGGCGTGCTCAGGGGAGGACGGGGAGGCGAAGTCAGAGCAGAGGTGAGCTGGGGTGGGGAGCAGCTGCAGGGAGGGGAAATTATTTCAGGGCCTAGGGATGGCAAAATCATTAATCCGCCACTGGTGCTCAGATGTATGTACTGCAGTTTACTAATGTGTGCCAATATGTATCTATATGCATCTGTGTGCTCACAAAGGTGTCCATACATGTGTACATATGAACACTACATGCATGTGCACACGTGTACATAGTCCTGTTCGTGTGTAATGTGCAAGTCTTACTTGTATGCATGTTCATAAATATATGTGAGTACATGAACTCATCTCCATATGTACCTGTACGCTCACATACAATGAATTAAGTACGCTGATGTGACTGTGCCTGCCCTTGGATCTTTGTAGGGATGTATGTATGTATGTATGAACTCATACTCAACGCACACTCTCTACAAGATCTGCCTTCCTCTGAAAGAAAACACCCACACCTTCAGCTCCTGCTGACTTGCCATGGCTAACCATGCAACATCCTTTTGTGGTGGCTATTCATGCGCTTATGTCCAACACTGCCAGCCTGGTGCCAATCTTGGATGAACACGAACAAGGGCATATCAAGGCTGACAGCTATGTCTTTGCTAAGCAGCAGCAACTCGGGGTTAGAGAAACAGGCATGTTGGCGAACTTCAGAAGCCCTAACTCACATCCACCTGTTTGCAGTGTGGGATGCAGATGCTGAACTAGGCTTACCAAGCTGCTGACTGGGATGGGCAGAATGGCTGCCACAATGCAGATATTTGGCTTAGCTGTCTTCACAGTGAGACTGCAGGGCAGTGACGCAGATAGTCAAACATGGTGAAGCAGTGCACAATTAGAAGACTGGACCGTGCGCTGCAACACCTTGCTACCCTCGCTGATACCGTGGTTAGATGGCTTAATCTACATAGCCACTTGTGACCCAGATGAAAGAAGCGCCCACTTCTCCATTAGAGTTAGCACATATGTGCGCTTTGTTCCATGTGTAGATTGTCACACATTCACATAGGAGTGTGCCATCAAGAGACCCAGCAGCTCTAGTGATTTCTTTCCCTCCCCACCCCTGAAAGCACTTCAGAAAGCAGGAATCTGCTACATTCCTCTCAATTGCCATTCACAAGAATGGAACCTTGGCAAGGATTAGTGGGAGGGGAGGACAGGACAGTGTCCCTATATATACACACACATTATAAGCACTCGTCAGCCAAAACAAACCTGCAGGTCAGCTATGAGTCCAGAAGTTTGACTGTACCCATCAAATGGGTGCACTGGGTATTGGGGAGTTAAGGGAATGGGACCAGTTAGCCCCACCCAGAAAGAGCTGATGTGCAGAACAGTGATGGAACTTCTTTCCTGGGGTGAAGTAGGAAAGCCCACCTCGTATGCATTTCTTTGACTTTCCCCATCATCATGGCTCAGGTGCCTTTCTCTGTCTGACATGGGAGTTGGAGAGACAGACAGAGAGGGAAGATGGGGGTGAGGGTGGGGAGAGTGGAATAGGATTCCTCATCTTGAATCTTGAAGTGTCTAATGCAAGCTCTCCCCCTGCTGAGTACATTTGTGTTTGGGGTCCCGTTTCCAAGCCCAAATGAACCAGCCCCAGCCCTAAATCTCACCTCAAAGGAGGAAAACAAGAAAAAAGAAACCACAACACCCATGATGCTAAGTGAACAAAATGAAGGAGCGACAGAGAGTAAAGAGCAAGCTCCTAAAGAAAAGCTGCTCGGCCCATGCTGGGCCCCAGCATTGTAGTGTCTCTGCTTTTCCTGAGCAGTAATTGTTCTGCCTGGTTTGGGTCCCACACACACACACACACACACACACACGACGACAATTAGAAAAAATGGCTAGGACACAGTGTCTGAAATTGCAGCTGTTGTCTGTATTGTGCTGTCCTTTGTTTAACAGAGCACCATACTCTAGAGGAAAAACACAGCCTCTCATTTGCCTTTCTCCATTTTGTGCAGGCAGTAAGATAAATAATAGCTGAAATGGGCGAGTTATTTCCCTCCCTTCCCGATTGCTCTGACACGTGTCATTGGGTCTGTGGGGGTTTTATGATAAAATGCCTTTGTTCCTGAAAACAGCAGTGGGGCTCCTCAGCGCTTTGGCACTCCCAAGCCCCTTGCCTGATCTCCCTGACTGCAAACCCAATCACACTAGCTAATATGTAATAATACTTGGCAATTCTATAGCAAATTCCATCCCAGAATATCAGCATGCATCACAAAGGTTTGTAAGCATTATTATTCGTGTGCTGAGAAGGAAGCTGTGGCGCAGAGAAGAGATGCGACTTGCCCAAGATGGCACAGTGAGCCTGTAGCAAAGCCAGAAATAGAACCCATGAATCCTAATGCTCAGTCTTCTGTTTCCCCCTCTAACTAAGCCTTCCAAAGGGGTATCCCAATGAGCAGAGAGGCTAACTGGCGTGGCCTTCCCACACTGGTAATAAAGCAGTTTAATGGTAGAGAAAAGACTAGAACCACGTACTCCAGATTCTCAGCCTCCTGCTCTAAACCATACTCCTATGAATAAGCATAATCTCCTCAGAAAGGTAAACTAACTAACTTAGTTGTAAGCAGAGGGAAAAAACATTTGTTAATTTATACAGTACAAAGTTTATGTGCACATTGACCTATGGGATGGGGGAAATGGGTCAGAGTGGGAGAAGCTTTGCCTTCTAGGGGACGCTCTTATCTCTTGATTTTAAAGAACAATTTTCACCCCGGGTGGCAGGAAGCTTTTTTTTTTATTAAAAAAAAAAAAGCTTTTTGAATGTACTCTTGCACTCGTTACAGAAGGAAGCTTCAGAGAACCGGCTTAAATCAGGTAGAATAAAATCAGTGATTATGCAAGCTTCCCTCACACACAGCTCTACCAATACACCTCTGTCCTGATCTGAAGCAGTCCCTGCTGTTTCACTCCTAATCCCACACCCATCTCTGTGGCTGCCCCTTAGTTCAGACTCCACAAAACCTGCTGCTGGTCTAGTACTGGACTCCCCACACGCAGCTCTGCAAATGTACCCCAATTGTGTCCTGTTTGGGATGATTTCTCTGGCTCTGACTGATTTCATCCCTATTCTGGATACTGTTATATCTTCCCTACCAGAGACAACGTTATTCTTGCAATTATGTCTGAAGAGAAATTTGGTCACTTTGGGAGTACCCTGGATTGCACCACCTTTCAAGCATTTTCAAGTCCTTTTCCTAGGAAAGGAGAGCGTCACCTGAAAAGGTTTGAACACAGCCTCACTTCAAAGGACACAGCCAATCACTGTGTTCTACTACCAATAAACTCAGAAGATTATTCAAAGAACAAGGTAGAAAACTTTCCAGGTAGTGCCCTTAAATGTGTTTTTTACCTTCTCCCTTGGTCATGGGTATGAGAAAGTAAATGAGCAAGTAAATGATTAGATGTTCCACATCCATCACTCCTCCCCTCTCTGCAGCACACAGGCACCCTGGGACATGGGGTTTATCATGCACTAAAGTGGAAATGTTTGTGGGAGCCCATTTAAAACTACTGAAAGAATATCATTATGGATTGGACCTGGGGACATAGAGACGAAAGGCTCAAACAAAAACTGATATCCATATGGGTTGAGATTACAATTTTAGTTAACCAAAGGTAACCATGTTGACATAATATTTTTACTTCCTACCTGTGATGGAGCAGATAATCCTCTCACTGTCAGCATGGGGCCTAAGGAAAAGCCTGTAGATCTAGCTGGCCTGCCTTGTTACACCTAAGTCAGGCATGGAGAGGGGAGTTAAAAGGAGAAGACCTAGCCCAGTTCCAGGAAAGACAGACCTGTTTTTCTTGATGGGAGATAAGCCTGGTTGCAGTCCGGAGACTGAGCTAGCTTGCTCACCAGCTAAGCACATTCTAGAAGGGATGACCAGACCCTGAGGGATCAGTGGAAGTACAGACTGTTTGAAGATAATCTCTTAACGTCACTGAAGATTTGATGGATGACCCTGTTCTGAATCTTTTTTTTTTTGTCGTTCCTGATTTCCCTTTGACAGTAGCACCCTAAGAGGGATAGGACTGAAGTGTGCCTCGGCTGGAGGATTAAAGCACTGCTAGCTTGGATCTCACAGAGACAATGGCTTACCTGCAGAAGTACTAGATGACATTTTGGTTACAAAATAACTATTAAATGGATTAAAATTGGCTAACTGACAGCACTCATGCATCTGACAAAGTGGGTATTCACCCATGAACGCTTATGCTACAATACATCTGTTAGTCTATAAGGTGCCACAGGACTCTCTGCCGCTTTTACAGATCCAGACTAACATGACTACCCCTCTGATACTTAGCTCTCAAAAAATAATTGTAAATGGGTAATCATCCTCCAATAGAGGTACTTCTAGAGGGATCCCGATGAAGTCTACACTTGGCCCAATGTACTACACTACCTTTGTATCAATGATCCGGAGGAAAAAATATAATTATTGCTAGTAAAGTTTGCAGACGATATAAAGAATGATAAAGTGATAAATAATGCAGAGAACAGGTCAGTTATACAGAGCAATCTGGATCGCATGGTAAGCTGGCACGGTCAAGTAATATGCTGTTGAGAAGGGGGAAAATACCTGTATTTGTTATAAATGTCACATGCACCTCAGTTTATTTCTCTGATATTATCTTGCCTGACTTCACAGAGTTAAGTCAAAGAAGGCTGTAAGGGGAAACCTGACAGGAAACAAAACAATGGCAGAAATAAAGGTACGATCACAGAGAATACCAAAGGTCCTTGGGGGAACAACTGGGAAGCTACTAAATGGGGAATCACCCAGCCAATTCTTCCCAGGCCAAACCTATGATCAAAGGGGATACTAAAACTTTAAACATCTCAGTTTAGGCAGGAAGGAGAGTTGAGCAGCCAGCAGCAGCTGGAAGGAAGTCTCTGACAGAGTGACAAAGAGCATGCTGCAGCAGTGTTGTCTGCTTCTCCCACCCCAAAGATGGAGGGAGCTGGCTGAATGGAACTTATAGTTTGCAAGGAAAGTTTAAGGTTTAGATAAGGGGAAATATTTATATAGGCCTTCACTGTTTTAACCCTTATCTCTGATTGTTATGTATCTTTGGGTGAATGCATAAATAATGCTTTGTTTTGAAGAAGCTGTTTTTGAGTCATTTTAATCAGCCATGGGTCACAGGCTCCCATAGGAAAATGGCTTACAAGTGTCAAACACAGTTGGGCCTGCCCTGTGAACAATTGGGAAGCAGTGGGGACTGCTACCCAGAAATCCAGTCCTAGAGTGGTTGAATCACAGGATTTCATGCCTGAGAGAAGTGCAGAGGAAGCCACGCAGTCACCTGAGGGGTACACTCAAGAGGGACAAAAAAGGGATCTAAAGCACAATCCGTATGTAACTGTCGCACACAAATTTCAATACAACCAAATAGAAGGTAATATGCCTAGGAACAAAGAATGTAGGTCACACACACAGGATAGGGACTACATCCTGGAAAGCACTACTCTGAAAAGGAGTTGGGGGCATGGTGGATAACCAGCTGAACATGAGCTCCCAGTTTGGTGATGTTAAGAGGGCTAACAAAATCTTTGAATGTATATGCTGGGGGATATTGAGTAGGCAAATGGAAGTGCAATTCCCACGGTATATGGCATTAATGAGACCATTACTGGAATACAGTGTCCAGTTCTGATATCCACACTTCAAAAAGGATATTGAAAAAACAGAACAGAAAGAAAAGAAAGAAAGAAAAAAGAGCTACACAAAGATTTTCCAGATGTGAAATTATTCATTACAATGACAAACCTAAGCCGCTCAATCTGTTTAATCAGAGAGAAGGTTAAGAGGTGACTTGATCACAGTCTACATGTATCTACCTGGGGAGAAGATTTATGATCATAGTGGGCTCTTTAATCTAGCAGACAGAGGCATAAAAACATCCACTGGCTGGAAGCTGAAGCGAGACAAATTCAAACTAGAAATGAGTGCAAATATTTAACAATGAAAATAATTAAGCTTTGCAGCAATTTACTAAGTAATGTGGTGAATTCTCCATCTCTTGAATTCTTATCATCAAGACTGGACATCTTTCTAAAAAAAAATTCATGCTACCTCAACAAGAAGTTATGGGCAGGAATGAAGGATCAAGAAAAAAAATCCGGGGGCGGGGGGAAATCTATGGCTGGTAGGGCTGAGGCAACAATTAAAAAAAAATCCTAGCAGTTATATAGGCCCATTACTAGGTGGAGATGATAAAACTGTTAATGATGATGCAGAAAAGACACAAGTGATCCATATTTCTGTTCTGTATTTAGAAAGAAGCAAGATGTGATCATAATCACATACAGATGATTAATCACTTTTTAGTCCATTAGTAACCAAGGAGGATGTTAAACAACATCTTCCGGGGGTAAATATTTTTAAATAAACAAACTCAGATTACTTGCACTCAAGAGTCCTAACTGCTGGCCAAGGAATGCTTTAGCTCACTGTTAATTTTTAATAATTCTTGGAGTACTGAGACAATTCCGGATGACTGGAAAAATGTTACTGTTGTGCCAATACTCAAAAAGGGCAAACAGGATGATTGACCCTGGGCAAAATAATGGAAAAGCTAATTCAGGTTTGTGGCTGAGTGCTGAACCTACATACCCCCTAAAGGCATAGCACAGTGCCGCTGTGACTGCCTGTTTCCCTCCTGGGTCTTCAGCCAATCAGCCTAGAAGGGGCTGGGGAGGGCAGGGTGTGTGGAAGTGTCTTAGCCCTCCAACCAGCTCATGTGAAAATTCCTCCCATTCCAGGGTCCCCAAAGTCCTAGCTTAGCACAAAAAAGGTAAATCCTTCCACCCCAGGCTCAACTCTTTGCAGACGCTTCACCCCTCCTGGGCTTTTCAGAGTACAAAGCAAATGTGTTTCTAATCCGTCTGGGCTCTTGCAACCTAAATTGGTCATTGGAAGCCAAACAGGGCAATCCTCTCATGCCAGGCCTACCCTCCCCCAGGGAGGCCCTGACAGGCAGCAGTTTCCCTCAGTTCCTGCACTTCCTCCTAGCTAGGAACCAACTGAGCTGGGCTCCCTCTATTTAGCTCTTCCCTCACTGCCTGACCCAAGTTTCAGGTGTCACAAGGTAGAGCTCATTGGGATACCAGCAGTCCATTAACCCTTTCCTGACTCATGTAGGGTTTGTATACCCTCTCACAGGGCTCCAATAAATAAAGAATTAAAGGGATATAATTAATGCCAGTCAACATGGTTTTAGGGAAAGTGTCTTGTCAAACAATCATTCTTTAAGAAGATCACGTTAGGTTTATAATGGTTACCGGGTAGTAGTAATATACAAAGGGCTTGTCTAGACAAACAGTGTGCAGCAAGCTGGGGAGCAAATCTACAGCGCAATAGCATGCCGTGCATTAACAAGCCATAGGTACCATGCTACCGTGCACTAATCATTCCCTTGTGTGCCTTGATCCACTCCACTTTGAAATGGCCATTTAGGATGCAGCATGCTAGTGGTACTATAGATTTACACCCCAGCATGCTGCGTTCCGTTAATCTAGACGAGCCCTTAGCCTTAGGAAGACATTTGACTTAGTATGGCATGACATTCTGATTAAAAATTAGCACTATACAATATCAAGAAAACGCATTAAATGGATTAAGAACTGGCTAACTGACCAATCTCAGACAGTTGTCATCAGTGGGGAATCATCATCGAATGTGGGTGTTTCTAATGATTCATAGATGGCAAGGCCAGAAGGGACCATTGTGATCATGTTGTCTGATCTCCTGTATGACACAGGCCATAGAACTCCCTGACTTACTTTCTGTTTGAACTAGAGCAGATTGTTCAGAAAAGTATCTAATCTTGATTTAAAATGGTCTAGTTGTGGAGAATTCACCACAACCCTTGGTAAGTTGTTCCAAAAGTGAATAACCTTCACTGCTAACAATTAACACCTTATTTCTGGTCTGAATTTGTTTAGTTTCACCTTCCAACCATTAGATTTACTTTACCTCTGACTGCTAGACTGAAAAGCCTGTTATCAAAGTCTGTTTCCCATGCATGTGCTTATAGACTGTGATGAAGTCATCCTTTAACCTTCTCTTTGTTAAACTAAACAGAGTGAACTCCTGGAGTCAAACACTATAAAGCTATATGTTTTCTGATCCTTTAATCATTCTCGTGGCTCTTCTCTGAGCCCTTTCCAATTGATCAGTAACCTTTGTGAGTTGTGAACACCAGCAATGGATACAGTATTAGAGTTGTGGTCGCATTTTGCCAAATACAGAAGTAATGTAACATCCCAACTCCTACTCAAGATTCCCTTGTTTAAACATCTAAAGATTAGCTCCTTTTGCCAAAGCATCACACTGGGAGCTCATATTCAGCTGATTATCAACCATGTTTCTAAGTCTTTTCCAGAGTCACCGTGTAACGCCAACAGGCAGGATTGAACCGGGGATCTCTGGAGTTTAGTGCATGAGCCTCTACTGCATGAGCTAAAAGCCAACTGGCTGTTAACTAAGGCTGAGAGCAGACTCATTAATTGCTCTCTAAGTGGTCTCAGTGCCACTAGATGGGAAAGAACACCACACCCAACAGGTGTGTGGGTTACAACTGCATTCCAGGATAGAGTAAGTATAGCTTACATTCTTTGTTCCTAGATGTACAATGTTTGCATTTGGGTATATTAAAATGCATACTATCTGCTTGCTACCAATCAATCAGCAATCTGTCCTCTTTCATATTTACCACTCCCACATCTTTGAGTCATCTGCAAATTTTACCAGTGATTTTATATTTTCTTCCAGGTCACTGAAAACAACAACAAACAGCACACAGCCAAGAACCAATCCCTGCAGGACCCCACCAGAAACACCTTCTCAATGAGGATACCCCATTTACAATTACATTTTGAGACCTGTCAATTAGCCAGTTAATGTGTGCCATGTTGGTGATTGCACCATTCTAGTTCCTTAATCACAACATCCTGGAGTTCTGCAGGGATCGGTATTAGGGTCCACTGCTATTCAACATTTGCATCAATGATCTGGAAGCAAATATAAACTCACTGCTGATAAAATTTGCAGAAGACAGAAAATAGTACATAATAATGAGAACTGGACAGTCATATAGAGTGATCTGTATTGCTTGGTAATCTGGGCCAATTCAAACAAAATGTGTTTTATACAGACAAATGCAGTTATACATCCAGGAACAAGTAGTACAGGGCATCTTTACAGAATGGGGGTCTGTACACTGGAACGCAGTGATTCTAAAGAGGATTTATGGGTCATTGGGTAACCCAATGCGATCTCCCAGTGTGGTGATGTGGTAAAAAGGGCCAATGTGATCCTTGAATGTATAAACAGGGGAGCAGCATGAAGGAGTAGGAAAGTTATTTTACCTCTCCATACAGCACTGGTGGAATCAATACTGGAATACTGCATCGAGTTCTGGTGTACACATTTTTAAAGGGATATTCAAAAATTGGAGAGGGTGCAGAAAAAAAGCCATAAAAGTGATTTGAGGACTGGATAAAATGCCTTATAGTGAGACTGTAAGAGCTCAATCTGCTTAGTTTATCAAAGAGCAGATTGAGATGATTACTGTATAGAAGTCCCTTTATGGGATGGAAATAACTGGTACTAAAGGGGTCTTTAACAAAGAAATGAATAGCAAGAATCAATGGCTGGAAGCTGAAGCCAGCCAAATTCGAATGGAAATAAGACATAAAATTTTAACAGTGAGGGTGATTAACCACTGGAACTGACTATCCAGGGAAGTGGTGGAGTCTCTATTTCTTGATGGTGTTAAATGAAGACTATATACCTTTCTGGAAGATATGTTTTAGCCAAACACAAGTTACTGGGCTCAACAGAGGGGTAAGCTGGGTGAAATTTAACAGTCTGTGATATACAGGAGGTCAGACTAAATCAGCGGTTCTCAAACTGTGGGTCAGGACCCCATTTTAATGAGGTCGCCAGGGCTGGCTTAGACTTGCTGGGGCCCAGGGCTGAACCCTGAGCCCAACCACCCTGGGCCAAAGCCCAAGTTCGATGGCTTCCATCCTAGGCAGCAAGGCTCATGTTACAGGCCCCCTGCCTGGGGCTGAAGCCCTTGGGCTTCAGCTTTGGACCCCTGCCCAGACCAATGGGGCTCAGACTTTGGCTTTGCCAGACCCCTGCTCACTCTCCCCTGGTCGGTAGAGCTTGGGCAGGCTCAGACTTCGGTCCCCTCTGATGGGGTTGTGTCATAATTTTTGTTGTTTGAAGGGGGTTGCAATGCAATGAAGTTTGAGAACCCCTGGACTAAATGATTCAAACATCCCTTCTTGCCTGAAACTCCATGAATTGCTGAATGGAATTCTATGGCTTATGTTATGTAGGTCAGGTGAGTTGATCATGATGAGCTCTTCTGGCCTTAAAAATCTATGAATTGAGGACATCCTTGGGTGCACTGAATATCCATCTGACAGCAGATTAGGAGATTGCAACTGAAACTCTTGCCATACTCTCAAAACGGTTAATGGGCACCCGTCTTTTACTGGACTAAGTATGGGACTAGGAGTTAAGACTCCTGGCTTCTATTCCTGATCCTGCCACTAACTTACTATGTAAACTTTCAGCAAATGACTCTCTCTCTCTTAGTGCCTTAGGATGGTCTCCATCTAAAATTTCAGGTTTCAGAGTAGCAGCCGTGTTAGTCTGTATTTGCAAAAAGAAAAGGAGTACTTGTGGCACCTTAGAGACTAACAAATTTATTAGAGCATAAGCTTTCGTGAGCTACAGCTCACTTCATCGGATGCATTTGGTGGAAAAAACAGAGGAGAGATTTATATACACACACACAGAGAACATGAAACAATGGGTTTATTATACACACTGTAAGGAGAGTGATCACTTAAGATAAGTCATCACCAACAGCGGGGGGGGGGGGGGAGGGAAGGAGGAAAACCTTTCATGGTGACAAGCAGGTAGGCTAATTCCAGCAGTTAACAAGAATATCAGAGGAACAGTGGGGGGGGGGGGTGGGAGGGAGAAATACCATGGGGAAATAGTTTTACTTTGTGTAATGACTCATCCATTCCCAGTCTCTATTCAAGCCTAAGTTAATTGTATCCAGTTTGCAAATTAATTCCAATTCAGCAGTCTCTCGTTGGAGTCTGTTTTTGAAGCTTTTTTGTTGAAGTATAGCCACTCTAAGATCTGTGATCGAGTGACCAGAGAGATTGAAGTGTTCTCCAACTGGTTTTTGAATGTTATAATTCTTGACGTCTGATTTGTGTCCATTCATTCTTTTACGTAGAGACTGTCCAGTTTGGCCAATGTACATGGCAGAGGGGCATTGCTGGCACATGATGGCATATATCACATTGGTAGATGCGCAGGTGAACGAGCCTCTGATAGTGTGGCTGATGTGATTAGGCCCTATGATGGTATCCCCTGAATAGATGTGTGGACAGAGTTGGCAACGGGCTTTGTTGCAAGGATAGGTTCCTGGGTTAGTGGTTCTGTTGTGTGGTGTGTGGTTGCTGGTGAGTATTTGCTTCAGATTGGGGGGCTGTCTGTAAGCAAGGACTGGTCTGTCTCCCAAGATCTGAGAGAGCGATGGCTCGTCCTTCAGGATAGGTTGTAGATCCTTGATGATGCGTTGGAGAGGTTTTAGTTGGGGGCTGAAGGTGATGGCTAGTGGCGTTCTGTTGTTTTCTTTGTTGGGCCTGTCCTGTAGTAGGTGACTTCTGGGTACTCTTCTGGCTCTGTCAATCTGTTTCTTCACTTCAGCAGGTGGGTATTGTAGTTGTAGGAATGCATGATAGAGATCTTGTAGGTGTTTGTCTCTGTCTGAGGGGTTGGAGCAAATGCGGTTATATCGTAGCGCTTGGCTGTAGACAATGGATCGAGTGGTATGATCTGGATGAAAGCTAGAGGCATGTAGGTAGGAATAGCGGTCAGTAGGTTTCCGATATAGGGTGGTGTTTATGTGACCATCGCTTATTAGCACTGTAGTGTCCAGGAAATGGATCTCTTGTGTGGACTGGTCCAGGCTGAGGTTGATGGTGGGATGGAAATTGTTGAAATCATGGTGGAATTCCTCAAGAGCTTCTTTTCCATGGGTCCAGATGATGAAGATGTCATCAATGTAGCGCAAGTAGAGTAGGGGCATTAGGGGACGAGAGCTGAGGAAGCGTTGTTCTAAGTCAGCCATAAAAATGTTGGCATACTGTGGGGCCATGCGGGTACCCATCGCAGTGCCGCTGATTTGAAGGTATACAGATGACTTATCTTAAGTGATCACTCTCCTTACAGTGTGTATGATAAACCCATTGTTTCATGTTCTCTGTGTGTGTGTGTGTGTGTATATAAATCTCTCCTCTGTTTTTTCCACCAAATGCATCCGATGAAGTGAGCTGTAGCTCACGAAAGCTTATGCTCTAATAAATTTGTTAGTCTCTAAGGTGCCACAAGTACTCCTTTTCTTTTTGCATCTAAAATTTATCTCTCAGGGTGTGATTTTTTTCCACACCCGAGTGATGTAGCCAGGTCGATCTAAGCACCAGTACAGATACTGCTAATTTGATAGACGAATTCTTCCATCAACTAGCTACGGTCTCTAGGAGGTGCAGATTAACTACAGTGACCAAAAATCCCTTCCATCGCTATAGCAAGTGTCTGCACTATAGCACAGCTGCGCCTCTGTAGCATTTGCAATGTAGACAAGCCCTTAGTTAAGTAAAAAAGTTGAATTCATAATTTTCACCCTCCTCTGTAAAGAGCTTAGACATCTCCAAATTAAGATCCCTTTAAAAGTGCCAAGTGTTATTATCACCACCCGAGAGAGCCAGTGGGCGAGAGAAGCCCAGATGTGATGGAAGAGCTCTTCTTTATCCTTATAGTCTCTTTAACAGTAGCAAAGGGAATAGAGAAATTGGTGAGCAAAGTACTGGTAAAAAGGTTCTTTGTATACACATTTCCCATTTAATATAATGAAGGGAACAATGGTGCACTTGGTAGGGGGAGATGGACAACATGACCTAGTAGGTGTTTGCCATCTCTAATGTCTTTGATTGTCTGACGTTTGTCCCAGTAGGACAGTCCCTTCTCAGCCCCTTTTTACACAGCACCAGTCCACTGATCTGAGGCAGTAAAAACCACTCCTTGCTTTTTAAGTTTCCTATAAAGGGTAACCCCACAGAGGCTCAGCGCTCAGAACAGAGACTCATTTGGCAGTAATAAACCCCCTTCATTGTTACATTAGTGGTAACAGCCATAGGAGAAGAAATGCAAACACATCAGAAGCATTGCTAGCAAGGCCCACACTGGTTTGGAGAGATTATGATGGATTAATTTTGTTAGCATTTTTTGTAGAATTTACAAACTCCATACACTTCAGGATCACTCAGCATTGAAATGCAGCCACCTTTGCAGTGCAACTTAGCAGCAGTTTTACAGCTCTACTCAGTTTAGTACAGGAAGTGATGAAGAATACCATATCCAACAGGAGGAGGATATGGGGAACTTCTCTGTGTTGGAATTTGGTAGGATTTATTAACACCCCCACTGTCGGATCCTTAATCACCACAAGAGGTGAGGACGTATTGAAATTCCCATCCTTCAGCTCTGTCCCAACAGCCAAGACTATCATCTGGGCCCCATCTCCCATTTCCGTTACAGCAACCTCCTCCTCTGTGACCTCCCTGACATTCACATTGCCACCCTCCATTTCAAATAAAACACAGACACTAAAATCATCATCTTCATCCCTTGGACAGACTGACCACAGCACTCTCCTTCCCTTCACTATTTTATTCAAAATGCAGCCACTAAAATTGGGATCTTCATCCTTTGATCAAACCACAAATGCCCCTTCCCTTGTGAACCCCCTCCCTGGCTCCTTCACTTTTCCCACCACACCAACTTCAAACTTCTTACCTTCATCTACATACCTCTAGATAACTTCGTCCCTGCCTACATCTCAGACCTCCTCTTGTATCACATCAGCCCTTTGCTCCTTCCTGATACCAGCTCTGATGTCCCCGGTTCTTCTGCTTCTCCCACAGCTGTATATAAACCTTTAACACCATTAACTTGTGTGATGCTTGTAATGAGGTACATGTACCATGGCCTGTAACGGTCTTCTCTGAAGCTACCCTTAGAAACAAGATGCATCTAATCCAACTGGATTCTCCTGATAAATAAGTACGTACATAAACAGCTGTCATTTAATTCCTGGATAACATGATGAAAATGATCACGTCAGTCACAAGCTCAAGCCAAAGGTCACTATTTTATCTAACACAAACTGAACAGAAGGGCAGGACTGAGTAAATTCAACACATACCGGAGAACACCAGAGGGAGCCTAGGAAAACAGCTGTAGGCAGAGGAGAAAAGCAAGGTGATGGGAGCTCCAGAATTTGTGAGTAGAGTCTAGTTTAACACTACTGACAAGTACTTGGTTACTGCAGTCAAATTACAACATTCTTACTGACTATAAATCCTTAGACACTATCATAAAAGTTTATTGACTGCATAAGCCCATGAAAGGTGTCATTACACCTTCCCCAGCTGGTGGTAGGCTGGCAGCCGGCCATAAACTTTGCCAAAGAAATCCATGAAACGAGTCATTTATACAAGGACTCAAAAAGCCAACTCCACATAAATGGAACTAATGGTAGAATAAGAGAAGACGACGCATGCCTGGGCTTTCTTTAGTTCTACGGCTGTGAATCTAAAGCCAAAGCCAAACTCAACTGACTAGATTAAGGCAAAGCACAAATCAACCCAGTTTTTTTCCTTCACTCCTTAGCATATTGGCTCACCTACTCCAGCCTCCATCAGGTGTGTAGGAAAGTGAGTTGAGTAAATAGCAATTGGTGGAAAAACAGCAAGGGACTGCTACAGCTGTGTGGAAATCAGCACTGTGAGTGGGGTAGATGTCACACCTGTGTTTGACTGGCCTGCTCTGTGAAACAGAGCCTACACGGCCAGCCAACTGGGAGCCTGAAAAATAAAGAGGATGTCACCAGTTAGCAAAGTCTTCCCTGTTGGTAGCTAGATTTGTTGTGTATGTCACCACAGACAGGCCCTGAACAGGAAACCTTACGTGTAGGCCTTGGTTCACCCGGCTGTCAAAATGGTATCCCTAGCCTTTACTCTCAGCTATCCTGGTAGGAGCCATGGTGAGCTGGTCTCAGCTGGAAATCTGTGTGCAAGCTTACCAGTAGCTGTTCCATTTAAGTGAGTCTCCCCTCAAAGCACAGAAACCAGAGATGAAAAAGAGCTTCAACTTCCTACTCAGGCCCTAGGGTCAGGATTGTTCCCTACAGTGTGCTCTCCAGGGCTTTGTCCAGGCCAGCATAAAACCTCAAGATTTCTCCATATTACACCAAAAGATCTCACTGGAAATCTAAACATTCCCATGCATTTCACAGGGAACTTTAGTCACCACACATTCTCTTTCCCCACTCTGGAAGATTTACCCTGATCAAAGTTCAAAAATGAGCAGCAAATTTTCCCCCACATCTGCTGAACACATTGCTGAGTTCTAGGCTTGAAACCTACCAAAGCATTTCTCAGAGTGGAAAATGAACATTGGCAGCCAGCTGAGAAGTGTAGCAGAACAGGGCAGACCTGATCAACCTTTTAAAATCACTCCCTCCATTCCCTGCTGCTACTGCTGCCTGATGATGGGGAGTGCATGCAAAAGCAGGATGTCTGCTTCACTCCCGTCCCAGCCAAGGCAGCATACTATCTCCGGCTGGCATCTCACTGCCTTCAGCTGTGGTGAAAGTGGGAATCTCAAGGACGAGTGCTCCAGCCAGGATATTCTGCCAAGGTTAGCATTTCAAGCTGAGGAAATGGTCCTCTCTATTTTCCTCAGTGAGAGAATATACCCCCCCCCGCCCAATTATCCCAAAGCCCGCAGGTGCCAGCAATCCAAATAAACGTAGAGCAATTAACAGAATTAACACAGCTTTAAAATAGGCTTGGCTCACCAGATGCTGACTCCTAGCAGGTTCTATAAAACAAAGTTATTAGTGATTAAACCATTAATCATCTGTTCGGAGACTCGCTCTGGATGCAACCCATTCCAATTAAAATGGCTAATAATCAAAAAGGGAGGCATGGTTTTAATGGGCTCAATTATGCCATCCTCAAGCCCCATTTTAAATGCCAGTCTTCTTTCCCACCTCTACCCTAATTCCTGCAGTTCTCTCCCCTTCTCCTTTCTAGCATTACTACAGTGAGGGGGTGCTGCTGGGACCAAGTGCTGTGCTGCTGGAAAGCAGGCTCAGAGCTTCCTAGCAGCAAGTGGGGTACTAGAGCTGTGCCAGAACCTTGAGGGCTGACTGGGAGAGTGTCAGAGCACGGAGGGAGTATGATCATAGGCACATGAATGTTGCACCTTGTCTAAGGGTGTAGCGATGCTATAGTCACCAGTACCATGCTCCCCAATCTCCCTAGAGATGCTACGCCAGCTTGTGACTTTGGCAGGAAAAAGGACCCCATCCACTGCTGCTTTGCCCATAGGCTACCATACTATCACTGCCCTCTACTGGATGGAGGTATGACTGCTCAATTGTGTGTCAGACCCCATGTTGCTAACAGCTAACTGAGGCTCTCCTTCAGCTTAAGCGCTAAAGACCTGTGTATGCAAAGCAGGAGAATCTGAGTTTTCCCCCCTCTGAAGTCCCCAGTGGCTATGATATGCAGTACAGTTACACTCATGAAATTCCTAGGACCCCATGAATTAATTACAATACTAATCTCCCAGAGTTACTTTTCATGGGGGGGGTTCCAGCTCAAAGGGTGCAAAGTCCAGATATAAGCTCTTCTGGGCAGGAGCCATATCTTCGCATACGTCTGCACAGTGCCCAGCACAATCTGACTGGGGCTTCTGGGTGCTACAGTAATACAAAGATGTAATCACAATAATATTGCAGTTTCCAAGGCAGATTCTCCACAAAGATCTGGAGTGATACTACTTTAAGATGTGCTACAATCTCCAAAAGAACAGATGAATAATACCAAGGGACCTAGAGATATGAACAGAGAGATTTGACATGAGTAAACACAACTAATTCAATTTGGGGGACAGAATATCCAAACCACAGATATTCAGTGGGAGAGAGACCTGGAAAGTAGCAATGACAAAAGAGAGCCAGGAATTAGAGTAGGAAAGAAATTAGAGGCAAGATTGTGATGCAATGTGGTAGCCAAACAAAATGATTTGAAATGCATGCTAAGAGGCACTGCATCAACAGCCATAGAAGAAACCCTCCTTTCCTATTCAGTATGTATGGCTGAGGTGAAATCACACCAAGAATACGGTGTTCAGTCCTATGCCCCAGTATCAAAATTATATCACCAAACTGGAGAGAAATCAGACAAAAGAAAGAAAAATGATCAAGAAGGTAAAGAAACTCCCTGTGATCCTGAGAATAAATTGGTATGAAATTATACAAGGGGCATTTTAAACTCAACATCAAGAAAAAAATTCTAACAATGACCTTCCTCTGGTATATGTCTACAGATATTTCCAAAGGTAGCTAGAAAGAGGTGATCAGCTTCACCTAGGGGTAACCTTCAAAGGAAAGTTTTCTAAGAGATGGGTCCCTATGCCAAAACACTAATGACCCTTTAATCCCCACAGGCTAGGGCAGCTAGCCAAGTACATGAAGGAGAGGAACTCCCTAATCACTGTAGAGCTCTATCTGGTACCCATACACTATGTCACAGGATCAGAGGAAATATTAAACTCTGCATGCTCCACTTCACCAGTACTCTGAATGCTGAGCTTCTGGGCTCTGCATGCCATAGGAGTAAGTGTAGCTCTCCTTCCCATATTAGGATGTTGGCACCCCAGGTAGGCCTCTTTCCTATGTACCCCAAGCCCTATAGTGGCTACTGAACATACCTGGGTCTATTTTTTTCCTGGAAGTTTTGGTTTATACTCATGTACGTACTGCAAACAGCGTCTCCCCACTTCTTTGGGAGACAATCCTGTAGCCTACCGATCCCCCCTCATTACTGGGAGTTTCCTCACTTTTGGCCTAGATTTTTTTTAAGCCCATTTCAGTCCATTTCTCTTATTCCCCTGCCATTATTTCCTTTAATGGTATACTCACTTGAACTTAGGAACTAAGAACTCAACCCAAGCAAAGAGTCAGAAAGGAGAACGCTTACTTTCTTCATTAGGTTTCAGAGTAGCAGCCGTGTTAGTCTGTATTCGCAAAAAGAAAAGGAGTACTTGTGGCACCTTAGAGGCTAACAATTTATTAGAGCATAAGCTTTCGTGAGCTACAGCTCACTTCATCGGATGCATTTGGTGGAAAATACAGAGGGCCTCTGTTTTTTCCACCAAATGCATCCAATGAAGTGAGCTGTAGCTCACGAAAGCTTATGCTCTAATAAATTTGTTAGCCTCTAAGGTGCCACAAGTACTCCTTTTCTTTTTTCTTCATTAGCTGTCAGCAGAGGGCTCTTAAAAGCTGCTCTGAGGAGGAGGAATTAAGAGCAGAGGGCATTAGGTTCAGCTGAGCTTCGTGCACACATGGGTGGATAAGGGTAAGATATGGTGGAATCTTTCCCCTGGCAACTTCCATAAGTTCTGCCATTCCTGCATTGTTAGCTTAGAACTTTCCAATGTGCATCCATCATTATTCAGTATCTGGATTTAATTTCTTTATCCTTTGAAAAGAGCAGGATTTGAGCATCTACGTGCATCAAGACGTCTAGGGTATTGTTGCTATATATCCCCCTGCCTTCTGATCTGAACTAAAAACAATGCTCCTATAACCCCAAAGCATAGGCTATATTCTCTGTTCGCCTTTAAAGTTTCTAAAACATGCCAGTGTTAGTACAGGCTTTGGATCCTGGTAGGAGAACATGTATCCACAGTTGGACAAGTTCTCATTTCCTTAAAATCAGCACGTACTGCATGTCTCTGAGGTGCAGATGCACACCAGGAGTGGGAGTCCCACTGTATTTCATGCTGGAGGAAGGAGGAGTCCATATCCGATGCTCTTGCTGCCAATTGCATGGAATAGTAGATTAAGGCAGGATTCTTAGAGCCCCAGGATTCAAATCCATAGGAGGCTCCCATACCCAGGAAAATGGCACAAGGATCCACTCTTTGTGGTTTGTGAACATTAGCTCACACGATAAGCCTGTTGGCCTCATGGCTGGACAAACTGCTGCATCCCCAATTTTATTTACCTGAAAGCAAACACTAGTCAGGAAGCTCTGGAAAGACTGGGCATTCTTCTGCCTCTGTGGGAGGATACAACAAGACAGTACTTAGGTTCCCTTGCACACGAGCTAGAAGGAGGAGCCATCTAGATCCCTACACCATGTGTAGACAATTCTGTTCCATCAAAGATGGAGAGAAAGGGTGGCCTGTTCTTGAAGGCTGCTTCTGTGTGCAGCTATTCTGAAGCTCTTGGATGCTAGAGGAATATTACACACACCATATTCTCCTGACTCCTGTGAGAGAGACTAGCTGTATTCTTAAAACAGTGCTTGAGCCTGAGATCTGGCAGTCATAGGGAGCACCAGTAAATATCCCACCATGGAAAAAGCTCACCCTTGACTTCCTGTTCTCTCCAGAATGGCAGGGTGGGCAAAAAGCGCAAGACCAAGAGAATAACCTTGACATCTAAGTGGCACAGTCTGGTCTGAGTCTAGCAGCAATCCCAACTTCCCAAACAGGTGAACTACTTCTTTGATTCCCACCCATCAGCTCAGCAGTGACAATAGGACCAAAAAAAGTCTAACACTTTCTATCATATCAGCTTTGGGACTCTGTTCATCCTTTTTGTTCTATGTCATTCTTTACTGTGTGTATCCAATGTATCCTGTTTTCCTTTATTTCTAGTTCCTTGCTCTCTGGTATGTATTGCCACATACGGTATCCTTTTCAGGTCCATTCTTGACACGTCTAAACAATGACAACTGTCTTACTGGAATCTTCTGTAACAGTGTTATTTCTTGTCCTGTTTTCTTATCTCTTCATTTTTTATTTTCTGCAGTTTTAAATTCTGAGTATGTCTCTCAATCACTTCATTTCTGGAGGTAAGGTCTACAAAGGAACTACAGGACTAGAACACAGAGCTGCAGAGCCAGGGACAGCTGACAGTCCCACAGTGCCACTGAGAGACAATGTAAAACTAGCTCCTAGGAGCGCTGTGGAGATTAGGTGTTACAGGAAGTACCGACCAAAGAGTTGAGTGAAAGACCCCTGCAGCCCTCTGATTGGCCCATGCACACTATTTAACCTGGATGGTGCCTCAGAAAGTTGCCTGGGAAATTACACAGACTCCTGGCCTGCCATGACTTCAGACTACACCTTGCTTTCTGATCTTCAGTCTCCGACTCTGACCCTTGCCTCTTTATTTCATCCTGGTACTACCACTGTTCTCCGACACTGACTTTTGCTTATTGATCCCAGCTGTAGTGATTATTCTGCTTCCTGCTTGCCGACTACCTCCTCGTGGCTGTCCTTGACTTATGGACACCAGTCCCAGTGTGACTGTTAGGCCAGGCTGTCTATGTCCAGTCCCAAATCTTCCATTGTCAGCTTTCCTTGTACTTGAGCATTCAGACCTGTACAGTAGTATCTGCATGACAATTGTCTCATATGCTGATTTTTGTTTATATTGAAATGTCTTTAGCCTTCCAGATCTTTCAGAGTTTTCCAAAAGCAGTAGCAGCTACTCTAATTCTTCTTTTGTCATCCTCACAATTCCCATTTCTCAATATTATTCTTCCAAGATATGCACATTTCCACTTGTTCTAATTATTTGCCTCCAACTTTCATCTTTACCGCCTCCTCTTGTCTTCCATTTGCCATAGTTTTTGCTTTCA
Organism: Dermochelys coriacea; assembly: GCF_009764565.3. Lineage (NCBI taxonomy): Eukaryota > Metazoa > Chordata > Testudines > Dermochelyidae > Dermochelys > Dermochelys coriacea. The sequence goes on along the minus strand of NC_050073.1, from coordinate 88,858,876 downwards.
CACTGATCTTCGGTTTGAATTTGCTGCTTTCCTGGTCTACCTTGTCAGTTATTGTCTGTAAATCTTCCCTGGTCAATGCTATGTGGTCAATATTGTCTAGCAATCTACGGTTATTCACTGTTTCCCCACATAAGATAACTCCTCTTGTTTCATCTCTCAGTGCTACAGCCATTACTGCTTCCAGTCCCAAGATGAACAAATATAGATATCAGAGAAGTGCACAGAACACAACTGAATCTGTTATAACAATTTTATAGACCTCAAACTGGCTTTTGACAGCATTTGGCAGGAAGGGTTATTGCAAGTCTTGACACTGTATGGCAAACCCAAGAAACTAATCAAGCAGATACAAGACATTTACAAAAAGAAAAGGAGTACTTGTGGCACCTTAGAGACTAACAAATTTATTAGAGCATAAGCTTTCGTGAGCTACAGCTCACTTCATCGGATGCATTTGGTGGAAAAAAAAAGTTTTTTTTTTTCCACCAAATGCATCCGATGAAGTGAGCTGTAGCTCACGAAAGCTTATGCTCTAATAAATTTGTTAGTCTCTAAGGTGCCACAAGTACTCCTTTTCTTTTTGAGAATACAGACTAACACGGCTGCTACTCTGAAACCTGTGATAAGACATTTACAGCAATTCGAGGAGTGTGGATAGAGCAGACAAGAAGATCACAGAATGATTCAGGATGACCATAGGAGTGAAACAAATATGCACACTATTGCCAGATTTGTTCATAGAGGAGAACAGCAGGATGCTAAATAGACTACATTTCAAACCTCTGTCATTTATAATGGTATGTGTTACTGTCACCACCCACCCTCCACGTTCTTGTTTCAGAAACTCATTCAGACCCAACTAGATACATAAAACATCTCTCTATGCATGTATACCATATTCATCCTTGCATATGCAAACCCTCAGAACAACACTTAGGGCCAGCTTGTATAAAGGTATTTAGATGCCTAAAGATGCAGACAGATGCTTAGTGGGACTTTCAAGAGGATCTCAGCAGGTTAGGCACCTAACTTCCAGGAGAGGTGATTTGAAAATCTAAGTAGGTTCCTATCTGCATCTTTAGACACCAAAAAACCTTTTTAAACATCTGGTCCTAATATTATTATGGCACTTTATATCTGAAAGCAATTTACAAATGGAGAAACTGTGGCAGGGCAAGTTAAGTGACTTGCTTAGGGTCATAGTGCTGTTCCTTGGCAGAGCTGAGATTAGAACAAATGTTTCCAGATGAGGTTACTCGTCCTGTGCAGTAACTGATATTCTTCAAGATGCATGTCCCTGAGGGTGCTCTCCTGTAGGTACAGCAGAGCCCCCTGCACCTGAGATCGGAGAACTTCATCACCAGTGCCTGTTGGACCACACACGTGTACCTCCCCCTCTTATGCTGTGAACAGGACATATATAGCACTATGAGGTCCAACTGCCCCCAGTTCCTTCTCTCTGAAGCAGAAGGGAAGAGAGAGGGTAGTGGAGCACCCATAGGGACACAAATCTCAAAGATGGAGTGTGACTGATGAATATGCCTTGCATCCAAATAAGTCTAGGCATTTTCAATCTCTGTATGGATGGCTAGAACAGGATTGGTATTGACGGTCTCTCTCTTGCAATGCATTGACCACCAGAGAATTTGGGGGAGGGTGTGAGAATAGAAATTCTGCATCTTTCGCGGGAACATAGTATTTTTGTCAGCATATTTTCAAGTTGGAGGGATGGATGCCGGGGTCTGCCAGAGCACTTTCACTGGCTCGAAAAGAACCTCATTGATTGGTAGTACAATCTTGGAGGAAGAGGATGTGTGGAGGATATCAAGCAGCTTATGCTGCTGGTCCTTGACTTCCTCCAAAGGAATCTTCAGGGAGTCTGCAATCCTACAGAATAAATCTTGAAAGTGTCTGGAGTCATTGGCAGATGTAGGGGGTGGAGGCATGATAGCTTCATCAGGGGATGAGGAGGGGAAAAAAATGTAACATTGGTGGAGCTTCCTCCTCCTGTTATTCCACCTCAGTCAGTATCGGCGGGGGGGGGGGGGGTTCAGCCTCTGGAGGGCAACAGACTGATGTAGATCTCTGGCTTTGCTCCCTGGAAGGTTTCTCGGATTGTGCCCTGTACATGGCCCCAGGTCCAAATATGGCCAGTGTGGAGGGAGTAGAACATGTGGTTGCATCCATGGTGGTCCACACCAAGATTGTGGCTCAGATGTACATCGTGCATAATGAGGATGAGTAGGTGGGATTTATCTGACAGTCAAGGGAGTGATGGAGCCCTCCTCCTCTTCTTCCTCCTCATCACTGGGAAAGGGAGGTGCCATTCTCAGGGGAGAAAGGGAGGAGTGTTGAGAGTGTGGAGAGGAGGTTACAACTGGGGGGAGGTCACCACAAAGGAGAGGTGACTTAGCAGTGTCTGATATCAGCAGGTGTTTAGGGTATCAAAAGTCTTGTGGAAGGAGGAAAAGCATCATCAGTGCCGACGTACAACTTGGTGCCAAAGGAGGGATATAGTCTCCTAAAGTGTCAGTACATGGCGCCAAAGTCTTGGTCGGTGCTAATGGTTTTGATGTGCCAAGAGCTTGCTCAGTACCACCAGTTTTGCAAGTGTTGTAGCTCCTGAAATCAGCTTGTCTCAATCTCCAGAGTTGAGAGAGAGTGTGGAGGGCTGAAGGTCTGCCCAGTTAGGGTCTTTAGAGCATTTCTTCATTCCAGTACTTGGACAGGCCCTGGAGCTATGTCCCCTGTCAGATGCTGCTGAGACAAATGACCTTGCAGGGGATGGTGTTCTGGTGGGCTGTGAGGATGGAGCCAGTTTCTTCTCATCTGAGCAAGAAAGGGATGACTTTCTCTTTGAGGGACAAGGGGAGTGAGAATCAATAGATGACCTGGCAGAATGTGAGGGCCTCACAGGGGAAGAGCTGGGCCTGGATCTGATGCAGGTCGCAACGATTTCTCTGTGAGAAGTTTTAAGTGAATGCCCCAGTCTTTTCTGGCTCTGGACGTCAGGCCATGGCAGTGGGAACACTTTTGTGGGACATGTCCCTCTCCCAGACAGGAAATATCCTGAGGGTGGCCATCCGTTACTGGGAAGGTGGCCCCGCAAGAGATGCGCCTCTTAAATCTGGGGGGATCCAGGCATAAGGTGAAGGAAAAAGCCTTCCTGGTTAGGAAGGGTAAGAAGCAAGGAAAGTGAAACTTAAGCTATGAAATAACTGTAATGGTAAAGCAAAATCAAAAACTGGGGGGGGGTTTGTTTGTTTTTTTAGAATAGAAGAAAAGGAGAAGAAGATAATATTAACTACACTACAACTAACAGGTAAAGCACTAACTACTGAGGGAACAGGAGAAATCAGATTCTGTCTCAGACCAAAGGTGGTAGAGAAGGAACCGGGGGCGGTTGGACTGCACAGCACTATACATACGTCCCACTCACAGCGTGAGAGGGTGGAGGTGCGCATGTGTGGTCTGACGGGCACTGCTGATGAACATCTCTGATCCCAGGTGCAGAGGGTGCTGCCACACATATAGGGACATCACTATAGGGAGCACCCACATGGACATCACTCAAAGAAGAATCTAAAGCTTTGTATAGGACTGTTAAAAAAAATGAAAAAACTGCTTTTCAACCAAGACTAAAACTTTTTGTAGAAAATTTCTCAGTTTGGTTTATTTTTTTGTTGGAAAAATTAAAATAAAAAACTTCAGTAAAAATATTGGTTATTCAGTAAAAAATAGATCAGTTTTAATCTTTTTCAAAAGCCAATTTGGGTGCTGTACGGTAGGGAGCAACAGAGAGACAGGTGGTGCTAGAACAGTGAAGAGAGCAAGGAGGAAAGTACAGATAGACAAAGTTGTTGAGGATGAATTCGTGAGGGGTTTTAAATAGCAATTTTGAACTGGCCCTGAAATTAATTCTTACTGGAGGATGGGAATGATGTGATGGAGTTTGTATATGCTGGAGTATGGGAAAGGAGATGGTTTACCAAGCAGGGAAGCTCACTTATCCCCAAAAAGAGGAGAGAAGAAGGCATTTTACACCAGTCAATAGTGCCTCCTCTGGTCAGTTAAAATGCATGGTGGATGTAATCCACACCCACCCAGTGTGACACTTTCTGACAGTGGCGCTGGAACACTTTTAATAGTGGAGGTGCTGAAAGCCAGCCCCTTTACCCCATCCACCACCTCCAGCTGAGGCCGGGAGCAAAGCCCCAGGCACGGGGCATCAGCAAATCCTGGGAGACGGCTGGCAGCCGGGACCCCTGGGTCAGGGCTGGCAGCCGGGACCCCAGGAGCAGGGTGGCAGCAGAGCTGGGTGCAGGGCAGGCAGCAAAGCATAAGGCTGGTACCCTTAATTCCTGCACCTATGCTTTCTGATGTCTGTCTTTCACCCTCTCAAGATGGCAGGAATGAGACAGAGATGTCAGGGGTAGGGACTTTCAGAAACAGCTACCATCATTCAAAAGGAAGATATACCTTGATGTACTGCATAGTCATCTTCCATATTATTGGTGTTACAGGTCCTGCCTGTGGGGAAGCAGTAAGTCCCAGTGTGTAGGGACCTGGAGCAGGAGTCCTGTATTCTATTCCTGGCTCTGCCACTGACCTCTTATGTGACCTTGCCAAGTCATATCACTGCTAATACTCTTAGGCTTCTTTGAAAATCCCAGACTTTGAGCTTTACCGATGAAGAGCCCTATGGATGAGCTAAATAATTATTATTCATTAGGCTTTAAATGCAGGTGCTCCAGGATAAAGGGTTTCCATGTGTCCCACTCAGAGCCCTCAGACTTTGGATGCAAAAGTAGTATTACCATCTGCTCTGTCATTGAGCACCAGCACAGAGAAAGGAATTTCACAGATGCTCCGCAAACATTCTCCAAAATCATCAGTTCCAGAGAGACTTATGTCAGGCTGGCTCAGACATTTTCAGTTGGCATTTCCTGAAACAATACTTTCACCTGGATGTTCCCATTCCAGTAAAAAAAGTCAATTTGTTAGAGCTTGAGAAGTGAGGAGGGTAAAGAGAAGCAGCCCAACAGGAAGGATAATAAAGAGGAACAAGATCAGACAGATACAGATGTAGTGTGACTGGAAGCCAGAAATTTCCGAGCTCTAATGCTGGCCCCACCTCCGAGTCACTTATGTGGCTTCAGACACATCATTTTCTTTTCCTATATCCTCACAAAAAAAAAAAAAACCCCACACCTCAGAATTGCGTTATTTTAGCATGTGATGCTTCTCTCCCCACATGCTTCATCTCCTTAGATGCCAGTAACAGAGCTCACCTCAGCCCCTCTGTTCTTCTCCCATGGATAACAACTCTTAACAATTATGTCCGACCCCATAGAATCATAGAATATCAGGGTTGGAAGGGACCCCAGAAGGTCATCTAGTCCAACCCCCTGCTCAAAGCAGGACCAAGTCCCAGTTAAATCATCCCAGCCAGGGCTTTGTCAAGCCTGACCTTAAAAACCTCTAAGGAAGGAGATTCTACCACCTCCCTAGGTAACGCATTCCAGTGTTTCACCACCCTCTTAGTGAAAAAGTTTTTCCTAATATCCAATCTAAACCTCCCCCATTGCAACTTGAGACCATTACTCCTCGTTCTGTCATCTGCTACCATTGAGAACAGTCTAGAGCCATCCTCTTTGAAACCCCCTTTCAGGTAGTTGAAAGCAGCTATCAAATCCCCCCTCATTCTTCTCTTCTGCAGACTAAACAATCCCAGCTCCCTCAGCCTCTCCTCATAAGTCATGTGCTCTAGACCCCTAATCATTTTTGTTGCCCTTCGTTGTACTCTTTCCAATTTATCCACATCCTTCCTGTAGTGTGGGGCCCAAAACTGGACACAGTACTCCAGATGAGGCCTCACCAGTGTCGAATAGAGGGGAACGATCACGTCCCTCGATCTGCTCCCATCTTTCCACCAGAACCACCATCACCTTCTCCTTCAAAGCCACCCCTTCTGGAAATCCTTTCAGTTCTCCTTACCAATTATCTCCACACCTTCTCTTGCCCAAACAGTTGGCAGATTTCTGCCTTATGTACTAAAGGTCAATTTATTATTAATATTAAACTATTCCTATAGCCACAGTATCCAGAAGGTCCCAATCAGGATTGAAGCCTCATTGTGCTGAGTGCTGTACAAACACAGCAGACGACACAGTGCCAGCTTCACAAAGCATACAGTCATAAGGTGCATAAGTAGAACCGTCAAGGGTGGCCCAGAACTGGAATAGCAAACCGCGCTGCAGGTCAAGATTGAGGTGCTTCGGCAGAGTTTTATGTGGGGCCCAGGACTCAGAACAACAGGAAGAGCTGCAGCTCACAGATTAGAAGCATCAGGGCTGTGTTCCTTTCTGGACAACAACAAGGGATATAACAAATTAAGAAAGAGGCATGTCTCTAGGATGAGGAATCATACACATCTTGTGCCCATGCTATGCCTGCCTCTGTCCAGTACTGTTAGCCCCTCGCTTTCTTTTTTGAGCATTAAACTCACTTACATTTAAAATCAATTACAAAAACAAACAAACAGACCAAACCAGATGCAACAGAGCAGCGGTGTCAGACCAATGTGCAATTAATGCTATTCATGTCCTAAGCACCTCCGGAGAGCGCAAATGAAATTTCACCAGCTAAGGAATTCTGTCTCATCTCCACTTGTGGATTCTTGGGGTGCTGTTAAATTGCTGCTCTGGGACTTGGGCTCCCACATGCTTTCCAGCTGCCTGACTTTCCTGCTGTGGATAGCATCCATGATCCAAGCAACATTCTCCCTTTGTCCTCTTCATCTTCAGACTGACTTCTTCTGTCCCTAGGCCAGGGGTGGCCAACCTGTGGCTCTGGAGCCACATGCAGCTCTTCAGAAGTTAATATGCAGCTCCTTGTATAAGCACCGACTCCAGGGCTGGAGCTACAGGTGCCAACTTTCCAATGTGCTGGGGGTGCTCACTGCTCAACCCCTGGATCTGCCACAGGCCCTGCCTCCCCTTCCCACCCTACCCCCACCCCCCCGAGCCTGCCATGCCCTCGCTCCTCCCCGCCCCCGGAGCCTCCTGCATGCCATGAAACAGCTGATCGGGAGGTACTGATCGGTGGGGCTGCTGGTGGGTGGGAGGCACAGGGAGCAGGGGGAGCTGATGGGGGGCTGCTGACGTATTACCGTGGCTCTTTGGCAATGTACGTTGGTAAATTCTGGCTCCTTCTCAGGCTCAGGTTGGCCACCCCTGCCCTAGGTCTTCTCCTTCTGTCCTTCTCCCCACCCACCAACTCCCAGCCTTCTCTTTACACCAATGTCTTCAGGCCTTCTCTTTCTATTTTTCTTCCTCCTCAACCCATACTCTGCCCAGAAAAGTACAACTCAAACAGAAGCCATGCCCTCACTAATACAAATAAGTCTTTTTGCAGGCACAGGGCCGACTTGCATGCAGCATCCTGGCTATGAACACAAAAACTATGCACATGCACAGCATCTTAAAAATCTGGCTCCTAGTGGCTAGATAACAGAGAGAGGTGTGCTGAGTTCCTTTGAGTCTTTCTCAGTCATATTCCACAGATACATCCCATCACAGCCAGAAGAGGTACAGTATGACTAGTGCAGCCTGGAAGTATTTTTGCCTCTGCAAAATATTTCTCCCTTACTCCACAACATCCTACCCATATCTAAATGTGACTGTTTCTATCAAATGTGTTAGAGCTAATCAAAATTTTCCAAAATTCAGCTTTTTGATAGAATTTTGATGGAAACAAAGTTAGAGTTCATGAAATTGTGTTTTCCATTGTCAACCAGCTATCTAGTATATATGCACCCCCCTACCTCCCCAAGTAAATTAGATCTGCATGAAGGATCCCTAATGGAATCCACAGAGTCTTCCACTCTTTTCCCTTCCCTGGTTATAAGACATTAGAGTAAGAAAATTTAAAATCCAACCTTTCCTTTGTGCCACCATGACTAAAATTCTCACCCAGGCTCTCTTCATCTTCCGTTTTGATTATTGCAGTCTCCTCCTCCAGCCTTCCTGATGTCCACCTCATGCCTTTCCAATCTGTTCAAAACATGGCTGTTTCCATCATCTTCCTTGCCCTTCCTCTTCTGACCATATCACATCCTCTTTGAATGCCACCAATGGCTCTCTTTTTTTCCACCATATAAAGTTCAAGCTTCTTTTCCTCAACTTCAGGGCCCTTCACAGTTCTTCTTCTCCCTACTTGTCTATTCATCATCTCTTATTACATCAACCCCACTGCACCCTCCATTCTGCCAGTATGGCCAGTTTTGTCCAGTTCTTCCACATCTGCCTCTGTACCTTCTTCCACAAAACTTCTTATGTCTGGAACATTCCCTTTGAACTGATCTGTAAGGTCACTACCCTCTCCTTCTGATAACACCACTTGAAGACTCACTCATATCTGTTAAGCCTGAAAAATCCAGAAAGTTTGATTTTATGCAAATAATGCAATACCTCAATTTACATATTTGATGCATATGCACACTTTGTTTGCATATTTGCTTTTATTTTCAATTTAAGAAGTTGTTTTTCTTTTGCACGCCTGCTCCCGCATTCCAATGTCAGTTGCTCTACTACAGTGATGGGTAGTTTATAGAAGTCAGTAACAATAGTTTAGTAGACATTTGGGTGCTTTAAGCTCTTGTGAAACTGAATAGAAAAATAAAAACTTAAGTTCAACACTTAGGTTTATGATTTAGAAGATACTGCTGACAACCTGATGGGACTCCTCCAGTCAGAACCACAGCAGCCATTAGAGGAGGGGATGAGAGAAGCCCAGATGCTATGGTGAGTATGGGAAATGTTCTGTCTCAACCAAATCAAGCAAAAGGCCATGTTAACTCCACTAATCATGGACATCCCAGCTTAGTTTCCTCAGCAGAGACTCTCTCCCCCCCTCGGGGCTCTTTCCAACCCACCTGAGGGCTGGGGTCACAGAGGCCATACTCAGGTCTAGCCCTGCTATTGCTGCCCACATTGTGGGCACTTCCCTCATCTCACCACCAGTCACTGCTCCATGTGAAAGCCCTTCCCAGCCACAGACAGGGAGAGTGAGGCACTCTACCCCCACACAGCATTATGGTCTCCATGATCTGCTATCTGACCCGAAGTGGGGATGAGATGCTCTAACAACAAATAGAGTATATGGCAGAAGCAACCTAGCTGAGGCCCTAGAGGTTAAGAGCACATGCAGAGTGCCTGACCCCCACTTCCCATTTAAGTCGTCTTGTTTCCTTGGGAGATTCAGCCTCTCAATAAGCTGCCCATGGGAGGGCACAGGGAGAGCGGAAGGGAGACCTCTGCTGCAACACCTACAAGGGATTAGCATGAAGTCTGGCTGGGCTGATGGGTGGTGTTTACAATACACTAACTATCAGGTGTAGCCCCCCTGCATCTCTGAGAATTTCTTGCTCCTCAGAGAGGTATTGAATTGTAGGTGCTTATCCAGGGGAAAGGAGCACTCTGCCCCAGCCACTGTGTTCTCTGAAAGGGGAAACATTTGCTTTTTTGTAGTCTGTTGCTCCTCCCTTTCAGCAGTGTGGGGGAAGGGGGACAGAGCAAGAAGAGTTCTTTCTTCTCTGCAGCCCCTCACTGTCTTTCTGCAGGCCCTTCAGTCAGTGCTCTCTCCCTTGGCAAGGGAAAGAAAAGAAAACAAAGCTTGGTGAAGGGTTCCACATCAAAAACTGCCTTGTACTTGACTCTGATCCACTTTTTCAGTCCATGGAAGCATTGCCTGGTATACAGAGAGAGAACAATCCACTCCTCAAACAAAGAGCACCCTTCCCACTCCTGTGGGGAGGCAAAGTGGACTGCCTGCTGCTACCTGACCGGCATGTCCCTGTTCCTTAACTCCCCCGCATCAGCACTTTGGTGGTACCCAATGTTATTTAGGTTCAGAGAATCACATAGGCACCAACTCCATGGGTGCTAAGTACCCACTGGGGGAAAAAAAGGTGGGTGCTGAGCACCCACCAGCAGCCCCTCCCCATCAGCTCCTCCCCCTCCCCCGCAGTGCTTACCACCTACCTTGGATCAGCTGTTTCAGAGTGCACAGGAGGTACTGGGAGGGGGGGAAGGAGGAGTGAGGGGGCACACTCGAGAGAGGGGGCAGAACAGGGTGGGAAGAGGTGGGGCAGGGATGTAGTGGGGACAGAAAGAGGTAGGGTGGGGAGGCTTGGGGGGAAGGGGTGGAGTGGGGGTGGGGCCTAGGGTACAGCCAGGGGTTCGAGCACCCCCTGGCACATTAGAAAGTCAGCGCCTCTGGAGAATCCTGTGGGGAAGGAAAGCTTAGGAACTGGATTTTGCTTTATGCAGAGCTCAGAAAACCTGAACTTCAGACAGGCTGTCTATGTTAGACTGTGTGTTTCTAGGATGCACTCAGCTTGCTGTGTCATTTGGTCTAGAGCTGTGCAATTAATTAAGACTGCTTTTTAGCCATTAGTTGCCATTTACTGTCAGACCTATCTACCAGCACTGGATCTGAAGAAAAGTAGAACTTTCAGAACAGTAGAGAGGCATGGTGGGTGAGGTAATATCTTTTACTGGACCAACTTCTGTTGGTGAGAGAGACAAGCTTTTGAGCTACACAGAGCTCTTCAGGTCTCAGAAAAGGTACTCCAAGTGTCACAGCTAAATACAAGGTGAAACAGATTTCTTAGCATAAGTACAATAGAAACTCAGAGATACAAACACCAGAGTTACAAACTGACCAGTCAATGTACACATGGGCATAGTTTGGGTAGGTAGGCAGAGCATTACCCCCCCGCCAAAAACAGAGACAATGAGAGGGAGGGCATGCAGGGTCTTGTGCCAGTGCCCCACCCCTGATTTCTGTGAGCCCAGAGCTTGCTCTGCTCAGTCTGCCAGGAGGGCGGGGTAGGGGTGCTCTGCAATTCCCATGCTGCACCTCCCCCACCCCTGGCACGTTTCCAGCTCGCTCAGCCCCTCTCCTTGCAAGCTGGGTCGGGAGGAGGCGAGGGTGCGAGACAACCACTGTTGCTGGGTGAGGGAGGGTAGCTGCTCCAGCTCCTTGCCCCTGCAGCTGGACATTGCCTCCTGGCTCCTAATGCCAGTTTTCCTCCCCTTCTATTTGTGCTGAGCACCCTGCATGGCCACCATCCTGTTTCCTGTACAATGGTTAGTGTCAATGGTGGGCGAGGCCAAGGGGTGCGGCAGGGGAAATAGGGAAAGGGTGCTGGGTTAGGGTTTGCATTTTTCTGCTGCATAGTAAAGTTTCAAAGCTATATTAATACCTCTCCACTCCACATTGAGTGGTCCCTTAGAATATGTGCTAACTATGTTAAACTATCTATTCCACCTTGTATTTAAACAGGTTTTAGAGTAGCAGCCGTGGTAGTCTGTATTCGCAAAAAGAAAAGGAGTACTTGTGGCACCTTAGAGACTAACAAATTTATTTGAGCATAAGCTTTTGCGTAGCTCACGAAAGCTTATGCTCAAATAAATTTGTTAGTCTCTAAGGTGCCACAAGTACTCCTTTTCTTCTTGTATTTAATTGTGACACTTGGAGTATCTTTCCCAGACCTGAAGAGCTCTGTGTAGCTCAAAAGCTTGTCTCTCTCACCAACAGAAGTCTCTCCAATACCCTGGGGCCAACATGGCTACAACACTGCTTACAACTTTCACAACTGTCAGTTGTGTGTTTATGACACATGGCTGGCTGGGAATATGAGAGGTGTTAACTGGTAAAGCTGCTTATTTTATAGAAGACTCCCTTTTCCTCATGTGTTCCCAAATAAGTTTTTCCCTTTAACGCCCTGCTGTAGAAATTTTTATTGTTTGTATTCTGGCTGATTCCTGATCTCCTTAGGACACAGCAGATATTGAAATGCCCTTAGAGTTAGGGCAACATACTTTGTGTGCACACATCTTCAAGAGTGCTAGAGGCATTACTGTGTTCACCATTAGACCAAGTTGCCACTAAACAGGCTACAAGTCGAAACCAACCCAACCTGTAAGTCCAGGCTGCTCATACATATCTGCTATTGCTGCCTAGTAGTAGGGTGAGCAAACATCCCGTTTTGGCCAGGACAGTCCCTTTTTTAAGCCTTGTCCCGGCCGTCCTGAGTTTTTTGGCAAAAGTGAACATTTATCCCTTTCACTCTTGCCAACACAAAACGTGGGGTGTGCATCCTTGGAGGAATACATGGGTGGGTGAGCAGCAACACCAGCCCTGTGGGGTGGAGCAGGCAGGTCTCAGGTAAGGAGCAACACCAGCCCCATGTGTGGAACAGGCTGGGCTTGGACAAGAGGAAAAGCAGGGTACTGCCCAGCAGCTTGGGTCAGCCCTGTGTGCAGGGAAAGAGGGGGCAGGGTTTGGACCAGTGTCACGTGCAGGGGGGAGGAGTAAGTGGGGAAGGGAATGGGCCAGCCCCCGCTCAGGGTGAATGGCTCATGCTAGCCCCACATTGCGTCCCGCCTTCCCTTTGGGAAATATGGTCACCTACCTAGTAGAATGGGAGTTGCAAACATTTCTGTACTGATTGTCTGCTTTTCCTTTCTTTTCCACCCCCATTAGGTTGCTCATCTTCTTAACGAGACAGGTGTTATCTTCATGTGTGTGTGTGTGTGTATGGGTAGCACATTGTGTGTACTACCAAAACACAAATAACTATATACATACTAATAAAGTTACTGGGGAATTTTCTTGTCATTACTTTCTCCTCCCCCTCTGCCGGAACGAAAGTTCAAAAGTGAACTTTAGCACAGTGAAGACTCACCAGTGCGGTGCCTCCTGCTGGTCATCTGGGAATTAGCTCTTTCCAGCCTCAGAGCGCCTCTTTCTGGCCAGTGTCTCACTTGCCTCAGGCCCTGTGTCTCTCCTGGACTCCAGTGCCCTTTTCTCTTGAGGTTCTGCCCACTGCACACACTGGGTTTCCCCTCTCCAGGGAACCCCCTCCCCCTATACCTACCTTGCCTCAGTGGCTAATGCCAGTCATTGAGCCCCCTCTCACTGGGGCAAACTGCAGTCTGTAATAGCCACACACCATTGGCAAGGGGGTTGGACCAGCTGCCTTTACCTATCCCCAGACTACACCTCTGCAGCCTCAGTACCTCTTTAGGCCTTGCACAAGACCTCAGCCTGGGAAGTTTCCAGGCTGGAGCTCCGCTCCCCAGCCCTGCTGTGCTGTGCTTCAAGTACCCTTTTCTCCCAGGCACCTAGAGCCTTCTCTCTCCAAGGCTGGAGAGACTCCTCCCTGCTCATAGCCCCCAGCCCTCTTATCAGGGCCAGCTGGGCCCCAATTGAGCTGGCCACACCTGTGGTCAGCTCCTCACCAGCCTCCCTCAGCTGCTCTCAATCCCTTTTACCTTGGAGTGGGGCAGCCGCCCCACTACAGAACTCTTCTGCTGTTATTACTGTTATCTTTACAGCACCCACAAGTAAATTACAATCCTGATGTTCAGAGGTGTTAAGCAATGGTAACTCCCATTGACTTCAGTTGGAGGTATGGTGCTCTGTACCTATGAAAATCAGGCCCTAGGCTCTTTCTAGTAAAGACAAAGATGTGATGCCTGCCACAGACAGATTACATTCTCATGCAGCAGGGGCACTTTCATGTTCTGTATAAGATTTAATCCAGACCAGATCCCTGTTTCCAACAACCAATGCACATCTCCTGATTGAGAAGATTAAGGCAGACAGCAGTTCCAACACCTTGAGGGGGCATCATTCAGAGCCCAACACACTTAAGACAACATAAAACTTTTTGAGAATAGCCTGTCTGACACTGCATGTGGCCCTTTTGTGAGATGGCAGAGTTGTTAGGCAATTACAGAAGAGCATGTGACCTAACATGGCCAGTTACATGATTTCTGCAAGAAAACCCACCACTGCCTCTTCTTTGATCAGATCTGCTGATACTTGTAATGTTCAAAGACAGAAGGCTCAATGGAACCTCTTGTGGAAAACAAAGCCAGACATGCTACAGCAAGGATACAAGAAACCCGCCCACAACACTTCACATTGCACATTAGTACAGGGACCCTGGTTACTGGCAATCCTTATTATGAACTCTCTAAGAAGCTGTCTAGGGCAGTTGGTTCAAAACCTCTGTCTTTTAGCAGACAGCCTGCAACAAAGTGACATGCACATTGATACACAGGGTCAAGAAACCATCAGCAGGAAGGCATTTTACAATGATTTTTTAATGATCACCACAAGAGTGACAAAAGCACCAGTCATCCTATTTTACGCTGTAGCTCACGAAAGCTTATGCTCTAATAAATTTGTTAGTCTCTAAGGTGCCACCAGTACTCCTTTTCTTTTTCCTATTTTACCTGTAACATTGTATTTCTTATTACTGTCACTCTACTCTTTTTTTTTTGTTACGACTCCTAGTCCTACTCCTTTGTGAAGTCTAGTCACTTAACACAACACTGAATTTTCTGATGATTGTGATTTTCTTTTTTCACCACAGAAAATGCTAGTTAGCAATGGAAGGCCATTTGCCTTATTTTTCTGGATATTATCCCAATGTCCACGTGTTTACCACTGCTCTCAAGTGGCTGACAACCTACAGAAAATAACTGCCTTAGTGACACAGATAGCTATTGGAAATCTTTCTGTAGCTCAAGCAACAAAGGCCTGGTTTTTAGAACCCAAGATCCGGGGTTCTGTCGCTAATGCCTTGTTTCTGGCTGACAGCCATGTTTGTCTGTGTATGTGATCACAGAGCTGTTGCAGTGTCAGGGTAAGATTCAGAACCTCAGAGAGACCTTCAGGGTGTAACAAAGGGCAGGAAACAGAACATTTGGGGAGAACAAGAACCAAAAAGCAGTTGTCAAAGAAGAAAATTACCTCTTTGAGGCAGCCCATGAAGTTGTTGCTGACCGGTGATCCAGGTAAATCTGCTGTACTTGGGCTCCCTCCTACATAGAAGAAGTCATCTGAACCCAGCATGGTGTAATCCTCTTGTGTATAGCCCGTGGTAGTGAGGATTCCATCCACAGATATTGTCACCTGTTCAAGGGATATAATGGACAAAAAAAAATTCCCAGCAATGACCTTACAGTTCTGAGAAGGGCAAGTCGCCTCCCCTATGTTTTATATCACTTTTATTAAGGTTTTGGTGAAGTTTGTTTTTTTTAGTGCAGCCAAGTTCCATTTTCTGGTCTGCTTTGCCCACGACAGAAGCACTCCAGCGCTTCTATTCACCCCTGTTTTGTTACCTTAGTGCTCCCAAGCCAAGCAGGCGTTCCATCCGTCAAGAGGCTCTCCACTAAATCAGGCTAGAAAATGGAACTGTCCTCAGAAGAGATTGTTCGTCTTAGCTGATTTTATGATTAATTAGTATTTATATTAATGATTATTGTTAGTTATTCAGTCATTAGTAAAAAACACTACTGAAGTCAAAGTTGATATTTTTGTTTTTTTTTATTTTATTTTTTATTTGCTCACAGCACACTGACAATCATGCATTCGGGGAGGGATGGAGGGAAAGGATCTCACTTTCAATACATTATGGATGTGCATGCCATGGACCTAAGTAGACAAACGCCCACTACCCACCACCGCAAAATCAAAGAAAGGAACAAATTAAATTTTAAAAGCGCTGGCTGAATCATAACCAACATACTAATAATATGAAAGGAAGAAATTAACAAAAACTAATAAAATAAAATCAACCACACACAGCAAGTGTGAGAGGAGCAGAGAAGAGAAAGAGAGAAAATGCAAAGCGTGCACACTCCACACTTTGACAGGCCCATGCCAATAAGATCTGGAGCCCGTAAATAAAGAGAGAAAGAGAGAGAGAGAGAAAATCTATTTCACACTTGCATGCAATCATCAAAAATGAAAAACTAAACAGAAAACAAGATAATCCAAAACAAAACAAAACAAAGACCTCAAAAATCCCAAACCCCAAAACACATGGAGGGTGAAGGGGGAACGGAGGGGGAGGAGGGAAAGGAGAAAGTGATGTGAATTTTGTTTAAAGGTTAGAAGGGTTTGTTAGTGGTTAGAAGGGGATATGGAGGAAAAAAGATAGAGGCCAATAGGAGAGGGACAGTCACCAGACGTGGACATGCCATGCAAAATGTGTAGTGAAACAAACAACCGGCTGAGCTCCTTTCGACCATGGCAGGTGGAAAGTTAGAGAGAGAGAGAGAGAGAGATGGGGAGAAGTGGAAATAAAGAGGACAGCTCTGGCCAATTTGCCTACAACAGCCATTGCAACAACAAAAGGATGAGAGAAAGAGAGAGCCTTCACCACACAAACTAGAGGCCCTGCAATGGTTCTGAGCTAAAAACCTTCAGAGAGTCAAAAGCAAAACAAGCAAACAAAGAGAGAAAGAAAGAAAGCTAAACTAAAAAGCAAAGGAGAAAAAAACCATCAGAGTGAAAAACAAAAAGAAAAAGGGAAGTGAAGAAACCAATGAAAGAAATTACCAAACCCCATTTCCAGAACAGTTGTGTTTGTTTTTGTTGTTTTGTTTTTTTCTTAAAGAAAATATTTTAAAAAATAAAGAAGAAAAAAAAAAGGTGTTCACAGTGAAATCAAAAGAAAATCAAAAGAGGAAGTAAATATAAAGGTGGGGGGGAAGGGGAGTAAAGGGAGGAAAAGGCAGGTAACACACGGCAAACCCAAAAAAAGAGACAATAAGAATGATATCTACCAGACAATGTAGTTTGTTTACCATAGCGTGTCCAATGCCTGAGTGCTTTGCGGAAAAGGGGGAAGAAAGGAAATTAAAAAATCGTGAACAGAAGGATTGTTAATTAAAATAACTAAAAGCAAAGATGAGTCGTTAGGGTGTTAGTACATTAGTTGGTTAGTAAAAATGACACATTGCATGAATGGTCTAGTGTTAGTCTTTCAAAAAAAGGCGTGGGGCGCCTGACACACACAGCGTGAAAGAGAGGACAATATGACCAGGACTCTATGGGAAACCATGTCTTCTAGATTGTAAAGAGGAAGGGAACTGCCTACTCTCCCTGCCTCCAACCCATATATATATTTAGCACCACTCATCCAGAACTGGATTAAAATTAAAATTGTGCAATACTTACTTTTCAAAAGCCCATCAGGGTGTATTCCCCACCAACAACCCCTTCCTCCCCACAGATACACACATCGCCCACTCCCTTCAAGAGAGACCCCAGCAAAGTATTTCCTCCCAACCACCCCCATCCTTCTTTCCCTGCCCCTCCTCTAAACTCTGCTACCCTCAAGTATTGCGGAATTATCCTAAACAAGAAACAATCTCCCTTGCCTGGAAGTTGTTGGCTGAAGATGAGCCCAAAGCCCTGAGGCTGTCCTTCCAGTCCCTTTATTTGCAGATTTCTTTAGAACAGGTGAATTCATGACTCTCAGGAAAGACATACAAAACACATGTGGTTGGATTGCCAATGTCCACCTGTAGCTCACCTGGGTCACCTGGGGTGCAGGAGTTAAACCCATTTTACTGATGAAGAAATTGCCTGTGTCAGACATTTGAGGTGGCAGGGGCAAAAGGTTGACATCATTTAGCATGTCTCTTGTTGTCTCTAAGACTGCATCTCCATTACTAGATGGCCCCATTCTACAATGGTATCAGGCTGCAGGCTTGGCCTCCACTACCCAACTAAGTGCTGGTAATGAAATCAAGGTAAGGGGAACCAGATCACAGAGTTATCAGTAAAACCCAGTTGGTTTAACGGAACCTTGGGATTGTTTTTAAATTTCCTCTAGAGTCGTGTGGAAGCCAAGTAGGTTATTTGTACAGGCGTTTAAACCAAGGAACCCAAGGCCCCTGTCGTGGAATCTCTGCAGTGTGGCCACCTTAGTTGTTAATGCCACAGTGCAGCCAGTGGAGACTTCATGGTCCAGGATCCAGTGCTCCGTTCTGATCCAAACAGGCAAAAACAGATCCAAAAATGCACACAATGGGAGCTGTCCTGCCTCCTGCTACTGACTTCCAGGACATTTTTCAGAGTCCTGGATTGATTTAGGAGGCTGATTTGTTTGGAGACTGATTTGCTTGGAGGAAATTGTGTGGAATTGCAACACAATGTCATTATATCCCAATTCCATTTTATTTATTCTTAGAGAATGAATAATAATAATACTTTACACTTATTGCCTTCTGTCCAAGGATCTCAAACTACTTTGAAACCTTCATCAAAGAAGCCTCATATCATCCTGTGTGACAGAGCAGTATTATCTCCATTTTACAGATGAGGAAACTGAGGCAGAGACAGGGAATGCGACTTGCCCAAGGTCACACAGTGACTCAATGACAGAGCTGCAAATAAAACCCAGGAATCCTGACTCACAGTCACCGTTCTGACCACTAGACTGCACTTCCCCCCATTCATGTTCTGAAAGTGCTGGTGAAAGATAGCTACAATTCTGTCCCTGCTACACATTTCCCAAAAGACAAAACCAGAGATCTGTGTTAACTATAATAGAAAGAAGATAAATAAAAAGTTCTACATTGACATTAGCTCAAGGGAAATTCTGAGTTCACGGTCTGTCCCTCTCTCTGAAGAGATTAACTACTGCATTAGTCACTTGATCTAAGAAAACAAAGGACTTGATATTGTCATACCTTAGTTACAAACCATGTAACCAAAAGTATTGGGCAAAGCCTCCCACATATGTCGGAAATTCTGATTTAATTTCCAGGAACATGGTCAAAAATTATGTTAAAAATGGCATAATTTAAGATGTGGATTATATTATTGGATTTTCCTAAGTCTCATTTGAAAAAAATAACTTTATTTGCTTTCTGGCAAATGTATTTCCCCCCAATGTAAATATTTTCAGTCAAAAATAAGGAGGCAATGGAGTTTCTTATAAAATCTAAGTGCCCAGAGTAACTCTTCTGTGTCCCTTTTCTCTAGCAGGGCTGTAAATATGGGAATGGTTCAGAACCAGCAAAGGCTCTTCCACCTGTCTTTTCTATACTAAAAAACGATATTATACTATTCTTCTGTGGACATATATACTCTGGAGGTGATGGAGAGCAGATGATATATTGTGGATATATTGCATGTAAAAATATACACTATGTCCTTTATATCACCTTCCATCAGAAGATCTTAAATCACTTCATACATATCAGTGAATTAAGACTCACAACCCACCTATGTGATGGGTAAGTATTATCTTTTACAGATGGGGAAACTGAAGGAAAGAGAAAGAAAGTGACATGCCCAGGAAATCGGTGGCAAAATCAGGAATAGCACTCAGATCCCCTAAGTCCTACTCCAATGCTTTTACCACAAGGCACTCCTTCTCTGTTTTATTATGGCACAAGATCATGGTATGATGAAGGTGTATAGCGGCCATAACCAATTCTGGCCCCTGCACCTTGAATGTGATAATACGTCTCTATCCCTCATGGCAGATATTAATAAATTATAAATCATTCCATTGTTGAATTGTGTTTATTCTGCAGTCCAGACAGATTCTAGGAGTCCTCAAAGAAGTCAATAGAAATTAAGAGCACTCAGCACTTTGCATGACTGGGCCTTTAATCACCTCTGCACTGTGTTTTTTTTTTTTTTAAGAGTTTGGTCTCCTTGGTGGTTTGAAAAAGAATGAAACAGCCCTGATATAACATCCTAGCTACTAGACAATCAAGCAGGATCCTCTCAGAATTCAGGACCAAACAATAATGTTGTGAACAGACAAAACAGGATGTATAGAGTACAATGTAAAATGCCAGGTGCTGCCTCACCTGTTTTCTTTCAGTGACGAGAACATGCTGCTGCTCTAACCATGCCAAAAAGACCTAGTGTTATTTGTATTCAACTGTGTACTCAGAAAATAAAATATATCTGCTAGAGAGGTATTTTTTAAAGAGAGAGTGTCCCATTTATAATTCCAACTGCCAACCCTCCCCATCACCACTTCCTCAAGATCTAAACCAGCTCTGGCAAGCAGCCAGGATGCATTTTGCTCTGGCTGCTCTTTGATGTTGAAAACTGATTTCCCAGAAAAATAAAAAATACCATTAGCTAAAATGGCCTATACACCAGAAAAAGATATTCAGAGAGCATCCATTCTGAAAACATCTAAAAATAAATAAAATGGAACCAATAAATAAAGTGATATATTCAGACCATTCCAGACTGACAGCCCTCAGACAGTTGCTGTATCTCCCTCTACTGGACCGATGGGAGTATTTTAATGAAATAGGATCATTAAGGCCCATCCACTGCATAAGAAATTAAATTTATATCTGCACGTGAAATAGTAGAACTAGACAAATTTTGACTTCAGTGATAACCCTGCTGTCGCATGTAATTTAGAACAGAATTTGGCCTGATTGAATATAATCCTCCAGTTTACATACAGACATGTTGAATATGTAAAAACACGGCATCTTGGATATTGTAGAAACATGGCAATTGCCGTAATGTATTAGACAACTCTCTCTAGTCTGTTTCCAGCAGTGGATATTTCAAAAGAAGGTCTAATATTCCCATAATGGGCAATTATGAACTAACACACCAATGGGTGAAGATTCTTCCTGATGTCAGGCTCTCGCTGGTTTATGACCTGAAGCAAGAGGATTGTTATCCCATGTACATTGTTATCCTAGCTAGTGTAAATGTTCCAAAAAGGCTGCTTTCTCAGCCAGTAAAGTTATATAAACCGGAATAACACCATGAGGATTTGTGTAAACATTCACATTAACAAGCAAATGGACAGATCACACTGTATACGTAAACTGATTTAAAATCTCAGTTTGCAAGCTGTTTACACAGTGTTTACCAATCAATAAGACACTAAACAGTTTATATTCATAATGTAAACTTCATTTGTCATGCAGTGGATGGGCCTAAGTGACTTGATCTATTCACCAGCTTTCAAAGCAATGTTATTTAATTTTATCTTATTTATTTATACACACATTTAGATTTCATGAGTGAGCTTTCAATATTTTAAGGCTAGCTGACTAGCGAAGACATCACCTGACAGAGCTGTCCGCTTAAAAAAGTGACAGGAAGAGTTGTAAAGTTATAGTGACAAGAATCAGATAAAGCCATTCCAAAGCGGCTCATTTGTGGTTTTTCTCTTTGTTTTCTTTTTTGGTCCTTCCATTTTTCCAGTCCTCACAGCCAACAGAAGAGTCTCATCAGCAGAGACACAAGCAATAAAACAGATCACAGAACAGAAAAAAAATAAAATAAAAAAGAACAGAGAAACAAAGAGATTCGGAAAGACTCCAGCCAATTAACTCCCAAGCTACAAAGTTAAAATAACCACACACACACACACACACAGATAGAGAGAGAAGAAAAAAGTAAAGGAAGAAACAAACACTTTAAGAATTAGACTTATGACATCATGGCAATGGTTAAATCAATTAACAAAACATAAAGACGACGAAGGGTGGGGGACTAAACAGTCAGCTGTGGAAAAAACCACTCTGTTCCCACAGTATTTAAATGCAACAAGAATATTACTGATACGATTGAAATGTAATTAAGGACATAATAAAAGAAAGAAAGAAAGAAAGAAAGAAAGAAAGAAAGAAAGAAAGAAAGAAAGAAAGAAAGAAAGAAAGAAAGAAAGAAAGAAGAGAAAAGAGAAAAGAGAAAAGGAAAAGGGAGATGAAAGTAAAGTCAAGTCACAAGTTTTATTATTAAATCAAACTGGGGAAAAAATAGACAAAAAATAATAAGTGGAAATGGAGATCTCACGACAGGGCTACATTCCCACTGACTACTGGTATTTCATTGTCCATTGGATAACTGAGAGACATCTGGAAGGGTAAAAACACTTTGATGTACTTCACCGAGCATCCCTATTTCTGTATCACCTGCCCCCATGTCTGCCCGGATAACACTAGAGAGAAGCCTTCCTGGCATTCTCACTCCTTCACCATTACCTGCCGCAGATTGCGCGTCACTTTAACGTCATGCCAAGCGTTGTCATTGAATTTGCCATTGACAGGCTCCACAATGGCCTCGAAGGCCCCGGACCCCAGGTTAATGACCAAGGAGACCGCGCCGTCTTTCAGAGCCAGGTTGACGTAATCAGCTGACTTGCCCGTGTGGAGGATGAGCCCGTTACGTTGCCACGTCTTG
Source organism: Dermochelys coriacea (assembly GCF_009764565.3). Taxonomy (NCBI): domain Eukaryota; kingdom Metazoa; phylum Chordata; order Testudines; family Dermochelyidae; genus Dermochelys; species Dermochelys coriacea. The sequence goes on along the minus strand of NC_050073.1, from coordinate 88,836,817 downwards.
AAGGAGAGGGTGATCTCGTCGCTACTGCTCTGGATGGGGTTCTGGGACAGGTCGTAGCAAAGGTACTCTGAGCCACGGAAGGTGGCCACATTTTCATCTCTCGCTGAAAAAGAAGAAACAGAGAGAGAGAGAGAGCTGGTTAGTATTTTCCTTGCTAAGAACAGAATTAAAATCATTATTAAACTACTAAAAAATCTCATGGCTTTCTTAGTGTTCTTCTGTTGTTCCTGTGGACTGTGTTGTCTCTGTTGTAGTGTAGCTATCAACAGACTCAATAGTAGGGTCCTCAATCCCTGTTAAAATCAATATATTGGCTCTACTTCCATTGCAGAAAACATTGATTCCATGGAAGACATTCAAAGGTAGCACAATAGTGTCCAGAAGAAGGTAAATGTTAAAACTTATAATTGTGCTACAAATTAATTTACAATTTTATCAGAAGCATGAGAGAATGACCTCCAATGTAACCATCACACTACCACCTGCCCAGAAAGATTCCAAAAGGAGTAAATAATGTGCCTCTGACCACTACCATACTGGTAATGCTATGCCAAACACCTCCTGAACTACTATTAGGAGTATATCTGAGATGGTATTGAATCTAATTCTGGTTGATTTGTCCCTATGTTCCAGGGACATTCTGAAGGGGTAAAATGAGTCACTGCCTCAAGTTCTCTCCTTTGACAGTCACAGTGAAATCCATGTCAGAACACTGACACTGATCTGAAATGGACAGGGTAGCAGTAAACTCTTCTAGGTACTTCTAATTGCAGCACTTAGCACAGATCTTTGCCTGCTGGATGACACTACTTAGAGAATCCTTAATAGGCAGATGTGCCTCTTTGCAGAGCAAAATAAAGCATGGGGGATTGCTGGCAGCATACAACAAAGTCTCTCTTTCTTTGCAAAAAAAAACCCAAATTTCCTGTGTGTACAGTACACTAGGGCATGACCAGCAAACTCATTTCCTCTGGTGACCGGAGGCAGCATTTGAACTCAGCTCTGCAGAGAGGAAACTAGGGTTCCCACATTTCTAATTGCTGGTAACCAGACCCCCAAGGTTCTCCCTGCTCTGCTTCTTCCCCCAAAGCACCACCCCTTCCCCACCTCTTCCCCCCCAAGGCCCTGCCTCTGCTCCACCTCTTTCCCAAAAGTTCTTCTCCCCTCCTCCCCCCGTCACTCACTGGATCATCTCCACATTCTTCTCCTGCCCCCGCTGGCTCTCTCTGCTCTGGGACTGGGACAGGAGCTGCTGCATATTGACAAGGAGCCTGCCTGCATGTAGGAGGCAGTCCCAGCTGGAGCAGGTTAATGACCCGGAGTGTCCCCCCAGCCCATGGTAATTGGACTTTTGATGTCCAGTCAGTACATCTGAACAGATACTGCCAGGTCCCCTTTTCAACTGGACTTCCCAGTCGAAAACCAGGCACCCGGCAACCCTAAATGGCAGCTGGACACAGAAGCCAAAAACTGGACTGTCCGGATAAAACCGGGATGGATAGCAACTCTAGAGAACACACTAACATATAAATCCAAGATGCAACCTAAATGCCTTTTTCACACCACCAATTCCCTGTCTCCTGCAGTCCCTCAAATGTCTTTTTCTTCTTTTAATCATCTAGCAGAGTTGAAAAAGGAGGAAGTTTTGTGCTTTTTAAAAAAATATAAAAGCTGGAGTAAGCTGTGTATTAGATGGTTTCACATGGATAATTAACTGGTTTTGACAAATTGTTCTTTAGCCATTAGGGTTTTTTCATTGACTAATAACTAAGAATCAATGTTCTTGAAAGATTTCTTGCTCGTTTTCATCCACCAGTAAAGCAGCCAAATCCAGTGATGTTCCTGCTGCAGCACATAACACGCTCAGATGTGACTGGAGAGTCAGCCTCTCAACTTGAATCAAGTGTAGGGGGGCAATACAAAATATGGGTTGTGAAACTTGCAAAATGGCCGAGAGTGAGTAACACATTGTAAACAGGGTATTCAGGGGACTGATACACATTCCATGGCTCCTCACGTTATCAGCACAGTGGAATCTTGTTGAATCCCACTCACAAATGGAAGGCTGAATGTGAAATTACTGGATGTCACAATCAAACTGCAAAAAGAAAAGGAGTACTGGTGGCACCTTAGAGACTAACAAATTTATTAGAGCATAAGCTTTCGTGAGCTACAGCTCACTTCATCGGATAAATTTGGTGGAAAAAACAGAGGAGAGATTTATATACACACACACAGAGAACATGAAACAATGGGTTTATCATACACACTGTAAGGAGAGTGATCACTTAAGATAAGCCATCACCAGCAGCAGGGGGGGGAAAGGAGGAAAACCTTTCATGGTGACAAGCAAGGTAGGCTAATTCCAGCAGTTAACAAGAATATCAGAGGAACAGTGGGGGGTGGGGTGGGAGGGAGAAATACCATGGGGAAATAGAAAAGGAGTACCCGTGGCACCTTAGAGACTAACAAATTTATTAGAGCATAAGCTTTCGTGAGCTACAGCTGTAGCTCATGAAAGCTTATGCTCTAATAAATTTGTTAGTCTCTAAGGTGCCACGGGTACTCCTTTTCTTTTTGCGAATACAGACTAACACGGCTGCTACTCTGAAACCTGTCATTATGCATGGGGAAATAGTTTTACTTCGTGTAATGACTCATCCATTCCCAGTCTCTATTCAAGCCTAAATTAATTGTATCCAGTTTGCAAATTAATTCCAATTCAGCAGTCTCTCGTTGGAGTCTGTTTTTGAAGCTTTTTTGTTGAAGTATAGCCACTCTAAGATCTGTGATCGAGTGACCAGAGAGATTGAAGTGTTCTCCAACTGGTTTTTGAATGTTATAATGACTACCAGTTGGAGAACACTTCAATCTCTCTGGTCACTCGATCACAGATCTTAGAGTGGCTATACTTCAACAAAAAAGCTTCAAAAACAGACTCCAACGAGAGACTGCTGAATTGGAATTAAATTTGCAAACTGGATACAATTAACTTAGGCTTGAATAGAGACTGGGAATGGATGAGTCATTACACAAAGTAAAACTATTTCCCCATGGTATTTCTCCCTCCCACCCCACCCCCCACTGTTCCTCTGATATTCTTTTCAGAGTAGCAGCCGTGTTAGTCTGTATTCGCAAAAAGAAAAGGAGTACTTGTGGCACCTTAGAGACTAACAAATTTATTAGAGCATAAGCTTTCGTGAGCTACAGCTCACTTCATCGGATGCATTTGGTCTGTTTTTTCCACCAAATGCATCCGATGAATTGAGCTGTAGCTCACGAAAGCTTATGCTCTAATAAATTTGTTAGTCTCTAAGGTGCCACAAGTACTCCTTTTCTTTCTGATATTCTTGTTAACTGCTGGAATTAGCCTACCTTGCTTGTCACCATGAAAGGTTTTCCTCCTTTCCCCCCCCTGCTGCTGGTGATGGCTTATCTTAAGTGATCACTCTCCTTACAGTGTGTATGATAAACCCATTGTTTCATGTTCTCTGTGTGTGTGTATATAAATCTCTCCTCTGTTTTTTCCACCAAATGCATCCGATGAAGTGAGCTGTAGCTCACGAAAGCTTATGCTCTAATAAATTTGTTAGTCTCTAAGGTGCCACCAGTACTCCTTTTCTTTTTGCGAATACAGACTAACACGGCTGCTACTCTGAATCAAACTGCAGTCACTCCCATGTCTCTTGCATTAGGCAGCAGCCTATTCTGTTGCCACATTGACACATTAGTAGCACTTCTTTGCTTCATTTTGTCTCATTTAGTCCAAGCAAAGATTCAGCAGAGCCCCTTATAAGAGACTGAGGGAAAGGGAAGTTACTTAATTTATTGTAATTGGAGTTCTTCTAGATGTGTGGTTCTTATCTGTATTCCACTCTGGGGTATGCACACACTCCATGCATCTGAGATTGGAGAATGCCTACGAGTAGTGTCCGTTGGTCCATGGCTGAACCCCTCCTCTCCTCATGCTCCACACCAAAAGTATAAGGATGGGGCAGGCTGACTCTCTCTCCCCTTCCTTCTCTACCACAAATCCTGTCATGGGCCGAAGCAGAGGGGAAGGAGGGCAAGTAGTGAAATACAGATAGGGACCATACAGCTTGAAGAACTCCAGTTACAATAAGGTAACTAATTTCCCTTTCTTCAAGTGCTGGTCCCTATTTGTATTCCACTGTGGGTGACCGATGAGCATATTTAGAGAGGCGCATAGTGCAAGGATACCAGCAGGGATGATTTAGTTGGGGTTGGTCCTGCTTTGAGCAAGGGGTTGGACTAGATGACCTCCTGAGGTCTCTTCCAACCCTAATATTCTATGATTCTATAATATTGCTGCTTGCAGAACTGCTGTCTCAAGGGATGCATCAGTGACGGAGTCTTGGACCAAGGTGTAAATCCTCACCAATGTGTGGATGGAGCTTCACATAGCTGCCCTGGAAATGTCAAGCAGCGGTACCTCTGGAAGCAATGTTACTGAGGATGCTTGTGCCCTTGTAGAGTGAGTCTTTACCCCATGTGGGGGAAAAAGCTGTGTGAACGGATAATAAAGTAGAATACGGCTAAAGATCCGCTTAGGGTATGACTCCACTGCAATACAAGACCCACAGCACAGCTGCAGCTGGCCCAGGTCAGCTGACTCAGGCTCACAGGGCTTGGGCTGCGGGGCTAATTGTAGTATAGACATTTGGGCTCAGGCTAGAGCCCAGGCACTGAGACCCAGGGTTTCAGAGCCTGGGCGCCAGCCCAAACCTCAACATCTACACTACAATGTTAAGGCCAGCATCCTGATCTCCACGAGCCCAAGTCATCTGACCCAGGCTCCGAGACTTGGTGCTGCAAGTCTTTTTCTGCAGTGTAGATGTGCCCTTAGAGATACAGCTTGCCTTCATACTCGTTCTGCTATGACAGCAAGACAGTCTAGGTGACTTCCTGATCTGTTTCATTCTCTGACAGGAGAATGCTAATGCTCGTCACACACTGAGGGAAATGAAGTCTTCGCACCTCACCCAAGGCCCAGGTCTTCAGCAAAAACACGGGTAAGTGAATGGACTGGTTCATGTGACATTCCAAAACTATCTTAGGGATGAATTTTGGGTGTAATCATAGTGGCAATTTATCCTTATAGGCTATCATGTGCAGTGGATCATTCACTAAGGCCCTAAGTTTACCTACCCTTCAAACCAAGGTGACAGCAGTGAGAAAGGCGACTTTCATTGACAGGTGAGACATGGAACACGTAGCTAGCAGTTCAAAGCTTGCCTTATCTTAAGGGTAAGAAGACTGTCCAACATATTTCTGCTGTCTCTGAAGAGAGATGTTTTTGTTGAGCCCAGACAGAGAAATGTTTCCCCTTGGATAGGTGACATTTTCTGGTGGAAACTTTTCTGATATTTTAAAGACTGATTTGCACCACCTCAGAGCAGGAGCATTCTAGGTTTGACACCCATCCAAATACCAAGCCATGAGATGAAGAGCATTGGGGTTGGGATGCCTGACCCTGCCATTTTTCTGGATCAAGAGATCAAGAGATCCAGAAAGGTCCAAATACTAATAGATGGATGAGATAACACTGGTAGGAGGCTTGGAAACCAGAACTGTCAGGGCCATCTGGGGACAATGAGGATGACTTGTGCCCTGTCTAGTTGACTCTTCCGTAGAACGTGAGGTAACTACCAGGATGGAAGGGAACAGAAAGTGCTCGTCCCTGCTTTATTCTATAAAAATTGCAGTTATGTTAGGTTGTTTGACATTATCGGGACATGCTGGGATTGTATGAATGGTAGGAATGCTTTGCAAGCCTCTCCTACTGCTCTCAGTTCCAGAAAATTGATGTGTATTCTGTCTTCCTGAGGTGTCCAAGTGTTTTGTGCTATGTAATCATCCATGTGGGCTCTTCATCCTATCAGGGAGATGTCTGTAATTATTGTCTCATCGGGTGTGAAAGAGAACTCCCATACACACATAACAAGGGTCTCTCCGCCAAGCCAGAGAGGTCTTCACCTCAGAGGGAATAGTCACTATAATATTTATGCTGTGCTTGCTCAGCGCATATACTGTTCAGAGCTAAGCTGACAGGTAAAGGAGATGGAGTCTTGTGAATGGCATCACATAAGTACATGGCGCCATATGCCCCAGAAGAGTAAGGAACAGCCAAACTCATGTAATGAGGGTTGTGTGTAATTTCATCTATCAGAGTGTCCATGGTGTGAAATCTGTCAGTGGGGAGGTAGATTTAATTTAATCCGATTTGATTTAATCCGGTGTCGTTCCTATAAATTTATGAACTGTGTTGCAGTCAGGGTAGGCTTCTCTACATTTATGCAGATTCCCAGGGATGCTAAAAGGTGAAGTAATGATGAAGTTGACATTAAGGCTTCGAGGCAAAATCTGCCATTCAGAAGCCAGTACTCCAAGTGCAGAAAGATGGTGGAGCTGGCTTGTCTGAGCTGAGAACACTTCTCTGAAGACTCTGGGAGTTATAGCTAACCTGAAATGGGAGCACCCTGTATTAATAGTGTTGGGAGTCCACCACAAATCTGAGGAATCATCTGTGAGAGGCGTGAATATCCACATGAAACTGGGAGTCTTTCATATTGAAAGCTGTGAACCATGTGCCTTTTTCTAGGAATGGTATTATCGATCTCTGTGTAACTATACAAAATTGCAACATGTGAATAAAAATACTGACACAGGTTGAGAATGGGTCTCCAGCCTCCTTTCCTCTCAGGGCAAGAAAATATTTTGAACAAGAGCCTTTTCCACAATGTTCAGGGGGCACCTGCTGTATTGCTCCCCATTGGAGAAGAGACTATATCTCCTGAAGGAGGATTCTTTCGTAAGAGACGTTCCTGAAAAGGGGAAGGGTGTTTTGAAGAAGGTGGACAGAGAAACTTGACGGTATACCTGGAATGGATGATATCCAACAACCACTTGTCTGTTGTTATTGCCTCCTTGGTTCCAGGAGATTCTCGATCCCCTGTCTGGGCTGAATTCCCTGGGTGGCAGTGAATCTGGTTCCACAGGAATATCCGACTCTTCCAAAGATGAAAAGGTTAGATCCAGGTCCATCAGCAGTGCTGATGGTTCCCTTGAGAGGAAATTGTACCTAATGGTCAGGACAAAGGATGGACTTTTTTCCAGAGTCCTATATTCCCACAGGCATTTATCTCTTTCCCTGGTGAGGATCAGTCTCAATAACAATGAAAATTGTGGGTCCAGGAGGACGAAGATATTGTCCGAACTGGTATAAGTCACCAGCACCTTTGGAGGTTGTATTTTTCACCTGTACCATTGGAGTAGGTATAGAGGGTGATTCTTTATGGGGCCAGGATGGTATTGACACTGAATGTGATTTTCTATGGTACTGAAGATTCCCAGTCCTTCAGGTCCCGGGGCTTCATTTTAGGTGACACCGCAATCAGTGTTGAGATTGATGTAGAGGCTGTTACCAAAGGAGTTTTGTTCTACGAGTCTTTTGAACTCGCCCATGTGGCTTTGGATGGCCTAAGCCTTTATGGTTTGGACTTGACGTCTCCCTCTACTTGGAGGGGGTCAGGGAGGGATCTCTCCTCTTAGAAAGTCTAGGAGAGGATCTGTTTTTGTGTTTGTGAGCATGAGTACACTTTTACTTTCATGGGGACGGCTAACCAAAGGGTCCTTCTCTCTGCCCCTCTCCACTCCAGGATCAGGCATAGTACTAGGAGATGCACTCCTTGCTGACTCTGATCATCGTACAGGGAGCTGTCCCCAGCTGGTTGTGACTGAGGCCTCACTGTATGCTCCATAAGGTGCTTCCAAAGCCAAAGTTCTCACACCTGCCATGTTCTGTTGGAAAAAGAATGGCAGATACTACACTGAGCAAAGATATGAGTTTCTCTGAGGCAGTGCTGCTTGTTGTCGCAGACCCAAATGAAGCAGGGAGAGAAGACAGAGTTTTTGAAACCCAGTATTCTGAGTATAATCTAAATCCCACACCAGGAGGCCAGGAGGGTTCATCGGGGTAGGGATTCTCTCACTAACTCTCTGGAGCTATCAAAACACTAATTACAAAAAACTAAGAATAATATACAACTGTGAATATTTACAGGAAGAAGAGAAAGGAAAAGCTCCAAACCTAGAGGATTCCATCTCAGGTCATGTGACAATAAGAAGGAACTGGAGAGATGGTTGTTCAGCACTCCACCTCCTACTCCCTTGTACCCTCAGTGCCGAGCATGAGGAGAGTAGGGGCACGGGTGCAGTGCAACGGATGCTACTCACAAGAATTCTCAGTCTCAGACACATGGACTGCATGTATGCCCCAGAGTGGAACACAGATATGGACCAGCACTGGAAGAAGAAAAAATTATTTCCTGTCACAACTACCCTTGAGAAATAATCATGTGTTGATGTTTGTGTCCTCAGGTCATGAAGCAGCAGCATCATGTTATAACATGAACCCATAACATCATCAAGTGATAGCACTGCAGTGTGAGGTCTGAAATACCACCTAGACCCTTTAAATCCTTGCAAGAAGGGCTCACAGGATGGATCCATAAAAATCTGAGCTTTCTCTGGGAGTGCCAAGGAAGGTAATAACTAATGTATATTTGTGCTTGTGAGAGCATTTGTGTGTGTACATAAGCATGTTTGAGAGTAGGCACACACCTACATTTACAAGCACCAAGGAATATCCATGTTTATGTTAATAGACAGCCACCCCAGCCATAGAGGACTGACACTGATTGCACTTCTGAAGTAGTCACAGCCAAGAGCTTAACATTCTCTACTATGGTAATTTCTCTGCCTAGTCACTTCTGATCTGAAGGAAGGAAATGTGTTACAATCAAGTCGGACACACGCTCTATATACCTGCAGGTAATTCTGATCAAATAGCTTGCGTCTGAGGTCAGGAGTCAAATGCAATCGTTATGACTAAGTCATTTCCCCACAGCCACAGATTTGTGAAGCACTGAATACACATTTAATGGCCTTTTTCTGGGAAGGTGGGGTGACTGTTAGCTCAACATAAGGTATATTAACAGGTCTCACTTCCAGTCTCCTGGTCTCTTAGACAGAATGCTGCTGGCCATCAGTACAAAGGATAAGGAGAAGGGTATATTAAAAATCTGAATAGTAATTTAAAGCATCAACTGCAGATCCATCAAAATGGGGCAGAGAAAATCCAAGATGTTTCACTTACACTCCCTATTTGTACAGATTGTTTTGATATGAAGCTTTCAATCCATACTCTATGCACAGAGTCATTCATCTGGTATTTTCTTCTCTGAAACTACTTCAAGCAGGCATGGGCATGAGAGTTTTATTTTTGTTTTTTATCTGTTTTTAGTTCGTGCGTGGATCTTGGATCCTAATTCCAAATTGAGTATAGAATTTGGGTATAAATCATCCCAAACTAAGATCCCAATTTACAGGATGGTCAAGATTCACACCAGTCTGCCCTATGTCTTACAAGCAGGGCTCAAAAGGCAATTTATTTTCTGTACCATTTTGGAGAGAAAGCACATTCTAACCAGAGTGTCATGATTTACAGTGGGAAGGGCCCTAAATTCATTCCAGGCATCACAATATTACCCTACTGCATAGGCACATAGTCATGTGACATAAGTAGGAACTGGGAATGGTAAGTCATTATTTGTAGCAGTGTACTCTATGCTGTACAACAGAAAGGAAGGCGCAGACCTTGCCTCATGGACTTTCCATAAAGAATTCAGACAAAAATGCACCAGGAGACTCCAAAGTTGATGCTAATTTACAACCTGTTATTTATGACAATTATTTTTACAATTTAACCTGGTCCCAGTGGGACTTAGTGAAATGCTTTTGTAATGTCTAACCCTGCTCTGAGCACCTGTCAGTCTAAGACCCAACATTAATGGTGAGACTCATCCACCAGTCAGTGCCCATTCTGTGCTAAACTTGGTTTTGCATGCACTGCTGCAGCTCTGATCTCACCACGAAAAGCCTCTTTGCTAAGCAATAAAAGCAGAGGGGCCATTATGTTCCACCCAAAGAATTCCTATTGCTTAATGTTAGTCATTCCTTGCCCTTCTTTGGCAACTGCTGTACACACTACTCTGAAAAGCTAGATGTCTTTGCCTGTTAAAAGCCCGCTCATCCCTATCTGTTTTATGAAGATAACAACAATGAAGATAAAGTCCTTTGAGACCACTGGATAAAAAGTGCTAAGTAATTATTAATAATTCCCACTGGGCATTAGCCATTAATGCATCTTCAGTGGAAAACAAGGAATTTCCAAGCAATCTTTATAGTGGCCAGCTAATAGCTTTACTAATCCCTGGCATCAGCTGGTTGGAATTTCACACAGCTCCAGGAAGTTGTCCAGATAAGAGTGTGTGCTGGGTCTCTCTGTTCTGGTGGATTTTCCATTGTTTGCAAAGCATGGAGGATTGTGCTGTGAAATTTTGCATTGTTTCCCATTTGTGAGGAAACAAACTCTGAGCCTTTTAGATGGGGAGAGATGCTTTTGGTTGTTGGCTGGAGAGAGGCAATGCTAAAAAAGTCTGAAAAAAGTGTGGGGGTGTCTCATCACTCCCACATCTGGCCATCCCCCCCACCTAGCAATCAATTCTGCCCCACCCCACAAAACAATCCTGTTCTCCCACTCCCCACATCAATTCTACCCCCATATTTGCTCTGCCCCAGTCCCCCCATCAGTTCTGCCTCTCCAGCCTCATATCTGTTCTTCCCTTCTGTTCCCTTTGCCCTTGCAATGTCACCAGCCTGGATATCCCATTAGTTGCCTATTGGCATAAAACTCTCCGTGCCTTCTACCATGCTGCCCCTTACACTTGGAAGGGTGGGATACCAAGCAGTATTCACAGGAAGGGTGGGTGATCTTCTTGCTGCTGATCTTCATAGGAGCTGATGTTTAGATACCACGGTGATGGGAGATGGATAAAAACTTTAAGACCCTTCTCCCTGCCAGCCACAGCATAAGGGTCAATTCTCATCACAGTCCTGGATAACTGTTTTTTTTTAATTCTTTGGCTTTGCATTTGTCACAGCTTATCTTTTACTCTTCTCACCTGCATCATTCTAAAATGTAGTGATTTAAATGATCAGATTTATCTCCAGAAAGAAACCCCTCAAGACATGGGAGCATTCAGCAAAATGCAAAGCAAAATGGCACAAAGCATCCAGGATGGGTAGATTTGTATTCCCATTGTGTAGCAGGATCAGGGGGGATAAGATATGGTAGTATTGTGAACATGGGATTTCAGAATCAGTTCTCCAAGCAGCCTCCCCATTGTGCAGGTATCTCTCTACCTAATGGTTGCTATGCAACCCATCAGCCCACCTGGTGCATGGCATACAGTGTACAATTGTAAGATGCTCCTATGCTTGCTGAAAATGTGTGTGTGTGTGTGTGTGTGTGTGTGTGTGTGTGTGTGTGTGTGTGTGTGTGTGAGAGAGTGTGATATGAATGTGTGTGTAAGTGTGTGATTGCACTCTTCATTTCCCAGCAGCTTATCTTCAGTACTGCAACACTCCCTTGTAGAAATCAAAGGATGTATTGGGATGCTGCTAGTAACAACTCCAACACCACAAGCACAGATAAAACTTCCTACAATCCGAATCAGATATAACAACATATCAAAGCAGACATCTCAGCACTAAGATAAAGTTAAAACTCCACCTATTGATGGAGGTGCTGCCTACATAAATCATTACAACCCATTGCCTGGTTCCGCAAATTCAAATTATGCCTTTTATATCCATGAAGTTACTCAGTTTCACCAAAGAGATGTTACATTAGCAATCATGATTTTATTGCGACTCTGGCAATTTTGGGATGGGTTTTTACCTGCCTTGTGAAAACATGATGAAAGCTGCCAACTCACAAAGTTCCCCTTGTTCAAAATGGCCACCATCTCTTATTACAGTCAATGGGGCTGACTTCGTCAAGATGGCCATCATTTCCCTACAGTCTCTCTGCACATGGAAGTGAGGGAGTCATTAATAAAGATGGTTGCCACCTCCCACTGTCTTCAATGAGGTTGAAGCTATTCCCACAAACAAAATGGCTGCCACACTGTGGTTCAAGGGGCTAAAGAGGACATGGGGACTATGAGAAGAAGGAAAAACACTATGAAAGATGGATGGAAAGAGTGACGGCACTGGGGGAGCACAAGTCTAGGGGTTACAGGAGAATGGGGTGTGGGGAGAAGAGAGACTGAGGGAGGTGTTAAACACCCTCAGAGGAGTTTGCTCTTTTTAGTTCACAGTTAGGATCGCTATCTGGATCCCAAGCACCACACCACCACCATTCTCCTAGTTCAGCCTATTATAAAGATAAGGGAATCTGGAGCAGGAGTCAGATTCCAAATATCCCCCAACATAAATTGTTTGGACCTGAGTTTTTGATTTAGATGTAAGATCTCTAATAGTCATGTAATAAAATGGCATCTGCTAACCCTGATAAAAAAAAAAGGACTGGGTTGAAATTAAGAAAAGGAAAATGTAGGCTGAATATCGGGGAGCTCTGTGAGGCTGAAGCAGTGTCTTCCCAGTGGAAGCAGTGGGACCACCATTGTTTTGGACACTTACAACTAAAGTAGACAAAGCCCTGGAGAACTACCTGTGGGGAGCCTGCACTGACAGCACAGGCAGATGGAGGTGAAGATTTTCTTTGAGAATCACAGAGATGAGGGGAAGGATATTCCTAACTGAGGTCGATCGAAGAAGGGCCAGGAGGAAAGCCTGTTCCTATTGAGTCCCCCTATGCTTGAAAAGCACAAGAAAAGGAGTGGAAAGACAGATGCAGACAAATAGCATTGAACTAGACACTCATGCACTTGTGATGGCATCAGTCTAACATAAGAATATAAGAGCGGCCATACTGGGTAGACCAAAGGTCCATCTAGCCCAGTATCCTGTCTTCCAACAGTGGCCAATGCCAGGTGCCCCAGAGGGAATGAACAGAACAGGTAATCATCAAGTGATCCATTCCCCCGTCACCCATTCCCAGGTCCTGGCAAACAGTCTACCAGAAGGAGTCACTCTTGCTGTTGAGCAGAGAGCTTTTTGGGTGTCCTGGCAGTATGAAGTTTAAGTAGAAAATAAATTACATTAAGAGACTAATCACAATAATGACTCAACAATTATCTTCAGAATGATCCTGTATTTTCCACCAAATGCATCCGATGAAGTGAGCTGTAGCTCACGAAAGCTTATGCTCAAATAAATTTGTTAGTCTCTAAGGTGCCACAAGTACTCCTTTTCTTTTTGCGAATACAGACTAACCGGCTGCTACTCTGAAACCTACTATAGGGTGAAGAGGGTGGGTTGATGTGTGTATCTTTATGCCAGCACGTAGGGGGCATTTTGTGTGTTTGCCAAAGTGTAGGGTGTAAATATGTAAGTGTAAAGGAGTGGCTCTGGTTTGTGAGAAGTGTGCATAGGGAACATAGTTGTATAGTGTGTGTTTGTAGGGAAGTCTGTGTGTAGGGGGGCACATGTGTACAGGAGGTTTGCCAATTTGTGTAAGATGAGTGAGTACATGGAGGTAGGTGCAGAGGTGTGTGTAAATAGTGAAGAACATGCAAAGGGAACATGTGAGAGTCTGTGGGTGTGAGAAAGATGTGGGTTTATAGGGAGTTGTATTTTGAGAAGCACATGCAGTGTGTGTACATAGTATATGTCGGTATTGGGGTAACCATACGTGTGTAGGGGTACACATATATGGGGAGTTGTGCACAAGCATGCATTACATACGTACGTGTGTATAGAGGGATGCAGCATGTGAAAGTGAAGGGGTGCATATGTATAATGAAGACCACATGCAATGAGAGCACATTTTTCTATGGGGGTGGGGTGCGGGGGGCTCATGCCTGTTTCTATGCTGTGTGTGTGGGGTATGGCATGTGTCTGTGTTTCTATGGTGTATGTCTTCAGGAGCATGGATGCCAGCATGTTCTTGCACATGTTCCCCTCCATGTCCTGGGCTTTTTCTCCCCCTGCTTGTCATTTTTTTTCCTGCAGCAGAGCAGACTCCACCTCTATAGGGAGGGAGCTTAATGATTCAAATCCAATCTCCAAAGCATCTTATCAGCCACTGACAGGCCTGCTTCTGACAGCTGACCTTTCCCACCACACGCCGCCAAAAAACGCAGACACCACAAACAATTAACACAGTGCCCAAAAGGGAGCAAGGAGGGCTCCAGGCTATCATAGGAGAGCACAGTGGAATGGAGGGAGAGAGGACACAGTACACAGGGGAATGACACACAGTGGTCACAGACATTCAATTTCACCCATATCTTTTTTCTCCATTACACTCTTGTGGCTCGATCGTAGTGAAGCTATGTGTAAAATAAGGGTCAAGAAGAGAAGGGAGAAAGGGGAAGAGCCCCACAATGTGCAAGAGAACATTAACCCCATGCACGCAAACCTTACACACAACCACCCAGCTTCTGTGCTGCAGAAGGCTGCTCTAAGGAACAAAGAGCCTTGCAAGAAAATGAAAGAGAATATAGAGCTGCAGAGGCTGAGATAACATCCCACATGTTTTCTAAGTCATCCCCACTGTTGTGGAATCAGGTCCTACCAGTGATTGGAAACAAGCATTTATTAAAGGACTAGGCGCCATTTCCCTTCATTAATTTCCTTTATAGTAGTAACAGCTATCAAACAACCCCTTCCAAAGTGTAAAGACAAATTGACCCATCTCTCATGGGGTGAAACTTCATCACTGACTGAGCAAGAGGATAAATTCCCTTGGGAGAGATGAGCCTCTTCAGGATGAAGTGGAAAGTATGTTGTCCACTGGGTTAGTTGCCAAACTGGGAGTCAGGATATCTGGGTTTTGTTCCTATCTCTACTGTCAGCTTGCTGTGACACCTTGAACAGATCAGTTAGCCCTACATTTTCAGAAGTGTCTTGGGACACTCTGGGCATGATTTTCTTTAGTTCTGAGCACCTTCACTGAAGTCAGTTTGAAGTCAATTGTATCTGAATGCACTCAACATCTTTGAAAATCAGGCCCAATGTGTCTCAACTGAAAACTTGAGGCACACAGACTTAATGGACAGGTTTGAAAAATGTGAGCATTAACCTCTTTGGGCCCATCTGTACAATGGGGATAATGTTACTCACCATTATAAAGTGCTTTAGTATCTACAGATGAAAACCACTGAGTATTATTAATTATTATTATATTCAGGAAATATAAAAGGCAGAGAAGAGGAAATGAGAACCAATCATTAGTGTAGGATGTGGAAATATTGTATTTGGTCTGGAACTGCTGGATCTAGCCTAGGTCAGCTCTAATACAGCTCTAATATCCCTTAAATGTAACAACCACCACCCAGCCTTTTAGAATTCCACTCTCCCAAGATAAGTAATTGCATTACATTTTTGTGATGGATGAATGAAATATTAGTTCTTTTAATGATCAAGATCCTCATATAAGGGCAGGTGAGTTTTGTATAATACTATTATCAATTACAATTATTTGTATTATGGTAGCATCCAGCTGAGAGCAGGGTCCCATTGTGCTAGGCTGTGTATACGCATGCATGGGAGACAGTTCCTGCCTTGCCGAAAATTGTGAAAAGTGCCTAAGTCTCATTGAAGTTCAATGTGGCTTAGATGCCTGATTCATTTAGGTGCTTTTGCAAATTTTATCCATGATCTAGACAAGATGGAAAGAGAGAAGAGGAAAGAAAATATCATCATCATCCCCATCTTACAAATGAGGAACTGATGGGACAGATTGAATGACTTCCCCAAGGCCACACAGTGGAGCAAAAAAGAAAAGGAGTACTTGTGGCACCTTAGAGACTAACAAATTTATTTGAGCATAAGCTTTCGTGAGCTATAGCTCATTTCATCGGATGCATTCGATGTGGAGCAAATGTTCCTGATGATGATGTCAGGATATTATGACTCAACGATACCCTGGGATTTTTCTGTAAAGGTGAATTTCAGGTGGACTCTGGGAGTGAGCTTGAGAGGGGACAAACACTCAATTCTCAGGGGCTGCAATGGGAGCTCCAGTTGCTCGGCAGCTCCATTAAGGCACCCCAGAGGAAAAAGGAGGTACTGGATCTTATAAAACAGAAGGGCTGGGAGCTGTGCCTGGGTGTGATCAATACTGTGCTTTGGTGCTTACTGGCCAAATGCATAATACTTGTTGTTGAGGGGTGGTAATAAAACATACAATTGAAAAGCTACCCTTCCCCTACTAACTCCATGGTTTTCATGCCCTGTCCCAACACATATGCCATCAGCAGCAGCTCCCATGCAGCCCCTACCCCCAAACACGTACCACATGAAACTGATTCAAACTCCTGGAAGGGAGAGGGCGTGAGGAGTCATTGATAACATTCCCAGCATCTTTGCTGTACCCAATACCAGTAATTCAGTTTTATTTCAGCAAATTGCTACGAAAGTAAATGTAGCCCTGGTGAAAGATGCCAGAATGGCACTGTTGGTTTCCAAAGTTCTGTATTTATCCAAAGAATGGGTACAGCATGAGCATGTGCAATGCCAGCTCCCCCTCAGATTTCCCTCCACTTCACCCATGGCTTAACCCTGACTCAGAAGGACCCTGCTCTCAGAGTGAGAGGTGCAGTCAGACTCTGTGCCACTTTCAATCGTTGGCCTCTTTGCCAAGGCTGTTGAGACCAAGAGGACCAATGTATATTTCTTAGTGTGAACACTTGCCCCACCAGGAATAGAACAGAGACAATGTGGAGAAAATACAGCTTGGCAGATGAGTGCTGGTAAATATCAATTTAATCTAAAAAAAAGAAAAGTAAGAAGAACAAACTCCTTTATATCATGAACAAAATTATTTTCATATCTCGATATGATTTATCATTGTAAAATATGAGTCCAGTTATTTATATTAGTTCAATTGACATCTTGCAGGATGGAGAGAATATTATTAAAGCCATACAGGCTGTTGCTTCTGTATGTCAACATGAAAACGAATAGTCACTGGTTCTCTAGCATTACAAGCAGGATTCTGATCTCACTTGCGCTGGTGTAAATCAGGAGCAATTCTATGGTGGTCAATGAAGGTACACCAGTATGATGAGTGAGAAGATCAGGCTGGCACCTCTGCACATTCACACTGTGTTCACTAAGCCTGTTGTTAGAAGGTTATAGCTGATGTAATTCTTACTCTTAGAGGTAAAGCCTGGATATTGTGTGGACGATTTTTCTAATCCCCCTGAAAGAGATTTTACATAGTCTTTGTGTCATAAGTACAACCGCAAAACCGTTTCCTCTGTGAGGTCCAGAAAGGAGCTGCCACTATTTTTCTAGAGAGGAGTTTGCCCTGGTGGATCTTGGATCCTGTTTTCTTGTAACGATGCTTATTCTAATCCAAACCCAAGTATCTTAAAAACATTTTAGACCCCAGACACACCTTTTATGCTAAAGGACTGACCCTAAAGCACTTTAGGAACTATATGCCTACAGCACTACTAAAATGCAGCCACTTCTGGGCAGACTGGCAGCAAAACATGAGCTGCTCAGTCAAGGACGGAGACAAAATTTTGTCTGAAGGCCCATAGAGTAAACGCCTACTCCTAGAAAGTGTTAGGAATCTTTAATGTCCACAGAGAGGGCAAAGAATGTCACCTTTGTAAAAGTGTGGTTCTTCTCTGAAAAGTGATTGTGCAACAATAACCTTCTAGGGCTCCAGGTAAATTGTCTCTCAGTAGCTACCAGATGAAATGTGCTCAATTTTCAAGTAAAAGAATGGCATTTTCTAACTGCCAATCCTGCCAAAACATCCTGGGATCAGAGACACAAGCTGGATTTCTTTTTGGCTTGTGCACCACCACTAATAATAAAGATTCTGCAGATCAAATTGTACCCTCACCTACACCTCACCTTACTAACCCCATAGTATCCAGTGGAGTGACCCAGATGCATACCAGGCAGAATTCAACTCTGTAACTGCAACTGAGTAAAGAGCCTGTTGATGATACATGAGTCAGAATAGAATCCAGCTCCCACACCCAGAACTGTGCTGGTTCTGCTGGACTAAAAGGAGTAAATGGTAAAAAAATATATATATATTTTTGTCTCTACAGTCAGCAAATCTGACTCTGAAACAAATACAGAGCAGCTCTGTTGGGTAAATTTATGTCAATTTTTCACAGTCACTCTCTCGACCACAACTGCACTTTAAGGTCTCCAACAAAAGTCCGCTACATAGTAACTGTCTTTGAAGTACAGGATTTGAGCCAGTCCTTCCTGGAAGCTTAAGGATCTTTACCCAACTGCTTACATAATTAAGCAACCCTACCCCTGGCAGGTAGATGAGCAAAGCGGTTACTGATGCTATTTATACCTTTGTACTTCACTACTTCATAAAGCATAAGGTCGATGTTGCAAAATGCACAGGCTCTGCTGCCTCCCTCACCAGCCACCTCCCTTTGTAGAACTTCAACGCACAAAACTGCTCTGGAGTTGCAGTGATGATCAGTAGGCAAACAGGTAAGTTACACGCACCCTTTCAGTTCTAAGCAAAGCAAGAAACAGTCATGCAAAATCGTCTGCTGTATATTTGAGCCTACCTTGAAAATATCAATAATGTCTAATCCCACATGCATGAGTGCAATTCCCAGGGGTTAGCACACACGTACATGTTAGAAAATCTAGCACTATAGGCCCTATGTAAACATTAGTTGATTTCTTTTTTTAATTGTTCCATGACAGTGTGGCAGATTAAAAAGCACATTGATATTCAGCAGATGGAATGAAAGAGTTTAAAAGACTGTTTAGAACAATTTTAAAGTAGGTCAAATGACAAGCTTACACTGCAACAGTGTTTCACTATTAGCTCAAGCTTGCTGGTCTGCAGGACCTTCCTTCCCTAAACTGTGATGAATCAAAAATTATATTCCAGATTTTACAAAAATCATAAATTGATAAAGCACCATTGCCCCCAGATGATCCCAAAACATTTTACAGCCTTTGCATTCAATTCACTTTACTTGGCAGAACCAGGTTGCAGGCCCCCAGATAGCAAAAAGCCAATTAACATGGCCCAATAGCACAAGCCAAGCACAACTCCTGCCCCACAAAGGGTGACCAGGGCCAGTCAGCACAGCCAAGAAAGTGGGGAGCACTGACTAGGGTATGGCAAGAGCACATAGACATTGCCATGATTCACGACTGCCACCTGCTTTGCCCTGGGGGGGTCAAATCCCTATTCAGATGGACTGACTCCTGCAGGGGCAGGAGGGCTACAGATTGCACCTGTACCTGCATTCACAGATCTCTCTCTCTCTCTCTCTCTCTCTCTCTATACACACATATACAGGAATCACTACAAGAAGAAATGAAGCCCCTTCTGGAGTAGAATGTAACAACTGTTTAACAGCCATTTAGCAACATTGCTGAACCATTCAGGTCAGGGCGTGAAGGAGAATCCTGTATCCAACTGAAAGTGCAAGAGACTAAGAAGACCACAGGTAATTATGAAAATTGTAAGCAAGTAATTTTTAAGTAAGTGAAACTTGGGGGTATGCAAGACAATTCAGACTGCTGAAAGAGGTAAAAAAGTCTGGAAAGGTTGAGAGCCACTACCTTAGAGGAAGCAAGTCTTCACCCTGCTTTGTTCACACAGCGCAAGAGGCCTCAGTCACAGGGACACACAGAATTTCAACAGCCTGCAGCCCGAGTTTGAGACCTGACATTATTTTAATGATTTGCAATGCTTGGGGTTCTTACTGGGATGTTCTGGGCTCTCCACAATCTCCCTGGACAGTGCTGTAAACAAACACATGGCTTGCTGTCACATGTGCCTCTTTTAAACTTCAAATGCCAGCACCCACAGCCCTCTTTTATTCCCCTGGCTGCAGCTTCCGTGAATCACTAGCTGATGAAAACAATCCACAACCTGGAACATCTGAGTTTATCAGTTATTTTCCTGCTGCAGTATCTGCTTTCCGGAGCTATTTAGCGTCCACTGGGATCCAGGTACACCTCTGATAAAAGACTGTTTTGCTAACTGCTCCATATTGATGTGTTTACAGCTAACACAGACACATAGGGAAGGGGAAGAATAAATCAGGCACCAGTTCAAAAAAGTTATTTTCCTAACACTTATAAAATGCATTTGGTTTTAAACGTCTTCACGACATTATTTCAACAGGCAAAACTATTCTTACTTTTTATCATCTTGTATCACTGCACAGCAATCACTATTGTTCCAAGGCTGATACTCAGGGAATAGCTGCTACCTTTATTTTCCTATTTAATAATAAATAATAATAAACTGATAATTCTTTGCCCTTTTCTGGAAGCCCTGTGAAGTAATTAATGTTTATCCCCATTTCACAGACAGAGAAACTGAGGTACAAGAAGGTTATGTGTCTTGCCTGTGGTCATACAGATGGGCAGTAGCAGTGCCAGGAATAAAGCCCAGGAGTCCTTGTTCCTAAATCCCCTTCACACTCTAACCTCTACATACACCACCACCCTTTTGATGAAAGAGGTGAGAGGGTGTTATTTCTGCATTTTCATTGGATGCACCTGTGAAGAACACCTCAAAAGATGGACAGTCCATGACAATTGACATATCTTCAGGCAGCCGTAGGTCATAAAGTGGGGTACATATTTATTTATAACAGCCCATTGATAGTCTATGTGAAATAAGTCCATTGTCTCAGTCCAGTGGCTAGTGGGCAGGTAATAAACAGCTGAAGGGCACATCCCTTCTGTATGCCACACAGCATGGTTATCATTTCTTATGCTGACTGGCCAATTCATCCTCTCTTCTTTTAGGGGTCTTTTATTAATACTATGAAAGAGCTTTTGGCCAAACAACACCTGCTGTTTCAGTGACATTCCATTTGGCCCACTGTGAGCAATGGGATGTCTACTCGGAGGCAATTGTGGGTCTTTGGTGGGAAAGGATCATTGGATGGGCCTGTTCCCAACTGCATATGGGACAGGTGTCCACATCCCAAAATCATCAACCCTCTGGCTCCCTTTTTGAGAGCCTTAGCCGAGGACAAAGACTGAATAGCCTTTGAACACTGAACTCCCCTCTCAGCCACTGGGTGCTCCCTTCAAAACAACCTAAAGCCTGGGAAAGGGCTCTGCAGTACATCCATTATCCATTGCGGTATCCAAATGGTGATTCTCCTCGGTTCCAGGCCCATGTCTGTCCCGACACACCACTTTCACTTAGCCTATTCATGGTGAATTGTAAAAAGTGGGAGGGTCACAAGGCAGAAAAAGAATTAAGTGAGGAGGGCTGAGAGGCCAAAAAGAAGTCAGCTCCGTCCCCCCAAATCACAATCATGGCCACAGATTTAGGAAAAAGGGGCTCTGATGTTCGATCTGTACATGCACACAAATTCACACTTCAGGGCAAGCAAATCTAGAGCAATGGCTCTCTTGGAATGCACTGCCCCTCAAAAGATTTCATTCAACTGACAATGCCGCTGTTCTGATGTGTGCAGGAAGCAGTGTGAGAGAGAGAGAACAGTGACTGTGAATGTGTGCTTGTGGCTGTGTATGTATGTGTGCAAAAAGTGAGTTTGAATATACATGTGTGGCAGTTGCAGACCTGTATGTTTGGATACGTGTGGGTGGGAGGGTGGGTATGTGGATGTTTTGGGGCATACAGTGGTTATATATTTGTGTATGTGTTGGGGAAGGTTCCTCTTTTCTTTCCGCTAAATGAGAAAAGGCTGTCAGCAATTTCCTTCTGTCAACAGCTGGGAGATGGTTTTCTGCAGTTAGCTGCAATTTGTTTCAATTATGTGTATTAATCATAGCCTGCTCCTGATGGTATTCTTAAAAAAAAATCAGGGCTTTTCTTTTTTAAACAAGCCATTTCCTCTCTCATGACAGCACTTAGCTACTGCAGGTTTGTGGGGGGGGGAGGAGGGGGGAGAGAGCAGCTCCCGTTTGCCTATTTAGTTAATAACCCCCAGGGACTGAAGGACTGGTAGGGAGTAAGAGAGAAGGGGAGGGAGGGGATTGGTGCACTAGCCTTTCACTCTTGGAGAGTGGGTCTGAACATGACATAGGTTTTCAGATCTTCTGGCTTAAAAAAAGGCAAGGATGTAGCAAGAGCTATCACAGATTTGGTTATCTCAACTTACTCCCATTGCAACCAAAGGCAGAAATCCTACTAGGTTCTATGGGAGCATAATTGGCCCTTTGGGTTTCTGTCTCACAACAAGGATCAATGCAAAAAGGCACCAGAGGAGGAGGTGGCAGCAGTGGCAGATTGTGGAAATTATAAAGGACTGTTTTCAAAGCCTTCCATTCAAATGAATGCAGAACCTCAACTGGAAATGCAGTCAGAAGTACCAAGGTTCATCCAGTTTTGTGGTGAAATCAAAGGACATTTGTGAGTTGCATGCAGTTTTGATGTTGATCTGTAAATCAGGTTGTACTGGCTCAAAGCATGACCTGGATTTGCCCAAAGCTTTTGGAATCCCAGCAAGCCTGCTGACGAACGTGCTCTGAGCCTGTGATGAACCAGGAGAGCTGTCAAGTCCTGGCTGAGTTTGGGCTTCATTGTAAACATTTCCCACAGATCTAGAAATTCTCTCTCCTGGCACCATCAAAGTGTCAAGATCCCAGCAGTGGTTATTTGCCCACACTAGGATTTTGCAGCTCCTGCTCAGAAAAGGTTCAGGCTCTGAAGAGCAGAGGCTGTTTGCAGGTTAGGATTGAGGTATAAGAAACCCAGGACTAGAACAGCAAGTGAGTTACAGGTCAGAACCAAGATGAATGGGGTTGTATAGCATTCTGTCCTCTCTAAAAGAAAAGGAGTACTTGTGGCACCTTAGAGACTAACAAATTTATTAGAGCATAAGCTTTCGTGAGCTACAGCTCACTTCATCGGATGCATTTGGTGGAAAAGTTTTTTTTTCCACCAAATGCATCCGATGAAGTGAGCTGTAGCTCACGAAAGCTTATGCTCTAATAAATTTGTTAGTCTCTAAGGTGCCACAAGTACTCCTTTTCTTTTTGCGAATACAGACTAACACGGCTGCTACTCTGAAACCTGTCCTCTCTAAAGTCTCTCCTAAAAATGCTCTTGGGTAGAGCTGCTGACCCCAAACAACTGCTGCTTTCCAAGAAGGAGTGATCCCTGTACATAGATCTATGAGATCCATCTACAGGGAAGGCACCGTATACATACCACTTACAGGGGACTGCAACGGTGCAGAGTTAAGCCTGGTTTACACTTAAAAAGTTTTGCCAGCATAGTTATGTCAGAAAGGAGTGTGGAAAAAAAAATCACACCCAGCATAAGATTGTCGGCAAAAACCCTACTGCAGCTGTAGTTATGCCAGCAAAAAAGGTCTTTTGCTGGTATAGCTTATTTCATCTGGAGAGCTGGTATAAACTATGCTGGCAAAAGCATAGGGTGCATCTCCACTAGGAGAATTTGCCATTCTAGCTATACCAGAAAACCCTTCTAGTGCAGGCAAAGTTTTAGAGTTAAAACAGTTGAGTCATCTAGTGACTGCAGTTCAATGGAATAGAATCAGGAGGCATCCATGGCAAATCCACTGGATGCCCACTGAAAGCTACTGGATAGGGTAATGAGAAGGACTTGAAGAGCCATAGTCAGTATTAAGCCCCATTTATTTGTATTTCTTCTGAAGCTGTTCTGGGACACCGCACCTCCAGGAAAGATTTCAAAAGGGGCACGAAGCAGAGTTTTGGACTGATCTGATGGGTATGCCCTGAAATGACCAGACCTGTGCTTGGCTGCTGGCATGCAAGGGACAAATCTGGGAGGAGGTAGAGTGATCAGGAATCAGGGAAACAGCCCAACCATTCCAACTCAAACTGAATTTTTCCTGATGTTTGAAACAAAAAAAAAAAGTTTGCTTTCTCATTCCCCTACAACACACACATGATTTTTCACAGATCTTCACTTCCCAACTCCAGCCAGGACAGAGGTAAATTTACTGCCAGAGACAGAGGGGGATTTACTGACAGAGTGACTTGTTTTGTGATATTGGAGACCCAGACAAAAACAGGAAGTTCTGAAAAAAATTCAGAAAAAGTCCACGGCAAACAGCAGGGGTAAGACTAGCAGCGAAGCCTCCAGGTGTTTTGAACCAAAGCTTGGCTAGTTAAGGCCTGAAAGCAAGAGTGACAGTGTGGAGAATCAATTAGAAATTAGCCTGCCCCACAGTACAGATCCAAACCCCCTAACCTCTGGGTGATCCAAATACTGCACCCAGGCTTGTCTCCTGACTAAGCAGGACAACAGGGTACACGCACCATGGGGCAGACATTGGCTTCTGGACTTCTACTGCCTTGTGTTGTGTTCATCTAGCCAGAGGAAAAGCTAATTTGCAAAAGTGCCTTGACTTGAGACCCAACAAGCACAGAGCATCCTTAGAGCTGGCACTGACATGATGGTACAATGGGAAGTAATGAGCAGCTATCAGGTCAAAAGAAAATAGGAGAAGCCTGAAAGAGTAGATGGCTCAGAGCAATCATGCAGAAAGGCCTCAGTGTGACAAAAACAAAGGGAAATATCCAGTCCTCAGATATCAGTAACAGGGACAGTAACTTCTCAGTTCAATATGAGATAACGTGCGAGTGCGTGCACGCGCAGGTGTGCAGAGGGAAGGTAAAAGACAGAGAGAGAAGAAAGAGGTGCGGGGGTGTGTAGAAACAGAGAGAAGAAACAAGATAGGGAAAGCAAGGGAAGAGTGGAAATAGAGACTCCCAGACAAAAAGGGGGAGAGAGGAGAAGACTGAAGGAACAGAGAGGGCAGGAAAGACAGAAAATGATAGACAGAAGGAGAGAGAGAGAGAAATCTGTGCTGATACAGTACCAAATAAATCCCTGCAGCATGACAGGCATCTGCTGAAGCATTTCATTTCCCCGCAGTATAATGGTGTGTTATTGCCCATTATCTGTTCTGTCAGAGCCAGAGTCGATATTAAATGAGGGGCAGCTGCATTTAGCTGCCATTCTTCAGCTGTCTCTCTGTTGCCATGGACACTCAGTTGTGTCTGGATGAACCTAGCTGGCAAGCAAAGGGCGGGGGTATGGGTGGGTGGGTGTGTGTGTAACTGCTCCAGGGAGGAAGGGAGCAAAGGACAGAAAGCAGCAGTGGAGGAATGCATGCGAAGAGGAAGGGTGGGTGGTGCAGCACAGGTCAGTCATGTCCCCACCTGCAGCAGAGAAATCAGCCTTTTCTAACATCCTATTTATTTGCCAGGGGTGAGGGTGGCTGGCTGCCATCTGGTCAGAGCTTCGAGTTTCACAGGCTCTAGTGACCCTCCCTATATCCCTCCTTTATGACCTTCATGCTTCCACTGAATCTCCACCCCTCCTCTCCCCCCATAAGGATGATAATTATCCTCCCCTCATCTCTAGCACCTTCCCTAGGAGGATCCAAGAGTACTTCAGAAAGTATAATGAACTTAGCCTCAAAAAGGCCCCCTGGAAGATGGGGAAGCATCATCAATAGCTCCTTTGTATAAATAGGGAAATTGAGGCACAGATCCTTACCCTGAAGATCACACAGCAAGCTGGTGGCACAGCCAGACTTTGAAACACAGGAATTCTGATTCCCAGTCCTCCTGATCTAACCATTAGACCACGCTCCCTCAAGAAGAGATGTCAGGATTCCTGACTATTTGCCTTATTGTTCACACTACCTCCTCAAATCAAGACCAGAATCCAGGAGTCCTGGCTCCCTGCCCCTTGCTCTCAGCACCACATAAGGCTGCCCACATGTGTCTCCTCACAAAGCATAACAAAATTGCTCAATATAACTTTGATAATTGCATAAAGTGTCTTAATAGCCATGGGCAGCTACATTCCGAAGTCATCTTCTGTACGGGTCACCTTGAAATCAGGGGCTTTGCGGGCTTGTGATGGAATTAAATGTGGCATTGTGATGGGCAGAAAGACGCATGGAGTGAGAGAAGTACAGATTCTGGCCTCAGACCTCCCCTATGGAAATCGTTTTTCTTCAGACCATTAGCAAACACTCCTCTCTTTCTCTGTCTCCCGTACTTATCTGACACCTCACCCCACCCTCAAGAACACCTGAGGGCCTATATCATATGATACTAATAGCGATACTTGACTCTTTAGCATTTTTCATCAACAGACCTCGAAGCACTTTATAAACTGCAATGAACTAAGCCTCACAACTTATGCCCATTTTATAGATGGGAAACTGAAACACAGAGAGGTGAAGTGACTTGCTTCAGGGCACACAAGCCAGGAACACAGCACAGGAATCCTGCCTTCCTACTCCAACTTCATGGCACGCTATCTGATGGAAAGGATTTCTGAGGTTCCCCTCATTCAGCCATTAATACTTTCCCAATGCCCAGCATCTGGTGGACTCCTCTGTGGCCTCAGGCCTCTCACCACATTGCTGCCTTAGATGAGCAGGTATGTGCAGCTCTTCTCCTTCATGCTACCTCTTCCTCACAAGCTGAGCACACACTCTCAATGGCACACTTTCACAACACTCGTACAGTGAGCAAAGCAACCTGGTCTAAGTGTCAACTGCGCACAGCAATATGACTCAACATCAGAGTCCTGACTCCAGTCTACATAAACCCAGAGCCTGGAAAGAGGTTTACCAGGCATAAGGGTCTCCATTTTCTAAGGTCTGTGAAGAGTGTTGAAAGCTACTACAGAAGGTGAAGAGATGGGTGTTCAAACCCTTAAGGTCCTTAATACTCCGGAAATTCCCCAAAAGTAACAACTTACATCTCTCTGGCTCTTTCTAGCTCCCCCAACCCAAAGCTGACCAGCACAGCTCTACTTAACATATAAGAACATACATAAGCACAGACCAGACAGGTTGGCTATAGCATCTTTGTAAGCCTGTGAATTCTTTCACAGGGTCCTAGTGATATATGCCCCCAAATATACGAACATTAACATGAGGAGAGCAGCAAGATCCCCCATGCCCTGCTACATGTGACAGGCAACTAGGGCAATGGGCTGCTCAGATGGAAACTCATGACCATGAGATAGTGACCCTGAAGCATTCCCTGGAGTTCTCTAGCCCAGGGGATGGACGAAGGGGCAGGTTCTGCTGTGAGACCCTCGGCTTGAGGGAAGCCCCTCTTTGACAGCTTTATAACAACTCTCAATTGGTGCCAGATGCAGTTGTCCAGTGTTGCTTCTGGTTAGAGGCAAGGTTGCTCTGCAGGTCCTTACTCCTGGAAGGTTACATTTATAATGCAGGGTTGATGACAGCCCCAAAGCAGCTTGCAGCTGCTCGGATACTTTGTTGTTTATATTTGTCCTGAATTCTGATTTACAACTTCCTGTCAACTCCCACAGTCCAGCCACCAAAATATGAACAGTTTTCAGAGTAGCAGCTGTGTTAGTCTGTATCCGCAAAAAGAAAAGAAGTACTTGAGGCACACTGTAACAAGAGTGATCACTTGTATGATAACACCCATTGTTTCATGTTCTCTGTGTATATAAATCTCCCCACTGTATTTTCCACTGCATGCATCTGATGAAGTGAGCTGTAGCTCACGAAAGCTTATGCTCAAATAAATTTGTTAGTCTCTAAGGTGCCACAAGTACTCCTTTTCTTTTTGCAAAATATGAACCTCATGATTCAAACCATCCTACTCACTCTCCTTATCCTCATCTCCCAAAATCCAGCCTGAAAAAGCCTGAAGTGAGGACTTAGTTCTCCAATTTCTATAGCATTACACCATTTAAAATTGGGATCTAAACAACTTTGAGTTTGGACTGCATCCTAATACAGTTGTTGTGGCTCTTCCCCACCCCTGACACACACACAGACACAGACACACAGTTTGCAATTACTCACCCAACTCTCCTTCCATTTGCAAAGTTAAAAACTGACCTATTTTCTTCTGGGCCAGACATTTAGTAACCTAGTCATAACATACCAGATCACCTACTCCATCATCCTGCTGTCTACCTTAATGAATCAGACCAATGGCCCAACTAGTCTAGATCCAACTAGTAGCTAGTACCTGATGCCTCAGAGGAAGGCTAAAGTCCACCTTTCAAATGGTGCAATGCAATCAGATGGGAGGAGGAAAAATCTTTTCTGACTTCTGCCAGCAATCAGTTTATGCCCTGAAGCAAAAGGCTTAATTGACCTTGACACTTTCACTGGAAATATTATTAATGGTTGTAAAATGGTGCAGTCATTTAAAATGACCTGTTGCACTCTCTGTCTCAGCAACCTGCTGCAGCACTGAACTCTGGCGGCTCTCTACACAGCAGCATTTCTTTCCATTAGGCTTAAATTTGCTGCCTTTCAAATTCTGCTCAGTGCTCTTTTGCTCTGTGTAATGGGGCAGAGTAAAAAGAGGGGACTGATCAGTTTCTACTACACCCTTCATTTTATTAAATACCTCAGTCAAGTCCCCTTTAATTGTTTTCGTTTCAGCAATAAGTGATCTCTACCTCGGCATTTTCTTAGCATTCAGAAGTCCCTTCTCACCCCAACATTTCTGACCATTGTGTAGTCTCGTTGCTGGGGGTTCTGAACAAAACTCTAGAAAATACACGGTTGGGAACAGCCCCTGCACTGGCCCCAAGACGTGGTCTAATTTCTCTAATACTGTAGATCTTTTCCACCTTCAGGATTTGTTGCCTTTCACAGGATTTTTCCCATCTCCCTTGTAGCTCTCCAGCTCCCTCTAAATACATCTTCTTTTTCTTTTGCTGACTGGCAGTTTCTTCCAAATTTCTTATCGTACTTTGTAGAAACAAATTCTGCCTGCATTGCTTATATGTTAATCCTCTCTTTAGCTCCACTCCACAATCAGGACCTCTTGCTTTTGAATGTGTAACTATCTTAAGCAGCATATTGGGCACCAGGGTGCCCCTTTGCCTTGCAGGATCTGGCTTTCCTCAGAGAGAGCCTAAGTTCAAGGTCTGTCATCAAAAGTCCTCTCAGCAGCTTAGAGAGTTAGTAAATATTAGTGGAAATAAATAACAGATTTAGACTGATTTAAAAATATAAAGAACATTAATGAACATTCTGGTTTGATGGTTGCGATGACAATAGATTTGTGTCCAACAATCCAGAGAGGCCAACAGGAAGAAGAGAATTTGCAATGGGATTAAATGGGTGTTTTCACATACACACTAGTCAGCAAAAGAGCATTAGTAAGATAGTGACAAGAGCGGAGATGAAAGTTGGTATTCATTGGCGTTTGACATAGCAGAAGAGAGAATGGGACATTTTTGTTGCAATGCTCTAGCAAGCAACTGTCTTGATGGTTATTCCTGGGAATTTCTGGGGCCGGATTTGGTTTGCCAGGTACATACAGCATAAAGATAGGTCTGCCCCTGCTAAGGTGTCCTCTCCAGATCAAGCCTAGCTCCCAGAACAAAGCTTAGGGCATCACAACTTGCATTGAATTTCTGCAACCCACCCCAAAAAAATTTCATCAGATAAAGAACAGAATGAGACAACTACACTCCAAAGCAAAATCTCACTGAGGGATGCCGTGAGCAGCTGGTATTTATTCTGCAACAGTTTTTAAACAAAGTGTTCATTTGTAATGTTCTAGGAAAGTTCTGAAGTGAGTGTTCCAACAAAGAAAACCAGTACTAAACTTTGAATTTCTGGGTGGGGGGGAGGGGAAGTGCCACCTTTTGTCTTTTCCCTCTCGCTCCCCACCGTCTTTTCTTGAGGCTTAAAATAGCCATCATCTTCCTTCCCACAAGCTGCTATCTTGAGCCAAACCTATTTAGCATATATACTGCACACTGGATTTGATTCACAGGATTGCATGTAAGCAGCATAAAGCAACATAAGCAGGGGTGGCCAAACGTACTGACTCTCCGAGCCGCATATGATAATCTTCAGAAGTTTGAGAGCCGGGCGCACCTGCCGGAGCTCGGGGACATCAGCCCCGCAGGAGGCACCTGCCGTGGCTGAAGCCCCACCACCCTGCCTCAGGGCAGAAGCCCCAACCTCCCTTCCCTCCCCCAGACTGGTAGGCAGGAATGGGGGTGGGACATGGGGGGGTCCTCTGTGAGCAGCGCATTAACTGTAAAAGAGCTGCATGCAGCTCACAAGCCGCAGTTTGGCCACCCCTGCAATACAGCTATGGGCCTGAATCTGTGCTCCTTACATGGGCAAAACACCCACTGATTTCACTCACATTGTTGACTTATTAAGAAATGGACAATCAGGCCCTGTACTTCTACAATTAAAAACAACTGTCTATACGTACTGTTTGTTTCATCCCAAATAGCCACCATCCTTGCATTTCATTGTTTTTAAATCCTCATTATTTACCTTGTGCTTCCCTAGCACCTTCCCGCCAAGACTCTCAAAGTGTTTTCCAAATATTGATTTAGATCCAAGAGCCCCAACCCACAGTATGTCAATAGCAGTCTTCCCATTTTACACATAGGGAAACTGAGCTAGAGAGGTTAAATCCCTCATTTTCAAAAGTCCACACTCAAAAACACATGGGGACTTTTGCATTTGTGTGATTTGCACATGCAAAAATCCAATGCGTGCCAAGAGTTGAGATTTGACAGCATACATACCTTTGTAGAAGTGCAATCCCTAACTTGCGCATATGTAATAACATTGGTTTAGTAGGGCAATTCCATCTCTTGCTAATGGCTGATGTCAGCAACTGACAGTCTGCTTTTTAACCACTGTAGGTAGAGTTAACCTTCCCTTTAGCTCAAGTGGTAGTGACTTGTGCCTTTGATGATGCTAATTCTGGGTTTGATCCCTGCTGAGGACTATGGGGGTCTTTATACAGCACCTTTGTTCATTACAATGAATACGTTTGGTTGAATAAACACTCAGGTGTTCTGTATGTACAAATCTGAAAATAATTGGGGCTAAGGTTCTTAATTTCCAAAGAGATAAGCACACTGAACTCAATGGGAGACGTAGCTGCTCTGTACCTCGGAGAATCACACCGCAGGGACAAAATTCTGAGAACGATCCAGCAGTCGGAGCCAGTTTCTCAAGAGAGCTCAGTTGCGCCCATTTAGGCACCAGAAAGGGCCATTCTTTCAAAAGTGAGCAATATTCTGGGTTCTGAGCCCTTCTGAATATCTGACCTCAGACAACTTGCCCAGGGTCACCAAGGAACTCTGTGGCTGAGCTAGGAAGAGAACACAAGTCTCCAAGGCCCATGCCATCATGAAAGAAGCACTGTCCCCACCCCATCCCATCCCGTCCCATCCCAGCACGTTCCTATGAGAGGTACTGATGCTGTCTGGAGTGACAAAGTACTGTCATGAAGAGGCAAGCAGTGAAGTGAATCTGTAACACAATAGCACTTATTATCATAATTCCTAATTATCACTGTTTAGAGGCCCCATAAGAGGAAGAATAATTACGTTTAAGAGGCAGAGTGATAAAGAGAAAAGATTAATCAACTCTCCATCCCCTTTCAGATCGCTGCAAGATCCTCCACATTTTGTCTGCTGTTTGTGAGCCTGTCACTGTCAAAGGCTTTTATTCCACAAAGGACAAGGGCTTCATTCCAGCAATACTAGGAATCCCCACAGCTATGACAAGCAGGCAGCCCAAGCTCTTCTTGAAAGGGCCCTTGATTGCAAACTTCAGGGTGAAAGCAAAAACAGAGCAGAAAGTAACACTAGCTCCTCTGAAATGAAGCATTTGGGCTCTTCAATCTACTCTAGAAGCAGCAATGCGGCAGCAGATGGGAAAAGCCTCAACAGCATCAGAATACAATCCAGACCTTTAAACCACACAAGGGAACCTGGTTTTTATTGCAGGTGTGAGGAGCTACTTTCCAAAATTGTTGGTAAGAAGCTGTGAAGGGGAGAATAGAGCATTCACACTGCCTCCTGTTGGACAGTCAGCAAGCATGCAGGCTGCCTCCCCAACCCCTGACTTTCCAGCAGAGAGGAGCCCAAGAACTTGAAAAATAAAAAGCAACTGCCAATCTGCACTACCATACTGGACCACAGAAGTGACTTATTGCATGCAGATCAGTCTTAACTTACTTTGGACTATGAACACACACAGTGAGTCCCAGGCTGTTCTGGGTGCCATGACAGGTTAAAAGATGTTCCAGGGATTGGTACAGCAATTGGGGCAGGGAGATTTTTTCTTCCTATCCAAACACAGAACAAGCATTCATCCAGGGCTTGCCAAAGGCTTGATTCTGAGATAAGTGGAGGGCACTGGAAGTAGAAGGAACTAAGCTTCTCAAAAGAATCAGAATCTAAATGTCAACAATCAAATGCAAGGTGACCTTTGTGGTCTTTTCTGGCCCTGTCTAGGATTCTGTTGGATCATTACTCGGGACAGGAATGTCAAGAGGGAGTAAGTGAATGGAACGCGTGTACCAGCCAGGATGGTACTCGGGGCAGCCAGCACCCGCTGCTGGTTGCACTGCTGCAGCCACACTGCTATTTCTAGCATGCAAGCTCAACAGAAGCTAGTGTGTGTACATCTATCCAAGCTGTAAGTTACACCGTTAGCTTGAGTGCAGTCGTACCCGTAGACAAACTCAGGATAATATGTGGCTATTGTAGCTTGAAGGTTTCAGGATCCCACTTTTAATAATGTAGAATCATTTCATTACTGAACTGGAGACAGCCAATCTGTTTCAGCTCTAGTAACCCCAGCCACCCACCCAAGCTTCTTGCATTCTCCAAAACTTTGCCCAAAGCTCAAAACAAATAATTTTTTTTTTAGGTTCAGTTAATTGCATTTATTTCCATTGCTGCTGCATCTCTGCAGTTCCAGGTTCTGACCAGGACCAGAAGTAGCAGTATCACTAGGGTCAAACTTAGGGTTGCCAGGCATATTGCGGTAGAAAACGGACCCTGATGGCACTGGTCGGTGGCTGTTAAAAATCCGGTCAGTGATGCAGAGGGAGTCTGGGGCTAAGGAAGTTTCCCTATCTTTCCTGGGAGCTGTGGTAAGCACCACTGGGACTCCACATGGCCTTCTGCCCCAACCCAGAGTCCCCTCCTGTATCCAAACTCCCTCCCGGAGCCCGCACCCCCCACCCCCCACAAACTCCTGCTCCACCCCCTTCCTGCACTCCAAACCCCTCATCCCCGGCCCCACCCTACAGCCCCCCCCGAGCCCTCACTCTCCTGCCCCATCCCAGAGCCCCATCTTACACCCCAAATCCCTCATCCCTGGCTGTACCCCGAGCCACCCCCCCCACACCCCAACCCTCTGCCCAGCCCAGAGTCCCCTCCCGCACCCAAACTCCCTTCCAGAGCCTGCAGCTTGCACCCCCACACCCTAATCCCCAGCCCTGAGCCCTCTCCCGCACCGTGATCCCCTCATTTCTGGCCCCACCCAGAGCCTCCCCCCCTCACCTCAACCCCCTGCCCCAGCTCAGAGCCCCCTCCTGCACCCCAAACCCCTCATCCCCAGCCCCACCCCAGAGCCCTCACTCCCAGCTGAAGCCCTCATCCCCCTCCCACACCCCAATCCCTGCCCCAGCCCAGTGAAAGTGAGTGAGGATAGGGGAGAGCAAGCAACGGAGGGAGGGGAGACGGAGCGAGCGGGGGGCAGAGCCATGCAAAAGGGGCAAGGCAGGGACAGAACAGAGGTGTTCTGTTTTGTGCAATTAAAAAGTTGGCAACTCTAGTCAAACTGTGCAGAGAAGCATCCAGACTTCTTGTTTCTAATCCAAACCCAAACTCTTGTCACATGCACCTGCCTCTTCCCTTAGGTATTTCACCCTCCACTATGTGGGGAGCAAGAATAAAAGATCACAAGTTTTTGGATGTCCTTGTTTTGATTTTTATTGAAAGGGACTGGACAAATAGTTCAGTTGGTGCTGGATTAGATCCAGAGAGCTGGCTCTCAGTACCCTATCTTCCTTCTGGTGAATTGCAACTGGAAGGAATGTCTATATATTTAATAGGGAAGAGACAAATCTGAACAAACAGAGCTATGTGAAATTATTTCTCCTAAGAAAATTATAAAAATGTATTTGGAAACAACAATAAGGAATGCCCTTAGGCTTCTGAAAAACTGCCATTGCAATGTCACAAAATCTGGGTACTTCTGATTGAAATGTTCAACAACAAATTGGCTAAGGCTACTTTGTAACCACCAGGAACAGAATGATCTAGTTGTGAGAAAACAGTTCTGAAAGCCAGGGTCTTCTGAATTCTAATCCTATCGAAGTAGCTGGGGTTTTTATAAAGTGCTTATCACCTTGCTATCTAAGCCCAGCTCTGCCACAGACTTGTTGCATAGCCTTGGTCAAGTCATTCTCTGCCTCAGTCTCCCCATTTGTAAAATGGAAATACAGTAGAACTGCAGAGTTATAACATTAGAGTTATGAACTGACTGGTCAACCACACCTCTCATTTGGAACTGGAAGTACACAATCAGGCAGCAGCACAGACACACAAAAAAAAGAAAAGAGAAAAATGCTAACAGTACAATACTGTGTTAATTGTAAACTACTAAAAAGTAAAGGGCCTACCTGCAGCCCAGGCTCAGCCCACAGGGTGGAGAGAGCTTATATTTGCTGCCTACACTCTCAGTCCCCCATCTCTTCCTTCATACTATCAACATCTACTGCCCTCAGGGTCAATTGAATGCCAAATGTAACCAATCAGGCATTGCTTTCATCTGCCACCCCCTACACTGTGAGCAATGATGTCCAAATTGCTGACCCCTCAGAGTGGGCATAAGAGAGGAAAACCATGGTAAAGTGAATCAGAGGAATCAAACAGAGGGGAAAGTTGGTCCAACCTTTCCTGAGCTGCATGCATGACTCTAGGGCAGACAAAGGCTTCCCTGCTGGGTAAAAGCTTCCCAGATAACATTTCTAACACCAGTTCGTTGGGTAGCTCTTGCATTTTCTTAAAGACCCTGCACAGGGACAGCAAAGAGTGTCCTCCACCATCCAAGGGCCTTACCAGTACGAGATTTGTGTGGCTAGTTTACTTCATAGGGGTTCGTGCAAAGATTTGGAGATGTTTTGGATCAGGTGGGTTCACATTCCCAATCTTTGCTTTGATCCTCAGGTTCCAAAGAATAACATGGGGCTAAGCTGTGAAGTTCAGCTCCAGATCTGCATTTCCCCAAATGCAACACCGCTCTGTTCCATTCAGGATTCTAGCGCTGCTGGGAAGGGGAAGTTGAGTGGAAAGGAGGCAGATTGAAGAGTTATCTTGTAGCCTGGGGAGAGAATGGGACAGTTGCATTCTCCAGTGGCTGGTTGTGGAATAGCGCAGATGTCTTGAAAGCAAGTGTTTTCTGGTTTCCTTCACCTTACAAGCCCAGGAAATCAGGGTGAAGGTCAGAAAAGCCAGGCCAGAGCAATGGCTGGAGTGAAATGCCAACACCCTCACACGCTCCCACAAACTGGCCTAAGTTAGTTCAGATAAGATGGAAAGAGAAGGAGTCACACTCCTGTACGATGAAACCAGAGAAAGGGGAAAAAAGGAAAAGGCTCACTCCATCCTCAGGCACTTTATAAACACGGAACAGATACTCCTCCAGCTATGGGGAGGGGAGCCAGAAGATTGGCGGGCAGGGGCTCTACTGGCTCCTCACACTGCACAGAAAAGTACTGTTGGGTTGAGTCATCCCATCAGGGCAGTCTTTAAGCAACTCCGATTGTCAGACAAGACACCGGCACACATTAGAGATTTATTGTTTGAGTGCACATGGTTTTTATTAGGAATCATTTATTTCAGCACCGTAGGAGCCATTCTGCATAACTACCCAGGTCTGATTAGTGCAGCCTGGGGGAGTGTGTGTGTGTGTGTGTGGGGGGGGAAATAGTGGAAGCAAGGGGGAAGTGGAGGCTGCTACGCACCTTTTGGCCTGACTGGCAACCATGTTTTGGCTTCTAGTTTGTGAAGTTTGCCCCCTCCATAGCATCAGCTTCACCCCTTTTCTCTCCTGCTCTGCATTTGGATTTCCCATAGTAGGATTTTCTGTTGGAACCATTATTCCCCCACAGCAGTCCATGAGAATCCTTAAGGGATAAGACACCTGAGGCCTTGCTGGTCTCCTGCTATTAAGGGGCAGAGGTATGAGGTGCTGCGCTCAGGAAGAGGGAAAGTTTCTGGCCAACTGGAGGTATAGAGCCAGGGCAGAACTCTAGGCTGCAGGCAGTGCTGTTCTGCCATACCTGTCTCCCCTTTACTGGGACCTCGTCACCTCTCCTCCTCACTAGCTTACACGCCCACTGTGACTCCCTCCTTGCTGCTGGTTTCTAACACCTTCTCTCAGGCCAGGAGCTAACCTGGGAAGCAGGATGCATTGGAAAGGCAAGCCCCAGGGCATAGAGTCTAAACTGGCTCCACCTAGGAAATCAGGAAGGGGTGGGCTGGTAGAGGGAGCACAGAGGGCCCAAAGAGACAGTGGCTTCTCTGAGAGCTCATCAGTGAGGACCAGAGAAGGGCTAGAAGGGCAAGGAAAGACTCAATAGCCCAGATAATGGAGCGAGGAGGAGGAGTGAGGCAGAGCTCTCTCTGCAGCACAGAAAACAGAGGACAGAGTTAGTCCCTCAGCTTAGAATCTAAGGACCAGCATCCTCATGTCCCAAAGGTGCCTGACAATGCAGCATCTGGCTTCTAATAAAAAAAAAATCACTATTATGTCTATGCAGCATCTCCTGTGCCTTGGCAAGGAAGGGGGATGCTTTAGTCATTAAAATAACTAGTAAGAGTAGGAACGGCAGGAGACTATGTAGGGTGGGGGCACTAGTGTACCAGACAAAGGGTTTTTTAAAGGGGGTGTTGGTTCCCCTCCTTCAATTCCACAGATATAGTTTTATTTGATATCTTTAGAACTAGTTGGGTAAGCAAAGGCCAGGCCTAACAGCAACAGAATGCGTAACTTCCCCTCTTTTGAGGAGGGGTGGGGTGTGAATGTCAGTGAGCCATGATACACACACACACACACACACACACCCTCCATCTACCTATCTCCAGAGGCTGAAAAGCTACCCCAGCCTGATTCACACAGAAGCTGCAGTTCTCGTCTTGTGCTTGGTGATACTCGTGCTGGTTCAGATAAAGTCGGGAGTGGTGAAAGGAAGGTGCTGAAGGTATCTCCATCTCTCCCAAGCACATGCAATAACAGCCGTGTGCAGAAGCCCACGCACACAGCACTGCGTGGGCTTAGAGTCCAGCCTTCTATGCCACTCAAACTCACATAAAGAGCTCTGCACATCAGTTAGCTTTGCAGTGAATGTAATACCGTTGACAGGTCCAACTGGCAGCTCTTGCGACTGGGATCTCCACGTAGCCACAGAAAAGACACACTCTGGCCAGTGCCAGGGAAAGCTTCCCCCAGACTCTATCATGAATGTGCCTCAACCCTGTCCTGGAATTAGAGAGGATATCAATCTCTGTGACCCAGTCATTCTTCAGCCCCTCTGCATAAGCTCCCATCATGGAGGCCAGTGAGTACCAAGCAAGGTGAAGGCTTATGTGAGAGAGACTCCTTCCCTCAATGAACTTGACTGACACTCACCAACTATTTCACACCGGGGTTACTGAACTTCCACTGGCAGAACCTGTCAATAGTGTCCATCAAACCCAGTTATACAGGCTGGAAATTATCTCACCTCAGGGACCCTCTCAAACCGTAAAGGGCCTAACACGAAGAAGAGCACTGGTTTGTGGAAAGCCACACAAAGATCCTCCCAGCCAGAGAGTTTGCAGACATGCAGAGAGGGGATTGGAAAGGGACAGGGTTTCGAACAAGAGGATGGATCTCTTTGACACGGCAGTTGTTTTTTAACTTTGACAGAATGTGCTCTGGGATTTGCAAGGGGTCTGCTCTAGCTCCATACACCCACAGTGCTTTCAAGAGATGGACTCCAGCACTTCTTCCAGATCCGATTCCCTCTCAAGTGTGAAATGGTCACGGCCCAATTTTTGCATAGGCCCATCTATTTAAACAGATAGTAAATTGCAGCAGCATTAATGTTCTCACTGAAGACCTCCTGACCATAAAGGAAGAGACCATTGCAACAGTCTTACCTACTGCCCCACAGGTGTGTGTCATGTCACTCAGAATGCAAGGCTCAGCACTGCTACATGAGCACAGGTCTAAAGCTTTCCAGCAAAAACATATGGGATTGGGAAGAAAAGGGACACTGTGATCCAACCCACCATTCAATGCAAGGTCAAGGGAGGGCAGAACCTGGAAAATGACCTCAACCTCTTTTCTCCCACCCGGGCAAAGGCTCCTCTCAAAGTCCTGCTACATCTGAAGCTAGTGTAAAGTTTCCACATTCACTTGCTTGTTCTACTGGACAAATTTGTTGCATCATGATATCTTGATGTGCAGGCCCAAAATAATCTGGAGGACCCATCAATGATGCTGCTACAATCATCAGTGTCCCTTGTGGGAATCTGCCTGATCCCTCAAAACCTGGGACAGATGGCAAATGTAGGACTACTGGTCTGGGCTTCAGGAAGAAATGTGCATTCAGTAGGGCTAAGAGAAGGCTAGATCCACCTCAGGCATTGTGTGTTTAGAAGAAATTTAATTCTCATATTAGCCAAATGCCAGGAAAAGAAAGTCTAACCCCACCTCTCTCTCTCTCTCTCTCTCTCTCTCTCACACACACACACACAGCTTCTCATAGAGGCTGCCAATTGACTAACAGATCATGAGTCACCTCTCTGTCAATCAGACACCCAATCAGTGATGAAAGATCATTTCACTTATGACACAAGATCTGCTGTGCATTAACACATTGCTGTGAGTATGTGGGAAGCTGCAGGGAAATACAGCTGGCTAGATAAAAATCTGAAATTTGTGCTCTTGTTGATTAACCACTTGAATTCTCCAATCAGGGAACAGAGGTAATACTTTGAAATGTATGTATCTCTTCAACAACAGGGTGAGTTTTGCATATTCATGATGACCTGTTTGCAAATTATATGCAGACCATGGATTATTCGCTGAAGAAATTCATCAGTAATTTTAAAATAGTCAAACTTTGAGAATTTTGCAGTTTGTTTGCAGACAGAGAGAGGTAACATCTGGCAAATAAATGACTGATTACAAACTATTGCCCCTGTTCTAGTCCTGGTGGGGTGAAATTACTCAGCAGGAGAGGGCTGTATAAAGAAGTCAGAATGGCTTCCTGTAGGAGCAGGCTCAGTGAATCAGACCTTTATCTAATCCAGTGTCCTTCCTCCAGCAAAGCCCAATACTAGTTGTTTCAGAGGAAGGCATAAAATACCTGTCCCAATGTGCCATACTATACCCTATAGGTAAGGGGTATGCCCTCCTGATCCCCACAATGTTTTTGCCCTAGAGCATGAGACTTGAGGGCCCTTATAAATTTTGATCTAACTTTCAAACTCCTTAGCATGGGGGAATGCCTTTTACTTTTGTATTCTACTAAGGCCTTGAGGTCTCCATCTAGATCAGGGCCCCATTGTGCTAGGCGCTGGCTGCACACACAAATAGGAAGACACAGTCCCTGTCCCAACTAGTTTACAACATAAATACACAAGGGTGGGAGAAAGGAAGGATTATAATCCACCGTTTTACAAACTGCCAACTGAGACAAAGAGATTAAGTGATTTACTTAAGATCCCAGGAACACTGCAATATAGGCTGTATTTGAACCCACATCTCCCGAGTCCCAGTCCAGCACCTTAACTACAAGAGCCTTCTTACAGTCAAAGAGCTCCACGTTTCTTTGCAAACTGCTTTATTTCTGCTATACCAGACTACACTCCAAGATTTCCAATATTTATGCGAAAGGAGCATCTCAGTTGCATGACCACAGAAATGGAAGCCAGAAACTCTTACATTCCATCTGTTGCTTTGGACAAATCATTTGATTTCGCTATTTGATGTAAAATGCATCCAATAATACTCAATTACCTACCTCACTGGGATGTTGTAAGGATTAATTAATGTGTAAAATGTGCTGAAGAGTGTGTGATGTCTCACTACTACCCTCTACTGGATGGAATTGGAACTGCTCAGCTGTGTGTCATAGGCCATATAAAGAACAGGAGTACTTGTGGCATCTTAGAGACTGACAAATGTATCTGAGCGTAAGCTTTCGAGGGCTAAAACCCACTTCATCGGATGCATGCAGTGGAAAATACAGTAGGAAGATATACACACAGGGAACATGAAACAATGGGTGTTATCATACACACTATAACGTTATAGTGTGTATGATAACACCCATTGTTTCATGTTCCCTGTGTGTATATCTTCCTACTGTATTTTCCACTGCATGCATCCGATGAAGTGGGTTTTAGCCCTCGAAAGCTTATGCTCAAATAAATTTGTCAGTCTCTAAGGTGCCACAAGTACTCCTGTTCTTTTTGCAGATACAGACTAACATGGCTGCTACTCTGAAATAGGCCATACACTGGTTTGATTAATTGAGATTCTCCTTCAGCTCAAGTGGTAGGATCCCATGCATAGCTTCAGAATGGAAGGAGGTCTGTTGCTGCCAGGAAGTTCCAAGTGCCAGCAAAATGGCAACCACAAAGCCCTCTTGGGTGGACATGAATTTGCTTCAGTATTATACGCTATTAAAATAAGATGTAGACTCAAAGCCTGTAAACATTAAAAACAGAGCTTCCTTTTATGTGAAAATGCAAGGGAGGACTGCTCTCCTACCTTCAGTGTCTTTATCTCCTAAACATAAATACAGGTATCAGAGTAGCAGCCGTGTTAGTCTGTATTCGCAAAAAGAAAAGGAGTACTTGTGGCACCTTAGAGACTAACAAATTTATCTGAGCATAAATTTGTTAGTCTCTAAGGTGCCATAAGTACTCCTTTTCTTTAAACATAAATAGGCAACTTCCTTTCCTTTAAACTACATTCTTCCATGAGATGAGCTGCTAAGAAAATGCCTCT
This sequence comes from Dermochelys coriacea, assembly GCF_009764565.3. Lineage (NCBI taxonomy): Eukaryota > Metazoa > Chordata > Testudines > Dermochelyidae > Dermochelys > Dermochelys coriacea. The sequence continues at coordinate 88,796,009 of NC_050073.1, read as the reverse complement.
CTGTGAACCTCACTTGCAAGTGTGTCCTTTGTGTGCTCTGACAGGTCTTTTCTGTGGACATTCCTTTCTGCACTGGTGAAGGCCCCTTAGCTCTCAGCTGCTTTAACTTCTAAAAATAAAAATAAAGCTGAGAAACTATGTAGTTCTGAAGACAGAAGGTCGACCATGAGGCTTCTGTATTCCCTAGCCAAGCAGCAGGAGGAAACCTTGCTTAGGATTTCCCTCCGCTAATATCAAGTCTGTCTAATGTCCTGCAGACTCTGTGCATAGCACCATCCCTTCCTTTGCAGAGAGAAACAACTCAGACTTGCCGACAAGACGCATCCTCAACGCTGCATCTCTATTTATACTGCATAGCATTACCTCACTTCCAGCCAATCAAGACTCTCCATGCCTCAACACTTTCTCCTCACATTGTGCTGCACCCACCACTGGACCAGACTATTGCCATGGCGAGCATGGGGGAGTTCGGAAAATAACATGCAGCTCAGTAGTTAGCATTTGGAGGAGACGCAAACAGAAATAGCACAACTGAACCTAACAAAAGTGGGTTTTCAGCATTCACATTTCCTGCCTGCAAAATTTAAAGAATGCAGAATAAAATTTACAAGCAAGGTAACAGGAAAGTCTTTCCTGCTAAATGGGTCTTCCTGGCGTCATGGCTTGGTCGCCATGGCTGGTAACAAGGTGACCCTCCTGTCTCCAGAGAGGCATTTCAAGAGCACGATTGAGAACTGCAACATGAGCCGCATCATTTCAGACACGGTAGGAACCAGGTGGGGAAAGCACCAAGACCTCACAGCTCACACCACCAATGTGGTACAAAGCCAAGATCCCAAGAGAACAACACTCCCACCTTATAGAGCTTTGGAGTGCAAAACTAGGGCTGATACAATATTTCTTAAAAAGAAAAAGTGGAAAGGAAACCATTATAAAACTTTACATGGTGTTCAATATTTTTACACAAACAGTGATCCAGTAATAATGACTCCATAGCTGTGTGAGATGTGCATGTATTATTAATAGCTTTTCATACACCTAGAAAAGGGTGTTTTCATTTTGTTAAACATGGCCAGGCCAAACACAAGACATATACTAATGAAGCAGAGAAGAAGTCGGGACTATGGCTCTCTCCATAATTTGAAGGAATCAGTGCTGTACTAGGAACAAAGAAGATTCTGAGAATAAGCTCTGGAATAAGTGAGACAAGGTCTGGAACCCAAGGAAAGTTAGCTGATAGCCATGGTTCAAGTCTTAGCTGTGACACTATATGGGATGCATGCACATGGCAAAGTCCAGTTGCTGACGGAGGATTTCATTCATAGAATTTCCCATAATGCATCGAGTCTATGGTCCACCTAGTTCAATGTCTCTGACAGTGGCCAGTAACAGATGCTTCAGAGGAAACTGCAAGAACCCCAGAGTAAAGACATGTGAGATAATTTGTCTCCATGAAGATTCCATCCTAATCCCTAAAAGTTAGAGGCTGCCTTTTTTAATCTTGCTAAATTTTGGACCTCATTAACATCATGTGGCAGAGAGTTCCACAGTCTAATTATGCAATGAGGCAATAAATAGTTCCTTTTATTCATTTTGAATTTGCTATCACTTTCAGGGAGGACGGAAACTCCTGATCTACCTTCTGTATATATTTTTATCATGTCCCGTTATTCATCTCCATTCTCAGGTAAGCAATACCAATCTTTTCAATCTCTCTTTACATGAGAGATTTCCTGTGCCCTTAATAATTTACATGCACTCCTTGGCTAAGTCTTCTCATGAGAGCCTCATCCAATTGTCCGTGTAGGAGAAAGGGAGTCAGGACTCCAAGGTAATATTGCCACCTTGGAAATCGACTCATAATGTGGCCGGTGGCAAATCACTTACAGTAAGTTTTGGAAAAAAGAAAAGGAGTACTTGTGGCACCACTGAATGCATCCGATAAAGTGAGCTGTAGTCTCACAAAAGCTTATGCTCAAATCATTTGTTAGTTTCTAAGGTGCCACAAGTACTCCTTTTCTTTTTGCGAATACAGACTAACACGGCTGCTACTCTGAAACCAGTAAGTTTTGGGTGCTCAACCCCTCCAAAAAAGCAGATCCTTAACTTCTTTTAGGTCTCAGTTTCCCATGTGTTACATGAGGATGATGCATTTACTGAGCTCCCAGAGGAGTTGTCATAATTAATTAATGACCAAAAGGAACTCTGAGGTTCTCAAACAAAAAAAATGTTACAAAAATGGAAAGAATTAATGATACTAGTGTCTGGCCTCTCAGTTGACAGACACACCACCGAAAAGCTTATTGAAAGCAGCGTTCCTCCCCTTCCACCCGCTCTCCCATCTGCACAGGGATTAGGAGACAAAAGATAAGAGTGAGGCCTGGTCTACAGTGGGTGGGGGAGAGCGGGGGAGAAATCGATCTAAGTTACATAGCTGAAATTGACGTACTTAGATCTACTTACCGCGATGTCTTCACTGCAGTAAGTCAACTGCTGACACTCCCCTGTCGACTTCGCCTGCACCTCTCGCTCCGGTGGAGTACTGGAGTCGACAGGAGAGCGCTCGGCAGTCGATTTATCGCGTCTTCACTAGATGCAATAAATCGACCCCTGCTGGGTCAATCGCTCCGGTGGTAAATGTAGACATGTCCTGAGAGGACTACTTTGTTCATATGAAGATTCCACTGGCAGGTTCATAATACCCTATGTTATCATGCTCATTATGGGTCAGGAAAAGGACACTCACATGCCTCATCTGTAAAATGGAGATAATACTTCCTTGCCCCCACCCTTTGTCTGTCTTGTATATTTAGATATAAGCTGTTCAAGGCCAGGACTGTCTCTCATTATGTGTTTCTACATCACCTAGCCCAATGGGGTTCCAACCATGGCAGGAGCTAAACACTGCCACAATATAAAAAAAAACATTAATACACACCATAAGGAAACTGTTTTCTTTCCTGTGAGGGGCTGTTAACAGTATTTGTGCATATGTGCAGGGGACCAAAGAGCTGCCTCAGCCTTGTGTAGCCCTGGGAGCTGAGGACTCAGGGAGCTCTCACTTTAGAGCATTTGCCATGTTTAATTTTGTTTTGTGTATTCTGTCCCTCTGCTCCTCCTGGAAGGATGGGGCAGGAAGAATCCATCAGGGTGTGGCTGGTCACAGCTCTCTTCCCACAGAGGCAAAGGGTGAAGTATACCTCAGCGCTAACCCTCCCACCATTCACACCTTCACCTATCTGCAGGTTTCAGCAGCTCTTTGCTTGTGGACAGGATAGCAGGCTGAAACCCTTGGAGAGAGTAAATCCACTCTAACATTTCGGGGCATCAACTGATCTCTGCAGAGGTCAGGAAATTCACACCCATCCCCCCAGGTTACAGCATTGCAGAACTGAGCATGTTATTATGGGGTGGGGGTTCGCCTTGCTTTGAACAGAAAGTGGCCACTACTAGAGATTGGATGCACGATTAGATGGATCTGGTCTGTTTTGATATGGTAAATCCTGTGACAAAGAAGAGATTGAGCTTAGTTTGAGTTCATGAATGCTCAGACTATGGTTGAAACTGAGTTTTGTTCTCTCCCCACTCCCTTCTTCAACTGGGATTTTCACTAATGGCTTTGGTGTAAATTCCAGCTCCACATTTCTGAGCCAACAGCATGTCAGCAAGTCTCATAGGTCAGGATACTGCAGCTTCCCGCAAGAGGCCTGTCTGCAATAGTTGCATCCTGGGGGCAATATTTACAACAGCTGGATTTCTCCAGCTAGCCTAATAATAGCAAATACACACAGTGTCACAGCAATCAACCAACAAGGGGCAGCCCAAGGTAGGTACAAACTGGCTACTAGATTCCAGGAAGATCTCAAAACGCAAAGTACTAGAGGGAGGCTAAAAAGGGTTTTCCCCCCTATAAAATACATACTACAGTATACTACTGCTCAAGACACTAGAGACCTGGTTTTCAGAGGTGCTAAATGCCTACAACTTCAGCTGAAGTAGTCGGATCTGGGAATACTTAGCACCTCTGCATAGTTCATATCCTACCTTCTGACAAACGTCCTACTGACTTCCAGGAGAGAGAATGCAGATAAAATGGACTGGCTAAACAGATTAATTTTGCCTCATAGTACCCTCCGAGGCAAGCCAGTAGTATCCCCAATTCATACATGGGGAAAGTGAGGCACAGGGAAATTTTACTAGCCGAAGGTTGCTCAATAAGTGAGTAGCAGTGCTATGCACAGTATCCAGAAGTCTCAACAGTGCTGAAAAGTGAGGTAGCTAACCACTAAATTTGAGTGGGGGTAGCTGCAGACTCCGTGCTTTGAACATTAGAACAGTCAGAGGCAGGAGGAGTACTGCAGAGATCTAAAAGCAAAAAAATCCCACTCTAGGTTGCAGGAGTGGGCAAGTGATGCATTTGGTCCGTCTGTGGAGTGCGTGTTTGACTGTTTGCTCTCTGTGTACAGGCTGTGTAGCAGACCCCTGAGTAAACAGCTGAGAGAGATCTGTTTGCTGATGGTTGCAAGGCTCTGATCCTTGGAGCTTTGATCAGCCCTGCCGTTTGAAATCTCTGAAAAGTTAATTGCTCCCTGGTGGCGATGGGCAGAGCTAAATTCAGCTAGCCAGGGATAAAAAAGTCACTTGCTAGAGGAACTCAAGAGCCATGAACAGAGGCAGCTAACAGGAGAATTTGGAGTGCAAGAGCCTTTCCTTTCAGGTTTGGCACTACATGTGATCTCAAGTTGGCAGCAATGGAACAGTGATGGTAACCTGAAACAGATGTCCTATGTTTTCCTTCCTGCCTGAAGCCAGAAGGGACTTCCAGTGCATGATGTGCAATTTGGTGGCTGTGCTGGAGGAAAAGTTTCTTGGATTAGAGGGGCAAGTTGAGATGCTACTAAGAATTAGTGAAGTGGAGGAGCTCCTAGACAGCCACATTCAGGAAACATCAGCACCCAAGGTTCAAGGAAGAAAGGAGCTGGCCACCAAAGAGTCAGAGAGACAGGAAGTCAGAACGGTAGTCTGTAACCACTAGAGGCAAGAGATCACATCAGCATTCTTCATAGCTGGTGATAGAGGAGGACAGGCAGGCTATGGCCACCAGAGAGAAGCTGACCAGGAGAAATTCCACACAGCTAGAAGTTTCAAATGATACCAGGTCCTCAACATGGGAACTGTGGAAAATACCTCTCAAGATCCAGCTGGTACAAAAAAACAGTGAGTTATGAGACACACCTGGTGATGGCAGCTCATCTCAACTTGTAAGAAAAGCAAGCTTGCCCATAAGAGTTCTGCAACCATCCAAGAAAAGATGATGATCCTTGTTGGGGATGCAATACTGAGAAGAATTGAAAGAACTTCTGCAAAGAACAGGCGGGCAGTGTGCTGTCTTCCCTAAGCCAAGACACAGGCCATCACTCTAAGATTGGTTAGACTTTTGAAATCAACAAACAAGGATCCACTGGTGATGGTTCATATCAGCATTAATGACACTGCATCCTTGGATATCCCACAAATAGATTACTTCAGGGAACATGGAAGAAGAATAAGAATGCTCAAGCAATCTTCTCTGAGATCCTTCCTGTCCTGTAAGCAAATAAAACAGAGGATACTAGAAGAGATTGTGAAGTGACTGTGGATAGTCCTTTGAAAACCTCTGCTCAGTGTGGAGGGGCAGTCAAAAAAAGCTATCATTCCATTAGGAAAGGGAGAGAGAGAAGACAGAAAATATCATAATGCCACTATATAAATCCATGGTATGCCCACACCTTGAATACTGCGTGCAGATCTGGTCATGCCATCTCAAAAAAAAAGATCTATTAGAATTGGGAAAAGTACAACAAAGGGCAACCAAAATGGTTAGGGGTATGGAACAGCTACCATCTGAGGAGAAATTAAAAAGACAGGTAGCGTTCAGCTTACAAAAGACGACAAAGGGGGATATGATAGAGGTCTGTAAAATCATGAATGGAGAAAGTAAGTGTTATTTTCCTTCACATAACACACGAACCAGGGGTCACCTACTGAAATTAATAGGCAGCTGGTTGAAAACAAACATAAGGAAGTACTGCACAAAACACAGTCAACCTGTGGAACTCGTCGCCAGGGGAAGCTGTGAAGGCCAAAAGTATAACTTGGTTCAAAGAAGAATTAGTTCATAGAGGATACGTCCCTCAATAGCTATTAGCCAATATGGTCAGTGACACAAACCCATACTCTGGGTGTCCCTAAACCTCTGACTGCCAGGAGGTGGGACTGGATGACAAGGGATGGATCTCTCAATAAACTGCCCTGTTGTGTTCATTCCCTCTAAAGCAGCTTGCACCAGCACTCAGAAAACAGAAAATTGGGCAACTGGGCTGGATGGATCATTGTCCTAACCCAGTATGGTCATTCTGATGTTCTCATGAACCTCTGGCTAGATAAGTGGTGTGGGATGGAGGGTTTTAGTTCTGTAGAACATGTGACTACCTTCTATGGCAAGTGGGGACTGTGTAGTTTGGATAGCCACCATCTCAATAGAAAAGGGATCTCCTTGAGGACAGACTGGCTAGAGTAGTCCGGTGAGTGTTCAACTAATAAGAAAAGGGGAGGGCTAAAAAGAGGGAAGATATGAGAACTCGTTTAGCACAGAATCAAGATGGTGAGAACAAGATTAATCACGGAACCAAAGGACAAAAGGAGAAGAAATTCTTTGATTGCCTATACAACAATGCTAGGAGCCTGGGTAACAAACAAGAGTAATTGCTCATTTATGAGCATAAATTTGATCTAGTTGGTATGAAACCTGGTGGGATAATCTGCACAACTGGAATATTGAAATCAATGGTTATAACCTATTAAGGATAGATTGGTTGGGCATTACCTGAGGTCATATCACTGATAACTTGGAAGAAAATGATCTTGAATGCTTACAGATCCATGTCCTTCCAGATAAAACACAAGATGGGGTATTAGTTGGTGTCTGCTACAGACCACCAAATCACATGAGGCAATAGAATGACCACCTCTTTACATACCTATCTATAACGTGTAGGAACAAAACTGTGATCATGGGGGCTTTCAGTTTGAGTGATATATGCTGGAGGTCTCATCCTGCCTTTCCATTCCACTAGTCTTTCAGGAGGATATAAAACAGCAGCTACTAAAGTTAGACATTTTTAAATTAGCTAGTCCAGATAACTTGCATCCAATAGTTTTAAAGGAGCTGCCTGAGGAGCTCACTGGACTTTTTATGTTGATTTTCAGTACGTCTTGGAGCACAGGAGAAGTTCCGGAAGACTGGAAGAAAGCTAACGTGTCAATTTATAAAAAGGGTAAATGGGATGACTGGGGTAGTTGTAGGCCTGTCATACTGACATTTATTCCAGGCAAGATAATGGGGCAGCAGATACAGGACTTGATTAATAAATAATTAAAGGAGAGTAATGTAATTAATGGCAATCAACATGGGTTTATGGAAACTAGAATCTTTTTTTATGAGATTACAAGTTTGATTGATAAAGGTAATAGTGCTGATGTAATAGACTTAGACTTCTGTAAAAAGTGTTTGACTTGGTACCAAATGACATTTTGATTAAAAAACTAGAAAGATATCAAATGAACATGGCACACAAAGTGGATTAAAAGCAAGCTGATTAGGTCTCAAAATGTAATGGCCATTCTTATGTTCTTACCCTTCATCCCAGATTGATGTGACATCACTAATTGCTAACCTCTTATAAAACTCTCTCTCCCAGTTCCTATGATATCACTATCCAACTCCACCTCTGAAATCATAAACTTTCTGAATGAGATGGTTTGAATTCCTCTTTGCAATGTGATGTATTTTGGAAGCACTAATCACAGCTCATACTTAAGCTTTGCACTTATAGTAGGAAGATGACCATGCATATTCCCAAAAATTATAGCACTTACTCTGAGGGCTGAAAATTTTTTGTAAGAATTACAAGTAAATTCATTTCAGTGTTGCAAACCCCAAATGTTCAAAAATCAGGAGTTCAGCCCCTCCCCCCAGATCATGACATTGTCTTAACAATCATGCAATCTAAAATAAATAAATAAATAAATAAATGTTGGATCCTTTTTATTTGCCTTCTGAGATATGATCCTTTAGGATACACTAGCTTCACATTTTCAGGCTTTTCTCTGTAATTCACGAGGGCTTGAAATTTACTTTTTTTTTTTTAAATGAAAACAGACAATTATTCAGTCTACAGATTCCAGCATCTGAGGCTTTAAAAAAAACCAAACACTAAAAATTGTGAAACTCTTGATAAAATCATGAAAGTAGGCAATGTTATTTTAATTAGTTTTAGTTAAAAAATTAATTAAAAATTGGGTACTTTAAGAAATTTAGCATTCTGTGTCAGACCATATTTTGTTCCAAAATAGCTTTATAAAGGAATGATGCAGACTCTTCAAACTTCCCATATAGTTGAACTCACAGAAATTCTGTGCATAGGCTACATTTTAAGAAATTTATTTTTAGGATTAATGATTATTTTTTGTTAGTATTCTTCATCAGAGTGAAGAACTGTCTTCATTTAAAATCACAGCTGTCTCCTCTTATTCTCAATAGGAATGAAGTCATAGGATTTAAGATGACCTTTTCACAAAATGGCCACAATCTCCCATTATTCCCAATGGGAGCGAAGCCACGCTGCCTTCAGGAAAGACTGTGGCCCTGACATGATGGTGGGGGAACTTACATCCCTTTAAAAATTTATCTATTCTAGGACTACACACACTAGTATGTATGTATTACTCAATATAGTATGGTTATTGTGTCAGAGCCACTAAAGCAGGATCAGACTAGGGAGCTTCAGAGCCAGCAGCTTGATTCTCTACAGCATGAGCTGAAGAACCAGGTTATGTAGCTAGGAGTCTATGGATTGGGCAGAGAGGGGGAAACATACCACACACTGACCAATGGGTTAGATTTACATGGTGTCACTACAGGGCAGAGTTAAGGTTGTTTGGGATCCTTTACTGTGGATTTTCATTCCCTAACATGTTTGGGTTTCTTTTAAATTTAAACTTAACTCTGAATTTCCTGGGTTATAGACACCTGTTTTGGGAAATAGCTACAACGTCCCTGTAACGTTCTTACCCCATGTTACTGTATGCAGTCAACCTTACCTTCAGTTTAGCATGTGTTTTACCTGGGAATAAACCAAAGTCCTGACCCCTTTGTCATTAAATATCTTATAACACTATTCACAAAAATGGAGGTAGCTCCGGTGTCCTGGATAAAAATTTAACCTGGGTTGTGACATTCTACCACCCAAAATTCCTCCCTACGGTAACAATTGGATACAGAAGTCACCAGAATTTTTCATCCCAAAATATTATATAGTGTTGTGGTGCAACTGTATGTCACTGCAGAGTTGGATGCAGTCCAATGGTACCTAAAATGATCCCCGGATATGTAAAATTTATGCAGCATTTTCAGATCACTTGGAATGAAAGGCGAGATATATAAATTTCAGTCAGTCATTCTCATTCATGTTTCTTAGGGCAGTGGCTCTCAACTTTTCCAGACTACTGTACCCTTTTCAGGAGTCTGAGTTGTCTTGTGTATCCTCAAGTTTCACCTCACTTAAAAACTACTTATTTACAAAATCAGACATAAAAATACAAGCATGTCACAGCACACTATTACTGAAAAATTGCTGACTTTCTCATTTTTACCATATAATTATAAAATAAATCAATTGGAATACAAATATTGTACTTACATTTCAGTGTATAGGGCAGTATAAACAAGTCATTATTTGTATGAAATTTTAATTTTACTGACTTTGCTAGTGCTTTTTATGTAGCTTGTATGTTGTAAAACTAGCTTATCTAGATGAGCTAATGTACCCCCTGGAAGACCTCTGTGTACCCTCAAGGGTACACTGTCTTTAGGAGGTCCACTTTCCTTAAAGGAGATTTGTCAAATGTGGAAATTCTGCAAAGTGGAAAGGAAAACACTTCTCCCAATTCTGGGCACAAAGTGTCTCACTGCTAGAGAGGGTTGCAGCTCTCCAAAATACTACATGCTGTTATGTCCTATGTCCTGTTATGTCAGTTCAGGGGCTCTGGGAATGCAATTTAACTTTTCCTTGGTGCTGCATCAGACACATGAACCAACGAAGATAAGTACAGTGGGTGTTAATAAACCCCACCACCTCAATACTAACCCTATTATGGCTGCATAGACACAACAGTGTGTGTCTTCCTTGGCTATCTTCCTTTCTCTGCTAGTAAATCTGGTGCATTACGAGATTCTGTAGTTGCCAAGTATTTAGCAAATATACATGTTTGGCAACTACAGTGTTACTGGAAAGGATGTGTATCTTGCGATGTAGCTTTGCCAACTGCTGCTCTATGTTCCAATCCAGTACTTTCAGTTCAGCAGCACAGGCATGAAGGATGAGAGTCACCCAGAGGCAGAGTTGGGAGACTGCAAGGCAAAATGTATCCTTGACAATACTCTCAAAACAGAAGAAGGAACTCTGCTTCGAAGGTATTCACCACTCTTTTTGTTCATTTTCCATGCATTTTGTGCAAGTGGGTTTTTATTGCCAAGAATGTTCTTGGAAATAATTTGCACGAATATAGCACCTTTCATCCAAACTTCAATAGGAGTAAGATTATTATCCCCATTGCATATATGGAGAAACTAAGGGTAGATCTATGCTGCGCACACACAAAAACCCCAAACAAACAAGCAAAAAAACACCCCACACACAACAACCAACACCTGTTGGCATCAAGTCTCAGAGCCCAGGTCAACTGACTCAGCCTAGTGCTATGGGGCTAAAAATTGCAGCATAGATGTTTGGGCTCAAACTGGAGCCAGGGCTCCAAAGACCTCCTCCCTCACAGGTTTCAAAGCCCTGGCTCCAGCTCAGTCCCAAATCACCACCACAGCAATTTTTAGCCTCACATCACAAACCCTGGGAGCACGAGTCAGTTGACCCTCACTGCCGCAGGTCTTTCCTGGACAATGTAGAAGTACCAGTGACTTGCTCAAGGTCACACAGCAAATCAGTGGTCAGGATCTCAGGCATTCAGATACCAGGGTGATGGGCACAGCATAAGCACCTCAGAACAGATCTAACAGCTAAGCATCACTGTAATCTTAAAGAGATACTTTCAGATGCTTTGGTCGCAAAGAAAGGGTCTGTTTTTAAAAAGAGTTGGAGGGAGAGAGAGTTTATAAAATCTAATAAGACTAAAGCTGCATGTTTGAATTCAAATCAGTGCTCAGTTATGAAAGCGATAAGCACCATAGAAAGAAGATAATCCTTAATAAACCCAAATCTCTCCATATTTGCGTATGTGATTTTTCACCAGCTCTTTTGTCACAGGGAGCCATTTATGGGATTGAAATGGCAGTAATTCTGGTCTTTTCATGGTAGGGTCACTGACCAGGTATTTACAGTTACAGAAATTTAGATAGTAACAAATCTGCAGTCACCTAAGATTTCACAGCTGTCATTATGCTGCACATTGTGGCCATTTGGAATTCCATGGCAACAATGAGGATAGAACTCAGATCCACTGACTCCAAGAACACAGTTCTGTCCCACCACCTGAGCTAAGGTAGAATCTCCATTAGCAGTGCAGGGACTATGTCACACAGTTGAGCATTTGCAATTCCACCTGTGATAGAGCATCACTAATATACTTATAATTATGCTAGAAAGCATAACAGGGAAATTGTGACTGTTTGTGAGTAGGAGGGTGAGGGGGGAAAGCTGTGTGTGTTGGCCTGCAAGAGACACAGGTTGCATGTGTGTGTGTGTGTATATATTTGTACAACACAGTAACTGATACTGTCGCTGCCTTCCCTATATTCTATTATTTTCACTGTACAGTGTCCACAGAGTTGAAGTAAGAGGCTGATAATGCACTAAGTGTTGAAAGAAATATTCATTTCCACATTGTGTCTATTAACCAAGTGACCCCTCCTTTTTTCCATTCCCGGCACTTGCAGCAGCAGCTGAGTTCTAAGTGTGGCATTTATCTTCGAAAGCCAAGTGACCACATAACAAATGAGAAAAGTATGAGCACTCCAAAGAAACTGGATGGTTTTATGGGGTCCTTAGCCACCTTAGTTTCAACCTCCCTCCTCTACCAGCATGTCCCACCTTAGCCACTTATAGACCCCTCATTCCCAAAAAGGTCTATTGTATCGCTTCTTCTTCTCCACTTACAAACACACCTGCCAAGCAGCAGTGGAGGAGTCTAGCCAGCTCTCTGCTGGAGCCCACTACTGTTCCTTTCCAAATCTGCCACTACTCTAGAGATTCCCATGGAGTTATACCCCTTGGAAGTCCCTGCCAAACCCCTCTACTCCACCCAAATATTATCAAGGACTCCGCAACTTTGCAACACCAACAGCTGCTTAGGCAACTTGCCCAGAGCCCAAGGCTGCACCTGACTTGTGTAATTTTATACACAATTTGCACAACTGTTAGGATAAAAAAATGCATGCAAGACCAACCAGAATAATTGCTAACACATGTATTGTCCTTAACAAATGGGTAGAAAATGCCTGTTGGTTGAATTCCCCAATAACAGAAATCTGCTGCACCTGTCTTCACCCTGCAGTTATGATGGGACACATCTTATGGCTAGACAGGCCACATTTGGGCTGACTGCACTTTGGCCAGGTATAGAGCTGTAAATCAGAGGCTCTCAACCTTTCCAGGCTACTGTACCCCTTTCAGGAGTCTGAGTTGTCTTGTGTAGCCCAAGGTTCCCCTCACTTAAAAAATACTTGCTTACAAAATCAGGCATAAAAATACAAAAGTGTCACAGCACACTATTACTGAAAAATTGCTTACTTTCTCATTTTAGCATACAATTATAACACAAATCAATTGGAATATAAACATTGTACTTACATTACAGTGTATAAGCAGTATAAACAAGTCATTGTATGAAATTTTAGTTTGTACTGACTTCACTAGTGCTTTTTTGTAGCCTCTTGCTATGCAAATATCTAGATGAGATGATGTATCCCCTAGAACACCTCTGCGTACCTCTAGGGGTACACATATCCCTAGTTGAGACCACTAATGTAGACCACCACAGAAATGAATATTTTTATCACCTGTATGTTCCCCTTAATTTTGACAATCTACATAAACTGATTTCTCTCAACACTTGGGTTTGAACAGAAAGATCCCTGCTTGCCCAAGATCACACACAGAGTCTTTGGCATAGCCAGAGATAAAGCAAATATCTCCCAAGCCCCAGTCCTGTGCCTAAGCCACAAGGCTATCTTCAGATGCAGTTTGGGTCTTCAAGGGGAAGACTAATCAAATAATATCATGTTCTCTATAGTAAATGTCCCTCAGTGCAGTGTAACTTCACCGTGCTCACATCTGCAGGTAGCAGTAACTTATAAATAATTAACATGATTACACACAACACATATAAAGGGTGTAATAAATTATGTACACCAGCCTCGCATTGCATCTGCTGGGACCTCGTAATGTGATTTAGCAGATAAAACACTGTTTACTTAAAAGGTTTATCAAATTTTGAAGCTACATTAAATTATGCATTGAGTGTTTGTCTTTGCATGGATGCTTATGTCCATATAACTTCTATGTATGAATCAATCAATCACAACCCTGTCTCCACAACCCCCTTCAGATCATACCATGGTAGGTGTTAAAGTTCACTGCGGTCGGAAAAGAGCTAGTTCCAACAGACACTGAGTTTAGTCTTAAAGTGAGTAGCATTTCCAAAAGTTTGCACACATAAGGAGCTTGGAGTCAGCAATCAGAACAGCACAGTGCACGTAAACAAGGCCCTAGTCTTAGAAACACTGCATAGGTGAAAACAGGCAAACAGTCAAAAACAAGCAGAAGACAAGATAGCATTAGTGAATAAAGGACTAAAATGAAACCAGGACGCACATCAGAATGGGAGCCAGGGCTCCTGGGTTCTTTTCCCAGTTCTGCTACTGATTTGTTGTGTCACCATAGGTAAGTCAGGTGTTTGGGCTGCATTTACTTAGACTGTAAGCTCTTTGGGACAGGGAGTGTCTTTTTTGTTTGTTTGTACAGCACATAGCACAATGGAGTCCTGGTCCATAAGTGGGGATCCTAGGTGCTACAGTAAAACAATAAATAAAAATAAGACAGTTAGATACTTGGTTGGCTCTGCATCCCAGAAAGAGTGCAGAAACCACAGTACTCATTACAATGAGAGAATGAGAGCCTGGAGTAGGATTAGCATAGTGCAGGTAGGCATCATACAGGCTTCTCCCAATGAGCTCTACCATACGCATTATTCCTGACCCACAGTACCCCCTATTATTCCAGTCCTAGGCTTCACACACACAGTTCTGCCACTTCACCTCAATCCTGTCCTGCACCCCCCATGGCTATCCCAACCTTTCCTTTGCAAAGACTGCCCGTTGGGCTGAAGAGCGTGATCATTTTCTGATATGCACAAGATGGGACCCAGAAAATTCATTTTTGCTTGTAACTTAAAGCTTATCTGTGCATTCAGGTCTCCCAGCAATGGAACGAGAGTGCACTCATCCTGCTATTGTATCTTACATGTTGCTAGGCACAGAAAATTAAACTGGATCACTTCACTCCCAGCATCAGTGCAGAAGTAGATCTACAAATTTAGTGAAAGAAGAGGATTAAAAATCATATGTACTGCCTTATATTTGTTCAGTGAAAAACAGTACAGTACGATAATGCAATCATCTAAATCAATTATATGCCCTTATCTGGATCCCGTATTGTGTTGTGGTCACCCTTTCTTAAAAAGAAGAGAGCTGAAATAGAAAGGGTACAGAGGAGAATGGAAAAAAGAGTGGTCTGGAAAGAGTTCTGTATAAAGAGACTGATAACATTAGGACAGTTTGATTATAGAGGACGAGGATAGGCCAGAGGTACTATAAATAATGAATCGTATAGAAGGTATATCAGGCACACCTATTCGCTCTCTCATAAAACAGGAACAAGAGCACATTTAATGAAATTGAAAAGCAACAGATTTAAAACTAGGGGTTCCTCCCCCCATCCACACACAATGTATAATTAATTCTCTGCCACCGGATAGCATTGAAGCCAAGAGCTTAATAGGATTCAGAAAAAGGACTGGACACATATGGATAACAAGAACAGCCACAGTTACATTAGAAAGGACAAAAATATTTGTAGAAGAGATGTAAACCCTGCTGCTTCAGGGCATAAACCAAAAGGTGACGGGTTAGGAAAATACCTCAATCTGTGGGCAAGTTATTCCATATTTGTCCACTAGAGGGTTTCTTGCACCTTCCTCTGAAGCAGCAGATACTGGCCACTGTCAAACACAGAATACTGGACTTGATGGAGTGCTGGTCTGACCTGGTCTGGCAGTTCCTAAATGCCAATATATGCCTGGTAAATAGGAACCAAGACATCTCCCAGGGATCTGGGCTACAACTGTGCAGGGATACTATGGGAAAGAAAGATGCTAGTGGAGAAATCCTGACAAGGGCAAGACCTGCATCTCTACCCTCCATCTCCCCCTTTACTTCCAGGAAAAGGCTGGCTGCATTATTAATGTATTAATTATGATAACAGCCTGTGCGAGACTAATACATGTCAAATTGTCCTCATGCCAAATTGAAAACTGACATTTTTACTTCATGAATATTGCTCCGCCAGTGACATTTATTGTATGTCCCCCAATCGTGCAAACGTGAATGTCAGGTCGACAGCGGTGCATTTGCTTTGGCTCCCCTTTACTTCCAACATTAAAAGTGCGTCTCTACCTATTAATTACTATGCAAAATGAGATCACATCAAGATAACTACAGGCAATATGCCGCAGCATACGTTCCCGTTTTTCTCACTGCACGGGTAGGGTTTGCCACTTTGAGGGAGTTGAACTTGTTACGAGATGTTCCTGCAGCCACACCCAGCTTGGGGGGGATTTAAAGCATCCTGGATGTCAGTCAGAGATGATGTGACCTATCCCTTAACCTTGAGACTGGGTGGCAATTCCCCTCTCCTGGCTTCTCTTCCCTTTCCTGCACATCTCCTACTTACATCCTTTACACGCTCCCTATAACACCACTGCTGCTCAGGAGAAAACCATGGGCAGTTTAGGAGTAACTGCAAGCACTACGGGTACCCAGATGCGTCTCAGGCACCAAAAATTACCTGGATCACTTCTTGGCTGCCTGGCTCATCTTAAAAGCAATCATAATAGCCTAAAAAACAGAGATGAAAATCTTGTTCAGGACACAATTATTCTCTTCCACGTGGGAGGCAACATAGCCTAAAGGACAGAGCGCTAAACCAGGACTTGGCCTATGTGGGTTCTATTCTCAGCTGAACCACTGTTCATTTCACCTCTCATTATTAAGCTGTTACCAGTATAAATTGCTTAACTCATGGGGTGGCAGCTTTATTACACCAGTACAAAACACAGCTTTGCCAGTATAGCTGTGTCCACACTAGGAATGTTTTGCTGGAATAGTCTACTGGTATTCCTATACTAGTACAGCGCTCCTAATGGAGACATGGCCTTCATCTCTAAAATCAAAATTCCCTAAGTTCACCACAAAAGTGAAATGTGAAAACTATCTTGTGTGTTAGCTAGATGGTGCTGGAGCACACTTAAGTGTGGTCATAGTAATGAGACTGGAACACAATCCTTCATGGAGAGAGTATAGGCGGATGGAAAAGTATTTTTTCCTGCATAAAATTTAGATTTTTTGGCAAAAATTTGAATATTGCCAAATGAAATATTTCTATTAGGAATTGCTGCCACAATGCCTCATGCAAGCTGCAGTTTGGGTGCTTTATGTTCCCATTCTCTTCAACAGGCTGATCTCCCATGATGCACCACAGAATCCCCTCTTGAAGGGGTAGATGGTAAATCATGGGAGTCCCTGGCCAAGGTATATCATGAGAGATGTAGTCCAGCTGGGGTGTTCAGCCCCCAGAGGAGAATGGAGACACAAGGCAATTGAACTACATCTCCCATGAGACACACAGCAGCATATGCAAGTCTAAGTATTCTGGGTTTCAGCCAAAATATTTTGATATTTGGCTGAAATATTTCAGTTTTTCTATGAAAAAAATCAAAATTTGCTGTGGAAAGGGGAAAAAAAATAATGAAAAATACTGTTCTGTTGAAAATCCAGTTCTCCATTGAAAAAAACAGTTTCAAATGAAAACTTTTGACCAGCCCTATGTAAAAGAGCTTCTTGGAATACCAAAGGTGTTTAGCTGTATGGTACTACTACTCTATCTTATGTAAAGTTAGGGATTGGGCCCAACTGTAAAGGTTCACAGTTCTCAAGGTGAGAGGAGGGTGATCCAGAGTTCTGGTTCAGGCCCTTCACTGGTTACATCACAATACCTTTCTCTTTTTGTCTCACTGTGTTTTAACATGGCTCACCTAGTGCAGGGATGGACAAACTGATCAAACAAAAATAAGAAAAAGTAGCACAGCCTCCCCAAGGAAGCCGTGGGAGCTCCACCATGTGGGACAGCTAAACTAGACTAGACTATGACCTGCAGAATAAGCTACAGGGACTCATCTTCACAGTCAAGGTTCAGCACAACACTGCTTACATTTCTGCTCCCATTTCCTCCTGTTTATCTACTCTAACTATGATCCGGAAGTAAAGGCAATTTAGAGAGGTAGACTGGAATTATTAACATCACTGTCTAGCCAGGACATTGGGACTAACACTTCTATCCTTGCAAACAGTAACATGGGATTTCCAGTGACTAAAATTAAATATACATAGTAACTCTTTGCGTTTCCATAGCACCTCATATCTGATGATCTGAAAGCACTTCACAAATTTTCACAAATTGCAATTTACAGACTCACCGGGAGGCAGGTAAACATCATCCCAATTTTACAGATGGGAAAACAGACAGAGAAGGGAAGTGACTTGCCCAAGGTCACACTGGAAGTCTGTGGCAGCGTCAGGAATAGAACCCACGTTGTATCTCAATTCCCAGAATAGTGCTGTAACCAGAGGCTCACCTTTCCTACCACAAGCAACTGGGACTTTGGTCTGATGGCACCTGTAGCAGCACAACACCCCCCTCCCACCACACTGGGGCACTGGGATTGGTACTGATTCAGAAGGAAGAGTCCCCATCCACCGAGTCCCCAACACCACTTACTGCAGCACCACAGAATTTCCTTTGAAGTCTCCTATTCAACTGTGCTTGGCTCTGCTTAGTTTGCAAGACTGACCATGATCACAGCCTTGTGGTAGCATGACTGCATTAAGATGAAAATGCACAGTGCCTCATATCCCTATGACAAGGCTCCAATAGAAGACAACCAAAAAAAAAAAAAGCTCGCTCTCTCTCTCACACACACACGTGAAAATCTCTCTCAAACACACATACACACAATCATTTGAAAGGCAAAAGAATAAAAGTAAACCAGCGTCAGAGTGTAGCGAGTGCAGCTCCGTGTCGGGAGAAGCACCAGATGTGAAGTGTAATTACTTTCTTTTTTTCCAAACTCCGTTCATGTTTTACAAACCAGGACTGACACTTGAACAAAGAGCCTAAAAAAAGCAGGCAGGAGCTATGCAAATAAAGAGTAGTTTTGTTTTATCACTGTCACCTGTTCAGAAACCCAGTCTATAAAAAAGAAAGAAAAAGCAGAGCTTGTGGAGGAACTAGATGTGATTTTACAGAGAGAGGAATGGGTGCAAAATACTTCCAGACATTGAGTTTCTGCTTTTCAGACCTACACCTGCCAACCAGAATTAACAATAACACTTTGCATATACATTAGACAAAAGGTGGGTGAGATATCTTTTATTGGACCAACTTCTGTTGGCGAGACAGACGCTTTTGAGCTACACAGGTCTGCAAGTACAAGTCATTTTGCATTCAAAGACCTCAAAGCATTAGACAAAGGAGATCAGTATCATTACTTCCACTTTATCGATGAGGAAACCTAACACACAGAGAGGTGAAGAGGACTTGTCACAGGACAATCAGTAGTGGTGATGGGATTAGAACCCAAGTCTGCTATATCTCAGCCCACAGCTCTGCCTTCCTCAAATATTTCCCTCCCTTTACAAGCATGAACACGCACCAAAACTTTGCCCTAACTTCTACCCAGTGTAATCCTTTTGATTTCAGTGAGACTAATTATGGGGTAGAGTGCAGGTTCTGAAACTGGGAGTCAGGACCCCTCAGGGGGTCACAAGGTTATTACATGGGGGGGCTGCGAGTTGTCAGCCTCCATCCGAAACCCCACTTTGCATCCAGCATTTATAATGGTGTTAAATACATAAAAAAGTGTTTTTAATTTATATAGGGGGGTCGCACTCAGAGGCTTGCTGTGTGAAAGGGGTCACCAGTACAAAAGTTTGAGAACCACTTGGGTAGTATAAGGCAGAATTTACCTTGAAGCTGCCAGAACATGGGAGCTAGAGAAACTATATTAACGTAGTGTTAGCTGTCTAGTCGCAACCCCTAAAATAATTTGTGGCAGCATCCTCCCCCACACCCTATGAATACAGCAAAATAATCTGCTGACTTTTAAATGTACCAGGCTAAATGCAGAGGTCCTTACTCAGGCAAAATCATCATTGGAGTCATTGGGCCCAATTCTCATTTAATTGAAAGCCACTGTACACTGTTCTGGAAGGCATTACGTGGCATTAGGTTATGTATACATTAGAGCTAAGAGGTACTATCAGCTCATGTCAACATACTGTGACAAAGCTCTGTCCTTGCCTCCGTGGGTCCCACGTTTCCTGGTGGATTTCGCTAGCCTCAGAGGCTCACTGTGACCCTCCACGTAACCCTTCTTTCTCTAGAGACAAGGGTCACAGTCTACTGAGCCATTTTCATCATAAGCCAGCGAGAGAGGTGAGAAGTTATCCTTCCTTGCACAGTCTCTGTTGTCTCCCAGTCTCAGTGATTAATCAGGGGGCAAAGGTGTGGGGGGGGGGAAGGAACCCCGACCCACCCTCTACTCTGGGCTCCAGCCCAGCGACCCTAATAGTATCAGCTATGGTAGCTGACCTTTTAGAAACATGACATGTACAATTCCCTGGGCTACTTCCCCAACAGCAGCCCTCACTTCCTCAAGCTCCACTTCACCCTTACCTCAGGGCCTCCTTCCTTGTACCTGATATGGTGTGTACTACTCAGCCTCTCCAACCGCGCAACTTCCTCCCACAGCTCCTGACATGCACACCCACCTGACTAACTGGGAAGCTTTTAACTAGTTTCAGCCAGCCCCTGATTGGCTTCAGGTGTCCCAATCAACCTAGCCTTCTCCCTGCCTTCTGGTAAGTTCTTAATTGGCCCCAGGTGTCTTAACTGACCTGGAGCAGCTGCCATTTCACTTATACCGGTAGCAGGGATTTGTTTAGCCTGGAGCGAATCTCTCTCTCCCTCCCACTGCTCTCCCATAGCCTTCTAGCTTGGAGGGAGGTGGGAAGCTGCTACTCCTGCTGCTAGGCCCTGAGCTCTCCCTGCTGCTCCAGCTGCTTCCCTGGCTGGGCCAGACACCCCCCATTCTCTGCTACTTGGCTGCTGGACCCCCCACTCTTGGGTGCTACTACTGCTCCAACTGCAGCCCCGGAGTAGGGGGGCTGCTAGCCCACTCCCCAGAGAGGAGGAGTGAGGGACCCCAGCCACTGCTGTTGTGGACACCACCACCTGAGAGGGGTCCTTTCTGCCTGCCTGGACTACAACCTGGAGTTCCTGGAGCTGCTGCTGCTGCAGAGACCGCTGTCTGGAGCTGCTGGAGCCCGAGGAGGAGAAGAAGAGGACCATCTACCAGTGGGGGAGCACCTAGAGACTTTGCAGACCACCGTGGAGGGGGCCCTAAGACTGAGTAATTTTCAAACTGTGCTCTTGTGGTGGGGGTTTTGACTGTGTTTGTAGGGACACAGGGGGTGTGGTGTGGAGCTGCCCCCCGATCCATCTGTGTGTCCCCCGCAACCCCCACCACTACTACCACCACCGCTGCCCTCTCCACCACCCCCACTGGCTGTATACCATCTGCCTCAGCTCCTGCCTCTGGACTCAGCTGCTTGCTTGGCTTACCACACCCTATTTCCACCCTTTGGGCCAGAAGCAGCAGCCAGCTTAAAAAAGACTTGTGCAAGTGCACGTGGGCACATGTGCCCCCCTCCGGACTGCCTACCCCCCAGCTTTGCCCTTTACTACCTGCCCCATTTGCCACTTGTAGCTTTGCCCCCTCTTTTGCCCCAGCCCCCCTTACTAGCTTCAGTTTGTTTGCCTGCCCCGCCCATTTCCTTCTGCAGCTTTTGTTTGTTTGCCCTGCCCCAGCCTCTGAAGCTAGCCCCTTGGTTTCCCTGTTCTACCTCCAGACCGCTTAGCCCCTTGCTCCGTGTGCCCATGCCCCCTCCCATGCACTTGTGGAACTCCCCATTTTAGTTTCAACCCCTTTCACTGCACCCCGAATGTTGTTGTATCCCCCCCTCCCCTAGTGCACCAAGAGGAGCCAGAATTCCACCTTGTGTCGGTGACTGACCCCAACCCGATTGCCCCCCATCCAGCCCACCCCTTTTGGCGCCCTCCTCCCCTGCCTGCAGCCTAGCGGGGAGGAGTGGTCGACCTGCTTCCCCTCTCCCCTCCTCCTTTTGGTGTCTCTCCTTCCCTCCCTGCTCATGATGGAGGGGGATGAGATGGGTGGGGCTCCTCCAGCAGCCCCAGCTACCTCTCCCCCACCTGCCCCTCTGTCACCCCCCCAAGCCTCTACCTCCGCCACCGAACCATCTGCCATCGCCCCCGCTGGGGCACCAGCAGCAACGGGCACCGGGGTGACCTCCACTGCTGCCACGTCTCTCACCCCCTCAGATTCTGGGGGAGCGCCCCCAGCCAGCGAGAAGGGCTAGGGGAAGAAGAAGGGGAAGGGCCCCGCTAAAAAGACCAGGCCCTCCATGGCAGGGGCTGCCCCCAATGCCCCGGCCCCATCTCCAGCTGAGGCGCCCCTCCCTGCTGTTTCCTCCACCAGCTCTGCAGGTGTCCCTCCCCCGGCCGCCAGAGCATACGCCCAGGTGGTGGCAGCCCCCCCGCCTGCCGCTACGTCATTTCTCCAGCCCACCGCCTCCACTACCATCTATAGCGGCCGGGGCCCCTTTCCCACCATGACCAGGAAGCACGGCGTCCGTTGCCTCCTGGTGCCCGCCTCGCCCCACGTGGAGACCTATGTGCGGGCGTTGGTAAGGGTGGTGGGGCCCACGGCCATTGTGGCAGCCTCCAAAATGTATGGCAAGGTCGTCTTCTTCTTAACATCGGAGGCCGCCGCCCAGGAGGCGGTGGAGAAGGGCCTGGCGGTGGGGGGCGTCTTTGTCCCCTTAGAGCTGCTAGAGGACCTGGGCGTCCACCTGGTCCTGACCTCTGTCCCTCCCTTTCTTCCCAATGCCGCCCTGTTACCCACCCTCTCTACCCTGGGGAAGCCCATCTCTGTCATCAGCCCTCTCCCGTTGGGCTGCAAAGACCCCGCCCTCCGTCATGTCCTCTCGTTCCGCCGGCAAGTGCAGCTTCAACTGCCGCAAGCAGCGCGCGACGGAGAGGCCCTGGAGGGGTCCTTCCTAGTCCCCTACCAGGGGGCCCGTTACCGGGTGCATTACTCCACGGGGGAGGCCCGGTGCTACCTCTGCCGGGTGATGGGGCACGTCCGGAGGGACTGCCCCCTGGCCCAAGAAGGAGGGGCATCCGGGACCCCCCAGCCCCGGCAGGGCACCGGCCCCATCATCGCCGGCACCCCGGCTGCCCGGCGCCCGAAACCACCCCTCCTCCTTCCAGTCCACCATTGCTCCCGCTCGGGCCGAAGGGGTACCTCCCCAACTATACCCAGACGAGCGGGAGAGCCCCGCCCCCGCTGCTTGCAATCTGGCGGGGCCTGTGGAGGAGGGTGCGGTAGGGACACTGCCGGGCATGGGAGAGGGCCCACCCCAAGGGGAATCTTCCCTCCCTCGTGCTGCTCCACCGTTACCCCCTCAAGTCCCTGAGCCATCGCTTCTGCCCCCGACACAACCCCTGCTAGCCAGCCCCCAGATGATGCTATGGAGGGCTGGGCCCTAGTCCAGGAGAAGCGGGGCAAGGGGAAGGCTCGAGCTCCGCTCCTTCCATCTGATGCGGAGGCCCCCCAGAAGACTAGGAAGGGGGGCACCGATGCCGAGCCTTCCGCTTTACCCAAGGGTGTGTTCCATCCACTGGTGCCGGCTGGGGAAGATGTGGCAGCACTGGAAGGTGGTATCTCCCCTCCACGGGAGTCCCTCCCCTCCAAGGCCCCCGAGGCTCCATCTGAAACCTCAGTGTGCCCCGAGGCAACAGTCGCGTCAGGTGGCAGCGGGGAGAATCCCGGGGTGGCGGAAACTGATCTCCCATCAATATACGAGGAGATCGAGGCCCTGGGTCTGACCCCGGTCACCCAGGGGGAGGACGACCCTATACCAGCGGGCCTCGATCTGGGCGACTTCACTCCAGCCCCCCTTTCCCCATGCTCCCTCCCCCTAACTGTTGCTTCCGCTCCCACCTCCGAGGGGCCCCTGGACTCCTCCATCAACCCGGCTGTAGATGGCACCCCACTGAGGGCCGCCGAACCTGTTGAGGCGACGGCCAGTGCCACGCACCCGGGACCTGAGCCACCAAGGGCACCCGTCGTTGGTCAGGAGCATTCGACCTCCTTCCCAGGAGAGGGCCCTACAGGAGAGAGTCCACCCCCTGATGCCGTGGCTGCCAAATCCACCATAGAGCCTGCGCCCGGCATCACTGAGAGCCCTCTCCCCACCCAAAATCTCACCTCTAACCTTGCCCCTGCCCCGTCCCTATCCCGTCCACATCCCGAGATGTTATTGCCACCCCTGGGGCTGTCTTCTTCCCCTTGCCAAAAGATGACCCCAGGGAGCGGCCTTTGTGTTTACCTGTCCCGACCTACCAGGGGCTGCTATCCTCCCTCCGCCGCCCCCTATCACCCCAGCATTCAGGTCAACCCATCAGGAGCCCCGTCGGGGGTCCGCACCCTGTCCGCCCGTCTCGGTGGGCCACGGGGCTGTACCAAGGGCCCAGTCAGGGGGTAACCAGACCGTAACCCCAGCCCCCCATGCGCTGCGAGAGGAGTTGCGGGAGTTTCTAGAAGATGTCCGTGGCTCCCGCAACAAAGTACAGTTTGCTCTCCAGCGATGGGGGAACTTTAATCAAATCCTCCGGACAGCAAGGGCCCTCATAGGCGAGGGTAAAAGGACTAGGAGGCAGGGCGCTGCGGCCTACCAGCGGGTCCGCCTCTTGTGTGACTCCTTACTCACCTACCGGGTGGGTCACGGACTGCTGCGCGGCCCGCCGGGAGCCGCGAACGTCCCTACTGGCAAGGATCCCCCCCAACCCTCCTCATGGCACCCTTTACCATCACAACATTGAACACCCGTGGCTGTAGGATGGGTCTCCACAGGTCCCAGGTGCTCTCCTTCCTTCGGGAGGGGCGGTACTCTGTGGTTTTCCTGCAGGAGACCCATACGGATCCGACCGCCGAAGACAGCTGGCGGCTGGACTAGGGGGACAGGGTCTACTTTAGCCACCTCACAGTTCGTACGGCTGGAGTGGCAACCCTGTTCTCCCCCGACCTACGGCCCGAGGTGCTGGGGGTCGCCGAGGCTGTGCCAGGTCGTCTGCTGCACCTCCGGGTCCACATGGAGGGGCTCGTAGTCAACCACATCAACATCTATGCCCCAGCAGCGAGCCCGGAGCGGCTGCAATTCTATCAGCAGGCGTCCGCCTTCCTCGGCACCTTGGATCCTCAGGAGTGCCTGATCCTGGGAGGGGACTTTAACATCACCCTTGAGGAGCGGGACCGCTCGGGGACCGAGCAGAGCCCGGCCACCGTCGCCGTCCTCCAGGAGATAGTCCAACACCACTCCCTGGCGGACGTCTGGCGCGACCACCACCCGGATGACACTTCCACGTTCACCTTTGTCCGGGTGGAGGCCCATCGGTCGCGCCACTCCCGGTTGGACCGCATTTATTTATCACGCTTTCATCTTTCACGAGCCCACTCCTCCAGCATCCGGCCGGCCCCATTTTCTGACCATCATAAAGCCACCGTGACAGCCTCCCTCTGTGCAGAGAGGCCGGGGCCGGCCTATTGGCATTTTAACAACAGCTTGCTGGAGGATGCAGGCTTCGTGGCATCCTTCCAGGAGTTCTGGCTGGCCTGGCGAGGGCAGCGGCGTGCCTTTCCCTCGGCGCGGTGGTGGTGGGACCTAGGGAAGGTGCGCGCCCAGCTCTTCTGCCGTGACTACACCCGGGGCGCCAGCCGACGGAGGGATGCGGCGATAGAGCAGTTGGAACGGGAGGTTCCGTGTGCAGGTGGCGGAGTCCCACTCGGTGCGCCAGGGGTTGGTCCTGGCAGAGGTCACAAGAGTCGGAGACCTCCTGGACTATGACCGGCGAGACTGGCTGGATCCCCGGACGCTCACTCAGCGCATGGGGCTTTCCAGACCTTGTACTCCCCGGCGCATACTTCAGGAGGTGAAGGCCGCTTTGCCGCCTGCTGCTCGGGTTTATCTCAACCGGGTCCTGCACGAGGGCACGCCCCGCTCATCCCCTACCCCAGGTCTGCCGGACCTTTTAATTGGACCCCTGCCCGTGGATCCAACCGACCCCTTCACCGGAAGCCGGCTGCACGAGATGCAGCCGGTCTGCTTTCAAACCGCGCCAAGAAAACATTTATACACGCTCATGCTCCACACCCTTCACGCCCTCACCCTCCTGTCCCACCCCGATACAAAATGGCGGGGCCTCCGGCCACCTTTGGAGG
This sequence comes from Dermochelys coriacea, assembly GCF_009764565.3. NCBI lineage: Eukaryota > Metazoa > Chordata > Testudines > Dermochelyidae > Dermochelys > Dermochelys coriacea. The sequence continues at coordinate 88,770,203 of NC_050073.1, read as the reverse complement.
GCAAGGAGCCCCGGTGGGCCAGCCTATATTCCACCTTAGTTCCAAGGCCCGCCGGGGATGTCAGTTGGCAGCTCCTTCACGGAGCCATGAGCACGGGTGTGTACTTGGCGCGGTTCACCTCAATCCCAGACACCTGCCCCTTTTGTGGCGTGAGGGATACCCTGACACATATATACTTGGAGTGTGCCAGGCTGCAGCCCCTATTCCGGCTCCTCACCAATATTTTATTACATTTTTGGTTGCACTTTTCCCCTCACTTTCTTATCTATGCACTCCCTATCCCTGGCCCCACAAAGTCACGGGAACTCCCGGTCAACCTCCTCCTGGCCCTAGCTAAAATGGCCCTCTATAAAACCAGAGTGAGGAAGTTGGCTGATGGAGTCTCCTGTGACTGTGGGACCTATTTCCGATCCTCGGTCCGTTCACGCATCCGGGCAGAGTTCCTCTGGGCGGCGTCCTCTGACTCCCTTGAGAAGCAGAGGGCGCTGTCTGGGGTTCTCTGCTCAGTGTCCCAATCCAGTTCCCTTCATTTGACCCTTTGACCACACTCCTGTCCCTGTTATTTCATTAGTTGTCCCCTGGAATTTTTTGGGTATCTAGGTCTTGTGGATCCCCCTTTTAGGCTGGGAGGGATCCTTTAGTGGTGGACAGGCTTCACCTGCCCACTTCCCGGATCCCAATAAGACTACTCTTCCATAGCCATCTGGCCTTGCCCCATCACAATACCTCTGCTAGCTCTGTTTGAGCTAGAGTCCTAAAGATAGCAGTGTAGCCACAGTACCAAAGACAGCAGCTTGTGCTAACTGCCTGAGAACATACCCTGTGCCACCACCTGTGCGAGCCGGCTACACTGTTATTTTTAGCATGCTAGCTCAGACAGAGCCAGTGTGAGTAGGTCTATGTGAGCTGGGAATCACACCTCGCAGCTCAAATGTAGACATTGCCGTAGGGTTAATGAGAATCAGGCCCATTAGTCACAGAATGCAAAGGGAGTTTTTCTGGGTAAGCATGAGTAAAGCAAACAGGATATGGCCCACATAATAAAATTTTCCTTAATACAATTAAGTACGGCATAACTGGCATGGATGCACTTGCACTATATTCACAGAGGCCATTAGTGAAAATTACATTAGCCCAAAGTCTTCCAGGTAATTGCAGTTTGAACAGGAGAGAATTGGAAAGGTCTAAGAAAACAGAATTCTAAGAAAACCTTAGAAAACAGTCCCAAACCACCTCAGCTACTGTAACCATGCAATGGCTTCTGCTGGGTCCTTATAACTGGACCCAGACATACAGCAGGTGCCAGCTCACTGCTCAAACTCACAAGCTCCTTTCCCCAAAGCACAGGCCTCTCCTCAATGAGCTGAAGAAGCAAGTCAGCTAATAAAGGGAAATGACTAGAGACAGAGCTGTCAGTGCCGACTATTTATTATTATTTGTATTATTGAAGCACCTACAAACCCCAGTCATAGACCGAGAGCCCATTGTGCTAGGTGCCGTACAGACAGAGAACAAAAGAGCTATTATTAAGGTTGCCCTACACTTTCTAATAAGACCCCAGTTTTAGTTGCTTATAACTTGATCAAACTGTTCCATGCTTGAGTGTTTGCCTCAGGCTGATTTAAAAGTTTCAGCCAAAACAGTTCTGAGAACCAAGCTTAGGAAAAATGTCATGTTAAAAAATACTTCATGTTACGACTGTTTGGTTGAGAAGCTGTATCACCTTTAGGGTCTGGAAAAAGAATTTGAAATTTGGCAAGGGGGTGGCCTTTGTACCAGGGATGTGCCTTTTGCTATTCCCTGCAAAATACACTCAAACATAGCTGAGTTATAAACTTTTGAAAACTCTCAATTTGCACATGCTCAGTAGAGACTTGGTGGATCTTGCAGCAAAGATTCTGACAAAACAAATTAAGACAATTTTCCATGACAATTTGAATGGAAAAAAATTAAACAGAACGAAATTTCATTTCCAGTGCTAAAATAGGAAGAGAAAGGAGGAAAACAAAACTCCCCTAAAATATATGATCATTTTCAATTCAAATATAAATGAAGTTATTTTTGTTTCTTTCTTTCAACTATATATATATTTGTGCTGGGGGGAAAAAAAGAGTCTATGAGAAATCTCCAACCAGTTCTGGTCACATGGTATTGATCCCTGACTGGAGAAGTCAAAAACAGTCTCTTGGCCATTCCTAATATATACATGCATATTTGTAGCTGTTGAAGGACTCTATGGAGTGAAGAAGAAAAAAAGCTTTTCAGAATGGTCTCTTGTGGGGACACACTTATTATTTATCCTCATTCATAGTCCCCAAGAGTTTTCTTCCTTCGAACAGTCTCTTGTATAAAACCTTGCTGCCCTGACTGTTCACTGCCACATTTATTTGCTTCTTCCTGAAGAGTTGATTGGTTTTCACAAATACTTCTTGCTGTATTTGCCCAAATCTATTCATGTGCTATTTACTACAGCTTTTGCTTCGAGTATGTGCTTCCAGCATGAATAATCAGGCAAATACATATTTGCACAGTTATTCACCAATCTCTCTCGCTTCCCTCAAACGATCTTGTGAACAAAAACCCCACAGTCAGGAATGTTTGTAGAAAGTTAACAAAAGGGGCTGTGAATTCCATCAAAGTCAAGCCATGTCATGGTTTTTATTTGAACAAATATTTGTAAATACTTCTTTTCAGTATTCACCCCAGCCTAGAGCCAACTGATATACTCCTAAGCAGGCCATTCCATCCAATAGGGATCCAGACACACATTGTTGAGGGAACTGGTTTATCCTTAAAGAGATTTGACATTGTTCAGCCAGTAGATGGCAGGAGTGCTCTTATATGCAATCCCAATCCTAGAACAATTTGCTTCCACAGCAAATATTGTTTGCCTCTCTTTCCCCTGATTTTTTTGGTTCTGACCATTTGCATAAATGGGATCTCCAACTCTTAGGAGTGTTCATCTGCTCTAGTACTGCGTCTGTGGCATCTGCAGCGGACAGTTGAGGAAATAGCTGAGCTGTGATGCCACAACCAGAGGATGACAAACTGGCTGGTGTAAGGGTTGGGTAATAAATAGTAGGGTCAGATGTCTGTGAAGAAACATTGTTCCTAGCAATAAAAAAAAAGAGGAGGAAAGAGAAATGCAGAAAATAAGAGAGCAAGGGGGAAAAAAACTGTCCCCTAAAGAGAGTGTTGTAATGTATCCACTGGTGTATTTGTCGTCACTGCACTCTTCAGGATGGAATGCCAGAGGGGTGGGGGGGGAGGAGGAGGGTGTCTCTCTCTCTCTTCCCTTTCCCCCCAATCCTTCTGGCTACATCCTATAGAGGATATAATCCCTAATGCTACCACAGCTAACGAGATTCTCATAGTTCAAATTGAAGAGGCTAGTGTTCTGTGTTCTTGGATCAAAAGACCACGAGTTCCATTACCCTAGCCCCTGACAACTTTCTAGTCCAGGTAGCCATTGTGTGCAATATTGGGAACACCCATGAAATTTACATGGCTATAAAACGATTCAAGGCATTGGCAGCATTTTAAATGAAGAGGCAATACTAATAACACTCAGGCTGAGCTAGAGGAAGGGGAAAGAAAAGCTCTTCATTAAAATCAAGTTGCCTATGCTGGGCCCAGAATTCTCCACTTCTTTCCTATATTATTAATATGATTCTTATAGAGGGAGCCACTGCTATTCACTAGATTTAAAAAAAAAACCCACAGTATTTAAAATGCTGCTGCAACAGTAAATATCACCTCTGGCATATTTGTCCTGGAAGAAAAGAGCGTGATTTGGAATACCTAATTGAAATGTGCTACGGGAGATAAGGCCAGCTGCAGAGACTGACATTTAAAAGTAGGATACACCAAACAAGACATGAAATATCACTGTTGCCGCCTCAAAGCGGAAAGCCACTTTCACTGAACTGAACCCTTCTCCTCAGCCCCCTCCTCAGCTCTGTTGTGACAGGCAGAGTCAACAATTAACCCCTTCCCTGCTGCCACCACACAGAGAAGCACCATTGGGGAAGCTGCCCGCGCAAACACAATTGCAGTTGTCACTATTTGCACTTGACTCTTCCCTACCTGTAGTCGCAGTTCTAGGTTCACCATGATTCTGGCAATTAAAAAAAATATATATTTTAAAATTGAGCATTTGGGGCTTCCCAACTTAGTAAGGAATGACACCACAGTGCAAAGCAATCTTTCCACCCCAAAGGGCATGTTTGTCAAGGTGACCACTGTTAGGAACCATGTGAGGTTGACACTTGCTCTAAATCTAAGGAGGTTTTCAGAAAATTTTACCCAGGTCTCCCTATGATTTGCTCTGTAATTTTGGGCAAGTCACTCCTCCTTTTTGAGCTTCACTTCCCGCATCTGAGGAGAAGGATACTGACCAATCTCCCAGGAGCCTTGGAAAGTTAAGTCCATTCACAACTGTAAAGCACTCTTAGATGTATACTAAGCATTATTAGAACTGGACAACGCCTAGTACTCTCCATCCTCCATAGAGCTTGGACATGTTGCATTATCTACAGTGCTCTGAGTCAAGGACTGCTAAGCAAACTCCAATGTCTCACATGGCAATGCAGGTCACTAAACACTGGCTCCTGTGGCCAAAGCAAAATGCATGTTTTTATTCACATGCGGGAAAGAACTGCATGCATCCAGGAGAAGACAAAGACATAGGTGAGTGGTGCTTTTGGGATGGCAGCTAGTACCTTGGGAAAATAGTTAGCCCTGTAAACTCCTCTGTTGGGAAATTGGCAAGGGCCTCACTGGCCAACAGCTCTGTAGCTCTGTTCCCTTTCACCATTCCAGAAGAATTCCATTTCAACACTTCTGTTCCCTTTCACCATTTTGGAAGAACAGAAGGACAACAATTCCTATGATTATAAAGTGTAACAGTGGCAGGCACAGGAGTAGAGAACCTAGTGGAGGGGACAAGAATTCAGGAAAGCCCTTGGATACCACACACAAAAAGAAGAATTATTAGACATTGGCATTAGATCAACTCCTAAGCACTTTGCTGGCTTATTCACAATTTACACAAGGGCCTTTAAGTGACCAGAGAAGGTCCAGCAAGAAAACAGCAGGGAAGTAAATCTAACAGGCTATGTATACAAACATAAAGGTTACACCCATCGTGTCTCAGACAAGGATTTAATTATAGTTACTGTTCATTAAATCATCACCGATGTGTTATATAAATTTCACTCTTTCTCACCCTGGGATAGCAGGGGAGAGACTGGGAGCAGAAAGAGAGTCAAGCACCCTGTCTTGCTCAATGGAGGCTCCTGCTGCCCAGGCAGGAGCAGCAGAGGTCTGCAAAGCCAGCCAGGTATATTCTTGGATTTGGAGCTGCATTCTCTTTTGCACTACCAGACTGGCCATCAGATTAGGTGGACTAATAGTGTCAACTCAAATGGCAAACACCTAGTTGAGGATGGTGTGATGGGGTGCACGCACAGCAGTCAGCACCTCCTCCTGGCCATCCTGGGGATTAGCTCTGACAGGTGCTATTCCATCCTCCAGTGGTGTCTCTTCCATTGCCCTCTTATCCTGCAGACCCCTCTCACCCCAGGAACCACAGCCTTCTCTTCGTGACTTGGCCTTCTGCCAAATCACTATGTGGTTTCCCCTTCCTGGGGCAGGGGAAGTGGTGGGGAGGGTAACAAGTCTTTCCAGAACAAACTGTCTCAGGCTGCCCTCTGCCTGGTCTGTCACACAGCCCCCCATGGCTGGTAGGGGAACCCAGGTGCATCCTCTACTCCAGGTTCTAGCTGTAATTCAGCAGTTCTCAAAATGTAGGTCAGGGCCCCAAAGTGGGTCACCACCCCATTTTCATGGTCACCAGGGCTGACTTGCTGGGGCTTGGAGCCAAAGCCCAATCCCCACTGCCTGGGGCAAAAGCCCAAGGGATTCAGCCTTGGGCGGCAGGGCCCCTGGCTGGGACCGAAGCCTTTGAGCTTCAACTATGACCCCTTCCCCACCTGGGGCAGTGCAGGTCAGGCTTTGGCCCTCCTACCCAGGGCCATGGGGTTCAGGCTTCAGTCCCCGCTTCTGGGGTCATGTAGTAATTTTTGTTGTCAGAAGGGGGTAACAGTGCAATGAAGTTTGAGAACCCCTACTCTAGTTAACAGAGAAGGTCTGCACTCTTATTCCTTGCTGCTATCCCCCTGAGACTTCTCCTACCTTTCTGGCAAACAGAACACCCCCAGGATTAGCAGCAGCCTCCCAACTCCCTCCTTTCATGAGCTACCCTTTACCATGCTAAACACACCTCCCACAGAATGACTCCAACCCCTTGGTTTTGTACTGGCCCATCCTGTTCCCATTCAGCTGAACCTCCTGTTTGATTAATCAATCCCTATGCCCTGGCTCCTCCTCCAGGTGCCACCTACAGGTTAATTGAGCCAAATTTACCCTCTCAGGGCCAGTGTGAGGAGTATGCCCCATCACAGGTGGGGATTATCTGGAAACAAAAGTGACAACTACTGAGACTTGGAATCAAACAAACACAGAGCCAAAACTTCATTCCATATAGGCTACCAAATAGCCTTCAACTTTCAACCAACACTGACTTGAGTCAGATTGGAATTGAGTTGACAGCTCCATATCTCTTCTCCAGTGCCTAGGGTCATTTAAAGGGAATGACAAACATTACACAAATGTAAAAATGCCTCTTAATTCTCAAAAAGATTAAAAGAGATGGAGTCTGCAGCCCCTTGCTTTCTGAGGCCCTTTTAGACACCCACGAACAGGCACAGTGGCACAGCACAGCAGAGGGTGACAACTGAGAAGGGCTCTGCTCTACCTTATAATTATTAACATTTACAGCATCCATAAGTGAAATTTGTAGCACTTTTTCACCCTCCCACAAAGCTGTCTAAGTGGATGCTGCTGGCAGCAGCTGAAAATGATTTTGGGGAAGATTTTTTGCCTTATGAACTAGCACAATATTTTACTATTTATATTATTACAGTATAATCGTTTGGGGGGCAAGGACTGTCTTTTCTTTCTGTTTTTGCAAGCACCTAGCATAATGGGGTTCTGGTCCATGACCGGGACTCTTAGGGACTACCCCAATACAGATAATGAAGAATAATTATGATAAATATTGCACACAGTCCAATATACAGCAAGAGATCAGTCCCCACCTCATTTCTTCATCAATCAGCAGCCACAGAGAGATGGGAAACAGAGAAGACCCAAGCCAGCAAAGGAAACAGAGCTTCAAAGACAATTCTGGCACCCAGAAGGCAATGGAACACAACAAACCCACATCTATGGGGCTAGTTTTCCCCAAATCAATATCCACTCGGCCCTTTTCACAGCAGCAAAATAAATAAATTAATAAAATCCCCGAACAGCGGCAGCTCCTCCTTCCTACTCCTCATTTCACAGTGTTAGTTAGAACTTTGGGGTGAGGTGGTTGAGAGAGAGTGTGTTGCTCTTACTGCCCACAATCTCAGCAAAGCAAGTCTGGAGTCCCTTCCAGAGAAGGAGACATTTTGGTGGTTTGCAACAGAAATGTTAGATCTCACATTTGGGGTTTCCCTGCCCTGTAATCAGCAGTTTCATAATGAGTGTCCCAGAGTGTTAGAAGTGTATCACAAAAGGCCCTTCAAGACACATCTGGAGAACAGTCAGAAAGACTGGTGAGCTATTGGTGACATCAGATGGAAAGGTCAAAGTTCAAATGTGGCTTCCTACCCCCAGAATGTAGGGGTTCCTAATAATGAATGAGTGTCTCACCTTTCAAGATTCTAGCTCACCAGGAACATGACAATTAAATCCATTTGCCAGACTCCCAGTCAGAAGCATCTTTATTATATTAGATACCCACACACAATATGTAGGTATATAACACATAATCTTGCAAGAATGGCCATTCCTCCCACCCCACCTACACGCTCAGGACGAAAAAATGCTCCTGCACATATGATTCAATCCCCCTTCTGTAGCGTACAGTGATCTGATGTGCTGCCAGAACATTGTGGCCTGTTCCAAAATAAACAAAGAGCTTTCCTCGCTTGCTCTGTAATGATGGTAACAATTCCGATGTCCCCATCAGAGGAAACATTGACAAGTACAGAGCTCTCCTTCAGTGTGGTGACTGCTACAGCACACAAGGTAACCTGGCACAAGCAGGGACAGCCCATGGGATGGGAAAATATCTCCTTCCTTCCAAACGCATTCAGCTTGCAAGATCAGGATCTGGGAAAGGCACTGCTTACATGTGAATTTGGCTTAGGACACAAGTGAAAGGAGTTTGCTAGTATCAGTTCAGTCAAGAGAGCATATACATCTCATAAAACCCCCGTTTGACTCGATTGGCAGATTTATCCCTAAAGGGATAAGACCGGAATAGCCAGAAAAATGGCAAAACAGTAGTGAGGTGCATTGCAGAGTAGTACGGGATCCCAGGACTGTAACACCAGGAGGGTTAGGAATGAGGCCCATTAGCAGAGCTGTGCACGGGAGGGGGGGCACAAACTGAGATAGCAGGGAAGTTGTAAGTCAGGAATGAGATGCACTGGCAGAGCTGCGTGTGATGGGGCCCAGGACTGGAATATCAGAGAGAGGTTGCAGGTCAGAAATGAGGTGAGTCTTGCACAGAGCCTGCTTATGCTTTGCCTATCTGTAGTTAGCATTACCAGCTTCTCATTTTCATAAGAACCAAACTTATCCACTTTGAATTTGATAAAAGTCTGATCCATCAGTGAGATGCTGATGGTTCTTTACTATAGCACAAGTTCATGTCCTAATCCCCCCATCTGCATTCTTCTAGGGTCACACTTTAAGTGAGATCACTCCTTATTCTCCTTTCTAGAGCACTTTAGTATATGGTATATGCAGTGACTCCTTTCTATCTCCTTCCCTTCCTTCTTCTAGCAATTAAAAAAATTCTCCTACCAGTCATTGTTACCAGAAATTGCTGTTATTTTTAGGAATTTCTTTGAAAGTGCCCACAAGACAGCTGCTGTTATAGGAGCAGGAATACTCATTTTAGGTGCACATTCCAAGTATCCCTTGCCCGCTGCAGACCTAACCTGTCTCTGTACCTCCCCATACCTTGCCTCAGACTAGGGTGATCTCAGCAACTATTTTAAGCTCAGGTTGGGTTTTGGTTGGTGCAGGGAGTGGCAGGTGTGTGTGTGTGTGTCTGTGTGTGTGTCTGTGTGTGTGTACACTGTAAATTTCTCTATCTTCTATAGCTCCCAACTCATGATCCCTATTTTTGGAAGAGCTGATGGATGCTGACAGAAGGAGGAGGGGAATTCATTACAACTATATTTTTTCCTTTCTGATAATTTGACTGAAGCCTTTCACAACCACTGGCGAGTTGGAATGGTGCCAGTTAGCAAAGCTGGCGCTCAGATACTATGGTAATGGGAGCAATATATAGAACTAGACACAACAGACTATGTGCTATGGTTAGTTTCTGGTGATTGTGCCCACTAGACTTAGCACCAGCCATCTTCTGCCACTTCCCCCAAACACACACACACATACACACACACACACACACACACACATCCTGATTTTGCACCAACCAGTGAAAATGGGAAGAGTCCCGATTAACCCAGATGCCTCTGCAAAACTGCAGCAGGAGCAGACAGGGTTCCTTCCCAAACAAGATCACCTTCCGCTGATATGGCTCGCATGGGGATGGAGTAAGAGCGAGTACGCAGGGAGGTTCAGGTGAATTCTAATTAACTGGAGCATCCTCACTTCAGAGACTGAAGCTCTCCTCTAGGGGGCACCAGGGCGGTGGGTGAAGGACATTCAAGTCTCATTACAGAAGTCTAAATGCCCCCGCTCAGATTCCTTCTTTCAAGGTACAGTGTAGCATGGTTCTAGGTCCTAGAAGAGAGGCACTTCTTAGGGAGTGGAGGCGTTTTAACAAATTCATTGAATTTCTAAGGGAGGCAAAATACGCTGGCAAAGATAACAATGCAACAGAGCAGGGAAGATGCTGAGAGCCTGGTCAGGGTTCTGAGCATATGGTGTGCCCAAGAGGAGTGGGCCATACATCGTGAGGAGGACGGGGGGGGGGGGGCGGAGGGACAGCAGGGAGTCCCAGAGTGTTCTGATAAGGAATCAGAGTTGTTGTGACGGCCTGGAGAGACCCAGGGAAAGAATGAGAGAGTGAACCAGTCTCAGGCACATCACTAAAAAACAGAGGCTGGCTGCCTCTGGAAACATGTCACTCAGCTAAGGGTGGGGAGAGAACAGTACTGCTACAAGGTCACACAGCTTCATTAATTTGAGGGGAAGGTGGGTAAAGAGAGTCAAGAGTCGCTTTCCCCTTTCTCGGCTGAAGAAAGGCTGAGACGCATCAAGAGGGAATAGATAGATCCAAGCCAGCTATGGCACTGGAGCTTTTCTGGCATGAAATCATCTTTCAAGAACACTTTGGAAACACACACTCACTGAACACAGAATGCAATTATATACTGCTGCCACTCAAGATAAGTAAGTGGCTGCACTATATCCCAGCTGCAGCAGTAGGCGAAGCATATCAGGTACTGACAGGGGTGTCGGGCCTGAACACCAACTGTCTGGGAAGGGATCATATAGCCACAGAGAACAGGACACGAGCTTATTGTTGTAAGGTTATTCTGGAGCACTGGCCTGCACACACTGGGTCTGGTATTGTAGGGTTGCTCTTGTCTTCAGCATTGGGCTGCATACAGTAGATTTAGTTATTGTAAGGTTGCTTCTGAGCACCGGGCTGCACATGTTGAGTTGCTACCATATCATAGGTTTCCTCTTGGATATTGAGCTATGTACACTGGCTTGTTAATGCAGGGTTGTTCATGAGGCATAAATGAACTGTGTCTTTAGGTGAGAAGAATTTGTTTTGGAGAAAAAGAAATAAACTTTGACAATTCTGTCAGATAAATGAAGAGGGGGCAAAAAAAGGGCAGTCCAGTTTCAGGTCCCTGCCACTCCCAGCCTCCCCTTTAACACATGGGCTTAGGTGGGCATGATAACACTGGGATCCAAAAGCCAATTTGGCCTTGGTATAGACATAGCCCCATGAGGGAGCTGCCTTTATACTACGCACCCAGGTAAAACAGCAGCGGGTAAAAACAACCAGCAGGAAGCCATCTGAGTGAGGAAGAGTCTCCTCCATACACCCGCCCACGGGGAGCTGCTAAATAAACACCAGCTCATGCAGTCGTGACTGCTGAGCCTAGCAGGTTATTCTTACTCCTTCTCAGCAACCTCCTTCCCAACATCTTCCAGTAAACAGGCTCAGCATTCACAGCGCAAGAGAAGCTTTGGCCCGTCCCTGTTTCTCATTACCCTACGCCACCCACACACATTTGTGCAGTCTGTTGCCGGATGGGGTCCTTCTTCTGCCCTTGGCCTCTCTCTCTCTCTGCTCCCCCTCCCACTATTTGAATTTGCATTCATGTATTTTACTCTTTTTTAGCTAAATCCCTACCCCTCACAAATTTTGTTCCTGTTAATGAGGATGGAGTTAATGAGCTGCCAGATGCAGCTTAGCAAATTTGGGGTTCTTCAGTCTAAAGGGGGGAGAGATTCTTAAAATGGGTAGATCACTGCCCATGGCCACTGGAATGCAGAGAACTGCAGACAGAGGTTATTTGTACAAAGTGACCCTACGGCTAAGGCAGAGAGTGGGGAGTTAGGAGACCTGGGCTCTTTTCCTGGCTCTGATGTAGACATGTGTGACCTCTGACAAGCCACTTAGCCTCTCCTTGTTTTAGTTCTCCCATCTGAAAAAATGGGAATAAATAATAATAATACAAGCATAAATCTGCAGTCACTTACGACTGCATGACTATTGTGATGCTGAACACTGAGGCCATTTTAACTTCATGGCAAGAGTGAAGACAGAACTATGATCTTCTGGCTCAAAAGGCACAGGCCCCAGCCACCTGAGCTCAAGGAGAAGCACTGCTAGCAGACACAGTTGGGCAGCTGCAATCCACACATTAACCAACTCATTGCCATAGGGACCCACCTCACAAGGCTTGCTGAGGCTTCATTCTTAGATTTCTTTAAAGAGCTCTGAGAGCCTCAGATGAAAGACATATTACATATGAAACATACTGTTATTATTGGATCTCCAGCCTGGTTTCCAGCCCATCATGTCTTCCGTAAGTCAGTAAGGGACAACATAGGTTCCATTAACATTGTAGTCTAGGCAATCTCTTCCGGGTAGACTAGGAACAATCCAGTGGGCCAGTTGGGAGCAATTGATTCACTTGTGACTTGCAGCCTCGCCACCTGCACTGGGGTCTTAAATATATGTTGTGTAGTTGTAGCCATCTTGGTCCCAAGAATTAACACACATTGCAAGGGACCACTCAAGATAGAATGGCCCCTTAAAACCTCTGCAGTCATAGGACAAAAGAGGAGGTTAGTGGGTTGCAAATTGTAACAAGCCATAAATCCAGTGTCTCTATTCAGTCCATCATTTTTAGTGTATAGCATAGTAATGTATTTAAGAGAACAGCAGATGCAAAACCTGCAGACATATCTCCACTGCTACAATGATCAGTACCCCCCACAACATACCTTTCAAGCTCCACAGATGCCTATCACAACATGTGGTATAGCTCATCCAACGCAGTAAATGCCCCAGCAACTATGTGGGTGAAACCAGACAATCACTATGCTCTCAAATGAACTCACGCAGGAAAATGATAAAAGACAACACCAACCTATCACCTGTGGGTGAACACTTTTCACAAAGCGATCATTCTATGTCTGACCTATCAGTCCTCATCCTCAAAGGAAACCTGTACAATACTTTCAAAAGACAAGTCTGGGAGTTTAATTCATAACTCTGCTAGAGACATTAAAAATCATGGACTGAATAGAGACACTGCTTATTACAACCATCTGTAACCCACTAACCCAATATTTTTGTCCTAAGACTGCAGAGTTAACGGACTACTCTATCTTGAATGGTCCCTTAAAATATGAGCTGACTACTTATGCTAAACAATCTGTTACACCTTGCATTTAACTGTGACGCTCAGAGTACTTTTCCCAGACCCGAAGAAGAGTTCTTTGTGGCGTGAAAGCTTGTCTTTCTCATCAACAGAAATTGGTCCAATATAAGATACTACCTCAACCATTTTGGGGTCTTAAATGAAATGTAAGGATGTAAGAGAAATCCTAAGATGAAAATTTAAGCCCTCCATGTGCAGAATGGTACCTCATGAGCCTAGCCTTCTAAAGAAGACGACAGGCTTCTTGGAAGCGTCTTCTGGGAGGGCACTAGACTTGTGTGTGAGTATGAACATACATGTCACTTGCTCCCTCAGGGAAGGCAGCGTTGCATTTTGTTGTTCTTGGCTTGCTTCTGGTTTTGCTGACTTGACCATCCAGAATGATAAAGCAGATGGAAGTTCTGATTGTATGGGACAAGAGCAGCATGAGAAAGCAAACAGTGGAGGCGAAGGTGTGTGGCAGGAAGGGAGAGAGGTATAATGCAAGGAATGACATTTGGAGGACTCCAGGTTGACAGAAACAAAGAGCTGCCAACATTTTCTGCACCTGACAGGGGGATACAGACCCCACAGAGAAGATGGAAAAGAATGGGAGCTCAATAAGGAAGGAACATGATAATGAAATAAACAAAAAAGGTCTGCAGTCTCCTTCTAGGAGGACAGATCTTTTAACTACTAAGCCCCAAGTGGTTTACTTGGCAGAAGGAACATAACTCTTCAAATGCACTGGAACAGCCGTGTCCCCAAGCCAGCTAAGGTCTAACAGGAAGCCATCAGGGAACCCAGAGACTCAGCGGTGTTGTATAACCAGCTCCGCTATCTCTAGGTCACACAATCTGAGCTGTCATAACAGCTGTGGGGTGGGGGTGGGGATGGGGGTGAGAGATTGCAGATATGTATACAGCAGGAAATCTTCATTTAGCACAAGAGCTCCCACTAGAGAGCAAGAAGGGGAAAGGCAGATGAACTTTTTATATTCTCTTAAGATGCCAGCAACAGAAATGGTGGCAAAACAACCTTTTTGTTGTTTTGGTGGCACAAAACGAGATCAAACTAGCTAGACATAAAAGGGTAACAAGAAAACATTCTACAAATACATTAGAAGCAAGAGGAAGACCAAGGACAAGGTAGGCACATCACTCAATTGGGGGAAATAACAACAGAAAATGTGGAAATGGCAGAGGTGCTTAATTACTTCTTTGTTTCGGTTTTCACCAAGAAGGTTGGTGGTGATTGGACGTCTAACATAGTGAATGCCAGTGAAAATGAGGTAGGACCAGAGGCTAAAATAGGGAGAGAACAAGTTAAAAATTACTTAAACAAGTTAGATGTCTTCAAGTCACCTGGGCCTGATGAAATGCATCCTAGAATATTCCAGGAGCTGACTAAGGAGATATCTGAGTCATTAGCCATTATCTTTGAAAAGTCATGGAAGATGGGAGATATTCCAGAAGACTGGAAAAGGGCAAATAAAATGCCGCTCTATAAAACGGAAAATAAGGACAACCCGGGGAATTACAGATCAGTCAGCTTAGCTTCTGTACCCAGAAAGATAATGGAGCAAATAATTAAGCAATCAATTTGCAAACATTTAGAAGAGACTAAGGTGATAAGTAACAGTCAGCATGGAATTGTCAAGAACAAATCGTGTCAAACCAACCTGATAGCTTTCTTTGATAGGGTAACAAGCCTTGTGGATGGGGGAAGCGGTAGACATAGTATATCTTGACTTTAGTAAAGCTTTTGATACTGTCTCATATGACCTTCTCATAAACAAACTAGGGAAATGCAACCTAGATGGAGCTATTATAAGGTGGGTGTAAAACTGGTTGGAAAACCGTTCCCAGAGAGCAGTTATCAGTGGTTGACAGTCATGCTGGAAGGACATAACGAGTGGGGTCCCACAGGGATCAGTTCTGGGTCTGGTTCTATTCAATATCTTCATCAATGATTTAGATAATTGTATAGAGAGCACACTTATAAAGTCTGCAGACAATACCAAGCTGGGAGAGGCTGCAAGTGCTTTAGAGGATAGGATTAAAATTTAAAATGATCTGGACAAACTGGAGAAATGGTCTGAAGTAAATAGGATGAAATTCAATAAAGACAAATGCAAAGTACTCCACTTAGGAAGAAACAATTATACAATGCAAACATTCAAAGTGGGAAATGACTGCCTAAGAAGGAGTACCGTGGAAAGGGATCTGGGAGTCATAGTGGACCATAAGCTAAATACGAGTCAACAGTGTAACACTGTTGCAAAAAAAGCGAACATCATTCTGGTATATATTAGCAGGAGTGTTGTAAGCAAGACACGAGAAGTAATTCTTCCGCTCTACTCTGCACTGATTAGGCCTCAACTGAAGTATTGTGTCCAGTTCTGGGCGCCACATTTCAGGAAAGATGTGAACAAATTGGAGAAAGTCCAGAGAAGAGCAACAAAAATTATTAAAGATCTAGAAAACATGACCTATGAGGGAAAATTGAAAAAATTGGGTTTGTTTAGTCTCGAGAAGAAAAGACTGAGAGGGGACATGATAACAGTTTTCAAGTTTATAAAAGGCTGTTACAAGAAGGAGGGAGAAAAATTGTTCTTCTTAACCTCTGAGGAGAGGCCAAGAAGCAATGGGCTTAAATTGCAGCAAGGGAGGTTTAGGCTGGACATTAGGAAAAACTTCCTAACTGTCAGGATGGTTTAGCACTGGAATAAATTGCCAAGGGAGGTTGTGGAAACTCCATCATTAGAGATTTTTAAGAGCAGGTTAGACAAATGCCTGTCAGGAATGGTCTAGATCAGGGATCGGCAACCTGTGGCCCGCAGCCCGCCAGGGTAAGCCCCCTGGTGAGCCGGGCTGGTTTGTTTACCAGGTTTGGCTGATCGCAGCTCCCACTGGCCATGGTTCACTGCTCCAGGCCAATGGGGGCTGCAGGAAGCAGCGCGGGCCGAGGGATGTGCTGGCCACCACTTCCCGCAGCCCCCATTGGCCTGGAGCAGCGAACCGCGGCCAGTGGGAGCTGCGATCAGCCAAACCTGAGGACACGGCAGGTAAACAAACAGGCTCGGCCCACCAGGGGGCTTACCCTGACAGGCCACATGCCAAAGGTTGCCGATTCCTGGTCTAGATAATACTTAGTCCTGCCATGAGTGCAGGGGACTGGACTAGATGACCTCTCAAGGTCCTTTCCAGACCTATGACTCTATGAGAGAATACAAACAATGATATTCCAACAGTTCCTCTGCATGACAATGTCCTCAAACCTTCCTCTCCCTAAAAGACATACTAAGAAAAATATTCTAGCCAGCACCCCTTTCAGCCCCCCACCCGCACCCCAGTTCTAATGTTACAGAAGGCAAAGTCTACCTGGCACTTAACTTCAGAGCCGCTGGGACAGCACAAAGGGTTCATTTAGCCTACTTAGGAGGGGAAAAAAGTTTCTTCCAATTAAATGGTAAGACAAATATTTAAAGGAATCAGCTCTCATTTCCTTGAATTATAGCCCTAATTCATTCATTACTCATAATTATTAAATTTGCTCAAAGTGATTAGATAGTCTTTACTTATAACAGAGAAATAATAGGGGCTGCCAATGTTTTCATGTATCGTTTTGTATAAAAAGGCCCCAAAGTTCAGCATGTCGTGTGTGAAAAACATCTTTGTTGAAAAACAAAGATTTTTTAAAATACACAGTATGGCTAAGGGGGAAATAGGCTAAATGCCCCTACAAGTATCTGAAAGCTGCAACCCCCAAAGGGGGAAACAAACTGTTTAAGGTGATCTAACACAGCAATGGGAAGAAATGAACAAAGGAAAATTTGGGCTGAAAATCTAGAAATATTTCCCAGCGGTGAGGTCAATGAAACTATGGGAAGTGCTGGAACGTCCATTGCTTGGGGCATTTTAAACTGGACTGGACAAAGCCAACGAGAGAATAGACTGTAGTGAACCATCCTGCATCGACCAACAACCATCTTTTCCATCTCTGTCTTCTCTGATCCTATGATCTGGAGAGTCTTCTCTGCTCTCGATGTGTTGAAGAGCTATTAGCATCGTGGAGTGGAGCTTAGACCATGATTGGGAATCAGTGACTGAAACAGAAGCAGTTAGTATAGATGCCTGCAATCTGAAGCTTTAGAATTTTAAATGCACCTTTGAAGTCTGTCCACTTCTCAGTCCTGAGGCCCCCTCCCGATATTCTCCTGCTTATATTAATGCCTCTTCAGCCCAGTACAGATGCACAATGAACAACTGGCTTAGGCAGTTCCTGTCTCCTTATTTTGGCATAATACTGTCCCTGCAGGATAACAGAGACACAAGGTGGGTGAGGTATAGGGTGACCAGATGTCCCTAATTTATAGGGACAGTCCCAATATTCAGGGCTTTGTCTTATATAGGGTCCTATTACCCCCCACCCCCATCCTACTGAGGTAAAATCTTTTATCGAACCAATGGCTGCTGGTGAGAGAGACATGCTTTTGAGCCACAAAGAGCTCTTCTTCAGGTCAGGGAAAGGAACTCGCAGCATCACAGCAAAATGCAGGGTGGAACAGATTGTTATAGTTAGCACATACTGTAAATAGAGTGACCCATTAGGATAACATTAAATATTGCAATGCACCAAAATATGATAAATGAAGGTCACTAAAAAACTTATCACACTAAACTCTGCCACTAGAATCTGCACAGATTATGTTTTCATCAACAAATGTTATCATCATTAGTGGCAAAGGGGGCTGAAATCCTGAGTCCGAGTTAGAGTTCAACTGTTTAGTTAACAGAAAAAAAGCCATTTTCAAAATTCACTTTCCTCCTCCCATTCCCCTCTCCCAGGGCAACTCAAACACATACACAATAACACTAATACCGT
Organism: Dermochelys coriacea; assembly: GCF_009764565.3. Classification (NCBI taxonomy): domain Eukaryota; kingdom Metazoa; phylum Chordata; order Testudines; family Dermochelyidae; genus Dermochelys; species Dermochelys coriacea. The sequence goes on along the minus strand of NC_050073.1, from coordinate 88,752,336 downwards.
ATGCTTCAAGAGTGCCTTTTGTTAAGTGCTGACATAAAGTGCTGCCACAGGAAGCCATTTGCAGGGTACAAGAAGTTTTATTGACCATATAAAAGCCAGGAACTATGCTTCAGATTCTTGAGCACCATCTACTGGCACCGTATCTATTAACTATTACATATAAACAGATCTCGATTACGCCTGTAACACTTTTCACGGAGGAAGTCAAAGCACTATACAAACGTTAACTAATGCTGTCTCACAGACCCACTGTGATGTGGGTGTTATTTGCATTTGATAGATGGGGAAACTGGGGCATTGAGAGGTTAAGTGACCTGACCAAGGACACTGTGGCAGAGTCAGGAAAATACTGCATCCAAAGTGTATATTACAGGAAGCAGCATTGTCTGGTGTCATGTGAATAGCCTAGTCTTTGAACCTCCATTCCACCACCCAACAATTAACGTAGCTCAGGCATAATGCAAAAGCTGTAGAGCTTTCTGAAAGTTTACAGTGCATCATTCTGGCCTGTTGGGAAGGGACGTGGTTAACTAGAAGGGGTAACGTGGCACCAACTGTTTAAATCAATTAAATGGCATACCATTGTCCACTGCCTGCTAAGGATGCTAAAGATCCTTGCTGACTCTCTGGCACGCAGCTAGTCACTGTACTTCTCAGCCTATGGAGAGGTGAGAAGTTCTGTGTAGAAGAAGAATCAACCAGAGAACCTGCCCATGCAGCTTTATTTGTTTGAGCCCATCTGCCCTCAAGCATCATATATAGCCAGGGACTTCTAACAATAGCAGGCTCCATTTGGAGCCCTAGGAAGCCAAAATGGAGGTTCTATGGCAGGCAGGGACTGAGGGAGAATATTAAATACTCCATGCCTAATTGAACATTTTTCAAATTAGCCTGACTGCCTTATTTACTCTATTCAGACAGAACAAAGAGCTGAAATGTTACAAAGCATCTGCAGCACTCAAGCCCAATAGGCTCTCCCCTCCCCCCGCCAACCTAGCCCATCACCTCTCCCAGATGCTCATGCGGAAAGCACATGCAGATGGAATGGAGTGTGATCCTTTCTCCCACTCAGTTACAGGGGCATGTTACCACCCTTCCCCAGACCAGCCATGCCAGCTTCCCATAGAATTTGACCAATTACCCCAGACTCTTCTGAGTTACAGTCCTTAAACTTCATTTTCAGGATCAATAAATTTGAATTGTGAACTAGCCCAAACTACCTATATTCTTTATCTCCTGATGTCTTGGTTCGTCTTCAGATCTAGACCACAAGATATGCTTTAATCAAACGCAAGTAATTGGGCTCAGCGCAAGGGCAATTGGGTGAAATTCTGTGGCCAGAGATATACAGGAAGTCAGACTTCATGATCTAATGATCCTGTTTGGCCTTCAAGTCATTGAATCTATGAAACTGGAAAATACTGCCTCCACTGCATTTCATAGTCCCCTAGTCAACTCATGGTTGTGCTTTTCAGGACCACATACTGTGAATAGCAGCGTGGGAGTTTGACGCACAAATACTACCCATAAATGTGATGTCTCTTGTGCCAACTAAATGAAGAGTCGGTAAAAACAATCCTTAATCCACGCTTGTTTGGGCCTTTAGGGGGTCACTTAGAAAGCATGATACACTGAAAGAAGCTGCCCCAACATTTCATATCTACCCAAAATGGTCTTTAAAAGACAAATAAGCCAAATCTAATAAGCACTTGACCTTTCCTTGTCTTCCAACCAAAGGATGGAAATTGCCCTTATGAAACAATCCTTGTACAAGCTGTGCTTCCTCTTTGTATACATATCACACTGCATTGATTTCTTAGGACTCTATTTCACTGTAGCATAAGGATTAGGGCCTTATGGCTTTTTCAGTATAGAAAAAGGACGTGGGTTCTACAAAACACCAAACAGTTTCATTTCAATAGGACAGGAGCGTGTAAGAAGTCATTTAGGTTAAGAAGAGTCATTATTTACTGAATGAGTGGCAGCACAGGCATATCCAACCTATTCACCAAACTAAAGAGCACCAAAGAACTCTGCAGAATTGTTTCACTTTTGGAACACAATCCTTTTAGCAACACAAGCTGTATTCAATAAGAAAGTGAAAACATCGTGAAAGGTACAAATCACATGCACCAGAAATGCCCAACAGGAAAAGAACACTGTTCAAAATGCTGAACTAAACATGGATATCTACTCGTGATTTTGGAATCAGAGCTGCATGGCCTCTGACCACAAATAAACTAGGAAGTATAGGTAATTTGTTATTGCTATCTACTGAATTTATTTGAGCATAAGCTTTCGTGAGCTACAGCTCACTTCATCGGATGCATTTGGTGGAAAATACAGAAGGGAGATCTCCCCTCTGTCTTTTCCACCAAATGCATCCGATGAAGTGAGCTGTAGCTCACGAAAGCTTATGCTCAAATAAATTTGTTAGTCTCTAAGGTGCCACAAGTACTCCTTTTCTTTTTGCAAATACAGACTAACATGGCTGCTACTCTGAAACCTGCTACTGGTTACTGAAGGGAGTACAGCTCAGAAACCTGGAAGAATTAAGAATGGCCCCATTTTGACAGAGACTTCAAAGGATAGACTGTGCTCTGTCACCTTTTCTGGTTCCTCCGGAAAATCTGAAGAATGCTCCATAAAAGCAGCTCTCCATCTGAGACTAGCAGAGTGTGTGTGTGTAAGCAGAACTGTGACACAACTATGTTCCCTGCTCAACCACGGCTTTAAGCCAGTGGTTACGCACTTTTTTCATACTGTGACCCACTCAGATCCCCCTCCCACCTAGTCAGGACCCCATTACCTGATTACAACCTGCAGCTGAGAACCTTTGCTTTAAGCCAACAACTTGAATTCAACAACCCTCTTGCATCCTGAGTCTCATGGGAATGGAGGGACAGGCAGGAGCATGCGTGCATGTCTAGTTTAGAGAAGCTAATACTGATTCAGACAACATTAGGTCTTTGCATAAGGCAGAACTGTTTGTGTGTATTGTATACATTGCCTGATACATAACTTTAACAGCATCTCAAATTAGTGCCTGCAATGAAACTGCCTTAAGGTCTCTATGGGATATTAATCATTTATCATTAAGAGTCGCTATATGCTTTCTGTTACCTTACTATATGTAGAATTTATCTTAAAGATATTATACACCTCCAACTGCTTACTTGCCTTAGAATTACTTGGCGCAGTTGCCTTAAAAACAGTTGCTGCCTGAGGGTTGCCGCTGTTTATTTGCCACAGAAGCACCTTTTTCCCCCTTAAGAGTTTTCTTCTCTTAAAATATTAATTGACTATCTTAAACAAAAGAATCCTGATGAGATGAGCATTTAGAGAGATAATAATTTTAATGAGTGTGCTATTACTTTCGGTATTCCTGAAAATGTATTTTCTCTTTAAAAAGCTTCTTTCCGTTGTCTCCGAGTACAACAGAACCTCAGAGTTACAAACACCAGAGTTATGAACTGACCAGTCAACTACAAACCTCATTTGGAACTGGAAGACCACAATCAGGCAGCAGCAGAGAGAGGGAAAAAGCAAATTCAGGAGAGTACTGTGTTAAATGTAAACTATTAAAAAAAAAGTGGGGGGGAGGGGGAGCAACATTTTTCTTCTGCATAGTAAAGTTTCAAAGTTGTATTAAGTCAATGTTCAGATGTAAACTTTTGAAAGAACAGCCATAATTTTTGTTCAGCATTACAAACAACCTCCCTTCCTGAGGTGTTCATAACTTTGAGGTTCTACTGTACTCCTTCCATATATAGTTAGTGCAGCTACCCTGCTGTCACAACTGAGATCAGTTGAGGCACTCACCCCTCATGAGGCAGCTTCTGCCACGTGTTTTCCCCTGAGGGCTCCTCATTCTAGAGAAACTTGCCTCCCCTTTCCCTGACCCATCCTATCCCCAATTTTGTAACCTTCGGGAATGCTGCAAAGGCCCTTTATCATCAAGCTTTTTAGGGAGGGGTGCCTTTCACCCCTTTTAAACCTTATAATCACAATTATACGATACAAATATTAAACAGAAGTTATTAAATGTATACAGTTTTGTATCTTTGTAAGAACTTGCTGGCATCCCAATGACTGGAATAGTCCTCTAAAATAATCTCACCAACTCTTGTCTGGGTCCCACCAAAGTGTGGCCAACACCCTCCTGACAGCTTTCTGACCCTAGCTGGAGGTCAGGGAGAGTGCTCAGAGTCAGGTGAGGCTGACATAGAAAGCCCTGTACCAGCCCCATGCCCTCTGGGATTCATATTTCCCCACTTTGCCAGTAATAAGACCACATCCCCTGCCAATCTGATGCACTGCTTCCATTCACAATATGCAGGTGTTTATCATTCGAATACAAGGCCACTAACATAGATTACTCAAGTTTCAGAGTAGCAGCCGTGTTAGTCTGTATTCGCAAAAAGAAAAGCAGTACTTGTGGCACCTTAGAGACTAACAAATTTATTAGAGCATAAGCTTTCGTGAGCTACAGCTCACTTCATTGGATGAAGGCAACAGAGGAGAAAGCAGTTTAGTTTGAGTTACGGTGCCTGATTAGTTACACTAGGCACACAAACCACTTCCCAAATTCAGTAATACTCCTACATGACTGCCAACAGAGCCCTTGTTTGCAAATAAATCCGTATCATAGTTATGATGGTGAGTACCAGAGGCCTTTGCTTGTCCAGATTTGCATAAAGGGCATTCAAACTATCTCAACTTTCTGGAAGTTCTCACTCGAGTGTTCACTAGAGAGGGGCCTGTAAGACACCTTGGATAGTCTCCCTCTACCTCTTCACAGCAATAAGTTGTGGGAAACAGCCAGGCAGCTGCTCAGTCTTCCCTATATGCTCTTCCCGCAAAAGCACCTGATCCACCCTTGACTGCGGGTACCCATATCCCTTACACTCTTTTAACCTCCCACAAAAGTTCTCTCAATACTTCACTTGCCAGTTCCCGGCTCCCTCTCACCTGCCCCATTCCCCAAGGTTGCCTAATTTTTCACCTTAGTTGTGTAGGATACAAGTAGTGGGGAGGCAAGTTGTGTGGCGATAATATGGATGGGGGATCAGAGAAGATTTCCAGGAGCAGGGAAGCTGCAACTCACCCCTCCTCACCTCCCTGCCCTCAGAAACACTCTCTGAGCCCCAGCCAATTCACCTCCCAAACCCTGACCTGAGGAACTGTTCAGTGTTCAAAGGGGTAATGCCACCACTACACCGAAAAAATGGAAAACACAGGGTTCATGATATTCTCAGCTGCTCCCTGGAAGACCAGATTCATGCATCGGAGTCAGAGCAGTTACACCAGAAACAAATTGGACCCAGTATGTTTGCCACTTGTTCTCAATAGTCCATCATCTCCCTACAATTGGCTCCTGCAAAACTTCCTCAGTTCATAGGTTTCTCCTAGTCCAGATGTCACAGTAGACAAAGTAGTTGGATGGCAATGGCAAACCAGTTGGTGACGTCTAGACATATGACATCCAAGTTGTGTCTTCAATTTTTGCTTCCCATCAGCAGCAACTGTGCTGCTCCTAGTGGGGAGGGAGAGGTTACAGTAGAGGACTGAGATGCAGGTCTCCAGGGGCTCTATTCTTTTCCTGCAAGAGGAGGGTTGGGTTCCTCTGAGTTCCACTTCCAGTTCTGCTGCTTACTGGCTGTGTGACCTGGAGCAGACTACCCTTTCTGCACCCCAGTTTCCCCCACTGGAATGTAGGGCTACATGCTCCTGACCTCAGAATTAATACTTATCAAGTGTTTTGAGATATACCAAAAAAGGTATAAAGCTTTATTATCTTTAAGCCCTCATTTCCCATAATTTCTATGCCCCAGGCCAATACACGAGAGTGGGAATTATTAATGGAGGGTTTTTAATAGAATTAAATCACTATGGTACCTGATCATCCCTGGGTTGGGATCTGGAGTAGTGGGTGGGCTCAGGTCCCCCCCATTAGCCACTGGGGAAGTGGCTGGAATAATGGACTGAACCCTGAAAGGGGGAAAATATAGATGGTGACTTGGCCAGAGGACCAACTCATGAAAAAGATATTGTGATTCCTGGACTGAAGTAAGTCTTCAGGCAGAGATGACACCACCTGGAGAGGGCACAGTGGCTGGCAGAGCTAATCCCTGTGATGGCCAGCAGGAGGTGCCACGATGGTGAGTGCATACAGTCAAACCCCTAATGCTGCAGTACAACTGGGGGGTCTGAGCACTCATTTTCTGACCTCCTCCCTAGCAGGTTGAGGAGATAGTGACATCACTACAAAGCACAACAGTCCCCGAATGCCAAGGTTCTACAACCACTTCACCACCACAAGAAAATGTTAGAAACATTCTGAGAAGGTTTCCAGCTCGGATCTGGAGAGCTACAGGACTCCATGTCACTTTGAATGAAGCAAAGCATTCAAATGATAGGGCAACCACTGGACTCACAAAGCAACTGAGATCTTTGCGCTTCCCTTCTCCATTAAATAGCACTTTCAACTGAGCACCCTTGTTTGAGCCATCCTCGTTAAGCTGTGCAAAAACTCAGCCTGGCCCACCACTACTTTCAGGTTTGCAGCAATTGGTCACTAACAGAAAGACTAATGAAAGCAGAGGGGGAATTTCTGTGCTGGATGCTGAGCTTATGGACAGAGCACTGCACATACACCCCCATTCCCTAAATGTACTATTACAAACACATAGCCAGACATGCATTATCACAAACGCACAGACATACATAATCTTTTATGGACTCCATGTCACTTTGAATGAAACAAAGCATTCAAATGATAGGGCAACCACTGGACTCACAAAGCAGCTGAGATCTTTGCGCTTCCCTTCTCCATTAAATAGCACTTTCAACTGAGCCGCCTTGTTTGAGTCATCCTCGTTAAGCTGTGCAAAAACTCAGCCTAGCCCACCACGGCTTTCAGGTTTGCAGCAATTGGTCACTAACAGAAAGACTAAACATGGATGATTACCCTAGGCTGGAAAAGCACCAGAGAAACTGCTCTGACTCCAAGTATCTAAACTCTGCAAGTTCACAGGGAGGAGGAGGGTCTGAGCAGTCTCCTCTCCCCCAACTCCAAAGTCTTTTTTTAAAAAAAAATATTTCTTGCAGCAGCTAATGCAGCTTCCAAAAAGGTGGCAACCTCTGCTATTGTGCATTGGCAAAACCTTCAAGCCCAGATCCTAGATCTCCCTATTTATGGTCAGATTAGCTTTCTAGACCAGCCCCGGAAGGTGTGCAACCCAGAAGGCTGGCTGCCCTTCTTTGTCACCCAAGCAATCCCCGGCCTTCAGCGATGATGCCTGCCACTGACACATCTCCAAAGCTCTAAAAATGGCTGTTTCCATAGCAACTTCCCCCCCAAAACCTGTAGCTCCATAAGTGCCTTGACAGCTGAAAATGTAATTCTGCTGAGGAAGAAGAAAAAAAAGGCCGAGCAAATTTCCCTTTACAATGGGAGCTATTTCCACAGAGGCCATGTCACTGTCACTGCAGAAGAGCTGGACATCTTTGCTTCCCCTTGTTTTACCAATCCAAAGATAAGAGCCTCTGATAGCAGATGCCATAATTGAAAGCCTCAAACCCAGCACAAAACGGCTCTTTCTTCTTGCCATGTTGCTAGGATTTGTATTTTCTGTGTGAATTTCTTGGTGGTGAGAAATGCCAGGTCGACAACATCAGAGAAGAAAGTGCTCTAGTTATCCCCTTAACAAATGCAATGTCAAGGCAAGTTTTCCCCTATACAATCCTGTAACAGAGGGACCCTTTCCAGCAGTGAGAGAGGAAATCAGATACCAGGGCCCATTTGGTCCTTGGTCATTTCCCACAATGAGACTTATGGGGGTGTTGTGATGCTGACTCAGCCTGTCTGCCAAGCACCCAGACATGAACCCGCCAACTCATTGGTGAAGCCCATCAGGCAGAAATAGAAAGATTCTGATATTTCTGAAGTCATGAGTACATACAATTATTGCAGCTGGAAGAGACACAAGGGTCTGATCATAGGAACCAATCCAGCACGGCATTGCATAAAATGACTTAAGAGACTAATCTTTTATCCCACTATTCAATGCTTTCTCCAGTTTGAGGCTGAATAGCTCCAGCCAGGGACTTTTCAACAATTACCCTGGGAAACTACTGCACAGAGGCAGTACAGTCTAGGAGTTGGAGCAAGGCACTGTGAGTCAGCTCTGTGCCTATTTCCAGCTCTGCCACTGACATGCCATGAGGACTGGGGCTAATTGCCAAGCCTCAGCTTCCTCATCTTTAAAATGAGACTAATCATATTTACTCACCTCGGTAAAGCACTTTGAAATGCTCAGATGAAAAGCACCATACACATGCAAACAATTAATAATGCTTTGCAGTTCTGCAAAGCCTCATGTCTGAGGATCCCAAACAACTTTACAAACACCACTGAAGCCTTACAACACCCATGGGTGGTGCAAAGTATCATTGTCCCCATATTACAGATAGGGAAACTGAGGCAGAGAGTGGCTAAGCAACTTGCCTAGGGTCGCACAGGAAGTCAACAACAGCAATAGAAATGGGATCCCCTCTGACACTGCTTCCCAGGCCTGTGCTCTAACAACAAGCCCTCTTTGATCCACAGTTAGTAAAATGGCAGCTCTCAATATTAGGATTTTTCATTATATCTGGCCTACATTTCCCTTTGCTCAGCTTCATCTCATGCCTCATCATTATTGCTCTCTGTTTAATTTCCTGGCAGCTTTCCATGGACCTATGTTTCACAGGGACCTGCAAGAGCACTTCAAGATTTAATCTGAAGACACTTCTGCTCTTTCAAGTATCCCAGCTCTGAGTAGCCCTCTGGTTTTCCTCCAATTGCTACCATATGGTCCTGCATCAAACCATTTCCCACTAGAAACCAGGGCACAAGATGCAAAACTCGGGCATATTTCTTCTGGAACCACAGAGAGTGTGCTGACTTCTTACCATGAAGGAGGGAGGGAGGGAGATGACTGCAGGGGGAGGAAGGATTATGGAGGAGAAACAATGTTTCTTCTGGTTGATTAAATTCCAGAGACAAGGGTTTTTTGATTCTCCTCTCCCTCAAACATGTAGAAAAGTAAAAGGGATAATCTGGAGCTGGGAGCACTTTGAAAAGCAAAGGAGCTGCAAAAGAAATTAAAATGAGTTCAATATTTATACAGTACAGTTCTAATTAAATTAACAGGCCCACAGATGTTCTGGAGAGAGATCAGCAACGCGTCTCCTTCCCCTGAACCCTTTCCCCCTTCCATATGAGCGCAAATTAACTACAATTGCAGCTTCTTACTTTGTTGCTTTTTTTTTAAACAAGGAATTAAAAAATAGATAGAAGTGATAATGATTTCTCTTGGAAGGAAAATAAAATTAAATGAAGAGTACACGCATCCCTTCCCAGACAGATACCTGTTAATGACTGGTGGAGAGCAGCACCTGTCACTGGAGACCTTGCGGATTGTTTTGCAAAGAAAGCCTGGGATAAACTCAAGGGCAAATCGGATGCATACCTCCCAACAATCCCGGGTTTTGTGGGACTGTCCTGCATTGCCCCCTAAAACTCCTTGCCCCAGTTGAAAGGCAGTTTGCCCCAAGACCCCCATTTGAGAGGGCCCCCAAAACAAGCAGCATTGCAGCTGGGCACACAGGGTCACAGCTTCACTCAAGTTCGGCCTGCCCTGCCCTCCATCTCTGTCAACCAAGGTATGACCAGGCCAAATTTGAGCTGCATTGTGACCCTGTTGCTAGGGCACACCACTAATCAAATTTTGCCCATTCGTGCCTCCATCTCTATCTATGGAGAGGTGGCCGGACCAAGCCTGAGTGGCACTGTGTCCCACTTTAGCCACTTGAAAGGTTGGCAGGTATGCAGATGGGATGAGGGTGACATCTCATCCTGGGATCCGCAAGATTTCCTTAGTAACATTCAGCATCAGAACTGCTCCTTTCAAACAGGCCCACAGATGTGCTGGATTTACTCCCTTCAAGCCCTCCTCCCAAACATTCAGTCCTACCGTGAATACACTAGTCCCTTATTTATCGCTTTTCAACCAAAGAGCTCAACAGCACTTTATAAAGGTGTTTAACAATCACTGGGTTGGATTTTCTGCTGCGCTTACAGTAGGCACAGCACAGGAAGATGAGCCCAGGGGGTGGGGAGTCACATTTTACTTTATGGATTCTGGGCTGCTCTGGAAACCAAAATGGCTCCCAGTGTAAGTGAGAGGAAGCCTTCTGCCCAAACCTGCTCCCCTGCTGTGGTTTGAGAGGGAGCCAGCATGGTTGATCGATTTAAATCATGATTTAAATCAGCAAGCAGGAAACCTTGATTTCAAGCATCAATTGTAATCCTGTTTTGCATTTGTCCTGTTTAGTTATTGTTCTAAATGTTGATTCATCTTAAAATGTAGATCTGCAATCATATATAGCCTTTACACACTAAATTTGGTACTTCTTTTTGCTGAGCAGCAGGATACACTAGATCTATCCACAATCATTTACACAATTATACAGCTAAATACAGATTTATTCAGAGACTCAATTTTTTTATTATGTTATTCACTGCTTTCTAACATTTCTTATTTAGTAGATGATTTATTTTTTACTCATGGTTTGTGTCAAGCTTCATTTGGATGGAAATTGGAATTAAAAATTCACAAAAAACAGCTTTTTAAAAAAGTTTTTTTAATTAAATAGAACAACTTTAAATGTGCTCTGCACATAACAAAAAAGAAATTTATCAAAGCATGTTTTGCATTTAAAATTAATGGATTTATTAAACAAAGGAAGTATTATCTGTAGTTAGTGAATTGAACTAATTGTTTCTGGTCACCATGTCCTTCAAGATTTTAGAACTAGATGATCTCATCCTCTCACTTTAGCAGTAAACATGACCTGCTTAATGTTATTTTTATTTAATTAAAATTATATCAATAGTTTATAGTAAGTTTAGGAGTGAATATAGACTGCCATAATATCAAGTTTAAAGTTAAGCAGGCTTTTTTAAAAAAATGTTTAATTTAAATACAAACAATTTTAATAAAAATATCTGCTTTTTAATTTTTTTAAATCCTTTTTTTTTATTCCATCCTTGGAGCAAGCATAGGGCTTTTTACTCAGAATTATGGAACAGGACCAACATATAGGAGCCAGAATCTGTTCTCCTAACTCAAGTTTACAGATGAGAAATTAAGGCACAAAGAGGTGAAATGATGTGTCCAAGGTCATACAGCCAGTCAATAGCAGAGTCAGCAACAGAGCCCAGATCTTGACACTCTCAGGTTTATGTTCTGACCACTGGACAGTGTTCCCTCCCTTTTCTGACCCAAAAACTTATCTCCAGCTCATCAGAAAACACATGGGCCATATAAACCCTGAGAGGCCCTGAATGATTATTCTGCAGCAGGCAATAGGTTGTCCACTGCAGAAGTACAAACCTTTCTCCTTTCTAACCCCTTCATCTTGAACTCAGGCAGGGAGGGGAGTGGGGAAGAGCTCTGCAAATGATCATCTCTCACACTGATACTTGCTATCTTGGACAGTCCTTCTCTCACCCTACCTCTAACGACTATTCAGTTCATGGGAATTCCCACAGCACTAGCACATAGGCCACCACATCAGAGTTAGAGCAAAGGCACCTTCCTTCTGCACAATCATGCAGAGGGGGGACTCTTCCTACTCACACTCAGTTCAGAGAAACAGGGTGCGGAGAGGATGTAAGAGATCAGAGAAGAGCTAATAAATATAATAAATAATTCATAAAATACTGGAGAGGAGACTCAGGATTAGCTCAGTGAAATTAGAGGGAAGGAAAGGTTTCAGAGTAGCAGCTGTGTTAGTCTGTATTTGCAAAAAGAAAAGGAGTACTTGTGGCACCTTAGAGACTAACAAATTTATTAGAGCATAAGCTTTCGTGAGCTACAGCATCTGATGAAGTGAGCTGTAGCTCACGAAAGCTTATGCTCTAATAAATTTGTTAGTCTCTAAGGTGCCACAAGTACTCCTTTTCTTAGAGGGAAGGAAAGTGGAACATTTACTGGTTCAAACAAATGACTGCATTAGAGCTGGTCCAGAATTGTTGACCAAAATATTTTCCTGCCAAAAAATGGAATTTTGTGGAAAATTTTTCATGGGAAATTTCAAACCAAACTGAAAATTTGTTTAATTTGTATTTTTCAATTCCGTTTTCAAAACTGAACCAAAATTTCTGACAAAAACCTAAATCAAAATGAAAATTTAGAATTGAATAAAAAAAATGAATCGTTTCCTTTCAAAATTTCCTATCAAAAACTGAAAAATAGTGAACAAAAAAATTCAACATTTTTTATGGGAAACAAAATCAGCTTTGCGACTAGCTCTAAACAAAGCCTGCCGGACACACCCACCCCTGGTAGGTTTTACCAGTCCCCTGCCTCACTTCACATAATGTGACCGGGCCCCAACATCAAAATTCCCATGATAACACCTCTCTGTAGCTCCCCCATTTCAACTAGGGCCAAAGGGCCCAGAGGCCACCCAAGGAGCATGAAGGGACTTGCACGTAACAGCATAGGAGAAAGTGTCCCTTCAGCAAGAGGTAGGAAGAGGAGGAAGAAACAGCAAGAAGAGGGGAAACAACAGAGGAAGGGGGAAACAAGGAAGAGGCAGAGAAGTAAGAAAGAGGAGAGGAGTTACTGCCCAGGAGATATGGAGAGGAGTGGAAGAGTGAGAAGGAGGAAGGAAGGAGCAGTGAACATAAGGTGGGGGGAAATAGAGACCATTTCATCCTTTGTGTAGTATACCTGCACAGTGGACCTCAGACCAACAGGGCATGGGCATGAGTGATGCTGGTGTAGGATTCTCAGCCCCAGCTATTTGCTGTTTGCCCCTTTATTAGTTTGGGTTTTTTTTCCTACCAGGCAGGATCTTCTTTTCATCTTGTCATCATGGTGGGTTTTTTCCCCTTTCTCCCTAAGAGCAGCTGTCACATTCACTTAGGGCCCAGAAACTGCTGCACTATCGGTGTCTGTGATTAATTACACTGTTAGTCCTCATTAAGTCTGTGGATTGGTGCTCCAGCGGTGAGGAAGCAAGACCAGAAGGATAAGCTATTGTGAGCCAGCAGGATCCATGCTCTAAAGTTTGTGTGTGTTGGGCATGTCGTGGGGCTTTTGTCTCCAAAAACAGCAATATCCGAGTTGGGGTTTGGTGCATTAAGGAAACTGCAAAGCTTCTGCTCCTAGCAGGGTGTATTCAGTCAAACACCACAATGCCTCAGAATATTTTACTGTCAGAGCCTATTCCATTTTGTACAGTGGAGATGTAGTGCAATGGGTAGAGCTAGTGTCAGTACCCTGCTGAATTCTGCCAATGCTTTTTCTCTACATGCGACACCCAAAGGGTTAATCAGCTCCTAGAAGTTGGTGATTAACTGCCCTCAGGATCATTGATTAGCCAGTGGGAGTGATACCATAGCATAGGCCCGACTCTGTGGGAGCTCAGAGGCTTAAGAACCCATGAAGAAAAAATAGGGTGTGCCCAGCACCCAAGGGGCTGGTCAGGCTACTGCTCTGGTGGCCCTGGGGCTGGCCACCAATCTGCTGTTCGGCAGCTGGCCTTGCACCCCCAGCAGTGGCTCTGCCACTGATCAGCTGTTGAGAAGGGCTACCCTGCCATTCGCTCCTCTCTTTATTGAGTAGTGATATGTTGAGGGTTCAGTGTTGCTTGAGTTTCCCGCCAAGACCTCCCCTGCCCAAAGCACAGCAGTACAGCTCTTGATATGATATTGTGTTGCTTCTGGCATTTCACTGACTTTCCAGACCCAGTGGGGGAAACTCAGATGTGGGAGATTGAACAGGATGGTCACTCTGGCTACAGCTTTGTGGCTTAGAAGCCACACAAAGAATCACTAACATAAACCACTTCTATTCAGTGCTACTTCTTAACTATTAAATCACCATCCAATACACCAAGCTCCAATCAACCATTCTGTCCTCCCTCTCCAGCTTCATTCTTTGTAGCTTCGAGCCTCCAGAACTCATTGCACTGCTCCTGTAAGGTTATGTAGCAATGACAGAACCCCAGCCCAATAGGTCTTGCTAGAGCTCCTATTGTCAGCCATGCACCAGATCCACAGGACTGAAGTAAAACCAAGCTATACTTATAATTATTCCAGCCCTGACTCATAGATCCTCAAGTCAGCACAGAGCCAAAGACACACAATAGCCCCTCAGTAAGGTAGCAGAGCAACTGAAGTCTGGACTCCCCACACAGCTTGTTAGAGAGACAGAGAGATCAGATAAAAGTCCGATAAAGCAGATGCTGTAAAAGGATTAGGGCAAGCGGATTAGTGGCCTTGAGAACACAAAAAAAACATCAGACCCTCAGTTTCCACTTCAAACTTAATCAGGCATTACTATCCCAGGCTCCCCAATGACCTGATTTCCTCCCTTTCCTCTTCTCATCTCTATCCTTTCTCGTTTTTATCTTGCCATCATTGTTGATGCTCTCCAATGGCAGATTAAGACCATGTGATCAACTTCCATTAAGATAAGTGGGACTGGTTTGCAGCCATACAGTGGATCCCTTAGACTGGGAGAAGCTGAGGGGCTAGTAAGTGGAGTTACAGAGACCTGGGTTCCCTGCATGAAAGGCATTCAGGCAGGGGGGAGATAATCAAACAAGGTGCTGGGAGATTTCAGAGCCAAAAGTATGAGGCTTCTGGCCCAGAACAGAAACCCAAAACATTGCATTATCCAAAATCCAGTAGCTACCTTGACCACTTCGCCTGTATATTGCACTCTTTCCCTACCCTTCACCTCTCTGTCCAGTAGGGCCTGATCCAAAGCCCACTAAAATCAATAGAAGGACTCCCATTGCCTTCAGGGCTTGGTTCTAGCCTTTAGTCTGTGAGCTCTCTGGGACATGGGCAATGCCTTCTTATGCAGTATTGCAATCTCAAGAGATGCAAATTCATGTGTCAGACCCCCCCCCCAAAAAAACGATGAGTTTTTAAGCCTATATTGTGGTTTTGGAGTCTGTCTTCCGATATTTGAACTCCCCTTGCCCATGCCCAATGTCTGGCTGTTAGTGCTGCCTACTTTCTCAAATCTATTGGGTAAGGTGATTTTGGCCCCTCCTGAAGGAGCCCTCATTTCCACATCTGTCCATCCTCTGCCCAGCAATTCACTCTGCATCCACCAAGCTCCACCCCGATCAGTTCATTCTCCCAGTACCTACCCCATCATTCACTCTCTACCTCCTCAGCAACTTCGCCCACCTCAGTTCAGCACCCCATCAGTTCAGCACCTCCCCCAGCCTCTCTGCTCCTCCTAGGGCTCTTCAGCCCCCTCTCCCAGGCCTGGCAGAACTGCAGCAGGGCCCCTCTCCCCTTCCTGGCTGGGGGTGGGGGCAGCTCTAGGGGCTCTTCACCACATTGTCCCTTCCCAGGCCTGGTAATGGCGGAAGGAAGGCAGAGAAGTGGAGGCACTATCCTGTCCCCATTGCTCACAGGAAGGGAGGAGGAAGCAGAGCACCCTGAGCTGCTGGACTCCTTAACTTCCTCCTCCTCTCCTGTGCCAATGGTTTCAGGTTATTATGGGAAAGGGAAGGGAGAGACGGAGAGAACTATGGCTCCAGCAGCTCTGAGTGGTTATTCTGCCCCAGGAGATGGGCAAGTGGCAGCCAACCAGAGGGCTCAAATTCACTAGTCGGCTGGAATTTCTGGCATCCTCAGGATTTTGGCTGGGGCTGGAGTCAGTCTCATATGACTTGAAAAAAAAGAAAACATAGAAGAGTTGCCAACAGTTTCTCTTTGTAGAGTGCCCAATGCTATCAGAAATACACAGCAATTTTCCCATGAATGTTTATTCAAGCAGGTCTGTGTTTGCATAAATGTTGGGAAATGGCCATTTGTTGTCTGTATACTAGTATTTGGAGACTACCAAATATATTCACAAGGGTACACAGGCATTTGCTGTTTGCAATACAAGTGCTCATTCTCTTAAGAAAGAAAGGTCAGGAATCCAATCAGGAAACAGAAACAGCACCATATGATTTAGGTGACCAGTCAGACACTATAAATTGCAAACAGTTCAAGTGAATAACTAAGAGCAGCCCATAGATTGGAATATATTCAGATGAAGTGTTAGGTGAACAATTAGAATAAACTCTTAATCAAAGATTGATAACTCACAAACAATACAAAAGGTGTGACTTCATTAGATAAATTGTTCACTACATGATCTAACAATTCACCCAATTCTAGACAATGGTAAATCATTCAGATAGCAATGTTACAGGGTCTGGGGGAGAACAATGCAGAAGCATGTGGCAGTTGAAATCAGACACAAAGTCAATCTGCAACACATCCATAACTACGCATATACCCAGACACCAGAATGGACAATGATGCCCCACTTGCTGTGGGGTGGTAGAACTTAGGTCTTCTACTCCAAGAGCTAAACGAAACTCCATCGTAGACTCAGTTAGGTCCAATTCCATCCTGTGGACACTGATGCTCATGCATCAACCTTGAACTCCAAGCTGTACCTTCAGACTTTCATGCATCATATCTCTTTCCCTGTGCAAATGGACCCAGGCCCAAATCTCAGGACATATGATGTCCTCATCCATCCCTGATGCTCTCATTATCTTTGTCTCTTCCCTTCCAGAGCCCAGATTCCTGGTCCCTTTGTACTCAAGGGAGCAGTCTGATACATATCTCTGTTTCCACCTCGATGCAGGTGAGAAGCAAAAGATCTGTATATAGCAGCAATCATCACTGGAACCTTCTTATTTTGATGCAGCTTTCCAGTGCCAAAGACAAAAAGCAGCTTTGCCCATGACCACTGGCAATGCACACCTCACCTTGGGTGCTGCCCGAAGGATCCATCTACAGAGTTTGGCCTTCTGGGGTTGGATGAGAAGCACTATTACCCAGTAAATGAAATCTAAGGACTGAGTTGAGGCGAGAGAAAAAGGAGGCAGGAAGGGAGAGAAAACTCAGCCTGGCATAAATGATTCTACCAGGAACCTTCAGTTAAATTGATTGATATGAGTTTGCCAGCGATAGGGAAATGCACCATGTACCTTCCCCAGCCTTGTTTAGATTCTAAATAGCAAAGTAAACCAACAGAGCAGAGGAAGCTGTAAATCTCAGCTGGGTCCCAGTGACAGCCACCATGCAAAGCTATTAGAAAGGAAAATTGATTAACTTATGTATACTGTCCATTTAGTTTCTGACATCTGCTCTGCCCACCTCTTTTCTCCCTGCTCACAGACCAGATGCAGAATTATTCTCCCACCATACACACTTACCCCCATGCCCCCCTGGTGTTACTTAATAAAGGCCATGCTGGAGACATGGAGTGAGGCACTGCAGTACTATCCCATCTCCCAGGGACCATACAGAAACCTCTTTAGTGGAGCTGCAGTGGGGATGGAGCAGAGAACGCTTTGCTCCGGGGTGCTGATTCCACATGGAATTTCCTGACTCCCCATACTCTTCCTGTGGATTTCTCAATGGAGAGGGATGGAAGGGGATCTGGCTTTACCTTGGGGAGGGGGAATTATGACATTAGTTGATTCTGGAGAAAAATACACATAGGAGGAACCCCTACATTCTGAGGTAGTTTGATCCAGGCCTGTTCGCTAGGGGAACTCACTCAATATTTACCGAATTTATATATATATATAGCACCATCAGCTTAGTACTATATCTACCTATTTCTTATTCTCGTCTTCCCTGCTAGCAATGACTGTATTTCATTCACCCCTTCCCCATAGGATAGAGAACTGTGAGGCGACAGGCTCTTCCTCAGTCAATCCCAATAGCCTGTTGGTTTACTTTTTGGCTCTGGCAGTGGCAGCCATAGGCCTGTGATCCCTGGCTGGCTTTCTCCTCCATTTCTTCATGCCAGCCTGCAATGAATTTGCTTTGACAGGCTGGACACCTGGCCAGGGGGCAGGAGAAATACTGACTGTTAGAATAAAAGCTCTCAGCCAGATGCACACATCCCTTACAATGCTCTTCAAGGAAGGAGGAAGGGCTTAGCCACTGCCATTGATGTGCATGCACCTCACCCTAAGGCAGCCCAGTTTCCTTTGCTACCTATCCAATTGCCATGTAGAGCAATCCAGAGCAGCTCACATTGAGCACCAGGAGCCACAGGGAGAAGCAGCATTATTATGTGAATGAAGCCCTAAGGTGAAAGTAAGAGATTGAGGGTGGGACACCTCAGCTCCTAAAAAAATATTACCTTTGACACAAGTCCCACTGAAGCCATGCTCCACTCACTTACTGTCAGTAGACAAAGCAGAACAGGAAAAGGGAGAGAGAAAAACCACACAAAGAGAAAGTGGGAGGGAGAGGGAAGAAAGAGATGCAGTGGCAGAGAGAGAGAGGCAGTGATGGACTAATGCACGACCCACAGAGCCCATGCCCAGGAGCTCTGGCCAATCTGAGGGCCCTGGCAGTAGCACCGGAACCTGGGTAGAAGTGGGGGGCCCACTAGTGCAGGAACAGTGGCCCCACCCCTGCTCTTCCTCTTCCCCCTGAGGCCCTGCCTCCTGGCTAGGCCATGGTAAGAGCTGCCCAGAGAACCCAGGCCACTGTGGGGAGCCTCAGACCCTCCACCTGCCCAAGGCCGGGGTCATGGAGTCCCTTCCCCACTGGGGCATGCAATCCAGGGCAGGTTGAAGGTCCAGGGCTCCCCACAGCAGTCTGGGTTCTCTGGGCGGCTCTTACCATGGCCTAGCTAGGGGGCGGGGCCTCAGGTAGAAAAGGAGAAGCAGGGGTGAGGCCCCATGGCGAGGAAGGGCAAAGACCCACCTCAGCCCCAGCACCAGAGAGAGTGTGATGCAGCTATCAGCTCCCCTGCTGTGTAATGCAGCCCCTGCTGCCGCTGCTGTACACCTGCCTGAGGAGACTACACCCATGTTAAAAAGTGGGCAGGCATGGGAGGGGGCAAATATTCTCTGTAGCTAGGGCTCCAATAAATCTTAATCTGCCTCTGATGGCAGAGGGCTGTATTCTCCTACTGCAGGATGTGAGTAGCTCTCACTGACTTCCCTGGAAGTTACACCATGTGGTGGGAGCACTGGGTTCAGTGTTTCCCTATAAAAATGAAATGTGGTCAGAATGGAACCAGCTGTCAACATTTTGCAATGCAGGGGATGGGGGTTACTATTAATAGAAAGTTGGGCCCCTGCTTCAACCCGGGCAACAGTCGGGAAGTTCCGCAAAGCAGAAATGACTTCATTTGGAAGGCAACAAACACCTTGCTAAAAATGACAGAGGAAAGCATCTGACCTCAAGGATATACATACACAATTAAAAACCCACAGCTGGTCTGTGTCAGCTGACTGGGGCTTCCTGGGCACACATTGCAGGGTCCTAGAGCCTAGGTTCCAGCCCAAGTTCGAACGTCTACACTGTAATTAAACAGCCCCTTAGTCTGAGCCCTGCGACCCCAAGTCAGCTAGCATGGGCCAGCTACTGGTGTCTAATTACAGTGTAGATTATACCCCTAGTGGCAATAACTAATGGCAGGCTAGTTCAGGTAGGCACTGTCCTCCTCAGAGCTCTCACACTGGACCTCAGATACTATGACAGGTTGCAACACAAACCTAGACAGACAGAATTCATTCTTGGCCTGCAATATTCCATATAGATACTTCATTCTTGGCTGGAACTGTATCCCAGTCCTAGGCCCTGACACAGCTCGCCCACTGCAACTCAGAATAGGCTGCAGCACCCCTATTATTTCAGACCTAAGCCTCTGTATGCAGCTCTGCTGATGCACCTAAAATCTGGCCCACTATTCCAGTCCTGCACAACCCAATTAGCTCTGTCAATGCCTCTCAATCCTAGCCTTCAACCACCCTGTTGTTCCAGCACAGGGCCTCTGCTGATCGCCTTGAACTAGGGAGCAATATTCAGAACAATGATAAGTGTCATCAGGAGTCTATACTCAGACCTAGTGAACTAACATGGGCTTTGAACCCCAGTGCCCAAGAGATTAAAGGGCAGTGCATTAACCCCTCTGCACTTCTGCCCTCTCTTCTGAAAAGCTACAGGCAATCTTGTATTCTCTAGGGAGTTTCTTCCTCTCTAGATAAATTGAGGAATAATAAAAACCCAATCTGGGTACTAAGAGTTAAAAACCAAAGTAGCTGTGTTTCCTCTGATAATAAAAGTCTAAATAGTTCTTAGTTACCCTGCTTCAAAGGAAAAAAGTCTAGTGCAGTGGTGGGCAACCTGTGGCCCATCAGGGTAAGCTGATTGTGAGCCGCGAGACATTTTGCACAGGCACGACCCCCCGCAGCTGCCAGTGGCCGCGGTTCATCATCCCGGCCAATGGGAGCCGCGTGAAGTGGTGGCCAGCACGTCCCAGCTTACCCACATGCAGCCCGCAAGCCACAGGTTACCCACCAATATTCTAGTGCATGAACTCTCCTAATATAGGAGAGAGAAGGAGAATGCAACTGACAAACACAGGAAAACAGACAGGCACACAGACAGGCACTTTGATAATGAGGATGTTGTCTCTCTCTTTGACCTGCTATGATGAAAGGGAAAACAAATGTCCCTGAAACCCATCTGCACGCCAGTGCATTTAACCACCATGGCACTGACAGACTCCCATTTGCTGGTACATCAGATGCCATTGGAAGTGCCATTTTTTCCATTATTAGGCCAAAGTAAAAACAATACTTCATTCAGCAGTATGATAGGGTGATTTCCATTAATTCTGCCCTTTGGGAGGGGCTTAGCATCCCTGTTGTTATGATCTGGAGGATGTATGGGCACATGAGACTGATGCCCTCTATAGCAGTGGTTCTCAACCAGGGGTCCGGGGCTCCCTGGGGTGGGCATGAGCAGGTTTCAGGGGGTCCTCCAAGCATGGGCAGCATTAGACTCACTGGGGCCCAGGGCAGAAAGCCAGAGCGTGGGGATGAAGCTTGGGGCCCTGAGCCCTGCCACCTGGGGCTGAAGCCAAAGCCTGAGCAACTTAGCTTTGCATGGCTCCAGGCAATTGCCCCATTTTCTACCTCCTAATGCCGACCCTGGCTCTTACATGCAGAAAACCAGTTGTTGTGACACGTGTGGGCCATGGAGTTTTTAGATCATGTGGGGGGGGGGAGACAGTGGGGGCACTCAGAAAGAAAAAGGTTGAGAACCTCTGCTCTACAGCATAGAATCTGAACTGCTCCGCTGTGTGTAATAATCCCTATACAGCTATCAGGAAGATAAGAGGAAGATACCTGTTTCCTCCATGAAGGTCTTGAGTGGGCATTAAGTACAGTACAGTAACAACTGTGAAACCCCGTAACTACAGATTTATTAGTATACACACATCCACAAGTCACTAGTAGTGGGAGACTCAGAGTGGGAGAGACTGAAATGATTGCAATAGCATCATCCCTACACAGATACTGCTTATGTAAACAACCTTTCCAACCTGGGCTGTTAGTTTCCTAGTATCCTATAGCCTTCATTCACATGGCCCTGATAATAAGCCCTTTAAGTGTACAACCTGAGAGCTAGCTTGATAGCCCCCTCCAAGCCACAATGGGCACAAACTATAAAGGTTTTCCACAGGATACTATGGTGGGAGGTGGGAATAAAAGAATGGGGGGGGGATTCTTTATTGCCCTGTTAAAGATAGAAAGCTGTGGCTGTAACTTATAGAAACATAAGCCATAAAAGTATTTAAATTTGTCCTAATACAACAAACAGCAAACGACCCAATCTGGGCACCTATCAAGGGAAACAAAGACTTCAGTTCAACAGCTGTCATGCTGGGATGGGAGTTATTACTGCAATCAAAAGCAACCAAATCTTAACAAAAATATATCCTACGTGCAGAGAAAGAGGGAGGGAGGGAGAACAGAGGAACATGGGGAAATCATACAAGGGCAGGCATCTAAATGGCATGAACAAAGCTAACCCCATAACAAGTCTGATGACATGGTAACTGGGTACAGCCAGCAGGTTCTAGCAAACAAAATATCAACCCAAACCTTTGGACAAAAATCCCAAGTGACCTTCCTTTTACATTTTTTATTTGTTTTTAAAATTATCCTGTTTTATTTACTTTTTGATACACTGAAACAGCAGAGTCCAGTTAACAGGGCATGGGACTAGGAATCAAGAGACCCGAGTTCTACTCCTAACTTTGCCAACAGGTTGCTTTGTGACCTTGGACAAGCCACTTTGCCTCTCTGTGCCTCAGTTTCACCAACTGTAAAATGTGCTGTATAATACTTTTCAGCTGTAGCTCTAAAAGTATTTTTTAAAGGAAGGTGCATCTCATTGTCCCTATGAAAGCATTATTACATCATACTTCACATTAGAAAACATTTTGGCTATTTCTTTTCCAAATTTACAAACAGCAAAGCAGTAATGCTTGGCTTGCAGAGAAAAGTGCAGCCTCACTGCATAGCATGACAGAGAATACAAGAAAGAAGCCCCAGGATTTAGGAACATCCCTTCTTGACCACAAGGTATCTTAAGACCACTACCAGGACTTTGTGTCTGTCAACCATAGCCATCTGAAACTTCAGAAGAACAGCATGAACTCAGCTTCTGCTCCAAAAGCACAGGCTTTAGTGGGTGCACTAAAAGAGAATTCCCATTAGCTGTTAACAGCATGGGGTCTTTAACACTGATGAGCAGGCCTGATTCCATCCAGGAGAGGGCAGTGGTAACACAAACACATTAGCCAGTCCTTTGTAATACAGTATTAAAATGATCATTTTAATTTGCACTAACTGAAAACTTGAACCAAATGTTGGGTGTTAGGAGTATTTATAGTGTTTTGAATTCATACTAATTTGACACTCTGTGATCAAGTGTATTCCCCACATTGGCCCTGAAGGAGTTTAATTAGGCCAGGTGGGCCCAATCAACCAGCTGCAAACAGGAGATGTAGGCTGTGTGGAGGGCACTAACTAGAAATAATCACCTGTGAGGTAACATGCTGTGGGGGAATCTATAAAGCCAGGAGGCTGGCAACAGTGAGGAAACAGGCAGTTTTTCCTCTCTGAGGTAGGGGAAAATAGGAACCCCCTGAGAAAAGGGGTCTGACTAGGAAGAGTGAAGAAGCTTAAAGAAGCATGGTAGAAGTAGTCCAGAGAAGAGAGTAATAAGGTTGGTGAAGACCCAGATCTTAAGTGCTTGCTGTAGGGCCTTGGCTCCCCTGCCATCCACTGCAGAGTAGTAGCTTGGGGCAGTGAATGGGGAGGCTGCCTGAGACTCTATGGGAGTGATATAGTTAAGTCAGCAGGCATGAGGACTGCCAGATGCTGTTTGCATGGAGAGATTTGGAAAAGCCTCTCATGGAAGGGGAAAATCACAGACTGACCTGGCTGGAGGTCTGAGTCAGGAAGCAGCCATACTGCAACTCTGTGAGCAGGAGGAGTTCCTCAACAGTGGAAGAGAAGAAAGGGGGCACAGAAGTTGGCAGAGCTAATCCCCAGAATTGCCAGAAGGGGGCACTACACAGCAATGAGTAGAGCATCCTGTGACAAATCTCCAAAATTAAACACTGAAAAACTTATCAATTATTGAAAATAAAACCCCAGCTTTGTGGAACTGAGGGTTTAAATTACGAAGATGATCTGTAAGAGCATGTAATTTTGCTACCAGGTATTGATAAGGTGTTGGACATGTAATGACAGACCGAGTGGTCAGTTACATGTGTGTATATATACACTATAGATGCTGTATGAGGAGGTTCTCTCAGAAACACTATATTGGAAAGTACATGACTTGAATTGGACTGAGTTTTCCATGCCTGGGAGCTACATGTACTGTATGTGAGACTATTGCAATAGCTTTTTTTGATTGATAAGAGAGTTCTGGACTGAATGTTATTCTGTACCCCTCCAGGGTTCTTCTGTCTCATCTCTTATGGCCTGACAGAACAGTCCAGTTAGACACCAGCTCTACATATTGTGGTTCCTACAGTTAAATCAGCAGCTGATGGAGTCTGCAGATTCTGTTCCACACCCCTACTAGAACTGGGTGGCATGAAGCCAGGATGCTGGTAACAGATTAATTTAGTACTCATTGGTAATGCCACTAAGGATGGGAAACTTTATCTTTCAGCAATAGTCACAAGTATCTTCACTGACAGATCAGCATGATCCTGCAGTTTGTGCAAAAACATACATTTCAGCATAGGCTCCCCCAATACGTTCACAACCCTGGTCCTATCTCTGGGCTCAGTCTGTGCTCTCCCTGCCCACCACTTACATCCATCCTACCCTGGGCTGTGATGGGAGCCTACTAACTAAGCATCAGGCCTGGTTAGTGCTTGCAAGGGAAAATCAAGTTCTGCAGGATGTGGACTAGACAATCTCATACAACCTGTGAGTTTTGGAATCTTTCTGGATTAAAGTTACTATGGAGTAATGATTGCTTCTCTGGACTCCCTTTCTTTCATTGAAGCGCAAAGGGCTTCAGGACATAATAGCTTGCAGTCTCCACTATAGGGGTGTTTGTTACCACCCGTTGAAGGGCAGCTAGTGTCTAGAAAGGTGATCCTGCCAAGCATCTCATTCTGAAGACACGTTTTGTGAGACCCTGCACTGAAGCTAGTTATAGGTTTCAGAGTAGCAGCCTTGTTAGTCTGTATTCACAAAAAGCAAAGGAGTACTTGTGGAACCTTAGACTAACAAATTTATTTGAGCATAAGCTTTCGTGAGCTACAGCTCACTTCATTGGATACATTCAGTGCATTTCCACCAAATGCATCCGATGAAGTGAACTGTAGCTCACGAAAGCTTATGCTCAAATAAATTTTTTAGTCTCTAAGGTGCTACAAGTCCTCCTTTTCTTGAAGCTAGTTACAGTTCACAGTGGCTACCTACATGTTGGGTCACAGCACCAGCTCTTGTTTAGGCTGGCTGAGCATACAGTGTTTATTCTGGGAACTCACTGCAACATTACACTCTACAGCCCGTTAGATCAGCCCAACAACCAAGCTGCCCAAGCAGAAAATGTTCAGGACTCTCAACAGTTAGGACTGCTTTCAGCTACTCATTTTCCAAAGATGACCACAATTCAGGACCTATCTACTTCCAGGCATCTGATACAGACAGGGCAGCTTTGGCTGCAATTAGTAGCTCTAATAAATTGCACTTTGATCTACATTTTCCAACTGCCTGAGGACCCATAGCATCCCACAGGAATGAGTGCAGATAATAGGTGTAGCCTGATCTCTAAACACTCAAGAAACAGGCTATGTACATTATAACAAACGTACAACAATTTAGGAGCTCAAGAGGGAAGAGGCCAGTGCACCTGACACTGGTCAGCTGACCTCACATGGGTTAAAAGAAGGTGCTATAAATAGGGGAGATAATGAGACAGTGGAGAGTTCAATCAGGAAAAGGGCAGATGAGAGCTACCTGGGGGATGAGACCTGCCAGAGACCAGAGCCTGTAGGGCATCTCTGAAAGAAGATGGTTCTGGGCGGAAGCTGATGGCAGGACAGCAGCAAGGGGAGATTTGCTGCCTGACCTCCCTGTGCCAGAGCCAGAGGCTGAAGGCCAGAGAACAGCTCAGGGAAGTTGCTGATGTCTAAGATGGATACTTGAAGATGATGGCTGGAGAGGGCTGAAGGCCGGGGAGCAGCAGTGGGGCTTACCTGGTGATGTCTCCACGCTGGAGTCAGGCAAACAGTGAGAGGGCCGGGGGAGTAAGGCATGCTCCCCTAGTGAGAATGAACTCCCAGCAAATGGCTGTGGGGGTTTCTGTGGGGAAGAGCAGGGTTGTACTTCTACTGGAAGATCTAGAGTGACTGTCCTGGTAACAGAACAGGAGAGGAACAAGGTGGAAGATACTGGAGTGTGGTATGTCTTATCAATTGACTAGAGGATGTGGGAATATAAGGACTAAGTATACCAGGTATGAGAAATGGGACACTGTTTGAGACTTTTGTTATGGACTATTTGAACTATGTGTTAGTAATAAACTGACTCCAAAGGAGGAATTAGTGAGTCACAAAAGCTTGCATGAAGTTAGTGGGGACTATGAATGAGAGAAACTGAGACATACGTGCCTGGTCTGCCATTGGAGGATGCTCCAGGCGGGGTCACGCTATGCCACATGGCTAATCAGAATTTAGCAGCAATGGGAGGGACAGGACTAATCTTCCTGCTCTCAAACACTTGCCAGGCCCCAAACACCAGAATTAAACGAGAATGTACGTTAGCTGTTAGTATAGGGCCTATGACATATAGGTGAGCTGTTAGGATTCCATCCAGAGGGTAGTGATAACATTCACTAGATAATATATTATGATTGATGGCAGCCTTCAACTACCTGAAGGGGGGTTCCAAAGAGGATGGAGCTTGGCTGTTCTCAGTAGTGGCAGATGACAGAACAAGAAGTAATGGTCTCAAGTTGCAGTGGGGGAGGTCTAGGTTGGATATTAGGAAACACTATTTCACTAGGAGGATGGTGCAGTACTGGAATGGGTTACCTAGGGAGGTGATGGAATCTCCATCCATAAAGGTTTTTAAGACCTGGCTTGACAAAGCCCTGGCTGGGATGATTTAGTTGGTGTTGGTCCTGCTTTGAGCAGGGAGTTGGACTAGATGACCTCCTTAGGTCTCTTCCAACCCTCATCTTCTATGATTCATCATACATGGAAAGAAAGACGTACGAGAGCAAGGCTCTGAACTAACAGCTCTGAACATGATATAAAACATCTCAATAGCTCATCAAGTTACTCCATTGACAGAAGGTCTCCTAGACTGGCCCGATGTTGCTGCAATCTTAGTTTTGTTCCCATTAGACATGGAGAGAGGATGGTCTGTCTTGGATTACAGATAAAACAAAAAAAAATTCCATGTGAGACGACTTTAGTCTGCACCTTTGATAAGACCCAAACGATCAATGTTTCATCGCTCTCCCCAGATTAGCTTGTTCAATATTGACCAATTCTAACAGGCAGATTGATAAAATGCACCAGCATTTGATCCTATCTGTAATGGAACGTCTTATGCTTGTTAAGACCTGAAATTAACTTTGAACTGCCAGTGGGTGTGGAGACTGGGGGACTTCTGTAGCTATGCCTGGAATATCCTGTCGCACTTTGTGTCAGAGGGGAGAGCCCGCAGGAGGAGGAGGTACCTCTTATATGGGTGAGAGGCAAGGAGTTCAATTGCATGCTTTAGAATGGCTCTAATTTCATTCAGAGAAAGGGAACCAGCAGCAAGTAGGTAAAGAAATGAGATCCAATATTACGATGTGTCACGCTCAAACAGAGCAGAGAAATGGTCCTTCTAGTCTAAGATCCGGTCTGAGATGGGGACCTCTGGCAAGTGGTTCACAGAAAGGATCCAAAGAACCCACTTTGCCAAATAATGCACCTGTACCATACTAGATCACACAGCTTGGGGGATTTCTGCCTGACCAGGCCTGGTGATCATCAGTTCATGCCCTGAAGCATGTGAAATGAGAGCACTTGTAATTTGATCAGAGCAAGAATCACTACACAAGCTATTTATGCATACTAATGAGTCATTATTTAAACTTGCTTTAAACAAATTGTGAAGAAAATAAGTAAATTCATGGAGGTAAATGGAAAAGGAGGATGTAGTGCAACATGGATTTACCAGAGGTACATCATCCCAGACTCACCTGATTTTATTCTTTGAGAAAATAACTGACTTTTTAGATAAGGGAAATGCAGTAGTTCTAATAAACTTGGACTTCAGTAAAGTATTTGACATTGTACCCCATGGGAAATTATTAGTTAAATTAGAGAAGATGGGGATTAGTATGAGAACTGTATGGTGGATAAGGAACTGGTTAACCAGTTGTGCTGAAAGGTGACATATCAAAATAGAGAGAGATTATTAATGCAGTTCCTCAAGGATCACTCTTGGGACAAATCTCATTCCATTTTTTATTAATGACCTTTGTAATTAGCTAATGAAATTTGCTAATTATTCAAATTTGGGAGGCATCATCAATACAGAGGAGGATCAGAATACAATACAGAAAGATCTGGATGATCTTTAAGATTAGAGTGACAGAAATGGGGTGAAAGTCAATAATACAAAAGTGCACTTAGTGCCCAATAATAAGAATTTCTGCTACAAGCTGGGAGCTCATCAGTTGGAAGTGACAGAGACTGGAGTATGCTGATCGATAACAGGATGACTCTGAGCCACCTACATGATGCAGCAACAAAGAAGGCAAATGCGATCAGTATCAATAGAAAAGTATTGATGCTATTGTATAAGGTACTGGTAAGACCTCATTTGGAATACTGTGTACAATTCTGGGCAAGCATGTTCAAGAAAGATGTATTCAAAACTGGACCAGGTACAGATAGGAGCTACTAGGATGATCAGAGAATGTAGGGCTTATCTTGTGAGAGGAGAATGGAAGAGCTCTGCTTGTTTAGCTTAGCAAAGAGAAGGCTGAGAGGGGATATGATTGGTCTCTATAAATACATCGGGGGGAGGAGGGAAATACACCAGGGAGGGTAAAGAGCTACTGAAGGTAAAGGATAATGTTGGCACAAGAACAAATGGGTATAAACTGGCCATGAACAAATTCGTGCTAGAAATTAGATTTCTAAGCATCAGAGAAGTGAAGTTCTGGAAGAGTTTCCCAATAGGAGCTGTGAGGGCAAACAACTTAATTAGTTCTAAGAGAGAGCTGGGCAAATTTTGAGTAGGACTGTATGACAGTGTTGCTTGTGATGGTGGGGGGCAGGGCTTAGCAATCCTAAAATCCCTTCTGGTTTATGTCTTATGTTCCTAAAAGCTCATGCATCAGCCAGTCACCTGCTGGTGTTGGGAAAGGATTCATCCCCCCTCTCCCCCATTTATCCTGAGGAGAGGGTAAGATCTGTCTTATAAGAATGGCCATACTGGGTCAGAACAAAGGTCCATCTAGTCCAGGATCCTGTCCTCCCACAGTGGCCAATGCCAGGTGCTTCAGAGGGAATGAACAGAACAGGTAATCATCAAGTGATCCATCCCCTGTCACCCATTTCCAGCTTCTGGCAAACAGAGGCTAGGGACACCATCTCTGCCCATCCTGGCTAATAGCCGTTGATGGACCTATCCTCCATGAATTTATCTATATCTTTTTTGAATCCTATTATAGTGGTGGCCTTCACAACATCATCTGGCAAAGAGTTCCACAGGCTGACTGTGTGAAGAAATACTTCCTTTTGTTTGATACCTCTTGCCTATTAATTTCATTTGGTAACCCCTAATTCTTGTGTTATGAGGAGTAAATACCCCTTCCTTATTTACTTTTTTCACACCAGTCATGATTTTATAGACCTACCAGTCCATAAAATATCTACCAGTATTGTTATCCCTGTTTTACAAATTGTGACACTGAGGCACATGAAATGATGCTAAGTGACTTGCCTAAGGTCACACCAGAAGTCCATAGCAAAGCCAGGAAAAGGACCCAGATTTCTTGACTCCTAGTCTTGTGCTTTAACGCTTAGCCATAATCATCCTTAATCTCACAAGATGTTTTTAAGATTTGTCTTTTGTTAGGGGCTCCCCTTGTTCTCAGGTTATGGAGCAGAGTAACTAGGAGTCAGACTATTTTTCCATTAATTATATCAGCTTATATTTTATTCTATTTTCTCTTACTCTCTTCTCCACAAACAACAAAGTCCTTATACTTTCAGTCTTTTATTTCTTAAATAAACTACCAAGAGAAGGCAGATTTAACTTCTCACAGCTACTATGAACACCAGTTCCACCATCACAGATGTCAATATTTAGAAATACTCTCTATGGCTTTATGCTATAAGAGCATGAGCTACTGAGATCAGGCTAGAAAGGACTAGTAACAGAAAATAACAGCTTTTGGGTTTATAGATTTAGTTCCTCCTGAGCCCTCTGAAAGGCTATGTCTCATTGTTTCCTCTGCAATCAAAGAAGAACTGATGCCAGACAGCATCATCAGAGCTATGAGGTCTCTCTGCCCACTTCATTCACCCTAAAAGGGGTTAATTTCCAGTAGCGATCAATACGCTGTTGAGCAGCAAGCCACAAACTATACACAACCAATCACAGATACAAACAATGCCAGTCACACACACATACATTCCTGGACACACGCACACACAAACGCTCACACCCCACTGTCACACACAAAACACCAGTTGGGATTTATTGACCATGCACACGTGGAATAGAGGTGAAAGAGAGCAATCTGATTGCACAGTGGCAAGGATGATTATGAAGAGTGATTATACACAGTGAGGAAAAACCACAGGACTGGGAACCAGGAGATCTGGAGTCTATTCCCATCTCTGCCGTTGACTCACTGTGTCTCCTTGGGCATGTCACTTCCTCTCTTTTTGCCTCATATCCCTTACTGGGTGGCGGTGAGGTCCTGAGATACTCAGATGAAAGGTGTTTTGTAGACAAGTGAAGGATATATTATTATGACTCATTGCTGGTCACTAGTGATGATTTATTGTGGAGTGGGGAGGCAGATTCACAGATGTTAAGGCCAGAAGGGAACATGATCTAGTGTAACCACCTGAAAGCATATGTAGAACCGAACTGAATGATTAAAAGGAGCTTGTTATTGCAAAGAATATTTGAAGACTATTTGACCACTGGCTTGTTTGAAGCCTGCCACCTTATTCCTGTGGTATATGCACAGCCTCCAGCCTCATCCCTGTCTCTGACAGGTGGCTGGTGCTGGGATTTACTGATGTTTCTTGGCCCAAGTGTGACAGGTGTATTTTTAATAAATATTTAGCCTAAATATGTGTCTGGTGCGGGGTTTATCCCTTTCAACTGTAAAATAGATTCACCCTGGCTGGTTCTCTGCAAGAAGATTACAAGGCCCATAAGTAATGCTTTGAATGCTGGATAATTCTGTCATGCTGCATAAGAGAGCCTGTGTGATAGTGGGCATCACAGTCACAGGTAAGGAGAAGCTGGGAGCTGGGTTGGGAGACAGAGGCAACTACGATCTCCCTGATCCTCTGCAAGTTGACATGCTCAGCTTCATTTACCATGAGTGCACGGTACATGATCATTACCTCCATTTTCACCCTCGACTGAGATATAACTATTATTGTCTGGGATATGATCATTACTTAGTGAAGAGGTTCCATCGGGGGGCAGCGGAAGAAGTCACAGAAAATATATATTGGAGAGTTTTTAAATCACTCGTAAAAGTGAGAGACTCCTAGCACTAGTTTTTAAATCACTCGTAAAAGTGAGAGCTACATATGACTAAAGTGCAGGCAGGCAAACAGGACACTTCTCACATGCAGCTCTGCCCACACCCCTCAATCCAGCTGCTAGGTACCTCCACTAAACTAATCCTGAGACCTCCACATAGCTCTGACAGTGCACCTCACACCTGACCCCACCCCTTTCGCTCTCAATCCCACATCTGGCCCCATAGGATATGTCTACCCTGCAATTAGACACTGGTGGCTGGCCCACGCCCACTAACTCAGGCTCTGGTTTAGGCTGTTTAATTGTCCTGTAGATGTTTGGGCTCAGGCTCCAGATCAAGCTCTGAGACTTTCCCTCTTGCAGGGTCCTAGACTCCAGACTGCAGCCCAAACATCTACACTGCAAGTAAATAGCCCCTTACCCAGAGTCTGAGCCAGTTCTGTCAGAGATGTATACGCAGCCATTGCAACAGAGGAGGTTGTTGACCCAGGAATAGTGGCATAAGGATGTGGATTTTTAATTGCAGTGTTGACAAACCTATAGACAGCAGTGCCAAATCTTCTCTGGCCCATGATAGTGGGACCTACACAGGCCTGAGAATTTCAAAACCATCTAGATGGTGCAAACAGACCAGTCTTGGCTTTCCTTGCTTTAATTTTTTTCAGTGGTGACTTGAAAGGCTACTTCATCTTTGCAAGAGAGACTACCATGACAGAAAAACCATAGCTTAGGGTCTATTACCATCACCAGTTTGCTCGTCCAACAGTTTAAAAAAACCTATCCCCACAACACATCCTGGATGATGTAAAGGAGCTCACTCACTTTGTAGTATGGTAACACCCAGTTAAATACAGATTTGGTTATTATAATTATTACAACTGTGAGCTTTTTTGTCTACAGCAACACTGTGCAGTGATACTATTTTGTTCCTGAAATCTATATGGAAATGATTTGTAAACCTGGTAAAACTTCATAACTAAATAGATATTTAAAAAACCTAGCCCTTCCCCATCTTTCTCAAGTCCCATCCAGTAGTCAGGACTCTCTGAACATTTGAAAGAGAAAGGAAATGTTAGGGCCGGTAAAGCGTGAGGTCTCACCTAGTGGTCAGAGCCAGGAGTAGAATTGGGATCATAGTCAGAAATCCTGTCAAAGCCAGAGTTGGAGCCGGATGCCACATCAAGGGTCACACCCAGAGTCAGCAACTGAGGTCAGGGTGAGGAGGTGTGGTAACAGTGATAGGGAGGAGGCCAGGTAACAGAAGCTAAGTGAGCAGGCACCAGGTGGGCAGGCAGTGACTTGGTTTCAAAAGGTCTGGGCAGCAATAGACCTTGTTCGGACAAAGGGTGGGACAGGAACAGAAGGTGTTATACCTGGTAGTGTCCTATCAACAGTCTGCTGATAGTCATCAAAAGCTTGGTGGGCCTCTGGGGGCCAGTGAAATCTTACAGATTTATGGAGGATGGCAGTTAGAAGCTGTGACCATTGAGAAGACTACCCCCACACCCAAGCCTGGTTCCAAGCCTGGGTACCATCAGGGAGAAACCCTGTGATTATGCTAAACCAGGAGTACCTCATCCATCTCCACTTCCACAGGTTCTCCTGCAATTGTGGTTCCCTGTCATCAGGTTAGCAGGGGTTTTGACCGAACGCTTGCATACCACTCCCCAACACAAGCAGAGGTTCTCCTGTCTTATGCACTCTCGTTCATCCAGGGATGAGCGGGGCCATACTATATCAGTCTGCGTGGACTCCACCAAGGAAGAGTTTGCTTGGGCCTGAGGGCTGAGCCATGGGTAAGTTTGGGAGGTAGGCAGGCCTCTCCTACATTCCAGTTGCCATTGCAGTCTAGAGTCTATCTATCCAGTACGCAGGTCCGTGAAGGCCTCTAAACTGTCAAGGGGGAGCATCTATGCCAGCTCATCTTTTAGTTCTTCATAAAGACTGAGATGAAACTGATGGAGGAGTGCGGCATCATTCCAGACACTGTCTATGGCAAACATCTGAACTGGGCAACATAAGAAGGCTGAGGCCAGGGTTTGCCAAAGTTTTTGGTAAGGCAGTCTCTGCTGTGCGGGCTTTATGAAAGTCAATCATCAGAAAATGGTGGCAAATGCTAGTAAGAAAGAGTCCTCATTGGTAAGTACCAGGTGAACCTGCTCTGGAAAGGGAGAGGACCCCACCAGGGCCTCCCTGATAAGTGGTCTCAGTACTACCCCCATGTTAATTTGATCTGTGATGTTCTCCTGGGGCTGGAGCATAAATGGGAGTCTGGATTGGGTAATGAACCTGCAAAACTTACTGCAAGTACAATGCTCTCTCTCCAGCAGAGGAACTCAGGGGCTGGTCACCTGAGCCAGTGTTATAGAGAAAGCCAAGTGGTTACCTTTGCTCAGAATGTTGTAGCTTGTTCCCACAAGGAGCAATTTCCCATCTGCAGCTGTCATACTTGGTCCTTCCATTTCTGGTTCTCTGCCTGAAGGGCAGCAATCTGCTCCTGTAGACTCACAGGTCCCTGGGGTGAGGGTAGGGCCAGAGCCAGAGTGCTGTCCATAATTAGTTCAGGGATTCAACCATGAGTCCCAGAAGAAACCAAATGGTCTGAGCGAGCTGTCAAGGCCCATAAAATGGGCGGTCTGACCCAGTGGTCAGAGCCAGGATAGAGTTGTTGTTATGGTCAGAAATCCCGCCAGGGGTCAAAGATGGAGCTACAGTCAGAAATCACAGTTAGCGTGAAAGCTGGTGTGGGTCTGAGGAGCAACAGGCCTAGCAACTAGTTTCTCAGACAAGGGGTGGGACAGGAACAAGAAGCATTATACCTGGTGGTATCCTATCAGCAGTCTACTGCTAGTTATCAGACCCCACTGACTCAGTGAGCATAGCTTCTAGTGGTGGGGTATTAGCAACTGTTTCCTCATCAGACTTTGCAGTGTCATGGCACTTGCTTAGCAATCCTGTGATCCTGAGCTTGAGCTCCACAGTACAGAAAGAAACTAAGGACTGCGCATTCAGTCACCTTCTCACCATCTCATGTGCTTGCTTGGAGACGGCTCCAAGATTTGTCCCCTAAAGAGAGGCTATGCAATAAATCCGACTATTACATGCTGGTCATACAGAGATGGGCCTCAAGCTGCAGGACTGAGATCTAGTATATGGATTTCAAATTCCACAAAGTTCAGGCGTGTTCAGATCTAGGGATTTTGTTGATCTTATTTTAAATATTATTGGCAAAATTTGATTATAGGAGTTCAGAAAGAGTTCATCCAAAGTATGGAAGTATTTGTAGAAATGTGGAGAGCTAGACAGATGAAGATGTCCATACTGTAAACTAGCATTAAGTATCCCTTTACAAAGTAAGGACATGTGTCTGTGGGCACATATAATCACATGTACATATAAACTTCTTAAGGGGACACTATAAAGTAGTTTAGATGTGGGATTTGAACCTCCCCTCTCATGGTGGGAATCCAGACACAACAGCCCTGGACCAGGGCAGGAAAACCAGCACAAGTGAAACAAACCAGGCCTGAAGGAAATTGACCCATCTACCTTAGCTGCCCAAGATGAGCAATATGCAAAACCTGAACAAACTGTGTGAAACACTCTTTGGGTGAGTTATATACTCCATAATATTTTCTCTTTGAACAATATACAGGACTGAAAGAAACAGAGGGAAGGGCATATTTTGGGAATGTGGTGTTCTTCCCCTTCCATTTTTAGGGGTAATATTGCTGGCAGAGATACTCTTCCCAGGCAAAGGGACAGTGTTATTACCCTAGGAAACTAACTAGCTATGGGGCATTTTTACAGACTAGCTTTGCACAAGTTCTTCCCAGAGATTGCAAAGCCCCCTGACTCTAACCCAGGGATTTGCAAACTTCATTTCACTATGACCCCCTTTCTGACAACAAAAATTACTACATGACCCCAGGAGGGGGGACTGAAGCCTTAGCCCACCTGAGCCATGCCACCCCAGGTTGGGGGACCAAAGCCTGAGCCCCACCACCCCTGGTGCAGGGGGGTCCCCACGCCTAAGGGCTTCAGCCCCAGCCAGGGGGGCCTGTAACCTGACCACCACCACCCAGGGCTGAACCCCAAGGGTTTCGGCTTCGGCCTCAGGGAATGGGGCTCGGGCTTTGGCCCTGGGCCCCAGCAAGTCTAAGCCAGCCTTGGCAACCCCATTAAAACAAGGTTGCGACTGACTTTGGGATCCCAAACCACAGTTTGAGAACCCCTGCTCTAATCTAACATGCAGTTTTTAAACTGGCTGCTAACTATATATATATCTATATATATAGATATATATATATATCCCTCCAGCTAGAGATAAAATGTAGCTCTGTGTCCCTCCATCTCTCTCCTTCAATCCACTGCATCACTGCCCCAGTGCCCCAACAATGACACAGGCAAGAGTGCAGGCACAGACTGCTTTTGGGGAAGAACATGCAGTAGTTGAGTCATGATTCTGCCTGAGAGATTTCTGTGGTTCCAGAACTGCTCAGTGGAGCAGGGAGACATCAGTTTGTGTGGGACGTCTCTTTCTTCCATCGTTGTCATTGGTTATTGCACCATTAACCACTCAGCTTGGTTGTGTAACTCAGCATGAACTCTGAAAGCTGGCGGATTCAAACACCTCCAAAAGTGACCAAGGACAACACAGAAAGAGAATGTCAAACATGCCCCAAAGACAAGGAAACCAGCCCTGTGCTTCTAATACTAACTGTTCTCCAGTAAATATATGTTCACATGCACAGAGGAACCCTGCTGGCCTCCTCTGCCAAGGCTCTTGTAGCATTGCAGGTTCTTAGCAGGGCGGAAGTCAAGAGGTCTCTCACCATCTTTCACCCTCCTGCACAATATTTATCTGTAAGGACAAGAGAAAGGAAAGAAGGAAAAAGCTTTGAAAAGGCAAGGAGAGCCAGTAGTGAATTTTCCATGGGGCTAGTTGTCTGCTGCCTCAATGGCTATATTCAATGACTTCCCAACCAGCATGGATCTTCTTGTCAAGAATTCCCCCCACTTTCCTTCCAAGCCAGTCTTGCCTACCATCTATTTCTAAGCAAACTAAGTTTTGGTGTGCTTCCTCCTTCTGCACTTGCCTCTCCCTCCAGCTCCTCTGCCTCTCCTTTCCTGTGCGCAACATATGTCCTATGAGCATTCAAAGAGAGAGCTCCAAAATCCAAGGTCATCCCAGTGAGTGATGTGTTACTACTCTGCCCTACCTTGCAGGAAACCCATCTGGCATGCACAGTCCTGGGGCCAGATTCTGATCTCAGTTACTTTGGTGTAAATCTGAATTAATTCCATTGAAGTTAATGGAGCAGACCAATGTAACTGAGCTCAGAATCTGGCCACTGATATCCCGTTCCCTGGATTAGGAAGTATGACTGCTGCACAGATATTTGCTTTGCTCTGGGAGATGCAGAGAGTACTTCACTCATCAATTCCAGCCAGTGGGCTCTGATATAAATACTTTCCAATTGTCAGGGACTGAAAGGCAAACCCAACACATAGGTTACTTTGCCCATCCTATAATTCATGAGTGTGACCACAAGTTTTCCTTGTGTGACTGCAGGACAAATAATTCATCTCGGATTTACTTTGAGATAACTGAGGACATCATGACACTGGTTAATGGAGGTAGAAAAGAACCTCACCGGAGCTGAGGCCACTTTTCTAAACCACCTCCAACTCTTTGACCCATTCAGTATGAGAACAGGTTTTTTTTACCACATTTCTGCTTCCAGTCAGACCAGAAATACCACAGATATAGTCCCTCACTTGATATTGTGGTGTTTTAGGCCATTGCTGGAACCAAGAAGTGTGAAAATCAAAGAATAGGGAAAAGGTGATCAGAACTTTCTCAAAGCTCTTTTGCTGGATTGGCATTCAGGTTGGTCCATACTAGATCCATCAAGCTACTTACGTACCTAAGTCTGGGTTTCCAGCACCTAAGTCTGGGTTTCCAGTTATTTTAGGCTCCACTGTGATCCACTAAACCCCTGCTCAACTGACACCTAACCCATAGGGGTCTAACTTTCTGCTATCTAACTCCAGGCATTTGAATGTTTATATTAGAATTGGACAAGGGAAGAGAAGGGCAACAAAAACAAATCGGGGTATGGAACAGTTATGAAGAGAGATTAAAAATATTGGGACTCTTCAACTTGGAAAAAGAACAACTAAGGGGGGGATATGATACAGGTCTTGCAACAGCATGGCACCCACCTCTCATAAGCACCCCTTCTGGTCAGGTGTGTCTGCAATCTTTAAACAGTCCCAGCCCTGGTATTGGGCCATACCCCCAGGGCTTCCTCCCTGCAAGCATTGGTTTCGCCCGCTCCAGCTGGGCCTCTTAACAATTCGGTTCCCCTTCCAGGGATTTATCACTGTCCAACAGCAGGCCACTTCCCCAGTGGCCTATGGGGGGAGGGAGAGGGGACCCAGACCTGCCCACTACTCTCAGGCCCAGACCAGGAACCCTAAGAATAGCAGCCAAGGGCCATCATCTCCCTTTAACGAACAACTTTTAGTTCCCTGGGCCACAGCCCCAGCCTTCAACACTTTACCTTTACCTCAGGGCTCCTCTATATTCAGGCCCAGCAGCTAGCCAGGAGCTCTTGGTTGCTCCCATAGTCCCTGACCACATTGAGCTGTCCATGGTGCTGCAGTTTCCTTTGGCCATCCAGGAGCATCATCTTTATTTCTCTAGCTCCAGCAAATAACTGCCTATCTACAGGACTGCAGCTCCTTTTTATATGGCCCTCCTGGGCCCTGATGGCTGCTCCCTACAACCTTTTTTGTTGGCTGATTCTCTACAGCCACTCTAGCCTGGAGGACCTCTCTACTGCTTCTTTCCTGGGACCAGTGTGGCAGGACCCTGAGGCATCCAGTAGGGAGCATCTGGGCCTAGTCTACCCTGTCACAGGTCCATACAGTCATGAATGGGATGGAGAAAATGAATAGAGAAGTGTTATTTACTGCTTCACATAACACAAAAACCAGGGATCGCCCAATGAAATTAATAGGTAGCAGGTTTAAAACAAACATAAGGAAGTATTTCTCACACAACTCACAGTCAACCTGTGGAACTCATTGCCAGGCAATGTTGTGATGGCCAAAAATATAACTGGGTTCAAAAATTAATTAGATATGTTCCTGGAGGATAGGAGCTATTAGCCAAGATGGTCAGGGATGTACTCCCATGCTCTGGGTGTCCCTAAGCCTCTAATCACCAGATGCTGGGACTGGACAACAGGGGATGGATCACTCAATAATTGCTCTGTTCTGTTCATTCCCTTTGAAGCATCTGGCCTATGATAGGATACCGGGCTAAACAGACTATTTGTTTGACACAGTATGGCAATTCTTCTGTTCTTATGCCTCTTCCACCTAAGCCTCAGTGCGATTCACAAACCATGGGAAGGCAGACTTTCCTCATCCTCTCTCATCCATGGGGTCTGATCCAGTAGGTGTGCCCAAAGGCTGCCTACCAGATTGGGTCTCATTCAAAATCTGGCCAGAAGAGGAGGCAGTGGTATGAGCTGAGGGGTATTCTGTTATTGGGCTCCGTCAGTCTCTCCTGCTGACACTGTTACAATTAAATAGTCACTGGAGCAGGAGGACTGGACCCTGGGTCTACCTCCTCCATTGTGAGTGCCCTAACCATCAGGCTATAGAGTCTCTCTCTCTCTCTCTCTCTTCCTTCCCCACATGACTAATTATTTATCCACAGTAGAACAGCTTCAACAGAGAAACTGAGAGAACCATACATCAAAATATTCCATGGTGCAATGGTTAGAGCACTCTCTTCAGAGATGGGAGAACCCTGTTCAAGTTCTTTTTCTCCTTCAGGCAGAGGGGGGAATTAAACCTGAGTGTCCTAACCACCGGGCTAAAAGTTATAATGGGTGGTATCTCATCCTCCTCCAGCTATTTTGTGTGGAATCAGGCAGGCACTTAACTCATTCTCACAAGATACAACTTAGGGGCCAAAGCTGCCAGACTCCAGAGAAGGGGTTCCTGCCTGCAGATCACAAGCAGAGGTAGACACCTTACTCCACCCAAATGTAGGTGCCAAACTCTATGAGGGGGCAGGGCTTAGGACACATCTCTCTCGCTGACATCTCCCATTGGCTAGTTGGGCCGCCCTCTGCCTACCATGCAGGCTTTTGTGGATCACATTCTGAGGCCCCTATCTCTCCCCATTCATTGTTCAGAGAGCCTAGGCACCTAAACTCAGACTTTGTGAATCATAGTGGTGTTCCTGTGTTTTCTAGGTGCCTAAAAGTTAGGTGTTGCAATGCTCAGAGTCACGTCTAAGTTCCTTTGTGGACTGAGTGTTTTGCCCTTTGTGACTAATACAGAAATATAGGAATACTACTAACAAAAATCCTTTGTCTGCTTCCATTGTCTTCCATCTGAGAATCTCAATGCATTTTAAAATCTTTCTTTCAGTATCACTACCTCTTTGTGAGGTGGGTCAGCATTATTAACCCCAGGATACAGCTGGGTGAGCTGAAGCTCATTTCAGCAGAAGGGCTGATTTATGAGGAAAGATTAAATGAGTTAAATATGTCTCGGTTGGCCCAGCAACAACCAAATGAGGACACTCAATAACATGCTTTATAACTATAGGAAGGAGGTATACACCACAGAGGCAGAGGAATTCTACAGAGTGGTTCAGGGAGATCTTCCCAACTGGGAGCTCTATTAAATGCATCTCCCAAGGCAAGTGCTAGATGCCCCAATGCTTGGGACATTTAAAGATAGGCTTGGCGAAATACCAGTGCAATAGTATAATAGCGAAGTACAATTGCAATGGCAGTGAGATGGATCAGACTGGATGGATTAGGGCTTTTCTATCTCTGATTGTAATTATTCTGTGATACAAAGAGGTCAAGGTCACAGAATAAGTCAGTGGCAGACCCAGGAATAGATCCCAGGAGCCTAACAACGCATCCCCCCTTCTCTAACCACTAAACAATGCAGGAATCCTTATCTGCAAATGACAGTGGGTCTCAAGGGTAGAAAGGGGAGAAATGGGGAGGTTCCTCAGAGCACTGACAGGGAAAAGGGGGCAGTGGGAGCCATCACTTCTTTGTCTATCTACTATTTTTATTGTTGATTAGCCATGTATATCTGGTCTGTGTAATCCATTAAACAGAGAGGCACTAGGGGACCCAGAAAAGGCAAATTAATTTGCAGTTTATAAACAAAATGCAATAACCATTAAGGGGAAATCAGCATATTGCTCATGTACTAAATGATCGTTTTGCAGACAGAATTGGATATTCATAGATGAATAAAAATAAGAATAAAAACAGGAGGAGGGGGGAAGGGAGGAATTTAATCCACAATTGAATATTTCAGAGAGCACTATTAATTCAAATCACATGGAGGAAGGATAATGAGGACCACTGCAGAGCAAAGAGTACTTTGGCTTTCGTTGTTATCTGGATAACCCAAGTCAAAGGGTTTCATCATCTAAATCTGAACCACATCAAGTAGAATTCCATACACTCTGCTGTGTGGTGTTAACCCTGAAACTCAGTCCTGACCTGCAGCACCCCTTGTGTGTCTGGTTCTGTGCCCCAGAAACATCTCTGCTATTCCAAACCTGACTCGGCCATGCAGTTCTACCTCAAAACTGAACCCATGGCAGTTGGCAAATCAAATCGTATGATGGAGCAGGCACCTACTAGAGAGAATATGAGACAAAGGAAGCTCAGCTGTATTATGTGATCAGCCACTTGCATTGTAGAGGTGTGTTATGCCTTCTCCTGAAGCATCAGATATTGTCCACAGTTAGTGGCAGGATATTGTACTCAATGGAAATAATAGTCTGATCTGCTGAAGCAAATCTTATGCTGTAGGAAGGCAGGTATCATTGTATGAATGAATGTAAGCACAGTTTTGCTTGGAGGGGAGTTATGGCAGGACTCTTCTTTATTTATTTTACATCAGGAAAAAAGCCCTAAGTCTCAGCAACAGAAATGAAAGGGCAAGAATGATCATTAAAAAATTCACTAAAATATCCACAAAACACAGGAAATCATCCTATATTCAATTACTCCACCCTCATTCATCTCAAAGGGCTCCCAAAGCACTTTACACATGTAGGTTTAAATCACAGATTTGCAGAAGCAATTTAGGCACAGAACTGTTTTCTGAAAATGTTGCATCCACCTCTGGGTGGGTGGCTTTCAGTCAAACAGTCTGCAACACACTGCACAAAGATGTAGGGAGGGGAAACGTTAGCCTAGCTGTCTACAATTATTTTTATGGAAAAGTATATTGTTTAGGAAACTTGAAAATTTCACTTGAAAAAAAGAAGAAATGTCGCACTTTTATCACCTTCCACCTCTAGATCTGGAGTACAGCAGTTTTATTCCCAAGTACAAATGAGAAAACTGAGGCACGGAGAGGTGAAATGGCTTGCTTGAGGTCACATAGTGGGTCAGTGGCAGAGCCAGGAATAGGCTTCAAGAGTTCTGGTTCCCAATCCAATGTTTTAATCACCAGCCCATACTCCTTCCCAGATCCAAGAATTGAACACAAGTGTCCTGGCTCTCACTCCACTGCTTCAACCACTAAAACATTTTATTTTTCTCTTTTCATTTTGTAAAAATTACACCAAAAATAATTAAAACCCAAGACTGGAAAATAATATAAGACCAGGGTGCTCAGCAGGCAGCATCAGTCTGAGCTGCATTCACAATTCATCTTCCCCTTCCTCTTTATTTTTGTATGTTTTTTTTAAAGGACCAGAAGGGGCCTAGGGAAACCCACCAGGGCATAAACTTAACCTTTGTCCCCATCTCTGTGGGTCCTCCTGATAGCCCTTAATCCTCAGCCAAGCTTCCACTGCTTGTCCTCAGACCCTGCTTCCAGTGATGCTGAATGCAATTACTATAATTGATGTGCCGCTTTTGTTAAGACCATGGTATCAATAAATGGGAGTACAACAAGCTGCTAAGAAAGATGCAGGGAATTTATTAGAATGGCTGCATGCAGTGGATGGCATAATACCTGCTGATGGCCAATTCATAAATCACAGTTGGATTCTTTGGGAGACATGTAACTCCCAGGTGGCTTCCCTCATAAAACAACAATAGTACAAGGAAATAAAGGGAAGTCTGCTGCTCAAACCAGTGTAAAACCTCTGCCTGATGCCAGGCCCACCGTCAGTGGACAGCAAAATTCCATATGGCTAAGCACTCAAATTCAGAAGCATCTGGACATCAGATAGGAAATGTCACTGCGACAGGATCTCTCACCCCATTTCCCAGCCAGCTGGGCAATCCTGTACAAGCAGTCTCTACCCTTTGTCGCAGGATTTGAACTCCCAGAAGTGATTTGAGATCCAGCAGATCCCCCAGAGTCCAACCTGTACCTCATCGTGGTGGAGGGGTGTAACATCTGAAATAGGGGATTGCTCGTTGCAGCTATGCCATCAGTGATGTAGACTGGTCCGAAATATCGCCTTGGGCATTATACAAGGTGGACAGGTCCAACGAGAACCCTGCAAATGATGGCTAACGCAAGCAGCAAAGACTCAGGGCAGCAGCTGCGCCTAGCTACCTGAAGTGAAAGAAGTCATCGAGAAAGAGTCAATGGCTCAGGTTGCACAGCATGAAGCCAGTACTGGTAAGCCAGGAAAAAAGGTTTGCGTTACTGCACCTCTGTCTCATCCCAGTGAGACGAAGTATTCTTTGGGACAATCGTTCGCTCTTGCTTTTGATCAACATGAAAAGCTTAGCACTCAGCACCAGGGTTAAAGCCCCTGCCCTACTCTGCAATGATTTCTCTAACATCTCCTAGAACGAGTGCTGTTGCAACCAGACAATGCCCCAGTATCCCCAAGAGTGGCAGCATGGCACCCCTAAAGGGCAGCAACCTGGTTTCCCAACCCAACAAGGCTTATTGCCTTGACACCCTAAAAGTAGTGCTCCAACACCATTATCTCATCCTGACTGAGTTAATCTGGCCCCTCGTGCCTCCCAAACACAATCTCTGTGGTACTCTAGAGCAGCAATCCAGCACTTTGTCACCATTTCTGGTACTTCCTCTGGTAATTATGGCTAGAAAGTGCTTCTTTTTGCACTGTCATGTACAGACCTGTCCCCAAGCCCTCTATAAATACACACAGGTAACCCCATGGAGCATTCCCTCCAGATCACATACGCCCCAGAGACATATGTGGTCTGTGTGCAGAGTCTCCCCTAGTAACCAGTGACATTGAGTTAGTCTGATGAATTAATCTACTAAGCATTCTGGACCCCACCATTCTAGACACAGGGAGCCTGGGGCCCACGGTTGGACTGTTCCCGATGTAATTTATCTTAAATGTGTCCATCACTGTGGTATCTGATCCATGTTAGTGTTTGTTGAGTGGGGGAGGGAGATGAAAGAAGGGGACAGATGCAACAAATGTCCATATTATTTTTTAATGACAACAAATGTGTTTTATTTTTATGATGATTTATTAATGTGTTTCATAATAAATGTATACACTGGCCTGAGGCTCCCTCTTGTATTAATGCGTGCCACAACACTTGCAGCTCGGGGGCTGATAGCTCCTCTTATGCAAATGACTCGAGAGACTTCCTGCCATGCAAACAGTTTATCATTTAGGGCACTGTGTAGGTTTAGATCAGAATACTATGCTGTGGCCCAGCTAGCTCTGTAGTGCTGCTCCAGCTCCCCCCCCCCAAATATATCAACTCCCCACAAAGTGCAGCCAGGAATATGTCCTTTGAGACCCATGTTCCAATTTTGGGGATAGTTACCATGTTCTCCTCCGCTCTAGATTCATAGGACACACACACACTTCTGGCCTTGTGATATTGTATAAGCTATCACAACATACGGACTTATCTACCAAGAGCTGAACTCGGGGTTGTGTATTTCCCCAGGAAGCATTACTAC
Organism: Dermochelys coriacea; assembly: GCF_009764565.3. Taxonomy (NCBI): domain Eukaryota; kingdom Metazoa; phylum Chordata; order Testudines; family Dermochelyidae; genus Dermochelys; species Dermochelys coriacea. The sequence goes on along the minus strand of NC_050073.1, from coordinate 88,708,221 downwards.
AACAACAACAACAACACCACTTGGTGCTTATGTAGCATCTTTTATCCAGGGATCTCAAAGTACTTTTCAAAGGGAGGCAAGTATCATTATCCCCATTTAACAGATAGGGAAACAGGCACAGAGAGGTGAAGGCATTTACTCAATGTCACACAGGGAGGCTGTGACAAAGGCAGAAATAGATCCCAGGAGCTGAACCACTAGTTCTAACCACTAGACTGTATTGCTGCAGTCACTAGCATCCTAAAGCACGGCATTTATTTGCCTGCAGTTCTCCCGCCCTGCTGTAAGTGCTTGTGATGCATCAGATGTTGCCAGGACAACATGGAATCCCAAGATAAGTAAAGGAGGAATTATCAATGCCACCTTAAAATGTAGGTATACTGAGAGTTTTTAAATTTGCACCAATGTGGTTACAGAGTCACAATCTTAAAACTTTAAAAAAAAATCTTTGCAGTTCAGCTTTAAGCCAACAGGGGGTGGGAGAGGCCCTAGAATAGGGCACCATTCTCCAGCTATTCAAGAGAAACTAAACAGAGCTGTGTGAGACTGAGTATTTTTATTATTAGCCAGAAACCTGGGACAATTTCCAAATCTTTTAAACTCAGCCTGTGCTGAGTTGGGGAATGAGGGGGGAAGGTCAGGGTGGAAACATCTGCGTCTTAGGCAAACTACAGAGGAGTCCAAACCAAAATGCCAAGTCTCAACACCCCCAAGCTCTGATCCCTAAAACTCCGATACAGACATAGGTCTGTATTTCCCCACAATTCAGGTTTTTCAGATTTACTGCCCCAGTGAGGCCCTTTAATTGAGACAGGCCCAAACTGTGATGTTCAGTTCTAGATTTAAACTTCCCCTGAGATTGTCAGAGTCAGTCGTCAGTCTGCCAGTCCGGACTCCTCTGTGATTCTGAATATCATTTTCAGCTCTGTTTGTACACTGCCTATAAAGAACCTCAGGTGGAAATAGGACCAAAGACTCATGGACCTGGTGCCTAGTCAGCCCTTAGATCTCTAGCTCATTCTGGAATGAAGATTGGGTGCATTGAGGATGTCACCCCCATCCCCTCTGACAGCACTCGCAGAAAGGGTGGTCCCCAGGGTCATCGTCTATAAACCGTGGCTGGCTTTTGTTTCATCATTAAATCTCTCAAAGGAAAAAAAAAAGAACCTCGCTGAGTTGCGTCTCACTCAGTTGCAACACTTCAGTGCAATCACTGAACTACAGAGTCATTCCCACTCTGTTAAGTATTCACCCACCGTGGAACAGTCATTGGAGGAAGAGAGTGAGAGTGGCTCTGTAGTCCAGTGGTTAGGGCATGCACCTGGGAGACCCTGAGTCCCGTCCCCCTGCTCCAATCACTCTTTCATTATTTATTTGCAGTGGAACAGCTTCAACAGGAGAGACTGAGGGAATCTCACATCAGAATATCCTATAGCTCAGAGGTCAGAGCACTCAAAGATGGGAAACCCTTCTTCAAATTGTTTCTCCCCCTCTGGCAGAGTTGAACTGAGGTCTCCCACATCCCAGGTCAGCGTTCTAACCACTGGGCTAAAAGATGAAAGATCAGTAGTGGCACCATCGGCTGGATTTTTAAATGAGACCTGATCCAGTAGGTGGCCTCTCAGCACACCTGCTGGTTTGGGGGTGCTTGTCAGAGTCACGGGGTCTGGGTTCATAAGGATTTGGCATTACAAATTGTGTATTACATTATCAGACCCCTCAAGCAAGATAGACATCAGAATGCCTATCTTCCCCCCTCCACACACACACTCATGAATTGCTCTAAGGCTTAGGTGGGAGGTAGGCATCTGAACACCTAGAGGGAGACAGCAGTGGACATGCTCAGTGACAGAAACAGGTATCTAGGAAACTTCTACCCTCAAAATTTAGGAGCCAAGAGAGTTTAAGCACCTACAGTGTTCATCAAGAGTTTTGTGAATCACTGAGGAGCCTAAACCCAAGACTTTGGTGCCAAAATACCTTAGTGGATCTGGGCCTTATAGCCCAGATTAAGACAAGAGCAGAAAGAGACAACAGCACAGGGAGTGGTGTGGGAAGGACCAGGGCAAAGAAGATCCATGCGTACACATGGATTTGAAAAGCTATAGCACTACCGTAAGGGTGTGAACCTGGTAGGTGTTCAACATCCTCTGGTATCACTGATTTCTTAACAGGTGGCTAGTACCTTGCAGGATCAGGCCCTATGTCTGGACTCTCACCACATGCATCATCTATTCCTGACCTGTATTGTGCAACTCTGATCTAGAGGACAAGGCTCCAGAGAAAGGATCAGGTCTCCTCCATGTATCATACAGAGCTAATCATAGCAGTGGCACTTAATGAATAACCATCACCACTACCAGATTCTATTATTAATTTAGGACCTTAAAGAGCATATTTCTATAAAGCATTTCAATTCCATTTTATCCGTATAATCTTCCTGTTTTAGTTGTTCTTCCCTTCCACATTCTGGCTCTGCTGTCAACAGAAAGGAAGGAATCAGGGTTTCCAACACCACTTCCACCAAGGTAATAGATGTGATAGGCTCAGGCTTACCGCTGACTCTGCTATTGATTAAAATTTGTCAGGAGATGCCATGGAAAGGCTGCAAGAGGCTTCAACCAACAACAACAAAAATGTAAAATGCATTTCATTCCCAGAAGTGTATTACAAAAGATTAAAGGTCAATTATTCCAGTAATTTACAGCCAGTCTCAACAACTTGGCTGGATTAGAGTGTGTAATGCAATAAGGGAGTTCTCTCTCACCCAGTTCTTCTTTAGTGGCAGGGTTGGATGTCAGGAGTGGCAGCACCAACACAGGGCAACTAGATCTGTGACTCAGAAACCAGCAGGTTTAGGGGGATCTTAGGAGCTGGAGGCTTGGTGGGCACTGGGCAATGGGGAGGGGCTAGGAACTAATTTGGTTTGGGGGTGCTTGTCAGAGTCACGAGGTCTGGGTTCATAAGGATTTGGCAGCAATAAAGTGGGTTGATTTAGGGAAACTGCTCACTCCTGATTATTTAAATGGGTGTAAATGGTGGCTTCTCCTGTAACTTGAAGTCTTTAAATCATGATTTGAGGACTTCAGTAACTCAGCCAGAGGTTATAGGTCTTTTCCAGGAGTAGGTGGGTGAGGTTCTGTGGCCAACCATGTGCAGGAGGTCAGACTAGATGATCATGATGGTCCCTTCTGACCTTAATGTCTATAAATCTTCCTGCTCCCCTGAACACACTGACCTTTCAGCCTCTACAACACTGTGCTTCTTCCCATGAGACCTCACACCCTTCTTCTATAACTGAGCACCCTTTTGTATATATTATAATGATGAGGCAGGATCCTCCAGCCTCTGTGTAGGTCCTTGGCATAGCATTTCTTAACTGACTTAGATGTGTGGAATGGAACTTAGAGTGCCCTGATCCAGTATTGTGTTTTGGCAAACACTGGGATATGAAGTGCCCAGTTAACATTGCAAGGAGCAGTATTAACTCAATTCAGGAGAAGGGGACTTTGAGGGGCTTGGGGCACTCAGATATCTCAGTAATGGGCACAGTATAAGGTAGAGGGATAGATATGTAACCTGCACCCACTCTGCGATACTCTGGTTCCCTTCTCATGGTGGCTGAGCCACAGGGCGATAAGCCTGCTACAACATTGGCTAACAGAGCTGGGTCTTCCAGGCCAGACAGTTAATGCTGATGGTTTCAGATCCAGAGGGCCCAGGATCAATTCCTCCAAGGGGCATCGTATTACATATTGATACCTAAAGCAAGCCTGCTGGACTGGGGTAGGTCAGCCAGTGGCCAATTACACTGAAAACCTGATGTAATACCAATTGCAGTGTAACTGGCCTGGATGTCAGTGAGACAGGGAGGGAGCCCATGGTCTAGAGAGAAAAGCGGGCAGCTTAGATGGCTCTGGGAAACTCCCATTGTGCATGTTATCCAGGATTCAGCACATGCATAGGAAACCACAGCCTCATCTTGCTTCAGGATGTGACTCAGCTGGCAACAGAAAGTTACAACCTTTCTTCTCTGATGGGACAACTTTTCTGTATGCAGATACTGGGCCGAATCCTGAGGTCCTTACACATTTCCACTGCCTCCTTCCTTAGGCCAACCTCCCTTAATTTCAGTGGCTAATGACTCCTGTGGGAGTGTGCCTGAGGAGGGGCTAGGGAAATTTGGCCTATTGATAATGCTATGGTTTCTTTCTAAAGTGCTTAGCTAGGGCACTATCCCAAGCCTTTCCCAACTAAACCAGAAGAGTTAAAAAGACTGACACTACACAAGTTTCAGAAGCAGCAAGAGTTAAACTTATAGTGAAACAAGAAATCAAACCACCCCATCATGTCAAAGGCTCTTCAATCTGAAAGGATATTGAAGCTCCTTTGAAAAGGGTCTCAGTAGCTCTAGTCATCCTCAAGCCAAGAGGAGAGGAATTCCACATTTCCTGGGCTTTAGAGGCAAACACATGGACTACACATGGGCCCAAACTGCAAGTCTATGACAGCCTGAACTGAAACTCTGGTTATGGACGCTTGAGAGAGGATGGAACTAAATCTAAGGGCTGGACTCAAAATTTGGATCTGGGTCCAAACTTTCCAATAATGTGGCGTGTTTGGAGCTAGGCCCATCTCTAATATACACCTTTCCTCCTGAAAAGCTTCCGGCTCTAACATACTCATCTGCTTGGACCTCAGAAAGAACCCTAGCAGGTAGAGAGAGAGGAAGCACAGTCTGTTAATTAGAGCAGTGGCCTAGATGTCAGGACTTCTTGGTTATCTTCCCAGCTCTGCCACTAACTCGGTGTTTGATCTTTGGCACTTCCCAATTTGTAAATTGGGGACAACACCCACCACTGTAAAGTTGTTTGAAATCCTTGGATGACAGGTGCTGTAGATTTTGAGAACATACATTCAGCCCCTCTCCCCGGAGGAGGTATATACACCTGTCAGTACCCGACTATATGCTCAATGGGGTGATCAGATTGAGGGTTTTCTGCACATCCCTTCCGCTCATTGCCTGAAGTCAAGTAGCATTCACAGGGCTCATTTTATTTCCTGAACTATAAAGGAAATAAGAACCACAAACTTCCTCTGATTCTATAGCAGGATTATGTTTTATTTCAAACTGTTTTGCTAATATGATACTTTGAGCTTTCATCCTCTGGGATTCCCTAAACCCCTCTTCACTCTCTGGCACTTTGAGAGGAGCAGGAAGGGTTAAAGGCCCACCCTGGTGTTTTTGATGGAGGCCACTCAACCATGAACCTGGCCAAGTGGCAGAGGCACAGGGAGTAGATCATCAATAACTCATCCTCCGCCCCCCTAGCCCCTCAGCCTGTTCTCCCTATAGGACGTCAATGAGCTGGAAAATGAAAGGAATAATGCAGGTTTAAGAGACTAATAATTAGGTCACAGCTGATCCCAGTTCAGATCAGCTGACAGACGGTGCTTACAACGCACAAGCCACCGTGCTAGCTGCCAAGGTCCATAGCTTTAGGACAGCCTTTCCCCTCATACTTTGCCTCTTCTGCTCCCATCTCCCTCCCCTCCCCCAAAAAATCAAATCTACAATTACAGCTACAAATCCACCATGTTTCAGTCTCATTTCCTAAGGATTTAAAATGCATTGGTGACTCTAATCTCAGATTGTTGTCTGTTGTCCTCCTTAAACATCTTAAATCCCATCTTGCCCCCATGCCATGACAGCACAAGGGTCTCATTACTGCTCCCATTCTATTCCTTTCTCCTCCTCACAAACCTCATGCTACCCCCCTCGCAAACCTAATCGGGATGTTTGCTTGTTTTAGCTTCGGTAATCCTGTTGTCTCGCAAATCTCCTTGCCATAATCCTGCTTTGAGTGTCAATACAATTTGTTTGCTGTGGGGAAGAAGAGAGGCAAAACATTACTGGAAAAAGATGAAACCTTTGTTGCCGGTCTCTAGGCCTTTGCTGAGCACATTTTTGAGCACAGCACCATTGTCTACTTCTCTTCACATCCAAGTGGGGTATAGCCCCCAAGATTAAGAATTTGTGGATTAAACCAAACATTGTAGCTGCTGCTAAATGAACAGAGCTGGAATAAGTACATGCAATGCACACTTACATACACTAGGCGGAGCTCAGGTGAGGAGGGAGGGAGAGAGAGAGAGAGAGAGAGAGGAAGATAGAAAGGGTCTGATTCGCCCCCCCTCCCCCGCTGCCTTGGAAATTCTGTTGTCATTTATCTGTGCAAAGCAGGTGTAAAAGGCTACCAGCTCAGAATAGCTTGACAGGTGTAAATGACAAGGTGAAAAGCAAGGGGAAAACAAGAACCAAGTTGCTCAGATACTGTGGGGGTAATGACAGGACACAGACATTCAGATAGATGGTTGGTGGTGAGATGCAAACCCACCGCTAGACAAGGGCTGCTCACTCAATGCCATGACTCACCCCTCCAACAGAGCCTGCAATGACTCAGTTCTTGTTCTAACATGCTCCAGCCTTGTTCGTTCCCTACTCTGACCCGCTCCAGCCCTGCATCTGCCTCCTGACCGCAACCCAGCTTCAACCTTTGGCCTGCATATGGACCCCGACTACGATACAGATTGGCTTGCCAATGGACTCTGACCTCAGTTCTGACCCATGGCCTGTCCTCGAACCGCAGTTTCAGCACTGCCCTCAGCCTGGTACTGACCCTACATTTAGCTTCAATCTCTGCTCTTAGCCACCAAGCCTGACTGCTTGGAACTAGAGCCTGTCAGGTAGAAGCAGTTACAATTGTGTGTGCATATAAACCATCCAGTTTAGTCAGACTAATTCCTCCTTACTTCAGTCAAAACACAATATGGACCCAAAAGCTCAAAGCAAAACGCCATTTCAGCAGCCAAGGGTTCATATGAAAACAAAGACTGAAGCTCAAGTGATTTGGATGCAAAACACAGACAGTGAGGCCATGGTCTCAGAAAAATGACTGCTGGATCTCATAGCACGTCTTGATACTGGAATGTATTTCGATTTGCAACAAATTATGAAACCAGGTGAGCATCATGTGGGTTGGGTTTTATTTGCTAAGATGTTTCAACAGGCCTAGTATGGAGTGACCTGTTCCTGAGGCTGGGCAAACTGGATAGGAAAAAATGAGATAGATATTCTACCCACTGCCAAAGTTCTATGTCTTTCTCTGAGTGAACCGGAAGCAAAACTTCAAGGGGGATCTGAAATATTCCATTAACTCCCCCTCCTCTGAGATGACTCTGTAATTTCAGGACTCCTGCTGGGACATGAGGTGCCAAAATCCTGGATTCAAAACAATCACCATCATTATTATAATGGGCCAAACCTAAGCCCAAGACCCAAGCACTTGGGCATTTGGGGAGAAACATTCGGAGCACATGTAGATCAAATTGCAGTCACTGTTCATTCCACTTTCCTTTTGTTTGAGACCTTGTTCTTTAATTCCCTTTTGTCTGGTTTTCCCAAGCATGAGCATGACACCTTGAAATGCATCCTGGGTAGTATTATGGAAATTATCAGCTAGGCAAGTAGTACTTTTTGCTGCTGCTGCTGTTTTAACTGCTGCCTACACTAGAGAGGTTAAGAGACTGAATAGGACACAAATAAATTAGCCACGAGGTTCTGATTATCATAGATTTTACAAGAGAAAAATCCCAGCATCCACGAGCTAAAGAAGAGCTAAAGACCAACAAGAAGCGTAAGACACCTCCACATCTTCTCAAGCAACAAATGTGCAGAGCTGAGCAGAGGAGAAGAGAACCCCTGACAAACCACAACAAATACAAGGTACTGCTAGAATGGGTAAGGAATCCTATGGAGATGTTTCCAAAGGGACACTGACATGGGCTGAAGCGGCCATTCCTGTTCTACCACTTCAATGCTGGAAGTTGGTGGCTGAATGTCTGGAATTTCATGGAGGGTTAGGGTGGGAGGTTAAGGGGGAGGAACTGGCATGGAGCCCAAGGGCTGTATTTGGGACACAACGATTGAAGTTATATTAACCCGTATATCATCTCTTCCCCCAATGTTTGGGCAACATTCAGCAGACTAGCAGAACCAGGAGCCCAGCATCCACCAGTTCCTATTTCAGCCTCATCTCACAGTTGGGAATGTGTTGGATTTTAGCTTCCTCAAGTCAAGTGTGGCTCTCCCACCCACACACCTCGCTCCTTTTCCCCTAGTAGGGCATTCCAGTTCCAGATTTGGATTAATATATAGGTTTTACACTTCCACTGATATCTCAGGAAGCCATGAGGGCCATGGTTAAGGCAGTCTTTATCAGAGATAGTACTGTATGATCTTAACCCCCGCCTCCCTGCATTCCCCTGACAGTTCTGGATTCCTGGAACTTATTGCTAGGGCCCTACCAAATTCATGGCCATGGAAAATGTGTCACAGACCATGAAATCTGGTGTCCCTCTGTGAAATCTAGTCTTTTGTGTGCTTTTACCCTCTATTATACAGATTTCACTGCGGGGAAAACAGCGTTTCTCAAATTGGGGATCCTGACCCAAAAGGGAGTTGCAGGGAGGTCATGAGATTATTTTAGGGGGGGTCATGATATTGACAACCTTACTTTTGCACTGCCTTCAGAGCTGGATGGCTGGAGAGCAGCAGCTGTTGTCCGGGTGCCCAGCCCTGAAGGCAGTACCCGGTCAGCCACAGCACAAAAGTAAGAGTGGCAATATCATACCATGCCATCCTTACTTCTGTGCTACTGCCTTCAGAGCTGGATGTCTGGAGGGTGGTGCCTGCTGCCAGAGAGCCCAGCTCTGCAGGCAGCAGCCTAGAAATAAGGGTGGCAATATCATGCCATCCTTACTTCTGCGCTGCTGCTGGTGGCAGCTCTACCTTCGGAGCTGGGCTCCCGGCCAGCAGTCACCACACTCTAGCTGCCCAGCTCTGACAGCAGCGCAGCCGCCAGCAGCTGCGCAGAAGTAAGGGTAGCAAACGCAACCCCCCCTCTCCCGCCCGCCCACACTCACACACACACACACACACTAACTTTTGCGACCCTCCACAACTCCTTTTTGGGTCATGACCCCTACAATTACAACATGGTGAAATTTCATATTTAAATAGGTGAAATCATGAAATTTACGATATTTAAAATCCTATGACTGTGAAAGTGACCAAAATGGACCATGAATTTGGTAGGGCCCTACTTATCACGGTACAGGAGAATATATTACATCTGATTACATTTCTTGGCAGTCATCGCCTAAAGAGTAGTATCACATTGGGGCCTGTTGCATCTGTGGAAGTAAACAGAGCACGGGGCTGTCTCCTGTCAAATCATAACACTTAGCACTTCATCCTTTACAAAGGGCTGTGGAGAGATTAACTAATCCTCACACTGCCCCTAAGAGGTCAGTCAATAGCATTATCCCAATTTTTCAGATGGGGAAATGGAGGCACAGAGTGGGGAGTCAGTGGCAGAGCTAGAATAAGAATCACATATAGAAGGAGGCAAGATCACCTTGAAAGAATTAGGCCCGGTCTACACTACCGCAGCAAGTTACACTACTCACATGAATAACGTAACTGAAGTCGACATAGTTTAAGATGATTTACCGTAGTGTCTACACCATGCTGTGTTGATGGGAGACACTCTCCCACTGATTGAACTTACTCTTCTCAGGGAGGTGAACTACCCGAGTCGATGGGAGAGGTCTCTGCCATCGATTTAGCAGGTCTTCACCAGACCCGCTAAATTGACACTGCTGCATCAATTGCAGCAGTGCCAATCTACTGGTAAGTGTAGACATGGCCTTAGAAACCCTCTGCACATGTAGGTTTTAACCAATACCATTTACAACTGGTGGAGTTTCTCACCAAAGAGGACTGTGCTTCAGTACAAGAAATACCAACCCCCTGCATTCAAGGCAGAGAGAAAGGAAGGCTCTCATTGGATGAACTGCTGACATGAAATGAGATCTCACTATGTGTAGTAAGAATGGCCCTGCTGTCTGATCAAGAGGGCCATGTGTGCAGAGGCAGTGGCCCCAGGAGACACCATTTATTAAACTGTCAGCATTTCCCTTGCTGGGTGACACAGAAGCTGCACTGCAGGACACCGCGATCTATCAGGTGGCTTGTTTTCACAAGGAAGCAGCTCATAATCTAATATTTATTTAACATCTGGCTCCCTGAGATCAACTTGCAGACAACACACTCCTTTATGAAAGAGTCGTGGAATTGCAGTACTAATCTCCTGCTCCCGCTGCTTACCGTCCCGCTCTTTCATGTCCTGCAGAGGACTCCTGGGGCTAAGGAAAGGAGCTCAATAAATTGTGAGATTTGTTGAACCTCAGCCCCCCTTACCTCCCCAGTTCAGATTTCTACCACCCTGTGGGAGAGTTGGGAGTTCATTACTCCCTCCATGTTTGCTCCAAAAGAAACAAGACAAGGGCGGGTAAGTCATGAGATGGGAAGGGCTGTGGGGCACCCTTTATGATAAGGTGGTAATGACCCCTCTGGGCCCCTACTGTGTCTTCCTAGCCTATATTAAAGAAAGGACGAGAGCTAGCAAGGCTTGGTTCTGGGGTCACCCTGCAGATATTGATCTAGTGACATAAAACACACCTTAGGAGACAAACTGATTAGGAGCTTCTGGACTGAATCTTACACATACTGTATATATAGTTTTTAAGAACAATTTCATAGATAAACTAGTTTGACTCTGCAGCTCCCAGAAGACAGCTTTTCCCTTTGCAGCTAACTGCCTGTTCTAGTCCAAACCAAAACCTGGAATGAACTATAGCAACTCAGCTGTTAAAGTCAGTACTCTACACTACATCGCTCCCTCCCTCCATCCCCGCAAACTTTAAACAACCAGTAATTATTAAATTCACCACTTTGAAATATTTCCATCTTATAAATAAAATTCAACAATGAGAATAAATGAAGCAATGTCAAAAGTTTGATTGATCAATCAACACATCCACAAAAACAGTCACTTATATCACACAATCCTTCAAATGCACTGGAGGTTGATGTCTACTTCTTTTCAGGTAGTGATGACTTTCTGCCTCTGGAGAGCAGGGGGTTGGACTCACTCACTTGCCTGGGTTCAGTCTCTGTAAGTTATCAACTTGCAGAACAGGAATATAAGGAGGGCTATGAAATGGTTTGATGTGAGATGCATTTTGAGTTACTTCATGGGATCTTCTCTGAGCAGTGACTATCACGCTTTTGACCACTGTGATCTTGTAAGGCTCAGGATAGAAGGATGTAGAGTTTGTCTAGAGGCTGAAAGTTTGACCAGAGCTACATCTCCCATGTTGAAAGAGGTGGTCTTGGTCCACCTGTGCTGGTCACACATCTTTTCATGACGAGCTTCATTTCATTGTCATGTTGATATAGAGGTTCATCATCTGCTCTTATCTCAACTTGTGGCAATTTTGTTCTTAGCTGTCTGCCAAACAAAACAGTTGCTGCCATCATGCCAGTTGAATAGTAGGGAGTGGTTCAATAATTATGGAGGAAACAAAAGAGCTCCTGTTTCATGTCCAATCCACCAGCTGCAGCAATTCATAGTGCTTTCTTGAGCGTTTGCATAAGCCTCTCAACTTCTCCATTGGCTTGCAGCTAGTGCTGAGTAAATGTACAATGTTTGAAACCAAGGTAATCTGCAAACAGAGCCCTGAAAGTGAGTACCACTGTCAGTTTTAAAAGCAGATATGCCATAGGCTGACAAATCTTGTCTATCTTGGTTATAACAGTGCTGGCAGAAGTAGTGCTGACCATTTTAACTTCTGGGTAATGAGAAGTTATCTATAACAACCAGTAAAAGCATCTCATGAAGTGGGTTCAAGCCCACGAAAGCTTATGCCCAAATAAATTTGTTAGTCTCTAAGGTGCCACAAGGACTCCTCATTGTTTTTGCTGATACAGACTAACACGGCTACCACTCTGAAACCTGTCAACCAGTAAATGGTTTTCCATTAGTGAGATCACAAAAATCCATCCTAACGTCTGTCCATGGGGATATGAACAGAGGAGATAGATGTAGTGGAGGAATATGGTTTTCCAGAACTGCTGCCTGGCATAGCCTACAAGACTTAATGCAAGTTTCAGTAAGACTATCAATCCCAGGGAACCAGACTTCATCCTTTGAGCAGGGATTTTGTTTTGATCAGGCTCTGGTGACCTTCATGAACCAAAATCATGTGATCACACAACAAATGCACAGCAATAAGTCTAATATCTCAGAGTAGGAAGTCTTCATCCATGACAACAAGTTCATCTTTAAACAGGCAAATAATTGTAGCTTGTGTTTCAGAAGTCAAATGTAATAGGCTATGCAGAAGTTCTTTCCATTGACAACTTCAAAAGGTTTTGATGACCATTTGGAGACATGTCAGACTCTGCAGTTGTTACTATTTGTTGTAATGAGAGCTTTAGAAATGGCGTGGAAGAAGAGGAAGTTTACATATGCTTTTGTTTTCTCTGTAGCACTGTGATTGTTAGCTGTTTTGGGAATAGGGTGCTTTGTTATCCACCAAGGTTATTCTTTTCAGGTCAATAGATAACTTTGTAGACATAATCTTGCAGCTTGAACATCCACCATTCAATGCAAGATGGTGGGCAAAAAGATTATTGAATACAGGTTCAAGAGGTTTGTGATCTGTTAGAATCATGAAGTGACATCTGTAAATGTAGAAATGAAAAATGGGAACATTCCTATGCTAGAGCAAAAGCTCCTCTCTCTCTCTAAAACGAGTATTGTTGTTCAATGGGTGAAAGCTTTTCTGGCATAAGCAATGATGTAAATTTGACCATACTGGTCAACCTGTGTGAGGACTGCTACTAATTCAACAGAGATGGCATCTATTAAAAGTTCAGTTCTCTTACTGGAATCAAAATAGGACATCACTAAATAACTGGCAAGGGATTTCTTAGTTCTTCAAATGCATTTTGATGTTCATTTGACCAAATCCATATTTGATCTTTCCAGGTTACATCTTTCAGAATAAATCTGCCACATTGATTGGCAAGCTCTAGCCCTAGCAGGCTATGAACTTCAATGGGGTTCATGGGCACAGTGGCACTACGAATCTCCTTCACTTTCTTAGGATCCTCTGAGACACCATCTTTGGAGAATGTGTACGCACAGGGCTGGCTCTAGGTTTTTTGCCACCCCAAGCTCCAAGAGCACAACTGCCCAACGGGAAAAAAAAGGGTGGCCAGAATGCTGCCCCTGGAATTGTGCCACCCCAAGCATGTGCTTGCTTTGCTGGTGCCTAGAACCGGTCCTGTATATGCAAAAACAAAACAAAACAAAAAAACACTAATGTGGGTTTGATACTCATATTTGTCTGGGTTTAACAGAAGATTCTGTTCCTGCAAGAACTCAAAAACAGGTGCTAGTCAAATGTTGTGCTCTTCAGATGTGGTGCCAAAAACGAATATGCCATCACTCACATTAAAAATGCCAGGGATTCCAGCTAGTACCTCATGTATGGTGTTCTTAAATATTTCTGCAGCTGAAGAAATGCCATAACTGAGTCATTTATAGCAGTAAATACTTACATGTTGTGAGGATTGTTCTGTACCTTGACTTAGGCAGCAGCTCAAGCTGATGGCATCTTGCTGTGAGGTCAAGCTTAGATAATAACTTTGCTCCATTCAGATTTGCAATATTCTCATTAACAGTGGAGTGATGTGTTGCTCATGTATGATTGGCTAAATGCATATCCATGGAAATTTGGATTTTGACTAGTTGTTTTGGTTTCCAAGCCACTATTATAGGGGAAACCCATGGTGTGGGGCCACATATGGAAGTTCTTCCACCAGCGTTCTGACTTGGAAAGCAATGTGTCTGCGCAGTAGAGCTACAGGCTGAAACATGTCATCAAAGTGAAATTTTATTTGCTGTCCCTTCAACTTTCCTATTCCTTTGAACATGTCCTCATGAGACTGGAGGAGTTTATTTAGCCAGCTAGGCTGTACCATTTGGATCATCTGAATCAGTCCTAGTGCACTTGCTCTGGCATAACTAATCAGCGTATCTGTGCCCATTAGTCACTGTGTACATCGGACAGGTAACAGACCTGTCCTTAAATACAAAATGAGCTGAGTATACACCACACATTGTCAGTGAGTCTGGATTTCCACAGGCATATACTTTTACTGTTGTTGGTTGTTAAAGCCATTTCTGTGGCATGGCATCATACACACTTTGATCCATCACATTCACTGATGCACCAGTGTCAATTAAAATTTCAGTCTTGTACCCTGATGTGACGATGTGGCATCATGATTGAACAATGTGCTCAGAAGACTTTTTTCTTTTGGGGAATACTGTGAAGACATAAGAGCTGTCATGTTCTGAGACTTCAGCTTGAAGCACGTTCACTTGATTCTTGACATCTTTGTTAGAAGTTTCTCAACACTTGTATATAGTTTTAAAGTAAGATTCCACACACCACTGATTTACTCCTGCATCTCAAAGAACACAGCATGCAGCTTCCATATTGGTACCTAACAATCCTCTCTGGTCCAAACCAACACCCAGAATGGACTACAGTGACCCAGCTGCTATTCTCAGTTCCCTAAAAGACTGGCACAGATCACTGAACAGATCCTCCACACACTGCCTCCTGCCTTAGCCAGCAGAGCCCAGATGCAGTCCACGGAACCTTAACTCCTTTCAGTATCATAGCAGAGTGAATCTGTCACTTTGCACAGTCTGACATAACAGCAGAAGAATAATGGTAACTTGTATCTCTGGATCTCCATTCATCTTAATGGATCCTAAGGCATTTTGCAAATTATACAAAAAACTTTCCCCACAACTGAAATGCAGCCAGATCAAGGGTGGAACACAGTCGGAACTCAACAGCATTATGCAAGCGTTTAGGGCAGGAAGTGATAAAGAATCCTGTATCCAACTGAAAATGGAGGGGACATTTAGGGAGGGAGAATTTGATCAAATAGAATGGAATTCTTGCTCTGACATTGGAGCTAATTCCCTGACTCTTGCAAAAAGTGCCATAAGTTCTTTAATGGTTAAGACCTCAGTTTTACATCTGATCTGAAAGCCAGAACCTCCAGCAACACAGTGCCGCCTAACACCATGAGGAATTTTGCACGTGCTAACTGATCAGACCTCAAACGCAGAGATGCATTTTATCTGGCCTCCAAACAAAACATGGCCCTTAATTTTAGGACATTAGCTATAAGCAATCTAAGTTTTGTCCTCACATGGCACTTCCTGAAATGTTGTACCATCTGCTGTACTGATCCAGGGCATGCGCAGGAATTTACATTTGACTGCTTTTAGAGGGGCATGTTCTCTGCCCCCACTGCAGCCCTGGGGCCAGAGGAGCTGTCAGTTCCAACTGTGGCCCCAGAGGAGTTCTGTGCCCCCACTGATTTTTGGGGGGGCATGCCCCGCTTGGTCCCTCCTCCTTATGCACACCCCTGTACCAATGTCAGCTTGTGGTGTTTATTACAGTTGCTAACATTTTTGGCTATAACAAATCCCCCCATACCACTACAGTTCCCAACTGTAGAGTATAAAATACAAGACAGTGAAACCCTGCAAAAATGCACAGTAGGAAGCTGATCCAGGTTGATTGCTGGATTACACTCTGACTTAAGCAGGACATGTTTCCCCAAGGAAGTATGCTTAACAGTTGGATTCCACAAACCTGATTTGACCCAGTGATACTTACTGGCATCGACCACTGCTTAATAGAGGCGTTAATTCTGCTTAAGTGGGACAAGATGGTTCTATTAAGGCAACTTAGCTGAGAGCCAATGCTATGGCACTTTAGCATAAGACCTCAGCAGGCTTCTGTAAGTTGAGTTTAATCGGGACAAGAGGGTATTCACACATATCGATTCTATTGTTTTGTACACAGGGCTAAGTCCTGAGAGCTGCTGCTTACAACTCATACTGAAGTCAATGGGAGTCACAGATCGATAGCACTTGCTGAACAGCTGTCAGGAGCTGACTCCATATGCATCCAATTAGGGCCTGATTCTATTTCACAGCAGTCGGTGGAAGTTGTACCATTCACTTTAATAGGAGCTAGATCCAGTCTCCAACATTTGTTCCTCAATTGGAAATGGTTAAGGAAAAGGCTAGAACAAAGCAACTCAAAATGCTTTTGAGATTGCCTCTCAATTTGGATTTTGGCCTGCATCTACACTCATTGGTTGATAATCTCCTATCAAGGGACAAAAATCAAGTGTCCATGCTGATTCCTTTAGATCTCTCAGCTGCCTGTAACATTACTGACTATGGGGTTTGCTGGCAAGACTCTAGCGAGAGGACATGGCATGGCTCACATGGTTCCATTCTTTCATATTTGGGAGATCCCAGAGGCTGTTTTGGAGTAAATGGACATCTACCCCACAGTAAACCTCATGCAGGTTTATGTTCTGTTTCCCCACAGCTGACCACAAAGCTGCTGGTGGAGATGCTGAGTTGATGTGTTTTGATGCCATCTATTCCCATCTTCAAAATTCCAGACAACAATGGAAATAACAGGCCCTGTGTGTGCCTGAGACAGGGGGAGGATGGCAAGGAAAGAGTTAAAGCAGACTAAAGCAGGATGAGACCCAATACAAAGACAATGTCTCGCAGTTCGTTTCTCTACCATTTCTTCTGCACTAATTCACAATCATTATAATGTCAGGACAAGCTTCCATATGCTTCATTTAATGACATTAATTAATGTTACACACTCCTGTTTTCTTTATAAAGCAAGTAATGAAAAAAACATTCCATTCTCTGCAAGAAAGAATACAGGTCGGCTATCGGAATTCAGCTTTCTTTTATGGGAAGAAAGGGAAAAAAGCTAATTGGTGCATCCGCTGGACCATGTCAGCCTCTCTCGCCTCCTTCACCTTACCTTCCACCCTCCACCCAAACTCAGGTCTCCTAACCACCCCTGCGCCCTCCGCCCTGCATCCAGCTTTCTGACAAGCCAGTTCTTTCCACATGAAAAAGAAATAACTAGCTAGGAAAACGTCTGGGGCACCTATCTCCCTGTCCAAATAACGAATCCATTAACAGCACAGAGGAAAGGAATAAATGCATTAAGAGGCTTAGCAGATAACAGAGAGAGAAGCACAGCCTGTACGTTCCTGTTCTCTGGTGCTCAGACAGTTTAACCCACAGCTGCAGCACCAGAAAAACAAAAAGGAAAGAAAAGAAAATACCAGCTAATTGATCCCACTTTATAATTCTCTTTTATTTTTTCATGGGAAAACCAGTTTTGCTCCCTGCCTCTGTCTGACTTTTGCCATCTTCTATGCCAACTATTGTACTACTTTGTGGATGTATTATTTATGAGCTATTATTTAGACAAGTTTGGCCCGATTGTCAGAGGTGTTGAGCACCCAGTTTCAGTTTAAACTGAAGTCAATGAGAATGAAGAGTGCTCAGGACCCCTGAAAAAAAAATCAAACCCAAACTGGGCACTCAAGATCACTGGCCACTTTTAGTCTGTTGCAGGGCTAGGAACAGAACTCAGGAGTCCTAACGCTGACATCAGATTTATCTTCAAGACTATCCTCTCTCTGAGTTGTCCATATGCCCTGCACCTTACATGTCATTTAATAATGGTTTATGATTTAAATCAGAGTAACGTCCGTAAGAGTCAATCTGTTGAAATTACATTGTGGGTCTCCAGATTTATTCCTCCAATTCATAACTGATCAGTTTACAAGCTAAACCAAGGATTCTTAACTACCAGCTAATGCAAGCACAGGTTAAGATCTGAAAACCCAACTGAGTTGCTTCACAGATTAGCAGGAACACAGCAGACATGGGAATTGGAACATAACCAGTGTTATGGCATATACAAACCCCACGCTGGGCCTGAGCAGGTTAAAAGGCAATATCTGGTCCAGGTAGCCCTGCTGAGCATATGCAAATTAGATGTGCGGGTTAAAAGGAGCTCAGAAGCCCGGGCAAAGGATGGTAGACAGGGTGCAGGAGAGATGAATCCTGCTCCAGGAAGCTAGACAGAAGGTTGAGCTGGAGAGGGGACCACAGAGTGGGTAAGGCCCACAGGCAGTACCTTCTCCAACCCTTTGAGAACCAGCAGGTCTTGCAGGGCCCTGCCCATTTGGACTCTTGTTAAGTGATTGCCTGTTTGGACTATATGAGTCATGCCTCAAATTGAAGGGACACAGATAGGAAGTAGTCCAAGGCAGTCTCTCTGCAGGGAGGATCCTTCTGGTGTTGCTTCCCACAGACATCTGGGTTAGATCAGGTGCAGAGGGAAGGCCTGATTCCTGTATCACATCCCTTTAAGGGCCAAGGCCCAGATGCAAAAGCAGGCCAGAAGATTCCCAGCTTAGGATCAGGAACCAGGCACCTCTACTCTCCTGACAGAAAGGCAAAGGACCCAAGGTCAGGTGCGCTATTGCTAAGCCTCCACCCTCCAAGCACCCTAACACAGGCAGATAGTGGTTAAATATGGACCAGATGGGTTGAGCAATTTGAGTCTCAAAGTCACTTAAGTATTTCCAAGAGGGTGGAGGGAAAAAATAGGAGAGTGGAGCTTGGATCATTAAATCCATTTGATCCTGCCTTTGCCTGCTATAGATGCCTAAGGAAAAACAGACTCTAGTTGGCTGGTCTGTAGATCCGGGGGGAAGGGGGAGTGTCCGTAGATCCACAGGTGGTCCATAGAACCAGTGCTATGGAAAACTTGCTTGTTGTTTGCAAAAGTGCTGATAGCACGGATGGAATACGGGGACCAAAACAGTGAGTGTGCCATGTAGACTGAACTTCTCCACCACTCCTAGAAGTCACTCCTCTAGGGTCGAGGCTGAAGCACACTGGCACTAGCCTTGAACCACGCTACCAGACTATATCCATCCATCCCATGGGTAAATAGAGAATGTCAGACTCCCAGTCTGCCAATATGTGCCTCTTCCCGGGGGTCTTGAGGATTGTGAGACTGCCTGCTCTGTGAGAAAGTCTTGTCTGTGCCTGCTGTGGATCAGCTCTCCGTACTCACCAGCCTCTGGCAACACAAGCACTGCCTTCCAGTTTTCCACAGGCTCTGCCTGTGCAGGTCAGTGACAGGCACACACCAGCCCCCACCTGTTCCCAGTCCTGTGAGTGTCCCTCTGGCATGCTCAGCCCCTGGTGCACTGAACACTGATAACTTAAATCTGCTATTCCCAAAGGAATAATACACACCATCTTATAAGATTCAATTCAAGATCACCACTCTACTTAATGCACTGCACTTAAGTGTGTGTGTGTGTGTGTGTGTGTGTGTGTGTATTAGTGAATATATGTTTATCAAAAAACAGAGATTGGCGGGATAGAAGAAAGAATATTGGAAACAAATGGTTACATATAAAACAAAATCAGAACATGCTTTTTAGAGGCTAACTTAACTCACAAGGTGCTCCTCTCTCTCCTACAAAATAGCTCACCCCAAGTCCTTTTCCCAGTATTTACAACCAGTTTGTCTGAGATCCCTTCTGATCAGATCAAGCCCACTGGTGGCTTGTCCTCACAGAATGAAGGAATAATGGGGGATCATCTGCACACTAGATGCAGTTCCAAAAGTTCATGGTCTTACCCCAACCAAGATAACCCTGGCTGTTTGTTTTTCCTGCAGCCCCTGCAATCTATTGATTATCATTTTGCTCAGATTGTAAATGGGCATGCTTTGTGAACCATACAGTACTGAATTTCTCATGATCTGCCAGAGAGAGAAATGTCTCTCCCTGCTGTCTGACAAGAGTATGCAGATCACCTTTTGGTGACCTGCCATAACTTAGACGTAGACAACACACTTTTTAGTGTATACATAACTTCACATATTTTCCATACATATATCTCACAATGATTATGATGACCAGTGTGACAGAGGCTTCATTAGAGATTTTAGACAACATTCTTTGGTGGACTAGTGTGTAGTGATCAGACCCAGGGGATCCCTGTAACCTTCATATACCCCTGTGTCTCTACCAGCTAGCATCAAGAGATCGCTGGGTCATACAATCCAATATCTCTCATCAGTGCTAAGCTCTCTGTGAAAACCCCTGCAATCAAATAGCAATGATGGAGGTGGAGAAGAGATCCAGAGAAGCTGCTAGGAGATTGCAACATGGCTGCCAAAAGGAAGGTGGGCAGTAGTGGTTTTCAGGACTAAAATGGGAAACAAGTCCGGTATCTGTGGCAATGAGAGGGGCAGAAGTTCTGCCAATACAGGGACTTTGAGAGCTACTGAAAACTGCCCCTCCTGCTGAGCTAGCAGAAAGGAACACTCTCTCTCTCTCTCTCCTTGCCCTTTTACTCCCACTTTCTCTGCCCTCCCTCCCTATCACAATTTCTCTCCCTGTTGCTGTTCCTCTGTCCTTCCCCTCCTCCAACTTTCTCCCCCTTTGTGTCTTTTCCCTCTACCCAGTCTCTTACTCTCTCTCATAAAAAGATTGTCCTTGTTTTTCTCCTTTATTTAGTTTCCAGAGAGAGAATGACAGCAATGGCACCTGCTTTGCACGCTGCGGCTCATTCTCTTCACTTCATTTTCCTCTCAGCTCAGGCTTGGCAGTTCCACCTCAGCGCTGCTCTCTAGAGACTCTCACAGCAAGGAGCAGCTTTGACTTTCGCCTCTTAAACTTTAATAAGTTAAGCAAGAACAAGGGAGGGCAGTGGGCAGCTGCTGGAAGAGGAAAAAATGTATACCACCAACTGCAGTCAGCCATTTTGAAGGTCATATCACATGGGCTTTCCCTTTTGTCTGCAATTGGAGAATGCCATGTCTGAACCATCACAGGAATTGCAATGAGATTGAGTCCAGGAAATAATCCTTCCCTGTCAAGGTTCCTTCCCCACTCTGAACTCTAGGGTACAGATGTGGGGACTGCATGAAAAACCCCCTAAGCTTATTTTTACCAGCTTAGGTTAAAACTTCCCCAAGGTACAAACTATTTTACCTTTTGCCCCTGGACTTTATTGCTGCCACCACCAAGCATCTAACAAATATATAACAGGGAAAGAGCCCGCTTGGAAACGTCTTTGCCCCCAAAATCCTCCCAAACCCTACACTCCCTTTCCTGGGGAAGGCTTGATAAAAATCCTCACCAATTTGCATAGGTGAACACAGACCCAAACCCTTGGATCTTAAGAACAAGGAAAAAGCAATCAGGTTCTTAAAAGAAGACTTTTAATTGAAGAAAAAGTAAAAGAATCACCTCTGTAAAATCAGGATGGTAAATACCTTACAGGGTAATCAGATTCAAAACATAGGGAATCCCTCTAGGCAAAACCTTAAGTTACAAAAAGACACAAAAACAGGAATATACATTCCATTCAGCACAGCTTATTTTATCAGCCGTTTAAACAAAACAGAATCTAACGCAAATCTAACTAGATTGCTTATTAGCCCTTTACAGGAGTTCTGACCTGCATTCCTGCTCTGGTCCCAGCAAAAGCAACACACAGACCAAGAGAACCTTTGTTTCTCCCCCGCCTCCAGCTTTGAAAGTATCTTGTTTCCTCATTGGTCATTTTGGTCAGGTGCCAGCGAGATTATCCTAGCTTCTTAACCCTTTACAGGTGAAAGAGTTTTTCCTCTGGCCAGGAGGGATTTAAAGATGTTTTCCCTTCCCTTCATATTTATGACATCCCCAAATATGACTTTTCCTTTAAAAAGAGTTGCAAGGGAATGAATAACTGCGGCAAGCAGAAAGCACGATGGGAGAATAATGGCCAAGGCCCCTCAGCCAACATTAGTGCCATCAGATCAGCAGTGAGAATGAGAGAAGGGGAAAGACAGCCAGCTAGATAGTACATTTCTAATAGTTATCACCTCATGCTGCTAGAGAAACAATAAAGGATCCATAGTGGCAGGGGAGGGGATCCTGCTGAATCATGACTTTACCTTCCCAGGAACTTTACCTCTGCCTGCCATCCTCACCTGTTCCAAAAGGTGCCCTAAAAATGCCATCCCTATACATGTAACAGTGATGACAGACCCAGATGCGACAGTGGGAGCAAGGGACACAAGGTTAACAACTGCATTTCTGCATAATGGCTTATTTCCCCCTCATTGCTGTTCATAGCAGGGATGGATTAATTAGCCCAAATAATAATCATGGTGCCAGTGAGCTATATTATTTCCTGATTACTCAGAGCTTTATTTTTAAAAAGGCCCAAACCTTCAACCATCAATCTACCTGAGCACACAGCTAGTCCATGTAGGCACATATTCCTAGCTCTGTCAACCCTCGGCTTCTCTCCACTGCCTCTAATGGCACATTACACCAACTTGTTGTGTCCTGTCTTGACTTCCCTGGGAACTGTGGATGGCCAGCACCTCTGAAAAATCAGGCCCAATGCGCGTGAAGTGGAGCATCAAAACCAGATGCAAAATCAAAAGGTCATTTTTGGAAATGTGGGCCTAAGACCTGCCCCAGACAACATAGCAAGTCAGTAGAACCGAGATTAGAGCTCATGATTCCCAGCTGCATGTTCACAATGCTAGACTATGCTGACTCTATTATTAGAACAGAGACTATTAATCTCTTATGTTTCTATATCCCCTGTCACCACAAAAGGTCCAAAAAGTGCTTTGTGGACTACATACAAATGTCACTTCATCCTCTGTAACACAGCCATTTCTGGGACGGCACATAAATGCTGTCGGAGAGTTTTGGACAGGAAGTGAAGAATGCAGTATCCAATGGAAAGTGCAGGGAGGAGGGATCCATTGTGAGAAAATATTAGTTCTTCTTTTGGAATTTGGCCTGAACAATGGGGCTTACACCTCTGTGGTAGGTGATATTTCATTGATCAGATCTTCTGTTTTACTTCTCATCCAAAACACAACCATAGCAGCATATCATTAACTCCTAACACAATGCTGGATTACTGGTAAAGTTATGTAAACTAGTTGTACCACCTACCGAATCACCAGTACCACTTGCTGCCACACTATTCTTTCTCTTTGAAGATCTTCCCTCCAGGTACTGACCAAAACACATTGTTGCTTAACTGCAAAGACCTAACAAGATCACAGCCATAAACCAGATTACGTCTTTGTATGTGTCCAGCACCCCAAACCTATCAAGTTGAGTGAATCTTGTGGTGAGGCTTTGCTTACCAAATGTGGCAGCTGGGTCATCTTAGCCAGATAATATAAAAACAAGAGAGATAAGAGATAAAGGATGAGAGAGGAAGAGAAAAAGAGCTAAACAGTGTGCAACCCAAGCTTGCAAATTATCACAGACGAAGGACAGTCTCAAACAAAGAGTAATTCAACCATACTGAACACCTTTTCTCCTAATCAGACAAGAACACACTAGCTGGCTGGCGAGAAAGCATGCAGCCAGCTCAGGGAGAGCACAAGGTTAAATACTGCCAGTCAAGGAGCTAGAACGCTTGGACACTTTGACCAGCTGCAGGAAGGCAGGTTGTATATGCAGAAGGGAGGGTGAGTTTTATATTATTTTCCATCCCCTACCTATTATCCCAGGCCTCGGTTTCTTCCATCACTTCCACTCCGTGCAGTCCTTTCACTTTTTTGACATACACTAATCCTGATTCACACGCTAATCTCAGGAGTGAAAGTTGGAGGTCTAATCCCACCCACTTTTTAGACTTCTGGGATGAAATCCTAGCCTCCCATGAACTCAATGGGAGTTTTACCACTGACTTCAATAAAGTTAGGATTTCACCCCCAGGATTTATCTCCCTGTAGGGAGGCATAGTTAGGCCTGCATGTCCAGCTGTGGTAACTGAATGGCCATCTTTTAGCACGAAAATCTGAATATTGGGCTTAAAATTTTCAATTTAAAAGAGAAATCCCCCCAACCCTATTATTTAACATCATGTCCGTTCTTCATTAAAGGTGCTGAAAGGGAAAACGTGGCTGAAATGCATATATTTTTATTGTAATCTCTGCCTCAGTATGATACAATGCAAACTGAGTCCTGTGCATCACATTTTCTAATCTATCATTTGCTTATTATCATTTACTGAGCACTTTGCAACACTTTATCTCAATTTTTTCCTGGGGTTCATTTCAGATTTTTGTAGAAGTTGAAAAATCATACTCAATTGCATATTCAGGCAAGTCAACATACCTTACCACCTGCAACGTCAGTGCAGTCTGTTTGTTGGTGGTGGTGGGATTTTTTAAGTGAAAATGTCTACGGAAATTGATGGGAATTGGAGGGGGAGCTTATCTGCTTCATAAATTCATCACTAGTTTGAAGAAGAATCAAAAATTGCAGGTGCTGCTCTCAAGCAATGCTCCAAACGTTCTGGTCCAAATTCACTGCCGTTAAAAATTAGGTTTCAGAGTAGCAGCCGTGTTAGTCTGTATTCGCAAAAAGAAAAGGAGTACTTGTGGCACCTTAGAGACTAACAAATTTATTAGAGCATAAGCTTTCGTGAGCTACAGCTCACTTCATCGGAAGCATCCGATGAAGTGAGCTGTAGCTCACGAAAGCTTATGCTCTAATAAATTTGTTAGTCTCTAAGGTGCCACAAGTACTCCTTTTCTTTTTGTTAAAAATTAGATTTCAGTGGAGCTGCATCCATTTACACTAGCAGAGCATTTGGGCCTCAGGATTGTCTATCAAATGTAGTCAGATCACAGTACTAGTCTGAGCTGAACCAGAGGGGAAAAACATACATCTGTTGTTAATCAAGGATCCTATGGGGATGTGAAACAGGGACACGGTATGGTTGTTTAAATCCAAGCAATCCAATAGGTTTGGTGCATTTATTTCTTTGCAGTCAGTGTCTTATGTGATGCTAAATGGATCTATGAAATGAGGGCCCGAATAGACTCGGAGTAATGCCTCTTGAAGCGAATGGAGTCACATCAGTATAAAAGCGGTGCAAGAGGAGAATCAGGCCTTTTGATTCTTCCCCCTTTCTCCTTACCATGTTACATTGATCCAGGAAGCAGTTTACCTGAAAAACTACATATAGACAATTTGTTTTAAACAAACAGTCACTGGCAGATCACACTGGTTCCCAGCGGAATGCAAGTGTCTTGAAACACAAAAAGCAGGGAATCTGAAATTGAAAATTGATCTCACACAGGCTGGAAGAGTGATTTCCTAGCTGGGATTTTAAATAACTCTTTTTTCTCCTCATTTGACTCACACACTCACATTTCTCTCCTCTAATTCCTCAGCTTTTGTCAACTAGGAACAAAGACCTCCACCATCCCTCTCTATTTCGCCAACCTTCTCATCAATATATTCTATTACTGAATGGGGGTTTAAGCTTTTTTCTTCTTTTTAATCAATAGGAAGCAAAGCAAAGAGAAAAATTAAAAACTATAGAAAATGAAGAAAAAGGTGCTTTAAAAAAGCTAATCGCTGCTAAACACTGACAGCTTATTGGAACATCACACAAAATCCCCGCTATAATCTATTTGGCTCCACACCACTGTGAAAAGTTAGGCTGCCTGCAAAAGACAACCTGGAGGGGCAAAGGAAAGGATTGCCAATGACGGTTATCACCTGGGAAAGGTGGAAGGGACAGGCCGTAGAGAGGTGTAGTCTAGAGGTCTGAGCATAGCCCAGGAGCCAGGAACTTCAGAGGTTAATCCTGTTTATTACACCAACACAGCTTCTGTGGCCTTTGGAAAGTCATGTCACCCTTTTGTGCCTCAGTTTCCATATCTGTAAAATAGCGATAATGATAATGACCCTCCTCTGGGGTCATGAGAATTGTTTAGTTCATATTTGTAAAGTACTTTGACAATGGAAGCAGCAGTTACTAACTATGTAAAGAAAGAATGATTCCCTGTTCTATTTAGGTACCAGACAAGGCACCAAGTTCTATTCCTGGCTCTCCCACAGACATGCTTTTTAATCTTGCTCTTCACTTTCTTTGCCTATAAATTGGGAACAATAACACTTCCTTGTTGGAAGATGTCATTCATTTATGTTTGTAAAGCACTGTGAGGTTCTAGGGTGGAAGGTACGGCATAAAGTATTATGGAGTGCCCCTTGCCACACCATAGTTAAGGTTGTTTATTATCATCATCATGCCCAGCTCATTTCAGAATTTCTAAACAATTCATAGTTCCCTCGCTTCCATACAGCAATGAGTGATTCTGGTTTCATCCCCGCCTTCTCCTAGCTACAGCAAAGGTATCGACCCTTTGTGTGTGGAAGCAGCCCCCTCACTGAGGCCTATAAATCACTGGAAAATGTCCTAATTGTAAGAGTAGTTAAGCACTAGAACAAATTACCTTGGGATGTTGTGAAATCTCTGTCATTGGAGGTTTTTAAGGATGGGTTAGACAAACTGTTGTCAGGATAGTCTAGATAATACTTATCCCTGCTTCAGTGCAGAGGACTGGACTACATGACCTAGCGAGGTCCCTTCCAGTTCTACATTTCTATGTTTGTTTGAGACCAGTCTTCTCCTAGCATTGATATTTTCTGCATCTCTCTCTCACCCTCTCGCTCTTTATGACTTTTTAAATGATCTTGGCCATTTCAGTTGCTCTCCCCCCGTGTCTCTCCCTGGACTAAGACTCCTGTAGTAGGGACATCACAAGAAATTACTGTGGAGGATCAGAATCCAGGTGGAGAATACTCAGCAGGGTTTTAAAGGGACACTGAATCATGTCTACGCAATGGAATAGATTCTGTGCTGTGCCTCACAGGAGCTGCAGCACAGAAAGCACAGGCCAGTGGGAGGAGCAAAGGTAAGCCACCTTTGCACAGCCTGGCTTCTGAGCCAAAGCCCTGGCAGTTGCTCTAATTTACAGGAACCGTACCTGAGTTGCCTAAGGTCTGTGCCACAGCCTGGTGCAACTCAGAATCTTCACAACTGGCAGTGCTATGGAGTCTTCCCTTCTACCTTTGGCATGGCCCCTCCTTCCCACAGCATGTCCTCCACACTGGAAGCTGTAAGGGGGGCAGGGGAGGGATGGTTGTGGTGCCTTTACAACCCCTATGTACCAACAGAATGGTACATATGACAGGAGGTCAGAATCAGCCCTGATGTGTTGAAAAAAGATTCTCACCTGTGTGACTAACAGCTGGAATTATTTATCTGATAATAGCCTTCAAACATGTGAAGGGCTGTTACAAAGAATGGTGATGGGTTGTTCTCTGTGTCCACTGAAAGTAGGACAAAAAGTAATCAGCTTAAACTGCAGTAAAGGAGATTCAGGTTAGATATTAGGAAAAACTTTCTAACAGAACAAGTAGTTAAGCACCAGAATAGGCTTCCAAGATAAACTGTGGAATTCTCACCATTGCAGGTTTTTAAAAATAGGTTAGACAAACCCCTGTCAATCTATCAGGGAAATGTGTAACACACACCAATGGCTGGAAATTGAAGCGAGACAAATTCAGATTGGAAACAAATTGTAAACTTTTAACAGTGAGGGTAATTACCCATTGGAACAATTTACCCAGGGGCTCCATCACGGACAACTAGATATTGTTCTAAAACAGCTGCTCTAGGAATTACTTTGGGGAAGTTCTATGGCCCGTGTTATCCAGGAGATCAGACTAGATGATCACAATGGTCCCCTTGGAATCTTTGAGAGCTCCAGCCCCATTTTGCAGACTCAAAAGCAGAAATGGGCCTCCAATAAAACCCTTGAGCCAAACTCCAGGAACTTTTTTTAATCTCCTAATGAACTGAATTGTAAACCCTAAATCTGAGCCCTCCTGGACTCCAGACCCAAACCCAAAGTGATCAGATTTCATTCAGAGAGATTCACACTGCAAACTCTGATCCAAACCTAGATCGGGACACAAAATTCTAAACCAAGATGCTAGCACAAAATGAAGAAAATTTTGTTTAAAAAATAAGCAAAAGAACCCCCCAAAATTTCCAACCCCCAATAAGGTTCAGAGTCAGTTTAACTTTGAGGTGAAGGTTGGTTCTGATTTTATCCAAACTGATTTCTCCCATCTCCCTCAACATCCTTGGCTCCTCTCCACAGCTGAAATGGGTTGTCAATCTCTGTTCACCAGCCCATTCCCCACTGCACTTCTGAGACACAAATCAGATAGGAGCCTGTCCTGTCAGGAAGATTAAACCTCCAAGTGATGCATTTTAATTAAAAGGTCATTTTCATTAGGAGGGTATAACAGAAGGCACTCACCTCTTGAGCACCATCTGCTCCTGCGTGTGGTACTGCAGGCCTTTTTCCACTCCTGGTGCCCCATGTAGGTTGTTGACTGCACTTGGCAGGCCTTCAGTGGCTCAGCCCTCTGGCCAAGTCCAAATCCAAATGAACCCCTTCCAGGGTAGTGAAGAGTCTAATAAAAGAACAGTCTCTTTGCCCTCACTACAGTCTTTGGCCCTGCTCTGGGCCCTTTAAATTCAGTCCTTTTCTCAGGCTTCCGAGGGAGTCTGATCCCCTTCTTGGGGTTTATACCACTTTGCTGGTGGGGGAACCTGGGCCTGCCCTCTACTCCAGGTTCCAGGCCAGGGACCCTACAAATAGCAGCCATGTACCACTCACTTCAATTCATTGATGCTACTTCCCTGGGCCTCTTTTCACCGGAACCCTTTAACTTACCTCAGGGTCAAAGTTCTCAGGTCCTTTCTTTCCCAACTTAAGCAAATGCAGCCAGAACAAAACTCTGGTTATCCCCCAGTCTCCTTTGGCAAGAGAGGAGCACCCAGTCTCACCCTCTGGTCCCATCCAGGCACTAGCCTGCTATGGTCCGACAGCTCCTTTTATCCGAGTCTGCTGGGCTCTGACTGGTTGCTTCCATGCAGCCTCTCTAGGCAGACCTGGAGAACCTACCTTCACTGCTCCTCTCCTGGGGTGGGGTATAGTATGACCACAGGGCCTACAGCAGGAGACCACGAAAGCCAGGTACACTCTATCACAGAGGGTCGTCAACGTCCAGGGAGTGAGAACAAGGGGAGATTAATTACAGTCTCCTTATTTATTCATTTTACCACAAGTTCACTTATGAGAAGATGAAGATAAAACGAAGGGGGAAACTTATAATTTCAAATTTTTTATGACTGTCATTTTTTAAATAAAAAAATAAACTAGCATATCTACTGAAAGGGGACAGGGAGGATCAGATGCTGTCATTAGTGTGCTCCTGCTGTGAGATCAGTGAAAAGGAATGGAGCTCCAGTTAGGAATCAGATCTCTTATATTTCCCTCTATGATCAGGAGCTACATCAGCTAGACGGGGATGGATGGAAGCACTGTACAGTCATGGAATGACTCCACAGAAAATAATATAACTGCAGTCAGCAATGTGGTTTCCTCTAGGGATGACATTTGTAACCGCAAAACGGAATGAGGTAACACAAGGAGAAAAGAAAACTACCCAGTTGTGGGGGTTCAGCCCAGTCCTGTGCCCCGGGCATGGAGCCTAACTCTCTCCAAAGCACTTTTTCCCATGCTGCCTATGAAGTCAATTTATAGTCTTTTCACAGAGTACTGGTGCAAGGGGAGAGACAAACTGAGTTGTTCACTAGGCAGTAGCCCTGCACTTGATCACATGCACCTTAATACTCTACCCAGTTCCAAACTGCCCAGGCAAAGGAGAGCCAAGCAGTTCACATAGGTGTTTATTGCATGTCCTTCTGGTCCTTATCTGATGTCCACACCAAAACCTTTATATCGGTTTGTATCTTTCTCATGCCAGGAAGCAAACTGTGCCCATCTTCAAGAACGTAGCAATAAGCAAAATGCTCTGCAGAAAGACTTCCAGTACCAGGACTGGACTCAGTAATGCACAGAGGGGAAAAGCAGGAGCAGTGAAAATTGAGAAGAGAGGGGCAGAAAATTGTCCCTTCAACCTCAGCAAGAGGATCCATGGAACATAAGAGCAGCTTGCTGAAGGCAAAAAGGTGCCAGTCAGTACCCATAAAGAGAATTTAGAATTAACTCTTAAAACTATGGCAATGTCTCTTCCACCACACTTCTAGTGAGGCCGAAATTGACATGGGTCACATACTATGAAGAGTCAGGGCTAATCAATAACTGGATAGGAGACCTCCAAAGAAAATCCAAGATGTGGCAGGCAAGGATGCAGGTGACTCAATAGGGGGCCCTCTCCTCTCTGAAACTGTAACACACAAGCCACCATGTGGTGCCAGAGGGCATTGTGCTGCAGGAGGTGGATGTTGACTTTCAGGTTAAACGCAAAACCAAGATCCCATATCATTTGTGGTGACCAAAGGTCACTTCTTGCTCTAGACTGTTGCAGACAATATGCACACTTCATTCCAGAGATAGCTGCCTTTCAGAGGTGAAAGGATGAGTCTTGTATAAATGGTTTGTAAAGCCCCTTGGAATGAAATATAGTGTAGAAGCCAAAGATATTATTAAAGTCCTGAATTCCTGATTTGGAACATGCAATGAAACTGCTATATCCATCAGGGGCCACGAGAGCAGTAGGCTACCAGATCTGAGGGAACTGCTGAGACCATCAAACTCATGTCAGCCAGTGCCTCCAATCCATGCCCAGAGAGCAGAAGAATAGTAAGCATATAACCCTTTCCCCCGTCACAAGCCTCATGCTGTCTCTGTGATGAAAATGCTTAATCTTTCTAATTTCCAGTGCTTGCCCCACTGTTTCCCTGCTATTGGTAAGACAGGTGCTGGGGCAAAAAAAACCAGTTTCACCTAGAGCATTCCAGCTTTCTGATGGCCCCTTTCTGCTTCACTCATGTTCTCCTTTGCTATTCTTTATCGCCAAGGAGAAATGGGAATTTCCCCCCTTCTCTTTATGCAACAAGCTGCTGCACAAATCCCCCATCAAAGCCTTCTGAGAAGAAATAAATATCTGTTAGCCATTTATATAAACCAACAAGTCCGAGGGGTGCATGAGATTTTGTAACCAGAGGCTTGCAGGGCCAGAAGCTCACATACTGAATGGTTTAGGGTGATTAAAAGGGGCACAGCCAGGAATCATCAGATGGAACTGAGTACAGAAAAAAATGTCAAGCTGGAAATCAGAAAACATCTGCTAAT
Organism: Dermochelys coriacea; assembly: GCF_009764565.3. NCBI lineage: Eukaryota > Metazoa > Chordata > Testudines > Dermochelyidae > Dermochelys > Dermochelys coriacea. Next base: position 88,677,291 of record NC_050073.1, on the reverse strand, counting down.
GGTGTTATCTACTCAACCAAGGAACAGTCTCCCTCAGGGAAGTACTGGAAGCCCCATCACCTGCGACACTTAAAGCTGTGCAGGACAAAGGCCTTGAGAATACACTGTAGGGAACAATCATGCACTGGCTGGGAGCAGAGACCAGGAATGGGATTAATCTAATAAGGCGTTTCCACTGCTGACTATAATTACAACAGTCAGAATCTGGCAAGGCAACCCTTCAATAACAAGGCATTGTGTGTAGTCCAGCACTCAGAAGCAACCCCTTGAATAACATAACAGTGATGTACCCCAACACTCACAAAAAACAACTGCAATACAGGTTGTGGAGCTCAGCACATAAGTAACCCTACAACAAAGATAACAAACCAATGTGCATGGCTTGATACTCGTAGAGCAAGTTTCCAACAGAGCTGGGCAAATAGCTGAGTTTTCAGTTCACCAGCAGTTCCACAAAAAATTTTTTTTAATCATTTTGGGTCAATCCAAAACAAATTTGCCAAAATCAAAAATAATTATTTTCAGGTCAAACAAAATATTCTGTTTGACCTGCAATGTTTCATTTCAATAGAATATTTACCATTTTTCATTTTCAATGAAAATTGAAAGAAATTTCTACACAAATGTCACTTTGAATTGAAAAACACTTTTTGTTTACAAATGTCAAATGAGACTGATTCTTTTTGCTTATTTTTCAACAAACAATTCAGCAAAGCTGATATGAATTCACAAAATAATTTGATGCTGCTGCTCTGGTCTCCCATGACAAGCAAGTAGGCAAAGCCCAGCAATTGTGAGCGACCCTACAAAAACAAGCCACTGTGGAAGGAAACACATTTGTAATGAGGAAAGTTCCCAAAAAATTTAGAGAAGGGGAGAAGAGTTATTTTAAATAAGAAGGGAGGGAACAACTTCAGTTTAATACTATCATTATTTGTTGACGTTTAAAGAATTTTTACAATAATTTCTCCCTTAAAAGCCCAAATTCAGGTTCTCTCCCTTTACAACAGCATAAGAAATAGGCATTTACACATTTCTGTTTCCACTCCAGCAGGATCCACCAAGCAATAGGTTCCTCTTAGCTTCTTCTGCTGTGCAGGTGTCCAGCAAACCAGCCAGGCAAAGAGGGTGACCAATCATCTAATTGGGAAAGGCCTACAACTGACAAGCCAGCATGTGGAATTTGGGCATGCAAGTCTCAGAAATCTTGTGGGAGCACAAGAGAAAAGGGATCAGTAACCATTCTCATCTTAAACTCAGTAGGGGAGGGGGAAAAGCATCTCAAGATTAATAGCTAACGTACTCGGGTATTAGGGATTAAGAGGAGAATCCTATTTGTTAGGATTAAGAGCGCTGGGTTCACATGAAAACCTTGACCAGCAAATTGCTTCCAAAGAAATGGGCGTTTTTCATTTATTGAGAGAGAGAATAAAATAAACCCATCAGCAGGAAGGCTACAGAATCCAACAAAGGTTTGGAAAAGAAAATCTACTAGGAAAGGTTAAAGGGTCACAGTCAAGATAGAAATCAGATATTAAAAAATAAAAACAGCTTGAGTTATTAATAACATGGCAGATTAGGAAGAATGAGATTTAAAATCTGATTTTCACAACTCATGCTGTGCGTTTTACTTAGCAGCCCTTCACTCAGTTTGGGTCAGTGAAACTAGATGGAGCAGCTTTCCTTTCTGATTTGGAGCAAAATGCTGTGTAACTATGCTGCACCCTTAACTGAAGGCTTTAGGCACCAATCCAAGAACTGAAAATTCCTATCAGTACATTAATGAATTTAGCCTCACACCTTTCCCATTGTGCAGACTGGGAAAGTGAGGCACAGAGCGGTTATGAGTAACATTTTAAAGTGCCCTCTGACTTTAAGTGCCCCCACTTCAGACACTAATTTTCAGAAATGTTTGGCACCCATTCTGGTTAAGTCAATGGGATACACTGATTTTCACCACTTGTGAAAACGAGGCCCAAGCTATCTCAAGTTGGGCACACAAAATGTTGGCCTAAATGACTTGCCCAAGGCCACAGTTAGTCAGTGGCAGAGCCTGTAACAGACAACCCAGAAATCTTGGATCCCAGTGCCCACCTGTTGTGCCCAGTGTTGGGAGTGTGGTTGGCTTTGGATATAAAAAACAGCAGGAGAGATGATCAACTTTACAAAACTTTTCATTTAATTTTCTTTTAAAAGCTTTCATGGAACATTTTCTATTGATGAGAAGTTTCTCATAACTGGAAAAGGGAGGAAAGCTAAAGACTCTACAGCAACCATTAGGGATCTCATTATGCCAAACTAATTAACCTTAAAGGTGCTCAGATACTGTGATGATAGGCACCAGTACAAAACCCTAATTAGCTAAGATAGCTAATTCTTCTTCTACATATCCCTCCTACCTATATCCAAACAAATAACCTAAAATTTAGGCGTAATCTCACTTCACTGCATCCCTTTAAGAGGACAAGGCATGTTCAGTATGGGGAGATAAGATTACTGTCTAAAAATACAGAACAGGCTGTTAGAAAGGCTACAGGAATAAAATATTCACATTTGTCAGGGAGGACAGAACAAGCAGAAACAGCCGGGAACTCAAGCACGGAAAACCTAGGTAAGATATTAGCCAACCCCCCCACCCCTCCAAACAAAAACAAAAAACCCCATCCCACATTACATAGTTATGAAATATGGGATCTGAACATGCTGATGAGAGCCACTGTTCCCAAAAACAGAGCTATTCAGACTGACCATGTAGGGTGAATTCATCAGTGTGCTGTGGTCCCATTACACTGGTTCTACTGGTGTAAAGGGGATGCAAAGTCACTGTAATTGCAAAATCAGGGAATTCTCCTGACATAATGGGGAGGCAACAGTGGGCTGCAGCTGGTTTTATGCCATTTCCTACTAGAGTGCTCATTGCAGGGAATCAATGTAGGAAGGGGACATGGCAAGAGTGTTCTTAAATCCCAGCTATTCCTGGCTGTTTGCAGGGGACTTGCAGCTGAGATGGCAGGTTGGATGGTCTTCATGTTGCTCTAACATGTGCCACAGGCCAAAGCAGACCCAGCAAGCCCTATAGCAAGGGAGATGCAGAGCCACTTGAGTGTCTCCACCTTGATCCCTGTGCAAAGCTTTGCTCCAATGTATGTGGGGGGAGGGGGGTGAACTGGCCCACCGTTCACCCGGCATGGTCTGAGAATCTAGCTCAGGAAAAAAGCCTCTCCCACCACACAATGCTCCCATCCCTTGCTGACCTGGTGTGTAACACAAAAGGCTGGAGTTTCAAACTCAACCCCTGCCTTGCACAGGTAATGGACTGTGTCACCGCTCAATTTCACTAGGCCCATTAATGAGGGACTCCCAAAGGACAAAACCTTCAGGGCCCATGGCATCAGCCTCTCTGTGAAACCAGAGATGGGAAATGGAATTCTTCCCATGGTTCATTCCTCTTAGTCCTTAGGGGCTCTTGGAGCTCTGTTATGGCAACATCAGATGAAGAACAGCCTGGTCAGCGGGGAAAGGAAAAAGCAAGTAAAGCGCAGATGGCTTGGATTTGTACACACGGCTCGTGCTTCATTAATGGACTGGAAACCTGGCTGCCTCCCCTATGGCTGCACTGTGACTTCTTCCTTTCCCATTGTTATCCTCTGAGACTGGGTGACTCACCTTCATGATGAAACTGAGTCTCACCAACCCAGGGCCGACTGCATTCGTACTGCAAACAAGCCAGGAGCCAGCATTGGTTGGAACCCTCTTTCCTCCCCACAGTGGCCAGTGCTCTCTCTCAGGCATTTGCCAGGCTGTCAGTGCCTGTATAGCATGGCTGTAATGCCGTTTATTCAACAATGCCTGCATTTCTGTGTTAATAGCCAGCACCAGAGTTTGCAAATGACTCAGCACACACCAGAGCGGGAGACACTTACAACTCAAGTCAATTTCATTGTGTGCCTGTTTGCTTCTCAGCAAATGATATCATTCACAGTTAACTGTGACTGTTTATATAGAGACCTAGAGGTGATGGTGGAGAACAAAATACATATGAGCCTTCAATGCAATATCCCAGCAAGAAAAAGCCAGCCTTGAGCTGCATACAAAGGGCAGGGAGGGGAATTGTTCCTCTCAGTATGGCTCTACCTGAGTGTTGTGCTCAGTTTGAGACACAATATCATTACAGAGTTCAGAGAAATGTAACCAAAATGATCAGGGAACCAGATGGACAAGCTAATGAGGAAACATTGGATTGTGCTAATTAGCTGGGTGAAGCAAAGTCAGGGGAGTATGATGGACATTACAAGTGTCTGGAGAGAGGAAACCTCATGGATGAAAAGGGAGTAGGGGATTATTGCAATAGGAAAAATAGGACAAAACTAAGATCAATTGGACTGTGGAATATTCTCCCCAAGGAACAGTATGAAATACTAGAGAAAGCACTGTAGGAAACAGTCCTAGGATGGAGATAGATTAGCATGGGCCAAAAGGATCTTTTCCACCTGTAATTTCTTTCCCTCCAGGAAATAGAATCTTTAAGATTTCCTAAAGGGATCAACATGTCCCTGTTCTGGGAACCCACAAATGCTATGCTGGTCCTAAAGGCAGCTACATACAGTTACCCAGAACACTTTGCAGCCTATGCTTGTACAAAACATTAACACTGCTAGCAAGACCAAGTCTTCAAAGGGATTTAGACTGTGGTCTTTCAGTTTTCCTTGCCTGTTTGTACTCCTCATGTAGGATCGATGGTTTGGGGCATGTGGTTGTGACCCTTAGTAGCTGGATCCAGTGACTAATAGCCTACTGTTTATACATCATACTTAAAGAAGCTGCTACTCCATCTCAAGGCGTGGTTTGTGCTTTAGGTTCTGAAAGTCTCAGAACTTGTCTACACTACCAGCTGGATCGACGGGCAGCAAACAATCCAGCGGAGTGTGGGGGGGATTTATCATGTCTAGTATAGATGCGCTAAATCAACAGCCTATTGCTCTAGCTTCGACTCCAGTATTCCACCTCAACAAAAAGCACAAGGGGAATCAACAGGAGAGTGTCTCCCGTCAACACACTGCAGTGAAGACATCGCGGTAAGTAGATCTAAGTACGTCGCCTTCAGCTATGTTATTCACGTAGCTAAAGTTGCGTAACTTAAATTGAGTCCCCCCTCCCCATAGTGTAGACCAGCCCTCAAGCTCAGTCTTTGCTGATGAAGTATGGTGGCTACATCTATGCAGCCACACTAAGGCCTTGTCTCCACTACAGGGGAAATTCGATCTAAGCTACGCAATTTGAGTTACGTGAATAGCATAACTCAAATCAACGTAGCTTAGACCTACTTACTGTGGGGTCCACACTACACGATGTCGATGGGAGATGCTCTCCCTTCGACTCCCCCTACTCTTCTCAATCTGACAGAGTATAGGAGTCGACGGGAAAGCAATCTGTGGTCAATTTAGTGGGTCTTCACTAGACCCACTAAATCAACCGCCAATCCATCGATCTCCGCTCGTCGATCCCCCGGTAAGTGTAGACAAGCCCTAAGCCAGTGTATTACAAAATCTTCTCCTCTAGCTGAGCAAGCAGATCCAGTTTGGAGGCCAGTGGTCTTGCCAGCCCCACACATCCTGAGTTTGATTTTGACTCATGATCATGGTGATTACAGATGCCCTTGGGTTGTTGTTTTGGGCATGTTCCATTTGAATCTTAAGGGAGAAGCCAGTCAGTGCTGAATCAGGGGAAGCATGCCTCACCTGATTAGTCTCATTCTCTTCTTCAAATGTCTTCTGCCCTGGCCTCTAAAATGAAGCCTTCTGCCTGGGCTACTTAAGACAATTTAAGCCTCAAAAGGCTCAGCTAATTGGTTTAGTCTAGCATTAGGCGATTCTACTCCTCACATGTTAATCCCATTTAAAGTAGCCACCTCTTGCTCAATGTCCTGCAGAGCAGATATCAGTGCATGTAAGTCTCCACCTATAGACTTTCCATACAGGGAGCAACACAAAGTACAAGGTCACCTTTTGACGCAGTTCTGTTTTGCATGGGCCCAGAGTTTAGGCTGACCAGGTCCGGAACTCTGCAAGGGGCAAGCTTAGCTTCTTTAAGGGTCAGGTTTTCATATGGTGACCTGATTATGTACTAGACTGTGAAACAGTCTCTCAATCGAAGAACTAGAAATCCTATTGCTTGGGACTTTGAAAACTAGAATGGATAACTGGCATAATCCACTGCCATGGTGGCATAACTCACTCACAAAAGGATGTTGTCACAGCACCAGGATCATTTTACTGGGGAGTCCCCTGCCCATCCCAATCCCATGGTTTGGCTTGAGCTGGAGAGGTTGGAAAATGAGCAACGGTTCTCAACAAGAACCAGCAAAACGAATCCACCCTCAACTGAAATAATCCATAGAGAAGCAGCAGCAGCCACCAAAGCTCTTTATATTTGCCTAAGAGGAAAGTTATTTACAGTGAGGTGTGGCCTCATACTGCCACCGTGTAATTCCAGGCAATTGCACTTCCAAATAAATTTTTCTGGAGAAAATCAATGGTGACTTTGCTTTCAATCTACTGGAAAATGAAGTTCTGTTAATAAGTCACAAACCCACAGAAGGAATGCTGCACACACAGGAGCTTGCTGCTAGGCTGAAGGCTTGGACTCAATGCTACCCCTCCATTCCACTGCTCCTTCTCTCTATTTCTTCTCTCCCCACATCACATACTCTTCACTCCTCATATGTGTCCCTTGTTTGTCAATGCTATGCTTCTGGCTCAGACTGCACCTGCATTTCCCTTTTCTCCCCTGCTTTCATTTAGACTGAATTTTTTGCTCCTAAAGAGTGCCTGAATGACATGGAACAGCTATTTTATAGGCAGTAGTCTCAACTTCCCACCCACAGTATTCTCCTCTCCAGAAACGCCCTCAAGGGACCAGAGAGAAGCAAAAACTCCATGGCTTATCCAACCTATGACCTACCAAGGGTCCATATTAGTGTAAATGTGGTGATATCCTGTGCAGTGTCCACCGGTCCACAAAAAACTAGACCAAGATGCACATTCCATAGGCAACTTCGGGCAATACCAACACATACCAGACTTTCCCCAGAACTGTCTCTCTAGCATGTTGTGCTCAGCATTCCCTTTCAAAAGGTTTGGAGCTTCAGCTATGTGTTTTCTTAGCAATTCTACTCCTTGTGAGATCAGGCCAAATACAATGGTTGAGCCTCACACTTGTGTTTAACTGATAGCATCCAGGATCCTAAGAAAGAGTTAACCTGATTCCACTCATCAGTTACTTCCACTCCCGATCCTGGCCATTATGGGTATGTCTGCACTAAAAGTGAAGGCATGACATAGCATAAGTAGGCACACCTATGTCAGCTTTATTAGAGCATGGATAACAATAGTAGCATAGCCTTGGCAGCACTCGACCATGCCCCCAGGCTCCCCAACAGGATTGTACTCAGATGTTGCAGTACAGGCTTCAGCATGGGCTAGCAACCTGAGAACAAACTCACCAGGGAGCCAGGGTACGTATTCAGGTTACTAGCCCACACTGAAGCCCAGGCTGCCACATCAAACACTACTATTGTTACCCGTGCTAGCTAGATTAAAGCTAGGCCTGCCCAGGCTAGAATCATACCTTAAGTTGCAGGGTAGACATATCCTAAGTGGCAAACACAAACTCCAGTTTACTCTCACTGCCAGCACCAGGCATGGTTTAAATACAACAGGAGGGCACAAATTTTAGGAGGGGTGGATAGTAAAAGTATCTGCAGGAAACCTAGTATTACAAGTTTCTGAAAAAAAAAAAATACAACTCCACAACCACCTAACACTTCCCAGCTATTGCTATGCTGCACTACATGGCCATGTAGAACTTAATGGAAACAGAAGGGATAGCACACTCATCCTCCTGCTCCAAAAGCCCATAGCACTGGAGCTAAAGGAGAATCACCAGTAGGTGTCAGCATTATAGGGCTTATGACACACAGCCAAGTATTTCTGATTCCATCCAATAGAGGGTGTTGCTACATATGAATCCCCAAATGCTGCCTCAATTGGCTTACAGAGGGGTAGGAGCGTGGGGGAACTCCCAAGAGGATCCTGCCAGTAAGATGACACTGTCACTAACAATAAAACTCATAGGTGCCAGATTTCTAATTTTCCCGGGGGGGGGGGGGTGCTTGACCCATGTTCCGCCCCAGACCCTGACCCCACTCCACCTGTTCCCCCAAAGCCCCACCTCTGCCCTGCCTCTTCCCACCCCTGTTACAAGTCTTCCCACCCTATTCCGTCCCCTCCCTTAAACATGCCCCGCCCCTCCCTCCTTCCTGAACAGCTGATCCGTGGTGGGCAGGAGGCACTGGGAGGGAGGGGAAGGAGCTGATCGGTGGGGCTGCTGATGGGTGCTGAGCACCTACTATTTTTTTCCCCCATGGGTGCTCAAGTCCTGGAGCACCCACAGAGTCAGCGCCTATGACAAGACTACCAGTTCACCTACCCCTCCAGAATATGAAGAGCTTTTGCCTATTAATTGAAATACCATCTGCATGCTGTATTATTTATTAAAAAAAATATCACCACCAGAGGGATGTTGACATTCTGTAATGAATGAGATCTGAGCCCTTTAAGGGGGCAATGCTGGGAAGACATGCCAGACTCCTGGAAACAGACAATAACTTTCTGGCATTTGTTTGTGTGTATTTCTGATCTGTTCCTGCTCTCTCCCCTGCCTGCATGGGTTGATTTGTTTTCAGCAGAGCTGCTAAAGAGAACATTAATTCTTTGGTACTGGGGGCCTCTGTTTCACCCTCTTAACGCCAACGCTCTGAAAACAAGAGAGTCCAAACACCAGGCTTCTCTTGGGAATAGCTGGGAGCTTTATCTCCTGAGCCACAGGACCTCCAGGAACCTGTGCACAAGCAAGATAACCCCACGAACCCAAGGGGTGTCCCACTTAATCCTGTGACAAAACATAATGGAAATGACATTTTAGGGAAGGTATTTTTTAAATAAATGAATTAAAGACAATCTATGGCCATAGGCTGAATTGCTACCTCATTGTGCAGTGATGGGAAAACAGGGATCAATTTCATCGCTGCATTCTATGTCCGTGAGTGGGCAGGCACACACATGCATGCACATACGTGGCTTCTCTCTACAGCTGTACACAGCCATTTCTGTTCATAAAGGACATAAACAAATGAAGTATGTAATAAACCATCATGATAAAAGGACACAATTTCTGCCCTGCAATGTGCTAAAGCCATTAAATGTATATTATTCACAAGACATAAATGACCGATACAGTGCATACATGCACCTATTGCATGGGTCTGTGAGCATATAAGTGGAGAATCAACAAGAGACCATTGCAAGTGAGGAGCTTAGATTACACCAAGGGGATCTGGTGAGGTCATAAACCACAAGAACAAAAATTCAATCACCAGAACAATCATATCCCCCAAGCATGAAATGCCAAGAATTCACTGCTTGGCTTTTACATTTGCATTTTATACAGTGCCCAGATCCAAGTCCTGGATAATCATAATATTTAGCATTTATAGATAGAGCTTTAAACCCCGAAAGGCCTGAATCAGCCCAGCATTACTCCAGTCTGACTCCACTGTAACTCCACTGATTTCAACTGTTACCCTGGAGCAAACCTAGAGTAACAGAGTGGTGAACTAAGCCCAATGATCTCTAAGTGCCTTACCTATGTAGGTGAGCACAAAGATGGGGCGTGGCTTGCCCTGAGTCACACCACAAGCCAGAGCTAGGACTAGAATCCAGGTCTTTTGACAACCAGTCCCACCTGCTAACTTCTAGCCCACACATCCAGTCATCCAAAATCCCAAGAGTTCCCCTTTCCCACCGCATAATGACAGATTTCAGAGTAGCAGCCGTGTTAGTCTGTATTCGCAAAAAGAAAAGGAGTACTTGTGGCACCTTAGAGACTAACAAATTTATTAGAGCATAAGCTTTCGTGAGCTACCAAATGCATCCGATGAAGTGAGCTGTAGCTCACGAAAGCTTATGCTCTAATAAATTTGTTAGTCTCTAAGGTGCCACAAGTACTCCTTTTCCTTTCCCACTGCTATCCACAACATTCACACAGAGCAGCTGCTTCCTTTTCCCCTTTCCCATTCCCATTGCTTCAGCCTCCCCAGGCTAGCAGGCTGTCTGCTCCCACTGCTCGGAACACTGGCACTTACTAGTGGATACTGGTAATTCACAAGTGAGAGGCAAAGCCCATGAATGACCACATTTTTTCACAAAGGCTGTGGTGTGCTGAGCCATGCAGATACCCAACATGCCAGTGACTGCACCTTGTGTAATCGTTTACACCAGTGTAAAATGTTACCAAGTCAGATAATACATTTCACCTGTTTTGCACTTTTACTGCATTTAACTTTGCACTGATGTAAATGACTACACAAAGTGCCGGATAATAGGAAACTAAGCCCATAGTCTTGTACTAGCAGCATTTTAGTTTTGGTTGAGGAGGCACTTCTCTCAGCCCTAGCAGCTCCTTGGATCCTGGGTTTGGCAGTAGATCCCGGTGCAAGATACTTCTGTTCAATTTTTCTTTTCCTTAGGAGGCAATCTGGAGGGGCATCTCTTGTCAGTGAGACACTATGGTAGTAGTTTGTTGTATCTGGCAGTAATAGTTTTGATTCCCGTAAATTTGCCAGATAACACACTGACGGTCACAATATAGCCCCTCAAACAAACATATCAGTCAATGGGACTGCTGAAACTAGGCATGAAAAAAACCCTCTTATCTCCAGCTCCTGGGCAGCACAGCACTGTTTCCTCTTGGACATTTAAAACCAAGACTGGTTTTAAATGTGCTAAGTGGTTGGGTTTCCACCACTTCCCTTGGGAGATTATTCTGAAGTCTAATAGATTCTAGTGTCAGGATGTTTTTCAGTTTAAATTTTCACCTTCTTCATTTCACTTAGGAGTCACCTCTACAGTACGCTTACCCCTCAGAAAAAAGGAGTTGATGGCTGGGCTGATCAATGAGCCACTGATTTCAGGTGCTTGAGATTATATATTTGTAAATATAAAATTACTACTTAAAATAGTTTTCAGATGCTCTTTAGCACTTAGATAACTCAAAAACAGATTCTATCTATTTATATGTAAACATTTCTAGAGGACCTATCATTACTATATCTAAACACTGCAGCATGTATGCATAGGGCCCAATTATCCACTGTCTAGCATCTTATGTTCTCATTTACAACCCCAAAAAGTGACTACAATACAAGAGTAATATGCACTGGACCAGAATGGTATTATATCATGCACTCGGTACTAGCTAAATGATGACACATGGGCCAAGGCTAGGGAGAGTCCAGCCTTTAGTAGCTAAGCTGCTTTCTTGTAACTAAAACTTTCCTCAGCAATGAGGGCAGGCATCTTTGAAATGTGTGATCAAAGTTCTCTGTAAAACAAACAAAGTACAAAGGAAATCAATTCAAAAAACAATGTTAATTAATGCTGAGCTTTTTATCACATACAAGTCAAGAATTTCGAAGTTATGGTTCCCAAAGCAACCACATCTCGGTCCCACTGCACCTATATATTAAGGAGGGAAGTTAAGAGCATATACAGCAATGCAAAAATACAACTTGTTCTCGGTGTGGCTGAGGTGCTGGGGCTACTGGAAGCATAATTTTGAATTTCTACTTTCATGAGCATAAGATTCCAACTATAGCGTTATTCTTATATAATATACATCATTTTTATTTTCGTTGGGCATTTAGCATGCATTTATACTTCCAGACAGTCATTATTATCCTGGCAATAAAGAACAATATTTCATTATGGCTGAAACAGCCATTCACAGGGATGAAGTGAAGGTTTGTCTCAGTCATGGAAACATTTCAACAGCAGAGACTGACCAGACTATTTATCTAAATGACAAGTGATTGACAATGTCTCTGACCAATGACAAGCCACTGTCAGAAAGGTTCAACCCTTTCAGAAACAAACCAATAGAAAGGATCACAAACCTTTAACTGATCATCCTGATTTTTCTTTGTATCCCTTCCCCAGATTCATTTCTAATTTTGCTGTTGGAAGCGAGATCTTTCAAATGAGATGTAAAACTCAGACTCTGGCTTGTCCAGTTGACTGAACACAGGGCAGGAATCAGGAGTCCTGGGATCTTTTTCCATCTCATTCACTGACTTCCTGTGTGATCTTTGCCAAGTTACTTCACTACTCCATACCTCAATTTCCCCATCTGTGGAATGGGAATAATACATATACCCACCTTTTGTAAAGTATCTTGAGATCTATGGAGAACAACCTCTATACCAGCAAGACAGAGTTATCATTATCAGAGGCCTAAAAGACTCCATTACATTTTTAGAAAAACTGGGGGGAGGTAATTTCTGGTGTCCTGGCGAAAATCCAGTTTAAGTAATTTAATTCTCCATTCTGCATTGCCCCCTAAAATTTCAAATGGAAACAGTTCTCCTTCACTTCATGTTTTAAACTGTGTAAAATAGCTGAGAGGCTATTGCTGCTGCAACCCACCCCAGAGGTGGCTGCATTGATTCCTATATATCGTTTGTAAACTTTATTGAGTGCTTTGGTACAGGAACTATATAAATGCCAGTCATTCATTACTCATTAATAAAATAACGATTTAATACCTCCCTCCCCCGTTTTCTCTCAAACTGCTTTTAAAAAAATCCAATGCACACTTTTTAAAAAATAAACCTCCCACATTCTTTTCTGCAATCTGTCAAAATGCCAACAAAATTAAATCTGTTTGTACCAGAAGGAATTAAATTGAACACTGAGAAAATCCACATCTGGTGGCAGAGTCATGTTTTTAAGAATAACACTTGATGCTCTTTATGATCCAGTGAATAAAGTACCAGACTGAAAGTCAAGAGACCTGGATTCTAAACTCCACCCTTCTTTGAATCACTTTTCAACCTTGGGCAAATCTTTGTACCTCAGTCTCTCCATCTGTAAAATGGGGCAAATTACCTTTATAAAGTGCTCTGAGATCTATATAAGTGCTATAAAAGTGAGCCCTATAAAAGTGCTAAGTGATAATGTGATTATTATCCTCAGAGCTGCTTGATACACAGTAAACCCTCACAGCATCCTCGTGATGTGGATAAAGCAAGTCATTGTCCCTGAACACATTTTACAGGCAGAGGATAAGCAACTTGCCCAAGGTCACAATGGGACTCAGCTGGCAGGAGCACCAGGCTCCTCGTCCTGTACTCAGACCATGACTCCCTCTCTCTAAAATGGTGTCTTCTTTTGGATTTCTGCATTGGAAGTCAGCAGACAAAGCCAGAGTGGAGAAATTCCTACTCCATGGGCAAGTAAACAAGAGTGAAATCCTGGCCTCACCGAAGTCAGTGGCAAAACTCCCATTGAAATAAGTGAGGCCAGGATTTCACCCTGATACTTGGACCTTAATCTCATTTGCTATTAATTCGTTATAATCTTTATATTTAAAGATGCCTCCATCCAATGTAGTTGTGCACATAGCTGTTTTCCTTGTCTTCCTACTGTGTGCTATACCCACTCTTGAGGCTTGTCTTAGATTAAATAGTAAGCTCTTTGAGGTTCCAGACTCCCCTTCTTCGTATAGGTGAGGTTTTTCGTAGGAGTGGGTGGGTGAGATTCTGTGGCCTGCGCTGCGCAGGAGGTCGGACTAGATGATCAGAATGGTCCCTTCTGACCTTAGTATCTATGAATCTATAACAGGGCTCCAACATGACTGAGCCATCTAGGTGCTATTGTGAAACAAAAATAATTATGAAAAAGTAAAACACACTGGCATGCTGTCACAGCCAAGTCATGGGCAGTCAGTCCTAGCAGTTGGAGCCAGCGTCCACAGTCACGAGATATAAGTCAAGAGTCAGCTGGGTCTGGGTACAGGGAAGTCTGAAGCAGCAAATAAACTAGAGGTCAGAACCACGAGTTGGGACCCTGTATCAGGCCAGGTGAAGATATCAGAGGGTCAGAGGCAGGAGCCAAACTGGAGGCCAGGAACCACAAGTCAGATGCCAGAAGTCAAGCCAGGTTGGGAAGCCAGGAAATCAAATCAGGGGAGCAGAAGGCACACTGTTCAGAACAGCATGAAGCCCAGTTCAGAAAGCTTCCTGTGTGCTGCTGGCTTAAGTAGGGCCAGTAAGCCAATGAGCTGCTCTAGGACTCTGCCAATTGGACCTTAGGGGTGGAGCCTCACACTGGGGCTGGGCTTCATTGGTCCCAGGAAAGAAACCATCAGCACGCTGCCAGCTGGAGGGTTGAACCCCGATGGCTCCCATGAACCCTATAGACCCAGGTCCAAGCCCCAGGGTCGTGCCACATACAATGCCCAGAGCTTCACATTGTCAATTCCAACTTGGAGGCATATATTTCCCCTGTAAATAAAAAACTTCCTATCCCTGTATAATCTAATTACCCTCTTTGTACCTTACATATGCTCTAGGCAGTTGCAGACAGAGTTCATGTATGTAGAGGCCTTCTGTGGTCTAGGTCACGAGATCATGTGACCATGTCTAGGCCAATGGCTAACCACACTATACAGCTTGGTGGCAAAGTTCTAGGTGCAAAATTATTTTGGGTTACATGGTCCTGTCTCTACTAATTGGATAACATTGTGCAATCCCAAATTGTAATATGTAGAACATGAGAGAGAGAGCACGCAAAAGACACAGAGGACAACACACACACACACCCCTCCCAACCAGGGATTGATTATGAAGTTGCCATATAGGAACAATTTCCAGAATTCCATGGAAGTTTAAGCAATCATGAGACTGTAATTTCACTGAGAAGCCCTGGTGACCATCAACCAGCAGGAAGGCAGCCCTCAAGGTTAGTCCGGAAAACTCCCATTTGGAATTTCTGTATATTACATTATTGCCCGTTTCTTATTTCTTATGAGGTTAGAGTGTTTCCAAGCAAAATGAAGTCTGTTTCCATTACAGGATCGACTCAAAAACAAGCCTGTCAATTGTGGAAATAGACTGAATCACAGGTAATCTGTGGCACTCCACTGCCATTTTAATATAATATGCAGATTAGAGTCGATAACATTTCAAAACATTCTTAAAGAACAACCGGATCTCCAGCTTAGCCCAGCTGCCTCAGTTGGAGTCCCTGTCCCCTCTGAATCAATACTGACCCTAGCTGCTGAAGATGCAAAACTGAGCTTCTCACAACTCTGAGAGACAAGGAAGGTCAGGTAGTATCTTTTACTGGACCAACTTCTGCTAGTGAGAGAGACAATCTTTCGAGCTACAGAGAGCTCTTCTTCAGGTCTACTCTGTATACTTCTCACAACTTGTCCTTTAAAGATTTCATGCACTCTTCCCAACACAAGCAAGCATATCACAGGTATCCTGACCGCTTTCCAATACTAGTAATTATTTCCCTTGAAGTTTCAATCACACTGGACATTCTTCCTCACTTTCTTTCCTAAATTGCTATGTAGCATTTGTGCCTGCTGTTAAACACAGGTGACTTCTTTTCAGTGTTGGGCTAAGTGATCCTTGTATGTGCACAGTTTGTAAAGCACTTTGGTTTCCTTTGGGATGAGAAATGCTAGAGATCTACAGCTTTATGCCCATTTAATACACAGTGGGGATGAGTACTGCAATCTTTTCATTTTATCAATAATTAAATGATTGTTTTCCCAAAGCTGACCTTTTCCTGATGCAGGGCCTCTTTGTGATTACCTTTCCTGATACAGCACAAAAAAGATTACAGTGCTTCTCATGCTCAGTTGCCACGAACATATATTTTCTGAGGGGCAGAACTCGGTTCTCCTTGTCAGGCTTTGGAATCTTTGCTGGTGGAGATTTGAGATTTCCCTCCCCTATCTTGGCTTTAGAAGTTGCTTCTTTCTTTTTCTTTTTTTTAAGGGGCTGATGGACTGGGGAATGATTCTCTCTAACCTAAGCAAAGGTTAATCCAATAACTATGATACGGTGATCATTTGTCAGCCAACATTCTACAAAAGCAAATGGTATTATCACCCCAACTTTATTTCAACACATGAATGGACTCAGAAATGTAAGAGTTCAAATACAGTGGAGGAGAGATTTTTCTCATTTAATCTTTATACCAATAGACACACCCCTAAACTATCACAATATTGGTATTTTTCAGGGATTTCTTCCTGGTCTTTTATCCCAACTCCTCATAAATGCCACCTTCACTCTAAATGCCTCTTCTTTCAGATACACCATGCCAAATCCCAGCTGGCAAAGCAGTGCACACATCTGCACAGCTGCTGAAGTGCAGGTGATCGCATGGAGAGGCCATTATGCAAATTCTTGATGGCAGGAGTAGGGGTGGTATGTCATGAGGCACAGTTTCCACAGCTATGTGGAGCCACCCACCCATTTCTAATCATTAAACATTTGTTCACTGCCATTTCATGTAGTGTATTCCTGCTCTGGCACTGACCAGCATTAGGGATTTGTACATTTATGCACCATGAAGGTGTAAGAGGGGATGATTATGTTACTGGTTAGGCAGCATTCTTCCTGTACTGCACCAGGGCAGTTAATTGCACTAGGT
The DNA here is from genome assembly GCF_009764565.3 of Dermochelys coriacea. NCBI lineage: Eukaryota > Metazoa > Chordata > Testudines > Dermochelyidae > Dermochelys > Dermochelys coriacea. The sequence continues at coordinate 88,660,726 of NC_050073.1, read as the reverse complement.
TGGGGGGTGGATGAGGAAGCAGGCAGATGACTGAATCACTCACAAACAAGGTAGTTCAGAGTCTGGGCAGTCCAAACCACAGCCTTCACCTCATCCTGCCCCAGTGTGACAGCACCCAATTGGATACCAGCATGGGCACTGCTGCTTCCAATGCCCATTAGTAAATGGCTTAAAGTTTTCTATTTCTGAACGATCTCTCATTCCTTCTATCCCTTCCCTCCCCTCCCCTTGTATCACACTAAGTAAAATCCTCCCCCTCCTGGGGGCAGGTTAGTGCCAGTCCCTGAAATGTCTCTTGGCCCAAGAGAGAAACTGCAAGTAAACCTTGTGCTTCTGAGTGCAAGGAATATTTCAGGCTAGTACTGCTGCTGGCACTAACCTCTCCGGTGTGAGTGGGATGCAACTATGCTGCAACCTCTTTGTTCCTATCTTCTCCAACCTGGGCAGGGAGCACCCTGGCACTGGCTTCTTCAAAGTGAGCAGGGAGCTGCTATGCTCTCCCTGCCTCCCTCCATCCGCACAGGACAGCTGGCTGGGTGCACGTGCACCTGAAGGGTGGTGCAGCAGCAGCAGCAGGCCTCTTCTCCCCAGAGCACACTGTACCCGCTTCCCCACACAGTGGGTGCTATAAAAGCACTATAAAGCACTTGGTGTTTACACCCTCTTATTATCTGCAGAATTAGCATATCTGCCCTCAGTCAGTGCTTTGCCAAGATGCACATATTTAGCCCTTTAACCCTTCCTCCTCAATCACTCCCTCTGGTCCAAAGCAGGACAATGAATTGCTACCAAGTTTAGTTGAGGCCTCGTCCTGCTGTAGCATTGACTCATTCCAGGGAACCTCAGCATCATGAGGCCATTATTTTATCCTGCACATTGAGTGCACCTAGGTGGCAGACCTGATCTGAGTACATTTGCCTACCTATCCCTGAGCTGCAGCAGCCCAGACAAAGCCTGTGACATGCATTAGTTATAACTGAGAGACGGCAATTCAGCAATAAAATACAATATTGTCACTTTCAATATGTACTAAAAGTGATTTAACAGAGCTCGTGGCAAACTACTTACACTGCTATCTGATTACAATACACAGGGTAAATCAACCTCATTGGAGGTTATATTATCCCCTCTGACAGCCCGAGATCAATGCCTCCATTGTGTTTTTGTCAGATGAACCTCTGCTGCCTCAAAAAAGGACCAGTCCTCTCACCCCTCAAAGTGCTCAAAGCCTTATGTATTTCTACCCTTGGTTAAGGCATCACACTGCCCAGATATGAGGAGCCCAGATCCCTCAGGTTTTGCTGAATGCTGGCCTCTCACAGCTGCAGAGACATGAGGAGGAGAAGGCATGGACTCTCTCTCACCTGGTTGCTCAATGCAACTGGTCACACGAAACCCCCTCAGTAACGCATCCCACCACAGCCAGACCTCTCCTCTCCTCTTTCCAACTCGTATCTATCAGGACTGAGTCACCCACAGCACTCTCGGCAGCACAGCAACCACTTGCATCATACTGGTATAATAGGGTCCATATTGACTCAGAAGGGAGAATGCTCCAAACTGAAGCACAAACAGCATTTCACAGAACCACTGGATCCCTCAAAAAATAGAAATGGAAAAGACCTATTTGATCACCTAGTCCATCCCACGGGAGCCAATGGAAGTGTGTTCCCTACAATCTACTCCCTAGGGCTTTGCCAATCCAGTTTCAGATGAATTAAGGAATAGGGCTGGTATCTCTTCTCTTGTGAGAATATCCCTTAGTAATACAACAGGTCTCACTGGTTGTGAGGGTTTCCTCAGAGCCAGCTTAAACGCTCCTTTGCTCAGTTTCTTCCCATTAATGCCTAGTTACACCCCTTTGTTGCCCTCAGAAACTGCTCTCACTTTATGCTCTTTACACCCTTGAAACACCTTCCTGCAGCATATTTGGATTTCTTTAGGGGTCTCCCACCAGGTGGTCCCGTGTTTTGCCCACAAAAATCAGCAGGTTCACAGCCTGTGGTTGCAGAAAATCCATCTGTCAAGGACAGCAAGACTTGCCCCTCTCTGCTCAGATCCCCTGTCTCAAACAGTGACACTGCCTTGCTTGTAAACGTCTGAATTTAAATCCATTCAAAGGCAGTCAAGATATATTTCTCTTTCTGTTGCCATTGGAGATATAGAAAGTGGCAGCCCCACAGGGAATAGAGGGCACAGAAGAGTGAACACTTGGGGCTGTTATGCTCCCAGAGACCATACCAAAAGAAGAGGCATAATCAAAGAGAATAAAAGCATTCAGCTTCCCATACCGTTGCTAACCTCACCAATTCCTGTTAGAAGGCCGAACTGAGCCCGCTATAGAGGTCACCAGTAGGTGTAGCCACTAGGTGAAGATTCCCCCCTTCCCATTCAAGCGCTTTGAGAACACAGGCCTTGGTTAACTACCCAGGGCTCTCATATTCTCACTGTTAGAGGAGATGGGAGTGGTGGAAGATGATTGCTCTCCATTGTAGTGGCTGCCTCTTTGCATTAGCAGCAGCAGAGTTCAGTCCCCACAGGAATACAACTCCTCTCTCCCCACTGGAAGGATTAACACTTGTGCACTCTACAAGCAACTGCTTGTCTTGCAACTCTAAAATAAGCACCTTTGAGACGCCTACAGTATACACATTGCCTCTGGTTCATTGCAGTCCCGTCAAACTCCTGGAGTGATACAAGCTGTCAGCCTCATGAGCCTGCACTGGAAGGAGGCAGCAAAGTGGCACTCTCTATGGAAGGAGGGGGCTATAATCACTTCCAACAGGAAAATTCCACTGGGACATGAGTGAGGGAAGGAGATGGGCGGGGACGCATGCACGCGCACACACACACACACACACACACACGCATGCACGATCTCTTGCTTCTCTCGGATTCCCTTGTGTACGCTCACCGATCTCCTGCAATATTAACAATTTCCTCTATTACTTCCTTGCTCCAGCATCTGCTCAGGAGAACGGTTGAGTAAGCAGGTAATCCAATTGGGCAGAAGCAAGGCAGTGAGCAAACATGCCTCTCCTCCATGGCTCTGTTAGCCAAGTGCTCCTCAGCGCTTTCAGCTTCTGAGAGCCCAACACACTGGGGGCTCAGAAAAGGGGTGCAGGGGTTTCCTACAGGGCATTGGTCTCTTGCTCTCATTCTCTCCTCTTCGCTGCAGATGAGCTCACACTTGGTGCACTGCCTGTAAGACATGGCATTGCTGTTTTTTAAACAGGTACGATTTCCTGCACTGATGAGGACAGTTGAGGTGACTAAGAGGTCTTCTCCACCTCCAGCTTCTCACTCCTTATATAAATATTAGATAAGACGTTAACCCTGGCAGATTCTGAAGATATTAAACTGTACCAGAGATGAGAAGGCAATGATAAAATGGGCAAAACTGACCTAGATTTCCCTTCCTCTCCTCCCTGCTTTTCACTGAATACGCCCACTTCCTTTCTTTTAAGCCTGTCTAGACAAAGTACCTGCATTAAGGTGACAGCTCCCATACTCCCTTGCAGTTCAGATATCCCTGAAACAAATGACTTCCAGCCATGACCACCCCACCATGGACCCTACTGGATCGGAAAGAGGTGAGAAGGCTGCCTTTGGGTCCTTAGTCCAAAGAGGCTCCTGGTGCCAATTATGGCTCCAATACCATGGGGACGGATGGACACACACACAGAGTGATTTCAGCCATCAGATGGGTGGGATATTTCTACCCACTGGCTGAAGTGTCGGTCTCCAATTTGGCTTCTCACTGCCCAAGCCAGAAAGAGAATTGAAGCTCTTACCTACAGAGCAGAAAGAGGAAACTTATGGCAGTTCAGAGCTGCCTCTTCTGGATGACCAAATAAATTAGCATATTTGACTAGGACTCCAGAGGGAGACTTGGTCCTGGCTGCCCAAACCAAGGTATGCTATTGTGATGCCTGGATGTATAGTGATGGTGTTTCATCCTATCACAGCAATAGGATGTACAGAGGAGACAGGAAAAATAGCATCCCTAGCATGAAAAGAAGTTTCCCACCAGATAAAAATTTAACACTCCTGTATGGGTGTTCAGGACTGGACGAGAAAAAAAAAATCTGCAGAACCAGTTTTCTCTGAACTATTAACGCTGATTTTAACAGATCTTGGAACACTGGGGAAGTTCCAGAGAACTGGAAAAGAGCCAGTGTTGTGCAATATTTAAAAAGGGCAAATGGGATAACCCAAGAAACTGCAGGCCAGTTAGGCTGACATCAATCCCGGCAAAGTCATGGAAAGGCTAATATGGGTTGCAAACAGCAACAAGTTAAAGGATGGTGGCTTGGTTTCCACTAGCACCTTGCAGTTATGATCTTAGTCACATGCCAAAAAAAAAATCTTGACAAATCCCAGGGTTCGATGGGCCTGTAAATCATAGACACCAACAAGCTTTTCATACTGAAGAACACTGCTCAAGAATTTTATAGTTTACATAACCAAGAGATGAAAGAGGAGAAACAAACGTCCACCCAGAGGAAAAGCACATCATCCATAGACAATAATCAAATCAGGGAGCTGCCAGTGAAATGCACCTATTGGTGCTCAGGTACCTTATGGACAGGCACAGACAGAAAAATTACACAGATGGGAATTAAAAGTGGAAAATGTCTAATAGGTTGATCTAGTCTATCCTGGGGCAAGTGTGGGATTATTTCCTACAATATAGTGACCAGTGCTTTCTCTAGTCTAGTTTTAAAGGCCTCAAACAATAGGGCTCCAATCACTTCCCTTAGGAGACTATTCCATGGTCTAATTAATCTCACAATTAAGAAAATACACATGATATTCAGATGAATTCTCCTTCGTCCAATTTTACCTTCTTACTCCTGATCCTTCCCTTCCTCCCTCTGCTTTGGATTACACTAAGCAATTCCAGTTCCCCCTTGGGCCTTACTCCATTTAAATATTCCTTGACAACTTGTTTGCCTTGCCCAGTTTTACAGGCTTTTACCTGAGCATTGTTTTACCTCAGCTGTGTAGGAAGAACAAATGTGATCCCCCTGCCCTATCCCCCCTCCATCTCCCATTCAGGCACCATCTCTTAAAGAGACGCTAAAAATGAAAGCTTAAGTTTTTCAAGGAAACTAGTGAGAGTGCAGATAGCATCTGGTTCACTAGGGGAATGTGTTCATCTCAGCCCTGCTCAAAATAGTTTCTGACAAGAGTGAATCACACAAGTTCTAAAAAACTCACAAGAAATAAGCTAAGAAATCTATAGCTGCCTTGCTCAGTTTCACTCCCTGTCTTGCTGCTTATTGACTTCTGCTGCCTTTATTGACAATGTGTAGTTCTGCGCCTGTCTCTTCCTCCGTAAAGGTAACTAACAAAATAAGAGGAGGGTGTGGGAAGAAGGTGAAGTGATGAATTACACTGAAGGCCTCCCGCTGTGCCCAGTACTTTGAGCACTAGCAAGGGGGCAGGTAAGCAGGCATACAGTGCTAAATTCTCATCCTCTCATGAGAGGCCCTTGTAGATTAACTTCTGGTCAAAACTTATTGACCTTGAATGGGAAACCGTGAATGGAGAACAGCAATTTTCAGAAGCACACATCTAAAAAACCAAAACCCTGTTTGAGATGTCAGTTCATTAACTTGTGGGATGAAAAATAATAAGCTAATAAGAGTTTAAAGGCAATCTGAAAGGCTTTGAACTTGCCAGGACCCAAGCACAAAATGTCTGCATATCTCCTGCAATGGGTTGATGCTTTCACTAATCCCAAAAGTGGGGTAGGGAGCTAAATTATTCGTGCTGCACCCAGATTTAGTGACTGAACCCTACGTCTTGGGGCAGAAAGAAGAAAGGAAATGATTTTCCAACATTGTGTTACTGTTAAAGCCAAACTTTTAAACCCTGTTCTCCTATTTTAAGATATACTTTTAAAACCCTCATTTTAGTTGCTTTTCTTGCTACTCTCTCTTCTGGTCTTGAAGTGAGTGTTAGACCATTTAGAGTTCTTATGCTCAAACTAAGTGGGCCAAATTCCAAAGTGATGTTGAAGTTACATGTTGGCGAGTGTGGGGGAGTCTAAGGGCTTGATCGTAAGGTGCTGAGCACCTTAGTTCTCATTCATTTCAACAGAAACTGAGGTTCTTCACTCAACACCTCAAGGCTTGACTACACAAGGAGTTAATTAGGAATAGCTTTTACTGATTAACTCCCTGTGTGGGCACTCTTATTCCAGAAGAAGAGTCTTGTTTCTGTTTGGATTAATCTACTTTGGAAGTAGATTAAGCTAATTTGGTGTAAAATATTCTTATCTGGAATAAGAACATCCAAACAGAGGTAATCAGGAATAGTTAATCTTCTTTAAATTCATATCCTACCTTATTCTGGATTAATTTTCAGATTAGACAAGTGACCTACAGATTGAGCCCTAGCTGAGTCTAAATTCTGGTATAACATAGACATGGAATAATCTAGAAGAAGGCCTATGTTACACCAGCACCCTTGAAACTGCCTTGGAATTTGGCCCACTATATGTGAGTGATGGGAAGGGCATACCCCACACAATTCCAAGGTGCACAAGGTTTGGTTTGCACTCGTACCTACTTTCCTTTCCAATGTGATAGAGAGAGAGCAGGCTAGTCCCAAAAATTGTCGCCTCTTCTTCCTTCCCTATTCCTTTACAACATCTTCTGTTTAAAACATACCTCCTTCTGGTAAGCTCCCCTAAGGAAAGGGTTATGCTAATTATGGGTGTGGCAATGGCCTTATATATAGCACTGATCACAGTCTATGGTTTAGAGGTAGAGGAGGGAGCAGGGGGTGAGATAGAATCTGCTCAGAGTTAGGTTGAATGACAATGGTATGAAGCCCTGAATCCTATTTATATTAGCACTATCACTGATGTAGCTACTTCAGAGCATATGCAATGGTGGGAAATTTCCCCAAAAATGCTAGTGTGGACACAGTGACATTAAGAGGCTCATAGGCTATCAGAACTTTCACTTTTCCATCTCCTTATCTTTGTGTTTAAATCTGCAGCCTAGATGCTTGCATTATTATTTAAAAAATAATAGTTTCCTTTGTTTTTAAGGTAATAAATGGAAGATAAGGATAAAATAAAAACTCCTAGCTGCACCACTTTGGAGCCGCATGGCTACAGAGGTTTCAAAATCAATAGCCATGTAGGTAAACAAGAGACATAGCTATGGTACTATAAAGCTGTGTAAATTTTGTTCACAAGTCCCTATTGCCACAGGCAGCTTTACAACTTAGTGAAATTTAATACAGAGTACACTTGAAACCCATTTAAAAAAATCTTATAAATCTGTCATTTGAAAACCTTTTTGTCCAACTCACACAAACAATTCCTCACTGAGGTTCAGCCACATGTGAAGTTTGACATCTTAAAAAATTCACTGTTTTGTTTTGAGTGCTCTTGGGGTATTTTCTAATTGTTTGCATGCAAAAAATATTGCTTGTTTTTAAAGCAGAGGAGTTCCGCCCTGCACCCCCTCTGCTTATGTTACAAAAGTGGTAGAAGGTTCATATGGTTCAAAAAAACAAAACCACCACCAAGCGTTACAAGTTCCATCCAAAACAACCAAACCCACTTCTTGAGAAAGGGGCTGTGTCCCAAACAAAGTACATACTTCTATGAATTACATAATCAATCTCTTATATAAAGGGCTTTTGCTAAGGCACACACATCTTTCTATGAATTGGGATGAAACTGAACAAAGAGTAACTGAGGTTGAGTATCAGCATAAATCTCCTAGAGCAAGAGCTATTTGAGTGGAAAAAGTCTCCCTGAGAGAAGCGATGGAAACCCCTTTGCTTGAGCCATTTGAAACAGGACTGGATAATATCCTGTAGGGGATAAGCCTGGCTTGCCCAAGGGCCTGGACTAGCTGGGACTAATAGGTCTCTTCTGTCATTAATATCTAGGAGCTTGCAATAGTGTGTCTGCCTTGCATCATGCAGCGTGGAAAAGGAAGTTTCTGTTTCATAGATAGCTCAAGCTACACTCTGTAGACATATTAAGTAAATGTAGTCAACTGAGTCACACGATAATGCCAGGAAAAATCAGGCAACCTGTTCCTTTCCTTAGTATGACCCTGATTCTATTAATGCAAAAACAAGTATTTCCAGCAGAAAGTTCAGGGAGGGAGGGAGAAGGAATCTCCCATTTGTGTGGAACTCATTAAGTATAAAAAAAGGTTTCTTCAGGCATCCAGTTCCCACTTCTCCCACCTCATCCCCGCAGAACCCAGCTAATGGATTACAAAAAAGGCAACAACAATCACTCGTTTCATCAATCCCCGCTCACACCCTCAACCCAGCTGGCAACTGCCTCCTCAGCTGCATATCTACAGAACAGTAGGGGCCCATTCCAGAAGGCAGCATCCACCCAACAGGACCCTGGAGTGAAACTGATTTCAACCTTGATCTCCCTATCGCTTGCTGGAGAGTTCCTGGCAGCAAGATTCTCCTGCCATTAGAGATCTCTTTTGTCAGACTGGAGATGGAGGGACAGATGCTGCTATCAGTTGCACTGCAGTGAATCCAAAGTCAACCCAGTAAAGACAGAGGTTTCTCTTTATTTACACTGGTACTATTGAAATCAGAATCTGATCCAGAGCCTTTCACTAATAGGACTTTTTGTGTTTCATTTTGAAAGTGAAGACAAGAAGCTTGAACTGGATGGCTTGGAAAAGGGGGAGACAGTGGAGGGGTTCAAAGGGAAAGGATGATTAGGTCAAAGCAGTGGGCAGTAAAGATGTAGCTAGCAAGCAGAGAGAAGTGAAGTGATTTTCCCAGGATGTCACAGCACAGCAGTGATAGCTGTCTGAATAGAAACGTCCTGATTCTCAGTCCTGTGCTCTAGCCACTGGACTGCACTGCTTCCCCTGGTTTCTCTCGTCTCCAGAAAAGCTGCTGCTGGCAATTCTGCAGCCATCATTACTGAGAGGCAGGCCTTTGCAAAGAGATGATGTAGGCACCCTATATGGGGGAAAAATTCTGCTTCATCTAGATCTCAACATATCCTGAATTCCATAACCTGTGACATGATATTGAGAAAAAGTTAACCTGGTCCTTGGTACGCTATCATCTATATTTCCCCGCCACACACACGTACACGGAGACTTTGGCAAACCGGTAAAATGCCTGAAACCACTATGGCTTATTGCTAAAAACAGCCAAGTCTGCAGGTTATAATTTGGCCATTCAGCACTCTCAGTTTGACCAAGGCAGGAGTGGGGGGGAGCAAAGGGGGAGGAGTTTTGGGTGCCACAGAAAGGGCAACTTCACCCTGTGTCCTTCCTGATAAGAATTGTGTTGAAGTGGCTGATACATGCATTTTCGAAGAGCAGGATGTGCCCCAGGACCGTCTATGGGGTCTCAAGGCTGCAAACTCTGGAAAAACCCACACCTGGTTAATCGATAATCAAAAGGAACCTCTTGCTTGACTATTGAAACTGCTTACTTAACAAGTTTTCTTTAAGGGACATGTCATTCTATTACTAATGTATAAATAAGGGGGAAGTTTGAGGTAGTTGGACTTATTTTGGACTCTCCCTCTGGATACATCTTGCAGTCCCCACCGGCAGACAGAAGATTTGGCCACCGGAAGCCTGCCGCTGTGCCACTCGAGAGCCACACTCAGCTTTGGTAATTATCAACAGTTGGGGGTGTTTTACGAACCTTTTGCGTCGTGTGTAAGTGCTTGAGACTAAGTAAAGTTTAGCTTTAAGTGAAAGCACTCTTGTGTTGTCCTGTTTGTGCCAGCAATCTATCGGTCGGACCGCCGTGTCTCCCCTGATTTATTTCCTGACACCACCTCATAGAGAGTAAAAGTTACCAAGAGCTTTGGGTTGAAAGAACCCCGGGTAACAGAATTTGGAGGCCCCCGCGAGGATGTGGTAGAGAGGAAGGAGACAGATGGTACAAACAGTTTGTAGTTTGTCCATTGCAATAGGAGGTAAAAGACGGTGGGGTGGTGTCACTCCCTACAAGTTCCCATGTCGCAGTTTGCAAGTTAATTTACGGATACATTCCGTTACTGGGACTCAGAACTCAGGCTGATTGCCTGCTCGAGTGGAGAAATTATGTCCAGAGACAGGGAAACAACTGAAAAGAATGAACAGTTGAACATGATGTTGGGAAACAGCTTGACAGATTTTGTACAAGAGTATGCAGGTAATGGACCTTGGAAGCCTGGTGCCTTCACTGGCCCCAGAGCCTTCCTGCAGCTCCACAAGCAATGGGATATCTGGGTTAGTGCAGGAAGGTGGGGAGGTCCGAATATTAGGGCAAAGAAAAAGGCTGCTTTGCAGGGGTTGTGGATGGTTGCGACAACATTGGATCAGGAGTTAGATCGGTTAAAAGACCAGGAGCAGGAATTGGAAAGAATCAGAGTGGAAAAGGAAAGTGAAGTGATTAATTTGAAGGCAGAATCTGATGCTCTCAGAGCTACGTCTCTGACACAAGCAGCACAGATTGTAGGAATGCAGAAGCAGGTATGTGACAGTGAGTGGGTCAGCAGTAAGTTGCAGGGGCAAGTGTCTGAGTTGAAACAGCAGACCACGGAAAGCAAAGCTGCAGTCAGAGTCCTTTTGAAGGATTCACAAAGCAGAACCCAGGCAGACCATGGGGAATGCCGGAGACAGATTTGTGCCCTCAAGGTTCAGTTGGGAGAGCAAAGGGGGACCATGGCAGCGATCAGAGGGAATTGTAGCTGCGAGGAAGACATAGAATCAGAGGAGGATCCCAATGCATGTCCCCCTTATTGCAATTATGAGCTGACGGACCTTGGTTCATACCCTGGATCACATCGGGCAGTCTCCATATAGTGCCCTACGGGAATCACTGGAAGAGCTGCAAAGGCCTCCTCCAATGGCCCACATAGTCAGTACCTCTGTCACAAAAAGGGGACCTCAAGGAGGTCAGGAAGGAACAGAGGAGCGGGTGGAGACTAGACTCTTTATCCCTGACCAGGTTAGGGCAGTAGGGAAATCAGTTGGCCTGCTGAGTAGGAGCACAGCCTTGGTGTGGATGGTAAGAGTATCTAGCATGGCTGGATTCACTCCAGCTGATGTGGCAGCTATATGCAGGGAGTGGATGTCCCCTGAGGATTTTGCAGGGCTCCCTTATGATATCCAGATGGGGGCCCCACCCGGAGCAGATGTTACAGAGAAGCATATAAATACACAGAGGGAAGTAATACACATCCTCTTCCCGGGAGAAGGCCCCACAGTTATATTTGTCCAAGAGAAGCAACAGGCGGGGAAGAGAGTAGAAAGTTATGTATCCAGAAATAAACTGGCATGGAGACATTCTGGGCTGACAAACGTCATTAACCCAGACTTTGCAGCCCTCCCTTTCAAGCAAGCTTTAATCCAAGGATATCTCCCTTTAATTCGTATGGCCTTGGTGGGTATGGATCTGGCAGCAGTTCGAACAAGAGATATTGAGGATAGAGCAAAGCAGGCCTATAAGGTCCAAAAGGATATGCACCCTCGTAAAAGGAAACCTGATAAGGTGACTGCTATAGCCCTTCCAAATAGCACACACGGAAAAGAAAAAGAAGACAGACCCTCTCCTGAAGGGAAGGGTAAACACCTTTAAAATCCCACCACTATCCCATGTCAAGATTCCTTCCCCACTCTGAACTCTAGGGTACAGATGTGGGGACCTGCATGAAAACCCCCTAAGCTTATTTTTACCAGCTTAGGTTAAAACTTCCCCAAGGTACAAACTATTTTACCTTTTGCCCCTGGACTTTATTGCTGCCACCACCAAGCATCTAACAAATATATAACAGGGAAAGAGCCCGCTTGGAATGTCTTTCCCCCCAAAATCCTCCCCAAACCCTACACCCCCTTTTCTGGGGAAGGCTTGATAAAAATCCTCACCAATTTGCATCAGTGAACAAAGACCCAAACCCTTGGATCTTAAGAACAATGAAAAAAGCAATCAGGTTCTTAAAAGAGGAATATTAATTCAAGAAAAAGTAAAAGAATCACCTCTGTAAAATCAGGATGGTAAATACCTTACAGGGTAATCAGATTCAAAACATACAGAATCCCTCTAGGCAAAACGTTAAGTTACAAAAAGACACAAAAACAGGAATATACATTCCATTCAGCACAATTTATTTTATCAGCCATTTAAACAAAACAGAATCTAACGCATATCTGGCTAGGTTACTTACTAAGTTCTAAGACTCCATTCCTTTTCTGTTCCCGGCAAAAGCATCACATAGACAGAGAGAGCCTTTGTTTCTCCCACCTCCACTAGCTTTGAAAGTATTTTGTCTCCTCATTGGTCATTTTGGTCAGGTGCCAGCAAGGTTATCCTAGCTTCTTAACCCTTTACAGGTGAAAGGGTTTTTCCTCTGGCCAGGAGGGATTTTAAAGGTATTTATCCTTCCCCTTATATTTATGACAGACCCCATAAGGGTCGAGGCAGAACCCCCGACCCATGGCATGGGGAAATTTGGAAGCAGCTTTTAAAATATGAGCCAAAGGAAATGATAGACCGACTGCCTACTGCTAAACTCCTAGCAAAACTGGCAGAACATAAACTGGCTGAGCATCGAGGAAAAAGCACCAGTGCACCACCGATTCCTGCCCTATAGGGAGGCTGGGCACCCCAGGATCCCCCAATTGTGGCACACTTAAACACCGATGAGTGGGGGAGGTTCACACTTTATGTGAAGTTTGCAGGAGGGGCGTTTGGACAGAATTTACTAGTAGTCTTAGGTGCCACCTACTCCCTAATTAGTACCCAAAATAAACACCTGTTTGGACCTCTGGCTGAAGTCAAAACCTTACAGGGATTTAATGAGGCACAAAGCATTGTCCTCGTCTATAAAAAAATCCCATATAGTGTGAGGACAATGAAGAGCCAAGGGCAATTTGGTTTGATGGATTTGGGAGGAGAAGGTATTCTAGGAATAGATGCTCTGAGGGAATTGAGCATGCTAGTTGATTGTGCATTTGTGGGAAATGCCTCCTTGCACCCCATGGGAGCCTGTGGAGATTTCAGACAGCTATCGAATAGCAGCTCTTAAGGCATCTGAGGAATTGGAATGGCCTGCTTGGCCCCCAGAAGTTTTAGCAATTGCAGAGAAATACCAGGAGGTGTGGGCCAAGAATAAAATAGAATGTGGTAAAATTGATGCAGAAATCCTAGACACAGGCCCTGATCCTCCGCCCCAGAAGCAGTATCGATATCCAAAGGAGGCAGAAACTAGCCTAAAGGAAACAACTGATGGGCTTTTGAGCCAAGGGTATTAGTGGAACATCCCAGCACTAACAATTCTGCCCTATGGCCCATCCTTAAGAGTGATGGCAAAATCTGGAGGCTTCTGGTGGATTTTCTCCCCTTTAACCCAGTGACTCCACCTATGGCCCCCGTAGTAGCTAAATATCAGGAGGTAATAGCTTCCATTGTAGGAGGGGCCCAGTGGTTTTCAGTTTTAGATTTGGCTAACGCTTTCTTTGCTATCCCCTTACCTCAGGATAGCTACTATAAATTTGCTTTCACCTTTCAGGAAAAACAATTGTGTTTTGCCTGGGTCCCCATGGGATGGAATAACGCACCTGTTATTTGCCATGCCCATGTAGCAAAAATGTGGGACGGAATGCCTGAAAAGGATAGCGTGATTTCTTATGTGGATGATGTCCTGGTCTGTACCCAGACCCAGGAGGAAAATTTAAAGGTCTTGGACAGAGTGCTGCAAAAGATTCAAGAACCGGGGTTTAAAGTAAGCCTGAAGAAGGCCCAACTGTGCTCCCAGTAGGTACGCTATCTTGGGGTAACCCTGGGACAAGAAGGGCGCTCCCCTGACCAACAGAGGGTTGAATTCATTCTCAAACTCCCAGGCCCCACAGACGTAACTGCTCTGAGATCCTTCCTGGGCATGGTTAACTTTTCCTGAGATTTTATAGAAGGGTTTGCAGTAAAAGCAGCCCCGCTGCATGAATTGTTGAAGAAAGGGGCAGAATGGAACTGGGGCCCACAGCAGCAGGAAGCCATGGCCGAGTTAAAACAAGCCTTGGCACAAGCCCCATCCCTATCATATCCCCGGGTAGGAGAACCATTTGTATTACAATTAGCAACCACAGACAAGGGAATGGGAGCTGTGCTAAGCCAGAACCATGGAACAGGTCTCCGACCTGTAACTTATGCCTCCAAGACCCAGAGTGAGATAGAGAAGGGATTCACCCCATGTGAAAAGGAGGTCTTGGCACTCGTTTGGGCACTACAGCATTGGGAATACCTGGTAAGTTTGTTCCCTGTGTTACTGAAAACAACCCACTCCCCAGTGACGTACGTACTCACTGGTAAAATCAACAATAGCCACGTATCTAGCCCTCAATTGGCAAAATGGACCCTTGCTTTGTTAAACAAAAATGTAGATATGGAAAAAACTCCAGTACTGTCACCAATACCTTACAGCCTCCTGATAGAGGGGGAAGAGCACGAATGCCCAATACCTGAGCCACTGTCTCGGGAGCCGTCCCTCTTCGAGGGAGGGGCCCTGCTGAGTGAAATGCTGGGAATAACAGATATTGTTAGGTTTGTGGATGGCTCTTGTTTTTACGAAAATGGCCATCCGCATGTGGGCTTCGCTGCTGTAAAAGTGCCTGTGGGCGAGGTGCTGAGGGGACAGTGTACACCATATTCTGCTGAAGCAGCCGAAATTGTGGCTATAGCAGTAGCACTGGAAAATACCCCCACCACTCAGGAGGTAGCCATTTTCACAGACTCAGATTGGGTCCTTTGGTCCCTGGTGGATTGGGTACCAGAATGGAAAAAGAGAGGGATGAGGTCTGCAGACAGGAAACCCATAACCCATGCCAACAAACTGACATACGTGTGGGCATTGGCGGAGGCCCGGGATACTGTGGTACACATGGGAAAAGTCAGAGCACATAGGAAGGGGACTGAGGAGTCAAAATGGAATAATTGAGCAGATGAGGAAGCAAGGATGGGGGCCAGAGAGGGGATATTGTGTCAGCCAAGAAATGGGAAAGGTATAGCTCCTATAGCAGCAGGCTGAAAAAAGAGACTCAGTTCACATAGATTTAATAACCCTCCAAAGTCAGGATCCCAGCCTGACAGAGTTAGTGAAAAAGGGAAAGCACCGGGAGTGGAAGGTGTGGCAGAATGAATCAAAATTAATTCTGACAACTAAGGAAGGGGAACCAGAAGCAGTCTGGGTGGTTCCTGCAGCCTTAAGTACAGAAATGATTGCCCTAGCTCATCATGGGGGACATCTGGGAGTAGAGAAAACCTTAACCCGATTGCAGGCTGCTGGCTGGTGGCCACACGAGCAGTGACTTGGAGCAGTTTGTAAATAACTGTCTACCATGTGCAGCCAATAATGCTGATCCCAAAATAATCAAAAAACCTCTGAGACATCAGAGAATAGAGGGACCATGGGCCCAAATGCAAATTGATTTTATTGGGCCCTTACCCAGGACCACAAGGGGTAATCAGTATTGTCTGGTGATTGTTGATCCCTTTACTAAATAGATTGAGGCTACCCCTATTTGAAATAACACAGCTCAAACCACAGCTCAGGTGCTCACTGAACAAGTAATAAGCAGATTGGGCACCCCAAGGGAAAATGATTCAGATCAAGGGCCCCACTTTATTGGAAAAATCATAAAAGGAATCTGCCAAGTGTTTGGGATTAAACAAAGGCTACCTATAGCTGGACACCCCAAAAGTTCAGGCCAAGTGAAGCGAACTAACCGTACTCTCAAAACAGCTCTCAGAAAAGTAGTAAACCAGCAAGGGAAAGATTGGGACCAAAGACTGCCATTTATCCTGATGGCTATCAGGGGGTCCGTGGCATCGCATGGAGTAACTCCATTCAAGGCAATGACTGGGAGAGATATGTGTCTCCCAGAACAGTGGTGAGTTGATGAAACACCACCTGACAACCTACAACCCTGCATCCTCACAATGGATGCAGCAGCTGTTAAAAGTTGTTGCTGACACCCATTGGCGGGTTTCCATAGCCTTGGGAACTAACATTTGGAAAATGGACAAAAGAATGGGTCCCATCTTAAATCCCCAAGAATGGCAGGTAGGAGACATGATTTATCGACAAGTAAGAGAAAAAGCACACAATATCAGTCCTATTTGGGCAGGACCTGTTAGAACCTGTAACAAGGCTAGCCCCACTGTCTATCAGCTAGAAATTCAGTCAGGAAAGAAAAACATACTGAAGTGGTTTCACTCCTCACAGCTAAAACGATGGAAGGGAAACCATCCCAGTCAGCCTTAGACGAAGCTCATCAACAGGCCCAGGTACTCCCAGCTTGGGGGAAACATGATTCAGACATCAGTGAGTCTGAATGAATATTATCTCTTAAGACACTTCACAACTCACTCCCTCTTGAAGGGGGCTGGAGCGGGGAGAACAGTCTGTGTGTTTTGTGTTACAGAGTCCTCTGTCAGCAGATGTCCAACAGCCCTGCCTGCAATGTGGTCCTGGCTGTGTATGTTGCTATCTGGACTCTTGTGTTTGTGGGTCTACACTTCTGATGTTGGTACACCAAAAGCCATCGTGATCGAAACATGGGAGAACCACGCATGAAAGACACTGGAGTGTGAAGTAAACAATACCCTTGACATTGCTCCAAGTCCTGCATATGTTACAGGGGAAAGCCTCCATCTTCTTGGACCCACAGATGGATACAACCCCACTTCCGTGAGGTTAAAAGGCTTGACAAAATAAACATCATTGTCAGAATGAGTGGGGAAGCAACATGTATAATGGTTTGGACTGTAAATGATAGTCCACTTGGGCGGCTAAAGAATCCCAGAATGATTGGTGGAAACATCACTATCCTCATGCATACCGTAATCTTCCCTTCCCCTTTTTGGCCCGGGAGAGCAGATTTATGGGTGGGAGAAATTGGAAAATACTACCAGATAAATTAGGCTGTCGTTGGGTGAGAACAAACAGGCTGCTGCATAATTGTAACCAACCTAGATGTGTGCAGCTGTGGACTGACTTGCCTGATAAAACAGCCCCTGGAAACCAAACAGTCCGATTTAAATTAGAATATGCTGTCTACCTCACTGGGAAGCAGACAAAATTTGGAAAAAACAGAATTGCAAATAATCACACCAAGAAAGGAATGGAAGATCCTCCTGTCCTGTTCCAACAGGAACCAGTGGCCGCTCAAAGAGGAGCTCCTGTCTCCACGATGTGGAGAGCAGCATCAGTTAATCTGGTGTGCTAGTGAGGAAATCATCAACATGCGGGTTAGCATGGCAGGAAAATGGCTTCTGCAAGGGCCTCATGGTAAATGTAAAAAGTTGCAATGTTTGGGTCTTGGACCCACCAGTCACCAATTTAATCAGTCCCTATGTTGTCCAAACCAATGTCAAAAAGCAACTGGTTCTTGACCCTACTCACTCCCTCAAAAAGGTCATTCTAGACCTAACTTTGACAAAGGTCTCAGTGATAGAGCCCTGGTGTAAGCAATTTGTTCTGCCCTTATTTGAAGGTTGGAAAAATTGGATGGAAACACACAATATTCCCAAATCAGAAAGTTCTAGCAGGGAAAGTAGAAAGGTAAAAAGAGACTTATGGGGAGCAAATGGAATGGGAGGAGCAGTCCTTAACAGCATTAATGAGGAGGTGCTTGCAAACAAGATGAATGCAATGGGAGCTCACATAAAAGATTTGGCTACACCTATTAGGGTCTCATTCGAGCAATTAAGCTCTCTGCAATCCTAAGTAGCAAATATCTTAGAGGAATGGGGAAAAACCCAAGAGGAAGACCATCGCTGCCTCTTGCAGGCTGTTGGCACTTTAGCTATGGCATGTATGCAAATGCAAGTATGGATGATTGATGTAGTAAAAGATATGATTCGCAATGGTATGAAGGGGGTGCTCCCAGTAGAAATCAGAAGCATCATCTAGAAAAATTCCACCCAAACTGAAAGAGAGTTACAGGCCTGGTGGAAAATGGTAAATTTCACCTATAATCAAGAGTCAGAGGAAACCACCATCTTTTTTTTTTTTTGCTACTGTCCCAAGCAGAAATAAAATGGGTTTCTCCCATTGTGGCTTTAGGCCTCAATATTAATCAGACCATAATAGAACCTATCGACCACAGAGTGTGGGTAGTAGAAGAGAATCAAAAATGGAAAACGGTAGAATTGGGAGCCTGTTTAGAGGAATCTGGAAATGGATATGAATGTAACAAAAATGCCCTCCAACCTCAGGATGTATGTTTGGAAGTAACTGAAGGAAAATGCCATTATGCTATTAACCCATTTGTAAGTAACAATTCTGTGTTTGTGTATCTAGGAAATTATTGTGTATGACTTCGAAGTTGATGTCCTACATTTCTTGTTAATTTTGTGCATAAAGTAAATCATAATCCTTATGAGAATAAATGTTTCTGTCATATTGTAGCAATCAGGGGATGTGATTTTGAATTTCATGTACCTGAATTGAAATATAGCCAGTTAAAAGCGTCTTATACTTTGTATTCTACTATAAAACCTGTGCCCCTTTTAACTGCTTTATAAACATTGCTTGTACACTCTGATTTACAGAAGCAGTTACATACTGCAAAACAGGAAGGGCGCAGAGTCATGATTACTGTGCATCATAATGCCAATGAAATTAAACAGGTATTTGCAAGAATTGGCCAGGACCTGTCGCACCACTGGTGGGAAGTATTATTGGGATGGTCCCTCACTGATACAGGCGTCCTGAATTTGGCACTACACCCCATCATAATAATCTTGGGGTGCCAAGTAGTGGTGGTTTTTGTCACCAGCCTAATGACATGCTGGATTTGGCGCAAAATCCGGCAATTGCAAGTCCCCCAACAGATGAGTCAGTGGTTACTACCACCGGCACTCGTACCCCCGGGTAAGGAACATATCGAACTTGTCGCCCCTCCCTCAACTGGGAAAGGAGGCTAAGGCGATGGCTTGTCAATTGCTATGCTGGTGTGCTAAGTATGGGATGCCAACACACACACATACTTTAATTTCTCAGAGAGCACGAGAAAACAATCAGATAGTAATCTTGATCATAGCTGACCTGGGCCTGTTTCCAGCTAGTGCCACAGAGCAGTGGTTCTCAACCAGCAGTACGCATGCCCTGGGGGTACACAGAGGTCTTCCAGAGGGTACATCAGCTCATCTAGATATTTGCCCAGTTTTACAAAAGGGCTACATAAAAAGCACTAGCAAAGTCAGTACAAAGTAAAATTTCATACAGATAGCGACTTATTTATACTGCTCTATATACTATACACTGAAATGTAAGTACAATATTTATATTCCAATTGATTTATTTTATAATTATATAGTGAAAATGAGAAAGTAAACAATTTCAGTAAGTGTGCTGTGACACTTCTGCATTTTTATGTCTGATTTTGTAAGCAAGTAGTTTTAAAGTGAGGTGAAACTTGGGGATACGCAAGACAAGTCAGACACCTAAAAGGGGTACAGTATCTGGAAAGGTTGAGAATCACAGCCTATAAGGCTCCATATCTCATACCCTGATTTCCCTCACCCAGTTGGTTCCTCAGGGTGGGGCTGGAGGTAACTGTTGTCCTAGAGGTAGAAGACTGCATATTCCATGCTCCAAAACCCCAAAGACAGCTAATTCCCCACACCTGGAGTTGGACTGGAACCAGTACCCTAGAAATGAAAGACTCTGCTTTCTATTCCCTGATCCCTTGAGATAGCCAGTCCTCTCTTCATATTGTAACCTTAATGCTTTTTTCTGTTTTAAGGTGTTTGATATACAACAGTACAAAATGGTTTCTCTCTCCTACCCTCCGTTTCTCTCCTTCTTTGATCCAGGCAGGAGAAAAATAGGATAATTAGATTTTTATTTCACACACACACACACACACACACACAAAATATTTCCATTTCCAAAATGAGAATGGCTCCTTTAAAGAAAGGCAGATAATGGATGGAGAGCAAAATGGAGGGAGACAAAGATGATGGCCATAACCCGACACGTCCATAGTTAGAATATTATGTTTGATTTTCACAGTGGAGTGTTTTGCCTGAAAATTGCTTTTTTTCTTTCCTGCATTTCTTCTACTTCTTGTCATTTTAAAAAGGGACAGAAAAAGACAAAGAAAATCTATTTGAATGTTTGCTCTCAAAGTTACTCTGAACTATTGATCCAGCACTACCTTTAACTCTCACTCAGGTGGTTTGGATCCAGGTACAGCACACATACACCATTAATTTCTATAGCACCACTCATGCAGCATCCTAAAGCACTTTATAGAGCTGACAGCACAATGAGAGGGTTCAATACTAACAGGAGAGGGAGAGAGAAAGAGAAGTAATTCTTCCACTCTACTCAGCACTGATAAGGTCTCAACTGGAGTTCCGTGTCCAGTTCTGGGCACCACACTTCAGGACAGATGTGGACAAGTTGGGGAAAATCCAAAGGAGAGCAACAAAAAAGATTAAAGGTCTGGAAAACATGACCTACGAGGGAAGACTGAGTTTGTTTAGTCTAGCAAAGAGAAGACTGAGGGGGAACATAATCTTCAAGTACATAAAAGGTTGTAGTAAAGAGGAGAGTGATACATTGTTCTCCTTATTCACTGAGGAGGGGACAAGAAATAATGGGCCTAAATTGCAGCAAGGGAAATTTAGGTGAGACATTAGGCAAAACTTCCTAACCATAAAGATAGTTAAGCACTGGAACAAATTACTGAGGGAGGCTGTGGAATCCCCTTGATTGGAGGTTTTTAAGAACAAGTTAGACAAACACCTGTCAGGGATGGTCTAGATAATAGATTCATAGATTCATAGATACTAAGGTCAGAAGGGACCATTCTGATCATCTAGTCCGACCTCCTGCACAGCGCAGGCCACAGAACGTCACCCACCCACTCCTATGAAAAACCTCACCCATGTCTGAGCTATTGAAGTCCTTAAATCATGGTTCAAAACTTCAAGGAGCAGAGAAGCCTCCCTCCAGTCAACCATGCCCCATGCGACAGAGGAAGGCAAAAAACCTCCAGGGCCTCTCCAATCTGCCCTGGAGGAAAATTCCTTCCTGACCCCAAATATGGCAATCAGCTAAACCCTGAGCACATGGGCAAGATTCACCAGCCAGATACCCAGGAAAGAATTTTCTACAGTAAATCAGATCCCATCCATCTAATATCCCATCTCAGGGGATTTGGCCTATTTACCCTGAATATTTAAAGATCAATTACTTACCAAAATCCCATTATCCCATCTTACCATCTCCTCCATAAACTTATCGAGTAGAATCTTAAAACCAGATAGATCTTTTGCCCCCACTGCTTCCCTTGGAAGGTTATTCCAAAACTTCACTCCTCTGATGGTTAAAAACCTTCGTCTGATTTCAAGTCTAAACTTCCTGGTGGCCAGTTTATACCCATTTGTTCTTGTGTCCACATTGGTGCTGAGCTTAAATAATTCCTCTCCCTCTCCTATATTTATCCCTCTGATATATTTATAGAGAGCAATCATATCTCCCCTCAACCTTCTTTTAGTTAGGCTAAACAAGCCCAGCTCCTTAAGTCTCCTTTCATAAGACAAGTTTTCCATTCCTCGGATCATCCTAGTAGCCCTTCTCTGTACCTGCTCCAGTTTGAATTCATCCTTTTTAAACATGGGAGACCAGAACTGCACACAGTATTCTAGGTGAGGTCTCACCAGTGCCTTGTATAACGGTACTAAAACCTCCTTATCCCTACTGGAAACGCCTCTCCTGATGCATCCCAAAACCGCATTAGCTTTTTTCACAGCCATATCACATTGGCAGCTCATAGTCATCCTATGATCAACCAATACTCCAAGGTCCTTCTCCTCTTCCGTTACTTCTAATTGATGCGTCCCCAATTTATAACTAAAATTCTTGTTATTAATCCCTAAATGCATAACCTTACACTTCTCACTATTAAATTTCATCTTATTACTATTACTCCAGTTTACAAGGTCATCCAGATCCTCCTGTATAATATCCCGATCCTTCTCCGAATTGGCAATACCTCCCAGCTTTGTATCATCTGCAAACTTTATTAGCACACTCCCACTTTTTGTGCCAAGGTCAGTAACAAAAAGATTAAATAAGATTGGTCCCAAAACCGATCCCTGAGGAACTCCACTGGTAACCTCCCTCCAACCTGACAGTTCGCCTTTCAGTAGGACCCGTTGCAGTCTCCCCTTTAACCAATTCCTTATCCACCTTTTGATGTTCATATTGATCCCCATCTTCTCCAATTTAACTAATAATTCCCCATGTGGCACGGTATCAAATGCCTTACTGAAATCTAGGTAAATTAGATCCACTGCATTTCCTTTATCTAAAAAATCTGTTACTTTTTCAAAAAAGGAGATTAGGTTGGTTTGGCACGATCTACCTTTTGTAAAACCATGTTGTATTTTGTCCCATTTACCATTGACCTCAATGTCCTTAACTAATTTCTCCTTCAAAATTTTTTCCAGGACCTTGCATACTACAGATGTCAAACTAACTGTCCTGTAGTTACCCGGATCACTTTTTTTTCCTTTCTTAAAAATAGGAACTATATTAGCAATTCTCCAATCATTCGGTACTTAATACTTAGCCCTGCCTCAGTGCAGGGAACTAGAAGACCTCTTGAGATCCCTTCCAGTCCTACATGTCTATGATTGCAAAAACACTTTTAACTAGAAGGCAAGTTAATAAGGTGGAGAGGTACATGCATCTTGATGCAGAGGAGAAGGTTCTTGCACAAACAAGAGCCACACTATATGAAAGAACAGAAAGGAGGCTGGTGCTATGCACATGAGGAGGGTAAGAGAGATAAAGAGATAAAGCTGGAGAGTTTTACAACCAAGGCAGGGGAGCTCTGAAATCAATCTTGAACTGAATGGGGAGCCATTGAAGTTATTTGGTTTTAAGCTAGCATTTCTCTCTTGCACATCACAGTGGTATGACTGGGTTTCTTGATATCTGTGAGGAGATGGCCCAAGCCAGTGGTATAATGTGGCTAGGCATGTGTGCAGATAGGCACCAGGCTTCTGAATGTGCCGGATACTGGAGAGTTGGGACTTGGGTATGCTCCAGAAAAGACATTGTACTAATGGAGACCTGTGGGAAGAGGTCAGCAGAGGAGTTGGCAGAGCTGTGATGATCACAGGCACTGTGGCAGAGGTGACAAGAGGCAGATTTCTCAAAGGTGGGGGAGGAGGAGAGAACATATATAATACAATATTGTACAGATCTGGATGGCCACATTCCCCTAGCCTCTTTACTGCTTCTGTTCACTTTACAGAAGATGGTAAGCATTTAAGTAAGAGTAGATAGCTGCATCTATCTTCCCCTGATTCATGGACCACTCTGGGGCTTAGGCATCCAGGTGCTTAGCATGAGGCAGCACTGCATATGCCCGGAGGCGGAAACATAGGTTACTACGGAACATAGGTGCCTACAGATTAGGCAGCAGCCAAGTGGGGTTTTGAGAACCTCAAAGGATCCTAAAAACAGGACTTAGGATCCTAAATCAGGGGTTAGGCACCTCCGTACCTTTGCAGATCCAGGTCCTATTGACTGCAATGGGCTTTGAATTAGACTTTAGATCCACTAAAAACCTACACAATATATGTGTCTTAACAGTGTGCTGAACTGTGCAGTGAAACAACTTGATATCATGTTTAAATGGATTATTTTCCAAGCCAAATTAAATACAAATTCAATGGAAAGTTTAGTTTGTATCAAAGTTTAGTATTGTAGTTTATATCCATAGTTGTGTAATGTAATATATGACAACATAAAAACACTACACTGTATCACAGTTAAAGTTACTCAAAGTACCACAACCACTACTAATTCCTTATTTTTAGAGGCACTAGATCCCACAGTGATTGGCCCATGTGTATACATGGATACAGTCATCACCGCCTGTTATTTATTTTGTCATTAAATTCTATTTCTTTTACACGGTCAACATTTTCAGTAGGCCAAAGATTTCTGTATTGACAACATAACTGCATGACAGAAATTAAGAGTGGGAGAAAACTGGAGGTTTTGGCAGCTGGATACGTAACATTGGGAAGGTGTGGGGAGAGGGGTCTGTTTAGGATTGTGGGATAAGCATTTTAACCATGTGTTTCTGCTAAACTGATCAGCAGCAAAAAGTTAACAATGCTGATCACTAAACTGCCATGTAGGTTTCAATCATAAGCCCCACGAACGGGGCAGTCCCACTCCTCTCAAAATTTTTGTTTCTAACCGCCCACAGCCACAGGCAGGCATTGCTACATCAGTTACATTCAGGCCATGTTTTCAGGTTATCTTCTACTCGGAGGTGTAGAAACAATGGACCAGATTCTCATGAGATGCAAAGATAGAGATATGCTGATTCACACCAGTTGAGAATCATGCCCAATGTTTTCAAAAGGATACTGCAGCACAAATTCTGTAGCAAGGGCTGACTTCTGAGCACAGGATACCTGGGACCCAGTCATTAGTGCCATTCTGCTTACTGGGAGAGCCAGTCCCCAGTATGGCAGGAAAAGAGAGTGGCCTCTGCTTTCCTAGCACAGCATTCTAAGCGTACTGTATGTCTTCTATGCAAAGTTACCCCAGACTCTTATTCAAGTGCTTTCAGTCTGGGCTAGTGGGCAGCGCTGGGTTTGTGGGTTAAAGCCCAACTTCCTCTTTCACTTGGGCTGGTAACCCACCCACTTTGCAGTGAGGATATAGGTTAAATCTCTCGAGGGCTGATAGTCCTCCAGTGCCTTTCCAGTTACCATGGGCCCAAGACAGACAAAATCTCCAACACTTCACTTGGAAATAACAATAGAGAAACTCAACTTACTGCAGCACAAAGAATCATGGGATATGTTCCTAGAAGTCTAGTGACACTCATGGGTGAGTGCAGCATCAGTGAGGACACACTAACTCAGGTAGGGCTTTGCAATGCAGCTGCTCACACTCAGGTGCCTATCATCTGGGCTAACACTGCAATGAAGATATACCCTATGTTTCCAACACTCTACACTGCACCACAGGCTACCGGGAAGCTGATAATTGGGGCTGTGTTTTTCTTTTTTCTTTTGGTTAAATCTTTGTTGGCATTTTCTGGTCACAGCTCAGAAAATTCTTAAAAACCATGTGAAGAAAACTGTGCCACAAAGAATCACAGCAAGTTGTTATGGCAACTAGAATCTTCAAAGTTACCAGAAATTAAACATCTTTTTTTTAAGTGGAACATGATCATTTTCCACACGCCTCCTCCCTCCCCACCATGATTTCTTTCTTTGTTCTCAGAATGGCCAAGCTATCGGGTGGGGGGGTTGTCTTTACACATCCCGCTTAATATAAAATACGTCTCGGTAGGAATAATTGTAACCCTCCTCCATCTCCAAAGACAGCAAAGAAAATTAAGGAGGGAGTAAAGCAAATGCGCTCAAAGAAACATCTGCCATGATCCCCAGCTCTATCAGGAAGTCAGGCCTTTTGGGGAAGAGCACAGCATGAGTTTAATGACGTGGGAGCAGGGTAAGGCTGCCAACTTTTTAAAAATACTCCCTCTCTGGACAACATCAGTGCATCATGATACCCAATAAGTGCAGTGCTGGTCTAGTGGTCAGGGCTGGGGACTGGCAATCAGTGCTCCTGGGTTCCACTCCAAACTCTGTCGCTGGCTCATTGTGCGACTGTGAGGCACTAGGATCAACCTTTTCAAAACTGGCCGTTCATTTTATAAGTCCCTGTAATGGGGAACACTCACCTCTCAAAAGGACCCCCTGCCTGGGTGTGTGGGGGCCTGCACTTTCTCTCCCCATAGCCCTGCTTGGTCTTAGGTCCTTAATGAGTCCTGTAGTCTATCAATGGTCTCAGCCCTGATATTGAGCCATACCCCAGGGCTTCCCCTGGGGGCAATGCCCTTGCCCTCTCTGGGCATTTCAGGCCCCTCCTGCTAAGCCACTAAAGGGTTCAGTTCCCCTTCTGGGGTGCCTCCCCAAAGTCCAGGCCACTTCCCCCAGTGGCTAATGGAGGATGGGGGAGACCCAGGCCCACCCACTACTCCAGGTCCCAGCCCAGGGACACTGTAGATAGCCACCATCTGCCATATCTCTTTATCTAAGCCTTGCTGCTGTTCTAATTCCCTGGACCACTTTCCTGCAGCCCCGCACCATCTTCACCCTTACCTCAGGGCCTTGTCCTAGAGTCCCAGCAACCAACCCAGAGCACCTTCTCGCTCTCCCCAGCTTCTGGCAGTGCTGCCCTGTACGAGGTCCTGCAGCTCCCTCAGCCAGCCACACACCTGCAGCTCTAACAAGGAACTGAATTCACTCCAGCCCTGCAGCTCTTCTTATACTAGCCTGCTCAGCCCTGATTGAGGACAAAGCCACTCTAGGCAGCGTGGAGGACCCTCTCCATTGGCCTTTTCTGGGGCAGGGTGAGCAGGGCCACGAGGCCTCCAGCAGGGGGCCTCAAAGGGTCTGGTACACCCCATCACAGTCCCATTTGAGGAACAATGGGTCTACTTTTCAAAAGTGCTGAATACACACAGATCCCACTGACTGAAGCAAGGGTTGTGGGTGCTCAGCACCTGTGAAAATGAGGTCCAGTTGGGCTCCCAAAAATGGAGACACTCAACATCAATAGCTACTTTTAACAATTTTGGCTCTGTCCTTTCTATACCACAGCTTCCCCAACTGTAGAAGTGACAGTGGCTTCCACAGTCTATGATCCACCCATTGGATCACATTCCCTTAGCGAAGCAGGAACAGAGCCCAGGAGTTAATATAATATACATATAATATATATATATATAAATAATATAACCACTAAGCCAGGGCTTGAAATTGTACCCAACACCTCCTAGTTCAAGATCAACACCTACTGGACAGGATAAAATATATCTGTACCAAGAAGCCCCACTTCCCAAACCCACAACCACTTCAATTAAAGACACTCTATCACTTGGTACTCTAATTAATTGTAACATGCTTTTTTCCTTCTTTCCCTTCCTTGTTTCACTCCTTTTCTTTCCTATAATAGAGCATAGTGTACATTTTCCTGTGTTATCTTTGGTGTCCTTTCTCTCCCCCCCACCACTTCATCTATCCCTCTTGTCTTTCTTTCCCTACACTGGGTTCTCGCTACCTCCCCTCCCATATCTGCTATCTGTCGCACTTCTACATATCCCTCTCTCTTACTTAATCCATCTGTCACTCCCACCCACCCACATTCACTCACACTATAGTATCATTCAGTCACTGCCACCATTTGTAGTTTGCAAATTTCACCTGGCAGTACAGGCTAGAGGACTGAGAGGAGCTCTGCTGTCCAAGAGCATCAGCCAGATGAGAAGCCAAGCTCCACATTGGGAAAGGGAAGAGGGCTTGGATTTCTATAGTGTGCTGTCCCCCACCCCTTTTTGGGGCTCTGTCCTTTAAAATCTTCATCTGGAGATTTCGATCACCAATTTCTGGCTCAAGAAGTTCAGATAAAGCAAAATCTGAATCAAATTCCCAAACCTTCTGAAATTCATTTTTCACTTGATCACAAGTGGTTGGAGTAAGGCAGACTCATAGCAAAAACTTATCAGCTGGCCCTGGAAATCCAATGCCCCTGCTGCCACTCTAACTTGAGTTAAAATATTTCGCTGCTGGATTCTATTTAATTTTTGTAAACAAACTCTAAATGAAGGCCTGCTTCAAAATCCATTTTTAAATTTTTTTTAAATCCCACTAACATTGTCTTGGCTCTGAAAGCTGCCCGTCTTGATCTTATGATAGGCAGCAAGATTGTTTTCTTTATTTTTTCACATAGGCAATTCAGAAGAGGCAGGTGGCCCCTTCCTTTCCCTTATCATTCCTATTTATATAGCACTGCCGGGAGCTGGGACCCCTATCTCATGTAAGACTCCCTTTTCTTTCTCCCATTCCCTCACACATTAGCTCTTACAGAACTGGATCACCATGAATGGCATTTATCTCAGGTGATCTCCTAAGCCGACTGCGGAAGCACAATGCAAGCTCCATCCCCATTAACAGTTCTCGCTGGTGGGTTCAGAGCATAAAAAGATAGCCAAAGCATTCTGTCCATATTTGAAAAGATTTTCCATCAATTTCTTCTGAATTTCAAATCTAGGTAATGTGTGTGCTGTTCTCACAAGCTCCCCTGGTTTTCAAAGGGAAGGTTTCTAACAATCTAAAATGTACTTTCCATGGGTTAGTCTTGATTGCATTCCCTTCATGGAAGTTAGAGATGGAAGTAGGCAGAGATGGGCCCACACCAACTATCAGGATCTAAACAGGCCTAATCTTTGAGGATCAGGATCTAAAGATCCATCTAGTACAGTATCCTCTCTCTGACCATGGCAAGTTCTAGATGCTTCAGAGAAAGATGCAAGAAGCTCCATAGGACAATGAAAGGAATGTATTCCTTACCCCTACCAGTTAGTGCTTTGTTTATGCCCTGAGGCATAAGGGTTTATACTCCTTTCTAAAAAGCTGCCTTATCCAATGTAATGGTGGATGTTCTCATTAGACATTTCTAGATAATCCTTTTGGAATCCTTCTAAGCTCTTGCCCAGAATGGTATCTGATGACAATGAGTTGCACAGGTTAATTATGTGGTATGTTTAAACAAAGTCTTAGATCAGCTTTAAATCTGTCATTTTATAATTTTTACTCAATGTCTCTTTATTCTTGCATGATGAAACGATAAAGAAAAGCATCCGATTTGCCTTCTTGAGACCATTCATTATTTTCCATACCTTTATCATGTCCCCTTCTATTCACCTCCTCTCTAAACTAAATATTTCTATTCCTTTCAATCTTTCCTCACATGGAAAACTTTCCAGGCCTCTCCTCATTTGGTTTTCCATCTCTGAATCACATCTATGTTTTTTCAGATATGAAAAACTTTTTCCAGTTTATTCAGAACTGAAGAGAGTGTTCCAGGTGAGCATGTTCCATTGATTTATATAATTAAATTAACAGATTTTCAATACTATTTTCTATAATTCTTTTTCTGTCCTAGGTTTTTTTTTTTAAATTAAAGCTTCTTTTATCATTGCTGGTATTCAGTAGAGGTTTTGATTAAGCCACCCACTGCTAGAACAGCCTCTATTTTGGCACTTTCAGTACCATGGGGCTCAGGATGTGTGGGAAGTAAAAAATAAAGGGGGGATAATTGTGAATTTTTTCAAACTCGAAGGCCCTTTTGAATTGTGGGATGAAGGAACATGACAAACGTCAGAGTTAATATTTTACCCAGATCAGGTTATCCATATGAGCCTGAGACAAATTTTCCCAGAGGCCTATAAAGTGCACAGTAGGCAACAAAAGGCCAGCCCACAGTAGCTTTCCATAGATGAGAAACCAGCAAGAAAACTCAAGTAGATATCATTTGATATGGTGATTAGTTGACGGTAACATGCAGAAGGATTAGAGGTTTGGCACACCAGGCCTACTCTCAGAGATGTTCCGCTACCCCATAGAGCCTTTCCTCCTAAATATGACTGTCTATGGTCCTTTTAAGCTGGAAGAGACAAACGCCCTCTGCACTGTTTAGTCAGTGCCAAAGGTCTCACTAGAAAAGGGGGAAGACAGCAGGCAGTCCCAATAATGGTGAGTGGGAATAAAACTCTGCACAAAAGAGATTCTACACCTGAAGACATCTTAATGGAACATTAGCTGGAGCAGCAGCTTGGGGATTTCAGCCACTCCTGGAGCAGCTCTGCTACACAATGCACCTCCTTTCTGACCAGCAGTATCCTTTGCTATTCCAGTCATAGAATCATAGAATATCAGGTTTGGAAGGCACCTCAGGAGGTCATCTAGTCCAACCCCCTGCTCAAAGCAGGACCAACACCAACTAAATCATCCCAGCCAGGAAATCCACCTCCACACGTGCAACTCAACCCATGTACCTCACTCCTGATCTGCACCATTCCTGTTACTGTAGTGCTGGGCTCCCCACAGAGCTTTGCTAATGACTTTAACCCACTCTGTACTGCAGCAACCCCTTCCTCAGCAGAATCAAACAAGCCTACCTCACTCTTTTAGTTTTGCATTATGGAGAAAGAGTCCACTAGCAACGAGGCTGAGACCCATCAAACTCATTCCATTCATCATGCAAGCCAAGTTTGGCCTCAGCTCTGCAGAGCTAAAAAGGCAGTACACCACCACAGCAGCCACCTTATTTAAAAAAAAAAAAGCAAGCAGCAGCATGGGCATCAGGACTGCACAAATCCCAGGAGCAAAGAGTTCCTTTGGGGTTTCTCCAATGAAAGCTGAGTTGATCATTCAGGAAAATCAAGTCAACCAAGCCATTTCCACCCAAGCAGGAGCCAATAACAAGGCATCAATGTCACTGGATGTGGGGAGGGAACCTGTCCCTTCCAGTAAGCTTCTTTTGCATGAACAAGTAGCTTGGGGGTGCGCACAGTCGTAGAGCGAGCCCCAGGTGACCTCAATCGTGATCTTTCAAAATGAACTCTTCTCCCCAGATGACAGCATTGCTGCTGCAGCAATTACATGGCAAGAGCAGAGTAAATAGAAGCAAGCATCTCCAGTGGACCCCCATCCCCCTGTTGGAGCTGGCTGCTTTCAATTAATTGTTAAAATGAACTGCAGAATACCATTTCTATTCCCTTTTAAAAGATGAAGACACAAACCTTCACCTCCCCAGATACTCCCCCACTCACCATCCCCCTGACCCTTGGCCAGGAGTAAACTGAGGCCGTTCCAGAAGCCGACTCATCATGAGCCCTTCTGCTCCATTAAGCAAGCCCATTTGGTCATGAATGCACATAAAATAGGCACCGAGCCTCTGCTCTCATCTATTGACAGAGCAGCAGAGGCCAGTGACACATATGATGAGCTTTCAGTCTCTGTAACAGCAAATGAGATCTTCTCAACAGATCTCCTGAGAGATTCTTATCTGCACATTGTTGTGGAAAAATTAACCACACGTTGTGTTTGGATCAGAACAAGCCTGAGGCTCCTTTATTGATTACAAGTGAAGGGGGGTAACAGCTCTAAGTAGCTGCCCCAGCATATACAGAAAATACAGGAGCTGAAAACTACAATTTGTTAAACCCCCTTCCTTTAACAGCATTTTCCTTATTTGGCATATAGTGCAAGTTTCAACAGTAGCTTTGCCTTATTTGGAGTTTAGCAAAAACAAGCTTTTCCTGTTATTGACAGGTGTTTTCTTTGCGGTTAATGGTTTTTTGTTTTGTTTTTTTAACTTTTAGCAGTTATGGTTACATTTTCTTAAGCTATGCTGTTTGCAATTGCTCCTTGATGGAATTTTCCACACTCTTTTTTTATGCTTCATATACTCAGTTAGCTTGATTAAAGTTTTAGGCCTACTTGGGAAGTTTAGGCCTACTTGGTCCACTGAATTTTTCCTCCACAATATGGAGCAAGTACAGTTTATCCACTCAAGCACTGCTAGTGACATAAGGGTCAAACAGGCTGGTAGCAGGAGGGGAAATAGACAAAGCTACTGTTGGTAAGCCATATTCAGCCTTCTCCAGCCCCCCAACCACTCCATCAGATCTCTTCTACTCTGGATGAGCCCACCATCAAGAGAAACATCCAACAGGACTGGAAGTCCAGGGCAAAAGCATGATCAGTAACGGGATACTGACCCTTTAACCATGTGGTCACCAGTTCAAATCTGGCCTAAGTCAGCATCTTAGGGTATGTCTACACAGCCCAAAAACAAAACACAGCAGTGACTCTCAGAGTCCAGATCTACAGACTTGGGCTTGCAAGGTTTGTGCTTCAATGTTAAAAATAGTAGTGTAGACACTCCCACTTGGAAACCAAGGAGGAGTGTGGGGGGAACCTCAGAGCTTGAGCTCCAACCCAAGCGGGAACATCTACAGTGCTATTTTTAGAGCCATAGCACAAGCCCCGCAAGTCTGAATTTGTAGGCCTGAGACTTGCTGCCACGGAGGGTATTTGGCAGAGTAGTCATACTCATCATGTCCTGTGTGAAATAAGCTGGTGAATCTCAGCCAAGTTCTTAATGGACAGGTGATCACATCATTAAAACCCATATCAGAACTGGCACATCTAAGCCCCTTTGTTGGCTAACTCAGCAGAGAGACTAAGAATGAGCCATCAAAATGGAACTCCCCCTCAAACTTCTAGAACTGGCCCCCCAAATTAGAGGAGACACTGACAGGGAGGTGTGCATTGTTGCTGGCTGTGTTAAACCTGTTCTGTGCTTAAATAGAGGCCTTCAGTCTCCAGGAACTGTCAGGCTGGGGTTGTTCACCACACTAAAATTCACTTAAGGAAAGAAGCAGTGCTTCAAACAGCATGAATTAATTTATTACAAGCCCTTCCTATTCACTGTTGCAATCAGTGTTCTCAGCCTCTCTCTACTGATATTTAGTTTAAGCAGAAACACTTTATCCCCAACCTTATGCGAGGTAGGACATTTCCCAGGGACAGCATATGCTCTCACCGGTCAGATTCCCCACTGTTCTGAGATCCACCACTAGCAGCAAAATAAGGAAAACTTATAGGACCCTATTCTGTCCACGTTTAAGCCCCTGGAACCTTTCAAATCAAAGGATCTATAACTGAGAAGAGAACTGGGCTCACTGTTCAGCCATTTACTTATGCAGCTCCCATTATGTTATAGAGAAGGAGCATACCTGGAGGTTAGAACAAGGGATTGGGTACCGGTACACCTGCATTGTGTCCTTGGCTCTATCACTAACTTGTCATGTGACCTAGGAAAGTCCCTCCACCTCTCTATGCCTGTTTCCCCATCTGTAACAGAGAGACAATGATATTGACCCGCCTCACCTGGGGACTGTGAGCTTGATTAATGTCTTTAAAGTGCCTTGAGACTCTCAGATAGATCAGCAATCAAAAGAAAGTACTATGAATGGGGACTCGAGCTGAGAGTTTACTCATAACACCATTTTGGAACTTCATGGGGAAGGGAGCATCGTACCCACTGAATGGCAAAGGATTTGTTATACGAATAGCAAAGAGCTTTGACAGAATACATTATTAATGCATGTTAGGGAAGCCTGTAGACTGAGGGTTACTGAGAAATGAGGTAGGTCTATGAATATGGGGAGTAAACACGACTGCCTGGAGGTTAATACTGGTGAAATACCATCTAAACACCAACTTCATGCTAAGGACTTGTTCCTATCACTAGTCAAGATTAATCCGTTAAAGAAGGTTGTCAGTGACCCTCACTTTTGACTTCACTCAGTGAATATCTCTCTGTTCAATAACTCTTCATATTCATGAATGAGGTCTTTCTTCCTCACACTACATTTCCCAAAGCTAATGTGTGGGTTTTTTAAAATAAATTGACAAAAAATAATCTCTTGAGAGGCTCAGATTCTCTGTTGGGATAGATGACCAGAGAAACAGACAGTTAGCAAATCAGTGCAATACAGCAGACTTCCAGAGATGGAAGAGATCTATCAAGTATTATCTAAGCCATGGACCAGTATAAGATTGTTATCTATAGTCTATTCTCTAATTGCATTGTCCAGTGCAGTTTTAAATTTCGCAAGACACCCAGCACTTCCCTTAAAGAAACTTTTTATCACAGCTCTTGCTACTAAGAAATATTTCCTGATATTCTGTGCCTAGATTTTCCATTTCTCAGTTTTCCTCCCATTATTCCTTCATAATAATTTATAAATAGTAATAATAATTATAGTACCTTTTAACTGCAGTGAATTTACTTGAGAGGGGAATTTGGTCCAAACATATTGAAGCCAAAATTTCAAACCTGAGTATTTAGGGTTAGCAACCTAAATCAATATTTAGGCACCTAAATAAGTGACCCTAGTCTCAGACATAGTGTTACTACTGTTCTTTCTTATTTGTTTGGCAATAGCAGATAGAGGTTAGGAGGAAAGTTCAAGGAGGTAATTGGCCCCACTGTCTTCAGGGTTGCTGGACCAAAGGATCCATCGTCTGCTGAGGCTTGAGTCAGAGCACTGTACCTGGTGAATGTATGGACAGAACTCCAAGTAGCTGCTCTGCAGATTTCAGAAAGAAGGACATCTTGCAGTAATGCTACTGAGGCAGTTGTGCCCTAGTTAAATGAGCTTTGATACCACATGGAAAAGGAGTTTCTGCAAACTGGAGGAGGATGCTGCCAGAGACCCATTTCAAGAGTCTCTGAGAAGAGATAGTCTCACCCTTCTTCTGACAAATGAAACAAATAGACAAGGAGATTTTCAAAATGTTTTTTGTCTGATCCAAGTAAAAAGTCAGGACCCTTCAAACATTTAGAGTGTAATCTTGTCATATCTACTGTTGTAAGGATTTGGATAAAAAACAGAGAGATGAATCATTTGCTTCACATGGAAGTCTGATAGGACTTTAGGAATAAACTTCAGATGTAGTTAGAGAGACTCCTTGTCTCTGTTGAAGACAGTATAAAGCAGGTCTGCCACAGGAGCACCAAACTCACCAACCTTCCAAGCTGAAGTGATAGTTGTCAAAAAGGCTATTTTTACTGTTAAATACAGGAAGAAGGATGAATCCAAGGACTCAGAATGGTGGCCATGTAAGTGCTGCTAGTAAAAAATTCAGATCCCAGGAAAGATTTAGGTCAAGAGACTGGAGGGAAAGTTCTCATACCACTTTTAAGGAATTGGACTGTCGTGGGATGAGTAAAAACATAGTAGCTCTCTACAGGAGGATGAAATGTGCTGATGGCAGCAAAATCCATTCTCAATAAGCTGACTGAAAGTCCTGATGTCTTTATGGAGAGGATTCAGAGTAGCAGCCGTGTTAGTCTGTATTCGCAAAAAGAAAAGGAGTACTTGTGGCACCTTAGAGATTAACAAATTTATTAGAGCATAAGCTTTCGTGAGCTACAGCTCACTTCGGATGAAGTGAGCTGTAGCTCACGAAAGCTTATGCTCTAATAAATTTGTTAGTCTCTAAGGTGCCACAAGTACTCCTTTTCTTTTTATGGAGAGGAGGTAGTCAAGAATACAGAGAAGCTCTGACTCTTTCAGAGGAAGTGATATTTCTGGCCCCACAGGGGGAAACACTTCTACTCAGCAGTGAACAGCGACATGTAGAAGTTTTCTATTAGTAAGCAAGATGGATTGCACCACTTTTGTGCAGGTTCATTCTATGCCTGTTGCCCAACCAAAAACCAGATTCTGAGCTGGAGGGAAGTTGGGTTGGAATGGCTGGTTCTGCCGCCATTCTGAGAGAGTAGTGTGGGAAACTATTGTTAGTGAATGCACCTATGGTTGGTCTCTTGCAGGGCCATGGTGAACCAAAACTGATGGAGCAACTATCATTCTGTATTCTCCAGAGAACCTGAGGTATGAACGGAATAGGAGGGAAGGTATACGTTAATGGTTCTGACCATGGGACTAGGAAGGCACCCCATCTGGAGTCCAGAACCTGGCCATTGTGAGATCTAAGTATTTCTGGTTTGCTTAGGGGGAAGAGAAGTCCCAGGACAGGCACCCCCATTGTTGGAAGATTTATTGGACCACCAAAGAGTAGAACTCCCACTGGTGGTCCTTGTTGAAATGCCTGCTGAGTCTGGCTTCCAGGGAATTTATGACTCCTTCAAGATGTACGTTAAGAGGGTGATATTGTGCTGGATGCACCAGTTCCACAGTCCTACCTCTTCCCCTACACAATGGTATGATCCTCGCTTCTCACTGCCTGTTTATATAACAAATAGTGGTCATGTTGTCTGACCTGATCTGGACATGAGTGGAATGGAAGATGGGTAGGAAGTGTCTGCATGTCTCATGGACAGCCCATATCTGTAGCAGGTTGACATGAAGTATGGACTCCTGAGGGGTCTGCAAGCCTGGGGCTATGTGTTCATCCAGGTGTCCTCCCCAACCCAGGAGAGACATGTCAGTAATTAGTCTCTTCATGGGAGGAGAGAAAGTGAAGGGGATCCCTCTATACATGTTGTTTCTTTCCATCACGTGAGAGAGGCTCAAACTGGAAGGGAGAGAAAGACCTACTTCTCTAAGGAGTCCTTGTTCAGAATATAGACTAATTTTAACCAGGTCTGAAATCTTCACATGTGCAATCTTGTGAATGGGGTCACACAGGTGCATGCCACCATCCGCTCAAACAGCATCAGGAAGAGGGCTGAGGCATATTAGGGCACTGAGGTCCATCAAGACAAGAAACCTGTCCAGTGGTAAGTATGCTTTGGCTATGGTCGAGTTCAGGGCTTCTCCAATAAACTCTGTAGTCTATGTAGGTGTTAAAGTGGACTTTCTTGGATTTACCTGAAGCCCCAAGGACAAGCACAGGTTCAGTAGGGTAATCACTGCCATCTGTACTTACTGGTGGACTTTGATACCACATGGAAAAGGAGGCAGTCATCAAGGCAGGGAGATATGTGACAGTTGAGTCTGTGGAAATCAGCTGCTACCACTTCCATGGTATTCATTTCGTGAATACCCTTGGGGCAGCTGATAGCCCAAAGTGGAAAACTCTGTACTGAAAGTAGTCCATGCCCAACATAAAATGCAGAAATCTCCTGTGGGCCAGGTGAGAATCTTTCAGTGAGTGGCTGTGATGGGTTGGGTCATAGAGACCCCCTTGGGACTGCTACCTGATGTGCTGAGACTACCTCTGAGCCTGTTTTCCCTGGCTGCTTGGGACTTCAGTACCCTGCCTTGTTGAGCCAAACACACTAGCCTACTGCAACCACAGACCCAGGTCTGAACCACATCCCCCAAAAGCTGCAGGCTTACCTGAAAACAGCTTAAGAAGTGCTCCTGTCTCCAGCACCCAGATACCCAGTTCCAAATGGGGTCCCAACCCCAAATAAATCTGTTTTACTTTATATAAAGCTTATACAGGGTAAACTCATAAATTGTTTGCCCTCTATAACACTGATAGAGAGATATGCACAGCTGTTCGCTCCCCCAGGAATTAATTACTTGCTCTGGGTCAATTAATAAGCAAAAAGTGATTTTATTAAATGTAAAAAGTAGTATTTAAGTGATTACAAGTAATAACAGACAAAACAAAGCAACTTACCAAGCAAAATAAAGCAAAAACACACACGTCTAAGCCTAATACAGTAGAAAACTAAATGCAGGTAAATCTCACCCTCAGAGATGTTCCAATAAGCTTCTTTGACAGACTAGACTCCTTCCTAGTCTGGGTCCAGCAATCACTCACATGCCCGTAGTTACTATCCTTTGTTCCAGTTTCTTTCAGGCATCTCTTTGGGATGGAGAGGCTATCCTTTAAGCCAGCAGAAGACAAAATGGAGGGGTTTCCAGGGCCTTATATAGTCTCTCTCTTGTGGGTGGAAACCCCTTTGTTCTCCTGTGTAAAACCCCCTCAACAAAATGGAGTTTGCAGTCACCTGCGCAAATCCTATGTCTATGAATGATTCAGCTTTTTGCAGACTGACACCATTGTTTATATGTTAATTTGAACATTCCCAGGAAAGTTCAGATGTGGATTGGCATCTTCCAAAGTCCATTGTCAGTTAAGTGTTTCTTGATTGGGCACTTATTGATAATAGTCCTTTCTCAAGAAGCTGACCAAATGCTTCACAGAGGCTACTTAGAATCAAACAAATATATAGCCAATATTCATAATTTCAAATACAAAAAAGATACACACATACAGACAGCATAATCATAACCAGCAAACTACAACCTTCCCATAGCCACCCCACATGGCCTCCTCTGTATAAGAACTGGTGCAACCATAGGGCCCTGGTTGCAACAATGATCTATACAGTCACAGTTTATGTCAATAACATCACAGTGGCGTATCTCATCCATATTCGCTTGAAACATCACAGTGGCGTATCTCATCCATATTCTCTCAGAATGGGTATTCCCTTTGAAGGGGAGGTAGAGGTCCTCCACTGTTGCTTGTACCTCCTTAGGGAGCCCAGATGCCTATAACCAGAAGGCTTGTCTCATGACCATTGAGCTTGCTAGTGAGAAGGATGCCATGTCTACTGCATTGAGTGCTGCCTGTAATAGTGACCATGCCACTAACTTCTCCTCATCGAGTATGGCCTGAAACTGAAACTTACTCTCTGGGGACAGTTTTTCAGAGAACTCTACCAGCCTGTTATAACTGAAGAAGTCATACTTCAACATGAGGGCCTGGTAGTTTGTAATCCTGAAGAGGAGGCTGGCTAAATAGAATTTCTTTTGCCCAATAGATCCAGCTTCTTGGCTGCTTTATCTGCAGGGTGCCTCCTCGAGTACCAGTGAGTTAGGATGGGAAAATAAGTATTCTGTTCCTTTAGGGAAGACAAGATACATCTTTTCAGCTCTTTTTGGGGTAGGAGCACACAGGTGCACAGGATCTGCCAAAATGTCCTTAGCCAGGTCAAAGATGACTTAATTCATGGGTAAGGCCAATTTGGCAGGAGTTGCTGAATGGAGCATGTCAAGCAGCTTGTGTGTTTGGTCCTGCACTTCCTCCAATGGAATCTGGAAGGTGTTGACTGTCCTCCTGAGCAGCTCTTGGTATTGCCTGTAATCAGCAGGTGAGAGGGAGAGTTGGGCAGTACCACCTCATCTGGGGATAAGGACAAAACCATAGGTGGTTACAGCTGCTCCTGCTGTTCTGACTGCTCCAACTGTGCAGCTTGATAGTCTACCAGTGTTTCCTCTCTATGTGTTGGAGGGTGAGGTTAGTATCTGCAGTATTCAGATTCCAGGACATGATGGAAAGGGTCCCAAGTGCCCCACTGTGGTCACATAGGGTCATGAGGGTAGAAAGGTGGACAAGACAGCGGGTACCAGTGCTTCCTTGGTGGCAAATATGGATTCTGGGTATGGGATGGTCTTCATGAAGCCCCGGAAGGCCTATCAGGACTGGGCTGTTGTGGTGAGGCTCTTGGCAGAACAATTGGTATCTCCAACTCAAGAGGTGGGGCTGTTAGTGTCACCTGCATGAGGGTGGCAGGTGAGTCGGGGAGAGCAGCCTGATGTCTTAGCTCTGTTGGAGCTGGGGTCATGGAGTGGTGGATGGACAGTGTTTCGATGTCCTGTACTTACACAAGTTCCATCAGGATCAGCGTCTCTGGATCTGAGTAGATCCCCAGATCCTCTAGAAAGTTGTATATTGGTTTTGCCAAAGGAGCACTGGCTGCATCTTCGGTGTTGAGACTGACAATTCCACCTTCGGCACAAGGGGTGAAACTGCAAGTGTAGAGGGTGTGGACTCCTTACTATCTTTGTGCCATTCAGAGGATGGTTTGGGGGTAGCAGAAGCTCCCAGTATCTTTGATGCTTGCCTGATCTCAGCATGAGCTCCAGGTGAACCCTGTCTAGGGAGCAGAGTCTTACTCAAACCTGAGGGAAGGAGCAATGCCACTTTCTTCTTTGAGGACTTATAAGCAAACTTCTCTGCCTGCTCCTTACCCTGGTCATGCTTCCACATAAATGACTCTTTCAGCTTGGCGGGGCATTCCACCAGTGCAGGCAGAGCACTGCTCAACAGTTCCAGGTAATAATCTGGAGAACAAAAGGGCCCTGGATCCAATTTAGGCCTCATGGCTAGCTCCATAAGGTATCAGCAGAGCTGAAACACCTGAGCCTGCCTAGTGTGAGGGGAAAAAGAGCAACAAATCCCACACTCAGCTGGGACATGTGCCTCCCCTAAGCAGCAGAAAGAGTGTCATGAGAGTTGCTCACCAGGAAGACTCAGGGGCAGGCACGACAAGATTTGAAGCCCCAACCTCTGGGCACAAGGTCCTGGTATCATGGACAAACAGCATGTGGAACTCTAGCTAGCTAACTAAACTAGACTTCAGCAAACTATCTAAAATGAAATATTTACAATTATTTACAGTTAAATATGAAAAGAAGAACAGAATCTGGGAACAGGAGGATTCCATCCCATCTCAGATTCCATCCCAGAGCACTAGAAGAGGAACTGAAGGTGTGGGCAGTCCACATCACCACATATGCCCTCAGTTCGCAGCACAAGGAGGTGTAGTGTGCAGGCACAGACCAATGGACACTGCTATTGAAGAATTTCCAGTCCTGGGTGCATGGAGCACATGCGCATCCACAGTGAATACCCTTAGGGACCACCACTCAAAGATGAACCAGTGGCTCCTTGTCGCTTCACAACAGGGCTATCAGTTCTGGCCCTGCTCAGAAAACATCTAATGTGCACACAGCACCAGGATGTTTACAGGGAGGGCAGGGAAAACTTCAGTATGGTCTCAAAGGGCAGATACTTTCATTCATTCGATCAGTAATAAACTGGACCTATTCTAACATTTATGGACCTTGGAAACTGACCTCCTCTCTCACCTATGACCTTCCAGGTCAGAGGTTAGGCACATGGGAGGGAAGCTACGCGAATGGCAGGGGAAGGAAGCCTGCATGGCTATTGGCCATGTTGTACCTGCTCTACTAAATAAAGTTCAGTCTCCAGGGCTGTCATTCCAGCATCTTTCACCAGCATCTGATTCACAAAATAATAAAAAAAGATGAAATTCCATGATCAAAGTAATGATGGGAGGGAATATAACGACTGATTGGCAGTTGGTTGAGTTAGGTACAGGCCCAACAGTTCAGAAGAAAATCACCGTCTTTGTGAAATTAGCCTTATTGGATTTGCCCATCCAGAATCCAGCACCTGAAGCTAACTAAGGAGGTGCTGTTAAATATTCCTCACACTGCACGCAAATGCAGGAGCATGGCTATCTCCTGGGCCCTTCAGAGCCCAACAACATACCCCTCAGGATTTTCAAACAGCCTGTGAGAATCCCCAGTTTCACTGGCAACTATTCACAGTCCCTCATCTTGTACTCACTCCACAGATCCCAAGCAAGGGGATGAGACATGTGGGCTACAGTACCCACTGGGAAAATAAATTAACATCTTTATTGGCCTCTCCATCCAACTGAGTCTTTTCCGCACAAAGAGAACGGCCCCCGTGATACCAATTTCCCCCTTTCTGCTGAGCGTGTAAAAAAAATCTGACTATCAAACCGGCACCTAATGGAAGCCACAAATATCTAATGACAAGGGGCCCATTGGAACGCTCTGCTCGGGCATTACCACCAAACTGCCCACACCAAGAGCCATTGCCCTCAGACAGGCCCTGCCACTGCAGCTGCATCTCAATGAGGCCCCAGCCTGCGGTCTGTAATGGTTACCCTGGTAACAGTGTTCTGGCTGAGCAAGATATTGATTACCCTGAGGAATGAGTTTCCACTTGGAGAGAGGCTCAGATAATGTGATAACAGGAAGGGGACCAGGGAAGAGGTTAACAGGGGAGGAGGAGGAAATCACCTTTGAGCTAGGGAACAAGTAGTTAAATGAGAATGGTGGTTTCAGGGAGTTCATTATGGTGCTACTATGAACAGTGAGGCTCCAATCCAGGGACCCAATTCTGCTAGCACTGAGCTCCCCTTCTGAGCTCCTGTTGAAACTAGTGGAAGGGGAGGGACCTCCGCACTTTGAAAAATCAAGTGGCAGGGCTATAGTGGGGAATCCCCACCCGCTCCTGTCCTTTTCCACCAAGTTGGTTGGGAATAACTCTTCCCCCTGTTCTCATGCATTTGTCCTATCCTCCCTCCTCAGGGTAAAGGACTGCAGTGAAATCTCTCCTGTACTGAGCTCTGCATATTCATAATGGGAACTGCACATCCTCTGCCTCCCCACTTCCTTGAAGCCTAACTCCCACCCCATGCCCAAGATAAGATTCTTTTCAGTTTCCTTGGAATTAATTTTAGGGAAGTTCTTCCCCAGCAAGCCCCCAAACCACATGAAACAACACATCCAGTTCAGGGGTTCATCACAAATCCAAAACTAGGGCCAGGTTTGTGAGCCTTCTGGAGAAGCCCAAGGCCCCTCCCATCACATG
The DNA here is from genome assembly GCF_009764565.3 of Dermochelys coriacea. Classification (NCBI taxonomy): domain Eukaryota; kingdom Metazoa; phylum Chordata; order Testudines; family Dermochelyidae; genus Dermochelys; species Dermochelys coriacea. The sequence goes on along the minus strand of NC_050073.1, from coordinate 88,618,876 downwards.
CATTCTGGGGCAATGAGTTGGATGGAAATTAACTGGTAGCTAGTTCAAAGCTTTGAGGATACTGTGGTTTTGTCTGAGATTTTCTCTGAATTTGTGATTTCATTGGAAAATTAAACTCAAAGAAAGTGTGAAAGGTTAGGAGGGCAGAGGATATGTTTCTCATACAAACCAAAGCCAACGTAAAGTGTGTTGCACCTCTGCAAACAACTACTGCAGAAACTGCTGCCAATCTCTCTCGCCCTACTACTCTCGCAGATTTACATCTCGTGCTGGTCCAAAGTGCGGCATTAACTACTGTCATTGGGGAAAAGGAAGGAAGCAGCCAAAAGAGATAAAATACTTATAGCACCTACCCCTTATTTAACATAAATACTCCATTATGCTACAGTAATGTGCCCAATCACAGCAGCTTACAGTAGTCTTCAAATTTGGAGCAGTTACTGCAGAGTACTGAAGTTCCAGAATACTGGATCTGTCCCTTGGCAGGGGGAAGGGCTGCTTGCTCCTTTCGCTCCTAAGATGTCTCCCCTCTCTTAACACATGGAGTAAGGTCTCATACTGGTGACTGCTTCCACAGCCAGTTGTCATCCTGTGGCACTTATTCTGAAACCCAGTGACAAAACACCTTCCCCAATCTCCAGCATCTTCCCTGGTAACTTTCAAATAAACCATCTTTCAATTCAGGTTGTGGTTCCCATCCAGCGTGCTTGACACTGTACCAAGATGAATCCATAGAGCGATGCTTGGAGCACCTGACTATCCCCACAGGGAAATAGCCGCCAGCCTCATTTGGTAATGGTTAATATCCACAGCATGAATCTGGGAATTCCTTTGCCTCATTGGAGCTGCCAGCTCAAAGTTCCTAGTGTGGTTTGACATCTAACTTTACTGATTAATGGTTTGAAAAATGCCCCTGTGCCTCTGGGCTCTCAGTTCTTAAGGAGTGCAGATTCTGGGTAAAAACTGTTCATGATATATATTGTATTTTTTCATATCTTATAACAGGAGAAACCACTGAAAGCAACAAGACTAGGGCCTCCCACTTGTCCTCCTCTAGCTATATCTACCTAAGAATGCACATGACCTTCCCATGACCATAGTATCTGATCATCCAAATATTCAAAAATAGAAACAATAACATCATTGCCATATCCATCCAGCCAAGAAAAGGGTCTTCTCATGCCAGCAGACCCTGCCCCTTCTCGACCTGCATTATATTGGACCCATGTTAAATATTTCTCTATCTCCAAACTCTTACATTATCACTCAGGGTCAGGGACTTTGTGGTAAGGTTAAAATCAGGCCTTAAAACATCCATTCTTTTATTGTGGGGGCAGCTATGATAGTCACTCCCAGCTAAGCACTGGGAGAACTTGGCGGAAGCCATCTGGCAGCAGATAAGCCACAAACGGCTTAGGTCTGTGAAGCAACCAAAAAAAAAAATCAGATCCTTTTCTGCCTGAGATCCTCCATACTCTGCAAAAATCAGACAGGGAATGTCCTGAGAAGAGGACTTTTAAAAAAAGAGATTTCCTGAACCTCCAACAACCAGTTAACTCAGAACCACCTCCATTACGGCTTTTTTGGCACTTTTGACTTGCTTCTTGGCCAGAATCCATATATGCAGAGGCATGGCAGTAACAGAAAAGATTTATCTAGATTGTTTCCAAGCCTCGGAATATGTTTGGATTACCTTTTGGGCCAAGGTTCTGGTCCATTTTTTAACCAAAACAGTTGACCATCCCGACTGCAAAGAGAGGCAATAGGCACAGAGACAGAAAAGCTCCAGGAATACCAGGCTACCAAGTTTTGTGCAGCTCCATGTGCCATATTTTATGTTAATTGTTTAATGAGATAATTTGTGTAATTCCTAATAGCCTGCATGTAAACATAAACTTCAGTGTTCAAAACCTGTGAGCGGTGGTGGAAGGCAGCCCTAGTAAATGAAGTTATTTATTAACAAAGCAATAGCAAGGCAAGCTTCCCCCACACATTTTCCTGCCAATATCCCTCAACCCTGAGATGGGCTAAGGGTCTTCCTTTAGGGAAAACAGGAGACTTTAGTCTCTATGAACTGTGCAGTTTTTGCTCTCTCTGCTGGATCTGCCAATTAGTGTAAGGCACGATGGTGAGTTTGTAGGGCAGAAGCTAGAAACTGAGACCCACCAAACCCATCCCATAGGGGCTTACCAAACATCCATTAGATGGCAACAGCTTCTGATCCTTATTGATTCAAATCACAGACCTACAGATAAAATGGTTTTGTAGCTTGTTAGCAATGTCATAAGAACATCAGAACAACATACTGTGTCAGACCAAAGGTCCATCTAGCCCAGTATCCTGTAGTCCGACAGTGGCTAATGCCCGGTGCCCCTGAGGGAATGAAGGTAATCATCAAGTGATCCATTCCCTGTCACTCATTCCCAGCTTCTGGCAAACAGGCTAGGGACACCATCCCTGCCCATCTTGGCTAACAGCTATTGATGGACCTATCCTCCATGAATTTATCTAGTTCTTTTTTGAATCCTGTTATAGTCTTGGCTTTTACAACATCCTCTGGCAAAGAGTTCCACAGGTTGACTGTATGTTGTGTGAAGAAATACTTCCTTTTGTTTGTTTTATACCTCCTGCCTATTGATTTCATTTGGTGACCTCTAGCTCTTGTGTTATGAGAAGGAGTAAATAACACTTCCTTATTTACTTTCTCCTGAGGCATCCAGTCCTTCATACAATGCTAATATCACACCTTGGATACTGAGGCTTTCTGTCTGCAAAGATGACTATTAAAATGAGTTCTGACCTTTTTGGAGCTTATACAGACATGATCATGCATTCTCTGGACACACACGGGCAAGATCTTCTTCCTGCTGTTCTCACATCTTTCAAACACACTCAAAAACCAAACGCCCTACCCTGTTCTTAAAGGGACAGCTCCCATTAACCAAAATGCAAAACACAAAAAATACAACAATAAAAGCAAACACCACCATATCCAAATTCACTTCTAAATACTGTTTTGAACTATAAAATCATTTCAGCAAGTATAACTATTCAAGAGTCCTCACAATATTAATTATTATTATTATTTGCATTACTGTACTGGCTAAGAACCCAACTCATGGACCAGAACCCACTGTGCTAAATTAAGAGGGAATCATATAACCTTTTCTCCCACACATGCATCATCATCAGGGTATAAATTGGCAGCCTTCAGATCCACAATGATCTTTCACTTCAGCTATAGGAGTAACTGGTGATGTAATAGCTGATGATATCCTCTGTGTGGGCAAGCCTATAGAGGGCAGACTGACACACACTTTGTCAGTGCATTACACTTTTTGTGAGATGGTACTGGACTGGTCAGTATTCCGGCCTTGGGGGACAGAATGCAGTCTAATGGTTAGAGACTTTAAGTATTCAGGAACGTAATTTGGTACCCTCTTTATGAGTGGCCATCTGGCAAAGTTATCTTATCTATAAAATGGGGAGTTGCCTCTCCCAAAGGGTACAAAGCCTTGGTGAGTAATGGTCATGATCTCCTGGCTCTTAGCTCAGTATTCCTTCCTCTTGGGTATTTTGTGGAAAAGTCCCTCACTCCCTCTTGACATTTATATTCAGATGCATGAAGGCATGACAGACCTAAAGGTATGTCTACACTGCAAATTAAGATGTAATTGGAGTGCAGGTAGGCATACCTGCACTAGCTTTAATCTAGCTAGCATTGATAACAATAGTAGTGAAGATATGGCAGCACGGACTTCAGTGCAGGCTACCCACCCCAGTACACGCCTACCAGGTATCCTGGGTACATAATCAGTATACTAGCCCATGCTAAGGTCCATGCCCCTGCTATTACACTACTATTGTTACCTGCACTAGCTAGTATAAAGCTAGCACAGTTAAGCTTACCCATGCTACAATTCCACCTTAACTTGAGGTGTAGACATACACTGTTACCCAAGATGCATGATAGACACTTGACAGGTCTGGGAGTGTGAATATCATCCCTTTGAGGTGCATATGTCTCTTACATTATGAAAAGAAACTGCCCCCCCAGAGAAGAAGGGGGTGGGGGAGACTCCAAACAGTGACCTTGCTTTCCAAGACATCACAAAGCTAAGCCTTCACACTGTCCCCCCAAGTCTCTGATGCCACAGTAATCAGTGCAGCATCAGAACCTAGAGAAATAGGAGTCTCAGCCAATGCTCTCCCTGCCTTCTGAACCTTCAGGTCTGTGCAGATTTATCCAGCTTTGATACCTGGGATCGGCATTTGATTCTGACAGTTTGAAGTTTCTGAAACCCACAGAGGCTGCTGAATTCTGTGTCTCCAGCCAAGTCACTGAAGAACTAACTTACAAGATGTATGTAGGCTGCTTTCTTAAACTCAGTGTTACCTAGACACACCGGCTGGGTGAAGAGGCCTGGATCCCAAAGTGAGCCATTACTCATGCAATTCTGTCCCTTCTGGAATTCAACCAGAGATTGCACTCACAGCAGGAAAATGCCTGCTTTCAACTAGATGGCAAACTGCACATAAAGCATCCTCTTCAGATAACTCTCATGTCTCCATACACACCATGGTAACTTCTCTGATCTACCCAGAAAGAGTTTCATCTAGGGTTACCAACTTTATAATATTTAAAAACCAGACACTTCAGCAATAGTTCCAGAACCTCACTGCCCCACCTCTTCCTCACAAGACCTTGCCAGTTCCCCGCCTCTTCCTCCAAAGGCCCCATCTCCCATTCATTCCTCTTCCCCCATCCCCCCATCACTTGCTGATCTTCCCCTCTCCACCACCTATGCCCAGGTCAGGAGGGACAAGCCATGGCTGGGAGCTGCAGCCACCCAACACAGGTAGGAGGCAGCCTGGTTGAGTAGGGGCTGGTGGGGGTGATGATGCAGTGCCTCCCCTGCCCACAGTAACCAGACTTTTGGTGTCTAGTCAGTAGATCTGACTGGACACTATCCTTTTTGACCGGACTTTCCCGTCAAAAACTGGACACCCTAATTCCATCTAGTCTTTCCAGTAGCCTTACTGCTTTCCCCACTGTATAGGGGGTGAAAAAATATTTGTAACTGTATTTGTTTCCTGAGACTAATGTGGACAATGAAGGGGAGTGAAAGATCAGCTACACCATGATCAGCTTCAAAAATGGAACCCCACAGATAACAATGTGCAAGAAACCATGGATCATTACACTTACCTTCACAGATCCAGTAACCATCCAAAACATACCAAGAAATCTGTTACCTTAAGCCAGGCACTCAGATATCACAGAATATGCTCTGAGGAGAAAGTCCAGGATATACACCTTAACACACTTACATCACCTTCACCAAACAAGACATTCCACCAGAGAAGTAGATCACATCATGCAATGAGACCCACAAATATCTCAAGAGAACCTGCTTCAATACAGGGGGAAAAAATCCAACAGCACACCCTACCTGTCACCTACCACCCAACACTGGAACTCATATGAGTATCATTAAACAATTATAACCCATACTTGATGGGGATCACATCTTAAAATAAATCTTTCCTGAACCCCCTCTTCTGGCCTTCAAGCAGCACCGCAACCTCTCCAAGCTCATCATCAGAAGCAAGCCCCCCACAAACCAGGACCCACAAACTCAAAGTGACACCAGACCCTGCCAGAACAACAGATGCAAAACCTACGGACGTTTCTCCACTGCTACAATGACCAGCACTCCTCGCAACACACCTCTCAAGATCCAGGGAATTGACACATGCCTATCACCTCATCCAGTGCATTAAATGCCCCAATAACAACTATATAGGTGAAACAAGACAATCGCTATGCTCTGGAGTGAATTCACATAGAAGAATGACTAAAGACAAAAACACCATATCACCCATTGGCAAACACTTTTTACAAAACAATCATTCCATATCTGACCTCTCAGTCCTCATCCACACCTTTAAAAGACAAGCCTGGGAACTTAAATTCGTAACTCTGCTAAACACCAACAATCATGCATTTCATAAAGACACTGGATTTCTGGCTCACTACAACAATCTGTAACCCATTAATCTTCCTTTGTCCTGTGAATGAAGAAGTATTAACTGTCCACTTCACCTTGAATCGTCCCTTGCAACATGTGTTAACTCCTTATCTGCTCTACCTTGTATTTAGCTGTGACCCTCTGAGTACCTTTCCCAGACGTGAAGAAGAGTCGAAAGCTCGTCTCTTTCACCAACAGAAGATGGCCCAGTAGAAGATATTACCTCACCCACCATGTCTTACACAACTCCTGTCAGTTCTGTGAGTGGCTCCAGCCAGGGCTAACTGTCTCTGCACAAGAGGCCCGGTGCTGGGCTGGCACGGATGCTGCAAGTCGTTGAGATGCATTGGCAGAGCAAATGTGGGAAACCCAGGACCAGAATAATAGGGGGGTGAAGGGCAGACTTGAAGAGCACTAGCTGACATGTGTGAAGGAAGCTGAGTCCTGGAACATTGCGGGTACTACAGGGCAAGATTGATTGCAATCAGCAGTCTTGTGATTCATGGAACCCCTATTAATATATGGAAATTTTAACATGGCTTCTTAAATTCCCTTTAAGATTTATTTTCATTTTTAAAAAGTAAATGAAGGTTTATATGGAAAATTCTGATGCTGCTTTCAAACCCTCTAGATTGATTCACCTCTGTGGGTGAATCAAGACATTTACGCACGATAGTCCGGTTCTGTCCTTTCTAATGCCAAAGCACCTGTCCTGTCTCTCTCCTCCCCAGATTAATCATTCAGCAAAAGAGTTTGCTGGAAATACCCAGCACATTGGCCAGCTAGCTCCCATCACTCCTACAACGCAGACTTGGTTGTTCAAATCAATATTAGTTAGCAGGAGGAATTAGCTCATTTCATACATGTTCTAATTAGATAATAGAGATTATTACAAAACACCTGCAATGTTTGTAAGCATTTAAAATAATGAGAATCAATATTAGCTTCCAAAGGCACCATATGGTAAATGGTCTTTCCAGGAATGTGGTCCCTGATAGGCTCTCAATGTTTTAAAAATTATCATTAACATTTTTTAATTTGAAAGAACGTACTCACAGTTAATGAATCGGCTGCTGGTTTGTCCTCTGCATGGTGACCATGTCTAAAAGCCAATTTAATTGCAATCCTTCTCATCCAGATTTGAAGGCCCTGCTTCCTTGGTGGATGATTCTATCAGACTAAACCCACCAGCAAAATAACTTTCTCCACCTCTGTAGTGCCTTTTATCCCAGGATCTCACAGCCCTTTGCAAACATTTATAGCAATGAATATAGTATAAAGTAACAAATCCATGGCCCTCTAGGGACTTCACACTGCTGAATATGCATGCTCAGCATGACAAGCCAGAACTTCACAGAGACAGTACAAAGATTCCCGTGCTCCATAAGCACTGGTCCCCATCATTTGGATTATAAATTCCATTCACTATTAGCTGTATAGAGCATAGGACAGACAGTTGAACAGTTCTGATTTAATTCAGTAAAAGACCATGTGCTCTCTCTCTCTCCTTCACATGCCAGTTCATTACAGTTTATATAAATATTAAATATATACACATGCTTAACCTCAACAATAAAAATACTCTATATACAAGTATTCCCCATTTATTTGTGTGCGCATTATTTAACTGAGATTGTAAACTCTTCAGGGCTTTGTCTTCTTATCTTGTCAGTAAAGCAGCATGCACATCTAAGGTATGGTAGAAGTAATAATTAATAAGTAAAAGCTATTACTCCACCTATTTTACTCAGGGAAAACTGAGACACAACTGAGACAAGTTAAGTGACTTGCCTAAGGTCAAACAGCAAATCAATGACTGAGTTGGAAATAGAATTCATGTCTCCTGACTCCCAGTTCCGCTGTTCTCACCACTGGGCATACACCATGGGAACATGAAATCTTGCCCAAAGCCTAGATGACTGAAGCTTAAGGCTCTTTCAAGTTCTCTCTCATTCAAAATAGCTCATTTCATTCTCCTGAAATACTGCATAGAGGATAATAATATTTTTCAGAGGCCATTAAGAGCAGGCAATTGATAATACAGTCCTACAGCTTGGAGACATGCATTTAATCTCAGTTGATGGCAAGCAAGGCAAAAGCTTCCTACCCTAGTTTAACTATAGTCCCCCAGTTTACACAGGTCAGCTTCTCTCCTAGAAAGCACTGCAGCCAACTTTGTGTATTTTGAATCCTGGGAGGCCTGAGACAGTGAGTAAAAGACCGATGAAGCTGAGCAACCTCATTTCTTTGGCTCCTCCAACTTGGTGGTTAAACAAAGGTTAAAAAATAAATTGGATTTGGAAACAAATCTAAATAAATTAAAAAATAAAATGAAATTAAATAGCCATCTAAGTTTCCACTGATTCTGTTTCCAAACATTTTGGGCTTTGGATGCTTACAGGGGTTCAGGGACAGTCCCAGAGGCAGAGAGGGACAGGTCAGAACATAGATCATCCTAGAGGGGGTTTTGTTGCTAAAGAAGAATTAAATAATATGATATTTAACTGTTTTATTTACAACTTGTTTGATTCACTTCACCCTTCATTAAAGTGCAGCCACTTTTCTATCATACTACATAGCTGTTTAGGACAGGAAGTGAAAAATATATTGCATCCAGCTAAACTGCACGACAAACGTAGGAAGGCCTGAGTGTAAATTTAACCAAGGCACCAATGCGAATACTAACTTTTCTTGAAAGTGGCGTGGGATCTTTAACGATTGTAAAGGATCAGGGCCTCAGTGTTATATCTCATCTGAAATATGGCACCTTCAGCCACATAATGCCCCCTAGCACCATGCTGAGACATTAGTTCAAGGCCAAGCCAAGAACTGAAAGACAAAACCTAGTGAATAATCAACTTCAGGAAAGATTCTGCCCTCTGCCCTGGCAATAAAAACAGGAATTTTTCCATTTTTTTGAAATTTTGAAAAATGTCAACATTCTGTGAGAATATTTCAATCACTGACACAGCTCAAGCAGCTCTGCAGGTGGTCAAAAATATTTCAATTAAAAATGTAATCGAGTTTTTACAGATTTTTTCCCCAATGAAAATTAGATTTTCATGAAAATGTCTCTCAAAAACTTGAAATTAGAGATATTTTGACCAGCTCTACTCCAGCCCCCATACTGCAGTGATATGGGGCAGAATTCCCCTGATCCAGGCATGTGGCCAGGCACCTGTACTCTGCTGCCTCACAAGCCCCAGTGTATGGGGCACACCAAAGACAGGAGGAGAGAGAGTGCCTGGAGCATGTGTTGCACCACAGCCCATAAACTGCCTGAATTGGGCTGCCATAAATTAGAGGAGCCAGCAGCTAATCTAAATTATGCCCAGGGCCATCTTGGGTCCCCAAGAAGCCCAGAATATGGAGGGCACCAAGGTGGTGTAAAGCCACCATTGCCCTCTCTCCCACAACCCTGTGAATTCTGTGCTGCCACTCCAGGAGGCACGGCACAGGATTGGACGCACCACATCTTTCAGGACTGAGGTTTCCCCAAGTCATCATCCACATGTGAGTTCTGATCAGCTGCAGAGCTACTTCATTTTGTACTAACAAGATCACAGCCCCAAGTGGGATACAGCCTGAGGAATACTCTTTCCATGAAAGAGGAAAGCAAAAAAACAACCTAAAAAAGAATCACAAGCAGAAGTTGTAGTGGGGTTTGCCCACAGGGAAGTAAATTCCCAGGGTTTCCAGCTCCCTTTATTTTTGAAAATATATGGACTATTGCTTTAAATCATCCTGGTAAAATACTGCCGGCTAGAGAGGCTGCAATCAGGAATTCTCCGGGCATCAGTATTTGTCATTGTGATCGTAATTCACAGCAATTCATAAACTTTTTCAGAATGCTGTGAACATATCTTCAGGGGGTTAATAAAACAGCTTTCCAGTCCTCTACCTCCTTCCACTGATAACATATTCAAATTGTAATTGCCTGTAATGTGCACCCTATATCACATTACTACTTATGCTACATGCAGTCTCTGGGGCCATCAATCACACCCGGCTGTCAGCAAAGTCCTTGTTCTTGCCCTATCATTGAAGCCAACGCACCGCTAATGCTTGAGACGTCATGCCCAAATAAAAGTGACACCCCGAACCCACTCCAGCCTGTGTTTATTATTTGGGATATTTCTTCTCCCCCAAGCCCCAGCCTGCCCACTACAAACAAATTAACTGTACAGCATACATTTCCAGGAGACCTATATGCATGTTTCACACTGAAGATATCATCAAAGCCCATTTTACCTGCTCTGCAGAAAACTTGATGTCTGACTCTCAATATGTTTATGCCAGTTTTCCACCATTGACTTCAGCAGCCTGATTCCTGATTTATACAAGTGCAAATGAGGGCAGAACAACAGCGCTGGAGCAGAGATGGCTGCTTGACTGTTTGGGGGGAGCAGTTGCATTTTGGGAAATGTTTCACCTCCTGTTGCAGGGGGAAACAGGAAACGGAACTGTTCCTCCCCCTGATTATATAGGCACCTAAAAGCAAACACCTGATATCACAATAGCAGGGGGTGTAGGTGCTATACAAGCTTCTCTGACCCAGAGCTCTGCCCACTGCACCTCAAGCCTGATCTGCAGTACCATATTATTTGACAGCACCCTCAAGCATGCTGGATTCTCCACAGTGTAAATGTGACGTGCCCTGTGCTCTGAAGACCTTGCTAACATGTTGGAACGAGGGAGTAACAAAACACCAGGGAGGGGCTGGGAGTGGGGGGAATATGCAGGGTCATGATTACCTGGTTACTCAGCACATGCTAGTGCACACCAGAAAGGGTTGGTTGGTTTGAAATAAAGTGCCTGAGCTATTTTTGTAGGTATCATGGCACCTCCTCCTACTCTCTGCCGATGCACCTTAATCCTGACCTGCAGTTTCCTCTGCTATTTCAGTCCTGGGCCCCACACTAATCTTTCAAAGCACCCCAATTTTAAGCTGCAACAACTCTAGACTTCCTGGTTCTGGCCTCACCCAAGCAGAGAGTGACAATGAATAACAACACATATTGTCATGTTTCAGAGTAGCAGCCATGTTAGTCTGTATTCGCAAAAAAGAAAAGGAGTACTTATGGCACCTCAGAGACTAACAAATTTATTTGAGCATAAGCTTTCATGAGCTACAGCTCACTTCATCAGATGCATACAATGAAGTGAGCTGTAGCTCATGAAAGCTTATGCTCAAATAAATTGGTTAGTCTCTAAGGTGCCACGAGTACTCCTTTTCTTTTTTACATATTACCATGCAACACCATTATGGGCCTACTCACCTTCAAAGCACTTGACAAATATTCCATTTTATCTATGCAGTGTCATACATGTGCAGAGCACTTCAGAAGCAGATTAATTCTCACAACACCTCAGTGAGGTACAGTATGGTATTAGCTCCATTTTATAGATGGAACCAAGGCAGAGACTCTGGCCTGCTCAAATCCACAGGAGGAGTACGGGGCAGCGCTAGGATTATTAAAACTCAGGGGTTTCTGCTCAGAGGACGGCTCTCTCTCAAACCCTGGGGGTAGTTCTGCGACGTGGACAAAGGTTCACTAGAGACTAACACAGCCCAAGCCTGGCGTCCTTTTACCCTCAAAACTCCCACCAACTTCCGCAGGGTTGTTACAGCAGAACTGAGGGGCAGCCGAGTTGAGTGGATAGGTCAGTGTACTCAGACCTACCTCGGTTCTAGCCTGCCTCTGCCACTGACCTGCAAGTCACTACACATCTCTGTACCTCTGTTTCCCCTCCCAACCCTTGTCTATCTTTTGCATTTAGACCGTAAGCTTTCTGGGGCAGGGTCTCGCTGTTTGTTCATTGCCTCACACAATGGAGCTGTTGCAATATACAGCATAATACTCTGACACATTTAATATTGTGCCACCAAATCCATGGCACCTGTGATCTCATGCCTCTAGTGGCACAAAAATGCTCTTTCTTTCATAAAGCCACTCCATTCTCCAAGGGTGTAGGGTGATCGCAACTGGCCAAAGCCCCAAGGAGAACTTGGTGGTCTCAGCCTAAACACTGTCTTATTTTTTGCAAGTGACTGACAAAGTGAATTGCTTGAGAAAGGGAGAGACAGCCCTCTCCTGTGACCAAGAGTGAAGGAACTGATAAGGACATATAAGGTCCAGATCCACCACTGTTTTAGCACTCCAAATAATTCAAGGCTTGTGTCCTACCCCGATTCATACGGACTGCCACTCAGCCTAGATGCCCAGTGTTTTAAATTACTGAACTTTCTTCCAAATGAAGCTGCCCAGCCCAACCTAGATTCTTATAATTATCTCTGTGCTGCTGTCAGATACTCTGCCTCTGAATTCCTGCTCTACCCAGGGCCTTGCTGGCCTTGGGGTTTGGAGACCAAGAGTTCAACCATCCTACATTTATTTGATCTTGGAAGTGCTGCAGCTCTAGCAACAGCCTCATCAGCCAGCTTAGCACATGTAGGTAAAGGATATGCTGGAAGGCACCATACACATCTACACACCAAACACCACACTCGGACCATTGAGGCCTTCAGAGAAATCAGGAAAACAGCTCTAGATCAGATCTTGAAACAAACAAGATCTGATGAGATCTAACAGATAAGAACATAAGAACAACCATACTGCGTCAGACCAAAAATTCATCTGGCCCAGTATCCTGTTTTCCGACAATGGCTAATGCCAGATGCCCAAGAGGGAATGAACAGAACAGGTAATCATCAAGTGATCCATCCCCTGTTGCCCAGTCCCAGCTTCTGACAAACAGAGGCTAGGGACACCATCCCTATCCATCTTGGCATTGATGGACCTATCCTCCATGAATTTATCTAGTTCTTTTTTGAACACTGTTATAGTCTTGTCCTCCACAACATCCTCTGGCAAGGAGTTCCACAGGTTGACTGTGCATTGTGTGAAAAAATACTTCCTTTTGGTTGTTTTAAACCTGCTGCCTGTTAATTTCATTTGGTGATCCCTAGATGATGCACAGGAGTGCAAGCTGGAACCTGAAAGCTGAAGCTGGAAAACAGCCCAGCCTTCAATCCCGCTACACAGAACACAACATGGCTCCCTCATTTTAGCTCAAACCCCTACACTAATACTGGCTCCAAAGCAGCCAACGCTGCGTGAGTTAGTAGAAGGGGTTCATAATGGCTGAGAACGGTCTGTCCAGTAGATTAACAAACATCTTACAGCTAACCTCCTCAGCCCTCGTGGATTTCCTCCTTCCTCCATTCCTAGTGTCCCTTTGCGAGATGGAGAGATTCTCACATACCTGGGTTCAAGGAAGCAGATCTTCCTCACTTTGGCAAACATCATGCTAGAGAAAGTGAAAAGGGATGGGATGAAGAACCCACATTTTTTAGGGAATCTTCTCCTCTCCTCTTCTCCCACAAGGGAAGGCCTTGGGAGCATACTTGGTCACAAATGAGTTGATCCAGAAAGTAACCACGCAACCTCAATTCCTGCTGAAATCAGTGGGGTCATGAGTGCTCAGCACCTCGCTGGATCAGGCCCAGACTAGATTATTAGCCATCAAGGAAGAGGCATTAGCTGAAATAGGATCTCGTCCTCCTCCCATCACTTAAGACAAATAATTTATCTTCTCAGTGAGTCTGAAGTGTACAAAATTCCAGAGACTATCTCTTAAACAGGAGACTTAACATTTCTGGGCAGGACTTCTTCAGAATGAGATTGCTTTCTTTCTGAGATTTACATTACCAGAGAGTCCATTATTAGCCTGATATTTTATCTCTGACAGTGTGAGAAATATTGCTGCCATAAACCCTGCTGCCCTTAGTAAAATCTGAACTACTTGGTGAAAGCTAATAAAGTGAGGAACAATGAAGGCAATTGCCAATGAATACTTGAGCACCAAACAAGGCAACACGTCTGTCTCTCTCTTTCTCTCTCTCTCATACACATACACACACACACTTCCTTCTTCATCTGACTCTCAGACACAAAGAAGAGGGAATCACATGGAGAGAAATCACTTCCAAATTGTATGGTAGGGAACAACTGTGCATTGGCAGCAAGATGGATTAGATTCTCTCTCATAGATCTTTTCCATCTTTAATTTCTGTGATTCATCTCCCCTTTTTAAGCCCAGCATCATGTTTAGCTTCCTTGAGAAATAAGTTCTACTCTTTTTGACGATGCTGGTGAAGAGTCAGGGGGAGGGTGTCTCAATGTACAGCATTAACACAAGACAACTTTCTACTGTATTTTTCATACCAACTCTACCCCAAAACACTTCACAGAATCAAAATGAAACATCTATAGAGCTACAGACTAGCAGAGGGGATCAAGAATGAACAGAAATAAAGAAACACAGGAAGGCTGTTTTAGATGACAGAAGGCTCCTACGCCGACAGTGACAGGACTGCATGAAGGGAGAGGAAAGCCAGAATTAAGCAGAGGGAACAGGGATGGAAGCAGAGAGAGACAAGGCCCCTGAGATCAGCTGGGACAAATCCACAAAGGATTTGAAAAATGAAGGCAATTTTGAGCTTAAGGACCTTATTGAAGCAATAATGCTACCTCAACGGGTGCTGGATTCAAGCTTCCTCGGAAACTCATTCACTCTCCCTCTCTAGCCTCACGTTCCCCATAGGGCTGAATTGGGCTGCTTTTGCTGTCAGTCCCCAATCAAACACTTGGAGAATAATGTCAACAGAGTGTTTGGTTCTCCATTCACAGCAATGTAAATTAGGAGTTCCTGCTATGAAAACATGGGAGCTACACCAGTGTAAAACCAGGGCAAATGAGTGGAGAAGCAAGTTAAGAATGTTTTCAAAGGAGGGTGCCCAGGCCTGGAACTCCCTCCTTCTCAGGGTCTGTTCAGCAGGGCCCAAGTTTGATGACTTTCGTGCAGATAATTGCAAGACATCTCTTTGAACAGGCATTTCCCTAACAGCTGAATCTGGGGTCTGTTTGTTGGCAGACAGGGTGGTTAATGTGATCTGATTTTTGTTTCCCTTTGTGGATGCCTAGACAATGGTCACACAATAACTCTTATCAGTCAACTCTTATCAGAGCGCTCTTATCAGAGGTCACACAATAACTCTTATCAGAGAGCACCTCTGAACTCCCTCCGTGTAAGCTGCAATGCCCAATGATTTCCCCTACCAGCAGCTGCATGTCAGTGCTCACGTTCATGGGGGGGGGGCCTTACCCCTCTGGAAGATAAATCCTCTCTTGCTCATATCTGGATGGTAATTTGGCAGCATTTTTCCATCTCACTGATCTCTGTCTCCTTTCCTCTCTCTCTTTCTCCCAGCAGCTGCGAAATGCCTGCCGATTATCATCCTCATTAAGCACGTTACTGTGCTAACGTCTCCACTATGCATGGCTTTAAGATATTTACATTACTCTAAAGTCTCACATGGGCTCCGGTGCTGAAATAATTCCCTGCTCAGCTTCACTCTGCAGCCTGGAAGGCATGTGGGTGTCTGCACACACATCACTGTAAGGGCTCCTAAGACCCCCATCACCTTGGTATCGGTTCATGACTTACAAGATTTATCTCCAAAAAAGATACTTTTTCTTCCCCATTCCCCAAACCCACAATTTTCCCCTTTCCAAATTATGCTCATTTGGCTGCTCATGTTCTCAGATGTCTAAAGAAAGGCTCCCCTGGCTTCTTCCCCCTACGCAACCTACCAGGCCCACTTCCCAAGCCTCCTCTCACCCCCTCAAAAGACAGGTATAATATAGGCAGGGTAGTTATAATCTTGTCAGTCCCAGGATATTAGAGAGACAAGGTGGGTGAGGTAATATATTTTATTGGACCAACTTCTGCTGGTGAAAGAGACAAGCTTTCAAACCATACAGGCAATGGCAGAGCAAGTTTCGGACACAGACCAGCCATCCCACTACCAACATGCCTCAACCTTGACTTGGAGAGACCATTTCTACAGCTAAGAGGAAAGTGCAGTTCTCTGTGGCCCATTCAGCCCCTTAGCCACTGTGCTGAGACTGCCTAGTAGGCAGTCAATTAGTGCCAGGGGTAGTGGTGGTAACTTTTATGATGAAGACACTTATCCCACTCAGTTCAGAGTGGAACTGAAATCCATCAACCCATTTCACAGAGGTCACCCAAGAACTGTCCGAAGCAAACTGCAATCAGTAACTGCCAACTAACATGACCTGGATTCATAGCACTGACCTCAATGTGAAAGGCTATGGATCCCATTTTCCATTCTCCTAGATCTAACCAGACCTCTGTGTACAAATTCACTGCCCTGCAGGTTCAGATATTGTGGTGATAAGCCTGGTGCATATGTTTAGAGAGATGGGTGAGTAAAGAAATCTATCTGCGGCCAGGAACCTAAAAGCCTTACTATGTCTCTACTGCCCACAAACTACAGCTCACCTTCCCTTTACTGTTAACTTTCCACCTCTGACATTTAATCCCTCGGCTGGCCAGGCTTTGGGCCAGATTCTCAGCTGGTGTAAACGGACATAACTCTAGCAACTTCTAAAGAGCTACATCAGTTTAGCCCAGTTGAAAATCTGGCCCGTGTTTAGTTTAAGTGCGGAACCCTAATTGCTGCTGCATCACGGACTGAGATTTATATGCTGCCCAATCTCCTTTTGGCATTATCTGCTCCACCTGTACTCTGAGATGTCATGGCCCTGAGACAAAAGTGACAGGTGTTGATGTAAGGGGCGGAGAAGGGACACAGACGCTCCCTTTATTTTGTCATTGCACTTACGCAAGTGCTGCAAGGGAAATGTTACCAGGAAGCCATTAAAGGGCAATGCATGCTGGAGTCACAGCTACAGCTGAATGCAACATTTACTCTGCTGGGAATGACTGATCCATTCAGAAGGGCAGGCCTGAGTCACATCTTGGCAATAACAACTAAATCATAACTGGAAAAAGATAATGGCTCTACCTGGCCCCTGCACAAGCCCACTCACTGCTAAAGGACCCTCCCACAGCCTATGGGGAGGATCTACTGAGCCCAGGAACTCAAATGATTACAGGGGACAACAAAAAGATATAACAAGGGCAGGTGTGAAGGTCAAAGGGTCAAAACAAGGAAAACTAAAAGGGACACCAAGCAAAGAACCCCAGACAGTGCCCACTGCTCCTCGAAGGTGTCAAGGGAGCCAGCGGACGTTGCCCAGAGGAACTCTGCCCGGATGTGTGAATGGAGGGAGGATCGGAAACAGGCCCCACAGTCACAGAGAACCCCTCAGCCAACATCCTCTCCATTGTGTTATAGATGGCCATTTTGGCAATCGCCAGGAGGAGGTTGACGAGGAGGTCCCGCAACTTTGTGGGGCCACGGATAGGATGTGCGTATATGAGAAGGTGGGGGGGAAATTACAGCCAAAAAAGCAGTAGTAGGTCAACGTGCACAATGGTCTCCCTCATGCCGCAAAAGGGACAGGCATCAGAGACGGGGTGAATCGCGCCAAGTACACGCCCGTGCTCACAGCTCCATGAAGGAGCTGCCAACCAATATCCCCAGCGGGCCATGGAACCAAGGTGGAATATAGGCTGGCCCACTAGGGTTCTTCACCCTCAATAAGTGGCAGTAAATCCTGCCACTTAGAATCAGGGTGGGACACAAGAGTGAGGAAATGGAGCATATGGAGCATGAGCATGTACAGATGTGCCTCTGGAGCAGTTTGAAAGCGAACCGGCTGCAGGTTGTGCAGCTGGCTTGGGGTATGTGGGTGGGGCGACCAGGGGGGCTCATGAGGCAAGGGCCCTATGAAAAGATCCGGAGGGTCTGGAGTGTAGGGTGGGCAGGGAGCAGCCTCCCACAGGACCCGCTCAAGATAAACCCAAGAAGCAGGCAATAAAGCTGCCCTCACCCCCTGAAGTATGGGCTGGGGAGTACGAAGGGGGGAACGCCCCATGTGCTGAGCGAGCATCAGGGGATCCACCCAGGCTCACCGGTCATAGTCCAGGAGGTCTCCGATCCTGGTGACTCCTGCCAGAGCCAAACTCTGGCGCACCGAGGGGGACTCCGCCACCTGCACAAGGAGTTGGGGATCGTGTAGCAGAGGCTCTGTGAGGAAATCCACCCGCTCCATGGCTGCCACAGACCTGGTTGCTAAAACCAGCTTCCAGGTGCAGAGGAGGTCCTGGTAGAAGACCAGCAGCTTGGACAGGCCTCATGGAAGACCTCTCGGATGGAGATAAAGAAGCTGCCGGTCATATCGGAGCCCTCGGAGGCGGCAGAGGAAGGCATGCACCAACGTGCTCCATGCCAGACTACCTGCATACAGGAGTTTCTGCAGGGCCTAGAGGTGGAAGACATGGACCTGGCTGTGGAGGCAGACCAGGCCCTCTCCTCCCTCCTCCAGGGGAAGACTCTCCTGCAGAGACCCAGTGCAGTCCTGGCCAGAACTACTCCAAAGCTGTTAAGGAAAAGTTTTTGGTCTCAGCATATGATTCGATACGTGATGCATAATAGTCTGTATGTAAGGTGAACTTTGTAACAAAGCTGTTGTGGTCATAATATGACCTTTGAGGCGGTGGAGAAAAACATGTTATTGTAGATACATCCTGTTGTTGTGGTATGCACTAAGCAGGAGCTGAACACGAGCACGAAGGCAGCACAACATTGGTGGAAGATAACGATCCGTAACATGACTGGATGTAAGGGATCGGGCACGAGGACGGGTTGTGATGAATCAGTGTATATAAGGAAGGGTAAATCAGCATTTGGGGTCCCCCCCGGCTAGCGAGGGGGTACCACGCTTCAGCGTTATTAAACTTGTCTCATTGAGAAATACTCTGCATTTTACTTGTCTGGTTAATGCGCCTCAGCCTCGGAGAGAACTTTTACGTGACCTAAGAGTGTAATTCATAACAAATCCAACCTCTGGAGCTGGGCCAGGATCCCCGAGTCCAGGCTCAGGGTGTTCAGCTGGTGCCAGAGCATGGACAGGACTAGTTAGTTAAGCACCAGTGCCTTCCCCCACAGGGAAAGGCACTGGAGCAGTTTTGTTCATCTCTGCAGCTGCTCACCCACCCTAGCCTCTAAATCCCACCAGTTCTCTGGTGGAGAGGGATGCATGATGGAAAGGTAAACTCCGAGATAGAGCAGTGGACCCCCGTTCCACCGAATGGTTTGAAGCGTGGGTGGGAGGGAGCTCACCTCCTACCCATCCCCAACCATCAGGCCAGAGCTCTTGACCCAGTTGACCCGGGTGGAGGAGGCTGCAGAGTAAATGGCCTGGAAGGCCTCCACCCGCACCAGGTCACCCGGGTCCTGGACCACGAGGACCACATCATCGGCATATGCTAACAGGACCAGCTGCATCTCTGGCTCACAGAGCATTAACTCCATCAACCTCTATCAGAAGAGACAGAGGAAGGGCTTGATCGTCAGAGTATACAGCTGGCCCTACAGTGGACACCCCTGATGTATTCCTCGCCCGAAGCTGACCGGTTTGGTCAGGGTCCAGTTGAGCCTGACCAAGCACTCTGCAAGGCATATAGCACCTGGGGAAAACCCACAAACTGGGGTCCGAAGCCAAACACCCACAGAGTGCCCAGGAGATACCCATGGTCCACCCTGTCCAATGCCTTCTCCTGATCCAGAAACAGGAGGGCGAACCATAGACCATCCCTACACCCAAGCTCCAAGGGATCCTGGACCAAATACAGATTGTTGAAGATGGAGCGGCTTGGGGCAGTGTAAGTCTGGTTGGGGTGGATCACGTCCGCCAGCATGGACCCCAGCTGCAACGAGATGGCCTTCACTATGACTTTTTAGTCTGTGCTGAGGAGCTAGACATAACACCAGTTCAGAAGGTCATGGAGGTCCCCTTTCTTCGGTAGCAAGGGGAGCACATCTTTCCTGCATGACAGAGGGAGGACCCCGCTCCCCAAGGACTTGGTGCAGATGGTGACTAAGTCCAGGCCGAGGATGTCCCAGAATACATGGTAGAACTCCATGATCAGCCCATCCATGCCTGGAGATTTACTAGTGGGCATGAGATGGAGGGCTTCCGAGAACACAGCCAGAGTGAGAGATAGCTCCAGCCAGTCCCGGTCACCCATACTGACTGTCGGGAGTCCAGTCCAGAGCACTCTGCAAGCGTCAGCATCAGTCGGATCTGAGGAGAATGGAAGATGCTGAGGAAAGGACAAACGATGATAGGAGTTTGATTTTTTTTATGCTAATCCAAAATAAATTTGATAGAAGAGCAAGGAACAACAGACAAGGCTGATCTGTTTTGAGAACTTGTTTCTATCAGAAAAGAGCCACTGAAATGAATGGTGAGTGGCAGAACTCAAAACAAACAATTCAAGAGATAATGGTCATTATGACACTCCTCACTTTAGGTCAGTGTATGTTCTCAAACCATACAAATGCACTTCCCTCCCCATATCTCCCACTGATCACTGTAGGGTTGTTCCCAACAGTATAATCTCACCGTTTTGTCCAGTCCCATTTGAAGTTACTCCAGCTGGGGCTTCTGTGTGCTTATAGTTTTCATCACTCAGGTTCAGAATGGAATCATCCAGACATCCAAATGGATGCAACATTTAATAGGCAACAAGAAATAGGTAAAACAGAACTATAGGGTCAGCATTAATATGCATTAGCAACGCTGGTGGGGAGCCCAGGGCTGGAACAGCAGGGGTTCTGCAGTTCAGAGCTAAAGTGCAATAAGGGAGCAAGGGGAAGAAGAGGCTTACATCATAACACCGCCTAAACTGTTCTTGCTTTTAATCAGAACTAACTGTCCCACAACTACAGGAACAGGCAAAGTTTCCCCAATGTTTTGTTTAAAATGATGGGAAAGAACAGAAAGAGTACACTAATCTGCAGCCAGCTTAAACTGCAGTAGTGATTATTTGGGAACAGCAGCAGAAGGTTTATTTACAAAGGGAAACTCCAGCACCTCCACCAGGAACCTCAAATCAATAGAAAATCTCCAGCTCTATCAAGTTCTGCAAAGAGCAGAAGACACAGGAGTCCGAAAGAGCCTATGATCAGATATGCATGCCTGTAATGACACTCATGCAGTTGCATGCTTGTACATGGGAGTGAACACTCATGCACCTGCACCCCAACATTCACACATCACTTTAAGTGTTCTCTTTTTTTGGCCCAACCCCTACAGATCTTACTCAAGCAAAACACTCTTCCAAGTCATTAGGAGTTTTGCTGTAGGATATGGCCCTATATTCTGTCTTAGAGAAATTCTACACTACAGAATTAAGTTGACCTTTCATCGACGTACAGACACCGCAGTAATTAAATCACTTTTGCACGTCTGCATTATGCTCCTTGTCAGCGGCATGCATCCTCACTAGGAGCACTTGCACTGATTTAACTATCAGTGTGAGGCATTGTGAGAAGGCTTCTGAAAGGCAGCAGCAGGCAATGTGTCTACACTGACACTGTGTTGACCTAACTACATGAACTTAAGTGCTATGCCTCTCGCAGAGGTGGAGTTATTAAGTCGGTGTAGTGGGCGAATTACATCGGTGGGAGCTGCCTTTTAGTGTAGACGCTACCGAGTTAGGTCGATGTAAACTGCCTTATGGACCTAACTCCGTAGTGTAGGCCAGGCCAGAGTGACATTTGACTTACCTGCCTCCAAGCAGCAGAGAGATAGACTCCAACAGCTGATGCCCCTGGAAAGCCAGCCTCTCTCCAAAGGCAGTGTAGGCATTCTGCAGCTGTCAAGGGCTGGATGAAAACAGTCCCTTCCTAATCTCAACTGAGGACTTCCTTAATCAGGCCAAGCTATGTTTTTTATCTGAGTGAGGAGTGAGGACTTCAGGATTCGACTGCAGAAGAAGAGCAGCCTAGAGGTCAGATAGCAAAGACCCATTAGAAGAGAGTCCACTCCACTATTAAGGACAGATATAACCCAACCACCCTATGCCCCTTAATGCTCTGATTGAGTTTGGATTGGACATTACACCAAAAATCAATTTGATCTTGACCAGAAGGAAAATGTGAACACAAAAAGGTGAAATAACAAAACCCAAAAGAAGCCAGACTAGCATATAAGGAACAGGCTATTTGTTTCTTTGCAAGTGGACCATCATGTCTTCCAGTTTCCTCTTGCCATGATTCATAGTTCTGCAACTTGGATGATATTCTGGAAGAAAGAAAAGGAGTACCCGTGGCACCTTAGAGACTAACAAATTTATTAGAGCATAAGTGCCACGGGTACTCCTTTTCTTTTTGCGAATACAGACTAACACGGCTGCTACTCTGAAACCTGTCATTCTGGAAGAAGAGGATGCAACAATCAAGGTACTAGTGGATGATTCACAATAATGATTTTCCATTGTGGGTGTCTATCTCTGAATCCCTCTCCTCCTCCTTCCAGACCCTAAACGGAGCAGCTTTTCACAGGATACATTTTTTTAGCAGGCTGATTGGTTATAAATGCTGTAATCCTTAGAACAAAACAGCCTTTTGAAGGACAATCATGGATCTCTGGAAGTTCCCTATTCCTTCCTGATAGGAAGGTGTTTGGCCATCACTGATTGCTTCAGAGGGCATATAGGCACCACAGTCGTGGGTTTCTCTATATTAGAAACATGGAATCCTAGTTATTTCAGAGAGGTGCGAGCCACAAACTTTGGGTTTATTCAGGATCCAGGATTTTAGTGCAGTCTGCAGGTAAGATTCATATTCCAATCTCCTCCCAAAACTGAAATTTTAGACCTAATTGGGATTAGCAGTTGGGATTAGCAGTTTTTATTTTGGGCTCCACTGTTACTACAGAACTATTTTGGAGCTGTTTTTACTGTATGTGCAGCCAGAGCAGATGGTGGAATTACCAATAGCCTCACAAGGAGCCTGGTTCTCATGTAATTCTCCTTTCAACATTATGGACCCCAGGGATATGGTTAGTTCTAATGAATATGGGAGCTTCTCCAAACTGAACCTCCAACTCTTTCTAGTTTCACCCTCTATTCCCAGCCCCTTGGAAGTGCCACAAGGCCAATGCCCAGCCTGTTTGTTCCACTGCACAGAAATGTCATCGTGCTTAGAGTCATTTGGCAGCACTTGCCATACAGGACTCTGTGTTTCATAACATCCATTAGTGCAAGGCTCTTAATGAAAATGAAAGCTGTTAATGAAGCCAAAAGGCAGCAGCAGCCTCTAGTCTGGGGAGGGCAATTAAGCAGAAAGGGAGGGGGGTATTGGGGAATAAAATTAACACATAGATAAAGAAAAAGGCGAACTGGTGGTGCATTAGCAATAATGTAGTTATGACAAACTATCCAGCTTCATTTAAAAAAAACATTTTGTTTGCCTTTAGTGGGCTATTTTCATATCTCTGGCTGATGCAAGAGCAGCTCTTTGCTCCCTCCACAACACAGACAACACAACACCAACAGGATATCAGTGCTATGGAGATGAGATCCCTCTGGAAAACAAGGATCCAGAGCATGGTGCATCAGAGCTATTAAAGATGAAAAAGACCTAACAGGTTCCCAACTCGCCCCATGACCTCCCCTTTGGGCATAAGTGCAGGGCTTCTTCAAATACTTTTTCTAATCCAGTTGTCAAGAACTCGAGCAATTTGGTTTCTTACTCTTCCCTTGGGAAGCTACTCTACAGTCTAATGCCATTGCTCCCATTGCTAAGAAGTTAATTCTTGATATTAGGTCTAAAATTTCCTTTCCTTAATTCAATTACATCATTTGTAGTTAATTCTCCTGAGATCACCTTAAACAATACTTCTGTCTCTGTGGGGCCTACGTATATCAGGGACTTGGAGAAGGATTGCATATCACTCCTTGCTCCTTAAATCAGCATTTAGCTCAGCTAGTCATAGTAGGGCTTTTACTTTTTCCTTCTAATTAGTCCCTCTGTTCCCTTAATCATTAGAACCTTCTCAAAACTCTCTCAGATTTGTTGATATATCTCCAACACAGAGATGCTCAGGACCCTTAACACATCAAGATAAGTGCAGTTCACCAAAGCCATCTAGAGATGAATCATCCCCTTGCTGCTTTGTGATGACAGAGGCACCCCAATATCACATTGGCTGTTTTGGCCACCCTATCCCATTGCAAGTTCCTATTTAATTTTCTGGTCACTCTCAACCCTAGAACAACAGGAGTTGTGTTTGTTTACATCAGAGCTGATTGTTCTGTCCACACTGGACTTAGCAATTGTTCCTCCTTTAATATAATACACACTTTTAATTGCTATGCCATTTATGCCCCTCTTCATGATCACTAATGAAGGGGCTAGATAGATCTGGATCTAACACAGACTCTTATTTCACTACTACACGGCTTCCCGAGTTTACCACACTGCTGTTTATTATTAACCTTGGCTATTGCCTTTCAGCCAGCTTTCACTGCAGAAGACTCTTCATATTTAAGCCAAATTTGAATTAGTGTTTCAGATAAGATTGTCTGGCGCACTATGTCAAACACTTCACTGAAGTCTAGATATATTACAGCTACTGCCTTCCTTCCATCCATCCACTAATTTTTGTAATTTAATCTAAAAAGCAATCAAATTTGTCTAGCATTATTTTTATTTATAAAGTCCCTCTGTTTATTGCTCATGGTTCTGCTATCTTATGTGCTTAAAATTTTTCCCTCTTACCATTACTTCCATTATTTTACGAGGGGTTGAAAAAAACTAAGGAAGTTTGAAATGATACTTTTAATCCAAAAATGTGGTTGACTAATGGCTCAAATTTAACTCTATATGGGTCTATTATAATGCTGTCATGCTTTTTACTCTGCTGTGTAAGAAAAGAAGCACAGATCGCAACCAGAGAAACAAACTGTACTACCACTAGCCACCACAACTGTCACGCAAGATCAGGGAGGCATGATGATCTCAAGCCAGTGGGGTTGGCTGGTTTTTATTTAATTATGTATTTTTAACATAAATGTTTCAGATCATTAATTTGTATACATCACAGCCTATGGCACCACCAAATCTCCTTGTTTGTTATTTTCCCCTTTTTTCCTCCCATTTGTTGCATCTTGACAGCTCTTTGGGCACAGACTCTCTCTTCCCATGTTTGTGCCCAGCACACTGTGCCCTTTATAATGATTGGGGACTTTTGACATTAGCACAATGTACATAATATTGGAAGAGAAAAAATCTTGACTAGCCCCAGCTGGAAAGGGTGCCCAGGAGCTGGTGAGTCACTGTTTGGAGTTCAAGGAAAGGGGGACTATAGATATCAAAGAAAGAACACAAAACTCAGTCCTTCATCCTTCAGGAGTCTCTTCCAGCAGGTTTGTGACTAAGTGAGATGAGAGCCCTCCTGCCTCCCGCCAAGCCAGCCAATCCAGAGTCCAGGGTCCTTGGAGTTCCCACAATGAAAGACTGCCATTCCCAACCCTTTTTTGCTTTGTCCCTGTTCAGATATACATTTCTAAATGTGTCCAGCTGCAGCAATAGCACCAACAGAAAGCTCTGCCGGCTGGCAAGGTGGCTAGTTGTGTAATCTCGTTTTTGCTACTGCACTGTACCCCAGGGAAGCCTGAAGACTGACAATTTAACCTTTTTATGTGCGGATTGAATAACTAGCTCCATTTACAGCAGTTTATGTGGCATCCCAAAAGGCACCAGCTAAACACCTGAACCCAGGCAATCACCCACTTGTAACAAGAGCTTTGCCATGTAATAAATACGCAGCCCAGTAACAAGACAGATAATCTCGTAATAAGAGACGCTTGACTCAGTCTTGTTCTTCCAGTGTTTTTCCCTCCTTCTCTATACCACTACGATAAAGTAAAATCTCCATGTACAATGAAAGTTAACCACATCACTTCCATATCATTGACTAGACTTGTTTCTAAATTTGTATCTGATTCCCCTAACACAAACAATTGAGAACGAGCGCAGTTCAATGGCTATGAGTAGTAAAGGGGAATCGGAACTCATGAGCTCTATCCCCACTTCTACCAGCAGCTCACTGTATGCCTGTGGGCAAACCAGTATCACAGAGAGGAGAACAATCAATGATGTAAACAATAAAAATCAGAATTTAAATTAGATTTTAAATTTAAATTAAAATATTTTAATTTTTAAAAATGAAACTATTTAAAATTACATTTGAAATTATGACAACTTATATTACAGTCTAAACTTCCTATAATATATTACAATTATTTAAATTAAATAAAAAATAATATTAAAGTGGTATATTTTTGCTGCCAACGTTTTAAAGAAAATCAAACTACTGAACTGGCAGAAGTCACTAGCTCAGCGATGCTAAAGTGGCAAAGTGCTAAATCAGCTTTTCACAGCAATAGCCTTTTCTGCGGGTATAAAGAATGTTTTTTTCCTTTCCACTAATTCAGTTCAATGATTAAATTAATTCAAAATAATGAAACTGAATGGGAGTTAAAAGAAAGACTCTGAGTGAAAATACATGTTATGCTATAGAACTGCATAAATAAATGCATATTCTCCCGGTTAGTAAAAAGAAGTACCAAATGTAGTGTAAAGGCTATTTTAGTTTGAAAATCAACATTTTTAATGGTTGCCAACCAATGACAATCAACTTTTATTTAGGAAAATAACTAAAAAGTACAAATGCAAAAATGATTAAAATTGCTTGTTTAAATCAAGGTTTCCTGTCTGCTGAATTAAATCGTGATTAAAATCAGTTATTTAAATTGCTTTGATTTAAATCAAGCCACCCTGGTTTCTTGGTATCTCCTCCTGTTAATAATAACTATGCTCCTAAGGACTGGGGAAACATCCCCTATCCAGCTCTGTCAAAGCCTGTCATTTCCAACCTCCTGCCACTCTGCTTTTCCAGTCCTGGTCCCACACAAATCTCTGGTAGCTTCAGGTCACAACGGCACAGTTTTCCAGTGTCAGGAGTGGAATAAAAGGGGCTGCCATAAGTCAAGATGCAGATGCCTGACTGAGTGAGATGTGTGGTGTTCAACAGTGATTAGGAGGGATGTCACAGCAGGTCAAAATCAAGATATGTAGGGCAGTACTTTTTGAAAAAACTTTCAAGAGGGTACAGCAGGGCATGCTGGCTCTCAGAAGCTAGGCACTCTGGTAGGGTGAAGAAAGGAGAAATTTTTAAAACCACACTGTGAGAACATGGGAAAGACATTTGAAAAAGAAAGATATTTACTGCAAGTCATTTGATTAAGAACACACTTGAGGCTAAACAGGACTCCTTGCACAGCTATCTATCAATACAAATACAAATAAAGTGACAGAAACCAATGCACTGAGATTAAAGTCAGAATCAGAACCTCAATAGAAGTAATTATCACTTGACGAAAGATAGAGCATAGGCCCAGACAATTATTATAGGACTCCAGTACCATGCTATTGAAACTACTGAAAAGCACATCTGTTACTGAAAGAAGCCAAAATTCTTACCGGGGAATCTTCTGCTCTGTTTCAAAAGGAGTTTGGGCTGTGGCAGAACATCATCCCTCCTGTGTTACGGGGAGGAAACTGCATTATAGGGGGAATGGATTAGCTCTAGGCAAATAGGTGAAGGGCAGAGGCAGATAATAAAGGTCACAGAAAAAAATTGTCAACCAACAATTCCACCCAAAGTCTCCTTTTAAAGTCAATAGGCCAATCCATAGTCTTTAATCATGTTATTTCAGCCAAGTTTTCTGGAGCAAAGGGAAATTCACCCTAATTAAGAAATGGAGTAAAAGTGAGTGAAGAAGTCAGGAATTGCCCAATGTTTACAAGAAGAAGAAGAAGAAAAAGATTCAATTAACACTAACTGTTCCTCTTCTTGGTAATCTGAGCAGAGAGGGATCAAATGGGCCATGGAGGGTCCTCTTGCCCCTAAAGGGGTTCCATGCAGGGCAGGCAGGGTTGATGCATTTTGATGAGGATGGGAGAATATGGGGTGGGGGAAAGATCACTGTGCCACATCTATTTTGTATATTAAGAGAGAACTCCATTCTCCAAGGCTCTCAGTCTGGCACCTTTCACGACTATGAAATTCACTAAGTTAAAAATAAACTGCCCAGAGGACAAAAGTGAGGAAGCCCTTCTGTGACTCTCATTTGCAAAGCACAGAATGCTGTGTCCCAGCAAGGAACACCCTAACTCTTTTGGCATGTCTCTGCTGTGCAGACCCAAAGCAGTTCTGAGTTTAGAGAGCAAAATGGATGCCAACATTCCCATCCAGCAGAGGGAGAAACAGACAGAACTCATCCACCACGAACAGCTTCTGACAACACTCCTGAGTGAAACAACAGTGAGGGCCTAGACAATAAGAATGCTTTCCCCTCTACCTAGCATCTTCCATCGGAGGACCTTAATGCACTTCCAGATCTGTTAATTTAGTCTCACACAGCACCCCTGGAAGGTACGCAAGTATCTTACCTCCATTTTACAAAAGGAGAAACTGAAGTACAGCCAGGTGAAGGAACTTGCCCAAATACATACCAGAAAATCTGCAGCAGAGCCAAGATGAAAACTTCTCCTTTCCCTCTAGTGGCCCAAATGCTGAGCTGGCTTTCCCTCACTTTCTCTCTGTTCATGGGGGCAGGGGTCTTATTCTAATCCTGGTGCAATTCTTGCTGCTCTTTCTTAATTCTTCCACCTGTGAGATAATTGCCAGCACTCTGGAAAGAATTCAATACTAATCATAGACTCGCATATAAAGAGACAAAGAGCCAGATAAAATGGAAGAAAGGAAATCACAAGGCCTGAATTAACCAAGCACATATGCATCAATTCCTGAAGCTCCGCTAAACCAGCCTCTCTCACAATGGATAAAAGGCTCAATCCTGGGGGGAGGACTAAGAAAAACCACATCTGTAAAAGATGGGCTTAACCTTCTCCTGTGCACATTGTAGGGTGAGATAATATAAACATCAAAGAATTCAAAATAGCTATAATTAGTAATACTTCACTGCTTATAATTCAGTCATAAATAATAGCTGGGGATAGCTACTCCTTTCACCCTGTCACTCTATCCAAAGGGCCAGCGCTCACAGCAGCTTCATCTCTCAATGCTCTGATCAAGTCACCCCCTGCCGCATGTCTCTTACACAAAAGATTCAGACTCCTGGCCATCAAGAATCTAAGTAATCTCACCCCTTACATCTCCTCTCTCATTTCCCCCTTCTCCTGATCCCTTCTTTCAACTCTGTATCCTTTTTCCATTCTTGACTTCACACCTTAATTCATACTTCCCCTAAACTTGGAAAACTTTCCCACTTCCTGTCGAACAAGTACCCCCTCTCACCCCACCTGCAAACCCCTCCTCAAAATTCACATCTTCCAAGAGGAACCCTCCCTTTGTCTCCTTGCACTCACCAATATTCTCCCTGCAACCTCCTTCAACTGAACAGTTGTGCTGTCTGTCTTATCTTGCTGTGTCTCATCTATCCTGTATAGTAAGCTGTTCATTGCAGAGAGTGCATCTTAGTCTCTTTGTAAAGTTCTGTGGCAATTTATGGCACTGTGTAAGGAATTATTAATAAATAATTCCGCCATCCTCTTAGGAAATCCACTTAGCAGCTGGAAGCTAACCAGGAATTTCCCTTTCAGAGCAAGTACAGGAAAAATCTAGGCTATTCAGTCGTTTTAAAAGACATAGTATTCTAGTGGCTAGAGCAGGGGCCTGGGTGTCAGTACTCTGGGTTCCATTTCCCACTCTCCCACTAACTCACTCCATCTCTCTATACCTCAGCTTCTCTAGGAAATAACCAAGGAAAATAAATATTTCACCCCTTCACTGGATGTGTATGATGATCATTGATAATGCTTCACACTTATTATTTGCTGCCCTTCGGACACTTTATAAATACCAGGTTTCAGAGTAGCAGCCGTGTTAGTCTGTATTCGCAAAAAGAAAGGGAGTCCTTGTGGCACCTTAGAGACTAACAAATTTATTTGAGCATAAGCTTTCGTGAGCTACAGCTCACTTCATTGGATGCATTCATCGGATGCATCCGACGAAGTGAGCTGTAGCTCACGAAAGCTTATGCTCAAATAAATTTGTTAGTCTCTAAGGTGCCACAAGGACTCCTTTTCTTTTTATAAATACCAACTAACTAATCCCTACAATTCTCCCCTGTGCAGTAGATTAATATTATTTTTCCTACTTTACAGATAGGGAAACAGAGACACAGATTCATGCAGGGTCTCACAGGAAGTCAGTAGCAGAGCTAGGATTACAATCTATATCTTCTGATTCTGAGGCCTCTGCTCTAAATATTAGACTATCTACATGTACGTGTGTGTGCTAGGTGTTTCCAAGGCATTCATCCACATAGTATCCTGATGTAGCATCAAAGCAAATTGCTACAGGCTCCATTTCTGAAGCAAGCAATGAAATTATCTTGCTCTTTTTTCTCTTTTTTGGGGGGTGGAGGGTGGGAGTGGGGTGCGAACAGATTGAGGAATATTTGAACAGAGAAACTGTAACTGTTCATGAGAAAGGCCGAATAGTGGCCTCCCAGCTCTTAAAACAAACTGCTGAGAAATGACCAATTGGAATGCCAACAAATGGTGCTGTAATGAGCTCATCTCCAGAAAGAACGGAATCCGTCTCCATCCACTAAACACGCCAAACAAGGAAACCTGTAAAAGGGATTCCAGCTCCTGAATCAGTCAGACAAGGGAAAGAGATAGAGAGAAAAAAGTGAGGCCTGAAATGTATTTCTTTTCTGTTATTTCTGGAAAGGGAGACAAAAAGCCGGGGGAGGGGTGGTGCATTGGAAAGCTGACAAAAATCATTATTCTCTATAAATTGCTTTGACATTGTATAGGCAGTGACCTTCACAGCACTACCAGTTTAATGGCATTTACTTCAACAGTAGCTGATTTCACTATTAAACACGGATGCACAGCACAAGATTATACAACTAAATCACTCTTGTAAATATTTAATATCATTGCCTTTCTTTTTTTCCCTTTTAACAAATCACTATCAAAGACAGAGCACACAGTAGAAAACATTTATTTATTCTATCCTGGAAAAAGCTTAGTGCTCATGCATTTTATCTATCTAGTTCTCCAAATGACTTTGACACTTGAAAGCCCTTGTGATCAAAACAGTCTGAAGGAAGGCAATTTCGCAACCATTTAAGAACTGATTTCATGCACTGATCAACATCTACCAAACTTGCCTGACAGAACAGCATAAAGTTTAACCCAGTAGATGGATAGCAAATACCTGAAGGAGAAAATTAGTAAGAAAGCTACACTGGTTTAAATAAAAGTCATCATAGAAGACAGAAAGAAAGAGAATCAAATATTTTTCCCCAGAATTTTTTAAATTATTTAGGAAGTGAAAAGGAAAACACCTATATAAAAATGGAATCCCATGTTTGTAGCCCATAGACAGTACAATAATGAATACACGTGCACAACAAAATATATTTATTGTTATGAATATTCAACACTGAACAGCATGAAATAAACTGTCCAGAGGTTTTTTAGTTATATTTTATTAAATATACAGTTAACTGATGCCACAATATAAGTATAAAAATGCAGCAAGACAAAGTTACTAATGAAGCACACGTAACCATATCTGGCAATACAAAACTTACTGAGAAACTGAAAAGCTAAGCCTGGAATTGGGTATTTTGGGGGAGGCAAGTCATTTGTAAAGACATCCATGCTTATGTTTCATATATTCAGATTTTTCCAGCATCAGAAAGAATCTTTCTAGTGCTGTGGCACAGAATGTCTGTCATGCCACAGTAACAATGATGATCTATTCAAACTGTCTATGATCAATGCATGAAACTGCTCAGTGTAAAAATATTCAGAGATACTGATAACTAAATAAATGTATTTTAAGCAATTTACACTTATAGAAGAAAGGAAGGTAAGTTAACAGCTATTTAGTAATGGAACATATATTTGATGAAGAAAATTTCCAGGGAGTTCCAAATTCTGGAAAAAACACAAAGAAATTGGAATCTGGATGCTTACGGGACAGATTCCGATATCCTTACTTATGTTGGATAGTGGCTCACTCCACAAAAGTCCCATTAACTTCAATGGGACTATTATGGAGTAAGGTAATATCCACCAACAAGGTTATCTGAATCTGACCCTAAAGGCCATGATAAAAGTGTTAGGCTAGTTGAACTTGCAGGACAGGCAAGGAGCTGTCCAGGCTCATGTAACCAGAAGTCACCGAAAATGGAAGAAGCTCTCCAAAGTTCTGAAATGCAAATTCTAATGACTGCCAGGAGCTGTCCAGGGTTCTACAATGTACACTGACCACAGCTTTATCACAGAGCTAGCCAAGGTTCTGTAATCTGTGTTTCATGATCTAGCAAAGTGCTGTTAAGGATTCCAATCCTAACTCACAAGGCAAGCCAAACGGTATATGAAGTTCCTTTATCTACAGTCACCAATCTGGAAAATGACTGTTCACAGTTTGATTCCCAACATTTTAGGATGAATCAAGAATTATTCATAGATCCAGCCCAGAAACACATTAAAAAGACAAAGGCTCTTCAGTTGTATGCAGTGTTCTTGTAGCCCTGTTGGTTCCTGGATATTAGAGAGCCAAGGTGGGAGAGATAACACTTTTATTGGACCAACTTCTGTTGGTGAGAGAGACAAACTTTCAAGCTTACACAGAGCTCTTCGGGTCTGGGAAATGTACTCAGCATGCCATAGCTAAATACAAGGTGGAACAGATTGTGTAGCATAAGTAGTTAACATATATTTCAAGGGACCATTCAAGATGAAGTGGCTCATTAACACCTCTCCAATCATAAGGAGGGAAAGTTGAAGGTGTTGTGCATGTTTCTTTTGAGGTTGAGGACAGAGAGAAGAGATGTCAAGATAAGTGTTCTCCCACAGGTGATACAGTGTTTTTGTCTTTTATCATTTTTCTGTGATTTCATTTGAGCATGTCTCGTTTCATCTGCATAGTTGATACTGGGACATTTAGTGCACTGGATGAGCTATACCATGTTGTGATAGGCATGAGTCAGACCCATGAATCTTGAAAGGTGTGTTAATCATCATAGCAGAGGATATGTGACTAGAGATTTTGCATCTGTTGTTCTGGAAGAGACTGGTGCCGCATTGAGTTGGTAGGTCCTGCTCTGTGGGCAGCTTATTTCTGATGATGAGCATGGAGAGTTTGCAGGGTTTCTTGAAGGCCAGAACAGGGGGTTCAGGAAATATTTATTTCAGGATGTGGTCCCCATTGAGCATGGCTTGTAATTGTTTAATAATGCCCCATATAGTCCTAGTGTGGGTAGGTGACAACTACAGGTGTGCAGTCAGAAGGGTTTTTATTTCTGTACTGAAGCAGGTTCTCTCAGGGTGTTTGAGTGGCCCATTCCATGATGCAATCTACTTCTCTGGTGGAGTGTCCTTGTTTGGTGAAGATGGTTGTAAGTGTGTTAAGGTGTATATCCTGGACTTTTTCCAGTCAATGTGGACTCCAGGGTCTATACCCCCGGAGTACAAGAATGCATCCATCATCCACTTGTATAAGTCAAAAGGTAACAGACAACAACAACTGCAACAACTTTTGGGGCATCTCCTTGTTGTCAATACCTGGCAAAATTGTCACCAGAATTTTGCTGAATTGCCTTGTGCAACACATTGAACAAGGGCTCCTGCTTGAGAGTCAGTGTGGCTTCAGAAAAGGACTCGGGACTATAGAAATGGGGTTTGCAGCTCGTCATCTTCAGGAGAAATGCCAGGAACAGAACTCCAACCCGTACATGACTTTCATTGACCTGACAAAAGCATTTGACAGAGTCAGTCAGGAGGGTCTTTGGAAGATCATGGCAAAATTTGGTCATCTGGAGAAATTCATCATAATGGTTCTGCAACTCCATGATGACATTGTGGACAACCATGAGTCATCTGAACCACTCCCAGTCACCAATGGAGTCAAGCAGGGCTGCGTCTTGGCCTCAACTTGGCCTTGGTCTTCAGTATGATGTTCTCTGCCATGCTTACAGATGTTTTCTGTGACTGTGACACCAGGATTGGCATCAGATACTGGACTGATGGCAAGCTCTTCAATTTGAGAAGACTACAGGCAAAGACGAAGGTACAGGAAGTGACTGTTCGTGATCTTCTGTTTGCTGATGACCGTTCCCTGAATGCCAGATCTGAGTCTGACATGCAGCAGAGTATGGACTATTTCTCTTCAGTTTGTGACCACTTTGGTCTCACAATCAACATCAAGAAGACAGAACTGATGTACCAGCACCAGAAAAGCCTTATATAGAACCTACTATCACAATGAATGGCCAAACCCTCCAGGCAGTGGAAAAGTTCACCTACCTCAGCAATACACTGTTACATGCAGTTCACAACAACGATGAAAACAACACTAGAATTGCCAAAGCAAGTGTGGCCTTTGGCAGACTATGG
Source organism: Dermochelys coriacea (assembly GCF_009764565.3). Lineage (NCBI taxonomy): Eukaryota > Metazoa > Chordata > Testudines > Dermochelyidae > Dermochelys > Dermochelys coriacea. Next base: position 88,584,547 of record NC_050073.1, on the reverse strand, counting down.
GCAATTGTGTGGGAGCATAGAGGTATTAGTCAAACAAATCTGAAAGTCTACAAAGTCATTGTGTTGCCAACTCTGATGTATGCATGTGAAACCTGGTCACTGTACACATGCCATGTTATGAACCTGAATGACTTTCACCTGGGCTGTCTGAGGAAACTGATGAGGATAAGATGGCAAGACAAGGTTCCAGAGGCTATGTCTCCACTGCGCACCTTACAACGTTATGGCTGTGCTGCTTCAGCTGTAAGGTGCGTAGTGTAGCCGCTCTTTGTCACCGGGAGAGAGCTCTCCCGCGACAAAATAAAACCACCCCCAACAAGGGGCGGTAGTTTGGCTGATGGAAGAGCAGATCCCGCTGATGAAGCACTGTACACACTGGTGCTTTTCGTCATTAAAACTTTTGTCATTTGCGGGAGGGATCCATTTTTTCACGCCCCTGAGCGACAAAAGTTTTAATTACAAAAATGCCAGTGTAGACAAAGCCAGATACTGAGGTTTTCATACGGGCAGGCATTCCAAGCATCCATATTCTGTTGATGAAATCACAAATGAGATGGGCAGGCCATGTCACCAGAATGCCAGATGAGTGACTGCCAAAGAAGAGCTTTTATGGTGAGCTAAAAGAGGAGAAACACTCTCAGGGAAGCCAGAAGAAACATTTCAAAGACTCCTTCAAATTATCCTTGGGGCACTTCAACACTAACTCACTGAAGATCTTGCTCATGGTCACATTCTACCTGGTGAAGTTTCATCCATACTGGAGCTACAGTCTATGAGCAGAGGAGAACTACTGAGGTAAAACAGAAGCATCAACAACGTCAATCTCACAGCAGCAGCATGTCTGCTGTTAAATCAAGTAAATCATAGTGGCATCTCTCATTCAGTGTGCCACAGATAGTTCAAAGCTCAAATTGGCCTGATCAGCCACTCACATGCTGACAGAAACCAAACCAATCAGTAATGTCATGGTCATCTTCGAACTCAGTGTCCAGGAACTTGATGGTAGTGTGGGAGTGTTCTGGAGAGAGTTTAATGGACAGGTGGTGATTGTTGAAGTTGTAGTCAAAATCTATGAGGGAGTTTAGGTCATCTGCCTAGAGGATGAAAATTTCATCAACGTATTTCAGGTACATCATTAATATCATGGTGCATTTGTCCAGGAATTCTTCTTCAAGATGGGAGCCATCCTAGTACCCATGGCTGTTCCCATGGTTTGGGCGAAGTGCTGTTGAATGTAAAATTGTTATGGGTGAGGATGAAATGGATGGTTTGGACAGTGCATTTGGGTGTATATCTGAGGGTTGTCCTTTATCTTCTAAACATTTGAGGCAGGCAGTGATGCTGTCATTGTGAGGGATATTGGTTACAGGGAGGTGACATCCATGGTGGCAAGGACAGTATTCTGAGGGAGGTTGTTCATGTTGAGGAGTGTCTGGAGTACATCAATTCGGTCCTGGAGGAAGCTGGCCTTTAATGGGTGAAACAAGACAATCACTACACTTTTGAATGAACTCACACAGAAAGATGGTAAACACCATATCAACTGTGGGTGAACACTTTTCACAAAGTGATCACTCTATATCTGACCTCTCAGTCCTCATCCTCAAAGGAAACATGCATAACACTTTCAAAAGAGGAATCTGGGAGTTTAAATTAATAACTTTGCTAGATACTAAAAATCATGGACTGAATACAGACATTGGATTTATGGTTTATTTCAACAATCTATAACCCATTTAACCCATTCCCCAGCTTTTTTCCCCTTTCCTCCCTATAACTGGAGAAGTGTTAATGGACCACTTCACCTTGAATGGGCACTTGAAATATGTGTTAAATACTTATGCTAAACAAACTGTTCCACCTTGTATTTAGCTATGACACTCTGAGTACATTTTCCAGGCCTGAAGAAAAGCTCTGTGTAAGCTTGAGAGCTTGTCTCTCTCTCCAACAAAAGTTGGTCCAGTAACTTGTCTCTGGGTCACTGCCCCCTTGTCTCTAAAGGCTCCTCAGTGACATTTATTATAGCCAAGTTTTAATATTTCATGGCTTACATCAACTAACCCTGTACATAACAGAGAGTATTTTTTCTGATCTGAAGCAGTGATCAGCTCATTTAGAATGACCCTGGTCATTATTAAAACTATTATTTAATGAAAATAACATGTACTTTAGAAAATGGAATAAATTCTAGTTGTAGATAACAATAGTTGCTTTAAAAGCAGAGTTATCGTCACACTCAGATTCTACATTTTTCTTAACATCAACATCAACTTCTAATGATAAAAGGATTGTGTGATTTTATATCAGGGTGGGCAAACTTTTTGGCCCAAGGGCCACATCAGGGTTGCGCAACTGTATAGAGGGCCGGGTAGGGAAAGCTATGCCTCCTCAAACTGCCTGGCCCCCACCCCTTATCCACCCCCTCCCACTTCCCGCCCCCTTCAGAACCCCAGACCCATCCAACCCCCCTTGCTTCTTGACCCCTGACCGCCCCCTCCCAAGACCAACCACCCCCGGGACCCCACCCCCTATCCAACCTCCCCCCACTCACTGTCCCCTGACTGCCACAACCCCTATCCATATCTCCATCCCTAACTGCCCCCAGGGATCCCACCCTGTATACAATTCCCCCTGCTCCCCATTCCCTGACTGCTCCCCCCCAGAACCTCCGCCCCATCCAAGTGCCCCCTGCTCCGTATCCCCTGACTGTCCCTCAGGACCCCTTACCCCTTATCCAAACCCCCAGCTCCCCGCCCCCTTACCATGCCGGAGTCAGCCACACTGCCATTCTGCCCGACAGGAGTGGCAGGACAGAGCGCTGGCCATGTGGTGGTGTACCTGCCGGGGAGGGGTCAGGGGGTAGCCTCCCTGGCCGGGAGCTCAAGGGCCAGGTAAGACGGTCCCGCAGGCCAGATGTGGCCTGAGGGCCATAGTTTGCCCACCTCTGTTTTATATCATACATTCGAATATATAAAAGCACACCCACAAACAATTCCCCAGCCAAAATTGATTCAAGGGTTTTCAGAGAAAAGTATCTTTAAACAACACAGACAGTGGTTGGTGTTAAAAAGTAAGCACTTATCAACACATACTACAGAGACTCTTATTCTACATGCAGGAGAGAAATGTGGCATCTCAGACACCACTGTGTGGTAACTTTTGGAAAATGCTGCTGACATTTTAATGGTAACAATTGTACACACAAATTCTCAAAGCACCAGTTCTATTTTGTGTTTGGAGCCTTACCCCAAGAAGTAGTTTTAATATAATTGTTTCTTTTAAATATACTGCCATCTCTGACTTTAACAAGAGCAGGAATAAGAGCATATTTCCCCAGACCTCTGTCCAACTGGATTTAGAGCCCCACTCTTCAGTGGATTAATCCAGTTTTGCATCAGTGTTATTCCATTGATTCAATAGAAGTCGTACCAATGTAAAAGGGGTATAATGCAATGGAAACTATGGCTCCTAATAAAACTACGATGACACCAATCTCTAAGTAAACAATGCATAGATGGCATCTCAAAGATCAGCATCCCAAAGAAAAGCCTACTGAAATAGACATTATGGTGCTTTATCCTGGAAGGTGCAGAGCACCCACCCATGATGCTGAGTATCTTCAATTCCTTTTTACTTCAGTGGTTGTGGAGGGCACTCAGCAACTTGCAGAATCTGGCCCTTACTCATTAAGAGTGAAAATATTGGAGCGGGGTGGGTAGTATTACACACTTACCAAAAGGATGACAATCTTTGCAATAATGATTCTACAACCATTCATATAGCATATTATCAGCTAATCTCCAGTCACAATATTTACCATCAGGCAGAGCATTGCAAACAAGACTGCTGTTTTTGAGTATTTATGCCGGATGCATCAGATCCAGCTTACACAGCACATATTTTATCAACTGTTCAATGCTGTAATGTTATCACTCTCATCCATGAAAGGCCACAATGGACCTTAAAGCAAGAAACCTGCATCTTTCATTGGGTTTCATATTTTGCAAGACTATCTGTTGTGTAAGACAAGGGGCCGATTTCAGTTTCTGATGACATTATCATCACTTTGCGCATTACCATAAAGCCCAGGAAATAAGTTATTACCCACCATCACTCCTCCCAAATGTTATCACAGAGAATCATGCATTCACAAAGCTGCATTAACTGTCAGAATTAGAGTCCATTTAAACAGCAGCTGTTCCTTCATTCCTAAATACGTTTTCAGTTCAAAACTTCATCCTGTACTGGCCTCTTTATTAATAGCACCTTTCAACAGATACAGAGAAAAATCAGATTTTTTTTTAAAAAAGCCACAGAGATAAGTTCCCTTTTCCTGCATTATTATGACCACACATGGAATAGTAAAAGAAAATAAAATTTCAAAAATCCAATGGACACTTAATCATTAACGATTGTACGTTTACCCTTTGCCTTTCATTCAACTCCAGCAATAACGCTGCAGCAGTATCACTTTCTGTTTCTAGTCATTCCACTCTCAGGTTCTCATGCACTAGTCAATGTCTGTTTGGTTTATTAGGGCTTCCCACACTTAAGGGAAAGGTTTGCTAACCCTAATTTTTTAAAACAAAGAATTTAAATACAAAAACTAAATTCAGGCTCTAACCTACCTGCCAGCTTCCCTTGCAATTCTAAAATTGTGTCCTTGCAAAGATAAAACATATATACTATATTTACAAAGGAAAAACATTATTTATTAAGATCTTTTCCCCCCTCTCTGCTGCTTTGCATCTTTGTTACTGTCCACTGGAAAGACTCCAACCTGCAGGGAAAAAACATTTTAAAACATAACTGAAAGCACTAAATATCTGCCAGGAAAAGGCACAGTGTCTCTTTAAAAGTCAACAGTAAATTAACTTGCCCAAAAGAGTGCAATAATTAGCAGTTAGTAGCTTATTAAAAGGATGGCAAAGGCCATGCTGCCATCTGGGATCTCCAGTTTCTTGTGATTGTTATTATGTCAAGATGTGCAAGTTGCATTAGCTTTCATGTCACCACGCTTGCCCTTACTTTACATGTAAATTTTAATGAAAGATACAGCACTTTCAAAATCAGACGTCCATCAAAAGTGCTATTAGCCTGGCTTTTACAAAGCATATGGCCTGTTTCTGTACCTTCACATCTACACACCACTGAATGCCTTAAAAAAAAAAAAAAAAAGGAGCGCCTTTTAGTTGGTATCAATTAAATACCCGCTTTGTGCAGAGTGAAACCTGAGCCCCATCAAAAACAGCAGACTACAATACCACATAAGTGGACAATATTTTTGCTGCTGTTTACAAACAAAGCAACCACAATGTTTATAACTCTCAGAGGAATCATTCTTCTTAATGAAAATTAAAACCAATCAAGAGTCAGCTGATTATTCACATACAAAAGATACAGGTTCAAAAAAGGAGAATGAGACAGTAAATAAGATATTTAAAGTTATATATAAATTGCCAAACACTTAACACATTATTATATATTTTGCATGCACATACATGTAAATATATACATACATTTTCATATGCAAAAACCATGATTTTATCTGGAGATTTCATAGTATAATAACTAATCTGTCTGCATTTAAAATATGTGATTAAAATGCAGGAAAACTTTTTGCAACATTTTTGCACAACCTTGGTTCTTTTTTCTTAGTCGAATTTCAAAAAATTTATTAAAATTTTTCTAAAGAATTCTGATATTCAGAAAATGTCTTCCACCTCTATAGGTAAACAAAAACAGGATAAATGTTTTGTGAAAAAACATTTCTTTTTCCCCTTCAGATTTTGAAATCTGGAAAATGTTGACCATTTCTATATATAAAGGATTTTAGATACAAATTAAAAATAATCTGCGATTGGGTAAAATAAGAAATCTGCAGTACTGGCTTTATTTATTTAAAGGCGACTCACTGACAGGTAACTCCATGTTTAAAATGACTCAGTTCCATCCTGTTGCTTTTATGGACTTGACATTTACAAACTGTAAAACAAAGTGTTTCACTTTTTTAAACAGCAGCGTTAAAAGGAAGTAAATAAACAAAAATCAAAATCCTCCTAATAAACCAAGCAATTTATTTATACTTTTAAAAGAAAGGGAGAAAAAAAATCACACAGATTTTCAAAAAATCAAAAGGAGGAGAGGTAAGGGGGAGGGGAACCCAGAAAATCCACATTCACTTTTAAAGCACAAACACATGTCAGAGGTTTGACAGGACAAATCAACAGTTTAACTAGCACAGACAAGGCTGCCAATATAAATGTAATGGTGTCTTTTTTCCTGTCTTATATTAGATATTTATAGAGCATAAATGAGTCTCTCTTCATAATTAGTTACTGGCATTTCACTTAAACATTTGCATAAACCCTTGGCTACTCAGCTGAACTTACTCACAGGATTCTTAAATCCTAGGGGTGTTATTGGCAAAGAACAGGAGATGATTTTGCAAATCACTGGTTAAACTCCAGTAATTATTTACATCAGAGGCCACAAAAGGTGGTCACATTTTCTTCTTTGCCATCACCTCCCATTCAACACGATGACATGGTGTTAGAAAAACAACCCTACCCCACCCAAAAAGAGTAAACACAATATTGGAAAGTCTGACAGATTTACCTGGATTAAGACTAGCCTGGGCTACAAAGCTGACCAGACTTTTGACATGCTATGGGCTACAAAGGCAATTTACCAGGTGCCTTCAGGCCTAGTAGTACACATTTGAAAATAAAACAAAATAAACCGAACTAAAATGTGCTTATTCTTTCTTCTTCCTCCTTGATGGGAAGAAATTGCTGCATGTTTGAATTGGACAGCAATAAAACCTGACGTTGATCAGTTTTTCACCCTGACCTCACTTTTATGGATGGGGGGAAAGGCAAGGAACATAGACAGTATTTTAGGACATTTAGGATTGGGGGTTGTATGTGGCACTATGGATACACTTTGAGCATTCTTCTGTTACAAGAAACCAGTTACTTTATCAGGTTTGCAAAAAAAAAAAAAAAAAGGAGTACTTGTGGCACCTTAGAGACTAACAAATTTATTTGAGCATAAGCTTTCATAAGCTCCTCAGACGTTCTTGTCAACTGCTGGAAATGGCCCACCTTGATTATCACTACAAAAGGTTATTCCCCGCCCCCCCGCTCTCCTGCTGTCCTCACCTTAAGTGATCACTCTGGTTACAGTGTGTATGGTAACACCCATTGTTTCATGTTCTTTATGTATATAAATCTCCCCACTGTGTTTTCCACTGAATACACCCAATGAAGTGAGTTGTAGCTCACAAAAGCTTATGCTCAAATAAATTTGTTAGTCTCTAAGGTGCCACAAGTACTCCTTTTCTTTTTGCGAATACAGACTAACACGGCTGCTACTCTGAAATTTATCAGGTTTGTACTTAATCTCCATGTATTTTTGTAGTTTTTCAATTCATCAGGTGAATTCTTGATCCAACCAAAATCAGTGAGAACGTTTTCACTGACTTCAGTGGGGCCAGGATTCCACCCACTAGGTCAGATTCATTCCTAATGCAGCTCCATGGAAATCAATGGCATCACACCAGGGATGAATTTGGCCCATTTCCTTTGGAGACCAATCTCAATAGAATCTTAAGCCAAACCAACAGTGACAATAAAGGAAAAACACTGCAAGTATAAGGGGATTTATAGCGAAGGGTAGCGGTAAGGCCAATTATCGTTTGTTTAACCAAAGGCTTTCAAGAGAACAGTTGATATAGACGAATGTGACTAGACATTAACTCCAGCTCAATAACAAATTACAGCTGAATATTTATGATTTATTTTTATATCATGTATATGTGTAGAAAGGGATAGGGAAATAAACAACATAATTATTCTGTAATTCCCATGTCTCTCCTCCATACGAAAAGACTGGCTCCACAATCCAAGCCAAAATAAATAAAAATCTTACCCACCCTTCCTTGAATTTGATGGTCATACATTTATTTTACCTCTATGAGCACCATGGTCTCTTTGATTTCAAATGTCTGATGTAATCACAAGCATTACACATCTACTCAGCTTCCAGGACCTAAGGAGAAGAAAGCACATGGACGCCTTCCTGCCCTCCTCCTTTTTTTGTATTCAGTATTGTTGTAGTCACGTGGGTCCCAGGATATTAGAGAAACAAGGTAATATCTTTTATTTGACCAACTCCCATCAGTGAGAGAAGATTTTGAGCTTACACAGAGCTCTTCTCCAGGTTCTGAGGAAGAGCTATGTGTAGGCTCAAAAACTTGTCTCTCTCATCAACAGAAGTTGGTCCAATAAAAGATATTACCTGTAGCAGGGTGATCACCCGCTCCCGGCCCAAAGGGGTTAAAAGCCAGCCCTTGGAGAGGGCTGGGGCAGGGAGCCTTAGGCTGGGCTGATTGGGAGGCAGCCTCAGCTGTGGCCATGCCCCAAACAGAGTCAGCTGACCCTATAAAGGGGCTGCTGGGCTGAAGCTCAAAAGACTCTCTCTAGCTTCTGAGAGGGAGGGACCTGGCTGCAGGGACCTAAGCAGAGTACCTAGATTGGAGCAGGGCTGGGGAAGGGCCTGAGGAGCTCCAGTCAGGAAAGCCCCAGGCTGCCGCCTAGTATTAGGCCCAACAGGTACTGGGGTTGCAGGGGACAACCCAAGGTTAGACAGAGGCAGCAGGTCCAAACCCAACCTTGCCTGTGATGAGTGGCTTATACTGCAGTCTACCCCAGGGTGCGGGGGCTAGCTGGTGACTGGCAGTAGCCTATGACCGAGGTGAGGTAGGGATAGGGGGTGGGAGTTCCCCGGGGAGGGGAGACCCTGCAAGTGAGGGGTTACTGCCAGGGGTCAGCACCCCAGTGTACAAGGGGCACTGGGTCCGGGAGGGACACGGGGGCCCGGCGTAAGCGGGACACCAGCCTGCAAAGGGTGCTTCAAGGCTGGAAGTAGAGCTAATTCCTAGGACACCAGCAGGAGGCGCCGCAGGGGTGAGTCCCATGTGCTTACATTACCTCACCCACTTTGTCTCATCTCCTTTTTTGTCTGCTAATACCACTAAAAATAACCATATGTGATCTTCAGCTTTCCATGAATGCACTGGAAAAAAATGTCCTGCAGCCTTTGAAAGAAAGAGATGAAGAAGAAACATTTTACTGCAGGAGGACCCATAAATGCAAGATGTGGGATTCACTGGTGGTTGCCCCCAATGACAAACACAGAGTCATGAATTGAATACACGTTTTGAAGATGATTTACAAATTCAGATAACCCATAAGGCCTCAACTGAAGTACTGTGTCCTGTTCTGGGTGCCACACTTCAGGAAAGATCTGGAGAAAGTCCAAAGGAGAGCAACAAAAATTGTCTAGAAAACATGACCTACAAGGAAAATGGGCTTGCTTAGTCTGCAGAAAAGAAGACTGAGTGGGGACATGATAGTTTTCACGTGCATAAAATGTTGCTTTAAAGAGGAAGGCTATAAATTGTTTTCCATCATCCACTGAGGACAGGACAAAAAGTACTGGTCTTAAATTGCAGCAAGGGAGATTGAGGTTAGACTTTAGGAAAAACTTCCTAACAGTAAGAGTGGATAAGGACCAGAACAAATTACCTAGGGAGGTTGTGGAATCTCCATCATTCGAGGTTTTAAGAAGTGGTTAGTCAAACACTTGTCAGGGATGGTCCAGATAATACTTAGTCCTGCCTCAGTTCAGGGAGTGGACTAGATGACCTACCAAGGTCCCTTCTAGCCCTACCTTTCTGAGATTCTATGCAATCTTTGCTTGTGCATGTGGCATGAGGAAGTGGCTGCCACTCTTTACAAAAAAACCACAAGAATGCATAGAAATATGGACCTTCCAAGATCATTTATGGGTGCATTTTGGATTGCCTTTTCTGCAGGCTGTAGAACATATGAGAATGTTCAGCTGTGTATATGTAACTACAAGGTTAAGTTATTTCTCACACGGAATTATGAAACTTTAAGCAGCGGATCACTATAACTAGAACTTCAGTTTGCTAGGAATTTTTTAAAAAATTACCATTTTCATTCGATTTCACCATAACAACTGAATTGATTGTGGCCACCTACTCCCATGGTCCACACTCCCAGACTTCCGTGAGAGATTTGCCTGAGTAAAGACTTCAGGGTTTACCCCTAAAAGGCCTTGTTTACACTACAGAATATTACCCCCCAAAGGATGGGATAAGCGGGTAATCACAGTTGGCTGAACAAGAGACTTGTCCTAGTCCACACCGATCACTAAATCACATTCAGCACTGTGTCAACTAACTTGATTGTTGGCAATTGTAGTCAGTCACAGTAACATTCTATCGTGTACACCTGGCCTAAGGAGCTTCCACTTTTAACAGTGCATACATGTGGGTATAGAATGCACTTCTTCCTAACTAGAACACCTCAGAAACCTTGAACAAAACACAGAAGAAAGCATATTTAGGAGCTGCAACTAATGAAGCCAATTATTTTTTTAAATTATTATTTTTTTCTAGCCAGAACAAAAATTATAAACAGTCAGTGGAAATTGTTCAGCCCAACCAACAGATTAACTTAACGATTTGTCAAATTATTTAAGAACCAATAAATACAAATACAGCCTGTCTTTTTTCTGATGTAATACCTAGTGTCACTATAGAGAGAGGCTGTTTGCCGAACCAAGTGGCTACATGTAATTCAGGACTCACAGGAAGGATAATTGATAACCAGGCACAGATGATTTGTGCCCTCAAAGGAAGGCTCATTTTGAGCAAATCCTTCAGCACCTGCATCCTCCCAAATTCACAGTGATACCATTTCCATTGGACATTTCAGCCCCCCAGTTCCTTATAGGCTCAGGAACAAGTATGAGATTCCACTATGTCCAGACCATGCCAGCTCAACTGGTCAGATTTTCCAACAATGCATTTGTTAGGCACAAGGGCTCAGGACAATGAAGTCTGTTAATCACTCTGTCAAAGCGCTGGTTGGGAACTAGGACAAAGGGGTTGATTTTATTTGAATAAGTGTTCACAACTTATCAATTAATTTTCCTCTCCCTTCTCTCTCCTCTTCCAAACACTAGATCCGTTTGAGACGCTTAGCTTTTTTGACAGTTTTGATTAGGGATGGATGGTTGCCCTGCTGCATGCTACCATAGATATGAACTGCAGAAAGGCCAGTTGGAGCCATACATCAATTCCATCGCCTCACTCACTTTGCTTTAATGAGCTGCAAAAGAGACCCTCCATTTAGCAGTGCTGATTCTTCCCCTCTCCCCTCACTGCTCCTTACATCTCAATACCCTTTGGGGAAAAAACAGGGTTTTTTCTTCTAAAAGCCTCAGGGAAGTAAAGGAAAACAGGCAAGAAAGCACAAAATTCTACCTGAGTTAAAGAGAACTCGATTTGCCACCCTCCAATGTTTATGGCTTGATCCCGCTCCAACTGTAGTCAATGTCAAAATGCCCAGCAATAATATCATCCCAACATGGCAGGGACATCAGTGCCAGCTAACTGGCCCCTGCCCTTCTGGCTCTGTCTTATGTGAAACAGATTGTCAGAAATTTTGCCCTGGCTTCTTAAACTACAGAGCATTTGCCACTCTGTATAGCCCACATTGCAGTATAAATGATGAGACACCTAGAGCCTTTGAGATAAAGATGAAGCATTAATATTAATAAATATCATCTTCCATAATTCTAGATAAAGCAACAGGAAAAGGCTGAGGAGAGTTCTTTTTTAGTTAAAGTTCTAATGTAAACCATATTCATAGAAATAAAATTTCCCCCATGACACATGAACATTTCAATAGCAGATCAAGAGTTAAAATTAAAAGAAAGCAATCTCTACCTTTACTTCTACCTATAGATAGGAAGTTGTGCATCCAGTTAAGTAGAGGTACGGAGGTGTGTCCATCATGGAGGAGGCAAGTGAAAAGAGCAGGAGGAAGGATAAAATATAAGGTCACTGCACACACTCACAAAAACAATAATAGGAACATAAAACACACACAGCACAAAAACAACAGCACCCAGCAAAATACTGTGAAAAGGGAAAACACACTACAACTAAGCAACAATGTGATGCTTAAACAATGGACAGTGTGACTAGCCACTGTCTGTTTAAGCTCTTTGGCTTTGGTTTGATTTTCTATACAGAAATGCAAACCCCCATGCAACAGCACTTCAATGATACACAGCACTCCACATCAAATGCAAAACAGGGGCTACAACAGATTAGGCAGGGTAAACATCTTGTGGAAATATAGTTGCTAAATATTTTCCACATATCAATAGTGGAGTAAGATGAGAAACACTGCAGAACTTCTCCAAGCACACAGTGTTTGTATATTACATTGACACAGCATATAATATGTTTATACGCACACATACATTTACACATTATAATGTATATATTATGCACATATAAACAGTAAATACTTATTAGACTGAAATGATAGAGAATTGGTTGGCAAGAAAAGAGCAGCCACTCTTCCTTGATGTGAGATGGATAAAGGATGATGGCCTGTGATTCCAGAGCTCAATAGGTTTTAGACTATTCACCGGGCAAATAGCTATGGACAAAGTTGTGGGCCGTGATGTAGGCTGGATTGGGTCATGTGACTCCTTACACCAACCAGGTTTCAAATTGCAATCTAAAGACCAGGTGCATCCCTTGATATAATCATTTGTACTGTAGGAAGAACAGATCATGTCCTAAATCATGTACATCCCCTTTAATACAGGGAAACAGTTAGGTCTCCTCACAAATTCCACTTTCTCCAGGTAAATCTGATTAACCATGAGCCTTTCCAGACATTAGGTTCCAATTTGTTACCTCTTATAAACTCTCAGATGGCTGGATATCCTTTTCTAATCTGGGCAACTAAAACTGTACACATTATTCCAGGGGTAGACTTACCAAGCCTGTATTCAAACTAACATTCACTTAGAAACTTACTTCCTCTTTTATGCATCCAAGCACCTCCTGGATTTTTCTGCTGAAGATTGGATACTTTAATGTTGTGGCTTACCCTTGGGTTCATTTCTTCAGCAGCTTTGCCTAAGTCATTAACTATTTTATTACTGTCTAAGTGAGACAGGAATCCATCTCCAGTGCTGCTCCATCCTTATTGAGCTTCCTACATGCCAATGAGAGGTTGACACAAACACTGACACAGTCCAAAGCTGTAAGAATCACCTCCCCCACCCTCTCTCTCTCTCTCGTTCCCGTATCACAGCCCAGTGCCCAGGATGGAACCAGTGAACCCATTTTGCCACAACCAGTAAACAAGCAACAAAACGTGTAACAAACTTCAGGCTGAGCTATTTAAATGTGGACTCTGATATAGGCCTAAATCTTATTAGTAGCCCTCACTGGGGTTAGCCTAATTAATTTTCCAGTGCATTTTGTTCCTTGCATATTTGAATATTTTAAGCTGCAGATGTAGAACGTACAGACCATTATATGTAATTTTCTCCAGGGTGCATAATGAGCTAGAATCATGCCATGATGGCTATTAGCATGTTTTTTCAAGAATTTTGCTCTGGAGAAAAAAAAAAGCAAATACTGAGGGCTGCATTTACCACGCAGGGCTGAGAGTCATTACAGCAGACATCAAAAGTAAGGAAGGAGAAGAGAAAAGGTTTGTGATGGTGCATGGAAGGGAGGAACATTTCTCCTTTTCTCTCCTTTACATTTATTTTCATTTGTTTCTATCCCATTACAAGCATCATGGTTCACTACAGTCCCCCAAGAATCTCTGCCCTGGGAACTGGTAATGCAGCCCAGGTTGGCAAACAGCCATGGGTGATGGGAACACAAAGAGGGTGAAAGGCAAGTGGCTTGACTGACAAATCCACCCTATGCCATGGACCAGGTTGCCTTCTGCAAGCCAAGCCCAGTCCAGAAAGAAGCATAGATCATCATCATCAATAACCATTGACTGGCAAGGAAGGGAAAGACAAAGGACTTACCTTGTTCACTCATCATCAGGTGTGAGAGGCCTTTGAGAAAGAGAGAGAGGAAATGAGAAAGAAAGAACACAACAGAAAAGCAGAAAGACAAATATACATACACATGCATGTTGATCGGTAGATATACAGATCAATTGCTTATGCAGTCCAATACCTCCTGGTATTGAAGATCACATACTTGAGATGAACTAAGTATGAATATCACACTGTGCACACACATCCATTCCATAGCTTCCCATGTCAGGCAGGAAAGCTTGTGTCACAGCTAGAGAAGGTCCGATGTCAGTTGCAGAACTGTCCATGGGACTAGTGATTCAGAAGGTACCACATACAACTGTGGTTAATTGGACTGGAAGAACCTTGGCCTGTGGTGAAGATCACCTGTAAATCTACAAGGTGTCACTCAGAATCCTTGAAGATCAAAACCAAGGACAGCCTCTACAACTGGACATTAAGAGTCAGCGTTGTGGTGGCCAGCAGAAGCAAGCCCAATATACTACCATGCTGGCTGGTGATTAGTCATTTGTGCTAACTGCATGTACACACACAGCTGGACTCATTCATGAATGTGGCAGCTTCAGCACATAATTTTAAAGAGTTAATAATCACCTGTCAAAAAATTAATAAAAGACCAGCAGACCAGCTTCAGAAACAGATCTCACAGGGGCTAGAAAAAGGAATCTCTTAGCCTATTTTCAGTACCAATCCTTTCCTATTCCTTTCCCTTAACTACTGGAGATTTTTCTCCAAGCGGCAATGTGGAGACTGCCTTGAAGTTATTCTCTACACTTCTCAGCGGTAAACCAACAAGAGGTACAGCCACACTTCAATGCTGGAGTTTCAGCTGCCAGACCCATTTGGAGAGATGGGGGTGAGATGATCACATTCATTTAGCCTCCTCTCCTCCTGTGAGCAGCACTTGGGCCCTCTTCCAAGAGCTCTATTCTGGTATTCATCCAACACTACTGCCAAACCAAATTGAAATCCATTTAGGGCCCAATTTTCAAACGTGTGGTGCACAACTGCATGCATAACTTGACTACGCGAATGCAAACTGCATCTGCAAATCTGATAACTAGTGTATGCACATAGCTAGTTAGAAGTCTTGCTTTCTTGACCAATTCATCTCTTACTTTGACTCCTTCTCCCCATCTCTTACCCAACCCTACACTGAGGATATTTCAGATTTGATGCATGCATGCACACACACACACACACACACACACACACACACCTTTTTAGCTCCCTTCATTATGGAAGTCAAACAACATTACAAATGGTTCATTATTTCAGAGGGACCAAGATGTCAGATGAATCTTTTAGAATGAAAGATTTTTCAACAAGCAGCATGTTACGTTTGTATTTATTTATATCTCTTTTATAATTTTTTCCCTTGCTGTGGTGCAGGAATCTAAAATCCAGATCATCCAGAGAAAATGTTCACCCAAAGAGAACTCCAAGCCAGATAAGGGGATTAATAACTGTAAGGTCTTAAGAATGCAAATATCTGAATGTTCTTGGGAGATTACTGTGGATTTAGAAAAATAATCAGAAACACAATATATGTTTAGCAAACAATTGTTTAATTTTTTTTACTATAAATATACATAGCAGATTTGTTTTGATGGGACATATTTCCGATTTTTAAATTAAAAGACAATTGGCTTATATAATTGTATGCAGTTAAAGGGGTAGTGTTGCGTTTGTGGATATGTGTATGGCCACTGGCACCATTACTTTGGATGGGCAAATATCTTGCCAGCTCAGATGAATGCCCAAAAAATTGTCCAACCCAGGAGTAGATCAAGATCCTTAGGAATTATGATTTGAAGAGGCCTTGAAGCAATGGTGAATCAGTGAACAACAGCTGGCATGGCACACTGTTAATGGCTATCTACCACAGGACCCAGGGTGGAGACAGGTACCTGATCCTCAGCCCCTCAATTCATCTCAAAGAAGGGAGAGGAAGGCAGCAGCTGGGAGTCATTTGCTTAGGTGATCAGTACACCCGACATGCAGAGCACAAATTGTTGGCCATCTAGGGGTGAGGGAAAAAGTCTGTTGGGGAATTGCTTCCAAACTTTTGGTCGAGGTATTGCCCTGTTTGGAATTATCATGAGAAAGGTTCCCTAGGGAGATTTCCAGCCCTTCCTGATTCTGCTCAGATCCAAAATAAAAGATCAACCTCTCACATAATATTTTTGTCCTGATGTTCCAGTCCCAGTTGGGCACAGGAAGCACAGAGGGCAATGTAAAAAGTAACAGCCCAATAAAGAGTTGCTACTGTTTTTGAACCAGAAGGAAAAAAGGTTTGGTTTGAAGCTGTATGGGAAAGGTTATTTTATCCCAACTGATTTGCCCATCTGAAATCCTTGCATAGACCCTTATGTTACAAACAGAAGGCCAAAACTTTCCCAACCCGAACACGAGATCAGATATTAATAATGAATAACTACTTCCCTAATCTGAAAACTGAATCCCATGTCAAAGTTGGGAGAGTACAAGGTGAGTGAGAGATCTCAATCTGTCTCCAACCCACCAATAACCGCCAGAATCTTCAACCTGCAGAGCCCTAATTTGTGACACCAACCCTTTAACATGTGCAACAGAGACTACAAATTAGTGACATTAAAAACAACAGAGGTGGAAACTTTAAATGATGTTGAGGTCCTTTCAGCACTAATATTTTCGGTAACCTGAGTTTCAAGATGCTGCATTTGTTACATCAATTTATAAAACACAAAGAGCAAGGTCAGCCCACGGTCATGTGGGACAAAGCTAAACTGTGGTCTAAAATAGACAGGCATACCGCCAGGAAATTCATACAAGAGCTGTGAGAAACTTGCAAGCCTGAAAGTCAGGCCAGGTTTTACCACAGCTCTAGTTATGTATCTATTTAGAAAGCAACCATCATTGTGATATTTAGGCACCAAACTCAAATGCCAAAGAATATTTCAGCAGACAAAGACTGAGTTACGGTAGCAAATGAAACCATCAGGCAATGGTCCTGCAAGCCCTCCATGCACACAACTACTATTAATGCCAATGGGTGTTCCATGCCTGGAAAGCCCTAAATGAAATTCTGAGGTTTTACTGGCTTCGGCCCAAATTGAGGTCAAACTTGCACTATTTCAGCCAAGTTTCATTTTCAGTCTCTAGTTTGTTCAAGCAGAAATTCAGTTCAAACCCTGAAGGCTGCAAAGCCAGGCAAGATAAAACTGGGAAAAGGTTCGCACAAACCCATGTGAACCACAGTGGCCAGATCTAGTCATTATTATGATGAAATATTTGTTGAGCATTGACAATGTCTCAGCACTAGGTTAGTGCTTGTTAATATTTCCTCGGCTGACTAAATTTATATGAGATCCAAACTGAGACTGGCATAAAAGGGAAAATGTATTTCAGAGACTTGCTTAGGATTACTTTTGAATGGAGAATGAGCTAAACTAACTTCCTGAAGCCTGGATCCAAGAATTTCCATACCAGTTGAGACCAGGAATCCAGTATCTTGCCTCCCACAATGGCTGATAGCAAATGGTACAGAGAAAGGTGCAAGAAATCAGGTAATGGAGAGTTATGGAACAACCTGCCCATAGAGGAAGCTTATTCCTAAACCCAGGGAGTTAGTGGTTCTCCACCTATGAAGTCAAGATGTGAGTGACAGTGAGAATTGCAGTGCTTCTTAGGAAAGCTCACCACAGCTTTCTGTAATGATGATCATTCTAGAGCAGTGAGTTAAGCTTTTGAAGCACACAGTGAGTTCAAGCCTTTTGAGAGTCACCTTATATCAGAGAGCCTGAAGTTGACACTAACCCACCTGCTTGGAGCAGCGTTTGATATTGTGACTTCACTATTGTCTAGGACAGATGGGCCTAAACTTAGCTGCTGTTATCTCTTAGTCATGATCGGTGCCTGTCTTTACTTTTGGTTCCTGTTTGGGCTGGGGACGGGGGGTTAAAACCAGTTACAGAGTCAGTTATGGTTTAAAAGGTTATTTTTATCTCCCTAGATCTCAAAGTAACATTTTTATGAATTAAAGTGTTTTTTTTAAAATGAGTGCACTGTTCCACTTTCCATATCAAAGTCGAGAAATTAAGTGGTGCTAATTGCACAAAGTGCCAAGGGCCGACACTGAATTCTTATGAAGCCATAAGGACATTTTTTAAAGTAGCTTTACAGTGCAATTACATGAAAGAGCAATGTAATTAAACAATGGACCTCGTGTTTGAAGACTTATTAGGGGCACTTTGCAAGGGGATTACATGGGAAACCTTGGAACTATAGATTTTTTTTTAAATTACACTTGGGTTCTTAACACTCAAGACAGGGGGAATTAAACCACTAAACAGAAAGGGGTGGGGGAAGGTACAAAAAACAGAGTAAAGTGACAACTGATTGATTCAGCAAAAGAAGATGGAGTCCTTTTGTTCTAGTTAATTATAGCTTGTCCTGTTTTACTGGGCCAGCACGGTTTTTTTTTGGGGGGGGGGGGCGATTCCTTTATATTGCCTGGAACAAAGAGACTGTTAACAGGGATCTGGGGGAATTGCTGCATTAAGGCCCAGGGCCTCAATTTTTATCTTTTAGTGCCAGTGCCAGACTGACAGCCCCAGAGTCAGAAGCACTGTATTATAATATATATATATATATATATATATATATATATATATATATATATATATATATATATGAATACGAAGGGAAATACAGCATAGGCAGCAGCAAGGCAAGGGTCCCCAACATCACACCTGCCAAGACCCAGCAAGCCCTAAACAGCAAGACAGTCTACACAGGACTTTGGGGCTTCCCTAACAGAAAAGATGCCTGGTAAGTGCATTCATCCCAGACACAGCACGCTGAGCAAGGCAGAGGGATGGGAAGGTGATGGGAGAGGACACCTCTCCCTCAGCCCCCACCTCCCATTGGGAAGGAGATGAGGGGATGTGGTGAAGTGTAAAATATTCCTCTCAGACCCGGCTTTCTGCTGGACAGGCCCGATCTGCACAGATGATGAGCTGAGCTCTTGGCCTCTGGCACACCTGGTGCCCATTTTTCATAGCCAGGCTGGGGAACAGCCATTCTTGTTGGATTCATCAGTGGTATGCCTAGCAGCTAAGAGGCTCCTTACAGGCCCCAGCAGCATGGCTGGCCAGAAGCTGAACATGGTTATTGTAGCCTGAGGCCCACTTCCAATCCAATTACACACAACAGCTGTGCGATTCCTCTCCTCTGTCCCAGGGCCAGAACTAGACTTTGTGGCTGAATTAGTTGTTCCCGGTTTAATCTATATTGGAGACAGCATGTTCCTGGCAGAACCATTCAGATAAGGGGCTTATACCTATGCAAGTGTATATGAGACCATGAGAATAAGTGTGTCTGAGTGTGCAAAAGGAACTGCATACATAGTGAATGGGCGTGCAAGTGGGAGCAGCTGAGAATGAATGAAGCCCTGGGGACAGATGAAGATAGGAAAAGGAGGTAAAGGAATGAAGGCTGGAAAAGGAACAATATCAAATGGCCTGGACTTTTCAGCCTCAAAAAGCCAGTAACATGTCTGTCCCCTCAGAGCCTCTGTGCCCTTACAACAGAGTTGGCTACCCCCTGCATGCAGGTGAGGCCACAGTCCTTCTCAAGACCCAGAGTAACTAGGGCATCTCCACAAGGTCCCACTTATTTCTTTAAATACAAATTCTAATAGCAGCAGAAGCCATAAGAAATGATCCCCTTCGGCAGGGGTGTCACCATGTGTGATAATCAGGCCCATATCACCATCCTGGGGAAGCCCAAGTCGGTCTCCCACCCCAGAGATACGGGCGGAAGGTGAAGCAAGTGGGTGTAGTGCTAACTTAGCGCTTGTCTTCACTACCTTGCTACATCGGTGCAGCCGCACTGATGCAACTGCGCCAACGTAGCACATCTGGCAAAGATGTCTTATGTCGACGGGAGAGCGTTTTCCCATCAAAGT
Source organism: Dermochelys coriacea (assembly GCF_009764565.3). Classification (NCBI taxonomy): domain Eukaryota; kingdom Metazoa; phylum Chordata; order Testudines; family Dermochelyidae; genus Dermochelys; species Dermochelys coriacea. The sequence continues at coordinate 88,564,632 of NC_050073.1, read as the reverse complement.
AATTACTCCACCTCAACGAGAGGCAGAAGTGATGTTGGCGGGAGATGCTTTCCCGCCGACATACCACAGTGCAAACACCACTTTAAGTCTATGTAATTTATGTTACTGGGAGGGGCTTTTTCACACCCCATAGCAATGTAAATTACATCAATTTATGTGGTAGTGTAGCCCTTAGACATCAGTCTCTCATAGGTATCAGAACCAATCACCCTAATATCAGAGCACCAAACCCCAACCCCTTTATATGCCCCCTCTCCCCATAAGCAGCAAGTTAGAGGCACCTCACAAGCTCCTCTGTTCTACTGGTCTATTCTCAACAAATTACTGTTCACCCCAGGCCTCTGGACCAATGGGAAAGAACAGGAGGAGCAGGAGAACTAATGAACACCATAGGGAAAGAGAAAGAAGAGAGCTTTACTCTCACATGACAGCTGTGCATCCTCACACCACTTTTATTGGGTCTCAATGGCATGAACTGATACTTAACAATGAAAAAAATATCAATCCACAGAGTTCTGGACACTTTATGTAGGTGAGCCAGGATCTGTAATCCCTAATTTACAGACAGAAAAACTGAAGCAACAAGAAGGGAAATGACTTGCTCTCAAGGCCACACAGCTAGTCAAGTGACCCAGCTGAGCACAGACCCCAAGAGCCCTGCCTCCCAGTGTCCCACTCTAACCTCTGGACATCACTGCTTGCTGTGAGATGCTTGTGTGAATGGACAATGCCCCCACTTAGGGGGTAGATTGACACCTGACAAACTCATTTCATTTGTGACGTGAGCCAAGCAGAATCTGAAGCTTGTTCTCAAAGGGAGAGGGGCATGCCAGCTGCTAGCCTTAGTTCTCAGGGGACCCCTCTTAACAGCAAAGAGACCTCACAGGCTGAGAGCTCATGCTAAAAGTAAAGTGACTATTTGCTTTGAATAAGATCCATTTCCCTGCACCTGGCAGGGGCTTGGCCTAAGAAAAGCCTTTGTAGCATGTGCTTTGCAGAAGCCAGCACCAGCAGTTCACAGGAGCTTGTTTTACTGTCTATTCAACAAGTAAAATTAATCAATTAATCAATGGGCCCTTTACAGTCCTTTTGCTGCCTGTGGGTAAATAGTTACATTAGCTCATAAAATTCCCAATTTGTCTTGCAAACGGTGAACAGTTAAAACGGTTGCTTGGCAGAAGCCCTGGGCTCCACTCTCTGGCTTGCGATTGGCTAGCTCACAAGGTAGTGAGCAAGCCCCAGGCATGGACAGAGAAAATGCAGATCTGCAGCCTCCTTTACTGTAGGTAAGGAAACCTGGCTGTGTTCTACATAAATAGCCCAGTCCTGTGCAGCAATACAAGTGCAGGCTTCAGGGAGGAGAGAGGACAGGACAGGACGGGGAGTGTAGGACCTTCTTGGAATAGACGGTATCACAGTTCAAAAAATAAGGTACAGGCAAGCATCGAATTGAGAACATGTGAAAATGAGTGTGGCAGCATATGAAAAAGTGTCTGAATATAACAATAAGAATGTGAGAAAATGTGCAAGGAATCCTGAGCCTGAATGGGGAGTGTGGGGAAATAAACACTGTGTGTCCAGGTGTGCGAATGCTTGTGAGAACATCTGAGAATGGGGGGGGGGGGGCAGGGCAGGGCAGGGCAGCCCATTCAACACTAAATGGAGAGCCACAAGGTTAACAAAACTCTGCCCTGTGGATTTCAGTACATCTGCTCTCCCTCTCCAGGCCACCCCGAGCAATGACAGCATCATTTTCATCCCTGCCCTGTTTACCGCTGGCTGGGCCCACCCCATCTGGTTGCTCATATACCCTCTGCAGCCTATGCAAGCCACACGGGGGTGGGTATTTTTGATGTACAAGACAGCAGCCATTTATGGCACAAAATATCAACCATTCCACTGGGCCAAGAAGGAGCCAAGCTACAGTGAATCAATTGTCAGCCTGACTCCACCTTCCATGCTAGCCACGGGGACAGAGGCAGCTCTAGTGAACAGTGGAGGGGACTGTTACCCCACAACCCTTTCACATCATCTCTGGACACACCTCAAGCTACTGGCCTAGCCTCCTCTCTCCATGCAACAGAGACAAGTATCTGACAGGCTGAGAGGGAAAAGCTCCTTGACTCCCCAGATTGGGGCTGATAAAACCTGTTGTCCTTGTTTGCAGGAGTCTTGCTGGTGGAGTCTCTCTTTCTGCAGCATCTCAAGGGGCCATTTTTTGCCATGTGGCCTCTTTCTTCCCTATTATCTACACTTTGGGTATGCAGTGACAACCCCTCCTTGTATACTCACAGAATACAAAGTAACTATGATGAGTAAGGGGCCCCAATGAGAAAGGCTGAGAAGGGCTGGGGGGGGGGGGGGTGAGATTTACCCATACCACTTATCCACACAGATTCTGTGGATGAAACTAACAGGCTGAAAAATCTGATTGTTCAATCGTAGAAAAGCAAGAAATAGAATGCAGAACTATTTTCAGGTTCAATTCTGGTGCCATTGTAAAGCCGGCAGACCCCAGTCATCAGTGGACGGGATCGAACCTAGGACGTCTGGAACTAAAGGCATGAGCCTCTACTGCATGAGCTAAAAGCCATATGCCAGTTAGCTAAGGCTGTAGAGCAGACTAATCAATCACAATCTCTCTCTCCCCCCTCAGTGCCATTAGATGAGACAGAATACCACACCCAGTAGGTGTTTGGGTTATACCATGAGTTGGCAAATTATGCATATGGCTTAGAAGGGAAGGATCGACCCGCTTAGCAGTCACCCAGAGTCCTGCTCCCATTCAAGCCAAAGGCCAAACTCCCACTGAGCCCTCATTCTGAGTCTAAATAAGGAACCCAGTGGAGGTTCCTAGAGGTGATATCAGAATGAGGCCCATTGGTTTCAATGGCAGCAGAATGGGGACCATGGAGCGAGCACTCTCAGTTAAAGCCTTTTCCAGCTGAAGATGGGGGATTCATTCCCCCTCATTGATGAGAGAGTGGAGTGGGGATTGGCTGCTGGAGTTCTCTATGAAAGAACATTTCCATGGTGGTAGATCCTGAAAATAATCTCTCCAGTTTAATTGCATTTTCTCTCTGCCTCTCATCTGATTCATTCACATGCTATAGAAAGGAAACTGTCAAGATCCCAGATGAAGAGTTTACAAATCCCAGAGTGACAAGGAATATTTTCACCACTTTTTACTAAGCAAAGAAACCCAACAACTGACACCCCCCCCCCCCCCCCGTATCTGTGTTGGTGGAGACCCAGCACAACAGCTTTTGGCTCTGGAGCCAGAAAATGGAACAGACTAGAACTGGAAAGTGAAACTGACTAAGCAAGTTTCAGCATCCCAAGCTGAGTGACAATCCAAAAACATTAAACTATAAAATAATGAAAAGTATGTTTCAGCTTTTCAAATGCAATAATCAGCCTTAGGTTATTAGCAACATGAAGAATATTTTTTTGCAAAACCTGATTTTTACCTTAACAACATCCCTATAACTGGTCTATTTAGTTTTGTGCCGAAAGAGATTTTGCAAGGGAACCTCTAGATAGAGAGCCTCTATACAAAGACCTTGTAATCCAACCCCCACAGTGCCCAGCACAACATTTGCTCTGAACACTCATAGCCAGCATCGTGAGATTTCTACCCACTCTCACTCCCTACCCCACCCCAGAATAATCTTCCAGCTCAGTGAACATAACACTCACCTGGGATATGATTGACATCTGTTGAGACATTTTCAGGGGAAGCAGAAGGGAGATGTGGAAAGAGAAAGAGAGAGAAGAGAGAAAAGCATTAGAGACACACACACACACAGCAGCTCAGAATCCTTGCATGGAAATCAATTTCATGCAAAACCAGAAGTAGTTAGGTTTGTTGGAGGGCCACCCGTCTGCAGCAAAATGCCCATCCATGCAAGAGAAAAGGGGTTGGCTCCCCCTCCGCTGTGCATGTAAAAATGAATCTGCCATCATATCAGTCTGGAGAAAGTGCGCTTCTGGAATCAGATAGACCCAAGTCAGGCCTGTTCCTGCAAGAATATCAGTTAGAATATTCTATGGCGCTTCATGCACAAATGCAAACAAACAAAAAACTCACTGGCCCACTGCAGGTTTTATACTTCACATAAATTCAAGCAAGTTTTCAGAAAGGGGAAAAGAAACTGCTCCCCCTTTAAGAAGGGTCATTTGAATTTATGACCTATTGCAGGGCTCTGAACACAGTCCCAAAGAAAAAGCCTCTCCTTTTAATTCCTCCTGCCCACCGTTCCAGGTGACCATCCTTCATTGCAGACAGTGAGGTTTGTGCGTCAGAGGTTTGCACGTCAGAGGTTTGCACATGTTGTCTCTTCCCAGGACTCTGGATTCAAACCAAGAGCTGTTCAATATGTTTTCCCCTTGTGTGACACAAGATCCCTTTTCCAATCAATCAAATTAATCCTGGAATAAATAAGTCCATTAAAAGGGAGAGAAGCAGGGACTTGTAAGTGGCTATATCAATCATAGAATAGGTACATCTTAAGAGCTATGGTGGCAGTTTCAATGAATAATCCATCAACTCCAGTGAATGGAGAAAAATAAATTCCTGCTTCTCTTCCCACCATCACCAATTTAGTCTCATTCCATGCACTTATACTTGTCATAATCCCTGTGGGGTGAGCCTCTGAGATCTCACAAGCTATGCAGGATCTAGCTAGGTCAGTATTTGAACAGGAGTGGAATCCTCCAAGGAAAAACTCACAGTGCAGCAGGAAGCAATGCTTCTGATTCAAAAGGTGGCACTCTCCCTCTAAGTATCTAACCAATGCCCAAAGTGTGGTGATGGAGGTGCTGTGCTGCTGGAGGTAGCATCTTTTAGATAAGATATATTAACCACCTGAGGTCACTAAAGTTCCGTTGGTACTTTTCCCACAAGACTAGGAGTGCACTATGCTGGGTGACTTGGCCTAATACCAGCTTTGAATAACATTCTTCCTCTCCAGATCCCCCATCCAGTTTCAGTTTGATATTAGATTCTCCACTCTCTGTCCTAAACTGTTGTGATATTGTAGAATGCTATGGCACAGTTGCCATGTTCCACCCCTGCAATGGCTGCATTTCAGTGGTGAGCAAGTGAGCCCTGTTCATATTGCCCATTGTATGTTACTTTAAGTGACTTTGGGATCTTTTAAGAATAGGTACACAGGAGTAGGTATACATGACACTTTATAGATATAGTAAACACAGTCCTTGCCTGATGAGTTAATAATCCACAGAAGACAACAGACAGCCTAAGAGAGGAATGCAGAACCAGATCATTTCATTTGGGTTGCTTAGGTTATGCATGCTTGCTGGGTCCAGGGGGTTTTATTTTATTTTTATGTGTACTTTTTAACAATTGTGTTTGATATTTTAGGGAGCGGGCAAGGGAACAGGAAAGGACAGCTGGCACTGAAAGACTGGCTGGAAGAAGCTAGTTTTTAAGTGCAGGGAGGAAATTCAAGGTGCAAGGAGTAGAGTGTGCAGTGGGAATAGGAAATGCCATGAGAGAAGGGGAGAGAGATAGAGCGAAGATGAACCTTGAACATGAGTGTGGAGGAGTGTGAATGTGATGCAGAAGTAGATTGGAAACCACTGGATGGATTTATGCTGGGAGGTTGTGGTGGGGGATCAGAATGGCAGGCTAGGGAGATGGTAGCATTCAGGGAGAAAGATGATAGAGAAGGATGAGATATCACAATTATTATTGATAATTCAGTAGCTGCATCAAGAATCCATTCCATTCCAGACAGGCCCAGAAATCCAGTACCAAGTTCTCCTCCTCTCAGGGACTTCACCCCACGCCTAGTGTTCAAATGAATAAACAGAAAGAGGAACCAGCCGACATGAAACCAGACTTAGGCCTGGTCTACACTACAAACTTAGGTTGACATAAGCTGCATTAAGTCAATCTAATAATGTATACGTCTACACTACCGAGTCTCTTCCGCTGACCTAAGTGGCCTGTAAAGTCAACTTCTGTACTCCGCTTCCACAAGAGGTGTAGCGCTTGATTCAACATCCATGGGTCAACATGGGGATAATGCAGACACTGTGTTGTGTAATTCGAATTAATTGGTCTCCAGGAAGTGTCCCACAGTGCTCCACTGTAACAGCTCTGGAGAGCACTTTCAACTCCACTGCACATCAGCCACGTACACAGGGAACAGCTACTCCCCTGTTAAAGCCCCGGGAACTTTTGAATTTTCATTTCCTGTTTGATCAGTGTGGAGAGCTCGCCAGCACAGTGATCATGGAGACTCAAGGCCACAAACGTGCTCCAGCATGGAGTACACAGGAGGTGGTGGATCTCATTGCTGTGTGGGGAGAAGAGTCTGTGCAGGCAGACCTCCGATCCAGCAGAAGAAATGCTGACATCTATGCCAAGATTGCATGGGGGAGAAGGGCTACACCAGGGACATGCAGCAATGCCGCGTGAAAATAAAGGAGCTTTGGCAAATGCACCAGTAGACAAGGGAGTTCTGGTTCTGCCCCACAGACATACTGTTTTTCTAAGGAGATGCATGCGATTCTCAGTGGCGACCCCACAACTACCCCAAAATGCTCCGTGGAGCCCCAGGCAACCTCGAGCAACGAGGAGGACATTGTTGACAAGGAGGAGAATGTGAGGCAGGCAAACGGAGGATCCATTCTCCCCAACAGCCAAGAACTGTTTTTAACCCTGGAGCCGATCCCTTCACAGGACCAGTTGGCAGTGGAATGTGATGCCATGGAAGGCACCTCTGGAACTCTGAAATCCTTGGCAGAAGGTTTCTGGGAAGGGCTGCCTTATTTTGTCCACCACTGTAGGACATTTTCCTGTGCCACTCCACTCTGCTGGCATCATTGAAGCACACAGCATTGCAGCATAAGGGCCAGGTCTGTACCCAGATGCTTACAGCATCTGCTCCCTTGCCACCTCTGTTACCCTCAGGAGTGTGATACCACATAGGGTCACCTAAGGGAAACGGGAAGTTTTCAATGCTAGCCCTTAAACTGCAAACGATTCAACAAGTAATCCGCCCCATTTGGTGAAATCTGGGTCACACAACCATCCTTTCCCAAGCGTGCCCTGGTTGTAGTTGGAAGAGATCACCGTGTATTGCAAGCAGCATTGAAAAAAGAAAAGGGGGGTGGGGTGGCGGGTTCCTGGTTGTCTCCCTTTCCCCCCCAACCCAGTGCCGCTTTTGTAAAAAACAAACTATTTGTGGGGCTTTACACTGGTGCCTGTCCTCAAGCACCATACAGGTTGCTAGAGGAAGGGGGGCTTTTCTCACATTTCAAACTGTGAACCCAAGGACGTCTTCACAAAAGAACAGGTTTCAGAGTAGCAGCCGTGTTAGTCTGTATTCGCAAAAAGAAAAGGAGTACTTGTGGCACCTTAGAGACTAACAAATTTATTAGAGCATAAGCTTTCGTGAGCTGTAGCTCACGAAAGCTTATGCTCTAATAAATTTGTTAGTCTCTAAGGTGCCACAAGTACTCCTTTTCTTTTCACAAAAGAAGCAGCACAAGACCTCTCGCCCATGCCTCATGGCCTTACTCACCATGGCTGAAGCAGCAAACTGACTCTTACAATAGCCAGAGGCTGTAATTGCATTGTGGCTTGCAGTGAAGTGTATTGAATGGTGTGGAGTTTTTTTATTAAAAAAAATTAACCTTGCACCAGAAACAATGTATGCACTGTCAATGCTACTCTTCTGCTTTGCATTCCTGGCAGCCAAAACCTTGTCCATTGGCGCCTCCCCCACAGCGGGATAGAGATTTTCCCAGATTAGAAGGCAGAAAAAAAAGATGATTCAGGAGGACATGTTCAATGAGTTAATGCATGCCTCGGAGAGTGACAAGACAGAGCTCAGAGCATGGCAGATTACACTGTCCGAGAACCTGGACATTGGACAGAAAGGACAGGAGAGCATTCAGGGAACAAGAGTGTTGCACACAGGAAGAGATGCTGTGGATTATGAAGGAGCAATCAGACATGTTGAGGCATCTGGTTGAGGTTCAAAAAAGGCAGCTTAATGTTGAACCTGCTGCCATCATCGGCCCGTTCTACATCCTCCTCCCCGAAAAGTGCTATGAGGCAGTAGTGGGGGAAGTTCAGTATCCCTTGCACTCAACACCAGGGGAGGATACAAGGACCAGAAGGCGCCCATTTCCACACCTTTGATTGTTATTGCAGTGCATCTGTAAGCAAACTTTCCTTATTTCCCCCCCCTCCCTCCCCCCCACACACACACAGTGTTATCAGCCCTTTACCCCAGGTTATCTTACTTTTCTTTGCAGTCTCTGTGTGTGTGTGTGTGCATAATAAAACTTAACAGATTGAGGAGAAAAGGCTATTTATTCAACACATGGTGGCTGATAGGAGTGGAGTTTACAGGGGAGAAAATGAAATGAAGGGGACAGTTTGGTAAGGAACAGCATAGATAAGTGTCACATTACTCTGACTCAATACTGAAACTGGTTTTCAAAGCCTCTCGGAGACGCAGAGGCCCTCAATGTGCTCTTCATATTGTCCTGGTGTCTGGCTGCTCAAAATTGGCTGCCAGGCAATGTGCCTCAACCCTCCACCCTGGCGGAAACTTTTTTCCCTTTGTTTCACAGATATTATGGAGCACACAGCAGACAACAATAACAATGGGGATATTGCTTTCACTGAATCTAACCTACTACACAAACAATGCCAGTGACCTTTTAAATGTCCAAAGGCACATTCCACCACCATTCTGGAATTTGTTCAGCCTATGGTTGAACCGGTCCTTACTGCTGTCCAGGCTGCCTGTGTATGGCTTCGTGAGCCATGGGAGCAAGGGGTAGGCTGGGTCTCCCACGATCATGATTGGCATTTCAACATCATCAATTGTTATTTTGCAATTCTGAAAGAAAATCCCTGCTTGCAGCTTACTGAACAGACCTGTGTTCCTCTTTTCCCGACCATCCCACATTGATGTCAGTGATCCACTAGTGCTTGCAATACCATTGAGAAGTACCCCTTTAGGTTATGTACTCTTTGGCAAGGTTGTCTGGTGCCAAGAGAGGGATATGCATTCCATCTATCGCCCCACCACAGTTAGGGAACCCCATCATGGCAAAACCATCCACTGTGTCCTGCATGTTGCCCAGAGTCACTACCCTTCTTAGCAGAAGTCTGTTTATGGCCTACAAACTTGGATCACAAAAGCTCCCACAGTAGATTTACCCACTCCAAATTGATGCCCCACTGACCAGTAGCAGTCTGGCACTGAAAGTTCCACAGAGCTATCACCACTCGCTTCTCCCCTGTCAGAGCAGCTCTCATTTTAGTACTGCTGCACTTCAGGGCTGGGGAAAGCTCTTCACACAGTTCCTGGAAAGTGGACTTACACATTCAAAAGTTCTGCAGCCGCTGCTCATCATCCCATAATGATGCAGTCCCACCAGTCAGTGCTCGTTTCCTGGGCCCCAAAATGGCGCTCAACCATGTCAAGGTGATGTGTGACTGTCGCTAGCAACAGCAAATTGCTCCACTTTATGTCTTCCAGCAGGGCTGCGTGTGTGACATCACATGGTTCCATGCGGCGGCTCCTGTATTGGCTGGGTAAATACTGCAGGATAAGGTGTGAGGTGTTTGTAATGCTCACAACAACAGTGTACAGCTGAGTGGGGTCCATGCTTATCATACTATGGCATCCACATGGGTAACCGGGTTTACGAAAAAAGGTGTGAAAAAGGCTTGGATTATTTGCCGCTGATTTCAGGGAGGGAGGGAGGTAAGTACATCATGGGAGGCTAATCCCATGTCCCCATAAGCATCCGCACCAATGTTTTGGTCCCATAAGGCATTGTAAGCCCGACCCAAAATTCGACTCAGTTATATGCACTGTGGGATAGCTACCCACAGTGCAGTGTGCCATGCTTCGATGCAAGCTCTGATAGTGAGCATGCACTCCAACACAATGAGAGTAGTATGGACATACAAGATCAACTTGCTTTAATAGGAGGCTCAAAGTTGACTTACATGAAATCAACTTAACTTTGTAGTGTAGACCTGGGCTTAGTTACAGCCAACATTACACTGTCCCATAGCATGGCATCTATGAGTTGAGTTCTGGACTGAACCAGAATTCTGTGTATGGGCCTACTTAGTACCTCTGAGCCCTATAAGAGTTTGCTGGAGAGCCTGGGGAGGTGGACGGAGCAGAAGAAGAGAAGGGCAAAGAAAAGAATAAACCAAAGACAGCTAGGGGTGGAGGGCACATTAAACAAACAGAAGAGGGGCAGTAACTGATGGACTGAATAGCACTTCATTATTCATTTTCAGAATAGCACTCATTAAATTGTCTATTAACTAAAAAGATCATGAAGATGCTCATGCGTTTATCATCTCACTGGCACTTGCTATACAGACAGCCACCAAAACATGGCTTCCAAATGCACCAAGTTCCAAATGTAATCAGGGTGAACAGTCAGCATGAGGGCCTTGGTTTATAAAGCATAAGTTACACTTTCCTTTTCCAGTACTGTTCATCTGGGGGGTGTCCCCAAAAACACAAACCCCGAAATCTGAACAAAATCCTCCCCTCACCCCCTTATCTTTTTTTGAAAGCCCTTGTTGATCCAGATACAAAAATTGCCATTAAAAAGTCAATATTTGCACAACTGCAACACCTTTGCAATATTTACATTGGTAGCACCACATTGCCACAGAGTTATTTGCTATTGTAAGTATAAAAAGAGACTGTTGCATCTTAAGACACTCCCCCCTCCCCCAAAAGCTGACTTTCACAGTGAGACTGCTTGCATTTTATTTTAAAACAAATGCTTGGGAGACTTGCTTTTTTGTTTCAATATAAAGAAAAGAGCACACAGCCTGCAAGCCCTCTCAGTAATACCTTACAATAATACACCAGCATGGTGTGCACCTCAGCTCTGGTGAGCAGTTCAAACAGCCATGGCACAGCTCAAGCTTTCGCAAGAGGGCTCTATAAGAAGAATACAATAGGCACAGCTCAGTGTTTAGGAGTATCCCTACAAAGTGAGAAAGGAGGGTGCAGGTGACATTACACCCAGCCTAGTTGGATTTTGGGAATTGACTTTTTGCCCTCTCCCCACCCCTCAAATCTTTGCTAACCTGAGATATTCTCTCTCCCCATAAGATCAGAACCTTAAGGCTAGGTTTTCTAGTATGTTTTTAAAAGGACTATATCAAGCAGCTTCCCCCCCCCTTCTTTCTCACCACTAGCCCACCTTCCTCCCCTCTCTCCTACCAGTAGGGGGAGGTGGTAAAGGACTCGCCTGTTAAATTTGGAACACACACAGCCCACAGCTAATGAAAAGCCCAGTGAACGGGGGCTCAGTTTCATGTGGTTGGAGGTTTATCCACTTCCTCTGGCTCAGAGCACTTCAAACACAGGAAGGTTTGTCTCTCAACAAAAGGCAAGGCCGGTTGCTTTATCCTATACACAAGAGCCCATTTATTTGCCTCTTTGTAGAGGACTGAGCTGCAAGCCAGTGCTGTTTGCTTTTGTTCTTTGATGCTAATAGCTCAGTTGAAAGAAGGATCAGCAGGGTTACTGCCTTTGTCAGGTGCAGCCCCAGCCACCTGGATGGGGTGGAAAAGGAAAGAGGAGGATGAAGGGGATGGAGAGGAACAAAGCGGATGATATTAGAGCTCAGATCATAGCCGTGCCTGTAACAAGTATGTCAGAGATTTTGTGTGTGAATTTCAGCACTGATGAGAGGTGCCAGCATGGGAGCCCCAGAGAGCAAAGGCTTCTGTTCAGATGAAGGAGAGGTACAGCATAAACCACAGCGGGAAAGATTCCCCCATACATTAGCCCTGTCTCCGTCTGAAAAGACCTGCTCTAGGATGTGGAATCCAGTTTCCATGGCCTTTTCAGTCCTTGTCCTTCTTAGTGTCCAGTCACCGTGGACACCTGTCTTCTAGCAGCTAGACCGAGACTCACCGATTCATTTCACACAAGTCGCCAGCCAGCCATCAGATGGGAATGATCTGGGCTGAATGGGAAGTGAATGGCTCTGTCTCCTATTACTAATCCACCTCTTCCCTCCAGAGTACACCTATGTGGCTCTCAGGTTACTCCCGGTTTGAATTACAATGAGTGGGGAGCAATTCAAATATTAGGTGAGAGGGGAGCGGAGAACTTGTGGGAAGAAAGAGGAGACTTTTTGTAGAGGATGACATCCAATCAAGAAGAGTCCCTGTGGTAGGGCAAAAAGTGGGCATATTCTGAAGCACAATTCCTTTGTACACATTTAAAAAGTAATAATCCTCAGCTCTGCCTTGCTCCTCACTTCACACAACTATAATGGAACATATATGTACAATTCCATTGTCAGAGGCATGTATGGTCAGGAATGTTCAGTCAGCCAATCTGATTGGTTGATTGCCCCCACTAGAAGCTTTACACATATTAATGAAAGTAGTTCAGGTACCGTAGATTGATACAACAGACTCGGATACAACCTGAGAAAATACATGCTGAGCATGTGTGGGCTAGGTCATTATCTGGATAGAAGATTTCAAAGACCACGAAAGTGCTGCAGGAAGTGAGGCTGACAATTTAGTAGTGGGTGCATTTCATTTTAGCTCAGTTCTGATGCACTGCTTCAGTAGAGAGGTAGGGGACTCTTTGTTACCACAGGGGCTATATTTTAGATGAGATGGAAATCCCCCAGACTTGAGATTACTGATGTCAAAAAAGCACTTTTTATGTGTCAAGGTGTTAACGCTGGGATTCATATATGGGTAATGCCATGATGCCACTTTCATTTACCTTTGCAAGTTCACATGGATCAAAGATTCTTCTTCACTTCCTATCCTAAACTGTTGAGTGGTGTTCCTGATGCAGTGGGAAGGAAAGCTGCAGAGCAAGTTAGCTTAGATCTTTGTGATTAAAATCAGCTGAGACACTCCAGTGACAGTGCATGGGGTGTTTTTTGTCTATACTCTCTGAGTACCTGCTACCAGTCTCAGTCTGGGTCAAGCTAGACTCTGTAAGATCCTGAATTATTAGCATTATCACTTAGAAACTTCGGAGTCCCTGTACTTTGAGGATTGTTAGATTTATGGTTACCTAGGGTGAGACCTTGGCTCCATAAGGTGAATAGGAATTTTGCTATTAACTTCAATTGGGTCAGGATTTCTTCTCTCATGCTTATTTCATATCCTCCTCAAATACCATGACCAGATACATTCCTGATGTCTTTCCACTGATTTCAATGCAGTTGCAGCAGAGATGAGTTTGGCACAGTGTATTTAATTTGTTTAATATTTACAATACTGTAAGAAATCCATCACCATAAAAGAATATCATGGCTGTCAATGTGCTGCATGCCAGAGTCACCAGTAAAGAGAGATTACTTAACTGTGTAGAAATTGGAGTTTTTCAAGATGTGTAGTCCCTATCTGTATTCCACAGCCGGGTATGCATGTGTTCCTGGCACCTGAGACGGGAAGATGCTTGCTAGCAATGTCTGTCTGTGCCGTGCCATGCTCCAATCAAAGGGTATAAGAGGCAGTGCAGGCTGCCTGCCGCTCTAGTTCCTTCTCTACTATGAATCAGATGTAAAGGCTCTGAAGCAGAGGGGAAGGAGGGTGGGTAGTGGAATACAGACAGGGGCCACATATCTCGAAGTACTCCAGTTGGTGGAGTAACTTTTTCTCCTTCTTTTGAGTGCTGGTGTGAGGCAAACTTGCAACTGGACCAGGGCTGCTCACTCAGCTACAACGACTCATCCCTCTAGCAGGGCCTGCTGTGACTCAACCCTCAGGCATACTGCAGCAGCCTCTCTGGGCAGGGCCAGAGGCAGATGACCCCTCAGGCACAGGTATTTCACTCTCACCACCAGAGCTGCGAGTTACTCTGTGCAACAGCACCACTCCACTCGGAACCCTTCTGCTGCCTTGTGGTGTTACAGACTCCCTACGCTTCTCAGCTGCATTCAATCCTGTCCATTTTCTTGCCCCACCCTTGCCCATGTCTTGTTCCAGACTGCTTCAGCTTTGTCCGTGTCCTATTCCAAACCTGTTTCAGCCCTGTTCCTACCTCCTGACCTCCAGACACTTGGACTGACTCCAACCTGGTTTCGACCTTTAGCCTGCCTCAAGTCTCTGAAAACAATCCTGATTTGGCTTGTCTACGGACTCTGACCCTGATTCGGACCCACGGCCTGTCTCCAGACCCTGGTTTCAGTGCTGCTCTTGGCCCAGTCTTGACTCTACATCTGGCTTTGACCCTTGGTACTTGTTCTCAACCACCGTTCCAACCACCAGACCTGACCACCTAGAACCAGACCTGATAGCTAGTCCGTATGTGTATTCCACTGTTTGTGAATGACAAGCAGTATTCACTGAAGAGTGGGCATATGAGATATTGATGACTGAAGGACCACCAAGCCAAAGTATGCATCAGCTGCAGAGGCTTGCACTAGGGCATAATTTCATGTGAACATATGGCTAGAACTGCACATTGTGGCTTTACAGATGTGAATGAGTGGCACTTCATGAAGTGAGGTTACCAAAGTTGCCTTAGCTCTAGTTGAGCAGCCCCTTGCTGAGCGGGGATATCAGCTAACTGGGAACAAAGCAGGAGACAGCCTGAAATCCACTTAGAAAGCCTCTGAGAAGAGATTGTTTGTCACTTCATCCATTCTGCCAATGAAATGAACAATCCAAGCAATTTACTAAATGATTTTATTCTGTGTAGGAGGAACGCCAACACCCAGCATACATCCAGGAATGGAGTCTCCTGTCTTCATTGGTGGCATGTGGCTTCAGAAAAAAAGACAGCTAAGCAAATTGTCTGGTTTAGGTGAAAGTCCGAGATTACTTTGGGGGTGAATTTTGGGTGCAGTCTGAACAAAATCTTATCCTTATTTAATACTGTGTTTGGTGTATCAGCCTTAAGGGCCCTTACCCTTCAAGTTGAAGTGATGGCTACTAGAAAGGTGACTTTCACAGATAAGAGGGACAGCAAGCATGTCACTAATGGTTCAAACAGTGCCTTGATTAACATCAAGAGGCCTAAGCTAAGATCCCATGTTGAAGCAGGCTTAGTTACTGGAGGGAAAGTTCTTACTAGATCCTTTAGAAAACATACAGTCACTGGATGGGTGAAAATGGAGTGGCAGTCAACTGGATGGTGGCAAGGGCTAATTGCTGCCACCTGTACGCCTAAGGAACTAAGCGAAAGACCTAAGATTTTCTAGCTGAGCAGATCTAAAAATAGTCTAAAATAGTGTGAATCTCCAATTCTTGTGGGAAGATCTAGTGATACTGAGCTCAAAAGAGAAAATATCTTCCACTTAGCTAAGTAGCACTTTCTGATGGATTACTGCCTGCTCTTTTTAAGGATGGCTTGAACAGCTACCAAACATGTCTGCTGTAGCTCAGTGCCCATCCAAATACCAAGCCATGAGGGGTAGGGAGTCCAGGTTGGCATGTCTTATCTTGTCCTGTGTAAAGAAGTGTTGGAAATACTGGATACTGATGGGTGGATGGGCTAAGAGATGGAGAAGTTTGGGGAACCAAAACTGTCTGGGCCATCTGGGATCCATGAAGATGATCATCACCCTAACCTGCTGAATCCTCCTGAGAACTCAAATAAGAGTGGGATGGGAGGGAAGGCATACTTTAAGTGTCCCACACATAGGGATAGAAAGTAATCTCCCTTGGAGTCCTAACCTCATGCCCCTCTGAAGCAGTACATCTTGCATTTCTTGTTTTCTCATGATGCAATCAGGTCCCACGACAAGTGTCCCTAGTGTCTGAATATGCTCCTCACCATGGAAATGTGTAACTCCCATACGTGGTTGATCGAAAAGTGACTGCGGAGGCTGTTCTCCAGTGTACTGTGTATTCCTGGGAGGTATATTGCTGATAGGGTAATCTGGTGAATGGTAAGAATTGTTTGCAGACCTCTCAGACAGCTCTCACTTTCAGGAGTTTTACATACATCCTGGACTCACAAGACATCCATGTTCCTTGTGCTGTGTGTTCATCCAGATGGGCATCCCATCCTAAGAGTGAGGCATCTGTAATCATTCCTGAGAAGAGGACAGAGTGAAGGGGACTCCCACATACATCCATTCTTTCTGGGAACAAAGAACAGAGGCCATGCTAACCTATCTATCCCAGGAAGAAGTGATTATACCTACCATGACCCCAAAAATGTTTTAATCAGCTGAACATGAGCTCTCAGTGTGACGCTGTGGTCAAAAGAGCAAATGCAATCCTGGGATGCATAAACAGATGAATCTTGAGTAGGAGTAGAGAGGTTATTTTACCTCTGGATTTGGCACTGATACAACTGCTGCTAGAATACTGTGTCCAGTTCTGGTGTCCACAGTTCAACAAGGATGTTTATAAATTAGAAGGGGTTCAGAGAAGAGCCACCAGAATGATGAAAGGATTAGAAAACCTACCTTACAGTGATAGATTCAAGGAACTCTATCTAGTTCACTTAAGAAAGAGAAGGTTAAGGATGACTTGATCACAGTTTATAACTACCTACATGGGGAACAAATATCTAATAATGGGCTCTTCAATCTAGCAGGAAAGGGTGGATGTCTATTTGAAAATAGACATCATTCATGTCAAGACCCATGCATCACTCATCTCTGTTTAGGAATTGAATTCCAAGGTGACCATCCTGAATCTCAATCTGCAGATACAGACATTGAGTTGCTAGTGGTCTAAGATGGGTATCCATCCTCCCTTCTTATTAGTAATGAGGAAATATTTGGAATAAAGGCCCTTTCCCCAATGTTGAGGGGTACCAGCTCTAGGGCTCCCTGCTGAAGTAGGGAGTCTACCTCCTGAATGAGTTATTTTCATGTGAGAGTGGTCCCTGAAAAGGAAAAGGGAAAGGGTTTTTGGCAGGGAAGGGGAGAGAAACTCTATGGTGTAGCTGCAATAAATGATGTTGAGAACCCATTTGTCTGTTATTTGCCCAAAAAAAAAAAAAAAAAGCTTGGTAGCCACCAAATTGGATTTTGGAGGTCGGAGGATATGGCATCTTGGTTGGTTCGCAGCTCTCAGAGGTCCTTACAAAGAAATTTGTTGTCAGGAGGTTGGAAGCAGAAGGAAGGAGGAGATTGTGTTTGTTTTGCTGCATCCTCTATCACTTTCATGGCAGTTCCCATCCTCTCTGGTGGCTGAAGGGTTTTGGTGCTGCTCTAAGCATGTAAGGTTGTCTGTGATAATTCCTCTTTGGTTCTATAGTATAAAAATCTAGGGAGCAGAGGGCCCTTTAATGGGTATAATGACTCATCCATCTTTTGATTAAATAAGTTGTTCCTGTTGAAGGGCAAATCTTCAACAGTAGACTGAACTTCTCTGGGGAATCCCAAAGAGTAAAGCCAGGACTCTGGACACATTATGAATGCAGTTGCCATCAACCACAAGGCTGTACCAGCTACTTCTACTGAGGCTTGGAGGGCTGCTCTTGCAACCAGTCTACCTTCATTAATAAAGGTTTGAAATTGTGCTCTAGCCTTCCAATGGAGCTTGTCTCTGAATTCTGAAAATTTTGAGTAGTTACTTTGAAACTAACTCCTGATAATTGGCAATTTGGAATTGCAGGCTGATTGACATAAATACCTTCGTTCCAAGGACATCCAAACATTTAGCCTCCTTATCCGTGGGAGATGAGCTCAAGTGTTGATGCCTACTCCTTTCAGTGGCAGCCTGAACAACCAAATTGTTCTGAGCAGGATGCACGAATACAAATTCTGCTCCCTTTGTTGAGACAAAGTACTTCTTTTCTGCCCTCTTAGGGATAGGTACATGTTGCCAAAGTATGCCACGTGACTTTGGCGGGCTCTAGCATGGCCTCGCTAAGAGGAGCGCCATCCTCCTAGAACCTGTACTCTGTAAAATGTCAAGGAATTTGTGAGGTGGCTCCTGGACCTTCCCCAGAGGAATCTGGACCATGTTAGCAACCCTCCTTAACAAGTCCTGGAAGTTTGTGGTTATCAGGTAGAGATGGTGAGACTCGGGCAACCACCTCATCAGAATATTCCTCACAGGACCAAAAGTACTGCTGGATCTGGCTCTTCTTCCTCCATGGACTCCTGAAGGAGCTCAGGCTGGTATCTGGGGGAGGAGGATGGACTCTTGATAGGACCATACTGATCCAGGATATTGCATGTATGGGGTCCATGGTCCCCAGTCAGGCCAATGAGAGGGGTCAAACATAGGTTGAAAAAATTCCCAGGGCAAAAAGTATCAACAGTCAAAGGAGGTTACACCACATTGCAAGGCCATGGGGAGGCCCAGGAGATTCTGGATCTGGATCAGTGGAGGTAATGCTGGTCTCTCCCAATGTCATATTCCCCCAGGAGGAAAATGTAGAAGGTTCCATTTCTAATTGTAAAAAAAGAAAAGGAGTACTTGTGGCACCTTAGAGATTAACAAATTTATTTGAGCATAAGCTTTCGTGAGCTACAGCTGCTCCGATGAAGTGAGTTGTAACTCACGAAAGCTTATGCTCAAATAAATTTGTTAGTCTCTAAGGTGTCACAAGCACTCCTTTTCTTTTTTGCGAATACAGACTAACATGGCTGCTACTCTGAAACCATTTCTAATTGTGGTGCCATCAGTATAGTTGATGCTGAAAGGCCCCTAGTAGTGGAGGAAATGGGACAGCAACTTCTCCTTTCATAGTGTATGTGGATCAACAGTTGGTCAGAATCTTCCTTGTAAGGATCGGGTTTGATAAGATGGGAGATTGTGCATCTAGAAGCATGATATTCTCCAAGGTAGTGTACCTATCACCAGTCAGGGGTGGTTGTGGGGGAGAACTCTTTCCTCTCCTTGTTGTCTGAGCTGATATAGGAAGGCCTTTGGAAGCTAATGCTTCCTTATGAGAGCACGACTGTACCATTCGTGCCTGGGGCTCTGTGACCCAAGGACTCCTTCATGCCAACTGGCAAGGGGGTTACAATAATAACCTGATTCTGGTATGTTCTACAAAGAATGTCATGTGAGGTCTTACATGAAAGCAAGGGTCACACTGGTCATTGTTATTGTTGTGAAATATATGTACAGATACTATGTAAGGAGTTATGTACATATATTGAAAATATGTTCTTAGATTCTAGTCACAGTGGAAGTGGAGAAACTTGTTTTCTTTCAGACAAGAGATGTTTATTCAGCTCTCTCTCTGCCGGATGCAAATTGAGCACTGTAAGCTAACACATGGATACCCATTTACATACAAAGTTATCAAAGAGATATGAAGGCAACAAGAAAGCAGCACACAGGAAAAACAAGCCATAGGCAGTTATACTGTATCTGAATACAGACAATGAATTTGGGAATATAAGTGGGAGGCAAAGAAGACACCTGCATTTAGGAAGCAAACCGGCAGTGCATTTACATGCATGGAAATAGGATCTCAGACAACCTTAGTTGAAGTCACCACAGAAAATATTGGGTAAGACAAACTTCTTTAGACTAGAGAGCAACTGTTAGTGAAGTTTAGCGTCTAGAGAGAGCGTTAGGGTTTCATGACACAACTGATGAGTGGCTTCTGGAAAGCTTTCACCATGCGTGTAGATTCTTCTATTGTTTGAATAAGTTTTTTCCGTAATGGTTTCATCTTAAGAATAAATGTGATTCCTTAGAAAGAGCTATATGTAACATACAACGAGGCGCAATTATGCTGTTTATAGCCTCTGACAAGCAATCAAAACACGGATGCAGGCCTGTTTAGATGCTCTGACTTGCTGGGGAACAACACAGTATAGGCAGGGAACACTGCAGCTTGGAAAAATTCCAGTCAGAAGGGAGACAGATAAGCATCTCTGCCCAAGAGAGGTGACGGCTGGGGAGCCAGAAACCTAAAATTGTGTGTTCACAGGGGGTGAATACAGGTGCAGTTGCTCTGAACTGTGAGAATTTCTCCTTGCTCAGCACCAATGACAGACCTGCTCCTGTGGACAGTGCCAGAATAGAGGAACTTTGCTCCTCGGAACCTGTGGATCAGCACTATGACTCTTAAGGGCTCCTCAGCCTCCCAGAACAGGGCATGAAGAGTCACCGGACACAGAAGATGTCAGGAAATAAGTCCTCCCCTCAGAGGTTGAGTTGGACAGGGATTTCTCTCTGGTACTTAACAGTGCATCCTACTCTCTCTACCCATAGTCACTCCTGCATTGAAAGTCACAGTGCTAGGAGGTACACTTGTAGGCCTTGTCTACACTACCATGGTAAGTCAACCTAAGTTACACTACTTCAGTTATGTGAGTAGGTCGACTTACCACGGTGTCTACACCACACTGTGTCAACAGGAGACACTCTCCCACCGACCTACCTTATTATTCTCGGGAAGCTGGAGGAGTTCACAGGAGAGCACACTGCCATCGACTTAGCGGGTCTTCAACAGTCCCACCAAATCGACACTGCTGCATCAATTGCAGCAGTGCCAATCTACTGGTAAGTGTAGACATGGCCCTAGATGTCTTGGACCAGCATATGGGGGGATGGGACGGGACTGCCCAGCCCAGATCAGACTGTAGCCTCATTGCACACACCATCAGATGTTTCTTATGTCTATATTCCCACACTTGCATGGTTCAGCTGGGAAAGGAGAGGCTGATAGGGCACATCTCTGCTTCTCTGTGTCAGTACAGGCTCCCCTGATGGTCATCACTGACTGGGAAAGCCCAGGGGCAGGAGATAGAATTCCAGAAGCTCACAATCCTGGGTATAATCTATGTCACATATGGGTGAGGGCAGGGAATCTCTAAATACTAACTAAAACTATTAACTAGCAGGTAACAAAACTTTATATTTACAAATTAGCGAAGGATCGGTTCCTTGCACACTGAAGGGTTCTGCCTCAGAACATGCCATGGTAGAAAGGAAGTGGAGAGGCTGCCCTGCCCCTTATACCCTCGGTTTGGAGCTCCAGAAAAGGAAGAGCACAGTCACAGCCAATGGACACTGCTAGCAAGAACCTTCCCGTCTCGGTGCTTGGAGTATGTGTGTACACCAGAGTGGAATAAACACAGGGACCAGCACTCAAAGAAGAATTTCATGGGGCAGCAGGTATAGGACTCACTCTCCCACTTCCAAAGTACAGGTCCCTATGATTTCTGCTACTGGAGAATCTTCATTTCCTATGTCAACATGGAGTAGTTCTGATTCTGTCCAGGAGACAGCAGCGGTCTCTCACAGTAGGTTACACTGCTATGTTGCCTTTCATTCTGGAGGATATCTTGGGCTTTAAACTCTCTGGAGCAGATACTCACTTAATGTGTTCTACAGCACTGCATACATAATTAATAAATAGGATCCCAAAGCACTTTATTAACTGTGTGAATATAGGAATCATTCATCCAATACTAAAATGCAGGCAACCTTTGCTAAAAGCTCAACATGACGTTTTAACAACCACAGGTGGCCAGGACCTTGGTTTTACATCTCATCTGAATGAGAAACACTGATTTGATGCACTTGCACTGAGCAGCCTGAATGTGTCACCATCGTACCCTCCACTGGGCACTGTCAGGTGTCGCTCTCTAACGGCCTATATAGAGGCTATAAATCACAGAAAACAGATTCAGTCTCTTTCACCTCGAGTGGTAGGAGCCCTGGCTTTGTTCCCATCTTAAATCAAATCATCCACATGGGCATGGCATGCGCTACAACCAGCGACTGTGACATAACAACTGCCCGGACCTTTAAAAGAGAACTTTCACAAAACTTGGCTTAAAGGGATTAACTACAACTACTGCTTTACAGAACCAATGTGTAGAGCCACTTAACTCAAATAACCGTAGAAGGAAAAAATCTTAGAGAAAGTGAATTTACAGTAATCTCTCTAATTAACTCTCTATCGTCACCATTATTAGATAAAGCTGCTCACTGATTTAATGGCTTTTTAAGGGGACTCCGGTGGAATTATTACCCTCTCAGCTCACTCTGATGTACACACACACTCCAAGACTTCAGTCACACTGGCTGGGAAAAAGCTGATTGTCTTGCAGCCCACAAGATGCAAAAATCCAGTCTGAACAAGTGACATTTAATTACTTAGTGCCCTCTACACAAGCTGTTAAGCTGCACTTAAACCCCCTGGGAGCACCGACTGACCAATGCCAGCAACCCCAAGATGAAGCTGGCTTCTAATTCTTTTTAGATGCCATTAGATGGCAGAAGAAAGGGACGAGGTGCCCTCCTGCCACTATACTCTGTTCCTCCCAGTGTCCCCACTCAGCCAGCTGTGCCCCCCAGACTTCAGTGTGGAAGAGCATCTGACTAATTTTAACTGCACTCTTTCCACACAACAGCATGGTGTGCAGTTGTCATTCAGTAGTATTTACAGAGACTGTGGCAGAGGCCAGCTTTCAGTCTTGGCTGTGTTGGTCAGTCTCTGTACTCAGGACATTTAAGCACAGGTCCCACACAGCAGTGGTTTATCCTTCAGTACAACCCAACTGAACCTGGCCAGGAAAGAAACTGGGATACATTTTAGACTGTCTTTGGACAAAATCAACCTATTAGTGTCCCTGGGTTAAACCCTCTCCTGTCCTTTGCTTGGGTTCAGCTGCGGAGTCAGATTCCTCTTCTCCAAGACCTCCAAAATGCTCCCCTAAATCCATTATCAACACAGAGGTCTAGCCCCTATGAAACAGGAACACTTTAAGCTTAGCCCAGGTGCTATATCACTAGACAAAAGAGGCATAAGTCATAGAAGGGCTTAGATACTATGGTGGTGGGTGCCCCAGAAATGCCATAAACAGAATAAGGTGTGCTTTTATACCCATTCTGGTCACAGGATATTAGAGAAACAAAGCAGGTGAAGTAATATCTTTTATTGGACCCACTTCTGTTGGAGAGAGAGAGAAAGTTTTGAGTTTATCCAGAGACTTGAAGAAGAGCTCTATGTAAGCTTAAAAGCTGGTCTCTTTCTCTCCAACAGAAATGGGTCCAACAAAAGATATTTCCTCACCCACCTTATCTCTCTGATAGGCAGAGTAAGTCCCTCCCATATACACTGCTATCTGTCATTCAATACTACATGCAAACATACATCTCTAACCAACAGGAACATTATGTTCATCACATTTGCTAGAAATAACATACCCTCCCGCATTCTAGGGGCCACTTTAACCAAAACAAAGGACTATATTATTCTACTGCAATGTCTCAGTTGTAGTAACACACACACTTCTGTGAGCTGCAGCATGTGGGACCACTGCTACAGAATACTCTACTGTAATGTTCTTTCATCTTTTGTGGGAGGAGAAGGGGCTGCCAAGAAAGAAGTTATCTTTGGGTTTTCATAAATGATCCTAGTGAGGTCAAAAACCATTCTTGACTTCCCTCCCAATGCATCTCAATTTGGTTGGAATTGGACATTACAGTCTTCTAAAACTTTCTGTGGCCTATACTCCCTCCCCTTCTTTATGACCCTTGTGTAACCTCTTTCACTCATTTTTGCACCTTCTTCCATGCAACCTCTTATGTCTGGAACTCCATCCTCTTCCCTGCCCCTTACTCATACTTCTCTCCAAGATGCACTCTTCCACACAGCTCTTCAATAAATAATGAGAAATTGATTGTACATTTGTACAAAAAGCTTTGTCACTTTCAGAGCTACAGCTGAAGCTGGCTTTCCCATTATAAGTCCAATTTTCTCCTAAGTCCTAACTCTAAAACAAAATCAACCAGCATGACATTTCAATGCCTATACATCATCACAGGGTAGAACTGTTATTGTAAGCTTGAAGTAAATCTCACAACAGAACTTAGATCTGGACACTTTGGCTCAAAAGAGGCAGAAACTGGATGACTCTCCAAGATGAAAATTTCTCCCCAGCGAGGGAGTCCTTAGTTGTTGTCACCAGCCCCTACCACAGACTCATTGCATCCTCTTAGCCCTGGCCCTGGCATAGGGAATGTGCTAAGAGCATACTGGGGCTAGAAGCATTACAGAGCTCCTTGTGATCCCAAGCTACCTGCTAGAGTTTTGCTGGTGATCTCAGCTAGTAGCAAGAGTGATCCTGGTGATCCACAGCTAGGGTACTTCCCCTTAGTGGCCATTATCACTTGGCATATGCTCTAAAGTAAACCAGGGCTGGCTAGACCCAGCTCCAGGATGGAGAAGCTAAAGCTGGTTCCACTCTTCTGTGTCCAGCTGAAACAGAGTGAAAAAGAAATATGGCCCATGGCTTTTCATCTATTACCAGTATATCTGCAATACTGATAAACCGATTGAAAAACTGGACCTTCATCCAGCATACTCCATGTGCCTGAATGATATGGGTGCTCCTATTTAGGGGACGGTCCTGTGAGGTGCTAAGCATCTTCCACTCTCTTGACCCTGCAGGATTGAGCCCCGAGACCATATACTTTTTAGGTTGGGGATTATCCTATCCATGTTCTTATACCATACCCATCACAGTGGTATTTGAGCACCTTTCAGAGATGCATTAAGCAACCTGATTGATATCTGTCATACACGGTATCTTCTCCATTCCTCTCTTCTCCCCAGGGAAAAGTTATGGACGGAATTTGTTGCTGTTGTGATGATGTGCTATGCACTTTTAATCTATAATGGTCAGGCTGGAGGAGCACGCCTAGCACGTGAAGGTACAGAATAGGCGAGGTCTGAAGTGGTTCTTAGTTCCTGTGAGAGTGAGCAGCTGTGTGTGTCTTCTCTATGCATGCTGTGGACACTGGAAATAGCAATACAAACAGCAGAACAAGGAGCTGACAAAGGAAGAATTAGAGAGAAGGAGAAGTGATGATGATTAAGCAAAGAAAGGACTGGTAAAGCACATGAATCATCCAGGGCTCTAATTTATTTGCTGTACCCAGCCTTCAATTTAATAAATCCCTTGGTAAGTCTGACAGAGTTATTAGAGTAATCTGGAGAAGCACAACTAGAGCTAAGGCTAGCTTGGGGAAGGGAGGAAGGGATGGGATCCTTCAATCCTATCACTCTGCCTGTCAGGGCTGTCTGCTCCTCTCCAGACCAGTCTGGACAGGCTGAAGCAACAGGATGATGGGAAAGGACGCAAGGTTGAAACCTCCCCACCCCCACCTCTGCTGCTGTCCTAAAGTTGCATGGCGGGGAGCGGGGAGGGGAGAGAGAGAGATTTCATTCTGCTGCTTTATGAACTAGGCCACTTGAGCACTTTTCACCTCAGAAACATCTAGGGTGATGAACCGAGGTGGGGAGGAAGGTCCCATCCCACAAGGTCCCACCTGATATTGCATAAGCAATAAAGCTGAAGGGGCTGCAGCCGAGGTTGGCCATACTGTTTGCGAAGGTTAGGGGTGTTCCCTCATCCATTTACCCAGGGTGCCTTCCATTTCCTTATGCAAACACTCCTCCTCTATAGAATCATAGCCATTAGAGATAGAAGCATCCACAAGTCCATCTAACTGCAGGGTGGCAAACCATCCCCAGAGAGAGGGGGCATAATTGACATTAAAAGGATACTACTCTGGATGTTGGCTAAAGTCAGATACAGTAACTTACAGAGGGTCATTTTATTACCGTTACACAGAAATTCTGCCAAGCATTATCATCTCCTCTGATTAATATTAGCATTGATATACCTATCCCTGAGGCTCCCACCATCCCTGCAGCGTCTGGCGCCATGACATACATTTAAGTCATCAATTCCCTCAAGAAAGAATGAAGAAAATCCATACCCCGGCCCCGCACACTGATTATAGCCATTTACTGACAAAGAAACAAATCTAAGCAGTTTGTTTCCTAGAGGACTCAGCTTGGGCCATTCTGTCCCTCAGCTCTAAGGGAAAGACTCATTGGAAGAGACTATGGTGATGGCGAATGGCACTGCGGAGAGCCCTGATACAAATACTCTGTTACTCAACCTTACAAACCGAAACCCAATCCTGCACCATTTACCACTTTGAAAATAGAGACCAGGATCCCAGAATTGACATGGTATTGGCAATGCACCAAGTATACCTCTGGGCTCAGAACAAATGAATAGCAACTAATTATGGAGGCACTGGCTGCAACTCTATAGTTAGGGTTGAGTTCCATTTTGCACTTAAAGCAGAGAACTCAATCTATTTGTTATGTATGAAAAATATGGTGTATTCTCTCCACACTTGCAGCACACATTCTGAGTACAGTGTGAATAATCATAATAAATGCATCTTCTCCTTCCCCTCCCCACTCTCATGCTTTTCCAGTATATATATTACTTACTTGCAGTAATTACTACATCTGTAGGCACAAATACAGATTCAAATTAAATAGGAATTATTGAGTGATTATACTGGAAGTGTTTGCTCTGTTTAGCTGTTGCTGCATTGAAAAGAACTGCTGACTTAATCAAACATAGGGAATGTGATGGGAAGCAGCTGAATTTTGCTACTTTGAAAAGTCTGAATTTTCTTAAGTTTAGGCCTAGATTCTGCAATTGGATCCATTCAAGTGCAGATGTAATTGTGTGCTTAGGGCACAATCCAATGCTTTCTAAATCAATGGGGGTTTCTCTATTGACTTCAATTAATTTGGGTTAGGCCCTTAGGCTGTCAGCTCTTTGGAGCAGGGAACTTGTCTCTCTCTTTCTTCTGTAAAAACACCGAATGCATTTTGGTCGTTATAAAAATATTAATATAATAAATACTAATAATAATAATGTGAACAAGCCCATACTTAGATCAGGGGAAACAGCAAGAAAAGATGTGGAAAAAATTGCTGTGAGCTTTACTTTATGAAGGAATGATTTCAAGTTTGGTGCCATCGTTTCTCTTCTCAAAGATCTCACAGGGTGCAGTGAAGACTGACTGCAGATTTGCTTAGAATCTACTACATAAAGGAGACTCTTGATTGAATATGGACTCTTCCACCTCTAGGCCACCCAGTTCAAATCCACTCCAGGTCAATAATGACTAAAAGTCACTACCATTTGACAGCTGTTCAGGGGTCTGGATGAAATAAATTGGTGGATTCTCAAACCACAACCTAGCAGACTGATATCTGCAACAAGAATATCCATCGTCACTATAATTTGGTTCCAGTAGCACCCACAAAGTGCTGAGCTTCTGTATTTGTACAGTGCTATGGTCTCTGCCCTACAGAGGTTGCACTCTAAATATTTGCACTAATTGCCCTCTCACTGAAATCCTAAGTAAAGAGGCCAAAAACGAAATGGAAATTAGTATAGCCTCACATCCCTAGAGATTGTTCCACTTCAGAGATATGGTACATTGGTGGGCCAGAAAGTGTGTGCGGATTAAAGAATGGTTACTTACCCTACTGTAAGTGGTTTGAGATGTTGTAGTCCATGTGGATCCCACTGTAGGGACACATGCATCTCATGCATGTAAGAACAGAGGGTTTTTTAAATAGTATCATTCATCATCAGGGCTATGAAAATGGTCTATCCCTCCTCATATTTCCGTATGAGGGCATAAAGAGTGGTGTAGCTGCAGACCTCTTTCAGTTCTCTCACAATTCAAAGTCTATGTGGCTGAGGACTTGGAAAATAAGGGATGAAGGGTCGGTTGTGGGATCCACACTGACTACATCTTGTCTAGATGGTGAAAGTGAGGTATTTCCGCTATATTACTCAAACGGAAATTGAAGTACTGCTCTCCCAAACCTGGCATCTGACCTGCCTGCCACGTCAAAGGCATAACTTTTAACAAAAGCTAGAGGGTTGTTCCATGTTGCCCACTTGCACCTGTCAGATTGCCACATACTGCAGGGGGATGGACGCTGCTCATGTCCTGATGACACGTACCTTGATGTACAAAGGGAGAGGCTCACCGGGCATCTGATAGCATGTGGAAACGCACTTGATCTTTCAATGAGCCAGATATGCCCACAAAGAGGCGAGAAAACATCTTGAAAAACTTGGTCCTGTTAATGTAATAGAGCAAAGCTCTGGACACATCCAAGATATGCAGCTTCTCTTTTCCTGCCATAGTGTGTGGCTTTGGGAAGAAGGCTGGTAAAGTGCCTGATTAGCTTAGGTGAAATTCCAAGACTGCCTTTGGGATAAACTTGGAGTGCAGACTCAAATGCTACTTTACCCCTGTGAAAGGATGTGTAAGGCAGTCTAGCCATGAAAGCTTGGAGCTCATGACTTTCTGTGCTGAGGTGAAAGCCATGAGAAAGATTGTCTTGATGATAAGGTAGTGTACTGAACACTCTGACAGTTGTTCAAAGGATGAGCTTTAGAAGAATGACATTGAAGCCCCATGAGGGAGTCAGGAGAGCAAGTATAGAGTAGGCCCTTGAAGAAACGTGATACTGTGCAATGTGATAAGATAGAGTACGGGGTCTAAATTAGCTGTTACCACTCAAAAAAAAAAAAAGAGATCTTGGAGTCATTGTGGATAGTTCTCTGAAAACATGCACTCAAATGTGCAGTGGCAGTCAAAAAAGCAAATAGCATGTTGGGAATCATTAACAAAGAGATAGATAATAAGACAGACAATATTGTATATAAATCCATGGTATGCCCACATCTTGAATACTGCGTGCAGATGTGATCTCCCCATCTCAAAAAAGATATATTGGAATTGGAAAAGGTTCAGAAAAAGGCAACAAAAGTTATTAGGGGTATGGAATAGCTGCCATCTGAGGAGAGATTAATAAGACTGGGACTTTTCAGGTTGGAAAAGAGATGACTAAGGGGGGATATGATAGAGGTCTATAAAATCATGACTGGTGTGGAAAAAGTAAATAAGGAGGTGTTATTTACTCCTTCCCATAACACAAGCACTAGCATCACCAAATGAAATTAATAGGCAGCAAGTTTAAAAACAAACAAAAGGAAGTATTTCTTCACACAACGTACGGTCAACCTGTGGAAATCATTGCCAGAGGATGTTGTGAAGGACAAGGCTATAACAAGGTTAAAAAAAGAACTAGATAAGTTCATGGAGGATAGGTCCATCAGTGGCTATTAGCCAGGATGGGCAGGGATGGTGTCTTTAGCCTCTGTTTGCCAGAAGCTGGGGATGGGCCTCCTGTTCTGTGCATACTCTCTGGGGCACCTGGCATTGGCCACTGTCGGAGGACAGGATACTGGGCTAGATGGACCTTTGGTCTGACCTATTATGGCTGTTCTTATGTTTTATGACTGTATTAGAGCATGACACAGTGATTTTGCTGCAAAGTAAAAACTGAGGGGGTTAAATGCTAGCCCTGCATGCTTCAGAAGCATAATACGTTATGGATCTTCAGTATCAGGGCTTGCACTGGGTCTATATTGTTTTGAGCTGCCCATATGGACAATATTTTCCATTTCTTCTGAGCGGAAGATTTCCTGCTTTGTATGAGGATCTCCTGAACCAGTAGATAGGAGCCTCTGTCAATAGTGCTCAGTCATCCAACATCCAAGCTGCCAGGTGCAATGAATGTGGGTTGGTGTTCAATATCTGACCTTGGTTCTGCAATATTATGTCCAGGCAGATAAGAAGGCATATGAGAGGCAGCCTGGATATCTGTAAGAGGTTTCACAACCAACATTTCCTCAGCCAGTAAGGAGCCATCAGGATGTTCGTTGCCTTGTCCCATCTGATCTTGGATATTATCCTGGAGATCAAGGGAATCAGTAGAAAAGCATATAGGAATCCTCAAGACCACCAAAGGAGAAAAGTGTGACAATGAGCCCAGGGTTCAGGCCCCTTTGGATCAGAACTTTGAACATTTGGGGTTGTCTTTTGCGGCACAAATAACAATCATGGGAGTCCCCCATTGATGAAATATCAGCACTGTGATTACTCACTACTCATTATTTGTTACTCTGTGTGCACTGCGCAAGTCTGCTGGGTCATTGCTGACCCATGGGAGATGTTCAGCTTGTGGAGTTATCCCACATTGAAGGCATCACATTCAGACCCTGGGACACACTGATCCCTCCTAAAGATACAGTTGGGATCACAGAATAATGGATGGAGAAGTTTTGTTTGAACCAGCAGGTACAAGGTGTAGGGTGGTAACTAACCACATCAGAAGGGTAATATGTAACTTGTTGTATCAGTGTATAAAAGAGGGGTCACAGAAGGGATGTCTTTGTCTGGCCTAAGGGGCAATGGAAAGAGCCCTGCCACTGACTGAGCTTTTCCATTGTCACAAGCATACATATATTAGTGTCCCTGTAGAGTCTATGGGGTGCTAGAACTGTGCATTGTCAAGCAATAAACCTGGCCGAGTGCCTTCACCACTGAACCGAGTTTGTGGTCTTCTAGGGTAGTTCAGTCAAGGTCTGCTGGAACAGCCCCCAGAAAGAACATACAGACATCAAATGACAACACCTAGATAGGGAGTACACAGACCTCAGCCATAACTGTAAATGCCACAGGTAAAGTCTGGCATGTGACACCAACATGTGGCCTAAGAGTCCCAGATGTATTTGTATTCTCATTGTGGGATTTGACCTTGGGTCATTTGCTGGAGAGACAGGAACCCATGCTCTCGGAGGTAGACTCTTCCCAATCTGGAGTTGATCGTAGCTTCTATGAGCTCTACAGTCTGTGATGGTATGTGCGATGATTTCGAGAAAACAGGGCAAGGGCTCTAGGACTGTTACAACCTCCTGTTGAGATTTGCCTCTGATCAGCCAGTCATCACACAAGCAAGAGAGTCACAGGTTGGGATGGATGGAGAAGTACTCAAAACCTGTTGGGTATCTGGTACCAGTTCTTGACTTGTTTTGCAGTGGGCATTGTCATGGCCAGTGCCTGCCCCAGACACCATGGTAGGGTTGAACAGTCACTCAGTTTTGGTGTTGCTTGTCTGCTAGATAGGGTACTGGATGAAGCTGACTCATCTGCCAGAAGCACCCTGGAGATTGTGTCCTCAGGGTCTGATGAGACCTTCATAGACTGATTCAGAAGACAGAGCTTTAGCCTTGTGCTACAGAGTCAAAGGGCAGAAGGGACCACCAGATCATCTAGCCTGACCTCCTGTACATCACAGGCCATGAACACCACCCAGCACCCACACGCTAAACCCAACAACCAAAATTAGACAAAAGTATTACAGCCCACAGGAGACTGGAATGTTATATGTCACAGGCAGAGAATAGGAGGTGCAGCAGTGCTCCCCCAATGCAGGGAAATAAGGGGAGATATACCCAGATAATTCTGGCAAGTGATCAACGCACACACACTGCAGTGGAAGGTGACCCCCCCCACAGGTTCCTTCTCAACCACACATTTGTCAATCAATTAGGGCGTGTCTACACTTACTTCCGGAGCAATCGATCCAGCAGGGGTCAATTTATCACATCTAGTGAAGGGGGGGAAGGGGCGGGTTAGGGGGGGGCCTTGGAGGAAGGGATGGAGTGGGGGAGGGGCCTGGGGCAGAGCTGGGGGCCGAGCACCCCCCAGCTCATTAGAAAGGCGGTGCCTGTGTCTCCAATGACAGAGATTCTGCAATCTCCCTGGGCAATTTATTCCAGTACTTAACCACCCTGACAGTTCAAAAGTTTTTCCTAATGGCCAACCTAAACTGCCCTTGCTGCAATTTAAGCCCATTGCTTCTTGTCCTGCTCTCAGACGTTAAGGAGAATAATTTTTCCTCCCTCCTCCTTGTAACAAGCTTTTATGTACTTGAAAACTGTTAACATGTCCCCTCTCAGTCTTCTCCAGACTAAACAAACCCAATTTTTTCTATCTTCCCTCATAAGACATGTTTTCTAGATCTTGAATCATTTTTGTTGCTCTTCTCTGGACTTTCTCCAATTTGTCCACATCTTTCCTGAAATGTGGTGCCCAGAATTGGACACAATACTCCAGCTGAGGCCTAATCAGCATGGAGAAGAGCAGTAGAATTACTTCTTGTGTCTTGCTTACACACTCCAAGTAGCTAAAAACTTCCACTAGCTGAAGACATGATTACAAGGAGGGTATGGCCTTCCCACTTCAGACAAGGAGCGATCAGAGGACAGGCTCTCTTTCACCTATTTTCTTTTTTTGGTTTGGTTTTGTTCTTATTTTTGTCTGCTTAGCCCAGCTCCCCTTCCACCTGGCTCCTGAAGCTCTGTTTCAAAGAGACAGTTTCACCTGCCAACGCGAGCACACGAAAGCCAGCCTCGCCAGTCACAACTGGGATGCTCTTCCCTTTGCCAGCCGAGATTGCTCTGACAGTTCTGCTTTCTCATCACATTATCCTGTCATCTCCCTTTCCCCAGCCCAGTCCCTTCCCTGAGATCAGCCTCCCATCGTGCTACATTAGGGGTCAGGGTCAAGAAGAAATGAGGAACAGCCCAACAATGAGCGCACTCTCCTCCTGCTCCCTACTCCAGTGGTGAATCAGAGCCAAGGTCAAGTCAGAATGGGACAGATAGGCTGAGGGGAGGGTAGTAGAGAGCACTAGCTCCTGAAAGAGCCTAAAAACACCACTTATCATAAACTCCAGGGCAGAGCCCCAGGAGAGCCTTGGCTAGGTCACAGGGGTGAGAGAAAGGCACCCCACCTCCCTCCAAAATAAGTTGTCAAACAGAGTCAGAGTTTGCCAAGTTTCAGGGCACCCAACAAGGTTCATCTATTCTCCTTGTGTTTTCCCCAACAGGGTGGGTTTGAGAGGCGGGAGAGGGCGTTGAGGTAAAGACACTGGGAGGGGAAAGAAGGATCATTCCTGTGGCTATTGGGCCAACAGGAAAAAAAATAAATCTGTGAAGTTACATGAGGTAGACAGACAATATCCTGGAGCAGCCTGTGCTATGTGCAAACAAGCTTCAGAGTGCATAGCAGCGACAGCAACAAAAACACGGAATATATGGCAAAGGCCAGGGTAGGGCAGGATGAACTCTCAAGATTCCTAGAAAATGATAAAAATGTGATGGATCATTTGAAAAAATCAAACAAAAACAGAAACAGCAGGGAAGACAAAAGAAACAGCAAGAGGTGAATAAAGACAATGAAAGCACATGTTCCTCTTGATGGCAGCTTTTGCACTGCACAAGAGAAAAACAATTAAAAGACAGAGGTGTAAAGGAGCTATGTGCGCAGATTAATTCAAGGTGGTTTGGTTGTTTATATACTCATGAAAGGCTGCCAGAAACAGTTACTAAAAGACTTGTAAAAGAAGGGGGTGAGTAGCCCTGTGAACAAGTACATCCTAGGAACCAACACAGAATTCTGCCAATGCACCTCGATCCTGACCCACCAGATCTCCTGATACTCTATCCTGGGCCTCTTCACAGCATGGACTGGTAGCTTTCTATAATACACTGCACTAAAATTGGCTGATGCCTACAGCTTCAATTAACTTTAAGAGTTACCAAAATACATGCCAAGCCGGAAACTTTAATTACAACCTGAGCTGAGCAGTTACACTAAAAGAAAAGGAGTACTTGTGGCACCTTAGAGACTAACAAATTTATTAGAGCATAAGCTTTCGTGAGCTACAGCTCACTTCATCGGATCATCCGATGAAGTGAGCTGTAGCTCACGAAAGCTTATGCTCCAATAAATTTGTTAGTCTCTAAGGTGCCACAAGTACTCCTTTTCTTTTTGCGAATACAGACTAACACGGCTGCTACTCTGAAACCAGTTACACTAAGACACACTTCCAGCCTTTCCCTGGTAAAATATAATGCCCATTGGAAGTGAGTGCATCTTGTGATTCTAGAGCAGGTGAAAGAGCACTTTTGGGCACCAAAGCCTTGATCAGGTTTTGCTCATGAGGTGCCTAACCTGACCCAGCTACATTATACCTTAAAAATAAAGCAAGAGAGTGGTGTGCCCTCAGATGGCACCATCTTAATTCCATATTGAACAAGTTGACTATTTGGGAGTCAATTGTTTGCTGAACGATGCTGATTTCCAGGGCCAATGTCAGCTGCCAGAAGTGGGGCCTACTAGAAACGCCTCCAGTCTCTAAAGTAGACTGATTTGGAGCAAAAGACTTCCAAGACAGGGAAGATTCAGAAGAGGGAACTCTTCCAAAATACTCTTCCCACTGAGAGCAGAGAAAGAAGTCCAAGTCATTTCAGGAAATGCTTTCTTCTGAACGGTTTCAGAGTAGCAGCCGTGTTAGTCTGTATTCGCAAAAAGAAAAGGAGTACTTATGTCACCTTAGAGACTAACAAATTTATTAGAGCATAAGCTTTCGTGAGCTACAGCATCCGATGAAGTGAGCTGTAGCTCACGAAAGCTTATGCTCTAATAAATTTGTTAGTCGCTAAGGTGCCACAAGTACTCCTTTTCTTTTTTCTTCTGAACAGCTCTCCTAGAAGCAACAACCCAACACACAAGAGAATTAAAAACTCTTTTGTTTCTCTCACATATAAACAGCTTTCTACAGATTCTGATCAAACTCTTAGCTGGGAGCCAGCCCAACATGAAAGAGTCCTGCTTTTAATGCTCCATTCAAGTCTCACAGCTCTGAAGCTATTTCTCCAATAAGACTGACTGTATACTAGGCAAAAAGAAAAGGAGTACTTGTGGCACCTTAGAGACTAACAAATTTTAGTCTTTTTAAAAATTTGTTAGTCTCTAAGGTGCCACAAGTACTCCTTTTCTTTTTGCGAATACAGACTAACACGGCTGCTACTCTGAAATCTGTCTGTATACTAGGCAGGAAGCAATGTTGTGATGAGGTAGGGTGACCAGGTATCTGGTTTCAACCAGAACACCCAGTCAAAAAGGGGCCCTGGAGGCTCAGGTCAGCACCGCCAACCAGGCTGTTAAAAGCCCGGTTGGCGGTGCTGCGGAGCTAAGGCAGGCTAGTCCCTCCCTGTCCTGGGGCACAGCGCTCCAGCCCTGAAGTCGCCAGCAAGTCCAGCTCCCAGGCGGAGGGCCACGGGGTTGTGTGTGGTACCTGAGCACCAGCTCTGCACTCTGGTAGCATGCACCATGGAGCCTTCTCCCCCACCCCCGACCTAGGAACCAGACCTGCTGGCCGCTTCCGGTGCACAGCTCGGAGCCAGGACAAGCAAGCAGCTTGCCTTAGTCCTGCTGTGCCACTGACCGGGAGCCACCCAAGGTAAGCCCGCATCCCAACCCCAAGCCCCTGAGCCACCCCTGCACCCCAGAGCCGTGTCCCCAACCCAGAGCCTTCATGCCCCCCCCCCGCACTCCAACCCTACCCCAGCCCGGAGCCCCCTCCCACACGCTGAACCCTTCACCTCCAGTCCCATCCCAGACTCCTCACACTCTCCTGCACCCCAACCCCCTGCCTCAACCCACAGTACCCTCCTGCACTCTGAATCCCTCAGCCCCACCTGATAGCCTGGAGTCCCCTCCTGCACCCCAAACCCCTCATCCCCAGCCCCACCCTAGAGCCAGCATCCCCGGCCAGAGTGCTCATCCCAACTCCCTGCCTCAACCCACAGCCCCCTCCCACATTCCAAATCCCTCAGCCCCACCCTCCAGCCCGGAGTCCCCTCTTGCACCCAAACCCCTCATCCCCAGAGCCCGCACCTCCAGTCAGAGCCCTCACCCCCTCCCGCACCCCAAATCTCTGCCCCAGCCCAGAGCCCCCTCTCATACCCTGAACTCCTCATTTCTGGCCCCACCCCAGAGCCCGCACCCCCTCCTGCTCATTTACAACTCTCATCCCCTCCCGCACCTCAACCTCAACCCCTACCCCAGCCCAGTGAAAGTGAGTGAGGGGGACTGTAGTGAGCAGGAGCGGGGCCTCAGGGAAGGGGGGGAATAGGGTGTTGGGTTTTGTGCAATTAGAAAGTTGGCAGCCCTATCACAAAGGGATGCCTGCATCAATTTACAGAAGCACAGGTAGGGGTAGGCAGAAGTTTGTTGGAGTTAGACAACAAAATGCAAAAAAAAAAAAAAAAATACACTCATTCCTAGTGCAAAGAGAAAGGAAGGGTTATTAAACTCAATCCCGATGGAATGCTCTGTAAAGTGCCCAATTGCATGGAATTAATTTTAAATTTGTTATTTTAGTGCAAACACAAGAAGTTATATCAGAATTATTCAAGCAACTATATTTTTTCTTCCAGATTTGAAAGGGTATGCAAGTGTGGAAACAGAGGATGGAAACAGCAGGAAGTTCTGCTGCTAGAAACCTTTTTCCTCTCTGCTGATAATTTAAAACACACACACAAAATTACAGAACCCACCAAGCACAATCTAAAAAACATAACAAGCGGGCAGGAGTTAGGGAGCAATCTGACTAGATGAAGGTGATTTCAACTCTTGGGATTAGGGGACAGCAGTCACACAGCTGGGCGTAGAAGATGCTATCAGAAAGGGAAAAGAAAGGGCAATGTTTTTATTTTAGTTGATTTAAATTTTTTTAAAGGACCTCTACTAGCCTAACATTTAAAGTAAATTTCACATTCTTTATAATCCACAATATTGTGCTGCCTTTCAAGTATCCACAAAACAAAGAATTGAGTGCTTAGAGCAAGGTATTAAGAAATAGAGCTCTTGGATTCTAATTCGACCTTTTACAGCATCTCACTATGTGCCCTTGAATAACTAATTCACTTCCCCCTCCTCAGTTTTCCCATATGTTAAATGAGAATAACTTGCACCTCACAGTTTGGTGTGTGGGGGGGGGCAGTTCTGAAGTCTGAGTGACTTCTCAGTGGCTGTGAGGTGCTTCGAAATGCCATGATAAAATTTATTGTTTACCTGACAGCACTTTAGCTCTTTCAGTCCCTTGCCTTGCATGCAATTTGAGTGCACGAAGCCTCAGGTGCAACTGAGTGGATGGCATGTAACATTTTGATTGTAACAAAAACCATCATTTAATTCTTAAATTCTCAACCTTAGCACTACATTAATGTATTTTCTTTTGAGTTAATTTCCTTTTTTCTTAAAAGTTTTCAAAAAAGGAAGATCTGAATGATTTTGTAGTTATTTACATATCTGATAATTAAAAATGATTACAGGTAAAGCTATCCATATAAGGAATCTCACCCTGAATTAGGCTCAGTGGGTTAAATCCTGATGACAGATACCATGGAACAAATGAGGTATTAGGGTTAATTTTCAAATAGACCTAATCTCCATTGACTTTCAATGAATTTAGACTTTAAAATGCCTGAGTAACTTTTTCAAAATGGGACTGTAAGGTAAATTTTTCAGAAGTGACTCAGGAACCTAAGTGTCTGGACGGACTTTTATTCATTCCTTAGTGACGCAGACTTCTCACTGAAAACAATGAGAGTTTTGACTGAGTAAAGATGGCAGCCTGGGGTCATGGGGGCAGCATGGGGTTTTTGTAATGGGCTTATACGTACAATGATTTGAATGTTTAATCATTGTGTATTGTTATATGTGCAAGGATCCTTAAGCATCTTGTGTGTGAATATAACTGGAAGGTCTGAAAGTGTGTGTTTATATCACTAAGAACCATGCTCTGCCACATTTACTCATTCTGAGTAGGATCTTACTCTGGAAATAGTCCCATAGACCACATAAGGTGCTTCAGAGTGCAAGTAAGGGAGGCAGAATACGGACTAAAGAATAAACTTGCTCTTCTAGGTCAACAATTCAGCTTCAACCCAGGCTGGAGATGAAATCTCTCCTCAGAACTTAAGGTTTACAGATTTCCATCTTGGTGCTTTTCCCATTCCTAAGGGGACTGCAAGGAACAAAGCACGAATGTGCTTTCTGGAGAAGCAGAGAATTGGGAAATCAGGGCTGTGGCACTGCCAGAAGGCAGGAGGGAGTGGTAGGGTGCAGCTAAACTGTGGAGGGCTTTGAAAGGGGAGAGTAGATGTCAGAACAATAATTCAAGAAGATGATTTTAGCAGCAGCATTCTGAAAGGATTTGAGAGGAGTAAGGTTGCAGTCACCGAGGTGAGACCTACAGTTGTTCTTGATGGTTATCATCCTATGGCTTTTTGAGAAATGCGTCTGTGGGTCTCAGCACAGTTTCCAATGGACAGTGTCCACAGCACTATTAGCACTACTGTCAGCCTAGTTTCAATGGACAGGCCAAGGACTGAATAGGCCATACAATCTACCCTTCCCTCTGAATGCTCAGAGATGGTCTTTCTTGGTAAGGCATATTTGTAAGGGCAAAATGGATGGGGGAAGTAGAAAGAAGCTTGCACTGATCCTGGTTCCCATTCTGCAGATACACAGTGGACCTCAGTCTCCAGGACCATTCATGAACACCAAATTCACACTAAAAATCAGTATGAATATGACCTAAGTATACTCTGTAAAGTACATGATGATCTAGCTTCTTTACTTGTTGAAACAACCCACATATCAAGCTCAATAGAACAGCTAGTACTCACTAAGGCAGGGGTGGGCAAACTACGGTGCACAGGCTGGATCCGGCCCATCAGGGCTTTGAATCCAGTCCGCGAGATTGCCCACCGTGGTGCCGCGGGCTCCGCGCTGCTCTCAAAAGCAGCAGGCTCCACATCCCTGGGGCCCCAGTGGGAGGGCAGAGGGCTCTGTGCATTGCCCTTGCCTCCAGGCACTGCCCCCCGCAGCTCCCATTGGCTGGGAATGGGGAAACACAGCCAATGAAAGCTTCGAGCGAGGTACTTGGAGGCGTGGCAAGGGCAATGCTTGGAGCCCTATGTCCCCCCTGCAAAGGGCCATGCAGGGACGTGGTGCTGGCCGCTTCCTGGAGCGGCGCCGCATGGGGACAGGGCAGGCAGGCAGGCAGGGAGCCAGCCCTGGATGCGGTGCGCGCCGCTGCCACCCTGGTGCCACTTTAGGCAAGTGGCACCGGGCCGGAGCCCCAACCCCCTCCTGCACCCCATCCCCCAACTCCCTGCCCTAAGTCCCCTGCCTGCATCTCGCACCCCTCCTGCACCCCAACTCCATCCTAAGCCCCTGCTGTACCCTGCACCCTTCCTGCACCCCAACTCTCTGCCGAGCCCCGTCGCACCCCAACCCCCTTCCCTGAGCCCCTGCCACACCCCGCACCCCCTGCCCTGAGCTTCCTGCTGCACCACGCATCCCTCCTGTACTCTAACTTCCTGCTTTGAACTCCCTCCTGCAGTCCACACCCCTCCTGCACCCCAACCCCCTTCCCTGAGCCCCCTCATGCACCCCTCCTCTGCCCCAATCCCTTGCTCTGAGCCCGTTCCTGTACACTGCACCCCCTCCCACACCCCAACCCCCTGTCCCAGCCCTGCATACAATTTCCCCACCCAGATGTGGCCCTCGGCCCAAAAAGTTTGCCCACACCTGCACTAAGGACAATTCACAGGGCAAATATGTGGGCTGAACATTAAAGGGGTGAAACATGCATTCCCTTCCCCACCACCCATTCACTCAAGTCTCAGAAAAATGGTTCAACTGATTTTCTACAGGCTTTCAACAACAAAATTCCATTTGGAGTCCAAGCAGACATTTGAGTAATTTCAGCCCCAAAAGGAAAATATTGGAGATAGTTACAAGGGCCCACAGAGAGTAACATATAGATTCACAGATTTAAGTCCAGAAGGGACCATTAAATAGTCATACAATAGAACAGTGACCTCACCCCTGAGTAGTAGCAGAGTGATAACAAACACCACTACCTAAGCAGATCTGAAATCACAGTCAATTGCTCTCATGAGATGGGAGAGCTGTTTTTAGAGCTCTGCTGCTGTTACCTTCATACTACACATCAGGAACTCTGGGTAATTCCTCAGTGGCTGTGATGGCAATGGAGAATAGGTCCCAAAGTTCAAGATGGGTGTCAGGCCAGAACAATGAGGCGGGAAATTATTTTTATAGGGAGATCCTTGTTCATCAAGTCTAAATCTCAGCTCGGATTGACTGAGTTTCACAGAACAATTCTTACACCTACAGATAATTCCTAAGTTCTTCCTCAGAAAATCTTCTGTCCAGACAGAGTATGAGCTACTTGGGTTCAATTTAATATGCTGCAGAGCCATATTTGATCTGCCGACAATCCAGACTTCTCAGGCATCTCCGGTTCCTGTGAAGTGTATATTGCCCCTTTGATCTGATCACTTCAAGTGTTACAAAAAGGTGGAAGAGACTTCTCAAAAGTCCTATCAAAAAGCAGATAGCTACAGCAAAGCTATCTTCTCCTGTCCAACTGCAATCAGACATACAAGTACTGAGACCATCTCACCTTTCCACTTCCCCAGTAGAGTCATCACTGCCCAACACATCAGAAATCAGGACAGCTGATTGATAAAGTGGAGATTCCAAACAGAAGGGACTTAGGTTATTTTAACCAAGGTCCCAGAAATCAGAAATTCCCTCCCCATCCGCAACAAACCACTCCATCCATCCTACCCATCTTTTAACAACGCACACAGCATTGTTTTGGTGTGTTCATTCCATACCATTCTGCCAGACCACTCAGACCTTCTGTTCCTCAGTGTTCCAAACTCCCTTATCTTCTAATAATGATCTGCCTCACATTCTGCTGGAGCATTCCATTATCAAGCTGTTACAGGGGTGTTCGTGACACAGCAAGTGTGATAATAAATATATTATAATTTTTAAAGTGCTAATTCAGTCCTCTCTGATATACACACCAACCAAAATGTTCTACTAAATGTATATGTACCACTTGTGATGCATGTTAACTGATAAGAATATTGCATCTTGCCTCTCTCACCTGAGCAGTCCTCCTGATGGTGCAGCCCGGAAAAATATGCCTATAAATATGCACGAGTAGGAGGTGTGTGAGTATACAAACATCAAGGTGCATGTACCACTGAAAACAAAGAACACTGTAATAAAATAAATAACATTCTATTTCTATAATTTCTCTCAATCCAAGAGAGCCCAAAACAATTTAAACAGACTCGGAATGCAATCACCTCTGGGTTGGAACATGGTAGCTGTTTAACAGCTGACAGCGTCACTACACAATACTTTACCTCAGGTAAAAAAGATTATGTTATTGAACAAAAACTGATGGGGGAATTTAGGAAGGCAGAGTGAAGTTATTTACCTGAGTTATGTTTTGTTCATGGGATTCTTAATGTTTACAAGTGGACAATGTCTCAATCTCACATTTAATACAAAACCAAAAACTGCATAGGGCCCAACAGAGGAACTCAGAGGAAAGAGTGCCATCTACTGCATCATCCTCACCACTTCCTGCAGCAGCCTGTGTTTTCTCCTTGGAGGTCTTCCATCCCATTGCTAACAGTGTCCTGCTTAGCTTGTGAGATCCAAGGCTGCAGCTGCAAGGTGGCAATGTATCAAACCCATGGCTTGTGTTAAATTTATTAATCAATTTTTTGTTTTTAAAATTTTGACCAGTACAGTTAATCAGTCAGGTTCCCAACTTAGATCAAAAGACCCATAGGACCCATCTGAGCCACTCCTTTCATCCAGCCCCTATTTCCTAAACACAGAAATTACACTGCAGACCTCACAGGAGGCACAGCCTCTTTTTATGAAAGGGGAAAGGTCAAAAGAGAGAGAAAGCTGTGAAATTCTGGCTGCCTTCTAAGCTCTTTCTTTCACCTGGGTCACAGACAAGTGATTTCATCTCCTCAATTTCTCTCTTTTTCTTTTCACAAGCCTTGTAACTCTTTTTTTAAAGCAATTTATTAAGCAAATAGTCATACATACGCTTTCCATTTTTTTAGATTCCCCAGGGAATAGACACCAGACTTTTTCAAAAACATCCAGAAAGGAGCTTATTGAATGTTGCTGTAAATACCACTGAGCTATGAAATTCACAGAGTGCTGACACCAGCCTCTCTCTATATTTGCTATCTCTGCCATGGACTCCGAGCAAGCCATAACCTTCGACCTGGGGTCCAAAAAAAGCCCAAGGTTCCTTTCAAAATACTGATGAAAAAGGCATCAAGAGGATCCTTGGACACAACAGCAAAGCTGATAAGGTAGGAGGGGTGTGAGAGAGGCAGCTGTAGGTCTGTGGAGACAGAACAGAGGTCTGTAAAATTTACACAGTGTCATTTTTCTCAAGAACAGAAGCAACAAACTCAGAAGAAATAAAAATCTACCCGAGAGACTAGACAAGCTTCTGAATAAATGCAGCAGCCAAGGAAGCTCAGGGGCCTGTCAACAGCACTAGATATTGAAGCCAGCTTTTAACCCACAGTTCAAATTTCTACATCCACAGATGAACCACTTCCGCCATTCTTTAAACAGGACTCTGTCAGGTGACTAGGGCCAAACCCTACTCACTTTATTCACTCAAATGACTTCAGTGAGCTCCTCCCATGAGTAAAGAGCAGAGGATCAGGCTCTTAGATTGTAAGATCCTTGAGGGCAAGGTACTTCTCTGCTCTTTGCACAGCAGGAAGCACCGTATGGACAAGTAACAATTATATATTAATAAGTAGTTAAAAGCACAAAATTCAAAGATTAGAAGCAAGAGGAGAAGGGAGAATTGCACGGGAACTATCAGGAAGAGAACCATTACAAGTAAATTTTTACTTTCCCTTGCAGTGTTTTAGGAATGTAAAACATCAAACAGCCTTCGGCAACTGCATGTGAAACTAACTAGAAGGTTTTAATCTCCATAGCCTTGCATCTTGTACAATCATTCACACTAGGACAAAGGGATTTCAGACTCTTTCTGATCCAGTAACATTTTTACACCCACTTTGCTTTCTCTGACAGGCAAGGTGCAGTGCAACAGCGAGTCAGGTCTGCAGATTGAAGCTGATCAAGCTAAAATATCAGTTCCAACTTAAGTGAAAGGCAGAAAGTAAAAGAAACAGCATCAACAAGGAATGGGAAACTGGGCATTACTATGGAATTGAAAGCATTTTAATCATCTCAGGTTTAGTTACAAGGGAGCTTTTTGGGGGGGGGAAGTGGGGGAGAGGGTTAAATCATGAAAGAGTGTCCCTTACAGAGCTGCTGGTTCCCTTTGAGAAACTTTGAAAGACTGTATGTGGACTAAGGGGAGGGTATGAAGAAGTGAGCTCATATGTTATAAGTTAACAAGATACGTTCCTTTATAACTGCAAGCTCAGTCTGGGATCTGAGAGCCAAACTGTGTTCTTTCTTTCTCAGGCATCATCACTCTCTATCTTGGGTTAAGCACCTCACAACATCTTATGAGGTGTTTACAGATGCAGCGCTGAGACACAGAGAAATGCAGGCTACAGAATTAACTCAAATGATCCAACTTCGCATTACTTCCCTTGTGTTAGTCTATCAGTGACTTGCCCAAGTCACATAGCAAGTCTGTGACAGTGCAGGAAACCATAAGAATGGCAATTCTGGGTCAGACCCATGGTCCATCTAACCCAGTATCCTGGCTTCCAACAGCGGCCAGTGCCTGATGCTTCAGAGGGAATGAACAGAACAGGGCAATTATCGAGTTATCCTTCCTGTCATCCAGTCACAGATTCTGTAAGTCAGAGATTTAGGGACACCTGGAGCATGGGGTTGCAACACTGACCATCTTGGCAAATAGCCATTGATGGACCTATCCTCCAGGAACTTGTCTAATTCTGTTTTGAACCCAGTTATACTTTTGGCCTTCACATCAAGTTCCACAGGTTGACGGTGCATTGTGTGAAGTACTTCCTTTTGTTTGTTTTCCAGCCTACTAATTCCATTGGGTGACCCCTGGTTTATGTGTTACGTGAAGGGGTAAATAATACTTCCTTACTTGCCTTCTCCACACCATTCATGAATTTATAGACCTCTGTATCGCCCCTCAGTCATCTCTTTTCTAAGCCAAACAGGCCCAGGCTTTTTAACTTCTCATACGGAAGCTGCTCCAAACCCTTATTCCCTTCTCTGTTACTTTTCCAATTCAGTTATATCTTTTTCTATTTTTTGAGATGGGGTGACCCAAAACTGCAAGAAGTATTCAAGGGGTGGGCATACCATAGTTTTATAATGGTTTCTGTTTTATTATCTATCCCTTACCTATTGGGACCTATCCTTGTTAACTTTTTTGACCTTAAGCAGATGTTTTCAGAGAAATATCCACAATCCATTTCTTGAGCGGGTACAGTTAATTTAGACCCCATCATTTTGTATGAGAAGTTGGGATGATGTTTTCCAAGGTGCATTACTTTGCATTTATCAACACTGGATTTCATCTGTTATTTTGTTGCCCAAAAAGATAGGAAACAGTTTAGTGATATTCTTTTTGTAACTCTTCACAGTCCACTTTGGAGTTAACTACTTTGAGTAATTTTGTATCTGCATATTTTGCTACCTCACCATTCATCCTCTTTTTCAGCTCATTTATGAATATGTTGAACAGGCCCCAGTATAGCAGAGGACCTTCCCTCTTATCCCATGACCACTTACTTTGCTTAACAGTCTTTGGTGTGGGACCTTGTCAAAGGTTTTCTGAAAATCCAAGTCCAAGTTCACTCTTCCCACTGGATCACCCTTGTCCATATGCTTGCTGACACCCTCAGAAATCTCTTATAGATTGGTGAGGCATGATTTATTTTTCCAAAAGCCTTGTTGACTCTTCCCCAACGTATCATGTTTATCTATGTGTCTGATAATTTTGTTCTTTACTATAGTTTCAACTAATTTGCCTGGTACTGAAGTTGGGCTTACCAGCCTGTAATCAGCAGGATCCCCTCTAGAGCTTTTCTTTTTTAAATTGGTATTACATTACCTATCCACCAGTCATCTGCTAAGAGGCTGATTTAAGCAACAGGTTACATACCACAGTTAGCAATTCCATATTTGAGATACTTGAGAATTCTTGGGTGAATACCATCTGGTCCTGGTAACTTATTACTATTTAATTTAATCAATTTGTTCCAAAACCTCCTCTTTGACACCTTAATCTGGGATAGTTCCTCAGATTTGTCATCTAAAAAGAGTGACTCAGGTGTGGGAATCTCCCTCACATCCTCTGCTGTGAAGACCAATGCAAAGAATTCATTTAGCTCTGCAACGGCCTGGCCTTCTTTGAGTACCTTGAACATCAAGTGCCCCACTGATTGTTTAGCAGGCTTCCTGCTTTTGATGTACTTTAAAAAAAATTGCGGTTGGTTGTGTGTCATTTTCTAGTTGTTCT
This sequence comes from Dermochelys coriacea, assembly GCF_009764565.3. Lineage (NCBI taxonomy): Eukaryota > Metazoa > Chordata > Testudines > Dermochelyidae > Dermochelys > Dermochelys coriacea. The sequence continues at coordinate 88,519,762 of NC_050073.1, read as the reverse complement.
TCCAATTCTTTTTTGGCCTGCCTAATTACATTTTTATACTGGACTTGCCAGATCTTTCAAGTCCCAGGCTTACCCCCGATGAATGGCCCATCCTTTCCTGCCAGAAATAAAAGATACTACAAGACAAAATCTGCCCTAATTTATATTTAAGCCACATCACTGTCTCCTCAGGGCTAATGGGGTTGACCAGATATAAGTGACAGCACAGTCTGACCTACAGTCTACCATACTGGTGATGATGCACAAGAAGAAAAGAACTCACCTTGACTCTCAGATTCCAGGATAAGTTGTCAGAGCTGGCAATTAGAAAACATTTTTTCTTGTAAACTGTGGATATTGGGAGAACCAACATACATATAACACTCCTCTCCAGATCATTTTTTACAGAGTCCCATTTTAGAGCAAAATAACACTTTAAACGAAAATAGTTCTGCTTCTAAGACTGTGTGACACCCATCTCCCACCTTGTCCCTTTCTCTTACATCCATCCTTCTCCCTCAGTCTCAGACCCTCCCATCCTACCAGCCTCCCTCTTGGCACCTGTTCCCATCCAAATAAGTGCCTTCTGTTGGGGGGGGAGGGGTTTAGTGTGAAAGCAAGTAGGCCTGCAATGAAGAATTGTGGGAGAATTAGCTCCAAGGCTAACATTGTTGACATCAAACAGCAACAAAACTCTGACAACTCACTTGGTTTCCACATGTGAAAGGAGAAGTTTTGTTATCCACCAAGGCCAAAGGTGTGGCCAATGCAGAAGGGCTGACAAAGAACAGAATTAACAGATCAGCCCAGGATGATAGGTGGTCATTCTACTGTATCACCATATCCATTAGCACCCTCTCCCTGGCTAGGGAGCCATCAGGGCTGAGAGACAATTTTCTCTCATCAGTTCACTGGATATAGCACTCCTCTTCCCCATGAGCCTTTGGCCTTACCATTCCACCCATCACAGTGTGTGCAGACTTCTTGCATTTCCCAGGATATCCTGGGAAGGTCCCATTCCATACTCCTGACAGATCTTTAAAAACAGCATCCCCTGCAATACAGTCTGGGCACTTGGAGCCTGGGGTAAGGACGAAGACAAGAGCTACTCTATCTGCTGCAGAGCTCGGGGCTTTATTCACTGCTGCTCCATTTTTCATTATAGGCTCCATACATGACTCCCAAGCAAGCTGCCCAGCACAAGGTGGTACTAGGCAGTGACTTTAGGAGAACACTCTAAAAACAAAAACCTCAACTTCCTCCCTGAAATCCACGAAGTGGCTCCCCCACCCTGCATGCATTTTAGTAGGAAAGGAGATTTCCTGGCTGCCCATCCTCCTCCTATCAGTTCTGGGGACTGGAAATAGCCCTCAGGTCCCATGTTGAGTACCCAGTGTAAGGGAGTTGGGGCCCCTTTCCATTTTTAAGGAGACAGGATACTATTTCATAACAAATCAGAGATGGAATTTAGGAACATGTTAGACCCAAACTGAACCTCCGTGTCTCCAGCTCATCTCTAATATTTACTATTAGCAATAATAAACAGTGTGTGTGCTGCACTTTGGAGCATCGCAGCACTTTACAAACATTCAATTAATAGATCTTAACAGATCTTATTTCTCTGATGCCCATCTGGCACTGCATAAAAATAACATGATTAGAAAATTATTATTTTAAAATGTGCCGAAGGAATTGAATCCAAGAGAAGCTTGAGAGAGAGTGAAAGGGGGAAGTGAGCGGCAGAAAAAAGAAAGTATCAAAAACCAAAACACAGGCAGTGTTCATCCCAAGCTCCTGACCTCCAGCCCAAAGGGCACAGGTTGCACACCGACTATAAGTAGCTCCATACAAAGGCACATAGCATTCCTCTCCCCACATTTATTCTACAGCCCTCAGTTACCATCTGTTTTATGCTTAGTGTTGCACTAGAGGGTGTAGATCTGGACTGCTCAAAGTGTAGCCCAGAGCTGCCTGCCCTCTCCCTGTAACAGCAGGGCAAGGGCCACGCAGAGACTAGGCAGCTGTTTATGGCTGGTGAATTCACACAACAAGCAATTTATATTTATCTATCAAGGAAGATGGAAGTAGGTGCAAATATTATGGTCGTGTTCATTTGTTTTTGATTACAAAATATATGTAAATGTATATGCAAATTAAGTGCAGCCACCAGGTTTCTGGCAAAGTGCCAATCCAGCCCTCAGTGTCACAAACTTTGGGGCAGCTAGAGGGGCACCGTGTGTCTGCAGGAGAGTTCTAGGCAGTTCTCAATAGATCTGCCCAGAATAGGAAGGTTGTGCTGTTCTAAAAGGGCAGGTGGAAGATAAACCCCATGGTACCTTGTCTCTTTAAATGAAACAAAGAGGCTATAGAGAACGCTGTTCCCTCTGCAGTTGAAAGACTGATAATTACAGAGCGACAGGCTCCTCTGTCATTCAGCAGGCAGCATCCCCAGGAAATCTTGCTCTGTAATCAAGGGAAGAGGCGCAATCAGGCCCCTATTCAGGCTTCGTTTCAAAAGAGCCCCTGCTGGCAGCACAAGGGCTTTGGTGTATTGCTTTGTGAAGCTGCTGAAGGCATCCGCTTCAGGGCTCTGCAGCCATTAGGGGAGTCAATACAGTTTTTAAGCATGCTTTTGGTTCACCTTCACCCACAGAGCCCAAAGAGGCCCCGGAACATGGGTGAGGTCTACACTGTATCTAGGATCTGTATCTGACCTCCTTCTCACACGCTTGATGCTGAGCTGATGCTAATGCATATCAGCAAGTCTGTCCTCAACAGAGGCGCTTGGCAAAAGGAGAGGATTTGTACCAGCGAATGCAAGAGAATGTGATCATGAGTGTGCAAGAGCACCAATATGAGTGTGCAAGTGTGGCTATTCAGGCAGACACCAATATTTTGGTTGTTTTTTGTTTAGAAAACAAAAGAAAATGTCTATGGAGAAGTAATTTCTGTGCTATTCGAATAGTAGAAGAGCTTCAGCCTATTGGCACCAGGTTAATCCCAGCAAGAATTAAGGGGCTAATTGGAGGAGCGGTGGGGAGACAGGTCACTCTGATTTCAGCTTCAGGATTCATGAGACCATCACCCAGCAAGTTACATATTAATTGCTATTCAAAACATTCACACAGGGTTGCCAGGTTCAATGAACCAGTTGTATTGAAAAGTGTTATTTTATTTTGAATGCTCAAATTTTCTTAAGTGTGCACACATTTGTACACCCAATCACAGAAACTGCACATGCCAGTGACCAGTAGGGTACTCCACTGGTCATTTGCACATGCAGTTGCCACAATGTGTGCCATGCTGGTAATTGCACACACACATTCAGCACCAAATGCCCACATAGCTTTCTGAATATCGAGGCTTGTGTTTTCACAGGATTTATAGTTCCATCATGTCACAGAATGTTACACTCTCTGCTGAGGTTCACTATAACTGGAACTGCACTTTGCACTGAAACAATTTGTAATACTGTAAATGGAGCTTCATTCCATCACAGTTCACTAGCAGCAGGTTCCACTGACTTTTTTTATTTTTATTTATTTCTCTGGCCATATGATAAATGAGTTTGTTGTGGTTTTACCATCTGCAGACACAGGTATCAATCAATAGCTGCGTAATAGCCTGAAACCTGTCAAGAGAACTCGTTATTAAAAAGGTACATATTGCATTTAGCTATTAAAACAGAAGTTATTGATTGGATCCTATCAACTCCCAATGAATGAGCTAACTGCATCGGCGACCAAGTGAAAACACAGGCAGGCAAATTAAAGGGCTGACAAATTGTGTAAGTGGGTTAAGGATCCACAGCTGCTGGTGTCCAGTCAAAAGGGAGTGTGTCTCCTTTAAAAATAAAGAGAGATCAGGAATAAATTATTCATGTTAAATAACACTTGTGCAAATATCCCAGGGCAGGATAAGGAAATAAACTAATGAGAAAACATTAGCTCCAGCAACAAAAAGTTCACTTTCTTGGGGAGGGAAGCAATAATGAACTAACAAATAAAAAAAAAAAAGTTGGTGGGTCAACAGTGGATCAAGCAGATAGGAAGTTTGGGCCCAGTCCTGCAGTCCTTATCCCACTGATGTCAATGGAAGTTTTACCAGATTCAGGGTATTAAAAAGAACTTTTTGTAATAGGAAAAGATTTTCTAAGTCAAAGAAAAATCTTTGTACATTTCACTAGTTTCCCTGTTCCGTTTTCTTGGCACTTTTTTGTTTGCTTGTTTCACCCTACTAGAGCTTTGCTTCTCCCTTTGTCCTCTTTCCCAGAACCTGCAGTGATGCCACAATGCTGACTGGGTGACACTGAATGACAACGGGCTTAGAGGTCACACTTGCAGGATTACGGCTTTGTTGCAGGATCAAGTGGAGGGAGAAGGCGGATAGGGAAGGAGAAAACAAGACTTTATAAAAATAATTAAAACAAATTAAATGCACATGACATAATAGCAAACAGGGGAAATGAGACCAGCTAAGGAAATTGTTAAGGATATTTCTGAGGTTAGAGCTGAGGTGAAAGTTCCCTGAACAGTGCATCATTCCTGAGGGAACAGACCATGGTAAACTATGGGCTAAAATACATAAAAAAGCACCCTAAGGCAAAGACAAAATTTCTTCCCCACAGCCTCCATCATTAAGTAGGATGTTGGGAGAAAAATGATACATCACTACAGGAAACAAATGGTAGTGTGATGTGTGATTTCACAAACAATAGCACTGTCTGCACTCCACACATCCCTTGCCCCATTCGAGATGTATTTCCCATACCTCACCTTCCACAAGGAAATATGGAAATTGCATCACTGAAGCCTTGTCCAGAACTGTCAGCACTGTCCCACAGGTGGGCAGAAGCCCTGCTTGCTTACTGCATTTTTCAAGACATGCTGAAAGCCACAGACTGTTGATATCTGAAGTAGTTCCCTGTGGAGCCTAGATCCATTAGATCAGGAAATAGGAAGAGGCTTATTTCTCTAGGTTTCAGAGTCCAAATGCAACTGTGGATCTGGCAATTCTATCCCACAAAACTTCCATTTACCTCAGCAGGATTTTGGGGTCTACAAAGGATGCAAGGAGCAGGCCCATATATTCAGCACTAATGCTACATGACTGCTTAATCACACTGAGCGACCCCAGCAACCTCAGAACTTCTAAGGCCCAAGCTTAGCAAATCATTCTCTCTCATTAATAGGCCGATCCTGAGTGATGCCAGGCACTCAACTCACAGCAGAAAAGTCAGGGGAAGTTTGGGATATTTAGCACCTCTCAGGATCACATGCTTGGTCTGGTGTATGTCCCCCATTACACTTCTACACTCCCTCCAACAAGGTGATCTGGACCCCAGGATTTAGGTGAAACTTCTTGGGAGGACTGGTCCTGCTTTGTTGGGGATTGGTCCTGCTTTGAGCAGGGGGTTGAACTAGATGACCTCCTTAGGTCCCTTCGAACCCTGATATTCTATGATTCTATAAGTCGGTGAAAGGAAGACAGGGTGTTTTTTTAACTCTAAAATCTATGGGAATTTCTGGCCAGCTTACAACCAAGACATCCCAAGTCTCCTCTTGGGATAAAACTAGTTCACAAAGATATTGCAGCAAGATTTTGGATTTCTCATGGTCAACCTAAGGAGCTTTATCCAAAGTCTCTTGCCTGTACGGACACCTTAAACAGTGGGGCCCACTAGTGAGAACCAATTACCACAGCACTTAAGAGAAAACCCAGAAACAAGACCTGGTATTTATCCTGTGGTAAGTTTTAGTTGTTTGTCACTACAGTTTTATTTTGAAAAAAAATTTAAAAAATCCAGCAGTTACACTCAATCTTTATTTGTATTGCGTCGGCAACACAGTCAGACCTTTCACATGGGCCCCAAAACAATCTAAGCAGGGGTTCTGGGAGCAACCAAAATGACAATCTCAGCCATTACTGTGTGAGAAACACAGGCAGGGCAGGGGCATTCTCCAGACTACTATCAAGCTACACCAAGGATAGCCTTATTTTTGCTAAGTCTTGTTGATCAAGTATGGATTCCACAAAGCCCATAACCAGGGTGGTTCATGGTTGCTCCCCATTTTACCTGCCCCTCCTCGGTTTATGGGAGCGGAAGGGGGAATTCAAACAAACATTTGGGGTTTGACCAATCTTTCCTACAAACCCTTAGTGCTCATGAACTCATTGCCTTATCTTCTCCAGCCCCATTAACAAGTTAGCGGTAAGGATTCTCCCCACACTCCCAATGCTGTGTCACATATGCAAAATTCCCTCTCTGCCATCATATGTAACTGACCCCCTTGCTATTTGCTATGGATGAGGAGGTGCTTGTGATTTGGAAGGGGATTCATCTCCTTTGAGATCCACTAACAGAGGCACCAGGCCTTTTGCAGCCATGATAAATGAAAAATTAGCCCGTTAGATTTTGCAAAGAGCTGAAGGGAGAGAAAGAAGGCAAGTGATCTCTTACCTTCCGAGCAAAGTTTGCCAACATATCCAGTGGCAGAGCAGTCACAATGTGGCTCATCATCCAGAAGGAAACAAGTGCCGCCATTCTCACAAGGGTTCTCTACACACAGCCCCTCCATGTCCAGATGGACCCCCTGGTTGCCCAGCAGCTGTGGTTCCGAGTTGCCATATTTCAGGTCCAGGATAAATCCCTGAAATGGAGGCTCATTTAGGATGCCATCGAGGGTCAAGGCAGTAGGGCGGATGTCTGACGGAACGCCACCAACAAAGAGGTCACTGACGATGTTCATGTTCTGGCGCTGTGGACGCACTTCACCAGGCTTGGCTTCACCATCCAGCACCAGCACCGTCCGGAGCTGGTTGCGGCTGACCATGAGGAAGTGCCAATTGCTGTCATTGACCTGCTTTTCTGTGACAATCGTGGTCTCGGCACAGTCCACGCTGAACCGGAGCTGGATGCGCCCATCAACCAGGGACAAGCAGAGGAAGTCGCAGACACCGCCATCATCAAAGTAAAGGAGCAGCCCAGCTGAGACGTTGGTCTTGAACTGAAAGCTCAGGTCGCTCCTGGTGCTGGCATCCCAGCGGAGGTAGCGGGCCCACTGGTTGGGGAGGCCCATGAACTCCAGACCCAGGCAGAGGCCCAGTAAGGAGCCCAGCAGTAAGCTCACCTTCAGGGTGAAGCAGACAGAGTGGAGAGTGAAGCCCATTGTTGCAAAAAGCTGCTCTTCCCTAGGAGAAATACAAAAGCCACTGGTGAGAAGGACGCCAGGAAAAATCACTGATAAATTCCACAGGAGGAGAAGAAAAGCACAGAGGGAGCACACACACGTGATCGGCCAGGAGAATTCACCTCTCCAAGAAAAGATCTCAGCTATCTGTTAGGATCCGGAGGCTTTTATCCCAGAAGGAGAGTATGTGTGGTGAGAATTCTCCAGGTGACCCACTTTCTTGAAGGGCAAAAAACCCAAGGTGGTCTCGTTTTGGTGGAAAACACAAAAGTGACAGTGGTTGTGTGTGAGAGAGAGAGTGCGCAGAGGTAAAGGCCAACTCTCAAATTCCAGGTTCCTAGAAGCGATGACAACTGTGGCAGTGATGGCAGTGAGGTGGTGGTGAACTCAGAAAGGATATAATCATTGGGAGTGCAAAACCAAAGTCAGTCTTCAGGGTGCATTGATGGTGATCCAGCCCATAACTCCCCACTTGGCACTGAAAGAGCTTGCAGGACCTGTAAGGACAAAGCGGGGCGGGGGGACAGAGACAGAGAGAGAGGGGTCAGTCCCACAGCTCCCCAGAACTCAAGTGTAGTTGGTAACCTGAGATTTGTATGCATTTCCTGGAGCAATATTTCCTTATTTAGCTGGCAGGATTTCATGTATGTTTGTACCTGCAGTTATCCCCTCATCTCCCAAGGTAGTAGGGCTATTTACACCATCCGACGTCTCAGGGCCTGAGTGAGAAATGCAGATGCTCAAGTCATGATCAGGCCCTATCACAGCAGATAAATAATCCTAAGAAGTTCTGATGAACAATGAAAAATCTGCCACTCGCCTTGAGAAATACTGCCTCCAAGAAGTTTAAAGGTGTCTCTCCATAATAGTATACCTAAGGCATGCCAGGAATACCTCCATAATAGTATACCTAAGGCATGCCCCCATGCCAGGCCACTCACTAATGCTGTTTCCAGGAATACCACAAAATTCCCCTTCAACAGCATGCAACTTTTAAGCAAGTTTGGCTCCTCTACATGTTATAACACACTGACAGAGGGCAGTTTATTTAACCTTCACTGACCAGCAGACCCTAACAACTTTCCAAAGGGCCAAGTTCTTCCCTCCAACAAATCAAGGAGATCAAAGGTTCTGAGAGTCAGATTCCGCTCTCAGTTACACTGGTGTAAAATTGGAGCAACTCCAATCACCCAGTGGAGTTGTTCTAGATTTACAACAGTGTAACTAAGAGCAGAATCTGGCCCCACAAATAAAATGTAATATATAGGAATGTTGCCCAGGTGTAAATAGGGCAGAATTAGGTATGAATCATGAGTCTGGGACACACAGAAACATATCACACTACTGTGCTCATCCACAATCCCTTGATAATTCTAAATTGAGCAGACTGCAACTCAGAGGGTTTTTACTGAGCCTCTGACATGCTCCCCTGCTCTTGTGGGGTGCATTGCTGGACCTACACTGGGATTTTTTAGGAGGGGAGGAGCTAGGATGGAAGTGGTAGCCCAAAACAGAACTTGTATCTACCCTCTCTGTTCCCAAAGCAGATCAAATTCATTAACTCCACTGAGGAGGGATGGGTCTGTTCCATCAAGTTTACAGGCTGGAATAGCTTTACAATCTCCCTAGTAATTAAACAAAACATGATTACTGCAAAGACTAGAATTCCTTAGAACAGAAAGGTCCAGCACAAGCCAAGGGAAGGCATTTTGCACAGATCTTCTGTTCCTCTGCCTCCTATCATGACTCATGACAGATAGAGCAGCAGTGAGGAGGCTGGACAGAACAGACATCCAGTTATCGGTTTTCCATTCAGCATTAGAACTTGCTACATATGTCCTGCACATTACTAGTGCAGAGAGTCAAACCAGGACCCTTAAAAACTAGGCTCAGCAGCTATACCAGGAACCTTTGCTTCTGGCTGACATGGTAGAAACTGCACTATGCTGGTCTGTCTATGCACTTATATGCCCCATCAGTGTTGCATCCAAGCACTCCCAAATATTTAAAAATAGAAATAATAATGGTCTCAATCTTGAAGGTTCTACAAAGAGCTTGCTACTCACTAAGAGCCAAATTCACTCCTAGGATGAAGTGGGAGCAATTCCGATTGCCTTTAGCAAGAAGGAGTTCATAGAATCATAGAATATCAGGGTTGGAAGGGACTTCAGCAGGTCATCTAGTCCAATACCCTGCTCCATCCATTCATACCAGTGTTGAATTAAATTCTTATTGGGGAAAGGTGGGTGACTGTGTCTGGGATAGGAGGATTATTTCAGATTAAAGGGAATTTGAACCTTGTATGCATTCTGTGTTTGAAAATACTGGCTAAAACAAAGGCTACTATAAGAGCAGAGAATTGTTCATAGACATGGGCTGGGCATGAGCCTCTAGGGAAAGACTATCATGTCAAGTTCAGCAAAAGTACAAAGCTAGACTGGATGGCTCAGGGGACTGGCATGAGGCCTTTCCAAGGCTGTCAATCTGGCACCTTTAACCAGCACTAAAAACAGGTCACTTGAAACACAAAACGAATCAATTACAAGAGAACCTGTAAGCAATAGAGAAATGTGAGTTTTCAATGCCCCATGTAAGTCAGTCCCATTCCCTGCAGCTGCCTGACTGGAGCTCGTTAGCTTAACTGCTATAAACGCAAATACAATCAAGTCAAAACCAGAGGGAAGATAATTCCTTTTAATTGTTAACAGCTTGGCTCAGGCTGAGGGAGGAGAGAAAGCAGGAGGCATTAAGAGAGGTGTAAAGAAAAAAGGACCCAAATGTTCAACTCGTTTCTCCTCCCAATAACACAGACAATGGTTCAGCCATTTATTCTTGGGCCTTGTGAAGCAACTGCAGGCAGAGATACCTGGCTTGCATCTGTTTACCCTTCTAGTCCATGCTCCCCAGTGGCTGCACTAAAATACCCCATGATTTATTGGGTCGGGGGAGAGAGAACGAGAGAGAGAAAGTGATGACCCAGGCCTGAAATTATTGATGAGACAGGATTAAGACTATAACAACATGTGTATATTAGCCAGCAAAGTGTTCCCAGCAGCTAAAGGTTCCCTAGAACGTTTACCACAGCCACAGTAGAATTCTTTTCCCTGTTAAGATTCAGATAGTCCTTAAACAAACATGAGAGGGAGAGGTAGGCAAGCTCAGCATTGCAGCCAGCCCCACAGAGACCCCATGGTGGAACGTCTCCCTCAATACCTTTAGATTCTCTTGGGCAAAGTATGAGAAGCAGCACCTCTCTCTCTCTTTCTGACTAAAAATGAACTCTTTCAGAGCTAGTGAAAGGTGCTGAAGCAACAGCCCTTGAGGCCGACAGCGGGTAAGTATCCACAGAACGGGTACAGTACAGCCCACAGTAAAGCAAGGTCCTCTCAGATCCATCCTACTAATCTGTCTCAATCCTAAACTGCAGGAACCCCTCTTGGGGGAATTCAGTCACCATGCCCATTCAATATTTGGCCCCTCTCCCTAAGTTGCAACAATGGGGATCATCAACAGTGGTGGTGACGTCTGTAATGTTAGCACCTGTCCATTAAGGAATGGGCTGGGACCCAGCAACGTGTTTCCCACAGGACACCAGAAAAATCAACAAAATGGAAACTAGTCAGAGGTAGCTGCACTGGGTTCAGACTGCTGACCAAAGCAGGGAATCCATGTACTTTCCCATCACCAATTCCCCTCAATCTATTTTATAGAGAAGATAAGATCATCTTTATTTAGGCAGAGGAAGGAGAGAAGATTGCTTCAGGCCATGACAAATTATAGGTGTTATTTCTCCATATTTATGCACTCTAACTCTGGTTTTGGGAAGACTGTCTACATCCAAGCATAGGGCAGGCTGGGGCTGTGCAAGATTGCCCCTAGAGATCTGCCAATGCCCTTTAATCCTGACCTGCAGCGTCCCCTGGTATTCCAGTCCTGGGCCCCATACAGCTCTGCCATCGTAAACCACTCTCACTATACAGCAATAGGGGCTGGGAGCAAACCCAGATTTGCTATCCCTTTAGGGTATTAGGAAGGATTTGAATTCAAGCCTTTAGAGATTAAAAGACTGACTCTTAGACCTGCGCCTAACACACACACATGGCATGAAACTCCACTCTTAACATGTGTGATGGGGTCTGCACACCCCACACGGAACCAGGGCAAGAATAGGGTAATACCGGGCTAGGCAGGTCCCACCCCTCAACAGGTGCAGGGCGTGCTCCCAGTAGAGGAGCAGTATAAAAGGACACTGATAGAGCAGCAAAATGGGGGAAGGAGCTGCAGGCTGTGCCAAGAAGCAAGGTTGGTGCTGGGAGCTGTGACAGGAATGGGGCTACAGCTTTAAAGATGTTCTAGCAGCAGGGAATCCGGATTGCCCACATCTCTGGGAAGCTGAAAGCCCTACAAGAGGCTGCTTTGAACAGGATGTTAACAGACCAAGTGGAGTCTTCTGAAACAGTGACCATGCCCCAAACAGCAGAGCTCCAGTTTGGTAGGAAGCGACCCAGGGAAAAATGTAACTTGGGGATGGATTGCTTACTAGTCCACACACTTTGACAAACCTCCTATGGCCCTGGGTTGGGACCTAATGGAGTGGGTGGACCTGGGTCCCCCTACATCGCACCCTGTTCCTCTGCTGTGGCAGAACTCCAAGGGGAGAAATAGGAGCATTCAGGAGGGATCGAGGCCTGCCATGTACAACTTGGCTGGGGTCCCCGCTGTGCCAGCTAGGCCAGCAGAAACTGTATGGCCATTGCCTGACCCATAGGCCAGCTGGTCATCAGAACACCCCTTGTAAAAGAGAACTATAGCAACAGCCTCATGCAATACAGCACTTCCTCTAGAATACTGTAGCATTTTTTAAAATGTGTCTTCTCCAGGGACCTAAAACTTTTTCCCAGCATGAATCCCAGCGTGAGAGACAGGTTGTGTGTGCTGGGCACCTCCCCTCCCAGGCACAATCACACAGCAGCCCTGCACCAATTCCAGCAGTTGCTCACATGGCAAAGGTTTTTCGAGTACTGGGATCTTATTTTAATGCAATTTAGCAGCAGGAAATGAGGAGGAGAGCCAGCCCCACGCGGCCAGCCAGCTCTTCGCAGCCCACCAGCAAGCACTCCACAGAGTGCAGTTTGAGAATTGTTGCTCTGAAAGGATCAGCTGTCCAGCAGATCATCCCCACCTCACCCTGACATGTGCCTGTGCTCCCTCTGCTTCAGACTTCAGTACAGTAAGGAGGAGGCAAAGCACATAGTCTGCACTCTGAGCAGACGGCTCAGCATTATGCACACAGAAAACCCCCTGCCGGAAACACACCTACTTGCGCTATTCAAACTTCCCACTCACAGGAATTAAGGAGCTGCAGAAATCCCAGGGTTGGAGAGGGGAGAACACTGCTCTTGGGGAGGTCAGCATCAAGTGCTGCCTGGCCACTAGCAACCTTGCCAAGACTAAGGGGCATCTTATTTATGCCAGGAGATGAGGGCCATTTGCTTAAAAGCCCAGGGGTGGGGTCCATGCTCGCTGTGGAGTGGCTCTCAAACGCTTATCTGCTCTATGCGGAGAGCGAGTGAGCATGAGTGACAATATCTAATTGCCAACTAATTTCCATAATTACTGATTGGCACACTTTTTATGCCAGGTTAATATCTTTGCAAACGTCTCACAATGCAACTGCTCGGAAAACAGAGAGAGAAGCTGGAGCACAGAACTAACATGCAAGTTACTTACCAAACTGCACAGAAAGGCTTCAAGAGAGACTAGTTTGCCACTCTCCATCTTTGCTGTGCCCCTTCTCTCCCTCTTTCTTTGAGTACTAATTGCTTAGGGACGGATATTTAAGTGTAATTTTCATGCAGAAAAAACAGCAGCACTGGATGGAGCCAGGTCCATGCAGTCAGGAGCTGTGCTAGCTTCCCACACACAGCTAGCCTGTTATCCCAGTCCTGGGTGTCTCACATAGCTTGGCTGATGTACCTCAATCCTAATCTGCAGCACCTGTGGCTAACCCAGGCCTAAACCTCCCTGAGCAGAAACTGCTAATCATACAATACACTGTAATGCAGAGACAACGTCATTAATGAGTGACCTGCCTGAGACTCACAAACTCCTGTCACCTCTGACCTCAGCCAACACCTCATATTCACCAGTCAAAGAGAAAGTGCAATAGTTCATCCTCCTTCTCAGCTCCCAAAGGACCCAGTCCTGCTCCCACTAGAGCAAAGGGCAGATATGTCGCAAATTTGAACAGGAGCTGACCCTAATTTGGGGTGGTATCAATCTTAGTCCCTGAAATTAGTCCAGGACAGAGCAGTGGGATCATTACAGCCTTGTAGTATATGCTGTCTGATATAATTCTATGAAATTCAAAATAAATGATATTAAAAACTGTGCTTGCCCAGGGCAGAGGTAGGAGAAGCTGATAGTATTTGTTTATCCTCTTTACACTTGTCTAATTCAATGCTGAGTATTGGACTCTGTTTGGATCATGCCTTTTGCATGGCTCTTCACAGAGCTAGCTGCCTCTTAAACACAAATCCTCCTGGCTGGATCTATACCCAGCTGAGCTCTATTTAAAGAGTGGAAAGGAGAAAGAAAAAGAAAAACCTTCAGATGAAAAATGCAGACATGAAAACTGAGTTGCTGCTGTCACAGGGAAAAAAACAAAAACCACACACACTAGTCTCCTTGGTGAGGGCACAGAGTGAGATGTTTGCACAGAGATGACAGGAGAAAGGAAAGAGAGACCGAGAAAGTGGTTCAAGTGGATTTCGTTCTTCCTCCTTCCAGGAGAATCTGCTTCTCAGTCATAATCTCTGAACCCAGCAGCACTCCCTTACTGGGCTGGAGACGGCTGTGGGCTAGTTCAGGGGAAAGACTGAAGAACCCACTGTCCCTCTCGTTGACCTCACCACACAGAAGCCACGGAGCAATTCAGTCCCTCAGGAATGGCAAACTCCCTTGCTCTGGCTGTTTTCTCCCTGCCTGGACTCTCCATAGTGGCCGTGGAGTTGTTAAATTATCAATAATGGTATCACCATGTGGTTTCCTTAAGAGATGGGGTTATATAAAAAAAAGCACTACCATTCAGATAGGGCCAAAGCCTCAGTTCACAAGTGCCCTGTTAAACAAGACTGGGCTTCTTTTGTTCCCCTCCTCTTTAGCAGGTCAGGATTTACATGCACGCACACACACAGGCTCACTGTCAGCCTGAGCCACCAATTAAAGTTTGCCAGTTTCCAGGAGCAGTTGGCAGGCGATTTGTGATTAGGAAGGTTAAAACCAATCTGCATCAGCCACCCTGTTCCCCTCTTCTTTCTACAGAAGGAAGGGTAGGGCCAGAGTGTCCCTTTCTTACCAAACCAGTCCCAGATCTCACTTGAGGAGACGTTACCTAATCCGTATGAGTTTACACACTATGTGAAATGTGTAACCATGCACGGGGGAGATGAGCGCGCACACATACACACACACAATTTCATGTCAGATACACAGTCAAAATGCCACCAGTGACCTCAGATGGGGTCTGAGCAAGCTGACAACATGCTCAGTTCAACTGCAGGTACAAGGCCATGACAGTACAGCCTTCAAAACTAGCGGGCTGGGAAGCCATCTGGCTGCTGGAAGAGTTAATATTTTATAATGAAGATAATCACCCTTCAAGGCTCTTGCCTCCTGGGACTATTAAAGAGATTCAATTCAGAACCAGAGCTCTTGAGATCTAGTATGGGGGAAGGAGGGGTAGAAAAGAGTCGGGGGGAGCCATGCATCTGTCCTTTCCTCCCCCCAAAATAGCCTGTATAGTCCAAGAGGGTGACCTTTAGCCAGCTTACCTAGCTCTAGCTCAGCGTGGATACAATTTACAGACCATTTCTGCTCTTCAGCTTTCTTAACACAAAGAAGAAAAATCAAAACCCAGGCAAAGGGAGAAAAGAAAGACAGAAAATAACCCTGCAGAGCAATCATGCCTGGGGCTGCTCTGATGGCTCTTTCTGTTCCCTTCTAGGACACAGAAATGACTCCCAGTGTGTTAATTACTCCCATTACCACAAACTCTCCACTGACAAGAACTAGCTTGGAGGAGGGGTTGGCAGTGGCTGAACAGTTAGTGCTCTGTGCTGCCACGCAGGAGATCCCAGGCTCCCTTAGCTGCAAGCCGCTGACAACAAGGGCTGTGAATGCTGCAAAACCAGACAGCGTGGTTTGGGGTGACCATACGTCCCATTTTGGTCAGGACAGTCTCTTTTTTAAGCCCTCTCCCGGCAGTCCTGACTTTTTTGGTAAAAGTGGCATTTGTCCCATTTGCTCTTGCCAACTTGAGCAAACGGGACAAATGCCCACTTTTGTCAAGAAAGTGGGGCATGGTGCAGAGGAACATGCTGGGGGTGGGGGGGGGGGTTGAGCAGCAATATCAGCTCCATGCAAGGGGGGACAGACTGGGCTCAAGTGAGCAGTGATGCCAGCCCTGCACAGGGAAGAAAAATTGGGCGAGTGGCAGGGCTCTGGCGAGCGGCTCAGGGCAGCCCTGCAAAAGGATGAAGGCGGCAGGGGCTCACGCTAGTCTCACGTGGTGTCCCATTTTCCCTTTGGGAAATATGGTCACCCTACTTGGCTGCTTCGGGGAAGGGGTGAGGCAGCACTGTCCAGCAGAAAGGAAGAGGGAATCCTGATCCCTGTAAACTGTTTTCAACTCTGCTGGTGATTCAGCATGCAAACCTAGAAATGTCACTTCCTCGCTCCATGTCTCAGTTTACCATCTTTAAAATGGGGAAAATGATACGAGCTTAGAGATCCACAGATAAAAAAACCCTTTTAATATCATTTATTGCAGTGATTTTCAAACAAAGGTACGCATACCCCTGGGAGTACGCAGAGGTCTAGATGAGGTACATCAACTCATCTAGATATTTGCCTAGTTTTACAACAGGCTACATAAAAAGCCCTAGCAAAATCAGTACAAACTAAAATTTCATACAGACAATGACTTTATACATTTAAATGTAAGTACAGTATTTATATTGTAATTGATTTATTTTATAATTATGTGGTAAAAATGAGACAGTAAGCAAAGTTTCAGCAATGATGTGCTGTGACACTTTTGTATTTTTATGTCTGATTTTGTAAGCAAGTAGTTTTTAAATTAGGTGAAACTTGGGGGTACACAAGACAAATCAGACTGCTGAAAGGGGTATAGTAGTCTGGAAAGGTTGAGAGCCACTGGTTTATTGTATTGTTCTCATGTCCCCACCTCACTTCCCTTCCCTTCTGCCAACAACAATCCCTTACATTCTATAGCACAGCTCATCCCATGGAATCTCCAAGCACTGTACTATGGAGAAGAGAATCTACATAGCGAGGTGTGCTATAAGCATTTAAATGGCATGAGTTTAAGATGGCCACATTACCCACAGTAGGTGAAGCATCCCCCTTCATATTCCATACGTACTATGTATGTTACAGAAAAAAATTACAAATATTTTGGAGTGTCTTTTTTAAAAGGGGGATGACACTAGAACTACTGAAAATTCAAATCTGAGCCTTTTGTTACAAACTTGTAAATGGGATTACTTCTGGGAAATTTTCCCCAAGATTACAAGCCTTCAGAATAGGCCCATTTTGCAGCAAGAGTGGATCTGGCATCAGAAAAAGCTGTCTTACAATCAGACACATGCAAAAAAAAATAATAATAATTATGTGAGCCAGGCTTCAAATGAGAACGGGGGTGGGGGGAAATCACCATTTCACCTGCAGTGTTGCAACAGGAAAAATTTGTGGGGGTATGGGAAATCATGGCAAAATAAATAAATGAGACCACTGTCCACCATGCTGACCCACAGTCTCTCATTGCTTCCTTGTGCTCTCCAATCTGCCTGTCTAATCACCTGTTGTCTCTTGTCTTATACTTAGCTTTTAAGCTCTTTGGGGCAGGTTCTACCTTTCTGTTCTGTGTTTGCTCAGTGTCCAGCACAACGGGGTCATGGTCCATGATGGGGACTCTGAGGCACTACCACAATACAAATGAAGTATAGTGATTTTTTCCATTTTACACAGCACTGAAATGCAGCTTCTACTGGCCAGGACATAGTAGTGCTTTAAAAGTGCACCAGCAACACAAAAGAAGAAGAAGGGAAATGATTATCCTGTATCTCTTTTGAACTGGTGGATCACACATTCTCAATGTATCTTAGTGCTATAGAGGTTCCCTACCCTGCTTTTCACTATAATAAAGAAGTCATTACTTTTTTAAGTAGCGTACCCAACTGAAATTGGAAGGTGAATTTAGATGGGCAGAATATAACTGCCCAGGCTGGAATTCTTCTCAGACAGAGCGGTTAATATCACTATGCTGGCAAGAAACATTCTGGAATATGCAATAACCTCAAGTGTTAGGCCCTTGATTTTACATCTTCTCTGAGCAACAGCAACCTCTGAGCACCACCTTTATCTCCATTTTACAGATGGAGGAACTGAGGCACACAAAAGATAACTGATTTACCCCATAAGCCAGTGAGACTAAGTTACCTGACTCCCAGTCATAAGATTTACCAATAGACCACTCTAAGCTCCTGTTGTCTAAAGGGATTCTTTTGCCAAGGGCTCCTGGGTTTGCACAGGTCCTGTGGAATGGTCTGTCCAGACAAGTTGATCTTTGTACTGCTTTAAAGCAAACACAGCAGGAAAAGGCACAATGGGTTAGGCCCAAGCGGGAAGCAAGAAGGAATCAATGTGGATTTCTGATTAAATGGATATGCTCAGACGGAGAGTAGGAGCTGGGTAGCATCCTCCCAATCTCCCAAAATGCCAGCTGTCCATTTGGGGTCACACCAGGCAGTCTGGACCCCACTGGCTCAAAGGAAAGCAAGTAGAGTCTGCTTAGCAAGGAAATAAAGGGTCATTTGACACCAGAAGCCCAGAAATGGCTTTTCCCATTACGTAACTTATAGCCGTCTCTCCATTTTTTTAATGCAACTTGATAATCTCATGCTATATTTGTACTAAGCTTCCCCTAAACACAACAACAATGTGCAAACCTAACAAATGGAGATAACCCAGCTGTGGCCCAGGAGCCTTCAGTTTAGCTCCTAAGCACCTTAAATAGCACACACTACATTTGAGTACTAACTAGGTACAAATCTCAGGGCATCCAATTAAACTGCGGAACAGAGGTGGACGAGGTAATACTCATGCAGACCTGGCTTTCTCCTGCCCCTCCGATTACTGATGCCCCCAAACAGGAGAGGACAGAAGTTTAGCTTGTTGGGAGTAGTATTTACACCTTACATGCTGTCAAGGTTCCTTCCCCACTCTGAACTCTAGGGTACAGATGTGGGGACCTGCATGAAAACCTCCTAAACTTACTTTTACCAGCTTAGGTTAAAACTTCCCCAAGGTACAAACTATTTTACCCTTTGCCCTTGGACTTCCACTGCCACCACCAAACGTTTAACTGGGTTTATTTTTGAGAAAGCGTTGTTTGGAAACGTCTTTCCCCCCAAAATCCTCACCAAAACCTTGCACGCCCCTGCCTGGGGAAGGTTTGATAAAAATCCTCACCAATTTGCATAGGTGACCACAGACCCAAACCCTTGGATCTTAAGAACAATGAAAAAAGCATTCAGTCTCTTACCAGAAGAATTTTAATAAAAGAAACAGTAAAAAGAATCACCTCTGTAAAATCAGGATGGTAAATACCTTACAGGGTAATTAGATTCAAAACATAGAGAATCCCTCTAGGTAAAACCTTAAGTTACAAAAAGACACAAAGACAGGAATATCCACTCTATTCAGCACAGCTTATTTTCTCAGCCATTTAAAGAAATCATAATCTAATGCATATCTAGCTAGATTACTTACTAAATTCAAAGACTCCATTCCTGTTCTGTCCCTGGCAAAAGCATCAGACAGACAGACAGACCCTTTGTTTCTCCCCCCTCCAGCTTTGAAAGTATCTTGTCTCCTCATTGGTCATTGTGGTCAGGTGCCAGCGAGGTTATCCTAGCTTCTTAACCCTTTACAGGTGCAAGGGTTTTTCCTCTGGCCAGGAGGGATTTTAAAGGTGTTTACCCTTCCCTTTATACTTATGACACATGCAGAGCATCCAAGCCTAGCTGGGACTGACAATTGCATCCCATTCCCTTCTGTGACAGTCTGTGTCCTTATGTTCACTATTTTTTCAAGACTATAATAAATTTTGCACAAAATATGCCTTGTGAGGTATCACCTGAAAGTTCGTAAACCGCTGATTATTATCCTAGTAAAATTCATGTGGCAACATTTTATGTAAAGTTATAAGATTCTCCTGTATTACAAATTCCAAGTTTAGAAAAGCAGGCACAAACCAGTTCCTCAGAGACAAAGGCAAACTGACACCTCAGCCAGATCCAACAAAATCAAGTGGACTATCACTAATTGAGCAGCCATTCTTTAGCAGGAAGAAGGGTGTGTGCAAAAATCTGCATCTTGACAAAGAAACGGGTGGGAGTTCCCCTATACTCAGACTTACTGTCTACTGAACCTCAGCTGGAGATGGTTCTTGCCAACAGCAGCCGTAGATGACTTTTGCACAAGAGAGGAAGCTATAAGAGGAGGAGAAAAATGCTCCAAAGGTACTCTTCCTCCACTTCTCTCTGCTTATGGCCTCAACACCACCTGAAGGATTAAGAATTTAACACTGAATTGGGGAAGAGGTCCTGGCCGAAAAGGATTCCAGCCAGCAAGACTGCAAAAGCATGTGGTGAGACAAACCTTTGCTTTGAATTCATTTAGCATGTTAAATTAGATGCTAGTTGCAGTTTTACCTTTTATTTCTTTGTAACCAATTCTGACTTTTATGCGTTATTACTTGTAATCACTTAAAAGCTTTCTTTCTGTAGTTAATAAACTTGTTTTATTGTTTTATCTAAACCAGTGTGTTTGGCTGAAATGATTGGGAACCTCCATTTGCGATAACAGGGTTTGTGCATATTATTTTCTATTAATAAAATGACGGACCTTTTATGAGTTTGTATTGTCCAGAAGGAAACAGCTGGGCAGTACAAGACACACATTTCTGGGGACAAGTCCGGGACTAAGAATTTGCTGGTATCTCTCTGCAATATAATGTGTGGGTGGCTGGCCAGAACACTCATATAGTACAGCTGGGAGTAATTTACATGCTAGTGGCTATGTGAGAACAGACCAGGAGTGGCTGTTCTCACAGAGAAGCAGCATAAAAGGAACCATTGCTTAGAGAATTGAGGAGACACAATTGCTCCAGGGTGTACCCTGGGGAATGTCACACCTCCATTTAAAAAGGCTTTGAATGCTCACTCCCCCATTCCCCTTTTGTGGATCTTCAGTGGCTACAAAATCAGAATCCCCCTGCTATGATACAAGTGAGGAGGCATTTCTACCATGGCCTGTGCTTGCAGCATTGCACACTGACCTATGACCCAGCCAGTGTGCCGTGATAACTATCTAGGTTGCCTGGTGGCTATATGGGCAAATCAACCTGCTGTTCTACACCAACAGTGACCATATAAAGCAGGGACTGAGTGCATCTCTTTGATAAAAGAATGTTACCAAGCCCTGGGGACTCACACAAGGAAGAAGAAATATGATATGTATGAAGTGTCTCTTTTAAAAGAAAGTATGTTGAATGAAACAAATTTTAGCTTAAGAGTTACCAGGCCCCAACAGCTGAGAAAACAGGGAGTTATTGGCAAGAAAGGGCTCACTTTTACCCCAGGTGCATTTTATTGGACTGCAAACCACTTCTGTGCCTCTCATTTTTTGTCATCCTATAACTTCTTTCTGCTTAGTTACCTCTTTCCCTTAGAGACTCACTGCTGAGAAATATAGGAGCAAAAGTCAGGCTTTGTAAAGTATGAGATTTAAAAACCCCTAATATGCAGGGAAAGGTTGTCATTAATTTGTTTTATTTCAATAAAATCAGCTTCTAGTGGGGTAACTAAATTTCCCCTGGCAAGGGAGATATGATAAGTCAACAAGTATGTAAAAGGCACAAATAGGGTGATCAGGTAGCAAGGGTGAAAAATCGGGACGGGGGTGGGGGGGTAATAGACATCTATATAAGAAAAAGCCCCAAATATCGGGACTGTGCCTATAAAATCAGGACATCTGGTCACTCTAGGTACAAATACCAAGGAAGGAGAGGAAGTGTTTTGGGTGCCACAAAGGGGTTGGAAGTCTAATTAAAAGTAATCGTTCCTGAGACTACCATCCTGGCAGCAAGGTGTTAAAATGTAGAGGAGTCTCCCACGGGAAGGGGTGAAAACCTGTGGCTTGATATACTTGACACTAATCCTGGACAAAAGCACTCGCAAAATGTTTAATAGGGAAAACTGTACATTGGCCGGGAGATTTTGTGCATGGCACTCCACAGCAGTAGGTCTTCTGTCCCTAGCTTCTATGACTCATTGATGGAAACAAATGCAAAAGCTTTGTGCAAGGGGAATGGATTCAGAAAATGAAATCAGTTGATCAGCTTCAGCTTCCAGATGAGCCCAAACAAACAAACAGCACCACTGGTGAAAAAAAACAGGATTTTTTTAAAATTTCAGTTGTAATAACTGTGGGTTGTAATGCCACAGGGGAAGACATTTCCCCCCGACATAAACATTACTTGTTACGTGTTAATGTATTAATGGTGCTCAGATATATTTAGAAATACCTGAGAGAGATTTTATCTTGGCAGTGTCCCTCTAAAAGTCAGATGATCTTTTAAAGCATTTTCAGCCCTGGGACACAATGCAGTGCCCTGGAAGACGACTGACATTCTGAATGACTGGGCTGTGAATTCAAAATCCCAACTCAGCCAGCTCAAACCAGGAGCCAAACTTGCATGTTTTAAATGGGGCAGGGGGGAGACGAAAGAGAGAGAGAGAAAGTTAGATTTATTGCAGCTACATAG
The DNA here is from genome assembly GCF_009764565.3 of Dermochelys coriacea. Classification (NCBI taxonomy): domain Eukaryota; kingdom Metazoa; phylum Chordata; order Testudines; family Dermochelyidae; genus Dermochelys; species Dermochelys coriacea. The sequence continues at coordinate 88,497,682 of NC_050073.1, read as the reverse complement.
AGAAATATCCTCTCAGTGTAAACATTTCAGATAAACAGTAACCCATTGAACATCTAGGTGTAGGTTCTCCCCAGGTGTAGGTGGCACATACTATCCTTAATGCTTTGACACACCATATACAGATGTGCTTACTGTTAGAAAAATGACAATTATTTTCTGTGAAAAATTTTTGAAGAAAACAAAGCCATTTTCATTTAGTTCAGAATTTTTCACTGAATTTTCTGATTTTCATTAAAGGAAAAATTCAGCCTGAGAAGATTTTAAATGTCCTCTTCCCCGATTTTCTCTCCCTTCCCTTTCCTTCCCTTCCCCTCCCCACCCACTTTTTTTAAAACTGGACAAGAGAAAGAGAGGAGTGAGAAAGGGAAAAAAAAACCCCAACAAATAAAAACCAAAATTTTCCCTGGATTTTTAATCCAAATTAAATAGAAATGACTTTTTAATTCAAAATGAATGAAAATATTTTTTCTTCTTGAGAAATCAGAAGATTTTTAATGATAAAAAGTTTCACTAAAATGCGTGTTTAGTTTGAAAAGCCATTTTTGACAAGAAACATTTTGCTCAGTTTTAGCTACAGCTCCTACTTGATTTGTTTTAACTCCTAGCTCTGCACTCTACTGGGACATCTTTTAAGAATGCTAGGACAGCAGGCAGGAGGTAGTACTGAAGACTTGTAATGGGCTACAGAGCCATTCTTCTCCAGGGCAGAGATTCCAATCTGCCTCCCCCAGGTGAGTAGTGACTGAAAGCTTTTGCCAAATACCAGCCCTCTGTGGAGAAAGAAGTGGTTTGGGACTATTTAGAAAAGCTGGACGAGCACAAGTCCCTAGGGCCGGATGCGCTGCATCCAAGAGTGCTAAAGGAGTTGGCGGATGTGATTGCAGAGCCATTGGCCATTATCTTTGAAAACTCCTGGCGATCGGGGGAAGTCCCGGACGACTGGAAAAAGGCTAATGTAGTGCCCATTTTTAAAAAAGGGAAGGAGGAGGATCCTGGAAACTACAGGCCAGTCAGCCTCACCTCAGTCCCTGGAAAAATCATGGCGCAGGTCCTCAAGGAATCAATTCTGAAGCACTTAGAGGAGAGGAAAGTGATCAGGAACAGTCAGCATGGATTCACCAAGGGCAAGTAATGCCTGACTAATCTAATTGCCTTCTATGATGAGATAACTGGCTCTGTGGATGAGGGGAAAGCAGTGGATGTGTTGTTCCTTGACTTTAGCAAAGCTTTTGACACAGTCTCCCACAATATTCTTGCCAGCAAGTTAAAGAAGTATGGGCTGGATGAATGGACTATAAGGTGGATAGAAAGTTAGCTAGATTGTCAGGCTCAATGGGTAGTGATAAATGGCTCCATGTCAAGTTGGCAGCCGGTATCAAGTGGAGTGCCCCAAGGGTCGGTCCTCGGGCCGGTTTTGTTCAATATCTTCATTAATGATCTGGAGGATGGTGTGAATTGCACCCTCAGCAAGTTTGCAGATGACAGTAAACTGGGAGGAGAGGTAGATACGCTGGAGGGTAGGGATAGGATACAGAGGGACCTACACAAATTAGAGGATTGGGCCAAAAGAAATCTGATGAGGTTCAACAAGGACAAGTGCAGAGTCCTGCACTTAGGACGGAAGAATCCCATGCACCGCTACAGACTAGGGACCGTATGGCTCGGCAGCAGTTCTACAGAAAAGGACCTAGGGATTACAGTGGACGAGAAGCTGGATATGAGTCAACAGTGTGCTCTCATTGCCAAGAAGGCCAATGGCATTTTGTGATGTATAAGTAGGGGCACTGCCAGCAGATCGAGGAACATGATCATTCCCCTCTATTCGACATTGGTGAGTATACTCATCTGGAGTATTGTGTCCAGTTTTGGGGCCCACACTACAAGAAGGATGTGTAAAAATTGGAAAGAGTTCAGCAGAGGGCAACAAAAATGATTAGGGGACTGGAACACATGACTTATGAGGAGAGGCTGAGGGAACTGGGATTGTTTAGTCTGCGGAAGAGAAGAATGAGGGCAGATTTGATAGCTGCTTTCAACCACCTGAAAGGGGGTTCCAAAGAGGATGGATCTAGACTGTTCTCAGTGGTAGCAGATGACAGAACAAGGAGTAATGGTCTCAAGTTGCAGCGGGGGAGGTTTAGGTTGGATATTAGGAAAAACTTTTTCACTAAGAGGGTGGTGAAACACTGGAATGCGTTACCTAGGGAGGTGGTGGAATCTCCTTCCTTTGAAGATTTTAAGGTCAGGCTTGACAAAGCCCTGGCTGGGATGATTTAGTTGGGGATTGGTCCTGCTTTGAGCAGGGGGTTGGACTAGATGACCTCCTGAGGTCCCTTTCAACCCTGATATTCTATGATTCTAACTGGCAGCAGTTTGGCAGTCTGTGAAAAATTAGTTGGTGGGCCTAGGTCCAGTTTCTAGGCTAGGTATTCACATCGTAAATCTCACCACTTGATCCAACACTAACTGGTTCTGTTGTTAGCCATTTCAGTACAGTGGCCAAGCTGAATGGGCCATGAAGACTTAACTCCCTCTTAAACCTTAGTATCTAGTATCTATGTGTGCACTCTCTCCAAGGCAAGGCTAAGACACTTTGGTGGGGAAAGCATACACTGCTGCTGCGGCACTCATTTTGCGAGCAGACAGAGCACTTCATTCTCCGATCTGGTAGCTTTCACAAGCACAAAATAACTTTGGGGAGGAGAGGAAATTTGTTTTTAAAAAGCTTTTTGCAAGCTAGTGCAAGGGAAGAAGATACCTGAAGCGTTTGTAATAACCAGGCAGGACTTTTGTTCCCCATTGTGTTGAGTAACAGAGGCTTAGGAATAACAATGGAAAATGGTATTTAGTATCTGGAGAAGCAGATGGCTTCTGTAACCTGCCAATTGCCAGATTCTGGGACAAATTCATTCCTGGTATAACTCTAAGGAAGTCAATGGAACTCCACCAGAGATGAATTTAAACTCTTTGTGTCTATAGTATCTGCTTACAATATTTTGCTGGTAAGTACTCATTCACTGTATAGGTGGTACATGATCTGGTGGTTACAATACATGTCTGAGAGTTGGAAGACAAGGTCTCACTGACAATGTGTGTGACCTTGGGCAAGTGGCTTTTCAGACTGTAAAATGGGGATCATACTACAACACCTGCTGTAGTAGCAGAGTTTAATTAATAATTGTAAAGTGCTTTTAGCTCAAGCAATTCAAAAGGAAGATACCATAAAGGAGTTTCTGTCTTTAGGACATTACCAGTCTCACCTGAAATTCAAAGAGAGAAGCATTTAGAAAACCGAGTGAGTATTCCTTTGCCAATTTTGATGGCACTAAGGAGAGTAGCTGCATACCTTTTGCCACCATGTATAGTTTTTAAACAGATTCCTATGCTGTTGTTGGGTTGGCTGGTTTTAACTGTAACAAAATTCTGAAAGTGAAGATTTGTAAGCACAACCCCAAAAACTAGAACTTTCTTCTCTTGTTACAAATGTTGATTCTCTAATAGAGGTAAGAAATATAATCAGTGTCAATTGTATTCAGAGAATCCCCAGTACAGGAGTCTCATTAGACAAAAAATGGGGCAAGAATTTGGAAAGAGCATCAGGCTAACATAATGGCCAGCAAATGCAGGCTGAGGAATAAGATTCCTGTTGAAAAATACATGGTGACAATAGGTGTACAGTTACCATACTGCTCAGAGCTGGTCTGTTGTCTTGGACTGCATCTCACTGTTGGCTCTTTATCAAATGTCCCCCACAGGGAACCTAAAGTTTCACCATAACAAAAATGTTTCATCCAGACTACCAGAAACAGACATCTCCAAATAGATCCCCTACAAAATCCATTCTCAACAAACTCTTCTTGCTACTGTGCCAGACTAAGATTTCAACCATATCCACTTGTGCCTGTCACCTCCCACTCAACTGCTTGGCTCTAATCCCCAGGAGTCTAAGCTGTTTCTGATGGCAAAATTGGAGTTTGGAACAATAACTCCATTGCAAGCAAGAGCACACATCTTTGAATGGAGGGCATGCAATAGTGATGCACAGCAGAGAAACTCACTATTAAGTCAGGGATGGGGAGAGTGTCAGAAAAATTTCTGTTTAGGAGGTACTGCCCTAAAAACACCTCCAGATCCACTAGAAATCCATGGATGCTGAAGCAATGTCGTCTTACTCTTTGTCCCAATCAATACACAGAGTCCCAGCTTTCTTAGGGACCTCCCCCATTCCAGATAAATTCAGCCCCCAAAACCTACCTATTTCCTATCCAGAGGCACAGGAACCCTACCAACACTGGCCTGAAGACTTAAGCCTGGGAGACTCTTCATAAGCCACGTAGCATCCTGATGCTATTAGCTGCACAGACTATGCATCTAATCAATTCAGTCTCTCCAGCCTCAAAACACAAGGCCTTGAAATTCCTCTAGGGCGAATAAGCCTGTCATTTGCTGCTATGATGTCTCATCCCAGTGGGTCTTTAAGTCCCTTCCTTTTTACAGTGGTCAGATCCTTTGGCCTTGTGCTGAATTTTCCTGCAGTAATGCCCCACGCAGGCAGCTATCATCCTGTCTCCCATGGTCAGTAAAACAGGCACTGTCAATGCCTTTTCACCCTACTTCTCTCTCACACAAACACACTTTCCACATTTCTGCTTTCTCCAAGGGACAGTACCTTACTTTCCTTCTCCAGTTTGGATTCTAACCCAGGTATTGCATCAGTAATACCACATGCAGCCTGGGGTTTCGTCAGTAATACCCATTATCCCAGCTCACCCTAACAGGCAATTCTCAGGACAAGTACCTTTCTGTGCATGCCAAATAACAAAATCACAGCCAGATTCCCCACTGAATGACCAAAGTAAAACCTATAGCCATGCAATGTTTGGTTGCAAGTATATCAGATTTCTCATACAGTTTGCACATGGATGGGGATAACTAAAGGGAAAAAAAACAGACTGCAGCAATTTGCAATTCCTACCAACCAGAACTCTCTTCTGTTCAAGTGCTTTTACTGAAGACACCACAGTGATGCCTTCAAGTGCCTTCCCATAGTTCATTAAGTGATGTGACTAGCATCATCCATTGTGGGAACCTGTGGAACTCCTTGACAGAGAATGTTGTGAAGACCAAGACTATCACAGGGTTCAAAAAAGAACTACATAAGTTCATGGAGGATAGGTCCATCAATGGCTATTAGCTAGGATGGGCAGGGATGGTGTCTCTAGCCTCTGTTTGCCAGGGGCTGGGAATGGGCAACAGGGAATTGATCACTTGATGATTACCTGTTCTGTTTATTCCCTCTGGGGCACCTGGCATTGGTCACTGTCAGAAGACAGGATACTGGGCTAGATGGATCTTTGGTCTGATCCAGTATGGCCGTTCTTAAGTTATGTTCTTATGTGGGTCTTTCTCCCATCTTCTCTCAAGGGAAGAAACTGGATATATTTTAATGTATGAAACATTATTAGTTGACTTTGAATCAGAGACCCACAAGTGAAAGGCTCCACCCACACCTCATGACTAAGCCCGCACACCACAATATATTTGTTATCAAATGAAATACATAACAACCTGTGGCAGTGGAACCTCTCATGAAATCACAAGTGCAGTATAAAGGCTACAATGAATCATTCCTAAGCCAGATGGAATGTGGGGTGGAGAAGGAACCTGTAATTGAACCTGCACATATATTCCACAATTATCAAAGGAAATATTCATCACTCCATTCAAGGTTGCTAAAGTAGGGCTTTTTTCTGATTAAAGATTTTAAAAGGTTAAAGTTTTTCCTTTGATCAGAACAGTTTTATCACAGGGGAAAGGGACCACTTTGCATTAGTGGAGGAACATTTGCAAACAAACAAACACAAAAAACACCAACAAAACCACAATGGTCAAAAAAGTGGGAAAGGAAAAGTAAGGTTCCATGGGATGTAGCGAAGCTCAGGAGGGCCAGTGATAGAAGCTTTTATATATTATTGGTAAGCCAGAGTGCTGGGAAAAAGGAATTCAGAGATGAGAAGTGTGTAACAAGAGGCCTATGACCTGGATCAATTGTAGTCTCTTGTAAAATAAAGACACACTTTTATTCATCATACCATTACGCATTTTGTTATTTCAATGACTCCAATACCCCACTTTGCACTTCTGCTTTGGTGCTGTGTGGTTATCAAGATCTGGCCACAATACCAATGCCCCAGAAAAGAAAATTTGGTTCTTCCCTTTTTTAAAGGCTATATTCAACTGTAATTACTTTTATACTTGCTTGGGAAATCAGACTCAACTCACAGGAGGGTTAAAAAGGGGGGAAATGAAAGAAAAAAAAGAGAAAAGACAAAGGTAAATTGGAGGAATCCAATTAAAAGTTTCTAAGCCACTTTCCCTCAAGTTTCAGCCAAAGCAAGCTTCCTTGGAGCATGGGATGGGGTGTGTTCTTTAATATTATTTTATCGGTCATCTAGTCAGAAAATTACTGACATTACACTTAAAGCCAACAAGATTATCAATCATTAGACAAAGCTTTTATCTGGAGCTGCTGGCAAGAAATAGAAGGCCTTCCAGGACGAGCTTAATGCAGAAGGCTAGTGGTTCAAAGGGGAGGGAGGAGAGGAAGGAGCAGAAGTAGGAATGATAGGGGAAAGATTAGTTACCATATATTCCACATCACTGACACTTAAATTATTTTTTTGGAGTAGGAAACACAGAACAGCAGCAGCCAGAGTGGACAGTATAAGAAACAGCACAGGTGTGCACGGAAAGGATTACATCATAAAAGTCTGGCCCACAGTTTATAACCACACCACTTGGACACCTCATCAAGAAATCTGTTCCTTATACCAAAGCATCCCCACCCACTCTCACTCCCATACTGCCCCGGTCTTTAATTGTCGAGTTGCTCAGGGGCATGCTCTGTACACACTGGTGATTCTTGGTGGGCTATTCACAGCTGCTGGAGTATGTATGCTGGTTTGTCACTGTAGGGTTGCTGCTAAGCACTGGCCAGCATGTGCCCTCACCCTTTCATCCATCCATTCCTTTCCCCCGCCCCACATTCCCTCTATCGTTACCCCATCTATTCCTCGCCCGTTCCCCACCCTGCCCACTCCTTTTTAAAATAAAGATTCTTTCCAAATTCAAACAAACAAATACAAGGAAGTAATTAACATCTTGAAGGAAGCAGACAGTAGAATAGTGTCACTCTGTTATTGCATTAAGACTTAACTTTCTATCTCCTCAAACTTCCCGCACTTTAATTAAGTGTCATTACAGCAGAGGTGGGCAAACTACAGCGCGCAGGACCGCTCTGCCCAGCCCCTGAGCTCCCAGCCAGGGAGGCTAACCCCCGGCCCCTCTCCTGCTGTTTCCCCTCCCCTGCAGCATCAGTGTGCTGCGCTGCCAGCACTCTGGGCCATTGCTCCTGCCAGGCAGCGCGGCTGGCTCCAGCCAGAAGGTGGGGCTCTGAGCTCCTGCTGCTCTGAGCAGCATGGTAAGGAGGTGAGGGGGGATGAATAAGGAGCAGGGAGTCCTGGGCGATGGACAGGGAACAGTTGGATGGAGAGGAGGTTCTGGGGGTCAATCAGGGGTTGGGGAACGGGGGGGTTGGATAGGTGTGGGAGTCCTGGGGGGGCTGTCAGGGTGTGGGGGTGTGAATAGGGGTTGGGACAGTCAGGGGACAGGAAGCAGGGGGGGTTGGATGGGGGTTGGCTTCCAGGGGGCTGGATAGGGCCTGGGGTCCCAGGAGGGCGGGTCAGGGGACAAGGAGCAGGGTGGGTTGGATGTGTTGGGGGTTCTGAGGGGGGCAATCAGGGGGTGGGAAGTGAGGGGGCAGATAGGGGGCAAGGGCCAGGCTGTTTGGGGCGGCACAGCTTTCCCTACCCGGCCCTCCATACAGTTTTGCAATGCCAATGTGGCCCTCGGTCCAAAAAGTTTGTCCATCCTTGCATTACAGGCAAGTTCTATAGGTTCTGGAGTGGGGTTTATCAAATTAGCTCCTAAAAGGCTGATGGTGTGCATTTGCAGGATGGGTTTGCTGTACAGAATGCAGCTGTAGCAGCAGAGCTGTCCAGGACCAAAAGAGGCCAAGAAACCTCCCCAATATATTGAAAAGGCAGGTGAGGGAACAAAGGGGAATCCTACATCTAAGTGATACCAGTAAGAGCTGGCAAGAGCTCACACCCAGATGACCCTGACCCAGGGAAGAGGTAAAGAAAACCTAGGTTCCAGATCAGAGAAATGGGAAATAGGTTGTTAAGCCCGTTTTACCACATTATCCCTTTCTCTTAGAAGTAGACATTCATCCCCAATTTGGGCCCTAGCCCCATATGAAGGGCACTAGAAGGGTAATGGAACAATGAGGTATTGTCCAATTTCTGGGATACTAGAGAGCTTGAATCTCTTGGAGACAGGCAGAGTAAAGTGGGTACAGCTGGGACTGCCTGGTTCCCTGAGATCCCGAAAAGGTGACTTATGAAAAACCAAGTCACAGCCAGAAAGAGTGGTTTTTCCTGTCCTCAGTGCCTACTTGGGAGTCCCCCAAATACCACTTAACTCAGGCATTGGTGAGTTATGTAAGAATCATAGAAGATTCCTCAGAAGGTCATCTAGTCCAACCCCCTGCTCAAAGCAGCACCTACCCCACTAAATCATCCCACCCAGGGCTTTGTCAAGCCAGGCCTTAACAACCTCTAAGGATGCAGATTCTATCACCTCCCTAGCTGACCGGTTCCAGTGCTTCATCACCCTCCTAGTGAAATAGTTTTTTCTACTATCCAATCTAGACTTCCCCCCACTGCAACTTGAGACCATTGCTCCTGGTTCTGTCATCTGCCACCACCGAGAACAGCCGAGCTCTACCCTCTTTGGAACCCCCCTTCAGGTAGTTGAAGGCTGCTATCAAATCCCCCCTCACTCTTCTCTTCTGCAGACTAAACAAGTGCAGTTCCCTCAGCCTCTCCTCGTAAGTCATGTGCCCCAGCCCCCTGATCATTTTTGTTGCCCTCCGCTGGACTCTTTCCAATTTGTCCACAACCTTTCTGTAATGGGAGGCCTCAAGGAGCAGCTGTGTTGGCCAAGGTTCTCCCCTCATTTGGCCTCTACATGTGCAAAACAATCAGACACTGGCAAAAAACCCACACATGAACAAGTAGCCAATATACAGTCAAAAGGCACAGTTCCTATTCAACTCCATCCCTCTTTGTCCTGGCAGAAATTCTTAATTACTCCAGATCTCAGAGTTTATATCTGCATTGAATATGCATAAATATCAAGGCCAGAATAGACTACTGTGACTTATATGGCCCTATCACTGTAGCATCCGAGGCCCTCCACACACTAGTGAATTTATTCTCATCACCTGTTTGAGAAAGTATCATCCCCATTTTACAGATAGGGAATTGAGGCTCAGAGGGATTAAGTGCAAGATCACACAGGGAATCTGTAGCCAAAATTAGCCATTGAACACATATCTGCTGAGTCTCATCCACAAATACCATCCTCTCTCTAATGTAACTGAGATCAAAACCAAGCAGTGGATGAAAGGCTCTATGCAAAAAGTACACATGGTGGCGAGGTGCGGGGGACGGCTCAGCTTCTTGTCTCTTGCTATTTCTTTGTTCTCCAGACAAAGTTTCAAAACTTACTTGGGAATCAAGGAATCAAGACCAAGGAAATGGAAAAGCAGCATATAAGATACTCACAGGGATAAGAAATGCCATTTTAGTATCCTGTATATGTAGGCTTGGAAGGATTAGATTTTTTTACCCATAAACAGCAATAAATGTCAATTTCACCATACACACACAAACCAAAAAAATATTTCCATTAATAATTATCGAAATTTGGAGACAAAGAAAAATGCTGTTGGAGAACTTATTAGAGTGTGATTTAAGGATATTTACTTTGTGTATTTTGACATGTGATGTTGACAATTTGTGTTTTAAAGGTTACAAAGCTTTAACTTTTTGAAGCTCAGTGTCTACTTACAATAAATAATTTCTGTCTATTCCCCCTGGTTGTCTCATACCCCCAACAGCTTCCCACATCTATGAAAATTAAAATTGATAAGCTTTTTTTTAAAAAAAAAAAGCTTAAAACAAACAATATTATCCATCAATATTATTTAAAAACAGAATTTGCCAAGCTTACAATGTCCCTACAGGCCTCCTCTATTATACATATTACATGCCCAATGGAAGAGCCTGTATTAATACTGAGTATTTAAATGTACGAAAGTCAGGAATTACAGACACTCATTTCTTCTGCAACTGTAACTTGGCCCCTGTGCACAGATTTAAGATTTTGTGTTTTGTTGTGGATGCTGTCACAGTTATGAGTTAGTATGTACACCTTATGGAGAAGGAGGTTGAGTTAACAGTGCTGTGGGAACAGCAATTTAGGATTTAAATGCCCCAAAATCAGGAAATTCATAGTCATGTTGTTGCACTAACTTAGTTGTTGGCACTGAATTTCCTTGTTTTTCCCTTCTTGGGAGACTCCAAAGGAGAGACAGATATGAATGCCTATTTCAGCAGAAGAGTCAAATGTGATTTTGCATATATGTGTAATTTGACATTAAAAATGCATTATGTCTAATCATTTAAACATAATCTGTGCTTCTAGCAACATGCAGGCTCATATGTAAAATACTACACTTTGGTATATTCACAGGGCCCATTTTTCATAAAGCCTGGGAGTTCAGGCTGCATCAAAAGAGTATGCCCACCTGTGCAATCACTGTGAAATAAAACTCACGACCTCCACTCCTTAAGCACAGGCCTCAACCACTTGAGTTAAAAGAGAATTTGCCTTAGCAGTGATTAAAACAGAAGTACTGTGCCAAAGCCTGAAGGGTTGGATTAACATAGAAACTTGTATTCATAATTAGTTGTATGGTAGTGGGTCAAGGATCGTGGGGGCTCTGTACAAACAGAGAGGAAGGCACAGTCCAGGCTTGGAGGAACTTACAATCTAAAGAGACAAGGCAGACAAAGTAAGGATTCAGGAGTAAGCTGGGCATGATGGAGGAAAACAGTCACCATAACAGATTTTCCATATCCCTCCACTTGTAGAGACAGGTAAAGCTATTAAAATGTTTAAAGCCTCTGGAATAGCTTCTTGTAACATTTAAATATGCTCTAGCTCAGTCAGAAGTTCTGCAGGAATTATAGGGTGAAATTCTCTGGCCTGTATTATGCAGGTCAGAGTAAATCATACCCCTTCTGGCCTTAAAATCTATTCATTTTATAAATAAGGCCCCACCTAATTCGCAATATTGCATATCCCACAATATTAGGCTTCCACTGCAATTTTGTCAGCCAAGAGGCGGATAGCGGGAGCCCTGCCATGCGCGGGGCCACCAGCCGTCGGGGCTCCTGCTCTCAGCCGTGGGCAGCTGATGGCCAGAGCTCCCGCTGCCAGCCCCGTGCATGGTGGGGCTCCTGCTGTCATAGATTCATAGATACTAAGGTCAGAAGGGACCACTCTGATCATCTAGTCCGACCTCCTGCACAGCGCAGGCCACAGAATCTCACCCACCCACTCCTATGAAAAACCTCACCCATGTCTGAGCTATTGAAGTCCTCAAATCATGGTTCAAAACTTCAAGGAGCAGAGAAGCCTCCCTCCAGTCAACCATGCCCCATGCTACAGAGGAAGGCAAAAAAACCTCCAGGGCCTTTCCAATCTGCCCTGGAGGAAAACTCCCTCCCGACCCCAAACATGGCAATCAGCCAAACCCTGAGCACATGGGCAAGATTCACCAGCCAGATACCCAGGAAAGAATTTTCTATAGTAAATCAGATCCCATCCATCTAATATCCCATCTCAGGGGATTTGGCCTATTTACCCTGAATATTTAAAGATCAATTACTTACCAAAATCCCATTATCCCATCATACCATCTCCTCCATAAACTTATCGAGTAGAATCTTAAAACCAGATAGATCTTTTGCCCCCACTGCTTCCCTTGGAAGGTTATTCCAAAACTTCACTCCTCTGATGGTTAAAAACCTTCGTGTGATTTCAAGTCTAAACTTCCTGGTGGCCAGTTTATACCCATTTGTTCTTGTGTCCACATTGGTGCTGAGCTTAAATAATTCCTCTCCCTCTCCTATATTTATCCCTCTGATATATTTATAGAGAGCAATCATATCTCCCCTCAACCTTCTTTTAGTTAGGCTAAACAAGCCAAGCTCTTTAAGTCTCCTTTCATAAGACAAGTTTTCCATTCCTCGGATCATCCTAGTAGCCCTTCTCTGTACCTGCTCCAGTTTGAATTCATCCTTTCTAAACATGGGAGACCAGAACTGCACACAGTATTCTAGGTGAGGTCTCACCAGTGCCTTGTATAACGGTACTAAAACCTCCTTATCCCCACTGTCAACCCCAAACAGCTAGCAGCTGGGGCTCCTGTTAGTCCTGGGCATTAATAACTGCAATATAGTTGCAACAAAATGCCTGTTTATCAAAAAAAATTAACAGGCATAGCATAGTACTTGAGTGTTTACATTGTTCCAGCAAATTTTTCTTAAACAAATAGGCCTTCTCTGGCTTTTCCAAATTACGGCAATTAGCAAGGTCCATTATTACTTTCCTGCAATTTTCCATGTCTTGTCCACAACTCAGCCACAATTATTTGCCAATCATCCCCCAATTCAAGTAGGGCCTTATTTATAAATCAGCTCACTCACAACCACTACAGCAAGATACAAATGCTACATGTATCACTACAACGCCTGGAATTCTAACTCTCCACAGACCCACAGCCCATGCTCACAGCCTTGCCGGTTTGCCAGATGAATCATATCTTGAACATGTTATTGGTCCAGTACTGAACGCAGCCTGTCCTGGGCCTCAGACCATAATTTGCAGTCCATAATTTCACCTGATCTGCATTTAGGGAAAATAACAAATAACTGTAACAGTTGTTTTTCTATTTGCCTCTTTCTAAAATGGTGGGGATATTGGATATAGTCCTAGTCATGCTGGATTAGTGATTAGAGGGACACCATTGGAAGTCAAAGGTATAAAACAAATGCAGTTTATCACACAGCTAAGTAAATAAGAAGTTTATGCTCAGGAAGCATGAATTCAGACAGTGCTAGGCTCTGTGTGCTGTTCAAGGTTCAGTGTTTCAGACAACTTCAAACACCAAGGTCATAACCACTTACAATTAAGGAACTTCTACCACTTTTCACAGCACTAGGAGAGTTAAACACCGTGTCCTAGCCAAATTCCATCTCCAGTAACCACATAGTTTCATTAAGTCCCCTCTGCAGGTTCAGTTGGTATGCACTCTTTCACTTCTTGTCAAACTTATACACTGTGGTGTCACCCCAGAAAGTGAGTAATGGCCATACATGACCACACTCATTGTTCAGCTTCCACTTAATAATCCTCCTGGAGTGGGGTGGGTGACTAACGAGGGGGCTGTGGTGCCCCCTTGTGACTGCACCTGGGGATTAGCTCTGTAATATCTGACGCCCCCCCCCCCTTCTTTCAGTCATTCACACCGCAGCCCCTCTTGCTCTGGGTACCAGCCCAGTGACAGTTCAATCAGCAGCCAAGGCCCACACCATCTCAATTCTTTGCTGCCATTTTCCTGGGCTTCCTTCTACCCCACCCTCTGTAGACTCTCTCCTCTGCCACCCTTCTGAGTAAACCTCTTCCCTCCAGGTCAGGATCCCAGGGCTTTTGCTGCCCTTGCATTTTCTCCTTCTCTCCTCACTAGGCCCTGGACAGTGACTGCAGACCTCCACACTGCAGCCCCTTCATAGCTGGTGTGGGATGAACACCTCATCACAGAGACACGGTGACTCCACTGCACCCAGTGCTGGGCCAAAGTACCCAGATGATATACTTATTCAGAGCACCTACAGCAGCTCCTCTGAGAGCTGAATTTCAGACATTCCCTCCCCAAAGAGGGCAGCAGATGTATTTCTGTAATAGGTGTGCAAATCAGAATGGAGGCAGAGATCTTGGAAGGACTTTGGGTACTTTTAGGTAGTATTATTTAAAAGCCACAATAACTAAATTATATTCTATAAATAAAACACGGAGACGTCTCTTCCCTACCTTCCACGCAGGAGATGCTCTGGCTACAAAGAGTCTTGCAACAAACATGTCAGACATATTGACAAAACAAATAGATGTTTGTTTTTCTCCCTGCTCTGTATGTATTGCAAGGTCATGTTCTTTATTCCTGCTGTTCTAATATTTATCTTTGCCTTTCTTCTCAATCTTCTCCCACAAGCCAGAGGCTTGTCTGCTGTCTCTTCATGTTGGATACATGCAAATTTGTTTGGTTTAAAGGTCAGTCATAGATTGTTTGTACACAGTCTGTCTCTGATGCAGAAGCCCTTTACTACAAGATGAGGAAGAGTCCTGGATACAGGAATTACAGGCCTCAACTGGGTGAAGGTGGAAACGATCAGACCCACTTGTGTCACATGAAATGCCACCAAGTGACTATAGTCTCTTTCATCCAAGGATCTCCAGGTGCTTTATTAATTACTGTTGCCTTTTGAAACCACCCACAGCCACAAGATTTGGCACTACCCACACATTAAGGCTATGTCTATACAACACAGCACTGGCAGCGGTGTGTAGCGTATGTGTACCTACACATCGCAGCAAAAAGCAGGTTGTGTCCACACTGCAGTGTGTAGCTACACGGGTCAGTGAAAGGCTCTTGCTGGGGAGACCCAGAGGGTCAAGACAGCCTTTCCCTGCTGCTTCCCCTCTGCCAGAGCCTTTTCCTACTACAGGGAAATGCTCCAGCAATGGGGAGCTGGCAAAGTCTTTCCTCACTGCTGGAGCCTCTCCCTGTGGCAGGGAAAGGTTCCAGGAGCAGGGAATCAACAGAGTCTTTCCCCACTGCCAGTCTTTTCCTGTGGTGGGGAAAGGCTCCACCAGCAAGGAAGTAGCAGTACACTGCACTGCTAAAAACAGCAGTGTAGATGGGGAAGCATGCCTTGGGCAAGTAGAGAACCATGTAGGGCAGGGGTAGGCAACCTATGGCACGCATGCCAAATGCGCCACATGAGCTGATTTTCAGTGGCACTCACACTGCCCGAGTCCTGGCCTTGCCAGCTGGGATTCCATCCACCGGCCCCGCTCAGCCCGCTGCCGGGCCCCGGGTCCCAGCCACCGGTCCAGGGGGCTCTGCTGCCGGCCTGGGGTCCTGGTCACCAGTCTGGGGCTCTGGAGCTGGCCCCAGCTGAGGCCCACTGGCCCCAGCGTGGGGCAGCGAGGGGTGCAGACAGGGGCAAGGGTGGGCAGCTCAGCACCCCAACCTTAAAAATTGTTCCAGCGCTCCGGTACTGAGATATTTTTAAGTCCTGATTTGCTGCTTACATCACTATCACACCACGTGGCACAGCGCACTTCGCTTGACATTGAGATTAGAATGTACATGCAAAAACTGGAATCAGAATTTTCTGACAGATTTCAAGATTTCCAGCGATTTTGCCCAATGCTTTCTTTTCTAAGTAAACCTGAAAAGTTCAGTGAAAGCGACTTGGATTTGTCTATATTTCAGTGGATGGGAGTTGAAGACTTTAAAATGCAGCTCATTCAGTTAAAAAGCTCAGAATTGTGGGCATCGAAGTTTGGAGATCTGTGGAGTGCACTTAAAGCTACTGAGAGAGATCATGGGGCCTCTGTTCTGACCTGCTGGACGTCCCTGCCAGTGAAATTTAACTGTTTGAAGAAAACTGCGTTTGCAATGCTTTCAGCATTTGGATCCACATACCTGTGTGAACAGGTATTTTCACACATGAAACCTGTCCTCTGTCTCTCTTGGAGCCGGTTAACAACTGATCACTCAGAAGCCTATGTGCATCTTAAAGTATCCAAATACGTGCCAGACATTGGAAAACTCAGCAAGGAAAAGCAAGGAAAGGATCACACTAAACTGAGAAGATCTGCATTTTAATTTAATTTTAAGGGAAGCTTCTTAAACATTTTAAAAACTTTATCTACTTTACATACAACAATAGTTTAGTTATATATTATAGACTTATAGAAAGAGACCTTTTAAAAATGTTAAAATGTATTACTGGCACACGAAATCTTATATTAGAGTGAATAAATGAAGACTCGGCACACCACTTCTGAAAGATTGCCGACCCTTGATGTAGGGTATAGACTCAGATACATACCCATACACTTCAGGCACATCTTCACTCACCTAAGTCGTGCCTCACAGTCTACACAGCTATGATCTACATGATCTACACTGCTATTTATACATACCTGCTATATGTGTATGTACAAAAGAAGCATACAGTGTAGACGTTCCCCATGTCTCTCGACACCTTGCAAGGCAGGATTTCAATATTAGACCTATTTTATAGAGGGGGAACTGAAGCTCATAGAGGTTAAGGCACACATTTTCAAAAGCACCTAAATGACTTAGGAATTAAAATCCTATTTTCAACAGTGACATAGAAGTCTTAGGTACCCAAGTGCCGAAATCATTTAGAAGCCTTGGAAAATGTTACCCTCAGTAACTTGCCCAAGGCATCAAAGTGAGTCATTGGTCGAGGCTGGGAACAGAATTCAGGAATCCTGAGTTCCAGTTTACCAGTTCTTTTACCAGTATGAAACCAGTCAGTTTGACATAAAGGCCAATGAGCATGCCTTTAAAAAAAGAAAGAAAGAAATACAAAAATATTGTTAGGTTACGTCATTGAATGCATGCACTATTTATCAGCCTAAAAGTTATAAATACATTTTGTAATAAACTGGCTGGGGTCTATGTTGCCATTGCCTTGGTTCCATCAAGTACCACACTGCTTAATTGTGTATTGTAGGCCCTGTACTGCTAGCAGAAAATAGAGATTCTCCTTTAGCTCAAGTGGCAGGGCCCTGCACTTTTAAAACTAGAGAACTGAGTTCTATCCCCACTGACACAGTGAAGTCGCCAGTGGACACATTGGCCACACTGTTCAATAATTAGGAGGCCGTCACTCTGTTCATGATTTGACAACTGGTTTCTCCTTCACTCATCTGCCAAGACCTCCATTCAGAATTCCGCATTTCCCTGGCAACTGCTGGTGGTATCACTAACAGCTAAGACAAACTCATGCACACAGCTCCTTGGCCTACATTAGATGCTATGAGGAAGGGTGTCAACTACTGTCACCAGAGGAAGATACAGAGTCCTGGATTTGGATCATGGTAAGTAAAAAGCAAGTAATAAAATGAGAGTAAATGTCTCAAGCCAATCCTTCATGTATATGCTTCTGTCCCCAACTAGGATGTATGCCACAGCATCCATTCTTGTCCTTTCTCCCTTCCCCCATCCCCAATTGCTGGTGTAGCCCATGTTTTTCCACTCCTAAATCTCTCCCCATCCCTCCTTCCCTACAGGTGGTACATAGCTTCAGCCAGCAGACCATGTTCACTCCTGCATTTTTTAAAGCCCCATCAATGCAGACTAAAAATGGGTGTTGCATTTAACAGAACATAATCTGGGCCGATTCTGGGTATATTATTTCCCCTGGTTATTGATGGCCTTTCATAACTCACTCAGGGCTCTGCTCCACTCTGCCATTTGTGAGTTACAAGATCATCAATAACCAGTGGAAATTATATACCTAGAGAGGGGCCTGGTGTAGAATCATGCTCCCTGAATACATACTGCATAATTACCAGTGTAGTCCTGGGCGAAACACAGCTGAGAACAGATTATAAATACCAGCAGAAGTGACACCCACACAGGAGTAAGACATGTGGTTCTTTTTTTAAGTTAATATTTTCTCTCAAGAACACAATACTACTTTCTTCTTCCATGTCAAATGTTTAGAAGTGACTCCATGTCACATATAATTAGGCACGGCCTTGGAGCAACCGCACAGACATCTCCTTACAGGGCCCTGCTGCTGTTCATTAATAGTTCCCGTGGCTCCTGATGGAACCCCTACAGAGAGAGAGACTTTCTAGCCTTGCTATCACTCTGGGATCTATTTGTCAAACACAATAGGCAGCGTCTACCTATTAACAGGTGTTTGAAGACTTGGTTGCTGTGGTAGATTATCAATAGACTTTAAGTTGCACACCATTAGAGTGACCCCTACTTGACCGAACGCAAAATATAAAAGACAACTGTGTACAATGGCCAACCACCTTGTACTTAGTCATGGGCAGACTCAAACACAGTTCAAAGGCCATTTTCCTGGGACAAGTTGTTGAGGAAATTCTAGATGGTTACATGGCACTTTGGGGCTCATGCTGCCAGGTTCCCAGTTTAGCCACTGAAACGTGAGTTGGCTAGCCAGCCTTAGGTTTAACAGATGAAATTTTGTCAGCAACAGGAAGTTTTTCCACCAAAGTCTGCAATGATATTCATAGGCTTTGCTGTAGTGAATGGTGGAGTCTCCCTGAACAATCCGCCTTCCCCAAAGACATATCAGGGTTCTCATGTGCAGGATTTACTGCCTTAGCTAGAGGACAAGATAGGTAAAAGATGACCAAAGAATTTTGAAAAAGGGGCAAAGTCCTGGCTTCAGTGAAGAAAATTCGAGTTTTCAACTTCAGTGGAGCCAGGATTTTACCTTAGATATTTTATTAGATGCCCTGAAGCAGATGGTACTTTACAATCAAGATCACTATTGTACCCTAAAGGCAGGATTTTACACAGCTCTTGTTCTGCCGGAAAATTAGCATTTCTCAAAGATGTTCTAACGCCCTCGCTAACCCTGCAGAAATTTTGCTTAAAATGTACAGAGCTCCTGGATTGTCTGTGCTATTCTAGAGTAACAGCATAAGAATTACCATACCAGGATAGATTTTCCATCCATCCAGTCCACCTTCCTGCCTCCTGGCTAGGCTGGCGCAGAATAACTGTCCAACTGGAGACATCCTTCTCAGACAGAGTCTGATGCTGGTTCCTTCAGACAAAGGTACAAAGTCCCAGTAATTCTGCTAGCTCTCTAATACTATCCTGTGGAAATTCATCTCAATTCCAGCTGCTGTCAATTTGTGCCCAGACCCATATGTTTTCTGTGCTTCTTGCACCCTCCATTCATTCTATCTGGGATCAGTGCTAACACCATGCTACAGGTTACCTCCATTTCAGAGCCACCCAAATTGTCTATGTGTTCTGCCTGTGGGTTATTATGAGCATTACATCCAATGGCACCTTCAGCAAAGGATAAGTTGAAGTCCTATATTTTTATGCCACTTTTATAACTTATTTATAACATATTTATGCTTATAAAAAGGTGGTATAAATATGTGTTGTGTGTGTTACCATACTATATAAAGGAAGGAGAGAGAGGCGGAGCATCCACAACCAGGCATGGTAGACACTGGCATCCTGACACTTGGGGAGGATTTTCAGGGAGAAGATGGTGCCCAAAATCTCCCGATTGGGTACCAAAGCAAGTTGGAGTCATAGACCTCTTGCCATTTCAGACCGTTTTCAACAGGATATTACCCTGGCAATGCTGGTGGATGGTTAACCCTATCCTGCTGCAGTCAGCTGATTATATGCTGAATTTCCATTTCTATTTCCAGAAATTCCAATTTCCAGTATCCACTTTAAGACATGGTGCCTTTACATTGCAATGTTTAGCCCCTCATTCCCATGTTGCAGGACTGGAGAGTAAGAGCAGTGCCTGACAGGCAATCTCTATTTCATTTAGGGACTTCTCTCGTATTTTCCCTTACTCTTTCAAACCAAATAGGGCACAAAGAGAATTTAAAGCCTTGCAAGTGCCCTATCTTCTCCATATCATCCTGTCAGCGTATCTGCCCTCTACCCTACAGGGATCTCCCATGCAGGCAAAAAGGAAGTTTTGTCTCCATGACCTATGCAGTTCTTGGGTTCTCAGGAGATAGCAAACTTGGGGAACAATTAGCATTAATTAGGGGGCACTTTTACAGTAAGGATATTTCTCAGATCATGAAGAGCCGCTTTTTCCCCAGAGGCATCACAGATACATCCAGAGAAGCATTCCCACGAGAACTTTGCAGGCTTTTCCAACTATATTGCCTATTTTCTCATCTGCAGACTGAAGTCCCCCTGCAGAGATGTTTATCTGAGAATTAACTTATTAATAGCTCCCACAATGGGAGATGGGTCGATACAAGACCTTTGGCAGATTGGAGTCACTGATCAATAATTACTCTTCTATTAAATGGTCGTTCCCTTGTGCTCGCAGAGACCCCTCCCCTCATACACAGCTGCAGCATTAACCTTTAAGGTCAAGGATTAAAGGAGGACCCACAACAGAGGTGTTTCAAGGAAGCAGCAAGGAGTAGTCTGATGGAGTGCACCCCTATATTCATACCCTACATACCATTGTAATAATATTTGTACAAAATATGCCTTAGTTTGTTAAGTTTAGGAAGCATTTTACCTTTATTTCTCTTGTAACCATTTCTGACTTCAACGCCTTGTACTTGTACTCAATTAAAATCTCTCTCTTTGTAGATAAATCAACTTGGTTTACTATTTAATTAAAACTAATCTAGTGTTGTGAATTGTTTGGGTAACCCCATTTAAAAGTTGTATATGAATCCCCTTAGTGGAGCAAATGACCTAATATACCTGGACTGCCCAGGAGAGGCTGGACAATGAAGAACATCCATTTGGGGAGGGGAAATCCAGGACTGGGAATGTGTTGGAGTCACCCTGCAAGTAGTAACCAAGGCTTGTGGAAGCCAGAGGGTGTCTGATGCTTGCTGACAGGATGCTGGGGTCAGAGTTGCTGGACCAGGGCTGTGTGGTTACACACAGACACTCAAGGTGGGACCTGCAAGCTGTTTGTGAGGAGCCCAGTTTGGGAGGTGCCCCAGATTGCTGAGCAAGTGGTGACACAGCCTCTCACTGGTGTGGATTGCACTCCAGAATGTCATAAGTGGGAAGGAGGGGGAGAGAGAAAAGAAATTCCTTCCCTTCCCCTTTTGAAAGTTAGGGTCTTCTGCCCTCCATCTATTACCTTTTTAATCTATAGATATTGATGTGGTAGGTCAGTCTGAGGGAGGAAAGTGTCTTCCAGGAGATGAAAAGCTCTGGGAATCTAGGGAAACCTTCTGATACAGATTTTCATTTTCTTCCCATTTTAGCATGTCAAATCTTTAAACCGTTATCTGCTAACAGCCTGAAATGTGTACATGGTGGGCATGAGATTCATCAGTACATTCAGATGTGCACACACTTCAGAGTTTGCGTGCATGCCTGTTTGTTTATTGTGTGTATCTTCTAGACTACCATATAGCCTTACTTCAACAGACAGCTTTGCATATACACACAGATTAACCAACCAAGAACAGATCGGGGCAAGAGGAGAAAGATGTTAGCAGTGATGGGGTCTTAACCAGTATACATATGGCTAGAACTGTGTGAGCAAAGCAGCAGCAGAGCCATGCAAAGGTCAGGTTCTCTGGTACAAAATAAGACATGCTGGCTTGATTGTGTTGATTGGAGATTCTAGGTACCTCGCTAACTGATGCACCCCAAACATCATCTGCAGCCCCCATCCCCTGGTTCTATTCCATTGTAGGGCTCCCCATCCAATTCCACCAAAGCACCTCAGTACTGACCCACAACATCCCTTTCTATTCCTGTCCATTCACCTCTCCTGAGCAAGAACCACCATTCAAACTAAACTGTGAGATGCCTGGTGATGGTGGGGGGAAGCCAACAAAGGTCTAGCTTAAGATCAGAAAGCTCATTCTGCTTGGGACTGCGGCTCAACTTTAACCCAGGTCTTCAAAGGGGACAAGCACGTGCACAAACCAAATGAGTCCTTTAGAGCTTTAACCAAATGACAAAGATCAACAGAAGGGAATTGGCTTTAGCGGCTGGAACAGATCAAGCACTGCAAACATCACTCAGGAGAAGGAGAAGCCCCAGCATTTGGAGGGTTTCTTCTGATCTTTTTTGGACCAGCATTCCCTAGCTGCAGGGAACCTGGTATAGTGGTCCCTGGGACCATTCTATCGGCTTCTTCCCTTGGCTTTCCACATGCTGCATCTCCAGGAACTGCAAGCACAATCATAGGTTTTCCTCCCAGGCAGCCTGACTTCTCTACTGCCATCAAGTGCCAATTGGCTGAGTCCTGGGAGGAGAGTACCTCAATGCAGCAGAGGTCCTTCTTGCCTTTGCTTTATGCCTAGAGCGTGGGTTGTCAGGTGTTCCCAGGAGAGAAGAAGACAGTGCTACAAGCACCTCCATATAGAATCCATTTAACTTAAGGGAGAAATACAGTGACCAAAGAACAACATGACCAAAAGCTCCTAGCTTGGCCTTCCTTCAGACACCTTAACCCCCACCATCCGCAGAGAGATTTTACAGTGTGGACATCCAGAAGGGTTAAGATAAATCCAGTCTTCCCTAAAATTCTCAAACAGAAAGAAAAACACTCACCTGTGACTCAACCTCAACCTTCACCAGCAAAATACAAATATCTGGATTTGGTGGTGGAGATACACTCCTTGTCCCATCTTTTGTCCGATGCTTATTTAAAGCAAAAAGGCGCCATCTTGATGTGTCAACTAGGAAAACAGTATGTGAGCTCCCCCTGCTGAGCTGCAACAAGCGCTAGAAACCTACATGTTACTATGTTAAGCACATTCCTTTCACAGTCACACTGGTTTCTGCTTGGGTAGAAATACAAGGAAGTGGGAGGCAGAGGGGGAAGAGAAGGGGGGGGAAATTCGATCACATCCACTAAATAAGAGAATGAAATAAGTCAGTGGAGAAGATGATAATCATTTCCATTCTCCATGGATCTAGATTGTCAAAGGTGCCCTGGGTAGCCCCAATTACTACTCTGCACCCATGATCATACCAGCAAGACTTAGCCAAGAAAACCACCATGTATGACTGAGACCTCTTGGAATGGGTGCCATTGGAAATGGCATCCGTTCTCCCAGCCTCAGCATCTAAAGTGAGGTATTACACAGGTGAACATTGCTCATAAACAGCAGCAACTACAACAGCCCCATGTGACAACGAGGCTGGAGCAGTGCAGAGGAACTGCATTCCTGAAGGGGAGTCTCACCCCATCTTTTGTAGCTGGAAGGAAGGTCACCCCTGTCAGGAGGTAGGAGGTGAAGATGAGGATCTCCACAGAATATTTCCTGGCCCCGAATCTATCAAACTGAAAAGTGGAGTTGTCTAGAATTTTCCATCAAAAATTAGTACTTAATTTTTCCTGGGAATTTATCAGTGTTTATTACCACAACAACAAAAACAGGTGAAAATCGGTGCAAAAAACTATTAATAATTTTTCAGGGTAAATATCGGGGTTTATTTTGGTGGACAGAAAGACTGGGGGGAAGTATTCTGCAGATTAATGCTTTGAATTTCATCCACCAGTGTGGCTTGCTGAAGAACTAAAACAGAACTCAAAACATAAGGCCACCTCTGAGTTTAAGAAAACAATACATCTGTAATCCCCAAATAAAACTTTTTATTTGAATAAACAGTTTACTGTTGTAGACTTAGAACTATTAGCCTATAAATATTTACATTTAATAATTGGGTCACATCATTTGCAGCACATAAACAGAAGAAAAGGATGAAGTTTAATATTTGATTTTTTAAAACTTTCGAATGCTTCCTTGTGTTCTGAAACATTCTGATACAGATTTTCATTTTCTTCCCATTTTAGCATGTCAAATCTTTAAACCGTTATCTGCTAACAGCCTGAAATGTGTACATGGTGGGCATGAGATTCTTCAGTACATTCAGATGTGCACACACTTCAGAGTTTGCATGCATGCCTGTTTGTTTATTGTGTGCATCTTCTAGACTACCATATAGCCTTACTTCAACAGACAGCTTTGCATATACACACAGATTAATGTATTATCGTAATACATATATCTCATGCAATGTATTGTATTTTCCTAATAAAACAAGTTATTGTTTTATATAATTGAATGACACAGAAGTAGGGTGAAAATCGGGAAAAAATGAATAATACTTTTGTAAAACCCAGGAATTTTTTGGCAAAAATTGGTTTAAACTGAAAACAAAGGAGCTTAATCATGCAAAATGTAATCTGGCCAGGAAGCCTCACCCGTAGGGGAGATTGAGGGCACAGCAGTGGTGAGCTGGAGCCGGTTTGCACCAGTTCGCTGGAACCGACTGTTAAATTTAGAAGCCCTTTTAAATTTTAGAAGCCCACGAGGGACAACCGGTTTTAAAAGGGCTTCTAAATTTAACAACCGGCCAAAAGTGGCACCTTAGGTGCCGACTCCGTGGGTGCTCCAGGGCTGCAGCCCCAGAGCACCCATGCAGTCGGTGCTTTTGATGTGATCACTTTTGATGTGATCAGTGGGGGGAGCGGCTGCTACACTACCCCGCCCCTAGTAGCCAGAGGGACCTGCCGGATACTTCCTGGGAGCTGCCCCAGGTAAGCACCGCCGGGACTCCCCACCTTGCCCTCCGGCAGGTCCCTTTGGCTCTTAGCGGCAGAGTGGGCACCCTCTACGGTGGCCCACAAGACCCTCCTGCCCAGTTCTGGGGGCAGTCAGGGGACAGGGGAGGGAGGTGGATGGTGTAGGGGTGCCGGGGTGGGGAAATTCAAGGAACATGGGGGGTTGGATGGGGCAGGAGTCCCGGGGGGGTGGGTGGGCAATGACCCCCTCATGGGGAGAGGAGGGAACCGGTTGTTAAGATTTTGGCAGCTCATCACTGGGGCACAGGTTTCCAAACTACAATATCCATAAGACCTTGTGTCACAATAGTGAAGTGCACCTTAAAATTGAAGTGACTCTAAATGAAGCATTTTGGGTCAGTTCAACAAATAAAAACCTTTCCATTAAAAACACATCATTATTTCATTTTGATCAAAAATGTCAAAATGAGATCTTCCAGCATTTCCAATCAAAATGTTTCAGAATATTTAGTTCTGCAAAAAAAATTGGTATTTCACTTTTCATCTTGATTCAGGACCAAAAAAATGCTGAAATATCGGAATTTCCCTGGGGATGGAAATTCTGAATTTTGCTCAGATCTACTAATAACCTTCTTGAATTGGAATATGAGCAATAATATGATCCAGTGGTTAGATGGGGAGGGAATCGAACTCAGGACTTGTGAATTCTATTCCCAGCCATGCCCCTGGGCACATCACTTTGCCCTTCTAGGTCTCAGTTTCCTGAATGTGTAACAACACTTACCTAACTCCTTAGAGAGGTCTGCATGGTTTAATTTATTCAAGTACGTGAAGTCCCTTGAGCTGCTCAGATAAGGAGGAAAGCAGACAGACAGAGCAATGTAATTTTAAATAGACCTGTTACAATTAAAGTATTTTTTTTTTTAGGAAAGAGTCCTCCTCCCATTTGCTTTTCCTGTGTCCAAATTATGCACAGAGCAACACGTACAACCCACATAGTCATCTGGATTCTCTTTGCCCTGCATTCAGGTTTCCAGGCTGGGAAGAAAATTTCATTTCCCACTCCTAGTCCAGTGCCTCAGACTGGAACAAGAAAGCCTCTCTCACCCCCATCTCCACCTCTTCACCAGAGCCAACATGCGTTAGTAACTTGCAGCAAGTGCCAAGTTAGTGAGAGAGTCGCCAGTGTCACATCAAACTAAGAAAGAAAAGCTCTTCTGAGCAAGAGCTGCTCCCTCATTGCAAAGGGAAGGGAGGGAAGGATGTGGACATATAATTACAAATTCTAGCCCCAGGCTGGACATTTTAAAAAAAGCTTTGGGTATTCTCCCCCCCCCCCCTTTATCCAGTTAAGAGCAATTAGGGACTCTGAAACTGAATTAAAAAGGGGTAAACGATACATTTGAATCCAGAATGGTAGTTAGAGAAATCATTGGGAGTCCCCACCCTGACTATGGCTCCCCTAGGGAGGAGAGAAGGAAGAGCATGTGCAGCCAGCCCAAGGGGAGAAGAAAAAGATACCATAAAAGCCTGCTGCAGACCCCATAGTAGGAGGAGAGAGAGTGGAGTAATAAGAAAATTACCTGGTCTCTGTTTCTGGCTGACCCTATGAAGTCACCACTTAGCATCCACCCTCTGTCTCCCCATCCCACTGCTGCAGGCTGGGTCCCTGCCAGAACTGCAGGGACTGGTTAGATCATTAAATTAGAAGGGGGGGAAGATCGCAGCAAGAAGGAATGGTCTCTCTTATCCCACACCAACTTGCATGTTCATCCAATGTTCTTACGACTCCTATCCAAGTTGGAGGGCTGGGCTGAGCTGAGTGGTATAGCACTCATGACAAAGGACTGGAAGTCAAGATTCCTGGGTTCTATTCCCAGTTTGATTCTCTCAAGGTAATACAAGTAAGGCCATTCTGCAGATACAGGATACAGAAGGACCTAGACAAATTGGAGGATTGGGCCAAAAGAAATCTAATGAGGTTCAATAAGGATAAGTGCAGGGTCCTGCACTTAGGATGGAAGAATCCAATGCACCGCTACAGACTAGGGACCGAATGGCTCGGCAGCAGTTCTGCGGAAAAGGACCTAGGGGTGACAGTGGACGAGAAGCTGGATATGAGTCAGCAGTGTGCCCTTGTTGCCAAGAAGGCCAATGGCATTTTGGGATGTATAAGTAGGGGCATAGCGAGCAGATCGAGGGACGTGATCGTTCCCCTCTATTCGACACTGGTGAGGCCTCATCTGGAGTACTGTGTCCAGTTTTGGGCCCCACACTACAGGAAGGATGTGGATAAATTGGAAAGAGTACAACGAAGGGCAACGAAAATGATTCGGGGTCTAGAGCACATGACTTATGAGGAGAGGCTGAGGGAGCTGGGATTGTTTAGTCTGCAGAAGAGAAGAATGAGGGGGGATTTGATAGCTGCTTTCAACTACCTGAAAGGGGGTTTCAAAGAGGATGGCTCTAGACTGTTCTCAATGGTAGCAGATGATAGAACGAGGAGTAATGGTCTCAAGTTGCAATGGGGGAGGTTTAGATTGGATATTAGGAAAAACTTTTTCACTAAGAGGGTGGTGAAACACTGGAATGCGTTACCTAGGGAGGTGGTAGAATCTCCTTCCTTAGAGGTTTTTAAGGTCAGGCTTGACAAAGCCCTGGCTGGGATGATTTAACTGGGACTTGGTCCTGCTTTGAGCAGGGGGTTGGACTAGATGACCTTCTGGGGTCCCTTCCAACCCTGATATTCTATGATTCTATGATTCTATGATTCTGCCTCTTTGTGCTTCAGTTTCACCTTTGTGAAAGGTCAGGCTTCCAGAGTGTGTGAAAGTTGGGAGGAGCAGAGGGGATAGATAATCCTGGAGCAGAGCAGAGCACTGACCTGTAGCTTTCACCAAACACTTGAACTCAATGATACAATTGAATACTCTCAGCCTTCACCCTAGGGACATCCCTAGTTTACTGGGTCAGAGAGTTTATCCCCAGATTGCCTTCCCCATAGATCCCAATCATCGCATGTGAGGCTTGAAGTAAAAAAACATGTGATTCAAAAATAAACAAAGGATAACGTAAGCATCTTACAATGCTGCACACATCCTATTCATAGATCACTCAGGCCCCAATCCCCACCATGCATTTATTATTAATCTGTCTGTTATTATAGATAAGGCCCTGTGGGGGGAAAAAAATCACAATTTTTTGTTAAAAACATTTCATAGCAGCATCACAGGTGAAAGTTGGAATTTCGGGGCTATGCACAGTCACTGAGTCCCCATTCTCTCCGAACAGCTGCGATTTTTCCAACAGCAGGGAGGCAGAAGCAGGCATCCCCGTTTCCACTGCCCTGCTGAGGCCATGGCTGCTCATGGAGGCTAACAGGCCAGTCCCATCCCAGAGAAGGGCAGGGAGGTGGCATACCAGTCCTATCCTTGGGAGGGAGTCTCACCACATGGTGCCGGCAAGTGCAGCAGGGATTGGGGCCCAGCCCACTCCGCACTCAGCTCCGGCCCAGGCAATCGCTGCTGCTGCTTCCAGGATGGCAGGGAGACAGAGTGGCGCTGACAACGTGGCAATGAGAAGCCTCAGCCTGACCTGCCCCCAGCAGCCCTGGACCAACACTGCAGTGCTGTCTGATGAGGCACTGAGACCAGACTCCATCTCTGCCACCCCAGTCTCCCCACCGGGACAGGGACTCTCTCACACACCTGCTCACATTCCAAGCAGTGGCAGCATGGTGTGGGGGATGGATCCCAGTCTCAGCTCTTGCAGCGTCTGCCCCGGGCCTGCTGTGGGGTGGTCAGGGCCATGGTTCCTAATGGCAGTGTTGTCAGTGCTGTCCACTCTCTGCAGGCAGCCTAGGCAAACGCTGAGAGCAGAGTGAACCAGGCCCCAATCCCTAGAAGCAGTAACTTTTTTTTAAACTGAATAAATTGAACCTGATGGTAGTCCCTAAAACAAGAGAAGTGCACTGATATTCCTGGGCCTCAAATACATATGTATTACCCATCAGACCCAGAAACGTATTACACATTCTACATTGTCAATATTGGTTGTGTTCTCTCTTGTTTTCCAATAAAATAGGTGCTCCTCTTCTCCATACTCTCTCTAACACAGCAACCTGACACTTCCACGACCAGCTCTCTCAATCTTCCAACCCCACTCCTCTCACACAAAGGTTCCAGAAACTTAAGTGTGTGGTTTTAGAATATTTTAGGCTAATTTTTTATGTTAAACAGATAATAAAAACCCTGAAACTTACCGCATATGCTTTGTTTTTGGTTTCTCCTCAAAAAACCTCTTTGCTCAACTCTTTCTTTTTCTGTCTCTGCTCGATGTGTCTTTCCCCTAAAGATAAGCCTTCCTCCCCTAACAAACTATTCCCTTCTCTCCTCTCCTACTCTCCTTTCCAGCCCTCACCTCCAAGTCCTGATTCCTAGCTCTTTCCTCACCCTTGCATGTTGTACTGCCTACTTCCCTTTGCTGCCTGTCTAGACTCTTATAAGACACCCAGCACCAGTCAACAAAGTACCGCCCAAAGTGAGCATGTAAAGCTCTGTTCAGATGGATACAACTGTAGAAGCTACTATTCTGCTCTGTTTCTCATTCACTCTCTGTTGTTCTCTTCACTCCAGGCCTTTTTCCATCTCCTGCTCCTAGCCCCTTTCCAGTGTCTGTTCTCTCACCCAACACGTCCCAGCGTCCCTCAGCTTTTTGTCTCTTACAGTCTACTCTTGGGTCTCTTTCCCCATCAACCTATCCTTTGCCCCAGTGTATCCTCTGCACCCTCAGCCCCAACCATCCATCCTGTATCTAACCCCATCACCCAAGCCTCCCCAATGAATTCTCAAGCCCCTGAGCAAATCCTCAGCCGGCCCGGACTCCCTATTCATTTCCCTCCTCTGCCCTTCACTGAGCCTCTAGTACATTTTGTGCCCCATCATCTGAACCCCTGTGCCTCCAATCTATACTTGGCCTCTCACTCCTCTCCTACACTGTGAGGTGATACTGAGTAGCTGCTGCAAGGGAGACTGAGCAACTGGAGTTCAGAGCTCCCTGCTTACATAGGGGGTACCACCTCCTCCTTTTTGCAACAGCACTCTATGGCCTTCCTATAGCAACATGCCTTCTCACTGAGAATTAGTCAGAAGAATTGAATGAAGCTTTGGTGGTCAAAGTAGCTTCAGTGTGAGGCTTAGATAAAGGTTGCAGCTGGTTATTTTGAGCAAAACAGTTCACGCATCCCGACTAATGACATAAGGGGTGAAAAGAAAAGGAGTACTTGTGGCATCTTAGAGACTAACAAATTTATTTATTCACTTTCACTTCTTGGAGAAGCCGAATGAGGATGCACTTCACTTCCCCAGGAAGAGACAGCCAATCTCACAGCCTTTATCAGCAATCAAACCACAGAGGGACTATTTACATCTCGAACCTCATGCACTTCCAGGAGACAATGCTGTGTAAGGAAATCCTCTAAATGGCAAAATGGCCCCTCACGTGGGCAGCCTTTACAGCAATCATGTCCTAGGGAAAACAAAAGGAATAAGGCAGCAGCACCTGTTGTTCTTTGCTGGGCATAGAGTTAGTGCACCACTGGGGACAGACACCTATATGATGGGGAGGGATGGATCAAGAATCTGGCACAAGACCGTGTCTCTCTACTGAAGTTTGAGTGACCTATTCTCCCCACATCTCACTGAAAGAAGCTCCCAGAGTTGCCACCTCTAGGCAGATCTGTAATGTGAAGTGTTACCCAGCCAGACACAAGGGTGTGGGGGGGAAGGAGGAAGGGGAGGACACACAGGCAGCCTGCGGTTGAGAGCTCTGAAAGCCTAAGGTCTCTGCAAACGCCTGAGTTAAAAGCGGAGACAGCCTTCGGGATCGATTATGCATGCACGCCACTGAAAACACAGGCTGCTACGGTGCCAGAGCCCTGCTGGATAATTTATATGCTGGTGTTAGTATTCACAGAGCAGTGGGCAGAGTTCAAAGGAATGAGGTGGAGAATAGACGTTTAAGACTTAGACAAACACAGCGACAGCCAGCACGTGCCTCAGTGCTACCAGGGGCCTCACTTGTATATGTTACAGGGAGCAGCCAGGAGACATTCTCAGAGCAGGAAGGCAACAGGTGCTTTGTCTGCTCAATTGGCAGGTGAGACAAAGGAACAGTCAGAACCAGTGTATGCACTAATGTTCAAACATTAGGGATTGTGTGTGCATGTGACAATGTGTCTGTTCATTTGGTCCTTGGGCAATGTGGGGGCTGTCTTCCTCCACAAAGTTTCGCAAATGTCCCTCCAAACACTATCCCTGACCTGACATGCACAGGGCCGCATACGCACAGCTCTACCAAAACCCTTCAGTTCTGACCTGCAGCCCTTCTGCTATTCCTGTCCTGACAAGTACACCCCCACACCAACACAGCTCTACTGAAGCCTTCAGGTCCTGACTTACAGTCCTCCACTCCTCCCCAACAATATTATGCTAATGTACTTTTCCTGAGCCAGTTATGCTCCAGATGCACTAGATTACATGGTGGTTTCTGCAACACAGACCAACACACATTAGAGCAGGGGTGGGCAAACTCTTTAGCCCGAGGGACACATCGGGGTTGCGAAACTGTATGGAGGGCTGGGTAGCGAAGGCTGTGCCTCTCCAAACAGCCTGGCCCCCACCCCCTCCCACTTCCTGCCCCCTGACTGCCCCTCTCAGAACACCCTGCTCCTTGTCCCCTGACCACCCCCTCCCGGGACCCCACCCCCTATCCAACCCCTCCTGCTCCCTGTCCCCTGACTGCCCCAACCCCTATCCTCACATCTGCCCCCTGACAGGCCCCCTGGGACTCCCATGCCTATCCAGCCACCCCCTGCTCCCTGTCCTCTGACTGCCCCCTGGGATCACCTGCCCCTTATCCAAACTCCCTCCGCTCCCTGTCCCCTGACCACCCCCACCCCTCCCAAAGGGACCCCCTGCCCCTTATCCAACCCCCCGCCCCATCCAACCACCCCCTGCTCCCTGTCCCCTGACTGCCCACTGGGACTCTCTGTCCCTTATCCAACCCTGCTCCCCTCCCCCTTACCATGCCACTTAGAGGAGCAGGAGCTCACAGCCCCACCACAGCCAGCCATGGCTCCGAGCTATCCGGCAGGAGTAGTGGGCCAGAGCGCTGACAGTGTGGCGAGCTGAGGCTGTAGGGGAGGAGGGACAGCAGGGGAGGGGCCAGGGGGACTAGCCTCTCTGGCCAGGAGCTCAAGGGCCAGGCAGGACAGTCCCGTGGGCCGGTTGTGGCCTGTAGTTTGCCCACCTCTGCATTAGAGACTAAACTGAGACTATCAAACTCCTTTCACTTGTGATTTTACCAAGATTTGATTCTAGGTCTTCAGAGAAGGCGGCCGGGGTATTAACTGCCACGGGCCACCCAAAAGTTGAACCCTATGCATTGGCCCAGTTTTACCACTGCCTGTGCTCTCAGACATCTGGTTATCAGGGGAGAAAGATAGGCAGACAGCAAGGTCATCAATTTACCCGTCCCTATGTCTGCACACGTTTTAGATTAGACACAACACAAACGGCATTAGAATAAGTACCAAGGGGTTGATTTCAGCAGAGATGCAGAGTAAAGGCTGTCTGCCCTCCCCCACCCATGAACTCCAGCACACGTACTGTTCTGGACTAGATCCCAGAGACGAACAGCAGTTAGGCCCATCACACCACTACTGCACCCCTAACACAGCTAGCCAGTCTGCCACAGAGAGGGAAAAGCAACACTATGTATATGATGAAGAAAGAAGGGTCCTAGCCAGGTGCCCTTTGCCAATACTCTGAATCCCATGCTTCCTATTCATTCAGCCACTGCCTTCACATCTCACCCTCATTTAATCAGAGGCCTTCCCCACAATCCCCTGCCACCAGGGGCATCCCAGAAGACACGATCTGAAGGGACAGCCAAGCCTGGGCCACTTCTGAACTAGAGATGGGCCTAAATGAAAGCCCACATGTCTGAATTCTGGAGACAGAACCAAACTGGGTATCATGTACAGACTGTGCTGGTACCCCAGATTGTTAGTCCACCTACAAATCTGTGTCCCGCTCATCTGTTCCAACAGAATATAGTATTCACAGGGATTTCCAGCGTGGGCTGGATTTAGTAACAGAAAACTGTCTCTGCCAGGGATCAAGTTGGGGCAGGTTTTGGAGAAGTGGTTTGCTACACTTGGCTCTAAGGACAATTGCTAGAACCACCTCTCCTCTCCACATTTCTGTCGGGTCATTTTACAAAGCAGTATTTTTTCCATGGAGCCTGGCAGATGCCCTCAATGTTGAGTTTCTTTCATTTCATGAGTCTGTCTCCATATTCTGCAGCTAAGACCATAGCCTTGGAACAATTACACTGTTTGCCTTATACTTTGCATTAGGCTACGGCAGGGTCTCCTGAATGAAAGTGGTGGCAGCCCTATAGCTTGTGATACTCAGAACGGGACTGGATAAAGCACTAGAGAAACAGAGTGTAGGGAAACAATCTTGCACTGACCCCCAAGGTGAAGAATATAAACTAGAGGTGATTAAATTTAGTCTAATGTCTATGATCCTTCATGAGAAGAATTTAACCCCCTTCTCCTGAATTTTGGGACCCATTTTAGAGATGGGGAATCTGAGCTAGTGACCTGCCTCAAGTGACACAGCAAGTCAGTGGCAGAGCTGGAAGAAGAGCTCGTGTTTTCTTCCCTATCCACTTGACTATACTGCCTTCCTGCTCAGCCCAGCCTGGGAGTGGGGAGGAAAAATGAAGATTTCAGGAAGAACCAATGCTTGAACATAAGTGCATGAAAATATCTGGACAGGTACAAGAGAAAAGAGGCTTTAAAGCAGAAAGGGAGAAGTTGTTCTTGTTACATGGAAATGGAAAGATCAGAATAATGGATTTAACAAGGACAGAAAGAAAAATTAAAGAGAACAAACAAATTTGAAATAGTAAATAAGTCAGATCAAGAACAGAGGCATTTTCCCAGTGTGACTTTGGGGAGATCAGAATCACTAGGCAGCTCTAAGAAATGATTTTCTGCACATCTACTAGGGACAATCCACCAAGATCAGAGACTAAGAAGAGGGAAAAAACAAAAAAAACACTGAGCAACACTACCTATCTGTCCTCTTCATTTTACAAATGGGAAAACTGAAGCTCAGAAGGACATGAAGGGCTCAAGACCACAAAAATACCCAGTGTCCTTAGTGACTTGTCCCCAAGGGCACACAACAAGTCTGTGGTAGAACCAGGATTAGATCCCAAGATTCCCAGCTCCCATTTCCAGAGGCCTCCCTTTTAGTCCCTTTTAGCACTAAAGATCCGATAATTACACTAATTGGGGTCCTCTGGAGTAGAGGACTCCAGACAGCCACTCTACCCAAAAAGATTATATAAATGGGTGCCCCATAAAACAGGGCCTTGGTCTTACAGCTTGTGCTGTAAGTTTTAGACCATTTTAATTACAAACAGTACCCTACTGAACATACAAGGTATGCCTTAACATTCCCTCAATCCCCACTGGGCTGCTAAAGGATGTCAGTGGCACAGCATATGTAAATAAGAGGAAGGCTGTGAACAGTAACATAGGGGTTAACAACAAGCACTTTCCTATCATGACTGTGGTTGGCAGGTAACATGACCATGTGATATTAGCTGAATCACAAGTGGCGGGGTGAGTACAAGTAAGAAGCTTGGCATTGCCAGTCAAAACACTTTTCCAGCAACGACCAATGGAAGAACAAGAATTTATTGGTGACAGAGGTACAAATATAAATTAATTTTATAAACATGGTATATCACTGCCCAGAGAGGGATGATCAAGTACAACCGGACACCAACAGAACAATTCAAAAATCATTTGGAAATAATAATGTTCCTTAGGTACCTAGAAGAGACCTTCTTGTAGGCACCTGAACATAAATACACCACAAGTATTAAATGAAGTGGACAACACAGAAATCTAGTCACCATCCCATCATGAAGACCTTCCTTCCAAAAGTAAGTGGATTCTAGACTCAGCTTCAAAAAGATGCTGACACCAAGGCTTGGGAAGGGAGGGAAAGTGTTTCAAGTGGCAAAGGCATTGATATGGTCAGCAGCATTCACAGACTCCAGGTTCTCTCACTAAGTTACAATGAGCCCCAGAAGAAACAAGTTATTCAATAATCAACTGGAATGTCATCCAACTAGGCACTAGCCAAGATGATCTCCTGACACCTTGACTAGTGGTCTAGCATGCCCCAATCATATCAGCTGTTGTGATTATACAATAATTTATCCCCAGACATATTCATATGCTGCAGAGTAGAATCCTAAGACCTTCAGCTCCAAAAAAGCACAGGCCTCTGTCTCTTGAACTAAAGATGATGATCTCCCTATGGTAGTAATAAGTCCCTTATCCTTCCTGAAGGTCAGCCACCACTGTGTAGAAGGGCAGCAAGTAAGGAGTGTATTGGGCTCTGAGCTGGTCAGAAGGCTGCCTTGATCTCTATCACTCCTGGAAAGTTTTTTTTCCCCCTATGAAAATAAGGTGGTTTGTTGGGGACATTCAAGTGGCTGTGTGGCAATTCTTCAGTGTGCAACATGCCAAAGATCGCACTTTTCTGGAAGGAGGGAGGGTCCTCTTTAGAAGGAGTAAATGACTCTAAACAATGGGTGGACAGATTTGTCTCCAGCCCTTTCCGCTTCTCCCTCTACAATCCATCATGGAAGCAACTGACAGCAGGTCCCTCCACACAACTCTTTACCAGATCCCACTCCTCCTCACATCAGTTATTTTTTGCAATTCATGCAGATTCCCTTTTCCCCTGAAATCAATGTTTAATTAACACATTATTGGAAAAAAATGGGCTGCAACACACACTGAAATGAAGCCAACACATCCCTGCTCTGCAGACACACCAGGTCTCATCTGGAGGGTTACCCCACTGGAGAATTTTTCCTTCCCCTCACCCCACATCCTCCGTCTGCTGACATTAAGGCTCATCCCGCCAGATAGTTATGCCTTTTCCATCCCCACGAATTCTTCCCCTCCTCAAAATGCTCACCTCCAGAAATAAACAGTTGGCCAGGGAAGACATGATCGTACTGCAGAAAGAAACAAATGCTTCTGAGATGCTATGTGATATTGGTACAGACATGCAACATTCCAAGGGGTAATCTTCCCCCTGCCCCATTCCACTTAGGGGGAAATCTTTGAACCTGTCCTAACAGCCTTGGTAATTCTGCTCCCACCCATATTTTTGCTAAATTCTTACCACACCCTGGTCCTCACTATGGCCCTTGTTCCTCCTGATGAGGCTCCCATCACCACAGCAGTAGAAGGGGTGAGGCTGCAGAGACAGGATGCTCTCCATTGCCATGAGCAAAATACATTCCCAGGGTCAGTCCAGTGAATGGATGCTGGGATCACTTGTTGCTATGCTTTCTGATGGCAGACGGCAGGCTACTGCCAGCTTTGAAGGCTTAAATCACACCTCAAATCATCCACCCTCTTCTATCCTTATCAGTTATTATTCCAGCCCACTCTTCAGCTTTCATCCTGCTACTGGGAGTTGCTTGGATGCAGGGGATGCTGCAGCAGCATCAAGGGCATTTTGAGGAGGGATCTAATCCTCAAATATCCCTCCCTGACAAATACACAGGCACCTCCACCTCCCAGGGTTGGTGCAGCAGTCAAGAGAGATTACCCCTGATTCCATGATCTCCTAGACTGGACTGTGCCAGTGATGAAAAAAGAAATCAGGACAGTTGAGAAATCCAACTACCCTAGCACTTCATTCCCGGGATCCGAGGCTCCTGGTGTTAATTAGTTCCTGTAGTATGATGGATGACAGCAGCAGGGCCAAGACTGACAAGCAGATTGTGCTCTGAAATAAGATGTCCTTCATCATCAAGGGCACAGGAAAGGGCTCTGGAAACAACAGGAGTTGAGCCACACCACTACTGGGACATGGCAGATAAGCTCTCGGAGCCCCCCATGTCTCTATCCCCAGTCAACAAAAGACAAGAAGTGGGCAGAGGGAGTAGGTGGGAAGAAGACTGATCTACCACTAGGGTCTGACATATGACGAGGGAGCTCCAAGAGACAATAGTGGGAGAGGTGGAAGAAGGGCTAATCCTCTCTGCCAGTAAAGGATGCTCTTTCAGATAAGCTGAAATGAATTTTTCAGCTATGCCTAAAATACTTTGTAAATGCCTCTTTCCGTTCCCTGTCCACCACACCCTTCCCATTCTGCTCCTAGCACAGAACAGCCCATACATTCACAGCCATGACTTGCCACTTATACACAGCTTGCGGTTCTGCAGGAACATGTGCCACAAGGGTCAGACATCTGAACTGCTCTGGTATGAGACTGCTATGGATTCTCACAGGCAAGTGTTTTCTGAGAAGGACAGCAAGAGCCCCCCACCTATCCTTAAAAAAACCCCAAACCACTCTTCCCCACCCCATTTCCAACCACTCAACATTTCACCCACACCAACAGGAGGGCTATGGCAAAGTCTAGTTCAAATCAGCCCAACGCAAAATCCTGGCTTTTCTTTGCCTAAAAAAATAATTAGTGCTACTGGCAAAATGTGTCAGAAGATCAACAGTACTGGAGACTGCCATCCTCTGCCCATACAGCAGGGACAGCTTAGACAGTGGTAAGAGCATACTTCCTCTATGCTAACCTTTGACTAATGTGTCTCAGTCTATCTGCTGACACTGCTGTCAAGAGGGCCAATAAATGTAAGCCAAGATGCTCAAAGCCCTTTATACACATTAATCCTCACGTTCCAGTTGTCATGAGGGGAAACTGAGGCAAAGAGCTGGGAAGTGACTCAACCCCAAAGTCACACAGTGTGTTGGTGACTAGAACCCAAGAGTTCTGCCTGCCTATGCTCTAACCAGTAAAGCCTACTTCCTGCCACTTGTTCTTTGCATAAGGAGAGGGAGATATACGGCTTAAATGAAATGTGGCTGACTTGTGGGTCCAGCTACACTGAGAATAGTCCCAGAATAAGTTTTGTGCCCTTTTCCTCCTGGATGAATCTATTAAACACATGGAGGCTTGGGAATAGAGTTAATTTTTATTGTATTTTTTAAAAAAGTAACCAAACTTCTCATGAATCTCCAGGAAGGTTCATCTTTGACTTTGGCTGGAGTTTAAGACAAAGTTTCTGGTCCCTTATTACTTCATTCCCAGAGACTCCATCTGTCCTTTTCCCAATGTAGCATAATATGGCTCTGCCAGCACACATTTTCACCTGCACACACCCCAAAGTGTAGTAGGATGTGCAGAGTCACTCGCCAGAGAACAGAAGGAGAAGGATCAAGGAGTGAAAGTAACTGCTTTCTCCCCCCCCCCCCCCCAGAAAGAGAAAAGAAGACAGGAAGAGATGCTATTGGACTGTGGAGCCCTGAAGGAGGCTGCAGGAGGCACAAACAAGAAGCAAAGAGATCACTAGATCCACTGAAATGCTGCTGCTGGAGCAATGAGAAAGGGAGGGGAGGAGTGATTTCTTGCTTCCCTGGAATGCCATGCCCATAGACCAAGAGGGTCATTTCTGGCTTGGGAAATCAGGAATGCAATATGGAAACTTTTACCTCAAGGGCACTGGTTTAAATCCAGTCCACACTGATGAAGTTTAAACGCCATCCCCATTTGACTACTGCTGTTGGGCAGCTTATAAGAAATGAGCCGGTGGGGGTTTCCTAGTGGGAAAGGTGTCCCAATCATATAATCCACCATCATTGTTGGCACTAACTGCCCCACCCTCAGCAGAAGGGCCAAAGACTACATGGGCTGTGCGGACTGAACTCCCCTCTCACTCCCAGAAGTGGAGTCACTCCAGGTTAGGGGTGCAGAACACTGGAAAGAGAGACTTGCTCAGCTGCTGTCCAGGCTATGCCTGCCCAAGGAATAAACAGAATGTCAACCTATCGGGCTCTCGGTCTAGTACTTTCCGCCTGCACAAAACTCACTTTTAAATCATTAGAGTTTATCAAGAAGAATTTTTTTTCACCTTCCTAATTATTAAACACAAATTTCTTCTCATTTGGGTGGGCGCTGGGTGTGCCATTGGGATGTATCAATAACTCAGTCACTGGGGAAATGAAAGAACCATAAAAATCAGTGCCTACCTTCGCCATACAGGAAAACAGAGTCATTCTTAGGGTCAGAGCAACTACCTGGGACCTGCAGCACCCTCTGCCTGTTGCTCACCCAGCCACTGCATTGTCATCTCTACAGCAGCCATGGCTGGCTCTCAAGTGCTGGAGCCGCAGCGCGACAGCCATTTACTGAGCGGTTTGGGGGGGAGGGAGGAAAGGGTGGAAAGGGCCCAAAAAGAAACAATTCTCAGTTGAAACTGGCCAGCTGAAGCTCAACCAGGGATCGAACCTGAGAGGACAAAGCAGCTGAATGAAGGAGCCTTCATTTTTCTGTGCATCACCCATGCAGACAGCAGGTGTGTGACCCCATGAAAATCCTCTACCCCACCCCTTTGACTATAATTTGCTGCTGTTTCTGAAGGTCAGCTCCAAAAAAGAGAGATGAGGAAAGTGAAAGGCACATAAAGATGACCTGGAATGTATCTATTTCCCATTCGTTATCGCTTGTGAAGCAGAAAGATCCAGAAACACAGGGACTTAGAAGGGTGCAGTGAAATTTAGCCACATGCAGGAGACAGGGGGAATTGGCCGACAGGAAGGCAGAAACCATTAGAGATCCTTTCTCTCTGCCGGCTCCTCTCAGAGCCCTGCAAGAGACCAGCCAGACCATGACTGAACAACGAATGTTCACTGAAGTGTAGGGAGGACTTTGGATCCAGGGACAGGAGGGGGATTACAGGTTCTGGCAGTCACTGGGCAGGGTTCCAAATGGACAAGCTAGCCAGCCGTGTTCTACACTCTGTTAACAACCTCCCCACTGCTGCCTTGTCCTGCACACACACTGTCCACCCCACTACCCATCTAAAATCACCCACACCACCTCTTCAGGGCTTGCTTGATCCTTCTCCTTGCTAGGGTTGGGGAGGGAGGGGGGATTTTCCCCCTCTCTCTGCTCAGACTAGAAAAGCTGTGCCTCTCCTGCACATCATACCAGAGAAAGGCAAGTAGATTTCCCCCCTTTTTGTTTGCCACCCTGGAGTCTCACACACACAGCCTCTGGCACAGAACTGCATGGAAATTTTGAGATTCCCGTGATGTCTGATCAAAGGCATGGACAGGCTCATGGAGGAAGAGGAGGGATGGCAGAGGAAGACAAGCCAAGAAAGGCTTTGTTTGGTCCAGGCTCCAATACAGCACACGCCCTCTCTCTACATTATAATGCCCTCTAGCTCGGATACACAAGGGGGCTTTGCGAGGGGAGGGGTCTGCGGGGTGCATGTATGTGTTTGTCTCCCCCGAGTGTGGATATCATGCTCCCCAGAGCTCGCCAACCTCAGCCCAAGCTCCCTGGAGTAACCTTTATTCCAGTGCATTGCAAGCATCTATTTCACAGATGGTTAAACTGAATCATTATCACTGGGCGTTCGTTTGACCAAAAAAATGTTATTAACGTCGTCAGGTTCATCCATCCCCCCAAATACACACATATGCTCCCTCCCTTCCCCAAGCCCCTGCTCTTCACAACCCCCCCCCCCCAAATTTCCAATCTCACAATGTGCGACACAGCATCCTGGAAAACCGAACAGCAAGATGGGGCGGAGAAATGGATGGACGTGCCTTTGGCATTTGCTGCATTTCCCACCCCCCTAACAATGTCTATCCAGCCCTCCACCCCCCCACCCCAAAAAAAGAAAATGAAATTAAACCATGGCCCATCTTGGGTAGGAGGGCATGTGTTTGTGCGGGTGAGCCATGGTCACACTCGTATCAGGAGCCTGCATCTGTGTGGCATGAAGCAAAGGTCATCGTGCCACTGTTGTGATGCACTAAAAAAAAAAAAAAAGCCGCAGAGCCATCAGGATGTAACACGGAATTTTCTCGACAAGAGATGAGATGCCTTCAGGGGGGGCGGTTGGGAGGAGGAGGAGAGAGGATGTGCAGATGTGGGGTGAGGGGGAATGGCAGAAATGGGGGGGGAATGAAGAATACAAAGCCCTGTGCTGCTAATCCAAAAGCGACAAGCCATCCCTTCCCCCCTCCGCACGCCCTCCTCCCCCCGAAATGTTGGTGCAGATGGATTTCTGGATCTTGGTTTTGCAGCAGTGGGTCTAATGACTCCCAGACCAAACCCCCTCGCTAAAAAACCCCTCCCACATGGTTTTTATACTGGTCTGAAGAAGAATGTGTTTTTAGAGATAATGGGCTTTTAAAAAAAAAAGGGAGGCTGCGCAGACATTATGCGAACAAGCTGCTCCCCACATCACCTCCATCTCCCCCACCATGTTCCCCAATTTCGCCCACATCTCTCCAACCCTCCCCCCGCAAAGGGAAAAACCCCACAACATGATCTGGGTAACCGATCTCAAAATCTCAAACCTAATCCGCTTGAATTTGTTCTTTCCCTTATATAAGCAGCAGCACGTCAACATGTTCAGTAGAAACGCAGCGTAAAATGAGGCCAGGCTTCAGCCATGGAACAGGGTGATATCGGCAGATATCGGTCTGCCTAGAAGCCATCATCACTGGAATTATGACATCGAATACGGGGCTTTTATTTATTTATTTACTTATAACTCTTATCTTTTCTTTTTTTTTAAAGAACAAAAATAAAATAAATAATGAAAACCACAAAGATACACACCCCACTGGAAGGTGCCCGAATACTCCAGAAAGGGAATTTTCACCTCCTGACTTTGAGGTTTTTTTAAATAAATAAATACAGCCCTGTTGCTCGCGTGATCCCCAAACTTCCAGTGTCCACAGATGCAACTCCCTTCTCCCCAAAACAATATGCTTTGCAGGAGAAAGATGGACATTTCAGAAACTGCCAACGACCGAAACAAAAAACATCAACAGGAATATAAAATTATCAAAATATAATACCTCAAATAGTCCAGCAGATGAAGTGTGTCCGTCCACAACACCAAAGCTCCCTCCCCAACCTCCTCCTCCATAAACATGACTAGCCCTTAGATAAACTTACCCAACTTAACATTATAGCCCGCTTTACCTTACCTGGCTAGAAATACAACACCCTTCAGTCTCACATTACAATTAATAACCGACTTCATCCAGTTAGCAGGCAAATCCTTTTCGGTTCAATTTTTTTCTCACACACCCAACATCTCTCTCTGACTTTTCACTAGGCTAGTTAAGAGTTCACCCCCTTAAAAAACAGTCACTCAAAATATATTGTAGCATAGGTGTTAGTGAGCGATCATGTCAATATTCATCTCTTTAGGAGGGCTATGTGCTTAACACAGAACAATCACGTGCAAGAAAGAAATAAGAACAAAAATGAATATTATTTTTTTAAAACTATTTTCAACAAAGCTTTGAATAGCTGCGCCAAGAGGAGGTGGGAACAGGGGCTTGGATAAGCGAAAGTGGTCTTTTAAAAACGATTCCATTTTTTAGCTTTGGTTCTGCCTCTCTGATCTTTTCGCTTTTCTCTCTCTCTAATTTCTTTTTGGGGAGCGGTGGGGAATGGAAAATAATTTTTTTAAAAAAAGAAAGATTTCAATTTTAATGAAATGTGCCCTTAAAGAATGGTAGTTAATAAAAGTAGTTCTTAGCTATACTGCAATTAAAATAAAATTAAGGGAGTAAGCAAAAGACAAGTCACATGCAAAGCACCAGAGTCAGTGCCCATAAGTAGGGGAATTACATCACTGCCCTGGAGTGGATGATGTTTTTCTTTTAAATTATAAAGTAGTTAGATTTTTTTTTAAAAGAAAATCATGGGTAGTTTGTATGCATCTTGCACGAAGAAAGAATCGAACCAACCTTTAAGGTCACTCGCTGCCTGAAAATTTACAGCAGTCGCTCACAGTGGAAGTTTTCAGGCAAGACGGCTACTAAATCATTAATATAAACAAATGGAAGGTGGGGAGGGAAGGTTCTTCTGTAATAGATCCAAAGAAAACTTTCTTCTTTTCCCCCTTCCTTCCTCATTAGTAAAAATTTTGCAAAAGAAAAAAAGAAATCCTTCAGCCGCTAGTCAAATAGTTTGATACCTAAGCAAATCCCTGTTATAATTCAATGTAGCAGAATCTTGTCTCCTCACAAAAACACCTCCATTCTCTACTTTTAAAAACCAGCCCCTCCAAAATAGTAATTTTAAAAAGTAAAATAATAAAAACAAAAAAGAAGCAAAAATAAAAGTATTGGTTAGAGAGGAGAGTTTGTGCTTGTCACCTGAAAACAAATCAGCCCACTAGGTGTGCCGTTTCCAAAAATCTTTCTCACTTTTCATAACTGGGAGGTGAGGGGAGAAGGAAAGGAGGGCAGGGGCAGGTTGGTAAAAACTCACAGGAAGAGACCAAAAAATAATGAATCTCCAAGATATTTGTGATCAAAAAATTTTTAAAAAATCACCCTTGGAACTCTCAAGTGAGAGCACCCACTACCTTTTAAACTGAAAGACTTTCTACTGGATACACTGAAATATCTGTTCATTTTGAGTCTTTCTTCCATCCTGCCATTCTTCCCCCAAAGTCTTACCTTTGTAGTTGAGAAGAGGTTTTGGCTGTTTTATCAACTCTTTGTTTGTTTCCTCTTTGGGGACAAAAGAATCCAGGGTGTCTCTCTAGGAAGGACTGGTGGGGAAGGGTGGGGGTATTGGAGATGCTAAAACGGGTCCTTGATAGCTTGGGATGCAGGCAGAAAGGGGAGGTTTGGCTTGCCTCTCCCTCTCAGTGAGTTGCATGCAAGAGGAGATGTGTAGAGCTGAGCTCTCTGCCTGAGACTGTCAGAGGAGCCCAGGAATTTCACGCACTCCAGAGCCAATCCCTCCCTCTCCAGCGCAAAGACCCCAGCTTTTAAAGAGACAGCCAGGCTGTGTGGCTCAGGGTTTCACACTCTCCTCCCAGGGCTGTTTTGCAAACAGCTGACAAGATGTAATCTGGGGACATCCTCAAGCCCTGGATGACTAAGAGGCAGGTGCTTGGGAGCCCAGCTTTCCCACACTGAAAAGGATTCTTACGCAAACTGGAACGGGGAGATAACACACACACTCCCCTCCTGGGAAAGTCCTGTAGAATTTAATAGGGATGAAACTAATAGGGTTCTATAGAAATTAAACGGGGATATATTTAAATGACTCTGAAAACCTACAGCACATGATAGAGAATGATCTCCTTCCTACAGAATTATTAAATCATCCTATTGAATTTAACAAGAATTATTTCTATTCTATTTGGGTTCTTCCTGCTGTAGGATTCTATAGACTGTCTTAAAAGGTCTACAGAAAGATAGTCACTCTGTTAAATTCTATATGACTTTCCTATAGGGGACATGCAAACTCATGAATGCATACACCTCTGCCTGTATTTTACATTCATATTCACTATAAATAACACTAGAGTTAAATAATAATAAGATGGTAAGCCTGGCTGTGAAAGGCAGGCAATACTGAGTTCAGATGGTACTCTGTCCGCAATTCACACCTACCTTGACAGGAATAAACTCACAGCAATGTGAGTCTTCGACACTGCATGGAAAATTATAAAAGGATACTG
Organism: Dermochelys coriacea; assembly: GCF_009764565.3. Classification (NCBI taxonomy): domain Eukaryota; kingdom Metazoa; phylum Chordata; order Testudines; family Dermochelyidae; genus Dermochelys; species Dermochelys coriacea. The sequence continues at coordinate 88,453,688 of NC_050073.1, read as the reverse complement.
TAAAGATATACAACATATCTCTAAAGAAGTATGTGTTACAAATAGCATATCTTTTCCTCTGTCTGCCTATCTATCTTTTATTCATACCACACTCAGCACTATAGTATCTAAATATAACAATTGAAAGACTTAAAGAGTTTCAACTTTTCCCACTGCTGTTGTTCTTTATTTTTGACCCTTCACCAGCTTGAGAAATTAGACTGGTTGGTTTCACTTTCCCTTTCTAGACAGTTTCACTTCCTGGTTCTCATGAACTAGCCTAATTCTGCTGCTACATTTTCGTTTCCAACATTGTTGGAGAATGTTGAATTTGTTTAAAGGACAGAGTGTCCCCACATGTATAATTCATTGAATTCAACAAAATTGACCTGGTGAACAAGGACTACTTGCAGAAGTAAAAGGAAACAAGCTTTGGCCAAGAACAGTAGTCATGGACATTTAAAACAAACCAAAACAAACATACATTTTGATTCTATTACATTTTGCAACCTAAGAACCCTTCTAGACAGATCCTATGGTGCTCTATAGTGTGTGTATTGTGCCTAGAGGACAGGCACTTAGAAATGCATTTACCCTATGGACAGATTGGAAAGATACCTGCCCTTCCTTCTCTTTCGCATCCTAGAAAAGAATCAAGGCCCCTGTCTTTCTCTGTGTTTGCATAGCCCTGAGCCGACTCATAGTGCTCAATAAATAATAAATAATTATTATTACTTACAGAGCATATTGATCACTTTGCACAGTGCAGAAATACAGCTGCCTCTGAGGTGTATAACAGCCACGCAACAGCATTAAATAGTCCAAAGTAGTATTAGGAATCCCCAGGGATGGTATCTCTGTAAAACACAAAAGAACTTCACTGGTGACTTAATCATGTAAGAAAGTGAAATGGCTGCATAGCTTTCAACAGTTCCACACATCTCTTAACAAATTCAGATGTCTTGGGGGTCAGATGCAGACAATTTCAACAAGATGACAATGGTCTTCCTGCATCAAGAGCATAGTGCTTAGATCAAGATTGTGTCCCAGAAGAAGTCTGTGCAAAAACAATATGCCCTTCAGCCTTTTGCTTTATAGGGAAAGCATAAGAGCAATGAGATCTGTGCAAAAATAGGATGCCCTTCAGCCTTCTGTTTTATGTGGACCACATCAGAGCAGTGCAATCTATCAGTCCCCTAATGGAGGCATGGGGCCAAATTCTGGTCTCAGTTACAATGAAGTAAATGAGGAGTAACTTCATTTACTTCAGTGAGGTTACTACAGATTTAGACTTGCATAACTGAAACAAAATCTGACTCATGGTACTTTTCTTTATCTTCTCTAGCTCATAGTCTTGGTGAACCAGCACTTCTCAGAAATGTCTATTGAGGTTATGTTTGGAGTTCCAAATAACTCAGCACTTCCAGCACCATTTAGCTACCTACCAACTGTGATGTCTACCCTCTTGGCTAACACACCAACGATTGAATCAACCCCCTCTAGAGCTAAAAGCATGCACTGCTACAGCTTGAATTAAAGAGCCAAAACTTTCTAGATAGGGGCTGTAACAACTCATAGCTGCTGCAGATTGGTACCTGTAACACACTCAACAGTAGGTCACACTATCTTAGAGGTTTTATGCTGCCATCCATCCGCACAATAACTGAGTGCCTTCCATGTAAAATTAATAGTCCCTATTGTTAAAGATCTCAAAATCCTTGAACCTGGTAAACACAGATCTGTATGCTCCCAAGCTGAAAAATAAACTAGTACCTAGCATTCATAGTCTGAAAACAGGTTAGTAAGCCAGGGACAAAATGAGATCTACCTGATTGTGGAACAGTCTCTAGTGGACTATGGTGGAAGCCCCACTGTCTGAGTCATTTAAAACTGGACTGGATAAAGCACAAAAATAAACAGTGCAAGGAACAATCCTACCACCGTTTCCCAGGAGATGGACATGATCACTTAATAGGTCTTGACCATCTCTCATTCCTATAAGGAATTTCACTAAGGATGCAAGAGTTCACAATACCAGTGGCTCTCAACCTTTCCAAACTATTGTACCCCTTTCAGTAGTCTAATTTTTCTTGCATACCCCCAGGTTTCACCTCATTCAAAAACTACTTGCTTATAAAACCAAACATAAAAATACAAAAAAGTGTCACCACTCACTATTACTGAAAAATTGCTTACTTTCTCATTTTTACTATATAAATTGTAACCCTTCTGCCAGGTGGAGCCAGCAGCAACCAGGGCCAGCTCAAGTCCCCACCCAGTAACCTGGGAAAATTACACACCACCCATGGGCGCCCCTGAGAGACAATACTTCCCCACTCGCAAGCGCAGAGTCTGAGTGTAGAAAAGAAACTTTTAATGAAAGGAGAGAATCACACAACATTAAATAGGGAAAATGCCACAAGCAGGATTCATAAACATAAAATTGTGAGCAGGATGCCCACCCAAAAGTATGTGGGGCAGAGTCTTCTGCCTCATGTTCTGGAGCTCTACAACCAAAGTTCCTTTAGTGTGCCCCCCCTCCCCTGTTCCCTCACCATACCCCATTCACAGTGGTTGTCCTTGGTCAGTGAGGACTCAGGGTTCAGAGGTACATCTGTGTGAGTTCACCTCCCATTCGGGGAAGAAGGCATCTTGCTTGCTCCACCATCTGAGCACATGCTCTGGCTGGCCGCCCCATCAGCTGCTGTTCCTCGCTGCCTGGACGCCCTGCCAGCCACTCCTGCCGGTCGACTGTTTGCCACTTTCACTCGCCACCCATCAGTTACCTTCTGCTGCCACCTGCCTCTCTGCCGTGACCTCTGTAGATCAGTCTCTTTGTGATTTTTAGCTCTCAGCAGGCTAGGCAGAAATACTGCCCCACCACAAGTGATTTTAGCTCTTACTGAGTACTTGAAATAACAAAAGGCTCCTAATGAAACCTGATTAACTCTATCTTTGATCAGTGGGGAGGAATAGGTTAAACCAGACCAGGGACCCTTAGGGAGAGTCCACACCTCCTGGCTGGGATACTGGTCCCCACCCCTCTTACTTTCACAGGGCTCTGGCATTCGAGACCCTGGCTTAACAAGGTCCTTTCAGCTGAGGGTGACTCCGTCATTTGGGACAGGTTAAGCACAGTTCTACTCCCCTTTATTCATACAATAAAGACAATAACATTGATAACAACATTTCACTACCCCTGCATTCAGTACTAAAGTGATTTGTAACCCAACACCAGCCAAAGTTGATCACTTTGAGCAACACAGCTCTATCTGTTGGATACCTACACAGAGTAGATGTGTTCATATAAATACAGTTTACTCCTGAAGTCTCTCTCCCTCCCCCAACTAGCTGTCAGAATAGAGTTCATTCAGACCCTATTTACATAATTATAAAATAAATCAATAGGAATATAACTATTGTACTTACATTTCAGTGTATAGTAAATACAGCAGTATAAACAAGTCATTGTCTGTATGAAATTTTAATTTGTACTGACTTTGCTAGTGCTTTTTATGTAGCCTGTTGTAAAACTAGGCAAATATCTAAATGAGTTGATGTAACTTCTGGAAGACCTCTGCTACCCCCAGGGGCATACGTACCTCTGACTGAGAACCACTGCTCTGTACCCTATTTCCTGTCACACACCCGTAGATTCAGAGACAATGAGAGAACAGTAATCCTGGTGCCCCAACTTGACTGAATTCCTGGACCTGGTCTCATGGACAGATTCTTCCAATGATGCGGACCATCTTTCTGAATGCTTCTCCATCTGACCCTCCAGGACCCTGGGGAAAACGGCAAGCTTTCATAAAGGTCTGTTTATTCCATCAGTCTAGGACTTCCAGATCCTGCAAGTTTATAAATGAGTACAGGGAGACAGGAGGCTTCACCTAACTGAGTAAGAGGCCAATATGATTTTTTATTCAAACTATGGTATATGAGCCAGGGATGATACGACAGATGACAGTTCTACTGTTTCCACATGTCTTATTGTGCATATTTCAGACCAATGCACCTCCACTTTTGTGGAATGGTCATGCTCAGATGCCAAAGGCATGTGATAAAAAGAGCACAATAGGTAGCTGTGGGGAAAGCAGGGAAGGTCCTTTAATGCTGCAGAGCAGGTCTGTGCTGGGGAGTAGGGAGATCAGGAAAGCAGTGTGCAGTGTAGTGCATGTGAATTACCCTCTAAGTACTCAACTGGAGGAGCAGGTTTTTTGAACCAATAGTCCCTTCTAATTCCTTGCTTCTCATACTGTCAATCCCAGCACCAGCCATGGAGTTTACAAACCATTTATGTGAAAGGGGTGAGACCATTCCTTAGTGAGGCTCCTTCCACCATACCAATGCTGTTACACTCCCCAATACAAAGCACCCACTTGCTGCCAACATTTTCACAAGGGTTCCCTAAAAAAATTGTGTCTCAGTGGGCAGATCATGTAACGTGCCCGTGATAAAATGCTCTGTCCACCTCCTCCAAATCTGTAAAATAATCAGTTGGCATCAGTTACATTTTCAAAGTTCTTTGTGATTAAAAGGGAGGGAAAGATTCTTTTTAAATGAAAGCTGAGATGCATTTCCATGAGGCCCAGTGGTGGCTTTATTAACAGGGAACTTACACAAGTCCCTTCCAGCTCATCAACAACACGAACACTCCTGCTCACCTGCCCAGGGATCTTTCCATCCCGACACAGCCCCCGCATTCTCCCCTTCAACCACCAGGATCTCCAATATAAAGTGGGGAACCCTGTAAATAAAGCTGGCAGAAAGGACTAAGCATAGACCACGGAGTCACTCTTCTCTTGTCATGTCTCCTTTCCCTTTCCAAATTAATTTCCTTTAACCTTCTATTTCATTCTTTCTCCTGATGCATCATTTTATTCCAGCTCCAGCAAAATGTGCTGGTCAGACACGCACATTGGCATAAAGTGCTGGAAATCTTATTTCCTGTGAGCAACATGCCAACTCTTAGCTCCTGGGACCCCATAGGATATGTCTACCCTGCAATTAGACACCTTTGGCTGACCCATGCCAGCTGACTCAGGCTCATGGGACTCAGGCTAAGAGGCTGTTTAACTGTGGTGTAGACATTTGGGTTCAGGAAAGAGGCCAAGCTCTGGGACCCTCCCACCTCACAGGGTCCTAGAGCCTGGGCTGCAGCCCGAGTCCGAACGTCTACACCACAATTAAACAGTCCCTTACCCTGAGCCTCATGAGCCAGAGTCAGCTGGAATGGACCAACCACAGGTTTTTAATTGCAATGTAGGTACCCTTAGGGAATTGCTGGCATGTGGGGTCACATCTGTCAATTTGGGTCAAACTTAGCCCAATGAATCACAACTTCGGAAGCAGAGACACAGCTTGGGGTGTGTAAGTACAACTTGGAGAACACATGTAAAGCTTGAGATATGGGCATCCCTTAACATATGGATTCTGTGCAAAAGCATGGGACACATCTTGGGGTGCATGAGCACAACTTGTGAGGCAGAGGTATATTTGGAAATGCAGGGGCACAGCTTAGGATTCAGAAACACAGCCTGGGCCATGGGACACAGGTTTTAAGTGGAGATGTGGGGACAGATAAAAATAATCAACACTTCAAATGTAGAGAAACATAGACCACATGAGGTGTGTCACAATGATGCTATTTATTAATATACAGCCTTCCTGATGTCTGGTTCTCAGGCAGCACACCTTAAGGGTTTGCCTACATAGCAATTGGGATGTGTATCTCCCAGCTTGGATAGCTGTACGTGCTAGTTCTGTGCAAGCTAATATCTACACATAGCAGTGTGGCCATGCAACCGAGTTGGTGCCTCCGGCTAGCTACCCAAGTACACACCCAGGGACTGAGCAGTATTGTATTCAGGTGGCTAGCCCAAGCCACCACCCTGTAGCAGTGGCTACATTGATAATTTTAGCACACTAGCTCAACCAGAACTAGCACCTGTACACCTACCCGAGCTGGGAATTACACCTCTAGCTACTGTACAGATGCACCCAGAGGCACAGCTGAGGGGATTACTTTAGTTCCCACACTTTTCCCAGTGAAAAAAGATTTTGTGGAGCTGACTGGGTCAGCACTGAGAATGCAGCTATTCATCTCTAGGGACCCTTGCTATTCAGCCCCATGTTGGGAGTAGGACTGGCCGGCTGGCTCACGGGCATTGGCGCATGGGAAATGGGGCCCTTCATCCCCAGGCATAGACTCCAGCTCACTCCGGGTTGGAGGAACTAGCCTGTTCAAGGAGGTCTGAAGAGCTGCCAAGTCTCACGCAGATCCATGTGTGGCATTGTCTGGATGGGAAACAATCACTGGTTTCCCCCTTAGAGCTGCCTGCAGGCAAGGAGGTGGGTGCAGGGTGAAGCTGGACTCTAAGCCTGGCACTCTGCACAAAGAGATGGGGGAAGGTCATAGAATCATAGAATCATAGAATATCAGGGTTGGAAGGGACCCCAGAAGGTCATCTAATCCAACCCCCTGCTCAAAGCAGGACCAAGTCCCAGTTAAATCATCCTAGCCAGGGCTTTGTCAAGCCTGACCTTAAAAACCTCTAAGGAAGGAGATTCTACCACCTCCCTAGGTAACGCATTCCAGTGTTTCACCACCCTCTTAGTGAAAAAGTTTTTCCTAATATCCAATCTAAACCTCCCCCATTGCAACTTGAGACCATTACTCCTCGTTCTGTCATCTGCTACCATTGAGAACAGTCTAGAGCCATCCTCTTTGAAACCCCCTTTCAGGTAGTTGAAAGCAGCTATCAAATCCCCCTCATTCTTCTCTTCTGCAGACTAAACAATCCCAGCTCCCTCAGCCTCTCCTCATAAGTCATGTGCTCTAGACCCCTAATCATTTTTGTTGCCCTTCGCTGTACTCTTTCCAATTTATCCACATCCTTCTTGTAGTGTGGGGCCCAAAACTGGACACAGTACTCCAGATGAGGCCTCACCAGTGTCGAATAGAGGGGAACGATCACGTCCCTCGATCTGCTCGCTATGCCCCTACTTATACATCCCAAAATGCCATTGGCCTTCTTGGCAACAAGGGCACACTGCTGACTCATATCCAGCTTCTCGTCCACTGTCACCCCTAGGTCCTTTTCCGCAGAACTGCTGCCGAGCCATTCGGTCCCTAGTCTGTAGCGGTGCATTGGATTCTTCCATCCTAAGTGCAGGACCCTGCACTTATCCTTATTGAACCTCATTAGATTTCTTTTGGCCCAATCCTCCAATTTGTCTAGGTCCTTCTGTATCCTATCCCTCCCCTCCAGCGTATCTACCACTCCTCCCAGTTTAGTATCATCCGCAAATTTGCTGAGAGTGCAATCCACACCATCCTCCAGATCATTTATGAAGATATTGAACAAAACGGGCCCCAGGACCGACCCCTGGGGCACTCCACTTGACACCGGCTGCCAACTAGACATGGAGCCATTGATCACTACCCGTTGAGCCCGACAATCTAGCCAGCTTTCTACCCACCTTATAGTGCATTCATCCAGCCCATACTTCCTTAACTTGCTGACAAGAATGCTGTGGGGAGACCGTGTCAAAAGCTTTGCTAAAGTCAAGAAACAATACATCCACTGCTTTCCCTTCATCCACAGAACCAGTAATCTCATCATAAAAGGCGATTAGATTAGTCAGGCATGACCTTCCCTTGGTGAATCCATGCTGACTGTTCCTGATCACTTTCCTCTCCTCTAAGTGCTTCAGGATTGATTCTTTGAGGACCTGCTCCATGATTTTTCCAGGGACTGAGGTGAGGCTGACCGGCCTGTAGTTCCCAGGATCCTCCTTCTTCCCTTTTTTAAAGATGGGCACTACATTAGCCTTTTTCCAGTCATCCGGGACTTCCCCCGTTCGCCACGAGTTTTCAAAGATAATGGCCAAGGGCTCTGCAATCACAGCCGCCAATTCCCTCAGCACTCTCGGATGCAATTCGTCCGGCCCCATGGACTTGTGCACGTCCAGCTTTTCTAAATAGTCCCTAACCACCTCTATCTCTACAGAGGGCTGGCCATCTCTTCCCCATTTTGTGATGCCCAGCACAGCAGTCTGGGAGCTGACCTTGTTAGTGAAAACAGAGGCAAAAAAAGCATTGAGTACATTAGCTTTTTCCACATCCTCTGTCACTAGCTTGCCTCCCTCATTCAGTAAGGGGCCCACACTTTCCTTGGCTTTCTTCTTGTTGCCAACATACCTGAAGAAACCCTTCTTGTTACTCTTGACATCTCTTGCTAGCTGCAGCTCCAGGTGCGATTTGGCCCTCCTGATATCTTTCCTACATGCCCGAGCAATATTTTTATACTCTTCCCTGGTCATATGTCCAACCTTCCACTTCTTGTAAGCTTCTTTTTTATGTTTAAGATCCGCTAGGATTTCACCATTAAGCCAAGCTGGTCGCCTGCCATATTTACTATTCTTTCGACTCATCGGGATGGTTTGTCCCTGTAACCTCAACAGGGATTCCTTGAAATACAGCCAGCTCTCCTGGACTCCCTTCCCTTTCATGTTAGTCCCCCAGGGGATCCTGGCCATCTGTTCCCTGAGGGAATCAAAGTCTGCTTTCCTGAAGTCCAGGGTCCGTATCCTGCTGCTTACCTTTCTTCCCTGCGTCAGGATCCTGAACTCAACCAACTCATGGTCACTGCCTCCCAGATTCCCATCCACTTTTGCTTCCCCCACTAATTCTACCCGGTTTGTGAGCAGCAGGTCAAGAAAAGCGCTCCCCCTAGTTGGCTCCCCTAGCACTTGCACCAGGAAATTGTCCCCTACGCTTTCCAAAAACTTCCTGGATTGTCTATGCACCGCTGTATTGCTCTCCCAGCAGATATCAGGAAAATTAAAGTCACCCATGAGAATCAGGGCATGCGATCTAGTAGCTTCCGTGAGGTCCCGGAGTTGGAGGAAGCCCTAGGGTTGCCAACTTTCTACTGGCACAAAACCAAACACCCTTACCCCGTCCCCTGCCCCACCCCTTGTCCGAGGCCCTGCCCCTGCCCCGCCCTGCCACTTCTCCACTCACTCCATCCCCCCTCTGTCACTCGCTCCCCCCACACTCACTCACTTGCTCATTTTCCCTGGGCTGGCTCAGGGGGTTGGGGTGCAGGAGGGGGTATGGGCTCTGGGGAAGGGCCAGGGACAAGGGATTTGGGGTGCAGGAGGGGGGTCTGGGCTGGGGGGGTCGAGCTGAGGGGTTTGCAGTGCAGGAGGGGGCTCTGGGCTGAGGCAGGGGGTTGGGGTGTGGGAGGGGGTATGGGCTCTGGGCTGGGTGTGCGGGTTCTGGGGTGGAGCCGGAAATGAGGGATTCAGGGTGTAGGAGGGGGCTCTGGGCTGGGTTAGGGGGTTGAGGTGCAGGGAGTGAGAGTTAGGGATGGCAGTATGGGCGCAGGGGGAGCGAGGGCTCCAGCTGGGGGTGCGGGCTCTGGGGTAGGGCTGGGAATGAGGGGTTTGGGGTGTAGAAGGGTGCTCTGGGCTGGGTCAGGGGGTTGAGGTGCAGGGAGTGAGGGTTAGGGATGGCGGTATGGGTGCAGGGGGAGCAAGGGCTCCAGCTGGGGGTGTGGGCTCTGGGGTAGGGCTGGGGATGAGGGGTTTGGGGTGTAGGAGGGTGCTCCGGGCTGGGATTGAAGGGTTCGGGGAGGAATCAGGGATGTGGCAGGAGGGTTGGGGCATGGGAGGGGGTCAGGGGTGCAGGCTCCAGGCAACGCTCACCGCAAGCAGCTCCCAGAAGCAGCGACATGTCCCCCCTCCAGCTCTTATGTGTAGGGGCAGCCAGGGGGATCCGCATGCTGCCCCACCACCCCACACCTCCCATTGGCTGCAGTTCCCGCATAGGGGCCGGAGCGGGAACATGCCGCTGCTTCCAGGAGCCGCGTGGAGTCACAACAAGCAGGGAGCCCGCCGACCGGACTTTTAATGGTGCTGACCGGAGCCACCAATGTCCCTTTTCGACCAGATGTCCCAGTCCAAAACCGGACACCTGGCAACCTCAGGAAGCCCCTGAAGATCTGGGAGTCACAGCGGCCTGTGCAGAGGGAGCCTGGAGCTTGTTGGGGGCAGGAGGCCCTGAGACAGGCTGGGGAAAGAGGAGGGGGGCCTAGTACAGCAACTTTTCTGCAGCCTCTCACCTGCCTTCCCACACAGCCCTGGTGCACTCAGCAACCACCGCCTCCCTTGTGCCAGCGCGAGCCCCATGCTGCCCGGCAGCTCAGCCAGCAGTGGGAGCACTGAGACCAGGGGAAGGGAGACTGAACCACAGCAATCCCTGGTGGCCCGGAGGAATCACTGCAGAGCAGGCTCAGCTCTGCCCCTGCAGCTTTAGTAGGGATGTATATGGGATCAGAGAATGGGTTCCACTATGACCCAAGATGGGAGGTAGTGGCTGGCCCAGGGATGAGCTACAGAGCCTGTCATTTCTAGGCACTAGTTCCAAGCCAGTTCCAGCTGGCAGTGACTATGTTGTTTTCATCTGATGGCCGTTAGGTGGCCTGGGTGAAATGATTTGGGGGCCATAGTCTAATTTTCAGTAATGAATGGTCTGCACTGTCACTGTGCCCTTTGTTAGCTGTCTAAACAAAGCAGTCAGGATTGTCTGCACCAGGGAGACAAACCTTCCCTCTAACCAGGTGCTGGTTCCTTCAGGGCAGGGGTGAGCCACATTTGCTATTGTGTTGCTCAAAAGGGATATAGGAAGTTTGCCTGTCACTGTGCTATACCTGTTCTCGGGACAGAGAGAATGAGACTCCAGATCTGTTACCTTTCACCAGCATGAAACTGACTTTAGAAAATAATTTAATACGTCGTAGTCATGTAAAACAAGGGATGGAGAAGATCTATCAGGTCCCACCTAATCCTTTATGGAGTCAAAATGCAGGATTGTCCCCTACTATGTGTTCGGGCTTTTCCCTTAGGTTCTCTGAATGGCATCCATTAATTCTTTGACATAAGACTGACACTGAAGTCAAATGTCTGTGTAACAGGGTCATTACCGTAAGTTTAATGGAGAAGGGGTCCAAGGGAAAGTTGCCACTGAGACCATGGCAGAGAAGGCTGTGTAACAAAGGTAACAGGGGAATTTATCATGCTTGCTCTTATATATTGGCTAGCTTAGCACTTTTAGTGTCTTTTCTGCACCCAAGGTGAACTTAGAAGCCTCAGTCCCAACTGTGATCAAATCCTCTCAGTTGTGCCAAACAGAACTGATCTTATCTGGATGGTGACCTTATCTCACTTTGGAAAGCAGAACTCATTACAATAATAAGGAATAACAGACTCAGGGAAAGAGCAATCTTAGCAGAGCCTGGAAAGAATTCACTTTACCATCATTTCAGGGCATTAATTCTAAGCCTGTCTCCTTTAAACGTCATTTTTCACTTCAGCAGTAGGTCCAAGCTCAGAAATTATTCTGGCCAAGTCACAGGATTGTATCTCTTAACTCCTGATTTGCAATGCATTTCCACCTCCTACAAGTGTGCTGAAGTGCATTTGCTTAATAGCAATATGGACACCTTACATCATGTGAATGATGCCATTTTATAATGCAACATTTTGTTTAGTGTATGTGTGTGAGGGACAGCAAGTGTCTGTGTGCAAAAGAGAGTGTGAATGTGAGAATGTAGGCCTATAAATCGGACACGGGAGCTTGAGAGCATAAGTGTGAGCATATGAGAGTGAGACAACTTGCATGCTGAAGAGAATGAATGTGTAAGAGCATATAAGCATTAGTGGTGTATGAGTGTATAAATGTAGCCAGAGAGCATATACGTGAGTGACTTAGAAAGTAGAAGACTGTATGTCAGTATGTGTAAGGGCATATTGTATGTGTGTGTTTATATGAGTAAGTGTTATTGTGACATGTAGGTTGTGAGTGCACATTTTTTACAGTTTGCAATTTAAGAAAAGATATTTGAAGGCCATCACTATGGCCTACTGCTCTCTGCTGCCATGTGGAAGATAGTTTTTCATCTCACCCAAAGACACACATTGCCCCCTAGCACTGACTCAGAAAGAAACCTGATCTCTACAGAGTCACCCATGCCGCTCCCAGCAGCCTAGCATCCCTTGGCACCACATTGTGGCACTGGCTCAGAGGGAAAAGAGATCCATCTTCAACCATTTCCAAAGGGCTCCCTAGACCTCCCCTATAAAAATTAACCAGGATCAGTCCTGCTTTGCTTGTCCAGCCAAACAGATTCATAGCAGCAAATAGAATGGCTGAAGCTGAGAAGGACCAAATCGAGAGAGTGAATCTGCAGGATCTGGGATGGCTTGTCCTGGATGGTTCCACTTTTAGATGGATAGTATCACTCTCAAGCTGCATTACTTACCCAGAGAGGCTTAAATAGAGCCTCACTGAAAGGAGATGCTCCCAACAGCAGCTGCTCGCACATGGAGTGAATGTTGTTTTTACCTCAACACTTGTTCACTTTGTTTTCCTCCAGAACTCAGGCTCTTGCTTGAGACTCCAGCACACTCAAGGGCACTCAGCCAGTCAACGCAGGACCATTCTTGAGAAGCCACTGATGCCTACTGGAAAATCCAGTAGGACTTTGCCCATATGCTCTAGTTAACTGTCACCCCCACATGCGCTACCTAACTCTCTATCCTGCTTTGTTAACAAGGATGTTTGTTGGCTTGGAAATGAGATCTTTGGAGGTTTGGTGCTTCCTGATGTTTGCTCCTCACCTGATAATACTATCCTTTGTGTGTGGATGATCACGTCAAATGGGAAGGGAGAAGCAGCAGCAAACTTTGAAAGTAGCAATGGTCCTGATGTAATTCAATTACCTTTCAGTCTGAGGAGAAGGAAATAACAGGGCTTAGCACTTCTACAGCTCTGTACACTGGTGAAACAGGCCAGTTATAAAATATAAGCCTTTTAGCCATTAAGTTTTCTCTCCCCAAAGTTTGATTCTTGAGAGGCCCACCAGATTCAAACCCCCAAAAGTTTCTATATAAACAGAAAGCGCCTAGTTTCAGTTCTAACTTGGGGTGGATCTCTCCCTCCTCAGAGCTCTCACTCTCTTTTCTGATTACCAGGGTTCCAAAGAGTTCCATGGCGCTCTTCTGATTGGACCTTCAATCCCCACCCCTGCTTTGCTATGTCACCTTGTCCACCTGTTGGACAGCTGAGCAGAGTGTTAATCCCCACTTGCTGGGCTACAAATAGGACACCTACCCTAGTTCTGTAAGAGCAAAATCTGTTCTGCACACAGCCCCTTCCATGTGAATGCTACCTTCTCCTCTTGCTGAATCCTGCAGCAGAGTCATGATCCTACACTGATGACATCACAGTGTGCTGCCATGGAAACAAATGTGGTGTCAAAAAGTCAGCAGGTTCAAGGAAGAACAGAGGACAGGAAGCAAGGCTGGGGGAAGGAACTCCTTTTTTGACTGCAAAGAAGAAAAGGAGCATGAAAAATAATGTGAAAGCTGGAAGGGCCTGTGTTTAAGAATGGTGGATCTAGCACATGTTGAAGAAAAGTCTCTTTCTAAGGAACAGCCAGAGCACAAGGCTGGTGCACCCAGGCACAAGCCCAGTTCAGCTGAGGAGTTCAAAGCAGCTCCGAAACTTGGTTGAATGTAGCTTCACAACCCCACTGAAAAGCGGGGCAGTAGTATTATCCCCCTTTAACTCATGGGGAAACAGAGGCACAGAGGTTAAGTGATTTGTCCAAGGTCACACATCATGTGAGTGGCACAGCTAGGAACAGAACTCAAGAATCTTAGCTTTCAATCCCCTGCTCTAACCTCTAGGCTATGCTTCTTACAGACAAGATGGGATATACAAGCTGATTGGCATTTTTGTTTGTATTGTTGGTGTGTTTTCCAGTATCCACCACTTTGTACCCAATCTAAAGTCCTCATTTCAGACTCACCCATCTTCTGCACAAGGAGGAATCCCTCCTGAGCCCTACAGTGGCAACAGGAGAAAGGGTGTCAGTGAAGGACACTCTTTCCACTTCTCGCCAGGGACAAGCTGTCACCACAGCAACTCTAACACCCTTCAGCCTGTTCATCCGATGGCTGAGTGTGGCTCCGATGCGCAGCCACTAGAGTGTTAAACAACCCCAGCAGTGTTTTTTCTCAATAGGGTGTTCCTTACAGTTTGCCATGGGGCGTTGACACCTCTTTAAATAATCAGTTTGTCTATAGCAGACCCCTCATGCTAGGAAACAAACCCTTTGTCACCTGTTCAGTATTCAAATCCCATTTTTAAAATCATACATTCAGGTTATGGAAAGGAAAACAAAATGAAACTATTCATTATTTTCACCTTTCATATGCCAGTGACAAACACTAAAGGTACCTCTGTCCATGGGTGGGAGTTTTCTCATTCATAGCCAGTCTGAATAAACCCCTCCTCACTTTTAAGTATGGTAGTCCAGAACCACAGCTGTGTTCATACTAAGAGACCACAATTCGTACTTAGTTCATACTAAGAGACTGTGGTCTCTTAATTCATACTAAGAGACCATCGGCAGGGATGAGATAGATTGGGGTTTCTCATCTACCTACCTATCCGAACTCAAAGCAAGGAAGAGGACGAAAATGTCCTTCTCGTTGTTTTAAAGAAGAATCCTCTTTTACTCTTGTGATTGGGTTATTGAAAGGTGTTTGGCACAGAGCTACAGCATTAAATCAAATACAAAGTACAGGACATAGATTCCCATTTATTAAGCAGTGTTTTGTGCAGATAGTCCATTACCCTGTGCTCCATAATCTGCACTGGCCACTAGTTGATTTCCAGGTGAAGTTTGGTTCTGACCTTTAAAGTACTAAGGGCCAGACTTTCAAAGATAATGGGAGTTAGGCACCTAGCCTGCTTAGGCACTTTTAAAAATCCCACTAGGCACCTATTTGTAACTTTAGATGCATATCTACCATTGAAAATCATCGAAGGAGCTTGGGCTGACAAACTCATTCATGATATAAATAGGAGGGGTTAGGACCTGGGTGATCTGGAACTCCCAGATCACCCACCCTTCTGTGGATTTGGTGACACACTTTAAAATTCATCTGCTCTGCCAGGATTTTCCTGGAGTAGGGGTAGAATAGTGAAAGGTTACAATCATGGTAATGATGGAGACCACAATGGCAGATGAGAAGAGCTCAGTCTTGTTAAGATGCAAATTGTATTGGTACACTTTATTGATGCTTGTTGTAGTCAGCCAAGGTGTGTTTTTATATTCTCTGTGCTGTGCTAGATGTTAAGGCAGGCATGTTGGAAATCTAAATAACTAGTCAGGGAGAGGACAGCAGAAAGGGAGGGCAGTTCCCCGTCTCCAGCTGGGCCCTTGCATCCAGACCAAATACAAAAAGTTTGCTTCAGGGCACCATATAAATTGGTATTATAAATTCAGATGGTGCGCCTGGGAGTACCTCATTCTGTATGACTAAAATCAGTCTCAGGAGCAGTTTAGGCACTCAGCCTGCCACATGCAATTGCTGCCCCAGGGGCTGCCGTTACAAATGCATCATTACAAAGCGCTGTAATAAAGCATGAACTAAAACAACTTCATTGAAATGAAGATTAATATGGAACATGTTTTCCCCTCCCTCCCTCAAATGGAACAGTCCAACCAACACAAGCTCCATGGGTCTCAGAACGTTGAGCTGGGAGAACAATCTGATTGACTGACTGACGCTGTCGCTAAAGGCGAGAGATACATTTCCATAGCATCTCCTAAGCATCCATGGACAGAATTAATGCAGCCTTTGTAAAACAGGGAGTGCGGGGAGCAAGGCATGTGGTACACTCAAACATTCAGACAACGTGAAGATTTCAGAGAAAGGAAAGTTTGTAAGTGTATGGAAATAATATATAGAATCACTTTCAAAGGGCTCAGTGCCTTTACCTCTCATTGACTTCAATAGGCATTAAGGATGCTCAGCCCTTCAAAGGATCATACCCCCATAGTAATTTGAGATGGGAAAGATCAATTAGGTCACATCTTGCCCATCTGCCCCATGGCCAACGCAGGGTTATTCCCTTCAGTCTATTCTCTAGTGCAGTGGTTCTCAAAATTTTTTTTTTTTTGCGGACCACTTGAAAATTTCTGAGGGTCTCGGCGGACCAGTTAATGATCTTTCCAAACGTTGTTTGTACCGTTAGCTAACTATTGTAAAACGCATTGGATAAAAGCGCTATATAAAAAAACCTTAATAATAATTAATGTTTTTTGTTTTACAAATAAAAGCACACAACTCATATTTTAATTTCAGTAGTCTTACCTTTCTAATGCAATGGATGTGCCCTCTCTCCCCCACCATAGCAGCCCTTGAGCTGGGGCTGGGAAGGAGGGGGGTCTCTCCCCCACCACAGCAGCCCTTGAGTTGGGGCTGGGAATGAGGGGGGTCTCCCCCGCCGCAGCAGCCCTCGAGCTGGGGCTGGGAAGGAGGGGGGTCCCCCTGGCAGCCACAGCCCTGGAACTGGGAAAAGTCGCCTCTTTCTCTGGCCACCAAAATCCTGCACATCCCAAATTCCTCCCACCCTCTCTTCTCATCCCCACTGCCCGCTCCCACCTACCCCCTATTCCCAGCAAGACCACCACCTCACCTTACATGTGCATTTTCTCAAGGGTCCAGGCACCTAATTAGTGGAGCCATGCCTTTGCGGCTCCACTAGTTCGGTGGGTGGCCCTTGTTTCTCCCATGTGCGGCACCCAGGCAACCACAGTTTGAGAACCTCTGCTCTAGTGCCATCTACAGTCTCAGTTTAAATGTCCCAAATGATGGGGCTTCCATCCTCCTTCCCTTGCAATACTATTCCATATCCTCGTATATCTCACCAGTAGGGTAAGTTCCCAGATATTCAGTCAAAATATGCCCCTGTTCAGTTAAATCCTTCCCACTTAGTTATAACTCACTGCACCACCCTGATTACTTCCCCTCTTTGGTGGAGGCCTACACCCTTCTGCTCCTTGTACAACAATGTGAGATTTCTGTACCAAACTGGCTGCAGGCCTGTGCTGACTCATTTTGCCATCTGTTACTGGTGTGAGAAGATTGACATCCGTGCAGCCCTCCATTATGCTACTATGTGAGAGGGTCCAGAGAGTTCTGGCCTCTGTGAAATGGCCAATAAAATGTTATTTTATACCCTGAGGATTAGGATGGCCTTCTCACAAATCGCAGAGTGCAGGGATCTCACACCATCACCAATACAACCTCGAGATACTACACTGCAGCCAACATTCCTCTGAAACATTCTTAGGAGCTGATCAACTCTGATCTGGAATTGTCCAGAAAGACACCATTAAGATCAGGGTTCCCACACCAAATTCAGGGGAAAGGACATTAACTGACCAATTCCTCTAAGGTGCTAAGCATGCTCAATTCACTTTGAAATCACTGGGAGATGACATTGTGTGAAGTCAATAGTAATTGAGGGTGCCCGGCCCCTTGCGGATCCGGTCCTAATATTTTCAAAAAACTGTCAACATTTTCCCACCCCTTACACAAAAATTGTTGAGGAAAAATGGAACAATGCTATTTCACAGAGGCAAGGGAGAGCAAAGAAAGGGCTGGATAAGTGATATGGAAACCCTAGCACAGGATGCTTGTTTGGCACCAAGAACCAGGTTTAATTACATGATGAACACTTGCCAACTGAGAGGGAAGGCTTCAACCTGTCCCTGGGGCAAATTATACTCATTCCTGGGCATGGCACCCGGCAGTAAACCATATCCAAGCACCAGAGCCTTTCCTTGTTCGCTGCTTCTGGTACTGAAGTCCTCCTAGGAGGTGTGTGCCTCAGCATATCACCCAGAAAGCAGAAAGATTGGCATACTGTAGTGGATGGTGCCACAGGTACATTAAAAGAAAAAAGTCACGCATCTCTGTGTTTGGGATGCAAGCAAATGGGAAAAGGGACTAATTAGAAGTAGGAAACAGATGCCCCAGTGAGGCTGGCATCTCTAGCACTTTCTGTTTTTGGAATGAAAAAATCATTTGTCATAAAAATAAATGAACTGACATCAAATATTTAAATAAAAAGAGAAAAGATTGAAAGAGATAAAAATACACTGTAAATAAGCAAAGGCTGCAGCTAGCAGGTCTGCTCTCCTCCCCCACCCCCCCCCCCGCCTTCAAATTGGCTGGCACTGCACTAGTGCAGCTCAAGGGGAGAGCAAAATCTACAGCATTAACAGAATTTCTAAAGGGGCTGAGATTTTGCACTGAACAGTCTTGGGCAAGGCTGCAAGAGCTTTGGTTGTGTCAAAGGGCAGTGGTCAAGGAGGAAAGTGGATGTTAAAGAGGTTATTTCACAGCAGAAAGCCCATCCAGTCATTCCTTGTGTTGTTACTTTATACCCTGAGGATTGGGATGGCCTTCCCACAACTCGCAGAGCCTAGGGATATCACACCACCACCAATACAATCTCAAGATACTACGCTGCAGCCAACATTCCTCTGATTGAGGGCACCTTGATGAAACATTCTTAGGAGCTGATCAACTCTGATCTGGAATTGCCCAGAAAGCCACCATTAAGATCTGAGCTGTCTCTTCCTCCCATCCCCTTCTCTTTCTTCCGCAACGATACAGAATGATACATACATCCCTATAGAGTGGATCTACATCATCATGATGTGTAGATCCCTACAGAGTGTGGATCCACACTACACATAATGACATGTGATCTCTAGAGAGAACGAGCATATCCTCCAAACAGAATGAAAGATAGGCCCCTGTAGACATCAGATCTCTAATGTAATGATGCTTAGATCCCTACAGACAATGGATCCCCAACATGCAGAATGACGTGCTTCGCAGCCATATCGAATGACGTATGGATCTCTATAAAGAATAGATTCCCACCATACAGAATGACATATGGATCTCTGATGGGATATATAAACCCTACACCGCGAAACACAGGGTTAATGAGCTAATGTGGGCTGAGGTAGCCCCACCCTGCCACACCTGCATGAGATGTCAAATTTGGAAAGAGGAGCTTACAAGGGAGAACCACAGCACAGTTGATGGCAAAACAGTGGGAACAGGTCTCTAGTCCTCAGCTCTTGGAATAAGGACTAGATGAAAGTACAACTAGCCAGTGAGCCTTGCGGGGAACACAACTCAACAGAAGCACTTTGAAGGAAGAGAGCTTTACCACTCTTGGGGGATAATTTGTTTGTGTTTATTGACAACCCTGGAAGGGGAGGACTATCCATGGTTCAGCCGGAGGACTCAGCCTCTTATGATTGGACCAGTGTGGTAGAATACCTAGACACCACAAAGCAGAAGCCTAGGTGAGTGAGGGGGCCTGGTCCAGGGGGCACCCTGGGGAAAGAATCCAGTGATGGGATCCCTAGAAAGACTACTATGAAAGGCTTAACCTCCATAGGTTATCAAAAACGTGCATGATTGCAAAACATTACAAGTGTCTAGTATGTAGCTGGTTAAATGATGCTATGATGCCTCTCAGCATGGGTCTCTTGTAAGGGAAAAGTCAGAATCACCTCTGGGAAATGATTGGGCTATTGGGGAGTGAGGGGCAGAAAAAGAGCCAAAAGACCCATATAGTCTCTGATTCCTATATTTTATATCTCCATTCAAGGTAAAATGAAAGGCTTCCAAATGGTTCTAATTAATGAATTTCTGTCTAGCCAGTCAGGCTTCTTAGCGAGAATCTCCAAGGATTAAGTCAAGGGGACAATTACAACCAGCACTCATCTGGGCAAGTGACAGTCAGAGCTAAACTGCAGTGCCCTGAAAAGATTGATCCTGACTCCTTTTGCAAAAAATCAGTGATCACATAAAGTTCTCTGTGAAATATCCCTCCACGCACAGGCAAGCTTCTTAACAATAGAAGACTCCAGCATAACCCCAGTCAGCTAGTATGTTTCCTCCATTCCCTTTCCCCACTACTACTGCTTGCCAAGATGCTGGTGCATGGACAGCAGCCTCTCCCTTCCTGGTCCCTTTCGGCCTACCCAATTCACATGGCAATAGCACAATCAATGTCTGTGCACCATACTCCATCACCACAAAAGCCGATGTGGCATCACTAAGTTGTGGCAAGGATCAGGGAGAGAGTACTGGCTGCACGGGTGAATGATTATTTTAGGGCTTGTCTACATGGGAAATCTTTAACTGTTATACCAGTGTAACTATACCAAATCTAGTTAAATCAATCTAGCTATACCAATATGACTCCCCAAGTGGATACACTTATTCTGGAGTAAGAGTGACTTTTTTGGTTTAGCTTAAGTCCTTTGCAAAGAAACATAAACTAACTCAAAAGAGATCCTCTTATGCTGGAATAGTAAGTGTCCACATGTGGAATTACACCAAAGTATAACTATATTGGTTTAAATTCACCCCTTACCTTATACTGATGTTAGAGAGACAAGGTAGACAATGCAGTATCTTTTTTTGGACCAACTTGTGTTTCTCTCACCAACAGAAGTTGGTCCAATAAAAGCAAAGACCTCTCCCACCTTGTCTTGCTAATATCCTGAGACCAACATGGCTACAATAAAACTACTTCTGCTAGTAGAACTTTCCCATTTAGACAAGCTCTTACACAAAGATCTTGGTAATCAAATCAGCAGTGATGGGAAAAGGAAGCAGCATCAGCAAGTAGTTATAATAGAGGACTGGGAATCAGGACTTCTGGGCTCTATTTCTATAGCTGTGGAAGAAGAGCATGGTTTAGTGGTGAAATGAGGTGACTGAGCACCAGGAATCCAGCGTTCCAATACCAGTTTGGTCAGGATCTCTCACTGTGACTTCACCTCTCTGTGCCTCCTTTCCTCCATATGCAAAATGAGGGTAATATTCACCTGCTTCCCAGGTGTGTTCAAGAATTAAACAACATACATTTGGGAAGGGGTTTTGGGGACCTCTAAATGGGGCTGTGTATGTGAAAAATCTGATTAAACTAAAGGGTGGTTAACAGAATTGGAATTTTTAAAAGTAACAAATATGTACACCCCAATCTTTCCAGTTTGTATCATTGGCTGTTCGGCAGCTTCTGATACCAGGCCCCTGAATATATTTCACCTCTCTAAATGCTGCCCATGTTAATGAGAGCCTCCCTATTGTGAAGCACTCAAAATTGCTCCTTCTTTCAAAAAGAAGCTCCTGGAAGGGGTTATGATGCATCTTTAATGATGGAGCAGAGAGAAACACTTCCCATACAGAGAAGCTAATCAGTCAATCAACAGCCAGCTTACCAGATAGAACTCATCAGTGCCTAACTGCTCTGTCTCCACCTGTCTGGGGAGCTGCAAAACAACATGGGATACGCCTGACAATCAAGTGGAAAAGTGCGAAAAATATTAATATATATTTTAAGCAGCGATGGGTTTTGTTGTTGTAAATAACACTTTTCAAGAATAAAAGGAATAAACCCAGCACCACACAGGCACTAAGCTGCCTTGATACAGAAAAGCAACAACCCTCTCATATAAATTTCAAGAGTGGGAGAAGGGCCAGAGCTCAGAACTTCTGCCTTGCAGGGCTATACGACTAGCTGTGAAATCCTCCTCCGAAAACTTGTCGCTCCAGATCAGTTACATCAGTGGTTCCGACGGTGGTTGTTTAGGTGAAGAAATTTTTTTTAAAAAGTCCCAAAGCAATAGTGAGTTGAGGTTTAGGAGGTGGAAACCTCAGGAGTGTTTTCTAGGGGCTAAAGAAGTCGACTGAGTCTCAGGACTCCTTGGTTCTATCCCAATTCTGTTCCTGATCCGCTGTGCAACCTGGGGCAACTCTGTGTCTCAGTTTCTCCATCTGTAAAGGGGGAAGAATGAAGTTTACTTATCTCATTAGGGGGAGGATTGGACTGTGAAGCTCCCTTCATTAATTGTTGTACAGAGTGCCTTGTGACCCTTGGATGAAAAGTGCTGTCAGTGTTAGTGCAGATGATTAAATCTGCCATTTTGTTAAGTGCTCTTGTAAAGGACTTGAAATATTTTTCCCTAGCTCACTTCAAAACAGGTGGGTGCATGGCAACCACTTGGTGCTTTTGTAAACTCTTTGTGCCAAGAGGCTTAAAATAACCTGTGTATTATTTCGCTTCAGCATGTAACACTGAAGTAAGTTCTTTGCCCAGACTGCATTATAACAGAATGTAAGTGCTCCTGTCCATGGTACTGAATTTTAAGCTTTTTCTTTTCTTTCCCCCTCTCCCTCTTCAGAGCAGTTTCTTGTTTCCATTTTTCATGGTCTGACCTTAATGACCAGACATTTATCAGTGTTCTTTCTGTAACCAAACAACATTTACTCTACATTATATGCTGTCTGGGCTGCATCGCAGAGATATTGCAAATAACTCTGCAGTGTGTCGTATTATTTCAGTGGAGAAACCTGAGCCATGAGTACAGATTCTATTTTCGATACAGCTTCCCAGCCCAGATCCACTGACCATGGTGACCTGTTAGTTCTGAGAAAAACAGATCAAGACAATTGATCTGTGACCTCTCAAGATTTCATTCCATTCTGTTTAACTCACAGTGGAAGAATCCTATGCCAGAGCATGTCTAAGGAACAAAACTTTTGGGCACACAGCTGGCTGAAAGACCATATTTAAAGAGTAGTTATCAATGATTCATTGTCAAACTAGAAGAGTATATCTAGTGGGGTCCTGCAGATGTCAGTCCTGGGTCTGATACTATTAAATATTTTCTGTTAATGGTTTGAATAATGGAGTGGGAAGTATGTTTATAAAATTTGCAGATGACACCAAGGTAGGAGGGGTTGCAAGCACTTTGGAGGATAGAATTAGAATTCAAAACCACTTTGACAAATTGGAGAATTGGTCTGAAATCAACAAGATTAAATTAAATAAAGACAAGTGAAGTACTTTACACTTAAGAAGAAAAAATCAAATGTACAACTACAAAATGAGGAATAACTGGCTAGGTGATTGTACTGCTGAAAAGAATCTGGGGGTCATAGTTGACCGCAAACTGAATGAGTCAATAATGTGAAGCAGTTGCAAAAAAGTCTAATATCATTCTGGGGTGTTAACAGGAGTGTTGTATGCAAGACACAGGAGGTAATTGTCCTGCTCTACTTAGCACTGGTGAAGCCTCAGCTGGAGTACTGTGTCCAATTCTGGGTATCAGACTTTACAAAAGATGGGGACAAATTGGAGAGAATCCAGAGAAGTTTTGTGATATCAAAAGTGATAAAAGGTTTAGAAAACTTGACCTATGAAGAAAGGTTAAAAAAACTGGGCATGTCTAATATTGAGAAAAGAAGATTGATGGGGGACCTGACAAGTCTTCAAATATGTTAAGGGTATTATAAAGAGGATAGCGATCAATTGTTTTCCATGTCCACTGAAGGTAGGACAAGTAGTAATGGGCTTAATCTGCAGCAAGGGAGATTTAAGTTAGCTATTAGGGGAAGCTTTCTAACTATAAGGATAGTTAAGCACTGGAATAGGCTTCCCAGGGAGGTTGTGGAATCCCCATCATTGGAGGTTTTTAAGAACAGGTTGGACAAACACCTGTCAGGGATACTCTAGGTTTACTTGGTCCTGCATCAGCTCAGGAGGCTGAAATTGGTGAGTTCTTGAGGTCCCTTCCAACCCCACATTTCTATGATTCTGTGATATAAAAGCCTTTTGTGAAACACTTCAGCCATGTGCACATTAAAGTACAGCTATGGTCACATCTTTACTGACCATCACTTTCCATAAAAGGGAGACACAGGAGGAATAAATTGCCAATCATGCTTTTAAATTAAGTATAATTTTTGGGGATTCAGAGATTCCAACTCATCTGTTGCCTTTTCTTCCTGATTTCAGGCAGAAGCCCCAACCAGGCAGAATTCTAGATCATCACAAGGGTCAGGGTCAGCAGTACGTGCCCAAAGAGGCTATGCAGCAGGCCTCAGATGATTGGCAGGGGGAGCATGGAAAGAAGCAGCTGTATCTCTCCCATCCCAAAAGAAGAGCAAGATTTAGTACATCTTAGGAGGAACAATCTATAGATACACCAAGGGGAGGCTGAGAGGACGGAGGAGTCTACCTCAGCAGGGCATCGAGTGGTGAACAAGAAGAGAAGAGACCACCGTTCCCTCTAAGCTTTGCACGTGTGGCGCGTACACACAGATCCTAAACCCAATGCACATGGCGAAACACCACGTGCACAAAAATTTGCACAGAAGAAATCTGTTGTGCACATGGCCTGTCAAAAATTAGAGGGAACATTGGAAGAGACCAAACCAGCTGATGGCTGTTAACAAATAATTTTTGTTGTAAGACAAACTAAGGTTGGCCGCTCTCTCACTGTGACCCCCATGCTCATGAAGAATGAAGGGAGTGAGAATTGCACTTGATCCAGCCCAGTCTTTGGGACTCACTAAAATTACTCATGATCTCCAAAACTGGACATTGCTGCCCTTTCCTTGTTGAAAATGTAAATGAACAGCAACTAAATCTGCCACTCTCAGAGCAAAGAGAAGTTCTAGCTTCCCTGGCAAGGCACCTCCTACAGCAGTAGTTTTCAACCAGAGGTCGGGGGCCCCCAGGGGGCCTCTAGCAGGTTTCAGAGGGTCCACCAAGCAGGACCAGTTTTAGACTTGCTGGGGCCCAGGGCAGAAAGCTTAAGCCCTGCCATGCAGGGCTAAAGCCTGAGGCCAAAGCAGAAGCTCGAGCAACTTAGTTTCATGGGGCCCCTGTGGCATGGTTGCTAATGCCGGCCCTGGCTTTTATATGCAGAAAACAGTTATTGTGGCACAGGTGGGCCGTGGAGTTTTTATCGCATGCTGTGAGCGGGAGGGCTCAGAAAGAAAAAGGTTGAGAACCCCTTGTCCGGTAGGGACCTCTTCTAATGATGAAAGGGCAGTTGAGAACATGCTTCCCTACATCATGGGGTTGATGTTAAGCTAAATTCATTCATGTCTGTGAGGCTCTGATATCACAGGGATAAGCAACATAGAAAAGTTTATGACAATATTAGGATATTCATCCCTGGTTTTTCAGCTCCTACCTTCCATCTTAGAAACCCTCAGGATGGTTAAGAAATAAACAACATATTTGTTCAACCCGGAGTCTTGGCTAAGTTCCAAGTTGGATTACATTCTGTCTCCCCAGCATGCTTGTAATGAGGTAGTCTGCCCTGTAAGGCAGTAGGACCTTGTGGACAACCCACCCCACCACATGGAATGAATCTTTAAGGGTTTTAAAGGTCTAATGATATATATACAAGAACCTGGGAGATATTGGGAGAGAGGAAGAAGTCAGAGAGTAAGAAGTGTTTGGGAGAAAATCCCATTATTGTTTCTTTAAGAGCCTGGGGCAAGGTGCCTCCCTCCCCTTAGCTAACTGGGGATGAGCTGAGATAAGGGGACCAGCATAAAGGCTGCCTGACGTCTCACAGGAGGGCAAACACCAGAAGGAGATGATGGGCCTGCTGAACCTGAGTACTAATTAGGGATGAAGGGGCCAGCTGAGAGAGAAATTGGCTAAGGCCCTACAGCAGTCTAAATTACAACCGAGCTCCAGGAGGAGGGCTGGGGGCTCCTGTTAGAAGAGGCAGAGATAATCCTGAAGTGACTGAGAAGAGAGCCCAGATGTGGGCTTCAGAGGAACCCTGGAAGCCAGAATAACCATTTGTTTATTTGGGATTCTTATTGTAGAGGGCTTTGAGTTAACAGGGCCTGAAATGGAGTTATTGGCTTCCTGAGAAGGGAAACTGAGGCAGGGCCAACTTGCAGTGCCATGCCTGACCAAAAGGAGGTGTGACAGGGTGACCTTCAGGCTATCACATTGCCCTTGAAATTTCCATGAGACATGTGACTTGTCTTCTCTTCTCTTCCTGCTGTGAAGCCTTGCTGTATACAATTAAAGAACAGCCATATCCCACCCCAATACCCTGCCTGTAACTGGCAGGAGATAAAGTCTGCACTATTCATCCCTGGCTCTGAGATCTCTTGGTGAAAGATCTTGTTCCATGTGTATACTATGTGGAGCATACATGAATTCCAGGAGGATGTACGGCACTCTGCTAGAGCTGTTAGCCTATCAGCTGTGACACAACACTTGCCCCATAACACATTTTTATAAGTGCCCATTTCTTCTTCCAGTGGTAGCAACACCATTTGGTGGCCTGGATCTTTCATGCCTGCAGCCATCTCCTTGCACTGCCTTATTTAACATGCCGATTGTTTGTCAGTCTCTGACATAGGGCTCAAAGGGGAAGTTTAGCATTGCAGTCCTTCCCTGACTAGCTGAGCAAAGCCTCAGCTACAAAAATGGCCTATAGAAATGCAAAGTGAAATCCCCCGGTGCTACTAATAGGGCTATGAACCATCTCTCTCGGACACCCTTCTATGTCCCTTTATTGTACATTTACTTTGGCTTCTCGCTTTTTAATACTATTTCTCCTAATAGGAAACATGTTTCATTTCCCTCCAATATTGCCCCAGAGAGGCCAGGATGAAAATGAAGGGACATTGCTTTGTTTTCAGGAACATTGCTGATTGGTAGCTTGGAATGATGCCCTCAGCATAGAAGGTGGTTAGAAGTCTGTCAGTGAATAGGGAACATTCAGTGCAGAAAAGAGATAATCTTTAACCCTTCAGGTTTGGAGATGCCATTGGATACAGCTAAAATAATAAAGAAGGGACTGGATAGTCATCCAGTGCCTCTATTTTCTGCTTCTTTCTGTCCTTCATTTAGACCTTGTGCATATGGCCTGGCCAGACACCTGAGCATCTTCCTAAAGGGCCAAGACCGACCTGATGAAGCACAGCAGACACGAACACAGGAGTGAATAAATGCTGATACTTTTAAAGTATACCTTTTGCAAGCAATGGGACAGCAATACTTCAGCCCCAAATCTTACCAACTCATGGCAATTGGTGAATTTTTATCTACTGCCATCCTACAGCAATGGAGAGGGGTGGCTCTTCACTTTCTTATCTCAGAAATAATAATAATGTTTAGGTCTGATGCAGAACTTTTCATCCACACATCTAGCAGCATACAGCAACAGCAAGAATAGCTTTCCTGTAGCCTGCAATTCAGAGGAGCTGAGCACCGGCAGCTCCAATTGACTTTAATGAGACTTCTGGGTGCTCAGCCCGGACGACAGTCAGACCATCAGTTCTTTAGCAATACCTTGTTGTAGGGGAATGGAAGTGATTTTCTACTTCTAATATCTGAAAGGAAGCCAAATGCCATGGGGTATTTTTAATCCGAAATGGCTTCAAGATGACTGTCCATTAATTGGCTGTGTATGGGTGCATTCAATTGTGGGTTTAGCACTGGTAAGAGCCAGAGTGAGACAGCTACTTAAAGTCCATTCTCTACAGCACAGATCCAGGCAGCAGCAGTACGTTTCTTCCAGATCAACCAATGGGCCTCCACCCTTTGACTTAGAGCACCCATCCTGAAAGCTAAAAAGGGCAGTATATGTGGTGTGGTCTGTGAAAATCACTTACTGAGACTGGCCAACATAAATGCCAATTGTAGTATTAGTTTGTGAAGGCAATGCGATGTTCACTAGGGTTAGTTTCAAGCAAGCATATTCATAGCTCTACACGCTGGCTGACTCTGTTTCACAGTGTTCCATTCCCAGCTCTGACACCACAGAGCCTTCACCCCATGTCCCCCTTCCCAGCTCTGACATTGCAGAGCCTTGCCTGTGTCCCCGTTCCCACCTCCGCCTCCTTAGCAGGCCCAAATATACCTGCAGTGCAAGCCCCTGGTCACACCCCTTACAATTTACGGTCATGTTCCGTTTTAGAGGGTCATAAATCTGGGGTCTCTGACCCCACCTCTTTTGTATTCCACGGAAGGAGTAAGGAGCGAGGTTGTTCTCCGGCCAAGGCCAGGCCTTTCTTTGGCTTTTAGTGTGTCTTATGCTTCCCCCATTGACCCCCTTGCCCTTTCTAACTGGTCGCTCGACCTTGGCTTGAGAAAAGAGCAAGGCAGCCTTTCAGTGTATGCTCATGTATTACACTCCCACCATACCCTGTAACACTTTAGTTACATCTCTTATAATCCCATCCGCTTGTGGATAGATATAACACACAGTATCTTTTTTCACACATATTAGTAAAAATATCAAAAAGTCAAACCCAAAATTCTATCCCAGGCTAAGAAACAGGCCTATATACTAACAGCCACACTGTCTACATTCCACATTCTTGAGAAGTGAACACTTGTCAAAGGATGTGCCTGCCCTGTAGCACTCCCTGCTGGCCAAGAATGGTTCTGCAGCACCCAGCCTTGATTTCCCCTTCACAGGTTCCCTGGAACGATCCAGGGGCTTGTATCCAATAGCAAACCCTTTTGGGAGTCTGATTTATTATGAAATAAACCAAAGAACAGTCAAACCCAAAGCAAAGTCTCTTCCATCCCTTGCCAATTTTACCAACCAATTATTGAGCGTAAACTCCTCAGGCACTAGAACAGTCTTATGTGGAGTCACAGACAGTCCCCCTGGGTATGCCAGTCTGCCTCGCCACCCACGTAAATCTACCTTTGTGATAGATGGTCCCTTACATCAAGAATCACAGCACTATTCAGGTAACTTCTAGTCCCAAAGGACCACTCACTCCAGGTCTATTGTACCTTAGATCTCACACCAAGGACAACAATTGTAGCCAATCCTATAATAAGCTATCTAAACATTTAGTAATAGGAAAAGGAAACAAGACCATTTCCTGTCGGGGAGGACGTAACAAATTCTGTTGGAGACCAGCACTCCATGATAGTTAGACTCTCTCTCCTCTCTGATGACTGACAGTCATAGAGACTTACAATACAAACACTCAAATATTACCCACAAGCAGCAACTCACAAGCATTCCATAAACACTAAACACATTCTTATCATTCTAATACCTATTTAACAGTACTAACATACAGGTGAGCCAGATAGATTCAGATATGTATTTGTCAGTATCCAGTGGAGACATGGGGACCTTAGCATGGGCAGGCAGCTGGTCTGCCAGCATGACCCCCCACTGAAAAATGGTGTAGGAAGGGGTGTCACTGATGCTCCTGAATATGCCTCAGGATCCCCCTATTCTTGCTAAACTATCTACCATTATATTTTCTTTTCCCTTGATGTGGACTATTTCCATGTCATATTCCTCTAAGGCTGGTGCAATCATACTGGTGGTGAGTTGTCCATCAAAACCTTACAATTTTCTATTATACAGATAAAGCTTAAGTTGCTTAATAGTCCAAACTATGGCATAACATCCCCGCTCAATGACAGCATACTTCTGGTCAATGGAGGTCAGTTTTTTCTCAAGAAGGCCATGGGGTGCCTCTTGTGCCCTATCACAGCCTGCAGTGGCACTGAGCCTAACCCAGTGTTAGAAGCATCAGTGCATAGCACAAAGGGTTTGCTGAAATTGAGGCTGACTAAAGCTGACTCGGTAGACAAAGCCTCTTTTCTGTCCTTGAAGCCTTTCTCACAGGCCTCATTACTCATCACCAGGTCTGGCTTCTCCTTGTTTGTTATGGGAGCCACAATGTCGCTAAACCCCTTTGCGAACCTCCAATAATAATTGGCCATACCAATAAAGGATTGGACCTGCTTCTTGGTACATGGGACAGGCCAATTCTGAATGGCTTCTACTTGTAAAGAGTCAGGGTGAACAAACCCACTAACCACTCTGTGTCCTAAATATAGTATCTCAGTGGACCTCACTTTACATTTGAACACCTTCACAGAGAGCTTGGCTTCTCTAAGCCTCTGCAATACTATTCCCACATGGTTCAGATGTACACAGGCTCTGGAAAAGGTCTGTAAACCCTACAGCACCTCATTGACAGGCCTCTGAAAGGTAACCCCTCCATTAATTAATCCAAAAGACATAACCTTAAACTCATATAGGCCCCATTCCACGATGAAAGCTGACTTTTCCTGGGCATCAACATCTAAAGGAATTTGCCAACACCCCCAAGTCAAATCTAGAGTAGTACTTCTGAATTTTGCATACACCCCCAACAGACCCAGTAGATCCTCTAGCTGGGGTGTCGGGTTAGGATCAGGTTGGGTAATGGTATTTACCCTTCTAAAATCCACACAAAACATCATGGTTTTGGCCCTTTTAGGTACCATCGCAATAGGAGATACTCAGGGGCTTTTTTATTTCAGAATCACCTCCACCTGCTCCTGAATCTGTTTTTGCATTTCTCTTTTAGCATAGTGTACTCTGCTAGGAGCAGAGCAGCGGCCTGTACTTTCAATGGAATGAACTATTTTGTTAGTTAGACCGGACAAGTTGGAAAATACCAGCCTGGGGTGTTTCAAGAGGGCAACATCTCCTGCTTGTGGGTTGGGCTTAAACCCTCCCAAACCTCAATGCTCTCTAGACGAGTCTCTTCCTTACCCTTCCTGACCAAATCAATTAAAGAGGCAGTAAACATGGGCAGCTGATGACCCGGCTGTTGGAGGAGGCTAACCCCCAGACCCTCCCCTTGTGCCCAAGGCCCAGACCCTCCCCGTCTGCCCCCCTTTTATCCCTCCCTCCCCCGCAGGAGCCCAGAGCACCCCCACAACGGCCCGTGGCCTGTGCAGCCAGGGGGCAAGGCCCCACTCCCAGTGCTCTAGGCGACGCAGCCAGCCCCAGAGAGCCAGGCAGCAGCTATCCCGGCCCCAGGGTGCCAGGTGGCACAGCCCCACCACCAGATGCCCTGACTCCCTGCGAGAGGCAAGCTAGCCAGCTCCAGCCAGCCTGGGCCAGCCAAGGCAGAGCGCTCTGGGAAGGGAACCACAGGAAGAGGGTGGAGCGTGGGCAGGGTAAGGTTATCAGAAATTTCTACAGCCGCAAACTGTGCAAAGTTTTTTGTCACAAACAGCTGCCTTTACCTCCTCTGTAACTATCCATAACAGTTCTCCTGGGCAATCAGATCAAACAGTTTTCCACAATCACCTTCATCCCCTCCATTACCCATTTTCTCATAAAATTACATGTTATGTACATATTCAACATGAGTGACATTGTCAAACATTCTGAGATGTCTATACTTCAATTGATAGGTCTCAGGGTAATCTTAAACCTTTTCAAGACATTTTCTTTACATTTTTTGTACATCTTAGCATCACCCTCCCCCATGTTATTAAAAACGTGTCTAGTTTTCCCAGTTAATCTGGTTAAGAGGATAGGCATCTGTTTATCTACTGAATTACTGTGCATCCCACATTGTGTCTCAAAGGAACTCTTCTACATAGTTTCTTTATAAATTGGACTTTTCCCCACTCCCTTGTGTTGTGTGTGTGTGGCGGGGGGGGGATGTACTCACTTGCTGGGGAAGCTACTTTTGCTGCACTAGTATTTTGAGTTGCATAGCTTGAGCTTCCATTAGCTTCTGGTGGGCTCTCTCTTCAACTGCCTCAGCCGCTTTGGCCTCCCTGATCTGCAATTCCACCATCAGTCTCCGGTGCCCATGTGCCTCCTGGACTCTCAGGTGCTGCAATTGGACCAGTTCCCTTAGGGTGGTCTCTGTGAAATTTGGGGAAGGAGGGTCCTTGGGCTCCACCACATCATCTTCCCTGGGCACCTGGTCAAAACTTAAGAGAAATGCTCTCAGCTTCTGAACTGCAGTTTTCTTTTTACAGGATATTCCCCTCTGCAAGCACAAACTTTCAAGGTCTTTTTTCACAAGACCATCATACAACTGTGGTTCAATCCCTGTATCTATTCTTTAACCTTTAAAACTCTCCATATCAATATCCAACTCTCAAAAGCACTGGCATTATGATCTATAAACTTAATTGACCTGTGGAATGTGAATCCTACTGACTATGCCAGTGTCAAACTGCCTTGCAGTAGCTAAAGAGCGCAAGTACCAATCTCAGGGCACAAGCTCCAAACCAGTTTTGAGTTCTATACTTGGATTACATCAACCAATTATCAAGTGTAAATTCCTCAGGCACTAAAACAGCCTTAACACAGAGTCACACACAGTTCGTTTGGGTACTACGATCTGTCTCACCACACAGATTAACCTACCTTTGTAATAGATGGTCCCTTACATCAAGAATCACAGCACTATTCAGGTTACTCCCAGTCCCAAAGGACCAGTCACCCCAGGTCAGCTGTACCTTAGCTCTCACACCAAAGACAATGCCTGAAGCCAATCCTATTATAAACTATCTAAACATTTAATAATAGGAAAAGGAAATGAGAGCTATTTACAAGGTTAAAGCAGGTAAACATACATACACAAATGACTTACAATCATAAGTTTCAAAAGGTAATAAAAGCTTTTATGCTAAACGAGCTCTATGTTCTTCAGTACTAACCCAGGCAAAGCACTGGGGTTCTGCTGCTCATGCCCAGAAAACATTGCCCCTCAGAGTCCACACAGCACAGAGATACAGTTCCCTCTTGTTTGGGGGTTTTATTCCCTTCCACTCCTATGCTCTGAGCTGCAAACTCAGCTGATGGAAGGAATCCACTTGCATGACTCATCTTCATGGGGGGAATAGCTGAACAACAAAGTCTTTTGTCTTTTTTAATGGCCCACAGTGTTGATGGACTTTCCTATTGGGGAGTACGTAACACCTTTTATTGGAGACCAGCACTCCACACTAGTTAATGTGTTTCTCCTGTCTGGTGATTGACATAGGCCAGGTCCACACTACAAACTTACATCAGTATAACTACGTCACTCAGGGGTGTGAAAAATCCACACTCCGGAGCGACACAGCTATACCAACCTGACCTCCAGTGCAGACAGCTCTATGTCAACTGGAGAGCGTCTCGTGTAAACATAGTTACCACCTCTTGCAGAGGTGGATTAACTACACCGATGGGATAAGCTTTCCAAATGGTGTAGTAACATCTTCGCTAAAGCACTACAGCAGCATAGCTGCATCAGTGCAACTGTGCCACTGCAGCTTTTTAAGTAGACCGGTCCTAGGTCATAGAGGCTTACAATAAAAATGCTCAAATATTACCTTACAATACCTACTCCACACTGATTAGGCCACAACTGGGGTATTGTGTCCAGTTCTGGGCGCCACATTTCAGGAAAGATTTGAACAAATTGGAGAAAGTCCAGAGAAGAGCAATAAAAATGATTAAAGGTTTAGAAAACATGATCTATGAGGGAAGAAAAAACCGAGAGGGGATATGATAACAGTTTTCAAGTATATAAAAGGTTGTTACAAGGAGGAGGGAGAAAAATTGTTCTTTTTAACCTCTGAAGATAGGACAAGAAACAATGGGCTTCAATTGCAGCAAGAGTGGTTTAGCTTGGATATTAGTAAAAAAATTCCTGTCAGGGTGGTTAAGCACTGGATTTTTAAGAGCAGGTTAGACAAACACCTGTCAGGGATGATCTGGATAATACTTAGCCTTGTCTTGTGTGCAGGGGACTGGACTAGACCACCTCTTGAGGTCCTTTCCAGTCCTACAATTCTATGATTTTATGAATATGCGATACAGATGTTGTAAGTGAAATTAATGCATGCAGCAACTCACAAGCATTCCATAAAGTCTGAACACTAAACACATTCTTACCTTTCTATTACTACTTTATCAGTATTAACACACAGGTCAGCCAGACTGATTCCAGCAATGTATTTGTCAGTATTCAGTTGAGGAATGGGACCTTAGCATGAGCTAGCAACTTGTCTGCCAGCATCATACAGAACACTAAATTACTGGGAAAAATCCTCCTCCTGAGAAATCTGCACGTTCGGCTGTTGAGTCAGTATTAGCACCAGAATACATGTTTTTTTAACCTCCTCTCTTGAGAATATGTCCAATGTACTTTTGTATTATTTTGTGACCCTATACATGTTATTTTGTGACCCTATACATGTCACCAGAAAAGGATCCTGGATTATTTATTTTGAAAATAATCTCTTTACAGTTTGCTGCAAAGAGCTAATATTTTCCAAACAACTTCCCCAGGTAGGACACTCGCACTGTGTTGTAGAAGATCCCAACCCAGTCCCTACTCCAAGCTGAACACTGCACCATGATATCACTAGACTGAGTTGGGATTTCAGTAGCAAGCACAAACTTCCTAGCAAAGAGCAGTTCACCTAAGTATGTGTACCAGGGCAGCTGCCTCTTAAGCACCCCATTTTGTGGCTAGAGTTGGTTTTGTGGTGCCCTGTCTCTGCTTCCTCTCTGCAGGGCCCCTTAAGCACTCCACATAGTTTATCTCATGACTAACAGCATCCCCCACCCACGGCTGGTTTACTAACAGCAGCAGTTCAAAACAACCTCAGGGTCTCAGAATAGAGTCCATCACCACCAGACAAAAATGTTCATGCTCAACTCTGGCTCTTCTAACACACACAGAGCTCTTCTTCTGTCCCACTCTGCTTCTCACAAAGCCACCACTCCTGGCCTTATCTAGCCAAAGCTCAACCTTCTGACTCTGGCTTCCTTCTCCTGTCAGCTTCCCTGAGCCCCCGCATGGCTCAGGGTCCCCTGAGGTGTCCTGCTAACAAGTTCCCCATTCCTCGAGGCTCTTCAACTACACCCACAGCAAAGCAGGCTCACAGGTCCTTCTGTCCAGCTTTCTATTCACTTCTCCTTTTCCAAAACAACAACATTGTCAGGCCCTATTAGTCCTTAACTTATGCCCTCAGGGGTCTCTCTTCCCGAGCTTTCAGCCACATCTCCTCTCCTTGACAGACTCAGCAGTATGATCTCTCTCAAAAACAAAAACCAAACAAAAACCCCACACAACAAACCTCCATTGCAACTTCCTGCTGCTGTCATAGTGGAAGAGCCTGACCCAA
Organism: Dermochelys coriacea; assembly: GCF_009764565.3. Taxonomy (NCBI): domain Eukaryota; kingdom Metazoa; phylum Chordata; order Testudines; family Dermochelyidae; genus Dermochelys; species Dermochelys coriacea. The sequence continues at coordinate 88,419,016 of NC_050073.1, read as the reverse complement.
CACAGGTGTGCCTCCTTAGTGTCAGGGTTGCCTAGCCCCAGATCTTCCAGCCTGTAAGAGGTGAGCCAACCTGTTACATTTTGTTTGTCTCAGGGTGCAGCCTCTCCCTCTTGCTCCTAGTTTCAAAATAGTGATTTTTTTAAAAAAAACAGGGAAACAAACAAACAAATACTTCCATCCCTTCCCCCACCTCAACCTTGTAGCATATGCAACTGGGACACGAGGTTTACCACAGATTATATACGTTGATGCCTTTTGTTAAAATATTGGCAGCATATCAGTGTACCCCCATCCCATCCACTGCATCACTGAGAAAGGACTCCTGCTTATAATATTTACTTACAGAGCCCCTACATGCATGACTTTATAGGCATTCCAGGAAAAGAATAGCAGTGTCCCGGAGACAATCACTGGATTTCTGCCGCTAGAATCAAAGCTGCATACAATCCTCACAGCAATAACTCTGCTTCTGGCACAGGGAAAAGAGTCTTGTTGTCATTTATGAATAAATCTTTCCTCACTAAGGTTTCCTTGGGTCTTTCTTCCTTCTCTCTTTAGAGTCCAAACCCATCCCTGTCCCTAGAGGCAAATCGCTGTGGTGCTCAGTACAGCACCTCCCAGCACAAATGGGGAGAAATAGGCCGAGCTGTCCCCTAGCCAACGACAGCCCAAGTCAGAATGAATACACTCTAGGGAAGGAGAAAACTAAAATACCTTTAACTGGAGCCTAAGGGAGAAGGACCCTTGGGTGAGAGTTGGAGCGTAGGAGCCTGAGGCTCTCTGAACAGCTGAGAGCGAGTGAGGGTTCTGACTGGCCCACTGCAGCCATTGCCCATCACCCCAGTGCATATTTGCAGCCATGCTTGAGGATGCTAAGATAAAAAGACAAACCAAGTGAGCTCCTTTAACCCTTCACTGCTACTCTTCTGGCCCCCATGGAGTTGCTGTCCATTAACAACAAATCTTAGAGCATTACCTGGAGCGGCTGGGTGAGAGTTGGCACTTGGCAGTCCGTCCCATCACACCCAGCATTCTGCTTAGTTCAGGAGGCAGTGCACCTGTGTGCATGGACGTATCCCCAGCATTCAGCAGCATTGCAAACATGCCCTGCACTGCTGCACCAGGGTCTGCACCCATGACACGCAGCAAATAAATGCCTTGTATTGTGATAATGGCACAGAGGAGCCACAGATGGGAAAAGGAAATCCCCAAGTTTCCACAGAACATTAGTGTTAGGGGTCCCACAGGGTGAGGAGCATGCATAATTCTCACCCTGCCAAGGCCCAAATGTGTGACATATTATGAGACAAAGACCCAAAAAACGATATATGCAGGAAGCTTAAAATGCTGTGGGATTCCTCCCACCCTTTAGTGTCAGTAGCTCAGGTACCTTGGCTTCGTTGTGCTGTATTTCTGATGGAAATCACTTTCAACTGCAGCCGTGAGGGGACACCAAATTTGTATGGAATGTAGGGACTTTTGGAGCTAAAATGAGTGACACCCCTTGAAATGAGGGGCATTGGAGAGGCCTCAGCACAGTCACAACCCCTTTCCCTCTTACCTAGTTGTCCCATCTTCCAGACCCCCTTTCTAGAGAAGAGTGGCAGTACACAGGACTGGATCAAGCAGGGGCCTTCTTGGTGCCTATCACTGTGACTGATGAGTTCCACTCTAGACAGTTGCCTCCTCCCACCCCTTACCCCCAGCCCCCTCTGACCTCAGACCACTTCTTGCTCTCCGCTTCTCACCCACAGCCCTCACTCTCTGCCTTCACCCTATTCCTCTCTCTCTCTCTCTCTCTCTCTCTCTCAGACCCTGCTGTCTTTCCAGCCCCATTCGCACTCTTCATCCCCCTCAGACACTGCCCTCACCCTCAGCCCAGACCCCGTTCCCTGCCCTCGATTTCCCCTCCTCTGCATTCACTCTGGTGTTTCTCAGGCTCTGGATGGCAGCATGCTGCCCTTTCATCACTCCAGACACAGCCCCTCCCACTAGGCCAGCATCTTGCCTTTTGTTTACACAGTCAGCCCTTCCTTTCCGAGCTCTGCTTCCAGATTTACCATGTTTAGGAAGCGAACGTGACCTACTTAGGCTCCCTGACCTAGTTATAGCCGAAACACTGACTCCAAACACACACAAGAAAAAAGGACAAAGGGAGTGTGGTGAGGAGGGAAATATTATTTTTGTTGTTTTCAAATGAAAACAAAGCCAGCAAGGTTGAGCTGCCTGCTGTTGCCTTCATCCAGCACTGCCCAGGCCCTGAGGGATGCATGAAGTTCAGCTGTTCACATGATTCTGCGACTGAAAAGGGCAGATACCACTCAGCAGAGCAATCTTTCCCAAAGTGTGGGGTATGTCGCAGCAGGGCATGAAGGACTAGCCGCAAGGGTATTGATGGACTTTTTAACGGCTTTCATATAAAAAGTAGTAAATCTCTAGCTGTTATGGCTACAAAGCAAACCTTCAAAAGGTGAAGCAAATGTGACCAATGCACATATCTGCCTGAGTTTGCAGAGAGCCTGAACACCTGTTCTGAGGGGTAAACTCCACTTGTTTTAATGCACACTAAATAGAGCTGGTCAGGAACTGTTTGACAAAAAAAAATTTCATCAAACTATGCCAACTTTTTGCAGGAAAGGATCGATTTCAACAAATTTCTTGATTTGTAGGGTTTTTTTGAAAAATGTTGAAACTGTTGAAACATGACATTTTGACATTTTCTAAACAAACAAAAAAATCTGGTTTTCTAGGTCAAAATGAATTTCCTGTTGACATTTTAAGCAATTTAGAGTAACAATTTCCTAAAAAATTTAAACCTGGTCAAAATGTAAATGAAAAAAGTTCTGAAAATTATTGAAAAAAAATGTGATTGACCCAAATCAATTTTTTCCACAGACTTTTGGTTCATGAAAATTTTAAAGATTTCAACTTTTCATCTCAATTCAGGACAGGGAAAAATTTTGAAATCTTGAACATTTTCATGAGACAGGACAACCATTTCCCACACCGCTGTCGTGCTCCTCCGGTGCCAGTGAAGTTGCTCTAAAGGTCAGCATGGTCAGATATTTCACTGCTTCTCAAAGCACGCAAGCAAGGAGAGGAAAAATGCTGGGAAGAACTACACCTGCATTTCCCACAGCATGTGCACGGTGGAGGAAGATGTGAAAGGCTAGACAGTGTGGGGTACAGCAGATAATTCAGTGAGACATATACTAACAACACACGATGGGACTTTGGGAGGGGTGGGCCATGTATTATTGGTTTCATTTCCCCGAAGGGACGGTTCATCTCTCAAACATTTAGTAAAGTCTGAAATAGTGCCACTGGAAATCCAATGCGTGCTTGCATTGCAGAGCAGTTCTGCACATGCAGATGGTCGGACAGGGATGTAAGAGGGGTACAGAACAGGAAGGATGCCAAAGATCATTGTAAGGAATTTGATTTGATTTAATGGACAGGAGTTCAGTAGCACATCATTAACACCACCAAAAATGCATGCACCACAGAGAGTCCTATTAGCACCGAGGACTAAAATAAAAGATGCCCTCAGATGATAAAATTGGATTTCATAGAGCAAACTCAGCCATCCCCTGACAGGGGTCAGTTTCCATTTACTCCAGTGGCTGCTGTTACAGCACACACACAGGGCAGGGTGACGTGGGCTGGGTGGTGGGTAACAAAGATAGATTTGAATAGAACTGAAGAGAGTGGGGAAGTTGGGGAGGCCAGAGAGGAGACGGATGCAATTTGCCCTGGATTTGGGCAGTAGGGAAATAAAAGGAAAACAGAGGTAGTATAGAAGGGTAACCAGCAACTATTTTCTAGGTAGCTTCTAAAGCTGACTGGCTCATGACGGCACTGCCAAGAACTCCCTTTATGCATCAGCATCCAAGTTGTGCCTTCAAGCTGCGTGTTTATGAATATAGTTTGTTGCAACTTGTGCTCCTGATCTTTCCCTGTTGAACACGTGACCTCCCATACTTACCCCGAACCCTTTGTTTTATTGTCACCCCTCACTGTGTTCAGTCTAATATAAGGCATGGTCCTGCAGGGGCACCCCCAACTCCCACTGACTTTAGGACACTTCATTATGGACTAGCAGCACTACCTGATATTCTACTCCTGACTCTCAATGCAGCTTCCCCAAGGCCCCCCAATCCTGACCTGCATCACCCCCTGCTATTCCAGTCCTGGGCTGCCACATAGCTTTGCTGATACCTTCAATCCTGACCTACAGCACCCCACATTCGAGACATATCAAATACATACTTTTCAGGTGCTCCTGATCAATGGTGCTGTGAATGATTCCTATACCCCACGTACAGCTCACTGGCAGAGATGTATTAAAGGCACATACTTGGAGGCATACTCAGTTACACACCTTGCCTTAACACCAGACCTTAGCTATACCTGTAAAGAACCTCATGGGGTCAGATGATTTGGAAAGGACTCACCAGTGCCCAAATGTGCTATGCAAACACAGTGAAGATTCTTCCTGACTCTCAGCAGATATAAAACAAATGAATGAAACAAAAATTCCAGACACATTGATTGCATTTTCTGCTGCAATTTCTGATCGAATTTTCAGATGTCTGAGCATTCCACAGCCCAGTGTATGTCAGCCACACTTCACCGCTGTTTTTATGTTATTAGTATTGACAGCCACTCAGTTTAAACGGAGGTTAGGATTGAAATCCTGTCTTGTCGCTTATCTCTGCCTTTTTATCTTGTTTGTTTCCTCTCATTACAGAGAAATCCTCCCTTTCATAAAGCCAGTCTGAAGACCTCAGCAAACATGCAAACAGGATGGTAAATGGATTAGCCAGGGAGGTACTCCAGGCTGAAGCCGCCTGAATAGACACTTATGGATCAATCAGCTTTGCCTTCCAAAGCTAATGGTTTGAGTTTCTCTGTCTGATTCTTACTCAGGTGATCTTGGGGCACTCTCAATAGTGTATCTGATAGAATTATATCCCCTTAGGAAATAGGGATGACAAAAGAGGGCACAGTATGTTGAAGGTGGGGAGAGAGCTAACTGCATAGTAATACTATGCTCTTCTGCAGGATTTTAACACTTATAGATTCATAGATACTAAGGTCAGAAGGGACCATTCTGATCATCTAGTCCGACCTCCTGCACAGCGCAGGCCACAGATTCTCACCCACCCACTCCTATGAAAAACCTCACCCATGTCTGAGCTATTGAAGTCCTTAAATCATGGTTCAAAGACTTCAAGGAGCAGAGAAGCCTCCCTCAAGTCAACCATGCCCCATGCTACAGAGGAAGGCGAAAAACCTCCAGGGCCTCTCCAATCTGCCCTGGAGGAAAATTCCTTCCTGACCCCAAATATGGCAGTCAGCTAAACCCTGAGCATATGGGCAAGATTCACGAGCCAGATACCCAGGAAAGAATTTTCTATAGTAACTCAGATCCCATCCATCTAATATCCCATCTCAGGGGATTTGGCCTATTTACCCTGAATATTTAAAGATCAATTACTTACCAAAATCCCATTATCCCATCATACCATCTCCTCCATAAACTTATCAAGTAGAATCTTAAAACCAGATAGATCTTTTGCCCCCACTGCTTCCCTTGGAAGGCTATTCCAAAACTTCACTCCTCTGATGGTTAAAAACCTTCATCTGACTTCAAGTCTAAACTTCCTGGTGGCCAGTTTATACCCATTTGTTCTTGTGTCCACATTGGTGCTGAGCTGAAATAATTCCTCTCCCTCTCCTATATTTATCCCTCTGATATATTTATAGAGAGCAATCATATCTCCCCTCAACCTTCTTTTAGTTAGGCTAAACAAGCCAAGCTCCTTAAGTCTCCTTTCATAAGACAAGTTTTCCATTCCTCGGATCATCCTAGTAGCCCTTCTCTGTACCTGCTCCAGCTTGAATTCATCCTTTTTAAACATGGGAGACCAGAACTGCACACAGTATTCTAGGTGAGGTCTCACCAGTGCCTTGTATAACGGTACTAAAACCTCCTTATCCCTACTGGAAACGCCTCTCCTGATGCATCCCAAAACCGCATTAGCTTTTTTCACAGCCATATCACATTGGCAGCTCATAGTCATCCTATGATCAACCAATACTCCAAGGTCCTTCTCCTCTTCCGTTACTTCTAATTGATGCGTCCCCAATTTATAACTAAAATTCTTGTTATTAATCCCTAAATGCATAACCTTACACTTCTCACTATTAAATTTCATCCTATTACTATTACTGCAGTTTACAAGGTCATCCAGATCCTCCTGTATAATGTCCCGATCCTTCTCCGAATTGGCAATACCTCCTAGCTTTGTATCATCTGCAAACTTTATTAGCACACTCCCACTTTTTGTGCCAAGGTCAGTAATAAAAAGATTAAATAAGATTGGTCCCAAAACCGATCCCTGAGGAACTCCACTGGTAACCTCCCTCCAACCTGACAGTTCGCCTTTCAGTAGGACCCGTTGCAGTCTCCCCTTTAACCAATTCCTTATCCACCTTTTGATGTTCATATTGATCCCCATCTTCTCCAATTTAACTAATAATTCCCCATGTGGCACAGTATCAAATGCCTTACTGAAATCTAGGTAAATTAGATCCACTGCATTTCCTTTATCTAAAAAATCTGTTACTTTTTCAAAAAAGGAGATTAGGTTGGTTTGGCACGATCTACCTTTTGTAAAACCATGTTGTATTTTGTCCCATTTACCATTGACTTCAATGTCCTTAACTACTTTCTCCTTCAAAATTTTTTCCAAGACCTTGCATACTACAGATGTCAAACTAACTGGCCTGTAGTTACCCGGATCACTTTTTTTTCCTTTCTTAAAAATAGGAACTATATTAGCAATTCTCCAATCATTCGGTACTACTCCTGAGTTTACAGAGTCATTAAAAATTCTTGCTAATGGGCTTGCAATTTCAGGTGCCAATTCCTTTAATATTCTTGGATGAAGATTATCTGGGCCCCCCGATTTAGTCCCATTAAGCTGCTTCAGTTTTGCTTCTACCTCAGATATGGTAATATCTGCTTCTATATCCTCCTTCCCATTTGTCATGCTACCATTATCCCCAAGATCCTCTTTAGCCTTATTAAAGACTGAGGCAAAGTATTTGTTTAGATATTGGGCCATGCCTAGATTATCTTTAACGTCCACTCCATCCTCAGTGTTAAGCGGCCCCACTTCTTCTTTCTTAGTTTTCTTCTTATTTATATGGCTATAGAACCTTTTACTATTGGTTTTAATTCCCTTTGCAAGGTCCAATTCGACTCGACTTTTAGCCTGTCTCACTCGATCCCTACATGTTCTGACCTCAATTAGGTAGCTTTCCTTGCTGATCCCTCCCATCTTCCACTCCCTGTATGCTTTCTGCTTCTTCTTAATCACCTCTCTAAGATTCTTGCTCATCCAGCTTGGTCTACAACTTCTTCCTATGAATTTTTTCCGCTTTCTTGGGATACAGGCTTCTGATAGCCTCTGCAGCTTTGATTTAAAGTAATCCCAGGCCTCCTCTCCCTTTAGATCCATAAGTTCTTCAGTCCAATCCACTTCCCTAACTAATTTCCTTAATTTTTGAAAGTCAGCCCTTTTGAAAACAAAAACCCTAGTTGCAGATTTATTTTTGTTAATCCTTCCATTTAGTTTGAACTGAATTAGCTCATGATCACTTGAGCCAAGATTGTCCCCTACAACCATTTCTTCTATGAGGTCCTCGCTACTCACCAAAATTAAATCTAAAATGGCATCCCCTCTAGTCGGTTCAGCAACTACTTGATGAAGGAATCCATCAGCTATCGCATCTAGGAAAATCTGAGCCCTATTATTATTACTAGCACTGCTCCTCCAGTCTATATCTGGGAAGTTAAAGTCTCCCATGATCATGCAGTTTCCATTAGTATTTACTTTATTAAAGACATTAAAAAGGGCTCTATCCATATCCAAATTAGATCCCGGAGGTCTATAGCACACCCCAAGCACTATCGTAGGAGAAGCTTTACTAGTTTTCTTCCCCAATGTAATTTTTGCCCAGACGGACTCTGTCTTATCCATTGCATCGCTTCTTATTTCTTTACATTCTACCTCATCATTGATATACAATGCTACTCCACCCCCTTTACCTTTGTTTCTGTCTTTCCTAAAGAGCACATACCCTTCAATACCTGTAGTCCAGTCATGACTACTATTCCACCATGTTTCTGTTATCCCTATAATATCTGGTTTCACTTCCTGCACCAGTAGCTCTAGTTCCTCCATTTTGTTACCTAGGCTCCTTGCATTGGTGTATAAACACTTGGCAAAGGCTAGGAAACGGGTGCATCACAACTGCTGTTTATTATGCCAATTATGATCATATCACTGTTGCCTTGTCCTAACCCCTGTTTGCTGGTTTATCTCACCTGTTGTGTCTCATCATCTGTTTCTGCTGCAAGCTCTTTGGAGCGGGGACTGTCACTTTCTTATGTGTGTACTATGCTTAGCCATCAGGGACCAGACTAGCCGCTGCTCTGCTCCCTGACTTACTTCTGGGCTAGGTCAACTTGGTGTGCAGGTAAGAGAATCCCCCTCAGTGCACCAGAGGTTGGTCTTAGTAGGAATCACCAGAATCGGACACCTCCTGGACTACGACCGGGAGGAATTTGGTGGATTCCCTTGTGCTTGGTCCGCACCTGGGTTCTCCATCCCTTATACGCCCCAGTGCGTAATCCAGGAGGTGTCGGCAGCTTTACTGCCCAACTCTTGGACCTTTATTGAGCGGGTTCTGCTCGCCACTACTCATCTCTCGTCAACAAATTGGAGAGAGTCCGGAGGAGGGCAACGAAAATGATTAGGGGGCTGGGGCACATGACTTATGGGGAGAGCCTGAGGGAACTGGGCTTATTTAGTCTGCAGAAGAGAAGAGTGAGGGGGATTTGACAGCAGCCCTCAACTACCTGAAGGGGAGTTCCAAAGAAGATGGAGCTAAGCTGTTCTCAGTGGTGGCAGATGACAGAACAAGAAGCAATGGTCTCAAGTTGCAATGGGGAAGGTCTAGGTTGGATATTAGGAAAAACTATTTCACTAGGAGGGTGGTAAAGCACTGGAATGGGTTACATAGGGAGGTGGTGGAATCTCCATCCTTAGAGGTTTTTAAGGCCTGGATTGTCAAAACCCTGGCTGGGATGATTTAGTTGAGGTTGGTCCTGCTTTGAGCAGGAGGTTGGACTAGATGATCTACTGAGGTCTCTTCCAACCCTAATCTTCTATGATTCCATGAGGGTGCTCCCTGCCTGTCCCTCATCCCTGGCCCTTTGAACTTTTTCATTGGGCCCCTACCCCGTGAGCCCCCACAGCTGCCCACTCTGCACACCCTGAGCCAGCTGCATGACTTGCAGCTGGTTCATTTCTGAACCGCGCCCCAGGCATATCTGTACATGCAAGTGCCATGCAATGACAGCAGCAGACCATTTGCTAAAATAAAAGCACTTGAGATGTTAAAGCAACAGAGATGAGAGAGAGAGATTAGCAGTGATGGCAAGATTTGTATATTTTAATTCCACAGGGGTGGTGTCTTGACCCACAGCTGGGGGAGTCTCCTACTTCAAGCTTTCACAAGCCATGCAAGTGGGACTCAAGTGAGTGACTGCTGTGGGAGCCATTAGAAAAGACAAGCAGCCTCTCTCTGTACTAGTGATGGGAATGGAAAGGAGGCTTTTAGGGAGGTGAGGAAAGAGCAGCAGAGATCAGTGTCCATGGTTTGCTTAACACCTGGCTGCTAGAAAACACAGATGCTCTTCCCAACTAACCACATGCTTTCAGCCCAAGCAGGCAGGGGAAGAGATCACAGCTACAAAGGAGTGAACATTTGGCTGAGCTTGTTTCAAAGCCCTGATATGAAAAGCTGATCACATAGTACCCCCGGAGCCAGATACTGCTCTGTGATGACAATGTAAATCTGAAGGAACCAACTGATGTCCAACTTTGGATTTATTTCAGGAAAACAACTGAGATCAGAGTCTGGCCCATAGTAGTACTAAATATGATGTGAAGTTACCATTAGAGGGAGGGGACTTCGTCCTTCTGTCATCAACACTTTCACTGTCCTCCTCCATCCAAGGAGGGCTGGGTTAAGCCCATAGACCAGGGCCTATGCTCCTGTCAGTGGGAGGCACTGCAGAGTATTGCTAGGTACTCCCCCTGCACTTAGCAATGTAAGTAACCTCTGCATCATATCCAGGCCTTGCCCGCTGAGGGTATTAACTCCAATACACTGCATGGCAAAATAAGGAACTAGGGACAATTCAATTCCACTTGAAATTATGCCCCACACCTGGTGTCATCATCCTCTACACCTGCACAAAGTGAGCATCAAACACACCAGGATCCAAATGATAGCATTTGACACTCCTTTTGCACTCTTCTTGTGCAGGTGTCAGTGACGACCCAGGGAGAAAGGCAGGTGAGAATCAGGCCGGGGGTCCGTGACTGTTGATTTCAATGGCAGCTAGAGGATATCCCTTCCACAACTTCTTTTGGTGTTTTACTTTTAAAATCTCATCCTGACTCCTTCACACCCCCGTCCCTTTCTTCATTCTTAAGATTCTCTCTCCTTCTCTCTCATATTGCTAAGGTAAGTTATTGCTGATGAAAGGAGCTGGGCTGGCAGCTCTGGAGAAAGAAGCCCCCTATTTAACCCCCCCAAAAAGGTACAGCAATGGCAGAGGTGGAGCAAGCTGCCCCCCACACTGCCCATTTTCCTTAGCTCTAGGGGTGAGAGGCTGAGGCTCCATGATCTACGCACTCTTTGGCCTCCGCCGTGTCTCCTGCAAGGTGGCTAGTTACTGCCAATCATAAGAGGAGCACTGGTGACTTAGACTCTTGTCCACTAGGAACTGTTCGGAGATCAACCACCACCTTTCACCCAGAAGCTACCCAACAACTATCATGGGTAGCTGCTTCTAGTCAGCACTGACCCGGCTGAGATCTGAACTACACACCAAGAACTGATAGGCTCAATATCATATTACAGCTCCCCAGGCTGGTCTCTCTTCGCACTTGCCACCATTTTTCAAACCAATATCCTCAGCCACGTGCAGCTGTTGTTCATTTGGACTTGGAAACAGTTCTAAATGAAGGTTACTATGTGCCTGAAGCTCCCCAGCACTAAAGCATGTGCCATGCCAAAATGGTGCCAAAGCTTTCCACAAACCCAGAGCTATATCTTGCAGATGTCCCAATGGCAGAAGCCTCCCCACACCTAGGACATCACAGGAAAATAGCCTGAGCCCAGAGCACTAAAATACAGCTACACCACGGTTTTGTCTTGAGTCGGCAAAGTGGCTAAGTTTAGCTCAAGCTTAGTCAGCCCATTAGCTAACCCTGATCACTCTTCCGAGTCATGCAAGAGCTAGAGTTGAGAACGACGGAATGAGGGAGTCACCAGCTGGATGAGGGAATGTGAGCTCTGACCTACATGTTCACAACCCACCCTTCCTGCCATCCTACACTAAACAGTGGCAGCAATGCCACTCCTGTGCCTGGGGCAACAGAAAGGACAAGTTCTTTCTTCTGTGATTAACTAAAAATGTTAGTGAGGAGGACACATGACAGGAGGGTAAGTGGGACCTGGGTATGAAATTAATAAGTGATATTGCTTCCTTTCCTGAGGCACAGAGGAGATGCCGTGCAGGATTTGTTACCCCGTGTGGAGTGGCATGTCATCATTATCTGTAACCACAGTCTTGCTCCAGCACACAGAGGCTCTGTTTAGCTTTCCTGGCCCAGCTGTAAGCCAGAAGTGGGGACGGTTGCCACAAGAAGCCTTTATCAGGCTGTCTGTCTTAGGGCTTTATACTGATGCTCATCACCACAGTATCTAAGACTATTCCACAGGCTCATTCGTGTGTGAGACATTTTCTGAGACACTCTCCCAGACACTCTCCCGTTCCTTCCTCCTCGGGGGCATGGCTGAGGGAGGCTGAGGGAGCTGGGATTGTTTAGTCTGCAGAAGAGAAGAATGAGGGGGGATTTGATAGCTGCTTTCAACTACCTGAAAGGGGGTTTCAAAGAGGATGGCTCTAGACTGTTCTCAATGGTAGCAGATGACAGAACGAGGAGTAATGGTCTCAAGTTGCAATGGGGGAGGTTTAGATTGGATATTAGGAAAAACTTTTTCACTAAGAGGGTGGTGAAACACTGGAATGCGTTACCTAGGGAGGTGGTAGAATCTCCTTCCTTAGAGGTTTTTAAGGTCAGGCTTGACAAAGCCCTGGCTGGGATGATTTAACTGGGACTTGGTCCTGCTTTGAGCAGGGGGTTGGACTAGATGACCTTCTGGGGTCCCTTCCAACCCTGATATTCTATGATTCTATGGATCATGTTGTTGTCGCACCCCCCATCAGTACCCAGCCTGGGAAGCTAATGATCCAACCAGTGGACCAAATTTGGTGACGAATCCTGGTCACGTGCCCCCTGAGGCACATTGCGCATAGGCAAAGAAGAAGATTCCTTCCTCCCAGTAATATTGCTCACAGGTGGGATCCAGGAGCCTCCTTGCGGACACTACTCTCGACACACTGGCCCCTCAGAAATTCATAGCAACAGCAGTGATAGAGGTTTTGGTTTTTGGAGTGGGGCACTCTAACATGTAAACCTAGAAGAGAATCTCCATTAGCTGTTAGTATAGGGCCTATGGCACACATTTGAGCAGTTTGGCTTCTGTCCAACAGAGAGCAAACGCACTCCCATGCTACAATCTTTAGCACTTAAACAGCACCTTCCATCTGAGGGTCTCAGAAGTACACCTGGCCATTCCAGGAGAGAAAGGAATTTGCAGAGGCTCGTTTTACTCCTAATTGAAAAACCAGGAAGGCAGAATGTGCAAAGCTACAATGGGACTCTGGGGAGACGAAGCATCTCCCAGTCCCAGCCTTTATACCACTGAGAGTCACCACCACCCTGTGCACAGAGAATTAAACCTCCCCACCTCTTCCCTCCCCCAGCTCCTGGCAAGGTTCTGTCTGGGCCCAGCGGGAGAGAGAATCACAGAATCCAGAGGTGCTGTTGTTTAGTTTGAAAGCAAAGCCGCTAGTGCTTGGCTGGGACATAGTGGACCAAATTCAGTGATGAATCCTGGTCACGTGCCACCTCAGGTATGTTGCATATATGCTAAGAAGAAGCTGGAACATTTTCAATAACTAAATATTGTGGTAAGAATGAATCTCCATTTTGTTATTTGGGTTGGGAGCTAGTCTCCCTTTGCTGTCCCTGCCACACTCTCCAGCTGCCCACTAACTCTCAGAGACAAATATTGTAGCATTATCCTTCCAGCTGAATAGAACTACTACCATCCATATACCAGCCTTGATCCCCCCCAGCCCAGTGCTGAGCATGTTGCTTCTGAAGCCCCATTGTCCCCTGAAGCTGTCTGTAATAACTCTCAGTGGTTTTTAGAAGCAGCCCTTTGGGTAAGCGGACATTCCTGTTTTGACTGATCCATGCACTTTCTATCTATTATATGTGTATATTGGTTTGCAGTGGGGAAAGCAATTATTGCTTTTAGCATACTTATGAGTTTAAATAAAAAATATATCTATATTGACTGTAGTTATTATGCTTGGTTTCATACAGCATAAGTGCTTCAAATAAAAATAGATTGGTTAGAGGGAATGTGCATCAGTTCCAATAATAACATGGACAGCTTCAAGAAGCGTATGAGTTTCATTTAACGTGCACTAGATTTACAAAGAATAGGAAGACACATTGGTTTAGAGGAGCTTTTCGTCTAAATTTTCTGTCTAAATGCTTCTGCAAGGTGAGGATGTTTACTGGATTTGTCAAACAGCCCTGAATGAGAGTCTCTGTGAAGAGAAGGAGATCCATTAGAGAGGTCCATGGTGATATCACTGGAGGGAAAGTAATAAAAGGAAAATGTAAGATGTCATAAAATACCTCCTAATTATTATGCATATTAGAGCATAGAATTATCTCCCTTAGGGAAGAGCTGGGAGCCCTAGTCTAGACACTTCATACTAGACTAGGTGAAGGCCAGCAGAACAGAACAGGTTCTGGTGTCTCTGCTGGTGTAGTTCTAGGTGGTTATGTGAACTCAGTGATCTCTCTATAGATAAACTGATGGGGTAAGGGAAAGGTACCCCCACCTCGAGATGTTGTGTTTGAGTTTCTATGGAGAGTGGCTAGGAAATGGTCTCATAGGAGTGTGTGCTTCCATTCCAGGACTGGCTGCTGCTGAGGGTGGCAGCAGTACCATCCTGTGGTCCTGTCCCCAAGATCACAGATTGGAGGAAGGTGGCAGCAAAGCCGGGAATATGCCTAAGGAAGAAGTGTGTGCATTTAAAGGGGCCTAGTTTAGCTTCACAAAGACTAATAACGAATCCTTAAGGATACATCTGCAAAGCAAAAATAGCTGTGCCATCATGAATCTCAGAACCCAGATCCATTGATTTGGGCTCATGCAATGGAGCTAAAAATAGCAGTGTAGACATAAAAAAAGAAAAGGAGTACTTGTGGCACCTTAGAGACAAAAGCTTATGCTCAAATAAATTTGTTCGTCTCTAAGGTGCCACAAGTACTCCTTTTCTTTTTGCGAATACAGACTAACACAGCTGCTACTCTGAAACTTTTTGTAGTGATAATCAAGGTGGGCCATTTCCAGCAGTTAACAAGAACGTCTGAGGAACAGTGGGGGGTGGGGTGGGGGGGAGAAATAACATGGGGAAATAGTTTTACTTTATGTAATAACTCATCCACTCCCAGTCTCTATTCAAGCCTAAGTTAATTGCATCCAGTTTGCAAACTAAATTCCAATTCAGCATCTCTCGCTGGAGTCTGTTTTTGAAGTTTTTTTGTTGAAGAATAGCCACTCTCAGGTCTGTAATCGTGTGACCGGAGAGATTGAAGTGTTCTCCGACTGGTTTTTGAATGTTATAATTCTTGACGTCTGATTTGTGTCCATTTATTCTTTTACGTAGAGACTGTCCAGTTTGACCAATGTACATGGCAGAGGGGCATCGCTGGCACATATCACATTGGTAGATGCGCAGGTGAAGGAGCCTCTGATAGTGTGGCTGATGTGATTAGGCCCTAAGATGGTGTCCCCTGAATAGATATGTGAACAGAGTTGGCAACAGGCTTTGTTGCAAGGATAGGTTCCTGGGTTAGTGGTTCTGTTGTGTGGTGTGTGGCTGCTGGTGAGTATTTGCTTCAGGTTGGGGGGCTGTCTGTAAGCAAGGACTGGCCTGTCTCCCAAGATCTGCGAGAGTGATGGGTCGTCCTTCAGGATAGGTTGTAGATCCTTGAGGATGCGTTGGAGAGGTTTTAGTCGGGGGCTGAAGGTGATGGCTAGTGGCATTCTCTTGTTTTCTTTGTTGGGCTTGTCCTGTAGTACATGACTTCTGGGTACTCTTCTGGCTCTGTCAATCTGTTTCTTCACTTCAGCAGTCGGGTATTGTAGTTGTAAGAATGCATGATAGAGATCTTGTAGTCGTGTGTCTCTGTCTGAGGGGTTGGAGCAAATGCGGTTATATCGTAGAGGTTGGCTGTAGACAATGGATCGTGTGGTGTGATCTGGATGAAAGCTAGAGGCATGTAGGTAGGAATAGCGGTCAATAGGTTTCCAATATAGAGTGGTGTTTATGTGACCATTGCTTATTAGCACCGTAGTGTCCAGGAAGTAGATCTCTTGTGTGGACTAGTCCAGGCTGAGGTTGATGGTGGGATGGAAATTGTTGAAATCATGGTGGAATTCCTCAAGGGCTTCTTTTCCATGGGTCCAGATGATGAAGATGTCATCAATGTAGCACAAGTAGAGTAGGGGCATTAGGGGATGAGAGCTGAGGAAGCCTTGTTCTAAGTCAGCCATAAAAATGTAGGCATACTGTGGGGCCATGTGGATACCCATCGCAGTGCCGCTGATTTGAAGGTATACATTGTCCCCAAATGTGAAATAGTTATGGGTGAGGACAAAGTCACAAAGTTGAGCCACCAGGTTAGCCGTGACATTATCGGGGATACTGTTCCTGATGGCTTGTAGTCCATCTTTGTGTGGAATGTTGGTGTAGAGGGCTTCTACATCCATAGTGGCCAGGATGGTGTTTTTAGGAAGATCACCGATGGATTGTAGTTTCCTCAGGAAGTCAGTGGTGTCTCGAAGATAGCTGGGAGTGCTGGTAACGAAGGGCCTGAGGAGGGAGTCTACATAGCCAGACAATCCTGCTGTCAGGGTGCCAATGCCTGAGATGATGGGGCATCCAGGATTTCCAGGTTTATGGATCTTGGGTAGCAGATAGAATACCCCAGGTCGGGGTATGTGTAGACATACAGGTTCTGGCTGAAGCCTGGCTCCAAGACCTTCCCTCCTCCCCCCAAGTCTCAGAGCCTGGGCTTCAGACCAAACCCCACCATCTACACTGCTATTTTTAGCCCTGTAATACGAGCTTAAGTCAGTTGACCAGGGCTCTGAGATTCACTGCCACGGTGCATTGGGTTGTTTTGGTTTTTTTTGTTGTTTTTTGCAGCATAGGCGTACCCTTAGATCCCTTAGTTGCTGGCCTTGCATAGCTAGGAACACCTCTGGCCCTGAATCACCAGACCCATGGTGTGGATTTGCTGTAACTTTATGTTGGATGGATGGGGGGGAAGATTTGGGTGCAGGGTACCCCTTTTAGGGAACAGGAAGAAAAAGGCCCTATTTCAAGGTCTTCAGATTGCTCTGCTCTCCCTTCTGTTGCATTTCTGCTGCCATGAAGACACAGGCAGCAGAAAGAAGGATTGTATTTGTCCATCTGAGCACACAGCTTTGACACTGAAATCCAGGCGTATATGTTCACATCCGGTGGCCCTGAAGAGGGATGTTTCCTGTAGCTGGAAGACCCCTCTTCTGTCTCCACCATGGGATCCTGATGTTCAGGCTGGGATCTGATCCCCCACCAAAGCCCTTGAAAGCTCCCTACTCATGGGCCATCAGTCCCTCATGGGACTAGCTGTTCCCAGCAAGCAGCATTCACAGGAGACCTTTACAGGAACTTGCAGATTGAAGCACAGCAGAAGCTGTGAGAAAGCAATGGGAGGCCGTTCAATGGGGAATTTCTATTTGCAGTGTGTGAAGCCTGGACATGGGGTTTTCCTTCACCCACCCATTCCCCACTAGGAAAAGTATTTAAATAGAGGACCCCAAACAGAACAAGCTGCATGACTTGCACCCATACTGCCTTGACGTATACTCTCCCTGGAAATCTCAAGCTAAGAGCAGTGGATTCTATCCAGGCATAGACTGGAGACCTCTAAGGAATAGCAAGATATGCTGCTAGTGTCTCAGTAAGGAGTGTTCTTCCCTCCATCATGCTGCTGCTGACCATTTTGTGTCTCAAATAAGAAATAATCTTGCACTCTACTGTTCAAACCTTCGGTTCTGATTTGGGCTGTCAATCACAGTTAACTCAAACGATTAACTCAAATCTGATTAAAACTGACTAATCAATTTTAATGGCACTGTTAAATAATAGAATACCAATTTATAAATATTTTTCTACATTTTCAAATATATTGATTTCCATTACAACTCAGAATAAAGTGCTCACTTTATTATTTTTATTACAAATATTTGCACTGTAAAAAAAGATAGAAGACCTAGTATTTTTCAGTTCACCTCATATAAGTACTGTAGTGCAATCTTTGTCATGAAAATGCCACTTACAAATGTAGCTTTGTTTTTGTTACATAACTGCACTCAAAAACAAAGCAATGTAAAACTTTAGTCTACTCAGTCCTCTTCTTGTTCAGCCAATCGCTAAGACAAACAAATTTACATTTATGGGAGATAATGCTGCCTGCTTCTTATTTACAATATCACCTGAAAGTGAAAACAGGTGTTTGCATAACACTTTTGTAGCTGGCATTGCAAGGTATTTACTTGCCAGATATGCTAAACATCCGTATGTCCCTTCTTGCTTCAGACACCATTCAAGAGGACATGCTTCCATGCTGATAATGCTTGTTTTTAAAAAAAAAAAGTATTAGTTTGTGACTGAACAACTTAAGGGAAAATTGTACGACTCCTGCTCCATGGAGTCACCCACATTCTGCCATATATTGTGTTATGACAGTTTTGAATGACAACCAAGCACATAGAAAAGGAGTACTGGTGGCACCTTAGAGAGACTAACAAATTTATTAGAGCATAAGCTTTCGTGAGCTACAGCTCACTTCATCGGATGCATCCGATGAAGTGAGCTGTAGCTCATGAAAGCTTATGCTCTAATAAATTTGTTAGTCTCTCTAAGGTGCCACCAGTACTCCTTTTCTTTTTGCGAATACAGACTAACACGGCTGCTACTCTGAAACCTGTAACCAAGCACATGTTCAATTTAAGAACACTTTCACAGCAGATGTGACAAAATGCAAAGAAAGTACCAATGTGAGATTTCTAAAGATAGCTACAGCACTCCACCCAAGGTTTAAGAAGCTCTTCCAAAATCTGAGAGGGATAAGGTCTGGAGCATGCTTTCAGAAGTCTTAAGACCAACACTCTGCTGCAAAAACTACAGAACCTAAACCACCAAAAAAGAAAAATCAACTTTCTGTTGGTGGCATCTGACACAGATGATGAAAATGAATGTGCATCAGTCTGCACTACTTTGGATAATTATCAAGCAGAACTCATCAGCATGGAAACATCCTCTGGAATGGGGGCTACCTGTTTGGCTATGTGAGTGATGCTGATGCAGTTGTCAAAGCATTGAGGGGGTGCTGATTGGCTAGTGAGGAGACTGACTTCTCATCTATTGGGATATTCCATTTGATAGCAGATGCTATCAACGCAAAGCTTTCTGAAGATTGTAAAGAAGTTTTAAAACAAGTTTATGAGCTCTTCTTTGTCCTTCATATGCAATAGGAGAAATGGAAATAAAGTGGAATACTCAAACAACTCAGGACTGGTGCCACTCTACATCCCTTGCGGAGTGCTCATTGTGAAAAGGCAAGGGACAGAGTTAGTTATTTGGGGCGATCTTAACTCTGAATTGTCAGACTTTCCATTGTTGTTTTGTTTTAACATAATTGATTTTAACTTAGAATTTCCTGGCTTTCCAGCATTTGGGTATTTTTATCTATTGCCTATCTATAATGTGTAGGGGGAAAAGCTGTGTGATCAGGAGGGAGTTCAATTTGAGTGACATATGCTGGAGGCTTCTGCTACTGGTACTCAAACATCCTTGGAATTTCTTAGTATTATAGCTGACAATTTCCTAACAAAAAGTTTTGCATACAACACCAGGAAATTGTATATTAGCCCTCATCTTGACAGATAGAGGAATTGGTCACAGACATAAAAATTAGTGGTAGTTTAGGTATAAGAGATCATCACCTGATTACATTTGCAATGTGCAAACTGAATAAAGTCCCAACTAGCTATATATGTACTTGGTGCTTTAAAAAGGGACCAATTTTACAAATTTGTGAACTGAAAACATTTATGAACCAAATCAGCAGGGAGGAAAAATATAAACAGAAAAAATTGAATGATAATAGGGAATTGTTAAAAACCCTTTACTTGGTGCTCAAAGAGCCACAATCCCAAAAATCAAGGGAAAAGGCTGTAATGTCTTAAACTGATCTGGCTTAGAGGGAAATTGAGGGCAGCTACAGAAAATAAAAAAAAGAAAAAGGGAAATTGATAATGAATATAAATCAGAAGCTAGGGATTGTAGTATATTAATAAACAAAGCAAAGGGACACCAGGAGAAATCTACGGCCAGCAGAGTTAAGGACAGTAGAAGAGTTGTTGGGTTTTTATTAATAAAACAAAGAATTGTAACAATAGTATTGTTCCATTTCTAGGTGGAAATGGTAGATTCAATATAATGCAGAGAAGGCAAAAAAGAGTTCAATAAATATTCCTGTTGCTATTTTGGAAGACAATCAGCTGATCTAGTCATATAGTATGATGATGATGACAACACTTAAGTTAGTAGGTCCAGAGAACTTGCATCCAAGAGTGATAGACAGAGCTGGGCAAGGAGCTCACTGGACTGTTATGCTGAATTTCAGTAAGACTTGGAACCCTGGGAATGTTCCAGAAAACTGGAAGAAAACTAATGTTGTACCAATATTTAAAAAGGGTAAATGGGATGACCCAGCTAATTATAGGCCTTTCAATCTGACATCAATCCCAAGCAAGACTCCATTAATAAAGAATTAAGGGAAGGTAATATACTTGATGTCAACGAACAGGGGCTTGTAGAAAAAAAATATCCTATCAAACTAACTTGATTTTTATGAGATTACAATAGCATTGATGTAATATATTTAGGGCTTGTCTAAACGAACACTTAATTCACAGCAAGCTGGTGTATAAATCTACCCCACACAAGCCTGCTGCACACTGAGCAGCCACATGGACCCTGCTGCCATGCACTAGAAGTTTACTCCTGTTTCAAAGCAAGTTAGATCAAAGTGCACTATAGAATTTGTAGGGCACTGCAGTAGAGTCTACATGGACACTTAGTGTGCAGTACACTAACGTAGGGCAGATTTACTCTCCAGCTTGCCACAAACTAATTGTTAATTCAGACAAGACTTTAGACTTCTGTATGGCATTTAACTTGGTATCGGATGACATTTTGGCGAAAAAACCCTTGAACAATACAAAATTAACGTGTCAGATATTAAGTGGATTAAAAACTGGCTAACTGATAATTCTCAAAATGGAATTGTAAATACGGAATTGTCATGGAGTGGATGTGTTTCTAGTGGGATCCTACAAGGATCAATTCTTAGCTCTACATTATTTAGCATTTTTATCAATGACCTGGTAGAAAACAAAATAGTCACTGATAAAGTGTGAAGATCATGCAAATGTTGGGGGAAATGGTAAATGTGGAATGAAGAGGACTGGTCACTGATACAGAGGGATATGGATTGCTTGGTAAGCTGGGAGCAAATAGGGTGGGTTTTAACACACTAAATGCATACATCCAGGACCAAAGAATGTAAGCTATGCTTACAGGATGGGAGACTCTATCCTTGGAAGCTGCGACTCTGAAAGAAATGGGGCGGGGGTCATGATGATCAACTGAACATGAGCTCCCAATGCAGTGCTATGGCCAAAAGCGCTAATGTGATCCTGGGATGCATAAACCAAGGAATCTCAAGCAGGATTAGAGAGGTTATTTTGTACCTCTGGATTTGGCATTGATGTGACCACAGCTGGAATACTGGGTCCAGTTCTAGTGACCACAATTCAAGAAGGATGTTGATAAACTGGAGACTGTTCAGCAAAAAGCCACCCACATGGATTAAAACATTAGAAAACATGTGTTCTCATGATTGGGCTCCTTGAGTCTATTTAGACTAACAAAGAGAAGGTTAAAGAGTGACTTGATTACCGTCTGGAAGTATCTACATGGGAAACAAATATTTAACAATAGGCTCTTCAATCTAGCAGAGTACAATGGCTGGATGTTCAAGCTAGACAAATTCAGATGGGGGAGAAGGTGTAAATTTTTTTAACATTGGAACAATTGATCAAGGGTCATTCTCCACTACTAGCAATTTTTAAATCAAGACTGGAGGTTTAAGATAATTCTCATTGGACGTAGATCCGATTTGGGGGAAGTTCCATGGACGGTGTTATACAGGAGGTCAGACTAAATGACTACAGTGATTCCTTCTGGTCTTGGAATCTATTACTACAATACTCCAATAAAGTTTTCAGCAGACTATATTAATATGTCTTTGCCCCAGACTTTACAAGGCTGTGTGCCTTGGAATATCCATAAAATGTGATTACACTTCAGCTGTTAACTAGTATTTACAGAAAAGCCAGATTTTATAAGTGGCAAATGTTCATTGTCTTAGCCAGGTGTTTGATTGTGGGATTTCAGGGCAGAAAGTGCCTCTGATAAGGAGACAGTGTTCTGTGTCATGATTTAGAGCTGGTTGAAGATTGTCAAAACATTTTTCTGTCAGAAAATGGTTTATTTGACAAAGCCAACATTTGTGAAAAAAGTGTCCATTTTTGTCCAAACAAAAATAAATCAGGTTTTTTTTTTTAAAATTGCCAAAAAAAATTCTTGAAGGAAAAAACAATGCCTTTTGTAGGGGAAAAGGTCCTTTCCTGACCAGCTCCACCCATGATATTTGCATTGCAGACTGTGCACACTACATGTGTGTTCTATATTTGTATCATACAATAGAGATCCATTGTATGTTACAAATATAAAATGCAGGCATAGTGTATGTACGCTCATGTCTCCCTCTACTGGCTAGCCCTGTGACTAAAACAGCCTGCAACTTACAGCTAAGGAAGTTTACAGTTCAAGCAGCAGAGGCTTGTCCCAATTTGGATCCCTGATGATGATCATCGTGTCTGTATGCATGCAGCCCTCCTTTATTACACAAACTTTAATCTCCCTTGACTTGATTAGGCAGAGCACCTCTATGCCTTTTCAGTAGGAGGCAGAGCTGCATTCTGGTCTGCTTTTAACCACAGGGGGTTTGCTGTAAGTTGGTGATGGGCCCCAAGCTGTCACCACCAGATCTGGATCAGCATCTAAGCTACTCAGAGACTGTTTGCATCTGGGGTTGGGGCCAGACCCATCTCTACCGTGATGAAAGGCAATCGTGAAGGAATCCTCAAACGCCTAGTTAAATGTGTCTCTTGAGAGGTGAGCTACCCTACCGAAATAGGGTAGCCTTGTTCAGAGTCTCAAAGCAAAAGGTATTAGCCCTTGGAGTCAAGCCCGGTGTCTGCCACCTGGCTTTCCACCACCACCCACCTGACCCCAGGGGGATGGGTTCCAGGCCAGAAAGGGTGGAGCAAAATTGGCCTAGAGGAACCCACAGGCACAGCTGGAGGTCAGCTCCTTTGTCTCTGTAGTCACATCATTTGCATAGCAATCCACACTGCTTTGCTTCCACAGTATGATGTGTCAACACTGGTGCTTGTGCAAGTGGGTGCACACATCCCATTTTTATTTGCCACACCAAGCCTTGGCTGGATTCCTGGCAGCTGACTGCCACAGCATGGTCCAAAGAACGGCCTGAGCAGCCGTCACAGGCACTGTACCGTGACCCCATGTGGAGATTTAGTGAACGCAGAGTGAAAGTGCAGGAGCTGTGCATCTCTTGGAGCAGATATTCTGCTCACACATGGGAGGGTTTTCTTCTCAGCAGCGATGGATAAGCATCATTGACCAGTGGAGATGGGCAGCTGTACAGTGCAGAGAGAGGGAGTGGCCATTCTCTCTCTTTCTTTCTCCACGGCCAACCAAAACATTGCTCCCTTCATTTGCCACCTTGCACTGCTTGCTGCTTCCCAGCCCAGCTCATAGGATCTGCTTCCCATTTGCACACAGAAAATGAGCAATTCCATAGCTGGCTCTCCATAGCGCTCAGCACTACCATCTCAGTGTGCTCCTTAGGCCCGTTACATAGTCACACGCTCAGTCACACCAAGTCATAAATTTGGCTGATAGCATGTCATGGAGCCAGGCACAATGGGCAAGTGCTGAGCAAACTACAGATCCACACACCTCAATCAATGCCCCTCACTCCTGAGCAGCAAACCTCCCCCCGCCCCATACACAGATAGCACTGAGGTTATGTTAATATTGAGTGAGTGCATTTACCTTGCATCATCTCATGGGTCTGGCTGCTTTTGGCACAAGCACAGCAGCAGAGACTTCTGGGAACCCTTCTTTCAGGTGGTCTCATCCATTAACCTGATTGAAGATGCAGAGCACACTTCTAAGGACTTTATCACCTTTAACTTAACACCCCAGCAAGGGCTGTTAGTATCATTATCCCCATTTTACAGAGGGAGAAACAGACCAAAGTCAAAAGTGGATGCTAATTTCAGGGTGCCCACTTGGAGACCGGTTGGGCTTGATTGACAGAATTGCTGAATCCCAAATCAAGCCAGCCAACTTCAGTGAGAGGGTAACAGGGGCACAACCCAAGTTTTCCTGAGGATGGGGCCAGAACTCTCCCTTCCCTAAGTCCCACCCCATACTCTCTCCCACATACTCTCCCTCTGCCCCCAGAGCTATACAATCCCCCTGAACCCAGCTCTATGCCTATTCCCCTCCTCCTGCCCCACACCCAGCTCTGAACTCTCCCTTCTGTACCCATCCCCACGGTCTCCCCACCCCAAACCCAGCCCTGAGCTCTCACCAGAGAGGCAGTCAGGCTGAAGAGCACCATTCCCACCAGGAGCCAGGCAGTTCTGGGAGCCCCAGGTCCCACTCTTCTGTAACATCTCCACTTCCTGATAAAGCACCACAAACCTTGATCCAAATTCTCCCACCCTCCTGGGCACCAGGAGACATGCCCAGTGCCCATGAGCATCCAAATGACTGCAAAGATAGGGACCCAAGCAGGCAAATGCACCATGCAAATTTGGCTCAGCCACATTTCCATCATGACAGAGGTGTCTAGGCCAAACTTCTAACCCCAGGCAGGGGCCAAGGGAGGGCCTGTTCACTCTCTATCATATCCCTGATGTGTAAACAATTGCACTCACCATCAGAGCATTCCCCATCATCAGGGCATGACATAAGAGGGGACTGCATCTCTAATGCTGCCCATTGATCATATCTTCAGCCCCATGCTGGCCTGTCTGGACCTTCAATGGCCCAGCCCTCCAGCCAGGTCACCTCTTAAATTCAATCCCTTTCCAGGGTAAGAAAAGTCCAACTGTAAATCCAAGTAAATGTCCAAACCAAGAATTCTTCTACCCCTCTTGAGCTACACCAGAGGGCTCTGCTCTTTGCCCTTACTCCTGGGCCCTACAGAGTTCTTCTGTACTGCTTCATCCTGGCAGGTTACCCCACTGCATCCCTTCCCTAGGGACTCCACCAGCTTCTCTCAGGAATATCCCTCCTTCTTTCAGGGTCCCACACAGGAGCCTGACCTGCTCCCTGTGGTTCGCTCCAGCCTGACTTCACCCAGCCTTCCCCCAAAGTGGGGCCTCCCCTTATTTCTGTCTCCTAGGTCTATGACTGAGTTCTCTTCCTTCTCTATGTAGTTCTCCCTGACCCTTCCACAGCTGGGATCACTAATTGTAATTGAGTCCTCATGGGGGGATGGAAGGGATCAGTGCTAGGTCATAGGCAAGACTGAGCCTCACTCTCTTAAAGGGCCAGCCAATCTATGACAGGATGCTCCGCACTTGAGAGCTCACTAGTGCGGCATCCAAAGTTAGTGGACAATTTTGAAAACTTTAGTCTAAGGGCATGTGTACATGCGGGGTAATGCGCCCTACAGGGCTGTGATTTCTAAAGCATACTGTTGTGTTGCACTTTAATTGGTCCATGTAGATGCTGTTGGTGCATCTTAAGTGTTCCCTAGGGCACTTTAACACAGGACTGTTTCAAGCAGCTCTACATTAAAGCACAGGAGGGACCATTAGACATACATCCACAGGATCCACTTGGACCAATTAATGTGCAACATGTTAGCGAGCTTTAGAAATCACACCCCGTAGTGTGTATCTGTGGCACCTGCAGCCTTATGTACATTATGCTCAGATCAGACCATGGCTGTCCAGAGAGGGTGTGAGGGTCAGTTTGCCCCAGGCCCTGTTTGAGCAGGTCCCTAACTGAGTGGCGCTGCAACCTGGAGCACCGGATTGCAACAGCATTCCCTGAAATTTGACCCGGCAGCCCCCCTGTTACAACCTGAGTGGTGCCACAAAAAGTTAAAGTGAGAGCGATGCAGCTGTGTGTATTGTACCATGTCAAACATTTCTGGGGGCACCCCTGGTGCACATTATCCCACCCTGTAAATAAGCCCTAATGACATTCCTGAGGACACAATGTGAGTCTCTGACACAGCTGGGACTAGAACCCAGGAGTCCAGTGTCTGGTCCCCTACTCTAATCACTAGGCACACTCTCTCCCTCTCTCTGAATGGAGACCGAGGGATGTTTTTATTCCCCTTTGGTTCTCTGTCAGTGTAGTTCTGAGCAGATAGGTTTAAAGGACCCTTGTCCATACTGCTTTGTATTTTTTAAATTGTTCTTTCCTACATTCCTCCTGTTACATTTTATCTCCAGCATGATCTAAAGCAGCAGCTATTGAGCCTGCATCTAAATCTGATCAAACTCTTGCTCTCCCTGTGGTGATAGGGGACAATCTTTACTGCCAGTCTCTCTGCTGCCTCACCTCCTGACACAATATTATTTCATCGTAACCTGTCCAGTGAGCAGATTGCCTCCTTGGCCACAGCACAGTCTCTGTACAAAGCCTGCTCTATTGATTCTGACAC
Organism: Dermochelys coriacea; assembly: GCF_009764565.3. Lineage (NCBI taxonomy): Eukaryota > Metazoa > Chordata > Testudines > Dermochelyidae > Dermochelys > Dermochelys coriacea. The sequence goes on along the minus strand of NC_050073.1, from coordinate 88,392,755 downwards.
TGCGCTGGTGCGCACAGGGCGATTCCAGGAGATGAGGGATCGATGAGAGCATAATTGCTCCCTTGCAGTCAGAACCAGGGAAGGGATGGGGAAAGGGCATGGGCATACGAGCGCGGCTGAGAGAAGCTGATGCTGTTACTGGAGCTTCTCTCTGGCACACAGAGTGCCCTGCTGCAGGGCGGGGTGAACACAAGAACTCATAGGCTCAGCTGCCTTAGGCAGCGATAGTGGGTCATTCCAGCAGCATTGAGTCTGCACGGGCTTTGGGAATAGTGAAAAACAGCCAAAAGGGAATGGGAACAGATAGGGGTTTGGTTCCAGGAAAGGAGTACTCAAGGCAGGGATGACTGGGGAGAACTAGACTGCAGAGCAAATATTCCTCCAAAGAGCTGGTGCAAACTAGTGCTTAAATCAGCACCACTCAAATATTCTTCAGACAAAGGGCTGCAGGGACTACTTGCCAGTACTTGCCGTCAGGCTGCACCTAATGTCATACAATGGAGCCCGTTACAGGTGTTCACATCTTTAATATGGAGCCTGCAGTGACTACAGTTCCCAGAATACAATGCTTCATGGCATGCTAGGACCAGCAGTCTCTGTAGTCTACACTTCTGTATTAACAATAAACATGGGTCTCTTCAGTCCCAATCAGGCCATCCAGCCCAACATTTTGTCTCTGAAGGCTGCCAATATTCTGTGTTTTAGAGGAAGCTGTAAATCCCACATTGTGAACAATTACGTAACAAGCCACCCATAGAAAAATATCCCAAGCATGATTAGCTAATGTTCTATACTTGTTAAAACTTCTCTATGGTAACTGCCAATATTATTCCTGACCATATAAATGGATAATCCTGTTTGGAATCCTATTAATCTCTACAACAAATCACAGGTTGGTAACATATTTCTTTCTATTCTGTTTAAACTTGTTTCACTCAATGCTGCCATTATTCTTTTTATCATGACTTTGGGTAAATAAGCAACCCTGATTTCCCTTCTTTCTCCCATCGTTATTTTATATAATTTGATTGTGTCCCTCTCCACAAATCAAATAGTCCTTATCTTTTCCATCTCTCTTGATATGCAACCCTTTCTGGGCTTCTTATCATTTCTATTGCCCTGAAAGACTGCAGGCTACATTGGCCACACTTGAACCTAAACAATTTTTTTCTGTAATGTTTTCATTCTCAGTGCTGCCTGTCAGATTAGAAATCAATTGTGTCATTTAACTTCAAATCTCAGTCATTAAACTTCTCAATTCATCCACACACAGGAATCGATTCCACATGTTCAGATCATATATGACCTGTCTCTTGTAAGCATCTAACAATGATATTATGGACACAGCAACGTCAGGCCTTGATGTTATTGGGTTACCCAAGTATTTTTCCCTTTTGTGAGTCCTCTGAGTTGGTTTCATCATTTTATTGAGTTTCCTTTCAGAAGAGGGATTCAGCCCCTGCATGGGATTGAAAATGTTAAAGGGGCATTGTCCAGTGGTGCGAGACATATAAATTCTTGCTCCGATACTGACTTGCTGTGTGGTCTTGGGTAACTCAGTTCCCTGCTCTACGCCTCAGTTTCTCCACCAGTAAAACAAGGCTCGTGAGATACATATTACCATAGTTAATCATGTTGGGTAAAAAGGAAAGGTCCCTGTTCCTTGCAGAACCCAAGTCTCTGGGGTCCCAATGCATGCCCTGTCCACTGGACTGCACTGCTTCTCTACTTCTTCCAGGGAGGATTATTTGGATGAAGTTTGTACAGTGCTTTGAAGATGAAAAGTGCAAAGTATTATTATCTCTTAGTAGCAGAAGCTCCAGGTAAGGCAGGATCTCAAAATGCATAAATATGGCATTGCTTGGGCCATTACAATATCTATTGATCCTTCCAAGCGTGGATGCACTCAAACACCTTGAACTATGGAAAAGTTCAGATCCAGGATAGGCTGGAGTTTCAGTGCAGAAGGAGCTCCTTCCCCAAGGCAGAGAAGAAGAAGAGGCTCAACAGCAGGTACAGGAATAAACAGAGAGAGTCTATAGCTTTCCATGCTAAGACTCCAAAACGTTTTTACTACGGCAATGACTAAAGGAAAATTAATACCTGACATGGTGCTCTTGTTGTGTCTGTGTTCGTGGGTGACGCTCCATCACTGATACAGCCTGTTGTTTACACTTCCAGCTTTACAGAGTCATATGGGGAGTAAATCCAAGTGATTTATTGTCTAAACACCTGGTGACAGTTGGGTGCTCTCCTGTGCTCACACAGCTAGGGCTGGAGCACTTTATCTCACCTCCAATCAATCACCAAGAGCCACAAATGCATATTCATGCCAGCAATGCCCTGGCGGGGGAGGCGGTGATGGTCCAGTGGGGTGTGGAGGGCGAGGCGCTGGGATAAATTGGAAAGTGATCGCTTCAGTGTGTTCACTTTGTAGCAGGGAATAATCTGAGCTACAAAGTTTGGATCCAAGTACAAACTTCTCCAGAGCTGGTCACAAAAGAGAAACAGATTGAGATTCAAACTTTCTCTGACTGTGTGGGATTTGGAATTGGAGTTCCCATCTAAGACCACCTCTGCTTAGCAGCTTAACTCAATGGACTTTTGCCCCCAACTACTGGGACATTTCCAAGAGCGAGGATGCCTAGCTCAACATCTGCATGGAGTACTGCTATCGTGGCCTAATTTTCAACTCTTGCTCCAGAGGTGGATGCTGCCTGCAGACCACCTGTGGGCTCAGGTGGAATCTTCCCTGGGACAATGTGGGAACCTGCTTGCTGGAGAAGTATGGTCACCTTTGCACGTTAGGCCTACTGGACAAATACACATTGTACATCCTCATATCCTCATCTTGTTGCATTACAATGTCGGAAATGACCCTTTGTCCCACTGATGATGCAGAGTCCTGACATCGCCACTAAATGTTTTGATGGGATGACATCCCAGCAGTCCTCAAATATTTCCAGGCATTTCCATGGCCTGAAAGCTCAGCTTGCAGGATGCTGGCTGGCCTCCCTTCAAAACCAAGTGATGACCAACGCCCCAATTGGTGGGCGCCCAACCAGCTGTGTATCTGTGGTCACTGGCCTTTTCACTTCCTGGGTACACTGCTGCCTAACTTCTAGGTACCAAAGTAAGCATTGTGAATGGTCCGTCAGTGCTCTCACTCACTCCACAGGTCTCAGGGTGTCTCTGCCAATATCACTATGTAGAGGATGAGTGGCTCAGAAAAGTCCCATGAACTTGCCAGACCTTCATCCATCGCTGGAGCCAATCCTCCTTGTAAGTGCTGCTTCTCACTTCCTGGTTCTCTCAGGGACAGGAAATGGAGGAACCAAAATTCCATCACTATCTTTATGGCCCAAGCATTTGCAGGAAGCACCAGGAATCCTGCCAAAGAGAATCTGTTTTGGGGAAATTCCCAGCTCAAGGGAATATAGTGGCTTCCAGCCATTGCTTACAGTGTAGGCTGGGGCCTGGAGATGGATTACATATTGGTGGATACTCCCAGAGGCACTTGACCAAAGGCAAGCACACTAGCTCCTGTGGCCCTTGCTATCCCATTACATGGGATGCAGCATGCGCTGCCACCTAGCTCCACTGGTGGTTGGAGAGAGGGATAAGTCCCCGCCCTTGCTTTGCCCCTCCTACTTTGGGGAACCTGCCACTCTGTCTGCACTAGATCCCCACCCCCCACATATTGGGGGCACAAGGAAATGAATTGTGCCCGGCCCCTACACAAGAGGGCAGATGGCTTCTTTTTCCTATTCAGTCCCCAACTACACTGTGGTTTAGGCTGGCACGATCCAGCCCATGTGTGGAAATAGTTTGGATAAGCAGAGACGCCTGACAAAGCAAAATGTTTTACAATTACATTTCCAACTTTCCCAAGCTTCAATCGAGTTGGGAGAGGACAGGAATTGGGAGACAGTGTCACTTCATGTTCTGGGTGAAGGTCAGGTTTGTTATTATTTTATCCAAGCTCATTCACCCATCCTGAATTCTTCCCAGAGTCATAGACAGTCTCACTGCACTGCAGTCACGAGGTGTGATTGCAGCATGTGCAGATGTACACGAGCTGGCTTTAATGTAGCATGCTCGGGTAGCAGAGCAGTGAAGTCACAGCAGGACAGGCTGTATCACAAGTTACACAAGCTTCCCCCCACTGCCCCATAATGACTAGAATGGCTACCCCATGCTGAAGCCTGAGCTGCCATGTCTTCACTGCTCCGGTAACTAAATCAAAGCTAGCTCACGTATGACTATGTGAGCTGCAATCAAACCCCATGATTGCAGTGTGGATGTACCCTGAGTCACTCTTTCTGATGCTTAAAACATCAAGCCAAAGAATCCCCTAATTGAACCTCTGTGTTGTGAGAAAGCACATGCAATGGAGCGCTCTGTGAAACTCCCAGCATTTTCCGTCATACACTCACCTCCTGCCTCCAGGCTGAGCTCACAGCAAAGAGAAACTGTCATCATCTGTAACTGAAATGCACTAATGCGGACATCATGGAGGGGGAACAACGGCAAAACGCAATGGTAGTCCACTGAGTCCCTTTTCTGAAGCTCCTAACAATACAAGCACTTATACAGTGCTTTCCCTCCTTAGATCTCAAAGCGACTAACTTCACTGCCAAGCTGAGCTTGGAAAGGACATTTCCATGTACCTCAGTCCCAGAAAGATATTGACACATCAGAGGGGCTTCAGAGAAAAGCAACGTAAATGATGAAGAAAGTCTGGGTCTGATTTACAAGATGAAATTAAAAGAGCTCAAGTTATATATACAGCATGGCTGGAGTGGGCACCTTAGAAATATATCTGATAGTAACTAATAGTGATTAATAGCAATTATTTAAATCATAATAAAAAGACAAGTGAGTGAGTGACATTGCAGTTGTCTAGAAGCCCTGGAAGAGAGTACACACCAAAGAGAGGGTTGTATAAGGGGGCATAACTGGGAGTAATGGGATGAACATAAAACAATGAAAATCTAGGCTGGATATCAGCGTGCATATTATATGACTCACCATCCTAAAACAACCCCTCACAGAAAGACCCAGCACTGCACCCGCTCTGCCTCAGTTTCCCCACAACAATCTCCACCCTACTCCCACTGTAAAGGTGATTTGCCACAGTGACTTGACCCTTCAGCAAAATCATGAACAAAAGTGCAGCCCTCCCAGGGAACCCAAGTCTGAAAACAACACCCAAAGACAAGCAACATTGGCCCCACTAGGCTCAGCTGGCCGCCCCCTTTCTTACAGCAGTGGCCTGGCTCAAGTCCCAAAACATCAAAGCACAAGATCTTTGTCCCAGTCTCAAACTGTGCCCCTTCTCTCCTTCCCGTGGAGTCTGTCTTCTCTCCTCTAATTCAGGAATTCCTCTGCCCACCCCCTGGGCTCAGTTTCCACCCTGCCTGGACTCCTTACCATCTCCTATCAGCCATTCCTGTGCTCTTTTGCGTCATTCCCTGCTCTTTCCCAAACAGCCAGTCCCAGGCATTCCTGCTTAAGAGTCTTTCACAGGCCTCTGCCTGCCTTTTGCACTCATCTGGCTCCCCCCTCTCAGGCCAGCTGTACTGTCTGGCGATTGAGCCCTTCCTCTGTCTCCTCCGAAGGAGGTTGACAGGGTTGGTGCTGCGGGAGCCGGAGCTGCAACTGGTCCTGTCAGCGTACGCTGATGACGTGCTCCTCATGGTCCAGGACCCGGGTGACTTGGCGTGGGTGGAGGCTTGTCAGGCCATCTATTCGGCAGCCTCCTCCGCCCAGGTCAACTGGGTCAAGAGCTCTGGCCTGGTGGTCAGGGACGGCTGGCAGGCAAGCTCCCTCCCACCCGCACTTCAGGCCATCCAGTGGAACGCGGGTCCGCTGCTCTATCTTGGCATTTACCTTTCTGCCACGCATCCCTCTCCGCCGGGAGAACTGGCAAAATTTAGAGGCCGGGCTGATAGAGCGGCTCCGGAAATGGACAGGACTACTCTGATGCCTCTCCCTTTGAGGGAGAGCGCTGGTGCTTAATCAACTAGTCCTGTCCATGCTCTGGTACCGGCTCAACACCCTGGTCCCGGCCCCGGGTTTCCTGGCCAACCTCCGGACATCGATTCTGGAGTTCTTTTGGTCAGAACTGCACTGGGTCCCTGCAGGGGTTCTCCATCTACCTCTGGAGTCTGCACACTCAGGTCCATGTCTTCCGCCTCCAGGCCCTGCAGAGGCTCCTTTATGGTACACGTAGTCTGGCGTGGAGCATACTGATGCATGCCTTCCTGCACCGTTTCCGAGGGCTCCAATACGACTGGCAGCTCCTTTATCTCCATCTGAGAGGTCTTCCGCGAGACCTCTCCGGGCTGCCGGTCTTCTACCAGGATCTCCTCCAGACCTGGAAACTATTTTCAACGACCAGGTCCATGGTGGCCACCGAGGGGGCAGATCTCCTCGCAGAGCCCCGGCTACACAACACCCAGCTCCGTGTGCAGGTGGCAGAGTCCCCCTCGGTGCACTAGAGGTTGGTCCTGGCAGAAGTCACAAGAGTCGGAGACCGCCTGGACTACGACCGGGGAGACTGCCGCCTGCTACTTGGGTTTATCTCGACCGGGTCCTGCACGAGGGTGCGCCCCACCGACCCTCTACCCCAGGCCCGCCAGACCTTTTAATTGGGCCCCTGCCCCGTGGACCCAACCGACCCCCTCACTCCTTCACCATGAGCCAGCTGCACGAGATGCAGCCAGTCTGCTTCCAAACCACGCCAAGGAAACATCTATACACGCTCATGCTCCACACCCTTCACACTCTCACCCTCGTGTCCCGCCCCGATACAAAATGGCAGGACCTCCTGTCACCTTTGGAGGGTGAGGAGCCCCGGTGGGCCAGCCTATATTCCACCTTGGTCCCAAGGCCCACCGGGGATATCAGTTGGAGGCTCCTTCATGGAGCCGTGAACACGGGCGTGTTCTTGGCGTAGTTCACCTCTATCCCAGACACCTGCTCCTTTTGCGGTGTGAGGGAAAGCTTGGCACACATATATCTGGAGTGTGCCAGGCTGCAGCCCCTATTCCGGCTCCTCATAAATATTTTATTACGTTTTTGGTTGCACTTTTCCCCTCACCTTCTTATTTATGTACTCCCTATCCGTGGCCCAACAAAGTCAAAGGATCTCCTGGTCAACCTCCTCCTGGCCCTAGCTAAAATGGCCATCTATAAAACCAGAGTGAGGAGGTTGGCCGATGGAGTCTCCTGTGACTGTGGGGCCTATTTCCGATCCTCGGCCCATTCACATATCCGGGCAGAGTTCCTCTAGGCGGCATCCACTGATTCCCTTGACACCTTTGAGGAGCAGTGGGCGCTGTCCGGGGTTTTCTGCTCAGTGTCCCCATCCAGTTCCCTTCATTTGACCCTTTGACCACACTCCTGTCCCTGTTATTTCATTAGTTGTCCCCGGATTTATTTGGTGTCCAGGTCCTGTGGATCCCCCTCTTAGGCTTCACCCGCCCACTTCCTGGATCCCAATAGGGCACTCATCTGGCTCATCACAACCTTCCACTCTCCAGGCAGCTCACTACTGCGGGGCTTCCTTCCTCTTAAGTCCAAGTCCAGCACAGGTGCTGCAGGACAGGGCTAACGGAACAGAGCCAATTGTCCCGAAGCCTTCTGGCCCTTAAAGGGGCAGGCCTCCTTGGTACAACTTCCTAACAGTGATCTATTAGAAATAGAGGAATTATCTCTTATGGCAGGGATTTGAGCTGTAGGAGTAACTTCATTCACTAGCTGTAAGCAGCAAGCTGTTACAGTTGCTGGGGCCAGCTGATAGAGGGAGACAATCACCCACTAACCCAATGTATTACATGGGTATAAACGGGAGCGCATGCGGCCCCTGTTAAAAGAGTGGGAGAGCTGCCACTGTATTTCAGCCAAACTAGCCATACAGCCTTGTAGGTATTCAGCACTGAGTTCACACTCTTCATTACAGCACGTTAGAGAAAGCCAGAAATAGATCTAGATTAATAGATTAGATGGGCAAACAGACTCCAGCTGCAGTGTCACCCTCCTGCTCCAAAGCCTCTTCCAGAATTAGCGGTAGCTTTATTGCAATTCAGTCCTTCAAGCTTTTCTGAGACCTGGGATGAGACTGCTGTGGTGGCTGTGAGAATGATTGCATCTGTGGAACAGGGAAATGAGAATCCCTTCTCATGGCTTCCATCACTGTGAGGGGCACATTGTCAGATTGGGTCATGATTTGTTTCTGTGAAGCTGTATGATCAGAACCACTTGCGTGTGCAATTTGTACACGGTGCACACTTAGGACTCACCCGACCACATCAATTTTAATTCAAGTACTATCAGTCTTAGTGCACACCCAAGGAACTGGAAATCAGACTACAATGCACAACCTTAAACTAACCTTCCCATGCTACATGATTTAATCATTTAATAACAATTATGGTCTGAAAATTACAATTATACTGTATGGGAGCCAGGAAAAGAATGCAAAGCTGATTATGTACTCCAAATATCTTGGCTAATGAGAAACACAGACAAGCATCTATTATAGACTGATATTAAGGGCTAGATCCTCAGCTGGTGTAAATGGGCAAAGTGCCATTGAAGTCAATGGAGCCACATTGATTTACGCCAGCTAATGATGGGGCCTTGTGACTTTAAAATAATCAGCTCAACGATAGTATCCATATTACTTAACAAAACCATATACCAGTGCACGGAGGATGTACATTCAAAGAAGGTTACATAACAATCTAACAAATTAACAGATTGGAGTTAAGGTTGTGCATTGCACTGTGATAGTCAGTTCTTTGATGTGCGCAGTGAGGATGATAGTATTGTTGATGTGAAAGTAAATGTGTTAGAGAGGGTACTAGTGTGGGGGTATACTTGCAGATTGATATTGGATGTGAATGTTGCCTTAATTTATTATATCTTTGTTTTTGAGGGATTGTGTTGTGGGGAAGTATACTCGAGCAGCCTTAATATAAGCTATCAGCATTTGTTGTGGGGGAATATACATGTCTGTATAAATGTATCATGGCTCTGATTCTTAGGCAGGCTTCAACTCAATACTGCAAGTGCTGCCTTGCACCCATAATTAAATGCAGACACAACATGGGTACAGCTATTTATGCCCACAGCTACAGCCATTTACACACCCGTCTGCTTTGAGCATGCAATCAGGTAGCTATGCGCAATTGTGAGTACTGATAATTGTGGGTGCAGTTTTGCATTCACATCTAATTAGAGATGCAAAATTGTGCCCACATCGGAGGCTGTGTTTGAAAATTTAGGCCTAATGTGAAAAAATGTGGCCTATTTCATAACACTCTCAATAGCATGCAATACTGTCCCCTTTCTGCCCAATGCGTCTCTGGGAGTGCAGGAGACTAGGTCTCCAGCGTCTGTAGATAATGGGGATGTAAGAGCACCCCTACCCTGACCCCCCCCCGCCCCACCGTTCCAAGCAGTGCTTTTGTCACACTCAGCTCGTGCATTGTGGTTTCCAGGAAATTTCCACTTGGTGCTCAGAGAGCTGAAACCTTTAGATTAATCCCAGATCTGTCAGCCGCCACCATTTTCAAGCAGGGCTCCAAGCTCTAGGAGATTCAGTTACTTTCTCCTGCACTGGGCAGCCTTAAGCCTCTCGCTATCTCAGTGAGTGGACACCTCTATTCCTTTCTCGCCCCTTCCCAAGATGACCCTGGATTTTTGGCCGTTCTGATTCCACCAGGATTCTCCTGGAACCGAGCCAGCATTCCACTCCTCTCGCTCCCTATATTTCAGCTTGGTCTCTGTGGCTAAGTCAGTCCAGCTATTAGCCAAACGCCTCCATCACCCTCCTCTTCACTCCCCCCCCATGCTGCCACCATCCCCACACAACCGTCATACCTCATTCCTGCAACTGCCACCCACCTATCTGATGTAGGTGTGAAAATCAGCCCTGGGCCCAAGTACCCCAGCTGGGAACTGCTCAGATGTTTCCCTGGTATATGAACACGCCTGGCAGACTGAACTTGAGGCCTTGTGTAAGGGGACTGTTGCCCCCTTATTAACATTCAGTGGGGGTGTTTTGGTTGGCTAGCTCCCAGTACTAAAAGGGGTCTATGGGAAATCAGGACCTGAAAACTGATAGTCCCCAGGAACAATGGAGAGAGGCCAATGCTCCAGGTCAGTCTGAATGACAGAGCGGGCAGGCTAATCAGGGAGTCAGGAGGCCAGGGAGGTCCCATCCTCCGTGTGAGCTGGATTTGTGTGGGTCAGACAGACAGAGTGGGGCCGAGCTAAGGAGAAAGCAAGGATGCAAGCTGAGCTGGGGAGCTGAGCTGTGCCAGATCCAGAGAGAGCAGACCCTGTCCTGGGAGCAGAGCTGCAGCCCCAAAGCCAGAGGCACAGCCCAGAGAGAGCAGACTTGCCCTGGGAGCAGAGCTGCAGCAACCAGAGCCAGAGGGGCCAGAAAAGCAGCCCAGGAAGCAGGTCAGTGCTGGAAGCAGAGTCACAGAAGCAGCCTGCAGAGCAGACCTGTCCTGGGAGCAGAGCTGCAGCAACCAGAGCCAGAGGGGCCAAAGAAGCAGCCCAGGGAGCTAGAGGCAGAGCAGCAGCAGCAGCAGCCGTGCTGAGACAGAGTGGTGGAGCTGGGGCTAGAGCAGGCCGGAGCTGGGTGCGGTGAGCAGCTGGGGAGAGCGAGGGGGACCCAGAGCAGCGGGCCCAGTACAGGGAGACGGCTCAGCCAAGGGGCTCTGCAGGCCAGGCTTGGATCGTAACCCCAACAGGGCGGGGGCGACACTGGGAAGAAGGGTCCTACCACTTACAGCCTAAGAGCGAGTGGCCACCACCAGAGCAAGTGTCTCACCCACAGCATCCCTGCAGCACAGCCAGGGCCTGAGAAGAAGGCCTGGGACTTGCAAGGAACAGACTGTGAACTGCCCGGACATTCCAGAGACACTGTTTGTGATGTTCCCTGCCACAGAGCGGGGTGATGTGTTTCCTTTAACCTTTCCCATTTTCCCTTATTCTTTTTAAAATTAATTGTTGATTAAATAACTTGCATTTGCTTTAACTTGTATGTAATGGTCAGTGGGTCAGAGAAGTGCCCAGTGCAGAGAGAGTACCCCGGAGTGGGGACATCTTAGCCCCTGTCCTAGGTGACCACAGCAGAGTTGGGAGTCGAGCCCCCAGGAATCCTTGGCCCAGCCTTGTTGGGGTTACAAGGACTCTGCCAGACAGGAGAGTGGAAGGGGAGGCCTCAAGGGCAGGGAGGCCACTGGGTAAAGGAAGTGGGAGTGAGGACTCAGATCCTTTCGCTAGCCCACTTCACCGGGGTAGTGCAGAAGCCAGGAAAGTTCCCCACAATAGCGGGACTGTTCCCCCGCTTACACTTGCTCAAATGTGGCATTGGTTAAACTGCTCCTCGATGACTATTTGTAGGGGACAGCAGCCCAAGAGACCCTACCACACACCAGTATCTATCCCCTGGCACCAGAACGAGGCTGAATATGTCTCAGCCAGGGAATTGTCATCCCTCCCTACCGCTTTTCTCAGTATTTTTCAGGGGCTGGAGTCTAATCTGTTCTACGCACTGAAGGTTGCTATTTATCTGGGGCCATAGCTTTGTGCGGCTCCCCCATACATTCATGATCCATGGGGATTTTGAGCACAGCTCTCTGCCAAGCCATATCTGCTGAGGACTCTTTGGCGCTATCCCAGTGCCATTCGGACCATTATAGGCTACAGATCTGACCCTCCAGCACAAGCAGAAAGGAAACAGGACTTGTTTTACTTATCACTCATTAATCACCAACTCCATGCTGTACAAAGCGTAGGGCAAGACACAGTGCCTACTTAAATCACACTCATGACTTGGCACATGGGCCACACCTTTGACCACAACTTGATCTGAGTAACTGGTCTACTCCACATGATCCACAGTGGGGATGCTGCGGGAGGAGGATAAATTATCCTCCTTCATGCCAGGCCGCAGAATGGGAGTGGAACTACCCAGCAGGAAGCTGAAGCTCGCAGTACCCGCAGTAACTGGTTCTCTCCCCCTACACAGAGGGAATGGCTGGTGGAGCTACACAGTCATAGCTCTACTAGGCCCACACTCACTACCCCAAAGAAACAAGCCTACATGCTAGGTGCAGGTACAAGGACCCGGCATGCAGCACACTGAGTGTGGCACCCCTGCAGGGGTCCCCTCTCCACCATGGAACTTTTGCTGGGTCAGGGCCCTCCACGCCTGTGGCAGGCCTGGGTATAGATCCCATCTGTGTCAGTGGGATAGTGTGCAGAGGGAAAATAATGCTGCTGAGAGCGCCTGGGTTAGAAAAGCAGAAATAAAGTAGAGCCACCTGCGGGAAGGTCTGTTGATCAGCACAGAATCTTTAGGAGCAGAAAGGAAGCAGGGTAACATGCCCAAAGAGTCCCACACAGCCACTGCCTTGGAGCCCAGGCACTCTTCCAGAGCCCTTCCTTGTGCTCATGTGTTCAGAGGACAGGAAAGAAAACCTGGATTAACCCCTTGTGCACTGGGGACAAGGTTGTGCCCCTGCAGCTGTGAACAGCTACAAATGAAATAGTGATTCCAGGGCGAGGGCACTGAGCATCTGCATTCAATATCAACCAGTCCTTTGCATTCTCTCCAAGGAGTCTCCAGTATCCTCTCTCTTTCCCCCCATTTTCTGCCTCGTGCTTTTCACAGGCCAGCGTGTCAGATGTTCTAAGCAGGGCTAGAATAGCCGGGAATGCGGCAGGTCAGGACTAAGGAAGCATTGGCTGATCTGGCCAAAGGGGGAGGAGAATGCAATAGCTGGGGGAAAGGGAGGGCAGGGCTGAGGTGCATTGGCACAAACCAGCTCATATTCTGCCCTGCTCTCAAAGATTCAGCCTCGTACTTTTGTGATCACCAGATATAAGTGCAGGACTTGAAAACAAAGAAAACCCACTGAAATAGAGTGTAGTGCTCTCAGTGGAGCCCCAGGTAAATGATATTGGTGTGTGTGTGTGTGTGTGTGTGTGTAAGTACTGCAGCTGGGAGTGTCTGTCATTCTTAAGCCGTGTGTATTCACTGGGTGGGTGCTGGTGCTGTTTTCCTGCCCCACACACCCTGCTGTCATGAGGCTGCCCCTCATCTCAGAGCCACATCACAGCTGAATTGGCAGCACCCAACTAGAACCTGCAGCCTGCCTTGATGTGAGAAGAGCTGCTCCTAAACTAGTGATCAATAGAGGAAGAGATGAGGGATAGCCATTAATTAGGGAGAATGAGGCTGCAGGGAGGGATCTGACACACACATTTTCATCAAGAAACTAAAAAGAAGGGCCTGAGAACAGGAGCCAGAAACTCCCAGAGTCCTTAGCCGTATCTGTGATACTCCCTTCCTCTGTCGCCTCAGGCAAATCCCTGCCCCTCTCTATTCTAGTCTCGTGGGATAACCATGCCTCAGTTTCCCCATCTAAAGCATAGGGCTAATGACACTACATTATCGCCGTTATTGGGGAGAGGAAGGACAAGGAGCGAGGAGGATGAATTAATTTTCTGTATGGTTGCAAAGTGCTAAGTGTATTGTGTTTTATGAAGCACCCGTGAAGGTGAATCACCACACAGCCTGCAGGGCACAGCGTGACAATGGGCCTCGTGCTCTGAGGCACAGCTGTGGCTGCAGCTCAGCGTCCAAGAACATCCACGCTCCACCAGCCCCGGCCCTTCCCTTCTGTACTCTACACGTTCCCCAGCCCCTCGGAGCTCCTGTTCCTCCCCTGGAGTGGCTCTGCTGCCGAAGCGTGTATACACAGTACACCCCTTCCTAGGAGCTGCTGGAGTCCCATTTTCCATGTCCCCCTGCACAGCGACAGGCGAGCTCCTTGAGGTGCCACTTTTCTTGCTTAAACAATTATCCTTTCTATAAATACCTCCTCCTCCTGTGTGTGGAAGGAGCATCCAATGCTGCAAAAAGAATTTAACCCTTCAGTGTGCAACCAATAAACCCCATTAGCCCAGCTCCCTGACTGGCACTCCCTCCCGCTCACGCACCCTCCATCCCTTCCTACAGGCAGCTGAATCAATGTTTGAGTTGTACAAACAGCCGCCTGACTGCAATTTGGAAGGGATTCAGATGGGGATTACAGCGAGGCAGTGGATAAAAATCTATTACATGGCGGTATTTATTCTAGATCCCTCTGGCACTCAGCATGAACTCCAGCCACATGCTCCAGCCTCATTCATAGGCACTGGGGGCCTGGGACCAATTTGGGTGGGGGAGCTGGAGGGTGTGGCAGCAGGGTTTGAATCTAGTTCACATTTCCAAGGCAAAGACTTCAGTGAATTTGGAAGTGATGAAGGTGCTGTTTTGACAGCTCTGAGACTGAGATCCAGTTTGTGGTCCTGATTATACTGGTGTCAATCCAGAGTAACTCCACTAACTTTGGTGGAATCACTAACTTTAGCGGAGTCACTTTGGATTGATGCAGGTGTATTTGATATTGGAACCTAGACTTGGCTTTTTGGTTTACCTACAGAACAGGTACAACCCAGGAAGCAGCAGTGGAAGCTCTCTTTCCCCAGTATGGCTCCACTGTGGTCTGGAGGCCCCCTCCTCTGACAATACAAGGGGCAGCTCAGTCACCAACACCCAGATGCTTGCTCTCTGTTCTGAGACTTCCTACCAGGGGACCAGTTTGCGCCAGCTTTGGTGATGGTGGCTTCTGAAGTGAGGTCACCTGTCTACTGGAATTGGACTGAGAACCACCAGCTCATTTCACACAGGAAGCACCAAGCAGCCATCAGGTAGGTTGTCATTACAGGCCCTGCCAAGCTGGATGGGGTGGGAGCACTTTCCATCCTTCCTTGGGGATCTGGCTCAATTCCCGCCTCTGCCCCCTTTTACATTCATACGCTGATGGTGAGAGCCATCCCATTTCCCTGGCACTAAGAAATCAGTTCTGACTACATCAAACATTTGGTTTGGAAGCAGAATCAGTAACCCAGAGCAAACAAACAGCCAACTTGGGGCTACTGAGAGATAAATCGGTCCTGGGATTTACTCCTTAACGCCAGTGGCGGATTAATGCACATGCCCACAGGGCCCATGCCCAGGGGCCCTGGCCAGTTTGGGAGGCCCCGCTGGAGCGCTGGAACCTGTGTAGAAGTGGAGGAGCCACCAGTGCCAGAACTGTTGGTGGTGGGGCTGGGGGGTCCAAAAACAGTCCCTGACACATGTCCCTGCCCCCTGGGGTGCGCCACGCTAGGCAAGTGGATAGTCCCAGGCTCCCCACAGCAGCCCGGGCTCCCTGGGCAGGTCTTACCACAGCCTGGCTTCAGCTTCTGGCCTGGCCAGAGGGTGAGGCCTCAGGGAGGAGAGGAGCAGGGGGTGGGGCCCCATGGCAAAGGGGGGCTAAGGTCCACCTCAGCCCCACACCAGGAAGATACTAACACTGCTAGCAGGGGCTGTGCTTCATGGCAGGGGAGCTGAGCACCTTATCAGCTTCCCCTCAGTGAAGCACAGCCCATGACACCGCCGCTCCATACCTGCCCAAGGTTACTACACTAGCATTGCCAGGCATCCATGCCTGGTCAAAAAGGAATCATGGCGGCAGCAGTGCTGACTGAAGACTGGTCCATTAAAAGTCCGGTTGGTCCCAGGCATGCTGGGGCATGGGAGGGGGTTCAGGGTGCAGTCTCCAGGTGGCCAAGCTGAGACAGGGGGTTGGGGCATGGGAGGAGGTTCGGACTGTGGGCGACGTTGATCTCAGGTGACTCCCAGGAAGCAACAATGTGTGCCTCCATCTCCTAGGCAGAGGTGCAGCCAGGGAGGTTCCGTGCACTGCCACCATCCCGAGCACTGGCTCCACAGCTCCCATTGGCCAGGAATGTGGCCAGTGGGAGTTGTGGGAGCAGCACCTTTGGGCAAGGACAGTGCGCAGAGGCTCCCTGACCCCTTCTGCCTATGAGCTGGAGGGACATGTCACCGCTTCCTGGAAGCTGCCTGATTTCAGCGCTGCTTTGAGCCCACACCCCGAACTTCATTCTGTGCCCCAACTCCCTGCCTCAGCTCAGAGCCCCCTCCTGCACCCAAACTCCCTCCTGGAGCCCACACCCCATCCCTCATCCCAACCTCCTGCCCCAGCCTGGAGCCCCCTCCTACACACCAAACCCCTCATCCCCAGCCCCACCCCAGAGCCTACACCCCCAGCTGGAGCCCTCACCCCCTCTCGCATCCAAACCCCCTCCCCCAGCCCGGAGCTCCCTCCTGCACCCCAACCCCCTAGCCCAGCCTGGTGAAAATGCATGAATGAGTGAGGATGGGGGAGAGTGAGCGACGGAGGAAGGAGGGATGGAGTGAGTGGGGGCAGGGGCTCAGAGAAAGGGCGGGGCAGGGGTGGGGGCCTCAGGGCTGGTGGCGGGGTAAGGGTGTTCGGTTTTCTGCAAAAAAGAAGTTGGCAACCCTATACTACACCCATGTTAAAAAGTGGGCAGGCAGGGTCCTCTCACTTTTAAAAGTGGGGGAGCCATGGCCCCCCTGATTCCCTAGTTCCAGTGCCGCTGGGCCACTGGGGTGTGGGAGGCCCAAATGGTCTTTGTGCCGAAGGCCCCAATAAATCTTAATCTACCTCTGCTTAACACTGAACATACTGGAATGATTGGCTGGTGTGTGCGTCACTGTCCTCTACTGGAGGGAATCAGAGCTGCTCTACTAGGGGTGCCAACCTCCAGGATTGGCCTGGAGTCTCCTGGAATTAGCATTGCTCTCCCGGTGACTAATGAAAGCAATCCGAGAGATTTTAATAGGAAATTTTAAGAAAATGACATTACATCAAGTTAGGGGGGAAAATCTCCCAGAATTGCTTCAGTCAGAGTTGGCAACCATATGCTCTACTATGAGGCATAGACCCTGCAAAGTTAACAGAGATTTTCCTCTAGCTCCAGTGGTAGAGGCTTGTGTATTTTGGAACAGGAAGCTCTGAGTTCTATCCTAGCTGCTACCATGAGTTCTAAATGGCCATGGTGTGTAGCTTAGTGACAGCTGTGTTGCAGTCGTTATTCAAGAAACCCCAGTCTGTACCTTTCAGTCCCTGCTGATTGCATATCAGTGCAGAGGAGGAGGAGTTTGTATCACATGAGGACACAAATAAACAAACCGTTTCTTTGGCTGTGAAAGCCACTGCTCCTTCTCTGGCCTGGCGGAGGGTGAGGCAGGAGAGAGCCCTGCTTTGTAGCAAGCTGTGTTTCCCTGGCTCACCTCACAGACAGCCCTATCCACCAGTGAAAAGACAACCCTATCCAGTGAAAAGACAGCCCTATCCACCAGTGAAAAGAGTCAGAGAAGCCTCTGCTTTGAGGAAAGGAGTGGGAGTGGGAGAGAATTTACCATCCATGGCCTCACCTTTTTCCTCCTCACAGTACCAGATTTTCATCTACCAAGAGTATGTCAGATGTTAAATGTCATGACATCACGGCTCTGAGTTCCCCCTCTGAGGGGTGATAGCTCGGAGAGGGAAATCAGGCCAAGGCATCAATGCCTTTCCATTGCCAGCAGGGCAGGTTTTGATGGCCAAGTGCTCTCAGGAAGTATGTGTTGAGGTAAATGATGCAGAGACGGCAGACAAACAAAAGGACTAAAGAAGGGCTGGAAGGTTCTGACCAGGCCCAAACTTCACCAAAAATCTGGGATGTCTGGCCTAAGTCCAATGCCAAAACCTAGAGTAACCAAGTCCCAAATGCTTAATGCCCTCACAGTGTGACTTAGCTAGATGAACCTGTGACTCAGCAGGACAGGAGGTGCAATCCCAAAAATGAAAATAGCCCCGAGTTCACCTGGATTGGTAAAAGATGATAGCTTTCTCTGGCCATGGGGTTCAGACGCCTGGGTTCTAGTCTTGGCTCTGCCTCTGTCTTTGAGCAAGTCACTTCCCTTCTCTAATGCAGTGCAGCAGGTAACTACTTGGAAGGACAGTATTGTAGTTAATGCACGGGCCTGGGAGACTGGGCTTCTGGGTCCTTTGCTTGGCTCTGCTGTGGGATCTTTGTGTCTTAGTTTCCAAATCCGTAAAACGAGAATAAGACCGAACTACATAGGACATTGAGAAGCTTAGTTAATGGAAAGTTTGTAAAGCACTTCAAGATCATCAGACAGAAGCACTCAGAGAAAAGCAAAGTATTGTTATTCTTCTATTACTATTACATTTCTTACCAAGACCCACAGTGCAATGATGAGCACTATTCTGAGAGGAAACGGGCACCACATCCTGCAAATGTACAGCACCTATTCTCTTCCCTTTCATCTTGGTGTCTGGTCCCAACTCTCTCCCCTTTCACCACAGTCCCTCCTGCCCTGACTTTCACCCCATCCCCTGCCCCTCATAGTTGTGAGATTATGTTTTTTTAATGCAGAAGCAGGCAGAGATCAGAGGTCAGGTTGTTGCTGGATCCTGAACTGAGAATTCCCTGACTTTGTAAGTTTTGCAGTTCTCTGCTGCAATGGTGCACTAAATTTAGTCCTAAACTGGGCTAGGGGATAAAGTCTCAGACTCCATTCTGCCTTGTGTGATGAGTTTGTGGCCATACAGATTTCAGGGTCCTCGGAGGAATGGAGATCAGGAATCTCCAGTCAAACAGCCACCCCCCACCCCCACCCCCTTGGGCTACAGGAGAATCTTCATTAGCTGTAATTGTATTTGGTTTTATCTTTCTCCCCTCTAGAGGTCCCCACACTTATCTAAGCAAGTCAGATTCTATCTTGCAGAGGCGGGAGGGAGCTCTATGCACGCACACACGCAGATTATATTACAACTAATGAAGTTGCTTTGTTTGTTCTATTGCTTAGAGGAATAAGTTAATGGCTCAGTATGGCCTTTAGCAATATTTGGTTTTATCAAATATTTATTTTGCAAGATAAATCCAGACAACAGGTGTCCACCAACATTAAGGTTCTGAGGGGAGGGGCAATGCGGCACTAAATGGGCACAGATCGAGGCCAGGTTCTTCTCCTCCAGGCAGCATCCAGTGTTCATTCAATTAAGGTTGATGGTTTCCTCCTCTTTATTCCAAAACAGTTTACCACAATGTGCTGGTGGGACATTCGTCATTCCTTTTAAATGCCTAGGGCCTGACTGTCCCCTGCCCTGCACCTTGTGTTGTCATTCACATCTGGGCAAAGTGGCTGTAAAATGCCACCGGCTAAGAATTCTCCCCTCACTTTGCACAAGTGTAAATAATGACACAAGATGCAAGGCAGGGGAGACCCAGGCCTCGTGCAATGCACATGGATGGGAGAGAACACAAATCCTGGAGTACAGGGTGACATGTGACCCAAATGGCTGTGTCTTGCTCTGACCTCCTATTCTGACAAAGGACCTGCCCTTTAGCAGGTCACCTTCTCTTCACTCTGCTCTTCAGTTTCATGACATAGGGTTTGGTTCAGTGCATATGGTGCATTGCCTCTGTGAAAGAGATCAAGGTTTCTCTCAGGGTTATCCTCTGACACTGCTCCATATGGCCCATTTGAGCTCTCCCCAGCCTCCTCACCATTAGCACCCAGACACCATAGTCAGCAAGAGATTCCTGGGCTATGTTTTCTTCCCAGGAAGCAGCTCTGCCTATCTGAGCCCCCCTTTGGTTTGATTGGTTGAAGAGGCCATTTTGGGGAGCTCATAGGATCCTCTCTTCTTCACTTCCTTCACTTCAACACCAGCCTCCCTATCTCTGGCCCTGGCTGAGGAGAGCTGAACTTCCCCTCAGCTGCTTACCCATGAGGCCTGAGTTTTGTACCCTAGGGATGTGCCATGCCCTGAGGAGCTCAGTACTGAGTCTGGGGTGATAATCCCATGTGACAGAGTCGGGCCAGATGGCTATAGGAGAGTAATAGAAGGCAGATATATTAGCCCCAGGCTAAGTAGGTCCCTTTCCCCTGGGTAAGGTAACAGGGAAGGTTCCAGAACAATCAGGAACCTTCTGGAGACAATTAAGACAGGCTGATTAGAACACCTGCAGCCAATCAAGAAACTGCTAAAATCAATTAAGGAAGGGTAATCAGGGCACCTGGGTTTTAAAAAGGAGCTCACTTCAGTTTGTGGTGTGTGTGCGAGGAGCTGGGAGCAAGAGGCACTAGGAGCTGAGAGTGAGAACATGGACTGTTAGAGGACTGAGGTGTACAAGCATTATCAGACACCAGGAGGAAGGTCCTATGGTGAGGATAAAGAAGGTGTTGGGAGGAGGCTATGGGGAAGTAGCCCAGGGAGTTGTAGCTGTCACACAGCTGTTCCAGGAGGCACTCTAGAGAGCTGCATTCCCTGGGCTGGAACCCGGAGTAGAGGGCTGGCCCGGGTTCCCCCCAAATCCTCCCAACTCCTGGTCAGACACAGGAGGAGTCGACCTGGACTGTGGGTTCAGAAAAATGGCCAAGCTGAGGGCTGCCGTGAAGCTCCAAGGTGAGCAAATCCACCAAAAAGTGCAATAACCACCAAGGTAGAGCAGGAACTTTGTCGGAACTGGTGTCGGAAGTGGGATCTGGTGTCCACAGCGCAGCGGAAGAAGGAGGGTGTTTGGAAGGAAAAAAAAGAAAAAAAGGGAAGAGGGTCTATTTTTATTTTTTTTCACCACAATGAAGGAGGTAGTGCGGGCGCTGATAGAAGCCATGGCTGTCCAGCAGGAGGCTACTCATGTCCAGGCAGCCACCCAACAGGAGGCAGTGCAGCTGCAGCAAGGGACTAATCGCCTGCTGATGGACCGGGCTGCTCAAGACCGGGCTATATTGCGGGAACTGGTAAACCAGGTAAAGGCCCTTACAGAGCTGAACTGTGGCCATGATACATAGATACATAGATATGCAGGCCAGCAATTGGCTGCAGAAAATGACAAGGGAGGATGATGTAGAGGCATACCTCCTGGCCTTTGAGAGGACAGCCCTGCGGGAGGCTTGGCCCTGAGAACAGTGGTCTGGCATTCTTGCTCCATTCATATGTGGGGAGGCCCAGAAGGCCTACTATGATTTGCCTGAAGAGGCTGCGGCAGACTACCCTCAGCTGAAAGCAGAGATCCTGGCCAGATCTGGGGTAACGACCGCAGTGCAGGCCCAGTGATATCATGAATGGAGGTACCAGGAAAACAAAACCCTGCGGTCCCAATTATATGACCTCATCCATTTTTCAAGAAAGTGGTTACGAACTGAGTCCCGGAGTCCGGAGGAGATACTAGAAGTTCTGGTCATCGACCGGTACATGAGAGGACTACCACCAGACCTTCGCACCTGGGTAAGCCAGAAGGAACCCTCCACCTACGACGAGGTTGTCGCGCTGGCAGAAAGGCGAAGGACGGCGAGGGAGCTGACCCGACCAGTTAAGGAAGAAGCGCCCCGGGTTAAACTAGCAGCACCAAGCCCTAGAGCTTAGGTGACTGGGCCACCAGGAAAACCCAGGTGGAAAAAGAGAGGGGCTGAAGGCCCACCAGAAGCCACAAAGAGTCAGCGCACTGAGGGGGAAGAGGATCGTGATGTTAGACTACGCAAACCAAGAGACCGGGGAATGCCTAGGGCTCCATACAGATGTTACGCCTGCGGGGAGTGGGGACACATAGCTGCACAGTGTCCCAATGCCGAGGATCCTATGCAGTGTAACCTGGGGAACTGGGCAGACCCATGCTCCCTAATCCACCTTGTGGGGAGGTCTCACTAACCCCACATATGTATACCAGATCAGTGAAGCTAAATGGGGTAGAGACTGGTTGATTCGGAGAGTGCTTGTGAAGCGTAGTCAGCTGCTGTGGGGATAACATGCGTCCATGGGACAGTTGATTATTACCCCACCATCCCAGTAAAAATCGAGATTCAGGGGAACACTACTGAGGTAGCAGCAGGTGTAGTCCCTAAACTCCCATACCCAGTGCTCATAGGGAAGGACTTCCCAGGGTTTGGAGACTTACTCCCGGTAGGGGAATTGGAGAAAGGGGGAAGCCCTGAAAGTAGCGAGGCATCCATAGTAGACTGTCAACACCCAACCTTCTCTGAAATATCCCCAGATTTGTAGAAAGACGAAAAGGGAAAGAAGGGCAGCTAAGGCCTTGGGAACCTGAATACTGGCCCAAAGCCAGAGGATTGCTCTCGTAGGTAGGTGGACCCGAGCAGCCGAAAAGGAGGCCACCCAGGAGAGAGAAGCACCTGAGTCTGACCCACACCCTAATGCCTCTGAACCAGTAGAGGCAACAGAGACTGGCCCCCTAGATCTTGGGCAGATTAGCCCCGGGAGATAAAATTTTGGATGGGACCAGACTGAAGACCCAAGGTACAACAACATTAGGAAGGAGGTGACCGAAATAGATGGGGTCCCCGTGGAAGGGAAAACCCAGGGACCAGGACCCTAGTTCATAATGAAGAAGAATGTCTTATACCGGGTTGCACCAGTACAGGGGCAGAAGGTACAGCAGATCCTAGTACCTCAAAAACACCAGAATGCTGTATTAAGTCTGGCCCGTAGTAATCTTTTTGGGGGGTATTTGGGGGTAGAGAAGACCCTGGCACGGGTCCTGCGACGATTCTTTTGGCCCGGAGTACATGAAGAAGTGCGGAGGTACTGTGCATCCTGCCCAGAGTGTCAGCTGCACAGTCCCCATCCCCACTTGAGGGCACCTTTAGTACCCCTTCCCATCATAGAGGTCCCCTTCAAGCGAATAGCCATGGATCTAGTGGGACCCCTGGAGAAGACAGCCCGGGGCCACCAATATATACTTGTCATTCTGGATTATGCTACTCGCTACCCAGAAGCCATCTCCCTGCAGAACACAGCCTCTAAAACGATAGCTAAAGAATTGGTGGGGATCTTTGCTCGAGTGGGGCTACCAAAGGAGATATTAACAGACCAAGGTACCCCATTTATGTCGAAGCTAATGAAGGACCTCTGTACGCTGCTCCATATACATACCCTGAGAACTTCAGTCTATCATCCGCAGACCGATGGGCTGGTAGAAAGGTTTAACTGAACCCTCAAGGCAATGATAAGGAAAGTGGTAAGTCGAGACAGGAAGGATTGGGACACCCTACTACCCTACCTTATGTTTGCAATCCGGGCAGTACCTCAGGCCTCAACTGGGTTTTCCCCCTTTGAATTATTATACGAATGCCCCCCCCACCCCCCATGGCATACTAGATATTGCAAAAGAAATCTGGGAAGAGGAACCCAATGAGGGGAGAAATATAATTGACCGTGTGTTGCAGATGCGAGAACGGATAGCCCGGGTCACCCCTATTGTACGGGAACATTTGGAAAAGGCGCAGGAGGCCCAGCGAACCCATTACAATCGCCAGGCAAAAGTCCAACAGTTCCAACCAGGGGATCGGGTGATGGTGTTGGTACCCACGGCAGAAAACAAGCTTTTGGCCCAATGGCAGGGGACCTATGAGGTGGTTGAACCCGTGGGGGAAGTAACCTCCAAGGTGCAGCAGCCAGGACGCTGGAAACAAGAACAAATTTATCACATTAACCTCTTAAAGCCTTGGCACCAATGAGAGGCATGTGTAGTGTGTAGAGACCCCGACCCAGGGAAATAATATGCAGGAGCAGATCAGGATATCCACTGATCTGACACCAAACCAGGCTGGACCACCGAAACATATCACCACATTATCACAGACCCTGGGGCAGAGGTAACTTTAAGGCCCTATCGGGTCCTAGCAGCAAAAAGGGAGGAGATCAACGCCAAGGTAAAAAGGATGTTGGAGCTGGGAGTCATCGAAGAGTCCCACAGTCAGTGGTCAGGCCCAATTGTGTTGGTGCCCAAACCTGATGGCACCTCTAGGTTTTGTAATAACTTTCGCCGGCTGAATGAGATGTCCAAATTCGATGCATACCCCATACCCCATATCGATGAGTTAGTTGACCGCCTGGGCAATGCCCGAGTTTTGACCACTGTTGATTTAACAAAGGGATACTGGCAGATTCCCCTTGCCAAAGATATGAAAGAAAAGACGGCATTCTCTACACCAGAGGGTCTGTTTCAATATACTGTTCTTCCTTTTGGACTGCATGGGGCACCTGACACCTTCCAGTGTCTTATGGACAAGCTCCTACGGCCCCATACCAGTTATGCAGCGGCATGTGATTATTCACACCCCTGACTGGGAAACCCACTTAGTAAAGGTGGAAGTGGTTCTGGACACGCTAAGACAGACTGGCCTCACAGCCAACCCAGCCAAGTGTGCTATAGGGCTAGCCGAGGCTAAATACCTTGGCTACATTGTAGGAAGGGGCATGGTCAAGCCCCAACTAAACAAACTAGGGGCTATCCAAAATTGGCCCCATCCGAATCGGAAAAAGCAAGTCCGGGCATTCCTGGGTGTGGTGGGGTACTATCAATGATTTATTCCCCATTTTGCTACCAGAGTGAGTCCGCGACAGACCTGATAAAAGCCCAGGGTCCAGACATGGTGAAGTGGACAGATGCCGTAGAGAAAGCATTCATGGATCTACAGACAGCCCTCTGCAGTAACCCCATGCTTATAGCCCCAGACTTCAACAAAGAATTCATTTTACAAACAGATGCATCTGAAGTAGAATTGGGAGCGGTCCTATCGCAGATGGTCGGAGATGAAGAACACCCAATCCTCTACCTCAGCAGAAACTCCTCCCAAGAGAGCAGAAGTATGCCGTGGTTGAAAGAGAGTGTCTAGCTGTGAAATGGGCCATTGAAACAATACGTTATTACCTTCTGGGACGACAGTTTACCCTTGTGACCGACCATGCACCCCTCCAGTGGATGCAGCGAAATAAAGAGAAGAACGCAAGGGTGACCAGATGGTTCCTGTCCCTACAACCTTTCCAATTCACCATACAACACCGGGCTGGAAGTCACCATGGCAATGCAGATGGCTTGTCACGAGTACACTGCCTGACATCCCAAGTTGCCCAACCCGTTGTGTTGAGCAGATGGGGGGGATATGTGACAGGGTCAGGCCAGATAGCTATAGGAGAGTAATAGAAGGCAGATATATTAGCCCCAGGCTAAGTAGGTCCCTTTCCCCTGGGTAAGGTAACAGGGAAGGTTCCAGAACAATCAGGAACCTTCTGGAGACAATTAAGACAGGCTGATTAGAACACCTGCAGCCAATCAAGAAGCTGCTAGAATCAATTAAGGAAGGGTAGTCAGGGCACCTGGGTTTTAAAAAGGAGCTCACTTCAGTTTGTGGTGTGCGTGTGAGGAGCTGGGAGCAAGAGGCACTAGGAGCTGAGAGTGAGAACGCGGACTGTTGGAGGACTGAGGAATACAAGCATTATCAGACACCAGGAGGAAGGTCCTATGGTGAGGATAAGGAAGGTGTTGGGAGAAGGCCATGGGAAAGTAGCCCAGGGAGTTGTAGCTGTTGCACAGCTGTTCCAGGAGGCACTCTAGACAGCTGCATTCCACAGAGCCCTGGGCAGGAACCCGGAGTAGAGGGCAGGCCCGGGTTCCCTCCAAATCCTCCCAACTCCTGGTCAGACACAGGAGGAGTCGACCTGGACTGTGGGTTCAGAAAAACGGCGAAGCTGAGGGCTGCCGTGAAGCTCCAAGGTGAGCAAATCCACCAATAAGCGCAAGACCCACCAAGGTAGAGCAGGAACTTTGTCACACTCCATATATAGCAACCTTGAAAAGTCTGTCCTTTCCTGCACAGTATCAGAGTGGATGCCATCCATGAAACAGAGGAGGGCCCACACCAGAGCCCTGGATTGCTGACAACACCAGCTGTGGGAAGTCCAGATCCAGGAAGAGCAGAAGAGCAGCAAGGCGAGGGAGCAATTGGATGGGAGGGGTGCCGGAGGCAGAAAAGATGATGGAGATGCAAGAAGCAGGCAGTAAGGGCCAAGAAGAGCAGATAGGCAATAAGCTCTTTGAGGCAGGGGCCGTCTCTCTGTTATGTACACCTCTACCCCGATATAATGTGACCCGATATAACACAAATTCGGATAGAACGCAGTAAAGCAGCGTACTGGGGGGCAAGTTGGCACGCTCCGGCGGATCAGCGTATCAGCGTGTCTGGCTCCGACACACTGCTCTGAGCAGTGTGTTAAGGGTTCCGGGCTGGGGCAGAGGGATTGGATAAGGGGCAGAGGCTCTCAGGGAGTGGTCAGAGGACAGGGAGCAGGGGGGTTGGATGGTTTGGAGGTTCTGGGGGCTGGGCAGTCAGGGGATGGAGAACAGGGGGCATTGGATAGGGAGTCCTGGGGGGCCTGTCAGGGGGTAGGGGTGTGGATAGGGGTCAGGACAGTCAGGAGACAGGGAGCAGGGGGGTTGGGTAGGGGGTCAGGTCCTGGGGGTGCTTAGGAACAGGGGGATCTCTGGAGGAGGTTGTCAGAGGACAAGGAACAGGGGGGCTGTCAAGATTCCTTCCCCACTCTGAACTCTAGGATGCAGATGTGGGGACCTGCATAAAAACCCCTTAAGCTTATTTTTACCAGCTTAGGTTAAAACTTCCCCAAGGTACAAACTGTTTTACCTTTTGCCCTTGGACTTATTTGCTGCCATCACCAAGCGTCTAACAGATATATAACCGGGAAAGAGCCCACTTGGAAACGTCTTTCCCCCCAAAATCCTCCCCAAACCCTACACCCCCTTTCCTGGGGAAGGCTTGATAAAAATTCTCACCAATTTGAACACAGTGAACACAGACCCAACCCTTGGATCTTAAGAACAAGGAAAAAAGCAATCAGGTTCTTAAAAGAAGAATTTTAATTGAAGAAAAAAAGTAAAAGAATCACCTCTGTAAAATCAGGATGGTAAATACCTTACAGGGTAATCAGATTCAAAACATAGAGAATCCCTCTAGGCAAAACCTTAAGTTACAAAAAGACACAAAAACAGAAATATACATTCCAGTTAGCACAGCTATTTTATCAACCATTTAAACAAAACAGAATCTAACGCATATCTGGCTAGGTTACTTACTAAGTTCTAAGACTCCATTCCTGTTCTGTTCCCGGCAAAAGCATCACACAGACAGAGAGAGCCTTTGTTTCTCCCGCCCCTCCAGCTTTGAAAATATCTTGTCTCCTCATTGGTCATTTTGGTCAGATGCCAGCGAGGTTATCCTAGCTTCTTAACCCTTCTACAGGTGAAAGGGTTTTTCCTCTGGCCAGGAGGGATTTTAAAGGTGTTTACCCTTCCCTTTATATTTATGACAGGGGCTTAGATAAGGGGTGGGATCTTGGGAGGCAGTCAGTGGGTGGGAAGTGACTATTAATAACGGAAATGCTCAAGGCCAAAGCAAGTTTGATATAATGCGGTTTCACCTATAACGCAGTAAGATTTTTTGGCTCCCGAGAACCACGTTATATTGGGGTAGAGGTGTATTTGTGTGCTGCCCAGCACGGGGGGGTCACTGCTCCATGACTGGGGACCCTAGGCACTTCCATAATACAAATGTAATTGGGCAGTGTCCTTTTTCACACTGCAAGCTGAAAACCTGAGGTAGTCCGACACACAAATGTTCCTTTAACACACCACCACCCCTCTCCCTCCACTGCACCCCACTCACAGTTATTGTCCTTCGTCAGTGAAGTCTCAGAGTGCAGAGGTGTATTCACGTGAGTTCACCCCCCACCTTACGTGGGTGGGAAGGCATCAAGCAATGCCTCAGCTATTGCAGCCACCTCTGCAAGAGGCTCTCAGTTGCCTCTCTTCACTCTGCCATTGCTGCCCACTGGTCCTGCTGTTGGCCACTACCACGCTCTGCTGCTGCTAGATGTCATCCCGCTGCCTCCACCCCCTCCTTTGATGTCACATCTGAAGTTCCACCACTTAATCTAGCTCTCAGCAGGTAGTGGGGAACCTCATTGCTAATGCCAGTTCTTTCATTGTGATTACAGCTCTAGTGGTCACTGAACAAACCAAAGACATTCAATTGAGTCTATTAAGTCCTACCCTTAAACAGCAGAGAAGGATCAGTTAGTGCTTAGGACTCCTTAGGCTACTCCTGGGGGAATTCTGCACCACTGCGCATACATAGAATTTGTGTCTCCAGCAAATGTATTTGCTTCCCCTCAGAAAAATGACTTTCTGACAGGGAAGCAAAGGAAAGCCACAAGAGGGGTCATGCGACCCTCCCCAGTAGTATGTTTCGGGTGCCCAGGGCAGCCAGCAGAGAGGTAAATCACTATGGGGCAAGAGGTGGGACTGGGGAAGACCCGGCTGGTGGCTCCTACCCCCTGCGCTGGGCTCAGCTGCTAGTCCTGGCTGGGCTTGGGAGAATGCAAGACTTGCTCTTCCCCTGCCCAGCATCCAGGACTGGGTCACACCCACCCATAGATTTCTCTCCTGGCTGCAGGAAGCTCTACAAATTCCCCGCTTCCTGCACTCATCGCTCTTCAGCTGCAGAGGGAGGGATCCCTGTACAGGAAACTGCTCCCCCATCCATCCAACCCCTGGGCATCCAGACCCCCTCATACCCAGACCCTCCACCGAGCCTCGCCGCACTCAGAACCCACTCCCAATGAGCTCCACTCCCCCTGAACCTAGATCACCCCGATGAGCCACCTGCAGCCGGATCCCCACCCAACCAAGCCCCAACCAGCTGCACCTGGATCCCCATCCCACTGAGCCCCACTCCCCCAGTATCTGGACACCCCACTGAGCCCCCCATACCCAGACCCCTCGTCCAAGCTCTACCTCCCCCCACCCGACCCCCCCGCTGAGCTCCAACCACCTTCACCTGGACCCCCACACAGAGTCCCATTACTGTTGCACGCAGAACCCCCCAACAAACCTCTGTTCATCCAGATTCCCCCACACTTGGATCCCCCACTGAGCCACCCAAACCCAGATTTCCCCACACAGAATCTTCTCAACCCACACCTGGATCCCCCCACACTAAGCCCCTCTACTGCCTTGCTGAGCCTTCCACCCACACCTAGTGTACCTGGCATGGAGGGGCAGGGCCCTGGGGTGTTTCTGAGGCAGGCCCAGTCCTTGCACTGTGTCAGGGTTGGGTGCAGCCTCACCACTGAGTCCATGTCATGGGCGGGGAGCTGCACAGTCATCTCCCCCCTCTGTGCAGAACAGTAGCCTGTGCTCCCCAATGCTATACTGCACCCTCCACATTTATTTGACAAATAAAATTTGCAGAATTTTAAAATGATGTGTACAGAATTTTTAGGCACAGAATGCCTGCAAGAATAATGGGCCAACACCTCCCAAAGATTCCCCACCCTTTCTCTCCTTCGCTGGGTGTTTGCATCCCTACCCCCTGCTTAGTGAGTTAGTTTCTGTTTCGGGTGACCTCCCTCAATCAGGGCAGGCTAAGCACAGTTCTGCTGCTCTTTACTCGTGCAATAAGGATAACAACATTTCCTTACCCCTGCACTTGTAACCCAACACCTGCCAAAACTGATCACTTTGGCAAAGCAGGTCCCTCTGCTAAATACCTAGGCAGAGTAGGTGTGTTTATGCAAATACTGTCTGGTCCTGAAGCTGCTTCCTCCCAGCTCATCACTAGATGTCAGGGGAAAGCTCATTCAGACCCGGCTTACACAAATAATAATAATAATTAATAATAGGATGGGGGAGGTGCAAGAGTGGCAGGGTAGAGCAGGCAGGAAGAGCAGTGGGGAGATAAAACTCCCATGGTTCTGTGGCTACCCTGTGCATGCACATCCCCTGCTCTGCCTTTCTCTGGGCTGCTCATTAACTGAGGTGTAAGCAGCCATATAGAGAAGATCCTGATGAATGGAGCAGGCTGAGCAGTTTCAATTTGCGCTCAAGGCTGAGCATCTCTGTCAGTACCAGCACTTTACAGGAGAGTAAAAACCTTCAGATTCCTCCCCACCCTTGGGCCTGGCTTTGCCCAGCATCTGATTGGTTCCTCCCAGCACCAGTCAGGTGTAGGATTCAGGAGATTTAAAAGAGACTGAGGTGGCTTGTCCCATGGCAACTGATCCATCCCCAGCTGTCCTGTTCACAGCAGATCACCAAGGAGAGGAATAGTTGCTAGGTGCAGTTAGCTTACCT
The DNA here is from genome assembly GCF_009764565.3 of Dermochelys coriacea. Taxonomy (NCBI): domain Eukaryota; kingdom Metazoa; phylum Chordata; order Testudines; family Dermochelyidae; genus Dermochelys; species Dermochelys coriacea. The sequence goes on along the minus strand of NC_050073.1, from coordinate 88,362,794 downwards.
GGTGTACAAGTTACCCAGCTCCACCAGGAGAGGGCACGCTCTCGTCTCTACCTGCATTCTGTGGTCAGGACCTGGAGCTGGCTCTTTGCCAGGGGACCCCTTCTGCTCCCACAGAAGGATTGACCCCCAAAAGGCCTGAGCCTGCCTGAGAAATGACTGCTCTGGCAGCCAGGAGCCTTAGCTGTTTTGTCAGCCGGGGTGGAAAATGTTTTCACACAATCCCCCACCCCAGCAGCTGAAGGGGGGTGGGGGGGAACTTAATAAATAAATAAATAAAAACCCCAGTCAACCAATCGGAAAGGGAGCAAAAAGAAAAGATTGGGGGGGAGGGAGCAGTGCAGTGGGACAGTGCCCCCTGAAGCTGGTGCCCAAGGCAACCAGCCTGCTCACCCACCCCTAGAAACAGCCCTGGTGCTGGCAGCCCAGGGCTGGAGGCAGCTGTATGGGAGGGATATTCATTTCTTTCTGGCATGCCCATCAGGAGAGCTGAGAAGGAGTGGTGTGGAACCAGCCTCCAACCACCTGCTGGATGAGAATAGAGAGAACATTAGCCAGAGAGCTTTGTAATTTTACTTTGAAAATTCTCCCCTGTTGGCACCAGGCTTGAGAGCAGGGGGAGGAGGGAGAGGCCGGCTGCCCATGGGCTCTGACATGAAAGCACAGGACTCTCTGCTGCTCTCTGCAAGGGCTTTTCAGGAGAGGGAAGGAGTGACAGGAGAAGGGAGAGAAGGAAAAAGGAACACGTGACTGTGGGAGGAAAGGAGAGAATTGTTATTACTGCTGCTGGGTGTGTCTGTGTGTTGCACCTACGCTGTTCATGGAGCTCCGGTGTTAGTTGCACCAGCAGAGCATGCTGATTCAGCAGACCTCGATGTTAATCATAAGGACCACAGGCTCAGTTCAGTGGTGAAGGTTTATTGTCAACAAGGCATGGTATCAGTACCCCACCTCAACCATTACAGCTACACTAACCCTGGGCAGCGGGTCGCATAGGCTGGGGAAGGCTTTGACCTCCCCCCCACCCCAAACAGCCAGGCATGATCCAGTGTTTCTGGGAACAATTGTCTCAGTTGTGTCAGGACAATTCCACACCCCATAAACACTGTGGCTTATAGAATATTTATGGGGCCTGCAATCACTTTCCAAGAGAACCTACAAAACCCTTGCTTGCATTGCAAGCAGACATTTTTGAATGCAATTTGATGTATCACATCATTGTGTTGCAAACTTACGATGTCCCTTATTATATATGGCAATACTCCAGAAGTGTTCTAGGCCTTTTACAGGCATCTAGTTAGCCAGGTTCCACCCCTGAAAACCTTGCAGCCTAAGGTCCCAGTTCTGTATCAAGTTTGCCTGGGCTGAAGAATCCATCTCTGGGGATTTGAATGCGGGATTGAGGCTTAAGTAGAAAAAGAACAGGCAAGGGACAGGAGCAGGGTTGCAGAAACAGAATTAAATGACTGAGGTGAAGGTCATCATGTGGTTTGTTCGGGCCACACTTATTGTATGTTTTTCTTTTCGTCCATCCCATGTTTTCCACCCAACCCTCACCTACTCATAAATGTCATGATCTTTATTTATGACAGTCTTAGTGGGGAAACAAAGAAATGGTAAAAACCCTAGATTTAAATGAAAGAGCCTTTTCAGACATCACTTCAGCACCGCCCAGTGTGATGCTGGAATATAGCTGTGAATTAATGAAACTGAACCATTTTTTCTACCAAAAATGTATATATTACTGTTGAGTTGCTCCATTTCCTTCCTAAATGCATGGCGCAGAGTTCTTGCAGATGAAATTTAATGTGAAATAAAAAGTCAGACCTGCTATATTTAGCAGCTTCTGCATTTTGTCAATTTACTTACTAAAAATACCTAATGCACTTATTATAGTATATAGGAGGGAAAAAATCAGCATTTCTGCCTTTTATCATCCTGGTGATAAGAGAGAAAATTGCAATTTGAGATTCCTTGACAGTTGCCTGCAATGTGTAAAGCTCTTAAATTTCTGTATCTGCAGAAGAAAGCAGGGAACCCAGTCAACCAGGTTGGATTATATTAAAGGGAGGAAGTCTGGTCTAGCATTTAACACAGGAGATATGAACTCAGACTTCCTGGGTTCTATTCATAGCTCTACTGCTGACTAATAGTAGACAAGCCACTATGCCTGTCTCTGATTTTGTTTGTCCATTGGTAAAATGGGAATAGTAGCACTTCCCTACTTTGCAGAGAGAAGTTTAATTCACTGATGTGAAGTGCCATGAGACTAGGATTTAAAATGCTGAGCTGTACCCATCCAGCTGCTCCCTCAGACACAGCATGAGTCTGAAGTTTGAGCCAGTCCCTTGTGATCAATGGCGATAAGTCTAAAGAAAAGCTGTGCATATAAGTTTTAGTTCCATACACCCTTCCATGTGCCTCCTTCATGCTCTTTCTGCAAACAGTGAGAACTTTGCCACTTTCACATGTGACAAACGTAAGTGACAGTTCCATTCCACTATAACACTTCAATTCCTAGATAAATCACACACAGATTCATGGATTCCTAGACTAAAAGGGACCATTGTGAGCAGTTAGTCTGACCGTCCTATAGCTCCCGGCCACAGAACCTCCGCAATATAATTCCAAGAGCATAACTTTTAGAAAAACATCCAATCTTGATTGCTGTCACCTGGGGAACAGGAACTAGAGCTGTAGCCTTTCAGCTCCAAAAACAAAGGCCATTACCACTTAAGCTAAACAAGAAACTACTTGCAGCAGTTCTCTTACTCCTGTGGGCAGAGCCACTAGTGCTCTACAGTACATTATACCAGTGCTGTCCTGCAATCTCATCCCCACCCCTCCATTCTCATCCCAATAGCACCTGCTAGGAAATATACTTGAATTCCAAACCTTGTTGGCCTGAGTAGGCTCAAGAATGAAGAGAATAATAATTTCAAAAACAAAAATTCTGTCTCTCTGGGAGCCTCGTGAACACTCTTGTACTTTAAATCTAAAGCCTCTGTCCAATAAACTGTAAGCTCAATCCTTAAAAGGTAATAAAAAAATCCAGGAGCCAATACCATTCTCAATGATTCAAAGCATTGGATCAATGGTAATTAACGTCCATAACGGTTTTATTTTAAATCAATCCCCCTCTGGCTCTGTTTAGCGAGCAGAGGACGAGAGAACTCCCTGCACAAATAACTGGGATTGCCAAGCATTGGGTTGAGTGGGTGCGTGCAGGCAGAGAGCATGCTGGGAAAGCCTTACTCCACAGTGTTCTCAGCTGGGGGCTGTTGTGTTTCCAAAGTGCAAGACAGATTAGGTGGGGAGGAGGCATGAATTTGAGACATGTAAACTCCAAAGAGGGAGATGTACCCAAGGGGCGTAAGTAGGAGAAATGGGAATGATATGTTGAATATGTAGAAACCCTTCCTATTGTTGAGATTAACATGGGGGTAGGGACACGTGCACACCCCAACGTGCTGCTGCCCAGACCTAGAGTGAGCCCCTTTAGGGTGAGAGGACAGCTCACGCTCCACGGCCCATTTAGTCCACCAATAAGTGGGACAATTAGTGCCTATTCTGCAATTAGCCCGGCCCAGCTGCCAGCAGACAGGCTGTTAACCAGTTTGACAATAAAAAGGCCTTCACAAGGAGCTGCCTTCTGGGCCCAATTTTCCCAGCTCTGTCCCGCAAGGGTGCCGATGCTCCAGAGTTGTCTTCGTGTTCCTGAACAAAATCCCCACTGTCAGCACATGGCTGTCAATTCCTGGGGCCATGATGTGGCTTCCCGCCCCCGCCCCCAGGACAAGAGAGAAAAGGCAGTGCGGCTGCTCACTTCTCATCGGGCATTACAGCTGGGGTGGGATTGGGGAAGGGATTGTTTTAGGGTTGATTTAGCTTGGCTTTCCTCTGTCTTGCAGGAGTCCAATCCTGCAAAGTGTTCAGCGCCCTCATCTCTTATTGGAGTCAGTGGGAGTTGAAGGTGCTCACCACCTCACAGGTTCAGCCCCCCCATGAGGTGGGTGTGGAGAGTTATTTCTAGCTGGAGTTAGACACAATCAAAGCCCTCACAGCCAGGCTGCTCCTAGCTCCTACTGCGTTTTGCTGCATGCTGTTTGGAAAGAGGTCATTCCTGGTAGACCGGGCGATCCCTCCTTCGGAGCCCCCAGCCCAAAAGCCATAGTCCTGGGAGCTGTTTCTCGGACTAGGCTCTTTCCTGAGGGAGACTGCAATGGTGAGGGAGGCTCGTGGTGGCTAGACAAAGTCTACCTTTGTCTGTCGTGGCGTCCTGCACCATCCCTTGCCCACGGCATCGTGCAGTGATGAGCCCAACACTGGCTGTGCCCCTGCTGCTCAAGTTAATTACAGTAATTATACCTGAGCTTCTCCTCTCCAGCTCCTTTTTGTTGCCATTTGCCTGCCCGCTCATTTGCAAATCTAATCATTCAGTGGAGTGTTTTAAAGAGAGGGGGGAGGGGAAGGCAGGGAAAATGGGAAGAACATGTCGTTTTTGCAGCAGCAACTCAGCAGAAATCCAGGAGCATTTGATTGGCACCAGGTACTTTATTGATCACTCCTGAGAGAGGCAGGTTTGACTCCCCACTCAGAGGGAAGGACCCCTGATCCATCCCAGCCAGCCAGGTCAGGCAGGAAGGGAAGAAAATGTATAGTCTGGTCAACTTGGGCATTTGCCAAAGGACGCCTGTGCTGAATCCACACTAGAGCCCGCTAGATGGCCAGTTCTTCAGTGTGCAGGCAAAAGAGCTTGCAGACTTTTCTGTGCATGCAATGCCCATAGTGCATGAGTCAGGGCAGTGCATGCCCACATATACGTACAGGGAGAAACCACATGCACATCTCAGTATTTGGGCCTTTATGTTTCTTGTGTGGATTTTCTACTGCATTGGCAACCATGGGGACTGACAGGGTATGTCTACACTGCAATCAGGAAGTGTGACTGCAGAATGTGTGGGCATACCCAAGCTAGCTTTGATGTACAGTAAAACCGGAGAGTTACTAAAAACAGAGTTACGAACTGACCAGTCAACCACATCTCATTTGGAATTAGGGTGACCAGATGTCGCGATTTTAAAGGGACAGTCCCAATTTTGAGGGCTTTTTCTTATATAGGCACCTATTACACCCCACCCGCTGTCCTGATTTTTTACACTTGCTATCTGGTCACCCTATTTGGAATCAGAGGTACACAATCAGGTAGCAGCAGAGACAAAAAAATAGAAAAGAAAGTAAACACAGTACAGTGCTGTGTTAAATGTAAACTACTAAACAATAATGGGAAAGCAGTGTTTTTCTTCTGCATAGTAAAGTTTCAAAGCCGTATTAAGTTAATGTTCAGCTGTAAACTTTTGAAAGAACAGCCATAACATTTTGTTCAGAATTACGAACATCCTCCATTCCTGAGGCGTTCAGAACTCTGAGGTTCTACTGTAGCTAGATCAAAGCTAGCATGAACTGAAACTGTGGCTTCATTTCTATTGTTACTCAAGCTAGCTTTGATCTAGCTAAATCAACGCTAGCTCACATATGTCTGTGTTTGCTTCAGTCTCCCAGCTGTGAGGGCCCTCAAATAGAGGTGAGAGAGCAGATCAGTTTTTCTATCTCACAAGGATGGATTTGAGTCAATCCTTTGGAGGGGGAGGGAGAGCCTAGAACAAAAAGAGGTAGATGAAATTTCATTAACTCTCTTCAGCCTTAGCCTTTCTGATGCCCCGACTTAAACGAGCCTTGCAAAGATCCCAGGCCTTTGGAGTAATCTTCAGCTGTAGGAGAAGAGGGAACTGGCTCATCCTGAAATATATGGGGTCTTCCCCATGGTCATGGGTTCATCCTGCATCCCACAAGCCCGAATGAAGGACAGATGAAGAGCCCACAATTTATTTTGACCTGAAATGTTCCAGGGCAGCAAGGTGAAGCAGTGGGCTTTTGTTGTTACCTCAAGGTACGTCTCAGGGCACAGTACTGCCACAGGCCAACAGAGAGCTGCAAATGGCAGAAATAAAGTGGTAACAGAATCCTGAGACCTAGAGAGAAGGAGACAGTGCAGCAAGAGATGGTGTCTGTGTGTGGGAAACAGCAGCGCCTCCAGATCTGCAGTTATATAAAATCGGAACCTATTTATGATCCCCCGTTTCTGAAACCAGCTCATTTAAGTCGGTCATTTTTGCTGACCCATATAAAACCTATCCACTTGTGCCATATGCAAAACAAGGGCACCAGCTAAGGGCCAGGCAGAATAATTTCACTCCTACGCTATCAGCCTCCCTGTGACAGACGTGAGTCCTGGGAAGTGTCAGGCGTTTAAAAAACTCTATTGAGATGTGCCAGACAGGCATGGACTTTGGGGACAATAAGTGTTAAGTGGGGGGATCCCTAGGCAGTGGTTAATGCAAAGTCCACAACTCAGCTTATGCACAAATCCAGCCTTTTGATCCTACGTCCTGAGGAGAGGGTCACTGACTCGTGATTACCTGTTCCCAGAGACGGGAGACCAAAGACCAAGCTGTATAAAGAAACAGCTGATTTGTCCAGTAGGGGTTCTGGTTCCTGATCTAAAAACTGGAATAGACTTGTAACCCAGGGGGCAAACCTGCTTATGGGCTTTGAAAGACAGACACTTATCGAGCCCTGTGTTGGAGTTGGAGGCAGTGTCTGGTAAGCTTTTAGCAGTCGCATAGGTTTTGTTATGTTTTCTCTGTAATGCTGTTACCCTAAGAATAAATGCCATTTGCTTTGTGAAGGCTGGCTGGTAACTGTTGTACACTGTTATAGCCCCTGGAGAGAGGTTAACCCCAGGTGCTGGACCCCAGTCAGACATGCTGGGGAAACCACAGTGAGGTGTAAGCCTAAATCTTCAGTGTGGAGGGAGAGAAGCAGGTCCCTGCCCAATAGAGGTAACAGCTGGGAACCAGAAACCTTAAGAGTGTCCCCTCAAGGAAGACTGGGAATGGGGTCAAAAGTGCAGTTAACCCTGAAACTGTGACACTGCCAAACCACTGGCATTTTTCAAGGGAACTAGTACTGGAGAATGGTGCTGCATTAACCCCTGAAGGCTGATACCCTCTTTCTGGCCTCAGAACAGGTGTTGCCCAAGCAAGCTCCCCACCAGCATGCCCTGGGTTATGAGGGTACAAGGTTTATTTTAGGCAAAGAATGAGTTATTGGTGCAAAACGAAGTGCAGGAATCAATGCACTGAACACAAGGGGCCCTTCAGGGTAGGAGTAATTCCAAACTTCAGTGGGTAATACTCAGCCCATCACAAAATACTCTCTACCAGCACTGCAAGTGGGCAACCCTAAAATAAGCCAGTGTAGACGGGATGGAATTGTAAGGGAGTGTTAGTTACACATTAGCAAGTGGGTATGGGCCTAGCTCTCCCCTGCCTTGTGCCTGCTGGAGGCATTCACACCCGTGCAGACTGGGCGTAAAGTTGGAGTAAGTGAGGGGACAAGGCTGATCGGTAGCATTTTACACACACAGCACAGGTTTGAATGACAACAAAAGGCTGGGAAGGATCAGGCCCTGTGTGACATCCTTTGTGATTCCTGGTGCTACAGAAGGATAAGATATTATCTGTAACTAATATTATTTGTATTGGGGTAGCACGGAAGCACTCCAGTCACAGACCAGGACCTCCTTGTGATAGGTGCTATAGAAACAGAATGAAAAGATGCTTCAGGAGTAACATTAGCAGCTCTGGCCCTGAACAGAAATTGTTCATGAGGACAAAGAGTGAGTCTTCAATGCCTAGTCACTGACATCTCCAGCAGTGCTGGGAGTAGTAGCCATGGGGTACTGCAGACATGTATATCTAGCTGTCCTCCTAAGCGTTGATTAGGCTAGTAGTCTGGCATATGTCATGCCAATATCTTAAAGAAATCACTAATGGGTTCTGAAACCCAACCTCCCTTCCCTAGGCTTCAGAGCTGGAGCTCCAGCCTAAGCCACAACTTCAAAGCACTGTCTATACAGCTATTGTGAGAGAGCCCATTCAAGCCCTGCTAACCCAAATCTGTCGCCCCAGGCTGGGAGGCATGTTGCTGTGGGCTGTGTAGACACACCCACGGACCTACTGAGAATTCATGCAGGAGTGGGAAGCAGGAAAACAATGCCATGGAAAGTGGGCATTCCCCCAGCTACATCACAATCCCTCTTTTCTACAGACACAGCTACCAAGCCTCCTGTATAAGCTTCTTTCAGGGAGGGGAAAGAACTAGTTTACAATGGCCAGAGACAAAGCACTCTCCACTCCAGTGGCCTCCAGCAGAAATCCCCTGGGTTTTCTTCCTCAGTCCCTGGAGGCAGATGACAAGAGCCCAAGGGGGATCTTGAATTTAATTCTAATTGTCACTTTCTGGTTGTTTACAAACCCTTCTCAAATATCAGACATCTCCACACCCTGCTTATGCCTTTCTGATCTGGAAACCGTCACATTAGGTTTTTGGTTGTTCCTTGCGGTTCTACAGGGCTTTGAAATTAACATCAAAAAATGCCATATTCACTTCCATCTCAGTGAAGTAGCATCTCCAATCCCAGCAGCACAGCTTGGACACAGATATAGGTTAGTTAACAGAGGAACAAAAGCACAGCTGAGGGAACAAAGATGATTTTTTTGGGTAGACCCTATATAAAGGTATGGCAATTTTGCAGGTCCTATATGAATCAAAAGAATATTCTGCAAAAGACAGATGGACAACAGGACAGTGTGCTGCCTCCCCAGAATCAAGACACAAGATGTCACTCTAAGATTGGTTAGGTTTCTGAAGTCGACAGGCAAGGATCCATTGGTGATGGCTCCTATAGGAACTAATGACATTGCAATGTGAGCTAGCTCACAGACCGTAGATAATTTCAGGGAACTTGAAAACATGCTGAAAAAAAGAACATCCAAACGATCTTCTCTGAGATCCTTCCTGCCCACAAGGGAAGGAAGACAGAAGGCAGAAGATTCTGGAAGTGAACCGCTGGCTAGGTAAGTAGTGTAGGGTGGAAGGTTTTGATTTTATGAACCATTGGTCCACCTTCTGTGGGGAGAGGGGGCAGTATGGTTTGGATGGCCTCCATCTCAGTTGAAGGGGGACCACTCTCCTTGGGGCAGGCTGGCTAAGGTAGTCAGGACAGTGTTAAACTAATAGCAAAAGGGGAGGGTAAAAAGAAGGAAGACATGAGCACTCAGCATAAAATCATGATGTTGGAAATAAAATTAATCAAGGAACCAAAGCACATGAAGAGAATAAATTCTAGAACTGCCTATAAAACAATGTTAGGAGTCTCAGTAACAAACAAGAGGAATTAGAATTGCTCATTTCTGAGCATAAATATGCTCTAGTTTGTATTACTGAAACCTGGTGGGATAATTTATGGAATGTTAAAATCAATGGTTATAACCTATTTAGCAAGGATTGAGTGGGCAAAAGGGGAGGGGGGTGACATTCTATGTCAAAAATGGCATTACCTGTTTCCAAGTCACTAATAACTTGTAAGAAAATTATCTTGAATGCTTATGGATCAATGTCCTTCCAGATAAAGCACAAAATGAGGTATTAGTTAGCATCTGCCACAGACCACCAAAGCACATTAGGGAACAGGATGACCACCTCCTTACATACCTATCTATAATGTGTAGGGAAAAAATTGTGTGATCATGGGGATTTCAATTTGAGTGACATATGCTCCACGTCTCATGCTGCCAGTACTAAAACATCCTTGGAATTTCTAAACATTAGAGATGACAATTTCCTAACTCAAAAAGTCTTACAACCAACATGGTGAAATTCTTTATTTATAAGAGGAATTTATCACAGAATTAAAAATAATGGTAACTTATGTGCAAATGACCATGACTTGATCACATTTGTAATGTGCAAGCAGAATAAAGTCCAGACCAGTCTCAAAATGTAATTGTAAATGGGCAATCATCATCAAGTAAGTGTGTTTCCAGAAGGAGCCCGCAGGGCAAAGTTCTTGGCCTTACACTATTTAACTTTTTTATCAATCATCTACAAGAAAATGTAAAATCATCATCAATAATGTTTGCAGATGACACAAAATTGGCAGAGTGGTAAATAATTACGAGGACAGGTCACTGATTCAGAGTGATCTGGATCATTTGGTAAATGGGCATAAGCAAACAATATTTTGCATTTTCATTTAGCTAAAAGTAAATGTATCTATTTAGGAACAAAGAATGCAGGCCATACTTACAGGAGTGGGGACTATGTCCTGGGAAGCAGCAACTCTGAAAAAGATTTGGGGGTCATGGTGGACAATCAGCTGAACGTGAGCACCCAGTATGAGACCATGGCTAGAAGAGCTAATGTGATCCTGGGATGCATAAACAAGCGAATCTTGGGTAGGAGTAGAGAGATTATTTTACCTCAGTATTTGGCACTGTTGTGAATGCTGCTGGAATGTGTGTCCAGTTCCGGTGCCCACAATTCAGGAAGGATGTTGATAAATTGGAGACAGTTCAGAGAAGAGCCACAAGAATGATGAAAGGATTAGAAAACTAGCCTTACAGGGATAGATTCAAAGAATTCAATCTATTTAGATTAACCAAGAGAAGGTTAAGGGGGTGACTTGATTACAGGCTATAAGTACCTACATGGGAAACAAATATTTAGTAATGGGCTCTTCAATCTAGCAGAGAAAGGAATAACAGGATCCAATGGCTGAAAGCTGAAGCTAGACAAATTCAGACTGGAAATAAGATGTATATTTTTGACAGTGAGGGTAATTAACCATTGGAGCAATTTACCAAGGATCATGGTGGATTCTCCATCACTGGCAATTTTTAAATCAAGATTGGATGCTTTCTAAAATGCTATGACCTGGGGGAGTTATTTGGGGGAAGTTCTATGGCCTGTGTTAGACAGGAGATCAGACTAGATGATCACAGTGATCCCTTCTGGGCTTGGAATCGATGAATCATAGAAGGGTTATTTAATTTTTTGATGACAAAGTGAGTGGTGAGTTTGGAAAAACGAGTTTATTCAGAGGCTGTTTTGCCACCGAGTGTCAGTCACTTCAGGGTCTGTCTCATCAAAGGCCTTTGCTTCCATCTTGATGGTGACCTTTGCAGCTGACATTGAGGGGAAGATGGCAATTGCCTCCGCAAGCAGATGCTTGTGCAGATCCACAGCAATCTCTGTGAGGTTATTGAGTGGATGTCTCAGAAGGATTAGCAAGGCCACAGGCTACCTCAGTGACAAATATAGCCTGCCACGGAATCTCTATTGAGCATCGCTTCTCTTGGTCAATATCAGCAGCTTATGGCAGGTCAGTAGGGCCTGGTACTAATATCTGCACACATGTCCATTCTTGCTTATTGCAACATAGTTTGTGCTAAAAAGTGGATTTGGATAATGTTTTAAATCTGGCTGGGCCTTTTCTAGTGAGTGTTGTGCCTCACTCAGCCAAGATTCTGGGGAAAGGAAAAGGCTTTTGCGAGGAGAGAGGCAGTGGGGCTGGCGAGTCAGTAGGTGGCACTGTTCTGAGTCAGACTTAGGATACGTCTACGTGTCGAGCTGGGGATGTAATTCCCACCTCAAAGAGACATACCCACGCTAGCTCTTATCAAGTTAGTGCACTAAGAACTGAGTATAGCCACAGCAGCGTGAAGGGCTAATCACCCCAAGTATGTGCCTAGTGTCTTGGCGGGGAACGGGTATGTACTCAGGGAGACTACTCCCTCCTGCTGCTCACCCCACTATGCTGCCCTCTATTTTTAGTGCATTGGCTCAGTCACAGCTAGTGTGGGTATGTCTCCTCCAGCTAGGAATTACACTCCCACTTGAAGTGTAGACGTACCCAGTGCTGGGCTAAAGGGAACTGTGCTGCAGGGAATGGAGATGGCTCAGCAATTTCTCTCCAAGTCAATATGGCCCCCAAGGGAGAGCTGTGCTTCATGGATTGTCATGGGTGACTCAGTAGTGGGGAGGGGGTGCAATGGGTACAGTGCTACTAAAGGTGCTGAACAAGTTTTAAGGGTGACTAGTGATTTTCATGTCTTAATGTCTGGGTGTCCACCTTGAGACATCTTAAAGGGCACTGACTTTCACCCACTCTCTAAGAGTCAACGCCTTTTAGGTATCCTGAGCAGGGCACCCAAAATCACGAGTCACTGTTACACTCTTGGCTGTTCTCTTGTGGGTAGATGTATGGCTGCAGCAGCTGCATTCAGCTCCATGGAGCTCACCGGCAACCTCCCTACCACGCAGGAGAATCAGTTCCCGCTGCTCAACTCCTGCCCCTTGGCAGGACCCCTTCGCTACTGCAGTCGCCTACTCACTGGTCCTCTGAGAGGTGCTGAAAGTCCTTTGCCTCCCCCCTCCTCCTGAATGGGACCTTTTCTCTAGTCCCCCTCCCATTCTGGGAAAAGACCAAGAACTTCAACTGCTGCTCCCTGTGTCTCCTTCCTAGTGTGACCAGATGTCCCAATTTTATAGGGACAGTCCTGATATTTGGGTCTTTTTCTTATATAGGCTCCTATTACCCCCCCACCCCCGTCCCAATTTTTCGCATTTGTTGTCTGGTCACCCTACTCCTTCCCTTTCTCTTAAAGGAGCAGTGTTCTGCTCCTCACTTCGCCTGCCACTCCCTCAACCCTGCCCCCATCGGTCTGTTGCCTGTCCCCCCTACTTCCCTCCTGAAAGCAACTATCAGTTCCTGAGCCTATGGATTCCTCACTCCGCCTCAACTCCTGCTGCAACTTCCAGGCCGTGCTGCTCCCTTACTTTCACCTTCCCTGGGTGCTTGACTATTCTCTAGTCCAGCCTCCCTTCTGCTCTATGGTTTTTCCAACTCAGCTGGAGCAAATCAGAAGAAGGAACCTACAGCCAGAGAGCGCTGTAGAACACAGACCACTTGAAAGGATCCATGCCAGATTGGGTTATTATATTCTGCCATCTTCAGTTCCTGCCCAAAACTGATGTGGGGCTGTTTGATAGCTGCCTCGCTCCACCCCAGCGTTGTGTACTGCATCCCATTGCCAAGGCTGGATGAAGTGTAGCCATGTATCAAGTCTGTGAAAAGCTGTGGAGTGAGAGGTGCAGCTCAATATATCATTATTCCCATTGCTGGCCGGGGCAGGGTGTTCCCCCCAATCAGCCCTTTAACTGGCTTTTTTTGAGAGGGGCTGCCTCAATATCCCACTGTGTAAACATTGCAGGGGCCTTAGCTGGGGAAGCTGAGAAATGCCAGTGATGCTGCAGAAGGCACCAAAGGACGCACTCTCCCTGACTTCAAATTGCCTGTTAGCAACATTCACTCCTTCTGGTGGTCTGCCTGCTCCGACCCATCCCTTGATTGTCTCCCCTTCCCCTCCCCCCTTTGCCTATCACTCACGTATCATAACAAACGAGCTACCAAAGGCTCCAGCAAATGCATTTGTTATCTCTAGCTGGAGAAAAAGCATCTACAACTCAGAGCTGTGACCTCCTTACAGTCTGTAATGAGCTGACGGGAAAATATTTCTGCCTGATTAGAATCCTTAATGAGTTGCTGATTATTATGTGTGTGTGCTAGCCAGCCTCCCATTTTGTCCCATCTGTAATGGCAGGACAGCTTTTAACAGCCCCTGCATCTCCCTCTGCCCAGCTCAAGGGACACAGGCTCCCTCCCCCCATGTCTATCTCACCCCTGACAGCACCACAGAAGAGAAATGCCAAAGGCTAATCATCCCTTGCATTTCTTTGTTCAACTCTCCATTCTTTGCAAGAGGATTTGACTCCCCAGTGAGGTCACTACAGATCAACCAATGGGTTTATCTCTGGCTGTAGGTAGAAGTATCCTGGCGCATCCTACGCTACCAACCACATCCTGGGTAGCAGTTGAGGGAACCTCATACATGGTACAGGCTGCTCTGAATATATTGAATAAGGAGATGTAAAAGTCTGTCTTAATTAGTCAGCTTGAAGGAGTTCTTGGCCTTTCAGAATTGCCTTGTTTGTCAGAAGGCATGAAGGCATCTAATAATCTAGCAAGTGAGAGCTGTGTTTTTGTGTAGGTCCTACCCAGGCAGTGGCTCTTATTTTTCTTTTTGATTTAATGGTAGATTTGTAATTAAACTCTGTAAACCTGGCATTAAGAAACTAGAGGATGTTCCCCCTGGATTCTATTCTAGTCAGTTTTTTAAAATCACTCTCAAGCAATGGGTGCAGTGGTAAAGTTCTCAGTGTGGTAAGAGATGGTGTATTTAGAAATAAAGCTCATAATCAGAAATGGCATGTGAAATGAGCTCATGAGTTTTAGTCCAGTTTCTAGTGGGCAGGAGTCCATATCACACACACCATCACTACAGCTGGCACAAATTATCCCTCATGCTGGCAACCTTGGCAGATTGTACAAAGACTGAATGGGACGCAGGAACAGAATGCTCCTTTCATCTCTAGAGGGAAATCCCTCCAGCATAGGGTTGGGAGTAGCCAACAGAGTAGCCACAGAGTAGCCTGCGGAGAGCTCTCCCTGTCATTGCCTGGGCTGTCCCTGTTCTGGGAGTAGTCAGAAATGGTCAGTGTCCAGTGCTGCTATGAGAGTATCTTTCACCAGCACAAAATTCATTGTAACAAGGAAGTGAGGGGGTAAGGGTCTGACTTTTGGAGGGGGGGTTATCAGAATGGATGTTGGAACCTCAGAAGTTCCATCACAAGTTAAACAATCAACAACGCTGCATTGTGGTTGAAGGCAGCAAGGGAAGGTGGGGTACAGGTGGAGGAAGAGCATTCACTCAGAGAAAGGGGAGTTGACTTAGTGGACTTAGCATGGGACAAGAAGCTCAGAACTCCTGGTTATATTCCTCCATTTGCCATTAGCTTGCTGTGTGAATTTGTGACAGGTCAAGTAAATACTCTGTGCATCAGTGTCCCTACCTGTGAGCTAGGGATAATCACATTACTCCAAGTCACTGGAGGAAATCTGGAGATAATTGTTGGACTTACTTTGTCAGCTGTGAGTTACAAACCCACAGGAGTTACAAACCCACCAGTAGGTAGCATTGTAGGGAAGCCCAGGGTTTCCTTCCGCTCAGGGCCTGGACCCCGGAACTCTGTACAATGGATCAGTTGCCCACCTTAAGCACCAAACCACCTCACTTCACGATTCCCAGGACAACTTCCCACCTATCTGCATGTGGGCCTCTCTCTTGGCCTTCTCTAGCCGACCCCCTCACAGCCTCCCTCCCAGCTCCTTCTCCATAGCAATCCATGCCAGCCCTGGCCACAACCCCATCTCTGGTGAATTACCTCAGCCAGCTGCTGCACTCACCAGGATGTATTTCCCTTGTTAACGGTAGGAAGTGCTTTCTATCCAACTTCCCAACAGGCTTTCCTATATCCAAGAGGAAAACCAGCCACAAATCTAGAGCTTGAGAACCTCCAAAAGGGCCTGCTCGCCTGTAACAATAATTCAGTATTTGTAAAGTACTATATAAATATGAATAAGAGACTTTCAGTTACATTAGACAAGATTTTTTTAAAAAAAATCAGAAGAGATAAACACATGTTTCAGGGTTTATGCCAAGCACTGATTAGATAGAGGGGTAGGAATAAATTTCCCTTAAATGCAAGTCCACAATTTTCTTGTGCCTTCCTCTGAAGCACTGGTACTGGCCCCTGTTAGAGAGGAGATACTGACCTAGATGGGCTGCTGGTCTGATCCCCTCTGGAAGTTCCTATGTTCAAAAGAGTGTTTTCAAAATTATACTGAGGGTTAACATTGCTCCTTCCAACACCAGTGTCCTTCTCTGGCTCTGGTGTTGCCCCCTGCCTCTGTCTTATCAGACCTTCAGGGCCCTACAGGCCAGCTTCCCAGTGGAGGAGAAATAGCGGTGTGGCATCTGGGTTTATTCGGAGTGTAACTTGTTTTATTTACACATATAAACCAGTCCTAGAACAGAGGTGGTCAAACAGCCTGCAGGGTAAACCCTTCTTTCAGGGATCTTCTCCACCCAATGGCCAGCAATTCCTCCTCAAGAATTAACTCAGATACCAAGGCAAAGAACAAACTCTCCTGCTGCTCACACAACTCCCTGTCCCACATTGACCACCTCTACACGGAGCCTTGCATAACCCAGACTAACACCACGCAGCATGTTTTCCCAAAACTGAACATTTGCTCACATGCTGATGTAAGCAGAGTCATGATGAGCTCTACCCTGACATCTGGTGGTGAATTGTGACAAGTTGTGGAAAAGAACTTCATGGACTTATCTTGTTTGCATAGGCACACCCACCCAGCCTAGCATGAGCCCACAGCAGCCCAAATGGTCACTTTGGCTGCTGTGGGATCCCCAGTTTCTCTATTATTGGGACAGGAAGAATAAACTGTTGTTGCCCTGATTATGTGAATCAAGGACAGTGGAACTGTTTTATGATGGAGGGACTCGCCATCAACTAAGTAGCACTGGCTAGACAAGGGATGTGGGTTCCAAAACCCAGTAAATTGAAAAAGGCTGGGGTTGACAGAAACATCAATTGCACTTTCTTTATGGGAATATTAGAGCTAATTTTAATTCTATTAGGAGTCTAGTTACAGGCTACTGAGCTGAATTCACTTTGGGCTAATGGCACTAGTACTGAGGCTCCCTTACTATAAGCTGAAATCATTAAAGAATTAAAATCACTAAGAGCTATGAAATCACTGAGTGATGTGTTAAGTAGTGAGGGGCCTGAAGATATATTGCAGAGTGGCTGGTGGAGCAGAGCAGTTCATGGGATGGCTAGTGGGGTAGAGTGGCTTGCGGGATGACTGGTGGAGTGGAGCAGCTGGCGGAGTGGCTCACGGGATGGTTGGTGGAGCAGAGCAGCTTGCGGTGAAGGCTGCAGCAGAACCTCACGGAGAGGTGGGGCAGATGGCCTTGGACCACATAGATTCATAGATTCATAGATACTAAGGTCAGAAGGGACCACTCTGATCATCTAGTCCGACCTCCTGCACAGCGCAGGCCACAGAATGTCACCCACCACTCCTATGAAAAACCTCACCCATGTCTGAGCTATTGAAGTCCTCAAATCATGGTTCAAAACTTCAAGGAGCAGAGAAGCCTCCCTCCAGTCAACCATGCCCCATGCTACAGAGGAAGGCAAAAAAACCTCCAGGGCCTCTCCAATCTGCCCTGGAGGAAAACTCCCTCCCGACCCCAAACATGGCAATCAGCCAAACCCTGAGCACATGGGCAAGATTCACCAGCCAGATACCCAGGAAAGAATTTTCTATAGTAAATCAGATCCCATCCATCTAATATCCCATCTCAGGGGATTTGGCCTATTTACCCTGAATATTTAAAGATAAATTACTTACCAAAATCCCATTATCCCATCATACCATCTCCTCCATAAACTTATCGAGTAGAATCTTAAAACCAGATAGATCTTTTGCCCCCACTGCTTCCCTTGGAAGGTTATTCCAAAACTTCACTCCTCTGATGGTTAAAAACCTTCGTCTGATTTCAAGTCTAAACTTCCTGGTGGCCAGTTTATACCCATTTGTTCTTGTGTCCACATTGGTGCTGAGCTTAAATAATTCCTCTCCCTCTCCTATATTTATCCCTCTGATATATTTATAGAGAGCAATCATATCTCCCCTCAACCTTCTTTTAGTTAGGCTAAACAAGCCAAGCTCCTTAAGTCTCCTTTCATAAGACAAGTTTTCCATTCCTCGGATCATCCTAGTAGCCCTTCTCTGTACCTGCTCCAGTTTGAATTCATCCTTTTTAAACATGGGAGACCAGAACTGCACACAGTATTCTAGGTGAGGTCTCACCAGTGCCTTGTATAATGGTACTAAAACCTCCTTATCCCTACTGGAAATGCCTCTCCTGATGCATCCCAAAACCGCATTAGCTTTTTTCACAGCCATATCACATTGGCAGCTCATAGTCATCCTATGATCAACCAATACTCCAAGGTCCTTCTCCTCTTCCGTTACTTCTAATTGATGCGTCCCCAACTTATAACTAAAATTCTTGTTATTAATCCCTAAATGCATAACCTTACACTTCTCACTATTAAATTTCATCCTATTACTATTACTCCAGTTTACAAGGTCATCCAGATCCTCCTGTATAATATCCCGATCCTTCTCCGAATTGGCAATACCTCCCAGCTTTGTATCATCTTATGTATCATAAGGTGCCCCTTAACACTCCCCCACCAATTTGGTGATTTTTGCATTGCAGGACTCAAGAACCAAAGGGAAAGGACATGGCCCAATTTGCTGGGGTGGGTCTTTGCTCATGATTTGGTTTATGAACGCTTGTTGTGGTGTTTTCCCAATTTAATGCTGATGTCATTTACCTAATCTTTAATAACATGTTCTGCTACACCGAGACTCTGTGCTTGCAAGAGAGGAAGTATTGCCTCTTTGAGGTGCCCAGGGGTGTGTGTAAGATTTTCCCAGGTCACTGGGTGGGGGCTCGAGCTGGTTTTGCATTGCGTTGTTGAGAGGGAACTTCTATGTAGCGAACCTGGCCCTTGCTCCTATCAACTCGGCCTGGCAGAAGAGTTACACTAGGAAAAATAACTTGGAAGATTATTTGTAAGAGTGCCACCTGCTGATGCCTGCCATAACAAGATAAAACAGACATTTTAACTGCCATTGTTGTTTCCCCAGTGGTTATTTATTTTGTATCTCGGGCACTGACACTTAGAAATTTCAATGCTTTTCATCCATAGATCTCAAAGCACATGTAATAGAAGGAGCTATGTGGAAGTGTCCCTCGGGTTAGTGGAAGCCTTAAATTAACATGTTAAGATTCAGGATAAGGTAGAGAACTAACAAGTTTCACTGGATATGGCTGACCAGGCTGAAGATGCATGCAGAGTGATAAAACCCTCTGCCCCAGCGTGCAATGGATCTGGTGTAAAACCCAGGTTGAATTCTTTGGTGTAATGAAATGTGTCTACCCAAAAGTTGACAGCCATCTCTATATATCATACTGTAGTCACTCAGCACGGCCTTTATAAGGCAGGTGAGAGCTCAAATTCTTTTTCAAAAGCAGAGTCCCTCTACCACTTGAGCTAAAGGAAAATCTCTCTTAGCCAAACGGGGCATGTGACACATGCTCAAGCAGTTCTGATTCCATCCAGCAGAGGGCAGTGGTGATATATAGACACTAACTGCTACACTGAGCTCTGCACTTGTCCTGGTTCGGAACACAGTGCCCTCTGTTTCCTGGCAGAGAGCTTGAAGTGGTCCCTTGGGATGGTGAGTTATGAGTTCCTTGCTGCTGGGATGGAAGGATCCCCTCCTGTCACTCACAGTGAGGCCAGGGTCCTTAACTTTTCTCTGTGTCTGTTTGCTTTTGTTCCATTCCCCATCCCTTGTGCCTCCCCCTCCATATGGAGTTTTGTTTCTTAGACTCTTGCCTACTGTCTCCCTCCACAATGGCCGCCCTTGAACAGTGAGATTAACTGTGCCACCTCCTCCTAGTCTGTTCCTCTGAAGATTGTCTCCTCATTTTCTGAATGGATAATCTCATCAACCAAAAGGCCCATCAGCATGCAGGGGACTGACACAATCCTCTGGCACCCGCGCACTGGGAAGTTTCTCTGCCTCCTGCAGTTTGATTGGTTGAAGACGCAATGAGCAGGGAGTGAGGGTGGATTTACTTAGTTCCACTGTGAAATAGGGTTTTAAAACAACAATTAGACAAAAAAGCAAAAAAAAAAAACAACCCATCAGCAGATGGCTGGAAAAAAAGCCCTGCACGTGAACTGCATGATGCATGCTCATACTGTGGGTAGTATGTGAGCAGCTGTAATAGTTACCCCCTAGTGGCTGGGGCAGACAGCATTACTCTTGCTACTGGCTTGATAGTTTAACTGTGGCTAATAGAGCTTCTGCACTTGGACCCCAGGGAACATTCTCATCAAGTATGGGGCTGCTGCAGGCTTGACCTGTCCCACAGTGTGTGATGGTTCTCGGCTGTGCCGGCGCTGGAAACCCAGTAATCTTATTTTCAGGAGTGACCTAAAATAGATGATGATCCCCTTCTATACCACAGATACAGCAGCACGTTAACCTTGAATCCCCAGCTGAGGCTAAGAACTAGTACATACCAGACAGGCCACTATCCTGCCCAGCCACTCTGCTGCCCAATTCAAATGCCACTTTGTCCAGACTGCTGGTGGAAGGAACAGACTCCTCATCTCAACCTACCGTGGTAGGGGATTCATCCAAATCAAAACTTTTTGAAGTTAGGACAAGAAAGGAGAAAGTATTGTCTAGTGGTGAAAGCACAGAACTAAGGAAGAGGGAGACTGAACTTAATTTCCAGCCTTGCTGTAGACACTGTCCTTGGGCAAGTCATTTGTCTGCTCCATGCCTCAGTTTCCCTATCTGTACAATGGCAATCTGAGCATCTGTATTCCATATCTGTACAATGGCAAGTTGCTGGCAATCTGTACAATAATCTTTCCCAACTGCCAGGAATTGGTGAGGCTAAATTCATTTCCTGTTTCTAAAGGCTTTCAGATCCTTGCACAGAAGGTGCTAGGGAATGGCAGAGCATCATGGAATTATGACATCACAACCCACTGAGCCTGAAGCAGAGTTGGATTGGCTGGCCACATGTAAAGGGGAAGAGGGGAGTCAGCCTGGGAGGGCTGTCCCCACGTGGGAAGAAGAGGGGATCTGGGCTGGGGGAGCAGCTAGAGGCAAGTAGGAGGGGGGCTGAGAAGGTCTATTACAGATGGGATGAGAGGGAGAGAAACTGGGCTTTGTGAGCTGCCTGTGCATGGGGAGAGCAGACAGGCCGGATGAGGGTAGCCATGGGCTTGGGCTGGGCAGACCAGGCCAGTTGCACTCTGAGCAGGCAGTTGGGCCTTGCTCATTTAAACCATGGATGCTGCACAGGACACAGCCCGTGGAACGTCCAATCCTGTTTTTCTGCTACTCCTTTTTCCCTTGTAGCAGATTGCAGTTTGACACTGTGCACAGCTTCAGCAGGGAGAGCCACACAGGTGTGACCTTACCATAGCTAGTGACTTGCAGCTGATACTGCACTCACAGCCTTTGTGCAATCAATCTAAGTCCCTGTGCAAGTGGGGCCACACCCCAACACAGGTAGGCATACAAAGCCACATCAGCTATGTAAATAGAGCCACAGCCTCAAGCCCAAAGAGACCGCACCCTGTATGCTGTTTATGTCATTCCATATACAGCAACGAGGCCATGCCACTATACCACTCACAGCCCAATTAGCACACAGCTGCAGCCCATAAGCAGCCCACTATGGTAAATAGGTTGACAACCACTGCGCTATGCTAATGAGCCTGCACCTTCTAGGCACTAATAGACAAATGGGCCTGCGCTCCATGCAGATTATATTACCCCTTCTATGCAAATGAGACCATGATGCTAACATCCTGGCTCCTCCCTCTGGTTTGGCTGGCACTTGAGTCCCAGTCATCTCCTTTTAGAAGCTGTTAGCTCCTTCCACAATACAGAGTGGGCCTGAATCTTATTTCCATCCTACAAACTTTCTCTCCTCAGCGGGGGAAAGCCTGCGTCCCTCCCTGGGAAAAACAAGGGGCGAAAGGGAGAATATTTCCCCTTCCATCAGCTCCAAAGCAATGACAGACAGCATGCAGGAAACAGAAGGAGTGTTATGCCTTTGCCTTTATATTTTTAAACATGGCAGAGAGCGTTTTCCAGGACCCACAGGCAAAGTTAAGGCCACGTCTGGCAATTCAGAGACTGTTGCCAATTAACTTAATGAAATAAAAGTCTCCTCTTCAGTTGTGCCCTATGCATGCAGAAGAGGAGCCTGATTGTTTTCCAGCCGCAGTTCTGGATGGTAATTTTTGCTGCATTCACTCGGAGACATCTGTCTGTTTTCATGCCTGTAGTGTAGGCTGGTGTTGAAGTTGCATCTGTTAAGGAGCCTCTGTACTTTCTTTCCTGGGGGCTATTTCAGGGCGAAAATAGCCATTAACTGCATACGCTGAAGCACCCACTTGACAAAAGCGTGAGCAAAGAACATAATGATGCATAAAGCTCAGCATATAACTCATGTGGAGAGGCTGTGCCTAGGGAGAGGGAGCAAGAACCCATCCGGAACAGGCTAGCTGCTGCTGCTAGTAATGCATTGCACATGCCTCCTCTGGCTCCGCTCCCGAGAAGGGAGTATTCTAGCGATCCATGACCACATAGTCGCATGTGCTGGGGTGCTGCCTGCCAGAGCATAGAGCTCATAATCGGGGGGAGGGATAGCTCAATGGTTTGAGCATTGGCCTGCTAAACCCAGGGTTATGAGTTCAATCTTTGAGGTAGCCATTTAGGGATCTGGGGCAAAAATTGGGGATTGGCCCTGCTTTGAGCAGGGGGTTGAACTAAATGACCTCCTGAGGTCCCTTCCAACCCTGATAGTCTATGATTCTATGATCTTTGCTTCCGAGAATAAAGGACTCACTCAGCAGAGATGATGGAGAAGCTCTTTCAGGAGAGGGAACCATTTGATTGTGTCTCTGGCAAATGTGCATGGGTTTCTTTCCATGCCAGTCTGGACTTATGGAACACATACCCTGAACTAGACCTCAAGGCCACTAACCTACTACTGTGATGTCTATGAACAATTAGCCAGTTAACAAGAGGCCAATAGAGGGCAAACTGGGAGAGTTGATCATAATTAATAAGTATTTCTGAAGTCCAGTAGGAGGCAGTGGTGTCTATGCTTGCAAGCCCAAGAAGGAACAGAGACATTCCCAGACCTGCTCAGGTGTGTGTCTTCAAAGGACAGCAACAGTGGCCACGATTACTCACATGCACATAAGTCAGTATGTCGCAGCCTGTACCTCACACAAAGAGCTGTGTTAAACTATAGACCTGAGCTATTTCAGCACGAAGCTCCATGTGGCTCCAGGATAGCACGTTGCGATCCTGGAGAATGAGCACCCCATGTGCTGATTAGGCCATGAAAGGGAGGGGAGGGGGAACACTAGAGTTTTCAGGCAACAATCAGAGGTGGAGCGTAGTAGAGGTACGTTGGTCCAAGGAAGTCTACTATGAAGCTGAAACAAGCCTTGAATCTGAAAAAATTGAGGGCCGTTTCCAGGACACCATACATGGTGGCAGCTCCTGGACCTGACATTTGGCATGCGGGGGGCACATTCTCTGCAGTTAGCAGCATCAGAAACTGAAGGCACCTCTGAGAAGGACCTCGATATTCCCCATGCAAGCTGCATTCTTGATATGGCATAGATAACACTTTTAGCCAGGAGAGGTTCTACCATTCCACACCTGAAGTTTCTCAGTTCCTTGTGCTTGGCCAGCCTTGGACGTGGCCAAGATCATTTCTTTGCTGACAGACTGTGAGACTTGTTCCTGCTCTGGGTTTTGGCAGAGATCAGCCGAGTTGCCCAGCAGGGGCTCTGGGTGAGACACCAGTGCGGGAAGAGGCTCTGATTGGATTTTACTTGGCCCTGGAGGGAGAGTGAAACTCACCCAAAGGCACAGGTTGGTCGAATGCATTGGAGGGTCAGAAGGGAAGTCAGTTCTTCCAGAAGCCTGCTATCTCCTTGTGACAGGAGAGACCTTACATGCTATGGATGTATTTGGGGCACATGAAGTTGAGGGCCCAATAGTGCTGCCTACAATCAATTGTAGAGCAGACAGGCAAAGTGAAAGCTCCCTGCGCAGCTCTACTGATGCTGCTCATCTCTGACTTGAAACTCCCCTGCTATTCCAGGTCTGAACCCCCACACAGCTCTGCCAATACTCCTGAGCCCTGACCTGCAGCACTGCCTGCTTTTCCCATCCTGGGCCTGACAAAGCACAGCCTGGTATTGAGTTGAATTACATGATAATTTGGCAATATGGACAAATGTTCCCTGGGGGCTAGGCTGAGGCAACTAAATTCATTGCACATGTGATCTCAGTGGATTTGACTTCCACTCTCCAGAACTGAGCAGTGACTTTATTAACCCACTGGCCCCCCTGGGCCCTTGCAGCAGTTCTGCTCCTGCTTTATAACAGAACAGGAATATCACTAAATACTCTACTGTGTATTTAAATATTTACCAAATGGCACTGGGGGGAGGGTAGGTGGGGGAAACATGCCTACTGTGAAATATCCCAGGCCTGGCTGGTCTCTCTTCATCTTGAAAGAACGTACTGCACCCTGCCAGTATTGAGATTTGAACGGACCTCCCCTGCTATCACAGGCAGCCATTTCCCAGGCGCTAGACATCTGTGAGGAGCTGGTCTCAATTTGTAGATGCTAAATAAATATTAGCAAATTCCTAAATTCACTCTAAAGGGAAAGGGAGGGAGAGAGGTGCAGGGGAGGGGAGCAGGGCAGCGAATGACTGCTGGAAATAAAAATGAAATCCCTGAAAATTCAGAGCCAACAAGAATAAAAGGTGGGAGAAGCCCAGAAAAACAAGTGTGAAGTGGTGGAGAGAAGGGTCTGTATACTGATATTTGGAATGGGCTCATTGAAATAGAAGATAATGACACTGAAAAATTTATTCTAAGCTTTACATAGGCATAAATGACCAAACTGCCTCCTGACTCCTGAATTACATTATCCAGAAAGAACTTAATAGCATGTTATTATCGCTTCTCCTCGCTGACAGAATTTCGGCACTGAAAAGACAAACAAGAAGTGCATTCATAATCACAATCGTATTCACCTCTGCAAAGTGCCAACCGCTGCTAATTTCAGGTAAGTGCTTCAGTGTGTGAGAGAGAGCCCAACGGTGCTAATTTAACTTGGCGGCTAGGTAATTGTCTTTGCAGTTCGCTGTCACTGTCTGAGGGGGACAGCTGGGATGGGGGCCAAATGATTGGTGGCACTGGAGGAAGTTTTGTGGAATGAGTTGGAAGTTCTCAGCTGCCAGCTGACCATTCACCTTGTCCAAATGGGGCCAGATCAGTGGGAGTGGATGGTGCTCATTAGTTGTCAGCACAGGGCCTTTATACAGTTGTCCATATTTGTTCAACTGATGAGTGGCTAGCAGTTGACATTCTCTGCTGTCCCCCATGGGAGACCGCCACTCAAATCCTGGGCAGGTTGATTTACCATCTTTTCTTGATAAAATGCCCCCAGAACCCTTAAATTACCTATTGTTCTCAGAACTTCTTGCCAAAGCTCCAGTCAGGTCTAGAGATGAAGCATTTGCCTCTGCTTTCCTATGACAGTTTATGGCAGTGGAAAGGGGGGAATGTGAAGATTGTGGGGAAATATCCTGGCCCACTTTGTCTGGGATATTCCCAAACTTCATCATGCTTTTCATTTTTTGTGAATGTTTCCAGCTGGCGAGAGGTGCCAGATACACAGTTCTGGCGGTGGGCAGACATCTGTCCTCTTTACACACACAGCAAGGACAGTCTGAGCAGCAGCAGTAGTGCAAAATTCAAACACATGCTTGCACTATCCTGCATTAGTGCATGAATTTGGAAGTCAGAAGGCAGCTTGGTTATCTATGCCTTTGAATGACCAATGCTCCTTAGTCCTCCCTGGAAGAGCCTTCCTCTAGATATGAGAGGGGAGTTCAGTCTCCATAACCTACTCAATACTTGACCTTCCTGCTGAGACAGTCGGAGGGGGACCATTTCACATCCGTGCCACTGATGATTTTTCTGACATTGATGCTCGTCCCTCTGGGACTTGGACTAAGATGAGGGTGGTCCTAATTTTGAGGGGACTGTAATGGGTTTCCACTCACTGCAAGAGTGCCCCCTCCTGACTGGGTATGGCATAGCAGGTTTCTTCCCATATGGCATCCCCTGCCAATGGTCACTCCTTCACTGTAGCGGTCACTCTTCTTGTAGTTCCCCCTCTTTGCGACTCATCCCTTCAGCTAGGTCAACATATGGTCTCCCTTCCGGAGTATCAAAGTCTCACCAGACCAGCTGTCTGCATGGTGCCTCCAACAGTCCTACACCACTTTCCAGTGACTGGTAGGGGAACCCAGGCCCTTCCTCTACACTGGGTTCCAGACCAGGGACCCTATAACCAGCAGCCACGGTCTGCACAGTCTCCCTCCTTGCTGCTGTTCCCCTGGGCTTCCTCAGACTTTCTTTCTTCACAGTTCATCTGGGATTGACCCTAGGGCTAGGGCTCCTTCTCTCCCCTCCGCTACTAGCAAGTGACTGCAGATCCTTCCCTTACAGCCTTCTGCTGCTGCAAACTTCCTCTCTTTATATTCTTTACCCAGCTTCTCTCCCAGCTGGGCATCAGCAGCACTTAGTAATTTATACAGCCCTGTGCCCACCTCCAGGTGCAACTATGAAGGTTAATTGGCCTCTTCTGGGCCACCTTAACTCCTTCAGAGGGACCAATAAAGCATTCCTCAAACTTATTTTGGCTTGACACAATGCCATTGCTATAGCACTGAGCAGTGAGTGATGAGACAACATGATGCATGAGTTTGACCTGGGCTGTCGCTTCAGCAATTCATATGTTACTAAGAAAATATTTATTTTACCAATGTGACTGACCTATGCCAGTCTTCTTCACATCCCAGTAAGCACCCCTACCCTCCTTAGACTGCCCCCTAATGGTGGGATATCTGGGCAGCTGTATAGACCATGGGTGGGAAAACTACGGCCAAAGGGCCAGATCCGGACTGCCAGCCAGTTTAATCCGACCCTCGAGCTCCCATTCGGGAGTGGGGTCTGGGGCACTCCAGACGGGGAGCAGGGTTGTGGGCCGTGCCACACAGCTCCCAAAAGCAGCAGCATAGCCCCCACTCCAGCTCCTACGCCATGGGGCCTCCACTCTGTCCTCTGCCCCCATCTCAAGCGCTGCCCCTGCAGCTCCCATTGGCCAGGAATTGAAGCCAATGGGAGCTGCAGGGGTGGTGCCCACAGACAGGGCAGCGTACAGAGTTGCTGGGCCATGCCTCGCATTGAAGCCAGAGAAGGGACATGCCACTGCTTCCAGCAGCCACTTGAGGTAAGCGCCACTTTGAGCTTGCATCCCTGAGCCTCTCCCCATGCCCCAACCCGCAGCCCTGATCCCCCTCCTGCCCTTTGAACCCCTCATGCCAGCCCCACCCCAGAGCCCACACCCCGAGTCAGAGCCCTCACCCCCCCACACACACACCCCACTCCCCTGCCCGGAGCCCCCTCCCACACCCTAAACTCCTCTTTTCTGGCCCCACCCCAGAGCCCACACCCCCAACCAGAGCCCTTGCCCCCTCCCGCACCGCAACCCCAATTTTGTGAGCATTCACAGTCCACCATACAATTTCTATTCCCAGATGTAGCCCTCGGGCCAAAAAGTTTTCCCACCCCTGGTATAGGCCATGGTGATTTAGACCATGGAGGCTGATCTGTTAGAGAGGCAGAGAACCATGTTGCTGTCTCTATGTTCAGCAGCCTCTGCAGCTGCTGTACAATTTATTTGTAAGGAACCATCTGGGACATATAACATGACCTAGTGTTGTGAGGTCCTTGGGTAGAAGACCAGCCTTGCTACAGTGCCTGAATAATGAGGCTGAGTTAAAACCCAAGCGGCAGCCTTCACTCAGCATGCCAGTGCTTGAGTGTGATTTGTTTCATGTTTAACAATATTTCATTTGGATGCTTGAGTTTCAGGGTCCGTAGCCTCTTTAATGTTTGAAGAGGGTAAATGCCAACAATAGCACTCAGCAACTGTGATCTTCCATCAGCTTTGCACACATATAATAATGAACTCTCATATCACCCAGGGTATGTCACTATGGTAAAAAAATGATTATCCCCCTTTTACAGACGGTGAAGCTGAGGAAGAGAGGTTGAGGAACCGCCCAAGGCCACACTAATTGTTGGGGTAGGCCCAGGATTAGAATTTAGGAATTCCTGGCTCTGTGTCTAATGGCTAGTTGACTTCAACAGAAAAAGAGGAGCTGCGTGGGAGTGGGGGTGGGTTTGCCAGGGGCAGGAATGAGAAGACACTGAACAAAACTGACTGTAAGCTGAATACCAGGAATATTATTCCTAACAGCGGGTCAGTGGAATAGTCTCCTCACGAAAGTGATGGAAATCCCTTTGCATGAATCATGTAAACTGAACTGGCCATAGGCCTGGAGAATACACTGTGGGAAACAAAGCTACAAGGCAGAGGCTTGGAGTAGCTGACCTAAGATCATCTTGCCAGTCCCTAATTCATATTATTCTATACTTATTAATGCTCATCAACTGAGAACATAATTGAAAAATAGTAAGTTAAGCAACATACCATTTCTTCAGAGTAAAATTCTACGACTGTAATACTGAGTGTCAACATCTTGTGCAAAGCTAGCAGTGGCAAGATGCTTTTAATGGACTTTCTCCCACTCAAGGCTCAACTGTAACAGGCTACCATCCCATATGCCTGACTGCAGTATATTTTAAATATGTGGATACATCCAAATAAATCCCCAGCCCATGTTGCCTTCTTACTGTCCTACTCAGGGTTCCATTCATTCTGATGAAGGATGACTATTGCCCTGTGGGTGGCTGCACTGGTGGGATCTTTCTGCTTCAGTACTGTTGATTTATCCAACACCCATAGGAGGCAACAAAGTGAAAAAGTTTCCGGCACAGAATGGATGCAGAAAAGGCAGCCACATATTTGCTGTGACCGACCGCGTTGTGAAATATGCATCTTGTATTGCTAAACGCTGGGTATTTCTTTCAGCCTTATCAGTGTGATGGATAGTTTAGGCATATTGAAGGACAAGATAGTAATAACAATGGCCATGATTACTATTTTTCATATTTCCTTTAAGAGCAATATTATATTACTAGGCTCCCTGCACATCGCTTTATTTATTAGTCGCCATTTAGCAATCTCTTCCATCTTTGTTTTATTAAAGTTAGAGGCGCTATTAAGGAGTCAGCTGACAGGAGGCTCGCGGCTTCCTGGAGCCAAGTGCCTTGCAGCAGACAGCTCTGCTGGGCAGCCGCCCTCCAAATAAACCCATTTCTTTCTTTCTTTAGTTTGATGTTGAGCTCAAAACTCCAGACACATAAGCAAGCAACATTTAAAATGTGTGTCATAAATAAATCTGCCCTACCACACTGGGCCTGATTCTCTTTTGCCACTTTACCTTCAGTGCCTATCATGATGGCAACCCTAGAACCCGCTGGTGGACACCAGTGGTGAGGGGAGCTGTCAAGGCGAAGAAGGAGGCCTTCCAAGAAATGCTCATGAAACGGACTCCTGATACAGCTGAGAGGTACCAGCTGGAAAAGAGGGCTGTGGCTGTCACTGAAGTGAAAACCTGGGTTTAGGAGGATGACTACTGGACAGCCTCAAACCATGTGTTGCCTTAGGAGGGATCGGCGGGACATTGCCCAAGCTGTTCTCAGCAAGGGTGGTGAAACACTGACCTAGACTGAGGGGATTGTTGAGAGGTGGAAGGAGCACTTTGAAGAACTCCTCAACCCGATGGATACGCCCTCCCTTCAGAAGGCAGTACCGGAAACCTCCGGTGAGATCGGTTCTATTTCTATTGTTGAGGTCGTTACAGTGGTAAAGTGCCTTTGCAGTGGTAAGGCAGCAGGGGTGGATGTGATTCGTCCAGAGACTTTGAAATCACTGGACAATGTTGGGGTGTCGTGGTTAATGTGCCTCTTCAAACTTGTGTAGAAGGTGGGTGCAGTACCTCTGGACTGGCAAACCGCGGTGAGGGGGTGGTTCCAATCTTAATGTCTAACTACCTTTGAGGAGCTGGACTGCCGCCTCTCTGTGCTTCAGTTTCCCCATCTGCAAATGGTGACAGTGACATTTTGCAGTGGGAGAGTAGTGAGATTTAATTAAATAATATTTGTGCTTGCTTTGAAAGGGCCAAGTATTTTTGTTTTTACAGGAAGTTCATGAGATCCCTTCTCCCATGTATCTGGCTGTTTGAATTAAGGAGAGAGCGGGATGAATGGTGCCCTGTAGGGGGCGCTGTTAAGAGTTGTCTATTTAAATGGAATGCGTTGTGTAGGATTCTACCTTGGAACTGCACCGCTTGCCTTGGTGAAGTGGAATCCAATGAGATAGGAGCACAGCTCGGAGGAGCCCAACACAAGTTGTGACAAACAGCCATGCAGAGTATGTTGCACGCCTACTTGTACATCTGAATACGACCCATTTAGTCACCTCCCATTAAAGAGAGCAGCTCAGGAGAGGAGCCCAGCACCAATAGCAAACACACTGCACACAAGTGGGTTATCATTATCCTATTCACACCTTAGCCTCCCGCACCCTAGACATATACACGTACTAAAGAGGAGTGAGTTGGAAAAAGGCAGTCTCCTTGACCTTGATTATACATGGCTTGGCAGATGAGCAGTGCATCCCAGCAGCACTAGGATTACCTCAGCCCTGGAAGATTTTCTTCTTTCAGAGGAGCTGGGAAGCCGAATCAGACGTGGTTATTCCTCTCCACTTCTCTAGCTTGTGTAACCAGGTCACTCTGTAGTTGACAGCTCATCATTCTGGGTAGAGTGGCAGCTGCTGCTGACTGGTTAAAAAAATTGAAAGACCTACCACTACTCACACAGAAGGGGGGATGGGAGAGCAGCCACATGAAAGCTCCAGAAAAACACAGCAAAGAGGCTTTGAAATTCCTGAGCAGCGAAGAGCCTCAGAAAATAACACACAAAGGCACAACTATGTTCACAAGGCACATTAGCTACAAGGGCAACCCTTTTCATGGTCCCCCGGCTGTCATCTTGTCTGATACAAGATCTAGGTTTGCCTCTTTCATAGCCAGACAAAGAGCAGTGAGATAAATCCAGAGGCGGAAACGTTTTAACATGTGTAAATCAATTTAGTGGCATGCTGTTTGGTATTTACTCCTTGGAAGGGTTGTTCTTTTCCAGCGCTGCCCTCCCTCCTCGCCCCCGTGGCCCCTTGTTGGAAAATTAATATCAGCCAAAGCGTAGAGGCTGCAAGTCCTCGTGCTGCTTTTCAAATAGATTTCGTTTCATGTTTGGAATGTCAACAAAGTTATTATTGGTTCGGACAGTACAACACTGCAGCAAATCAGCCAAGGCTAATTCCCCTCACCACGGACAGGGGCAGAATGGTAATTACTACCTTGAACAGCTAATGCAAAAGGATTAGGGATTAGATGGAGCAAAAAGCATTTGGCCCTTTCAGGTTTACTTCATCTAGCACAATGCAAGACAATTCATGTGGACTGACTGCAGCACCCTGCATACAAAGGAGTGCGGAAGGTAAGCTGACTTGTAAAGCATCATCATTGAATTGTTTCCCAGCTGTCACTGGAGCGGCTCAGGACGTGGCAGTGAGATGACAGAGTCTTTCAGCTCTAGGGTTGTTGCTTTGAATCCAGATGAGGTCACTGCAGACTGATTTTATCATCTGCTCAATTACTTGTGTGAGGTAAGTGATAGGTTCTTATAAGAATGGCCATACCGGGTCAGAGCAATGGCCCCTCTAGCCCAGTAGCTTGTCTCTGACAGTAACCAGTGCCAGATGCTTCAGAGTGAATCAGCAAAACAAGATAATCTGCCATCCAGTCCCAGCTTCTGGCATTTGGAGGCTTAGGGACATCCAGATCAAGGGGTTGCATCCCTGGCCATCTTGGCTAATAGCCATTGATAGACCGAGCCTCCATGGACTTATCTAACTCTTTTTTTAAACCGAGTTGTACTTTTGGCCTTCACAACATCCCATGGCAATGAGGTCCACAGGTTGACTGTGCATTGTATGAAGAAATACTTCCTTTTGTTTGTTTTAAACCTGCTGGTTGTTAATTTCATTGGGTGACGCCCTGGTTCTTGTGTTATGTGAAGAGGTAAATAACACTTCCCTATTCACTTTTTCCACATCATTTATGATTATATAGACCTTTATCATATGCCCCCTTTGTCATCTCTTTTTCAAGCTGAACAATCCATCTTTTTAATCTCTCCTTATATGGAAGCGGTTCCATATCCCTAATCATTATCCTTGTCTTTCTCTGCACCTTTTCCTATTCTAGTATGTCTTTTATGAGCTTGGGTGACCAAAACAGCATGCAATACTCAAAATGCGGGCGTACCATGAATTTATATAATGGCTTTATGATATTTTCTGTTTTATCTATCCCTTCCCTAATAGTTCCTAATATTCTGCTAGCTTTCTTGACTGCTGCTGTGCATTGAATGGATGTTTTCAAAGAACATGACTACAAGATCGCTTTCTTTAGTGGTAACAGCTAATTTAGACCCCCATCATTTTGTACGTACAATTGGAATTATGTTCTTCAATGTACATTACTTTGCATTTATCAACACTGAATTTCATCTGTCATTTTGTCACCCAGTCATCCACTATTGTGATATTCCTTTGTAACTTTTCACAGTCTGCTTTGGACTTCACTATCTTGAGTAATTTTGTATCCCCTGCAAATTTTGCCACCTCACTGTTTACCCCCCATTTGCAGATCATTTATAAATATGTTGCACAGCATGGGTCCAAGTATACATCCTTGGGGGACCCTGCTATTTACCTCTCTCCATTATGAAAACTGACCATTTATTTCTATCCTTTGTTTTCTATCTTTTAATCAGTTACTGATCCACTAGACCTTGCCTCTTATCCCATGACCACTTATCTTGCTTAAGAGCCTTTGGTGTGGGAACTTGTCAAAGGCTTTTTGAAAGCCTAAGTACACTATAGGCACTGGATCAACCTTGTCCACCTGCTTGCCACGGCCTTAAAGAATCCTAATAGATTGGCCAGGCAAAATTTCCCTTTACAAAAGATGTGTTGACTCTTCCCCAATGTAACATGTTCATCTGTGTGTCTGATAATTCTGTTCTTTTACTATATTTTCAACCAATTTGCCTGACACTGAAGTTAGGCCTACCAGCATATAATTGCAACGATCGCCGCTGAAGTCATTTAAAAAAAAAAAAAATCAGTGTTACATTAGCCGTCTGGTTCAGAGGCAGATTTAAGCAGTAGTTTACACACCACAGTCAGTAGCTCTGCAACTTCATATCTGATTTCCTTCAGAACTCTTGGGTGAATACCATCTGGCACTGGTGATTTATTACTGTTTAAATTATCAATTTGTTCCAAAAGCCCCTTGTCAAGTTTCCTTCCCCACTCTGAACTCTAGATGTGGGCACCTGCATGAAAACCTCCTAAGCTTACTTTTACCAGCTTAGGTTAAAACTTCCCCAAGGCACAAAACTATATTACCTTTTGTCCTTGGACTTCCACTGCCACCACCAAACATCTAACCGGGTTTATTTTTGAGAAAGCGTTGTTTGGAAACGTCTTTCCCCCCAAAATCCTCACCAAAACCTTGCACCTCCCTTCCTGGGGAAGGTTTGATAAAAATCCTCACCAATTTTCATAGGTGACCACAGACCCAAACCCTTGGATCTTAAGAACAATAAAAAAAAGCATTCAGTTTCTTACCAGAAGAATTTTAATAGAAGAAATAGTAAAAAGAATCACCTCTGTAAAATCAGGATGGTAAATACCTTACAGAGTAATTAGATTCAAAACATAGAGAATCCCTCTAGGTAAAACCTTAAGTTACAAAAAGACAGGAATATCGATTCTATTCAGCACAGCTTATTTTCTCAGCCATTTAAAAAAATCATAATCTAACACATATCTAGCTAGATTACTAACTAAATTCTAAGACTCCATTCCTGTTTTGTCCCCGGAAAAAGCATCACACAGACAGACAGACCCTTTGTTTCTTCCCCCCTCTAGCTTTCAAAGTATCTTGTCTCCTCATTGGTCATTGTGGTCAGGTGCCAACAAGGTTATCCTAGTTTCTTAACCCTTTACAGGTGCAAGGGTTTTTCCTCTGACCAGGAGGGATTTTAAAGGTGTTTACCCTTCCCTTTATATTTATGACATGCCCCCCAAACCACAGATAGGGTGAAATGCTGGCTGGGATTTCTTCCTGGAGCTCTAGGGAAAAAACAGAGTTAATAAGACACATGCACCTCTAAATATACTACCAAGTATATAAAGACTAACAATATTTTCCACATCTCAAGGACAATTTTAACCAGTTGATTCTGGGAAACTTTCATGGGAGAGTGCATCAGCCACTTTGTTAGAAGCTCTTGAGATGTGTTGGATGTCGAAATCAAAATCTTGGAGAGCTAAACTCTACCGAATAAGTTTTTTCTTATTTCCCATGGCGGTATGAAACCACTGTAGCGCAGCATGGTCGGTTTGCAGGTGGAAACGCTGTCCTCCAACATATGGGCGTAGTTTTTCCAGAGCGTAGACAATGGCGTAACAATCGTTGTCACTGACTGACCAGTTGCTTTCCCTCTCAGACAGCTTCTTGCTGAGAAACACTACGGGGTGGAATTCTTGATCCGATCCTTCCTACATTAAAACTGCTCCCACACTACGCATGGCGCATCTGTGGTTACTAGGAATGGTTTGTCAAAGTCTGGGGCCCTTAGTACAGGGTCAGACATGAGTGTCTCTTTAAGCTGGTTAAAGGCCTTTGGACACTGTTCGGTCCACTGAACGGCATTTGGCTGTTTCTTTTTGGTTTGGTCTGTCAGTGGGGCGGCGATTTGGCTGTATTGCGGAACAAATAGTCTGTAATAACCGGCCAAGCCTAAGAAGGATTGAACCTGTTTCTTTGACTTTGGGACAGGCCACTTTTGGATAGCATCCACTTTGGCCTGTAGGGGGTTGAAAGTTCTTTGACCCACCTGGTGTCCAAGGTAAGTCACTCTGTTTAGGCTTATTTGACACTTGTTAGCCTTAACAGTTAGTCCTGCCTCCCTTATGCGCTTGAAGACTTTTTGTAGATGTTCCAGGTGTTCTGCCCAGGAATCTGAAAATATGGCGACATCGTCAAGGTAGGCGACTGCATATTCTCCTAATCCCGCTAGGAGACCATCTACAAGTATTTGGAAGGTGGCGGGTGCATTCCGTAGCCCGAAAGGAAGTACATTAAATTCATACAGCCCGACATGTGTGGTGAAGGCTGACCTTTCCTTGGCGGATTCATCTAGCGGTACCTGCCAGTACCCCTTGGTTAAGTCCAAGGTAGAGATGAACTGGGCCCATCCCAGTTTCTCTAATAGTTCATCTGTGCGTGGCATTGGACAGTTGTCGGGGCGAGTTACAGCATTTAGCTTATGGTAGTCCACGCAAAAACATATCTCCCCATCTGGTTTGGGAACTAGAACCACTGGAGATGCCCATGCACTGCCAGAGGGACAGATTACACCCATCTGTAACATATCCTGAATCTCCCGTTCTATAGCAGTTTTAGCTTCAGGAGATACCCGGTAAGGTTGGACTTTAATTGGGTGAGGATTACCTGTGTCAATGGAGTGGTATGCCCGTTCAGTCAGTCCTGGGGTGGCTGAGAACGTTGGCGCATAGCTAGTGCACAGCTCCTGGATCTGCTGCCGCTGCATATGCCCAAGGGTCATGCAGAGGTTCGCTTCTTCCATGCCACCAGCACTTTTCCCTTCGTAATAGACACCTTCAGGCCACTCAGCATCATCTCTTCCCTGGGCTAGAAACTGACAAACTTTTAATTCTCTGGAATAAAAGGGCTTTAGAGAATTAATATGGTATACCTTAGGCTTTTGGTAATTAACAGCTCCCAGGCGCTCCTGGACCATGAATGACCCTTCCCACGACGCTTCCATTTTACGGGCCTGGAGCGCCTTTAAGACTGTGACCTGGTCTCCTACTTTGAAGGAACGCTCTCTGGCATGATTATCATATCAGGCTTTTTGCTCTTTTTGAGCATCCTGTAGGTTTTCTTTAGCAAGGGCTAGAGAGGTTCAGAGGGTGTTTTGTAGGTTGGTTACAAAGTCCAGAATGTTAGTTCCTGGAGAAGGTGTAAATCCCTCCCATTGCTGCTTCACCAACTGTAACGGCCCCTTAACCTCGCAGCCATATACAAGTTCAAATGGTGAAAACCCTAAACTAGGATGTGGTACAGCTCTGTAGGCAAAGAGAAACTGCTGCAACACTAGGTCCCAATCATTGGAGTGCTCATTTATGAATTTATGTATCATGGCCCCCAAAGTTCCATTAAACTTCTCCACCAGGTCATTTGTTTGATGGTGGTAAGGAGTGGCAACCAAGTGATTTACCCCATGAGCTTCCCAAAGGCTTTCCATAGTTACTGCCAGGAAATCAGTTCCTGCATCTGTGAGGATATCGGAGGGCCAACCTACCCTGGCAAAAATGTCTGCTAGTGCCTGGCACACACTTTTAGCCCTGGTGTTGCTTAGAGCTACTGCTTCCGGCCATCGGGTGGCAAAATCCATGAAAGTCAGTATGTACTGCTTTCCTCTGGGTGTCTTTTTCGGAAAAGGACCCAGAATATCCACAGCTACTCACTGAAATGGAACTTCAATGATGGGGAGTGGCTGGAGAAGGGCTTTGACCTGGTCTTGGGGTTTTCCCACTCTTTGGCATACCTCACAAGACCGGACATAGGTAGAAACATCCTTGCCCATTCCCTCCCAGTGGAATGACCTCCGCAACCAGTCTTTGGTCCTGTTCACCCCAGCATGGCCACTAGGATGATCATGGGCTAAGCTCAAGAGCTTGACCCCAGTACTTAGTTGGAACTCCAACTGTCTCTGAGGATGCCAGTCTTCCTGGTGTCCACCAGAAAGAGTTTCCTTGTATAAAAGTCCTCTTTCTACAACAAACCTGTATCGATTAGAAGAGCTGAGAGGCGGTGGGTTGCTCCGTGCCACCGTCCAAGCTCTCTGGAGGCTTTCATCTACTTCCTGTTCAGTCTGGAACTGTTCCCTTGATGCTGGAGACATCAGTTCCTCCTTGGATTGTGAACCTATGCTTGGTCCCTCTGGAAGCAATGTAGGGGATGGGGCTGTTTCCATTGACTGTGAACCGCTCTCCGCTTGTGCACTATGTTGGGGTTCAGGCTCCAGCTGAGCCTGTTGTGTAGGGTTATTGGCTGCTGCCAGTTCAGGTTCGGTGGGGCCCTCTGGGGCTGGGGTTGCAAGTACTGGATTCATGCTAGCAATGGGTCTGGTGCTGGTTATTCCGCTGGTTCCGGGACTGGCTCTGTCTGGGTCTCTGGGACTGGATCCACTACTACTGTTGCAGACATTGGCCTGGTGTCCAGGTCCATCTCATCTGACCGGGTCCTGGTAGAAGTTTCTGGAACAGAGCTGGGCATGACGGCTTGTTTAGCCTGGCTGCGGGTGACTATTCCCACCCTCTTGGCTGACTTCACATGATTGGCCAAGTCTTCCCACAACAGCATGGGGATGGGATAATCATCAGAGACTGCAGAAGTCCACGTTCCTGACCAGCCCTTGTACTGGATGAGCAACTTGGCTGTAGGCAAATTGAAAGAGTTGGACTTGAAGGGTTGAATCGTCACTTGGATCTCTGGGTTGATTAAATTGGGGTCCACTAAGGAAGCATGGATAGTCAACACTTGTGCTCCGGTGTCCCCCACGCAGTGACCTTCTTCCTGCCCACACTCCCAGTTTCCCTCCGCTCCAAGGGTATCTGGGAGGTATCTGGGCCTGAGGACCTCTGGGATGATTCCGGTGCAATGAACTGTAATCTGTTGGGGTTCTTGGGGCAGTTGGCCTTTACATGCCCTGGGTCGTTACATTTAAAACATCGTCCAGCTGACGGGTCACTGGGGCGAGGTGGGTTGCTGGAGAATGGTGTGGCAGGACGATAAGGTGGCTGGAGGGTTCCTTGGGGAAGCCAAAAGTGTTCCTACTGGCTCAGCAGTAGTAGGGGGTGGTAATAGGAGGTGGTCTGAGGTTGTCCCTTCTGGTATCTGCTCCAACTGCAACCAGTTTTTTTCTTCTCTGCCACCTCCACTATTTTGGCTTCAATCTCCCCCACCTCGATTACAGTTTTGGGCTTCCCATCTTTCTATTTCCTCAGGAACACCCTCTAAGAACTGTTCCATTTGCATTAGGAAAGGCACATCTGCTGGAGATTTAACACTTGCTCTTGATATCCAAGCATCCCAATGTTTCACAATGTGGTAGGCATGTCAGGAAAACGACATGTCTGGTTTCCACCTTAGAGCTCTGAACCGCCGATGGGAATGCTCGGGTGTTAGCCCCATTCTGACTCTCACCTTGGTTTTAAACAGTTCATACTTGTTCATGTGTTCCTTAGGCATTTCAGCTGCCACCTCAGCTAAGGGTCCACTGAGCTGTGGCCTCAGCTCTACCATTGATTGGTCTGTAGAGATGCTGTACCCAAGGCAGGCCCTTTTTAAGTTTTTTAAGAAGGCCGCAGTATCATTGCCTGCCTTGTAGGTGGGGAACTTTCTGGGATGGGAAGTGGTACCTGGAGAAGGATTGCTAGGGTTTGTTGGTATATTCTGCTGAGCCTTTGCCTTCTCCATCTCCAGTGCATGCTTCCTCTCTTTTTCCTTCTCCTTCTCCACATGCTTCCTCTCTTTTTCCTTCTCCTCCAGTTCTTTTTCCCTTGCCTCCATTTCTTTGTCCTTGGCCTCCATTGCTCTCCTGTGGGCAGCTGCTTGGTGTTGTTCTGCCTCTTTCACTGCCTCCCTTTCTTTGTCCTTTGCCTCCATTTCTCTCCTGTGGGCAGCTTCTAGGGCTTTTCTGCTTCTTTCACTGCCTCCAGTTTGGCTAACTCCAATTTGTGTAGTGTCTTTGTTTCTGTCATCTTTACCTGTTTTTTACTAACTTTACACCCAAGGGTTAGAAATAAAACAAATAAAACTTGGCTTGTAAAATTTTGCTGTGCTGTAATAGGATACCTATATTTTCTGATAGCGATTGTCAGCCTACAGAAAAATCCAAAAAAAAACCCAAAAAACCCTAACACCTTTGGCTCCAGGCAACTAGGCAGAAAACCCCTCTAGTTGCTCTCAGGAAAAAAAAAAAAATCTTCAGGTCTGTGAAGACTAGTGAATTTCCCTGCAGGAGGTTAACTATCCTGCCTTTAGGTAGAGAAAACTCCAGCTTACAAAAGACAATTCCCTTTTACCTCTGCTCTGGCCCCAAAGCAAAGAGAGAGACTCCAGATACTTCCAGTTGGAAACCTGATTTCCAGCAGCCCAAAGGAAAAAAAATTCCCTTTTAAAATCTGTGTTTCTGGTTAAAAAAATCTCAAATTGATCTCAAAATGATTTCAAGTTAATCCCACAGCTCTGCCACCATGTCAAGGTTCCTTCCCCACTCTGAACTCTAGGGGGGGGACCTGATGTGGACCTGCATGAAAACCTCCTAAGATTACTTTTACCAGCTTAGGTTAAAACTTCCCCAAGGTACAAACTATTTTACCTTTTGCCCTTGGACTTCCACTGCTGCCACCAAACGTCTAACCGGGTTTATTTTTGAGAAAGCGTTGTTTGGAAACATCTTTCCCCCAAAATATTCACCAAAACCTTGCACCCCCCTTCCTGGGGAAGGTTTGATAAAAATCCTCACCAATTTGCATAGGTGACCACAGACCCAAACCCTTGGATCTTAAGAACAATGAAAAAAAGCATTCAGTTTCTTACCAGAAGAATTTTAATAGAAGAAACAGTAAAAAGAATCACCTCTGTAAAATCAGGATGGTAAATACCTTGCAGGGTAATTAGATTCAAAACATAGAGAATCCCTCTAGGTAAAACCTTAAGTTACAAAAAGACACAAAAACAGGAATATACATTCCAGTCAGCACAGCTTATTTTCTCAGCCATTTAAAGAAATCATAATCTAACGCACATCTAGCTAGATTACTTATTAAGTTCTAAGACTCCATTCCTGTTCTGTCCCTGGTAAAAGCATCACACAGACAGACAGACCCTTTGTTTCTCCCCCCCTCCAGCTTTCAAAGTATCTTGTCTCCTCATTGGTCATTGTGGTCAGGTGCCAGCGAGGTTATCCTAGCTTCTTAACCCTTTGCAGGTGCAAGGGTTTTTCCTCTGACCAGGAGGGATTTTAAAGGTGTTTACCCTTCCCTTTATATTTATGACACCCCTCTATTGACACCTCAGTCTGGGACAGTTCCTCCATTTGGTCACCTAAAAGCAATATGCGAGGATCTCTCCCATGTCCTCTGCAAATAATGCAAAGAATTCATTCAGTTTTTCTGCGATGGCCTTGTCTTTCTGGTGTGCTCCTTTAACACCTTGATCATCGAGTGACCCTACTGACTGCCAGGTTTCCTGCTTCTGATGTACTTTAAAAAAGTTCTGCTGTCAGTTTTTGTCTCCTAAGCTAGTTGCTCTTCAGATTCTTTTTTTGGCCAGCCTAGTTATACTTTTACACTTGACTTGACAGAGGTTATGCTCCTTTCTGTTTTCTACAGTTGGCTTTGACTTCCTTTTTTGAAAGGATGCCTTTTTGTCATCTCCTAATCATCTCTTTTACTCTCTTTAGTCATATTGGCATTTTTTTAGTCCTCTTTACTTTTTTTTGGGGGGGGGGGTATACATTTAGTTTGAGCCTCTATTATGGCTTTTTAAAATAGTCTCCATGCAGTTTCCAGGCATTTCACCCTTGTGACTGTTCCTTTTAATTTCTTAGGCCATGTGACAAGAGGCACCAATTAGCTCTTCTGTTAAATGTGTTAACAGAGAGAGTAAAGACATATTGGAGGGAAAATGTGGAAGGAGCTTTCCCCATTGCTGCCTAAACTGTTCCTGTACACCGCAGCACATTTCACCAGAGCCACTTCCATCACCCCACCCATGTTCACTCACACAGAGTATGACAGGGTAGTATGTCCCATAAGGATAGTGACACCTAGGGTTCAGTCCACCCTAGTCATGGGGTGCAGCCCTTTAAGATTTTGAAAGGTCTGATGTTTTCATACAAGGACCTAGGTGATACTGACAGAGAGGAAGTGGTCCTGGGATGGTTAGGGAGGAAATCCCATCACTGATTCTTTAAGGGCTCTGGGCCAGGAGACTTGGGCAGAGAAAGGCTCTTCTCTCACCCAACCAAGTAGAATGAGCTGTAAAGAGGGGGACCTCATAGCAGGGGAGACACCAGTAGGCGAAGGCTGCTCGCTGAGCTGGAGAATGAATTGGGGAAAAGGGGCCAGCTGAGGGAGAAGCTGGCTAAGGCCCTATAGCAGGCTAAATTACAACCCAGCTCCACGGAGGGGAGTAATAACCGCCTGAATTACCCAGCTCCAGGAGGAGGGCTGGGCGCCTACCTTAAGGAGAGAGCAGGTGCCTGTTTCGCTGAAGTATTATCTGTTCCAGGAGGATAGCTGGGGACTCCTGTTTTGAGAGGGTGACCATTTGAAGTACAGTCCCAGCTCCAGGAAGGGGACCAGGACAAGACAGCTGCTTAGGACTCTTATGCGGCCCAAGATGGGGGTGAATGAGGTGACTAATAAAGCAAGTTACGTACTACAGACAAGCAGATGCATCAGACGCCATGCCGAGAGTACCTGTTTTGAACCGGACAAGTTGGAGTCAGGGACTGGAAGAACTGGGGGAGGGAATGGGGGGTTTCTGAGTACAATGCACCCACAGGGCCACAAGGTGGTGTGCTGGAGGCCAGCACCCCATGACAAGGACCAAATCCCCTTCTGAACTGTGCTGAAGCACTAATATCCAGCTCCGACAGCGATGTTGCCGTTTCTTTAAGGCACTGGGGCTGTCTGACGACGATCTGCAGGATAACGTCGGGCTTGGGATACAATTGCAAGCATTGCCAAGAGCATGCTGAAAGTACATCACAGAGCTTTCAGAAAGGCAGCGTGAGGAATTTTGCAGGACACCTGGAGAAACGACTCTATGCTCCTAAAGCGATAGTGCCCTGAGGCTAGGCCTGTGGGAGTCAGGGGAGGACCTGGCTCTTGGGGTAAATCTGAGACCATCAGCACTGCTTCCCTGTTTACGAGATCTAAAGCCAGCCTGTTGCCCATATTCACAGTCCTGTACTGGCTGCTGGGGATGTCGCCAGCTCTGCCTGCTCAGATTACGGCCCCTCTGCCTGCTCTTACTGC
This sequence comes from Dermochelys coriacea, assembly GCF_009764565.3. Lineage (NCBI taxonomy): Eukaryota > Metazoa > Chordata > Testudines > Dermochelyidae > Dermochelys > Dermochelys coriacea. The sequence continues at coordinate 88,320,933 of NC_050073.1, read as the reverse complement.
CCGCCACCACTTTCTTAGGTCAGGATGCTGCAGGCTCTGCAGCCCCCATTAGACACAGATTTGCCCAGGAGAGTCACTCAGACTTGGTGCCCACATTGTGGCTCACAGGGCTGGGTACAGCTTGCAGTTGAAGCGGAACAGCGCTGCCACCGGTGTGGTATGTCCAGCAGGACAAAGTAATCCCATCAGTACAGCGCATCCTCCCCCCCCCACCCCCCGTATACTCGCACATTCATGCGCATCGCTGCTGTGCCATTTGTGGGTTGTGTCTTTGCCTTTGGACATGGAGACATGGGGACATGGAGCTGGGCTTCCCTCCATCGCCCCATGCAAACATTTATCCAGCCCAGAACTGGTCCTAGGGCTGGGCAGGTGTGATTGCACTTGGTGTCCCTAGTCAGTCCCCGGCTGGTGGGCTGACCCAGGGAAGGCCCCCTTTCATGTTTGCAGCAGCCCTACACAGTCCCTGCTACCTGGCGGCAGCAAGGAGCTGGAGCAGGGTTGGGGGTACCCTCCATCCAGGGAGCAAAGGGAGGAGGTGGCTGCCCTGGTGGGAGCTCTGGTCTGGGCTCCCCTGGCTCTCACTCTCCCAGGTGCAGCCTCACCATGGAGAATGAGGGGAGCCCAGTCAGTGTGGCTGAGCCTCTCTGCTTTGGCCCAGGTCTGAACCCCTCTCCCATTTACCTCCTGGAGCCCTGCAGCCCTGCCCCTTCCAGGGCTGGCAAAGGTACAGGTGCAGGAGCAGAAGAGCCCTCCCAAGAGATGGGAAGGGAGATGGCAATAATTGAGTTGAAGGGGGGGGTGATGATGGGGGTGCACTGATATTGTGGGTTCAGCTTGATGTTGGGGGGTTGGTGATACTGGGGGAGATTGATGGTACTGGGTGGTTTCATTGCTGGGGGTGGCCTGAGGTGGTGATGCTGCTGAGGAAGTTGTGCTACAGGGAGCACTTGGTTAAAACCTGGCTAAATTCTCTCTCCGTAAATGTTTTCCTTCCTTCCTGGATTCTCTGTGCTATTTCAGCTGAATATGGGATTCTGTTTCACTTCATGTCTTCTACTCTCAGGCTGTGTGGTGGAGTTGTTAAACAGCTGCCTCACTCCACCCCAGAGGTGGCTGGATTTCAATGTGGATGAAATGATTCCTGTCGCTACAGCATGCAGTTTGTAAAGGGCTTTGATAATCACTAGGATGGGAGGTCCTATAGAAATACAGGATGGCATTTAATAGTATAAGAGGTGGGACAGACCCATCACAGTTGCGCTGCTCCAGTTTGGCTCTGGATCAAACTTCAGTGCCCCAGTAAGCACCCCCATAAAGTAGTACCAGACTCTGGAGTCCACTTCCAGGAGTAAGTTAGTCCCTGTGGCACACAGGACCCTGGCTGGGTGCATACATTGCCTCTGGCCTTGGTTTGTGTTGTGCTGCCATAGAGCCAGCAGAGGGAGCTAGGGCAGAAATAAGGAACTAAGGATCAAAAAGAAATTTCGGTTCCCTTGAAATATAACCCAGGGAGGGAAACTGCATGGAGGCCTGTGGGCGGGCGGGGTGTTTTCTGGGGGGAGAATGAGAGATCATTCCAGACCACCGAAAGGGGAGTCAGAGCTGCCACCATCCAACAGCCACAAACCAGGACAAGAAGAAGGACGCCCCTTTGAAAGCCATTTTTGCAGGTTTAGGTGTGAGAGCTTTAAGCAGAGACAGAGTCAGCGGAGGAACACCACAGGGCTGGCCCCTGAGCACTCAGTTCACACCCTCCTCTGGCAAAGCTCGCTTTCACTTTGAGGAGAAGGGCTGGATGAAAACCATACTGCTCAAGCCCTGCCCTACAAACCTTGCTAAAAAGCAGCTACTCTTCCTGCTCAGTAGGGATGGGTGGCAATAGGCAAAGCTCTGTGAAACAGAACCTGCTCTTTACTCACCACAACCTGTCAGTAACAACACCTGAAAGGGCTGCTGGTTCTCTTTGGCCTGTACAAAGGGCTGCTTGGGATTGCCATTAGCAGCTGAGAAGATGGATGCTGGTGTGGTGAAGGCACAGGGTTGGGTATAAATAGAGCGTGGGGTGTGGTCCCATCTTCTGCTACAAACGTCAGCTATGCCTTTGGGGAAGTTGCACCATCTCACAGAATCTGCTCGCCCTCTGGAAAATGGGGGAATGAAGATGACCTGCCCCTCACAGGAGGAGCCCAGACATTACTGTGATGGGTGTGTTTAGAATGGTTAGTGTGAAGGAGCTGCAGGAGCTGCTAGAACACGCCCTGTTCAATAGCACAGGTTTCACTGGACTTCACTGTGTGATTTTCAGTTCCTTACAAGGGAGTAAGACAGCTATTTCTTCATAACCCAGTTGGTCTAGCCAACAAACTGCAATCACATAAGTAATTGCATGGACCTCAGTGAGACTATTTGCATGAGCAAGACTCTCTCATGTAAGGGCTGCAGGATCGATCGCCAGGGGCTTCCATAGCTCCTTGCTAACTCAGGCTCCCATCACTAAAATTATCACAGGTCAGTTTGCAGGAGAATTCAAGTGACAGTGAAACCCAGACCTTTCAGAGGTTTGGCCTGGATGCATCTTTGAACTGGGCTAGAATGCTGGGGAAAGGTTTGACAGGGCTTCTTGTTCTAACTGGTTCTCCTTACACATGTAGGGAGAGCTCAGCATCCTTGTTCCTGCTTCTCCTGTCAGCTAAGACCCTAGGCAACCTGGTTACCAGCTGACAGGCTAATGAGAACAGGCAGGGGGGTTGGCCTGGATGTGAGGGACGGGTTGAGGTTTAGATTGCAGTTGGTAGGAAACGCACACACACATTTCAGCATTTGCAATTTAACTTACCAGACACTGTACTTAACCCATTTCTTTGTAGTAACCAGCCAGATGCACACGCGCACACCTGCTTCGACATATTCAGAGATACTTTCGCAATCACGGACACATTCACGTGCACTCACGGGGTATGCTTCCGACTTGCACACGTTCTCTCCCCCACTCAGTGACAGATTTCCACACATCCTATGTCACAGGTCGACATTCCCCAGCAATCATACACACATTTCCTCTCACGTGAACAAACGTGCTCCATGGCTTGGCTTTCAGACTCGTGCCAACAAGGAAGCCAGTCTCTTTCACAAGCAGCCCCTCCCCAGGCCTTGTTCTCCCGTGCTGACAAGCATCTCACTCAGTCAAACCTGGTGACAGGGCAAGCTGCTCAAACAGCCACTTTGTACCCAGCAGGGGAGGCGCCCCTTGCAGAGATGGTCCATGCGGCAACCTGAAAAGCCCCTCCCTTCCCATGACCCCATGTGCAGTTTGTTTCCCAGCATCCCCTCTTCAGCCTGCCCTGGTAGCGTGGGGTGGACCCCACAAGTCTGACCACACTGAGCCTGTGTCCATCACTTCTGTTTTCAGGAAGCTCCACAGAGAGCAGGCATGTGGGAGGAGAACCTGGTGACGCGTGGCAGAAGTGAGGCCTCTCCGCAAGGCTTTCTGGGGCTTGTGTCCTGGTTGTGGGCTCAGAGCGATCAGGCCCATACTCTGAGAAGTGGCAGGTTTCCATTTGAGCCAGGAGCTGCACAACGTCACAAGCAGTTCTGAGCCGAGCCGCTCCATGTGTAACACTATGGCAGTGTTGGCTCTGGCAGTACGTTCCTGTGGCTGGGGGAGGAGTTAGCTGTGCTTGAATGTGTGGGGTAAGAGTGGTGAGTCACCCAGGCAGGCTCCACCACCCCCACAGGAACGCATGCCTGACTCAGCAGCAGCTGACCTTGAGCTGGACCACGTCCATCAGACGGGGAGAGGTGGTGGAGAAAACAGAGCAGCGGTTGATTGGGCTTGTAAGGGACTAACAGCACAGAGTGACAGGTTACGCTCAGGGAAGGGGAAACCTAAAAATGGGGCTGGGGTGAAAGGGGTGGATAGCCACACACTTCTCCCTCTGCAGGACTCTAACATGACACCCTATTTATTTTCCTGTGCGACAGTACAGTACAGTGCACATACATCACCAGCCACAAGATGTGAGTTCCCAGGTGAGATTCCACGGCACCTGCTCCCTGAGGAGTTCAGAGGAGAGTTTGTAGCATTACCTCCATGTTACATGTGGGGAAACTGAGGCAAGGAAAGCACTTGCCCAAAATGACACAGTGACTCCATAGCAGAGCTGGGAATAGAACCCAGAAAAATCCTGGCTTCCAGACCCCTGCTCTCACCATTAGTTTCCATTCCCTCTCAGAGTTGGGAATAGTACCTAGGAGTCCTGGCTCACAGTCCCATGCTCTAACCACTAGATTATTCTCCCCTTAGAGAAAATTCCTCTAGATTTCACAGGCATTAAACCAATAGGATTCTGTACAAACTACTGAAAACCCTATTGGATTCCATAAAGAATGATTTCCTCTCTAGGGGGTTTGAACTAACTTGGAGAATTCTAGGGCAGGGATGCATTTCTCTTAAATGCTATAGGATGGTTTAAAAGGGGAAGGGGCTAGAAAAAGTTCTCCTTTCCTATTCAAGTCTACAGGATGTTTCCATAATGGTACTTCCCAGAGCTGGGAACAGAGAGACTCCCAGGCCCCCTGCTCTGCCCACTAGATCATACTCCCACCTCTCTCATTGCTAGAATAGAACCCAGGAGTCCTGACTCCCAGAGCCCCTGCTCTCCCATCCCTCTGTGCTATAGAGAAGCTTATGCTCTGACAGCCACGGCCAGCACCATGCGTTACAAGAAAAGAGTCTCAATAGCATTTGTGGAGTATGGACAGGAATGGTCAGGAAGGCAAGTGTTCTGCGGAGAATGGAGGAGAGCAATAATTGCCCAGGCTTCTCCCACCAGTTCCTGTCAGTACGAAGAATGGTGCATCCGGCTCAGGAAAGCAATGACCCAGTTCCCCAGCCGGGACCCCTTCAGCCGCAGGAAGAGTTCATATAAGTTGATCTGCCACAGGCTCAGAGCTTCTAAGAGAGAGATCTTGGCCTTTCTGTACAGGGAGTGAGACTTGCTCCTCTGATACCTGGGCAACGGAGAGAAACAGCTGCATTAATCTCCCAGGACACAGCCCAGCAGCAGGATAGATCTTGGATCTTGAAGACCAGGAGCACCTACCCCCCATCCTCCCCCATCCCCAGGTGCCAGTTGTCTGCCAGGATCCCAGCCTTTGAGTATCCCTACCTCTGTGGGATCCCAGTTAGCTGGTAGGTCAGGGTTTCCTGGGTTAAATGTTCCCCAGGAGTGGAACGGTCCCTCCCAGCAAAAATGGGAGAGAGGAGAAAGGCTGCACAAGTGCAAGGATCTTGAGATCAGGAATTAGGAACTCCTGGGTTCTGTTTCCACAGCTGGTGCTGACTTGTCTTGGCCTTCCCTGTTCTATGCCTCAATCTACCCATCTGGATAGTGGGGAGATAGCACCTTCCTTCCCCCCTCCCAGGGACATTATTCCATTAGTCAAAGTGTTTGACATTGCAGGGGGCTATCCAAGTGCTAACTATTATTATCAATAATAATAGTTAATAAGCACTCACCACATGGTTTGTGTTTATGTAATCAGATCCCTAAACAACACAACATTCGACTGGTCCTTATAGAGAACCATCACTGCTAACACTGCTCCAGGACCTCTCGCCTAAGGCTCTCAACAGTGCTGGGAAATATGCACCCTCCTGGCTCTTGTAAACACAGTACTGGGCCCCTCTCCAGTAACACAAGTTAACAGAGCATCACAATGCCCTTGTGAGGCAGACACGTAATTGTCATCCCTACTGTGCAGATGAGGAAACTGAGGCACAGAGAAATTAGATCAGGGTATCTGGCTAGTGTATCTTGCCCATATGCTCAGGTTTCAGCTGATCGCCATATTTGGGGTTGGGAAGGAATTTTCCTCCAGGGCAGATTGGAAGAGGCCCTGGAGGTTTTTCGCCTTCCTCTGTAGTATGGGGCACGGATCACTTGCTGGAGGATTCTCTGCTTCTTGAAGTCTTTAAACCATGATTTGAGGACTTCAATAGCTCAGACATAGGTGAGAGGTTTATCGCATGAGTGGGTGGGTGAGATTCTGTGGCCTGCATTGTGCAGGAGGTCAGACTAGCTGATCAGAATGGTCCCTTCTGACTTTAATATCTAATATCTAGATGACTGACTTGCTCTTTGATTGGCAGCCAATCTCAGAATCAGGGATAGAACCCAGGAGCCGCACCCCCTACCCACAAGGCCATGCTGTGAGACAGGCAGCTGTGAAGTTTGGGTTCTTTTTCCGTCAGCCGTTTCTGGTGGGGACATTAATCAGATCTGGGGGGAATTATGATTCCAGAATCAAAAATTTAGTACGAAATCCTCAATGTTTCCAGCTTCCCCCCTTACCCCTTCTCCTCCATTCCCATTTCTGTCTGGCTCCAAGTTCCTGTTGAGAGCTCCTTCCCTATGGAGACCCAGGTGGGGGTTAGGACGGGGGAGAAAGAAGATGAGATTGAAAAAGAAAAAAGGGGGGCAGGACATTGACAGACATGCTAATGAGGGGAAGGTTCAGGTAAGACAGGGCAATTTTAGAAGTTCCAGAGCCGCCATCTCTGCAGAATCTCACTAGGAGACAAGAGGCAGGAAGGGCCGAGTGGAGGCCGGGGCTCCTGTCTCAGAGACTCACGTGGAGACGGCTCTAATGCAGCAGCGAGACATATTGAGGAAGGAGCTGGCACTGGCCCGTGTGTGTAGGGCTGACTCAATCCCCCTTAGCAAATCATTGGTCTTTAGCAGCAGCAGCATCTGGCGGGGCACATTGTTGAGGAGCTGGTTGATCTGAGGTAGGTAAGCGGCAGCATTGGTCCGGATCTCCACATCCTGAGCACCGTCACAGCAGAGGGGAACGGGGAAGAAAGAGAGGAGAGAGATGTTAACAAAGCTCTCAGAGTCCACTACTGCTTCTGCAGGGCAGACTGGAAGAAGTGTCTGCTGAGGAGATTGCATCTGTACTCCAGCAGCTAACGGGCTCCAGCCTCCCCCTACTGCCTCTTTGCAGAGGTCTGTCTGCACAGGAGACTGGGGCAGAGCAAACAGAGCAGGTAGAGAGCCAACCTCACCCATGAGAGCCTGACTGAGTCTGTCTCGACCGACTTCGCAATTCGCTCCCATTTGCTGCCTTCAAGAGGCTTCCCGGTCTGCAGCTGGCTGCAGCTCCTGAGTCAACCACAGCGGGTTGCTCAGTGACTCTGTGCCCCAGCAGCTGGGCAAGTTGCCTCTGCAGGGTTCTCAATGCTTTATCCCCCATCCCCACTCCCGTCTGCATAACGAGTCACTTTGTGATACCGAGACTTCCCCAAACGGGGTTAAGAGCCTTTCAGAGTCAAAGGGACTTGCTACCATCAGAAGTGTCTGTCCTCTTGGACCCTAGGCCAGAAGCACCCAGGTCTGTACACGGCTCGTCATGGCCCCTACTGCCTTCAACCCAAGCTTCACCACACCCGCCCCCAGCCAGAAACACTGCCTGCAGCGGGAGAGTGCTGCAGGCACGAAGCAGGACTTAACTGGGTGTTTGGGGTGGATTCCCCACACCAGCAAAACATATCAGATGGCCACCCAGCCCAGGCATTTTACCTTTCTGCTCTAGCTAGTAGTTTGTGGTGTACCACCTAAGCAATAACAGGGCACTGCATTGTGCTGGTCAGGAATTTTTCAATGGACCTTTTTCTTTTCTTTCCCCACAGGAAAGGGACAGTTTCCACTAACTTGAGTCCAGAAGGGTTCTCATGTCTGGGAGGGACTCTCTGGGCAGAGAGAGGGACAACCCCATCCCAGGACAGCCACACGCCTGGGGCTTAGAGCACTCATCTTGGGGGCAGGAGAGCTGGGTTCCAGTCGGAAAGAGCAGGAACTGGAAGTTGGGTTTCCCGCATCCCCAGTGAGGGCCCTAACCACTGGGCAATTGGCTGCTGTTCTCTGTGAGTGCCTTTTTCATGAAAGAGCTCTGTCTCAGTGCGGAACAGGAAGAAGTTTTGAATTCTTTTTGCAGTACAGGAAAACTGAGTCCTGTCCAGCTCTAGTACTGAACAGATTGTTCCCAACGCCTGGCATGTGAGCAGGGCTCCCAGTGTCCCTGACTCCAGCCCCAAACACCCTGCCCAAGAGGCAACTGTCCCTCATGTCGGTCTCCCTGATGATCATACGAGGAACATCCTGGGAAAGAGAAGCCTTGCGATGAATCCTGGTGTTGGCCTACAGCCAAACTCTTTGGGCGGGTTCTGAGCTACCAGAGATGGGCTCTCCCTCCAAAACCAACCCAACCCCGTAACAGGGATCAACCCCATCTGAATATTCCCTCCTTGACAAAGCGGGGCCTGGACCGAGATAGCAGGGTGAGCCTAGAGGTGCACTGGCAGAGCTGCATGTGTGGGAGCCTTGGACTGGAATTGCAGGAGTGCTGCAGATCAGGAATGAGATGCATGGCTGAGCTGTTGCGGGAAAGCTTGTCCATTGCCTGCTTACACTCTCCTGGCTCTTGCTGGAGCTGTCAGTCCTACTCAACAAGAATCCCAATGAATCTAGGGCAGTCTAATGGATCATCACACATATGGGCTTTCCCTGCATCCTCTAGCAGCTGTGGCATGAACCAGAAAATCCAGAAAAAGGTCACTGGAGCATTTGAAGGGTTCAGAACCCAGCACGTCACATGCAGAATGCAGCAGAAATAGATTCTTACATAGAATCAGGGTTATCAGGGCCGTCCCTAGCTATTCTGGAGCCCTATGCAGTGCCCCGCAAGGCGGTATGTGAGGCCCCAGGCCTCCGCAGGGGGAGGGTGGCTGGCCCAAGGTCTCCACAGGGGCCTGGCTTGGAAGGCAGGGGGGAACCGAACCCCAGCACTCACCAGTGGCATGGCAGGAGCTGGGTTGCTGCACTTCCCCCCAAAGGTGAGTGCAGGCCCTGCCTTGCTGCAGTCCTCAGGGGAATGGGGGGGGGACTGGGGCCATGGGGAAGAGATGAGGCAGGGGCTGGAGCAGCAAGCAGCTGTGCAGGGCACCCTACACAGCTGCGTACTTTGTGTATGGGTAGGGACGGCCCTGAGGGTTATGGTTGGAGGGGGAAGGGGAAAGGGACAGTTATAAACTAATTTCTCCTCCACAGTGGGTTTGACTGGGGCAATACTTTTTCCCCATACTGGCTTTGAGAACCTTCTATCATGCATATAAGACTTGCAGAACCATAACAAGTCTCATAAGTCTGGTGTGTACCTCCACCAGGTCAGACCAGTTGTTCATTTCATCCAGTACCCTATCTGCTGCTTTGTCCAGACAATGATCCATTTAATCTGGTGTCCTATCTCTGATAGTGACCAATGCCAATTACTTCAGAAGGCAGCTTAATAACTCTCAGTACACCTAAATGTTTAACATTATCCCATATGGTGAAATTCCTTCCTGACTCCAGCTTATGCTCTGAAACATGAGGATCCTCATCAATTTATCCTAGTGGTTCTCAAACTTTTGTACGGGAGACCCCTTTCACACAGCAAGCCTCTGAGTGCAACCCCCCCCCTTATAAATTAAAAACACTTTTTATATATTTAACACCATTATAAATGCCGTAGGCAATGCAGGGTTTGGGATGAGATGCATGGCTGAGCTGTTGGGGGAAAGCTTGTCCATTGCCTGCTTACACTCTCCTGGCTCTTGCTAGAGCTGTCAGTCCTACTCAACAAGAATCCCAATGAATCTAGGGCAGTCTAATGGATCATCACACATATGGGCTTTCCCTGCATCCTCTAGCAGCTGTGGCATGAACCAGAAAATCCAGAAAAAGGTCACTGGAGTCCCTGACAGCTCACGACCCCCCATGTAATAACCTCTGAGGGGTCCCGACCCCCAGTTTGAGAACCCCTGATTTATCCCAACTACCATCACTGCAGAGGATATTCCCTTTTATACAAAATATCTAATTCTTTTTTTGTTGTTATTATCCTTAACATCTTTGCCTCATTGATATCATGCGGCAAGTAGTTCCACAGGTACTATACTGAAAAAAAACCCCTTTCATTTAGGCTAAATGTTACTGGGTAATTTGAAACATATTCAATAAGGGCATGTGCTTATGCCAGTTGACAATCTATATGACAACTCATGAGATGGCAGTTCCAGAGAGAACAGAAATTTAAAGATCAAAAGATTGTGTGTTTGAGATTATCACAGTTGTATTTTTAACCTTTGCTTCCACGAAAATCTGGGGATTTGAGCATGGGCCTGGATATTCATTGAGTTTCCTAGCAACAAGTTAAAATGGCAAGTGGAATCTTGAACCTCATAATGGGGTAATGTCAGCCCTTCAGAGCCTGGATAGAAACATGGGTGTTTTGGGGCAATTCCCACATTTGATTTGGGCACAGGTGCTGACTTTGTGGGTGCTCCAGGGCTGGAGCACCCATGGAAAAAAATTAGTGGGTGCTTAGCACTCACCAGCAGCCAGCTCCCCACTTTTTCCCCAGCGCCTCCCACCTGCCAGTGGCCCCGCCGATCAACTCCTCCCCCTCCCTGCCAGCACTTCCCATGCACCACGATCAGATGTTCCGCAGCGTGCAAGAGAGCTGGGAAGAGGGGGGGACAGGGCATGCTCGGGGGAGGGGGTGGAACTGGGCCAGAAGATGAGGAGCGGGGGCAGAGCAGGGTGGGAAGAAGCGGGGCCGGGGTGCGGTCTTCGGGGAAGGGGTGGAGCGTGGCGGGGCCTAGGGCTGAACGGGGGTTGAGCACCTCTGTCGAAAGGAAGAAGCCAGCGCTGTGGGAACGGGCACACATTTCATGGGATAAGTACTATTCATTCTCCCTTCCCCCAGCATGCTTACTACATTACCATTCCCCCTGGATGTAGATCCCACACAGATCACAAATAAGTCTGGTACATCTCAGTCTAGTGCTAAATAAGGATATTTGTCCCCATCACAAAACAACCATATTATGTCATCATAGCTGGTGTTTTTTGAAAAGGACAAAGTCTGAAATAGCAGATGGTGCACAACGTAAGGCCTCTGGTGTGCCAGCGATCTGGAGAAGCAGAGGGTGCTGCAAGACAGGATTTAAGAGCATCATCAGAGCTGTGTGTTACATGGTACCTACCTCCACAATGTCTGGTTCTCGCTGCTGCTATTAACCTCTCTGTTTCACCCCAAAACCGAAAGAAAGGAGCTGCCTTCCCCTTAAACGTAAACTCACCTCCTGGTGTCATAAGGGAGCTGTATGATATTTGTGACCCACCAGAGCAAACCTTAACTCTGACCACAAAAATCAAGCACGAACCGACAAAGAGCGAGGAATTTCCACCACATAATTTCACAACAGCCAATTTTATCCCTTCTTTATGAATTCTTACCTGCATATTACATCTGCACAGATACCGCTTACCAAGCAATTCAAAGCCAACTCATTCTGTCCTCTACCCCTGCCCTCCTGCTCAACTTTGCCACTACAATAACAAAAGCTTCTTACACCCAAATTAAAATAAGCCATGTGACACAACATGCTTCCCCCCACAAACACTGGCTCACCCATTACTGCCATACCCTGCCTGATTTCCTCTACAAACAACATGGTTGCCCATTTGTTCATTAGTGTGATGAAGGTGGGTGCTGTGAGTGGTAGTCAGATGTACATAAGTAGAGAAGGACTTGTGACATGTGGACAGAAGGAAGAGGAAGAACTTAACTGGTGATTTTCTAGATTTTTCATGATTGGGTTGATGGGATTTGCACCTAAGCAACCTTGACCTACCTCCCATACCAAACAACCTCTGTCATTTCCAAAGGTTTTTGATAAGCGTGCGCTGACAGTCATTCACATGACTAGCAATTAACACTAATATGTATTATGCTCCCCCGCCGAGCCCCGACGTCTCCTCTGCCCCATATCTAGTTCTGTGTGCTCCCTGCACACCTGCACTCAGGAAAATTTTCAGAGAAGGGTTAATTTACAAAGGTTTCCTCTACCAGAACTGGTAATGTATTTAACCAAGAAAATCTTATGGGAAATTTAACTGACTTGTGATGAGTGTGTGAGAGAGACTAGGAGACTAAATTCAGCCATTCAAGTGCATAGCAAAGGAATTCCAGGCCACCTTTAGTCCAGCTCTCAATGCAGCCTCTCAGTAGGCCTGCTAGGGCAGCCATTAATATTAATGTCAATTAACTAGGTGATTATAATGGAGAAAGACACCACAGGAACACAGAGCACAACCAGGACGTACCTCGTTGGCTGTGACTGGTGACTGGTCAATGCCCCTGTTGACAGAGTCCCAGGACCTGGCGGTGAGCATGCATGCGAAGAGTGGATACAGGTCACCTGCCCCTAGCCGTCGGCTGTACTTCTGCACCCTCTTCATATCAGTCTTGATCAGGGACTGCCAGAGCCGACAATAGTCCAAGCGGAACTTCTCTGTCAGGACCTGGGGTGGGAGGGCCATGTTCCCCAATGGAAATCAATCAACAGCACCAGGGCACAGAGGAGAAAACCTATCCCAACCAGTGGGCACCTTTAACCACCTCCATGTCTGATATTTCAAGCTTCCAGGCATAAAATCCCATTAAAGGGTGGTAGGAGCTATAGGAAAAATCCACAAGGGGGATTGGCACGCCTGGGGTGCCTCTTTAATTCACCAGGGCTATGACTGGCTGAGTGACAGGAGGCTCTCAGCTCTATTCTGGCCTGAAGCACACAGGCATGAGTGACAGCTCCCCAAAGACAGTACATTGCATCAGCCTCCTGGCTCCCAGCACCCTCCATGCTCACATACCTGATAGAGCCCATGGTCCAGCAGTATAATGTGGGCCTTGCCGGTGGCTGGGCACTTCCTCACAAGTACATTGCCCGGGTGCGGGTCACAGTGTACAAAGCCGTTCACGAAGATCATTTCACTATACAGCTTCCCCAGATTGCGAGAGATCTGAAAGGAGACAGGAGACAGTCACGGCACAGAATGGGGCTGCCAGCTACTCCACGGTCTAACAACTACAGGGAGGGGAGAGTCTGCCCGCAGCATGTATGCCAGGGACTGATGACTACAGGCAGCAGTGAGGAGCCAGCTCCTGGCACATACCCTGGGATCTGATGGCCTGGGGCATTCAGAAATATGGGGGTATCCATCCACGGGGCAAACGTGGAGGGGTTTGTGGGGACAGGTGTAAAGTGTTTGTCTATGGCATAACTGGAGTTGGCACAAAGGCTGGCTCCATCTGGGTAGAAACAGGGGCACCCATTAGGGGAGAGGAAAGACACAGGAGTAGATGAGGAGATATATGTTGGAGCAGCCATGGTGGAAGGTGTCTGACTGGGACATCTGACTGGGCATCAAGGGACAGACACGGGAGGAGCATCTGTCTGGGGATGGATGGGGCAGATCCAGGGTGCACACCTGAGGCAGACAGGGAGGCATCTTTCTCTCTGGGTGGGGTCTGCCTGGGAGAGACTGTGGCTGGTTTCTATAAAGGGAGTGTCTCCCTCCCTACATTGCTCAGTCCTCCTCCCACCCCCTCCTCAGTCCAGTGCTAATCTGATTTATGATGTCTGGGAAGATGAAGGAACAGAAAGAGGCTGTTTAAATCATCCTGTCACGGCCATGTTCCCCCCATACTGTGGCCACCTTATCGCTGGGTGATTTTATTACAATTAAAAGCCTCCTGGAAGTAAGTAAACAGCTCCCAAGCCCAGTGTCTCGCTGGGGCAGGAGCAGCGCCAGGCCCCCCAATGCACTCGCGCGACCCCTCAGTGACACATACCCCAGCCCCCCCCGCCCCGAAAGTTCCAAAGAGGCCCCCCCCCACTGGACACCAAACAGGCAATTAAAAGGCAATCACTATAAACGATTCCTACCGCTCCCCATGCTGAATACAGTGCAACCAGCATGCTAAACCCCTCACCGCAGGCAGCCCCCCTGGAAGAGGAAAGGGATCCCAAAAAAGGGGCAACAGGGATTCAAATGCCAAACACCTGTGCACAAATAAACATCACACAGAGCTTTTCAGGGATCACTTTGCCAGTCACTGAAATGCATCCGCCTCTGGGGTGGGATGAGGCAGCTGTTTGCCAGCCACAGAGCTACGCTGCGCAGTGTTACATTCGGACAAGAAACGAAGATCCTCATATTTTGTTGACTCTGCAGGATGACAATGGAGGATCAGAATGCTACCCAAACTGGAATGTGGAATTAAGACCCCAATTCCTATGGAAAGTTCCTGAATGACTCCCACTGGTCAGGAATCAACAACATCTTCAGCAGCACAGCTCCCTTATCGCCATGCTAACAAAGTGGGGCCAGTACGGACCCCTAACATCACATGGGGGCATTATTACCAGTATTGATTGAAGGGAGAGAGCACCACCTGAATCACCAACACAACCCACTGCAACAACTAGGTGATACTTAGAGTGATCCAAGCACTGACCCAGATCAAACCTGTTTAGTTTATGAAAGCTGGTGGGATCAAAGTACAACATGCTGTGGTGTGTTAAAAGAGCCAGCTAATAACTGCACAAAGATCAGGGAAAGGCAGCACAAAAAGTCCTTCTTAATCTGTTAATTCATTTAGATGATGGGAAAGAACCTACGCTGGGTTCACAGACCAGTTGGAATGGATCCGGCTTCATCTCAGATTACAGCATCAGCTTTTCAATTCAGGACAGTTGGGTTCAAATTCTGTCTTGGGTCCAAAGTGAACTGAATTTTGCTGTCTCAGACTAAACTTTGTAGATTTTGGAGGCTTGGAATAGCCAGGGTTACTGCAGGTCAGGATTGACGGGCATCGGCAAAGCTGTGCGTGAGGGCCCAGAGCTGGAAAAGTTGGGTAGCCCTATAGGTCCGGGCCCAGGGCTCTAATTCCAACCCAAGTGCAGCTAGGCCCTAGAACTGGAATCTCCATGGGCTTTAGAGCAAGTGATAGGAGGGTGTATGTAATGTGTCTGTGTGCACATGTGTCACGGGGAGCTGCATGTCCATGTTATTCAGTAAGCATACGCACGTGACTATGAGTTTGTGCCTATTAATACAAACTACTTCCAGTGAATGTGGCTGGAATTTCAAAGGGAATTCGCTCGTTTGGCCACAGTTGCCTCTTTTGTGCTCTGTTTCCACCAACCTCCCCATGACCAAGCTTTAGTGGCACGATCGATGGTTCACAGAAAGGGAGTCCCAGAGTGTCACAGTCTGTGCCAGGAGTGCTTGAATGCTCATCCACTCAGGGAACACAAATAACAGCATAGGATTTTACCTGACCAATCACCACAATGCAACCCATTTTGATTCTGGAATATTCATGATCAATTCACTGCATATAATTCTTTAAAAATAAAACAAAAAACCACCACTTGGAAAATCAATTGGAGAAAGCTGCAATCTACCCCCTCAAGACACTCCAGTGCTGCCAGTCCTGGCTAAGGTGTCCCACCCTTATCACTGCTGACCTTAACCCTCCCACACTGACCCAGCAGCCCAGTAAAAAACAGGGAATAAAATGAGATTCAACTTGGAAGAAGGCAGCTAACAGATATGGGAAAATAGCCCCTGAGAACCAGCTACTCACTGGGACGGAGAAATCTGGCAAGTTGCGAGGCTGAGAGAGACCAACCATAGGGTGATGGTCGACAACAAATTAGATAGCAGTTTGCAGTGATCTATGGAAGCACAGCCCAGGCATGGCATCATGACACACAAAGGTCACAGCATCCAGCATAGTGAGGCCCCAATCAGCACCAGAGTCCTTAGATGTTGCTGTGATACAATAATACAATAATAAATAATAATAACGTGACCATGCCTGGAATCCTGCCTTCACTTCGGGGCACCTTATTAACAGAAAGATGTAGACAAACTGGAAGGAGCTCAGAGAACAGCACGGTAAATGATTAGGGGGCAGGAGGAATACACTTAGGAGGAAAGATTAACAGAGCTAACGATGTCTAGATTGGCTAAAGGATGAAAGAGAAGGGATACAATAACAGTCTACAAACATCTGATGGGTAGAACACTGAGGAGGGAGAAGAGCTACTGAGGCCAGGTCTACCCTAGTGAGCTTACAGCGGCACAGCTGTACCGATGCAGCTGCACTGTTGGAAGATCTATCGTGTAGCTGCTCTATGCCGACAGGAGAGAGCTCTCTCATTGACATACTTAAACCACCCCCTACGAGTGGCAGTAGTTATTGTAGTAAGATGAGGCCCT
The DNA here is from genome assembly GCF_009764565.3 of Dermochelys coriacea. Lineage (NCBI taxonomy): Eukaryota > Metazoa > Chordata > Testudines > Dermochelyidae > Dermochelys > Dermochelys coriacea. Next base: position 88,304,755 of record NC_050073.1, on the reverse strand, counting down.
GAAACCCTTATATCAGAGGCCTGGTATGAGGCCTGAGGCCTGAACTAAAGTAATGGTCAAGACTTTGCTAACATAAAGCAAAGTTAAGTTGTGAGCCAGAGGCAAGGCAAAGAAGCTGGCAAGGAAAGGACTGATGCAACAAATATATATATATATATATATATAAGGTACTGGACACTAGAGATACTAGAACACTCTGATACTTGCACATTCCACACACTTAACAAGGAACAAGTTGACCCATCCCAAAGACAGGGGCAAAAGGGTAATATGAAGGATAGAGTTGTTTTGTTCAAACCAACATGTACAAGGTGAGAGGCGGCACCTTACTGTGTAGAGGGGTTGTACCTTGCTACATAGAGGGGTTGCACCTCAATACGTCAGGAGTGATGTGTAACTTGTTTGTACCTGTGTATAAGAATACATCCCTGGGGCAGTGTCTTTGTCCGGCCTAGGGGGCAGTAGAGTGTCCCGCCACTGACTGAGCTGTGTCTATTGTCAGGGAGCACATATGTACTAGCAGAACTGTAGAAATCTGATCCGGGGAGCTAGAGACTGTGTTTCATTTGACAATAAACCTGGCCGGGTGCTTTTGTACCTTATCGGAGTCTGTGGTCATCGGGGGTTCTCTCAGGGTCTGCTGTGTCAGCTATCTGCGCAGAGCCAGGGCAGCACACTCCTCCCTGCAAATCCCCACAGAGTTTAAAAAATATAATGGGGAAGAAACATGTAATGTAATTTGTAAGGCTAGGGCAGAGACTGTAGCCTTAAAATGTAAAATATTGCAAACTATAACCATGGCTGTTAAATGGTTAAGAAAACATACCACAAAATTGGCAGGGCAAGTAACAGTAACAAAGAAAGAGTTAAAAGAATCAAAAGAAGCTACAAAGCCCTGAACTCATTGCCTGTCACAGAAGGATCCTGGGGATGCTGGCTGATAGGACAGTGTCCTTTCCTGTCTCTCCTGCATTTGTTCCTGTCTCTTTAGATCAGGAGCAGATACTAGCTGTTTGCCCTAATTCATCTGTAATATTTGCTAATTATTTTAAGAGATGGCGACACTAACTTCTATTGATCTCATTAAAAGTAAAGGTCGTTGTGCAGCTCATTTCTCAGGGCTCAATATTACCTCCTCAGGCCAAAAGAATAGCATCGATTCTGGAACCTTAATCGAAGGTTAATTGGATTTGTGAGTGTGTTGCTTTTTTTGGTCATCTAAAAAAAAAATCCTGCCATTGCAGAGACCCAGTTAAACTGGTGTGAAATTAGGAAAGGGCATTGGAGACGTAAAGCCCTGATCTGGAGCTGCTCAGCATCATGGCTCTGAAATGGTCCTCAGTGAGGGTTTGGGATGAGAGACCATAGGTCCTGAGCTTTCCTCTCCAACACCGAGTTGTTAGAATCAAGATACAGCATCTTTGTGTAGTACAACATTATCATTGCACACTGACACAGTGTCACATTGAGATAACATTTGGGGAAGAAGGATGCAGTTAAGATGTAGATGTATTCAGGACTCCTGAGTTCTATTCCCAGCTCTGCCTCACTCTGTGGTTGTGAGAAAATCATTTCCCCTCTCCGTGCCTCAGTTTCCCCATCAGAATAATGGGGAGAATGATATTAATCACCTCCTTGAGGAGTTGCGAGATTAAACTCATTAGAATTTGCAAAGTGCTATGGTGCGGGGTAGGGAAGGGCATAGAGGTGTTATTTATTTATTGTATACATTTGTGCTTTAACTTGGTGACATCTGAAATGGAGTCGGGGCTCACTTTCCCCTAGCTTTATATGGAGTATAGTTCTTTGAATTTAATGTAAAGTGCATCTCCGAGACTCCTTGGAAACTGATTGATGTTGATGCTTGAGATTGACTTACAGTCTGAACAGCCCTCGTCTCTGTTTTAACCATTTGCTGGGTGTCTTTGTACTGTTCAGGAGCCTGTATTGCCAATAGCAGCTCTCTCGCTCGCTCTCTCCCCTTTCTAGTGTCTGGCACTTTTTGCACTAAGATTTAGCAGGGGCAAATTAAAATGAGTTTTAAGGAAACTGCTCCCCAAACTGAAGGGTGACGTATAAGCAGCAAAAGCAGCTGATCTCTTCAGCATTCTTTTCTGTGCTCCCTTTCTGCAAACACTCCAGCATTATTAACACACATGCTCAAGAAATGAGAGGGTCCACTCTGGTATACACAACGGAAGACTCCATCTCTGAAGATGGAGAAAAACCCTGAAGAGCTCATCATTTCAGATGATTCAATGTGTGGAGACAGCAAACAGCAAGAAGGGGATACGGTGTCGAAGAACAAGGATTATAGCAACAGGTGCATGCAGTTACTCAGCTTAGGTTTCTTAGTGGTTTGCTTTTACTTTTGATTAATATAAAATATATCACTGACTGAATGTTATTTGTAACATTCACAATCTACAGGCAGGTGGCTAGCGACAGGAGGCACACGGTACCATTTGTGTTCCCCGACTGGATGGCTTTTGTAACTAATCATCACAGCACAAACTACAAGTTGTGAATCTCTCAGTGGAATCTACAATTGGACAGCTGAGCTGTGCTAGTTAGTTACACCAGCTACAGCTCAACCAGTGAGCTGTAGGTTCATTTACAACACCTGCAACTTGCATAATCTGCCGACCAAGAGCTCTCTGGGTGAGACAGGTGACAGAACCTCCGTTGGGATAAACAGGAGAAGCCCAAACAGAAAGGTTCGGATAAGAAGGACTGCGAGTTTTATGGGGACAAGTCTCTTTAAATGAGTCAATTAACGTTTGAGTGGGTGCAGCGTGGGGGCACTTGTTCCATCAGGGAGGGGGTTCTTTAGAAGGATGTATTCTAAACAGCCTCATTCTTCTTTACTTTCCGGCAGCAAACATGCCATAAGTTCCTGGATCCCTGTTTGCTCTCCCCTGTCCTGGTGCACAAATGCTCTGAACTCCTGAAACAGAGACAGTCCATTTCCAAATAGATCCCGGTCTTATCCCCACACACCCTTCCTTGCCTCTAGATTACAGCAAGCTAATTTCTCTGAAACCCATGCTCCCCTCCCACCGTCAATATCCCAGCGGTGTTCTCCTCCTCAGCTGTGCTTGCACATGAATAGGTAACTGTTCCACAGGCAGATATTTCAGTGTTTGCACTTGTCTTTAGAAATCAAAGCCTTCTCTGATTAAATGCCATTACAGTCCAGCGCTCGGACGGCTCCAGAGAGATTAATATGCTTTTGGGCAGCTTTAATGATAATCCCGCTACAGACGGCATTAAGTAAATGTCAGTAACCTGGTTTGAAGGGAGCTTTCACCTCAGGGATCCTTTCCATTTAGAGGAGAGAGGCTCAGCTTCCTCTTCAAGGCTGCGTTACTGCATGAGAGAAATCCTGCTTGTTATGGTCTCCTCTCCTCCCACCCAGTTAAAAACACTATGGAAGAAGAGTGCCTGAGAGAAAGATTTTACTCGCAGCTCCATACTATTCTTTTGTTGACAATAAAAGAGTTAATTGTTTTTTTAAAACTGCACATGTGTAAGTGAGCAGCTAAGTGGTGTCTACAGGAACCAAGATGGCCTGCGTAAATTTTCTGTCCAAGCACAAAGTTGCAGTAACTGCACAGACTGACCAGGCCAACAATAGCCCATGGGTTTTTGCACCCCGCATAGGCAGACCTTTTTTAAAACCAACCACTGGAAACACCACGACAATATCTTTGGGGCCTGACACAAAGCCAAGCATACTGGGAAGTTTCATCTCAACACGGCACCAGCGTGCTGAGATGTGGTAACTCAGATTTCCCAATGGCGTAAATACGGATAGCTGGAATAAGAACCAGCTCAAATTTCCAACAAGGCTCCAAATAAACCCCTCCCATCCTCCACGCCACCAAAAGCTTTTGTGAATTGGAAAAAGTGCAGTTAGCTTAGTCTTTATATTATTCTGTCACATCCGGGCACCAAATTGCCCCAGAGAAAGGCAATGCTTGTGGAAATTCCAGTCTGATCGGGAACAGGAACCCTGGAAAGCTGACAAGAATGCCTGCCCCACTCCCCTGCCCGGGCTTTCCCAGACAACTTTGCAACCCCAAGCTGTTAGGATAGAAGTCAGATAAGCAGCTGGACTTTAGGAGGCTCAACTTGCACTGATTCTCCAGGCTTCCAGAGCTGAGGTGGACCCATCACCCTAGAACTTGGAGAAGCTCACTTCCAAATGTGGATCCAAATGTTGTTCTGGGTCCTATTTCTAATGGGCCAAAACCAAACCCCAGATCCAAACTCCTCAAGACTTGGGGAATGTTACAATCTGGATCAGAATGTTGTGGATCAGACTCATCTCTGCTTCTGACATTCTCCTATCACCAGGCTTTGTGCAAAGACTTTATCTCAGGGTGAAGAGAGCTGCATAAGACACATCTCCCCAAAGGAAGGGAGAAGGCACATCTGAATGGCTGCTTAGGCCTTGTTGGGGAGCAGGCCAAAATCAAGCTAGTAGATGGTCACATCTTTCTAAAGGCTACCCTACTTGTAGCATGACAATCTCCATCTCCAAAATACCAATGGAGCTCCTTGTTGATTTGCTCTTTTGCAGCAGGAGCTCTTCTATGCTGGACAGACCCTGACAATACAAGATATGGGGGGCTCCAGCAGCAAGCAGGGAGGGAGAGGGTTGACCCCAGTCTTTAAGAAAAGTCACCAAATGGCTGGCTCAGGGGGTTGGGCATGAAATATAGACCCTTGTTCTTCTAAGTTACCAATTCCAGTGCAGCCTCAGGGCAGAAGCAAGGAGCAAGCAGAGGGCTCAAGGGATAATGGGATATGGAGCTGTCCGCGCTCTCTCTCTCGGTCTATGGTGTTTTTAAAGTATCTTTTACTATGGATTTTAAGTGCCATATCTCTAGGTTGCCAGTTCAAGTCAGGCATTGGCACTTTACGTGACCAGCCTCAGCAGTGAGGCCAAACACTGAACAGGTCATGGAACGTGAACTCCCCGCTCCTCCCTAGAAGGAGTTGCTTCAGAGCAGTGGAAGGCAGAGAGGCCTTCAGTCTTCAGGCTGTCAATTTGGCACCACTCACCAGCATCGAGTTCACTCTGAAAGGAGTTTCTCTCACAGAGCGGCTTGAGTACTGAGGAACAGGCACCCACCACAGAGATCAGTCCAACAGGAAAGGCTGGATCTCAGGGCTAACCATGCTGAGATGCTTCCTAATTATGTTTCCATGACTAGAGCTGGCTGCTCCTGTCTGGAACAAACTGGTGGCCAAGCCTGATTATGTGGTTGATAAAAGCAAGGCTGCGAAGTCCCCACTGGGTTAAGGTGAATGGAGGTGGGTGAAGGATCTGCTGGGGACCAGGCTCTTTTAGTCTCCCTTGATTGCAAGTCAATGAACCATCAGCGCCTTGTGAGTCACACTGGGACAGCTCTTCACAGACCAGATATTTCACAGAGCTAGTCACAGATGCATTTATCTTGGTAAACACAAGGCAACTTCCCTATAGCAAAGCCTACACAAGGAAGGCAATGTGTGTGCTGTGCACACTGCTGATGAGACACATCCCCAATGCTGTGGGGTTTGGATGCAGACCTCAATCAACCTGTGATGGGGCACGTACCCCACACAGGCCCAGAAGGGGTTAACTTGGGCATGAGAGGCCAATTAACATTTCCGGCAGCACCTGCAAGAGAGAAGGACAGAGAAAGCTAGGCTGAACTGATAGTGAAGACCAGCTGGGGAGGGGCTGGGTGGTGATTATATTGCTGGGAAGTTTGTAATAGAAAGGGGCTGCCAGGAGACAGTCTGCACTCACTCTTGGGGGAAGAGAAGAAGTAAGAAGCCATCCTGGGAGGCAGCAAGGAGTAGACCTTGCTGTCAACTACCGAGTTTCTGGGCAGGAACCAAGAGTAGATGGAATCCCCAAGAGAGTAAGGACCACAGAGCCCAGAGACAGAGGGAAGACATGCTATAAGGTCTTTGGACTATAGCTTGGTTGGACTCTGTTATCCTGGAGGGCCAAGCTGCGACGGCGTGACCGTTGGCAGTGGATGCCATTGAGGAGACAGCTGCTACGCCATGTCTGGCCACAAGGAGGTGCACCTGCGGTGAGTGAACCCTGTGACACAGCCTAGGGATGCAAACATGCATGGCAAGGCTAAGGACCTGAACTGCAGCTCCCAGAGGGGAGCCCTGTACTTGGGTGCAAGTGCTATTAGAGAGGTTCCACTGTCTCAGCCAGCTGCATAGAATCATAGAATCATAGAATATCAGGGTTGGAAGGGACCCCAGAAGGTCATCTAGTCCAACCCCCTGCTCAAAGCAGGACCAAGTCCCAGTTAAATCATCCTAGCCAGGGCTTTGTCAAGCCTGACCTTAAAAACCTCTAAGGAAGGAGATTCTACCACCTCCCTAGGTAACGCATTCCGGTGTTTCACCACCCTCTTAGTGAAAAAGTTTTTCCTAATATCCAATCTAAACCTCCCCCATTGCAACTTGAGACCATTACTCCTCGTTCTGTCATCTGCTACCATTGAGAACAGTCTAGAGCCATCCTCTTTGAAACCCCCTTTCAGGTAGTTGAAAGCAGCTATCAAATCCCCCCTCATTCTTCTCTTCTGCAGACTAAACAATCCCAGCTCCCTCAGCCTCTCCTCATAAGTCATGTGCTCTAGACCCCTAATCATTTTTGTTGCCCTTCGCTGTACTCTTTCCAATTTATCCACATCCTTCTTGTAGTGTGGGGCCCAAAACTGGACACAGTACTCCAGATGAGGCCTCACCAGTGTCGAATAGAGGGGAACGATCACGTCCCTCGATCTGCTCGCTATGCCCCTACTTATACATCCCAAAATGCCATTGGCCTTCTTGGCAACAAGGGCACACTGCTGACTCATATCCAGCTTCTCGTCCACTGTCACCCCTAGGTCCTTTTCCGCAGAACTGCTGCCGAGCCATTCGGTCCCTAGTCTGTAGCGGTGCATTGGATTCTTCCATCCTAAGTGCAGGACCCTGCACTTATCCTTATTGAACCTCACTAGATTTCTTTTGGCCCAATCTTCCAATTTGTCTAGGTCCTTCTGTATCCTATCCCTCCCCTCCAGCGTATCTACCACTCCTCCCAGTTTAGTATCATCCGCAAATTTGCTGAGAGTGCAATCCACACCATCCTCCAGATCATTTATGAAGATATTGAACAAAACGGGCCCCAGGACCGACCCCTGGGGCACTCCACTTGACACCGGCTGCCAACTAGACATGGAGCCATTGATCACTACCCGTTGAGCCCGACAATCTAGCCAGCTTTCTACCCACCTTATAGTGCATTCATCCAGCCCATACTTCCTTAACTTGCTGACAAGAATGCTGTGGGAGACCATGTCAAAAGCTTTGCTAAAGTCAAGAAACAATACATCCACTGCTTTCCCTTCATCCACAGAACCAGTAATCTCATCATAAAAGGCGATTAGATTAGTCAGGCATGACCTTCCCTTGGTGAATCCATGCTGACTGTTCCTGATCACTTTCCTCTCCTCTAAGTGCTTCAGGATTGATTCTTTGAGGACCTGCTCCATGATTTTTCCAGGGACTGAGGTGAGGCTGACCGGCCTGTAGTTCCCAGGATCCTCCTTCTTCCCTTTTTTAAAGATGGGCACTACATTAGCCTTTTTCCAGTCATCCGGGACTTCCCCCGTTCGCCACGAGTTTTCAAAGATAATGGCCAAGGGCTCTGCAATCACAGCCGCCAATTCCCTCAGCACTCTCGGATGCAATTCGTCCGGCCCCATGGACTTGTGCACGTCCAGCTTTTCTAAATAGTCCCTAACCACCTCTATCTCTACAGAGGGCTGGCCATCTCTTCCCCATTTTGTGATGCCCAGCACATGCAAAGAACGTGTGTGCAAGTGTGCCATGCAAAAAAACGTGTGCCATGCAAAGAACGTGTGTGCAAGTGAGTGAGGTACTACGCCGTCAGCTGCCAGGAGGAGCTGGGTGAGGAAGTTCTCTGAATAAAAATGGGGCCTGACCAGCCATTTTGCAAGGAAAATACAAAGTATTCTGCACTTGCCCTTGTCTTGTCCGACATGACAAGAAGCCTATGGCTGGGAGGGGCGTGCCTCCTCTCAAATTCAGCATCAAGGTTTGCCTTGTTTTGTTCCTTGCACTTTCCCAACTGAACTCCCCAGCAGACATGTTTCAGAAGGAGCTGCCTCCCTTTATTGGGAAAGGGACAGTTGCCTCTCATTGGCTCAGCTTGCTACAACATGAAGGAACAGGTGAAATGCAGATCAGCTGGGAGGGGTAGGGAGACACTAGTCCGGTCCCCACCTGCCCAATGCTGCCCTGACAACTCTGTGTGCCTCGGTAGTCAGGGAAGTGTCTGATGCCTTCTGGGAACAGTTGAGGGGACACAGACAACTTCCTAGCCTAGAAGGGGCTAACACACACGTAGTTCCCTTCCCCCAGCTGTTCTTTGGAACATCCTTAATTGACGGTGAGTGAACTCTGCCACGGATAAAAAGGGAGGGGAAGGACAAGGCATCCAGACTTCAAAGACGAGCGGAGGGACAGATTAAGTACAATTGATTTTATGCTGTAGCTCTTTGATAGCTAGTCAACCAAGTGGTGCTTTGAGGCTCATCAATAGTGCACAGGGGAAAAGGCTGGCAGCACCGACTCAATCAACACTCACAGATTGGGAAGGGAGGGCTGACACATCATACAATGGCTCAAAAACCTTCCCCCAGGCCTGTTCTCAGCCCTTTCAGGTGGTAATACCTTGCTTTCCTCCAGTCCCTTTCATATCAAGGAACACAAAATGCTTTATCAACTTCATGCCATAAACAGAAAACACTTCACCCTTCACTGAAATGCTGCCACCTCTGGGATGAAACATGGCAGCTGTTTAATAGTGTGTAGCAACATTATACAACTGTTTAGGACAGGAAGTGATGAGGAAAATTGTACTCGGTTTCAACCACAGAGGGGACTAGAGAAGAAGATTTAGGGAAAGAGAATACAATGACCCATTTGGAATCTGGGAAGCACACCAAGGTTAACACTGTGACTCTTGCAAACTCTTTAATAACCATGATCTGCTATGACCTCTGTTCTATGGCTCTTTCAAAAGATGCTATCCGAAGCCATGCAGAGACCCCTAAAACTTGTTAGGGACTGTCAAGGTTCCTTCCCCACTCTGAACTCTAGGGTACAGATGTGGGGACCTGCATGAAAGCCTCCTAAGCTTACTTTTACCAGCTTAGGTTAAAACTTCCCCAAGGTACAAACTATTTTACCTTTTGCCCTTGGACTTTCGCTGCCACCACCAAACATCTAACACTGGTTACTGGGAAAGAGTCTATTTGGAAACGTCTTTTCCCCCAAAATCCTCCCAAATCTTATACTCCCTTTCCTGGGGAAGGTTTGATAAAAATCCTCACTAATTTGCATAGGTGAACACAGACCCAAACCCTTGGATCTTAAGAACAATGAAAAAACATTCAGTTTCTTAAAAGAAGAATTTTAATAGAAGAAACAGTAAAAAGAATCACCTCTGTAAAATCAGGATGGTAAATACCTTACAGGGTAATTAGATTCAAAATATAGAGAATCCCTCTAGGCAAAACCTTAAGTTACAAAAAGACACAAAAACAGGAATATCCATTCCATTCAGCACAGTTTATTTTCTCAGCCATTTAAAGAAATCAGAATCTCACACATATCTAGCTAGATTACTTACTAAATTCTAAGACTCCATTCCTGTTCTGTCCCCAGCAAAAGCATCACACGGACAGAGAGAGAGAGGCTTTGTCTCTCCCTCCCCCCCAGCTTTTGAAAGTATATGGTCTCCTCATTGGTCATTTTGGTCAGGTGCCATCGAGGTTATCCTAGCTTCTTAACCCTTTACAGGTGAAAGGGTTTTTCCTCTGGCCAGGAGAGATTTTAAAGATGTTTACCCTTCCCTTTATATTTATGACACGCCCCCTAAATCACAGATAGGGTGAAATACTGGCTGGGATTTCTTCCTGGAGCTCTAGGAAAAAACAGAGTTAATAAGACACATGCACCTCTAAATATACTACCAAGTATATAAAGACTAACAATATTTTCCACATCTCAAGGATGATTTTAACCAGTTGATTCTGGGAAACTTTCATGGGAGATTTCAGAGTAGCAGCCGTGTTAGTCTGTATTTATCCGATGAAGTGAGCTGTAGCTCACAAAACCTTATGCTCAAATAAATTTGTTAGTCTCTAAGGTGCCACAAGTACTCCTTTTCATGAGAGAGTGCATCAACCACTTTGTTAGAAGCTCCTGAGATGTGTTGGATGTCGAAATCAAAATCTTGGAGAGCTAAACTCCACCAAATAAATTTTTTGTTATTTCCCGTGGCGGTATTAAGCCACTGTAGCGCAGCATGGTCGGTTTCCAGGTGGAAACGCCGTCCCCAAACATATGGGCGTAGCTTTTCCAGAGCGTAGACAATGGCATAACATTCTTTTTCACTGTCTGACCAGTTGCTTTCCCTCTCAGACAGCTTCTTGCTGAGAAACACTAGAGAGTGGAATTCTTGATCCGGTCCTTCCTACATTAAAACTGCTCCCACACCACGCTCGGATGCATCTGTGGTTATTAGGAACGGTTTGTCAAAGTCTGGGGCCCTTAGTACAGGGTCAGACATGAGTGTCTCTTTAAGCTGGTTAAAGGCCTTCGGACACTCTTCGGTCCACTGAACGGCATATGACTGTTTCTTTTTGGTTTGGTCTGTCAGTGGGGCGGTGATTTGGATGTATTGCGGAACAAATAGTCTGTAATAACTGGCCAAGCCTAAGAAGATTGAACCTGTTTCTTTGACTTTGGGTCAGGCCACTTTTGGATAGCATCCACTAAGGCCTATAAGGGGTTGAAATTCTTTGACCCACCTGGTGTCCAAGGTAAGTCACTCTGTTTAGGCCTATTTGACACTTGTTAGCCTTAACAGTTAGTCCTGCCTCCCTTATGCGCTCGAAGACTTTTTGTAGATGTTCCAGGTGTTCTGCCCAGGAATCTGAAAATATGGCGACATCGTCAAGGTAGGCGACTGCATATTCTCCTAATCCCGCTAGGAGACCATCTACAAGTATTTGGAAGGTGGCGGGTGCATTCCGCAGCCCGAAAGGAAGTATATTAAATTCATACAGCCCGACGTGTGGTGAAGGCTGACCTTTCTTTGGCGGATTCATCTAGCGGTACCTGCCAGTACCCCTTGGTTAAGTCCAAGGTAGAGATGAACTGGGCCCATCCCAGTTTTTCTAATAGTTCATATGTGCGTGGCATTGGATAGTTGTCGGGGCAAGTTACAGCATTTAGCTTACGGTAGTCCACACAAAAACGTATCTCCCCATCTGGTTTGGGAATTAGAACCTCTGGAGATACCCATGCACTGCCAAAGGGGCGGCTTACACCCATCTGTAACATATTCAGGATCTCCTGTTCTATAGCAGTTTTAGCTTGAGGAGACACCCGGTAAGGTTGGACTTTAATTGGGTGAGGATTACCTGTGTCAATGGAGTGGTATGCCCGTTCAGTCAGTCCTGGGGTGGCTGAGAACGTTGGCGCATAGCTAGTGCACAGCTCCTGGATCTGCTGCCGCCGCATATGCCCAAGGGTCATGCAGAGGTTCACCTCTTCCATGCCACCAGCACTTTTCCCTTCGTAGTAGACACCTTCAGGCCACTCAGTGTCATCTCCTCCCTGGGCTGTAAACTGACAAACCTTTAATTCTCTGGATTAGAGAATTAATATGGTATACCTTAGGCTTTCGGTTGGAGGTGGGGAATGCTATGAGATAATTAACAGCTCCCAGGCACTCCTGGACCGTGAATGGCCCTTCCCACGACGCTTACATTTTATGGGCCTGGAGCGCCTTTAAAACCATGACCTGGTCCCCTACTTTGAAGGAACGCTCTCTGGTATGTTTATCATACCAGGCTTTTTGCTCTTTTTGAGCATCCTGTAGGTTTTCTTTAGCAAGGGTTAGAGAGGTTCGGAGGGTGTTTTGTAGGTTGGTTACAAAGTCCAGAATGTTAGTTCCTGGAGAAGGTGTAAATCCCTCCCATTGCTGCTTCACCAACTGTAACGGCCCCTTAACCTCGCAGCCATATACAAGTTCAAATGGTGAAAACCCTAAACTAGGATGTGGTACAGCTCTGTAGGCAAAAAGCAACTGCTGCAACACTAGGTCCCAATCATTGGAGTGCTCATTTACGAATTTACGTATCATGGCCCCCAAAGTTCCATTAAACATCTCCACCATGCCATTTGTTTGATTGTGGTAAGGAGTGGCAACCAAGTGATTTACCCCATGCGCTTCCCAAAGGAAGTTCCTGCCAGGAAATTTAGTTCCTGAATCTGTGAGGATGTCGGAGGGGCCAACCTACCCTGGCAAAAATGTCTGCTAGTGCCTGGCACACACTTTTAGCCCTGGTGTTGCTTAGAGCTACTGCTTCCGGCCATCGGGTGGCAAAATCCATGAGAGTCAGTATGTACTGCTTTCCTCTGGGTGTCTTTTTCGGAAAAGGACCCAGAATATCCACAGCTACTCACTGAAATGGAACTTCAATGATGGGGAGCAGCTGGAAAGGGGCTTTGACCTGGTCTTGGGGTTTTCCCACTCTTTGGCATACCTCACAAGACCGGACATAGGTAGAAACATCCTTGCCCATTCCCTCCCAGTGGAATGACCTCCCGAAACGGTCTTAGGTCCTGTTCACCCCAGCATGGCCACTAGGATGCTCATGGGCTAAGCTCAAGAGCTTGACCCGGTACTTAGTTGGAACTACCAACTGCCTCTGAGGATGCCAATCTTCCTGGTGTCCACCAGAAAGAGTTTCCTTGTATAAAAGTCCTCTTTCTGCAACAAACCTGGAACAATTAGAAGAGCTGAGAGGCGATGGGTTGCTCCGTGCCGCCGTCTAAGCTCTGGAGCCTTTCACCTGCTTCCTGTTTGGTCTGGAACTGTTCCCTTGATGCTGGAGACATCAGTTCCTCCTTGTATTGTGGACCTATGCTTGGTCCCTCTGGAAGCAATGTAGGGGAAAGGGCTGTTTCCATTGACTGTGAACCGCTCTCCGCTTGTGCACTATGTTGGGGTTCAGGCTCCGGCTGAGCCTCTTGTGTAGGGTTATTAGCTGCTGCCAGTTCTGGTTCAGTGGGTCCCTCTGATGTTGGGGTTGCATGTACTGGATTCAGTGCTGGCAATGGGTCTGGTGCTAGTTGTTCCGCTAGTTCCGGTTCTGGCTCTGTCTGGGTCTCTGGGAGTGGATCCACTACTGCTGTTGCAGACTTTGGCCTGGTGTCTGGGTCCATCACCTCTGACCGGGTCCTGTTAGAAGTTTCTGGAACAGAGCTGGGCATGACGGCTTGTTTAGCCTGGCTGCGGGTGACCATTCCCACCCTCTTGGCTTACTTCACATGATTGGCCAAGTCTTCCCACAACAGCATGGGGATGGGATAATCATCAGAGATTGCAAAAGTCCACGTTCCTGACCAGCCCTTGTACTGGACAGGCAACTTGGCTGTAAGCAAATTGAAAGAGTTGGACTTGAAGGTTTGAATCATCACTTGGATCTCTGGGTTAATTAAACTGGGGTCCTCTAAGGAAGCATGGATAGCCGACACTTGTGCTCCAGTGTCCCTCCACGCGGTGACCTTCTTCCCGCCCACACTCACAGTTTCCCTCCGCTCCAAGGGTATCTGGGAGGTATCTGGGCCTGAGGACCTCTGGGGTGATTCCGGTGCAATGAACTATAATCTGTTGGGGTTCTTGGGGAAGTTGGCCTTTACATGCCCTGGCTCATTACATTTAAAACATCGTCCAGCTGACGAGTCACTGGGGCGAGGTGGGTTGCTGGAGAATGGTGTGGTGGGAAGATAAGGTGGCTGGAGGTTTCCTTGGGGGGTAGGTGGGGCCTTGGGCTGCCCCCTGTAGTAGGGTGTGGTCTGAGGTTGTCCCTTCTGGTATCCGCTTCAACTGCGACCAGTTTTTTTCTTTTCTGCCACCTCCACCCATTTGGCTTCAATCTCCCCCGCCTCGATTACAGTTTTGGGCTTCCCATCTAGGATACATCTTTCTATTTCCTCAGGAAAACCCTCTAAGAACTGTTCCATTTGCATTAGGAAGGGCAAATCTTCTGGAGATTTAACACTTACCCCTGATATCCAGACATCCCAATGTTTCACAATGTGGTAGGCATGTCGGGTAAATGACACGTCTGGTTTGTACCTTAGGGCTCTGAACCGCCGATGGGAATGCTCGGGTGTTAGTCCCATTCTGATTCTCGCCTTGGTTTTAAAACGTTCATACTGGTTCATGTGTTCCTTAGGCATTTCAGCCACCACCTCAGCTAAGGGTCCACTGAGCTGTGGCCTCAGCTCTACCATGGATTGGTCTGTAGAGATGCTGTACCCAAGGCAGGCCCTTTCGAAGTTTTCCAAGAGGGCCTCGGTATCATCGCCTGCCTTGTAGGTGGGGAGCTTTCTGGGATGGGAAGTGGTTCCTGGAGAAGGATTGCTAGGGTTTGTTGATATATTCTGCTGAGTCTTTGCCTTCTCCATCTCCAGCGCATGCTTCCTCTCTTTTTCCTTCTCCTCTATTCCCATCCGCATGAGTTCTATCTGTCTTTCATGTTCCTTTTGTTTTTCCTCAGCCTCAAATCTGGCTAAATCCAGTTTTTGTTGAACCGTGGAATCTGTCAGCCTAACCTCTCTGTTTTTAACTAACTTTACACCCGAGAGTTAGAAAGAAAACAAAACAAACAAACAAAAAAAACTTGGCTTGTAAAATTTTGCTGTGCTGTCCGGATATCTATGTTCTCTGATAGTGATTGTCAGCCTACAGAGAAATCCTTAAAAAAATACCTAACACCTTTGTCTCCAGGCAAATAGGCAGAAAACCCCTCTAGTTGCTCTTAGTTAAAAAAAAAAAAAAAAACAAAAAACTTCTTCAGGTCTGTGAAGACTGGTGAATTTCCCTGCAGGAGGTTAACTACCCTGCCTTTAGGTCGAGAAAACTCCAGCTCACAAAAGACAATTCCCTTTTGTCTCTGCTCTGGCCCTAAAACAGAGAAGAAAAAAAAACTGCTTTCAGCCAAAAACCTGCTTTTCAGCAGCCCAAAGGAAAAAAAAAAATCCTTTTCAAATCTGTGCTTCTGGTTCAAAAAATCTCAAAATGATTTCAAGATAATCCCACCTCTCTGCCACCATGTCATGGTTCCTTCTCCACTCTGAACTCTAGGGTAAAGATGTGGGGACCTGCATGAAAACCTCCTAAGCTTACTTTTACCAGCTTAGGTTAAAACTTTCCCAAGGTACAAACTCTTTTACCTTTTGCCCTTGGACTTTCGCTGCCACCACCAAATGTCTAACACCGGTTACTGGGAACGAGTCCGTTTGGAAAAGTCTTTCCCCCAAAATCCTCCCAAATCTTACACCCCCTTTCCTGGGGAAGGTTTGATAAAAATCCTCACCAATTTGCATAGGTGAACACAGACCCAAACCCTTGGATCTTAAGAACAATGAAAAAACATTCAGTTTCTTAAAAGAAGAATTTTAATAGAAGAAAAAGTAAAAAGAATCACCTCTGTAAAATCAGGATGGTAAATACCTTACAGGGTAATTAGATTCAAAACATAGAGAATCCCTCTAGGCAAAACCTTAAGTTACAAAAAGACACAAAACAGGAATATCCATTCCATTTAGCACAGCTTATTTTCGCGGCCATTTAAAGAAATCAGAATCTAATGCAAATCTAGCTAGATTACTTACTAAATTCTAAGACTCCATTCCTGTTCTGTCCCCGGCAAAAGCATCACGAAGACAGAGAGGGAGAGGCTTTTTTTCTCCCTCCTCCCAGCTTTTGAAAGTATCTTGTCTCCTCATTGGTCATTGTGGTCAGGTGCCAGCGAGGTTATCCTAGCTTCTTAACCCTTTACAGGTGAAAAGGTTTTTCCTCTGGCCAGGAGGGATTTTAAAGGTGTTTACCTTCCCTTTATATTTATGACAGGGACGTAAGCTAAATTCCAACAATGTTGCAACTGAAAGGCAAAAGTCCCACCAGCACACCCACTTTAGAGAAGGTTAAAGTCATGCCAAAATGCAGAAGAGAGAAGAGGAAGGATGCTGTATCAGAAGGTGACTCTGTTTCCTAGGATAACATGAATTGTCATCATGGAACAAACCAACAGTCTGCCTATTATCTGAGCAAGATACTCACGCAGTGTCCTGTCTCCTACAACGAACTACAGCACAGATTGCAGAGAAAGATGTGAACTCCCTTTAGTCAATCCATTCAATTCTGCAATCCTACAGGATAGATGGGTTGGGGGGAACCTTTCTGATCCCAGCAAGTGGTCATCTCTTATGCCCTGAAGCACAAGAATTGAGAGTTCTCTCTCAGATGTGCCACTGCAGATGCTGTTCTATTTATGTGCATGTCATCCCTTTTTGGTACTTCATGGACAATCAGCCTCAGCGATACCACGTCTAATAACATCACCATTTCCATCTCTATGCAACAACCTCAGTGTCTGACCTCAGAGATGGGTGACAATTTACCTCATTGACGTCGATGCTGTTCCTCTCCATATAGGCCCTGTCGTTCACCTGCCCACCTTCCACAAACTCCATGAGAAGGACGCGCCTGGTAGACAGCTCCCAATAGATCCTAGGGACCTGGAATGGGACAATGGAACGTTAGGCCAAATCATGGGACACAGCAACAGCAAGGGAATCATGCACCAGTGAGGAAGAAAGAAAGGAACTTTATAGTGGAGGTGAAAAGGGACCCATGTTCTCTCCTTACTTGCAATAAGGGATGCCACCATATCCACCCACATGGGTGGGTGCTTTTCCTTGGTTACTTTAACTGCATTTAATGCTGATGAAAAGCACTGGAGACCACAGGCCTCTCCCCTCAGCACAGAGTGTGGGCAGAGACAACGCATCTAGACATAATACCAGGCACTTTAAAACCACAATGGTCTCAGCAACTCCATCTCCTGTCTACATTTAAGGCCTGACTCTCCAAGGCACTGAGCACTTGCGACATACACTGGTGTTCGTCGGTGTTGTTAGACGCTCAGCCCTTCTCAGGGTCAGACATTTAACTATTACCTGTTGCATGCGTCTGAATCACATTGTCAGTTCCTCCAGGCAAGAACCCCGGTTCTTATTTGTTGTGCACAGTGCACACTTACACAGCTCTATAAATGATAAGTAATCATCATTAGTATCTCGACAGTGCCCTTTGGAACACCAGTGGATCCAAGCGGACAAGCGCCATGCACTTCAGGCTGTCAGCAATTGAAATGGGAGAAAAATTAAGCCTCACAAATAAGGGGTTTGTCACGGAAACCCTGGGAGACCCGTTGGCATCTCATTGCAAATGTGACATTGTCACACAACTGCAAAAACGTCAGAGTGCTTTCTGCTCAAGTTGCAGTAAATCGGGCTGAGTGAGGTACAAAGAGGTGAAGTAACTGGCCCCAGCGTTGCACAGAGACTCGGCATAACTGGAGTCCTAAACCAGCTTGGTTCCTTTTCCATAAGCACCAGCTTGCACTTCCTACCACGTTCTGTGCAGGCTGAGTCTCCTGCTGTCGCCAAGTGAGCCAGATTGCCAATGCTCCCACTGGAAAGAGCTTCACCTCACGGCACCCTCCAGTAGCAGGGCTAAGCGGGAGCCAGCTTAGCTGAACGGATGCTCTACACTACGGAGGGGCCCACTACCGCCAACAGCAAGGATCCCTGACCCTGAGGCAAGCCTGGGAGAGGGAAGCAGTGCTGCCCACCTAGTATGACTGAGGCCAGGGGAACCAGCCATGCCACTGTAGCTCATCACAACTCCTAAGCTGACTGCATTTGTTTTGTAACTTCGGTTCTGAGGGGCAGTGGTTAGTGAAAGTGCCTCCAACCTCATCTGCTGCCCTCTAGAACTCCAGTTCTTGTTCTCCTCCCAGCTCCATGAATACCCCTCACTCCTGATCTGCAGCCTTCCCTGCTATTCCAGTCCTATGCCCACCACACCTCAATCCTGTCCCCTAGCAGCCCCTGCTATTCTGTCCCAGGTCCCTTTCACCCAGCTCTTCCAGGGCCCCTCAGTCCTGCTGTGCAATGCTCCCTACAGCCATCATGTGTTAGCTGCCTGGGATTTGAAGCCATATGTCCAACATGAAAGACAAGGGCACTTATGCTCAGTTTCCCCTAGATCCAACCCATCTGGACTTTTATTATTTTGAAACTTGTCAGGAAGTTAAAAGCCAAACAGCCACTGGACACGGACTCCAAAATTATCAGGTTCCCAAGCTCCTGCAGTTACCTGGAGCACTAGCTCCTAAACACACTGATCCCAATGGCCTTAAAGGATTTCAATTCCAAGCTGACACTCATCCACATCTTGAGATTTACAGTGGAAGGTTATAAGGGTTACTAAGCCCCATACACGCATTTGGAGATGTGAGACAAACTCTTTGGCGATTCTTGAATTACTCACAGATGTTTGGCTATAATGCCAGTGCATGGAAACAATTTATCTCTGGCTTTAAAAGCTCAGCTGGGTTCACAGCAAAAATCCACTCCCTAGCTAAGTTGTGTGTTTAGGAAAATTAATGATACAGGAGCCCAAATCTCCTGTTGCCTACATGTTGATGAACACATCTCAGAATTGGCAGGTCAGATGGGAGAATCCATTATTTAGCCATCTTGCAGCCATCTGTTATTGTTACCTGTATAAATATCCCGACAGCTCTTTAAATCATGAGGACCTGATTGGCCATGTCCATGGGGATTTACTCCATAATATCCTACTTACACAGCGATGGACACAGCTCTCCAAGATGCATCACTTTTGATAAGCATCTCCTCAGCAGAATTGTTGGTCCTTGGTCTCCTGCCACCCCAATGTCCCACTGGGTTGTAATTGTGTCTAGGGAAAATCAGTCACATGGTGCCACTGAGCTCCAAAAGGATTATCCCATGCCCACAGCCAGGATATGAGGAATCCCAGGACAGGCAGGAGGGACGAGGGAAGCAACACCCTGCAAAACCTGATGAAAACTCACATGGTCGTGGGCATCTGTCACTTCCACCAGGAAGCGAAAGGCAAAGGGAGAGAATAGTGTTGATGCATGCGTGCATACGTGCTTATGTCATGTGAGTGCATTTGTTCGTACGTGTGTGTGTGTGTGTGTGTGTGCAAATGCATTTGCATGCCAGTGTCTGAGTGTGCATATCAAAAGGTGTGTTTGTATGCACATATGGAAGCATGAGGATGGGCATTGTGCATGCGCGTTTCAGAGTGTGTATGTGGGGTGAATTTGTGCACACCCTGAGCATTTCAGTGGGAGACCTGGGGGCGTATGCACATACACACATGGCTATCTATATGGTGATGAGTATGAGAGGACTATGTAAGTATGCATGTGGGCAGATAAGTGTGGTGGTTTTTGAGGAGACAGATGTGTGTGTTGCTGTAGCTATGCATCAGTACATAGGGTGAACACAGTGTGTGCAAAAGGGAGCTGTGTTTGGCTACAGATGTGCACACCTGGAGAGAGGTTCTGTACGTACTCTGGGTGAGGAGGGTGTCTGTGTGCAGGGGGGTGGACTCAAGGGGAAGTGTCCTTCCTCCCACTGCAATATGCATTGGCTCTCTTGCTCAGCATACCTGTCCCATCGTGACTTCATTAGTTACAGCCCAGCTCTTCTGTTTGAACTCCATTTCTAGCCCTTGCTTCAGAGGAAACCCAGGAAAGGTGCCATCGGATGGCCCAGCAGCCAATGGCAAATTCACAGCACTCATGATGAGGCAAAGATCTGATGGAATCAATCTCCGTGGCCCAGGAGGGGACAATCTAACCCAGATGTGGGCAGGCTGGCTGGCTCAGAGACTATGAGTCACAGGATACAGGGACTTTCATCCCTAAGTCCAAATTTTGAACCAGCCCAGCGTGGTAATGACAGAAAGCTGTTACCATCTGCCAGGTCTTCAGTGGCCTGCAGTATGAAAACGAGTTGGCGAGTCTCAGCTCAATTCCTAGCCAGTCTCAGCAGAGAAGCCCAGCACCGACTGAGCCATGGGAACTGAACTCCCCTCTCACTCCACCTCGTTCCTCCAGGTCACGGATGAGAAACACTGATGGGCCTGATCAGGCCGTCAATCTCCAGCACTGATGATGCAGCACTATCACCAGCATTACATTCACTTCAAAACAGAAGATTGTTGCTATACATCATTGTCCTCCCACAGTGAGCTGATGTGCCATCCCTGACTCCTACCTGCGCATGCACATAATTTAGCACATACACATGTGACATGCACGCGCTCTCTTACCTTCAGGAAGTCAAAGTCCTTGAGCATGTGGGCCACCTTTTCAGCATTCCTCCCCTCATTGAGGAAATCCAACTCCAGGGGCAAATTCTTCTTAGCTTCATCCACCAGCCACATGAACTCAAAGTCTGGGAAGATCTGCTTCACCATAAGCAGGAGAATCTGAAATCAAGAAAGTGACGGACCAGCTGCACCACTGCTCCCGAGCTGCTCAGCAGGCAGCATTACAGGACCAGGCAGCAATACGCAGCCCCCAGCACCCAGAGCTGCACCTGGCCTCTTTCCTCTCCAGTCAGGAGCCCCTTGCTCTTAACTGAGGCTGAGTACAGCTCCCACCTTCAGTGCTCCGAACCTGGCAAGGGAGAGAACGAGTCACAGGAAATGCCTGTTCCCTACCCACCCCTGTTGTCACAGGGCAAACCTGCTTTGTCCCACATTGCCTGAGGACCAAAAAAACCAAACCGCTCCAAATACCTTTGGGGCTAATGCACTGTCATGGTGCAACAGGGCAATGCAATGGCCTTCTCCTGGAAGACAAGGTCTGCTGCACCTGCACTAGCCGTGACCAACATGCCTGCTGAGCTGTTAAATGGTAGGAAAGTCACCCAAGGGAATCAGTAGGAGCCCCATTGCATGGTGCAATTAAAACTAGACAAGGCAAAGCACTGGAGGATAGGCTGTATGGTGTGATTACTCTGGTCCCTGAAGGGATCAGACTAAGTGACCCGCAAGGTCTTTTTTGAATGTCTGATTCCTGTGATTTGATGAGTCACTGTTCAGTTTCATTTAATGGCCTTCAGCTAATATGAAATAGGAACATCTAAAATAAGGCCTGTCACCTTTATGTTACTCCTTACGCTGCTAAGCAAGAACTTCGCAGACACAGGAAAATGCCACTGGGAAGTTCAGAAATGAAGGCCAATTTTCTTTACAGATAGAAGGCTGCAGCCCTTACAAAAACACTCCCTACGAGGGTCAGGGCCCACCCTCAGCTGTCCTGGGGTTTTGACTTATTAACCTTTCAGACTGAAATTGGCAATGCTGCCTAAGGGATCTGGATACCAAGTTCCCATTAAAATGAATATGATAAAATAAAATGGGCATTCAGACTCCTTAGGTGACTGTGTAAATCTTAACTTAAATGTTTAATGGACATTTCTGTTTACACAAATACTTAATAAAGTACAAAACCAGAAAGAGGAAATCCAGGGTGGCAAATGATGGACAGTCCTTCCTAGAGGAAATAGAGGATGGCCCAGCAAGATGGTTCTTCAAATACAAGAGACTGCATTTGGTGGCATAATCCTAGTTATAAAATGTTCTTTCAAAAAAATTCCTGTGTTCAGTTAAGGGACACAGTCAGCATAAAACTCAAGTAAAGCTGTGTAAATTGCTGCAGCTCTACTGATTTCAGTAGCCAGCTGACAGCAGCTGAGGATCTGGACACATATCTTAAAAAAAAAAAATTCAGTTTGTTATTAAAGCCACCTGAGAGTCCTAAAACGGAAAGACTTTTTAAAAAGTAATTCACTTTGCATGGTTTATACCATCTGTTTTGCTCTTCACTAAGCCAGGAAAATGAAAATAGACCAGTCTGTGTGTGAATCTAGACTGTTTCGCTTCCTGGCTCAACACTGTGAGCTAGGGTTTCTTGCAATGCAGTGGGAATGTTTGCAACACAGAGAAAGGCAGATACCATTGAAATATAAAACAAAAATAAATTAATGAACCATTTCTGCTCCTGTTCAGCTGTGTGAAACCATTTATTCACACCCCCCTCCAACTTCTCTTATCTAAATGTCAGTCCTAAACTCAGTCCACAGTGTCCTTTTAAAAATGTAATCACTGGGTGTCAGATCTTATTGAATGATTTTCTCCCATTATGTCTGGGGGCATAAATCCTCTCAAAGTTATGTCACCCAAATGAAATGTAACCAGTGATCTCCATGTACGTCTGCATAAAAACTTTCCAGGGCTGCAGGATTACTGCACTGATGCTTGTGATCTGAACATTTATACGCTGTTTTCTGCTTTTTAAAATAATGATTCAAGTCTATGTAATGACTTTAAAATTCATAGGGACATAATAGCAATTTGTCTGGCCCTTTTCAAGAGCTGTCTAGAATACAGTCCTGGAATAAGGTGGATATAGGGAGAGTTGAGTGGGATCTCCCTCTGGATTTATCAGGTGCTGTCCTGATTTTTAAAGAGTCAGCAATGATGCTATGAAATCCACAAATAAAGGCAGTGAAATTGTAAATTTTCCATCTAGCTTTTCTGATTCTCTCTCATCACTCTCTGTAGGAGACTGTATCAATCAGTATTTAAATGGTCCTAAATGCGACCTCCTATCTAGTTGCAAAGTCTATGTAATTCATAAAGGGCCAGATCCTCAGATGATGTAAATCAGCATGAATCTAAACAGACTCTGAAAAAACCCATTGCAAAGGCCAGGCACATGCAAACAACCCTACAATAACAACAAGCCAACGTGTGCAGCTCAGCACTTACAAGAAACCTTTCAAAAACAAGACAATATATGCAGGAAGCATTCATGAGCAACTGTACAGTAACAAGCACTAGCACTCACAACAACCTAGCACTCACAAGTGACCCTACAATAATGTAAGTGCATACATAACAGATGCTTGCTGGCATCCCTACTAGGACAAACCAGAGTATGTGAACAGGAAGGAGAATAATACATTTCAGGAAGGAAATAGATTTTTTAGTTTCAAGCTTTCCAAAACAGAGAAGAAAGAATCGTTGTAAATGTATTTATTTAAATGTCTCCTAATAGTACAACAAGCAAAAAGAAATCCAATCCAGCGTGTCACAGCTACACATTGGGGAATGTGCTGGTAACAGCCTATGTTAATGGAGAGAATGTGCCGCTGAGTATATCTACACAGCCTGCTGACCCAGGCTTCATAGCCCAAGCCGCAACTTCAAAGCACTGTCTACACAGCTATTTTTAGGGTCCTAGCGTGAGCCCCACTAATCCAAGTCTGTCAACCCAAGCTGGGAGGCTCGCTCCCATGGGCTGTGTAGACCTACTTTAGGGTCTGGATCCTGGATCCTTCACACACAATTTCCTCTTGTCCCGATCTCACACTTTGTCATCTTTCTTGTTCTTCCTCTTGCCCTGACTCTACTCAGCCTCTTCCATGTGGTCCTGGACTTAAGCGAAGCATGCCATGATCATCCTGGTAGCCTCTATGTAACTCGCATGCAAAGTGCAGAAGAGATCTCGTCAGAGTGACTGATGCAATCAGAAATATCAGTCAAAGGGAATGATTTTTTCATTGTAACTTTTACAGCCCTGACTGCAAGGAAACCTGCAGGCTGAGCAGGTCTGACCATGCCAGGGGCACTTTCCTCCTCCTCTTCTCACCTTAGCTACTGCAACTCTCTGCTCCTCGGCCTGCCCAGGTCCTGCTCTCTGGACCCCTGCATGTGCAGGATGCCACTGCCCACCTTCTCACAAGCACAGGAGAACACAAGCTCTTCATCCCCATGATCAGACAACTCTAGTTACTCCCCATGCATTTCAGAATCCAATCAGAAAATGTCCTCTTTGGGCCAGATCCCAAAGTTAACTGGAGTTGGGCCAGTGTAAGGATTTCAGGACTTGGCCTCTTGTTTCTGAAACCTCCATGGACTTACTCAGGTCTTTCTCACAGACCTTCTCGCTCTCTTCCTTTTCCCCTCCCCCCAGCTCCCTTTCTCCCTATCTGCTCATCCAGCACTAGACTCCAATCCCTCCATCTACACAATCTCATCCCTGACAGTGCAGCCCTCATTGATTTTGTGTTTTATTTTTGTAAGGCTCTAACCATATAATTTATCTTTGTAGAGCGTTTTGAGATACAGGGCGCACGTCATTATGCTCATACCCCCATAGAGATCAGTGGTGTCTGCCACCAGGGTGAATCTGGCCCATCAGGGGCCACCTAGAGTGAATTTGGCCCAGCATGTTTGCACGGAAGGTGCTTTGGCTTACCTCCATCAACAAAATGTCCTTGGAGCTTTGAGCCTGAACTTTCGGGTGCTGGACTTTCACTGCCACCGTCCTCCCATCCTGCAGCACCGCCTTGTGGACCTGGGCCAGGGACGCTGCTCCCAGGGGAGTGTCCTCAAAACTCACAAAGAGCTCTTTGATCTGCCAGGAGAAGAGGAAGAGAAGTGAGCATACTTGCAAGGATTCACAGAGCCAGACCCACAAGGAAACCTCCTAGAGACTGAAACCCTACATCCACAGACCAGGTACAGCATGGGTAGCGGCTCTGCCGCTTATCCCTTCCATTCCACCTCTGTGCCTCATCCCTGACCTGGTGGGGTCCCTCTAGAGCCTAGTCAGTACTTGACGCCATTGTGG
The DNA here is from genome assembly GCF_009764565.3 of Dermochelys coriacea. NCBI lineage: Eukaryota > Metazoa > Chordata > Testudines > Dermochelyidae > Dermochelys > Dermochelys coriacea. Next base: position 88,280,024 of record NC_050073.1, on the reverse strand, counting down.
AGACTGCCAACAAGAAAGTGGGGGTTGCGATTGTGATGCTGCCAATTGTGAGCTGGACACCTGTGTTACTAGGCACTGGACAGAGACCCAGCAGTTCCTTTACACAAGATATTTAACAGCCAGCAGGTGGTAACGACTTTCAGTCACTGCTGATTCTAACCCCAAGCTGTTTGTGTGCAGAGTGGGGTGATTACAGTGGGCACCGGGCAGGAGTTGCCTATGCTGGGTGAGGTGCCAAACTGTCTGTCCCTTTACACAGAATTCCATATTTTTATTTAACATTACACTACATGGCACATCATAAGATCCTGAATACCTTGGTGGCACTTACATTGTAGAAGGGATATCAGAAGACTATCATGTGCTTTGTTAACGCCAGCTATGTCACCATGCATTATTTATTTGTGGCTGGGGGCTAGCTTGGCTGTTGGGTTACTGAATTATTGTTTGCACTTCCATAGATCTGGGTTTCAAATATTTTTAGCTCACAGGTAGCTCTCCAAGGGGCATTTTCTCAGTCACAAAATTCAGATTATTGACAGTCTCAGGAAAGGCCCAGGACAGGATAGCAGGGCATGTGGTGGGGGAGACAAGACGTGTCTCAGCAGCACTATGCGTGAGAGACCCAGCATTGGAATAGCCAGGTGGGCTGTGGGTCAGAAGTAAGTTTGATCAAGTCTGTGGGTATAGGGAACCCAGGTTTGGAACAGGTCTGGTGTCTCAGTTTAGGACAGAGATGCATCAGCAGAGCTGGGTGGGGGATGCTTGCCCAACCTCTTTTTCCACTGTGCTTGGCTCGCACTAATGTGAACAGTGGAGAAGCACATAATTTATGGGGGGCAAGGGGGGAAACTGAGTGCCCGTGCATTTTTATAACCTGCTTTTTAAAAGGTAATGAAAGATGGGAACTGCAGCAAGATGGCAATTAAATATGAATAAAGCCCTTCTAAACAGGCCTTCATGCAATGTGTTAAACAGAAATTCTTTATGCTGATGGAGAAGGGGGGAACCACTATCCCAGGAGCAGCTTGTTCTCTGATGCAGCTGCTGAGAACAGCAACCCCCCTCCCACTCCCTGCGGCATCTTCCACTAAAACTACTGGTTTCAATTGGATTCAAAGGGAGCTTCAGCTGCCTCCCTGGGAAGGCACCTTTTTTTAATTTGTTTTATTCCTTTTGGTCCTGGCAGCAAAACCAATTAAGTAAAACAACTGCATTTAAAAATGAGTAGTTTTTAATTCTAGTGGTCCACAATTCAAACATACCAAAATCCCTCTCTCCAGATGAAAAAAATCAGGTTTCTTTCTTTCTTTCTTCCCAATAATTCACTGGATTTGGAGTTTCTGACTTCAGATTATTTTAGGAAATTAACCCCTTGGGATGGGGACCGGATGGCTCTGGGAAGCTCAGTGGTCCAGTATCATATTTCCAGCCACACCAGACAATATCACTGGTCCATCTATTACTGAAACAACATGGTCTAGTGGTTAAAACACAGGACTGCGGGTCAAGTGGCCTGAATTTGGTGTTGAGGCACATTTGGGGGGCAATATGTGGTATAAATTTGTATTGACCCTGCCCAGATGGTGCCTGCCCAGTGGTTTTAGAGGCCTTTAGTCCCCTGGGCTGTCAGCCCAGCCACTTTTGCCAGCATCGAATACTCTGAAAATAAAAATACCAACATAGGCTCCTCCCAGCAGTAATGGCTGGTGTGAGGCATATATCCCCCACTGAGCCTGTGGTTTCCCACTAAATACGGTGCACAGACAGCTGCTCCCATGGAATCTCTCAGACAGAAGGGTCTCTTTTTATAAATAGCCTGAATTGCTGTGACCACCCAGCACAGGGAGATCCAGGCTAGCCACAGTGGCCAGCTGAGCTTGTTCAGGCAGAAAACCACAGACATACACACACACACATGCATGCGTGCACTCTCCATGCTAGGGCAGCACAGGGAAGAGCTCAGACGTAGCAAGAGAATTGATGGCCTCTCCAGGAGCTGCGGAGAGGGGAGATGTATTGGAAGCAGGGGCTTCACGTGAGCAGGTGTGAGGATGAGATAAAGTGGCAGCACAATTAGCTCTGGGCCACAGGCCCCCTACTCAACAAACTTCCCTCATTCATCATGAAAATGTCCTTTCCCAGTCCAGTGTTTTCACAGAGGGCAGCTGCTCTTGCCTCTGCTGCAGGCCACTCAGCTGCTGTATGTCCCGGAAGGTCCCAGGCGAGTGGGAGAGTGTGTGACCAGGTGCTGGCATTCCCTCTGATCTCCCGCTCCCACTACAGCCAATGAGAGCCCATAGCGCTTGGCTGGCTCAGAGACAAAGCGAGTCATGGTCCCAGCACTGTCAGTTGGGGAAGAGGAGGCCAATCCCTACTTCCTCTCTCCCTCCGGCACAATGGCTCAGCCACTCCACAAAGGCAAAAGGGTGTGGCTGTAGCTGTGGAGGCGGCATGCTCAGTAATATCCTCAGGGGATGGCAGGAGGGAGCACCTATGTCATGCACCCAGTCTCTATGTCCTACCCAAGCCAGCAGAATAGTGAGGGAAGGTCCTGGGGCACTCTTGCCTCCCTCAGAGGCTATCCCATAGGATACCTAAAGGGTTCCCAGGTTTACCTTAGACTACTCCAGGTCTCATGAAGACAAGACAAACTGGCTGATGCCATTTGTGACCCTAGCAGCAGGCGTGGAAACTGTAGAACAAGGTTGGAAAACAGTTTCCAAGCAGGTTTAACCTGAGAAGGGGAACTTCAGGGCCATATCTTCAAACAAGTCAGGTGCCCAACTGCATGCATAGCTACTGCAGCCAGACAGGTGACCGGGATACCTGCACATGCCAGGGTCTCTAATTAGCCAGCTGCATGTGCAGTTACCCATTCAGCACATGCTTTCCTGGCAACTGCACGTGCCATTGCACTTAACTGGCTTGAAAATGCAGCACTGAATGTTTAATCCTTAAAAACTAGGCTTGTTTAATTTTAAACATGCAAGATCTTTTCATGATTACTACTTTAGTATTCAAGCTGCAGGAGCTGCTTTCCACTATCTATCTAGGTACTGATTAATTACTATTACTATTGCTATTTATTATTATTATTTGTACTGTAGTAATGCCCCTAGAGGCCCCAAATAAGACTGGAACCCCATTGTGCTAGGCGCTGTACAAACACATAGAAAAAAACAGTCCTGGTCCCAAAGAACTTATAATCAAAACAGACAGACAAGAAGTATCATTATCCCCATTTTACAGATGTGGAATAGAGGCAGAGAGAGATTAAAGGGAACATTTTCAAAAGTGTATCAGTGATTTACGAACCTAAGTCCCCTAGGCATCTAACTCTCATTGAAATGAAAACAATTTCAAAGCCTCAATTTCCCAATGCAGAGGGCTCTTGAACCTCCTACCCCCAAGGACTTCTATGCACTCTTCTCCCTCGCAGTTCATTAACTCAGCCTCACAACCTCTTTCGAAGTGGGGATTGGTTATAAAGGATCACTTCACCAAACACTGGCCTGGGACACAGCAGCTGCTTGGTAGGACAGGAAATAACGAATCCTGTCTTCACCTGAGAATGCTGAGGACACTGAATGAAACCACAGAGCTGGGACTTGGCCAGAGCACAAGCATGAGTAACAGAGTCATGCAAACAGGGCAACTGGAGCTTTATTGATCACTCATGGCTGGGATCAAAGGGTTGCTTTTGTTTTTAAAAAATGAGTAAATGCTTGAAAATAGGGGTTTGGAATGAAGGGGGAACTAGTGGGAGGCTCTGAGTGACTAACATGGGACCTGGGGAACATTTCACCCCCTTGCGGGGCTTCAGGGAGCAGCAAGGACCGAGAAGCAACAGCACATAGGGGCATGAGAGCTGTGCCATTTACTAACACTCTGCATATTCCAGAGTCTCATGCCTTCACAGGAGCTCAAAACTTTAATGAAAGGGGGAGCGAGGGTTCAGTGTTATTCCTATTTTACAGATCACAAAACCGACACGCACAAAGAAGTGACTCACGCAGAGCCCCACAGCGAGACCGCGGCAGGGCCAGGAATAAAACCGTGGAGTCTCTCAGACTTTAAGGCCAGAAGGCACCATCATGATCATCTAGTCTGACCTCCTGCACATCGCAGGCCATGGAACCTCAACCATCCGCTCCTGTAATAGAGCCATAACCTCTGGCTGAGTTACTGAAGTCCTCAAATCATGATTTAAAGACTTCAAGCTATAGAAATTCCACCATTTACACTACTTAGTTTAAAGCTGCAAGTAACCCATGCCCCATGCTGCAGAGGAAGGTGAAAAGCCCCCACCATCTCTGCCAATCTGACACAGGGGAAAATTTCTCCCCAACCCCAAATATGGTGATCAGTTGGACCCTGAGCATTTCGGCAAGACCCAAACAGCCAGACACCTTGGAAAGAATTCTCTGTAATAACTTAGAGTTCTTCCCATTTAGTTTCCCATCACCAGCCATTGGAGACATTTGCTACTAGCAGTCGCAGATCTGCTACGTGCCATTATAGGCAGTCGCATCATACCATCCCCTCCATAAATTTATCAAGCTCAGTCTTGAAGCCAGTTAGGTTTTTTGCCCCCAGTACTCCTCTTGGAAGGCTGTTCCAGAACTTCACTCCTTTGATAGGAAGAAACCTTCACCTAATTTCATGCCTAAACTTGTTGATGGTCAGTTTATAGCCATTTGTTCTTGTGTCAACACTGGTGCTTAACTTAAATAACTCCTCTCCCTCCCAGGTATTTATCCCTCTGATGTATTTACAGAGAGCAATCATATCTCCCCTAAGCTTTCCTTAGGTTAAGCTAAACAAGCCAAGCTCTTTAAGTCTCTTCTCATAAGGTAGGTTTTCCATTCCTCTGATCATCCTAGTAGCCCTTCTCTACACCTGTTCCAGTCTGAATTCATCTTTCTTAAACATGGAAGATCAGAACTGCACTCAGTATTCCAGATGAGGTCTCACCAGTGCCTGGATAATGGTACTAACACTTCTGTGGCTCTACTGGAAATACCTCGCCTGATGCATCCTAGGATCGCATTAGCCTTTTTCACAGCTGCATCACGCTGGCAGCTCATAGTCATCCTATGACCAAGCAATACACCCAAGTCTTTCTCCTCCACTGTCACTTCCAACTGATATCATAGAATCATAGAATATCAGAATTGGAAGGGACTTCAGGAGGTCATCTAGTCCAACCCCCTGCTCAAAGCAGGACCAATCTCCAACTAAATCATCCCAGCCAGGGCTTTGTCAAGCCTGACCTTAAAAACCTCTAAGGAAGGAGATTCCACCAGCTCCCTAGGTAACCCATTCCAGTGCTTCACCACCCTCCTAGTGAAAAAGTTTTTCCTAATATCCAACCTAAATCTCCCCCACTGCAACTTGAGACCATTACTCCTCATCCTGTCATCTGGTACCACTGAGAACAGTCTAGATCCATCCTCTTTGGAACCCCCTTTCAGGTAGTTGAAAGCAGCTATCAAATCCCCCCTCACTTGTCTCTTCTGCAGACTAAATAATCCCAGTACCCTCAGCCTCTCCTCGTAAATCATGTGCTCCAGCCCCAAAATCATTTTTGTTGCCCTCTGCTGGACGCTTTCCAATTTTTCCACATCCTTCTTGTAGTGTGGGGCCCAAAACTGGACACAGTACTCCAGATGAGGCCTCACCAATGCTGAATAGAAGGGAATGATCAAGTCCCTCGATCTGCTGGCAATGCTCCTGCTTACACAGCCCAAAATGCCGTTAGCCTTCTTGGCAACAAGGGCACACTTTTGACTCATATCCAGCTTCTTGTCCACTGTAACCCCTAGGTCCTTTTCTGCAGAACTGCTGCCTAGCTGCTCGGTCCCTAGTCTGTAGCAGTGCATGCAATTCTTCCGTCCTAAGTGCAGGACTCTGCACTTGTCCTTGTTGAACCTCATCAGATTTCTTTTGTCCCAATCCTCTAATTTGTCTAGGTCCCTCTGTATCCTATCCCTACCCTCCAGCCTATCTACCACTCCTCCCAGTTTAGTGTCATCTGCAAACTTGCTGAGGGTGCAATCCATGCTACCTTCCAGATCATTAATGAAGATATTGAATAAAACCACCTCGGGACCGACCCTTGGGGTACTCCACTTGATACCAGCTGCCAATTTAGGTTACTAGACATGGAGCCATTGATCACTACCCATTGAGCCGGATGATCTAGCCAGCTTTCTATCCACCTTACAGTCCAGGATATGTTCCCAACTTATAGCAAAAATTCCTGTTGTCAGTCCCTAAGTGCATAACCTTACACTTTGCACTATTAAATGTCATCCCATTTCTATTACTCCAGTTTTCAAGGTCATCCAGATTTTCTTGTATGATATTCTGGTTCTCCTCCATACTGGCAATACCTCCCAACTTTGTGACATCCACAAATTTTATTAGCGCACACCCACTTTTTGTGCCAAGGTCATTAATGAAAATGTTAAACAAAATTGGTCCCAAGACCGATCCCTGAGGAACTCCATTAGTAACTTCCCTCCAGCCTGATAGCTCACATTTCAATATGTCCCATTGTAGTCTCTCCTTTAACCAGTTCTTTACCCACCTTTCAATTCTCATATCAATCCCCATCTTCTCCAATTTAATTAATAATTTCCCATGTGGAACTATATCAAATGCCTTATTGGAATCCAGGTAGATTAGATCTACTGAATTTCCTTTGATTAAAAAAATCACTTATCTGCTCAAGGAAGGAGATCAGGTTGGTCTAACACGATCTACCTTTTGTACAACCATGTTGTATTTTATCCCAATTACTATTTACCTCTATGTCCTTAACTACTTTCTCTTTCAAAATTTGTTCTAAGACCTTGCATACAATTGAGGTCAAATTAGCAGGCCCGTAGTTTCCCAGATCACTTCCTTTTCTTAAAAATAGGTACTATATTACCAATTCTCCAGTCATAGGGTTGATGCCTGAGTTTACAGATTCATTAAAAATTCTTGCTCCTGACTCCTGGATATTGCAGCTCTTGATTCATGCATTTCTGAAAATTGTAACCTGTGAAATGGCCTGGAATTCAAGAGGGGGCTGGCTGGACAGCCTAACATTCACTGGGAGCCTCGTGTCTCTGGCACAGTCATCACAGACGATGATGCATGAGATGACTAGTGGCTGCTAGTTGTCTCATTTTGGTCCCAGACAATAGCATAGCCAAATGAGTCTAGGAAAGCTTGGGCAAAGACATTCAAGAAGTGGGGGATCATGCAGTGAGGAGGATGAGACAACTAGTGATCATGCATTGAGAATGATGAGACCATGGAGGATCATACAATGAGAAAGTGATGGGGATATACCTGGTGTTTGTATGAAAGCTATCTCCTGTGGCTTGTTCCCCGGCACCAGGAGTTACCTTGACACCACGGCTGTGCTAACACAGTAGCTGTGCTAATATTTCACTCCTGAAACAGAGAGCACTAACATTCCCACCTCAATCACAGCTCTGGGTGTGGCTATCTGGAAAGAGCAGGTGCCAAACACCACTGTGCATCCATAATTGGGGGCAGGATCTAAGGCATGTTACTAGCTGGTTGTATACCCAGCCCGGCCTTCATCCTCACTATAGCTGGGACCCTCACTCCTCTGCCCCCAGTCAGAATTCTGTTTTCACCAAAATCCACTGGAAAATCTTGATTTCCACTAAAATCAGGCATTTCTGGTTTTCTGATTTTCACCATAATCAATAGGGTTCTCATCATGAGGTAGGGGAAGGGGCCGGGGTGAGGGGGAGCTGGCCAGAGCTGGGTTCGAGGCCCAGTAACTCTAATCCAACCCGAACCCTATATCCGAATCCTGAGATTACTGCCTCATTCCTGTATCCAGACTCTGCTCTCCTCCTACTGGCCTCTGTGCAGTCACCACCTCAGCCCAGTATACTGAGGGACGAACTGGGGATTTTAGTGGAAATCAGGCTTTGCCAGTTTTCCAATTTCCACAAAAATCAACAGGGTTCTGTCAATCGCTGTCAAGAACATTCCCTGAAATTTGGGAATGGATTGGATGCAATTTTCACAAGTTATCGTGCTACATCCAGCCAGACAGAAATCGACCTGAATGTAGGGCTTCCCTTTGCTCAGCACATCTAAGGTGGGTTAAAAGTAGGACATAATTCTTGTGCCTGCAGAGGAACATGGATTCTATAAGTGCTTTAGACACATGCTATTAGTCTAAATACTAAGAGAGGTGAAGGTAAACACCAGGTATTAAATAAGGATATTGATATAATAGACATCACAGAAACTTGGTGGAACAATGATAATCAATGGGACACAGTAATACCAGGATACAAATATATAAGAATGATAGAGCTTTTTGTGCTGGTGGGGGAGAGACACTGTATAGGAAAGAAAGCATAGCCAACTATAGTAAAAATCTTAAATGACTCAAACTATACCACAGAATTTCTATGGCTAGAAATTCCATGCTTGAATAATAAGAGTATAGCTGTAGGAATACGCTGCTGACCACCTGACCAAGATGGTGAAATGCTCAGGGACAGTAGAGAGTTTACAAAAACAGAAAACCCAATGATAGGAGATTACACCTATCCCTATATTGACTGGGAACGTGTCACCTCAGGACAGGATGCAGAGATAAAATTTCTAGACACCATTAATGACTGCTTCTTGGAGCAGCTAGTCCTAGAATTCAAGGGGAGAGGAACCTAGCAGGACTGGGCACTAAACAGACACAGAAACACTGTGGGGGATGAAAATGACATTCTACAGTCTTTTAGACCCAAGATATGGAGGTTTCTTTTTAAACAGAGATTTACAAACTGTAGAGAGCCAGATCCTGCTCATGCTAAGGCAAATTCCCACTGAAGTCAACAAGAGTTTTGCCTGAACAAAGATTGAGTGAGGTTTATTAATATTAATAGCGCTCCACAATTTTTAACATTTTTATTTGACAATAGGATTGTTGGTTGTTCCCATTTAAACTTTCCCTTTGAAATGTCACAAGCCCTGACTCAATAGCACCAACCAGTGACTAAGAAACACAATGTGCAAACAATCAGGTAGTTCCCTGTTTCAAACAGAGAAAAATGCAAAAAAGAACATAGCTTCCAGAGCACACAAGTAAAATGGTTTTTAAAGGGCAGTGGAGGTCAGTGAGCTAATGTTGCAGAACCCCTCCAGGAGTAAAGGGAGTTCATAGCTTCATCAGTTCTTGGTCTCTCAGATGAGACAGCCACTGAGGGACCCAATCAGTAACAAAAGTGAGAGTGGATTTTGTGAAGTGGATGCCTGCTCACTTGGAAACAGACTGAGAGCCACCAACTCATCTCATTCTGCGGACTGCAAGGGTCTGCTACCGTATTTCTAAAGTTTCTTGGAGACAGGCACTTTTGAGGCTAGCATCTTCTCTGAACTCAAAACCTGACGTTCCCTTGCTGGAGTAGGTCCAGGATATGTCAATGCTCATTCTGTTCCTGTCACCTTTTCACAAATACTTGGCCATCTGTGGCATGGCACTATGGACTACTTGCTCCCTGCAAGTCTACAGGACCAAGGCTGATGGGGCAAGAACATATCATGCCAGGGCAGAGACCCCCACTTCCCAGACTCCAAACTACTACCTTTATCTGTCGTGTCTGCTCTCTTCCATCCCAGCTACTTGTGTTCCCCACCCAGAAACAAAATGTCTCCGTGTTACTTAAGGAGTTATTAAGACACCAAAAATTGAAAGATTAGATTTATCACGGCAGACAGTGGATTATGAAGAATAATTCATCAAATGTCAGAGCAAACAGACCACAATTTACAGAAGGCCTGGTTGAGTCAGTGAAATCTGACTATACTTCTCCCCCACTAATGAATACCAAGCCTAATTGATGAGACCCAAACTCAGCTGTCGACAGTGTGTATTTATTAACTCAATTTTTTTATAATATCTTATATATCTACAGTAGAGTGGCTTTCATCCCAACTGATCCTGAAGCACTTATATACATTTCATTCCCCCTGGATGTATTTATTATGACAGTCTTTAATGACATAATCACACAGAGTTTGTTCTCCAGGACTTCTGTCTCAGTAACTGCACAGGATGACCAGTGAATGAGGCAGATTCAAGAGGAGAAAGAATGAACTCTTGTGTTTAAGGCACTAGACTGGGATTCAAGAAAGATTAATTCTAATCTTGATTCTACTGTAGACTTCCCTTGTGACATTAGGCAAGTCTGTATCATAATTGCATACCCACAAGGAAGCGGAATTAAGATTGCCCAGGCAGCCATAAATATAACATTTCCTAAATGTTGAGTGCTTGACTTTGTATATACACAACATACAAACCACTATGCTAAAAGAGTATTAAGACTGCAAACATTCATACACATGCATGTAATTTCACCCAGTACTGAAATGCATCTACCTCTTGAGTGTAACATGGCAACTGTTTAATAACACGCAGCAACATTACATAAAGGAAGTCAAGAAGGATAGTGTATCAATTCAAATTACAAGGAGGCAGAATCTGGTCACTATGCTGGGACCTTCTTACACAAGGTGCAAAGAGAGCTTTAATTACAATAAAGAGTCACAGCCTCCATTTTAAAGCCTCGTCTGAAAGATGGCAACTCCAGTACGACAGCATCCCTTAACAACATGCTGGAGGGTTGGTAATGACTCAAATAGAGTAGCATTGAATCAGTAGTAGCATTTCCTGTAACACCTTAGTGCTCCAGAGAGGTCTCCTAGGCAAGGGACATGGACGACTTCATAGAATCATAGGACTGGAAGGGATCTCGAGAGGTCATCTAGTCCAGTCCCCTGCACTCATGGCAGTACTAAGTTTTGTTCATGGCAGGACTAACTATTATTTGCACTTCAATTGCACTAGTGAGAATCTGCTACTAAATACTTACCAGAACCAACCCTGCTTAGTGTACGTGATTTGAGGCAATCAAAGCACAAGATGAAATGGCTGTTGGTGCATGTCTGACCCAGGATGGCTTCTTAGCTTCCTTGTCACCACACTTGTTCACCACTCTGAAGATATTCCTTATCCTCCCCTACCTATGCTACAGCCATGTTCTGGATTTACCACCTTCTACTGTACATACATGTCCCAGTCCTATCTGCTTCTGAACACCCACAGATGTAATTTCCACATCCTGTAAATCACTCCCAGATCCTTCTCCTTAGCTAAGATGGGGAAGATCCTGTTTTCTTTCACCATCTGAGGAAATACAGGTAAACACCTTTTCCTTTTCCCAGCTCTTTCCACTGGACACAAACTGTTGCTCATCTAGATGGCCAGAAGTCTCATCTGTGTCCTCAGGCTCACATCTGTGCTACAGTGCCAATTCCCCATCCCTGACATATTACAAAAGGCATCACCACCTTGGATGGTGTATTCAAACAGGTGGCATGACTTGTCCTTTACCTCTTCCTCAGTGTCACCTATTGAAGCCAAGGTTACCATGAAGATACAAGGTTTGATTCACCCAAAGAAGCTAGTGCAGACCCTGGCACAGGCTCCCAGGCAGCATGATATCCTCCCACATGAGGATCACCATGGTGCTAGATGCTTATAACATTCCAATTCCATCGTGGGACCTATAACCAGCTGATGCATTCCCAGAAGTGGGTGGTGGTAACCAGATGAGGGTGTGACCAGGGCACCTAGGAAATGTCAATTCAGCATATCGGGGTAGCAGATCCAGCCACAAGATAAGGCCACCTCACAATGGAAACCCTGGGGAGTGCAACAGTGCAAATGCTATGCTTCCTACTCTGAGGGGAATCCTTACCTGCCTGCCCAGGGTAGCAGCAATGTGGACCCCTCTGCACCAATCAGTATGAATCAAGCCAATGGTTCTTCTTTTCTATCCTGTGACCCTGCTGGGGCTCTGTACCCCATTCCCTTGTACTTCTCTACCCACTTGGTGCTCTGCACAGCTGAAGAAGACCGTCTCGGATTCCATCAACGATGCTTCCTAATCAGAAAGTCATTGTCACGAGAGAAGGAACAAACTATACAAGGAGATGCCCTCTAATCCACCTCCTGCAGACCAATGCAGGACTGTTCCCCTGGAGTCCATTGTCCAGGATTCTGTCTAGTCTCTGTTCAACTGACCTTCCCTCTCCTGACCCTTTTCTTCTGGTCTCACTCTGCCAGAGAGAGCCTGGTGGGAAAGCCTCTGTGCAGCAAGTCCCCCTGCCTCTTCTCAGTCTGCAGTTTGCTGAGCCATACGGCAATCAGCATCAGTTGTTATCCTGAGTCAGTATTTTCTAATTTCTACAGACCAATGCTTTGGGGGAAAGTACCTTTTATTCCATTCCTGTTTACTGCTGCTTAACATCTGTGCTCAGGCAAACACATGGCACCTTCATTTATTTCCCTGATTAAATTCAGATTTTTAAGACAAGACAACACTACCTGAGAAAATTACTAATCCTGGATGAAAAACCAACATCCACATGTGACATTTGCAAGGGCAAAAGGCGGGACAGCAATGAGAAGACAGCACCAGTGCATATTGCATATAGCCCACCCCCTCACTCCCCAAGAGGCTGACCTCAGCCCCTGGCTGGGATGCCATTCAAACCAGACAATCCCACCCTACCCTGCATGCCTAGCTAGAATCTATCTAGGTTCTTATGCTGGTGCCCATTCCCTTGATATCAATGAAACTCAAGATTAAGAAAAATGATGTAGAACTGAGGTTAAAAAAATTTAGATACGTTTGTGGAGGATAGGCCCAAGGATGTTAGCCAAGATGGGCACGGCCACAACCCCATGCTCCAGGTGTCCCTAAACCTATGACTGCCATAAGCTGGGACTGGACAACAGGGGATGGATCACTTGTTAATTGTCCTGATCTGTTCATTCCCTTTGAAGCATCTGTCAGTGGCCACTGTTGGAAGACAGGACATTGGGCTAGATGAACCATTGTTCTGACCCAGTATGGCCATTCTTATGACCTCTCTCTTTTTCTTCCCTGATGGGAAATGGCAGGTTGAGGGTTGTACTGTCCCTTTATACTATTGTTGTTAAAGAATAATAGAGCATGAGAGTTCTGGGGAGAGTAAATGCACTATAGCCATAAAGTCTGGGCAGAGAGGTGGGCTTTGCACATAGCTCTAAGAGGTTAGTGGTCATTCATCAGCAATGAGTTCTATGATCTAGGCTGAGTTCCAATGAAGATTCCGTCTCTCACAGTCATGAGCACTTCTCCCTGTGTTGGTCGACAGTTCCTCCACTCCTATGGAAGGGAGCATTCTTGGGAAGTCCCTAGGGTAGCAAGGACTAATTCCATGCTCGGGATGGAAATTAGGACAGCAATCTTGAATTGAACTGTGCTCAATGGGAAACCAATGCAGAGAGTGGCAAATTGGGCAGGTGAGATCCCAGCAACATGTGTTGCTGAGCAGGTGGGCTGCTGCATTCTGAATTAGCTGGAGCTTTCACAGAGCATGAAGTTTTATCCCTAGATTATATGAGAGTGTGGATTACCATAGCCAGATCTAAGTCTGATAGGACCAAGCGTCTTCTGGACACTGCAGATGGAAGTGGGTGTCCTTTGCCACTGTGGCTATTTGGGTGTCCAAGTGCAGTACAGATTTGAAGACCTCTAAGTCTACAGACCAGTTTAGCTATCTTAAGGGCAGGTGCTTTCAATGGATGGGATCCGTTACAGAGAAGACTTCATTAAAACACATCCCTCTTCCTGCTAGCATCACCTTGGTTTGGTCCCGCTTCAGCCAGCTGCTCTTCAACCAGGTGCTGATCTTCACAAGGCATCACAAAAGCTGGGCAGCAGTACAGTGAACCTTTGACATAAAGCAGATGTGCAGCTGGGCAGTGGGACATGAAAGGGTCCAGAAACTACTTTTGGTACAGCACAACACATCCTGTAGCACAAACAGTTAAAGTAGGTGAGGGACAGGGAACAGTTGATCTGTGATGTTTCAGAACCAACCTCTGAACTGGACCCACAATTTTGTGCAAGCAAAATTTCCACACTTGTGCTCACAAAGTCAGCTATATCAGTGCCCACCTTGCACATACAAATGAGGAGGCCTAGAGAGGAAATATGGTCATCAGTCCAGATCAAACCAGTACCACTTAAAACATTATAGATGGTTTTCTTCATTGCAAGCACCCCAAGTTCAGGATCAGATTCAAAACTTCAGCTGGGCTCTTTCTGCCTCATATGGAGACACCAGTAAGAAAGATTGTGTTGCTGAAACTTAGCTGATCGTTTTGCTGATGACACATAAGCAGGAAAATAATTCAAGTGACTCTTCCATAGCTATGCTGGATCTGCAGAGCTGGCAGAAGGGAAAACTTTGGGTCAGTGGAGTCAGTGGATATATCCTACCTAATGCTGCAGCATAACAGACCAATGGTCCATCTGACCCGGTATCCCACAATCTACCACACTAGATCAGGCCAATGGTTTCATTACAGTAGTTCTCCTACTTCCTGCCATACCATATCACATCAATGACCCACCTAGTTCAGGATCTCACTTCTTGCCACACCAGAACAGATTTTTGGTCCCACCTGTTTCTGCATTGGATCAAGCCAATGATCCATCTTGTAACCCATCTCCAACAACAGCCATTATTAAATGCTCCTGAGCAGTGCTAGTCCCCATTATAATCCTACAATAATTAAGCAATGACTTGTGGGGGAGAAAAAAATTCCTTTCTGACCACAGCTGGTAGTCAGCATATGACTTGAAGCCTGAAGATCAATACCCCTTATAAAGCATATTCAGCGCTATTTTGAGTCCTATAAGCTTTTTACCCTGTACAACATTCATGCAGGTCTAAAAACAAAATAAAAAAGGAGCATCTTTATGCATCACCAGCAGGGGTGACCATATCCTCATCACACCTACCAAAGGGCCAGTGGTTTGTGAAGTGCCCTGTTCCTTCTAACACTGCCCTCCCCAGCAGGCATGGGCACAGAAGCTCCAAGCTGCCACAGACTCTCCCTCAGGCTCCCCAAACACACTTACCTTTTTTCTAATTTGCTCTTTTATCTTGAGCTGTCTCTCACTTGAATTGAACAATGCCCATTAAATCTGCTGCCTTCTCTTTCTTTTTGAAGAAATATTACCTTGCCTGCTTCTCCCTATCTCCACCTGTCAGGACAGAGCTGTGTCTGTCAATCTCAGAGATGGATTGGAATTGTGGCCCTTTGAGAGAGCACAACTTCCCCAACTTCAGCCAATTCTTTTAATTTTTAATTTGAAGGACTCTCCCTGCTTCTAAATGCAGATCCCCATCCTTGTGTCTCTGGGGGCAAGCAGGACAAGGATCGCACTTTCCCTCTGCTTCCTTCTGCCAACAGCCTCTTCCACCTCTAGCACAACCTGCATCTGCCCAGCTCTGAACTGGGATTGCCCTATTCCAGAGCCCATGGGAGGGAGAAGACCGCACAGTCCACATTGAGATTCTTCTGGTCTGGAACTCCAGCAGGCTCCTTGCATCACCACAGCTCCCATGCCCCACGGCTGAAGGCACAAGCATACCAGGAATGTCCCTGCAGTCTATCAGAAAGAGAGGACCTCCTACGAACTAGCTCATAATCCCTCAGGGTCACGCAGTGACAACTGAGGGGAGGTACCACCTTAAGAAGCAACAGAAGCCTTAGCTAGAAGCAGAAGGAGAGGCAGCCAAAGAGCCCAGCTGGCTCCTCCAGTGGCTCCCACCAGGTGTGAGGATCAGAGCACTAGGAAGAGTCATAGGCACCACTCAAACACTTCCCAGCTACAGAGTAATCTGACAAGTATCCTGCCCAGCAATGTTCTAGACAAAGGCCAAGCTGATCAGGTCCCCAGGACCCACACAGGGAGTGAAAGACAGACACGTATAAAGAGAGCAAGCGACACAGAGAGAGATAGACACACAAGGAGTGCGTGAGCAATGAGGGACCAAGAGACGGAGACAGTCAAAGGGTCCCTGGTGAAAAATTAGGAGAGCTTGAGATTCTGCCTTGCTGATGGGGAATAAGGAGAAGCCTTACGTTCCAGCAATGTAGGGGCCATGTCGTAGGAGCCTGAATGGTACTGGGCCTGTCACTGCCACCTTTTAGCAGGCCAGACTCAAATCTCTCCACAGTTGTGATGTAAAAAACTGACAAAATGCAATATGAACTTGCCCCTCCCCTCAGTTCACCTCCGCTCTCCTCCCCTCCCAACCCTCTCCTCCTTCACCCCATCACAGGATACAGAGGTTTCTCCTCTGTTCTCCTCCTCTAACCCCTTCACTTGTCCCAGCGACCTCATCCCATCTCCTGACTTCCCTTGCACCCACTCTCATCCCCTTCTTTACTCTTCTCCTTAACCTCTCACTCTCCTCTGGCTCTTTCCCCTCACAATTTCACCATGCTTTCGTCTCTTCCATCATAAAAACCTCCACCCTTTACCCCACTTTCCTCTCCGACTACTCCCCCATCTCCCTTTCATCTTTCAACTCACTGAGCCCACCATTTACAATCACTATCTGGAGTTAGTCTCCTCCAATTCCATTCTAGGCCCTCTCCAACCTGGCTTCTGCTCTTCGCACTCAACTGAAACTGCTCTTGCCATAGTCTCTAACAGCCTCTTCTTAGCCAAAACTCAGAACCAGTACTCCATCCTCATCCTCCTGACCTATCAGCCACCTTTGGCAATGTTGACCATGCTCCTCTTCTTAAAATGTTGTCCTCCCTTGACTTCCATGACTCTGTCCTTTTCTAGGGGTCCTCCTACCTCTTTAACTGCTCCTTCAGTGCATCCCCTAGAGGATGCTCCTCATCCCCATTCCAACTTGCTATGATGATTCCATCGGATTCTGTCCTTGGTCATCTTCTCTTGTCCCTCTACACCTTACCTCTGGGTAATCTCATCCACACAAATACAAATTCAACTAACTTCTCTATGCTGTTGACTCACAGACTCTCTACTCCAAACTAGTCTCCTTCTGTCCAAACTCAAATCTCAGCCTGTCTCTCTGATATCTGATGATATCCACATGGATGTCTAGCTGTCCACTCAAACTCAACATGACTCTCCTACTCTTCCCCACCAAGCCATCCCTCCTATCTCTTTTCTCGAACACTGTGGACAACACCACTATCTTGACTCACTCAGGCCCGTAACCTGGATGTCATCACTGACTCAGACTGCTCTCTCAGTCCTCAAACCTAGGCTCGGCCTAAGTCTTGTAGATTCTTTCTGCATAACCTCTCTACAATAAGGCCTTTCCTACCCATCCACATAGCTAAAACTTGTCCATATCTCACATCTTGATTACTGCACCTCCTATTCTCTGGCCTTGACAAATGCAATCTTGCCTTGCTCATAGCCATTCAGAATGCTGCTGCTGCTGCAAAGATAATTTCCTAGCCTGTCTCTTTTAAGTCATCCCTGCATTAGCTCCCTCTTCTCTATCACATCAATCATCAGCTACTTGTCTTCACTTTCACAGCTATTGTAGCAAGGGGGTGGGGCCTCCCTCCCTGATGGGCAGAGAGACAGCTGCGAGCATCCCCTGGCAGGCAGAGCCGTGACACCCGCGACTGCCCCACCAGAAGCAGAGGGGCAGGAGAGGACCCGGAAGTATAAAAGGCGGGCCCTCCAGCGCAGTTGCAGGAGTGCTGCCAGAGGAGCAGGACGTCTCCCATTTACTCCTGGAACTTGGACCCGACTGAGGCTGCTACAGTGCCAGAGACCTGGAGAGACTGTCAGAGCTGCCAGACATTGGAAATGCTGAGGAGCAGTAGGGGCTGCTACTAGCCATTTACCCCAGTGAGACAAACAATGACCCCATGTAGAAAGGCGCCCACGCCGAACTGGTGTCGGCTGCATTACGGACTTCCAGTCAGTCAGCGTGTTGCAGACAGATTCCCTGCTGATCAGGTGGCAGAACATTCCACCACTGTTATGGCCCTGGGCTGGGGTGCAGTGAAGTCGGGTGGGCCTGCGTCCCGCTGCCACCCTGGCCCTGGGGGTGTGGCAGCCTCCCCACCATTAGGTCAAGAGGCCTGTGTTGATCTGTCATCCACCCAAACTAGGACGCCAGATGGCTTTGCTGTCTGCCCCACGAGAGAACTGATCCCTCTAGACGAGGGGTTCTAGCCACAACAACTGGTTTTCTGCATATAAAATCAAGAATCACCATTAGGGGGTAGTAAGCAGGGCAATTGCTCCGGACTCCATGCCACAGGGGGCATCGCAAAGCTAAGTTGCTCAGGCTTCGACTTTAGCCCGGGTTGGTGGGACTTGGGGCACCGGGTTGCAGTCCTACGCAGCGGGGCTTTGGCTTTCTGCCCTGGGTCCTAGCGAGTCTAATACCAGCCATGCATGGCGGACCCCCTGAAACCTGCTTGTGGCCCCTGAAGGGACCCCAGGCCCCTGGCTGAGAACCACTGCCCTAGACTGCTATGTTGCTCTGCCCTGACTGAAGGCCAAAGTCCCTTAGCTGTTGGTGTCCCACTCTGCTTGAGGGCCTGGGTCCCCTAGACTCACTACTGCTCTGCCTACTACAAGCAGGGCCATTAACTGTTTGCTGCCCCGCCCGGAGTGAGGGCTCCAGGCCTATAGACTCACTTGGGCTCTGCCTAACTGCACGCCAACAGAGCCCTTAATTGTTTGCCGCCCCACCCTGACTGAGGACTCTGGGCCTATAGACATGCTGCTGCTCCTCTGCTGGATGGCAGGGCAGAGCCCTTAACTTCTTGCTGCCCCCCCACCCCTGCTTGGTAGAGGGCCAGGACCTCCAGACTCAATTATTGCTCTGCCTGACTGCAGACAACCGCCCTTGGCTGTTGACTGCTCTGCCCTGTATGGGGGCTGGGGCTTACAGACTCAATTGCTGCCTGGCCTGGACTGCAGGTTTAGGCCTAACAACAATTCCCCTCTGAACTGAGTCGCTCCAGAGGCATGGTAGCGAAGGGGCGTGGCCACCCTCCCTGATGGATAGGGAGACAGGGGGGACAGGTGCAACCCCCTTACAGCCATGCATGACCTTTCCCCACTCTACCTATCATCTCTCCTTCGCTAGAGATGTCGACTCAACTCCCATGATACTAGCCTCCATCATCCACTTGTTAAATTTTCAAACAAGCACTTTTGTGCTTTCTCCCGTGCTGTCCCTCATGCTTGGGAGGAGCTCCCTGTAAACATCCACAAGGGTACCTCATTATCCACCTTCAAGTCCCTCCTTAAAACTCTCCTTTGCTGTGATGCCTACAAAACACTTGACAATGGTTAAGTTTCTGGTGTGCTGAGACTACTGCATATCATACTGACCAATATTGTCCCATTCTTTCCTTGTACTCCCTCATCTGTGTGTCTGCATCCATCCCTAGTCTCTTGTCTTGTACTTAGAATGTAAGCTCCTTGGGGTGGAGACCATCTTTGTGTTCTGCCTGTACAGTGCCCAGCACAATGGGATCCTGGTCCATGAATAGGGCTCCTAGATGCTACAATAATAATCATCCCCCCACCACAAAGCGGGGGGCCCATTTCTGTTCAGCCACACACAGTGGACACCTGAGGATCTCACAGGTACCCACAATCTTTTGAGCCAATTACTATGGAACACCTTTTGATGTATCGCTGCAAAGGATTCTGCTTGTGCACTGTAAAGAGATGGAAGAACCTTTGTGAGAAGGAAGTGACACAGACAGGGGGCTGGATGGGGCATTGAGCTGGTAGGTGAGGACTAGAGGAAGAAGGGAGCCAGGAGCAATTGGGTACCTAACCCCATCTCCCCGTGGGCACTATGCCCCATCCTGCAGGTGATTCCACAAACTCTGGAAGCCAGGAAAGGCTGATAGACAGAGGGGTGAAGGTAGGCACAGAGTTAGTCTCAGGTAGGGAGATAGAGGCTCTGTATCTGTCTGCAGAGCTGCCCAAGAGTCCCGTCAGCAGTATGCTTCACCAGAATTAACAGACGCTGCCCTGTGAGAAAGAACCAGCTGCCAGTGCCTGAGGATATAGGTACCATGGGGAACAGAAATTAAATCCTCTGAAATTCTGCTTCAACTTCTAAAGATTGGGGGCTTTGGGGAGTATAAGAGGGGGTGGGGTAGTGTCTTGGAGTAGGTTTTTGTGGCATGGGGCAGTAGTCATGGGTATCTGCGGGTTGGAATGGATGTACCCATTTGGTGGGCAAGAAGGGGTGGGTGAAATGGTACTGTATGCATTTGGGTTGCACAGGAGAATTAGGTGGGTGTAATGGGCGTGTACGGATCAGGTGGTGCATCTATGTGTGTGGAATACATAGATGAATGCTGAGCGAGGTTTACTGTGTTTGGGTGGGATGTACTGTCTAGCAGGACGGCTCTAGATGAGTTTGGAAGCACACAATTAGGAGCGGTGTGTGGGGTGGGATGTATTCGTGGCTGGCGGGATGACATTGTACACATCTGGGAGCACATGGGGAGAAGTGGTGTGGGAGGAGGGATGTATTCGTGACTGGCAGGATGGTGCTGTAGGTGTTTGGAAATGCGGGGGGGAGGAGCGGTGTGTGGGATGGGATGTATTCGTGGTTGGTAGGATGGCAACGTACATGTTTGGGAACACATGGGAAGGAGCAGTGTGTGCGGTGGGATTTATGTACGCCCTAGTAGGATGGTGCAGTAGATGTTTGATAGTTCACAGAGACTGAGACATAGAAACACCTTCTAGTGTCCAATATACAAGGGATTGTGTGAGAAAGATATTTCTTCAAGTGATCAGGAATGTTTACAGGCCTCTCATCAGAAAGCAATGAGTCAAAAACATGCCTGACCCTGGGTTAAAAAATAGAGGAACAGCAGAGATGGCATCATACAATGCAGCAGCCTGCCACTGGATCGGGAACAGACATTTCTGACAGACAGAAACCCAAAACAGAGTGTGAAGCCCTATCCCAACAGACTGCACCCACCTCTGTTCCTTCCTTACACTTTCACAATAATTATATAGATTGTCAGTGTAATAAAGTCTTCCTGAATTGAATTGCTCGGGTTGTAGGAGTATGGCTGTGGAGGTTCGTGGTGTATATGGAGATGTACTGGGTTGTGTGGGTCATCTATGGCTGTGGAGTACATGCGTGGGTGTGATAGGGCTATTACCAAAGACCTGTGACCTCATAGCTAATTCAGATTTTCTAAGCTAGTTACCAAAGTTGAGTAGGCATCGACAGGATCTTGAAACCTCTGTTTACGGATGTGCCAGAGCAAGCAATAGATGCACAGCTGTACAGTACACTTCACAACAGTTCAGAACAGGAAGTGAAGAAGAATCAAATGGAATTTAGGGAGGAAGAATGGAATGTCTCACAATGGAATCTGGCCAAGACACTTGGGTTAATAATCCTTGTGACCACTGTTCCCTTTAAGCTGTGCACATGACAGATCCTAAACCCCGGGCACACGGCGAAACACTGCACGCACAAAAAATGAAATACTACATCAGAGCCAGGCCGAAATATCATTTATGGGCGACTTTTGACATTGTCCGCCCGCCATCTATCAACACAGCTAGATTCTACTAGCTGGCGGGGGGGGGAAGGAAAAGGACGGCAATGAATCGTACCCCTCCCCACCAGCATTTCGAACGTGCAACGTTGATCACGTCGGGACGGTCAGGACCCACACATCTCCTTGTAGTCTGTTCATTTGGCTGTGTACAAACTCAAGTACGTGCGAATAAATCAAAATGCCTGGCCATAGTTGCTAAGGAAGTGCAAAGATTTCCCAGAAATGAACAAAGGTAAGTGTTGTTTCTGTGATTGAAATATTTCAAAGGCATTGGACTTCATACATTTACTCGTGATATTTTACCATTTTCCCGCATTTTTTTGCCACAGATGCACGGACATGATTGGAGCTATGCACAAACTTCCGGTATCCTGATCTGAATGATCTCCCGATTGCCCTTTTATCGAGTCACACTGTTAAGCACATTGAAATAGTAGCCATATACTAATTTTAAATAAACCAATCTGGTAAAAAATCAATCCCAAAATGTCACTGTCTAGAGGTCTAAAGTGTAAAGGAACAGCGACTTTATTTAAATCTGGATGGCTGGATGAGACTATAGAGATGATTACACCGAAATCACATAGTGTAACGCTTGTTAAATTTTGTGAAACATTCACATACGATGAGGACAATGGAGTGGTTTGTGCATATTGTCGAGATGCCAGAGCTTCGAGAGAATTTTCAACAGACAGAATGTGGAACGATGGATGGAAGTTGGATTTGTTAAAGCGTCATCTGTCAAGTAAGTCTCATATAGATGGTGTAACAAGACTTGGAAACAAAAACCCTTCCTCACTGAGCCGATTGCTTACCATGATTCTTGAAAGTCCTGCTGAAAAGCAGAGGAGGCAAATTAACCTTGAACGCAAGCACTCAAACCTAGAAGAAATCAAGGTTCCTATTGACAGTGTGTTGTTGGCTATTAAAATGAACAGCTCAATGCTTTCTGTTCAGGATATTAATGACCATATGGAAAGTAAGCGCGCATACCAGCGAGCTGGAGAAGTAAAAATTATGCTTTTGAATTTCCTGAAATTATCAACTGCATTGTCCAAAATGACCTCATGCATGAAATACCATCGGCAATGTTTCATACTCTAGCTGTTGATGAAAGCACTGATCTATCCATTAACAGATACTTGATACTCTACTTTAAATATAGATCCATAAATTCTGCAGACTATAAAACTTTGTTTGGTGGACTATTACGATTGCAAGAATGTGATGCTGTTTCAAAAGTGTCTGCAATGAAAGAGTTTTATAAAAAACACCAACTTGATTTATTGAAAATGGTGATGTTCACATCTGATGGTGCCTCTGTGATGTTGGGCAAACTCAATGGCGTGGCGGCTCAGCTGAAATGTGATATTCCACACTTAGTCCAGCAACATTGCGTTGCACACTGGGAAGACTTGGGGATTTCTGATGCATGGAAAGAGGTCAAGCTGATAAAAGACATCGAAACCTTAGTGAGAACTGTCTACGCGGTGTTCTGTCGGTCATCCACGAAAATGCACATTTCAGGAAATAGTGGATGCTTCTGAATGTGAGTCAGTGGCTTTCAGGCCACTCAATGAAGTGCGCTGGTTATCTAGGCACTTTGCACTTTGAGCAATTATTCGCAACTATAATCCTCTTCTGGAATATTTTGAGCAAGACAAAGACACTGATCCAGTTTCTAAATACTGCCACAAAAAGCTGAATACCATGGAATACCGAATAACATTAGAAATTTTGAATGATGTTTTGCCGGAGCTGGCTTCACTATCCACACTGTTCCAAAAACGGGCCTTACACCTCTTGAAGCATTTCACCTTGCCCGAGGTAAACTGAACAAGATCAGTAGACAGTATCTTGTAGATTCAGTCTTATGGAGTGACAAAGTTAAGGCTCTCTTAGATATGAGCTCTCAAGAAAATAATGAAATTGATACCAGTTCCATAATAACTTCCATAAACATCTTGTGTGCAAATTTGGCAGACAGGTTTCCAGAGGATGAAGTCCAGCAGGTCCACTTTTGATTGTGCAGCAATAGTTAAGTGTGACTTCAATTTTGGAATTCATCAGGTCAAATCCTTATGTTCAAAATACAAAGACTTTCTTGCTAAAGAGACTGTTATAGTCCGTCAGTACAATGACTTCAAGTTTGCAGTAGCCGAAAGAATCAAAAGCCAATTGGTTTTAAATTGCCCAGATATGGTGACATTTGCTCACCAGAACGAACAGTTTCAGGATCTTGCAAAGTTGACGGATATTGGAGGAACATTCCTAGCATCAAGTGCAGACTGTGAGTGTGGCTTTAGTTTAATGAACATTCTAAAAAACAAACTACGGAATCATTTACAAGTTGATCATTTGGACATGCTGATGTGCATTAAGAGTTACCAGCTGGATGGAGGACTGATTGATCTGGACAGTTTATATTGAATGGGCCAATGAAAAAGATCGCAGGGAAAAACAGTAGGTTAGTTTAGCAGTCTTTGACATTTCGACCAATAAGGAAATTAAAATGCATTTGTAATTACATATCTTATTCTTGGCTGATAATGATTTATTGGTATTTTTTAGGAAAATTTTAAATTTAAAACACAAACTCTTGTTTTTCTTTTTTTACTTATGATATCTCTATCTGAAAACCCATATAAATTGACATAACGGCATACTTATTAAATTGTCTTTATTATATGTTTATCAAAATCTTTTCAGACATGTGTATAGAATGAAAGGTGAAAGTGGACACCAATGGGCAGAAGCCTATGGACTGATAATGATCATGATTAATATGTGCTTGATATATGCTCATGATTGTCTATAAAAAAGATCATAAAGCGTAATGCTTAAAACTAACTTCTGCTTCATGAAGAATGGTTAAATTTCCTTTTTCTAAGTATTTAAAATTGACATTTATAAAATAACATGGTGTAAAACTATTATTATCACAAATTGCAAATTAAAACTTTTTAAATGTATAAGCATTTTACTCACTGGGGCGCATTTGCCGCATAGCACACAAATTTGAACTCTTCTTCAAAAATTTGCACAGAACAAATTTTTGGGGCACACGGCCTGTCAAAAATTAGAAGGAAAATTGCTTGTGACCTACTCGTATGAAAAATGCTCTGAGATCTATAAAAATTACAGAAGGGAAAGCGCCCTCTACTGAATCACTCACCCCACTCCTTATAACATAGCCTCCCTTAGCACCACTCTGGGGAATGGGGTCAGTACTGTACTGGTTCCCTTTTAAGCCATCCACACCACTCCCGGAAGCACAGTACCCTCTAGCAGCATGCTGTGGCCAATACTGACTCAGAAGAGAAAGTCCCCTGTTGAGTCAGCCTCTCCACTCCCTGCAGCACCCTTTCAAGAACTGAGCTAATCTTCCCTTTGCTCCCCATCCCCCTTTTCTTCCTCCTTTTTCTGTCTCTATTCCCTTCTCTCCCTCCACAGCTCTCTCGATCTCTCCTCCTTCTCCTTCTTCCTTCCATTCTTTCCCTTCCCCCCTTCGTCCCTGTCTCCTGGTTGAACTGCCAGGGGTCTGGTTCCGTGGCGTAACTCAGCTGATTTACTTGCCTTAAAGCAGTGTCTGCTTGCATGTAAATCACCCTCTGAGCCCGGCCTGTAAAATGGGCTTGTTCACTAAACTCTATGAATAGGAAAGTAGGCACAGCTGGCCTATTCATAATCAACATAAAAAATAGATTAGCACTTTACAGATTAAACATTATCGTTTCAACAGTTAACATAAATCAACTGCACTTATGGGCCCAGCACTGCTGCAGCTGCTGCTATGGTGGCAGGGCGACATACTCTGCAAGGGAAGGGCTCCTGGGCTGGGGTCCAGTAGGGAATAGTGCATTTCTCTTACCCCTCAGACATGGGTTTCCCCTTGCAAGGTGTGCTGCTGGAATCCATTTCAAGGAGCAAAGCTGGGCTAAGAAGAAGGAGGTGGGAGATTAATCTCTAACTATCTACCTACATTTCTATTGCATCCAGCACCATCGTATCTAAAGATCAATATCCAATCCTCCTATTCCCACATGGCTGATACAGCTAAAAAATATTTGCTGGGGGGAGGAGGGGAGGGGCCTGCAGGCCACTGGCTGCAATCCAACCTAGGTCAGTACTGACCAGTCATTACCATCTCGTGGATGACATGAACAGAGATGGTTGTGTCTCTGTCCAGTTCTTAGCAGGGCAGGTGTCTGCATCTCAAAAACTGCACCACAGCTGAACAATGCACCCTTGCGAGGTGTCTCAGCAGAACAGCCAAGCACTGAAAGGACCCAGAGACTGAGCTCCCCCTTGGAGGTCCCTCCTTGTCAAAGGCAGTAGGGACCAGATAGAGTGGAGAGAGCTTGTGCTGCTGCTCATGCTACAACTGTTCTTTAGTCAGGTAAGGGACATGAAGTCACCCGGGCTGTGAACCCAGCTTCTTTCACCAGTGCTACACTCACACAGGATACGTAAAGGAGAACCTTTGCTGACAGAACCAGCCCAAGCCAAGTGTGCTCCCTCCCTCCTCGGCTGAGCCATTTGGAATCACACATTAGTTAGCCTGTTCTCCTGAGGCAGTCACCTCACCCCAACGAGAGTCACCCCCCAGATTACAGACAATGGCAAAGTGCCTTTGATCTGGGATCCATTTACAGCAGGCCAGGCCTCTTTCAACATCAGAAACCAAAAGATGGACAGCAGGAAACCAGGCCACGCCTCCCGCACACAGCGACAGGCTGGGCTTCCAAAGGCCGCTTGGAAGACACCAGCCATTCAGAGGCTTGGATAGGGAGCTTCACGCTCTAGCAGGGACACAGTCAAGACACTGGGCAGCTCACAAGGGAAGGGGACTGAGGGAAGCACAACAGTTACCTATAGTGGGATTTGCCCTCATCAGCTCATCTCCATAAAAGGGCCCCAGGAATCTTAATCATGCTCTCTGATAAATGGGAAGAGCATTTAATAGACATAAGCCAGTAAGTCACATCCATTACCATCTCGGAAGAGTGTAGCTTCTTTTCGTGCTCACAGCTGATATTTCCTCAAAAATTATTCACTATCTGAAATTATCCAATTCATTTTTTGGAAAAAAAATTTCTAATTATTTTAACCTTAGAGGGGAGGATGGTGAACAGCCCTTGGCAACAATTCACTATTCGAGCACAGCTGGCTGGTTGCGATTGGTAAAATAAATCATGTGGTATTGTGTCGGTTCCCTCATTGGAGGCACATGCACATGCTCCCTCTGTGAACAGCAGCATGTGTGAATTTATAATTCCACTTGCTCCAAATCCTCAGGTATGACTCTGAAACGTATGTCCGGTGAACCTTCCTGCTGGAAAAACCAGATGACTCCAATGTTCACAAGACATGAATATAAAATCCACATAATTAGCTTAAAAACAGTACCGAATATTGATGGACAATGTTGAGCACTCTTCCTCCCTCTCTAATTCTGACCTACATCCAGGGGGTTGGAAGACTTCAATCACTGTCTGGAAAGTGCTTTGAGATATTTGGGTAGCTCCTTACAATTCTCAACCACAAAAGGTCATGTCCTCAGCTTTAGCTTTCATCTGAACATCGCACCCAGCCAAGGGCTTCTATCATTCCTACCCACAGCAGCTTGTGAACAGTGAGGAGCAGCTGCTGGCAAGCTTGATGTACTTTATATGGTTCAGCATTCTCCTTTGGAACTAGAGTCTGCCTCTCAGGATGGGCCATTCAGCAGCACTAATTAGACTACTGATTCACTTTATAAACTAACAAAAAAACCTCGTTTCATCCATTTGGCTTCACAAGGAGACCCGAACATGCCAGGGTTGGAGCCCACGATTCCCTTATTTCATCTTAATGACACAAGCATCCATCTGTGGTAAGTCCTATCAGAAGACGCACACACTCTGCAGATGGGTCAATGAATCCAATTGGGAGAGCTAGGTACACAGGTGGAGGCTGCCACTTTGAAGGGAAGAATCCATGGGGGGCAAATGGGAGATCTGAGTATACAGGCGGGAGGAAATCAGGAGGACTGGGTCTCGCCAATCTCCAAGTTGGAGGACCACGTGAGAATCTTTTCAGAGTGTGTCTGCAGCCTGCTTGGAAACAGTACCCAAACCTCAGCATGGCAGTCTAGAGTGCTGTTGTCCCTGTCCTGATCACAAACTCAGTCCCTTTGTGTATTAAACAGATATCCAGGTTCCTGGACAGGTGAAATATACCCTTGTGAGCCTGATCGGATGAGAGTATCATGGTGCCACCACATGAGGAATGTTAGCCCCAGTTGAACACAGCTACTTCATGTTAACATTGGGGACAGAAAGGATTACCCATGTGCTGAGGCAGGTTTTACAATCGCCCTGTTAAAGATCCAGGTTTAGCCATTAATCTACAGAACACGCCCTCTAATCAAAGCCTGATCTGTCATTCCAGAGCCCCAAGGGACATGGATACCATGAGAAGAGATTTAGCATGGCTGTAATGCACATCAGCAGACAAGATGTGGCACAATGATGACACGTCATCAAGATCCTGAGCAATCACAAGTCAAGGAGACCTCTTTGGAAAACCCATCCCCCGACACCTGACACCTCATGAGGAGATGTAGCTGTCAAAGTCCAACAAGATTATTATATGGTACAACGTGGACACCTAATAAAATTGTAAATTAGAGAAGGAAAGGCCTAGTGCATTCCGCAAGGAGCAAGTATATTCCCCAAGACTTTTTCTGATCTGATTCCAAATGTGCCAAGAGATGGGGCTTTCACCCTTGCCCTTGGGAGATAAGAAGGCCAAACCTCAGAAAAGCAACTGGCCGCTTAATCCATTACCAACATCCCAAGCATTAAGCCATAGACAGGCAGGTGGAAGAAAACCAAAGAAGATTATCCCCCAGACAGTTTACCAAAGCCATCCTTAACTTGGGTGATGGGAATGGAGTCTCCTGCAATTGACTGATGTTAGCTGCACTCAGTAAGATACTCTCTCAGTAGCCAAGAACCAAAAGAATGAGTCTCTCCAGGCCATGCAGCCAGAGCTTCTAATTAGGGTGTTCTTGTTCCAAGGGTAACAGTGACAACTGGGGTTGCATGGTCTGAGCAGTGATTGTGGGGGTGTCAAGTACCATGTTGGAGGGAATGTCAGTAATAGTGGCTGCTACAAAGTGAGCAGAGAGGACGTAAAGGGAAAAATTTGTGGGTCTAACAAGAGCCAAAGTCCTGGCATGCAGCATGGCCGTCCTCATATGCTCAGTGCCCTGTGGCAAGACACATGCCATACCTCCGTGCCACCAGAGAGGTTACTCATCTCCATGAGGGCCCAGCCATGGCTGCAGGTGGCTTCTTTGAGGATTGCCATCAATTGGCATCACTTTCCTGACAGGCGAGCAAACAGGCCGGTGAGAGCAGAGGTAGCAGCAGCACCAGCACAACCAGCCTCCACTGCCTTTCAGTTGACTAATGTAGGCCCATTTGTTCTGGGTGACATTAATGCTTCTTGCCATTTATATCAGACTCTTTAAATTACTGTTTTATGGCCAAAATCTTTTCATAATTGATAAAAATCTTTTTATATGCCGGGTTATTGAAAAAAGTGAGCTTTTTTATTCCTCATTATAGTTTTAATATAAATGTGTTTTTTATTGATAGCTGCTTGGAAGGCTAGTGCGGGGGCGGCGGGGCGCTGGGATGGGCACAATCTCCCCTCTCATTTCTCCATCATCCTAATCTTCATCACCTCCAGCCATCAGGGCAATAGCCCCGAGATCCCATCTTCAAGACAGATGAGTGATGCAGTCAGACTGTCATCCACAATGAGGAGAAGAAGGAGACAAAATGCAAAGAGAACTCAGACTCATCAACCTTATTACAGCTCCTAGTGCCAGTGAATAATGTGCATGGGGGGAACAGCAGCAGCTTTCTGGGTTCAGCTCCACCCCAGCATTTCCCTGCTGCGAGGGTCACCCACCATTAAGATGATGTTGATAGAGGGCCAGCAGAGCACTCAAGTTCTGAAACAGAACTGAAAAGAAGCTGAGCTTTTGGCCTGGAGGTATTATGGTAGTTGTAGCACAGAACACACAGCACAATCCCCAGAGTCACACAGCGATGCAGGGCATGCAACAATGCACCTCCTAGAATCGTGAGAATGACCAGGTATTCCCTCAGGCCAAATGACAGTACTGTAGGGTATGAGATCCACTGCCACAGGACTGTGCAATAGCTGAGGCAAATCCCCTGGGATCGCAGACAGACCCCACTGCAGAATCAGCCATACTCCCCCAGGGCTCTGCAACACTGCCAGACATGCAATGCACTCCTGGGGCCCACCACAGAATTTGCAGCAGCCTACCCCAGGGACCACGTGACCCAGCAGGGCATGTGGCTCCCTCCCTAAGGGTAGCATTACAGGGCCAGTTGCAGAATGTGGAGCATATACCCTCGGGGACAACATGACATTATATAGGACGTGCAATGTAGTCCCATCAGGCCATCTGAAGGCTCAGTTGCTCTCCCAGGGGGATGTACAGTGCTTCAGCAGCTCTGTAGCTCAGGAGAAAGAAAAACCCGGCCAAAGCTTGAGACTCTGTTGATGGGTTTCAGAGTGAAGAGAGCCCTTCCTCCTGTTTTTCTCAGCCACAGCAAAGGCTGACATGATGTGCAGCACAGAATGTGGTTTGTGGGAAAGGAAGGAAAGAAGAGAAGAGCTGAAAAGAAGTCCAGAAAATCTACATAATTTCTTCTCTGCTCCAGACTGAATCAACTTGCGAGACGCACTCACCCATGAGGCTGTCTGACCCTTTCTGTAAACTGATTCTGCAAGAGTCACGCAAAGCCAGAGGAGACACAAAAACAAGGTCCTGATCGTGTACGGTTATTAGAGATCTCATGGCAAAAACCAAGGTGTCATCCCAGATCATGGGTATATGTGCACATTAAAGGTCACATGGCAAATGTCAGGGTGTTAGTACCATTGTCCTGGCCCCATTCCAACTCTCCCTAGCCTCTACTCCATCTCCCGGCAGCTTCAAATAGCTGTGAGATTCTTTGCCACTTCCTATCAAATGGCTCTGTGCAGTGTTCAACAGCAACTATGTTCCATCAGAGATATGGATGCATTTCAGTGTTGAGTGAATGATCCTGGTACATATGATCTTAAAAGCACCTTGGGGTCCTTAGGAGCAAAAGAAGCTACAGGAATGTAGTTCCCTGTCCTCCCTGGCCACATCTCCACCAGTAGGGAAGACAATCTATCTGGTGAGGAGTATTTCACTTCACATCACAGCCTTGGGGCCATGACAGGTACAAAAGCAAGGAATATGACAAGAGCAGGGCCCTTGACCAGAGCATGGGGACCCCTGAACTACAGCTGTCTCTACAAAGTCAGCCCACCTGAGCTACAGCACAAGATGTGCTTCTGTCACATTCACCCATTGGCAAAGAGGGGGGCCTGGCACCCTTCCCTATGACCTGCTCTGCTCAGCACATGAGCTGGCTCATTTCATAGCAAAGCAGTCCTTAGGCAGCAGGGAGAAACTGCAAGTAATTGTAGGTGAAAATGATGGGCTCCCTGACAGCACTCACACACCAGGCAGTGAGACAGCTGTGTTCCACCACCTACTCCCATAAGGTGGGACTGGGTGGAGGCCCCTTACAACGCTGGGCCCTTAAGCTATCAAGCCGCCTACGGTTTGGGTCTGGCTTCACGAGATTAAAGCCTTACTCCTCACGCGCTTCCCCATCAGCTGAGATCGGACACAGCACCTGAGGTAATAGTCCCCAGGTTTGAATATCAGAGGTGGTAGTGTTCTCAGGGAAGTGGGGGACGGACACACATACACCAGAGTTGTGCAAATCAACCCAGATGTGTGTGTGCACATGGAGCGGTGCAGAGGCTGAGGGGTATCATTTTCACTGGGGTCCCACGTTCAGTGAAGATAGAGTGACCAGACATCTCAATATTGTCAGGAATCATCCCAATATTAGGAGCTTTGTCTTACATATGCAACTATATCACTCCCCCCATCCCCCTCAGAAAAGTGTCCTGATTTTTCACATTTGCTCTCTGGTCACCCTAAGTGAAGAGTACTGATCAGAAATCACCCCAGCCCTGGCTGTCACATTCAACCCTGGCAGCAATAAGAGTGTAAAATTCAATAGGAGCTTTACCTATTATTAATGTGGGGCTGGGGCTAGAGAAATGTGTGATGAGACTTCAGTGGAGGAGGAATCCCTCTTCGCACACCCCAGTGCCTAACAAGGAGTTCTGCCCAAGTCCCTGCAAGGCCTTCAGCTGCCTCTTCTATAACAAGACACTCTCCAGTAGGCCAGGGCTGGTCTGCCATCTACTGGTCACTGGGAGCAAAACTCTTTGAACAGCTGGGCAGGAGAAGGCCCGGTACCTCAGAGAGGCAGCCCCTCAATCTGCACTTGCTGGATGGCAGGGCTTGGAAAGTCTCCAGCTTTGATTTCTAATAGGCCTGTTTGGTGGTTCTGTTTGGAGGATAAGTTAAACTCCATCCTGGCTCAGAACCCAGCTTTATTAGAGGTCCCCAGACAGGCTCCAGGAGCAGGGAATCAGAGGTCTGGGCTCACTGGAACCTACCAAAGGAGATTGAGAGGAGCTGACAGAAACTTCTGCAGGAATCAGGAAAGTCCAGAAAGACCTGGTTTGAAAACCAGGGGACATGATCTACATGAGGAAGCTGGGAGTAGAGAGGCCACTTGGGCACAATGGCTCTCCACAAAGGGAAAAAATATCTGGGATAAGTAAAGTGACCAGGGGAGGGGTCAGAGCTGTGGATATAAGTGAGCTGGACAGATTTATGTCTGTCAGAGGAGGGGACTGAGGGGTCTGCGGGAAAGGCTGGAAGGTGAGACTCAAACAGATTAAAAAGGGTCTGTATGTGAGGATGGGCTGGAGAGTTGACCAGAACTGAGCTGTGTGAGCATTTCAATCCGGGCAGGTTGGGGACCATTGTGGGGGCTGGATGGGAGGGGACAAGCTCAGGCCTGTTGGAGTGTGCAGGACGGCTAGATATGTGGTTGCACTGAGAGGTGCATTGGAACCAGAGGTAAGACAATAAGTCAGGACATGCAGTGTGGCTGGAAGGGAGAGATATCAGGGAGTCTAAGCCACTTGGCAGTGCACTGGAAACCAGAGGACCAGTCCTGAAGTGTAGCCAATAGGTACAGGTATTTGCTAGGAAAGGCATAGATATAAGTTGAGGCAGTAATGCAACAAGCCTACAAGCCTCAAGGCTTGTAAAACAATAGATTAACTAAACTAATACAGGCATAAGACCCCAAAAGCCTTAGCATAAGCAGCTAACCAGGAGTAACCCTCGATCATACAGGATAAAACGCTGTAATAAACAAGTATGACTAAACTGTTGACAGGTAACCCAAGATGCTAATTTATACCAGCTCTAGATATTTTAAGTTAGGAATATCAGCAGATGTCCAACCACAAGAATGCCATGGTAACTAATTGACATGTTTGTTAATGAACTTGAGGTAAAAGGCCTAGTAAGCTATAGGAGTAGGGCACCCCAACATTAGAAGGGTGAGGAAATACAGAAAAGGAAAAGGGGCAGAAATCGCTCCCGTACCGAATATGCATGAGACACAGCGGGCGTCAGCATAACACATTATAAAAGTTCTATGGCAGCCTGCGCGCCTCGGGAGACGCCAGGATGATGACACTGTTGCTGCTGCTGAGGATGATGACTAACACTTCCGGTTTTTCTAAAAGGGAGAGTGTGAATATACTGATGCTCAGATACGGGGGCGTTTTGGCCATCTTATATTATCTATTTTGCTGGGTTGGAGTGTTTGTGATTTTGCTAACCATGCTAATAAAAATATTACTGACTTGTCTTGTTGGTGCATACCGGGGTTCTTGTAATAACTATGATATTTCTGGAGCTGGTCATGAGAACCCTGCCAAACTACAGAATGCTAACTGGGAATTACTATATAATCAACAGATCAGGCAATAAAGAGTCATATTTGGGGGTGGGATGGACAGCATTGGAGCCAGACACATGGAGGAAAGGAGTTGTTGCACAGGCTGCTGAATTGGTCCCCATCCAGGAGGGAGACCGGGATACTATGGTGAAAGATGCTCTGGAAATGCATAGATTAGAAAAACTAACGGACCCCCTCTGAGGATGATTGCGGGGAGCAGTCTCAATGGTCCAATCACTCTTTGGCCCATTAGTGCCAATGCGAGGGAGGGTTATATGACAGAGGCACCTTCCCATTGAGATCTGCATGCAGACCCACCAACTCCTTTCTCCCACACCACTGAACAGCTATCAAAGAGAATGACCTGAGCTGAACCTAAACAGGTGCTCTAGGCTCCAGGATCCCACACCCCGAACCAGACTGGAACAAGTGTTCTAGAGAGGAAAGGCCTGTATCCCACTCCCCAGTTCCCGAGCCAGCCAGTTCCTCCTCCCTCCCCCAGTTTCTAAAGTACATTGTTAATTTTTTTTTTTAAAAAGATCTAATTTTAAAGTTTACTGATTTGGTACTACCGGAAAAGATTCACTTTCTAGAGCTCCTCATAAATCCTTCAACCTTTTGTCCGGTCTCAGGTTCCACTGAAAGTAGTTTGGCTACATTCCGAAAGTATATGTAAAGAGGGGTGGAGGAGAGGAAAACTTTGGGGATGGGGCACATGCCTTGTCAAGTTACGTTAAAAGAATAGATAAAAATCAGAGTTGAATAAACTTTCCTTCCCTCTGACGCTAACAGTTCCCACCCGTGTTCCCTGTAAGCTGCGTGGTTGGGTGACCACCCAGGAGAGATTCAAGTGCCGTACAGTTGATTAGCAGAGCCACACACATCCGGCAGGCAGTGTGTGTTCAGGTGCCCCTCCCCCCGGCTGCTTTGCAGCCACATGGCTTCTGCAGCTGTTCCCAGGACCCTCCTTCTGGCTGTGCAGGGGAGGAGGGGAGGAAGGAGGGTGCTGATGTCCCTCTCCCAGCCCCTGTACCCCATCTCCGCAGAGCAAGGTAGAGGGGAGGGGACAGGATTCAGGACTCACAGCAGCTCTGAGGTCTGAACAAGCATTCGGGTGAGTGAGTGCCTTAAAGAGACACTGCATGGTCTCTCAGAGGCTTCCACAGCAGCCAGCACACACAATCTCTGTCTGTCTGTCTGTTTCTCCCGCACCTCCCTGCTCATGTACCCCAACTTCGCAGAGTGGGGATGCGGGGACATGGTTCAGGAGGAGGAGAGCTTTCAGTGAGTGCCTTAAAGAAACAGAGGACGGACATCTCTAAGAAACTTCCCCAGCAGCCAGAACACACACAGTCTGTGTGTGTGTGTGTGTGTGTGTGTGTGTCTCTTTCTCTCTCTCGCGCACACACACAGTCTGTGTCACACACCTCCCCCAACACTGTTGTTCTTTGTACTTCCTGCAATGCACATATATTCTCTGTAATTTTATTCTTTCAAAGTGTTGTTATTTGAGTCTTTTGACTGGTCTATGCATTCATAATTTGAATTTCTCTCTTACACTTAAATTTAATTCTTTGGGTCGTGAGTTCTTAAATGCCTAATTTGTCCTGGCTGGAGTAATTATCCCTATTGGTAACTTTTTAAGAAACTATTCTAGGTGGAGTCACATTAAGGCCACCTAGAGAAGGTGCTGCTGCATATTCAAGTCAGTATTATTGTTTTTTTTCCCCCTCCCTACCACATCCTATTGCAAACTCCTGTCTAATTTAGCTGCAGGTTTCCAGGCATCATGCTGTTGACTCTGGGTTCCTGACCCACCAAGGGAATATTTCAATATTCCATCTCTCACTCCCATCCTCTTAACCAAATCCCGATTTTCAATTCAACATTTTGTTTTTAAATTGTGGTGAACTTATTTCTACACATGGACTAACTTCATCCGTGGTGTTATCCTACAACCTTCTACAGGCTCCAGCAAGGAGGCCTTCAGCAGATTAGGCTTCTCAAAACCCTTTTGTTTTTAACTACTGTGACTCAGTTGCCTATAACTAATGGACTCAAGCAACTACCTCTGACCTTCCTCACCAGTGCCTTTCTTTTTCTCCATTTTTCTTCCCTTATGTCTGTTTGATTCTTTCTTCTCTGTCTCTTTTAATACCCTTTTCTCTCTTTCTTTAGCATTCCTATTTGCTTCCTCTGTCTCTTTAAAATTAAAGATCACTCTGACACTGCCCATGTGAGTGAAATGAATAATCAGAAGAAAGGCTGCTGCTGAGAGGGGGATTCGAGCTGCCTCGCTGGGAATCAATGAGGCATGGAAAGCTCATCTAACTCCTGAAACGCTGAAAGAAACCAGGGTGGATCAGTGGCAGCTGAAAATGCATTTGAGAGAGAAGAAAAGGCCCCGTCACTGAGCACCCCATTCAGCAACAGAGAGAAGCAGCACAGAGGCAGCTGCTTTTGTGTTTCAATACTGTCTAATCCCAGCCCAGCTTCCCTCTCCAGTCACCACAGGGGAAGGCTGGCTGAACCTCTACTCTACAGAGCAGCTAGAGGATGGATAGTGCAGGAAGTGGTTACCCTGGCCTGTTTCTCTCCCTCCATCTATTTGCTGTGCTACAAATCCAGCTGGTACTAACCATGTGATGAAGCTGGGTGGGGGCTGGTCTCACACAGGCAATATGAAGGCCGATCAGAAGCTGACATTTACTCTTTGCAATTGAACTATGGGGAAATGCTCACTGTCATTCATGAATATCCAACCCCCTTATCCAATTCCTCATGTCATTGACGAATAGCCACCCCTACAACTTACACAGAGCCAGACCCACCCCAACCCCCTACATATCCACCCGGAACACCCCCCTACAGACTCCCAGGTTCACACACCTAGCCATACTACCCACACAGCCAGGCGCACTCTCCCCAACACGTTCCCACACACGTAGCCATAACAAAATACCTAACGCACTCCTTGCTCCCACACTACCCAACTCTCCTCCAGCACTCTGACCCATTTACCCCCACATACATTCTCTACCATTACCAAGGCATAAAGCTGCCCCTTCTCCCCACATACACACTCCCATCCCCACTGCTCTGCTCCACACCCACACTCCCTACGGCCCACTCCCTACATCCAAGGCGCTTCTCAGCCTGGGGGTAGAGCTGTCACCATGAGGGATGAGTTGAAAAGCCGCAGGATATCACAGTTACTTCACTCCCAGGCCCCAAGAGTTAATGGCGCAGCTTCCTTTGCTACTCTCTTGCCTTAGTGTCAGCAGCAAAAGTGATTTATGCTGTTATTAAAGGAAATTATTTATTTTTTTCATCTGGGGTTAATTAGGGGCTTGTGAAAGTAAAGGGCTGTCAGTGCCAGCTAGACATGGTAAGAGAACAGCCAGAGGCAGTGCTATCTGCCCACACACAGATCTGCCAATGCACCTCGTTCCTCAACTGCAACACGCCCGGTTCCAGTCCCGGGGAACCCCATAGCTCTACTCATGGCCCCTCAATCCTGACCTCCAATACCCCTGCTATTCTTGTCCTGGGCCCTTGCACATATAGTTCTGCTGATGTCCCTCATTCCTGCCCGGCAACCCTCTCCCCACTTCCCTGTAATTCTCACTAGACTTTGCCAGCAATGGCCAGCAATGTGTGGGAAATACCACACTTGCCCCAGAGCTAGGATAAGATGACTCCCACAGCAATCTCTCTTGTCATCTAAGTCTTCCAAAGCATAAGGCTGGTGTCCTGAACTCCCTTGTCATTTTCCATCTATGAAGGAAAATCACCAAGCAGCTCATTGCTCCTGTTTCCCTCTGGCCAGCTGCCCAGAACTGCCATGCTGCAGCTGGCTTGCCTGACAGGCCAGTGAGGGCTTCAGTGTCTCATACCTCTTTGCCCAGGTCCTCACGGATCACTTGTTCAATCTCCTGCATGCTGCTCTGTGGGGCCTGGCTGTGTAGTATCTTGAGGGTGCGAGTGTATTCCTCAGGCAGAAGGTAGTCGAGTGCCCCCAGATGCTGTCCCACTTTGATGAAGGTGCCTCTGTTGGCACAGCACAGGTCCCGGAGGCGTTCCGCAGAGCGCAGATGTACCTGCATAGAGATGAAAACATCAGCCAGCCCTTTTCTCCAACTCTTTGCTCCTTATTCCTTCCTCTATCTTCGCTCCCTCCCTCCCCCCTGCATGCTCTCACACACACACTTTTACTCCCCTAGGTTTCAAATGCAGCTGCCTTTTGTTTGTTTCCTTGGTGATGCACCTGCATCACCTATTTTCAGCTAAACTCTGGGAACAGGGTTTGCTGATGAACAGGAACTGACACAGAGCCAATGGGAGGTGTGCCACAGCGTAAGGCAAAAGTCAGGACCTTTTCTCCCATTTAAAGCACACACGTGTGGCTCTGTTCTCAGTGAGTGCAGTGGAGTAAAGTGGGGGGAAGACAGATGCCATCCTGAGGGTGTCAGCACAGAAACTTACTCAGAGCAAAACATTCTATTTAAAGACACAGCAAAACAAAAACACAAACTTTTTTCTGTCAATTTAGTGGGGTAAATGGTACTGATGGGCAGCTCCTTGGCAACCAGATCCTATTTAGCAACAGAACAGCTACAACCTGGCAGAGCCAGCTTAGCACTCGTGCTGTTCCACAACCCACTGTGACCTTCCCCATGCACTGGGGTAGGGTGCTCTCCAGGGCCTATTCGGTCCTTGCCTATCTGCTCAAACAGCCACCAGGGGCCTATTCATGCCAATTATAGTGTGGTTTCAATGAAGTGGACACTAGGAATTAGGATACCTCTCAAATTCAAACTGTAGATGGCTACAACAACACCGCAAACAAGTGTAAAAATCCACTGGCCAGGATTTCAACCGGTGACCTTGACTCTGTATCACAGAAGTGTACCAGTCACCTGACCCTTTAATAGCCATGATTTATTCTGCCTTATGCTATTACTATGAAAGCTCCGTGTCTGGGGCACAGGCACACTCAACATTCAGAAAGGTAATAAACTGTGACTGACTTTATCCTGCTACATTATTAGAATTCCAGCAAATTTACAAGTAAAAAGACCCATGCAAATCTATGCTTTTCTGCTATCTGCATGAAAGTGGCTAATACCTCACAGCATCAGTCAGTCAAAATCCCAAACAGAAAAGCAATTCTGGAGTGAGCTCCTTTTTCAGTGACATTGCCACAAATATCAGCTCCTAGCAGTTCACACCCAGTTACTCAGATATTCACAATACCCGGAGAAATGACCAGCAAAAAACTAGCATTAGCGTAACTTTCAAAAGTTTAAAACAAAAAACAAAAACAAGCACTAAAAAGGTAGGAAATACAGAGCTCAGATTGCAGCTCAGCCTTTACTCTGCTCACCACCCCACTGCTTATGTTTTAACATATAGGCTATGTCTGCACTTCAGCTGGGAAGTATAATTCCCAGCTCGTGTAGACTTACACATGCTAGCTGTGATCGAGCTCATGTGATAAAAATAGCAGTGTGGCCACAGTGGCAGAGGCAGTAGCTCAGACATGTACTTAGGATGTCAGACAGGACTGCACTTGGGCAGCTAGCCCAAGCCACTGCCCTTACCACCAGAGCCACTCTGCTATTGCTAGCCCGCTAGCTAGATCAGAGCTAATATGTGTATATCTACCCGAGCTGGGAATTACACCTCCCAGCTGCAGTGCAGACATACCCTATATATTAAAACATAAGCAATGGGGTAGTGGGCAGAGTTAAGGCTGAGCTTTCAACCTAAACTCTGCATTTCCTAACTTTTAAGTGCTTGGCTTGAATACTCTTCTTATAGCATTATGAATTATTGATCAATGAATTCAACAATGTGGGAATTTACATCCAGTCTCACATCCAATAATTTGCAATACAGGACATTCAGTCCTCAGACTTGGCTTTCAATCTTCCACATTTTTCAAATACATAAAAGCTTGTTACAAGGAAGAGGGAGAAAAATTGTTCTCTTTAACCTCTGAGGATAGACAAGAAGCAATGGCCTTAAATTGCAGCAAGGGCAGTTTAGGTTGGACATTAGGAAAAACTTCCTAATTATCAGGATGGTTAAGTACTGGAATAAATTGCCTTGGGAGGTTGCAGAGTCTCTGTCATTGGAGATATTTAAGAGCAAGTTAGACAAACACCTACTAGGGATGGTCTAGATCAGCGATGTCCAATAGAAATTCGATGCTAGCCACACTTATGGTTTTGAATTTTTCTTATTAGCTACATTATAAAAAAGCCACATGCATTAGCCACAATTCAATAGCCTATTAGCCACATGTGGCTAGTGGTGAACGTATTGGACACTGCTGGTCTAGATAATCCTTAGTCCTGCCATGAGTGCAAGGGACTGGACTAGAAGACCTCTCGAGGTCCCTTTTAGTCATACGATTCTATGATTCAAGGTGCTCCATGGCCCAGGCCCAGCATATGTAAAAAGATCACATAAGGCTCCATTGCTCAACAATTCTGCTTCTCTGGCACAGCGGAATTCTTGACCTTAAAGCTTGTCTGTGCTGGAGATTAGAGTTTTCTCAGGGGCTGCTC
This sequence comes from Dermochelys coriacea, assembly GCF_009764565.3. Classification (NCBI taxonomy): domain Eukaryota; kingdom Metazoa; phylum Chordata; order Testudines; family Dermochelyidae; genus Dermochelys; species Dermochelys coriacea. The sequence continues at coordinate 88,239,960 of NC_050073.1, read as the reverse complement.
AGAGGTTGTGGAACTACAGACCATCACAAGCCTCACCACCTTCTGCTTCAATTGCAAGACATATTTCTTTGACCAGCCTTTTCCTGTATAAACATAGAGCAGTGTCTACTTTAAAAAAAACAACCCTCAGACTCAAACTCAAACCCTATATTGCACACACAATTCTCCTCTTGTGAGGCTGAGAGAGAATGAACCATACATGACAGAGGTTAACATGTTGCTTAACGCGCTCCTGGAAAGCGCTCCGATGCTATAGTAATTATCATGGTATAAGAACCTGCGTAGAACAGAATAGTGGAACAGGGAAACCTCCCTGTGATACCAAGAGCCCCTCAATGCCAACTCCAAACAAGTCAAGCTTGAAAACTGGGTCCAGTGTCTCACTCAGGAAGTACAAATTTGGACCCTAAACTCCTCGGTATCCTGGAAGAGCACTAGGGTCCCTTTAAACAGAGCAGGGCACATCCTCCAGCCCCTTGCCTGCGGGTGAGGGGACTCTGACACAAGAATGCCTGGAGGGGGCTCAAGAAGTTAAACATCCTTGGGGGAGGTTGCAGTAGAGGACATCAACCATTTAACACCCCAGGACAGATCAGTGCAGGCAGAATTTTGGCAAAATGAGTTTCCACTCTCTGAAAATAACTAGCACACAGAGACACTCTCAACGGGATGGACTGCTGTAAATGCTTTGTCCCTGAGCTTCAATCCCTCCACTGGTGTCCAGTCCACTTCCCTACCAGTTCAACACCTGGTCCTGATCTTCCCAGCCCTCACGCAGCTACGTCAGTAATAGCATCTGTCCTTTGCGACAATGCACCTCACCAAGGCCAGAGGAAGCATGCAGGAGTCAGAGACAAATCTCTCTCAATCAAGGGGATTCAGCTGTGAAACGAGCTGCTAGAGAAGGTCAAACGTATCCGGAGTCTGACTCCTTTCAGGGCACCCTGCAAAACCCTCTTCTATGACAAAGCATTTCTCACTATAAACAACAATACCTTAACAGAAGGGGAATGGAGCAGAGCAGAAGACTCAGGAGGTACATGAGGGGTACTGTATGCAGACCTCATTGACCTATGAATCACATAGATACTATGGTGTTGGGCACTCCAGAAAACCCAAAATAGATCAGATGGGTAGATGGATGAGTCAACAAACACACATAAGCTCACATGTGTGCACGCACACACACCTTGTTGAGTGTAACCCACACTACAAAAGTGCACACACCTGCCACAGCTCAAAAGTGCCCTGAGACTTACATATACAAAACGTTCAGGTTGCCTGAGCTGCAGTCACAGGTAAGAGTGTGCTACATTTTATTGGACTCCTTTGATTCCTTTGTTGTGGCAACTAGGTTCTTGACCTGGCTGTTCCCCTGCCTCTGCCTTGTGTGTATGTGTATGGGGAGAGATGGGGGAGACAGGCAGAGAAAGGGAGTGAGGAACAGAAGGAATGAAAGAGAAAGAAACAGCAAAAGAGGCAGAGAGGGAGTAATAGGGATGAGAGAGACCAGGAGGGAGCCAGAGCAGCTGGACAGTTTGTCACAGTACAAGGAGTTTAGCCCATTATAGGGAAACAGCTTTTATGCAGCTTGGATAATTGTCCCCGACACACGGTCTCCAGCAGAGGAGAAAAAATCCAGCAGCCAGTGAAGGCAGTGGGAGGCAATTGCTGTCTACAGCTCCCCAGAGTTTGCCTGTATTCTAGGGGAGAGGAAGGGCAGGCTGGGGGTAGCCAGTTTGAATTAAACACGTTCAGCCCCACTTGTGTTCTAGGATCTCCAATGTGGGAAGAAGGTCAGGCCAGAGCCCTGTGAGCTCACAGAGACAAAATGGGAACCAGGAATGTGCTGCCCGCACATAACTTGTAGCCCCTGCCAGGAGAGAGAGCCAAACCAAAGCTTCCTGCATGGCTTACTGCAGAGCACTAAGCATCGGGAGGATGCAGGGACTGACACAAGACACTGGGCATCAATCCCAGTCTCCTGCATGGCACTGCAGAGCATCATGTATCAGGCTGGCCTGGAAAGGGAGAGACTGGAGCTAGGGACTGAACCCCAGTCTCTTGTATAGCAGGGCAGGGCTCTAGTCTCTTCACCATCACTAAGCACTAGGCAGGCCAGGGGGGTGAGGAATTGGTGTTGGGAATAGAATCCAAGTCTTCTGTGCAGCAGGACAGGACATTAGCACTAGGCTGGCACAGGAAGCACGGGACTGAGGATGGGAGTCATTTACTCACAGAAAGCTCCACCCATCCTAGAGGCGAAAGAACAGGAGAATCAATGAGGCACACCTGTTCCCATCTGATATTTTAGCCCCGAAGCCACCTTTCTTGCCCCATTGCCCACACAGATCACCAGGGTTATTGGGTGACCCGAGACAAAAAACAGTAGGAAGAAAAAACTTGAGCACTGGGGGCAGAAAATGCAGCCTAACCCAGACCCAAGAAATGTCTCTTGAAGAAGTGCCTCTGCTGTGGAGGAGGTAAAGACAGCCCCCCTCTCCTCTGCCCCAGAGACAGCAAAGACATGCCATGCAGAACTTTGCCACCCCTTAGGAAACTCCAACTACCTCCAGCACACACCACCTTGCACTGTGAGGAGTTATCATCCTACTGCTCAGAGAAAGGCACCCACATCTGGGAGGGGCTCTCAGGACACCAGGAGCAGCAGCAGAAAATCAAAACTCTCCTCCTTCCACAAATTTGGCCCTATTATGCTGGAAGTACTGAAGGAAGCACTATTGGCTCCCAGGGCCACCGTCTGGTTCTCTGGCCCTGCCTTTCCTGGGTGGTGAAAGAAAGAACAGTATATCTGGAACCCCCACTAACAGACAGACTGATGATGAGGGGAATCTACCATTAGTCCTAAAACATATGGCAATAGTCCGATCACTGCTAACGGGACCAGTTCAATGTAGAGACCTCACAAACCCACCATCCAGTATCTAAACTTCCCTTTTCTTAGTGACCTAATGAAAAAGCTGGCAAAAAATGGTCTCCAGTATCCACTGTTAGCTGCCAGGATCCTGGATAGCTGCCAGTCAGGCTTCAAATCAGAGTATGGGACATAGAAGGCACTTGTTCCTCCAGTGGATGTTCTCCTCCTGACTATAGACAAGGAAAGAGCACCACACACATTCTGCTAGACCCCTTTGCAGCATTCAATATCACTGATCACCAGACATTTCTGCTCCACCTCTAAGAAACTGCAAGATTTAAATAGAAATGCCCTGAAATGGCACAGGTAGTTCCTCCAAGACCCAACCTAGAGGGTTGTCATGGGCAACTGTCCCTCCAAAGCCCTCACCTGCAGAGCCCCTGTGGCTCAGTCCTCTCCCTTTCTAATATTAATGAATCTCTAACTGTAGCCTTTGGGACAGCTGGTGAGACATGGGCTGAAATGCCAGCAGAACACAGACAACACTCAGCTCCACCCCTCCTTTACATCAAACACAAGAAGCAACATCCACCAGCTCTCTCAGTGCCTGCCCAAACCAGCACTCAATTGAAGCCGGCTAAAGCTGATCCTCGGTAATAATGAGATGTTGCTGGCAGGAACAGGGAAACACTGCTAAGAATCTGCTTCCTCTACAATATCTCCACTAGCAAGGGCACTTTTGGACTCCTCAATGCTATTGTATGTTCAAATAACCAAAGTGGCATAAAATGCCCATGTATATCTGCCAGCAGCCAGAAGTTTATTTCTGATCCTATCAGACACAGACCTGGTCAACTTGACCCATGTGTTCAAGACCTCAAGCCCACTCAGAAACACAGGTTGCCACAAACATTAAAATAACCTGGGGTTTCTGCACTGGCACCCAATTACACCCCTGCTCCTGCAACACAAAAGTTGGTGGGAGCTTTTCCATTGACTTCAGGCCCTAAATGCAGAGTCCAATTCAAAGTCTCTGTCCAATACTCAGAGACATACATGGGACTGGCCCTCACTACCTGAGAATTCTTCTGTCCCTCTGCAACCATCATCTCCTACAACAGCAACGTTGCACTAGAACAGTGATGCTGTCAACCAATGGGGTAGGCTCGTGACTGCAGGAGACAGAACTTTCCCAGGAGCTGGGCCCAGACTATGGGACTCACTACCATAAGACATAAAAATGAGTACCATCCTCACGATGTTCAGAACTGAATGCAGACCTCCTCACTTTGGCCCGGCTTCCCCTCAGTAAGCCAACCCACAAATTAGCTTGTGAGAGAAGGTGATTTGAGAGATAACCCTTTTAGAGCAACAGGTGGCTAAAGTCCTCCAGAGGGGTTACCAAACCCATCAGCAACAGGACATTGGTGCCAGTCCTGCCTCTGAACCTATGCTCAGTGCTCTGGGTGGGTTTGACAAAGCAGAAAGCATTCTGCAGGCTGTAAGGGAGGAGGTGGTTGTGATGTGCTCGGCAGAGGATAGACCTGGCCTAATACAGAAGGGCTTCCCAGTTGGCTTGGCAGGAGGGACGAGATTTGGGAAAAGGGCAGATGGCTAGACAAGGGTGTGTGCAGTCATACAAACATACAGTAGGCGGTTAGCAAGGAAATTATGCATTTCAAATGCTGAGAATCACCAAGATTAAACCGCATTTGGACAGTGCTTCAGCACAAATGTCTCCCTGCATGTGTGTGTGTGTGTGTGTTTTTCTCTCTCTGCACTCTCATCTCGGAGTCTCTCTTTGTCTCTCCCTCCCTCAGATTCAGCAGGATGAGTTTTCCATGTGCCCCATAGTGCCCGCATCAGACACACATGGATTGACCCCAATGCAGGGTAAAGTGAACTGACTTGGATTTTCAAAGTGATTTTGATATGGCCCTTCATAAAAGGCTGAAAGAAAAGAAATAACGCCCAAGTGTTGAGTGGAACCTCCTCATGGCGTAAGCACTAGACTCAGCAAGCGGAGAGAGAAGATAACATTTTCAGAAGTACTTACATGACCCACTGAGTTTCAGGGAGATTTATGCTCTTAAATCACTTAAGCTCTTTTGAAAAAATTTACCCAGAGAGTCGTAGTGAACAGCAGCTCCTCAGATCACACAAAATCTAACAGTGAGATGTCTGAAATGGGATCAGTGCTAGTTAAAGGCAAGAAATTGAGTTAAAAAGAACCTAAAAGGTCATGTCAGAAAATTAAAATACTTCAACCCAAACTTGAGTTCATGGTGTTTCTGGCCAGGAGGGACCATTAGATTATCTAGGCAGAATCCCAGGTCTGCATCCCCCCAAACACAAAAGAAAGCAAGGGAAGACAAGAAAAAGCACCAGGGTTAAATGGCAAGTTTCAGGGACATTCCTCAAATAAAACAAGGATCCTTTAAAAAGGATAATCCAACCCAAATAAAAACCATAGGAAGATGCATAAACCATAGCAGGTGCATAAGTCATAGCTGGCAAAATGAGTGATGGAATTAGGAGAGGTAGGAGGGAATCTGAAGAACAAATAGCCAAGACAAATACAAGTCACCATAAATTCCTGATCCTGACTGGCACCTCTAGGCACTGGTATAGATACTAATGTTTAAATAACAGTATCAGAAACTGGAAGCCTGTGAGCAAATTGGTGGGTCCACTGGGCAACCAAAAGTGGAGGGAGGATGCTGGGGAGAGAACTACCCCAGAACAATTCTTTTCAGGTAATAAAGATAAGGCACTGGCACACAGTGAGATGCCAAAAGAGGAAGTTGATGGAACAACTGCAGCATGTCCATTTTGTAAGGCACCAAGAATTGTGATTGAATTTTAAAAGTGGAAGAGCTGCTAACAAAATACACCAGCTCTCATTAAAATCAGCTCTTTTACTCAACAACTGGAGGGTAACCTGTCTTTAAAAAAGGATCCAAGAGTGATCCTGGAAATTATAGCCCAGTTAACCTTACTTCTATACCAGGTAAATTAGTTAAAACAATAATTACAGAGTGAGCTATATAAATCACCTAGCTGAATGTGATATGACTGAGACAAACTGACATGGATTTGGGAAAGGAAAAAAATCATTCCTCTCCAATCTCCACATACTAGAATTCCCTGAGCCTGTTAACACAGGAGTAAATAAAGAAGAAAGGGAAGATATCTATTTGAACTTTCAAATAGCATTCAGTGAAGTCCTTCACAAACAGCTATTATGAAAAGTAAGTTGTTACTAGTAAGAAACAAACAAACAAACAAAAAAGGTAATGGATCAGAAACTGGCTATTGCCTTGTCTGCATTAAATCTATTCCCCAACCCCCCAAAAATTCTCAGCTTTGCTACACCCCAATTCAACTCTACCAGTGGTTACAAATGTGGGATCTCTAGTTGCGACAAGGATCCCGCAGCCATTCGTGTTTTTACCACTACCTCATTTTAAGCTGTTCTGAGCAGAGTCAGACAATGTGGCAATGTAAATGCTAATGACCACAGGAGCCCTGTCTACACTAGCACTTCCACTGTTGCTGCCCCACTGAAGCTGAATCAGTGGTAGCAACACTGGAAGATTTGGGGAGGAGAAACTAGCGTAGACACAGCCTAACTGTATGTTTATATTGCAAAAAAAGTGTTACCACTAGCTAACCAGGGTTAAAATGGCAGTGAAAACACAGCAACTTGGCTCGTAACTCAGATTAACAATACAAGTTCAACACTAGATTGGCCTAAAGGCTTACACACAACCTGCTAACCCAAGTTGCAGTATCTTCACTGCTATTTTAATCCAAAGTAGCTAATGCTAACACCTCTTCTTTTTCCAGTGTAGACATACCTAAGAAACAGAAAACAAAGCGTAGAAATAAATGGTAAATGTACAGCATTGCCAAAGCTTAACAGTGGAGTACCTACCCCACTAAGTGCACACTAATGCTGGTGTTCATTGTATTTACCAATGAACTGGCAAAGGGATGAACAGTGTGGTGGCAACATTTCTGGCTGATACGACGTTACCGGGGTTATTCAAAAACAGAAAAAACTGTCAGGAATTCTAGAAGTACCAAACAAAGCCAGGTGAATGAGCAACATGGTGACAGATGAAATTCAGTGTAGACAAGCCCAAGGTTATGCACGTTGGAAGGAACAATTTGTACTACTCATACGCAATGATGGGTTCTAAATTAAAGTGACCACTAAAGAACTGTGCATCATTGTGGAAAGCTCAATGAAAGTATCTGTTCAATGCGCAGTGGCAGTCAAAAAAGAAAACGAGCTGTTAGGTTGTATTAAGAAAGGGATAGAGAACAATACTAAAAATATCATAATGCCATTAGATACATCCTCACCTTGACTAATGTTTTCCCTGCTGGTCATCCCATCTCAAAAAGGATAGAGCAGAAACAGAAAAAGGTCCAGAGAAGGGCAGCAAAAATTATTAAAGGCCTAGGAAAAACTTCTATACAAAAACAGTTTAGTTTAGAGAGGAGACACACAAGAGTGGACAGGAAGGAGTTATATAAAATAATGATTGGCATAGAGAAGGTACATCCATCCCTTCTATTTATCTCTCATGATACAACAAACAAAGGGGCATTCAATGAAATAGAAAGGCAAAAAATTTAAAGCTTTTTTAAGAAAAAAAAGCAACCACAATACATATTTAAACTATAGAACTCCCTGCCACAGGCTACCAAGGCCAAGAGTTTAGCAAGATTAAGAAGACTTTATATATTTATTCAATCTGAAAATAATAATAATACCTAGGTCTTATGTACTGTTTTTCATCTGCAGATCTCAAAGCACAGTCCATATCAAAGGCAGTCCATATCATTATCCCAATAGTCACAAGAACATCTGCACTTATATTAGACAGAATAAAAATGAATAAATTTGCTTTAATCTTTATTTATCAGGGGATAAGCCAACTTCTAATTGAATGGGATCAAGAAAACTTCCCCCTATTGGCACATTATTGCATAATTATCCACGAGGGGGCTTTACAGCTTCCTCTGAAACATCTGGTACTGGCCACGGTTGTTGACAGGACAATAGACTAGATTGTGGCCTTATCCACTCTGGCAGCTCCTGTGTTCCATTTCATGTGTTTCTAAATTATTTGGAAGAGAAGAATTAGGAAGAGGAGGGAAGGTTTTATGGCTAAGACACTGAAGTGGGATTCAAGAGATCTCCGTTCTGTTCCTGCCTCTGCTACGGACTTACTGCGCAACCTTGGGTAAATGACTTATTGATCTCTCTAGGCCTCAGTTTATGTGTGTATAAAATGGGGATAATACTGCTGACCTACTTCCCAAGGAGGTTGTGAAGCTTAAATTCATTAATTTTTGTGAATGCTCTATAGTAATGGAGGCCACGAATTAGATACAGAACTTTGGCACCCAGTTGGTGAAGTCTGATGATGATGCCAAGAACCAGATCCCAGTTGCTAATATGCAGGGATGGACAGGAGGAGAAACCCCTCCCACCTTTGCGGGGGGCCGACGGACTCCCAGGGTCATGAGCTCTAGGTGTGCGTGAGTCAGTGACACTAGCAGCACTAGCCATTCCAAAGATGGTGTGGAAGTGGTCTGGCCCTGGTCCCTTTCTCTTCCTCACCTCTTAGAGTCAGGAAGCTGGTGATGGGGCTACACAATGCATATGAGTGGTAAAGCCACAGAACAGTCCTGTGTAGTTTGGGTGAATACAAATTACAGAAGGTTGTGAGGAAGTTCAGGTGGATTCAAACACACTGGGAGATCAGGCAGTGCAGTGGCAGGTGGAATTCAGATCAGTAAAGATGTTTGCTTAAGATACAGCTGCAGTTAGAGCAAATAAGGTGTTTGGGGGCATTAAAAACAAGCGATAGAAAATACAGAACATATTACAATGACACAACACTGAGCAATGAGACACCTGCATCTGATGCTCTGTGTCCAATTAGGGCTGCATTAACTTAAAGAAGCCATAAGAAAACAACAAGGAGTCCGGTGGCACCTAAAAGACTAACAGATTTATTTGGGCATAAGCTTTCGTGGGTAAAAAACCCACTTCTTGTGGATACAGACTAACATGTCTACCCCTCTAATACTTAAAGAAGCCCTAGCAGAGATTAAAAAGATTCAGAGAATGGATGCTCACAAATTTGTTCAATTTATATACATGACAGGAGTCAATTAAACCAGAATGACCTGTGAATTTAGGGCAAATTAAAGGATCTATTTTCTTCAGACAGCACATAATCACCCTGTGGAATTTACTGCCAAAACAGTCAAAAACTGGTGCTGGAGCTGGATCATTTTATCACCAATACAATACATAGCCCACATGCAGCTGAAACAAGGGCAAGCAATAATCTACTTTGAAAAGATTTTTCCCATGTAGGCCTAAAGTCAAAGGTGCGCACAGACACCCAAACTCACACACATACAAATGCATGTCGACATTCAAACTCACATGCACACAAACCGAGCCCTGAACTCACATGAACATGCAGACACTAGAACTGACACCTATGGTACATGCACTCAGCCCTCACACCATGCTGACACCCAGATTCACACCACCTCTGAAACCTGCAAATCTGTAACAACCAACAGCACTGACTAGAGAGGGGCCTAATCTAACCCCCCAGTTCTGAATGACATTGGATTCTGGAGATATCTGCACTAGTCCTTGGAATCCTAACTTTGCGGCTCAGGCCCACCTCTCCAGCTAATCAAATCCTCTGCAGAACCAGGAGAGGTGGGGGGAAGTGGCACTTGATGGTAACTGCAGCAAAGCTCTCACATAACCACCAGCCACCTTGCTGGACTCCATCCCTTCCTTGCAGTTTGGTGCATGTACAGCTGGTACTGATTCCCTCGCTCATGCTCCATCTTCATTTTGCTCCAAGCTTGCTCATTTGCGCTCTGATAATCTCTCATTACCAATGACCTTGCTGTAATGAGTTTTCATCTGCCTCATATTAATTAGAAACATTTTCATTAGCCAGCTCAATTTTGGGTAAATAGCTAATACAAGCAGCTGCATTGCTATTAGTTATCAATTGGGCTGTTAAGAGAGAGGATCAAAGTGAGGGGAGAAGCTGTTTCCCCTTTAACTACCTACAAAATGCAATGGACTCTTCTGTTCAGGCCTCCTTAGAAAAGCTGGATACCAAAGCACAGTGAGGCAGTGGATTCCATATTTATTCTCTCCAGATAACGATTTCAGATCAAACTGGTTCTGTTTCCAAATCAAAGAAGAGCTTTTCAAATTCAAGCACCACAAATCGAATCTGGGATCTGAGAGTCAAGCTGGGTCCTTTCTGCATCACATCATCATCCCCAATGATAAGGATTCTGCAGCAGAAACTCATGGCCAAATGAAACAAGTTTGGTGCTACAAACAGACACAACTACTAGATAATTCACACATCCCCTGGGGATCTGAGACTAGAACCATGTTTGGTCATTTCCAGAAACTTAGGCCTCTACCACAAGAAGTAAAAGAAGAAGAACTTCTTTAAGCCAGCACTAGCAGAGGGTCCCTTATACGCTGCACCGCCCAGCTACTAGCAGGCTACATTAATCACTCACTACTACACACATACCCAGTATATTACACAGCCCTGTGAGACATGAGCTTATGTTCAGTGGTAGCTGAGGGCACTCAGCAGGATTGGCACATTAGCTGCCAAAATAGTTGACAACACATACGGCAGAACAGTAACCAGCTCACTACCCCACAGCCACACTGGTTCCTACTAGGCTGACAGGAGTAAAAATTCCATCAATACAGTCAGCAGATCTGACTCAGACACATACAGGGAAGCAATATGGGGAGGAAGAAGAATAGAAAATGCTAAACCTTCTGCCCACACAGACTCAAGCTTAAGGAAATCTTTAAATGAATGTTCATTCAACGTATAGGAAGCCACAAGGTGAATCATAGAATATCAGGGTTGGAAGGGACCTCAGGAGGTCAACTAGTCCAACCCCCTGGTCAAAGCAGGACCAATCCTCAACTAAATCATCCCAGCCAGAGCTTTGTCAAGCCTGACCTTAAAAACCTCTAAGGAAGGAGTTTCCACTACCTCCCTAGGTAACCCATTCCAGTGCTTCACCACTAGTGAAAAAGTTTTTCCTAATATCCAACCTAAATCTCCCCCACTGCAACTTGAGACCATTACTCCTTGTTCGATCATCTGCTATCACTGAGAACAGTCTAGATCCAGTCTAATCTGGAACCCCCTTTCAGGTAGATGAAAGCAGCTATCAAATCCCCCCTCATTCTTCTCTTCCGCAGACTAAATAATCCCAGTCCCCTCAGCCTTTCCTCATAAGTCATGTGCTCCAGCCCCCTAATCATTTTTGTTGCCCTCGTCGGGACTCTTTCCAATTTTTCCACATCCTTCTTGTAGTGTGGGGCCCAAAACTGGACACAGTACTCCAGATGAGGCCTCACCAATATCGAATAGAGGGGAATGATCACAACCCTCGATCTGCTGGCAATGCCCCTACTTATACAGCTCAAAATGCCTTTAGCCTTCTTGGCAACAAGGGCAGACTGTTGACTCATATCCAGCTTCTAGTCCACTGTAATCCCTAGGTCCTTTTCTGCAGAACTGCTGCCTAGCTGCTTGGTCCCTAGTCTGTAGCAGTGCATCTCTTATCAGCTGAAACTGCAGCACAGCAAACAATCAAAGGCTGATGACCCCTCCTCCAAGTATGGAGAGACCCCCTAGCTGCCATAGTCTATCACTTTGTGGACTTCCAAGGGAAGCAGTGCAAGCCCCATCATTTGGGATATTTAGCAATAAAAATACTTAGCACTTCTATAGCATGTTTCATCTATAGATCTCAAAGCACTGTACAAAGGGGGGTCCTTTCTCCTATTTTACTGAAGGGGAAACTAGGGTACAGAGGAGGGAAGGGACTTGCACAAGGTCACACATGGTGAGTTAATAGCAGAACTGGGACAAGAACTCAAATCCCCTGTTCCCTAGTCTGGTGCTTTATCTTCTAAATCCCCACCACTTCACTCTCACCTCACTCGGCTCAACAAAAGACCAGGAATTGTACAATAAAGGACCATCCTGCACCAGCCAGAATCATCTCATAGGAGATTTCTGTTTCTAACTTTTATGATTCTATGGTTAAAATGACTCTTGTTTTATATTCCACCACACAATTTATTGTCAATAATATAACTTGACCCACCACAGCCTACATTAATGGAAGAAACTATAGATTTGGTTAAAGAGAGAGAAATTTACAAAACAGTATTGTGTTATTAAAATGTAAAGCTTCTCTTGCAGCCTGGGGAACCCACACCCAACAGCCTTGAGTCTAGGAACCTAGAAGGGAACTTGACAAGGAAAATAAAGTGAAACTGACCAGGATAGCTTCCATGCCCCAAGCGGAGATAGATGCAAAAAGTAAAAGCTAATGATATTTTTTTACATTTCATTTAGTTTTTGTAACTCAGGGGCTTATTTTAACACTGGGAAATAAACTGCCAAATTCTGCTCTCCTGTCAGTGTAACTCATCAAAGTCACTGGGAACAGAGTGATAGGAGAGCCCAGTTCTGCAAGCTGTTGCGTGCCTTCATCTCCCAGGAAACGGAGCACCTTGCCCGACAGGCCTCAAGTGAGGGCAGAATTTGGCTCACCATCATCAACATTTCTTCCAGCTTCTTTTTCAGTTAGAAGGGAGAGGAAGGTACAGGCACACAGGTGAAAGGACCAAGCAGTTCCAATAACTGTCTTTTAAAGGCACAGACACCAAGTTACTGCCTTTGCTCTCTACAGCTGAATTCAGCCTCAAGGGCAGTCCTCTCAGAAAGAATGAGGGAGCAGGACATTTGACCACTTCAGTTCCTATGGTTGAGCGCTGGGGTCCTGTGCATAAATGATTCAATTCTGCAAGCCAACATATGAATGTTGGCTAATTATCCAATCCTGCAAGTTGCTGAGCACCCCCACCTACCACTGAAGATGCATCAGAATTTCACAGGGTTCTACAAGGGCCATATCCATGTGCATGGATAGCAATGGGATTTCCACATTAGGATGACCTCAAACCAGACTAGCAGATGACAGTGCTGGGCCTATTGGTACAAGTATATGCACGTCTAGAGGCCTGGTATAGCACAGCCATTTGCGACCCCGGTGTGCTTCCAATTGTGCCTCTAGTGCCCTTTAGACATAGTGGGACTGGGGTGCCTGGAGATCTGTTTCATGATTCACTGTGGAGTATCCCTATAAGAAGTAACACAACAGCATGACTGTAGAGGACACAGGGGCATTCAGAGAAGCTGCAATGAAATCAGACACGTGTTTCGATCCATTGATCTCAGCGCCTGCGGCTCCTGTTCCAAGGCAGGTGAAATGAAAATGAATTTGACACAGCATCTCTCAAAATCTTCCTAGCAAAATTAATTCAACTTGGCTTGGATAAGAGCAGGAGGATGGGAATGGAAACAGGCAGAAAGACTGTAAACAAAGGGGCACAGGAAACAGCCTTGTATTGAGCGGGGGTCAGATATCTGGAGGGGTGCCCCAGAGATCAATGTTATCATTATCATTTGCCATCTTTAATGACAATATGGAAGAAAGGGGCTAATCAGAAAGTTAATTAAATTCACAGATGCTCCTAAATTGGGAGGTGCTGCCAGTGCCTGCAGAAACAACAGTGGGACCTGGAAAGGTCAGAAAACAACAAGAGAACCTGGAACTAACAAACTGGACACATGTAGCAAATGGATCTGAGGGGAAATTGCTCCAAACATAGATATTTAAGGGTGGGGAGACATGGGGAAAGCAGAAGAATGCTAAAGGAGAGCTAGTGTTGGGTCATTACTGGGGGGAGCAGATTAGACATGAGGTGCAGTGGGAGATGGCTGCCAAACCAGCCTATAGTTTGTGGCTGCATACATGGAGGCATCACATCATAGGGTAGAAAGGTGTTAGGGACACACATTCTACTGGAAAGAGCCCCTCAAGACCAGGGAGATGTAGACAAACTGGAGATAACTGAGACAACAAAAAGAATGAATGAGCTGGAGTGACAGATAGGACAAAGAGTAAAAGCACTAGCAGGCAAATCAGAAGCCGGGGGAGTACTATCTGAGCCAGGATGGATTAAAAACTGAGGAAGGGCTTCTGGATTTACACTAAATATATGATACCTGACCCATCTGAAGATTAGAAGGGGACTTAATAACAGCCTCTAGATGCTAGACACCAAGGAGGGAGAGGGATTGTATAGGCTGATACAGAGATCTAGGAAGGAGGGGGGGGGTGAAATTAAAGTACAGGAAACTTTAGGTTAAATATCAAGAAAATCTTCTCAATACTGAAGATTCCTGACCCTGGGAGCAACGTGAAGGAGAGCGAGAGTGGAATCCAAGATGTGGGGTATGGAGTTTCTTCACCAAGAAGGAGGATTTCACTCTGAGAAGCCTACAACAGCTGGAGGTCCTCATGTAACCAAGAGCTAGAAGATTCAATATCGGCAGATGGGTCAGAGTTCAGAGGGCTCACAAAACAAGTGGAAGAAGATGCAAACCCGGGCATCACATGCACAGAAGGGAAGACCAAGGCTGAAGCTAGTAATGAGACAGCAACAGAATATAAAATAAGACTTTCCATAGGGAAGAGCGCCAACAGCTCACAAGCCACCAATGATCTGGAGACAGATGTTTCTTTACTCAATACTTTCACAGAACTGAAGAATTTAAGAGATGGAAAAATTCCTATTAAATCCCATCTAGTCCAGCTCCCAAAGACCAAGGTAGGATTGCTCCCTCCAATCTATTCTTCAAGGCTTTGGATGAATAACATCACTCAAGTGATGGGGTTTCCACCACTTGCTTTAGGAGACAATTCCACAGTCTGATCAATCCATACTGAGATATTCTGCTTGCATTTCCCCTTTCTCACTTTCATCCCATTGTTCCTAGCTACCATCCTAAATAGTTCTTCTTTCCTTGGTGTTGTCATAAATCTAAAGGGAAGAGTAAACACCTTTAAAATCCCTCCTGGCCAGAGGAAAAGCCCTTTCACCTGTAAAAGGGTTAAGAAGCTAGGATAACCTTGCTGGCACCTGACCAAAATGACCAATGAGGAGACAAAATACTTTCAAAGCTGGAGAGGTGAGGGAGAAACAAAGGGTCTGGGGCTGTCTGGGTGATGCTTTTGCCGGGGACAGAAAAGGAATGGAGTCTTAGAATTTAGTAAGTAATCTAGCTAGATATGCGTTAGATTATGATTTCTTTAAATGGCTGAGAAAATAAGCTGTGCTGAATAGAATGGATATTCCTGTCTTTGTGTCTTTTTGTAACCTAAGGTTTTGCCTAGAGGGATTCTCTATGTTTTGAATTTAATAACCCTGTAAGGTATTTACCATCCTGATTTTACAGAGGTAATTCTTTTTTTACTTTTTCTTCTATTAAAATTTTTCTTGGAAGAAACTGAATGTTTTTTTCATTGTTCTTAAGATCCAAGAGTTTGGGTCTGTGGTCACCTATGCAAATTGGTGAGGATTTTTATCAAACCTTCCCCAGGAAGGGGGGTGCAAGGTTTTGGTGTGGATTTTGGGGGGAAAGACGTTTCCAAAAGACTCTTTCCCAATAATAAACCCGGTTAGACATTTGGTGGTGGCAGCGAAAGTCCAAGGGCAAAAGGTAAAATAGTTTGTACCTTGGGGAAGTTTTAACCTAAGCTGGTAAAAGTAAGCTTAGGAGGTTTTCATGCAGGTCCCCACATCTGTACCCTAGAGTTCAGAATGGGAAAGGAACCTTGACAGGTGTATACATCCTTCAGAGTTGTATCAAAGTGACCTCACCTGGAGGTGTGTTATCTTCACACATTAAATTAGGTTATGTGTTAATTTAGGCTCAATCTCCAAAATCCTCACTCTGACAATATTCCCACTGAAGTCAACGGGAGAAAGGACTGAGTAAAAGCTGAATAAAGAGCTCAAGATTAAGCCCTTTGACTGTAAGCTCTTCAGGGTAGAGTCATTGTATTCTATTTGTCTGCTAAGCACCATGCACATTTATGACGATGTGTAAATAAATCATCATGTTCCCCACTTAATCACTGCTCAGCTGAGTTACACAGTTTTTTAAATCCTCCTTGTAAATCAATCCCTCCAGCCTTCTGATCAATTGGTTGCTCTTCTCTGAAATCCCTCCAATTTGTCAGTATTTTTAAGTATCTTTTGATGGCACTGAATATGCTAATAAAGAAAGTGGTTGGAATGGGATGGATTACAGTTGACAACTGGCTTCTTCTGGGCCTCTGTAGGACTGCAATGCTGCCACCTTGGAAGTTAAAGGACTCAGAACACTCCTTTGCTGACATGCAACTTTGTTCCTGATCAACATGAGCTCAGCTGATATGATGAAAGTGTGAGTACCTCTTTGCACATGCTCAAAACTGTATCCATAGTCACACCCCAGATGCCCAGACTGACAACTCTATGAAAACTGTGCTCAAATGGACTGAGCTAAACCTGCTGTAAGCAGGTGGACAGATATTCAGTAGCAACCACTGTGTCTATTTAGCATTTATCACACTTAATTTGATTTCATGGTATTTTCTATTCTCAAAATCAAGGCAACCTCACTGGTGCAGCAAATGTTGAGCACTTGCAATGATGTCTGAAGCTGCCCTCCGACAGCACCTGTAACTGACTGCAGGTAATGTCTTCAAGAGTCCATAATGACTTAAAAAGAAAAGGAGTACTTGTGGCACCTTAGAGACTAACAAATTTATTTGAGCATAAGCTTTCGTGAGCTACAGCTCACTTCATCGGATGAATTAGAACCTTAAGTCCCATTTTCAAAAGTGACTTGGACACTTAGGATCCCAGGTCCCATTGACTTTCCCCCTGATCCAGCTAGCCAGTAATCTAGATTGAGTCCTTCCTTTGTCTACATCGAACATGCATGCTGCTGAGGTGGGAGAGAACACAGTGGAGCTTTATACAATGCTTTTCATACTCCAGATGTCGCAAATCGCTTATCCCCTACACTCTTTTCTTTTTGAGAGAGAGAGGTATTGTGGGGGATTGTTAATTTCCACTTGGACAACCATACCCCATAGATTCAGAGAAAAGACTAGTATGTTTACCATCTCCTCTGCAGAATGGCATCTTCCTAGCGTTGCAAAGCAGTCAGCATCCGAGCTGGGTACAGGCTCTGGCGTGGGAGACAAACCCATGACTTTCTAGTGTGTAGGAAAAAATCTTACTACAGAGGCAGCCATACTAACATGGGGCAGTAAGAATACACCAACTGTGAGCATTACAGTCTTGCTCCTGTTATCAATGAAGTCAATGGAAGTTTTGCCTTTAAATGGGAGGATCCCCAACCCTCCACCGCACTAGGATTAGGTGAAAACCTTTCACCAAACACTTCTCCAGTGTCCTGTTTCTCTGCAGCCTTAAAAACACCAAGGAAAAGGGTGGCAGGCACTGCTGAAATATACATGCTCAATGACGCTACAGCTTGATGCACCAGTGTGAAGTCAGGACCTTTCTCCCAACATCCTCTAGGGGAGGGGACAACCATGCATATTTGCTTGTGAGAAGGGGAGAGTCTAAAGGTATTTGTGATATGGTGGGAGCAAGATCTGGACCAAAGGTGGCCAATGCTCTATACCCATTAGCATGTGAGCATGGTGATCAGGAAAACCGCCTAGTCAGGTGCTGCTGCTGGAGGGAAGGAACTGTCACATCAATTTCACCTGTACAGAAGAATCCAGGCTGATATCATAATCTTTCTTACCTTCCCATCAGTCTAATCCCACCCTACCTGCTGTCCGTCATAAGAGTGGCCATACTAGGTCAGACCAATGGTCCATGTAGCCCAGTATTCTGTCTTCCGACAGTGGACAGTGCCAGGTGCTTCAGAGGGAGTGAGCAGAACAGGGCAATTTATCAAGTGATCCATCTCCTGTCATCCAGTCCCAACTTCTAGCAGTCAGAGGTTTAGGGACACACAGAGCACAGGGTTGCGTCCCTGACTGTCTCAGCTAGCAGCCACTAATAGACGTAGCCTTAGGAATTTCACTCATTCTTTCTTGAATCCAGTTGTACTTCTGGCCTACACAACAACGCCGGCAACAAGGTCCACAGGTTAACTGTGCCTTGTGTGAAGTACTTCCTTATGTTTGTTTTAAACCTGCTGCCTGTTTATTTCATTGGGTGATTCCTGGACTGTGTGTTACATGAAGGGGTAAATAACATTTCTTTATTCACTTTCTCCACACCCGTCATGATTTTATAGGCCTCAACCATATCCCCCCTCAGTCGTCTCTTTTCCAAACTGAACAGTCCCAGTCTTTTTAATCTCTGCTCATACGGAAGCTGTTCCATACCCTTAATCATTTTTGTTGCCCTTCTCTGCACCTTTTCCAATTCCAATGGCTCTTTTTTGAGTTGGGGAGACCGGAACATCACACAGTATTCAAGGTGTGGGCGTACCATGGATTTATATAGTGGCATTAGGATATTTTCTGTTTTAGTATCTATCCCTTTCCTAATGGTTCCTAACATTCTGTTCGCTTTTTGAATTTCTGCTGCACATCAAGCAGATGTTTTCAGAGAACTACTCATGATGACTCCAACATCTCTTTCTTGAGTGGTAATGGCTAATTTAGACCCCATCATTTTGTATGTATAGTTGGGATTATGTATTCCAATGTACATTACTTTGCATTTATCAACACTGAATTTCATCTGTCATTTTCTTACCCAGTTTTGTAAGACTTCTTTGTAACTCTTCACAGTCTGCTTTGGACTTAGCTATCCTGAGTCAATTTCATATCATCTGTAACCTTTGTCACCCCACTGTTTATCCTCCTTTTCCAGATCATTTATGAACAAGCTGAACAGCATAAGTCCAAGTACAGATCCTTGGGGATCCCACTATTTACCTCTCCCCACTGTGAAAAACAACCATTTATTTGTACCATTTGTTTCCTATCTTTTATCCAGTTACTAAGTCATAGGAGAACCTTCCCTCATGACTGACCTCAAATAAATCAGTCAATGTCAGACAATTAGGCCTTCAAAGGCAGCGTTCTCTTTTATGTAACGTCCCCTCTCCCAGCAAGTAACTCCATCAGTGAGGCTAATACAGCAAACAGGCTCCAACAGCTCCAGCCACGGTGATGGCATTCAGCACACCTGCCACTGCTTCAGCAACTGAAAGCCAGAAGAAAGGCCAACCTAAGGCTTCCAGAGTGGTGATGCTGGAGCTCTCAATGTCCCAATGAAATGCTCATTTACCAAACTGGAGGGGGAAACAAATTCCTTTCCCCAATTATTGCCTGCTTCTTAGGGGAAGCTCTGAGTTTTCGGAAATGTTTCAGAAATAGCATCCTGTGCCCCATCTTCTGCTTTTGATACATTAGTTACCAGGGTGCCCAGATACTACAGACATGAGTATGTTAGAAATGCCACAGTCAGATTACATTAGATTATGTAGGGGGCCAGGAGAGACAACAATGGGATCAGACTGCCATTTTACAAAATTGTAGCTATAGTTATAGCATTGTGTCTTAGTGGTAAGTGGCACTGATACCAGTGGCAGTAAGAAAGTAGTAACCACTGAAGTACAGTCCTATTTTTAAAAGCAACTATGTTTAAAAAAAAAAAAAAAAAAGGCCCCTTCTCCCACAGCAGAGCTGTTCCTTGCCCAGCATCAGAGTTGCTGACTTCAATGACAAAAGTAAGTAAGTTTCCCCAGCTTCTTGCTTCTGCTAGAGCAGAAGATCTCTGCAGAGCCAGCCCAGCAACAGGAAAGGAAGCTGGAGTCTATTAGCCCTTCAGAAGCCGCACAGCTACGGGAGATGGAGCGATCTCTATTCTTAGACCCATAGAGATGAGACAGCTACCGGAGAGTTAGCTGGTATCTATTCTGACTCACACATCATCTGTAGAATCATTACATTGCAATTACAAGATCAGATTCCGCCCTCCAGTTGCACCTTTGCATTCCCACTGAAGACATGAAGGTTGCACAGGTGTAAATGAAAGCAGAATATGGAGACAGCAGGGTTACCCAGTGTCACTAAGGGCAGCATTTGCCATGCACATCTTTATCAGTGATGGTGATGCAGAAGCCAGAGAGAACCCAGCATGATTTCAGATCTCAGGTTGAGTCCGTGAGATAGCAGCTACTGATAAATCATTTTACTTCTAAGAATATTTGACCTTGATTATTGAAGTAGCATCCTGGGAAGAGGTAGGGGGCATGCTCCATGTTTAACAGTCACTTTGCAGAGTAGACCACGTTGCTTCCATTGTGGTGCCGATGTGTTTTCACTTCCCCCACCCAGCACCATATAGAAACGATCTCCACAGCTATACTGTGATTCCACTGCCCTATCACTGCTGTGACTACAATGAACCAGATCAAGTCTACTTTCGCTGCACTTTAACTTGGATCAGCTGAACCATGAAGGGGATAGAATTTCCACTCTCCTTGTATATCTTTATGGATTAACCATTTTGCCCTTTCAATTGCCAAGTGTTGACTTTTCTCATCCACACCATGTTCGAGTGAACCTCCAAGATCTAGGCCTGCTGCATTTGTAAATGCCAAACACACTACAGGAGCCTCAAATTCACTAGCCATTAAAGCTATCACATGTCTTGTCCAATTCTGACCTCAAGAAGATTTGGTGTCTCTAGACTTGGCAGACCCATCGTCATTACTTGTTCTGCTTCTTAGGCAGGGGACTGTCTCCTGAAAAAACACCTATGTCTGGGGAACTGGGCAAGCTCACACGATTAGTAAGGGGATATAAAGCCTTCACCTTTAGATCGCCAATCAAGCCCTGGACAAAATGGGCCAAAAGTTGTTGCCATCTAACGGCTGCTCAGTAGCCTAGGAAATGATCTGGTGGGTTTCGACCTAATCTATAATGGTGAGATGCCTCCATCGCAAAAACATCATCATAATTGACCTTCTGGGGCATCTCAGAGCAAAGGCCAGGACTGAAGACCATGGAGATGGAACTTCCTTCTCACTTCCAGAGATGGCTATCACTAGAGAGGGAAGGGCGGAGGCATCTTGATGGGGCAAGTTAGGAGATGCTTGCCCTACTTCTTCCCATGTTGTAACTGTTTATCCACTGAACAGAGGTTTTCAGAGCTGCAATCCAGCAACATTCACCACAGTTTACTACAACATCCATTAATCCAGAGATTTTCATCAGAGTCTCACGTGGAGCAAAGGTCAAGACTCATCATACCATCATCAAGAGTGACAGAGAAAGGCCTGGCAGGTCTCTTGGACAAGAACCGGTACTTCCAAACATCAGAGAAAAGAGAATATCACCAATACATTCTGGAGTATAGACATCAGCCATGAGACAATCAACAAACTGGACCAGAGACAACCAAACTCTACACTGGTCAAGACATTAAAAAAAGCCTGAGTTTTGCAGAGCCTTGAGAGTATAAGCACATGGTGATACTGTTCAAGATGTAACCAACCATCATAAACACACACAGGCCAGGAGGCAACCATCTACAACTGCTGGAAAGATAATCCTGACAACTATCACAAAGAGACAGCTCAACACAATAAGCCCTCGCTGGCAAAACATAACCACTGTGAACTTCCACAAAGAAGAAATCTTCATTCCACAAAGAATCTCAGAGAATTTGCACTAAACAAGAGAGGTACCATGAAGCAGAATAGATGAAGAGAAGTCTACCAGGAGTTAGTAGTCTTGAAGTAATGATACACTGTACCACAGAGGAGAAACTAGTTGAAGTCTCAGATTCATCCTCTTGTCCTATGCATTGACTGGTACAACATGTATGAATTCCATAGAGAAACCACTAAGATGGATGAAGTCACAGTGACAACATTGTCCACTATAGTGAGGGAGAATGGAAAAGGAGTAAACATTGGACTCTCCTTGGGTTTTATCACTGGCAAACATTGCAGCCTCCCTGCTCTGGTCAAAGTGTACAGCATGCAAGGTTGCACCATAATTAGCACAGAAGGTTTGATTCTGCCCAGGGCAAGTGCACAGTGTTGTGCACAAGGAGATGCTGATCTTGCATCAAAGAGAGCTCTGCTACTGCCAAGTTACTCCTACCTGGTAGCTGGAGTGAGGCTAGAGACAAGGGTGCAGAGCTAAGAAACTCATCAGTCTGATGAGGATCATACTTAAGATTACATCTTCTCCTTAAATACCTACAGTATGCCCATTCTCCGCCTTGTTACACTATGCTCAAGTATATGCAGGCATATGCAGATGACTTGACATTTATTAGCAGTCAGCCAGAAGGACCACATGCACACATACTAATGAGGTGCACGTCTAACTAACTGGTCCTTTGAAAGCACAATGACTCAATTCTTGTGCACAATCATGGTAACAGTGTGCACAAGTTAGGTGAGCAGTTAAATGCAAGCACATTCATGAGTAGAGCAGATATCTCAAAGACACATTCTCTCAAACTTTTATTAAACAGAACTGCAACATGGAGACAGAATCACATATTATTATGTGTGTGTGTGTACATATTACATACACACACAGAGAAATCACTTCCACAAGAGGAATGCTGTCACCTCTGGGGGAGTATGCAACAGCTGCTTAGCAGAACACACTAACAATAGTTTGGCCCAGCAAGTGAAAAATTGTATACAATTTTGAAACTTCAGGAGGAATGTAAAGAGACAGCATATAATTAGCCCAAATTAAAAATTTGACCAAGACACAAGATCCAGCACACCTAATTAATCTTACATGGAATCTATATGGTCATAAAGTAGTCAGGACTGCACTTTACATCTCATGCAAAGAAACAGCAACACCAGAAGCACAACACCCCCTTACACCACTCTGGAGCCTGCGGTCAGTAATGACGCAGAAAACACTGAACCATCTCTATGGCTTACTGCAGACCCTGGGATTTCTTTGGGCACTGCACACCCTATGACATGACCAGACCTGAGCCTGCTTAGCATACAAGATCTGAGAAGAACACAGCACAAAAAAGAAAAAGAAAAAGAAAAAATAATAACCCAAACAAAGAACTAATCAGTAAAAACAACCCTGGAAACCCATTACATTTGCTGTCCTTATTTTTGTAAATCCCCATCTGCAAAAACATTTTGTTGGCTTGTACAGACAACACATGCTATTAACGGCTATCTGGGAGCTGTTAGATTTTAGTATCCAGTTGCCCAAAAGAAGAAGGAAAGGAAAGAAATCTCCTCCACAGACCTATTAATCTGCCATAACGAGAGTCTTCATAATTAATTTGTCCCTAACAGGTGCTTTGTAATGGTAGCGAGAGAATATATCAGGAATAGCAATTACCTCTAGTGTCAAAATGATGAGGAAAATAAATGTTCAATCATCAACAAAATACCAGCGCCTTCCCCACCCCTCCCGATGGTGGGTGACAGCACTGCACATTGGAATTACAGTGCAGTTAATTACAAGGCATGTTGTGACTGAGAATTCATTTTCTAACTTCAGATGAAATTTGTTGAGCAATGCGGATAGGGAAGGGGTGGCGGTGGGCACCTGTCATAAGGGTGGCGGTTGTGCAGGGAGTGGCCAAGTCTATGCACTGCTTCTTCTTTAATTATCTGCACATATGTCCCACAATTATAAGCAGTTAACAGTGTATTTATATATTTAAGGAACTTTCTTTCATTAACTGCACATATGTCTGTCCCACAATTATATTTTTTTAAAGTAAATGAAAAAGTCTCACCACAAAAGGAGCGCGTGCTGTGGTTTTTTTAAATAATTTTCTGCAAAAAAGCACTTGATTGCATTAGACTTAAATAATAATAATAGGAAATATAATGGGTTTCCAGGGTGGTTTAAAAAAAAATCAATTTCTTGGGCCATGGCTTCATCAGATTTCACCATGCTAAGCAAGCTAAAGTCTGTCAGTTCTCAGATGAGAGACCCTAAGGAGAACCCAGGATGCTGCAGAGAGTGGTGCTGGTGATACAGTAGGTGGCACTCTTCCCTTAGGGTTAATACTGATACAGGCAATGCTAGGAATTGTGCTAAAGAAAAGGAGCTTTGATCTGTCAGCTTGGACACGTGCCATGAGCGTAATAAACTAGCCTGGGAGAATAACACTTGGTGAGGGAAGAGTAGGAGGGCAGATGAACAGGTGCTGAATTTTCCTTTCACCTCAGGAAATAGGGCTCAGATCCCAAGTGAAAATAAAGAATTTGGTGGGTCATAGCCTAGTTCCTAATGACCGCATCAGGAAAAACCACTGTACAATTGGCAGTCTCTGCGCTGGGAACACTGTAACTGTAGGGTGTGCTGCAGGTCCAGACTGAGGTGCAGAGTTGAGGGACAGGGCTGAAATAGGATGGGAATACAAAGGGCATGTCAGGATTGAGGGACATTAGCAGAGCTGGGGTCAAGGCTAAAATGGAAGGGGTGCAGGTCAGAATTCAGAGGCAGCAGCACTGAAACAGGATGGGGAGAGGTATCAGCACGGCTGGGAAGCAGGCTGGGCTGGAATTGGAGGAGTGCAGGTCAATTGAGGGGCACCAACAGAACTGTGTGCAGGAAGCTTGCACAGTGTTTGGCTCTAGCCAGTGTTAGCAGCTTCTTACTTTCCTACACATCAAATTAAAACAAAAAAAACCACCTCCCCCCTCCTCCTGGTCCAGACTAGTCCCCACCCAGAGACGTCGCTGAAGAACAAAGAAAGCCATGGATGAATCTGATTGACACTGGTCTCAGATAGTATATCTACACAGCAATTCATCAATTACAGCTGACTCAGGCTGTAAAACTGCTGCGTAGGCATTCAAGCTCGGGCTGGAGCCCGAGCTATGGGAACCCGTGAGGCGAGAGGGTCCCAGAGCCCAGGCTCCCACCCAAGCCCAAACATCTATACAGCAATTTTACAGCCCTGAAGCCCGAGCCTAAGTCAGCTGACCCAGACCAGCTGCAGCCGTGCCATGGGTCTTTTATTTCGGCGTAGACATACCTAGAGGCAGGCTGCTGATATTGCTCTGGGGAACAAGAGGAGTGTTCAGCCAGGAAGCCCCTGGAATTTATCATGCTGCAGAAACCTCTCCTCTCTGAGCACGTAGGCAGTTATAGCACTGCAAAGAGGGGCACGGGGCTCACTGTGATGAGGAGTCCTCTATGGAGAAAACAGTTATAGCTGACACCAGCCCTGCAGTGAGCGAGGAGACAGCTCAGCTCCCCCAGTTCCTAAGCCAGGTTTCATTAGTGTTGTCCCTTGGTCAGAGATCACTGCTTCCTGCACTGACAGCAAATAACTCTCGAAGCAGACTCTGCCAAGCCGAATCCAAGGCCAATGCAAGAACCAGGAGTGAGGAAGCTGCACTGAACATGGGGAGGAGAGGGGAGACAGAGGAATAAGGAGGGTGATGGGCAATGGGCACATAAGTCACCTCTTGTTGGGCTGTGGAAATCCCTATTACCTTGCAGCGGGCACAGTGGACATACCCGAGCTGTGAAAGGACAGATTCCAAAAATCTCCTCTCAGAGCAACCCACAATCACAAACCAGTTTGCAAAGCCCAGTGCAACCCTACAGTAAACAGCCAGCCTGCAGAGCACAGAGCTCAATGATAATAACAGTGGGTACATGCAGGCAAACCTATAATAGAAGCTGTGTGTGGAGCCCAGCACCCTACAATAAACAAACCAGCCTGTGGAGCTTGATGCCCTTGAGTATACAACAACAAACCAGCGCATACAGCTATTCCTGTGCAACCCCACAACAATAAATCAGTTTTCAAATTCAAGCCCTGGGACTAGTAATTATAAAGAAAAGTTACTTTACCATTATTTTTAAGATACCTTTGTCAGTGACCTCTTTCAATGCACTTTGAAATTCAGCAAAGCTGGCAAGATAGTAAATGGATCTGAGGTACGGGGGATAATTCAGAAAGCTCTCTGGGTGTGCAAGTCCATCATTAAAACGTGGCTATGACCAGTGCAGAGCCTCTGTAGAGATGACACTTGTTGCTGTGTTTCTCTGCTCCCTGGGGGTCACTTCCAAGTCACATCAGCTCAGCGTACTGACAAAAACAAGTTGTTACTGGTGTCAGCTCTGTCTGGGCGATACAGCTGTGGAGGAGGGAGCCGGTGCAGTGGGCAGAGCAGCTTCCATCAGCAGAATTTGCAGCCACAGAGACAGGGCTGTCAAAGGGCTGCAGCAACATGGGCTCAAAGACAGGTTTTCCCAAGGTTTCAAGGAAGCTGGCTGCCATCTTGGATTCACTCCTACTGGGAAAGGGTCACCCCATGGCCGCTTTGGCAGCTGGGATTCTGACTGTAAATGGCTATTTCAACAGGAACATACAGACCCACGTATGAACACAAACCAGAGCCCACAGACACATGTACAAAGGCAGACAAACATTTGTCCGGATGCTCACATGCACACATTTACTTACACCAACACCCTTCTAGACTGGTCACCCAAACAATTCCCTTATTCATTAAAAGGGGCCACCACAACTGGTCATGAACTCTCCATTTTGTTTTGTTCCTGAACTAAGTCAGCAGCTGCTGTAGCTCAGAGCAGTACAGACTCCTTCATTCCAGCCCCTGGACTCTCACTCTGCCTGGTGCAGACAAAATCCCTCCCCACCCGTGGTGCTCAATGGATGGAAACGAAGGAGACTTCCCTCGGGACAGGCCTTTCACTCCAGTGTGCAAACAACATAGCTCCCACATTAGCCCCCAGCACCTGCCTAGGACCCAATAAGATGCCTTCAACATTCATGCCAACCTCAGAGAAGTATCTGTAAGTCACTGTCCATTACAGCTGTTCCCTGGGCACTGACATAACAGGCTAAATGAAGACACTGGTTTGACAGGTAAGATAATTGTGTGTTACCCTCCAGCACATTCCTTTATCATACGCACTTTGGGGAGAATCTGATAAGGTCACTGGTTTAGCACAGCAAGTCTACAGCATTTATCTCTGATATCCGATGCTAGCCTAGCCCCTGGTACTCAGAATATCCCAACATCCAATGCCAGCCTTGTCTCCAGCATTTATACATCCTCATTATCCAGGGGACATCATCTCAGTGCCAAATCCTGAGCACAGAGTGGTTTGACTTTGTGTGCAACGTCAGTCTCACAGAGGTCTGGCCTTCCTTCAATCACGCATTATATTCAAAGGTAGCACTGCATGTTTGTAAGCTTCGTCCCAGGATGGACAAAACCACCTCAGCACACCATGTTCTCAAACTCTCCATGGACACAAAAAGGGGTACACACCCTGGCCTTTCCTGGCACCACCTGAGGTCTGTCCTAGAGATTCCTGGATTTGCAGGATTGAGCCAGATCTGGAAACTTCACTGCATGGTGCCTGCCACGTCACCATCAACCGCAGTCAAGCTGGCTGACGCCACAGCTCTCAGTAGATTATGTGCATTTGATGATAATCATTATCAAAAGCCTCTGACATCCAGCATAACGTACATCTCCTCCTTGTTTTTCTGGCCACTCCCACCTTCTTAGTGGCACTTGGGTAGTCAGTGCTTTTTCCTGGGAGCCCAATGTGTGCACAAACAGCTTAATTGAACCTTTCCAATGTGCACAACCTGTCTCTTATCTACAGTGATTTTAATCTGGCATCAGGTTGATCAATTCCCTCATTGTCTTTAAGTCTTCACAGGCCTCCCTAGTCTTGACTAAGGTAAATCATTTTGTCACTTTGCCTCCTTTTCCAGATGGTTAATAAATATATTGAGCAGTGGCACATTTATCAAAGGCCTTTGGAAAATCGAAAGGAATTAGAGCTGTTGGTTCCCCTTTAACTCTTTCAAAGATGCTCACCTCTGGAGGAGATGCTGGGGGTAGGCAGAAGGGATGTCTCACCTCGTGACTGAGAAGGCTCACCCACCCTTGTTAATAAGTCACACAACCATAGGAGATTATTTGCATCCTCTGCTGATTCAGGACATCCAGAGAGCAGCAGTGACCAGCAGGGATTTCCTTCATCCTCAGCTGACAAGGAGACTGACTTTTGCTTTGCAACTCAAGGTGCTGGAAGTATCCTACGGAGTCTTTTAAGGTTTGGGTCCTGCACAGCCAAGAGACCCGCCTCTCTCTTTGTGCTTCAGGTCAGCTGGAACATTCAAGGTGACAGCCTCTAAGTTTCAATGTCAGAAGCATGTGGGTGCTCTCCATTCAGGACTCTTGAATCTGTAAGTTGTTTCCCCTATCACTCTGACAAATCTCAACCTTGCTGACCATCAGATCACGTTCCAAGGCCTATCTATTTTCTCAAGCTTTTCCTTGGGTGGAGGAGTGTTGGAAGAGGGGTCTGTAGATTTTAGTGGGGAATTATAATTGCAAGCTGATATTGGTAGTTTTTGGAGCATACACTGAGTTCAGGACAGGTATATTTTTATGAACTCAAGATAAAACAAAAAAACAAAAAACCAGCCTTGAGAAGCATGACTTACCCTTACTAGCACTGATTTGCCCCAGCTATCTTTATGATTCTCTTAGTTATTGTTCCCAGCCTGAAATCATAGAATCATAGAATATCAGGTTGGAAGGGACCTCAGGAGGTCATCTAGTTCAAGCCCCTGCTCAAAGCAGGACCAATCCCCAATTTTTGCCCCAGATCCCTAAAACTCTTGGGTTTACAATTCTCAAGCCAACTTTGGTTTCTAGATTTAAGATGGTGTAAATGGGCCCTCACCTCCTGAACGCCTCTGAGCAACGGCATGCAGTACCACAGTCCTTTTCTCCCCCCTAGTGCTCCTGCAGGTTGCCAACTGTCTTTGGTGGGTCTTCAGTGGCTTGGCCCTCAGAACCCCTTCCAAGGTTCTAAAGAGTCCAATAAACAAACAGTCCCTTTGCCCTTGGTAGGGTCTTCAGCCTCAGCTCTGAGCCCTTTAAATTCAGCCCTTTGTTTGGGCTCCCAAATAAGCCCTGCCCCCTTTTCCAGTTTATTCCACTTTTCCTGTGGTGGTGAGGGAACCCAAACCCACTCACGATTCCAGGTTCCAATCCAGGGACCCAATAAACAGCAGCCACGTGCTTCTCACCTCAATCCTTTACTGCTAACTCACTGGGCCTCTTCCTGCTGGGCTCTTTTGTCTCCATCCCCTCCACTGGCCAACATCCTCAGGCCCTTCTCCCTTTGCAATATCAGTGTAAGTTCAGCTAGCCATAAACTCTGGCTATCTGCCAGGCTCCTTTGGCCCAAGAGCACCACCCATTTTCGCTCCTCTGCTCCCAGCCAGGAAATGACCTGCTAAGGCCAGGCAGCTCTTGTTACTTGAGCCAGCAGGGCCATGATTGACGGTTGCTAATGCCTTTAACCCTTGGAGGACCAGGTCTCTTGTTTCCAAAATGGCTGCTCTGGAAAGTCCATTCTAGGTATGCTTGGAAGACCCATATTTGCTGCTCTTTTCCTCAGAGCAGGGTGTCATAGGACAGTGGGGGCCCCATCGGGGAGCTGCAAAAGCCGAATACACCCACAGATGGATACACCACTGGCCACCCTCTGGGTCTTTTGTTTTAATAGCTGATTTCAAATAAGCCACACGCTGCCAGGGGTTCAACCATTTGGGTCCTCAGTTCCTTCAGACAGATGCCATCTGTTCCTGGGGCCTGATCCAAAGCCCACTGATGTCAGTGGAACAGGCCCATAGTCACAAACTGCAATTTAATTTCTCAGGTAGTTCCATCATCTGTCTTGTTTTTGATGCCCCTATCTTTGACAGTCACTCCTTGAATAAACCAGAAAATGCATTTGCACCCTCCTACTCTGGGGTGAAAACCAAAGTAAAGAAATGAAGCTCAATTGCGGTCTTTTTCAGGGCAGGAACAATCTCCCAAAGTGTGTACATCACCTAGTACAATGGAATCCTTATCTCAGATGGGGTCTCTATGTGCTGTCAAAATACAAAACCAACAATAGTAATAAACACCTCTTTCTTCACTCTGATTGCTCCCTTTATATGCAGGAGTTACAAAAGGATCCATGGATTCACGCACAGGCTTTCTGGAGCTTGTCCTTCAAGAACGTCTTAGTGCTTCCATTCCTACATTTGACTAGATATTCCTCAAATTTCCTCTGGCTATTATTTACCTTTAAGAAGCGGTAAAGAAACAAAGCTACCAACAGTCTGTGATCCAACAGTGAAGGAACAGCCCCACCTGGAGGCGAGAAGCAAGAACGCATGTGAGACACAGCCCCATGAGGGTATGGGGAAAAAGAGAGAGAAAATCACAAACGAGCCTGCAGATAATCAACAAATCAGACAGTTTCAGATGGCTGAATGATCCAGTGTGTGAGTGACATGTTCACAACCTGCTCCTAGATTCCTACTGCTGGAATGATGTCCAATGACCAGTTCAGACATGAAGGTGCAGGACTAGGAAGCCAGGTGCAGACTAAATGAAGTGCCATTTACTGCCTCTCACCTTCCTCTTCTCCTCCCAGGAAGTGACAATGGAACAGACCTTTTCTCTGAACAAAACAACTTAAAGTGCCTAAGAATGTTCAGCTAAGCCCACAACCTGATTGGCTTGATATCTCTAGTGCTTCAGAGTTCAAGACCAAAGTAACAATCACATAATGGATAAGTTTTCAGAGTAGCAGCCGTGTTAGTCTGTATTCGCAAAAAGAAAAGGAGTACTTGTGGCACCTTAGAGACTAACAAATTTATTTGAGCATAAGCTTTCGTGAGCTACAGCTTACTTCATCGGATGCATTTGGTGGAAAATACAGTGGGGAGATTTATATACACGCACAGAGAACATGAAACAATGGATTTTATCATACACACTGTAAGGAGAGTGATCACTTAAGATGAGCCATCACCAGCAGCAAGGGGGAAAGGAGGAAAACCTTTCATGGTGACAAGCAAGGTAGACAAACATGGTGACAATCATGTTCTTGTTAAGTGCTGGAAATGGCCTACCTTGCTTGTCACCATGAAAGGTTTTCCTCCTTCCCCCCCCCCCGCTGCTGGTGATGGTTCATCTTAAGTGATCACTCTCCTTACAGTGTGTATGATAAAACCCATTGTTTCATGTTCTCTGTGTGTGTATATAAATCTCCCCACTGTATTTTCCACCAAATGCATCCGATGAAGTGAGCTGTAGCTCACGAAAGCTTATGCTCAAATAAATTTGTTAGTCTCTAAGGTGCCACAAGTACTCCTTTTCATAATGGGTAAGTCCATTGATGGGACTGAAAGGGGGGAGGAGTATCTTATTATAGGATTTATTTTAGCATCTGTTACATTTTCATGTAAAGTTCTAATATTTCCCACGTTGGCAGGTGGTTCACTAGACTGTAGCACTCACACCCACACAGAGTCCTCAAACCACCAGCTGGCCATTCTACATTGGAGCTGGCCATGCGACAGCACTCACTGATGATGAAGAAGAGACATAATGGAGAGCACATAATGTGGCAACTGGCTGGCTCAGGATGTTGGGGATGGGATATAATGCTTTTTGCCCTCTCTGTCACTGTTTCCAAGCCAGTTCACCATCCAAAGGCAGTTTTGTCTCACGGAAAATTAATTTGAGGTTCACAGATCAGTTCACCACAAACAGGGTTTTTTTTGTAATGTTCTCACATGACCATACCAACTCCCTTCTCAGCAGCTAACATGGGCCACAGGACGCAACTCACCTCACACCGTAGAGAGGGTACCTTCAGCTAATAGAGGAGACACACTGGCAGGGGATATCTGTGGAAGGATCATATGCTCATGAAGCTGCAAGGGGATGGTGCATCATGAATTCCCTAACATAGCTGTTCTGGAGCAGCACCATGGAGAGCTCCTTGGAACATCCCTGAGCAGGTGCAGGTAAAGCTTCAGTCTTTAAACTTCCAACTGTTATAGAATCACGAAAAATTATCATAGACATGGGCTTCTTCTCCAGCCTGAACCATTTGCAAGTCTTAAGCCATCTTTACACACATTTCCCTCTTCCTTCCAGAGACAGGAGGCTCCGGAAATCTGGCCACTACACCAAATGCTAATGTTCTCTTTATAAATGCCTCCCTCATTCAAGAGACAAACACTACAGCTTCCAGAAATAGCATCCCAGGAGCAAGAGCTCTGTATTTCATACAGTGACAACAGAAGGTAGAAGCTTCCAACTAATTGCCCAGGTCCAATAACCAGCAGCTTGACTGAGGACAACATCCCAATTCTGCTCTCAAAGGTAATTAACCTCCCCAAATGATTTTTTCCTGACAAAGCAATTCTGAAGCCAACACAGTTAATTCATGAACAGATTCTAAATATGTCTAGAGACTTCCTAAGTGCAGATCTCTTCCCTCCTCATCTTCCACTGCCCACCTATTAACATATGATGACATCCATGTCCTCAGCACCCACATTTTGCTAAACTAATGCAGCATGGGATTTTTGTCCCATTCAAGCCTGTCAACTGTGATGGGTTCCCGCTGGGGTGCCACCTGGAACTGGAGTACCACTGAGCCCTCTGACCCACCAGCCTGGGCTCCCTCTCACACTAAGAACATAAGAATGGCCATACTGGGTCAGACCAAAGGTCCATCCAGCCCAGTAACCTGTCTACCGACAGTGACCAATGCCAGGTGCCCCAGAGGGAGTGAACCTAACAGGTAATTATCTAGTGATCTCTCTCCTGCCATCCATCTCCACCCTCTGACAAACAGAAGCTAGGGACACCATTCCTTACCCATCCTGGCTAATAGCCATTAATGGACTTAACCTCCATGAATTTATCCAGTTCTCTTTTAAACCCTGTTAAAGTCCTAGCCTTCACAACCTCCTCAGGCAAGGAGTTCCACAGGTTGACTGTGCGCTGAGTGAAGAAGAACTTCCTTTTGTTTTAAACCTGCTGCCCATTAATTTAATTTGGTGGCCCCTAGTTCTTATATTATTGGAGCAAGTAAATAACTTTTCCTTATTCACTTTCTCCACACCACTCATGATTTTATATACCTCTATCATATCACCCCTTAGTCTCCTCTTTTCCAAGCTGAAAGGTCCTAGCCTCTTTAATCTCTCCTCATATGGGACCCGTTCCAAACCCCTAATCATTTTAGTTGCCCTTTTCTGAACCTTTTCTAATGCCAGTATATCTCTTTTGAGATGAGGGGACCTCATCTGTATGCAGTATTCAAGATGTGGGCGTACCATGGATTTATTATAAGGGTAATAAGATATTCTCCATTTTATTCTCTATCCCTTTTTAAATGATTCCTAACATCCTGTTTGCTTTTTTGACTGCCACTGCGTAGATGTCTTCAGAGAACTATCCACGACGACTCCAAGATCTTTCCCGATTAGTTGTAGATAAATTAGCCCCCATCATATTGTATGTATAGTTGGGGTTATTTTTTCCAATATGCATTACTTTACATTTATCCACATTACATTTCATTTGTCATTTTGTTGCCCAATCATTTAGTTTTGTGAGATCTTTTTGAAGTTCTTCACCGTCTGCTTTGGTCTTAACTATCTTGAGCAGTTTAGTATCATCTGCAAACTTTGCTACCTCACTGTTTACCACTTTCTCCAGATCATTTATGAATAAGTTGAATAGGATTTATCCTAGGACTGACCTTTGAAGAACACCACTAGTTACCCCTCTCCATTCTGAAAATGTACCATTTATTCCGACCCTTTGTTCCCAGTCTTTTAACCAGTTCTCAATCCATGAAAGGATCTTCCCTCTTATCCCATGACAACTTCATTTACAGAAGAGCCTCTGGTGAGGGACCTTGTCAAAGGCTTTCTGGAAATCTAAGTACACTATGTCCACTGGATCCCCCCTGTCCACATGTTTGTTGACCCCCTTCAAAGAACTCCAATAGATTAGTGAGACAAGATCTCCCTTTACAGAAACCATGTTGACTTTTGTGCAACAATTTATGTTCGTCTATGTGTCTGACAATTTTATTCTTTACTATTGTTTCAACTAATTTATCCAGTACTGATGTTAGACTTGTCAGTCTGTAATTGCCAGGATCACCTCTAGATCCTTTCTTAAATATTGGCATTACATTAACTATCTTCCAGTCATTGGGTTCAGTAGTTGATTTAAAGGACAGGTTACAAACCATAGTTAATTGTTCCGCAATTTCACATTTGAGCTCTTTCAGAACTCTTGGGTGAATGCCATCTGATCCCGGTGACATGTTACTGTTAAGTTTCTCAATTAATTCCAAAACCTCCTCTAGTGACACTTCAATCTGTGACAATTCCTCAGATTTGTCACCTTCAAAAGACAGCTCAGGTTTAGGAATCTCCCTAACATCCTCAGCCGTGAAGACTGAAGCAAAGAATTCATTTAGTTTCTCTGCGATGACTTTATAGTCTTTCAGTGCTCCTTTTGTATCTCGATCGCCCAGGGGCCCCACTGGTTGTTTAGCAGGCTTCCTGCTTCTGATGTACTTAAACATTTTGTTATTACCTTTTGAGTTTTTGGCTAGCTGTTCTTCAAATTCTTTTTTGGCTTTTCTTATTACATTTTTACATTTAATTTGGCAGTGTTTATGCTCCTTTCTATTTACCTCATTAGGATTTGACTTCCACTTTTTAAAAGATGTCTTTTTATCTCTCACTGCTTCTTTTACATTGGTTACTGGTTGTTAAGCCATGGTGGCTCTTTTTTAGTTCTTTTACTGTGGTTTTTAATTTGGGGGATACATTTAAGTTGAGCCTCTATTATGGTGTCTTTGAAAAGTGTCCATGCAGCTTGCAGGGATTTCACTCTACTCATTGTACCTTTTAATTTCTGTTTAACTAACCTCCTCATTTTTGCATAGTTCTCCTTTCTGAAATTAAATGCCACAGTGTTGGGCTGTTGAGGTGTTCTTCCCACCACAGGAATGTTAAATGTTATTATATTATGGTCACTATTTTCAAGCAGTCCTGTTATAGTTACCTCTTGGACCAGATCCTATGCTCCACTCAGGACTAGATTGAGAGTTGCCCCTCCCCTTGTGGGTTCCTGTACCAGCTGCTCCAAGAAGCAGTCATTTAAAATATCGAGAAATTTTGTCTCTGCATTTTGTCCTGAAGTGACATGTACCCCGTCAATATGGGGATAATTGAAATCCCCCACTATTATTGAGTTCTTTATTTTGATAGCCTCTCTAATCTCCCTTAGCATTTCACTGTCACTATCACTGTCCTGGTCAGGTGGTTGATAATAGATCCCTATTGTTATATTCTTATTAGAGCATGGAATTACTATCCATAGAGATTCTATGGAACATGTGGATTCATTTAAGATTTTTATTTCATTTGATTCTACATTTTCTTTCACATATAGTGCCACTCCCTTCCCCCCTCCCCCCCCGCATGACCTGTTCTGTCCTTCCAGTGTATTTTCTGACATAATCACACCCCGGAATGATTGTTTCCCATTGATTGCCCTCACTCCACCAGGTTTCTGTGATGCCTGTTATATCAATATCCTCCTTTAACACAAGGCACTCTAGTTCACCCATCTTATTATTTAGACTTCTAGCTTTTGTGTACAAGCACCTTAAAAACTTGTCGCTGTTTATTTGTCTGCCTTTTTCTGTTGTGTCAGCACCGTGCTGCTGTGACAAGCTGCAAAGCCGTCCAAGCTTACACTTTCACCAGCATTCACACAGGTAGGGACACACCCAGCTGCAATTACATACAGGCTCTCCAACCACCAGCCTCCCAGCCTGGGACCCCAGAGCAACACTGTCCTGCCCTGGTCAAATCTGGCCAGTATATGGGTGTAATACCCGGTCCACCTCTCCCTCAATGTGAAGAGGACATGCACGCTTGTGGTAACCAAGCTGAGATTTTCCCCAGACACCTTAGTCAAATGCACACTGGTTTGGATTAAAACATAAAATAAGTTTATTAACTACAAAAAAATAGATTTTAAGTGATAGCAAACAGATCAAAGCAGATTACCTAGAAAATAAACAAAAAATGCAAACTGATCTTAACATACTAGATACGTAACATATGAATTAACAAATTCTCACCC
The DNA here is from genome assembly GCF_009764565.3 of Dermochelys coriacea. NCBI lineage: Eukaryota > Metazoa > Chordata > Testudines > Dermochelyidae > Dermochelys > Dermochelys coriacea. The sequence goes on along the minus strand of NC_050073.1, from coordinate 88,204,053 downwards.
TGAGTGTTAAGCAGGCTGGCAGATTCTTAAGGCACAAGCTGCCTTTGCTTTGCAGCTGGGGTTTCCCAGGTTTTCATACATAGGCTAGAAATCCCTTTAGCCTGGGATCATTACTTCCCCCTATTCAGTCTTTGTTCCTCAGATGTTTCCAGGTGTGTTGTTGTAGGGAGACTGAGGTACCATCATGATGTCATTTCCCCCTTTTATATGTTCTTCTCACTTGCTGAAAAGCTCTTTTGCTGTGACCTGGATCAAACAGTGCCCATTGTGTAATGCTATCTCTGAGAGGTTTCTACTGTACACTGTTCCTGGGATAATCCTTGTGCTTGTGTGCATTTCCTCAATAAGCCATTAACATTATTTGGCCTTTTTACAATTGTACCTGAAAGGCTGCTTGTGAGTGTTTTCAACCTCACAATATGTTTCAGTAACACATACACAGCCAAACTTCGTAACTTCACATACAACAATAGTACAAACATGTCAACAAGATATTAATGTCTAACAGCTCAAGACTTTTAGAATGATACCTCACAAGGCACACTTTGTACAAAACACCTAATTGCTACTACCACCACGCTTTGATGCCAGCCCTGAAACAAACTTTGTGTTTTGTGACACCTTCAGATCTGAAGGGGGGATCTGCAGAAAGACAACAACATCCATTTATGAAGCATCAACAGTGGCACCCAGATGCTATTGTGATGAGCTTGTTCGAAATGCCCCAGGGTAGGTAAAAGAGAGATTAGAGAGACAGCGACATTACGGAGAGGCTGTGTTTTCCCAGGAGAAGAAACCTGAAGAAATGTCACAATCCAGAGAAGGAAGGAAGACATCAGGTAAGAATTCGCCAACCTGACAAAGGTGGCTAAGCCGACATCCCTCATCTCCCCTGTGATCTGAATTACATATGAGAGGATGAGCAGAAGGCAATACCCACTTTAGCATGTGTACCACCAACAACAAGTTAAGCGAACTAGCAGGAATGATCAGGACCATATCATAAACCTGTGAAAGTACTGATCTCCCGGGGTGCTCCTGACACTGGACACACACATACATTTTACTAAGCATCCAATGTCTCCAGAGCTAAACATGGCCACAGATGACCGCAACATCACTGGATCAGCACTTACTGGCATTAGCAGCAACTGAAGGGAAGTGCCTGGAGTGCCATGAGATTCCTCCCTGTAGACTGAAGATTAGGGTTACCTTGCTTCCCAAGCCACCAACATTGATTGGAAAGGTTGCTCTGGCAGGTGTGAAACTTACATGGCTCATGCCAATTTCACTTCTGATACTGACAGCTATAAGTATTGGCAGAAGGAGTGGCAAGGACAGGGCTCTTATCTCACTTGGTTGCTGGGAAAGGGCATGGGGTACTAGCAGAGAAGTAGCTCCCCACACCTCCCGGTTGGAGCAAGGGAGAGGCAAAGAGAAGTGAGAGCATCAAACTGAGGTTAACAGATCTTAGAGAGACATGGCTACATCCCAGCTCACACTGTTGTCTCACAGAAAGTAATAAATACTCCCCCAATTTGCTGATTATAAAGAGGTGCTGAGAACTGCCTGGCTGAGAACATTAGCATCAAAAGTGGCCCATGAGGGACAGAAAAAGAGAGTGAGATTGAAGAGGTTTCCTTGGAGCTAAGTGGGAACCTGGCTATGAGTCCCCAGGGAACCTGTTTCTTTCCTAATCTGCTTTGTATTTAATTGTTTCCTAATTACTATGTCCCTGTTTGGTCCCAACAGGCTCAGGAACTGGTGCTGCCACAGCGGTTTCCTATCTCTCGACTGAAACAGTGGGTTATTCAGGATCTCCTGTTTAGCTGCTGAACAGAAATTATTATTACAGAACGAGCATCGTGTTCTTTATATTCCAGTAGCACCCACAATGTACTGCGTACTGTCTACACTCACAGGCAGACACAGTCCCTGCCCCATGGAGTTGGCAGGTTAAGCAAGTGAGCAGCATACAAAGGGCAGAAGACATGGAGGAAACAGCCAGTCAGAATATATACACAATATTTTAAAATAAATACCAGCTATCCCCAAGTCACTCTCTATTGGACCAGTGTCAGTTGGCTACTTTCTTGTAGCTTTGTTAGCTGATGTGGGCCTTGACGAGGGATGTGAGACAGAAGATGATAATGGCCGTTTAGATCAGTGCAGGCCTGGACGATGAAACACAAAAATAGTCGTGGGAGCAGCACATAACAGGGGGCTGAGGCTGGCATCACTGCCGGAGTAAAGGGTGGGGGTAGGGAGGCTGACAAGATAGGAGATGTCAGTGCCAGATTGAGAGCCCTGAAGACTGAAGGCCTCTGTTTATCCACAGAACAGGTGCAGCATGCGCTGGTGTCCCTCACAACACTTACTGCCACCTGCCAGTGCACCATGCCCCTGACCTGAAGGGACTCACCCTCAGGCTGAGAGGGCAATGCAGTCTCTCTTGGCCACTACTGATGGCCAACAAGGGGCCAATTAGTGCCAGGTCTGATGGTGGATTTTCTGATGACTCATCCATGAGGCACCAGACTGAGACCCAACAAACACAGTCCACAGAGACCACTGAATAGCTGTCAGGTAGTAAAGGCTTTCAGTTACTACCCACTTGGGGCTGGACTGGGACCCGTGCACTAAAAACAAAGGACTCTGTATGCTGTTCACCAGTCGCACTGCAGGGTCATTGTCTTCTGCATATCTGACACTTTGCTAGCTCAGCCATCCCAAGCGTGTTGCTAGAAGGCCACGTTCCTAGTTATTGTCAGCTAAAACGCTCCTCTCCATTATACTCCCCCAAGAGCAAGACAAGCCAGGATACTACACTCACTGAAGGAGTTTCACCTGCTCATGCTATGCCTGAATTTGCTTCACAGACTCCATATCCCTGGCTTTCCACTCTCAGCAGCCCAAGACTTGAAGAAAATGCAGGCCATGGCACTAAGCCCTCTTGCATCGCATTGACTCATTCTGCCAAAGGCACAAGTGCTGACTCAGTGAGTCTTGGCTGCCAAGCGGGGAGAGTACAGCACAGCTCCAATGAACAGGGCCCTTTTCTGCTGCCCAGAGCACAAATCGGCAAACCATCAGATGCAGCATGACAGAGGTTAATGAGGCCATGGAGACACATGGCAAAAGGTCAGAGTTTTGCAAGGGCTGCTGGGAACAGCTGTCAAACTACAAGCAATCTGCAGCACCAGCAACTCCACCACCTCAGCTTCTCTCCAAGCAGCTACAACACAGCCCTTCTGCAGACCCAGGTCTCAAAGGTACAGTCTTTTTAAAACACTTCTAGTGCTGGGGAAGGTGCCAGATTAACAAGCCTGGGATCTGGAGGCTTCTGAGCCAACAGCTACAACTTAGGCAACGGCAGAGCAAGCTTCCTCCCATCACACTGCTCACAGGCCTGATCAACTCTAGGAGAGTTCAGTCTCCCACTCAGTCCTTGGCCACTACTCTAAAGTTGCCAACGCAGGGGTCAGTTGATTATGAGGGCAGGTTATGTGCTGTGCATGCCTGTTCACAAGGAACTGGACTGAGAACCCACCACCTCTATTCACATAGACTAATGGACAGCTGCCAGAAAGTCGTGATTTTCACTCACTACCAACCAGTGCTGGATTGGACCCAGCATCCAAGAGTGAAAGCCATAGTACTCAGGGCTACTGGAGAGTTATGGAGATGGCATAGACATGGGCAAACAGAGAGAGAAAGCTCCAGACTCCCAAATTTGTCAATCTCGCATCTACTACCAGTTTCTTCAAGTGCATCAGTGACACCCATCTGTGATCAGAAAAGCTACAACAAACATTATTTCTTTAGTTGAAGGGGAAGGTGAGAGCAAACACAGGTTGCTCGGCAAGACACTCCTAAGCACTTTGCATTAGTTAAACCACAATATATGTTACTAAATACTAAGAGGAGTTATGTGGTGCACTGGTGGTGGTAGTAAGGGGATGGATGGCCCAATCCACTAGCTCTTCACCTCAGGACACTAGAATCTAACTCCTACATGTGTTAGGTGAAAAATTAAATAGGCTTGGTACTCCTACTGCAAAATTACTGCCTAATTTGGCATAGATCAACACAATCCATATTCTCTACTCTGAAGAGTCCCCAGGACTAGTTCGGCAGAGGGGCTGCAGGGCAGGGACAGGACTGAAACATAAGAATCTGTGGGTCAGGATTGAAGGGCACTGGCAGTGCAGGTGGGGAGGGCCCAGAACTGAAAAACAAGAGATCTGCCGGACAAGTTTGAGAGGCCTTGGCAGAGAGGTTGTAATTTATATCCTCATTCCTGTCACTACAGATGCTATTTTTATTCATATTAATTAGTTACATCAGAACACAGTGACAGAAAGCCTGGCAGCGAAGAGTCCCTTAGATTGCCCAATTACTTCTCAGTTTCTTCAGGGATGCTCTGCAGTCCTGACTGATCCCAGAGGATTCACCACTCATCCACCATATCTGCCCCATGTTAATTCAATCAAACCTTGTGTTACAGCCCGCACCAACTAACTGGCCAAGAAGGACAGAGACAAGACTCTCTTGCTGTTGCTAAGCAACACAAGGCCACCTGTCTTCCCACTCCCCCAGCAGCTCAGTGCACTACATCAGCAGTGCTGCACTTCAGTCTGAGCAGCAAGGAGCCTGAAGTGGGAATCATCCCAGTGGCTGACTGACTAAGCCAGTAGCTCGCTGGATTGCACTGCCTGTGGTAGAACTCTCTCTGCTTGCCAAGCCTCTGGGGACAGAGCCCTGTGCTGTGGTCACCTTACCTGTGATTTGAGGTAGGCATACTCCTGTGATCCATACGGGACACTCCGAAGAGAAGTGAGGTAGTCATAGGTGATAACAGCTGTCTGAAAACCAAGCCAGAAACAGTATGAAGACTCTGCAATAATCTCTGATCAAGCCAACAAGCTTTTATTAAAGGGACTCTTTCTATTTAGCTTTAGGCCCTAAATTTAAGTTTAGTTTAAAATAAAAGGGTCACAAGGAACAAAAAGTAATACAAATAAAAACATTCATGTCAATGAAAATCAGTGGTTTACACTTATGGAAAACTTCCCTGCAGGGCAGGAAACTCAGTAACATGGAACTATTAAAAATAAGTAATACTCTGTACTTCTAGAGCACCTTCTATTCCAGGCCATCAAAGTACTTTACAGGCATTAATGAATTAAACATCCCAGCCCCCCTGGGAGATAGGTCTGCATAATGTCCATGTGGGGAAAATCAAAGGACAGAGCAGGGAAGTGACTTGGCCAGTGTCACACAGCGAGTCAATTGCAGAGCCAGGAACAGAACTGAAAGAAGCCTGGATACCCAATCATGTGCCTTAGCCACAAGCCAGGCCCCACCATGTACATGACAAGCAGGATATGAAACTAACCAGAAACAGCCTAAGGCTTGCATGTGAACGGGAGTCTTTCCCTTTCCCTGCTACCCAGTCCCTGAAGCCAAATCCAGGATTGGCAATGTCAGAACAGCTGCCATGGTGTCAATTGTGATGTCTAAGCCATTACTGAAGGGATGGTACAGGAGAGGTCAGACTACCACCCATCCGCACCACAACTACTCCTGTGGTTTGGTAGCTGATTAGCATTACAGTCACCTTCATTGGTTACAAATAGCACAATTCAGTTTGGGTCCACGTAGCAGCTTTTCAGCGATTGTACTCACAGCTACTACACTACCCGACCGTATTCATATCAGTGAGTCCTGGGCAGCTAGCCCTTCCTCCTGGCTTCAGCCGGGGAGAGAGTGGCCAAAAGATATGCATGCAGAACAGCGGAAGGGGCAATGCTTTCTGGGATGTCCAATGCACAGAGAGAATCAGACAAACTGGTTACAAAGATATAATATGGGGATCCAACTACATGCAAAAGAACAATGCTATGACCTGGTTAAGGAAGACAACCATGTAGCAAGCTACCAGCAGGGTGAAACACTCTTAGCTAACCTAGTTATTAACCCTGTTAACAATGTGACTGGGTGGACACAAACCATGTTTGGAGTTGACCAGGCAACTGGTCATAAACTAGGTTAAAAGTTGTAATGTAGACAAGGTAACCCTTTTCAAGTGCTTAAGTGACTGATGGGCCTAAATCCTATTTCCACAAGAGACTCAGGCACTGAGGAGTGTAAGTTTCATTAAAATCAATGGGGAGTTAGGCTCTGAAGATCCTAGATCATGTTTGGAAATGGGACTTACGTGCTTTTGAAAATTTTATCCTGGGCCTAAAGTTCCTCTCTTTCTCCACAGTCAGGAAGGGTAGGAATGGAGATGGAAATATTCAGAGCACTTTCTCTAAGTTCTAGCAGCATTGGACATGGAACACTTGTTGTTATGAACCAGTTAATAGCAGATTCTCTGTAATGGAAGTCTTTTAATCATGATTTGAGGATTTCAATTACTCAGCCAGAGGTTGTGGGTCTATTACAGGAGTAGGTGTGTGAGGTTCTGTGGCCTGCAATGTGCAGATCAGACTAGATGATCACAACAGTCCCTTCTGTTCTTAAAGTCTATGAGTCTAATTGTAGCATGTGCAATAAGAATTCCCATCTGGATTTCAATCTCCACCACCACCTTGGGGTTCAGTCCCTTTGTAATGACAGGGGCCATCTGCAAAAAACAGATCCGGAATCAGATTTCCAAACATCTCAAAACTTACGGGCATTTGATTCTGTGGTGGAATGAATGCCCAGCACCACTGTAAAACTTGATGGGCCCCCTTACACAAAGTACAGCCAATATGTCCACAAGCCCAGCTCTCTGGAGACAATATCATTTTTGCATTAGAAAGAGAGTCACTAGACATGAACAATGGACAAACTGTGGAAGATTCATACAAGCCTCTACCCAAAGCTCTGTGCTCTGGGGTGAGGTTGGGAATCAGATACAAACAGGGTTTTGCTCCTTCCTTTTTGGATGGAGGTTTCTGATATTTCCTGGTTTTGAAGTTGGAAACCTGTTAGGAGAAGCCTTTTCTTGTGATTTTTCAGCCCTTCCTGTCTCTGCTGAAGCCAGGAGCTACAGAGGTACATGAAGAAGTATTTGGAGAAACACTTTACCAAGCATTTTCCAACATCAAAAAATAGCTTTGGAACAGGGGGACCTTTGGATCAGCTTTGGGTGAAGGTTTGGGCCGGTTCTTATGTTGTCTCTTGTCCATGAAGGTAATTACCACTTCCAACTTGAAAAGAACTAGCTACAGATTGCCCTGCATTACAGAGGAAGAGGGAATTTAATTAAGCAGTTACTAATTACATCGTAATCTTGAACAACAAATTAGTATTATGATGATTCTGATAGGCAACTCTGATATTGCTAAATTCCCAAAAGTGTCTCAGATGCACTTCAGCTAAGGCATAGGATGTTAACTTGATGCTTTCTGAAAAGGCAGAATCAGTTTTAGACCCTGGAAGAAGCAGAGGGCAAACAAAGCAGCTTTGTCAGATTTCTAATGCTATCCAGAATGCAGAGGTTTTCTTTGACTTGCTGCTATCCAGACCCCGAAGAGCACCTCACTTTCATCAAAGATTAGTTCTTTGCACTCTGTGGTCCAGAGGAACTGATCTTCATAGATATAAGAAGACCTCTGAGATCATCCAGTCCCTCTTGATGGCAATGCAGGATTGGTGCCCATAGTGCATTTTCCAGCCTTTAGTCGAGTCTAGTTTTAAAATTCTCAGAGGATGGAGCTTCCACTTTGAGTCATCCAGTTGCTGGCTTCCCACTCCCCTCAAGTTATCAACTTATCTCCCCATCTCTTGGGAGGAGGTCCCCACTCAATGTCCCTGCCTCTCAGTGTTTTCTCTCTGCTGGTCCCTCAAAGACTGACCAAGCATGAGCAAAACCCGATTCCCCAAACCTGAGCTCAGGCAAGAGTTTTCCCCCAAGCCACATAAGCAAGGAAGTTTAACAAGGACAGATGAATAAGTATGGATAAATTGAGAACTGATGCAAACCTTCTAGCAAAACTCACCAGAGGTCTGAGGATATAGTGGCAGGTCAGATTTGTTGTCTTCCCTCTCCACGTCTTTTTTTCATGTTTACAGCTGTTGCTGCTGAATTTGGCCTGCACACGTCCCTGGAGACAGTGCCCCTAGCTGCAGCCTGGCTTTGCCCCAAGAGGTTGAGTTAAGCATCCACACTTTTGGGTACTTCTCTGAATATAACTTTTGAACATTTTGAAGTTCACCTACCATGACTGAAGCCCTCCCTCCCCCCCAAAAAATCACAAACAATTATGGGAGCTTATCGACCTGCTAAGTAGGGGTCTGCCCAGGCTGGATTAAGAGACAGGCATTATAGGCCCACATCAAGGTCCCCAGCTCCCAGAGCCACAAGTTTGCAATAGAATCTAAGTCCTCATTTTAAAGAAGTTTCCATCCCTCATAGTTAGGGAGAAACACTTGAAAATTAAGGAGTTAACACTCTCTGACCCTGATAAAGAGCAGATCCCTAGGGCTGGGAAGGCAGAGGTCATTAGTTCAGCAGCATAGCAGAAATTCACACTGGAGCAACCTGACCATACGGGGCCTTGTGTATGTTAGAAGAAATAAACCATTTTAAAAAGTATTCCCCACATTTAAAAAAAAAAAAAAAAAAAGGAGTACTCCAGTACTTACAGGGGCTAGAGACCACCAGCAGATTTTATTGTGGGATATTCTGTTTGCGGCTGCTGCTGTAAAACCCTGTAATGTGTGGAGGCAACATGATCTAGTAGTGGATTGAGCCTGGGCGCAATGAACTGCTGACTTCTAACAGCTCTGCCACTGACACCCTCTGTGGCCATGGGGAAATCACTGCACTTCTCTATACCTCAGTTTCCCCTGGGGTGTATGAATGATCAGTGGTTTTTGTACAGTGAACATAAGAACAGCCATATGGGGTCAGACCAATAGTCCATCTAGCCCAGTATCCGGTTGTGACGTTGCACTCCATACGTTTTTATGAAAATATGCTAATGAGCGTGAATATCATGTAACTGGAATATGCTTCATGCAAAAGGTCTCTTGTAAGGTATCATTACAAAGCTTATAATCTACTGAGTGTGGTCATCCTATTTGTATGAATGTATCATTCTTGTATCTGAAACTAGGAATATAAAATATAACTCTGAGGTCTAACTGTAGTTATGCAAAGTGTGGGCCATTAATGATGGTTTAAAATCTTGATGGCTCCCACCAACAAGGACAATTGACTGTAGAAGGTTCTGTTTACTTGCAAGCCTTTCTGTGAGTCAGGCCTGGAAGAATGAAGGCTGGGGTCTCACAGGCCATGTGACCATGTCACCTGGTACTGGAATCCATCTTAAACCTGGTGCTTTTCCATTTAGAAGGAGGGGTGGGGACCCAAAGAGACAAAAGATTCCCGCCTTGTGCCAAAGATATATAAGGGCATGGAACAGAACAAAGGGGACTGCAGTCATGAGAAATCCCCTAGCTACCACCTGAGCTAGAACAAGGACTGTACCAGGGGAAAGAATTGGGCCCAGACTAGAAAGGGGTCTACTCTGTGAAAGAAGCTCATTGGAATATCTCTGAATGTTGAGGTGAGATTTACCTGCATTTAGTTTCTTACTGAGGTAGGCTTAGACTTGCGTGTTTTTGTTTTTTTTTTTGCTTGGTAATTTACTTTGTTCTGTCTGTTATTACTTGGAACCACTTAAATCCTACTTTTTATACTTAATAATATCACTTTTTGCTTATTAATTAACCCAGAGTAAGTAATTAATTCCTGGGGGAGCAAACAGCTGTGTATATCTCTCTATCAGTGTTATAGAGGGTGAACAATTTATGAGTTTACTCTATACAAGCTTTATACAGAGTAAAATGGATTTATTTGGGGTTTGGATCCCATTGGGAACTGGGTATCTGGGTGCTAGAGACAGGAGCACTTCTTAAGCTGTATTCAGTTAAGTCTGCAGGTTTTGGGGGACATGGTTCAGACCTGGGTCTGTATTTGCAGGAGGCTAGCGTGTGTGGCTCAACAAGGCAGGGTACTGGAGTCCCAAGCTGACAGAGAAAACGGGCTCAGAGGTAGTCTCAGCACATCAGGTGATAGTCCCAAGGGGATCTCTGTGACCGAACCCATCACACCGGTCTTTCCACAGTGGCCAATGACAGGTGCTTTGAAGTGAATGAACAAAACAGGCAATCATTGAGTGATCTACTCCCAGCTTCCGGCAATCAGAGGCTACAGACACTTGGCACATGGGGTTGCATCCCTGAGCATCTTAGCTAATAGTCATTGATATATCTAGCCTTCATTAACTTATCTAATTTTTTTTTTTAACCGTTATGCTTTTGACCTTCACAACATCCCCTGGCAACAAGTTCCATAAGTTGACTGTGTGTTGTGGGAAGAAGTTCTTCCTTTTGTTTGTTTTAAACCTGCTGCCTATTAATTTCCATTGAGTGACCCCTAGTTCTTGTGTTATGTGAAGGAGTAATAACATTTCCTTATTCACTTTCTCCGCACCAGTCATGATTTTATGGACCTCTGTCTAATATACCTTTTTTGAGATGGGGTGTCCGGAACTGCATGCAGTATTCAAGGTGTGGACGTACCATAGATTTATACAGTGGCATTATGATATTTTCTGTCTTATTATCTATCCTTTTCCTAATGGTTCCTAACATTCTGTTAGTTTTTTTGACTACCGCTGCACACTGAGCAGATGTTTTCAGAGAATGACTCCAAGATCACTTTCTTGAATGGTAACAGCTAATTTAGACCCCATCATTTTGTATGTGTAACTGGGATTATGTTTTCTAATGCACATTACTCTGCATTTATCAACATTGAATTTCATCTGCCATTTTCTTGCCCAGTCATCTAATTTTGTGAGATCCCAGCTCTTCACAGTCTGCTTTGGACTTAACTATCATGAGTAATTTTGTATCATCTGCAAATTTTGCCGCCTCACTTTTTTCCAGGTAATTTATGAATAAGTTGAACAGCACTGGTGCCAGTACATATCCCTGGGAGACACCACATTTACCTCTCTACATTCTGAAAACTGACCATTATATTCCTACCCTTTGTTTCCTATCTTTTAACCAATTACTGATCCATGAGAGGACCTTCCCTCTTATCCCATGACTGCTTACTTTGCTTAAGAGCCTTTGGTGACGGACCTTGTCAAAGGCTTTCTAAAGTCCAAGTGCACTGTATCCAGAGGATCACCCTTGTCCACATACAGTATTGTTTACCCCCTCAAAGAATTCTAATAGATTGGTGAGGCATGATTTATCTTTATAAAAGCCATGTTGACTCTTCCCTAACAAATCATGTTCATCTATATGTCTGCTAATTATAGTAAAGAACAGAATTTCAACCAATTTGCCTGGTACTGAAGTTAGGCTTACCAGCCTGTAATTGCCAGATCACCTCTGGAGTCTTTTTTAAAAATCAGCGTCACATTAGCTATTCTCCAGTCATCTGGTACAGAAGCTGATTTAAGTGATAGGTTACATACCACCTTTAGTAGTTCTGCAATTTCATACTGGAGTTCCTTTAGAACTCTTGGGTGAATACCATCTGGGCCTGGTGACTTATTACTGTTTAACTGATCAGTTTGTTCCAAAACCTCCTCTACTGACTCTTTAGTCTGGGACACTGAAATGATAAAGTGCTAAGTACTATACTTTGCATTATTTTTAATAATGTGGTGGGAGTTGATGTTTCTGCCATATACTTCCAAAACAAACACCTTCTTAGGTTCCATACATTCCTCTCATCACTTTCTGCTCTGGCCTACACATCTTTCCAGCCTGCGTGCACACACGGTAATGGATTCTGAGATCAGCTACTGAATCTGCTTCTTGCAGTCCTGCTCTCAGGAGGCGCTCCTTGTAATTCTCACTAATGAAGCGTTTTTAAAAAGTGCAGAAGATGCAGGCTGACAGTGGCTTAGCACCAGGGGCTTGTAAGTGATGGAACTCCTGGCCTGAAGCGACAAACGTATGGCACAACAGAGGTGCAGGGCAGACTGATCTCCTACACAATTACTGATCTACCTTGTTTCTGGCTGCTAATGGATTCTCCAGAGAGGGCTCTCATGGAGAGGGTTACAACCTGTCTGGCTGTCAGCTGCCATGCTCATGTTTTTGGATGCTGCAATCAACATCTGGGGTGAAATGAAGGTAACACCCATCCAAGACTAGTGGGGCTCTTCGGCATTTATTTTAGAAACAGTGTGTGTTCTGCCCCCACATGCGTCGCCTGCCTTACCTCTCCCATTTTACCCTTTCCCTGACAATAATCCCCCCCAAAACACATTCAGACACCTTCCCCTCCGCAAATTCCTCCCACTAAGGTCCGCAAGACAAAGATTACAGGCAGGGTCCCAACACAGTATTCATTCAGCAACATGGTCCTTTCAATGAGCTGTTATTGTAGGGGAAAAAGGAGCCACCATCAAGGATGTGGTAAGCAGCTTCAAAGCAAAATGACTGGAAAAAGCAGTGGGGTGATGCACAGGACTGAGTTCTGGATAAGAAGTGGATGAAAGGGATGTGGGGTAAAGAGCCATCGCAAAGTGGGTGTAGGCCCCAAAGGGCTGTCCAGATTGAGTCCTCAATAAGGTATGTGTTCATTCATTGTCACAGTGTCTCTCTTCCTCTTCACCCGCTAGTAAATTACCCGCTAGCCCTTCTACGTGTTTAACCTCTTTTCCCCACACAAATAATAAAACAGAGAAAAAGCCAAATTCCTGGAGCTCAGAGCCAACTATGCACTTGAAATATATCAATACAGTAAACTAAGCGCCAGGACTGAGCTCCTGTGAACTACAGTTCCCTCTTGAGGATCCTTCTAACCCAGCCAGTAAATCTCTCACCCTACCCTCACACAACCTGCCAGGGTGCAACTTACTGTGGCAATGGCTCTGCCCACCCGAACAGCTCCAAAATCATTGGGATCCAGGTACTTGCTGCTGTACAGGTAGAAACCAGAGCTGACTGCTGCCAGAGAGACAAGTTTCAAGGCCCTTCTGGCCATCCTGGCGACTACTGCAGAGACACAAAACAAGAACCATCACCACTTGAGTGGAAGAAGGGAGTACATGAGGAACAATTCAGGCCAACCTTGGCCAAAAATTCAAAGTTATTCAAATTCAAATTCAAAGTGCTTCCTTCCAGAACTCATTTTTCAGGTTGATTAGCTGTCAAGTGAGAATATGAAGGCCTGTTAGAGCAGAGGACCCTATTAGTGCAGGCCTCATGGTTTCTATCTCTTGCTATGAGAGGAGAGTGTGGTCTACTGCTTAGAGCAGGGGCCCTGGGAAACAAGTCTTCCAAGTTTTAATCCCCGCTCTGCCACTGACTCAACACTATACCTCTCTGTGCCTTAGTTTCATAGTGATCAGTAGGCAGGTGCACAAGGAGCTCCGTTCTAAGCTTGTTATTATACTGCAATAGTTGTCTACTGCCTAGAGGCCACACATAAAAGATCAGGATTCCACTGTGCTAGACACTGTACATACCTAAAATGAAAAGATGGTCCCTAGCCTTAAAGGGTTTACAATCTAAGTATAAAACAAGAGACAATGGGAGCATAAAACAAACAGCAGGAGCACAAGACAACAGTGAGTCAGTTATGATTAGTGTAATAAGCAGTAGTCACAGCACACCAGCTGCCTAACCATTATCATGAGTTTTGTAGGCTTTAGTAGGTTTTAAAAGGGGATTTAAAAGAGGACAGTTACAGATTTTTACAGGGAGCTCCTCTCATCATAGGAAGCACAAAGGTGCCTGATGGAAAATGTTCCAAATGGACAGGCAAGGCTGTCATTATTGATTGAGTGGAGGGGTGGGGGTCAATGTCTCAATAGATGATAGAGTAGAGATATTCCATAAAGTGCCTTAAAAGTAAAAACAAGTAGTTTGTGCTTGACGCAGTGGAAAAGGGGAGCCAGTAGAAGGAGGCAAAGAAGGGGGTGACCTGGCCAAAGTGACAAGCCAAGAAGATACCTGCCTTCTCATCATCATGGGGGAAGAGGCAAAAAATGAATAATCATTTATGATCCTGCCTGAGGCAGTATGGTCCCATAGTTAGAATAAGAGACTGGTAATCATGAGACCAGAGTTCTAGTCCGGGTTTTTCCTTTAGCTCAACATATGATCTTGGGCAAACCTCTTAACTTCTCACTCTCGGTTTCCCTATAAAGTGGGGAAAACAATAATATACCTAGGTTTCAGAGTAGCAGCCGTGTTAGTCTGTATTCGCAAAAAGAAAAGGAGTACTTGTGGCACCTTAGAGTCTCTAAGGTGCCACAAGTACTCCTTTTCTTTTTGCGAATAATATACCTGTTTCCCTACTTTAAAGGGCTGTATTAACTACTTATGTTTGTAAAGTGCTTTGAACATGTATTATATAAGTTCTATTATTATTAATTGAGGCATTTTAGGGTTGGGCAGTTTTGTTTTAATGTTAGGCTCTAACTAGACTTCCCCCCTCCCCAAAGGATTTCATGATGTGTCAAAAGCTCTTTAACATTCTCTTTTACCTCTAACATTGTCCTTTCCTGCTTTATTAAATGACACTTTTGATTATTCAAACCTGGAAAGTGTTTACAAATCCACTGTACTTTTTTCCCCTCATTCCATTGATGCAGTTTTTCCTTTTATATTTCATTTATCTTCGGCAATGGAATTAGGAGGGTCAGTTTCATTTTCTGTTTCTAATCAATTTCACTCCAGTTAAGAAAGCCTAAGGCTTCTGGTTTAGATACCCAGCAATTAAAGGAAAAAAATTATCCACATTTCTTTTTTACTTCTATCACAGATCCTTGCACCTAGTTACAATCACTTGTGAGTACGCTCTCCCTAATGGCAGGCCTTGGGGCTCTACTTCATTCAAAGGGGAGTCCTATGACTCTATCACTCTTAAACTGGATCCCAGACTTCAGCATCCCTGTTTCACAGAGGGGCTCCTTCAGAACAGGCAGTTTGGTTTGGTTCCCGCAGGAATCGGGAACTTGGAAACTTTGGCCTGGATCCACAAAGCAATCTAGGAGTCACGATGTTGAACATCACAGACGCAGACACACACACACATTTAGCTATATTAAAATGCATGTTGTTTGTTTGCATTCAGCTTACCAAGCAATCCAGATCACTCTGTATTAGTGACTTGTCCTCACCAAACACCTGTATACAACTGTGGTCTCCAGGCACAAACAATGGAGCACACCATATCTAAGTGTCCCCTTCGTCCTTTCACAGGGGCCTGAAGGACATTCACCAGGGCAATGTGATGGCTATCAAATCTAGATATAAATTTGTAGTCGTTGCTACCTACCCAAGGCATACAAAAAAAAAAGACGACCACCTGTCCTCTTCATTATTTACCACTCCCTCAATTTTTACATCATTTGCAACCTTTATCAATGATGATTTTATGCTTTCTTCCAGGTAAAAAATGTTAAATAGCACTACCCCAAGAACAGATCTCTGCAGGACCAGCCATTCAATTATGGTTCCCCATTTACAATTACATTTTGAGACATATCAGCTAGCCAGTTTTTAATCCATTTAATGTGTGTCATGTTAATTTTACATTGTTCTAGTTTTTTAATCAAAATGCTGCATGGTACCATATCAAACACGTTTCGGAAGTCTTAGTGTTGATGTAATATACTATTATCTTTATCAACCAAATTATAACACCGTCATAAAAAAAAAGTCAAGTTAGTTTAACAGGATCTATTTTCCATAAATGCATGTTGCCTGACATTCACTATACTATCCTCCTTTAATTCTTTATTAATCGAGTTCCATAGTGGCCAATCCATTATCCTGCCCAGGACCTTCATCAAGGGCCAGATTTTGCATGGGACCAGATCCAGTAGACTACCTTTAAGCATACCTCCTAGATCAAGCCCCGCACAGGAGTTAGGCATTCATCCTCCTATCTTCCCCCAGTTTGTGGATCATTCTGTGGCTTAGGCAGGAGATACGGATCAGGCTGCCTAGAGGGAGGCAGCAATGTACATACATGCTCAGAGGCAGACACTTAGGTGCCTAGGGAACTTTCACCCTGAAAATTTAGGTACCAACACCTACAGTATTTTACAGGAGTTTCATGGATTGCAATGGAGCCTAAACTGGGATTTAAACACCTAAATCCGGGGTTTAGGTGCCTAATTCCCTTTGTATATTGGGGTCTTTGTAACTAGCAGGGAACGGTTCATCCTTTTCAATACAAGGCATTATCGGTGAACAGAAATGGGTTAAAACAATAAAGGCCTACACAGCATGAATCTTACTTAACCTTTATTCCTTCTTTGCAACTTTTAGGTAACTGCCACCCAACCTAATACCCTTGCAGACAGCCCCTCACATTCTCTCAGCATCTCCTTGTCAAACCCTATCCCCTCTTCCTCTCTACAAAGGTGTCTTTAAGGTTTAGCATCCCTTTGATCCTAGGTTCAGGCCAGGGAAAAATAAACTTGCAAGCCTGGTTGGAGCCAAGCAGGTGGGCATTTCCCAATTAATGACTCCCCCAGGGTTCCCTTAAGGACCCTTGGTATTCTCTCTAGAAGCATCTCATCTCTGACATTGTTTCATCACCTGTTTGCTTCTCCCCAACAATCTCCTTTGATTTAACTCATTGCAATCAAGCAGAATAATATCAAACAGGTAAACTGAGACACATACACTTTTCATAGAAATATTACAGAAATGCCCCATGCTCTCTACAACTTCCAAAATATTTTATGGAATAGTTTGAATTAATAACATTTCTAGTCCTATTTTTTGATAAATTTGAGGCCTAAACTACTTGGTAGTGTCTCCTTTTAACACAGAAAAAAACACGTATATCTTTTTTGTTTGTTTTCTTCCCTTCTTTATTTTTAAGAACATTTGTCTGAAAACAGCACATAGGTCCATCCGTTCCCACATCTTATTCCCACCTGAAGCCACATTCTGCAGTTTGTGACATCACAGCTATTTCCATATCCACTAATTGGAACGTCACAACCAGAGGATGACAGCTTTAGGTGGGAAATAAACAGCAGGAGCAGCTGAGTTCTTAAGCAAGAAAGATCCTGTTTTCATGCTAATATCTCTTAGTAATAAAAAAGGGGGGGGCAAAAATAACTCCAATATAAGATATAGAAATAGACTTGGCAGAACCAATTGTATCTCAAGGTGTCAGTGAGTCTTTACCATGTAAATGAGCTATTGCAAAATCCCTAGGGGTATCTTAAAGACACTGTCAGCTGGGAAATATGCCTCTCAACGCAACTGCTTTTCATTATTAAGATCTTTGCTAATGAATCACCTGCTGTTCTTCCTCTATAGACAAACTGGCTGCTTTGACTTTCACTTGACTTAGTCCATGATGCAGCTTAAGTACCATATGTGTTACTTACAACCAAACTGACCTGAGCTCCCACATTCAATCATTTGACTTGTGCAACTATAGATCCTGCATTGTATGTGTGGAACAACTATGAGCCTGCTTGCAGTAATTAATTAATTAATAATGATAATAAAATATTTAGCATCTTCACATTTTGTTTTGTGTTGGTTTTCTTTTCATTGACTTTCATACTAGTGAAAGTTGCTGGATTGACTTGGATTCCAGTTAGTCAGCACACAGATACTGCACAGGCAGCAAAGGCATGAAGGGGGAATTAAGTCTCTGCCCCCTGCAAACCTTGGTCTCTCATCTGAGACAGACAGCAAAAAAACCCAATGATGCCTGTATAACTTTTCATATAGACCATTAAACAACCACCAGATAACGACGATTGTCAGTTGCTACGGACCTCAACAAGATGCAGACTAGGGACCCTAGCGCTTATTCACACCATTTCAATGTTTGCAATAATATGAGCGAAAGGACTAAATGTTAAACTTATATATGATTTAAGTTGTTTATTTGTGATTGGACTTTCCAGAGGTCCTGAGCACCTGCAGCTGCCTAAAGCCAATAGGCCTTGAGGTGCTGAACACTTCTGAAAAGCTAAAAGAAGTAGAAACTTTTTCTTACATGAAATCTTGGACTCTGAAGTACGAACACTTCTGAAAATCAGACCATTAATTCTTCTGAACTCAATTAAACTTTGTGGGAGGGTGCAGCTTTCAGATAAGGCAACATGCAGAGGATAGAAATTAAAACCAGAGGATGGCGCTTCATGAGGAACCCTAGATCTTCAGCCACAATTACAGATGCAACAGTTACCCTCATGGCAGTGAAAAGAAAGAGTCCAGAGTAGTATAAACTTCTCCGGTGCCCTACGCTACCAGCCAAGGAGAACTCAGGCAACCCGGCAGTAATTACAATGGTAAGCCCTGTGCTGTGAGGTAACCCCCACTACCAGTCTGCTTCAGGGGCCAGAGTCTCTGTGCCAACTGCGCTTCTCGTCTTACTTTTAGCAGGAGGGCCGAAGACGAGATTTTACCAGCGAGTAACGCTGTGGGTGTCCCAGTGAACACATGAGACAGAAACAATGAGGAGTCCTTGTGGCACCTTAGAGACTAACACATTTATTCGGGCATAAGCTTTCGTGGGCTAGAACCCACTTCATCAGCTGCAGGGAGCGAAAAATACAGTAAGCAGTAACACAGGTTTCAGAGTAGCAGCCGTGTTTGTCTGTATTCGCAAAAAGAAAAGGAGTACTTGTGGCACCTTAGAGACTAACAAATTTATTAGAGCATAAGCTTTCGTGAGCTACAGCTCACTTCATCGGATGCATTTGGTGGAAAAAACAGAGGAGAGATTTATATACACACACACAGAGAACATGAAACAATGGGTTTATCATACACTGTAAGGAGAGTGATCACTTAAGATAAGCCATCACCAGCAGCAGGGGGGGGGGGAAAGGAGGAAAACCTTCCATGGTGACAAGCAGGTAGGCTAATTCCAGCAGTTAACAAGAATATCAGAGGAACAGTGGGGGGTGGGGTGGGGTGGGGTGGGGGGGAGAAATACCATGGGGAAATAGTTTTACTTTGTGTAATGACTCATCCATTCCCAGTCTCTATTCAAGCCTAAATTAATTGTATCCAGTTTGCAAATTAATTCCAATTCAGCAGTCTCTCGCTGGAGTCTGTTTTTGAAGCTTTTTTGTTGAAGTATAGCCACTCTTAGGTCTGTGATCGAGTAAGTACATTACAGCGCATGAATCCAGAGGCTCCGAGACCGACCCCACACTGAGGGCGCCCCCTTCCGAACGAGCGCCAGGGAGGAGGCGGTGACTGAGCCGACCGGGCGGGGACTTGGGGAGAGCAGGGGTGGGTAGATGCGGGGACGCCGTGGGCTCGGGCTCGGGCTCGGGCTGCGGGCGGGGAGAAGAGGAGGGCGGCACAGGGGGCGCTGCTCTGGGAAGTCGGCCGTGCCGAGAAGGGCACGCGGGGCGGCTGTGAGTGGAGGCCAGAAGCGGAGACGACCGGGAGAACGAGGCTGGGGTAGGGGTGGAGGCTGTCCGGCGGCAGGGCCGGGGCACTGGGGAGAGGGCGGCAGAGGCTGGGCCAGGGGCACTGAGAAGCGGGGGTGGGAGGCAGGGCCGGACCCGCGCCGCCCGGCGAGTGTGCGGTTGGCGGGCGGGCGGGCGGGCGGGGGAGGGGGGTGTTCGCCCCAGCCCGCCACCTCCGAGCCGGCCGGCTCCCGGTTAGCTACGCAACGTTCTGAATTCCACGAGGCGCAGCCCCTCCCCGCCCTTATCCGGGTGACAGTGGGGGCCTCCCTCCTCTCTCTCCAGGGACCACCCTCCCCGCAGCAGGTAGAGGGGGGCCGCTCCATGTACTTACCGGCTTCCCGGCACCTCGATGCTTTTACCTGGAGAAAACAGAGCCCTCCTCCCTGCATATGGTACGGCCTCGGCCCCGCACGGCATGCTGGACCTTGTAGTCCTCTGCTGGTCCCAACCCCGTAGGCCCCAGGATGGGGAGGGCCCTCAAGAACTACAGGGGTTTGGCCCTAGGCGAGTTCACTGAAGAGATTAGGAAGGGGGTGTTTTGTCACGTGGGCACTGCTGGTGAGTGAGGCCGGCTCCACCACCTGCTCCTCAGCCTGGATTCTGTATGGACCAGATCCTGGATGTGTTCGGGAGCAATAAATTATGGGCAGTGAAGGTTTTTTGACAGGAGCAAGATAATCCATCCTCTGCAGTTGCTGCCAGTTTATCTCAAACAAAGCAATAAAACTGCTGTCCAATCAGTCTTTCCCAATCAAGTGTCCAATGAAATACAGGTACCTGGAGTTGGAGTTTTGTTGCCTTAAACAAGATCCTAACAAATTTATTTGAGCTTTATTATTGGTATTAGTCTCTAAGGTGCCCCAAGTACTCCTTTTCTTTTTGCGAATACAATCACGGCTGCTACTCTTAAACAAGATCATGAACTTTCTGATGATTTGGTAATTTATCAAATAATTAAAAGCCCTGAAACAAGTAAACAGCATGAAAATATAACAGAAGCTACTGGAGTAACCAGGGGACAGGGACCTTGGAAATACCATAGATGGTTGGGAATGATCCTCAGTCTCAGTGCTAGTATCTGACTGAAATGTATATGTGCATCATTTACTCCTTGGGGAATTCTGTGCCAAAAAAATAAAAAGTCTGCGCACAATATTTTAAAATTCTGCATATTTTATCTGTCAAAATAGCACAATATAATCATGTCAATTTCAATTATTTTGGTAATTTATTTTAAAATGCCAGTCAGCAAGTAATGTCTGTAACAGTACACACACACAAAAGATTCAGGAAATGTTTGGGGGGGATTGTTTTTGTTTTGTTTTGTTTTGTTTTGTTTACATGGATTCCTTACTAGGCATATTAATATAGAACTATGAGTAATTCATTTAAACTACAATGCAGAAACATATTTCCCCAACCCCTCAGAAGCAGTCCAAAGGCTTAGGGGAGTCAAGGGTAACAGAGGAGCTGAGGGAGAGGGAAGGAGCCTGGGCGTGAACCTAGGGGGTTGTTAAGTGTGGGTGGGAGAAGTATGGAACAAGGTTGTGGCGGGGATTGTTAGGGAGTTGGGGAGCCTGCCTCATGCAGACCCTGGCTGATACCATTTAGTCAGGCACATCTACCCCTGTCCCCACGCTGCCCTGCAGCCCCACTCCCATTCAGCCCCAGCTCAATGCTGTCACCTCACTAGCACCTGAGACCGTGCCCAAGTCTGTGCCCCCCACTAGCCTTTCTGAACCCTACTCTATGGCCCCCAGCAGCCCTGTGTGCCCTGCTCTGTCCATCCCATGCTTCCTCACCTGACCCCACTGTGAGGAGCACAGTCTCTTCCCCTTCCCTCTCTGCCAGCTGGCTGCCTTCTCTTCTGATGCCACAGCAGCCCCTTGTGGACGAAAGGTGTAATTGCAGTGCCTCTCCACCAGAACCTATATTCTGCAGACAGAAAAAATATGTTGGGGACATGAATTCTGCGCATGCACAGTGGCAAAGAATTCTGCCAGGAGAAAACTGTACTCATCAGTAACAATAAAACTGTTAACAACAAGGGAAAGATTATCAGGAGTGAGGGGGAAAGCTTTCTCTGCAGCTGGCCTTCAGCTAGCAATTTCCTTATTGTGAGAAATAAGAATGATGACAAATCTTACCATATTGAAGAGGAAATGTAAAACTAAGCTCTTAGTCCAAAGCCTTCCCAGAATGATGATGATGATGATGATGATGATGATAAACAGAAAAACAAAAAAGCCTAAATAGATGCTTGGGAACAGAGAACCAAAGAAGAGAATGTTAAAATCTTGATGAGTTTGCATAATTACTGTGAGGCATTCAGATTCTATGGTATAAATACCTAGATAGATAACCACCCACTGAAACATTTAATAGATATCATTCTCCAATAAAATATGTTTTCATTGGAAACCAGTGACAATCAATTCCATTTTCCAACCAGCGTCCCTGTAATGAAGATAAGATGGACTGCAATAGCAGTTGTGTAATCCATAGTGGGAAATAAAAGAATGCAAGATAAAGTTGAGGAGGCAGAATTTAGAACTGATCCTACCAAAAACAAAGAGGTTGGGGGTGACAAATCAATGATAGCTAAGCAAGGATGTAAAAAAGCAGAATGAGACAAAAGAGTTCTTAATAATACAGTCCAGATCTCTCAGAGATATTGTTTCAGGCTGTGTGCAGATTCAGGAAAACATCACTACATTGGCTGCACTCTGTTCATATTTTCAAGGTTTCTTTTGCAGCTAAAAGAAGTAGAAACTTTTTCTTACATGAAATCTTGGACTCAGAAGTATGAAGTCTCAGCCTCCCAAAAAACCATACTGAAGCAAACTAGCCCCATTCAACTCCTGTCCCCAAGTAAGATTCCTGCTGGCCATCTTCTTTCCTAGATACATTATTCTCAGGATGAATGCCATTTTCTCTAAGCTTCTGTGAGCAACTGTCAAGCAGGTGACCCAGAAAACCTTCCTCTTGGGATCCCTGGTGGACAACAGACAATATATTGTTAATTTTCCTTAATGTTCAAAATATGATCAAAACTATATCTTGGACTTCTGCTACTCTCAATCCCAATCTCTTTCTCACTGTCCATGTCTGACACGCCTACCCTCCACACACACATATACACACACTCTCAAATAAAGACAAGAGTGCAGTGAGGATTAATGGTGGAACATTGCCCCTGAGAAATTAAACATCACAGTCGGGAATAGCAAAGTTAAGGTTGATTGCTCTGGTTGGTGTAAGTACAGAGGGCAGTTTCTGAGCTGAAAGGGGAATAAGTGAAGCATCCCAGCATATTGTTAGCCTCTCTCTTCATTATATTTATAACAATGTTGACAAAGGTGCGCCCCGCAAGTGGTGTTAATATGGGACACAGAGCAAACAATGAGAAGAGAGATTTGGATCATGTAGGTAACTGTGAAAATAGGAGGGAAATTAGTGCAGACCAAATGTAAAATAGTTAGTCAGGGTCACAGTAGGAGACAATCTAGCCAATACGAGCTAAAGGTCTGCTCCTGCTGCTTTTAGAGTCACTGAGAGTTTTGCCATTGGTTTTATTGCAAGCAAGATCATGACTTTAACTGAGCTCATTCCAGGTGATTGATCAGGAACAGATTTTGGGAGTGACAACTGGAAAATCATTGATGCTATCAGCCTAGTGCTCAGCTAGAAGGCAACTCCCTACCCTCAGTCACTCTCCAGTCACAACTCCCTGTTGCTAAACAAGATGCTAAACAGTAGCAGCCCTGACTACCAATCTTTAGCTCTAATCATTAGATCAGTAGCCTTGGCACTGTTCCCATCAAAAGGGGTTGCGCATGTCAACATCTGATTTCTATTGGTCTTCCCTGCAGAAACTAGGTGATATTGCTTCAAAATAATCCTATTCTTACAGCACTCAGTTAAATAGCCTGAAGCTGGGGCTGTGAGGGAGAAAGAACAAGACTTTTGTAGCATAATGTCATGTGCCCAAGTGTGCTAGGCAATTATGTAACCAAAGCTAAACCATCCTATATTTAGAATAAGCACCTACTTAGAGTGATCAGAGCTCTTTTGTGTGAGCCTACGCTGGGGTACACAAGAAAGAGCTTGGCATAGAATAAAGATGCTATCTTTGATTCCATTTTCCTTTCAACTAGTGAATACAATAAATCTCAGAGTATCCCAAATGGCCAAGAAATAGGAAAAAACATTTCCTTTGATTTTTGGTAAATATGCATCCCTAATGTGAATAAAGCAACAAATCTGAGACATTGAAACACTTCCAGAGTGCTCACAGCCTTGCTGCCCCAGAGCCACCATGGGAAGAGTTCAGTCAGATTGTTTGATGAGAGGATGGCAGGGCATTTTGGCCTTCACTGCAATGAATCAGCCTCGTCCACTTTTCTCTCTCTCTCATAAATTCCTTTTGATTAAAGAAATATCTAAAGAAATCTGAAAAGTCTCTCAGATACCAGCTCTCCCTGGAGTACAGGGAGAGGAGAGATCCAAAGGAACTCACAGAACAGGTGATCCTGTGACCTTGGGGTCCTAGTGGAATAGTCTGAGCTCCAACCAGAGAGCATTCTGGGGTAGATGATGGCTTTGCAAATAGCACAGTGGGAAGGACTGGATGATCCAGGCGGCCCTTCCTAATGTCTGTGATCTGTCATGATCTGTTGTGGGTGGCTAGTGAGGTAAATATTGAGCCAAATCCTCTGCTGGTGTAAATGTAGCTCTGTTGAAGTCAGTGGAGCTATGCTAATTGACACCAGCTAACAATCTGGCTCCTCGAGCCCAGGGTTACTAGAAACCTGTTTCAGAAATATTTTCAGGCTCTATTAATTCAGGTCACCAGATGAAATTATATTACAACATATATAATATTATAGCATTGCATGGCTGTAAGACTGATGAATGGGCACACCAAGATGGGTAACACGGAACAAGACCATCTGGATATTGTTCCATAGTACAGGTTAACGTGCCTTCAGAGGGCTGGGTCAAACTCATGCAAATTGTGGGGCAAAGACACAAAAGGAGACATTAGGTTCATCAGGTCCAACTTTAAATAAAGAACTCATATGTGTCATCTTTACACAGCTAATGGAAAGCACATAGCTGTCTGTGTAATGGCAGCCATCCCATCTCCACTGGGCTCTTGTCACTACTAGGGCTAGACTACATCAATACTGGAGGGGGTACCTCCAAAGAAAACCTACCTGCTGCATTTGGTAATTCAGTCGGAGCTGATCTTCCCATTGAGTTAGTAGTGACCGAATACCTGAGTGTGGCATTAGAACTGCTGTGTTCTTTGAGTTGCTATGTTTTCGATGAGATGTAAAACCAATCTTGTGGTCTTTGAATGGCCTCTGGCACTTTTCATAACAGTCAAAGAGTTTGATCCTGTGTCCTGGCTAAATTCCAACTTGGGTAATTATGTTCCACCTCCATAAATTCCTGATAGTTTCAATTGGTTACGGGATTCTCCTTCACTTCCTGTTCAAGGCTGTTCCATGTTGTTGCTAAGCCATCGTGTTGCACTTTTGAGGAGGCTTCATATCAGCAGTGGACGAAATGCTACCAGCATCTACTTTGCAAAGAACTTTGGAGTCCTGGAAGGCACTATAGAAATGCATGAGATTATTATTGCTTTCCTGAATTATTTCACTTTCCTCCAAAGTGTAACAAATTACAGAAATTAAACCAGCCTCCTTTTCAATCATCCCAGATAATACAGATGCAGCTCAAAGAATTAGAGACTTTGACAAAAGCACTAATGGGCCCTGTGACCCTATTTTTCCCCAGATGTAATTATTTCTTTTGAATGCTGCCTGTAACCTTTGGAAAAATGTAAACCACAAGGGTTGCCAATGTGGCTGAAACTTTCTGCCTGAGATAAGACTTTTCTTTTTAATTTTTCTGTTTGGCAGTTTATCCATGAAATAATTTATCCCCTGACCTGAGAATTGTAATTTATTTTGATCATTTTTATGCTACTTAGCAGAGTGACTGCTAAGAATACAGATATCTGAGATCAGCAATAACTTATTACATCGCATTATGTGGTAATCTTCATTTGTTACAAGATATTTAATGAGACACTCACATTCTGCATTTGCAAGATGTGAAGAGTACTGAAGTAGAGACTAAGGGTATCTGTAATTTAATAGCTCTGATCTACCCCAAAGGACTCCATACAACTATTTTGTGAGTCAGAAAGTTGTCTACAAGGAATAGGTGTATAGCAATCCTGTTCTGGTGTCTGTACCACAAAACCACCAGAATAATTGGTACTGATTGTCCTTTTTTGGCAGCCATGACAAAGCAGCCAGGGACAGTCTACAGAAATCGAACAGCCTAGAAAGGGTCACTTTGGGGTATAGTGGGGTATTGGTGAAGCCTGTGGTGCTGCTATTCCATTATGTCAAAAAAATCAGGTCATGGGCAAGGTGACACTGTGGATTCCACCTTTTATCTTGATGGAGGTAGGTTTACATATGTTTCAATTTGCAAGGGAGAACTTATAACTCATGTCTGACTAAAGCATATCTTCCAGCACAGCATCCAGTATGTATTTGAAAACATCACAAGATGCGGAAACTACCACTTCTGTTTGTGGTCTGTTCCAATGATTAGCTACCCTCACAGTTAAAATCGTGTGCCTAATTTCAAATTTGAATTTGTCTGGCTTCAGCTTCCAGCTACTGGTTAATATTATGCCTTTCACTGGTAGATTAAAGAGCCCTTTAGAACCTGCTATTTTCTCCCGTTGAAGGTTACTTATATACTGTAGTAAAGTCACCTCTGAATCTTCTTTCTGGTAAACTGAACAGATTGAGCTCTTTAAGTCTCTCATTGTGAGATGTTTTTTTCAGCCCTCAAATGATTTTTTGGCTCCTTTTTGCACCCTCTTCAATTTTTTAATATCGTTTTTAAAATATGGTCACCAGAACAATACACAGTATTTCAGGATCGGTCTCACCAATGCCATATACAGAGGTAAAATCACCCCCCTTCCTACTCACTATTCCCACTTATACATCCAAGAACCACATTATCCCTTTTTACCAGTGCTTTGCATGGGAGCTCATGTTGAGCTGCTTGTCCGCTATGACGCCCTACATTATTTTCAGAGTTGCTGCTTTCCCCCATTCGGTAGGTATGGCCTGCATTCCTTGTTCCTAGATGTATAACTTTGCATTTGGCTGTAGTAAAGTGCCTTTTGTTTAAATGGGTCCAGCTTACCATGTGAGCTAGATCATTCTGTATCACTGCCCTGTCCTCCTCAATATTTACCACTCTAACAATCTTTCTGTCATCTAAAAATTTTATCAGCAGTGATTTTACATTTACTTCCAGATCATTGATTAAAATGTTGAATTGCATCAGGCGTAGAACTGATCCTTGCGGGATCCCAGTAAAAATACCCACATTTGATGAAGGCTGCCCTTTAACAACTACTGTCTGAAATCTTTCAGGTAGTCAGTTCTTAATCCATCTCATGTTTACTTTATTGATATTGTGCTGATTTTAAAAATCAGAATGTCATGGGGAGCTCAGGACCGAAATAACAGGAAAGGTAGCAGGTCTGACTTGAACTATGTGGTTGGACTTGATGTGGGGAGAAGCCCAGGACTGGAATTGTAGCAGGCTAAAAACCATGTTTAAGGTGCATCTTCAGTGCAATATGGGCTTGAGAAAACATGCACAGCACTTGCTTGCCATATGTTCAGCTCCTGTGAGTTAGTACCTGGTAGTAAATATTAACCCTTTTTTCCTCTTTTTCTTGTATATTAAATTCATTTGCATATTAACTATCCCCCTAGAATCTTTTACAATATTAGCAAAGAGTGAGTCTGAATTCTAAGGCCCAGGGTGTTGGTTCTTAACCTACAAATGACCTGTACTTAGATGTGATTGAGTACTGGACTGTATTTCCTTATTGCTGGTGCCTCCAAGTCTGTGGGAATAAGGATGTACAAGGGAAAAGACCCCTCCAGCTGCTAAATAGTGCCTATAGAAACTAGGGCTGTCAATTAATCGCATTTAACTCACGCGATTAACTCAAAAAATTAATTGTGATTAATCGCACTGTTAAACAATAGAATACAAATAGAAATGTATTTAATATTTTGGATGTTTTTCTACATTTTCAAATATATTGATTTCTATTACAACACAGAATACAAAGTGTACAGTATTCACTTTAAATTATTATTTTTATTACAAATATTTGCACTGTAAAATGATAAACAAAAGAAATAGAATTTTTCAATTCACCTCATACAAATACTGTAGTGCAATCTCTTTATTGTGAAAGTGTAATTTACAAATGTAGATTTTTTTTGTTACATAACTTAACTCAAAAACAAAACAATGTAAAACTTTACAGCCTACAAATCCACTCAGTCCTACTTCTTGTTCAGCCAATCGCTAAGACAAACAAGTTTGTTTACATTTACGGGCGATACTGCTGCCTGCTTCTTATTTACAATGTCACCTGAAAGTGAGAACAGGCGTTTGCATGGTACTTTTGTAGCCAGCACTGCAAGTGTACGTGCCAGATATTCTAAACATTCATATGCCCCTTCATGCTTCGGCCACCATTTCACCATTTGTAGTCAGCACTGCAAGTATATGTGCCAGATATACTAAAAATTCATATGCCCCTTCATGCTTCGGCCACCATTCCAGAGGACATGCTTCCATGCTGATAATCTCAGTGGTGGCAGATGACAGAACAAGATCATACAAACTGTATCTCAAAACACTTGACAAAGTTGCATAATCTATTTACCATACACCATTAAATAATATATCAAAGCAGAGGGAGAGAATGAGAGCCAGAAGCAAGGGAGAAAAAGTAGTTTTTTCAGCTGAGTTGTGTAAGAGGGTTTGGAGAGGCAGAGAGACACAAGAAGCTGCCTGTTTCTAATGGCGGGAGCTACAGAGGAGAAGGTTCTTGAATCTGCAGTGGCAATATTATGTGAACAGACAAAGATATGCTTGTTGCTAGAGGACTGAAGGAAGCAGGGAGGGGAGAAGAGATAGATGAGGACTGAGAAGATGATTTCCTGTTAACTCCTGATAAGCTATCTGTGTAAAAGTTTTGTGTTTTTGGCTGAAGTGCCCGTGATGGAGAAGGAGAGAAGAATACCTGTCATATACATGTATCTGGTGAATTGTAATTCTGCTAAAAGAGCTCGAGCCTGAGGCAAAGATCCCACTGAAGTCAACAGAATTTTGCCAGAGTAAGGACTTCAGGACTGCCCTATCCTTCCCCTCACCCCACAAATGCACCATCTAGTGGAAGTTTAGAAGCTAAATTTGGCTTGCAGTTCTCTTATCTGTTTTCCTAATCCATTTGTCTATCTATTCAGAAGCTGCAAACCATCTGTCACAGGAGCATTGGAAAGAACCCTATGTTTGTTAATTTCTGATAATTTCTATCCCTTTCCCCTACTCTGTATTTGTTTTGTCTGCTATATTGTAAACTCTTCAGGGAAGGACTACCTACTACTCTGTGTTTGTACAATTCTCTGTTGATCTCTAGGCACTAGCATAATAGCAATTAATACATTCAATTTCTTATTTTTATTTCATGTAATAAAATATATAAGGTCAGAGTCCACAACCCCTACTCACATTACATAATGTCCCACTCCATGATGAGTTCCATTTAGTCCAGTCCACATTTCACAGGCTAGTAGAACTCACTGGAGAATTTTTTTCCCAATATCATTTTCTTTGGCTTCTTTTTTTCTTTAATTTAAAAAACCTACCTTGGTTGTATTTGAACACATGCCCACCACACAAATTCAGCCCGGTAGCTCACACTTAATGTAATATATGAGTTACTTTCTTTAAATCTAGTTAAGGACATTTTACTGTGAGAGTTTCATAATAATGTTTATAATATTTACCACTTTATAGCACTTTTCATCATCATCTTAATCAAGCTACCTACCTATTTCTAATGCAGCAGCCTATGGTTCCTAGGTACTATATACCAGAATTAGTAGAAGTTTGATTGCAGTCACACTTGTATTATATTTTTCTATCTCTCCCTAGAACAATTTATCCTGCTGATAGATAATTAGAGTGTTAACTTGCTGGGCTCAGCAGCCATCTTTGTGGAAGGCATGTCTGAGAAAAGATGCAAATATTTTATTGAGCTCCCTTCCTTCAGAATTGCCACCTTAAGCAATTTTCCTGGGATTATCCAGATTTTATTGGATATGTGACATTCTCCTGGCAGCAGCGGTTTGGAAATACCAGAAATATCCAAGGGTGGGTCCAGGAACTGTTGTTTTTCTTTATCATATTGACTCTTTTTGATGTTGTAATGGTTAGTTGCAATTTAACAATATTGCATCATGACACCAGTGATGTGTCATCAGAGCAGAACACAATGCACCACATCCTGACGCAAGATCACCATGTGGTCACTGAGTATGGGCATGCAGCTTCACCCCCAGGCATGGAAGAAAAGTCTGGTGTTTGTCCAATAGGATCAGACATCCCAAGTTAAAACCCCACAACTGTGCTACGTAAGTGCGTTTGCACAGGGTCTGCAAGCATGAAAAGACAGCAATTCCCATCGCAGCTTCAGCAGCTATGAGCATCAGCATAAAAGGGGACAGGTCAGTTCCCTAATCAGTGATCAGACTCCTTTCGAACAGATACCTCCCAGCCCTGCAAGGCACTACGGCCTGGAGAAGAGGGAGACTACAACTCCCACAATCGTTCAACATGCGCCTGTGCATTACAAACATGTACGCGTCATCTAGTCTAGAGGCAGGTTTGTGAGGAAGACTACAACTCCCATAAGACATTTCGATCACACGCCTGCGTGATGTAGCATGTGACCTTCCCGCTGAGAAAAGATGAGAGAGAAAGAGACTACAACTCCCAGATACTTTTGATGTCCGCGCTTGCGCACTTGTGATCTCCCTCCGTGTGGCAGCGGGCCAGGGCCCCTGAGGCCCGGTCCGAGCGAGACGAGGAAGATGGCGCTCACCAGGTTGGTGGGGCCGGTCTCCGCTTGGGGTCGGATTCCCTCCGCCCTGCTCACGGTCCAGTGTCCTTACGTCCCCGCAGGGTCCGGGTCCTGGAGGGCCCTGTCCCGGGTGCGAGGTGGCTCCCGTCCCCGCCGAGGGACAAACTGCGCTGGCGGCGCGTAGGCCGCACCGAGCCGGGGCCTTTCCCGAACGCCCAGCCGCGGGCCCTGCCGCCATGGGGGGGACAGGGCCGGAGAGACGGGTCGGGGCGTGGGGACCGGACACCTCCCACCGGCCTGCGTCCCGGTTCTGCCCTCGGCTGAGCATTGGGGCTGGGGGAGGGTAGGAGCCGCCAGCTCCCAGGGCGGCGCTGCGGGAGGCAGTGTGCACCCCGGGTGGGGAGGTCGGCGGCCACCCTTCGGGGCTGTACCACTGGGGGCCCGTACAGGGAGTCAGGGACGGGAGCGTTCCTCCAGGATGTGCAGCGAGCTCTCTGGAGCTGAAAGGGTTAATTTCCCCTCCTCACCCCCCCGTGTGGGGACAGCGGATCCCTTGGGTGCGATGCCTTCTCCGAGGGGGTACACAACCACCCTTGCGTGGAGACCGGGACATAGGGAGTCTGGGATCTGATGCAGCGGCGTCCAGGACATCCCTGTGCACGGGGGTAACCATAACGCTCTGGATATGGGCTGGGATGATAGCTCCCATCGTGTGCACCGCTCCATCTAGGTCCTAGGGCAGTCTACTGAGAGAAGTTGAAAGATCAATGTCATTTCTCTGTCTAGCTTAAGGCATATTTCTTTTTGTGTTTACTCTGACATATAAACCTTTTGGCAGCCAGATGTTTCCTTAAGGACATGTAAAGACGGGCAGCGTGGTACTCGGATGGGGGTGCAGGATGAGCTGAAATGTGGGAAGCTAAAAGTTCGGAATTTTAGCTGAGTCCTTTGTTCTTAGCCAGTGGGAACAAGAGGTGCTCTGGAGAAAGTGTCCACATCCACGGAGAAAGGAAACATCTTGTATAGCTTGGGTACTTTGTCCACATCTTAGTGAGAATGAGGTATATCACTGTGTCTATTTGTGGCCATTTACGTAAGGGAGTCATTAAGAATTGGAGGATATTTTCTTATTCGCTTTGACAGAATGTCAAAAACATACTTACATGGAAAGATCTATGTTATGTTCTGTAAGATTCCTACTGCTCTGTTGCTTTAAAAAAAAAAAAAAAGGCAGACATGGCTCCTGCTGGGCTTTGGTTCAAACAGGGGTTGGAAATATGTATGTATTAATTGTCAAGTCTAGAGAGGTGGAGAAAGAGTGCCACCTTCAGTATTTCAACTCTGTAGCAGCTGTGGCCCAGTTGAAAAGTCCTGCACTCAACTGTTAAATGTTATAAATTATTTCAGATCCAACACAGATCAGTGGCAAAGATTAACAGTCCCTTGGAATACTCTAACAACAAACTCAAATATTGCATTTGATCTCAGTTGTGTTGAGTGGATGAGGCTGTCAAAGTTAACATCCTTCTCTTTTTGTTTGTGCAGTTTTTTACCAGCCCCAACTCAGCTGTCTCAGGACCAGCTAGAATTAGAAGAAAGGGCAAGATCTCAGAGGTCAAGACAGACTGCACTGGTGTCATCACGCAGGGAACCTCCCCCATACGGTTATCGGAAAGGATGGATACCACGAATGCTAGAGGTAAATATTTGAATTCACGCTCTGGTGATAGCTGTCATTTATTTTTGATAATTTTTTTTATTTTAACAAGGATAGATTAAATCTGAGCACTTGAATATAGCACAGAAAATTGGGTAGCACTTCACCATATGAGAAATTGACTGGTTATGTCCACCAGTCCTGGTGGAAATATTCTGGGTTTGTTTTTGTTTTGCAGTATTGCTACTTACCATAGAAACTTTCTAGCTGTATTGTACATTACCTTCCCTGTGGATAATATTGTAAAGTGAAAGCAAGCATGGCCTTCTGAACACGTGCCTATTCTCATTTTCCTGATTTGTTAAATACACAGTTCAGATTAAAGTTTTCCATGCATGATTACAGTTGGGAAGCTAAAAAGAGTTGCATTGGAAAACAAACTCATGGTTACAATGTTTTCATAAGTAACAGATTATCTTACTCTCCTGTAAAGCATTGGCATTTGTCAGACATTCAGTGTTAAATATATAACTGCCAAAAACAACCTGAGATAATGATGCGTGTTCTTTGTCTTGACCCTGAATTTGGTTAATCTCATTTCAATTGCAAATGCTGACAAGTTGGGAGTGAGAATAGGGGTTTCTGAGAAATTGCACCAAGACACTTTGTATTTTGACCAAGAAATTCCTTGTAGTGATTTAAAATGACATTTGGCATGAGGTCTGAGACTTGGTGTGGTCAGTAAACCAGTGCTAACAACAACAACACTTCTGGGACAAGGGACCAGTGACTCTACTGAAGTGTTAATACCTTGCAAACCATCAGGACTAGAAAAGGATATCTTATACAGCAATTTCTGCTTTCCACTAATATACAATATTCTTTTTTAGTTTCAATGTCTGATGAGATATCAGATCTTAAAATTTCCACATTTTCATTAATTCTTTTGCATTTTAATTAGCAAAATTAGTATTTTAGTAGTCACTGTCTCAAACTGCTAACGCTAGAAATCAGTACATAACATCTTTTTAAAATAGCCTCCAGCCTCACTTCCAAACACCAGCAGTACATGAATTGATAAGTATGTGGGAAGGACTGTTAAAAGTATCTATCCAGTTGATAGATCAGTACAAATGTCTTTAAGAGCAGTAAACTGTTCCAAGCATGATCTTGGTCCAGAGAATAAAAACAAAGTTTAAAAATCAGTCTCTAACATACCAAGAGTACTATGAAAAGGAATCTCATTTGGGTTTACTGACCAATGACTATCTTCGGTCTGGTTAGGGTATGAAGACTATTTAATTCTGTAACGGGGGTCTTGGAATGTGACACTTGAAAGAGCCTTGGTAACTCATCTCAGATTGTTCTTAGCGTGCATGGAGCACTAATCCTAGATGCATCTCAACTGTTATGGATTCCGAATGGCCTGGTTTGAGAGGCCTATCTCCTTCAGCTCATTAAATACTGAGTTAAAGGGCAAGTAAGCACTCTTAAAGGACAGGGCCTGGAATTCCTACCCAAGTGCCAGTGTGTTGGAGTCTAGCATACCTACCATTTTGAATGTGTGAGCTACAGGTTTTGTGAAAAGAATGTTTCATCATTAAAGCAACAAAATTAGCTGCTAGTCCACTGCTAATTGTGCTGTGGAAAATGACAAATACCAAATATAGCTTGGCAGCAGAAATCTGTCACTCTTGTAACTTGCTTTATTGTAATAGTAAAATACTTAGATTTATACATGAATCAAGGAAGTTGAACTTTAATTCTGTGATTATTATCGATATTGCAGTAGTGCCTGACATATTCCAATCAGGGATAGGAGCCCTTGTTTGGTGCAGCAAATAATTCTGGACATTGTGAAGGAAAATGAATGCATCTCTCTTCTATTTTAAGAATTCTGAATTCTGCTGCCCACTGAAAGAATACACTGTGGTACAGTCTGGTTGTTGCACTGTGAGAACAAGGCCATTGTGCTGGAACCAAAGCACTCCCTGCTCCCATTCCTTGCTGAAAACTACCGGCAGATCTTGTGCTTGGTTTCATGCCACATGTTTCATTTATTGCTCACTTCTCTTTCCATTCTGTGCAGGATTTTGGAGATGGGGGTGCTTTCCCAGAAATCCATGTGGCCCAATACCCATTGGATATGGGCCGAAAGAAGAAAATGTCCAACGCTTTGGCTGTTCAAGTGGATGCAGAAGGAAAAATAAAATACGACGCTATCGCTCGACAGGGACAGTCTAAGGACAAGGTAATACACTCTTACAATAGGAGTGCATGTGTTTGGCAGCCTTAAACAAATTGGGTTAAACATGTTTGTTCTAACAAACTGTCGCCATTTTGACATTAGAAATCTAGATGGTCGCTTTTAAGCATTGACATGTTTTGTTAAAAGTTTAGGAGGTGAGGTAATATCAGTCAGCTATGAGTGGCATGATTGGGAGGATATGGTGACCCAGAGCTACTTGAGTCTTTCTATTTTGTAACTGATAATAACTTTGTGATCTTACAGAGGTTAGATAATGTGGGTCAAAGTGCCTTCTCAAAAGTTGTCTATTGATGGCTAGTATTCTACTGGAGTTTGCTGGCCATCATGGGGCGTTCTAAAGAAACCAAGACATGAGGGTTGGCTTGTCAGAGGCAGTCTTCAGTCGGACTTCTGTAATTCAGGATCAAATTAGGGGTTTTCTTTCTGGCTATGAAACGCAGGCAGTAAAATAGCACAAGCACAACTTCCAGAAAAATGGACCCTTATGTGCTTTTATTGTAACTGCCATGCTATCTGGAGTGACTCATGACCATGAGTACCTACATCAGGCCAGATTGTCAAAAATAGGACAGACACCCCAACTGGTGGAATGTTCTGCAATTAGATTTCACCAGCCCAGTAACAAATGTGAACTCCTGCATCACTATATAGTCTTTCTGTGAATCACAGACAGTCCCCTTAGGCTCTCCAATCTATCTTGCTACCCAGGCAAGCTGGACTCAGTGTAAGTGACCATTTAGCACTAAAATCACACAATATTCAGGTTGAGAACAGTCACTTACCCCAGATCAATTTGTATTCTATATCTCTCACCAACGACAATGCTTGTAGCCAATTCTGTAATAAACTAACTAAAGATGTATTAACTTGGAAAAAGAAGTAAGAGTTATTTACAGGTTAAAGCAAGCAAGCATATAACACAAATAAGTTGCAATCTAAATCCTAAGAGTGACAGAGTTGTAGTGATCTTTCAATTCAAAATATCTTTCAAGGAAAACCAGGGATAACCCTGGTTGATCTCTTGTTTCATTTTGGAGTTTCTGGCCCTGTGAGAGTTCAAACCGCAAAGAGTTTTTCCTTGTGAGGCATTTTTATATATTCTTCCGTAGAAAATCAAGCTGATAGCCAGAGTTCCCACAGAAGTCCCTTCGTCATGAGGGGAGGGGGGAAGAGGAGGAGGAATGCACTTAACAGAGTCTTTGATCCTTGATATTATACAATAGCTCGTTTGCCTTTAATGAACAGGATTTAACATCTTGTTAGACCATCAACACGTACAACAAATATATTGCACAAGTCTTTTTCCTGGTTTGTTGAGTTACATAGAGGTTTACAATGCAAATGCTTGCTATCTCTTTATAACATGGGGTATAGTTGCTTGAGAACAATACATGCAGTATGCTACAAGCATTTTATAAAACACTAAAACACAACTTAACATATAATATTTATTTTGCTAATGCACAAGTAACCAAGAGTGGTTTCTAGCTATGCATTTGTGAGGCTTAGGGCCTTGGCATGAGTTGGCATCTGGTAATCCAGTGTCACAGTAACATTGACTTTTTTTTTAATAGTCTTCATGTTTTAACCCTTTTGCATTGGAGTTTTATTTTGTTATTGCAACTTCCATTGCATTGCAATATGGGGTGGGCAGTGTTGCTGACTTAAAATTGCCATATTGTAAGACTCTGGGCCCAGACCTGCTCCCACTGAAGTCAGTGATAAAACTACCATTGACTTCAATGGGGACAGATTTGGCTGCTGTATCTGTAGTAGTGATTCCTAAAAGGAAATGGCTAAATTGGGTATTGTGGTGTCCTAATTGACATTTAGAAGACCATTTATACAAACTCTCAAGCTCACTGTCAGGAGCCCATATTTCAGAGAGGGTGGATTGGATCATAGACTACATCAAAGCTTTCATTTTCCTTAAACAGGCGTGGGAATAGGAGAATTAGTGAGGTTCGACTAGACCAAATGTTTGACCATTTACTTTCCACGGTAACTACTCATCTCTCTCCAGAGTAACCTAAAGGAAATCTGAAAAGAAAGAACTGAGCACAGATGGCTTTTTTAGTT
The DNA here is from genome assembly GCF_009764565.3 of Dermochelys coriacea. NCBI lineage: Eukaryota > Metazoa > Chordata > Testudines > Dermochelyidae > Dermochelys > Dermochelys coriacea. The sequence goes on along the minus strand of NC_050073.1, from coordinate 88,167,598 downwards.
TAGAATCATTGAGATATTGATATGGATAATTGTTCAGGAACTCAAGATTCTTCCTGGATTGATGGAGCTCCCTATGAAAACTTAAGCACTAGGAGGAACACTTATGTTTTACAGGGATGAGTGCTGTTCAAAACCCCAAGGTAGATGGGGAAGGGGTGTAGCTTTCTAAAAGTCTCAAGTGCCCAATGAATGTGACAGTGACTCAGACTTTCAGCGGTGAAAATTTCCTTATTCAGAACACTAGGATGGTTAAAAATCATTAACTTTTTAAAAACTCAAATTAGATTTTTTAACTTTTTTTTTACTTTTACACTTATCTGAAGTTTATTATGCAACTGTCAAAGTGTGATGCCTGAGACAAACTTACAGTCATTTAAATAAATTGAAAACCCAATCAATTATATATGTTTAATAAATGAATAAATAAATGTATTGTGTATCTTCATGACATCACCCTACTACAGCATATTTGAAACATGGGCTAAAATCAGTTTTGCTCTGAACTCTCATGTGGACTGAAAGTGATTCGAAGGAATAAAAGTACATAATGGCAATGGCAGTATGCTGAGTTGTGAACAAGACTTCCATTGGGATGCCACAAGAATTGGAACATAGCTACTAATAGGGCTAGAGATTTATAATACAACAATGTGTAGCATGGCTAAGCAGTGACTAGTGGGGGTAAGGGGAAGATACTAAACACTTTAAATCTTCAAAGATTTGTGCCAACTTTAACTTTATACACGTAGCCTCCAGTGAGGAAGGTAAGTGGTGTTCCTAGCTAAAAAATGAGTATATGGAGCTAGAGAGTGGGTAAGTAACTTGCCTGAGGCTAGGCAGTGTGTTAGTGGCAGAGCCAGGATTAGAATGAAGAAATTCCTGGATCCCAGTCCTGTGCTCTGAATCTGGACCATGCTGACTCCACCTACAGATATTTGAATGTAAACACTTAGGGAAGTGAGGAATTATTTTATGGTGGTATAGTCTAACATAACTAGGACTAAGAGATGAAATAAAGAAAAGGAAAACTTAGATTCTGTCTTAGGAAAATGAACAACATCGTGGAATAGTCTACTATGGAAGTGACAAGCCTCATTGCTAGATGTTTTAAAGGAGATGAGAGAGCATTAGCAAGTATGGTATGTGGAATGATTCTTCATTGGCCTGCTGTGAATTGGGTGACCTCAAGTGGATTTTACAGATCTAACTTTTGTGATTATGGACTATGAATGAGATTGACTATAGAATCTTTAATAGCCTGGACTATACATATAATTCAGATATTCTTCAGATCTCAGTACCTATGGCTGAAGAAGAACAGATATTTATAAATTGGCCCACCAGGTGTTCTGGATCTAACTGGGATCGCTTCATGAGCTCCTTATTTGTCTGGGCTAGGAACATAGGTTATTTTGCTTTTTCTACAGCCTATGGATTGTCTCAAATTTGAATTAAATAGTTGGCCTTTCTGTAAAGGAGACTGCTGCCACCAAACAGGTTTATCACTACAACCCTTGTATCTAGGTGGCTTACCAGCAACTTCCATCACTTCCGCTATTTGCCTCCTATGTTTCCTTTCCATATAAAAAATACCGAATACAAGGAACTTCCATGGAAAAATGCTGGGCTTGTGGGTACTTGAAGATTTGATACATCACCTCTGCAGAAGCAGCCTGATAAATGGATACTAGCCAGGCATTTACAGATAAATCCAGACCTGACTTTGTGGATCCTAAACCAGATATCCATAATAGCACACCTGGTTCCTGTATTGCCAGAGCTTATTCCAATACCAACTCTGCCCATGTGGCTTGTGATGGAATTCAGATGGCATACAGCATAATTTAATGCTTCTTGGAACATCACTGATTTACGTGTCTTGTTGAGGCTAGTGTTATGCTTCCATATTAGGGGGACTTGCATTATAGGGCAGCTGTCCCCAAAGTCTACCCTTACCATGGCAGAATTAGCCTCTTTCCAGTAGAGTGGCTCTGCGTGGAGGAGCGGATGATAGTATGTGGAGTTGGAGGTTAATACTACTTAGCTGCCTTTCACTGACATTGCTTCTCAAAGGCTATTTTTACAGAACTTGCATGCTTCTCTTCTGCATGCCTTGTAGCAAGGGAGCAAATGAGATGGCTCTGTCTATCTGTTACAACATATAACCACACCACTGTTGCTAAGTTAGACCAGTGCTTGACAAAAATCAGATCATAGATGAAGAACAGTTGGTTGAAGTTCTACCTCAAAAAGGCTGATACAGAGAAGAAAGTATTTTGAGAAGTTTGCAACCATGCTACAGTCTCCCCTAGCTGACCTGAACTGGTCAAATTCTGTAGCTCAAGAGTGTTCCTGCATACCTCTCTGATGCTAAATTCCCACATAGCAGCATCTGAGAGTAACTCCTCTGCATTCTTCAGCTGGCTAGGAGACTGTCTTGGCAGATGATGACACAGCCTGGATGTTATCTCTTTATTAATGCCCAAGTAGATTGCACTATTGTAGCTCAAACTGTCAGACCTCAAGAAACTACCACTAGTATAAAATGCAGTGATACGTCTCCTCAACATTGGCGACTATGAGCATAGCAAGCCCATCTTCTACTTACTATACTGGCTCCCTAGAATATTGCATCACATTCAAGGTCTTGGTCTTTTTTCTTTACGACACTTAACGATCAGGGCCTAGGATACTTAAAACTCCAGGACAAGGACCACATTTGGCAGCTGCACTCCTTGGACACAGTGGAACTGTCTACTGCAAGGATAAAGTTAGTCTGCAGGAGATGGAGCTTTCTTGAGGGCTGGGCCAACACTGTGGAACAAACTCCCGTGTGATGTAAGAACCACCATAAACCTCACCATCTTCCATTTGAAGTAGAAGACGCTCTTCTTAATTCTTGCTTTCACTAATGGAAACACATAACACAACATGCATTTAAAATAAAGCCACATATAGTTGTCTCCTGAGGGAGTGGGGGCCGGGGGAAGAGAGAGAGAGAGCGCCACTTGTCAGCAGTGCTAGTCATGTTGATAAAAGAACTCTGATATCGCAGTGATGGCTATGGTATGAAAACATGAATAGAATAGACCTAATAATTTGTGAAATAGTTCATTATACATATCAGAGTAGTATCCACCTCTTTTGATAAAGCTTTTCTTGAGAAGTGGGGTTAATCCTGGGTCTTTGTGGAGTGACATGAATACCAACTTGGATAAATAGATGGTGCCTTCTCCAGTTGAAGTGCAGGGAAGATTTTTGAAGTTAGTCACTTATGTCATAGAACAAAATGGAAAAATCTGTTTTGTAGTGTTGGGGTTACCACATTCTATCCTGTAGATGGCTGCATTTCAGTGGCAGGCAAGTAATCCTTACTTTACATATGTAGTTGATAAAGCTCTGTATAGAGCCACTTTGGATATACAGAATCAAACATATTGTTGAAAAAATATTTAAACAGTTGCAATGTGACAAGTTGCAGGCAAGAAAGTTCTCCGTATAAGCCTGGTCTTATGGGATTCTAAGGGCATGGCTACAGTGGAAACTTCAAAGAGCTGTCGTGGGAACGCTTCCGTGGCAGGGCTTTGAAGTGCAAGTGTGGTTGCGCATGAGCGCTGGGAGAGAGCTCTCCCAGTGCTCCTGGTAATCCACCTCTACAAGGGGATTAGCTCAGAGCCTGTCTACACTAGCGCTTTAAAGCGCTCAGACTTGCTCCGCTCAGGGGGGTGATTTTTCACACCTCTGAGCCAGCAAGTTAGAGCTCTTTAAAATGTAAGTGTAGACAAGCCCTAAGAATGTATGATCAGATTCTACTGCTAGGTGAAGTGCTTTCCGATATAGGAAGATCAGAGAGCAGTCTCTTCCGATAGCACCATAGCACATAAACATTTAGTCTCTGCCTGTTAAGGCTGCCCCAGTCTGCAGAAGGAATCTTTCAGTGGGACCAATAAGTTGATTTCTGACTAGATTGATCACTCCACATTGAAGTAATTTCAAAATGGAAATGCTAAAGCCCAATAGCAATGAATCTCTTACCTGACTTTCCTTCATCCTCATAATCAAACAAGCAGTCCAATTAAAATTTATAAGATACTTGTCCTTTTTTTTTTTGTTTTTGAAGGTGGTGGGAATATTGGTTATCGCCACTAATGTCAGACTAATCTCCACGTTGCATCCACTTTGCTGTCACTTTGCACACAAGTAGAATGTCTGTTTAGTGGGTAATGAGTTGTGGATTTAGTTCACAAAGCTCATTTGTGCTCCAATCACCTGACAGAGGTATATTGTAATTTTGAGATAACTCCTGTAGCCCTGAGGTAAGTGGGAAAGCGGGATACCGGGAGGAAGCACAGGCAGGAAGGTCTGTGAGGGGAGGGCTCCTGCCTCATACTGGGAATGAGGGGCGATCAACAGGTTATCTCAAGTGCTTATATACAAATGCACAAAGCCTTGGAAACAAGCAGGGAGAACTGGAGGTCCTGGTGATGTCAAGGAATTATGACGTGATTGGAATAACAGAGACTTGGTGGGATAACTCACATGACTGGAGTACAGTCATGGATGGTTATAAACTGTTCAGGAAGGACAGGCAGGGCAGAAAAGGTGGGGGAGTAGCACTGTATGTAAGGGAGCAGTATGACTGCTCAGAGCTCCGGTACGAAACTGTGGAAAAACCTGAGTGTCTCTGGATTAAGTTTAGAAGTGTGTGCAACAAGAGTGATGTCATGGTGGGAGTCTGCTATAGACCACCGGACCAGGGGGATGAGGTGGATGAGGCTTTCTTCCGGCAACTCACGGAAGCTACTAGATCGCATGCCCTGATTCTCATGGGTGACTTTAATTTTCCTGATATCTGCTGGGAGAGCAATACAGCGGTGCATAGACAATCCAGGAAGTTTTTGGAAAGCGTAGGGGACAATTTCTTGGTGCAAGTGCTAGGGGAGCCAACTAGGGGGAGCGCTTTTCTTGACCTGCTGCTCACAAACCGGGTAGAATTAGTGGGGGAAGCAAAAGTGGATGGGAATCTGGGAGGCAGTGACCATGAGTTGGTTGAGTTCAGGATCCTGACGCAGGGAAGAAAGGTAAGCAGCAGGATACGGACCCTGGACTTCAGGAAAGCAGACTTTGACTCCCTCAGGGAACAGATGGCCAGGATCCCCTGGGGGACTAACATGAAAGGGAAGGGAGTCCAGGAGAGCTGGCTGTATTTCAAGGAATCCCTGTTGAGGTTACAGGGACAAACCATCCCGATGAGTCGAAAGAATAGTAAATATGGCAGGCGACCAGCTTGGCTTAATGGTGAAATCCTAGCGGATCTTAAACATAAAAAAGAAGCTTACAAGAAGTGGAAGGTTGGACATATGACCAGGGAAGAGTATAAAAATATTGCTCGGGCATGTAGGAAAGATATCAGGAGGGCCAAATCGCACCTGGAGCTGCAGCTAGCAAGAGATGTCAAGAGTAACAAGAAGGGTTTCTTCAGGTATGTTGGCAACAAGAAGAAAGCCAAGGAAAGTGTGGGCCCCTTACTGAATGAGGGAGGCAAGCTAGTGACAGAGGATGTGGAAAAAGCTAATGTACTCAATGCTTTTTTTGCCTCTGTTTTCACTAACAAGGTCAGCTCCCAGACTGCTGTGCTGGGCAACACAAAATGGGGAAGAGATGGCCAGCCCTCTGTAGAGATAGAGGTGGTTAGGGACTATTTAGAAAAGCTGGACGTGCACAAGTCCATGGGGCCGGACGAATTGCAGCCGAGAGTGCTGAGGGAATTGGCGGCTGTGATTGCAGAGCCCTTGGCCATTATCTTTGAAAACTCGTGGCGAACGGGGGAAGTCCCGGATGACTGGAAAAAGGCTAATGTAGTGCCCATCTTTAAAAAAGGGAAGAAGGAGGATCCTGGGAACTACAGGCCGGTCAGCCTCACCTCAGTCCCTGGAAAAATCATGGAGCAGGTCCTCAAAGAATCAATCCTGAAGCACTTAGAGGAGAGGAAAGTGATCAGGAACAGTCAGCATGGATTCACCAAGGGAAGGTCATGCCTGACTAATCTAATCGCCTTTTATGATGAGATTACTGGTTCTGTGGATGAAGGGAAAGCAGTGGATGTATTGTTTCTTGACTTTAGCAAAGCTTTTGACACGGTCTCCCACAGCATTCTTGTCAGCAAGTTAAGGAAGTATGGGCTGGATGAATGCACTATAAGGTGGGTAGAAAGCTGGCTAGATTGTCGGGCTCAACGGGTAGTGATCAATGGCTCCATGTCTAGTTGGCAGCCGGTGTCAAGTGGAGTGCCCCAGGGGTCGGTCCTGGGGCCCGTTTTGTTCAATATCTTCATAAATGATCTGGAGGATGGTGTGGATTGCACTCTCAGCAAATTTGCAGATGATACTAAACTGGGAGGAGTGGTAGATACGCTGGAGGGGAGGGATAGGATACAGAAGGACCTAGACAAATTGGAGGATTGGGCCAAAAGAAATCTAATGAGGTTCAATAAGGATAAATGCAGGGTCCTGCACTTAGGATGGAAGAATCCAATGCACCGCTACAGACTAGGGACCGAATGGCTCGGCAGCAGTTCTGCGGAAAAGGACCTAGGGGTGACAGTGGACGAGAAGCTGGATATGAGTCAGCAGTGTGCCCTTGTTGCCAAGAAGGCCAATGGCATTTTGGGTTGTATAAGTAGGGGCATAGCGAGCAGATCGAGGGACGTGATCGTTCCCCTCTATTCGACACTGGTGAGGCCTCATCTGGAGTACTGTGTCCAGTTTTGGGCCCCACACTACAGGAAGGATGTGGATAAATTGGAAAGAGTACAACGAAGGGCAACAAAAATGATTAGGGGTCTAGAGCACATGACTTATGAGGAGAGGCTGAGGGAGCTGGGATTGTTTAGTCTGCAGAAGAGAAGAATGAGGGGGGATTTGATAGCTGCTTTCAACTACCTGAAAGGGGGTTTCAAAGAGGATGGCTCTAGACTGTTCTCAATGGTAGCAGATGACAGAACGAGGAGTAATGGTCTCAAGTTGCAATGGGGGAGGTTTAGATTGGATATTAGGAAAAACTTTTTCACTAAGAGGGTGGTGAAACACTGGAATGCGTTACCTAGGGAGGTGGTAGAATCTCCTTCCTTAGAGGTTTTTAAGGTCAGGCTTGACAAAGCCCTGGCTGGGATGATTTAACTGGGACTTGGTCCTGCTTTGAGCAGGGGGTTGGACTAGATGACCTTCTGGGGTCCCTTCCAACCCTGATATTCTATGATTCTATGATTCTCTTGTCTCTAAGAATATTCTGAGCTCCTTTGATGTGCTTGGTTCTTCATGCAGTGAGGCTCTTGGGTTTTATAGTTAATTACCAAAGAGGAATACTGTTCTTCAGATGTCCTTCACTTGGCTTTGTGAGATGCTGGAATAGTGGTGCTCATTTAAGGGATTATTAATTTTGGAGATGTGGATAAGTAGCACACACGAGCCATTTACTGCTTATTTAGCGCTGAGGCTACAGGTCAGTTTTATAGTTAGGCATACGCTATTAGGAGCAGTTTATTCCATCTTTCTACTTGCAAGAATAGCTATTGAGAGATTTTAACCCTTTGAGCCAGGATTTTCTGATATTACTTGTTGAGGCAGATGTAAAATCCTAATTCTAGGTGCAATGTTTTTTTGTTTTTTTTTTCCCTTCCGTATGAACCTTTCAGTAACACTCCTTCCCTATATTATTCTTATTGGGGCTTAAGATTTAATAATTGTGTGTGGGAGGACTGAATTAGTCATGCTGAGAAAAACAAGAAATCTGTCAAATATTTAACAATTTCAAGGAGGTAGGGAAGATGATGATGTAAGGTATAAAAGCAGGATAGCCGTTTGAGTTGAGTTTCCCTTGTTCATGAAAATTTATATATAAATCTGGGTTTTCTAGCTTTGCTGGGGGATCCCAAAAAAAGGAAATGCATTGTCAGAGCGTGGAACTGGGAGCCATGAATTCATTAATTCTAATCCCAGCTTTAATGGCAGTTTGCTATGTGACTTAGGGCAAGTCACTTCTCTGCCTCAAGTTTTTCCATCTGTAAAATGGGGGCGATACTACTTCCCTATTTTATTTGTTTTTTGAGAAATCCTGATTACTGTGGTGTACCTGGAAGCTGAATGATTGCTATATAAATGCTAAATACTATCAAAGGATAATCTATCTTCTGAAATATCTACTTGAGGAATGGTGCATTTCCATCTATTCCTGTTTCACAGCACTGATCAATTATGTTTTCAGGTAATTTACAGCAAATATACAGATCTGGTACCTAAAGAGGTTATGAATGTGGATGACCCCGACCTGCAAAGACCTGATGAGGAAGCAGTGAAAGAGGTACTGTATGCATTGATGCACTTAGCAATTGGAGCTACATTCTATTTTTTGCATCTTTTGTTATGGCACTTGACATTATTTTCCTGATTACAGCTAACTGAAAAAACAAGAGCAGCCCTTGAGAAATCGGTCTCCCAGAAAGTTGCAGCAGCCATGCCAGTCCGAGCAGCCGACAAACTAGCTCCTGCTCAGTACATCCGGTATGGACCGAGTTAGAGTATATAATCCTTTTGTGTAGAATTGGTTAGTAAGAGCATGCTTTGATTTTTAGGAGGAGGCTCCTCTTTTTTTAAGCTTACTCCTTTGCAGGAGGAAACTAATTCAAGAAATGTAGACTTCGTTATTAATGACGAGTTAGTTTGAACCATGTTGATTGTCTTCACACCAGAAGTTAAAACATTTTAAGAGGTTATTGCATTTTAATGGAATGTAATATTAGTTGCATTACAGAGGGCACAGTGTGCTAGGGAAACTGACCATGATGTCTGTGTTTCCATTCAAAATAAGGTCTTTATAACCAGGCTCTCCCTTTACATAGTGTGACCAACTCTAAAGCAATTCTGAACTAGAAGATTAGTCTTTATTTAGAAGGAATCTCAGCTGCAGCCACAAGAAACCTCCAAACCAGGGTTTGGGTCAATTCAGAGCATACTTCTGCAAGTATATTAACTTTTCTGGGCCACAGCCAGTGAGTAGTCCAACAATGTCTATGAGCATGTACTATGGCATCTGACTAGATAAAACTCTTCTCATCCTTCTAGTTTGTAACTTAAATGTTATACTCTGTCCTGTTGCAGAAACAGGACACTATAACACTATAGCCTGAAAAGGGGCAGTTCAAATGCTGAATGAATATCTAATTACATCTGTGCATTCTGGTGTTGAAGAGCATTTAAAAAAATTGGTGTGAACAAAACTGAAATGCAGAGCAGTTAAATGAGGAAGGATGAGCTGGCAGTGTATAGAGAATTGAATGTATCTCAACTGCTTTCTTCAGATACACACCATCTCAGCAGGGTGTGGCCTTCAACTCTGGAGCAAAACAGAGGGTTATTCGAATGGTGGAGATGCAGAAGGACCCTATGGAACCTCCAAGATTCAAGTGAGTACCTGGAATTTTTCATAGCAAGTAGAGGATTTTGATAAGCACATTTTCCCACTGCCTATTGATCACATTATGCTTTATCTTTCAGGATTAACAAGAAAATTCCTCGTGGGCCACCTTCTCCTCCTGCTCCTGTAATGCACTCCCCCAGCAGAAAGGTATTGAATGTAGCTGCTATTTTCTGGTCTGGCTTCTAGCATGTGTTCTCAAACTCCACTCTGTTGATATCTAGCTGCTACCTGTGGTGCTTTTTCTCCTTTCCTCTGCCTTAAGATGTGTTGCTAGGTGATTAATTTAGTGTGAAATGTAAAATTCTGTGTCTGGGCAGTGTTGAAGGTTTATTTTCCTATATACCTTCACAGACGTTGATTTAAATTCCCCACTTGTTTTACAAAGGATCACATTGCTGTGACTCTCTGCAGCTTGGAGGGTTGGGTGAGGCTCTACATTTAGCATATCAATACTCCTCTTTGACCAGCCTGCTGTGTTTGTTTCTTGCAGTGTGTAGGAATAACAGGGCATTATTTTAAGTAATTAAAATAGAATATGGGCTCAGGAATGATTAATGATATTACCTTTTTCATATGCAGGTTACTTAATCAGTGCTGAAGTTTTGAGAAATAAACTAGTTCAATTAATCTCTTATAAACTTATTAAAAGATTAAGCAAGCAGTAACAAATAAGTTCAAGTGAAATGTCACCAGCTAACTTTATAATTTTTATAAAGGTATAATACAATGGTCAAATTGAGGGTACAAGTCAATGGTTCAATTTATCTGGCTAGTCAGTTACTACATTTAGTAATTTAATTATGAGCAAGTTATGTAAAACAGTTGTCTTAAAGTTTTACAGGAAGCTTAACGGGAGACGTGCCTTTTCATAGAATCATAGAATATCGGGTTGGAAGGGACCTCAGGAGGTCATCTAGTCCAACCCCCTGCTCAAAGCAGGACCAATCCCCAATTTTTGCCCCAGATCCCTAAATGGCCCCTCAAGGATTGAACTCACAACCCTGGCTTTAGCAGGCCAATGCTCAAACAACTAAGCTATCCCTCCTGCCCCCCAAAAAATTCTTGACTCAGTCCTTCAGCCAGGTCACCCAGTTTCCCCCTTGCAAGGTATCATGCATTTTGACTTGAACAGTTTAATTCAGTGTCTAAGAGGCAAAGGCTATTGCCTGTTTCGGTTTTAGGAAAATATAACTCTTAAAATAATTTCTCATAGCATCCCTTTTGGCTTTTTCTCCCATTAACCGTCACTGTTCAAAAATTTTTGTTAAGCTTGGTTTGTTTAATATATTCCCCTCCCCACTTTAATCCAATGCCTGCATCTTTCTGGCAGTCTGGCACAGGCACAGAATGACTTATAAAATCCCAGACTTATAAGAGCTTTAGAACAATACTGGTTAACCCAGATATCTTTTACTGTTTCAGTAACTCACTTAGAGGTTTAGTGTCCACTTTGGAGAACAGTTTGTAATTCATAAAGAGAGACATGTATACATCCACATGCAAACTAGTGAGCATTGGAGCGATTTGAGCATCCTCAAATTGCTTTAGAGAAGGATTTTCACACCTTCCTAAAACCTTTAGCTCACATGATTTGGTCTTAGTTTGGATCTAAACTGATATTAACTGGTGTCTTTGATGATGACATGTAATTTAAGAACATTTGCATGTGAGGAAGAGGGTTGGTCTCTTCTCTCTTAGTTGCAGCATGGTTGCCTCAACTGGTGTTGTCTTTTACCACCCTTCCTTTGGATAGCCAGTCCAGAGAGGAAGAGAGCAGGATACAACTTTGGGTGTTGTGTTGATGGTTGCCATCTTTTGTAGGGCTCAGTGACTTCTCTGCTCCTTCCCAAGGGACACTCTTGTCCAGTCATGGATTCCAGGATGTTGGCTATAGCTCATCATGGAACAGTGACCTGGCATCTTGCTATTTCTTTACAAAGAACCTTTGCTTTCTGAATTGTCCCAATACTTTCCTAGCTGTCTTTTTGAGAGAGAAGTGGAGAATTTTCCTTACTGGTATAAATCTAAAAAAAGTCTTCTCTTCTCCCCCCCCATCCCTTGTCCATTCTCTCAATTCAGATGACTGTGAAAGAGCAACAAGAGTGGAAAATTCCTCCATGCATTTCAAACTGGAAAAATGCAAAGGTAATTAAGTTGTCATAAACTCAGCCTTTAATATTGCTTCCTGCTGGGAGACTTCTGTGAATGATCTGGAGCCTGAAAAATACTGATTTGAAACCTCTAGAGCTCAGTAAACTGGCTGCTTTCAGAATGGAGAACAGTTGTAGAGCTCGGTTTTTCTCTCTCCTATTTATTAGGAGTGTCAAGATGACAGGAGCACAGAGCTGATGGGGAATATATTACTTCATGGAAGAGATTATATGTGTTGAGAGAAGAAATGGTATTTAATAAAATCCCCATAATGTTGCAGTATGGAATTTGAAACCAAACCTCTGGGTTCTCTGTGAAAGTCAATTAAACTGATAAAAGGGGAAAGTGGCATCAGAGGACAGAGTGGATTTCTTTACACTCACTCAGACTCTCCAGATAGTTCTCAATTATGCCTTCCAAAACTAGTGAATTTTCCATCTCCAATTTGACTAAATTATTCCCCGTCAGGGGATGTATGTGTTGTGCCAGTCAGCAGGAACTATAGAGGGTCCCACTACTTCTGTCAGGAGATCAGTGTTTGCAGGAGATACTAATAAAATTTCAGTGACAATTCTGACCATTCTCTCAAAGTTGCTGCTGTGCAGAAATTCCAAATGAAGGAGGCAGGAAAAGCAACATGCCGTGGTACTTTTTCCTACCCAAATGCAACTGTTTAACTGTGCTTGACAGTGATTAGAGGCTCCAGTTTTAGGTTAAAACTGCTTAAACCCCCGTTAATCAAAAACTTCATAGAAGCCTGTCTTAAATATCTCCCAAAATACCTGCAATATCCATAGACTTGCATTTTTGAAGTGGAGGCAGACCCTATCTCTCAGCCTCACTGGGAGCCTCGTCTCCTGGGGACACAGAGTACTGGTGACTAATGTTTTATATGTATTAAAAACAATTCAGAGAAATCAGCTTTTAAACACAGATTTTAAAACTGGCTACCAACAGAAACAGTGTGTCCCAAGTCTAACACAGTCAAGAGCTGAAATGTATCAATTGAAGATGATCACTCGCATCCCAGTAAAGATGCTAGTTGAAAAAACAGATGATCCTTGTGGAAAAAAGGAGACTGGAGACTCGGCTTGTATTCTCCAGCATAATTATGCAAATGCATGAAAAGCAAGTCCACTGAAGCATATTAACGATGGGTAAAGATTTTGATTTTCTTGTTCAGTATTCCACATTTCTTTCTGGTGATGAAGTGTCTGTCTGTTTTCACTTTAGGGTTACACCATTCCATTAGACAAGCGTCTGGCTGCAGATGGCAGAGGACTGCAGACTGTTCATATTAATGAAAACTTTGCCAAGCTGGCTGAGGCTCTCTACATTGCTGACAGAAAGGTCAGGCTGTTGTTTAATCTCAGTGTTGTTGTAGTTGGTTTAATTATTTTCTTCTGTGTATTGTTATTTCCTTGGGAAAAATCAAGTGAGTGAAGTTGTAGCTTTCTACTCCATCTTCCTCTTGGGCTGACATGAGACATAAAAGTCGTATCATCAAGATATTTAAATCAAAAGGTCAGCATGGACTGGTCTCCAGGGAGCTTGTGGCTCTTTTCTTAGTCTTAGCTGCTAAGCTATATGGCTACCTGGTTTTGTTTCATGTTTACAATCCGATTCCTATCGGGGGGGGAAAAAAAGGCTGTTTAGTGGGCAGCTTCATAGCTGTTGCTCTCCTTGCATCCCATGTCCCACCAGCGTATTAACAAGTGTTTTTAATCTCATGCAGGCTCGTGAGGCTGTGGAGATGCGTGCCCAGGTGGAGAGAAAGATGGCACAGAAAGAAAAGGAAAAGCATGAGGAAAAGCTCAGAGAAATGGCCCAGAAAGCCCGAGAGAGGCGAGCTGGGATCAAAACCCATGCTGAGAAAGGTACATCCCTCCTCTCCTTCCCCGCAAGAAATCTTGTCAGGATATTAAAGTTGCTTTCATGTTCGTTTGAACCCTTTAAACTAGTTGGAAGAATATGAGAGCGTATGTTAACTAAACCCAAACTGCAATTGCTAAGCACAGCAAATGCTTCTCATGTCTTGAGTGACCTTGAGTCAACTCAACTAGTTAGTGGGAGTGCAGTTTGATTTTTGAGCCCCAAGCTCCCATGTCAGTGAATGCTACAGGGGAGGTTCTTCAGAAAGCTAGAGATGCACTCTGACCACAACAAGGAGCAGCTTTTATGGATTTGTAGAGGGAAGCCTTGACTTAAAGGAGGGGATGGGGCAGTGAGAGATTTGGGCGGTGGGAAAACAAACTAATTCACTTCTATTGTCAAGAGTGTGCCGATATTTCCATTCTGATTCTTTTCACAGGACTATAACTGAGTTACATATTTATGCCAACGCACAACAAGACAGTCACAGGCCAAGAACGAATCTGACTTTACAAAGCATAAATGAGCTTTTTTTAAATCTTAGAGGATCAGACAAGTTTTTTTTTTTTTTTTTGCAGTCCTCTAACTAGGCTTATTTTAAACAAAACTGCAGGCTTTACTTCACACTACACAGTAGACCTGTTAGTTACTAAACTGAATCCCAAGTACTGGAACAGCTGTATGCTCTAGATTGAAATATTATGTCAAAGATCCAGGTACCAGCTACAAAGAGCAGACATACTGTCTGGTGATAAATCCACTCAGTTGTTGGATACTCTTCCCTATAGCTGGAAGTGCGTGCATACCAGGATTTGTTCTTTGATTCTAAAACCTAATTTTAGTAACACTTCAAAGCATAACTCTTCTGTAGCACATTGGGGACCTATGACACCCTTTAACTTCCATGGGATTTGCCAGGTGTTAATCCCCAGGCGTTGCAGAGAGAAAAATATCCCTTGAGGATTTAACTTAAATCCCTGAAAGCCAAGAAAACATGGTTCAGACAGACTGCATTCCCCATCTATCTTGTCAAGCCCAGGTGTTAGAGAAATGCTTTCAATGTCATTAGAAAGGGATGTTTTTAAATCTGCTTTTTCACTTTCTGTTAAACATCTGATTTAAAAAGTGGTAGAGCCCTTCATTTTCTGTAACGCAACACTGACTTCAGTTACTTCAGTGATGACCAGTTTAACTCTATCAAATAACAAGTAGCTGACTATAATCAACAATCTTAAATGTGTATGTACAGAGGATGGAGAAGCTAGAGAGAGGGACGAAATCAGGCATGACCGGCGCAAAGAGAGACAACATGACAGGAATCTTTCCAGAGCAGCCCCTGACAAAAGGTGAGTCAGGAAGAACAGCTTATCTAATTGCTGTATTCATGCAACTCCCTTCCTAGGCAGTGGAAATAACAGTAAAGAAATTTCTACCCATGGGCCAAGTTTGGGTGACCTGTATTTGTGTGAGGGCTTCACTGGTATTCTTTCCTCACTTTGTTACAGGATTTTAAAAGCTTTATTGGTATTGCCAGTAGTGTGTAGAAGTTCCTGAAGTAGATGTTTAGATCACACAACTTAAGTCCCTCAAAATGTCTGCAAATCTTGTAACTTCATGGAAATTCAGTTCCTTAAGATCAACGTGCACATCCTGGAAACTAACACTAAAAACCTGCATTTGGCCTGTACCAGCTGATTTGGACTCAGGGGCTATTTAATTGCAGTGTTGACATCTAGTTTTGAGCTGGAGCCCAGGCTCTAGGACTCTGAGATGTGGGAGGATCCAAGTGCTCAGGCTGCAGCCCTGGGAGCCTGAATCAGCTGGGATGGACCAGCTCTGGGCTTTTAGTTGTAGTGTAGACATACTTGCAAATAGTGAAAGATTTGTAGTAGTTAGTATGGCACTTAGCCATGGAATCTAGTTTTCTTAATCAGAAGCTATTTAACTCAAAGAGCTCTCAAACGTATGTATATACCCTGAACCAGAACCATTTTTCTGAAGGCATTTATAAATTCTGCATGCATGCTGAGGAATTTAGTTGTGAAGCAAAGTTTGAGTGATATAGAGCCTAGGAACCATGTAAAGTCTCAGTTGGGATGAAATTCTGACCCCAGGTCAATTGGAAACCTGCTGTTGACTTCAGCAGGGCCAGGATTTCACCCCTGGTATGTGGTTTCAGTTCACTGAACTATTTTGTTTGAATTTAATAAGTTTAAACTCTTCAGGCTAAGCCTGTGTGTTTGCCCAGACCAATTTTTAAGCTCCCAAAGACTTCACAGAGCTTGCACTTCGAAATTTTTGTGGTGATCGGCTCTGAAATTAACCACCCAACCTCCTAAGATTATCTTCTGTACTGGTTCTGATTGAAAACAGATATAGAGGCTTCTAAACCCCAACCAATTTGATGTGATGTTAAACAATGGAAAAGCAAACTCAAAGGCCTTCCCCCAACTAAAACATGACTTCCCCAAAATGTCTCCTGTGCCAAGAGACCACATGTTAATCTTCAGCCTAAAAAGGGAAGTTTTGGGGTTAAAATCCAGCTTCTGATGGAAACTGTCTTAATCATTGCTCTAGCAGCAGGTCATGATTTTTAATCTTAACTTTAATAATTTTGATCTTCCAAATGAACAATGTTGATTTTGTTACATCTTTAACTCAGGTCAAAGCTGCAGAGAAATGAGAACAGAGATATCAGCGAAGTTATTGCCCTGGGTGTTCCCAACCCTCGGACATCCAATGAGGTCCAATATGACCAGAGGCTTTTCAACCAGAGCAAGGTAGAGAAATGAGACCCCTTCACACTTGTGTTTATTTCTAAAAGGTGAATGCTGGGCCATCTCATCCCTTTTTAGGGACAGTCCATTGTAGAGAATTAGTGACCCCTTTCTGCTGGATGTACAGAGGAAAGCTCTGAAGGCAGACAGAGACATGTTGCAAGACAGAGCAGGAGCCACTTCAGCTAGCTGTTCTGATTCCCTTTCATTTAGTACTGAGATATTAAAGTGATTGGATAGTCTCTAAATACTTAGATGGGTGATGGCCCTGTCAGGGGAATGAAGGAACTTCATTTTCACTGAATACATAAAGAAATGTGCTACTGAGACAAGGAGGCATATGGTAAAGACATGGATTAGGAACAGGAAGTTAATAGTAACTTGAAATTGGCAGACTGCAACTCCATGTTTTACTGCTCATATTGAAAATACTTCTCAAATGATTCACTTGCAGTAAGTTTTATTTAAGTGTCCCAACTGGACTTTGAACTCAACACTATCAGTGAAGTATAGTTAATCGAAAGAATTCCATGTGCCCCTTTGTCTTCCTGCCAAGTGACTTTACAATCATTTTTTCTATTCTCACTTCTTTTGAAAGATCCATAGGAAGAAGGAAAATTGACTGTAGGAAAATAAATGTGCAAAAAGCTGAAAAAGCAGGCTTTTCCTCTTTACTTGAGTTCTAGGACTCCTGGGTATTTTATTTTTTTTTAAGCTTGCTGTTACTTTTATTACAACATTAAAAGTATTTTCACTTGCTTTAGTCCCAGTTTAAAACTGGTGTGGCATGTTAAACAGCTTCTCTGCAGGGCAGGTTGAAATAATCCTTGTATATTAAAATGCAGGTGCTCTTTCCTGTTTCTTGCTGGGAGGATAGAAATGTCCTTTGCACAGCAGATGTTTGTAGCACTGAGAGTTCATGATCAGTAGACATTATATATTGTACCTCCCTGTAATTCATCAGCTTAATATTTCCTCACTGAGCTTTTGAAAACTCACATATCCTACTTGGATTAGTACCTCATGCATTATCCATTCTCTTCTCCTTTTCAGGGTATGGACAGTGGCTTTGCTGGAGGAGAGGATGAAATTTACAATGTCTACGACCAGCCTTGGAGAAGCGGTAAAGACACGGCACAGAACATCTACAGACCTAGTAAAAATGTGGACAAAGACATGTATGGTGATGACTTAGAGGCTCGAATAAAGACTAACAGGTAAGAAAACAGGAGAAACTCAATCTCTTCCTATGCCATTTAGAACAATCTGGACTGAACATCATCTTTCTTCTGCTGCAGGTTTGTTCCTGATAAGGAATTTTCTGGCTCAGACCGTAGACAGAGGGGCAGAGAGGGACCCGTTCAGTTTGAGGAAGATCCCTTTGGTCTGGACAAGTTCTTGGAGGAAGCCAAACAGCACGGTGGTTCTAAGAGGCCCTCTGATAGTAGCCGCCCTAAAGAACATGAGCATGAGGGCAAGAAGAGGAGGAAGGAATGAATGGACAGGCCTAACTGAGTACCAAGAATGGACTATAAACTGGGACTCCATGCTCATGACATTTTTAATCTATCAGCAGGAGTGTACAGTGGATGGTCATATATGAAGCAATTTAGCAGTTCTGTGCAGTGTAGACAGATGGGCATAATGATTCTTCTAAGTTCTAACCAGGAAAACCACCCCTGGAGAACAGGGGAGGGGAAAGATTGTTTTGGACCATTCAGGGCCATATTATCTTTATGCAGGGCTTTAGCTATGCTACTCCCCTGTGCCCTATCAGTACTCACAAGAACTCTGTCCGAGCATCTCCGGGTAAGATACCCTTGCCTAGAGCTTTAGTTTTTTGTTTTTAAACTAGCAAAGCTTTTACTTCATATCATAGTTCTCCTTGTGTATATAGCTAACCCCCTGCTTATGCTGTAATAAATGGAATTTGGGGGAGACTGTAGGATAGAGTTCTTACGATTCACTGTTCCCCTCTCAGCTCAAATATAAACAATACAGCCGCAGCAGGAGGAGACAGCTGGATTCTGTTTTAAAGTCAAAGACACTCACACTTCCCCCTCAGTAATGTTTATTTTAGACTTTCTTTACATGTTAGTGAAATAAAGTCTCCTGCTGCTGCTAACTTATGTCAGCTACTCCTTCATTTGCATATTGACTTCGAAAACTTCTGGGTTTCTGCCGTCGAACCTGGAGCTGAAATAATGAAAGCAGCTATTTAAACCACAATTGAAACTTCAACTTAAACAGTAGACAACTGACTTAATATCCTCCATCCACACTGATCTCACTCTGGGACAGATGCTCTCAGAAGGTATTTTGTTCCACTACACTTGCAGTTGCAGGAGCCATAAGTATAGATACGAGGCTTCCAACAAGAAAGTTAGAAATAGCTGCTGCCCTGCAGGAGAAAAATCTTAATAGCTTCCCCAGAACTACACACAAAACTAGTGGAAAGTAACTGTCTAGGATTAAATGGGATAAACTGCTTCTACAGGGAGGAAAAAGCTTGACATATCTTCATAACTAGCTTTTACATGAGAACTCAGCATTTCTTACAGAACTACTTAGCAATATCAGTGAAGGGAAAAACAAACTCCCTTTTACCAAGTTTATTATCCTGTTGTCTAGACTCTTCTTGTTCTTTAATGAAGATGCAAAGATTTGAACCCAGTAAATCCCTGACATCCTCTCCCCACAACTAAGTGTAATTACTCCTCCAAAGTCTAAATTCTTCTACCACTTCCCTTTATCCTTAATTTTGCAATATTGTAAAAATTGTGTTTGTCAACTAAAATTGTCACTAAAAGGAAACTAACTTGAAATTCAGTGAGTTAAAACTAGGTAGTACAGGTGAATGTTGTTTTTAACTCTGTTACTGAAAACAACTGTGGGTAACAATGAAAATACTGTCAAATACATCTTTAATTTATAAGAACTATCTTTTAATCAGTTGTAACAGCAGGTAAAAAGTTCAGACTAAAATAATTTGCATTGACTGGTTCCTTAGATCTAGGCTGCTTATTGCTCTAGCCTCTAGATATTTTATTAGTTCTATTATTTTAGTAAGGGTAGGTATTACAGGTGAAAGCAATCAGGATCAGCTGAAGCTTGGTGGGGGGGTTTGGACTTTCCAAGCTATGCATTTAAGATCTCATCCTTAAACACTACACCTCTCATTGGGATTTTTTTAAAAAATAAATTACCCAACCATCCATGGTTATTGTAGGGAAAGTGTCCAGACAATACTGTCAAAAGGCCTAGTTATGGAAGGAAATGAGTCCCCATGAAAGGATGGAGTAGTTTGGGGCAATCACTGACTGAAGGGGCCAGTGTTTTGTTACTCCTGTGACTGAGGCCACTAGAGGAGACAGTAAGTGGTTGGGCTCTACCGCCATCACTTTACTCTAAAGCTGTTGCATCAAACCTGGACAACTTGGTTGTCTGACTCTAGCATTTATCCACCCAGGTTTTGGGGCACTGAGCCAATACATTCAAAGTGGACATAAGAGGTGATATACTGAATTGCACAAGAAATGAACAATTCAGGTAAGGGAGTATGCCTACCCTTTGATACAAAACCGAAGGCTTCTACTAAAAAGAGTATTTGTGGCACCTTAGAGACTAACAAATCTATTTGAGCATAAGCTTTCGTGAGCCACAGCTCACTTCATTGGATGCTGTAGCTCACGAAAGCTTATGCTCAAATAAATTTGTTAGTCTCTAAAGGGCCACAAGTACTGCTTTTCTATTTGCGAATATAGACTAACATGGCTGCTACTCTGACATAAGGCTTCTACTGAATCCTCATGTGCTGGATTTCCAGCTACCTTAGTGGCCCAAACCACCACCTTCTAGCCCTTCTGTACTTGGCTAGAAAGTCCTTGATTGATGTGGAGTGTCATCCAGATCTTTGACCTTCAGTATGAATGCATGCAATATGCTTTACATGAGACTACTTCAACTATGTCTACACTGCAATTAAACACCTGCAGCGGGCCTATGCCAGCTGACCTGGGGCTCTTGCTACACAGCTGTTTAACTGCAAACATTTGTACTGGAGCTTGGGTTCTAGGACCTTGCCAGGGAAAACTATGCCAGAGCCTGAATTCCAGTCCAAGCATCTTCACAGCTGTTAAACAGTTATGTAGCCTAAGTCCTGCATGCCCAAAGTCAGCTGGTATGGGGCAGCTGCAGGTGTTTAATTAAATTACAGTGTGTGTATATATATCCTTTAAGGCCACTCAAACTCTTAGAAATGCAGAATACAGCTGCCTTTTTAGTTGTGGTTACATGAATGACACCTGTGCTCTACAGCCTTCACTGACTCCCATGTAATCTCCACTGAAATTTAAGGTGTTGGTTGTAAGTTTAAATCCCTTTACAGCTCAGGTCTTGCATATATTCATCTCTGTTCCTATTTACCTCATTACTTGACTTCAAGTGATATGTTCATATAGACCAAAGATCCCCAAACTGAGGAACATTACACAGAGACAGGGCTCCCAGCCCCACGCCTGACCCCAGCCTGGCCCTGTTTCCAGCCACAGGCCCAGCTGCCAGCCCCCACTACAGCCTGGCTGTAGCTCAGCTCTTCTCCCAGATCCACCCCCACTTATGGCCCCAGCCTCCACCCCCTTCCCCATCCACATCCACCCACACTGAGGTGCGGCCCAGCTCCCAACCAGGTGCAGACAGGGTAAGGGGGGCTGCAACCCTCAAAAGTTTGGGGCCACTGATATAGACTGTCCCTAAGTTTATATAGCTGTGGGTTGAATTCAAGGCCATCTTGGACAGCCCTCTACTCCTGAATTTGTTTTCTTCCCTTTAGTCCAATATGAGGGAAATTTGACTTTCAAGAGACACTGCAGAGTCTACTTAGTCACACTATCTGGAAAAGAGGTTTGGGATAACTTCAGAGAAAGTTCTCAGTAGTTATAGGTTGGGAAGTGTTACAGTTGTCAATTTTACATTACTTCTATTGGAGTGTTTAGATGGTTCATCCAACTTGTGTTGGGAGAGGCACACGCAACACACCTCAGCACCCCTGGTCTACTCAAAGGAGGTAAGAGTTCAGTTTCTTTTATAAAATAAAGTATTCATTTAAAACAAGCTGTTACCTTGACTCCTTCTAGGATATGGGATTCCTTCTGTAATGCATTGTGAAGGCCTTCTTCTGAAGAGAATCCAACCCAGCAAAAGCCTTTGTGAAATCCTGTTTCTTTATCCTAGCCACCAAATACAAAATAAAATGTAGCTCAATACACTGACAAAGTACTCCATATACATTGTTACAACACCCTCTTACAAAGTTTTTCATGGTAAAGATCCTTAGTTCACTACAGAAAATTAGTGCCTTGCATAATGACAGGTTTCAGAGTAGCAGCCATGTTAGTCTGTAGTCGCAAAAAGAAAAGGAGTACTTGTGGCACCTTTAGAGACTAACATTTATTTGAGCATAAGCTTTCGTGAGCTATAGCTCACTTCATCGGATGCATTCAGTAGAAAATACAGTGGGGAGATTTATATACATACAGAACGTGAAACAATGGGTGTTACCAAACACACTGTAAAGAGTGATCACTTAAGGTGAGCTATTACCAGCAGGAGGGGACCTTTTCTAGTGATGATCAAGGTGGGCCATTTCCAGCAGTTGACAAGAACATCTGAGGAACAGTGGGGGGAGGAGGGGGGAATAAACATGGGGAAATAGTTTTACTTTGTGTAGTGACCCATCTACTCCCAGTCTCTATTCAAGCCTAATTTAATTGTATCCAGTTTGCAAATTAATTCCAATTCAGCAGTCTCTCATTGGGGTCTGTTTTTGAAGTTTTTTTGTTGAAGAATTGCAACTTTTAGGTCTGTAATAGAGTGACCAAAGAGATTGAAGTGTTCTCCAACTGCTTTTTAAATGTTACAATTCTTGACGTCTGATTTGTGTCCATTTATTCTTTTACATAGAGACTGTCCAGTTTGACCAATGTACATGGCAGAGGGGCATTGCTGGCACATGATGGCATATCACATTGGTAGATGTGCAGGTGAAGGAGCCTCTGATAGTGTGGCTGATATGGTTAGGTCCTATGATGGTGTCCCCTGAATAGATATGTGGACACAGTTGGAATTATCACATGGAATATCTCATGGAATTATCATTATCATTATTACAGTTATCCTTGGAATGGGCTTTGTTCCAAGGATAAGGTCCTGGGGTAGTGGTTCTGTTGTGTGGTTGCTGGTGAGTATTTGCTTCAGGTTGGGGAGCTGTCTGTAAGCAAGGACTGGCCTGTCTGCCAAGATCTGTGAGAGTGATGGGTCGTCCTTCAGGATAGGTTGTAGATCCTTGATGATGCGTTGGTGAGGCTTTAGTTGGGGGCTGAAGGCGTTCTGTTATTTTCTTCGTTGGGTCTGTCCTGTAGTAGGTGACTTCTGGGTACTCTTCTGGCTTTCCTGCTGGTAATAGCTCACCTTAAGTGATCCTCTCTTGTTACAGTATGTATGGAAACACCCATTGTTTCATGTTCTCTATGTATATAAATATCGCCACTGTATTTTCCACTGAATGCATCCAATCAAGTGAGCTGTAGCTCATGAAAGCTTATGCTCAAATAAATTTGTTCGTCTCCAAGGTGCCACAAGTACTCCTTTTCTTTTTAAAGAAAATTAAATACTTAGTTTCAGGAGCCCATCATACCCTTTCCAGAACACTTGAGCCCAACTGCCTTGGGAACTTGTGAACTTGAATTTAACTGGATGCTGCTCCCCTCCCCTCCCACAACTTGAGTCCAGCAGCCAACATTGTCTTTTTAACATCAGTTTGAAAGGCTGGATACCACAGTGTGGTTATTTGTTCAAGACTGAAGGCATTACCTATTGTCTACCACAAGTGGCACCATTTAAATGGGGGTTGATCTAAATCACAAGCCTGAGCCTTGGAAAATGAGGAAAGATTATAGGAGTAGTCTAATATACTAGAAAAGCTGATTGCAATAGTAAGACAAACAAGATGCATAGGAAAAAAAAAATCCATAACTTCCTAAATTCTTTTTAATGGGCTTGCCACTTTTAAGAATGCATTGCTATCTACAAAGAAGAAAGCCAGCTCCAGTAGCCAAATCTGCCGAAGTACCTCAGGCCTGAGCTACAGATAGTTCTGCCACTGAATTTCAATCATGACTGGCAGCACTACTTCCAACTTATGCTGAATCAGCCTTGTCACAGTGTGACATTTGTAGTGTCCCGTAAAGAGTGGTGATAAAGACATCAATTTTATTTTCAGAAATAAGATGATTCCCTGCATTGCCAAATAATTTCACCCACTTCTCAAGTGGTCTCCACTTCTTATTGAATCTAGTCTTAGGTAAAATGATCAGTTCACAACTAGAAATTTAGGGTGGTTGCTTGTTTTGTTTTCCAGCTTAGCTCACTAACATTGGGGTTATCAGTGAGGGGAAAGATACTTTTATCATGTTGAAATATTCATTTTTGAACAACTGGACTGGAAATCAGTGTCCTATCAGTTGAGACAGCTTTAGAGAAATATTTTAAACTCTTAGAGAATTAGAGGAACGGCAAAGATGCATCTGCTATATATTCAGAATGGAACTTATTCACCACCATTTGGTCAGAATATTTTGACATAAGACAATTGAAAGAAGTGAGGACGCAGAAGCATTGTTTAGATGAACTACCATGCATCAGCCAGCTGCCATTTTTCCTAAAAATGGGTGTCTTCCCATATTTCTGAAGCATCCACAACCACCTTCCCAGCTAAAGTGGAATAAAGGACTTTCTTTCTTATTTTTACAGCCACCCCATTTGGCCCCTTCCTTGCCTACCAAGGGGCTACTGTGAAGCGGCAAAAAATCACTTTTCAGCTTATTTAACACAAAAAGTCAAATATCATATATCCAGTTAAGCAACACCAACTAAAAAGAAAAGGAGTACTTGTGGCACCTTAGAGACTAACAAATTTATTAGAGCATAAGCTTTCGTGAGCTACAGCTCACTTCATCGTAATGCATCCGATGAAGTGAGCTGTAGCTCACGAAAGCTTATGCTCTAATAAATTTGTTAGTCTCTAAGGTGCCACAAGTACTCCTTTTCTTTTTGCGAATACAGACTAACACGGCTGCTACTCTGAAACACCAACTAAGGCACCTAATAACTTTGCACTTGTATAACATCTTGCAACATAGGAGTTCAATGAATATAGGAGATTATAATGCCCACTTTGCAGATGGGTAGTAAGGCTCCAAAAGATTATGGGGCCAAGCTCACTAAGTACAGCAGTAGGCACACGTAATAGTAACCAAAAGTCCAGACTCCCACTTCTAATGTTTTGAAGTGTTGTCCAAATATTAGCTAACTGTTTATAAAAATCTGAAAGCAGGAACCACCAAAAGATATGAGTTATTTAGGGTGGACCAAGGAAATATGAGATGGAGTTAAGGAAAATTTGATCAGAATACAAGAAAAGGCTTCCTAACAGTGATATCAACAAAGCCATGGAAAAAAATCTCAAGAGGAGTAGTGGAAGTTTCACTGGGGACTAAACTAACTAAGCATTTGTTCATAGGGAACAACTCCAAGTTAGTGGGGAAAGTTGGGCCATATGAACTAATAGGTACTTTCCAGCTCCTGTTGATTATATGATAAACAACATGAATAGCAGCGTTAATTTGCTTTGAATAAAGGGGCAATTAGCTAAAGAAAGGCAGATACTCACAAATGGCAACATGCATTTTCTTACAGTCCCAAACTGAGCAAAATAGTCTCTGAGTTCCCCTGTGGGAGAAAAACGTAGTCACAACGAAGTCCACGACATCCAACCACCCCGAAAAGAGTTTTTTTTTTGTAAACAATGGGCCTGTGCCTAAGGCCCTGCCGTGAGACGTGCCCATCCCTCCTTCACACGCACAGACCCCTCAAGGGCAGCGCAGGCTGCCCCGCGATACGCGTCCCGGTCCACCCACGAGCTTGGCCTCTCTGCTGGAGCAGACAATGGCGGGGCGGGGGGAGCTGTGCAATGAAGCCGGCCGCCCTGCTGGAGTCCCGGACAGGAGCCAGCTACTGCCGGGCGGGGACCGGCTCCTGCTCCCCTC
This sequence comes from Dermochelys coriacea, assembly GCF_009764565.3. Lineage (NCBI taxonomy): Eukaryota > Metazoa > Chordata > Testudines > Dermochelyidae > Dermochelys > Dermochelys coriacea. The sequence continues at coordinate 88,142,220 of NC_050073.1, read as the reverse complement.
TGCGGGGCGGACTGGGGCCTCCGCGGCCCAATCGGGCCCGCTCCTCACACCGCCCGGTGCCTGGAGATCTGGACCCGTCCGGGGGGGGCTCGGCACGGGGGGGGAGGGGCCGCCCCGCCAGCCGGACTCACTCGTGGCCAGAGTCCAGTGGATGCGGGATACGAAGAGCTCGAACACCCGCCGGGGAGAGGCGCGCGTCGCCGCCATCTTGGAAGGAGAAGAGCGACCTCTGACCTCTGACCTCCGACCTCTTCCCGCTCAGCCAATCAGATGCGAGCCGGCCGTCGGCGTTTGCTCCCGCGGGGCTGGGGTGTGAGAGGTTGTCATTGCCAAGATGGCGGCGGCGGCGGCGGGCCTGGCGCGGGAGGGTACGGAAGACGCCTTCCGCCGGCTCTTCCGTTTCTACCGGCGGCGGGACCTGCGGGGCGGGCCCGACTTGCGGGGTGTAATTGATTTCTCCGCCCCGGGGGACCAGGTAACTGCGGGGGGGATCCCGGGCACCGGCCGCCGCTCTCGCCCTCAAGTTCCCCCCGCGGGACGTTCCCCAGACCGGCTGGCGCCGCAAGTCTCCTACTCGGGCACTAAGTGCCCTGGGAGCAACAGGAGCGTCAACTCGGCCCTGGGCTATTCACTGCGCTGCCCACCCCCAGCTTTAAGGAAATCGGCAGCTTGGTTCCCCTCAAATCATGAGATGGGCTCAAAACCGTGAGGTGCTAAAAACGCTGGGGCTTTGTCTTGGTTTCGTGGTTTGTGAGCCTTCATCGCTTTGTCAAACTTTTCCCCGCTGCAAGCACGCGAGCTAGAAACGTGTGTGCTCAAGGAAGGTGGAAATTCTCGTGTGAGCGCCTGACTCCAGGAGCTGGGTGCTGGGGAAGTCGTAGGGTGCCATGTGACTTGCGCTACATTCTGAGAATTGGCATCTCTAAGAGGTTGCATGAAAACCTTTTAGAGGAGCCCATCCGGTTTGTTTACAGAGTATTCCGAAGAGCTAAAGTTCCCTCCTTTCTTTTTATGTGTATGTTAATATTTCTATTTGCCTTGCTAGAAATACTTGTTTTGAATATTTACAGTACGAACAATGATACCGTTAAAGTGGCTGACTCCATGCAAACAAGCCAACACTGGCTCCTCGGGTTCATACAATCTTTTGCCAACAGTAGTTGATCACAATATCTGTGACTAGCATTTTTCCCATCTGCAACAGCAGATTTATGGGTGTTTATTCCTCACATGGGAGTTGTTTTCAGTGTGATGGGCTGGAACCTCATGGAAAACTTTGAAATGCACTCAGCTAGAAATCCTTTTCCATTACCTATTAATCTCTCTGGATTTCTAAAGCACCATACTAACTATACATAATCTCTTAATATGATCATATTCCTCTAGGGTTTTTTTAATTGTGTATTATTAGGACTATTTCAGAAAGGAAGCTGTTTCCTTAAGAGTCAATCTATCTGCTGCTTATTTCCTCCCTAAACCCAGCATCTTCTATCTGTGGTAGCACAATTAACGTGTTTCTCTACATCAGCTAAGAATAGAGGATGACAACTTCAGGGGTGTAATAAACAGAAGAGGCAAATAAGCACTCTCTCTAAAATAACACACAATCCTTTTCAACTATGTAAGAGAATCATGCTGCACATGACCCAGGATCAATAATTTTTGTCCACAAACCTGGACAAGTTTAGTGGTTCTCCCATAACATTGTGAAGAGCACATCCTGATTGTAGGATGAGCTAGTAATGACCTCCAAATTTAGGTTGCCTAACACTTTCTACTATAAAAGATTTTTGCATCCCTTTTTTTAGAAGCTCTAACACCTGCTTTGGAGGATAGTATTAAAATTCAAAATGATCTGCACAAATTGGAGAAGTGATCTGAAGTAAATAGGATGAAATTCAATAAGGACAAATGCAAAGTACTCCACTTAGGAAAGAACAATCAGTTGCACACATACAAAATGGGAAATGACTGCCTAGGAAGGAGTACTGTTGAAAGGGATCTGGGGGTCATAGTGGATCACAAGCTAAATATGAGTCAACAGTGTAACGTTGTTGCAAAAAAGGCAAACATCATTCTGGGATGTATTAGCAGGAGTATTGTAAGCAAGACACGAGAAGTAATTCTTCCGCTCTACTCCATGCTAATTAGGCCACAACTGGGGTATTGTGTCCCGTTCTGGGCGCCACATTTCAGGAAAGATGTGGACAAATTGGAGAGAGTCCAGAGAAGAGCAACAAAAATGATTAAAGGTCTAGAAAACAAGAGCTATGAGGGAAGATTGAAAAAATTGGGTTTGTTCAGTCTGGAGAAGACTGAAAGGGGACATAACAGTTTTCAAATACGTAAAAGGTTGTTATACAGAGGAGGGAGAAAAATTGTTCTTAACCTCTGAGAATAGGACAAGCAGCAATGGGCTTAAATTGCAGAAAGGGCGGTTTAGGTTGGACATTAGGAAAAACTTCCTAACTTTCAGAGTGGTTAAGCACTGGAATAAATTGCCTAGGGAGTTTGTGGAATCTCCATCATTGAAGATTTTTAACAGCAGGTTGGACAAACACCTGTCAGGGATGGTCTAGATCGGTGGTTCTCAAACTTTTGTACTGGTGACCCCTTTCACATAGCAAGCCTATGAGTGCAACCCCACCCTCCCTTGTAAATTAAAAACACTTTTAAATATATTTAACACCATTATAAATGCAGGAGGCAAAGCAGGGTTTGAGGTGGAGGCTGGTAACTCATGACCCCCATGTAATAACCTTGCAACCCCCTGAGGGGTCCCGACCCCCAGTTTGAGAACCCCTGGTCTAGATAATACTTAGTCCTGCCTTGAGTGCGGGGGATTCTCTAAATGACCTCTCAATGACTCTTCCAGTTCTATGATTGTTGTCATCCAGGAATAGTCAATAGGCAGACCAGGGGCCAAATCCAGACTACCAGCCACTTTTGAACGGACCCTGAAATCTATTTTTTTTATCATCATCATTTGGGTTTTTTATTACTTTCTCTGGAGTCTGGACCTTGACTATACCTTGACCAAACAATTTGGACCTTGACAAAAAAATAGACTACCCCTGCTGTAGTCCTTTGAAATTCAGCAGGAATGAAACCCTGAGGCTACAGAAGTGACTTTTCTTTTCTCCATGAAATACTGTTGAAGTTTCAGATGTAAACTGTTAAAAAACACTATTTAATCACTGTGACTTTCACTGCACATGAGAATGTTGGCAGAATGCCAAAACATCAACATGAATATTTTTAAGGCCAGGCTCACACATTGGTTAAAGCAGCAGCATTCATTTTTCTGGGAACAGGAGCTGCTGGAGTAGCTTTCAGGGGTCAAAGAGTCCAGCCTCATGCTGTACCTCCACCACAATGCCCCTCCTGAGAGGACACACATTATCCCAGCAACTTATCCCCTTGTTGGTGGCAGTTCTGCTTCCCCCAGCTTCCTGGGTGGGAAGGAGAAGGGAGTCCCACGATGACACCCCATGACTGTTCTTTAGACCTACCACAAAGCCCCAGCTATCCCTGCCTTGCTTTGGGTACATAACATGGGGAACAAAATCTATCTGTCTCTGCGAAGACCAAGAGAGAAAGCCAGATTGGGCTCCCAGACCCAGCATGTGCCACCAGCAGCCCGTCCACCCTTCTTGGATGGCAGCAGAAGACTGCTAACTAATGTAATTAGTTCTGTTTAAGTCAGGGGTTCTCAAACGATGTCAGTACCCCTCAGGGGTCACGAGGTTATTACATGGGGGCCGCGAGCTGTCAGCCTCCACCCCAAACCCTGCTTTGCCTCTACAATTTATAATGGTGTTAAATATACAAAAAAGTGTTTTTTTAGTTTATAAGGGGAGTTGCAGTCAGAGGCTTGCTATGTGAAAGGGGTCACCAGTACAAAAGTTTGAGAACCACTGGTTTAAGTGTTAAAAGTATGTGTTGAAACTTCAAGGTTCAAGCTCTACTATAGAGTCATGATATGGGGATTGTTGCAGTTTTACTTATTTTATATTTTATCTTTTTCCTTTTAAAAAAAAAAAACAACCTAGGAAATTACACTTTAAAAAGACTACATTAAAAATGTTGTTTAGGTTGCACACTCAAGCAATTTAAGTTAGAAAATGCCAGATTTAAAATTGCCTGGGCCATCCATCATACCAGGAGAAGGAAGGTCGATGCGGAGGGGGAGGTTATTCCACAACTGCGGTGCCTATTTCTGTTCCCTCGTCCAGTCATGTCTCTAGGCACAGTTCCTCTGAACAGTGTCCACTGACTTCTTAGATGCCTTTGAGGAGCAGTGGGCTCTGTTGGAAGTTCCCCTCAGGATCCCTGCTTCTTTACCTCTGACCTAGCTCCTGTTTTTTCATTTGTTGTGCCCTATAATCAAGTGATGCTTGAATCCAGTGGTTCCTCCCTCTTAAATGAGGGGGAGGGCTTTTAGTTTTGGGCAGGCCTACAGCCACCGATCCCCAGTACTTCAGATATTGCACTCCTTCCAGTTTCTGCAATAAATGAGGTCGGGGCACTGTAGACAACAGCCTCTTCCACTTACACTACCCTGATTCACCCCTAGAAGAGGTCTATACTGTGCGCTGAATGAGGCGGAGTCCTGTAGAAAAAATAGTGTGTGATTAGGTTATTAAAGACAGTTGTGTAATACATTTACACAGAGGACCAAATGAAAGTTGCACAGGCAACCTTCCTTCTGGCATCTCCTAACTTTTGAGAGCTTGCTTATGCAACCTTAATAATACTCTTAATATGGTTTGTGTTTGTGTGTAATGTTTATATAGAAGTCCTGTCAAAGTGTTTCTACACCTGGTAGGCTGTAAGACAAATGGTTATAAAATCACATCATTTTTATTGCTCTCTTCCCCCAACATCATTTCCAATATGAAGTTCTAAGATTGCATGACCTGCTAGTTAGAGATTAATAAGAACAGCCATACTGGGTCAGACCAAAGGTCCATCAAGCCCAGTATCCTGTCATCTGACAGTGGCCAATGGCAGGTGCCCCAAAGGGAATGAACGGACAGGTTATCATCAAGTGATCCATGCCGTGTCACCCAGTCCCATCTTCTGGCAAACAGGCTAGGGACACCCTTCCTGCCCATCCTGGCTAATAGCCATTGATGGACTTATCTTCCATGAATCTAACTAGCTCCCTTTTGAACCCAGTGCTTTATAATGCTTGATACCATTTGAAAACTCTGATTCCAGTCTGTCACATACTATAAAACATTGTGGTTTCTAGCTCTAGTAGTTCTTGTAGAGTGGCCATTACATCTTAATTACTGTATTATTGTATGGACAAAACCAGGCTATTAGTTAGAATGATGTGATTTTTTTTTTTAAGGTCCATTATCTTACAAACTGCCATCTGTAGAAACAAATGTGTCCAAAAACACTGCTAGACCGAGGCAGCCCTGGTGGTTTTAATGTGTGATATCTCAAAATCCATCGGGGCTAGAAACAAATGCACTATTCCTTTAAAAGAAACTGAGATTCCACATACGTCATATGCTCATAAGCCTGGGATTTTTCAAGATAGCAGACTTTAAAAACATAAGTGGATTTCGCCTAGCAGTTCTTTTTAGGCAATGGTCCAGTGCTTTCTCCTGAGGGCATTCTGCACCAAAAAATTAAAAATTCTGCGCACAATATTTTAAAATTTTGCAAATTTTATTTGTCAGATAAATGTGGAGGCTCCAGCATGGCATTGGGGAGCACAGCTACTGGCTGCACGGAGGTGGGAGATCACTGTGCAACTCCCCACCCTGGGGCCTGGCTATTAGCCAGGATGGGCAGGAAGGATGTCCCTAGCCTGTTTGCCAGAAGATGGGACTGGGTGACATGGCATGGATCACTTGATGATAACCTGTCCGTTCATTCCCTTTGGGGCACCTGCCATTGGCCACTGTCAGATGACAGGATACTGGGCTTGATGGACCTTTGGTCTGACCCAGTATGGCTGTTCTTATTAATCTCTAAGTAGCAGGTCATGCAATCTTAGAACTTCATATTGGAAATGATGTTGGGGGAAGAGTGACAACTCTGACACAGTGCAAGGACCGAGCCTGCCCCAGAAACACCCCAATGCCTTGTCCCTCCATACCAGGTGTGGACAGGCAGGATCCAAATGTGGAGGGACTTAGTTTGTAGGGGATCTAGGTGTGGGTTGAGAGGGTTCTGCGTGGGGCGGTCTGGGTGCAGGTGGCGTGGGGGACATCTGGATGCATAGGGGCTTTTTGGGGGGTTCAGGGTGCAATGGTAATGGGACCCTGCAGGGGGACCAGGTGAAGGGGCTCAGGTGTGAGGAGGAGATAGTTGGGACTCAGTGTGAGGGGGGAAAGAGCTTGGCAAGGGAGTCGGTGTCAGGGGCTCAGTGGGGTTCCAAATGCTGGGGGAGTGGAGCTTAGTGGCGTGGGGATCTTAGTTCAGGTGACTCATCGGGGTACTCCAGGTGTGTGGGGGGTGAGGCTCGGCAGGAGGGTCTGGGTATGAGGGGTTCTGGATGCACGGGGGTTGGGTGGATGGGGGAGCAGCTCCCTGTACAGGGAACCCTCCCACTGCAACTGAGAGTGATGGGTGCAGGAAGTGGGGTGGAGCGGGGAGTTTGCAGAGCTTCCTGCAGCCTGGGGAGAAATGTGGGGGTGGGTCTGACCCAGTCCCAGATGTCGTGCAGGGGAGGAGGAAGTCCTGTCTTGCCCAGCCCAGCCAGTACTAGCAGCTGAGCCCCGCACAGGGAGGAGACACCAGCCAGGTCTTCCCCAGTCTTGCTTCCTGCCCCAGAGTGATTTACCTCTCTGCCAGCTGCCCTGGGCACCCAACACATACTGCTGGGGAGGGTTCCATGACCGCTCTTGTGGCTTCCCTTCTCTGTCAGAAAGTCATTTTTCTGTGGGGAAGCAAAGAAATCTGCGGAGGGACATGAATTCTGCACATGTGCAGTGGCACAGAATTCCCTCAGGAGTAAATACTGAATTTGACAAGTCTTGGATTTTGGACCAATGCAATCTTAATTCTCTCGAAGAATTTTTCATACTGTAGCAAAGAATTCAATTTAGTTCAAATACCTTTGGTACTGAACAATGAGGGAAGAGAAGCAGAATTGTTTCTTCATTTAATGTTTTTTTCAGAAAAGTGCTGGAGGTATCTCTGACTTTTAGGAATTATGGATGTGTGTAGATTTGCCTGTTGTGACATTGTTCATGTAGCTGAGGGCAGGCATCTTAGATGTTCTGATGGTGCGCAATAATTATCGACAGCCCCCAGATTCTGTCCTGTAATTGCTAAGCAACAGGGATACACTCTCCCATTCCTGATACGCACAGTGCCTCAGAGGGGTCCAGGCAAACACACATAATCACATTGGGTGACCTGATAGTAGCGTCACTTCAATTCTTTCTCTCTCTGGTATTTTTGCCTTTAATCCTACACTTATATCCTATATATTTTGTATCCTTCATGAGGTTTGCAGGGTAGAGAAGTCTCTACAACGGCTATGTGGCTGAGTTTGGCTGCATAGGAACAAAAAGGATGCTGGCCATCATTGTCTGGAAAAATAGCACAAGAGGAAAGACAAAGGGCCAAGAGTTATTGTGCAACACTCTCACTCTAAGTTGTTCATGGTAACAAAAGTCCAACTAACCTTTTTACATAAAATTGTCTATGCAAGCAGGCAGAAATTGGAGACAAATAGACTGCTACAAATTTGTTTGTTAAAAGAATTGTGATAAGGGGTCTTCAAGGCTGTTGGTAAAGTCACAGATCACTAAATGGGAGGAGTGGGATGGATGGACCAGAAGGAGCCAAGCTTTACCTTCATGACTTCCATCCCCACCATCTCCTGGGACATGGATCCACCATATTACTGTTGAGCCTTCATTGTCCTGGTCCTGGCCCAGTCAGAATCAGATGACACTGTCATCTCCACTGGCTTTGATTAAGGCTGTGTCTACAGTTGTATCGCTGCAGCTGTGCCCCTGTAAGATCTCCTGTGTAGCCCTCTGTGCTCCTCTGTAGCACTTCTGTCGGTGAAACTTATGTCAGTCAGGGGTGTGTGTTCTTTCACACCCCTGACCAACAAAAGTGCTAGTGTAAACATAACCTTAATCCTGAACAACACCTGGAATATGAGATTTGGGTTCTTGCTCTAATCCCTTTTCTCATGTTTCATTCCCCCCACCCCACTCCATCCCTACCGTATTCTCATTCCTATTTCTCTCTTTGCCTGCTGTCTAACAGCGAGTCTTGCTTAGCTGCCAAGACAACTCTATGCCTTGCAACAGCGCTGTGAGCCTATGACGAGAACAGCATCTAAAAGCAATGCCTTCAACAACCCACTCCTGATACAAGTTTGACAGATCGATTGGCTGATAAGATCATGTGCTGAGCCTGTGTTTTTCCTGCAGTGAGGCTGCAAGTCACACCACAGACAGAATCTGCATTTTCTGTTTGTGGTATTCTTTTCTCGTTCCTCCCCTCAAAAATGACAGATAATACCATCTAAAACAGTAGTTTTCAAACTGCAGGTTGCGACCCAGTACAGGGTCACGGAATGTAAGGCACTGGGTCACGTCGGCTCTGGTCAGCACCATTGACCGGGCCATTAAAAGTCCCATTGGCAATGCTGCCCGGCTAAGGCAGGCTAGTCCCTACCTGTTCTGACACTGCGCTGCATCCTGGAAGCAGCCATCAGCAGGTCCGGCTCCTAGGCAGGGGGGCCACAGGGCTGCCCCAAGCACCTGCTCTGCACTCCCATTGGCCGGGAACCAGCCACTGGGAAATGGGGGGCGGTGCCTGCAGGTGAGAGCCACACGGAGCTGCTTGCGTGCCTCCGCCTAGGAGCCAGGCCTGCTGCTGGCTGCTTCCGGGGTGCAGCGCGGTCCACGGTGCCAGGACAGGAAGGAAGCATGTCTTAGCACCCCTGCTGACCGGGAGCCACCCAAGGTAAGCCCACGCCCCAATCCCCTGCCCCTGCACTGAGCCCCCCCCAAACCCGGAGCTCTGTCCTGTACCCCAAACCCTCATCCCTGGCCCCATGCCTAGCCCTCACCCCTGCACCCCAACCCTCTACCCCAGCCCTGAGCCCATCCCAAACCCCTCATCCCCAGCTCTGTTGGGTCGTGGGCATCAACTGGGTTGCCAGAAAAAAAGTTTGAAAACCACCGATCTAAAAGACTGTTGTTAAAAAGGGGTTTTCCCTATAGAAAATGATACAACTAAAGGAACTAAGGGATATTATTAACGTGAAAATCTTACATTTCTTCTGCTTTGACTGTTTTTCATTTTTCTGTGTCATGAATTTTAAAAGATTTGTAATGACGGTGGTTGCAACAGGAGTAAGCTACTGATAACTTGACACAGAACCCTGGAACACACTTAACTGTTTAATGTTGAACAGTGAACAAGGGTTTCATTAACATCTTTTCCTTTTGGGGGGGGCACGCGCTGAGACTCCCACTTATCAACACAATACGTGTTCTCCAGGACTTCAGTGTTCCCTCTAATTTTTTACCTCCATGTGCGGAATGAATTTGTTATGTGCACCAATATGGGGGTTTGGAGTGTGGGAGGGGGCTCAGTGCTGAGGCAGAGGGTTGGGGTGTGGGCTCTGGGGTGAGGCTGGGGATGAGGGGTCTGGGGTGAATGAGGGAGCTCAGGGCTGGAGCAGAGGGTTGGGACACGGGAATGAGGGGTTTGGGGTGCATGTTGCCCCGGGGCTGCAGGGGGGAAAGAGAACTCTCCTCGGCCCCGAACTGCTGCTGCAAGAGAGGGCTGGGGGGAGGCACCTCTCTCCAGAAGCTCCCGAGGGGGGATATGCGCCTCTCCCCACTGTGGTAGGTCCATGCCGGGGCTGGCAAGGAGGGGCACCTCTCCCCATTGTGGTAGGTCCATGCCGGGGCTGGCAAGGAGGGGCGCCTCTCCCCATTGTGGTAGGTCCATGCCGGGGCTGGCAAGGAGGGGCGCCTCTCCCCATTGTGGCAGGTCCATGCCGGGGCTGGTGAGGAGGGGCACCTCTCCCCACTGCGGCAGGTCCACGCTGGGGCCAGCAAGGAGGGCACCTCTCCCTGCCGCAGCCCTGAGCCCCTGTGCGGGTCTTAATAGGCAGAAGCACAGCTTAGAGGGAACTTTGCTGCAGCCCCTTTGGGAAGTTTTAAGCACTTCTAAGTACTGAAAGCATCAACGGTATCTGATCCATTTCTATATCTCTGTTCTGTCCCTACCACCATCGGAGGTTACTTGATATTTGGTAATGGATATATTGGGCTAAAAATATGTTGGATCTGCTCTTCAGTGAGGAGTGAGTGTAAGGCCAGACAGCCTGGGCCAGATATTATTCCTTTTGTTCTCCAATAAACTTCTTCAAGCAGCTGAGCTCTCTGATGATGTGAGATGTCTCCAAGCTGTCCTGTTCTGAGGTTTATTTACCTGATTCAATGCATGTAGATCTTTGGGCACAGGAGCAATTTCCATTATTCTGAAGAAAGGGCCGCAGCTGGTGTATTAGCAGGTTTTAGAGGCAGGAGCTGGGAAGTTTGTGGTGACATCCCTGGCTGAGGAAAGAACCTTCTCAGGCACATTCCACAGACAGGAGTCTCTGAGCTAATGAGTGTTCATGGTTTGCAGTAGTAAAGTTCCTTTTTGTTAAGAGATGAGCAAAACGGTTAGGTTCAGGAAACTCTTGAATACCAAGGATTTAACATCACCTGACACATTTCACTCAGATCTAGCTGTTTTCTATAGAATTTAAGATGTCACTAAAACAAAATGCTTATCTGTATATAGATATTTCTTTTGATTCAGAATACTGTAAACTGAGGCCCTGTCAGCTTTGAGTGTGCAGCGAGACTGAAGCTCTGCCTAGGCATTTATACCGCATTTCTTGTGGAGTCTGAGTTGTTGAACTAAGGCTATGTCTACACTACTGCTGTAAGTTGACCTAAGCTACGCAACTCCAGCTATGTGAATAACTTAGTTGGAGTCGATGTAGCTTAGGTCGACTTACTGCAGGGTCCACACTACACTGGGTCAATGGGAGACGTTCTTCTGTCGACTTACCTTGCACTTCTCATTTGGGATAGAGTACCTGGGTCGACTGGAGAGCGATCTGCAGTCAATTTGGCAGGTCTTCACTAGACCCACTAAATCAACCCCAGTGCATCGATCCCCAGAACGTTGATTGGGTGCGGGGGTAATGTAGACCTAGGCTGAGAGAGAACATGATCAGTGAAACAATCCAAATGAGGTGCAAAGAATAATACTTAACCCTGTAGCTGCTGATTCTGATACAAGAAAAAGAGAAATGTGTGCTCTGAGCACAGGATAGGGAACAATTCTACCACCAGTTCTGGCTCTGACTCACTGTGTCGCCTTGGCCAAGACATTTCATATATCTTAGTTTCCCTTTCTGTAGAATACAAATAATACTCGTCTACCTCCAAAGAGATTGTGATGAGTGGCAAATGTTTGGAAAGTGCTCTGAAGGTGGAAAGTGTGTTGATGGTGGGAAGTGTTATATAAGTGCTACACATTACTATCTAGTGCATCTTGATGAATGTGTCACCACCAGCATGAGGTTGCAATCTGTGAACAGGTGAATACAGTAGCATTCTTTCTGGTCGCATGTAATTTTTCCCTGTGCCCCTACTTCTTTAAGAATGAGGGGTTTGCCTTCTGACCTATGATGTATGATGGAGGCTCTAGTTTCTGTTTGATTTGTCATATACTCATGTTAGTTTAACAATTTGATTGTGCTCCTGCAAGTTCACTAAAGGATTAGGAATGCTCCCAGAGAACTATCACTAGAGTCCCTGAAACACTGATGTACTACAGCATAGCCCCACATAGTGCAATAGAACTCCTTCCTGACTTACGCACGTAGCAGGAAAGACTCCCACGCTCCTATTCTAACTTAGTTGAATATAAATAAGATAAACTCCATCTGTCTATACTTGAAGGGGTGTCAAATCTTTGCCCTGTTCAGTTGCCTGACTTTTGCTTCTCTCCTGCCAGGTGGTCCGCTCTGACCTAAGCATTTCTTCAATCAGGGATCAAGATGCCTACAGAGCAGGATTGCGGCCGGTTAGCCAGTGGAAAGCCTATGGTCTGGATGGCTACCCAGGTAAGTGCATCTGTCTTCAAGCTAGACAAAACATGGCCTTGCCACCTTTGATTTAGTTGTCTGCCTCTCTTTTTCTCCCCACCCTGTACTCTGTGGCCTTACCCTGCCCTGGCTGAGGAATTGATATAGGTTTGTCTGTGTATGATAGAAGTTGTAGCCCAAGTGCAGGAGGAAGAGGAACTGATTTAGAGCTTTGAAGGTTGGTATGCATGAAGAGGGAAACAGAAGAATAAACTGAGTTTTTTGAGCTGTACCAACTCCACCTTCCATCTTGAGAATGGAAATTCATTGATGTACCCTATGACGATGATCTTGCATTTCCATAGTACCTTCCATCTCAAATTTCAAATGCTACATGAATAATTTCACCCATCACTGAAATGCAGTCATCTCTGCAATGAAATGTCACTAATGTTCAACCGTACACAGCAACAGTGCAGAACAGCTGAGCAGAATAAGAGAAAGGGAATCCCATATCCAGTTGAAGCTGTCAGTGAAATTTCGGGAGACAGACTTTTCCAGGGGTTAAATAGAGACTAAGAGACTGCAGATCCCAGTAACTAAAGGTTTCTTCTCGTATTTCTGTTGGTGTATGTCACCTGTGAAGTGTGCTCTATAATCCACTTTGAATGTAACTACAGTTACTGTTCTTGAAAACTAGAATTCCAGGTTTACTGATTTCTTTGCTCTGGAGCCAGCCCACCATTTTTGAAATTGAGATTGCCCCAGGAACCAAATGAAAAAACAGTAACAGGTGGGTCAAAAATGTAAAATCAGGGAACCAAAAGGGGACACTGAACAGGGACCACCCCCCCCCAACAGGGACTACTGTTCCTCAAAGGTGTCTAAGGAGTTAGTGTACACTTCCCATAGGAATTCTGCTCAGAGGTGCGATTTAACAAGGGACTGGAAATAGGCCTCACAGTTGTAGAGCATGCTCCTCCACCCTTCCTCCCCCAAATCTAGCTTCCTCCTCCTAGTTTGGTGGATGGCCATCTTAGCCAGCACCATAAGGATGTTGATGAGGAGGTCTTGTGACTTTGTAGGGCTATGGATGGGGTGTGAGGAAATGTGGGGAAAAGTGCAGCCAGAACCTCAGTAAGAGGTTTTGGAGGAGCCAGAAGAGGGGCTGCAACTTGACACAGTCTATGTAGATGTGCACCAGGCTCTCACTTCAGAAGGGACAGGCGTTGGCAGATTCCGTGAACTGCACCAAATACATGTGTAGGTTCATGGCTCCATGGAGATACCACCAACTAATGTCATCAGTAGGCCATGAAACCAGAGTGAAATACAGACTGGCCCTTCAGGTTCCTTGCCCTCTGCAGGTGGCAACAAGTCCTGCTCATTCTCTAGCCATGCCTGTCACAGGTAGACTAGTCCCTGACTCCCCTGAAAGGACCAGCCCCCATGACGTGTGGATTCTATTCCAAGCTTTGCTGTGTGACCTAGGATAATCCCCATCTAGTGCAGTGTAATTCATGTATGTTGTAGAGCGCTTTGAGAACACCAGGTATAAATCTATCAAAGGACAAAGCAGTATTATTATTATTCTGTTCCATACAGACGCTAGCAGAGTAAATTTAATACTTCTGGTGAGGGAATGTCTTGTAACCAAAACTGTCAGAAGGCAGCCCATGATCTGGAGGGTGTGGGGGATTGAGTGGAATGAGAAATAGTATACTAATAACTTAGCTAATTTACTGTTGAAAGGCCTATAAGATGTGCTGGCAGGAGGTTTTTTCTGTGCCTTTATTACCTCTTTCATAAAGCTTCAATGTAAGTTTGTATCCTACTGAGACTTTCAGCCTTGCTGCTTGTCTTCATCTGTTTCTGATTTTGTCTCTGTTTTAACCTTATATGTCGTCAGAGTTCAAAAGAACCCAGCTGAACAAATCCTGGAAACTTCTTTTGCTTTCTTTACCATATTGATAGTCCTGGAGAGAGAGATTCTAGATCCACATGACAGGTATAATGTGGACGTCCCCTGTGCACCTTGCACCCACCAGTTTGCCTCAACCCTGACATGGCAGGGACCCCTTCTCTGGTTTCAGGGATGAATTATGAGGGAACATTCCAAGAACTAAATCTTATTAAGCCCAGAGAAAAGGAGGATGTGAGGAATATTTACCTGCCCACTCCAGCCACCTGTAATTAGTGGTTAGACTGCAACACTGTTTCTTCTCCTGTCATCGCTTTTTCCTCACACCAAAGCTAATCACTGTCTCCACTGCCAGCTCTTTCTGCCAGCAGCCTTAGTGCCTACAGTCCTTTACTTTGGGCAGAATAAACCCACTGTGTATGGGATTAGTTTGTCTCTATGGTACTTTGGTAACCGATTTCATCCATTCATGCGCAGAGTCAGTGCTGGAGCACATAAGAGAGTTTCTCAGTGTCCCTCCAACGCTAAGGATTTAGAAAAATGGATGGACACCTAACTGTATTCTTTCTTTTTTCTTTTCGACTGCATGGACAGGGTTTATTTTCATCTCAAACCCCTTTCTTCCGGGCTGCCAGCGGCACTGGGTGAAGCAGGGTCTCAAGATGTACCCCCAAAAACCCAATGTGCGCAATCTGGACATGCACATGGCTGCTGAGGAGACCATTGATCTGTGGGGGCAGAGTCAGGAGCACCTGAGGTGAGTCCTGACTGTCAGAATAACCTCAGATTACCAAATAAAACCAAAAGGATTTGGCACCTAGCTAGTGGAATTTTCCCCCAGGTCAGATTGGCAGAGACCCTGGAGTTTTTTCACCTTCCTCTGCAGCATGGGGCCTGGATCATTTGCAGGTTTAAACTAGAGTAAATAGTGGATTCTATGTAACGTGAAGTTTTTAAAATTGTGATTTGAGGACTTCAGTAACTCAGCCAGAGGTTAGAAGTCCATTACAGGAGTGGGTGTGCAAGGTTCTGTGGCCTGAATGTGCAGGAGGTCAGATTAGATGATCATGATTGTCCCTTCTGGCCTTGAAGTCTGAGTCTAGTATATTTGCAGGGCATGGAACTGGCAGAATATTGCACAAGAAGAAGGGTTTCACACAGTATTATGGACTTGAACATCTTAAATTCAAGTTAGGTCTTTGCGCTGTTTGGTGTGCACCTTTGCTAAGCCTCCTTCTTCCAGCCCAGGGAGCAGGACCCTCCAGTTGCTATGAATCCATTAGACAGCGACAAGCTTGTAAGTAGGATAACCATTGCCTCTCTCCATTCTCATCCTAGAGACCAGGGGCTGTACCACAGTGAACCCAGACAGCAGGGATTGTGAGCTCTCTCTAAGCCTTAGATTGGAGTCAGTGCTCTAGAGGTGAAAAGCCTCTTTCCAAACTCTCTGAGCCTGCCAGGCAGCCCGCCTCACACTTCCAACTTGGCAGTGGGTGTCCTGTAAGTGAAACGCTCCACCACCCATTCCTAGAACTGCTTGAGTCAGCCAGTCTTGTCTCATCTTCTAATCTTGTTTTGATTCCAAAGGTTCCATAACCAGGAGACACTTCCTGTAACCAGTTTCCTTTTGTGTTCCTCCTTGCCTGCAAACCTGTCCATTCCCTCTCCCTTCCAGAAGATGCGCTTAACATTTTATCAAGAGAGCAAAAATGACCTGCTTTATTGAAGAGGTGGAGAGCCACTGTAGCCCCATTATGAAAGCAAAATCCTTTCCCCCTCATTCCTTCAAAACTGCCTTGGGAAATTGCTTCTCTTTTCTCCTGGGGTTCAGTAGGAGGAAGGTACTGCAGTCTAGAAATGTTCTATTGTAATGCAATTCCCCTTTTGCCCTGAGAGGTGAGCCCTCTTAAGGCACATTTGCAGAGTGCTGTAATGGAAACTTGTCTTGCTGCTACCCGTGCTGTTGCTGATCCAAGGGTAAGTGAAGTATTCTAGGTTTTTTGTTTCTGAAGTCCTGGCTTTTACATTTCTGCATTCAATACAGTATGAAAGTTGCTTGTTAAAATCTGGTCAATAGTGCCCCCAGCCCACCAGCTGAGAGAACTGGGGTGCCACTGTGACATGGCAGGACTTTACTAGGAGCATCCTCTGCATGCACAGAGAGCAATCAGGATGGAGGTTAATTTTCAGATGATGCTGATTCTGCTGAAAGCGGTGCTGCAAGAGTGTGATGACTGAGAGAAATGATAGCACTTTTAGTAAGCACTCACTTGAGAGAACGAGCAAGCAAACTGATGTGTGGGCACTTTCACTAGGGGAGAGTGAGTAACCCAGCCAGCTCATCTGTCGTCTTGAGGCAAGGGCTTTTTGGGGTGCAGAGAGAGTTGCTGGATTAAGGAAGGACCCACCTTTAAGATTGGGCACGTTTTTAAAATAGCTGTGGGTGCAGGAACTCCATGCTCCAGAGGAATCTGGGAGTTCCCACTCCCTGAAGGCCACTGTCAAGCACTCATCACTGGCAGAAGGGAAGTTGGGTGGTCCTCCTAAATATTAGGAACTGCTAGCAGTTCCAGAGGGTTTAGTGCATTCCTCCGCCATCTTTCTGAGGGAGAAAAGGTGTTATAGTGGCAATTGCCACCAGGGGATTGAGGAGGAAGCTGATGCCAGCAGGAAGACTTGGGCTTTGGAGCATAATACATTATATAAGAGTAAATAAACCAAAAACCTTGAACTTCATTGCCTCCCCAGAAGAACCATCAAAAGCCTTTTAGCACATGCAACAGTGAGGCTTTTAAAATGTGAGTGAATTTAGTGCTATTGAAAGAGAAGAATTAGAGCCCTACTTACTCCAGGCAGGTTCTGTTCATGCATCCTTGCATATCTTTGCCAATGCATCTCATTCCTGACCCACAGCCCTCTCCTTTTCCAGTCCTGAGCTCCTCCCACTCCCAAGCTCTGCTTTGATGCATCTCATGCATGCTCTGCCGTTCTCCCTGCTATTAATTAACTGGGCACCCCGCATAGTTCTGCTAATGCATTTCAGTTTTAACCTGTAGGCTCCCTGCTATTTCAGTTTTGTTCCCTTTCCACACACGCAGCTCTGCTCTACTGATAACCCTCAATACCTGCAGCACCCCTGGCTATTCCAGTCCTAGGAATTTCTCATTTCCAAGAGTATGAAACATCGCCTTCCTCTCCACAGCAACCACTTGTGAAATTACACATAAAGTATTAAGGCCTCAGGGCAAATAAGCTGTTGAAATGTAAGAAGTGGAGATCCTGGTGTCACAGAAACACCTCTAGCATTGTAACAAAAAACAGGTGAAGAAAAACATTGAAAATGGAGGTACTAGTAGAATTGTTTTTTAATTGCACCTGTTAAGTTCTCCTTGAAGTGCGCGGGAGACGTAGCTTCTCCCTTGAAGTGCAGTGCCATGTGCCTCTAGGCTCCACTGGTTACTCAGTCCAGTAGATATTTGAAAGTTACTGTATTGCTGCATTACAGTAACTGCAGTTCCCAGTATTGTACCTTGAAGAAGGAAACTGGAACGGGAGCTATGGAAGTTGGCCTTTAAAGACCAGTCCGTGGTGCAGGCTAGAAGCTGTGCTTCTATCTACAGACCCATTGTTTAGAGGGCAGAAAAAGTGGAAAGGCAACAGCCAAACATTGAAGTTTGGGTCAGACTTGGCAGAGGCAGCAGAAACAGCATGCTTCTTGTTTGCTAAGAGAGAAGGTGTATAATTGGGTTAACAAGCCTTATAACTGAAAGCCAACCTGCCTGGCGCTATTATTTATCAAAATGCTCAGATACAGATCCTGTTTCACAGCAAAGCAAACGGTAATAAAATAATGAAAGAAGAGCTACAGATGCTGGGATAAATGACTGGGAGGTGTTTCATCTGCATGCAGCTCCCTCCATATTTGCCACTGACATGCTGTCATGTGGCTTTTACAGCTCTGACCTCTTGTGAATCCCTACTGGCATCCCTCCATCTCCTAGTGCAAGAGAACATTCCAAGAGGCTATTCCCCTCCCTATTCCTCCATCCGTTCTCAGCCGTGGAAGAATACTACTCTGCTAGCTCAGGCCAGTGGCTCTACCTCCATTAGGGCTGTCACTTCAGCAGACAGTTGTTGTGTCACAATATGGTGACATTTCCATTCACAGACTGTCTTCCTTACAAATACTTGGGGAACTCTCTTTTTGTCCTGCATGCAAGTCTGGATGGTTGTCAGCAGTATTCTAGAATCGTAGATATTACAAGATGGAGCAGACTTGTTAGTTCATCCAGCATATATCTCACAGCCAATGCAGCATTACTCTTTCCTTGACAACTTCTGGTCACGGTCTGTCATCAACTCTTTTTGTAAATGCACCAAGCAACAGAGAATCTATCCCTTCTCTTTGGTGGCTGTTACACCGAGTGACCCATCTAACTCACTGTCCTCTAGTTCAGCCTAAACAATCCCTTTCTTAATTTCATCCCTTTTTTCTAGTTATACCCCATGTGTTGCCTTGTATAATTCTTCCTCCTCTTTTTTTGTTTACACCCTTCAGATGTTCACAGGCTGAGATGTTCCTTCCCCACATTAGCTGTAGTTTAGCCAAGCTCTACATATTTAGTTTTTACCATGCCTTGTAAAGCTACTCCTTCAGTCCACTGATCACCTCTGTTGATCCTATGATAACTGCAGTAGCTCCTATATTGAAAGTGAAGTGATGGCAGTTTGTTCCAGGCCCCTACATTTTGTACTAATGTCCTAAACTGAACTTTCACAGCAACTGCACCAAGGAAAAGATTTGGGCACTGTAAGCAAAAGATCCACTGTGAGGTGTTTAATTTGCTGTTTTACGGATGAATGTCTCCCATTTCTACATGCAGCAATTTCAGAGAATGTCAAGGAAGGAAATGAATTTCCTTTCTATTGTCTCTTTAATTTTGTCTTTTAGGAGCAAAGGTTCCAGCAAACGGGAGCCCAGAAGTTTACTGGAGAAGCTACGCTGGGTGACTGTAGGTTACCATTATAACTGGGATACCAAGGTATTTGAGGGGAATCACTCTTTTGTCTCTCCTTTTTCCTGCATGCTCTGAATGGAGGGTGCAGTTCTGTCAGAAAGGGAGGGGAGAAGGACATCCCAGAATGCAATGGCAGTGAAATCTGTATGTTCCCACAAGGCTCTTTCTCAAGGAGGGCCTTGAGCCAAAGCTTGACTTCATGGGAGTTTAAATCCTATGCTTGTGTTGGGGATTTAATGGCGGATGTGTGAAGCCATGTGTCATTTCCTTTGGGAGGTAGTGCAGTGGGGCACATCTGGCCTGCAGGCCTGAGCCTCTGTTCAGAGTACCTCTTCCTCACTGAAAGGAGGTGGCCTTTGAAACAGTGTAACTTGGTAATTGGACATATCTCCTGATCTTGGGTATGTGAAGGTGGACTACTTCTGAGGGCAGGTCTATGCTACAGTTTAAGTCGATGTAACTTACATCGCTTAGGGGTGTGAAAAAGCCACCCCTGAGCGACGCAGGTTACAGTGACCTAAGCAGTGTCCATACCAGCGCTATGTCAGTGCGGGGAGATGCTCTCCCACCGACATAGCTTCCGCCTCCCGCAGAGGTGAAGTAATTGTCCCAATGGGAGAGCTCTCTCCTGTCAACATAGAGCATCTTCACACTGTGCCGATGTAGCGCTTCTAGTATAGACTAGCTGTAAAAAAAAAAAAAAACATTTCCTCTTGGTAAGGGGTAGAGGAGATTGTTGCTGGGGTGACTGTGAACTTCAAGCCGGAAGCAATAGCAAAGCCTCGCCAGCCAGCAGGAATCATGCGGTTGTTGAAGATCTCGGAGACAAAAACGGCCTTTCTAATCAAACTCTCAATCTGAGAGAGGCTGGGAGAGGAATGCGTAGCAGAGCAAGAGCACAGTCTATCAGCGCGCTGCAGACACACTTAGCCAAATTACCTGCAGCCTTATCTGTACTGAACAGCCTTAATGAAAATGCATCTGCTCCCTCCCGGTATCCCCAGTCGGAGATATTCAGTGAGGAACGGAAAAGTGGAAATGGTGGGGTTGCTGTTCTCTGTTTGATATTTTTTGTTCAAAGAGGAGGCAGAGCTTGTTGGCTCTGGGCTTTGGTGATGGGATACACAGAGCCTTTCACCTCTTGGTTCCCAACCTGAAGTAATGACTAAGTAGGTTTTCTCTGATAGCTGCTCACTAGCCCATGTAAAATGTTGAATATCTCAGTGCAGTTCCTAGTGGCCTCAGGTCTACCACTCAAACCACCATATCGCATGGCACTAATTAGCATGAATGTCTAGTGGCAGTCTCAGCACAGACCTAGAATTGAATGGGCTACTGCGCCTGAATTTATTTCGTTCCCTCCAAGGGTGTTCATACAGAGCAGGGTGTGAGGGACGTTTGCCTTGCTGCTGCCCATGTGTGACCATTCTGGAGTAATACAAGATGTCACTCTCCAGCTGTCTACCATGGCACTAGTGTGCAATAAACTGTAAAACAAGCCCCTGAGTTCTCACTAAGTTCTCACTATTTTTTAAAATTGATTTTATTGCTTTTGGGTTCTGTTTTTCCTGAGCATTTCTCTTCTCTATGCCCTCCCTTTTCCAGAAGTACTCAGCAGATCACTACACTCCTTTCCCCCCAGACCTTGCTTTTTTGTCAGAGCAAGTGGCCGCTGCATGTGGCTTCCAGGGCTTCCAAGCTGAGGCAGGGATCCTGAACTACTATCATTTCGATTCTTCGCTGGGAATTCACGTGGATGAGTCTGAGCTGGACCATTCTCAGCCTCTCTTATCATTCAGGTGAGCTGGGGGAAGGGCTTGAGTATTGTGGAGGGGCGGCCCATCCATTTATCTTCTGTTGAATGCATGTTTTTGTAAACTAACTTAAGGTTACGGGAGACCCATGAAACTTAGTGCCAAATTGTCTGTTTGTAACCTTTCACCTCCAGAGACTTGAAGAGCAGGGATGCTGTAGGTCAGGAGTGAGGTGTAGCTGTGCAATATTTCTCAGTGACCCACATCATTTTTTTTAATGCTACCACTTTTTGTGGTATTTAAAATATGAATAGGGAAAAGTAGAATAGGAAACAAAGTTAAAATGTTTGCAAATGTCTGTCTCAGATCAGGAGTACCAAGCAATTAGATTAATTATTTCAAGAACAAGATCTATTACTTTGAATTAGAAATCTGATTTGGGCAAAAAATCAAAACCAACTTGTTAAATCCCTGACTACAAAGGAGAATAAATAGTGTACTATTGCTTTAAGGATAAATTTATATAGGAAAAATATCTACAAGCCATGAGGAAAATGAATTAATCCCAACCTAATTTATTGGAAATTGGGTTTGAAACTATCTAGTAAACTGCCCTCAATATTCCACATAAGCACCCAGGATACTTTCCTATAATGATAGAACAAATATTGAGTGAGAAGATACTCAAATTCTTAAACAAAAGGATTATAAAAGATCACTAGTTTATTTAAAAAAAACTACTCCCTCATCACAAGTTTATTAATAATAAATATTTAAATTGCAATAGCATCTAAAGACTACAGTGAGGTTGGATCCCATTGTGCTAGGCACAAAAAGTTGACATCAGTACAATCCTGAATAGGACATGGGGGCATATATGTCAGATAGCTGTGTTTGCCTTGTTTGCTGGGGAGCTTGGTAGCATTGGGGGAGAAGGGAATCCTCAAGTCTAACAAATGTTATACAGATAGCCATCATCAGTTTTCACTTTATGGTATGCAAATATGAATTAATGAAAGGAGACTTAAAGAGCTTGGCTTGTTTAGCCTAACTAAAAGAAGGTTGAGGGGAGATATGATTGCTCTCTATAAATATATCAGAGGGATAAATACAGGAGAGGGAGAAGAATTATTTAACCTCAGCACTAATGTGGACACAAGAACAAATGGGTATAAACTGGCCACCAGGAAGTTTAGACTTGAAATCAGACGAAGGTTTTTAACCATCAGAGGAGTGAAGTTTTGGAATAACCTTCCAAGGAAAGCAGTGGGGGCAAAAGATCTATCTGGCTTTAAGATTCTACTCGATAAGTTTATGGAGGAGATGGTATGATGGGATAATGAGATTTTGGTAAGTAATTGATCTTTAAATATTCAGGGTAAATAGGCCAAATCCCCTGAGATGGGATATTAGATGGATGGGATCTGAGTTACTATAGAAAATTCTTTCCTGGGTATCTGGCTGGTGAATCTTGCCCATATGCTCAGGGTTTAGCTGATTGCCATATTTGGGGTCGGGAAGGAATTTTCCTCCAGGGCAGATTGGAGAGGCCCTGGAGGTTTTTCGCCTTCCTCTGTAGCATGGGGCATGGTTGACTTGAGGGAGGCTTCTCTGCTCCTTGAAGTCTTTGAACCATGATTTAAGGACTTCAATAGCTCAGACATGGGTGAGGTTTTTCATAGGAGTGGGTGGGTGAGATTCTGTGGCCTGCGCTGTGCAGGAGGTCGGACTAGATGATCAGAATGGTCCCTTCTGACCTTAGTATCTATGAATCTATAAACAGAGCTGTGCATGAAAAGGGCACCGGCTTTGAATTACAGTGGATGCTGCTCCTCAGGATTGAGGGGCACATCAGCAGAGCTGGAGACCCAAGACTAGAATAGCTGA
The DNA here is from genome assembly GCF_009764565.3 of Dermochelys coriacea. Lineage (NCBI taxonomy): Eukaryota > Metazoa > Chordata > Testudines > Dermochelyidae > Dermochelys > Dermochelys coriacea. The sequence continues at coordinate 88,119,549 of NC_050073.1, read as the reverse complement.
ATGGCAGGCGAATGCTGAAGGGCAGGAATGAAATCCATCAGCAGAGCTCCTGCCCAACTTAAACCAGTGCACAGTTAGTCTGTTTTGTGTGCACTAAACTTAAAGTTGTAACAGAAGGTCCATCTGGCATATAAAGAGGAATTTAGCTGATTAAAATCCTCCTGTTTCTGCGCATAATTATTATTTCACTAACTGAGCTTTCCCTTCTGTGTGTATTTTCTCTCTCTCCTTTCGCCCCCACCCGCAACCTCTCATGCTTCCCAGTTTTGGACAATCCTCCGTATTTTTGTTGGGGGGCCTGAAGCGTGATGAAGCCCCGAAAGCCATGTTCATGCACAGTGGGGACATCATGGTAATGTCCGGCTTCAGCCGCCTGCTGTACCATGCTGTCCCACGGGTCCTCCCCAACCCTGAGGGGACAGCTTTGCCCTCGTGCCTAGAGCAGGCATTCCCCTCAGACTTTCCTGACCACTCAGTCATTGAGCACTGCTCTGAAGAGGACTGGCAGATCTGTACCAAGTATTTGCAGACTTCCCGCATTAACATGACCATCAGACAGGTGCTGCCTGTGGGTCAGAGCTTTCCAGATGAGTCCAGGAGAGAGAGAGAATGGGATGCAACCTCTGAAAGCTGTTACCACCAGGAGGATGGTGAAGTCAAGTGGCACAAACTCAATACAGACAGCTGAGATCTGGAGACGACTCTTGGGCCTTTGGCTTGAACTGGGCCAAGTAACCTCCCAGGTGGGGCAGATGGTTCAGGTGACCACATGGAGCCCCATCCAATTGTGGAGGGAATAGGGGACTCCAGCAGAATAGTTGTGATTTTTAGTGCTAAAATGGTGGTGGTGGGGAAAGGGGAGGGTCTGTGAAGTGGAGGAAGGATGCTCATGTAGCCAAAGTATGGGGTGGGACTCGCTTCTGTTTCCAGCTTTGTCATGAAATTGCTGTGTGATGTTGGGCAAATAACTTCCTCTCTGTACCTTAGTTTCCCTATCTGTAAAATACCCCCATCACAGGGATTTCGAGGTTCAATTCATTAAAGCTTACTAAAGCTCTTCGAGAATCTTGGATAGAAGGTGCTAGCAAAGGGAAGGGTGTGGTTGCTCTTATGTTAAAGTAAATTATTTGATTTACAAAGCCCAGTTGAAGTGCACTGCTGATCATGCACAAGTTTGAATGGCAACATGTGTCTGAATGTTGCTTACTGTGCTTTTAATATGAGGCCACATCTGCAGCTCATACTGACTCAGCTCTCAGAAACAAGAGGCTACCCTAAACATGCTCTGCAGAAGGCTTGCTGTATTAGTTGGAGTCCTGCCCTCTGGCTGTCTGTTTACACCCCACAACCTGCAGCAGAGACTCATCTCATGAGTAGGACTGGGCTCTTTTAAATACTTCAGATTTTAGAGCACAATAATTAGGGCCATGCTTCCCTAGAATACCTACTGATTTCTGTTCAGGCCTCCTCCCCATGTCCCTGTGTGGCTGAGCCCTAGACCCTGTTCTGTCAGAATTGATCCCTCTAGTTGTCTGCAGAATGTGGTCTCTGCAGTCCCTGCTTGGCTCCTTTAAGGAGCAGCATGAGGAGAATGGCTTACAAACAGGAACAATGAAGTTGTAAATTAAGTACCAAAAAAAGAAATTAATCAGTGACTATCGCTATTGCCAAAAGGTAATTGTATTTAAACAAAATACGGAAAACATTGGCTTCTGTGCCCATCTTCTTTAGGACTCAGACCTTCCTATCTGCTTTTTAATGCAATTTTAATTGTTTGAGGGCAACGTTCTATCCCAGGGGTATTTTGTCATGCTTTCCCCATGAATACACTTACTCTGTTTTTAAATTAAAGATTTCTATCTCTCTTGGAGAGTGTTTTTTTTCTTCTGTTGAGTTATTTTTCTGTATTGCTAATGCTGCTGCATCCCTCTTGCTGTTTCCTTCAGGGTTCTCTTGGATGTGCTAACCGTGCCATCCACCAGCCATGTAAAAGTAACCCTGCTTAGGGCTTCAGGGCCACTTGGATTATATGGTGCTTGTTTTTCTGTTGGGCTGCGTGAGAGAGGTGCTACCTTCAGTGCCTCTTGGCTAAGTTCAACTCCAGCATGGATTTGGTATCTCTCCCTGTTGGGGAACGACATCTGATCTATTTATTAATTACAGAACAAACTCTTCAGACCAGGGACTGTCTTTCTTTGTGTGTGGACAGTGCTGTGCACAATACCAATATATAATATTGGTGGGCTCGTGCAAATGGATGGATAAGGGGATTAGATGGGGCTTTTCTATCTCTGACCTTTGTGGTTCTGCACCAAAAATGCTCTCCAAATGTCTTAGTCCTTATGGACTTAACTTTTCCTTATACGTAAGTCTTGGGGGAACAGAGGCTGTCATGAATAAATGCTCTAGTGTGGCTTCATGAACACTAAAGGTCTGGCATTTGAATAAGCCCCAGAAAATATCAGAGAGCACATTAGCAGCATCTAAAGAGCAAAATTCTTGCTCTGTTTTGTAAAAGGTTAAGTTAGATTTCAGGGAAGGGGTTGGAATGGGGGCAGGGAAGAGGCAGGGCAGGGACGGGGCATCATGGAAGGGGTGGAGTGGGGGCAGGGCCGGAACAGTGGGGGGGGGAGGTGGTCAGAGGTGTGGCTCTCAGGCCAATGTATGAGTCCTCCTGTGGCCCTCGTGGTCATTTGAATTTGAGAGCCCTAGTTTAGAGAGAAGCAAATCAGAAGGGGACATAAGAGTACTGAAAATAATGAATGGGCTAGAGAAGGTAAACCAGATGCTTGTATTTTTGCTTTCTCATAATACATAAACAATGAGACATTCAGTAAAAGGCAATAAATTTAAAGCCCATGACAGAAAATGACTTTAACAATGGCAATTTAATCTGTGAAACTCATTGCCCCATGATATTCTTGATGCTGAATTCAGCAGGATTCAAAATAGGATCAGAAACTTATACAGATAATGAGAACAGCAACAGTTACATTAAATAATGTCAAAAAACATTATTAGAAGGGCTACAAACCTTTCTGTTTCAGGGTGCAAACCAACCACTAACTAATAGCGATTAAGTGAAACGTTCCTTTGGGCAGGTACCTTCATATATTCATGGTATTTTCTTGCGCCTTCCTCTGATAGATCTGGTACTGGCTATTGTCAGAGACAGGACACTTGACTAGAGAGACCATTGGTCTGATCTGGTGTAGTAGGTCCTAGGATTTTCCTCAGTAGAAATTTTTTGAAGGAACCCTTCTGTTCCCCTATATACAGTATACCATAGTAAAACCAAACACAGAATCTCCTTTGCACCTTTAATGCAGACTTGGCCTGGGCCTCCCAGCAGCAAGTCTACTCAGAGCTGCATTGCTCCTGGGGTCCCAGTGGGGGAAGAGGAACTTCTGGAGCATCATGGGTTAGTTTAGTATAAGCAAGCTCTCCCCGTTCCTGGTTGCTACTATTTTAAAGGTACATCCTGCCCCAAGAGGATTTGAATGTGTGCACACCACTCTGAACAGGTTAATTGGCTAAATTCTTATCTCCTTGAGATAATAAAAGTATTTGCGGGTTGGCAGGGAGCCGGATTTGATATTCTCATTGAAATCCAGGGCCTGTGCACAGAGACACATTGGAAATAGTAGCTGCTGCCTCCACTGCTTGCTAGAAGAAGGAGAATGTTTAATGTTTGCAGAAGCTTTTTCTTTCTTCCAAATAGAGGAATTGCCTTGTCTCTGAACAGGTCACAGCAAATGCAGACATTCCCAATCTCTCTTTGCGTCTCAAAGCCGATTCACTACTGTTGACTGGCCCAACATATCCCCTTAGCCTGAATCCAGTCTTTTCTTTTGTTGCTGATGTTAAATATCCTGCCACCTGTGAAATGAGTTTGGCTTCAGTCTTGTTCCCACTGAGTAAGTATTCACATGCTAAACTCCAACAGCTTCATTGGCACCTGTGTTGAATGGGCTATGGAGACTGAGCTCCCCCCTCAGCTCTCAAGCTGATTCCTAGAGATCAGGACTGAGCATTGCTGATGAGATAGCACAGGGAAGTTCTCACACCTGCTGCCAGTGAGGTACACATTCCTATGTAATAGGTCATAAGGCTTGTCTGAGATGTCTTTCAGACAGGGAATCTTGAAATACATCACAAAAGTGGCTCGGTATCATCATCCTCTTGCTACAGATAGGAAAAATGAGACACAGGTGAAGTGAGGCATAAAGAACCATTGTTCAAAACTTTAAATTGAACTCAGATCTCCTGACTCCCAGTCATGTGCTCTAACCAGTAGACACACTGCTTCTCTACAGAGACTTCATTCACAAGTACTGTCAAGTCAGCATCTTATACTAGCATTTAAATTGATCTAAAAAGAACCTATAACTCCTTCCCAAACTGCATTTACCATAGAAGGCTGGAGGGTTGCTGCCCTGGACAGAGAATCGATAAAGGCCTTGGCTTTCCAGAGCTGATCATCATACCAATCATTTCTGTCCATTTTCTGTTCTAGAGGCTGAGATAAACTTTTTTTTTTCTCCTTAATGGAAAGCCACATTGATTAAGGTGGGGAAAAATGGAGAGTGCAATTTTGCTGTGGCAAATTAGAACTACAATGAGGCAGAGATGAGCTGAAGGGGGAAAATCGGAGATAGCTATTGAATTTTAAAGGGTGGAGGATCTGCAGCAGAGCACAGACCTTAGAAAGAAGACTCATCTTTCATGTCGTGCTTTTTCTTTACAGATAATCAGTCCAGGGGAAGAGGTTGTTTGGTAGTGGTATTTGCAGGTTTACTTTTGAGGGGAAGATTTAAGCTTGGATAGACTCATCAGAGTTCATGCATTTGGGCAGATCTCAAAGATGCGGAACTAAGAATCATGGGCTGCACCTGAACAAATCTTGGGCTGAATATCAGAAAACACTAATGGTGACATTGGTGAGAATGGATCAGACTGTGGAAAAGTTCCAAAGAAAGAGGTGGAAGCCCTATTGCTCAAAGCCCAGCAGAATAGACAAGAGGGAATAACCTTTCATTGCCATAGGAATGGATTATTTTAGTGCTAATCAGTCTTTTCATCTCCAGTTTCTGTGTTCTGGGACTCATCATTTCTATGATTGAAAATTCTAATCAGGCTCTGACTTACCCTGCTCCTGTAGCTGAGAGCAGTCTGAGGTGTGGGTTTCTCTGATTCCTTTTCAGCACCCTTGGCCATAAATAGGCCCCGTCTTCTGGTTGTCTATCTGGAATTTCTACAAGACTAAAGTTGCCTGAAGAGTCTGAGAAAATTCCAGGTCAGCTGTGTTGATCTGTGATCAGTTTGAGTTTGTCTTAACTCCCTTATGGCCATCACAGACCTGGCTTCATAAAAGGGGGATGACGGTGATGGGAGGTCATGATGGCCCTGCCACAGCAAGTAAATAACTTGTGGCAACCTTATGCCCTGGGTGAATGCTGCAATAGACCCAATTCCTGTTCTGTGGCCTGCTCGCTCACTCCACAGGCCAGGAAGTGTTGGGCTTGCTGCAGGCTCTATCCCGATGGCAATATGAGCAGTGCTGTCTTCTCCCATCGAAGAATCTTCTATTCTTGACATTGAGCTTGCTCTATGGAGTCATGAAGCTGGGGATGACGTTACCTCTGTATCTCTTCTGGCTCGTGTGGGGCTAGCAGTTTGTAAAAGGCGCTAATGCTTCTTTGATCTGGGTTCACTTTCCTTGCTCAGTATTTATCACTCTTTCCCCAGCCTCCAAGCGTGGTGCTGTAGTCAGTGCTTTCAGGTTTCTAATTTCTCTGCAGCCCCATCCCTATCAGCAGCTAAGATGCTGCTATGCACCCTACAATAGTGAGACCCCTTGGTGAATCCAAGGAGAGCCTCTGTCTCCTGCAGCACAGGTCCTTGCTCGCAGGGAGAGGACTACTTTCACCCCTCTTTTTCTACTAGTAACAGAACACTGCACTCTCAACAGGCTGTGATGTGTCATGGTGCATATCAAATGCAGCTATAGATAGGGTACTATCTGATGCTCATCAGACCAGTAGTACTGTACCAAGTCCAACTTCTACACCCTTTGCTGTACTAGCAGCTTCTCCTCCTCCCTGGGTGTTAATTGATGGAGTCTCTGGCTTTCCAGTTTCTCTTATGTTTATACCCCTCAGAAGAGAAACAAAGGCTCAGTGTGCTTCTTTCTTCTTGCCTTTCTCTGTCTTGGGTCCTGAGGAGAAGGAAGTGGGGCAGAGGCAGCAGCAGCAGATGTGATTCCCCAAGACCTGTCTGTCTTCTTCAACATCATGGAAAATCATGCTGAGATTGTACCAAGGCACATTCTCTTCCCCGAGTGCTATGATCTGATCCAACAGCATTCATTTGAGTGAGAGCTGGAACCAAAGTTGTGTATGGGGTGAGGGTGTAGGCTCTGATTACAGAGGTCTCTAGGTTTACACAGCATTCAGTTACATTAAGTGTTGGATTATGGACTGTACTGTTGTCTGAGACCACCAGTCAGCTCTGTACTAGTAGTAGGGCTTAGGTAGAGAAGATGAGGGACAGATTAAGACCTTGTCTATACTACAGAATTTTGTCAACACAAATTATGCTGACATACAGCCACCGCTGTAATTAAACCGCTGGTGCATGTCCACACGATGCTCCTTGTGTCGGTGGAGCACATCCACAATAACAGCTCTTGCTTCAACACAGAGAGCAGTGCATTGTGGATAGCTATCCCATTGTGCAACTGGCCATAGGGTACTTTGGAAAGGGTTTGCAATGCCACATGTGAGCAGATAGTGTCACATGACAGTGGTTTCTCAATCCCATCATTCTATGGGTATCCCACTAGATTGCCAGCTGCTTTTCAACTACCCTCTTAATCTGCAACCCAACCATCTGTCAGAAAGCATGGATCCTGCACTGCTGTTCAGTATTGTGCTGTGAGTTATGAACACAAGGTTATAAGAGGAGCCCAGCCTGGGGACTGTTCAGCTGAAGAAGCATATTAACACTGATCCACAGTAATATACGTTGCTGTAGTGTGCGGAGCCTGGCATTGTTTGTTTGCGCCATGCTATGAACCTTGTAATGATTGCTGCGTGTGGCCAAAAAGTAACACATTTTAAAGTAGCGCTCAGTAATGTGACCAAACTGACATTGCTGAACATTAACACAAAAAGCCCACAAAAGGGGGGGGAGGGGAGAAGTGTGTGTGTGTTGGGAGAGAGTGAGTGTGTTGGCATGCTATCTCTTTAAGTTCAGACAGCAGCAGGAAGCAACCAATCCTGAGGCAGAAGCTGGTGCACAGACAGCTGGTATCCCGCTGTCCCCTCCCCCCCAGCTCAGGGGAGACTGGTACACCAGTGGGTGGAGGGGGACACCCCAACCTCAGCTGAGCCCCTACCTCACGCCCTGGCTCTGCACAGCACAGCACAAGTCTTTTCCCCTGCCCCCAGCAGCAGCCCACCCTGTCTGCCTGCCACTCTGGTCCTAGTGCCAGGGAGATCAGGATTCCACGTTAATGTTTTGATTCGTGATTTCGTCCAAGTTCTCCCACAGCCTCGTCTCCCCACGGATCAAGGAGCTCTACCCCCATCCCCTGCAGGAGTGCGTTTTCTGCTAGGAGCCGGTTATCAACTGTGAAAAAACGGGACGGGGTGGGGGAGTAATAGGTGCCTATATAAGAAAAAGTCCCAAAAAACAGGACTATCCCTATAAAAACGGGACATCTGGTCACCCTAATTGTGGGATACCTCCTGGAAGCCAGTTACGGTGACCAACAAACACAGCGTCTACACCACTGGTCTCCAACCTTTTACCTAAAATCACTTTTTGAATCTAAGAGCAATCCAGGAAATATCCTTTCCTGAGCACCCCCCTGTTTCCCACAGCTCTGCCCCACTCATTCCATCCCCCCCCCGCCGTCATTCGCTTTCAGCGGGCGGGGATAGGGAGTTGGGGTTCGGGATGGGGTGCAGGCTCTGGGCTGGGGCCGAGGGGTTTGCAGTGTGGGAGGGAGCTCTGGGCTGAGCCTGGGGCAGGAGGTTGGGGTGCAGGAGGGGATGAGGGGTGCAAGCTGTAGGAGGAAGTTTGGGTGCAGGAGGGGGCTCCGGGCTGGGGCAGAGTGTTGGGGTGCAGGAGAGGGTATAGGGTGCTGGCTCTGGGAGGGGGCTCAGGGCTGGGGCTTGGGGTATAGGAGGGGGTATAGGGTACTGGGTACGGGAGGGGGCTCAGGGCTGGGGTTTGGGGTGCAGCCTCCAGCGGGGCAGCACTTACCTCTGGCAGCTCCCAGTCAGTGGCGGACGCAGCAAGGCTAAGGCAGGCTCTCCCGGCCCCACACCACTCCCAGAAGGGGCCAGTGCGCCACTGCAGCCCTTGGGGAGGGTGAGGGGCACATAGCTTCATGTGCTGCCCCTCTCTACAAGCACCGCCCCTGCAGCTCTCCCAGCCAATGGGAGCTGCGGGGGCAGTGCTTGCAGGCAGGAGCAGTGCACAGAGGGAGACCCCTGCCTTCCCACCTGCGGGGCTGCGCTGGCTGCTTCCAGGAGCAGTGTCAGGCTGTGGTAGGGAGTGTGCCTTAGCGGAAGCCAGGCTGCACCACCGGAGATCATGATCGACTGGGAGATCCTTGAGGATCGACCAGTCGATCACAGCTGACCGGTTGGTGACCACTGGTCTGTACTGACACTTTGTCCACCTAACTTTGCCACAAAAAGCTCTATGCCTCTCGTCAAGATGGTTTTATTTTCTAAGCAAAGCAGGAGAGTTTTGTCGGTGGGAGGAGCATTGTCATGTGTACACCTCCACTGTTTTGTTGACAAAAGCTGCCTTTTTCTGGCAAAACTGTGTAATGTAAAAAAGGTCTAAGAGAAAGGAGGCCCGCAGGCATGACCTGCCAGGGGTGCAGGCATAACCTCTCTGACGCCCCCAAGAACCCAAGGCCTCAGCTGTGGTGCAGGAGGAGGGGATGAGCTACAACGGTGGGATAGAAATTGTGACAGCTTTAGTATTATCAGGTGCTGCTTCATAGTTAAAGTAGTAACTCGGTTTCCATTTTACCCCGTTTTCCTGAAATTCATACAAGAAATATTAGAAATCAAAAATGATTAGGGATATGGAACAGCTTCCATATGAGGAGAGATTAAAAGCCTGGGACTTTTCAGCTTGGAAAAGAGACGACTAAGGGGGGATATGAGAGAGGTCTATAAAATCATGACTGGTGTGGAGAAAGTAAAAAGGAAGTGTTATTTACTCCTCATACCACAAGAACTAGGGGTCACCAAATGAAATTAATAGGCAGGAAGTTTAAAACAAACAAAAGGAAGTATTTCTTCACACATCGCACAGTCAACTTGTAGAACTCTTGGCCAGAGAATGTTGTGAAGGCCAATACTATAACAGGGTTCAAAAAAGAATTAGATAAATTCATAGAGGATAGGTCCATTAATGGCTATTAGCCAGGATGGGCAGGGATGGTGTCCATAGCCTCTGTTTGCCAGAAGCTGGGAATGGGCAACAGGGGATGGATCATTTGTTGATTATCTGCTCTTTTCATTCCCTCCGGGGCACCTGACATTGGCCACTGTCAGAAGACAGGATCCTGGGCTAGATGGGCCTCCAGTCTGACCCAGTATGGTCAGTATTTAGATGGGCCCCCAGTCTGGCCCAGTATTTAGACTTAAAATAGGTTCAGGTGGTTTAGGGCATGAGAGAGGGTTTTTTGCCACATTTGGAGTAAACTGGACAAATTCACAAATGTTGAGACATTAAATATATAAATCCTTAGCAAAGTCCAAGTTATCTCCAAAAGTTTTTTCTGTTATGTACCATAAAAGCAGCAAGGAGGAGAGAGAAAAGCATTGTCCAGTGGATTCATCTAGCTGAGATCTAGTGTCCAGGCCACTGCTCAGCAATTATTAAGTAGCAGAATGAGGTCTCCTGTTACTAAGACTTCATTATTGTTAGGAGATGTGCTCTAGCTTATGTTCTGGTATGTTCCTGAGCATCATTGTAAATCATTTCAATTATAGTTGCCAAAATATATTAATAAAGGCTATTAATAAATTAATAAAGTCTCTTTTTTAAAAAAATATTTACAACAGGTCTCCATGCCAATGTGATTTAGTGAAGCTACTGTATGAAGGGACTGCTGCACCACCCCTGAAATGCAGCCACCTGTGGGGTGGAATGAGGAAATTGTTTAATAGCTGTGCAGTAATGCCGAATTGTTTAGTCAGGAAGCAAAGGAAAATCCCCAAGCCACTATCTTTTTCAACTCACTCCTTAAGAAAATAGAACTTGGTTTCCTTTGTCCTGTAAAGTGTCCAGCATGCTTGTGAAAATAATCTACATTAATTCAACAGGAAGATTTTCGGGAGGAGAATTGGGGTCAACACCCTGACTCTCATACAAAAATGTTACCACGGGCTCTTTAATGACCATAATAAGTCTCTCTGGTTTTACCACTTCTCTGACAGAGAGATTGAACATGATGACTTATCACTCTGAAATGGCTAGGTCAGGGGTTCCCAAACTGGGGATTGGGACCCCTCAGGGAGTGACGAGGTTATTACATGGGGGGTTGTGAGCTGCCAGCCTCCACTTCAAACCCCGCTTTGCATCCAGCATTTATAATGGTGTTAAATATATATAAAAAAAATAATTTATAAGGGGGGTCACACTCAGAGACTTGCTGTGTGAAAGGGGTCACCAGTGCAAAAGTTTGAGAACCACTGGGCTAGGTATTTCTCTTTTATTGCCACAAGCCTACCAGTAGGCTGTGATGAAGCTTGCTCTGGGAGTAGAAAATTGGGAGAAGGAAGCAGGTCCTCAGGGCACCTTTTAAAAACACCCCTAGTAAATCAAGAAAGAACGTGGCCCCAGGAAAAGATGCTGAACTGGGCAGGTCAGGGGGAAAGTAGGACCACTGAGTCTTCCCCTCTAGCCATGCTCAACAATGGGTCCAACCCCGTCCTAGCACAGAGGCAGGGACTTGAGACTAGGCAGTAGCTAGATCATCATAATCTACAGTGACACCTTGGCCTCATAAGACAGCCCTCCTGTGGGACCAGCATGTCAGTTCAGCTCATTATTCTTTCTGGCCTTTGAGCATGGATTCTTGAGTTCAGGATGTGAGTGGAAAGTGCAATGGAGTAAGTGCTCTTTGGAGAGCACAACATGACCACGTTTGCCCCAAGAAAGTGCAGCCTCTAAGGGTATGTCTGCACTGCAATTAAAAACCTGGCTGGCCTATGCCTTCTGACTTGGATGTAGGGACTATTTGATTGTGGTTTACACACTTGGGCTGCAGCCTGGGCTCTAGGATCCCATGAGATTGGAAGGTCCCAGAGCTTGGGCTCAAGCCCGAGTCTGAACTCCGCACTGCAGTTGAACAGCTCCTAAGCCTAAGCCCAAGCCCCGTGAGCCTGAGTTATCTGGCATGAGGGTTGCCAAGCATCCAGTTTTCGACTGGAACGCCCAGTTGAAAAGGGACCCTGGTAGCTCCAGTCAGTACCGCCAACGGGGCTATTAAAAGTCCAATTGGCAGTGCTGCATGTCTAAGGCAGGCTAGTCCCTACCTGTCCTGACACTGCACTGCGCCCTGGAAGCGGCCAGCAGGTCTGAATCCTGCGGGGAGGACCACGGGGCTCCGCGCATTGCCCCCGCCCTGAGCACTGGCTCCACACTTCCGTTAGCCAGGAACCGTGGCCAGTAGGAGCAGGGAGGGGTGGTGCTTGCAGGCAAGAGCAGTGTGCCGAGCCTCCTGGCCCCTGCCACCTAGGAACCGGACCTGCTGGCCACTTCCGAGCCGCAGAACGGAATCAGGACATGCAGGGAGCCTGCCTTAGCCCTGCTGCACCGGTGACCGGAGCCGCCCGAGTTAAGCCCACGCCCCAACCCTGAGCCCCTGCCCAAGCCCTGAGCCCCCCCAAACCCAGAGCCCCCTCCTTTACCCCAAACCTCTCATCCCCAGCGCCACCCCAGAGCCTGCACACCCAGCTGTCTCACCCACCCCTGCACCCCAACCCACTGCCCCATTCTGGAGCCCCCTCCTGCACCCTGAACCCCTCATTTCTGGCTCCACCCTGGAGCCTGCACCCCCATTTGGAGCCTTCACCCCCTCCCATACCCCAACCCTCTGCCCCAGCTCAGTGAAGGTGAGGGAGAGCAAGCCACCAAGGGAGTAGAAATGTAGTGAGTGGGGGCAGGGCCTCGGGGAAGGGGCGGGGCTAGGGTGTTCGGTTTTGTGCAATTCGAAAGTTGGCAACCCTATCTGGCATGGGCCAGCCACAGGTGTCTAATTGCAGCCCTGAGAGAGCTGGCCCTCCACCCCATCCAGTACATCATGGGACTTCCAGGTCCAGAGAACAAACCATGTGGACCCTACCCTGGAGACCACAGTGCCCCACTCCCACTAAGAACATGGATTGTGGGGAGTCCCCATCCCCCATCCCCCACACAGCCTGGAGTACAGCATGCCCCCTGCAGCCTGGAGACTGCAAGCCCTTTGAAGATGTGAGGTGAGTTTGGGGCTTTCAGCCAAACAAACATCCTTTAGCAGCCTGGCATCTGGAGAGGACAGCACAGTTACCATGGTGATGATTCGCCTCATTTAACCACAAAATATCCTCTTGTTTTGTTACGTACAGCCATTTCCAGCACATATGCCCCATGTCCAATGTATACAGCATGCCACACACAACACAATGCGCAACATACACTGTGCACAAAACACTCCCCAGGTACAACACATGCAACACACAACATGCACTGTGCACACAATACACATTCACAATACACACGCTTCCCCAAGATACTATACACATTCCTAATACCCCCACACCATTCTTACAGCACACATCTGCAACACATACATGTATCTCCATCACACAGATGTCACACAAGCAATGCACACTATATGCCTCCAACAGGATGTTTCAACACAGATGCTTAGATCTTAAAGTGATGGGGCCCATATAAGTATCTAAATTAAGAAATGTGCAATCACACATGTTCCCAGCACACACATATATCAAGTACATGTACCTCAACACAAACCCATGTGAGACACATTTTCCCTCTGTCTTTCACAGATACACAACCCCCCACACTGAGTCCACATCCCAATTCTGTCTGTTCCTTGATCCATCTCTCTCTAACAATGGGGCATGGAGCCGATATTGGAACAAACCCAGCTCTATCTTGCTGGCCTTCATTATGCCTATGTCCCTCACAAGCAAGACCCTGGAAGGAAAAGCAGTACTGCACATAATCCCATTTCTTTGGCCCTTCCTGCAGCATGTTCATTTTACACTGTGTTGATTAACAGAGCCTAGCCTTTAATGGGCAGTTTGTGCAGCATTCTCATTTGCTTGGTGATGGCTATGGGGAAGAATATCAGTCACATTTCTCTGCAAAGGACCATACATGCACCAACAGATTAACCCTTACAATCCCTTGAGGAGGATAGTCAGTACCATGATCCTGCTAGGGCAGCAGGGGAAACTGACGCAGGGAAGGGACTTGTCCAAGATCACACACTGAGTCTGTGACAAGGCTGATACTAGAACCCATGAATCCTAACTGCCTGACCTCTAAGCTAAGCACCAGACCAAGCATTTGCCCACTAAGAAATAGACCAAGACCAACAATTGCCAAGCTGCCAAACAGCCATCTGTTTATAATGGCTTGCTCTGCTGAGTTTTTAATTTACACTCTCCCACCGTCACACCAGCTCTGGTGTAGCCCCACCAGTGGGTGCCACAGTATAGGCAGGGCTGAGGTGCTTTTACCACTGCATCGAGTAGGCCAGCTCAGAGCAAGACTAGATGACTGAAGGATGAGAACATCTGAGCCCTCCCTACGCTACAGATCCCACTGGTGGAGCTGCATTAGACCTAGTGTGATGATAGGAGACTTCCACAAATCTCAGTAAAGACAAGGGCCTTGGCTATGCTTGAGAAATTCAGTCAGGTAAGGATCCCCCTCAATCAGCTGACATGTACCTTCATATCACACATGAAACTACTTCGGTACATTGTCAAGAGAAGCTTCTCCGATGATGGTGGCACTTACCTGTGGGTATTCTAGGGCTAAGTGAGGACTAAGTCCTATTTATTGCAGGCAGAATGGGTTGTGACAGTGATAATGTGTCCCATAAAACACTGCTGTCATCTCTAACAGCTGGCTCAGCAATAAACCTCCTTTAATTAGCTGGCTGTGAGTTTCCTCTAAGCCCCTCTCAGTCCCCCCCATAAATGTTCCCTCAGCCATCTCCCTCCCCCCACACTCAAAATACCCCCCCTCTCTAATTAATATCCCCTTGCTCTGACCCTGAACAAAGTAAGCTGCGTTTTCAGCTGTGGCTCACAAGCTGCAAGTAGCAGTTTGATGATGCACATACAGGTGATCACTGCCTGAGAGCAGGACAGGGAGAGCTGGTGGAGGAAGTGGTGAAGCTTTTATAGGGAGCCACAGCTGGGGGAGGCAGTGACGCTATCTTAGCCACCCCCACCTTTGCTTCCCTGGAAATTTGCCATCGGTGCTGCCATCTTACACTCACTGCACCAGAACATTTATGAGGATGGGTGAGTGGAAAGCTGGTTTGTTTCCCCAGGAGTTATTCTGTGCTCACTAGCTTTCTGACCTCTCTAGTCTTTATAATCTAGCACTTTTCTCATCACCCTCAGAACGTCAGCATGGGCTCCTTGTGAGTGACAGCCATGCTACATCTGACACCATGGCAGAGCATCATCTGGGTCTCCCCACACATCCCCTCCCCCCACATACAAGTTATCATTGAATGGTCACAACAAGCTTTTGAACTGGGGTTCCCAATACTAGCAAAGTGCGGGGGGAAACAAAGTTCCACTTTGTCGCCTCAGAGCCCGTTGAGTCAAAGAGGAGTGAGCTCAACTTGTCTCATTGTGAATCCAGCTCAGACACAGCAGCGATTTTAGTAGGGAAAGGCTTAAAAGAGCCAAATCATCTTATTTAATTGGATTAAAAAAACTCTGTGTCACAAAGGAGCAGAGATTTTTCCTTTCTGAGAATCGTTTATACAATACGGTCCCCACCAGCTCAACCCTTATGTCACTACCCTCAGCCCAACCATAACCACCATTCCAATTGCCCTGGATGGGGATGTGTGAGAGAGACAGAATGAATTCCTATTGCGGCAGTCCTTCACTCTCAAGTATGGAGCTGAAAAGGATAGCTTCTTTTTTTCCGCTGCTATGTCTGTTCTCCACATAGTGTTCTTGAATATGGCAGTTTTGTCACTGCACACCTGCAATGCTTGAATGTGGGTTTCTGTTTCCTCATTGCTTCTGGTTGTGGTAGTTTCTATTGCACCCAACTCCTGAGTGTGGCAGTTTCTGTTTTCTCCACCCTTCCTAGTGCTTCTGCAAGAGGCAGTTTTATTCCCTTAGTGGTTGTGAATGTGACAGTATCCATCCCCCAGGTGCTCCTAAATGTGGCAATTTGGATTCTTAATCCTTGCCTCTACTGCTCCCAAAAGTGGCAGTCTCTCTCCTCCCCTCCCCTGTATGCCTGACTGTGGTAGATGTACATGGCCATGGCCAGTTCCAAGTAGCAGAGAATCAAGGCCCCTGCCCTGATGTAGCATGTGTACTGTTGTGTTACTATCACTAATGACTCTGGATCACACAGACTTGATCTGTGAGCTCCTCAGGGCTGCTGCAGCCTGCAGGAAAGCATATTGATGAGCACATACCGTCCTCTTGTGACCGGTCTTGGTACAGCAGCCAGACATTTTGCTGGTTTCAGTAGGCAAGAGCCTTTTTTTAGGCTATGGATTTCAGGGGAATATTAATACGTTTTCCACAGGAGGGTCCCAAACATTCCAGACACAAAGGTCCTTCTCCTCCACTTGGATATATGTGTCACTTCCTGTTGCATGCAAGGAGTGAGGCATACCATTTAGTTCAGTTCAGTAATGCTTTAGAGGCAAGAAAAACATGAGTGTTGCCCAAGTGTGTAGGTTGCAGACTCCACCTGTATCTGTCAGAGTTGAGTATGATCTGCCCAACATGGGGCTTCACACTGTGTCTGGGGTCTGATCCCATGTGTCTATTCCTGGCCTGGTGGCAGATTATTCTATAGCAGGATGCTGTCTCTGACACCTCTGTCCTTTCCCCAACCCTTTGGTATGATTCTTTACTCCCTGATTCTGAGTGGAAAAATCTTTGTTTCTGATGACTTGATAAAAACTCTTCTTTGCACTTCCTTATATCTCACACATTGCTGGAGAAAGTCTCTGTGCAGCTCAGTTTATGATTACGCATTTGCTCTTCTTTGGATTTGCACTATGTTTTGATCCTCTCGTTTTCCGCCTCTGGTTTATGGTTTCTTTTTCTGTAGCTGGTGAGAATTTTTGTAGTATTGTACTTTTCCCTGTAGTGAGGTTTCTGTTACAATGATAGTTATCAGAGCAATCCTGCTTGGTCACACAGACCCAAATGTGGTAGCATGAGCCTGCCTTTGTTCTCTGTACTATAGTTCAAAATACACTTTGTCCTTTTCTGCTTGAAATGAGTCAAGTGACTGGGGGGATCTATCATCTTAAGGTGCCACAAGTACTCCTTTTCTTAGGAGACTATTTCACATTCTAATGGATCTTGTTCCAAGGACATCCTGTGACCCAGGAACCTCTGGATGCCAACCAGCAGAGGGCACAGGAGTACATAGGGGCACACAGATCCCCTAGGTTCACCAAAAGAATGTCATGTCTAACGAATGCTGTCACATTGGTCTTCATAATTGTTGCAAAACATATGTACAGATGGTGAATAAGGAGTTAGTATATATACCAAAATCATGTTCTTCAGGTCTGTGAGTAGGCACTGATTACCAGAAAGGTGAAAAGCAGGTTTTCTTTCAGGCAAGAAATGTTTATCTATCTGTCTGTTTACAAGTAAATTGTGTGGTTCACAATGGGCATCCATTTAGAATCTGAGCTGACTGCTAATTTTGAAATCTTCAAAGAGGGAAAATTTACGGGAAGCAGTGAACCAGCAGGAGAGAGCTCTGTTTACAGGTAAGAACAATAAACTTTTAGGGGTATAACTAAGGGCTACAGAGGTATACCCTCATTCCTTCAATCTGTGAAAACAAGCCACCACTAGGCTTGATCTTATAGATTTCAGCCAAAGTGGGTGAAAAAGCTGCAAAAAGGACTTGGGTCAAGCTATTTTGTTAATTAAACATAGGCTCTAGAAAGCATATTATGTTTCCAGTATTTTTACTTTCTATCACTTGAATCTGTTTTCACTATAAATGCAGCATGTTAAATAGAGATCTTCACGAGCTGCTGTGTACTATTCTTTTGGGAATAGTAGATCAAGGACTGTGGTTCTCAAACTTATTAGATCATGCCCCCCTTCTTTCACACACACACAGTAGGTGCCTGGCAGGGAGCGGCCACTCTCCAGCCACCCAGCTCTGAAGGCAGAGCAGAGAGCAGTGGGTGCTGGCCAGGCATTCAGCTCTGAAGGCAGCGCCGCGGAGAGCAGCAGCACAGAAGTAAGGGTACCTTTCAACCCTTACTTCTCCACTGCTCTCTGGCTGCCCAGATCTGAACGTGTGCTGTAAGTTTTTTTCCCTCAAATCTTTTCCTGCCCCGCCCCCACACAAATACATTCCACACACCCCAGTTTGAGAACCTCTGATCAAGGATAGGTTTCAGAGTAGCAGCCGTGTTAGCCTGTATCCGCAAAAAGAACAGGAGTACTTGTGGCACCTTAGAGACTTAACAAATTTATTTGACCGTAAGCTTTTGTGAGCTACAGCTCACTTCATTGGATGAAGTGAGCTGTAACTCACAAAAGCTTATGCTCAAATAAATTTGTTAGTCTCTGATCAAGGAGCTTGTGAGCATTCAGAGGAGCAGGGGCTGAGCACTCCAGAGGGATGCTTGGAGGACTTGGAAGTTGGTGTACACCATACTGCTAACCTAAACAGAGAGTGAGGCCTGCAGAGGCCTGAAGGTACTTCTTGTGTTGCCAGAGACTGGTGGTTTGAGAGAGCTGAACGGCAGCAGGCACAGACAAAGATTTTGTCACACTAAGGCTGGGGTGGTGGCAAGGTGCCTCACAACCCTGGAAAGCATTTAACATCCAGTCTGTGGCCATCTTATGATTGCTGGTTACATTTCAATGAACCACCTAGAAAAATTCCTCTCCTTTCCTCAATGATTGCAGACGTGCATCTTATTTTTAATTATTATTTGTATTGCAGTAGTTCCTAGGAGCCCCAGTCATTGATCAGGAGCCCATTGTGCTAAGCTGTAATGCCCAGGTGTCAAACAGGTCAAAGGACAGTCCAGATCAGTGGTCAAAGTTCACATAAGGGGTCCAATCACTAGGAGATCCAACCCAAGGGGAAAAGTACAGCAAGGCAGCTAAGTCAGGTCAAGCAGGTCCAGGTGGAAACTATCAGGCAGTGGCATGTTTCTCAGACAAGGCCAGAAAGGCAACAGGAAATTTATAGGTATAGTCACCAGCCAAGAAGGGTCAAGAGCATGTGGCCAATCAGGAAACAGTTTGTGGAAACCTGGAAGCTGCAGGCCCATCCACATCCATGAATTTCCTAGTGCTCTACTGCATATGTGGTGCAACAGGTGAGGCTGCTTCCTGAAAACCTAGTGGGCCTGGGTTTGAGACTGGTGCTTGAGACCAGCATCTTGACAGTGGCATGTATGAACACAGAACAGAAAGATTGTATACTCTTTGGGCAGGGACACTAAGTAGAAGATGGATTCAGGGCTGGTGCAAGGATATATTGCGCCCTAGACAAAACTTCCACCTTGCACCCCCCTATATATCAAAATCTACTACATTTTATTCTACCTTTAGAATATCCAATTATTGTTATTAATAAAATTTATAAAATTAGAATGGCGGATACTCCGTCATACAACAACTGACAACATCAATATTACAAATTTCAACAACCTCCACACGCATATTCGCACATGATAAACATATGCACTGAAATACTTAACATACATACACAACTGACACAAAGTATTAGAGAAATGATGCAGCAGCAATTGCCAGAGTCTTAGATCTGCAACAACTCAACAAAAATAATTAGCCTCAGTCAACAACCTCCAAAAACTAGTAAACTTAGCATTATAAGCAGCCTGTCAGAACGGGTAACGGCTGCGTGCGACGAGAAAAACGAGGTCACTGCCACTTTTTACTGTAGCGAAGCAGTACACTTGTGCCCACAACGCAGAGCTGGCCTAGGCTATAGCTGTAATGTACGAGAGAACAACAAGTTAAAATGCAAGTTCAACGACGTTTCTCTTTTCTTTATTCATTCGTTTTCCAGCAATAGTGTACAAAAAAAATTGGGGGCACCACTTTTTGGCACCCCCAAATCTTGGCGCCCTAGGTGGCCACCTAGTTCACCTAGTGGTTACACCGGCCCTGGTAAAGACAGATTGATGTGGGAGTGTAAGAAGACAATAATAGTCAGCATGATAGACTGTGGTCTCAGCACACGAGGTGCCTAACAGTTGTCATGTTATTTGTAGACATCACAGCAAAGGAGAGTTTTAAGGAGGGACTTGGAGGTGGATAATGAGTTAGTTTTGTGGGCATTTACAAGGAGTTTCTCCCAAGTGTGAGCAGGGTCCCAATGGGGGCCAGCTATGATCACTCATTTAGGGTGAACTGCAAAGAATGGGGCAGACCATCCCCATAAAGCTGGTGGATATTCCACTACTTAGATTTACCAAGCCAGCATAAAACAGCTTCTTTATTACCTTACTGGTTACTCAGAAGTCCAAACAACACAGTTCCCTTAAAGTGATCCAGCCTCAGGCCTCCATCCAGGTACCCACATCAAATATGATGAAAATGTCTATAAATCTTATTTCAATATATAAAAACAAAAGGTTCTACCAATCCCAAAGGATTGGACACATTACCTCCCAGGTTAACTAATGTTTCAGATCATTCCCAAATACACGTTACAGCCAATTTTTATTAACTAAACTAAAATTTATTAAAAAACAACAGAGAGAGAGTATGGTTAGAAGATCAATATACATACAGACATGAGTTCAATTCACTGAGGTTCAGATTCATAGCATAGATGGTGAGCTTTGTCATTGTAAAGAGTTCTTTCAGAAATAGTTCATAGGTTATAGTCAAACATCCAAATATCATAATCAAAGTGTACCAGCATAACTGGGACCTCAGTCTTGTGACTCAAACTTCCCCTGATGAAGCCTAAGTAGATATGAGATGACAGAATCAGGACCCAAGGATCTTTTATACAATTTCATGTCTTTTGACAAGTTGGGAGTTCAAAAGGTAATTAGCATGACTTTGAAGGAGGTCCATCACCGGTATTTAGCTATAGAATTAACATAAGGCAATTTGCTTATTCCTCCACCATTCACAGATTATTTGCTATACATTTCAAAGAGAGATGAATACAGAGCTATCCCGTGTTTACAATTCATTTAAATAGGATGTTCTTTTGACCTCTGAGTTATCAGAATACAGCATAGGCAGGGACTGTTTATAACATTGTAGACCCTACTCATACATATGTAAATACACAAAAACACAAACATTATCTCCGCACATGTCTTTTGAGGGTTATTTATTTTGCAGGTTGTTTAACCCTTTCTAGCCATGTGTCACAGGCAGCATGAGAGAAAGCATAAAGGTGCTTGTTTGAAAATGTATTAAGTGGTGTTAGTTGTCTTTTAGCCAAGCTATGTATACCTAGTTCTTTCGGTGGCTCTAGGCCACATCTTTTGCAGGGTCTATGTGTGGCTCTGAGGATAAAAATCCTGATTCTCCTTTTACTTCCACCAGTTTTACACCAATTACTGCAGTTGAGTTACTCCTGATTTACCCTACTCTAAATGAAAAGAAAGTCAAGGAGTTTCTATGTTTATTTCCTCCAGTGAGCATTTCATGAGACAGGCCAACTTTCCATAGTCTGAATCCACAAATTACATGAGATGATGAAGTATCATATTCTGCATCTCATATCACAGTAGTCTTTGCCAATGTGCCTCAGTCCTGACCTGGATGGACATCTCCTGCTAGGGATGAGAGAGTTCAGTCCCATGGCCCATTGGTCTTTCTGACAAATGGACCAAATGTGGTTATCTGATCATTAGAAGTGACCTGAGATCTACCAAACACCTTTCACAGAGCAGAGACACCAGGCAACTACCAAATGGTAATAAGCCACTACTGACCTGGGCTGGCTTTGAACTGAAAACCTAAAGGAAAAATACCCAGTAGTCTATTCTCACTATTTAAAATTTTTAATGGCCCCCATCCTCTTAGTGACTGAGAACATGATCGCCCCTTGCCCTTTTCTAGAAATATCTAGAGCAGAAAAAGAGATGGGATGGAGGTGTAAAACATGTTAGCTAACCTGTTTTTAATTAAGTAGCGTTTAAGGTATCAATGTCAGGAACCGAACCAAGGAATCTTTTCTCCTAGTGGTTCCTTGATCCATCCACTGTCCCCAACCTGGGGCAATATTGGAGCTTGTGTCGTAGAGATGAAAGTCTCAGTATCCCATTCCCAGATACCTCTGAACCAGGTCCCTTTCCAGATCTATGGCTGGCTGGGAACTGGTGATCTAGAAGTGAAAGTGTCCATATTCTATTAACCAGCACACACCCAGTTGAGAAATCATAATCCCAGCTGCAGCCTGGGGACACAGGCAGTCTCAAGAAGGAAGGTCTCAAACCATTCAGGGCTTTAGGGTCAAACCAACATCTTCAACTCCACCCAGAAACCAACAAGCTGCCAGTACAAATCACTAGGCACTGGTATACTGCCATAAAAAGGCACCACTTAACAAGAGGGCTGCCATATTGAATATCTGTTTAAATTTCTCAATCGATATAAGGCCCCATTAAGAGTGCCCATTTAGTCTTGGGGTGACAAAGGCAGGTATCACAGTAGCAAGGTCAGTAGCAGACAGACATGGTCACAATCTGTCTTGGCACAGATGATGAAAGTATTCCTGGACAATGCTGTGATGCAATCGTCCAAAAGCAGATGGGAATCAAACCGCATTCCCACATTGTGACCCCAAGCAGGCAAACCTCCTCAATCACAGGAAAAGATATCAGGCTTGCCATATCTTCTAGGTGCTTCTCCCATTTTACCAGCCTCAATTCACTCTTATCTGGATTGAGCTTCAGATAGCTAGTTCTCATCCATGCAATCTCGCCCAAATATTGGGCTTGGTGTTCAACACCACTGGCTGGATTGGATGAAAGGTGATATAACAATGGGTATAATTAGCATATTGAAAGCCCCTTAAGTCATGCCTCCTCGCTAACTCTCCTAATAGCCTCATAGGCTAGAACAGGACTAGAAACAAAATGGAACCCTGCAGAATGCCACAAGACAGTGCTCTTTAGGAGGAGGATCAATTGCCCCACAGCTTTCTCTGTAATTGCTCCACAAGACAAGAATGGAGCCACCTAGGATCTGTACCATCTCCTCCTTTTGCCAGCTGCTCCTCATGGTCAATGATATCATAAAGGGCTCCTGATCGATCTTCATCCATTATCAAGAGGAAATCATCTACCATTGCTGTCTGTGCCGCTTCTGTCTCATACCCAGGTCTGTATGCAGATGAGCAAGGAGCTTTTGACACAACTACGTAGTCAGAGAGTGGTCTTACTATAATCTTACCCAGAAATGGAATGAACCAAAATATTAGAATCAAGTGTTGGTTTGCTAAGTGAAATCCACACAACAGTTTCCATAAGAGAAAGAACAGGAGTACTTGTGGCACCTTAGAGATTAACAAATTTATTTGACCATAAGCTTTCGTGAGCTACAGCTCCTTTCATTGGATGCATGCAGTGGAAAATACAGTGGGGAGATATAAATGGTGTGTATATAAATCTCCCCACTGTATTTTCCACCAAATGCATCCAATGAAGTGAGCTGTAGCTCACAAAAGCTTATGCTCAAATAAATATTAGTATTTAAGGTACCACAAGTACACTTTTTTTTTTTTTTTTTTGTATGATACTGGCCTCCTCTGTATGCTTCAAAAGACTTCTGGGAGAACAGATGCTATGGGTTAGGCAATGCCGCTGCCTGGCAGGGGGCACTGCAGCATAGACCAGGCCCCCAAAAACACCTGTGTCCTCAAACACTGGTTTTCAATCTTTCCAGACTACTGTACCCCTTTCAGGAGTCTGACATGAGAGCCCTGCCTCCCAGGGCTGAAGCATGTAACTTAGCTTCATGAGGCTTCCTCCGAATTGCCCTGCTTACCATGCCTTAATGCCAGCTTTGCACTTGCAACCCCCTAAACCTGTCCTGTGACCTCCTGAGGGTTGTGACATCCTGGTTGAGAACTGCTGCTCTAGATGAGTTGACATAGCCCCAGGGGGTCTGTGTATCCCTCATTGAGAACCACTGCTCTAACACAAAAAGAAAAGGAGTACTTGTGGCACCTTAGAGACTAACAAATTTATTAGAGCATAAGCTTTCGTGAGCTACAGCTCACTTCATGGGATGCATCAAATGCAGTGAAGTGAGCTGTAGCTCACGAAAGCTTATGCTCTAATAAATTTGTTAGTCTCTAAGGTGCCACAAGTACTCCTTTTCTTTTTGCGAATACAGACTAACACGGCTGCTACTCTGAAACCTGCTCTAACACAGGTTTCAGAGTAGCAGCCGTGTTAGTCTGTATTCGCAAAAAGAAAAGGAGTACTTGTGGCACCTTAGAGACTAACAAATTTTCTTCTGCTGGGCTAAGAGTATAGTTGGATAGATTAACAATATTGCTGGGTGGGTTACGGGAACCATTGTTGTGGCCCCTTGTGGCATATAGTAGTTTAGATAGCTTAGTGTCCTTTTTCTTTTGTAGAGAAGCAAAGTGTGTGTTGTAAATGGCTTGTCTAGTTTTTGTAAAGTCCAGCCACAAGGAAGTTTGTGTGGAAGGTTGGTTCTTTATGAGAGTATCCAGTTTTGAGAGCTCATTCTTAATCTTTCCCTGTTTGCTGTAGAGGATGTTGATCATGTGGTTCCGCAGTTTCTTTGAGAGTGTGTGGCACAAGCTGTCAGCATAGTCTGTGTGGTATGTAGATTGTAATGGATTTTTTTACCTTCAGTAAAATTTGTTAGTCTCTAAGGTGCCACAAGTACTCCTTTTCTTTTTGCTCTAACACAGTGTTTCTCGCCTTTTGATACCAGAGACTGGCTTGCTGCCTTTGTAAAGTGTTAGATCTCTGGGACCAGTCATTGAGAAATACTGCAAAACACGCCATCAGACAAGTAAATAAACACAAGTCAGCACCCACTGTACCCCTAGGCTTCCTGTTCCTCTAATCACAACCCTACTCCCCACATAAAAGTTTTCTGGGAGTACCTAGAAGATTTTTTTTTTTTTGAGGGGATGTGGAAAAAGCAAACGGCTCATTGTGTTCACAAATCCTAGCTCCAAAAGGTTTTGCCTACCGAGAGCCATTAAAATTGAGTATGCACCTACCAGAAGACAGACAGGGCTTCATTGCAAGTGAAGAGATGAAAATTGGGGTCAGAGATCAGTGACTTTATAGCCTTGTAGTTATTTTCAGCATAAATTTTTTCATAGACAAAGTGAAATAAAACCTGCTTGGAGTCTGGCAGACACCTGGAGTGCTCACTGTAGAGAAAAACGGAGAAAGTAGAGGGTCTGCTCTGAAGCAGTGTCAAAAGCCATACCCCTCATAGGGAGGGAGTGTGTGTGCTCCTCCAGTTTGGGAATCCAGGGCACACTCTTCCAGCAGTGCTGTTCAAGGCATTCACCCCCTTGTGGGG
The DNA here is from genome assembly GCF_009764565.3 of Dermochelys coriacea. Classification (NCBI taxonomy): domain Eukaryota; kingdom Metazoa; phylum Chordata; order Testudines; family Dermochelyidae; genus Dermochelys; species Dermochelys coriacea. Next base: position 88,094,719 of record NC_050073.1, on the reverse strand, counting down.
GGCCAGTTAAAGTCATCAAAACAAAGTCTGCTTCCATAGCTAACAAAAAGCAGGAAACCAAAGAAACAGAAAGAAAGAGTGGGCGGGGGGAAGGAAGCCCTCTCTTGTCACTTCCTAACTCAGCAACTCCTGGGACCAGGGAGTTCTCAATAGCAATCCTATCCCTTCAAAGTGCTATCCTATGCTAAGTAGGAAGCCTCATCCTCCCTTGTAAGGACCCACCCATCTCTAAGCTTGACAAGGTCACAGACACACTGGGTTGAGGCTGATTGTGCCCAAAGGCTTATGCTCTAATAAATTTGTTAGTCTCTAAGGTGCCACAAGTACTCCTTTTCTTTTTGCGAATACAGACTAACACGGCTGCTACTCTGAAACCTGTGCCCAAAGGAGCTCTTTAACTCTTTCCTGTCTGGGGTGGAGATCTGCCCTATGAGGAGCAGAAATGCAGCTCTCTTCTGTTACAAAGTTTACTACTAAACCACCAGGAAAGAATCTGGGTATTGTTTAACAAGGTGTATCTACCTCCTCCAGCATGCACCCATCACAGTGGTATTTGAATTACTATCCTCACTGAAACTATCACTCCCACACATTGTTGCTCACCTGGTAGATTCAGGTGGATTTGATGGGATGTGAGAGTGCAGTTTATACTTTCTTGAAATTGCAGCATCTTTTCCCTTGTTTTCCCCATCTTTTCCCTTGGGGACAGATCTCACTCTCTGATCCATGCTCTCTCTAATTCTTAGTAGTATAACAAGTTATGGAAGTGTTGCCAAAATGTAAGGAAGAGGCAGATCCTCAGGTATCTGTCAGAGGTAGATCATGCAATTTGCCCTGGGGGATTCAGAATGTCTTTGACGTTTCATTCTGTTTCCACACATAGCACAATGCCATCTCTACCATCTCTCTCCTTTTTCTCATCAAAAAGGTTTATTTTCCTCATCCTCCTTGGTCAATCTTTAAAATCTGAGGACATATCTTTCTCACAGCTGTGTGTATTTTGGACACTGAAACAAAAGTTCTGTCTGCTACAAGTTCTCCTCTGTCCCTTTGGATGCACAATTGGTTCTGTCTTGCTTTATGCTTTGTCTCTCAATTTTATATCTCTACTTTGTGGTCCCTGAGTCTGTATTTGAGAAAAGTCTGCCTTAATTTTGCACAAATCACTGTGCTGAGATATCTGTTGGAATGACAGTTCTGCACAGAGAGCTGTAGCAGTCTAGCTTGTTACTTATGGTCTGTTCTTTCTGATGACTCATATTGGTTTTCTAGGTGTGGGTCTAATGTCTTGACCATCATTCAGTTTGAGGTGAAATTGTTTGCTCCATCGATCAGGAGGTTAGCACTGTTGAGGCCTGGAAGGGGTGCTAGATAGCCCTGGATTTTGTTTTGGATTAATTTTGCTCCTCTAAAGTTTTGCAGTGAATGAGGTGGGCATGTGCTACTTAGGCTGAAATGTCCCTGGAAGTCTATTATTCTTTTATGTATGTTGATGAAGAGGGTAAAGTGCCTTAGTTCTGCTCTACAGCTGTTGTTTCCTGTTTCCATTTCTTGTATCCTATTGTAGCTATTTGCAAACTAAGATGTAGGGATTTGTCATCACTGATACAGCAGGCTGTGGAAGTAACACCTGACTTTACTCCCATAGAGTGGAATGGGTAGGTTTATGCTGTCAAACAGGTTTAGTAGTAGTTTCATGACAGGTTTGTACCTATTTAGTGGTTTTCTCATTATAGCGTGGACAGCCCACAGAGCTGTATCTTGTAATGCTTCTCTAGCCAGAGTACAGGTACACACAGAGACTCTGTCTCCCACACACTGTCTCACTCAAGAGTCTGTCACCACTTCAGTGAAATGAAACACCTATGGCTGGCCCATGTCAGCTCTGTTTTTTCCACCAAATGCATCCGGTGAAGTGAGCTGTAGCTCACGAAAGCTTATGCTCTAATAAATTTGTTAGTCTCTAAGGTGCCACAAGTACTCCTTTTCTTTTTACACACACACTCCTCACTTTCTTCTTCATTCAACTTCCCATTCATTTCCTTTTTTGCTTCTCTGCTGTTGATTGGACTCTCCCGCTCTGGAGAGTGGCTGAGAAAGGGGCTGTATTCTCTCCCCTCCCTGCATTCTAAGCAACTTTTCAGGTCTTTATCCAAACAAAGCCTCCAGGTGGGGGCCAATTGCTGAACAAATTTGTGGCTGTGATCTTCTTCCTTGCTGTATCACCGATCTTCGTTTGGCTTTCTGCTCAGGTAAACGGAGGGAGGTGTGCCACAACAATCCACCCCACCTTAGCCTAAGGCACATTCTCACTGCATATAGAAACTAGGTGCAATCAGAGCTTTCCCCAGGCTGCTTCATACAGGCTTTAGCGGTAGACAGTCAGGGTTTGGGAGGGAGCTCAACAGTAAGCTGGGCGCCACACAGCAAGGATTTTTAGCTGCTCATGAGCCTGCAGTTATACCAACCATAACACCCCTTCCCAAATCAAACAGAATATAGGGCAATGGGGATGCTTTATAGTTAGGGGGTATGGAGAAGTCACACTTGCAATCCCTGCAAGCTTTATTTAAGTGAGCTGTAGCTCACAAAAGCTTATGCTCAAATAATTGTGTTAGTCTCTAAGGTGCCACAAGTACTCCTTTTCTTTTTGCGAATACAGACTAACACGGCTGCTACTATGAAACATATAGTTTGTAACTATAAACATCAGGGAGGGGGTGGGTAATTGAAGAATTCCATGGTGGCACCCTAATGTAATGGTTCACAGAAGGCTCCACCCTGTAAAGAGAAGAGTGACAATCACAGAGACAAAGACCATGTTTAAGCTAACTACATTTATTTCATGCCATTTTGCAGATCATACATTGGTAAATGCCTACCCACACTGTTCACACTGCAGCCACTTTGAAGCAGCTGGGACAACATTACTAGACTAATGTAAACTGGTTCAAGGACCCTAATGCTGTTTTTTACAGCAAAAGGTGTCTGACCCAGAAATATCTAGTCTAAAGGCCCCAGTTCCCTATCTGCTTAGGATACACACTGGAGAAATGGCATGGGCTTGCAACATCACAAATAGGCTAAAACTAGATCTGTAGCTTTCCCAGTCCACCCTGGAGGGCTGAAAATGTTGGCTCTTTCACAGAAGGAGTTGTCCCCCCCCCTCCCATTGTTTGTCAGGAGTTTGAATTAAACTTTTGTTCTGTATTTGTACAACACCTATAACAAAGGGGCCTGGTCCATGAGTGGGCTCCTGGCACTATGGTATTGCAAATAAATACATGAATTAAATTAATTATTATTCATGTCACAGTATGGTGCCTCTTAAGGAGAGATGTGCCTCAGTCCAACTATGACAAGCGTCAGTTACCTCCCCCAGTGGAGAAAATGAAGGTTAGGTGATTAGTGGATCAGGTGACCTAATCAGCCTTCTTATATGGGAATGGCCTGCAGAGTAAAGGAACTGTGACCTAGCTGTTGGGAAGGAAGGCTGGGGACTCTCTACTTAAGTGAGAGATACTGACCTGGGGTTGGGACCTGGAGCGCCAAATTCCGGATTAAAAAGAGAAAGAGATTGAACAGTGACCCAGCTCTGTGAAGGCTGAAGGGCCAATGTGTGAAAGGACTAAATAAAGTGGGCCCCAGAAGGGCAGTGTTTTAATTATCTTTTGGATTATGATGTGGAGTGATGAGTCCAAGAAGGGAAACTAAGGCAGAGTAACCATTGGCTACAGCACTAACAACTTAAAGAAAATACCAAGGACATAGATTCTGGTCTCAATTCCTTTGTGTAAACTTGGAATAACTTGATTGCCTTCCATGGAGTTACTCTAGATTTACATCACTGTGACTGAGAGCAGAATCTGGCCAAAACATTTTTAAATAGCATGTCCCTTCCCCTTTCAACTAAGGACATGAAAGTTACAGCTCAGATTTTAGCCTGTTAAGACATCCTTTTCCCACACATTCTCCAGTGTGTCCTCCAGCAAAAATTCAAAAGTCAAACGCTAATGTAAAATCAAACAAATAAAAAAAACCCCAAAAGACACTTCCCAAACTTTGGACACCCCTTTTCATATTTTCATTATGCATCAAGCAGTAAAGGGTGAGCACAAATGCTGACTTTTTGCAGATCACCTTTTCTATGGAGTAATTCCTATGTGAGGCTTGGTAACCCAACTTCTAACTGGATGATTAGATTTATTCCCAGAATAGATACCATATTTCTGTACTCTTTAATTTGCCATATATATTTCCTACCCTCAACTACAAGATCTTGTTTATGCTAAAGCTTGTAACCAAGTTTGAAACTGTTTTCAAACACATCTACAGCCAGGTTTCAACAAGTTATCATCCATGCCTGATATGGGCATCGATTCAGCAAAGTATTTAAGCACACGCATAACGTTATGTACAATTTTAACTCCCAATGCCTTAATTTCTGCTGGGTTGCTGCTTGCAGGGGTTCTCACCCACTGGATCATTCCTCCAGCTGGGTGGGGGCTGAGTTATACCTCCTGCGGAATAAGCTCCAGCCCCCCTAAATAATTCAAAGATTTCAAGGTCACAAAGGACCATTAGGCTCATGATCCCCGGCACAACACAAGCCAGATAATTTTACCCAGTAATTTCTCCATCAAGCTCACATAGGAGCCAGCGGTGGAGTCACCCAGGGGCCGGCCATGAGGGGGCCCAGACAGGGACAGACCAGAAGCCCTGGCACAGCCCTACGCAGGGCTCTAGGCGGCTCTCCTTCATCGAACCCACCCCTCCCGTCACTGGCTAGAGCCCATCCCCAGACCGGCTCTTCTATCCTGTCATTGGCCAGGGCCTACCTTTAGATCCCGCCCACCCCCGATTCTCTGTCCTGCGATTGGATAGCTCATGCTCTTCCCTTCGCCCTCTGTGGTTCTATGCCGGGAAATTGGTCAGCTCCTCCCCTGGGCCTCGCCTGGCCTGGATTTTTTTGCCCTGTGATAGGATATGGCCTTTCGATGGCCCCGCCCCTCTTCCTGATTCCCCCCCCCCTTAGTACGCGGTCTTGTGGTTAGGCCGCGCTCCCTTTGGCCACGCCCCCTCGGCCCCTGTCTCACCGAAGCGCAGATGTATTTGAGCGCGGGCCCCGCCCCCCGGGTGACGCGAACACGTGTGATTGGCAGTCAGGTCGGGCGGGGCTTCCGCGGCCAGGCGGGGGTGGTGGGGGACCCCAAGCGGCCGGACCAAGCCGGCAGGATGGAGCGACCGGAGCAGGGCCTTGGGGAACCGGGCTCCCGCGCCAACGGCTGCAGCCTGACGGGACATGGGGCGCTGCGGAACGGATACGTGCGGGGCCTGCTCGAGGCCCAGACCCAGGTGTGGGGCCGGGGGAGCCGGGCGCGGAGCGGAGGGGCTGCCGGGCCGGGGCTCCACGCCGGGAGGCGGGCGCGGGGGTCTTAGCGCGGCCGCCCGAGGGGAGGCGTGGAGCTGGGACCGGTCCCTGCCTGGGGTGGCCCGGGGCCAGCGTGCGGCGCGGAGCCTGGCCCGGCTTGGGGCTCCCTGCGCCGTGATCGGGCAAAAGGGACGCGCCCCTCCCGGCTTCGCTGCCGCTCGGACCCGCCGGGCGGTGGCTGGCCGCCTGGCACAGGGGGGACCCCGCGGGGCGGCAGGGCAGCCCTGCTCCTTGGCCTGAGCGGGACTCGGCCTCGCGGAGATTCCGGGGCTAGGTGTGGAGGCCCAGATGGGACGTGGCCTGAGGCGCCGGGTGCCCCACGGGCCCTGGTACGAGCTGAGGGGCTGCCAGTCTCCTAGGCTCCCGGGGCGGGGAGGGCCGCACGGGTCCTCACTGCGGCTCTGGGGAGCCACCTGGTTCTCCTGTCACGCTCACGTTGGCCATGTGCGTGAGGCTGCCCAGCCCTGACAGCGGGAGGGAGGTGAGCTGCAGGGTATCTGCTTTCCTAGGGCTGGCTGGGGAGGAGAGAGCTGGCAGAGCCTCAGGACGACCCACCTGGTCAGACCAATGGTCCATCTAGCCCTGTGTCCTGGCTTCACAGGGCGGCCAGTGGCAGGTGCTTCAAAGGAAATCGACCACATAGGGCAATTACCAGGTGATCCATCCCCTGCCCTCCAGTCCCAGCTTCAGGCAGTCAGAGGTTTAAGGACAGCCAGAGTCCTTCATGGGGTTGTGTCCCTGACCATCTTGGCTAAAAGCCATCGTGGAGCCTATTCTCTAGGAATTTACCTCATTTTTTTTTTTTTTTTTTTTGAACCCACTTGTACTTTTGGCCTTCACACCATCCCCTGGCAATGAATTCTGGAAGTTGACTGTGCTTTGTGTGAAGAAGTACTTCCTTTTCTTTGTTTTAAAACTGTTGCTTATTAATTGAATTGGGTGATCTCTAGCTTATGTAAAAAGAAAAGGAGTACTTGTGGCACCTTAGAGACTAACATCTCTCAGGTGCCACAAGTACTCCTTTTCTTTTTGCAAATACAGACTAACACGGCTGCTACTCTGAAACCTATCTAGCTTATGTGTTACACTTCTTTACTCGCTTTCTCCACACCATTCTTGATTTTATAGACCTCTGTCATACCCTCCCTTAGTTGTCTTTTGTAAACTGAACAGTCCCTAATCATTTTTGTTTCCCTTCTCTGTACTTTTCCCAATTCAAATATATATTTTTTCAGATGGTGGGACCAGAATTGCACTCAGTATTCAAGGTGTGGATGTCTTATGGATTTATATAGTGGTATTATATTTTGTCTTAGTTTCTATCACTTTCCTAATGATTCCTAACACTTTAACTGTTTTTGACCTCTGATGCACATTGAGCAGATGTTTTCACAGAACTATCCATGATGATTCCAAGATCTTTCTTGAGTGGTTACAGCTAATTTATACAGTACCACATAATTTTGTATGTTTAGTTGGGGATTATGCTTTCCAATAGATATTACTTTGCATTTATCAACACTGAATTTCATCTGCCATTTTCTTGCCCAGTCACCCAGTTGTGAGATCCCTTTGTATCTCTTCACAGTCTGCTTTGGAGTAATGTTGTATCATCTGCAAACTTTGCCATCTTACTTTTTACTCCTAGCTCATTTATGAATCTGTTGAACATCACTGGTCCAGTACAAATCCTTGAGGGACCTTGCTATCTACATATCTCCAATATGAAAACTGACCATTTATTTCTGAGCTTTGTTTCCTATCTTTTAATTAGTTACCAATCCATAAGAGGGAAGATACTCTCATCCCATGACTGACTTAGGAGCCTTTGATAGGGGATCTTGTCAAAGGCTTTCTGAAAATCCAGGTATGCTGTATCCACTGGATCACCCCTGTCCATGTTTGTTGACCCCCTCAAAGAATTCTGATTGGTGTGGTGTGATTTTGCTTTTTAAAAGCCCTGTTGACTCTTTCCCCAACATATCATGTTCATCTATGTGTCTGATAATTTTGTGCTTTACTCAGTTTCAACCAACTTGCCTGGTACTGAAGTTAGGTTTACTGGCCTGCAATTGCCAGGATTGCCTCTGGAGCCTTTTTAAAAATCAGCATTACATTATCTACTTTCCAGTCATCTGGTACAGAGGCTGATTTAGGCGATAGGTTACATACCGATTAGTTGTTCTGTTTCATATTTGAATTCCTTCAGGGCTCTTGGGTGAATGCCATCTGGTCTTGGTGACTTATTAATGTTAATTTATCAATTTTCCCCCAAACCTCCTCTATTTAGATCTCAGTGTGGGACAGTTCCTCAGATTTGTCATCTAAAAATAAAGGCTCACAAGTGGGAATCTTCCTCTGCAGTGAAGAGAGATGCAAAGAATTAATTTAGCTTCTCCCCAATGGCCTTGTCTTCCTTGAGTGTGCCTTTAGCACTCTGATTGTCCAGTGACCCCCACTAATTGTTTGGCATGCTTCCTGCTTTGGTGTACATTTAAAAAAAAAAAAAAAACATTTTTTTTGCTAGTTGAACTTCAAATTATTTTTTGGCCTGCCTAATTATACTTACACACTTGACTTGTCACAATTTACGTTCGTTTCTGTTTTCTTCAGTAGGATTTGACGTCCAGTTTTTAAAAGATGTGGTTTTTGTCTCTAACCATCTCTTCTACTCTGTTTAGCCATGGTGGCATTATTTTGGTCCTCTTGCTGGTTCTTTTAATTTGAAGTATATGTATAGTTTGAGCCTCTATTACGGTGGTTTTTAAAAAGTTTCCGTTCAGCTTGCAAGCATTTCGCTCTTGTGACTGTCCTTTTAATGTCTGTTTAATTAGCAGCCTCATTTTTGTAAAGTTCCCCTTTTGTTTTTGTTTTTTAAATCCCCATTTGCTTCTGGCATCTTTGATGGCATTAGCATTTAAAAGTGTATCCTTCCATCTGTCTCTGGCTAGATGATTGTGGCTGTTTCTCTCAGGTCTTCTAGACCTTACTACTCTGCTTTTGTGACCTTCAGACTGGGTTAATGCAGTACACTTTGTAAGGAGTTACAGTTGAAAATCACTCAAAATTTTCCAGTGGTGCAGCATACAGGCAGGTTGGCAAGCTGACAGCTGAAAGGAACATATTACACCATTTTTATGGTCATCTGTACTTGCTTCAGGGGGCTATTCAAGGCACTGACTTCGATCTCTAAGGTCTGATGACTTGGGTCTTGGGTATTAGTATGATGTTTCTATTGCTGTATGCTGCAGAGACAGTTGAGCTCTGGAGCGAAGTCTGCAGATCAAAGTATTGGCTTTGGATGGATATTCTCAATGAAGGGCCCTAGATTCTGGAATGTACTTCTGCATTGATCTGTCAGAGCTGGAATTTGTTGATCTTTCAGGTGTACAGTAAAACCCACCTGTTCTTCCTGTGTTTAGGTGGCTGGATGTGGAATTGGATGCATCTTATTAATTAAAACAGAAAAATCAGAACTAGTAAATATCACATGTAACTGTTCAGCTGTTGGGCCAACTCCTGCTCATTATTTACCTAGTCTGGCTTTAGATCCATGAGATGGAAAAGAAAAGCTCTGTATCCCTTAATATAGTCCCTGTGCTGTCTGCTTGCTTAATTACATGGACCTAAGATGGGACCTAAAAGTGCTACATAGCCAGTACCACCCACTTAGCTTGGGTTATTCAGTAAAATCAGTGTTTCTGTGGGGTGCCCTCTATGCAGGGCCTTTTGGCAGTCTTAAAACAAACTACATACTCAGTATTTGGAATGAGATTTTCAATTTTTGATAACTTTTAACTTTAGTGAAAACTTCAAACTAGTTTATAACTGTGCTTGGAGTTTTGATGCTTAATGTGACATAAGTAGACAGAGAATTGGACTAATATATAAGAATAAAAGGAGAGCTGTTTTTTTTTTTTTTTCCAGCCAGTTTGAGATTGCTGTTGTCTACGTTGAAGAAATAAGAGGATAGACCAGGGTGCTTTGTGTAACAGATCTGACACTTTTTGCCATCTGGTGATAGGGTTGCCAACTTTATACTCGCACAAAACTGAACACCTTTACCCCTCCCCTTTTCTGAGGCCCAGGCTCCGCCCCCGCTCACTTGCTCATTTTCACCGGGGCTGGCTCAGGGGGTGGGGCAGAGGGTTGATGTGTGTGGGGGGGGTGAGGGCTCTGGCTGGGGGTGCAGGCTCTGGGGTGTAGGAAGGTGCTATGGGCTGGGGCAGTGGTTGGGGCATGGCATGTGTGTGTGAGCTCTGGGGTAGGGCCAAGGATGACGGGTTTGGCTCTGCGTGGCTCCTAGAAGCAACAGCATGTCCTCCCTCTGGCTCCTACGTGGAGGTAGAGCCAGGAGACTCTGCATGCTACCCCATCTGCAGGCACCAACCTTGCAGCTTCCGTTGGCCATGGTTCCCGGCCAATGGGAACTGGTGCTTGAGGCGGGGGCAGCGCACAGAGACCCCTGGCTGCCCCTACGCTTAGGAGCTGGAGGGGGGACATGCCACTCTTTCCGGGAGCCACGAAGAGTCAAGGCAGGGAGCCTGCCTTAGTCCTGCTCTGCTGCCAACTGGACTTTTAACGGCTTGAGCTGCTAGGGTCCCTTTTATTTCCGTGCGTTCTAGAAGAAAATCGGACAGCTGGCAACCCTGTCTGGTAAGGAAGGAAGGTAATGGTACTTCACAGTAATGTATTTAGTGAAGGAAATTGGTGGATGTTACATTGACAGGTAGCAACCAGGATGAGAACTGTGATTACTTTAGGACAGGAAAGTATTCATCATCTTTTATCCTAAAACTCTTGTTCAGCTATACACACGGCAACTACTTCATTGCCCAAAATACAGCTGTATCTGGGAGGGTGGGGAGGATGACACAGTAGTTTAACAATGAACAATATGGAACAATTTAAAGCAGAAAATAAAGAGTACCGTAGCTAACTGAAGCTGCTGATTTAAGTGTATTATTGGTGGAGTAGGCTTGTGATTACTGTGCCTTCTCTCGCTCGTATTAAAAAGTAGATGATAGGACAAACTAGATAAAATGGCTAAAAATAGTTTTCTCTTTGGTGTGTGCCAGCTGTAGAAACTGAAGCAGGTTTGTGTACAGAGGTTTGCTTGAGGATAAAATGTAACCAAAACTTTCAGTACTGGCTACAAATGTGTATGTTTGGGTGAATTAAAAGGAAAATGAAGTTAATGTTTGTGAGGGGAGGGAGGGAATGTGGAGCTAACATGACAATTCATCATGATGATGGCGGGCATTTTGCCTAAATGTAGCTTTCTTGTCCCCTATTTCCCCTACCTGTTTTTTTTTTTGTCCTTTAGATTATAAATTGTGTTTTATAAATACAGCACCTAGTATAGTTGCACCCCCATCTCTGATGTCTTGTGGCCTGTAGATGGTACCTCAATACAAATAGTAGATATTATGTGAAGTTAAAATGACTGACTACTAATGTTTATGATGCTTATTAATTCCATTCAGTCACTTCACTTTTTAACATTTTTTTCAAAGGCTTTTTGGTGATGGGACAGGTTATATTTTTGGCTAGTGCATTTGGAAGGGAATTCATGGCCTGAAGTTTAGTGTGATTGGGCAGGGAGAGACATTTCACTTTTAGTTCAGTTAAATAGATTACGGCAGAAGCTGCTGGCCAAGGCATACCCAGAAACTGACTGTGCCAGAGGAAGTAAAAATTTCAGATTTTCATTTCCAAAATGTTTTAATCTGTAAAGAATCTCTGTGCAATATCAGAATTGCATCGCTTTCATTGTGTAAGGGTGACTCTAGACATCTGTTAATAGCAAGACACAAAGAAGCACAGCAGCTGAACAATAAGGCCCTGTGATTCCTTTTGGTGTTTGCCAAAGGTATGCAGCCCTGTTGACTTAACATGCCATCACTGGGTACTATGTTGACACAGGAAAAATGTTCAGTTACTTGGTATAATCAGTTTATGCATTATGACCACTGAAATTATTACAGGTTGAAATGAAATAATTAGGAGGCTGGGTAATTATAGTTGGAATACTTGAGTTATTCAGCGGTGCTCTGTTTTTTTTTTTTTTTTTTTTAAAAATCAGTTTAGTGCTGCCTTGCAAAATTTGCCAACCTAAACACAAAATCTGCGTGCTTACTGTTTACCATTACTGGAAAAAGCCCCATAGATCTTAATCACCTTCCACCCCACCCAAAAAAAAAGCAAAACTCCTGTCCTGTGTGGTTGGCTGGGCTAGTAGTATTTTGCAAGGCTGTAAAATTTCTGAAACCACTGGGATTTAGCTGAATCTCAAACCATTACTTTTTTTCCTAGGCTTTTAATTGATTTGGTGATGAACTTGATATTTAAACCTCCTAGTATATTGTGCTTTTGCCACTAAAAAAATCTTTAAAAAAGAGAAGTGAAGCAGCAGTGAATTTTATTTTTATTTTCAAAAAAAAAGCTTTCCTTTTGTGGTAAGGAAATTGTAGCAATTTGTAAAATGATTCATCCATTCATCCCCTTCTGGTTATCCTGTTGTAATTCGCTGTGGCTTAAGATGGACACAACTCCTACTAAAAAGACTTAGGCTGATACAGCATTTGGCATCTTGTTTCATTAACAATTCACAATGCAAGTGTGTTATAGCTGTTCTTTGAGAATTCCATTTGCTTCAAAACAGAATTCAAAATCTTTGTCCTAAAATACAAGGCACTTAATGGACTGGGAACTAGCTAGGTCAGAGACCCCTTTACCTTCAATCCTTCAAAATGGCTATACTCCATAGGAATGGTGCAACTTGATAGGTCCAGGTTATGTCTATCAGAAACTTAAAATGGCATTCTAGGCAGTAGAACCCTGACAGTAAAACTCCTTTCCTGAAGATCAGACTGAGACCATGCATGATGGTGTGCCACTCTCCACAACTCCCTATTCAATAAAGCTTCCCTCAATGAGCGCATCATTGTTGTTAAGGAAAGGAAAGGTCCTATACAATCCCACTCCTTTGCCTTGAGAGAACAGAAGAGGGAAGAACCTTTTTGCTCTGGGATATTATGCTGCGTAACTCTGTGCAGTGTGCATAGCAAAATGAAAGGTGCAGCATGAAATTTAAGATAAACACTGCCCTTACATTGACCTTATTTAATAACTTATTGAATTCTCAAGACATTATCTTCCTGCAATCACATTATGTATTGTAAATCCTGGACTTGTTTTGTGAGTCCCCAGGCTGTTTGGCTGTGTTGGGCATGGCTACTTGTAGAAGGGAAAGGAGACTGATGTTGCAGGGCTTCTCTTCTTAGCATATGCACGACGTGCCTCAGGTGGCAGTGACCAGGATTCATCACCGAATTTGATCCTCTGGTTTGGATCATTAGTGTCACTGGTGGATACTGACCGGGAGTGCAATGTGACAGGAATCAAAAGCCAAACGTAGTATTGGCAGAGTATGTTAAGGGGACAAGGCAAAGTTTCTGGGCAGCTGTCGTAATACAATGAGCCCCACGGGTTTTGGAATTGGGAAACTTGCCTTCTGTTCCCATCTTCTCTCCTGATTTTGGGCAAGTATCTAACTTAAAACTTGAATGCTTGAAAGTTAGGTACAGAAACATCCTCATTTAGGCACCTCAATAAAGGGGCTGATTTTTATGAGGTGCTGAGAACCTACAGCTTGCATTGACTTCAGTTGCAGCTGTGGGTGCTCAGTAGCTCTGAAAATCAAGGAATTTTAAAGTGTCTGAATATGGATTAAGGTGTTTAGCTTTGGGCACTCTATTTGCAAGTGTTGGCCTTCACCTTTCTGAGCTTTGGATTCACTGTCTTTAAAGTGGGATTGGCAATGCTTATTCATCCACAAATAGCACTTTGAAATCTACTGATGAAAAGCCCTGTGGGAGTTCTAAGCACAGTGGATCCCGTTTATCTAATCTGATTAGTATTGGGGGATAATCAAAAAATTGGGTAGCCAGGAGAATGGGCGGGGCTTGGGCTGTCAGCCCCAGGGGCGGCACTTGGTTCAGTTAAGATCGATAATGGAGACTCAGATAAATGGGGTTCTACTGTACTGATGCACTTCAAAAGGAAGTGAATTAAAAGTGTAATGGGCTTCTTAACATGGAAAGAGCAAAAAGCAGATGAAGGTTGAAAAATGTAAACTACCCTGCTTCCCTTTTGCAAGAGAGTAATCGATAGCAGAATGACTAGAGAAATCAAGGAGTACAGGAGTGGGACCTAGCTAACCTCAGCGTGTTCACACTGGCAAAGCCCAGAGAAACCCACAGAGTCCTGAAGGGCAGGCAGAAGTTTTGCAATCACTGGCAACTTGATGAATGCTTGAAAAGCAGGCATGGTTCCGGTAGAGTCTTGTGAAGGGGCTTGTCTCAAGCCTGTATGCTGTTGTAGGCAGGGACTCCCTTCAGCACTCTTTACAGCATCATTGAATAATGATGCAGGTCCCTACTTGCAGGAGGTGGGGAGCCCAGGGAATTATATCTGTATGTGCGATTGATTAATTGTTAAGGTGAAGGTTTTCCTTAGGGTACAGAGAGGGGGTAATCCTTGCGGCCAAACAGATGAGCTCAAATTATCCTCCCAATTTCCTTCCAAGTGGGAGGGACTGACAGTTTAAAGAAATGCAGCATAGACTCTTTTTGGTGTTACTCCAGGGTGAGTTAAAGGTGGGAGGTGGAAGTGTTCATCTTAGAACAAACTACTTAAAAATTACTTCCTCCCCTCAAGGACTGAACTCCCCATTTTCCCCTTGTAACAGTGGATTCCATCACTGCTCGCAACCGCTGGGCAGGGAGCCGACCTCATACCGCCCTGGGGATTAATGAGGGCATAAGGAGTTGCTAGAGAAGTAACAGTCTTAAATAGGGTCTTGGAAGGTAGAAAAGCCTTTTTATTCACATCTAACACTATCTGAATAACAGTTACTCTCATCTTTTGCTTCCCTGCCAAGTTCTGTGTTCAAGTTTGTGTGTCCCTGGTAACAGTTAAATCTCCTCATATATCCCTAGTTGTGTGTGTGTAGATCTCAAGAGAGGCATGTTTTTGAAAATGAGTTGAAGGACCATATTGCAATTAAGGAATTCTGATGGGTGGAAGAAGAATGAATGGATTAAAAAAGGGAATATTTCTTATTGTAATAGAGCTAAGGGAGTGTGTGCGGAGGATCTGATCTCATTCATGCTTATTGCAGATTACTCTATTTAGTACCTGAGTATAGCCTCATAGTGTTACAGAAAATAAAGGCCTGCCTTTTTCAGAACTAAAGGAGTTTGTTCTGAAGTGTGCATGTGGCACAACAGGTGGGCAGATGGTCACCACCAAGAGAAAGTGGAGGAGTGTCTGTGAGTTGTGCATCACACTGCTAGTCTTTTTCCAGAAATCTGATGTGAGCATGGGTTGCTGTTGGAGGGATTGGTAAAAGTGGGTTTTGGAGGGCATGTTAGGAGAGAGGGAGGGTTGTTTTGCATAGGGGATCAAGGGGGATGTTCCCAGGTCCAGAGTCCGCATGGAAAATTGCCTTTCCAATGGCAAAATGGCCTAAACTGGAGCATATTTTGCCTTTGCAGTTTGTTCATTGTCCCTGTACTTTTCTCTAAATCAGGGGTCGGCAACCTTTCAGAAGTGGTGTGCCGAGTCTTCATTTATTCACTCTAATTTAAGGTTTCGCATATCAGTAATACATTTTAACATTTTTAGAAGGTCTCTTTCTATGAGTCTATAATATATAACTAAACTACTGTTGTATGTAAAGTAAATAAGGTTTTTAAAATGTTTAAGAAGCTTCATTTAAAATTAAATTAAAATGAGGAGCCACCCGGGCAGTATGAGTGCCACTGAAAATCGGCTCCTGTGCCGCAGGTTGCCTGCCCCTGCTCTAAATGGTAGAGAGAGAAGCTAGTGTTGCTCTGGGAATCTATTTACAGTCATCCTACTGTTGCCCAAAATGTGAGAAGAATTGGTTGGCAATTACAGGATATTTTAATAGGCCATGATGCCTTTACTCAACCTTCCATGGTAGTTTGTTGGAATTTGATAACAATCTCACTTCAGTGAAGAAACTCTTGTGAACAAATATTTTCAGTAATGCTGCAACTCGGAGTGGGTGCGTACAGCCTTTCACTTTAGGCCTGCCCGTGTTGCCATGTTTTTGATGATATATTAAGGAGTGATCTTGTAAGCTAATCAGAGCTGTGTCTGGTCAGAATCCGGATTTGGGGCCTCTAAGGAAAGTGCAAGATTCTGCAAGAAGTGGTGTTACTAATTCATAGGGCATGCTCTTCCCTTTGAGTAGTACTAAGGAATAGTTATAGGAGAGGGTAAAATTATAAAAAAGGTTCAGATAACTTCAGGTCGTTAAAGATACTATAGCATTTCTGTCGAGAGGGGATAGCACCCTCTTCTTTGCAGTCAGCAGTGACTCTCAGCCAACGTTGTAAAGCAGAAGGGTTTATTAGTTGTCTGGAACACAGCATAGAACAGTTCTTGTTAGCATAGGAAGTAGGAACATTCAGCAAAGCCCATCTTGGGGGAAGGGGGAATCCAGAGCCCTAGGCTCTCCCCCTCCCAAGTCCCAAACCAGGAGATTGACTAGCTTCCAGCAGCCCACCCTTTGTCACGCCCAGTTCCCCTGCTCTGTCCTTGGTCTCTTTCCTGGGCAAACAGGTCACCTAGCCTACGCCTCCCTTTTCAACTCAGTTGCAGCCTGCTGGCTCTTGCAAAGAGCCCCAGCCATCAGTTGCCAGGATACAGAATGTCTGGCTATTGCAGAAGTGGGCAAACTATATGGCCCGCAGGCCACATCTGGCCTATGGGACCATCCTGCCCAGGCCCTGAGCTCCTGGCCTGGGAGGCTAGCCCCCGGGAGGCTAGCTCCCAGCCCCTCTCCTGCTGTCCCCCCTTCCCTGCAGCCATGCTGCCATGCAGCGTAACACTTTGGCGGCAGGGCTGCAGAACCTGGCCTGACCCAGTGCTCTGTGCTACATGGCTGCCTGTCCTGGTGCAGCCGTGCTGCCAGCCACTGGTGCTCCAGGCAGCATGGTAAGGAGGCAGGGAGCATGGGGCGGGGTTGCATAGAGTGCAGGGAGTGGTCAGGGGCATGGATGGGGTCGGGGAGGTCAGAGGGCGGGGAACGGGGGTTGAATGGGGGTAGGGGTCCCAGGGTAGCAGTCAGGAAGGAGAGGGGGGTTTGAATAGGGTGGTGGTGGGCAGTTAGGGGTGGGGAGTCTGGGGGTGGTCAGGGAGAAGAGGTGGTTGGATGGGGCAGGGGTCCCGGGGAGGACAGTCAGGAAGGAGGGGGCGTTGGATGGGGCAGTTAGGGGCAGGAGGTCCGGGGGTGGTCAGGGGACCAAGAGCAGGGCGGGGGGTGTGGATGGGGCAGGGGTCCCTGGGGGGCTGGCAGAAGGCGAGAAGCGGGGGGGGTGTCAATGGGGCCAGGGGCCGGACCATTCCTTGGTGTTTGGGGAGGCACAGCCTCCCCTAACTGGCCCTCCATACAATTTCAGAAACCCAATGCAGCCCTTGGGCTATTGTCTGGTTGCAGGCAGCTAGAGACACTCCCACCTGCCTTCTAGGGGTCTCAGCAATGATAACACGCCCTTGTTCCACCACCTAGATACTTATGCAATACTGGGGAAACCGAGGCGTGCACAGTATTCATGTAAAACATTAAGAAAATTCCCACTTCGTCACAGACTGTTCCACCACTAAGCATGTGTTTGACACTGTTGTATTCTCTTGTTTTTACTAATGCTAAAAATAGTTGAATCGAGTGTTGCCAAAAGCTTTTTTAACTTTAAAGGGTAATTATATCTTAATAGTACACACGGACCAAGATTTTCAGAGATGACTAATGATTTAGGTAACCAGTCTGATGGTGATCTGTCCATAGGTCCTGCTGTGGTTGACAGGAGGGACTTCAGAGATTCCACAGCAGCAATCTCCAGACAGTTTTTATTACATGTATCCCTAGCAAAGCAGAACTCA
Organism: Dermochelys coriacea; assembly: GCF_009764565.3. Lineage (NCBI taxonomy): Eukaryota > Metazoa > Chordata > Testudines > Dermochelyidae > Dermochelys > Dermochelys coriacea. Next base: position 88,077,312 of record NC_050073.1, on the reverse strand, counting down.
CCATTTATTCCCTTAGCAACAGAGTGCATAGTTGTGGGAAAAGCTGTGCATGGACCGTGTAGCTTGCTTTTGTCTCTAAGGAGTTTATGACCTGTTAAGTCATATATAGGCTGTCAATTAATCGCAGTTAACTCATGCGATTAACTCAAAAAAATTAATCGTGATTAAACAATAGAACACCAATTGAAATATTTCGGATGGCTTTTCTACATTTTCATATGTGTTGTAATTGAAATCAAAGTATATATTATTTTTGATTATTGTAAACAAAAGAAATAGTATTTTTCAGTTCATCTCATTGTAATGCAGTCTCTGTTGTGAATGTGCAACTTACAAATGTAGGGTTTTTTGTTACATAACTGCACTCCCAAACAAAACAATGTAAAACTTCAGAGCCTAGAAGTCCACTCAGTCCTACTTCTTGTTCAGCCAATCGCTAAGACAGACAAGTTTTTTTACCTTTATATGAGAGAATACTGCTCTCTTCTTATCTGCAATGTCACCGGAAAGTGAGAACAGGCATTTGCATGGTACTTTTGTAGCCAACATTGCAAGATATTTACGTGCCAGATACACTAAACATTCATATTCCCCTTCCTGCTTCAGCCACCATTCCAGAGGACATGTTTCCATGCTGATGACGCTTGTTTAAAAAAAAAAAAAATGCATTAATTAAATTTGTGACTGAACTCCTTGGGGAAGAATTGTATGTTGCCAGCTCTGTTTTACCTGCATTCTGCCATATATTTTTATGTTATAGCAGTCTTGGGTGATTATTTTAAGAACACTTTCACTGCAGATTTGATAAAACGCAAAGAAGGTACGAATATGAGATTACTAAAGATAGCTATAGCGCTCGACCCAAGGTTTTAGAATCTGAATTCCCTTCCAAAATGTGAGAGAGACGAGGTGTGGAGCATGCTTTCAGAAGTCTTAAAAGAGCAAAACACTGATGCGGAAACGACTGAACCCAAACCACCAAAAGAGAAAATCAACCTTCTGGTGGTGGCATCTGACTGATAAAGAAAATGAGCATGTGTCAGTCCACACTGCTTTTGGATTGTTATCAAGCAGAATCCATCATCAGCATGTCCCCTGGAATGGTGATTGAAGCATGAAGGGACATATAAATCTTTATCACATCTGGCACATAAATACCTTGCAATGCTGGCTACATCAATGCCACGAGAATGCCTTTTCTCATTTTCAGGTGACTAAACAAGAAGCAGGCAGCATTATCTTCTGCAAATGTAAACAAACTTGTTTGAGGGATTGGCTGAACAAGAAGTAGGAATGAGTGGGCTTGCAAGCTCTAAAATTTTACGTTTAATTTTTGAATACAGTTATTTAATGCATAATTCTACATTTGTAAGTTCAACATTAATGATAAAGAGATTGCATTACAGTACTTGTATGAGGTAAATTGAAAAATACTGTGTTTTGTTTTTTACAGTGCAAATACTTGTAATCAAAAATATCAGGTGAGCACCATACAGTTTGTATTCTGTGTTGTAATCGAAATCAATATATTTGAAAATGTAGAAGACATCCAAAATATTTAAATAAATGGTATTTTATTATTTAACAGTATGATAAATTGATTTTTTTTAATCGCTCAATTAATCACGTTTAACTTTTTTAATTGCTTGACAGCCCTAATATATATAGCTGTTGAAATGGGGCAGAGCAGTATTTCTGAATGTCGGTGTCAGCATTTTAAAAATTTGCCTGCCGGTCTTGCTGCTGTGTGGTGTGTTCTGTGGGGCGGGTGTGTGCTTGTTCGTTCAGGAAAGCTTTCACTTAGTTGCTGTTTCAGACATGAATATGCTGATTTTGTTTCTGCAGAGACATCTCCTAAGAGGAGTTTGCTGAGAAATGCTTCTTTGGGAGCCACATTTTCATGAAAATTAAACAGTAAAGCTTGCAGTGGAAATCTTTTTCAGTGTACCAAGTTAACCACAGCAGCTGTGTAAAGCAGACTTATTTGGGATAAAAACCTAAGTCTAAGATGTAGCAATTAAAAACAGCCTTTTCACAACCCAATGATCTGTAAAGAAGGCATTGAAGACACAATCACACTTTTTTTCAAATTTGTATAGAGATACAAAATGCAAATACAGCTGGAAAATTTTTAAAAAAATCTTATTGCATAAAGAGGGCATTGTGATTAGCTCATTCCTTACATAGCTAGAAATCCCATTGACTTCAATGGACTTTGCCCAGATAAGGACTTTAGGGTCTGGCCCTTACAGAGTATCTTTGGCAGGGTGTCAGAAGTTCATAGCACGTGCATTATAGTCTGTGTACATGGCACATGGATTATTAGAACAATTCCTTTCTAGCTCTTGTCAGATTGTGACATTTTGATACTGAATCAAAAAACATATGCAAACTAAGACAAGTTGGAGAAGGTTGGTTTGACATATTGCAGGCTACAGTGTCCTTTGAACATACTATTTTAATTGACAAGCTATCTTTCAAGAAGTCTCTTTGAGATCCTTATTGCTTAGTGTGTGGGTACTCCTCACAAAGCATGACTTCCTTGCAAAAAAGACCAGCTCTCTTGCAGGGAGGAATTGTTTATTTGAAGACAAGTGTCTTGACAAAGTTTGTGCCAATTTAATTAAAAAGATTTTTTTGTTTTTAAAAAACATAATCAAATTGGTAAGCCTAGAGAACAGTTTTATTGCTGAAAAAGTGTTTTTAGCTGGTTTCTGTAAACTTAAGTGTGTAGACTAAGACAAAATGCTAGATTTAAATAGATGTGAGTGTCTACACAATGGTACTGATATCACTGAATTGGTATAAAAATAACACCTTCAGTTATATCAGTACAACTCTGTGCAGGCAGGCTTGGACATGGTTCAGTTTGGGTTTGTGCAAATGGGGGGGAAAACATTTTGGTGGCAAATAGTGTTTTTTGGTGGGGGGGTTATTAAATGCTTTTCATATTTGAAGTCTCACTGAATAGATAGCTGCAGGAGTTAGGGATGGAGTTGACAAAGTAAACACAAAATACTGCAGAAGGTATTGGCTTTGGGGTGCTGCTCAGTGAGAATTGCCATTTAATATTGCAATCCCTCTTGGAGCTGGCTCATTTGGCTGGCTTTTGAGCAAGTGATTGCCTTATAGACCTGGAGTGCCCCCTCCCCAATGCACTCTTCTGAGTTCTGCATGCTAGGAACTCTTCTGTCTATTAAAAAAAAATATTTTAGAATGCAGAAACCCTTCATATTATGCAGCTAAAAAGAAAATTGCCAGGCACTGCAGAGATTTCGTTAAGAATGTGTGGTAGTGAGAAGCTAATAAGTTTTTAATAAGATTCCAGGAAAGAGACTGTTCCAGCAGAAATGATCCTATGGATGGGGGGCATTTAAATAGAATCTGCCATTTTCAGCCTGTTCCTATTCCTGCTGGCAGAAAGGAGTGAAACCATCTCTTTTTAATGCAAAAAGTGATTGCATGGTATGTCTTGGGCATCAGCAGTTAGTATAACTGCAGCCCTTTATTGTGCATTGCTTTCAGAGCAGCGGAGGGGAAAGCCCAGCATCTGCAACAAGATTAGGTTCAATGCTGAATTGTTCTACATCTTTTGTGTCCTCAAAAACCTTTATATAAATCTCTGATACACTTCTCTTCCAACCCCTCTGTGTGACATCTTGGCTCCAAATACTCCTGGCTACTGACCTCCATTGCTCTCTCCTGTCATTTGGCCTCTTCCCCTCCAAATAATACCATGCAGTAGTTTTCCGCACACCATTTAAACCTTTCCAAAAACTTGCTTGTTGTCACCAGCCACCATCTGTTCCCCTCTTCTTCCATACCTCTTGCTCAAAGAGCTTAAAACTGGTGCTTCGGGTGGTTCTCCTCAGTTCCTGGATCCACTCCAGTTTGGCTTCTAGGTTCTCTATTCCACTGAATCTGCTGTTGCTAAGGTCCTGAAAGTCCCCTAGCCCAGTCTGTATTCCACTCTCATGATCTACAATCTCTCTGAGGCTTCTGATATTGTGGACCACTCTCTCCTCAACATCCTGTCCAACCTCCTTGCATTTAGTGGCATTGTCACCTACTTCAAACTGCTCCTTCAGCACCTCTTGCTTTCTTTAGTGGTCCTACATGATTCAGTTCTTGGTTCCTTCCTCTTCTCCTTCTATACTTCATACTTGGCAGGGCTTATCCTCGTACAGATCCAACAGTAATTTCTCTGCTGACGCCTCTCAAATATTCTTCTCTATTTCTGTCCTGTTCTTTGTCCAGTTTCAGTCTGATTCTGATGCTTCCTCCTTTATGTCTCACTGACATCTCGAGTTTTACCTGGTTCAATCACAGCTTGTTGCCTCCTAAACTAAAGCCTCTTCTCTTCACTTCTCCATGGCTGTTGGCACCAGTGTCATCCCAGTCAGTCTGGGACTGTTTGACTTCTCCCTGCCCTTCCTTTGCGTGTCAGCTGTACCCAAATCCTGCCGTTTCTTTCCCAGATTAAGCTCTTGCCCATCTTCCATGCTGCCCTGTTCAAGGAAAGACCTTCCTATCCAAGCTGAGTATTAGCATCTCGTTCAAATCCTTATATATTCAATTTCTTTCACAATGCCCTCAAGAAGTGATCTTATAATTAAGAAAACCAGCTAAGTCAGTAGTTCACAAACGTTTGTACTGGTCACCCCTTTCACATAGCAAGTCTCTGAGTGCAACCCCTCCTTATAAATTAAAACCAATTTTTAATATATTTAACACCATTATAAATGCTGGAGGCAGAGTGGTGTTTGGGGTGGAGGCTGACAGCTTGCGACCCCCTATGGGGTCCCCACCCCCAGTTTTAGAACCCCTGCTCTAAATTATCCCAACTTCTAGATTTCCCTGTGCAGCCCCTCTTCTGTGTCTCTTCTAGGCTGAAATCTCTTTAGGGCACGGGCAGCCTTTGTTTGTTACTGTACAGTAGTGAGCACATTGTCATAAACAAATATGTCTGGAAGAATGTGTTTTATTTTAACTACATGTGGTAATTTAGTGCCAAAACATGGTCCTGTAAAGACAGTGACCCTTCCCAGAGACTGAGTACAAACTCAGAGGGAGGAAAGTGGGGAGGAATGTAACAAACCAGTGAAGTTATTGTTAATGTTGTTTTCATGGATTGCATTTTTGTTAACTTAATGAACAGTGCAGTGAAGGGGAGTTTTCCATGAAGTCACTAAATACCAAGAATTGCAAGAAGCTGCATTGAAGACCAGATTAGCTGGAGGCTGCTAAGGGGCCTGTTAGGTTGGTGTCTTGAATGAATGAGGGCTGGAGTGGGGTTGTTAAGAACGGAGACCATTTGTTTTTGGTTAAGAATCTCTCATACAAACCATACAAGATCCCTACAGTCTTAGGGAGTAACTGAAAATAATTGCAGGTGGGGCAGGGTCTGGGGTGTAAGTGAAGTCAGGAAGGATTTGAGTGTCTCAAGTTAGGAGGAATTAACTTTCTGCTTATGTAGATCTCTGAGGTCTTAGTCCTGCTAGCAGCTGGCTGATCTTTTTTTTTTTTTTTTTTTTGAAAAAAAGCATTATAAATTCACAAGTAAAACCTGATATTATTTGAAAGAGAAACTGTTCTTTAAAACACTAAGATTGTGTTGAGCAATATTGTGAGAACCTCAGGCTACATGTATGCAACCTACACTACAAATGCAACCACGTCAGGGAGTCTGGTGACCTTGTGGTATGGATTAGGACTTCAACCATGTTTTGTAAAGGTCCAGACTGCTCCCAACTATCCTGCAAACTGGAGTTGTTTGGAACCAGGTTAGGGGACAACAAAGTTGTAACTAGGCTCCCTGTATTTGTGGTGTAAGCAGGACCTGACTTCCAGTTGTTTGTAACTAGCTAGTGAAATTATTGGCTCTAAATGTGGCTTGTCTGTACGCCATGAGGTGGTGGTTGTGGTTTCTAATGTTCCACACTTGCTCGCAGTGTAGGCCAGCATGTAATTGCCTTCCTGTAAACAGCTTGTAATGCTTTTATTTTTGCAGTGTTGATGGGACCCCCAACTGTGGTTTTGTAATCAAGTTGGCTGGTCGTCCCTCCTCCCAGCTCTCTGTGCAGTAGGACTTCCCAGAGTAGTGGTGCTCTTTTGGGCAACGTTAGTAGGTCACACTTTCCCCTGAATGCACTAACACAGACATGATTAGGTGAAGTGAAGGAAGTAGACATAAACTGGAGTGGCACACAGTTTTCTTGAATGGACACCACACAGCTATGTATAATGGGACCAGTTGAGTATATCCTGATTGCAAAAACATGGTTTTCCTTGCATTGTGTATAGGACCTATGGTTTCAACATATCGGGTCCCAGTCCTATTCACTCTAAAGTCAGTAGCAACACTCATTGATTTCAGTATGGCAAATTAGGCCTCTTGACCACACACCAGTCTTTCTCTCTTGAGCTCTCAAAAGGAATATGCTGCACCTTGGAGACTGGCAGGTTTATTTGAGCATAAGCTTTCATGAGCTACAGCTCACTTCATTGTGCTGGCTTGTGCTCAAATGAATTTGTTGGTCTCTGGGGTGCCATGAGTACTCCTTTTCTTTTTTGCGAATACAGACTAACACGGCTGCTACTCTGAAACCTGTCCCTAAAAGATACTTCTGCATGTTGCTTATTTGATAAAGATGGGCAAAACTATTTGCAGACAGACTGAGCTTACCATAATACACCATCATGAGTGGTCCTGAATAAAAGGCTGGAAAAGTATCTCTCTGGCACATCTGCTAATTTACTACATAAGAAACCAGACTCAGAGACTCATACCATAGTGGCCATAAATGTCTTCCCTTGTCTGTGTACTTGGATCATTGCATAAGCCATACCCTCCCTTTGCCTCCCTACTTCCTCTGGCCTATTAGTGACTGACTGACACAGAATTAGTTCTTACTTGGCAGTTGCTGACTGCATCAAAATGAGGACCTCGGCATGCATGAGCAGACAAACATGTTCCTTCTCTGCATAATACCCTGGAATCTTATAAGCATGGCTCCTGATAGGGTAGACATTGAAGAGGTTGCTGTTTCTGAGCAGATGTCCAAGTGATTCTAGCTGCCCAGAAGGCATCTTTTGGCATATAATTTCAACTGGAAAAGGTTTGTGAACTGGAGTGAAAAGACCTAGTTGTGGATTATTTTATTTATCTCCCAAAAAACTGCTTACCAACCTTCTTTGCCCTTCTCACTCTTGGTTACAGATCCTATCCATTAGAGTTTATTTGGCTGCTGTTTCGTTTGCTGCAGGTAGATACATTTCTGCTCTGTTTTCTGTGCAGATTTTGGCAAGACTTTACAAACGCTTTGTTAGAAGGATCCTTGTCCTTCATCTGGAGTGTACTGAAGTCCTTAGAACATCCTCCAGATTTTTCTCTTACTTCAGTCAGATGCATTAAGTCAAACTGTCTCCAAGAGAACCATGTCCAAATGGTCAGCTGGTTGGCTGACAGCATTTTTTTTTGTTGCTTTTCCTCGGCAGGCCTGCTAAGGCATAGTTATATTAATCACATGGGCCTTGAATATCATTTTGATGCATTTCACTTTCTCTCTGAAGCTGTGTCTACAGTTTGAGGAGGAGATGTGATTCCCAACTCGAGAATGCATATTCTCACTAGTTTTGATTGAGCTAGTGTGTTAAAAATAGAGTGTAGCTCTGGTGTCAGGAGGGGCTGGCCATCCAAGTATGTGTTAGACAGGTATTTACTCAAAAAGCCTAGCGGTTTACAGTGCCATGGTTACACTATTGTATTCCCTTGACATGGGAATCACACCTCCAGCTCAAAGTCTAGACAACCTTAAAGGCAGGAGGGCCTGCTGTACTCTTTCAGCTGGAGCACCCACTTCCTGCCAGCAAAGAAAGTGAAAGCAGCGAGGAGTCCTTGTGGCACCTTGGAGACTGACAAATTTATTTGGGCATAAGTTTTCGTGGGTTTATGCCCAGGTACATTTTTTGGTCTCTGGGGTGCCGCAGGTACTCCTTGTTGGTTTTGCTGATACAGACTAACATGGCTACCACTCTGAAGAAAATGAGTAACTTTGCAAGTCTGTTAATTCACTGGGAGGTGGATTCAAGAGTTAGGAATCTATTATAATTAAAACCCTCTGAGATTTACAGGTCAATAATTTTCCTTTTTTTCCCTCGGACCTCCTCAGGTAGTTAGAATGGATTTTCTCTAAACCTCAGAAACAATCCATCTCAATTGAAACCAAGCATGAGAAACTAGCTGCTGTGGTAATTTTGAGTGATAATCCATTGAATATGAATGTTTAAAGGCAAAGTTCCTTTTCAATACTGTCTGTAGTGTCCTAACAGCACTGAAGATTTTCAGTAATTTTATATTAATCAGGCATCTGATAACTACTTTGGCTTCATCACAGGTTTCAGAGTAGCAGCCGTGTTAGTCTGTATTCGCAAAAAGAAAAGGAGTACTTGTGGCACCTTAGAGACTAACAAATTTATTAGAGCATAAGATGCATCCGATGAAGTGAGCTGTAGCTCACGAAAGCTTATGCTATAATAAATTTTAGTCTCTAAGGTGCCACAAGTACTCCTTTTCTTTCTACTTTGGCTTGTATTACAAGTCTCGCTTTTTATGCTGCAGTTGAACAAATCAGAAGATGGTAGGATTTCATTAGATCATTGATGAGCAGTCTAATTTTCATTAGAAGTTTACAAAACGGAATGCCACATTGAGCCTAGGGAAACAAAAAGCCAGCCCTGAAATTTGGGGCTAGACATGAAAACCTGCCTGTCTTCAGTAGGAATTCTTTGAGTGCTGCAGCCAGTGCTAATAATAAGCAGCAGACTCAAATCAGTTAACCATCAATATTCATATCCTGTGATCCATAATGAGAGTATGGTATATTGGATTATTGCTCAGATCTCTCATTAATATCGTATTATGGGGGAAATGCTTCAATAAAAAAAGCTTATGGAGGAGATGGTATGATGGGATAACAACAGTACCCACCTGCTGAAGTGAAGAAACAGATTGACAGAGCCAGAAGAGTACCCAGAAGTCACCTACTACAGGACAGGCCCAACAAAGAAAATAACAGAACGCCGCTAGCCATCACCTTCAGCCCCCAACTAAAACTTCTCCAACGCATCATCAAGGATCTACAACCTATCCTGAAGGACGACCCATCACTCTCACAGATCTTGGGAGGCAGGCCAGTCCTTGCTTACAGACAGCCCCCGAATCTGAAGCAAATACTCACCAGCAACCACACACCACACAACAGAACCACTAACCCAGGAACCTATCCTTGCAACAAAGCCCGTTGCCCACTCTGTCCACATACCTATTCAGGGGATACCATCATAGGGCCTAATCACATCAGCTACACTATCAGAGGCTCGTTCACCTGCGCATCTACCAATGTGATATGCCATCATGTGCCAGCAATGCCCCTCTGCCATGTACATTGGCCAAACTGGACAGTCTCTACATAAAAGAATGAATGGACACAAATCAGACGTCAAGAATTATAACATTCAAAAACCAATTGGAGAACACTTCGGTCTCTCTGGTCACTCGATTACAGACCTAAGAGTGGCTATCCTTCAACAAAAAAGCTTCAAAAACAGACTCCAACGAGAGACTGCTGAATTGGAATTAATTTGCAAACTGGATACAATTAACTTAGGCTTGAATAGAGACTGGGAATGGATGAGTCATTACACAAAGTAAAACTATTTCCCCATGGTATTTCTCCCCCCCCACCCCACCCCCCACTGTTCCTCTGATATTCTTGTTAACTGCTGGAATTAGCCTACCTTGCTTGTCACCATGAAAGGTTTCCCTCCTCCTCTTCCCTCCCCCCTTCCCCCCGCCGCTGCTGGTGATGGCTTATCTTAAGTGATCACTCTCCTTACAGTGTGTATGATAAACCCATTGTTTCATGTTCTCTGTGTGTGTGTATATAAATCTCTCCTCTGTTTTTTCCACCAAATGCATCCGATGAAGTGAGCTGTAGCTCACGAAAGCTTATGCTCTAATAAATTTGTTAGTCTCTAAGGTGCCACAAGTACTCCTTTTCTTTTTATGATTTTGGCAATTAATTGATCTTTATCTGTTCATGGTAAATAGGTCCAATGGTCTGTGATGGGATGTTAGATGGGGTGGGATCTGAGTTACTACAGAAAATTCTTTCCTGGGTATCAGGCTGGTGAATCTTGCCCATATGCTCAGGGTTTAGCTGATCGCCATATTTGGGGTCAGGAAGTAATTTTCCTCCAGGGCAGATTGGAAGAGGCCCTGGAGGTTTTTCACCTTCCTCTGTTGCATGGGGAACAGGTCACTTGCCGGAGGATTCTCAGCTCCTTGAAGTCTTTAAACCACGATTTGAAGACTTCAATAGCTCAGACATAGGTGAGAGGTTTCTCTCAGGAGTGGGTAGGTGCGATTCTATGGCCTGCCTTGTGCAGGAGGTCAGACTAGATGATCATAATGGTCCCTTCTGACCTTAATATCTATCTATGTGCAGTTGGCTTAGAGCTGAAGAGACGCACACATTTTTATTTGGAGGTTGGCTGTGCAGATGCAGAGACCCATTTTTTTCCCCCCATGACTGCTTTGTATCTAAACTTAGACCACAAACTTTTTTTCGAAGGGCAGTTTTAGATTGTATTTATTTACATGCATTCATCATATGCTTGTTGAAATGTCTATGGGATGTTTTTAATCGGTCTCTTTCTAGTCTTACAATGTTCAACGGTGCTAATGTTGAGGGGGAAAATTTTTTTCCCTCTAAACTGACATATAAGCACAGTACTGTATAGACTTCCAGGCTCTTGGCTTGGGTGGGTCTCCAGCTGATGCAAATATCCCCAAAGATGATCCACCCACTGCATTCCTTTGTGAAACTTCTGTGTTCTGGAAGTACAGACAATGGTACTGTGATTTCTCTGGTTCTTGTTCCAATATGGCAGTTGTCAGAAAGAACAGGCCTCTTTAAAGCTTTACAGATTGTGATTATTGCAGCCTTGTAGATGTACTTTTATTTAAAATTTGATGTCGAGATTTTTTTTTTTTCCCAAACAGATAAAACCTTTGCCACTGGCCAGAATTTTGTACTCATACTTGTTGGGTCTAGCCTTTCATTTCTTTCCCAAGTTACTGCTGCCTCAACTAGCAAAGACTGAGATTAAAGGCTTGTTTGTGATAAACTAACTCTTGGGACTTCAGCATGAAGTTACATTGATCCTTCTGCAGCTGTGGCTGACAGAGGCATCAGCCGTTAAATAGTTAAGTATATACGTTATCGTGGGGACATGTGAGTAGAAGTCTGCCTATTGTGCTTTTTTCCCCAATGGGTCCTGCTTCCTGCAACCCTTTCTTGATGGGTGGGTGTGCCTGGGATTCACTTCTTGTCTGAGGGTTGTAGCTGTATTTCCACTACTGGCAACTATCAAATATCTGTCCAAAAATACATGCCTTATACTTGGCTGGAGGCTGCAATTCAGGTGCAAGCCAGAGAGATTTCAGCCACTTTGTCCACTCCTTCAGTGTCCTTGTATTGGCCATGTTGTCAACGTGGTGTTACTGTGAAAACAGGCACTTACTGGTAGCAAATGTCTCTTCTGTATCCCACCTTCTTGCTAGTCTCCCAGCTACTCCCACGTATACCCAAAGACATCTGTCGTATCACACTAGGATCTAAACGCTTTTTCAGAATTATATTCCAATATGTAGCCTAAATCTGGATGTTCCTCCTAGTACTGTCCCTTTCCCAAGGCAGAGAAGGAGGTGGTGGTGTGGATGCTATGGCAAAGAGATGGATCTTAGTTTGTCTGAAAGCAATAAGGTTTGTGGTCCTTTTTATCCCATGCCATGATGCTGGGCCCAGCCCCTTGAGAAGGCTCTATCTTCCACACTTGCAAGTATCTTTCCTTGACTCTTTGGAGTACTGATGTCAAGTTAGGTGTGGTGGACCAGACTTTCTACTTTCTGACTGGTCCATTGGCTTTGAAGAGCAAGACCTGGATGTTGGACTTAGTCCAAAATTCTTTCCGGGATCAGTGTAGTAGTTTAAAATTCAGTACTGTGCTCACAACATCCCATGTTGCTGAGCAGGTTGCCTGATCTGATTTGTACCAACTGAAGCTTGTTTGTTCGGTCCAGTCTTATTTGCAGGCATTGTGCATTGCAGTAATCAGCCCTGGAGAGCATGAATCAGTGGATCACTACAGCTAAGTTATAGTTTTTCATGACGAGATGGAGTCTCTTGGTCAGCCTTTGTCCAACATTTCGGTGCTAGGGGGATACGTACTTGTGGGGAAGCACAATATTTATGATCCAGTTAGAGCAGAGGTGGGCAAACTATGGCCCACGGGTCACATCCGGTCCGCAGGACCATCCTGCCTGGCCTGAGCTCCTGACCAGGGAGGCTAGCCCCTGGCCCTCTCCCGTTGTCCCCCCTTCCCCGCAGCCTCAGTGCAACGCGATGCCAGCACTCTGGCCCACTGCTCCTGCCGGGCCAGGCCAGGCGGCAGCATGGCTGTGAGCTGCCTCTCTGAGTGGCATGGTAAGGGGGTGGGGGGTTGGGTTGGATAAGGGGTAGAGGGTCCCAGCGGGCAGTCAGGGGACAGGGAGCAGGGCGCGATTCAATGGGGCAGAGGTTTGGGGTGGTAGTGGTCAGGGGTTGGGGAGCAGGGGGGTTGGATGGGGGTGGGGTCCCGGGGGGCAGTTAGGGGACAAGGAGCGGGGGAGGTTGGATGTGTCGGTGGTTCTGAGGGGGGCAGTCAGGGGGTGGGAAGTGGGAGGGGACAGATAGGGGGTAGGGTCCAGGCTGTTTGGGGAGGCACAGTCTGCCCTACCCGGCCCTCCATAAAGTTTCACAACTTGGATGTGGCCCTCGGGCCAAAAAGTTTGCCCACCCCTGGGTTCTGGTTTTGTCTCTTCTACTGACTGGTGGAGTTTCTGTGCAGTTCACAACCATATTGCTGGCCAAGGCCTTGTTTCCCTAACCTGGGGGCCAGTTTTGTTTGCCCATTTTTAAATGGGTAACATTGCACAAGGTCATTTTGGCAGATCTGGGAATAGAATCTTGGTCTCTAGTATGGCAGACCCAAGTCTCATCCACTTCATCATAATGGCTTTCTGAAAGAATATGCCAAATGTTTATGCTTGACTAGATCTGTAACCACTGCTCTAACCACTAGACAACTCTGCTCCCAGAGCCAGGAGTAAAACCTAGGAATCCTGATACCTGACATCCCCATCTTGTCTCACAAGTAGTTGTACAACATATTGGTAAAAGTGTCTCTGGCCTCCCTCGAGGGGCTGGCTCATGTAGAGGGTAATAGCCTATTCCTTCAATTGGTTACTACTCCAGTTCAAGCGGAAGAAGTCTGTGCTGTATATCTGAAGGCCCAGAGTTTAAACTCTGCTCATGGTCATGTGGGGAAAAATAGTTTGTAATTAAAGACCGTATAACCAGAAAGGGGCCAAATTAAGTTAGCATGGGTAACATCAGTGCTGGCATTTCCGTGTGTGTGTGGTTTTTTTTTTTAAATGTTTGCTTTTGCAACTGTAAGTCTAACACAGGTTTTTTTTATATGCAAAAGACCTCCTAAGTAGCATTTACTGAAGGACAGGTGCCTTAAAATATTGCAAGTGAGCTACAGAGCCTTTTACCTGTAGGTCACCAGTTTGAACCCAGTCCTGTTCAGCAGGGACAGAAAGCTGTTCTCACCTAATATGGATGTTGGCTGATTCCTACATTGGGATGAGTTTGAGTCTTGGTTCCAGCTCTGACATCACAAGTTCACCACCATTATTTGTACTAATGAGCAGATTTGTCAAAGAATTATTTGAGTCATAAGGACTGAACTAACATCATCCCTTTCACCAACACAAGTCATCTTTCTCCTCCCTCACCTTCATCAAGGCTGAACTATGCTGGCAGGACAGTGTGTGTGGGAAGCTTGCCTTAGTGCTGCCCTATATATAGATAGATGTCGTTCACCAGGGTTTTCACTCTGGCAGTCACCCTTTCAACTGGGACTAAATCCACACATCTGAGATGACGTTGATGGTTATATGCAAAAATTTAATTTGCTAATTTACATAACTTGTATAAAATGTCACACTGAGTTGCACAAAACTTGGTAGTGATAACTTTGGACATGCTGGAAGCAAGAGAGAAGATGAAGCTGAGGCTAATAGTTGGGGATAGTGTCCTTTATCAAGAGTGGCTTTCATTAATGCTTGACCCAGGCTGAAAATGCTTGGTTCTTTGAACTGAGTAAAAATCTTGCCCCAATACCATTGGACATTTCTAATTTAGCAGCACTCTCTGAAAACAGATTTTTTTTTCCCATTGTAGTAACTTCTAATTCCAGTTTTAACCTTCTATCCTAGATTCATCACATTGCCCACAATGGAGGATTATATAAAAGACCCTTTAATGAAGTTTTTGAGGAAACACCAATGCTGGTTGCTGTGCTGACGTATGTGGGCTACGGCGTCCTCACCCTCTTTGGGTATCTGCGAGACTTTCTGCGACACTGGAAGATTGAGAAGTGTCACCATGCATCAGAGAGAGAGGAACAGAAGGTAGTTGCTGGACAGGCATGGGTGGGATTTGAGCTGGTGTGCAGTGGCATGTCTGCCAGTAGTACCAATTTAAAATGTTTCTATTTCTAGCCCAAATGGGTGCAAAAAGAACCTGCCAATATAGCCTTTGCACAGCTGGTTGGAGTAATCTGTAAACAGCTTGAAACAATAGCACCGAGGTGCTAATTAATTACCTCATAATCTCCATGAGGTGTTAACTCTGGGGCCCACTGATGATCATTTTAATGTCCACACTGATGACTTTTTCATTGTCCACCACCTTAACAGAAATATCCAGTTCCTCTGAGATTGAAGATAGAGCACTGATTTATGCCACTGAGGATCTGGCCCTGTATTTGTGTCTGTAGTAAACAAAAGGCAATACAGGGAGAAAGCATAGGAATAACTGTCAAACTACTGAGGAAATCATTTTTCTTCCAATAAAAGGCTCTAGAATTAGGGGGTCAAATATTGCTTTTGAGTTAGTGTTCAGTGTGACTTATTTTCTTCAAGTGAGGATTAAAGTAGGGTAAAGTACATGGGCAAACGTGGCCCATAGCTGCTCTAACCTTCAGTATAGAGGATTTATTGGTCATGAATTACACTCCGTATTCTTCACTGGATGTTCTCATCAACATGCTTCATTGCATGCTGGGTTCTGTAGTCTCCCTGTGTCTCATCTCTGTTAAAATGGGGGCTGCTACAAGCTCCTTTGTTCTGTGCAACAGTGGAGTTTAAGATGCTTTTCTGTGGAGTGTCATTACATAAACTCAGTATGCTTCCTGCCAAGAAGGATGAATAAAACTCCTGTCTCTTTTCTTTCTCTCTCTCTCCCCCCCGACCCAGATTAAATGTACTGTATTAAGTTACTAAAAGTGTGTGCACCTGATAATGCACATGAAATATGGTTGCTGTCCTGCAGAATGTGGAATGCAGTTTCAGGCATGACTAAAGGGGATACCCAATCTGTAGGTAGGAGCTGAGGTGAGAAGGACTGGGGTTACAGCATTGAAGTTGGTTACTGAGTGAATGCTCGTGTACAATACAGGGGGATTATCCTGAATATCTATAACTAAAGCGAGGGTGGGCAAACTCTTTTTTGGCCCGAGGGCCTCATCGGGTTGCAAAATGGTTTGGAAGGCCGGGTAGGGAAGGCTGTGCCTCCCCAAAAACCTGGCCTCTGCCCCCTCCCACTTCCTGCCCCCTGACTGACCCCCCCCTTGCTCCCTGTCCCCTGACTGCCCCCCCGGGGCCTCCTGCCCCTTATCCAACCCTCCCGCCCCCTTCCCCTTACCATGCCGCTAAGAGTGGCAGGACAGGCTTGTTGGAAAGCCTGGGAGATGGGTGGCTTGCCCACACAGTGGCGTTGCTGTGGGGGAGGGCCAGGGACTAGCCTCCCTGGCCAGGAGCTCAGGGGCCAGGCAGGATGGTCCTGTGGGCCATAATTTGCCCACTCCTGAACTAAAGAGGTACTGAATTAGGATTCCCTTACTTCAGACATAATGTGTATTTAGAATTTCTGTCCTGAGAGTTGTCCTTCAGCCTAAATTCTTAATGTTTCCCTGAAATGCATTTGTTTTGGGAGATAACTGGTGACTTGAAGCCCTTTGGGAGTGTGTATGTGGAGGATGGCTTTGGGAGCCATTCCTCAATATGGTGGATATGGATCTTGGATTGGGTCATGAGTTGCAGATAAGCTATGCCCCTTTTCTATCCACTTTTATACTGTTCATGACCTCTTCGTGGGTGAGTTTGGTGAGAGATTATTAAAAATATATATATATATATCCATCCTAAAGAGGAATCAATTTATGGTTGGTTGTGAAGGGAGGATCAGGGTATTTAGTGCAATACACTAAAAATGGAAACTCCCTTTAAAAAATGTTACCAGTGTTGATGAAATGCTGACCTGATCCACTTCCTCACATTCATACCTAGATTGGAGTAGCTGCTCCTACTATAAAGTGAACTTAATTGAGTGCACGTGACTTCTGGAACAAGTTGTGAGCTGCAAGTACTAGACCAGGGGTGGGCAAACTACAGCCCGCGGGATTGCCCCCCGTGGTGCTGCAGGCCCCGCATCGCTCTCAGAAGTGGCTGGCACCATGTCCTTGGGACCCCGGTGGGGGTCGGGCTCTGTGTGTTGTGCCTGGAAGCAAGGACTGCCCCCACAGCAGCTCCCATTGGCTAGGAACGGGGAACTGCAGACAGTGGTAGCCTAGGGGGAGGTACCTGGAGGCATGGCAAGGGCAGCACATGGAGCCCTGTGCCAGCCCCCCCAGGGGCTGCGCAGGGACGTGGTTCCGGCCGCTTCCCGGAGTGGCGCGGCGTGGGGCCAGGGCAGGCATGCAGGGAGCCTGCCCTGGCCTCGGCGCGCGCCAGAGCCGATTTAGGTAAGCGGCACCGGGCCGAAGCCCGAACCCCTCCTGTACCCCAACTCCCTGCCCTGAGCCCCCTGCCTGCACCTCGCACCCCTCTTGCACCCCAACTCCCTGCCCTGAGCCCCCTTTTGCACCCCGCACCCTTCCTGTGCCCCACTCTCTTGCCCTGAGCCCATTCCTGTACACCGCACTCCCTCCAGCAAGCAAACCCCTTGCTCCGGCCCTGCACACAATTTTTCCACCCAGATGTGGCCCTCAGCACAAAAAGTTTGCCCACCCCTGTGCTAGACTGTGCATCAGGCTCCCTCAATCTGCCTAGAAGTTTGGGAGAGCAAGCTGTAATGAACCTGATGTAGAAACCAGTTTCACCTTGTGGGTTAAGGTAGTTATTGAACACCATTTTGAAGCAAGTTTCAGAGTAGCAGCCATGTTAGTCTGTATTCGCAAAAAGAAAAGGAGTACTTGTGGCACCTTAGAGACTAACAAATTTATTAGAGCATAAGCTTTCGTGAAATGCATCCGATGAAGTGAGCTGTAGCTCACGAAAGCTTATGCTCAAATAAAGTTGTTAGTCTCTAAGGTGCCACAAGTACTCCTTTTCTTTTTGCAAATACAGACTAACACGGCTGCTACTCTGAAACCTGAAATATAGATGTCCTCACGGGAAGTTATGCTGGTATAACTAACAGTTTAAATTCATACACTACTTCTTACTGGTATAACTTTCCCATGTAAACCAGACCAAGGTTGTTCTGACTCTGGGTTTTTTACTTTATCTGGGAGTATCTTCATATTCTTATGAAGTTTCTATGGGAGTTTGGTAAGTGAAGTAACTTCAGTTCCTATGGAACGTAAAACAACAACAGCAACAAAAAATTTCTCCTATATTTTTAATGCTCCTGTGTGTCTTTCTGCTTCTGTGCCCTTCAGAACATCTGAGGACATGTCTTTATAATTGGAAAAATATCTCTAAACAAGTCCTGAGTTTATGGCCCTCAGTTCACATGCATTAGACTAAAGCACCTAGAAAAAATGACAGGTTTCAGAGTAGCAGCCGTGTTTGTCTGTATACGCAAAAAGAAAAGGAGTACTTGTGGCACCTTAGAGACCAACAAATTTATTTGAGCATAAGCTTTTGTGAGCTACAGCATCTGATGAAGTGAGCTGTAGCTCACGAAAGCTCGTGCTCAAATTAATTAGTTAGTCTAGAAAAAATGACACTTGTGCCCTTTTACAGCTTTATGATGACCCATCAAGACCTGAAGTTCTCTGAAAAATCTTTTGGGTTTTTGTACACTCGAGATTCATGTCTTGTCTACACAATTTTTCAGGGAAGAGTATGTGGTAGACTAGTCCGTTCAAATCATGATATTAAATACAAAGCGAGCAGAAGCTAATTAATTGAGGAGGAAAGTGACTCTTATTCAGGCTGTTTGTTTAAAATTCTTTTTATTACTATTTAACTCAACCCCAGACAGTTGGGAAGAAATGTCCCTTTGCTAAACACTCAGCACCCCCGCCCTTTCATTTAAAGTCTGACAGCTTCCAGTTTATTTTTCTGGGTCCTCCCAAGGTGACCTCCAGCAAAAATAGGGAGGACACAACTTGACATTCCTAAGGTTCCAGAAAAAAACAACCCCCAAACAAACCGAGAGAACACTTTTTTAGAAAACACTGTTCAAATATTCTTTATGTAACATAAAAAGCAAAAATATCACACACAGCTTTTTTTCTTTTGCTGTTTATCTTTAGGGAGGAGCTGTTGCTTTAATCATTTAGGCAAATAACAAAAAGCTGTAATAGATGCAGTAAATTTTGTGTGGATTGACATGTCCCTATAGCATACAGCATATCTGTGTAGTACCCCAGGTGTGCTCGGCTTCTGAAGTAAGAGAGAGAGTGTGTGTGTGTGTGTGTGTGTGTGTGTGTGTGTGTGTGTGTGCTTGTGCGCGTGCGCGTATGCGTGCCCTAGAAGTGCTATAGTGCTTTACAGTAGAGAGGTGTCACTGGGCCAGAGAGTTTATAATCTTAGGGTACATCTTCACTACCCTCCGGATCGGTGGGTAGTGATCGATCTACCGGGGATTGATTTACCGTGTCTAGTCAAGACGCGATAAATCGATCCCCCGAATCAATGCCTGTACTCCACCTTGGCAGGAGGAGTAAGTGGAGTCGAGGGGGAAGCCGCCACAGTCGACTCGCCATTGTGAGGACAGCCAGGTAAGTTGAACTAAGCGAATAGCGTAGCTGAAGTTGCATATCTTAGTTCGACACTCCCCCACCCTCTCGGTGTAGCCCAGGCCTAAGGCTCTGATCCTACAAAGGGGTTGGTAAGTGCAGCATGTTGCTCCCTATTTAAAATAAGAATTATGAGACTACAGCTTTGGGGTGACGTTGTAGAAGGATAGGACCCTGTGGGCACTGGGTAAGCAGTTTTCTGGTGAATAGAACTAAGTTATTCTAAGCCTCCTTGATAAGGCGAGTTTCTTGAGAAAGGCGCACACAGATGCATAGAGATCAATGCCAGGCTATCCTTAAGATTTACTTGTCACTATGCATGATGTAATCAAATTTAAAATACTGTGGTGGAAGAAGCAATGGCTGAATCTGAGCTCGTGAAAATCCTTGTTCCCACTGTCACAGTTCAGGGCAACTGTGCCTGCATTCCCACGCTGTGGTCTACAAGGGCACCCACTCTTGTGCTTCTGGATTCTAAGCCATTGGTTTTCTTGGGTGGAGACCTGCATCTCTCTTCCCTTCTGACCGGGTATTTACATGTAAACCAGTTGAGACGGGTTGGATCACAGAAACCCCCTTGGCTGCCAACTGATGTGCCAAGACTGCCTCTGAGCCCATTTTCCCTGTCAGCCTGGGACTTCAGAACCTTGCCTTGTTTGAGCCACACATACTAGCCTGCTACAAACACAGACCCAGGTCTGAACTACATCCCACAAACTGCAGGCTTAACTGAAAACAGATTAAGAAGTGTTCCTGTCTCCAACACACAGGTACCCAGCTCCCAATGGGGTCCAAACCCCAAATCCGTTTTACCCTTTATAAAGCTTATACAAGGTAAACTCGCTGTTCGCCCTCTATAACACTGATAGAGAGGTATGCACAGCTGTTTTTCCCCCTGCCCCAGGTATTAATACATACTCTGAGTTAATTAATAAGTAAAAAGTGATTTTATTAAATGCAAAAAGTAGGATTTAAGTGGTTCCAAGTAATAACAGACAGAACAAAGTGAATTACCAATCAAAATAAAATAAAACACACAAGTCTAAGCCTAGTATAGTAAGAAAACTGAATACAGATTAAAATCTCACCCTCAGATGTTTCAATAAGCTACTATCACAGACCGGACACCTTCCTAGTCTGGGCACAGTCTTTCCCTTGGTACAGCCCTTGTAGTAGCTAGGGGATTTCTCATGGCTGCAGCCCCCTTTGTTCTGTTCCATCCCCTTATAGCTTTTGCAAAAGGCAGGAATCCTTTGTCCCCTCTGGGTTCCCACCCTTCCTTCTAAATGGAAAAGCATCAGGTTAAAGATCAATTCCAGTTCAGGTGACATGATCACATGTCACACTGTAAGACTTCATTATCCACTTGCTAGTACACAGGAAACTTACAAGTAAACAGCCATCTACAGTCAATTGTCCTGGTTAATGGGAGCCATCAAGATTCCAAACCACCATTAATGGTCCACACTGTGCATAATTACAATAGGCCCTCAGATTTATATTTCATATTTCTAGTTTCAGATACAAGAGTGATCCATTGATACAAATAGAATGACCACACTCAGTAGATTATAAGCTTTGTAATATCTTACAAGAGACCTTTTGTAGGAAACATATTCCAGTTACATTATATTCACACTCATTAGAACGTTTTCATAAAATCATATAGAGTGCAGTGTCACACCAGTTCCCTGTGTTCTCTGCCTTATTCCCAGCAAAAGACAGTCCACCTAAGGAGACATGCTTTGCTTCTCTACTCTTAAGACAAGTACACTGCCTGTAATTGCTACAGTTACAAGCTACCACACCCTTCTTTCTAAGCAAACATATTTCATTCTTAAAGTCAAAGCAATGCAGAGGAAATAGTTTTAAAATAATAAAATAACTTCCATGCATGCTAATAAGCTTACCAGAGATCACTCCAGCTGCTAAATAGGCTCTGGAAGGGGCAGCCTGTAGACTCTACCAGGGCTTTTACTGTGGTTTCGAGTTCATCACACCCTTTGCTCTGAACAAAAAAAACCCATGACTCTGAGTCACTCATTTATCCAGTCTGCCTTTTTGAAGAGACCTTGTATAGGTAGACCTCTATGAAAATGGATCTTTTCTCAAAGTGCAGCTTCAAAAGGATGGATTTGAAGGAGGGCTGTCAAGCAATTAAAAAAATGAATCGTGTGATTAATAACAATAATAAAATACACCAATATTTTAAAAAATGGTATGTTTTCTAAGTTTCCAAATATATTGACTTAAATTACAATACAGAATACAAAGTGTACAGTGCTCACTTTATATTTATTTTTGGTTACAAATATTTGCACTGTAGAAAACAAGATGTATTTTTCAATTCACCTCATACAAGTATTGTAGTGCAATCTGTTTATCAAGGAAGTTATATTTACAAAAGCAGAATTACGTAAAACAAACCTGCATTCAAAAATAAAACAATCTAAAATTTTAGAGCCTGCAAACCCACACAGTCCTACTTCTTGTTCAGCAAATGGCTCAGACAAACAAGTTTGTTTACATTTGCAGGAGATAATGCTGTTCTCCTCTTATTTACGTCACCAGAAGAGGCATTTGTATGGCACTGTTGTAGTCGGTATTGCAAGGTATTTACATCCAGAGATGCTAAACATTTGTATGCCCCTTCATGCTTCGGCCACCATTCCAGAGGGCATGCTGATAGCACTTGCTTAAAAAATAATGCATTAATTAAATTTGTGACTGAACTCCTTGGGGGAGAATTGTATGTCCCCATCTCTGTTTAACCCGCATTCTGCCATATATTTCATGTTATAGCAATCTCAGATGATGACCCAGCACATGTTCATTTAAAGAACATTTTCACTGCAGATTTCACAAAACACAAAGAAGGTACCAATCTGAGATTTCTAAAGATAGCTACAGCACTCAACCCAAGGTTTAAGAATCTGAAGTGCTGTCCAAAATGTGAGAGAGATGAGGTGTGGAGCATGCTTTCAGAAGTCTTAACAGAGCAAAACACTGATGCAGAAACCCAAACCACCAAAAGAGAAAATCAGCGTTCTGCTGGTGGCATCTGCCTCAGATAATGAAAATGAACATGCATTGGTCTGCTCTGCTTTGGGTTGTTGTTGAGCAGAACCCATCATCAGCATGGACGCATGTCCCCTGGAATGGTGGTTGAAGCATGAAGAGACATAGGAATCTTTAATGCATCTGGCATGTAAATATCTTGCGATGCCGGCTACAATAGTGCCACGAGAATGCCTGTTCTCACTTTCTGGTGATGCTGTGAACAAGAAGCGAGCAGCATTATCTCCTGCAAATGTAAACAAACTTGTTTGTCTGAGCTATTGGCTGAACAAGAAGTAGGACTGAGTGGGTTTGCAGGCTCTAAAGTTTTACATTGTTTTATTTTTGAATGCAGGTGGGTTTTTTTACATAATTCTACTTTTGTAAGTTCAACTTTCATGGTAAACAGATTGCACTACAGTACTCGTATGAAGTGAACTGAAAAATACTATTTTATCATTTTTACAGTACAAATATTTGTAATCTATACATTTGGATTTCAGTTACAACACAGAATACAATATATTTGAAAATGTTTTTCTACATTCAAAATGTGTAATAAAATTCAGTTGGTTTTCTATTGTTACAGTGTGATTAAAACTGTGATTATTCGTGATTAAATTTTTTTGAGTTAATCACGAGTTAACTGTGATTAATCGACAGCCCTAATTTGAAGTAGGTCATTTGCATTCCCTACACCCCCAGGTATTTGCTAGGAAATCCACTCCACACATATTGTCCCCAAAAGTCCTTTGAAGTTCCTAAACCAGCAGTGGGTAAACTTTTTGGTTCAAGGGCCACATCTGGGTATGGAATTGTATGGCGGGCCATGAATGCTCACAAAGTTGGGGTGCAGGAGGGGGTGAGGGCTCTGGCTGGGGGTGCAGGCTCTGGGGTGGGGCCAGAAATGAGGCATTGAGGCTGTGGGAGGGGTCTCCAGGCAGGTGGTTGAGGTGTGCGGGGGGGGGGGCGAGGGCTCCAGCTAGAGGTGTGGGCTCTGGGGTGGGGCTGGGGATGAGGGCTTGGGGTGTAGGTGGGTGCTCTAGGCTGGAACTGAGGGGTTTGGAGTGTGGGAGGGGGCTCTGGCTGGGGCAGGGGATTGGGGCACGGTGGGAGGGGGTGAGGGCTCTGGCTAGGGGTGCAGGCTTTGGGATGGGGCTGGGGATGAGGGGCTTGGGGTGCAGGAGGGTACTCTGGGCTGGGATCAAGGGCTTTGGAGGGCGAGAGAGGGAGCAGGGTGTTGGGGTGCAGGCTCCAGGTTGCACTTGCATCCAGCAGCTTCTGGAAGTAGCGGCATGTCCCCCCTCTGGCTCGTACGCAGAGGCACAACCAGGTTCCTCTGCGTAGTTCCTGGCCAATGGGAACTGCAGGGGTGGCGCTTGGGGCACAAGAGCGTGGGGAGCCCCCTGGCTTCACCTATGCTTAGGAGCTGGTTGGGGGGACATGCCGCTGCTTCCAGGAGCCACGCAGAGTGGCTCCCGATCTCGCTCCCCAGCGGGAGCTCAAGGGCCGGATTAAATCAGCTGGTAGGCCGCAGTTTGCCCATCCCTGTCCTAAATATGATGAGATTGTATTAATCATGTCTTCCTCCTAAAGAACCTCTATAGATAGTACATAAACTACTCTGAAAATACTTAAGTTAAACCTTCCTGAATTAAGTTTAATTCCATAAGGTTTGTCCAGGATATTATAATCTATAAAACTCACTTCCCCTTGAGGTTCTAAAAACTTTAATTCTCCTTAGGAAAGGACACATCTGAGATCCCCAGTCTACCTCGGAGGTCCATTCTGTGACTGGATTTGGTTTACCCTTCTGTAATTTAAATTACCTATGGAGGAATAAATAGGATTTTTGCTGCTCTGTTGTGTAAAGGTGGCTCAGAAGGGCTTTTAAAAAAACAATTCTACTTGCTCTTTTTTAGAAATATCAAGACTGTTGCATCTCGTTGTGACGCTTTGGGTTTCCCCCAAATCTGCAGGGCGTTCAGTCACTGCCTGCCCTGTAACCATGGGTGCTTTTGTGCTGCGAGTATGCTGCTAATGTCAGGGCTCTAAGCCACAGCTGTACAATGCTAGTCTTTACTCTTTTTGTTTGTGGTTTTCCTTGGACGATCCAGAGCAGTAGATGAGGTACCATGCTAACTGAAGGAGAAAGGGGGTTAAATCTTTAACAAAAACGTTTTTCTTCCAGATGTGTAACGTGAGTTGGAGTTATTTGGTCTGTCAGTACCTAATTAAAAGCTTTGAAAGAAGTATGACTAAATATTACTTTCCTCTCAATCAACATTTACTTCCATGGTACAGTGGAACCTCAGAATTACAAACAACCTCCATTCCCGAGGTGTTCATAACTCTGAAGTGTTCAGAACTCTGAACTAAACATTATGGTGGTTCTTTCAAAAGTTTACAACTAAACATTGACTTAATACATCTTTCAAACTTTACTATTCAGAAGTATGCTTTTAACCATATTAATTTAAATGAAACAAGCACAGAAACAGTTTCCTTACCTTATGAAATCTTTTAAACTTTTCCTATATTTTTAGTAGTTTACATTTAACACAGTACTATACTGTATTTGCTCTTTTTGGTCTCTGCTGCTGCCTGATTGCGTACTTCCAGTTCCAAATGAGGTGTGTGGTTGAGTGGTCCTTTGTAACTCTGGTATTCGTAACTCTGAGGTTCTGCTTATGCTTAATGTCAAAACATTAATTCTTCACTCTTTCATATGAGCTCCTCAATGAAACAAGCCAGACGAGTCCTGAATTTCTAATATGAAAAACAGCTTGCATGGATTTTCTTCCTGTCTGTCTTCCTCTATCATAAACTCCAGCTTTTCCTCCTGTGTGGGTCACTTTTAATGAAAGATGCTTTTCTTGCACTAAGTACATCAGGTGAATAGTGTGTTCTACATAGTCTTACTGCTCTTCTGATGTCAAACTTCCTTTTAATTGAACAGTAAATAAATTTGGTTATCCTTTCAAGCTTTCAGAGTGGGCCAAGGGAGTACATTACCCTGTGCTCAGATGTGTCAGTGTTGTCAGTAAGCTTGAAGTTCTTCCTTGTTATCCATTCAAGACATACATTTTGGTTTTCCTGAGAGATATGTTGGAAGGGAAGCTGGAGTTCAGGAAACATCTGTGCAAACAAACTTTGTGGGATATAAGTGATAATGCAAACTATAGAGAAGAGTTTGTCAGAATTCAACTTTACAATTGGGATTCTGAACACAAGTTTGGGAAATTTAGAAGTTAATTTCCACGGTAATGCTACTGCTGCTGTATTAATTGCATTAAAGTATGTTTTTCTGAAAATGAACTGCAAAAAGGTTACCTTCATACAAAAGATTTCCTTGTTCTCAGTTGCAGCTGATCACACACTGAACAGGAACTGCTGCACTGGGAGAGGAGGAGTTGGGAAAGTGGGCCGCAGCGGGGGCCACTCCTTCTCCATCTTTTCTCTACAGTGCGATGTAAACAACTGAGGAAATTTTACTCATCTCCTGGTATTGAAATATGATCTAGTGGATAAGGGCATGCCCTAGGAGTTGGGAGGTTTAGATTCTGTTCCTGATTCTGCCGCTATGTGGAGTTGGGCAAGTGGCTTTCTCTGTGCCTCAGCTTCCCAGCAGAGAGAGATGTAGGGAATAACACCTCAGTGAAGCTCTTCAAAATCAGTGGCTGAAAAGTGTTCAGTGTGATCATATAATGCATTTTTCTTGAGTGCACTTAAAAGTGTATCCCAAACTGATGCAGAAAACTGGCTCTCCTTGTATCACAACAGATTAGGCATATGATCTTGTTTGAATGCCTTTAATGTATCTTTTGCAGGACTTTGTCCCATTGTATCAGGACTTCGAAAACTTCTACACAAGGAACCTTTACATGCGCATTCGAGACAGCTGGAACAGACCAATCTGCAGTGTGCCTGGGGCCAAAGTGGACATGATGGAGAGACTTTCCCAGGACTACAATTGGACATTTGTGTGAGTTACAGATTGGGGAAAGATTCCCAACAATTAGTCTTGAGTGGAGAATGCCTGAGGATTATGAAACTGTCTTTGAAGGAGCAGCAGGTCCTGCACAGACTAGTGGATAAGAGGGAAGGTCTTCTCATGGATCAGTAATTGGTTAAAACATAGGAAACAAAGGGTAGGAATCAACTGTCAGTTTTCACAGTGGAGAAAGGTAAATTAGCAGGTTCCCCAGGGGGTCTGTATTGGGACCAGCGCTGTTCAACATAGTCGTAAATGATCTGGAAAATGGGTAAACAGTCAGGTGGCAGACCATACCGAATTACTCATGATAGTAAAGTCCAAAGCAGACTGAAGAATCTGTCTCTCAAAACAGGGTGACCGGACAACAAAATGGAAGATGAAACTGTGTTGATAAATGCAGAGTAATGCACAATGGAAAACAAATCCCCACTATACACAAAAATGATGGGGTCTAAATTAGCTGTTATGCAAGAAGAAGATTGTGGAGTCATTGTGAATAGTACACTGAAAACATCTGCTCGATGTGCAGTAGCAGTCTAAAAAAGCTAACAGAATGTTAGGAACTATTAGGAAACGGATAGATACTATGACAGAAAATATCATAATGCCCCTAGATAAACCCATAGTACACCCACACCATGAATACTGCATGCAGTTCTGATCTCCCCATTTAAAAAAAGAACATATTTAAATTGGAACAAGTAGAGAGAAGAGCAGCAAAAATGATTAAGGTATAGAATAGCTTCCATATGAGGGGAGATTAAGACGGGACTGTTCAGCTTGGAAAAGAGGAGTGGGGATGTGGGGAGAGAAATATGGCAGCGGTCTATAAAATCATGAATGTTGTGGAGAAAGTGAATAAGAGAGTGCTATTTACCCATTCACATAACACAAGAATCAGGGGTCACCTAATGAAATTAATAGGCCGCAGGTTTAAAACAAACATAAGTAAGTACTTCTTCCCACAACTCTCAATCAACCAGTGGAACTTGTTGTTGGGGAAGGCCAAAACTATAACTGGGTTCAAAAAAGTATCAGAGAAGTTCCTGGAGGATAAATCCATCAAAGGCCATTAGCCAAGATGGTCAGGGATGCAATCCCATAATGGGCTCTGAGACTTTTTAAACCTGTGATTACTAGAAGCTGGGACTGGAGGACAGGTGATGGATCACTCCCTAATTGCCCTGTTCTGTTCATTCTCTCTGAAGCACCTGGCACTGGCCACTGTCGAAGACAAGATACTGGGCTAGATGAATCATTGGTCTGACCCAGTATGGCCATTCTGATTGTTCTTAGAAGTGCCACAAATTTGAACCGAGGAACTTCAGAGTTTGAAATGCTAATTCCTCTTCACTGGTGTTATGATTTACACCAAGTATAAACGATTACACATCTGTAAACACAGTGATTAGAAGTGTTTTTATATCATTGTATGGAAGGGTTCACATAGTAGCGGGAAGCCAGTGGTAAAATCAGGCCAGTACCTTTTGTGAGGGCATTTACTGTGTATGCTGCTTAGCCTGTCTCACTTCTGGTGACTTTATTCTGACATGGATTAGAATTCAAGTGAGAATTTGGTATTCTGGCTCCTGGAGTGTACTGTTGTACTTGTAATCTTTATTGAGATTGAATATGTAAGCCAAAGGTGTTAACCCAGTCACTGTCCAACATTAAATAGTTTTAAACAAGGTTTGGGGTTTGGTATTCAGAGACCTCCGCCTACTTCGAACCATGGCAAGTATACTATATAATTCATGCAAAAAGTTAGTAGTTTGACTGAAATACAGAAAAGAAAAGACTCAAAATGAGGTAGAGAGCATTGAAACTGATGGGTAACCTTGATTTTGGATAATCAAAGTCGTTTTTTGGAAACACTGAATATTAGTTAATCTTTTATTCAGCCAAATCATTTTTGGTGGTGAAGTAAAGGGTGAGTTCTGTTGTTCAGTTCTGAGTTGGGAATGAGTCATTTTTCTGCTTTAGACCGAAATAGAAAGGATAGTAAAGATGGGGGGAAACGCAGCCATTCCATTAACTTTCACTCATTTCTCACAGCTGAGCACGCAATTAGGGTAAATTTGTGGGCTCAGTTATCACAACAGTACATCTCACACAAACACCACATGATTGTCTAATGCTGAGTTTAGCAGGAGTGCTCTGGGTCAAGACTGAAATAAACTGGCAGAGCTGTGGGGTGGAGACCAGAAGTGGAATAGCAAGATAGTCTGAGGTACCCTGACAGAGGTTGTATGTAAGAAACCTGTACAGCCCAACACACAGTGTAACTTATAGATTCATAGATACTAAGGTCAGAAGGGACCATTCTGATCATCTAGTCTGACCTCCTGCACAGCGCAGGCCACAGAATCTCACCCACCCACTCCTATGAAAAACCTCACCCATGTCTGAGCTATTGAAGTCCTTAAATCATGGTTCAAAGACTTCAAGGAGCAGAGAAGCCTCCCTCAAGTCAACCATGCCCCATGCTACAGAGGAAGGTGAAAAACCTCCAGGGCCTCTCCAATCTGCCCTGGAGGAAAATTCCTTCCTGACCCCAAATATGGCAATCAGCTAAACCCTGAGCATATGGGCAAGATTCACCAGCCAGATACCCAGGAAAGAATTTTCTATAGTAACTCAGATCCCATCCATCTAATATCCCATCTCAGGGGATTTGGCCTATTTACCCTGAATATTTAAAGATCAATTACTTACCAAAATCCCATTATCCTATCATACCATCTCCTCCATAAACTTATCGAGTAGAATCTTAAAGCCAGATAGATCTTTTGCCCCCACTGCTTCCCTTGGAAGGCTATTCCAAAACTTCACTCCTCTGATGGTTAAAAACCTTCGTCTGATTTCAAGTCTAAACTTCCTGGTGGCCAGTTTATACCCATTTGTTCTTGTGTCCACATTGGTGCTGAGCTTAAATAATTCCTCTCCCTCTCCTGTATTTATCCCTCTGATATATTTATAGAGAGCAATCATATCTCCCCTCAACCTTCTTTTAGTTAGGCTAAACAAGCCAAGCTCTTTAAGTCTCCTTTCATAAGACAAGTTTTCCATTCCTCGGATCATCCTAGTAGCCCTTCTCTGTACCTGCTCCAGTTTGAATTCATCCTTTTTAAACATGGGAGACCAGAACTGCACACAGTATTCTAGGTGAGGTCTCACCAGTGCCTTGTATAACGGTACTAAAACCTCCTTATCCCTTCTGGAAATGCCTCTCCTGATGCATCCCAAAATCGCAATAGCTTTTTTCACAGCCATATCACATTGGCAGCTCATAGTCATCCTATGATCAACCAATACTCCAAGGTCCTTCTCCTCTTCCGTTACTTCTAATTGATGCGTCCCCAACTTATAGCTAAAATTCTTGTTATTAATCCCTAAATGCATAACCTTACACTTCTCACTATTAAATTTCATCCTATTACTATTACTCCAGTTTACAAGGTAATCCAGATCCTCCTGTATAATATCCCGATCCTTCTCCGAATTGGCAATACCTCCCAGCTTTGTATCATCTGCAAACTTTATTAGCACACTCCCACTTTTTGTGCCAAGGTCAGTAATAAAAAGTTTAAATAAGATTGGTCCCAAAACCGATCCCCGAGGAACTCCACTGGTAACCTCCCTCCAACCTGACAGTTCGCCTTTCAGTAGGACCCGTTGCAGTCTCCCCTTTAACCAATTCCTTATCCACCTTTTGATGTTCATATTGATCCCCATCTTCTCCAATTTAACTAATAATTCCCCATGTGGCACGGTATCAAATGCCTTACTGAAATCTAGGTAAATTAGATCCACTGCATTTCCTTTATCTAAAAAATCTGTTACTTTTTCAAAAAAGGAGATTAGGTTGGTTTGACATGATCTACCTTTTGTAAAACCATGTTGTATTTTGTCCCATTTACCATTGACTTCAATGTCCTTAACTAATTTCTCCTTCAAAATTTTTTCCAGGACCATGTATACTACAGATGTCAAACTAACTGGCCTGTAGTTACCCGGAACACTTTTTTTTCCTTTCTTAAAAATAGGAACTATATTAGCAATTCTCCAATCATTCGGTACTATTCCTGAGTTTACAGATTCATTAAAAATTCTTGCTAATGGGCTTGCAATTTCAGGTGCCAATTCCTTTAATATTCTTGGATGAAGATTATCTGGGCCCCCCGATTTAGTCCCATTAAGCTGTTTCAGTTTTGCTTCTACCTCTGATATGGTAATATCAACCTCTATATCCTCCTTCCCATTTGTCATGCTACCATTATCCCCAAGATCCTCTTTAGCCTTATTAAAGACTGAGGCAAAGTATTTGTTTAGATATTGGGCCATGCCTAGATTATCTTTAACCTCCACTCCATCCTCAGTGTTAAGCGGCCCCACTTCTTC
Source organism: Dermochelys coriacea (assembly GCF_009764565.3). Classification (NCBI taxonomy): domain Eukaryota; kingdom Metazoa; phylum Chordata; order Testudines; family Dermochelyidae; genus Dermochelys; species Dermochelys coriacea. Next base: position 88,046,657 of record NC_050073.1, on the reverse strand, counting down.
CTTTTTAGTTTTCTTCTTATTTATATGGCTATAGAACCTTTTACTATTGGTTTTAATTCCCTTTGCAAGGTCCAACTCTACTCGACTTTTAGCCTGTCTCACTTGATCCCTACATGTTCTGACCTCAATTAGGTAGCTTTCCTTGCTGATCCCTCCCATCTTCCACTCCCTGTATGCTTTCTGCTTCTTCTTAATCACCTCTCTAAGATGCTTGCTCATCCAGCTTGGTCTACAACTCCTTCCTATGAATTTTTTCCCCTTTCTTGGGATACAGGCTTCCGATAGCTTCTGCAGTTTTGATTTAAAGTAATCCCAGGCCTCCTCTACCTTTAGATCCATAAGTTCTTCAGTCCAATCCACTTCCCCAACTAATTTCCTTAATTTTTGAAAGTCAGCCCTTTTGAAATCAAAAACCCTAGTTGCAGATTTATTTTTGTTAATCCTTCCATTTAGTTTGAACTGAATTAGCTCATGATCACTTGAGCCAAGATTGTCCCCTACAACCATTTCTTCTATGAGGTCCTCGCTACTCACCAAAATTAAATCTAAAATGGCATCCCCTCTAGTCGGTTCAGCAACTACTTGATGAAGGAATCCATCAGCTATCGCATCTAGGAAAATCTGAGCCCTATTATTATTACTAGCACTGCTCCTCCAGTCTATATCTGGGAAGTTAGTCTCCCATGATCACGCAGTTTCCATTAGTATTTACTTTATTAAAGACATTAAAAAGGGCTGTATCCATATCCAAATTAGATCCCGGAGGTCTATAGCACACCCCAAGCACTATCGTAGGAGAGGCTTTACTAGTTTTCTTCCCCAATGTAATTTTTGCCCAGACAGACTGTCTTATCCATTGCATGACTTCTTATTTCTTTACATTCTACCTCATCATTGATATACAATGCTACTCCACCCCCTTTACCTTTGTTTCTGTCTTTCCTAAAGAACACATACCCTTCAATACCTGTAGTCCAGTCATGACTACTATTCCACCATGTTTCTGTTATCCCTATAATGTCTGTTTTCACTTCCTGCACCAGTAGCTCTAGTTCCTCCATTTTGTTACCTAGACTCCTCGCATTGGTGTACAAACATCTTAATTTTTGCTGTTTGGCCTCGCTCACATTTTGTACCCTATTAGGCACAGTCATTCTACATCCAGTATAACCTATTAGACTAGTATCCACACCGCCCTCACTCCTTATATACATTCTCCTACCCACGGCTGTATCCATTCTTACTTCATCTTCTTCCCTCTCAATGCTAAAATCTGGCGTGCAGATTTTCTGGACATCTCCCATCCATCTCCCCCCAATTCCTAGTTTAAAGCTCTCTATCAGTTGTGCCAGCCTCGATCCTAGAAGTCTATTTCCTTCCCTACTGAGATGAAGTCCATCCCGAGAGAACTGACCTCTGTCCATGAATGCCTCCCAGTGGTCATACATCCCAAAGCCCTCCTTATAGCACCACTGCCTAAGCCATCTGTTGACAGTCATAATCTTGTCAGACCTTTGTTGCCCTTCTCTAGGAACAGGAAGGATCCCGCTAAAGATCACCTGAGCCTCAATTTCCTTAAGCGTCTTCCCCAGCCTAGCATAGTCTCCCTTAATACTTTCCAGCGAGAATCTAGCCGTATCATTTGTTCCCACATGAAGGATAATTAGGGGATTCTTTCCCGCTCCCTTTAGGATCCTTTTCAACCTCAGGTCTACATCCCGTATCTTAGCACCCGGAAGACAGCACACCCTTCTATTCTCAGGATCAGCTCTAGTTACAGGCCTGTCTATTCTTCTCAATAAAGAGTCCCCGATCACATAGACCTGCCTTTTCCTGGTGACAGTGCTATTCTCCAGTGTCTCCCCTGTTCTCTCTGGCTGCAAGTTCTTTCCATTCCTATTTTCCCTTACAATCTTCTTCAACCCATCCTGTATCCTCCTGGGGCTCATATTTGGTGTAGTCTCCCTTGACTCTTCCCCTTTTTCTATAGGGCTAGCCTCTCTTCTCTTCTTCCTTACCCTTCCACCTTCAGCGACTACCTGCTGAGCCCCTTCTTCATTTTCCAACTCTGCAAACCTGTTCCTAAGCTCTATTTCTCCTTCACTAGCCCCTCTTTTTCTCTGCCTGGTTCTTTGAGTCACATGTTTCCACTGACCACTTTCCTCATCCAGTCTCCCCTCAAAATTCCCCAGCCCTGCTTCCATCCGTGAGTCTGAGCTTTTCCCTTCAGATACCTCATATCTTTGCTCCATCATCTGCTCAAACCCCTTCCTAAACTCAACCAGACTTTCCACCTGCATCTCCAAACCTCGGATCTTTTCCTCCATCAGCTCTATCAGACGGCATTTCATGCAGAAAAAACTCTTACCGGTTCCCCCCTCCAGGATCATGTACATACCACAGCTTCCACATCCAGTCATCCTCAATGTGTCTTTCACTGCAGGAGTCACTCCCACAGCTGCCTCTGTATCTGTCATCTCCTTCCCACCTAAATCCTGTTAATCTGGGAAACACAAGCCACACCAAAAAGACCACACACCCCCCAGCAAAAGCAAACCCCAAACAAGCACCACAAGCCAAACTCCCCTTGCAAACTCCCACTCAAACTCCCCTGTTTAGAGCTCTGTTTGCTAGCTCCTGTGCCGCTGCAGCTGTCTGTTCAACTTGATTCCTGTCCTTGGGTTTCAAGAGTATTATATTTAATGCAACTCTCTTCCACTACAGTTTGTTCTTTCCCCGTATTGCAACACACCAGTCCTGACTTCCAGATGCATTTCCTTTGTGTGCTGGGAGGATATCCTGTTCGGGGTAGTGCCAACCTAATTAGTCTAAAAAATTCATTTTTAAAATCGAAAGAAAAAGCTCGAAATTTGGGAGTGGGAAGATGAAGAAAGGACATAGCTAACAAATGGTTCGGAAAAACCTTCAGCATTCTTTTAAAAATTTAAGACGGTATTCCAAAGAACATCTACTGGCTTTTAGCCTTCATTTAATTTTTTAAAATATATAAGCATAAAAAATATGAGAAATCAGGTATTTGTTAAAAATGGTTTATATACCTTTAACACATCTAACTTGAATTAGAGACCCCAGCAAGGAAAGAGCATCCTTATTCAGCTAATTATTTCAGTTTTGAAAATGAGGGCCAAATCCATGTAAACTTTCTGGCCGCTGGCTGTTGGTCTCTCCTAGTTCCATGCATTTCCTAGCAAGCTAATGGTAGCTAGTGTATTCTTGTGTAGTTGGATTTTGGGTTTGATTGTCAGTGTCTAACATGTGATGTTATTGAAATACAGGTACACAGGGAGAGTGATAAAAGACGTTATAAACATGGGTTCCTACAACTATCTTGGATTTGCTCAGAACACTGGCATTTGCAAAGAAGCGGCCGCTAAAGTACTGACGCAGTATGGAGCTGGGGTATGCAGCACTAGGCAGGAAATGGGTAAGTTTGGGTGGGGAGCAGGTGTTTTCAACGTATATACGTAAATCATCATCTGTTCAATTAGTCTCTACAAAACATTGTATGGTTCCAGCTTTTGAACCTCAGATGAAGCAGTGAAGAAATCACAGCTATAGACTGAAGATAAATTTTTCTCTTCTGGCATGCTTAGTTTACACAGCCACAACAGTCTTCATTGATATGTTCTCAGATTTTCCACCGACCATTCCCCTCATCCCCCCCCCGTCCCCCTCCCTTTTCTGGATCATACAAAAAAAAAATCTAGCCTTTGAAAAACATCTTGTGGCACAGATTTGGCCCCAGGTTCATTTGGTCTATTTTTGACTTATCTTTTGCTATTTTACATGCAGGAAATCTGGACAAGCATGAGGAGCTGGAAAAACTAGTGGCCAGGTTCCTGGGTGTGGAGGCTGCAATGACGTATGGGATGGGGTTTTCAACCAACTCAATGAACATTCCAGCTTTAGTTGGCAAGGTATGGCTTCAGAGAGAATGGGTAACAGAGTATGAAGCATGAAGTTTCTGCTTACGGACTCTTTAGGAGTTGCTCACTCTTTTTTCAAAGAAGTCACTGCAAATGTTCTTTGCAGAAACAGGTACTGGTATGTCATCAATACTGTATCTCAACCCAAGAGTCTACTGGGGACAGTGTGTGCTCAGACCTATAATGCTCTAGAATGGCTCGTGTTGGGAGAGAGCACAATGTTGTTGGACTTCTAGTTTCTGCAGGCCACACCTTGATATTAAAGATGGTGATTACTTCAGTAAACTGCCCAACTACAGACTGTTCTGATAGCTTGCTGGGAGACTGAATCATCTGAATGCCCCTCCTAACTGGCATAAAATTGAGCCAAGTTGGGCATCCCAATCATAAACTTGGAAACCTGTAATCTCTCATACAAACAGTAGTTACGCATAAAAGAACAAACATTTTGTTCACTAAATAGTTCTGCATTAATGAATACAATGATCATCCAGGTCTGCAAAATAGGACAGCTGCCTGACAGCACAGAACTCCGCTTGAATCTCTTGCATCATTAAATGGTGTTACCTAATCACAGGAGATTAAGGCCTGGTCTACACTGGGGGGATGAGCTAAATCTGTTTAAATTACGCAACTTCAGCTATGAAAATAGAATAACTGAAGTCAACATACTTAGAGCTTCTTACTGCGGTATCTTCACTGCGGTAGGTTGACTACTGAAGCTCACCCGTCGACTCTGCCTGTGCTTCTCGCTCCGCTCGGCAGTCGATTTATCATGTCTTCACTAGATGCGATAAATCGACCCCAGCTGGATCAATCATTCCAAAGGTAAGTGTAGACATGCCCTAAGAGATGGAGAAGACCTGTTAAACTCCATTCAATCCATCTCCTTCTGTTGGTATAGTACAAAGTATTTTCTATTGCTGTCTCCTGTTCAGGTTTAAATATGATCTAATGGGGCTTCTCCTTCCCTTGGGAAATGATTCTACAGCCTTGCACATCTATCAGGATTTTTTCTTGGTACAATTTAAATATTCCCATTTTTAATTTCATCCTGTTGTTCGTAATTATTCCCCCTTGGACCCTTCTGAATTCCTCCTATGGTGTTTGAACCTCTCAAATTTCTGTTGCTTCATATCATCTCCTGCCTTTTTCTGTGTGTAGTCCTTTTCTTGAATACCTTCAGTGCCTGCCTCTGACACTGCTTACAATTTTCCCAAGCAGCAGAAGTGAAATTGACAAGATTCTGGGCAGTTTCACTGAAGCTATTCAGAATCTTGTGGGCATCAGTGAAAATGAAAGTTTTGCTCACTTTCACTGTATTGACACCTGGGTAGCTCTGATCAGCATCCAGGGTTGCAGTAGCTGTCTGCAGATTGAAGAGGATCACTTGGTGTTTGTATTGTATAGTTTCCACAATTATAGAAACTAGCACTTATGTTAAATGATTGCTTACATTTTCCAGATACTGCTGGCTTAGCTGCTGCCATAACTTTCTATCCCTGTGTGTGAACATTTACCAAGCTAAAGTCTTTCAAGTCCTAGGTTTCATGGTTTATTTTCTCAAGATGCCTTGTTTTTGTGTTTAAAACTGTCTGAAGTGATGAGTAAGATTTTGTGACAGATTATCAAATACTTTATAAAAATTCAGTTACTTACCATTTATATAGTTATTCTCATCCAAGGATCTTAATTGTTTTACTTCTGTGCTACGAGTTGATTTCTAGGTTGTATGATGAAGGGTCTTCAGAAGGAGTTTCAACTCAATCCAGTAATAGAAATTAAAATGACCAGATTTGGGATAGTCCATCAAAAATTGAAGTGTTCATGTTGTTTTCTCCAGGCATTCTAGAACCCTGTTATATATCATTAATAACAATAAGAATGGAATAGATGCTAGAAACAGTAGCAGGTTTGGGAGAAAAGTTCAAGAGCTTGTAGGGACTATGGGGAGGGAATGAAAATTCAAAAAAAGCTAGTGTCACTTGCTAACCAGAGTGCATATTTCTGATGCAGCAATGGAAATTTAGAATTTTTTAAAACGTTCTTATTTAAGTTAAACACTTTGCATCGATTGCATCTGATATAGTTTGGAAGATTAAAGTTAATAGGGTTAGTCTTCCTTTTGTAAATTGTAGGCATTAGAGAAACTAGTAATTTTCACCTATTTTTATTCCTTTTAGTAATAAGACTGCTTTCTTTTTCATTTTGCCTAATAATTATAAAATCCCCATTCATCTTTGTCCAAGATTAGATAATTCTGCTTTTTTGAATGTCCTTATCTTTCCTCTACAAGTCTCACCTGACCTTCTGTTGTTGTGTGGTTGCGTCCCGTCTCCTCTTCTAAGACTCTAGAGCACGTCTCTGGTGAAGCAGCTACTTCATGCTCTTTGCATTTTGTTTTGGAAGATACATGGTCTCTTTAGCCTTCAATATATGTGTGTTCTTGGAATTGACCAGCTGTTTTCTACACTGGTAGATATTAATACTTCCTCCAGTTGCATCTTATGTAAAGGTATTAAGTGCTCAAAATCTGGTTTTCCCAAAATCTAATATCTTTGAAATGCCATGTTGTGTGAATCCAGAGGTGAAAGTAAGTTAGAGGATTTACTGATACGCAGCAGTCCTGAGCAGGGGGCGTGGCCTTAAATCCCTGAGCCCTTTAAATCCCCATCTGAGCTCTGCTGCCCGAGCCCTGGGGTAGCGGTGGCCGGGCACCATCAGGGATTTAAAGGGCCCCGGGGCTCCAGTCGCCGCTACTGCCCTGGCCCTTTAAATGCCCGCCGGAGCTCCACCGCTGCTACCCCCAGGGCTCGAGCAGCAGGGCTCAGGCAGGGATTTAAAGGACCCTGGGAAGGTAACGGGGGCTGGAGCTCCGGGGCCCTTTAAATCCCTGCCGGAGCCTTGCCACCGCTACTCCAGGGCTCGGGCAGCAGGGCTCAGGCCAGGATTTAAAGGGCCCCGGAGGGGGAGGTAGCAGCGGCTGGAGCGCCAAGGTCCTTTAAATCCCCGGCGCCGCTACCCCAGGGCTTTAAATTGCCCTCTCGGAAAGCCGGTCCTGGTTCGGCGCACCGGCTCTTACCGGTACGCCGTACCAGGGCATACCGGCGTACTTTCACCTCTGTGAATCCCACAGTCTTTACTATGACTCTTAATAGCCAGGGACAACTTTTCCTCATGGTTTTTCACTACTTCCTGTCCCTCAGTGAAATGTTTTGATCCAGGTTTCTCTGCAAACTTCCTGGATCCTAAAGTTGCCTTCTGTGTGGCATAGGCTCTTCTTTTGTGTATACTCTATTCTGGTTGTCCATTACTCCAGATACCTATTGTAGGTAACTGAAATCCTCCATGAGTACAGTGTAACAGACGAGTATTTATTTCATCAATATAGATCCAATATAAATGTATGTAATATATCATCAATATCTCTCTAGAAGGAGCCTCGGAGGTGGTGAGTGAGGTTAACCAGCATTTCTGGATCTTCTGAAGGAACACAAATGCTAAAATGTCAAGGCCCAAGACTTTTGTTTTCTTTCCCAATCTGCAGATTGGGTTTTTTAAAACATAATTAGGTGATTCTCAGCTATTATGGTGATGAAGGCCATGTAAATATACTTGTATTGGAAGGGCACATTGAGGGATGCTGGGTGACATAGGTTTGCACTGCAATTTAAAAAAAAACAAAACAAAAACTGGCATGAAATCTGAGCCGGGTCAATTGACTCTGGCTCACAAGGCTACAAATGGCAGTGTAGATGTTTTGGCCTTGGGCTGGACTCTGGCTCTGAGATCCTATGAGTGGGGAGGGTCTCAGAGCCCAGGGTCCAGCCCAAGCCTGAACACTGCCATTTTTAGTCTTGCAGGCTGAGCCCAAGTCAGCTGATGCACAGCAGCTGTGCCATGGGTGTTTTATTGAAGTATAGATGTACCCTAATAGATGATATTCTTGCCTCTTTTTGTATCAAATTAAAAGTTGTAACATTTTCTGTTCCTTACAGTAAGGCATGTTTCAGGATACGCATGATAATTAAGCATCATGGTTGTTGCAGTGTTCAGTAATTATTAAACACAAGAAGATAACCTTTTTCCTTCGGAGTTCTACTGTCAAACTGATGATTCTGCTGTTCTGAACATTTCATAAGGTGCTCCTCTGGCTGTCAAACATTTTTCCCAACTCATTATGACACTGAAAATGAATGACTAACCTTTCTTGAGCCACGCAATTCTCAATCCTGATCTATGCCAGCTATTCTAGTCACAGGCCTCTCATGGAAACATAAATCGCTTGATGCACTAATGGGAACATGGAGGAGGCAACCATAACTCAAAGGGAATTTGGTTGGTGTGTCTGTCTCCATTTGTGCACAGGCTATTTTATCAATTGGCTCTGTTTTGGATAACTTTACATTTAAACTTAGCGGGAAGAGTCCTCACTAATGCGTATAGTCTCTCCTTTTGGTGAAACTTCTCCTCCCCAACTTGTTTGAGCTTCTTGTCACCTATCCTGGTTAAATTGTAGACTCAAGATTCTCAAACATGAACCAGGCTATAATTTCTGTGAGGCACCTAGCACCTCCTTGGGTGTAGTAAGAGTAATGACTAGCAATTGCAATGTCAGCTGTCCAGAGGTAACCCGTTAGCTAATCAGGAAGACTAGCAGTCTTTTTTATTATTTACACTATAATTAGGCATTTACATCACACTTGATAAGCCTAAAATAGAAGTCACCACAGCTGAGCTGGTCACAAATGAACTGCTTGAGCATTTTTTTTCCTCTGTCCTTCAAAAGCTTCAGTGACATCTTCAGTTACTACTTAGTCTCCATTCTACTGTCATCGGTGACAGGATTGAGTGCACAATAATAGGACCTAACCTACCCCAATAGTTTCTAGTCAGCATAGCCAGCAAGAGGGACTCATAGGCTCCATAAGCATGAGGTAATTGATCTGTTGCTCCCCTTGGGCTGTCAGCAACAGCACACCCTGCATTGATGCTGAAAAGTGCATAGCTGTAATGCAGATAGGACATAGTCATTTTTTCAACGCTGGCAAAAATGATTGAGAACAGTTGTCCTTTCTACAGTTTTGAGCACCAGATTCTGGAGGGGATGGGCGCATTGCTGATGATCGTTAGCAGCAGCCGGTCATGTTCCTAGTGTAGACTGAGCCAAGTATAGGCTGGGGATGGAAAGCTGGGGATGGTGTGAAATCCATAAGGGTTGTGCGGTCAGAAATATGCAGACTTCCTGAGGGTGTTTCAGGGTGCACTGAAAACTTCCTGTTCTGTACTACATTTCCTGTTCTCCATTTTATGTGAGCACTGGTTTTAACAAACATTGTAATTGCTTAATAGCAGTACCCATGCCTTCTTTTAATATAAGGCTGATCGAAGCACTAGTAGGTGTTAGTTCAACGACATTAGGGAATCTTATCTTTTCCCTGAGAGAATGGATTAAATTGTTTTCAGACATACTCGGCTTTCACAAACTGACACTGTGACCAGCTGTATGTAGATGCCCTGTATTACACACAGCACTTCCTAGTAAGGTATGGCTTTCATGTATTCCTCACAGGATTCATATGGTGAATCACTGATCTTGACTTCATGGCAGGATACTGGGATGTGCACACGTCCATTACTAGTGATAGTTAAAGACACAGCTGTCTCATCTAATACAAGCACAGCAGTTTGAAGAGCACTCTGACTAAAGGCAAATAAGAGTGGTCTTATCATACTGGTCTGCTGTTAACCTCAGTCTGTTCAGCTTTTTTGCCTCATTTTTTCCCCTTGTGCAGGGCTGTCTGATACTGAGCGATGAGCTGAATCATGCATCACTAGTGCTTGGAGCAAGACTGTCAGGAGCAACTATTCGAATCTTCAAGCACAACAGTGAGTACCTTTTGGGGGGCACTTCCTCTTGTAGCTCACAGGTCACTCTCTTTTCTGAGAACCCTGCCTCTTGTTGCTGTAAATCTGCATTTCTAGCTGGGAAACCCATTTCCAGTAATTGGAGGCTCTTAGGGGCTGCTAGCACCTTGAAGTTAATAGTGTTGAAAACCCTGGATTGGAAGCTCTATTCTTTGCAAATTGGCCATTAAATACAGGCTTTTTTTAAGGTTGTTGAGAAAGGACACTTATGGAAGAGATTTAAACTGGGTGAGTGAATTTAGTGCTTATGCAAATGTGGGTATCTGATTAAATCTAGACATTGGAGGCAGGTGTCATGTAGGCTTTCTCTTCTCTCCCTTCCCAGCTCTACCAGTACTCCTCTGTCCCAGTCAGTAGCACTTTATGGTGTTGCATTTCTGGGTCCCCTTATAGCTGTTCATATGTAAAGTAGGGATATAAAATAGTAAATGGTTAACCAGTAAGCATTAGTCTTACCATTTAACCCCCATCCCTGGACCTGGCTGGAGCGGGGGCCCCTTGCCCAGCTGGAGTGGAGCCCCCGGGCCCTCTCCCTTTAATGGGTTAAACAATATAATTGTAATAGTTTAAACGGTTTACTTTTTAAACGATATTTACATCCCTAATGCAAAGCCAGTGTATGTCTGTCTGGAATATGCAGGGGAACTGCTGGTGTTCACACCTTTCAGTTTGTAACATGTATGGGTCAACACACTTACAGAATCTTATTACAATCCATGTCCGATACTCAAGTAGTGAATGTCATGTAAGAACCTAGATAGATGATTTAGATTGTTATATGGTTTCTTAGGTCATTGCTTAGTTTCCTAGGTCAGGATCTAGGCTGTAATAAGATTCCCTAACATGGTTCTCTAATCATTTCCATCCTATGGACAAAAACACTAAAATTGAGTACCCCTACCCATGCCTGGCACTATGCTTTGGCACAATCTCCTGAAACCAGAAAGAAAAGGTTCTTTCAGCTCCTCCTACCTCCACTTTTCAAAAGCACACTTTTTTTTTTCCCTCTTTTTTGTGATTGTCTGTACTCCCCACCAGCCTCCCCATAATTTGTTTTCCATGCTTGGCTCTCTCCTCTGCCTCCCTGTCTTCATCCTATGTCACTTCAACTTTCATGTTGATCACTCCATCTCTAATGTCTTGTTTTCTTTCCTTTGGCCTCTTAGTTTGGACTGACTCCTGCATGATTTATTCACATTAGCCATTCCATCAACTGGATCACCAAGTGCTAGTGGTGTGCTCTTCTCATCACTCAAATGCACTCTGGTCTTGTCATTCCACATCAATCTCTCCCTTGCTCTTCCCTGCATCATTTCATCTGCACTGTCATTCAATTCAGGCTACTCATGTCTCGGAGTCTGCTGCTACTCCCAGCCCTCCACTTTACTGTTATGGTGTGGTATGAATTCCCCCTCCCCCCGTGCATTCCCCTTGCCTTTGGTCTCTGCTCCCCCAGTGCAGTGTTTCTAGAGGGCAGAGGCCTGTAACTACCCCAGCTTTCTCCACTCACTGTCCTTTGCTCATTTTACTCTGTTTTGTTCCTTGTGTATTCGCTTTCTCTTTCCACACCTCCAACCCAATCAGGTCTCATCAGATTTTCTTCCTTATTAACTCTTGTGTCTTTTGTCCACCCACCATCTTGTTCAGTTTATTTAAAGACAGAAATTACATTGGGGAGAACTTGCTTCCTTACCTATCCTCCTTTGCCCAATCCCCAGCAGTCTGTCTCAGGCCCATCACCCTTGAACTCATTTTCTCCCCTCTGGTTCCTTTGTTCCAGCCACTAAGCCTACTCTTGTTTTTCCCAAACATCAAATGCCTTCACTCATCTCCACCTGCCATTTACCAACCCATTTCTCTCTTCCCTTTTATTTCCAAGTCTGTCTCTTTCTGATGTCTTAATCTCTGTACTGTTGTACTCTTAACCAGGGATGACCAAATCCTGGCCCATAGTGGAAATCATATGGCAGTGCTATACCACACAGCCACAGTCACCTTTAACATGAGATGTGGCTTGCAGGAGAGTGCAGGTCCTCAAATGCAATGTGGCTAAACTTGGACCATGATACGAGTATAGCTTCCACAGGTACAGTAACTCCTCACTTAGTCATTCCGGTTAACATTGTTTTGTTGTTAAGTCGCTGATCAGTTAGGGAACATGCTCGTTTAAAGTTGTGCAATGCTCCCTTTATAACGTTGTTTGGTAGCTGCCTGCTTTGTCCATTGCTTGCAGGAAGAACATCTCTTTGCAGCTAGCTGGTGGGGGCTTGGAACAAGGGTAGACCGGCAGTCCCCCTATCAGCTCCCCTAAGTTCCCTGTGCAGCAGCTGCCCAGCAGGCTATCAATTGCTGGAAGTTCAGCTGTCCCTCCCCGCACTGCCCTCTGCCTTGGAGCTGCTCTTCGGAGCCTCCTGCTTGCTGGGGGAGGCTAATGTCAGGGTGTCCCCCTCCACCCTGCTCCTGCACCCTGTTTATCCCATCTCCGTAGAGCAGGGGGGACACAGGACAGGGCTCAGGATGGAGAGAGCTTCCTTCTCCTTCCTGCTCCGGTCTCAGCTTGCTGATTAACTTAACAAGGTAGTGTACTTAAGAGTGGTGTCAGCGTACTTAAAGGGGAAATGCGCATCTCTCTCACCCTGTGTGTGTGTCTGTCTCTGTCTACCATGCTGTCTCCCCTCCCTCCATTCGTGCTGCCTTATGGAGTGTGAGGCTATGTTAACAACAATGAGTTAACCCTTGAGGGCTCAGCCAATTGCTAGCAGTAAGGCATTCTTTGGGAGATATCCCACCCTCTGACTCCACCACCTCAACCAAGCTTCACAATCATCATTGCTGTGTACAGTATTAATTTGTTTGTTTAAAACTTGTACTCTGTCTGTCTGTCTGTCTGGCAAAAAAAAAAAAATTTCCCTGGAACCAAACCCCCACTATTTACACTAATTCTTATGGGGAAATTGGATTTGCTTAACATCGTTTCACTTAGTCACATTTTTCAGGAACATAACTACAACGTTAAGTGAGGAGTTACTGTATTAGTCTCTGTGGGCCACTCTTCATATCAGAGGGTGGCTGTGATTTGTAGCTGTGGCCTCATTTGAGTGCTCCTGCATTTAATTATGTCATGATAATAGCAAAATAGTAATAAAGGCTGCTTGGTGGAATCTCGCTACTTCTTTTTTTTTTTTTTTCTGTGCAGACATGCAGAGCCTGGAGAAACTGCTCAAAGATGCCATTGTGCATGGGCAACCTCGCACCCGCAGGCCCTGGAAAAAAATCCTCATCCTGGTGGAAGGAATTTACAGGTACAAGTTATTCTCTACCTTGCCTACACTCTTCACAAGATCCAGCTGTCAGGGTTTGGGTTCCATCGCTGGACCAAGTAGTAGAGCTGGTTAATAGGAGCATGCCACTTAGCTGTCTCTCTTGATGAGACCATTTGTTTTAGACCTAGTTTGATCTTTAAGCTTCTCCCAAATGGCCTACTGTAATAACAGCTGGTACTGATGGAAAGCTTCCCATCTCCTAAATACAACACAATGCTAAGTAATCTAAACAAATTATTTACATTAAACATGCTAAGCTCTGGAGCTGAGGTTTTCGACAGTGTTTATACCCTCTAGTTCAATTCCATTCTCTAGCAGTCTGTTATTGATCAATCTAATGGGAATAGATGACAATATGTGCAGATCTCATGACTTCTCTGAGGGTGTGTGGGAGGTATATTTTTGGAGCTCAGCTGTCCTTGCACCTGGCTCATGACTTAAGGATCAGGTGGTCTTGAGCTGCTATTGGAAGACATGGGTCAGCCTGGTTGGTCTCATTTAGGAGATCAACAATGTCACTTTAATTGGTGGCAGTATAGGACACTGAGGTTTGTGAGGTAGAGAAGCAGTATCTGTTGTAGATGGAAATGCATTACAGAATGCATTGGGTTGCTCTGTCATCCTTGCTCCTACTTAATCTGTTTAATTTGTGATGCTGATTTTCAGAATAAGGAAATTTGAACACCGAATGCAACAAATCTTGTTTTTAAACATAAACACTTGTAAAAGAGATCTTTCCATAGAAGGGTTATGGTCTGTAGATAATGCTTCCGTGATAATTACGTAACTGTTAAAAGGAAGTAAAGAAAAGGAGGGTAGGAATCCAGTTTAGAATCTCCAAACAGAACCCCGATTATAAAAACCCCTTAAAGCTGAATCTAACATGATTTGATCTGTTTTTTCTTTGACAGCATGGAGGGTTCAATAGTCCGCCTACCTGAAGTGATTGCCCTCAAGAAGAAGTACAAGTCATACCTGTACCTGGATGAGGCTCACAGTATAGGTGCCCTGGGTCTCACTGGCCGGGGCGTGGTGGAGTATTTTGGACTTAACCCTGAGGATGTAGATGTTATGATGGGAACGTTCACCAAGGCCTTTGGAGCTGCTGGAGGATACATCGGAGGCAAGAAGGTAAAGAGGTGGTGGGGAGACATGGGAGGAAGCAAAGTATTCATTTGGGCTTCTGAAGGTCAAAAAGTGGAAACTACTATTTGGGTAGCAGATAGTTAGGGCCCTACCCTGTTCTGTACCAGGATACATCCCTGGAGGCCTTGCTAATTTCAGAGTTAGCTTGTTTTTTTGAGTTCACCTGGTACACTGGGAACTAAATGTTGATGTGCAGTTCAGTTACGTGGAATTCTGTCCAATGTGGATGAGTTGAATCCAGGAAAAAATTCCCCTAAGAACTCCTAATTCCCTAGAAGGAGTGATAAGCTAAAGCTGTTGAGACTTGGGGAGGAGAGGTTGTGCAATTCTTTTGCTAATAGCTACTCAGTGCTTTAAGGTAGGGATTTTTTTAATTACTACCTGTTAATGAAACTAGCAGTGGGAACTCTGAAGACAAGGGTTTCTTAGCTCCTAATTAAGCTCTATGGATCGACACTGTATGCTATTTCATCTGCTTTCAGGCATCTTTTTTCTTTCCATTGTCCTTTCTCTCTTTGCCATATGCTCGATATCCTCCCGGGGGAGGGGGGAGGGCATCTAACACCTCTTGGGAAGCCCTGCTCTAGAGCAGTGGTTCTCAACCTTTATTCATTTGTGGACCCCTAAAAAATGTAGAATGGACGTGCAGGCCCCTTTGGAAATCTTAAACGTGTGCACGCTCTCAAGGGTCCATGGACCATAGGTAGAGCCCTGCGTGGATACAAAATGTGTATCCACAGACATGGTCCATGGCTATAAAGCGGATATCTGCAGATTTGCAGAGCTCTAACCACAGGTTGAAAACCACTGTTCTATGGTAATGACAACCTTTGGCAGACCCCTTAGACAGACTTAGTCTGCGGACTCCCAGGTATCCATGGACCTCAGGTTGAGAACCACTGCTCTAAATTTCTCTGGTACTAGGAGGGGACAAAAACAGCATCATGCTAATAGAACTTGAATAATATATGTCGAGAGAAATTTCTGCCCCGGTTACTGTTGTGCTGTCCCGTTGCTTTTTTTCATAGCGGAGGCCAGAATTTGTCCCATCGCGTGCTGTGGTGTTTTACAGTAGTGCTTCTCATTTCTGGGGGTTGTGGAATAGTTTTATTATACAATGAGTGATGAGTAACCATTCCAGGGAGTGGTGCCCCTTGTCTTCCGCATGGCTTGCTTCCATCCTGTAGCAAAAGCTATATTTGAGTGCAGAAGGTAGGAGTGAGTAATAGAAAGGGAGTGGCTCTCTGAAGTTCTTGTTCATTCTTAAATTACACCTGCTGCCTTTATCTATAGTGCACTTAGCAGAGATCCCTTGTGACCTTTTATATGCCTTGTTCAGTGACATGCTTAGCAATGATTTGTATCAAACATGACACACAGCCATCTGCAGAGCCTATTCCACCACCACACAGGAATGAGAGGATTGATTTGCATCTTCCCGTGACAAATGATTGTTCTCGAAACACAACCTGTGCACAGCTTGAGTAATTCCAGACATCTTGTTCCGAAACCCAATGCTGTGATCATCGGCAGAACGAATGTACATTTGAGTTATCCAGAAATTTTTTTTGGTTGATCTTCATCCTGCCGTGGGATACAAAGTATTAGTGCACAGGCATGTTTCACCCCTATTGTTAGCACTTTGGTTTAGTAAATGTCGTGTGCAGCTTTTTACGAGCTTCCCAGCCTTTTCTAGTGAGTGTGAGTGTCCGCGCAACATGTTGTACTACCAATTTGTAGGGTGATCATGGTGTCAGTGGAGCTATCTGAAGGCCTCCTATGTTCGTTTTGTCAGGAGCTGATTGACTACCTTCGTACGCATTCTCATAGTGCAGTGTATGCCACGTCACTGTCACCACCTGTTATGGAGCAAATTCTCACCTCCATGAAGTGCATTATGGGTGAAGATGGCACAACTTTTGGTAAGTCTTTTCTATTTGGTAAATGCTTCCAATCCTGGAATGAGGGTCTGTGACTGCTAGAAACTGAACCTTTTTATAACCATGGCACTGGTAACTGAGTTTGCTGCCAGACATGTTAGCATGCATTTTTGTTAAACCTAATTCCTGAAGCAATAAGATAGTTATTCACTATTAGTTGTAGCATCCCTACTTTCTAATGCTGCTCTGCTAGTAATCTAGCAAGGTAATTCCAGCAAAAGGTAGGACAGGTTAATCTTACCTAAAAGGCAAACTGAAGTTGTGTACAGTACTGAATTTTCTCCTCTCTCTCTCTCTTTTAAAAACATCGTATCTCCCTACTTTGTGTGATCTATTCCTAGGTATGTCTCTCTGTGATAACGGATCACTCAGAGGAAGGTGAAGTGATTGAGTTTTTCAGAGTAACTGGAAATATTTAGCAGCTAAACTATAGTATTTAGAATTTGCATCATCCCAAATTGAAACCTTGTTTCAAAATGAATTTAAGGCTTGGTCTAGCAGCTTTTTTTTTTTTATAATATAGCATGTTCATTGTGCATCAGCCTTTTTTAAAAGTTGATGGATGTTACTCAGAATACATATTTGCAGTCCAATCACCTTTTTTTAATTCTAAAACTAATACAAATATATTGGATTCATAATGTTTTGAGCTTTTGGCCACAAGGTGGTAGTATGCACTGAAGAATTGTATTTGTGCTAAAAGAAAAGGAGTACTTGTGGCACCTTAGAGACTAACAAATTTATTAGAGCATAAGCTTTCGTGAGCTACAGCTCACTTCATCGGATGCATCCGATGAAGTGAGCTGTAGCTCACGAAAGCTTATGCTCTAATAAATTAGTTAGTCTCTAAGGTGCCACAAGTACTCCTTTTCTTTTTGTGAATACAGACTAACACGGCTGATACTCTGAAACCTGTATTTGTGCTGTAACAGTAAGAGAAAAGGTGGGTGAGATAGTATCTTTAATGGACCAACTTGTGTTGGTGAAAGAGACAAGATGAGTTTGAAAGCTTGTCTTTCATGAACAGAAGTTAGTCCAATAAAAGATATTACTGCACCCACCTTGTCTGTCTGTCTCAAATCCTGGGACCAACAAGGCCATAACAACACTGTAACTTTAAGGCTATCCAACTAGTTGACTTGACAGAACTCCTGTGGTAAAAGAATATGTTGGACACAACTCAAGGTAACCTTTCTCCTTGTCTTAAATCAGGAATAATCTAACCTGTTTATATTATATTATATTAAAGTAAAATTAATGCTGTTGATTGTTGCTGTAGTGGTAGCTCTAGGAGCAAAAGTAGCTAATCACCAGGGCAAGTAAGGCAGGCAGTGCTATCTGCGGTCACATCTGAGTGCTTTTAAGGGTACACTGCAAAGAAAAGCCTGCAGTGCCAAGTCTTGGAGGCCTGGGTCAATTGACATACGTTCCCGGGGCGTGAGCTGCAGGGCTAAAAATAGCAGGGTAGACTGTTCAGGCTCGGGCTGGAGCCCAGGCCTGAGTATTGGTGTTCTGCACTCGAATCCTTTTCCTCTCTAGCTCTCCAAGAACGTGCATTTACCAGACAGCCAGTTAGTTATTGATGGATACAACTATGGCAAAGAGATGAGTCTTGCATCCTTTCCTAAAGGTGACACTGTCAGAGCTACTTCAGCTGATCATTGCCAACATTTCACACTAATCTCCTCAGGCACTGCTTCTTTTGGGTCACTTCCAATGTCTGCTGTGTTTAAGCAAGTGAGGACTGAAGAATGTGTAACTAATTGGAAGTTCCACATAAATGGTTAAGATGAGCACACGTTACCAGTTTTTGAAGGTGGCTTTTAGGAGCACTGGCATTTTTAGTAACTTTTCTGTATGGCCAGAGAGATTTTAAGCCTTTGAATGCTGGCATGTGGTATCAAAGAAACATCATGTAGTGAGAGACTTTCATGTGAATTTTAGTGCTCTTCAAAGGTGCTGTATTTGACAGCCTGGAAAGCTGAAGTTCTCTTTTTCATCCACACTCAAGTAAATAGATTATTGCAGGTTGATCTCTCCTGGAAGAATATCATTAAGTTATTAAGTTTTTTTTCCATTTGACCTCATCAGGGCAATTCTTGCTGGGATGATTACTACAGTACTTGAAATGGTCCTATTTCAATTCATTTTCAGTGCAGCACCAATTGCCAATCTCTGTATAGTTTGAGATCGTAAATCAACATTTCTTTATATATTGTTTTAAAGTCCCTGCTGCTTTGCAGTCCTGTTCCATGGAGAGAGCTGGTTAAAACTCCTTTGTGCAGACTGAGCTGCTGCTCAGTGTAAACTTAAGGAACTCTTGTCCTGTTTTGACTATCACTGGAACACAAGGACTAAGGACAGGACAATAATGTTCAACATTTGGGAGGTAGAATTATGTAAGTTACAGGGATAATGGCATTAATGAGTGGTAACTCTGGAAGGGAAACAGGTAGATAGCTTGAGGGCTGTACTGGGTTGCTATTGAACATCTCTGAAACCAAGAGTAATGCATAGTGCTGTATGAATGTTCCCTGACCGTTCTGTAGGCAGCTAATTAAGGTTTATTTATAAATGGGCAAAACTGAGACAGGCAATGGCGTTGCCAAAGCCACGGAAGGAACTATTGTTGGATTTCCTTGTTGTTGGCTCTGGGCTCTGAGCAACATAAACCCTGTAATTTTTATGTACTTTTCCCTGCTGGATAGAATGGGAGGAGATAACGAAGAAAGAAGCAGAATTTCCTTCACAAAAGTATTTCTCAATTTCATGAAGCATCAGCTGGGGACGGGGGTAGCTGGGGCAGGGAGGTCTCCAAACTTGCAACACAAATATATTGCTGCTACTACAATCTAAGGTCAGTTGTGCAGTTGGAGTAAATGTTCCCTTTGAGGTCTTTCCAGCAGGCTGTCACTAGCTAACAGGATGTTAGTAAGCAGGCAGCCTAGACAAAATACACATGGAAACCAGCATGGCCATTTGCAGAGCTCATGTAGGAGGTGAGTGTAGGCTGAATAGATGTAGTTAGGAGACAGCACATGAATATGCAGCCTAGATTGAGATAGCAGCTTTACTTTACTTTTCCCTTCTCATTGTCTGTTTAAAGTAACCTGTCAGTACTGGCTATTACCTGGTGACATACATAATAGGTGCCCACATGGTGCTGTCCAAACCAGCCCATATGACTTTAAAAACATCATATGTCAGTGGAAGTGACTCTGTCCTGGAGGGGTAGGCTAGAAAAGATGGCTGTTCCCGCTGTCTAAGTCAGTGGTTCTCAAATAGGGGTCCACGAAACCTTTCAAGGGGGCCATGGGGCCCTGCGGCTTGAAACCCAGAGCCCAAGCCCTAGCACCCCCCGTGGAGCTGAAGCTGGGAGATGTGGGGCTGAATCCCCAAGCTCTGGTGCTCTGTGTGGGGCAGAAGCCCTGAGTCCATGGGCAGAGTTGGGAACATGGAGAGCATTTCTTTTCCCCACCCCCGCGAAACAGCAGCACAAGAGCACAGCAGTCCTGGGGGCAGCTCCACACCTTTCTCCCCCCCCCCCCAAAAAAACAAACAACCCAAACAAACAAACTCTCCCTGGCCCCGGGCCAGGTCAGAGGCAGGAAGCCAGAGCGGGGTAGCTGCTGCTTTGGCTGGTGCCATGGAGCAGGCAGCTACAGCGTTCCCTCCTCTCCAGGTTGAAGCTGCTTCTCGGTTCCCAACCACCTTTGCACCAGCAGAGGTAGCCAGTAAGAGCCACCCGGCTGGGGAGACCCGGCTCTGTGGCTGGCAGACCCTCTGGGAACACGGATCATAGGGGAGTCCTCCCAGCACATAGCCCCTAAAACCCCCCTTCCTGCACCCAGAGCTACCCTCCTGCCTGCACACAGTCCTAGCCACCCCCTTTCCTGCACCCTAAGCTGTTTTCAAACTTTTTGTGCTGAGCCCCCCACCTTTGAGTCATAATTTTTGGTTGCAGGCCCTCCCACTCCTCCCCCAACAGGCTGGGTGGTCTGCTGAGGTGAGTCAGGGGTTGGAGGTGGCATTCCCTCCCTGGACCCTGCCATGCAGAGGTGGCTCAAGCCCTGCTGGCCCCTTCCCACCCCCAAAACAGAAATCAAACTACACCTATGCCCAAGGCCCCTGCCCCGAGGGCCTGCCTCCCTCCCCAGGCTGAGTCCTGGAATTTTTATAGCATGTTGAGGGGGGGCTCAAAGAGAAAAAGGTTGAGAATCTCTGGTCTAAGTGATGGCTGAACCGTGTTTCTGTCCTTGGTAGCTGCTGCCACTTCTATTGCTGCTCTTAGTAGGTGCTCCTCAAAGTCCTTCTCTGTAGTAATGCAGTCTTGGGTCCCTATCCTTCAAGCCTGAGAGTCCACCATTCCTACTTACTTTTACTTATAACTAAAGCGACAGTCTTGTGGTCTTGAAATGGATCGTATGAGTTTCCTTTCTGGAGCCTTTGAATGTTTCTACAAAAGTAACAGGAGCTAAGAAGGGAACTTCTGAAATATGTGGGATATGCCATCTTCTAGGAACAGAGCCTCTAACTGCAGTTTGTATGGCCATCCATCCTCTTGTTGCATTTGGCTCTATGATTATAAAAAAGCGAAGGGGGAATGAGATGGTTTCTAGCTTGAGTCCCCCACTGGAGGAAGCATAAATGGCAAGTGCCACAGATGTGAGCATGTTTTAACAGTTCAACATTCTCCCATTTTTTTTCTCCCTCTTTGAGAGCCCCTCTCCAAAAGAAAAAGGGATGTCTGTCTCGCGGTGTTTTTCTGCATGGTTTTGAAGACTTCAGATAAAGGAAATTAAACATTTTTACATTTCAACGTTAGTTTCTGTAAAACATGAACTTCCTCATATTTTTAAGGAGCATCCTGGTTATGTAAGATGACAAAATGCTTTCTAGAGAGAGTTGATCTGAGTGTAGAGAAGGCAAGCTTTAGGATAGGACATGGAGGAAGCAGTTGAATGGCTTCAGGGGGGAGGGAGTTAAAATTCTGCTTGTCTAGGGCAATAACTTTTGAGTATAAACCTCTAACTTTTGTCATCCTTTATCACCATGGTAGGAATGGGAGAGTAGACAATGTGCCTAGGGTGGCAAACTTTGCACAGTTGACAAGTTGTTGCCACACAAATGAAAGAATTGCTAACTTCAGAGAGCTGGAAGGAGACCAGCCCTACAGAAGTGAATGGATGTAGGGTGGAACAAGTAGTTGTGAAATCCAGGGGGCGAGATTTTGAAAGAGATTGGAGGGTGGGTTGTGTGATAGTTTCCTCTAGTAAAAATTGTCCAGCTGCAGCATTCTGCAGCATTTATCCCACCAAAAAAACATTTTACATGTAGATTAAGGATTCTCAGTTTGCTCATGTTAATCAGTTAGCTTTCATGTGGACTCTGATAGTGTCTGATCTTGGTGCTCAGAAGTGTTGCGAATGCTCACTAATTGGATGTGGCAGCTTCAAGGAAAACCTAGGTACTGTAGGTTTCAGAGTAGCAGCTGTGTTAGTCTGTATTCGCAAAAAGAAAAGGAGTACTTGGGGCACCTTAGAGACTAACAAATTTATTTGAGCATAAACTTTCGTGAGCTACAGCTCACTTCATCGGATGCATTCATCCTGAACTGTAGAAAGTGGTGTGGATAACTCATTAGGAGTGCTCTTCCTTCATTACTGACCCTAGTGCTGTAGTGTGGTGCTAGGGATGCTCTTCACCCTGAGTCAGTAAGTATTCCAGTGTCTAGAGGGCATTGTGCTGCCAAAGTGTCCTTCAGATTAGACATAAAACAGACCCTTGGCCTTTAAGCATCCAGTGGCATCTTTGCAATAGTAAGGAGGCTAATCCAAGTTAGATTCCTGCAGGATAACTGTGTGTGCTACCTTCTTCCATTGCTCTTGCAGTCTCCACTGAATGTTAGTATTCTAGAACAGAGGAGTAATAACATTCAGTGTCATTAGCATAGAATGTCTGAATTCACAACCTGGAAGAGACTGCCTTTCTGCATAGGGTGAAATGGTCCCTTTCAATGAAATCTGGTACAAATTGTGTTTTTTTTGTTTGTTTGGGTTTTTTTTAACAATCTTTGGGGCTGAACAATGTGTGAATCTTTGTTTTTCCAGATATGAGGCTCCAATATATGAAATAATTCACTGAGCCTTTTTAAATTCAAGTCTGCTGAAACTATGGTTACCATCTAGGCAGTCATTCACAGCTAAAGAACCTAGCAAAGCAAAGAGCAGTGAAATGAAGCTATGGGAAGAGAAGTTTAAGGTAGATATTAAGGGAAAACATCTTCTCAAGGATATTTAAGAAATAGAAAAGGCCTTGCAGGAGGAAACTGAGATTCTGTCCTTTTTAAAGTTGCAAGTACAGGATACAAAAGATATTCATTGTAATGGTGTAGTGAAGGGTCCTGTGTAGTAATGATGCTAAGCTGGATGACTGAGGAGGCGATTCCTGGATCTTGTCGTTCTGCAGTGAAGAGCTTTACAAACAAATCTCAGCTGAATGGTGGTAGAATCAAAGTATAGGGGAAACCAGTGAGAATTTTCATTAGCAAGAGAGCTAGTTTACAAACTGAGATTGTGTATTACATGGCCATGAAGCAAGACTGCCCAAATACTTGTCATATATAAATACAAAATATTACTGGAAATGGAAATCCCAGACACACACCCTGCACCTCCGAAAAACCTCAGAAACTTTTAATAGTTAAATTTTTTAAATCTTGACAAAAGCTCTGACTGTTGCTCTTTAACTGCTGATGTTTTTCTTTTACTTAGTTAAGTGAGAGTGGAGGGTCAAGAAGAGAAATCGGTAAGATGGGTCACTTCAGGATTTGGTTTCCTACCAGTGGGCATGCTTCAGTAGTTCCTAACTCTGATGCATCTGCCTGACTTGGTGATGCCCTCTCTAGATTTGATGGCTGTTGCTCTTTCCTGTGCTCTGTGCTCAGAAATAGTAAATGCTTTCTTTTCAAAGACTAGGTCAGGGTTGAAAATAACATAGTGAGTTCTGTACTAAAGGTGAGGTGAGGGATTTGGGATACGCATTAACTCTGGGGTCCTGGCCTGACTACCGGCAGCAGTAGTGCCATCCAGAAGGATGGACCCTTAAAGATCCTCCCACTCAGCCACAATGAGATGGGGATTGAGTAGGGATGGACTGTGGTGATATGGGACTAGGGATGGATCATAGTCATATGGGACTGGGGATTGTTTGGGACTGTTTAATTCTTGTTTATGCTGTGCCTGCGTTCTTTGAATTGATCTGGGGATTTGATGGGTTGGGTTAGGGTGTGTGTTATTGTCAAGGGCTACCAGAGTATTGAATGGGTGCTCTTTTATCTGTGATGATGATCTAATAAATAAGTATTTACCCTCTGTGACTTTTGCAGAGCCAGTTGGCTCAGTTTCAGAGTCAAAAGCTGGCTTTTTTGTCAGTGCTACAAATTCATTCTGGGATCTGAGAATCCAGCTGGGTCCATTCTGCCTCTTGCATAAGAGCCAGCAGCATAGATCGTGCATTTGGAATTTGGCTGACGCTGATGATGCGCAGGCAGAGTAGAATCCAGCGGTGTCTTCACAGGGCTAACAGGAGTGAAGGGAGTGGTTGTCAGTAAGCAGCCCAAATGCAGCAGATAAACTACCCTGTGCCTGGTCTCCATTAGGTTTTACAAGATACTGTCTCTTTAATTTAAAAAAAGAGCAATTTTTTTTTTAGCAGAGGTGAACCCTACATGTGCACACACTGGTGTAATAATGCAAAGTACAACACAAGGAGCAGCCCCGAAAACAATTCTTGGCACTGAATGTAAGTGGCTTCCAGCCCCATGTTTGTAATCTGCTATTTGTACCTTGTCTGCAATGTCAAGACTTGGGCAATCTCTATATGGTTCAAACGGAAGCAGTGGCTGCTATTGCAGTTGAAGGGGAAATAAAAAGTCCTTGTGCAGGCTGAATTTGAAAACATTCAATTAGCATTAAACTCAGCTCATTTGAATGTCCCTTAATAATAGACTTGTTAGTTAGGTGTTAAGTTATCGCCTTAGGAACCCAGGGACCAATCAAAACTAATTTGAGCAAAGTGAAACATTTTTTGTTGCAGGTTTCAGAGTAGCAGCCGTGTTAGTCTGTATTCGCAAAAAGAAAAGGAGTACTGGTGGCACCTTAGAGAGTAACAAATTTATTAGAGCATAAGCTTTCGTGAGCTACAGCTCACTTCATCGGATGCATTTGGTGGAAAAAACAGAGGAGAGATTCTCACACACACACACACACACACACACACACACACACCCCATGAAACAATGGGTTTATCATACACACTGTAAGGAGAGTGATCACTTAAGATAAGCCATCACCAGCAGCAGGGGGGGGAAAGGAGGAAAACCTTTCATGGTGACAAGCAAGGTAGGCTAATTCCAGCAGTTAACAAGAATATCAGAGGAACAGTGGGGGGTGGAGTGGGAGGGAGAAATACCATGGGGAAATAGTTTTACTTTGTGTAATGACTCATCCATTCCCAGTCTCTATTCAAGCCTAAGTTAATTGTATCCAGTTTGCAAATTAATTCCAATTCAGCAGTCTCTCCTTGGAGTCTGTTTTTGAAGCTTTTTTGTTGAAGGATAGCCACTCTTAGGTCTGTGATCGAGTGACCAGAGAGATTGAAGTGTTCTCCAACTGGTTTTTGAATGTTATAATTCTTGACGTCTGATTTGTGTCCATTCATTCTTTTACGTAGAGACTGTCCAGTTTGGCCAATGTACATGGCAGAGGGGCATTGCTGGCACATGATGGCATATATCACATTGGTAGATGCGCAGGTGAACGAGCCTCTGATAGTGTGGCTGATGTGATTAGGCCCTATGATGGTATCCCCTGAATAGGTCTGTGGACAGAGTTGGCAACGGGCTTTGTTGCAAGGATAGGTTCCTGGGTTAGTGGTTCTGTTGTGTGGTGTGTGGTTGCTGGTGAGTATTTGCTTCAGATTGGGGGGCTGTCTGTAAGCAAGGACTGGTCTGTCTCCCAAGATCTGAGAGAGCGATGGCTCGTCCTTCAGGATAGGTTGTAGATCCTTGATGGTGCGTTGGAGGGGTTTTAGTTGGGGGCTGAAGGTGATGGCTAGTGGCGTTCTGTTGTTTTCTTTGTTGGGCCTGTCCTGTAGTAGGTGACTTCTGGGTACTCTTCTGGCTCTGTCAATCTGTTTCTTCACTTCAGCAGGTGGGTACTGTAGTTGTAGGAATGCATGATAGAGATCTTGTAGGTGTTTGTCTCTGTCTGAGGGGTTGGAGCAAATGCGGTTATATCGTAGCGCTTGGCTGTAGACAATGGATCGAGTGGTATGATCTGGATGAAAGCTAGAGGCATGTAGGTAGGAATAGCGGTCAGTAGGTTTCCGATATAGGGTGGTGGTTATGTGACCATCGCTTATTAGCACCGTAGTGTCCAGGAAGTGGATCTCTTGTGTGGACTGGTCCAGGCTGAGGTTGATGGTGGGATGGAAATTGTTGAAATCATGGAATTCCTCAAGAGCTTCTTTTCCATGGGTCCAGATGATGAAGATGTCATCAATGTAGCGCAAGTAGAGTAGGGGCATTAGGGGACGAGAGCTGAGGAAGCGTTGTTCTAAGTCAGCCATAAAAATGTTGGCATACTGTGGGGCCATGCGGGTACCCATCGCAGTGCCGCTGATTTGAAGGTATACATTGTCACCAAATGTGAAATAGTTATGGGTCAGGACAAAGTCACAAAGTTCAGCCACCAGGTTAGCCGTGACAGTATTGGGGATACTGTTCCTGACGGCTCGTAGTCCATCTTTGTGTGGAATGTTGGTGTAGAGGGCTTCTACATCCATAGTGGCTAGGATGGTGTTTTTAGGAAGATCACCAATGGACTGTAGTTTCCTCAGGAAATCGGTGGTGTCTCGAAGATAGCTGGGAGTGCTGGTAACGAAGGGCCTGAGGAGGGAGTCTACATAGCCAGACAATCCTGCTGTCAGGGTGCCAATGCCTGAGATGATGGGGCGTCCAGGATTTCCAGGTTTATGGATCTTGGGTAGCAAATAGAATACCCCAGGTCGGGGCTCCAGGGGTGTGTCTGTGCGGATTTGTTCTTGTGCTTTTTCAGGGAGTTTCTTGAGCAAATGCTGTAGTTTACTCTCCAACACCACTTTCTACAAGCCATTACCCTCTGATCCCACTGAGAGTTACCAAAAGAAACTACAGCATTTGCTCAAGAAACTCCCTGAAAAAGCACAAGAACAAATCCACACAGACACACCCCTGGAGCCTAAAACCTCTCCAACGCATCATCAAGGATCTACAACCTATCCTGAAGGACGAGCCATCACTCTCACAGATCTTGGGAGACAGACCAGTCCTTGCTTACAGACAGCCCCCCAATCTGAAGCAAATACTCACCAGCAACCACACACCACACAACAGAACCACTAACCCAGGAACCTATCCTTGCAACAAAGCCCGTTGCCAACTCTGTCCACATACCTATTCAGGGGATACCATCATAGGGCCTAATCACATCAGCCACACTATCAGAGGCTCGTTCACCTGCGCATCTACCAATGTGATATATGCCATCATGTGCCAGCAATGCCCCTCTGCCATGTACATTGGCCAAACTGGACAGTCTCTACGTAAAAGAATGAATGGACACAAATCAGACGTCAAGAATTATAACATTCAAAAACCAGTTGGAGAACACTTCAATCTCTCTGGTCACTCGATCACAGACCTAAGAGTGGCTATACTTCAACAAAAAAGCTTCAAAAACAGACTCCAACGAGAGACTGCTGAATTAGAATTAATTTGCAAACTGGATACAATTAACTTAAGCTTGAATAGAGACTGGGAATGGATGAGTCATTACACAAAGTAAAACTATGCATCCGATGAAGTGAGCTGTAGCTCACGAAAGCTTATGCTCTAATAAATTTGTTAGTCTCTAAGGTGCCACGGGTACTCCTTTTCTTTTTGCGAATACAGACTAACACGGCTGCTACTCTGAAACCTATTTCCCCATGGTATTTCTTCCTCCCACCCCACCCCCCACTGTTCCTCTGATATTCTTGTTAACTGCTGGAATTAGCCTACCTTGCTTGTCACCATGAAAGGTTTTCCTCCTTCCCCCCCCTGCTGCTGGTGATGGCTTATCTTAAGTGATCACTCTCCTTACAGTGTGTATGATAAACCCATTGTTTCATGTTCTCTGTGTGTGTGTGTGTGTGTGTATATAAATCTCTCCTCTGTTTTTTCCACCAAATGCATCCGATGAAGTGAGCTGTAGCTCACGAAAGCTTATGCTCTAATAAATTTGTTAGTCTCTAAGGTGCCACCAGTACTCCTTTTATTTTTTGTTGCTGCCCTTGAGAATCCCAAGCTTGGCTGGGGAACTGATGGAGAAACAAATACTTTGGGGGGTCATAAAGAGTTTCCTGCTTCTCCCCAGGAGACCGACAGCTATAAACATCACTCACTGTGTCTGTGCCTCCAGCAGGGGTTCTTTTAAATCCAGCAAGCTGCTGCATCTCTATCTCCCTCCCTCCCACGGAGCATGGTCAGGCTCCAAGAAAACTCTTTTAACCTGGATAGGGGAGTCTTTCTGGTTTTGGTCCTGTGAGGAATGTTTATTTACAAATGCTGACAGAACTTTTATTGTTATCTCTTCTTTGATGCTGTGTTTATTGGGTTGGGGTGTCAGCACTCTCCAGTATGTGTTCCTTGCCTTTTGGACTTTTAATCAACAATGTGGTGTGTGCAGCAGCTGTTAAAAACTTTCTAATGCACCACTTCAGGTTTTAGGTGAGACCTGTATGTGTACTCGCCTTGTTCCTAGAGCATAGCAACTCCTGCTATGTCTATGTTGTCTTAAGTCTACATAGCTACAAAAGTTGAATTGTCATACAGCGACAGCTGCTAGGAAATCTGAATCTTAAACTAGCTTTGTTTAAATGGCTTATTTGTCTGTCTTCATCAATTTAGTTAGAGATCAAATAAAATTACTAGATCCTTTTTTTTCCTCTCAATAAATAACACATGTATATCACACACTATCCTGAGTGCTTCTAGAACACTAATCCTCAAACTTGGGAGGGAGGTAATATTCCTGTTGTGAAACAGCACATGTCTTGCTAGCTACAATTTTTTTTTTATACTGATTTCTTTTGGGGTTTGTGAGGTGAAGCATTTGAACAGGAATGACTGGCTGCTAGCAGGTGAGATGGCAGAGAAGAGAGGTTCTAGGCCGGGGTGGGGTAGTGTGGAACTTGGGAGCTCTTGGCTTAAGCACTGGAGTAGGAGTTACTAGATCAGAGCGCCTCAAACTTCTCATTTAATCTTATTTATATTATCGCCAAGGCTGGGAATCTGTTGTGGACCAGGACCCCCGTTGTGCTAGGTGCTGTACAAATGCAGAACAAAAGGAAAGTTCCTGCCCCAAAATGTTTACAATCAAAGTACAAGAGAGGCAACAGATGGTTACAGAGATATGGGGAAGTACAAGGAAACAATGAGACAATTTAAGTGAGCTGTAGCTCACGAAAGCTTATGCTCAAATACATTTGTTAGTCTCTAAGGTGCCACAAGTACTCCTTTTCTTTTTGCGAATACAGACTAACACGGCTGCTACTCTGAAACCTGACAATTTAACAAGTGGGTGATAAAGGTTGGCATGATGGGTCGATTGGAGGTGGGACATGAGTATTCTCATGGACATGATCTCTTTCTCCATCAAACAGGATCACTGTGGCAACTATGGCAGTTGTTTACACTCAAAAATAGTATTGGGTACTATTGCAATACTAGTAAATATTTTCCTAAATGGTATGGACACATAGCAAAAGGTGCTCACAGCCTCAGAATGCTTACAATCTGAATAGTAGTTCTAGTTGCCATTGGCAGCAGTAAACAAGGAGAACCAGATCCGTGTGACCAAATACCAACCTTTGCATTAAGATTTTTGTACTTGTTCTGACAAAACCAATGTAAACAGTGACAGGCACCAGTGTAAACCACCCTAGTACAAGTCACTCTTTACATTGGTACAGCTACACCTTTGTGAAACTCCCCTGTTTGGACAAAGCTGAAAATTTCTCATGACTGGTACCTGAATGTTTAAAGAATTCTTTTTTTTTTTTAAAGAAAACACTTCCTTTAATCATGCGTGTGCTTGGGGGAAGCAGAGAGCTTTTTTTAAACATGCACAGCCTCTACTTTTTTTGTCTTTTAAAGCTGTAGTTATATTTAGTATGAGAGATTGTGCATAAGTGCCATCCTCACTGGAAAACTACATTAACAGAACCAAGCAGTTTTCTAACCTTGCCAACATTTTTTTTATTTTATTTTATTTTATTTTTTTTATGAACATAAAGGTAAGTGCCTGTAGAACACAAAGTTAAAATAGTTAGTTATTCTGAAACCAGCTATGGCTGTTTCTCTTGCCCTTACCAACTCATTCCTATTTGTTATACTAACTGTCTGACTAAAAGGGATTTGTTGGTATAGCTATACTGGCTAATCCTCCTAGTGGGGATGCACTTTATGCAAGCAAAAGTGCTTTTGCCATCATAGTTTATCCCAGCTCCCCGAATGAAATAAGGCTATGTCTACGTTACAAGCATCGCAGCTATGGTAGTGTAGACACTCCTAATTTGATGGAATTGGGTTTTTTTGTTGATGTAGTTAATCCACCCCTCCGAGGCGGTAGCTAGGTTGACAGAAAAATTCTTCTGTTGACTTAGCTGTGTCTACAGTGGGGCTTAGGTCAACTTAACTCTAGCATTCAGGATGTGAACTTTTTCACAACCCTGACTGACATAGCTAGGGTTGATCTAATTTTTAAGTGCAGACCAAGGCCTAAATTATGCTGGCAAGTTAAGTCTTGCTGGTATAACAGCATCTACACTAGGGTTTTTGTCAGCATAGGACTGTTGGTTGGAGTGTGATTTTTTTTTTTCACACCCCTAAGCGACCTACATATGCTGCCAACTTTAAGTGTAGCCAAGGCCTTGATTTCTTTGGAAAAATCTGAGGCAAAGGGGTCCACTAATCCCAGGTACTATAGGTAAGGAATTGATCTTGAGCACAAGAAATAATGTTGAGTATTACAGAAGTCTCTGAACTATGTCTCCCATGTGGTGTTCTACCAAGACAATAATGCCTGTAGTCAAATATGCCAGGAGAAAGTTTTCAGAGGTCTGACTGAGACAGTGGCTAACACTAACATGTCTTCAGTCTTGTCAGCTTTTAAAGACTGGTACATAAGATTTGTGGGCACAAAGAAAATATTTATACTGCTTAGAGTATGCCGGTGTGGATCCCACTGTAGATGAATGAAATGTGGTCTGTTTTAAGTGCAGTAAGTAATCTGTCTGTGGTATCAAAGCCTGGATAGGGTCCAGACTGTACATGGCTGTCCAGATAGAGAACCTCTGTAGAATAAGTTTTTTATGATGGACATCTTCCTGCTCTGTACCAGGATTTCCTGGATCTGTAAGGAGCCATCCCTGCCCGTGGTACACAACAAGCCAGCAGCCACATGTCTGGTGCAGACACTTTGGCTCTCAATGGAGTATCTGCAAGATCAGGTCCAGGTGTCTGAGAAATGCATCAGCAGCTGAATGACTATCTGTAATAGGTCTAAAAAAGAAAAGGAGTACTTGTGGCACCTTAGAGACTAACAAATTTATTGGAGCATAAGCTTTCGTGAGCTACAGCTCACTTCATTGGATGCATTTGGTGGAAAAAAAACAAGCATTTTTTTTCCACCAAATGCATCCGATGAAGTGAGCTGTAGCTCACGAAAGCTTATGCTCTAATAAATTTGTTAGTCTCTAAGGTGCCACAAGTACTCCTTTTCTTTTTGCGAATACAGACTAACACGGCTGCTACTCTGAAACCTGTAATAGGTCTGTCAGTCAGAACTGCCTTGGCCTTGGAGCTATGAGAATGATCATGGCTCTCTTGGTCCTGGGAATCGGTGGAAAGACATAGAGCAGGCTTCTGTTCCCCTGCAGGAGGATGGTGTCCAGCAATGATCCTGCACTCAAACCCCCTCTGGAGCAAAAAGTTCCAACCTTTAACATTGTCCCATGTGCAGTCTTGCCTCAATCTCAGCTTGCTATCTGAGTGTGCAGTCATGTTCAGTCTTTTCTCACCCTAGTAGTGAAGTTTTTCAAAAGGCTATTGCATAGTTACCACCAATCAGAAAACTTTCACCCCTGCCTAGAACCTCATAATCCTACAGAGGGTCATGGAGCTTCCATTTTGGACTTTCAGAATGCTCCTTGCGTCACTTCAATCTAACGACTTCCTCCTAGTGGCTATCACTTTATCTAGATCAGTGATTTTTCAACCTGTGGTCTGTGGACCTCCAGAGGTCTGCAGACTAAGATTTCCAAAGGGGTCCACACCTCCATTTGAAATTTTTTAGGGGTCCACAAATGAAAAAAGGTTGAAAACCACTGATCTAGATCAGTGAGCAAGCTCCAGGGAACCTCCCTACATGATATTCCATAGGAAAATGGCGGTGCTGAAACCTCACCTAAAGTTTCTTCCTCAGATGATCTAGCACTTTATCTAAATCAGTCATCCTGTTTGTTTTCTTCCCAAAGCCATCCTCTGCAGCTGTAGAAATTATGTACCCAGGGCTCGACTTTATTACTCCGGCAGGACTAGGCCATTCAGACTGATGCCAGTCTATTTCTAGCTATAAACGTCAAGTCTCGTAATGAAAAATTTCAAAATGGATAACTCAGGCTGTGTTACCATCTGACTGGTGTACCTCTCCCACTGAACCTCAAGGCACTCAAACGATATCCTCTGCTTCAGGAATATGTGTCAATATAAGCAATTTGTAAGGCAGCAACATGAAGTTAACCCACTGACTGCTGTCAAACAGTATGCATTGTGTCACAGTTCACAGCAACTGCACTTGTATTCCCCCTTTATGGTCCCGCAAGGGCACCCACTCTAGGCTTCTCCATCCCTTATGATCAAGGTATTTTAAGCAGGGTGGATTTGATTTAAATCAAATTGATTTTAAATCA
Source organism: Dermochelys coriacea (assembly GCF_009764565.3). Lineage (NCBI taxonomy): Eukaryota > Metazoa > Chordata > Testudines > Dermochelyidae > Dermochelys > Dermochelys coriacea. Next base: position 88,014,320 of record NC_050073.1, on the reverse strand, counting down.
TTAGTCAGGAAGACTCAATTTAACCATGGATTTCTACATAAAAGTGCATTCTTGTTGGTTGTTATAACCTTAATACGTATTCTTCACAACTCAAAGATAGATGTAGGTTTCCTTTTTAGAACGTACACACTATGCATTTTAAAGTGATTTATTTTGAAAACTTTTCAGATTAGTTTTACAGCTATATCAGAAAATGAATGATTGTTTGGTTATTTCATTTACCAAAGGTAATTGAAGCAGATAGTTCACCTCCCAGTGACTTCATAAATATCTCCAATTCAACAGGTTAATCATTAATACTTGGAGGATTTTCTTGCCATGCTGTATTAAGAGGAGAACATCATCAGCAGACATCTAATCTGTTTTATTTAACTAAAACAACAACTTTAGGTATTCTGGATTTTTTTCTTCAACAGCAAACATATAATATTTTAACAAAACAAGCGTATGAATTTTTGAATTTAGTTAAACATTCAAGTTTTTTAAAATCAGCACCTGAAATCAAGTTTCTGGTGCTTGTTCCACAGTTCACAAGGACTGGAGCTGATGAGCTACCACGCTCCGTACTTTTACAACCTAGGAACATCATTTGGACGGGGTCTGCTGAGAGGGAGTTTAGACAAAACTGTGGCTGAGAACCTGGAGGGTGGGGGAGAACTTGAACTCTTAAACAGTTTTATGTGCTGCAACTCAACATTAACAGGTGTCTGGAGATCTTGCCAATCATACAGGAGCCTAATTTATGCTCAAATTATACCTTCTCTAGAAATATGAAGGAAATTCCCGGTCAAAAACTTGGTTAATAAAGTTAAGACTGCTACAGTAAGTAACCTAAGCACTAGGAAAATTCCAGTTAAAAGTCAAAACCCTAACCTTAAAAAATATGGAAATAACGTACATAAAGATTTGAATACACTTGCTGTTTATACATTCTCTTGCACAAGTATTGGCTATAATTTTATGAAAATCAGCATTAAATATTCCAGTCATAACCTTAACTTTGACCCCTTACTTTATTACGTGTTATGTTTTGTGTAGTTGTGGTATAGAAAGTCAACTGTTATAAAATTATGAATGATGCAAGTGTAGTGTTTGTGGTATTGTGTGTTATAGACCTTGAAGGGTATTGTTTATGTAGTTTAAAACAGTTAGTTACTGTATATATGTTCTTGTCAAAACTAGTGTTGTCTTTTACAGTTTCTATAACTCAAACTGAAATACGATGTTCCTTGTTAACTGTGTCTTAGATGGTAATTGATATTAGACATTCCAATAACCCTGTCTGTTTCTGTTGGAGAAAGTAATATTGCAAGGATAATGGATGTGCATTTATCTTAGTTCCATACTTTCAAACAGTTGGGTCTTTTTACCTTTTAACTTTCTTGGGTTTTTTTCCCCTAGTGTTACAGTTGCAATTGAAGCATAAAAAGTTTATCAGGAAATTAACTTTTTCACTGCTAGTTATTTTATCCAGTACATCCAGCTGCTCTTGGATGGCTGGCAGAGATTCTTTTAGAGTTTCTATATTCTTTCCGCCATGTGGCTTCCTGAAGGCCTTTGCTGTGTCCATTTTCTAAACACACATTCTTTATCCAGGTCCTGATCCTTTAATCTTTTAAAAGGTATATTGTCTTACATTGGTATATGCCTAGCAGAACAGTTAGCCTTAACAGTCACTGTTTCCCTAGTATCCTTGAAGAAAATCCAGCTCTCCTGCCCCACAAATAAAATCATTTAGCACAGCAGTTCTTCGTGTCCTTTTTTTCCTCCCACTGCCCACTCTGATCCAGTTGCTAATAGAATTCTTTGTGAGTTGTCTCTCCTCAAGAAAACATAAGAATGGCCATATTGGGTCAGATCAACGGTCCATCTAGCACAGTATCCTGTCTAACAGTGGCTGATACCAGATACTTCAGAGGAAGCAAACAGAACAAGGCGATTGAGTGATCCATCCTGTCATCCAGTCCCTGCTTCTGGTAGTCAGAGGTTTAGGACGCTCAAAGCATGGGGTTGCATCCCTGACCATCTCAGTTAATAGACATTGATGGAACCTATCTTCCATGAACTTACCTAATTTTTTTTAACCCAGTTATGGTTTTGGCCTTCACGACATCTCCTGGCAATGAGTTCCACAGGTTGACTCTGCTTTTTGTGAAGAAGTACTTCCTTTTGTTTTTGTTTTAAACCTGCTACCTATTAATTTAATTGAGACCCTCCTGGTTCGTGTGTTATATGAGGGGGTAAATAGCACTTCCTTACTGTCTCAACACCATTCATGATTTTATAGACCTCTGTCGTATTGCCCCTCAGTTACCTTTTTTCCAAGATGAACAATCCCAGTCTTTTTAATCTCTCTTCATATGGAAGCTATTCCATACCTCTAATTTTTGTTAGCCTTCTCTGTACTTTTTCCTATTCTTAACCCCATCTCAAAAAGAAATTTATGTTACCAGATTTGCCCGTCACTTTGGGGTATGCTCATTTATTAGGCTTACTCTTTCGGGGGTTGGGGGGTTCTGTAATTCTATCAATGTACTGCTGGTGTCACTTGTGTTTCCATATGGAGCTCTACTCCTCCCTTCTGCAAGTCCCCTCCCAATGGAGCTATCCTGCAGGACCTAGGTTCAGTGGTGAGCTGGAGCCGGTTCGCACTGGTTCGCTTGAACCAGTTGTTAAACTTAGAAGCCCTTTTAGAACCGGTTGTCCCGTGAGGGACAACCGGTTCTAAAAGGGCTTCTAAATTTAACAACCGGCCAAAAGTGCTTGCTTAAGCGCCGACTCCATGGGTGCTCCGGGGCTGGAGCATCCACAGGGAAAATTTGGTGGGTGCAGAGCATCCACCGGCAGCTCCCTGGCCCTAGCTCACCTCCACTCCGCCCCCGCCCCGAGTTACTCTGCCCTGTTTCTCCCCCCCAGCTTCCTGCGAATCAGCTGTTCATGCGGGAAGCCTGGGAGGGCTGAGAAGCAAGTGGCGGCTTCGCACTCGGGCCCAGGGAGGTGGAGTGGAGGGGAGCTGGGGCGGGGGGGCGTGAGGAGGGCCACCCACGCTGCAGCAGGTAACCGGGGGCGCGCAGGGCAACCGCTCCCCACCCCAACTCGTCTCCGCCTCCCTGGGCCTGAGTGTGAAGCTGTCACCTGCTTCTCAGCCCTCCCAGGCTTCCCGCATGAACAGCTGATTCGTGGGAAGCGGGGCGGGCCGGTGTGTTCAGGGGAGGAGGTGGAGCAGAGGTGAGCTGGGGCTGGGCGTGGGGTGGGGCAATTTTCCCCGTGGGTGCTCCAGCCCCAGAGCACCTACAGAGTCAGTGCCCAAGGCACCACTTTTGATGTGATCAGTGGGGGGAGTAGCCGCTCCCCCCAGCTACGCTACCCCGCCCCTAGGAGCCAGAGGGACCTGCCGGATGCTTCCTGGGAGCTGCTCCAGGTAAGCAACACCGGGACGCCCCACCTCACCCCCCAGCAGGTCTCTCTGGCTCTTAAGGGCGGGGTGGGCACCCACTACGGTGGCCCACCAGACCCTCCTGCCTGGCTCTAGGGGAAGTCAGGGGACAGGGGAGGGGGTGGATGGGGCAGGGGTCCTGGAGGGGACCACGACCTCGTGGGCTGAGGGAACCGGTTGTTTAAGATTTTGGCAGCTCATCGCTGCCTAGGTTCCTTCAGAACTGGGATCCTCCAGAACTATGTGAACACACACACTCACACTTACACCCAAGTCTGAGTGGAGCAGGTCAATCAACGCTTTCAAGCTGACCCCTTATAATGTCCCTGGCTCAATAGGCTGGGCCAAGCAGCACTTTCAAGCTGCCACCCTCGTATGTAACAGGTTCAGCGCGTCCCTATCCCCAGTTTCACGTTACTGTTGTACTGGTGGTAACCCACTTGATGAGCAAACCCCACAGTATTTTTGGGCACTACAGGGATCTTTAGCTTAGGTAAGAGAAGCGTTGCTGCAGAGTAAATGGGGAAGCTAAAAACGCAGAGTAAAGCTCAGAGAGAGAGAAGCAATCAGCTTAACCACAAAAGTTATTTATTGAATAATAGTGATAACTGCACAAGGAGAGCCTAAACAAACATAAGTTACATTATTAAAGGTTACAAAAGTCAGATATAGAAAACTATACCTGCCTGAGGTAGAAAAGAAAATAGAGAGAGCTAGAGCTTGGATCTCACCAATCCATGAAGCTTGAACTGGTCGGGGTTCCCAGGTAATGGTGGTAGCTCAGGTCCTGAGTGCTGGAGACAGGCAGAGCCCCCAGCACGATCAGTCAGAAAAAGATGAAATCCCAGTGGAACTGATGCAGAGTTGGATCCATGCATTAGAACGCTTACTTGAACATAGATAGGGGGTTTTGTAGAGAAATAACGATGGTTCAAGGAAGAACACTCAATTTGTTTATGGGTAAACTGATGACTCAAGGGTTTTGTTTAGAGTAGACATTAGGAGCTGATCACTCTTGGCTATGGGTGGTGCTCCTTCCAGGGAGCTCACAATGCAATTAGGCTGCTTCAGTATTTTGGATATCAATCAACGATTTATTACTAGAATTGGTCTGATAACTGCTGAACTGGATGTGTGCAGGCGTAGGTTCATTAACATCTAGAGCAGAGATCCCCCAGGATGCAGTGCTTCCTTGCTTTCCTGGTCCCAGAGTTCAGTGTGGTTCATGCCTTGGAATCTGTTCTCCATTCAGTACGTTAATGGAGATGCCTCCCTGTCCCATCTTTGATGCAGATGAGGCTTGGAGTTACCTTAATCATAGAATCATAGAATCATAGAATATCAGGGTTGGAAGGGACCCCAGAAGGTCATCTAGTCCAACCCCCTGCTCAAAGCAGGACCAAGTCCCAGTTAAATCATCCCAGCCAGGGCTTTGTCAAGCCTGACCTTAAAAACCTCTAAGGAAGGATAATCTTGTCACCCTTGTCAGGAAGGGTCTAGGTGTGTCTCCCACCGCCCTTCACTGCTCTCTGCAAGTCTTCTCTAATCAGCTTTGGTTCAAGAAGAGGCTGCCAAGGGGTGGGTGGGGGGTCTTTTATGAGTCAGACAGGCTGGATACTGCGCCCTGATTCCCCAAGAACACAGAGCTGACTGGTATCAGTGACTAGAACTACACACGGTATTCAAGGTGTGGGCATACTACATTAAATTTTGTCTTATCTATCCCTTTCCTAGTGGTTGCTAACGTACTGTAAACTTTTTTAATTACCACTGCACATTGAACAGATGTTTTCAGAGAACTATCCGCAATGACTCCAAAATCTTTCTTGAGTGGTAACAGCTAATTTAGACCCCATCATTTTGTATGTATTGTTGGGATTGTTTTGCAGTGTGCGTTAATTTGCATTTATCAACCTTGAATTTCATCTGCCATTTTGGTGCCCAGTCACCCAGTTTGTAACTCTTTGCAGTCTGCTTTATACTTAACTGTCTTGAGTAATTTTATCATCTTTTTATCATCAACTAACTTTTCCATCTCACTGTTTACTCCCTTTTCCAGATCATTTATGAATGTTGAACAGTACTGGTCTCAGTACAGATCCTTGGGGGACCCTGCTAATTTACCTTTCTCCACTGTGAAAACTGACAGTTTATTCCTACATGTCATTTCCTATTTTTTAACCAGTTACTGATCCATGAGAGGATCTTCCCTCTCATCCTGTGACTGCTTACTTTGCTTAACAGCCTTTGGTGAGGACCCTTGTCAAAAGTTTTCTGAAAGTCCAGGTACACTATATCAACTGGGTCACACTTATCCACATGTTTTGACACCATTCAAAGAATACTAATATATTGGTGAGGCATGGTTTTTCTTTACAAAAGCAGTTTTGGCTCTTCCCCAATTATCATATTCATTTATGTATCTGATAATTCTGTTCTTTACTATAGTTTCAACCAGTATACCCTTGTTCTCATTTAAAGCAGGCTATTGAGATGCATTTCCTGCGGTATCACTTTTGAACAGATGTCATCTGTTTAAGCAGCATTCTGTGTGTGTTAGTGCAATGCATAAACAGAACATCGGGTTCATTCCCTTGGGGAAAGGAAGAAACAGCGAGCTCTGTTTACCTTCTTTTTTAGGGAACATACTTTTTCCTACAAGAAAAATTCTCGTTACGCAGTTCACCATCTTTAATTAAATAGCCATTTGTCTCATCTCAAAATTACTTAACTGGGTGAATTCATGTGCTTTCGCTTCACATCTTGATCCAAATCATCTGTGTACAAAGAATATCAAAACAATATGCACTAAATCTGTTCCCAGTCAGGAACCTATAGGCAGCTCGGTTTGGATACTTCAGTGTAAGCTTCCAGATCTTGTGTTTTGGCTTTAATTCTCTTCTTTTCCCACTCATCCAAAACAATAACCCAACAGACTTATTGTTCTACAGTGTCTTCAGCAGCTGCTCTCACTCCTGCTACAAGGAGCAAACACATCTTGAGTTCTACTCCTATTCCTTCCCTACAGCCTTATTTGCCACTTTCCACCTCCTTTTAAAAACAAACTGAAGGCTTCTTCATCCCTGTTTCTTGTCCGTCAGTCTATACTAGCTGCTCTGAGCATCTCTCCAGAACTATTTCTAATCATTGTTAAGAATCTTACTGCAGTTGATGCTGCCATACTTCTATCCAGAAGTCATCTTGTTGCCCTTATCATGAAGTGTGGACAAAACTGCTCCAAATACCTAGCTTTTAAATAGCACTTTCACTGTAAATTGCTTTGAGATGTGATGAAAAGATTGTGAATAGCAGTAGACTCTGCTGCTAAGGGTCATGTGCCACAAACTTTGTCCCTGTAACACACAGTACATTCTCAGATGAATACTTAAAAGCCAAATCAAGCCATGCATCAGTTTTGTTTCTCTTTGTTGGAGTCCTAATGTCACACTACACATCCACTTAAAAGATTCAGTGAAAAGTTGCCTTAGTCCTTTGGGGGTAAACTGCTGTATCCAACAGTTTTTTTTCAACCCACTTGGAGTCTCTCCTGATGATGTGAATGTAGACAGAACTGATGTGTACACAATCTTTAAATGAAAGCTGTAAATATGAGATTGCGAACTTGCTACATATCAAGATCTGATTACCATGTAGCATGGAACAGTTGTTTTGGTGAGGTCAGGCTAAGGTATTACCCACATCCTGTATTGAAGTATTGGCTTGCAATAATTACTAGTGGTTTTATCATTGTCCATATGGTCTCTCTCCAAACCATGTAATTTTTGGTCCAACTGTGCCCAAAGATCCCATGTGGAACTGCAGGAGGGTATTAGCTATGAATTACGTCAGTTCATTACACAGTATGAACAGTATTTTAGTAACCTGGGCCATATCCTCTTAGAACTGCATGATTGTTGGTAACTGGACAGAAGGCACCCAAAATATTCTAGTGACTGGGTACTGAATGTGCTCAGTAATGATCCATACTGATAGGGATTTTTAAAATTAACCTTTGTGGAGACTGGGGATGGCTTTTCTTTTCCAAATCTGCTACTTCAGTTGTTACTGACATCTGGCTGTTAAGTAACATGTGAAATTGTTTGGTGGGTCTCAGCCCAGTTTTTTTCTTGTGGGCAGTTTATCCCCTTCACACAAAGAATTAACCACAATGGGTCCTCTTTCCCTCTCCGCAGACGACAGCATGTAGAGGAAGCTAATACTGCTGCTACCCATTCTTTGTGGGAGAAAAACGATATTCATGCAGTCTGCAGGACTGCCATTCTAGCATTTTCATCACTTATGTATTTTAAACATTCTCCCCCCCACACACACACATACACACACTTTTTTTTCTCTCTCTAAAATGCTGTTGTAGAAACAGCAGACAACCTGCAGCTCCCTTAAAGTTTATAGGGGCTGACTTACTGTCTTTATGCCAGTTTCAGTCTGAAGGTGATAGTCACTCTCTAGTATCAGAGAACATTTCTTAAATATTTTAACGCATCTTACAGTACATGCATGCCTCAACTTGCCATTTTGTCAGCTTTTGTATGTGTGTAGCAACAGCCATGTTTGTCAGCCATACCTACTGGTGAAACCAATAGACCAATAAGTTACTCCCAGTACTGTCTGATTTTAAGAATGAAGAAAAGGTTTTATTTCCCCAGTCATCTGTTTGTAATATAAGCAAGCACCATGGCCTTGCTTTGATGTTTCACAATTTGAAATCCAAGTAGTTTGCTTTGACATTGGCCTCCAGTGTAGGAAAATTGGGCCTGCACAAGGCAGATGGTAAATATAGTTCACACTCACTGCTCCTATGTCACAAAAGCTACTGAACTATCTCCATCCAAGTCCATTATAAACATCCCTTTTATAACACATTTTGCTGAAGCCCACAAATGCTTTGGTTTATAAAGAAATGTGATGTTTGTACGTGTTCCTGATGTTCCTGCTCCCTGTGACTTTAGCAAGAGTCAGGCACAAAGACACACCAGCCTGTTTATATGTATACAAAGGCTTAAGGAGAGCCAGTTTCCTATTTCCTCTGTGCTTATCACATCTACATTTTGCAAGAGAACACTGCAGTTAAGATTTTATTTTTCTAAAGATGTCTATTTAGCTTTCAGTCTCTGAAATATCTTTTTTTAATGCAAAACAGATTAAAGCTTCAGTATGGATCTGGCAGGATTTTAGATACCTTTTTCTTGCTCGCATCCCCACCAGCCTGCAACATTTAGGCTTGGAGACCTGGGTTTAACTCTTTTTCATTTGTCTATTACTGATAGATATTCAGGAGGCACCCAGGACTAGTTAAAAGAATAGTCTGGCCAATGCTTCCTCCTTCTGTACCTCTTCTTAGCACAGCATGAGATTTGCTGTCAACCCAGTTGTTTACAGCTTCCTGTGTAATGAACTGATGAATGTGCCATCTTTGTGACTAGGCACTTGCGATAATATGCAACTCACTGATAAGTAAATACTGCCAGTGCTCTCCTACAAATCCTACCTGCAAATGCAGTGTGAAGTAATAGGCAGTGAGAGGAACATGGGCAGCACATAACTTAATTTCTCTGTTCCAGAATTAAATCTTTAAGTGGATTTAAGTTTAATGCCCCAGTCAAGCCAGTGGATTTTTACATTCAACTTTGCAATACAAATTACTGCAAAAATAGACACGTGGGTTGAGTACAGTAGTATTCTACCCATATGACAAGAATATTCAGTACCAGCTAAGCAGTTAATCACTTTTTTTTTAAATTGTTTACTGTTCATATAAATTGTACTTCAGGAGTGATACAAGACTCTCTGGGCCCATCTATTGCAGGAAACTATTTGTTGCTGATGATGGTTGTCCACTGCAGGTCCCTCAACCAATAGTGGAAAAAAGTTTAACTGCTAGTGTAGACCTTGATCATGCTTCCTTTAATGGTGCAGAAAACTGTTTAGGTCCTGTCTTCACTAGCAATAGAGTGGGACAAAAATTGTCTTTTCTTCAGAAAACTTCAATTTTTTCCCCCCAACAAAAATTCAGTCATTGAAATCTCAGCTGAAAAACCAAAACCATTCAATTTGGTAATGCTACTATGTCTCCTGAGAGTTGTAGTTCAGATGCCTCATTCCCCATAAGCCTGGCTCTCTGGTTGGATGGCCTACATTTCCCATGATGCACTGTGCTCCTCCCTCTTGGAGAGGGGAGATGATGTTGCATCATAGGAGTCCTTGGTTGTGGTGCAGCTGAAGAATTTTTTTTAAATGAAAAACTCACTGATTTTTTTTTTTAAATGAAAAACTCACAATTTTCTGTCAGTTGTTCTGATGGGAAATTTTTTGACTAGCCTTAACTGACATCAGACAGGACATTGTTTTCAATTCCAGTTGAGGGAGAATGATGGCTGTATGTGGGTGACAATGGGTCGTTTCCTGTGTTTTAGACCAGGCCTCAGGCCTCTAATAAAATTGAGATGTTGTCAGTCTACCATGTTTTCTGGCTGAATATGCTTGGCCATGGACATTCACCCAAAGAGCAATTTGTGAACACAGAAATTACTGGTATGGTTTTGTCCATTTGAGGCAGGGACTGTCACTTTGTATACCTCTTGGAACAGATTGCAAGGTTTTGGCACTTTTTGTGGATGCATGGACTTCTTTTCTACAGTGTACATCGATCTATTATAATTAGGTTAATAGTGTACTCTCAGTTCTCCCTTGTTTAATTTTTGGGTTATCTATGCAGGATTAGATCTACCGCTTGGCAGTCTGTATCTTGAAAGCGGTTGATCAATGAGAGTGAACAAGGATGTGACCAATTGATTTTAGATTATGCACTTTTTGGCCCACATTGGAAGCCTGTTCTCGTCTAAGTGAGAATTCTGATGTGGCTTTTTAAAGGGAATAACAACTATCAACTTTCCTAAATCCATCTGTTCGTAATTCTCTCTTGGAAGCTTGAAAGTGTTCTATGACAGACTCATTCATTCTGAGAGTATTTTTATTACAGAAGCTAAAATAGCTATGTTTTGTCAGATTCTTTGCTAAAAAAGTGCGAAGTACTTTGCAAACATTAAACCTTCAAGGTTAGTGTTCAGTCAGAACTGTGCACTTTGACAGATACATTCCCCAGGATTTGATGGAAGGATAAGTCCAGCAGAGCTTCTGGACTACAGAAGCAAACCTGTTGAGGCAGGCCTAGCGGAAGTTAGCTGTCAATAACTTGGAGAAGCTAGCCCAGCAGACTTCACAGTCTGCCCCAAGTTGACTTTCAAAGCCTACGTGTAGTCTGCAAATTGTCTCCCCTTACTATTGGAAGGTTTGTGGGATGTCTTCCAAGAAACTAAACTGAGGCATAGAGGTAGTGACTTGACAAGCAGTCAATACTACTTTGTACATTCACATTAAGAGAATTCAGGAACATGCTAGTTAACTGCTGTCTTTTCTTACCCTTTCTGTAGTAAAGTGCAGCTTAAAAGGCTGTAGAAGAACTGAAGCAGCACATGCAGTATATCTTGGGTCAAACTACAAAAAATGGCTTTAAACATTTTTTTTTCTATAGGACTTAAGCACATGGTAGGCACCCTCCATCAAACTGCACATTTTCAGCTAAATTAGACTTCGGGCTAGAATAGGTTGCCCATGTCTCTTTAACTGTGGACTTGAGGAAATATGGCCCTTTGGTAGAGCAAGGAGGTGATCTGAGAAAATGTTAAAAAGCTGCTAGTCTCGAAGTGCCAAGAATCTATCATGTAGTTTGAAAGCAAGTGTGGGGGTGGGGAGGATTGTTTATGAACAGAGCATCAACTGTTGAACTCAACATAAAAGGGGAAGCAACAATGCACAATCTCTAGTGATAAATACATGGCATGTCTCGAATGCAGGATTCTTTTAGCAATCATCATGATGTTATGACAGCTGAGATGTTCCCATATTAAATTACAAATAGTCCAATCTGCTATACGGGAGGGTCACACGTTGCTCGGCATTAGTAGCTGTAATTTAAACAAAAAGGGGATTTGAAGGGATATTTTGGCTAATTTCATTGATCGGTTTTATTGGTTTATACATGAAATGCTTTCCAGCATCATGATGTATGTTTTTAAAGGAGCCATTTTGTGCACCTCTTTGACTGTTTGAAGTTTCCATGTATAAAGCACGGCAAAATGAATACAGTTAGTGCCTTTATTTAGTTAACTCGGTTTAACTTGATCCATTTAATGAGACCCAAACCTTGGGTACCAAATCGCTAGTATTGTAAAAGGGCACAAATTGTATTTTTATCGCTTTTTTTGAGCTGGTATTAATTGTCACTGGTTGTACAAAGTTGAGGGTTATTTGAAATTAAAAAATCTGAATGAAAGCACACAAGGATAAGCCATGTTAAGATCTACAGTAAAGTTATCCAGACATTGTCATTAGCACAGTCATATGCTGTAAATTGAAATGAATTTCTGGTTTAAATGGATCATCTATTGCTTGCTTCAGATAGAGCAGGAATAGCTTTCTCTATGCAACAGGTTTTGATTCTGACCTGAAGTGTTGTATGCCCATAGCAGATTGGCTCAGTTGTGCCATTTTGCAGACTGTAGAATTGGTGGTTCTTACCTGGAATTGCCTGGTTGCGGTTCTGCAAGGGATCACTTTCTTTGCACAAGGGCAAGTGATATCAGGGATGTGTTTCAGTCCTGAATACTCTTATGACTTTGCTGGCTTCAATATAGTATTTAATTTACCTTGTCACCCAGACGTGCTCATGACGGATCTTCCACTGGTCTCTAATCTGGATACTGTAATCCGTTTAATGGTAAACCAGGAAGGAAATAGCTATTTAATTGTCACTAGGTGCATTTTCCTTTTGTGCATTCATGCAGGTGTATTGCACTAGAGGGCGATGTAATTGAAAGAGTCTCTGCTTTATCTCTTGCCCTCCTTCATTAGGGTACAGTCTTCTCATAGGCTTGCTGTGTAGGTGGCCGGGGAGGTATTGCGAGAAGGCAAATTGGAGCCAGCGAGCAGAAATACGATGATTTTATTCACAAATCTCAACAAATGACAGTTTTTAATTTCTCTGTTATACTACAAGTAGATCACATACTTTTCAGGTAACTTTTTTTTATTCTTACACCATCTTAATTCAAACGTACAGCTTTAAATTGCTCTCGAGTATCATGTCTGTCAAATACTCCATGCATAGAAACTATACCTCTTTATTCTGGGTAGAGAGTCACTCCATAGTGAGTTGCTCTAAGCCATCCCTAACAAGCACTTGCAGTTGATTCAGTCCATTACTCCACCTATAGTTAAGACTGCACAAGTGTTTCTATTCTAACCCCGTTTTCAGTTACGTATAACTTTCAGAAATGTTCACCTTGAAATCCAGGCTTGATCTTTGACCAAGGGTGAGGTATGTTGGAAAGCTTGAGCAAAAGTGACCCAGGGTGGGTGGGAGGGGGCGTAGTTTACCACTTCACAAAACTTTGGAACCTTTTTTTGTACATAGTCTGAGTTCCGAAATGAATGGGAGCTGAGTGTTAAAAATTAGTCCTGGAAATAGCCCTTCCTGAGAAACACCTTTGAATGCTTTTGATTTGACCAAGCTATGAATATCTGAAAACTATGTAGTATGTGCAGTACAATTGGCCCTGCTTTTAGCACCATCCGGAGTGAAAGTACCAGTTGGCTGCACTATGCATGCTTACAAAATTTCCTTAACTATTCTGCAATCTCTGCTTCCCTGAATGATTCCATCCTAGCTAAGATCCATTTCCAAATGTGTCAGAGGAATGTCAGGCTAATGCCCCTTTCACGAGGAGGAATCATAGCTAGGAGGCGTTCAGTTCTGTTCATACCTCTTCCACTTGCTGGCCTTAATTCCCTGCACTTCACAACCCTTACTTAGAGAATCCTTACACCCACTCCTACGAAGAACAAATATAATTACTCCCATTTTCCAGATACAGTAACTGAGACCCAGGTGAAATGAAATACCACAGTGTCGTGTAGAACTCCTCTGAACTGATGTAGATGGTATGGTTAAATTCCAGTAGCTTTCTGGAGCTTTTGCTACACTAGAACCACCTTCAGTGTGAAATTTTTCATTAAAAAAGGTTAGTGTAGAGACAGCTTTAAAGAACAGATTCTCCTAGTATTATTTGTGTGGTTAATTGTATTTATTGTTATTGATTTCTTTATGAAAAGATAGAGAGATAAATAACATAGCTTATATAAGTTACCAAGTACTGTACCTTTCACAGGATACTGAATAAAATTCTGCCGTTATAGAACTTTACAACTTGTCTGATTTTATATTATTTCATCTTGCAGTTTGACAGTGTTACACAGATGTAAGTGTTAGGGTGGGGATAGCAATAAAAAGAAAAGACTTACACAAATAGGCCAAAAAAGGGAAGGAGGGAGCGGGAAGAGGGAGGGGGGGAAAACAGCGGAGAGGTTAGGTGGAATGGAAGTCTGGCATTATTTGAGCAATCTCAGCATTCTTTATCCAAATGTATCGAGAAACAGAGTCCAAATTTCTTTGAATCCATATATTTGCTCTCTGCGTTGAACTATTTTTTCTTTCACTGTGAACTCAAGACATTTCCAGTTACCACAGCGTATTCCATTTTTGTAAAATCATATGCTGGGTAATCGTTGTGACCCTCAAGAACCAAAGTCTCTGCGTTAGTTAAACTCAGCATAGTAGGTACGTTACCCAAGATATAATTTTCAGCTGAGATTTAGTTGCTGAAGTCAAACACTGTTTCACTCTTTTGTCCACCTCTTTCCATAGCTGCTGGCTGTTGAACAGTCCCATAGCATATGCATCAGGGTTCCTTTTTTATTACAGTGCCAGCAAACCACAGAGGACATGGCCCCCATCTTGTACAACCTGTGTGGTGTTCAATTTGAATAGAATCTTTTGGTGTATCAGACATAGCCTGAGATCTAGAGAAGCGTGTTTAACATTTTGTATTATACTCTGCCATTGTTTTTTTGTAAGGGCTGCAATAACTCCACTTCCCACACTTTCACAAAGACATTCAAACCAATGGAGATCCTCTTCATAAATAAAGCATACATATTGGACATGGGCCTGGGGAGTTTAAGAACCATTTCCAAGCTTCTCAGTAGCTCTTGGGCCTCTGGTAGTTCCAGGGCATCTGGACCATACTGATATAGTACATTATCAAATATTTTAGTTGTAAGGACTCCCAGCTCTCTGCTTTAGTGTTAGAAAAGAGACCAAGCCCTCACCCTTGACTAACTGGGAAATCCCTATGATGCTCTTGCTCAGCCAGTTCTTCAAAATTATAGGGGGATTTTCCCCAATTTGCAAGTTTGGGTTATCCCACATAGGTGCTGTTGCATGAAGATGAGTATGAAAGTGGGGGTACTTAGTTAAGATAGCCCAGATCTTTGACCAGAAACCACTGTAGGCACTGTATTTTTCTCCATTAGACAAACAGTAACTGCACAGACCCTGGGGGAATTGGATTCATTAATACCAATTCAGTTTCCATTGACGTGGATTTAAGGATGTTAATATGCTGGAACCAATTTCATATTCCTGATGTGATAAAAGCATAATAATAACTTTGTAGGTCCGGGAGCCCAGAGCCCCCTTTGCCTATAAGGAGCTGGAGTTTAAGAGATCATCATGGGTGTTGACCAGGGCCCCAGAGAAAGACTGTTAGATTTTCTAAAATAAGATGGAGGGATATATGCAGGTGGACTGCTGAGAATATAAAGGGACCCTAGGCAGAATATTCATTTTTATTGTATTAACCTTCCCCACAGACTCAGGAAGAGAGAATGCCACCTATTTGTATCATTAGTTATTTGGGAGAATACAGGATCTAAATTTATCTTTACTAGTTTAATATTTCTTGGTACTTTTATACCTAGATACTACTTAGTTGTATCAGTTTGTTGGTGGAAACTCAATTGAGAAAAAACTCCATTGAGAAAAATGATACATGAAAACTGGGAGATTTCCAACAGTTCAGATTTTTCCCAATTTATTTTCTAGCCAGATACTGCTTTGAATTTTTGAATTAGTGATGGGAGGGCTGGAATAGTGACTTCTGGTTGGTTATATACAAAAGGGCATTGTCTGTATAAACATCAATTTATACTCCATGGAACCAAGTTGTTTGCCTCTGGTATCTACACAAGTCCATATATCTGTTGCCAGGGGTTCAAGAGCCAAATCAAAAAGTAATGGACAACGGCCACCCTTGCCTAGTAGTCCAAGAAGAGTCTGAAAGTATCCGAGGTCACATTGCTGGTTGTGATGTGAGCGTTTGGGTGAGAATATAACAGTTGGATCCAGGAATTTAAATACAGGTCCAAATCCAAATTTTTGTAGGATATAAAACATGTACCTCCGGCCCACTCTATCAAAAGCCTTTTCTGCATTTAAAGTTAATATGGCTTGTTGTACGGGGTTTTCATATTTCACTGCTAGAAAATCAATAAGTTGCCCTGTTGGCTTTTGATAAACCAGTCTTGATTTGCATACATGATAAAACCCAAAACCTTCTCCAGTCTCCTCACCAGAACATGTGCCAATATTTTGACATCACTATTAAGTGAAATTGGCCTATAATTGGAACATAGTGGGCATCTCTGTGGTTTAAGAATTATTGATGTTAAGGCTTCCCTCACATACCGGGAAGGGTGCCCTTATAAACATTTTAACCATCTTGCCAGACAGATGGTCAAGGAAATGTCTGTAGAATTCAGCAGGGAAGCCATCTGGCCCATGGTCTTTCCCCACTTTCATATTCTTAATTGCCTCAATTATCTCAATTAGGGGTGTGTCAGGATTTCTAGATTCCCAGCACTTTTATTCCTGAAACCACACATCCATTGTCTGTTTCCTTTACAAGAGACCATGACTATCTCTTAACAAATGGACTCCTTCACTCTGGAGAGCACTGGGGGACCTGTATCTACACAGTAGGAGCCTGACACATAGGAAGCTGCATTAGACAGCTCTAGCCGTTTATTGAAAACATTGTTCCCAGTTCAAAGGAGAAGGTAGTTATTCTGTCTTGGAATGATATTGCCCCCTTATTGACAGTGCTCCATCTGGTTGTGATAAATCATATAGCCCTGGCAAGGTGGCAGCTTTCTGGCCAACTAGGGGGAGCGCTTTTCTTGACCTGCTGCTCACAAACCGGGTAGAATTAGTGGGGGAAGCAAAAGTGGATGGGAATCTGGGAGGCAGTGACCATGAGTTGGTTGAGTTCAGGATCCTGACGCAGGGAAGAAAGGTAAGCAGCAGGATACGGACCCTGGACTTCAGGAAAGCAGACTTTGACTCCCTCAGGGAACAGATGGCCAGGATCCCCTGGGGGACTAACATGAAAGGGAAGGGAGTCCAGGAGAGCTGGCTGTATTTCAAGGAATCCCTGTTGAGGTTACAGGGACAAACCATCCCGATGAGTCGAAAGAATAGTAAATATGGCAGGCGACCAGCTTGGCTTAATGGTGAAATCCTAGCGGATCTTAAACATAAAAAAGAAGCTTACAAGAAGTGGAAGGTTGGACATATGACCAGGGAAGAGTATAAAAATATTGCTCGGGCATGTAGGAAAGATATCAGGAGGGCCAAATCGCACCTGGAGCTGCAGCTAGCAAGAGATGTCAAGACTAACAAGAAGGGTTTCTTCAGGTATGTTGGCAACAAGAAGAAAGCCAAGGAAAGTGTGGGCCCCTTACTGAATGAGGGAGGCAAGCTAGTGACAGAGGATGTGGAAAAAGCTAATGTACTCAATGCTTTTTTTGCCTCTGTTTTCACTAACAAGGTCAGCTCCCAGACTGCTGTGCTGGGCAACACAAAATGGGGAAGAGATGGCCAGCCCTCTGTAGAGATAGAGGTGGTTAGGGACTATTTAGAAAAGCTGGACGTGCACAAGTCCATGGGGCCGGACGAATTGCATCCGAGAGTGCTGAAGGAATTGGCGGCTGTGATTGCAGAGCCCTTGGCCATTATCTTTGAAAACTCGTGGCGAACGGGGGAAGTCCCGGATGACTGGAAAAAGGCTAATGTAGTGCCCATCTTTAAAAAAGGGAAGAAGGAGGATCCTGGGAACTACAGGCCAGTCAGCCTCACCTCAGTCCCTGGAAAAATCATGGAGCAGGTCCTCAAAGAATCAATCCTGAAGCACTTAGAGGAGAGGAAAGTGATCAGGAACAGTCAGCATGGATTCACCAAGGGAAGGTCATGCCTGACTAATCTAATCGCCTTTTATGATGAGATTACTGGTTCTGTGGATGAAGGGAAAGCAGTGGATGTATTGTTTCTTGACTTTAGCAAAGCTTTTGACACGGTCTCCCACAGCATTCTTGTCAGCAAGTTAAGGAAGTATGGGCTGGATGAATGCACTATAAGGTGGGTAGAAAGCTGGCTAGATTGTCGGGCTCAATGGGTAGTGATCAATGGCTCCATGTCTAGTTGGCAGCCAGTGTCAAGTGGAGTGCCCCAGGGGTCGGTCCTGGGGCCCGTTTTGTTCAATATCTTCATAAATGATCTGGAGGATGGTGTGGATTGCACTCTCAGCAAATTTGCGGATGATACTAAACTGGGAGGAGTGGTAGATACGCTGGAGGGGAGGGATAGGATACAGAAGGACCTAGACAAATTGGAGGATTGGGCCAAAAGAAATCTAATGAGGTTCAATAAGGATAAGTGCAGGGTCCTGCACTTAGGATGGAAGAATCCAATGCACCGCTACAGACTAGGGACCGAATGGCTCGGCAGCAGTTCTGCGGAAAAGGACCTAGGGGTGACAGTGGACGAGAAGCTGGATATGAGTCAGCAGTGTGCCCTTGTTGCCAAGAAGGCCAATGGCATTTTGGGATGTATAAGTAGGGGCATAGCGAGCAGATCGAGGGACGTGATCGTTCCCCTCTATTCGACACTGGTGAGGCCTCATCTGGAGTACTGTGTCCAGTTTTGGGCCCCACACTACAGGAAGGATGTGGATAAATTGGAAAGAGTACAACGAAGGGCAACGAAAATGATTAGGGGTCTAGAGCACATGACTTATGAGGAGAGGCTGAGGGAGCTGGGATTGTTTAGTCTGCAGAAGAGAAGAATGAGGGGGGATTTGATAGCTGCTTTCAACTACCTGAAAGGGGGTTTCAAAGAGGATGGCTCTAGACTGTTCTCAATGGTAGCAGATGACAGAACGAGGAGTAATGGTCTCAAGTTGCAATGGGGGAGGTTTAGATTGGATATTAGGAAAAACTTTTTCACTAAGAGGGTGGTGAAACACTGGAATGCGTTACCTAGGGAGGTGGTAGAATCTCCTTCCTTAGAGGTTTTTAAGGTCAGGCTTGACAAAGCCCTGGCTGGGATGATTTAACTGGGACTTGGTCCTGCTTTGAGCAGGGGGTTGGACTAGATGACCTTCTGGGGTCCCTTCCAACCCTGATATTCTATGATTCTATGATTCTATGATAGCAATCGATGACTAATAAAGGAATTTCTGTCCTGATTGTATATTCTCTTTGATACCCTGTGAACACAAGGATAGGTAACCATGTGGATAATAGCTGTTTGTCTCCTTTTACAGCTATGCGGAGTAGCTCTAAATGAAATCTTCATATAAAGAGGAGTGATGCATGGGATTCATGAGTAACCAGCTTGCATCGCAGGTTTATTTCCCTTGATCTACTTAGAGGATGGTTCAGGAAGACACTACATAGCTATCAATTAATCTTGTTTATTTCAGGTGTAAGGGCTGGTGTTTTGTTTGGGTTTATTGTATTTTGTTCTTGCCAATTTAGGGCCCACTCCTGCAGCAAGTCAACCTAAACTGCCTGAAAATGTTTCACCCTCTGTTAGTGTAAGACACACCACAGGTTCCTAGAACCAGACAAGATTAAGTCATTCTTTTTTCAGTGTGCTTGCTTTGTGTGCTTGTCAGCACTTTTCTGGGCCCTCAATTTTTCACTGTCCCTTGTTTGTGTCTGTTTTTCAGAGTAACAAGGAAGAGGAAAAAATATCAAATTTAGGGACAATGACTGTAAAACTACAAAAATTGACAGGAGACTTATGAGGGCACGTGTAATATGTAAAGCTACCTGTAACTCAGTTCTAAAATGGCTAGCTTTCAAGTTGCTTTGTGCCTTTAAGTCTTTGAAGTAGACTAGCCTATGAGCGAGACTGTACTGAATACAAGACTCAATAACTGCATTCTGATGATTGTAGCATCTGATCTGTTTACAGTATTGGCTGAATTCCACTTCCTGATTTTTCTGATTTCAGAACATTGTTCTAAAGCCTCTTCTTGTTGTGCAGTGTTTCCCTCCAGGTTTCAGAAGCTATTTTCCACACCTGACACTTGCATATTTTTACCGATGGAAATTTTTTTCTATTTAGCAGTGAGACTCTGGAAAGCGACCAGTTATCCCTACTAAGTCTAGTGTGTCCCCTTGTGTGACTATCTGGGATTGGTGCACCCGCTGAAGGAGGAAAATACTGCTGTTAACTGGCCAAACCATTGGGGGGGCAGGGGGGTGTGACTCACTCACATGAAACCATAGACTCCCTCACTTCCCCTAGTCCTCACCAGTTGTGTTCTTGGAACTGGAGACCCTACTGTCTATTACTTTTGCACAGTGTGGTATGAATAACATACAATGTAGTTTATAGATCTCAAGTATAAAGAGAAATTACTTCAAACTTGGCTTGGCTCTGCTTGTTATTTCTGTGGGTAGGCAGTTTGGATGTACATCTGGGGATTGGCCACAGGTTAAAATAATTCTGACACTGTGTTGAGTTGTTACTAAAATTCAGCAGATCATTTTATGTATAATGAGAACAGTTCCCCAGGCAAGTTTGACTCACTCTTTCTTTGGCTGCCAGGGCACACAGTGGAAGTAGATGTATATTGTTTTGGGGTTTGGCAGCTGTTTCTTAACTTTTCATGTGGGCAAAACATCTCAGCAGCTTGGGCCAGACACATCACATCTTGTGTGCAAGATGTTTCAATGAGCAAACTATCCTAAAAAATAACTAACTTAAACCTTGAAATTCTACTCTCAGTTGACAGAGCACAGTGGAGAGAAACTGTGTGGTGATACAGGCCACTTGGCTGCTTTCCGTTTCCTTATCCAGTAGATAACAGTTTTAGATAACTGTTTGGGAGATTATCCTTGATAAAGGATGAAGTGGGTAAGATATTGTCCATCTAAATAAGTGGGGAAATTCTGAAAGCTGAAAAAGTAATAATTGGCAAACTCATAGCATCTTTCATCTGAGCATCTCAAAGTACTTTATAATTTGAGTTTGTTAATTTTTAATTTAGATTGAAACAGTGTAATGACAGCATCCTGCCAATACTCCGGGTGCCCTTGGGGAAAATTTTAAAAATACACTAAAATGAACAGACCCATCGATTCTGCCAATCAACTCAAACAGCAAGAATGTAAATGACTGAAATTAATAAATTACACAGTCCCCAGAGTTGTACAGCCAGCATAACCAACACCATCCATTTTCTCACGAGCCAGGGAGAAAAGCAATAAGCAATTGCTTAGCATCAGTAAGTCTCACAATACACCTTGTAGCGACAGTAAGTGTAAGATCTGTTTCACAGATAGGTTAGGTAGTGCCCAACAAGTCAGTGGAAGAGTTGTGAAAATAATCCAGTAGTCCTGAGCATCACCCATCTTTAATGATAAGCCACAGTAGTTAAACTAACTTGATAGTTTCAGAGGGGTAGCCATGCTTGCCGCTTTTACAAATCTAGACTGAGAGTCCTGTGGCACCGTGTAGACTAACAGACGTAATACGACGAAGTCGGTATTCACCCACGAAAGCTCATGCTCCAATACGTCTGTTAGTCTATAAGGTGCCACAGGACTCTTTGCCGCTTTAACCTGATAGTTTTCCCAATGCACTCCACTTCTTTAGAGGACACTATGTTCTGTAGGTGGAGAGAGGATTCTCTCTTTTATCAGCGCCCTCTGATGTGATGATGGAGCCTTAAATAAGAGGGATATCAACTCTACAAGCTCTTTGCCAATTAAATCCAATACCTTTTATAGCAATCTTTTTACTATTGTGTTTCTTGAGTTGAACAGTTAATGATATGCATGCAGTGTGCTTAATGGAAGCACCTCCATATACTGGAAGCTAAAGGAACAAACCACTCTCCAGGCAGGTGACTGGTTTTCTAACTCATGCAGCAATATTCCTCTCCAACCAACATACAGCATAGATTTGAAGTTAATTTACTATCCTCTGGCAGTTGAGAGAAATAAATATACTTCAAGTTCAAGCATGCAAATACTCCTGGAAGGACTGGAGACAATCTTCTTAAATCCTGCAATCTAGAATGCTTTAATTAAAAGTTAAGGTAAAATGGATCTGAAAGGAATCAATACATTTACTAAGGACACAGGTACCCTAGCTGATAAATAGGTACAGTTTGAGTCTAGGCATTTAGGAAGTTAACCTAGTCTTTCTGCCAAATGAGGAAAATGGGGGCTAGCTTTGAAAGGTGACTTGAAAGAAAGAAAGACAGAGAGAAAATAAAAAGTTTGCAATATCAACTTAATGTTTTCCACAATCTTAAATGTACTCTAGCTTCTACTAGTACTGTGGACTGCGGTGTCTGCTAATCCACAAGACATTAATTTATATGACAAGCACACAGGAAACCACATAATAAAGAATAAGTGTACAACAGTTATAGTGAAACTGTACTGGCATATGTAGGCCATCTATGTTTGCCACTTGTTGTTTAACTCTCTCATCCCTTGAACTGCACTTAAAGAGAACTGAGCTGCTGGCTGAAAAGGAACTATAATGGCATACATGCTGACAAAACTACTGAAATATCTAGTGAGGAAAGAAGTGGAGATTGGACCATTAGGGCAATTAAATTAGTGAGTTTAAGAATTAACAAAATTTATTACGAAGTGCTACATTGTGCGGAAGGATCTGCTGTGTATTGTCTTTGAGCAATAGTATGTGATCCTATAATTAGATTGTATTGTAAGGAAGTGTGTGTACACAAGGCAGAGTTAAGGTTGTGCATCCTTAACACTGATATTTCTCACTTTTGTGTGCTTAACTATGCAACTTCAATTTTCTTAATTTTGTCTTTTGTATGGAATTGTTTACTTCTAATCTATCCATGAGTAGCAAAACCAAGTTCATTCAAAATAGGTTTTTATGCCTCTAGCATTAGGATCATGGCTATCTGTGTGAATTTCTTCTGTTTTTCCCTTTTCTGTTTCTTAAAATTATATCCAATTGTTGGGATTTACATACTTCTGACTTAAAGCAGGGTTGAACTAAGTCCACAGAAAGTTTCGAGTTCCAACCTTGAAGCAGGACCAGTGGCAAAGAGCATGGGGGGGAAGAATTTTTTTTCTAACCTGAGATAGTCACTGTAACCAATTATCATGACCTAGAATTGGCTTTACTATTATATTTTCATTCATATTTAACCTTTAGTTTGGTCTTTGACTAAACTATAGGGAAAGACTACTATCATTGAGGCATCGTCAGTATTAGAGAATATCCTACAATGAGAACCATTGTAACCTCTTTTGTGATGGCCACCATCTTAGTCAATATCAAAGAATGGACTGGAAACCTCCAGAGCTGAATTCATCAGTCTTTACAGCTTGAGCTAAAGAGCTAGGCTCTGTAGCTGGGGGGCTGTAACGCACTCATCCTCTGTAGATTGGGGAAAACACAGCATATGCTCACCAGTGGGGGGTTCTAGCATGTTTTTGTTGCGCATTCTTCATCTGTATATGAGTGCTACAACTGGCTTAACAGCATTGTTAGCCTTTCTGTGTAGATTCTCACAAACTGTCCCGGGGCTAAATGCTACTTTTGTCCTAAAAGTTTCTGCCTGAATGGCTTAGTCCCTGTGTGGACACAGACTTGCTGAAATGGTTCAATTAGTCTTTCCACTACTGTTCCACAGTTGCACCAAAGGCCCTGTGAAATCTTCCAGAATATACAGCTTTTTGGAAACTCATCCAGGAACCGGGGACATCCATCAATCAGGCATTGCAACTGAAAAGATTTAGGATAGCACTAGTGGGAGCACTGGGCAAAAGTTTAAACCAGTTCCACAAGTCCCTGTGTGGATGAATTGAATCATCTGTGCTTATACTAGTTCAGAGTAGCAGACGTATTAGTCTGTATTCGCAAAAAGAAAAGGAGTACTTGTGGCACCTTAGAGACTAACAAATTTATTTGAGCATAAGCTTTCGTGAGCTATAGCTCACTTCGCAAAAAGAAATACAGACTAACACGGCTGCTACTCTGAAACCTGTCATTATGCAAGGCACTGAATTTAGCCGTATGGAGTGGAAATCTATCAACTTCATGAAAAAACTCGTAAAGGAATGCATCCGATGAAATGAGCTGTAGCTCACGAAAGCTTATGCTCAAATAAATTTGTTGGTCTCTAAGGTGCCACAAGTACTCCTTTTCTTTACACTAGTTCAGTACAGCTGATCCAGGTAGAAACAGTTGAGTTCTGTAACATAGCCAGGACAAGAGATGAAAAGTTCTTTCCCTTTCCCTGTCTGAGGGAGGGAAGGTTTGTAGCCTTGACCACACTGGACTCTTCTTCCCCACTGTCACAACCACCGGTGGGAGCACTTGTATAGACTGGGCACTGGTGTTTTAGCCAGGGTCTTATCTAGTCCTATTGTGAGCAGAGTTAGACAGGGTGGTTAAAAATGCCACCAGCTGGTGTACTCTACTACTAGCTCTATAACAACTCCTTCGCTGGTGTTAGCAATAATTGGCAACCCTAAATAGTTCAGTACAGACTCAGCGACGTGCTTGAACCCTGGTCTCCTTCATGGTAGAACAGTGAAGAGCATTACAGCTGGAAACATTTCCTCATACTGCCTTACTATCCCTGAGCGGTCTCTTTCGAATGTTTCTTTGTTAGATATCCATTTGTACATAAATGCCGTTTTGAGGCTGGGCAAAAAGTGCAAAATTTGTAATCTCATTTTAACGACTAATGGCACATGCTAAATATCACCATTACTTAACAAGATGCTTTTCAAAATGTAATTTCCAAGCTTTATATTTATGTATTTGCAGCTTTGCTTTTGCATGATGGGCTTGTGTAAGAATTTAGTAAAATGCTGGATTTTGGCAGCTAAAAATCTTTCAGCCACTCAGACAGTTAAATAAAAAGAAAAGGAGTACTTGTGGCACCTTAGAGACTAACAACTTTATTTGAGCATAAGCTTTCGTGAGCTACAGCTCACTTCATCCGATGTAGCTCACGAAAGCTTATGCTCAAATAAATTTGTTAGTCTCTAAGGTGCCACAAGTACTCCTTTTTCTTTTTGCGAATACAGACTAACATGGCTGCTACTCTGAAACCAGACAGTTAAATGTCATTGATCTATAGGTTACTCCTACTTTAGTTTAGTTTTTTGTGGTTTAATTATCATGGCACCCATTATCCATTGTGGCCACTGAGCCGATCAGAAGTTCTTTTTGAAACCCGTATTTTCAAGGGATTTATTACATGAATTTGGCTGTAAAAGCTCTCTTCATTCTTCAGCTTGGAAACCATGGGCTCAGCCTAGAGCAGTTTTTTGAATATTGATTTTGTTAAATTCTAGTAGCTTTTAAAAACTATTTGCAGTATATAGGCATTGCAACTGAAAAGGGCTTAGGAGGGTTCAGAGTTACTCTGCATTGCCGGTGAGCCAGGTCCCCCTCTCCTGAATTAAATCATTGCTTACACTTCTTCCAAATGGCCTACAAACACCCACTCTCTTCAATCAGTTGCTCTCTCAACCCACTTTGTGTATGTGTGTAAGGAGCACATTCTTCTTGGTTTCCCAGTGCCCTGTCATTTCCTGTGTGTCTTCTGGACTATGACCTCTGACGCAGGGACTGTCCACGTGTATCTTGTACACTGCAAAGAGAATAAATTAACATAGGGCTAGGCTTTGCAACCAAACCAGCGGTTCAAAAATGGTTAATTCCTCTTGTGGTTGAACAGGTCCTAGCATGGTGTGGCCTAGGTTATGGCAGAGTGTGGGCAGAGTCAAACCATCATAACCAGGTTTAAAAACAAGTGGAGACCAGGGCTAAAGAATGGTTATAACAGTTTGATTCAGTCAATACAAGCCAGCCAAGTTTAGAAGCCAGTTTAGCCGCAAATCAAACATTGATTTGCACAGTGTTCTTGCTGAAGAAATGGAGTTGGGTGCAGGTGAGAAGAGTGCCTAGTCCTCACCACCTTTACTGTCCCAGTTCCTACTGCTGTCCTTCTGCCCTGGATATTCCTCTCCTGCTGATGTTGGCTGGCGGCTTTAGTCCTGCTGCTGACTCCGGTTCCTGAGCATGGTTCCGGTTTCTGCTTCTTATGTAGCATTGGCCCCGAGTGGAAGTAGCTGTGCTGGTTTCTTCTCCTGAAGGCCTGTAGAAGTAGCTAGAAACAAGGAGGAGGAAGCAGCACCTTATGCCCTTGCCAGGTCTCCACAGATCACCAACAAATTTTCCGCAGGCCTCAGACGGCTACTATGAAAAATCACAAGTGTTCAGATAACTTTCCAGGTCTGTTCTAATCAGACAGCTCGGGAAGCTGTTAATTCCAGCTAGTTGCTTCCTTATCCTGACTAATTTGCTTAAGCAGTAGATTTTTTGGATGAGGCAGTTAAATAGCTGGAAGCATCAAAAGAACTTGGCGTTGAACATTAAGGAGCAGTTTTAACTCTAATTAATTACTTTTTTAGCAAAAAGAAAAGGAGTACTTGTGGCACCTTAGAGACTAACAAATTTATTAGAGCATAAGCTTTCGTGAGCTACAGCTCACTTCATCGCTCACGAAAGCTTATGCTCTAATAAATTTGTTAGTCTCTAAGGTGCCACAAGTACTCCTTTTCTTTTTGCGAATACAGACTAACACGGCTGCTACTCTGAAACCTGTTACTTTTTTAGGTTTCCTTTGTTTTGACAGAACCTCTTGGAGCATGTGTGCGCACATGGGAATTGATTCTTCCTGATCGGAGATCTTGGAATGCAGCATTTAATCTGTGTGTTTATAAATACACACACCTATCTATTCATAGCATCCCAGATTATATTATAGCCTGTTATAAATGCAGTTCTCCAGATCCAGAATGGAAATCTGCAGACAGCTTCTAAAATTGAGGATGTAAAATGTTCACTTTTAAATATTAAGACCTATTTAAGTATGCATACAGATTTGGTGCTTAATGAGTCTCCTTGTCCTCGGTGTGTAGAATCCATAAGTAATAAAGACTAACACTGTATGTTGGTTTCAGACCTTCAGAATGCCCGGACCTTTTAATTCTTTTACAATATACCTAGTCTCAGTTGGAATGGCTTGAAACTTTTCTTTTAAAATGAACCCAAACCTTTTTTGTGAGATGATATAAATCACTTAAACTGGTTGAAGTTTGAAAAACTCAAAACAGATTTCTCTAAGAAATGACCTTGCTGCTGTGCATTACCACATAAACATGTGCATTCCTTTAGCAGCAGCATCCATGTGGACCACTCTTGAATTTCTTCCATTTTGCCCACTGTCTTGAGTCTCGCTATGGAGGTGGCAAATGTACGTACCATCTAAAATTACCTTTAAGTATGTGTCGGTATGGATCCCCATCCTCATGCACCTCGTGTGCTTAGAGACCAGATTTTTTTTGACTAGCAGTGACTGTTGGGGCTGTGGATGTGTCCTGTGCCACTTTGTGCTCCTGTATGAGTGCAAGGGCACCTACACTAGGATCCTCATTGGCTACAACATCTCTAAGAAGTAAGTAACCACTCTCTCTTTCCAACTTGTGTAACTGGCTCTAAAGACTCAATCCCAAAAAACATGGGATGCTAAATACTTTGGAATCTGACTTCTTGAATCAAGGGAGAAATCTTTTGTATAGCTGTGTGGCATTGAAAAGGTGGTTCCTTATGTTAGCAAACATGCTGCTGAGATAATGCTGATCATTCTTTCCATGTTGGGTCTTTGTAGAGGTTGTAAGTTTCTGGTTGCAGTTTCCCCTAAATCTCCACAATGTTCACTAATTTAAAATCCTCAATCACACCTCTTTCTCTGGTCTATCTGCCCATGTTCTTAAGAGTCCTTTTTACATGGATATAACAATCTTCTTCCCACTCCTTATGACTTAACATTTATCTAGAAATAGATATTCTAAACGGGGGAAATACTATAGAACAATACTTAGCACTCACTTACCAATATTTTCAAAGTGACATTTTGCTGTTCAGTGTTCCAGACCTTTCTTTGTTTAACAATTTTATATTTGTATTAAAATTTCTTCTATTGCTTTGAATAGAAGTGAATCCCGAGAGTTCAATTTCAGAGCATTAAGATGCTTCCACTAAGTGGAGCCTCAATTATCAGGTTTTTTTTTTTTTTTTTTTTTTTTTTTTGAAGCTGCCCTTGAATAAAAGCTATCTTGTCTAATTTTTAGTGTCCATAGCTTTTATTTGCAGTCAGATATCCTTATCATACTCAGACTTGCTGCGTCTTAGCCAGCCTAAAACTGCCTTGAATAACTGCAGAGTAGAAGTTATGGCAGGCTCCCATTCTGTGGGGGAGAGGCATGGAAGAGAGAATTTGCTATATCCTATATGAAGAAACTTTACATTGGCACTGAAAACTGGCCTGTCACCCTTCTATCTAATTAAAAGGTAAAGGAATTGGCTAGTGAGATTTTTTTTTGGAAAGATGAAGTAGTTAAGTGCTATAAACTAGCAGAGCTTGTCCATAAAGTGACTAATTATTCTATTAACATTGCAGACAGTTTTGTAAGAAACCTTCAGGAGATCATCAAATCTCTAAAAGTTCAGTGGAGATTTTTTTACTGTTAGCAGAGGAATACTGGGGTCCCTTTTTAGGTCTTAAGGTGTTTGTTTCCAGAGCAAAGTGCACACTTTATCTCTTACAGGCACACCCAACCAAAAAGGCACCATGTTAGAAATATTAAACAGAATGGTGGTTTAAACCTTTGCAAAAAAAGAAAAAGAAATACAGTATTTTATGTGGAAACGCTTAAATGCTTGGCTATATTACAGCATCAATCAGACGTGGAGAAAAAGTTTGTGGAGAATGATTTATACAACCAAGATTTCATTGCCAGTTTAGTTTCTGAAATAGAAAGAGAACACTTCTAAATGTCCAAAGATAGACTTTTGAAGTAACTAGAAAATCAAGTACAGATCACACACTATTTTTTCCTATTTTATGCATAATGGCAGCATTGTGGAGATTGAAGTCAGACAACGGAACCACGCTGACCCAAACTAACAGAAAAGCAGTGTTTTATCTCCACCTCTGGAAAAGATAGCATGAAATGTTGTGGTCTGTAAAGAGTCCTCCAAACTCTTTTGGTGACATTAGGATCTCTCAGATCACCTTGGGCTTAGTAGAAAGGAGAGAGACCTAGACAGCCATGCTTTCCAAATTACTTTGCACCAATATCTTTAACTGTAAAATCTGCACCTCATGTGCTTTCAGCAGTCTTATGTGGGACCAGAATGCTCAGCCAGGAATCCTCTTTAGACTAGGACTTCTGCAACAGAGAATTACCTGGCAGTCTGACATAAATTAAACCAAAAAAGACTCACTTGCCAGAATGAGTGTTCTCGCAGGTTATACTATTATAACTACATTGGCTTAAATTAACATTGCAGGTTATACAGAAGCAGCTTCCCCATGTAGACAAAGCCTTAGGCCATGTCTACATTAGGGTTGCTCTGCTGGTATAGCTATACGGGTATATTATACTGGCAAAGTGATCTGGCAAAACTGCACATAAGCCAACATAGCTTATTCCAGCCCCTCCACCGCCAAGCAGAATAAACTATATTGGCAAAAGGGTAGCTTTACGCTAGCAGATTTTGCTGACACAGCTACATTGGTCAGGAATTGCACCCAGAAGTGACATCGCTGTGCTGGCAGAAGTCTGTAGTGTAGATCTGGCCTTAGAAACTAAGTATGGAATAGGAATTACCCTTTAGATTGAAAGAGAACGGAGTGAATTGAAGAGAATTCCCGGGATGCTCAGATCTCAGAGTGAGGTACATTATCAATGTACCATTAAATTAAATCTTTCCTCTGATCTCCCCAACTTTCTCTACAGAGTTATAGGAAAAAATGGTCTTTAATCTGCTGCAGTAGATTTTTCTAGCCAAAACGGCTTCTTACCAACAGGCACCAACTTTTTTAGATGAGTCCTATCGAGACAGCTGTTTCTTTTATGAGATGGACTAGTGTGCTGCTTCGCAACTTCTCAAAGATTTCAGTTAAAAATCTCTGCTAATAAATGTTAAAACTACGATGTCACTCTCAAAACTTAATGGCAGGGTTGTTACGCCCTTACTTCCAGCTATGAAGTTATGGTGGGCAGTAGCTATTCTTAGAGGGACACAGTTAAGTATTTTTAGGTATCAAATATAGATCATGTGAATGGAATGATTTTGCCTATTATGAATAGCAGTCGCCATGTCTATGAATTTTCACTAGGTTTTAAACTGTTTAAAAATTCCCCGGCAGTGTTAAAGACCAAAACAAATAAAAAAGAGAAGAATGTTAAACTAGCACTTGGGAATGAGCATGAAACTCACCAGTCTAGCTTCATTGTTCATACAGAAGTGCAAAACACAAATGGCGTACGTTATGATGACTCAACTTTTTTATTAAAAAGAACTAAGAATTTCAGGATTAGTAATCCAAGTGGGTGCATTGAGAGGAGAGATGAGGGAAAGGCCCAGGACAGGAGCATTTTAATGGATAATCAAGGTAAGGAGCAACTTCATCATCATTCCTAGCTAAAATAGGAGTTTTGTTTAACAAATACCTCATAGAAAAATGTTTTCCCTTTCACTAATATCTGTTTATTCACATGACCTCTACTGCAACCCCAACACACAGTTCTGTCTGTACTGTGCAAGGGATTTTAATAAAGATAAATGTTGCTTTGAAATCTCTTGAAGAATTAACCAAAAATGTAAAGGATCTTAGGGGTATTTGTGTTGCATAGAAAGTCTTTCGTTTAGATCCAGGCAGAAATGGTCACTAGTGTAGCATGAAAATAAAACTCTGTCTGTGTTCCTTTGCCCAGCTAGAGTTGGTTTACCACCCTCCCCAAGTGCAGCATTTGTCAATGATCTGTTTGTATACAACACAACATGCCTCTGATTCCTCCAGAAGACTGGATGATGAAGTGTCACATTGTTTAGAAGGGCAGAATTTGTGATTATTCCCTAGTAACAGCCCTAAAAGTGCAGGAGGCAAAACCAAATATGTCTGCATTGAACTAAAGGTCGTGTGTTTGATAACACCCCTCAGAGCTAGTTCATCAGCGATTATAGCAGCTGGTTGGGACATTCAAAATGAGACCCTTTGTAGCAGAGAGAGCCTTCTGCAGTAAAATCTGGTTCTTTGGATTTATAAGGACGACTTTTTATAATAGAATGGGAAGAAGTAAAACTCAGACTCCTGACTTCATTGAAAAGTGTCTGCTTTTTCCCTTGTCAGTTGCAAAAGAATCTGGAGTGCTGTCTGTTGCTAGTCTTACAATCAACATCCTGCTCTAACGATATGCCCATCTTGGACTGGAAGGATTTACTTAAAAAACATTTTGTGGCAAATAGAGGAGGTGGTTGTCTTAGGCCTTGTCTACACTATACAGTTTTGTCAACAAAACTGGAGGTGTACACTCTACAATGCTCCTCCTGCCAATGTAACTCCTCTGCTGTGATGACATAAAACCACCTCTGCAAGAGGCAGAGGGCTTATGTCGGTGTAGTTAGGGCAACACAGTGTGTGTAGACACTGTGTTCCTTACATGGGCTATTGGCTGTCATTCTTCTCAATTTCACAGCTCCAGTGGAGCTGTGAAATTGATAAGAAAGCCAGCTCATGGACTGCTGCCCAGTCTCTGCTTCCAAGCCTAGGCTACCACCTAGGCTCCCAGTTTGGGCTGCTGCTCATGCTCCCCGGTGGGAGCCCTGCTACCCTCAGGAGTCCTTGCTTCCCACCTGGAGCATGGCAGCCACCTGGACTTCAGAGGTGAGAAACCCCAGAAGGCTGCTCCCAGCTGGGAGTGTGGAAGCAAGAAGCTGGGGGTGGGGGTAGCTGAGCTCCCAGTGGGAAGCTGCGTGGAGCTGAGAGCCCTGGCGCTCAGTCCCCCACACTGCCCCTCTTCAGTGGGTGGAAGTGCTCCTCATGAGGACGCGCACACTGACAGAAGGAGGGTAGTGGGGACATCTGCCACTACAGTAATGAATGCGGTGGCTGTAAGTCGACCTAACATAGGTCATCTTATCTTTGTAGTGTAGCCAGAGCCTTAGGCTCCTGGCAATGCTACACACAAAGTTTGGACTATTAGTTTAAGCAAGAGCTTTAGTGTTTTGAAGCACAGTGACAGCTAAATAGATGGAAGCTCTTTTGTATACCTTTTTCATTGATCAACCCCATCATTCACCCATCATGATCACGGTGGAATCTTAGACTCGCCGCCTGTTTAGTGCTGCCCATCTCTGTGCATCCTTTTTGTCCTTAACTTTAGGCATGAGAGCTTCTGAGGGGTAGATGATACTTGAAAGTTATTCTGTGACATATCCTTATTTCTCAGCCCAGGAGAAACTGACAACCAAATAATGCTGACTTACCGTGTGCCAGCAGTGCTAGAGATGTATCATTTCTCATGCTGCTTCAGACGGTGTATTCAAGATACGAAATGGATTCTCGCGGGAAGGCTTTGAGGTGCTCAGGATTTCAGAGGAGTGTTGAGCTCACTGTTTCAAGGTTGCTGCTTCCTGTTTGTTTACATGATCCTTCTTATCCAGCCATCATCTGTGTCTTTATTGCCATATTTGGGGTCGGGAAGGAATTTTCCTCCAGGGCAGATTGGAGAGGCCCTGGAGGTTTTTCGCCTTCCTCTGTAGCATGGGGCATGGTTGACTTGAGGGAGGCTTCTCTGCTCCTTGAAGTCTTTGAACCATGATTTAAGGACTTCAATAGCTCAGACATGGGTGAGGTTTTTCATAGGAGTGGGTGGGTGAGATTCTGTGGCCTGCACTGTGCAGGAGGTCAGACTAGATGATCAGAATGGTCCCTTCTGACCTTAGTATCTATGAATCTATATGTCTAAAAAATATCAGAGTAAAAAGTCCATTCTTCCCCCTTCCCCCATACAAGTCTTTTGAGGCTTAAATAGAAGTTTGTAAAATTAGCATTAAAAGTGAAATATAAGCACCAATTACTGGAAGAGGTGCATTGGAACAAAAAATGTCTTACCCTCATCCCTACCATCATTTCATCTATGGCACCTTGTAGCACTCTAGTACAAGTGCAAAACTGTGCAGGCCTAAAGCAAGATCAGGTCCGGTGCACAATGTATAGAGTTAGGTTGTTCACCACAGTACTTATAAATGTCAGAACACTTATCTGGTATTCCCAGGCCTGAAATGTTTCTGTAGGGTGGATAGAAGCCACCTTATACTGACAGTTCCATAAAGAATGGATTTGAGAGAGGCTCTTAACTGCTCAGCCACTGAAGCTGCTGTTATCATGGTGGTAGCCTGGGGTAGGAGAGCTGCTATTTCATGCTTGAGTACCACTTCTACACTAAAGGTATCATGTGGCATCTGTCAACCAGAGTGATGGTGATTTAAAGTGATGTACCTTGTCATCCAGGGCTCATGAAAGGTTGTTACAATCAAGGACATGGGTGTTTTCCCCTCTAACTGCTATCTAGACACACTTAGCACATCTTAGCTCTCCAAATACGCATTTATTTTCATTCTCTTACAGCCTTGTTCTTGTTATCTCTGCCAGATCTACAAAACCAATACCACCCCAGCCCTGTAAGAGTTGAAGGTTGGATATAAAGAGAACATGCCCTTTAAATGGCATGTGACCTTTACTTATATGATACCTTGGCAGCCTAGCCCTTTGAAGATAGATGTGAACTTTACACTACATTATAATATTCAGATTGTTAGTATCAAGGGGTAGTGTCACTGAATTGTGAAGGAATTTTTTTGTGAGTGAAATGGGTTGTAAAAGGTAACAGAGGCAAAAGAGGAGTTAGTTTAGGACACCAAAGAGACAAGCTGGTTGTGACTTGAATCCCAAAGTAGATCTGTCAGTAGCTAATTTAATCCAATTACCATCCCCATGTAGTTTCATATCAGATGCCCTGATAAGGGGCTCCTAGTTTTCTTTTCTAGTCCTTTAAAGAATTCAGTTACATTGCCCCCTGAAAGTCACTGCATTCCAGTTCACCAGATTAAAGGATATTAATGTAACTGTTTCACAACTCCTCTGTGTGTGCAGACAATTGGCAGGGCAGTCAGTGTCTCAGCAGCTCTGATTTGAGCTGTCTGAAAAATGAAGTTAACTTTCGCCAAGAATTACAGCTGCTGGAAAGTTGCTGCTATCCCAGCATCTTCCTAGACCTGTAGTTGAGCAGATACGGACAGAAGTTTGAGCTCCACAACTTATGGTCAGACGAGAGAGGCATGTCTGACTGTTATGTACATAACAGAATAACGCTGGATATGTCTACACTGCAGCAGAAACCCAGGGGGAGTAGACTTTGAGTTAGCAGTCCCTGTGTTTGTTAATCTAGGGCTTGAGCATCTACACTCCTTTGTAACGTCAGATTAGGAATTGTTGAACCCTAGGTCCCAACCTGCAGATCTAGCATCTACACTACATTATGTTGGCCCTAGTCCCAACACCCCTATCTCAGATTCCCTAGCACCCACCCAAAACGTGGCCTCTAGCCTTGTGTTCAGGTGCAATGTGGGAAAACTTGAGTCTCCAGAGGACAAAGAAAGTCGACTCATGGGATTGTAGGATATTTTTGGTAGACTGAGAGCATGAGTCCAGGCTGTCTCTACTCTGCAAAGTAATAGTACTTGAATCTTGGGGCCCGGCTTGACTTAGGCTCAGACCCCCCACACACACACTTGTGGGATCCTGGGACCCTGGATCTGAGCCCTGGCTTAGCACGATTTGTGTGTAGACAGAAGCGCAGTTAGGCTTGAGCCTGAATTTGAATCCTGAGCTTACATTGCAGTGTAGACATAGGATCTAGGGCCCTGCATGTACAGTTGTTTATGCTGGTTTGGTTTCACTGAAGTTAGCAGCACTGGGAGCACTAGTGTCAAGAAATGTGCTGACTGCTGCCAGTCATCAGCACTATGTTAATTTACACCTGCTCAGAGCATGGTTAAAGGACTCCATGCTTAAAATGGTGGTAGCAGCTGGCAGCCCAACCACTAGTGCTCCCAATGTTGCTAATGCCAGCGTAGTTAAACCAGCATTTACTGTTGACAAAGCCAGAGTTGGGTGTTTTTTCTCTTAACCTTGTACATAGTACTCCAGTAGTGCACCTCCATTGCCCTTGAAAGCAATGCGGTATTTTAAGATAGAGCCAGGATACCAAATATCTTATGCTGGGGGAGGTAGAAACTACATGGAACTTTGGATGTAAAAGGACTGGGGGAACAGAAGCTCCAGGGTTTTAATCCTTGTTTGGCTGACTAATCTTGGATTAGACATTTAACCTCACTGTTCCTCCATTTTCTTCATCTATAATGGGTGGCCAACCTGAGCCTGAGAAGGTACCAGAATTTACCAATGTACATTGCCAAAGAGCCACAGTAATGAGTCAGCAGCCCCCCATCAGCTCCCCCTCTCCCGCTTCCAGCGTCTCCTGACCA
This sequence comes from Dermochelys coriacea, assembly GCF_009764565.3. NCBI lineage: Eukaryota > Metazoa > Chordata > Testudines > Dermochelyidae > Dermochelys > Dermochelys coriacea. Next base: position 87,979,143 of record NC_050073.1, on the reverse strand, counting down.
TCGGCAGCCCTGCCAATCAGCACCTCCCCGCACCTCCCAATTAGCTGTTTTGTGGTGTGCAGGAGGCTGGGGGAAGGGGAGGGAGAGCCAGGGCATGGCAGGCTCAGGGAAGGGCCTGTGGAGTGGGGGCAGGGCCTGTGGCAGAGCCAGGGGTTGAGCAGTGAGCACCCCCGGCACATTGGAAAGTAGGCACCTGTTGCTCCAGCCCCAGAGTTGGTACCTATACAAGGAGCCACATATTAACTTCTGAAGAGTCGCATATGGCTCCGGAGCCACAGGTTGGCCACCCCTAATCTATAAAATGGCAAAGAATTGCTCCACAGCAGTGGTGGGAAGAGACTACTGGGTATCAATAAAATGTTTTGAAGCTTGAAAGCACAGTATAAGCATTAACTTTTAGCATCATGAGATCCTTGAAAGAGTCCAGAGAAGAAAATAGCAAAGCAGCTATGGACTATAAATTAGGACTGAGATTTCAGGTTAAGCGTTAGCCCATGAGGCCTCCAATGATTAGAGAGGTGATGAGGGCATAAGTTATCTTGCTTCTTATTCATAGTAGTGAAAGTGGATATTTGTTTGAGGGTTTTTTTAGTATACATACTACAAATTTTGCCAAAAGGTGTGTGGCTGTGCAATATTATATAGGGACAGGTACCACTGCAGCTTTCTCTGAGAAGGTCGCAGCATAGCCTTCCTGTTCACCATAATTTCCTCTTTCAAACTGTCCCTGGAGAACCCTAACTTTTATTGCATACAGTGGTATTAGAAATATATGGATTAGCTCTCGCCCTCTGTCAGGAACACTAATCTTCCACTGTTGTTGTAGATCTGCACGTTCAGACCTTACTGTGGAGTAAGCATTAACTGAAATCAAGTTACTAGTGTTCAGGCTTGAGAAAGCTTAGAGAGATTCTGCATTTAGGGGATTTGATTGGACTTGAGAGCTAATTACATGATAGGCTCCAAGTGTGAAGTTATGTCCCTGTTCTACAGGAGATGAATGGGAAAGGGTGGAGGGAGTTATACACTTACACAGCACAAACTCTGGAGAGTGTGTGTTTTGAAAAGAAATGTTATTGGGGAAGGGAGGTGAAGACGTTGTCCTTAGCTGGTGGTGGTGATTGTAGTTTAAAAACTCTAGCCTTTCATCAAAGGAGGAGTTGGGATGTAAAACACACTGATGTTTCACCCTTTATTTTTATATTTGTTTTTTGATTGTGTGGTTGTGGATGGAGTATTTGGCCTATTTTTGGCTTTGAACTACATATGGTCTTAACCCATGGCACTCCAGATCACATCGAATGAAATTTTTTTCTCTTCCTGGCATGAGATGCTCCCCTTGGATGTCTCCTCTTTCATCTACTACAGAACACTGCTTACTAGAAAAGTAAGCAGTGCCCAGCCAATCAACCCCTCAATGTGGTATATGGTGGATACTACTGCTACACTTGCTGTTTTAGCAGATGAAATGTGCACTCAGTAGAGACAAAGATATGGAATCACTTCTCCAAGAACTCTGAAAGACCGTGATCTATAAGTTGTACAGGGTAGACCATAGTAAATCTTACTATCCCAGTCTTATCACTGCCTTGGTATCTTCTCATGCTAAACAAATTAAAGCATCAACTTGTCCTCCAAAACCATGGCAACCATCTTGTTGGTGAGAGTGAGTGAAACTTTCTGTAGGCAAATTTAACTATATATTATACTCTATAATTGTTAGTACTTTAATTTCAAATAGGCATCCTTACATGTTGCTGTCAAATAGACTGAAGTTTAGTCTAGACTGCCTGTACAGACATATTTTCTGCATGCACTGGCTGTACCTTACGCAGCAAATGCCTCGGCACAGATTTGGTTGTATATATGGTTACTTGTAAGGGAGCAGTTGAAGCCAGATACATATGTGAGTGAGAGTTTGCCTTCGTGTTTCCAAGCTATACCTGGAGACTGTAAGCTCTGGGCTCCAGTGGCTTGGTATGGACGAACTGTCATGTAAGCTTTAAGACACTGTCGTGGCTGGTTGGGGAAAAATTGGACCTACCAAGATATGGTAGAGGGCAGGTACATGCTAGGGTTGCCATTTTTGGTTGGATGTATTCCTGGAGGTTTCATCACATGACGTAATCTTTAATTAAAAATTAATTTTAATTCCTGGAGACTCCAGGGCAATCCTGGAGGCTTGGCAACCTTGGTACCTGAACAAACGTAGCATGTGCCCCTCTGTTGAACCTTTTTGCCCTGTTTTCATGGGCAGGTGGTGTGCTAAAATTTACCAGAATGCTGTTCTGAATACTACTACTAACATAATGATAGGTTTCAGAGTAGCAGCCGTGTTAGTCTGTATTCGCAAAAAGAAAATTGTGGCACCTTAGAGACTAACAAATTTCGTGAGCTACAGCTCACTTCATTGGATGCATTCAGTGGAATTTCCACTGAATGCATCCGATGAAGATGAAGTGATGAGCTGTAGCTCACGAAAGCTTATGCTCAAATAAATTTGTTAGTCTCTAAGGTGTCACAAGTACTCCTTTTCTTTTTACTAATAACATAACTGTTGTAAATAACATTCCCCATAGACTCATTGTTCTTTATTCACCACCACGTGTAGCAGGAAAAATGCATAGGATTGTAAAGTCCATTTATTCATATCTGAATACTGGTGACAGCAGAATTTTCAGAAGCCTTCTCAGTCTATAATTACCTTTGTGCACTCAGTAGCTAACCTCCCAGTGATCTGCTGCACACTATCTATCGCATTGGTTGTCCCCTATAACGATGACCCAGCACCATTCCTTCCATTATAACTTTCTCAAGTTATTCCACCTCTGTGCCTGATGTAACCGGGGTACGTAAGTTTGGGCTTGTTGATTTCTGAGAGCAGGGGTCCACTCCTGTCCAATACTTTTATATTTTTATAAAACACATTCATCTTTTCTATCCAGGAGATACACACGAGTCTTCAAACACCACATCTCAAACGCTTTGGTTTTCTTCTTGTTGGCAGCATTAGTTTCTGAGGATTCACATCCATAAGTTGCTATGGAAAAGAAATTTAAACTTTTCTGCAATCTAACCTTCATACATATTAAGATGCCACAATTTTTCCACAGTTTCATAAGGGAGGCCATGGCTGTGGAAGTCATTCCTAGTGCTCGGATTTCTTTGAAGCAACTTTTTTGGCTGGATGTGTGTGAGCCCAGATAACTAAATTCATCTACCGTCTCTACAGCTTGACTGTGTTAATCGTGATGTCCGCTTGCCTCCTTTTATTGATTGTGTCAACGAATGTGCATTTCATATTCCCTACATTCAGGAATAGTTCATATTCCTCGCTAGCTGTTTTTACAGACCCCCAGCATTTGTTGCATTGCAACAGCCATTGCAGCAAGAGTGTTGTATCAGCATATCTGAGGTTAGTTTTAAGAAGTGTCCACCAATGGAAATCTGAGCTCCTTCCACTTTATCAAAACCTTCCAGGGCTTCTCATAATAAATTCTCTGTACATATTGAAGAGGCTTGGGGACAGAAATACACTCTTGTCTCTCAGCCTGCCCAATGGAAAACCACTTGCTGTTGCTCAGTGTTGTTTGTACCATGGTCTGTTGTTGACCTATGCGACTGGTGATGACTTCAATGAGATGCTTTCAAATCCACCTGTCTGCCAGTAACCTCCAGAGACTGTCAGGTCAGACAGTATCAAATGCTTTGGAGTAGTCAATGAGACATGTTATCAGTGGGTTATTATGCTTCCTTTATTATTGCATCTTTCAATGTTATAACGGATATTTGCTATTTTATTACATAGGCCTTGTCCCTCTTTGAAACCAGCTTGTTGTTGTGTTGGTGGTGGTTCTATCATTCACTTTGTGATCCTGAATTATGTAGAGCAGCATTTCACTCACGTGCGGTATCAAGGAGATGGTACTGAAGGGAATAGAACAGCATGCAGTAACTTCCTTTGGTAAGGGCAGAAAGATTCCTTTCATCCAGTCATCAGGCCATTTTTTAGTCGTCCATACATTAAAGCAAATTTTCCATGAGTTCAATACCATGATCACCAATTAGCTTTCAGCAATTGTGCTGGTACGTTATCTAGCCATGGTGCTTTCCCAGGCTTCATTTCCATAATAGCTGATACCACTGCCTCTCATAGGATTGATGACTCCAGCTCTGTACTCTTTCCTATTGTCCTGTATTGTAAGTGGTTCTGTGGCATACATAATGGCACAATAATCTCTCTACCTGCATTTGATGATATCACTTTCAATAAGAACTCTGCCATCATGATCTTTTATTATACTGTCTTGCAGGAAAATCTTTAGTAAGAAGTCTGACCAGTATACTATTGGTAGGCCCCTACCAAATTCATGGTCATGCAAAAACGCATCACGGACCGTGAAATCTGGTCTTTTGTGTGCTTTTACCCTATACTAAACAGATGTCACGAGGGAGACCAGAATTTCTCAAATTTGGGGTCCTGACCCAAAAGGGAGTTGCAGGGGAGTCGCAAGGTTATTTTAGGGGAGCTGCGGTATTGCCACCGTTACTTCTAGGCTGCTGTCAGAGCTGGAAAGTGGCAGCTGTTGGCCAGGCACCCCACTCTGAAGGCAGCGCCCCACCACCAGCAGTGCAGAAGTAAGGGTAGCAGTACCGCGACCTCCCCCTCCCCCACAACTCCTTTTTGTGTCAGGACCCCATAATTACAACACTGAAATTTCAGATTTAAATAGCTGAAATCATGAAATTTATTATTTTTTAAATCCTATGACCATGATATTGACCAAAATGGACCAAGAATTTGGTGTAGCTCTAACTATTGGGGAGAGGGCAGTTACCCTGATTTTGTGACTTTTTTTGGAAGGGGTCTCTAGGAATATAATTCTAATTTTAAATTGAAACCCTCATTTGGGATTGTTGGTGGAGAACATTTCAGGAACCAGAAAGATATCATAAAGTCACTTAAGACTGCATACTATCAGTATAAAATATGGGGTATTATTTAGACCATGGCATTCTGAAGACAGTGATCCTTTTAAAGGATTTGTGTAGCAGAGAAATTTTAAGTATTTTTTTTTTTTGTGTGGGAGACTTGTGATATGTGGGAAGGGGGGAGGGGTATTGAGCTTTGGAGTAAAAGGTCTGATCATTTCAATGTGTAGGCACACATACGGGTCTGTTTGAGAGACCAGGATATGTGCAGATGGAACTGCAGAGTACAGGAGTTGGAGTAATGTAACAGCATGCTCATAATGTGCAGCAAGAATGGAGAAAAAAATATCTAAAGCGATCTTCAAAAGCCTTGTGTCAGGTTTCAAGAGCGGAACTTGCTCATGTTATGGATACATCTGACAGACGCTTGAAAGTATTTCTCTGTAAGCATGGCTTTGGATTTTCAAATCTCAATCCATCTGCAATCCTGCATTTCAAGTCAGAGGTTGAACTTTCAGTTTGTTCTGCTGTAATGGTGTGTTTAGAAAATAAAACCTTAAACAAGCTAAATCTTGGTTTGCATGTTTACCTTATAGCTGTCTTTTTATCTTGTGCCACTTTGACTTCAGCATATTGGCAAAGGGTAGCAATATTGTCTCAGTTGATCAGTTTCTTTACTGAATTCTCTTTCACAAGTTCACTAACTCTGCTTTGTTATTGTGGATTTGCCAGTGAGCCGTGGTCTACTGGCATGAATCTTTTATAGGAGCATGTGATTACCCATGTTCCAGACAATCTCAGTACAAACCTAATTATTATGGAAGAATTAAGGAATCATTTAAACTCTTGCAGCTCATGAAAGGGTCATCTGTTGTTGTCCATTCTGCAGCAGTGTGGCTAGAAAATAAAGAGTAATCTTGGCCGTGTTAAAGGGAACTCTGAGGAAGGAGATACTGCAAACAATTGCTGGTTGCAGTTCAAATTATAAATAACTTTGCAGTTTAGTTAATACTTTTATATACAAAGCTGGTCCAAATATGTTCATAATAGAGATGGCACAAGACTAACTACAGTTATGTGGTACATGTGATCTATGGTGGTCATTTTGCTCATGGTTTTTTCCTTCATTTTTTTTCCAGGCAAGGAATGTGTGCAGCAGTTGGCAGAGAACACCAGATATTTCAGGAGGCGGCTGAAGGAGTTGGGCTTTATTATCTATGGAAACGAAGATTCCCCGGTTGTGCCTTTGATGCTGTACATGCCAGCAAAAATTGGGTAGGTTCAGCGGAGAAAAATCCCCATCCATCCACTTGACTCAGACTTGTTAGGAAGCTGGCTTTTTTTCTGGTCTCTGTGCCTACTGCATGTAGAATACTGCCAGAGACATGTAGAATACCGCCATGTTTTACAAGTGCTCAGGAAGCTCTCTGCGTCTGGGTTTATACTTGGAAAGAAGCATTTGAGAGAATGACTTTTAGAGGTGTTTTTTGGCCTATGAACAAAAGGGAGAGGAGTAAACTCCAAACTGTAGGCGAGAATTGGTTTTGAGTTGCTCTTGGGATTCAGATATGGAACTAAGGGGGACATGCAGCTAAAAGAAGAGGTGAGATCTGGTAGAAATGGAAGCCACTCCTGGGCGTGATGTGATGGCCACAGAACCACATGGGGGAGGTACCAGGTTCTGAAGTGGTTTTGGTCTCAAACGGATAGTCCCTCGATTTACAGCTGTCTAGGTCATACTTTCTTTTTTTGGTGCCTTGTGCTGAGAATGTTTACATTACAGAGGATATGAATAAGAGGCTATCAGAGATGTACACAGAATAACAAATGGTACAGAGAGGGTGAATGAGTAAATAGGAACATCCCCATTCTCCTAATTCAAGAACAAAGGGGAATTCCATGAAATTGAAGGGCAGCAAATTTAAAACCACTTAAAAGGAAGTACATTTTATACAGTGCATAAGTCCATGAAACTCATTGCGAGTTAAGGCCAAGAGCTTAGTACAGTACAAAGAAGGGTTAGATATTTTATATGGATTGTGGAAACTTTCAGTTACATTAATAAACCCTCATGCCTCTGGGGTATAAGGGTATTATTTGACAAGGATTAGGAATGAATTTTCCTTATGGGAAGGTATTCCCTGTCTGTTCATTCTGGAGATTCTTGCACCTTCCTCTGAAGAATCTAGTTCTGGCCACTGTCTGGCATACTGTCAATTGTCCATCTAGTCTGCTATCTAGTCAAGAATGGCAATTGCTAGGTTCTTATGATCACTTTTGAGCAGATGCCACAGTGTACCTTGCATTACATTGGTGAAAACAATCCTTTTTTGAAACTGCAGAGGCTTCTGCTTCGAGGATAGGCAGCAGGGGGGAATTCCTCCCATAGTGAAACTCTGGGGTGTAAGTCCTTGTTTTCCATCAGAAAGATTTTCAAGCTTAGGTTACAAATCCATTTAGAAGCAGCCCACTAAAAGACCAGCTCCTGCCAAATATAATCTTTCAGCTTTGTTAGAACTTAATACAGTGAAACCTTTCTAGGAAGACCACCTCTGGACTGAACAAAAGAAGCCTTTGTGAGCAGGCATTCTACCTCTAAGAGAAGGCAGTGGAAAGTTAGAACTGCAGCCTGTCAGGCACGCTTCGCCAAAGGCCTGTGTGGTTTAGTGTACTGAGACCTTTATGCTGCTGCTCTGTCTCTGCTTCTTCAGTATCACTCTCAACATTCCTCATTGCTTTCTCTTGCAGTGCATTTGGGCGTGAGATGCTGAAGCGAAACATAGGTGTCGTGGTTGTGGGTTTCCCTGCCACCCCTATCATCGAATCCAGAGCCAGATTCTGTGTGTCTGCAGCTCATACCAAAGAGATGCTCGATACTGTAAGTGTCTGATCTTGTCTTCCTCTCATCCATGTCTGTACCTTCTCTAAACAGAGATGGAATTTGGCTGTTGGTTTTGCAAGCTGGTTCTGTGTTCAGCACACAAGCGAAACAAGTATTCATAGCATCACAGAAACTAGAGGTGAAAAAGATTTCCCTCCGGATAATACATGGTTGCCTATGGTACATATTCTAGGGCTTTCCTCAGTAAATTTTTAAATGAGCCAGCTAACACTCTGTCCGTCACTTCCGTTGAGAGAACTCCCCTTCCGCTCTTAAAAGACGGTAATTTGTGTGTTATGGATGTTAAGAACCCAAGGGCAAGTGCTAGTTCCTTCTAGCCTTAGACTTGGAAGTTAGAGCTGGAAAAGCAGAGGAGCTAATCGGGATCCAGGAGCCAGTGCAATGTTGTTGACGTCAGGACATTACATACCACTAGATATTCCTGAAGGAAATTCTGCACCACTGTGCACACACAGAATTCATCTCCCCCAGGAGACTTCTTTGTTTCCCTGCAGAAAAATTATTTTCTGACAGGGAAATGAAACGGAAGCCACAAGAGCAGTCACACACCCTTCCCCAGCAGTGTGGGCACACCATTTCAGGTGTCTGGAGCAGCTGGTGAAGAGGTAAATCACTGCAGGGGGACAGGTCTGGGGACACCCCGGCCTGTGGCTCCTACCCTGCACCAGGCTTAGCTACTAGTCCTAGATGGGATGAGGATGGGGGAGGACAGGACTTGCTCTTCTCCTGCAAGCAGCAGCTGAAGCTGGGTCAGACCCACTCCACAAAAACCTCCCCTGGCTGCAGGAAGCTATTCCTCCCCCCTGTTCCCTGCCCACAACGTTCCTCAACTGTGGGGGAAGGGGTCACTGTATTAGGAGCTGCTACCCCATCCTCCCAACCCCCATGCATCCAGATCCTCCCACCAAGCCCCTTCTGCCCAAACCCGCACCCTGCTGAGCCTCACCCTTGCATCTGGAGCCCCCCTGCACCCAGGAGCCTCCTCCCCCTTGTGGAGCCCCACCTCTGACACCTGGACCCCCCCGCTGACCCCTGCACCATCCCAACGAGCTCCCCACACCTGGACCCCCACCTCACTGAGCTCCAACTAGCTGTACCCAAATCCACACCCCACTAAGCCCCACTTTTCCAGCACCCGGACCCCCCTGCCATGCCTCCAGCACCCGGACCCCCCTGCCATGCCCCATCCTCCACACTGACCCCCCCAACTCCAACCACCTTCACCTTGACCTCCCGCCCCGCAAAGTCCCATTGCCCCTGCACCTGGAACACCCCCCACCCCAAGTGAGGCATCCAGATTTACACAAACACACTCACTCTCTCTCTCTCTCTCTCTCTCTCTCTCTGAGCCACCCGCACCCAGATTGCCCGACACAGAAATCCTTCACACCACATCTGGATCCCTCCACACTTGGAGCTTGCCAGGCAGTACCTGGCACAGAGGGGCAGGGCCTCGGGGTGTTTCTGGGGTAGGCCCAGCCCTTGTGCAGTGTCAGGGTCTGGTGCAGCCTCACTGCTGAGTCTGTTTCCCGGGGGGGCTGCAGGGTGATCTCCCACCTTCATGCCTGTGCTCCACACTGCAATGCTGGAGCCTTCACATTTATTTATTGACCAATAAAATTTGCAGAATTCCCTGAGGAGTAACTGGAGTTGGAACTGTCACCCTTGCTAAAGCCTCAGAGGTGAAGGATTGAACGCTGTCCTCGGATGTCCTCAGAACATGGTCCATCTGCACATTGGCAGGTGATGGAGGACTGCTCCGTTGCACCTCTTCTGGTGACTAAATTCATTTCAACAGATAGTTGTTTACGCTTGTTGTCTTTGAAGGACAGGCATACTGTATGTAACCTGGTCCGAGGCCATGTCAAAGCTCCCCATGTTCTGCAGACTCCTTGCTTCATGGTGTGGTTCCATTAAAGCTTTCTAGGAGCTTCATAAAGTGATAACTCCCAGGTGATGCTTTTCCCTTTGTACTGAACCCAGTACCTCAGCATGGCTCTAGGAGGCACTGTGCTGCTGGAGTTACTCTTTTCCCAGGAAACTCCTCCTAAGCACTATCTCCTATTTTCTTTGGGAGAGAAGGGGAACTGGTGGGGAAGGCACTTGAGATCGCATCTCTATGGCTAGAGACCTGTAGAGTCAGAAAACAGGAGAATATTCAAACACATACGGTTTAGTCAGCTTAGGTTAGGTCACTAGCGTATACCTCGTAACTGTATTGAGTGGAATACAGCCAACTGCGTTGTCTCAGAAGTGTCCAAATATGAGTAGGTAGTAACAGTTCTATATAGTGTGATAGACAGGAGTTGGCATGTGAGCTGACAGTTTCCAATGTGTTGTAAAAAACCAAGAGCCAACCTCCTCACACTACTACCACAGCACCTTTAGGTCAGCAGCTGAGAATTCCACTTGTTTTGGTTTTTGTCTTTGGTAGGAAACCAATAAAACAGAATAGTATAAGTCATGTATGTGTACACACAATACATAAATGCATGTGCAATTTTATAGCAAGCTTAGATGCAGTTATCATCTTTCCTCACCACAGTTACTACTTCAATAAAGGATTTACTGCACTATGCCTTACTGATCAGACTCATCCCCTTACAATTATTTAATCAGCTAGGTAAACAGGATGACATACATACAAGTCACCCAAGTGACCACAGACTCTTAGGCCTTGTCTACACTATAGGGGAAATTCGATCTAAGCAATGCAATTTGAGTTAAGCGTAACGCAAATTGACGTAGCTTAGATCTACTTACTGTGGGGTCCACACTACTCAACATCAACAGGAGAGCGATCTGCAGTCGATCCCCTGGTAAGTGCAGACAAGCCCTTACAGCTGGTCTACACTGGGAACTTACATTGGCATAGCTATGTCACTTAAAGGTGTGGAAAAATCCACATCCTGAAGTATCATAGTTAAGCCTACTTAACCCTTGTTGACAGAAGAATTCTTCCATTGACCAATCTACCACCTCTCAGGGAGATGGATTACCTAGGCCAGTGGTTTTCAACCTTTTTTTCATTTGTGGACCCCTACAAATTTTCCAGTGGTGGTGCAGACCCTTTTTAGAAATCTTAGACAGTCTGCAGACCAAGTTGAAAACCATTGCAAGTCGACAGGAGAACACCTCCTGTCAGCATAGGTAGTGTCTGTACTGAAGCATTTCAAGTGTAGACAAGCCCTTACTCTCTCTCAATTCTACACTGTCTGTCTGTCTCCTCCTGTTGTCTTAACTTAGAGTAAGCACTTTGGGATGAGGTGTCCATCTATTTGTTTTATCAAGTATGCTTATGATGCTATTATAAATGAATAAATAGTACTGTACTCTTTCCATTCAAAACAAAACCATGCTCCTCTGTTGTAAGCGTACCTTTCTTCTACCATCCTGTTCACTAGTAGCAATTTCAACTGCTCAAAGAATATTTCAAATCTTATTTTTTCTCATGTTTATTTTTAACTATTAATATAGCCAATAATAGTAATGACGCTTTATATAGAACTTCTCCAAAAATAACCAGATGCTTCAATTTAGAGGAAATTGTTAAGGCCTGGTCTAAACTGGGGGGAGGGGGATTGATCTAAGTTATGCAACTTCAGCTACGTGAATAACGTAGCTGAAGTCGACGTACTTAGACCTACTCACTGAAGCGTCTTCACAACGGTGAGTTGACTGCTGCCGCTCCACCGTCGACTCTATCTGCGCCTCTCGCAGCGCTGGAGTACAGAAGTCAACAGGAGAGCGCTTGGGGTCGATTTATTGTGTCTAGATTATAAATCAACCCCCGCTGGATTGATCTCTGCCCGCCGATCCGGCAGGTAGTATAGATATACCATTAGACTTATTGTGTCTTTTCTGATGTAGAGGGGGAGTTTGATAGCAAACAGCCATCAGAGGTTAAGCACTGGCCACCTGATCTGATCCCTCTCTAACTGATTGCAAAAATACCAAAGAAATATTGAATCTGTGATAGAATTGGGGAGGGCTAGCAGGGGGCTTGTCAGAGCTGAGGCTGGAGAGGGAAATTGGGGAAAGTCTACACTTGTATGCCTGGAGCTACCAGTTCTATTATCCAGACACTTTACTAAACAAATTTAACCTAATGTTGGAAGTTTGGAGGAGGGAGGCTTTACTTATAAATGATGATATTTGTAATGCTTCCCTTTTCTTATTAAATAAACCCACGCAATGGGCAGCAGTTCCCTGTTACGACTTGTAATTGTTTTATGTAAATAAAATTTCCTTGCCTGAAAATATTTGGCTCTGGATTAGAGCAAAGTCCCTCCTAACCTGCATCCCCGTGGGCTGACGCTTTCTTTTCAGTGATGAAAAATATATTGCACTTTCCTGAAGTCAGAGTTCACTAGTGCTATTTCCTTTGTAGTCTTTGCTAGTGACATGATTCTTTTTGTTTTAAAATTAATAAAATCCTAAATCTGAGTTCAAGAATAACAGTTAACAGTTCTTTCAACAGAAATTCAACCTTAAATTGTTTCCATATGGGGCCTTTTGTTAAAGCTCTGGTAAAACATGCCCACTATTATACTGAAGTCCGGCTTCTTCCAAGCTTGTCATTCCCCCAAATTTTGGAGCGAATAGTCTCTTGCTGCCAGATATAACAAGCATGAGGGGCCGTTGTTTAAAGAAACAAAAACTTGAAATATTGATCCAGGAAGGTAAATCTTGTAGAAATACATTAACCCTTCCTGCTAACACCATTCTCAAGAGCAGGAGATTTGGTCTAGACCATCTCACAATTAGAATATTAATCCTACGTATGGAATTAGTGGATCTCTCATGGAACAGTTGAGTATATCTGTATAAACAAGCTTAAGCTTCAAGCACCATTATGTACAGTAATACTAACCCCAGAAGTTCAGAAATCATGAGCTTGGCTCAGAAATCATGACTTAAACCAAAAAACCTTGTCTTTTAAAGTTTCATCTAACTTTTGAACTCATTGTCTCATATGTACTAGGGAATGAGCAAATAGCATTGCTTTCTCTTGCAAACCTACAATAAGGTGACTTTGGCTCCTGCTGCAGAAGTCCTTGGTAGAGGACCCAACTGAGATCGGGGCCCCATTGTGCAAGGCAATGTAAAAACGTGTAGAAACGCAGTCCCTCCCCCAAAGAGATCGGTCGAATGCAAAGCATGATGGTGAGTTTGTAATATGAGATATGGAATTGGGACTCATCAAACTCCTCTCATATAGGGGCCATCAAACATCCATTAGATGGGAACAACTTCAATCCCTGCTGAGCTGGCCAGGATTCAATAGGGACCTGCAGGTGAAAAGCTAGGTAGTTCATTTCCAGTGCCCTAAGGTGTCCAGTCCCCCATAGCACTAATATTACATCTTGGAGGATGAGTCTTGCTTCCTAGAAAGATATGTTTATTAAATCAAGTTTTGATCACTTTGGAGCTTACACAAGCAGTGTTGTCTATTCAGGACACAAGCAAAATCTGCCGCTGTGCTCTTAAAGGGATAGCTCCCATTTTTGTCTCATTGTTAACTTGCCCGTCTCAATCTGCTAGGTTTTTTTATACTTTAGATTGTAGGGTCTTTGGGACATGGACTGTCTTTTTGTTCTGTTTGTTTAGCACCTAGCACAATGGGGTCCATGACTGGGGCTCATGTGCATTATGATAATATAAATAACCAAATCAAAATAAGAATGCATCAGTAAAACATTAGCACAACATGCAAATTCACTTCTAAATATTTTTTTAATATAAAACAATTCCAGTAACTATTCTAGTGTCCATACACTTAATATTTACAGTTGTGTATTTTTCACCTCCTCATGGGGCACTAACAGAGCTTGAATCTGCAGATCCTCTACACAGACCTCTCTGTGGACCAGCCCATACAGGATTGCACAACTGTATGTGAGACAGTAATGGAACATTGGGCATCAGGATTCCTGGGTTCTGTTCCTGCTCTGGAAGTAGATTATAGTCTAGGGGTTACAGCGCATAGCCAAATGTAACAGCACTACAGCTTGGGTTGTTTGGAGATTGGGCATAGACCTCTTGTTGTAAAAAGCAGGAGCCTGTGCCCTTGAGCACCTGGTCTCGAAGCATGAAAGCAGTAGCAGAGGCATAAACCTCTACCTGTGGTCTGACCACCAGTGGGTAGCACCGAGCCCCAGTTAGTGTGGGTGACAAAGTGCCTCATTTGGCATGTTCCTTCTGAAAGACAGTGTAGCAACATGAGTGAGAGTTAAGTGGGCATCCATGCGCACACTTCTTCCCCAAAATCATGTGAAGGCAGGAGCTCTTCCTGGGGCCAGAAATCACATTACTCACGAGCTGGTGGCCTTGTGTTACCTTGAGGGCATAAGTGCGATATGAGACAGTTTTGCAAATCTGTGGGGGAACTTGCCCTTCCAATGATGAGGCCACAACCTGAGCTCCTAGCTGTTTGTTTGGGAACCGTTCAAGTTCATCCATTTATGCATTCCAAATGGCCCAATTATATGCAAGATTCCAGCACCCAGCCTTGACTCTTGCTGTTAGACTAGCATGGCTTTTCCAGGAATATTTCAGGTGAGGTCTGCTTTGCCATCTTTCAGTGGCAGAGGCATGATCTGGGGCATGTGGCTAATAAAGAATCAGATTCTTCTAAGGAGCCACGCACTCCTCTCACACTGCACAAATAATAAAAATATTTTATTGAATGTAAAGCCTGAAGTAAATATCTATTTTTACTTGAGAGCTTCAATCTGTCATAGCAGCAGACCCGTTATCTATTCTGCTGAGCCATTATGTCTGCTATGCAAAGGTTTTCATGTTTGGATGCCTGAGCAAGTTAACATAGATGTGCTTTGATGATTTAGTCTTTAGACCCCAGGTGCTGTCCGTTTCAGTTAGTATGGTAAAGTTTCTTTGCTGCAGAGTTGCACATTGTTATGCCATGTTAAGTCTTTGAACCAAAAAAAAAAAAATCTTAGTCCAATTCTAAAATCTGAGACTGATTTTGATTCTCCCTCCCCCGACTGACATTTTTACCCTTAATTCAAAGTCTTTGGAACCATTGGCTTGATTGGCCAGCAACATGTCTTCATCACTTATCCTGATTCTGTCCATGTCACCAGGGAAAAAGCTGTCTCTTGCTAATTTGACTCATTTATGTAAACTGGTGCAACTTAAAATATAGACAGGGCCTGATGGTATTCTATAGTGCACATGACACTAGTGACTAGTATCATGAGGGAAAGTCTTCAGTATAATAGATTCTCTTCTTAGGGAGGGTCTATTTTGATGACTCTAAGGTAGGGTTGCATGTGATGCTAAAAAATTCACTCCAGGTCAGTGACCACCAAAAATCATAGCTGTTTGATGGCCTGTGTGAAATGATCTTAGTCCAGTTTGTAGTAAAGTGTCCATTGCAAAAGAAACACCATTGCAGTGGGCTTCCTGTGTTAGAAATTTCTGTAAAATGAGTGAGCTGCTCATCCTAAGATCCAAATATGTGGCAGACCAACACAACTTTACTTGCAATACAGGCTGATGACGATAAGCTTAGCGCCTGTAAGAAACTTTACACTTTTGAAAGTGCAATGCTAGTACTAAATAAATATGTAAGGTGTTTGTGTAAAGTTTTCTGCCACTTAGTTTGTATATCTGATGTCAGTTTACAGTGCTAAACTGAGTACAATTGTGTATTTGTGACTATGGTGTAAATGGGTCTAAATGGAGTGGATATACCTTGTAATGAGGTACAGTATGAGGATGTGGAGGCTGAGAATTGCCTTTTGGGATATCCCTTTCAGGATTTGCATTAAGGCACACTGTGTGGGCCACAGAAGTATTGGGGAAGCTGCTTGCCGTGCTGCTGTCTTTCACACCTGTTCTGTGCATAAACACAATATTTCATTCTCTAGGGACAGTCAATTGTCAACTTAACACTAAAACCACAATAAAATGATTAGGGAGAAGCTTTGTGTTGTCTTTAATTTGTGATAAGGGGCAGCATGGCAAAACCTTGCTCAGTTATAGGGTTGCTTTCAAAGTAGTCTATGCACTTAGTGTATATCAGAGATGCAGAGGTAGCTGTACTATTAGGGATTTCATGTCCTGATTCTCTCTGCTGATATGTCGTGGTCTCTCCCCTCTCCCAGGTTTTAAAGGAATTAGATGAAATTGGGGACCTCTTGCAACTGAAGTATTCTCGTCACCGGTTGGTGCCTCTCTTGGACCGGCCATTTGATGAGACTACGTATGAAGAAACAGAAGACTGAACTCCCTCCACATGCCTTGGGGCACTTCCACGAGAGACTCTGTGGCACAGAGGCCACGCAGTCCTTGAACCACACACTTCTGACTGCTTAGCATAAAAAGGACATTTTTTCACAATACTTAAGTAGCCACATCATCTCTAAATGGCATTTTGTAAATAGTAAAACAGCTTTGATTCTTGTCTCTTTAGGGTAAGGCCCTAGAGAGATGCTTGGCTCTATTTTTTTTCTTGCTTTTTTAATTATTTATTTGTCACCGTGAAATCACAGTGACCCTAGTTGGCACAGATGCCCCACGTACACTATTAGTCTCAGGAGTGCCAGCTGAAATGTCATGTCTGCAGCACGACACTGTTGAGGCAGCACTTCCAATTTCACTACTAGGCGTCTAACTTTGCCAGGGAGTGATGGGCTGGCCAGTTTGTTCAATGGAGATCTCCTAGAGAAACTGTTGATAACTTGTTTAATCTATTTAACAAGACGGATAATCAACCAAAGCTTTTTCCTTTTGCATTTACTTATGTTTAAAACTTGAGTTGTCTTTTTTAAATAATAAACATGTTGCTGACATGTCACTGACAGAAACATTGTTCCAAAATGTTGGCTAGTTCCACCAGCCACAAGCAAGAGACCTCCCTGCACTTCACCCTTTTTCCCCCAATCTGGCTACCAGATTGTTTCCTGGTTTGATGCCAACTATTGTCTCATTATTGGGGAGTGGAGAGCTTTTCTGAGTAGGAAATATCTTGCCACTGTTACTTTCCTCATAGCTCTAACTCATGGCATAGTCAGGCCTCCATTTCCGAAAATGAATGTATTGTGGCTCACTTCCTCATGTACAAGCAAATACTTTGCTTTGCTCAAGCTTAAGAGCTGTCCAGGTCTGTTAAAAGATGATCAGATGATTGACAGGTTCTAAAAAAAATATACTCAGAATTGTAACTAAAAGCCCCAAACCTTTCTCTTCTACTGGAGAAAGCTCCCATTTGCTATCAGAACCGGAATTGCGTGGTAAGAAGGGTATAATGAGCAGCTACATTTATTTGGGGCAGTTCTGCAAAAGAAATCTCAGTGCACAGCATACAGCTAACTCTAATGTAGTGTGTTCAGATTTGTTTGTCTGAGACTCTCAGTATATTTTGTGAAATTGCTTTTGCAAAGATTGTCTTAAACAAAGCACTGAATCAGACTGCAAAGCCAAGATCTACAATTTGTTGTGTGGGTCACTCTTAAAGTTGGTCTGGTCATGATGCTCTTTGAAGTGGCAGTGACCTTTAGAATGAGATTCTCAATTTTCAAATGGAAGCACAGTGTGGATCAAGTCCATCTGTCTGGTGCAGGAAAGCAAAAGGTAACTCTTTAAGTGTGATTGTAGTTCTGTAACTTTCATTCTGTGCCACTGACAGAAGTGGCACTCTTTGATCACTAAAGCCAAGCAGATCTGCAGATACTACGTGGTGGATTAAAGCAGTATCACCTTCTGTTTTATAGAAACCCCATTTATTAACCTAGGCTAGGTCTACACTAGCACTTTTGTCTGTCAGGGGTGTGGAAAGAACACACGGCTTGTGGGTATTAATTATATTCATGGGAGAGCTTTCTCCTGTAGGCATAGAGTAGACATAGACTTATGCATCTTGTCCCATGCTGTATAACTAACCCTCAGAAGCAAATTGTCTCAAGTCTAAAAACAGTCATTTTTGTTGATTTGAAGTGCAGTAGTACAAAATCAGAAGTTTTAAAAATGTAAGTTGAAATTATGAATTGAAATAGTCACAGATAAGTTCTCCAGTATATCAAATCTAATGGAGATGTTTTGTTTGCTGGAATTGATCATCTATCCATTGTGACAGGGCAAGGCCAGATGGCTATAGAAAAGTAGTGGAAGATAGATATATTAGCTCCAGGCTAAACAAATCCCTGGTACCAGGAGAATAAGTGAAATGGCAGCTGCTCCAGGTCAATTAAGACACCTGGGGCCAATTAAGAACTTTCCAGAAGGCAGGGAGAAGGCTAGGTTGATTGGAACACCTGAAGCCAATCAGGGCTGGCTGAAACTAGTTAAAAGCCTCCCAGTTAGTCAGGTGGCTGTGCATGTCAGGAGCTGTGGGAAGAAGTTGCGCGGTTGGAGAGGCTGAGTAGTACACACCATATCAGGCACAAGGAAGGAGGCCCTGAGGCAAGGGTGACGTGGAGCTTGAGGAAGTGAGGGCTGCTGTGGGGGAAGTAGCCCAGGGAATTGTACATGTCATGTTTCTAAAAGGTCAGCTACCATAGCTGATGCTATTAGGGTTGCTGGGCTGGAGCCCGGAGTAGAGGGTGGGCCGGGGTTCCTCCCCCACCCCCCACACACACACACCTTTGCCCCCTGATTAATCACTGAGACTGGGAGACAACAGAGACTGTGCAAGGAAGGATAACTTCTCCTCACCTCCCTCGCTGGCTTATGATGAAAATGGCTCAGTAGACTGTGACCCTTGTCTCTAGAGAAAGAAGGGTTACGTGGAGGGTCACAGTGAGCCTCTGAGGCTAGCGAAATCCGCAAGGAAACGCGGGACCCACGGAGGCAAGGACAGAGCTTTGTCACACCATACAATATGTCCACACCTCACATGTGGTCATGATGCCCATAGAATAGTTTCCTTTATTTCTTCAGTCATGGAATAAACTGCAAAGTCCTGGAATCTGAGTTTATTTTGCCCCTTTGACCCTCTTCACCTGCACTCTGCCCATTAAGTCTTCTCAGCCAGGAATGCTTGTAACATTCCAAACCAATGAGTAGCTCAGATAGCTGCTGCTTTTTAAAAGGTCCTATCATAAAAATAGCTGCTGGGGTTTTTTTTGTTTGTTTGTTTTTTTTTCCCTCTGCTAAATGTGTCAGGAACCTGGATAAGATCATCCCAAGAATTCCTGATCAAAGCTCCAGGCCTGAAGACACTCCAGGCCTGGTCAAGTGATACCTTTAAGGACTTATTTCATACAAGCTACCAGAGCCAGAAATAAAGGCTGTAGGTCAGTGGGGACCTGGGATTTTTGAGGCTTCTCAGGGCTGTATAGTGCACTTGTATCTGACCCCATGTGATAAAGCTATTGAACCTTTACAATTGTGATGTGCTAACTCCCAGAAAACTTATTTTAGATTCTAAAAATGTAAGTCCTAATTTCTTTCCCTTTTCCTGTGCATTTGGTCTCTTGATGCTAAGGCAGTCTGGCTTTGTAGACAGAGAGTAATGAAAAATACTGATACATTACTTTATTAAAGTCCTTTAAAGTATTTCTAACATAGGTTTGCTGTTTAAAAAAAAAAAAGTCTCAAAATAGTTAATATGCAATTGGGTTCTATGACAGTTGTTTGGGATGACCTGTGGCGATAATGCCATTACATCATGGAACACCATCATATTAAATACTATATCCATTCCTAAGACTTGGCTCAATCACACTCTGCCCAGCTAACATTGTGAAACCACTTGATTAAATTTCAGTCTTGGATCGCCCTGAGGTCTGTGCTGCATCCTGTATGGGAAGTGGGATTTTTTTTTCTACTTCAGGAGGCCCATGTTACTATCATGTTACTCTGATAACTAGATAAATTGTTTCTAAAAACATGTTAAGAGCTTGAGATTTGACACATTGTGTTCAGTTAGTCGTGTCTTAAAAGCTAGGGAAATCTTTCAAGATCCATTGAAAATTTCATCCCCAGAAATGAAAGAGCAGGTCCCTGCTGCATCAGATTATGCTTGCCTTCGTGTGGAAATTGGATGGCAGTGTACCCGGAGGTGGGGGGATTGTTGCAAAGCTTTTACCAGAAGTAAAATTCATGCCCTTTTTGTCCTTGCCAAAGTAGTAAATGAAAGACACTCTTAGAGTGAAATGAGAAGGAGAGAGGCTGCTTAGGATGCAGCCCTCAGGCCCTGCCAACTTTTATGAGCAGCTTTAATTGAAAATTATTCTGTTTTTTCCCCGCTTTTATATAAAGAAATGCATAGCTCCTAGACAGAATTAAGGCTGGCCTTGTGCAGAGGGTTTCTCTTTGTACTGTTCCTGCACTGAATTTTGACCCTTGTCGTGCGACAGCATCGCTGGAGAACGGAGTTAAGGAAGAGAGAAGAAAGCTGCATCTGATGAAGTGAGCTGTAGCTCACGAAAGCTTATGCTCTAATAAATTTGTTAGTCTCTAAGGTGCCACAAGTACTCCTTTTCTTTTTCCTGAGCTGGAGAGGACTTTAAAACATAGAGGGTTAGTGCTGATGTCTGTTTTATTAAACCGAAAGGGATTTCCAGTCTTGCACTCAGCTTTAGTAAAGGGAGGCCACTGTGCACTAGTGAAGGATGTGGTCCTTGCATCCTGATGGGGACTGGCCTTCCCCCACTGGGAGATCTTTTTCTAGAGTTAAGGAGGCACCTGAAGTTCTCATGATCTGTAGTCACCATTCTATTTCTTTTAGTTCCTGTGGGAGAGAGGGGGTGGCTTATGTTTTTGGTATCAAAATATCCAGGATTTGGTTTGTACCATAGGGGACAAGCATTTGTACAATATCTTGGCGTGCATGCTATTTTTTTTAATGGTTTCATTTCTCTATCTCTGATGTCCACAAGTCTCTTTACTTCTGAGGAGCAACTTGAGAGGTTTTTTTCCCACTCTGGGCCCCTGTGGTTACTGGTAAAGAACACTTTGTTCTAATCCAGAGCTCCCAGGCATGAGCTGGTCCAATTCCTTGTGGGGGTAAAAGCACTTTCTGCACCCTCCCTTATTGCCTGTTGCAGTCAGTTATCAGGGATAGGTAGAATCTTTCAGCAAGGGAATTGCAGCATTTTCCTCTTACACACCTAGAAAACAGAAATACTCCTCACCCTCTGTCATAATTGCACCTTCCTGCTGAAAGCAGGCACTGGAAGTGTTCCAGTGAAACTAATGCAGCCCAGTGCCATTCATGCGAGGGAAATCTGGCTTCCTGATCCAACAGTGGACAATGAACACAGAAAAGGTTTTAGTATTACCATCACTTTCTCCTCTCTGCTGTATAGAAGGCTTTTCCACATGCTTTAGAGCAGTGATCCTGAAAGTAGGAGTGTAGCTCCCAGTGGGTTGAAGGGTCTGAACCTTGCCTGCTCCAGACCTCCTGAAGCTCCATATACATGGAAATGCTCCCTCCCATCTGCTGGCCACCTTTAACTACCTTCCCCCTTTGGAAAAGTGTTTGGCTTGTTGCATAAATGGGGCAACAGGAGAGGTTTTTTTGGCCTCCAGGTATTTCCAGTCTAGGACTCGTACTGTCAGTGAGGTTAGTTAACAGACCGTTCAAGTGAAGCAAAGGAGAGGGTGGGAAAAGAGACATGGAGAGTCTGGTCACACATAAGAGGGTGTCCTACAAAGTTCTAAACTGCTACCATGGCCACCTTTCTCTCTATGCAGACAGTACGGCCTGTGGAGACGTGTCCCAGAATGCAGTGCTCCATCTTAACCACTATAGTTATGCTCAGCTTTTGAGAACGTTGCATGTTGGAACCTACAGACTCCATCAGTTGCACCTGTGTATTGAAGAGTGAGGCAGCTGCAGACTGTTACATTTTAACGCAAGTTCAGCCTCAGGGTACCGGTAAATCGCTAATGTGACTGTCAGGTGTAACGTTGGCTGTCCCAGGATTAGAGGTGGAACTGAAGTGGACCACCATCAGGTGAGAGAAGCAGTCAGATGTGGTCCATTTAACTTGAAACCATTTTTTAAACTAAGTGTAATTGTGATGACTTGTACTCCTGCAAAGGTTCCCAGTCTTGCAAGCTGTATTCCTGTCCAAAGGTTTTATGTGTTGGGCTTGCACTCGTGGGAAATGTCTGCCTGGGGGAAGTACTTTGGGGTTTCTCTCATGTTAACGTGATTTGTACTGAGCTTGGAGCTCTACTGTTCCGTCTGTGTCCCAAAAAAGGGTTGGGTGTGGGAGGAGGTATGACTGGACTGTACAGTACGTATTATTAAAAGGCCTTAAACTGATTCTTTTTATATGAAGAATTAATAAACTGACTCGAAAGAATACAATGGATCTTAACCTGCAGATATTCTGTGCTCGTAATTAACCCATATAGAATGTTGTTTCTTGGGGGTTGGAGGGTTGGGTTTGCTTTGTGTTCAGCCCTGCCTATCCGCAAGATTTGTTTAATAAGCAGAAAAGGCATCTGTACACAAGGGTCAAGTGCAGTCATTACACTCTGCATCCATGCTACTGCTTGGCAAGGTTTGGTGATCTGCTCCTGGGGCTGCTGGAAGAGAGGAAGGATTAGGGGGAGGCTGGGAGAGAGAGGTTTTAGCATGCAGGAAGTTGTGGCAGCTAGCAACTTAATTATTTCTTCACCTGTAGACCGGCATATGTGTTAATGGAGCAGCAGGATTGGGCCAGGGGTTGATGCAGATAGAGATATCGCCGACCAAATGAAGTGTGCTGTAAACCATACAGACGCTGTATGTGTCCACTGTTTGCCAAATCTCACCCTGTTCAGCCAGTGTTTCTGCAGTCCCCTAACAGGGTGTATTAAGCCAAAGGCATTTCCAGTTTTTCAATGTCACTCCAGAAGGGGGCTAATAAAGGTCTGCAAGAGAGCAAAATAATTAGCATGGAGCCAGGGACTTTAGGCTAGCTGCCCCAAAGCTAATGGTGGCCCATATTTCCATAGCCCCAGGGTTGAATCGCCACCCAGTCAAAGCTTTTGAACTCTTGCATTGCACAGTGTTCCTTTGTCTCTGCATTGCTATAATGTACCATGTATATTGGATTTTTTGTAGATATGAAACATTTTAAATGACCTTTTTAATGAGCTTCCCCAGAATATTTTGTTCCAGATAGCTACTTTTTTTAACACTGTTGAGAATTAACATGAAGCTGGGTACTGTGTGGGCAGGGAGGGAGAAGAGAAGCAGATGATCCATTGACTATAAAAAGGGTAACAATGCATGTTAAAAACACTGGAGAAAAACAACTGCTTGGGAAAAAAAATTGTTCAGATATCTGTTCTACATAATAAAGAATTCGGAAAAGGCCTGGGGGGTGTGTTTGCTTTTTACAAATGTTGACAAGATTTCTGCCCTGTAAGTGGGTCAAGAAGCACAAGCTGTTGGGCTCGCTGTCGGAATTGCTGGGTAAAATTCTATGGGCCTGTGTTATGGAGGATGTAATGGGCTGCTTTAGAAGGAGTTGTGGAGTTGCCCCTCAGCTCTGGTCTCGTCCCTAATCACAATACATTTGCAGCACTGTGCTAATGCCAGTGAAGCTTCCAGGAGGGGGTCTTAGTCTGTTCCAGTTTTGGGACTCAACTCGTGTCTCTGCCTGGAAATACATGGCTCATTTCAGATCTAAATTCAGCCATCTGTAAATCAGAGATGTCAAGTCTTTGAAATTGAGAAGAGCCTGGGTCTGGTATTTCAGCACAGGTGCTCAAACTGGCCTTAGGTGACTGAATACTGATCTGAGCTTGCAAATGACTAAGGAATGAGGCTTACTGTTAGCATTTTCTCATTTGGAAAATGGATTTCTGTTGTCCAAAGGAAACCCAAACATTTCTGTGCTTGATCTGCAAGGAGGCTACGTCCCTTTCGGATATGCTATGATGATGAACGCTTCTCAGTGTTTATTTTTCCCCCAATTCTTGCATTTTCCTCTGAGTGGCTGGATAGGACTCTGGTTCCTCAGATGTTTGTCACCCTTTATAAAGGCCAGTGCAGTGGTGGATTAGCGACTGAGACAAAAGGGCTCGCGCTCAGGGGCCCTGGAAAAAATCTGCCACTGGGCAGCAGAACCTCAGAGTCCTGGCAGCAGCGCCAGGCGGGGCAGGGGAAGCCCCAGTGCCCTGAACCTGCTCCCCAACAGCAGCGTCAGGTAGGCAGGACGGGGAAGCCTCCCATGCCCCTATCCCTGTCCCCAGCAGAAGCTTCAGGACAGGGGAAGCCCCCCCATGACGGCCGCTGTCCCCACCAGAAGTTGTGGGGCAGCAGGGCAAGCCCACACACCCAACCCGCTCTCCAGCAGAAATGCTGGGAGGGACAGGAGAAGCCCCAGCACCGTGACCCTGGTGTCCTGCAGAAGTGTGGAGAGTGGCAGGGGATGCCACAGCGCCCTGACCCCCATTGTGGCCCTGGAACTGGAGGAGCTTTCACTCCCTGTTGTGGCCCCGGGGCCATGGCATGGGGACAGAGCTTCTCCAGTCTTGGGGCTGCAGGGGTGAGGGGGGGGCAGTGGTAGAATGGGTGGACCCTGGGAAAGGGGCAGAAAGGGGTGGGGCTGTGGGTGGGGCTGCAGGTGGAAGAGAGTGGAGAAGGGCCCTCCACTTGCTCTGGCCCAGGTGAGGTCTCAGGAAACCTTAATCCACCCTGGGCCAGTGGGTCCATAGTCAGGTCCTTGGATGTTTGGGCCTAAACAATCCACTAGGCCCTCTGTTATTCCAGAGACCCCTGCCCCACACACATGCATAAGGGTCCATAGAGACAAGGACACAAATTTCAGAAAAGAAGGAGATAGCTGAAGAAGTAGTCATGGGAACACAGATTGGGGGGCGGTCCCAGGCACAACTGGAGCTGGATGGTGTTCTGCATGTATTTCTCTCCTAGGGCTCTATGGTGAGTCTTAACACTGACATTGTATGGGAGATGTACTATTGATGATAATGCAGGCTCTCACTTGGGAGAAGCCATGGTAGCAATGGGGTCAGCATCAGCTGGCAATGTCTCAAGCTGATGCTCTTTGGGAAAACAAACTGTTCCACTAATTGGATCAGAGCATTGGCAGGTGAGCACGACCTACTGAAAGGTCTGAGCCTTTCTCTGCAGCCATATTAGGAGAGAAACAGCCATGTGCCAAGAAGCAGAAAGTCACATCCTCACATTCCATCTAAATTACATTAAAACAATGTAATATCAGACTGTTAAGAAGGTGATTCTGTCCTAATAGCACCCACCATCACCAGATAAAGGAATAGATTTTAAGATGGTTAAAGAAAACTTTGTTTGAGAGCATTCTGTCTGGCAAGAAACCACTTATCAACAGTTGTGATTGTAAAATCTATACTTCTATTGTTTTGTCCCCACTTCTCTATTGTTTATCTGTATGGTCTCTGTCTGGTTCTTTGATTGTTTCTGCCTGTTGCATAACAAATTTTGTTAGGTGTAAATCAATGATGGTGGGGTAGGATTGGTTAAAGGATTGTTTTACAGTATGTTAGGATTGGTTAGAAAATGGTTTAGTAATATTTTAGTAAAATGATTGGTTAAGGTACAGCTAAGCAGGACTCGAGTTTCATTGTATAAACTGGGGTCCAAAAGGAAGTTCTTGGGAACCAACTCCAGGACATCGCCCCAAAGATCAGAGCTGCTAGACCACCAACCACACAGTGCAGAAACTGGAGTCTCCCAGATGACCTGATCCTGACTGGCCATCAAGAAAAGTTAATCCACTTTATTGGGAGTGGTGAGCATGGTACACTTTGCATGTGCATTTTGTTTTGGTGACTGTTAAAGGTTAAATATGATATTACTGTGTGAGGCTCTGTCACTGGTAAAAGACCACACAAACCCACAGAGCATAAGGTTACGCCCTGAACCCATGGAAGGGTACGGGTGAGTGCCTAAATTAAGAGGGTTATGCCTTGAGCCCTAGGAACTGGGTAAAGATGGGTGCCCCTGGAGTGTGTGAGTAACAGAGAATTTTGTAAAAAGAAAAGCAGTACTTGTGGCACCTTAGAGACTAACAAATTCTAACAGTTCACTTCAGTGAGCTGTAGCTCACGAAAGCTTATGCTCTAATAAATTTGTTAGTCTCTAAGGTACCACAAGTACTGCTTTTCTTTTTGCGACTACAGACTAACACGGCTGCTACTCTGAAACTAGAGAATTTTGTGCAGGTAACACTATGATCCAGCTTCTATCCAGGAGAGCACTTTAGAGGGGGTTTGGAGAAATTGAGGCACAAGAGATTATGAAGGGACAGTTACAAATGGAAGAAAAAACAATTAAGATAAAATGGATGGAGAGGAAAATCCAAACAGAAAAGGACAATGTTTTGAAGAGAGATCTGAGGTCTAAGGTCTTTCAGTCAGGGAGCACATCTTATTCTGGCTGGTTAAGTGCCACCCATGTGTGCACTGCTGTATCAATGAATTATTGGCAGTAATAATACCACAGCTTGAGTCTATGGTGTTAATGCTGGCTTGGCTATTTCTACACTAAAAATTAAAAACCTGCCTTGAACAGTCTATCCTTGGATGATGCAGTGGGGCAGCATTAGTTAGGTCCAGAGATGAGATACAACTGCCTTAAAATGCTGCAGAACTTCCATCTTCCTGAGACCCTTGCGGGTAGGGATGGTCGACCACTCTGCTGGTAATCTGCCTGGGTGATGGGAGGCTCTCTCGCTACCACGTACGCTCAGTAGCTCAGTGGGCTCAGAGCTCTAGCTTTTGCAACACTTGAGTTACAAAGATGTCTTACTAGGTTTTCATTGAATCTGCCCCCTTTACCACTTGGCCTCCCTCCTGCATGCTTCTGTCACTGAGGGTGGCTACATTGGCTTTTTTCCCCCAAAAAATATCAGGAGAGGGCTAATGGACAGGGCCCTGAACTGGGAGGCAGGAGACTGGCACTATTCTGCTGTCACCTTTCTCTGCCTGCTGCCCCCACCGGCCTGCCTTGTCTGTTTAGTTAGACTGTCTGCTTTTTTGCGTAGGGACTGTCCTTTGCTATTATTTGTACCATGGGTAGCACAATGGGGCCCTAATCTTGGCTGGGGGCCTCTTAATACAAATAACAGGCACAATAACATGTATAGTAGGAACACTGGTGTAGACGGGGTTTTGGGCAGCTGCTGGTGTTTTAATCCCTGTGTGGCTGCCATCCATCTCCGCTTAGAACAGATCCATGTGGCACTCCTTAAAGCACCTTGGCTATGCTCGATCCCCTGTGCGGTGCTGCACTAGTGGATTTTATTTATTTATTTATGGCAAGCAAGCCTTGTTTGGATAGGCCGAGTCCTGAGGCTGAGTTCAAATCTCTCCTTGCAGCCAGGCTGATTTGCTAATCTTCACCTCCCATGCCCTTGGGTCGTGCACAGAGAGGATGCCATCACACGGCCCACGGCACGGTAAGGAAAAGCAACGTTCAGCTCCCGCCAATAACCCAGCTGGGCTGTAAATCTGTCCGGCAGCAGCCCCAGCTCTGCCATGGAAGCTCTGCCTCCTGGGAGCTGCCAGGGGAGGATGCTGAGCTCAGAGGGCTTGAGACCTCGGTTGTGTCTGACCGTAGCTTTAACCCTTGCGGGGGAGTCTCCCTCTCTCTGCCCTGCCCTGTTCCGGCTAGGGCCTCCGCGTGCATGGGGGGGGGACCCTCCTTCTCCAGCGTCAGAGCAGCTGGGGGCTGGTTGAAGAGTCGCCGGGGAGCGGAGCGGCGCAGGCAGCCCCGATGCTGCGAGCCGAGGGGGGACCTGCGCGCGCGCTGCAAAGCCCGAGAGCGGGGCAGGGGCAAAGCCAGCGCGGCGCCCGCCGGCTGCTGAGGGGAGAGGAGGCGGCAGAGGCCGGCAGCCGGGGGGGTTGCGCTGGAGGGACTCGGCCGGGGAAGCGAGGGCCACTTGGCGCCCGGAGGGAAGGGGCAGAGCGAGACGCTGGGATCCCAGCTCTGAAGACCAGGGAGCTGCAAAGGGAAAGTGCCGGCCACGGAGGGGACGCAGACAGGAGCCTGCCGCGAGCTCAGCCTCGAGGAGGCGAAACCTCCGCCGGCTGGGGAAAGCTTTGCAAAGGAGAGAAGATCAAAGAGCGGGTCATCCTCGGGTGCCAAGCCGGGGCAGCGAGCCCAGCCCGCCCCACCATGAGGGGCAAGCGGGAGCCCGGCAAGGGACCAGAGGGGCGCGGTTTGCAGCCGAGGTAGCCTGGGCCATGCAGCATCCGGGCGGAGAGAAGCGACTGGCTGAGCCCAAGAGGTGGAAACGTTTGGAGGGAAACGGAGGAAAGTTTCGTAGCGTCAGCCGCCGCCGCCTCCAGTTTGGGGCTGGGGGGGCCGCAGCGCGTGGAGCCGTCTGATGCTGCGCCCCTTTGATCTGCCAGGAGGGACTTTATTTGTCCTGATGCAAAGGGAGCATTTTCCCAGCTAAAGGGGGGAAAAAGCGGGGGAGCCTCTGCCTTGGGATAAACGAGCACCGGGCTCTGGAACCGCCTGAGGGAAATCACCAGCCCAAGTGACTCGGGGGGGGGGGGGGCAGGGAAGAGGAGGAAAAGAAAGCAGCGTGCGAAAAGGGGCAGAAAAGGGGGCGGGGGAGGTGAAGCCCTCTCCCTCGGCTCTTCCTTTCTCCTTTCCCCCTGCAAATCTTCCCAGAGGGATCCTTCAGCATCGGTGGCCCAGGCACCGGAGCCCAGGAAGGGCAGCTACATCCAAACGTGATCAGCAAACTGCACGAGAGATCAGAGGGCCAACCCCCCGCCAGAGGCGAGTCCCCGGGAAGCCAGGCCTCGGGGGACTGTCGGGAATCTCTCCCCCACTCTCTGAGCGGCTCTGGGCCCTGCCAGGGGCACAACAATACAGGAGCAGAAGGCTGGAAAGAGGATTGCAGTTTTCATCGGCACTTCTTGATCCTCCCTCTCCTACTCCTTCAGGGACTGATTTTGTAATATTAGCAGGCTGGACTGGGGGGCGGGGGGTGCCTGGCTGCTTGCCTTGCCTGGGCGTGGAGAGGTGGGCTAGCGGGGAGGGCGGAGGAAGAGATGTCTGGGATCCGAGGGAAAGTTGTGCTTATCCTAGGCTTCGTCTTTCTGACAACTCTTCTGGCGGCGGTGAGAGGGCTTCCCCTGAGGAAACAACGCACCAGCAGCCCCCGGGAGCGGAGTCCCAAGCTGATGGAGGTAAGGCAACCGGCTGCTGCTCCCTGCTCGGTTTGAGAGCAGAAGTGGGGCCCGGCGGTAGTTCTTACTCTGGGTATTGTCGGGGGTGGGGGCGTGGATGTGGGAGAACAGAACAGGAGCCTAACCTGGGGGGTGGTCAGATGACCCGCCCCCAACATGGCACATGCGGTGGAAGCCCCTCCCTCCATGAGATATTTTAAAAGTGGCCTGGACAG
The DNA here is from genome assembly GCF_009764565.3 of Dermochelys coriacea. NCBI lineage: Eukaryota > Metazoa > Chordata > Testudines > Dermochelyidae > Dermochelys > Dermochelys coriacea. The sequence continues at coordinate 87,949,977 of NC_050073.1, read as the reverse complement.
AGCTCTAGAAAATCCAGGATCTGCCCCAGGAGTGGCTGGGTGAGGTAGGACCCTGTGGGGTCCCGTTTTGTTCTAGGTGCATGATTTTTCTTAACCAGCTGCAGCTGGGCTTTTAAAGTCTCAGCATATGGCAATGCCTCCTTCCCTGGGGAGCTCTTCTCCAGCATCTCTGCGTCCATGGATGGGGACAGCATACCCTTGTACAGAGGGGAGGGCCCTTCCTGCTAAGACTGTGAGGGCTCCCTTGGAGTTGGTCATGTCCAAGCTAATATGCAATTACATTACATTTTATCCAAAATGTGTCCATGTAGCCAGTCCACACCTCATCCTACTGAGAGCTCTGAATGACGTAATGTGTAACTGCAGCCACTTGAGAGAGACACAAGTTTTTAGTTTCCTCCTTGGCTTGCCAGAAAGGGCAAAGCTCTTTCCCCACTACCCCAAAGTGTACGATCACCAGAGATCTCAGCCTTTCGTGCGATGGGAGCAGGGAATGTGATTTCAGACACCTCAAAACTGAGGCTAAGTTTAATAATTCAATGCGCAGGAAGGTCTGTTGCCTCCAAAGGACAGCATCTGTCACAGGAGAGGTGAGTCAAAGTATAGCCTGAATCAGGGCAGGGTTTGCAACTTGTCAGGAGCACAAATGTTTCACCCCATTGGCATTAAATGCAGCAGATTGCAGCAACCTTGCCCCTGGAGGTGGAGACCATGGCAGCTGCAGGTTCCAGAATGTCACGCTCCTCCTTGATCCAAATGGCCTGTGCTTGTATAGGAGGGAGTATGGCATGCTGGCATCTGCATTTCCATATGCTGCACCCCTCAAGCAGGGTAGACTTTAGCATGGGTTCAACTGCACCCACAGAAATCAGGCCCAGATTAACTAATATGCAATGATTTCTGTGGGCGCAAGGGCCTGAATTTTGAGTTTGGCCCAGGCTGCCCCTTCATGATGACAGATCTGAGTGAGTGATGTTGCAACCTGACACACAGGGTCACAGCACCACTCAGGTTTGACACCTGCCATCAATAGCATGAGGAGCAACTTGTCCACCCTGACTGGACCCAGATCACACCTGTTGCTACTGCTGGCATTATCACACCAGGCCTGAGGCGACCTGTCAGGCAGAGAGCCCAGAGGGAGGGTCAGGGTCAGGGATACTGCTCCCACGGGTAGCAGGGCTGGAACTCAAGGAGAGGTGGGACCAGGAGTGGCTTCCCCAGCCTCAAGCAGGGCAGAATCCACCTACCCCCACAGAGAGGGCAGCAACCTAGCAGGCCTGAGCCCTGACACCCCCCATCCCCTCCCTCTAGTGTACCCATTGAAGTGGGAGGCTACATCCACCCATGCTCTCTGTAAAAGGTGGGGATGGCCAGGGGCTGTATTTTGCCTGTTCTTGTGGCAGGACCTGTGTGTTGTCTTGCGAAGGATTTAGAACAGCTAAGATAATGGAAGGAAATCTTGACTCTTCCCCTGTGGCTTCAAGACAGCAGTCACTAGTGGGCTTATAGGACATGGGATGGAAATGCACTATGTGTTTGAGTGGGGGAGAAATCAGTGGAATGGGAGCAAATCTATAGCAATCCTAGAGAAAAAAGGCCCTTTAACAAACAAGGAGGGGAAACACAGTGACTTACATATGGCTGAACCAAACAACTGCCTTTTAAATGGGTCTTTTAGCAGGAAAATGAAAAGGGGGTTAGACAATAAGAAAAAAAAATTCACTTGTGACCAAAGCTACTGATAAAAAACAGGTAGTAAAAGGAAGATGTGGAAAAACTGACTGTATATGAATTAGTAGGTCTGGGTAGCAGCAGCCCAGATATTCACCAGTGATAGGCATCATTATAAGAAGCTTGGTGGATAGACTTTAATCCCAGCATGTCAGAGGGGTTGGCTGATGAGTTTACCGAATGACTGGCAGCTCTTTTTGAAATGTTACAGAGAAATGGGGATGTACCTTATTGTTATTACTAAAACGTGGCACCGATAGGCTAAAAAGAGTGATTCTGGCTATTTCTGTCTGATCAACTGAACTTCACTCCTTAATAAAATAATGGGATAAATGTTGAGAGTGAATCTGAAAGCCAGTGGAAGATAATTGAACCACAAGCACCAGAGAGCTTGGTTTTATCTTGGCCTAAATCATGCTAAATGGATTTGATAACTTTTTTTGGATTGAATTACAAATGAGTGGATGAAGGGGGATTGCTCAAAATGTTATATCTAGACAATAATCTTACATTTATATTGTGCCTTTCCTGGGAAATTCTGCAAACATATATACCTGCATCAGTTTGCTCACTACAGAAATGCAGCCACCTCTTGGTGGAACATGGCTGTGGGTATGTCTACACTACGAAATTAGGTTGAATTTATAGAAGTCAGTTTTGTAGAAAGCGTTTTTATACAGTCGATTGTGTGTGTCCCCACACAAATTTTCTAAGTGCATGTAGTCGGCAGAGTGTGTCCACAGTACTGAGGCAACCGTCGACTTCCGGAGCGTTGCACTGTGGGTAGCTATCCCACAGTTCCTGCAGTCTCTGCCGTCCATTTGAATTCTGGGTAGAAATCCCAGTGCCTGATGGGGCTAAAACATTGTTGCGGGTGGTTCTGGGTACATATCGTCAGGCCCCCCCTTCTCTCCCTCCCTCCGTGAAAGCAAGGGCAGACAATCGTTTTGCGCCTTTTTTTCTTGAGTTACCCGTGCAGACACCATACCACGGCAAGCATGGAACCTGCTCAGCTAACCATCACCGTATGTCTCCTGGGTGCTGGCAGATGTGATACTGCATTGCTACACAGCAGCAGTTTATTGCCTTTTGGCAGCAGACAGTGCAGTATGACTGGTAGCCATTGTTGACGAAGTCCTGGGTGCTCTTTTAACTGACCTTGATGAGGTCAGGGGCGCCTGGGCAAACTTAGGAGTGGCTCAGCCAGGTCATTTCCCTTTTAAGTTTTGTCTCATGGTGATTGAGTCCTACGGGCAGTGCACTGTCTTTTAATCAGCAGCCAGCAGAAGACGATGGCCAGTAGTCATACTGCTCCGTTTTTTGCCGAGCACCCAGAAGATGACGATGGCTAGCAGTCGTACTGCACAGTCTGCTGCCAGCAAGATGTATAAAGATAGATGAAGTGGCTCAAAACAAGAAATAGACCAGATTTGTTTTATATTAATTTTCTCCTCCCTCCCTCTATGAAATCAACGGCCTGCTAAACCCAGTTTTGAGTTCTATCCTTGCCGTTTTACGTTCTATCCTTGAGGGGGCCATTCAGGTCCTCGCAAAGCTACCCCCTTTGTTGATTTTAATTCCCTGTAAGCCAACCCTGTAAGCCATGTTGTCAGTCATCCCTCCCTCTGTCAGGGCAATGGCAGACAATCGTTCCGCGCCTTTTTTCTGTGCAGACGCCATACCACGGCAAGCATGGAGCCTGCTCAGATCACTTTGGCAATTAGGAGCACATTAAACACCACACACATTATCCAGCAGTATATGCAGCACCAGAACCTGGCAAAGTGAAACTGGGCGAGTAGGCGACGTCAGCGTGGTTACGAGAGTGATGAGGACATGGACACAGACTTCTCTCAAAGCACGGGCCCTGGCAATGTGGGCATCATGGTGATAATGGGGCAGGTTCATGCGGTGGAATGCCGATTCTGGGCTCGGGAAACAAGCACAGACTGGTGGGACCGCATAGTGTTGCGGGTCTGGGACGATTCCCAGTGGCTGCAAAACTTTCGCATGCGTAAGGGCACTTTCATGGAACTTTGTGACTTGCTTTCCCCTGCCCTGACGCGCAATAATACCAAGATGAGAGCAGCCCTCAGAGTTGAGAAGCGAGTGGCAATAGCCCTGTGGAAGCTTGCAACGCCAGACAGCTACTGGTCAGTCGGAAATCAATTTGGAGTGGGCAAATCTACTGTGGGGGCTGCTGTGATGCACGTAGACAACGCAATCAAAGATCTGCTGATATCAAGTGACCCTGGGAAATGTGCAGGTCATAGTGGATGGCTTTGCTGCAATGAGATTCCCTAACTGTGGTGGGGCCATAGATGGAACCCATATCCCTATCTTGGCACCTGAGCACCAAGCCGGCAAGTACATAACAAGTACATAGCAAAGGGTACTTTTCAATAGTGCTGCAAGCACTGGTGGATCACAAGGGACGTTTCACCAACATCAATGTGGGATGGCCAGGAAAGGTACATGGCTCTTGCATCTTCAGGAACTCTGGTCTGTTTCAAAAGCTGCAGGAAGGGACTTTATTCCTAGACCAGAAAATAACTGTTGGGGATGTTGAAATGCCTATAGTTATCCTTGGGGATGCAGCCTACTCCTTAATGCCATGGCTCATGAAGCCATACACAGGCAGCCTGGAGAGTAGTCAGAAGCTGTTCAACTACAGGCTGAGCAAGTGCAGAATGGTGGTAGAATGTGCATTTGGATGTTTAAAAGCACACTGGCGCAGTTTACTGACTTGGTTAGACTTCAGCGAAACCAATATTCCCACTGTTATTACTGCTTGCTGTGTGCTCCACAATATCTGTGAGAGTAAGCGGGAGAAGTTTATGGCGGGGTGGGAGGTTGAGGCAAATCGCCTGGCTGCTGGTTATGCACAGCCAGACACCAAGGTGGTTAGAAGAGCACAGGAGGGCATGGTGCGCATCAGAGAAGCTTTGAAAACCAATTTCATGACTGGCCAGGCTACGGCGTGAAAGTTCTGTTTGTTTCTCCTTGATGAAACCCCCGCTCCTTGGTTCACTCTACTTCCCTGTAAGCTAACCACCCTCCCCTTCTCCCTTTGATCACTGCTTGCAGAGGCAATAAAGTCATTGTTGCTTCACATTCATGCATTCTTTATTAATTCATCACACAAATAGGGGGATAACTACCAAGATAGCCCAGGAGGGGTGGTGGAGGAGAGAAGCACCAGGAGGGGTGGTGGAGAAGGGAAGGACAAGGCCACACAGCACTTTAAAAGTTTAAAACTTTAAAACTTATTGAATGCCAGCCTTCTGTTGCTTGGGCAATCCTCTAGGGTGGAGTGGCCGGAGGGCCCCCCACTGCATTCTTGGGCGTCTGGGTGAGGAGGCTATGGAACTTGGGGAGAAGGGTGGTTGGTTACACAGGGGCTGTAGTGGTGGTCTGTGCTCCTGTGCCTTTCCTGCAGCTCAACCATACGCTGGAGCATATTAGTTTGATCCTCCAGCAGGCTCAGCATTGAGTCCTGCCTCCTCTCATCACGCTGCCACCACCTTTCAGCTTCAGCCCTCTCTTCAGCCCGCCACTTACTCTTTTCAGCCTGCCACCTCTCCTCCTGGTCATTTTGTGCTTTCCTGCACTCTGACATTGTCTGCCTCCATGCATTCATCTGTGCTCTGTCAGTGTGGGAGGACAGCATGAGCTCAGAGAACATCTCATTGCGAGTGCGTTTTTTTTGCCTTCTGAACTTCGCTAGCCTCTGGTAAGGAGAAGATCCTGTGATCCTTGAAACACATGCAGCTGGTGGAGGGAAAAAAAAGGGACAGTGGTATTTAAAAAGACACATTTTATAGAACAATGGGTACACTCTCTTTCATGGTAAACCTTGCTGTTAACATTACATACATAGCACATGTGCTTTTTTCCAAGGTCGCATTTTGCCTTCCCCCAGCGCATGGCTAGCCCCACCCTTCTCCCCGTGGCTAAGAGCAGGGAACATTTCTGTTCAGCCACAGGCAAACAGCCCAGCAGGAACAGGCACCTCTGAATGTCCCCTTAAGAAAAGCACCCTATTTCAACCAGGTGACCATGAATGATATCACTCTCCTGAGGATAACACAGAGAGATAAAGAACGGATGTTGTTTGAATGCCAGCAAACATACACTGCAATGCTTTGTTCTACAATGATTCCCGAGTACGTGCCACTGGCCTGGAGTGGTGAAGTGTCCTACCATGGTGGATGGAATAAGGCTGCCCTCCCCAGAAACCTTTTGCAAAGGCTTTGTGAGTACATCCAGGAGAGCCACAAATGCCAGGGCAAATTAATCATTAAACATGCTGGCTTTTAAACCATATATACTATTTTAAAAGGTACACTCACCTGAGGTCCCTTCTCCGCCTGGCGGGTCCGGGAGGCAGCCTTGGGTGGGTTCGGGGGGTACTGGCTCCAGTTCCAGGGTGAGAAATAGTTCCTGGCTGTCGGGAAAACCAGTTTCTCCACTTGCTTGCTGTGAACTATCTACAACCTCCTCCTCATCATCTTCCTTGTCCCCAAAAGCTGCTTCTGTGTTGCCTCCATCTCCATTGAAGGAGTCAAACAACACGGCTGGGGTAGTGGTGGCTGAACCCCCTAAAATGGCATGCAGCTCATCATAGAAGTGGCATGTTTTGGGCTCTGACCCGGAGCGGCCGTTCGCCTCTCTGGTTTTCTGGTAGGCTTGCCTTAGCTCCTTAAGTTTCACGCGGCACTGTTTCGTGTCCCTGTTATGGCCTCTCCCTTCATGCCCTGGGAGATTTTGACAAATGTTTTGGCATTTTGAAAACTGGAACAGAGTTCTAATAGCACGGATTTCTCTCCCCATACGGTGATCAGATCCCGTACCTCCCGTTCGGTCCATGCTGGAGCTCTTTTGCGATTCTGGGACTCTATCATGGTCACCTCTGCTGATGAGCTCTGCATGGTCACCTGCAGCTTGCCACACTGGCCAAACGGGAAATTGAAATTCAAAAGTTTGTGGGCTTTTTCCTGTCTTCCTGTCCAGTGCATCTGAGTGCTGTCCAGAGTGGTCACAATGGAGCACTCTGGGATAGCTCACGGAGCCCAACACCATCTAATTGTGTCCACAGTACCCCAAATTTGACCCAGCAATGCAGATTTCAGCACTAATCCCCTTGTTGGGCGTGGAGTAAGGAAATCGATTTTAAGAGCCCTTTAAGTCGGGAAAAAAGGGCTTCATAGTGTGGACGGGTGCAGGGTTAAATCAATTTAATGCTGCTAAATTTGCTCTCAGCTCCTAGTGTAGACCAGGGCTGTTAACAGCACGCAGCAACACAAGAGTTGGAATTCTAGGCACGCATAATGTAACTACCTAAGCTGCTGTTCAGCCGGGAGACTGTGGTTAACACCCAAACTCTTGCAGAAAGACAGTGGTATCTAGTAAAGCACCGGATATGGTACTTTGTGGAATCTTAACTGAAAAGGCAAACTTGTAGGCCGTAATCAGAGGATAATGATAAAATGGCAATGTATGAAGTTGAGGGCGGTGTCCAGTGGAGAACTCCAGAGATCTATGTTAGGCCCATTATCACTAATCAGCTAGCAAAGGGGGAAGAATAAGCACAAATTTGTGAATGATTCTGAATTAGGGAGTTTGCATGAATGCCCAGAGACCATGCCTCCATATGTGTTTGTATAGTGCTTAGCACAACAGGTCTCAACTTGTGAACTCTGGGTTCTACTGAAGTTTTATATCAAATTTTCCAGAAGGGTTTGGGAGATGCATAGGCAGGAGATAAGATGGAGAAATAATCTTCCTTGGGGTCTACCAGTGCTTCTCATCATGTCTGTGTGTGCCTTGTAGACTGTAAGGTCTTTGGGGCAGGGACTTTCTTCATTTGTGTTTTGTGCAGCAGAGGGAAGGTTGTTGACACTTAGGAAATAATCTTAAATTGGATGTGTATAGTTGTTCTTCTTGGAACCCACTGAATCTGGGGGGAGAGATGTAGAAAGCGGGTAATGCTGGGAGATTTCTGCAGATGAGAGGGGATAGCAGATTGCGTTTATCAGCTTGTAAAGCAACAGGGTAGCAAAAATACCAGCATATTTTTGGGTTGTATACACAGATGGTTCATGTTACAGGGCTGACAGTCCCTATCTCGATGGCACCAGTGTGACCACATCTGGAATATTGGTTACTTTGGGTAATGCCCTAGAGATGTGGATAGATTGGAGGAGAGGGCAGAGGTACAAAGAACAACAGAAATGATCAAGCAAGGTGGATAAAAAATCTGATATTTTTTAGTTGAATACGTTGTTCTTTTTGGAAAAACCTATTTTCAATTAACCTTTAGTCCTTTTGGTATGATGTCCATCTGTTTGCATTTGGAAAGGAAGATGATGTCTGTCTGTATCTGTACGAGTTTTTTCATGAAGTTGATGGATTTCCATTCCATACGGCTAAATTCAGTGCCTTGCATAATGACAGGTTCAGAGTAGCAGCCGTGTTAGTCTGTATCCGCAAAAAGAACAGAAGTACTTGTGGCACCTTAGAGACTAACAAATTTATTTGAGCATAAGCTTTCATGGGCTACAGCCCACTTCATCGGATGCATAGAATGGAACGTATAGTAAGAAGATATATATACATACTGAGAAGGTGGAAGTTGCCATACAAACTGTGAGAGGCTAATTAGTTAAGAGGCGCTATTATCAGCAGGAGAAAAAAACTTTTGTAGTGATAATCAAGATGGCCCATTTAGACAGTTGACAAGAAGGTGTGAGGATAAACCCAAGTTAATGGTATCTAGTTTGCATATTAATTCAAGCTCAGCAGTTTCTCGCTGGAGTCTCAAAAAAAAATAAAAGGAGTACTTGTGGCACCTTAGAGACTAACAAATTTATTAGAGCATAAGCTTTCGTGAGCTACAGCTCACTTCATCGGATGCATTTGGTGGAGTCTGTTTTTGAAGCTTTTCTGTTGCAAAATTGCCACCCTTAAATCTTTTACTGAGTGGCCAGAGAGGCTGAAGTGTTCTCCTACCGGTTTTTGAATGTTATGATTCCTGATCTCAGAAAAAGATTTAAGGGTGGCAATTTTGCAACAGAAAAGCTTCAAAAACAGACTCCAGGGAGAAACTGCTGATCTTGAATTAATATGCAAACTAGATACCATTAACTTGGGTTTGAATAGAGACTGGGAGTGGCTGGGTCATTACAGAAATTGAATGTATTTCCCTAAGTTAAGTAACCTCACACCTTCTTGTCAACTGTCTAAGTGGGCCATCCTGATTATCACTACAAACGTTTTTTTTCTCCTGCTGATAATAGCTCATCTTAACTAATTAGCCTCTCACAATTTGTATGGAAACTTCCATCTTATCTGTATGTATATATATATCTTCTTACTATATGTTCCATTCTATGCATCCAGTGAAGTGGGCTGTAGCCCAAGAAAGCTTATGCTCAATTAAATTTGTTAGTCTCTAAGGTGCCACAAGTACTCCTTTCAGAGTAGCAGCAGTGTTAGTCTGTATTCGCAAAAAGAAAAGGAGTATAAATAAATTTGTTAGTCTCTAAGGTGCCACAAGTACTCCTTTTCTTTTTACAAGTACTCCTGTTCTTTTTCCGGATACAGACTAATACAGCTGCTACTCTGAAACTTGATAACCTATGTTAAGGCATAAACTTTAATAGTAGTAAATTCTTGTAAATAAATAAAATATGCTTCATCAATGAGCCCTGCTCAAATTGCAATGAGTTGAAGGGTGATGCTTCTTTGAGAATATACAGAATCAGTCAAAAAACATTGTTAACTTGTGAGGTTAACTCAAGCTTTATAAATACGTGACAATGTCATGTAAGCATCTGTGCTATTTTCAGTGTTTCCAGTGGAGTGAATGCTTGTTTTTTTACATTTTTCCCAATGTAAGTACGTTTAGTTTCTGTTGTGCAGAAAAGCTTTGGCCTTCGTCCCTTTTGGTTTCAGTTTAGCAAGCAGAGGGAGAGAGAATATTTATTTAATTTGGGCTGGTTCATTCAAAGTTAAGAAACCAACTGGGAGTTGAAAAACCAGAAAAGCTTGTCTTGCTCTTCCAATCGATTAATAAAATCCAGCTGGGAGAAGATGAGATCTATTGATGCTAAAACCCTGAAGGATATCAGGCCAGATTTTCAAAGGTGTATTTAGATGCCTAAAAGAAAAGGAGTACTTGTGGCACCTTAGAGACTAACAAATTTATTAGAGCATAAGCTTTCGTGAGCTACAGCTCACTTCATCGGATGCATTGAAGTGAGCTGTAGCTCACGAAAGCTTATGCTCTAATAAATTTGTTAGTCTCTAAGGTGCCACAAGTACTCCTTTTCTTTTTGCGAATACAGACTAACACGGCTGCTACTCTGAAACCTTAGATGCCTAAAGATGTTGATAGGTGCCTCCTCCTCATGGGGTTTTTAAGGAATTTAAGCACCTAACTCCCATTGAAATCCCACAAGTTTCCTAAATACCTTTTGAAAATCTGGCCCATGGTGACTAGAAACAATCTGTCAATTCCCTGACACCAGTTAGAACATCCTTTGTTTAATAAATCAGATAGTTTTAAATGCAAAATGTGTTTTGATCAACTTTTTTTCCTATGTACCCAGCACATTTAAGGTTATTTTATTTAACTGATAATAAACAATTTTAAAATGCCATTTTGTGCATTTTTAATTGAATTGCAATTTCCATGCAAATACAGCTTGACACAAATCATGAGCAAAAAAATGATTATCTCGTAAATAAGAAATGCAGCATTTGCCATTTTCTACCATAATAATAAAGCAAAAATTAAGACTCCGAATAAATATATATTAGGTTCATTTTTATTATATAGCTTTTCTTTAGGAAAATAACTAAAAAGTTCACACGTGAAGCACGATTAAAAACAAAAATTTAAATCAAGGTTTCCTGCTTGCTAATTTAAATCATGATTAAAATCTGTGATTTAGTCAATCCAGGCTGTGAGCAAATAGGTGGAGTGATTGAGTTGTGAGGATGAATTCAAAGAGTCTAATTTGTATCGCTAAATGGCACCTATCTAGAGTTACCTGCGAGATATGACTACCAAGGGGAGCAAGGGATTATTTAGGGTGCTCCAAAGTGGTTTAACAAGGTATAATGGAATTAAAAGCAGCAAAAGAAAATATAGGCTGAGCATGAGGGAAAATTTCCCAAGTTTCAGGAAAAATGGAAATAGCAGAAGCCCCATCGCTTGGGACATTTAAACATGGATAGGAGCAAGCCCTGGAGAACATAGTGTAAGGAACAATCCCTCACTGATCTCTGGAAGGATGGACCAGATGGGACCCAACTGGGCTCCCCAACATCATCTCTGCAGTGAAGCTGCTGGTGCCTTCTGGAAAACGTTCGTTTTAGCATCACTTTTGCTCTGAATAGCCCTCTGTGTTTTGTTCTTCCCTCATTCTTGTGACCAGGGATGGTTTCATAAAAACCAGATCTTACTTTCCTCAGAACCCAGCTGCTTCTACTGCTGATTCCCAATCCTCTCTCTTACTGACTCTCTCAGGAGCAGCTAACTGTGCTGCCACAGACGGTGGAGGATGGCTTCAGGTAGGGACTTGCAGGGGTGACAAGGGAACAGCTCCTCTGTCTTCCATGGTAACCCAGGGGGAGAGAACCCAAGGACATGGGATGCAGGATCTGAGCAGGCCATGTGTGCAGTGAGCTCCCCACAGCTGCTGCAGGCTGTGTCAGTGGCAGAGTCATTTTGCTTGCAGATGTGCTTTTTACCTTTTCATTTCTTCAGCAATTAACCGTTCTTATCTCTGGCTTTGTCCTTGTCCAGGGTCAGATTTGTGGGTATAAAACGTGCACTGAAGCATCGTTCCGCTCTGAAAGGGGCTCTTTGTGCACAGGAAGGTACTTTACCCTTTGTAGCAAATTTCCTTTTGAGAAGTGCCAAATTATCTTAGTCAACAAAGTGAAAACCCTTCCGCCCTGGGGCTGAGACAGGAGCAGAAACAATGAGGAGCCCGCTGTAGGGAAGTTACTGGATCAGGAGGCTTCTTCCCTTTTTGCCGCACAAATAGGTCTTTTGAGTTTCTGTTGCAGAAATTAAAGGGGTGCCTGTAAAAGGCACATGCTTAGGCATGAATTGCTCGGCAGGGAGGAGCCATTCTCATGAGCTAGGTGCTTATGGACCCTTTAGCAATGACTCTCTGCACTTCTAGTTTGCTGGTTCAAATCCAGCTCTAGGTCAGCAATGGCACAAAGCCATTATAGAATGAGTTGGGGGTGGGGGCAGAGTGGGAAGGACGGCATACCTCCATTTCGTTCCTAATGGAGGGGTGTCAGTATCTTGCCATCCTTCCCCATAATTCACCAAAGACTGGCCTATGGAGACTGATCTCCCCTCAAACTACAGTCTCTCCAAAGCAGATCAGGGTGGTGTGTTGTGTGTGCTACAGCATGGAAGCCCTGCCCTGCTGCTGCCCAGGCTGGATTTTTTCTGGGGATTAGAGGTCTTCTGTCTGCAGTGGAGTCAACTGGTATCCTTCACTATCACTAAAAACAGAGAGAGACCCATGTACTGCTAAAGTCGCACCGATGCCTGCTGGGAGCAGACTCCATGGCTGGTCTTGAGATGTGGGGGGTGGTAGTGGTTGTGCAGCAGGGTTGTCGTTGGTGCAGTGTGAAATCAGGCTGTTGCATTTAACAGGTGGGATGTGTTTGGTTACTAGAGCTAGTTGGGAAGTTTTCCTCCAATATTTTTTTGGTGAGCAGTGGCTCATTGACACAACAGACATTTTCACCCAAAATTTTCTCCCTTAATTGAAAATGTTGGGGACTGCCTTTTAAACAAAGGTGAAAAGAAAGATTTCCACAACTTTTTTCTTTTAAAAAAAATGACAATTTTTCAGTTTTTGATGAAAACCTTTTGGGTTTTGTTGAAAATTTTCACAGGGAAAAAAACCCTCACTGGATTACAGGATACCCTTAAAGGACCAGCTGTCAGAATCCGTTTTAGTGACTTTTTCCCTGTTGTTCAGTTCTTGCCTGCTCCAGGTGTCTAGTAACTTCCTGGGCTTTACTGAGAAGCTGAGAGGATGTTTGTGACTTCTGGGGCTAGGAGGCCAGAGATATGGTGGTCTATGTGCCTCCATGTCCCAGGTGGCTCATGGTGTGAAGGGAAGCAATATTTCCTGGGTTATTGGTTGTTTTATTTAGTCTCCAGGGGAAGAATAAAGCTTCAAAGTAAACAAAATGTTATAAATTTCCTCTTGCTTATTGGTGGACTCCCCCTTCACTGAGACAGCAAGAGGACAACAGAAAGGCTGGATGGAGTCAGTGTGTGTTGGGAAGAGGAAGGGAGCTGTGATCTGTGGGTTTGTCTTGACCAGGGTTATAAGGTGTTAGCTGACACATTCTAGCTAAGGGCATGTCAGCATTGCAATCAGAGGTGTAATTGCAGCGTGGACCTGTGCTAGCTTTAATCTAGCTAGCGAAGCTAAAAATAGCAGTGAAGTTGCGGTAGTATGGACTTCAGCATGGGCTGTACAAACCCACCTGGAACTGTGGGACATACTTGTGTTCCTAGCCTGCACCAGGGTCCATGCTGTTGGGTCTTGACTGCTATTTTAGCCATGCTAGTTAAATCAAGGCCAGCTCGGTTATGGCTGCACAAGCTACAATCACACCTCCGATGGCAGTGTAGACATACCTAAGGCCTGATCTAGGCTAGGATTTAAGATCTGATTTAGCATGTGTTCGTATGCTAATGCACGTATTTGAAAGCCTAGTATACACCAGGCTTTAGCATATGCTACATAGGGGGAGCCTAGGCTTTAGGTCAGGGATCGGCAACCTTTGACATGTGGCCTGCCAGTTTAGCTGCTGCTTCCGTCCGCAGGTTCGGTCGATCGCAGCTCCCACTGACTGTGATTTACCACTCCAGACCAATGGGAACTGTGGGAAGTGGTGGCCAACACATCCCTCGGCCCGCGCTGCTTCCTGCAGCCCCCATTGGCCTGGAGCGGCGAACTGTGGCCGTGGGAGCTGTGATCAGCCGAACCAGCGGACACAGCAGGTAAACAAACTGGCTGGCCTGCCAGGGGGTTAACCCTGGTGGGCCACATGCCAAAGGTTGCTGATCCCTGCTTTAGGTTGACCAGTATGGCATACGTCGGAAGTCTACACTGCCTTGTCTACCCTAAACTTTTCAAACATGATAGCTAGCATGTATTAGCTGTCATATGCTCACACCTAGCCTAGACAGGTTTAACTCATTCTAGAACTCTGGTGTAGACAAGGCAGTGTAGACGTTTAACATTTAGCTGGTTGTGTTGAAGCCTGGCAGGGAGCTATGAGTAAAGTGCAAAAGTCTGTGAAGCAGCCAGCTAGCCTGTACAAATGTGTGAGCGTGGGGGGAGAAGGGGAGGGGGAGGGACAGAAGGCTGCACTGTGGAGAGAGAGGAGTATTTCAGTAATTCCTGATCACCTCCATGATTAAATTACCCCACAGTCTTGCCTTTCCCTTTTCATCAAATGTCCAGTCATTACCCAGCTCTCCCTCATTGTGGTGGAGCCCAAGGTCAGCTTCTCCCTGCTTGGTTTCCCTTTAATATGTTGCTAAGATCCTCCTCTCTATTTTTAGCTGCATGTTCCCAGGGCGCAGGCAGCCTCCTCGCTAGTAACCCAGAGGACACCAGGTGCAGAGCGCAGTGCAATGTCTTCAGCGAGATGAGATTTTGTACAGATGTCTTAAACCCACATCTGCTCTCCCTCCCCCACCCCCAACACCCTTCCTCTTCCCAGAGAGACTGTGGCTGCATTACATAGCTAAGTTGGCTCCTTGCTCAGAGGAGGAGGCAAACAACTATCTCTCCCAGGATGTATAATTGTGGGGTGTCCCAGGGGATTCCTGGGTGGACTGTGATGTGGGGATGCACTCAGTGCTTAATTTGTAATGACAGAGGTGCTTAGCCCTGGCACAAATGAGGCACTGGATGCATGGCACTGCTGGAACTAGGGTGTGGGGGGCATGTTATTTGCAGTTGTTCTTCATCAGATAATTGCATGGGGTTCTTGGGAGGGTTTTGCCTTCCTCTGCAGCAGTGAGTGGGGCTCCTGGTAACAAGCATGAGTGTGCGATGGGCACTGGGGAACCTTGCACTTCCCTTTCTAGGTTCCTCTACATTCAGAAAATGATAATACACTAACTAGCAAAGTGTCAGAGAGAGAGGCCACTACAGGCCAAAAGCCCCAAATGATCCTGTCCTATACTATTACATTGTTATAAAGGGAAACTCCTCCAGAGAGGGAAGGCAGTGGGTGTTATGGGGGAAACGGGATCTATGGACAATGTCAGTCACCCCAGTGACCTCTCTGTAAATGCCCCTTTGCACTCTCCCCTCCTCTTAGTTTTCTTCACACCTGTAAATAGCATTTTGAGGGCTAGACGGAGTTACAAGGCCTAATTTGTTAGTCTCTAAGGTGCCACAAGTACTCCTTTTCTTAAGGCCTAACATGTGAGTGTTGCTATTTTGAAAGGGTTTTTGCAAAACTGGCTATGAACAGAAATGACTTCAGCATGTTGTTTGAAAATGTACCAAAAGAGCCAGTACGCAAGAGTCTAAAATCAAAATCTGAAGTTTCTCATGACACCCCAGTCCTCTGGTCCTGAGCTGGCTCCAGCAGCAGGGGGGGTGAGGTGGTGAATGGAAGGACCATGCTGGCTCCCCTGGAGTCTGTGTGTTCCAGTCTCTGGCATAAATTAAAGCAGCCCCTAGGGGACTGCTCTAATATACAGCTGTCCAGACTAGCGTAGTGCATTCCAGCCACGCCCTGTTGTAATCCCTGGCAAACCCCTGTACCAGAGGCTGCGGTAGCTCTGCCACCACTACCTAGCCTGGGGAAGCCCCCAGGATCAGAGGGAATTCCAAGTGGCTGTTTGACTGTGTATGGGGCCAGGTACTCCAAAACAGTGCTTTGGGCTGGGAAGCATCCAGCACACCTTGGATGTAACTTAAATGCCAATGTTAAAACCAACAGTGAAAAGGCTTGCTGTGAGGGGTGGTGTTTTTGTTGTTTATGCCTTTGGAAATAGTAATTTAGCCTCTCCACCCCTCTGCAAAGTGGCTCAATATCACTATCTTCATTTTACCAATAAGGCTCAGAGAGGAAAGGTGACAGGGGAGGTAGTGGCAGAGCTGGAATTAGGGAATCAGGGGATTTTGCTTCTATTCCTGACTCTGTCACATATTTCCTGGGGGACCTTGGGCAAGTCACTTGACCCCCCTGAACCTCAGCTTCCCATCTGTGAAGTGGCTGGTGAAGATAAATGAATTCCTTTTTGTGAGGCAGTCAGACACTGGGAAAGAATGTCATCGAATAGCCTATGAATAAATTAAATGTGTTTAAACAGAATAGACTAGAATCTGAGGGAAGGTTTTTTCTCCCTCTGTGGCCACTACACAGCACTGTGCAGATATACAGGGGTTATAGAAGTTCTAGGGTTGCCAACCCTACCGGTTTTGCCGGGAGTCTCCCGGAATCGGGCTCTATCTCCCGGAGGCTACTGAAGAGCGTGGGGCCAGGGCAAGCAAGGAGCCTGCCTTAGTCCCACTGTGCCACCGACCAGGAGCCACCCGAGGTAAGCACCGCCGGGCCGGAGCCTGCACCCCTCATCCCCTCCTGCACTCTAATCCCTGGCCCCAGCCCTGAGCCCCATCCTGCACCCAAACTCCCTCCCAGTGCCTGCACCTCGCATCCCCTCCTGCACCCTGCCCCACCCCAGAGCCCCTCCTGCACCCAAACTCCCTCCCAGAGCCCATACCCCTTACCCCCTCCTGCACCACAACCCCCTGCCCCAGCCCTGAGACCCCTCCATCACCCAAACTTCCTCCCAGAGCTTGTACCCCACGCCCCCTCTTACACCGCAACCCCCTGCCCCAGGCTCAGCCCAGAGATCCTTCCCACACTCCGAACCCCTTGGCCCCAGCCCAGAGCCTGCACCCCCTGCTGCACTCCAACCCCCTGCCCAGCCCTGAGACCCCCTCCCAGACCCCACACTCCCTCCTACACCCCAACCCCCCCTGCCCCAGCCCTGAGATCCCTCCAGCATCCAAACTTCCTCCCAGAGCTTGTACCCCACACCCTCTCCCACACTCCGAACCCCTTGGCCCCTGCCCAGAGCCCACACCCCCTCCTGCACCCCAACCCCCTGCCTCAGCCCGGTGAAAGTGAGTGAGGGTGGGGGAAAGCGAGCAATGGAGGGAGGGGGGATGGAGTGAGTGGGGCAGGACTTCGGAGCAGGGGAGGGGCCTTGGGGAAAGGGCGGGGCAGGGGACGGGGAAATGGTGTTTGGGTTTGTGTGATTAGACTGTTGGCAAACCTATATAGAAGCCCTGTCTTTGGCCAGGGGAGAATCCCCATGGCACAGGCACTGCTCATGACAGCCACAGGTCTGCTGTCAAGGCCCAGCATAGGGGGCATGCCTAGGGTGACCAGATGTCCCATATTTAAGCCTTCCTGCAGGTGTCCTGACTTTTTCTTAAAAACGAGCAGATTGTCCCATATTTTTTGTCTCCCCCCTCCCCCCATCAGTCCTGGTGGGTCCTGCTGCTGGCTGGATCCTTGCTCTCCAGCCCACCAGTGGTGAGTGTGGGGTTCAGTGACCAGCAATGGGGGTGAGGATGCAAGGCTGGTGGTGGGGCAAAGCTGCCGCATACGGGGCCAGCTGCTCCCCCTGCTGGTCCATCAGCGCAGCCCCTGCTGCATGCTGGCTCTTGGCAGGCGGCAGCCGGTTACATGTCACCTCTACTGCCCACCCATCGGCCCTTTATGTGCTTCCCCTCTTGCTGTCCTCTCCCTGCTTTGCACCGTCAGCCCCCCTGCCCTCAGCCATATCTCCTCCATATCCCCCCCTGCCGGGGCATGTCCCACTTCCAGCCCTGTGCGGAGAACCAGCAGCAGGTTGGAGCGCTCTGCTCACTGGCAGCCTGGCCGGCAGGTTCCTTCCTTCCCCCACTGCCTCTGGCTGGGCCAGCGCCCCGGGAAAGCCCAAGACCCTCCAGCCCAGGGGGGTACTCTGTCCCCTAGGCACTCTCCCCTGCTGAGCCACCTCTCTGGTCGGGGTCCCTGGGCCCTGGTGCGCAATGTGTCCTTAGGGCTTAACCCCTTTCTGCCCATGCTGTAGCTGGGGGACAGGAGGCGGCTGGGTTGTGTCTGTGGCCAGCAGCAGCCTGGAGGTGTTAGCTGTGTGGGCAGGAAGGGACCAGCTGCTTCCAGCTACAGAGGAGTGGGATGAGCTGTCAAGGGGCTGGGAGGGGGAGTACCCATTGCTGGGAAGATGCAGCTGAGCCATCCAGCTGCGGGGGGTGATTTTACTGGAATTAAATGGGCCCAAGTGGTGAAGGGATCAGGTGCCCTGGTGACAGTTCCACTCCCCAGTGCAAGGCAGGGAGATGCTAGGTGCCCCTGGATCCTTCCCTATCCAGGGTGCATAATTGCTATGAATGGAGCCAGCTCAAGCAATCAGTTTCCTGAAACACTTTTGATTTAAAGTACTTAATGATAAATTTACATAGCAACTGTTTTTATTTGTTTTCAGTTTCCCCACAAGAGATGTCAGACCCACAGCTGCTAGAGTGATGGCTCCGTGGGCAGCCTAATCCCTTGACCTTGTACTCCACCTCCTGCTGCATCCTCTCAGCAGCCCCCGAACCTGGCTCCAGAAGGCCAGAGTGTGTAAGCAGGGGAGGAGCAGGCTGGGTTTCCAGCCAGAGCTGAGTTCCCAGCTCTCTGCTTGTTGTGGGTTTTGATCCTGCTGGGAAGCGTCTGTGGTTTGTAGCTCATGATGTTTGCTGGCAGCTCTCGGGCGACTGGGGTTACATCACTCATTGCTGCTACTGAGGATTGCATCTGCGGCTTGGCCCCACTGCCGGTTTCCCCCAGTGCATCCAAAGCCATCCCTTCAGGGTAGGGAAATAGACATGCCTTACATTTTATTGCCTGGTGTGCCATCCCCTCCTGATTCCCATTGCAACACATTGCCACAGATTAGGGGAGCCAGGGAGCTTGTCTTTGATCTGCTCTCCTTGATTTCAAGTCTAAAAAATCCATCCAGACACCTTGGTGGGAGCCATGAACTATCCAGTGTTATTTGGATGGGATGTGTGGGGGATGAGGGCTCTTGTTTGGCTTCTTTTCTTTCTTTCACAGCTTTGCATAAGCTGAAAAGCTAGGGAAGCAACAGCTGGAGCCATTGGTGGGGTACCATGTGCAAGCTAACAAATGTATATCATTAACTGGAACAAGTTAATGGTTACTAAAGCACATGGGTTTTATAGCTGGAACAAGTTAATAGCAACTCAGTCCCATGCATTAAGAGCTTATGTGTATTACAGCTCAACTATGTTAACAGAAAACATGTGCCCTAACGCTAGAATTTGCTTGTCTGTGTGTCTGACTCTCTCTGTCTCTGATCTAGATCTGGGTACATGCAGCATGTGCTGTGTACTCTGGTGCATACTCTGAGTGTTGTTCTGTCCTAGCAGCATGAGGGCAGTAAAACTATAGCAGCAGAATAGTATCTGCTTCTTTGTAGTATGGGGCTGCCTGCAGTGGGCACCAATTGTCTCGTCAGACTCCAGTTTCCAATGGATTTTCCCTTGAACCGTGACATTTATGCAAAACCTATCGGTGTCAGGACAAAAAGTGTCAGTAACTCTGAAGAAGCCTCTTGAGACAGTTTTGTGCTTCAGCTGCTGACGAAATAGCCCCCCTTGCTCTGCTTTGTGCTGTATGTATGTGGGAAGCGGAGGGATCTTTACTGGGAATTACACTAGTGTGGAAGCCACCATTAGAACTCTTCACTGAAACTTTTGGATGGGATCCTAGGCTGGTTGGGTAAGTCATTGGATTTGGACTCAGGAGATCCACGTTCAGTACCTGACTCAACCACAGATTTCCTATGTGACCTTGCACAAGCCACCCGAACTACCCTGGGCCTGACTTTCCCATCTCTAAAATGAGACTAATGCTTCCCTACCTTACTGGGGTGTTGTGAAAGTAAAATCTGCTAATGATTGGGAGGCACTTGGATATTTTGCTGATGAGCGCTAGATCAGTTCAGAGAGAGATTTTAAAAATCCATTCCTGTCTGGCTTTTCTTGGATATTAAAGATCCCAGGGCACATTTGGTGTGGGAAGTGAGTTGGCTTTGGTCTCCATAGCCAAAATTCCTCTCCTCACCTAATTTTGTGCAGTGTTGCTTTGTGCTGGCTGATGTCCTCCATCCCAGATGCAGCTGCATGTCAAAAGTATTGTGCGTACAGGCTTTGGGAAGTACTTTGGGATGAAAGCCTTTGTGAATGTGAAAATAAATGTGAAACAAGATGAATTCACTGATCCCAATACCTGTAGCTTCCATTTCAAGGCAGATGAAATTATATTAAAAGGAGAGGACGATGCCAAGTTATCCAGGGTGTCTGGATAAACCTAGGACTGCAAGTGTTAAAATATAATAGTAAGCCACACAATCCTGTAGATTGTTGCTAGCTTCTGTTGGTCTGTTATATCCAGGCTCTTATTACACCAGCATTGTATCTGAGTAACTGATCTGTTCTGGAAAGAGTTACAGGATCTCCAGGATTAGGTTAAAGGGGCTTCCTCAGGTCCTTAGTCAAAAATAAATTGCATGTGTAATGTGATCCTTCTTAGGGAAGGTGAACTAGTGGTTGGAGCAGGGGATGGGGAGTCAAGTGACCTGAGTTCTGTTCTTAA
Source organism: Dermochelys coriacea (assembly GCF_009764565.3). Lineage (NCBI taxonomy): Eukaryota > Metazoa > Chordata > Testudines > Dermochelyidae > Dermochelys > Dermochelys coriacea. Next base: position 87,929,490 of record NC_050073.1, on the reverse strand, counting down.
CTGTAATCCTGATTCTCTGTGTCACTTTGGCCAAGTCACTCATTGCCCCTGAGGAAGGATTCACCTCCTTTTGACTGCCTGGTCACCTACACATGAAGGGATTTGCCGTAAGGGAGGGCAGGCAATTGTACTGGGGCTCCCCAGGTCTGGCACTCCATAGGCTTCACCAATGGAGGCTATTCGGACAATGCATGGACTTGCCATAGTCCTCAGCTACCTGAACCATGCACTGACTGCTTTGGGGGCTGTGCTGGCCCCACTCCTTATGGTGGGGAAGTTGTGGCTGGTTTTTGTGCCAAGGTCTATGACAGGGCAGACTCTGGAGTAAATCCTGGTATTTCTATTGTAAACAGGTTGGTGTTGACTGCACTCTGTGGTGGAAGTCATCCCAGGTGCGCACGGAGGTGCAGGGTTAATATGGTTGTTTTAGCAAAGCTACAGCTGCATGTTCTTCAAACAGCTCCAGCCCCAGGCTAATTCCCAGCAGTGCTTGGGCTGCGCCATTACTCTGCAAAGACTGATCTTGAATAAGAGCTTTCCTGTACTGCTTTGCTCTGTCCTTGCAGTCACTCACCGCATACCCCCAACCAAGCTAAACTAGCATGTAACACACAACTTCAACCACCTTGTACACTTTTGTTCTAAGGGCCCCCACCAGTAAAAGCTGGTGGGGAGAGGATATTAAATTTCTTGTCACGCTCAAGGAATGTTCTGTTTCTTGGCTCTGACGTCCCAAGCGTGTCATGCGTAAACCATCAGAGCACGAAGTCCCTCAGTTCCTAACTAGCTGGTCCTGGGAATTTTGTGAGAACTATTGTTTAAATGAAATTTGAGGCTACAGCCAGCAAGTTCTTTGGGGCAGGCACTGTCTTTTTGTTTTGTGATTATACAGCACCTAGCGCAATGGGAATCATGGTCCATGACTGGGGCTCCTCAGCACTACTGCAATACAACGAATAATAATTATTAATCAGTGGTTCCTATGCGGATGCTGTTGAAACACTGCCCCAGCCAATCCAGCAGGTGAAATACTGGCAATGAATGTATTTCATCCTCAGAGCATTTTGCAATCATTGCAGGTGAGCTACAAAGCAAAGAGAAAATGAGAAGCTTGTGTCCTTTGTGGTTTCTTTGTAAGGAGAAAAATCATCTGGTGTTTCTAGTCTGAGGCTTTGTGCTTTCATCCATTTACTCTTGGGGGAATTTGGTGCCACTGCACATGGGCAAAATTTATGCCCCCCACAGATTTCTTTGCTTCCCCGCAGAAAAATGACTTTCTGACAGGGAAGCAAAGGGTGGTCATGTGACCCCCCCACCACCGTCCAGCAGTAAGTTTCGGGTGCCCAGGGCAGCCAACAGAGAGGTAAATCACTGTGGGACTGGGAAGACGTGACTGGTGGTTCCTACCCTGCAGCAGGCTCAGCTGCTAGTCCCAGCTGGGCTGGGGAGGACGGGACTTCCTTTTCCACTGCACGGCATCCAGGGTCGTGTCAGACCTACCCCCAGATTTCTCCCCTGACTGTAGGAAGTTCTACAAACTCTCCCTGCCCCTCCCTCCCTCCACGCTTCTTGCACTCATCGCTCCTCAGCTGCAGGGGGAGGGATCACTGTACAGAGAGCTGCTTCCTTTTCTCCCAACCTCTATCCATCCTGACCCCCTCATACCCAGACCCACCCGCACTCAGAACCCCCCCCAATGAACCCCACTCCCCCTGCACCTGGAGTTCCCCAACAAGCCACACGCACCTGGAATCCCACCCTACTGAGCCCCAACCTGCTGCACCTGGAGCCCCACCCCACTGAGCCCCACTCCCCCAGCATCTGGATCCCCTGTTGAGCCCCCCAGACCTCTCTGCCGAGCTCTATCCTCCCCACACCCAGATCCTGCCCTGCTGAGCCCCAATCACCTTCACCTGGACCCCCCTGCAGAGTCCCATTACCATTGCACCCAGAACCCCCCAACAAGTCCCTATGCATCCAGATCCCCCACTGAGCCTCCTGCACCCAGATTGCTGCACACAGAACCCTTTCAACCCACACCTGTATCCCCACACACTAAGCCCCTCCACACTTGGATCCTGCCTTGCTGAGTCTGCCTGCCCACACCGGGTGCACCTGGCATGGAATGGCAGTGTCTTGGGGTCTTTCTGGGGCAGGCCCAGTCCTTGTGCGGTGTCAAGGTTGGGTGCAGCCTCACCGCTGAGTTCATGTTCCGGGAGGGGGGAGCTACACAGTGATCTCCCACCTCTGTGCAGCCAGTAGTCTTTGCTCCCCAGTGCCATTCTGGAGCCTCCACATTTATTTGACAAATAAACTTTGCAGAATTTTAAAATATTGTGCACAGAATTTTTAATTTTTTGGTACAGAATGCCCTCAGGAGTAAATCCATCACAGAGGAGATCTAGAGGGCATTCAACACATTTCTTTAAATTTTACTTCAAAGTTCACCTTTAATGATATCCTCACAATGTAACTGTGAAGAAAGGCAGGATCCCCACTTCATTGTATAGATAGGGCAGCTGAGGCCTGGAGAGCAGATATAACTTGACCAGGGTCACAGCCTTGGCCTCCAGGCCTGTGCTCACACTGCCCTATTCAGAGGAAAGAGACAGTGAGAAAATAATATGTGTACAACTGATCTCTGAAACTATGCAATACATGCCCACATAATAGGGTTTGGATGACTTTATAATAGCTAGAATGGGGGAGCTTGTGCCATCAGATCCCTGAGGCTCCCGTCAGCTCCTCTTACTCTTTGCCTATGTTGTTTTATATCAAAAACTATTGCAAATAGTTTTAATGTCCATGTGGCACAAAATATGCCCCCCTTCCCCTGTATATCTTTTGTAAGTTTCTCTTCGAGAATCACAGGAGCAGAACTTCAGAGCCCACATTTTCAAAGTGGTGTGTCTAAAAGTGTATGCGCTTAATGTAGGAATGCGCATCTCCCTCCCTCCCACGGATGTGCAGGGCAGCAGGGCATTTGTACAGCTAAGCTGGGTGCATGCACGTTTGCATAGGCCTGCTGGAGAATTTACACCTACATGGTTAATACCAGATTCTCCTCTGAAAAATCACTTTAAAAATAACATTATTTTTTTAAACACATTACAGTAGCTCCCAAGGGCCCCAATCAGAATCAGGGCTCCATTGTGCAGGCCTCTTTACAAACACATGGGCCCTACCATGTGGCAGTTACATGAAGCAGTTACAATAAAGATGGGCTCTGTATTTATTGTCTTGCTGATGACTCCAGATTAAACTGACTCCATTTACAATTCAAAAGATGCTAATTCTGATGATGTAGCAAAGTGGCTCTGGCAATAACTGCCCATTTAATTTAGTTTAATTAAATTTCATTTGCAAGCTTTAAGGGGCAGGAACATTGTTGTCACATTTTTCCATGACATAACTGTGACGGGTTTGGGCCCTTTGGGGGTCACCTGATGTGCCAGAATGCCACTGAGTCAGCCTGCGTCCCCTTTACCTGGCCTTGCTGGGTTTAGGCTCCCCAGCCCCTTCCAGCCAAGCGCACAGGCAGGGCCACACCCAGCTGCACAGAGAGACAGAGATCCACTCTGGAAAGATTCAGCCTTAGGGAATCGCCCCAACACACTGGTGCCCACTCCCTTTAAGGGGTACAAACCCAGAGCTTTTGTTAAATTCGCTACCTCCCTCAATGGAGATGGAGATATGCATAACTTCTTGTCCCCACCCCCTGTTAGAAATTACATAAACTGGGTTATATTATAAACAAGAAATATGGTTTTTTAAGTGCATATAAGAGATTACAGACAGAACAAAGCAGATTACTGAGCAAATAAAACAAAGTATGCAACCAAGCTTAATGTACTTAAGAAACAGGTTACAAAATGTAAATTCTCACCCTAAATGTTATTTTAGGCAGTTTGCAAAGTTTCTGTGGCTCAGAGTTCCAGTTATATTTCTTTTCAGATTGGACTCCTGCCTGCCTTCCCTTCAGGTCGCTTTAGCAGTCTTTCTTCTTGGGCAGACAGGCCAGGGAGAGGAGGAGCCACATTTGCCTTCCTCCCCACCCTTAAATAGGCTTTACATAAGGCGGGAATCCTTTGTTTCCCAAACTTGACACCCCCCGCCTTCCCTTCCAGTGGAAAGTTACAAGAAGTCCCAGGTAATGTTTAGTATCAGGTGACAAGACCACCTGACTCTGTAGTATCACAGCGTCCATGAGTCAGTGGCAGTATGGAGCATCTGCAGGAAGGCCAAGCCTTTTCACAGTCCATTGTCCTCGCTGATGAGTCATCAGCCCTGCATGGCTTCTTCATTGTTGTACCCAAAGTGTTAGCAGTGGGTGTCTCCCAAAGTAGCAAAGGTGAATACAGATACATAGTCAATATTCCTAACTTCAGATACAGAAATGATACAGGCATACAAACTGGATAATCACATTCATTAATTATAACCTTTCCAATGATATCTTACAAGACCCATCTTGCATAAAGTACATCTCAGTTATGTCATATTCATATCATAAGTATATTTTCATAAAGAATATGGAGTTAAATGCCACAATACCTGCCATGCTTTTGCGTCTCTAGAAATAATAATTTCAGTGCAGATTTGAACAATCTGCGAAGTAGGTGATGAGAATGGTCAAGTGACCATCACATGTAAAATTGGTACACAGCTGACTTTTCCTCTGAATGGAACACCTTATCCCTCAAAGGGTCAGCAGCAGCTTGGATCCTGGGGCCTCTGGACCTTAAAGCATGATCATCTATAGTCTGGTCTAAAGACCCAGGTCAGTTAGCCAAAGCTGTAGCAAGGCCATCAACCTTTATTTGTGGCCCAGCTACCACTAGAGGGGGACAAAGTGCTACACTGAGTGGGTGTGAGTTACATGAACATTTACTAGATGCCCAAAAATTGAGGCAGAAGGCTGTATTGGTTAAAAAACTGACCTAGTTTAGAGGGAAAGTGAAGGAAGGTATAAAATATTGATAGTAATGAATGTAAATCAAAAACTAAGAATTGTAGAAAATTGACAAGAGAAGCAAAGGGTGACAAGGAGAAATATATAGCCAGTAGAATTAAAGACAGTAAGAAGGATTTTTTAAGTATAATAGGAACAAAAAGAATCCTAATAATGGTATTGATCCATTATTAGATAGAAATGATAGAATTATCAATAATAATGCAGAAAAGGCAAAAGTGTTCAATAAATGTTTCTGTTCTGTATTTGGGAAAAAAACAGATGATGTAGTCATAATATATGATGATAACGCCCTTTACATTCCATTAGAATCTCAGAAGGATTTTGAACTGCAGCTACTGAATTTAGACATTTTAAAATCAGCAGGTCCAGATAACGTACATCCAAGAGTTTTAAAAGAACTGGCTGATGAGCTAACTGGACCACTAAAGTTAATTTTCAATAACTCATGGGGGACTCGGGAAGGTCCAGAAGACTAGAGGAAAGCTAATGTTGTTCCAATATTTAAAAAGGGTAAATGGGATAATTTTGGTAATTCTAGTCCTGACAGTGTGGCATCAATCCCAGGCAAAATAATAGAGTGGTTGATACGGGACTCAGTTAATAAAAATTTAAAGGAGGATAATATAATGAATGCCAATCAATATGGGTTTATGGAAAGTAGATCCTGTCAAACTAACTTGATATCTTTTTTGAATGAGATCACAAGTTTGATAATGGCAATAGTGTTGATGTAATATACTTAGATTTCTGTAAGGCATTTGACTTGGTATCACTGTGACCTCTTGGGGATCACCCAGAGGGTCAATGGGGTCTGCCCTGTAACTTCAGGGTGCATTGGTGCTATGTGGCTACAGTTCAGATCCCTGACACCAGTATCTTGCTTGCAAGCACAAGGTCTCACCCTGGCTCTCACCAGCCTACTTTCTCCTTGCAGGGTGACCCCAACAGCACTTCCAGTCCTGAGTCTCCCCAAATCCATCTTCCCCGAGTTCTTAATTACCAGAAATTTGGACCTTTCCCTTCCAGTTTGTCACTGCCGAGAGCGTGAAACCAGTTCCCAGTTATCACTCCACTGTCGTGCCCCACTCCACACAGTTTTCACACCAGAGACCTGCTTGGGCTAAAAATAAACATACAATTTATTTAATAGAAAAATCATGGAGTCGAAGATGAAATAGTAAGGGAAAGCAAACACATACAAGTTGCACAGATAATCATAAACATAAAGATGCCCTCACAGGCTTTTCATTTCCATATTAAACAAAATCCCTTTTCTAATACAAATTATCTATTGCCTTTGAACAGTTTCCCATTGCTAGAGAGGGGATTTTACATTCACAGACAGCTTTCCACTTGGAGGCTATCCCTCAGTTTCTGGATGGATTTCACTTCAAACTCCTTCCATTTTTCAGTTTTTTTCTTCAGTCAAATTCAAAGTGGGGAAATTCCCAGTTGTCTCAATGTTTTTCCATTAACTTTAATGGTCCACCATTGTCCTTTCTTGAGCTGGACAATAGATGGTTGCCTGAAGCTGGTTTCCTGTAAACACCTAGCTTGGGAGGTACCTCTCCCACTTGACTGCTCACCTCCCTGATGTGAGGTGTAGCTAAAATTTCACCACAGAATAGGAGCACAGGTTTCTCTATCTATAAATACATAGGTTTCAGAGTAGCAGCCGTGTTAGTCTGTATTCGCAAAAAAGAAAAGGAGTACTTGTGGCACCTTAGAGACTAACAAATTTATTTGAGCATAAGCTTTCGTGAGCTACAGCTGCTGGTGCCACAAGTACTCCTTTTCTTTTTTATAAATACATAGATTTATAACCACAGTCTGTATATATTTCATAATGACCATCAAGTTCAGAACATTACAAGCTTTCATAAAAGACCTTATTCAATATACTTTTATAGTACAATAATACCATATGCAATCATTTGGTTTAACTGCTCATTTTGGGGGTTTGAACCTTCCGTTCTCCCCTTAGGGTGCCATACCCCGATTGTCACACCTCTGTTGTGGGTCCGATGCTGGAGTTTTAGCAATTGGACATGGCATAAGCTTCACCTTTGCTCCCTATTTTGTGGATAGGACATCAGCTATTTTGTTCTTCAGCCCCTCAATATGTTTAATTTCTGTAAATTCCTGCAAAGCTATGCTCCAGCATAGCAACATGGAGCGGGTTCCTTTTGTTCTATGGAGCCATACTAATGGTGAATTGAATGGTCTGTTAACACCCTGAATGCCTCAATTAAACAGGTAGGATCTGAGTTATTGTACAACCCAAACATTCCTTTTCTATTACAGAATAATTCTGTGCAGTGGGAGACAGTATTTTGCTGAGAAATTCGTTTGTCACTACCACACTACATCTTTTGATTGAAGAACTAGACCAATATAAACAAGTGAAGAAGTTATTTTTCTTCTGTACTTGGCACTGGTATGACTGCTGCTGGGATGCTGTGTCCGGTTTAGGTGTCCACAGTTCAAGAAGGATGTTAATAAATGTGAGAGGCTTTAGAGAAGAGCCCTTATTAAAGGACTAGAAAAACATGCCATAGCTTGAGCTCCTTAAGTCTATTTAGCTAAACAAAGAGAAAGTTAAGGGGTGACTTGAATGCAGTCTAAGTACCTACATGAGGAACAAATATTTGATAATGGGCTCTTCAGTCTAGCAGAGAAAGGTATAACATGATCTGGTGGCTGGAAGTTGAAACTAAACAAATTCAGATTGGAAATAAGACGTCATTTTTAAACAGTGAGGCTAATTAATCAGTGGAACAATTTACCAAGGGTCACGGTGGATTCTCCATCGCTGGGAATTTACAATCAAGATTGGATGTTTTTCTGAAAGATGTTCTAGGAATTATTTTGGGGAAGTTCTTTGGCCTGTGTTATACAGGAGGTCAGACCAGATGACCACAATGGTCCCTTCTGGCCTTGGAATCTATGAATAAAATGTTATTCTTGTTGGCTAAAATGCTGTTAAAGTTATTTGGGGGTTTTCTTGTATTTTAAGAATCTTAAGAATGTTATGAAACAGATTGCACCCCACCCTTTTCTGCCACTCACGGGCAGTGGGAATTGTTCAGGATCTGTTCTGTAAAGGAATCACACCGAGTTTGGTTCTAAAACCCCTGTGTTCAGCAGTTTTATAACTTTCTCAAAAAATGTTCCTCTTGGGCTGAAAATTTCTCATGCTTGGTTTCAGTTCAAAGGGAAACTTATTTGGAACATTGATCAAAATCCATACAGTTGGTTTTTAATGAGGTGCATGTAGGTGGAAAAAAAAGTATTCTGCTTAAAAAAATAGCAAAGATCCCTCTTTTTCCCCCTTCAATAATTCATGCATGGGTTTGTTTGCAGCTGCTTGACATGGGTTGTATGAAATGTTAATTGTTCACAGCAGAGGTGAGTTAGATGCAACACATACTTGAGAACAGTAGAGAGAGCTTGGGAAAAATGACCAGAAAGAAGCGTTTATAGAATCTTCAGCAAGTAAGCTGAAGGAATAGTCTTTTTTGTTTCCTTCTTGGTTTTGTTCATATTTTTTTAATTTAAAATTTCAAAACCTTTTTTAAACAAACAAAAATAACTTTATCAGAAGTAATTAAACAACCAAAACTTTTTTAAAAACAACACTAGTAACTGATGTATACCAGACAGGCCTATGCAGGTCTGTAGGAAATATACTGCTAATGATTATATGGTATGCAACTTAATGGGTATAGTTAGCGTGAGAGTCACCAAAGAGAATTGCGGTCATCACTTTTTTTAGTTCAGATTTATAAAACCGCAAGACATTGACAATATTCAAAACTCTCTCCAATAACTACTTATAAATTGAAGTGGAAAGTCACTTTATTTTTGGTGGTAGTGAGGCACCTTGTGTTGCTGGCTGTTGTGCTGGGGCACAGTGGGAAGGACTGACTTATTGATGTCTTCAGGTTCTTCTTCAAATGATGGTCCCTGTAGGTGTTCCACACATGGGGTATACATGCGCACTATGTTCCTGAGTCTGGGGATTTTTTGTAAGCAGTGTCCACTGGCCCACACATCTCCTCGTGCATCACACCAAGGACATAAAAGGTGGTGCAGGCCAATGCCTGACCAATTCCTTCTTAGCACCACATGATGAGTTGGAATCTTCGGTGTCCTCTGCTCAGCTTTTCCTGCATCATTGCTGTAAGACGTTGTATATAGTTAGTTCTGAGCAGCTTTAGTAGTTTTTAGTATTTTTATAGCATAGTCTATTCGACGCAGCATAGTTGGATAGTGGTTTTCCCTTTTTCTTCCCCACCCCATACTGGCCTATAAATGGGTTAATAGAGTCCTAGGGAGGCTGCTCAGGAGGCATCCAATTAGAGAGGAACTGTGAGGAGCAGCCAGTCAGGGCCGGGCTGGCCCACATAAGAAGAGCTGCAGGGCAGAGCAGGTTCAGTTGCTCCCTGGAGCTCGAGAAGGGAGGACTGCCTGCCTTGCAGGAAGAACACCACTAGCACCTTGGACAGAGCAGTACAGTACAGGGCAGGATAAGGGGAGTGAGAGCAAGCTCCCAGCTGACTGCTGGCATGCTGAGGCCCTGAGATAAGGGAGGAAGTGGTGTTGGGGCTGCAGGGAAGTGGCCCAGGAAAGTAGACTGAGAGGTTTGAGGGGATGTAGCACATGGCTGCCATCTACAGGGTCCCTGGGCCAGGATCCAGAGAAGTGAGTGGGCCCTGATTCCCCTTGCACTCACCACTGAGTAAGTGACTGGGCCGTCGGACTGTGGTACATTCCTCCAGAATGGGGGAACATAGAGTGCGGCACAGCCAGAGGGGTGTGTCCTGAAGAGGATGCCATGGTCCTTGGATGCTGGGTCCAGGACCAGAGGTGACGGCAGGCGGAACACCACCAGAAGAGGCCATAGAGCTAATTCCCAAGGCAGCCAGCAGGAGGCGCCGCAGTGTTGAGTTGCACTCTGTTACATCCACCCAGGGACCTTTTCCCCCTGGGATTATGCCCAGAGTCCCAGGATTCAAGAACTGTATTTTCTTCCCTCACTTCTTTTCAGTGAGCGACAAATATCAATTCTACCTACTGCCTGGATGAGGTTCATAATTCTGTCAAGTGCGGTATCTGCTGCTCTTTTCCTCCCCAGTCTCATGAGCCTCAGAAAACATCTTATGGAGAAGGCAATGAAACCCTACTCGGATCCAGGCAGGGGAACCCACCCGTACATCAGTCTCAACAAGCAGGCATGAGCTTGGGAATGGAGCTAAGACTGTTAAGCCTAAAGAGAAGGCTTCACATGAGAATAAGGGGCATTTTCCTAGACATAAGGACAAGTTCCTGAAGAGAAAGGATCACTTCCTGAACCCATCAATGTGGGGGAGCTGGCATGCATGGACACAAAGGACTTAGGTCTGAGTAAATCTTCTCAACAGGAGAAGGAGGTGTGCAAGGGTATGGACATCAGTGACTATGGTAAAGACCTGGGATAAATGGCTCCTGGCACTCCCATCTACTTTTAGAGCCGATGTGGTACCCAGAAGCAACACGGCCCCAGAGGAAGCTGACTGCCACAGTGACCAGAGAAACTCTGGTTCCAATGGCTCTGCCGATAGACTCTTCTGGTAACCCAGGGCATTCTGACACCTATGGCTCCCAGGAGGTCATCTGCCCTGCCCACATTCACCCCTCCTACTGCAACTGTCTCTATTCCAGGATGTGGATATACCAGAGGAAGAGACTGTTCTTGCAAGGCAGAGTCCCCATCCTCTCTGCCAGACTTGAAATGCAACCATAGGTAACATTGGTTCTTCCAGAGATAGCAGGCTTCTGGCTTTCTTGTCGGATGAGTCGGAGCCTCTGTGGTGTCAGGCAGAGGGAGCATGAGCCCCAAATGATCAGGGTTCTGTCCCCCGACCAGAGATGATTGGCCAAGGGACCGGCGGTAGCCAATGGCATGGGTTCTCCTCCGTCATTTGATCCATCCTACTGGCAATCTTGGGAACCCTGGGAGCTCTATCAGAGACATCTGGGATCAATGCAGGAGGCCTGTTTGCCATTGCCCATTACACAAAACTGGCACTGTCAGAATATTCAGAAGGGGAAGGTGAGCTAGGTCCAATTGTTCCTACGGTTCCAGGAGCGATCTTGTTTTCTTCACCAGATGAGACGGGTACTCCATCTTCTCTGTCTCCACCCAACGAGTTTAAACAATACCAGAGGTTCATGCACAGTTTGGCAGTGGAGCTACAGTTTCCACTGGAGGACGTCTAGGAGCCTCAGCATAGTTTACCGGACATTCTGCAGCCTTCCAGTCCCAGCCAACTGGCCCTCCACATCAATGAGGCCATTGTGCACCCAGCAAAGGTGGTTTGGTACATCCCTGCTTCTTGTCTACCCACCCCAATGAGGCCTGAGAAATGCTACTTTGTTCTGTCTTGGGCGGGGAGAGATTTATCTCATCCAGTGCCTAACTCTTTGGTGATGCAGGTGGCTACAGATCAGTCCAAGCAACAGCATCCAAAGTCTACTCCCTCTAATAAGGGACATAAGTGACTCAACCTATTAGGAAGAAAAATCTTCTCTTCCACCTCCTTCCTGTTCAGGATCTCAAATTTCCAGGTCCTTTGGGCCAAATGTGATTTTACCAACTATAATAATTTTTTGGAATTCAAGGACAAGCTCCCTGAGGATGATAGGGCCTGCTTCCAGGGCTTAGTGGATGAAAGCAGGCTGGTGGCCAAAATTCCCCCCCAAACCACACTGGAAGCAGCAGATTCTGTTTCTAGGGGGATGGCTACAGCCATAGTTATGAGGAAGAACTACTCATAGTTGCAATTCTCAGGTTTCCCTAGAGAGTTGTGGAGTACCATCCCAAATCTGCCCTTTGATACTATCAACCTCTTTTATGAGAAGACAGTGGAGTCTCTCCACTCCCTTAAAGACTAAAGGTCAATGCTTTGCTCTCTGGGATTTTACATCCCTGCCCCTAAGAGAAAACATGAGACAGAGCGGGATAGGGAAAGACCACCTTTTCAGCCATTTTACCACCACTGTCCTCAGGAGCCACCATGCACGAGACAGTGTTTTATAGACCCAAGAACCCAGCCTCTGCAACATCCGCCACCACATCATACTCTAACCCCCAACCAAAGAGTTTCTTCTGACGGGACTGCTGAGACCCACATCCCCTTACTGATGCCATTTCATTCCCCTCCCCTAATATTTGGAGGCCACCTTATTAAATTTGCAGAAACACTGGAGGGCCTTACCTACAGATAAATGGATATTAGAGATTATTCATGATGGTTATCTGATCGAGTTTCTGGTATCTCCTATTCACAAATACCCTTCTCAGTTCCTTTTAAGGGATCACTCTCATGAGGAGATTCTACGACAAGAAGTGAACTCCCTTCTCCTCAGGGGAGCCATAGAAAGGGTTCCACCTCAACATCAAGGGAAGGGATTCTACTTCAAGAAAAATGGGGGATGGAGACCAATTTTTGATCTGTGACAGTTCAACTAGTTCATTTGAAATTTTAAAATTCCACATGATATCCTTGGCATCAATAATTCCTTCATTTGAGGACTCGGCTTTTGACATGTCATCTACTCAGCTCACAGTGTTCAAAATCATCCGCCCCCCCCTCCCCCCGTCCCCCCGCACACTATCAACAGTTACATGTCACCTCTGCCTTTGCGTGGGATACTGTGCTGAAACTTGGCCAGTAGGGATTGCTTCTAATATATACAAACCTTTTTTGATTTCAAAGAGACACCCACTCACCCCCACGACTGTTTGAGAAGATCACTGAATTGTTGGGGAGATGTGCTGGGCAATTTGGTGAATATTAATAAGTGCCTGGTAAATTCAAAAATTATGTCTGAGGGCCTACTTCAGTCCTTAAAATATTAGAGTCTGGCCACGTTGGTATTGCCAGGAGCTCAATGGCCACTGTGTACAAAATAGGGACGGGTTGGGGGGTGCCCCTGTCTAGTTCCTCATTTGAGATTAAGGACACTAGGTGTGTGTTGTGGTTTGGCATTGAGGCACGGGATGTTGGTAGATTAGCAAAGGGAACTGGTTTTGAAGTAGAGTTACTGAATGTTTGAAATCAAACAGTGAGCATGTTCCGTGCATCAGCTTCTGATTGAAGTGCACCCAGGAGTGTAGGATTTGGGCCATCTGATAGATCATCCCACTAGACCCTAGTGATTCCAGAGGACTTTATGCTTGGTAAATGGGTGAGGGGTTTCTTAAATCTGCCAATCTCTCAGCCCATCAGCTCTTTCCAGGTCTCCTTCAGCAGAATTATGTTACCCCTGTGGGAACCAGAATCTGAATTTCCTGAGCTGGTGAGGGTGTAAAATCTGAACCAGGCAGTGTTGGCCAGTGATAGGGCAGAAGAGTGGGAGTCAGGAGAGCTGGGTTTCTCCAGGCTCTTCACTGTGACTTCTTGTGTGACGGACACTTCCCTGCATTGTGCCTCAGTTTCCACATGTGTAAAGTGGGGATGATGATGCCTACGTACCTTTGTTAAGCACTTTGAGGCCTACAGTTGAAAAGCCCTATAAAAGGGCTATGTATCATCAGTGTTTTATTGACGTGACTTTCTTGCAGTGCTGTGTGTTACTGTAATACAAGGTTTAATGTACAGTTTGGTGAAAATGTAGTGCTAGTGAAAGATGTCCTATTGACAGACCTAGTGACAAGGGTCTCTTTATCCATGGAACAGGTTCATTTTCCGTCACATTACCCTCTGTTGGTGCCTCAACCTGCCCTGGAGGAATCCCCGTAGGATAAGAGTTCATGGCCTGTGGCCCATTCATCCTCAGCCTCTCTGTTGAGAAGGGTTAACTGTGATGCTGACCTTTATGATGTGGATGCTTTTCTCACTAAGAGCTGGACTGAGATATTGCAGGTAGCAAATAGCCCTCAAAGGGTGAAGACATTCACTGACTGGTTAGCAGCCTAGGAGTGAAATGCACTCAGACGCTGCAGTGGATTAGTAATGACCTATTCCCAGTGTCTTGAGCCACCTAGTAGGGAAGCCTAGGGTCGAAATGGCTTAGCATGATGCAAGTCATGATCCAGAAACAGAAGGGCTTGAATTCCACAACGAGCCGCATTGTGGAGGAACATTGGAAATACCAACGGCACTTCGTGTCTGGTTGGACTTGGTCTTTCCTCTGAGCTGTTTCAGGTCACGGGTGTGTGGTGAATCTTGTGAAATCTATACAGCATCTCCTTGTGGTGCCTGCTCTCAACTAACTCCTGGCTCTGGCCCACTGTGGTGGTGGTGGCGATCCAGGGGCTGGCTTGTTGCATTTGGTAGGGGCTGGGGGTAGCAGCATTCCAGGGGCCACAGTTTTGCAGGTGAAAGCTGTTTGGGGCTAGGGGTTGGAGGAGAGAGGCAATCCATGGGCTGGGCTTTGAGGTTCTCCAAAGTGGTTGGAACTGATTGTTCTTTATGTTTTGAACCCAAACCTCAGAGTGTTAACCCCACCTTGGCAGTAGGACCCACCATGCACTGCTGCTGCACAGCCCTAGCTGACTTGGTGGGAGAGTTAATTGAGTTGCTACATCTGCTTGGCGAATATAGAAAACCCCTGTCCTGCCTTTCCCACAACAGGATATCAAATCAGAGGGACGGACAGACCCCAAACAAAACCCTGGGGCCATGAACGTCTTAAATTGGAGCCATTGCTTCTTTAGGGCAGTGGGATCAGAGCTGGATCAATTCAAACAAAGTCCTGGGCCTAATATCCATCCTCCCTGATCATTCCTCCAGGACAGAGCAGCGACTGTCCCCACACATGGAATATTCACCCAGAACCCCCCTCAAACCTGTATGCAGGGGCCCATCTGGACAAAGCTGTCGCAGTCTCTTTGCCACAGCCAGCTCCACTCTGATAAACAGCAAAGGGACCAGCAGTGTCCCCGCTGCTCCCTTCCTTTCTCTGGGGGAGGGGGAGACAGGCAGCAGGCCTTTGATGTGCAGGAACAGGCCTGGCCGACATGCTGTATGTGCGCTCATGTGAACCTGGCCTGGCTCCAGCTGTCTTTGAAGTGCTCCAGTGATCAGGATGAAAGGAAGGGGAGTCCCTCCCCAAACCATCTGGCCCTAATTGCAGGTAAAAGTGCAGTTCTGTCTCTCTGGTGGGGAGGGGAGCTTCTCCCTCTTCATTAATCCTGCAGCTACAGTCTGGGCTCATGGAGGGGAAGGAGGGTTTGGTGGTGCCAAGGAAGAGAGCTAGGAACAAAGGGGAATTTAGGCTGGGCATCAGGAAATACCTGCTACCTGTGAGATGCACTAAGCTGGGGAATCAGGCAGGGTGGAAGGCACATAGGTTGGAAAGTTAAATCCTAGACCACTGGAGAACCTTCTGTAGGGAAGCCTGCATTGGTTGAGCGAGGACTGGGGTGCAGAGAGCTTGACAGGTTGTTTCCATCTCCGATTTCTCTGATGCACTGAAGCTTGCAGCCCCTTTGACTTGCACCCTTTAATCCCAGTGTGTGTTGATCGCAGAGGTTAGTGATGGGGGGGGGGGGAACCTGGTTCAAGTGGTTTCATTTGGAGGAGTTAATCCTGCTTCTTTCCAAATCCACCCTTAACCCATCCTGATCTGGAAGCCTCTTGAGAATCAGCCTTCCTGGGAGATGGCATCGGCACAAGACTGTTTCTTGCTGCAGCTCCCAGACCAGAGTGGGAATGCAGAGGTGAGCACAGTGTGCCTCAGAATAGATACAAATGTTTGCAGAGTGAGAGCAGGTCAGTTAACACACAGCTTGAGTCACGGGTACCATTTACAAGTAAGTTATGTTGCTTCATAGTCTGCTATACAGGGGGGCTTTAACCATCCATTATCTGTTTCCTACAATGTAAAATGCAGCCATTCATCTTTAGCAGTTTTTTTTCCTATTGACCTTTAGTAGACGATTTGTTCAAGAGGTTCCTAGAGACAAAGCGAGTGAGGAAACATCTTTTACTGGACCAACTTCAAATAAATTGTTTTCTCTGATACTAGTAAATAGTTTTTACATGGCCGGGTTATCTTGGGAAAGTTTTGCCTCAGTGTAATTCACAACATATGAGTGTTGGGCTGGGTGACTTTGTGACCATTAATAATCTTTGCATTTATCATTTTCCAGCTAGAAGTTATCAAATCTCGTGCCTCAGGGTGAAAATTGATTGTTTGCAGTGGCTGATCACGGTGGGGGGCGTTTTGGAATTTTTCCTCCATGTAAAATATTGACCAGCTAGGCGGGTAAATTATAGATTTTTGCCCTTCCTCCAAAGAATTTGGTCTCTGACATTGTCAGAAGTGAGGATACCAATCAAGGTGGACTAGCAAACTGGTCTGGTATGGGCAGGGAAAACAAAATGACAGATTAGATGGGACAGTATTATAGCAGAGAGGTGCAAATACTAGATTGATTTCTGATGTGACAGAAAGCAGGGAAATGCCAGACATCATATAGAGTCATTGCTCTGCTCCAGAGTGGCAAGGATAGATGGGCAATTGCTCCGATTGGGTGCTGCGGGGGGGTGGGTGGGGGTGAGGAGAGTGGAATACATACGCCGGTGGCCAGATCTAGTGTAGCAGTCGATATGCTCTTTGCTTGTTTGGCCTGTTTGCTGTCTCAGACCACACTTGGAGGAATAGGGAGATGGTGGGTCGATCAGCCTTGCGTTAGTTCTTAGTAGGCATGTTTCGGGGACCTATTCCTTGGCATTTTCAGGCAGCTGCTCACCTCCATAGTGCCTGCTCTCCTGCCCTGTCCCTGGTGTGAGGAGGGAGTCTTGAACGGTAGCTGTGGAGATGGTCAGGGTGGGGTTGGAATGGTCATCGCTGCCTCTTTCATTGCCAGGTCTCCACTTCATCTGACACCCATTTGATGCAGGAAGAGGAAATGCCACAGTCCAACAAGGTTCGGAGCCTGAGGCGAAGTGGGAAGGCTGGACCTCGCAGGCACAAACGCCGATGGTCGTCCCAGCGGGCTGCGAGGAACCAGCCAGTGCCGCTCTGGCCTGGCGGCGCTAGCAAGGAGGAGAGCACACCCTTTGTGCTGGACTTACAGAACCTGCCAGGGTTGGCCAACGTTGACCTGAGTGCCCAGAACCCAAACATACAGGTAGGAGCACAAGTCTCTGTCACTGGCTGGACAAGGACACTTTGGGCAGGAGCAAAAAAATAATGTGGCTGGATTATGCAAGTGTAGAATCACTTGAGCAGCTGGGGGACGACCTGATTGGGCCGAGGGCCCCATCCATCTGCAGTGTGGTAGGGACCAGAAGGGCCCCCAAACTCCTTCCTCTGCACCATGACAGGATTGATTTCATTATCTGCACACCATCCCAGACAGCTGGTCACAGCCTGGGTTATCGCCAGTGCTGTTGATTCCACCACAGCTTGCTCTGTCGCCAACAGTTTTTAGGGTAAAGTGCCTTGCAGAGGCCAGGGGGGAGTGGTGGCACTTCCTGGCGCGTATCGCCACATCTGACAGGAACTCCCTCGCTCTAAGAAGCTTGTGCTCATGGGCTCACTGTACATTTCAGGCCACACTAATGGGGAAGCAGTGGCAGATTTTCAGTGACTGCTACACCCAAGCTCCAGTAGGGAGGCACTGAGATCTGCTATAGCTCCCCATCCTTACGGGTGGGAAGGAATCTGAGTGGAGAGGTGGGTGGGTCTGGAATGGATGAGAGAAGGGACCTGACTCCAGGCTGAAACTGAACAAAGGTTCCATTTGGGTCGGTTCTTATGTTGCCTGGCCCAATTTGCCAATCCAAGTCACCAATTTACTGAAACATGCAATACAAGGGTCTGGGGTGATACATTTTTCCCAGAGTCTTGGGGAAGAGAGGCCAAAATAAACTCCCAGCAGATAAGAGCAATGGGAAGCAAACCACTACCATGGTTTACCTTGTATTGTGGGGAGCCTATTGACAAAGTCCCCTAACCCTCCTCCTGCCTGTACAGAGCTGGCACAAAATCCAAAGGGGAAGGATCTGATCAGGAACACTCCCTCGATGTGCTGCAGGACTGGGGCCCTGTGGGGACTTGGTTGGGCAGAGGGGTAATACCTCCAGCTGAGTATCCAGAATTGCTCTGATCTCCATTTCCTCTTCATCCCTAAAGGGCCTGATTGCTGCCTTAGCTGAACCCTGGCTGTCAGCATGTGTGCAGGGTGCTGAGAATGTCGGGGGGAGGGCACTGTGGCAGACTGGAACTGGACCCAGGCCTGGAGAGTGCCACAGACAAATTGCAGGGTGGGGTCAATTAACCAGATATTTTCTCTCTGGCCTTGTTTGATCTCCTAATTGGAAACCTTTTGTGTGGGGGCCCCATTTCTTAGACTCTGCAAGGCTGATACCATAAATTTTGGCAAACAATCCTCAGGCACATATAAGCCACACCCATTTAAGACAGGAGATGCTGGCATGTAAATTCCAGATCGGTTTGGTCAGGATTCTATGTACTCCTGGCCCCTCTCGCTTCTTTTTTAGAACTCCTCCCTTTACAGCAAAGGATGGTTTCATGGACTGTTTCCTAAGGGGATACTAGCACTGCATTTCTAAGAGTTCTAGCCTATGCACTGGCCCTCTGCAGTCAGGAGAGATTTTCCCAACCCTGCCTGGCTGGGCTAGCCACCCCCAAAACATGTCTCCTGACTGACCTGCAACACCCCCTGCTAGTCTAGCCCTGGCCTACCCACACACGCCTCTGCCAATGTACCTCAATCGTTTCTTGCAGCAACCCCTGCTATTTGAGTACTGGGTCCCTCCTACCAGCTGTGCCAGGCTGAGTTTTGTACTGTGGAGGAATGTCCGCTTGCAACTAGGTTGAGATCCACCAATCTCACTGCTCTAGTGATTCAAGCCAGAAAATAATCTTGGATCTCTAAGAGTGTGGCTGGAGTTTCAGTCCACCCAATCATCACAATGCTGGTCCTGATACTTTCCATTCCAAGAGCAAGGGCCTAGCTAACCTCCAGAGAGATCTTACTTTGTAGCACCCATCCCATTACTAAACTGCCTCCTCTCTCAATGTGTGGGGTCTGTTTCTATTCCTGGAGGATTATGTTGCTTGACCCCCTGCCTGTCTCGGGCACCTCAGCGTGCTTCACAAACCGTTTACCAAACCTGCACCTCCCCTGGGTCTCCTGGGTTGTTCTTGTTTTATGCAATGTACCTCTCGCTGCCTCCAGACTCTGTCAGGTTTTTTTAATGACACATTGGAGCCATCAGCCATGGGAGGAGTCTAGCAGGGCCCGGCACTGTATCCTGCAGCATAGCACAACCCGGCCAAAGCAGGAAACTAGTTGGAATGTCTAGATCTTGAGTCAGGAGCTATTGGACCAACAGGAAAATCCTTTGTTGCCCTTTAAGGGAGTCCCCGGCAACTGAGTCAGGCAAGAGCCCTGGCTTCAGTGCTGGCCCCTCCCTTATCGCCTTGCCTTGTGTCTGGCTTCCCAGGTAACCATCGAGGTGGTGGATGATCCCCAGGCTGAGATAGAGATGGATTTGCTGAAGGAGACCAGCAATGACTGGTCCCTGACCTCCTCTGAGTGGTTGTCCCACAAGGACCTCTTCTGGCCCCTCTTCTGGGAGTACACGGATCCCACTGAGGAAGAAGAGGAGGACGAGGATGACAGCTTGGACAGAGAGGAGGAGGAGGAAGATTATACAGCAGAATATGAGGAAGAGGAGGAGACAGTGCTGAGCGGAGTGGGAGGTGACTGGGACCAGAGGTGGTCAAGTCAGAAGAACTGGATCTTCAAGGAAAAATATAATTATGGTGAGTCATCCCCTGCCCCTCAGCAGATACCCCTGAATTCTGCAGTGACCACCTCCCTGCCCACTAGGGGCTGCATTCTCTATTAAAGGCATTGTGTACATCCACAGGGCAGCCTGTTCCAGTGCAGGGATGTCAGACAGATGGCAGCTTGATGGATTTGCATAAATCTCAGCTTTTGTGTTTAAAAAAAAGGAAGTTTTTAGCCCTTATGGTTGTGAAGGAAACTTTCCAAATGGAACCAAAACAGTGAAGTCTGCCTGAGTCTGCAGACAGCCTAGATAAATAACTCAGAGGTGTGAACTGAATTCCCAGCTGATTGGATTGCTAATGCTAAAGCCTAATGAATACGTATATTCAGACTAGAAATAAGATACAGATTTTTAACCATGTAGGTAAGTAGCCATTGGAACAACTTACCTAGGGATGTGGCGGGTTCTCCAGCACTTGAAGGTTTTAAATGAAGATTGGCTGCCTTTCCAGAAGATATGCTGTAGCTCAAACAGCAGTTATGAGCTCCATGCAGAAATGAGGGGGCAAGGTTATCTGGCCTTTGTTATGCAGGAGGTCAGACTAGATGATAATGGCCCCTTCTGGACTTAACGGTTGTGACTCTATGACTGTTCAGTGTCAGCATTAACTATCTTATGGCTGATGGCTCTGACAGATAGAATGGGGCAGGTGGTGGGAATGAAGTGAGCAAGACTGGATGTGGCATTAAGATAGTGAACAAATAATAAATGACCTGAAAGTTGAGTTACTACAGCAAGGCTGTATTCTAACCTTGATCCTGTGCAAACCTCCACTACCATCAGTGGGAGGTGGTTGTGGATAGGGGACTGTGCAGTCCTAAATGTATATCCAGCCCATGGACCATCAATAAGCATGGAATGCATCCCTCCCCACTGAATGAATTTGAACCCTGGTGTAATGGTTAACACAAGGAGACAGGGCGCCACGACTCCAGAGTTCTGTTCTCAACTCAGAGAGGGCGTGCCAAGGTGGGAATTAGGGCTCTGGTTCTGTTCCTGGCTCTGGGAAGGAGAATGGTCTAGTGTAGGGGTTCTCAAACTGAGGTTGGGACCCCTGAGGAGGTCACGAGGTTATTACATGGGGGATCGTGAGCTGTCAGCCTCCACCCCAAACCCTGCATTGCCTCCAGCATTTATAATGGTGTTAAATATAAGGGGGGTCACACTCAGAGGCTTGCTAAGAGAAAGGGGTCACCAGTACAAAAGTTTGGGAACAACTGGTCTAGTGGCTAAGACCGGGAGTCGGGACGCCTACATTCTGTTCCAAGGAAGCACAGGCAGAGAAGGGTGCCAGCAAGGGCAGGTGCAGCCACCTGCTGCTGCCCCAACCTGGGTTTGTCAGGAGTGGCATCCATGAAAAACTCAGAGAAATTAGAAAAGGGGCAGAAGGGGGCACTTCAGGGAAGGTTCAGGGTCCTCTGGTGTTTCCACTTCTCTCCCACTCCCCGTGTCACAGTGGTGGGAACTGGACACAGCTCCCTCCAGAACTAGCCAATTTGGGGCACTGAGAGGAATCGGATGTGCCTCTCCAGGGCTCGCGGCTGTGCTGTGAGCAGTTCCTCAAGGTACTTACCATGTGCGTGTGCTCTCACCCTCTCACATTAGGCCAATGGGAAATCATCATTGAATGGAGGTGTTTCTAGTTGTTCTGCAGGGATTGGTTCTACACGCAATGCTTTTCAACATTTTCATCAACGGTCTGGAATCAAATATAAAATCACTGCTGATGTACTTTGCGGGTGACACAAAGATTGGCAGAGTGGTAAATAATGATGAGGACTCAGCAGTCACACAGAGTGATCTGGATGGCCTGGTAGGCTGGGCCCATTCAAACAAAATGCCTTTTAATACAGCCAAATTCAAAGTCATACATCTAGGATCAAGGAATGTAGGGTGCACCTACAGAATGGGGGACTGTATCCTGGAAAGGATTGACTCTGAAGTGGATTTATGGGTCATAGTGTGCAAGCTCCCAGTGAAGAGGACTAACGTGACTCTGGACTGTATAAACAGCAGCAGTGTGTAGGAGTGGGGAGGTGATTTTGCTTCTCTGTACAGCATTGGTGAGACCAATACTGCATTCAGTTCTGGTGTCCAGATTTTTAAGAAGGATATTGATAAATTGGAGAGGGTGTAGAAAAGTATCACAAAAGTGATTTGAGGGCTGCAGAAAATGCCTTGTAGTGAGTGATTAAAGAGCTTGATCAGGTTAGCTCATCAAAAAGAAGATTGAAGTGACTTGATTACAGGGTAGAAGTCTCTTCACAAGGAGGAAATACAAGGTCCTTCTTCAGTCTAGCAGAGAAAGACATCACATGAACTGATGACTGGAAGTTGAAACTAAATAAATTCCATGTAGAAACAAGGAACACATTTTTAACAGTGGAGGTGATTACCCCTGGAACAAACTACCCAGGGAAGTGATGGATTCTCCATTTTTTGGTATCTTCAGATCAAGACTGGATGTCTCTCTGAAAGATATGCTGTGGCCAAGCACAAACTATTGTGCTTGGCCAAAGTCAAGATTATAACAGGGTTCAAAAAAGAACTAGATAAATTCCTGGAGGATAGGTCCATCAATGGCTATTCACTAGGATGGGCAGGGATGGTGTCCCTAGCCTGTTTGCCAGAAGCTGGGAATGGGCAATGGGATCACTGGATGATTACCTTTTCTGTTCCTTCCCTTGGGGGAATCTGGCATTGGTCACGGTCGGAAGACAGGATACTGGGCTAGATGGACCTTTGGTCTGACCCAGTATGGCTGCTCTTACGTTTCTTATTGGGCTCAGTGAGGGATAGCCAGGTGAAGTTCTGTGGCTGCTGATATACAGGAGATCAAACTAGATGACTTCAACTTTAAAAATCTGTGAATCTGTTCAAGTGCTCTCCTGAGCTCTAGCCAGCTCCCCTTTGGAGACCAGCTCAGGAGGGCAGGACAGGGGGAGCTAGGAGCAGGGTGATGTAGGTAGAAGGAAGCCAGCAGGGTAGTCCAGAGTAGCTCCAGGCTTCATTCCCATCTGGGCTTTGCACAAGGACTTTCATGCTTTGTCCTTCTCTTGCTGCCCCCAGACTATGAAGATGAAGAGGAGTGGAGCTCTTGGTCCCCCTGCAGTGTGACCTGTGGTAGCGGCAACCAGAAAAGAACCCGATCCTGTGGCTATGCCTGCACAGCCACCGAGTCGAGAACCTGCGACCTGTATCGCTGCCCTGGTGAGCCTCTCCCCTCCTATTGTACTCCTCATGCTCCAGACAGGGCCACTTCTCTGCCTCCCCTAATGCCTTAGGGGGCCCTTTCTCAAACTCATGTGCCCAGTGGGCCCTTCCCACAGCAAGATCCTGTTTCTGCTAGTGGGGGAGGGATGGATTCCTGGCTCGGGACAGGAGGGTCACTTGAGGAATTTTCTATCTCCACAGGGCAGGGAGAACTTTATCCCTTTCTAACATGATGAAGGGATCTAGGTGGGACTCACCCCAGAAAAGAAACCCATAGGCCAAATCCCTCTGTGGTCCTTGGCCTGCCTCCTAAACCCTTAAAACACTCAGCTTCTCTTGTCCTTTGTTTGGATACTGGCTAGTGCTTGAAGGGGTAATAGTTTTCAATTTTTTGATCTGAGCCAGTAAAAATGGCTGGTTCTTTCCATCATGAAGAGAGGGTGTGGCTTGTCATTCCATAATCAGCCGTAAGTAGCCCATGGATCATAGATCTGCTGCCTACCTTCAAAATTCTGTTACATATGAAGCATGAAATCCTCATTGGAATATTGAGTGCTGGTTCTAACCATCAGGATCCATCACAACCAGCGATCTTACACTCCCTTAGTGCTATCCTCTTTGCAGTACCATCCCGTTGATCTTCTGTGCATAGGGGAAGGCCACCGTGATTGTAGGGAGGGGGCAGGTGGAAATACAAGGGTCTGATGCCCAAGCCCAGCCAGGACCGCTGGCCCATCCCTGGAAAGGGATTCATTACCTCTGCGAGGTTCATCTTGGCTATTTGCTTGTGTGGTTTATCTCCGAAGGAGCAGATGGGGAGATGGTCTTCACCACTGACGAGACGCCATTTGAGGGTGAGAACACCACAGAGATGTTCAACTCAGGTCAGCGCATTTCTCCTCTGTACAATAGGGACCTGGCAGCTCCTAAGGGATTTCATGGTGCAGCACTCCAAGGAGGAGATGCTGCTACCTGGATGGGAGTGTTCTGCAAAGGGGCCCAGGTTCTGGTGGACTTATTTGAAATATCCACACAGGCATGAAATGTTAGTCAGCCCCCTCCACGTAAGGACCTAGGCATTAGCATGTTCCAGGCATGCTGTTCTGACAGAGGTTGCTGGCATGGGCTAGGCATTCCACTCAAGGGTGGCTTCATAATGAGAAGGATAGAAATGCCCCAGTGGAAGTCCCACCCTGAAGCAAGAGAGAGATTTAATGCCCCACACACCTAGGTGCTTTCACAGTCATACGAGTCTACGGCTCTTGTCCATGCTACAGCCACACTCATGTTGGGAAGCCCAGTTACAGCACAGTGGTCTCACAGCCTGGTTCCAGTCTGGTTCCATTATGCAGTGAAGACAGGACCTAACCCAAGTCCCTGAGACATGTTGAACTTTGAGACAGTGTGACGCTTTAGTAAAGATTATAGGCATGGATAAGGTCCCATCTGCACTGGCTGTAGCGGTATGGACATGACCCATGACTGCATCATGTTCCTGTTGATGATTTCACTCTGTCATGTGTCTTCCTGAAACTGATCAATGGCCCAACTGCTCTGGTAGCCTCTCTCCAACAGTGGCTGGTGCTGAATGCTTAGAAATTGTGCAGAGCCCATATTAAGCACCTTTCTGTGCAACAGTATCCCATGGAGAGAGATTCTTTTCCAATCCCCATCTCTTGATCAGCTTTTGCCCTCAAGCACAGGGGTTGTTGTCGCTGGCAATCTCCTCCCCTGGTACCAGCTCCTCCATGGAGGCTATGGTGATTGTTAGCCCAGCTGTTGTGGTGTAACCTCCATTCGCAGGGCTGTGGCTGGACCTCAGAGAGGTACCCACTGCGTGGGGAAGTTGCTTATACTCCCCCTGGGCCTTATTTCTCTCCTCCAGATGTGGACAGCTGTGAGAAGTGGCTGAACTGCAGGAGCGACTTCCTCACCAAGTATCTGAGCAAGGTGCTGACGGATTTGCCCAGCTGTCCCTGCTCCTACCCATTGGAGGCTGTTTACAGCGCTGTGAATCTACGGGACGAGGGCCAGGGCAAGAACTTCCGCTGGCGGGATGCCAGTGGGCCCAAGGAGCGGCTGGACATCTACAAGCCCACGGCCCGCTTCTGCCTGCGCTCCATGCTCTCCTTGGACAGCACCACGCTGGCTGCCCAGCACTGCTGCTACGATGAGCACACAAAGCTCATCACCCGGGGCAAGGGGGCAGGTGCCCCCAACCTCATCAGCACGGAGTTCTCCCCGGAGCTGCACTACAAGGTGGACATGCTGCCTTGGATTCTGTGCAAGGGGGACTGGAGCCGGTACCATGCTGTTCGGCCCCCCAACAATGGGCAGCAGTGCGCTGATAACCCCACTGAGGAGGAGTATCTCTCCCAGCTGCAGGAGGCCAAGGAGTACTAGCAGAGCTCGGCTGAGTGATCGGGGAGCAGGATGTGGCAGGTCCACTACGTAACACTCCAGGAGCACCAGGGGGCCTGTTTCTCTCTCCACCGCAGTGAGGGCCTGCAGGCCACAGAGGCTCTGGAGTCATCCCCTGCTTGTCACTCCCTTGGAACAACGCAGTCTGGGGGAGAGGCAGAGCGCTTGGCCTTACACGCAAGCTCCCTGTTGGTGCCAACCACAGGGATTGGTTTTAAATCTGTCTTTTCACAGTGGCATCCCAGTTCCTTTCCAGTTTCCAAGGGACCCAGGTGATCCTTGCTGCCTGATTGGCCCCAGGGGTGCTGTTCTCACTCCAGCTACTTCTCTGTGGATAGCACAGGATCCATGCGGGTGACAGCTAGAGGCAATGGAAAGCAGTGGCCTCTGAGGGTGGGGGTGCATAAAGGGAAAGGGCGCAGCTCCTGTTACTTTTCTATGAAGTGTTAATTGCAATCTCACAAGGAGCTCAGGGGTTTACGGTGAACATTCTTGGCTTCTGTTTGCTTCATGTTGCAGCTGGGCTAGTGGAGTTTAATACACCAACCAAAACTTGCTGTTAAGGCAAAGAGTCAGCAGCTTTATCAGAGACATCCGACCAGGCAACGGTATAAACGCCTGCCTTAGCAGGTACTGGGTCTCCTCTAAAAGGAGGAGTGAGGAGTACGGGGTGGAGTCTCCCGTGGATCTTACAGTTCAGACTTGGAAAGAAAGAGACTGGGAAAGGCCCACATGGTGTTCCCTAGGCTCTTGTGGCTGGGGAATGGGGTAGTGATGCGGGTGCTGGGAGCTATGTGAAAACATGCCCTCTTCACAGAGCTATTGAGAATAAGGCACACCTGCTGCCAGGGCCGGGGGCAAATAGGAACAAACAAGATCTGGTCTCCACCCAGAGGAGAAGGAAAAGGAAATGATCCAATATCTGTGTTTAACACCTTGTCCTCACTTCAAAGGGAATGGGATGTGGGGATTGGTAGAAGTTGCATCAGCAGCCCATATGGACACTTGGATCTCCCTGGCAGGTCAGTTCTCCTGGTGCATTGTAGTGTTGAGGAGTGTCCTTCCATCAGATGGTATCCACCCACTCTCTTCCTCAGCTCTGCAGAGTGCAGGAGGCAGTCCTGCTGTTTGTGTCTTCACAACGATGTGTAGAAAGCACCCAAGTCAAAGGAATCTCTCTGCAAGCCCACACCCTGCCAGGGTGACCAGCTATGACCAGGGCTTTTGCCCCTGGGGCTGGCCAGTGGTTTTGACACTGTAAGACCATGTGGAGATGGGAGCTAGACTCCCGCATGTGGATGCTTGCACCATTGCTGGGTTTTGCCCCTAGAGAGGCTGCAGCCTTAGCCAATGTGTCTCCATTGTGCCCCCCCCCCACACACACTGGGGGAGAGCGAGTGTGATGGACTAGGCCACTCCCTGCAACTTGGCATCTGGTTAGAAAGAGCAGATCGGCATCCGCTCTGTTTCTCTCTGGGCACCTTCAAGGCCAGGTCCCCTTTCCCTCTCTCCCCACTGTCCCCAGTTATCTACTAGTCCAGTCCCCTGCGTTCCTGCCTGCCCAGCCATCTCCCTAGCTTTATCCCTCTCTTCTAGCAGCAATAGGGAGTGGAGAATGTTTGGAAGAACAGCAGCTACTGAGTGGGAGGCGCTGGTGTCCTGGATAGTCACTCCCTGCCCTTGCCCTCAGCATGTTTTCATTTCCAGGCTCTTGGGGAATGGTCATTGATTCCAATCCAAGAGTCCCATCCTACTGGGGCGAGAAGCAACATAGGACCCAGCCAAAGGTGCATGCTTCACCCTCCTGTCACCTCGATTAAGAACTCGCCGACCAGGGCCCACAAGCCTCTCATGGACCTGTCTGCTGCTGGGGATGCTCTCTTGTGGCTGAAGCCCATCCTGTGGCCAGTTCCTGTGGATTATTTGAGGAAGCTGAGGTATGACCCATCCCCTTAAGGTTCTTGTGCCTTGCCCACTGCTGACTGACAAGTGCATGGTGAGCTGGATCACAGTGTGGCAATAGCAACATCTAGTGGTCCCCTAGGGAAATGGCAAATGTCATTCCTAGGAAAAGCTCCAGGCCCAGCATCTTACGAGGGGCGTGGGGTCCAAACAGGTGATGGGAATAAACCACTCACCACTGGGGGGCAGAAATGTCACTTCCTTCCCAAATGGTATCTTCTGCCCAACCCCCTGAAATGAGGCAGCCCAGCCCCACCTCATTAGGGAACCAGCAGGTATGGCTCATATATGCTCTGCCCCTCCGCTTCAGGCTCACTGCTCTGCCTAGGCACCCTCTGTCCGTGACCCTGGGGCTCACGAGCCCTGTTTCAATCCATTCCTGCCCAGGATCTACTGTAGGAGTGAGTATAGTGGGATGAACCACACGCTGGTAGGTCCCAAGAGCTGCGCCACCCACCTCCTTAAAACTATTAAAAAAAATACACAGACACAAATTGGACAAGGTAACATCAGGGACAAGGTGAGACGTTCATCTCCTATGACAAAGGAACCGTGTCAAGTGTTTTAATCCCCAAATCTGACCCAAGTAGCTAGGGAGGAAAGACCTCCAAATGCTCAGTACTTTATTTTCTCCGTCCATCATACCCCCCCACTGCCGAGAACTGAAGGAACGCTGTTTTCCTGACCCAAAAGCTGTCACAGAGAGTCTACCTAGTAGGAGTGCAGGGTACTTACTTGCCCTACATCCAGAGTAGTGTCATTTCCAGCAGTGGCAATCTGACAGCAAGACAGACGTGCAAGGAGGCAGAGCTGGTTTGTCCAAACTCAGCTGGCTGCAGGCCAGGGAGAACTGGGATTTGACTAATGCAAAATAGATACAGAGTAGGAGGAAATGCACAGAATAAAAAATCTGCATGGGTGCCATCCTAGTGGTTATCTTGGGTGTCTCCAGAATGCCTACTCACATGACTCGGTGCCTTGCCCTGGCTTTCCAGCTCTCCCCAGGTCCACGTTGGCCTATGGTAGCTTCCAGCACCCAACATTCCCATGGTTTTGACCAAGAGCCAAGACACAAATGTCTCTTCTGCTGCCTCCCTCGGGGTCTTTATTTCTGGGTACCCAGCAGCTTAACCTAACAGGCAACAGTTCAGATCATCCTAAATAAAACAACATTTATCTGGCAGAGGAAATAAAGAGAAAATCAAGGGAATCTGACAAAGAATAGGATCATGGCCACACTAAGATTCCAACAAGCACAGCTGGTTAATCAGACTTTGCTGCAGAATATCGATCAGTCAGGATAAAACCCTTCATTGGCAGAAGGTCTGTATAACTGATCGCTGTGCATTGTTTCCTCATTGTCCCAATATCTTTCTCTAGGGTCAGGGAGCACCCAGTCTGTCAGCTCGCTCTCTCTCCAACCCTTCTTGTAATCGTTGAACCTTTCACTTCTGGACCATTGTGTTCAAGTCATCAGTCACCACGTGGAACGCTGTCACTAGTGAAACACAAACCAGTGGATTTGCCAAGCTACCACATATTGGATTATTATTGTTTAATAATTATAGTTCCTTGATATGCACAGACCCCGATTAGCATGGGAGCCCCATTGTGATGAGCACACTGCAAACCTATATCCAGACCTGCCCCAGAGAACTTACAGGTTATGCTGACAAGTGACATATGAAAGGTGGGGTGAGAGCTAGAGACAAAAAGACATTAACGGTAGATAAACTAAGGGCCAGCTATATTCTCCCTGTCCTTTAAACCACCGCTTGTTGGCTGGTCTCTCATCGACTTTGTGACAGAAGTGGGTCGTAAGGAGGTGAGGGCAGTGGTCGATGGATCAGTTCTGGGACAGCATTCTATGTGTAAGGGGCAGTGTGGAAGAAGACTTGGAGACATTTGTGTGTGAAGCAGATGAATGGGCGGGTGAAGTTGTCAGTCATTGGTGGAAGGAAAAGCACATTATCCCTTGTCATTCCCCAGTCTCTCTTCTTATTGCCTCTTGCACATCAAATGCCATTGGCCCACTTCAGAGGACTCTTGATCTAATGTAATGGGAGGAATCTTTTTAGCGTCAGTACACAGTCTATCTGCTTCTTAAAAAAATGTCCTTTTAAACCTTGCTACCTTTCAAAAAGATACAGAACTTCCTAGGTGGGGTTTTCGCATATATCCCTTCTGGGATGAGGGCTTCGGGATGTTCTCCAGCTTCTTCCCTAGGCTAAGATGCCAGTGAATAAGTGACCTCCTTATAGTAAGGTCTGTTGCATGTTAATAACATCCTGACTCATGGTTAGTCTGAATTTATCAATCTGCATAATCCCAGAAATGATGCTATAATTCCTGTAACACACACAGTTCCTATCAGGGGGCTGGTGGGAACTTTCATAGGAAGGGATTGCTATTGAAACCTCCTGGGATGCTGAGTGGCTATTCTGCCTCCCTGGTTGGGGAATTCAGGAAACATAGACAAGAATAGAAATATGAGGGGCAAGAAGCAGTGCTGCTCCTCACACAAGCACCTTACCCACCCAGGAAGCTTTATTGAGCTACGCTAGGAAGAGCAGATGTTTGGGCAAAGGTTTATTTTTATATCCCAATAAACAGATTCTGTTGAGCCACAATTATTAGAGTTCTTTGTCTCCACCTCCCTTAATTATATTGTTTATATATATATATATATATATATATATATATATATATATTTCTTTTACTCCTACCAAATTGCATAAAGGGGGATTCTCCTGCATTCTGACTTGCAATAAAGCACTTTATTTAAAATGTATGTGTTGTTACTGATATTGTTCAGTTGTGTTAAGTTGTATATTGCTGAGTGGGTTAGTTACATTTTAAACAGAAATGGTGTTGAATGCTGCATAATTTGGGTCCCTGTTCATAGCTGGATTGTAAGGAGCCAGACAAATTTGCTGACTTTCTTCTCTCTCTATTGTTTGTGTTTGATAGGGATGGGCGAACCTCAAATAGCTCAGAGCCGAGATACAACCACATGGTTCAGATGCTGCTGTGAACCTTGCAGGCTGCAAATTCCAGGTGCTCACCCTCTCCTGCAGGAAGCCCACAGCAGCCTTTCCTGTGACATTTTTGGCACTCCTGTGCCCAGCAGAAATGGGAGAAAAGAGGGGGTGTGGAAACCAGGATGCCTTTAGTTGCTTTCCAAATACGACTGGAATTTTCAAAACTCAAAGGCTTGTGTTGGGAGGGGCAGGGGAGGAAGGATCAAGGCAGGTTTTCATTTGAGCCGGTTCGTCCATCCCTAGCATGGTAATGTTTGGTTCCCTTGTACAGTATTTATTGTTTGTGGTGGTCACAGTTGCTTAAGAAATGGGAAAGTAATTCTGGTGGATGGGGCTGCACTGTGGAGCTGTGTTGTGTATCTGAACTGAGAGCAGAGGCTTTACCGAAAGAGAAGCAATAGTGCACACGTCTCTTACCAATAAAATTTATTGTTATTACAAGGCAAGCTTGTTAGCTTGGTCTTTGATGGTGGAAAGCCCAGGAGCGCAAAGGGATTTGATCTCTTTGGGCTCCTGAGTATGAGACTGCAGCCTCACTTGTGCTGATCTGGATCCTGGCTTAATTGAGAATACCCACTCTGGTTTTAAAACTGGATTTTGGAACTGGTTTTTGGAGGGTGTCCCTCAGAAATCTCCCATTTCCCCTGTTCGTCCCTCCCAAGGCCCTAGGAGAGCTGGATAGAGAACATAGACTGAGCAGAGTCAGTGTGGCCCAGTAGATAGGGCACCAGACTGGGGGTAAGACGACCTAGATTCTGTTCCTGGCTCTGCTGTAATACAACTAACAACAAGAACGACGTGCTGCTGCCATCCCACGCTGGGGCTGAATGTGCTGGGGTGGGAGGTGGGTGACTTGACTGTTGTGTGCCATCTGGAAAGTGCTTTGGATGAAAGATGCTCTCCCAGTATCATTACCATTAACAAAGTGGTACACGAGATCTCATAATCCACAGCCTGCTGTCAGAAAGAGAGGTCATCCAGGCCCCCCACTATGGAGGAACTATCTCCCCTAAGAGGGGACCATCAGGGTCAGTTTGTGAGAAGGCTTGGAAATGATGTAGCAGTGAGATCTCTGAACTCCACCTTCCAAGGTCATGGCTGTGGATGCTTCTATACTGTACCTAGCCTAGTGGTGTTTGAGGGTATGTCTACACTACCAAATTAGGTCGATTTTATAGAAGTCGATTTTTAGAATTAGATTTTATACAGTCGATTGCATATGTCCACACTAAGCGCATTAAGTCGGCAGAGTGCATCCTCACTACTGTGACTAACATCAACTTACAGAGCGGTGCACTGTGGGTAGCTATCCCACAGTTCCTGCAGTCTCCACCACTCATTGGAATTCTGGGTTAAGCTCCCAATGCCTGATGGGGCAAAAACATTGTCGTGGGTGGTTTGGGGTACATGTCGTCAGTCACCCCTCCGTCCGTGAAAGCAACACCAGACAATCGTTTCACACCTTTTTTCCTGGGTTACCCATGCAGACACCATGGCAAGCATGGAGCCTGCTCAGCTCACTGTCACCGCTGCTGTTGTGGGCAAGTCTACTGTGGGGGCTGCTGTGATCCAAGTAGCCAATGCAATCATTGGCATTCTGTTATCAAGAGTACTGACTCTGGGAAATGTGTGGGCCTTTTTAGATTTTAAGTGCATCATATTTCTGTCCTTTGTTGCTGGTGAAGAAGTCTTGCAGCCTGTACATTCCAGTCTGGTAAGTGCTATAACAACCCATAGCACTTCTGTGGTTGACACATGTAACAGCTCCAGGGCTCTTGTCTTTTGCCTGGGCCAAGGTACTTTGCCCTACCAGGATCTCCAAGCATTCAACACAGAAGTATCTGCAGCAGCTAGCGTTGCTACACAGCAGCAGCTCCTGGGTGCCATCGCAGCAGACAGTGCAGTAGGACTGCTAGCCGTCCTCGTCCATGGTATACGGCTCCACCGCTTCTGCGGCAACTCTGCTCTCCTGCTTCCCAGCGACGAGCTCGGGGAATCCGTTCTGGTCCTCCTGGGTGCCTTCGCAGCAGATGGTGCAGTAGGACTGCTAGCCATCCTCGTCCATGGTGTACGACTCCACTGCTTCCGCTGCAACTCTGCTCTCCTGCAACTCTACAGCAGATGGTGCAGTAGGACTGGCAGCCGTCCTCACTGGACATGTAGCTTGGCCGGGGGTTCTGGGAATGTCTTCCCTGCCCAACTCCTAGCAACGTCCAGGGCATGATGTACAGCTCCACCGCTTCCGCTGCAACTTTGCTCTCCTGCAAGCTGGAGGCTTCTGCCTCAGGCTGCTCTCCCAGCCAGCAGCACCGCGCGATCGCACCTACCCCAGCCTACCCCTTGCTCCCATGGCTCATGAAGCCTGGACAGTAATAAGGAGCAGTTCAACTATAGGCTGAGCAAGTAAAGAATGGTGGTAGAATGTGCCTTTGGACATTTAAAAGCTCGCTGGCGCTGTTGGTCAGACCTCAGTGCAACCAACATTCCCGTTGTTATTCCTGCTTGCTGTGCTCCGTAATATCTGTGAGAATAAGGGGGAGACATTTATGGCGGGGTGGGAGGTTGAGGCAAATTGCCTGGTGGCCGATTTTGAGCAGACAGACACCAGGGCAATTAGAAGAGCACAGCAAGGTGCGCTGCGCATCAGAGAGTCTTTGAAAACCAGTTTCATGACTGGTCAGGTTCAGTGTGACAGTTGTGTGTGTGTTTCTCCTTGATGCAAACCCGCCCCCTTTGTTGATTTTAATTTTCTGTAAGCCAACCAACCTCCCCACTTCAAAATAAAGTAACTATTGTTTTGAAACCATGCATTCTTTCTTTATTAATTAAAAAAAATGAGATAATGGACAAGGTAGCCTGGGTGGGGTCGGGGAGGAGGGAAGGACAAGGCCACATTGTTTATTGTAGCCACACTAAAAATCAAACTGTTTGAATGACAGCCTTCTGTTGCTTGGGCCATCCTCTGGAGTGGAGTGGCTGGGTGCCCGGAGCCTCCCCCCTGCCGCGTTCTTGGGCATCTGGGTGAGGAGGCTATGGAACATGGGGAGGAGGGTAGGTGGTTATAAAGTGGATGCAGTGGGGATCTGTGCTCTTGTTGGCTTTCCTGCAGCTCCAACAGATAGTTCATCGTGTCTGTTTGCTCCCCCATTTGCCTCAGTATCGCGCCCTACCTCTGCTCTTCGCGTTCACTTAATTCTTTCCTGGCCTCTGCCACTGAATGCCTCCATGCATTAAGCTGTGCCCTATCAGTGCGGGAGGACTGCATGAGCTCAGAAAATGACATCGCAAGTGCATTTTTTTCACCTTCTAATCTGTGATAACCTCAGGGACGGAGATGACAGGGGGAGCCTAGAAACCTTCTATGCTCTACGATTCTGGGGGGACTGCATGGTCACCTGTGCTGCTGAGTGCTGTTGAGCTCACCACGCTGACCAAACAGGAAATGAAATTCAAAAGTTCCTGGGACTTTTCCTGTGTACCTAGCTAGTGCATCGGAGTTCAAAGTGCTGTCCAGAGCGGTCACATTGGAGCACTCTGGGATAGCTCTCGGAGGCCAATACCGTCCATTTGCGTCTGCGCTACCCAAAATTCGACCCTGCAAGGTCGATTTTAGCACTACTCCCCTCGCCGGGGAGGAGTACAGAAGTTGATTTTAAGAATCCTTTAGGTCAACGGAACGGGATTGGTTGTGTAAACACAGTCATTTTTAAATCCACCTAAGGCGGCTAAATTCGACCTAACCCCGTAGTGTAGACCAGGGCTGAGAGCATTACAGGGGGTTGCTTGGAGCAGGTGTTGAACATGGAGAGCTCCACCCCTAACTGGGAAACTACCTTTGAAAAGACTGTTCTGGATGCAGCCGCCACAGCCGAAACCCAGTGAAGCCAGAGGATTTGCCAAGCCTTCTAGCAGTCGCAACGCTTTTTATTGTTGTTAATAAGCATCCGTTCTGACCGTTTCCAAGGCCTAGATATGTTCCCCCCACCTTTTCTTTTTGCTGGCTGCACATCTGTCAAGGTTTATCGGGTTTTCCAACACGTGGCTCCACTCCACATCTGCTTGGCGCCACAGCTGACCCCAGACTGAGGAGGAACAGGCGGCCTCTATCAATACATGATGCGGCGTAGTTCTGGAGCGCCCTGCTGTTTCCCTGCAACATGAAGTACATGGATCCCAGAGCAGGGGGCTGGATCCCAGCTGTGCAGAAAAACAACCACCTTGGAGACAAGTTACTCTCACTGCAGTGTGGCAGCCAGGAGTTATTACTGTTTATGATTTATGGTCATGTCTAGTGGCCCCAATCAAGTTCAGGGCCTACTTGTGCTAGGTGCAGTAGGAGAGCCACTGCCCCAGGAAGTGTACAGTCTAAATTGACGAAGTGTAGGAGGCAGGGAGTACTCTTATCCCCATTTTGCTGGAGAATGGAAGCACAGAGAGATTAAATAAATGATTTACCTACAGTCACATAGCAAGGCTGTGGCAGAGCAGAAAACTGACCCAGATCTGAGTTCCAGTCCATTGCCTTAACCACAAGACCATTCTCCCTCAAGATGTAAGGCCTGATTGATTTGTCCCATCCCAATTTACCCTGCTTTCCAGGGGTTCATGGATCTCCGCTTTACCATTTCATTCTGGGCTCCTCATCACTGATGCCTGGGGCTGGATTTGCCCATTAATTCACATGTGTAAGGATCTTGATTTGCACAGGCTGCCGGGCCCAGAATTTGATGGGCACAATGGTCTCAGCATGTGCTTCTCAAGCCTACCCCAAAGTGCTCATGCTGGCACACCTTGCTCTTTCCTTCACCCTTCAAAGTGGGTGGGGAGTGGGCAGGGGGTAGTGCTATAGGTCTGGGTCAGTGAAGTTTTCAAAGGAAAACCTTGTGTGGGCATCTGCTATGGGGCCAAGGAGGGCTAGGAAGGAGTGTGTTTTCATATAAGTGTATTTACAGCAGCAGGACCCCACTAATTATTCCCACAGCTCCCACCCCAAGGACAAGAAAACAAGAAACAAAACCTAGTGCGGCCCCAATGACCCAGACGCTCTGTCAACAGAAGGGAAAGGACAATAGGCCAGAAAAGTGTGGCCAAGTGCACAAAGGTGAGTGAACCAGAAGGCCTGGCCCCCGAGCTTTGAAGGGACAAAGGGTGAGAGATGCTCAGCAAGTTCCTTAGGCCTAGTGTTGCACCGGGGGTGGGTGGGGGGGATAGTTAGAGATTAGGCCAAAATTTGCTAGTTCCAGACCAAATTCAGGGGTAATCCCTTCTTGGCCATCAGAGACCCCCATGTTTTCACTTGGCAGGTCATGGCAACTCCCCCGGGGATAGTAGTGGTGGGGTTCTCATCCAGCAGTCGATCTTTACATGTAAGGGTTACATCATCCATGACCTTCTAGCAGCAGGCTTGTTGGGCACAGTGTTGCTGATGCTGGGGTATGGGGAGCCAGTGACTTGGTTTGAGTGCCTAGTGGTAGCCCCACCCTGTCCCTTGCAACATTCAGCTCCTCACTGCCCTCCTCTGCTCATGCTCTCTCCTTTCTTCCCAGCCCCGTTTTCCATCTGGCTGCCGTCCATCTGGCCCCCTTTCAGCAAGCTCTCACTTCTCCAGGGCCATCGGCTCCTCAGGGAGCTGAGCTGCAGCTGTGGGGAAGTGTCATCAGAGGTCACGCTGTGTAACCCTACCCAACAGGCCTGCAGGCCATGCTTTGGGCCCAGTGCCTGGAGGGAAACGTGTACCAGTGGCCTGCTAGCTCCATGGCTGCAGCAGGAAGTGGACTCTCTCTCCCCCTCCCTCCCCCACAGAGCAGCAGACAGCTGCCCCTTGGAACGGTGTGCAGGGAGCCTGGCTGGTTGGGCCCCGTGCCCTGCTCTGTTCCAGGCCCCTGAAAGCATTTCAGCTATTCTTTTCTCGCCGCACCGTAACACAGCAGCGGGAATCCCGGCCTCACAACGGCCCCCGCGCAGCTCAGTGGCAGAGCCAGGACAGCCGCTGGCTGGTGGCACGTCCAAAGCAAATCTGTCAGCGAGAGGCACTCAGCCACGCGGTTCCGCTTCAGGTAAAAATGCTCAGCCCTCGCCAGCAGGAGCAGCCCCGGGACGCCAGCCAGGGGCCAGGAACCAGCATCGGATTTCAAGGCTCTGAGTGAAGCTACAAAGCAAGATACAGCTGCTGGGAATGTTTTTTTTTTTTAAGTAATAGGCTGCTGGTGAAGTGGCTGATGACGGGCTGAGCAGCCCAAGCTCCCTCCCCAGGGCAGGTACAGCTCTGGCAGCTGCCCCTCTCCTGCTGCAGGGCCTCACCTCAGACTTGCAGGGCCAGAAGCAATAATTCATGTTTGTTTTAAATTAGCCAGTGGCTATAGGAACAGATACAGTGAGGGCCGCGCTCCCAGCCCTGTCAGTGTGGCCCAGCCCCGCCCTGAAGGGACCCCTGGGCTCCAGAGTGCATACAGCTCCTGACCTTGCTGCAGGGAGTAGCGGTTTTGATGGGAGCGGGACTGTGTGTGAGAACCCTCCCAGCTTGTTTTCCATAGGGGCCAGCAGACATGGGTGCCCAGGGCTGGGTTCAAACCAGTGACCTTGAGCAGAGATGCTCCATTTCCCCTCACATAAATGTGTTTGCAGGATCTCCTGGCAGCTAACCATAGCCTCATAGACTTTATCAGAAGAGACCATTGTGATAATCTATTCTGATCTCTTGCACATTGCAAGCCACAGAACCTCACCCACCTACTCCTGTAATAGTCCCCGAACCTCTGGATCAGTTACTGAAGTCCTCAGATCATGGTTTAAAGACTTCAAGCTATAGAGAATCCTCCATTTACATTAGTTTAAACCTGCAAATGATACCTGTTCCATGCTGCAGAGGAAGGCAAAACCCCTCCAGGGTCTCTGCCACTCTGACCCAGAGGAAAATTCCTTCTAAACCCCAAATATGGCGATCAGTTAGACTCTGAGCATATGAGCAAGACCCACCAGGCAGATACCTGGGAAAGAATTCTCTGTAGTAACTCAGACCCCCTCTCCATCTAGTGTTCCAGCTCCAGCCATTGGGGATTTTTGCTCTTGGCAGTCGCCTATAGACCTGTCATACCATCCCCTCCATAAATTTATCAAGCTCAGTCTTGAAGCCAGTTAGGTTTTTTTACCCCCCCTGCTCCTCTTGGAAGACTGTTCCACAACTTCACTCCTCTGATGGTTAGAAACCTTCTCCTAATGTTGAGCCTAAACTTGTTGATGGCCAGTTTATAGCCAGTTGTTCTTGTGTCCATATTGTTGCTTAATTTAAATAACTCTTCTCCCTCCCTGGTATTCCATCTGAATGTATTTATATCCCTCTGATGTATTTATAGAGGGCAATCATATCTCCCCTCAGCCTTCTTTAGGTTAGGCTAAACAAGCCAAACTCCTTAAATCTCTTCTCATAAGGTAGGTTTTCCATTCCTCGTATCAGCGAGTAGCCCTTCTCCGAATCTGTTCTGATTTGAATTCATTTTTATTAAACATGGGAGACCAGCACTGCACCCAGAATTACAGATGAGGTCTCGCCAGTGCCTGGATAATGGGACTAACATTTCCCTGTCTCTACTGGAAGTGCCTCGCCTGATGCATCCTAGGCTTGCATTAGTCTTTTTCAGAGTCACAGCACATTGAGGGCTTATAGTCAGCCTCATAAGAACGGTCACGCTGGGTCAGACCAATGGTCCTCCTAGCCCAGTGTCCTGTCATCGACAGTGGCCAGTGCCAGGTGCTTCTTCCTATCTTCAGCCGTAGGCTGGGCTCTGCGGTAAATGCAGCTGCAGTTCATCTGGATGAACAGCTGTGTGAACGGAGCCTCAGGGATAAAGGTCTTTCTGCTCCAATGAGCCCCTTCTGGCTAGACCCCGTGTCTTCTCTTGCCCCGAAGCCATTTGAGGAACCCCACTCCCAACACCAACCATGGGCACAAGCACCTTCTCCCCACCCACACCAGTAACTGCATGGTGGTGCCCTGGACTGACTGTAGTGCTGTTGCTCTGAGACCAGCCTGGGTATGTCAGCACTGCCACAGCCAGGTGTAGGAGCCATGCGCAGCTGCATGGCATCCCCTCGTTCCCAGGCCTGGGGATGACCAGCCCAGCAGGGATGGGTGAGGCTCTGCAGCAGAGAGGTCGAGACAGCGGGTGCTGGGAGTTACAGGAGGCAGCACGGTCAGTGGGGCAAGTGGCAGGAACTCGGGGCTGCCTCCACTGCCCTGCAAAAGCTTCAGCTGCCAGTTCTCAGGCAAGTTGCCCTACACCACGTGGCTTTAAACTTCAGCAACGTGGGGAGTTTCCTTCCGCAAGCCACCTGGGGACAGCAGTGACAGGCTGCTGGGGGCTTCTGCCCTCCCCCCACATTCTCAGCTGTTACTTCGCTGCAGGCAGAGAGCCCGGAGGAGCTGGAAGGCAGCTTAAGTGAGCCCTCTGTTAAAGGAGCTGCCACTGGGGAACCCCTTCTCCCTCCCCCCCCCCAGGCTCAAGCCCTTTTCCTTGCCAGGAGCCTTGAAAATGTCACTGAGCCAGGTGAAAGGAACAAGCAGCTGAGCTGCATTTCCCTGGCGGGAGAGTCCTTCAGATCCCCCAGTTTGGCGCACAGAGTGAATGAGTTGAGCTTGGAGTGTGGCGCAGAGGTTCAAGCCCCCTGTCGTCGTCGTCCTCCCACCCCATCATCAGCCCAGGCATCCCCAGAAACCAGGCTCTCTTGAGAGGAATTGGTTACATGTGGGGGAATAGGGTTGGGTAGAGGTGGGAGCTGCTTCTCAAGCCTACCCCAAAGTGCTCATGCTGGCACAGCTTGCTCCAGCCTCACTGAGGCTGGCACTGAGCTGGGTGCTGCTCACTTGGGCAGGTGTCCCTGCTGTGGGCAGGCCCAGCATTGCAGCAGCAGCTGAACTGCCTTTCTGTGTGTCCCCACACTGTGCTGCTAGGCGAGATGTGGACACACACACCAGGAGGGGGCGCTGAGTTGCTGCTGCACTGAGTGGATTTCTGCCGCTCCCTGCAGGCACCTAGCCTGGGTTTGAAGAGCTAGTACTGGTCTGGGAGGGCGCCAAGAGCGACATTTGCCCACCCCACCATGCACTGAGAACCTGCTTTCCCTCCTGCCTTCCCCCCCACCCCCAAACCTAGGCCTCAGCCCAGCACTCAGCTGCCCCAGGGGGCGCTGCATGCTCTCACTCCCCACAGGCAGAGGCTGACCCCCATCCATCAGCAGGGGGCTAGGCACTCACCTACCCCCACTGCTATTGCTGTGAGGTGCAGCAGCTAGCAGGGGTAAGTGTGGCGGGCTGGGGGTGAGGAGTGTTTTCCTCAGGAAAGGGCATCGCTGTTGCCTACCAAGGTGGAGAATGCATGGCTGGAGCCTCTCCAGGTTCTCCTCCCTTGGAGTGAAATGCCTGAGCCTACATCCATGGAGCCAGAACTGAGACCCACAGGGAGGTGAGAGCCCCTAGCCTATGCAGCACAACCGTGCCCCCCATCGCTCTGAAAGGATGGTGAGTACAGCACTGAATGGAGTTAAATGAGCATGCTTGGGGCTAGTTCTTAGGGCTGTATCCTAAACCCTGCCAGCTAGACCTGAGACTATGAGTTTGTAAGCCTGGCCAGATAAAAAATTCAGGCTGGAAGGGTGGAGAAACCCCCTTAATTTTCCTTTAGGCTAGTCTCCCCTGTGCCATCTCTGAATTGCTTAAAGCAACTGTGACAGCAATCACCTTCACCTAAACAGCACTCCTGAACTGGGGCACTGAGCTTACAGTTTTTCAAGGGTATTTGGGTGAAGGCCCCTGGCCTTTGTGGGATGGTGGCTTCTGTGGCTTCCCAAGAGGGGCTTTAATCACTGAAAGGAAATAAACTTGAGGGCTATGTAAGCCTCAGGCAGAGCAATCGGCCTTCATTGTGCCCCTAAGGAGCATGGGCTGCATCCCAGGAGGTATCACAGAGGATGGCAATAACAAACATCCACATAGAAAGAAAAGATGTAAGACTTGGCCCTGGACCAGCTAGGCCACTGGGCTTTTCCATAATTAATGGCAAGCCATCTCTAAAATATCCCAACCCTCCTATGCTGAGCTGAAATAAGAGTCTTAGGCACCTTTTAATCCCTCATGTTGATTTATGTCAAATCATTGTCCAAAAAATGTCCTTGGTTTTCTGTATGCAGACTGAGAGTCTGCCCAATCGGCCGTTTTTGAGCATTGGGGTTACACTGACTGTTTTGTTATAGTAAGGTTTAATATGATCTAGTATGCTGGGGAAAAGCCCCACAGAGAATGACAGCATCTGCAAATGGGAGGATGCAGATTTGACCTGATGCCATTCACAACAATAATTCATTCAGTAATTTAGGCTCCTTTCATATCCCTTGGCAGGCCTGGGGTTCATCACTGGCACCTGCACTGCTCCAGCTGTGGCAATGTTCCAGTGTTTTAAATGAACAATTGTGTTGCTTTGCTGAGTGCAATCAATCAGACTGTGCCCAGGCAGGAAACTTTGCAGCTGTGCACTTAGTTCTCCTAAGCAGCCTCTGAGCAAGACACTGTGCTTCCATGTCTGTGTGCTTGTGGGCTGTCTGTCCCACAGGAGTTGTCTATGGGCCATTCTGTTATGGCAGTAGCAGGATTCCCAAATCAAACTGGGGTTTGTGAAGAAGAGAGCAATTAAAATTCCACTCAAGCTGCTGTCCTTTTCTCCCCCACTTCCTAACCCTGCAGTGGCAGGTGATTAGAGCAGCCTGCCTTGTGGTGCTCCACATCCAGCTGTTATGATCAAATCCTACTTTATCAGGGGCCAGTGCTGCCACCCCGTGGTCAGCTAGGTGCATAGCTAGCACAACCCTAGTGAGAATATGTTCAGACTGAGTCAGCTTGCTGATTGCTGGAGCACCATCACTTTCCTCCCATCACAGGTTCTCACCTGTGAGTTTTCCCATTACTGTTGGAGGGATCTGCTAGTGTCAGCCTATTGCAGCTTATTATCAGCAGTGCTGTTCTGGAAAACAAAAGTCACCCATTTATGCATGCTGTTTTTGAAAAAGCCAGACAAGGCTGCACAAAGGGATCAGTGGCACAACCTCCCCTTGAATTTTGTGCTTGCATGCCAAAGACAAAGGGGTTAGCAGAAATGATCAGAGGAAGACACTAGTTAGTGTAGAAAGGAGACCTAGAGGGGGTAGTCACAGTACAGACTAACACAGAAGCACAAACAGCCTCTAACAGGATAAAAGGTCCCCTCCTACCCTTGTCTGTAATACTGCATGACTCTGTGCAAGGGGCCAGCAATTATGTCTCTGCCAGAGCTCAGGGGGGATAGAGCAGGGCTCTCTGTTCCCTGCAGGGGGAGTAGTGTTGGGAGTAGATGGCATATGGGAAAAGCTCACCCTGTTCTGAGGCAAAAAGAGGCCTTCAGTTTCCTGATGCCAGAGTTAAAACCCACAGGCAGTACTCTCTCTTCTCCACCCCTAGAATTAGCAGAGCAAGTGGGGTTTAGCCTGGGGCATTGCCCCTTCATGGTATCCCCTTGGGAACAGCCCTACCCCACTGCTCCCCAACCCCCAGTGCTAGAGCCGTCAGTTTGCTTTGGCCTAGGCTCCACACGCATTCCCTGTCCTCTCTTTGAGGGGGGAGTTTTCCTAGCTGTGGTTTGGAAGAGCTGGAAAGTTACTGATTTTCTTGGACAGTAAGTGATGTCCATTCTCACGAAGCAGGCCAGCCTAGTGAGTTGGTGAGACTAACCTAGGACTGTGTGCAGGGAGGGGCTTCCTGAAGAGGAAGGGTTTTTAAACATTCTCTCCCTAGCATTTGGTCCATTGCTGTTTACCAGTAGCAGGCCTAGGGGATCACTGGACTCTCTGAAACTTGCTGCCTTGAGCTAATGCTGTACACTTGCTGTGAGGTTGATCCCCCTTGCTAGAGCATGAACAAGTAACTCCTGCTGATGCTGGTGCTCATCTCCATGAGTAGCACCTTCCAGATACATCCTCTGATCTCACACTCAATTGAAAGAATCTCCCTTTAAGTTATTTTTATTGCTAAATAAACGTATGTACATGTAAGAGAACCCCTCATTGACTCCCCGGGAGCAGGAGACATGCACAGAGCAGTAAGGGGCTACAAGCAGTATTGCTCAGTGGCCTTCCTCGTCCTGCTCTTCACAGCAGCAGCACCAAAAAAGGGACAGACGAGAAGCAATCAGTCCACACAGCAGAATCTTCGGACAGAGACTCTCCCCAGCAGCCAATGTTAAAACAAGCGGGCACCGTAACCAAACGTCTGTTTAATGCCCTCAAAGTAGTAGCGCTGCCACCCTTGCTTTGTTCTCTCCTCCTCACTGGAAGGGATGCCCTTCCCCTCCAAGCGCACTTCTGTCTCACCGCCTTTATCAGTGAAGTTCAAGGTAACAGTTGCAAAGTGCCCTAGAAGAGCCGAAGGAAATCCCCACATTAGCACTGTGCAATAAGGCACAAACCCTGGACAGCACAGCCACATCCTCACCCAACATTGCTGGAGAGATCAACACACCTGTCCCATCACCAGAGGGCTCAGACTCCCTCCCAAAACCTTCCCCTGGTGCACAACCCCTTCCCTCATGTCTTGCATGACACTTGCTTTCCTTCCAGGCAGAGGAGGAGGGAGTGTCCCCCTCAACACTGCTTGCAAGACTGCCAAAGGGGTTGCAGACAGCCTTGAGGCAGAGCATGGTGCTTCTGCAGTGTTCCCAGTCCGTCCATTTGCCCAGGAAGCAACACAACATCCAGACTCACTCAACTGGGAGAGGCCTGGGGTTACTGTGGGGTTTTACGATCACCAAGCAGATATTAGTGCAACCTAGAGAACCGCCCCCCAGTCAAACCAGCCAAATGTGCAGCCATAGCAGGATTCATTCAGTTACAGACAAGGGCTGGAACTCTGTACTCTGGTTCTTCAGGCTACCTACCAGATGGCCAAGATTTAAATCTCCACTTCATAACAATCTGCTTCTTGGGGACCTAGGTAAAGAGAAAGGAATGAATGGGCAGCCATCTGCCCTGCTAATCCCGCTCCATTCCATGTTAGCCAATGCTCAGAACTGAGCATGACCCAAAGCATCAGACTCACTTCAGAGACTCACAGAAAGCAAAGCTAGAGGGAGAGGGACTCAGAGTCCCTATATCCTGTTATGTGATCGCTGGGTCCCATTAGGCTGAAGCACTGAGGGGAGAAGAGATACTACTGCTACCGCAACACTGATTCAAAGTATTCTCCCCACCATATACAATCCTTATGGGGATTGAGTTCTGAATGCTCTATATATTTATATATTAGGTGTTACTATAACGAGGCCCTAAGATCTGAGCCCCATTATGCGGAGAGCTGTACTAATATAATGAGACAGAGTCCCTGCCACAAAGAGCTTGCAATCTACACAGACAAGACAGACAATGAGTGGGAGGAGAGACAGAGGTAGAATGACTTGACCTTGGACTTGAACTTGCCCAAAGTCACACACAGCCAGGAATAGAAGCCAGATCTCCCAGCTCAAAGAAATGAAGACCTTAATTAACAAGGGTGACTGTAGGAGAATGGCAGTCACAAGGGAAGGAGTTTCAATCAGGAAGATAG
Source organism: Dermochelys coriacea (assembly GCF_009764565.3). Taxonomy (NCBI): domain Eukaryota; kingdom Metazoa; phylum Chordata; order Testudines; family Dermochelyidae; genus Dermochelys; species Dermochelys coriacea. The sequence goes on along the minus strand of NC_050073.1, from coordinate 87,885,441 downwards.
TTAAGGAGGTGAGTGGAGCCCTGCAAATCCACGGATATCTGCATCTGTGGATGCGGTTGTATTGTTTATCATCTTTGCGGATCGGATATGGATCCAAATTTTTGTATCCACGCAGGGCTCTAGAGATGAGGTACAGAGCAGATGGATAAAAAACTGTGGGGAAGGTGTGACTAGGCCACCAAGGCTCCTTCTGAACAAGATACAGCTGCACCAGCTGGTACTCACTAGATCAATGAACTTGCCGCTGACACTGCCATCTAGCAAGTGGAACTTCCCTCCTTTATCAGCCTCTATGATTGCTGGCGCATGGGTGAAAGCCTGGACCATCTGCAGAGAGACAAGCCTTGTGACATTGCAGGACTCATGTGACTGGAAGCACCACAACCTTCTCCTCATAACCTGCGCCAGCTGCTCTGAAACCCGCTGGCCGGGGAGTTGCTACTGCTGCTTAATGCCTCCCACCCCAGCACAAGAGCACTGTGCTCTCTGGAACAAGCACTTGGCTGAAAGCTTAGGGTCTGCATTTTGAGGATGGGGACGGAGCAGCGTCTCCACTTTCTAGCCCATTTCTGAAGAGCTCCATGGGGATGTGAACCCAGGAAAAGCTCCCTCAGAGCCAGGAAAGCAGGATTTGAGCCTTGAGGCATGTAATGCCAGCACCCCATTAACAGAATGTTTTACCTGCTTCTCACAGGACGGGGGCCATGCCAGATCTATAGAGGGCCCCTAACTCTCATTATGCCCTTTCTATGAGTTTCTCCTAAGTGCATTTTACATTACTCCCCAAGACAGTCTCATGTGATCTGATGATCCCCAATTAAAGCCTGGCTCTCAGGAAGCGGGATGTGATTTTCCAGAAACAGAATTGGGTACTGGGGCCTACAGAGATCCCACACAATGAATGGGCAGCCATCTGCCCTGCTAATCCCACTCCATTTCATGTTAGCCAATGCTCAGAACTGAGCATGACCAAAAGCATCAGACTCACTTCAGAGACTCACAGAAAACAAAGCTAGAGGGAGAGGGACTCTTAGAGTCCCTATATCCTGTTATGTGATCGCTGGGCCCCGTTAGGCTGAAGCACTGAGGGGAGAAGAGATACTATTGCTACCGCAACACTGATTCAAAGTATTCTCCCCACCATATACAATCCTTATGGGGATTGAGTTCTGAATGCTCTATATATTTATATATTAAGTGTTACTATAACGAGGTACTTATTGCCATAGGCAATGTTACCGCTAGGGCTGCTTCCTGCAGAGAGAGAACTGGAGGTAGGCTGGCATCGACAGCCTTGTAAACCATGCAGGGAGAGCAAACGCTCGTAGATTCGCAGTTCCTGTGGTTTAACTCATCTACAGCAGCCAGCCTAGGAAAGTTATTTAGAGACAGTTAAGACCAGCCATATAGTACAGTCTCTTGTCTAGTATGCCATTCCCCCTCCTCCCACAGAGCATAGAGAGAAAGACTATGTGCTTGATGAAAGAAAAGCAGAATTTGTGGCACCTTAGAGACTAACAAATTTATTTGAGCATAAGCTTTCATGAGCTACAGCTCACTTACCACAAGTACTGCTTTTCTTTTTGCGAATACAGACTAACATGGCTGCTACTCCGAAACCTGTATGTGCTTGATGATTACTTTCAGGAGGGCAGAACACTGCCTCCTCTACTCCTGAGCAATACCAAGTGGTTTGTGGATGGGAAGGTCTCTATTCCCCAGAGGGGGCATCTGCTGCCAAATCACTCCTGAGCAGCTTGAGTCTAAGCTGTTCTACATGCAGAAGTGTACTACTCCCAGCTCCTCCCCGACCATGCTAGCTTACCTCCTGTGTAGTGAAAACTCTGTAGAGCTCCTCCGGAGATGTTAAGAAAATGTCCTTCAAACTGATCTTACAGGTGGGAATCTTGACACCTACGGGGTTAGACTGAGGTGCTGCAGTGACAGTAATAGCAGTGGTCTAAGGAAACATTAAGAAGCACAATGCTGAATTGTATCCTTAGTGCGTACACAGCACTTTAGAAACATCTTATTTCCCAGAACCCTCAAATAAATGCAGTTGATCACACACTTAAAAGACAGGAATAAGCATCTTGGAAAAATTTGTTTAGGAGCTATCATGCTTCATGGAGTAACAAGAAGTTTTAACACTCATCCTTGTTACTGACTATACTAGATTTGAGTTAGGGAACATCCCACATTGCAAATTCAAATACCCCAGCCAGCAATCATAGACTGCGTCCATTGCTGAAGATACTTTAGAGTCCAAGTAGGCAACCTGACCTATCACACGCATCAGATGCGCCTAACATGCTGCTCCTTTCTCCAGGACTTCAAGAACATCTATGGGATGCTTTATTTTACCTTGTGGTCTTCTGCCTTAGCTGCCAGCTGAGGAGCTGGCTCTGTTTGCTCCCCATTTACTGTAGGTAAAATCATGCCTTGGGTGAACTCTGAAAAGACAGAAATATGCAATGAACCTAGCAAAGATCAGGTCAATGTTTTAGCCACTCAACATGCTGTAGGACACACAAGGCTGGAAAAGCCTGACCCTGGGTTAAGGTCATGACTGGAAAGTTTGTAGTGAACAGAACTGGATGCCTAATGTGAACTGGGAGAAGAGTGCAACAAACCCCTTGAGCATGCACAGCCACCCATTTCAGGGAGATTTGAATTCTGTTTCTAAGTAGTGTGTTCAGACGGTCAAAAAAGATTATTGGTTTACATAAAAACAACTGCTGCAAAAATCTCAAGTTATCAATTCACCACAAATCCAGCTAGAGCTAGATACGGTTTCTATGTATTGTTAGTATCCTAGAAAAGAAGAAACGTGACAGACAGCTAGTGCCCCAGAAGAGTCAATGACAATTATATATAGAAAAGGAGACACCACATATTTATTTGACAAGTTGAAAAAACAGAGGGCCTGACTCCACAATACCACAGTAATGTCAAAAGAAAAGGAGTACTTGTGGCACCTTAGAGACTAACAAATTTATTAGAGCATAAGCTTTCGTGAGCTACAGCTCACTTCATCGGATGTAGCTCATGAAAGCTTATGCTCTAATAAATTTGTTAGTCTCTAAGGTGCCACAAGTACTCCTTTTCTTTTTGCGAATACAGACTAATACGGCTGCTACTCTAAAACAGTAATGTCAGTCACTGTTGCCTCAGAGTCAGTCTCTCTCCTTCACCTACACATGAACAATTGTACTGTCATCATAATCTTCTCAACTGCTGGGCTTCAACTCAGTTATGGATATGCTTAGCTTTACAGGGTGGCGTGGAACACCCAGTCTGTTTATCCCCCAGCCTAATGGAGGTAAAAGTGGATACAGTTACTAAGGTAAGCTAGAAAGCTTGGAGATCAGGTTACTGCAAAGACTTCAAAGAAGCCTCCTACCCTGGGTCATCCGACTCCAGTGCAGCAATGAAAAGGTAACTATTGCTGTAGCTTCCTGCTTCTCCCACTGAAGAACTCTGAGGTGGAAGCAACTCTACCCAGTTGTTATTTAGCAGCTGCAGGGGGGTTTCTCCCTCACGGTTATGTACCTGTTTTGAGCATGCTGATGTAAGTGCTCATTGCATTCCTGATCTTTTTAGTGCCCTCTTGCTTCATCAAGACCATTAAGTTGGTGTCAGGCTCATCTTTGGCAAGGTTGATGGAGACCTAAGCAAAACAGACAAGGCCTGGTAAACAAAATCACATTCACATGGTCCGTTTAAGACAAGATTTAGCATCATAACTAATGCTTCAGCCTAGAAAGCATTTCCAGAGGAAGCTATGAAGGAGCTTTAATACCTTTGTTATAACTCGTTACCTCATGTGCTACCAGTTCACAATAATTTCCGTACCTATTCAACTGTCTATAGATACTATACCTCCACTTCTGACAAAAATCAGCATTGAAAACCAGATCTCTTTAAGCTAAAACATATGCTGCATATCTGGTAGAGGTGCAGGATAACCTAGGTGGTCTACCAAAGAACAATGATGGACTACATCTTTATAGGGCTGCTTTAGAGAGTTAAGATGGGAATATTTAGTGCTTTGAGACTCTTTGGTAATGAAGTGGCACAGTCAGCAGTATTAGCCATAACTGTGCTTACCTCAACTTCATCAACATCATTTTCATCCGAGAGGTTGGGAATCTCCACATGCCCCTTATACTTCACTCCCGACTTTGAGGTGCCTGTAGAGAGCAATTATACTCTGATTAAAAAGGCTTGTTCGGTTCAGCTTCCCTTGCTCTGACTGTTGCAGTCAGAGGGGCAACCTCATATCATTTCTCAGAAAAGTGACTTTCCTCTCAAAACCCCGCTGACCCACTTTTGGGAAAGCCTTGGAAAACGCTGTCCATAACCCTGTGCTAGACCCTTGCCCTGAGAGAAAACAGAGGCTGTGACTCACCTGTCCATGACAGCTTGATATTCCACTCGTAGAAAAAGATCAGCTTCCCTTTGCGGTTGTTGATGGATGCTTCTCCATCCAGTTTACTCACTTCCGTCACTTCACAGGCCCCCTCCTCATTCTCCACTCTCACCGCCAGAAACAGAGCTTTCAGCTTCTCTGTAGACCAATTAGAAGCATCCCGTTCCGTCCTGTAAAGATTAAGGGGGTGTAAGAGGACTCTGGAAAATTTTGCTTTTGCGCTCCCCACCCAATCTCTTTCCGCGTTCCCCTCCCTCCATCAAGAACGGTCTCGGATGCCGCGCCCGAGGCATCCCCCCATGCTCCCTTCACCGAGCCTGCTGCGGCGGAGATCCCGTCCCTTCCCTTCTCCCACCTGGCCGCCCAACCCGACTCTCCCAACACCAGGAAGGCTGCATGAGGAGAAGGGCTCGGGGCAAGCAGCTCACGACCCGTGACCGACGGGTCAGGCCATGCCCAGTGACGACCCTCGGCGTGGCCCCCCCAACGAGGCACTGGGCTCCCCTGAGCGGAGGGCCTCTGGTGCCCGCAAGGGCCCTGCACGCGGAGGGGCCCGTGCGGTGCTGCCCCCAGGCAGGGTCGCCAGGCTCGGGAGCAGCCGCTCCCCCCCCGCCCGCCCGCCCGCCCGCCCGCCCGGACTGGCCCGTGAGCGCGTCCTCAGGCAGCGATCGCTGCCGAGCACGGAGCAGCCTCCTGCGCCAGGCCCCCGCGCCCGCGGCCCGGCTCTCACCAGTGCCAGTTGTTGACATTGGTGGCGTCCGCCCGCTGCTCCACGATCCAGCGCGGGTCGCCCTCCCCCCACTTGGCCATCGGAGCCTCCGGACGCGCCGCCCGCCTATGGAACCTACTAGAACCGCCGGCAGCCGCCTCCCGGCTTCCGCCACCGGCACGCAGTCCTTCCGGTCCCCCCGACACAGTCCGCCCGGGGCGAGGCCCCGACACCTTGGTTCCGGCTCGGGCGGGGCGCGCGGAGCGTTTTCCCTCCCTCCGCGTCTGGCCGTGCCGCTACCGGCCCAGCGTCCCCCGCCCGGCCTCACAGCTCTGCGCCTTCCGCCAGTTGCGGCGGAATAATTTTAGCTCCGCCGCCGACGCGTAGCGGGATGTGAACGCCCGCCCCCTGTCTCGCGAGGCCTGTTGGGACTCGTAGTCCAAACCTCCGCGGACGGAGGCCCCGGGAACAAGGCGGCGCGGATGAGACGGGAAGGCGGAAACTACACATCCCATGGTGCTTTGCGCGGAGCTCCCGGGGGGGAGGCACACTCAGGGCCGTCGGGCTGGCTGGAGGGGCGGTGAGCACCTGTGTCCTGGCGGCGGCCCGAGCCCCGTCCCTCTGGTCTGCTTGACCCTGGCGCTCCCAGTCACGACGCAGCAGCTGGGGGCCTCGCCGCTGCCCCGGCCTTGCCGGGCCGGGCCGGGCCGGGCCGAGCCGGGGCCCCGGAATCTGCGCCGCCGGTCCCCTCGTGCCAGGCGGCTTATTGAGCTGCCGGTCCATGGGCGGCTCTGATCCGCCACAGCCTCGTTTCCCACTATTCCCTTCGCCTCTGGCCGGCCCTGTGGGTCCACCCCTCTTTTCCTGGTCAGGCCCTGCAGTCCCCTAAAGCCCTCAAGTGGGGTGACCCAAGGGCCCTCCCTGGAGGGCTTAGGCCCTGAAGTGCTGGTTCTGCTCCAGCCTGGCGAGATTTGCCTGTCGCTTAGCACCTGTGTTTCTCTTTGGCTGCTTTTCCAGATGAACAGGATGAAAGTTGACGAGGAGGAGTATTGGCACAGCTCCAAGTGTAAAGCCTTCACATTTGATGATGACGATGATGAGCTCTCCCAGGTATAGTCTTCAGGCTGCATGGGTTGGTAAAACCCTAGAGCAAGCGTCCGCAGCCTTTCAGAAGTGGTGTGCCGCGTCTTCATTTATTCGCTCCAATTTAAGGTTTCGCGTGCCAGTAATACATGTTAGCGTTTTTAGAAGGTCTCTTTCTAGAAGTCTATAATATATAAGTAAACTATTGTTGTATGTAAAGCAAATAAGGTTTTTAGAATGTTTAAGAGGCTTCGTTTAAAATTAAATTAAAATGCAGAGCCCCCAGGACCGGGGCAGTGTGAGTGCCACTGAAAATCAACTTGCCTACCCCTTCCCTAGAGACTCACCTCTTTCTTCCAAAAAATTAGAGGATGGAGAAATCCAGCTGTTTAAGGGCTCCGGTGCATACAGTTTTCAGAGTAGCAGCCCTGTTAGTCTGTATTCGCAAAAAGAAAAGGAGTACTTGTGGCACCTTAGAGACTAACAAATTTATTAGAGCATAAGCTTTCGTGAGCTACAGCTCACTTCATCGGATGCATTCCCAAGTGAGCTGTAACTCACGAAAGCTTATGCTCTAATAAATTTGTTAGTCTCTAAGGTGCCACAAGTACTCCTTTTCTTCATGCATACAGTTAAATCCCACCCCCACACCCACTCCTTGAAAGAAGGAGTCTGAAGGGCATAAATGTTGGGTCCTGCATTCTTTCTCACTTTCTCTATAAATCTTGAAGGATCTGTGTAATGTTCCTGAGAGGGGAAATAAGTAGAAAACACCAAAAAATACGGTATATTTTTCTTTTTAAAAATAATTGAGGGAGTTGCTGGACCTCAGTTCATTTCCTAGTAGATTTGTGTCCGTTGTTGTGCGAGTAGACTCGTAGGAGATTTGGTCCCCTTCATGGCCATTTTAGCAGAGATGCCTCAAACTTGATCAGGGACACTGAATTCCCTCTTGCCCTAGAGTCCCTGAGAATAAACAGAGGGCTTCAGGCATCTGTGCTTAGCACTAAATTAATTGAAAATTTCAGAATTAACCTTTTAACGAGTTCTACTCACTGACTTAGTCTTGCTGGGCAAATAAGAGATAAAAAAACAAGAAATATTTGTCTTATCTTTTGATTGTCTGTGTGGAGATCCTTAAGGTCTCTTGACATCAGGCCTGTAGGGCAAATCTGAGACCTCATAATAAATTGAGGGTAAATTACCTTTCCAGTGATCCCCACCTGCACCTCTGACTAGTTTAAGGTATTTATAACTGACCGCTCAGGTGTTCATAGTCCTCAAGTTCCATATACTGGGTGAAAAGAGGCTGATTGTTGGCCAATTGCCTTGTGCAGAAGTGTGGAACATCTTCCACTGGTCTTTCAGCTGTGTGGGGGCCGGAAAAGGCATGTGCAAAACACTGAAGGCATATGCAAAAAGTTTGTTTGGATGGGAGTGGGTCCAGGAAAGTCTCAGGCTATCTGAGTAGAACAGAGATGGTCTTCATGCTAGCTTTGTGTTTGTCCACAGCTAAAGGAGTCCAAGCGGGCAGTGAACAGCCTTCGAGACATTGTAGATGATGATGACAACGACCTTGAGAAGTTCAGCTGGAGTGGAGAACCAGTGGGCAGTAAGTGCAGGGGTATCTGAAAATTATGTCGGGGAGAGAAAGCATATGAAAACATTCCTGTCTGGACTTGAGCTGTGCAGCTACTTTTCTTACTCCAAAGTCAGATCCCTTCCCCAGGAATACGGGGATCTTGGAGTCTAATCCTCCCATTTCCCATTCTTTCATGTAAATGTGTATCTGCCTGTGTCCATTAGAAGGAGAATGAGATGAGGTCCCCAGTGTAATCTTTCCATTTATACAAGTGGAGGGAGTTCCACTCTCCCTTTCCCAGTATCCAGCACAGGCCAGCATAGACTTTATCCATGTCTGGCTCCACTAAGCTTAGGTGAAGGAACCACCAGAAGTATGACTGACAACCTATTACGCTCTCCCACACTTGAAACCTGTTTCTCCCAGAACCTTTTATGCCAGTTCCTGCAGGACTTTGTCGGAGATGCTACAAGGTTCAGCGTGATGATTGATGGGCTGATGTGGTGCTTGAGGTACAAATTTCAGTTGCAAGCATTTCAGATGGACAGTTGGAGACTGAATGGGAGCTGGGTTATGACAGCTGCTGTCCACATCCTTTTGGGGGTCATGACTCCTGGATTGTTATAGGGAATAGCAGAGATCAAAGTACAGATAAAACTTGCTCGTTGGAGTGCTGGGGATAATCCTACAGTATTTTGAGGTTGTCAGATTCCTTAATGCTGAGAGTCTCCTTCTTGGATAGTTAATATCAGGCATGGCAAGCCAGTCAATTGACTTATCAAATAATGTCAGTTGACTATTATTTGACTATGGTCAAATTTCCACCAAAAATGCCCTGATATGGGTGGCAAGCTACCTTTTTGATTGCATCATGGTCCCATTCTTTCATTTCTTAGAATTTCATTAGATTGTGTTTTTGCGTTTTTCTGAGTTAAAATTACTCAGTTAAGGAACTTGTTTTTGTAATTTGGCATAATTATCTATTTAAGGCTAAACCTGTTGAAGACCATAAAGTTTTACTGTTTTGTTACTGTTCTAATAAATTAGTGCTTTAAAATGTTTGGCCATTTTTGACATTATTTGACCAATATTTGATGGGTCAATTGACCAGTTTTTTGGATCACTAAAATGCACAACCCTAGTTAATATTGATAATTTTATTATAATCTGTTCCCTGTGTTCCCCCATCGACCAGGCCACATTTGTGGCACTGTGCAGACCACTTAAGTGTAATAATAAAGTGTAATAATTTAAAAACTACCCAAACCTACAATGCTAGGTGGTGTGGCATCTTAGATAAAGGGGGCTGGCAGGGCTGGCCAGCAACATGCCTGGGAAAGAAGAGATTTCATTCTTCTGAGAACAGAAAGGGATGGTGTGAGGCAGCGTTGTGTGGAAACTAGATCCATATATCCTAAAGGTCACCACAGTAACAGTTCAGTCCTTTCCAAGCTATGGCCATGGGTGGGAGCTCTAAAGGGTGGGTGATATCAGAGCAGTTTCCTGTTAAGAAGAAGCTTAGATATAGCCATGTCCTCAGGTTTGGACCAACCCAGTGAACTTAAATGTTGTGCATGGATCCCCCACCGTATTCTTATTACCTGAGAGATCAAAGGGTTGCAGTGCTCCCACCATGCTGCAGCAATTCTTTGCATGGAGCCAGCACGTCTCGTCTTGCACCACAGCTGCTCTTCTTGCTTGTGTCTCCTGTTCACCTTCCCAGTCAGCCTCTTCACCCAACCACCCACTATTACAGTCTGGCTCGCTCTTCTTCTGCTGTGCCAGTTGTTCAAAAGCTTGTGTGTGTGGTAGGGCTAGGGTACAGCTGTGCGGAGAGAGAGAGAGAGAGACTACCTGTTGTGCCTAGAGCAACAGGGAGCAGAGCTGAGCAAGTTATCGCCCCCATCTGGGGCGTGTCGCAACACCTGCCTGTCCTCTGCAGGCATCAAAGTTATCTCAGTGCTGTAGTTCCTGGAAGAGAATGTCTAACATTTTTCCAGTCCAGAGAAACCAAAGGATCCAGTATCTAGTTTTGTATCTTCCATTGTGAGCTCTTTGGAGCAGAGAATGTGGCACGCCTCATATAGCACCATTGAAATGTACTGTGTCACATAAGTGATCTGTAATATTTATACAAGCTGTACCCATACCACACCACTGAAATGCAGCCATTTCTGAGGGGAAACGGGGCAGCTGCTTAAACTTCAGCACTACACAAGTTCCAGTTTAAGAAGCTATGTGCTGAGTACTGTATCCAGTTGATACAGGGAGGTAAATACAGAGGCAGAATGTGCAGAATGTTCCAAAACAAAAAATTGATGAGGACACAAGAGTTAACATGCATCTTCCACTCTAGAATTTTTCATTAAAGACTTTGGTTTTATGTCTTTTTGGTGAGTTAAAAGGATTGTTCTCTCTTCATAGGTATTTCCTGGTCCATCAAAGAGACTGCCTCCAGCAGCTCTAACGCTCCTGAAGGGAGAGACTCAGGTCTACAGAAGGGTTCTTCTTCCCATGCAGCCTTCCCCAAGCAAGCCTCCTCTTACTCCATCAGCAGTTTCTTCAAAGGTAAAGTCCCTACTTGGCTGGGGCAGATGGACCTTCCCACAAGAGTGCCAGAGGGGAGTCCAGTTACTTTGTGCGTATCCCAGACCAGGAAGTGCCCCATCTCTGCCCAGCCACAGGCTGCATCAGCCACTTGACAGGTGTCAATGAGCACGTCTGATTTTTATAAAGTAGGGAGAGCAGAGGCGACACGGGGGAGGAGGGGAAGCAGGATCATGTTATGCATCATCTCTGGGGGATTGGCTGAGGCCTCTTTCAGTATAGAGGGGCAGGCCATGTAGACTATATCTTTCAGCATGCTATTCGCTGTGGAGTAGCAAAGCTGCTTGGACCGAGGTGGAGCATGGCATGCTAGGAGCTGTAGTCTCCAGCAGTCACCCATCTGTACTTTAGAGACAGGCTATTTGGGACTGTGTTTGACCCAGGTGGGCTGCGCTTGGTCCTTTCTGCCCCAGAGGCAGTAGGCAAATACCCTTCTCCTGGAGCTGAGATGGCCTCTACTGTTGCATGTGGGGATGGAGCTTGTTATTTCACCTTGGCATTGCCAGACATAGTCCAGCTGGCTGAGGGAGAGTCATGTGGCTCAGCGCTGTTGTCTCTCCAGCTTGGAAACAAGTCTGATTCTAAAGCTGAATTTCCTCTGAATGTCGTCTAACCATGTGTCATGTTTTTTGACTGCCCCCGTTCTTATACGTTAACTGATTTAGTGCTGGTGAAAGGTGCTGAAATCCTAGCCCCTGGAGACTGAAGACTTCTGTATAGTCACAGTGTACGTACAGGTGCTAGTGCCGTCTCCCTCCTCTCACAACACTGTAACCCCAGAGTGGCTCAGTGATCTGTAGTGGACCCCTCCAGGGATAAGAAGGAGTTCAAGCTCCATAACCCTCTCAGCCCCTGGCCCCTCTGGTAGCAAGGGGTCAGTTAGTGCCAGTTTTCTTGTGTAATGTGGACAGATGTCCAGTAGGAAATGGCCTGAGACCCGACACGCCCCTCCCTCCCCCCGCCATTCGTTTCCAGTAGGCTGACCCTGTCTAATAGAGTTAGCCTGGGATGCCCACTTGGAGTGTATTTCTGTGTTCCTTTGGTGAGAGGTGCTGGGGAAAGCCAGTTGAAAATCTCTCACTCTTGCCTGTTTGATTTTTTTAGGAAGAAACAAATTTGGGAGTTTTCAGTCCCTTTCAGATGGTAAGAGAGCCGTTTTTATTCCTTTCTGGGCAGGGTGGGGGAAGGGGGAATAACACTTGACGCTTACGTAGGGGATTTTCACACTGAGTTCAAAGCCCTTTGGAAAGTTGGGTCACTATATCTTCCCCGTGTTACAGATGAGGAAACTGAGGAACAGACTTGCCCAAAGTCCCCCAGCAAATCAGTAGAAGGGTCAGAAATAGACTAGTATCTCCTGACTCATTCCCACAGTCTAATCGCTAAATATGCTGCCTCTTTGATAGAAAATAACCTGCCTGTATAGAGCCTCCTGTGATTTGGAAGGGGCCTCTAGCCAGACTTTCTCACATTCTGGTTCACTGCAGTTCTGTACCCAGTCCATGGACATATGGGCTCCTCTCAGTCCATGGGGCTGTCCCAGGGTTTACTGCTCAGTCTGTTCTTTTAACAAAGGAACCTGTGCTAGGGAGGAAGCTTAGACCTGGGGAAATATAGGAAGGTTGATGTGAATCAGGATCTCAGATGTGCTACTCAGTGTGTTGCCTTCCCCTTCATAGCTCTCTCTGACACAGGCGTTAAAAGCTACGCTCCAGAGCTGCGCAGACCAAAGGCGGAATACAAGGTGGGTGGCTCACATTCACTATCCCGGTGTCAGAGCAATGGACTGCAAAGGTCACATGGGGTGGAAGGGGTGAGTGACTAGTCCCCCTTTTAGCTAGCAGAGGGCAATGCAGGAACTGGGAGCGTGAAGGTGAGATGTACAATCCCAGTTCCAGCCTGCAGGAGTCCCTTCAGCAATAACTCATCAGAGCCTCAGACATCACATCTTTTTCCACTAAAAGTGAGCGTGTTGGAGACACAGGAGTTCTCCCTCTTCTTACTGAGGAGCCCTGCAGAGATGGGCAGAGGGGAATATTTGTTAATGCTTTGCCTGAAAGCCACTTCCCCACCAACAGTGCAGCCGCAGCATTGTCAATAGCTTTATTCCTGTTGTGAGACTGGAACTAGAATCATAGAATATTAGGGTTGGAAGAGATCTCAGGAGGTCATCTAGTCCAACCCCCTGCTCAAAGCAGGACCAACACCAACTAAAATCATCCCAGCCAAGGCTTTGTCAAGCCAGGCCTTAAAAACCTCCAAGGATGGAGATTTCACCACCTCCCTAGGTAACCCATTCCAGTGCTTCACCACCCTCCTAGTGAAATAGTGTTTCCTAATATCCAACCTAAATCTCCCCCACTGCAACTTGAGACCATTGCTTCTTGTTCTGTCATCTGCCACCACTGAGAACAGCCTAGAACTCCATCCTCTTTGGAACCCCCCTTCAGGTAGTTGAAGGCTGCTATCAAATCTCCCCTCACTCTTCTCTTCTGCAGACTAAATAACCCCAGTTCCCTCAGCCTCACCTCGTAAGTCATGTGCCCCAGGCCCCTAATCATTTTCGTTGCCCTCCGCTGGACTCTCTCCAATTTGTCCACATCCCTTCTGTAGTGGACCGAAACTGGACGCAGTACTCCAGGTGTGGCCTCACCAGTGCCGAATAGAGGGGAATAATCACTTCCCTCAATCTGCTGTTAATGCTCCTACTAATATAGTCCAATATGCCGTTGGACTTCTTGGCAACGAGGGCACACTGCTGACTCATATCCAGCTTCTCGTCCACTGTAATCTCCAGGTCCTTTTCTGCAGAACTGCCACTTAGCCAGTCGGTCCCCAGCCTGTAGCAGAGCATGGGATTCTTTTTTCCCAAGTGCAGGACTCTGCACATGTCCTTGTTGAACCTCATCAGATTTCTTTTGGTCCAATCCTCCAATTTGTCTAGGTCACTCTGGACCTTATCCCTACCCTCCAGCGTATCTACCTCTCTCCCCAATTTAATATCGTCTGCGAACTTGCTGAGGGTGCAATTAATCTCATCATCCAGATCATTGATAAAGATGTTGAACAAAACTAGCCCCAGGGCTCGGTCCGCTTGATACCGGCTACCGACTAGACATTGAGCCATTGATCACTACCCGTTGAGCCCGACAATCTAGCCAACTTTCTATCCACCTTATAGTCCATTCATCCAATCCATACTTTTTTAACTTGCTGGCAAGAATACTGTGGGAGACCATATCAAAAGCTTTGCTAAAGTCAAGATATATTACATCCACCGCTTTCCCATATCCACAGAGCCAGTTATCTCATCATAGAAGGCAATCAGGTTGGTCAGGCATGACTTGCCCTTGGTGAATCCATGTTGACTGTTCCTGATCACCTTCCTCTCCTTCAAGTGCTTCAAAATGGATTCCTTGAGGACCTGCTCCATGATTTTGCCAGGGACTGATGTGAGGCTGACTGGGTTCTCTTTCTTTCCTTTTTAAAATATGGGCAATATATTTGTCTTTTTCCAATCATCTGGGACCTCCCCTGATGGCCACGAATTTTCAAAGATAATGGCCAATGGCTCTGCAATCACATCAGCCAACTCCCTCAGCACCCTTGGGCGCATTAGATCTGGACCCAGGGACTTGTGCACATCCAGCTTTTCTAAATAGTCCTTAACCTGTTCTTTCACCACTGAGGACTGTTCACCTCCTCCCCATACTGTGTTGTCCAGTGCAGCAGTCTGGGAGCTGAGCTTGTCTGTGAAGACCGAGGCGAAAAAAGCATTGAGTACTTCAGCTTTTTACACATCATCTGTCACTATCTTGCCTCCCCCATTCAGTAAGGGTCCCATGCTTTCCCTGACCTTCTGACAGCTTTTTAACTCCCAATCAAGAGTGCTACTCTCAGAGCCTCAGGACACCTCACTCAGGAATAACTCCCTGCCCCATGGTGGTGCTGTTCTCCTCCTGAATACGCTGCTTTTCTTTACACACACCCTTCCTTAAGGGATGCTGCTGAGATAAACACCATCCTGGCCACTATGTTGTAGAAGCCCTCTACACCAACATTCCACACAAAGATGGACTACAAGCTCTCAGGAACAGTATCCCCGATAATGCCACGGCAAACCTGATGGCTGACCTTTGTGACTTTGTCCTCACCCGTAACTATTTCACATTTGGGGACAATATATACCTTCAAGTCAGCGGTACTGCTATGGGTACCTGCATGGCCCCACAGTATGCCAACATTTTTATGGCTGACTTAGAACAACACTTCCTTAGCTCTCGTCCCCTGACTCCCTACTCTGTTTGCACTACATTGATGACATCTTCATCATCTGGACCCATGGAAAAGAAGCCCTTGAGAAATTCCACCATGATTTCAACAATTTCCATCCCACCATCAACCTCAGCCTAGACCAATCCACATAAGCGGTCCATTTCCTGGACACTACTGTGCTAATAAGCGATGGTCACATAAACACCCCCCTATACCGGAAACCTACTGATTGCTATACTTACCTAAATGCCTCCAGCTTCCATCCAGACCACACCACACGATCCATTGTCTACAGCCAAGCTCTAAGATACAACTGCATTTGCTCCAATCCCTAAGACAGAGACAAACACCTACAAGATCTCTGTCAAGCATTCTTAAAACTACAATACCCACCTGCTGAGGTGAAAAAAAAGATTGACAGAGCCAGAAGAGTACCCAGAAGTCACCTACTACAGGACCTGCCCAACAAAGAAAATAACAGAATGCCACTAGCCATCACCTTCAGCCCCCAACTAAAACCTCTCCAGCTCATCATCAAAGATCTACAACCTATCCTAAAAAATGATCCCTCACCCTCACAGATCTTGGGAGACAGACCAGTCCTCGCTTACAGACAGCCCCCGAACCTGAAGCAAATACTCTCCAGAAACCACATACCACACAACAAAAACACTAACCCAGGAACCTATCCTTGCAACAAAGCCCAATGCCAACTCTGTCCATTCAAGTGACACCATCATAGGACCTAATCCATTAGCCACAGCATTAGGGGCTCGTTCACCTGCACATCAACCAATGTGATATATGCCATCATGTGCCAGCGGTGCCCTTCTGCCATGTACGTTGGCCAAACCAGACAGTCTCTATGCAAAAGAATAAATGGACACAAATCTGACATCAGGAATCATAACGTTCAAAAACCGGTAGGAGAACACTTCAACCTCTCTGGCCACTCAGTAAGAGACTTAAAGGTGACAATTTTACAACAGAAAATCTTCAAAAACAGACTCCAATGAGAAACTGCTAAGCTTCAATTAATATGCAAACTAGATACCATTAACTTGGGTTTGAATAGAGACTGGGAGTGGCTGGGTCATTACACATATTGACTCTATTTCCCTAAGTTAAGTATCCTCACACCTTCTTGTCAACTGTCTAAATGGGCCATCTTGATTATCACTACAAAAGTTTTTTTTCTCCTGCTGATAATAGCTTATCTTAATTAATTAGCCTCTTACAATTGGTAAGGCTACTTCCACCTTTTCATGTTCTCTGTATATGTGTGTGTGTGTGTGTGTGTGTGTATATCTTCTTACTATTTTGTATGGAAAGTGTCCTTTCCTTCTTTGTCACTGCCCCCCACAGAGATCATTAAGTAGGTTAGTCTCTGAGGGGCCACAAGTACTCCTGTTCTTTTTGTATGGAAAGTGTCCTTTCCTTCTTTGTCACTGCCCCCCACAGAGATCATTAAGTAGGTTGTGGGGGGGGGAATAATCTAGCATAATAAAGGGGGAAATAATAGCTATGGGATGAAACGAAGGTAGGAATAGTTTCTTCTGATTTCCAGGACCAACTTCTGGACAGTGATCTGGATCAGGCGGAGGAGCTGTCTCAGTGGAAGCCCTGATTCTTGGAACATCTACCATAGACTGTGCAAGGCCCTAGAACCGTACATCAGGGCCCAGTCCTGCATTGGCATCTTAGAGGGAGGGGCGGGGTGGAACCTAAAAGGCACTTCCTTTTCTGGCCTGTATGATTTGATGAGACATCAGTGAATTTTAAAATCCCATGTACTTTTCCCCACTGCTGCCCATTGTTCACTCCCTGCCTCTCACTCAGGATGGGGCAGTGACACTTGCCTGGTCCCTTTCACCTCCTCATTTGAGTCCCTTTCCTTTGTGTGTCCCCAGGCACTAGCCCAAGGCTGTTGGCTTTGGGTTCCCTGTGCTGCCAGGGAAGGCTCTCCTGAAGAAGCCTTCCTGAGGGTAGAATGGGAATGGGAAGATGTAACTGAATCCTTTCCCTGCCAATTCATGGTCTCTCAAATTGTCGGGGGGGGGGAACATTTGGGGTTTAAGGTCCCTGGGGTGGGAGCCCATTCTAAGATGCACCTCCCATATGAATGTAGTGATAGTCTTTGTCCAAGGCAGTAAATAGACACCCTGCTCTCCTTTTGGCCTCTGGCTCTATCCAGTAGGTGGGGCCTGAGCAAAAGTCATTGCCACCTGAGACTCTGTGGGAATGTGTCCTCATCCCCAAAACCACTCCAGCTGTCACCTTCCTAGGTAGTTTCAGCAGAGGAGCTAAGGACTGAATGGGCCACTGAGATTGAACCCTGCTGTTGGCTTTTGAGGGAGCTCTATGAGGTTAGAGGTCAGACGTGTCAGGGTAGCGTGAGAGCATGCTCTCCCGCACAGTACCTGGGCTGTAGCTATCGTGCGGATAAACAAGAGACCTCTGTCTCTGCAGGTGTGATTGGCCCCTTTCACCCAGCAGTAAAAGTTTGCACGTAAATGGTAGCCTGATGGCATTCTGGGTACTGAACTTCAGAGTCTCTTGAATTGCGTTGGCACCAGTGGTACCAGCCAGTAACCAGATCAACCTGCCTCCTCCCCCACAAAGGTTCCAGGAAAGTGACAAGATTCTGGAACATCCTTCCCCAGGCCAATTCAGTCGCATCAGAACTCTACTACTCTCATTAGTTGCAAAGCGTACTGGGAAATCCTTCTAGCTGCTGTCAACTGTGTGACAAGTTATTTCATCAGTCCCAGCTTTGAGTGGGAGGTGGGAGGAGCTGCACAGCAAACACTGGAATAGCTTGGCCCCTCAGCATCTCGAGAAGTTGATGAGCTTATGTCTTCTGTTGCAGGATTACAGCAGCGACTGGAGTCCCAAGGATACAGTCAGACGAATGCAGAGGGGCAAGGTAAGGACGTTCCTTTTCCATCTGCTTGCAAGAGGGGAACCTTGGTTGTTACGGGATTCCCGAGGTGCAGCCTGGGACCATGGGACCACTGTGCCCTCTTAACTCTCCAGCCTGGGCGCTCTCTCTGCTTTGCTAGTGACAAGCAGAAAACCCATCCAGGCACTATCATCACTCAGCACAACTGCATGTGTAACCCTACACCCAGCTAGATTGCATTAATGTTCCCAGAGCTACTCATGAATCATACAGAGAAAGGCACCAGGCCAATCCCCTCAAGCTCCCAGCCTTGTACGTCAGGACTATACTGTCTTGCACTGCTCAAGACGAGCACTGCAAGTCTATTAATTGATTCACCACTTCATCAATGGAAAGTGGATATACACCAGCTTTGTAAACCTGAGCAGATTCACCAAATGCTTCAGGCAAACTCACTGGTAAAGATAAACAGTAAAGCAAGTTTATTGACTACAAAAGATAGATTTTAAGTGATTACAAGTGATAGGCGGAAAGTCAGAATTAGTTACCAAAATAAAATAAAATACAAGCACACAATCTAAACTCTCAACCCTATTATTGGGCAACATCTAGACTAAGTAGTTTTTCTCACCCCACTGTATCTTGCAGTTCATAATACACAGGGTTTCACCCTTGAAACCTGGGCGAGTCTCCTCTATTGGAGTCTTCAGTCTTCTGAGTGTCCTTGTTGCTTACAGCATAGGTGGGGAAAGAAGAAAAGGCTAAGCCTGGGGCCACTGTGTTCTGTTTTATACCCTTTGTCCATGTGCTTGGAGAACACAAGTCCAGGCATGTCTGGTGGGCATTACTGAGTCACAAGGTGAAGCAGTACTCTGGTGTCTCCTGTGAGTGAGTCATTGAATTGTAACTCCTCTGCTAGACAGTGGCTGGTGATGTCTGTTCAGCACCCATCCGGGTGTTGGTTACCTCCTTGTCATTGTCTCTGGAGAGCTATTATCTGGGAGCTTCTCAAATACATGGCATATTTTAATGAAAACTATACAACACAATTCTTATAATTTCATACACATTGATGATATTTTTAATTTATATGCAATATCACAATTATATATAAATGAGGAATATGGGGGTTACAGGACACTCCCCCAAGGTATACATATTTAGATATGGGGGTTACAGGGCGCTCCCCTGAGGTATACATATTTAGATAGAACAGCTTTTGGCAGATCGTAACGTTTCCCCTGATACCTCACATGGCATGCTTTATATGCAATATCATAATTATATATAAATGAGGAATATGGGGGTTACAGGGCATTCCCCCAAGGTATAGAGTGTCACATTGATGCTCTAAGGCTGCCTCCTGCTTCCACCTCTGTATTGTGGGATTGGGCAGGAGAACTGGGCAGCTCCGTTAATTGGTTGCATGGCCATAGTGGGCACAACTGTCCAAAGCTCTGTGCCCACCTATGGCTTTGCCAAGTAGAAGGAGCAAAAGCAGAAAGGAAGCACTGAGATACCGTTAGAGTCCAGAGTAGGTGACAGGTGGCAATCATTGGGCTACTGCTAGAGCCTTTGTCTCTGTTAGACCCTGGAGGCTTCTCCGATGGCATGAGGTCATCTTCAGTGCCGCTGACCCTTCTGGAGCTGGCGTTATGACAAACTACCCGTGGGGTCAACTTCAGGGCTCTGGCTCTCTTCATAGTTGGTGGCAATCAGAGGTAGGGAGCAGGGAAAGTTGGAGTTGTCCTTGGTGCAGTGGAATTGGGACCTTGGTCCCAGCTGCTCAGGGCTGGCGGTGAGCAGATGAGTCCTGTGGAGGAGAAGGTGGTGTGTGCAGAAGTAACCACCTGACTGCTGCTACCCCTTCGCTAAGGTTGTAACTATCCTTTCTTAGCAGTTGGTGAAGGGCTTTGCTTCCATCTCCACTGAGGGAAAGGGTAGCTCCAAGGCTAAGGAGAGATGGGGGAAGAGCAGCTCTGGGCTAAAAGGGAACCAAGGAAGAGGCAGAGTCTTCCAGTTCCAGTCTGCTGATCAGCTTCAGAGGAACCCAGATAACAGGGCCCTTCTGCTCTGATGAGTTCTGGTGGTTTGCAGGGTGTTCTGGGCAGCAGCGCAGGCACCATGCTGCCCCCAGGCTGTATAGTTAGAGAACCTGATCCTGCAAAACCCCTTCAGTGGGAGACTTGCTCACAGCCCTAGGCTCAGAAGGAATGAGAAAGGTTCTGAAAAGGAGTGATTCATGTTGCTGAATCATTCAAGATTAGAGAGAGGGTTAGCTCCTTGTATCTTGGTTGGATTCCAGGCACCTGACTGATGCAGTGTTTCCTTGTCTCCAATGATGTCCCAGATTTGCTCACTGGAGAGGTTCCGTTCCCTGCAGGAGAAGCTGATGCTCCTGGATGAAGCTGTTGCGGTGCATGATGGGAATATCATTACAGCTGTGAGTCCTCCTCTGGCAGTATAGGGTTGGGTGGGTGGTGGTGAGGATGGTTTCATAAGGGGTCCATGTATCTGCACAGCTATTTAGCTCCTGAATGCTGCTGGTGCTTTGAATTAAAATCAATGTGTTACCAAAAAGAGCCAAGTCTGAGGTCTGGGAAACTCCATGTTCTCAGTCTTTGGTTGAAAGTCATGTGCTTCTCTGGAACCTCTGGTTGGAATCCCCAGCAATCGGCTCCTTTTCCACTTCCTGTGCCCGATGAATCAGGTTCCCTGTCACTGCCTGTGTTCAGGGCTTGGGGTGAGCTGTGGAAAGCTTAGGTCCCATCTGCTGCACACTGCACTGAATATTCCAGGGAGCTGCTCATAAGGGGAGAGGTTTGTCCCAGGCTCTTAGCCTCCCAGAGCATTGTGCAGCAAATGAGCCATGCGCTGGGTGGTGTGATCCCTCCTACTCCAGTGAGTGGGTGAGGTGGTCCCTGTATGTATGCTGTTAGGAAAGCTCTTTAGGGCCCTTTAGGAGGGATGTGAAGGAAATGCCATAGTTTAAGAATTGAAGCCTCTCTTATCTAAGCTATAGAAAAGCCAGCAGACCTTCTCCCCAAACCAGTGTGTGTCAGCTCACAGGCTCCCCCAGGCCTGTGTTTGGCCTATGCAGTACGGAAGACACTAGCATTGCTCAATACAGAACACCGATCAAGCCTTGCTTGAAGGCTGGAGCTGAGATGTCTGTGGCTGATTGGGCCTCCCCTGATGTCTCTGCCTATCCAGATGCTAGTGGGGGTTCATCTGCTCAGCTGAGGGATGTCTCTCTTCTGCTTGCAGATCCTAATATTCCTGAAGAGGACACTGAAGAGAGGTAAACGTGGCTGGAAGTGTCTAGGGCCAGTGGTGTTTGTGCAGGATTATGTTTCTCAGTTAAGGGGAGCTTCTCACCTGCTGCAAGTTAAAGGGAGAAAAGGGCTGGGATCACTTTTTTTTATGTGCTGCTTAACTGAGCCAAGTGTCTCCTTGAGAGAGATGCACCTTGGATCCAGTGAGCGTAATGGGACGGGGTTGGTGCTGGCTGTGAAGACCCAGAGAGACTGTGTGAGCACCTGGAACTCTGTTAGGAGATGGCAGAGGTTGGGGTGGGGATGAATGAGAAGGAACCTGTGTGGGATATGACCATGCACCACAGAGTGCTCGGCCGTTAAACAGGTGGAACTGGGTTCCTTTCCTAACCCCTGGTCACTAGAGGTTGGACTAAGTTCTGGAGGCGGGGGTTGCAGAATCCTTTAGTTTTCTTCCAGAAGTTAGTAGCACCATCCATACTGAAACAGCCCATGCTGGCCAGCTCACACCTTCTCATGGCTCCTCAGTGCTGACATGCTGTCTGTTTCTCCCCACTTAGAAATCCTGTTCCAAGAGCTGGAGGTGAGACAGGTGGCCCTGCGCCATCTAATCCATTTCCTGAAAGAGACAGGGGAGCAGAAGCTGCTCCTGGACTTGCTCAGGTGAGGCTCCCCACCCAGCATCAAGGCTGGGCTGAGCACACTGCCTGTGGTTGGACCCAGAGTGGAGGGTGCTGAGCGGGGCTAACGCTTTGTTTCCCTTTGCAGGTTCCTGGATAGGACCGAGGAGTTTGCCGTGAGTATTCCCAGCCATGGCAGGACCTTCTCCTGTATAGCTTTTACGAGGTGGGGGAGACCCCTCAGAGACTCCTCGCACATCCCCACCCTCCAGCAAAGGGTGCTGTTGTGACAAGAGCCTGGGGACTGGGAATGGCTAGCCTTTAGGCATGGTGTAGTCAGTGGACAGGGCTTGAGTTCATGTTTTGTTGGAAGGTGACATTCAGGATCTCCTGAGCCCATTGCCTTTTGAACAGCTCCTGTTTTCTTTCTGCCCCCTCCAGCTTTCCCAGTACCGGGAGCACTTGAGCATCCAGGATGCAGAGAAACGAAGAGAATTTCTTAAAGGCTGCATCAGGTGAGCAAGGAAGGTGGGGGACTGGTGGGGTCTGAGTGCCTCCTGGAGGGTGGAATAAGAAGTGCAGCCTGCTAGAACCAGTAGAGCAAGAATAGTCTACTTTTTGTCAAGGTATAGTCAAGGTCCAGACTCCAGAGAAAGAAAATAATAAAAAAAGTAAAAAAAAAATTTTTGGGTCTTTCAAAAGCGTCTGGTGGTCCAGATTTGGCCCTTGGTCCTCCTATTGACTACCCCTGCAGTAGAATTTTGTGATGCATAGGATTAAAGGGACAGTGGTCTCTCTTTCATCACTGAGCGGGGGTCTGAGGAACAACACAGTGATTATGAACAGCCTGTGGTGATCAGTACCCCAAAATATCTTCTGCTGACCAGAGGGCAGAGACACCTTGGGGAGTTTCTGATCATTTACCCCGTGGAGGGGATGAGACCTGGGGTGCCAAGGTGAAATGTTAGTCTCGGGTGGGTATCACTAGCACTGTTCTGAGCTTCCTTCTCTCACCTACCGCTCCCTGAAGTCCAGAAGATTTCCCCCTCTGATTGGGCTCTCTTTGTAGATGGCCTCCATCAGAGAGAGCAGGCAGTGATCTGGGAAGCTGAGCTTGAGAACTCACTGTCACTCCCAGAGCATTTGGGTGGGTGAGGCCAAAGAGGGATGCCATTCTGATTCATCATGAATATAGGGAGCAAGAACATGGGGAGTGCATCCCCCGGGAACTCTCAGGTAAGGTAAAGTAGGGAAGAGAGAGCCCCTCCAGGCGTTGTATGCTGGGAAGAGATGCTGATAGTGGCTGTCCTCATCTCTTTGCTGCCCAACAGGTTACCATTTTCATCTGAAGATGCCGTTCATGTTCAAGACCATTATACGCTCCTGGAGAGACAGATCATCATTGAGGTAAGTGCCTCGCTCCTTTGGCCATAGAGGGAGTGTGTCTCGGAGCTCTCCATCTGCCCCTGGCTCAGACCGACCTGTTCTAATGCCAAGGTTCCCTATCTGGGAGGAATAAGAAGTTTCTAGATGCTGTAGCTGACTAGCTTGTGACCTCCTGGATCTAATGTGACTCCATATCCAAGCTTTGCTGATAGACAACTGCACCAAGTTGCCCCACTGAGAGTCAGACATCTTCATGTGCTGATGGTATATGCAGGGCATTCGCTTCAGAGCTGTGCAGCACATTAAGATGGTGTCACGCTGTCCAGAGTGGCTCACAACCGTGAATCCCAGCCTCAGGACAGACACTGGTTTTATGTTCTATAACGAGATTTCACTCACCCAGTAACAAATGTGAACTCCTGCAGCACTGTAACAGTCTTACATGGAGTTACAGACAGTCTCCTTGGACACTCCAGTCTATTTTGCCACCCAGGCAAGTTGGATGAAATGATAAATGGTCCCTTACATCAAAGATCACAAAAGATGCAGATTGCTCCCAGTCCCAAGAGACAAGTCACTGACGCCAGATCTCACACAAAAGGCAACTCTTGTAGCCAATCCGACAATAAACTAAGAATTTATTAACTAGGAAAAAGAAATGAGAGTTATTTACAGGCTAAAGCAGGCAACATATATACACAAATGAGTTGGTCTGTGGTTCCAAAAGGTGACAGAGATATAGTAATCTGTCAGCACTGAATGTTTTCTACGACTAACCCAGGTTGACCCTGGGGATCTCTGCTTTTGTTTCCTAGCTCCAGCCCTGTGAGAGTCCAAACAGCAGAGAGTCTGAAGAATTTTCACGTCAGCTGTCTTTTATTTCCTTCTTCCAAAATTCAAGCTGATGGGTTGGGCTTTCTTTCACATGGCACCTTATAGGTGTAAGAGGACCATCAACCCAGTCTTTGTATAGTGATGTTTCACAGTGGCGCACTTAGTTTTGATAGTCCTTCTGGATGGGTGGGGGGAAACAGTCCTGCTGCCTGGGTTCACAAGTTCAGAGCAGACATTTTTGCAATTATAAAGTAAAACTTACGTACTACCTTATAGCACAGAGTTCAGACGTTACGAATAAGATTAATGCGTGCAGCAACTTGCAGGCATTTTATAGAGTCTAATTACTAAGCACATCCTTACAAATCGAACACCTGTCTTGAGCAATGCTAACATACAGGTGAGCTGGTCTGGTTTCCACCTATGAATTTGTCAGTGCTCAGCTGACACCTACAGCCTTGGCAAGGGCTGGCACCTGGTCTAGCAATGTCACAGATGGTCTTGTTGAAATCAGGGCTGTCATGGAAACTGGACCAGACAACCCTCATCCTCTGAGAACTGGATGAAAAAAGTGTGGCTGGCCTGGTTTCCATGCAGTCTCTCTCATCCTACTTCTCTAGGCAAATGACCGGCATCTGGAGGCCTCTGGGCAGTCTGAGATATTTCGGAAATACCCACGAAAAGCCTCGATCCTCAACATGCCACTGGTGACCACGCTATTCTACTCCTGCTTCTACCACTACACAGAGGCTGAGGTGGGGGCAATAGCGGGGTAGGCAGGGGGCTGGATTTCTGTACCGAGATCCTTGGTATGGGTTACTAAATGATAGTGCCCAGCTCTTCCTCGCACTTCCCATCAGTAGATCTTAAAGCACTTTACAAGGGAGTTTAGTGTCACTACCCCTGTTTTACAGATGGTATGGAGGTATGGAGAGATGCAGTGACTCACTCAATGTCCCCAGCAGACCAGTGGGCAGCCAGGACTAGAACTCATATCTCCTGAGTCCCAGTCCAGTGCCACTCGGCCACACCGCTCAGCTAATAAAGTTGGCACACTGGTAAAGAAAGGATGAAACTATTCCCCTCCAGCTACAAAGATCCTCCCCCACACCCATCACGCAATCTCCAGAGAGAGTTCCCCATACCTTGTAGAATGGTCCCCACATTTTATGGAGTTCTGGCACTTCAGGGGGCCATAAGAAGTGTGGGGACGGCTTTAGAGAGGGGCATTTTGCCTGGTACGACAGCCATCACAGAAGAGTTGGCATCTCAGGGAAAGCAGCTATCTTGCACTGTTTCAGAGGCAGCTGCTGGATCCAGCGCCCAAGGGGTTAACTTGGTTATTAACCTTTTCAGGCCCAAATGTGGGACAATGGTCTTTGAAGTGTGTGTGAGCGCCCTAGGCTAGAGGCATGGGAGACCCAGGCCCAGATAGCAGAGGAGGAGATGGGAGAGTTGCTTCCTTTGGAACCTCCATTTCCCAATCTAGCATTAGCAACTTTGGTAAGCAGGAGTTCTGGGTCTGTCAAGGTGGTCTACATTGCAGCTGGGAGTGAGTCTCCCAACCTGGGTAGACAGACTTCCTCTAGTTGGGCTCAAACTAGTCCACTAAAAATAGCAGTATGGATGTTCTGGCTTGTGCGGAAGTTCGGGCTCCAAAGCCCACTTGACCCCCTAGGCTTCAAAGCCTGAGCTGGAACATCCATATTGCTGTTTTTAATGCACTAGCTTGAGCCTTGCTAGCGTGAGTCTGCCTGCCTGGGCTGGGAGACTTGCTCCCGTCTGCTGTGTAGACATACCATAAGGGGCTGGGGGGGGGCCAAGATCTGAAAAGGCTGAGCATACTATCTGTCTCTCCAGGGGACATTCAGCAGTCCAACCAACCTGAAGAAAACCTTTAAGGTAGGGAGTGAAATCTGACTGGTGTCTCATTCTTGGTGGGAGGTGGGTTTCTATGATAGCATCAATAAACATGCAGGCAACAGAGCTGGGGTGCCTGGGAGGAAGGAAATAGAGAGGCTGAGTCCTGTCAGAAGTAGGGGTTACCGGCTTGGCAGAGAAAGGGTTTCTCCCCAGATAGAAGGGGAGTGGGATTAGATCCAGCTGTTAGATAAGGGGCAAGCTCTGTGGAGACCTTTGTTTTGGGCTGGGCTGGAAGTCGGACCCTCCTGGGGGACAAGGGAGGAAGTTTGGCTGCAAGAGCCTGCTGGAAGTTCTGTGGGGAACTTGGGGTGTGAGGAGCTTCTGGGATCCCAGGTTACAGGAACCCTTGCCCCTGGATTTGAACCTCAAGCTCTGTGAGGCTGTTCCCTTAACTAGGGTGAGCTCCTCTCACCCTTAGCTGGCTTTGGTGCTCGGCCTGCGGGTGGTCCTATCTTGCTTCTTATGGCTTGGAAGGGGAAAACGGGCCCTCCTCACTGCCAGTCCATTGCCAGCCTCAGCCTGCTGCACCAGCCCTGTTGGAAGCCCCCTCCGTACCTTCCAGCAGCATGGTACTCTCCTTGGAGTAAGTGTGGAATGGGGTGGGCCATGCTGGGGGCCTGAGCCGTGTTAACCCTGCCTCGGTAGGAGTTGCAGATCGTTTGTGTGACCCTACATGTAGTACTGTGCTGCCGGGCTCAGGCTTGGATCGCACTATCCCTCCCCTGGCTTGGTTCCTGCTGAGTGGTTGGTGCTGCCTGCTCCCTCACCCCAGTCTGTGCTCTCATCCTCAGCATTCAGTGTCTCTGCCTTGCAGATCCCAGACAAACAGTATGTGCTGACAGCCCTGGCTGCCCGCGCCAAGCTGCGAGCCTGGCATGATGTGGATGCCCTGCTCACCACCAAGGTGAGTGGCAAAACTTTTCTGGGGGGTGGGTCCAAACACTTGCTGTTTCCTGGGTATATCCATCTGGTTAGAGGGTGGTGAGCTGTCTGTCCCTTGTCTGGCCTGAGCTGCTCTGGGCTGAAGTATTCCGCGGGCCCTGCTCCAGCACTGTGACTTGTCTGGCCCGCTCTGGGGTTTATTTGGAGAAGCACTGCTTATTAGCTCTGGGCCTGGCCCATCCATGCTGTGGGGTCCAGATTGAGTTGCTCAGAGAGCAGGTTCCCCTGTCTAAAGAAGCTGAGATGGACTTAGTACAGCTCCTACTAGCTCAGCCAGAGAAGGAGGCTGCCTTGAGGCTCAGCTGCAGGGGATTCACATGCATTGTGAACTCAGCCTCCAGACATGGGACGCTTCTGATCGTGGAACAAGGGTCTGGCAGGAAAGAGCAGCATCCTCAGCCAGAGGAAGATTACCACTGCCCTCTAGAGGCTATGGAGAGGGTAGGGAGGAGGAGCAATCCCAGCGGCTCCTCTGCCCTGCACCCAAATCTACTAACAGCCCTGTCCCCCAATTCCCCACCCTCTGGGAATCTTGCATGGGACATCCCTTTTGAAAAGATTAGTGCTGAGTTTGGGCTGTGGTTTCAGAACTGGCTGGGTTACACCAAGAAGAGAGCTCCCATTGGCTTCCATCGAGTGGTGGAGATCTTGCAGCGGAACAGCGCCCCCGTGCAGGTGAGCAAAGGAACTGCCCTGTCAGAACACACCATCCCGTCTGCTATTCTGCTACACTAGATCAGACCTTTGGGCCATTCGGTCTGCAATCCTGTTGCACTGACTCAGACCACTAGGTCACCTACCTTGCTAACATGCCGTCAGCAATGGCCATTACCTATACCTTACAGTGCATCTGGGGGGGAACTGTTTATTTCTTCCTGATCCAACAAGTGAATTCGCTTACAGCCCAGAGGGGGCATTGACCCTGTGTGGTTGTTGCCTGGCTTCCATAGCTGGGGATGGTGAAGGACTTCCCCATGTGAAGTTCCTCTTTGTTTGGGCCAGCTGAGTCCCTTGGGGATAAAGATGTTTTACGTACATGTGCCTGGAAGGAACATCATAGGGGTGAGAACCAAGGGAGGTAGATGCAGCAGTTTGCCAGAAGCTGGGATTGGGTAACAGGGCATGGATCCCTTGATGATAACCTGTCTGTTCATTCCCTTTGGGGCACCTGCCATTGGCCACTGTCAGAGGACAGGATGGACCTTTGGTCTGACCCAGTATGGCCTTTCTTATGTTCTAAGTCATAGTGCTATAAGAGCGTGGGGAGGCTGGGATTGGCTCTGTCGAAGCGGTACATGCAGACTGGCTTTGGAGGTTGGTGGTGCCAGGCCACACTTTCTTATCAGGCTTAGGTAGTTACCTCAGCTAAGGGAGATGGACAGCAGTAGGCTCTGAGGTGTCTGAGGGATCAGATTGTGGATGGGAAAGCCCCTCTAAATGATCCAGACCATCGAATGGCTTCTTCCCTACATTAGGTTTCTAGATGCTTCATTTGGGCAAGTGTTCAACTGATCCCCTTGAGTTGGGATAGTGTAGGAATTGCCCCCTGGGTTGGCAGGGCCCTTGAGGAGGGGCTAGGTTCATTACCCCTGGAGCCTCCTAAGCAGGCTCATCTGTGAGGCTGTCCCATCCATGCACTATCCTCTGCTTGCAGAGGGGGCCAGACTGTGTGGTGACCTTCTGTAAGAGGCTAGTTAACTGGACCAGGGGTGTTTTGGGGGAGAAGAGGCGACTATGGGGAAGTGAGCTCTGCTGATGCTTCCTGCCTTCCCATCCAGGTGCTGCAGGAGTACGTGCGCCTCGTGGAAGACGTTGAGACAAAGTTGAACCTTGCCATGAAATATAAGTGCCATGACGTTGTTATTGATGTGAGTCCCTGCTGTACAAGGCGGGAGATCTACATCCCCCCCACACACAGACATACCTTGCTGGGGGCAGGCTCTCCCACATCTCCCTTGCCTTGTTGTCATGTGCCCATCTCATTTACCTCTGGGTAGACGCACTTTCCCTGTGTTTTAGTGTCAGCTGGTGCTCCCAGAACCAGCTAAAGCCAAGTGAGCCCTGCTCACGTTCCCTCTACCCCCACCTCCAGGAGCTTTGCTGGGGCTTCACAATCCCAGCCTGCAGCACTCCCTGCTGTTCCCGCCTGAGCTCCTCTGGTGTAGAGATGCAATTGTGCTGAATGGCACAATTCAGAGACGGTTATCAGCTTGGGAGTGGCTTGAGGCTTGGAATTTGCTCTACAGCAGGACGTGAGCTTCCGTCATCAGGAGTGAAAAGTCAGTGCACCAACTCCTTGAACCTCTCCTTCCTGGAGGGGGTCTTTCCAAAAGGTTTGAGGTGAAGGCCCAACCTTCCATTGGGGCATCCCATAAGATCTGTGATTTTTCACCAGGACTGGCTGCCTGTGATGGATCCTGCTGCACAGCGATGAATCTTTGTGGAAATCAGCATGTGGCCAAGGTTCTGGGGAGATTGGAGGGTTATTCCTCAACTGAACAGAGGGGTGCTGCCCAATAAAGAAGTTTGCTTCCCTTAACTCTGTTTTGCTGTTTAACTAGACATACAGAGACCTGAAGGATCGGCACCAGCTGATGGCATACAGGTGTAAAGTGGAGCGGGGTTCTGCAGAAGAGGACAAGATAGACAGTATCCTCAGGAACTTGGTAAAGAATGACTCCTCGCCCACATACACCCAGAGCCAGCCCTGTGGTGCTCTCTCCTATAGATGCTAATCGGAGACAGGAGTGGGTTTGTTTGGTGGTGGCATTGGGGTTGCTGCCCTGTGTCCCCACATCCTCATCTCTCTCCCTGCTGGGAAGATGCTAGTCCAGGTGGAGGTTCCAGTTAGACACAGGAAAGGGGGATCTGTGCAGAGTCTCTGGAGGAGAAGAGCTGGTGCTGGGAAAGGGAGAAATAACTGCTCAGTGCTGAGTCCCCACACCAAAGAGTTGATTTCTGTTTTTGCGATAGCGAAAAGAGGCTCAAGGCATTGTGCTAGGACTAGTGTCATGGGTGTGAAAGACAGTCCCTGCCCCAGAGAGCTTACAGTCTTAGCATGTGATGAGCAATAACAAGTGGTGCTTTAATGTGGGGCTGGGCTCCTTTTTGATGGTCTATTCTGGACACAACCTGCTAAGTGACTGTTTTGGGTCCTCGTGAGATCAAAGGGTTTTTTACCTCTGGGTTTGGTGTTCTGTTTTACTTCTCCTATTAGGCCCAATTGTATTAAAAGCTTATAGTGAGTCATAAACTGACAGGGGACTGCAAGTCAGAAATGTCTGACTCAGAATCCTGGCTTGCTGCATGGCCTTGTCCCTTTCCTTCATGCCTTAGCTTCTCCATCTATACCATGCAAGTAATCCTGACCCACTTCCTAGGGGATTGTGTGGGTCCATATATTGTGGTGATGATCTTTAGCACTTGCCTTTATTGCTGCTTGTCTGCTCCCTACATTTGACTCAGCTTGGGGCAGTTACACTAGCGTGGTCAGTTTGCACTTCCTGACTTTAGTTGTTTTTTGTTGCTGATCCCAGGCGCTAGCCCCAGAGCTGCTGGATTTGGATTCCCCATGCTGCAGGGGAACATCCGACTGTTTTCATTGACTTAAACCTCAAAGCTTTCCAGGCACATCAGTTTATAAACCCGCCGACCTTGTCATTTGCTGCAACATCACTCGAGTGTGGGCTGAATTCCCTGACAGTGTTCTCCCGTCCAGTGGGGCAGATACTCCCTGGGCATATTTCTGAGGGATCTGAGCTGCGATCAGCATTAATACTAGCCATGTCCTGTTGTTCTTCTCTTTCAGCAAATCCGATGGAAGAATTGAGGTGTCTACCCACCTCAGAAGCAGCCCAATTTGCCATTGCCATGCCATTGAGAGAGGAAACTATGGAGCCAGCCTCAGTGCCAATAGAGCAAGTTCCGTTTCCCGTCTTGGTGTGGTTTGTCTGATATTGCCAGTCAGTGCCAGTGGCTCCTGGGACAGAGAGGCATCCAGGCTGATATAAGGCAAACCCCACTATCTGGCTAGTGGGACAAGACACTGACGAACTGGAGTCAATGTTCTGTAACTGGCTAGGCCATGAGGTGGGCATGGCTTCAGTGTACAGAGGGAAGTAAAGTCAGGCAAAGCAGTGGCTACTTCAGATTTGTGCAGGATCAGGATTCATTCAGGTGAGAGGAACAAGACAATTACCCACAAAAGATCTCTCCTAAGGTTAGAGGTGACCCGCTCCCTTGCCATACCAGCTGCTAAGGCTCGGGCAATGATAGCCATGTCAGAAGAGAAGACGCAGGAACTGCAGACTGGACTGCGTTCTCCCTGCCTCTACGAGCATGATGGGTAGGGAAAGACTTCTTGCCACTTAAAACTCCAACCTTCCTGTTTGTCTCTGATTCAGAAAAGAAGCTTTCAGTAAACTTCTGCAGATTGCATATCCCCACTACAAAGCCCTGCATCTCAAGACCTCCCTCTTCACCCAAAGGGAAGCTGGGAGTTCTGCCTGGAGCTCATCCACTCCCTCATTGGGTTGGTTAGAGAATGAGGTGAAATTCCCTCCCAGCAAGTGCTGAAGATGCTGGCCCCACAAAGCCCCTTGGAACAGTCTCTTCTCCCTGGCCTTTACATTGGGAAAGTTTTTGTTACATCCCTTAAAAATGTGACTCTCCCCTGGGGTTCCCTGCCAGCTTTGTTGTGTCAGACCTCACTTTCTGTTCTGTAAATAAAGCTGTGTGTCTGCCTCTCCTTGTGGCTCCTATTTACTTCCTTCCCTAGTGCTTTACTGTCGCCCTGTGTCCTGATCATGAGGGGTTGCCCCATCTTTTGAGAAGTGGGCACATGAGATGCACCTCGGAGTATCCTAGGGCCACAAGAAACGTGACTGGTGGGGCAATTTTGCCTTAAAGGAGAAGCTTATCCAGAGTGACAGCCTTGGCATCTCACATCCTTGATGTTCTCAGCAGGGGCACGTCTAACAGCGAGTGATGCTGGGGAGCGCACAGCCTTGCAAATGCCACACAAAAATGGTGGTCATTTATCTGTTGGAGCCAACAGCGGCCACATGCCAGTCTCCCTGATCTGCTGTAACAACCCTACATTAAGTGTATGATGAAGTGGGAATTTTTGGGATTATTTTTCTGACCCTTATGTATGCCTGTTTCCTCTATATGCTGCATTGTTACCTAGTGGGTGGAAAAGAACTGTTTGCTCTCAGAGCAGGCAAAGGGTTGGTCTACACTAGGAACTGACACTGCTGTAGCTACGTTGGTCAGGGGAGTAAAAAAGTAACACTCCTGAGAGACGTACCCATACCAACCTAACCCCCAGCATAGACAGCGCTAGATTGATGGAAGAATTCTTCGTTGACCTAGGGCTTGTCTACATTTACAGCGCTGCGCCCTACACTGCTTCGTGAAGATGCTACCTACGCTGATGGGACAGCCTTCCCCACCCCCACCCTGAGAGAAGGTAGCTATGTCTACCCTAGGAATTAGGTAGTGTAGACTAGGGCCTAGCTGCCACCTCTCAGGGAGGTGGGTTAACTGAGCTGATACCAGAACGCCTCCTATTGGCATAGATAGTGTCTATAGTGCGCCGGGGTAGCGTAAGTGCAGACATACCCTAAGAGACATAGGTATGAACGTTGCCTAGCTGTCTGAGCCAGGATGGGCCGTTAAAACGGACAGGCCCAGGCTGACCCTATCTCAGTGGTTCTCAACCTGTTTATCATTGTGGGCTGCATATGCGGCCCACAGTGTGTCTTGCTTGGGCCACAAGTTGAGAACCGCAGCATGCCCCCACTGAACCACCCCAGACTCATATGCCTAGTGCCTCCCGCCCAAAGACCCCTCCACAGAATGGGGAACGGGGCATGGGGCTGGCTTGCAGCCACGGACCCCTGACCCTATGGGGCCAGGTGGGCAGCCCCAACCCTGGAATCCGGAACCCGACACTGCGGGGCTGGGTGGCCAGGCAGCTGGGAACCTGGCCCTGCTGCCCAGGCTGGGCGGCCTTTAGCACACAGCTGTGGAGCTCCAGTTGAGAACTGCTGCCCTATATCAATGGAGAATCTGAGAAGACCATGGGAAATCCAATCACCAAGACATTGACAAGTAGCAACCAATAACCCAGAGGCAGATGAATTTCCTTAGCTCTCAGCCAGGAAGCTGAGAACAATCTCATAGCTCAAGAACAAAGGACTGGAAGGTGTGAGGTGGAGAGATAAGAGTTGGCCACTGGAAGGAGTCTGGGCTCCCACCTGGGAACTGACCAAGGAGGGGAGACAGAGCCTGCGCATGGGGTTCACTGCAGTTTGGCTGGGGCTCTGGTCTAACCAGAATGGATGATGCTTTAACCTTCATTTCTCCATGCTAATCTAAAGACTTGCATGCTGTGGTCCAGTTGATTAATAAACCTGGCTCCTTTGAAAACGCTGCCTGTCACTGTAAATACTTTGTGAGGCGCATTAATTCTGAAGAGTGGACAAGTCTCTACCAGGGGTCTGGCTCAGTTGGACTCACTGAATGGAGCTCACGATATGAAGCAGGCCTGCTGGAGCCTCGGAGGTTCAGTTTAAGGAGGTGGTGAGGCTGTGTGGCCTACTCTGCAGAAAGAGTGAAACCCCTGTGGGTCTAGCACCAAAGCTGGTGGCATAGCATCGATCCTGTGGATCCGTGACAAAGTGCAATTCTGGAGTCCTACGTTAGCTGGTGGTGAGGCATGCTCTTAGTGGGGTGAGTGCTGAGCTGGGGCATTTGGAAGGGGGGAAGGGAAGTGCTCAGGAATCATGATAGCTGCTTCAAGGTTGCAACAATGCAGCACTGGGAGTGGAATATGCCTGAAAGGGACCCTGGGGGAGTGCCAAAGCAACCTTTCCCATGTTCAGAAATGTGGGGTCTCCATGGAAGGTTTGTGAACAGTCTCTTTGCCTGCCTCACGGTTTGTAACTGCTGCAGGGAGCAATGTCCAGCTGAGAGAGGTACCCCGGTAATGCTGCTGCCTCCAAATGCCAGGTGCTGCCTGTGGCACTCGTCTTCTCCTTTCGTATGGTGATAGTGGAACAGGGAAAGCAATGGTGTGACTGCAGTTGGATCTTAGTTTCTTCTCCAGTCCAGAGCAGAGGGGGCAGCCATGTGAATGGCTGTGACACCTCCAGGATGAGTGTGGATTGGGCAATTGTCCAGGATATGTCCGACAGTTTGCACCACACCACAGTCTCAGTTTGCAATTCCCTCACTTTCTGTCTATGGAATAAGTATGCACATCTTCCCTGTCGGGTGCGGCTATGGTTTAAAGCTGTCCACATGCGCCGGCAGGAGGAGAAGCCCAGCACTTGCACAGGTGGGTTGTCTATTAGATTTTTGTTTGGTACACTGGCAAACCACCCAGGTTTCAGACTATCATCTGCGAACTTCCTTATCGTCCACAGGAGGACTGTGGTATGAGACCAGTAGGGTTTTCTTGATTTTAGTCAGTCGTGAGGGGGCTCTTCTAGGTCATAGTGGAGCAGTAGTGTGATATTATAGTATTATGTACTCCATAACTTGCAGCGTCTTGTCGACTATTTGCTGGCACAATGTTAGCCAATAATGATAGCCGTGGAAGTGGTGTTGATGTGAGGGTCCTGCCAAGTATGCAAAGAGCGGCGTTAATTTTGATAGGTTTCAGAGTAGCAGCCGTGTTAGTCTGTATTCGCAAAAAGAAAAGGAGTACTTGTGGCACCTTAGAGACTAACAAATTTATTAGAGCATAAGCTTTCGTGAGCTACAGCTCACTTCATCGGATGCATTTGGTGGAAAAAACAGAGGAGAGATTTATATACACACACACACACACACACACACACACACACACACACACACACACACACACACAGAGAACATGAAACAATGGGTTTATCATACACACTGTAAGGAGAGTGATCACTTAAGATAAGCCATCACCAACAGCAGGGGGGGGAAGGAGGAAAACCTTTCATGGTGACAAGCAGGTAGGCTAATTCCAGCAGTTAACAAGAATATCAGAGGAACAGTGGGGGGTGGGGTGGGAGGGAGAAATACCATGGGGAAATAGTTTTACTTTGTGTAATGACTCATCCATTCCCAGTCTCTATTCAAGCCTAAGTTAATTGTATCCAGTTTGCAAATTAATTCCAATTCAGCAGTCTCTCCTTGGAGTCTGTTTTTGAAGCTTTTTTGTTGAAGTATAGCCACTCTTAGGTCTGTGATCGAGTGACCAGAGAGATTGAAGTGTTCTCCAACTGGTTTTTGAATGTTATAATTCTTGACGTCTGATTTGTGTCCATTCATTCTTTTACGTAGAGACTGTCCAGTTTGGCCAATGTACATGGCAGAGGGGCATTGCTGGCACATGATGGCATATATCACATTGGTAGATGCGCAGGTGAACGAGCCTCTGATAGTGTGGCTGATGTAATTAGGTCCTATGATGGTATCCCCTGAATAGATATGTGGACAGAGTTGGCAACGGGCTTTGTTGCAAGGATAGGTTCCTGGGTTAGTGGTTCTGTTGTGTGGTGTGTGGTTGCTGGTGAGTATTTGCTTCAGATTGGGGGGCTGTCTGTAAGCAAGGACTGGTCTGTCTCCCAAGATCTGAGAGAGCAATGGCTCGTCCTTCAGGATAGGTTGTAGATCCTTGATGATGCGTTGGAGAAGTTTTAGTTGGGGGCTGAAGGTGATGGCTAGTGGCGTTCTGTTATTTTCTTTGTTGGGCCTGTCCTGTAGTAGGTGACTTCTGGGTACTCTTCTGGCTCTGTCAATCTGTTTCTTCACTTCAGCAGGTGGGTATTGTAGTTGTAGGAATGCATGATAGAGATCTTGTAGGTGTTTGTCTCTGTCTGAGGGGTTGGAGCAAATGCGGTTATATCGTAGCGCTTGGCTGTAGACAATGGATCGAGTGGTATGATCTGGATGAAAGCTAGAGGCATGTAGGTAGGAATAGCGGTCAGTAGGTTTCCGATATAGGGTGGTGTTTATGTGACCATCGCTTATTAGCACCGTAGTGTCCAGGAAGTGGATCTCTTGTGTGGACTGGTCCAGGCTGAGGTTGATGGTGGGATGGAAATTGTTGAAATCATGGTGGAATTCCTCAAGAGCTTCTTTTCCATGGGTCCAGATGATGAAGATGTCATCAATGTAGCGCAAGTAGAGTAGGGGCATTAGGGGACGAGAGCTGAGGAAGAGAAGCTCTTGAGGAATTCCACCATGATTTCAACAATTTCCATCCCACCATCAACCTCAGCCTGGACCAGTCCACACAAGAGATCCACTTCCTGGACACTACGGTGCTAATAAGCAATGGTCACATAAACACCACCCTATATCGGAAACCTACTGACCGCTATTCCTACCTACATGCCTCTAGCTTTCATCCAGATCATACCACTCGATCCATTGTCTACAGCCAAGCGCTACGATATAACCGCATTTGCTCCAACCCCTCAGACAGAGACAAACACCTACAAGATCTCTATCATGCATTCCTACAACTACAATACCCACCTGCTGAAGTGAAGAAACAGATTGACAGAGCCAGAAGAGTACCCAGAAGTCACCTACTACAGGACAGGCCCAACAAAGAAAATAACAGAACGCCACTAGCCATCACCTTCAGCCCCCAACTAAAACTTCTCCAATGCATCATCAAGGATCTACAACCTATCCTGAAGGACGAGCCATCGCTCTCTCAGATCTTGGGAGACAGACCAGTCCTTGCTTACAGACAGCCCCCCAATCTGAAGCAAATACTCACCAGCAACCACACACCACACAACAGAACCACTAACCCAGGAACCTATCCTTGCAACAAAGCCCGTTGCCAACTCTGTCCACATATCTATTCAGGGGATACCATCATAGGACCTAATTACATCAGCCACACTATCAGAGGCTCGTTCACCTGCGCATCTACCAATGTGATATATGCCATCATGTGCCAGCAATGCCCCTCTGCCATGTACATTGGCCAAACTGGACAGTCTCTACGTAAAAAGAATGAATGGACACAAATCAGACGTCAAGAATTATAACATTCAAAAACCAGTTGGAGAACACTTCAATCTCTCTGGTCACTCGATCACAGACCTAAGAGTGGCTATACTTCAACAAAAAAGCTTCAAAAACAGACTCCAAGGAGAGACTGCTGAATTGGAATTAATTTGCAAACTGGATACAATTAACTTAGGCTTGAATAGAGACTGGGAATGGATGAGTCATTACACAAAGTAAAACTATTTCCCCATGGTATTTCTCCCTCCCACCCCACCCCCCACTGTTCCTCTGATATTCTTGTTAACTGCTGGAATTAGCCTACCTGCTTGTCACCATGAAAGGTTTTCCTCCTTCCCCCCCCTGCTGTTGGTGATGGCTTATCTTAAGTGATCACTCTCCTTACAGTGTGTATGATAAACCCATTGTTTCATGTTCTCTGTATGTGTGTGTGTGTGTGTGTGTATATAAATCTCTCCTCTGTTTTTTCCACCAAATGCATCCGATGAAGTGAGCTGTAGCTCACGAAAGCTTATGCTCTAATAAATTTGTTAGTCTCTAAGGTGCCACAAGTACTCCTTTTCTTTTTGTTAATTTTGATGTCCACTAAAATGGTGTGTGGGCTTCTGCTCCAAACTGAGACACAGTATTCCACTATGGAATAGCAGTTGCTTAGCCTTTCCGCGGTGAGCCTAATCGTTGGGCTACAGAGCATGGTTATTGCAAGTTTCAGTGGAAGTCCTTTCCGCCATCCTGTATCATATGCCAAACTAGGATTGATAAATGCTGTTGTTGTTTTAAGATGGCATTGGAAGCTGGCTTCTATGTAACTGGTCAACACAAGGACTTGGTCAGAACAGTTTCTGCCTATTCAGAAGCCAGTGGAGGAAGTGGACAGAGGCATTGCCCAAATAAAGCCTGGAAAAGCAGCAGGTGTTGATGATGTATTCCCTGAGTTCCTGAAGCATTTGGGTCCAAGAGCAAGAACATGCTAGCTGTTCTCTTTACCAACATCCACTCCTCAGGGAGAAGAGCAAAAGAATGGAAAGCAGCAATAATTATAGCCATTCTTAAACCAGGAAAAGAGGCAGCCAAAATGAATAACTATTGACCTAGCACTTCTTAGTGTCTGCTATGAGATATTGGAGCAGCTTCTACTTTGCAGAATGAAACCATTGTTGGAGGAACTGGTTGTGGCAGCATGCAGCTCTTATGCACACAGTAAGTCTGACCATGGGATGGCGGGGCTCTGATCCTGTCCGATCTTGCAAGCAAAGCAGAGTTGAGTCTGGTCATATGTGGGTGGGAGACCTACCAGCTGCAGGAAGTGGTGCTGATAATTAATTAGGGTACTTTTTCCCCAGAGTGGTGCTAAGAGGTGATGGGTTTCTGATGAAATGTAAGGTCATTGCAGATCTCATGGCACTCTTTGCAAAACCAGTAGGGTGGTATCCTTGTTAAATTCCAACCTGGGTCATTCTATTCTTTCTCCCTAAATTTCCCCTCTCCTACGGGGTAGTTTCAGTGGGGAGTAGGATCATTCTTTGTTTCCTGTCCTAAGTGGTTGTGTAATGTTGTTGTGTAGCTGTTTAAACAACTTCTGCACTCCATCCCCTGGATGAAGTGATCCTTGGGTAGAGTTCACTTGAAGTTTGTAAAATGCTTTTGGCCTTTTTGGAATTAAAAGTACCATAGAAATGTTAAGACAGAGCCTATCCCCAACCTGAAAAAATTACTGTACCAAACTTACCCCTCCACTTTGCTCTGGGAGGAACACAGGAAACCAATGCAAAAAGGTTGCCAGCACCTGCCTAGCATCTGTTTTCACAGGAGCTTCGTGCCTGAGGGTATGTCTGCACTGTAACAAGACACCTGTGGCTGGCCTGGGTCAGCTGAGGCGGGGGGAGGGGTCGCAGAACGGAGGGGGTCGTTTGGGCTGCCGGGCTATAAAATTGCTGTGTAAATTGGGCTTGGGCTGGAGCCTGGACTCTGGGAACCTGCAGACCAGCCGGAACCCAAACGTCTACACTGCAATTTTATAGCCCCACAGCCCAAGTGTTGTGAGCTTGAGTCAGCTGCCACGGGCCCCCTCCGTGGGTATTCTGTTGCAGTGTACGCATACCATGAATGGCCAATGCTAACCTAACCACTAGGTGTCAGGGTTGCAGAGCTGCACCCAGAACTGTCCGGCTACTCATGTTAATTTGATGAAGTGGAAGTGAACTTCCTGCCTCCAGGGGAGCTCATGACTAAGAATAAGAGTGTCATGGAGGTCACTGAAGTCATGGATTCAGTGATTTTCAGACACCTTCTTGACATTTTTCACTTCAGCTCCAGGGCGGCAAGGCCAGAGCTGTCAGCTGGCTGGGGGCACCCAGAGCTGTGAGGAGCTGCCACAGCGGGGGGCATCGAGAGCTGCAAGGAGGTGCCACCGTGGACGGTGAGTGCTGCACCCTGCTCCCCTCCTGCACCAGGGCTTGGGCTGTCTTTCCCTCACTTGGGCTTCAGTCAACACCCCCTCCCCTATAACCTCCCCCTCCCCATTATTTTTAGTAAAAATCTCAGACATGTCACAGACTTCCATGACTTTTTGTATATTGCCCATGATCTGTCTGTGACTTTTACTAAAAATACCCATGACAAAATCTTAGCCTTACTCATGACTCTTCTAACTATTATTTTCTCCCATTCTCTGTGGGATGAGAGATGTGGGATGAGAGATGTGGTCCTGGCCCGTTAAGGGCCTGGGCTCTGGTGGCTTTTAGGCAAACAGCAGGGTTCTCACCGGGACATTTGGTAACTAAGCAATTGCCATGACAACTTCACTTGTTTGGACTGAGTTGCCTGGATTCCAGAATAGAAGGTGACCTGCTATTGAGAACCTGAAGCCTGTGGAAAAGGAGCCCAGCAGGGAGGCAATGGGTAAAAGGTCTCACCAGGTGGGATATCCAGGAGGCTGCTGAGGTTTTTTGCTCAAGCAAGGAGCACTATACTGCTTGATG
The DNA here is from genome assembly GCF_009764565.3 of Dermochelys coriacea. Classification (NCBI taxonomy): domain Eukaryota; kingdom Metazoa; phylum Chordata; order Testudines; family Dermochelyidae; genus Dermochelys; species Dermochelys coriacea. The sequence continues at coordinate 87,845,861 of NC_050073.1, read as the reverse complement.
AAGGGGGTTTTGTCATCAGCACTTCAGCTGGGGCAGGACTAGGTACAAAATTCAGACAGTAGAAACTGCAGGGGGTTTGTGTGTGTGTGTTAGATCTTCAGGCAGGCCACCTTTACCCACCAGAGTATTCCTTACTCACGCCACTGGAGTCAATAGAGCTACTTGGGGGAGTAATGGCTGTAGGATCAGGCTTTTTGTCTTTTTGTGATGTTATAAACAAAGCAGTTTGCTTATAACTAGAGAGTCTTGGGGTCTGGCTTGGCGCTACAGGCCTGCTGTGGCCATATTCAGCCTCCCTTACTCATTGGGTACTTTGTCTGAATAAGAAGTGCTGGAGAAAGCCTTAGGAACGCCCCTTCCCTGCTATATTATCTTTGTGTACTCAGGGCTGTTTTCGGGATCAGTTTCAGGTGGGCACAGTTAACAGTTCCCAGCCCTTGGGAGGAGAGGAGGAAGTGCCTTATGTTGCTTAGCAGCCCCCCATACTGGCTGCTCAAGCAGTGACTGACTCCAGCCCTTCTTGATGAGAAGAGTGGGTTGGACTTAGGTTAGGCCAAATGGTGCAATAAGCTATCCACTTCACTGAAACAGGTCTGACTGTTGCCTGGCTTGAAGAAGCTGTTTACCCAATGTCTAAAGAAGCCCCGCTGTTGTCAAATGAACTGAAATGGTGACTTCCCGATAGGGTCCGAACCTGGAAGATGCTGAGCACTTTCATTTCACTTGGAGTCAAGGGTGCTCAGAACTTTGTCTAAAATTGGGAACAACCAGAAGGGCCAAGCTTAGTGTCCTGTGTTTGCATTGTGATGTGCTCTGCAGTGAGACTGCATGCTATTCCTGTGGAAACTATAGGTGGCTCTGGTGAGGCTCTGACCCCAAGCAATGAAAATACCAGGCTCTATTCTGAGACCTAAAAGATGTTCAGCTTCTCATGCTGAGGGGAGGGATACAGAGGGAAGGAAGAGAGATGCACGTTCCCTGAGAGGCTTGTGGGGAGGGAGGAGAGGAAGGTGGGAACACAATGCTGACAAAACTCAGACTGGTGATGAATGAAAAACATAATACTTGGAAACTGGAGTTGCTCACCTTGGCTCTAGTTTTCATCTTACCTGTAGCTCAGGAGCAGAGCAGCCCATACTGTGCCCTTCCAAGTGCTGTGTCAGCAGCTTGCCAGTTGTTGCCAGCCACAGCTACACTTCATAGAATGAATTAAGATTGCAGCTCCATGGAAATAATAATCCCAGCATGCAATGCTCGATCTTAGATGCTCTGCTGCATCACATGCTGAGATCTTTCCGCTCCTCCTTACTACTGTAATGTTTGTCATGTTGTTGAAGTAGAACTAGGTGTATACTGGCTACCCCTGCTCCGTGGGAGGAGCTGGGGATTGGCTGCAATGCCAAACTGATGGATGCTGGGCCATTCTTCTAACTGCTGCTCATTGCTGAAGGTTCTCATGCAGGGCCACAATGTCAGATATCACGGTGAATTTGAAGTCCTTTCAGTCTGAGCCTGCGGTGGAAGAACGCGAACAGCCCTTGCTGTGTTTGAGAATCCGCTGCAAGGGGCTGATGGTGAATGCATGTGCCCATGCTGTCTTCTTCTGCAAGCTGCTCCATGCCCTCAGGTAAGGCTGAAATAGGCATCCTTTGCTTTAATGTTTCTCAATATTGAAGAAAGGAGCTGGCTTGACAGGCCTGGAGACTGAATCCCTATATTTATCCCCAGAAAAAGGGTAGCTACTGGCAAACTTCCCCTTACCAACAGACCTCAGTTCTCCCCTGGTGGAAATCAGAGAAGTGAGAGAAGAGTTCAGCCTCAGTGACACATTTGGTCTTTGGCTAAGATTGTCAACAAGAAGCCGGTTAGTGCCAGATGTGGTGGTATATTTTATGATGTGGATGCCCTTCTCACTAGAACAAGGACCCCAGCTGATTCAATGTGGGTCATGGAACAGTCCTCAGCATGCAATGGTGTGTATTGATTACTATCTGTCTGGGTGCCCTGGAGGTGGGAGACTCCATATCTCATTCCCAATCCCCTGAGCCTGTGAGTTTCCCCATATGTGCTGGGTAAGGTGAGTGTGACCATTCCTTTGGGATGTGGATCTTATTAAGTCCATCTGTGTCTCTATCATCTCAGGATTAGATCACTTGGAGCTACACCATGAGACCATTCAGAAGTTGCGGGTTAATTCAGAATGTTATGGGGAGCTTTGCGCTGGAAATAATAGCTCCCGTGCTCTGTGAGCTGCACTGGCTACCAGTGAGCTAGTGGGTGGAATTCAAGGTGTTGGTTTTGCCCTTTAGAGCCTTAAATGGTTTGTGCTAAGGGGCACCCCTCTCCCCATGCCATATTACTGCAATTGTGGTCACTAGGACTTGAGTTGTAGCCCCTTGATAAAGAAGAGAAGGAGCTGCTGGCAGGGTGTCTTTGAGGGCCTCTCAGGTCTGGAATCCACTTCCATTCCTACTAGAAATCTGTTACCTTTCTGTCCATGCTGCAAAACTCCCCATTTCTTCATGGATATTTGAAGAGAGGACATGATAAGGGATGGATGGGGTTATTTGTTTATATGGCATGATTAAGAAGTGGGGCAGGATTGGATTATGGTGATGTCGGAACCTAGCAGCGGATCTAAGGTGACTATAGATGTTGACTTTTGTGAATTTTAGATCTTGGAAAGGAGTAGCTGGAGCTTGGGCTGGCTGCTGCTAGCTTTTATGTTTTAGAAATGGGAATGAATACATAGCACTGACCCTTTAAAATATGGGACAAGTCTTCTCTCCTTTCAGGAAAATCTGATCAGTGGTTTTTTCCTACGGAGAACACTGTAGGGCCCCGTTTCAGGGTAATGGATACATTGTAGTTTCTGGTGGAGTGATGTCAGCTCTGTGTCTCATTTCTCAGGCAGAAAGAGAGTGGGAAGGTTTCACTGATTTCCTCCAAGGAATCCATGGGCAGTGAAGGCCTGAAGGTTGGGATTATTGGTGGAGGCCACATTGGGAAGCAGCTGGCCAGGGCACTATTGGAGCTGAGTGGCATTTCGTCTCAGAATATCCACATCTCCACCAGGAGGCCAGAGACTTTGTGTAAGAGCTAGTGAATCATGGGAATTCAAATGGGTAAAGACCTAGCATATCTAATCCAAGCACCCCTGCCCTGCAAGACTCATAGTGTGTTTACTCCTGCTTTGGCAGGTCTCGCTTTCAGTGTCCCAACTTGAGTTGGTCTGAATTTTTTTTCCACAAAAAACTTTTGACTTTGTCAAAAAATGAAAGCTCAACGTTTTCAGCAGAAAGCAGACACTTTTTGTGGAAAACTTTGTTTATCTGAAAACCCAGTTTTCCATCAAAAACCATTGTGATGTACACGTCTTGACCAGCCCTAGACGCAATCAGTGGAGTTTTTACCCTTTTCCTTTCAAAGTCTATTCCACAGGCTGTTAGATTTCAGCATTAGAAAATATTGATAATTCTATATTTTCCTTCCTTTTTTTAATTTCACTCCATTATTCCAATCATACCTCCTTAGAGCACCCTAAACAAGTCATCTCCTCCTTGGGACTTACAGCCTTCAAATATTTATAGAGAGTTATTGTATCCCCCACGTTAGTCATCATTTGGAAAAGTGATATATTTTTCTCCTTTAGTCTTTCCTCGTGACTCAGTCCCATCAGCCTCTTCACTGGTTTTGCTGCCCTATTCTAAATTCTCCCTGGCAATTTTTCGTGTTATTGCTCAGTGGCTGCAACACCAATGCCTACATGTTAAATATTCACTTGATGGATTAAATACCTCTCCAAATCAATATCCACATTGATCTGAAAAGCCATTACTGCCAGGGACTCTCCTCAGTCTATCAGTGTAGAGTCAGTAGCACAAGATGCTTCTTTCTCTCTTTACTCCAAAATGTTAAAAATACAAAGTGAAAAGGGGTGGATTGGTGCTTGTGCTACATTATATATTGTAATTGCATGCAAAATGTCCAATGCCACATAAAGCTGTTACATAAACCAAGATGAACAGAGGATAACTGTCCTATAGGGAAATGCTTACAACATTAAAAACCTCTCAAGAGGCAGAGAGGGAGGGGGAGTTATTAAATGGCTTTTTATAGGTCTTGAAAATCAGCCAGATCCTGCGGGTTGGCTGCTTCAGTTAAACTTTTAATCAATATTCATGAAATGGTGCCAGACAACCCCATTTTCTGACTATTTATTCCTAGCAGAGAGGCTCATTTCTCTGTTACCTGGCTACCATGGGCTGTGCATCAATAATGATAATGGGTAGCTGCTAATTAAGCCACCTGGTGAGAGGACCTGGATTGCCCCATTATGAGCTGAAGTAACGCATGCTTCTCACACCTTACCAAGCTGTGCATGAAAGCAAACACCATGATGACCCTACACAAGTGTGGATGTTGCAGACTAAATGGTGGTTGTTCCTGGCCTCTTGGAGCTAGGGTGATGATTTCCTTTTCTGTTTGTCTTCTCTAGCAGAGTTTCAGCAGCTGGGAGTCGAATGTTTTTATGACAATGGCCAGCTTGTGGCCTGGGCAGACATTGTGTTTCTTTGTTGCCTCCCATCTCATCTACAACAAATCTGCTCAGGAATTCATTCTGCACTGCGGGAACCCTGCATTGTGTACAGCCTGGTCACTGCTGTCCCACTGCCCAGGTAGTATTGATTGCACCAGTTCTGGTGTGATAGCTCAGCACACTAAATCCCCTGATTTGTCCACACATCAGGCAAGTACAGTGCCATCACTGCCAACGTGCCTGACCTGGCATGGGGGCAGCAGTGTTGCCAGCTCTCATGATTTTATCACAAGTCTCACAATATCTGTTGGTTTTCTTAAAGCCCCAACCTCGGGAATCACATGAATACATGAGAATTTCAGTGTTTATTTTTTTAAAAAGTAAGTTTCTAGCTCTCATGTTTGAGGAGAAAAGCTTGAAACATGTCCTGAGTGCACCCTAAGGGCTCAAAACCCAGGAGGCCAGAAATAAAACGTAGGCAGCGTGAAGTATTATATAAAACAAATTCATGATTTTTTAACTTCATTATTTGCGGGGGGCTGACCTAGGATTTTTGAATGTTTGGGGTGACGATATTGGGAGAGGTTCAGTCTCTGTGGTCCTTTCAGTTCTTGCCTGCTCTGCTGAGAGGCTAACAAGGGGACAAATGTAACAAGGCTCTTTGTGCTGTAGATATCTACTAGGAACAGTACTGAGACCCGCAATCTCATTTTACACAGGCTACTGAACAGCCATTTCTTGGGAACAAACACCCTTCAGTAACTACTGAGATGGGCTGGATTTAAACCAGGACCCTAGCAGTGAAAAGCTAATGTCCTATTACTGGCCTCCAGAGCCACCCAGTCCTTCTCTTGGGCTTCTATTATTCTGCAGGATATAGAAGTTACTTTACCAAAGTAGGGAGGGATTAAGGGCCAAATCCTAGTTGGTGGAAGTTCTATCAGTATTGGACCAGGATGTAGCACAGACTCACTTCTTCCCTTCCTTCAAAAAAACAAAACAAAACAAAACTGCTAAAGTCCCAGCTGTTCTGTGAAATGTCTCAGCTCTAACGTGCTCAGGTTAGAATCCTAGCAGCATTGGCTCAGCCTCCTCTGACTAGTGTATTTGGTGCCCTGCACTTTACTGCTTGTGGTTCTTTCAGACAGGATCTTAAAGATTTAAGGTTCCATCTGCTGTGTGGGCATTGACCATCCCTGGAACTTACTGTAAGAGCAGAGATTTGCCTTGTGTCTGGCTATAACATTTACCCTTATCCCCTCATGTTGTCCAGTGTTTGCTTTCTTTGCACCCCAGAGGTGGCGGCATTTCAGTGATGCTGTAAACAGAGTTTAGAATGAATTGTATTATAGAAATGTACTTTTATTCTCCTTTTGTGTGCCACTCTCTGGGCACTGGATACTTCTCTGAGTTATTTGAATGACTTTGCTTTCAGGTTGAAGCAACTCCTTTCCTACAGTGCCATCCTGAGGCCACAATACCAGTGCACTAGCAGAAACTTAAGGAACATGTGGGGGACAAATGGAACAATCAGAGCTGCACTCCAAGACCCTATTGTTATACAGGCTACCTGTCCTTTTGGTCCCAAAGGTAAATGTATTTCTCCTCACTTTGCAGGTGTTTTCCTGTGGAATTAGAAACAATGTCTTTGCTTGACATTCACACTATTCTGAGCCTGTCCTAGCCCCAGCAAGATTCATGAACAGGGCTGGTTATAGAGTAATAGCTACTCAATTTCTCTCTCACCTGAGCAGCACTGAATGAGGATAATGGTTTGGAAATGCAGAATATGGAAGAAAAACTTCCTAATAAAAATGCTGGCAGTGCTGTCACTGGCTAGATAAAACTAGACTGGACAAAACATAGAATTAATATCTAGTGGGGACCAATCCTGCATGGGCAGGAGGATGGAGTAAGTGACCCCCAAAAATCTTTTCCGTCTCTGACTTGTCTGATTTTATTAGAGTTTGCAAGTGCTTCAGTGCCCCACTGTTACAGTCACAACAATTACTGTGGAGAAGACCTCTTTCCATATGTATGCTGTATGCCTCTGGAACTCTTTTCTGACTCTCCTGAGAGCCGTTGTTTCCTTTGGTGAGCTAGCAGGAGTCTTGGCACTCTCAGATGGGAAAGCCATGAACAGAAGCTAGTAGGCATTCTGATGGAGTGTAGATCAAGACCAAGTCAGTATTTTGGTATCAACCCTGACTAAATTCCAACTTGCGAATTGCCTTGCCACCCCTAGATTCTCCCATCTCTTCCATGGTTTCACCTGGATATGGTATTCCTCTTAACTTCCTGTCCTAAACCGTTAGCTGTCGTTTTCCACCACAGGGACAGCTGCAGTGGGCGAATGGTCCCTTTATACACAGCTTATTTCAGCCCAATGTGCTTTACATGCTAGATGGGTATAAGATAGTATATTATTATTACTTACTGGATTTGAGCCTCTCCTCCCTGGCCTGTAAATAAGCACATTGTGCGTTGTTGCCATGTTGACCTTGATAGGGAAGAAGAGAGGACGAGACATTTAAAAAAAAAAAAAAACTCTGTTTCCTTCACATCAGTACGTGTAGTGATAACTGACAACGTTTGTTCTCTGATTGTTGTGCAGAGAGAATTGCTGTGACCGGCAAGTGGTTGGAGGCCATTTTCTATGCAGCCCTGAACAGCTGTATGTGGCGGTGCCTGCCCCACCAGCACACACTGAAGTTACTGAATGACGTATGTTTCCCCGAGCACTGCCCCATCTGTGCAGAGCAGAAGACCTCCTGCCCACGGTTTGTGTGTGGGAACTTTGTCAACCAAACTTTTGTCTCCTCCCTGACTCAAGAGGAGTAAGTAAAGTGCCAAACTTCAAATGTTTCTACTTGGCCATCCTCCCTGAACTTTTGCCACATCCCAGGATTTGAAAGCTAGGAGTTTTCCTATTGCAGAGGAAGAATATGGTACACACCTCCTGACTTCGTGTCATGCACCCGTGAGAGCTGGGTCAATTTTCAAAAGCGCCGAAGTCTCATTGATTTTAATGAGACTTGGCTCCCAAGTTCCTAAGTCATTTTTGAAAATGTTACTTTGTGTGATAAGGGATGGACAACCTAAAGTCCAATATACTGGCAGTTGTTAAGCAGGCTGAAATCCATCCATTGAATACTTCAGTATGTCACTCTGAGCCCCTCTACTCTAGTTTTTAGAGATAAGAATTTACTCAATGGGGATATGTAGGATATTCCAGTTGTACAACTTGGTGTGAAACAACAGAACACAGGAATGTCCATACGGGACAACCCAGACTGGTGGGCCTTCTAGTCCACTATCCTGTCTTTGACAGTGGCTAATACCAAATGCCTGAGAGAAGGTTCAAGAAAACTCATAGTAAAAAACTGAGACTAATCTGTCCATAGGGAAAGTTTCTTTCTAACCTCTCATTCAGTGCTTGGGTTCTGCTCTGAAGCAGGCAGACTTGTATCCCTTCCTATAAATAAATTAAATTAAATTAAAGAGAGAGGGGAAAAAACATCTAATGAAACTGGCTGTTCTTAGCCATCTAAATGTCCAATCCTGTTTGAATCCTATGAACCTCTTGGCATTAATACTATCTTGTGGCAGTGAGCCTACAGGTTAAGTATACAACATATTAAAAAAAATATTTTATTGATTTGAAATTTGTGGCCTTTCAATTTCATCAAATGTCATTTTGCTCTTATGTGAGAGGACATGATTCACCATCTCTAGATGCTTCAATATTTTATATACTGTGACACGGCAAGGCCAGATGGCTATGGAAGAGTAGTGGAAGATAGATATATTAGCTCCAGGCTAAACAAATCCCTGGTGCCAGGATAAGTGAAATGGCAGCTGCTCCAGGTCAATTAAGACACTTGGGGCCAATTAAGAACTTTCCAGAAAGCAGGGAGAAGGCTAGGTTGATTGGGACACCTGAAGCCAATCAGGGGCTGGCTGAAACTAGTTAAAAGCCTCCCAGTTAGTCAGGTGGCTGTGCATGTCAGGAGCTGTGGGAAGAAGTTGGAGAGGCTGAGTAGTACAGACCATATCAGGTACAAGGAAGGAGGCCCTGAGATAAGGGTGAAGTGGAGCTTGAGGAAGTGAGGGCTGCTGTGGGGGAAGTAGCCCAGGGAATTGTACATGTCATGTTTCTAAAAGGTCAGCTACCATAGCTGATACTATTAGGGTCCCTGGGCTGGAGCCCGGAGGAGAGGGTGGGCCCGGGCTCTCTCCCCCCCACCTTTACCCCTGATTAATCACTGAGAATGGGAGACAACAGAGACTGTGCAAGGAAGGATAACTTCTCCTCACCTCCCTCGCTGGCTTATGATGAAAATGGCTCAGTAGACTGTGACCCTTGTCTCTAGAGAAAGAAGGGTTACGTGGAGGGTCACAGTGAGCCTCTGAGGCTAGCGAAATCCGCCAGGAAGCGTGGGACCCACGGAGGCAAGGACAGAGCTTTGTCACAACTGGTGTCAAGAGTGGGATTTCGTTCACAGCGTGGCGGAAGAAAGAGGTTTTTTTAAAAAAAAAAAATTGAACTGGGGGTTTGGATTTTTTTATTGTTTTGGTTTTTGTTTGTTTGCTTTGTACCACAATGGAGGAGGTGGTAAGAGCTCTGGTACAAGCCACGGCAGCCCAGCAGGAGGCCACCCGGGTTCAGGAAATGGCACAACAGGAGTCTATGCGGCTACAGCAGGAAACCAATCAACTATTGATGAGCCAGGCGACCCAAGATCATGCTCTTTTGAGAGAGGTGGTGGACCAGCTGAAGATCCTCACTATCCAGGCCCAGGGATCTGACGGGACGCAAACCCTGAGGGCCACTGGTTGTCTGCCAAAGATGACATCAAGAGATGATGTAGAGGCATATCTCCTCTCATTCGAAAGGACTGCTCAGCGTGAGGCGTGGCCCCAGGAGCAGTGGGCCAGCATCCTCACCCCTTTTTGTGTGGAGAGGCCCAGAAGGCCTACTTCGACTTTCCTGCCACAGATGCCACTGACTATACCCGTCTGAAGGTAGAGATCCTAACACGAGCAGGAGTAACGGCAGTGGTAAGGGCCAGAGGTTCCATGAGTGGAAATACCAGGAGAACAAACCCCCGAGGTCCCAGCTATTCGACCTCAGACACCTCGCACGAAAGTGGTTACAGCCCAAGGTGTGCAGGCCAGAGGAGATTTTGGAAACCCTGGTCATAGAACATTACATGCGGGGACTGCTGCCAGATCTCCGCAAACGGGTAGGCCAGAACGATCCGTCCACATACGACGAGATGATCACACCGGTAGAAAGATGGATGACAGCCAGGGGACTGACCTGACTACCCAAGGAAGGCCATTTTCAAAGCAAGCACCCGACCCCAACCCTGGAAGGTTGGGCAGCCAAACCCCTGGGGAGTCCTAAGTGGAAGAAGGGGGGCTGAAAACCAGCGGGGATCCCAAAAGGAAGGGATTGGCCTGAGTGGGAGGAGCCCCGGGACTAAACCCCCTAACCCTCAGGATAGGGGAGTGATTAAAAGCAATTATAGATGTTATGCATGTAGGGAGTGGGGACATATAGCAGCACAGTTTCCCAGCACTGAGGAGCCTATGCAATGTAGCTTAGGGGATTGGGAGGTCCCAGGCTCCCTTATCCACCTCACGGGGGTCGCATTAGGCCTGCATAATTACACTAGGCCAGTGAGGATAAATGGAGCAGAGACTACAGTGCTTGTGGAGTCTGGGAGTGCTATCACCCTCATATCAGGTAAGCTGGTAAAAAACAGTCAGCTGTACAAGCCAAACGCGTAGCAGTGACGTGCGTGCTTGGGGCCGTGAGCCATTACCCCACCATCCCAGTGGAGATAGAGGTTCAGGGAAACCCCATTGAGGTGACCGTGGGCGTAGTTCCTAAACTCCCATATCCTGTAGTCATTGGGAGGGACTATCCAGGGTTTGATAATTTACTCCCCCCGGAGAGGCTGGAGGGAGGTGGGGACCCTGAGGACAGCGACTCATCACCGGGGGAATGTCAACCCCCGATGTTCGCTGAGATTTCTCAGGATCTGTTCTCAGCCCCCCAAAAGACCCGGAAGACAAAAAAGGAGAGGAAAGCCACAAAGGCTTTGGGAACCCAGATCCTGACCCAGGGCCAGAAGACCTCCCTAGTAGGCAGATTGACGCGAGCAGCCAACAGAGAAACTTCCATCACAGAAGGTGAGCAAGAAGCTGCTCCCAGCCATGACGGCGGCAAGCTGTTGGGAGAAGCAGAAGCCGGCCCCTGGGAGCTTGGGCAAGTTAGTCCTGGGAGAGAGACTTTTGGGTGGGACCAGGCGGAGGACCCCAGATATGATAACACCAGGAAAGAGGTGGCTGAGATTGATGAGATACCCGTGGATGGGAAGGTCCGGGGTCCTGGACCTTACTTTGTACTGAAGAAAGATCTTCTGTACCGTGTGGTGCAAATGCAGGAGCAAGAGATGCAACAATTTCTGGTGCCACGAAAACATCAAAAAGCCATATTGAGTTTCGCCCACAGTCACCTGTTTGGAGGACACCTAGGGGTAGAGAAAACCCAGGCACAGATCCTGCAGAGGTTCTTCTGGCCAGGAGTACATGAAGATGTCCGGTGATACCGCACCTCTTGTCCGGAGTGTCAGTTACATAGCCCTCACCCACACTTGCGGGCTCCTTTGATACCTCTTCCAATAATAGAGGTTCCTTTTGAACTGATAGCCATGGATCTGGTAGGGCCCCTAGAGAAGACAGCTCGGGGCCACCAACATATGCTTGTTGTACTGGACTATGCAACCCGGTACCCGGAATCTGTTCCCCTGTGCAACACAGCTTCCAAGATAATAGCTAAGGAGCTAGTACAGATCTTTGCCCGGGTTGAGCTACCCAAGGAGATATTGACTGATCAAGGGACACCTTTCATGTCCAAGTTGATGAAAGATCTCTGTTCATTGCTCCATGTACAAGCCCCACGGACCTCTGTATACCACCCACAAACAGATGGTCTTGTTGAAAGGTTCAATAGGATACTCAAGGCCATGATCAGGAAAGTGGCGAGCCGGGATGGAAAAGATTGGAATACCCTATTGCCTTACCTCATGTTCGCCATCTGGGAGGTTCCACAAGCCTCCATGGGTTTCTCTCCATTTGAACTACTGTATGGGCGCCACCCTCGGGGCATATTGGATATAGCCAGAGAGGCCTGGGAAGAGGAGCCAAATCCCGGAAGGAACATAGAATCATAGAATCATAGAATATCAGGGTTGGAAGGGACCCCAGAAGGTCATCTAGTCCAACCCCCTGCTCAAAGCAGGACCAAGTCCCAGTTAAATCATCCCAGCCAGGGCTTTGTCAAGCCTGACCTTAAAAACCTCTAAGGAAGGAGATTCTACCACCTCCCTAGGTAACGCATTCCAGTGTTTCACCACCCTCTTAGTGAAAAAGTTTTTCCTAATATCCAATCTAAACCTCCCCCATTGCAACTTGAGACCATTACTCCTCGTTCTGTCATCTGCTACCATTGAGAACAGTCTAGAGCCATCCTCTTTGAAACCCCCTTTCAGGTAGTTGAAAGCAGCTATCAAATCCCCCCTCATTCTTCTCTTCTGCAGACTAAACAATCCCAGCTCCCTCAGCCTCTCCTCATAAGTCATGTGCTCTAGACCCCTAATCATTTTTGTTGCCCTTCGTTGTACTCTTTCCAATTTATCCACATCCTTCCTGTAGTGTGGGGCCCAAAACTGGACACAGTACTCCAGATGAGGCCTCACCAGTGTCGAATAGAGGGGAACGATCACGTCCCTCGATCTGCTCGCTATGCCCCTACTTATACAACCCAAAATGCCATTGGCCTTCTTGGCAACAAGGGCACACTGCTGACTCATATCCAGCTTCTCGTCCACTGTCACCCCTAGGTCCTTTTCCGCAGAACTGCTGCCGAGCCATTCGGTCCCTAGTCTGTAGCGGTGCATTGGATTCTTCCATCCTAAGTGCAGGACCCTGCATTTATCCTTATTGAACCTCATTAGATTTCTTTTGGCCCAATCCTCCAATTTGTCTAGGTCCTTCTGTATCCTATCCCTCCCCTCCAGCGTATCTACCACTCCTCCCAGTTTAGTATCATCCGCAAATTTGCTGAGAGTGCAATCCACACCATCCTCCAGATCATTTATGAAGATATTGAACAAAACGGGCCCCAGGACCGACCCCTGGGGCACTCCACTTGACACCGGCTGCCAACTAGACATGGAGCCATTGATCACTACCCGTTGAGCCCGACAATCTAGCCAGCTTTCTACCCACCTTATAGTGCATTCATCCAGCCCATACTTCCTTAACTTGCTGACAAGAATGCTGTGGGAGACCGTGTCAAAAGCTTTGCTAAAGTCAAGAAACAATACATCCACTGCTTTCCCTTCATCCACAGAACCAGTAATCTCATCATAAAAGGCGATTAGATTAGTCAGGCATGACCTTCCCTTGGTGAATCCATGCTGACTGTTCCTGATCACTTTCCTCTCCTCTAAGTGCTTCAGGATTGATTCTTTGAGGACCTGCTCCATGATTTTTCCAGGGACTGAGGTGAGGCTGACCGGCCTGTAGTTCCCAGGATCCTCCTTCTTCCCTTTTTTAAAGATGGGCACTACATTAGCCTTTTTCCAGTCATCCAGACATAGTTGAGCATGTACTGCAGATGAGAGATCGGATAGCCCAAGTTATGCCCATTGTATGGGAACACTTGGAGAGAACACAGGAGACCCAACAAACCCATTATAACCACCAAGCTAAGCTTGACGGTTCCAACCAGGGGATTGGGTGATGGTACTAGTGCCAACAGCAGAAAGTAAACTGTTGACCCAGTGGCAGGGACCCTATGAAATAATTGAAGCCATGGGAGAGGTGAACTATAAGGTGCGGCAGCCAGGCCGCCGGAAATTGGAGCAAATTTACCACATCAATCTTCTAAAACCTTGGCACAATCGAGAGATGTGCTTAATCATGCAGGAGACCCTTCCCCAGGAGGGTAACTTACACAAGCAAGTGAAGATATCATCTGACTTGACGCCGATCCAAAAGATCGAGGCAGCCGACGTGATTAATCGCAACAGAGATGTGTTCTCTACAAAACCAGGGCGGACGACTGTGAGCTATCACCATATCCGCATGATCCCCGGAGCCAAGGTAACACTGAGACCCTACTGAATCCCAGCAGCCAAAAGAGAGGAAATCAAGGCCGCAGTAAAGAAAATTGTTAGAATTGGGTTATTGAAGAATCTGACAGTCAGTGGTCCAGTCCAATTGTTCTAGTGCCTAAACCTGACGGTACCATGAGATTCTGTAATGACTTTTGCCAACTGAATGACATATCCCAGTTTGATGCATACCCCATACCACACATCGACAAACTGGTTGACCGACTGGGTAGTGCCCGATTCTTGACTACACTGGATCTGACAAAAGGGTATTGGTAGATTCCTCTGACCAAAGAAGCTAAAGAAAAGACAGCATTCTCCACCCCGGATGGGCTATTCCAGTACACCGTCCTCCCTTTTGGGCTACATGGGGCCCCAGCTACATTCCAGCACCTCATGGATAAGCTGCTGTGCCCCCATACTAGTTATGCAGCTGCATACCTAGATGATGTCATCATCCATATGCCAGACTGGGGAACCCACTTGGAGAAAGTTGAGGCAGTACTGCGCACCTTAAGGCGGGCTGGCCTCACTGCTAATCCCGCTAAATGCGCCATAGGGCTAGCAGAGGCTAGGTACCTGGGATATATTGTGGGAAGGGGCATAGTGAAGCCCCAAACCAAAAAGCTAGAGGCAATTCAAAACTGGCCTTGGCCAACCCGAAAAAAGCAGGTCCGTGCGTTCCTAGGAGTGGTAGGCTACTACCGACGGTTTATTCCCCACTTCACCACTAGGTCAAGTCCCCTAACGGACCTGGTGAAGGCCCGAGGTCCAGACATGGTAAAGTGGACCGACGCAGCAGAGGGGGCATTTACAGACCTTCGGACGGCCCTCTGTAATGACCCCGTACTCGTAGCCTCGGACTGTAACAGGGAATTTGTTTTACAAACAGACGCTTCCGAGGTGGGATTGGGAGCAGTTCTGTTGCAAATAGTGGGAAAAGAGGAACACCCAATCCTCTACCTAAGCAGAAAGCTTCTTCCAAGAGAACAGAAATATGCAGTAGTCGAGAGAGTGCCTTGCTGTCAAATGGGCTATGGAGACACTGCATTATTACCTCTTAGGCCGGCGATTTACTCTTGTGACGGACCATGCACCCCTCCAGTGGATGCAGCGGAATAAGGAAAAGAATGCAAGGGTCACCAGGTGGTTCTTATCCCTCCAACCATTGCAGTTCCGCATACGGCACAGGGCTGGATGTCACCATGGCAACACTGATGGTCTATCACGAGCATACTGCCTGGAGTCCCAAGTTGCCCAACTCTATGGTGTTGGGGGGGGGAGAGGAGATATGTGACGGGGCAAGGCCAAATGGCTATGGAAGAGTAGTGGGAGATAGGTATATTAGCTCCAGGCTAAACAAATCCCTGGTACCAGGATAAGTGAAATGGCAGCTGCTCCAGGTCAATTAAGACACTTGGGGCTAATTAAGAACTTTCCAGAAGGCAGGGAGAAGGCTAGGTTGATTGGGACACCTGAAGCCAATCAAGGGCTGGCTGAAACTAGTTAAAAGCCTCCCAGTTAGTCAGGTGGCTGTGCATGTCAGGAGCTGTGGGAAGAAGTTGGAGAGGCTGAGTAGTACAGACCATATCAGGTACAAGGAAGGAGGCCCTGAGATAAGGGTGAAGTGGAGCTTGAGGAAGTGAGGGCTGCTGTGGGGGAAGTAGCCCAGGGAATTGTACATGTCATGTTTCTAAAAGGTCAGCTACCATAGCTGATACTATTAGGGTCCCTGGGCTGGAGCCCGGAGGAGAGGGTGGGCCCGGGCTCTCTCCCCCCCACCTTTACCCCTGATTAATCACTGAGAATGGGAGACAACAGAGACTGTGCAAGGAAGGATAACTTCTCCTCACCTCCCTCGCTGGCTTATGATGAAAATGGCTCAGTAGACTGTGACCCTTGTCTCTAGAGAAAGAAGGGTTACGTGGAGGGTCACAGTGAGCCTCTGAGGCTAGCGAAATCTGCCAGGAAACACGGGACCCGTGGAGGCAAGGACAGAGCTTTGTCACAATATCTCTATCATGTCCCTTCTCATTGCTCTAGGGGCTAAACTAGACAGTCCCCATATTATCAATCTCTCTTGACACAGAAATCTTTCTAAGACTTTCAATCTTTCATTGCTTATCTTTGAAACCCCTTCTGTTTCTGTTATATTTTCTGCTTGAGAAGGGGAAGACCAGAACTGAACAGAGTATTCTGGGTGAGGACGTATCATTGATTTATACAATGTCATTATAAAACTGGTATTAAATATTGTCAACGTTATTTTCCATTCCATTCCATTATTTATGCAAAGTTACATTGTTTGCTTTATGACCACTGCACGTAGAGCAGAAATGTTTTTCCTGAGTGGTTACAGGTAATTTAGAACCCAGCAACTTTGAGTAGTTCATATTACTCTTTCCCATGTGCATTATCTTGCATTTGTCAACACTGGATTTCCTCTGTCATGATATTACTGTTCACTCTGTTTTGCAAGATCCCCCTGAGATTACTGACAGTCTTTTCTAACGTTGACTAACCAAAATAATTTCATGTCATTTACAAATGTTGCCAGCTTGCTGTATGTTCCTCTTTAGATCACTGATAAATCTACTAAGTACTGTCTTTAGCATGGAAACTTTGGGGCATCCTATTTTTGCATGGTGAAAATTGATCATATATTTGTACTCTGTTTCCGGTCTCTTCCCCACTCTCTGATCTATGACCGAATTTTACACTAGGATTCTAATTTACAACAACTTCATTGAAGGGTTTTGGAAGCTCAAATGAATTGTTAGCTGCAGGACTTTGGAGCTCCACTCCAGCTCCAGGCAAAAACCTGCAGCTCCGGAGCTGCTTCACGCTCCAGCTCTGGGCTCCGCTCCAAAGCCCTGGTTAGCTGATTCCTCCATATCTATTGTTTTGTTGATACGTTCAAAGAACTTTAGAAAGGCAAGATTTTTCTTTACAGAAGGTGCTGGTTAGTCGTAACATATCATGTTAATCTAGGTCTTTTATATTTCTCTTTTTGACTGTCATTTAAACCAGTTTACCCGGTACTGAAGTGCCATTCATTTGTCTGTAATTCCTAAAATCCCCCAGGATAGGTACATAATTTCTATTCTGTCTAGTAGCTCCTGCTGCTGGCCTTGCACTCCCACTCCTTTTCCTGTTTCATTCCCAATCCTCAGCAAAACTTTTGGTTTTAATGTTTCCCCCTCTTCTTGTTAAAGAACCACCACCTTGACTAGCAGTCTGGAGAATATTGTCCCTCCCTGTGTGGTCCCTCATGTCTACAGCCCGCCAGTGCCCCCATACAGTTATTGTTGGGTTTTGGATGAAAATGATGAACAATGTTCCTTTATCCTTTTCAAGCAGCCAGACTCTGAGTTAGAGAAGAGAATGGGGTGTCAGGAGACTTAGGTCCATTTTTTCAGTCTGTCACAGACTTCCTGTATGACCTTGGGATGTCACTTCCTTTCTCTGTCTCAGTTTCCCATCTGTAAAATGAGGTTAATCCTTACCTAGTTCATGGGGGAGGAGGGTGTGAGGCTTTATTTATTTGTAAAGTGCTTTGTAATCCTTAGACAATGCTATACAGATGGAAAGTTTTACCGCTGCTGCCTTGAATGGCTTTAATCTTGTGGAGCTTCTGGCCTGCTCCCACTAGATTTGCACCAATTTTGTTTTTTTGTTTAAAACATTTAAGTTAAATTTAGTGTTGGTGGAAGTTGCTAAATGAACAGACCCAGAGTCTGAGAACTGTTTTTTATCCCCCCAGAGCCGGTGCAGTGGCAAAGCTAGTTTCCTTCTCACTCCCAATGTGCCTTTGAGGGACAAGTGCTAGGAGGAAGAGGGGAAGTTCTGTCTCCAGGGCCCACTCAGTGCTTGATCTCTCTGCAGAGACTGCCAAAAAGGGGGCTAATTTTTCGGTGATTTTTCTTATGTGGTCACCTGTCCAGAACAAACACAGGACCATCTGGTTACGGGCAGCCCTCTTTATCATCTTGATGGTGGATGGATGTGTTTGATGTCTCCAGATCATGTTGCCATGATAGAGTGGCTACATGACTTACCTAACATCTGGTTGTCAGAAGCCATATATCCGAAGATCTGTCCACTAAGAACCAATCTGAGATCCCAGCACATTTCATACAGGGCACTGAACAGCAGTGGATGGTGTGTCATTTCCCGGTGGTACCCACAGTTCTGAGCACCTCTCTACCACCTGCTCTTAGTCAGTGTGAGGAAGCTAGAGGCCAATCCTCCTACTCTGTGGGTAACACAAACACTTCCTTCTAGGCCTTGCAGACCCCACTGTCACTCTGCAGGTTAGTGATTGGCACGCTCCAGCCCTCGAGCCCTCTGAGTGTTTCCCTGGAGTATCCAGCCCCTGTTCCACTGGACACTTACAGCATTCACAGATTGGCTGCTTCCAAAGAAACGGTACAACCCAGCTTATCAGTTCCACCTTAGATCATGGGTCTGCTTTATACACACCACTTATACTTGATTTCATTATAAACAAATCTCACTTTATTTAACAAAACATAGAGATTCGAGTAACAGCAAGTAGAAATATTGAAAACAAATGATTACATATAAAATAAAATTATAACACACATTCTAGAGCCTAGAGATAATTAGCAAGATATTCTCATGTCTTATAGAATGTTGCTTACCCCAAAATCCTTCTCACAGTCCTTTACAGCCAGGTTGGCTGTGACCCTCCCCCCTCCCTTTTCATAAGACAAAAACACTGTTAGCTTGCCTTCTACATGAAGAAACCTGTGTGTCTCTTTGCCCCCACAAGATATACCAGTCTGATGCTTTGTCTTCATTCATAAACAGGACACCCTCCCGCTCATTGTTTTTTTCCTATAGATTTTTTTTTCTCTCTTGTGCGGCAGCTGGCTCAGTGTGGCCCGACAGAGAGATAACATCTATTATCTCCTGCCTGGAAGGAGCAGGTCAGAGGTTTCTCACCACCTGGTGACCTGCCTTAACTCCCAAACCTGAAAAACATAATTTTCAGTACAGATACATAACTCCTTAAATATTATCTGTACATACATTTCACAGTGATTGTTGACCTGTGAGCTACCAGCTCTTGGTAGAGACCTCATATGCCACCCTTCGGTGAACCCTTCTGGCATATTATGCAGTTATCCACTCCAAGGAACCCATGTAAAACCTTGTGTTCCCCCTGTACCCTCTGTCAGTGGGCACCAAGAGATCCCTGGGTCACATGTGATAATGCTTTTGGTCACTACCAATGAAGGCTTGATTTGAAATGAGTACTAGAGAACTCATTACCAATTCTTGAACCATCCCTCCTCACTAATTCTGTTTTCTGCATTATTGTTTGATTAGTTTTTTGATTAGTTGTAGTGCAGTGTGATGGGCATAGTATAAACATGTATAGAGATAGCTGGAAGATCATGCTGAAGCGAACTGTTCTTATGAATAGTGGAAGAAGATCCAATGGCAAGGCACTGACACTCTTGCTTTGGGGCTGGTCTGATGGATATTTGTTTATGGGTATACTACTGGATACAGTAGGCCCATTAAGTCCAGTTTGTTCAAGATCATCCCATTAATACCAGGGTGAGTTTTGCTCATTGTGGGCAGTTCTGGCTTTGTCCAAAGAACTCAAGGTTCTGAATCACGTAGCTTTCTCAATGGGCTAAGACAGAAGACTTAAGATCAAAGAAAACCATCTTGTTAAATCACAGGTTTGGAACTGATAGCTGTTGCCCATAAATAATACACCCTGTTTTCTCTTCCCAGCACCTTCCCCTGGTTTGACCTGACAACTGTACAAATGAAGGAGTCTCCCTTCAGTCAGCTTTTAACAAGGAGTGTGCTTCTCCAGAACCATCTTACTTTGTTGTACTGTACCTCCTTTGGAGTTTTGTTATCAAAGAGTGGAGGGATGGCCAGCAGAATTTCTTCTCTTCCTGCTGCAGCAGATCCTCATATGGTGCTGGTCATGAGTCAATGTCCACCCACAACTGCTATTGATGTGACTTGGACAGAAGACCCAGGGGATGTTCCTAACACTGATTCTGAAGCTTCATACAGTATATAACCACAATGTGATTCCAAACTTCCTGGGATGGAACTGCTTTGCTAAGGTTTAATGCTGAAGAGAACTGTGGTAGAGAGTAAGACCCCTTTCCTACCAGCACAAGCCAACTGCAAAGTAGTGGGCAAATTAAACAGTGAAAATGAACAGCGTTCCTGACTCATAATTCTGAAGTACAGGCAAGTTTCCCAACTTGTATCCATCTGCAATCTCTCCTACCTTGTGACCACAAAATGGTCTTGGGGTCTCAGACTTTTACCTGTGTTAGCTCTGAGTTCTCTCTCTGGAAAGGGTCACCATTCAACAAAGTACTGAACACAGTGAGCCAACAAGCATGGCTGTTACTGAACAGTCCTGGAACCTAACAGTGATGACTATCTGTCCCAGAGCAAGATGGGGAAAAAGTGGGAATTTGCGCTGCTTGATCTTTAAATGTTTAGAGTAACACTCCATTTCCGCTAATCAGTGCATGTTTTCATTTATTTCTAAGAGTTTGTTTTGGTTTTCTATTAAACCTGCTTTCCTGGGAAGTTAGCAGTCTGCCAGATAACAGCTTTATTTCAATCCAAGCTCGCTTATTAAAATGGCATTTTGTCCTAAGACCTCAATTCAAACTGTTGGGCACATTCGTTTTCTGTAGCATTTTTGACAGGTAAGCAAGAGAGCAGTCTTACAGTGGTTGCAGTCCCACCACATTGGGCTTTGAACTAATAAGATCTCACACATTAAAGAGGATTGTGCCTGTTCGGTATTTGGACTGGGGATCAAGGAAATCCCTGCTGCTGCTGCTGCAGAAAATGGTAGTGATGATTCGGTAGGAAGTATTTTTTCCTTTCAGTCAGGACTGAACCACCACTTAATCATAGTGCCAGGAGATGCCTTGCTGCTGAAAATGCTGATGAGACCTAAAAGTGTAGGATGAGATGTAAAACCAAAACCCTAACCATGTAAAAGATTGCATGATTCTTCTGTCAAGAACAGGGGTCTTAGCCATGGAGTCCTGGCCAAATTCCAGCTAGCGCTATTCAGTTGTTCCTCCTTAAATTCTTTCTTCAACTGCAGTTGGATAAAATGTTCTCCTACACTTCCTGTCCTAATCTAACCTGTTGTTCAATTAATAAAAGTATCTATTCTATCTCAAAAGTAACTATTTCTGTGATGAGGAAAGGGATTCCTGCATTATATAGGTTTCAGAGTAGCAGCCGTGTTAGTCTGTATTCGCAAAAAGAAAAGGAGCACTTGTGGCACCTTAGAGACTAACAAATTTATTTGAGCATAAGCTTTCGTGAGCTACAACTTACTCCATCGGATGCATCTGATGAAGTGAGCTATAGCTCACGAAAGCTTATGCTCTAATAAATTTGTTAGTCTCTAAGGTGCCACAAGTGCTCCTTTTCTTTCTGCATTATCTAGTTTTATAAAGCACCCTGAGATCGTTTACAACATAAGGCACTATATCATAAGGCAATTATTACATACATCACTTAACTCTTCAACCTTATTTCTATGTGTGGAGTAGTGAACGAGGTCAGCTGGATCTGTAATGGCAAAGACTAGAGTTTGGGGGAAAACCTTATAATAATCTATCACCTGGGTTCGAGGAAAGTGGGTGTCAGTGAAAGGTGATTAAGATTGATCTCTGGTCTTTGTGATAACATGTGAAGTAGCAGCAGTTCAGACATGACTGAGCCACACAGAGCTCCTGTAATGGGGAGAAAGGGAACCTTTAGGATAATGTAACTGAACTAAGGAGTTTGGCACCTGGCAATATCCCAGAGGGGTGTCTTTAGGAGTAAAGTTTAAATGGCAAGCATGTTCAAGGGAGGAACTGTACATGGCTGAGCGTACTGTCAGCACTAAACAAATCAGAGTATTGATGCGCCTTTCTTTAATCTGGAGAGGATGGAATTGTAGCTTCTTGAACAAAGAAGGCGTCTGCTTCCACCTTTGTAAAAAGCCCAGACTGCTGTGAAATTGTAGCATATGGCTCTAATCCTGCTTCTTGGACAAACTGAGAGAAGGTGAGGGCATCAGCTTTTGCACCAGTTGGGGCTTTGTGCTCTAAAAACAAGCCCAGGTTGTCCCTGTATGGGAGGGCAATGCTTCTGCTCCAGAGAGGCTCCTCAATCCCCAACAGCTCTTGCACATGCCATGAAATCTCCTGAAATGCAAGAAGAAACATAAGGGAGCCTATTCTTAGTGTGGTGGCTACATCGATAGAGCTCTGTAGTGTAGAGCTGCACAGAAAAGAACTCCTGCAGTTTCTCCTTTAAGAATGTTTTTCTTTCCATAACGTAGGAGCTAGAGTGTGATCTGGCAAGATGAGTCCAATGTGCAGTTATGATTAGAAAAAAGATTATGTAAAAACAGCACATTCTGATTAGTGCAGGGAATTACTGTGTGTTGGGAGTCACAGCTGCTACCTTTATTGCCCCAAACAGGTTTGTTTTGTTTTTTTTTGACTCCTATTAGCACTTGCAGAGCAAACGCAGCTATGGGTGAGTGAGCGAGATTCTTTCTTCTCTGCCTACTACATCATCGTCAACATTGTCTGCTAAATTGTGTCTGTAGAATTTTTATTACTGATGAGACTATAAGAGGCAGAAAGGCGCAGGTTGATCAACAGTGGCACTGCTCATTAGAAAAATTATTTTCTGACTTGTAATCTGAAATAGCTGGACCTGAAGCCATCAGTGGAAGGAGCCTGACTATAATTTTTAATATAGTCACTTTTCAGAATATAAATCTTGTCTTTTAAAACCTTGATCAATTCACCTTTTGTGTTTCTAATCAGTTTTACTATTTGCTAAACCACATCCCATAGTGCAGTTTCAAGTGGGAAGCTATTAGGGTCTTCTAACTGCTACTCTAGGTGCCTTTCATACGATTTAAAATAACAATACAACTAGAACAAATCCAGCAGCAACCCAGAGAAACTCCCAGCCCTAATACAATCTCTACACCAGGACTTCTCCACCGACACTCCACTTCTTGTAAACTGTAAGATCATACTGTTCAACCGGTGCCTTCATAATCACTTCTAGCAAGTAGCTGGGTTTTGGTTACAATTACATACAGGCTTGCTGTGGTGTCTGAGTGTCTCATATATAATATAGGATTATGGCCTCATTGCAGCATCAATCAGAAATTTCATTGGGTTCAGAGAGGACTCTCATTGGAAAAACCCCCATGGGCCAGATTCTGCTCTCAGCATCACTCCTTTGTAGTCAATGGAGTCATTTTCAATTTGTAACAGTACAGCTAAGAGCTGAATCTGTGTGCCTTCAGTAATAAAGGAAACCAGGAAGATAATGGCCAAGGGTGGGGTTCTCAAAAATACCTAAATTCCACTCTCAAGCTATGGGACATAAGTTCCTAAGTCATGTAAGTGCTTTTAAAAATATTACCCCAAGTTCATTTTGCTCTGACTGTACATTAGAACTAAAGGGTTAGAACTGTTCAGCCAGCCAAGAGTTAAGATTGGCCCAAATTTTTGGTGCTTTACAGCATAAAGAACACAATGTTCAAATTCCTACCACGGTGCATAAAGATTTTATCTCTTGTTGCTTGTGAACTGCAATCTCTTTGAATTTCCAAGCCGTGCCCTATGATGGAGGCCATAAATAATGAAGATTTGAAACAAAATGGTTGGCTCTGCAAAAGCAGCAGTACCCTCTAGTTCACAAGGATGCAGCCAGCCAGCTCTTTATGTGACAAAGGCGGCAATGTACACATGCAGTCAAAGAATAAGTATCATGCCTAGTGGATTTAAAGTCCTTTTCAAACAATCCCCACAGCCTCACTATGAGATTGGGAAAGGATTTTACAGGTGGGTAACTGATGTAAAGAGAGGCTGTAGCCCAAATTTTCAAACTCAGGTGTTTAAAGTTCGGCATCTAAATCAGTTACGTGATTTTCAAAGGTGCTGAATGATTTAAAGAGCTGCAGCTCACAATGAGCACATGTGGCACTCAGATCACTTATGTGCCTAACAATATGGAATTGAATATCTATGTTTAAATACCCACTTTTGAAAAATCTGGGTTAAGGAACTTGTTCAAGGTTACACAGAGTCAGTGGCAGAGCCAGAACTCACAAGATCCAGGCTTGCTGTCCTGTTTTCTGTTCACTTGATTATGTAAAAACCTCAGTTAAAACCCCTGAAAAGGAAGACAGCTAGGGGCTCAGCTTTACAGAAGTAATGGGAATAGGGTGTCTTAGCAATCAAGTTGCAAACACTGAGAAGATAATGTGATAAATGACAGTCAGCATGGATTTGCCAAGAACAAACCGTGTCAAACCAACCTAATAGCTTTCTTTGACAGGGTAACAAGCCTTGTGAATAGGGGGGAAGTGGTAGATGTGGTATCTCTTGACTTTAGTAAGCCTTTTGTTACTGGCTCGCATGACCTTCTCATAAACAAACTAGGGAACTACAACCTAGATGGAGATAAGGTGGGTGCATAACGGTTGGAAAACCATTCCCAGAGAGTAGTTATCAGTGGTTCACAGTCAAACTAGAGGGGTCCTGCAAGGGTCAGTTCTGGGTCCAGTTCTCTTCAATATCTTCATCAATGATTTACATAATGGCATAGAGGGTACACTTATAAAGTTTGTGGATGATACCAAGCTGGGAGGGGTTGCAAGTACTTTAGGGGATAGGATTAAAATTCAAAATGATCTGGACAAACTGGAGCAATGGTCTGAAATAAATAGGATGAAATTCAATAAGGACAAATGCAAAGTACTCCACTTAGGAAGGAACAATCAGTTGCACACATACAAAATCAGAAATTACTGCCTAGGAAGGAGTACTGCCAAAAGGGATCTGGGGGTCATAGTAGATCACAAGCTAAATATGAGTCAACAGTGTAACACTGTTGCAAAAAAAGCAAACATCATTCTGGGCTGCATTAGCAGGAGTGTTATAAGAAAGCCACAAGAAGTAATTCTTCTGCTCTGCTCCACACTGATTAGGCCTCAACTGGAGCATTGTGTCCGGTTCTGTGTGCCACATTTCAGGACAAACTGGAGAAAGTCCAGAGAAGAGCAACAAAAATGATTAAAGGTCTAGAAAACATGACCTATGAGGGACCTATTGGGTGTGTTTAGTCTGGAGAAGAGATGACTTAGAAGGGATATGATAACAGTTTTCAAGTACGTAAAAGGTTGTTACAAGGAGGAGGGAGAAAAATTATTCTCTTTAACCTCTGAGGCTAGGACAAGAAGCAATGGGCTTAAATTGAAGCAAGGGCAGTTTAGGTTGGACATTAGGAAAAACTTCCTACTTCCGGGTGGTTAAGCACTGGAATAAACTGCCCAGGGAGGTTGTGGAATCTCCATCATTGGAGATTTTTAAAAGTGGGTTAGACAAACACCTGTAGGGATGGTCTAGATAATACTTAATCCTGCCAGGAGTGCAGGGGACTGGACTACTAGATAACCACTCGCGGTCTCTTCCAGTCGTATGATTCTATGTGTGTCTTAGAAAAACTTCCCCTTATTCTGTTAAGGGCTCTGCTGGCTTAGGGAATGTATTTTGGTTGGGCATACAGAAAACAGTCACATTCAATTATAGCTAATGTTTTACCAGGTTAACTTTTTACTGCATTTCCCTTGCTGGAGCACTTGAATGTTATTATTTAAGTCAATATTAGTTTCTCAGCCATGAACTGAAAATGAGGAAAGAAGAGCCTGATGGTTAAAGCACAAGATAGAGACAGGATACCTCAGACTTGCTACACGACTCTGGGCAACTTCTTTCCTCTCTCACAACCCTGTTTCAAAGCTGTGAAATGGGGATAGTAGTATCTGAGTTAACTGTACATCTGAACCCCTTGTGGCCTCCTTAGAGGCACTCCGCATCAGTCTTAGGTCTCTAGGAATCACCTTTCCTGGGGTGAAATCCCTTGATTTGCTCCCTCCAGACGGGGTCTTAGACTGCAGACTCCCGCACTTCATTATGATCATCTCAGTCGGTCTTACTTCAGTTCAGCACCTGCAGTTCTGCTCTCTCAGGAACAATGACAGGGTTATTCAGTGACCAGCCAGCTTTCATAAAACAATGTACCATTTATTCAGAAAAGAAGTGTTTCAGAAAAAGTCAACAACAAACAGCTTATAAGTATGCCTGGCTTAGCAGGTGGTAACCCACCTTCCACTTCCACTTCCACAGCAGGGCCTGTCTTTCTTGGACATAGTCAACATGCCTGTCAATTCTTGGATAGCATGTGAGTAACCCTCTCTTTAGGCAAGAGTTTATATTTTATACTGTTTCAAGTCCTTTGTTGATTTGACCTGGTTCAAAAGGCCTAAAACAATCTGTTATTGTGGGGAGGAGGGCATGGCGAGGAGAGTGTGAAACTTCAAAAGACTTGTTCCAGTATTGTGGAGTTGAATTAATTTCACCCCCTCCCTGGCCAGAGATTTTAGTTCCTGCAGGAAGCATTCCTTGTCTGACTCATTTAGCCAGGATTACAATCACTAGCAAGCCCATAAAGATATATATAACATTCATACAGTAGTGTTTGAATATTCTTCTGTCAGCTTCTGTAGTATTTGTCACAAACAGTATCTCATTAGGGAGGGTGAAAATTGTTAACATCAATTTGCAGTTCTCTGATGCCTTCCATTCAAAGCTCTCAAAGTTCTCTTTTGAGTATTATCAGTACATGTTCCTAGCATTGGGCTGTGCCTACATCCTCTATATAAGCTCAGAACCCTCTAGAAAGGCTCTGACCATTTGGAAGCTATAGGGACCCTACCTTGAACCATGGAACATTTCCTGTGAGGCTGCATAAGGTGAGGCCTCTGTCCATCCCCAATATAGCAAGTAAAAAGTCCTTCTGGTCCTTCCTTATTAGCTGATTTTGGGATCCTTTAGATGGGGATTTTTGAACAGTTTTAATTAGTGAAGACTAGTTTGTTGATTTTAAAAATTAGAATTTTGTAGACCATTTCCCCCCGCATATACATATCTCTTCATTAAGTGGTAGGACAAAGGTGGGCAAAATACTGGAGAGGTTTGACTGAGCAACCAGAAATGCAGGTGCAGATCCAAACTTCCTGACCCTGCTGCTCCATTCTTACATCACTTTTACACTAGTGAACTTCCATTGACTTCAGAAGAATTACACCACACAAAACCAGGGTAATGCAGTGAAGAATCACTATGTCTCCAAAGCTGGGTTGTAATTGTCAAACAAACAAGTGTTTGGGCAAGATTTCTGTTGTTTCCTACTTGTGCACACACAGGAAGTACGGCCACAGCAGGCTTGCTTTCTCCTTTGGGGCCCTTCTGCCTCAGGTCCTATATGGAAACCAGATGGGCATAAAGGCATGGAAATAATTTTTTTTTAAATACAACTTTTCTGAAGATTTGGGGTCAGGGTTCATCTTGAGTTTTAAATGAAGCTTCAGGAGGATTCTTACTGCAGCCAGAACAGTGTGCCCCATCCTTCTGAGGAAAATATTGTTGCATTCTGTGTACAACATCCATCCAAGCATCAGGTCTTGGGCAGGTTCTAGTTGTCCTATTGAGCATGAGTGTTTAGATCCTGCTATTATCATTAACGGAGACGGAGCAGCGTTACATCTTACTGGATGTAGTCAGAGAACAAACATGAACATGTGGGAGATGGGATGGGAAATCACAAACACTCCTAATGGAGGAAGGCAACTCTGTGTGTGGCACTCACCTTCATGTGGTCAAAGTCCGTTATGCCCATCTGTGGCAGGTTTGAGCAGTTAAGGTGGACGAGCTTGCGGCCAGTGATGCAGCTAGCTGTAAAGCAGTCCTGGCAGGGAAATCAGATGGAAACACTATACAGCAGTGAGCCGTACTGCCACCCCCAAGCATTCAAAAACCAACATTAGTCAGCCGCCCCGCTGCCCGGTCAGGAGCTTGGCTTAAAAGCAGAGAGATCTTTAAAAACAATGGCTTCCCCCCTTCTGGTTTCTGAGCCTTTGGGGGACGCTGGCCTCACTCGTCCTAGCTCTTCTCCGCCACGCCCAGGGCTAGAAACTTGCGCGGAGTTTCCCCAGAACGCAGAGATGCTCTTGAGGCCAGGTTCCCGGGCGCTGCCAGGCCGCAGGGCGGAGCAAGGGACGCGGGAATTGCGCTCGGCTCGGGCCTAGGGGGAGCCCAGCGACGGCGCCGCGAGCGCGGTTAGTGACAGTCCGAGCTCGCCCCCGCTCCGAGCCTGCAGCTGGCCGCGCAGCGCCCCCCTCACCTAGCTCACGGCCCCGCCCCCCTTGCCCCGCCCCTCACCTCGCACTGGGGGAAGCCCAGCTGCCGAGCCCACTCAGCCACCTCCAGGGGGCTCCAGGCGAGGCGGGCCGGGCCAGGCCGGGCCTCGGATTCTTCGCGCTCCGGCTGGGGCCCGGGCTCGGATCCGGTCTCAGGCCCTGGCGCCCCGGACCCCTCCTCCTCCGGGATCGGCTCCATCCTGGGCGGCTCCGCCCCGCCATGCAGCCATAGCAACGCGTCGGAACAGTCTCCACGGCGACCTCCACTTCCGGCCGTCTGGCAGCTATTTCCTTCCCCGCCGGGCCCGGCCCCCTGGGTGCGTGAAGCGCCGCCGCGCCCAGCAGCCCGCTCCCGCCGCGGAACTGCCGGAGGGAAGGCCCAGGCCGCGGGGCGTCCAGTCCTCGGCTCTTTCCGCCGCCTCGTCCCCGCTCGGCGGCTGCCCAATGTCGGAGGTGCCGGTGGCCGCCGCCGGCTCCTGCTTCGAGCCCCCCGCGGCTGGGGAGCCGAGAGGCTGCCGCTGCTCCGCGTCCGAGGGGGACGCGCAGGGCCGCCGCTCACCGTCTGTTCCGCCGCCTGAGACTCCAGGTACGGGGGGCGCCGGGTCCCGCTGCGGTCGCTCGGGTGTACGGGCCGCCGCGCTCGGGGGCGGCGCGGCTGGAGGAGCTGCTGTGGGGCGGGGGCTGCAGGCCGCGGCTGAGGGGCACCCGCTGAGCTGTAAAAGGAACAGGAGGACTCGTGGCGCCCTAGAGACTAACGCGTGTATTTGAGCATAAGCTGCGGTGCGCTTCCTCGGATGCATGCGGCGGAAAAGCTGAGCTGTGTGCGTAGCCTTCGCTGCGAAGCTGGGACTCCCCGCCAGCGCACCGCGGGTTGATGGTGCTCCTTCCTTCCCTCCCTCCCTCCATCTCGCCTGCTCTGCCCTTCTCCTAGGGGGGACCTGTAGTGCTTGCCAGGCAGCCGAGGGAGTACAGTGCCTGGCACACACCACAAGGAGCAGCAATAGGGAGAGTGGGCTGGGAGTGGGAGCTTTCCAAGGGGACTTAGGAGAGCTACAGCCCGGAACAAGGTAGTCTGCTTTTACTCCAGTTACGCTATTGCTGCAAAATCGGAGCTTTCTGCGGCTGCTACTTCCAGCCTCCTAGCATCGCCCACTGTTTTCAGTACCCATCTTTAGAGCCAGTTTGGCTGAGGTCTTGGGAAAAAGTTAAGAAGGCTGCTGCTAACGTCTTCTGAGGTCTAAGGGTATGTCAACACTGTGTAGCCTAGCCTGTGATGGTATAGCTATGTCAGCACAGCCCCCTCGGATATGTCTACGCTACGGATCCTATGCTGACATTGCCCACTAGTGTAGACACAGCCTATGGAAGAAGCCTTTCCGTCAGTGTAGGAATACGTCTCCCTGAACGACGCTGTCTATATCAATAGAAGCTCTTTTCCATCATAGCTGAAACTATACTGGGTTTTTTGTTGGCTTACGTGTTGGGGGGTTTTTCCACACCCCTCACTGATGTACCAATACTGACGTAACTGTTAAGCATAGACCAAGTCTAACTTGCCTCTTGATACAGTTGTTTATCAGTGGTTGGTTTCCAACAGCCTCTATCCCTAAGGGTGCTGGGTTGTTTCTCTGTTCCCTAGTGTACCAGTTGCTTTATATTTAGAGAAATGTATTATGGTGTAAGCATTGCCTCATGTAAGGGAGATAATAATAACTTTGATTTGCTTAAGTTCCTAGCACTTTGGTCTCCAGGCACCAGTAAAGATTCCACTACAATCTTTAGACTAACACAGCAATATAGCTCATTACAGGGAACCAATTAAGTTTGTTTTTTAAAAAGCAGCACTGTTTAGTGTAGGGTTAAGACTTGAGATTCCTGGGTTCTAATTACATTTTTGCCACTGATTTACTGCATAACCTTGAGTAAGCCAGTTCCCCTCTTTGCCTCACTTTTTTTCATCTGAAAAATGTGGTTAGTAATCCTAACCTTTCCCCCAGAGTTTGAGATTTAATAAATGTTTGATTAGCACAGTGGTATCCTCTAAAATGCACCGTAGACATGCAAAATGTTTAATACCTGATGTGAAATCGAAGGCCATTGTGGTACCTAAGCAGCTATGTAGTTGGGTGTGGTAAGAGCTGGTGACCACATCCCATGTGTCACCTCAAGAGGATAGGATGCTGGGCCTCAGTTTGAAGGGCCTGTGAGTCTAGAATTTATTTCTCCTTTGAAGCACATGTAGAGAATGTCTATGGCATCCTTGAGAGCAAACCTTGGGATGTTTGTTTTCTCACTGACTCTGTCGAGTGGGTGGCTTATTACTATATGTGTGGGAGGAATATTCTCTTCCCACCACCACCACCTTCCTGTCTGCTGTCTTGGTCTCAGCTTCTTTATTTTGTTATATGCAATGGTGTTTTAGCCATGTTGGTCCCAGGATTTGAGAGAGACAAGGTGGGTGAGGTCATATTTTATTGGACTGACTTCTATTGGGGAAAGACAAGCTTCTTCAGACCTTTAGAAGAGCTCTGTGTAAGCTCAAAAGCTTGTTTCTTTCAACATGAGAAGTGGGTCCAATAAAATTATATTGGCTCATCATTGTCCCTCTTTATTTTGTTATAGGCATTTCTACATAAGGTGTTTACTACAGTATCTAAACCCAGTAATATCTATGACCTTCCTCTAGTTCTCCAGAACTTCAGACATGTTCTCTTCCCTAGTCTCCCCAGTCTAGCACTCTCCCTTGTTTACTTCTCCTTTAATGTCCCCTTTAAAAGCTTCCTTATCTCTTTAGTTCATAACTGCGTGAAGCATTTTGTAATTCCGTGTCAGATCACCAGACGAAAAAATTTCTCCCCACAACCAGAATCAGGAGCATGGGGCTTGCCCGATTTAACTTATCCATGACTGCCAAATTGAGTCATATGACACGCAGTCTTGCTGGCTGTTGCTTTTTCAGGCCATATTTTCTCCAGCATTTGGCAGTGAAGTGTTCTCACGTTGGTTACCAGGTAGAAGAGAAGTTCTAGCTGTGCAGTAACTTCAACAGTTGCTGAATCATGAGAATGACAGATATAAAAGATCTGCTAGGTTCCCTCTAATCTGTTGCAGGGGGAGGGGCATGAAGTATTGTGTCCTGCTGTATTCTGTAGCGATTGAGAGCTAGGCTGTTAAAACAGTCTTTCTAGGCATTGTAGTTCCTTTAAGGTACTCTCCCTTGGAGACTCTTAGGGGGCCAGAATAGGAACGCATGAGCAATAAGTTCAAAAATCAACCTTGTGTATTGCTCTATTTATAAAGTTGGAGTGAACAGAATTTTCTCCCTGTTACACAAGTCATACCACTCCTCAGATTTTGAGGCTTATTCATGTCTCGAATATAATATACTTTAATGAGTGTACCTTCTAATAAAAGGTTCTTAACATCATGCTTTTTTTTCTAAATGATCAGAGAACAGATCATTAATAAGCATAAAGAAGAATATTTATTTGGATCCTATACCCAAACAAAATGTATGCTTGGGACAGTGGGTTTCAATTCATTTCTTGGTGGAAAAATGCTTTTCTTTTAAAAGCAACAAAACAAATACCTCACTACCCTGGTACTAATTAGTCCCCTTGTTTGTTCTTGTCTAAAGCCCATCCCTCTCTTCTGCCTAGATTTTTCTCATCTTTAAAAGCAGTCCCTATAGGTCAGGTTGCAGAACGTTGGCGATGGGGTGTGCTGCTTGAACTGTTCCTGTTCTGTGAATCAGAGGCCTTTAATGTATGGGGCTATTAATCTGCTGTCTTTCACCAGCACCAAATTCCCTCTATGAAAACCAAGTAAAAGAGAATTCCTACTGTAATGTGGAACTTTAAAAATCTGTGTAATTGGGAGCCTGTCCATGCCCAATTAACTATCTTCTATGGGTAATGGAAGCAGATAGCAAGACTGTGGAGCAGGGGTGGGCAAACTGAGGGCCGCATCAGGGTTCTGAAACTGTATGGAGGGCCAGGTAGGGAAAGTTGTGCCTCCCCAAACAGCCTGGCCCCCACCCCCTGACTCCCCCTGTCAGAACCTCTGACCCATCCAACCCTCCCTGCTCCTTGTCCCCTGACCAGCCCACCTGGGATCCCCTGCCCCTAACCACCCCCCTGGGACCCCATCCCCATCCAACCCTCCCGCTCCCTGTCCCCTAACTGCCCCGATCTATCCACACCCCTGCCCCCTGACAGGCCCCCCGGGACTCCCATGCCTATCCAACCACTTCCTAGGACTCCCTGCCCCCTTACCATGCTGCTCAGATCAGCAGGACTGGCAGCTGAACCACCCGGCTGGAGCCAGCCACGCTACTGAGCTGCCCGGCAGGAGCTGGCAGTACGGTGAGCTGAGGCAGCAGGGGAGGGGCCAGGGGCTAGCCTCCCTGGCCAGAAGCTCAAGGGCCGAGCAGGACGGTCCCGCGGGCTGCATGTGGTCCACGGGCCGTTGTTTTCCCACCTCTGCTGTAGAGCATGCACTGGAGTCATGTGGGGACAGGGCTTGTTCTGGAGACTAGGGGCAAACTTAGAGCCTACATCTGAACAGAAACTTGTTTTGATTGATCCCTATGTCCTTTGTCAGAAACCGTGTTATCTTTTCCCAAACCTTGCACTTAGGGCCATTGAAAGCATTAAAAACCCTTGCTCTCAGCGGGGGAGGGACAGCATATAATACAGAAGGTTGCCAGGCCAAGCTTTAAGCTCCAAGGCTACATTACCTTGGTGACTCTGGATAACTAAAGTTTTGCTTTATTGCCTGCACGTTCTCAAAGGTTAAAAGCTGTTTAATCTTCTCTCCATCTTCCACCCATTGCTAGAGGATGAAGATTCAGCCCCCAAACCAGCATCTGCATCCCAGACAGTCACCTCCTCAGAGTCCGAGGCCTCAGAGTGCAGGTAGGAAAAGATCTTTGTGTGATGACCCACATTAAATGTTAGTCAAGGAAATGGAGGATAATCAGTCTCTCCCCCACCTCCTTCTCTATCAGTGGTGTCTGGTAGCTGTTCCTCTCCAGGGCATCGGAGACTTCAACTTTCTGTTTTCAGGTTCTGTATGCTGTAGACAATATTGGAAGAGCTATTCCTCTGGACTTGGGGTTATCTTAATGCTTGTAAAATGCTTGTAATTTAATGCTTGTAAAATGTAACCCATGACTCACCTCAGGCTATTTGGATTACAGAGCTAACTAACTTCCAACAGGAAATTGTCTGAGCTCTGGCTGAAGGATATTTTTAATTAAAAAATATTCTCACTGTATCTAATCCCCAGGGAAGTTGGATCAGAAACCTACTTTTTTGCTGCTGCTTTTTCATTACATTTATACTCCTGAATATCAGTTGTTTGGTTTATTATTGAAGAATTGCTGGTGAGCATTTGGGTGCATGCATCCTGGCTTTTGTTGGGGTGCTTGTGAACATTAGAGTTGCACACATTCAGCTTTTCTCTAAAACTGTTGAAGGTTTTGTTTTAACCTTCCCTTCCCTTTCCTCCCCCCAAAAATCTCACTCCCCTACCCCCCCAACACACTCATAAAAGCTTTCAGAAACAGATGAGTTAAATACGTCAAAATTTGGGTCTCACCAGTTATTAGTGTCCTCATTTTAAAAATCCCTCACAAAAACCACAATTTGAGGTAATCCTGGCTTTGATGCTAATGAAATCTGCAGCACAGGAGAGACTGAGATTCCTGCTGCTTTCATAATTACAGTTTCATCCAGAGAGACTGTACAGCAGTCCAGTTGGCTCCAAACAGGCTTTTGCTTCAATCTGATTTTATCATATACTCTAGGTAATTATGGAATTTAATTTTCTTCAAAGAAACTAGTTGGGCATTAAGTAAAATGCCAACCTATGTTTTAAACCCATGTGAATGTTTCCTGATAAATCTGTTTAAGGTCTGAGGGATGGTGTATTTTTTTTTGTTTGGTTTTTTTTTTGGTTGTTCTTTTTAAGGGAAGAGGTAGTGGGCAATATGAAAAGGAGGCTTGAAGGTGGAGCTGACTTACTTTCTTCTCTTAAATCTGATTACAAATGTTCTGCAACTCTTCACCCTCTCCACAAAATCCAAAGCCTTCAGTGCTGTTTTTTTTTTTTTTTTTTTTTTTTTTCCCCAAAAAATTCAAAGTGAGCCCCAGCACCTTAGAATCATAGAATATCAGGATTGGAAGGGACCTCAGGAGGTCATCTAGTCCAACCCCCTGCTCAAAGCAGGACCAATCCCCAACTAAATCATCCCAGCCAGGGCTTAACCTTGTGGGGAACACTGAACCTGACCTGTTGGACCCACCTACCAGGTTATGTAGCATGCATGTGAGCTAGAATGAGATTGAGCCCCAGGTTGGTCTGTGCCACCCACCTGTTGATTTGAAAAGAAAAACATAGTGGAAGATTTCAGAGTAGCAGCCATGTTAGTCTGTATTCGCAAAAAGAAAAGGAATACTTGTGGCACCTCAGCGACTAACAAATTTATTTGAGCATAAGCTTTCGTGAGCTACTTCATCCAATGAAGTGAGCTGTAGCTCACGAAAGCTTATGCTCAAATAAATTTGTTAGTCTCTGAGGTGCCACAAGTACTCCTTTTCTTATAGTGGAAGATGCTGGTACATAAATTCAGATTTCTGATTCAGGCTTCCTAAAGGATGGCTATAAAATGGTTAAGTTTTGTAACAAAAATATATTCAAAGGATCCCTTTTTTAAAGCTTTTTTTTGCTCAGCAACCTAGTAGGGTTATCTCTGTATCCTGACAATCAGCTCATTTGAACCACTCTTTTAGTGGAAACTGGTGGTGAGACACTCCCTTTCTACCAACAAAAATGAGATTAAGAGAATTTAGTTAGTTTTTGGTTCTTCCTGTTTTAGGGTCCAAGGTCGCATCCTCAAGGGAGTTCAGTTACGGAAAGGACAGTCACGTCTGTCTTTTTCCAGCCTCCTCTTTATTTACAGAAACAGTACAGAAAGCATCTGGACTAGTCTGTTTTTATTAGACACTTCCAACGTAGCTTGAAACAATCTGTCCCAGCATTAGTCAAAGCACCTCATATTCCTAAAACTGAAAACTTCACTTGCTTTCTACCATTGGTGCTTTGCATGGAGCTAGCCTGGTGCTGATCTGTTTCTCATATGGTAAACCAAGGTGGCTGCCTTTGGATTTCCATTGCTGCAGGCAAAGGTTTCATCTCTTTTAAAAGACTGTTTCTATTCCTACCAGACTTGAAGTTTCTTTTCATGAAACCTACATTTAGGACCTAAGATTAAGGGTTGTTCTTTAACCCCATTCTGGATTAGTAGCTAGGATTATTTAATCTCGGTTGTCATAATTGATTTTTTTCAGGGATGGGCAGGGGTGCTGCGATGACATAGTAAATTAGAGGGGAATTTCAGGATGTATGGAAGAATAGGCAATATGCATGCAGGAGGCTATTGCTTTGCTGTTTTGTTTCTCTTGCTGCTGTTGCAGCTTTCCAGGTTTGACTAAAAGATCTCCCTCCTTCCTCCCATTATCTCCTGTTGTGGAGAGGTCCTAATCCTGCATTTGTGATTGTTAGTTTGTTACCGTGGCATGGCTTATGGCTTGCAAGATTCAGCATGCTGTACAAGAGGAGCAGGGATGCAACCATATTAACGCTTGTTGATTATCAGTAGCAGAGTTACGGTGTTCTCAAAACCTGATCAATTTGAAGTCTTGTCTCTGATATAGGTGGCCTGTGTGAGGGGTATATAGATGCCATCTGATGCCTAGCAGGGTGAGAGTTACTTCTCTCTGAGATGCTACCACTGATCCCTGCCTTCAGTGCAATGTTAGTGAAGTAGCCCTTCTATGAAAGGAGTGTGGCTGGGCTCAACTGGAATGAATTAGTGCTACCTAAGGGACTATAAATGGGTGGAACTTGGTTGAGAGAGAGCTTCTTGTTTTAATGCAGTGAATGCTGGCTCTAGGAAGCCCAGTTCCCTTAGTTTATTTGCATTCCAGCCCCTGAGTGGGGTGGTTCAACACCTGTCCTTGGCCCACCTGGCTCAGTGTCTCATGCTTTTCAAGCATCTTGAATTGATGTGCTGTCTTTCTCTGAGAGGCCGCAGACTGGATCACCTGTGAATGTGCATGCTGCAGAGGATTCTAGAAAAAGTGATGGTACATCAGAGGACCAGGAAGTGGCCGGACAAGGAGAGAAGCTGGCTGACCAGATCCAGCCCCCCAGGGAGGTAGGTGACTTGCCGCTTTTATTTCTGAAAGGAGAGATTGAGATGCTGCAGTGCTTTTCCCATCAGCTGCTGAGCCTGTACATGAGGAACTGGGGCTCTGAGCATTTAGTTATGGCTGTTTCTGCACAATGGGGGAGTTAAGAGTGATAATCTAACCTTTCAAACTCAGAATGTGTCTCTTGCCCACAGTGTATTGGACCAGTCCTTGCTCCCTTTCAGTTTCAACCATGCCTAAGGCTTCAGGACTGTTCTCAGCTACTGGCTTTTGTCTAGGGCTTCAGGGAGTTCCTGTGAATTTTAAATAAACTAATAGTCAATTTTTTGGGGGGTGGTAGTGATGAAGATCAGTGTTATAGTTCTTTCAGGGAACAAACAGCTCCTGGTAATTTCAAATACAGCTTTGGAGAGACATTGTGTAATAATACTCTTGCTCCATAAGCTCTGTATCTGCCTATGTGAGAAGGGGGAATTGATAGCGCTGTGTTACTCTGGGCAACAGTTTTAACAAGTTCACAGTAGCATCTGTTTAATTGTGATTGCAGTCTAAGTACTGGGAAAACTGAAGAGGCTGATTCCTAGAACTGGAGCAGCTTCAGCACTTGAGAGGGCATCTGGGTAGATCTGAAATCTTTTACCAAATAAAGCAATGATAGCCCCCAAACTTTGAGGTAGTGCAAATAGCTAGGGACTTATCTGTCTGCGGAGATGATGCTTCCTTGGGAGACCAGAGGACGCTAGCACAGTGCAGCATTTGACTCAAGAGTTTCACAGTTTTGGAGGCAGAGAAGACCATGCACAGAAACTGTCCTCTGAGCCAGCCAATTATTTAGTAAATATTTTATACTTATAGCAAAACCCAATGGGAAATTGATGTGAATTCATGAAAATGGCTCCTTCTCCCTCGATCCCTGACAAATCATTTAAAATCCAACTGGAGGCCCACAGAGCCACTGAGGAACTTGCTTATGTGCCCTGCACAGGAGGCCATAGTGCGGATGACCAAGTACCGTGCCCCACAAGGACCAGGGGATATAGTCATGATACAGTCGGAACACACAGGTGCAGTGGATGTCCTCTCTGCAGAGCTGGAGACTGCAGACCTCCTTGGTGAGCAGAGAAAAGGTGAGGACTGCGATGGTAATATTTCCTTAGGGTAGGAATGAGGCCTGTATACACACATCTCATGTGGCAGCAGGATTGGATCTGTTGATGCTCTCCTTCAATAGGGTGGGCAGAGGCAGTGTACTAGACATTACCAGCTCTGTATCACTGGGAGTGGTCTGGTGGCTAGAGTAGGGGACTCCTATTCAGGACTCCTGGACAATATTCCCAGATTTGCCATTGATTTGCTCGGTGGCCCTGGACAAGTCACTGCTTTAAGTAGCTTTTGGACATATCGCATCACTTAATATTGTTTTCCTTCTCCAGTGCTCTGCACTCTCATTGCCATTGAGTACCTAAATTCCCATGTGGGACCATCTCATCCCCCCTCTTCAACTACCCATCTCTTTAGAGCAGAGGAGGGCAGACTATGGCCTGCAGCCACATCCGGTCTGCAGGACTCTCCTGCCCGGCCCCTGAGCTCCTGGCCTGGGATCTAGCCCCAGCCTTTCCCCTGCTGTTCCCCTTCCCACGCAGCCTCTGCTCGCTGTGTCGCTAGCACAGCGCTCTGGGCAGCGGGGCTGTGAGCTCTTGCCAGGCCGTGCAGCTGCAGAGCCGTGGCCTGACCCAGTGCTCTGTGCTGTGTGGTGGTGTGGCTGGCTCCAGCTGGGCGGCAGGGCTGCCAGTCCTGGTGCTCTGGGCAGTGTGGCAGTAGCGCCACCAGTGCTCCAGGCAGCGCGGTAAGGG
This sequence comes from Dermochelys coriacea, assembly GCF_009764565.3. Classification (NCBI taxonomy): domain Eukaryota; kingdom Metazoa; phylum Chordata; order Testudines; family Dermochelyidae; genus Dermochelys; species Dermochelys coriacea. The sequence goes on along the minus strand of NC_050073.1, from coordinate 87,807,744 downwards.
GGCAGGGAGCAGAGGGGGTTGGATAGAGGGCAGGGGAATTTGTGGTGGTGGCAGTCGGGGCGGGAAGGGTCTGGGGGCAGTCAGGGGATAGGGAGGAGTGGATGGGGCAGGAGTCCTGTGGGGGCTGTTGGGGTGAGATACAGGAGGGGTTGGATAGAAGGCAGGGGGCCGGGCCACACCTGGCTGTTTGGGGACACACAGCCTCCCCTAACCAGCCCTCCATACAATTTCGGAAACCCAATGTGGCCCTCTGGCCAAAAAGTTTGCCCACCTCTGCTTTAGAGTGTACATCTGCTGAAACGTTTCTAAGGGTTGGTCTTCACTATGATCCATGCTGCTGCAATCGATGTAGCAGGGGATTGATTTAGCGGGTCTAGTGAAGACCCACTAAATTGACAGAGCACTCTCTGGTTGACCCTGGTACTCCAGCTCCCCGAGAAGAATAAGGTAGAGAAGCATAAGGTACCGTTGGTGCGGTGCAGTGAAGATACCGTAGTAAGTCAGCCTAAACTACATTGACTCCAGCTATTTTATTCACATAGCTGGAATAGCGTAACTTAGGTCTACTTACCCTGGTAGTGAATACAAGCCCTAAGTAAAGCGGTTTAAAAATAAACCCTCCTCCCCTTATAAATCTTAGCTCACAGACACAGGCATGAGAAGATTTGTGAGTAGGAAGCTGAGAGCAAGAAACTTAGTGAGGTCCTTTCTCCTGTCAATGCCTGAGTATTACTCAATACAGCATTTCATGGGAATCCCATGTTTACATTTAGAACAGACTGTATCCTGCTGTGTGTCAGGGCAGGTGAATTGGTGAGTGAGCTATCAAATAGGCCATAGAGAAACCTAGGAACAGACAGAGCAGAGGAGGGCATGTTACTGGCAGATACTGTTTGTTCTTGCGCTCGTTCTCTCTTCTTCTCCCTCTCTCCCCTCAGTCCACCACACATGAAGACTGAGCAGGAGGAAGGGCTACAGATAAATGATCTGTTAGATTGGTAATAGATCCTAGCTTGAAAGAGAATAGATTTAAAATAAATTGGGCAAGGGTTGACTATTCAAGGTGTTTAGGGGATACTTGGATGTTTGTGGAAACCCTTGAAATAGAAATGGGACTGGTGATAGAATCAGGACTGTTGCTGTTATCTCTTCTCTCTGCTGCCCTTTCAGAACTCAAGATGTCTCTTGCCATCAAAAGCCCAAGATAGTATCCCCCTGACCTAGCCTCATCTCTTTAAAAAAAAAAAAAAAAAAAAAAAAAAAAAAAAGCAGAATATTGAGGGAGGATAATGTGTGCTGTGCTCAATGGTTGGCATTTGGATGCATGTGGAGTTTTTTCTTAGAATTTCCCATCAGTGGTAGCAAGGATAGAACTTTAGTGTCAGTGAGGTGTCATTGTTTATAACCCTGTTCAGAGCAAGTCTGTACATGGTGGGGAAAATGCCATACCTTATTTACATTGGCGCTTCCACTGGTGGAGCTAAATCAGTGGGAAATTCTGAGAGCTCATAGATAAGCCCCATGAGTCATCTGGATGTGAAGAATAAGCCATGGGAGTCCCTCCCACTCCTCCATTCTTATGAATGTTGGATTGAATTATGTAGGCTTTGGATTCAGCTGAGGAGGCAGCTTCTGCATGCATGCATGATGCTAGTTGGTTTCTATCTGGTTGCTTAGGCTATGTCCTAATGCTGTGCTGCCCAGTAACTCTGCCTGCTACTATTGGGTGTCTGTGTGGAAGCAGCAGAGTTAAGCCATAGGTGGAGCTGAGGTGTTGGGGTATTGTGCAATGCACTTGATGGGATGGAATTTTCAGTTAGGCCTGTACCTAACTTTGGCAGTCTGACTCTGTCTCTAGATAACCAGATAATTCATAGGAATGGCTTTGGAGGGAGGGAAGAAGGTTGGAAGGGAAAACTGAGAGTAGTATGTCCAGTTCTGAGGGCAGTGCTAATGGAAGGCACTTGTCCTTGCCTTGAGAGGAGATGGAAGGTAAAGATTGGAGTTCAAGAGCTTTCTCAGGAATAGCCATCTTGTTAGCAGAACTCTCTCTGGTTGCCTTCTGACCAGTGATGAATGGCTTGTCTTGTATTTTTCAGCTCAGCCTCCTCCTCTGGCTCCACCCTCCACTTGGACCACTTGCAAGATAAGGGAATTTAAAGCCAAAATGGGAAAGGAGAAGAATGCTCGGTTGGTGGTGAAACGGGGTGAAGTAGTGACAGTCCGAGTGCCAACACACCCAGATGGGAAGCGTGTTTGCTGGGAGTTTGCTACGGATGATTATGACATTGGCTTTGGGGTCTATTTTGACTGGACTCCTGTCACCAGTACTGCCATTACTGTGCAGGTCAGCGAATCAAGTGATGAGGAAGATGAAGAGGAAGAAGATGAGATTGAAGGTCAGTGCAAAACTTTACAAGATAAATTAATATTTGTTCATCCCCATGGTACCCAAATACCTCCAAATCAGGTACTGTAATTCCTCACCACTTTGGCGAGTCAACCTACATGTTGACTGCAATCTTTTTGGAGTTCCAAGCTAGGTTATGATGAGAAGACCCTTCCTAATGGCTGCTCTTCTCCCCCACCCCAGGTATATGCTCCCCAATAACACCGCATATCCTTGCATATTGAACTTTGAACACTTGCTCCCACTCTGTTTTCTATTGCATGATCAGTTTCTAACCTGTAACAGGATCAGAGTACAGTATGAGACTTGACTTAACTCTTTGATCATCAGCCTAACAGATTGTGATGCTGATGCAATTCCTGGGAGGAGAATAGTGTTTTTTCTCACAGTATCAGTAGCTCTTGTTGATTGCACCCAGAGGGCATGCTGCCCATGTCCTTGGAGTATCTGTAGCCTAGAAGTTGCAGGGAGTCTTGGGACCAATGCAGGTCCCATCTCGGGACCAATGATGATTGAAATTAAGCCCCACTGAGAGGAATCCTCTTGGAGAAGTAGAAGGGAAGACTGAGAGACCACCAAGGCCAGAGGTGAAACTCTCCATTGCATTCCTCTACCCACAATAAATTTCTCTCTGGCATTGGGCCACCTTTAGGAGACCCTGCTGTTTAAAGGTGTCTACTGGGTGAAGAGGACAAGGAGGGAAGTGATGGTGAGAATTCAAACTATTCCCCAGTGTATCAGTCTCAAAGCAGGTCTCCTGTGTGGAGAGACTTTGGGTTGTGCATTGGACAGGGTGGGTATCTCAGCCAGTCTTAGTTAGCTAGATCTCATGTCCCTGTCTTGTAACCATGCCTTATTGATCATTTTCCCCTCTGTTGGTTTGTCTGATTCTGCTTGTCTCCTCTCTCCCACTCAGGACTCACCCCGGTTGGAGATGTGGAGAGGGGCTCTAAAAGCTATCTACGAAACCGTTATCGGGAGATCATGCCTGTGTACCGAAGGGACAGTCACCGGGATGTGCAGGCAGGCAGCCATGACTACCCGGGCGAGGGCATCTACCTGCTCAAATTTGACAACTCCTACTCCCTCCTACGTAACAAGACTCTCTTCTTTCATGTCTATTACACCAGCTGAAGGAGGGGAGGGAATGGGGACGGCAGGCAGGTAACACTGCAAAACAGGCTGCCATCCAGGACTGGCACCCCCTAACTGGCACTGCCCTATGGCTGAGTCAGAGGCTTGGCTCTCTGCCCTCCTAGGGATAAGAACAGGTTTTCCCCCATTCCCTCCCAGCTTACTCACAGGAAAGGGTAGCTGTGGCTGCTCAATTGTCCAAAGGCAACTCGTCTTGCTCTAAACTTCAGGAAGCTTGCTCTGTGCAGTCATCAGGCTGGGACTTTTCATTACAGCCAGTAAATTATCCGAGGGCAGATTCAGGTGGCAGCAGTTTCTTTCTATTGCACTTGTATGAACTGAAGCTGAAATACCCTTTTATTTAAATGGAATACCAGTGGGTAATTGCCAACCACACTCTGCTAGGAGGCAAAGCCACCTGTACCACAGCCACTCTCCAGCTGAATCCTGTCTGCATTGTTGTACTTTACACACTAGCCAAACCTCCATTAATCTCTGTGTGGGGATTCATCCCTCCAAATACCTGAGTTGCAGCCTGCATCCTCTGACCCATTCATGGTGGTGTAGTCATGTCACAAGTGCCAGACCCAATCACGTGAAACCTTTATTTTCGATCCTTGCAGAGGTAATCAATAGGAAGATCTCCCATAGAAAAGGGAAAGCAGGTGTGGAAGGGGAAGGTGGATACAGATCATCCTGACTTTGGGGATGTGTAAAATTCCTGTCACCAACAAAAGTTTCTCTTACCTGTGGGGAAAATTGAGCTGCAGCCTCTTGTGTTAATGTAAAACTGTTAACGATCCCAGGTCAACACACTTTGAATCTGAAAAATATGGGATCAGTCTTTCCCTTATATACCCCCCTGGAGTTAGTGAGTCCCTGAAGTCATTGCTAACTAACTTGTTGAGGAATGCAGCTCCCTGACCCACCTCAGGTTAGCAGTGGCATTAGTGGTCAGCCTCTGCTCAGCCCTTGGCAGGAATAAGCAAGGATCACATTAATTTGTCAACAGATGGGTTTTAAAGGGTATTTATTTGTAACTCTTCAAGATTCGAAATGAGTATTTATTTGATTTTATTCAAGAACCATTTCCCTTCAAGGTAGCTGCTGAATTTGCTCTGTGGTGCCTCTGTTTGGAGTTACTGAGTGACTTTGTGCATGATGATTCTGGTGAAGTTCCAATCTGACACCTTCCAGATATTGCCCTTCTATGCAGATATAGCCCTCGCTGCAAATGGGGTTAGTGTGGGGGTGTATAAAGCCAAAGACTTCACTCTCCTAAGATGCCCAATAATTCCCTGGTGATTCCATACCTCTTGATTCAGGCCCTTCTTTTTATCTGCTCTACCTACTTAAGCACTCGGGAGCAATGGGTAAGTCAGGGAGGTAAGAGCTGAGGGAGGTGTACCATTGAGCAGCCCATGCCAGTCTGCTGCTTCTGTAGTAGTGGGTGCGGAGGACAAGGCAGCATAGGCTCAGGCACCAACATGTGCTCTTCTTTTTCAGGAAAGGAAGGAGGCAGGGAGCACAACTGCTGTTCTAAAAAGTAAGGATGAGGAGCAGGGCAGCTCCTCCTTTAAGGGGCACAGAGGCAAGGAGGGAGCAGCTGCAGCTCTTTTTCCCTTCCCAGGAAGGGAGAGGGGAGTGAAGAGCAGAGTGGCATGGATGCCTGCTTCCTCCCCAAACCCTCTTGAAGTGCCAGGGCAGGTACCTTCCTCTTCAGTTGCTTCCTTCCACAACCTCTTCCCCAGGGCCTGATCAAGGAACCCCTCTTTTACCTTGGCTCTCAACTTCCTAAACGCCAGATGTGGAGCGGGACCCTGCCCCATCCCTTAAATATTCTGCTTCTGACTGTAAATCTCCATGTTCCCCCACCCTGCTATGTAATTAATCAGTGACTGCTATGCATTTGGCCTCTTGCTACATATTTTGGAGGGTCCTGCATGCATCTGAAAGAGGAGAGATGTGCACTGTCTAGGCCACCAGCCACTGTCTGAAATAGGACTTAGTAAATAAGGAAGTCACACCTGACCTGTGTGTATAGATACCAGGTATTCTAGAGACCGCTGATGTCATGGATTCTCATTTGGAGAGTTCTACTCAGGGCCAGTGTTTTAGAACTGTCTCCAGGATAATTTTGTTCCCCTTTAGCCAATCAGACTGGTTCCTTTCTAGGTAATTGGCAGCTGCTTCAAATAGTCCTTAGCTAAGGTGGATTGTACAGTAGATGGGAGTGTTCAGTACTGGCCTTCTGAAATAGACACAGATCTTTCTTCTGAGGCTCAGTCCACTTAATCAGATTTGCCCCTTTCTTGCCTCCTTGATTAAAGACAAATGGTCCTTGTATATGGTGTGCAGTCCCAAGCTGGTATATGTGCCAGTCTTATTACCTCATTGTGTCTATAGCCCTGTTTGCTGGTGACTGGAGTAAAAGGGCCTTGACACATCTTCCTTCACTGTTGATATTTCACTAGAGTAGCTTGTATTTCCCATAAGTGCTAAATGGCTGTAAGTGGAGAATATTTAATCTACAATAATGAAAGCTTCACAGCTTCCAGAATAAGTCACACTTTTCTTTGGTCTTTCATTTCCAAGTTATGTGAACATATTGGTGACCTTGTCACATAGGTACTGAATGAAAATATATGGGTGACTGACTGAGAACCACTTATCTTTGGAATGATGTCCACACTGTGTGCAACGGCAGTCAAAAAAGCAAATGAGATGTTAGGAATAATTAAAAAAGGATGGAGAATATCTTATTGCCCTTATATAAATCCATGGTATGCCCACATCTTGAATACTGCATACAGATGTGGTCCCCTCATCTCAAAAAAGCATTAGAAAAGGTTCAGAAAAGGGCAACTAAAATGATTAGAGGTTTGGAATGGGTCCTGTATGAGGAGAGATTAAAGAGGCTAGGACTTTTCAGCTTGGAAAAGAGGAGACTAAGGGGGGATATGATAGAGGTATATAAAATCATGAGTGGTGTGGAGGAAGTGAATAAGAGTTTATTTACTTGTTCCCATAACATAAGAACTAGGGTCACCAAATGAAATTAATGGGCAGTAGGTTTAAAACAAACAAAAGGAAGTTCTTCTTCATTCAGCGCGCAGTCAACCGTGGAACTCCTTGCCTGAGGAGGTTGTGAAGGCTAGGACTATAATAAGGTTTAAAAGAGAACTGGATAACCTCCATGAATTTAAGTCCATTAATGGCTATTAGCCAGGATGGGTAAGGAATGGTGTCCCTAGCCTCTGTTTGTCAGAGGGTGGAGATGGATGGCAGGAGAGAGATCACTTGTTAGATTCACTCCCTCTAGGGCACCTGGCATTGGCCACTGTTGGTAGACAGGATACTGGGCTGGATGGACCTTTGGTTTGACCCAGTATGACCATTCTTACGTTCTTATGAGTGGTTTGCAGTCGTCACTAATTGTTCATAGTAAAGTCAGTAACTCAGCCTTTAGTCTTTTTAAGATACTTTAATCAAGTCTCTAGCAGAAAGCATATTCAGTTAGCAAGGAAAGGATGCTGTATAGCCAGTGGCTATCAGCAGTTATTTCCATTCAGTGTATGGCATATTAAGCCCCAGTCAGATCAAAGGAATAATCTCCTCTCCTTGTCTTGCTCCTCGCTAAGCTACAGCTTCCTTGGTACCTCTGCCCACAATACCTACTAGGCTTGTATCCAGCCCTGGTACCTGTAGCTGAAGCAGTGCTGGGGAGACCTCCATTCTAACTGCAGACACTGGGAACTGTCACTCCTGAGTCTGAGACGAAAAGTGAATTCTGAAATAGATTCTAGTTTTGCAAGGATGTTAGTAACCTAAAAATGTTCACTTCAAGGAAAGTTCCTAACTTGTTTCCATGGAGTGATGCTTTTGTGTGTTTTCCTCTTATAGTTTGTGACTAGAAAAAAAAACCCAAAATCTAAAACCTCACCAGAGAAAAAATTTGTATATTTGGCAAACAGTGTGTCTTCCTCCTGTGTGTGTTTTTTGTGACTGAATGTGAAATTAATAACTGTTTTTTGTACATTCATCTGTATTATGAATGTTACACACACCTGGGGGAGTTTACATAGTAGTTTTTTATGGCACATTCAGCAAGGGAGAGTATGGACAAACATAGTTTTTTGTGCAGGTCCTACATAAAAAGCAACTCTTGTACTTAAATTTACAACAGTGGAGACTTAAAATCTCCAGCAGATTGTGAATGTCAAAGGAAGCCATAAATTACCCACAACTTCTTCTTCCCTTCCCCATTGCAAGAGTATTGAGAGCAGTAGAAATCCCGATAGCGTGTATTGCATTTAGGTCATGGAATTAAACGCTTGGAGCCCAGATCCTGTTTAAACTGAAGTCATTGGCAAAATTTCATTGACTTAAATGGTAGCAGTAGGTGGCCCTTGGTTTTCAGACTACCTGGAGGCCTGTGATGTGGATCCTTCTGAAGGGTTATTTGTAGGGTTTTTTGCTACTTCTAGGGCAGACACTTCAGTATTCAGGGCCTGTTGACTTCGTGGCATTATGTTAAGTCTCTTTGAAATGTTAGAGCTGGGATGAAAATGCACATTCAGACCTTGAGAGAGAGAGAATTTAGAGGTCTGGTTTAGCTTTTTATGTGGGAGTTGACAAGGAATTGCTTAGGACTTGGTCTATTCTAGAAACTAGAGAACTTCCTGACCATAGCACACTGCCTCCTGTCGCACTGCCTATGAACTGTGCACTTGCCTCCCTTTTTAATTTTGTGTGTGTGTGTTTGTTTGAGAGAGAGAGCACGCGTGCGTCATGAGGCAGCATCAGTAGCCTCTAGTGGGTCAGTGTACAGAAACAAACTGTGGCTGGACTTGGGTAGGGATAAGTTGGGAGCCATGTTACATGTCCAGTGGCTGTGCCTTGGTGGCTCTGGAGCAAGGAGCTCATTAGATATCCTTGCAGGGTGGGGTTTTGGGAGGGATCTCTATTCTAGTTCACTTGCATCCCAGTTGAATTTTTTTCTTTTTCTCCTCTCCTTCCCCCAAAAGCCACTCCCTAAGGATTTATCATGTGGTGCCTGGAAACAAGAGGGAGTGAAACCAGAGCCATAGACTTTCATTTACTTTCCTCAGACCCTTAATTGCAAGGGTTTCCTCCCCCTCACTTCTCTACCTACCTTCCAAATAGCACACCTGGAAGTTAGGCTGGTGATCCCCTATAGTCTGTCATAGTTTCAGAGTAACTGCACTTGTAACCACACACCCCACTGTGGTCCACTCTAGGAGTGCCCAATGAGGTCTCCAGCTGTCACCTGTCTCTGGGCAAGGACCCTTGTCCCACTCCCTTTTCACTGGGGAGTTTTAAAGCTGCACATATCCTTGCCTTACACTGATATCCCCAGCAAGGCAGTCTACCTAACAGCCAGTGGCTGCGTGTGTTGCTTTCTCTCTGAGGGCTCTGAACAGTGTATTGCCAGCAGTTACAAGTTACCACACAGCTCTTTCTAAGCAAGCACCTTTATTAAGGTAAAAGCATTACAGAGAACCTATAAAAACAATAAATTCTTATACACATGCTAAAAGCTTATCGGAGGTTACCCTGATCAGTCAAAGGGGGTGCTATTAGGCCAAAGTCTTTCCAAACTTCTGCAAGGATTGGGGCTTCCCTCAGATATAAGATCCTATCTGTTTGCAGGATCAGAAAGGGGGCCTGAGTCAGTTTAAACCTAGTTTGTTTTATATCAAAAGCCCTTTGTCTGTTCGTCTCCTAGTTTGAACCAGTAAGTGTGCAAGCCTCCCCGGGGGTGGTATCTTTCTACAGGTGTTTTCAACCTAAGTGATTCATCTTAATCACCCCCACTATTTTTGGTTCCTCAAGGGGCTGTGATGATCCTCCCACCTGAAGTTTCATACAGTCCCTGGCCCACAGTGATACATAAACTTAAAACAATATGGTCCCCAAAGATATTGCATGTAGTTGCAATATCTGTCAGTCTGTTCCTGGCAAATTAAAACTGCCTTTTTTGATTGCTTTAACTGATACCCTCTCACCAAGGAGGTGAGGATTACAACTGAAAGCCTGAGCTCTCTGGAACCACAGGGCCTTTGCCTTCAGTGTCTTTGCTACTACTGTGCATGCATAGTGGGATGCCTAAGTGCTATTTTTTCTTGAGGGAGTTGTAGATGTGTGGATGCCAAGGCAGTTACAATGAGGAGGACTTGTGACAATGCTAACCGAACACACAAATAGCAGATCTTGTGGCCACGCTCTAGTGGAGTGTGTGAATCCAGAGTTGGAGTTAATATCTGCTGTGTACTATGGAACTAGATGAAGGATCAAAGCTGCAAAAATCTCTAAATTTTAGATGACTTGTTCTCCTTTCCCATATTTGTTAGAACCATGGCTACATGCTATAATGGGCAGTGCATTGCTAGGCATATCCATATTAAGAGGGCATGCAGATCAAATAGGGACAGTCATTGAAATTGTACCATGGTAAATTCAGAATTCGCCTCCTTGACAAGAATTTAGCAAGATTCAAAGAGAGATGGGACACTTATGGATTACAAGAATGTCCAGGGTTATTGCCGTAAATACTAAATTAAAATGAAGTTCTAGAAGAGTTCAAACACCACACGCTTCAGGGCTCAAATCAATCTGTTACTATCAGGAGTTGGGAGGAGACTGCCTGAAGGGACAGACTATCCCCTTGTTTGCCTACTATGGAGTTTCTTGCACCTTCCTCTGAAGTATCTGGTGTGGGCTGCTGCTGGAAACAGGATTCCATGTGACAAGGTCTGATCCAGTATGACAATTCCATATATTCCGGTCTCCTATTTACCTGTGACTCCTGGAAGTATCATCTGAAGAAATGTGTACTCCTCTCCTGTCTGACAGTTTAAGACTCTGTAATTCATATGGAATAAGAATCTGATTTGTGATTGGCTAGAATGGATGATGGGTAAAAATGAGACTCATAGCTGGCATCTAACATCTCAGTCTATCATGCCAGCAGCTATAGAGGCATCGCCAAGTGACCACTTTGAATTTTAGTTACTTTTGAAAACTTTCAATGGTTGAAGGCAGCCTTCCAGAGGCCTCTAAGGTACCCTCATGATAGCAGTCTACAAGATGGAAAGGCCAGTCCCCACCTCTTTGCAACATGCCCCTCAGTAGCCTTTCAATGGGGAATGTCTTGTATCTGGACACACCTTAAAGGTTTGTTTTTTCTTGATCTGTGGTCTTTTTGTCAGTCCTCATCTGTGTGATGTGAAATGTTTTTTTTAATGTACTGTAGTTTCAGACTGGGTCAAGTTTTTGTAACCAAACTGCTGCTCTTTGCCTTTCCAAGGGATTGTTTTTAAACATTAAAAGAATACTTTACCAAAATGTGGCACTGAATGTTTTGCTCTATGGCCCAAAGAAAAGTCTATATTTCTAGTGTGCTTGCATTTCCTTCTAGAGCTGGGCTACCGTGTTTATATTCAGTATGGTGTGGCTGTTTTGTGACATGTATTATTTGAGTTCCAAACTCTTTAAATAAACTTCACTATGCAACCACGACTTTTTTCTTCTCTTAAGGTGAGTGGGTGCTTCAGCGCTAAGACTCAGACTTCAGACTTTCAACAAAAAAAAATCTGAGCTGAACTTGTTTTTGAATTGCAAAGCAGAGAGGAATATTCATAGTGAATTTTGCAGCAGTGCCGGACTTCAGCAGTTGGCAACTAAGGATGTTCTCCTTACTTGTCTTAGCTGGCATAAGCAGGGGCACTGCTATTGGTAAGCACCCTATGCTGGAGCACCTCTGGCATTGGGCACTGGTCAGATGCTTCTTTAAGAAGTTCATCGTTCTGTTTTAAGATGGTGCTGTGAGCGGTCTTGTAGTCAGGTATCTTACCTCCTTTGACAGTGACATCTTATGACCTGGTGCAGGCAGGATATTCCTCAACTTTGAAGGAGTATGGGTGAATTAGACTCTAAACCCTTGTGCTTAAGTTTAGTAGTGTCCCCGTCCCCCCCCCATACAATGGAGATTGCAATATAGTTCCCTCTCCAGCATGACTCCATTCCTCTGATCTCCAACCGACTGGTAAGCAGCTTGCCAAAACCATGCCACGTGGATACTCTTGCCTGCGTTTGGTCCAGCATAACACTCGGTTCCTTGAGTTGCAATAAAGCTGGTTATATGTGATGCTGGGGAATCAAAATATCTACAAAGCCTAATATAGGTGGTGGAGCAAGGCTAGAGGCTACATATTTCATCCAAACTATTTTTGTCCAGATGGTGTCAACGTCTTGTTGGGATTTTCTTGCCCTTCAAATGAATGTGATTTTTAGCAGCAGCAGAGGATGCTTGCAGAGCTGGAGTCAGAGGGCAGGAGTACAGAGGCTTTTAAAAAATTAATCAAACCCCCTGTTCCACAAGTTTAGAGCGGGTAGAGCTGCCTCCTCTGCTCTCTTCTCCCCCCCCCCCCCCCGTGATCGTATCTGTACTGTAACCCCTAGCAGGAGAGGAGAGGGCTAATGGACAGTCTCCATTTCATCACCTTTAGAATTGTTGGAGGGAGAGAGTGGTGGTTTCCAACTGAGAGAGACTGATTAAATTGCCCAGAAACCATGTTTTCCTTCTCTACCCCTGTAGGTAGGGGGCTGTAAGGAGATGCTCTAGGCCAATCTGAAGACTATTTAAATATCCCCAAGGAGCAGGCTGTTTGTAAAGAACAGCTGCTAGATAAAATAAAAGCAGAAACCCAGCTACACTACCTGTCTGTGACCTTATGTTCCCTTCACCATTTGTTTTTTTTTTTTTTTTTTTTTTTTTTGCAGCACTGGGTGCTTTTAGGGAGTTCAGAGTGGAGTGACTAGTGCAAATGTGAGGGTTTCTTTCACAATGTCCACTTGGTTCCAGTTTGTGTATTTACCTTTCTGTTTGCTCTGAGTATTGTTGTGAATGAGTGGATGGGCAAAAGTATACAGGGTAGTGGTAAATTTAAAAGATATTTGCACAAAGCACATTCTGAATTTATTCACGCTGGAAACCTATTCTAAGAGTTGTGCTCATCCAGTCATGGAAGAGAAAAAAGGCCATGTGCTCTGAGCCAGACTACCCACTGAACATCTACAGTGATCTATCTGCACCCTTATAATTCTGTCCCTGTTATTTAATAATCTCAAATGGTAGAGGAGGAAAACCAGCTTGTGGACAATTTTTTAACAGAAGTAGGTGTGAAATTTACCACGAGTTAATTGCTCAACTGTGTGGCTCTCTTACACTGACTGTACCACAAACGCTTTCCTAACCATAACTCTTGGACACACAGCATGGGAGCCAGGAAGGGACGTAGCCATTGCAATGCTGAGCATCACAGCACCAGCTTTTAGAAAATCATAGGAACGATACTGTGATTCAAAGTCTGAATTAAGCACCAATGCCCCCTCTGCAAAGAATGGGGAGAGAAGGGTGCCTAAGAATGCAAGCCACAAAAGCCAGCATATGAGGTGGGAATCTGCCTAAACTAGCCAATGGGAGATGGCAACCAAATGTCCTAAACTTGTTCCCTCTCAGAATTAGGTACCTAGCTCTGTTTAGCAATCAACCAATAGCGCTGCCTGGATTCAGACAGCTTAGGTGTTTCTTGTAGGAATGAGTTCAGCAGCTCCCTTGCTCTACACCCAGCAGCTGAAGGAGGAGATGGGTGCCCTAACCACTGAACTAGAGTCATTCTCACATTCTCTCTCTCTGCTGCTTGGAAAGTGATGGATTTGGAACACTGTGCTGGGCTGTGAGGATCCTTCTCTCTTTCATTAGTTTGAATATTTGTCTGAACTCAGGCTATTAGTTTATTGGCTTCTGCTGATTTTACTGCTAAGGTCCTCTGTTGTTCTGTCTTCCCCACAGGAGCCACATGCATTGCACATAAAACTGTGGTCTACACTTGGAAACCTGCTACCTTTGACTGGGTGTCGGCCATAATCCTCTTCTGGTACCCCTCCAACCCAGCTCTCAAACAAAGGGCTTAAGCCCTGCTAGAACTAGATCCTGCTGTGCATTAAGCCCCCAGATCTAAAAATTACCTAATTTATTACTACTACTAATAAAAGTGGTACTCTAATTACCATAGGGAACCGGCCAATCTCTGCTGCAACCGGGGCTGGCCTTGCTCGTTGCCATCTCTATCGCTGCCAGAACCACTTTGCACCGCGAGGGGGGGGGTGGGCTAAACTGGGGGGTTTGATGGCTGACGTCCAGCCTAATGACAGGACCAAATGGTGTGCCCTCTTCACAGCTGGGGAGTGGTGGGTGGGGCTGTCTTTGGGGAGCTGTGGAGGGGGGGCGGATCGGGGTCAGGCCCCTCTACAAGAATGAATACAGGAAGAGAGGAAAAAAAGAAGGCCTGGGGGAAGGGATTTGTTCCTCACCCCCACCCAGTTATGGGGGTACCCCCGGTTCCTGTCAGCTCCAGTATCAGGGGCCCCCAGGTGGGGCTGTCCTGTGCCCCTTCCTCTGCGAGCTGAATATAAAGCCCCAGCTTCCCGCTACCTGTTCCCCGGGCTATGCTGCTTTCCAGCCCCAGCCGCTCGGCATCAGGCAGCCGGCGGTCCCCGCCCCGCCGCTGGAGCTGGGCTCCCGGGGCCCTTGGGCAGTGGGATGCACCAGCCGAGGCGCCCCGGAGCGTGGCGGCGGCTCCAGGCACCAGCCTCCACTTCTACGTGCTCTGGTCGCTCCAGGAGCCGCCCCGGCAGCTGCGCAGGTGAGACCCGCGCCGGGAGGGGCCCGGGGACGAGCTAACCGGGTCGCCATTGCAGGCCCGGCCGCCGCTCCGGCTCTCTCGAGTTCCACGTGGGCCTGGGGCTTTCCCGGAGGCTCGGCCTGCGCGGGGCGGGGATCCCGGCCGGGCGCTCAGCTCGCACAGGTCCGGGCCCCCAGCGCGGGCGATTCCCCGCCTCGCCTGCGTGCGACGCTACCGCTGGACCCATCCCGCCGCTGTGCCGCTGCCCCCGAGTCCTGACCTGCGGCCCCAGCGCGGGAAGCCCGCTGGACCGACCCCCCCCCCCCCTTAGCTCGAGGCTGTGTCAAACGACGGGCAGTAAACTAAGCGCCGCGCCCTAGTCCCCGGCCAGGATCCCTCCCCGGGGAGCGGTAGGTGGCTTTGACGCCGGGCTTCCCTATTGCTGGGCTGCAGTCAGCGGGCGCGGCTGTACTTTGGCGCGTCCGATTCGAGACCTTGCTGCCTCCCTGGGTTGGGGGCCCCTTGCAGGTGACGAGTATGTCGGTGATCTGGGACTGAGTGCCACCGTTGGTTTGTTTGTGTGTGCGGCTGCCGTGTCCAGCGGCCCTAGTCAGGATTAGGGGACCCCCCCATGGTCCCTTCTCTAAGGAACGTGTACATATTTAATCCGTTTGAAATGTGTTGCCTTTCAATTTAATGAGAGGTTTCAGAGTAGCAGCCGTGTTAGTCTGTATCCGCAAAAAGAAAAGGAGGACTGGTGGCACCTGAGAGACTAACAAATTTATTAGAGCATAAGCTTTCGTGAGCTACAGCTCACTTCATCGGAGGCAAATGCACCACCAAATGCATCCGATGAAGTGGGCTGGAGCTCGCGAAAGCTTATGCTCAAATAAATTTGTTAGTCTCTAAGGTGCCACCAGTCCTCCTTTTCTTTTTTCAATTTAAGGTAGTTGTTGTTATCGTTTATTCGTATTACTGTGATGCCTAGGAGCCGCAGCGGACTAGGGCACCGCTGTGCGAGGTGCTGTACAAACACAGAACAGTATGTCTGCACTACCACTTATGACGCCCAGGGGTGTGAATATTCCACACACCCCCAAGCGACGTAAATTACTCCAGCATAAGCGCTAGTGTGCACAGCACTGTGTTGGTGGGAGAGTTTCTCCCACCGCCAGAGCTTCTGGCGCTCGCAGGGGTGGTTTAATTAACCGGAGAGCTCTCTCCCATCGGCGTAGAGCAGCTACGTGAGAGATCCTACAGCAGGGCAGCTGCATCGGTACAGCTGTGTCACTCTAAGGTAGGTAATGTAGACATAGCCTTACACCAGAGGTTCTCAAATTGGGGTGTGTGGAATGTATTCTGGATGGGGCGTGGGGGGGAAGCTTTAGGGGGAAAAAAAACCTTCCTGCACACATTCAGAGCTGGCTAACCAGAGAGCGGTGGCTGTTGGCCAAACGGTGGTATGGTAGCTTTACTTCATACCACTGAGGACATAAGTTTTGCCAACATAAATGGTAGTGTAGACATGGCGTAAGACGAGGCAACAGCTGGATATAGACAGGGGAGTACAAGGACCCAGTGAAATGATACCGATCAGCATGATTGGCAGTGGTCTGTGTACACCAGCTGCCCATCCATTTTTAAATAGATTGAATACCCCTTTTCCCTTGTATTATGATGAGAAAGGGTAATAGAAGCATCTGATTTGCCCTCTTTAGCCCATATATTATTTTCTGTAGATTAATCACATCCCCATTTATTCATCTCCTCTCTAAACTAAATAGTCTTAATCCTTTCAGTCTCTCGTAACATGGACGTCTGCCCAGGCCTCTCCTTGTTTTCATTTGGGCTTCCTGTATTTCTGCTGCACCTTTTTTTTTTTTTTTTTTTTTTTTTTTTTTTTTGTCTCTTCAAGCAAATCCAGCCAGATGTGTTACCAGATTCAGCTGCCTCTGCCATTGCCAAAACAACTTGTAGTCTTTGGCTTGGGTGACTGGAATTGTTATTCCCAAAACACAAGCATCACTGTGGAGGTGCTGGTGAATCCAGATGTCAAGCCACAAAGGATTGGCAAATTGGGGTCTGATGTGAGGTAAATGTTGGGGCTTGGATAGGCACTGATATGCTGCCAATGGTTTAACAGGGGGCTCCTTAAAAATGCTCCACATCAGGGGCTGACAGAAGTGAAATTTCCTGGGTATATAACACCGGTCTCTTCCCACCACCCCAACCTCTCTGTCAACCCACGCTACCCCATCCCAGCCCTTCCAGGAGTTTCTTGGGATTGTTCCTTATACCGGTGATGGAAGTGAGAGGTGGGACCCTATGGTTCCTGGCTGAGGGGTGCTTTGTCATGTGGGGAGTGGATCCCTACTGGTGGATGGTTGGGGACTAGGTCCTCTTTGTTATTTGAGGTAAATCTGAGCTGATTGCTGGCCGATGTTTCGTTTGGTGTGGGGGGGGGGGGCAGGTCTTCCTCAGCTAACAAGGGAACAGAGGATGTGGAGGGAGTGCGTCTATATGGGGAGTAGCGGGAATAGGGCTCTAGGTCTCAAAACTCTGAGCTAGGGCTGAGCACTAGCAGGCCAGCCCCAGCGGGAAACTGCACTGTAGCACGCTCTGTCAGTGCCGCAGCTGCTTGGTCCCCTCTTCTTCCTTGTGATGGCCAGCTTTGGGGTGAACGGGTCTAACATGGTGCAGGACCCATGGGAGATACAGGCACGAAGCTCCCCTTACAGCAACTGTTGTAGCAGTGGGGAGTACAGATGTAGCATGGCCGCTACCAGCAGAAAGCACCCAGCTCTGTGCTAGCACAGAGAGGGTTGAACATTTTTGCCGGCAGAGCTGACACTTAGGCAGGGAGAACCTGCCAAGTTTTTATTTTTTGGCCATCTTTCCCCTCTCAAAAATTGTAACCAATTCTTTTGTCTGCTGTGATCAATCCCCTCTGGCAGATTGGGCAGGAGAATGTGGTGATTGTCAAAAACACGCCCCAAACTGAACATAAAAAGTGTGTGGGCTCCTATGGAAAAGGCCTGTAGAATAGTACTGCATAGGTTTTTCTGACCATCCAATAGAAATCAAGTTAGGAACTTAAGATGGGTCGGAGAGAGTTTGGAAGGGCTCCCTAGCTCACCTTCCCCCCCCCCCCCGTATTGGCATGACAATTCCCCCCAGGTCAGCCCTTCTCCCCCATATTGTTACAAGGGTGAAAAAGAATCCGAAAGGCTTGCTGGTTCATTCGCCGCCATATGATTTTTTTTTTCCTCCTTCTCAAAACTTCCATTATTCCTTATTGCCTCAAGAGTGTCCTGTCTTCCATGTCCCTTTTGTGTCCCTGAGCCTCTCCCTGACACTGGGAACCTTCCTTTGCAGCCATGGAAGGAACAGAAGGTGAGGGAAAGCTCCCTCCCAGGGCTGAGTGCTTTTTGGCCTGGGGGCACTGAATTCTATGCATTAGCACTGGTAGAGGAGCAGGATGTCTCCCTTGGGCAGTGTCCATTGTGAGTTGAGATTCCATTGTCCTTGCACAGGTCCCTTGTATGGGAAGGTGACTGGAGGGTGGATATTCTGATGTCTTCGTTGAAACAGATGGATTGTGGCAACCCTGTTAAACTTCTCCTGACTGTCAATGGGCAGGTAAGAAAGCAGTTCCCTACGTATCCTGCTCTTCCTATTGTGGGTGCTGGTTATGGCCAGCAACACCCACTGCTATTCCAGTGCTTGGTCTCTTCCCACAGATCTGCTAATGCACCTCATGCCTGACCCAAAGCCCTGCTGTTCCAGACCTATATTCTATGCACAGGTCTGCCAGTGCACTTTTGACTTTTAAATGCCACAGATACTAGTAGGTAAAGGAAGTTTCAATTCCATTCAATCCCCAGTTCTTGGTATCCAGGCAGTTGGTTGCCCATGTGTTGAAATCACTGGATCAAGTGCCCCTGAGATGGATCCTCTCCTTCTTCCTATTGACCTCCTTTGTAAAGCACTTTAAGGTCTATGGATGAAAAGCTTTATAAAGCTAGGTATTATTATTGATATGAGGCTGAAAAGTTCCTGGTTGCAGCACTCCTGAATAAGGCTCCAATCCATGGGCTGAGTTCATGCTCTTCATCTGTCTGTCCATCAGAGCATCCATGTAGCTTTCCACTCTTAGTCCTGCAGATTCTGAGGCCTATGGCATTGCTGTCAAGGTTGGGGATGGTAATCTAGGGCCCTGGCATGTTCATATTTGCAACCTTTCAGAGCCAGTACTTGTATTGGTTCCAGGTACTGAGGATTCCTGCCTTGTTTCGCTTCCTTGGCTGTTACATTGTTTGTAGCTATCACAGCACTGGGTGCTCTGCTTAATTCCCAGCAATAGCTCTGTGACTGTTCCCCCTAGACAATTGCCTAGCCCCATGGGCAAGAAAGAGAAGCAAAGAAGGAGTCCACATGAATGAGCATCCACTATGATGGGTGCTCTGGGGTGAGAAACGCCTTCATCACCACCAGTCCAAGTTCCAAAAACTGACTAACTGCTAGGTCTCAAAATGTGATTGTAAATTGGGAGTCATCATCTAGCAGGTGTATTTCCAGCGGGGTCCCAGAGAACTCAGTGCTTGGCTCTATGTTATTTAACATTGTTATCAATGACCTGGAAGAAAACATAAAATCATCACTGATAGTTTGCAGATGACACAAAAACTGGGGAGTGGTAAATAATAAAGAGGACAGGTCACTGTTTCAAAGCAATCTGGATTACTTGGGAAATTGGTGCAAGCAAACACTGTTTTAATACAGCTAAATGGAAATGTATACATCTAGCAACAAAGAACACAGGCCATACTTACAAGATGGGAGACTCTATCTTAGGAAGCAGTGATTCTGAAAAAGATTTTGAGGGTCATGGTGGATAATCAGCTGAACATGAGCTCCCAGTGTGACGCTATGTCCAAAAGAACCAGTGCAATCCTGGGATGCATAAATGAGGGAATGTCAGCAAGGAGAAGAGATTATTTTATTTCTGTATTTGGCACTAGTGCAACCACTGCTGAAATACTGTGTCCAGTTCTGCTGTCCACAATTCACGCAGGATGGTGATACATTGGAGAAGGTTCCGCCCCGAGAATGAGTAAAGGATTAGAAAACGTACATTATAGTGATAGACTCAAGGAACTCAATCTCTTTAGCTTAACAAAGAGAAGGTTAAGGGAGTAACTTGATTAAAGGCTATAAGTATCTACTTTGGGAACAAACATTTAATAATGGGCTTTTCAATCTAGCAGAGAAAGGTATCCTACAATCCAATGGCTGGAAGTTGAAGCTAGACAAATTCAGACCAGAAATAAGGTGTACATTTTTGACAGTCAGGGTAATTAACCATTGGAACAGTTTACCAAGGGTCATGGTGGATTCTCCATCACTGACCATTTTAATATGAAGATTGGATGTTTCTTCTAAAAGATCTGCTCTGGGAATTATTTTGGGGAAGTTTTATGGCCTGTGTTATACCGGAGGTCAGACTAGATGATCACAGTGGGCCCTTGTGGCCTAGAAATCTTTAAGAGCTGGACACTAGGGCTTCTGGCCTGCAGTTGATCTCTCTCTTGTAATTTAGCTTTTCACTCACTCTGTGAGTGAGGGAGACTAGGCCTATGGTGTGTGTGAAACATGGGGGCAGGCTGAGAATGTTGTTTTTATGCTGCTCTGCGGTCCCTGTCTGTCCCTTAGCTGCTCAAGGGCATCTACAACAGCACCCCCACTTGCCCTTTTCTGGCACCGGAACCCACCCAGTCACCAGTCCTCCTGGAAGATACCATGTCCCCCATCCAGGTCTTGGACGATACCACTGAGGTATGTGCACGTTGGACATCTCAACTGTTCCTTCCTACCCTCTTCCTTGCTCATAGCCACTTGGAGCCAGTGAACTCTATTTGCAGGTGAAGCCATTGACACCACTCCCCTAACAGGGCCCTGGCTGAACAGGTTAGTGAAGCTAAGGTCTGGTCTGTGCTAGAAAGATCAATGACTTGTAATGTTCCTCACTTGAGTCAAATGCACCTGGTGTCTACAGGTAAATGCTTCAGCTTGTCACTGTGCCGCTCTCCCACCTTCTAATAATGTCCCCGTTCTTGCTGTGCCACTCTTCAGTTGGCAATCTGAAGAATTTCTCTCCAACACTACTGGCTGGGCATGCAGCAGGAGGAACAGCGGATGGCTACATCAGCTTGGTTCCCTCTCTAAAATTAACCTCCACCACAGTAGTGGGCCAACTATGGGGGTTCTGGCTCACCTGTCCCTTTGTCATCTCCAGCCATGGATGAAGCTGATATAAAGAGCCATGTGAGATATAGAACGGGCTTACTTTTTCTCCCAGAAGCCAGAGCAGCTGATTCTGCTGTGACTTCTGTTGGACAGGTTAAACGTCAGAGTTTGGAGGTGACTGCCAGAGCACAAAGGACCAGAAGTAAGGATTTATCTCCACCGGCAAAAAAGCTATTGATGCCCTTTGCCCCAGAGTCACCCACTGGCCAGAAGGCACCCAAGGAGGCCAGGAAGAAAATTTGCAAGCCTAGACCTATCGAGCTAAAAAACCCTAGGAAGGTCTTGTTTGAGCCCAGGGCATGTGAAGGGGAGCAAGATGCTGAAGGTAACTCTGGTTCTGTAAATGCGGAGTGAGATGCGGACATTAGGGTGTCTATTCTGGGTCTTGCCAGCTTGACTCCCAGACCTGTGTGTGCTGCCTCAAGGGACAGTTGCCCAGTTAGTTCCTAGCCCCAGCCAAGAGGATCCCCTGTGTCCCTCTCAGAACCCTGAGAATCTCTCTCCAGTTCTGTCCTTGAACAAATGGCTTGAGTGTGCCACCTCTACCTGTTTGATCAGAAATGGAAGCCGGGGTCTTCTGATGTCACTGCACTGCACCATGTAATAGTATCACTTAGCTCTTCATCTGTAGGTGTCAAAGCACTTAAAAATGAAGATAAATGTAATTCTCCCCATTAATAGCTGAGGAAATTGAGGCAAAGAGAGCATTACTCACTGTTACACAGTAGATCGGTGGCAGAGCTGAGCTGAGATCTCTGGTCTCGTGAGCTCTAGTCTAGGACCCCTTACTAGTACTATATCTCTTGGTCCGTATCGGACACGTCATTAATTGATGCCAAATGCAGAGTGTGCCAGGACAGTATTTTTAAAACTGTTCTTGCATTGAGCTCCTTTTGTATATAACGGTCTGCCGGGAGTTGGCTGGCTTACAGGGACTGGGGAATTGGAAATGGAACCTTTCTCCTTAAGAGCATTGGTTCCAATTCAGCCCCAGCTTGTGACCAAAAGCTGTAAGCCTTTGATGGCTATTCATTGCATGAAATGAGTTGTTGGGTCTTGGTCCCATTCCTAGTGAAACAAGTATCCCCATCCCCAAACCACTGTCACAATGGTTCTCCTTGTTGGCAGTTTGAGTAGAGACAGAGTCATGGAGCTTGAGCTCCTGTCTCACCATAAAGGGGTCCCCCCCAGGAAGTGGGTGAAGCACAGTGGCAGAGAGGGGCCCTGCTTTACTTGTACCTGTTCTGGGGATACAGATGCCCTCTCTCTCCAGGGCTAGCTTTCTTGCACCTTTCATCAGCACTAACCTCACCTACTCTCCTATGCTGTTTGAGACCCAAGCCTCTGAACCTTGAGGTTTGCGCAGGCAGGTGAAATGAGCTGGTGGTGACTCTTCACTCCCTGTGAGTCAGCCTGTCACCCTGATATGTGGCTGGATTGGAACCAGTGTGCTAGCTGTGAGAGGCACCGTATCCACTCCCATGGATCTCCATGTTCAGAAGTGTTTCCATGGCTGTGTGCCAGGGAAGGGGGAAGAGGCACTTGCACCATATCAGAGGATTGAGCCCCTCCGAGGAGGTGACTCCCCGCTGCTGCTTTCAGGGGACCATCACCTATCTGTGTTTTCTCTCTGCAGACTTGGAGGTGAAGGAGCTGCAAGGTGAGAACCTGGTGCTCGGACTCTGGGCTGGCTTCTAAGCCACTTGGGGATATCATTCGTTTAATGTCGTAGGCCTTAGAGTGAACATTCAGGCTTGTCCCCTTAAATCCCTAAGCATCCGGAACTGTGAGCAGGCTATGCGTACTCTGCCTGCCCTCATGGGGTCGCCCCAAACTAGACACCTCGGGCATTGTGAGAGGGGTAGGAACTATCTCCAATGCCATTGCAGCCTCCCTGAAATCTGAGCTGCCCCACTGTGTGCTTGGTGGGGTTCACTAAGGGGGGTGGGTGGGTAAAATGATACATAGACTGACCAAACTTTTTCCAGCTTCCCCACCAGTTAGTATGGGGGCCTGTTGATGAGGGAGGAACCTTGGAAGGGAAAGGAGAAGGAAATGGAACAGGAGAAGGAGCTATCCTAAAGAACTAGCTGGAGGGAACCCTGGCCTCTCACCCCCCACATGCCCTAGAAGCTGGCAGTCCCCTAGTCACCAGACTCTCCCAAAACTCTTGAATGTAGGAGAAAAGAACTGGGCCTGTCTGCAGCTGAGGATCCTTTCTGGCATGGCTGCTCAAAGGGATCAAAATGCCCCCCACCTGCTTGTCATGAAGTGCAGGGTGCATGATCCTGCAGCTAGCCAGACTCCCCACTGCTGGCTCCCTGTGTTACTGAGAATGTGGAGGGGAAACCCCATGATTACTCCCTAAAGCTAACAAGAAAATCCCCATGTCCAAGGGGCTGGCTTCAAGACCACTTGGGTGTAGGTATGTAGTGCTTCTTGCCCTGCCATCTGTCCTTGGGGGGTTCAGGGCCTCAGGCTACCACCTTCCCATGAGAGTCCAGGCCCCTGCCTCCTCACTTTGCCTTCTCCATGGAAGCGAGGAGACCCTGAGGTCCCCTTATCTGGTCCAGTGACGCAGTTTGGTTTGATCTCTCCTCCAGTCTGTCCGAGCCCACGATGGTGTCATGCCATGTGCCTCAGTGACTCAGAAACAGCCATTTTGATTGGTGGAGAGGGAGCCAATCAACAGCCTTGCAAGGATGCTCTCTGGAAGCTAGAGATTGGTGAGAAGTTTGGGGCTGGATGGGGAAGGCAGAGGTCCCTATGGGTGGAAGGCATCTCTGGGAGAAGCAGGAGCTGAGTGGATTGGGTCTGCTCTGAGCCAGGCGGGTGAAGCATTCCACCCATGCCAATGCCATTCTGTGTGGAACCCTCCGCAGGGAGGGCTGCATTATTCTGCATGGATAGGCTGAAAGCCGCTGGCTCCCTCCGCTGGGATGAGAGTGTGGGAGGGTGCCCCCTTGGCACCTCAGCTCATCCTGACCTGGGCAGCTATTTCTCCATTTTCTCTCTTGCTCATCTTCCTCCTTGTTCTCTGTTTTATTGTTGTTACATGTTCTTTGCTAAAAGAAAAGGAGTACTTGTGGCACCTTAGAGACTAACAAATATATTAGAGCATAAGCTTTCGTGAGCTACAGCTTACTTCATCGGATGCTCACGAAAGCTTATGCTCTAATATATTTGTTAGTCTCTAAGGTGCCACAAGTACTCCTTTTCTTTTTGCGGATACAGACTAACACGGCTGCTACTCTGAAACATGTTCTTTGCTGACTCTCCTCCTCCCCGCTCCTTTCTGATAGCGCCATTTCCCCCTCTTCGTCCCTCTACTCAGTAGAAGGCTGCATGCTGCTGAGGCTGGGGGGCCATCCATTGGTGCCATCCAATGCTGAGCTCAGTGCCATGGGCCGCAGCCTGAACCTGCAATCCTGCATGTGTGAGCTGCTCCTGCTGTTGGTTGTTAGGACTGGGAATGTCAATGGAAGCAGGGATGGGGAGATGGGTGGCTTTCAAGGAGCAGAGGCTGTGGCACACTTCGCAGTGTCTGAGGGGTTTGTGGGGTGAATCCAGGGTCCTGCCGCTTCCCCCCCCACACACACCTTCTTTTCTGCTCTGCTATTCCCCAGCTATATGCTGCCCCCACGCCCTCCACCTCCAAGCCCAGAAACAGTGCTGTAAGCCCTTCCCTCTGGCCCCGAGTCAAGAGGTGGGGGGAATGAAGGGAGCAGGGTCCTGACCAAAGGCGGATAGGGGATAGGGCTTTTGAGCTATGAGGAGTAAAGGGAGGATTTCTGCCCCCTCACTAGAATGGTGTTACTCCGACAGACAATGATTTCTGGTTCCCCATGGATCTGCCACCACGGGGTTCTGTGCCACCCTGCTCACGTGGTCACACCGCCACCTACGACCTGGACACCAAACGGATCTATGTCTTTGGGGGCATGAAGGAGAGCAAGCTCTACAGCACCATCTACATCCTGGACACAGCCACCTGGAAGTGGCTTCTCGTGGCTGTGAGTAGCAGACCTTCTGCAGGAAAGAGACAAAGCATGGTGAGGGGGAGAAGTGTGTTTCTGTTGGGGGACCAGCTGGGAACCCAAGAGCAACGTGCTTATGTCCTTGCTCTTGTGCTCGCGCTTTGGCCCCAGGCCCAGTCAGGCACTGTATGTTGGTTCCCATTTCCCATTGGTCAGTGGAAGGGATGTGGTTAGGGTCATTGATGGGAGCCTTCAAAAGGGCAAAGGGGAAGTGGGGCTGTTCTGGGTTCTAATCCCCCACCTTGCTTTGTCCCTTGGGGTGAGCCAAGTCAGACCCACCCAGGAAAACTAGGTTAAAAAGCTTGAAGCTCCCTGGAAACCAGATAGTGCATCCAGCGTGAGTGAGGCTGAAGGCAGAATGGATTGACACTGGATGCTGTATCTGAGCCAAGCTACATGGGAGAACAGCACACAAATTGCAGGGGAAATGGTCCCCCATTTGTGGGAGGGCGAGTGAAAACCTGGTCTGGGCACCAAGATAATGAGCTGGCTTTCTTGGTTCAGAGAACCTCATCTTATGCTTTTTCCCTTCCCTCTTTGTTTCCTGTAGAGAAACTTTTCCAGCTGGTGACCCCATGCACCTTCCTCTCTTTCTGGGAAGCACTAAAGCACAAGGAAAGCCAAAGGGCTGAGAGAGAATGGCATGGGTGGGATTAGCAGTGATTGGGGCAGAAATGTTTCCAGAATGACCTCCTCTTCCTGTTTGTGTTCAGAAGCAATTGGGATCAGTGGGGTGGTGCCTTGTTCAGGTCAGAGAAAGGTGGGACATAAACTGAGCGGATATTGTCCACCTGCATCTTAAGAGGTCTAGTCATGGAGCAGGTAGTGGCACCAGGACTCACTATGTCCATGGCCAGCAGGGAGCTGACCCACGACAATCTGTGTACTTCATTTTCACACGTGAAACATGACTGGGAACTTTCTTCCTCAGGCCACGGGGAAGGTGCCAACACTGGCCTACCACAGCGCCACCATCTACCGCAAGGAGCTTTTTATCTTTGGAGGGACTTTCCCCAAGATGGCATCCCTGGAGTCCAGGGCTTGCAGCAACACACTCTATGTCTTCAACCCTGAGTACAAGATTTGGTACCAGCCCATTGTGGAGGGAGAGAAGCCCTTACCTCGGCTTGGGTGAGACACCTTCATTTCAGCCCTCAAAGACGGAGGGAGGGAAGCACCAGCAGCTGGAGGGCAGGGCATGATTGTCCCCCACAGTCACATCCCCAGGGCTGGTCCAGTTCTAGTTTTAAATGTCTCAAGCGAAGCAGCTCCCCGCCCTTTCCTGGGGGACTGTCCCATGTTGATGGGCTGTGCACAAGCAGGTGGTGCTCTGGTATTAGGCTCTCATGGCTGTGGGGAGCACAGAAGCGGGGAATGGCCATGTGTAAACTCAAGCTGCCCCAGCCCACAAGAGTGTAGCCGAGTTAATGGCTCTCCTGGAAGCCTGCTTTTGTGAAAAGAGACTGAACCCTCAATTCCAAGAGGTTCCCAAGGCAGCCTTGCTCACTAACCCCCCTCTTTCCCCAGCCATTCAGCCACTCTGCTGAGGAACAAGCTTGTGATCTTTGGGGGTCAGAGGACCCCTTTGTACCTGAATGACGTGCACATCCTGGATCTGGGTGAGAATGGGACATTGCCTTCCTGTCAGACTATACTTGGCAGTTGGGGTGGGAATCCAAGGGCTGTCTGCCTTAGGAAACGTGATTGGGGACAGTGGGTGAATGAGGACCCTTATATGATATGGGAGGGGGACAGCATGGCTCTGAGGTGTCTGGATTAGAGTAAGGGGGATGGGAAGGTGTGGATGTAGGGAAGGCCCTGATTGGGTGGGTAGGAGATGGCTTGGCCCAAGTCGGGGTAAGAAACATTAGACACTGGTGATTGCAGGAAGCTAGATAGCAGATTAAACCAGTTGCTTTTGATTTGATGCAGCAAACCCTATGTTCCCCACAGTCAGCACAGAGGTGTTTGTCTTGCAGTGGGGTTGGGCAGAGCTGGTAGGATTGCCATGCATTTGAAGTGTCTCCTGCTTTTTCCCGTGCTTCAGGTTACATGGAGTATGTGCCAGTCCCATGTCTTTCAGGACAGCCTTCTTCGCGCTGGTAAGATCTTGTTGCAGGATCAAGAGGCCTCTTCTCCTGCCCCCTTCCTCTTCCCTCCCCCTGCATCTTGCTTTGTGGCTGGAACTGTGCTTCCTGCATACTTGCAGGGCTACAACCCAGCACAACTCATCCTCCCTGGTGCCTGGCCAGCAGCAGAGCCAAAGAAAGGGAGAAACCTTTATAAGGGAAATGCTTGGTTCTTGAAGGGAGGCCCTTGGGTATTTGCAAACCCCCTGCCCTTCATTAGCACCTTTTGTCTGAGGTTCTCTGGTGCTTCTCAGACACACATTAAGCCTCTGAGCACCTGCAGAGGTGAGTCAGCATCTAAGGCACAGAGAGGGAAGTGAGTTGCCCAGGGTTATGCAACAGTTCAAGGGCAGACCTGGAACTAGAACTCTGGAGTCCTGACTCCCATCTGTGGCATGAACCACTATCCCAGGCTTCCTTCCTAGGTAAGTAGAGCCCCACTAGGTGGTGTCTGGGGGAGGAGAGGAGTGAAGGTGGGTCCCCTGCATGTTTTGCTCTGGTGGTTATGCTTTGCTCTGATTCTAGCTTCCATGCTGCAATGCCAGTGTCTGACCAGAAGGTCCTGATCAGTGGGGGCTGCAATGCCAAGGGAGCCCTGCAGGATGTATTCACCTTTCATCTTGGTGAGTAACTCCCCATCCCCTCCTCAGAGCTGCTGATTGACAAAGAATTGCTGAAGGTGGCTGTTGTGCTGTGAAGGCACTTGCTGGTATTTCTGGCAGCCTTGTGTCCATCTGTCTGTTTCATCCTGGTGCAGAGGATAGGGTTGCCAGCAGCGATCGTTCCTTTCTGTTGCAGACACTTTTGCATGGAGCACAGTGACACACAGTCACCTCTCCTTTGTGCCCCGGGCTGGCCACACGCTGCTCAATCTCACCGCTGCTCACCTGACAGATGTAGACAAGGAGAGCCAGGGCAAGTGCAACCTGTGCACTGTGCTGGTTTTTGGCGGCTCAGACTGCGCTGGGACCTTCTACAATAGCACAAGCAAAATCCAGCTGGACCTAGAGGAGACCCAGCCCAGGACAGCAGGGGTTTTGTGTCATGGTAAATAGAGACACATGGATAGACAGTGGGTGGCAATAAATGAATCAAAGCAAAGAGGTGAACAAAGTCTCTGCATGTAGGTGAAATCTGCCCCATGTTTGGAATGTATCCCTGAAACCTGCAGGCCCATGAACATGCAGCCTGAGGACAGCACAAATCTCCAGCCTCACACTTGCTTGGTGCCTATGCTTTGACACCTAATTACTCTGTGAAGCCTGAACTAAATCTGCAGTGTCCTTGTTAAAGGAATTTTCTCCAAGGCCTTGGGCAGAACTAGTCTCTTGCTTTCCTCTCTTGCTGTATATCACTTCTCTGCCCCAAATCCTAGCTTCTGTTGGGCAGATGGCTATTGGTGTAGAAATGAAGGTGACCTCATATATTCACTCTTAGCTGGGTGAGGAGTGGGGGTTGCTGCATCCTCTGAAGAGAGGGTTGTAAGGTGGGGATGTGAGTCACCCACCAAAGCTGGCTCAATCTCAGCTGCAACTTGGCAGTTCCTCTCTGCCATCCAGGAATGGGGTTCTTCTGGCTTGGAATGAATGAGAATTCACCACCCAGCAATCTTCCCTTGAGAAGGAAGGGGGACAGTATTGCTATAAAGTGAGTGACTGGCTTTCTACAAGTGGCTGAAAAGCGTCGTCTGCTGTGTGATGTCTGGCTGTAAGTGGCATGCCATCTGGGGATGGGGAAGAGAACATTGTCATCTTTGGCCAAGGGGGGAGCTGGCTGCTATGCCAGCAGTGAGGGAGACTAGTTCTCCCAGGTTACCGCTTGGTGAAGGGAAGACGTATAGATCCCCAGAAGCCTGGGACAACTAATCTCCTTCATGCTGGCATGGCAGGCATGGTGTAGTGTAGGGAACAACTGATAGCTACAAGAGCAGAGAGACTCAGGGTTTGGGTCTAGCTCTCATTATGTTTGCAGGACGAGAGGGCGGGCCTGATCTTCCTTGCACTTACACCCATGTAAATGGTATTTACGGAAGTCAGTGGGGTTACTGTAATTGTGGTGTGGTGCTAGGATAATCAGGCCTAGTGTATTAATGGCCTAGTTTTACTCTGTGCGCTGAGTGGTTCTTTGATATTCTTCATGGCTGGTGAAAATAAGGCATCCTCAAGCTGGCCTTGTCCCATAGGTACAACTCAATCTTGCTATGAACATTTCCTGTAAAAGGGTATTACCCTCACCCTCCACAATAAAAGAGCTAAGATATCTTCAGCAAGCCTATTCCTGGGCGCAAAGCCACACAAATGCAGGGCTCAAGATAGCTATTGATGTTCCTCCTTTAATCTGCTGCGGGGTGAGATTGAAGGTAGTTAAACATTGATTGGGGTAAGCATCACCTTTCCCTACCATACTCAGGTCTGCAATGGGCCACCCACAGCTACTTTCAGAGTAAAGGGTCAGTGGCACTCGCTCTCTTTCTCCTTTGCAGCTGGTAAGGATGCATCCATGCTATGGGTGCCTGCTGGGCACTTGAGTGTGGCTTTCCTGTTCCGGCAGGGTGTGATCCATTTCTCTGCCATCCCTGCCCTCATGCTCTAGAGAGAAACAGAGCCTGCTTGGAGGAAGGCCTTAGGCTTGCAGCTCTGCGGGGGTATCGGGCTGCCGGCATGGGTGGCTCACTTGGAATGCCTCTAGCTCCAGAAGGGCTTTATTGATTCTGGTTATCGTAGGGGTATGGAAGCCAGTTCCTTTAAATCTACAAAGGAAAGAGAGATGTCAGTTCAGATATTCCAAGCTAGACATGCAGCAGCAAGCACTAAGGGGGAGTTCTACAGAATCCCTGCTCCATGGACCCAGGGCACATGATCAGCACACAGCTCCAAAAAATCACAGGGGAGAATCAGCTGGCAGAGTGGGGGCCTAGTCTGCACCAGGAAAAAAGAAATGTTGTTCTGATCGTGTGTTTAGCTAAGCTCACCACTAGGATCTACCTTGGCCTGCTAATGTGTGAAAGCAGCCTTGTCTTCACTAAGATTTTACCTCCATGTGTTACATTGTGTTGGTTAGCATGTGGCAAGAAACATACCTTTTTTTTCCGAGAGTGCATGCCCCCACTGGTCTTACAAGCCTCTCCCCCCCCCTTTTTTTTTTTTTTTAAAATAAGGTTGCCAGTCATTATGGTATCCAAGTATCTTCTCTCTCCTAGAGTGTACAACGCTGCAGTTCTGGCTGCAAGAGGTCCTTTCAATAAGGGCTTCTACTAGCCCTAAGAGGCTGTGTTTCCTATGCTTTCTGCATAAGTGGGGACATAGAATCTGGCCTGTCTGACAGCTGCCCCCACATGAGCTTAGTCTTGCCCTTGGGGCCTTAGGGAAGAAATCCCAACTCCTCATTTTGTGAGCCCTCAAAAGATACAGGGTTTAGGAAATGAAAAAAATCATGGTGAGAGACGAATACCCTGATGGCGATGTAAGCTGGGGGGTGGGGAGTGCTATCCCAATTGGCCTGAGCATTAGCAGGAGAGAGGTCAGGCTTGGCCATCAACTAGGCCTCTGGTGCAAGAAATGGGATCTAATGGAGCTAACCAGCCCTCATTTACCTCTCAGCATTGTAAACCTGAGGGACCAAGCACAAGTCAGCTATGGAAACCTGCAATGGAGCAAAGAAAACTGGTCAAAGCAATTCAAAACTCACCCTACTGCCCTTTAGTGCACTGGCTGGAGCTACAGATTGGCAGGCCTGTTTTTTTCCCAAAAGGCCCTTCTCAGCTCTCACCCTGTTCTGTACAGTTCTGATGCTAGAGTGGGCCCTATGAAGAGCAGGAGGCTGCCTCCCAGTCCAGCTCCTTTCAGGGCCTGGAATCAACAGTGGGTGGTTGTTTCAATTGCAAACTACAGCTACCCCAAGCCCAATCCATGCCAGTGCAGGAGAGATGACCCACTGACAGATGAAAATACATATTTATGTTCAGTGTTTACTTTCCACTGGCACCAGGCGTTACACAAAATGAAAGAGGAGGGGCCTGACTGGCTCGGGGGTGGGATACAAAGCTTTTCACCTCTAGGGCAGCTGCCCCAGGGCTGCCTGGAACAATAGTGACCATAAACTGTTACTTTCTGATGCCTTTTGGGGGCTTGTAGGCTCTCAATCCACTTTCTACTGGGATAGGTGTTGCCATGTTGAAACTAAGCTTGTTTGCTCCTTCCACATTGGAGGGAGGGCAGTTATTCTTTTACCAGCTTCCATGCAGCATGAAAGGGTCGAATTGGGAGCTCCGGGACTGCACAGAAGGTCTCTCTCTCTGCAAGTTGGCTCAGTTGCTGGGCGTGGGAACAATGCAGAATGGAACCCTGGGAATCACTTGCAGCTGCTTACCATTGGCCCCAGGAGAGCTGCATGGTTATGCACCATTGGACCAATTCATTAGTTCAGCCCTGCACCATGAGATTCCTAGGGCAACTCTGCCACTGAGCAAACAAATCCAGGTGCCCCTCCCAAGAGGAAGGAGACAGCCAGTTGGGGACGGAGAGTTGGATGCGTGATAAGTGAACCTCACTTATTTGCATTGCAATAGCTCCAAGAGGAACCAACCAAGACCAAGGACCCATTGTGCTTGGCTGTATGTGTACACACATGGTTTAACAGACAGTCCCTGCACTACAGAGCTTATAACCTAAATAGGACAGATGGGGGGGAAGGGGGAAGTACTACTATTTCCATTTTAGAGATGGAGAACTGAGGCATAGAGAGAGTAGTGATTTGCCCAGGGTCATTTAATGACACTGTGGCAGAACAAGGAATTTACCCAGATTTCTTCATAGAATATAGGACTAGAAGGGAGTTGAGGGGGTCATCAAGTCCATCCCCCTGTACTGAAGCAGGAACAAGTAAACTTAACTATCCATAACGGGTGTTTGTCTAGCCTATTCTTAAAAACTCCAGTAATGGGGATTCCCAGCCTCCCTTGGAAGCCTAGTCCAGAGCTACTACCCTTAAAGTTCGAAATTTCCCCTTATATCTAACCTAAATCTCCCCTGCTGCAGTTTAAGCCCATTACTTCTCATCCTACCTTCAGTGGACATTAAGAACAGCTTCTTTATTATGCCCTTAACGTAGCTGAAGACTTATCAGGTCCCAGTCCAGTGCCTTAGCTACCAAACCAAGCTTTCTCCCATGGGTTAGTGGGGTGAAGCAACTGCAGGACTAGGGCGTTAAGCTAAGGGATAGGGCAGCCACCTGAAGTCTCTCATACTTTCTGCTCTGGCTGGAAATGGTAGCAAAATGAGCTGTTTGGTTTTCTTTAAAATGTTAGTGATAACTTGGTGCTGACGTGGCAGGGCTGGAGATTGAGCCCTGTGTCAATGGACATCACCACAGCCACTGCTTGGACCAGGTGTG
This sequence comes from Dermochelys coriacea, assembly GCF_009764565.3. Lineage (NCBI taxonomy): Eukaryota > Metazoa > Chordata > Testudines > Dermochelyidae > Dermochelys > Dermochelys coriacea. Next base: position 87,775,628 of record NC_050073.1, on the reverse strand, counting down.
GGTTTTAGTCCTTAGACTTTAGCAAGATGGCCACCGAGTTGGCTGGTTTGTGCTGCAGATGCCCTCCCACCAGTGACAGGACTGAGGTGTCACCAAGTCATTTCACGCAGGGGGCCATTAACCTGCTGATAAATGAAAACAGCTGCATTTTCCACTGAATGCATCCGATGAAGTGAGCTGTAGCTCACGAAAGCTTATGCTCAAATAAATTTGTTAGTCTCTAAGGTGCCACAAGTACTCCTTTTCTTTTTGCGAATACAGACTAACACGGCTGCTACTCTGAAACCTGTGTTTCTATTGATAAGCTAGTTTGGATCCAAGGTCCATGAGATGAAAGACTCTGTATCCTATTCCCTAATCTCCAGCCAATTCCCATTATTTTATCTAATCATATAGGTAGCATACGGATAGGGCCAAGCAAATGTCTCTTATAGCCCATGGCTTTTTGCCATCCCCACAGAGCTGGGAAATGGAGAGCTGTCCTCCTCCTGTGTGAAATGCAATGACATGGCTACTCCCCAAAGGAGGAGGAGCTAGGGAAGGAAAGCAGGCAATGGGTTGAGTAGGATGCACGCAGCCCTGCTTTCTATGATGAGGCCTAGGGAATGCTCTGTCTGCATATACCTCAAGCACAGGGTGCGGTTGTGCTGTGACTCCACAGCCTCTATGCCCAAAGCCTTTGACCTCCACCACTGTGTGGGAGATATTTTAACCCAGTCCCAGATAAATGCTAAGCTGTCTGTGCCTTCTGCAAGCTGTGCTCTGTCTGATCTCCTTACCTCATCCCCAATGCAATAGCGCCCAGCTGTGTGCTGCAGGATCTGCTCCAGAGCTGCAGAAAGAGACAGTGCACTGGTCAGGAATCAGCAACTCCCATTTTCAGCAGCTTAAAGGGGTATGGTGAAGAGTTAAATTGCCAGCAGCCTTTTGGATTGAGTGTTGTGCACCAAAGTACCCTGAGCTGGGCTAGAAGAAAGCAACCCAGGGCAGCACTTACAGGGAAGGAGACTCTCAGTGGAGCTGAGGAAGGAGGGTGCTTTGGGACTCAGCCATTTTGGACCCAAGATGGTTTCAAAAGGACAAAATAGGCTTCCTATTCTTCCCCTCTGCCCCTTGCCTCCGCTGTTAGTGGCAGGGAGAGGGGCTTCCCCACACAAAGAGACTAAAGAGCAGAACTGGAAAGAAGAAGAACAGGAAGGTTCAAGATACAGGGGTATAAACTGAGTGAAGCAGGGAGGGCCAGTCAGACTCTTATAGCCCTATCCCAGGGTAGTGGGACAAGGAGGCCCACAGTGAAATTAAAGGCAACCTATTGAAGAGGAAATAGAAATGGTATTTTATGCCTACTAGAATTAACCCGTGAGACACTCTGCCATGGATATTGAGGCAACAAGCTTAGTACCATTTAAAGTAAAGGGTTGTACAGTTTATATCAGGGATCGGCAACCTTTGGCACGCGGCCTGCCAGGGTAAGCCCCGTGGCGGGCTGGGCCTTTTTACCGGCCACATCTGCAGGTTCGTCCGATCGCAGCTCCCACTGGCCGCGGTTCGCAGCTGCAGGCCAATGGGGGCTGTGGGAAGTGGCGCAGGCCAAGGGATGTGCTGGCCGCCGCTTCCCGCAGCCCACATTGGACTGGAGCGGCAAATCGCAACCAGTGGGAGCTGCGGACACGGTTGGTAAACAAACCGGCCCAGCCTGCTAGGGGACTTGCCGATCCCTGGTATATATGAATGTAAAAGGCATCTGCTGTGACAGCTGGGATAAAAGGTTAAGTGTTGTCAGTCCTCATGTGTCAGGGTGTGAGCGGACTGCTACAGGGGTCAGGAAGGAATCCCCTCCTCCCTACTTCCAGATGCAGCATTGAGCTTCCTCTGGAGCATCAGATATTTAACCACTGCCGGATGTGAGATTCAGGGTCAGATGGGCCTTGGTCTGCTCCAGCATGGCAGCAGATGATACCAGACTAGATGGCTTATTGTTCTGTTCCTGTACAGTAGAAAGCAGGACTTTGGACCAGATTGCCCAACAGACTGCTCATCCAGTGCTTTGTGCTATTTGCGGATGCGCTGATTAATTCAATGCAGACGTACCTTGAAAACCACATGTGATAGAGCGTTGAGCCCATTCCAGCTTCTTCTCCCCTCCCACTTGTTTCAGGAAAGTCAGGTTCTGAGGAGGCCAAAGAGTCCCCAAATTAGCTTGATCCAGCAGGCTGAAACTTGCCACAGGCCATACACAAAACAGGGTCAACTGGCCTTATACGGTGTCAGTCCCTAATCCCCAGTCCCAAACTCAGCCCTTTGGGTCACTAGAGGTTTCAGTCTCTGAATCACAGACCCACACATCCCAGTTTTTTCTCAGAATTGCCCTTCTTACAAAACATCACACTCCTTTGCCTGGAGCTCTCTCTGCCCCCTGCCAAGAGGCACTAACCCCTGCAACTGGAACCTGCTGCACTGCTTGTAAATTCAGCTCTTCTTGAATAGAAGCCCTGGGGAACCATGGACATTTCTCAGGGTCAGAGCATGTGGTCTTTGCAGGAAGTGCCTTGCTGTTTTCAATCAGCAAAAAAGGTAGATGCTGCTAACCATGCTGAGCCTGGATTCGATCCTATGCCAATGTCTGTGTGAGATCTGCCACTCTATTTCCCAAGAACAGTTTCAACAGAATGATACTGTCACAATCTTTGAGAGCCACAGACAGCTGCAAACCCAATCTGGAAGTCCCATCCGCCTGTTTGTGACAGGACAGTACCTGCAGGGGCTGAATGCCAGAAACAATGTGATCCGAAATCATCCGGGCTTGGGCTCTCTTCTTCAGATCTTGAGGCAGCAGCCTGGGGTTAGGCCGGGTCTCTTCCAAGTACTGAATTATGGCCAGCTGCAATGAGCAAGGAGACATGGGTAAGATACTGGAGAGTGGGGGAGGAGAGGCAAGTCCCATTGCATAGCAAAGGAGCAGGAGTTAAAGACAGATTTCCTGTCTGAGGTCTGGCCTCTTCTGATCAGAGGTTACCGCCATGCCAAATAGTGTGCTTTTGTGATGTGGAAAAACTTCCCTGAGGAACCTGGAGCCCTCCTGGCTCATCTCACAAGTGATCTCTCTCCCTGGCAGAAGCTACGGAAAGACAAATTATCCAGTAAAAGGTGGGATTCTGAGCAGCTGAGCTGTGATCACTAATATCAGGTGTCTTTGTGCCTGATACAGACTAATCTCTCATCTGAAGAGGAAGACAACTTCCCATGGCAGTCTCCCTGCAGGCGCTGCTTGGTATACGCTTCCCAGCTGGGACCATTTTCTTCATCACAGAATGATACTCTGTGCTCTCTAACCCAGAGACCAGGCACTCTGTGGGGGCAAAGTCCTCCCTCTGGGCAGCAGGACACAGTAAATGATTAATGGGCAGAGCTGGCTGGGCTACTCACCGACTGAGACAAGGTGATGCCATCGATTTTCAGGGCTGGGACCTGCTGCATTGGATTTACTACCTGGAATTCAGTAGAAAACTGGAGAGAAGACACTGGGATTACTATACTGTAGCCAAGAAGAGCCAAGTATTCCTCTCTGAAAGGGAAAGCCTCGAGGGTCTCACAGCTCTGTATATTATCTCTCCGTATCCAATTGTTTGGTGGGAGCATGGGCCAGTGCTATCCTGTCTCCCAATTCCCCTGTTTGCAAACGGATTTGCAGTCTTGCTCTCTCTGATACTGCTGAAACCCTGAGGCTTCTCCACTATGTTTTCTCCTTGACTCCTTCCTTTGCTTCAGTCCTAATGGTCCTGGTACGTTATGTCTCTCCTTTGGGCACCAGGAGGCACTCCTGTTGGGGCCTAGGGGTCACTCCAGCTGCATTACCCCCACATTATCCATTGACCCAAGTGACAAGGCAAGATTCATCCCTGATTCCCCCCCAGCAGTGCAATTGCAATATCCCTTATTCTTGGCTTGGCCATGTTGTCATATGCAGATTTCTGCCTCAGTGGTGTTACAGGGCTACCTGTGCTCCAGGCAGTCACTCCCTACAGTGTGGTTCAGGCATCTCCGGGACAAATGCCTCCATTTTCTGGTGCCACCCATCCACAACCCAGGACTGTACTTGGAAATCGCAGCACTTGATGAGCTTGGTTCCCCATGCCGATTGAAGGCAGAGGGCCTCCCTGCACCCTCCTGGATAATGTCAGTCACAGACATTAGATAGGGAAGGAAACTATTAGGTCTCATGCAATATGTCTCTCTCGTCCTCCCTCCTGGAGGCTAAGGCAGGATGGTGAGCTTCCCTAGCATGCTGTCCAGTTCTAGTTTTAAATCTCCCAAGCAATAGTGCTAATGCCCCTTCCCTTGGAGAGACAACTCCATGGCCTGATACATGTGAGTTTCAGGACATTTTCTTGATCTCAGCCTATACTTAAGGGAGTTGGGGATGCTGAAGAGGTCAGAGGCTACAGTTAGCTACGGAAAAAAGTCTGGAGTGAGCTATTGGACAGCTATTTTTACAGCAGGCAACATATATCCCATTTCCTTTGCCCTCTGATAATCCTGGGCTGCCAAATTTCTAGTGATGCCTAGGCTTAGCCTGTGTGCCAGCTTAGGGGGAGGCTGACTGTAGTTGCCCTCTTACCTGCTGTCCTCCATCCTTCAGGAGGTTCACTGGTTCCTGATCATAGGTGATTCCCTTCAGAGCCAGTGCTAGAGGGAACACAACATATAGATTGAGAGGCAGAGAGAGCCAGAAAGCTAGGTTCCAAGGAAAATGGGCTCATAAAGTTTTACGATCTCAATTAAAGAATATTTAAAAACAAAACAAGAAACCCCTTTCCCTTCAGAATGGTTGTTTTAGATGTCCTATGGAAGATAGTGGCTCTGTCATGCAGTGCCCCCTAGTACTTTGCTGAGATCAGTACTTACATCCTATTGAATAACCCCCATTATACCCTGCATTACAGCACCTTGGGGCAAAGGGTCAGTGGTAGCTCCCAAGGGAGATTGCCCTGTGTCACCCATGTAACTTCTGGCAAAACCTTGTTTTAACTTGTCCCCATCCAAGTGATGAGCAGGCCCCACCCTGCTTAACTTGCAGGATCAGATAAGATCACACACTTTGAGGCGGTATCACTGCAAGCACAGAACCTACAAGCATGGGGCCTCTTTAAAGAATGTGGGAGATGTGGGCATCTGGATTACATTAGCTTTATGAAGGAAATATGTCCCTCTAACTAGCTCCAGAGAGTGTCTGAAAATAAAAAAGGAACTACTGAGGGCAGGGGAGCCATCCAGAGCCCACTACTGAGAGTCCAGGGCTGAGAAGAACAGACAGCAGAGATCCCCCCTTATACTACCAAAGGTAGGCAGATGGTTAAAAGTTTGTAACAAACACAAATATTCCTTCAGCCCCAGTAAGTATCTTCTCTGCCCATGGTCACTGGAGTTTCAACTGGGTACATGAAATGGTTATTCTCTTGATCCCCTACTAGCCTTCCCCTTCGCCAAATGCAAATTGATTCTGGTGTTTGCTCTCTCCTCCCGCTGGAGAAGTGGAGGAAACCATCACTGTGTTTTCAGTTGCATGTCTGCTGATCTCTCTCTCACTCAGTAGGTTACTGATTAGTTTGGTTAGTGAAGGGAATTAGTGTTCAAGAAAGGTGGTGGGTTGACAGTGCCAGAGCAAAGAAGAAGTAAACACCAGATCTTACCAATTCTCACTCTCCAGGAGCAGGAACTTCGGAAATAACTATAAAGAACTGGCTGAGGGGAGAGAGAGGAGAGTGGATTACACGATGGTAATGCTAGCAGTTTCTCAGCTAGAGGGAAGCATTTTTCCTTCTGCCCCTTTGAAAATTTGACAAAGTTTGGTGCATTTCAACAAGGATACAAGTCAGATGAGTTTGGGCCCTTCAAAACATCTTTGTCACTTTCAGATGTGCGCTTCTTTATTATGACATTGATTTTTAAAGTAAAATTCCCTTTTGTGTACAATGAGAAGCTCCATTTGAAACCTCAGTGGCATGAGCCAGCCCTTTGAGCCATTCACCGACATGCATGTTTCCAATGTGGAACAGAAGTTACTCATCCAAGCAAGTACTGAGTATAGGGAATTGAATCTCCAGTTCAACTATGGAACCAAGGAAGCTTCCCCAGCTGCTTTAAACCCGTTGGATCTCACCTTTCCAGAGGAATCCATGGTCTGCGTGTGCAGTTCACTCCAAAGAGTGAAAGCCACATGACCCTGCCTTCTCTTTTCACTCAGCTGGGGTGGGGGAAGGCTCGGTCCCTACAGCCAATGAGAAAAGTGCCAGAATCCAAATTCTTAATAGCTTCCTGTGTTCAGAAGTTTCAGCAACAGGAGCTGGCAGGATTCAGTTCCGTTGTGAGTGAATACCCTGTACTAGCCACACCTATAATTCTCTTTAGGTTGATATATTGAGCCCATCTCTGTGATATCTGGCTTTTGTCACGATGGATAAAATATTTATAGAGACTTTTGGGTTGCTGGAAGCTGCCAGTACAGAAATACAACTCGGTGGGATAATAAAAGGAGAGCAGGTTCTAAAAACAGAGTTTCTGTTATCACAAAGATGCCAGCTCCTCCAAGCAGGGACTGTCTTTGTGTAAAACTGGGAATACACTGTGTAACATGTAACAAAGGTTCCTCCTCTGTACACAAGGCTTGTTTGTATTTCTTATTAACAAATAACAAACCTCTAGCTCCTGCCTTTGGAGGACCCAAAGCACTTCAGAAATGTTAATAAATTAACTCTCACATGCCACCCCTTCTTCCCCCCCTAAAAAATGCAGTGTCATGATATCCCCATTTTACAGAGGGGAACACTATATCAGAGAGAGAAAATGATTTGTCCATTGACTCGTGTGACAATGGCAGAACCAGAACTAAAATCCAGAAGTCCTGAGTTCCAGTCCTGTATCTAAGCACTAAATCATTTTCACAGCTAAATATTAGATTAATTTAAACTGTTTACAGAATGTAAATGTTTGACTGAATTATCCTAGCCAAAGTTCACCAGAGGAATGGTTGGTAGGAGGGCAGGGAAGGAAGGAATGCTGCAATGTTGCCAGCTCTTGGGATTTTCCTGTGTCATTCATGCTATTTGGTGATTTAAAGCCTCAAAGCCTCAGCTCCTGGAGTCATAAGATTATGTGAAAATCTCAGTTTTCATTTAAAAATAGTAACTTTCTAGCCCTCATGATTGCAGATCAAAACTGGAAACCACAAACTCTAAGGAATCAAAAACCAGAAGGCAAAGAAAAAGCATCCAAAATATATTAATTTTGTTCTTCTTTCTTTGGGATCTTGCTCAGAATTTTTGAACGCTTGGAGTTGGCAATATCTTCCCTTTCCCTCTCTGTTCCCTGGCTCTAACCTCCCAGTCAAGGAAGACATTTTCCTGCTTGCTCTCTCTCTCTATATATATATATTTCTGCAGTCTGCTTGATCATTTGCTAACTGAGTATCATGCATGTAAATTGTGCCATGCTGATGACCTTGCTCTTTAGTTTCAAAGCTCCTGGGGATGAGGGGAAAGCATCACATTTACTTTACAATTTGGGACCCTTTGGCACTTGAGCCAGTGCCAGCCCAAGTTAACACTGCCCTCTAGAGATGTGAAAAGGCCCAAGAAGGAGTGGTGAAGAGAAGATCCAGGGCAGTAAGTCCTCCCAGTCACATGCTGGGTATGCAGAAGTGCGATCAGATTCCAAAGAAGACTCATGAACCTAAGAACATTAGACTGGCCATACTGGGTCAAACCAAAAGTCCATCTAGCCCAGTATCCTGTCTTCCAACAGTAGCCAATGCTAGGTGCCCCAGAGGTAATAAACAAAACAGGTAATCATCAAGTGATCCATCCCCAGCTTCTGGCAAACAGAGGCTAGGGACATCATCCCTGTCCATCCTTACTAATAGCCATTGATGGACCTATCCTCCATGAATGTATCTAGTTCTTTTTTGAATCCTGTTACAGTCTTGGCCTTCACAACATCCTCTGGCAAAGAGCTCCATAGGTTGACTGTGAGTTGTGTGAAGAAATACTTCCTCTTGCTTATTTTAAATCCGCTGCCCATTAATTTCATTTGTCCCTAGTTCTTCCTTATTTACTTTCTCCACACTAGTCATGATTTTATAGACCTCTGTCATATCCCCCCTTAGTCGTCTCTTTTCCAAGCTGAAAAGTCCCAATCATATTACTCTCTCCTCATGAAGAGTCCTAAACTCCTTCACTGAGAAGAACCATTGACTGTTGTTTCTGTTCACATCTCATTCTTTAGTGAGGAGGTCGGGAGTAGTATGGATAAAAAAGAGAGCAGTTGACGGAGTCAGGACTCCTGTGTTCTATGCTTGGCTCTGCTTGTGGTGATGCAGTACATGATCCGGGACATAACCTCTATGTGTGAAATGGGGGATGAGAACTCTTACTTAACTAGGAGGCTGTGAGGCTTAATGCACTGATGGCTGTAAAGTGCTTAGAGAGCATCAGGTGGAAGGAGTGTTCCTGGTGACACTTATACCTTGGAGTTCATTTCACTGGCTAATAACCTGACTCTTCCCCCCCAGACTTTGCTCAGCTGAGGACCACATTGACAGCTGGGTGCAGCTGAAGGCTACATCCTACATAGCTTAAAATAGATCATATTGCAGCAGCTTACATCTTTAATAGGGGCATACAGCCCACACAGCGTACAGGTTCAATTATGCAGCAATACTTCTTAAGGCTCAGTGGGAACTTCTTGGCTCAACATGGAGCACCATGGGCAGCATGTCCCTGTAACCCTGTTTCCCTGCAAGTGTCACTTCTTCCCAGGCTCTCACTGATACCTATATGTCTCAGGCTGTATCAGCCCGACCAGGCTCTTTGCATCCTGGCCATCTGTTGATTCCGATCGCAACATTATAACAGCCCTGTGTGCATTATCTGCCTCAAGACAGCATCCCAGACAACAATGGATAACGTAGGACTAGAGAGGGAAAAAGTGGTCCTTTGAGGTATGCCCAAGGGTTAGAAACCCATCTGAAACTCTCCACCTGTGTTTTGTTAATTATAATTTATCATCAGATCATAACCCAAAATCACTCCGCTCTTAACCACCCAATAAATGTGCAGAGGGTTCCACTACTATAGGTTGTGGGAGAGGAAAATATACCAAATATACCATATATTGTAATTTATGATGGTTCTATTTCATTTGCTGCACATGCTATTTAAACTCTGATCCAAATTCCTTGCCCTCGCCACAAACACACATGCCATCTGGGGGGATGCCTCTTGTTAGATGTTGAAACCGGATCTGATCACTTACAAAATTTTCTGTGTTCTGCAGCTGTCCTTATACTAAGCAGTTTATTTCTTTCCTGGAGACTTCTATGTGGAGGCACCGGATACTAACTTAGGTCTCGATCCTTCAAGTTGTTCTACCTGGGCAAAGCCCAAGTGCAGTCAATGTGGCTCTGTACAGGCATAGGGTCTGTCTGTGTGTTGGATATTGCAGGACTGGGGTTTAAACTGAATCCAGGGATTAATTTACATGTGATCAAGGGGCCACAATTTTAACCCATCTTCCATAAAACATGTGGGGTTGAGGGTAGCTACATCCCTATTTGAAAAAGCACAGTCTGCACTTCAGATGCTTCTAAATTAACCTTAAGATCCTCCAGCTGAAGCTGCATTATCTGTGGGAGAAGTAAGAGCTTCTCTTTGTGCAGCCAGAGTGAAAGAAAAAGCCCCAATTCTGCTCTGTCTCTGGGCCCTGTAGCAGTAAATACCTTCACTAAGACAGCACTCATCTTGCACTTTCAGCACCGCTCTGTTCTGTCTCTCCGCCTCTGAATGAACGAAAGTCACACAGATGCTAACATTGCACTGGGTTGACGCAGCCTCCTTCACGTGTTCTCTATAGGTCTGTTACTGCTGCCAGTCTCATTCAGATGAGACCCCAGCCATGCTGCGAGAGTTGCTGGGATTCTGGGAGTAGTAGTTCTAGCTGCTTTTCCAGGTCTTAAAGCATCTCGATTGGCTAGTTTATGCCCAAAGTTTAGATTTTTGTAAGGAGGAAAAGATTTTTTAAATCCTCATATTAACTGAAATGTTTTAATATTATTTTCTAAAATTTCAGTGAAGAATTTGAATTTAAACATCCCCCCCGCCCCCAAAGTAATTGCAATGCAGAGAGTGCAGCATACGGGTCAAGAACCAGAAAGTGAACCTGGCTAGCAATAAAAGTGAATTTGATCAATTAAGCACCATTGTATAGGATGACAAACATTGCAAGTGCTGTGTGTGCCCAGCAGATGTGTGTGTTAGCAGTGGAAGGGCAGTCACTGGGTGTGTCTGTCAGTGAATGGGGATGGACAATGGATGTGCGCATACTGTGTGTACACGAGATGTGTGTGGCGGGTGGGGTCTGTCAGTGAATGGGGGCGGGCAGTAGGTGTGGGCATGATGTACACATGAGCTGTAGCTATTTGTAGACAGCGCAGTCACTGTGTGTGTATGTGTGGTCTGTCAGTGAATGGGAGGCAGTGAGTGTGCGCAGTGGGTGGGAAGGGCAGGCATTGCATGGTCTGTCAGCAAATGGGGGCAGTGGGTATGCATGGTGAGCAGCAGAGCAGTCATTGGGTGTGTGCGGGGGAGTCTGACAGTTAATGGGTGTGGGGGGGGAGTCATTGATGGGCAGTCACTGCATGTGGGAGTCTGTCAGTGAACGTGGGGGTGACTGGCAGGCAGGGCAGTCACGGGATGTCTGTGGGATTCTGTCAGAGAATGGGGAGCGGCAGTCACAGGGTGTCTGTCAGTGAAGGGGGGCGGGCAGGGCAGTCACGGGATGTCTGTGTGGGTCTGTCAATGAATGGGGAGCGGCAGTCACAGGGTGTCTGTCAGTGAAGGGGGGCGGGCAGGGCAGTGTTGGGGTGTCTGGGGTCTGTCAGTGAAGGGGAGGCAGGCAGGGCAGTCACGGGATGTCTGTGGGGGTCTGTCAATGAATGGGGAGCGGCAGTCACAGGGTGTCTGTCAGTGACGGGGGGCGGGCAGGGCAGTGTTGGGGTGTCTGGGGTCTGTCAGTGAAGGGGAGGCAGGCAGGGCAGTCACGGGATGTCTGTGGGGGTCTGTCAATGAATGGGGAGCGGCAGTCACAGGGTGTCTGTCAGTGAAGGGGGGCGGGCAGGGCAGTCACGGGATGTCTGTGTGGGTCTGTCAATGAATGGGGAGCGGCAGTCACAGGGTGTCTGTCAGTGAAGGGGGGTGGGCAGGGCAGTGTTGGGGTGTCTGGGGTCTGTCAGTGAAGGGGAGGCAGGCAGGGCAGTCACTGGATGTCTGTGGGGGTCTGTCAATGAAGGGGGAGCGGCAGTCACAGGGTGTCTGTCAGTGAAGGGGGGCGGGCAGGGCAGTGTTGGGGTGTCTGGGGTCTGTCAGTGAAGGGGAGGCAGGCAGGGCAGTCACGGGATGTCTGTGGGGGTCTGTCAATGAATGGGGAGCGGCAGTCACAGGGTGTCTGTCAGTGAAGGGGGGCGGGCAGGGCAGTGTTGGGGTGTCTGGGGTCTGTCAGTGAAGGGGAGGCAGGCAGGGCAGTCACGGGATGTCTGTGGGGGTCTGTCAATGAATGGGGAGCGGCAGTCACAGGGTGTCTGTCAGTGAAGGGGGGCGGGCAGGGCAGTGTTGGGGTGTCTGGGGTCTGTCAGTGAAGGGGAGGCTGGCAGGGCAGTCACGGGATGTCTGTGGGGGTCTGTCAATGAATGGGGAGCGGCAGTCACAGGGTGTCTGTCAGTGAAGGGGGGTGGGCAGGGCAGTGTTGGGGTGTCTGGGGTCTGTCAGTGAAGGGGAGGCAGGCAGGGCAGTCACGGGATGTCTGTGGGGGTCTGTCAATGAATGGGGAGCGGCAGTCACAGGGTGTCTGTCAGTGAAGGGGGGCGGGCAGGGCAGTCACGGGATGTCTGTGTGGGTCTGTCAATGAATGGGGAGCGGCAGTCACAGGGTGTCTGTCAGTGAAGGGGGGCGGGCAGGGCAGTGTTGGGGTGTCTGGGGTCTGTCAGTGAAGGGGGGGCGGGCAGGGCAATCACGGGATGTCTGTGGGGGTCTGTCAATGAATGGGGAGCGGCAGTCACAGGGTGTCTGTCAGTGAAGGGGGGCGGGCAGGGCAGTGTTGGGGTGTCTGGGGTCTGTCAGTGAAGGGGAGGCAGGCAGGGCAATCACGGGATGTCTGTGGGGGTCTGTCAATGAATGGGGAGCGGCAGTCACAGGGTGTCTGTCAGTGAAGGGGGGCGGGCAGGGCAGTCACGGGATGTCTGTGGGGGTCTGTCAATGAATGGGGAGCGGCAGTCACAGGGTGTCTGTGAGTGAAGGGGGGCGGGCAGGGCAGTGTTGGGGTGTCTGGGGTCTGTCAGTGAAGGGGGGGCGGGCAGGGCAATCACGGGATGTCTGTGGGGGTCTGTCAATGAATGGGGAGCGGCAGTCACAGGGTGTCTGTCAGTGAAGGGGGGGGGGCAGGGCAGTGTTGGGGTGTCTGGGGTCTGTCAGTGAAGGGGAGGCAGGCAGGGCAGTCACGGGATGTCTGTGGGGGTCTGTCAATGAATGGGGAGCGGCAGTCACAGGGTGTCTGTCAGTGAAGGGGGGCGGGCAGGGCAGTCACGGGATGTCTGTGTGGGTCTGTCAATGAATGGGGAGCGGCAGTCACAGGGTGTCTGTCAGTGAAGGGGGGCGGGCAGGGCAGTGTTGGGGTGTCTGGGGTCTGTCAGTGAAGGGGAGGCAGGCAGGGCAATCACGGGATGTCTGTGGGGGTCTGTCAATGAATGGGGAGCGGCAGTCACAGGGTGTCTGTCAGTGAAGGGGGGCGGGCAGGGCAGTGTTGGGGTGTCTGGGGTCTGTCAGTGAAGGGGAGGCAGGCAGGGCAGTCACGGGATGTCTGTGGGGGTCTGTCAATGAATGGGGAGCGGCAGTCACAGGGTGTCTGTCAGTGAAGGGGGGCGGGCAGGGCAGTGTTGGGGTGTCTGGGGTCTGTCAGTGAAGGGGGGGCGGGCAGGGCAATCACGGGATGTCTGTGGGGGTCTGTCAATGAATGGGGAGCGGCAGTCACAGGGTGTCTGTCAGTGAAGGGGGGCGGGCAGGGCAGTGTTGGGGTGTCTGGGGTCTGTCAGTGAAGGGGAGGCAGGCAGGGCAGTCACGGGATGTCTGTGGGGGTCTGTCAATGAATGGGGAGCGGCAGTCACAGGGTGTCTGTCAGTGAAGGGGGGCGGGCAGGGCAGTGTTGGGGTGTCTGGGGTCTGTCAGTGAAGGGGAGGCAGGCAGGGCAGTCACGGGATGTCTGTGGGGGTCTGTCAATGAATGGGGAGCGGCAGTCACAGGGTGTCTGTCAGTGAAGGGGGGCGGGCAGGGCAGTGTTGGGGTGTCTGGGGTCTGTCAGTGAAGGGGAGGCAGGCAGGGCAGTCACGGGATGTCTGTGGGGGTCTGTCAATGAATGGGGAGCGGCAGTCACAGGGTGTCTGTCAGTGACGGGGGGCGGGCAGGGCAGTGTTGGGGTGTCTGGGGTCTGTCAGTGAAGGGGAGGCAGGCAGGGCAGTCACGGGATGTCTGTGGGGGTCTGTCAATGAATGGGGAGCGGCAGTCACAGGGTGTCTGTCAGTGAAGGGGGGCGGGCAGGGCAGTGTTGGGGTGTCTGGGGTCTGTCAGTGAAGGGGAGGCGGGCAGGGCAATCACGGGATGTCTGTGGGGGTCTGTCAATGAATGGGGAGCGGCAGTCACAGGGTGTCTGTCAGTGAAGGGGGGCGGGCAGGGCAGTGTTGGGGTGTCTGGGGTCTGTCAGTGAAGGGGAGGCAGGCAGGGCAGTCACGGGATGTCTGTGGGGGTCTGTCAATGAATGGGGAGCGGCAGTCACAGGGTGTCTGTCAGTGAAGGGGGGTGGGCAGGGCAGTGTTGGGGTGTCTGGGGTCTGTCAGTGAAGGGGAGGCAGGCAGGGCAGTCACGGGATGTCTGTGGGGGTCTGTCAATGAATGGGGAGCGGCAGTCACAGGGTGTCTGTCAGTGAAGGGGGGCGGGCAGGGCAGTCACGGGATGTCTGTGTGGGTCTGTCAATGAATGGGGAGCGGCAGTCACAGGGTGTCTGTCAGTGAAGGGGGGTGGGCAGGGCAGTGTTGGGGTGTCTGGGGTCTGTCAGTGAAGGGGAGGCAGGCAGGGCAGTCACGGGATGTCTGTGGGGGTCTGTCAATGAATGGGGAGCGGCAGTCACAGGGTGTCTGTCAGTGAAGGGGGGCGGGCAGGGCAGTGTTGGGGTGTCTGGGGTCTGTCAGTGAAGGGGAGGCAGGCAGGGCAGTCACGGGATGTCTGTGGGGGTCTGTCAATGAATGGGGAGCGGCAGTCACAGGGTGTCTGTCAGTGAAGGGGGGCGGGCAGGGCAGTCACGGGATGTCTGGGGTCTGTCAGTGAAGGGGGGCGGGCAGGGCAGTCACGGGATGTCTGTGGGGGTCTGTCAATGAATGGGGAGCGGCAGTCACAGGGTGTCTGTCAGTGAAGGGGGGCGGGCAGGGCAGTGTTGGGGTGTCTGGGGTCTGTCAGTGAAGGGGAGGCAGGCAGGGCAGTCACGGGATGTCTGTGGGGGTCTGTCAATGAATGGGGGGTGGGCACGTAGAACAGTCACGAGGTGTCTGTGGGGGTCTGTCGGTGAATGGGGGGTCGGGCAGGGCAATCTCGGGGTGCCGGCTGGGCGCGTGGGGAGGTGACGGGTCCCCCGCCCTTTCCTTTCACGCTGCGCAGGGTCCGTTCTGGGGCATTTCCGACCCGGCTCTCGCTTGAGCCTGCCACCAGCCGCGACCACGCTTCGGCCCCCGGCGCGAGGAACTACATCTCCCACGATGCCCTGCGAGGGAACCAGACTCCGCTTCCCGCCGTGCCCTACGGCCCGGACTCCCTTTCCCTTGGTGCTGTGCGCGGTGGGGCCCGGCCGCCGGCGCCTCCCTCGTGTCGGGGCGCGGATGACGCTGGCGGCGAGGTGCCGCCAGGCCGAGTCGGGCCCGCGCTGCGGGGGTCTCCGGCAGCGGCGACCCCGCAGGCCGGCGGGCGAGCCGAGCCGTCCCTCTCCCCCTCCGCGGGCCTGGGCTCCCCTGGAAGCTCGGGTCGGGGTCGGGGTCTGGGCCCCGCTGGCCTCCGTCACCCTCCTCAGCTTCGCCTCCCGCTTCTACCGCCTGTCCGAGCCGCCGCACGTCTGGTGAGGGGCCGCGACGCTATGGCAACGGGGGTGGGGCTGGCGGTCAGGCCGCGGGGGAGGGGGCGGGGCTTCTTTGCGGGAGGGTCCTAGTGCTTGGGTTTAACTGGCGCTAGCCCGCGTGGCCAATGGGGGTTTGGTGAGGCGCTCGCGGCGCCGTGGGGCTGCGGCTGTTTTCTCTACCGCCCCGCCCCGCCCCGCCCCTCCCGCAGATTGCGCCTCAGCGTGGCAGCGATCCGCGACAGGCGCCTGCCCGTGCCTGGTTGGGCCCTTGGAGCGGGGATATGAGGGGCCCAGCTCGCCCGGCTGACAGTCCTCGCGTAGCAGTTCCTCATCCCGCAGCTGGCAGATAGTCAAGCCCCATTGCTTCGCTGACTGAGGATGTGAGCGGGGGCGGGGGGGGGGGATAACGTGGAGGTCATGGGGAGCAGGGACACTTCCAGGTAAGGTTTCAGAGTAGCAGCCGTGTTAGTCTGTATTTGCAAAAAGAAAAGGAGTACTTGTGGCACCTTAGAGACTAACAAATTTATTAGAGCATAAGCTTTCGTGAGCTACAGCTCACTTCATCGGATGCATTCAGTGGAAAATACAGTGGGGAGATTTATATACACAGAGAACATGAAACATTCTTACAACTACAATACCCACCTGCTGAAGTGAAGAAACAGATTGACAGAGCCAGAAGAGTACCCAGAAGTCACCTACTACAGGACAGGCCCAACACAGAAAATAACAGAACGTCGCTAGCCATCACCTTCAGCCCCCAACTAAAACCTCTCCAACGCATCATCAAGGATCTACAACCTGTCCAGAAGGATGACCCATCACTCTCACAGATCTTGGGAGACAGGCCAGTCCTTGCTTACAGACAGCCCCCCAACCTGAAGCAAATGCTCACCAGCAACCACACACCACACAACAGAACCACTAACCCAGGAACCTATCCTTGCAACAAAGCCCGTTGCCAACTCTGTCCACATATCTATTCAGGGGACACCATCATAGGGCCTAATCACATCAGCCACAATATCGGAGGCTCATTCACCTGCACATCTACCTATGTGATATATGCCATCATGTGCCAGCAATGCCCCTCTGCCATGTACATTGGCCAAACTGGACAGTCTCTACATAAAAGAATAAATGGACACAAATCAGACGTCAAGAATTATAACATTCAAAAACCAGTTGGAGAACACTTCAGTCTCTCTGGTCACTTGATTACAGACTTAAAAGTGGCAATACTTCAACAAAAAAACTTCAAAAACGGACTCCAAGAGACTGCTGAATTGAAATTAATTTGCAAACTGGATACAATTAACTTAGGCTTGAATAGAGACTAGGAGTGGATGGGTCATTACACAAAGTAAAACCCTCCCCCCACTCCCGCCCCCCCCCCCCGCTCTGCTGCTGGTAATAGCTCACCTTACCTCATCACTCTCATTACAGTGTGTATGGTAACACCCATTGTTTCATGTTCTCTGTGTATATAAATCTCCCCACTCTATTTTACACTGCATGCATCCAATGAAGTGAGCTGTAGCTCACGGAAGCTTATGCTCAAATAAATTTGTTAGTCTCTAAGGTGCCACAAGTCCTCCTTTTCTTTTTCCAGGTAAGGGATGCTCAGGGCCGTATTCACACCTTAAATGTCCCTAGGCATTGCATTTTCAGCACTCCCTCGGCCTACAGATGAACTTCGTGTTTTCTGTAAAACAAATAAACGTTTAACCCACTTTTTACTTTTAGGTGCCCCTGGAATGCCAGCCCCCCTAGGCACGTGCCTTCTAATTGGAAATCTGGCCCTGGGGATGCGCGGGAGGGGGGAGGGTGTAATAGCTGAAGGGGTCAAGCAAGGTGAGTGTGGCAGAAAGGAGATTTAGCCAGCAAATTATAGTAAGCTCGGTGAATGAGGCAGCTGTGGTGAGGAGCTGGGAAAGGAGGCTCCTACCATCTCCTATAGTGGGAGGTTGCTTTTGAAGGCTGTCCTGTCCACAGTGGGTCTGGAATAATTGTCTGGAAAGATCCATTCTCCATCATTCTGTTTAGTCCCTGTGGAGACTGACTGAAGCACTTGTGAGTGTGGATGCCAAGTGCACTTCAATCGACGGGGAATAAATATTACATAACACTGTAAATTGCGCTAGTGTAGACAAGGCCAAACTGCTGTATGAACATGAAGTTAGGCCATGTTCTTGGTGATTAACTGTTTAGATAGTTTTTTATTTTGATGCAAAGACAATAACATAAAAGAATAACTCTCTTGGACTCTAAATGCTTTTCCTATTAATAAAAACTAAAATTATAATACCTAGCTCTTATATAGTGCTTTTAATCAGTAGATCTTAAAGCACATTACAAATGGGGATCATTATCCCCATTTTACAGATGGAGAAACTGAGGCAGCACATTTTCATGCATATGCTAGTCACTAGTCAACAAATATATTCTAAATCAAAATTTCTCACCCTTCATATTTCCCTTCAAAATTGCTGTTCCCAGTCACCTCATCCCTCCCCATATGCCTGCTCTTACAGGCTTTACATAAGAACGGCCATACTGGGTCAGACCAAAGGTTCAGCTAGCCCAGTATCCTGTTTTCCAACAGTGGCCAATGCAAGGTGCCCCAGAGGAAATGAACAGACCAGGTAATCATCAAGTGATCCATTTCTTGTCGCCTATTCCCAGCTTCTGGAAAACAGACTAGGGCCACTTCTGCCCATCCTGGCAATAGCCATTGATGGACCTATCCTCCATGAATTTATTTAGTTCTTTTTTGAACTGTTATAGTCTTGGCCTTCACAACATCCTCTCGCAAGGAATTCCACAGGTCGACTGTGCGTTGTGTGAAAAATACTTCCTTTTTCGTTTGTTTTAAACCTGCTGCCTATTAATTTCATTTGCTGACTCATGTGTTCATGTGTTATGAGAAGGAATAAATAATACTTCCTTATTTACTTTCTCCACACCCATCATGATTTTATAGACCTCTGTCATATCCCCCTTTAATCATCTCTTTTCCAAGCTGAAAAGTACCAATCTTATTAATCTCTCCTCATATGGAAGCCATTCCATACCCCTTATAATTTTTGTTGCCCCCCCCCTTTTTGTTGCCCTTTTCCAATTCCAATATATCTTTTTTTGAGATGGGGCGACCACATCTGCACGCACTATTCAAGATGTGGGCGTACCATGGATTTATATAGAGACAATATAATAGTTTCTGTCTTATTATCCCTTTCTTACTGATTCCCAACATTCTGTTTGCTTTTTTGACTGCCACTGCACAGAGTGGATGTTTTCAGAGAACTATCCATGACTCCAAGATCTCTTTCTTGAGTGGTAACAGCTAATTTAGACCCCATCATTTCATTTGTATAGTGGGAATTATGTTTTCCAATGTGCATTACTTTGCATTTATCAACATTGAATTTCATCTGCCATTTTGTTGCCCAGTCACCCAGTTTTATGAGTATGTATTTTTTTATTTTATTTTATTTTTTTTAGTATGCCAGGAAGGACAACTGATTTGGACTATTTCAGAAGGAGGATGGGGTAGAATTTCAATGTCAAGAGTCCATGTGGTGAATGCCCTGCCAAAAATTTTCTCTATTATATACTGCGCAGGCTCCAGTTTAACCCTCAGGTGCAGGGAGAGAGGTGTATCTTAGGTAAGCAGCTCCCAGGCCATTAGCGCTTAGGGGACAAAACTAACACCTTTAAACTGGACTTGGCAGCCAAAAGGCAGCCAGTGTAGGTTCTGGAGCACTGGTTTATTCATGGAGAGATATCCTGATTAATAAGGAGGCTAACCCATTTTCCATTAGCTCCAGCTTCCTAATGGATTTAACATGTAATCCCACGTAGAATATTAGGCACTTGTCCAGTCTAAAAGTGGCAAAAGCTAGTCATTAGCAAAATAGACCTCTATGGATGTTTGATTATTTCCAGCTCCTGAGTACATCTATCTTTTTCTTTTTTTAGTTGGGATGAAACTCATTTTGGGAAGATGGGAAGTTACTACATTAACCGGACCTTCTTCTTTGACGTCCACCCACCTCTGGGGAAGGTGAACAGCTCTCATCAGTTCTTATGTACATTTTAGGAGCCAGCGGAATCCACCTGGTCATTGGAATAGTCCAACTAAAGCCTAGTCCATTCTTCTGGTCAAAGTGTGGGATGAGCACCGGAGTTTTCTGGATGCCCCTTCCTCGCTACTGTTGTCATCTATTTGTCGTCTAGCTGGGAGGCCATGACATGTGGCCCCCTTTTGAGGCCACGCTCTTGGTCTTTTCTCTTCCATGGAAAATACTCAAAACATGGGAAAGTAAAGAATGTGATTAATGCTGGATGTTGAAAAGGTCTGGCTGAAAAGGAGAGAGTGGTTGATCACAAAACATGCGTAAGTTCTTTTAGGGGAAATGAAGGGGCCTCCTTGTGGGAAGTTGTAGATCCAGGGAGCTAAGCAGTTCATACTAGCAGGAATGTGAACTAAGTGCTCTGTAAACCAGTGAACAATACAGTTTTCTCAAAATAACATTTGAAAACAGCAGATTCTGAGCCAATCAGATCTCTAAACCAGTTGAACATATCCAAGTCTATCACCTTGCTTATAAAATGCCCATTAAGAAGAGACTTTTGTGTTGGTTGAGGAGGATTGCAATAGTGTAGGTATCTGGTATAAGAGAATAGGTTTGTTACTGCACTGTAGTCAAACACTTTATAAAGGCACATTTCAGGGAGTTCTCAGTGGTGCCCATGACAGCAATGCACATAATCGGGATGGACTATAGCCAGATAAAATGCAGCTCTACCAACATTTGGGTCCTTTCTGAAAATGCAATTCTTGTCAGTTTCACTTTTTTCCTGCAGGCTGCTGAATAACTTCAGTGAAAGAGAGCAGCATCTTGTTAATTTCACTCTATTGCAGCTTGATAAAGCTACCAGCAGCAACAAAGTCCCTGGAGTTATCTGCAAGTTCAGGAAAATTTTGCTTCTGGGCTACATTTGGGTCCTATTTGGAGGGTTTTCTCTGCTATCATAAGTACTACACTTTTTTTTTTTTAAATTAAAGCTTAGAAATTTGATGGCTTATGTCCCCATACTCACCTGGGAGAGTTTCCCACTTGCCAGTCGTAAGGAGGTGAGTGAATTTTACAAATCCAGCAGATCTGTTTGTATAGTTGCAGTATGAACCTTGTACGCAAACTCCTTTTTCATATTTGACAAAGTGTCTCAGTAGTAACTGGATATTTTTGATGGTTGGATGTGGGATGCTGTGAGCATCTTTCCTGCAGCTGGAGTGGATTCCACTGACTGTGAGATTGTTTCCCTGACCAGTTTGCCTCTTTTTCTCCCCAGATGCTGATAGGACTTGCTGGGTACCTGAGCGGATATGATGGCACGTTTCCTTTCCAAAAGCCAGGGGACAGATATGAGCATCATAACTACATAGGAATGAGAGGGGTAAGAATGTACAAGCCAGTGCTTAACCATCCACTCACAAATCAATGAAGGAAAGCAGAACTATCCTCTGGAGAAGATGGGTGTTTCCCTTCCTCTCCTTGGCTCCTTCAGTATAGACTGTTACTTCCCTTCAGATTTTGAAGAGGCTGGATTTTTATGACATGTACTAAATTCCTTCATCCCTACCTCATCCGTCCAGATGAGCTGGTACTGGGATTTTTGAAACTGGAGCAGACACTAACATTCTTCTTTGTCTGGCTCTGTCTTTTATGGCAAGCAGGCCTCTGAAATAACCTGTTGGATGTTAAGGTGATGTTAAGGCGGTTTGATGAAGCTAATTGAAAGATGTTTCTGGAAATGACTTATATGGTCTGGAAAGAAACAATTATATGGTCCTATCTGACAATTATATGGTCTGGAAAGAAACAAGAAATAAATCTTTGTTACGTACATGTGTAGACATAGAGCTGCATAAACAACTGAAATTTTTCAAATTAAGTTTTCATTAGTTTGGCCTCTGCCTGTGGATCCTCAGTGAGACAGACTTGGGCACCACTCAGCCGGTTGTAATTACTTGCAGGAGCATCCATTGTTTGAATGTGTTTGAGGATGGAAGGAAGGAGGGTATGTGGGATCTGTATACACATTCATCTTGTGAAGAGATTGTCTTACTCCTCTGTTTCCATTCTTTTCCTGCAGTTCTGTGCATTTCTAGGCTCGTGCCTAGTTCCCTTCTGCTACCTCACAGTGCTGGAGCTGTCCAAGTCACTGTCTGCAGCATTACTTGCAGCCTCCATCCTGATTTTTGGTAAGCATTTCTAACATCCTCGTGGGAAATCTTATCTGTTTGGCATGTGGATGAAGGAGGATCAGTAATGGAGGCCAGCCTCAGGGCAGATTAACTATGCAGAGACTTTTCTCTCTGGTCTCATTACTTGCCAAAGAAGAAGTCACTGATGAGAAAGGGTAAACACTGCCTCCCTTCTGAGAGCTGAATAACTGCAGTCTGTATAGTGCTTTTTATTCATAAGGCTCCCAAAGCATTTTATAATCTGATTTAGTTTATAGGTATTTTTGTGGTATTCATTGCTATACTATTGGAATACATTTAAATGCAAGAATTTTAAAAACCACATGAAAGATGTATAGATAGATAATTTTGCCCATTACTGAAATACAGCCATCTCTGGTATGGGATATAGCAGTTGTTTAATAGTGCACAGTAATGCTAAATAAAACTTCAGGGTAGTAAATTGATAAAGGTTCTATGTATAATTGAAAATTATAGAATTACCTGAGTTAGGGATGGACCATTAAACACACAGACTCTCAAAAAGCATCACAGGGTTTTTAATGTCCCCTAATCAAAGCTGCTGCTTTTTCTTTTCTTTCTTTCCTTCTTTCTTTCTGTATAATCTGAAAAATAACCTTTTCAATGCCACAGCATCTCCTGGCACCATGCTGGTGCATGAATTCACTGCTGACTTAGTGAGAAAATGACTGCTTACTGTGTCATTCCCAGCTCCCATTTGCTCAAAGAATGAGGAACTGAGAATGTAATCTGTGTTTGCTGCATGGCAATTCGGAACTCTGCTGTTGTGCCATCTGAAAATAACATTTCAAAGTTTCTTACTACGGTAAGAGTTGAGATATGCTGACCTGTTTCTAGTCCCAACATTGCCCATGCTGTCTCTTGACTAAGAAGTGAGGAAACTGGCTTGCTACAGACACTGCTGTAGGATTGCTTTGAAACTAAGACAGCTCTTAGTATAGTTGTGTGTCTTATTTTCCAGATACAGGTTGCATTACTCTGTCCCAGTATATCCTGCTTGATCCCATTCTGATGTTCTTTCTTATGGGAGCTGTGCTGAGTATGGTCAAGTATAACTCCTGTGCAGATAGGTAAGATGGTGATAATTTTTTATTATGCCATGGGTCTATCAGCCTTCATGCATGTACAGGGAGACAATATGATAGTGGGACTGGGTGATAACTAAGAAGAGGCTACTCTAGAAGGTTTGGGGGGAGGAGATGAAAGGAGAAGAGGGAGGGCATTTGACTCCTGGAAGAAGCAGGAAGAGACTATTGTGAACATGGGGGCTTTCTGAGAGTCATAGATGTGTAGGATGGGGAGGGACCTCGATAGGTCATCTAGTCCAATCCCCTGCACTGATACAGGACTAAGTAATATTGACCATCCCTGACAGGTGTTTGTCTAACTGATTCTTACACACCTCCAATGATGGAGAATCTATAACCTCCCTAGGCAATTTGTTCCAATGCTTAACTACCCTTACAATTAGGAAGTTTTTCCTGATGTCCAACCTAAATCTCCCTTGCTGCGATTTAAGCCCATTACTTTTTGTCCTGTTCTTGGTGAATAAGGAAAACACTTTATCACCCTCCTTATGACATTCTTTATGTACTTGAAGGCTGTTATCATGTCCCCCTCTGTCTTCTCTTCTCCAGGTTAAACAAACCAAATTTTTTTTAATCTTTCCTCCTGGGTCATGTTGTCTAAATCTTTTATTGTTTTTATTGCTCTCCTCTGGACTTTTTTCAGTTTGTCCACATCTTTCCTGAAGTGCTGTGCCCAGATGAGGGCCTTATGAGTGCTGCATAGAATGGAAGAATTACTTCTAGTGTCTTGCTTACCACACTCCTGCTAATACATCCAAGAATGATGTTCACTTTTTTTACAACAGTATTGCATTGTTGACTCATATTTAGTTTGTGATCTACTATATCCCCCAGAATTTTTTTTGCAGTACTGCTTCCTAGGCAGTCATTTCCCATTTTGTATTTGTGCAGTTATTTCCTGCGTGTAATACTTCGCATTTGGCCTTCCTGAATTTCATCCTATTTATTTCAGACCATTTCTCCAATTTGTGAAAATCATTTTGAATTCTAATCCTTTCCTTCAAAGCACTTGCAACCTCTCCTGGCTGAGTATCATCGTCAGATTTTATCAGTGTGCTCTCTATGCCATTATCATTATCAAATCATTTATGAAGTTATTGAATAGAACCAGATCCAGGACCAATATCTGCAGATCCCCACTTGATATTCCCAGTAAGCTTGACTGTTATCCATTTGATAACTACTCTGAATATGGTTTTCCAACCAGTTGTTCACCCATCTTGTAGTAGATTGGTCTAGGCTATATTTTCCTACTTTGCTTATGAGAAGGTCATGTGAGACAGTATCAGAAGACTTATTGCCTTACCTTCTAAGTGCTTACAAACTGATTGATTATGTGTTCCATTATCTTTCCAGTACTGAAGTTAAGATGACTGGTTTATAAATCCCTGGGTTATTCTTATTTCCCTTTTTATAAATAGGTACTATATTTGCCCTTTTCCAGTCCTCTGGGATCTCTCCCATCCTTCACATGTTCTCAAAGATAATCGCCAATGGCTGACAGATCTCTTCAGCCAGTTGTTTAAGCATTCTAGGATGCATTTCACCATGTCCTGCCAACTTGAAGACATCTAACTTGTCTAAGTAATTCTTAACTTGTTCTTTCTCTATATTAGCCTCAGATCCTACCCTGTTTACCCTGATGTTCACTGTGTTATTCATCTGATCACTGCTAAACTCATGAAAACTGAAACAAAAAGGACATTTAACACTTCAGCCATAGCTGTGTTTTCTGTTAGTCTTTCCCTCCTCATTGAGTAAAGGGCTTACGCTGTCCTTGGTTTTCCTTTTGCTTCTAAGTATTTGTAAAATGTTTTCTTGCTGCCCTTTCTGTCCCTAGTTAGTTTAACCTCATTTTGTGCCTTGGCCTTTCTAATTTTGTCCCTGCAGTCTTGTGTTGTTCTTTTATATTCATCTTTTGTAATCTGACCTAGTTTCCACTCTTTGTATCATTCTTTTTTGAGTTTTAGGTTGTTGAAGATCTTCTGGGTAAGGCAGGGTGGTCTCTTATCATATTTCCCATTTTTCCTACACATTGGGATAGTTTGCTCTTGTCCCTTAATAGTGTCTCTTTAAAAGACTGCCAACTCTACTGAAATCTTTTTTCCCCTTAGACTTGCTCCCCATAGTATGTAACTATCTCTGTTTGCTTAAATCTGCCTTCTTGAAGTCCATTGTCTTTATTCTGCTGTTTCCCCTCCTACCATTCCTTAGAATCATGAACTCTGTCATTTCATGATCACTTTCATACAAGCTGCCTTCTACCTTTAAATTCTCAACTAGTTCCTTTCTGTTTGTCAGAATCAAATCTAGAGCAGCCTCTCTCCTAGTTGCTTTCTCCACCTTATGTCATAAAAAGTTTTCTCCAATGCATTTCAAGAACTTGTTGGATAATCTGTGTCCTACTGTATTATTTTCCCAACAGATTTCTGTATAGTTGAAGTCTCGCATCACCATCAAGTCCTGTGCTTTGGATGACTTTGTTAATTGTTTAAAACAAGCTCCATCCATCTCTTCTTCCTGTTGAGGTGGTCTATAGTAGACCCCCTACCATGACATCACTCTTGTTTTTTACCCTTTTATCCTTACTCAGAGACTTTCAACAGGTCTGCATCCCACTTCTATCTCAAGCTCAGTGCATGTGTATACATGTTTGATATACAAGGCAACATCTCCCTTTCCCCCCTGCCTATCCTGAGCAATCAGTACCCTTCTATATTGTTATTCCAGTCATATGAATTTTCCTACCAAGTCTGTGTGATGCCAATTATGTTGTAATTGATTATTCACTAGTACTTCTAGTTTTTCCTGTTCATTCCCCATGCCTTGCATTAGTATACAGACATCTAAGATGTTCATTATATTTCCCCTCTATTGTCCCTCTTTTCTCTCCTTTGTCCCTGCTATGATTTCCCATGTTTCTTCCAGATTCTGACCCTTCTCCCAGGTCTCCTTATTCTGGACTTGCATGTAGGCTTTTGTATCCTGTCCCTGTTGAACCTAGTTTAAAGCCCACCTCACTAGATTAGCCAGTCTGTATCCAAAGATACTCTTCCCCTTCCTTGACAGGTGGACCGAATTTCTTCTCAGCAGTCCTCAGAACAGCAGCCCATGGTCGAGGGAGATGAAGCCCTCCAGGCGACATGATCCTCTTCTTCGCATGGCTGCGTGGAAAGAGGTTAAGGCTGGGAAAGACATAGGAAGTACTTGGGAGAGAGGATTGAGTAGAGAATAGGGTATGAAAGCTAGTGTGAGAGGAAGCATTCACAGAGATATTGATGGTATGGAACTATGCAAGAGCCTTGAAGGTAAAGACAAGAAACTTGAACTTCCTGTGACAACAAGGGAAGCCAGTGGAGGGCATGATGTGGTCAGAGCAGTAGAATAGTTACATTTTACCATCTGCTTTGCCCTTAATGGTAAGACGTTTATATGTCCTCTTGCCCCAATTTCTAGGGCCCAATTCCTTTGTTTCCAGGCCAGGGGAGCTCTACTTTTTCATAACGATGAGCCCATGAATAGTTATAAAATAGCATAATTTGTTGGGCTTCAAGGATTGGTATCCTATCATTTTTGGAAGTGTTTACATGAGATTTCTGAATGAAGCAGGAATGTGCTCCAGGCTAGTTACTCTATGCATATCCAAGAAGCATGATCCTGCTGACAGAGCGTTTGGGGATCCTGAAGAGTTTATGTAAGGTGGAGCCACATAGGGCATCTTCCCCACAATGGAACCAAAATCAGATGATCTGATAACTAAGTAAGCTTTACCCATTTGTGGTCTGTAACATTGTGTGAAATGTGCTGTAGAATTGACTGTGTGAGTCTCAGTGTGACTGACTACAGCAGACATAGCTAGTGTGGCCCATCTAAAGTCATGCAATGCTACCTGCAGCCATCTTCATTTACAACATGGAGCATGTAACCTGTAAACTACAAACTCTTAGTGTACTGTGCTCCATCTGATCAGCTCAAGATGAAGTATTCTGTGCTATGATCTGTACTTTTCATTGGTTATCTCTTTGTTCAAGATTGGGGCAGCAGCAAATAGCTCCATTTAATATAAATTAGGAGTGGCCCTCTGGCTTCTGGCTAGTGCTGATGTGACTTTTGATTGAGCAAAATGTGGATACCCAGAGGTAGTGAGTCAGTGGGAGAGGAGCTAATAGACTACCACCCACCTCCTCATCTCCACTCATCTTTTCCGTATTGTTTGGTTTTAGTCTTGTTTCTTTTGCTGTAGTTACCACTTGTGCTGTGGATAGGAAGATATTCTACACCAGTAAAAAGAAAATGAGTACTTGTGGCACCTTAGAGACTAACAAATTTATTTGAGCATAAGCTAGTAGTTTTCCGATGGAAGCCCTATGGAAGATACAAGGAGGAGCATAGCCAATATCTGTTCCCCTCCCATGTCACAGCCCTTTGACTCTTCCGTCCTTGCCATGACATGGAGCAAGAGTTGTAGCATTCTTCTCAGATCCTGGCCTCTTGTATATGGACTGTCTCCAAACCCATTAGGTCAGCTTGTAGGCTGTGGTTCTAATTCCCCTCCTGAAGCCCTCCTGAAGAGAGATAGGGTTGGCCAGGTTTCAATAGAGTCCCTTTGCAAACATCAAAATAAGGGCACTCTTGCACCCTTCCAAAATTAATGAAAAATATCTCAATTTTATTTCCCCACTTCCAGTGAAAGACCTCTGAGAAATAGAACAGGTTTTGCAGTTGCCCAGGGCCTGCTCTGAGCAGATGATTTCCTGTTTGTTTCAATTGGTGCTGTTTGCGCTTGTAGCCATCATTAAACAGTGACCTGCTCTGTCTGTTGTGTAGGCCGTTTTCTACCCCCTGGTGGTTCTGGCTGAGTCTGACTGGGGTCAACCTTGCTGGAGCGATAGGGGTGAAGTTTGTTGGCCTCTTTGTAGTCCTTTTGGTTGGACTGAACACAGTTTATGATCTTTGGGAGTTGCTGGGGGACCTCAGCCTGTCACTGGTGAGTGTCCAGAATTTTTCTTTATATTTAGTGTTTTCCCCCTTGTTAACTTCCCTGCTTTTGATATCCATGAAAACAGCTTGCTATCAGTTTGTCTGCAGAAGACAGCTGATAGATATTGGAGACAGATGATACCTGGAATTGAGAGGTATAATGAAAAACCTATGTCAGCAGGATCTAATGCACCCAGAGCACACTGAAGGGGTCGCCATTGTTCATTGGAGAGATCTGTTGCCTTTTGGGTTGTGTGCATTTGGTTTCATTCTAGATTAAATGCATGTCAAGGATGGCCAGACAATAGACCATAGTTAGCTATCATCTGGAATTCTACAGTGTGGCCTTCTAAAGAGAAGTGCTTCCTGCTAGATCGGGGTAGTCAATTATTTTTTGTTAAGGTTCAGATTTCTTGGTCAAGGTCCAGACTCCAGAGAAAATAACAATAATGATAATAAGTTTTAAAAAAAATGTCAAGTTCCATTCAAAAGCATCTGGCGGTCCAGATTTGGCCCATGGTCTGCCTATTGACTACCCTTGCGCTAGATGTTTCTCATTTGCTGCACCTAATATGCATGCGATGGAGCAAGTTGATGCTGTCTTAATTTGCAATACAAGGATACAGCCTGCACAAACTGCGAGGGTATGTAAAGCTTCCTTGGGATCCAGTGGCTTACTTGTAGTGTATACTGTGTGACTTGCAGTCTCTACGGGATACACTGTTGTGTTGAAGATAAAGGTAGCTGAACCCTTCTCCGTTTTCATAAATGCAGCGCAGCAGCTCTTAGGCTCTGGGTAACTTGACAATGCTGTTGTTGAAAGAGGAAAGATCAGGTGCTCTGACTTTAAATTGTGGGCTGTGAAATCTGATGTTTATTACCTCAGAGATGTCTTCAATATCCCATTTAAGATCTTGCAGCCAGTAGAGAGAGAGACTATTCAAGCACATCTTTTAAAAAAATAAATAAATAAAAAATTCAATTATTCTTTTGTCCCAGCCTATTTTGAAGTTTGAAAATTATATTTCTTTCACTTACTGGTGTTGTCCTTTTTCGTATTTCATAAACATTGTTTTTTTCCTCCCTGCCTTGTGGTTTGTGTTCCCTGAGTAATGCAAATCAATATGAGCTGCAGTGATGCAGCATTCCAGCTCCAGAGAGGTATTTCTTGAGAATAGTTAGTTAATTGTATCTGAAATGGAACAAATCCATCATCTCTAAGGTTTCTGTCACAGACAGCTGCAAAGTGATTTAATTTATGCTGTTGGCAGCAAAAGAGAACCCCTGCGGGTTAAAATATATAAAGAAATTTACCAACACCTGAAGAGAGAGACTTGCTGAATAATTAATTATTTGACAACCCTTTGTCAGTTACTCTGAAAAAGAACTAGTAACATAAAAGCCTAAAAGCATGAATAACTTTTCTCCATATTGCCTATGGAACTAGTTTGGTTTGTTTACATGTCATTTATTTGGAAAAAAAAAATTGATTTCTAGAACCTGCACCTCATCTTGGCCTACTGCTCTGTTTTGTTCAGTGCTCTTTAGTGATATCATATTTTTCTTCTTTTTATTTGTATTTGTATTGAGAATAGTAAAAATATTTACTGTAACAAAAAGAGATTTTGTAAAAAGAGAAGTGTTCTGTGCTGATCTGATCATGGGATTGGGGACTAGATTCCTGAATTTTAATCCCAGTTCAGACATTGATCGACACTGTGGCTTTGGTTACGTAATTTAAGCCAACATTTTCAAAAGTGGCAGTGATTTTTGGGTGCTCAACTGATGCTTTGGGCTGGATGTTTTCCAACTGCAAGAGCCAACTGCATCTTCTACTCCCAGGAGAATTCTGCACCAAAAAATTAATAATTCTGCACACAATATTTTAAAATTCTGCAAAATTCTGCATATTTGATTTGTCAGAATAACACAATATAATAATTTCAGTTTCAATTGTTTGGGTAATTTATTTTAAAATACCCGTGAACAAGTATGTCAACAATACAGACACTTTAGAAAAAGATTCCCGCAGGAGTAGAGAGTTAAACAAACACCTACAACAACCCAGTTCCAGTTGGGAGGTGCTGGAGGAGACTGTATGGGCATCCCCCTAGAGCCCAGACAGCTGCACCCTGCTCCCCTCAGAGTCCAGCTGTGGGACACCCCCAGACACCCACACTCCCTTCCCACCAGACCCCAACCATGGGGCAACCTGCAGCCCAGACACCTGCACTCCCTAACCCCCAGACTTCAACTGTGGAGTACCCCCCCCAGCCCAGACACCCGCACCTCCCCATTCCCTAAGAGCATAGCCAAAGGGCACTCCCATCCCAGACACCCTATCCCCCCAGAGCCTTTACTCCCCCCAGCTTCTTTACTGTCCTGCCAGGGGACATGGTGCAGCCCTGTCCTTCCTCACCCTTTGCCAGAGCTCGGTCTCCTGGGTCCTCTTCTGACCCTGGGTTGATGAGGATCTGCCGGGCTGGGTGCTCCACTAACAGCGAGCTGGAGAGCTGGGCTCTGCAGAGCACAGCAGCCCTTAGGAGTGGCCAGCAGCTCTCCAGCCCCAGTTCTGCAGGGGAAACATGAAATTCTGTACAGAACATTAATTATGCACAAATTCTGCTTTACACAGTGGTGCAGAGTTCCCCCAGGAGTAATATTCCATTGACTTCAGTGGGTACAGGATCTGGATCACAACAAAACATAGTCAGTGTTTTCCCTATTAGTTTAAAGATAATTTGCCTTGGTGTTAGGAGATGAGTTGCTTAGCTTAATAGTTAAATGATAAGTACTTACAAAAACCTAAGATAGATGAAATAGACACCGATTAAACCTGATTTTGGCAGCCTTAACTTCTATAAATCCAAATTCTTAGCAAATTTGGGTAATCAAGAAGCCATTTTTAGACCCACATCTGAGAAAGCCTCAGGATTTCCCCAAAACTCTGATAAATTGGTCCTCCCCCATGCTTTAGTTTTCTCCCTTCACCCCATAGCCACAGTTCCTACTCCACAAGCTTCTTCCCACCCTTCATTTATTTTCAAGTCCTGTGCTACCCCAATGAATTATATAAGCAGTATGGGCCTGACTTTCAAAGGTGTTGATCTTGGGCAGCTCCCATTGGCTTCAGTTGCAGAAGTGGGTGCTGAGCATTTCTCAAAATAAAAACTATTTTTTCCCATATTTTCAAATGAGGCCAACTCTTCGGGGAGCACATTGGGAGAGTGTGGCTTGGCTTCCACCTTTTCCTCAACCTTTTTGGAGGAGTTTTGCAGCTTGCTAAGGAACTAGTTGGTCTTGTGTGCCATGGTAGTTTGTATGAATAGTCTCCCAGAGGCACTCCTGGCAGTCGCAATCAGGAGGGTTTCTGCTGCTGCTTTATTTGATTTGGATTCTGTCTGCAGGTCGCACTGGGGAAACACTTGCTGGCTCGTGTATTCTGCCTCATCCTGCTGCCACTCGCACTCTACACAGCTCAGTTTGCTGTTCACTTTGCAGTGTTAAATAAAAGGTATTTCTCAAACTTTCCTCCTTACTTTCTCCCTCAGCACAGAAGAAAGTCACCTCCCCTTCCCTTTAAATTGAGAGTCACTGTTTATTCTGCCGTTAGTAATTTTAAAGTTTTTCAGAATCAGAAGCACATTTACAAGCCACATCTTAGCCTAGATTCCTGCCCAAATGTAGTTCTTACAGGGATGGCTCTGTGCACACTAGCTAGCCAAATCATGTTAGTAGTAGTTGGTTCATCTGGCACAGAGTTCAGAAACTGTGCTTAAACATGGTTCCCTGCCCAGTGTAAGTAGATCCAAATAGATTTAATTAATCAGCTTAATATATTTATTTGTACAGAGACTTGGTAGCTATTTAAGTGGAGACTGTAATAGTAACTCTGGCTCCTTCCGTCTAAGTATCTTAAAATTTTTTGCAGATGTTAATTAAGTCGCACAGCTCCCCCGCCTCTGCATTATTTGGCATAATTATCCCCTTTATACAGATGGGGAAAGTGAGGGGAACGGACTGATTCAAGGTCACACAGCAAGTCAGTGGGGGAGGTGGGATTAGAACCCTCCTCTGAGTCCCAGCCTAGTATCTTAATCACCCTCCTTCCATTCTGGCCCTAATCAGATTGTGATACAGCGCTCAGATGCCTTTGTTTTCCTCTTATTTGTTCAATTGGTTTCAGTAGTATCCACAATGAGAGCTGACTGGAAGATAGCTTTTCTGTTTCATGGTGGCTACTTTCAGGGTTTTGAAATTTTGTTTTCATTCTGCATTGAATGAAAAACAAAACATTTCAAATGTTTTCACACAAACAGAAGTTGTGTGGTTTGAGAAGCCAGTCTCACTCTATAGCAGGGGTGGCCAAACTTATTGAGCTGCAAGCTGCATACGACAATCTTCAGACATTCGAGAGCCGGGACATGCCTATCAGGGCTCCAGCCCCATGGGGTGCGCCTGCCAGGGCTCAGGGCTTCAGCCCTGCAGGAAGAGGAGTCTTGGGGTTCCAGCCCTGTGGGAGGTGCTTGCTGGGGCTTCCTGCTGGGGCTTGAGGCTTCAACCCTGCTCTTGCTGAAGCTCCGAGCCCCTCCTCCCTGCTGGGCAGAAGCCCTGAGCTCCTCTCGCCCCAAGTCTGTTGGCGAAGAATGGGGCGGGGAGAGGGAGTATAAGGAGCTCGTGAGCCACAATTTAATTGTAAAAGAGCTGCATGCAGTTCACGAGCCATGGTTTGGCCACTCCTGCTCTATAGCCTGGTGTTTAGGGTCCTGGCTTGGGATGTAGGAGACTAAGGTTCAAGTCCCTGCTCTGCCTGATTCAGAGCAGATTTTTCATCTCAGATCATGCCAAATCAGGACCAAAAAGGGACTTTAAACTTGGTTCTCTAGTACTCTTAATTAAAGTATTCTCCACCCCCACACACCCAGGTTCTGGATCCAAAAACCTCCCTGACAAAAAAAAATTTGCTGAAACTATTACATCTCCACAAAACACACAGATTTTGATGAAATAGCTTATTTTGATGAAATTTCATTTCACCAGAAATGTTCTGACCAGCTCTACTCATAATATGGTAGGTGTCTCCAAAAAAAAGATTGATTCTGTGCATTGGGAATGGGTGCGACAGATTAGTAAGGTTGTCAAGGTGATGATTGGCCATATGATGGTAATAGATCTTGCTGATTTTTAAATAGCTATGAATTCTTTCTGTTTACTCCTCAGACATGTAGGTATAAGTCAGGTAGTCTCACCACAAGTATAACAGCAGGAGTGGGTCTATAGTAGCAATAGAGGGGCTGTGACTTGCCCAAGGTGAGACCGTGAGTCAAGGAATGTGGTACTTTCAAACAAAACTTCCTGTTCTTCATACAGAATTAAAAGGATTAACTTTTGATGGCCATAGAAACCCTTTCAAAACCTTGAAGCTGTTGAAAATCGCCTGTGAGAGTGTATTTGTCATAGCCAAGTGAGTCAGAGCCCATTGTGAGAGGTAGACACCTACAGGAGCTGAAGTTCTCTTTCGCCGGCGTTCTGAGGCAGACTAATTGTCTTATCTGTTTCCTTCTTTAAAATGATTTGGTAATGCATATTTCAGTTCTGCACACTTGTTTCCACAGTCTCACAGTCTGTACATTCTTTGCTCTCTCTTAGTGGGCCCGGGGATGGTTTTTTCAGCTCTGCCTTTCAGTCCCGACTGATTGGGAACAATCTTCACAATGTCTCCGTTCCAGAGCGTAAGTGTCCAGTTCCTTGGGGAAGTAAATTTCTTAGACTAACCTTGGCACATAACTATGTCTTTAAAAAATCAAAAGAAGTTGTTAGTTGATCAACATATTCACCAGCAAGAGTGAGCTTTGCTAGAGATTAGGCTGTGTGTCAGCTCCCTGCCACACCTGTTTATCTGCATCACCAGCAAACGCTTCGAAACTCTGCTAGTCTAAATCTTGCCTTGCAGATGACAATCAATTAATCCCACTTCACGAGTTCCCCAGATGTCTCCCTGCAGTGTCCAGTCCCTCTTGCTGTGATACTCACAGAACTGAAGTTCGCTGCCTCCAAAGAGACAGCGTACACATCAGCCTGTTGGGTTAGCTGATGACTCACACTTCACTTTAATATGCATTACTGAAATGGCTTTGTAATAGAACAAGAATAAATTTAATAATAAAGAATAGGGATTTAGGTAATACTAAGCAAGAGAAAAAGAGACAGGTATAGTTATAAACAAAACAAAATAAAACACACTTTCTAGTGTCTAAAGCTTAACAGATTACAGTCTTGGTCTCAGGCAATTTCTCACCTATAATCAGTTCCCAGAGACTTCAGCCCACATGGATGAAGGATCCAACTTTCATAGATTCCAAGAGCTCTGGCCTTTTTAGTTCTTTAAGTGATTTATAACTAAAATGTCTTTTTGGTCCCTTATATTACCCTGTAGCAGGGGGCACTCATCTGTTGAGTGCTTCCTGCTACTAGGTGCAGTACTGCAGTCCTTTTCCCACTCCTGGCACCCCCTGTGGGTTGTCGACCTTGCTTGGCAGGTCTCCAGTAGCTTGGCTCTCTGGCCAGGTCACACAATCCTAATTAACCCCTTCTAGGTAACAAAAATCCAACCAAGACTGTCTATCTGCTCTCACCAGTGTCTTCAACCTCAGTTCTCTGTCCTTTAAATTCAGCCTTTCACTTGGGCTTCCAAACAAGCCTTGTCCTCTTCTCGGGGTTTACACCACTTTGTCCGTGGAGGAACCATGGCCCACCCACTATTCCAGCTTCCAACCCAGGAACCCTATAAACAGCAGCCATGTTCTGCTTATTTGAATTCATTGCTGCTACTTCCCTGGGCCTCTTCCTACCTGGCCCCTTTAATTTCACCTCTTACCTCAGGGTTAAAGTTCTCAGCCCTTCTCTTTCCCTTCTTAAGCAAATGCAGCCAGTTGAGCTCCTTTGGACAGAGAGCAGCACCCTTTCTTGCCCCTTTGGTCCTAGCCAGGAGCTGATCTGCTAAGGCTCTGAAGCTCATTTTATCTGAGCCTGCTGGTCTCAGATTGGCTGCTTCCATACAGCCCCTCTAGGCATGCCTGGGGGACATACCTTCACTGCTCCTTTCCTAGGGTGGAGTGTAGTAGGCCAAGGGGGCTCCTGCAGGGAACCACAAAGGTTTGGTACATACCATCACGTTCCCACCATCTCCTGGGTCCTAATGCTGCTTGTCCTCACCTATGTGTGCTGAGCTTGGGAGAAGAGATGGTGGGAAAGGAAAGGGGATGGGATAGGACAGGGGAGGGGAATGTGGGAGTGAGGGGAGGGGGATGGGGCAGAGGACAGTGCGGGAAGGAAGAGGGAGGGAATGGGGGAAGAGGCAGTGGGAAAGGGAGATGGGATGGAGAAGAGAAGGGGAATGGGTGAGGGGAAAGTGGGTGCCTGGCATGCAGCATCCCCTTGGCGGCTGCAGCAGCTGGGGCTCCCCCATTAAGCCGGCCCATCAAACCCCCACCCCAATGAGCCCCAATCCCCCTGCACCTGGACCTCCATCATACCAAATCCCAACCAGCTGCTCCTGGACCCCCATCCCCCACTCCCCTAGCAACCAGACCCCTACAGCTGAGCATCCAACTCTCCCTCCTCCCCTGCTGACCACCAACCACCTTCACCTGGAGCCCTCTGCAGAGTCCCTTTGCCCCTGCACCCGGAACCTCCCAGAGACCCCCTGTGCATCCAGATCCCTCATTGAGCCTCCCGCACCCAGATTGTCCCACACAGAATCCTCTCATCCAATACCTGGACCCCTCCCCATACTAAGCCTCTCCACACTAGGATCCTTCTGGGCTGAGCCTGCCTGCCCACACATGGTTTGCCTGGCACAGAGGGTCAGGGCCCTGGGGTGTTTCTGGAGCAGGCCCACCACTTGTGCTATATCAGGGTCAGGTGCAGCCTCACCACTGAGTCCCTGTCCTGGGGAGGGAAGGGGGGCTGCAGGGTGATTTCTCACCTCCGTGGAGCCAGTGACCTGTGCTCCCCACTGCAGTGCTGGAGCGTCCACATTTATTTATTGACAAATAAAATTTGCAGCATTTTAAAATATTGCACACAGAATTTTTATTTATTTTTAATGCAGAATTCCCCCAGGAGTAATATTATGACAATAGTGTTTTGGGGGTAGTGAGTGTGTCAGGCCTCATATGAGTTACAGTTTGGTGGGCCCCCTGCTAGTTGGCATTGAGGGGCTCTTTGGATCACATAGGGACCACTTTTTGCAGCTGGGAATGGGGCGGACACATCCTCTCTCTTTAGTAGACCGTGAATACTTGGGAAAGCCCCCTTCAGGATCCTTCCCTAATCCTAAATCTCTCCTGCTTGCCCCCCTCCAAGAGGCACAAAGCCTTTATATGTGATTTCCTGTAAGGCGCATGACTAGGAGCAAGCATATGACCTGCAATTACAGCCCCCAATATTAAAAAGCCTGAATGCTGTAACATGCATGCTGAGGATGCATGTGTATGTGCCAGGCTGCAGTGCCCTGTTAATACTTTCTTCTGTATGTTTTCAATAACACGTGCCATTACAAAACTGAAATAATGCTAAAGCTTGAGTCTATTTTTTGCCATGTCTGTTTTTGCTTTACTTTTTGTCCTTCACTCTGCCAGGGACAGTGAAATAAGACTTTTGACATGTCGATTTTACCTTTTTTGTAGTTATTAAGACAGTGTAATGTGCTTGGATTTCCATCCCTGCAAGGGAAAGGCTTACATTAAAGAGACACCATCAACTTAAAACTCATACTTAAGGCCAGCTCCTCTGGTCCAGTTGTGCTGTGTTCAGTGCAGGACTGGACTTAGGGGACAAAGACGGCTGTATGCCTCTTTTGTGGTTTCCGGATCCTGAAGCCAGCTAGGGGCCATTGAGTCCCCAGAGCAATTTAGAGCAGCTTTAAGAATGCTTTAACTTTTGCTCAACTGTCCACTGCTCCAAAAGGTTGATCCAGCAGTTGAAGATCACCAGACTGCAATGATGTTCTGGCCACATCCTCTTTTTCTCAGCCAGGCCTCCAGTACTAGGGACTGTAAGAGAAGGTGGTAAAGAGACACTAAGCGAATTTGATGCTGCCTGGCAGCTGGTTAATTGCTTTACTGCCCCTTTGTATTGTTGATGGGCACAGAGTGGCTGTAAGTGACACTAAGGATTTAAACTATTTCCTGCATTTTATTTATTTCTTTATTTCTTTATTTTTTTGCCTACTCTTGTAATAAGAGTTATATCAAAGATTCCTGGAAATTAAAGATTAGAAAGAAATTTCCTTTTCTGTTTTCTCAGTGTAACTTTGTATATTTGACAGCAGTATGTGTATACTCAATTTCACTGTGACTCCAGCATAGTCAGTCAGTTTCTCCTCTTTTATTGTTTGAGGCCTTCGCAACAAGTGAGAGAACATTTTTAAATACGGTAAGATGTGGTCCTAGAGCCACAAAAATTGTCAGAAGGATACTGCAGGGTCAGCGTCTGAAGCTATTAAAACTTTTTTTTTTAAATTGACTAGTTCTCTTATTGACCATGTCCCTGTAAAGAAGAAAAACAAACAAACCCAAATACTCTAATTGTTGTGATTTAATCTTTTAAAAATAAAAACAACATTTTATTTGTGTTAGGTTTGGAAAATCTTCCCTCTCTTCCACTTTTTTTTGAAATGCAAATGTTGTGCCTCAGTCTAGTTTTGTCTTTTTAATAGATCGTGGTGGATGATGGTGGGTAAGGGGATAGTGAGCTGATTATAATTATGCATGAGAAGGAAAATAGGCTTGCCTCAAAAGAAAGAGAGGCGTTTATACCTTGAGTCACCGCACTGTAGCTTGACTGTGAGATGACGTTTTACAGGAGAGCTCCTTAAGACCTGTTGTCTCCCCTTTCAGACCTGGCCTATGGTTCTGTGATCACAATGAAGAACCTTCGGATGGCAGGGGGGTACCTTCATTCGCACTGGCACCTGTATCCCGAAGGCGTGGGGGCTCGTCAGCAGCAGGTTAGTGCGTCACTCTACCACTATCTCTCACTGCAGCCAGCATGCTCTGCTGACTTTGGAGCTTCCTGAAGGTTTATATCCTCTAATAAAAGCAGCTGCCCTTTCCCGCTGTCATGGTCTTTTATCACTCTGCTTGGGAAGATGCAACTCTTTACAGTTCCCCTCTTGAGATTTAGCATGACATTCCTAAAGACCTACTGCCCTGAGCACTGAGACATCATGGTGATAGAGACCACATAAGTACTTATATTCTATGCTGGCCTCTGAGCACCACATGAGGGGGTGGGGATAGGGTGCTGAGCTTTGCCCTTGTTTGGAAATCTTAGCAGTACAGGTGCCTGAATTCATACCACTCTTACAGCAGGACGGGTGGCCTGCGATATTAAGG
Source organism: Dermochelys coriacea (assembly GCF_009764565.3). Lineage (NCBI taxonomy): Eukaryota > Metazoa > Chordata > Testudines > Dermochelyidae > Dermochelys > Dermochelys coriacea. Next base: position 87,737,667 of record NC_050073.1, on the reverse strand, counting down.
ATGCATTAAAATAAGGAGGTTTTCTTGCATGCCAAAACAACATGAAAAGAGAGAGCAGCTGCCAGCTCATGGAAAAGAGTGAAAATCTTTATGTTTAAAGCAAATTCACTTCTTGATCTTGAAGGGGGCATTGTTAAGAGTAAGATCAGAGGAATGGGAGTCAGGACTTCTGCTTTCTGTTCCCAGCTCTGCCACTGACCTCCTCTGTGATCTTGGAAAGTAACTTCCTCCTCTTTCCTTATCTCTGTTTTGAGGATAATGATGAAAATGACTGGGGAGTTTGTGAGGGTTTGTTCATTAGATTAGCTTTATATTTCTTTATATTTATAAACTAAAAGTAGTAAGAGGCTCCAGTCTGAACTCTGTGGACACCTCTGATAAATAATTAATTAAAATGATGATAAACCAAAGAGAGAATCAGCAACCCCATAACGTATAATACTAGTGAATGAGGCAGCACAAAAATATAGCAAATTCTGATTTTCTCTAAGCATCACCCCAGCAAAATCTGCTTCCTCAGCAGATTTCCCAAGAAGATATGTTTTGCAATGCATGCCTTAGTGTCTATAAAGTGCTTTGAGATCCTCAAATGAAAGATGTTGACAGCTATTTGCTTCGTTTTCCTCCATTGTCTATCACTCAGAACAATTACTTTAGAAATAGGATCTCAATATCTGCACTTGCTGCTTATTCCCAATCAGCAATTCGAACCATCCCTTGGTGATATTTGCAGTTTGTTGCTGTGGAAGTGATCGAGATGTCAGGCCCAGGATTTCTGATGTCAGCTGAGGAATATCAGGAAGTTTGTGTTTGCAGAACAGAAGATCTTGTTGTGGAAAGAGCCTCTGAACTAGGACTGAGAGAAAAGAGAGAACCATATAGATAGGTCATTAAGACCATTACTTCTTGTCCTACCTTCATCTGCAGCAAGGGAAATTTAAGTTAGATATTAGGAAAAACTTTCTAACTGTAAAGGTAGTTAAGCACTGGAATAGGCTTCCAAAGGAGGTTGTGGAATCCCCATCATTGGAGGTTTTAAAGAACAAGTTGGCCACCTGTCAGGGATGGCAAGGACACCTGTCAGGGATGGTCTAGGTTTACGTGGTCCTGCCTCATCGGAGGCCGCTGGGCTTGATGACTTCTTGAGGTCCCTTCCAGTCCTACATTTTTATGCTTCTATGATATCATTTAGAAGTTATTACCAGGGATGCACAGCACTCGCAGAGCAGTAGGGGAGAGGCAGACAGTGATGTTGCAGCTACAAGTGACATGACACATATTGGTAACACATAACTCCATTAAACAAGTGAGGGATGTGTCTGTGTTAAACAATGTCCAATAGCCAGGACTTTATAATTCAGGGACAACATCACAAAGTTATCCTGTATTTAATTTTATTGTATCAGCACTGGATGCACTTGGTATTTTTGCCCTGCTGATGGATGGATCTTGGACTTTGGCTAGATCCTGGCATGTTGGTGAAATGAAATGGTTTATTATTGTGTTTCCAGGTCACTGCCTATTTACACAAGGACTTGAATAACCTGTGGGTTATAAAGAAACATGATTCCAACACAGGTAAACCGAATTCTAGCAAAGTGGACTGTCTAACTGATACTTCTGTTTTTTTACTACTATATTCTTGGATCTCTTCCCAAATAATAATCTCCCTCACCCCCCAAAATCCTTTATCAATCACATCTTCATATTCCTCCTAGACTGTACAGGGGAAATGTCCTAACTTTGCTCAACTGATGGCTGCATTAGTAATGTGCCAGATGACCAATGACTGCAATTTATAGGTATAGAATGGGGCAGATTGCAGATATCGTTTTCTTTAATTCATATGTGTGGCCCACAGAGCCTGCGGATCCCAGCATGCAATATTCTATTGATCTGAGTAGAAGGCTGCTTTGGTAAAAATGGAATATTGCACGTTGGGACCTGTTGTCTATGCAGACCATATCTTAGAACACAGAAACTATATGTGATGCACGCTTGGTATCTAGGGTTTCCTTCCTGCACTAGCAGTGCTTAAGAAGATTAAAGTTGATTGGCTGCTGCTAAAAAAACAACCCTTGGTATATATTTAAAGTATATATCTGCTGAATGTTGAGTGTTGTTCTCTCAGCCTTTCTGGCATACCCAGGAGCAGCCAATCTTTTTATTTTAGGGCTGTATCTGCTGTCTGGAAGCTGCCATTATATGGTTCCAGGGATAACGGATGGGACTGGTCCTTAGACTGATTCTAGGGGTTGTATCGAGTCTGTGGTCCAATGAAGTGAGTTTGCTAAGAGCATCCCCTGTTTGGCTTGGGATCAGCATTCTGAAACCGTCTCTAAGAGTATTGATTTCTTTTCTAAACCTGGTGCTATTATCTGTTTTTCTGCCAGCAGATCATTTAGATCCTTCCCACTCTGTGGAGTTTGTGAGGCATGGAGATGTTATCCGGCTGGAGCACAAAGAGTAAGGTGTTTAAGAAACCATAGAAAAATATAAGAGGTTGTATCTCCCAATCCATGTTTTCTGGGAGTTGAACAGAATTAGCATTTTCCATAGGATTGGTAAATGGGGATGGTGGTATGAGATCTGACCTGCCAATGACTAGAATTAGGCTAGCACAAACCTTCAACAAGTTCTTTGGTGCTATAGGCCAGGGGTTCTCAACCTTTTTCTTTGTGAAACACCCTCCCCCGCAACATGCATAAAAGCTCCCTGGCCCACCTGTGCCACCACAACTGTTTTTCTGCATATCCAGTAGATTAAAAGCCAGGGATGGCATTAGGGGGTAACAATCAGGGAAGTTGGCCGGGGCCCCACGCCACAGTGGTCCCGCAAAGCTAAGTTCCTCGGGCTTCGGCTTCAGCCCTGCACTGTGGGGCTTAGGCTTTGGCTTCAGCCCTGTACAGCAGGGCTTGGGCTTCAGCTTTGTGTCCCGGGCTCCAGCAAGTCTAACGCTGGCCTTGCTCTCTGGTTTATTTTGGAGGACCCCCTGAAACCTGCTTGCAGCTCCCCCGGGGGCCCTGGACCCCTGGCTGAGAGCCTCTGCTATAGACTTTTCTCCATATCTCTATTCCCAGCGTGGAGTTTGTGGAGTTTCCCTCTGTACAGTCCCATGTTTTGAATGGGATCTCTGAGCCGCTGTCTTTTCTTGAGATGAGAGACCTCTAAACAGCTACATCACAATGAAGTATTTTTCTTTTTGAGAGAACCATCTGCAGCTCCTGAGAAATCTGTCCAGCTGCATGGTATGCAAAGTTAAGGGCTATTGCACAGCAAGACAGGAATTTCTGACCATTAATTCTATTGTTTGTGTCCAGACCTTTCCCGCCCTTCCAGTTTGTCAAGCAAGATTAGTACTTAACTTTTGCCTAACATACTGGGAATATGGGGCAAAAAGTACCCTCATTATTGCCTTGCTTACCTGGCATGTCCCTGCTGAAGTTCCAGTCAGACACTGAGACTACAGCCGTGAAACTGTTTAAAATGATATGCAGGCTTGTCTTGAGGTCTTCCTCTTCAATGAATGGCAGGGAACCCTGGTGTGCTGGTTTTAAATCTGCATTTCCCCTCCTTTCACTGCACAACAGAGGAGTTTGTCCTCTCTAAGCATTCATTTATTTAAATATACAGGATTTCTATTGACCTGCAAATTGAGCTATATCACTCTGTGACCTTCAGTATTGCCTTCCCCAAGCATTCAAAAAGCATTAATCAGACCCCCCCAAAATCATGAGATTTAAAAAATAGTAAATATTGGGTGCTTTTTATTGCCTTTTGGTTTTTGAATCTTGTTGAGGGTCCATGTTTTCAAACTTTTCTCTGCAACCATGAGAGCTAGAAACTTACTTTTTGTAAGGGAAAGCTGAGATTCTTAAATAATAACGTGATTCCAGCAGCTGGGGCTTTAAGAAAAACACCAAATATATGAGAGTTGTGATAAAATCATGAGTTGGCAACACTGGATCTTGTCAACTCTCACATGCAGAGGAGGTCTTGGCTTGGGATGGAAGAACCGAGAAAAAACCTAGGTGCCGCACAAATGATGCGGCAAGTGATACTTTTTCTATTTAGTCCTAGCCTAATGGTTCAGCATGGTGCTAGGAGATTTTGTGCTGCTAGAGGGTGCAGTCTTTTGCATGGAAAATAAAACTAACTATCAAGAGTGGTCAAGACCTCATGGCATGTTTTGCAAGAACAGGGATGTTAGCCCTAATGCCCTGGGTAATTGTATTCTTCTTAAAATTCTGCCTCCCAGTATCATTTGAACTATTCATTTCTATGTCCTAAACTGTAGTGTGTACGATCAGTACGCTTTTGAACACTTCCAGAGGTGGTTGAACGTGGCCTGTGAAGTGATTCCTATATATATGGTTCAGAAATAAATTTGTAATGCCTATAAAGTTCTGTGGAATCTGTATAAATAAATCTTTATTGATGACCAAAATGAAAGCTCTTCACACAAACCATTTTCAATGTAAAACTGAAAACTGTGTTTTACTTGTAATTTAATTTCAGGACTTCTAGAAATCTTCACAGTCACCAGCAAGAAGCCCCCATGACAAGGAAACACTTTCAGGTCACTGGATATGGAATAGTAAGTGAATAGTAAGAATAATACTTCTTTCTGCTTGAGGAGGTTCATCCCAAGACAAAAGACTTACTCCTACTTTTAGTTTTTTGTCTCTTAGCCAGTTTCTTATCCATGAGAACACTTGCAATACATGAAAGTACACGGGAGGTTATAATGGAAGTTGGAGCTCATTACACAGGTAATACATGATGTATGTCGGTGTGTAAGTTAGAATAGCACATAATTAAGATCTTTCCAAAATGTGCACAAACAAAGAAATAGCTTTAAATTATCACCACAACCCTAGCTTTGGCAGCAGACTCTTTAAATTCTAACTTTAAAGCTGCACTGACAGTTAGTTATTATTTTCTGTACATAGCCTTATGGTATAGACAAATGGCTTCTAGGGTCTAAACTGAGCAGTGCTCTGACTCTTGGAAATGAAATCTGCTTTGAGTTTTAAATGCCCAGAGGCAAGAGACTACTCAATAAACACACTATGCTACCCAGCCAAACCATCCGGTTTAAAATCCTTTTAAAATGTAACTTCATTTCTTGAGAGCCACATATGAAGTTGAAGCAAAGAATTTTGGGATTTGTGAGGAAAATACATAGGTAGATAGTAAGCATGGATACATCATGCATTGCTGGTGTCTATAAAAAAATCTCTTCCTGCTGGGGAATCCTTATTGTTAACACTCAGGAGGTTAAGCTGGGTCTGATCCACTCAGTTTTGTCAACACTGTAAAGTTTCAGACGCTCCTGTTTTCTGTGTCTTGTTCTCCAGTGACACATGCTTTTGTGTTCTTTTTGGTGGTGTGTTTGAATGGTAGAATGGAACAGGAGATGCTAACGATTTTTGGCGGATTGAGGTTGTGGGCAGGAAGGCTGGGAAACGCATTAAAGTCCTACGGAGTCAGATCCGACTGACCCATCTGGCCACAGGCTGCATACTTGGGTCCTCTGGGAAGACGCTGCCAAAATGGTAAATAATCTCTGATCTTGTGATTCTTCCTGCCAACAGTCTCATGCTAGCAGCTGATGTTCCTTTTCTTACACAATTGACACCAGATCCCCTTGTTCAGCGGCAGTTTTTAATTTGGGCTAGAGAATATACATCTTTATATTTTTCCTCTATTCTTAAAAGGAAAAGGGCATCTGAAAGGTGGAAAATCAGAGTGAAATCTTGGATGAGGGTTATAAAATCCACTACAGTGAAGGGGCTAGCAAATGGCACTTCTGGAGAATAAAGTCCTTTACCAAGAGATCCATCCCAGATATCAGCATGGGGGTGTGCTTTAGTCCTGTTCAAGGGGGGCTTGCGTTAGGCATGAGTGATGAGATCATTTTCCATAAGCCATCAATCTTTGGCCTTTGCAAAAAAATTGCCAGCATGGGAGACAGTTGTGCTGAGGATGGTTGCAACATAGACCCTTGGAAACTGCGACTCTTATGTCACCAGCTCATTTAGCTGTAGGAGCCACCAGTGACCTACAGGTTAAAGGCTCCATATCCCATTCCACAATCCTCTGAACCATACAGTCCCTTGCTGTCATATTTATATTGGTTCCTGTTCATTTTTTAATGGGAAGACCTGGACCACAATAGTGTCCCACACCCTTCTCTCCTATGTGTGAGCACAGATCTGGAGTATAAAAGCAGATGCAACAAGTGGCTCTGGAAGAGGAAAGTTTTTCATTTGTTCCAGATCTCTGTAAAAGCCTATGCACACTGATAGTGCTCTCTCTGATGGTCAGTGATTGAGTAGCCTGAGGCATTACAGTTATCAAGACTGTTCTTGTAGGCCCAATCTCCTGGGAGGTAACATGTGGAATAAGGCTGATATAAAAAAAGGATCTCAGAGTTTGAACTCATTGTCTCAGAATGGACTGATTGCCTCTGGCATCAGTGTTCAAATAAAAAGGAAATATTTTTTTACACAGCACAAACTTAGCCTGTGGAGCTGATTGTCACAACATTAAAGCCAACTGCAGCTGCGTAGTAAAAATACAACATTAAGACAACATTAAAGCCAACTGTATAGCAAAAAGATTAGACATTTGTATGGATTATGAGAACATCAGCAATTAAGTTAAGATTTTTTTTTTTTAAATTGCAAGGGATGTAAAGCTCATGCTTCAGGAATTAAGCCACCTGCTAACAGAGTGAGGATAGGAAGAAACTTCTCCTAGAGGTAGGGTGACCAGACGTCATGTTCTTAAAGGGAGAGTCCAGTATTTAAGACCTCCTACAGGTGTCCCAACTTTTTCTTAAAACGGGCAAATTGTCCTATATACTCTGATAAGGCAGGACTTCTGGGTACACAGAAATGAATCTGTTAGGTTGGATGCTGCAATTGGTGCTAATTGGTAGCTAAACTTGTGGGAGGAATGTCAATTTGAATGCGAAAGCTTATGCTCAAATAAATTTGTTAGTCTTTAAGGTGCCACAAGTACTCCTTTTCTTTTTGTGAATTGTAAACCGTGGCTCTCCTTCGGGAGGTAGGTGACTGACTGTCCTGCTGTTCCTCAGGGGCTGGGAACAGGTGGAAGTCACCTGCACTCCATATGTGAAGGAGACTCCCAATGCCCTTTGGAATGTTGAAGATCACATCAATCCCAAGTGTAAGTGATGAAATCTCTTCGACAATATGCAGGTTGGCTTGCTGGTTTTTCAAGGGGAGAGAATGAGGTTATCAAGAGGTCAGAGCAAGGCACTCAATGTTTGGGATCCCTGGGTTCTGTTCCCAGCTCTGGTACTGACCTATTGCGTCATCTTGGGCTAGTCACTCTGCCTCAATTTCTGTATTGTAAAATGGGGGGATCGTGGGATTGAGAGATATGATGTTTATAACCCACTTTGAGCTCAGGAGCTGCAGAAGTGTGAAGTATTGTGGAAGAGCTGTCACAACTTGATAGTTAAAGTTGTAACTGATGTTTCACTATGAGACTTATTTTGAGCCCCCCCTTACCAGCTTTTTAATTGAAGGAGCTATTCTGAATGCAAGTGTACAGTAGAAGTTTTTAGATGATTTTTCGGAAGTGTGGATCTTCACTGCCCTATTCCACACTTGCCTCATTCTCTTTTCCAGGAACATTCAAATAATGAGGTTGCTAGAATTATGACATGAGGTAAGAATAGAGTTGAGAATGCCAGTTGTGACATACAACCCCTCCAGCACAATCCAAAAGTTAGACCTGCGTCACAGCCTTATTCACTGTCCGCTTGGTCAGAGCAAGGCACTCAATGTTTGAGATCTCTGGGTTCTGTTCCCAGCTCTGGTACTGACCTATTGCATCATCTTGGGCTAGTCACTCTGCCTCAATTTCTGTATTGTAAAATGGGGGGATCGTGGGATTGAGAGATATGATGTTTATAACCCACTTTGAGCTCAGGAGCTGCAGAAGTGTGAAGTATTGTGGAAGAGCTGTCACAACTTGATAGTTAAAGTTGTAACTGATGTTTCACTATGAGACTTATTTTGAGCCCCCCCTTACCAGCTTTTTAATTGAAGGAGCTATTCTGAATGCAAGTGTACAGTAGAAGTTTTTAGATGATTTTTCGGAAGTGTGGATCTTCACTGCCCTATTCCACACTTGCCTCATTCTCTTTTCCAGGAACATTCAAATAATGAGGTTGCTAGAATTGTGACATGAGGTAAGAATAGAGTTGAGAATGCCAGTTGTGACATACAACCCCTCCAGCACAATCCAAAAGTTAGACCTGCGTCACAGCCTTATTCACTGTCCGCTTGGTTTGTGCGTTACTCAACATCCTGATTTTTTATCACACAACTTGCTGGATTTTGACCTCTAAAACCTGCTAACATTTTGCAGCCTTTCAGAAGTACTATATTCAACCCAAGAGAAATAAATTCTGAGCTGTTCATTTGGTCCGGCGTCTTCTACCATTGTCATGCATTTTGCATTCTCCCATTCATGGCTGATCAGTGGATAAAGAATAGTCTATGAACAGTGAGGCTCTTATTTCTGCTTAAACACAAAGACTGTTTATTTCAGGGAGTTTTATCTGTTTCTCACGCTTCTGAAAGTACAGTGGGAAATCAATGAGTAGATCAGTTGTGAAATTCACTTGGGGATACTTTCTTGACTGCAAGAGGCTGTGTTTAGAATATGAATGAAATGCAGTGAGAACCAAGGAGGTACCAGAAGGTTACTCACAGATTTGATAAGGAGGAGAGAGTTTATCGTGTGTGTATGTATTAAAGGAAGGTAGCATGTACAGGCTTCTAATTCACTTGTTATCTTTTCCATAGTGCCCAATATCAGTCTGGATGTTCTGAAACCTTCCTTTCCAGAGATTCTGCTGGAGTCCCACATGGTTATGATCCGGGTAGGGTCGCTTTATTTCTAGATTGTCATGTGTATGTTTTGTTTTTTAACTCTTGAGCTAAAAAGAAATATTCTGTCTTGTGATGTCCAGGGAATAGCAGCCGTCAAGATAGGACAGAATATATATTGCCATAGTTTACAAGGATTTATACTTAGAGAAGAAGGATGGCCTTATGGTTGAAGTTCTAAAATGGTACTTGGAAGATCTAGGTTCAGTTTCTGGCTATTCCATAGACTTTGTGTGACCTTGGGCAAGTCATTTAATCTCTCTGTGCCTTATGTTCCCTTCTGTAAGACAGGGATATTAATACTTCCCTACCTCATGGCACAGTTGTAAAGATAAGCTCATTAATGCTCGTGAGGCACTCAGATAGTGCAGTTATGGAGGCCATAAAAGTATGTGGATAAACACTTGGGGATACTTGAACATCTGATGGAAAAATTTAAAAAGACAAAAACCCATTGTTTAAAAAAACTCTTCCATGTTCTGTTTTCTGCTTTCCTCTTCCCTCATTCTTTGTCACTGAGGATGTTTGCAAAAAAGCAGATTTGTTTTTCTTCAGAGTCTGACTGCTCTTGTAGTCCTCTCATCTGAGACTGTTTTGTATGACCTTGTTTCTTCTCTTTACCGTGCCTTAGTTTCTCCATCTGTAAAATGGGGATGATACTGATCTTACAAAAGACTCTGAGGCTAATGTGGTGTTTGCAAAGCTCTTTTGAAATGAAAGGGGCTCTAGGAATTCTCAGTAACATTATTAATACTAATAATTTCCATGGTAACCAGTTATAATATTGTTTTAGGTAGGGAAATATCAACATAACTGTTTCCATGGAAATAATTTTCTTGTCTTGAAATGAGCGTTCTTATTTCAGACTGAAGGAAAACCTATAGGAGTAGCTGAGTTCTTAAATAGCTAAGATTTGGCTTCTTCCACACGTGTTCTCAGCAATAAAGAATTGGGGAAGAAAAAACTAGAGAATACTTGGTCTTCGTAGTAACCTGGGAAACATTCACATTTGTATAGTAATTTTAAGCTATAGGTATCCTCTAGGACAGAGGTGGGCAAACAATGGCCCGCGGGCCACATCCGTCCTGCAGGACTGTCCTGCCCGGCCCTTGAGCTTCTGGCTGGGGAGGCTAGACCCCAGGCCTTCTCCTGCTGTCCCCCCTCCTCTGCAGTTATGCTGCTGCACGGGCAGCGTGGCTGGCTCCATCCGAGCACCGGGGCTGCGAACTCCTGCTGCTTTGAGCAGCATGGTAAGGGGGCGGTGGGGGGTGGATAAGAGGCAGGGAGTCCCGGGGGGCAATCAGGAGACAGGGAGCAGGGGGTGGTTGGATGAGACGGAGGTTCGGGGGGGCAGTCAGGGGATGGGGAATGGGGGGGTTGGCTAGGGCATGGGAGTCCTGGGGGACCTGTCATAGGGCGGGGGTGTGGATAGGGATGGGGCAGTCAGGAGACGAAGCGGGGGGGTTGGATGGGGTCCTATGGGGCCTGTCAGGTGACCGGGACCGGGGGTGGGGTTGGATAGGGGGTGAGGTCCTGGGGAGTGTGGTTTGGGGCTGGGGATCCCGGGAGGGGGCAGTCAGGGGACAAGGAGCAGGGGGGGCGTTGGATGTGTTGGGGGGCGGGAAGGGGGAGGGGGTGGCTAGGGGGCGGGGCCAGGCTGTTTGGGGAGGCACAGCCTTCCCTACCCAGCCCTCCATACGGTTTCACATCCTGATGTGGCCCTTGGGCCAGAAAGTTTGCCCACTCCTGCTCTAGGATGCAGCTTCTAGAGGGTGACATGATCATGCTCTTTGATTGACACTCCATCTACCAAAAGGCATTGAGGATGACCAACATTCACTGGGGGAGCATGTGTATATATTCATGCACAAATCTATATACACAAAGTATCAGGTGGCAGAGGGAAAAACTCCTATAGTTAAGTGACACTTTCTATTATAAGACTTTTTTCAGTTGGCAAACTTTAACGGTTTTGGCTGAAATTTTTCAAGCCTGCTGCCTGCCTTAGGTTGAATTTTACTGAAAGATTTCAGCAAAAGTAATTCAGCCATTTCTCAGACGTTTGAGGAAAAAAATACTTTTTTCCCCATTTTGCAAAAAACACAACAAAAAAAACCCTTAAAACAATTTAATTGAGAGGCAAATATTGTCTCCATCATTTGGAGCAGTGACTTGAAATTTAGTAGGGGGTTTGTTGTCCTGGTGTCCAGGATATGTCTGTTGCTGTCCCCATGAAAATCACATCATGGGGAGGTAGGGCCTGAGCAGGACTTTCTGTGCAGTTGCTCCTCCGGGTTGCCAGGGGCTGCTGTGGCACTAGGTATCAGTACTGAGAGGAGGTAGACTCTTTCTCATGTGCTGGTGCCCAGCTGATCCAGGCAACAGGGAGGAGAAAATAATCTGGCTGATCTGCAAATGGGTGAGGATCCAGACCTGTGGGGGTTTGTGGGGAGGGAGACTGAGACAGGGTTTCAGAGAGTAACAGGAAGACTGGGATGAACAACAATGGGATGGTAGGAACTGGGATGAGCAACTGTGAACTGTGGGGTGAGGTAATGAGACATGGAGCTGAGGGGAGGCGGAGCAGGGGGAATGGAATGGGTCAAAGAAGGCAGTGGGGAGCCAGGGATGAGGATAGACGGGAGGGGCCAGAGGTAGAAGGGGTTAGGCTTGGCAAGAGCAGATACAGAATGGTCCTTAATCACTAGATTCCACTCCCCTCAGACCCTGCAATGGAACCCAGGATTCCTGAGTCTCAGCGTTCCTCTTGCCAGCAATAGCTGTAAACCCACTGGCAAAATGTGTGACTCCACTCCCCCTAGTGGCCAGCTTCAGTGACAGGAGTCCTGTGAAAAAAATATTATGGGATCATGTAATTAAAGACATTATTGTAATGCATTAGCAGAAGAGGGCTGAATTAAGGTTGCACAGGCAACCTTAATTCTGGCATTTCCTAAATTTTGAGTGCTTGACTGTGTACTGTTCTTACTGTAGCTTTCTGTGTGTACTTTTTTATAGAAACTGTGAAAGGAGAATTATTTGAAAACCGATTCAGTGCTTTGGACCAAATTTTCAGATCACAGCCTCTTATATTCCATGTCCAGATTTTCATTTCTGAGGTTCTGTACGCTTGGATGTGTGCATGCAGATTAGGGCATTAGATAACCAGCTAGCCATTTTGCTGGTACAAATAATCAGGCATGGAAAGTTGCTTGCATACTTTTAGAGGATGCAGACTCCAAATCTAATCCTTTATTTACTATCAGGTGTTAGCTGCTTCACAGGTCACTGCTTCATGTAAATCTCGGGCCAGGTTTAGTGCTGGCAGTTACTGTGAAGCTCCTTCCCCAGCCCCTTTTCTCTCTAGATGATATAGAGCCTAATGCTTGGTTTATATCTGGAGTTTAGTGGGATGGTCTCAGATTCAAACCAATATACTTTACCTGTGCTCTGAAGATGGTGGGCTTACTTCTTGTTGTTTAACAGCCTTAGAGCAAAGTTGTTGTCTTTCCAGTGTGTGTACAATTGGTGCAATTAAAGGGAGAGGCTCCCAGATACACAGCAATGTATACGGAATGGGGACCTAAGCTTGGTCTCTGATTCTGATTTGCATGTCAGCCTGGCATCTCTGTATCTTACTGGTTTATGAAGCAGTCCCCAGGAAATTTTTTTCCATCACTGCATGCTGGTGTAATGAAAGAACAGAGTAAGGCCTTTGTAATTGCAAAGGGATGTGACTTGCAATAAAATGAAATGGTTGTGGGGATTTTCAGGAGCTCATTTCCTGCAAAGTAATGGGCTTGTAGGAGCACTAGCAAAGCCTGACGTTCAAATCTAGGTGCTCCTGAAAAGGCTTAACCTTCCTAGGGCATTTGCTTATGCACACATGTGAACATATCAGAAACAGGATTATTCTTCCTATGCCTCTGAAGCTCTTCCTAGACAGAGAGCGGCCATGCAGGACTTGCAGCAAAACCGCCTATTAACTGTAATTTTCTTCTCAACCTCCTATAGGGAAACAGTGGCCTCAAACCAAAGGAGAATGAAGTCACATCCAAGCCTTGGCACTGGCCCATCAACTACCAGGTATGCTGACAAATCCACCTTCCTGTCTGATTGCAAGTGCTTTTGATAGGGGTATGGCACCCAAACTGCAGAGCTGTGGGACTGCATCTCTTTATTAAAGTGCATGGACTACACTTCAGCCGCTGTTGAAATAACCCTTTTGTTGGCATGAGAAGAAACTTTTCTCACTGCTGACTCTCTTTGGGAGCCTCAGTGAGTTTGAAGGTTGATGTGGGCTCAGTAGACACAAACCCATTTTAATTTCCTCTGATACCCTGTCCCTGTCCCTCCTCAGGGCCTGCGTTTCTCTGGAGTCAATGAAACAGATTATCGAGTTTATTTGCTGGGGAACCCGGTAAGTGGGGGATTTTTACAAAAGAAGTGACTTCTGCCTTTAGCAAATATTTAGTTTTCTCCTGGCTTTCCCAGAGACAGTGGCTCCCTGCCTTTACTCTTCTCTAGCTGCTTTCTTCCCCTTCTCTTCTGTGGTTACAGTTAGTTTTCCATCATGTCTTATGCACTCTCTGCTACTTCCATCTCCTCCTTTGCTCTTTCCCACACAGGTGGTCTGGTGGCTGAATCTGGTCACTATTGGATTGTACCTCCTAATGGTAACTTGCGCTATTGTGGCCATGAAGAGGGGAGTTCAGCTGACAGCTGAACTCAAAGGTAAGTCCAGCTCTCCTACTCTGCTGCATTTGTAGGCTTCACTGTTGTGATGGTTTGTCATCCTGGTTTCCTGTTGCAGGAAAGCTCATTCTCTCTCTGCTGTGGAACATCAGATCACACAGAAATTGAACAAAATGTGTTCAAGAGGAACATGACAGCAATGAGTACAAGTATTTAAAATATATAATGCTATAGAAATGCTAAATCTTATACCTGGAAAGATGTAAATGCCAAGGAAGGGGAGAGGAATTAACAGTTTCTTCAGGCTGTAAAGGGCCATTATGAAAATCTTTTCTGACCTCCTGCATAACACAGGGTATAGATTTAACTCGGATATCTCATCTAGCCCAACACATTTCAGTTGAATTCAGGCATATCTTTTAGAAAGACATCAGCCTTGATATAAAGTCTGTTTTTAAGAATTGTTCATAGTAGTCCAAGGGGTTGTAACTAAGAGGAGTGGGATGAAATTAAAAACCAGGTAAATTTAGGCTAAATATCAGGAAAATCATCCTGACATTGAGATATACAAAACTATGGAACAGTCTTTCCAGGAAAAATGCAGGAAGCCCCATTCCTCGAGTCATGTAAAACTGGACTGGAGAATGCTCTAGCAAAAATCCTGTAGGGAGCAATCCTACATTGGCCCCAAGAGGGATGGATCAATTGGATCCCTCTCTGGTTCATGGCTGTGTGATATGTGCTGTATTAATATTACACATCTGTGCTGAAAGGAGAAATGCTAGCTAGTGCCCATTAGGGAGCTGACAGAGAGAGGGTAATAGGAGGAGGATATTAACAGCCCTTTCTCCTTCCTTAACCTCTTCCATCCACAGGTTACAAAGCACTTCACAAACCCTAAGGAATCCAGTCTCACAACATCCCTCTGACATAGATCAGTGTTTCCCCCATTTTACAGATAATTGGGTAGGAAATGAGGTACAAAAAGGTGAAGTGATTTTAGCTACGGTCACTGAGGTTACATCTACACTGTGATAAAAGACCTGTGGCATGGCTGTGGCTGGCATAGATCAGTTCAGGGGTTAAAAAATTGCAATTTAAAAGTACTGGAGCCGAGGCTCTGACACACTGTGAGTGGGGAGGGTCTCAGAGCCCAAGATCCAGTCTGAGCCCAAATGTCTACATTGCAATTTTTAATCCTGCAGCCTGAGCCCTGCAAGCCCAAGTTAGCTGGTCCGGGCTCAGAGACTTGGTACTTCACGTTTTTTATCGCAGTGTAGACATACCTACAATGAGTTATTGACTGAGCTGGAAATAGGATCCAGGTCTCCTGCCCTGTTCCCCTGTTTCTAAATACTAGACCACATTCCTTTCCAGGGAATGGGCTGACAGTGAGGATCAGGGATGGCTGTCAAGCTACTCCAGAGAGAATCCTAGAAATCAGAGATTGAAAAGATTTGTTAAGCCTCATCTAGTCCATTGTCCTGTGCCACTGCAGGATTATTCCTTACAGGACCTCATGTTAGCAAGACCAGCCAGGTCTGTGACCAGGTCTTCTGCAGGTCCATCTTGTATGGCTTTTCAAATATCTATTCATTGAGGAAGACGCTATTGGTAGGTATTTCTGTGTGATACATTTTTTGCATGAATAATACAGGTGGGATATTGTGGGTAACCTTGTGTTACCTGCACAATCTGGGGCAACCTGCCTATACCCTATTGAGGGCTCAAGGTGTCACCCAGTCAATTTAGGCACTCCCACCCTTTCCCTTCCAAGGGTTCGGGGCATAAGGCACCTACTCTTACCCATGCGGCTGAGGGAGAAACCTGGTCAGGTTAAGTACCTGCCTTTACGCATAGGGCCAAGAGCTCTACAAGTCTGCAGGACCTTTTCCCGTGGAAGAGCCTTACCCAACTGTGCTCTAAACATCTATTTATTAGCAACACAGAGAAAATACACATACCAAGCAAATCTATTACGCTCACCACTCCCAATATATAGACAAATTTCACCCGATGGCCAGTCAGGATCCATTCGTCTGGGGGTTGCCAGCGATGCCTCTGCGTGTCACAGTCATGCAGAGGGTACAATGTCTTGCAGTTTCTTGTTGTACTGCAGTCCAGAGTTGATTCCCAAAGAGTATTGATTTTCACTTACATTATATAGGTAAAACTAGTTATTTCCTTCAAATTTACTAAACCTATCACATTATCCCACACCCTCAAGTAACAAAAATTGTAACCAATTACACGCTGGCACCTATGTGTCCTCCTTCCTGCCTAAGTTTTTTACATTTTATCTTTCATGTCCAAATTGTAACTTCTTTGTGACCTTTTCTGTTTTGTGCAGGTGGTCAGCATAAATTTACTGATCAAAACTTATCTTATACCATTTGTTAAGTCTCTCTCTGTATCCTCCCTAAAACTTCCCAGTGCTCGGGTGTCTCTCGTGGTGGTTATCACTCTTGTTAGGGACATTCCAGAGGTGGGGGTGCTTTATCTGCAGCAGATCATTCTTTTTTTTCAATTTTAGTGATGATCTCCCTGAGTTTCATCCAAGGCTTGTTTAATATGGGGAGGGGTGCTGGGTTTGATTAGATCCCAGGCCTACACTTGGAACGTAGACCTGCTAAGCCTGTTCCTACCAATCTTACTGGTGTTCGTACTCTGCCTCCTTGGTGCTGAGGTTTGAAAGGGTAGCCCAGGGTTGTGAAGTTTCATCTACTGAAGTGTATGTTTTGTGTTTCAGAGCTCTTCGAAGTCTTGCTACATAGTGGAGGGAAGATCATGCTGGGCTGGCTCCTCCATTACCTCCCTTTCTTCATGATGGGCAGAGTCCTCTACTTTCATCATTATTTTCCTGCCATGCTTTTCTCTAGCATGTTGACAGGTAAATACTGCAAAGCAGAGTCCCTGAAGGTAGAGAGGAATAGTAGGGGAACTGAGTTGGAAGGGGTATTTTTAAAGTGACATAATTAAGAAATCAATTTCTTTTTTCTTTCGGATCTCTGGTTCAGGGCTAGTGCTTGGACATGTATACTGGTTCAAAAGTGTTTTTAACCCTAGCTGCTTAAGACATCGAACCCTATACAGTTGTGTCATTTGGATTACCATCTTGATTTGACTTCCAAGAGGCTGCAGTGCTAATGGATAGGGTATTGGACTGGGATTTAGGAGACCTGGCTTCTTTTCCATGCTTTGCCACTTTCTTGCTATGTGACTTGAGTGAATCATTTCACCTCCCCTTGACTCTTAGCTCCCTTTCTGTATCTTGTCTGGTTAGAGTTCTTCAGGATATGGACTGCCTCTTACTTGTTTTTGTATAGTGCTTTGTAATGGGGCCTTGATCTCAGTTGGGACCTCTAGACACTACTGTAATACAAATGATACATTAAAATAATCCATTTCAATTCCAACATGATTTTTAGCAATCTGTCTTCAGACCACTAAGAAATAAAGCTTTATGGCTCTGTAAACTGGAAGTCCCTGTTCTCAAATGGTATAAAGCATTTATCTCTGACCCTGGTAGTACATGAGCCTTCAGCTACTGAAATCATGTTGCACTTGAAATAGAGGGGACCGAAGAAGCAAGATTGTAATCGGAATTATGTAATTTTGCGGTCTGATACCTCTAGCTGTCAAGACTAATCTAAAGTATTTTATTCCAGTGGGAATGTTGGGAAAACCAAATTTCTAGAGATAGAAAGCTTCACTTCTTCTGCTAAGGGTCAATAAGAGATCAGACTTTAAAAACAGAATTGGTCCTTTGTTCATATAGAGCTTTATCAGCATTCGTTTGTGACTGAATGTAGCAAATATAGCCTGCATCTCTCTCCTGGCTTCCAGCATGGTGCCTCTAGTTATTAATTTTATTTTCTTTTCCTAGGAATTACATGGGACACGTTGCTGAAGTTCTTTGCTGGGTGCCTGTCCTGCTTTGTGGGGAGGAGGGTGTATACATATGGGATGCTGGCACTAATGCTGCTCATTGTGTACAGGTGAGAGAGAGCCAGAAGCTGAGCTGCTTCTGTATGTAAAACAATATCGGTTGTATCAGTGGAACCGTTGGCTCCTTGACACGTGTTGTTTTTAACTTTTCACTCTCCCAGCTCCTTTCCCCTTTTTGTCCTCTGCTAAACTCTCGGATAGTAACAAACTCAGCCCTGAATCCTTCATATGAACCAGATTCAGCTTTGACAGCTTTTGTCTGTCTCCTGGTAATGAGTTTGCAGAAACCTTTTCATTACAGGGAATCTCTTTGTTTAACCCCGGAGCTCAGTGGGTACAAATGCTGTCAGCTGGACTGGCTCCCCTTTTCCCCACCGCTCAGCAGATACAGACTGATCCCCACCCCACATGGTGCCAGACTATTGGTCTATGCTATACTGTAAAAATATATAGATTAAACATGTTTATAGGCTTCCCAATCCCATCCCACCCATGGTAAGGCCACGTACCTGGCTGTATTAATGTTGTTGAGCAGGAGAGAGTGGGCCCCAAATGGAAACTCCCATAGGTCATCCACATGACTCAGCTTTTTCTGTGACCTTGGTACTGAGCAGTTAATCAGACCTTGACAGGTGTGTTGATCATCTCCACAGCTTCTACCTCTTCCATCCTCTGTCCTATGGGATGGTGGGACCTATGGCTTCAGATCCCAACAGCCCAATGACAGGGCTCAGGTGGCTGGAATCGTGGGAGTTCTAGAGCCGGCAGGAGGCAGCCTGAACAAGGGAATAAGAAACACAAGAACTACCAAGTGTCAAGCTGATTCATGGGCACTTTGAGGCAAATAGCTGTGAAGCACCACTCTGGAGAACTCTGGGGAATCTGCTCCCCATAGCAGCCCATTGTCTCATCACTGGTTTGCACAGTCTGAGTCTTGGCAGAAGGTGACCACAAGAAAGACCCTCTGAGTAAGACTCCAGCCATAGGTCCAGTAGATTCTACTTCTGAGGCCAGCTACTGCTCAGAAAGAAGACCTGGGTCCTCCGAGCAATGTGTCTTAGAATTCTTTACAGTCATGCTTTGGCCTGTCCAGCAGCCACACTGATGTGATTTGGAGGATGTATGTGTTTATATCTGTTGGAGGGTGAAATTGCACACATCTGTCTGTTTGTCTCTGCTCATATGAAAATCACTTGATTGCAGGAAAGAATTGACTATAGAAAGCACAGTGTCCTGAGACATTAAGGATCTTTTCATATTTAATAACTTTTATTGGTGGTGTTTTATATATATTTTGGAGAATGTCTGGTAACCGCCCTGTCCTAGCCATTTGCGTTTCACTGATCTGATGCTGTGTTTCTAGTACCTGCCCGAACTGAAAGTCTCTGAGTGGCTTGAAACCTCCATAAGCCATCGTGCCTTGCCTGTCTCCCAGGCCCTTTGCAAACAGAAGGAGTGGAGATTGTTTATCCTTGCATATCCCCTTGCTTTCAGGCCACCTGTAACCACTTATAATAATCACTGTGTAGCTAACTGGTAAACCTCATGACAGCTCAGAGCCAGACAGTTCCAATTCATCAGTCTTGCAGTTCTGTCAGAAGATGCTAAGATGCTCCAAAGATAATTGCATTGGCAGCAGCAGGTTTCTTTTATTGCTTGTCTTGGGTTCTTTGATGTAAGGGCCAACCTCTTTGGGGATGCCCTGATAGGGAACCCTTGCTGACAGCGGTCATTATTCCTTTGATACCAGCAGTTCTACTGCCAGTAACTGCTTTGTGTGAGGATGCTAAGGCTTAGCGGTCACTGGAATCTGCAAAGCCTGCTGCTAGTTCTGGGGTATTTAACCACTAATATTCCTCTGCTGAAGGCAGTTTTCTTCTAACAGGAAACTGCACTGCACTTCTTGTTACTATGATAAACTGCCAGGCAAATGAGAAGCGGGGAGTGGAGGGGGAGAGAGAAACCAGAACAAAAACTCTTTGCTTGTCTGGTGAAGAGAGCTCTCTGATGCTGAATCCGTCCCTTCACAGGCAGTGGGGGTGGGTGGGAAGGGACCTGGTCCTTGAACAGGTGTGGGGAAGCTTTTTAATGAGGTATCTATTCCTTTCTTCCTTCCCCCAGATGTTCCTTTTGTTCCACTTCTTTCCCCTCAATTCACTACTACTACCCTGTAGCATCCAAAACAAACTGTCTTGAGTCCCAGTTGTGTGTGTCCTTTGAGGGAGCAAGGTTTGCGAGGCAATTTTGCATATGTATCAAGGAGATCAAACCCTTCATTTCAGATTCCCTGCTTTGCCTCTCAATCCTGCTCCTGAATATGTATTGGGTGAGTATCAGTAACTGGTGAGCGTGTCTGACTTTATAGATGAGTTCTGCTATACTCCCCTCTCCATGGATTCTAATGGGTTATCTGTAACATGAAAGGCTGTTGGCATAGAGATTGTACTAACATCCCCAGATCAGGCTGGATGGGTGTGCTGTATGCTGGGCTGAGGCTCAGTTCAGACCTGCTGTCACTTTAATAGAGGAAATGTAGGAATGTTCAGTAAGGCAGCTGCTCGCTATTTTAACATGGTGGCTCAGTATGTCATATCCGCTTCTAGAGGCCAGTCCACATACAAGATAGGAACCTACTACTGGTACCAGCTCAAGTGGTATAGGCCTTTGCTTTTGATGCTAAAGATTTTGAGTTAATCCCCTGCTGACAGTCCATGATGGGGGGTCATTACTGTAATTAACTGCTGGGTTTGATGATCTCTTTCTATTTACTGTGGTAGGAAGTGCTCCCCTCTGGCTTAGTCAAGGCTGCTCAGAGATGATATGTAGGAAAGAAGGATGAGGGAGAGGGTTGAAAACATCACCAAATCCTGTTTAGTTTGACATGTGGAAAAACAGCAACGGATTATAAACAGGTGGTAATATAACAGGCAGGCATTACGCTGCCTTATTTTTAATAATGTTATTGGGTATCTTATATTGCCAGTAAGAACATCAGCTTAATGCTATGATGTCATGAGAGTAGATTTTTCCAGCAGAAGTCCCACTGCCAATGGGAGGAAGTGCCAGGGATTCATGTAAGGGGTGGATTGAGATGCAAAATACCCCCAAACACTGAAGACCCAGCAGTGATCTAGGCATGAACGGCAGCAAACCAGTCCCTTGCTACTGAGAAGTAAGAAATCAGTAGGTACCTATGTAGGATGGTCCCAAAGGTGGTTCACACATCTTTGCTATCATAGGACCTTTTAGCTAAGTCAAAATGTTGATTTAGCAACCTCTATTGTTGAGGAAGTGGAGCAGTAAGAACTTCAGGGGTAACATGAGAAAGCTGGGCCTCTCCTTGGTCATTGTTCCTGTCTCCTCTGCTGCACTAATAGGTCCGCTTCAGATTTGTGGGGAGCTTGAGTTGGCTAGCTGAAAACACCACCTGACTCTCTCTCCCTTCCAGCTTTTTGTGCCCAGGTCAACTTCAGTTTCAGTACAAACAAGAGGCTGCTTGTCTTTGGTGCTGGGAGTTTGGATGCCTCTCACTGGAAGTTTCTGACTGGCAGAAGAGCTAACCCGCTTCTTGGCCCCTGTGCATCCCACTGTCCACGTGCGGGGACACACCAAAAAAAAAATCTAGTTGTCCCACAATAATGAACAGCCCGTGACCAGACTCTTGAGTTAGGGTATTAAAAGGACTGCACTCCGACATTAATAACTAGCTTTTTAAAATGGGTACAGCCTGGGGGGTTCATCTTCTGAATTCTAAGAGCCAGTCCTCAGCTGGTGCAAACTGATGTTCCCTTGTCTTTAGCAGAGCTATGCTATCTTATCTCAGCTGAGGATCTGACCCTAAATATCTATTTCTTGAAAAATTCACCAAGCCATCACCGAGAACAAAACAGTGTCTTTGTGTTTGTGAGACCTACAAAATCTATTAATTTGTGCTGCTTCTACTGGCACTGCAGCAGCATTTAAGCTTGGACACACTTTCCAGAGCTGTGCAGATTTGAAGCAGTGGGTGCAGTAAAACTGACCTTTGTCTTGAGGAGGGAGCTATCGCTCTGCGTTGCCTCTGTTTGGTCAGAGGTCTCCACAAGATCATCTGTAGACTTTCTGCTTGGGTTCTAGGTCTTGATAAACACTAGTTTAGTTCAGTTCAGTCTGGCATTCCTGACTGTGGAATGAGTGCTGGTTCATCTTGAGGACAACTCATTTGTCCCCTTCCCCAATCATGTGGAAATAGCTAGTGGTGCTTTCACAGGCCAGAGGATGCTGCTGTCTGGAGCAGCTGCTCCCTATGAGGTTTCCCAGACAGCCATCCATTATTGTTGGGGATGTCATTGAATTCAGGCTGTGGAGCCAAATTGTAAACCTCTGCAGGCTTCAAAATTCCCATTCCTGCTCTTTCCTCAGATTTATACTGTAAAACTGTGTTTTCACTTCTTCAGTCTTTGGAGGATACAAAGAAGGGCTTGAGTTCAGCATATCCAGCTTATTTTAGGCATTCCACTCACCTCAACGGAGGTTCTATTGGCAATCACTGCAGGGGCATGCATGCCCATTCCAGCAGCAGTGACTGAATTAATTCCACAGAGCTAGGAGCTCATATCTCTGGGACAGAGTTGTGGTCCTGAAAGTGCCTTTGCTGGGGCAGTCATGGAAGACTCACAGATAAACACGTCTGCAGTTCATCATCACTGTGTGATGCAGCTATCCCCAGATCTGCTAGCAGGAAAGCCAGCATCAGTCTTATCTGCAGATAATTTCTTTTGAAGTCTTAATTGAATGGTTTGTTTTACTGACACTCAGAACAAATTAATATGATCCAGCTTTTTATATCCCCTTCTGCCCTTCCCCCCTCCCAAAGTCCTGTGCTCCTTTCTAGGCTGGTCCACTAATAACTGAGCCCTTTGGATGTGCATCCAGTTTCCAGAAGAGCCTGGACCAGAGTTGGGCTGAGCTGCCATGTCCTCAAGGAACAGAATGCCTGGCAAATGCACTCATGGCAAAGGCCTTGTAGTAGAAAGCTATAATAACTGACTTCTTTAACTGCATCAGCAGAGAGAGTTCAAAGGGTGGGACTCCTGCCAACTGTCCCTCTTGTTTGTGCCTCTGGGGGTCTCATCCAGTGTGTTTCAGTGGAGATGAAAGGTGTGCCTGTATTTTCTTCCAAAATGTTCCTATTCATAGCTCTCAAATGTTGGCAGACCTGGTGGCTTCCCTTCCAAGGGTCATGCCCATGTGACATGGTCTCTGGATGCAATAACCAGCACTGTGTAAATGAGCTGTGTGCTATGTACCACTAGAATACCCCTTCTTTTCTTTTCTTATGTCCCTGCTGGACCCTGAGCATCCTTCCATGGTGGCCTTGTATCATCAGCTGGGGCACCTGGATTGGGACTTCCCCCTTCAGAGCAAATGACCCCTCCTAACTGGTCAGGTGTATGTCATGGCGGGGAGGGAGCTGAGGAGTGTTAGAGCATCATAAGGCGCTTTCTCCTTGAGGGGGGAAAGGTAGGAGATGATGCTATGTCCACAGCATGCCCAGCCCCTTTAAGCAGCTTTGAAAAGCAAGAAACCAGGACCGAACTTGATCTGTCTCCATGGCAGTAAGCCAAGCCATATGGCTGTTCCTGTGTTACTTTTTTTCTGAAATACACTTCATACTCTATGTTTGGAGATCAAGGGCTACCGACTGTTGCACATACTATTTGGGAGGGAGCTAAGGGGGTTATTAGTACTGAAGGCGCTATTGCTATTTTATTTATGTAGACTCCTAAAAGTTAGGCAGGCAGGTTTACCCTGTCATATTAAAGGAGTGATCTATCCTGGAAAATATACCCAGAACTGAACAGAAGTTTGGAGGTAAAGTGATGATGTGCTTCTTTTGTGACCCTATCCTTCTGCATTATGAACCTTATTAATGCTGCTAATATTAACGTATTTTGGTGGTTTTTGTGTACGTCTCTATACATGTATTATTTGACTGTTGGCTCCTAATTCTATTCAATTGCAGAGCAGTGTGGTATACTAAATGCAGTGTAAAAGGATGGGAGAGAGCTTCCCTTGAACTAAAAATGTATTTTGTAAAGGAATTCACAGAAAATCAGAGGTAGAATTTGGACTTTGATTTTGTAATAAATAACTCTTCTTTCAAACGTCTTGTTCTTTTCACTTCTGTATTTTTATTTCCCCCCCTTTACACTCATATAAAGCTGTGGCATGAAGTTTAAATGCGTCTGTTACAAAATAGGGGCTAGACCAGTTTCAGTGGTGCCATGTGTTCTGTAGTGCAACCTATGGCCACCCTCAATTTTAATACAGAAGGGCTACATGTCCCAGCAGACATTTCTTCACCTCAGTCTAAATGGTGAATATGTGTAAGTACATTGCCCATGGAAGTGAAGAAGAGCCATTTGGATGAAGATAAAGTATTGCTTGCTAACACTGGTAGTCTTCACAGACCATACCTTCATATAAAAGATGAGACAGTTGTAATATGTGTAATATGCTTTGTTATGCCAATTTGGTGTAGCCTTCAGACTCCTGATTGGTTACCTATGAGTCCCTCAGCTGGGCAAAGCTCAGGCACATGATCTGTGCTAGTACGGCGTCAGATATGCTCAATGATTAAACCTTGTTCCTAGTGTGTATTGGTCCACATTACAAAAACCAATACAAAATTCACTATAAATGCAGGCCCCTGCTATGGGACAGGCCCATGTCAGGATCCTGACATGGGCAGTCAGGGCAAAGGGTTAGAATAGGGTCAAACCTGAGGCAGAGCAAAGTGGAGAAGTTCGTAATCAAGTTCCAGGTCAGGGTCGATACCGATGATTGGAGTTCAAGTCAGGGTTCAGGGTTTGGGTGAGGAGGTAAGTAAGAATCAAATTGAGGCAAGGTCAAAGCCAGGAGTTCAAAAGCAAGGAGCAGAAATGGTCATAGCAGCTCCTGGAGATCCATGCTGTTGCATGGATGCTTCCTGGAATGCCACTTGGGTTTATATAATCAAGAGCCATGAAGCTGCTGCCTGTCAGACCCCTTGAAGCAGGACTTTCCATGGTGTGTCCACAGCGGGTCATGGGTTGTGGAGTGCAGGCTGGTTATATCTGCTGCTGGGTGGCAGCATGGAGGTGTCTGCTGGCTGGCAGCTCTGTGGGCCTGAGTTTGAGACCTGGTGGACCTTACAGCCCTAGACTACAGTAGCAAGAGATGTAGATCGGGACTGGAGCCTCCAAGACTGGAATAGCAGCATAATGCCTGCCTCACATGTAGTAGTAGTAAAAAGATTTAAAAACTTATATCAGTAGCAGGTTACAGACGTCCATGAAAATTGTGCTATCGCTTCATAAAGTGTAAGTTACTGCATGTTTAAAGAAGTGTCCAAGCTGCAGCATTTTACTTGAAGAAAGCTCATAATAGAGGCCAGCATGTAGTAACAAGTCAATAAATAGTATAGGAGAGGCAGATGTATCAAAATGTTAGTGTTCCTATAGCACCTAAAGGTAAATCTATCATGCGACTTCTAGAAGAGGGATGTTTCACCTTTTCTGTTAACCCAGTTCCTTAATTGAGTGGGTGTTGGTGGTTGATTCAGTGATTTAGTGTATCAAGTGTTGAGGATCTATTTGAGGGTGTGCAATAGACCACAACTAGGAAGTGGAGGGAACACGTGTAAGAGAAATTTGAAGGAGAGCTTATTTTACAAAGTGAGTAGTGACCAGGTAAAGTGGACTTACAACTGACATGATAGAACAGAGGTGGGCAAACTATGGCCCACTGGCCGCATCCGGCCTGCGGGACTGTCCTGCCTGGCCCCTGAGCTCCTAACCGGGAAGGCTAGCCCCTGACCCCTCCCCTGCTGTCCCCCCTCAGCCAGCCTGAGCTCGCCGCACCGCCAGTGCTCTGGCCCACCGCTCCTGCCAGGCTGTGTGGTGGTGTGGCTGGCTCTGGCATGGTAAGGAAGCAGGGAGTCCTGGGGGGCAGTCAGGGAGCAGTTGGATGTGGGGGACGGTCATGTGACGAGGAACAGGGGTTGGGGTTGGATAGGCGTGGGTGTCCCGGGGGCCTGTCAGGAGGCGGGGGTGTGGATAGGGGGCGGGCAGTCAGGGAGCAGCAGGGGTTGGATGGCAGTGGGGTCCTGGGGCAGGGGGGCGGTTAGGGGTGGGGGGTCCCAGGAGGGGGCGGTCAGGGGACAAGGAGCGAGAGAGTTGGATGGGTCGGGGGTTCTGAGGGGGACAGTCAGGGGGCGGGAAGAGGGAGGGTGTGGATGGGGGTGGGGGCCAGGCTGTTTGGGGAGGCACAGCCTTCCCTACCTGGCCCTCCATACAGTTTTGCAATCCCGATGTGGCCCTCGGGCCAAAAAGTTTGCCCGCCCCTAAGATAGAACAAAACAACAGTAGTATAGCTGAAGGAAAAACTGGATGTCTCTCTGGAATTTACTAAGATCCGGGACAGTTAGTTTTTGTGTATACGAGTAGCCAACCTCCAGAAAGAGTTGGGGAACTTTTTGCTGGGTAACAGAGAGAAGAGGGAAATGTAAAAAGCAAACTAACATATATAAAGTGTGTGTGTGTGTGTGTGTGCGCGCGCGCATGCGCACCTGCAGATAGATGTAGATCAACATGTAAAATGTTTAAAAGTAGAATACAAAAGGTCTTCCAGACATGAAGGGCCTGCTTAGCTGTCCTGTGTTACCTGGCAGGTCTGTGTGGAAGAAGTTTGCCTAGCCTAGCCCCTAGTCCAAATAGTTGTACAAGTCAAACAGCCTTTTCTAGTCCTGGGTCTATGCTGAATTCTCATTTTCATGAGCGCCAAACTCACAGACTCAGGTTTAAGCCAATGGCTAATTACATCTAGATCTAATCTCTAATAATATGGGGTGTGGATTATCCCACATCTGCCCACTGCAGTGTTTTTACACCTTTCTCTGAAGGATCCGATACTGGCCTGATGTGATCCATTATAGCAATACCAATGTCTGGCAAAGTTTGAGTGTAATGAAAAGGGAAATTCTTAATGGTTTCATACTGAAATATCTAGCCTAATCTAATTTTTCTTTCGGACTGTGCATTCAAATGACTGAGCTTTAGGAATTGGGTAGACCAGATAAAGAATATTTTAATCATTCTTATTTCTAAACTGAATGTGAGGCTCATGTTCACTGTATTCTTTTTATATATGGTATAATATCGAAGACTAGGAAGGAGATTTATTAAGGGATTCCAAAGTTCAAGAGAGGATCAAAGGCTTTAGCGGTTGGAAGTGGCTGATGTGTTTCCTGGATGCAAATGAGATAAATGGCTGAAGTTGGGAAGATTTGGGGAATTAGAGTTGTGAGAAAGAGGAGGCATCTCTACAGTACTTAGTACAATGGACTCCAGTAATACTAAGAATAATAACGTTTGAGGATTTCTTTCAGAGCGTGACTGATGATGGCAATATGGGGAGGGGCAAGAGGGAGGTTTACAGGCTTGTGAAATGTGGGAGGCAAAAAATAGTTGGACAAGTCAAACAGCTGCTATTTTGACAGTAAGTAGGTGTATGAAATTTGAGTGGAGGACAGAGACGATGGCTGCATTTTGGAGGGTGAGGAGGGAGATAGAAGTGGATTCATACATTTTTAAGGCCAGAAGACACCATTAGATCATCTACTCTGATCTCCTGTATAGCACAGGCCATTACATTTCAGCCAGTTATCCCTGTATTGAACCCAGTAATTTGTGTTTGGCTAAAGTTTATAATCAAGAGTGACATCTTGATTTGAAGACCTCAAGAGATGGAAAATCCACCACTTCCCTAGGTAATTTGTTCCACGGTTAATCAAACTCACTATTGAAAATGTGTGCCTTATTTCCAATTTGAATTTGCCTGACTTCAGCTTCTAGCCCTTGGTTCCTGTTACGCTTTTCCCTGCTAGATTAAAGAGCTCTGTAGTACCTAGTATTTCCTCCCCATGAAAGGAGGAAGTCACCACCACTGTCATCAAGTCACCTCTCTGTCTTCTTTTTGATAAGCTAAACAGATGTTTCTCACTGTAAGGTATTTTGTCCAGCCCTCAAATCATTTTGTGTATGTGTGGCTCTTTTTTGCACCTTCTCCAATTTTTCAACATCCTTTTAAAAATGTGGATACCAGAACTGTATGCAGTATTGGTGTCACCAATGCCATTGTGAAGGTAAGGGATACCATTCGACTGAGGTCAGAGGTCAGCAGCTGGCTGGCTGATTAGCCCTGCCCACTGCACCTGGTAGAAGACCTGCAGCTTAACTGGCTGATTTTCATAAAAGAAGGAGCAGGCAATGAAGAGGGGGAGCTCCAATACCTGCCAGAAGATGGAGCTACTCTGGAAGGAACTACTTGCAGAAACAAAAATGAGAGAAGAGAGACTGTGGGAAGTCCTATTATCAAAAGGCTCTGAGGTAAACCAGGAATTTATGGGGGGTGAGAGACTAACTTGGGGAAGTTTTGATCTTGTTTGCTGAGGAGACTTTGCAATACAAATGAAAACCACAACAACTGACCCTGATGGAAACTACATTCCCTGGATTCTGTGGGAAGGTTCCAGACACAATTCCCCTAGGGAGGGCGCTGGCTCAGCAAGAGTAAGCCAAGATCCAGCTGAAAGAGGGCACTATAGACAGGCCCCAGTCTTACAGCCATATACAAAAATAAAATCACCTCCCTGCTCCTACACACACTACTCCCATTTTGTGGGAAGACAATCATCCTTGAACTCCAAGGGATTGCTGACAACTGCCTTGTTATACATCCAAGGATCACGTTGCCCTTTTTGCCACAGCAATAACAACAGTTGTCTGTCTACTATGACCCCCTAAGTCCTTTTCAGAGTCACTGCTTTCCAGGATACATTTCCCCCATTCTATAGGTACACGCTGCATTCTTTATTCCTAGATGTGTAACTTTACATTTGGCTGTATTCAAACACATTTTGTTTGAGTGGGCCCAGTCTACCAAGATATCCAGATCCCTCTAAATGACTGCCCTGTCTTCCTCATTATTTACCACTCCATCAATTTTGATGTCATTCACAAAATTTATCAGCACTGATTTTATATTTACTTACAGATCATTGATAAAAATATTGAATTGCATCAGGCCTAAAACCCCATTAGAACCTCCCCGCCCACTGACAATTACTTAACAAGATCTGTCAGTTCTTAATCCATTTAACTTGTTGATTTTATGTAGTGGTAATTTTTTCATCAGAATATAGCCTGATACTAAATCAAAAGCCTTACAAAAGTATAAGTTTATTACATCTATGTAGTTATCTTTATCAACCAAATTTGTGATCATATCAAAAAAATGAAATCAGGTTTGTTTGAAAAAACCTATACATCACAATTCATGGCAACTGAACCTGTATTTCCCCCTTGTGGTCCATCAAGGGCATCCACTCTTAGGCTTCTGCCTCCCCAACCATCACCTCTCTTGGGCAAAGACATAGACTTTAAGGTCAGAAGGGACCATCTAGTTTGAATTCCTGCACATTGCATGACACAGATCCTCACCCATCCACTCCTGTAATAGACCCCAACCTCTGGCTAAATTACTGAAGTCCTCAAATCATGGTTTAAAGACTTCAAGTTACAGAGAATCCACCATTTACACTAGTTTAAACCTGCAAGTGATCTGTGCCCCATGTTGCAGAGGAAGGTGAAAACCCCCAGGGTCTTTACCAATCTGACCCAGAGGAAAATTCCTGCCTGACCCCAAATATGGCGATCAGTTAGACCCTGAGCATGTGGACAAGATCCACCAGACAGACACCTGGGAAAGAATTCTCCATAGTAACTCAGAGCCCTCCCCAGGTAATGTCCCATCTCCAACAGCTGGAGATATTTGCTGCTAGCAGTCGCAGATAGGCTAAATGCCATTGTAGGCAGTCTCATCATACCATCTCCTCCATAAATTTATCAAGCTCAGTCTTGAAGCCAGTTAGGTTTTTTGCCCCCACTGCTTCCCTTGGAAGGCTGTTCCAGAATTTCACTCCTCTGGTGGTTACAAACCTTCTTCTAATTTCAAGGCTAAACTTGTAGATGGCCAATTTATATTCATTTGTTCTTGTGTACACATTGGTGCTTAACTTAAATAACTCCTTTCCTTCCCAGGTATTTATCATTCTGATGTATTTATAGAGAGCAATCATATCTCACCTCAGCCTTCTTTGGGTTAGGCTAAACAAGCCAAGCTCTTTGAGTCTCCTTCCATGCATCTCTCTCTCTCCTGATCTGACTACACAGTTCCCTGCCTACACTATGAAATCTCCAGTAAATCCAACTGCCTCAGCAGGCCTGTTTTGCTTTTCTCTTCGGACTATAAACAGCATAATTGCCACAGTTCAGTTATCCCACAGTGCTTTCGAAGCAAGCACATTTATTCTTAAGATGAAAGCACTACAGAGAAAATATTCAAAACAATAAAAGAACCTATACACATGCTAACAAGCTTACCAGACGTCACTCAAACTTCAACAAGGGCTCTGGCAGGTGAACAGACCTTCAGATCCCTCAAAGGGATTTTTTTTTCTTGTAGTTACAAGTTCATAGCTACCTTGGCTCAGAACAAGCACAGCCATGAATCTGAGTTACTATTTTATCCAGTTTTGGTGTTTGATCTCCTTGAGGCATAGCTTCAAAAGGATGCGTCTGGAGGTGGGTAATTTGAATTCCTCTCCTTCCAAGTATTTCTTAGAAAATCCACTCAACTACAAATTCAATCTTGTTTGGCCCTTTGTTTTAAAAGAGTCTGTTGAAGCTCTTAACACTTCCCAGGATTTACTTTAGTCCTGTTTCTCCCTTAAAGAAGTTATTTACAATGCCACAATTATACATTTTTTAAACAATAAATTCCTAAGATACTTAAAATAATTCAGTAAGATTTGTCCAGGAAATTGCCATATCTGTCACACTATTTTCCATAATCCATGTTGGTGAGCATTAATTATATTCTGATCCTTTTAATTCTTTATTAATTGAATCTCATATCAACTATTAGAATCATGGAATATCAAGGTTGGAAGGGACCTCAGGAGGTCATCTAGTCCAACCCCCTGCTCAAAGCAGGCACAATCCCCAATTTTTTTTGTCCCAGATCCCTAAATGGCCCCCTCAAGGATTGAACTCACAACCCTAGGTTTAGCAGGCCATGCTCAAACCACTGAGCTATCCCTTATTCCATTGTTTTGTGCAGGACTGATATCAGGCCAACCAGCATATAACTACCCAGGTCATCCTGTTTGCTCTTTTTTGAATATTAGCACATTGATACTCTTCCAGTCCTCTGGAATTTCCCCAGTATGCCAAGATTTATTAAAAATTAATGTAAGATGAACAAAGATCTCCTCAGCCAACTCTTCTAGGACTCTTGGGTGCAAGTTATCTGGGCCTGCTAATTTAGAAATGTTTATCCCTAGCAGATGCTGTTTAATATTTTTCTTAGTTACTAATGGACTGTACTTCATCATACTCCTGTGTTCAGAGTGCATCATCCTGCTTCTTTCCAAAAGCAGAACATAAATATGTATTGAACTCTTCTGCCTTTTGTTTCTAGAGTTTGGGGACGTCTCTTCCCATGAAGTAGCAGCATTTAGTTCTTGTTGGAGCCAGGAACTGAGGCGGCTGAACCAGGCAAAGTGAAAAAGCACCCATACAGTGAAGGGGCAATCCTGTACCTAAAAGTAGTAATCAAGGTTGAATTCAGAAAACAAATAGCCTATTACTGAAGCAAAGGGGATGCCATATTGACATAGCTCTACAGTAGAGGAATGGATGCTGTCAGTCACATAAGATCTGTTTGATAGGTGGAGCAAAGCCAGTCTCCTTAAATGCAAATGAAGTATGTTGGGTGATTGAGGGAGATGCCTTGGCAGCAATAAGAAGAAAGGATGAGGATAGAGACAGAACTTGGATTAGAAAAAGCATTTATATGAGCATTTCAAAGAAAGGTTGGATCAGTGCTTCTGAAATGGGTAAAAGATAGAAGGGAAACTATTGAGGAGGCTCCTTTGGGAAGTGCATGAGAAAAGAAAATTTTCCTCAAGCTTTTGCTGAGTGAGAAATAATTGGGATGGGCCAGTGGGTGATGAAAGAAATGAAGTGCCAAATTGAGCTCTAATGTAAGCAGCTGGAACCCCTGGAAGTTGGGATTGCTTCTGATTCTAGGTGGGGAGGCTTAAAAAGCGGTGGTTGTAGTTACTTTCTCAAAGGCCATGCTCTGATAGCAGGGGCAGAGATCATTGATTATAACTGTGATAGCGCATAGGACTAAGTATGAGGTGAATAATGATGTAGCTAAGGTTTATTGTGTGTCTGGAGTCTAGAGATAATGCTGAACTGGACAGACAGCTGCCTTCCCAGTGCCTGAAGAAACTAACAGCTTTACATGCAGTCCCTTTTGGAGTCTCTTGCTGGGTCATGTGCTGTCATCCTTGGATTGTTCTCAGCTGCTTGTTTATATAAACTTCTCTTCTCATTGGAGCCCTGTGAGACATAGGAAGAATCCCTGGATATTCAGCAGCAAAAGAACGTCTACAGACACTTTTCTTTTTGCTCTGATTTTAATCTCCTGCTGTGGCTCAAATCTTCAATGTCATCATCGCTGCCCTGTGTCTCCCCACAGGCACGATGGCAGGCAAAGAACGCTGCAGCTGTTGCCCTTACCATTTACGTGCAAGATTATTCCCTGCTACATCTCTTTCCCTTCTTGTTGTGCAACTGGATTTGTGATTGGCCTTGCTACTGAGCCATGCCACATCGGGGCCTGAGGGGGGAGCAGGGATGAGTCTAGGAACATTTCATATGCTCTCTCACCACCTGAGGATGTGGGGGAAAGGGAGGGAAGCTGTCAGTGTTCAGCTATAACCGAGAGACCAGGGAGCGGGGGGGGAGAGAAAGGGGGTGAACCTCGCCTAGAAATCAGGCACTAAGGTGAGCTGAGAGCCTGGAGAAGTTTAATCAGAACTGCATTATTCATGAGGACCTGCAGATGTTGAATTTGAAACGAGAAATAGTCTGGAGGGGGATTGTTTAAATTACTTGGAAAGTGCCACAATGAAAATGAAAGCTCAAAGTGTCACAGCATAATGGGCAAAGTGGAGTCAGTCCCTAGGCCAGCCAGTCCCAGTGGCCTGCGATGGGGAGAAAGGATGGTTTGGTGATCTCAGCACAGGACTGGAAGTCAGGATTTATTGGGGTTATTCCTAATTCTTCTATAGTCTTTACTGTGTGACTATGAGCAAATCACTTTTGTGCCTCAGTTTCCCCTTCTAGTAAACATGGATGAATCTTCACAAGGGGGATTGTTAGTGTTTATAAAGCAATTTGAAATGCTTGGGCTGAAGGGGCTGAAAATATTAGACAGAAGGAATGGATTACTATTAGATTACTTCTGTCTGGACCACAAAACATGTTTGCTGTGCAGTATCCATCTGCCTGCCCGAAACAAGCCAATTACTCCTAGGGGACTTCTGCACCACTGTGCATGCGCAGAATTCATGTCCCCTGCAGATATGTTTGCTTCCTCACTGAAAAATGGCTTTCTGACAGGGAAGCAAAGGGAAGCCACAAGAGCAGTCATGAGACCCTCCTCAGTAGTATGTTTTGGGTCCCTAGGGCAGCCGGCAGAGAGGTAAATCACTGTGGGGCAGGGGGTGAGACTAGGGAAGACCCAGCTGGTGGCTCCTATCCTGTGCTGGTCTCAGCTGTTAGTCCTGGCTGGGCTGGGTAGGACAGGACTTCCTCTTCCTCTGCACGGCATCTGGGGGCAGGTCAGATCCACCCCCAGATTTTTCCCCAGCAAGGTCTGCAAACTCCCTATCCATCACTCCTCAGCTGCAGGGGGAGGGATCACTGTATGGGGAGTTACTCCCCCATCTACCCAACCCCTGTGCATCCAGACCCCCTCATATCCAGACCCTCCTGCCAAGCCTCACCCCCCCCCACACACACACCCTGATGAGCCCCACTTCCCCTGCACCTGGACCACTCCAACGAGCCACCCACACCCGGAGCCCCAACCAGCTGCACCTGGATCCCCACTGCACTGAGCCCCACACTCCCTGCATCAGGACCCCCCCACTGAACCTCCCACACCCAGACCCCCCTGCTGAGCTGTATGCCCCCCACTCCCAGACCCTGCCCTGCTGAGCCCCAACTATCTTCACCTGGACCCCCCTGCAGAGTCCCATTACCGTTGCACCCAAAACCCCATCAACAAGCCCCTGTGCATCCAGATCACCTCTCGCACCCAGATTGCCCCACACCTGTATCCCCCCACATTAAGCCTTCCACACTTGGATCCTACTGGGCTGAGCCTGCCTGCCCACACTGGGTGCACCTGGCACAGAGGGGCAGGGTCCTGGGGTGTTTCTGAGGCAGGCTCAGTCCTTGCGCTGTGTCAGGGTTGGGTGCAGCCTCACTACTGAGCCATGTCTAGAGGGGGAGCTTCAGAGTGATCTCCTACCTCTGTGCAACCAGTGGCCTGTGCTTCCCCAATGCCATGCTGGAGCCTCCATATTTATTTGACAAATAAATTTTTCAGAATTTTAAAATATTGTGCACAGAATTTTTATTTTTTTGGTGCAGAATGCCCTCAAGAGTAAAGTGTTCAGAGATCCTGAGTCAGGTCCCCAAAGTCATAAGATTGACTTTAAACTGCCCCCCCCTCATGATTTTTAAGTTTGGTTCTTTTTATACACCTTCTGGCTTCTGAGCCTTTACAGTGCACTTGGGTCACATTTTCAGGCTTTTCTTTACCACCATGAGGGTTAGATATTTACTTTTTCCCCGCCAGATGAGATCCGGGATTCTCACATTCACTTGCCTACAAGATGCAGAATTTTAAGAAAATACCAAATATTACAAGAGTTGTGATAACAACGATAAGAAGTTGGCAACATGGAATACTGGCTCATCAAGCTCCCATGAACCGCCTCCAACCGACACATGCTTGTTGCTCTGCCCTACCCTCACACCCAGTACTATCATTGGAGTACCTGCAAAGTGCACCTTTATGTCAGCAGCTCCATCCCTGCCCCAGTGCATCTTGCACCCTCCTCTCTCTATAACACTTGTATCAAACTTCCCATTTTTGGTTAACTCCACGTGGTGTTTGTATCAATGTAAAAGACCCTCTGCACCAACCAATGCTGCTTCCTCCTTCAGCTCCCCAAAGTTCATTGTTTGCTTGAACTGGTTTGTTTGTCCGATTAGATTGTCTGCTTCTTGCCTGGGCAACACTGAGGTTCCCCTTGTTCCATGCACGCTGATGGCATGGAATCTGTTTTACCGTCTCAAATCTCAGTGGACAAAGATCTGGGAGTCCAACTGGGACCCTTAAGTCCTAGCAGCTAGGCCAATATCTGAGCCATTATTAGTACTAAAGGTTTGCTGGGGTCCTACTCTTGTTCAGACCACTAGACCATCTCCCTGTATGATGAACCATTCTTCTGGGTAATCCTGCCCAGTCTCTGGGGGGCAATGTGGGGTCTCAAAGGTAGCCATGTAAAGCTGGGGTTAAAAGGAGGGTTACTTTGGTATCTCCAGAGATGACACTGGGAGAAGGAAAGAAATCATTGTGACAAATATGCCAATTTCCTGCAATATTTGTGGGTGATCTTACTAGATGAAGTTTATGTATCGTTGTGGGCCAGGGATTGTATGTAATTCTATGGAGGACCACAACCTCTCCAGGAACTAAGACTGCAGGGCTGTAATCTCAGCCTGGAATAGAATGCAGGCTGTGGAAAAATGGAGCTGGGTTCCCAAGTCACTTGGAGAGGTGATGAGTACTGAGGGGATCAGGATGGAGAGGGGGTTCTCAGTCTGGGGGAGTTTGGAGAGGCTGGGAGAGTTTATGGATGAGCTGCCTGGGTATATCCCTTGCATGCTGGAGGGAGAAGGGTGCCGCCACTCACCATGCGCGTCCCTCCTCTACTCCCCCCCGTCTCTCTGCTCAAGCACGGGGAGGTGGCCATGTGGGGACGTGGGGAAGGAGAGGAGGTACTTGCTTGGTGAGTGGCGGCAGGGACCTCCAGATTGGGGGGTGGAGTGCTCAAGCGGAGCAGCCAGTCAGCGGCGGGCGGAGAACGCTGAGCTTTTATATGCGCCATGCAGGTTCCCAGGCAGCTGAGGAGGCAGTATCTGCTACTCAGCTTCCCGGGTTCATCGGTAATCTGCCTGGGGAGCCCAAGGGACCTGGGAAACGGAGCAGCAGATACCACCCCCTCAGCCACCCGGGAACCTGCATGGTGCATAACAAATGAGCCGAAGCCCACTCTCAGCACGGAAGGGAAGAGAAGAGGCGGGACCACCATGGCCTAGGTGTCTGGTGGCAGGGGCGGCGGTGGCTGTGCCAGGGCTTAGCCTCCCCTAGCCTGTTATAGCTGCTGTCCATGAGCACAGTACGAGCATTGCTCATGATTGGCTGCCTAGAATCCTGCTAACCACTGTAGTAGTGAGAGAGAGCCTGGAGCACTGGGCCTGGTGCAAGACCTGAGGTGTGAACCAAAGTCAGGTCCTCTGTCAAAGCAGATGCTTACAAGTTCACTGTCCAATAAATGAACTTGGCAATAGTATTGCTAGTGTTGCTAAAACACAGGCACTCCTAAGAAGCACTAGGCACTGGGTATTCATGTAAACACATTCCAGAAGCTTAGCACAGGCCTACCCGAACATGGAGTTATGGTATAAACACCATCCTTGAAAATGGTACAGGGACATGCTGACCCATCTTAAGATAAGGTCAGGATGACAGGATAATGGATGGAGATGTTTTGTTCAAACCAGCAGGTACAAGGTGTTGGGTGGTAACTAACTAATAGGGTAATACATAACTTGTTTGTATCAATGAGAAATCACAAGAGGGACATCTTTGTCTGGCCTAAGAGGCAGCAGAAAGTCTCGCTGCTGACAGCTGGTCCATTGTCACGGGCATACATGCCCTATAACCATTGAGCCAGGGCACTAGTACCAGTCTTCATCAAAGTAAAGATGGCCGAGCACCTTCACCACCGAACCGAGTCTGGTATTTCTGGGTAATATTATCGAGGTCTGCAGGGCTGGGTCAGCACACGGAGAGAAAACACACACACCCTGCCCACTGACAACCACAAGTGGACAAGTCACTCAAGCAATTTACCTCCAGCAGCGAGGATGGCAGCAGAAAATTGTATCTGAAACTGATGGCAGCCTCTTGTGATACAAGCAAATCTCTCACCATAGGGGAGGAATCCTGAAAGAATTTAATCTAGTTGATTTAAAAAAAAAAAGGTTAATAATGATTAACAGTTGCGTTGTCTGCAGCCAGGTCCTGGGGTATGATATTCCTTCAGCTAAGGCTTTTGCTGATGCCTTCACTTCAAGAAACGCCCCACAACAGCCCAAGCAGCTCCACTTACTGAATAAAGGGGTATTCAAAGATAAGACAATATATATGTATGTATACGTAATGTGCTACCTTTTGTGTGAGAGCATGAGAGAGATTACAACCTCCTATGGCACAGAACTGGAACAGCTCCCCTGGTTGACATAAGCCCTACATGGCTAAAGCCTAAGGGTGCTTCTCCTCTAGCACAGATGGTAGGGGCTGTTGCTAAGTTCTAGCCTGAAGCTGCTGTGAAGTTCAGGGTAGTCATATTGTACAACAAAGGGATGAATAAAGCTGTAACAAATACATGATCATCAACAATATCTTTAGTTTTCTTCTCTATCTGTCTTATAGTTCCCAGGCCTTAGGAGGTGATTCTGATATACTCTGCATCTCATCTTATCTGACCTGGTCGCCAATAATTCCAAGACTTGTGCTCTAAAAACCACTGTCTGCACCCCCCCTGGAATAACCATACTGAACTAGGTGGTTATTGCATTGTTGAGCTCTGAGAATGTGCTCAGGTTTATGAAACATAAAGACAATTGTGACGCCCCCAGAAGATCTTACAATCTAAGGGCCAAATTCTGACTGCACTGAAGTTAATGGTGTTACAGTAGCAGAGAACTGACCCTTCAGAGAAGACAAGAGTGGTGGGATGGAAGTGAAGATGTAATATTGTGCTGTTTAACATATCCCCCTTCTAGGAACAAACGTTAATGCTCTTGAGGAATGATGTATCATCACTGGCTATGGCCACTTACAGCCCATACTGAAGGTACTGTGCAGGCTTCCTGGCCTTCAGAATGTCTTCTTGTCAAGATAAATCTCATTAACAACTGCGTGTTTGTAATTTCAGAGCAGACTGCAATGATTTTCAATGAGACCTATGTCACTCAGGCACTTTTCAAAACTCCACCTGAAATGATTATTCTGCTATCTGTCCACAGTGTCTTTCTGTTGAGGGGCTCCTTAACCCAGGTCTGCCAGATTGTTTCCTCTCTCTATACGTGCCTCACTGCTGTCTGAGTCACCTAGGCCGTTTTAAGAGGAGAGCTTTTACTTGGAATATACTTTGAAGGCATATGCCACAGCTGAAAAGTCTATGGTCCATTATTAAATGCTTTGCCTTGTACAATTGGCTTCCTTTCCATTAAATTAAATGTGATTTTGTTCCCTTTCTAGACTTCAAATCTCTAGAGGCACCTACCAATGGATATACTAGGAGCCTAAAAGTGTTCTGGATGTCAATGAAAGTGACAGGAAGCAAGGGGCTACTGTAACTTTAAGAGTGTCACTGAAAATAGCGGAAAGAAAAGGGACATTCAGAGGCAGCAATGTCTAATAATTAGAGCAGAGCTGGATGTTGCAAGAGCTGGATTCCAGTCTTGGAGCTGTCATTGATTTGCTATGTGACCTTGGGTAAGTTTCTTCCCTTCTGTGTCTCTTACTTCATCTGGAAAATAGAGCTGGTTGGAAAATGGGTTAAATCATCTCTTATGTACTGAGGCTGAAAGTCTATGGTTGCTCTTTGTGTGTGGGGACAATGTAACAAAGAGCACAATATTTATTTATTTATTTATTATGTAGCTTTAAAAGGATAGATGGAAGGGAGGGAAAGAAAGGTGACACTGTCTCTTTAAAAGCATCGGTGATAGTGTTGCTACTGGGAGCTGCTCTGTGAGACAGCCAGCTGGGAAAGTGCTGCTGCTGAGGAGAAAGGAGCTAGCTTCAGCTCCAGATTCTTGCGCCTGATAGTGTGTGATAGGCACAGAGACAGGGACCGAGTCAGGAGCACAGTTATCACCCTGCACAAAGACTGGGAGAGGGAGACCCAGAGAAACCTGTGGTAACCAAAGAGCAGGGGGCAATTAGAAAGCAAGGAGTCCTTCATTCTCGTAGACACCAGGGAACAATATGGGTCTTTCCCAAGGCACTCCGGTTTCATCTAATTGTTCAGAGAGAGGCTCTTTCTAAACCCACCTGTGCTGCTCCCAGGCTGCAGGTGGCAGGGCAAATAGAAGAAGAATTCTTGCTCTATTTGGAAATCCCGAGATGTGATCACAAAGTCTTGTGCACTGGGCAGGGAAGAGCATCCTTGGCACTTAGGGAGTGAACGGTGTGTGTGCATCCCAGCTCCAGAGGCTCTGGTAGCCCTAGATACTTGGATTAATAGGAGATCAGTGCCACCTGTAACTCAAAGAGCAGAGTAAGTAGTGCAGTTACTTTCAGAAGGAGCGTAAGGTTGGCCTGGCTCTGTTCTTAACCTCCCTCTTTCTACAATAAAATGGAGAGTGGAAGATTATCCAGCACAGAACAGGCGCTGATCCGGGAGAGCTGGCAGAAAGTGAGTAGCAACCTCCTGCAACATGGCACCATCTTGTTTACCAGGTGAGTAACAGGCTGTTATAGCAACAGGAGGCATCTATAGCAGGGTAACTCATCCAGATATGGAGTAAGCACCTTGGGCACTCGCTAGCCTGTTTCTTAGCCATCCTCTCTCCCTGACCACAATCCCTGAATTAAGCAGTGGGAGCTTTCCAATCCCTGATCAGAAACACTTTCTTCTCCTTGGCAATGATTTCTTTTTTCTGGCTTCATCTCATTGCTCCTTCTGTCCATTTGTTGTGATTTGCACCCTGGAGAGAACAGGATTATGAAGAAGCTTGTTTGCATTTAAATCTAGAAGTTTATTAAAAGGCGAGCAGGGAGAGTGTATAGGGGTAGAAGACTGTGTGTATTTTTTGTGCCTTTGCAATGATATCCCTCATTTGTTAGCAGAAAATATATTTCTGTTGTTTAAAGAGCTGCTCGCTTCTTGTGTATATGCTCAACTCTGTGGAGTGTATCTAAGTGGCTTCCTAATTGTTTGTGGCACTGGAGTCTTCAGACACAGACAGAGACCTCGCCATTGGGGAGAGGATCAACTAATTCCAGGATCAATCCTTGCACAGAGGAAAAGGTGCATGGGTGAGAGCAGCTGAAAATCCAACTCGCTGCCTCTTCCAAGCAAATGAGCCCCTAAATGAGGGGCTAGAGGAATGGAGGGAGATAGAAAGATACCTGAGAAGTCCTTTAAAATCATGGATCTAAAAAGTTTGTGATGAGCTCCCAGCTTCTTCACAGCCTGTGCAGAATGGAGTGTTGCATCTGGGAAATAAAACACTGTCCAACAGAACTGAAGAGAGAAGCTACTTAAGGGGATGCTTAAAAGTTTTGAGAAAGGGGGGAGGATGTTGCAGCTGAATGTAAAGTATCTCAGATGAGGTTGATTGTAAGAGATTAGGGAGAAAGCAAATTGGCCATTGAGTGTGTGTCTGTGTGAATTGTCATGCAACAGAGTCCCAAGAATGTCATCAATCCATCCTGACCTCTTGCTCATTGCACCAGTATGTGAGTTATACAGGAGACCCTAAGCTGAAAAAGTTGGTGGAAGGAGCCTAAATAGGAAGCCCAGTGATGGTCTGCAATCTAGGGGTTTATTTGAGCGTGCTCACTGGGGTATCTGACTGCAGCATTCTGGGCCTTCCTGAAGTTGGTCGAGTTGGGATTCAGGAAATATATAAAATGAGGAATTGCAAGAGTTGAGATGGCAAACAAGCAGGAATAAGGATTTCAGCCAAGACAGGGTCAGGCTAAGGATGAATTCCAGCAATGGCTTGTAGCAAATTCTAGGGAGCAATAAACCTACCAGTGGGGAATGGGGATTTGAGCTAGAGTAACAGAGGCTTTTTGTAGCCAGAGCTGACCTGAATGGTCCCAAATTATTAATCTTCCTTTCAGAACTCTATGCTTTTCACATGATTGGTGGTGAAGTCAGCTCACCCTCTGGGTGGTGCTGATAGAGGCTGACGGATGGATTGGTAGGGAGGGATCATCCTCTTGGTGAAGATGGAGTCATTTTATGAGGAGTGTGAAAAGTCTGGGGTTTCTCTTTCTGTTGCAGATTGTTTAATCTGGACCCTGACCTGTTGCCCCTTTTCCAGTACAATTGCAGACAGTTCTCCAGCCCTCAGGAGTGCCTCTCATCACCCGAGTTCCTGGATCACATTCGGAAGGTAAGGGATGAAGAGGCTGCTGTGGTCAGTGATGCACAGTATAGAGCAAATTCCCCAAACGGGAGAAGCCCTGAGTAGCAAACTCTGCATTGGGAGGCTAGGTCTCTCTTAGTCCATTTGCCATGAAATGTCAGGCAGCTCACTCCCTGAAATACAGAGACAGTGAAGTTCTGCTGGGGGCAAATCCCAATGTGTACAGCCATGAGGGCTGGGTGCCATGTGTCCTTATGCTCTCATCACAGTTATTGATTCACTCTGGTGAAAATCAAAGGACTGGATTCTTGTTCTGAAATGTGTATGTGAATTTCATACTGCTTAGATGATGGAGGACTGACCACAGTAGAGACTGAAGATCCTCAAGTTACCTACACACAGAACAGGGACAGTCCAAGCACTTAGACAATCACAGTGATGGCATGATACAAAACCCTAGATAGATAGAGAGAGAGAGAGAGAGGCCATGGGCAAAGTTCCTGCTGTAACTAAAGGGCAGGTGTCACCAGTGATCTCCTCCTGAAAGTTCTCTTGCTGCAGCAGCAGATCCTGAGAGCCCATAGCCCCTTAAGTTACCTATCGTGGGACCCATCATTCAAGACAGTGTTATACACGTTCACCTCATCCTCAGACATGGAGGGTAGAGATGGGGAAATAAAATATCTATGTATCATCTTGGAGAATCCTGGTGTGTTCAATGAAGTATAGCAGAATCCCTTCATTCAGTGCTGAAATGCAGCCACCTCGGGGCAGAAAGCTGCAGCTATTTAGTGACACACTACAGTGCTACAGCATGGTTTGACAGGAAATGAAGAAAAATTCCATATTCTACTGAAACTGAAAGGGAAAATTAGGGAAGCAGAATGTATTTATCCAGGTTGGAATTTGAGCAATCCTTGCCAAAAGGGTCATGGGAACTGTAATGGTCATTTTGTGGTCACATCCTCAGCTGCAGGTCTCATCCAACAAGCTACATTTCCAGCATCACAGTGTCTCAGAGAGAAAAGGGCCCCCTATTGAATCACAAACACCACTTGTCATACCACCTGCTGTCCTGTTTAGCTTGGGAGATCTGGTAAGATAACAGCCTCATAAGGTGAAATGATGTGGCCCTTGGGTTTGCCTTTGCCAGAAGAAGGAGATGATATACACAGGTGGGGTGGGCTGTGGAAAACACTGTTTTTCAACAGAATACAGGTTTCAGTCAGGCTCCGTGAAGTTCTGACCAAGCTCTTTAGCGTAATGGAGCAGAACAGGCTTTCACTGTACAGCAGGCTAAGAATGGCTCCATGACTGACGATGAGAAGGCTGTTTGGAAATTTTGTTCCCAGCTGATGTTCTCTGCTAATTCTGTCCTCTCTGGATTTACCCTGCAGGTGATGCTGGTGATAGATGCTGCTGTGACCCACTTGGAGAACTTGTCCTCTCTGGAAGAATATCTTGCCAACTTGGGCAAGAAACACCAGGCAGTTGGTGTGAAGGTGGATTCTTTCTCGGTGAGGCATCTTCTCTCTTCATGCTACTTCTGCCGCTGCGTTCTCCCAGCTTCACCCATGGTGCCATCCTGATCCACCATGAATGGCAGTGCATGGTTTCCTCATTGTGCTATGAAGCTGGGTTCTAGGATTTCTGCACATATGTTGCTGGGTTATTTAACTCTGTTG
The DNA here is from genome assembly GCF_009764565.3 of Dermochelys coriacea. Lineage (NCBI taxonomy): Eukaryota > Metazoa > Chordata > Testudines > Dermochelyidae > Dermochelys > Dermochelys coriacea. The sequence goes on along the minus strand of NC_050073.1, from coordinate 87,694,998 downwards.
CTGGGCAAGAAAACTGGCAGCCCAACCCAGTCCCAGAATCTGAAGCACCTACAAGGTGACCATTGGCATGCTCAGGGGGAGCCGTCCCACATGCTTGCTCTTTAGGTGGACTTGCACTAGCTTGAGTTGTATTCCCTGCTCTTTCTGCCCCGCATCTTAAGCTCGATGGGCAGAGTCTTGGGGTGCCATTTGCACGGGAATACTGCTACATCTTAGGCTGCATTTGCCTGGCACAGGGTTACTGAACCTCAGCCCAGGACATTGCCAGATGTGTGATCAGCTGTCCCAGCTCTCACTTCCCCTCCCTCTCCCAGGTAGTGGGGCAGAAGTATCCCTATCCCTCATTTCAGATCCCAGCTTCCCTGCATCCTATCAATGAGCAGGAGCAGAAGCACTAGATAAATGAATTGTGATTATGGAAAGCATCAGGCATGTTAAGCCTACATAGGCTCTGTTCCTTTATCTCCCCGAGTGTGATGTCTTGTGCCACTAGCCATAGTCCTTGGCAGACTGAGCTAGAATCACCATTACTTGATGGATAATTAGCCCTCTCTGGGGTTTGTTTCTAGCAGCCTGGATGAGGGAGGTTCTGTGGGGAGCCAGTGTGTTTGTTCCATATCATATCAGCTATTTATACAGAGTCAGCTGGACAGCCATGTCAGTAAAGAGGGTTGGGTTTGGGATGGTGTGCCATGTAGTGGAGACTTCCCAGGGTAGGATGGGCTCTGACTATCCAGTTGAGTCTGATACACTGTGATCTCTACCTGCAGCTGTAAATAACTTCTGAGTATGCCTCAGTTTTGCCTACCTACTTTCAGATGTCATCACCAGCCTCCCCTGGTGCTATATTAGGGGACAGTGCAGAGTGCCTGCAGCTGGGAGCTAAAGTAGATTAATAATCTTGCCTAGAGTCTCACCCCTACCCCTTTCTGCTGAAAAGCTTCATTAAGCATTGGATTGTGCTCCCTTCAGAAAGGGAGCTATGAGGAAGACCAATTGAGAGTGCGAAGGGAGTGGGTACGAAGCAGCGTGGAACAAGGGAAGTCAGTGGAGAGTGAATCAGCCCACAAGAAGAGGTGAGTGGGCAGCTTGGAGATATTCTGGAAAATTGTAGGAGGCTTAGAGAGATGGGGAGGAAGCAGGCGTGGGGACAGGGCACCTGTTGGGTAGGAGCTGGAGAAGCTGTGTTGTCCTGTTCTGGGCAGTGCAACAGAGAAGGCTCAGAAAGGAGGTGATGAATAAATTCAGCAGGAGAGAAACTGACAGCATGGCTGTCCTGAGGCTTCTGACCTCTGATCCTGGTGCCTCTGTTTGGTTTGCAGGCAGTGGGAGAGTCCTTGCTGTTCATGCTGGAGAAATGCCTCGGTACTGCCTTCAGCCCGGACATGCGAGAGGCTTGGACCAGGCTGTATGGTGCTGTGGTGAAAGCCATGAGCCATGGCTGGGATGCACGTAAAGAGGGGAAATAGACCCAGCAAGCTTGGGCTCCGGCTTTCCTCTTCCTAACCCAGCAGCAGCTCCAAGGAGAGAGTTGACTCTCCCTTCCAACCATGCCCATTCCAGGGCCATCTCGGTAGCCGTCTCTGTTTTGCTTTGATATTACCCACATCTCTGCCTCTGACGATGTTCAATGTGATCCCCCTTAATTACACTGCAGTGAGCCCTTGCATCCACCTCCAGGGGGCAGGGTAGAGCTGGGCTCAGCCCGCGGAGGTGGAATGAGCTTGTCCCTCAAATTCCAATTCGTTTGTCTCTCCACCTAAATATTCTCCTGGAGTCATTGCGGGTCGGTTAATCCTTGCTCTTTATTCCCTCTGCATTTGCCCTAGAATAGATCCCAGGCCCTTCCTCACGTAAGATTAATCACAGCTGTGTGTATTTCCTAGGGAGGGGCTGAGCAGTGTGGCTTTTTGGAACGTGGAACTGGGTTAATCCCAGTGTAAGGCTGCTCTTACCAGGTCTGAGCTGCTAGCTGGCTGGATTTGGAGTGACTTGGCCTGCTGATTTAACCTGAAAGCCAGCTGAAATGCAGCAGCTACTTGTGCTTTTTAAAATGTCTTCCCCTAAAGTAAATTACATCAAGTAAGGACAAATAGACTTTGTATTAGAATTAAAGTGACAGATGCAGCTTTCTCCCGGGAGCAGCTTCCAAAAATCATCCTGGTTCTTGGCCAAAGAGAATATAGCTGGAATTCTTCCCATTTACTGATCATTTACATATTTATAGCTTCCTGGACCCTCAGGGATAACTCCTACCCACCACTGAAATGCAGCTGCTCCTGGGGTGGATGAGAGGCCTGATTAACAGCATACAACAATGCTGTGCCCCACTTTAGGACAGGAATTGAGTAAGAATCCAGTATCCAGTTGAAAACACGGGAGGAATGTTCAGGAGGTAGAATGTAAATACTTTAATTGGAATTTGACCTGAACCCCAGGAATAAGATCCTGACACCTGTGAGAAGTGTCCCAGGGGATTTAAAACGACCCTACATGGCTAGGAACTCAGTTTTATGTCTTATCTGAAAATTGCTCCTCCAGAAGCACAGTGTACCCTGTTTGGGGCGTTGGTACTAACTGAGGGAAGAGCACATCCTTCTGAATGTGCAGCACTGCTTCGTACAGAACCTGGATTTTTCCATGCAGATCTCCCATCTGAGCATGGACTAGGTAAAACTCACTGTTATGTTAGTGTAACTGCTACTCAGTGCCCTCATGACCCTCACCTTGTAACAAAAGCTCATGTCTGTGGTTTTGGAGCAGTTCTGTGCCAGTTGGCCAGTTAGAGAATCGTCAGTTGCATATTCTAGGGAGGCTAGTATGGGTGTCTTGGATATCAAATGCTTGCTGAGTTCACTGCATCTCTGATGGCTGCAGCTTCCTTTTATCCAGAGGGATCCTCCTCTTCTCTCGTTATAGGTTTTTGGGCTCCACTCTTCTTTTCCTCTTCTGCAGACTCTGACTATGGCACCAGATCTCTGCACTTACTACTCTCTCTCTATAAAAAGAAAAGGAGTACTTGTGGCACCTTAGAGAATAACAAATTTATTAGAGCATAAGCTTTCGTGAGCTACAGCTCACTTCATCGGATGCATTTGATGGTACTCTCTCTCTATGTAAGCCAAGCTGGGTGGATGTGGTAGCTCTTCTCTAACCTGCAACTCCCGGCTAGTTAGGGAGGGGAAAGCAAGGCCTGGATCCAGGAGAACAGCTGACTGTGTCTGTATATCCCAGGAAGAGAGAGTTAGGTGCTCCCCTGTGGAATTTTGAAAAGTGATCAGTGCATATCCAATACCTTCCCTGCTGCTGTAAACATATGAGGTCAAAGACTTGTTCTCTGTGCGTGCTGTGGCTGGGTGGGCAGCTGTGTGTGATGAATAGATGTGTGTGGGTATGAACTACTACACCAACTAAGCCCCCCGCCCAGCTTTCATAGCCTCTTAAGCTCACCTACTCTCTGCCATGTTTTGTGTAATTCTTAAGAGAAATAAAGCAGCTGTCTGTGTATGCCTCCTAGCCCTGTCTGGACTGTATTTAATAGACAGCCGTATAGCAACAATGCTAGTATTAAAATGCACCTGCCAGGGACTGAAACAAGGTGACCTGCAAAGGATTTTTTTTAAAAATGAGTCTCTGCCTTTTTGGCTTATTTATGATTTCAACATAAAAGATCTGAAAGGTTGAAAAAGGGGAGTGGGAGAGGGAGGGTTTTATTTTATTTCTGTGTGAATCTTGGAGATAGTGCGAATGTTAAGTCTGGCCTTGCCTGGCTTTGCTGGATGACTGCTCGGTGGCCTCAGATGTCTATTGGGAACTGTTCCCCATATCTCTTATTGGAAGGGGCAGGCTGTTGAATCTTTAACAAAGACGTCTTTTCCACTCCTGGTTTGTTAACCCATGGAGTTAAATAGCATCTAATGGGATCAAAATGTTCTGAGCAGTAGACCCGTAATCCCTTCCCCTCTCAATTGCTCATCTTCTCTCACTTCCATGATCATGCCATTGCGCTAATTCTCCAGTTGCTGTCAGCTATGTCTACGCCAGGGAACTGATCGATTGCTAACTGAAGCAGTGGGATAGCCCTGCTGGAAGCACCTACTATGCAAGATATTCACGCTAGACATGTTGCTTCAGGTTAAGGAATATTGTGGTTTTGCCCCATCTCCCTTCAATATTGTACCTAAGCTAAAGGCTAAAAAGACACTAAAAAGTCTTTTTTTTTTTCTTTACAAGTCACCTCTTAGAGCTTGCATCATGCCTGCGATCTAGGTAGATACTACAGGTAGTATACCCACTTGATTATGGGAGAAACTGAGGCATGGATGTCTTGAAGCAAACCCAGGCCTGCAGGCTTCTAACCTCATGCTTTGACCACTCTGTAGGCACTTTGGAGACAGGCTAAAGGAGTGTTCAGGATTGGAGAATGCAGCAAAACAACTCACGCGTCCTACACCAAAGAGGGGTTATCTCTCTAGCGCACACTGGTGGACTTGAGGATGTTTTATGGCTTTTCTGTAGGATTAACGCTTTATCATAGCAGCATTTTCCAGGCCACTAGTCACACCGATGCTCTAGCTGAAGAGGCTTTCTACCCTATTCTGCTATGCCCCCAATGGCCAAGCCTTGGCTATGTCATTTTGCATCAGGCTGCATTATTTAATTTTTCAGCCCCAGCTGTGAGAGAGTTTCACACGCAAATGACTGTAATCAGCAGAGTGGTTTCTCTGAATGACTGAGTGGTCTGAAGTGCAGAATAACAGTGCCCTAAACAATCGCGTTAGTGTCGGGTGACCTTTGTTGAGCTGCCTGTTCAGAGAGAGGGAAGTGAGAGCTATTAGCCAAGAAGTTGTGATTATAAACACTGTGCAGAGAGGGTTCTTGCTCCTGCTCTAGGCCTCAACACCTATGCTAAATCTTAACTGCTAACCTTTAAGTGTGAGGAGACTGGGGGCAAAGACATTTCTCCGGGGTCTGTCTCTCTCCCCACAGAAATCATCCATTCTGTGACCAAACACTTAAATAACAGCAATTATTTTGTTTAAGTAGGACCTACAGTTCATTGGGAGGCGGTGGGGAGAGGAACGGGACTGGGCTGTAAAATCAGCAGAGGGAGCCAGTGTTAACTAACTTGTAATGAGCGTGACTCCACAGCAACCGCAAGAGCTGTGTTAATTTTTTATTTCCTCTCACCACAGTCCTTGGGGAGGGATGACGCAGTCAGGGACTGTCACCAACTTCCATGCTTCCCACTTGTGGTTTGCAAGCAGTTCAACCTGGTGACTTCTCCTTCCTGCCTCTGTTTTTCCTATGGCAGGGAAACCCCAAGAGCTTCATTCTCATAATATCCACTACCTTACCTGCCCAAACAGTTCCTGATTGTACCTATCCCCACCTGTAACTCATGTCCTATCTGCCATCCCTGAAAACCTTCCCCAAAGCCACATCTTCTTTCTCATTGTGATGGGGTCACTTGCATCAGATCCTCACACTACCACCAGGCTTTCCTTGCCCTATATGCACCTTCTCATATGACTTTCTGTACCACAGTTACCCCCTTCCCCCCAAACTGTCCCCCAGGCCATATCTGTCTTCTGTCTGGTGTGCCAGACCTCCTTCCCTACACCCGCTTCATGGCTGGCCATGCACTCCACCTGTATCCACAGTTGCCAACTTTCACAAAAAGCCAAAAATCAAGCTAATCCCATTTCAAAACAAGCCAATCCCTAAGAACCCCTACGCTGTATTTCACTAGATCCCCCCGGCATGCAGTCTGGGACTGTGGTGGACCCCCTGTGCACCCCTGACTCTCTCCCCCCTTGCCCCCGCTTGCCGAGAGCTAATTAAAAAAAAAAGCTACAAGCCAAAAACTAGCCCACAAGCAACTCACAAACCAATTAAGCCAAAAACAAGCCCAATTTCTGCATTTTTTCCATGGGTTTGGCATGTCTGCCTGTATCCTGATGGTTGTGAGCTCCACCAGCCTCCCTCCTCCATGAGATTTGCTCCTGAGCATGCTCATGCAATGGGCAGAGTGGGGCACTAACAAGTTCATGGGCTAGATGCACAGCTGCTGTGTGTGAAGTCACTGGAGTTCTTCGTCCCCTCCCCAAGTCTGTACAGCCTGGTTCTCGAGTCAAGGCTGCTCCCCAGTCTCCGTTGCTGGAGGCTCAGGGTAATTCGTCTCTATCCTGCCTGGTTTTTATTAAAATCAGGATGACAGGAGAAGCAGGAGCTCTGATTTCCATGGTAACAGTACTGTGAGCCTGCCAGGGCAGATGGCTGCCTGCAGCAGCACAGAGTTCACTGGGTAACCCCTTCCCACCACCCGGTGCATGGTGAGGGGTCCCAAGGAGAGCGGTGCTGGATGAGCATTAGCATGTATAGTGCTGCAGCAGCAGCCAGAGGCCCCTGGGGGCTGGTCCCTGTGCACCCTCAGTGCTTTGGGGCACAGGAGGGCTCTTACTACATAAGATGGGGTGGAAAGGCGAGAAGCCAGAAACCCCTTTGCCTGCCATGTTCAACACTCTGCTCCAAGCTGTCTCTGAATGGAAGTGCTGTTAAAGGGGAAAGGCTGCCTGTCAGGAGAGCCTGAGGGGAGATAAATGTATTAAAACCTCTTGGGCTATTTCGACTCCTCTACGTGGTGGTGCTGGTGCTGGAGTGGGAGGGGGCTTAATTTTCACTTCTCTACTGTCATTTCAAAAGCAGAGGCGCAGGGGCCTGCACACCTAACATCAGGCCCCTGGTGTGATGCTCACGCAGCCCCGTCGCCTCCTGCAGCCCCGCGGGAAAGCTGCCCTCCCAGCCGGCGATGCTGCGGTGCCTGCTCTGCCAGCTGTTGCTGCTCCCCTCTGCTGGATCGCAGACAGATGAGCAGCTCTGAGTGGAGGAGGTGGCTCTGGCGGATAAGGAGGTGCACGCTGAGAAGCACAGTGGGGTGGGGAAGGGAACGCACACAAGTGTACCCACACAGGTGTGGGAGCAAGGCTGGTTCCAGCCAGCAGAGGGCAGAGGCTGGCTCTCAAACCAGCTTACATGACCCAGTATTTACATAGAGCCCACTGCAGGCTGCATTGCCTAAGGTTTCCCTTTGCATCCAGTTAGGCTGCTGCCTTCAGCCTTGTGCTAACTGCAGCTGGGCTGGGCTGGGCTCCAGGTCCCAGGCTGTATCTGTGTGGGTGGCAGATTGAGCAGGCGCTGGGCCAAGGGGCAGCACTGAGCAGCAGATCTTCCCTGCAGGAAATGTGAATGTGCCTAGCTGTCGGAACTGGCACTATTCTATACACCTGGTTTTGTCTCTCCTCCTCTCCTAGTCTGTCCATTTCCCCACCCCATTCCCCATGCATGTCTTTTTCACCATGGCCCCTCTCACCCATGTTTTTACTTCAACCTGGTTCCTCTTTCTCCCCGAATGCCCAGTCACCCCTCCTCTCCTGAAGTGTGTGGGAAGGGTGTGCCCAGGGAGTGCTTCCAGTTTGACATAGTGGTAGAAGATTAGGCAAAGTGGGGAACTTTCCTCCCCTCTGGCTGGAGCAGCACAGCAGATCTGTGGAGCCCACAGCAGGGTACTTCCACCCCTGTGTTTGGAACCAGCTGGGCTGTGCCCCTATACTGTGCTGGTACCTCTCTTCAGCTACTGTATTTGTCTCCAGACTCTCAGCTGTCATGAAAAGAAAACGGCTCTAGCTGCTTTGTGATGAAAACTTCAAAAATATGAATGGAGGGGCCCCAAAGTGGAAGTGAATCTGTCGAGCACTTGGAACAATAGCTTTGAGAGGTGGGAACTGCTCCATTGAGCTAGATGCCCACCCAGTGTTGATCATTTAAATGTCACCACTTAATTCTCCACTGTCCTTCCTGTAACAAAAGAGAAGAGAGCGCCACAGATTGGCACAATTTACTTTAGGGAATGGTTCTTATTGGTGCCACAAGACGGTGGTATTTGGGAGGTAGCACTGTGCCCCACACATGCATTGCCCCCTGAAAAAGGGGGGTGGGGCCTTCCATTCCCCACTGCCCTCCTGGGGCTCAGCACAAGCCCCAGGAGCCCAGTGTAGCTGAATGGCAACATCGTCTTATTTTGAACATTTGCACAATCGACTGTGAGCAGCCTCTTCTGGTGGCTTCCCAGGACGAGTCCCTACCCAGATTGGATCTTTACTTGGACCTGTCCCACGCTCTGGGACATTCAGTATATTCCAGAAAGGACCCAAATAGTCCAATTGAGGTCTTTCCTATGGAGATCACATTCCAACCACTTGCAGCCTGAGTACGAGTCTGAGGGAACAGGTGCTGGGTCTGTCCAGTCTGCAGCCCAGATGGGAGTCCGTGAGCAGGATCAGTTTATTTGACATGATGGAACTGTGTCACTCAGTGCTGGGCCAGACGGGCTGCCAGGAAGGGGAGCTGCTTTCATGAGCACCTCATCTCTATTAGAGGGCAGTAAATTAGATCAAGGGGGAGGAGCCACGTCTTCTTGCAGTGAGTACCCTTCGCACACACTGCTGTAAGAGGCTAGAGAGCAAATGGATTTAAAAACGGGCTGGGTTGTTTATGCACAGTAACGGCAACCCTGTGTGGACGCCCCCAGAGCCGATGTCCTTCACATCACACCTCCCTGCCTTTCCTGCTGCTTAGGTGAGTGTGGTGCCGTGTAAACAGGTGCCATTAACTGCAGGCCATGGCTGGGCGAAGTCATTTTATTCAAGGCACGGTCATAGCAATAAATAACAAGAAAGATACAGAACTCTGGCACATTCCTATAATGTGACAGCCAAGGGAAAGTCAGACAAGGAGCCAGAGCTCCTCAAGGACACCATGCCACTCACAGGCACTTTGCTTCCATACCAGAGAAACAGCAAAAGAGAGAGAGGTGTTGAGGTTAGTTGATCAGGTGCTGATAGCATCAAACTGTCTCCCACAGGAGAGGCAGCATAAGGAACAATCCACCTTCCCACAGAACTGGGCCAGACCAACCAGGGGATGGCGACAACACAGAGTGAGGTTAGACAGGGGCACAGTGGGATGGGGTGGCCGGGGAGTAGCTGGCTGGGGTGAGGTGCGTGGAGCTGTGCAGACACCACTGGGTGCAGGGGGATGTATGAGGTGAGGTATGGATGTGGGTGTATGGGCAAAGGGACAGATGAGTGTTTGGCTGACTGGCTGCTGGGGGTGGGGATTATGATGGGCTATCAGACACCAACAGTGCTCCAGGCACTCAGCGCAGGAGGGGTTTGTGATGTGGCCATGTGCATGCAGACAATGGGAAGGTCACCCATCGCACCAGCATCTCTGCTTTTGGAGCTCATTTCCCCCTGCCCCCCTCCAATTTTGCCATCCTAAGTCCCATTCTTGGGAGCTGCTTTCCTTGGCCTCAGTGCTACTTTTCACTGCCACTGTCCTATGCCACCCATCAGCATGCTCCCTCTGGCACCCGTGGGCATGACTGAGGGCTAATGTGACACAGTAGTGGTGCCTGGGCCACAGTACATAAGCCTGGGAGGCTGGAGCCTAGCCCTGAGGAGCTAAGCCCCCACTCCATTCCCCCCCACCCTCAAGGGTGCAGACAGGCTGCCTGGCTTACCATACCCACCTTGTGCTCACTAGAGAACAGTTCTTAGAGGCTAAGCACCAAATGCTCCCAGTGTCCTGTCCCCTGGGGACAGAGCTGTGCCCCTGTCTCTCTCTCGCACACACACACACACCCCCCACGGCCTTTCTAACCACACTAAGGGGACCAGGCCCGCTCGCTTTTGCTTGGATCCTCGTTTGTGCACCAGCATCATCCTCACGGCCAGCCCGGCTCTGGGCATGGGGAGTGGTAACTGCTCTGCCTGTGGGGCCAGAGCCCAGTTCCTGCAAGAGGGTTGTGGCATCATGGCAGCTGAGGGCAGCAGGGGAGCCAACGTATTTTTTAATCCTTCACCCTTTGTTTTTAATTCACAGTTTTATTTGTTGGCTGCGGTGATGGATGGGACTCTGTTATGTGGTCAGAGGGCAGCTCACACGCCTCCCTCCCTCCCGCCACTCTGCAACGTGAAGCAAGTTGCGGGCAGGGCTGAATTCAGCCTGCAGCCGCACAGTTCAGTGAAGGTTCAGCTATGTACCTACCAGGCTTGGCTGTCGCGTAGTCCTGGGGCAATTCTGTGCCACTGTGTGTGCGCAGCATTCATGGCCCCAGATGATTTTTTTTTTTTGCTTCCCTGCAGAAAAATGACTTTTTGAGGGGGAAGTAAAGGGAAGTCACAAGCCATTACACTTGTGTGCGCGCGCGCACACACACACACACACACACACACACACACCCCTGCCCCAGCAGTGCAGGCATGCTGGTTCAGCTGATAGTCCTAGGCCGGGTCATACCCCCGCCACCTCTCCTGGCTGCAGGATGCTCCGCCCCCCCCCTTCCTGCCCCCATCATTCCTCAGCCATAGCAGGTGGGGGGGGTCACTGTACTTGGTGCTGCTCCCTAGTCTGCCTAACCCCTGTGCATCTGGCCCCAGACCCTCCCCCCCCGAGAAGCCCACACCCAAACTCCCACCCTGCAGAGCCTCACCCCCTGCAGCTGGAGCTTCCCTGCACCCAGACTCCCTGCTGAGACCCCCCCGCCAATATAGACTCCCCCACCCCTGCAGCCAGCCCATCCCCCCACTGCACTCAAATCCCCACTCTCGTGAGCCCCTGCCCTCTGTATCTAGACCACCCTGATGAGCCCTCAGCACCTGGCCCTTGCCCTGTACTTGGAACCCCTCCAGCCCCAAATGAGCCCCTGTGCTTCCAGATTTCCCTGTTCCCGCCTGCCCCTCCCCCCGCACCCGGATCCCTCACTGAGCCACCTGCAACCATATTGCCCCCCCACAGAACCTTCTCAACCCACACCTGGATTCCCCCCACACTAGGATCCTGCTGGGCCAAGCCTTGTGTGCTGGGGGAGGAGGGCTACAGAACCCCAGGCTGTTTCTGGGGCAGACCTGGCCCTTGTGCTGTGTCAGGGTCTGGAGCAGCCTCACCCCTGAGTCCATGTCATGGGAGTAGGGTTGGGGGTGGGGGGAATTGTTGCAGGGTGAGCTCCCACCTCCGTGCAGCCCGTGACCTGTGCTCCCCACTGCCATGCTGGAGCTGTCACATTTATTTATTGACCAATAAAATTTGCAGAATTTTATTGTGTGCAGAATGTTTATTTTTTTGGTGCAGAAGTCTCTCAAGAGTCACCACTAGCTCTAACCTCCCTGAGGCTTGACCTGCATATGAACTGAGCCCCTGGGTGAACATCCTGCAACTTCAAATGGTTTCCAAGTCTTATGGCTCTCTGCACTGGTTGATCTTGACAGTGACAACACCTTGCCAAGGGCTCATCTGTGGGCACATTAGAGCCAGGTGGAGCAGGGTCCTACTGCGAACACCTCTCCCCGTTTGCAGCCTGCCATGCCCACAAGTATCCAAACATTTCCAGCATGCTTTGTGCACCTCAGCCTTGGGCAGGTAGCTCCCCCATGCATGGCAGAAGGAGTGATGCCTGGCTTACTGGGGGACAGCATGAGCTTGAGGTGGAGGGGGTAGGGGGATAAGCAGTCACTGACCCTGGATTGTAAGCACCAAGTGCATTTGCTACTACAATTGGACACCGGCATCAGCGCTGGTGCATTATTACTGGGTACCTGTTAAACTGTTGCAGCAGCCCATGACTGAGGTGGCCTGTCATTGCCATGACAGTGGGGAGACTGGGCAGTATAAAAGGCCTCTACTACCAGTGTCACTAGTCTGGCACTGACTTGCCTTTCCCTAGCTCTTTGCCCACTGCAGATCATTCAGCAGCTGGCGGGTGGGGGGGTGGGGTCATGACCATCCAGCTGCAAAATGACAGCATTTAAGACCGGAAACCCGTTTTACTGGGCTCTGCAGGGCCAGCCGAAACAAGCTTTCATGAGGCTGCTCCGCGTGTTCTCAAGTCCAGGCGATGGGGGCAGAGGTTTTCCCGCCCAGAGATTTCCCAGAAGGGTTCCCCAAAGGAGCTTGTTCAATCACATGCATAAGCCCCTGCATGTATAGAGCCCCCCACTACTCCTAGCTGCCTCTTTAATTAAGCCCTTGGAGACTACATGCATCTCCGGAGGTCATGCCCAAAGAGCCGGCAGTCTGGAATGTGGTGCTGTACAAAACGTTAATGCTTCAGGGCACACGACTCTCCTTTCGCTGCCTGTTATTCCATCCTAGCCACAGCACTCTCCTCCTGGTGCCCACCGTCTCTCTCTTTCTCTCCCTTACCTGGCTCCCCATAGCACAGGGTGACAGGCTCCATATCTGACACTGAACCAAGGCAAGGAGACCCAAAGACAAAGACAGCATTCACACACACACAGCCACAAGCAGACATGGGGGAAAGGAACAGACGACACTCAGGCCTGGCACTGGAACCCAGTTAAAAGGGCAACTCCCCTGTCTTGCTCCCTGGGGCAGCGAGTGAGCGCACCACAAAGCTACAGGTTTGGCATCTGCACTTGAGTCTGGCTGGCTCCTGTGGCAGCCAAGGAGCTGCAGGCCTTTGCGTCTGCATTGGACACATTCATTGGTGCTCTCTGGGCATTTTCCCTTGGCAGCAGGAGAACAATCCCATTCCCCATGCCCACCTCCTAATCTCCCAAAATATGTTGATAAAAAAGGTTCACAGCCACGTCTGCCCTGGCACAATGGATCTGTGCATCCCCAGCCCCAGTGTCTGGGGGCCACTCACTCTACTACACCCCTCCTTTCCAAAGGGATGCTGAACCAGAGGGAAAGGTGGGGAAAGCAAAGAGGGGTGTATGAGGTCTGTTGTGACTGACCCTGACTCCAGGAGAAGGGAAAGCCGGGAGATGGCAGGCAGGCTACTGAGCATGAGATGAATTAGCAATTGGCTCCAGCTGCTCAGAGCTGGAGCACAGGATGGAAGCAGGAGGCCTCCTGGGGTCTCTCTCTCAGTTCAGTTCTGTCTCCACCACTGCACCTAGACCCCAGTATTATCTGTGTGCATGAGCAAGAGGCCACCGCCCCAGCACTGGGGCTTGGGCTCTCGGAGGCCAGGAAAGCCGCTGCTCCTTCAGCAGTGTTGGATCTGGTCCAGTTAGCAGCACTGGACCCTCGCCAGGGCCTGAGAGCTGGCGGCAGGGTTGACATGGCAGATCAGGAAGCTTGGGGCCTACAAGATGGAGTTTCCTCCCTGTTCTCAATACTTGATGTTGGTGTTTCTGTCCAGCTGGTGTTGCCACTGCGGGAGGCTGCTCAGTGGTAATGGACCTGGTCCTCCAGTATGGGCCCGGTTCTGAATTCACCCTCCACAGTCTCCAGCTCCGTTTCAAAGCTCTGCAGGCCACCCTCCTCGCTGTTCTCCACCGGCTCCAGCCGGTTGCCCATTGTGCCATAGGACTGGTGAGCTGGGGAGGCAGCCGGCGTCAGGCTCAGCTCCGGCTCCTGCAGCACCGTGGCCACGAACATCTGGGACACAAAGCAGACAATGGGCTAGAGGCGAGGGTCAGAAAGAGACGCCGCTCCCACTCAGAATCCAGGCTGGACCAAAGGTGGGATTTGATTGGCCAATGAGGTTGGGGCGTGTGAGTGTATTACCCTCATTCACAAGAGCTGTGCACCAGGAGATGAGTGGCCATGCCAGGGTAGAGGCACGTCTGGGTCACCGTGAGAGTCTCAGTGCAGTGCTCCTGGTCTCAGGCATTAGTGGTTCGTTGTGTCAGAGTGTTTTGATGCTGCATGAAGCTGACTCCCGAAGCGAGGTGTCTGGTGCATGAGGCCAGGGAGGGGGCGGGAGGCAGGCCGGGGAGTGGATATACTCACATTTGAGTTAGGGGTTGAGGAGATGCTGCTTCTTTCCGTGTCGTTGAAGGCCCCTTCTGACTGCTCAGACATCTGCAGGAAGATGGAGGTAGAATATGAAGCAGTCAGGGAGGGAGGGAGCAGCTCCCCAAAGTGGTGGGGGCAAACTCCAGGAACACACCCTCCTACAGCCCTTTGAGACCATGGGGTTGGAGAGGGAGGGGATCACATTTGCAGCCACTGAGAGCTAGTATTAACTGAGCTGACCACGCCCATCAGAGATACCTGCCCAGAGGTGGACCCACAGCTGGTTTTACAGCTCACAGAGATGGGCCACTTCCAGCCAGGACACTGCAACTGCAGCAGACACACCCAAAGCTGGTGAGGGTGAATGGACAGAGGGGAGATGCTCTGTGCAGCACCAGGGGAGTCAGTCCTGTGTCTGCTCCAGATGCAACTAAAGTGGCTGCTTCTCTCTCTCACCTGGTAGCTGGAGGGCTTCCTTGGCTGTAGCTTCTTCAGACACAGGCCAAAGAAAGAGAAGAGGATGCAGGATAGAAGAACCACGAAGGTAAAGAGTGTGATGGGACGGATGGGACCTAGAGCAGAGAAAGACAGCCAGCCAGCATGGGAGTCTGCATCAGAATCCACCAGCTTCACTTCCTACCAGCCACAAGAGCTTGAGTACCAGCCGAGATCTCCCCCACATCGGCCTGAGCCCCCCACCCTGAGTATCAGCCAAGATCTCCCCCATATCTGACTGAGTACCCCCCACAAGTACCAGCCAAGGTCTCCCCCACATGTGGCTGAGCCCTCCCCCAACACGGTAAGTACAGTCGAGATCTCCCCAACATTACCCTTTCCCCATTTATTTTCTCCCTGTCCACCCCATTCCCCCATCTCCTGTTCCTGACGAGAAGGTGATGGTCGCTAGCTGGCTACTTGTCCCCTAGAGAAATGAGCCCTGATACAGATAAGGTCTAGGTTGGAGGAGTCCCTGCCCTGAGTCCACCCTACCTAGACGCAGGACAGAGAAAAAGAGCAGCCAAAACATGCAGAGGATGGGCGCCACCACCACCTGGCTGACGGCCGCCGAGTGGATGCGCTGGTTCAGCTTGGTGGGGATGTACACGTAGTAAATGTTGTAGCGATCGACCATGTGCTTCAGCAGCATATAGAGCAAACCTGGGCCAGGAGGATGAAAGAGGGTCAGGACAGGTGCCACCATTGAACAAATGGGGGTGAAGCGAGAGCACCACGGCTAGGAGAGGGGATGAGGGACTGGGTCAAGGAGAACAGTCCATGGAATTGATGCCAGTGGTGAAGTTTTGGGCCAAGGGATTTGGCAGCTGATCCCTGCTCACTTCTCTGTACCAGGGCTGGTTCCCCAGTCGCTGCATAACAGTGTGGGAGGGGCGGGGAGCGGTGTTTCAGCAGGAGACCAATGAGACCAGACAGAGCTGCCTTCTGATAATCATCTCACCTCCTAAGGAAGCAAACAGACTCTCCTGGGAACTTGGGTGGGGGTGAGGCAGCTTCCAGCCCCGTGGCCAGGCCCAGAGGAGATGGCGAGACAGGTGAGGGCCGGGCTGGAAGCTCACAGGACTGGCACAGCCACTCACCAAAGGGGACGATGATGGGGCAGGTGATGCTGTAGGTCATGACGACAGCAAAGATGCAGCAGGTCCAGGCGTACTCCAGCCCAAACTGGAACTCATAGGCTTGGCTCTGAGGCACAACCAACAGCACAGTTACCCTGCTGCCTCCAGCCTAGTACTACCATGTGTGTTACCGCACTAGCTGGAGGCCTCAGCTGAGATCGGGGCCCCTCGCACTAAGCACTGCACATACGCATGGTGGAGACAGCTCCTCTCCTAAAGAGCTCACACTCTGCACGGACAGTCGGAAGGCAGAGAAAGGATGTATTGCCCCCACACCACAGATGGGAAACTGAGGCACCGAGAGATGACAGGCCTTGTCCCAATTCACCCACAGAGTCTGTGGCAGAGCCAGAAACTGATCCCAGATCTCCCAGCCCATTGCCTTCCCCCCAACCCCACGCTCCCCAGCATCTCTTCCAGGGCCTGGCAGCAACTCCCAGTCCTTTATGCTTCCTTTTTTCCTGTATAATCCACCCAGGCACCATGGCGCAGCCATCGCCTGCTGACCATGGAAGGGATTCTCCTTCAGAGCCAGGCACTGCTGCTCTTCGCACAGCCAGTGGGGTCACTACTGAATGACATGATGTACTCCCTTGCCCCGGTGCCTTCCCAGACCTGCACCGATTGCTTCCTCTGTACAGCTTACCCCCGCCAGCCACAGAAGGACTGGAACCAAAGCCAAGCTTCCTGCAGCAGCCTCCAGCAACGAGCCTGTCCCCAACACTGGGACCAGAGCTAGAGCTGCCAACTTTTGAATCGCACAAAACCAAACACCTTAGCCCTGCCCCTTCCCTGAAGCCCCGCCTCCTTCTCTGCCCCTTCTCCCCCACTCACTACATTCCCCCTCCCTCTGTGGCTCACTCTCCCCACTCACTCACTTTCACTGGGCTGGGGCAGGGGGTTGCAGTGCGGGAGGAGGTGAGGGCTCTAACAGGGGTGCAGGCTCTGAGGTACGGCCAGAAATGAGGGGTACAGGGTGTGGGAGGAGGCTTTGGGCTGGGGCACGATGTTGGTGTGTGGGCTCTGGCTGGGGGTGTGAGCTCTGGGGTGGGGCCGGGGATGAGGGGTTTGGGGTGCAGGAGGGGGGTCCAGGCTGAGGGGTGGGGCAGAGAGGTTCAGGGTGAGGGAAGGGGCTCTGGGCTGGAGCAGGGGGTTGGGGTGGAGAAGGGGTTGAGGGTATGGAAGGGGGCTGCAGGTTGAAGCAGGGGGTTGGCGTTCAGGGGGGTGAGGGTTCCATCTGGGAGGGCAGGCTCTGGGGCAGGGCTGGGGCTGAGGGGTTTGGGGTGCAGGAGGAGATTCTGGGTTTGGAGGGGCTCAGGGATGGGGCAGGGGGTTGGGGCGCGGACTTACCTCCGGCAGCTCCCCATCAGCAGCGCAGTGGAGGGACTAAGGCAGGCTTCCTGTTTGTCCAGGCACCACGCTGTGCCCTGGAAGCAGCCAGCAAGTCCGACTCCTAGGAGGAGGTGTGGCAGGCAGCTCTGTGTGCTGCTCTCACCCACAGGTACCACCCCCGCAGCTCCCATTGGCCGTGGTTCCCAGCCAATGGGAGTGTGGAGCCGGACCTACTGACTGCTTCCAGGGCGCAACATGGAGCCAGGATAGGTAGGGACTAGCCCACCTTAGCACCGCAGCATTGCCGACCGGACTTCTAATGGCCTAGTCGATGGTGCTGACCACAGCCGCCAGGGTCCCTTTTTGACTTGGTGGTCTGGTTGAAAACCGGAAACCTGGTCACCCTAACCAGAGCCCCACCTCCTGGAACAGGCCATGGGCCTCTCCCCAGAGGCATTGGGACCAGAGCCCCACCCTCCTGAGTATAAGACGTTGAGTTTCTGGCCAGGACAGTAGAGACAGGATCTGGCGGGTCTGAGTTCCCAGGAGGGGTTTGGTAGCTGGGCAACGTGTGGGTGCAGGTGTGCAAGGAGTGGAGCCACGTACCCGCTTGATGTGGAGCCGCTCTGGCTCTGATTTGGCGAAGCAGAGGCGGGTTGCGTAGACGATGAGGCTGGGGATGCGCAGCAGCTCCATGGCTGTCCCGATCAGGCTGGACGTGATGACGTAGTTGACAAAAAAAGCGCCATTATCAGGAAGGAAAACGCACCTGCCCCCGGAAACAACAAGGAGGGAAGAGAATGAGACGTGTCCCAAGCAGATGGCCAGAGAAGAGCTGTGCCAGGCTGGTGGCTGCAGGACTCATGCCCGAATCACTCTAAGCTGCTGCCCAGCAGTGCAGGGGGTGACAGCTGCAGGATTGCTGGATCCATGAGCTTGCAGCCCCTTCTGCTCAGGGGATCGCTCAGAAATGGGGTCCAAAACTTGGGGCGTCCCAAAACACTGCAACCAAAACACTGACAGTGCAAAACGCAATTCCTCTGCCCCTATACACACCCAGCTATGCATGCAGCTCCACCTAATCTACACATGTACACACATTCCCACACAAACATGGCTCCACACATGTTCAGGGCCCGCCAGTACTCACTGGAACTTGATATTTGCCTCATCCAAGAAGTGAATGTCAAAGAGCCAGTGGAAGAAAAGATCTAAACTGGACGAGAGAAGGGAGAACAGGAGCTGGTTAGACGTGTGTTATACAGACAAGAGAGAATATCCAGGGCATATAGGCAAGAGTCTCTCTCTCTCTCGCATGCACACGCATGTGCGCACATGTAGAGAGCAGAAAAAAGTCTTGCAGCACACCTTGCCCCCACCCATCTCTGGAATTCCCTTTGGCACCAGGCCTGACCTTGGTGTGGAACATGCCCAGCCTGTTTTATTTTGGCATTGTGTGAATAATAACAATAATGATAATAACCAAGGCTGGTCTGGGAAGGAATAGTTGGTCCACATGGTGCAAATGCTGGAAAACACTGTTCTGTCAAAGGTGGCAATTACTGAAGGACCTGGTTACAAGACCTGGAACTCTCCACAGAAAGGGTTAAACCTACAAAGGAGCCGTGTCAAAATCTTACTGGAGTGGCTGCTGCTCCTGCAGAGCACTCTTGGCTTGATGCTTTGGTCCTTTTGCACATCTCCAGCTGCGCAAAGGGCCACTAGCTGCTTGGCAATTGTCCCAGCATAGCCAGAATCCTTAGGTGGCATAAAGCTGTTGGCATCAGGGATATGACTGAAGGATCTCTATGCTCTGACCAGTCCCAGCTGCTAGAATAACCCCTTGGTGCCACAGGCAGCTGAGGGCAAGTTAGGTCAGCCCAATGTCTTCTCTAAGTTGTCTGGGAACCAAACTGGATCCCAGCTGGCTCCAGAATAAGGAAACCCCAAAGGTGATTAAAACAATCTTTCCCCCACCCTGGGATCCGGAATTGATCACAGCTTGGCTAGACCTGAGATAAGGCTCACATACACACCTAGCTAAAGAGTTCCTTTGCAGATCAGCTGAACAAGAGAGGGGTTAATACCCAGGGTCACTTGATCTAGCTCATACTCAGGAAGGAGAGGGCTGTGCAGCTTGGGTCCTTGGGCTGAGGGGCTCACTAGGGGAGAGTTTGGGGATAGGACGGTCCCGGGAACAGACAACGAAAGTGCAGAGAAGGGAGGAGCGAGCGCTTTCTGGCTAAAAGGCTGGACAGTTGGGTCTCAGCAGGAGTCTCTGCAAATGAGTAGCCTCTGAGAAGCTGTACTGCTTTTGCCATTTCTGTTTGATACACACTATCAATACATTAGACCAGGAAATTTCCCAGAGGGAGATGGTCAGTTCTCTCTCAAAGACAAACTGGGCCATTCAACAGTCCCTAAAGCTATGGATTGGCATTGGCCAAGGAGCAACAGCACAGAGAATGATAAATAACCCGCTATTGATCTGTAAGATATTTTTGCTCTTTAAAGAGTTACTGCTCTCGGGGATGCTGTGCGGTGACAGTCTTTCAGAGGAGCTGGAACACTGATGCCCCCTGGAATACACATGGTTATTAAAGACATGATGGCACATTACCCAAGAGTCAGGGAGTTAATCTTGGCATCCTGGTCAGTTGGGCCATGGGCAATTCCATGTTTTTTCCCTAATTTCCTATTACTTTTCAAAGGGATTCAATACACTTCACTTTCTGCCATAACTGGTGTGTAGAATTGCTGAGTGCTAAGAGTTGCTGTGTTGCATTGCAGAGGCCACTGCATTTCAGTGGTGGTGAAGTGATCCCTGCACACACAGTCTCTGCAAAACGCTTTGGAGTTGATCCCTCAGGATGAAGAGCTCCAGGGACATGTACATAATTCCCAGTCTGCAGGCAGATGAGGACGGCTGTGCACGTGGGTGGTACCTGGTCAGCCCCAGCGAGGGCAGGATAATCACCATGAACACCAGAAAGAAGTAACACTTGTGCATCGTGACCTGATTTTCATTCGACCTACCGAAAAAGGAAAAGATCTTTATACATTTTGGAGACAGAAGAGAAGCTGGAGGGAGAGATGCTTGGGGCTTGGGTCCCATGCTGCACTGGAGAATCAGATTGTCCTCAAAGGGGACGCTGCTCTGTTGGAGCAGAGCGCTAACCGTTGGAGCAGAGCACTAACTGGGGAAGGTGGAGATTCTTTCCCTAAACTATGCAGAGGCCACGGTGGGGGAACAGGGTGTGGTGAAGCCATCTGGGGAGCCCTCCACCCTCCAAATCCCTCTGTCTCTCTCTAATTCTCACCACTTCCCACGACAGTATTTGCAGCTGGAAATTTGTCTGTAGCTCACAAACTGCAATGGCCAGCTTTACCACTCACCCATGAGTCACAGTTGGATCACCAGCTCAGGACATTCAGTGGTGGAGACTGGAGGCACTCATTCTGTGCTCAGGGGGAGAAGAAGGGGCACTTGCAGGGGATGCCAATGGAAGGAGCATGGCTGGAGACACTGGGTGGCTTGGGCCACCTGCAGAGGGTGCTGCTGAGTGGGGCATTGTGAGGGGAGCGGAGAGGGGAGCGCAGCTGGACAACCACAGCTGGACTGCTGGTTGAGGCCATGGGGAGGCATTAGTGCAGCCCCGGGGCAGGTTTAAAGCAAGGGGCATAGATAAAGGGAGAAGAGAGGGGACTACAGGACATTCATCAAGTGGGGCAGCTTTGACACACACCCCCTCCCCCCCCGGTAGCAAGTCATTTTTTAAAAGGTGGGCGCCTGAACCTCCATCCCCACAGGCATGGGAACCACTGCGCTGGGAGCCATTTGGCCTCACTTGTCCTGGAAATTCAGTGCCTGTTTGGAACGGAGCCGAGAGCACTGAAGCATTTGTGTGTGCAGGCGCCAGGTGCCTGCTGACCAACGGAGGTGGGAGCAAACAGCACAGCACCTAGCACAGTGACCTGGCTAGTGCAGACGAGGGCAGAGGCAGTGATCTGCCAGGGCACGGAACCATCTCCTCAGGGAGGGACTGGCAGCCTGTTCAGTCCAGACCGGGCAGCGACCTGCGGAACAGACTGCAGGGACCAATTCCTCCCTGACCCCTGCAGATGGACTGAACGGTACCTACTGGGGTTTTCATTCAGCTCCAGATCCTGAGTGACTCCGAGGGGGAGACAGGCCGCAGGGTGAAAGGCTGTGAGTTACCTGGTCCAGTGTGACTCAAAGAAGGCGGAATAGTACACGACGAAGGGCAGGAACACAGAGAAGGCCCAGAGCAGCAGCGTGGGGAAGAACTGGGTGAGGACGGGATTCTGGGGAGGGGAGAGACCAGAGACAAGCTCAGGACCCTGCCTGGCTGGTGGAAGGCTCTTGGGACACTCGCTCCACCGCTGTAGGGGAGGCGAGGCTGAGGACAGAAGGCTTGACTGGGACAGAGAAAGCACCCAGGCGCCCAGCTACAGCTCACAGGTTACTGGGGAGGAAGGGGCTGGATTAACGGCAGCTCTGGATGAAGCAGCACTTGGTGAAGTCTGTAATGGTCACCCCCCACCTCCATTGCTTTGGCACACTCACAAAGCTGCCCTGCCCCATTGGCTCCCTATGCTCCCCAGGCAGTGGCACACATAACCCCACACGAAGAGACAGGACCCGAGGATGCCTCCATCAGGGACATGTGGCTGCCAACCATGTGGGCTCTCCCTTTCTGCCTGCCAAAAGACACTCATCCCACTCGTGGAGAGTGCAGAGAAGAGGCATACTCTGCTCTTCTCGGACAGCACACACCCGCCCCTCCTCAGGCAAGCTCGGAGATGGGTAACCCCCTAGGAGGGTCTCTGAGTCCAGGAGACAGAGCCCCGCAGGAATTGTCTACCTTGAGGCTCTCCACCGGCCGCGTCACGTTGAACATGTCTATAGTGTTGACGACGATGGCAGGTGTGGTGAGGAAGAAGAGGAGGATGAAGAGGCAGATATTGAGGAGCACAAATCGCACCCACCATGATGTGCCACGGACAGATAAATTCTCCCTATGAGAGAACAGAGTATCCAGCAGTTGGAGCACAGGGAAAGGCACAGTGGTGCAGGTGGCTGGGGTGTCCCTCTTGGTACCCGGCCGGGAAGGGGCTCTCCCCACTTCAGCAGCCTGACCCCTGGCTCCCATGTTCACTCTGCCCTATACCTCCCCCGCCGTCCCCTCACGTAGACCCCATCCTTTCTGATTATTCCAGGGCTTCTGCTTTTGGGTTTCCTGCTATTAGTCCCCATTCCACCCCATCTCAACACAACTGTCCCCTGCACTGTCCAACCTGGAACTGGGGGCATCCCCAGGGACCAGGAGGCCCAGCACAATGGAACCTCTGTGCCCCCTGCAATGGGCTCTGGATTCACCGATGCCAGAGAAAGTCCAGGAGACTTCGTTTTCCCCTTCCTTGCCTGGCCTAGCTGAGACTTGCAACCTCACTGCACGGGTATCACTGCTCAGGCCTCGCAGAGGCAAATTCTCAGTCCTTAGCGCTCAGTCCTTAGCACAAAGGTCTGGGAGAATTAAACCCTTGGATCCACCTCGTGCCCTGGTGCACCCTCCATCCAGCTGTGTGGAGATTTACCAGATGATGTCACTGGGGGCGGGGGCATAGCGGACGCCCCAGCTGTGGGACTTTACCACCGTGGTCACAGAGGATTGCTGTGGGTGCCTGCGGCAGTGGATGTGGCTGTAATCCTTCAAAATCCTACAGGAGAGAGGAGAAAGAGAAGACGGTGCTCACGGGACAGATTCCTGCTCCCATATATGAGAAGAGAGGGGGGGAGCAGGAGGGGAAGGTGTTCAGGATCTCTGCCACCCTAAACGTTCTTCCCACAATCATAGTCTGTGTTACTCTGCCAAACTCAGAGGTCATTTCCTCTGCTGATATGATGGGCAGAGTCCAACTGAGACTAAACAACCATTTGGGTTTATCTTACTGAAAATCAGAGTCCATGCGGAACCATGGAAATACTCAGAGCGCCCCTTGATGGCCTCAAAGCACCAGGGCCACTGACGGCGGGCACCCCTGCTGGCTCTGAAGCAGGAACGGACTAACTATTCTTGGTACCAAACCCAGCAGTGGAAAGTGCTAGAGAAGCCGAAGCTGTTTGTTATTTTTATATTATATTATATATTTTTATATATATAATATTATATATTTTTAAACACCCCAGAGCTGTGTGAATTTCAGGTTCATTTCCCATGGGGAGAGGGTAATGTGTAGGGGAAAGTTATTTTCAGACTGCCCAGAGGGCCATTCTAGCTAGCAGGGCCTCGGCCTGGTTCTCATTGAGGTGGCACTCACACTGCTGTCATCCTCTCATCCTGGAAAGTGACGAAGGCCATGTCAAGACGCTTGAGCGTAATGCGGTTGCGCTCAGCATTGAACTCATCGGTAAGTTTCTCTTCCAGCTCCCCATAGTATTGCTCAGCATCTACCTGCAGGGGAGAGGAAAGATCACTTTAAAAGGAGCTTACCTCCCAGAGAGATGGGGACTCACCTCCCAGCAGATCACTGGGGATGAAATCTGGGGGCTGCCACATCAACACCTGGACTAGCTATTGGGGGGCAGTCATGGAGCAAGCTACCAGTGGGAATGAGAGGAGCTGGTTTTGTATGTCCAGGCTCCTCCCTCACCCATGTGAGGGAAATAAGGATTCCAGGAGGGAGCTGGGGCCTGTGGTCCAAGCTAGGGCAGAAGATGCATTGATGCAGGATTTAAGGAGGCAGTGTTTGGGAACATGCTAAAACTGAAACTCCCACCACCATGAGTATGTTTAACCCCAGCATCACCTCTCGCCGGGATAAAGGACATTGACTGAGGGCATCTGGCCCCCACCTTGTTCACCTTCACCTTAAGAAACAGCAGTAGAACCAGGGGGCATTGAACCCTAAGATCACTATGGCCTCCTCCTTCAGACCGCTCCTCTGGACTCACCCCAGGTGTGGTGCCTATGAGACATCAGCCAGTGAATGATGCAAGGGGCACATAAGGAGAGCTGACCCTTACACTTCATAACTGTCAGGAAAGAACCTGAAAATGCACCTATGGATTTTAAACCTGACTCTATCTGATTGTATCCCTCTCCCAACATCCTTCAGGTGTTCCCTGTCTCATTAGGCCTGCCCCCGAACGAAGCTGCTCTGTTTGGGCAGGTCTATGCTGGTGCACACAGGGGTCCACCAGTGAGGAGCAACTTGCAGGATCGGGGCCTTTGAGTGTCAGAGCCTATGTTTTTCTGTGGGCACGTACAGCACCTAGCGCAACGGGACCCTGATACTGATCGTGGCCTTTGCATACTGCAGGAAGAAATATTAAGAAACAGTGTTCAACAGCTGACAAATGCTAGCCCAGGATGCACAGCTGCAGTGAGTCACCCATGGCGGGGTGTGAAAGTGAGAGTGACCGCGCGTCATTCCACTCTCTCCAGGAAGACACGCTGCTTGCAAAAGAACACCACTAAGGTCTGTGTCAAGGAGACAGCTGTCTGGGTTGGAACACTAGCTGCAAGTGACAGTTTGTGCCCCTAGAGGGCAGTAGCAGGCGAGTGTTTCCTAAATGCACAATTCAGGTTCCGGTGAGCACCCGTGCGTGCCTGGCTGCCAATTAAACCCACTGATTCTGTGGGTTGTTTGTTGATCTGTGGACACCTCCCTCTTGCCCTGAGAGTTCCCCTGGCCCATCTCAGCCAGTGTGAGACGCTGGGGCTCATTCTCCTGAGCCTCCATCCTCCAGGATGCATGGCGGGAAGCAGACTGGAGAACAGCACTGTTCAGTGGCTGTCACAGAAGCGGAACAGTGGGGGGAGGGGAAGCTGGAAGAGAATCTCTGACCAGATGCCTGGGGGTCGCTGGGGGCGAGTGTTATCCGGCCCCACCTCCCACCCCTCCAATCTCCTACCTGCTCGAAGCCGCAGCTGTGGCAGCAGAAGATGCGGGCGCAGGGGTGAGTTTTGATCATGATTTTCCCCTCTTTCTGTGCCTTGGTGGTGAAGTAAAGTCGTCCCTTCATCGCCTTGCGCCTGCCAGGAATGGGATCGGAGAGGACACTTCATGAGGCCTCCCAGAAAAGAGAGCAGCTCCCCCTAATTTTTTGGAAAGGAGCCTTTTTTCCATATACACCCAGATGCTCCCTGTGTCTTCCATAAGATGCCCCCTACAGCACACCTGGCCGGAATACCCCATACGTACCATGGTGGACAGGGACAGAGGGGGAAGCCTGATATGCCCATCCTGCTGTGCACGCTCCTCCTGGCATGGGGGCCTGGTGCCATGCCAGCACAAGGAGGGGACAGTGCTCACTAGCGGTAGAGAGTCCTAAGGTATCCCAGGCACAGCCTGCCAGACAGGCAAGGCCACCAGGAACCTCAAATAAAGAAACCTCAAATGCCAAGGGAGGCCAAGGAATGAGATTTCTCCCCGCTATCACCTGGGACTCCTGAGGCCATGTGGACAAAGTGGGGGTGCTCCCCCGGCTTACAGGAGTGTTCTTTTACAGGGTAAAGTAGATCCAGGCAGGATGACGGCTCCGGAGAGCCTGCAGAGGCAGTGTGCATACAGACTCTTGAGCCCATCCATGGGTGATGTGCAGGCATCGCGGGATAGCTCCATGGGACTCCTAAGGAGTTCAAGGCACCAGGGCCCCAGTGCAGACTCACCTCTCTCCATCCAGCTTCATCAGCTTGCGAACATCAAAGCAGAACTGGACGTTGGTGACAGTACAGCTGGGATAGGCCTCGCTGGGGGGCACATACACAGATAGACATGTGAGACTCTCCCCTCCAGGAGACTGAAGAGACTCAAACCACTTGCTTCTCCCAGCCCCACTGGCTCCTCATCCCCAGCTCCTCAAAGAAGGGAGAGCTGGGATTGCAGAGGGGGACAGGCTTCTATTCCCAGGCACTTACCAACCCCCAGGAGATGAATCTTCCTGGGCAATGTTGGATGAGAAGAGGGAGGATAGCTGCATTTTCTTTACTTTCTTCATTACCTGAGACCTTTGGCTGCCAGCACCATCACCTGCTTTCCACACTGATGTTCCTCTAATGTTTTCACCCTTCCTCCAGACCATGGGCATCCTGACCTGCCTCCCTCCAGTCAGTCATCAAGAATCAGCAGAACCAGGGGCAGGGAAGCTCATAGAGATGGGCACAGATCAAGCAGCTACCTGCGGTTCTACTCACTGAAAATGCTTGATGAGAAGGGAGGAGTCTGTGATCTCCTTGGGAATCCGGGTGACCATCAGCGTCCGGGCAACCTGGGAGAGGAGAAGAAGAGCTGAGACAGAGGGATTGGGGAGCAGAACCATGCTCTGTCTGGCATTCACAACACTCCTGCCTCTGCAGCACCTCCCATTCTCCCTGGAAGGAAGGTCAATATAATCTCTTCCATTGCACAGATGGACAAAAATGATGCACAGAGACTGGTACAAAATCATCCTGTGAATTGGTGGCAAAGCTGGGATAGAATCCAGGAATCCTA
Organism: Dermochelys coriacea; assembly: GCF_009764565.3. Lineage (NCBI taxonomy): Eukaryota > Metazoa > Chordata > Testudines > Dermochelyidae > Dermochelys > Dermochelys coriacea. The sequence goes on along the minus strand of NC_050073.1, from coordinate 87,668,683 downwards.
ATTCCTAGTCCCCAACCAGCTCACTATAATCCCTCTAAGAGGTGAGAACAGAACCAGGAGTCCTGACTTCTAATTCCAGGCTCTAATTACTCAAGCATACACCCTCCCAGTGCTGGGAATAGCCTCTGACTCCCAGGCCCCTGCTGTAACCACTAGAACCTACCACCTCTTACACTGCTTGGACGTAGGTTGAGCTCAGTCCCTCGATAGCAACATAAACAAGTTTCAACTTGATTAGGCAAAGGACAAGCAAAGTTGTGCAGAGTCCCCCCTTGGGTTGGGAGGGGCAGAAGAGGACTGGGGGCAGCTCACCTTCTCATCTTCCTTGTATTCGAGCTGGACAGAGTGATGAGCCATACAGAGGATGGTGATAATGAAATAGATGAGAGCGAAGATACTATGCAGCCACAGGAGACGGTCTCTGGGCAAGAAAAAGGAACAGATCTGCATCCTAACAAAGCAGAACCCCTACTGGAGATCAGTTGAACCCACTGCAGTCCCACCCTCCCCTCCACCTGGAGGGCAAGCTATCGGCCCATCACAGTGCAAACCAAAAGCACATAGCATCCATGCTCATAGCTACTGCAGTCCCAGCCTCTTCCAGCACAAGGTGCTGTAAGGAATGGGTGCAAGAGGGTGAGCTGCTGGGAGTTCAGTTATTGCAGTCCTAGCCTCTTCCAGTAGGGAGCACCAGAGGGAATGCTGCAGAAGCATTAGCTGAGCTGCTGGAGGAATGAGGCAAGAGAACTTGTAAACTCAAGCTGCTCCAGACCAAACCCATCCCAGCAGGAGGTGCTGTACTGAATGGGGTAGGAGTGCTGGCTGGGGAGGTGCTAGCTCCAAGCTACGGCAGTTCCAGCAGGAGGTGCTATAGTGCATGGTGTAGGAATGCTGGCTCCCATCTCTTCTTGTACAGCTGTCCATGTCTGGCCATCAGGCGCTCACACGTCTTTGCAGTGCATCAGACACGGGGATCTTTATGAATCATGTAAAAGTAAACCCTGTCCCTGGTCCCAGGGGCCAGTCCCCACACTGCTGATGGTCTAACCCTGTGACCCTGGCAGCCATCCCCTCAAGCGGCAAGGTGTGGGGGGAACGTACTGTGTTGGGACGTTGGTGATGGTCGTCCGGCCAAAATGAGCTGGACTGCTTCCTGGAAGAGAAGAGGGGAAGCATGGAGGTCATGGGAGTGCCACACATCTCAAGAGGTTCAGGCCCAGAATACAAACAGCTCCCCTGTGACAGATGCCTGGGTTCCCTCCTGGCTCCTTCCTCTCTGCTGCTTCCCTGGGGTTTCTCCTGGCCTCCTCCTGCAAGCCCCAAAGCTTCTCTGGCCTCTCCCATTTCCTATACTCCACAGCTGGCCACCAACCCACACCCCGTGGGACCAATCTCCCAGGCATGACCCCCTGCACTGGACCAATCTTCCGGGCACCACACCTTATCCAGAATTCCACCTTCCTGGCTAACTGACAGCGTCATCATTCCCCCATCTGGCTTGGTGCATGATGCCCACCCATGTGCTGTGCAGATCTGTGCCCTGCCACTGGGATCAACCAGTGGGCTCAGAGAATTACCTACCCAAGAGGTCCCCAGAGAAGTTGACAGGCAGGATGACAGCCACAGAGAGCACACAGACGATCATGACCAGCACCAGGATGTGGCGCTGGAAAGAGAGGTAGGTGGTGGCGTCGATCCCACACTTGCTCTGGAGCTCCTCATCCCTTACCGATACAGAGGCGGATGGTGTGTTAGTGCAGGTGATGTGAGATCGCCCCTCCCTGTTCAGGGGGCATGGCCCCCCCACTCTCCAGTGGAAAGCACCAGCCCCAAATACTGCAGGGCTCAAACTCAGGCCATCCCTCCTGAGAGCACATAAGGGATTCAGGAGGAGAGTGCTCTGAGTCTCTCCCTGGAGGATGGCATTCTGGCACCTGTGGAATGGGACATCTGGGACATCTAGAGGGTTGCAGACTGGTCCCCAAGGGAAGGGCTGAGAGGGAGCCCCCTCATTTGGGACATTTAATCTGGGCTTGGACAAAGCCTTGGAACATACTCTGAAAGAAACAATCCTGCACTAGCCCCTGAAGGCACCTAATTGGACGTCTTCATCTCTAACTCCCACACAATAGGATGTCCCTGACATTCCATGGACCGGATCCCTGGATGGACACAAGAAGAGATGGTGATCTCCCAGCATTTGGAGAGTCCAGCCAGTGAACCACCAACAAATCTGGACGCTTTCCTGAACTAGCCAACTCTGCTAAATGAGAGGTGGAAAGCCCCTGTGTCTGGTCTCTCTCAGGGGAGTTCCAGCCCTTTCTGATCCCCACTGGCCCTGAGAACAGACTTTTTGCGCAGTGCTTCACTCTTCTGGACCTGATCAGAACCAAGGGCACCACAAAAATGAGGGTGGTAGGGGAGAAGTCTGTCAAACTTTTTCTGAACTTCAAGTATGTTGTGGGCCTCCTGAATGCCCCTCAAGGTGGGAGGGAAGCACTCACCAGAACCAGGGCAGAGGGGAGATGGGGCAGCGCAAAAAGGGACAGCAGGGTGTAATGAATAAAAAGCCCATATTCCCCTCCCCCTCCAGGGGAGGTGCTTTCTGATCAAGGGATGCCAAGCAGATACAGCAGCACTGGGATGTTCACTGGTGATGGTGTCTTGGATACATGGAAAGGCAGAGAGAGGCCAGTTAGCTGCCATCCAATGCAGACAGGAAAGGACATGTACTTACTTCATTTGGTAGATGGAAATGAGCCAGGAGCAGAATCCCTGGAAGGTAAAATTAACAGGATCAGCTGGTTGAGAGCAAACCAAGGTACCAGAAATGGAGTGTGACCTCAGATTGCTTCACATTGCGGGGAACCAGGGAGCAGCCGTGCGGTGATTGTGGCCAAGGAGGGCAGTCAGGGGCTGGCCGCAAGGCAACTATTGCTAAACTAACAGAGCTGCTGCTCAGCACTCAGTGACCAGCTCTGACCGCACAACTAGTGTCAATGGGGACAGAACATGGAGGTGAGCACCTCTGTTTTTCTGAAAATGCCACAGGACCTTTAGCATCCAGGTAGCAGCCCTCTGAGAGAGGCTAAGGGACTGGCGAAGACGTATGAGGAGAGCAGAGAGGAGTCAACAGATAAATGCACCGGGTCATATTCCTTCTGGGGGAAATTGTTGGGCATGAACCTGGCTAGCACTGCCTAGAATAAAGATGACTCTGGGGGGACATGATCACAGCCTACAGAAGCCATCAGGGTGACAGTACAAGTGAATGAAGGGAATTATTAACGCTCTCAAGAGATGGAAGGACAAGGAGGGATGGCCCTGAAGTGATGGAAGAAAATGTCTAGGCTGGAGATTAGGGAATTTGTCTTCACAGCAAGAGCAGCCAGGGCAGAGGCTAGGACAGGGAAGCCCCATCGCTGCAGAGATCTGGGAGCGGGTTTGAGAAGTATGGTAGGTGGGGATGACAGGGGCTTGAATACTGCAGAATCCAAGGACAGACTCAAGCAGCCTTCCTTGGCACTGGCTGGCATGGCAGACCTCAGCTCCAGGGCTCCTCTGAAGGACAGGTCCTTCGACAGCACAGCAGAACCCTTCCCAGGACTGCACAAGGGCATTAGCCCTGGGAAAGAGCTTGCCTCCCTGGGGCAATTCTCCCTTTGCAGGATACAGGCTACTCCCATGGGCTTTCATTTGACTTGACCCCATGAAATGTACATCCCCCCCCTCCACCTAATGACAAGTGAACAGGGTCACAAATCAGAGGGAAACAGGAGAATTCCCAGTAAACGGCCAAGACCTGCTGTACAGAAGAAGAGGCGATGCCAGGAATGTCACCAGAGCCACTTTAGGGGATCATCTTTTTGTTAGCCAGATCTTAAATCTTTCTGTATGACAAACATGCTGAGAGAGTGAGAGCAGGGCAATGGAGAGATGGAGGAGAGGGAATGAGAGAGAGACAAGCTGCATCTACCCTGGGAAATTTAGGAAAATCTTCCATGTAAGGAGTACTGAGATAGACAGTACTCTAGAGTTTCTATCACAGTGTTGTCTAACCCTGTTGGGAACGGATCTAGAAGACACAATGGCAAAAGCACCAGTGCACTGTCTACTCTAGCACTCCCACTGCTGACAGCAACAACAGCTCCCCTGGTGCTAGAGCAGTGGGGTGGGGTGGGGATTTCTCGAACACTAACACTCACTATAAGAGAATTAGAAAACTGCCGCTTCACAGGAAAACAAAGAACAGCTCCTTGCTCCATCATTGGTTTATATTAAACAGGAAACTTCAGACTGGTGACCTAATCTAATTTTAAACCTGGGCTCCCTGTAGTAAAGAGAGTTCCTCTTTGCACAGGATGGAGCTAATTTCCCTCCCACATCCCACTAAGACTCACCACATCTTTGTTATCGACATCCGGGGGGCTGGTCTCTGACGGAGATTTCTCCTTCTCGCTCTGCTCCCCGTAGAACAACGACGTCAAGCTTCCAGGCAGAGGGAAGAGGAGAGAGAGGACAAGAAAGGGGGCACAGGATGGAGAGAAGGAGGAGAGGGAATGAAGGAGAAGCACAAGAGAGGGAGCGAGAAGGACAGGGAAAAAACCCAGGATTCTGATCAGACCCACTTCAAAGTGACATTTTTCCCCATAGCAAGCAACCCCTTTCTGAGAAATCAGCCAAGCCAGGACATCACTTGTGCATTTCTAGCCCAGCATCTGGGAAGAATTTTTTAGCTCAATAGCTGCATGGAGTCAGCTCTCTCATCAGACAGTTTGTTAAGAAGGTGAATCAACAGGTGGCAAAAGGATTCTATACATGCAGCAACTGCACCCCAAGAACATGTCATCCCCAACAGTTCCCCCCAGGAAATAACTGCACCTCCCCTGCAAATGGCACAGATTCAGTTTCACAGAAACAGTGGTTACACACACACAGCCATTGTCTAGGACATATTGAACTGTATTGATGCCCACAGCATACAGGAGAAATGAGACACCAAGTCAGTCAATAATGATCATATTGTAACAAATTGGCATGTGTGTGTCTGCCTGTCTATGCATACAGTCACTGCCCTCTGCACAGCAGAATCAGACCTGTTTCGCTGTGGGTCATAGTCCCTATAGTGCTGTCAGCTAATGGAGAGTCACCTTTAGCTCAAGTGCTAGGGCTGTATGCTTTTGGAGTGGGAGCATCTGAGTTCTCTCCTTGCTCATGCTGTTAAGTACTCAATGGCCATGGATTTGTTATGATATAATAACACTCTGTCCTCTAGCTCCATTTGTTCAAGGTTCTCTTTATGGTTCATAAACACAGCTCATGCTTCACAAAACCCATGTGAGGTCACTACCTTCAGGACAAGTTAAAGGAGGCTCTTCAGAACCAGGGTCAGTGTGGGGAAGATATTAACTATTCAACACTTCTCCCTGTACTGGCTCCTTTCCAGGAAAATCCCCTTTGGTTTACACTTGGGACTCCCTAGAAGTAAGGAAGAGGGACTATCCTGCCAGATCAAAGTAAAAACAAGATCCCACTAGTGCATGAGGCTCCATTGTCTGGTTGTTTCCCTGCTTCTCTTCTGTTATCGCAGATACTTTGGTTAAAGAAGAGTTCTCCACTCTTTTCTCCACTGAGGTCATAACTCCATGTTTGTGACATAATCACGGCAGTGACTGCAACATCACTAATTCACCACTGTGACATCACTTGCACTATCCTGGTAGAAGAGGAAGAGCTTGGGGAGAGAAAAACTCTTAAAGGGACAGTGTCAAGTCATTTGTGCTGGAATTTAGATTGTGTGAGAAAAATGTTTTTCAAAACTTAATAATAAAATTACAACAATACAATAATACCTAGCTCTTAGATAGTGCTTTTCATCAGTAGATTTCAAAGCGCTTTCCAAATGAGGTCAATGTCAGTATCCTTATTAACAGCAAGGTTTCCATTAACTGAATGGAAAAACATTTTTGTTTAGCTTTAAAGCCTTCCTGGCAGTTTAGCCCTGGGCTAGTGCTTGGCGACTAGCAAGGGAAAGTGTCAAGAATGAGGAAGTGAAACTGATCTGGCTAATGTCACTGCACAAAAGGAGTGAAATGCAGGGTGTAAAGCAAATAGGAGATTACTGGGGAAAAGTGACTTGGATTTTTACAGTTCTGTCAGTTTTAAACGTGCCATGTGACATTCTAGTACCATATTTTTAACCATGTCTGCTGGTTTAAATCTTGACTGTCCCTTTAATCTCTCCAACAAGTGAAAACATCACTGACACATTTCCAGATTTAGAACCAAAGCCAGCGCTTGAGAAAAATCAAAGAAACCTGAGGCTCAGAAGAGGATTCTGGAAAGAATTCCCTAGAGCTGCCCCATATCTCTCAGAGACACCCTTCCCTACCCCCCTCCAGAAATAACAGCCGTAGGAAAGAAAGAGGAACCGCTGCAGGGGTGGGGAGTAGGATGGCTGGGAGGTGCTGAGGAACATGGCACCTGTGGGGAGGATGCCTGATATTCTGGTCTGGTTTCATGTTGCCAACCAAAGCAGGTTTGGACTTGTAAATGGGGAACAACATCTCTCAGAATCCCGACATTCTTTTAATCAATACCAAATATAGGGTCTGATTTTTTTTTTATTGTGATGATCACATTTTTCTCCTGAGTCCTGTCCTAAGGCCTAGCTGGGTTCTAAACCCCTGGAAATCTGCAGGCCAGGAGAATGCTAATGTCCTCCTCCACCCAAATGGACTAGTGCACCAGGAGACCCTCACTGCTGTACCAGAAACACGTAGCACTCTCTCCCCTCCTGCTGCCAGCCCCACACTCTGTGCTGAGGCAGTCTCCTGCCCCTTTGGTGGCTCCAACCCCTGTGGGAAAGCAGCTGCTGTTTCTCTTTCTTTCCCAGGAAGGCATTTTTCTTGTCACCAAAACCACAATCACCAGATCACCATTATCATTACTCGTAGGAATTCCATGTGCTTGGAGGGATTCGGCTGGTTCAGAAGTGGGGGAGAGGGGAGAGACGAGACAATTAGAATTATCAGAAATCATCCAGGAGACTATATCATTCCCTGCTTATCCTCCCAGTTTTATCTCCCCAGTTGACTATCACCCGCCAGCCTGCAGCCCATTGCACCTGCATTCCCCCCCACACGCTCATCCCCACTCAGCTCTACCTCAGACTACTAGTAAGATAATGACAACAACATGCCAGGTGCCACGAACCCCCTAATCATCACCTACCACCCACACCTTCAGCTCTATTTCTAAACAACCCTCCCCACCCCCACACCCTTCCATCCTCTCATCCCGAGCAACCCAAACCCACACCTCTAAACTCCCCCGTTTCCTCTCCTCTCTGGTCATATCGTAGCACACAGATTTCATTCAGATACATGCTGTGCACCCCTCTGATACTTGCACCCTCTTTGCAGAAGGCCAGAGCATTAAGCCACATGCCAGCATTTAGCTAGTTCCATAACCCTCAAGGACCCCTGTGCTGATGATAGTCTCCAGTCAAAAGGCCCGATCCTTCTCCCATTGCCATCAGTAGCTGTTCTGCCACAGCATTCAGCAGGCATCGGATCAGGTCCTTAGGGAGCCTTGGCATCCCTGGTCAGGACCTTTCACCAAGGGATGGTGCAACTGCTGAGAGGGAGGTGGAGGACGGGGTCCTCTCACCGTTAGTGGCTTGCGTGTTAGCTCAATAATTGCTGCACATGCTAACGGACTTGTGAGGGGTTTGTTATTTAACCTTTTGGTGCAAAGTTTCCTATTTCTTTCTGGTTTTCCAAGAAAGAAAAAAAGGAAGAAACATGTTCCTTAGTTCTGAACCTATAAGTGAAAGCTAATGCAGCCCTGGCGCTGACTCTGATACACCTGCCAGTGTCACTCTAGAGAACCTGGCCCTGCCAGTGCATGGACAGCCTTGCCACTTCCACTGCTACAGAACTGAACTTGCCTTCAATCCGCCCACAGTGTGGGAACAGGAGAGAGCTCCAGAGCTTACTAATGGCAGCATTCCCGTCCCCGCCCCAGAAACGTGTCCACATTATAAAACCCAGCAACACACTGGGCACTAACTGGTCCCCGTCTTGAAAGGCTCAGCAGAGAGGCTGACTGGGTCATGGAGTCTGAACTGCTCTCCCATCCCTAGCCAGTGTTCCTCCAGGGGAGGGATGAGGGAGCCTGTGAGAGAAGGTTGCCCTGCTGCCACCCATGCTGTGCGCCTCTCCGTGGGGATGAAATCCCACAGCTGCCGGTCTGGCACCATCCAGCAGCCCTGACATTGACTCTGCTGGGCTTGTTTTGGAATAAGGGCAGGGAACAGACCCCCCACCTCCTCTTCCTGCTCTGTCACAAACACTTGGGGGATGCAACCAGCTCCTAGAAAGGGAGCTCAGTCCTCACCTGTCATTATCCATCAGCAGGGCCAGGCGCCCATAGTCCCAAGCTGCTTTCCGAAGGCAGGAGAAGACCAGGAGGAGGAGCTGCAGCAGGAGAGAGAAAGCAAAGGGTTGATGTTCCAGCCACCTGATTTCCTGAGGCCCCTCCATTCAGAGGGGTTGCCCTCCACAGGTGGGCCCAGTCATGACAGCAGAACCAGTCAAAGCTCCTCTCAAAGCCAAACTGAGGTCCTGCTTCAGTGACTCCACTGCCACTGGCTCCTGGTGACTGCATTCACACACCCCAGCAGAGACCCACAGAGTCCATGGTACTAAACCGCAACACCCATCCACACAAGGTGGATATACCCACACACAGGCACACAACCAAGGTGACCATACACACATGCACACACAGAAAGGCAGAGACCCATATTGCCAGGGCAAGCCCCACCTCATCTCTCTCTCTCTCTCTCTTACACACACACACACACACACACATGCACATACGCAGAACAAGAGTCACACACAAAGAAACTACCTCCCACCTTGTAGTCAGAGCTATATGTCCAGCATAGTCACACAATACAACCTTTCCACACCTTCCCAGGCCCAGTTATACACCCACCATGGGCACAACACATGCTGGAACCCACCCAGATGCCTACAGGCAGAATCGGATACCTGCTGCAGGCTCACATAACGCACACACATGTCCATGATTATGACTCTCGTCTCTCCTCCTGGACTCCACCTACACACACACGGCCTCACTGGCACCAGGAAAACCAGGGCCCATAGTTTACCACCTGGCCAGCTCCATTAGCAAGAGCTGCAGTGGAAACAGGGCTCAGGCATTCTGACCACTGTGTCATCTGACCACGCTGAATAGGTGATGTGGGGTCGCACTTTAGTCCTGTGTGCGGTTCTAGTCATGCTGAGTCACTCCCACCCCTGAGGCCTGCCTCTTTCCGTCCCCAGGTCACTTGAGACACTGCCGAGAGACTGGGCAGACACTGGGAGCTGGGGACAGGGGGCAGTATGGCACCCTGGCACGGCCCCCTCCTCGCCTCACTCACCAGCCAGAGGATGAAGTTGATGGCAAGCACGGTGGGCACGCCGCCGAATGGCAGCCCCTGCAGGACCGTGCTGTGGGAGCGGGCGCTGAAGCACTGCTCCTCTGTGCTGTTCGCTAGGGGGTCCAGGAAGCTGAGGACATCCAGGGAGACGGGGTTGGCACCCCCGGGTGCAGGCTCAGCCAAGTACACAGTATCCATCTGTGCCTCCACGCAGACCCTGCAAAACAGCTGGGCAGAGTCCACCAGGGGCAGGATGGAGTTGGGGAGTGGGGGAACTTTAGCGGGCAGGAGTTCACAGTCCTGGCCTTCCCCAGCAGGTAGAGCTGGCTGTGAGCACAGCTAATAGAGCCCCAGCCTCTCTCAGCAGGAGGCACCACAGAGGTGAGTGTAGGGCAGGTAGCTGTCAGAGTGAGCTTGTAGCTAGTGCAGTCCCAGCCTTGCTCAGCAGCTGGTGCTGTAGGAATCAGCACAGGAACCCGGGATGGGCGAGCTCCCAGCTACTCAGTTCCCAACCTCTCTCAGCAGGAGGTGCTGTAGGAGATGGGGCAGGGCCCTGGTGGTGGGCCACTCACAACTTCTCCAGTCTTAGCCTCTCCCCAGCAGGAGGTGCCATGGGGAATGGGGAAGCTCCCATCTGCTCCAAGCCCTGTCCCAGGGCTACACTCCATATGACTACATACGATTGTTGTCATTCGGTTTTCAGATGCCGTCTCATTTGTACTCATACCTGACCAAGGTCCCTTGCTGCCTTCCCCACTCAGTCCTGGCGGCTGGAATCAGTCACTGCCATCACGGTGCGGCCAGTGTGTAGGAGCGAGGCACTGAACCATTCGCCAGAGCTGCTATGAGAAGAGAGACACTGATACTAGCAGAGGGGCAGACAGGGCTCTGCTCACCTTGTTCCCACACCACCTTAGTTTCACCTTTTATGGCAACCCAATAAATAACACCCTTCCCCCCCACATCGATACCCAGAATCTTTGACGTTATAGATAAAGTCCTGTTGTCCATCTTCCTGCCAGCATAGGACTGTTCCTCTAGGATATTTCCTCGGCTTTACTACAGTCCAGTTTCAATGTCCCAAGCGATGGGGCTCCCACCGCTTCCCCTGGGAGATGAAGTGACAGCCTCACAGAATTCGCTATTAGGAAATATTTACTGCTATTCAACTTCAATGACTTCATCCTAGTCCCTTTAGCTGTACACCCTTGAGCAATCCCCTGCTCCCCTGGGGGCTTCTACCTGTCAAACATCTGTGACCCGCTATTCATCCCTTGGTCATTGCTTAGCCAAGCTAAACATACCAAGCTCTTGTAATCTTTCCTCATAAACCAGCCCCTCCATCACTTTCGTTGCTCTCCTCTGACATCCTCCCAACTTGCTGATATTTTTCTGGCCCGGAGGTGCCTGGGATTGATCTCATAGCAGCCATAAAGACAGAGTTCATTGCCTCCCTGCTCCTGGAGGAGCTGTCAGAAATGAGGCAGAGTTGGCAGTGGGGTTGCTCACAGCTACTCCAATCCTGGCCTTGCCCAGCATTTGTTTCCTGGCACAGCAAGTCCAGAGCTATTTTTTCCAAGTGTTCTTGCCTCTGTCAGGACTTGTCTTCACTAGGAAATGCTGTGTTAAAATAGAACGACACGTCACCAACCACAACTAACAGGTCAGCGTGGACCAGGACTAGTTGTGGTTGGTATCATGTGAGCTGCCTTTGCTCCTCACAATAGTGTTTGAACACAGAAAGGCTTCCTACTGCCAACAGGCCTCAATGGCCCTCCAGAATTTGGCTCAGCTGGACTCCATCACATCAGACGTATCTAACAGTTGAGCTATTTTAGCATTGTTCTGACTCTATTCGTTTTCCCTGGTAACCAGAGGAGGCCTCCTGGTCTGAGCCTCCCAGCTAATCCCCAAAGCAGCTTTTTTGGAAAACAGGCACCATGTTAGCAGCTCCCTGCAGTCACTGGTTTTCTGCCTATTTCCTCTGGCTCTGTCAATCTCGCTGTGATTTCACGCTCTTTCCTTCTGAGCCCTCAGCTGATCCCATCTGCTCCTGGCTATTTACTGCATTTAATTATTCCAAGTTGCTCTATACTAGTGGCTCTCAACCTTTCCAGGCTACTGTACCCCATTCAGGAGTCTGATTTGTCTTGCGTACCCCAAGTTTCACCTCACTTAAAAACTACTTGCTTACAAAATCAGATATAAACATACAAAAGTGTTACAGCACGCTATTGCTGAAAGATTGCTGACTTTCTCATTTTTACCATATAAAATAAATAAACTGGAATATAAACATTGTACTTACATTTCACTGTATAGTATATAGCACAGTATAAACAAGCCATTGTCTGTATGAAATTTTAGTTTGTACTGGGGCTAGTTTGCTAGGGCGTTAGTTTGTACTAGTTTGCTAGGGCTTTTTATGTAGCCTGTTGTAAAACTAGACAAATATCTAGATGAGCTGGATGTACCCCCTGGAAGACCTCCAAGTACCCCCAGGGGCACACGTACCCCCGGTTGAGAACCACTGCTCTATAACTCCCTCCTCAGCCTCTGTCAAGGCTACATTCTAACTCCCCATAAAAATGGACTTTGGGGTAAGAATTTCCCTCTGGTTTTCTACAGTAGAGACTGATGCCAAAAAATCCACTTATCTGCCACACACCCTTTCTCTATAACTGCCCCCTCCCCTGCATGGCTGGCCAAAGCATGTCTCAGTGCAGCCTCACTCCTGCTAATGTACATGAAAGATGGGCTCTTAATTACCTAGATAGTGACTAAGACACAATGCTGCCCCTGCTGCACCTCCAAGAGGAAGGGGGTCCTTTTCCCACATACCCTCCAGGCCAAATGGACAGTCCTGACTCTGGCTGAGCCAGGGCTGGTTTTGATGGGCTCCTGAGACAGCTGAGTCCAGCCCTCTTCAGCCAAAGGGATGGAGTTTGTAAGAATATAGGCTCACATTAGATTTGGATTTTAGCACATGTGCTAGGCCCCCAGCACGTGTGCATAAAGAATGAAATCAAGAGAAAGAAAAAAGTTATTTGCATTAAACTCGTAGTAACCCCAATAATACCAATGTTGTGTTATTTAAGCTTTGGGCTAAGCAATAGAAATAAAGAAAACACGGTAAACTGGGCACCAGGGATAGTACCATAATTGGTTAGAAATGTCCATTAGTTGGGATAAAATATGGCAAAGTAAGATAAGGGGAAAAACCCTGACAAGAGCAGAGTGCAGCCTTAAACTGCTTCATCTAACTCGAGTTACGGTCCAACAACCAGCAATGACATCTCTTGCTTGTTATAGTGTAGAATGTTTGCTAGGAGTTCTTTGTCAGAGCTTTTCCTTATGCCTTTAGTTACACCATGATGGGAAGGTGTCTCCCAGATCTGAACCTGTTGCATTTTAGCAATGCTTATAAACTGTTTTGTTGCTAGGGTAGGGAATACAGGTGTGTATATATATGTTTATAGTTGTATTTTGGCTGTAATGAACACCAAGTGGCCTTTGGACTAATAAGAATGCCTGTGTGGAAACTGAGTCATGGTAAACCTTAATAAACTTATTAGGAAAATTCTTTTCAAGAGATTTGACCCAGTGTGGGGCCTTTTTGGTGGGAGGGGGGGAAAGAGGGAAGAAATCTAGGAGGTACAGCACCTCCAACAAAAGATAAGTGAGAAAACCCAGGTGAGTAGCTTGTGTGAGTCACTTTTTGATCCTGTCCCAAGCTAGAGGATAGGAGAACAGGAGTACTTGTGGCACCTTAGAGACTAACAAATTTATTTGAGCATAAGCTTTCGTGAGCTACAGCTCACTTCATCGGATGCGTTCAGCGGAAAATACAGTGGGGAGATTTATATACACAGAGAACATGAAACAATGGGTGTTACCATACACACTGTAACAAGAGTGATCAGGTAAGGTGAGCTATTACCAGCAGGAGAGCTGGGGGGAAAAACCTTTTGTTGCGATAATCTAGGTGGGCCATTTCCAGCAGTTGACAAGAATGTCTGAGGAACAGTGGGGGGGTGGGAGGAGGGGAAATAAACATGGGGAAATAGTTTTACTTTGTGTAATGACCCATTCACTCCCAGTCTTTATTCAAGCCTAAGTTAATTGTATCCAGTTTGCAAATTAATTCCAATTCAGCAGTCTCTCCTTGGAGTCTGTTTATGAAGTTTTTTTGTTGAAGAAGTGCCACTTTTAGGCCTGTAATCGAATGACCAAAGAGACTGAAGTGTTCTCCAACTGGTTTTTGAATGTTATAATTCTTGACGTCTGATTTGCGTCCATTTATTCTTTTACGTAGAGACTGTCCAGTTTGGCCAATGTACATGGCAGAGGGGCATTGCTGGCATATGATGGCATATATCACATTGGTAGATGTGCAGGTGAAGCAGCTTCTGATAGTGTGGCTGATGTGATTAGGCCCTATGATGGTGTCCCCTGAATAGATATGTGGACACAGTTGGCAATGGACTTTGTTGCAAGGATAGGTTCCTGGGTTAGTTGTTCTGTTGTGTGGTGTGTGGTTGCTGGTGAGTATTTGCTTCAGGTTGGGGGACTGTCAGTAAGCAAGGACAGGCCTGTCTCCCAAGATCTGTGAGAGTGATGGGTTGTCCTTCAGAATAGGTTGTAGATCCTTGTTGGAGAGGTTTTAGTTGGGGGCTGAAGGTGATGGCTATTGGCGTTCAATTATTTTCTTTGTTGGGCCTGTCCTGTAGTAGGTAATTTCTAGGTACACTTCTGGCTCTGTCAATCTGTTTCTTCACTTCAGCAGGTGGGTATTGTAATTGTGAGAACGCTTGACAGAGATCTTGTAGGTGTTTGTCTCTGTCTGAGGGGTTGGAGCAAATGCAGTTGTATCGTAGAAGTTGGCTGTAGACAATGGATCGTGTGGTGTGGTCTGGATGAAAGCGGGAGGCATGTAAGTAGGCATTGCGATCAGTAGGTTTCTGATATAGGGTGGTGTTTATGTGACCATCGCTTATTAGCACCGTAGTGTCCAGGAAGTGGATCTCTTGTGTGGACTGGTCCAGGCTGAGGTTGATGGTGGGATGGAAATTGTTGAAATCATGGTGGAATTCCTCAAGGGCTTCTTTTCCATGGGTCCAGATGATGAAGATGTCGTCAATGTAGTGCAAGTAGAGTAGGGGCATTAGGGGATGAGAGCTGAGGAAGCGTTGTTCTAAGTCAGCCATAAAAATGTTGGCACACTGTGGGGCCATGCGGGTACCCATAGCAATGCCGCTGATTTGAAGGTATACATTGTCCCCAAATGTGAAATAGTTATGGGTGAGGACAAAGTCACAAAGTTCAGCCACCAGGTTTGCCATGACATTATCGGGGATACTGTTCCTGATGGCTTGTAGTCCATCTTTGTGTGGAATGTTGGTGTAGAGGGCTTCTACATCCATAGTGGCTAGGATGGTGTTTTCAGGAAGATCACAGATGGATTGTAGTTTCCTTATGTAAGAAGTCAGTGGTGTCTCGAAGATAGCTGGGAGTGCTGGTAGCGTAGAGCTTGAGGAGGGAGTCTACATAGCCAGACAATCCTGCTGTCAGGGTGCCAATGCCTGAGATGATGGGGCATCCAGGATTATAGATCTTGGGTAGCAGATAGAATACCCCTGGTCGGGGTTCTTGGGGTGTGTCTGTGCGGATTTGTTCTTGTGCTTTTTCAGGGAGTTTCTTGAGCAGATGGTGTAGTTTCTTTTGGTAACCCTCAGTGGGATCAGAGGGTAATGGCTTGTAGAAAGTGGTGTTGGAGAGCTGCCTAGCAGCCTCTTGTTCATATTCCAACCTATTCATGATGACGACAGCACCTCCTTTGTCAGCCTTTTTGATTATGATGTCAGAGTTGTTTCTGAGGCTGTGGATGGCATTGTGTTCTGCACGGCTGAGATTATGGGGCAAGTGATGCTGCTTTTCCACAATTTCAGCCCGTGCATGTTGGTGGAAGCACTCTATGTAGAAGTCCAGTCTGTTGTTTCGACCTTCATGAGGAGTCCACCCAGAATCCTTCTTTTTGTAGTCTGTGGTCAGTATGTTGTTCAGAGGTGTGTTGGAAATATTCCTTGAGTCGGAGACATCGAAAATAGGATTCTAGGTCACCACAGAACTGTATCATGTTCATGGGGGTGGAGGGGCAGAAGGAAAGGCCCAAGATAGGACAGATTCTTCTGCTGCACTAAGAGTATAGTTGGATAGATTAACAATATTGCTGGGTGGGTTAAGGGAACCACTGTTGTGGCCCCTTGTTGCAGAGAGTCTCTCAGTAACAACATCACATGTTTTTACAGCCTCTTTCATCCTGAAAGATCCCAAACTGCTCTTGCCCAATGGAGATTGCTCACTCTTCCCTGAAGTGCATCCACTTCTGAAGTGTAACATTTAACAGCACACAGCAAGTTGTGGAAGAACTACCCTGTATGCCAGGGGATCTCAGTGTTTTCATAGCAAGGGCCATATCTTCATTGACAGACACCCATTCACCATCACCCGGCCCCGCCTCCAGTCCCACCAGGGATCAACTAACAGCTCTGAGGCAGCTACAGAGATTGCCTAGTAGGAAAGCTGCATTAGAAAGGTGTTAAATGTATTATTCACCTTTAAGAGTATGAGTTACCAGCTAGAAACAAGGAGCAGCAGCCAGCATCAGTTTGGGAACCACTGTTGTCTGCTGCTGGAACTGCTATGTAAATTCAGGGAGGCAGAATAGAATTACCTAAATTGGGCTGTGGGATTAAAATTCCTAGTTTTACTAAGTGCCATGAAATCTTTAGTGGGCATGGACAGCCAAGGCCCCAGCTTCCTTTTTCAAACAAAAGATGGCATCTCCATTGGCACAGCACTATGCTTCATAGAAGGTCAGGAGTGACTTGGCAGGAAGAAGGCTATCTCCAAAGCTCCCATCTCTGCAATAACCGGAGGGGGAACAGTCTGCATCATTATTATTAAACAGAGAAGTGCTATGGGGCCACCTTAGCTATAGGCAAACTAGGCAGCTGCCTAGGGGCAAGAGAGGCTGGGCTAAAGCTGAGTGGTGCTGTGACCCCATGTGTCAAGGGTGCAGTGAGAAAGTGGGGGGCCAAGTGCCAGGTCATAGCGCCACTCACTCAGATTTGGCCCAGCTGGCCCCCCCCCTCCCCTCGTCGTGATGGAAGAGCAGCCAGGCCAAACCTGAATGAGTGGTGCTGTGACCTGGCATTTGGCCCCACACTTTCTCACTGCACCCCCCACTGAAAAGTCTAACATGCCTCCCACACCCAGCTGAGAACCTCTGTTCTAGAGGGTTGGAGGGGAGAGCATGCTGAAGTTTTGCCTAGGGCAGCAGATCGGCTTGAGTGGCCTCTGGCAGTGCTACATAACTCAGCATACCAGGTAGTGCAGAATGACCTTTCTGTGCATTGGAGAAGGGGTAGCAGAGAGAACCAGATTCCAGATTCAGCAACAGGGCAAGTAATAAAAAATACTGGCTGGAGACAGAAGGGCCAGAGTCTCCCAGCAGGAATCTGCTGCTCCAGAAACCAAGCACAGTGAAACCTGTATGTCTAGCCACCAGCTCTCCCTGACCACTGTACGAAGGGCTAACAAAAATCTCAGGCCCTATGAGATTTGCAAACTCCTCTGAACTAATGCACTCTGCAGCAGGTGGCCACACACCTGATATGTGTCAGGCCTCCCCCATCCCATCCAGCTGTGCAAGTTACAATCAACCTTTTTTGGGTGGCTGGGGAGCAAAAGCTGCTTCAAGATCAGGGATAGCTTTTCTAAATGGGACGAATGTTAATGACAACTCTTTTAACTTGTTTCAATAGAGAGAGGGCTTTGGGGTGGATCTAGTAAGGGACCCCCAGAAAGCTATGGGGCACAGTGCTTAGTGAGAGGGTTGGGGGTTAGTACTAAGCCAGGTGTCCAAAAGGATCCAAGAACAACAGTGCCCAGTGAGAGGGACCCAGGGCTACATGTGAGAACCCAGTGAGAGTTCTCTGAAGGCCTCATTTTGTCATGCTGTGCTAAGTGGCCAGTTGCCAACATAGATTCCCTATAGAACCATAGATGTGTAGGACTGGAAGGGACCTCGAGAGGTCATATGGTCCAGTCTCTTGCGCTGAGACAGGACTAAGTATTATCTAGCTCATCCCTGACAGGTGTTTGTCTATCCTGTTCTTACAAACCTCCAATGGCAGGGATTCCACAATCTCCTTAGGTAATTTGTTCCCTACATTAGGAAGTTTTTTCTCAAGTTTAATCTAAATCTCTCTTGCTGCAATTTAACCCCATTACTTCGTATCCTGTCCTCAATGCACGAGAACAATATATCACCCTCCTCCTTAAAACAACCTTTAATGCACTTGAAGATTATCACGTCCCTCCTTAGCCTTCAATTCTCCAAACTTCAACAGACCCAGCTCTTTCAGTCTTCCCTCATAGGTCATGTTTTCTAGACTTTTAATCATATGTGTTGCTCTCCTCTGCACTTTGTCCAATTTGTCTGCACCAGTCTGAAGTGTGGTGCCGAGAACTGGACACAATACCCCAGCTGAGTCCTTATCAGTGCTAAGCAGAGTGGAAGAATTATTTTCGTGTCTGTAATACTTCCCAGAATGATGTTCGCTCTTTCTGCAATAGTGTTACATTGTTGACTCATATTTAGTTTGTGATCCATGGTGACCCACAGATCTTTTTCTGCAGTACTCCTTCCTAGGCAGTCATTTTTCCATTTTGTGTGTGTGGAATTAATTATTCCTTCCTAAATCTAGTACATTTCACTTGTCCTTATTGAATTTCATCCTATTTATTTCAGACCAATTCTCCAGTTTGTCAAGATCATTTTGAATTCTAATCCTGCCCTCCAAAGCACTTGCAACCTCTCCCAACTTGGTATCATCCACAAACTTTATCAGTGTGCTCTCTTTGCCATTACCCAAATAATTTATGAAGACATTGAATAGAACCAGGCCCAGAAGAGATCCCAGCGAGACCCCACTCAATATGCCCTGTGAGTTTGACTGGGAACCATTGATAACTACTCTCCGAGTATGATTTTCCAACCAGTTGTGCACCCATCTCATAGTAGGCTCGTCTATTTCCCTAGTTTGCTTATCACAAACATTTCAGTGTCACTATTCAGCTGGTTCCCTCCTGTGCAACTCTCACTGGCTTGTTTCAGAGTAGCAGCCGTGTTAGTCTGTATCTGCAAAAAGAACAGGAGTACTTGTGGCACCTTAGAGACTAACAAATTTATTCGAGCATAAGCTTTCATGGGCTACAGCCCACTTCATCGGATGCATAGAATGGAACATATAGTAAGAAGATATATATCATGAAGTTGATGGATTTCCATTCCATACGGCTAAATTCAGTGTCTTGCATAATGACAGGTTTCAGAGTAGCAGCCGTGTTAGTCTGTATCCACAAAAAGAACAGGAATACTTGTGGCAACTTAGAGACTAACAAATTTATTTGAGCATAAGCTTTCGTTGGTGGTCACAAGAAGAATGACACAACATCCCCTTCCCCCTCCCGGCAGCAACAGGTGACATCTAGGGCCCAAGCCCAGTCCTGGAAACAGAGGATCTGGTTTGGGTCTGTGGTTTTCTCCAGTATCAGCAGAGGATGAAGTGGTGACTGATCTATCCCCAGGGTCTGTGGGAGTAGCAGTGTCTCCAATATCCCTCCTTGAACCAACCTTCTCTTCCATGCTGATGACCTCGCTGTCACTGCGGGACTGTGCTTAGTCTCTGTGCATTCAGAGGTAAGGTCCTGGGATCCAACTAAACCTGCTGCTTTGGGGATGAGAGAGGATCTAGCTCAGGGAACCTGGCCTGATAGGGTTAGCAGGCTGTATTGAACCTTATGAGATGTGCTATCATGGTGCCGCAGCCTATAGTCACTATGCTCCCACCCCCAATGCCACCTTTTAATGCCTCCAGTCACTACTGTCTTGGCACCATGGGATTGGACTTTATGGCTAGCAGCATGCAGGCTCCTGCACCGTTTTAAAATGATGGCTCCGTAAGTAGCGCTGAGCACCTTGTTCCATGAACGCTGAGCATGTAGCCAGCACTGTCCAGATGTACTGGCATCCTGCTCCTTTCCATGCCCCGTCTCCCACTGAGCGATTGGGGAGAGGAAAGCCAGGGAGCAATGCTTGGATCTGGTGCAGCAAATCCTGGATCCCTAGGACAGGCTGACTGGGGCTCCGTTTTGTACCATGAAATGTTATACTTAGCAAGGAGAAGGGAAGGGAAGGGCCCTCACTACTGTTTTGCTGGGCACGCTTGTTCCCCACCTCCATCCCTCATGATGTTGCACCGCACCCCTAGCCGCTGCACGGGGCCATGCCAATTTCCTTGCAAACTGCTGGTCTCGTTTCAACCTTCCTCAAGTGTCTAATGTGCTATGGCAATGTAACGTGCTGCAGGTGTGCCAAGCACTAATATCCTGATTACTGTTAAAGCTAGAGCCAGATGAAACACCCCTGAGTCTGTTCACAAGCAGGTTGGTAAACTGGGTCTCACTGCTGGTCAGTGTTGGTTTCATACCCTTCTTTTTATTTATATTATAACCAAGATCAGGGCTCTGTTGTGTTAGGTGCTGTACAAACACCCAATAAGAGACAGTCTCTGCCCCAGTGAGCTTACAGACTAAATAGACATGACAGACAAAGGGTGAAAGTGAAAACAGAGGCACAGAGAGAGATAAAGGTAACCCAACAGTTCAACCAGGAATAGAACCAAGATTGCCCAAGTCCCAGTCAAGCGTCCTACCCACTAGACCACACTTCCCCCTGGAATTTGGCCTTACATTGTGGGTCTGATCCAAGCAATAATGAAGGTGAAAACTGAGACAACCAGCTGTGCTCAGCACTGTGCAATGAGGATGGGGCCTTTGCTTGACCTGATGGACCTGCCCATGGGACTAAGCACATGCATGATGCATATGGTGCTCTGCTCCCCTGGGACCAGATGTGATTGGTTTTGCTACAGGAACAAATGAGAATCCCTCTGCAAAGAAAATCTGCCTCTCTACAGGAGCAGCAACATGTTCTAATGGAAGAGCCTCAAACAAAGTATGTGTATGTGTGCAAAACGCTTTGGCTTCTACCTTCGAACCTGGAACTCACCAAGGCTTAAGCAGTTTGGGGTTTGGTTGGGAAAGGTTCCTGTGGATCTAGCTAGCATGCTGACTCCTGGGGAAAGGGAAAGTGCCCCAGGAGCTTCAGTCCCCAGGAGAGGTCAAGCATTCAGACCTTATATTTTATCCAGCACAGTGCCTAGCACTATGTTGGATATTTTGTCCTGTACTCACCCCCACCCGAGTTATCCCCCCCCCCCACAGAACTGCATCCCCAACCATCACACTGGGACCGTGGAGTCAGTGCCAACTCGGTGCCAGTGACTGAGTCACCTGGGCTGCTCCCTGAAGCTCCTTGGAGGTCTCACCTCCAGTACTTACTGACTTGGCCTGATCCTGCTGTGAAGGCTGAAAGATCCCAGCCCAAGTTGGGATGGCTGCAGGCCATTAATTTGGCCTCCCATCAGGAGAGGTTCTATGTCATCTTCTTGGACTGGCAGAATCTTTCCCAAGGCTGTGTCTATACTAGATAGTTGGATCCCATTGGGATCAGGGGCTGAACTCCTAGTTTTGGGGGGCTGAGAAGAACTCTTTGCAGTATGGCTGCCTCCCATTCCTCGCTTGTCTCCTCCTCCCCTTACCAAGTCAGGGTGAATGATACGGTGAGCCCCGGGGCAGCCCCATGGAGATGACAGAGGCTCTGGAAATGGGATTCCATGTGCATGGGATAAGTGGTTCCATGGAAAAGGAATGAGCAGGTGCATATGAGTGTGAGCAAGGTGAACCCTTTGAAAAGTGAACCGGGGACAAGGGAATTTACTGCAGCCTTCTTCTCAGCCTGCCAGTGAGCCCATTGGTCTCTGAGAGAAAAAAGGCTCCCCAGAAGGCTGGCGAGGCGTCAGGGGAGCAGATGAAAGCACGGGGCCAGTGAGGGTTAGGCACTTCCCTGTAGAGCTGCACTCAATCTGTTCATCTGCTGGGTGCATGTCTCCCTCCCTCCCTTCCCCAGGTAAGCAACAGAGCTGTCGCCATCTGGCATTTTCAGCTGCTAAGTAATTCATCTCCCTTTTGTTAACAAGGAGAGTAAGTCTCTGATGGATGGAGCTATTGGACCTCTAGCAAATAAACCAGGAGGCTCCTAGCAACCTGCAACTCCTGTCCCACCTCCGACTTGCTTTCCTGGAGCTAGATCCCATGACCGGTGACTGTTTCCAAGAGTGACAGGGAATGGATCACTTGATGATTACCTGTTCTGTTCATTCCCTCTGAAGCACCTGGCAGTGGCCACTGTGCACTGTCGGAAGACAGAATATTGGGCTAGATGGACCTTTAGTCTGACCCAGTATGGCCGTTCTTGTTAGTCTCTAAGGTGCCACAAGTACTCCTTTTCTTTTTATGTTCCTTATGTTATGTTCCTTATGAGCACTACTTACTCTTCCTGCCACAGGAGAGAGCTGGTGAGCAAAGGACACAGCTACTCAGGAGATGCTGGTTTTTCCTACTAAGTCCCTAATGCTGCCCCCTTCCCCACTAGCTATCTAGAGAAGCAGATTATAGCTTTGCTGATCTTCGTCCATCCAGGAGCAGATTCTTCCTGTACATGCTGCATTTCATTTCTCTCCAAGTTTTCCTATCCATATGCCTCCCAAAGGCAAATCTCCGGTGTGCCCCCCAAATTCAACTCCCAAACCAACTCCTGCCCCATCTCTCCTGCCCCCAATTCCCTGAGCTTGATTCCCTTTTTTATTGCTGAACTTTGTAGATTGTAAGAAATTTTAGGAACAGAAAGAGAGCACCCCTGCCCACCTTCTAGTTCAGCTCCATTCCACCCTCCTCCTATCCAGGCCCATGACCCTGCCCCTCTGCAACTCAATCGCAGCCCCAACTCAGCCTCATTACAATCCCTCCAGTCCCATCACACAGCCCAGAGCCCTGAGCTGGCTCCAGTGCATCATCCAGTACTTTTCAATCAACCTCAGTCCCACCCCAGACGTCTCCTTCTCCAGACGCCAGTGCACCAGGCACCTTTCCAGCTCAGGTGTTCAAAAACAAACATCCTGGTTTCCTTACGGTTAACGTTGCAGAAGTTATTAACACTCTGATGCAAACTACATAACTACAGGCATACCATGAGAATAACCAGCTGAAGGTAATTTACATAAATATTCTATGATTCTTGCTTCATACGTTTGGTCAGCAATAATATCGTGGTAATTTCACCTTACACATTCCCATCACAACCTTAACTCTGTCCTGCAAGACATGCTTATGAACTCTTTCAACTGAGAGGTCACTAATTATATACCTTATTTACAGAGTCATAATTGTACTAACGATACATATGTTGAAAGGGTTCTTAACTCTGACCCACAAGATGTTCTTAAGGTTACTACTGGAAAGCATATGTAAGCGGGCGAATAGTCCCACTCTTGTGGGGAACTTTCCTGGCTTCTGCACTACCCCGGTGAAGTGGGCTAGCAAAAGGATCTGAGTCCTCGCTCCCACTTCCTTTACCCAGTGGCCTCCCTGCCCTTGAGGACTCCCCTTCCACTCTCCTGTCTGGCAGAGTCCTTGTAACCCCAACAAGGCTGGGCCCAGGATTCCTGCTGTGGTCACTTAGGACAGGGGCTAGGGTGTCCCCACTCCAGGGTACTCTCTCTGCACTGGGCACTTCTCTGACCCACTGACCATTATATACAAGTTAAAGCAAATGCAAGTTATTTAAATCAACAATTAATTTTAAAAAGAATAAGGGAAAATGGGAAAGGTTAAAGGAAACATCAACCCGCTCTGTGGCAGGGAACATCACAAACAGTGTCTCTGGAATGTCCGGGCAGTTCACAGTCTGTTCCTTGCAAGTCCCAGGCCTTCTTCTCAGGCCCTGGCTGTGCTGCAGGGATGCTGTGGGTGGGACACTTGCTCTGGTGGTGGCCACACGCTCTTAGGCTCTAAGTGGTAGGACCCTTCTTCCCAGTGTCGCCCCCGCCCTGTCGGGGTTACGATCCAAGCCTGGCCTGCAGAGCCCCTTGGCTGAGCCGTCTCCCTGTACTGGGCCCACTGCCCAGGGTCCCCCTCGCTCTCCCCAGCTGCTCACTGCACCCAGCTCCGGACTGCTCCAGCCCCAGCTCCACCGCTCTGTCTCAGCACGGCTGCTGCTGCTGCTGCTCTGCCTCCAGCTCCCTGGGCTGCTTCTCTGGCCCCTCTGGCTCTGGTTGCTGCAGCTCTGATCCCAGGACAGGTCTGCTCTGCAGGCTGCTTCTGTGACTCTGCTCCCAGCACTGACCTGCTTCCTGGGCTGCTTTTCTGGCCCCTCTGGCTCTGGTTGCTGCAGCTCTGCTCCCAGGACAGGGTCTGCTCTCTCTAGGCTGTGCCTCTGGTCCCTCTGGATCTGGCACAGCTCTGTTCCCCAGCTCAGCTTGGGCCCTTGCTTTCTCCTTTGCTCAGCCCCACTCTGTCTGATCCAGGCAATTCCAGCTCACACGGAGGATGGGACCTCCCTGGTGTCCTGACACCCTGATTAGCCTGCTCGTCCTGTCATTCAGGCTGACCTGGAGCATTGGCCTCTCCCCATTGTTGCTGGGGGCTGTCAGTCTCAGGGTCCTGATTCCCCATCGACCCTTCCCCCTTCTTTAGTACTGGGAGCTAGCAACTAAAACACCCCCACTGAATGTTAGTAAGGGGGCAACCATCCCCTTACACATAGGTTAATTTCCGCATGTCATTATTATTGTGAAATACTCTGGTATTCTAAAACACTGCTAACACCACAGTATGCTGCAGTATTGTGGGCCAGCACTGCAGCATATTAAATAATTTCTTTATAAGGGAGAGCTGGGTTGAGTGAAATGCCTTTTAGACACTTACTTACCCCTTTCTAAGCTGTTCATTGAATAACACAAGTATAAATAACTAAGAAGCATACTGCTCTCTGTACCCCAAAACTAGCTTGCCCAACTTCCCTTAATAGGAAAAGAGGATTTGGGTTTAAAATCTTATCTCTTATTTTGGAAGTACTTAGGAATCTGCCTCCCTAAATTTCCCCTGACATTTTCAGCTGGATGCATGGTTATGCTTCCTTTCTGTTCTAAACTGTTGTGTCGTACTGTTGTGTGCTGTAAAACATCTTCTGTGTTCTGCACCAGAGGTGGTTGCATTTCAATGTTGTGGCAGGGATTACTGTGTACAGAGAATTTGTAAGGGTCTTTGGGATGAAAGGCCACATAGATTATACTAATAAGTGAGCATGTTCTAATGGAACAAGCCAGGGACATGAAATCAGGAGACCAGGTTCTATTCCCAGCTGTGCCACTGTCTCACTGTATGACCCTGGGCTAATCGCTTCCCTGCTCTGTGCCTCAGTTTCCCCATCTGTACAATGGGGATAACCCCTGATCTACAACAGAGACATGGGTGTGTGCCTTAATGTCTATAAAGTTCTTTGAGATCCTTCTATTATTATTTATTATTTGTATTATGATAGCACTTAGGAATCTCAACCAAGAAACAGGGCCTCACTGTGCTAGGTGCTGTACAGACATGGACCAAAGACAATGGTCCCTGCCCCAGAGAGCTCACAATCTGCATGTCAGGCAGAGCACAACAGGTGGATGAAACAGCTGAATGAGCTGGGGTAGGGGACTGGTTGATGAAGTTACAATAAAAAAGAGTTTAGCAGAAAAGCAAAAGTCACAGCGCGTTGCTTGCCTGACCAAGATGACAAGTGAGAGATCCTAAAGAATGCAAAGAAATATATACACAATAAAATAAGAAATGTATCCAATTTATAGATAAATCTGTGACCTGCCCTGAGTTTTTCTCACTTAATACATAGATTTGTGTTTGGACAAAATATTTCTCCTTCAGATCTTGTGTCGTTGCCACATTAATAATAACACATTGTACAGGACATTGAGACCCTCCAAAGGAGGCAACTACAAACAAGAAAAGAATTGAGTAAATCTTATAGCTAGCATGGATAGAATCATGCATAATTCATCATTCATTTGGCATATTTTGTTTTTTTCCTGTCTACAAACTGTCCATGAACGGCCTGTGATTCTCTTCGATGTGTTATCCAAAGTGATTTGCCAGACAATTTCTTCAAATTTCTGGACACAGAGTATGTTTCTGGTGTCTGACTGGATGAGCGTAACGTGCAGAATCAGATGTCCCATTATAAATATGAAATTTGCTTTACGTGAATATTGTCCTTTCCCTTGAACATCCTTGCCAGGAAACTCACTTGCTAGGGCAGGGGTGGGCAAATTACGGCCCGGGAGCCACATCCAGCCCTTCAGATGTTTCAATCCGGCCCACAAGCTCCTGCTGGGGAGCAGGGTCCGGGACTTGCCCCACATGTGCCGCCTGGCCGTGCCTCCGCGTAGGAGCCAGAGGGGGGACATGCCGCTGCTTCCAGGAGCTGCTTGAGGTAAAAGCCACTTGAACCCTGCACACCTGACACCCTCCTGCAAACCCCAGCCCTGATCCTCCTCCCACCCTCTGAACCCCTTGGTCCCAGCCTAGCACACCTTCCTGCACCCCAACCCCTCATTCCCAGCCCCACCCCAGAGCCCGCACCCCCAGCTGGAGCCCCCACCCTTCCCACACACCCCAACCTGCTGCCCCAGCCTGGAGCCCCCTCCTGCACCTGGAACTCCTCATTTCTGGACCCACACCAGAGTCCGCACCCCCAGCTGGAACCCTCACCCACTCCTGCATCCCAACCCCCAATTTTGTGAGCATTCATGGCCCACCATACAATTTCCATACCCAGATGTGGCCCTCAGGCCAAAAAGTTTGCCCACCCCTGTGCTAGGGTATTTCTGGAAAGTGAATTTACAAAGACCATGAACACAGCAAAGGAAATCCTTTGTAAAATTAAAATGAATAGTCAGTCACTTTTGGGGACAATATTTGCCTAGGGCTGATCATAATCTTTATCTATCTCCCAGGGGAGCTATCAGCTTTGTTTTGCAGATAAGAAAACAGAGGCTTAAAGAGGCTAAGGGACTGGCTCATGGTGGTCACAGAGAGCCAACAGAAGATGTGGGATTAGAACCCAGCAGCCCTGATTCCCAGTTCTGTGCTCTGGCCACTAGATCACACTGCTTCCTGAACTACACTCTCCCTGCTCTCTTCTCCTATCTGCCCTTCCTAGGTATGTGCTGGGGGAGTTTTCTCCAGCTTGGAGGAGTGGGAGGTGGGGAGAGATGTAATGTGAAGGTCAAGTCAATGCCTCTTAAATCCCTCCTCTCCCCATTCCCAAAATGGGAAGAGTTGATAAAGCTCAGACCTATGACTTTGTGTGATCAGTGGAAGGTCAATGGTGATCCTAGAGGGGTAGGCAAGGAAATCTGAGCTGGTTACATTGACTCAGCACCACAGACAGAGATCAATAACAATCTCAGGCTGGAACAGGTACGTCAATACCTCAGTGCTGAGCTCAGCACAAATGTGGGAGATGTGGCTTTACCACAGGAGGGCACAGTGACCTCTAAAGTGCTTCAGCTCAGGCTGGCAGGAAAGAGCAAATACATCATGCCCTGTGCAGGGCACTCCCAATTTCCCACTTGGGCAAAGCAAAGTGCGATGGGGGAACAGGATACCCAAAGCAGGGCCCACAGCGGAGCAAGTAGAATTCATTTCTTATTGGTACGCTGCACCAACTAAAGGGGGGGGGCGGGCCATGACCTCCCCACCTGACTCCTCACATGACCCCAGCCCGCCCCCAGCCCGGGGTCCTGTGCTCTCCAACTCCCCTCCCCATGATCCATCCCATGTTCCCGGGGAGGGGAGGGGGGGCTCTGTCCTTCTCCCACTGCGCCGGAGACTTCTGAACCACAGGGCGCTCCGGAACGCCAGTGGCAAAAGAAGCAGAACATCGGACGGCCCCACGCTGGCAACTCCTCCGGCGTAGCTGTACTGCTCCCAGCCCTCTGGCGGGGCTGCAGTACAGAACCCGGACAGGAGACACAGGCACGAAGGTACGTGGAGGTGGTATAGCTGCGCTGGAGGAGTTGTCGGAGGGGGGCTGCCCAGCGGCCCCATGTCATGCTCCTCTTGTGACTTTTTGGTGTGGTGTACCAGCTATAAATAGCTTACTGGTATGGCGTACTGTACTACACTACTTGCACCACTGGGCAGGGGGGAGAGTCTTTACTCATTCTCTCTCCCTATGAAGTTCCCCCTCACTTCTTGGGGTAAAGCCCTATCTTAAGCAGTGAGGGGAGGGAACCCTATCTCCAGTGGCAAAGGGTGTGTATGTGTGAAGGAGCAAATCCCTCTGCTAGATGTTGAGGTGTGTGTGGGAAGAGGGAGGGATCTGTATATCCCTAGCAGAAGCTGGAGCTGCTCCACTCTAACATTTCCTTTGGCTTCAGCCCAGCTCCCTGTCTCTCACCTGCTCCTGGGGCCCTGGCCCCTCCTGCAAGTTTCCCCCAGACATGCCCCCCTCCCCAATTCCTCAGCTGCCCCTTTTCCCTACTTCAGACCAACTTCCTTCCCAACTGCCCTGGAGTTTTCCAGAATCTTCCTGGTCCTTCCTCCTCTTAGTAATGGGGCATCACTCCCCACACAGCACCACTCCAAGAGTTTGCCTATTGTTTAAACCAGCTTTACCTTAGAAAAGACATATTCAAAGGGAAACACATTGCTCTTCCTTACAGCCCCCTTTCCGCCTCATGCCATCACCCACCACAGATCCATATTGAAAAAATCAGGGCTTGCTAAAAATCACCCTTCTCCCATTTCCCGGCTCCCATCCTTCGTACAACGTTCTCTTTTCAAATCACACATTCTGGCTCAGAACAGCTGCTGTCCCTGAGGCCCTTCAGGAAACAGGCCCTGGAGACTAAGGAGGGGAACAACCTATTCTACCACAGAGTATCTGCTTGGGGTGCATCCTGTTGCTCTGCACTGAAAAAGAGAAGTCGGAGTGTAAAGATGAGGTAAAGAGCAAAGTCGAACATGGACAGCAAGTGGACGGCGCATGCTGTCCAGGGATTGGTTCCTGCAAAGTAACAAAGCTGATCCCAAAACACAGGATGCAATGGATAGTGAATGTAATGTGATGTGTAAATATATATATAAAGGCAGGGGAATGTACTGAATGTGGGAATATACTGAGAAGCTCTGATATAAGCTGCTGACAGCCCCAGAAGCTGACCTGGTGCCAGGGACACTGTCCAACAAGCAGTGCTACCGAGGAAGTGTGACATTCTATACCTTGGGGGAGCGTGCTGTAACCCCCATATTCCTCATTTTCATGTAATCGTGATCTTACAAAGAAAGCACGTCTTGTAAGGTATCAGGGGAAAGGTTATGATTTGCTGAAAGTCATTTCTCTATCCTTAAATGTGTAGCATTAATGCATATGAAGTTGTAAGAATTGTATCGTATGGTTGTCACTAAAACATGCTGTAAAAGTTGGGGGAATCAGCCAGATATTAGCTCCCCAGAGGCAACAACAAGGAAAGTGACCAACGCCCAGGCAGGTTGTTAAACAACCCATCAGCAGCCATTGTCCAGCAGGGGAGCTACAATGCAATGACTCACCTGCCTGAGGCCACAGTAGGGGAATTGCTCAACCTTGCTTGGAGAGACTCACCTCTCCTGACTCTGAAGGGTGGTAGAAAGCCAAGAGGGAGGAAAGGACATGATAAGAGGAAGAGACATTTGCCATGCTCTTCCTCTCTCTTCCACCTACATCTACAGACATCATACCAAGTAACTGAAGTGTTGATCAAAGGGGCGAGCCTGGCTGAAGAGCAACCAGCCAGCCTGTGGTGAGAAGCATCTAAGTTTGTAAGGGCATTGAAAGTGTTAAGATCACCTTAGAATGCATTTAGCTTTTATTTCATTTGCCCAAATGTGACTTGTTATGCTTTGACTTATAATCACTTAAAATCTATCTTTATAGTTAATACATCTGTTTGTTTATTCTACCTAAGCAGTGTGTTTGGTTTGAAGCGTGCCAAAAACTCCCCTTGGGATAACAAGCCTGGTACATATCAATTTCTTTGTTAAATTGATGAACTCATACAAGCTTGCAGCGTTCAGTGGGCATAACTGGACACTGCAAGACGGAGGTTCCTAGGGTTGTGTCTGGGACCAGAGATATTGGCTGGTATCATTCGGTTGCAAGTTACATGCCATAGGCTGTGCGTGAACAGCCCAGGAGGGGGGGTTCTCACAGCAGAGCAGGGTCAGATTGGCTCCCAGAGTCAAGGATTGGAGTGACCTAGCAGATTGCCAGTCCAGATAACACCAGAGGGGAACGTCACAGAAAGCCCCTTCAACCTCAGCTGCATATTGCCCTTTGTCCCCAAGAACATCAACTCAGCACTAGGCAGTGTTTGGCATTCTGCTCATTTTCCTTCATGATCCAGGCATCACAGTGCCACGGAGGGTCAGGAGGATAAATTTTTTTACTCCCAGCAGTGCCATTTGGGTCTCCAGTAGAGGGAGTTACTGGTGCAAGAAAAGTTTCCTCCCATGTTTTCCTACCCAACCTTACCAAGCCCCCTACCCCCACCTTCCTGAGCCCATATCTTAGTGCTGGGATGGCAAGCTCCTTGAGACTGATATCCCAGAGTCTCTACCTCACCCTGATTATCCCTACTGGAATCTGTTTGGGAAGATTTTCCTTTGCTCACAGTCATTTGGAGTGGGCTTTAAACCCATCAGACCCCAGATGTGTGCAGAAAATCTGCCCCTCCATGAGTTGGTCCAGATCTGGGACCAATCACCAGGCCAGCAGATTCAGGAAATCTGAGCCTCCTTTCACATCCCACAGCCCCTATACAGTGTGTGAGCTTCTGTGAGGTGAACACAGCCTATGGATCTAGTCATTACCTTGTTAATGGGCTAGGGAAATAAAGCTGTGTGTGAAAATCACTACCTCCAAGTCCTGAAAAGAGATCAGACCCCAGCGATTTGGGATATGTTGCCTTCTGCATTAGGACTGCATGGCATTCCTCTCTTAAAGAACTACATACTACCCATCAGATGCAGATTCCACATGCAAATTTCCCACCAAGAAATGTTTTGATTGAAATGGTGCCTATAGCCCCTGACCAGATATCTAACACAAAACTACTAATGTCCTCTCCTGCTGTCCCCTATAATCAGGGGAATCGGCCAGCAATCCGCAATCAAGGGACCCTGATGGAATCTCTCCCCCAGTTGTCTGAAGGGCTGGGGATACCCCTGGGACCTTAGGATCACTAGGGTTCTTCTGTTGTACACAGATACGGCCCCAGCTCTGCCCTTGACTCAAATCTTCTATTTGCACCTATGGTCTCTAACCATGGTGCCTACCTTTCCTGTCTGGCAATCTGACTCTACCACCTTTCCAGCCTTGCTGCAGCTGTACCTCTTCCGACATCTTAGCCAGACCTTCTACTCCTTTCACGTCTGCCATGGCAGCTTCCTTCTCTGTGGCCTCCCCAGAGTCCAGCTCTCCAGACTCCAGCACCTGCACTGTGCTGCTGCCACCTTCTCCAACGCACAAGGAGGAGCAGTCCCATTGCCTCCCTCTCACTGATCACAGCTGGCTTCAGGAGCATTTCAGGGGATGATTCAAACCTGTCATCTTTGTTTTTAAAAGCTCCAGGGCTATGGCTCGGAGGACCTCCAGGCCTGTCCCTCTTTCTACTCCCCTGCTCACTTTCTCTGTCATTCTACCACCAGGCTCCTCACTGTCCCTCTGCACAGTGCCACTAGGTTGGGGAGACAGCCTTCCCCTCTGCAGCTCCCAGAATCTGCAACAGCCTCCCCATATTTCTTCACCCAATCCACATTCCACCTCATTTCAAATCTCTTTTCTCTCTGGCCTCTTAGCATCACCCTGCCCTGCTGATTATTTGGTGCCTAATTCCATAAGGCAGTTGTCTGAAAGATGCAGTGCAAAGGAATGTGGCACCACTCCATTCTTCACAAGACCAGCCTGCCAGCTACTTCTTTCTATCAACACAGGCCCTTGCATGTCTCTTGCTCATAAACTTACTGCAGGGCAATATTATCAATGTTACCATCTAACCGACAGGAAGAGGAACAGGTAATGTCACAGCTGGAGTAGATGCAACCAGGGACAGCTTTGCTTATCCACACAGCATGTCCAGGATGGGCAATGGCATGGCATGGGGTCCCTAAACAGCCATCAGTGACCAAATGAAGCTCAAATAGTGCAGCAGGGGAGGGAGGAAATAATGGTGTTGAAATATGTTTCCTCTCCTCTTTCATCTTCCCCTTCCTTCTATTGTCTTTTCATGGGTGTAGGCATACAAGGGGTGGGTAATGTGGCTATTTAGATCCAAATGGTGTGGCCAATAAGGATTTTACTATGTGCAGCTCAGGATTATGGTCATCCAATCAGAACTGTTCCTTTAATCCTGACACGAACCTTTTTCTTGTGTGCAAACAAAAGGGAAGTATCAGCCTCTCTCTGAAGCCAAGCATCTCTGGATGTGAGGCTGTCCTCTCAGGCTACAGCTCAGGTCCTCTGGGGAGGAGGTAAGGTACAGGAGGGTTCTGTCTAGTCCTTGGAGATTAAAAGAAGAGTCAGTTTCCTTTGCTGCTGAGGACTTGGCAAAACTCAAAGGAGGGGAAGCAAGCCCCATGCTTTGCGGTGGAAACTGATCCCTCATTAGACTCAAGACGAGCCTCACCCATGACATCTCAGTTTAACTCTGCATAACTGACCAAGAATGCCCAAGAGCTCTAGGGAGCTGTACAAGCATTCACAAATTCAGGGGCTCACCCCATCTTTCAATCTGCAGAACAAATGAGAGACTCTCTTCCTCATGCACACTACAACTCCCACTTCCTGCTCAACCCCCCAAATCCCTCAGGATCTCCCTCAAATCATCCCCCCACACTACTTGCTTCTCCCAAAGTTTCATTCTGCAGCTCACCAAGGAGGGTGCTGTAGTTTGAAAACCATGGAAGGCCTGCAGAGGGGAGCAGAGGCTGCTGTCTGCTTTCCTGCTACTGTCCAGTGCAGGCTGGAGCCCAGCTGGGAGGTTGATCGGAATCTCGCGCTGCTAATTTTGAACATTCTGACCCCAAACCAATGCACAGACAGCTCACTGGGTCCCCCAGTGGAAACAGCCCCACACTAGCAACCAAACACAGGGCTGCCCCAACCTAGGATTAAAAGGTGCTTCTCAAAGGCACTGCTGCCTCCCACCCCCATGCATGCACAGCCCTCATTTTAAATGGAAGGACAACATGGGAAGCCTGAGTGATTTTCCTGCTCTCAAGAGAGGCAGGTCAGGCCCATGTTTAGGAAACTCTGCTACAGAGTCACATGAACCCAGGGGCAGAGCCCCGAGATTCGCTTTCTGAAACCAACAAGCCACACAAAGGCAAAAGCCTCCTGTAATGTCACATACCAGCAGAGGCGGCTGGAAGGGGTCACACCGGGGGCTGGCGACGGAGTCATTCCGAGGGCAGCAGCAGCAGCTACTTGTCAAGGGGTGGCGAAAGGTTCTGTGAATTCCTCCCTCCCACCCCCCAACCCCCCTGCTAAACTTTCCACGAGCAGCCTGGGAGCTGGGAAACTCTCCTCCAGGCAGCAGCTGCGGCCAGAAGTCTCTGGAGACGCAAGACAAAAGATGGTCTCAGGACGTTGGGGCCATTATGGCATGTGTGTGGGTTGTGATGAATGAAGAATTGGCAGCCTGCCCCTACTTCTCTCCTCCCTCCTGCATCCCTGGGGATGCCGGGGATGCCCCTGCACTGGCTGACAGAGGGGGTGAGACGGGCTAGCTGTCTCAGGGCGTCCTTCCCAGTTCTCATTTCTATGCTTAACTCTGCTCCGGGGCGCCATGGCCACACCAAGGTCCTCCAGGTGGAATCAGCATCCTCCCTCAGCCTAGTTCAATCTTCTCTACCCCCAACCACTAGCAGCATTGCGCTGTCATGGTGCCACATGAAGCAGGGACGGTGCGCTCAACATCTAGAGTGACAGACACAGTGGGAGAGAGAAACCTGACAAGTTTCCCACACCCCTCCCCGTTCCTTCCCTGTCCCCACCCCCCATCATGGCAGTCATTCATCAAATCCATATGATTCACCACTTGCTATTTAGTCACTCCTGCTGCAGGGAGGGTGTTGGCTTGGGCTAGCGAGGGCACAGCTTGCGAATGGGGAGGAAGGGAGGCAGAGCAGCCTCATATCCTGCCCTGCCCCTTGGGCTATGTTATAAGCAGCTGGCTACCTGCCAGGCTCAAAGCCAGCAAGAGTCAAAACAGTGTCACTGCAGAGAATGGAGGGGCTCTTCCGTGCTGCATGGGGTTTGGTTGGCATCGGCTGTAGCTTCTCCAGAAAAATGGTTTCAGTGAGAGACTAGTACAATACTACAAAACCTGCCCCCCCCCACTGGGAAACGGGAGCATTGCCAAGTGGTCTGAGCACAGGCCTGGGAGCTGTTAGGTTCTAATCCCAGCTCTGCTACAGTGCCATCACTGTGTGGTGAGCCTTAGGTGAGGCACTTTTCCTCTCTGTGCCTCAGTTCCTCATCTGTAAAATGGGAATCATGGCTCTGAGCCAGCTCACAAGAGGGGCTGGGAGGCTGCTTGGAAAGTGCTTTGAAAATAGGAGGTTGTTTGTGAAGCATGGAGGGATATTAGAGGGGAGCATATTTGGCTGGAGAGGAAGTTCGCAAAGGAGACCACTCCTGGAGTAGAAATCACCTTTTAACTTTGCTCTTTATACATTGTGTCTCTTATCCCAGGCTCTCAAAGCATTTTGTGAACACTAATTACCTATGCCTCACAACCCCTCCACGCATGGTACAGCATCCTCATTTTACACTGGCCTACACTTATCACCTTCATTCCTCTCTAGAACTGGTATGTAGTGTGTTAAACAGCTGTCTCATCTCATCCCACAGGTGGCCGTATCTTCATGAACGATAAAGTGATCCCTGTATATAAAGTTTGTTGAGATCTTCATTTGAATAGTTTGGTGCTTATTCCACAATCCTGCACACACCCTCAAGGTTTACCATTATCTCACTGTGCAGGGTACATGTGGGTGTGTCTGTAGGAGTTACTGTAGCAATGTAATTCATATTGAGGTGGTAGTGAGGATGATGAGGGATTAGGAGCTGCCTTTGTAAGAAGCAGATAGGAATTCCACCTCACACATTTCAGATCCCTTAAAAGAATGGTGTTACTGAGAATGGAGGAAATGTTCTATAGTGGTTATTGCATCTGTATCAGCACTGCCCTCTTCTGGATGTAATGTCAGACACGCATGTGTGTGCATGTGTGAGAGACTGGTTATCCTCTATTGGCTGAAGCATATAGGGAGAGCATATAAATCCTATACTACTGCTGCTTATGGATCATACAATCAATTAGGGCCAGTGTATTCAGGGCTAATGATGTTCTCATAGCTAGGCTAGCAATCAAGATATTTGTATGTGATTAGTAGAGCTGACTGAAATTTTTCAAAAAGGAAGTTTTGGGTTGAAAAATGTCATTTTTTCTCAGTTGAAAGTTTTCATGGAGAGCAGTTGACATGCTCAGATTTTTTGTTTTTGTGAAATTTTTCATAATATTTGTAATTGCAATCTCTGTCCAGATCCTTACTGAAAATGGGAAAGGAGTACTTGTGGCACCTTAGAGACTAACAAATTTATTAGAGCATAAGCTTTCGTGAGCTACAGCTCACTTCATCGGATACAAATTCTGTTTACTGAAAACTGGGGTGTGCGTATATAACAATGTCAACATTTGAAAGCTGCTGTTAAAAAAAAATCCAACCAGCATTTTGATAAAACTGTACAAAAAATTGCAAAATAAAAAAAACCCAGGAAAGAATATGGGCTTGTTGTCAACTCTGCAATGAAAACAATGGACTTTTTCCACAAAAGTTACTGGCTGGAGTTGAAAAATGTATTTAGCAAGTGCCCTTGTTATAGAAACACAAACCTTCTAGAGGCAACATGTCGAGCGGGCAGCTGGGATTCTGTTCTCTGTTTCAGAGTAGCAGCCATGTTAGTCTGCACTCACAAAAAGAAAAGGAGGACTTGTGGCACCTTAGAGATGAACAAATTTATTTGAGCATAAGCTTTCGTGAGCTACAGCATCCGATGAAGTGAGCCGTAGCTCACAAAAGTTTATGCTCAAATAAATTTGTTTGTCTCTAAGGTGCCACAAGTACTCTTTCTTTTTGTTCTCTGTGAGCTGCACTTCTCCACACAAGAAGTTTATCTGCCAGGGAGCAGTTTGAGAGGATTCAGGATGGAGGGTCAGGCCACGCTCTGCGCTCTCTCTCTCATGGAGACTTTAAGAAAGGCAGCTAAGAGCACGTCATCTACAATATGGATCCGCTGGGCTGAAAGCCCGTTTGTCTCAGTGTGTTGAAAACAGAATGTGGTACTTCTCCCCAACTCTTCCGCCAAGTGTAGGTAAGCAGGTGGAGTAGGTGCAGTTCCTCAGCAGGGAGCGTACAAGCACTAGGAAAGGGGAATCTTGGCAGAGCTGAAGTGTAGCTCCTCCCTTCCACCAGGCCCTTGCCTCCAAACCTCATACATCCATTGCCTGTACTCATTCTGTGAAGCTGTCCCACGCTAACTCCAGACTCCCTTTGGTCTGTATTTCAATATCTGCTGTGCACACACTGTGCCTTTACAGTAAAAATATTTAGCACTTATATGCTGCACTTTACATTAGCAAAGCACCGAAGAAACATTAACTAATTAGACTGTAAGATCCCAAAGGGAAGGACCAGTTGCTTGTTGGGCATTATTCACCCTACTGCCTCAAGAAAAGGAGTATTTGTGGCACCTTAGAGACTAACAAATTTATTAGAGCATAAGCTTTCGTGAGCTACAGCTCACTTCATCGGATGCATTTCAGCAACACTTAACACTTACATAGATGTTGTTCATCTGTAGAATTAAAAAGGCTGGTGGCAACCACTACTCCTATTTCACAGCTAGGGAAACTAAAGGGTTGAAGTGACTTCCCAAGTCACATAGGAAATCGGTGGCAGTGCTGGGAAAAGAACCCAGGACTCCAGCTTTGTAGTCCAATGCTTGCCTATAGGGTTATCCTGCCTCCCTCTCCACCGCACTGATGGTGCTAGTGTAATAGCTTTGCACCATTCCACCCCAGGGCCCCTGAATAGGAAAGTAAAATCATTCACTTTTATCCCAGTTCTGTGTCATTCACAGATGTTCCTTTAAAGGGATGCTGTCGGGTTAGGCATGAAGTTTAAATAAGGTCAACACGTAATTTGCATGTAACATTTGTGTTGCAAACAATGTAGAGGGAATGTTCATCTGCTTAAATTAAAATTGCTTCCATTAGAATATATTAAAAAAAACAAACCAGCAAGAAAAACAGAGAAAAAATTCTATTGGTTTTAGGACTTGCAAGAATTTGTTTTTACCGAACCTGCATTTGGGTCCCCATTTAACCTGGCAATGTCCCTTTAACAGCGTAGTCTTCCAGAGGAAGGATCCATAGAGGGGCAGCTGCTCCAGTCCCCCTCAGGTTATAGATATACATTGTACCATAGGTGGCTTCAGCACTCCTGTAGGGATGGAGGTGACATTGCACCCATAATGCTTTATGGAAATATGCTTATGAATGTATATATGACATAACTGGAATATGTTTTGTGCTACATATGCCATGTAACATATCTCTGCAAAGGTTATGATCAATTGAATATATTCATCCTATTTGTATGCATGTACCATTTTTGTATTCAAAGTTATGAATATTGGCTGTGTACTTGTTTGATTTTAGGTAGCCTCAGTAAGGCATTTGGTCAGCTTCTTAAGAAAGGAATTTGCAAGTTAAGTGCCCAATCAAGAAACACTTAATGGACCACAGAACCTTGGAAGACTCCAATCCACATAAGAAGTCCACCTGAGGATGTTTAAGATAGTATGTGAACAATGGCTGCCACCTGTAAAGTCCTGAGTCATTCATGGACACATGACTTGCCCATGTGACTCCCAAAACTCCACCTGGTAGCTAGGTTTCTGCATAGGAGAGAGGAAGGGGTCTCCATCCACAAGAGAAAGTCTATTTAAGCCCCGGGAGACCCCTCCATTTTGTCTTCAGCTGGCTCAAGAGATAGCCTCTCCACCCCAAAGGATACCTGAAAGAAGTTGGAACAAAGGACAGTAACTACAGGGGTGTGAGTGATTGCTGGACCCAAACTAGAAGGAGGCTAATCTGTAAAAGAGGCTTATTGGAACATCTCTGAGGGTGAGATTTTATCTGTATTCAATTTCTTACTGTATTAGACATAGATTTGTGTGTTTTATTTTATTTTGCTTGGCAATTCACTTTGTTCTCTCTGTTATTACTTGGAACCACTTAAATCTACTTTTTGTATTTAACAATCACTTTTTATTTATTAATTAACCCAGAGTGTGTATTAATACCTGGGGGGGGGCGCAGCTGTGCATATCTCTCTCTCAGTTTTCAGAGTAGCAGCTGTGTTAGTCTGTATTCGCAAAAAGAAAAGGAGTACTTGTGGCACTTTGGAGACAAATTTTATTTGAGCATAAGCTTTCATGAGCTACAGCTCACTCATCGGATGCATTTTGTGAGCTGTAGCTCACGAAAGCTTATGCTCAAATAAATTTGTTAGTCTCCAAGGTGCCACAAGTACTCCTTTTCTTTCTCTCTATCATTGTTATAGAGGGTGAAATTTACGAGTTTACCCTGTATAAATTTTAAAATGGATTTATTTAGGGTTTGGACCCCATTGGGAACTGGACGTCTGGGCGTTGGAGACAGGAACACTTCTTAAGCTGTTTTCAGTTAAGCCTGCAGCTGTTGGGGCATGTGGTTCAGACCTGGGTCTGGGTCTGTAGCAGGCTAGCGTGTCTGGCTCAAACCAGGCAGGGTTCTGAAGTCCAAGCTGCCAGGAAAAACGGGCACGGGGTAGTCTCAACACATCAGATGGCAGTTCCCAAGGGGTTTTCTGTGAGCCAATCCATCACAGAAGAGTTGCCCACACTTCCTGGAGCAGCCATGGCATAGTACTGGCCCTTAATTAACGATCGTGTGTGCAGCTGAGGACAGCTTCTGGGCCCTAGTTAAAATTAATACCCAGAGCTGCCACTGAAATTGTCCTAGGAGAAACATACTTAGGCTGCCCCACTCAGATCTTGGCAGGAGAAGAGCTCCTCAGCCTGTGTTATGTATTGCTTCTTCTCTAGCTTAGGGACTGCGGCATGGTAAAGAAAAGGATCAGTGCATATGAAGTTCAGGAACGCAACAGCAGCCAAAACTAAAGGATCTCCCCAATACCTAGAAAGGCTACAAAACATCCTGAGTTCAGAGAGACAATGCCCACTCTCTTCACCTCTCCTTGACTAGCGTCTGGCCTGCTCTAGCCGCTGAGTTCCTTCCCACACATAGCCATACACACTCAGAGACATGAACGTTGAAATGAAGGAGAGTCTGGGAAGAGTCTCTATTTCTCTGTGCAACAGGCACCAGGTAGAATTATAACCCCTCTGTGGGGAATCCAGCTACAGGCCAGCTACCTCAAGAATCAGTGAGAGCCTGTGGGAACCTTGCTGTTGAATACTTGAGTGTTTTCAATAAGGGTTGGTGGGATTCTGGAGAGTCGTGGGGTGGTGGGGAGGGCAAGGATACCCACTTTCTCTCCACGCCCCTTGCTGAAGCTGTAAGAGCCCATCTAGGGAGCTGTGCCATGTGGGGAGGAGAATGGAAGCCTAACTCGTGTCCCCTCTCAAATAACATATGACAGACAGAGCTCAAAACAGGCCAGCTGACACCGGTGTTTGGCCAGCCCTCTTGGTAGTGCTAAAGAAAGCTGGGGTGTTCTCTTGTTGTAGGGTAGGGGAACCTCACTGCAGTATACAGGAAAGAAAAGGAAGTACCTAGTGTCCCCTCGCATGTGCTTTGCCAGATACATGGGGAAAAATCACAATACAAAGTAAAATACAGAATTGCTCACAGACAACACAGCTCCTACCAGGCCTTTATGGCTCTGCTCCACACTGAACTGCGAGTGTGTCTGAGGCATGGTTAGCAGCGCGCACAGGCCCCACCGCATGCCCTGCTGGGACAAAGAGACACAGGGGCCAAGTGTGAGCATAGTCATGATTCAGCTATAGGGAAGAGTTGGCCAGCTGAACAACACGCACTGGGAATGAATGGAACAACTCCGGGAAGGCATCCCCTCTTGCCCCCACCTGCTCTGGCCCCATTCACACCCAGCAGCTTTTGCTCTGAAGTGAGTTTAGTCCTGGTTTGACAACCCTGGTGCCTGAGGGTTTCTGTATATCGCCAGAGGAGGGCCAGGAGCAGAGCTAGCCTCC
Source organism: Dermochelys coriacea (assembly GCF_009764565.3). NCBI lineage: Eukaryota > Metazoa > Chordata > Testudines > Dermochelyidae > Dermochelys > Dermochelys coriacea. Next base: position 87,628,814 of record NC_050073.1, on the reverse strand, counting down.
TGCTCACCTTGCCCTGGGAAGGCCCCTCTAGGGCAAGAGAACAGTTTGTCCTCCACAGACCATTCCAGGCTTGGCCCCTGTCAAGGTTCCTTCCCCACTCTGAACTCAAGGGTACAGATGTGGGGACCTGTATGGAAAACCCCCTAAGCTTATTTTTACCAGCTTAGGTTAAAACTTTCCCAAGGTACAAACTATTTTACCTCTTGCCCTTGGCCTTTATTGCTGCCACCACCAAGCGTCTAACAAATATATAACAGGGAAAGAGCCCGCTTGGAAATATCTTTCCCCCCAAAAATCCTCCCAAACCCTACACCCCCTTTCCTGGGGAAGGCTTGATAAAAATCCTCACCAATTTGCATAGGTGAACACAGACCCAAACCCCTTGGATCTTAAGAACAAGGAAAAAGCAATCAGGTTCTTAAAAGAAGAATTTTAATTGAAGAAAAAGTAAAAGAATCACCTCTGTAAAATCAGGCTGGTAAATACCTTACAGGGTAATCAGATTCAAAACATAGAGAATCCCTCTAGGCAAAACCTTAAGTTACAAAAAGACACAAAAACAGGAATATACATTCCAGTCAGCACAGCTATTTTATCAGCCATTTAAACAAAACAGAATCTAACTCGTATCTAGCTAGATTACTTACTAAGTTCTAAGACTCCATTCCTGTTCTGTTCCTGGCAAAAACAACACGCAGACAGAGAACCTTTGTTTCTCCCCCCCTCCAGCTTTGGAAGTATCTTGTCGCCTCATTGGTCATTTTGGTCAGGTGCCAGCAAGGTTATCCTAGCTTCTTAACCCTTTACAGGTGAAAGGGCTTTTCCTCTGGCCAGGAGGGATTTTAAAGATGTTTACTCTTCCCTTTATATTTATGACAGCCCTTGTGCAGCAATGGCCCAAGGGAGCCAGCTGCGATGCTGCTCTGCAGTGTGAATTCTTGACCCAGTAGGAAGCACTGAACCCGTTTCACACAGGGCACCAAACAGCCACCTGGTGGCAAAGACAGTCAGATTCTGGCTATGTCGGACCCAAATGGAGAACAGGCTCTGTGTCTCCCACTCACAAGTCCCTGCAGCACCATGTGCCTTCAGCAGCTGTTCCTTGAACACAAACAATGCACTGGGCAGTGCCTGCATCACTGATGGCAGCACTGTCTCCTGGCCACAGAGTCAAGGAGGGATCTGAAGCAGTACAGTGAGCAACGCTATGGGACACCTACAGTTTTGGAACCTAAATCTCCTCGGCCATAACTCACTCACTGCTGCCCCCTCTCAATTCCCCCTTCTGCCCCCTCCCCGTGGAATACCAGTGTCATCTGCTCTGTGTGGCAGCAATCAGAAGGGAGAGAGAGCACTGCACGTAGGAGGATAAACTTCATCACAGGGTGCTAGAACCAGCATTGCTATCGCAACTATCCTGCCTCTTGTGCAGAGACCCAGATCTGGAGACTCAGCTGGGGCAACAGAGCAGTAGCAGGGAGCCCTGAAGGTCTGAGCTGGGAAGCAGGACACAAGGCGAGCAAGTTCTGATAGGAGGGGTCAGAGGATTCTGCTTTACCTCCCATGCACTTCGTTGATTTTAGCCACTGATCGCTGCTGGCTGGCTGTGTGGGCAGGCAGACCCCGTGGGCGGATTAGTGAGTGTCAGGTGGACACGCTGCCATTCCCAGCTCCACTCAACACCTACACAGGCAGCAAGACTAAAAGCAGACAGACAAACACACAGTGATCACCTTTCCCCCAAACTACAGAAAGGCCAGAGAACGTGCCCAGGAAGCATGTCTCAATTCCAGGCCCACCGAGAAGAGGAGTGAAAGCCCTGCGGAATAAACACATAGGGAGCAATCGAGCATGTCACCTACCTTTGCCCACTTCTCCCACAGCCATCTCTGCATGGAACACCCTCCCCGAGCTGGTCTCTCTCATGATTGCCCAGGGCGCTGCACTACCTGCTGCTTCTTTAAATTTCACCAGGAGTCCCACATTTTACAAAGCCTACCAGAATAGCCACTGCCCACCCCACCCTTTTGCAGCTCCAAAAGCTTCTTCCTGTGGCATTGCAAGGCATGGGGGTTAAGAGATAGGATGGGATTAAATATGGCTGCTCATTTGCACGTCCACCCCCAGAGTGTTTTCCCAGCAGCCAGCCGTCACTTGGCACTAGTGGAGGCAAAGGATATGGAACAAAGGGAGAGGTTTGGCCCATGCCCACGTATTCACCAAGCTCTTTGCTACAGGGTAGCCAAACTTTGCTACACTTGCCAAACTTGGCTCTGAAGATGCTTCTCTCCTGCCCATAAATAGCCTCTGAGTATGGAATTGGGTAATACCAGACTCCAGTGATGAGTCATCACACCCCTATCCGAAAGGGAGGGTGTGGGAGCTGTCAGATCAGATAAAGCATCAGTACCGATGGATTATCCAGCTTCCCCCACCCACAGGGATTAGCTAGGTAGCAATCAAGCCATCAGTGTGTGTTAACAGTGCATCAAAGAACAGGAAAAAGCTTTGGTGTCATTTCTCACAAGATTTGTAATGCAACTCTTTGGAAAGGAAGGGCGAGTTCTCAGAGCGGTTGATGCAGGATGAGGCATCATGGCAGCTGTGGGCCTCCTGCACTCCAGACGGCCAATTCTTGAGGTGCCCTGTCAATTCCCACTGGCCTCAGATGGAGTGAAGGGCATCTGACACTCTCAGGCCTGGGCCCAGAAGGGATTGTGGGGAGGTCCATGATGGTAATGTTCAATGAAGGAGGAAGCTCAGTTGGCTCACAGGGGCAGCAGGAGCCTGGGTCTCCACAAAGAGCCTCTCTCCCAAAGTTGCCCAGGACACCCTGCTTCCAGACAGGCTGTCTGTGCCCCAAGAATAGTCCCTAGGGGGAGCTATGCTGCAGGGAGAGGTGCAGGGTGTCCCAGTACTGGCAGTCTCCCATCTAAGTCAGTACTAACTCCTGGTTGCCCAGCATGGTGCTAGGAGGTGAAGCGCTGCAGGCATGGTGTGTTGGGAGGGGGACCCTGCTCTCAGTCAGTACTGACTCCAGTGCCCCAGGGTGGCGTTAGGGGGTGCTGTGCTGCAGAGAATGGTGTGAATGACTCAGCAGGGAGGTGATATTCCCTCTGAGTCAACACTGAGCCAAGGCCCCAGTAGGTGCTAGGGGTTACTTTACTGTGCTGCAGGGAGAGACGTTAGTGGATTCAGTAGGTGGCATTCTTCCCTCCGGGGCTGGGAGGGGAGCTGCTCTCTCTTGACGGCAGATTAATACCAGTGCCCTGAGCGCACTGAGCTCCCTTGATGCCTTTGAGGAGCAGTGGGCGCTGTCCGGGGTTCTCTGCTCGGTGTCCCCGTCCAGTTCCCTTCATTTGATCCTTTGACCGCACTCCTGTCCCTATGATTCATTAGTTGTCCCCCATAATTATTGGGTTTTCCAGGTCCTGTGGACCCCCCTCTTAGGCTGGGGGGGATCGTTTAGCAGTAGGTGGGCTTCGCCCGTCCACTTCCTGGATCCCAATAAGGCGCAGTGGGCATTAATGATTGCACTGCATTCTCCCAGGCACTGGGGAGCCAGCCCCAGAGTAAGACTAAATCCAAGGGAGGCAGTTGCATTCTGTCCACCCCTTCAGCTGCTCAGTAATCCCAACTGCTCACTGCTTAACACGCCTGGTGAGCAAACTCCCTTTCGAGAAAGCATCTGGTGTGTTTCTCTTTTTAGAGACTCTGGACGAGGCAGCCAGCTGGGGACCCCTCGGAGGCACACATCAGCCAGCTTTCTCCAGCCCACACAGCCTTCGGGGGGGACTCAGAAGACAGACTCCACTGGTAAACAACATGGCTTCTTCTAGGCACACAGAGAGCTGCAGACATGTGGCTCTGAAGAGCACTCTGTGTTCCAGCCTCTTCCCAGCATACTAATGGCGTGTGCTGAGAATACAGACTGTCCTGATCACTCCAGGGGAATTCCACGATATACAGCTGAGCAAATCCTTAACCACATACCCATGGGCAGGCACCATGCATTTGCCAGCCTTTTCCCTGGGGGAACGGCCATGCTGGGGGCAGCTGTGGCATCAGAGATCAGGCGGAAGGTGTTAGTTCATTGGGCTGGGAATTTTCAGCACATCTCAAGCCAATGCCCGGTGAGCAAGTTGTAATGTGTCCGCAGGCACCTTAAGTCCTCCTCCTCCACATTCTTCACTGATCCCGTTCAGGGGGCCAGGATGCTGGGATTGTCCCCTCTGCAGATTGTGTTACTCAGAAGGAGGCAGTTAGGTAGGCAGGGAGAGGCAAAGTGAGCTTCCTACCTTGCATGGTCCCAGCTCGCTTAGGACATGGGGCCTAAAGGCATTCAACACTTCGCAGGATCAGGCCCTCCTTGTGCCAGAGCCAGAGCTGCTGAGCTCTGCTTTGCTTCTCCTCCAATCACATGGCCACAGCACTATCTGGTCAGCTGCTGCTCCCAGATACTTGCAGGTGTTTCAGAGCCTATTAACATGACTGAGAAAACACGGGAGATAGACTGGTTTCTTTATGTCAGGGCAGAAATGGCCAGGTCTTTGCACGTGCACAGGCCAGGCTGGGAGGAGACGGAGGCACCAGGAGAGACACAGAAAAAGAAAGAAAGAAAGAAAAAGTGGGCTGGCAGGGAGAACTGGCATCACCTTATGGATTAGGTCAGAGAGCTGGGCATATCCTAGATTATTATGGGGGAATGGAGGGGCGTGGGCCAATGTGCAAGAAATCAACCCTGAAAATAGTGAGGGAAGCTTCAGGTTGGAGCAGGTGACTTTAAGGGGCAGTCAGCCCAGCCCAACCTAACCTGAGGTCTCTGGGCTTGGGAGGCATTGCGAGCCCTTAGGATGGTCCATATTCAGTTTCTGGCATCAGGGACCCTCTTTGTACAAGGGGATATGGGAGGGGCACTCTGGGGCTGGAGAAGAGGAGGGTGTCAATCTCACAGATGGGAAATGTGGGAGGTGGGGAGGATTAGAAAGCTGTGCAACCCCCTTGCCAATCCCATTTGGTTAAATCCTGCCTAGCTCAGCATGTGCTGAAGTGCTGCCAGCGTAACAAGATGCAGCCCCTTCTGCCCAGCTGTGTCCTGCACACGCTCCACATCATTAATGCTGCAGTGGAAAAGGAAACAAAAGAAAGAAAAGACAAGACATTGCAGCAGAGGGCAAAGGAGTCGCTTCGACTCCCCTCCCGTTACTCATCTCAGGTGAGCCTTGGACACAGGGACAGCTTGGAACTATCTGAGGCCAGGCTTGCCAAGTCACATACTCTGCAGCGCCAACGCTAGGACACTACATCTGGGCCAGTGCGGGAGACAGCTCACAAAAGGAATTTTAATATGTATAAAGAAAAGGAGTACTTGTGGCACCTTAGAGACTAACAAATTTATTTGAGCATAAGCTTTTGTGAGCTACAGCTCACTTCATCTGATGAAGTGAGCTGTGGCTCCACGAAAGCTTATGCTCAAATAAATTTGTTAGTCTCTAAGGTGCCACAAGTACTCCTTTTCTTTTTGCGAATACAGACTAACAAGGCTGCTACTCTGAAACCTTTAATATGTATGTTGCTCAGTAGGGGGGTAGTGCTGGCACAGTCACAAACACATCACCAGCCAGGTCACCCATGGAGCTGCTCAGATAACGTGTTCTCACACAAACCCAATCTGCCTCTCACACCTATTCAGGTGCCAAAACCCCTATTCAACTGCCCAAATCCCCGGGCAACTTCCACAACACAGCTCTGCCTTGCCAGTACAGAAACCTGCATCACTCTGAAAACTGACTATGCTGGGACAAGGGAAAGGAAACTGAGTATCAGAACAAATAACTCTAACACCCCTATTGTGATGATTTTATTCCCATGTGATTCACTATAAACTCCTTGTTTAAAATTGAAGTGAAGATGCTGTAGCACACTTAGCTTGCAGCAGAATCTGCCGCAGGACTGCGGGGCAGTTTGCCAGAGTGCAGGCCTTGGCTGCATCAGAGGACTCAGCAGCTCGCGACATGGGAGCTCCAGCCCTGTCATTGCAGAGGGAGAGCCAGGGAGTGATGAGGGAGATGGTTTCCTACAGTGCGATGCAAACTGTTGAGACAAGAGGCCCTGAGGTTACCCGCACTTGTCTCTTCTATTGCAAGGAGGTGCCCGGGAGAGGAGTGAACTATCAAGCTTGTAAGATTCCTTTAGCCTGGAATACAGATGTCCGCACATGGAGTTATTCAGAAAGACCTGTTAAACAAGCCCTTACTCTGCGTCCAACCCAGCTCCTTTGGAAGCTGGTGAGAGCTGCATCAGGCTGTTAGCACCCAGCATCTTGGCTCCCAGCTCTGTTGTAAGCCCCCTGACTTCAGAGGGCAGTCCTGCTCTCTGCTCCACTCCTGGGGCTGTGTTCCCCTTCCGTCTTCTCCTACCTCCATCCGGAATGGATTCAAAGCAACCGACTGGCTTAGACCTCCTAGTAATCTCCATTTGCTGCCTTTGCAGAGACACTGTAAGGACAGTGGGCAGCCGTGTTTAACCCTAGGCCCCCTGCAGTGTTGAGGCAGGGGCTTCTCACACAATCAGCTGCAGGTGACAGAGGGGAAGAGTAACCTGATGCTAATACTTGGGACATCACTGTGCACTCTTGCGGGAAGATCTTCCAGTCCCAGGTGCCCATCCTCTGGGACACCTCAGACCCAGGTTCACAAGGTCACAAAGGCAAAGTCTAGAGACCATTTTGGGAGCTCAGCATCCACTCAAGTATTTTATACAAGAATGCCCTCCCCCCATCACCTACGGGAGATCCTGAGGCAGAGCCCAAGTGCGACAGAAAAGAATGTCCCACACCGGCTACAAGGTCATAGGGTCAGAGGCAGGAAACAAGCCCAGCACAGAACCAGAGATAATGGTTAATGGAGCGTTTGGCACTGAAAGGGAAATCAAGATCAGAACTACAAAGACTAGACAGCAAGAGACTCAGTGCAATGAGTCTGGGAGGTGACAGCAGCTTTGGGGCAACTGCGACTTGAAATCTTGTGTGTGTGTGTGTGTGGGGGGGGGGACTGTCAAAAGCCAGTGTTGGGAAGCTGAGCGCTTTTGAAATCCACCCCAGTGCATAGGGACTGATCCTGGTGATTCAGTAAGGGGCACTCTTGCACTGGAATCAGTACTGATCCCAGCGCCCCTCCATCTGCTCGGAGACACCATGCTCGTGGAGGTGTTCTGTATCAGAGGTGTAATACTGACCTCCAAATTACTTGTGCTCATTAAAGCTCTCCTGGTACTTTTCACAAGAGTCGGACCTTCTGGGCTACATTCCAACTTGGGATACTATGTTTCACCCCATTTCAGATGGATGCCATTCTCCTTCCTGCTCAAAAAGTTATTGTGTTGCCAAGTTCTGTCAAATGTTGGCCACTGCCCTGCTCACAGAAGGCTGCATTCAGTGGCAAGCTAAGTGCTTTGGGATCCAATACTCCCTCTCTCTAATGCTGGAAGGTGACAAATACACTTCAAGTTTACTGATTTCAGAGTAGCAGCCGTGTTAGTCTGTATTCGCAAAAAGAAAAGGAGTACTTGTGGCACCTTAGAGACTAACAAATTTATTAGAGCATAAGCTTTCGTGAGCTAGCTGTAGCTTTTTGCAAGTTTACTGAGTTAGTGAGGACTGGGCTGGGAGAGGGAGGGGTCGGAGCAAGCCATTCACCCCAATGTTACAATATTAAATTATTATGTAGTTTATTGGAGTCTAGAAACCACTTATTATACTGTAGATAATACCCCTCTCCCCCACCAACTGTGGGAAGCTTCACTACACCCTAGACTCAGGAAGATGCTTCTGCCAACCACAGAAAATCTCAGGCTTAGTCCGGCAGCCACACCGGTCCACCTTGTGTTGGGGCCATACAAGGTTCTGTTGTGGATTCTGTATCTCAAGACCACACACTTTAAGAATCTGCTTGATGACACTATCACTGCTAAGCATTTTCATCCCCCATCCTCACCAAACACCCACCCCCAATCAGTAAGAGTTTGCATAATTTGGGGCATACAAAATCAAGGTGGAAAAGCTCTAATACAGGAAATGCAAGTATTTAACATTTGCAATTTCAATCATTAACAATACATATTTTAATGATAGTGATGTATGAAGAGGAGGCTTGGGGTATAGCACGGACCTCACTTTCATTTGATACAGTGGCTACTCTTTTTAATGTGAAAAATATTCAACAATATTCAACAATATATATATTCAACAAAATCATTATAATAATGTTAACCAAATGCTGCAGTGGGTCAAGTGGGGTGGGAGGTGGGGGGGTTTAGATCCGAAACACTTTTCTACACACTTGCCTGAAGATGTGCTAATTTTACATTTTCTGTAAGTGCTTCAGTTATAGGTGGTAAGGAGCTGAGCGTTGGTGCTGACGTGGTACCTTTGCCAATATTTGCTGCCCATGATTTTGGCAGTACTTCTGACACGGTGGCACAATTTGATTGTCCATAGCCTGCAGCCAGGAATTTGATTGCCTGTTCGATGACAGTAGGCATTGCTGCACTGATGTCACTTGCAGAAAAAGGGTGTATCCAGCTGGTAGACTCTTCAACACAGTGCCTTTGTGAAGGACAAAATAGGAAGCTACTGTATCAGGCTGAAAGTATATGGGCATCTAACAGTCCTGGTACAATGTTGTGGTGTTGCTCCACAATAGCATGGATGCTTATTACAGCTCTCTCTTGGTGCACCCATAATCACTAAAGATGTTAGGCCCCATTCAAGGCAATGGTGCAAGAGTAAGACAAATATGTGGGTGTCATCTGATAATACTGATATTCCCACCAGTTTCTCTTTTGCAACCATCACCATTTGTTGGACAGTGATGCAGTCAAGCTCTTCATGTGAGGAGGCCGCATCTTGTTGGTTGATCACCCCACCTCCCCAGTTGATTTAAACTGGAGTATTGTCCCTGACTGTGATGACTGGCTTGTGCTTTGGAATGTATTATTGGTGAAGCTTCTTGTCTTGAATTAATTCTGTACAAATGATGTCAATCAACTGTTTCTTATTGTCAGTTACCATCAAGACAACTTTCTGTGGAGGCAGCTGTGTACTTTACTCAACTAATCCACTCTGCTTGCTTCTGAGGTTCTGCTAGTTCTTGGGACACACTTTGTGCTGAAGTCTTGGTACGTGTCAAAGATAAGATATACATCACCTACTGCTCGCTTGTGTACGGGGTAAACTCTGAAATTGGTCACAAAGTCCTTGATGATACCACTTGCTGACCTCTGTACTACCCAATGAACTCCAGAACTGTCAATGACTGTGTAGGTGACTTTTTGTGTAGTATGTCTATTAACATCTGCTTCCTTAGCCTTGGCAATCCTCATGTCACCAGAGTCAGTAAACATTTTGTTGTGTGACAAAATATTCTTGATGTCAACCTCTCGTGAACTTGCTTGTAGGCCCATCACTCTTAAATAAACGAGCGTTAACTATCTTTGTTGGACCAACCTGACCAACTTTGCTGTCACTGCCAATGTCTATACTAACCTTGATATTGTGTCATAGAACCCTGTGGGACAGCTACATTCAAATTCTTGCATTTGGTGAATTCCAATTGTACCTTTGTCATCTACATTGACTCATGGTGGTGCCACTCTACCACTGACAACATTTACTATTGTCTGTGGAGGCTTATGTTGTGGGGGGTGGAGGGGGGGTCTTAAGGATCAATGCACAGCATTAGCTTCTTACTAATGGCTTCCCTGTGACCCTTGCATCTGCAGAAATCCTTTATTTCATTTCTTCTTTGTGGATCTCTTGTACTTGTGCCTCCTGGGTTGCTGTTTATGTTTACAATGTCTTCCACCAGCAAGCTGCATACGTGGAGGCTAACAACCCAGTCTCAAGAGTCTCTGGTTTCAGGGTGATCTCAGTGATTCCACCAGGGCCGCGGTCATTCTTCACGAAGGTGGTTTCAATGTACAAGTCCCTGCATATACCATTTCATATTCCTGGACCAAGGTGCATGAAGAAAAACAGATGACCATGTGTTTGGTTTATATCCTGTTAGTGTCTATAACTGACCAACATTTGAAAATTTAATTCTCAAGAGTGAATATGTAAGAATTTAAGTGGCAGGCTCAGAGTACATGAAAAATAAGCCTTGTGTCTCGGTTAGGGGAGGATGAGGGGGCGTGCAAGCAAGGTACACTGCTAATACAGACACAACATATGTGCTTCCTTGCTAATTATGTTCCATAAGAAAATATTAGTTTGAAGTTTTCATTAAAAAGAATTGAAATTCAATGAAAGGGGTTTCACTGTCACTCAGCTTGTGAATCAGGAAGGGGTGGTAGTAAGTCCTGATATTTCAAAATGCTCAACAGTGTCATCAGGCAGTTTCTTCATATTTAGGGTCTTGAAATTCAGAATCCACACACTATATGGACACTAAAACAGAGTACTGCCATAAACTTGCATTTGGCTATGGGCCTAGCTTTTTCAGAGTACAGTGGACATTTGGTTTGGTCTGCAGCCCTTCTCCAGCCAGAATGCAACTGCAATCTCACAGCCCTTCCTCCCCACTGCAGACTACAATCCAGCCACTTCAATGAACCACTCCCCACACCCCTCTGCCCACCCCCCACTTCATAGGAGTTTAGTCTGAAGAAACACAAAGGGCATCAGGCAAAAGACTAACAGAGAGACATATAAAGAAAGGAGAGACTCAGAGAAGGCCTGTGAGGTTGGGGGGAGGAGGAGGTGACAAAGGTGTTTTCACATTGTTTAGGAAAGCTATTCCCCCAAATCCCACTCCCTTCAGTCCTATACAGCCATCTATTAATGATGGGAACTGCCTACAGAGATGGCCAGTGCCCAGTAAGGTAGGAACTAAATTTCTTTGGAGCTCTGGTATGCCTAGGATGACCCGATGTCCCGATTTTATAGAGACAGTCTCGATATTCAGGGCTTTGTCTTATTTCGACGCCTATAACCCCCATTCTGATTTTTCACATTTGTTCTTTGATCACCCTCGGTGGGCCATGGTGTGGAATCCCCCCTCCCCGCAGGGGATAAATGGGGTAGGGATGCCTTGAGATGCAGCTGTGTCTCCAAATGCACCAGCACTGCCACACTTGCTATTCATATTCCTCGTGGGCAATACATTTCTGTCACTGACTAAGTAAAGGGTGAGCTGTGCGTCCTCTGGACAGGATGTTTCTTTTTACCCAGGCAGCAGGCCAAGCACCTGACACCAGAGCATTTTGAACTCTTTCCCACACACAAACAGATGTGGCATTGGACAAAACTCAAACCAGTAAAAATAAACCTTGGGTGCTCCTGGTCCCTAGGATTTATCTGGAGTATGCCCCATTATCACACATATACATAGGCCTCAGGCCCATCCCTGACACAGAGTTACAGAAATCCAGTTACACAGGTTAGTCCCATTAACCCTGGAAGACAGAGCTGCTCTCTCTGCTTCCCACAGTGGGATCAAAATGGGACAAAGGGAACTGAAAGACTTTATAATCTGCCAGGACCCAAGATCAGGATTAGATGGCTTCCCATGTGAAAACCAGAGCGGAGTCTAAACCCAAATTCCAGCTCCAAATGCCCTCAGACTTTGGGGAAGCTCAGGTCTAGAGATAGGTGCTGGAACTATGGGTGCGGCTGCACCCCCTGGCTTGAAGTAATTTCCCATTATATACAGGGTTTACAGTTTGTTTCAATGTCTCTCAGCACCTCCACTATAAAAACCGTTCCAGCATCCCTGGGTCTAGGGCAAATGATGCAGCTTTGGCCTCTCTCTCTCATTGCAATTGACAATATCCGAAGCACCAACCAAGCCTAGAGCTGCTCTCCCTGCCTTGCTCACTTTGTTCATATTTTAGCAACATGGGCTATCTTAGCACCCTGAACTCACATTTTGGAAAGCAAGAGAAGGGAGAAATGATCTTCAGCTACTTGGTGTTAAAACAAACATTTATAATTCGTGGAGTCTGCCCAGATTTGGGGACTGACTGAGACTCCTAAAAAGGCTGACAAAGGAGGTACTGGTTTCAGAGTAGCAGCCGTGTTAGTCTGTATTCGCAAAAAGAAAAGGAGTACTTGTGGCACTTTAGAGACTAACAAATTTATTAGAGCATAAGCTTTCGTGAGCTACAGCTCACTTCATCGGATGCATTTGGTGGAAAAAACAGAGGAGAGATTTATATACACACACACAGAGAACATGAAACAATGGGTTTATCATACACACTGTAAGGAGAGTGATCACTTAAGATAAGCCATCACCAGCAGCAGGGGGGGAAAGGAGGAAAACCTTTCATGGTGACAAGCAGGTAGGCTAATTCCAGCAGTTAACAAGAATATCAGAGGAACAGTGGGGGGTGGGGTGGGAGGGAGAAATACCATGGGGAAATAGTTTTACTTTGTGTAATGACTCATCCATTCCCAGTCTCTATTCAAGCCTAAGTTAATTGTATCCAGTTTGCAAATTAATTCCAATTCAGCAGTCTCTCGTTGGAGTCTGTTTTTGAAGCTTTTTGTTGAAGTATAGCCACTCTTAGGTCTGTGATCGAGTGACCAGAGAGATTGAAGTGTTCTCCAACTGGTTTTTGAATGTTATAATTCTTGACGTCTGATTTGTGTCCATTCATTCTTTTACGTAGAGACTGTCCAGTTTGGCCAATGTACATGGCAGAGGGGCATTGCTGGCACATGATGGCATATATCACATTGGTAGATGCACAGGTGAACGAGCCTCTGATGGTGTGGCTGATGTGATTAGGCCCTATGATGGTATCCCCTGAATAGATATGTGGACAGAGTTGGCAACGGGCTTTGTTGCAAGGATAGGTTCCTGGGTTAGTGGTTCTGTTGTGTGGTGTGTGGTTGCTGGTGAGTATTTGCTTCAGATTGGGGGGCTGTCTGTAAGCAAGGACTGGTCTGTCTCCCAAGATCTGAGAGAGCGATGGCTCGTCCTTCAGGATAGGTTGTAGATCCTTGATGATGCGTTGGAGGGGTTTTAGTTGGGGGCTGAAGGTGATGGCTAGTGGCGTTCTGTTGTTTTCTTTGTTGGGCCTGTCCTGTAGTAGGTGACTTCTGGGTACTCTTCTGGCTCTGTCAATCTGTTTCTTCACTTCAGCAGGTGGGTACTGTAGTTGTAGGAATGCATGATAGAGATCTTGTAGGTGTTTGTCTCTGTCTGAGGGGTTGGAGCAAATGCGGTTATATCGTAGCGCTTGGCTGTAGACAATGGATCGAGTGGTATGATCTGGATGAAAGCTAGAGGCATGTAGGTAGGAATAGCGGTCAGTAGGTTTCCGATATAGGGTGGTGTTTATGTGACCATCGCTTATTAGCACCGTAGTGTCCAGGAAGTGGATCTCTTGTGTGGACTGGTCCAGGCTGAGGTTGATGGTGGGATGGAAATTGTTGAAATCATGGTGGAATTCCTCAAGAGCTTCTTTTCCATGGGTCCAGATGATGAAGATGTCATCAATGTAGCGCAAGTAGAGTAGGGGCATTAGGGAACGAGAGCTGAGGAAGCGTTGTTCTAAGTCAGCCATAAAAATGTTGGCATACTGTGGGGCCATGCGGGTACCCATCGCAGTGCCGCTGATTTGAAGGTATACATTGTCACCAAATGTGAAATAGTTATGGGTCAGGACAAAGTCACAAAGTTCTGCCACCAGGTTAGCCGTGACAGTATCGGGGATACTGTTCCTGACGGCTTGTAGTCCATCTTTGTGTGGAATGTTGGTGTAGAGGGCTTCTACATCCATAGTGGCTAGGATGGTGTTTTTAGGAAGATCACCAATGGACTGTAGTTTCCTCAGGAAATCGGTGGTGTCTCGAAGATAGCTGGGAGTGCTGGTAACGAAGGGCCTGAGGAGGGAGTCTACATAGCCAGACAATCCTGCTGTCAGGGTGCCAATGCCTGAGATGATGGGGCGTCCAGGATTTCCAGGTTTATGGATCTTGGGTAGCAGATAGAATACCCCAGGTCCTGGCTCCAGGGGTGTGTCTGTGCGCATTTGCTCAAGAAACTCCCTGAAAAAGCACAAGAACAAATCCGCACAGACACACCCCTGGAGCCAGGACCTGGGGTATTCTATCTGCTACCCAAGATCCATAAACCTGGAAATCCTGGACGCCCCATCATCTCAGGCATTGGCACCCTGACAGCAGGATTGTCTGGCTATGTAGACTCCCTCCTCAGGCCCTTCGTTACCAGCACTCCCAGCTATCTTCGAGACACCACCGATTTCCTGAGGAAACTACAGTCCATTGGTGATCTTCCTAAAAACACCATCCTAGCCACTATGGATGTAGAAGCCCTCTACACCAACATTCCACACAAAGATGGACTACAAGCCGTCAGGAACAGTATCCCCGATACTGTCACGGCTAACCTGGTGGCAGAACTTTGTGACTTTGTCCTGACCCATAACTATTTCACATTTGGTGACAATGTATACCTTCAAATCAGCGGCACTGCGATGGGTACCCGCATGGCCCCACAGTATGCCAACATTTTTATGGCTGATTTAGAACAACGCTTCCTCAGCTCTCATTCCCTAATGCCCCTACTCTACTTGCGCTACATTGATGACATCTTCATCATCTGGACCCATGGAAAAGAAGCTCTTGAGGAATTCCACCATGATTTCAACAATTTCCATCCCACCATCAACCTCAGCCTGGACCAGTCCACACAAGAGATCCACTTCCTGGACACTACGGTGCTAATAAGCGATGGTCACATAAACACCACCCTATATCGGAAACCTACTGACCGCTATTCCTACCTACATGCCTCTAGCTTTCATCCAGATCATACCACTCGATCCATTGTCTACAGCCAAGCGCTACGATATAACCGCATTTGCTCCAACCCCTCAGACAGAGACAAACACCTACAAGATCTCTATCATGCATTCCTACAACTACAGTACCCACCTGCTGAAGTGAAGAAACAGATTGACAGAGCCAGAAGAGTACCCAGAAGTCACCTACTACAGGACAGGCCCAACAAAGAAAACAACAGAACGCCACTAGCCATCACCTTCAGCCCCCAACTAAAACCCCTCCAACGCATCATCAAGGATCTACAACCTATCCTGAAGGACGAGCCATCGCTCTCTCAGATCTTGGGAGACAGACCAGTCCTTGCTTACAGACAGCCCCCCAATCTGAAGCAAATACTCACCAGCAACCACACACCACACAACAGAACCACTAACCCAGGAACCTATCCTTGCAACAAAGCCCGTTGCCAACTCTGTCCACATATCTATTCAGGGGATACCATCATAGGGCCTAATCACATCAGCCACACCATCAGAGGCTCGTTCACCTGTGCATCTACCAATGTGATATATGCCATCATGTGCCAGCAATGCCCCTCTGCCATGTACATTGGCCAAACTGGACAGTCTCTACGTAAAAGAATGAATGGACACAAATCAGACGTCAAGAATTATAACATTCAAAAACCAGTTGGAGAACACTTCAATCTCTCTGGTCACTCGATCACAGACCTAAGAGTGGCTATACTTCAACAAAAAAGCTTCAAAAACAGACTCCAACGAGAGACTGCTGAATTGGAATTAATTTGCAAACTGGATACAATTAACTTAGGCTTGAATAGAGACTGGGAATGGATGAGTCATTACACAAAATAAAACTATTTCCCCATGGTATTTCTCCCTCCCACCCCACCCCCCACTGTTCCTCTGATATTCTTGTTAACTGCTGGAATTAGCCTACCTGCTTGTCACCATGAAAGGTTTTCCTCCTTCCCCCCCCCTGCTGCTGGTGATGGCTTATCTTAAGTGATCACTCTCCTTACAGTGTGTATGATAAACCCATTGTTTCATGTTCTCTGTGTGTGTGTATATAAATCTCTCCTCTGTTTTTTCCACCAAATGCATCCGATGAAGTGAGCTGTAGCTCACGAAAGCTTATGCTCTAATAAATTTGTTAGTCTCTAAGGTGCCACAAGTACTCCTTTTCTTAAAGGAGGTACTGTCGTCATCATGAATAGGTCAGAATATGAACAAGAGGCTAGGCAGCTCTCCAACACCACTTTCTACGAGCCATTCTCTCTGATCCCACTGAGGGCTACCAAAAGAAACTACACCATTTGCTCAAGAAACTCCCTGAAAAAGCACAAGAACAAATCCGCACAGACACACCCCAAGAACCCCGACCAGGGGTATTCTATCTGCTACCCAAGATCCATAAACCTGGAAATCCTGACCGCCCCATCATCTCAGGCATTGGCACCGTGATAGCAGGATTGTCTGGCTAAGTAGACTCCCTCCTCAGGCCCTACGCTATCAGCACTCCCAGCTATCTTTGAGACACCACTGACTTCCTGAGGAAACTACAATCCATCTGTGATCTTCCTGAAAACACCATCCTAGCCACTATGGATGTAGAAGCCCTCTACACCAACATTCCACACAAAGATGGACTACAAGCCGTCAGAAACAGTATCCCCGATAATGTCACGGCAAACTTGGTGGCTGAACTTTGTGACTTTGTCCTCACCCATAACTATTTCACATTTGGGGACAATGTATACCTTCAAATCAGAGGCACTGCTATGGGTACCCGCATGGCCCCACAGTATGCCAACATTTTTATGGCTGACTTAGAACAACACTTCCTCAGCTCTCATCCCCTAATGCCCCTACTTTACTTGCGCTACATTGATGACATCTTCATTGTCTGGACCCATGGAAAAGAAGCCCTTGAGGAATTCCACCATGATTTCAACAATTTCCATCCCACCATCAATCTCACCCTGGACCAGTCCACACAAGAGATCCACTTCCTGGACACTACGATGCTAATAAGTGATGGTCACATAAACACCACCCTATACCGGAAACCTACTGACCACTATGCCTACCTACATGCCTCCAGCTTTCATCCAGACCACACGATCCATTGTCTACAGACAACCGCATTTGCTCCAACCCCTGAGACAGAGACAAACACCTACAAGATCTCTATCAAGCATTCTTACAACTACAATACCCACCTGCTGATGTGAAAAAACAGATTGACAGAGCCAGAAGAGTACCCAGAAGTTACCTACTACAGGACAGGCCCAACAAAGAAAATAACAGAATGTCACTAGCCATCACCTTCAGCCCCCAACTAAAATCTCTCCAACGTATCATCAAGGATCTACAACCTATCCTGAAGGATGATCCATCGCTCACACAGATCTTGGGAAACAGGCCAGTCCTTGCTTACAGACAGCCCCCCAACCTGAAGCAAATACTCACCAGCAACCTCACACCACACAACAGAACCACTAACCCAGGAACCTATCCTTGCAACAAAGCCCGTTGCCAACTCTGTCCACATATCTATTCAGGGGACACCATCATATGGCCTAATCACATCAGCCACACTATCAGAGGCTCCTTCACCTGCACATCTACCAATGTGATATATGCCATCACGTGCCAGCAATGCACCTCTGCCATGTACATCGGCCAAACTGGACGGTTTCTACGTAAAAGAATAAATGGACATAAATCAGACATCAAGAATTATAACATTCAAAAACCAGTCGGAGAACACTTCAGTCCCTTTGGTCACTCAATTACAGACCTAAAAGTGGCAATACTTCAACAAAAAAACTTCAAAAACAGACTACAAGGAGAGACTGCTGAATTGGAATTAATTTGCAAACTGGATACAATTATCTTAAGCTTGAATAAAGACTAGGAGTGGATGGGTCATTACACAAAGTAAAACTACTTCCCCATGTTTATTCCCTCCCCCCCCCCCCCCCCCCCCCGTTCCTCAGACGTTCTTGTCAACTGCTTGTAATGGCCAACCTTGATTATCACTACAAAAGGGTTTTTTCCCCCACCCGCTCTCCTGCTGGTAATCAGCTCATGAAAGCTTATGCTCTAATAAATTTGTTAGTCTCTAAGGTGCCACAAGTACTCCTTTTCTTTTTGCGAATACAGACTAACATGGCTGCTACTATGAAACCTGCTGGTAATAGCTCACCTTACCTTATCACTCTGGTTACAGTGTGCATGGTAACACCCATTGTTTCATGTTCTCTATGTATATAAATCTCCCCACTGAATGCATCTGATGAAGTGAGCTGTAGCTCACGAAAGCTTATGCTCAAATAAATTTGTTAGTCTCTAAGGTGCCACAAGTACTCCTTTTCTTTTTCTAAACCAAACAGACACACAAGGCTGAAAATGCTTTTTGGGTCACTTTTTGTTAGCACCTTTTAGTGTTCAGCGCACTGGTCTGGGAGCCAGGAATTCCTGAGGTTAGCCTCATCCTTGCCACCGACTCACCAGGTAGTCTTGAGCCAGTCAAGCCACCTTTCTGTGCTTCAGTTCCTCTCCATCCCCACCCACCCCCTGTGAAATGCTGCTGCATGAGTAGGACGTAGGGAGAGGCACAGGATGGAAACACAGCCTTATAGTGAGTCTCTCAGAAGAGTTTTTGCATCTCTGCAGTTTTCTGCAAAATTTAAGTTTTCCTTTAAAAAAAAAATACTACCACCAAAATAAGGGTGAACTCCTGGCCTCATTGAAGCCAATGGTAAAACTCCTGCTGAATTTCAGTGTGGCCGGGATTTCACCTCCAGCCCTTTTGATTGTGAAGAAAAACTCCTGATTGTGATTCACTGAGATAGCAGTGCCCCGAGTCTGCAGCCAGAGAGAACGAAGCAGCAGTTTTTGGGAGGTGCAATTGCAATGGCGAGTTAATTCTGAAACTGAACAACTATGCCAGACATTTCAACATATAAGAATTTCCCTGCAGATCATGTTAGTAGAAACATCCAGTGACTGCAACTGTCTCCACTGGGGCTGGACTGATTTGAAAGGACACACCTCAAGAAAAAGGTAGTAAAGTTTTAAAAATGCAAGTAACCGAACATTTTATTCACTCATTTTTTGATCCTTAACATAAAAGGATGTGAGGAAAGAACATGAAGAGAACAGAAAAGAAAGACCTTGGGGCGGTGTTGGGGCAGGGGGAGAGAAAGAACAAGTAAATTTGATAGAATCCACTCAGTAACTGTACAGTATCCTGGATTAATCAGCTTAATGATTGTTTAAGATAAGAGAACAGAACAACAAAACACAAGTCCTCAACAATGGTGTAACAGGCTCCCTTTTCTGCCCTTTGTATCCCACAAACCCACTGGATGCTTCTGCTTTCATGAACACCACCGTTATTTATTGGGTCCTCTCCACCAGGTCATCAGGACAGTCTTGTGCAGCAACATACAATTAGAAATCAACTTCTCCCTTCCGGGCAGAGAGTACAAGATCTCACCATCCTGGGATCCTTATTCCCTAGCCCCTGCCAGCCTTCCTCATTGCATTGCCTTCCTCCCTGTCTTTTAACTGTTCCCGGCTGATTGTTCTCATTAGCTGTCAGCTTCCTGCCTACTTAAGCCATTGAGCACCCATTCCCCCAATTAAATCCACTCCAAGGGATAGATAGCTAGTACCTCAGGGTATGTCTACGCTGCAATTAAACACCCACAACTGGCCTGGGTCAGCTGACTCAGGCTTGTGGGGCTGTAAAATTGAGGTGTAGATGGTCAGGCTTGGGCTGAAGCTCAGGCTGTAGGACACCCTCTCCTCACCGGGTCCCAGAGCCCAGGCTCTAGCCTGCACTCAAACATCTATACTGCAATTTTACAGCTCAAGCCAGCGGACGTGGGCCAACTGTTGTGTTTAGTTGCAGTGTGGACATACCCACGGTGACCAGAGTGCTGAGTCAGCTCTAAGCACCTAGCATTCTGTTACACATCTAATAAGAACTGCCCAAAGCACAAACCCACACTCACATTGCAGTTCAAAAAGTTTGTTTATTTCCTCCCTTCCTGACATTATATTTCCCTCCCACCCAGCTCTGCCCTCTCAGGTTCTGATCGAAAACAGAAGCTGAAGCACTGGCACACCCCATGAAATGTTGCTCTCAGTGGATTCCCAACCCAGCTGGAGGCAGAAAAATCTAGAAATCTCTCAAAAGGAGTCTGAGATTTTGAACCCAAGGTCTGAGAGAACTGCATAAATATCCAAACTTCGGGCCATTCCTACAAATTGCACCATGAGGGTCACCCACTGGAGATCATGCCTTGGTCATAAGACTGACAAGACAAAGCATTTGGTGGCTGATGGTCAGTAGAGGAGCAGCCCATGGGGTTATATTGTCCTCTCTCATCCAGGCAGTTTAGAGCACTTCAATCTCCCTACAACCAACCGAACCCACATAAGAGAAGAGGCAGCTTTTGGCCGGAACCCTGCCACCCGTATCTAGGGCAGGGAAATTCCCTCTGTGATGCTGCTGTGCCCTTCCTTCATTGCTTCAATCATGTCCATTGCGGCAGCCTCCAATATCTGCCTCAGCCTGACATTCTTGGCTCCTGCCTCTGCCCCACCAGCCCTTTAATGTCACACTGATGTTGGCTTTTGTTTGAAGGATTTCTCTGTATGTTCAGCACAAGGATAATACACATTTATGTGCTGCATAGCAGAGGACTGCCTTGGGATAGTCTACGAGAGCGGCAAGGTCAGGCACTTAGAGGGGCACTTTTTATTAGTAGTAAATTGTACAGTGGTAGCACTCTGAGGCCCCAGCTGGGACTGTGCCAGGTGCTGTGCTAACTATCCCTATCCTGAAGGACTTGGAGTCTGATTTAAGATCCACACACAGATTTTATGCCCATATAATTATTTGGATGGGGTGAGAAGAAGTTATTCCAGTATAAAGGTGCTTATACCAGTAACACTTATTCCCATAAGGGAAGGGGAATAAGCACAGATATAATTGCATCCATACTAGGGGGATTGTTTGGCTTTAACTATACCCATGCAGTTAAAGTAGTACAATGTTTGTGTGTAGACTAAGATGAGACACAGCAACTGAGCGTGAGAAACACAGGAGGATGAGTAAGAGTGATCACAGGTCTGTGTAACTACCAGTTACACAGGGGAGGCAATGTGATTTAGGAGCTAGAGCACTGGACTGGGAGTGAGGAGACCTGGAGTCTAATCCTGGCTCTGCCAATAACCTGCCACTTCACTTTTGTGGCTCTGTTCCTCTCCCACTCTGTGTGTCTTGTCTCTTTAGATTCTGCTCTGAAGAGCTTGTCCTTTGCTACGTTTACGCACAGCACCTAGCACAATGGGGCCTCTAGGAGCTACTGAAATACAGAGTAAGTGTTCCTTCAGGCATAATTAGCTAGAGGAGGGATTCAGTTGTAAACTAATAAATAATGTTACCACCTGCTAACAGTATTTTGTCACTGTCAAACTACTAATCAGAGCTACATGTGAACTGATGACTCAGGGCTAGATTTTTAAAAGGTATTTAGGCACCCTGGTGAGATTTTTAAAAGCACCTAGGCACCAAACTCCCATTGGTTTAACACAGAAATGGGCATCTAGATACCTTTGAAAATCACACTGGGTGCCTACCTGGACCTCAAGGCACCTAAATGCCTTTACAAATCTGGTCCTTAGTCCTGATGGATTCCACATTCCATTATCAGACCCACTTTCCACTCCCCAAATACCTTCTAGACCTTTCAACTGAAAACATTATTCCCACAGAGCTTAACAAGCAATGGATTCCAGGCTATTTCTTCATTTATCAAATGGCAAACTGGTAAACAGGTAAACTTATTCTAGACTTTTTGAACTCCAGGGCAGATTGGAAGAGGCCCTGGGGTTTTTTCGCCTTCCTCTATAGCATGGGGCCCGGGTCACTTGCTGGAGGATTCTCTGCACCTTGAAGTCTTTAAACTATGATTTGAGGACTTCAATAGCTCAGACATAGGTGTGAGGTTTATCGTGGAGTGGGTAGGAGAGATTCTATGGCCTGCATTGGTGCAGGAGGTCAGACTAGATGATCATAATGGTCCCTTCTGACCTTAATATCTATGAATCTATGAAACTGGGGAATTACGAACAACTTAGAACAAACGTGAATCTCAGTCTTGTAATAATCTAAAATCAAACCTGCTTCTCCTCAGGCCTCTCTCATAAGTGATGCAATGTTTTCCTCAAAGTGGAGATACAAGACACTAGTTTAATTGCTGTAAATATGTTTAACATAAAGAAGCGCTGCTTTTAGGAAGGCAAGATTGATGAATGTAGAATGCAATATTGTTTATATCACTCATATGGAATAACTAGCTCTTACACCACAAGAATACTGATATTTTCATAAGAGTTAATGAGTTTAATATCAATTAAATTCAGTTGTGGGTGTTAGAAAGTTGTCTCTATCTTTGTTAAAACAGCATAATTTAAAGAGGGATGTGTTTTCTAGAAGAAATGGAATAATATTCACCGACAATCCCTCCTTCTATGAGAGGGGGGAAGACAGTCTCAACTCTGGTTTAGTTTAACTGAAACTGGAAGCTCCTGGAACAAAAACCTGTCATGTTTTATTTGTCTGTAAAGCACCGTGCACACCTCTGGCTCTGCATACATAATAACTAACAATGATCACCAGAGCTGTTATTACAATCTCTCATTGCAGGATCTTGGTATGCTTCCAGGTGTTGGTGACGCCTGAACTGGGGATTAATTAGTTAATGTTTGTAACAATCTTTGAAGATGAGAACATGCTACCAAAGTGTCAAGTTTTATTATGTAAAATGAAGGGTTTACATGCATTCAGATATGGTTACACTGTAGTCACAGGAAGGCCAAGATGTTGCTATATAAACAAGGCAGAGAATCAAAATTGCAGAGAGGCTGAAAGAGTGGGTGTTGGCTGCCGATGAGACCACAAAGTGTTGGATTTTTGCATTGCTTTGCAGGAGGATGTATGTTGGACCAAGTTAAGACAGTTCCTTCCTGAGAGATTTCCTCATGTCCACTCACCCACTCTTCCACCCCTTTATTATGCCAGTTTAGACATGTTAGCCGGAGGAGCGTCAGGATAGCAATGGACCAGCAGGGCTCTCCCTGTCCCCACCCCATGATTGCGTGGGCTGTAACTGTCCATTGTACAGCCTTCTGCTCTGGTCTGACTCTTTTTCCTGTATTTTCTCTATGCACTTTTCCACAGCACTTCTCATGCCACACAACACATACCTAGGAATCAGTCAACCCCCACAGATATTCAGCCTCGTCTGGAGTGGAACATAATCATTCAGCCCCTGCATGTTTCGAGGAGGGGAATAACTTCCTCAGCTGAGTCCCTGGGGGATGGTACTATTCATGCTTACTTGTTCTCTGAGCTTTATTTTAGGTAGAATCCTCCCTCACTTGCCCCCTGTCCCCCAGAGTGGAATTGCCAAGTTTGCAGGGAGAACCTGTATCTAGACACTAACATCATTCCCTGCTGGAACTGTCTGGAATGTAAGAACACAGGGGCATTGATCATTCAGTGAGATTTTCACCAAACAGTTAAAAGAAGATACCCACACAGACAAAACCTTGGCCAGACAAGGCTGTTCCTCCTCAAGAATAATCTATTAGCAAATGACCATATATTATAAATACACACTGCTACATAGCCATTCCTTACACTGAATGAGGTAGCAAGCAAGGGAGACAGCGACATTATGTATCTGTGGATGGCTTTAGATGAAGTCATAAGCCATGAGCGAGCAGCTCGGCCAGAGCACTAGATCATCCCAACCCCATAGGTACTTTCAGCTGGAGTCATCAGTTTCTCAGTGCCCAGTGTTTTTATGTGAAATGAGGTAGAATAGTCTTTTTATTGCCAGCATGAAGCGTTTCCTGGCATTTCCAATATCACAAGGCACAGCTCCAGGAAGGAGGATTTTGAAGCCCTGATGATGTGGGAAACTGACAACAAGCCATAGAATGATACAGTGGAGGCAGTATGATATTTTATTTCCCATCAAGGGAAGGAGGCAGCACCCTTCAACGTACAGGGACTCAGATTGGGAGTCAAGAGAATGGAGCTCTATTCCTGGCTCTATCATTGACTTTATTGTGTGATTTCAGAGAAGTCCCTTTACCTGGCTATACCTCAGTTTCTCCATCTGTGATAACATTGCTCCCATGCCTTTAGCAAGTGTTTTGGAATCTGTGGCTGAAAAGCTCTATAAGTGTTACTATTATCATCACCACTCTATGGAAAAGAAAAGTAGAGGTAAGAGTGGTAAACGTGGCACTAGGATAAGGAGTAGCAAGAGGTCACAGAAGTTGCCATCAGAGCGCCTCCAATAAACTCATTAAGAAAAGTGGGCATGTGTATAAGTGACAGCCACAGCCACATTGTACAAGGAGGGTTTTAACAGGAGATATTAATATGTTCTGTCAGCACTTTGAGGTTTTTCTACCTAACTTACCCAGCTGAAAAGAATTCCAGCCCCTTTCCAACACCCAAAGATCCACAGGGATGCTTCCCCTCCTACAGTCAGGATCTTACAACCAAATGTTAGGGAACACACACAGATTCTCCCTCCCTCTCTTTTTCCTTTTGTTTGGGGCTTGATTTTTTTGTTTTGTTTTAAATGCACCTTGTTCCACCAGGTCCTTTTGACCCAGTGCATGCTGCCATGGAATGAGATATCAGATTCTGTTCCACATGATCTAATAGTCTGATCGCAATTTTGGCCCGTTTTCTCCAGTAACTCAGTAGAAGCTAAAAACAACACGCATGGGAGAAAACACATCCACTGAGCAAAGGGAACATCCACGCTCCAGATAGAACAATATCCCCTCCCTCAATCTCCTCCACTTCTCCTAGTCCAGATCCCTCTCACCTCTTCTTGCACAAGAAATGATAATATTGCATATTTCAGCCACTACCCCAGGAAACAGTGGGATCTATTAAAGGCAGCCAGCCCTTTGGAGCTTCTCCTCTGAAATCCTCACTCTACTGATGCATGGAATGGCTGCTGCTGATCATCCCCCTTTGCTCAGGCTGAGGGGAGAGATGAAAAGATGTTGTTCCCTACCTGCAAGAGGGCAGCTGAGATTTCAGTCCTTCTCACCATCAACAGCAGCAGAAAGCCAGCCCCACCTGCTAAGGGACCGTCTGCGAACTACCAGCTGCACAAGGGAGCCACATCATCTCTCTGCCCCTCCCTTCCGGCTCAGCAGCACTCCCAGACTAACCGGACCTGGCAAGGAACCTGGGCTAACTACATCAGTCTATGCAAACACCCCGGGGGGGGGGAGGAGGACGGGGGCACCACAACAAACCCACGCAGCGACAGTCTGCAAAGTACCAGCTGCAAATATAAAGGGCTCCTCCCTTTTAGCAACAGCAATAGAAACCCCAGACCTGACCGGCTCCCTTTTCTCTCCCCGCCTTGGTGGTTTTGTATGTGTAAAATGATCCGCTCTGTGCAATGTTTCCCCCCCGCCCCCAGGGACCCATGGCCATCAGAGCAGCTTCCCTGCTTTGACACGAGCAGAAAAGGGAGCACAACCCCTTTGGTGCAAACGATCGGCCGCAGGGAGCCCTGAGGGCTCTCCCCCTTAGCTCCTCCCTTCTGCAATAATGCAGCAGAAACCCAGCCCTGCAGCTCGCCCCCGCCTCCAGCCTACCCAGCTAAGGGACTATCTGCAAATTACCAAACGCACTGACGACTGTTGAAGAGATTGGGGCCTACGTTTCTGTAAGCGGTCACTGGGTCTCTCTGGGAGGCTCAGTCTGTGACCACGTTTGAAAATCTGGCTGCATTTCAACATCCAGAGATGAGTCGCTGAGAAGGACAAATCTCGCACAAGTTAAACAGCTACAGATCCCTACACAGACCTGGCACACCAGAGTGCAAAGGTACTGCAGACAGTGTACCTGGTACAGAAGCAAGGACCAGAAGCTAAAGGTATAAAAGGGAGGGTGAGAAATATGTGTCCCCAGATGATCAGGAATGAATTTTCACACAGATGTGATGAGGGAAACCCTGTGCATCCTGTTCTATTTCTGTTCTGTCTAAATTCTGATACTGTGCCCCTCACCATATTATCTGAACATAGACCGTTCTATTAGATACACTCAGAAAGAGAATAGCCCAGCCTTGCAAACAAGGAGAGAGATGGCATCACTACAGGACAACCTGTCACTAGAGCAGTAATTCACAGAAGATCATATACCAGACACTGTGAAGGCCCATACTGGGCAGACCAGACAGATACCTGAGAGGGGTCTCTCTCTTTCACACTTGGGCAGCACTCATGAAGTTTGTCTTGCCACTGAAACATCATTGAACTGAATTGCATGTACAGTATCTAAGGAACTTCCAAGGTATTTAGACTCTGCAAAACAACAAGAAAAACAACCTGCAGTAAAATTTAATGAAGAGATTGGAGGAGGACTCCAGTTATGAAGATCCATAGTCCATAAAGGGGTTTGGAGCTTGGGTTCTGGTTAAGGCCCATCTCCCTTATTTATATTTATCTATTTCAGTTTATAAAATGCACTTATTCTAGGCTCTAGGCCAAGGATGGCCAAATTTACTGACCCTTTGAGCCACATACAACAACCTTCAGAAGATCAAGAGCCGGGTGCGCCTGCCAGGGCTCGGGGCTTCAGCCCTGTAGAAAGGAGGGTGTTGGGGCTTCAGCCCCATGGGAGGTACCTGTCTTGGCTGGGTGCTTCAGCCCCGCTCCTGCTGAAACCCTGAGCCCCAGAAGGCATGCCCCATGAGGTTGAAGCCACGAGACCTATCCTCCCTGCTGGGCAAGACCTAGCCCCACCACCCTGCTGCAAGGCAGAAGCCCTGAGCTCCCTGCCCCCAGTCTAGTAGGTGGAGAATGGGGGGGAATTTGGGGGGCTCTGTGAGCCACACTTTAACTGTAAAATAGCCGCATGTGGCTCACAAGCCACAGTTTGGCCACCCCTGCCCTAGGCACATGTGCAATAAACCTCTCCCTCCCAAAACTTATAAAATAAAGTGTGATCAACTGGAAACTCACCTTTCCAGTCTGTCAGGAATAAGAACTTTCAGCCCCCATGTATATACTTCTCAAGCGCCTTAGTGACTAGATCAACCTGCAGCATACCCTGAACGTCATACTTGGGGTCTGTTGAAATAAGTGGGGTGAGACAAGGCAAGTTCCAGTGACAAAGGCCTCTCTTTTTTAAATCAAGGGGCTATTAACTCAAGTGTTTTCATCTGCGCTGGTATCACCTGAGGAGAACAGAGGTTTCAAAGGTATCCAGGACTCAAAGCATTTAGGCTCAGATCCTCAAAGCTATTTAGGTGCCTAACTAGAGCCTTGCTATCCGACAGGGCCCGACTGCAGGTATCAGGTTTGGGGTGCATCTGGTCTGAATAGGACTGGCCAGACTGAAGTCAGGTTCAGGTTGGCTGTGCTCAGCTCAGGTTCAGATATGAGTCAGGCTTTAAAATGAGACCTGAGCAGACTTCTACACCTAACTCCCATGGAAGTTAGGTACCTAAATATCTTTGAGGGTAAGGGCCTTAATACTTTATCAGTCAAAAACAATCCCTTGAATTGCACCTGAAAACAAACCGGTGCAGATAACAGAGCACAGGTGCATTGTGTTTCACACAAGGAACAACGGACTGTCACCTTGTCCAAGGTAAGATGCTCATCAAGGGACCAGTCTTGTTCCCACTGAAGTCAATGGGAGTTTTGTCACTGATGTGAATGAAGGAGGCCCAAGTTAAGGCCTCGCTCTTTGTGCTCCCTCTTGCCAAAAGGGTGTCAAATGTAGCACCTTCTCCACAGCCCGAGATATCAGGTCTCTGGTAACATGGTCATTCCTCCACAGCAAACCTGCCTATTTCCCCACGTCATCCCTAGGAGAAGGGGTTCAATACCCTTTGCTCACAGTTCTGTTCATTGTTAGTCCCTGGTCAGGTCAGCCTTGCACAAGAGGTCCAGTTCCAGAGCCCGAGAGCGAGACTGCTCTGAGAAGGAGAGCTTCTCTCTCTGCCCTGCAATCCTGACTGATCCAGGGGAAGGATTCTCACGCGCCCAACCTCCCAGGGCAGCCCCTCTACTGGAATTGCCATCATGGTAACATGTCTGAGCTACAAGGGTCCTGGGACAGCTTGGAGCCAATGGCCTAGGGGCGAAAGGCTCCCTGTGCTATTCCCAACCCCCTGCTTTTGCTTTTTCAATCCTTACCTACATGGGGCTAAACTTTCAAAGAGTCCTTTACCCACCTGCAGTGGATCTGCTGGAACAGGCCATAAAGAACAGGCTGGACACAGTGCCATATAATTAAATAAAACCTCACTAGAAACAGGGCCCTGATCCCAGTCTGGGGGCTCCTAGAACTGCCACAATACAAAAAATAAATCATCATAACTTTAGACAAGAGAGTTTTTGAAACGTCTTTCACTTCTTGCACTGTCATCTCCTTCAGCTCCTGTAATAGACAAAAACAAGGGAAAAGTCATTAAACTCTTGAACTTACTCAAGTGTAGCACAGAGCTGGTGTCAGTACCATGGTATCTTCCAGGCCCAGGGGACTTGACTTTCTCCTGCCTTGCAGCGTCTGACATCCTTTACCTCTGTACAGAGTGGCCATGAAATGCTCCTGTTCTGACCCAGTTTTGCACCTGCTTTGCACAGATATAAATAGTGACACAGAGCGCATGTCAAGGGAGAACCAGGCTCAGGGATTCTGTGTGAGAATTAGGTACATTTTCAAGTTACTGGCCAAGATTGTCAAAAGTGACTAGTGATTTTGGGAACCTCAGTGTGTGGGTCCCCACCTGGAGATGCCTTAAGGGGCCCTGATTTTCAGAAAGTGCAGAACATTGGGCCTCTGAAAGTCAAGGCCCTGTGGAGACTTCTCAGGTTGGACTCCTGAAAACTAAGGCACTCAGAAACTAGTCATTTTGGAAAATCTTGGTCTTATATCTTGACATTAGCTCTAAACTGGCACATTCTCTATTGTATCCTGCATCCCAAATTAATAGAACTCCAGCTCACCCTCTCCACCCATAAAGCCCCCTCTGGGATCAGTGCCACATGAAAGGCAGGAAGACCTGGCTGGGCTGCAGACAATCCCTGGAGGGATTGCTCCTTCCTGACTCTGGCCCAGATCATGCATGTCTCTAGACCGGGGTGCGCAAAATACAGCCTGTGGGACGGATCTGGCCCGTCTAACATTTGTGTCTGGCCTGCCAGGTTCTTTGGCTCCCCCTTGTGATCTCCAGGCTGCTAAAAGTCCCGCAGCACAGCGGGGCACTCAGGCAGGCTGCCTGCCTGTCATGTCTCCACACCACCCCTGGAAGTGGCCGGCTGCTGCTGGCATATCTCTGTGCGCCCCTGGCGGGAGCGGGGGAGAAGGCGGCTCCACGCACTGCTTCTGCTCCCAGCACCGTCCTCACAGCTCCCATTGGCCAGAAACTCCCATTGGCCAAGGAGCACACAGAGACATGCCATGGTGCTAGCAGCCAGCCGCTCCGGGAGCCTGCCTGAGCCCTGCTGCGCCGCCAGCCAGGAGCCACCCGGGTGCCAGAGCCTGCATCTCGCACTCCCTCCCACACCCCAACCCCCTGCCCTAGGTCAAAACCCCCTTCTGCACCAAACTCCCTCCCAGAGCCCACACCTCTCACCCTCTCCTACACCCCAACACTCTGTCCCAGCCCAGAGCCCCCTCCTGCACCAAACTCCCTCCCAGAGCCCACACCCCTCACCCTTCCCTGCACCCCAACGCTCTGCACCAGCCCGGAGCTCACTCCTACACCCCAATCTCCTGCCCTAGCCCCTCCATCCTAGACCCCTGTCTGTTCCCCACTTTCTTCCTACTAACCACCCCAAATCTTTCCTGATTCATTGTCTTTCCACATTCTTCTCCCTACTTCAGTTGCTGCCTTTTATGAACCTCAACATCTGTTCCAACATCCAAGGGAGGTCTCATTGAAGATCTCCACATGTACTTGCAGGCCTGCACCTGCTTCAAACACCCCAGTTTTGGGGCACAAAGTGTGCCCACACAATTCTGAAAATAGGTGCAGTGTCCCTATTGATGAGGTCATGTCCCTGCTCACTAATTTGCACATACCTGTCCTTTGCACACACATGGTCTGAGCATGCCCAATGTCCTCTCTGCATGTGCATCTCTTTCTTATGCCCCTGCATATGGAGATTTGTGCCCGTTCAAGCTATAGAAGATGTGTTTCTCTCTCCTTTGTGTGTGTTTAAACAAATTATATACTTCCCTGTGAACACCCTGCCTGGAGATTGCTAATACTTCATGACCTGGAGGCCAGAGAGCCAACCCAATCCTTTCCTACCTTTTTATGGCAGAAGGCCTGTTCTTCAACTTCTGACAGATTAGAAGAAGTTTCAGGCTGAGCATTTGACCTATTGACTAGGTAAATAATATTTGTGCTGATGCTTCCAGCAGTGAAAGACTAACTGCAGGGATGTCTGAAAATTATAGTAGTTTTAATGAGAATGTTAGTGGATTATGGGGGGAATATCTAGACTAGCAGTATGACTGGGGAGAACCAGCAAGGAAGATGCATGTCATACAATGAACTTTATTATCATCCAGGACAAGCTCACAGATATGCACCTAAAACGTGTCTCAGGACATCCCCTGCCTTCCATGGAGTGCTCAGTAATCGTGAGATCCTGATGATTTCCAATGCTAGAACACATGTGGCCGGCAGCATGGCTAACCACACAGCACCATCCTTTACCTTAGGGATTAATAAAATGGTCAATCTTATACAGGAAGTGTTCATTTCATCAAAAACACCTGTGCTAAATATCACACAGATACCTTCTCTATTTATAGAATATGTTCAAAAAGACAAATGGACAAAGAAGCTGGTTACTTTGGCAAGGTTTTCACCTTAAATATAATTTATCTTCTACCTGTATAGAACCTTTATTCCTAAAGGATCACTTCACCCTCAACTGGAATGTAACCACCTCTCAAATGGAAGGCAACAGCTGTTTAACAGTGCACAGTTACATATACAACTGCCTAGAACAGGAAGTGAAGAAGAATTCTGTATCCAACTGAAACTACACAGGAGATTTTGATAGGCAGAGCATATTTGGCCTTATAAAATTATAATACAGTATACCATAATAATAGCATAAACCATCATGAAACATGATTGTAAATGGTTGGTTACTGTAGAATACTGTAGTGGTGTTTTATAGGCTATTCAGATTGGATTTGACATTGACACCAGGATTAACACCATATTCTCCAAAACATCCTCAGATGATATATAATGACTACAGGCGGTCAGGACTTTTTTTTACATCTTCGGACACTCTGCTGTGTAACCATTGGCAAACTTTGGACCTGAAATTTCCCACTGGTGCAGCCTCATTTACGAGAGCACTGGTGGAAGCTGTAGTAATCCTGTAGCTGAAGTAGCTCGGCACAGGGGTTTTTACCCGCCGCTGCCTCTGAGCAGGGTAAGATACCTGCACTGTCTGCAGTACAGCTCCCATCAATGGAGCTGGGCCAGTGGTCAATTACATGTCTGATTTTTCCTAGTGTAGAAAAGCCCATAACTTGAGCAAATCCCATATCTCTCAGCTTTGTGTCAGGTCAGTTATAGGCCCTGGTCTGCACTTCAAGGTTAACTCAATACAAAGCAGCTTGCATTGACCATGTTGTGCATGTGTCTACACACTTACATTGGTCTCCCACTGCTGTAAGCACTCTGTTATGCCAACATAGTACCACTACCTCCCCGAGCAGTGCAAAACCATGGTCAATGTACTTAGGTCAATGCAATGCATGTATAGACACTGCATTACTTAAGTTGACTAACTGTCCTTCAGCAGCTTTCCCACAATGCCCCATACTGACCACTCTGGTCACCATTGTGAACTCCACTGCCCAGGAGTTACAGAGACCAGAAGCCCTCCCTCCCTTTTAAAGCCCTGCGATTTTTTTTAAAGTCCTTTTTCTAATTGCCTGGCTTGGTGAGCGCACCTAGCAACTCTCCATTGTAAAGTGCAGCTGCCCAACTTACCATGCCAGTTCTTGCCTGGAGTAGACAGGAGGCCCAAGGCCTGTGGGGAGAAGACGCTGGGCAGGCACAGCTCCAAACCGGCCATAGAAATGTTGACATCTACAAGCAGATTGTTTGGGGATGCAGGAGACGGGGTCTGACAGTGACCACCAGAAAGCAAAGGAGCTGAGGCAAACATACCAGAAGGTCAGGGAGGCCAACAAGTGTTCTGACGCTGAGCCGCAGACCTGCTGCTTTTACAAAGAGATGCATGACATACTCAGTGGAGACCCCACTACCACCCTACACAGCACTGTAGTTACCTCCGAGGAGCCCCAGTCACAGACCCCTGCCATGAACAGCAAGGAGGAGGAGGTGGAGTATGGGGGATAGGCAACCAGGGAATCCAGCTGTGCAGAAAGCCAGGACCTCTTTTTGACTCCATCACAGTCCAGCCAGTCAAACATGGGCAAGCCCAGTGCAGGGGAAGGAACCTTGGGTAAGTGTGTAGATACATTTTCAGTTACAGGGATGGAACTCCCAAAGTAGCAGGACACATCTTTTGACTTTTAATTATTTTACTCAGGCTAGAAGAGGTAGTGGTACAACCAAGAGAGGGAGATTGCTATCAGCTTTTCATTCCCCTCTAGAATTAGGGATAGGGGGCCATGCAGAACAGTTTATGTACACAGGGAAGTTCTTTGAATCCTCCTGAGAGATCTCAATGAAACTTTAATGGAGGTACTCTGCAATCCTCTGCAGAAGGTTTCTAGGTTTGGCTGCCTTATTTTTTCCTCCATGGTTGGACACTTTCCCACACCACTCAGTGATAACTTCAGCAGGCACCATTGCAGTACACAGGCTAGCAGCAGACGGGCCCTGGCAGCATCAGGATGCCAGCAGCAGCTCTGCTCTCTCTGCCTTTGTGAACCTCAGGAGTGAGATATCAGCTAAAATCATCACTGCCTGTGGAAAACAGTGCCAGTATTGAGTGACATTGCCCTATACTACTACTAGTTTCCTGCAACCAAGCAATTCCCTCCTCATGTCCCCAATCCCCGGTGGGCCATACTCACCAACACTGATGCAGTGACAGGCACCATGCACAAGCAATCCCAAGCAGAAGTGAGAACATAGTACTCAAAACTTTAGGGGAACAAGAGGAATAAGTTAAAAATCTTAAGTTTAGCTTTCCGTAGTGAATAGACTGACAATGGTACCTCTGGGTGTTGTATCTGCAGCTGCTGCTACTGGGTCCTTCATGGTCTCGCCCTCCACATCTGCAGAATGGCTGAACCAGATAAGGAGGAGGAAGAAGACGATTCAGGATGACATGTTCAATGAGATCCTGCAAGCCAGTGCTGCATCAGACTGAGCACAGGAGCTGGAGGATGAACATTTTGGACAGCCTGGAAAAGGAAAGAGCAGAGAGAAGAAAGGCCTGGGAGTTCCAGCAGGAAAAGGAGAGGGGAGATGCACCAGGACATAATGGGGCTTCAACACAGATGCTGTAGACCCTGGTGGACCTGCAGGTTCAACAATCCCAAGCTCACTTCCCTCTGCAACCCATTGAGAACTCAACATCAGGACTTCCCGACACTCCCTACCACATTCCATATGGCCTCAAAGGTCACTGCACTACGCCTATCACTCCACCTTGGGGGACTGTAAAGACAATCACAGCTTGACATGCACTGACCCATGAAAGCCATGGTTGGTGTATAGATAGCTGAAGTGCACAGGAATGTTCTTTCTCCTTCATAAGTTCAGTTCTCTTAATCTAGTAAGTTTTATTAAGTTTTTGGTGTATTTGCACATATTTTGCACTGGTTTCATTACAGAATAAAGTTGTTATTTGGAACATAATTAATCTTTATTAGTTCACAACATATACTTCCAAATGCTCAGCAGTTCTGAAAGCAACCAATTATCTGTTACTGCACAGTGTCACACAACTCACAGGATAAATCAATAGGTGTACTGATAATGTTATATTCCTACCTGTACAGCAATTGCCACACAATTCCTACCAAGCCACAAAAGAACAGGGTCAGGTAAAGGACACTACAACAACACACTCTACTCTAGCGTACTATTAAAATGGTCTTTCAAAGCCTCTCTGAGCCATATATCTCCATGCTGAGTTCTTCTAATAGTCCTTGTGTCTGGCTGTTCAAATTCAGCAGACAGCTGCTCCCCCTCTGCCTTCCACCCCGATGGAAACTTTTCTCCCTTTGCTTCACAGATATTATGAAGGACTCAGCAAGCAGTTATGATCATTTGGATATTTTTCTATGAGGCCCAATCTTGTGAGTAGACAATGCCAGCGACCCTTCAAATGACCAAAATCACATTCGACTGTCATTCTGCATTTGCTGAGCTGGTACTAGAATCATTCCTTGGTGCTGTCAACATGGTCAGTGAACAGCTTCATGAGCCAGGGGAGCAAGAGGTATGCTGGATCAACATTGCCAATGATAATCTGCCAGTCAGGAGAGAAAGTCCCTGCTTATAACTTCTGAACAGTCCTGGTTCTTAAAGATATGAGCATATCTGCCTACTGCAAGGTGGTCTGGTGCCAAAATAGGGATATGTGTGTTGTCTAGCTCTCCACCACAGTTCGGGAACTGCGCAGCTGCAAAGCTGTACACTATGTCCTGCACATTGCTGAGAGTCATGGTCCTGCATAGCAGAAGGTGACTAATGGCCCTTCACACTTGTATGACAATGGCTTCTGCGGTGGATTTCCTGACTTCAAATTGATTCTGACTAGCCTGTAGCAATCTGGTGTTCAAGTTAGAACATAAGAACGGCCATACTGGGTCAGACCAAATGTCCATCTAGCCCAGTATCCTGTCTTCCAACACTGGCAAATGCCAGGTGCTTCAGAGGGAATGAATAGAACAGGTAATCATCAAGTGATCCACAGCTTCCACAGTGCAATCACCACTCGCTTCTCTGCTGTCAGTGCAGCTCTCATTTTGATGTCCATGGACTGGAGGGCTGGGGCAAGCTCAGCACACAGATCTAGGAATGTGGCCTTGCACATCAGAAAGTTCTGCAGCCACTGCTCATCATCCCAGACCTGCATTATGATGTGATCCCACCAGTCCATGCTTGTTTTTTATAGCCCATTTTGTCATTGTGCATTTGATTTTTCCTTCCTAAATAAATTACTTTTATAATAATACTTAGTCAGCACTAGATCTCAAAGCCGTAAGCAACATTTTACATATCGAGAAGCTGAGGCACAGAGACTTACCCACAGTCACCAAGCTGGGACTAGAACCTATGTCTCTAGAGTCCTAGTCTTATCTACTAGCTACAAGGCCATACTGCCTCCTTTACAAGTCACATTGTATGTTTTCTGACTCACATACTACAGTGTTGGGCCTGACACAAGACGCCACCTAGAACAGAGCAGAAATCTTCCTGTGCTCTGTCTCTTCATTATTAAAGGGAGGTAGTGTGGGGGAGCTCTTCAAGGGTTGAGATCAAGTTTGGCTCTAGGCCTGTGGTGTTTTTTAATCAAGTCAGTACCCTGCAATGACAAAGAACAGCAAATCAGTTTCTGACAGAAAGATATTCACAAATAAATAAACAAATAAACAAATAAACCCAGACCCAAGGAAGGCAGGGGAAGTCACCTAGCAATGGTATAAAGATGGATACAGTAATTCTTTGCATCCCACGAGGGACTAACTTAGTGAGCATTGTAGGGTGATTGACACTGAGTGGTAGTTCCCTCATGATTTACTCAGGCTATATTAATATGTGGCCTGAGGGCTACAGTTTAGCAACTGAACAGAAATATACATTGGTAGGTGAACATGGCAGTCAGCTGAGCCACAGGACTCTGGTTAATCTGGGAGAAAGGACTGTCTTTTTGGCTAAGGCACTGGACTGGGACTAAGCAGACTGGGTTTAACTCCTGGCTCTGCTATAGACTTCCTTAGACATCTTGGGCAAGTCACCGCACCTCTCTGTGCCAAAAGGCTGGTCTACACCACCAAGTTAGGTCGGCTTAACTACATCGCTCAGGGCTCTGAAAAATGTCACACCTGGATGATGTAGTGAAGCTGACTCAAGGCCTCGTGTTGACACCACTAGGTCGACAGAAGAGTTTTTCCATCTACCTAGCTACCTCCTCTCAGAGAGGAGAGGAAGAACCCCTTTCATCACTGGAGAAAATGTCTGCACTACAGTGCTACTGTGGCACAGCTACACTACAGCAGCTGTAGCGTTTCTAGTGTAGCCCTAGCCTTAGTGCCCAGTCTTATGTTTGAATGGCGTATGCCTTTCTTCCACCTTTTGTCTGTCTCACCTGTTAAAGCTGCAAGCTCTTTGGGGAGGGGAGTGTTTCTTACTGGTTATTTGTACTCGGGTACCGGTCAGAATGAGAGCCTCTTGGCACTGCTGTAATGAGTACTAATTAGGGCTGTCGATTAATTGCAGTTAACTCACTCGATTAACTCAAAATAATTAACTGCGATTAAAAAAAATTGCGATTAATCGTACTGTTAAACAATAGAATACCAATTGAAATTTATTAAATATTTTTGGATGTTTTTCTACATTTTCAAATATATTGATTTCTATTACAACACAGAATACAAAGTGTACAGTGCTCACTTTATATTATTATTTTTGATTGCAAATATTTGCACTGTAAAAATGATTAACAAAAGAAATATTATTTTTCAATTCACCTCATGCAAGTACTGTAGTGCAATTTCTTTACTGTGAAAGTGTAACTTACAGATGTAGATTTATTTTGTTAAACAACTGCACTCAAAAACAAAATAACGTAAAACTTTAGAGCCCACAAGTCTACTCAGTCCTACTTCTTGTTGAGACAATTGCTAAGACAAACAAGTTTGTTTACATTTACAGGAGATACTGCTGACTGCTTCTTATTTACGTCACCTGAAAGTGAGAACAGGCGTTCGCATGGCACTTTTGTAGCCAGCACGGTAAGGTATTTACGTGCCAGATATATTAAACGTTCATATGTCCCTTCATGCTTCGGGCACCATTCCAGAGGACATGCTTCCATGCTGATGATGCTCGTTAAAAAAATAATGCGTTAATTAAATTTGTGACTGAACTCCTTGGGGGAGAACTGTATGTCTCCTGTTCTGTTTTACCTGCATTCTGCCATGTATTTCATGTTATAGCAGTTTCAGATGATGACCCAGCACATGTTCAATTTAAGAACACTTTCACAGCAGATTTGACAAAACACAAAGAAGGTACCAATGTGAGATTTCCAAAAATAGCTACAGTACTCGACCCAAGGTTTAAGAATCTGAAGTGCCTTCCGAAATCTGAGCGGGACAAGGTGTGGAGCATGCTTTTAGAAGTCTTAAAAGAGCAACACACTGATGCAGAAACTACTGAACCCGAACCACCAAAAAAGAAAATCAACCTTCTGCTGGTGGCATCTGACTCAGATAATGAAAATGAACATGCATCAGTCTGCTTTGCTTTGGATTGTTTTCAAGCAGAACCCATCATCAGCATGGACGCATGTCCCCTGGAATGGTGGATGAAGCATGAAGGGACATGTGAATCTTTAGTGCATCTGGCATGTAAATATTTTGCGATGCCGGCTACAACAGTGCCATGCAAACGCCTGTATTCACTTTCAGGTGACATTGTAAACAAGACATGGGGAGCATTATCTCCTGCAAATTGTAACCAAACTTGTTTGTCTGAGCAATTGGCTGACGTAGGACTGAGTGGACTTGTAGGTTCTAAAGTTTTACATTGTTTTATTTTTGAATGCACTGATTTTTTGTACATAATTCTACATTTGTAAGTTCAACTTTCATTATAAAGAGATTGCATTACAGTACTTGCATTACGTGAATTGAAATATACTATTTCTTTTGTTTTTTACAGTGCAAATATTTGTAATCAAAAATAAATATAAAGTGAGCACTGTACGCTTTGTATTCTATGTTGTAATTGAAATCAATATATTTGAACATGTAGAAAACATCCAAAAATATTTAAATAAATGGTATTCTATTATTGTTTAACAGTACAATTAATTTTTTTTAATCACGCAATTATCACGATTAATTTTTTTAATCACTTGATGGCCCTAGTGCTAATAAACCTATTGATGTACTGGTCACTGTCTGTCTATGTTTCTTTAGCACTCATGATCATCACTGGCCTAATGGGACCCTCGCTCTCCCAGAAGAGGCTGTACTGTCTTCTGTCACTTCTGAAGTGCTTGTCCAGAAATTCCAACCTGATCTTCATGAGCAAATCAGTTCTGTCCACAGAGGAGGCTTTTCCAATGGGAATGCCCTTCCCTCAAAGGAGTTTCACCATTGTTATAGTTATTGTCTTTAGCCTTCATACCTTCCAGGTGCTTTACAAACATTAACTAGTTCAGCCTCACAATACTCCTATGCAGTAGGCAGATAAATATTGTAATGATCCTGCTGGCTCACTATTAGTACCTTACCCCCAGTGCTGCTGAGCTGAAGGGAAGGAGCCAGGAGAGGGTGCTATGTTAACCATTTCTACATCCAGCCAGCAGTAAAGGGCTCGATAATCCCTAAATCACAGGAAATTGGCTATCCAAAGGTCACAGGGGACTGGCTCAGGAGAGAGCCAGCGCTTGCATGTGAGCAGCAAGACAGAGCTGCAGCCCGGGAAGTGGCTACTGAGGGAAGACCAGGTAGCAGGCAGCCTGAGAGCAGGGAGTGTAAGGCTGAGAGCTGGGCTGGCACAAGGCCAGCAGCAGCCGCCGCAAGTTACAGGGCAGCAGTCTGAGCACAGGGGTCATGGGACAACTGGGGTGTCAGGAGGATAGTGCGTTCAGACCCCAGTGACATAATGTACACAAGAACTGAGCTCTGGCTGGTGGAGTGCAAGCCAGTGCTTCACTGCCTCCAGGAGAGAGGTGGAATGGAGGGTGTATCCCTGGCTTGCATGAGGCCTGATGTACTCACTAGATACTGTTACCTTTATATTCCTGGGTAGGACTGCCCCCGGGGTTGATATTGGGTTGGCCTGTGCTGAAACTGTTAAAGTAATTGTGCCAAGGGTCTTTGTACCTTTTGGTTTCTGGAAGCCCGAGTAAAGTAATCCCCCCTGACTTGGAATGTGTGTCTGGGCACCTGCTGAGGGCTACAGCTTGTAGAATCCACATACCACAGCAGTCACCGCAGCACCTTGCAGTGGAGTCAGTTACAGTATTTGTATCCCCATTGTACAGATGGAGAAACTGAGACACAGAAGAGGGAAGTGCCTTGCATAAGGCCATACAGCAAGTCAGTGTCAGAGCTCTGATTAGAATTCAGGAGTTTCTGGTTAAAACTCTGAACTCAGTGCACTACACCACACTGTGTCTCATTTCTTTTTGGAACACTTGCAACAATAGATCAGTCCAGCCTGACAGGGCTGCGGGATTCCTCTCCCCACTGCTCTTTCTGGCCAGCACAACAGAGGGGTGAGTAAATCACATCTTCAAACCCTACAATCATTTAGTTTGAAAAAGTACCATAACCTGGTAATTCACTGTTAAATCCTTTGTTAAAC
The DNA here is from genome assembly GCF_009764565.3 of Dermochelys coriacea. NCBI lineage: Eukaryota > Metazoa > Chordata > Testudines > Dermochelyidae > Dermochelys > Dermochelys coriacea. The sequence goes on along the minus strand of NC_050073.1, from coordinate 87,589,326 downwards.
TGAGCAAAAGGTTGGATGCTCACATATCAGACAGCTAGGAGGAGCTCTGGAGTTAACCATGGAATAATCACTCAGGCAGAAGTATTGTCTATAATCCATTTACAGTAAACAGTTACTCAAAGAGGTCTCCAGACACTAGGTGTGGATTTAATTGGCTTGATGTCTCATCCATCAAAGAGTGCTGCAAATCTCTTCCCAAGACTTCAACTCCTGTCATTCTCAGGTTATGAAAGACCACGTAAACTGATGAAATGAAGCAAAAGTTTGTAGAGATCTGGGACCAAATTCAGGCCAGGTGTAATTGGTGCAAATCTCTTTGGTGTGAGTAGGAATTGCACCTGTTTACATCAAAGCTGAATTTGATCCCGTGTGCTTAAGTGTCAGTCTTCCTATCAGTGAGGTTTTATTCAGGTTCAGTTCAGTAGCTTCATTGGCCAATAGAAAACTCCTCATCTGGAGCTCTTTAAAGAGGTCTGTGTGAGGGACACTGTGATTCAGATCTGTATTAAGCCTGATGCGGGAGTCCATCCAGTGTGGCAATGCCTCGTTTCCCTTGGTATGCGGAAGTTTGGGATTATCTGACAGGAGCAGAGCCAGCTGTGGGAAACTGTTCTTTTCCATATGGCTCTGGTGTATAATTGTACCAAAGCCTACCTGCATTGCTCATCAGATCTCTCACTGTTTCAATCACAGAATCACAGAAGTTAGAAACAGAAAAAAGATCTTTTAGATCTTCTAATCCATGGGTTCTCAGTCTGGGAATTGTGACCCAATAGATGTCAGGAGGCTGAGTACCCCGCCTCTCCCATATTGTTATGTGTGGGGAGGAATTCCCAGCTAGATAGAATGGGGAGTTGTCCCAGTATGGTAAAGGTTTAGAACCATTGATCTAATCAATTTCCCAGCCAATGCATGATTGTTGCTTGTTGTACATTTACTAGGGCTTTGTCCAATTTCATTTTAAATGCCTCAAACAATGAGGCTTCCAGCACTTTCCTTGGGAGATGATTCCACAGCCTAAGAGAGTTCACCAGAAACATATTCTTAGAGTAAATTGAACTAACTCTGGATTGACTATTTCTTCTCTCTAAGCCAGTAGGTAAGAGTTGATTCTGGGCTGAAGCCCAACCCCTTCCTTCCCTTCCTATGGCCTGGAAATGTTGCACACTTCATTTTTACCATTACATCCCTTTGATCTGATATTTTCTCCCTTCCGTGAGGTGACGGAATGGCAAAATATTTTGGGGAAAGTGAGCCTATCCTGTCTGGGCAGGAGGGAAGAGGTTATCTGTGTCCATCTATATTCTGTCTATCACCATGATAGTCAAGTGCCTCACAAACCAACGTAATAACACAAGTAGGTCTCTGTATCTCTCTCTTGGTGTATTTCATATGGAGGTTTTCTGTGTGTGGTTTTTATATAGTGCAGAGTATGACTGCCATCTTGCCCATTACAGGACTGTCTGTCCTGGAGGGTCAAGACCAGCTTTTAAAATCAACTTGATGGAGATATTCATGCTGGCTGTGTTTAATATTAGGTGTGAGCTTTCCTGACTGTGAATTGTGCAGTGTCCACTGGAGGGGGTTGTGGGGAGTTTTAGCTAAACAAGCAGCACCATCTATGGGCTTCATCTGGGATTTCAAACAATTGATTTTAAAATCCCAAAGAGGAAGTGCCTCTTTATATTCTCATTTTCCATGTTCCAAGCAATGGGTCTCTCTCCCCTTTCCCTGGGAGACAATTACACAGCCTAATCCATCTCACTACCAGGGAGTCTTTCTGGACGTTTCCCCTGCATTTCCCCTTCTTAATATCATCCTATTGCTTCTAGTTATACCTTCTAAGTCCTCTAAGGTGCCACAAGTACACCTTTTCTTTTTTGCGAATACAGACTAACACGGCTGCTACCTGAAACCTAAATAATTAATCTATCTCCTTGATGTTTGCACCCTTCAGATCCTTTTGGATTTATGTCCCCCCTTTAATCCCTAATGTAACTCTTCCTGTAATACAGAGGAGTTGGGATAAAATGATATGTACAAGCAGTACATAGACTGGTTTTATTAATTTTCCCAGCTACCTTTATCCCTCAAAAACCTTCCTATAGGCTGAGGCCTAAGGTTGGGGAAAAAATGAAAGGTAACAAGAGTTCCCCCTTTCTCCAGTGTGTCAGGAGCTCTGTGCTTCAGATAGCAATACAAAAAGAAAAGGAGTACTTGTGGCATCTTAGAGACTAACAAATTTATTTGAGCATAAGCTTTCGTGAGCTACAGCTCACTTCATCGGATGCATTTGGTGAGCTGTAGCTCACGAAAGCTTATGCTCAAATAAATTTGTTAGTCTCTAAGGTGCCACAAGTATTCCTTTTCTTTTTGCGAATATAGACTAACACGGCTGCTACTCTGAAACCTGACAGCAATACAGTGAATATAGCTTGGGTTTACTCACAGGAGTAATAAGGATGTTATTTGTTTTAAATTAAACAGGTCTGATGGCTCCTGTGTTCAGTCATCAGCCAGAACCTGTTTTTTTCTCTTTGCCTGAGGCAGGAAAACAGCCTATCAATTTTCTGCTCCACTAAATGCTTCCAAACTCTTGCTGGTGGGGCACACCCCTCTCAGTGAATAGCACAGACTTGAGACCTGTCTATAACCTTGTTGGGGGACCTGGCTACTACACAGTTAGAGTTAGACAGCCCAAGACTTTAGGACAGGTCAAAGACATGCTTAAGATCCCATCTACATTGCAAAATGGATCTGTGCTTTAGCAGTGTTGGGGAATTCTGACCCTCAACATGTTTGCACTTGCAACACGGACATTCTCTTGGTCTCTTATTAGTTCACATGCAGATTAAACAATATTTAGGCACCAGAAATTATTTTAAAATGGTCACAAGGCTGCCCATCCTCAGAAAGACTCAGAAAGAGATAGTCATCTATTCTATATTCATTCTGAAACTGAGGAGGTCCCTGTCCCCTAGCACCAAAGACTCAAGTGGCTCCCTCAGGGGAGACAGCATTACAGGATCTGTGTGTGCCTCTCCACTTACCTCTACATCCAACACATATGGGAATACTGATGTTGTGACACTGCATTCCCTCAGACAGAAACACAGGATTGCACTTCTCAGGGGACAGGGAAGCAGGAGTCCTGCTCTGGGAATTTTGCCACCAGGGATCCTGGAAATAGACTACCAAGACCATACAACTAAGGGAAACAGGCCCAGCTACCTCAAAAATTCCAAAACTGAAGGCCTGATTCTGCCACTCTTACTTCTACTTATCAACACTTTAATTTGTCCCATTAAAGCAAATGGGTTTAATTGAAGAATAAGATGATATTCAACCTAAGTAAGGGCAACAGAATGAGGCCTGGGATTCCCTAGATAGCACTTATTTTCTTTTTCCAGAGTCCTGCTGAGAGTGGTCAATTCATTACACAAAGCACTCAGACACACTATAGTTTTTCAGACACAAAAATAAGCATGGAGTACAATGTTCATCTTAATGCCACTGATCACACTTACTGCCTTGTCACTGTGGGTTGTGTTCTCCTCAATGCTCACTAGTTTATCTGAGTTAGGCCTGATCAATGTTTGTGTGGAAGATCCCCAAGTAGAGCCAAGTTGTTACAGGAAATGGTGCTGATGACTCTGTAAGTAGCAACATTGCCCCTGAGTCAGTACTGAATCATTGCCAAGTTTGGCAACTAGGGAGTGCTTTGCGGTGGGAGTTACTAGGTTTCAGATGAGAGGTTACCTTGAAGTCCTAATTGTTTATTGCCTTAAATCCTAAATCACTTGTGCACTTTTCAAAAGAGTTAGTAGATTAATCTTTGTGTTATGCCCAAATTTCAATTTGGGTAGCTATACTCAGCCTTCCTAAATTCCCCTGCAGCTTTAATTACTTAATGGTGCTATGACAATTTACACTAGCTGAGGATTTCCCCCCTTCCCCAATTCTTCATTTCCAGTCTTAAATCATTGTATCTTTGTATTATGTTAAACAGCTGCCATGTTCTACCCCAGAGGTGGCAGCCCTTTGGTAATGAGGGAAGTGATTCCTGCGTAGGTATGCACTTTAGGAGCCTTTAAGATGGCAGAAACTATATAAATTTAAGATATTTAGTCTAACAGCACATGTTCAGTTAGAATCACTGATATCTGCACTGTTTAGCAGATATATATAATATGAGCATGTGCAGTACTCACATATATAATAACAATAATATTTTACATTTCTACAGCACTCAAAGTAGTTTACAAACTTACATTCCTACACCACCATTGAAATACAGTCAATCTCTAGGGTAGAGAGTGACAGCCAGGTGAAACTAGAAGCAACAAGCATTATCCCACAGGATGCGTTGCAGTGGCAGTCTATTTTATAGCACTGGTTTAGAAATTTGTTCTGTTCTCCAGTTGAAATGTGTCATATTTCATATTGGACTTCACTCCTTCCCAGACTGAGAGGTTTCTTTCTCTAGGGAGTGTCAGTTTCTTCAAGGAAGAGCCCCAGGAAAACAGCCAAAGGGAAGGAATATTTTCTCTTTAGTAACTGGTCATTTCCATTTTGGAGGCAGCAAAAGAAGAACTATCTGTTGGGCAGTGAATATTCAACACATGAGCAGAGACTTGATTATGAATATGAGAATGTGTTATTGTTATTTATTATTTATAGGGTGCCCTAGATGTGCACGACACTTTAAAATCCTCGGGATGTATGATATAAATTCGATCAAGAATGCAACACAAAATAGCACCAGACCATGGTATGTGGATGTGAGGATGTGGGGGGGGGCATCTATAAACAGAAGTAGGAGTGGACAGCTCTTGGAGATAGTGATTGTTCCTGTTGACAGCAGATTGTTTGAGCTGATCACTTTCACACATTCCTTGCTGTTTATGTAGGTTTTTAATCTGCTCCTGTAATTAATATTTACATTTTTTATTTTAAATTCTATATTCACTGAAGTGCTCTGCTCCTGCAGAACTCTACATGGAAATGACCAAGCATTAAAGGAACATTAACCAGCTACTGGCTCTAGCCACAATATTCTTCCATGAGCAGTGGGACTGCTGCCTTCTCAGGAGCTTTTAATGCCCAAAAGCTTAAAATGAATCAGGTTTAAACAAAATGATTCACAGAAATCAAATTGAAGTGGTTAGGCACCTTTGCTGTTAACCTTCAATGGGCTTTAGCTCAGATACTATTGTACATTCTCATTGAGTTCACTGGGAGCTGGATCAGGTCCTAAGTGAATCTACCTTAGGTGCATAGAGCCTAATCCCTCCAGTCCTAGTGAAGAAAATGAGAACTGGGGGCATTTCACACCTTGCAGAAGGTGCTCAGAGCTTTGCAGGATTGAGGCTTTGGTTATGTTCTCTGCTGTTGGCCTCTTTTTGATTTGCCCCCACTCTCTTTTACAGGGCTGCTTGAGAATTTTCTCTTACAGACCTTCCTGCCTGGGCTTTCAGCCATCTGTTTGCAACTAAGTTCAGGCATGAGCACCCTTCCCTTCATGTGGGGCTCCTTTTCCAACTGTCTCCAAGGGAGATTTTCCTTCCAATATTTTCTTTTTTAAGCATATATTTATTGGCTTGCTTTAGTTTATTTGATCATAGAAAGCTGGTGTTTCCCAACATCAGCAGCAGACAGCAAATGAGTCAAATGTTAATTTCTGCAACAGCTTTCATGACACATAAGAGCACATGCTAAATTGTTACTTGGTACATTTGTTTTAAACAGGCCTGATATTTCCTTGCTTTATCTAGCTATCTAACCAGGTACTTACATGTCCTTCACCAACACAGTATCCAAACACCCCTCATTACTTAAACTATGACACTAGTCTTTTGCTCTTCCTTTTCTGCCACCAAAAATGGACTTAGGGTATTTCTGGAAAATGAATGATTGAGAGAATGAGGTACTATTATGGGAAAGGGTGAGTGAAGAGATGGGACTTATATATGACTCTGAATATGACAAGACTAGTGGCCATTCTTATTTCTTGTGGCAAGAGTTCCAAGTTCTTGGTTTGGCACCTGTGAAGGTTCTGTCTCCCATGGTCACAAGCCTTCCCCTATTAGTCCGCAGTAACATCATTAAGTGAAGTGTTGTGGGAGGTCCTTGGTTGCCACGGGACAGATAGTTTCTCAGGTAGCCAGGTCCAATTTCATATGGGGTTTGCAAATCAAAGCAGCTAATATTTGTAAACTTGACTTGGACTGTGTACAGTAGGTGCAAAGTCCTGTTTAAAATCATGTTAATTAAAATGTGATAGTGAATACATTTTAAAACACAACCACTTTTCCTTATCTAGATCTGCCTTTAGAGTTCATGCTTCCTGGTCCATTTGATTTTTGGCTTTTCTAATGAGAATGACAACATCCTGATCTTCTGCATAAATTAATATTTAGACACTTCTTTAAAAGGGAGATTTTGCCTGATATACTCAGATCACCCAAAGAGCCATTACAGTCTGTTCTGTAAATCTTTATCAATTCACAGATTATTGACGCTTTTTTCCTTTGCTCAATCTGCTAAGTGTTAAAAATCCATGTGCTAAAGTTCCTTAGGACACTGTCACTGGACAAGGTTAGCACAAGCAGGTGCGAAAGAATATGGTTCTAAATGAAAAATAACTGTTTTTTCATTTTCCTTTCCCCCATCCACTACATGGATTAATGACCTGAATATGTCTGACATACAAAGACATGTATGAAATACAGCAGGTTAAGAATGTGTCTTTAGGTAGAAAACTTTCCAATCAGACATCTTAAAACTAGCCCAGACTGATTTTTGGCATGTGACAATGTGAAAACATGTGTTCCCTCATAGATATATTATATGCCAAATTTTAGCCCACAGCATATTTTTACAGCTGAGTTATAATCCCTGGAAAAGACAAGACATAATGAACCATCAACAAACAAACCAGACAAAAGCTTGGCCCACACAGATGGGAACACACCGCTTGTCAGGTAGTATATCTGACTACAGTGGAGTTATATCAGGGAGGAATTTGAGTCTGTGTTTGTGTTGTGTGTGTGAGAGAGAGAGATTTGAGAAAAGCTAGACAAATTAGCTTGTCCACTCACCGAAATAACAAGAGCAATGGTTAATTTGTGGGTATGTATTAAAACAAATTACATCAATATTTATGTCAGGAATTGGTATTATTCTCTCTCTTCCCACACCCCCAATTAATCCTGACCCCTCCTCCCCAATCTCCCACTGCACAAACACAATAATGTGAACAGAGAAAAACAATGTATGCCATATTTTAAAATATTAAGTCAGTATTTTGCTAGTCACAAAATCGTGAGCATCAAAATCTGGAAGAGCATGTTAATGAAAGCAGCAGGCATAACTTAGCCACTGTACCACTCCTGTGGGAAAAGCTGTTCACTTTCTCTTATACATTTCATTAATAAACTGTAGCTTGTGTTGCTACCAATATAGGAAGAATTAATGTCTTTCATGTTATTCATTCCCTTCAGTCAATGATCCTTCATTACATGAAAAGGTTTCAATGTATTTTTTCTGTTATTTTGATGTAAACTGTTAAAATAAGAAGAAAACACTGATTATTCAAAAATAGAAGCTAGGCTGGTATATTCCTTATTTTAAGGCTCACTCTAGTTTAATATCAATAAGTCAAGGAAATACTAAAAGATTTTGTTTATTTGGGAACATGACAGGGAGACCATTAGGATGGGAATGAAGGCTGGACGGATGCTGCCCAGTTTTCCCCACATTTTTGCTGAAGTACATCTCAGTCATGTCTCATTTCAGCCCCATTGTGCACAGGCCTGGCTACCTCTGGCTTTTGCTATCTGAAATGTTTTTCTCTCTGAAATGTTGAATCATGAAAGTGAGTAGAGAAAAAAAGTAATTTATGCAAAAAAACTACGCTAAATAAAAAACTGCTGACTGTCACTAACCCCCACCTGTGTGTGTTGGGGGGGGTTAGTTCTTTGTCACAGGAGCACACCTCAGTCCTGCCCTGCCATGCACTCCACGTAGATGTGGGTGATGGGCCTCCCTGGCAAAAGCAGAGCCTGCTAATGAGTCTGAATCACAGGATGGTTCTTATGAAAGGGACCAATCCTAGGACCAGTTTGCAGCCACCAACCTGTATTTTCTGTCCCCTGCGACCGGTTCAGAATTTGAACCTTGGTCTCCGTAGGTTCAAAGCACTAAGTCCGGGAGCCTCCTCGTGCCCCTTTCAAAGGGGAGACATTTCTTTGACAAGCTGTGAGTGTTTGTCAGTGCCTTGTGAGTGGGGGTCTGTGTGGATGTGTGCACGTATTTTGGAGAGAGAGAGTGGGCGTGTGTGTGAGGTGGGGGGAAGAGGGCGCTAGTTACTCAGCACTTATGGACGTGGAGTAATTAAAGCTCTGTGCACAGGTTCCCTGGGACCCGTTCAGCATGTAGCATAGTGGACTTCACCCCACCCCCTTCACTGCTCGCTAGTTGACTAGGGTGCCAGAGGTCCCCGATCTGGGTAAAAAAGAGGAGGCTGCCAGCCAAGAGAGAGCGAGAACCCCTCCCAAACTTTCCAGCCTTCCCAGACCTGTTCCTCAGGGCTCTTCCAAGGAGCGGCTCGTCTGCAGCAGGCGAGACGTTTCCATCCCCCCCCCCCACACACCCTCCTGAGGCACCTGCTGGAGCAGCCAGTTTCCAGCCGGCCGGGCTGCCGCAGGCAGGACCTGCTCTGGGTGGGTGAGCTCAGATTCCTCTTCCTTCCCGTCTCCTGCTCCGCGGTGCTGCACTGGTGGAACTGATGGGATTTCAGAAAGCCCAGCCTCCAGGGCGCACAGGGCCACCTTCCCACTGCCGACAGGGTGCTGGTAGGGTAGGAGGGACCCCAGGTGCCGGGGCCCGGCGGCACACAATACTGCTGCCTCCAGTGCCACGGCTCACAGGCGGGCTGCTGCCGGAGGAACTGAAGGAAGAGCTCCCTATTTCTCCCGAGGCTCCTGCTGGAGGTGCTGAAGGGACAGCTCCCTATTTCTCCCGAGGCTCCTGCTGGAGGTGCTGAAGGGACAGCTCCCTATTAAGCACAGGGCGGTTCCTGCTGGGGACGCTGAAGGCACAGCTCCCGATTGAGCAGCCTGCTGCTATCGGGAGAGGGCTGCTAAGGGGGAAGCTCCCCGAGCCTCCGCAGTTCACACCGCGGCTGCTGCTAAGCCAGCGGCTGGCCTTGAAGGGACACCAGCTTCTTCCCAGCCCCATTGGACTCCGGCCACAGCAGCTCCAAGCAGCCAGGTAACAAGAGCAACAACTATGCAATCCTAAAAAACAGCAAGCAAGGGGATTTCAAGGTTATTCCGTGTGCCAGCCAGACAGCAAGCCAGACGAGCTCGGAGAGGGGGATGAGCTGATCTGGAGACTGCCCAGCGGTCCAGCCAGAACCAGGATAGGGCTGCCAGTGTTGGCACCAAAGAAAGTTCCCAGTGGCTACTAAATCTTTAAAGTTTAAGGGACAAATGTGCTTCTGATTTAAGTTCCAGGCTGAAGTTTCCTTACAATGATGGATAAGGTCCAGTTGGGGAGTGTAAAAATCAGGCAGTGCTGGAACAGGCGGCTCCCTGCTTCATTTATTTGCCATAGGTCCTTTTACCCTTGTACATTTTAAATGTGTCTGGCACAGATGGAAAAAGAAAGAGCTAAACGTAGTCATCGCCGTGTTGGGGGAGCTGACATGGACCTGCCTAGACAACTGCTGTTTTGTACCTTTAGTTTTTAGGGGATTTTGTTTGCTTGTTTGGTGTAATCATGTGTATTGACTATACAATAACGCTAGACAGACACACGCACAGAGCCCCATTACTGTTACAAAGTTCCTCGCACCACGCCGAAGGTTGCAGCTGGGGCAACACTTAGCAGTTGTTTTGTGCATTTCCTTATTTTGCGCATGTAGGGACAACAGTCATTGAGGTAATCGGCAGATCTGTGGCTTCAACGGATAAATTAGAGTTTTGGATTTGATCCGTATTGCAGTGGATTAGAGCAACCACCCTTTCTCTCTTCCCTCTTTCCCCCACCTTCCTTCTGCCATGCAACACAAAAATTGACCCTGCCTGTAACGGGAACTCCTGTAGTAGAGAAAAGGGGAGCCGCGGAGCGAGCCTGGTGCTGATGCCTCCGGCAGACAGAGGTTCCAGGCACCGCGGCCTCTAGAATCTCAGTGGCAATGCCGCCTGCAAGCTCCCTGAAACCAGGCACTGGGGCTGTGACAGTAACAGCTAGGAAATGAGGAGCGATCGTTCCCCAAGGAGCTGGTCTCTGTCACGCGCCCCTGAACTGGTGGGGATTTCATTGCAGAGGGGTGCGTATGGCAGACGGGAGGGAGGGGCGGGGGAGAGCAGCAGATTGGGCATTGATTGCCAGGAGCAAACAGGGGAGCCGGCGGGAGAGGGGAGAATGGGGAACCTGGAAGGAAATGGACGCATCAAGCATCGGTCTGAGGCGGTGATGTTTGTTCTCTTCTTGCTCTCCCTGCAGGAATGTAATCCACAATGCTAGTTCTCAGGGTGCTCAATGTTGTTGCTCCAGCCTACTTCCTGTGCATCTCCTTAGTGACCTTCGTCCTCCAGCTCTTTCTCTTCATCCCCAGCATGTTCAAAGACCCTTCCACCACCCCACTTTTCTCTCCTGCTCTGCTGCATGGGGCCCTCTTCCTCTTCCTCTCAGCTAATGCCCTGGGGAACTACATCCTTGTGATACAGAACTCCCCTGAGGACCTGGGCAAGTGCCTGAACTCAGGCGGAGGAGCCGAAGTGGTGGCGGACCGGCCGGACGGAAGCAGGTCCCCTTGCTCAGCCTTGCCCAGCACCCACTTCTGTAGACTGTGTGCCAGAGTCACCCAAAGGCATGACCACCACTGTTTCTTCACAGGGAACTGCATCGGGAGCAGGAACATGCGGAACTTCATCATGTTCTGCTTCTACACTTCCTTGGCTTGTCTCGACTCCCTGGTGGCAGGGGTGGCTTACATTTCTGCAGTGCTCTCTATGTCCTTTGCAAACCCACTGGCCTTCCTCACCCTCCTGCCTCACTCCATCAGCCAGTTCTTCTCAGGTAAGCGGCCTCTCTCCCAGAGAAAGAACACGGTCTTCCTTTCCCAAATGCGCCACTTGGGTCCTGCTCTTTCCCAGGCAACGTTGTGAGGGGCGGAGGGCGGGGAAAGGGAAGAGAGGGGTTCCTGTGCTCACGGATCTCTTCATTGAGGCTTTGTGTACATTTTCTGCACGAGTTGAGCACTGTGATCAAAGGGGCTGGGCCCCAGCCGGGTTCCAGATACAGTCCTCTTCGTAATTTATGAGGTTCTAAAAAAACCCAAACCCAGGGCCTAAGACAGGGCGTCAGTGAGCAGGGCTGGTGGGCGTGCAGAGAGTCCAGTGCAAGGAGGCAGCAGGAGAAAATATTTCACTCATTATCCTAACGCAGAGGGGTGCCTCAGTGGGTCCCTGGGGATGGTTCTCAAGTTCTTCAGAGGGGGGAAACCATATTCTAATAGAGATTGACTGGGGGACACTTCCCCTTCCATTTGCCATCACCTGGTCCCTCCTCCACTCCCATTAGACACACACCCAACCCCACCTCCTTTCCCATTTGACATACACCCAGCCCAACTGCCTTTCCCATTCGCCATCATCCAGCCCCACCTCCCCTTCCATTTGCCTTCACCCTGCCCCATCTCCCCATCATAAGACACATAACCAGCCCCACCTCCTTTCCCTTCCCAATAAACACACCTAGCTCCCACATCCCCTCCCTGTGGCAAGTATAGCTGCTGCTCGCATGGAAAATCAGTGTTAGGAAATTATGATGTTAGCTTCTTTTAATGCTATCTAGCAGGTGGAAACAAAGAAGAGAATTAGTATCATGTGACCAACCAGCTCTCCGCAGACCTCCAGCTAGTTCTTTGCAGACCACAGTTTGAGAGCCACCGTTGATATCTGAAAGTGCCCCATGCCAAAAGCAAATGTATTCAGAGGAATAATCTCCTGCTTCTGACCCTGCCTTTTTATGCCTTTCAAGGTGCCCTTTCCCCATCTGCATCTTTTCGTGCTCCTCATCAATTCTCCCCCTACTCCTCTAATTTCTCTTCCTGATCCTTCTCCCACACTCTGCCTCAGCACCTCTGGTTCTGTCCCTCCTCATCTCACCGTGCCCCTGAGCCCCTCCAAATGCACCAAATCTAAATTTGAGACAAAACCCTAGAATGAGGGGAATTTGAAAAGTTGCTACATAGAAAGTGTATAGACTAGTGGTATTCTGAAAGTGACTATGTAAAATTTAATTCTTTTAACCATCAGACCTGCAGCTTGTGTGTATCAGAATCAGCTCTCCTCACTTTACTGACTAAAACAGGACTTCTGCTCTGACTCCTGCAGAGCCACTCAGCTCAGAGAGAGGACCAGGATTGTATTCTGGGGTAATGAATCAACAAGACTGTTCACTATGTTTTGATTGCAGAATCTTGCTAATGATGCATGAGGCAGAAGGAACCCAGCTTGATTTTCAGCTTCCAGGCTGAGAAGGCTGGCATTTAAAAACAAATAAGTAGCAATTTACTCAGAAAAGTATCTGATTTTGGCATGGTAGTCACTAAAAGACAATAAACATGGAACCCTGCCATGAGATTTTTATGGAGTCACTTTTCCAAGTAGAATCACATTTTAATTAACATTGGATAAACTTCTTCCGAATGAATAACATTCTCTTCTTCTAAGCTATGCCCGACACAGCAAAATGGGGGGACGAGGTGAGGCAGCCACCAGGGAGCTGGTTATGGCTCTTTGAGCCTATGGACTGATCTGCATCAACCCTGGCATATGTTAGAGCAAAACCCTAGGCTGCACTAACTTATACTGCTAGTGTATGGATCCTAAGGGAGCATGTATTAACTGAGGATCAGTGCACCAGAGCAGAGCTCCACCACACTCCACCACCTCCTTTTCCTCCTCTGACATGCTCTCTATGCTGGCAGCAGGTGACCACTGGAATAGGAGATGGATCTGCAAATTTTATGACAACTGGATTAATTCTCAGCTGGCTAGTTGTGGCCAGAATCTATGCTCATGAGGCCCAAAGAGCCAGCATGGATATTAGAATTTGGCCCAGTATCTATAAGTTCAGCATCATAACTCAGCATTTCTGGCATAAATAATGTGCAGCAATAAGATTGAGATCACATCAGGTTCACAGGGAACAGAAGTAAATTTGGTTTTTAAAATGGTCTCTGGTAATGAGGGGCAAATAAGGGGTATTTTTGTAAATGTCTGTCAGATTGGATCTATTGACAAAACTATAGATTATATTTGGATAACCTAAGAATAAGATTAACAAACCTTATGTCCTTTAAGTATGGCTCAGGGAAGCTTTATACTTGCAAGAAGAGACAAAGGATTCCTCTTCTCACAACATGGTGACTTTCTGCATCATGGCCTCAAATAAATCTTGCAGGCTTGTTGCAAAGTCCCCAGCTCCCAACAGAGCATTATCAGGAAAAATGAACCAATCTCTATCTCTCTTGCTTCCAATAAATGCTGAGAAGCCCATGCTTGTTTCTGACCTTCCTATTTAATATTTCAAGTTACCTCACTAACCAAATTAGTATGAGGATTCTTCACCTCCTTAAGGGGATCTGTTCTCCCCTGGCCATGTTGTGCATGATGTCTACTGATATCTGACAAGAAAAGAAAGGTGATATTGAATTTAAAAAGCAATGTTTAACAGTTCAAGTGTTCAGGACTGAAAAGCCAGATGCTGTAGTCTGTTTGAAAACAATCATCCTGTGAATGTTCTCTCCTAGCCAAGTCCAAAACTTGAAGTGAAGTCAAAGTGTAATTTTATGGCAGCCAACAGCTAGACTATTAATTACAGCATTTCAAGATGGAGAAGCTGGAATTCATAGATTTTAAGGCCAGAAGGGACTATTAGCTCATCTACTCTGAAATCCTGTATAAAACAATTCCAATAACTGGAGGAGCCATGAGCTACTTACAGCCAGCCTCCCAGCCCTGTTCTGGTGACTTCTGGTGAGAGAAGATGAGGCAGGACTAATTATAAGATGAGCCAGCACTCCTGCACCATTCCCTATGGTGACTTCTGCTGAGAGAGACTTGGATTAGAGTAACTTGAGTTGTCCCCCCTGCACCATTCCTACATTCTTCTCTTCAGGAGGGAAAGGTAACAATAGAGAGGTTCTTTTAAAAGACCTATTAGGAATTAGTTATGATACATTTGATGGTTATATAAGTACTAAAATATTGGCAGATCCTGAGCGGGTGCAAATTGGCCTATATACTTATATCATACTATATATATATATAGAGCCAGAACTATAACTGCTGTAAATTTTCACAGCTCCATTGACTTCAATTTATACCAGCTGAGGATCTGCTCATATTTTTTTAGTACTTATAGGTGTATAAAATTATATATAACTTTTTTAAAACAATGATTAGAAATACCTATCAGATTCAATGTTTCCATAAGTCTTTCAGCGTGCTGTAGCCATGTACACAAGAGATGCTACTGTGTGGCAAGCTAGTGCATTGTAGATTCACACCCTGTTTTGCTGTGCAAAAACATCCTGTGGGACAAGCCCTGTGTCATTTAGGCACTTTTGAAAATGTTACTAACAATGATTAAAATACATCTTATATTTTGTGGAATTTTTCCTTTAAGCCCTGATGCTACATATTACCAATATAAACACTAGTCTAGTCTAACCTCTACAATTTTAATATTTTTCCCCAACAGTGTTAGTTGCATTGATGAAATACTTCAATTAGAATAATTAGAATGATTAATTCTCTTTTTCCTTCTAGCTCTCAAGTTGTATAATTGTTATAGAATATAATTCAGTTTCCAGAACTCTTGAGGTTGACTATTTCTGGATGGCTAATATATTAATATGTGGGGTGTGTATAAAATGCTGTTTCTTTTTTCTCTTCCCCTCTTCTGGCTCTGGAACTGCAGGAGCTCTCCTTAGCTCTGAAATGTTTGTCATTCTCATGCTGTACCTCTGGCTTGGAATTGGACTTGCCTGTGCTGGCTTCTGTTCCCACCAGATACTGTTGATCTTACGAGGGCAAACTCGCTACCAGGTGCGGAAGGGGATGGTGGTAAGAGCCCGGCCCTGGAGGAAGAACCTGCAGGATGTTTTTGGGAAGAGGTGGCTAATAGGACTTCTCATTCCTGTGCTAAATGTGGAAAGTGACTATCATAGGCATAAAGACAAGTAACTCTCCACAACACACACACACAGATATACCCCTACTTTCTCCCATACTCTGCTGCAACACGGCAATGTTGGGATATTCCATCTCTCAGTACTGAAGACTCTGGGGGGAAGGGATTGGCTAGCAAACCAAGCAGATGTAAGGGATTGTCTTTCTGTTCTGTGCTTGTACAGTGCCTAGCACAATGGGGTCCACATCCATGACTAGGGCTCCTAGCCGCTATGTTAATACAAATAATACATATTAATAAGGAGATCACAAACCATGTAGATGAAGAGATACCGCCGCTTTGTAGACACATCACTGCACCTGTGTACATGGCAACAGTCTCTGTACTATTAGAAAAATAATATTCAAATCCTCCTTTAGAATCCTTTCTCACTCTTTCATCATCCCTCTCTCTCTCTTGCTTTCTCTCTCTCTGTTTTCTAACCTATGCCTTCTCCCACGACTGGCAGCAGGATCCTTCTCTATCTAGCTGATAGCCCATGCTATCATGACTAGATTGTAAGCAAAGTATTTGTTCCTGTGGGGGGTTTCCAGGTTGGAGCTTTATGAAGCATAAAGTGACCTGAGACAGAAAGAAGCATTTAACAGTAAAACTGTAGTGCAGCCAAACACTTTAGGAACAGGCTGTTAGGAAGGCAGAGAAAGTCTAGTCTCCATAGACTAGAAATTAGGGATGGAAAGGACTTCATTAGGTCTCTTGATCTCCAGTTATTCTTGATCTCTTCCCTTCGTAGGTGTATGAAGGGATAGCAGCTAATAGACTGACCACAGGGCCTGTCAGGATTGTAGCTCTAGTGGCTGCTTCTCAGAGTGTTTCTTCTTCGACTCCCCACCCCCAGCCCTTGCCTTATGACACAGTCCATGGCACAATTGTCTATCCAGCTCCAAGGACCAGCAATCAGATCTAATAATGGACCTTGGATCAAATAAGGCAGAGATACAAGAAAAGAAAACTGTGAGCATGAATGGAAAAGATGCATTTGAGAGTTGGGCTCTGTGTGAGTGGTTGTGTGACAGAGGTAGGTTGGGGGTGACTTGCGTGAGTGAGTGATAGAAGGTGCATGCACACAAACTGGGCTGGCAGGAGAGTGTAAGCGGCAGCACTTAAATGTACATCCTGATGTAGCACACAGTCAAAGATGGTTCATCCATGTTGAGTGGTGTTCAGAGTTCAGACTTCACTAGAAGACAGTGGGGTTCTCCAAAGACCGGGACACTTTGCTATCATTTTGTAGTAGTATTAAAAATTAACAAAATGATTACCTCAAACATTCCTGCCACACCCTTAATATAGGCTCTTCAGAGGTTCTCAAACTGGGGAGGGGCGTGGAATGTATTCGGGTGGGGGAATGAGAAGCTTTAGGGAAAAAATTACTGTGTGTAATCAGAGCGGGTGGCCAGAGAGTGGTAGCCATACCATACCATGCCATTCTTACTTCTGTGCTACTGCTGGCAGCAGTGCTGCCTTCATAGCTGGATACCTGGGTAGCAGCTGCCACTCTCCAGTCTGCCTTCAGAGCTGGGCAGTCAGAGAGCGGCAGCTGCTGGCTAGGTGCTGGTGGGGGATCATGTACATTACAACAGGCCCAAAGAAGGGGGGTGTGATCAAATTTGGGAACGAATCCTTTAGGACATTTTCTCTAGCCCAGGTATAGTGGGATATATTCATCATGGTATATCTCCACTAAGGAAGTTAATGGAGTTACTATTGGGATTAATCAGCCCAGTATGTCAGTATGTCCTGCTGCAGCAAACCCCATCATATCAGTGCTGAGACACCATGTTGATAGTGCCTTAAAAAAAGACACTACCACATTTCAAAAATTATCACAGTGCTTTATTCCAGGGGTTTATTATAATGAGAAGAAGCCTCTGTTATGGTCATCTTTGCATCAGACAGTGTGGCCTGGATGGGAATCCACTACTTCTCTTAATAGACTGGAAGGGCTGCTGTTAAGCAATGAAAGGTGTATTTCTTTCTTGAACACCACTCTTAATCTATCATAGGGGAGGAGCATAATACCTGCTCTCAAAGTTGTGTGTCTCCCATAGCAGTGCACAGCCGTCATTCCTACAGGCTTTAGAATTGGCTCTCAAACAGCTCTATCATGATCCCAGGGTGTACACAAGTATCAAACAAACACAGTACATTGTGATGGACTGCGTGACCTTGAGAATGTACTGCAGAAAAAATGAGTTGTGTAGGTAGAACACACATAGACAATATTCTTTCCACATTGAATGTGTGTTCGCATGAACACACCTGTATTTACATGTATAGTATGCTGTATTTTCACTAACAGACAACAATAAAGTGTTTTGATTTTTTAAGTTATCTTCTGGATGTTGTGATCTTTAACTGTTCTTTTGTTCTATTTGTGTGTGTGGACATATACATATACAACTGCATAGTTAATCACCTTATATGTACAGTAGGAAGAAATTAGGAGTCAGGTCTCCTGGGTTCTTTTCCTGGCTCTGCCACTGATTCACTGTGTAACCTTGGGCAAGCCACTTCATCTCTCTACTTTAATCTCCCCATCTGAAAATGGATCTAATTACATAGGAGGGTTGTGAGGTTTAATTTATGTTTGTAAAGTGTTAGGAGGTCCTCAGATGAAATGTGCTAGAGAAGTGTTACTATTATTATTTTATTATTAATTATTATTATTATTATAATATTATTATTATCCACAGACAGCTTGTCGAAGTGAATTACTCCCTACTGGTACCCATGCAACAAAATGGTTAACCTTGACACTATCTCAACTAGGTAAATGAATTGTTTCTGACAGTCACCTTGTTATTGGACTGTGAGGAAGCACTTTGCACTGTATGCCCAACTTTATGAGTGTTCCCAGCATTATTCTTATTCCACAATCTATCTGATCCAACTTCCTCTTCTCATCACTGTTTCTATATTTTATTCCTAAAAGGGACAGGCTTGAAAGACTTCAGCCAGTAGCTTTTTGGTGTCAACACAAATTATGTTGTGGAATTCTCAACCTCTGCATGTGCCATTTTATTGGCACGGTCGGTTTGGTCAGCTCCTGCTATTCACTGCCTGCAGACATGCTACCTCAGACTGTCATCTCATCAGGTACCACATACTAAGAAGGGTGGGGCCAGCTCAGTACTTGGAAGGGGGAAACTTCCAAGGAAAACCCAGGTATTGTTCAAAATAATGCTAGTGATTCAGTAAAAATCCCTATTCTCTCCAAGTCAGTAACAGTGCCCCAGCCTGGTGCTAGAGACAGCTATGCTGATGGAAGCTCCTGGCCATTTCAGTCATTAAAAAAAATCCACATTTTTAGCAAGTGTTAATCCTGGTACACAGCCAAATTGCAGTATGGGGAACTGTATTGTGAGTCTTTAAAATTCCTCCTGTAATTTCAGTTATTCCTTACTTCCTGACCTAAGTTGATGTGTAGTGTTAATGTGTGTTGTTAAACAGCTTTTCTGAACCATGCTACAGGCACCTGGATTTCCATGGTAGTGAAGTGACTTCTGCTTCTATATCTTGTTACAAATAATGTCTTTTGGAAGGAAAGGCACTATAGAAATGTAACATTATTTTGGTATTGTACGTTGGCTTATCTCTCTGCTCTCCATCCAACTCCGTGAACTGCAGCATCCAAAATCTAAGAGTGGTGAGTCCCTCGGGAGCAGCAGTTGTCAGAGCTTCTCACTTATCCATCCACCTAAGGGTTCATCAAAATCCCCGAAGGAAAAAATCCCAGATTTTAACAACTCCAACCAGAACATTTGCTCCTGGCTAAGACTTGGCAAATTAGGCCCAAGTCCAACAGCAACATAGTTACTTCCAGTAAATTATCAAGAAATCTGTTTGATGGCTCTAAAGTTTGATAAAAGTAAAGAAAATCTTTTCTTAATGTTCAGAATAACAATAACAATTACAATAATAAAAACACATTTTGCAAAGTGATGCTCTGTAACAGGCGCTAACTGCTTCTATTATTTTGAAAACTACATATTAAAGGCTTCGTCATGTTTGAAAGCCCAGCTTTGGGCTGAGAGTGGTATGAAGGTGGAGTGCACCACAAAGTTCTCCAGGGGGTGGGGGGGGGGCATTAGATGCTGCTCTCTGAGTCCAGTCAGGTGTGCTCTATTGGCTGGTACAATAGAAGCTGAGGGAAGCTGAGCCATTGCCCCATCTCTTGCACCCTCTTTGTTGGCTGTGAACATGCATAGGGACCAGGCACATCCTGACCCTTCATAAGGGTTAAGATACTGAACTTTTAAAAGTGTCTGTTTAAAAAAATGGTGATTTCTCTGAAGTCTGAAAAAGTCCTACAAGTGACAGTAGAGACCAAACCAAATGAAAGCTTGCAGTGCAATGTCACTGCCAGAGAAGACAAGCAGCCATCTTCTGCATTTAGCCACCATAAACTGGAAGCAAGGACAGCACGTAGCAAGAAAGAATTTGGCCTTGCTTAGGCTGACAAAAACATCTGCACAGTGTTAATAACAGGGATAGATAAAGTGACAGATTTATGAGAATAAAAGGGAGCATGAATAACTGGTCTTGATTCTAGGTGTCTGTAATTATAAGTTTCTTGCTGGCATTGCTTTATTGATGAGTAGAAATTATGAGCTTTTTTGCTGTTGGTAGGGAAACAGTCAGCCCATTAGGGGTTTCTTTGAGTTTTGCTTTATTTTGAGTTACCTATAAAAGAGTTTAGTTAGTGTGGAGAAGCCTGGGAGAAGTTCTTTTAAGAGGACTTGTATGAGCTTGGAGCCTGACTGCTACCGCCCCAGTGGCTAGGAGGAAGGCCGGCCACTGGAACTCTGCTGCTGATCACTCAACACCATCTCAGACTTTGGGTAACTATATTTTGGGGTGCTCTAAACTATTGTGATTTTAGAGATACTCAATAAAAACAAGGATTTTTAGGTGGAAGCACTCTTGTGTGTGCCAAACATTTATCAGATAGAGGTGCTGTATCCTCCGTTGATTTATTTCCTGACACCATCTGGAAAACAGAGACTAGTTACCATAGCATTGAGTTCAGATAATCCTGGGTAACACCTCACCCTGCCAGAAAAACTGAGTCCCAACTTCAAACCACAGGATCCAGTTTCAAACCTCCCAACCTTCAATCCCAACCCAAACACCAGATCCAATCTATGACAAGCTGTCTGAGTTGATCCTACAGCCATTTCAGTTAGTCCCATGCCTGTTAGATTAGCCATGAAATCTTGAACTGATTCAGAAAATCATCTACATGGACGGTGAAGTTGGCAAGCACAATCAGCTTGGCAAATCCTCTAAACCTGCATCAAGAAAAACATTAGCTCAAGAAGGGACTTTGCTGCACAGTGGAATCATCTGCACACTAGAATCATCTTAACTCAAGCATGGGACTCACATACAAGATGGAAATGCTGTATCAGACCAAGTGTTTGAGTAGGAGACTCCCCCCATTTTAGGCTGGTTGCAAACACCACAGCCACAAAATCTCTCATTGGCTCATATTGTATTGAATGTAACATTCTGTATTCCTATGTCCACCCCTTTTTCAAACTATGATACATATTGTACAAACTATGCCTTGTAAGGTATCTCCTGAAAACTCATGATTTGCTGAACATTATTGTCCTGGTAAAATATGTGTGGCAACATTGTAAAAGTTATAAGATTCTACTATATGATGTTACTAAGACATATTCCAAATCTGGGAAAGCAGCCACAAACCAGTTCCTCAGAGATAAAAGGAAAATTTTATCTGATGCCTCAGTCAGGTATCAACAGATTCAAATGGACTATCACTTGTTTAAGTTCTTTGGCAGGAAAAAAAGTGTGAGTGAGAAATTTACATTGTGCCAAAGAAACATCTGGAGATTCCCATCCGCACATACTTTCTGTTTCCTGAACCCCAGCAGGAGATGTTTCTTAAAGAAGAGGGAAAGTGTAAGAATGGGGGACAGACATCCCAAGATATCTCTCCATTCATCTCTACTCATAGCATCAACAACACTTGAAGGACAAAGGAAGCATCATTGGACTGTGGAGGGATCATGGCAGAAATAAATTCAGCCAGTAAGACTGCTAGAACATGTGGTGAAAGAGACTTTTGCTTTTTAATTCATGTAGCTTGTTGTTAGGTATTAGTTGTGTTTTACCTTTTATTTCTTTGTAACCAATTCTGACTTTTATGCCTCATTACTTGTAATCACTTAAAATCTTTCTGTAGTTAATAAACTTATTTTATTGTTTTATCTAGACCATTGTGTTTGGACTGAAGTGTTTGGGAAACTCCATTTGAGATAACAGGATTTGTGCATATCATTTTCTATTGATAAATGACAGACTTTCTATGAGCTTGTATTATTCAGAAGGAGAGACCCGGCAGTACAAGATGCACATTTCTGGGGGAAGTCTGGGACTGGGAATTTGCTGGTATTGCTCTGCAGCGTAATTCAAGAACGGCTGGCCATAGCACTCATACAGTATAGCTGGGAGTAATTTACATGCTGGAGGCTGTGTGTGAGTAGACCAGGAGTGGCTGCTCTCATGGAGAAGCAGTGTAAAAGGCACACCAGGCTGGAGAATTGAGGGGACACAGCTGTTCAATAGTCTAGATTGTAACCTGGGTAATGACACAACTTGGCTGGTAATGTTATAACTTGGCTGTTAACAACTTTGATCCATCATCATCATCTAACCAGATCTTATTATCTTTTGGGAAAGAGAAGTTTAAGGGGGAAGATGGGTATTGTGTTGACGGGGAAGGAAAGCAAAGAAGTGGAAAACCTGGCAAACTTAGCAGCGGTGCCAGAACTGACCTAGAGATGATAGGGTGAAAATGGACAAATTAAATATGAGGTTACAGTTAAATATGGCAGCATTTTGGGATGCATAAGAAGATGGATAACAATGCAGGAAGATGGGAAATGATAACCCCTGTCTATATAACTCTGATGCAACCACACCTGGGATATTACATTCAGCATTACATACCTCAGACAAACTGGAGGGATTTCAAAGAGGAGCAACAAATAATTAAGGAGATGAGAGATGGATTTACCAAAAATGATTTAAAAAAACTATATCTGTTTATTTTAGATTAATTAAAATAGAGGGGGGTTGTGGAAAGGATATGAAAACCATCTATAAGTATTTGACAGGAGTAGGAGGAATTATTTAGATGGAATCAGCAGGTATAACTAGGAGTGATGGGATCAATGTAAGAAAGTAAAATATAGGTTAAATTTCAGAAAATACTTCCAGACAGTGAGATCTGTTAGACAGTGAAATAATCTTCCTATGGAAGAAGCTGAAGCTCCATCACTTGGGAGATTTAAAACTAAAATTGCTAAAGCACTAAAGGCAGGGAACAATCCTGCACTGGTGAGAGGATGGGGGGGGGAGATGGACTAGATGAGACCTCATATTTTTTCCTATCTCTAATTTCTACGAAGAAGCAAAGATATTTGCACTAGTGCCAGATATAACAACGGGGGATCAAGCTTAAACTGAGAAAGGGCCAGATGCTGAAGGCATTTAGCTAGCATTTCTTTATACACGGTGATACCTACAAAATACTTGGCAAGAGGAGTTAAGCTGCTGGTGAGCTAATATTGTCTCATTGTTGCTGTGTATTCCCCCATCTGTCTATCTGTATCAATCTGCTGTATTTTGTCTTATACCTAGATTGTAAGCTCCTTGGGACAGGGACCATCTTTTTGTTTTGTTTGTACAGCACCTAACAGAATGGTCCAGGACTTGGGCACCTGGTATAAGATTAAGGCTCCTAAGTGCTAAAGTAATAAAAATACAATAATAAAGAACATAATCAAATTAAAATGGCTGTCAAGTGATGAAAAAAATTAATCATGATTAATCGCATTGTTAAACAATATTTATTTAAATATTTTTGGATGTTTTCTACATTTTCAAATATATTGATTTCAATTACAGCACAGAATACAGTATACAGTGCTCACTATATTTATTTTTGATCGCAAATATTTGCATGGTAAAAAAGAAACAAAAAAAATAGCATTTTTCAATTCACCTAATACAAGTACTGTAGTGTAATCTCTTATCGTGAAAGTTGAACTTACCAATGTAAAATTATGTACAAAAAATAAGTGCATTCAAAAATAAAACAATGTAAAACTTTAGAGCCTACAAGCCCATTCAGTTCTATTTCTTGTTGAGTTAATTGCTCAGACAAACAATTTTGTTTGTTTATGGGAGATAATACTGCCTGCTTCATGTTTACAATGTCACCTGAAAATAAGAACAGGTGTTCACATGGCACTATTGTAGCCAGCATCACAAGATATTTATGTGCCAGATGCGCTAAAGATTCATATGTTCCTTCATGCTTCAACTACCATTCCAGAGGACATGCGTCCATGCTGATGACAGATTCTGCTCAATAACGAACTGAAGTAGTGCGGACCAACACATGTTCATTTTCATCATAAGAGTCAGATGCCACCAACAGAATGTTGACTTTCTTTTTTTGGTGGTTCAGGTTCTGTAGTTTTTGCATCAGAGTGTTGCTCTTTTAAGAGTTCTGAAAGCATGCTCCACACCTCGTCCCTCTCAGATTTTGGAAGGTACTTCAGATTCTTAAACCTTGCATCGAGGGCTGTAACTATCTTTAGAAATCTCACATTGGTACCTTCATTGCGTTTTGTCAAATCTGCAGTGAAAGTGTTCTTAAAACGAACAACATGTGCTGGGTCATCAACCAAGATTGCCATAACATGAAATATATTGCAGAACGCAATTAAAGTGGAGAAGGGAACATACAATTCTCCCCCAAGGACTTCAGTCACAAATTTAATTAACATATTTTTTTTAATGAGTGTCATCAGCATGGAAGCATGCCTTCTGGAATAGTGGCCGAAACATGAAGGGCATAAAAATGTTTAGCATCCCTGGCACGTAAATACCTTGCAATGCCAGCTACAGCAGTGCCATGTGAACATCTGTTCTCACTTTCAGGTGACATTGTAAATAAGAAGTGGGCAGCATTATCTCCCATAAATGTAAACCAACTTGTTTGTCTTAACAATTGGCTGAACAAGAAGTGGAACTGAGTGGACTTATAGGCTCTAAAGTTTTACGTTGTTTTGTTTTTGAGTGAAGTTATGTAACAAAAAAAATCTATATTTGTAAATTGCACTTTCACAATAAAGAGATTGCACTCCAGTACTTGTATGAGGTGAACTGAAAAATACTATTTTTTAATTATTTTTACAGTGCAAATATTTGTAATAAAAATAATAATATAAAGTGAGCACTCTATACTTGGTATTCTGTGATGTAATTAAAATCAATATATTTGAAAATGTAGAAAAACATCCAAAAATATTTAATTTTCAATTGGTATTCTATTGTTTAACAATGCAATAAAAACTGCAATTAATTACAATTAATTTTTTAGTAATCGCGTGAATTAACTGCGATTAATCGACAGCCCTAAAAATAAAAAAATAACAATAAAATACACCTGTGACTACTTTCTGCCCTGACTTACACTTTGTGCCATCTCAGCTCACGAGTGCAGAATGAGGGCAACTAATTAGTTGATAAAGTGAAAAAAGTACCAAAGCTTGAAAAAACAATTAACTGGGCAAACAGAAAAAGTTGTAGAAAAAATTGCTAACTGAAAGGAGGTATTAGATCTAAATAGAGTTTTCTGGCCTCCTTGTGCCCCAATCTTGCATCTGTAGTATTATTTCCACATAGTTAATTCCTCCTTGGGAATATATATAATTACTATCTGTGGAAAAAGTAAAGGATTTATGTATCTCTAAAGCTCTTTCCAGCACAACAATGACCAGACACAGTAATTTTCAGTGTCTCAATACAGCCAGCAGACGGCATATCCAAACAGTCTCTTGTTGCTCTTAGAGAGACAAAGCGGGTGAGGTAATATCTTTTATTGGACCAACTTCTTTTCGTATGAGAGACAAGCTTTTGAGCTACACTCAAAAGCTTGTCTCTTTCGCAACAGAAGTTTGTCCGTTAAAAGATACTATTTCACCCTTCTTGTGTATTTAATACTCTGGGCTACAACAACTCGGTTGTTACTCTTCTTTTGTCCTTCCAGCTCAGCCTGGGTAGAATGGTCACAGAAAGCTGTGTCTCCATATCAGTGGGAATGAACAAAGTTATTTCCTAATTAACTTATGTTTTTCCCTTTCAAAATAAACTATTGCGGCCTGATTTTCAGAGGTGCTGAGTACCCACAACTCCACTTAAAGTCAGTGGGAGATATACCCATCTAGCACCTCTGAAAATCAGGCCCTTTATATATGACATTCAAATACATGCATGAAACTTCAGATGGAATAAGAGAGCCAATCTAAGACTAAACTCCAGTTCTAGAATAGTTTTAAAATGCTGGACAAAAACAGCTTTCTGATTGGCTCAGCATGATGTTATAGCACCAAAAATAGATCATTCTGATCGGCTCCAAGTGATAGACCTTTGTTAGTAATACCCAGGAAATGCCAGGGGAAAACATTTTAAAGTTTTAAATAATTAGTGTTTCCTAATAGCAGTAAATGCCTCAAATATTTTGTGGGGACTGAGACGTGCCATGCAGTATACCCCAGAGCTATACAAAAAAATAGAATGAGTACAGTGGGCACAGCAAATAGCAATGCCTTTGGTGGTAAAATGCAGTATCACAGTATAGTCAAAGTAGTGAAATGCAAAGCTGTACTGCAACCCTAATCTGTCTCATTGTCAACAGCAGAGAAGCAAAAGGAATCTGTGAAAACTCATGCTGCTGCTGATCTTCTAAATACAAGTCCTCAATATAGACAGAGGCCAGAGTTCCGATCACACTTCATATCCCCTCATTTGAGATGATGTTTCCACAATATGGACAGACCACAAGGATTAATAAAGTCTCATAACTTTTCACCTCTAGGTGGGAGGCATAGATCAGCGTTCACGTCGCACTCCACATCAGTACCTGGCCTGGGGAAGCTAATGATCCAACCAGTGGACCAAATTTGTTGATGAATCCTGGTCACATGCATCCTGAGGCACATTGCACATAGGCTAAGAAGAAGACCTCTAGGTCTTTACTTCAAATCTCACTCATCTGAAAATTACAGAAAGTGATGTGTTGAGTTGACTACATGAAATTGGTTGGACTTAGGCCAATTTCTAATTGGGATAGGTTTTTGCATTACAAAATCCATCATCAAAATTGGCCCATTGTTGACAGTTGCAGCAGAGAGATGTATGATTGAATGGATCAGGGAGACATGAACTTTCCTTTCAACCCTGTGAGGTCAGGCATGTTGGTGGACTTTGCACAAAAAACACCTCTATTATAGCTGTTTGGTGATTATGCAGAAGACTTCAGTCTCCTCGACTGTCAACCTGTCACTTTTCATAAAAGGTAAAGTGTATTTTTAAAAATATATGAACAAATTAAACTTAGCTGAACTTGTTACTTAGGAAGGTTGGATGGAATACAGAGGAAAATAAAAACTTGCTTGGGTTAAAAAGAAGCAAAGGATTTTTTAAATAGCTCATGGCAGAGTATTACATTACCTCCGAAGTACTAAGGCAGAATTGACTATCCCATACTCCTACTCTCTCTCATCCCTTGTCAAATGCAGGGAAATATTTTTTCTTTTTAAACATTGCAGGTCACTGTGAAAAGATCACATGGAAAATGGATTCTTTATAAACTGTCTGGGACAGAACTGGAGCCTCTCTCAGTAATGGGGCACAATCAAAGAGAAGGAAGCTGGCATTCTATTAGCTCATTTACCCGTAAACAAGAGCTGTCTTTTCTGCTCAGGAGATGAAGTTTGCTTACTGAAACTCCAGAGGAAACATAATTGGGGCACAGTCTACATTTCCAATCAAAGCCTAAACCTAAAGATTATGCTGAAGTCAAGGTGCTCAGAGGCTGTATGGATTCTTACTGCCTACAGGAGGTCCCTGAGGCATAGAGGAATAGTCT
The DNA here is from genome assembly GCF_009764565.3 of Dermochelys coriacea. Taxonomy (NCBI): domain Eukaryota; kingdom Metazoa; phylum Chordata; order Testudines; family Dermochelyidae; genus Dermochelys; species Dermochelys coriacea. Next base: position 87,562,079 of record NC_050073.1, on the reverse strand, counting down.
ACAGGTAAGAGGAGGGTTCAAAAAAGTTCTTAGTGCTACTTCACAGGAAAATAATCCTTTAAGTTAAGAAGCTAGCTGTTGCATTTCTCTCTCTCTTTCCACCCCGCCCCCTCCTCACACACATTAATTTAGCGTCGGATTTTCAATAGCATCTAAATGACTTAGAAATGTAAGCCCCACTTCCAGAGGGACTTGTGCTCCTAAGTCACTTAGACCAGTGGTTCTCAAACTAGGGCTGCCGCTTGTTCAGGGAAAGACTCTGGCGGGCCAGGCCAGTTTGTTTACCTGCTGTGTCCGCAGGTTCAGCCAATCGCGGCTCTCACTGGCCGCGGTTCACCACTCCAGGCCAATGGGGGATGCAGGAAGGGCGTCCAGCACATCCCTCGGCCCGCGCTGCTTCCCTGAGCCCCCATTGGCCTGGAACGGCGAACCTCGGCCAGCGAGAGTCGCGATCGGCCGAACCTGCGGAAGCGGCAGGTAAACAAACTGGCCCGGCCCACCAGGGGCTTTCTCTGAACAGCGGTGGCCCTAGTTTGAGAACCACTGACTTAGACACTTTTGAAAATTCCACACAGTGAATGCAGTAACCTCAATTGCACTGCTAGCTCAGGGAACTGCAGATACTTGAACTGTCTAGATATCAAATTATGTTTAAAAAATGTCTTCTGTTCCCTGTCTTTCTCTACCCTCAGGACCCCAAAACATCTACACAAAATAGATACATATAAAACAAACATGGCAGAAGACTCAGAACCAGAGAGACATTTTGTACCCATTACTGAAAATAGGCTCAATCCCATCCAGGCAAACGCTTAATCATATGTTTAATTTTAAGTATGTGAATAGTCCCATTGACTGTAGCTGAACTAGTCACTTGCTTAATTTTAATCACATTCTTAATTTAGATCAGACTACAGCACTCAGCATCTTGCAGGACCAAGCTCAATATGCTTTTATTAAAATCTTGTGACTTCCTTCAGATATATGAAAACACAGCAAATATAATACATCTTGAGGTTTTTATGAGTCCAGTTTCATTTGCTGTATCACTATGATGTCATGAAAAGGGGTGTGTGGAGGTAAAGTAATGTGTATGGGAGGATGGTAAAGCAGGCTCTGTCTACCCTAGGGAAACTTTCTAAGTTTTCCTAACACAGCTAACACGATTTCTACTTCGCTAATGTTAGCAATGGCAGGCAGTTTAGAAAATTTCCTACTGTTCGCAGGGCTGTGGAATTTACAGTCATCTAAATAAAATTTTCTCTTTTGTTTTTCAAAACAAAAATGAATCAGGCTCCTTGTTCTGTGGTGGGATCACGGCGGCAACTCAACCACTCATTGGACAGTTGATTTTGTTTCATATGGATAATGTTATTGTTACAAATAGTGTTCAGATGCCCAGGTATTTATTCAGGCTTTTAAGCTGGTCTAATATGACAGTTATGACAACACAGCCATGAAACGTAATGAATAATAATTTAGCACTTGTCACCTGAGATGCTCGAAGTATCATTATCCCCATTTTCCATATAGGGAAACTAAGGCGCTGAAATGTTAAGTGACCTGCCCACTGTGAAGCAAGGAATCGAACCCAGACATCCTCAATTGCAGTGATAAGGAATAACATATTATTAGCAGTAGCATGTTTGTACTAAGGGCCTTTGAGCTGGGCTGTGAGGTGTAGGACTAAAACCCAAGAATTTAAGCCCACTCATACATTCCGAGAAGGGCAGGTACTCAGTACAGACTGTCCATCTAGATGCATTGTGACTTTTATCTTTTTTAGACCAGAAGGAAAAAAAACCCTTTATTTAAAAAAAAAATTGTTTAGATTTACTCCCTGTTTCCTTAGGATAGGCTAACCGCTTTTAAAAGATTTAAGACTGTGGCTCCCCTCCCTTCCCTCCCGGTTATTTTAAAGTCTATTTTCATATATCCCTGTGAGCAAATTCCTCTATGATTGCTATTCCAGCACTGCTGGGTGCTCAGTATTCTCTTCCTCTCTGCCTTCTACAGTGCTTTCTGTTCCTTCTTTGTTAACAGCTGCCACCCACTCACAGTATTCACGGGCTTTTCTTCATTTTACCCCCCTCCCCACACACACTTTCATCTTCTCAAATTGCTGAGAATTTAAGTATGAACCATATGGCCACTACTCCTCTCTGAGAGTTCTCTCATTTTATCTCTCACTTATTGTTATTGTTTAGAATGTGGGAAAGAAATGGAAAATTACAGGTGCACTGAGAACAGCAGGGGATTTAAAAAAAACACCACATTTTATTTATAATTTCAAGATTCTGAACAATCAATAGCAATTACTGAAACAAGATTGAGAAGACATTATTACATGCCATAATATCAAATATAGACCAAGATCTTGTACAGGTTAAAAAGAAAGACCTCAACAATCTTGGAGAAGAAACAGAAAACCAAAACATATATTAGGAATCTAAACATTATTACAACCTAATGACATGAGGTGAGATATTACCTATCACATGGGATTTTGAGTGATCAGATTAAAGTAGTTCTGAAGGTTAGATACCCATAGAGAGGGGTGGATTAGAAATGTTTAGACCAATTTATATAGTAATAGTGGGTAGGAGTGCAACTGGAAACTTCACCAGGGAAACTGAAGCCTGTTCCTATGATGTCCATATTCTATAAAGAAAGGGAGCTGAAATTATTGCAGTGGGCCATTCACTGAAAAATTATGGACTCACAAATGATTATTCCTATATTGATGTCAGATGCATGCGATGGCCTGAGAAAAAAAAGAAAGAAAATGATACTGAATCCTTGCAAAGCTCCTGGCTCTTTGCTTAGATGTTATCTCAGCAGATTAGCTGTTAGTGCAGTCAGACAAGTAACCACACCGGTTCTTGTAGCACGTGCTGATCCATGGGTAGAAAGCCCATGATACTGACTCGAACAGAAAAGAGACACGAGACAAATCCTAGAATTTTTATTTATTTATTTATTGGTAGAAGTTCAGCGGCTCCTGTTGCTTCCACTGACAGGCTTGTGTGTGACACTGTAATTAACTCTGCAGCAGCTGGTTCTGATGGCTCAGAGGGGTAGGAATAGAGGTGGAAAACAAGCAAAGGGAACAGTGGAATTTAAAAAAAAATACAGAGAAATCCTGTTTTCAAGAAGCTTTTAGGAACAGAGGGAAGAGAAAATACAGGTGGAGGAAACAAAGATTTTCAGTGTTTACTCAAACTAATCAGGTATCAGCATCTCTTTAAATCTAATTTTTCTGCCTGTATTACTCCTAACCTCAGAAACTGCACCCTGATGGTTGGTAGCAGCATAAAAATAAGACAGCTGACTGTCATAACGGGGCAGCAGTGCAGCTCTCGGTTCCCTCCTAACTGCATTGCTCCAAATCTGTCTGGGGGAAAATGAACAAGATAAGAATGTGAACACGCAAGGTGCTCTTCTCTTTGCACCTCAGCCTTTCATGAAAATAGCTTATTGGCCTTACTACAATGCAAATATTTGGAACTCCTAGAAAGCCAGTTCCCACTGGTGCATGGACTTTCACAGGTCCGTTTGCACTGTACTTGCTCTAAGCAAGACTAACCATTTTAAGTTGCTCTTCACTGTTACAGTGCCAGTGTAGACAGCAGTAAAATAGTCCCACAATGCAATTAATCTTCCTACTCCCACTGTAGTGCATTGGCCACTATTTAGGTGTTACATCTGGTTGAGTTTTTACATTCTAATGAAGCACATTCAAGTTTCCCAGAAGTCCTTTATTTGTGCAATTAGTACTGGACACAACTTACTTATTTGTGATTGCTGTGTTAGCAGCCCACTTTGGAGCACTCTCAGAAAAAGCCATCGTACAAGCATACTGCAAGCTAGCACAGAATCAATGGTTGAGTTTTAGTGAATATTCAGGATGATGAAGAGATCAGGTCCTAGCTGAATTCTGTTATCAGAAACCCTGATATATGATCATGGCTGAACACCCTGCCGAGCAGAAAAAATAAAAGGGTCAAAGTTGTAGTATAATTTAAAGACTGGGATGCCATGCCAGCAGTCACTCTGGGACAGGAAGCAGATATCTGTGCAATGCCTGATCTTTCGTTAGTCAAGCACAATGGTCTTCTCAACCCTGAATTAGTACCCAACTGACCTGAAATGATCTGGAATAGCTGGCACCCACATTCAGTCACCACTCTCTTTTCCATGATAAGCAGAGTTCTCACCATCATGATCTGTAATGTTGATGCCAGCTAGTCATCCTCCTCAATAGGAGGTTCTTTTGCCACCTGTTGCTCATCCCAAGTCTCAAGAATAACTCTGTCTCGCTAGTTCTGACCCCAAAACTGCACTCCATCCAATGAGCTGCATCTTGGAGTAATGCACAGAGCTAGCTACTATGGGGATGGGAGAGTACAGCTTCTCACAAATTTGCAGCATGAATTTTCTTAAACTGATGGTTTTTTTCTTTAGCTCTCTGCACATATTGTTGGAGCCACCACCTCTCTTGAGCCACAGGAGTCATTTGGAAATTGATTTGCAGGGCTGCTATCAGAAAATTGTCTCCAATCAGAACTTGCTGTTTGCTCATTCAACCCATCCTCTCTTCTGAGAATACAGAAATAGCTGCATTCCCCAGGGTGTTGTATGAGGAAGGGTCAAAATCTCGTAAGACCCTTGAGTTTGCAAAAAGCCTTGCCAACTCTCCCATAAGCCACTTCTTCTGGGAGTTGTGTCCGGGGCCTTGTTACACTACAAAATTAGGTCGAATTTATAGAAATCGGTTTTGTAGAAAGCATTTTTATACAGTTGATTGTGTGTGTCCCCACACAAATGCTCCAAGTGCATGTAGGTGGTGGAGTGTGTCTGTTGACTTCCGAAGCGTTGCACTGTGGGTAGCTATCCCACAGTTCCCACAATCTCTGCTGCCCATTTGAATTCTGGGTAGAAATTCCAATGCCTGATGGGGCTAAAACATTGTCGCAGGTGGTTCTGGGTACATATTGTCAGGCCTCCCCCCCTCCCTCCCTCCCTCCATGAAAGCAATGGCAGACAATCATTTTGGGCCTTTTTTCCTGGGTTACCCGTGCAGACGCCATGCCACGGCAAGCATGGAGCCCGCTCAGCTAACCGTCACCGTATGTCTCCTGGGTGCTGGCAGACACGGTACTGCATTGCTACACAGCAGCAGCTTATTGCCTTTTGGCAGCAGACAGTGCAGTATGACTGGTAGCCATCGTCGACGTAGTCCAAGGTGCTCTTTTAACCGACCTCGATGAGGTCAGGGGCGCCTGGGCAAACATGGGAGTGGCTCAGCCAGGTCATTTCACTTTTAAGTTTCGTCTATGGCTATTCAGTCCTACCGGCAGTGAACTGTCTTTTAATCAGCAGCCAGCAGAAGATGATGGCCAGAAGTCATACTGCACCATCTTCTGCCAAGCACCCAGGAGATGATGATGGCTAGCGGTCGGACTGCACAGTCTGCTGCCAGCAAGATGTATAAAGATAGATGAAGTGGATCAAAACAAGAAATAGACCAGATTTGTTCTGTATTCATTCTCTCCTCCCTCCCTCCCTCCATGAAATCAATGGAAATTATTCTTTTTTGTCATCTAGACATATCCCAAAAAAAACACACATACCAGCTATGGATAGCCAGAGTGCAGCCACTCTCTTTCTCCACTTCTGCAGCAGGGGCAATGAGAAAAAACATAGCCAGCTACTCTGCCTCTATGGATGCGAGCAACTCCTGCATGCTGGGATAATCCCCAGCGGGACAGTGGCTGGTTTCTGTTCCCTTTCTGGCACTTGGGCAGCGCAAAGTGGGGGAAACTGGGAGCAGAATTTGCCCCACATCACTGATCTGGCAGCTTGATTTTTCTGAAGTCAGGGCTGAAAACGCTGGATGCATTTGTATAGATTGTATGATCCAAGAACATCCTTCTTGGGAAGAGACTGAAATTCTTGGCTCCTGAAAAAAGTATTGTTCCTCTTTGAGAGGAGATTACCTACATTAGCAGTTTACGATTTCAACTTTTGCACATTTGGCTGACAAGATTAGCAATCAGTGTAGGTGTCTACCCCTACACAGACTGCATGCTTCTTGCAGTTTTCACATAATTATGGAAGTTGGAGATAGAAATTATTTGTTCTGATTATCTAGCCCATCTCTATGCCAGTGCAGGATTTTTCACTACAACGTATTTTGAATGTTGTGAGAAATCTAATTTTACCTCTTCTTTTCCAAACCCTTTGCCCCCTTTAGTGGAGATATAATAATAGGCATGGATTAACATTAAAGATCCTGTGGTACCTTTTGTAGAGACGTGCTTTTACATGCCACTTATTGGTACCCATTGCTCCAGAACCAGCTGCACGTCACTGTTCTGATGTTTGTTACTCCTGGAGGAATTCTGCACCAAAAAATTAAAAATTCTATGCATAATTTTAAAATTCTGCAGATTTTACTTGTCAAAACAACAATATAATGATGCCCATTTCAATTATTTTGGTAATTTATTTCAAAATATGTCAGAAAGCATGTCTATTAATACAGACAAAAAAAATCCTGAATCTTTTTTGGACAAAATAGATTCCTTACTAGGCATATTAATACAGAACTTTGAGTAATAATTCATTCAAACTACAATACAGAACTGTATTTCCTGCACCCCTCAGAAGCAGTGCAAAGGCTAGGCCGAATCAGAGGTAATGGAGGAGCTGAGGGAGAGGGCAGAAACTGCTGGAAAGGAGCCTGGGAGTGAACTTAGAGGAAGAAAAGTGGGGAAGAAGGGTTTTTTTTGGGGGGGGAAGGATTGGTAGGAAGTTGGGGAGCCTCCCCCATGAAGACTCTAGCTGACCCCAAGCCTCTCCCATTTCAGTCAGACACATCTGCCACAATCCCCTTCAACTCCCTGTCCCCACCCCCCAGCTACCTCTCCTCCCCCGTCCCCATGTGTCCCTGGACCCTCTGCCCTGATGTGGCTCTACACCCCCATTCCCATTCAGCCCCTGGCTCAATGCTGTCACCCCATTAGCTTCTGTGCCCACCCCAATCTGTCCCCCCCCCACACTTTTTGAACCTCAGCCTGTATCACCTCCCCAGGAGCCCACTGTTCACTGTTCTGTCCGTCCCCGCCATACCCCGTATCTCCTTACCTGGCCCTGCCAGGAGGGTGCTGTAAGGAAACCAGCCTCTTCCCCTCCCTCTCCAGGGCTGGCTGAGCCAGTTGCCCTCTCCTCTGGTTCCAAAGCAATCCCTGGTAGGCAAAAGGTGTAACTGCAGCGCTTTTCCAGCAGAATGTATTTTCTGCAGGGGAAAAAAAGCATCTGCAGAGGAGGCATGAATTTGGTGTGCGCGCAGTGGCACAGAATTCCCCCAGGAGTGTGTTTGCACAGAGTATTTTGCGGTAAAGGACTCCATAGTTTAGTAGTATTATAGCAACCCACAATTTTTCAGGTACATACTTTATTTCATTCATATTTCACAGTCAATCTCTAGAAAGCTTTACAGAAAAAAATCACATTTTGTAATCAAGTTCTTATACTACAGTATTCAGATTTTGCAATGCACTTGAAGGTACAGAAAATATTTACATTCAACCAGAGTCTTCAAAGTTTAAAAAAAAAACTTCATGAAAGCAATTCAAAATTCAACATGTATAAAGTTATTAAAAAACTTTTGCATGAAAGCAGAAGTTTGGTTGACCCATCAACCTTCCCCTTTCCTTGTCATTCTTCCAGTTGGTGGCAGGAGCAACAGCTGAAGCCTCAGAAACTGTTTAGAAGACCTTTCAGAGCTCAGGCCCTCTGGTTTAAGCCTAGGTTGTTACAGCAAATTGTAGTTGATCCATAGATTTAAAAACCTCCAAAACCTGCAGGGCCAATGCGTACAGAATTGTTTGATTGAAGAGGCTGATGTTTCTGGATTCAGTTTAGAACTGGCTTCAGCTTCAGACGAAGTCTACTAAAAAACAATGAATTCTCTCACCATAGCTCCATGCCCTTTTATTTTACTAAACTTACAGCTAGGGTAGGAAAGCTTTTGCTATATAAAGCTTCAGTAAGGCTTCCAGCAATAAAGGCAGCTAAAAGACGTATGAGTAAACTGGGATTTGACAGCTTTTTGTATATCAACAATCAGCGCCCTTCAGAGTACTTCATTAATTACCTTAACTGCTAATTTATCTGGGGACATGATTCCTAGGTGACCCCAGATTTATTCAGTAGCTTAGAAGAAGATTTTTCTAATTCAGTACATACTGAATAAGAAGTTTGGATTCTGACAAACAGTATGATTTCTAAACAGTTGCTGAACTTCTATTCTTCACATATATTTTATATAAAATTACACTAGTTAGAAAGGTCCATCAACTCTGAGCATACCACTTTTGGCCCTCCCCTCATGAGAGAGCCTGTGATGTTGTGTGAGCTACAGCAGATTTATACTGTCCCGGGTTTTCCTACATGAGGAAGTACACTATATCCTGTTGAAGGGCAATTTTCTGCCCTCTCTGCTCCACTAGAGTGGAGCAAGTGGGAGCCATCCTCTCTTCCCTTCAATCATCTGGGACTGAATTTCTGTCATTCCCCCCCGCCCATTCCCCTTCATCTCTAAAATGTCCACAGTTCATTCTAGATCCATCACTTCACATTTTAGAACAGTCATTCTTAATAAATAGGGTCTGAATTTAGGATTTTCCACAGCCTCAGATGGGAGAAGCAGAGCTTCCAAGGAAAGAGAAGGAACCTCTGAGGGCAGGACTAGGTGGCTCACGTCTATTCCCCTCTCTGCAATCCCATACACAAACACCTGTATCACTCAGATCAAGGGAACAACCTTTACTCCTTTTCAAAAAGGGGGTTGGAAGCTCCACTGCAGTAACTTTCTTGTGATTCTCTAGCAGGCTCAGGTGTCAGTCTTTGGCCTGGAGTGTGTGATGCCCTCCTGCCATATACAGTCTCTTGTTTGAATTTGGTGTCACTATGCTTTGTGTTAACAGTAGCAAGCTAACTTCAGATATGAGGCAACACATGAAACCCACATAAGATTTTGGCCAAATTCCCATCGACTGCTCCTCCCCACCCCCACGCTTTCTTTGGTGGTGCTCTACACCACAGTTGGAATTGTGCTTAATCAGCTTCCATTCAGTTGGGTTTTGAGGGGAAACAGAGTCTTGGGGCCATCTGGGAAATCTCTCTCTAGCTCCAGAGGCCAGTCCAAGTCTGACTTTCGTGTTCCATCCCCCCTTGAGGCATGTATGCAACTCCTTTTCAGTGAACTAAGTAAGGTGCTGAAAAGGAAAAACTCTTCTCCTACCTCCAAAGTTTCCTAAGGCATTTGTTACAGTAATGCTGTAGGAGAATTCTTTAGGACCTCGTGCAATGTTCATTTGAGACCATTAGAAGGATGAAAGGGTCACGTCGCTGAATTTAAAGACAAAAGGCCAACTCAAACTTTTTAACTGGAAAGCTTTTAGGTTTCTTTTTGAGAAACTGAAATACATACAGGAATGTAAGAATGTCCAGGCAATACCTGATCACATGAAATGCAAGTTTTGTTTGAAAAACATTGTGAAACCAAAGGGATCAGACTCTGATCATATAATTTAGAATGGGAGAGACTGTTCACTTCATTCTTATATTAGCATATTTTAAATCTCTTATATAGAGGAGTATTTGAAAGACATGGCTCAAGTTGAAGGGAATACAAATGAAAGTGACAAGTCAAATTCACACAATATGAAGATGTCTGTAGAACAGTTTTTGAAACAAGACTGTTGGGTACATCTGACACTAAGGTCTAATGCCTCTACCAGAATCAGTGTGTAAGTGCATGCTTCAAGACTAGCGGGTTGGGAATGATAATACTCGTACTAAAAAGAGAACATTAAAAAGTGTTCAAGGTCATATCCTTGGGAAGATGTCACCAAGGTGATCAGTGTCTCTTCTAGTGACACACTCAGATAAAAAGAAAAACAGGGCTTGTTTCACTCTAGGACCTGTACAACCATTTTTTTCAACTCAGCAAGCTGATTTCACAGCCAAAAAAAGAGAGTCTCTCCTAAACTGGATAAAAACCAAAGGATGCATAGCTGATCTTGCTAGCTGCCTAGCGAGGAACATATTTTGGGGGAAGTTCTATAGCCTGTGTTATACTGGAAGTCATACTAGTTGATCACAATGGTCCCTTCTGGCCTTGGAATCTAAGAATCTTCATTGTAATGCATTTTTAAAAAAATACATAACAGCTTTTTTTTTTTTTAAAGTAACAGTCAGTGTTTAACTTATTGCATACCTGGGAAATCCAAAGCCATCTTGCTTAGTACAGTTGTTAGCCATTAATGGGCAGTACAAATAAACCTGCTTTGGAATAAACACTTCCAGTGCATGTCTAGTGCTTTCAAATTTTCACCCAGCTCTCAATTTTAAAGAAACTAAAATAGGCAGGCTGACAGGGCCTGCCTAGAACTATTACATTTATTTCTAATATACCCTTCACCTCCCCACCCCTACTTTGCTCAAGCAATACAACATATGGAGTGCAGCTTTAATGCAAGCAGATCTCCATTTGTTCAATGTGGTGATTATCCAAAAGCAAGACCACCTTATATCTTTGGAGTATTAACACAAAGCTGGAGATACCATGTTACCCATCCAGTTTCCTCTTCCCATATCAATTCATAAATGGCTACACTAGACTAGATCTTTTGTCCCATTCTGTGAACTGGCTGTCTGGAGGTAGGGGGTGAAAAAAGGAGCTTGCTAGGAAAGAGCCATTTGCAGTGTTCTCCATCATAAGAGAGGGAACACATCACAGCACTTTCACACCCTCATGGTCTAAAGAAGAACACAGTTGCTCAGTCTCAGTGACATGAAGCAGTACTAATTCCAGCCTAGTGCCAGTCTCACAACTGGCATTTGGGACAGCTTATTAATGGCATGCTGCTTAGTGAATGAGTTTTTAAAGCAGTCTCAAACTTAGAAAGTGCTCTTGTAAAACCTTGAGACAGAGGAAGAGACGCACTGGAATCACTTGAACAGCTATACATCTTTTGCGCTACATGTTGGGATACGTAGGAGAAGCCACAAGGCTGCTGTAAGCTTTATCTGACCCCGTTAGCGATGCCGCTAGCTCTGCCCAGGCCAGAGGAGCATTGCTCTTTATTGCCTCCATGAACAATTGTGTTTGCTGCTTCAGCCGGTCCAGTTCAATCTGGGTTACCTGGTTCTGTTGAATCAGCTCCTTGGTTTTCAAGGTGATCTCCAGCAATCCAGACCTGTGCAGCACAACAAAGGTATTCTGAAAGCGCTTGCGCTTGCGTTGCTGCTGCAACAATAGCTCAGGAGTAGTATAAAGTTCTTCTGCTGCCAAAGGTGGGCTGCAGGTTGCGAATTGCACCATATGATGTACTGGATTCTCCATCTCAGAAGATTTGCAGTCTGATATCTGGAGGAGTCCAGTAGGGGAAAAGGGAATCAAACCTGGGGCCTTTTGTTTGTCAGTAGAAACATACTGAAAGCCATCAATAGTTGACATTTTTCCACTTGCCATCACAGCTGGAGAACTCTGCTGAGTAGAATCCTGAGCAGGCTTAAAGTCCGGTGATACTTGGGGGCAAGCACTAGGGGGCAATAAACTAGTCTTATTGGACATAGTAGTTAATATCTGTGCAAAGCCATTTCTGTCCACTGGTTCTCCTTCTTTCCTCCAGATCCCAGACACTATCTCTTTTGCAGGGATGTGATGTAGTCTTTGCATAGGAGTTCAGGATGGGAAGGCAATTAGTAGAATCACTTGTCTTTTCACCAACAAGATGAGAGTTAATGGGAGGGGAGATGGCTGGACGAAGAAACACTAGCTGTGGCTGAGCTGGAATCACTTCAAAAGATGGCTGAACAGTCCAAGACTGAAGCTGCGATGAACTGCTTCCCTGAGAAGTATGGGTGGAAAAAGTGGAATTATCACAACTAACAGTGTAAGAAAAAAATGTTAGAAAAGCTTTATCAGAACAGGTGAGCCTTGTGCCAATGCTTGTAGACGCTGTTGCTAAATGCTGCCAGTTATAATGCAGTCTGAGTAGATTTTACCTCGTATAAATTCATTCTTCCCTTCTTGTGACACTGCTAGAGACCAAGCTCTAATTCAGAATCTATTTACTGCTGAATAGCAAATACATTTAGAAGTCATTCCGTTTTAGCATTCCTATTGATGCTAACACAAGCTGGCAGCAACCCTGGGCTTGAGGATATAATAAGAGAATAATAACTACAAGTGTCCAGAAAACTTTGAAAGAAAGCCACAACACTTAAAGTTATGATTTTTAAAAAAAACATTCAGATGAACTCTGCACAAACATTCTATCTAGAAGTTTAAATTATATATTAGTTGAGACATAGAAACTCTAATCCCGTCACTTCTATTCTTACAGCAAGTGCTTGAAAGAGTTTCGGTTATTTCTAACACAGTAGGTGGTCACTAACAAGTGCTGCTGTTTTAAAATTTACTGAAACCATATATTATACAAAAACCTAGCACTTGAAGTAACGCCTACTAGCCCAAGGATAAACACCTGCCATACACACAAAGTTGCATCCTTTCAACACCAAACCTTTGGTTAAACTGGTACAACTCTGTGTGCTGAAAAGCTTAAAGTCCATTACTGTGGGAGAAAAACACCTGTGCCGCCCCTCCCTTCCTAAAGTTACATCCCTGCCAATTTTAAAAAAAATGAAATATCTGTATCATGAACCATCTTGATTTAATTAAAAAAATCACTTACCACATTGATACTAATTTAGCTCAAAATTGTGCCCTCAGCTAAACCTATCCTAAGACATCTACCCTACCTCCCACTTGTTTGTCTCATCTACCTTTAATGGCGGGTCTTTTAGATGCCAATGCAGCAAAGCATTTGAACATGAGCTAGAGTCCATCTGTATTCAGCAAACCACTTTGTACCATACGATTAAGTGCTTTGATGAACAGCAAACAGCAGAGGAAGGATGATCCTCTGGTTAGGATGCTAGCCTGGGACTCAAGAGGCTCCAGTTCAATTTCCTGCTATGCCAAAAGCGATCTGTGTTACTTTGGGCAAACCACTTAGAGGCAGAGAAACTGTTTCTCATCAGGAAAATAGGGATAATATTACCTTCCTACTTCATAGGGGTGGTGTGGGGATGAATACATTGTGAGGTGCTCAGAGACTATGGTAATAGGGGGTCCATAAATACCTTAGATATACAGATGGACTGTAGAATTTGAAGCCTTAGGCTACATCTACAGCAAGCGGTAGGAGGTGTAATTCTCCTGCTTATGTACATATACTCATGCTATCGCTCATCAACCTAGCGCAAGTATAAATAGCAATGGAGCTGCGGTAGCAAGGGTAGCAGCAGCAGAGGCATGGCTGAGCCATGCCAAGCACAATACCCAACAATTTCAGGCAAGTTTGTGTTCAGCCTTGCTGCCAGTGCTACAGTGGCTACACTATTATTCATACTTGAGCTAGCATGAGTATGTGACACAAGCAGGGGGAATCATTCTCCTAGCTGGTAGCATAGTTTTAAAGGGTAAGCTCTTTGGTGCAAGGCCTGTCATATACTAGATGTTTGTACAAAACCTAGAATAAAGTGGCCTCAATCTGGTTGATGCTTCTACATGCTATCTTGCTCTTCTTTGCTTTCCTGGATTCCTCTCTCATAGTAAATATTTTCCTACATTGTCCATTTCCTCCCTCCACCTTCCGTCACTCATTTTCCCCCGACACTGTGTTCTCTGGTCTTTCGTCTCCTACCAGAATCTCACTTTGCATCATTCTCCTTTTTCCTAAGTTACTCCATTCATCTCAGTTGATTCACATTTGGAAAGCTCACTTTACAGCCTTTTTTTTTTTAAATGAAAGCTTAAATTTTGCAACAGTCAACAGCACTTGTCCAGAAAGGATTTGTGCATGGGTGAGTGACTTTTACAAGACTTGTAAAAGCTTCGCAGATAAATTGCACTGAGTTTAACAGAATTAATTCCATCTTGTTTTTAGCAGAATTATAGTAGCCCACATTTTCACTTTAAAATCAGCAGAGTTGATCTGCACAGCTAATATGTGTTTCTATGTAAGAGGATGGTGCTGTTCTAGTAGTTCTCCTACAGCTGCTTGCCTGGTCTGAAACAGATGAGAAAGAGACAGAATGCTGATGGTCTAACCTAGGATTTAAAAATAAATAAATAAATAAAAGTTGCACCAAGAATTGTGTGGGACAACAAATCAATAAACCCCCTTATTTTTGGCAATGATCACTGTATACAAAGGACCATTCCAACACAGTTGATGACCTAACATATTCCAATTTGCTTAGTTATTACAGGTTGAGGCAGGAAAGCATTTCATGATCATTAACCTATATCCACTGCTTTTGTTTACTGAAGTAAAGTCTTCCATTTTACTTTAACATGACTCCCTCTTTATTTTATATAAAGAGGTCTGGACATGAAGATCTATGACACAATGGACCGTCTTCCTTGTTTATTCTTAATTTCTCTTCCTTACTCTGCTACATTACAACATTCTATAACTTAGGTATATTATAAAAAACAGTAAAGTTCTGCTTGCAACATGCCCTGGGAAGTTTGTTAGCATAACAAGAAAGCCAGTATTTCATTTTCCATCTCTCACCCTGAAGGCACCAGTTGGTGAAGCTTGCCTAACCCCTACCAGATTGGAGCTTTGTGCATCTACTTAAACAGTTTGTCCACAGATCCAAGAATTTTTTTTTTGGGGGGGAAGAGGGGGGACAACCACACAGTGGTTTGTCAAGCTAAAGAGAGCATGTCATGGAGATCAAAGAACTGACTTCCCTATAAAAGCCTACTCCAGACATCTCTTTCATTGCACATCTTAACAGAGCCTCACTGTCTCGGATATCAATACTGAAGTTTAACCTGATATGCTTTCAGCCATGCCAGCCTGGGCTGTGAGCTTGTCAGATCTCACAGGCAAGTCAGGAAAGTCTAAACTTGGATTGTGGTTTCTCCTTGGAGGCTTCCCATTCATTTTTCCCCACTGCATTTTCAGGAATTTTTCACTCAGATGGAAGGCTGAAGAAATGTTGGTCCCGCTCTGATGAGAGAGTTAGAAACATGGTTTCTCCCACACCTTATTTTAAGTTGCACATGTTTCACAAGTGGCTTACAATGTGCTCATAGACTGACAGAACGTGGCAGAGAAACTAATCAATTAATGAGTTCACTCAGTTGTTACAACTTAAGCCCTGAAATTTACTTTTTATTTAGTAATTGTTTAACATTTTGCTCCTAATCATCTTAATTTAGACACAAAAATATAGATTAGAACAGAAAAAACTTTGATAAAAACAAATATAAGCAGAGATGGTTTCATATTTTATTCATTTTGAATTACACTTTAACATTTGCTTATACTATTTGGAACCCAAAATCCAAAAGCTTTCTTAAATACTTGAGATCTAGCAAGTGAAACTAACTATTCTAATTTCACTGTCTACACTGAGTAAAATACTCCTGGGGGAATTCTGCGCCACTGCGCACACGCACACACAGAATTCATGTCCCCTGCAGATTCCACCCCTCCCAAACGCAGAAATACATATGGCCAAGAAGGCACTGCAGGTACACTTTTCACCCACCAGGGGCCATTGTGGTGCCAGAAGAGAAGGCAGCTAGCTCAGCCAGCTGTGGAGAAGGAGGGGGAGAGGTGGTCTTCCTCACAGCACCCTGCCCATGGGGCCACATATGGGGGGGAATGGACAGAGCGGGACACACGGGGTGTTGGGGAGATCACACAAACTGGGGTTCAGAAAGGCTAGTGGGGGGGGAGACTGGGGCAAGGACACAGGAGCTAGCTGGAGGACAGCATTGAGCCAGGGGCTGAATGGGAGTCATGGTGCAGGGCCACATGGGGACAGTGGCAGATGTGCCTGACTGAATGGGAGAGGCTAGGGGTGAACCAGCATCTGCATGGGGGAAGCTCCCTAACTCCCTCATAATTCCTTCTCCTCACCCAAGAAAAGCCGTGCTCCATACTTCTCCCACCCACACTCAACAACCCTCCACGTGCACTCCCAGCAATTCCTTCCCAGCAATTACTTCCTTCTTCCTCAGCTTCTCCATTAGGAGTAATTCCCACAAGCCTTTGCACTGTTTCTGTATTGTAGTTTAAATGAATTATTACTCAAAGTTCTGTATTATTATGCCTAGTAAGGAATCTATTTGTCAAAAAACATTTCCTGAATCTGTCATCTGTAGTGTTACAGACATTCTTGCTGACAGGTATTTTGAAATATATTACCAGAATAACTGAAACTGGCATTTTTTTAATATTGTGTTATTTTGACAAATAAAATATGCAGTTTGCAGAATTTTAAAATATTTTGTACAGCATTTTAAATTTTTTGGCATAGAATTCTCCTAGGAGTAGTAAAGCATCAATGAAGAAAGTACATTAGATTTCTAAAATTCTTTCATTTAAATAATCTGAGGTAATTAGTATTTTTTCTAAATATGTCTTATCTTTCCAGGATCCCTTTAAATAAAGAGATTTAACAAAGGTATATGAGGCATTAAGAATCTTATGTTTGATCTGTCTTGCTGATGTTAGCCTGCCTCTGGCCAGGCACAGACTCTAATAGATCTTCTACTGATACTATGATTCTATGAGTGTAGCAACGAGTTAGATGAACATCACCCTTTAAAAGAGTTATTTGCAAAGCCCTTTCCAAAGGGAAACATATTTTCCAATATATTATTATTATTCCCCCTCCCCCACCTGCTTGACCAGTACATTTTTCTTTACGACCACAGGAGAAAATGCTGGGAAGGAATTGCTTGTGGCCAGTGAGTACAGCCAGGGCCCATCCTCTGTGTTCCAACACAATGCATTCAACATATTCTCCAAGTTGGTCAGCTCCACAGAACTCAGACACCCTGAACTTCCGTCTGGTAGATGCAAAGTCCAGTTATTAGTTGTTTTATATGCGGCACACTTTCTAACCTCCCACTTATTTCCCGATTCCATACTGTTCAATCAGATTGTATATAATGCTGCTAATCTGATTTTGGACACCACTAATATGGGCTTCATTCATTGTCTGATGGCTGCTCAGTGGCCTCTGATTTTAGTTAGTAATTTTCAGTGATGGATATTTTTTATGTGGACCTTTCCTCACAACTGGCACCCTTGGTGTGGTCTCAGAGAGGCCAAAGATTGTATTTTGTCTTCATGCCTATTCAATCTATTAAAGCATACTAAGGTAAGGACAGTGTTGCAGAATCTTGCACTGCCAGTTTGCTGTGACTGTTTTGTATCCAGGGCCTCATATCTCCTTCAATCACTCACCTTTCACAAATAATTATTTTTTCTAATGAAAGGGAAAGATCATTGCATAGTTTTGGTGTGTATTAAAACTCTATGTGGATGTGCCATTTTAATCAACCTTACAAAAATTACTTTCTAGTGTAACAGGTTGTTTGACATTCTGGTCACATGTAACTCAATAGGTCATGCAAGGACCAGATAGGAGCCCCTTTTTCTAGACTGTAGCTAAAATGAAAAATATGCCCATTAGAAGTAGAGACTCAAGTAAGCCCCAGTACCGTGCAGATTGACAAAATTAGCTTTAGATATATATTTAGTATAAAGCTTGGCTTTGAAGATTTTAGTAGTCACAGGATTTTCAAACTTGCCCTATACACAAAAGTTCTCCCACCCTTTCACATGAGTTTTCTGAACTGTAAAAAGATATGTTTGTTAAGCAAACTGTGAAGTTTAAAGGAAACAACAGGAGGAAAGTTAATTATCTTTTTCTAAACCTGAGAATCCAGATTCTTTGTCAGATTCAGCTGCTACCATGCTGAACTGATGCATCAATCTCTTCATGTCCATCACATTGCCCAGTTGGTTAATAGCCTTCTGGGGCTCTCTCTAGATGGGTACTTTCTCTCCATTCTTTTACAGTGCTGGAGACAGAGCTGTCAACACTTTTTCCATTGGGGGTGGGGTGGGGGAGGAAAAGGAAGAGATCTGGAACAAACAAAACAAAAACAAAAAACAAGTCCCTCTGAAGCCGAGGAAGCTAATTCCACTGATGCAGAATAAGCTTTGCAATAAGAGAAGCTCATCTTTCTCTGACAAGCCCTTGAAATTATACTAACAGAGCTGATTATCTAACATCCAGCTATAGATTTGCCACTTTTATAAAAAAAAAATTCAGGTTAGTACATGGACTGTCAATAATAGCGGAGCTTATTCCCTGTAAACCTCCCTCTCTAAACTTTATAACCTAGAGTGCTAAAAACACACAACTCAATATTGCATCAAACACACATTATTATTATAGGCTGTGCTGAAAAACATGCCTATAGGTAAGGTTGCCTGACAATTTACATTAGACAACCTAGTTTTCAGTTGCTTAGTTTTACCAAACTGCTTGGGTTGAAATATTCCATGCTGGGTGTCTGCCTCAGGCTAAGCAGTTTTATTTGTTTGGTTTTTTTAAACAAAGAGTTACAGCTAAGTTATTCAGCCATTTCTCAGAATGAGGTTAGGAAAAATGATGTTTTGTTTTGTTGTTAAGAATTCTTACATCTATTTCACTGAGAATCTCTAGCTCCTCCATGCTTTGGAGCACAAACTTGACATCTGTCAGGGGAGTTGCCCTCATGTCAAGGATGTGCCTTTTAATCATATTTGTGAAAGTCCACCTAAGTTTGGCTAAGTTGTGAGCCTCTGAAAATCTGAGTTCATGCATGCACAGTATAGACTTGTTGGAATTCACAGCTAAGTTCTCCAAAGATTTCATCTACACCAGGGGTCTCAAACTGCACCGGGCCAGTGATGTCACTGAAGGTGGCATTCAGAAAAGAAAACGTTTATATTGTATTTTTGATTTCCAAATTTCTTAGAAATAATAAAACTGTCATACAACTTCATACAATTCTTCGCCTGCCAGAGAGCGTTTTAGTGTTTGCCAGACACTTGGCAACGTTTCAGTTCTTTCAGTTTGTTGACGTTTGGCCTCAGTGACTGAGCAGTTGAAACCTTCAGGATTGCAGCAAGGTGTGCATCAGATAGTTGTGTTTGGTATTTTTACTTGTTTATATTCATTGTGGGAAAAAAAAGATGCAGCCTCCATGGCTGACTCTGCCAGGCAACTAGTGATGCCATCTCCGTCACTCTCCTCCAGCCAATGGGAGCTGTGGGGGGCGGCGCCTGCAGCAGACAGAGCCAGCAGCATGGCTGCATGCGTCTCTCCTCCATGGGCTGCAGTGGGGAGGTTCTCGGGCCTGGACTTTGAGACCCCTGAGCTACACTGAGCATGCCTCTGGGGCTAGCAAGATTTTTTCCTGTAGTTGTTCCTCCCAGCAGCTAGGGGCTGCTGAGGCAGCAAGCACAAGAACTATGGGAATCAATATGGTTCTACATGACTACAATATTGGTTTTTTCAGGGATGTTAAAAGAATGCTAAAGTTGCAGAGTCAGTGGAACACTACTCGGGGATAAAATCCAGTTTTCCAATCTCTGCCACACAGTTTTACGACAAGTAACCATTAACTGTGTGTTACCCATTTTGAAACACCTGGGGTCTGATCTGCAGAACTGCTGAAATCAGAACAGCAACCGCTCTCAGATAAAACTGTATTTTTCAGAGCACAGTTTATAAAATACTAAGCTCCCTAAAAAGTCAGGCCATAGGCCTTTCAAATTGGGAACCCAAAATTCATGTACACTTGATAAACTGGAGAACTGGTCCGACATCAATAAGATAAAATCCAATAAACTGCAAAGTGAACTTAGAAAGGGAAGATCAAATGCACAAATACAAAAAGGGGAATTACTGGCTAGGCAGCAGTTCTGCAGGAAAAGGTCTGGAGGGTTAAGTGGATCACAATTTGCATATGAGAAAACAGTGTGATGCTGTTGTGAAAAAGGCAAATGTCATTCTGGAATGCATTAAGAGGAGTGTCATCCTTAAGACATGGGAGGTACATTGTTTTCGGTACATGTCGTCAATCTCCTCTCCCTCCCTGAAAGCAACGGCAAACTATCATTTCACGCCTTTTTTCCTGGATTATCCGTGCAGACGCCATAGCACGAAGCCCGCTCAGCTGCACACTGCTTTTGTGAGCATTGTAAACACCTTGCACATTATCCTGCAGTATGTGCAGAGCCTAGTTAGGAGCCACCAGCACAAAGAAGATTGTGAGGAGGACATGGACATAGATGTTCCTGAAAGCACAGGATGTGGAAATTGGGATATCATGGTGGCATTAGGCATGCTGATACAGTGGAACGCCGATTCTGGGCCTGGCACAGAGGCACAGACTGGTGGGACCGCATAGCGTTGCGAGTATGGGAGGATTCCCAGTGGCTGCGAAACTCTCGCATACATAAGGCCACTTTCATGGAACTTTGTGAGTTGCTTTCCCCTGCCCTGAAGCGCAGGAATATCAAGATGAGACCTGTCCTAACAGTTGAGAAGTGAGTGGTGATAGCCCTGTGGAAGCTTGCAACACCTGACTGCTTCCATTCAGTTGGGAATCAATTTGGAGTAGGCAAATCTTCCGTGGGAGCTGCTGTGATCCAAGTAGCCAGGGCAATCAATATCCTTCTGAAAGAAGGGTAGTGATTCTTGGAAATGTACAGGTCATAGTGGATGGCTTTGCTGCAATGGAGTTCCCTAACTGTGGTGGGGTGATAGATAGAATGTATATCCCCATCTTGGCACCAGACCACCTTGCTAAAGAGTACATAAACCGCCAGGGGTACTTCTCAACGGTGTTGCAAGCACTGGTGGATCACAAAGGCCGTTTCACCAACATCAGTGTGGGATGGTTAGGAAAGTTGCATGACTCTCGCATCTTTCGGAACTTTGGGCTGTTCAGAAAGCTGCAAGAAGGGACTTTCTTCCCAGACCAGAAAATTACCATTGGGGATGTTGAAATGCCAATAGTTATCCTTGGGGACCCAACATACCCCTTGTTTCCATGGCTCATGAAGCCATACACAGGCAGCCTGGACAGCAGTACGGAGCAGTTCAACTATAGGTTGAGCAAGTGCAGAATGGTGGTAGAATGTGCCTTAGGACGTTTAAAAGGGTACTGGCACAGTTTGCTGAGTAGGTTAGACCTCAGTGAAAGCAATATTCCCATTGTTATTGCTGCTTGTTGTGTGCTCCATAATCATAGAATCATAGAATATCAGGGTTGGAAGGGACCCCAGAAGGTCATCTAGTCCAACCCCCTGCTCAAAGCAGGACCAAGTCCCAGTTAAATCATCCTAGCCAGGGCTTTGTCAAGCCTGACCTTAAAAACCTCTAAGGAAGGAGATTCTATCACCTCCCTAGGTAACGCATTCCAGTGTTTCACCACCCTCTTAGTGAAAAAGTTTTTCCTAATATCCAATCTAAACCTCCCCCATTGCAACTTGAGACCATTACTCCTCGTTCTGTCATCTGCTACCATTGAGAACAGTCTAGAGCCATCCTCTTTGAAACCCCCTTTCAGGTAGTTGAAAGCAGCTATCAAATCCCCCCTCATTCTTCTCTTCTGCAGACTAAACAATCCCAGCTCCCTCAGCCTCTCCTCATAAGTCATGTGCTCTAGACCCCTAATCATTTTTGTTGCCCTTCGCTGTACTCTTTCCAATTTATCCACATCCTTCTTGTAGTGTGGGGCCCAAAACTGGACACAGTACTCCAGATGAGGCCTCACCAGTGTCGAATAGAGGGGAACGATCACGTCCCTCGATCTGCTCGCTATGCCCCTACTTATACATCCCAAAATGCCATTGGCCTTCTTGGCAACAAGGGCACACTGCTGACTCATATCCAGCTTCTCGTCCACTGTCACCCCTAGGTCCTTTTCCGCAGAACTGCTGCCGAGCCATTCGGTCCCTAGTCTGTAGCGGTGCATTGGATTCTTCCATCCTAAGTGCAGGGTCCTGCACTTAGGCTTATTGAACCTCATTAGATTTCTTTTGGCCCAATCTTCCAATTTGTCTAGGTCCTTCTGTATCCTATCCCTCCCCTCCAGCGTATCTACCACTCCTCCCAGTTTAGTATCATCCGCAAATTTGCTGAGAGTGCAATCCACACCATCCTCCAGATCATTTATGAAGATATTGAACAAAACGGGCCCCAGGACCGACCCCTGGGGCACTCCACTTGACACCGGCTGCCAACTAGACATGGAGCCATTGATCACTACCCGTTGAGCCCGACAATCTAGCCAGCTTTCTACCCACCTTATAGTGCATTCATCCAGCCCATACTTCCTTAACTTGCTGACAAGAATGCTGTGGGAGACCGTGTCAAAAGCTTTGCTAAAGTCAAGAAACAATACATCCACTGCTTTCCCTTCATCCACAGAACCAGTAATCTCATCATAAAAGGCGATTAGATTAGTCAGGCATGACCTTCCCTTGGTGAATCCATGCTGACTGTTCCTGATCACTTTCCTCTCCTCTAAGTGCTTCAGGATTGATTCTTTGAGGACCTGCTCCATGATTTTTCCAGGGACTGAGGTGAGGCTGACCGGCCTGTAGTTCCCAGGATCCTCCTTCTTCCCTTTTTTAAAGATGGGCACTACATTAGCCTTTTTCCAGTCATCCGGGACTTCCCCCGTTCGCCACGAGTTTTCAAAGATAATGGCCAAGGGCTCTGCAATCACAGCCGCCAATTCCCTCAGCACTCTCGGATGCAATTCGTCCGGCCCCATGGACTTGTGCACGTCCAGCTTTTCTAAATAGTCCCTAACCACCTCTATCTCTACAGAGGGCTGGCCATCTCTTCCCCATTTTGTGATGCCCAGCACAGCAGTCTGGGAGCTGACCTTGTTAGTGAAAACAGAGGCAAAAAAAGCATTGAGTACATTAGCTTTTTCCACATCCTCTGTCACTAGCTTGCCTCCCTCATTCAGTAAGGGGCCCACACTTTCCTTGGCTTTCTTCTTGTTGCCAACATACCTGAAGAAACCCTTCTTGTTACTCTTGACATCTCTTGCTAGCTGCAGCTCCAGGTGCGATTTGGCCCTCCTGATATCTTTCCTACATGCCCGAGCAATATTTTTATACTCTTCCCTGGTCATATGTCCAACCTTCCACTTCTTGTAAGCTTCTTTTTTATGTTTAAGATCCGCTAGGATTTCACCATTAAGCCAAGCTGGTCGCCTGCCATATTTACTATTCTTTCGACTCATCGGGATGGTTTGTCCCTGTAACCTCAACAGGGATTCCTTGAAATACAGCCAGCTCTCCTGGACTCCCTTCCCTTTCATGTTAGTCCCCCAGGGGATCCTGGCCATCTGTTCCCTGAGGGAGTCAAAGTCTGCTTTCCTGAAGTCCAGGGTCCGTATCCTGCTGCTTACCTTTCTTCCCTGCGTCAGGATCCTGAACTCAACCAACTCATGGTCACTGCCTCCCAGATTCCCATCCACTTTTGCTTCCCCCACTAATTCTACCCGGTTTGTGAGCAGCAGGTCAAGAAAAGCGCTCCCCCTAGTTGGCTCCCCTAGCACTTGCACCAGGAAATTGTCCCCTACGCTTTCCAAAAACTTCCTGGATTGTCTATGCAATATAATTTGCATAATATCTGTGAGAGTAAGGGGAAAGACGTTTATGGCAGGGTAGGAGGTTGAGACAGATCACCTGGTAGACAATTTTGAACAGCCAGACACAAGGGTAATTAGAAGAGTGCACTAAGGCACGCTGCGCATCAGAGAAGCTTTGAAAAATAGTTTCACGACTGACCAGGCTACAGTGTGATAGTTGTGTGTGTTTGTCCTTGATGCAAAACCGCCCCCTTTGGTGAATGTACTTCCCTGTAAGCCAATCCCCTTTTCCCGCTTCGACCACAGCTGGCACAGGAAATGAAGTCCTTATTGTTCTGAATCCATTCATTATGTATTAAAAAAACCTGAGATCACTGACAAATAAAAGGTAGCCCGGGTGTACAAAGGGCTTGATAAGGGGGTGGGGGAAGAGGGAAGGACAAGCCATATTGCTTATTGTAGTCACACTTCAAATCAAAGCTGTTTGAATGACAGCCTTCTGTTGCTTGGGCCATTCCCTGGAGTTAAGGGGCAGGGTGACTGGATCCTCCCCCACCCGCATTCTTGGGTGTTTGGGTGAGGAGGATATGGAACTTGGCGAGGAAGGCAGGCAGTTACACAATGGATGCAGCAGGGGGTCTATATTCTAGTTGCCTTTCCTGAAGCTCTACCAGATGCCTCATCATGTCTGTTTGCTCCCCCATTACCCTCAGCATGTTCCTGCATGTTCCGATCACGCTCACTGTATGCTTTCCTGGCCTCTAACACTGAATGCCTCCATGCATTCAGCTGTGCCCTATCAGTGTGGGAGGACTGCATGAGCTCTGAAAACATGTCATCACGAGTGCATTTTTTCGCCTTCTAATCTGCAATAACTTCAGGGACGGAGTTGATGTGGGGAGCATAGAAGCATTTGCAGCTGCAAGGGGGAAAAGAGGGAGAGTAGACTTTTAAGAAGATCCTTTCGTTCTCAGAAAAGTGAGATTTTCACAGTGAATCAAGCAATTCACAACAGACAGCACATGTGTTTTAGGTACAAGGTCGCATTTTGCCTTTTCTATTGAGTGCCTGCCGGTATGGCGACATCACACATGGCTGGGCAACAGAATTTGGTTTCCAGGCAGCCATGGTAAGTCAAAGGGTATGTGGGATTGGCTTCTCTGTGTTTATAACATGTAGGAATGGTTTCAAACTGCAGTGCCCTCCTCTCCCATAGCAACCAATGCCAGTTGGGTTTGCAATTTAAAAGGAAAAGGAGTACTTGTGGCACCTTAGAGACTAACAAATTTGTTAGTCTCTAAGGTGCCACAAGTACTCCTTTTCTTTTTGCGAATACAGACTAACACGGCTGCTACTCTGAAACCTGTGATTAATTTAAAAGGAGGAGCTGTGGTTTTGGGGTGGATGTGCATCACATCCCGCCCCCGCGTGGCTATTCTCCGGGGTGATCCCTTTTAGCTAAGCGCAAACAGCCCAGCATCTAATGTGTTGGCGATCACCAAACAGAGGGGATTACTGTTCCCTTACAAAACTTCCCCTATTTCAACGAGGTGACCATGGATAATATCACTCTCCAGAGGTTGACACAGAAAGATAAAGACCGAATGTTGCATGAATGCGACCAAAACTTGGGACCTTTCGATGCCATGCTTTGTGCTGCAATGATTCCAGACCACTTGCTACTGGTTTGGTGTGGTAAAGTGTCCTACCATAGAAGGCAAAATAAGGCAGCCCTCCCCAGAAGCCTTCTGCAAAGGCTTTCAGAGTACCTCCAGGAGAGCTTCATGGAGATGTCCCTGGAGGATTCCCGCTCCATCCCCAGACACGTTAACAGATGTTTCCAGTAGCTGTACTGGCCCCGAATGCATCCCAATTGTTCAGGGCAAATCACACATTAAAAACAATTGTTTTAACCCCGTAGTGTTAAATGTGCACTCACCAGAGGTACCTTCTCCACCTTCAGGGTCCGGGAACAATAGGCCCTGGGAGAATACTGGCTCCAGGGTGAGGAAAAGGTTCTGGGGAGAATGGATTCTCCTTGCTGCGCATTTTCCTCCTCGCCCTCCTCAAAATCCTCATCCGTGTTGCGTGAGGCTGCCACCTTGCAGGTGTCCACGGATAGTGTTGGGGTACTGGTAGAGTCCCGTCCCATCCCCCCCAGAATGTCATACAGCTGAATATAGAAGCAGCATGTCTGGGACTCTGATCCGGAATGACCGTTTGCCTCCTTTGTCTTTTGGTAGGCTTGCCTGAGCTCCTTAATTTTCACGTGGCACTGCTGTGTGCCCCTGGTGTAGCATCTCTCCACCATGCCTGGTGCGATTTTGGCATATATATCAACATTTCTTCTGCTGGATCAGAGTTCTGCCTGCACAGATTCTTCTCCCCGTACAGCAATCAGATCCAGAGTCTCCCGTTCGCTCCATGCTGCAGTTCGTTTGCAATTCTGCGACTGCACTGTCACTTGTTCTGCTGAGCTCGCCACGCTGACCAAACAGGAAATGAAATTCAAAAGTTCCTGGTGCTTTTCCTGTGTACCTGGCTAGTGCATCAGAGCTGAAAGTGCTGTCCAGAGCAGTCACATTGGAGCACTCTCAGATAGCTCCTGGACAGCAATACCATCGAATTGCACAGCACTGCGTCTACAATACCCTAAATTAGTCCCTGGAAGGTCAATTCTAGCGCTACTTCCCTCATCGAGGAGGAGTACAGCGGTCAATTTTAAGAGCCCTTTACATCGGCGGAATGGGGTTGGTTGTATAGACGCATTCATTATAAAATCGACCTAATGCGGCTAAATTCGATCTAACCTCGTAGTGTAGACCAGGTCTAAGATTCCACAAGGACTCCTCGTTGTTTTTGCTGATACAGACTAACACTGCTAACCCTCTGAAACCTGAACTAAAACTGTTTCATACTTGAGTTTATTCAGTACACTGTATGATAGATTCCTCTGGAGAAGAGACTCTGCATAAGTACTCCTAACTCTTTAAAGACTCTTAAACAAGCTACTAATTCCTTACGTGCGACATGTGAATTAGTAAATGGAAATGTAATTTCTTGTATTGAACTGTGGAAAAGCAACGCCTGGCTCTATTTGATTACTGTGAAGTTCAACAGTATGGTGACCCAGATAAGACAGTGGAGATAAAATATATAACTTATCTGTAATTAAATCAATGGTCTTTTGTGAAAAATGGAATACTCATGTATTTTTTAATTTTCTTACAAAGAATGCGGTCAGTGAGCTAATTGGAGACCTTTAGGAAGTGGAAGCATCTTCAGAATGTTCATACATCTTCAAGGACTGAAGTGTAGATTGGAGCTACATCATTAGTCTTCTTTCTCATTTCCCGACATAGAGCGCACTGACTAAAAACCAAAGATTATTCAAACCAAACCAAACCACACCACTGTGTTAAGGGGAGTTAAGGTTGCTTAGGCCTTGTCTATACTGAAGACTTCTGCCAGCACAGCTATGTTGGATAGGGGTGCAATCCCTGATCAACATAGTTATGCTGACAAAAGCCCCTATTGTAGACACAGCTATTTGTGAAAAAACACAGTTTTGCCAGCGTAGCTTGGTTTGTACAGTTTTGCTGGAATAAGCCGAGTCCACATCAGAAGCATTTTACCAGTACAGTATACTGGTATATCTATACTGGTAAAGTGTGCCTGGCATAGACAAGGCTTCAGAAATGCCTCTTCTTCCCACACCCTTTCAGAACATTAAAGTTTGCAGTCTGAAATTATATTATGAAAACCATAAAAAAGGTACAGTTAAGAAGTACTTCCCACACCTGACACTCCTACGTCCTTCAATTTGCCCTTTTAGAGTAGGACAGGCATAACTCAAACTTCTGAAAATGAAGGAAATGAAGATAAGGTAAGTCAGACTTTTGTTAAGAGAAAGTTGAGGGGACTAGTGTTGGCAAGCTGATCATATGACTGGTTAAATAGCATCACCTAAGGCTAAGCCTACTGGATACCATAAAAATCTTACTTTTTTTCTTATCTAATATATTCGTGCTTTGATAACATTTGACTGGTCAATTGACCAATTATTTTTGGATCAGTCAAATATCCAACCCTTGGGAGGACAGGAAAGAGGAATTTATTAAGCCTAATGCTTATCCATAAATGTTTTCATGATTTTAAAAGACAAAATACAAAAACCACACAGCACGCTTGGATTCAAACATTCCTTTGCAGTGTCTGCAGCACAGACAACTGATTTGTACAAATGCACGAGAAACAAAAAGAGAACAAGACTAATTAATTTGCATAAACACACTAAAATCAATTTTAGAAGTTATTTACATTTTATTACTCTTAGAGGTTATTATTTACACAGGTAGGAAATGTGTTTTTAAAAGCAATTTTTTTCTCTAGTGTGGTTGCTTTAGAGCAGGGGTGGCCAACCTCTTCAGAAGTTAATATGCAGCTCCTTGTATAGGCACCGACTCTGGGATTGGGGCTGGAGCTACAGGCACCAACTTTCCAGTGTGCTGGGGGGTGCTCACTGCTCAACCCCTGGCCCTGCCACAGGCCCTGCCCGCACTCCACCCCTTCCCGCACCCTCCCCTGAGCCTGCCATGCCCTCGCTCGTCCCTGTCCCCCCCCAGAGCCTCCTGCATGCCACAAAAGAGATGATTGGGAGGAAGGGGAGGCGCTGATCGGTGTGGCTGCTGGTGGGCGGGAGGCACTGGGAGCGGTGGGGGGTGGGAAGGGAGAGCTAATGGGGAGGGGGAGCTGTTGACATATTACTGTGGCTCTTTGGCAATGTACACTGGTAAATTCTGGCTCCTTCTCAGGCTCAGGTTGGCCACCCTTGCTTTAGAGAATAGTTCTGGTATGAAAAGGGAACTGTAAAATGGTAACAGAGGAATTTCTATAAGGGGTCAGACCAGTAGTCTATGAAGTCCAGTATCCAGTCTCCAAAAGCAAACGATGCAAGATGATGCAATAAACCCTGTACTGGAATAAACCTACTCATAACAAGTTTCTTCTGAACTCATGACAATTAGTAGTTGACTTATGCCTTGACTCATAAATATTTGTATCCACTACAAATTTTCATTCTAATAACTGTGGGTGATTTCCTTAACCACAGCAGAATTTCTAAGAAATTTAGATATTTGTAAGTTCTTGGCCTTGACATCTTGTGGCAGTGAATTACACAGGTTAATGAGATGCTATGGTGATTAACACTAGGTAAAACTAAGACAGACTAATGCTTAGTGTAAGAGTATATCTTTAATGATCCTTCCCCCAAGCTCCATTTCTGCTATTTGCATGTTTAATCACATCTGCTGACCTGTTAGCATTTACAGAGCCAATGTAACTATGGAAGAGCAAGCCAGATTCTACCCCAGCCTGTGCATCATTAACAGAATCATTAGTTAAGTTCTTACTGAGGAATTTTTGACAGGTTTCAGAGTAGCAGCCGTGTTAGTCTGTATTCGCAAAAAGAAAAGGAGTACTTGTGGCACCTTAGAGACTAACAAATTTATTAGAGCATAAGCTTTCGTGAGCTACAGCTCACTTCATCGGATGCATTCGATATGCTCTAATAAATTTGTCAGTCTCTAAGGTGCCACAAGTACTCCTTTTCTTTTTGAGGAATTTTTATTACTGATGGGGAAATACAGTTTGAGAAAATACATATCTGATGGATTCTCACATCACAGGTGAAATTAATATTTAAGGTAAATGAAAATATGATCCGACATTTAATCTTATTAATTTTATCTAGAGCTATCACTCACTGAAAATAAAAATTGACCCCAGGATTCTGCTTCAGTCATTTATCACTCAGTAACTGCACCTTACTGGCCCAACTACATGTATGTGAGAGATGGAATCACTGCTCCGATCTCTTTCTTGATCACTTATCCCTCCCTGAGACAGATGGGGCATTTTTTTAAAATCAGTTTATATGTACTGATAAGACACATTAACCATTGAACAATTTAACCAAAGAGACTGAGTCACATCGGAGGGTTTATCCCTTTAAGAGATTAGGAAAGGGTAAAACAGGAATACATCACCCATGAGCTCGATCACAGTATCCCTGAAATGGAAAAAATTTGGAAGTGTGACAAGGAGAGCAATAACATCCCCTACACCTTTTCTTTTTTGTTTTGGTTTTTAAAGCACTAGGAGCTATGCAAGTCTGGAGTTTTAATACAATATTAAAGCTCATACATTTAATTCACTGCTTTTAGTCTGGCTCAAATCACTTAGTGAAAGCTGTTATCATCCAGCAGTTGCTCAGTGGCACACTTGAAATAAACAGGTAGTCCAAGTCTAGCGAGCAGGAGTCTATTTTACAAAAACACCCCCATCATAATTGGTATAAACTGAACGGATGACCTCGTGAGCAATCTAGGCAGCAATTTACACACCGAAGCTCGGCAGTGGAAGCGGCCACACCAGTTTGCCTCTCCTCTGTGCTGGAAGGGCTCCCTCCAGGGATAAGGGGAGGAATCCAGTCTCCAGGACTTTTATCGGTAACAGACACATCATTAAAAAGGGAGGACTTTCGAGTAAGAGGTGGGATCATCTCAGAACAGCGCACGGAAGCGGTGCCATTATCAACACCCCCATTTCTCAAGGCTCACGTGTTCCCGGCTAAGCCTCCAGGCAGCAGCAGGGCCACACCACCGCCCGCGCGGCACATCCCCAAACTGGGTGCCCGCGGGACACCCCAATGCCGGATCACCTCTTTGCGCCCCCGGTCCTCTTCTCCGCTACACCCTAAATGCCCCCCACCCCTTGACTGACCCTGTTATGTCCCCATAAGGCCGCCACCTCAAGCCCCCCTCATGCACCCACACGTCATCTCTCCTGAGCCCCCACCTGGAGCGTGCCCCTCACACCCCTCCCTCCCATCCCGCGCTCACCACCCTCATTAGGCTCCCTCGCCCCCCACCTCACCTCCCCTCGCCTCGCCTCGCCTCGCCCCCCGCGGCTCACCGAATCCAGAGCCGCCCCGCCCCGCCCTACTCCCCCTCTGCCCCCAGCCCCTCACCACCCACCTGGGCACAGGTGCTACTAGCGACTCTCCCTCCAGCAGCACTCCGCCGGCCCTCCCAAGCAGCGCATGCGTGCGAGCGCGCGCCAACATAGAGTACAAACGTCGCCTAGAGAAGCCCTGTCTTGCGTTTCCAGCCTGGAGTGGGTGGGGCTCTGTGCGGTCCCGCCCACCACTTCCGCCTTTCCCTGCACCTAAGATGGCGGGTGGAGGGGCTTTAACTGACTTTTCTAGGCTCAACATTGAGTCACCTCCAGGGTAGCTTCAGCGCGCTTGCGTGGAACGAGCCCCGGACTCTCCCTTTTTCTGGGTGACGGAGCTGAACGGCTCTGCTGCGCACGCGCGGCCAGGCCCGCCGTCCGTTTTGTTTTGGCGCCACCTGCTGCCCTCGATGTGAAGGACGGAGGGGTGGGACCCTAGTGCGCCCACCCCTTTGGGTGTGCGGGCCGCGTGCTGGGCCACGATGGCCGCAGCCTAAGCCGGGGGCCGCAGGAGTGGGCATGAGGCACAGTAGAATGGAGGGGAAGGGTCAAAGCGAGAGGGAATGAGGAGGGGGAGCTGCAAGGGCTTGGTAAGCAGGTACAGCCCTCGATAAAACCTCCACCGTATATATCAGCCAAAGGCTGTTATCTGCGCCTGGCAGCCTTGGGCATCCGAAGAGGTTTGATTGAAGAAGAGGATGGGATCTGAGGTTGCCAGGATTCGTCTCCCTCATGTTTAAAACTTAAAAGTACCAGAGGCTGGCCTTTCTCCTACCGTGATTTATCACCAGCCCTGCACTGGAAGGGAGCATCTTCATTAAAGGGCCACGTGGTTATCCCTACCCGACAACTGTCTTGTAGAGGATAGTGTGCAGGCTTTGAGTACTAGCCAAATGCCTGTTTGTGGGGTTTGAACCTTTTATCTTATGGCTCAGGGTGATGAAAGGAGTCTGCAGGCTGGATAGACCACGAGTTCCTGAGGCTGTTGGATGGTCTGAATACAGTATAACGGGGTAACAGCACAGCCCCCTTGTGTGGCAGTCTTTTTGGCCAAAATAATGAGAGCATTTAAGGGGTGGGAAGAATGAGGGAGGAAACACCAGAATTTTAAGGTTTTTGGCCAAAGGGAGGGGGAAGCAGCAAAATGAGGCAATTAGGAGACCTAGAAAGCAAATGAAAAGTGAGAAATACCCCTATCCTTCCAAATGATTGGGAAAATCAGCTAGTGGAATAAATATGAGGGTATGATGCCCCATAAGTGCTGGAGAAACCAGGCCCAATGTTCAGGAGAGAGACTGGGTGTTCAGGCCCAATGGAGACAAGATGTTGTGACTAGAATAGTCTCATGAACTCTGCCAGAAAGGGGGATTTACCGGCTCCACCTGCAAGTCTGCCAGAGACAGAATGATTTGCCTTTGGACATGAAGAGCAGTTTCATAGGGAGTTCAGATAAAGACTGAAATAAATTCTATGAGCAGAAGTGGAGAGAAACAATAATAAATACATTCAGATGGTGTTTGTGTTCAAGAATCTGAAACATCCCCATTAAAAATGGCAAACATAGAAATTCCTGAATGAGTGAGAAGAGGAAATCACATCCAACCTAAACATACAGTGGATAAAACAACCAGTCACATGTGGAAAAGGAAACAAAAATGCCTTGAGTGTCAATTGAAAGGATGACCCAGATGAGGTAGGGATTTCTCATCCTATTGAAGTTGTACCACAGGATGGCAAGCACCTCCAACCTCATTAGTCTTAAGTGCTGTGAAAGGACACAAGTCAGGAAACAGAGGCTGTTCCTACAGTATATTATTGGAGAAAATAACTAGCATTGGGCCTCTATTAGAACATCAGATCCAAACAACACACCTCTTGACTTTGGGGTATGTTAGATTCAGATCCCAAGACTAGGTGTTGTGAATCCCTTTCCATTTCCAGATTTGGGGAAGGAGGAAAGATGATAAGAATACTGTTTTAATGTATCTCCTACTCGCAGGCCTGTCCCTGGTTTCTCCAAGCCCATCCTGACCCCCAGAGGTATCCCTCAGCTCTCAGGATAGGATTATGAATCTGGGTGTTGGTAGAAGGAGGGTTCAGGGGAGTGGGGCAGTCTGTGTGTGGGGTGGGAGTGTTTTGGAAGTGGCGAAGATCAGCCATTCACCTCAGACGATGCCAGTGTCAGGGAAGAAAGACACCAGGCTTCCATGCAAAAGACAACACCAGGTAGGAAGACTGTTAGGGGGAGGGTCTCTCAAGAGTGTATTGGATAGTTTGGGTAAGGCATCTGAACTTTTAAACACTTATCTGAAACAAACATCAAATCATTTGAAGCCCAATCCACCCCTTTCATTAAAATGTGTTTTTTTGCAATGTTGGGGCCAGTTTCCTTTGTGCTCTTATATGCATTTTTGTTTATGTGAGGGTCTGGTTTACCATATGCTTTTATGTGGATATTGACAATGCTGAAAGGCTACTTTTGTCTCTTCCTATGTATATTCATGCTTTGCTGAAGCTGTTTTCTTGTGTGCCACATGTACATGTTTCTATATTAATTATGCCCATGGGGAAGATTGCTTTCCTGTGTGCTTGTATTTGAATTTGAGCAATGTTGGGAGCGTGTTTACTGCATGCTGCCATATATCTTTAGCTATGTTGTGTGTAGCCGTGTTCTTCAGTGTGTGTTTTGTCAATTTTTGGAGAAGGAGAGGGCATCTAGAGAAGCATTTAGTTCTTGCTCCTATAAGTATATTTGTATTGTTGAGCTTGGAATTTGCATGTTTTTTAATTTTATTATCTCTGTAATACTAGAAGCAGGGTAAAATTATTCAAAGGTGAGAAAAATATTATATTTATTTTAGTGAAGTATATCGGGAAATTTGGAAAGCATAAAATCCTCCATATTCTAAAAGGCTACTTTCCTTTCAACTGTAAAGTGAAAACTAAAAACTAGAGTTGGCTCTCATGTTGTCCTTCTGTAGAAAAACCAAACCATGATAACTGAAATTTTGCTAAAACAAAAACAAAGGCTTCATGAGACCACTGACTAACTATAACCTATAAAAACATATGTGGTTTTATAGAAGTATTAGGAAGTTTAGCTTTTTTAAGATTGTAGCCACTAGAGGCTGACATGGTCACGTATACACAAACAGGTCTGATCTCAAAGACACTTGTGCAGGAAAGGATAGCAGTGTATACATACAAAATAGGGTGGCAACTATGCATGCAAAATGATGGGATATACAGTAGCTGTTAACACTCAAGAAAGAGATCTTGGAGTCACGGTGCATAGTCCTCTAAAAACATCCACTCAATGTTCAGCAGCAGTCAAAAAAGCAAACAGAATATTAGAAATTATTAGTAAGGCTAAGATTTTGTCATGGTTATTTTTAGTAAAAGTCATGGACAGGTCACGGGCAATAAACAAAAATTCACGGAAGCTGTGACCTGTCTGTGACTTTTGCTGCGGTGGCTCCATGGTTTTCCCCCACCACTGTGGTGTCTGGGAGCTGTGAAGTTCCCCCTCCGCCTGCGGCGGCTGGGAGCTGCAGAGTGACCATATTTCCCAAAGAGAAAATGGGACACCCCAGCCGCTTCCCGAGGCGTCTCCCTCTCCCCTGTGAGAGGCTGTTGCCCGTCGCTAGAACCCTGGGGAGGGCCCCCTCAGGAGTCTGTCACCTGTCTCTGGAACTTTGTAGAGGGCCCCCTGTCGCTGCTGTCACCTATCGCGGGAACCCTGCCTGGGCCCCATTGGCTGTCAGCTCCAGAGTCCTGCAGCCCCTGGGGCTGAAGCAGAGAATGTCACAGAGGTATCTTGACAGGTTTCAGAGTAGCAGCCGTGTTAGTCTGTATTCGCAAAAAGAAAAGGAGTACTTGTGGCACCTTAGAGACTAACAAATTTATTAGAGCATAAGCTTTCGTGAGCTACAGCGCTCACGAAAGCTTATGCTCTAATAAATTTGTTAGTCTCTAAGGTGCCACAAGTACTCCTTTTCTTTTTACAGAGGTATCTGGAAGTCACGGATTCCATGACTTCCATGACCTCTGTGACATAAACATAGTCTTAACTATTAGGAAAGGGATAGATAATAAGACAGTAAATATCATAATGCCACTGGGTGTGCCCACGCTTTGAATGCTGAGTGCATTTCTGCTCCCCTCATCTCACAAAGGATAATTAGAATTGGAAAAGGTACAGGAAAGGGCAACAAAAACTCTTAAGGGTATGGAACAGCTTCCATGTGAGGAGAGGTTAAAAAGACTTGGACTTTTCAGCTTGGAAAGGGGATGACTAAGAGGGGATATGATAGAGGTCTATAAAATCATGAATAGTGCAGAGAAAGTGAATAAGGAAGTGTTATTTACTCCTTCATATAATACAAGAACTAGGGGTCACGCAATGAAACTAATAGGTAGCAGGGTTCAAACAAACAAGGAGTACTACTTCATACAACACAGTCAATATGTGGAACTCATTGCCAGGGGATGTTGTGAAGGCCAAAAGTATAACTGGGTTAAAAAAAGAATTAGATAAGTTCATGGAGGATAGATCCATTAATGGCTATTAGCTAAGATGGTCAGGGATGCAACCCCATGCTCTGGGTGTCCCTGTCCTCTGATTACCAGAGGCTGGGAGTGAGGACAGGGGATGGATCATTCACTAATTGCCCTGTTCTATTCATTCCCACTGAAGCACCTGGCATTGGCCACTGAGGGAAGACAAGAGAGTGGGTTAGATGGACCATTGGTCTGTCCCAGTATGGCTGTTCTTATGTTTTTAAATGTTACTGTGCTGGGTTTCTTTGGTATTTCCCCCTACAAGGATGTTAAATTTAGTTACGTTATGGTCACTATTATTGAGGTCTTGAGTTATATTCACCTATTGGACCAGATCCTGTGCACCACTTAGGACTAAGTCAAGAATTGCCTCATTAATAGTGCAGTCACTAATGCTACTTTGGTTATTAATGGCATCTAAAATTTTTTCTTTGCATCCCATCCTGAGGTGACACATCCCCAGTCAATATGGGAATAGTTGAAATTCCCCATTATTATTGGGTTTTCTGTTTTTGTATCCTCTCTGATCTCCTGGTCAAGGTGATCAGTAGTATGTTCCTACTGTTATACTTTTATTATTCAAGCATGGAATTTCTGTCCATACAGATTCTATGATACTGTTTGATTCATTTAAGATTATTACTGTATTTGACTTTATGCTTTCTTTCACATATAGTGCCACTCCCCCACCGTCTGACCTACTCTATCATTCCTGTATATTTTGTACCCTGGTACTACCATGTCCCATTGATTATCATGGTTCCTCCAAGTTTCAATGATGTGTGTTGTATCAATATGCTCATTTAATACCAGGCACTCAAGTTAATCCATTTTAGTATTTAAACTTTTTGCATTTGTATACAAGCACTTTTAAACTTTGTCAGTATTTAGTTGTCTGCTTTAACTTACACTGTGCTGCAATGGACATCTATGGGCCCTCCTCCAGTATATCCCCTCCTCCAGTACATCCCCTCCTTTTCCTGTCCACATCCCCAGCATGCCCTACATGCTGGGCTATGAAGGGTGGGGAGCATAGGTTCATTCTGTGAACCCTGTTCAAGGAAATTCTTATGTTGTGGTTATTTTCTGGTGGAGAGATCTCCTGTCTTTGTGGTGCTGTTATATGGGTGCTGTGTTCCCCAAAATCGAGGATGTGGAGTTGTAGAAAACTGCACGAAGCATTTTCCTTTGTTTTTGGTTTGCTATTAAAACATTAGAAGCAAACATTAAGGGCATGGCTACACTTGCGAGTTACAGTGCAATAAAGGAGCCCCGGGCACACTAGCTCACTACCTGTCCAAACTGGCAAGGCACGTAGAGCGCACTGACTCCGCGGCTACAGTGCTGTTGGTACTCCACCTTGGCAAGTGGAATAACGTTTGCTGCGCCCTCGCTGGAGCACTGCTCCGCCATTGTGAACAAGGTGTTGCCTTACTGCACTCTGATCAGCCTCTGAAAACGTCCCCTAATCCCCTTAAGTCAAGTGGCCACTCTTGTCATTATTTGGAATCGGCTGTAGGAATGCGGAAATTCCCTTTGAAAACTCAGTTTCTGACAGCCAGCTGCTTATCTGCCCTGAGACAAAGCTACCATTAGTGTGGAATGCTGTGTGTGTGAGAGAGAGACGGGGAGGTGAGTGAGGTCTGCTGCTGTCTGAACTTACAAGACAGCATGCTGACATGCTCTCAGCCCCCCCCAAAACCCACTCTCTCTCCCCCCACATACACACAACACACTCTCTGTCACACTCCACCCCCCGCCCCATTTGAAAAGCACGTTGCAGCCACTTGCATGCTGGGATAGCTGCCCATAATGCACCACTCCCAATGCCGCTGCAAGTGCCGCAAGTGTGGCCACGCCAGTGCGCTTGAAGCTGTCAGTGTGGACAGACTGCAGCGCTTTCCCTACTGTGCTCTATGAAGACTGATTTACCTCAAAGTGCTCTACATCTGCAAGTGTAGCCATGCCCTAAGACACTTACCAAGCATGCTGCAATACAGTAACTCCTCACAACGCTTTTGCTCCTTTGCCTCCCTTCCAGTGGAGCTAGGGAATTGATATCAAATGATATGGGTGTGGCAATGAGAGATAAAAAGGGTTCCTTTTAAGGGCATCACTTGTGTTAAGTGATGCAGGACAACTTTTGAATCACCAGTGTGTCCACACAACATTGTTATCCCCAGTTAAGCTACTTCCCTGTGGGATAATTATGTCTAAAAGAGCTATGTTGTTTTTAAATAACTGCTCCGCATTCTGGGAAGACATCCTAGGGTGCATTTCTCTATCACTAGGCCTTATAAATTCTGGAATTTTTCTCGCTGCTCATTGTGGGATACCTACTGGAAGGCATAGGAATTGTGAGACTTGGGGTCAAACTAAATAATTCCCATGATTCCGCTCATTTCATCCCATCATCCATCTTGTTACAGGCCAGTGCCATTTTCAGAACATTGTCAGGAAGCATGGAGAAAAGTTGCTGGGTGCTGTGACCCTCATGATGCCTAATATAAACAGGCTGCTGCACATATATATCAAGTTGTGCAGTGACTTCAAAGCCAGAGTGAAACAAGCATCTGAGGGGGAGATGGCTGAAATTGAGTAGACACTTTTATTTGAACTTTTCCTGGAATGGCTTCACATGGTGGACTGCCACTTTTGAGCTCAGCTAACTAGCACTGACTGGTGGGACAGGATAGTGCTGCAGACCTAGGATGAACTACAGTGTCAGCAGAATTTCAGGATGTCAAAGGCTACTGTCCTAGAAATCTGAGCAGAGCTCTCCCTGAACCTGCAGAGATGCCACACATATATAAAAGCTGCCCTGAGTATGGAGAAGCACGTGGCCATTGTCATGTGGAAGCTCACCACACCTGATTGCTACTGGTTAGATACTGACCAATTTGTTATGGGTAGCTCAACTGTCAGTGCTATTGTAAAGGAGGTGTATATTGCTATCAATAAGATGCTGTCCCCCATTTGTTATCTTTTGTCTTATATGTAGAAGACAAGCTCTATAAACTCTTTGGGGCAGGGAACATTTTTAGTACAGCTCCAAGCACAGTGGGGGTCCTCGTCCATGACTAGGATGCCGAGGAAATACAGTAATACAAATAATAAATTCATCATAATAATGCACAGGAAGTTATTTATGGATTTGCATGTTTGGGTTCCCAAATTGTACTGGAGACTTGGTGGCACCCACATGCTGATTCTTTGCCTCCCACACCAGGCCTCTCAGTTTTACAACAAAAAGGAGTAATGCTCCATGGTTCTTCAAGGCCTGGTTGATCATTGTGGATGGTGCACCAGTATTATTGTGGGCTGGATTGGAAAGGTCCATGGTGCTAGGAGCTTTAGAAACTCTGGCCTGTTTTCTGCAATGATAAATGGCAGTTTTTTTCCAAGGACCACCATAAACATTGATTATGTTGCCTTTTCTCCTGTCATTCTTAGAGATGCAAATTACCTTTTACTTCCATGGCTTATGACGCCTTTTATTAGACACTTGGATAGGAGAAAGGACCTGTTTAGCTAAACCCTGAGCTGTTTCAGAATGACAGTGGAATGTGCATTTAAAATGTAGATGGAGGCACCTGATGTCGAAGCTTGAGGCAGCTGATAGCTGCTTGCTGTGTTTTGCACCACATATGTGAGAACAAGGAAAAGAGACTTGCTGATGGGTAGGAGGAGGAGGTGGGCAGGCTTGCTGAACAGTCAGAGAAGCAGCTTCTATGAAATGCAGCAACTGGCCAGGGATGCATTAAATGCAAATTTTGAGATTAGGACAAATTGTGAGCAACTAGTACACCTGATTAGTGCTCATGTGTTGACATTTTTGTGTAGTGGTGGAAGGACGTTAGTATATGTCAGATGAAGTCTTTATTAAATCATGTAAGGTTCTTATAAAAACAATGATTGTCATGACATTTTCAATAAATGAAACATACACCAACTTGAATATTGTGAATTGTAAAAGTTTTATTGAACAAACATAACATGATGCAAAATTAAAAACCCAGTGCAAAAGTAAAAAAATTGAAAGTTCTGAGAGTACTCAAGTATGTGCTTTTGAAGTCACAGATTTATGTATGGAGGGAGATGAAAAATGTTCTCTGCAACTTGTGGTGTGGGATGGCAGTAGAATAGCCTATGCCAGGTGAGTGATGGAATTAAGAGGTTATTCCAGTATGCATTTTTCTCCTTGTTGTCTTGGAATGTGGAAGGTAGGGCCTGTTCCTTGGATTTGGTGAAGTGAAGGGTGTAGCCTAGTAACCAGAGTTATCAGAGGAAGAGGGTTGCAGGACATGGCTAAGCAGGGGCACTCTCCTTGAACATACTGCCACTGTGTTCTGCAGGAGGGTTGTGTGCTTCTCCATCATCCCCTGCAGTTGTTCCTGGCTAGGTCCCTGCCCTTCTCTGTTTGGAGGACCCGGACATGATCCTCTCCCCAGAGGGCAATGAAATACAGGACCTCAGTATGGGACCAGGAACAAACACGAGGCATTGCTACAGAATATTTGGTTTTGAAATCCAGTTATGTAAACTCACTACAAGCTGGAATTGCAAAGGGCCACCCGTGGCTGAATGCCAGCATTTAAATTGGGAGGTAACATTTGGTCAAAATGACCCTGGAGCAATAGAGGGTGCCCAGGTAAACAGAAACAACAAGGAGTCTGCTGGCACCTTGAAGATTAACAGATTTATTTGGGCATAAGCTTTTGTGGGTAAAACACCACTTCTTCAGATGCATGGAGTGAAAATTACAGATGCAGGCATTATATAATGACACATGAAGGGAAGGGAGTTACCTCACAAGTGGATAACCAGTGTTGACAGGGCCAATTTGATCAGGGTGGATGTGGTCCACTCCCAATAATAGATGAGGAGGTGTCAATGCCAGGAGAGACAAAGCTGCTTTTGTAATGAGCCAGCCACTCCCAGTCCCTGTTCAAGCCCAAATTAAACAGGTAAACAAGGAGGCTGACCTAGGTAGCCAGCAAAGCAGTTTCGGATACTAGATGTGGAACTGTTGTTTTGGGATGAGGGGGAAAGACAATAACAGAAAAAGAGGAAATGGCAGAAGTGCTAAATGGCTTTTTTCTTTCAGTTTTCACCAGAAAGTTTAGTAGTGATTGGACATCAAACATAGTGAATGCTAGTGAAAATGAGGTAGCATCAGAGGCCAAAATAGGGAAAGAATAAGTTAAAAATTACTTAGATAAGTTACATGTCTTCAAGTCGCTAAGGCCTGATGAAATACATCCTAGAATACTCAAGGAGTTGATGGAGGAGATATCTGAGTCATTAGTGATTATCTTTGAAAAGTCATGGAAGATATGAGAACTTCCAGAGGATTGGAAAAGGGCAAATATAGTGGCAATCTATAAAAAAGGGGGAATAAAGACAATCCAGGGAATTACAGACCTGTCATCTTAATTTCAGTACCTGGAAATATAATGCAGCAAATAATTAAGCAATCGATTTGCAAAGATTTATCACCTTATTATCTTCTAGGTAACAACAGTCAGCATGTATTTGTCAAGAACAGATAGTGTCAAACCAACCTAATAGCTTTTTTTGAGAGGATAACAAGCCTTGTGGATGGGGGGAAGTGGTAGATGTGTTATATCTTGACTTTAGTAACGCTTTTGATACTGTCTCGCATGAACGTCTCATAAACAAAGTATGGAAATACAACCTAGATGGAGCTACTAGAAGGTGGGTGCATAACTGGTTGGTAAACCATTTCCAGAGACTAGTTAGGAGTGGTTCACAGTCAAGCTAGAAGGGCATATCAAGTGGAGTCCTGCAGGGATCAGTTCTGATTCCAGTTCTGTTCAATATCTCCATCAATAATTTAGGTTGGGATGCGCAAACTGTGGCCTGGGGGCCGCATCCGGCCCTTCAGATATTTTAATCCGTCCTTAGAGCCCCCGCTGGGGAGCAAGGTCCCGGGGCTTGCCTCGCTCCGTGTGTGCCATGGCTCTGCGTGGCTCCTGGAAGCAGCGGCAGGTCCCCCCTCCAGCACCTATGCGTAGGGGCAGCCAGGAGGCTCCACATGCTGTCTCCGCCCCAAGTGCCGCCCCTGCAGCTCCCATAGGCTGGGAACCCTGGCCAATGAGAGCTGCAGGGGCAGCGCCTGCAGACGGGGCAGCGCACAGAGCTACCTGGCCATTCCTCCGCGTAGGAGCCGGAGGAGGGACATGTCACTGCTTCCAGGAGCTGTTTGAGGTAGGGGCTGCCCAGCGACTGCACCCCTGACACCCTCCCATGCCCCAAGCCCCTACCTCTGCCCTGATCCCCCTCCTGCCCTCTGAACGCCTCGGTCCCAGCCTGGAGCACCCTCCTGCACCCCCAACCCCTCATCGCTAGCCCCACCCCAGAGCTCGCACCCCCAGCCAGAGCCCTCACAACCACCACCCGCACCCCAACCTCTTGCCTCAGCCTGGGGATCCCTCCCGCACCCTGAATTCCTCATTTCTGGCCAAAAGGTTTGCCCACCCCTGATTTAGGTAATGGCATAGAGAGTACACTTTAAAAGTTTCTGGACAATACCAAGCTGGGAGGGTTGCAAGCGCTTTGGAGGATAGGATTAAAAT
The DNA here is from genome assembly GCF_009764565.3 of Dermochelys coriacea. Lineage (NCBI taxonomy): Eukaryota > Metazoa > Chordata > Testudines > Dermochelyidae > Dermochelys > Dermochelys coriacea. The sequence continues at coordinate 87,520,334 of NC_050073.1, read as the reverse complement.
TCAAAATGATCTTGACAAATGGGAGAAATTGTCTGAAGTAAACAGGATGAAATTCAGTAAGGACAAATGCAAAGTACTCCACTTAGGAAGGAGTGATCAGTTGCACACATACAAATTGGGAAATGACTGCCTAGGAACTAGTACTGTGGAAAGGGATCTGGGGGTCATAGTGGATCACAAGCTAAATATGAGTCAACAACAGTGTAATACTGTTGTGAAAAAAGCAAACGTCATTCTGGGATGTATTAACAGGAGTGTTGTAAGCAAGACACAAGAAGTAATTGTTCCACTCTACTCTGCGCTGATTAGGCCTCAACTGGAATCTTGTGTCCAGTTCTGTGTACCACATTTCAGGAAAGATGTGGACAAATTGGAGCAAGTACAGAGAAGAGAACAAAAATGATTAAAGGTCTAGAAAACATGACCTGTGAGGGAAGACTGAAAAAATTGGGTTTGTTTAGTCTGGAGAAGAGAAGACTGAGGAAGGACATGATAACAGTTTTCAAGTACTGTACATAAAAGGTTGTTACAAGAGGAGGGATAAAAATTCTTTTCATTAACCTCTGAGGATAAGAGAAGCAGCAATGAGCTTAAATTGCAGCAAGGATGGTTTAAGTTGGACATTAGGAAAATATTCCTGTCAGGGTAGTTAAGCACTGGAATAAATTGTCTAGGGAGGTTGTGTAATCTTTGTCATTGGAAATTTTTAAGAGCAGGTTCGACAAACACCTGTTGGGAATGGTCTATAATACTTAATCCTGTTTTAAGTGCAGGTGACTGGACTAGAAGACCTCTTGGGGTCCCTTTCAGTCCTACAATTCTATGTATCTATATGTACTTTGTTGTACGTAAACTCATCCTGCTTCCAAAGTGGGTTTATTAACCTGGTTTAAAACACCAGATGATTCACAACAAAAAGGTGTGTGTGGACAAGGTACTTTATCACGAAATAACTCAAGTTAACCTGCAACAGTTTTCAAATTTAGACAATCCTAATTTTTTGCCTTGTTTTCAGACACAATAGGAAAGAGTAAACCAGTGCTTCTTGGGCTGTATGTAGGATTGAGAGGAGCAATGAATCATCATTTTGAATATAAAATTATCAGTCAGATGGGAAAATTGAAATAGATATTGAAGTTTCACCTTTGGCTGGTCTACACAGAGTTATTATGCCAACTTAACTAAATCAGTTTAGCAATAGATATAATTAAATCAGTGCAAGCCCTTAGTGTAGACACAGTTGTACCAGTATAAAGATATTTTAATTGGTTTAACTTATATCAAAACAAGCTGTATCGATTCAAGCACCTTCATACTAGGCTAACTGTGTCCACAATAGGAGGGTTATACTGATTTAACTATATGTGTTTCTAAATTGTGGGTAAATAAGCCTTAATATTCCACAGTATAGAGCATTATGCATTTTTCCTCATTATTTTGTTTGATTCTGTTTGTTTTTGTTTCAGAATGAATTTGGTGGCTGTCACAGGATCAAGATGGGGGCAGTCATGCCTAATGGTTGGCACATGAGTCATGCCTAGTGGTTAGAACAGGAATCAGTAGCCAGGAATCAGAACCTAGGGCCAGAACAGGAGTCAGAGTCCATATGCCAAAGCCAGGGCTTGAAGCTGGAGCCCAGGATCAGAACCAGAGTCAGAGGCCAGGGCAAAGGGACAGAGCTGAAATCAGAGGTGAGGAATCGGAGTTGAGGCAAAGATGCAGTCTAAGTCAGAACAGGGCTAGGTGCAGGGGCTGTCATACCCATGGGCAAATGCTTCGAGCAGCCACTGACCTGCTGCTGCATTTAAGAGCTGGTCTGCTGACTCTTCCAATCCATCAGGTGGCAAAGCCAATCAGGCAGACCAACTACAGGACATCTGTGCTTATTAGGTTGCCTGGAGACTGACTCTGCTGCAAAACTAGCTCTGCTGCAGACCCTGATTCCTGTCAGTGGAAGGTTTTAGAGTGGCAATTCTGAGACTAAAGTTTTCTATTTATCCCCAGAAAAAGTACAGTGCAAACAGCAGCCATGCAAGCTTCCCCACACATCCTCAATCAGTTAAGATCTTAAGGGGCCCCAGAGCAAAAGGAGGGTTCAGTATCCATAACTCATTCAGTCTTCCACTCCGTGGATTCTCTGCTGAAACTGCCAAAAAGGAGACCAGTTATTTCTCACTGTGTTGGTGACTTTTTAAAATGGACACTTGTTCACTAGAGACTGAAACATGAACGATGAAATTCATTTCATAAAGACTACCAAAACAGTCATTGGATGGTAACTACATTCTGTAACTATTGACCTGAGGTCATATTACAAAGAGTGATCGTTCTAGAGGTGAAAGTAGTATTTCCCAAGAAATAAACATTGTATTGTTCCCCCCTTTGGCCCCAGTTATGGTTAGCCTATATTCAGGATCTTGTGAGTTGTTTCCGGTAGAGGGAGAAATTGATAATGGAGTCAGTCCTGTTTATTTACAAAGACTAAACATAAAGTCCTGTTTCCCTGAATGCAATTAGAATCAAACAACAGGAGATAGCTTCTTTGCTCACAGTTCCAAACTTCTTTTGTGTCAGCACTCTACCCAAAAGTGATCTCTCTCAAGTTTTTCTTAGGGCTACACTACAAGTGCTTCTCTGATTGTCTCTGGGGCTTTCTTGCTGCGCTCTGCATGAGTTTCTGCAGCTTCCCTTTCTCAGTCACACTGCTTCATCAAACAATACCCTACCCCCCGTATTTGCATTCAGATCCTAGGGAAAAACCCCTGAGATCATATGGCTCAACTCCTCCTCTAGTCCTGCATATAGTCTGTGTTTTGGGCAGTGGCTCCTATTGTTTCAGCTATCATTTTCAAAAGGGAGCTTAATTTCTTTTTACATTTATTCTGAATGAAGGGCAGCTGCTTTGCCCACCAGCCTCGATTAAGTTTCACCCAACCCCTAGCATAATGGTATTCTTGGTTGTATTTTATTAATTATTAATTATTATTAATTGTGTATTATTGTGATAGTGCCCAAAGACATTTATTGGTATGGGGTAATTTGAGACAAGATGTAAACAAGTGAGTGTAACCAACCATGGGAGGAAGAGGAGGAATGAAAGTTGATGGTAACAGTAATAAGATCACATGATCGCATAGTATGGCACAACTTGATGGTGCCAAGTAATCTGAAAGGCTTTTAAAAAAAATAAAATAAAATCAGCTATGACTAACCATCATATGCTGACTTTGTTCTTAAAGGTGTCACAGCAAAATTGGTCTTGAGTGGCGATTTGAAAAGAAGAGGTTAGTGAGTGTCTGTACATGAGAGAATGTTGCAGGAATGAGAGGAAGTGGAAAAAAGACAACCTGCCAAGGAATTTTGGTAACATATATGCTGGTGTGTGTCCCAGGAACTGTCTGTGATCTCTGTGTCTATGTGTTACTTGTTACTTCCTGCATTAGATCTGTGTCTAAACTGACTGGAGGCATCATGTAAGCTGACCAGTCACCGGTCTTTAATAAAATAATAAGATCTTCTGAAAACAGGATTTGTCTCACCCTAATCCAGCCCCAATATCTCACCAGTGAAAAGATCTGTATCTCATTTCCATTCCCTGAGCCATACTTATTTCTTTTTCAAGTTGGACAAGGCTTTCTGGAGGAGCAGTGATAATAGGAGGTACAAGGAGATATTTAAATGCAAAATCTGAGAACAGAGACGGTGAGTGGTATATCATTACCGATTTGTATCCTGTAGCTAGCATGTTCCTGAGTCCTCTAAACTTTCAGTTACTGGCTACCAAGTGCAGCCTGGAAAACAGTGTTGAATGCATAAAGCCATAATCAGTATAAGGAAGGTATTGTTGGCAGAGAGGTAGGGACAGCGGCAACTTTGCGAGATTTTAGTTGCATAGAAGAGGAAAGCCATTCTGAAAAGAAGAGGGAGAAGAAAATGGATGGAATCAGTCCATTTCCACTACATGACAACAATCTCTTTTTTTAAAAACAAACCCAACCATTTATTTGTTCTTCGAAGGAGCAGTTACAGCAGTAATACTCAGACTGCAGTGGTTCAGGAGCCAACTTAGTGTTCAACATTACCCAAAAGAGCCACTGTAGGGTGAATTCATTTTTTCATTTACTATAGTACAATTCATATTTAAACAGTATGACAGGGGAAATATTTAGTTTTACATATATAATTCTCACAGCAAATAAATTCCTAACTTAGTGCAAGTTGATAACTTAATTGGTTAATAAGATAGTAAAAGCATCCTGATTAGTTAAGAACTTAGATTGGTTAATAATTGAATCACACAGTGTTTTAATATCATATGCTGCAAAGAGCCGCAGGAGGCACATTAAAGAGCCACTTGCAGCTTATGAGCCACAGTCTGAGCATCATAGAGTTACAGTATATTACACAAAAAGAAAAGGAGTACTTGTGGCACCTTAGAGACTATCAAATTTATTAGTCTCTAAGGTGCCACAAGTACTCCTTTTCTTTTTGCGAATACAGACTAACACGGCTGCTACTCTGAAACCAGTATATTACACAATGGAGTACGTGGCTACAGCAGGTACACATACCGTGCCAAAACAGGCACACAGAGTATACATGAAGTTATGGATGTAAAGAACATATGCAGGCAGCAGCATAGGAATATTAACAGTCTATTGTTGTGCTAGTAGCTGGAAGTCAAGTGAGTATTTGGTGCAATAAATCAGTTTGTAAAGAAGTTGCAACTTTGCAGGCTACCCAGTCTATAAAGAGAGCTTAGTGTGGCAGTATTTTATACACGAGTAGGTACTTAAAATGTTTGGGGTGGCTATGTCTTATTTTCCTGGAGAGCTGAAATTATTTTGTGTTGGTATTTTAGTTCTGGGTCAAGGTTGTGTGTTAGGTTTTTTAATTATTTCGTATGTTCCAAAGAATAATTCTCTTCAAGCTCATCTTTACTGTTGAAGTTGAGCAGCAGTTTGTCCTATGTCTTATATTTTGTCCAGCCACGTCTTAATTCTGTACAATTGTCTTTTGTGAGCTGCAGTATTGTGGTACATTTCCTAGAATTAAAAATGGCCTTTTCAGCCGTGTACAATTACCCCCAATGACCACTAGGTGTCATCTGTAACTTTGTATTATTATAATACCAAAGGGGTGTTCAAACCCAATCAAGGACCCTATAGTGACATTTTTTCAGGATCAAAAGGGCTACACCTAATTTCCATAAAATGACATATATTACCTATGTTAAAACGATGGACAGCTAAAGGAAGGCCTTGATGGGACAATTAAAATGGCAGATGAACCCGGTCTGTCAAACCCATGGCCAGCTCTGTTGAACCAACAAATACAGTGCTTCCTTAGAAGGGCGTCAAAATACACTAGGAATGGCAGAATATTTAACAGCTGTTTATGACACGAGTAACACCAGGGCTTCCCTTGTGTAGCTGTGGGAGGGAGGTGGATGTTTTTCAGTTTGCCAAGAGTAGGAAAAATAAAATCTATGAGCAAGAAGCTGGGAAGAAAATTTTGCATATTTAGGACATTCTCCACATGATGGCAGTAAAAAACCCCTGGAATTCAGAGATGGTTTATTTCTCAACTTCAGAAACCAAAGAGGAGAAAACAACCCAAGAAGATGAGGCACTGAAGTATATGTGGCTGAGCTGCTATATTTCCAGTTTTTCTCCAGGTAATCCTCAGAATTTTCGGCTTGCTTTCTCAACAGTGAAGCAACATCAAGGATGACACAGGGAGAATAGGTCACTGGTTACATCACACCAGTGCAGAGTATGACTCAGAGGCACCAGTTCAAAGGAATTTTTGATTTCCTAAATTGTACGTATGTGTGGAAGGAGAGGATTCGGAGAAAGGAATTTGTTACTATCCTCATCTGAAAATTCCTATCTGCATGCCCAAGGAATTGAGGCACTGTAACTTATTACTTAAAGCTTCATAACTGAGTCTGTCAAAGAACACTTGGATAAGCATGCTGTTTGACCAACTTGGTTTGATATATTTGACAATACCAGATAGGAATTAGTTTTGGAAGGAGTTTGCAGATAGGCTCAGCTTATCTGGGGCACTTGAGTAGTCTTGTGTGTGGAAGCAGTTAGAGGAGAATGTATTTAAAGAATCCAGAAGCAGCTGTGTAGCTAAAATTAAAATGTGTTTTTCTTGAAATTTTTTTTGCTTGGTTTCCTGTTTCAGACTCTGGACTTGTCTATGAGAGCAAATGGGAGGGAAAAGGGGTGGGGTGGGGGTGTGTGTGTGAAATTGAGCTTCGAAATTCCTAGTTTGCTTTCTGTAGCTTGGAAGCACCAGATACGTGACTTAAAAGGGGCTATGGCCAAACATCCTCTGAATGTCTCCTCTTTATACTTATATCCACAGGCACCAACTTTCCAATGTGCTGGGGGGGTGCTCGACCCCTGGCTCTGCCCCAGGTCCCACCCCTAAGCTGCCTCTTCCCACCCCACCACACCCCTTCTCCCAAGCCCTCGCCCCCATCCCGCCTCTTCCCACCCCCCGTTCCAGTCCCACTATGTCCTGTTCTGGCCCCACCCCTAAACACCTTACATATAGTAATGAGTGTGTCCTCATAAGACCTCTGTTAGGTAGGGAAATATTACCCCAGTTCAATAAAAGGGGAACTGAGGCCTAGAGAAATGAATGGGCTCGGCTAAGGTCACACAAGGAGTCTGTGGCAGAGCCAGGAAGATGAGGGCAGCTTCTGTTTCATTTTATCTCTTTGATCATGTATTTCTTAGACGATGTTGAGCTTTAGGCCCAAAAATCCATGGGAGTCCAACAGCCCATACAGTCTGCTATCTTGTCTCTAACAGTAGTTTATATAGTTGCTTTGGAAAAAGATGTAAAACCCCATATTACGAAGTTTGCAAAGCTTGCCTTATTCTTCCATTTGATCTTTAATCAAATGAAGCAAGAATATTTTTATTATGGGATAAAAGTAGAGGGGCTGTTCAACCAACACACTGAAATTCCATATTTCAAATTTCAAAACATTTTACAAACATTTAAGCCTCACAACTTTCGTGTGGGGTAATTAAATTGTGTAGCCATCTTACAGATGGGTGAGATGAAGTGATTTGCCCAGTAAGTCATTGGCAAAGATGGGAACAGAATCCAGGAGTCCTGACTCCCAATCCTTTGCTGTCACAATTAGAGCACATTATCTCTCAGCCACAGATCAATCAGAAGCAGCAAATGGAATTATATGTAGAACCTCCTCTCTGGTACAAGAATATTTTACATTCAAGAGGGATTAGATTCCTTGTATACATATGGAATTCCTATTCCTGATAATAAGAGTTATGCACTGTGTCCTGAACTCCCAAGTGAGCAGCATTGTGAGGGTCACACCAGCAGTTTGAACTCTGACCTCTGATGAAATGAGCTGTAGCTCACGAAAGCTTATGCTCTAATAAATTTGTTAGTCTCTAAGGTGCCACAAGTACTCCTTTTCTTTTTGCGAATATCGACTAACATGGCTGCTACTCTGAAACCTGACCTGTCAAGGATTCCCTAAAACCCAATGAAACCAAAAAGTGGAGGGTGGAAAGAAGGTGTTCTGTTCCTCCTTTTTAGAGTCAGCAGAATCTGAAAAGACCAAATCTAAAACTGTTATGCTAAGTCAGCTTTCCACATCAGCAGTCACCTTGACCATCACTTCATATGCACTATGTCAGGTCTGATGTGGTGAAAGACACAGGTATGGCAGTCTGATAAGTAATGAGGCCTTTGCAGAACCCAAGCTCTGGTGTTTTCTGCTGAAAATGTGGCTCTGGCATCCCTGAAAATAGTTCCTACAAGGGGACCATACTTAAATTTGTGGGTTTGTTTTTTATTTTTCAGAAATAACGTGTTTGTGAGGATCCTGTGTGACAAGTAAGAGAAGCACAGTGAGCAATTCTGGAGCTGTGCAGGGGATGGTTGGTAATTTCTGAGTATGTTTCCCAAGTCCTCAGAAAGGTCATTGGGGGTTTCCATTACATGCGGTCTGGAGCCTGTTACAGTTTTCTCATACAATTTAATCTGCTGCCTGGATGGCCTCCAGTGTACAAGCAACTGACAGTCTACAGTCTTTGGAATTGATTTCCTGGAATCGTGGAAGGCCTGTTTGGTCTCCAGATGACAGATGTGTGTTTTGAGTGTTCAGTGCAGCAAGATGCTTTGCAGAGATTAGAGAAAATTTGCCTCATTTCTGCATTTTTGATTAGCTTTTGAATCTTTCTCTAGAGTTTTGTGGGGTAAACTCATTGTCACATGCTAATGCCCCATTGAGTGGGCATCATTAATAAACCTTTGTCCTTCTCTAGCACTTGTCATCTGTGGATCACAAAGAGGTTTTATAAACATTCATTAAGACAAACATCTTTGCTAGGTAGTTAACTATTATTATAATAATTTTACAGATGAGGAAACAGAAAACTGAAGCACAGAAAAATTACTTGGCAAAGTTTACACAGTGTGGTTGTGTCTTCATTAGGAAAAAAGGTGTATTTTTAATCCTAGGGTTCACCTAAAACAGCTAACTTTGTTTAAAACTACAACTGCCTTATCTTCACTATGATTATAACATGGATTAATTAACATGGGTTAAAAATACATCTTTTTTCATAGTGAAGGCAAGGCCTGAGTGACAGAACTGACAGAAGGACCCAGGAGCCCTGAGTCCAAGTTCCCTGCTCTAACCACTTAAGTTTCTCTCGGTAGTATTGTATACATTCCCAACATTGCTAAAACTGGGGTGCTGTTTTCTTCTTTCACAGTACATAACAGCAAGGGTCACATCTGAGACCAAGGACTATGTGGGCAGGGTCTTCCTGGTGTCAGTGGAAGGAGTCTTGGTAGTGGATGTACAATAGTAATAGAATATTCCAAAATATATGAAAATAGTACTGTCTCAAAACAGTGGCCCAATATGAAATGAGTTGGTGGTGCCAGTCTGGTTCTTAGCATGACAGAAATCTGAATTAAAAACAATCAGTTCTAATTATCTCCTTTATTGACAGTCTCATTGGAATGGCCAAAAACTGAATGGGACATAAAGACCAACTTTCCTCTCACTCCTAGAAATGGTCCTTCCAGGGCATATTGGCAGGAGGTGGTATGTGTCAGAAGCCTGGCCTGCTGCTACCTATGCTGTTCTCATTTTGTGGATAAATAGAGCACTTCAGACAACAAGGATGTCAACCCAGCACTTTCACCAGCACTGAATTCACTAAAACCTTATATAAAGGAAAAATGGCTAGACTATTTTCATCCTCCAGGGGCAATGGATGGAATTTTATTACACCCATTAAGTATGATGTTTGGGGACGTATTAAGCAATTTTTATCTTTTGGTTCTATTTGTAATAGATATTAAAAACAAAAACAATATACAGGCATTAGCTGAAAAGACTGCCAAAGTCTGTAAGTTATCCTCCTTTTCCCCTTCCCGCTCCTTTTCCTACCCAATTTGAGCTTTTTTTAAAAAATGAAAATGAGAGCTTCAGACTAACTTCTGGTTTAGTCAGCCTGGTCCCTCTATAGAACTTCTGCATGTCACAATTGAGCTTCAGGGGTAGCTGCAATTTCCATTTGAAGAACAGTCTAAGGTGCTAACAAAGGGAAAAGGGACTTTAAAGGGAAAGTGCGGCTTCCTGCAGAACCTGGTCATGGGTCTTAGCAGAAGTATAGATGCAGCATGATGCCTCACAGCATGACTGCCATAGCCCACTTATATACACCCTGTTGTGACTTATTGCTGTATTAAAGTGAGTTGAAAACTGGTTCCAGAATCTCACTAGTTTTCCCTCACTCTGCAACTGTCAAAAATTCTGGCTCTTTTCAGATATATCGGCACCCCTCTGTGTTGTGAAAAAAACCAGTGGTTTTTGGTTGTGTGTTGGTTTTTTTGGTTTTTTTGTTTGTGTTTTTTTTTCCTTGAGGTAGCTAAATCTGCTTTTATCTTTCTGTTCCGTTCCTTCACTTTCTGAAGTTCAATCATTCTCAACTACATGTTGTGTTAATGTAAAACTAAAAACTAAAAATATTACAGTAAAAACATTAAGCAGTAATTTCAGTCTGTGAATTAAAATTGTAACTTTTTCTTAAAAAGTAAAAAATTAAGTGGTGATAACATCAGGGTTCTTGTTCAGGCTACTAGAAAACAATAATAAAATTACAGAACTGCTTGGAAGACTAAAGGGAAAGTATGGTGTAATAGGTTATTAGAGAGAGGTAAAGCTTGTGGTGGAATCAGCTGTTGTTCAATATTGAAGAGTCTCGGAGAGTTGATGGAGTTGTCATCTGTAAGGGGTGGACTTGGTTTGATAGAAAATAATAGAAAATGGGGGGCTAGCTCGTCTTGTTTTGAAGCCAGTATGTGGTTATTTCTCATTTTAACTTTAATAAATGTAAAAACTGCTGGTCAATACTGCAAATAGAAAATTTATGTTTATTTAGTACCAAACATCCATGTATACATTTGTCAACATACATAAAGCTAAAGCATGTGTAGGAAACAAGTGATTGGAGGGATTGATGTAATGAACACACATAATTATTTTAAAGTAAAATGTAAGCTTTGTCAAGAGTTATTAAGTGGCAAGATAGAAAAGATTTACACTCATCTCAAAAAGAAAATTAGTTTCTTCAGATTCTCCAAAGATCAAATGAATGAAACATTGAACATGAGTTTGATGATGTTACAGATGAGTCTTCAATGTCATGTGTGACAGAAATGTAGCCACGTTGAAAATGTAATTCCTTGTTCTACGTCTTCCAGAAGCTCTTCAACAGCAGCGTTCTTTTAGAGCAGTCTCTGTTCATTTTTGACCACCAAAATATGACAGATCAATTGGCAACTATATCATAAAATCAACAGAAAGGCAAAGATTTGAGTTTGATAAAAAAGTTGCGACCTTCTTTATTCTAAAAACTTTGTAGCACAAAATGAGCAATTAAAACATGATTTAAGCCCTCCACCCTGAGCATTCTCCTCCAGAGAGATTTAAGGTTGTAGGTTCATACTATATGCTGCAAGTGAAGAAATAGAGGAAAAATTAAAGGAACAACTACAAGAATCAACTTTGACATTAATAAAAGATGGGTGGTTGAACATGAGAAATGATTCGATAATGGCTACAAGTATCCCTACAGAAAAAAATGAGTTCTTACTTAATGCTATTGATTTTATGTCTGAAAAGAAAAGCACAGAATATTGTATCCAAGTTGCTGATGATGCCATCCAATAATACAGAGGAAAAATATGACAAGGGGATCTTTGTTATTTGCTCAAATGATGAAAATAAAATTTAAAAGATGAGAACTACTGAGATGCAGTGAGCCTAAGCTTCTGAACTATGCGTGATCAACACTTCAGTTATAATTGAGAAAGAAATTAACACCTAACACTATCCAAAAGAACATCTTAAAAGTTCAAAATTTCTTCTATAGCCATCAACTTCATCGGTTGGTTGATTAAAAAAGGAGGATTGATGCCTCATCTTCCCAATGATGTTCAGCAAAACTCTAAGAAAAATTGTGGGACCAATTCTGACTTACACTCAGGTGAGTGCTCTTACAGTGTAAAATTGCCATACACACACTTTAAGTTCACTTTACACTCCCAGAGTGAGGTAAAATCACCTTTAATGTCAATGAGAATCAGGCCTATAGTCTCTGTATTTATGTTCAACACAGTATGGGTGCTGAAATTGGCACTGAGCCCAAGAAGGACTTTGATCAAAACATAGAACACGTTATAGAATGATAGAAATATAGGACCGGAAGGGACTTCAATAGGTCATCTAGTCCAGTCCCCTGCTCTGAGGCAGGACTAAGTATTATCTAGGCCAGGGGTTCTCAAACTGAGGGTCAGGACCCCTCAGGGGGTTGCAAGGTTATTATGTGGGGGGGTCACGAGCTGTTAGCCTCCACCTCAAGCCCCGCTTTGCCTCCATCATTTATAATGATGTTAACTGTATTAAAAAGTGTTTTTAATTTATAAGGGGGGGTTGCACTCAGAGGCTTGCTATGTGAAAGGGGTCACCAGTACAAAAGTTTGAGAACCACTGATCTAGGCTATCCTTGTCAAGTGTTTGTCTAGCCTGTTTTTTAAAACTTCCAGTGATGGAGATTCCACAATTTTCCTAGGTAATTTATTTCAGTTCTTAATTACCCTTACAGTTAGAGAGTTTTCCTAATGTCTAACCTAAATCTCCCTCATTGCAATTTAAGCTCATTACTTCTTGTCCTGTCCTCAGTGGATAAAAAGAAAAATTTATTACCCTCCTCTTTATCACAACTTTTTATGTACTGGAAGACTCTTACAATGTTCCTCGCTTAGTCTTCACTTCTCCAAACTAAACAAATCTAATTTTTTCAGTCTTTCCTCATAGATCATGTTTTCTAGACCTTAAATCATTTTTTCTGCTCTCCTCATGACTTTCTCCAATTTGTTCACACCTTTCCCAAAGTGTGGTGCCCAGAACTGGACACAGTACAGCTAAAGCCTTATCAGTGCTGAGAAAAGTGGAAGAATTACTTCCCTTTTCTAGCTTACAACACTCTTGCTAATACATCACAGAATGTTGTTCGCTTATTCTACAATGATACTGCGTTTATGACTCATATTTATTCTGTGATCCATGCTAACCCCCAGATCCTTTTCTGCAGTACTCCTTCCTACATAGTCATTTCCCATTTTCTATTTGTGCAATTGATTATTCCATCCTAAGTATAGTACTTTGCAATTGTCTGTCCTGAATTTCATTCTGTTTATTTCAAACCATTTCTCCTGTTTGACAAGATCATTTTGAATTCTAATCCTGTCCTCCAAAGCGCTTGCAACCCCTCCCAAGTTGGTATCATTGGCAAACTTTGTAAGTATATTCTCTATGCTATTATCCATGTAATTTGTTAAGATACTGAATAGAAAAGTTATTGGACCCAGGACAGATATGTGTGGGATCCCACTCAATATGCTCTTCTAGCTTGACTGTGAACTATTAATAACTACTCTCTGACTATGTTTTTCCAACCAGTTGTGCACCTAACTTATAGTAGGCTAGTCTACATTCACCTAGTTTGCTTATGAGAAGGCCATGTGAAACAATATCAAAAGCCTTACTAAAGTTGAGATCTGCAGCTTTCCCCTTATCCACAAGGCTTGTTAGCCTGTTAAAGAAGGATATTAGGTTGGTTTGACATGATTTGTTCTTGACAAATCCATGCTGACTGTTACTTATCACCTTATCTTCTTCTAGATCAGGGATCGGCAACCTTTGGCACGTGGCCCGTCAGGGTAATCCACTGGCGGGCCGGGACAGTTTGTTTACCTGCAGCATCCGCAGGTTTGGCCGATCGCAGCTCCATTGGCCGCGGTTCGCCATTCCAGGCCAATGGGGGCTGCAGGAAGTGGTGGCCAGCACATCCCTTGGCTCGCGCTGCTTCCCGCAGACCCCATTGGCCTGGAACAGCAAACCGCGGCCAGTGGGAGCTGCGATCGGCCGAACCTGCGGATGATCGCAGCCCGCCAGTAGATTTCCCTGATGGGCCGCTTGCCAAAGGTTGCCGATCCCTGTTCTAGGTGCTTATAAATTGATTGATTATTTGTTCTGTTATCTTTCTGGGTAACAATATTAAGATGACTCATCTATAATTTCCTAGGTTGTCCTTATTCTCCTCTTTAGAGATAGGTATTATATTTTCACTTTTCCAGTCCTCTGGGATCTCTCCCGTCAGCCACAAGTTCTGAAAGATAATCGCTAATGGCTCAGAGATCTCTTCAGCCACTTCCTTAAGTATTCTAGGATGTATTTAGTCAGGGCCTGCCTACTTGAAGATATTTAACTTGTTTAAGGTTTCAGAGTAGCAGCCGTGTTAGTCTGTATTCGCAAAAAGAAAAGGAGTACTTGTGGCACCTTAGAGACTAACAAATTTATTAGAGCATAAGCTTTCGTGAGCTACAGCTCACTTCATCGGATGCATTAACTTGTTTAAGTAATTCTTAACTTGTTCTTTCCCTATTTTATCCTCAGATCCTACCCATTTACACTGATGTTCACTATGTTAATTGTCTGATCACTGCTAAGCTTTTTGGTGAAAACTGAAACAAAAATACACATTTAACATTTCGGCCATTGCTGCATTTTTTCTTATTTTATATTTTATGTCTCAAAGAAGTACTACATTTCCAAAAATAACTGAATAAGGTTTTTTAGGGATTCATAGATTACAGACAGATAAATCTACTGTCACAGGCTCAGTGGAAATATGTGGCTTGAGTTAATTAATAACAAGGAACTGGAACCACATAGGAAAAAAAGTTTTAAAAAAATTAGAAATGCCATTATTTAGCCAGCATCATTAATCCTCATAGTTTGAGCCCAGAATAGGAAGACAAAGATGAAATACGTTGATGGAACATAATCCGGATTTATTTATTTCTGTTTTAACATTTAAAATTGAAGATCCAGATTTCTGTGGGAAATGTTTAGAAAGGAGGTTGTGTCAGTTTATTGCATCAAAATCATGGAAAACTATGCTACCAGAATCACTGAAGACAGGACAGTTGAATTCAGAATATTGTCAGTTTTAAAAAGACTGTCACTCCTATCTAGCCAGCTCAGCATCAGTTGAACATGTTTTTAGCACATTCGTATTGGTTTGGTTAAAAAATTGTATTAGGCTACTGATAGATGCTGAAAAAATCAAACTAGTGTTGGTAAAAGTGGTATTATAATGGGTATAGCAGCTCAGTGAGGCTGATGAGGATGTATCTGGGAACATACCCAAGGAACAAGGGATGCAGTTATTGAAAAAGAGGAAAAGGTCTTGGAATGTCAGCTGAGGTTTGGAGAGGAACCGAGGCTGCTAATTCTGTCGAGGGCTGGAGTTCCAAGAATAGGATGGGCTGTAACTCTCTTCTAGTTTCACTTTTGAGGGTCTGCTGGCAAATGTTTAGAGTCCTGGGTTGAACCAAGCATGCTGGGAGAACGGGCTTTCTCCCTGAAAAGGAAGGACTTGGAGGGAACCAAAAGGGCTCAGAAATCTCTCTTTATTTAAAAAAAAAAAAAGGAAAAGTACTCCCATTGTTTACTTAGTTTGTTCATTATGAGCTTGATTGAGCAAGGTGCTAAGCACCCACAACTCTCACTGAAGTCAGATAGGTGGAACTGTTAGCGGCACCTAGAGTTAAGGTTTCTTAACACTTTCCATTATAAGACCTGTGTTCAGTAGCTTATAACATTACAAAACTTTAATAATTTGGGTTGAAGTTTTCCATGCTGGATATCTCCCTCATGTTTATTTCCCTTTCATTTCAACAAAAATAGTCTGGCTGTTTCTGAGAATCAGGAGAGGGGAAATACATCGTTTTGCCAATATTAAAATATTTTTACAATTATTTTATTGAGAAGCTTAGGCACCTTTATGGTTTGGAGCAAAGATTTGATATTTGGCAAGGGGTTCACTCTGGGGACAAATAGATGTATTTTGCTGTCCCCAGGATAGTCCACCCAAATTATAACTCTGACAATTACTTTTGGAACATATTCAGTAGAGCCGTGTTAGCATCTGGCAGCTAAATTTGCTGAACACTCTCTTTCTACCAAGCATGCTTTCCTCTGACAGAACTCCATGCCAAACACAATAAAAATGGCCACAGAGAGCTCTCTGAGCAAGCTCCAGACAGCAGTAAGCAAGACTTTTCCTGCCATTGTTCCTCACTGCTGCCAGGAGGTGCTGTTCTGCTGATCACCAGAAATGAAAGCAGGAACTTGGAAGACTTAGTCTCTTGTGCTCTTAAAGCTCCCTGCTTCAAGCATACATGCAACATGGAGACAAAGGAAAAAGAGGCCTGACTGGAGTGCAGATGGGTGAACAGCAAGAGAGGAACAAGGGCAGGCTAAGGGTGCAAGGTGGGTGGGGAAATAGGAGAAGGTAGAAGGGAATAGACTGGCATGGGGGACAGGAGCAGAGTGGACAAGCAATGAGACAGGGACAGAAGGATCTTTACCACTGGAAAACAATCCCCTGCATGTAACCCAGGATTCTTGAGTCCTAACATTCCTCTCCCATCAGCAAATCTCTGAAACCCACTGGCAAAATGATGTGTCTCATCACTTTCTAGTATCTGGTGCATATAGAGGATAATAGTCTACTACTAGTACTCTGCTAGCAAAAGTGGTAGAGGGCTGTGCAGAGAATCGAAAGTTCCAACCCTTCTGATGACCCATGTGGAGATCAGCGTGGCTCCACATGATAAAATTTCTGGGGAGGGTTTCAGAAGAAGAGTGTAAATGGTGTACCAACATTCAGAAAAGGCAAGCAGGCTGACCCAGGTAATTGTGGCCATATTAGCCTGACATCAACCTTGGGCAAAATGAGGTACTAGCTGATATAAGATTCAGTTAATAAAGAACTAAGGATGGGGATATAATTAATGCCAGTGAACTTGTTTTTTATGGAAAATGTCTTGTCAAACAAACCTGATTTCATTTTTTTATGAGATAACAAATTTGGTTGATTAATGTAACTGCGTAAGTGTAATATACTTAGGCTTTTGTAAGGCCTTTGTCTTTGTACTGAACAACATTCTTATTTTAAAAAAATAAGTGTCAGTATACAGTGTCAGTAAAGCATATGTTTAATGGATTCTGAACTAGCTAACTGAGAGATCTTAAAAAGTAGTTGTCAATGGGAAACCATCATTGAATAGAGATTTTCTATCAATGATCTGGAAGTAAATATAAAATCACTGCTGATAAAATATGTGGGTGACACAAAGACTGGTGGAGTGGGAAATAAGGATGGAGACAGGGCAGTCATACAGAGCAATCTGGATTGCTTGGCAAGCATGGCCTATTCAAACAAAATACATTTTAATATAGCCAAAGGCAAGGATATATAGGAACAAAGAATTCAGGCCATACATGCAGAACGGGGGACTGTATCCTGGAAAGCACTCACTGAAAGAATTTACTGTCTTATTGGACAAGCAGCTCAACGTGGGTTCCTGCTGTGATGCTGTGGCAAAAAGGGCTAATGTGATCATTAGAGGTATAAATAAGGGAATAGTGAGTAGGAGTAGGGAAGTGTATGGGGCATTGTTGAGACCAATACTAGAATACTGCATAAGGTTCTTGTGTCGACATTTTAAAAAAGGATGCTGAAAAATTGGAGATGGTGTAGAAAAGAACCACAAAATGATTTGAGAGCTGGAGAAAATGCCTTACAGTGAGAGAGTTAAGGAGCTCAGTCTGTTTAGTTTACCAAAAAGAAGATTGAGAAGTGAGTTGATTACAATGTATGAGTATCTGTGTGGGGAGAAAATACCAAGGTACTAAAGGACTTTTTAATGTAGCAGAGAACGTCTTAAGAACAAATTACTGGAAGATGAAGCCAGACAAAACTAGAAGTAAAACAAATTTTGAACAGGGAAGATGCTTAATCATTGGAACAAACTACCAAGGAAGTGGTGGATACTCTCTCTTGAGGTCTTCAAATAAAGACTGAATGCCTTTCTGAAGGTATGCTTTAGTCAAACACAAATTATTGGACTTAACACAGGGGTAACTGTGTGAAATTTAATGGCTTGTGACATATTGAAGATCAGACTAGACATTATTGTCTCTTTTGTACTTAGAATCTACAAAAAAATTAGGAAAAGTAAATTAAAAAATCTATGTTAAAAGAATTTTAAAGTTGCAGAGTCATGTTCTCGTAAGTTAACCTAAATTCTGGTATTTCCTTTCTGCACCACCTTAACTCTGCCTCTTGCGAGTATGCATTATGGTATAGTCTTCAATTACATGATCAAATACTACTTTTTCCACAGAACCCCTGCCTCATTCTGTGCACAGTATGGATGGTACTTGGAGAAAGATCAGGTTTATGTATTATTATTATTTATATTACCAGAGCATCTAGGAGTCTAGTCATAGAACAGGGGTTCTCAAACTTCATTGCACCACAGCCCCCTTCTAACAACAAAAATTACTACATGACCCCAGGAAGACAGAATGAAGCCTGAGCCCTGCCGCCCTGGGTGGGGGGGCCAAAGCCAAAGTCTGAGTCCTGATGTCTTGGGCAAGGGGGCTGAAGCTGAAACCCTTTGGCTTTGGCCCTTGGTGATGGAACTTGGGCTTCATCCTTGGGCCCCAGCAAGTCTAATGCCAGCCCTGACGATTCCATTAAAATGGGGTTGTGACCCACTTTGGGGTTCCAACCCACAATTTGAGAACTACTGTCACAGAACAATTGTTTGTAGGACCTATGCTTGATTTGTTGTGTAGTGAATGAAGCAGGCTAGTAAAGAGAGAGAAAAATGCTCTTATGATTAAAGCAGTTGAATACCACCTTGGAAATAGTATATTATCATAATGTAACCTTAAATCTGGTATTTCCCAACTTTTGAATGCTTGACTTTGCAAGCTTAATGTTCTTTTAACATTATTTTTAAATGTAATTTTATATAGCATAGACTTCTGCTTTGGGAAAAAATCTCTCTGAGGAGGTGCAGTGCACACTTCAGAATTACCATAGAAGGAGAATATCCATGCTAAGGGATGCTTCTGTTTTTAAAAGAATTTGATGGACATGGCCCTTTGATTGCTTTGGCTTACCACATATATGGAAGGATAGATGTGAAAGAGTGTTATATTTACCTACTCAGTAGTCTGAGGATTTGATTATTGTCCTAGATGCACTAGGCTGGCTGAGCTGTGCTTAGTGCAAGTCATGAGAAGTTGAACTGAGAGGAGCAGAGTGGCATTAAGTAAGTCAGCTTTGTGATTCTTTTTGATTCTGGGGCCACGAATGCTATCCCAAACACAATATAGCAGATGCAGGAGTAGTCTCTAGCTCAGGAGTAGGCAAACTATGGCCTGTAGGCCACATCCAACCCGTCAGACGTTTAAATCTGGCCCTAGAGGTCCCGCTGGGAAGCGGGATTGGGGGCTTGCCCCATTCTGCATGTGCTGTGGCTCCGTGTGGCTCCTGGGAAGCAACTGGCATGTCCCCACTCCAGCTCCTATGCATAGGGGCAGCCAGGGGGCTCCGCACGCTGCCCCAAATCCCACCCCTCAGCTCCCATTGTCCGGGAACTGCAACCAATGGGAGCTGCGGGAGCAGACCTGCGGACGGGGCAGTGCACAGAGCCGCCTGGGCATGCCTCACATAGGAGCTGGAGGGGGGGACATACCGCTGCTTCCAGGAGCTGCTTAAGGTAAGCGCCGCCTGGAGCCTGCACCCCTGAGACACCCCCCTGCAGCCCAACTCCCTACCTCTGCCCTAATCCCCTTCCTGTCCTCCGAACCCCTTGATTCCAGCCCTGATCCCCCTCATGTACCCCAAACCCTTCATCCATGGCCCACACCAGAGCTCGCACCCCCAGCCGGAGCCCTCCCCCCCACACTCCAACCCCCTGCCCTAGCCTGGAGCCCTCTCCTGCACCCTGAACTCCTCATTTCTGGCCCCACCCCAGAGCTCGCAAGTCCTAGCCTGAGCCCTCACCCTTTCCCACACTCTTACCCCCAATTTCATGAGCATTCATGGCCCGCCATACAATTTCCATACCCAGATGTGGCCCTGAAGCCAAAAAGTTTGCCCACACCTGCTCTAGTTCTAGATAGATACCTGTGTCCTCAAGGGAGTAAAAAGAAATCTGGGCATAAAAGAAACATTGTAATTCTCCCTAAAAAAACAAAACAAAACACCTCTTTTCCCGTGGCCTTGCTTCCTGGTCTGGGCTATGCAGGTATGACATAAGGGCATCTATTCCTGCTCTCTGCCACATAGGAATTAATCTGGCTTTGTGTCTACTGTGTATCACCAGAGTAGCACAATGCAAACTTAACAGGTTAGTGAATCTCAGCCTGTGTGTTCTTGTATTTTATTTACAGAAACTTTTCATTTTGGATAATATATACTTTTTATATTTGAAGTTTAAGTATTCTTACAAATGAATCAAGTAGCATGTGGTTTTTGTTTAATTATATAACACCTTTATAATATTTTTCAGTGTTTCTTCTCTACCCTTCCCAAACAAACAAACATCCCTCAGTGGTTTTTTTCAGGTTGGGGAAAAATTGCAAGAACCTTGGCAGCTCCAGCAGGAAGTACCAGTTGGGATTATACCCTGTTGTGAAATCCATTTCTTGTTTTTCTTTACTGAGAAGTTCTGACCTTTTGACCTTTCAGACAGTGAAACTGAACAAAATCCATGGAGATTCCTTTTAGCTAGATTTTATCCAACAGTCTCTTCCTACTGTCACACTAGCAATAGCAAGAATGTAATCCATGTGATGATTACCTGTTCTGTTCATTCCCTCTGGGGCACCTGGCATTGGCATCTGTCGGAAGACAGGATACTGGGCTAACTGTACTGTCTGGTCTGACCCAGTATGGCCATTCTTTTGTTCAAGTATGTCCAGTAGTTTGGGCCAGTGATTCAGTATATTCATGTATTTATTTATAATAAGATGACTTTATGATCTAGCAGAGAATGTTTATCCATGCAAGGGTATGTCTACACTGCAATTAAAAACCCACAGCTGGCCCAGGCCAGCTGACTCAGACTCATGGGGGTTGGGCTAATGGGCTGTTTAATTGTGGTGCAGATGCTCAGGGTGCAGCCCAAGTTCTGGGACCCTCCCATCTCACAGTGCCCTAGAGCCCAGACTTCAGCCCGAGTCTGAATGTTTACCCCTCAAACAGTTCTTTAGGCCAAGCCGCATAAACCCAAGTCAACTGGCATGGGCTAGCTGAAGGTTTATAATTGCAGCATAGACATACCCCAAGTCGGAACCAGTGCCCCATCCTGATGCTAGAGGGGCACTGTGATGCCAAAGGTACCACTTTACTGATTAAATGTAAAACTGTGGCCCTGGCTACTTGCTATCACTAAAGATCAGTACCACTTGTTGCAAGAATTGAGATGTTAATTTTTGTGTCCCAGCCAAACTCCAGCTGATTAATTATATTCCTCCTACAGTTTGAACTGAGTGCAGTATTCTTCCCTTCCTGCTTAAAATGTTGTGTAGTATTGCTGTGCACTGTTTGGCATCTGCCTTGTTCCATTGCGGAGGTGAATGCATTTTTAGAAGATGGAAGAATTGAAATGTATTATCACCATGCTGCCCTGTAGAGAGTGGTTCCAGGGAATATTATATTGAGATGGCAATTGGAAGCTGTGAGCTTCTAAACAAGGTTTGAAACCTAGAAGCCTCTGTTCATTGGCTGAGCCTTAGTCAGGGGGCGGGGCTATCAAGGAGGCCAGGGCTTTATAAAGCAGTGAGCAAGTAACCAGGAAGCTTTGCAAACAGGGGCTGCTAACAGGGAGTTTCGAGAGGGAGTTGGGAAGGGGGCAAGGTACACTTGCCATTCTTTAAAACCTTTACACTAAACTATAATCAAAACTTCTTGATTTAAACAAAACCCCTATCATTAACCTAGGTAACTGTAGGAGAAAATGCAGGCAGAAGCCCAGCAGTAGAGTGGGGGCTATCCTGTTTATTGCACTCAGTGTAGCATGTATGATTACTTGCCCAGTGGGTGGGTGGTGTATGTGTGCATTCGGTGCAAGGAGCTCCTGGCCCTCAGAGACCGTGTATGAGCTTTGGGTCCTCGGTGGCAGAACTGGAGGAGCTAAGGAAGGCAGAGAGGTATGTTAATGAGTCTTTCTGGGACACTGTAGATTAATCCCACCTCCGGTCAGCCCCTGCACTGTTAAGGAGGATGAAAGGCCCAGAGAAGGAGAGCATTCAACAGGAACAGAGGGAAACCTTCCCATAGTTGGGACCCTCCTTCCAGATGATGATGGGGTGTCCTCTCTCAATGAGGTTACCTCTCCGGGGGAGGGAATTCCAGTCATTAGGAAAAGGCAGGTGTTAGTAAGGGGAGATTTGATCATTAGAAACATAGATAGCTGGTTTTATGATGACCGGGAGAACTCTGCCTGATGCAATGGTTGCGGATCTCTCGAGGCATCTAGATAGACTTATGTGTAGTGCTGGGGAGGAGCTGGTGGTTGTGGTACATGTAGGTACCAGTGACATAGGGAAGGGTAGGAGAGACATCCTGGAGGCCAAATTTAGGCTGCTAGGAAAGAGACTGAAATTCAGGACCTCTATGATGGCATTCTCAGAAACGCTACCAGTTCCAGGTAGGCAGGCAGAGCTTCAGAGTCTCAATGCGTGGATGAGACGATGGTGTAGAGAGGAGGGTTTAGATTTATTAGGAACTGGGGAAACTTTTGGGATGGGGGAGCATATACAGGAAGGATGGGCTCCACCTAAACCAAAGTGGATCCAGACTGCTGGCACTTAACATTAAAAAGGTTGCAGAGCAGTTTTTAAACTAAGAGATGGGGGAAAGCCAATTGCTGCAGAGGTGCATGTGGATCGGACAGAGACTTCCCTTAGAGGAGAATCTATTGGTAGAGATTCTCTAGGTTTTAGTCAGGAGGAGGGGATGAAAGAGGACAAAGTATGGGCCAGATCAGATGAGAAACATTCACATAAAGAATCTGACACATCAGTAAAGGGCAGACAAATAAACAGTGACAAATTTTTAAAGTGCTTTTACACAAATGCTAGAAGTCTAAATAATAAGATGGGTGAACTAGAGTGCCTCGTGTTAAAGGAGGATATTGATATAATAGGCATCACAGAAACCTGGTGGAGTGAGGACAATGAATGGGACACAATCATTCCGGGGTACAAAATATATCGGAAGGACAGAACAGGTCGTGTGGGGGGGAGGAGGGGGTGGCACTATGTGTGAAAGAAAATGTAGAATCAAGTGAAATAAAAATCTTAAATGAATACACATGTTCCATTGAATCTCTATGGATAGTAATTCCATGCTCTAATAAGAATATAACAGTAGGGATCTATTATCGACCACCTGACCAGGACAGTGATAGTAATGGTGAAATGCTAAGGGAGATTACAGAGGCTATCAAAATTAAAAACTCAATAATAGCGGGGGATTTCAATTATCCCCATATTGACTGGATACATGTCACCTCAGGACGAAATGCAGAGACAAAATTTCTCGATACTTTAAATGACTGCTTCTTGGAGCAGCTGGTACAGGAACCCACAAAGGGAGAGGCAACTCTTGATCTAGTCCTGAATGGAGCACAGGATCTGGTCCAAGAAGTAACTATAACAGGACTGCTTGGAAATAGTGACCATAATATAATAACATTTAACATTCCTGTGGTGGGAAAAACACCTCAACAGCCCAACATTGTGGCATTTAATTTCAGAAAGGGGAACTATGCAAAAATGAGGAGGTTACTTAAACAAAAATTAAAAGGTACAGTGACTAGAGTAAAATCCTGCATGGACACTTTTCAAAGACACCATAATAGAGGCTCAACTTAAATGTATACCCCAAATTAAAAAACACAGTAAAAGAACTAAAAAAGAGCCACTGTGGCTTAACAACCATGTAAGAGAAGCAGTGAGTGATAAAAAGGCATCTTTTAAAAAGCGGAAGTCATATCCTAGAGAGGTAAATAGAAAGGAGCATAAACGCTGCCAAATTAAATGTAAAAATTAATAAGAAAGCGAAAAAGGAGTTTGAAGAACAGCTGGCCAAAAACTCAAAAAGTAATAAAATGTTTTTTAAGGAAATCAGAAGCAGGAAGCCTGCTAACAACCAGTGGGGCCCCTGGAAGATTGAGATACAAAAGGAGTACTTAAAGCTGATAAAGTCATCGCAGAGAAGCTAAATGAATTCTTTGCTTCACTCTTCACGGCTGAGGATGTTAGGGAGATTCCCAAACCTGAGCCATCTTTTGTAGGTGACAAATCTGAGGAATTGTCACAGATTGAAGTGACACTAGAGGAGGTTTTGGACTTAATTGAGAAACTTAACAGTAACAAGTCACCGGGACCAGATGGCATTCACCCAAGAGTTCTGACAGAACTCAAATATGAAATTGCGGAACAATTAACCACGGTTTGTAACCTGTCCTTTAAATCAGCTACTGTACCCAATGACTGGAAGATAGCTAATGTAACACCAATATTTAAGAAGGGCTCTAGAGGTGATCCTGGCAATTACAGACCAGTAAGTCTAATGTCAGTACTGGGCAAATTAGTTGAAACAATAATAAAGAATAAAATTATCAGACACACGGAAGAACATAAATTGTTGAGCAAAAGTCAACATGGTTTCTGTAAAGGGAGATCATGTCTTACTAATCTATTAGAGTTCTTTAAGGGGGTCAACAAACGTGGACAAGGGGGATCCAGTGGACATAGTGTACTTAGATTTCCAGAAAGCCTTTGACAAGGTCCCTCACCAAAGGCTCTTACGGAAATTAAGTTGTCATGGGATAAGAGGGAAGATCCTTTCAGGGATTGGGAACTGGTTAAAAGACAGGGAACAAAGGGTCGGAATAAATGGTAAATTTTCAGAATGGAGAGGGTTAACTAGTGGTGTTCCCCAAGAGTCAGTCTTAGGACCAATCCTATTCAACCTATTCATAAATGATCTGGAGAAAGAGATAAACAGCAAGGTGGTAAAGTTTGCAGATGATACTAAACTGCTCAAGATAGTTAAGACCAAAGCAGACTGTGAAGAACTTCAAAAAGATTGCACAAACTAAGTGATTGGGCAACAAAATGGCAACTGAAATTTAATGTGGATAAATGTAAAGTAATGCACACTGGAAAAAATAACCCCTATTATACATACAATATGATGGGGGCTAATTTAGCTACAACTAATCAGGAGAAAGATCTTGGAGTCATCATGCCTAGTTTTCTGAAGACGTCCACGCAGTATGCAGCGGCAGTCAAAAAAGCAAATGGGATGTTAGGAATCGTTAAAAAAGGGATAGAGAATAAGACGGAGAATGGGTTATTGCCCTTATATAAATCCATGGTACACCCACATCTTGAATACTGTGTACAGATGTGATCCCCTCATCTCAAAACAGATATACTGGCATTAGAAAAGGTTCAGAAAAGGGCAACTAAAATGATTAGGGGTTTGGAATGGGTCCCATATGAGGAGAGATTAAAGAGGCTAGGACTTTTCAGCTTGGAAAAAAGGAGACTAAGGGGGAATATGATAGAGGTATATAAAATCATGAGTGGTGTGGAGAAAGTGAATAAGGAAAAGTTATTTACTTGTTCCCATAATATAAGAACTAGGGGCCACCAAATGAAATTAATGGGTAGCAGGTTTAAAACAAATGAAAGGAAGTTCTTCTTCACTCAGCGCACAGTCAACCTTTAGAACTCCTTGGCTGAGGAGGTTGTGAAGGCTAGGACTATAACAGGGTTTAAAAGAGAACTGGATAAATTCATGGATGTTAAATCCATTAATGGCTATTAGCCAGGATGGGTAAGGAATGGTGTCCCTAGTCTCTCTTTGTCAGAGGGTGGAGATGGATGGCAGGAGAGAGATCACTTGATCATTCATTACCTGTTAGGTTCACTCCCTCTGGGGCACCTGGCATTGGTCACTGTCGGTAGACAGGATGCTGGGCTGGACGGACCTTTGGTCTGACCCAGTATGGCCATTCTTATGTTCTTATGAGACATTGTTTGTCATTTTATATGTAACCCTTCTAGCAGGTGGAGCTGCCAGCAACTCAATATCTAAGGGTTCCTTTTCAACAATACAACACAGAACAGGCATGAGCCCTCGCCCACTAACCTGGGAAAATTACACACCACGCCTGGGCGCCTCTGAGAGGCAGTACTTCCCCACTCGCAAGTACAGAGTCTGAGTGTAGAAAAGAAACTTTTAATAAAAGGAGGGAAGTCACCTGACATTAATTAGGGAAAATGTCACAAACAGGATTCATAAACATAAAACTATGAGCAGGACACCCACCCCAGAGTATATGGGATGGTGTCTTCTGCTTCATGTTCTTGAGTTCTACAACCAAAAGTTCCTTTACTGTGTCCCTCTCTGCTCCCCATTCACAGTGGTTGTCCTTGGTCAGTGAGGACACAGGGTTCAGAGATGCATCTGTGTGATTTCACCTTCCACCTGGGGAAGAAGGCACATGGCTTGCTCCACAATCTGACCACTTGCTCTGGCTGGCTCACTCGCCAGCCGCTGTTCCTTGCTGTCTGGCCAGCCGCTGTTCTGCTCACAGGTCACCTTTTGCCACCTGCCTCTCTGCTGTGATATTGCAGGTCAGTCTCTTAAGACTTAGTGACTTTCAGCTCTTAGTGAAGCAGGCTATGCAGTGTTTTTAGCTCTAGTAAGCACTTAACATAACAGACTCTGAATGGAACCTATTTAGCTCTATCTTTGAACAGTGGGGAGGAACAGGCTAAACCAGACTGGAGATCCAGTCCACGCCTCCTGGTTGGGACAGCTGTCCCCACCCCTCTTATTTTCACAGGGGTTTGGTATTCGAGCCCCTGGCTTAGCGAGTTCCTTTCAACTGAGGGTGACCCCTCAATCAGGACAGGCTCAGCACAGTTCTGCTCCCCTCTACTCATACAATAAAGATAACATTTCACTACCCCTGCATTCAGCTAATGTTAAAATTATATAATACACAGGGTAAGGAAAGAGTGTCTGTACATCTGGGTATAGTGCTTAGATTATCCAAAAATACAAACTTAGTTTTAAAAGTTGTAAAATACATGTAGTACATAATCTTCAATAACCCAAATTTAGATTAAAAATTAATGATGCAGTTTAGTTATTAGCATCCAAATATTCAGGTACATCACTCATGAAGAGTTATACAGAGAGTTGGTTTAGAAAGCAAATACAGCAATGAGTGGAGATTGTCCCTCAGTAATTGAGCATTTACAATTGGTTGTCGCTCAGTGAATACAGTCCATCAGAGAAGTATTTCAGTTACTTTCCTGATTTTGCTTCTCAATGGTGCTCCAGCTCATCTTTCCTGGTATTGCTGATATCCGGTGATGTGTTCTAGATAAATGTCCCTCAACCACCTGATGGTATTCGATTTGTAACCCACTACCAACCAAAGTTGATCACTTTGAGAAACACATCTACTCTGCATAGGTATCCAGCAGACAGGAGGTGTGTTCATGTAAATACAGTTTGCTCCTGAAGTCTCTCCCCCACCCCAAATAGCTGTTAGGGGAGAGTTCATTCAGACCCTGCTTACATATATTATTAACAGATTACTATTACTAGTATCATTATTTAAATTGTTTTAATGCCTAGAATTTGTAGACATTTTTCAAACATTTAAGAAACTATGTTCCCTGTCTCAAGGAGTTTACAATCTGCAAACAAAAACAGACAAAGGTAAGGGAAAGGATTAAATGACAAAGTTCAAGGAACTATTCAAGCCAAGTTTCAGAGTAGCAGCCGTGTTAGTCTGTATTCGCAAAAAGAAAAGGAGTACTTGTGGCACCTTAGAGACTAACAAATTTATTAGAGCATAAGCTTTCGTGAGCTACAGCTCACTTCATCAGATGCATTTGGTGGAAAATACAGAGGGGAGATTCAAGCCAAAAAATTTATATCATTTCAGAAAATGGAAATGCAGCCCAAATGAAGCCACAGAAAGAATAAACTATGGCAGATGAAACATAAGATGGAAGTTAGATGAAGTAAAAGGCATTCTGAAAGGAAAACAGCTTTGTTATACATCCATTATTAAAGCCCTTCAGAACTCTTGAAATGACTGAACTGCTGAGAAAAATATGCAGTCTTTTATTAAAAATCTGAAATAAGTTACTATGGTATATCAGAGGATTGCAGAGTAGGAACAATTGTACCTATCTTTAACAATGGCCTTACTTCAGTCTTAGATAAACTGGTTGAAATTGTGATTTAAAATAGACATATAAAACACGCTCATGTAATATAAGGACAAACTAGCAGGTTGTCTGTAAAGAAAAACTATACTTTTCCCTTCATTATATTGCCTCCAGAGCAACACTGTAAGAGTTGCATGCCTGGGCTATGCAACTTTGGAACAATTTTTGAGCAGTAGCGGGCAGACAGAGGGCACATGCAGTTCCTTTGATCCTAAAATTCCATATACTGATGGCATTAGTACCCCACCCCCTCTAATCATCACTCAGTTACTCTTCAACCAGGTGGTTAGGGAACTAACTCTTTTTTCCCTCATCACATTAGACAAACAAGTGTAATTGTAAATCTGTTTTAAAATAATGGATCAGTTAGAGGTAGGTGTGTTAGATGGAAAAGTTTCAGTTTTATTAAATTATTTTAGCAGTTTGTCAAATTTTGGGTATTTTTTTAAGTGGCCTTGGACCTTATCCAAGATGGCAGACCCATTCATCTTGCTTTGTAATAGTCCTCACTTCAGATAGGCAAATAAAATTCCTTTTATGCCTTTGGGAAGCGCAGTATGCTAACAACTGTGGTGCCTGCCAGCACTTCTTAAAAAGGGCTGACATTGTTTGTCCAGCCAAAGGATCAAAAGTTAAGGCCTGACAGTGGCCGGTGCCAGATGCTTCAGAAGGAATGAACAGAACAGGGCAATTAGCACGTGATCCGTCCCCTGTCATCTAATCCCAGTTTTTGGCAGTCAGGGATTTAGGGACACCTAAAAAACATGGGATTGCTTCCATGAGCATCTTGGCTAATAGCCATTGCTGGACCTATCCATTAAATTATCCAATTCTTTTTAAAACCCAATTATTATTTTGCCCTTCAGAACATCCACTGGGAATGAGTTACACAGCTCAACTGTGCATTGTGTGAAGTACTTCCTTTTGTTTGTTTTAAACATGCTGCCCGTTAATTTCATTGGGTGAACTGTTTTTTGTTTTATGGGAAGGGGTAAATAACATTTCCCTATTGATTTTATCCACACCACTCATGATTTTATAGATCTCATTATATCCCCCCTTAGTCGTCTCTTTTCTAAGCTGAACAGTCCCAGTCTCAAAAGGCCACTGTACTTTCAAGCGGCCCAAGAACAGGTGAAAGGGCTGAGATCCCTCACAGGCCCTAAGATTCTCCTTCTCCTGTGTCAGTGGTTTCTTTGGCAAGGAGTGCTGAGGAGAGGAGTGGTCTCCTCTCTTCCATTTTATTTTCTTATACCATACCCGTCACCAGGGTATTTGAGTACCTTTTTCCCTTAGATGGTCTCTTCCTCCTAAGAAGATTCCTGAAGGGGCCTGTTATATTCATAAGTGTATATGTAGGGTGATGGTCATGGGCTGGGGGGAGAAGAGGGTCGGGGGAATCCCAGGCTCAGGGACGTCTGGCTCACCCTGCTCCTTGTGCCCGAGGCCCCCCAGGGGCTCCGGCAAGAGAGGCGGGGAAAACCCCAGGCTCGGGGAGGCTAGTCCCCAGCCCGCCCCACACCCTTCTGCCAAAACCCCACCTCTGAGCACTGGGCAGGCGAGTTAGCCTCCAGCCCTGGAGCACTGGGTGGCCGGCACGGCCCCCCTCCCCCAGCCCCGGGTAGGTGGCCTGAGTGCCATCTGGCCCCCATTAGCCCCAGCCTGTGGCCCTGGTCATGGGGGAAAGATCCCCCCTCGCAACCACAGCACAATGCTGGGAAGCAGGAAGGGACCTGGAGACGGAGCATGGGCGGGGCCACGCAAGGTTGTTTGGGGAAGCTCAGCTTTGCCCGGCCTTTGATACCTGCCACCCATGGTGATGGTTTGGGTTTTTGTATGGCCTCTGGCTTACTCACATTGTAACAACAATCATTAAAATAACGTTTAACCTTTTGTTAAACTCACAAAAAAAAGGGGAAATGGTTAAAGCATTGTAAACTTAAAAAGCTAAGTAACGTTTTCTTGTTTCCTTTCCCTTGTGATATATAAATCTCTCTCACTGGGAAAATACCTCCCTTCTACAGTGGGTGTTAAAAGATGGTATTAAGTGTCCTTGTTGCAGAAGAGATAAAAAGTTAGTTTAGATGGAGGTAGTCAATAGGTGGACCATGGGCCAAATCCAGACCACCAGATACTTTTGAACAGACCGCAAAAATCTTTTTATTTCCTTATTATTATTGCGGTGTGAAAAAAATGTTTCTCAGGAGTCTGGACTTTGACTATACCTTGACCAAGAAATGTAGACCTTTACAAAAAATAATTGACAACCCCTGATTTAGATGGTCTTTAGCTGCTGTTGAAGTCCAGTCCTCTTTCAATTTAAGGCAAAACAAGACAGACACACACACAAAAAATAATAGTGAAGATATCAAATGCATCTTTTTTGTGTAAGTCTTGCTTGCAACCTAGCTGCTGGTAAATTACAGGTATAGCATAGAAATTTATTAGATACTTGAAGATCTGGCTAACCTTTTCCAGGGTTGCATTGTTTAAGACATTGTTATTAAGCTTTCTTTAAAAATCACTGTCTCGCACTAGTAGAGGAGTCATGGCTGGTAAGACAGATTTTTATTAAAGAGAAAGCAACGTAAGGAAGATAGATAAGAGGAGAAAGAAGGTGGTGGAAGGGGAAAAAATGATATTGGGGAAGAAAGAATAGCGGGAGCCTCAGGTTCATATTCCAAGTGTTAAGAAGTCAGCTGAACATCATGGAAGTGATTTATTTCATCTGGTTCCTTGTTCTCACCCAAACTTGTTTGGATATCTTTCAAGGAGCAAGACGAAGAAGGCCCAAAGGAGGGGTAGTAGATTTTGGAGTGCCAGTAGGTGGTGGCAGCCAAGACTCTCTCTTTTTCGAGGTGTTCAGTCTGCCAACCTTCCAGTCCACAGCAAGATGCCAAGAGGCTGCCAGAAAAGGAATGTCCAGAAAGGGCATTTTCCAGCACTCTAACTCCAGTCCTGTTTGTGGTTTCTGCTTCAAGTGAAGAGTCTAGAGCTGAGAAAATGTCATCAGTCCCTGGGGACAACTGAACATATTTGGAAAACAGATTTATTTTTTGGCTGCCCGGATACTTATAGCTGCCAATTATCAGATGTTCATGACCAGGTATAATTTTTCACTCTGATTCAAAGCTGCGACTTGGAGCTGCCGCTTGGGCCCAGGGCAGCCTTGAGGATAAAACTCAAGATTTTTTGGAGTTGTTCAAAGAAAGCTAGGAAGTGTCCAAACATTTCTGGAGGGGTTTCTTCGATATCTGACACTGCTGCCTTGTCTTTAGGTATGACTGTCCCTTTGGGAGAGATTAGTGATTCAGATGTCACAGTGATGGACCCAGTCTAAGAACTTAAATAGAACCAGAAAGTTCTGACTTTGCATCTTAAATATTTGATGTGTCATGGAGTCTTTTGAAAGCACAGATCTCTTCAACTCAAGACAGACAAGGTTTTGGAAAAGTTGAAAGCCACAAAGTTCTTAGGCAGTTTTCAGGGCTTGAATCAACCTGCTTTTTGCAATAAAACTTTTGGATTCAATAAGGGACAGTAGCAGAAGTCCTCTGTAGAAAGTGGCTACCAGCAGAGACCCAGAGAACTGGAAAGCCCTCCAGTCCTCATTGCAGGAGACAAAAATCTTCTTTCTTGGCCAACGGACTGTAAGCCACTCATGTTAAACATAGCTTGCAAATATCCACGTGTCTGACTGGACTTAGAGGCAGTCCTGCAACACCCAGAGATCCATCCATCCTCCTCTTCTACCTCTTCCTTTGGCTATTGTTTGTCCCAATTTTTTCAAGTATAGCAAGCCAGGTCTTATAACCACTAGGTTCTAGAGATCATAAAATGGGTATTCCAATTAGAAGCTACACCAAAACACACACACTCTGCTCATTCCATTTTTGGGCATTCTTCTAATAAAAAACTGCTTGAAGTGGAGGGCTTGGCCCTGTTAAAAATGGGAGCCATAGAAGAATACCAGAACCTTACTGGGGGAGAGGTTTTTATTTCCAGTATTTTCTTATTCCCAAAAGAAACACGAATTCTGGAACTCTAATTTGAATCAAATACCCGAGGAAAATCAAATTCCACTTGGTTTGTCTGGAGAGCAAAATCTCTCTTTTCAACTGTTAGACTGGGTTGGGGCTCTTGGCCTCTGGTTGCTTACTTCCACATCTTAATAGGACAAACGCACAGAAAGTACTTCTGGTTCTTGGAGGACAGTGACTACCGGTATAAGGTGCGATCCTTTAGAAGGGCAGCAGTCCCCAGGTTATCAAGTGCTTAATGATAATTGCAGCTCATCTGCATTGTTAAGGTCTGGAGAAATATCAGTAATGTAGATGATTGGCTCATTAGAGTACATTCTTACAGCAGGGTAGTTCATGCCTTTTGGGAGATTTGCTACTTCTTCAAAGTCTCTCAGTTGGAGTAAGTGAAGTAAAATTTACTTTGATCCCATCTCAGGTTCTTACCTTCATGGAGGCCACCTTAGATACCAACAGGTTCTATATTGCCTGCCTACCTCAGGACAGATTCTGAGAGGTAATCAAGGCAGTGGTCTTAGCTAGGTTCAGGCCAAAAGGTTTCAGTGAAGTTTTAGTTGTGAGTTTTAGATCTAACAATGTGCAGCTTTGGATGTGACCCTTGAAAGGGTGATTGAATCTACTGTACAAACCAAACATCCGCACCTTGGACCTGATGTGTTTCTCCCTCAGCAGGTCAAAGACTATGGTAGACATTGCCTGAGTGTTCCTTCAGGAGATGCCCTTCTCTCAGCCTGCTTCTCAGATTATAATTGGTTTTGGGTCTCCAATCTGATTAGAAAAGCACATCTAGGATCTTTGGCTATTTGTGGTGTTCAGAGACCTCCAGAAACATGGCTCCCCTAAACTTACTAAAGTTGAAGGTCAGACTGATTCTACATCCCCCTATCCCCCCCGCCCCAGATCAAGGCAATGGAAGCAGATTCTTATAGATAAAATTGTTGCAGTATATTACCTGGACAGAAAAGGGGGTGTTTGGCTGCCTCTGTTTTGTCAGGAGGCAGTCTTTTTCATAATGAGGACAACACTATGTGGGTTTTAGCCCATGAAAGCTTATGCCCAAATAAATTTGTTAGTTTCTAAGGTGCCACAAGGACTCCTCGTTGTTTTTGCTGATACTGACCAACACAGCTACCATTCTGAAATCAGATCGCTGAGTCACTGCTCTGTGCAATGTTGTAGCCAGACCAAACCTTTCAATCACTGGCAGGAAAGTGTGGCTCCACATCTGAGAAATAGCCAGTTTTTCATCTGCATCTTCAGCTGCAGATAGGCAGATTCCAATCCTCTCTGACATCACATCTCCAAGTAGAGTTCCTCTGGGCTGCATCCATTGGCTCCTAAGACGTCTTCAAAGAGCAGCAGGTGTTTTACAGGGTTCTCTCCTTGGTGTCTCCCTCTGGATTCCTGTGACCCTCACACCCATCCCTGTTTTTTCATTAGTTGTCCCCTGAGATTATTTGATCCCTGGGTCCAGTAGTTCCTCCCTTTCATCTGGGGAAGGGGGCACCTTAAGATATGGGTAGATGCAAGTCTGCCTATTCCCCCAGAGCCTCAATAGGCGCAGACACGCAGACCAGCTCCTCCCTGCTGCGAGCAAATTTAAAGAAGAAAAAAATGGCTTAAAATCTCCAGGCTCTCCCTTTATTAGCAGATGGATTCCCTTTCTCCTCATAGTCACTGATGCTCTCCGTGCCCCTCTACTTACCCAAATGGAGTACAGAATGATGAAGAAGGTTAAGAAGAGAGAATAAATGAGACACTGTCTCCTGCACCTCTCTGTGAATTGAGTGCCTGGATAGAGATCTGTGCCTGCTCTGCAGCGACCCAGGCTCCTCTTAAGTGCTTAAGCTGGGATTTCCTGCAGCCTCCCTCCCTGAGCAGGATTGTTCCCAGGAAGCAGTGGCAGCACTTCAGCAGCAAAATCCTCCAGATCTGGCACAGGTGACAGCCCAAAGACAAGTGGTGGCTCCAACTCCCACATGGGGAGAGTGTAGGTTGAAGCACAGGTAGTCAGTAGGCAGACTGTGGGCTAAATCTGTGCTGCCAGATGCTTTTGAACAGACCCCAACATTTTTATATACTTATTATCATCATCTCTCGAGTCTGTACCTTGACTATGCCTTGACCAAGAAATTTGGACCTTGACAAAAAAATAATTGACTACCCCTGAAGCACAGTATCAAAGGCCAAGTTGCTGGAGACTGCACTCACAGCCCCAGATGTTGACTGCAGAGCAGATGCCTAGCCCTGCCCCTGTAGCTACTACAGCAGTAGGAAGCTAATGACAGGATTCAGGTTAGATAGGGCAAGGAGAGCCTGCTAAGGAGCCCAACACCTCCATCCATTCTGCAGTATGCACCTTCTACCTAGCCGTGCAGTGGCTCAGGTCTATTATCTGCCAGCAGTGTCAGCCCAACTCTGTCTCCCAGTGCAGTAAGTGTGCCAAGGATTCCCTTTGAAACTCCAGGATTGGAACCTGGTGCCCCCAGGGTGTCAGTCATGTCCAGGAATCTGTTACACAAAGTGTGGGACCCTGGGAAGCTCCTTTCTGGACCCAGTCCAGGACAACCTTCCAATCTAAATACCGCCCTCTCAGGGAAAGAAAACGGCTTGAAAGAGTAATCACAACAGTTCTCCTCCTCTCCAGGGGATCCTCAGTCTGAAATTTCTCTCTCCATTGGAGGACGATGATCATTAAGGGAAGCATAAGAAAAAGGGGGTTTCTCAGATGTTCAGACTCCTCTGTTGCCCCCAACAAAAACCAAACCAAACCAACCAAACAAACAAAACACTAGAGAAGAAAGAGCCCCCTGATTTTTTAAGAAATGAAAATTTGAGATGGAGACTTTAAAATCCACACTAGCTTCCATCAACAAAGGGGACTCCATGACTTCAGTGGATTTGAAATGCCTATATCCATGTCCCAATTTGACAGTGTCACGGATGCTTTGCTATACTCTTAGCCCAGCGGAAGAATCTGTCCTATCTCGGGGCCTCTCCTTTTGCCCCTCCACCCCCACGAACATGATACAGTTCTGTGGTGACCTAGAATCCTATTTTCGACGTCTCAGACTCAAGGAATATTTCCAACACACCTCTGACCAACATATTAACCCACAGAGACCTTCCTGCCAACACTACAAAAAGAAGGATTCTAGGTGGACTCCTCCTGAAGGTCGAAACAGCAGCCTGGATTTCTACATAGACTGCTTCCGCCGACGTGCACGAGCTGAAATTGTGGAAAAGCAGCATCGCTTACCCCATAACCTCAGCCATGCAGAACACAGTGCCATCCACAGCCTCAGAAACAACTCTGACATCATAATCAAAAAGGCTGACAAAGGAGGTGCTGTCGTCATCATGAATAGGTCAGAGTATGAACAAGAGGCTACTAGGCAGCTCTCCAACACCACTTTCTACAAGCCATTACCCTCTGATCCCAGTGAGAGTTACCAAAAGAAACTACAGCATTTGCTCAAGAAACTCCCTGAAAAAGCACAAGAACAAATCCGCACAGACACACCCCTGGAGCCAGGACCTGGGGTATTCTATCTGCTACCCAAGATCCATAAACCTGGAAATCCTGGACGCCCCATCATCTCAGGCATTGGCACCCTGACAGCAGGATTGTCTGGCTATGTAGACTCCCTCCTCAGGCCCTTCGTTACCAGCACTCCCAGCTATCTTCGAGACACCACCGATTTCCTGAGGAAACTACAGTCCATTGGTGATCTTCCTAAAAACACCATCCTAGCCACTATGGATGTAGAAGCCCTCTACACCAACATTCCACACAAAGATGGACTACAAGCCGTCAGGAACAGTATCCCCGATACTGTCACGGCTAACCTGGTGGCAGAACTTTGTGACTTTGTCCTGACCCATAACTATTTCACATTTGGTGACAATGTATACCTTCAAATCAGCGGCACTGCGATGGGTACCCGCATGGCCCCACAGTATGCCAACATTTTTATGGCTGACTTAGAACAACGCTTCCTCAGCTCTCGTTCCCTAATGCCCCTACTCTACTTGCGCTACATTGATGACATCTTCATCATCTGGACCCATGGAAAAGAAGCTCTTGAGGAATTCCACCATGATTTCAACAATTTCCATCCCACCATCAACCTCAGCCTGGACCAGTCCACACAAGAGATCCACTTCCTGGACACTACGGTGCTAATAAGCGATGGTCACATAAACACCACCCTATATCGGAAACCTACTGACCGCTATTCCTACCTACATGCCTCTAGCTTTCATCCAGATCATACCACTCGATCCATTGTCTACAGCCAAGCGCTACGATATAACCGCATTTGCTCCAACCCCTCAGACAGAGACAAACACCTACAAGATCTCTATCATGCATTCCTACAACTACAGTACCCACCTGCTGAAGTGAAGAAACAGATTGACAGAGCCAGAAGAGTACCCAGAAGTCACCTACTACAGGACAGGCCCAACAAAGAAAACAACAGAACGCCACTAGCCATCACCTTCAGCCCCCAACTAAAACCCCTCCAACGCATCATCAAGGATCTACAACCTATCCTGAAGGACGAGCCATCGCTCTCTCAGATCTTGGGAGATAGACCAGTCCTTGCTTACAGACAGCCCCCCAATCTGAAGCAAATACTCACCAGCAACCACACACCACACAACAGAACCACTAACCCAGGAACCTATCCTTGCAACAAAGCCCGTTGCCAACTCTGTCCACATATCTATTCAGGGGATACCATCATAGGGCCTAATCACATCAGCCACACTATCAGAGGCTCCTTCACCTGCGCATCTACCAATGTGATATATGCCATCATGTGCCAGCAATGCCCCTCTGCCATGTACATTGGCCAAACTGGACAGTCTCTACGTAAAAGAATGAATGGACACAAATCAGACGTCAAGAATTATAACATTCAAAAACCAGTTGGAGAACACTTCAATCTCTCTGGTCACTCGATCACAGACCTAAGAGTGGCTATACTTCAACAAAAAAGCTTCAAAAACAGACTCCAACGAGAGACTGCTGAATTGGAATTAATTTGCAAACTGGATACAATTAACTTAGGCTTGAATAGAGACTGGGAATGGATGAGTCATTACACAAAGTAAAACTATTTCCCCATGGTATTTCTCCCTCCCACCCCACCCCCCACTGTTCCTCTGATATTCTTGTTAACTGCTGGAATTAGCCTACCTGCTTGTCACCATGAAAGGTTTTCCTCCTTCCCCCCCCGCTGTTGGTGATGGCTTATCTTAAGTGATCACTCTCCTTACAGTGTGTATGATAAACCCATTGTTTCATGTTCTCTGTGTGTGTGTATATAAATCTCTCCTCTGTTTTTTCCACCAAATGCATCCGATGAAGTGAGCTGTAGCTCACGAAAGCTTATGCTCTAATAAATTTGTTAGTCTCTAAGGTGCCACAAGTACTCCTTTTCTTTTTGCTGTTAGAGGCACACTAGCAATACAGGTCCTTGTCCTTTGGTCTTGTAACAGCGCTGCAAGTGTTTAGAAAAGTGTTGGTCAAGTTAATAGCAGCTCTCAAATAATAAGGGGTCCATATGTACAGCTCCCTGGATGTCCTTCTTTGAGCCACATCCATAGTCAATCATAGATGGCACCACCCAGACACTAAGAATGCTGGAGAGCCATGGGCTTTTGAAGGAGTATTTTAACAGTCTCAGCTGATTCCCCAAATTTTCTTATTTCAGGAACGACAGGAGAAGCTGAGGGATCTTATAAAAGCAATCAATCTTCCAAGGGAAGTACCCATTTATATGCTTCTGTCTCTTCTGGGAGCCGTGGTCTCCTGTGTGAATATTCTTTAGTTTGCCTGTGCTCACATGAAGCCACTATAGAGCACCCTCCTTATTTCTCTTTCCACAACAATCTCTTACCCATCCTTCAGAGAAGATCTCTCTTCCCGAGAAGATTCTTAGGTCATTCAAATGGTGGATGAACCTGAGCAACTTCAAGTTGGGCTTCTCAGCAAGTGAGCCAGTCAGGATAATAGTTACTACAGATGCAAACCTGGAGGGATAGGCTGGTCACCCGGAATCAAGGACTGTCCAAGGGGTTTGTTCGAAACAAGAAAGCAAGCATGGAACAAACTGAACTCAGGGCAATGTGGTCTCAAGGCTCTTCTCCTATATCTGGGCTCCCCTCATGTGCTGATCATGACAGACAACACTTCAGTCATGTCATAAACAGACAAAAGGGAACAAAGTCTACAGTCTTTCAAAAAGAGGTTAACATCCTGATGACTTTGGCAAAGGAGAATCTAGTAGTCAATTTGTTCCCTTCACAATCAGGGGAAAATGAATGCCTGGCTGACTGGCTCACCAAACAAAAGTTAGATCATCCAGAATGGGAACTGCACCCAGGGGATTTCCAGCTCTTGATAAAGATGTTTGGTCTCCTAGCAATAGATCTGGTTGCTTCCCACCTGAATCACAAGATTTCAGTGTTCTTCTCTTGCCATAGAGATCACAAAGCTAAGACAACAGATGCAACATCACAAAGATGGCCAAAGGGAATCTTACATGCCTTCCTTCCACTTCCTCTCCTCATCAGAATGCTACAGAAAATCAGGAGAGACACAGCACTGGTCTTTTTAGTAGCCCCATTCTGGTCAAAGAGGCCTTGTTCTCTGACCTCCTCAACATGGCACAAAGGCCTCCTATCCATTTTCCTTCAGAAGGGATCTGATATTGTGAAGGTCAGTTATGCATTAGAACCCAAATAGTATCTGAGCCTAATTGGCTGGCTCTTGAA
This sequence comes from Dermochelys coriacea, assembly GCF_009764565.3. Taxonomy (NCBI): domain Eukaryota; kingdom Metazoa; phylum Chordata; order Testudines; family Dermochelyidae; genus Dermochelys; species Dermochelys coriacea. The sequence continues at coordinate 87,481,724 of NC_050073.1, read as the reverse complement.
CGGAGCCTCTTAAACCAAAGAGGTTATACAGAACAAGTAATACCTACGTTTTTAGCTTCCAGAAAGAAATATCCTAATTTAGTGTATTCAAGGGCCCAGATAAGGTTCATCCCACATCTGCATTGGTACCATGGATTCTTGAATTTCTTAAAGATGAACTCACAGTAGGCATGGCAGCTCAGATACTCAAAGGTCAAGTTTCTGCTTTCTCTGGTATCCTTAGTGCAGCAGACAAGTAGTAGATTTTGTCTTACCCAGATGTCCAGCTTTTTTTTTTTTTTTGAAAGCAGCATCTCTTCTACATTGTCCTGAAGTGCACAGAGTTCTTTTATGGAATCTTGCCAGGTTCTCATTGCCATTACAGGCCCTCCATTTGAACCAATCATGAGTATATCATTACTTTTTAACCATTAAAGTGGCCTTTTTTATAACAATCATGTCAGTTCACAGGGTGTTTGAGTTGGGAGCCCTTTTCCTGAAACCTCAAAACTGTACCTTCCATAAAGATATAAGAACTCAGAGTCGACCATGTCTCCATTAACATTAACACCAGGCTCCATAGAACATGGGAAGTTGTCCTTCTGTCTAGCTCCATCACACTCCAAAGAGAAATTGTGGCATATTTGGGATGTCCACAGAGCTCTCAAAGTATATATTTACCTTTCAGTTCAGAAAGGTGAATGCTTTGTTTGTGCATCATCAGCTGGTGTCAGAGGAAAAGAAGGCTTAAAAAAAATCTTCCATTTACAGGTGGTTAAGGTATTGTATTTCAGAAGCATACACGCCAAAAAGCATATTCCATCTTCCAAAAGCAGAGTTCAGTCCCTCAGAGCTGTGGAAACTTAATGGGCAGAAAGATCATATGCCTCAGACGAAGAATTTGTAAAGCAGCCACCTGGTCATCTGTGTCCAAATTCTACAAGCTGGACATCCAGCCATCATCTAATGCTCCCTTTGGTAGAGGAGTGCTCCTTGCTGTAGCATCCCAGTAATTATTAGGAAAGGGCTATCCCCTTTCTCATCTGCATTTAACTGCATATGGTTTCTCCTTCCTCTCCTGAGTGGATACTACTATGAAAATCCCATTATCATGGATCTGTGAACCTCATTATGAATAAGAATAGGAAAATGTATCCATGAAAATGTCCTTTCTTGAAGTAATGATGTACAGAGATCCAATCCATACTGAATGAATTGATAATTGAGGAAAGAGATGGGATTATTAATAGGCACTCACAGTTTGTTGTTAATTGTATACCTTGCTCTGCAGGACAATTGTTCTATTTAGTCTTAATACTTAATTTTCCTTACTGTTTGTGATTGGGTTGATAAACCCCATACTGGAGAATTAAGAGTGCAGGAACAGTAGGCCTTCTAGACACGACCAGTTGGAGGAGGGATTGAAAAGGGAATCTCTTCAGTACAGTAGTGTGGTGGGTGAAGAAAGGCAGATCTGTGCTCACTGCTGCAGAGAGGCTATATCAGGAAGGCATTCCGGGGGGAGGGGGGCTGGTTTACTGCATGGAGCTGGGACTCCCTAGCCTGCTGAGACCTGTGGAACAGGTTGTTGGAGACCATAACCAGCCACATTGAGCCTCGGTGGAGAGGGGACAGAGCTTTAGGAAGAGATCCGGGGGAGAGCATTAGCTAGACCATAGGTAGTGGATTCCTGCCTTACGATGCCCAAGAGGGCCCTGAGTTGGAGCCTAGTGGAATGGAAGAGCCAGGATTTCCCTACCCCTATGCTGCTAGGCGGGGCTGACACCACAGACTCTGTCTGCTATAGGGGGAGGCTCATCCCACTCACGCCAACATAGAATGGTTAGAGATTTCCTAGGCTGTGGAAATAGCTCCCCTGACAGTGATTGACAGGCTTGGTCTGCCTTCAGGACTGCATAGAACAGAGACCCAGTGCCATTGGTTTGTGGACCTCATTACTCCAAGAAAGGAAATTTTCAGCTAAGGCACATAATAATTTTGTATTCCATGCTCATTTCCCTGGCCACATCAAGCATCGATGGCCTGAAGAAGAACACTTTTGCAGCTCTAATCCTCTAAGGACTACTCTAGGCAGAGAGAACCCTTAGGGGCTGGTTTCAGCAGCTTTCGGGTAGCTTTGTGCTGCTGGAGTGGGACAGAGTTTCTCTATTGTACCAATGGATTTAGACCAAGAACTCTTGGTTCTAGTGGAGCAGCTGGGTGGCATATCCAGACCTCAAGTCCCTTCATCTGATAACTTCTTAAGGTTATTTGAGAAGATCAAGAAAGTCCTGTTGTTGCCCCTTATTTGAAATCTGTAAGGGTGTGTAGGAGATCGTGTCCATCCCTCCCAGTCAGGCCTAGGAGGAGGCCACACCCCTTTGCTGCTGCATCTCTGCAAAGACTGGCTTAAAGGGGGATTTAGCAGCCTTGGAGACCCTGACCCTCTAGCCAGGGCAGAACACCAACCAGTCTAAGGGCTCAGGCCCTCAGGCTATATACAGTCTTTCATCTAACATCCTGACTCAGGCAGAGAGCTGACAAATGCAGGACTCTTGGCCTAAGCTGGATAAGTGGCCACCCCAGGGATGGGGCAGCCATAGGGGATAGGGGAACCCAGGCCCACCCTACTCCATTAGGTTCCAGCCCAGGGTCCTAACAGTGGCAGTCCCACCACAACACACCAACCAGCACTCTGGCTCTACAACCTGATTATTGTCTGGTATCCCTGGACTACTTCCTACAGTCCCCTCACTGTGTACCTGCACTTAGTGGGTGTTCTCCATCTCCCTGGGATACACAGCTAGTGGCAGTCCCAACGGGTCTTTGGCATCCTTGTCAGCTGGCAACTCTGGCAGTCCCTTCAGGTCCTCAGTGCTGCAGAGGTCTCACTCAAGCGCTACCCCGAGAAGCAGGCAGGAGGCATCTGTCTCCTTCGCCAGCTCTTGCTCAACTGAGCTGTAGGGCCCACCTTCTGTACTTCCTGTTCTGCCCCTCTGCATCCAGTAGAGTGGGCATTGCTTACCTGGCTCTGCCAGGGGGTGGGTGGTGGTTCCTCCCCATCAGGTCTGGAGGGAGGCAACGGCCCCTTGCTACAAGGTGCTATGTTGAATTTGATTCACCCCATTACAAATCATTAATCTTGCAACATGGTGTCAGAAGAGGCTATTAAGCATACTAAATTGTCTCAGCTGAGATGTAAAATAGAGTTATGGATTAAATGCTGACTAAGATGCAGAAATTGTTAAATTTTCTACATGGCAAAAGGTTAAAAGGGGGATACCCTAAGGTACTGTACTAGGACTTGGTTATTTGATATATCGAGCAATGCTGTAGAAACAAAATGAGCAATGACATGGCAAAGTTTGCAAATGATACAATATTATTTAAGTCAATAGCTGGAATTCAGAATCCATACCCTACTCCCCAAGAAAAGGCCCTGAATCTGTTGCATTCTTATAGTTGAGGGATTTTTTTTATTCCTTTCCCTGGGATTCACTGAGGTGACCTGCACAATGCAATCTGCCAGCCACCTTATGTTTTCCATTCTGCTGAGTGAGTTCTGCAGCTTTTGATTCTCAGCCTTGAGATTACTTGAAAAACTGACTTAATGTCCCAGCCTGCAGGGTGGAAGCACTTCATTAGTATACAGGGCAGGTATTGAGAGGAGGCTGTCTCTATGCAACAGCTCTCGATCCACTCCTCTGATTAATATGTCTCAGGGGAGAGAGAGAGCAAACAGAAAGGAAAGGAAGAGAAAATCCTTTACAGTTTTCTTTTTTTCATTGTTGGTATAAGGTGGGTCTGGAAATACTAGCCAAAATCTGGTGTCTTCCTCCATATTGCCAACCAGTCATTCTTTAATAAATTAAAATGTCTCTGAAGATAGCCACCATGGGACAGGTGAGCGGGGGCAGAGGAGAGAAAAAATAAATAAAAAACAAATATACCAGTTACCCATTGAATTTGTTCCTAGTGGAGTATTCTGAGAAATAGCTACTGATTTATGCAAGAAGATTTCTAAGCAACAGCATCAAATAGCAACCTATTCTTGTTGCTAATTTGGTTGCCTCTCTCTTTGGGCAGTGGGCTCTTTATCAAGATCAGAAGGTTACGTTCATTATAAATGTGTATGCCTATGTGGAGAGAGAACAAGAGCGAGAGTTACAAATCTCTATTTTGTTTCTGCAAACTACTAATATGCGGAAAAAAAATTCTCTACTGTCTTTCATCCCAAAGAATAGAAAAATGCTTTACATATCATCTTTGCATCTGTTTTTTTCTTTTTCCTTCACTAACATTTGTATACAAGTGGCTGTTCACTCACCACTGAAACATAGCCACTCCTGGAGTGGAACATGAGAGCAACATTACATGACAATTTAGGACAGGAAGTTAAGAAAAATGTTCCCAGATAAAATTATGGGGGAAATTTAGGATGAAGACTATAAATATCCACATTTAAATTTGACTCTGAAAATGGGGCTTTTTCCTCTGCTCTTGCTTACACGTATCACGAGGGGCCCACTCTGACATTCTTTGCACACCTGGAACTCCCATTTATTTCAAGGAGTGTTTTCCTTAAGTATACAGGGCTCAAGATCTTTAACAAGTGGTCAGCTCCCCAAATATTTCAGAGGCATACATTTTGTAAGAAACAGAACCTAAAGTTGTTCTACACCCAACATCTTGATCTTTGAAGTTCAATTGCGGTATACTGCTGCTGGATCCATTTTATAAGGAGCTAGGAGGAGACAGTCTTCAGGAAAGAAGAGAAATAATCTTCAGATTGAGCAATTAGAGATCAACTCTCACATAATCACACAGTAACATATCAAGGCTCTGGAGGTACTGGCCTTTCCTGTCCATCAGGCAAAGATGATTCGGAATTATAATGCTTAATTATTGGTAAAGACTCTTATAAACGTGTACAAATAATTGATAATCAGCCATGCAATTGAAAGCAATAAACCCATTAGGAGTTTTAGTGACACCATAAACCACCAGAATGGAGCCCAAGTTGCCAGAAGCTAGGACTGGGATTTCCTAGGATTAAGCTTTTGTTTATTCATAACCCAGATTTTGCATTTTATTGTTTGTTTGTAAATAATTTGATTATTTGCTGAATTAAGGAATTATTTCTTATTATTAATTTCATTGAGCCTAAACTTTCCAGGCATTAGGGAAAGAATTTATATCTCTGATATATTATATGATATTATATGTCTACACTACGAAATTAGGTCGATTTTATAGACGTTGATTTTTAGAAACCAATTTTGTACAATTGATTGTGTATGTCCACACTAAGTGCATTAAGTCGTTAGAGTGCGTCCTCACTATCGTGGCTAGCATTGACATATGGAGTGGTGCACTGTGGGTAGCTATCCCACAGTTCCTGCAGTCTCCACTGCCCTTTGGAATTCTGGGTTAAGCTCCCAATGCCTGATGGGGCAAAAACATTGTCATGGGTGGTTTTGGATACATGTTGTCAGTTGCCCCTCCCTCCATGAAAGCAATATCAGACAATCATTTCGTGCCTTTCTTCTGTGCAGATGCCATACCATGGCAAGCATGGAGCCCTCTCAGCTCAGCTCACCATCACCGCTGCTGTTGTGTCCTGGGTGCTGCTGTCAGTAGATGGTGCAGTATGACTGCTAACTGTCATCATCCACTGCTTCTGCTGCAACTCTGCTCTCTTGGTACCATGAATCCACCTCGCAGGTCCTCTCGTCATTCTGTATAAATATCTATTCTCGTGGCATCCATCGTCATCCACCACTTCTGCTGCAACTCTGCTCTCCTGCAGACACCATACCACAGCAAGAATGGAGCCTGCTCAGTTCATCACTGCTGTTGTGAGCATTGTAAACACCTCGCACATTACCCTGGAGTATATGCAGAACCGGGCTAAGAGATACCAGCACGAGGACGATTTTGATGAGGACATGGACGCAGACGTTCCTAAAAGCACGGGCTGTGGCAATTGGGACATGATAGTGGCAGTGGGGCTGGTTGATACAGTGGAACGCCGATTCTGGACCCGGCAAACAAGCACAGACTGGTGGGACTGATAGTGTTGTAGGTATGGGGTGATTCACAGTGGCTGCGAAACTTTCGCATGCGTAAGACCACTTTCCTGGAAAACTCTGTGTTGCTTTCCCCTGCCCTGAAGCGCAGGAATACCAAGATGAGAGATGCCCTGATAGTTGAGAAACGAGTGGCGATAGCCCTGTGGAAGCTTGCTACACCTGACTGCTACTAGTCAGTTGGGAATCAATTTGAAGTGGGAAAATCTACTGTGGGGTCTGCTGTGATCCGAGTAGCCAATGCAATCATTGATGTTCTGTTATCAAGGGTTGTGACTCTGGGAAATGTGCAGGTCATAGTGGATGGCTTTGCTGCAATGGGTTTCCCTAACTGTGGTGGAATGATAGACGGAACGCATATGGACCATCTTCCCAACCAGTACGTAAACCTCAAGGGGTACTTCTTAATGGTGCAGCAAGCACTGGTGGATCCCAAGGAACGTTTCACCAACATCAACGTGGGGTGGCTGGGAAAGGTGCATGATGCTCACATCTTTAGGAACTCCGGGCTGTTCGAGCAGCTGCAAGAAAGGACTTACTTCCCAGACCAGAAAATTACTGTTGGGGATGTTGAAATGCCAATAGTTATCCTTGGGGACCCAGCCTAGCCCTTGCTCCCATGGCTCATGAAGCCGTACATAGGCAGCCTGGACAGTAGTAAGGAGCAATTCAACTATAGGTTGAGCAAGTGCAGAATGGTGGTAGTATGTGCCTTTGGATGTTTAAAAGCTCACTGGCGCTGTTTGCTGAGTAGGTCAGACCTCAGCGTAACCAACATTCCCATTGTTATTGCTGTTTGCTGTGTGCTCCATAATATCTGTGAGAGTAAGGGGGAGACGTTTATGGCGGGGTGGGTGAAGCAAATCGTCTGGCGGCCGATTTTGAGCAGCCAGACACCAGGGTGATTAGAAGAGCACAGCAAGGCATGCTGCGCATCAGAGAGGCTTTGAAAACCAGTTTCATGACTGGCCAGGCTTCAGTGTGACAGTTGTTTGTGTTTCTCCTTGATGCAAACCCACCCCCTTTGTTGATTTTAATTCTCTGTAAGCTAACCACCCTCCCCCCTTCGAAATAAAGTAACTATTGTTTTGCAACCATGAATCATAGAATCATAGAATCATAGAATCATAGAATATCAGGGTTGGAAGGGACCCCAGAAGGTCATCTAGTCCAACCCCCTGCTCAAAGCAGGACCAAGTCCCAGTTAAATCATCCCAGCTAGGGCTTTGTCAAGCCTGACCTTAAAAACCTCTAAGGAAGGAGATTCTACCACCTCCCTAGGTAACGCATTCCAGTGTTTCACCACCCTCTTAGTGAAAAAGTTTTTCCTAATATCCAATCTAAACCTCCCCCATTGCAACTTGAGACCATTACTCCTCGTTCTGTCATCTGCTACCATTGAGAACAGTCTAGAGCCATCCTCTTTGAAACCCCCTTTCAGGTAGTTGAAAGCAGCTATCAAATCCCCCCTCATTCTTCTCTTCTGCAGACTAAACAATCCCAGCTCCCTCAGCCTCTCCTCATAAGTCATGTGCTCTAGACCCCTAATCATTTTCGTTGCCCTTCGTTGTACTCTTTCCAATTTATCCACATCCTTCCTGTAGTGTGGGGCCCAAAACTGGACACAGTACTCCAGATGAGGCCTCACCAGTGTCGAATAGAGGGGAACGATCACGTCCCTCGATCTGCTCGCTATGCCCCTACTTATACAACCCAAAATGCCATTGGCCTTCTTGGCAACAAGGGCACACTGCTGACTCATATCCAGCTTCTCGTCCACTGTCACCCCTAGGTCCTTTTCCGCAGAACTGCTGCCGAGCCATTCGGTCCCTAGTCTGTAGCGGTGCATTGGAATGCATGCATTCTTTCTTTATAAATTTTTAAAAAAGGGAGATAACTGACAAGGTAATCCGGATGCGGTGGGGTGGGGGAGGAGGGAAGGACAAGGCCAATTGCTTATTGTAGCCACACTATAAATCAAACTGTTTGAATGACAGCCTTCTGTTGCTTGAGTCATCCTCTGGAGTGGAATGGCTGGGTGCCCGGAGCCTCCCCTCCGCATTTTTGGGCATCTGGGTGAGGAGGATATGGAACTTGGGGAGGAGGTCAGGCGGTTGTACAATGAATGCATGGGGGTCTGTGCTCTTCTTGGCTTTCCTGCAGCTGCACCAGACGCTTCATCACGTCCGTTTGCTCCCCCATTAGCCTTAGCATCGCCTCCTGCCTCCACTCTTCACCTCCTGCCTCTGCTCTTCACGCTCCTGCCTCTGCTCTTTGCGCTCACTTAATGCTTTCCTAGTCTCTAACACTGAATGCCTCCATGCATTCAGCTGTGCCCTATCAGTGCGGGAGGACTGCAGGAGCTCGGAAAACATGTCATCACAAGTGCATTTTTTTTGCCTTCTAATCTGCAATAACCTCAGGGACGGAGATGATAGCGGGAGCCTAGAAACATTTGCACCTTGGGGGAGATAAAAAGGGAGAGTAAGATTTAAGATGATACATTTCTGAGAACAAAAGGGAGACTCTTTCACAGTGAATCAAGCAATTCACAGCAGACAGCACATGTGCTTTAGGTACACGGTCGCATTTTGCCTTTTATATTGAGCGCCTGCCGGTATGGTGACACATCACACATGGCTGGGCAACAGAATTTGGTTTCCATGCAGCCATGGTAAAGCAAAGGGTACGTGGAGTTGGCTTCTTAGGCATAACATGTGGGAATGGTTTCAAACTGCAGCGCCATCCTTTCCCATAGCAAGCAATGGGTTGGGTTTCATATTTAAAAGGAGGGGCTGCGGTTTTCGGGTGGATGTGTAGCACACACCTCCTCCCACCCCACCACGTGGCTATTCTCTGGGATGATCCCTTTTAGCCAAGCGCAAAAAGTCCAGCAAGAACGGGATCCTTTTACTGTTCCCTTACAAAAATTCCCCTATTTCAACCAGGTGACCATGAATGATATCACTCTCCTGAGGCTAACACAGAAAGATATAGACGGAATGTTGCTTGAAAGTGACCAGAACCAAGGACCATTTGCTGCCATGCTTTGTGCTGCAATGATTCCAGAATACTTTCAGAGTACCTCCAGAAGAGCTTCATGAAGATGTCCCTGGAGGATTCCCGCTCCATCCCCAGACACGTTAACAGCCTTTTCCAGTAGCTGTATTGGCCTCGAATGCATCTCAATTCTTCAGGGCAAATCATATATTAAACACTATTGCTTTTAAATCCTGTACTGTAGTTACAAATGTGCGCTCACCAGAGGTGCCTTCTCCAGCTTCAGGGTCAGGGATCCTGCCTTCGGAGGATATTGGCTCCAAGGTGATAAAAAGGTCCTGGCTGCCGGGGAGAATGAATTCACAGCTTGCCTGCTGCGCATTCTCCTCCTCCTCCTCCTTTTCCTCATCCACAAAATCCTCCTCTCTGTTGCGTAAGACTCCCCCCCTTGCAGGTGTCCATGGACTGTGGTGGGGTAGTGATAGGGTCCCCTCCTAGAATGGCATGCAGCTGATCATAGAAGCGGCATGTATGGGGCTCTGACCCCGGAGTGACCTTTTGCCTCCTTTGTCTTTTGGTAGGCTTGCCTCAGCTCCTTCACTTTCATGCGGCACTGCTGTGTGTCCCTGTTGTAGCCTCTCTCCAACAGATTTTGGCAAATATATTAGCATTTCTTATTTTTCATTGGAGTTTTGCCTGCACAGATGCTTCTCCCCATCCAGCAATCAGATCCAGTGTCTCCCTTTTGGTCCATGCTGGAGCTCGTTTGCGATTCTGGTGGGACTGCACGGTCTGCTGAGTTTGCCATGCTGATCAAACAGGAAATAAAATTCAAAAGTTCCCGGGGCTTTTCCTGTGTACCTGGCTAGTGCATCGGAGTTCAAAGTGCTGTTCAGAGCGGTCACAATGGAGCATTCTGGGATAGCTCCCGGAGGCCAATACCATCGATTTGTGTTGGCACTACCCCAAATTCGACCCAGCAAGGTCGATTTTAGCACTACTCTCCTCACCGGGGAGGAGTACAGAAGTTGATTTTAAGAGCCCTTTAAGTTGACGGAATGGGGTTGGTTATGTGGACAAATTCATTTTAAAATCAACCTAACACAGTGTGACAAAGTTTCTACTCTACCTTGGTGGGTCTTGCGCTTATTGGCGGATTTGCTCGCCTTGGAGCTTCACGGCAGCCCTCAGCTTGGCCATTTTTCTGAATTCACAGTCCAGGTTGATTCCTCCTGTGTCTGACCAGGAGTTGGGAGGATTTGGGGGGGAACCCGGGCCCGCCCTCTACTCCGGGTTCCAGCCCAGGGTCCTGTGGAATGCAGCTGTCTAGAGTGCCTCCTGGAACAGCTGTGTGACAGCTACAACTCCCTGGGCTACTTCCCCATGGCCTCCTCCCAACACCTTCTTTATCCTCACCATAGGACCTTCCTCCTGGTGTCTGATAATGCTTGTACACCTCAGTCTTCCAACAGTCCGCGTTCTCACTCTCAGCTCCTAGTACCTCTTGCTCCCAGCTCCTCACACATGCACCAGAAACTGAAGTGAGCTCCTTTTTAAAACTCAGGTGCCCTGATTAGCCTGTCTTAATTGATTCTAGCAGCTTCTTGATTGGCTGCAGGTGTTCTAATCAGCGTGTTTTAATTGTCTCCAGAAGGTTCCTGATTGTTCTGGAACCTTCCCTGTTACCTTACCCAGGGAAAAGGGACCTACTTAGCCTGGGGCTTATATATCTGCCTTCTATTACTCTCCTATAGCCATCTGGCAGGACCCTGTCACAATGGCTAAATTCGACCTAACACCATAGTGTAGATCAGGCCTAAGATAACTATAATTAGGAAAGACCATTGATAATAATGATCAAAGGAGTTATATAAAGAATGAAATTACCCTATAGATTAATTTACAGTGTATACATTTTAAAAATAGCTATTGAGAATAAGTTATAATCAGCTGCATTACTTGAGGATGTATTCTCATAAAAGGTTTAAAGCTTCATTATCACTGTCAATTAATTTTAGTTCCCAATGCCCCATTTCAGCAAAGCATTTAAGCATGTGCTTAATATTAAGCATGTGAGTAGTCCCATTGATTTCAGTTGTTTCAAGGGGACCGCTCATGCACAGAGTTAGACACACCATCCATCCCATGCCCTGAATAAGGCAAGAATTGTGTGGAAAAACTAGTATGTGATTATGTAACTAAAGACAGTATCATAATGCATATTCTGAAAGAAGCTGAATTAAGCAATGTTAATATTTGCATTTCATACTTCTGATGACTTAATTTTTCAGCTTTAACATTCTGTTTACATCATCTTTTTTAGTGGGTATACGTTTTTGAAAATGCAAGCTGAAAAAACCCCAGACGTTCCATCATGTGGCAATATATTGAACCCGACATGGGTCATTAGTTGGGTTGGAACACTTAAATCCAAAGTACAGACTTCTACTACTTGAGCTAACGGAGTAACTGACAGCAGTAGCAAGCTGGTATCTTCTCTGTGGACCAGCCTGTCAAGGGACATAAAATACACTTTGCCAGTTGGTTTCATGGCTATTTGTTAGACAATAGCATAATAGAATTCATGTTCTGGATGTTTGTGTACTGGTGGTTGTTCGCCTCAGCCTGTCCCTTTCTGCCCCTGTCCTTTAGCATGTTCAGCTCACCTCCCCTTGCCCAAGCCAGACCCTCTCTGCTTCTGTCCCTTCTGCTTCTGTCTCCCGTCCATCAGCCTGTCCCTATCCCCGCCTCTTGCCAGCCTCTGGGCCTCACCCTCCTGTGTTTGAGTCAGATTCCGTCCTCTTTCTTCTTCACAGTCATACTCCCTGGGTGCACTGAGAGCACAGGAGAGACAGTGTCCCTGCTTTCAGTTCGGTGCTTGGTGTCATGAAGACCCCTGGGAGGTGGGGCGGAACAACTGCAGAGAAAAGTCTTTTGAGCCCCTGCACTGCAGTCCTGGACTGAGAATGCTCAGTACAGATGACACGGTAAGTGAATTAAGCTGAGAGCCTCTAACAAGCCTCTTCTGAATTTGCGCAAATGGTGATTCTCAGATGCCTATAACTTGGCCAAATCTGGGTGACTTTTCCTGTAGAAAAACAAAGGTACCTCCCTGACTCCAGGGCAATCCCCTGCCTTTCAAGTCCCTGCTCCAAAGTATGGAATTGTTAGAACGTCTCAAAAAAATTGTAAGAATTTTTTTAAATGGGCGCAACAATATATTTTTCCATAACTTCATTCTCACAGATGGCTGAATCATTTATACTGAACTTCTACAACAAACAAACAAACAAACAAAAACAGTCTGAGGCCGGCACCTGGCATAGAAAATTTCAGCCTGAATGGTTAAAAGTTTGATAGTTATAAGCAATCAAACAAAATATTATAATGGAAAGTATTAGGCATAAATATGTTGTTACCAGCTCAGCCTATAAAACCTTCCCTGCAGTGTTTGAAACCCAGATAAGCAGATTTATGTGGGTCTGAGAACTAGAAAATGAAACTACACAGAAACAAAAGTGAAACTGACCAGTTTTGTTTTAGTGCTCTTGTTGAGGGAAACAAACAAACAAACAAAATAAACAGCATAAATGGTGAAAAGTAAATTAGATTTTAAAGACTGTTCCAGATTAAATAATCAGAGGTGTTGTTAGTAACAAAGGGAAGGATTTTTTTAAAAAAAGGAAAGAACTTTATGTTGACTGTCTTCCTTCAGGTTTCTAGTCACAGTATAAATTCTGAGAGAAATCAGAACTCTAATATAAAATACAGACCCATAACAAAACAATTTAGTGGAGTTTAATTCTTAGGTGGAAACAAAACAACAGGTGCCAAATATAAACTTGGCACATTTTTATCTAACAGTTTCCATCAGTCCCCATCTTCTTTATTGTATTTGTATATGATCCTTTTCTGATAAAAAAAAAGATAAAAATAATATTTAACATTTATATAGTGATGTTCATCTTCAAGTGATTTACAATCAGCCTGTTCAAAGATGTTTTGCTCTAGTAACTGACATTTTAAAAAATATTTTGACTTATATGTGTCACCTCATATGTAACAAGTTAGAGTAGATCATTACTGTGTATATGACATCATCTCCTATAATGATATAGTACATTGTTATGGTTCAGAACATCACACTATACATTACCAGTTAATAAGGGCTTGTCTTCATGTGGAGTTGTTCTTGATTAAATCCATGTGTGGACAATCTTATTCTGGAATAAGAGTGCCTTGTTCCTGTTTAGCATAACCCAACTTTCAAGTGGGTTAGCCCTGGTCTACACTACGAGTTTAGATCAAATTTAGCAGCATTAGATTGATTTAACCCTGCACCCATCCACATGACGAAGCCTTTTTTTTTTTTTTTTTTACTTAAAGGGCTCTTAAAATCAATTTCTGTACTCCTCCCCTGACTAGGGGATTAGAGCTGAAATCGACCTTGCCAGGTCAAATTTGGGATAGTGTGGTCACAATTCAATGGTATTGGCCTCTGGGAGCTATCCCAGAGTGCCCCATTTTGACCGCTCTGGACAGCACTCTCAACTCAAATGCACTGGCCAGGTAGACAGGAAAAGGCCCGCAAACTTTTGAATCTCATTTCCTGTTTGGCCAGCTTGGCAAGCTGCAGGTGAGTGCAGATCTCATCAGCAGAGGTGACCATGATGGAGTTCCAGAATCGCAAAAGAGCTCCAGCATGGACCAAACAGGAGGTATGGGATCTGATCGCTGTATGGGGAGATGAATGCGTGCTATTAGAACTCTGTTCCAAAAGACCAAATGCCCAAACATTTTGAAAAAATCTCCAAGGGTATGAAGGTCAGAGGCTATAACAGGGACCTGCAGCAGTGCCGCATGAAACTTAAGGAGCTCAGGCAAGCCTACCAAAAAAACAGAGAGGCAAACGGCCGCTCGGGGTCAGAGCCCCAGACATGCCGCTTCTATGATGAGCTGCATGCCATTCTAAGGGGTGCAGCCACCACCACCACCATGCCTGTGCTTTGACTCCGTCAATGGATTATCATGCAACAGGGATGCACATTTTGGGGATGATGATGATGAGGAGGAGGAGGAGGTTGAAGATAGCACACAGGAAGCAAGCAGAGAAACCATTTTCCCCGAGCCAGGAACTGTTTCTCACCCTGGACCTGGAGCCAGTACCCCCCGAACCCACCCAAGGCAGGCTCCCGGACCCGCCAGAAGGGACCTCTTGTGAGTGTACCTCTGTAAATATAATACATGGTTTAAAAGCAAGTGTGTTTAATGATTAATTTGCCCTGAAGACTTGGGATGCATTCGCAACCAGTAAAGCTACTGGAAAAGTCTGTTAACATGTCTGGGGATGGAGTGGAAATCCTCCAGGGACATCTCCATAAAGCTCTCCTGAATGATCACTCCTCATGGTCACCTGATTGAAACAAGGTAATTTTATTAAGGGGATATTCAGAGGTGTCTGTTCCTGCTCGGCTGTGTGCCTGTGGCTGAAAAGAAATATTCCCTGCTGTTATCCACGTGGTGGGGGGAGGGGTGAAGCAATCATCCCAGAGAATTGGGTGTATATGTGGCGGGGGGGTGGCCGTTCCTGCGGGGCTGTAGGCCTGTGGCTGAACAGAAATCTTCCTCACTGTTAGCCGCGTGGTGGTGGGAGGGGTGAAGCAATCATCCCAGAGAATTGGGTGTTTGGGGGGGGGGGGGTTAGTTGAGTTTGTGCTGCACGTTAACCTGAAATTTGCAGCCCCTCCTTTTAAATTGCCAACCCATTTTAAATGGCCAACCCAACGACAGCTTGGTAAGGGAAATGAGGGTGCTGCTGTTTGAAACCATCCCCACATGTTATGAAGGTTAAGAAGCCAAAAGACTGTGGCTTACCATGGCTGCCTGGAAGCTGAATTCTGTTGCCCGGCCTTGCATGTGTGATCTCTCACATCAAACCAGCAGACCCTCAATATCAGAGGCAAAATGCGACCTTGTACCGAAAGCACATGTGAAAGGTTCACCATGAAAGAGTCTACCCATTGTTCTCTAAAATGTGTCTTTTTAACTACTACTCTCCCTTTTTTCCCTCCCGCAGCTGCAAATGTTTCAACACTCACACTATCACCTCCATCCCAGAGGCTAGTGAAGATTAGAAGGTCAAAAAAACGCTGTCCTCCCACACGCAGTCTTCCCTCGCTGAAAGATCCCAGCAGAATGCGTGGAGACAAGCAATGACAGAATCCAGGAAAACACAATATGAACGCGAGGACAGGTGGCAGGTTGAAGATGATAGTGGTGTTAGCTTGCTGACAGAGGGCAGGAGGCAATGCTGAGGCTACTGGAGGATCAAACTGATATGCTCTGGCATATGGTTGAGCTGCAGGAAAGGCAGGAGCACAGACCACCGCTACAGCCCCTTTGTAACCAACCACCCTCCTCCCCAAGTTCCATAGCCTTCTCACCCAGACGCCCAAGAACACGGTGGGAGGGCTCCAGGCACCCAAGCACTCCACCCCAGAGGACTGCCCAAGCACCAGAAAGCTGTCATTCAATAAGTTTTAAAGGGCAGTGTGGCCTTGTCCTTCCCTCCTCCCCCACCCCACCCAGTGCTTCCCTCCTCTCCCACCCCTCCCAGGCTACCTTGGCAGTTATCCCCCTATTTGTGTGATGAATTAATAAAGAATGCATGAATTTGAAACAACAATGACTTTATTGCCTCTGTAAGCCGTGATCGAAGCGGGGTGGGGAGGGCGGTTGGCTTACTGGGAAGTAGAGAGAACCAAGGGAGTGGGTTTTCATCAAGGAGAAACAAACAGAACTTTCACACTGTAGCCTGGCCCGTCATGAAACTGGTTTTCAAAGCTTCTCTGATGCGCACCATGCCCTCCTGTACTCTTCTAACTGCCCTGGTGTCTGGCTGCGTGTAATCAGCGACCAGGTGATTTGCCTCAACCTCCCACCCCGCCATAAACGTTTCCCCCTTACTCTCACAGATATTGTGCAGTACACAGAAAGCAGTAATAACAATGGGAATATTGTTTTCGTTGAGGTCTAACCGAGTCAGTAAACTGCGCCAGCGTGCTTTTAAATGTCCAAATGCACATTCTGCCATCATTCTGCACTTGCTCAGCCTATAGTTGAACAGCTCCTGACTACTGCCCAGGCTGCCTATGTATGGCTTCATGAGCCATGGGATCAAGGGGTAGGCTGGGTCCCTAAGGATAACTATAGGCATTTCAACTTCCCCAACGGTTATTTTCTGGTCTGGGAAGAAAGTCCCTTGCTGCAGCTGTTGAAACAGACCAGAGTTCCTGAAGATGCGAGCGTCATGTACCTTTCCC
This sequence comes from Dermochelys coriacea, assembly GCF_009764565.3. NCBI lineage: Eukaryota > Metazoa > Chordata > Testudines > Dermochelyidae > Dermochelys > Dermochelys coriacea. Next base: position 87,465,334 of record NC_050073.1, on the reverse strand, counting down.
GGCCATCCCACGTTAATGTTGGTGAAACGTCCCTTGTGATCCACCAGTGCTTGCAGTACCATTGAAAAGTACCTCTTGCGGTTTATGTACTCGCTGCCTTGGTGGTCTGGTGCCAAGATAGGGATATGGGTTATGTCTATCGCCCCACCACAGTTAGGGAATCCCATTGCAGCAAAGCCATCCACTATGACCTGCACATTTCCCAGAGTCACTACCCTTGAGAGCAGCAGCTCAGTGATTGTGTTGGCTACTTGGATCACAGCAGCCCCCATAGTAGATTTGCCCACTCCAAATTGATTCCCGACTCACTGGTAGCTGTCTGGCATTGCAAGCTCCCACAGGGCTATCCCCACTCGCTTGTGAACTGCGAGGGCTGCTCTCATCTTGGTATTCTTGTGCTTCAGGGCAGGGGAAAGCAAGTCACAAAGTTCCATGAAAGTGCCCTTATGCATGCAAAAGTTTTGCAGCCACTGGGAATTGTCCCAGATCTGCAACAATATGCGGTCCCACCAGTGTGCGCTTGTTTCACAGGCCCAGAATGGGTGTTCTATGGCATGAACCTGCCTCATTATCACCATGATGTCCAAATTGCCGAGTCCCATACTTTGAGAGAAGTCTGTGTCCGTGTGCTCATCACTCTCGTCACCACGCTGCCGTCGCCTCCTCGCCTGCTTGTGCAGGCTCTGATTCTGTATATACTGCTAGATAACGCGCGTGGTGTTTACAATGCTCATAACTGCTGCGGTAATCTGAGTGGGCTTCATGCTTGCCATGGTATGGCGTCTGCAGGAGAGCAGAGTGGCAGCGGAAGCGGCGGGTGGATGATGATGCCGACAGCAATATAGAGCCCACACGGAATAAGGCGCAAAACTATTGTCGGCCGTTGCTTTCATGGAGGGAGGGAGTGGGGAGCAAGAGGTAGGCTGGCAGTAGACGGTGCAGTATAACTGCTAGCAATCGTCGTCTCCTGGGTGCTCGCCAGCAGACAGTGCAGTATGACTGTAGCCATCATCGTTTCCAGGCAGACTGAATTTCCATAAGATGAAACTTAAGAAGAGAATGACCTGGAGTCACTCCCATTTATGTCCAGGTACCCCTGACAAACCTCACTGAGGCCTGCCAGGAGCACCCATGTCTGCTCAGGCGCCCCTGACCGACCTCACCGAGGTCGGCCAAGAGCACCCAAGAAACGACGACGACAATGGCTACCAGTCGTACTGCACTGTCTGCTGCCACAAGACAATGAGATGCTGCTGTGTAGCAATTTAGTATCACGTCTACCAGCACCCACAACACGTACAGTGATTGTGAGCTGAGCGGGCTCCATGTTTGCCGTGGTATGGCGTCTGCACGGGTAACCCAGGAAAAAAGGCGCGAGACGATTGTCTGCCATTGCTTTCATGGAGGGAGGGGCCTGACGACATGTACCCAGAACCACCCGCAACAATGTTTTTGCCCCATCAGGCACTGGGATCTCAACCCAGAATTCCAATGGGCGGCGGTGACTGCGTGAACTGTGGGATAGCTACCCACAGTGCAACGTTCTGGAAGTCGATGCAGGCCTCGGTACTGTGGACGCACTCCGCAGACTTAATGGTCTTAAGTGGTGACACACACAATCAACTGTATAAAATCAATTTCTAAAAAATCGACTTCTATAAATTCGACCTAATTTCGTAGTGTAGATATACCCTTAGCTAAGCACTTTTACTCCAGAATAAGAGTGTCCACACATAGAGTTATTCAGGAATAGCTGTTGCACTTTAAATTCATACCTGCTTTAATCTGATACAACTTTCAAGTGTAGACAAGCACTAAAAAGCTTATGGGAGATTTTCAAAAGCATTCAGCATTAGCCTATGTTCCCATGGAGGTTAATCATTGCCTTCAATTGATATGTCTACTCTAGACTTTTTGGACCTCAAATCAATTAACTCAAGGTAGTTAACATATTCATAAAGGATAGATTGGACACTCCGCATACATTTATCCAAAGTACATTTACATTTGTGGTTTACCTGAGACTCCCTCCCAGGGTTTACCTGGACCAGCTAACACATAAACTACAATAGCCTTGTCCACAGTAAGATTTTACTTGCATTAAAATATCTTTTTTCCTAGTCTAGACAAATGGCCAATGGGAGCAGAGTTAGGCCAATACTGAATGCTTTTGGAAATCCTACCTATAACATATAAAGCTCAACCAGTCCCCGTGTGTTAGAACCTCAGATGAGTTATGTTGTATCTTCTCATTAGTGAAAAGAAACCTTGTAAGATCAGATAGCCAGTGTACATTATGTATTTCCTTCATACTTTTTTTTTTCCAGAACTCAGGATAAAAACTGAACATAATTGAAGTAATGGGAGTGTGTATATTTTTGTGTATGTGAGTTAGAAAAAAGGATTTTGGTCCTGTTGAACTTCTAATTACCTCTGAACTGTAATATCATCAAAGTATTATCAATACGTATGTGTGTTAACAGTTAACTAGTCAAATAGAAGCAAAAATGTTCAAATGTTGCTGGAAGTAGTATTTGGTCACTCAGTATATGTGGTACTCTTCCCACTGAGTCAGTCACTGCTCATCCAAAATGCTGAGGTGCACTGTCCTGCTGGAAGTGTCATTCTTCAGATGAGTCCTAAACCTGAGACTTTGCTTAATCCTGTCTAAGACTGGTTATTTATAATATTTAAAAAATTGAAAAATCATGATTTTTTCATGCAAAAAATGCAAAACCACAATTTTAGCTTTAATTTTTTTTTAAAAACCTATAGTCATAGCACACATTTTTGTGAATCTTAATTTTTTAGTATGAAAGCTTACATTAATTCAAACTGGAAAAAAACAATACACAGAATATTAATAAATTATAAAATATTACTTGGTCATATTTTGATAAAGTATGTCGTAAATTCCTAAAATACATTGTTTATAGAACTGTCATCTCTAAACACAGTTTTATTTAGGCCCCAATTCAGCAAAGCACTTAAGCTTATGTTTAAGTGCTTTGCTGGATTTGGACCATAGAGAAAAGATACATTCTGGAGAAGCATGGTTGATTTGTAGGACTTAGGAAGACATCACTTAATTAGTTAACCTTAGTGTAAACCAAGTGTATCATTGTTACCCAAAAGACTAGAAACATGGGGACAGATCTGTCAAGCTGTCCTGCAGTGGCTCAAGAGCATGAGTACCAGCCTCAGGGCAAACTCTTAAGAATCAGGTTTCAAACCCCAAATTGGTTGTGAATTCTATACTTAGATTTCACCAACAAACTATCAAGTGTAAACTCCTCAAGCATTATAGCAGCCTTAACATGGAGTCACAGACAGTCCCCCAATCTGTCTTGCCACTCAGGTAAGCCTGCCTTTTTGATAGATGGTGCCTTACACCAAGCATCACAGCAATATTCAGGTTACTCCCAGTCCAAAAGGACCAGTCACTTACCCCAGGTCAGCTGCACCTTAGGGCTGGTCTACATGACACAGTTAGGTCAACATCAGGCAACTCTCCGGTCGACTTACCTTATGCTTCTCGTTCCAGTGGAGTACCAGAGTCCACGGGAGAGCGATTTGTGATCGATTTAGCAGGTCTTCACTAGACCCGCTAAATCGACCCCCAATGGATCAATCGCCACAGCGTTGATACACTGTAGGTGTAGACATAACCTTAGTGCCCTACTACACCAACATAATAACCTCCACGAGAGGCATAAGGCTTATGTCACTGTAGTTAGGGAGACACAGTGTCTGTGTAGACACTGAATCCCTTACATCAGCTGTCTTGTCATTTAATTTCACCTCAGGAACCCCTGGAGAGCTGGGAGGCTGGACCCTGCTTCTGGCTGGGAGCCCAGATTAGAAGCCTGGTGGGCTTCCCCCACTCCCACCTGGGAGCCAAAGCCTGGGCAGCTTTGGATGCCACTTCCAATTGGGAGCCCAGATGTAAAGATGGGATGGCTTCGGACCCAGCTGGAAGCCAGGCCAAGCACTCTCTGCCAGAGCCAGGCAGCCTTGTCAATTTTATGGGTCAGTGTACTGGGGGGAGAAGCCGCGGCAGCTAGCATCCACTCTCTGGTGGCAAGAAGCCCCAGTGGCTTCCCCTGGCTCCCAGAGGGGAATGAGGGGCAAGAAGCCCCGGGCAGCTTCCCCCTCTCTCCCCCTGCTCCCAGTGGGGAACAGGTAGGGGAGAAGCCCAACATGGCTTCCCCCCGCTCCCAGTGGGGAATTGGGGTGTGGGGCGGGACAAGAAGCTCTGGGAGGTACCTGTGGGGTACTCTCAGCTCCTCACACTTCCTCTCTTAGGTCAGCGGAAGCGCTCCTAGCAAGGATGCAAACCACTGACTCAAGGAGAGTAGTGTGGACATGCACCACCGCAGTAATTACTGTGGTGGCCGTAAGTCAACCTAATACAGGTCGACTTATGTTTGTGGTAGACATACCCTTAGATCTCACACACCAAAGACAACGCTTGTAGCCAATCCTATAATAAACAATCTAAAATTTTATTGTTGGGAAAAGGAAATAGAGTTATTTACAAGGCTAAAGGAGGTAAACATAAAATGAGTTATAATCTTAAATTTCAGAAGGTAATAGAAACTTCTGTAATAAGCAAACTCTATATGACCTTTAGGACTAACCCATCCAAAGCGCTGGGATTCTCTTGCTTGTATCTAGAAAACCTTCCTCCCAACTCCCCAGAGTCCAAGCAGCATAGAGATGTAGTTCCTTCTTGGAAGGGGTTTTTATTCCCTTTCCACCTTGTGCTCTGAGCTGTGAATTCAGCTGATGGGAGGAATCCACTTGCATGACTCATCTTCATGAGAGGAAGAGCAGAGCAGCAAAGTCTTTTGTTCTCTTTAATGTTCCACAGTAATCCAGCTGGTGTTGATGGGCCTTCTGTGTTGGCCAGGATATAACACCTTCTGTTGGAGAACAACACTTTACACTAGTTAATGTCTCTCTCCTGTCTGATGATTTACACAGGCTTACAATACAAATACAAATATACAAATATTAACTTACAATATTGGATATAGACACTATACATGAAATTAATGCATGCAGCAACTCACAAGCATCCAAAAAAGTCTAAACACTAAACATATTCTTTTAAGCCTAATAGCTATTTTAACAATACTGACAAACAGGTGAACCAGACTCAAGAAAGATATCTTGGAGTCATTGTGGATAGTTCTCTGAAAACATCCAGCCAATGTGCAGCAGCAATCAAAGAAACTAACAGAATGTTGGGAATCATTAAGAAAGGGATAGATAATAAGACAGAAAATATCATATTGCCTCTATAAATCCATTGTACGCCCACATCTTGAATACTGTGTGCAGATGTGGTTGCCCCATCTAAAAAATATATATTGGAATTGGAAAAGGTTCAAAAAGGGGAACAAAAATTATTAGGGGCTTGGAACAGCTTCCATATGAGGGGAGATTAATAAAACTGGGACTTTTCATCTTGGAAAAGAGGTGATTTAAGAGGAGATATGATAGAGGTCTGTAAAATCATTACTGATGTGGAGAAAGAAAATAAAGAAGTGTTATTTACTTCTCATTACACAAGAACTAGGTGACACCAAATGAAATTAATAGGCAGCAAAAGGACGTATTTCTTCACATAACGCACTGTCAACCTGTAGACCTGTTTGCCAGAGGATGTTGTGAAGGCCAAGACTATAACAGGGTGCAAAAAAATAACTAGATAAGTTCATGGAGGATAGGTCCATCAATGGCTATTTGCCAGGATGGGCAGGGATGGTGTCCCTAGCCTCTGACAGAAGCTGGGAATGGGCAATGGCATGGATCACTTGATGATTACCTGTTCTGTTCATTCCCACTGGGGCACCTGGCATTGGCCATTGTTGGAAGACAGGATACTGGGCTAGATGGACCTTTGGTCTCACTCAGTATGGCCTTTCTTATGTTCTTAACTATCCTGAGTAATTTTGTATCATCTACAAATTTTGCCACCTAACACTTCATCCCTTTTTCCAGATCATTTATGAATATGTTGAACAGCACAGGTCCCAGTATAGATCCTATTCACCTCTCATCATTGTGAAAACTGACCATTTATTCCTACCCTTTGTTTCCATACATGCCTCAGTGTGACCCATAGTTTGCTTTAGAATCTCATAAAGGTACCCTATGAATGTCAATCATTATCATCATTATTATTACATATTTCCTTGTTATTCTCTATTAGAAATCAGAGATGAAAAAAATAAACTAGGGGTATCCAGGGCATCCTCATCATTTCCTCTTCTGTCAGTGCAAAAATGTTCGCTGCACTGTATTCTCCAATGATTTGTTCAATCTGATTTTAAATGGTTTCTGGACAATACAAATTACTTTTGTTTCCTCTTTTTAAAAACCTAGTTGATATTGAAGGAAAGAATAAACTTCTATTAACTGTATTTGTCAAACTCCCGTGGCATCATGAAGGTGGGTCACTGGCTCTTTTAATTTATAACATTCTGATGTGGGCCAGATCACAGGCACTTCACCTTGCATTGAACAGTAACACCGTCTAACTCCCTTTCAAAGGTACCATTTCATACTGTCTCTCCTATCATAACTGTTTTGTCTGCTTTATATCTCATGGCCATTTTCTTTTTTATCCTTCCTCACAAGCACACCTCGCATTTCTTTGGTTCCTTCAGATTCTCTCACACATTAACAGTTTCAGGAATAAAGTCAGTATTTATGATTGGCTAGGAGACACAGTTTATTTTATATTTGACTTCCTGCAGAATGCAGCCATTTCCCCCATGCAGATGGTTAACACAAGCTTATTTTCAGGTAACATTAATTAGGTAGGTTTAATTTTGTTTTGCTAATCAAGAATCATTTGTGGTCAGTGTTTTATAGATTCACAGAAAAGACTGCTTGGAATAAAATAAACAAATGATTATTTACCTGAATTCTCAGTTTGTATTTGGATAAAAAAAATGAAATTTGGAAAATAGATTATCAAAATTTCAGGGATTTTTGCTCTTTTCTTTCTGGAAAAACAGAATTCTTCCAAGATAAATGGTAAGAATGGCTGGCTCCTCACATTTTGATTTCAAAGAACTATTTGAAAGTCATGGGAATAACTATTCTACACTTTCCCATTTGATCTGATTGTATTTGTAAGCACAGAAATTTTTTCCTGCTTTCTCCTTATGCTGACTCCTCAGCAGTACAGAATGGCAGTTCCTATTTCCCTGGAATCCTGAGGCAACGGACAGAGAACTGAACTAGATGGTGATATAAAAACTTTACCTCCAGGTTAATATTATAAATTCAGCCCAAGTCAGCAGTGACGCAAAGCCATTACCATTTTAGAGCTATTTGCTAGTCTATCTGAAATGAGTTGGGGGCAGGGGAGTCTTCAGTCTAGATCCCACCTGACATGTGTCCACATTGTTTAGTACCAATGGTAATTGTTTTCCTAGTTTCATTGATGGTGGCTGCTGCAGAGAGACCAAGGACTGAATGGTCCATTGAGACTGAACTTTGCTTTGACTCCTAGAGGTGGTCTCTGCATTTTAGGGTTGAAGACATTGCTTACATGTTCATAAAAGTGTGGAAGAAGTTTACCTTGATGCTCTCTGTGCTGTGGATTAATAGAGATTCCAGAGCTGTCAATCCATTTTTTATCAGTACAAAATTAACTTAACTTTTTAAACTGAAAAAACAAACAGATTAAGAAATCGATATTTGCCAGAGAAGCACAAAATCGGGTGCCGGGGAGAGCAGGTTGGCAGGCTAGGATGATATTTTCAAGATTATAAGAGAATGTTGCAAGGACTGGAGAGTAAAATTAGAAACTACAGAAATGTCCTCAGTGGTCCCCCTGTCTTGATGAAGGTCACGTATCATGCATTGCTCAGTTCTGAGGCTCAGGGCTGGTCTTAAGGAAAATGTGAACTTGTATTTTGGTGCCCCTAGTCCCCGCTGCCTCCCCGGGCTCCCCACAATGGGTCAGCAGCCCAAAGGTAGGCACACTGACAGAAGGACACCAAAGAGCTGTGGTGGCAGGGGAGCGTGGTGACCTGAGAGCCCCAGAAAGTGGGGAAGGAACCAGAGGAGTACATATAGCATCTCACTGGTGTGGGGATACAGGAGTGGCAGTGACATAGGAGCTCCAGAAGGCCAGATCGCTCTCCACATCCCAGTACTGAGCATCCCCAATATTCAAGTGCCCCTTCCCAGTCTCAGGGAAGGTGGGTTATTGTGGGGGAGGGGTAAGAGGTTAAAATTAAACACTCCAGTACACCTGAGGTAGCTAGGGAGGGTGGTGATAGTGGAAGGTTCACTCCTGAAATATCCCCAACCTCCTTCACTGACACCTCACTTTGGGATGAGCAAGAAAAAGTGGGAACTCCTGAGAGCTGGGGAGCATGAGGAACTAGGGGGTCAGAATGTGGCATAGGGGAGGGGGACCTTGAAGACCTGGCTGAAACTCTGAGAAATGGGAGGCTGGGACCTGAGGGGCAAAGGGAGGGGCCCCCTGGGAGCTAAGGGGGCTGGGACCTTGGGGCACAGGGAGGGGCCCCCTAGGAGCTGGGTGGGCATGGAGGGGGGCTGGGACCTTAAGGCACAGGGAAGGGCCCCCTGGGAGCTGGGGTGTGAGGTCAGACATCCCCCCCCCCGACTTGTCTCTTTCCCCTGCCGTTTTTCAGCTCCCTTTTCCTCTCAATCTGCAAGAAGCTGGCAACTTTCAGCTTCCATTGGCTGATCGTGATGCCACGCTTGCCTTCCATTGGGAAGAATCGCTTTCATTCAGGCCTCCCATGGAAGGAGGAACAGCCCAGGCTGGGACAGTCCCAGAGGGTGGTAGGAAAGAGCCCATCGGGTTGCAGAGAGAAGAGGTGGGACTAGGAGCCAGGGGGTAAACCAGGTGGGATGGCAAGCAGGGGGTCTCCACTCCAGAGCATGGAGGCGGGTGATTCTGTTGCACCAGGCTGCACCTTGCAGGCAGTAAGGGGGAGCCTGAGCTCCTTGCATTTTCACCATGGCGGCCCCCTGACTATGGTGCCTTGGATAGTCACCCACGCCCTAAGGCCGGCCTTACTAAGGCTAATGCTTAGAAAGAAGAATGGAGGGAGAAACTGAAATGTTTTGGGGGGGTCTCTCTCCAGATGCTATTCTAAAGGAAGATCAGCTACATCCTGTGGGAATTTTTCTTTTGTGTTTCTCAGGGAGTCAAACGGAAGCAAACTGCCAAGAATTGTCCTCACTGCAGCAGAACGTTGCCGTACCAGAACTTCCCTACCATCTATCCTGCACTCATCTGTTCCTTACTCTCCTTTCCCTGACTTCATGCTGACCCCTATCCTCCAGCACCTCCAGGATCTCTTTCAAAGTATCTCTTAGATGCCCCCGTGTCCCAAGTACAAGGCTGAATTAAAGCAATCTGGGTCCCTCAGCACACTCCAGATGGGTAAAGTGACCATACTGGGACAATCCCAGTTTTTCATATGATATCTCAGTGTCCCAGATACTTCTTTAGGGACCTGAAACGTCCAATTTTCATTTCATAAATCAAAATGCTCATTTTCATAAGTACAAAATGTTTATTCAAGACATATTGCTATATCTAAACGTGTTTAACAGGAATAGTCAAGTGAAATGAGTGTTTAGTGTGGTGAACAGTGTTTGGAATGAAGAGAAAAGCTGAATGAGGGTAGACACTAGCAAAGCTGTTCTTTAGCTCAAAGAGAATGTTAAGAACACTTGTTCTGTGTTTCATTCAATATACTAGGGTACTAGAATAAATTCTCCACTAAGAAATATTCGTCACTGAGTCAGAAGCTGGCAGTAGTGACATCAGCACATTTTTTAAAAAAGTTGTACTTTTATCTTCTGTAAAAGTATCTTATAACCTTAAAAATGGCACAAAATCATCCCACAAAGTTTCTGATGACATCACCCCCACAAATTCATGATGGAGTGACGACAGCAGGGCCCTCCCTCCCACATAGTTCCCCTCTGGGGTAATTTTTTTGTGGAGGGCCCTAGAGCAATGGGTTTCAGAGATAACAACCACTTAGATGAATGAAGCAGTTCATACCTCTGAGTGCAGAGCATAACAATAATAAAGTTTGGAGGTCACATATGCATCAATCACTGTGGCTGAGCCTGAATCCAATGGGAAAGTATGCGGTATGACACTGAGGCTCCTTGGCAAAGGGTCTCCTATGCTTTGCAAACAACTCTCACCTCAGACCTTTCAAACTCAATAGACCAAACCTACATCTTGCAGGATATTTATTAATAAAGAGTAAAGTGTAAGGTATCTATGGAAAGCTTGTAACTTATCAAGATTCATAATCATTGTGAGATATATGTACAGGTAATATTTAATCAATAATGTATTCATATTAAAATTATGCTTTCTGGACTTGGAGGAAAAGTTAGTCACCACGGGATAATTAGGGCTCTGTGATTTCTGCAGGGGCCAGTGTGATTGATCCCAGGGCTGCCCAAGCAGCTGGCTCCATGGCCAGCTGCTCAGGTGGCCATGGAGAGCCACACCAGCTGCTGCTCCAGCAGCCCCGGCAGCGGTTCCTGGGTGAGTGGCAGGAGCATCCACAGTCCATGGTCCCCTGGTGGCCGGCTGGAGCTGCCGCAGTCCACAGCCCTGGGCAGCAGTCCCTGGGCAGCTGGCAAGAGCAACCACGGTTTGCGACCCTGGGCAGCAGTCCACGGCCGGCCAGCCAGCCAGAGCAGCATGGTCTGTGGCCCTGGGCAGCGGTCCCTGGCTGGCCAGAGCAGCCGCAGTCTGCTGGCCCCAGCAGCGGTCTGTGCCCGGCCAGCCAGAGCAGCCACGGACTACGGCCCGCAGCAGCTGGTGCCACAGGCCCCGGGCGCCACCCCCCATCCATGGCTCCCAGCACCCTCTCCCAAGATTTAATCATGGGTATTTTTAGTATAAGTCATGGACAGGTCACAGGCTGTCAATTTTTGTTTATTGCCCGTGACCTGTCCATGACTTTTACTAAAAATACCTGTGACATAATCATAGCCTTATGGAAAATATATCTTGCTGGTAGCCCATTCATGCAGAAGAGAGTTGTCACCCTTTCCTGGTTAGTCGGTGACCTAATGCAAGGCTCAGTTGTCTAACCTTGCTCCATTCCAAGACTTTCTATGGAAAACCATCAGAGAGAACTGCAAACAATCAAAACCACTTGGAGATAAAAAGGGCATGTTACAACAGACAGAGCCATCCATCATCCTGACTATGAATAGAGACAGAAGACTGTTTCAATATAATATAGAGTGGAGAAAAACATTCCGTATGCTTAACTGAAGAGACATCTTGGGGATTCAGGATGTTCTCATGAAAAATGGAATCCTGGTTCACGTGAAGCCAGCCCCAGTTGTGCAAAAACCTACTTTATTATCTAGGAAAGTTAACTATTAATAATCATAGAATCATAGAAGATTAGGGTTGGAAGAGACCTCAGGAGGTCCTTTAGTCCAACCCCCTGCTCAAAGCAGGATCAACCTCAACTAAATCATCCCAGCCAGTGTTTTGTCAAGCCGGGCCTTAAAAACCTCTAAGGATGGAGATTCCACCACCTCCCTAGCTAACCCATTCCAGTGCTTCACCACCCTCCTAGTGAAATAGTTTTTCCTAATATCCAATCTAGATCTCCTCCAGTGCAACTTGAGACCATTGCTCCTTGTTCTGTCATCTGCCACCATTGAGAACAGCCTAGCTCCATTTTCTTTGGACCCCCCCTTCAGGTAGTTGAAGGCTGCTATCAATCCCCCCTCACTCTTCTCTTCTGCAGACTAAACAAGCCCAGTTCCCTCAGGTTTTCCTTATAAGTCATGTGCCCCAGCCCTCTAATCATTTTTGTTGCCCTCTGATGGACTCTCTCCAATTTGTCCACAACCTTTCTATAGTGGGAGGCCCAAAACTGGACACAATACTCCAGATGTGGCCTCACCAGTCCAGAACAGAGGGGAATAATCATTTCCCTCGATCTTCTGGCAATGAGTATAGACCCAGGCTAGTGTTTTATGATTTTGTTTTGTATTGTAACCATTTGTTTCCATCACTCTCTTGTTTCTAGTTAACTCTTATTTTTTTCTTAAATAAACCTATTTTTTTTTATTGTAAGTGCTCACATGTGCTGAGTGATTTTACAGGAGCGGTGCTTTAAGGTAAAACTAGTAAACCAGGGTACATTGCATCTCTGGGGACAGAGGTTCTTGTGAGTAGCCAGGGCCAGGGGCTGGATATCACAGGGAAATTATTAAAAGGGACTTGGGAACTGAGGTGCACCTACTGTTAACTTGCAAGTCAAAGACAGGGCTGGCACAGCCCAGAAGAGAGTGCTTGAGTGGCTGATAGGCTGGTGGTGTTAGGGAATGAACGCCCAGCCACCATGGGCCTGGCTACTTCTCATTAGAGACAGGAGGAAACAAGGTGACTCACAGTCCTGGGCACCCCAGAACCACTGCATGCTGTTTTTGTTACCATAGATGGAAAAGGGTTTTTTTGCAGTGGTGCCTATTTGGGTATCCAGCTCTGAGGAGTCCAGGTGGCCACCAGCATTAAATCATCTGAGGGCAAATAACCTCAATCGTGATGTTACAGAATTGACAAGTTCTTTAATGTGCTTCCTTTTCTCTACCAGTATCACTTTAGTCATTCCAGGATGTATCTTCAGCCATTGCTTTTCATCCAGTTACTGACCTCAGTCAAGCCCTTGTATAGCTGGGAGATTGTGCTGTTTGTATCTGATGTGAAGGCTTGCAGTATGTGTAGTTTAACTGAGGCTCATGTACTCTGTGCACAAGTGGCTGTCCTCATGTGAATGTTAAATGGCTCTCAGATAGAGGGAAGCTAGCCAAAGAAAGACATTTTGAGCTCTGACTTGTTAAATATGCTCATCTAGTTAGACAGAAACTGTCAGCTATTTAGGATTTTTCATTTGTTTGTAATATTCTAAAAGAAATAGGAACATTTTCTTGCACTCCCAGTTTTGACAGTTTCCATTTGCTGGCCAGTGATTTCCTTCCACATTCCCTCTCTGCTCCACCCCATGTTTCTAACAGGGGCAGAATACAACATGACTCTCCTTTTGTTTATTTTTCTGTTTGTGCACTAGCACCATGGCAAATGTCATCAAGGATACATACTTCTCTAGGAATAGGGTTTGTTAGTGTAATTGATTCTGGAAGGCCAGCAGGGGGCTCCTATTGCTGCTCTGGGAATAGTGTTTGTTAGATTCAATATTGGTGCTGCTGACCAGCTGGGGTGGGGTGGGGTGCCTAGGCCAGCTCTAGAAATATGGCTTATTTATGTTGCTGCTGGTGTAGGACCACGAAGGGTTGCCCAGCCTAGCTGTGGGAATGGGGTTGTTTAGTGTAACTGCTGATGTTGCAGAGCCAGTAAAGGACACTTAGCCCTATTCTGGGGAAGGGGATTCTTAATATAACTCCATTCTCTTTTGAGTCTGAGTCAACTGATCCTTGGAGGATGGGATGGATCCCTTTGCTGATAGTTTAAAACAGCACATAGAACTGTCAGACATTGGCAACAGGATGAAGAGACCTGCCCATCTACACTATGTAATGCATCCGATGAAGTGAGCTGTAGCTCACGAAAGCTTATGCTCTAATAAATTTGTTAGTCTCTAAGGTGCCACAAGTACTCCTTTTCTTTTTGCGAATACAGACTAACACGGCTGCTACTCTGAAACCTGTTAGAACTTTCTGGCTTTCTTTCAGAGCATTCACATTTTTCTACACTTTCCCGCTAAACTTTCCCCCCATCTTTTGCCAACTTGCCTACAGTCAAGTTGCCTTCACCTCTGCTTGGGAGTTGAAATGTGGATGGCCAAACACAGAAGTATGTAGCAGAAGAATCAAAGTAAGACCAGATCCTGCTTTCTGTGCAAGTCTTCCCTCACATCCTGTGAGGGGGAAAGAGATGCCTCTTTTGCCCCCAAGGAAGATTATCTCTCAGGGCCTCTTTGACCTGAAGGAGATGACAGTGGAGAACCCAAACATTCCTAGGAAAAAAGCATCAAACACTAGTATTCAGTCCCCAAGAAAGCAAGCAGACTCTGATTCAGTTGCAAATGTTCAGGCATCTGTAGCATTGCTGAAGCAGCTCTGGAGGCTCAATCCTAAAACTACATAGGAGACTCAAGTGCCCTGTATGAATCATGAATTTAGTCTTGAAATCAATCCACATATAAGCTGAACCTCACTGAATCTTCTTATCTAAAAATCTGGCCTCCTTGGTTGCCATAGCCTCCACCTGATGGGCCTCAAAACTTGGTGCATTATTGATCAAGGAACAATACTGTACTTTTCAAATAGAGAAAGGGGTTCTTTGAACTCTGGATGACTTCATCCCAAAATTGACTTGAGTTTTCCTAGAATTATGGAGATAGTATGATGGGAATACTGTCCAATGTCAAAACGTGAATAAGGAAAAAGGGGGGATACTTGTGATGTCAGAAGAGACCTGAAGACTTACTTTATTAGGTTTCTTTTCTCTGTGAATCTGGCCCCTTGTGTTAAGTGATCTCACCCTCTGTGTAAACCAGATATGACTTCCAGTGTGCATGAAGTTGGGGACTGTAGTTCCCTTAAGAGGGAATTTAGATAGTTTTGCAGGCAAAATGCTCAATAAAAATATTTTCCTCAAATATTTTGGCATTGACTGCTGATAATCTTAAATTAAGTCATATTAATCTCAGCATCTGCAGCTTTGGACAAACTCTTTCAGGAAGAGAAAGCAGGTATTTGGACCCCTTCACTTTGGTTAAAGGACCCAACCCATAAGATAAGGATCAGCAGATCCAAGATCTCAGAGAAAAGAAATTGACATGGGAGGGAAATGCTTTTTTCTGAGAAAGTTGAAATTTCTGCAATGTCAGAAATGAAGCACAAGAACTCAACATTACACTATGGCTGGTTTAGTAACAATGCAATGTGCTAACTCATAGAAGGTTCATGTTCCAGACCTAAGCTCCTCTTGGCAAATGCATCTGATGAAGTGAGCTGTAGCTCACGAAAGCTTATGCTCAAATGAATTTGTTAGTCTCTAAGGTGCCACAAGTACTCCTTTTCTCTTGGCAGAGAGAACATCTTATATGGTTTTGGAGTGGTTCCCCTTAGATCAACAATCTCAGTAATGCTACTTACAGTTTTCCTAGGTCCTATGTCCAGTCCTCCTTGATCAGAGATGGGTCATTGGAATGAGGGGTCTTTGGCAGTGTGCAGAGTAAAAAATGGGAATGAGGAAAGTCCTCTGCAAGGGCCAACCCCCTGGGTAAAAAGAAAGGATTTATATGGGCCTAGCAAATATAGTATCTCATTTAAGAGCTAGGATTCTATTTCAGAGCAGTTGAGTGCTGAGGTTAATAAATAAATATTTAGAATTTGGAGATTGTTTGCCATGAGTTTTTAACTGCATTAATGTTGGAAGCCTAAATTCTTTACAGGTATGCTTTAAAGCAGGAGAGAATTTTCCTAATAGAAGATGGCAGTCAGTGGCATTGTGAGTTACAAGAGCGGTAAGTTTGCTGATTGTCACAGCCTTGCCAGAACCTGTGGAGCATCTCACAGAGGCAAGATCCCTTTAAGTCAATTGATATCCAACTCAGAATGGCCAGTTGGGCTTTAAATTCCACAAGGTAAAACAAAAACAGTCTTTTTTCTGTGTGAAGAGGCTTAACCCATATGATTTCCAAGGCAAATGAGATAACCCCAATTAGTCATGTTCTGCACTTGTGGGGTGATTAACTAATTGCCTCATGGCCAAAGGAGGCGGAGCTAAGTCTTATAAGTAGACTGAAGAAGCTCAGTTGGTGAGAGACTATACAGGAGATATGTCTCTCTGGGGGAAAGAGAAGACCTGGGATAGGGTTTAACAGACAGGAAACAATAGAAGAATACCACTACTGGAGTAGGTCAGGCTTCTGCAGGGGAGGGGAAGCCCTGAGGTAGGGCCAACAAAGGAACTATAGTGGAGCTTGAGAGGAGAAGCAGGGGTATTTGTTTGCAGATTTCTTTGGACTTTCAGTTGGACTTGTTTGGCTTTCCCTGGAAGAGGTTTAGACTTTCATGTGACTTGGCTGGTGGGTCAAGCCACAGAATATCCAGAGGGTGAATCAGGAGAAAACAAAGGTTGGGAAAAGCCATTCCAGGGCTGTGGGAGAGCCTAGTAGGGGGTGCCAGAGATGAAGATCCCATGCAATGCTGTGACCAGAGATGGGGGAGGGGTGCCCATGAGGTGTGGATGTGCTATTACATGTGGTATGAGAAGTGGGATTTGAAACCCTTCTCCCCCAAGGAAGGAGGGAGATACCAACTCCCCTAAAGGTGAGGGGAAGAGGGACAGACCAAGATGCTTTTTCTGGAGTTTGGGGAAGATGGAGGGTCTAGTCCTTATGCTGGTGGAGCAACAGGAGCAGATACATGCTCTTTAGTTGTGCCTTCTACAAGGGCAGCAACAACAGCAAGATGTGCAACAGAACACTTCCTGCAATGCCTAGAAAAGTGGACCCCAGGTAATTTGGGAAGAAAAAATTTGGACCAGTAGTGGGCCTCTCAAAATTGGCCAGGAAGCATTTTTGTGCACCTTCAAGAGGTAGCAGCTATGGCAGGGTGGACCTGATCATCTTGGGCAATTTGAGTGGCCCCATTCCTGTCAGGAGATGCTCAGTTGGCTTACTGAGCTTTGTCCAACAAGCAGATGAGGTGCTACACATTTGTAAAAGGGGCCATTCTGGATAGACTGGGACTGACCCTGGAAACATACCTCCACTAGTTTAGAATAGACCCTTTCCCCTGCAATCATGCCCTAAAGTAGCCTGGCAACACGATGGTTGCAGCCCACCACAAACTTATTAGACATGGTGGTGGACCTTACAGTCCCAGAACTTTTTCTAGGGGTCCAAAGTTGGGTTCAGGGGTTTCGGCCAACATCTATTGATGAGCCCCTGACAAGGGCGGAGGGCTGTATGGAAGCTCATGAAGCTGAGCCACCCAAATGAGGGATTGGATTGAAGGGACCATACCAAGGGAAGTAAGGAAACAGAGAACCTTGCCACTGGGATAGCAAGAGGGACACATGGAGATAGAAACAGTTCTGTACCTAAGAAACTAGAAGATGTAGCAGTGCCTCAGTGGTTACTAGGTACCTGGGACTGGCACCCAGGAATTGGTCAGGTGAAACTTACTGTGTGTTTCTCATCTGGCCAACCAGGTCATCTACAAAAAGACTGCCCGCGTGTGGAGTTTGGCTATTTGAACTGCTACTACAGCCAAGTCTGTGGCTTGGGATGTTCTGTCGGTAGGGGGTGTACTGCAGCCTACTAAGTAATTGCTAAAGTGTCTGGATGAAAAATAAGAGGACTGATTGACTCCAGGTGTGAGCAAACACTAGTTTGGGGGAATCACTCCTGATAGTGAGAACAGATCAGTATTTTCCAATGCACATATCTTGTGCACATGGAGAACCACAGGTCTACCCTACAGGAGAGAGAGAGAGATGGAACAACAAGGTTGGATGAGCAAGCTCAGGGCCCGTGTGGTAAGAGACTTCCCCCGGAATGTAACTGTAGACCGAGATTGGTCTAATTTCTTGGTCCTATTACCAGACAGGGTACTACTCGTGCTTGGACCAGTTGATCATAAGACAGTCTTCACCTGGACATGGGCGGTTGGACTGGATGGCTCAGCACGAGGAGCAAAAAATCGACAGGCTGTATCAAGCAGGTCAGGAGAGCCAAACAGGAAATGTCAAGTAAATTACAAGCCCTAGCAACACAATTGCTTGAGGCAAACTGGGAACTGGAAGAGATGAAAGCTGCATGACAGAAAATAATAGAGGAGACAACAAAACAAGAGCAAGAATTGGTCAGGCAAGACTAGACCTATTATATGAGAACAATTGGCAACAACTCAAACAGGTGCTAGCTATACTGTGAAGCATGAAATCACGTGACAATGGGGCCTCAGCCTCTAGAGGCCAAGAGCAAGCCCCTGCAGGAGAGGAAAACAATAGGCATCCTGAGGGAGGAGACAAGAGAACCTTCTCCTGATCGGGGACCCTGACCTGGCTGGGGTGGCAGTTGACTCTATGCAGATTTGAGAACTCTGGGATCTCAAGAGGAGGCCCTGCAAATAAACATGCAAAACTAAGAATATTGGAAAGAACATTATGAAGATGTGCTAGATGACAAAAATAATTTGTGTGTCCAAGTACATTAATTATAGGAAGAGCTGGAATACCTGCTGGGCCCAGCACAGTAACTCATAGAGTACACTGACAGGTACTATCTGGGTGAGAAGGGGGTTATGTGATGAGGCTTAACCACCATCAACTGCAAGGCAAGGGAAAGAACCCCAGTCTTTCCATCCCAAGGGGTGATTAACTAGTCTCTTGGCAAGAGGAAAGGGTGCTAAGCCTTGTAAGTAGACTGAGGGAGCTCAGCTGGGGAGAGACTGCGAAAGAGACAGGTCTCTCTAGGAAAGAGAAGCCCTGAGATAGAGTTTAATAGACAGGAAGCAATGGAGGAAAACCACTACAGGAGCATATTAGGCTCCTGCAGCAGAAGCCCTGAGGTAGAGCCAACATGAGAACTATGGTAGAGCCTCAAAGGGGAAGCAGAGGCATTTGTTTGCAGATTTATTTGGACTTTCATTTGGACTTGTTCGTGCCACCTCAGAAGGGTTTAGATTTTCTTGTGACATGGCTGGAGCGCCAAGCCACAGAACACCCAGAGGGTGAGTCTAGAGAAGATGAAGGCTGAGAAAAGCCATTGCAGGGCTGAGGGAGAGCACAATAGGGGGCACCAAAGAGGAACATCCTGTGCAACGCTGTGACCACAGATGGGAGGTCACTCATGAGGTGAGGACATGTTGTTACATGCTGACTCAGTCAAAAAGGTGCAATCAGCGTTAGGCACCCAAGCAGGCCAGGCATTTGGGGTTAAGACAGGAGATCCTCCTCCTTTGCTTCATTCACAACTGCCCACTGAAGGTAGCAGATAGCTCTTTTTACCCTGTGTGATGGGCCCTGATTGACTTCTGCTCACTTCTGGCTCTTCTTGCTGGTGGAAGAGTCGGATCAGTTCTCATTGGTTCTCCCAGCAGCTGATCCTGGGTGGCCACTCTAGGAAGCTTTTGGACATCTCAACCTGCTGTCCTTTTCCTCCAAAAGGACACCTTCTTTGGGCAGGGTGCTCTAAGGCAGTGGGACCTCCAGCAGGGAGCATCAAATGCCCAGTCCCCCCTCATTACACAGATTTACGCTAGTTCTGTGTGGACATTTGTTCTGCATAACACTAGCTTACCATTCTAGAGTAGGATTTCTTTTTACCTGCTTGGAGCTGTGAGATATGTGATCCCAATGTCTGTTTGGAAGGTTTTCCTAGTGATGGTAACAGTAGCTTTATGGGGCTGTGGAAGCAGCAGCAGGGCTTGGTGTTTCCAGGAGCCATTTTGGGGGGCCTGGGTGGAGTGGTAATCAGTGATCACACAGTGTTTAAGATGCTTGCAAGTCTTGCGTGTTATTTGGTGTCTGATTCCAGCTGGCTGTTTGTTACAACACCCTTCCAGATTCTGACTAGGAAGCTTAGCCCTTAAAGGCACATCTTCCCTTCCAAGCCAAAACTTAACAGCGGCACTTAAAAAAATTAATATAACACATAATTACAAATACTTACAACTAACTTCATAAACTTTCTAACAGTATTAAATTAATCTTTGAGGTGCTCTGTCCTGTTGCTTGGACCTTTGAAGCTATTTCCGCTTTGTTCTGTATTCTCAACAGCTTCCCTATCTCCTGGAAGATGTTCTCAATTGTTTTAGTTCCCTGTTCCTCCAATGAATATACCCTCTTGATGAGACCAAGGGCTTGACACATTTAGGTGATAGTCCATTCATATTGTGCTGCAATGTTGTCCATTGCACCTATGAAGAATTCCATTGAAGTTAGTAAAAAGCAAAGGAGTACTTATGGCACCTTAGCACTGAGTTAGTGTTGCTGTTATCATCCTCTTTGCCCATGCTTGTGCAGTCTCTGCTGGTGAGTGGAAACTCTTGCAAAGTGATGTAATTAATTGCAGTTTTATATCTTTTTCCATATGGTGAGCATTGTCGTAGCTTATGTTGTTTGCCACAGCTTGTGCGGCCCCATGTGCAGTTTTTGGTAGACTCTGAATTTGAGCCCTGTGTGCCTTTTTGTCTCAGGTCTCTTTTCTTGAAGTATTTTGGATTTTCTGTCAGGTCCACAGTATGAGAGCACTGTTCATCCTTTATTCTGGACTGGGTCTCTTTCTTTGCTGAGCAAATTCTAATTGCTTTTTCAAAGTTTTAATTCTGGGTATCCAGTGGTCTCTCTCTGAGTATTTTGTCCCAGATCCCAATCACAATCTGGTCTCTTATTCAGGACTCTGTGAGCCCTTTAAGATTGGAAAATTGGCTCTTCAACCTCAGATCAGTCAAACTTTTCTATGGTTTCACCTTCTTTTTGTACTTTTGTACTTGAAAAGCATCTCTTACATATTTTATCTTTATAGGGAGTGCAGAACACTTCAAATTTCTGTAATAGTTTCATAGTTATCCTCCTATGCCTAAATTCACTGAAAACTATTAAACACATCAAGTGCTTCAGAACTAGCTATTGTCAGAAATAAGACTACCTTCTGACGTCTTGCTTTTTGCTGGCCCCCATTGCTTGCAGATACAGAGTGAAGCACTGTTTAACCCTTCTCCAGTTTTCCACATTTCTAAAGAGTTCCAGTTCTAGTGGGAGCTGGAATTTCCAGCTGCCCAATTCTTTCTCTCTGGATATTTTCTTTTGTTTTGTGCCTGGTACCATATGGTGTTCATTGATCAAACAGTGCTTAATAAAGTGCTTGCAAGAACTGATTCCAACTGCTGGTGCATAACAACAAGAGCGTTAGTGTCCACCCAAATTCTTTGTCTGGGAATCTCAGCCCTTAAAAGCACAGCCCCTAGTGCCACAGATGAGGAGGAGGAGGAGGATGCTGTGGCAGGATGGCAAGAGTCAGTGACCTATGGAAAGGGTTAGTGTGGAACTCAGAACAGTATCTCTTTTGACTGGACTCCTTGTCTGAGGACTAGCCAGGCCAGAGAGGAAAGAGGTGAGTGACTTCAGTGGTTCATAAATTTAATAGCTTCCTGTACGTCCCTTCAGTCCCTGTGCTGCAAGAAGCTCCTTCATATCACTACAAGATGGGGTTGTTTTTATTATTTTTTATTTTGCTCTCTCAAGCAGCAACTTCTTTCCTGTGCTCCTTTCCTTCCCTAATATATTTGCATCACTCTCCTGGAACAGACTCAGCCCCAGAGGCAGAAGTGTTGCACTGCAACCCAGACTAGCAAAGACTATTTGGCTTTAGCACCACTTGGGAAAGCTTTCAGTTTGAGATGGAGTTATATGTATGGGCAGCAGGGGGAGGGCAGAATGTTTCCTGGTTTTCATTACACATCTGGGCAAACAATTGAGCCACTTGCCTGACACTGACTGTACATTTGTTCATGAAAAATTCTGATTAAGGGAAATTCTGATTCTGGCAATATATAACTTTGTGAGTCTCTGTATCCCTTTAGAACTTCCATAAGAGAAAAGGGCTCAGAAGGAGAGATCCATTTCCATCTGTCCATCAATGACCCTATGTTAGCCATAGATGATGCAACTTTAATTAGAGCTTTGAATGTGATTGGAGCCCAACAATGTTTGTCACTCAAAATGTTTCAGCTTTTTTGTCACCCCTGCCCCATTGATGGAAATAACATTAACAACTTACATTTCTAGTGTGTCTTTCATGCTGCAGTGACAGGCTTCAGCGTAGCAGCCGTGTTAGTCTGTATTCGCAAGCAAATACTCACCAGCAACCACACAACAGAACCACTAACCCAGGAACCTATCCTTGCAACAAAGCCCGTTGCCAACTCTGTCCACATATCTATTCAGGGGACACCATCATAGGGCCTAATCACATCAGCCACACTATCAGAGGCTCGTTCACCTGCGCATCTACCTATGTGATATATACCATCATGTGCCAGCAATGCCCCTCTGCCATGTACATGGGTCAAACTAGACAGTCTCTATGTAAAAGAATAAATGGACACAAATCAGATGTCAAGAATTATAACATTCAAAAACCAGTCGAAGAACACTTCAGTCTCTTTGGTCACTTGATTACAGACCTAAAAGTTGCAATTCTTCAACAAAAAAATCTTCAAAAACAGACTCCAAGGAGAGACAGCTGAATTGGAATGAATTTGCAAACTGGATACAAGTAACTTGGACTCGAATAGAGACTGGGAGTGGATGGGTCATTACACAAAGTAAAACTATTTCCCCATGTTTATTCCCCCCCCCCCCCACACACACACTGTTCCTCAGATGTTCTTGTCAACTGCTGGAAATGGCCCACCTTGATTATCACTACAAAAGGTCTCCCCCGTCCCCCACGCTCTCCTGCTGGTAATAGCTCACCTTAAGTGATCACTCTCGTTACAGTGTGTATGGTAACGCCCGTTGTTTCATGTTCTCTATGTATATAAATCTCCCCACTATATTTTCCACTGAATGCATCCGATGAAGTGAGCTGTAGCTCACAAAAGCTTATGCTCAAATAAATGTATTAGTCTCTAAGGTGCCACAAGTACTCCTTTTCTTTTTTCATGCTGCAGGATCCCAAAGTATAGATAGATAACATCACCTGAAGAAATGCAGTCACATGTCGGATTGACCATGGTAGCTGTTAAACAGCACACATCAACTCTATACACAACTTTTTAGGCCATAGAGTGAAAAAGAATCCCATCTCCAGTTAAAACACAAACAGAGAAGCAGAATGTAGTTAACCACCTTGGAATTTGACTAGGACACTGGGATTAACACCTTTACATTTGTGGGAGTGCCATGGGATCTTTGAGGAGTTCAGGTGGCCGTGACATTAGTTTAGTCTCGGTTTCAAAAGACTGCACATCCAGCAGCATAGCATTAGCATGTAACTAGTGTTTTGGTTAGAAGTATATCTACTGAATGTTCAGCAACACTTCCTGGACTACCCAAGTTTTCCCTGGTCTGCTATCCAAGGACTGACCAAACCTTATACTTTCTTAGCTTGTGATCTGTAGCATTAAAGGGGAAAGAGATTTAGGATTTGTATAATTTTATATTTAATATGGGGTATTTTTTGAAAAGACTCTAGGATGAGAGACTTTTGCCCAGATCCCATGCTTTGGCTGAACTATTCTTAGCACTGCTCAGAAGAGAGTGGTGCAAAGACAGCTTTAAGCCATCTTTGCATTATCCTGGGGCTGTCTGACTGCCAGCGAGTAGTCCCCACTGTAAATTAGAATAGCATCAGGCCTACTGTGTTTTTACACTGGCTGCCAGTGCCAGCAAAGGGGCTGTTCCAGCAGTTGGACATAACTTAGGTATAGAGATGCTCTGGGTAGTCCCCCTTTTTCCCAGCTACAACCCTTGCATGGGGACCCGAAAGAAGGAGTACTGTAGGAGCCACTAAAGTGTCCGGTTTCAGAGTAGCAGCCGTGTTAGTCTGTATTCGCAAAAAGAAAAGGGGTACTTGTGGCACCTTAGAGACTAACAAATTTATTAGAGCACATCCGATGAAGTGAGCTGTAGCTCACGAAAGCTTATGCTCTAATAAATTTGTTAGTCTCTAAGGTGCCACAAGTACTCCTTTTCTTTTTACTAAAGTGTCTGTATGCCAACTGAAGATTTCTCTAACCTATACTGGGGAATCCTCAAGTAACTGATTAAGATGCTTTTAGGACTTTGTATTGACACAGTGGCACAAAACAGCTTTAATGGACTGGAGGATCTGGCCCCAAATGTGTGTGTGTCTGTGTGTGCACATGGTGTGTGCACACACATTTGTGTGGTGTCAGTGATCCTTCCTCAGTTGCCTTAAGGGTCAATTTGTTGCTTGGCTAGAATTTTTAACTTGCTTCTGGATAAAACAATCTGTGGGGATGTAATGGAGAAAATGGTGACTGAAATTCACCCCAACATCCATGAATTGCAGCAGCAGGCTATGGGGAAATCATTCAAATTTGTCTATGCACTAGTGTATCCTGTTTGTGATCCTGTTTGTAGTTCTGTAATATGTGGACAGCAGTGTCTGCTATAGCATAGAATATATTTGGTATCTAATTGTCACATAGATACCTAGGTGATAGAAGCTTTAGAAATAACTAAGACAGATTCCTGTTTCTTTTCTGTATTTGTGTGAATTTGTGTATGAATGTGCTTGACAGAAAGTCCTTGTGGATTTGTGTGTGCGTGTGTACATGTAAGCATGTCTGTGCAGTTTGCTTCATTCACTGCTGCAATAACTCATTACTAAGAAATACCTTTAGTCATCATGTTGAGAACATACATAAGGGACATGAGTGTTGTGTTTATTTGTTTCACTGTGAACATTTAGATCAAATTCCTAAAGTATTATTTATGCAAAAAGTGTGAATGTTCCCAGCTTGCAAATGAAGTCAAACCCTTGTTACTGTTTACAGTAAAACAGCTGCTCTCAGCATTTCTCTCTGAGCCTCAGATAGCTTAGCTCTTCCATATTCAGCCTTACATCATACCAGCTGCAATAATAAGAGGCTGGAAGAGGTCAGGAGCAGGCAGTTCAGCTATATCACACCTTTGTTTAAGAGTGTTTAGAAGGTAAAATATCTCCACTGCTGAATTTTTCAGCCTGACTGGACTCCACATAGAGGCTGGATCTTCAGACCTATCTTGTCAAAATCACTCCAGCACCACTAATCATAGTCTGTGTTCTGATTTTTCTCTCTTTATACATTTTCCCTAGAAATATTCTATAGATCCAGTCTGGAAAATGTTCCAAGGTTTTTTCAAAGCTAAAGATAATAGTAATAACATAATATTGTGCTAAAGCGCATGTCAGCTTTTTAAAGGTATACAGAACCTAATTTGCATGGCAGAACTTTCCTAATTTATATTAACTGGGATACCCTTTCCAAATTATTGAATTTTGTGAATTTGCAAGTACATGAACAAATACAATTTTTAAAAAATGGAAAAGCATCACAATGTACTTTATTTTGAAAACTAATTTTTTTGTAAATATTTGATACTTCAGAATGCACAAATAGATATACTGGAATGCATTTTGTAAAGATAAGAGACTTAACATGAGAGGTTCCAGAGTAGCAGCTGTGTTAGTCTGTATCTGCAAAAAGAAAAGGAGTACTTGTGGCACCTTAGAGATTAACAAATTTATTTGAGCATAAGCTTTCGTGAGCTACAGTTTACTTCATCGGATGGGTGAGCTACAGCTCACTTCATCGGATGCATCCAATGAAGTGAGCTGTAGCTCATGAAAGTTTATGCTCAAATAAATTTGTTAGTCTCTAAGGTGCCACAAGTACTCCTTTTCTTTTAACATGAGAGGTGACTACTGCACTCCACTCTTCAAACTTTGCTAAGAAGTGAAACTGCAATTTTTATGCTGTTTATGAAGTGTGTGGACTAATGAGGTTGTTTTGTATACATAGTACAAATGTATGAAAGGAAAAATAAGGGGCTAAAGTCAATTTAAGAACTTTTTAACAGGTTGTAATTAAATGTCCTAAATGCTGTTTGTTAGGATATAGATATGCAGGCCAGTCTGTAAAGGCCTATACTCTAAGAATTTAGGTGTATTCTTATCACTTAGCTAGTTATAAAGGTATAAAAGAAAGAATCAGAATCACTGTCTGCCGGTGTAAGGGCCTTCTCTTACTGTGACAGTCTGAGGCCCTGTTCTTAGGCTAAGGCCTTTGGCTATGCAGCGGAGGCAGCCATAAGCTGGGAAGGTTTCAGAGTAGCAGCCGTGTTAGTCTGTATCCACAAAAAGAAAAGGAGTACTTGTGGCACCTTAGAGATGCCACAAGTACTCCTTTTCTATAAGCTGGGGAGCGAACGGTCACATCCTCACATTCCAAATTAGTCACATTAAAAGAAGGTGCTATTGGGCTGTTAGGAATACAGTCCTGTCCTGATAATGCCAATCGCCTCCAGAGAAAGGGAAGTACCTAGAAGATGTAAAAGGAAACTTAGTTTGATAGCATCCTGTCTGGCAAGAACTCACTTACCAATGGATGGGATGTGAAATCCTCATTTCTGTGTTGTTCTATCATTGTAGTCCCCATTTCCCGTTTGTTTGTCTGTATAATCTCTGTCTGGTTCTGTGATTGTTTCTGTCTGCTGTATAATTAATTTTGCTGGGTGTAAACCAATTAAGGTGGTGGGATACAATTGGTTAAATAACATATTGTAACATGATTAGGATTGGTTAGTTAAATTTCAGGAAAATGATTGGTTAAGGTATAGCTAAGCAGAACTCAAGTTTTACTATATAGTCTGCAGTCAATCAGAAAGTAAGGGGGGAATGGGAACAGGGAATGGGGAAATTGGAATCATGTTTTGCTAAGTGGGGAATGGAAATGGGAATGGGAACAGGGACAGGGACACAGGTAAGGCTCTCTGGTGTCATAGCTGGGAAGAGGGACACTAAAAAAGGAATCTAGAATCATGCTTGCTTGAAGTTCACCCCAAAAAACATCGAATTATTTGCACCTTTGGACTTTGGGTATTGTTGCTCTCTGTTCATGCGAGAAGGGCCAGGGAAGTGAGTGGGAGAAGGAATAAGCCCCCTAACATCTTGGTGCCGTGACTTGGATACATCGCATTGCATAGGTGAGTGGCAGCCTGTAAGTCCTCCTCCCCAACAGTCCGCACAGCTGCTTGGAGGGGGTATAGCGAACTCTCGTGATGGTAGTTGCAGGTTCCGGCAAGCCTGGGTAAAGGATTTTTTGGATAAATAGATAAGGAAGAACCAGGGCCCATACCAGGTGCAGGGGTCAACCTGGGATGAGAGTAAAAAGGAAATGGAGGAAGTGTTGGGGACCCAGAAGGATTGGGGGTGGCTGAGGAACCACCCTCTTTGGTATATGGGTAGTGGAAGAAGGTCCATGCCCATTGGGACTGAATGCCTTCCAGGAAAGGAGGCACTTCTGTCTGCTTGTGAGAGGTTTGAAGTAAGGGCAGTGTTATGAGAAGCTGCCAGTAATCTTTCAAGTTTGGTGCTGCTTCAGCAAGGGATGCTGAAGGGTTGTAAATTAGTTAGGGGTGGTTAAAGATGATTTGGCACAACAGGATTTAAAGTCAAAAGCAGAGTTAACAGACTACCTTTAGAAACTGGAGCTGGGACTTGGTCCTGGGGGAGTGGAGAGAAAGAAAGGAAGAGAGAGAAAAAAAAAGTGCAAAATGGTAGGGTTTGCAGGAGTAGGTAACAACCCCCACTCTTCTCCCAAAGTCAGAATGAGAACCTGGGGATAAGGGTTCCTAACTGTTTCAACCCAGGGAGCCTACTCTTGGCTCAGAGCTAACTATGTCCTTTTCTTCTTTTCCTTCTTCTTTTTCTCGGTTTACTTAATTTGCTGCTGGTAGCCTAAACTTTAAACCTACCTGACCAGCTTAATTGGTTTCTTTCCACTTCTCCCCCTGCCTTTCCACACTTTTTTGTTTTTCTGAAGTTTTAATGGAGAGTACTTTGGATACTTATGTGAAATGTTTTTGGTTATTTTGGACAAAGTATGACAGAGGTCTGCTATATTCCACTGGAATTTTTGGAGTAAAAGATCCATGGAGACAAATATTTTACTGCCTTTTTGAACAGTCTCAGGGTAAAGACAGCACAGGTTAAGGCAGCTGCGTGGCAATAATTGTACTTGGTGGCTAAGTTGTTACAGACAAATTGCACCACCATAAAGAACTAAATGTAGGAGTAAGTGATTTAAAGAAGTGAGTGAAAAGTTAAAAATAGCTTTTGCAAAAATTAATACAGGGTTTGAAGGAAAGTAAACATTTGGGAGTTGTGGAAATGGTAAAAGGTAACTGTTGTGAAGATGTTAAAACAATTACAGTTGTGGTGTTAAAAGAAGGAAGTTTTTGTTTAATGTAACTGTATGTGCCACTCTGTGCAGTCACATTGGATGGAAGCTTGGTAATTAAATTATCCAAGGGGGCCAGGTAGAGTGGCTACTACCACCACAATGCTTCTGTCCCCAGAAACCTTTACAGCTATTCTGAGGGAAAATGGGCCCTTTTCCCACAGAAATGGTCTATAAGGGACTGCTGCAGGCAGCAGGCGGAGAGAGAATCTGATCAAAATTATTTGACTATAGTGATTTTAATTACATTACCCAAAAGGAATGTAAGGGGTTTCTATTGAAACTTAACTTGGCTGCCCCGGTTGTGTCTAGTTGTACAAGATGGGAGTGTAATCGGGGTACAGTTATGTAAAAAAGAATAATCACAGTGTAAGGGATGTTGTGCACATACAAAATTCTCTTTTGCCTAGGTAAAAGGAAAAGGGGAGGAATGATGGGAACACTGAGCCTTGGGGTGGCTCTGGGGGATCAGATTGTCGCTTTAGTGGGTGTGCATGAAAACTCTGTGGGCATGGGGGAGGCAGTTACACCTTGTGTAAAATTAATATGGCTAATATAATGTTATGGAGGTTAAACTATAGAAGGAATGTGCATTTTCCCAGGATGTGTGCAGTGTATATTAGAGAAAGGGTAAAAAAAAATGCAAACAAAACATGGTACTTAATTAAATCCTATTAGGGCTCCAAAAGGAGCCACAATAGGTTGTGCTTACTTTTTCAGATCTCTGTGTGTTTTGGAGCAGGAGATGAAAGTGGAAAGTAATCAGAACTCTAGAGGAAGTGGAATGTTTCCTTTTTAAGACAGTCTCTGAGCTGCTAATAGCTTTGGATCCAAAAGCAAGCCAAAAAGCCTCTGTGTAAATGCAAATTACCTAGCTGATGGGCACAAAGGAGCTGCAAATAATGAATAAATCTGGTCAGCAACCAAGCTACTAGAAGACTCAGATTATGGCCCTCCAGGAAAGGGAGGTGAAAAAACAAGACAAGCTTGAAAGTAAGGGGAACAGGTTACTCCTGAGGGGTGTGTGTGTGTGTACAGTGCTAAAATCTGAAGCCATCTCAGCTACTACCTGAGAATAAACTTAAAGCTTGGTACAGCAGAGAAACTATTGCAAACCTGGTCTGTTGTACAAAAGGGGAAAGTGAGGTACACCACTTCATGAATTTCATAAATGACCACTGAATGGGGTATTTCACTAGCCTGACTATAGAACAAAATAAGGACAGCCTGGAGGTAATTCTTCTGTTTTTCCTGCAATTATCAAGGAAATTTGTAAAAGGAAGTGGTATTATTATTAAGCAATAATCTGTCCCCACTAGGGGGTGGTGGAAATTGTTTGTTTTGTTTTTTCAAACACTCTACAAGCAAGCTGGTGCCAGCGGAAAAATAATCCAGAATACCATGGATCTATGTGTTGTGGTGTTTGTTTGTCTTGTTGCTAGCATTGTTGTGTTTCAGTAAACAAAAAACTTCATGACATGGGTGGGGGATGGCTTCAAAAGGCTGACCTTGGGGGGAAATGTGTATGGGAATGCAAAATGCTCAACTAGGAGGCCAGCACCTGTGTAATAGCTACCATGTTACCTGGAAATGGAATGGCAACTAAGGTGGTCCCCACAAGCCCTATGGAAATAATGAGAAAGGGAGGAGCTCACTGGGAATCAATGGAGGGGTATGCGAAATAGTGTAAATCAAGAGAGTAAATCCTATGACTATGGAGGAGCAGGATCAATGGCCTTATGAAAAGGGGTGGACAATTGAGTGTATTGTGTATGAGGTTTCAGAGTAGCAGCCATTTTAGTCTGTATTCGCAAAAAGAAAAGGAGTACTTGTGGCACCTTAGAGACTAACAAATTTATTTGAGCATAAGCTTTTGTGAGCTACAGCTTTTTGTGTATGAGGTGTTTTGCTGGGAATGTATGTATTACTAGGGGCACAATTACACCAGCCCGTAACCAAACTACACACATCTACATGCTGCTATCTGAACTTTGGTGCACAAATGGATCTGTAAATCTTATTGCTGTTAATAATCAAACCAGGGCATACTGCCTGATTCCATACCAAGTGGTTAAACTGGTTTGAACAATAACCCATTTCTCTGTAAACATTCAATGGACTTATGATATAGACAAAAGCATGCAAAACCTGCAGGGGCAGCTTGTTGCAACTGCCAGCAACGGGACACATAAGATCGTAACCCTGTCGAAGGAGGAGAGGCAGTGTTTTGGTGGTGGCTCGAATGTTGGACCACACTGCAGTGATCAGGACTCAGTGTTGCTGTGGATTTTGTATTGTTAACTGTACTTGTGTTACATTGCATATGGAGATAACCTATAAATAATGTAAGTTCTCCACACCCTACAGTGTACTAGACAACCCGGACCCAACCTTCTCAGGCCCACTGTAATGGGAAGTCTGGAACACTAATCGGAATAGGTTTGGTATGCCCATATGAGAGAAGGTGCAGGGCACGGTACTACACAAGGGGCAGTGGGACAGATGGAGCAACAACGCATTCCGCCTTGATGCCTAGCCCTATCAGGAAGTGTGTCGCCATATGTCCTATGCTTTTCCAGGGATACCTGGGCAGGAGGATCCCAAAAGAAAAAAAAAAAGGGTGAAGTGTTAGGATATAGACATGCAGGCCTGTCTGTAAAGGCCTATACTCTAAGAATTTAGGTGTATTCTTATCACTTAGCTAGTTATAAAGGTATAAAAGAAAGAATCAGAATCACTCACTGTCTGCCGGTGTAAGGGCCTTCTCTTACTGTGACAGTCTGAGGCCCTGTTCTTAGGCTAAAGCCTTTGGCTAAGCAGCAGAGGCAGCCATAAGCTGGGAAGCGAACGAAAGGTCACATCCTCACATTCCAAACTAGTCACATTAAAAGAAGGTGCCATTGGGCTGTTAGGAATACAATCCTGTCCTAATAATGCCTATCACCTCCAGAGAAAGGGAAGTGCCTAGAAGATATAAAAGGAAATTTAGTTTGATAGCATCCTGTCTGGCAAGAACTCACTTATCAATGGATGGGATGTGAAATCCTCATTTCTGTGTTGTTCTATCATTGTAGTCCCCATTTCCCGTTTGTTTGTCTGTATAATCTCTGTCTGGTTCTGTGATTGTTTCTGTCTGCTGTATAATTAATTTTGCTGGGTGTAAACCAATTAAGGTGGTGGGATACAATTGGTTAAATAACATATTGTAACATGATTAGGATTGGTTAGTTAAATTTCAGGAAAATAATTGGTTAAGGTATAGCTAAGCAAAACTCAAGTTTTACTATATAGTCTGCAGTCAATCAGAAAGTAAGGGGGGGGGAATGGGAACAGGGAAATTGGAATCATGTTTTGCTAAGGGGGGGAAATGGGAACAGGGACACAGGTAAGGCTCTGTGGTGTCATAGCTGGGAAGGGGGACACTAAAAAAGGAAACTGGAATCATGCTTGCTTGAAGTTCACCCCAATAAACATCGAATTGTCTGCACCTTTGGACTTTGGGTATTGTTGCTCTGTTCATGCAAGAAGGACCAGGGAAGTGAGTGGGAGAAGGAATAAGCCCCCTAACACTGTTTACTGAAACCTTCTCTTCCTTTGAACAACTGCTGAATATGTGTGTGTATCAACACATAAGTGAAAATGGATTCATTACTGTTTGATCACACTATCCAGGAATTTAGTAAAATTTGATATTTTTACTTTAAAAATGAAAATTTGGAAACAGAAATAGGAAGAAAGTTAGACTGGTATGGCTGCAGAGTCCTTATCCAGACCTACAGCTACTTTTCTCTATATACAAGGTTTCTTTTGGCAGTATTTTATTAGGTTAAAATTAGCTAGATCCGTGGTGGTCACATGCAGAATAAAACCTATAAAACTGTTTAGTCCCTGAGTACCTGATAGAGCCTGAGGAACTGCAAGCTTTTCTGGCCTTACAGGTTCAGGTGACGTCACAAATGTCTCAGTTGATATCACAGATTGCAGCAATATGTTGCTACAGAAGAGAATGTCAAGGTTGAAATGCTATATGATGCTTAAACAGGATCCAGCTATAGGATGTGTGTGTGTATATAAATCTCTCCTCTGTTTTTTCCACCAAATGCATCCGATGAAGTGAGCTGTAGCTCACGAAAGCTTATGCTCTAATAAATTTGTTAGTCTCTAAGGTGCCACAAGTACTCCTTTTCTTTTTGCGAATACAGACTAACACGGCTGCTACTCTGAAAGCTATAGGACTGCATCAAAATGGCTTCTACAAGAAACCACAAAAGAGAAAGGGATAGAGACAGAGAAAAGGGCAGTGAGCTTTGTAGATCATATACGAATACATTCAGAACAGAAGTATGTGATGGAAATTGTTGGATCTAATTTATAAATGTTACATGAGTTACAATTATTATGAATTATTTGTATTGCAGTAAAACCTAGAGGTCCCAGTCAGGAATAGGGCTTCACTGGGCTAGGCATTGTACAAACACATGGTGAGATACATTCCCTGCCTTAAACAGTTTTTAATCTAAACATACAATGAACAGACAAAGGGAGGGGTGTGGCACGGAACATACAAGCAAAGTATTTAGGGTAATGATAGCTGCACATAGTTTTGCCCCAAAACAAGCAACATACAGAGGGTGGGGAAGAGAGGAACAATCAAAATATGTACATTTTTATAAACATATATATATTTGTTATATATACATAATTATATACACAACAAGTACCATGGCATTTATTTTGTTATCAGCGTTGTACATACTGATAAATACCTATACAGACACAAATTGTATATACTATAAGGTTGTGCATATCTTTCTTTAGGTTTGGTGATGGATCCAAATCATGTTCAGCTTGGTTCTCCTGGCTTAAATGTCACCAAAAGCAGTTGATAAAAATGTGGCCTTTTACTTTGTCATACTGGTGGAGAGAATATACTTTAGTGTTCTCATTGTAGGTATAGATGTGTCTGTCACTTAGCAGAAGAATATATTTTGCTGTTTGTTTTCTGGAATCAGAAACTTAGCAGCTAAAAGAACCAAATAATATGTGATATGACTAGGATCTGGGTCCTTGTGAATATAATACTGAAATTCTATATGCAATTATCTTTCCAGCATTTCCATCTCTTTACTTTTATACCTGTTGTTGACTCTGAAAGAAAATTGAAGCAGCTGTTTCAATGTATATGTTTATCATATTATCTCCATTTCCAGGTGAGTGGCTCAAATAGGTTTGCTTTAGCTGATTTTTAACACTAACATCATAAGCTCTTCTGCTGTTATAGGAATAAAGCAGGATTGTGGATTTTTGTTTTTTGGAGGGGGGTCTGAATAATCAGGAAATTCCAGTGAGAGGAGCAGAATGTGTAGAGCGGGCCAGAATTACCATGACAACCATAGACAAGAACCCAGAGAGACTCATAAAGAAATTACAGTTGAATTACAGTAAAATTCTCAGTTATTTTTTAACCATACAATTATAAAGAAATATCTCCTTTGACCTAACATTGTGTGGTGTGGGGGCTTAGGAAGTGCAGCATTGCGTGCAGTGTTGAAATTGCTTCATAAATGTGTATATGTAGCTTTTATCTAGATTTGCACATACAACCCTTATTAGTCATATTAAATATCAAACATGAAACACATCTCCTTTTCCCAATGACCACCATCTTCATTCAAACTTTTACTTCAGACACTCTCATCCATGAACCTTTTTAACAATAAATCCAACTATAAATTTAAAGGACATATTGTTGGAAAGCTTATAGGAAAAATGGGTCTTAAGAAAGGGCTAGAATGAAGATGGTGGCGACTTGAATAATCTCAAGCAAAAAACTACAGATTAACCATCAACTGGTTAACTATATAATCTGTGAAAGTTAGATTGTAAATTCATGGAGCAGGGATTCACTTTCTTTTGTGTTTGTTCAGGGTCTAACATGGTGACAGTACTCAACAATTAATTAAAAATATCATACACAGATACAGATATATTGGTTTCCAAAGGCAGAGAGGCTGGATTAGGTTTTTGTTTTGTTTTAAATTAAGCATTCAAAACTGGAAGCATTAAAATAGATATATGACAAAGCACAAAGTTCCCAAAATATTGTTTTGTTTTTGTTTTATTTAAAATGTCAGTCATAGTATGCTTTTGTTTGCAGAATTGCTCTTTATGTATACTCTGTCCACAGATTAGTCTTATATTTGATCTTTATAACATTGTACTTATACCCCTGAGTTGTATAGCATGGTCTCACAAATAGAAAAGATACTCTATTGTTCCATGATTTGATGTCATGCTTAGAATTCTCCTTGTTTTAACAGAATTGAATTTACTCTGCTTCACCAAAATGTCTTCAGAGGACCTAATTTTATTGCTATTGCAGAAACAGAAAGAGTAATGTGTTGAAAATTATACACATTAAAATGGATGTAAATTGCTGGTTAAAATATATGCCATCTATATGTTTTTCTTTACTATATGTATAGATATACATACTCATTCATAGCCATACTTAAACTGTGTATAGCTGAGGGCTGTATTTATTTTAATCTTGGGAACTGTGATGAGCTGAGCTTCACGTTCAGGTTTTATATTGTCACCAAAATCTCCTAAAAAATTCAGCATTTCATTCTTTTTGCATACATCAACCATACATAATGGAGTCTACATAATGGGTCCAATCCTGCTGAGAGCTGCAACTCCCAGTGACGTCAAGGAGATCTGATGGCATTTGGCAGCTTGCAGCATTGAGCTATAAATTAACTCATACCTGCCAACATCTGAAAACTACAAATAGGGATATTTACATAAAGAAAGGGGGCAGCCATTTAATTCTGTTGAAAAACATTGAAATGAAAGAGATTTCTGATGGGACAGAATGAGGGGAAAGGATTTCCCTTCTCTCTCTTCTCCTAGTCATCCCTCAAAAAATCCAAAGACAGACTTTCACAAATTGGGATAGTTTGCAGGTACATGTTAATCTTGTTCAAAATTGTTTGGAAGAGCAGTGTGCAATATCTCACCCTGTCCTTTCAAACCATCGCTTCCTGCCCTTCAAGAGTTAACCTTTTCTAGAACATTTATTTCACCATCAAAAAAAAAAAAAAACAACCCTGCAGAGCTGAGAGGCTGCAGATCACAAGGCCATTCTGATAGCCTCCTGTCCCCATGGCAACAGCAAAGGCATTTATCAGTTCCTTATGAGAGCAGGCACAGCAAATCTGCATTGCACATGGCAGCCTTCCAGCCTTTCAAATGAAAGAGCACTTTGAACTGCTGCCAAGTGTGGAAGGAGCAGAGCTGTCAGGACTACTTAATGCTGGCAGTTTGTACTTGGGAGCCTTTCAGTTCCCAGAATCCTTCAGCTATGGCAGCCTGCCAGGTACTTAGCGGAAGCTAAAAACTAACCCACAGACCATTCACTGCAGTGCACTCAAAATTTTCCACATGTACCATGTCACAAGTGCAGACTGTACAATGAAAGCAAACGCCTGCTGCTTGGGATTCTGATTTTATTAATAACCTAGGAAAAAGCAATTGCAGATTCGTTGGCTGACAGCAGTACAGTGTAGCCACTGTTTATAACTCTATGAGTGTGTCTCGAATGTATATTTCATTCTTCAGAAATACGATCAGCTTCAGACAACGGGGACTGCACAGCACAAATTTTGCACGCAGTACTGGAGTGTAGGAAGATCAGCATTAGCAGAGAAAGGAATTTTGTTATTTATGATAGAATACATTTTATATCCAGTGTCACAAAGTGCTGAAAAGTGAGAGATGGAAAAGAAAAAAAGTTGAGTAGCGGCTGGTAGATATTTTCTGCCCTTGCCTTCTGCATTTTGCTGACATTGTGAGAATGTCAGAAACTGGCTGATGAATGCAGCAGAGAGACATGGCTCTTGGTGGGTTTCCTTTCAATGGAGAGTTTTCATGAGAACTTCTTATTGTTTTGCATTGCCCAAGGCACAAGGGCTTCTATTGGCAGAAAAAACAAATTGGCACAGTTCTGCTTTTTTTTTTTTTAATCTGCACTGAGATCAAGGGCAAGGGCTTCATTTTCCAGCACTAGTCATAAGCCTTTAGCACAAATAGAATGAAAATTGTCTGTCGCTCAGGCAGTTGGACAGGGTTCAGGAAAACTATGTCTGGCACTAATTCCAAAGTGGAGGTTTGCTTCAAATCCACCATCATTAATTTCAGTAAACTGTTTTCACTAGTCTATATCGCACTGTTCAAGAACTGTTTATTACCTTTTATTATATTAATTTCTTTAGGAGAGTAATGAAAACTGTAGTAGATACATATATAGTATCGTATATATCGTATAGTATAGTACATATATATATATATATATATATATATATATATATATATATATATATATATATATATATAGTTTTACATTTATGTTTTTCACCTTTCTTTTTTGTCCTCATATTTTGCTTTTTTTCTTATACTCCTGATTTAAAAAAAAAAAAAAACCATCATACCAAACATCAGACATAATATTCAAAGTACCCCATAGGGGAAAAGAATGAGATGAGAAGCCCAAGAGCAAACACATATCCACTTATTTTGGAGCTTTATCACAGAACAACAAGGAAATTTGTGCTTCTTTCTCAGCTTACAGCTATCTTGGGCTGGTGCTTGAAGACTTGACTTGATTCATCTAAACAATACTGTCTAAAAGTAATACACCAAGATAGTTAATTTTGGCACTTGGTGTCCCTTAGGAATTTTACCAGCAGTCTTTGGGGAAAAAAAAGTAAATTATATTTTTTTCTGTTTTCCCCCTATACCTCATCTTGATAGAAGACCAAATAAAAAGAAAAACTCCTTAACCTCCCCACCCTCGCCTATTCCCACCCTTGTCTTGTGCTCCTAAACATCATTCTTTCAATAGCACCGTGTTAATCAGCATTTATAACGAGGTCAGGGGTGTGCGTGTTTCACTGCTCTCAAATGGCCTATTTCCAGAGGGAATGGGAGATTATATTTTGTCAGATAGCTTAAAAGATTTGAGTTTTCCTGCTTGCTTGGTTGGTTTCTTCTTTTTCTAATTTGGCTTTCTCTCCTCCTCCTTCCCACCTCCCACTTCTTTTTTTTTTTTTTAAACACAGTAAAGTTTTGTTCAATTCTCAAGTGTTATTAATCACTGGTGGAGGCCAAAAGCAGGGATATTTTTCTTGGCAGCACGTTTTGATAAACAATCTGTATATGGGGTGGAAGGAAGGGGGAAGACTGTCTTTCTGGTAACTAAGCTAATGTTTGGCAGATTCTTAACTGTCATGAAAGTGCAAGTGGCTATCGCTGGGAATAGCCTTTAAAAAAACAGAATGTACCTATTCAGTTTATTCATTATTGTTGATTGTTTATTATGTCCCCAGGATATAAAATGAATACATGATCCATGGATAAAATAAAAATAACAACGATGGAGGACCCAGCCTCTGACCACTCCACATAAAATACACTATCCAGCAGTCACAAGTCATTTGCAGAGCAAACAGAATTAATTATAGGTGTCTGATTTTGCACTGTAAAATTTGGCAAATATCGATGACCAGAAATCTGGGCTCACAGCTGTATGGAAACTGGTTGGAACGGATATAACAGAGGAACCATGTATGCTTTGTGGGGAAGAAACTGGACCTTTGCGTGGTTTAGAAAAAAAGTCATTTATTTTGTACGCCCAGATCAGTGCTTGACATCATCATTAGCAGCAACAGGGCTCACAGGTAGAGGAACCTGTTAGTAAGCTCTGGTCTGTATTACTGAATGTTACTGTGTGGGCAATAGTGCAGAAAATGGTAATATGACAAGAAAAAAGGAGGGGGAAAATCAGCAATAAAAAATCCCAGAGATAGCGCATGGGAGGAAAATGTCACTTGAGAAACTGTGGCTACAGAATAAAAAGATAAATCATTGGCACCATTTACAAAAATAAAAATTAAGGAATGAAAATTCCTACCTAGTAGACTGAAAACAAGTCCTTCACTTTTCTAAAGGACCCAGTAGCTGAAGAATTTTAGCACAGGGACTATAATCTGATGAGAAGAGTTAACTGAAATGATAAATAGAAACACATAGTTACAATGAATAAGAGTGTAATTAAGTGTTTTGATGCTTCCTGGCAGTTTATAGAAGAATACAGTGCTGTTTAACTTTTAATTTGACAAAATTCTAGAATTCCCTCCTCAAGTGTTTGTGATTTGATTTCACTAACACACTTCCCTACACAGCCTGACTACTTTTCAGTGTTAATATCATCATTTTAATAAAACCAGAAATTTTATTCCGAGTTATTTTTGTTTGTATTTTACTATACAGGGGTCAATTTATGTAAACACACTCCCGATATTTCTTACCCTTCCTGCTTCTTTTCTGCAGCTGTAGCTACTATTTTGACCACTGAGGGAAATGCCAATTCTGTAGATGAGCTCCTAAGGAAGGAATACTTTGCTTATGACTGCTGCATTGATTATGTGCAAAACAATTCACAAATAGAGTAGAATATCAACAAAGATTTAAAAATATCCCTAAACTGACCATTTAGAACCAGATCTTTTATTCTAGAAGTGCATAGTTCATGTGGTCCTATTACTGCTGAAAACTTTCAGGTTGTATTGTGCATCATGAACAATGTTCTGGTGATCAGTAATTAATAATACTCTTGCCATGAGATTAATACTAATTCCAGTATTATAGAAATTAATGCACAAGAATGGCATGGAACAGAGACCAGTTAACTGGCTTTTAGTCAGGCACATATTACATTTGTTTTTATAGCTTCTTAATGGTACATTGTACTCTCTACTTCCTATATCTTCTAATTGCATTTAGAAAGGTGCCTGCTGGTTTGTATTCATTCAGTTGACATTTCCACTGATCATTTTGTTTCCTTCTCTGATATTAAAGCTTCACCTGTGCTCTTAATTAATGTTTTGGGTAAATAAAATAGGAAATAGGAATACAGCAAAAGGGGTTATTGGTCTCAGACTAACATTTATCCACCAACTAAAGGAAGAAGATGGCAGATTTTACTTCTGATAGTAAAAATTATATCCCCTGGTCTTTGGGGCTACTGGCAGGTCATAACTTCAGGTAATCTAAATAGAATCCCTAAAGCTGCATCTAAAGTGCTGATTGATTATTCTGACCAGAAAGAAATACATATGTATCCGTTGTTTGCTGCTTTAGCTCCTTCTCTCAGCTAATCTTCTGCCCTATTATTAAACAAGCTACTGTGTATTTTGTTTTCTGATTTTTGTTTTTGTTTGAACCAAATCAGTACCTTAATTGTTTGGAGTCTTTCTTTTTCTCCTCCAAATGTAATTTTAATTCCAAGATTATTTCAGAGCTAAATAAACATCAAACTTGTTTGGTGTAAATCCAGGAAGACTGAGTTGGACTCCTTTTGCCTTACCACTAGCATGGTAAAGGACATGAAAGAAAGAAGGAGGTGAGTAGAAAGGCACACTGCTACCCTTCCAGGACAAATGCAGCCATGGATTTTATCTTTGTTTGTTACATTGCCACCATTCAATCTATTTTCCTTTAACAGACTAGATTGATACTGACAACCTGTTCGTTTTGAAGGTGCCACGGCAGTGGCATTTATTTGCATTTACATTGCAGTTCTCTTCTTCAGTCAGTATTCCTGATATCACCATTGCTGCTAGCCATATTGTTGCAATGCTGGCATTTCATCC
Source organism: Dermochelys coriacea (assembly GCF_009764565.3). NCBI lineage: Eukaryota > Metazoa > Chordata > Testudines > Dermochelyidae > Dermochelys > Dermochelys coriacea. The sequence goes on along the minus strand of NC_050073.1, from coordinate 87,425,609 downwards.
CTAAGTGCTACTTGCATAATGGTACAGTACATGCCCATGACCAAAGTTTAAATAAAGGTTTAATCATGTCGGAAAAACAAACGTTTTTCCACAACTGTGTATCTCTTCAAGTAAAAGTAAAGGCAGTTCTGTTGGGTCACAGATGCTAATCTTCAATTTCTTCCTAGACACAAACTATAAAGGGAGTTGACAGCACCTGTAAATGGTTTTCTGAGGCTAGATTATATCTAAGGTGATGATTATTTACACCCTCTATAAAGACTGTTCTATTGAGGCAAGGAGTCTGCCTGTTACTGTGAGGTGAGTGTTACCAAAAAAGGACTTTATTGAAGAAGGATTCAGCGGAGCGAGGAGCCAGGATGAGGGGCGGTTCAAACACAGAACGCCTTGTCATTTGTTGAGTCTGAATAACCCTGGGAATGAAATACAGTCAGGATATCCTAGAGTTCTGCATTCCCAGACACTCAAGATGAAGGGGAAAACTTCAGCTCTCTCAATTTGAGTTTTTAAGGGCAGAGGTGACCTTTTCCCATAGCCCAGTTCTCCTCATATGAAGATCAACACAGCAGTAAAAAGGATAGGAGAAGAGCTGACCTTCTAGTATGAATCAGAGAGAACATGCTTGTTTAGTCAAGTAAAGTCATATTAATGTAGAAATCCTACAGCCTTCACTAAATCACTTTTGCTGTAAGCAGACTTTCACTTTAACTAGCTTTCCAGCTGTCTTGCTTGAATCTTGCTTCTGTGAAGCCTCTATCTCAGAGGTAGGCAACCTATGGTATGCGTGCCAAAGGCGGCACATGAGCTGATTTTCAGTGGCACTCAAACTGTCCAGGTCCTGGCCACCGGTCTTGGGGGGCTCTGCATTTTAATTTAATTTTAAATGAAGCTTCTTAAACATTTTAAAAACCTTATTTACTTTACATACAACAACAATAGTTTAGTTATACATTATAGACTTATAGAAAGAGACCTAAAAACATTAAAATGTATTATTGGCACGTGAAACCTTAAATTAGAGGTATTAAATGAAGACTTGGCACACCACTTTTGAAAGGTTGCTGACCCCTGCTCTATCTTGTCCACAATTTAGGTATGAAATTCCTAAGTGTGAAATTCACTTTCCCTTGAGAACATCTCCTTCAGAAAATTTGCATAGAGGAGACTCAAATAATGCAAGGACTTTTATCTCTATCTGGTGCCTCTGTAAGCTTTCCCCTTTTTAAAAATAAAGTCACTTTGTCAAAATTGATTCTCTTATTGTATTTTATCTGCTCCTGCCACTTCTGTAAATTTTTATAGTGTGCATTTCTTCAAGTTTTCTCTTAAAAAATAAGATCATATAATTAACTTTGCCTTCTTTATAATTATCAGCAGACATACTGAGATGTTTTAGACACTTGGTGAATTGAGAAGTATTGGTGATTTGAAGGGAATATATTTTTTTGAAGAAATAACATCACCAAAGTGTGAAATATGAACAGAGTACAATATAAATTGATTGATTTTATATAGCTATTGTTTTAATCAACATATAAAGCAGTACATTGCTAATGCTGTATATATGCCCCTGTGTATATATAGGGAAAAGTGGCACTATGCCATGGAAATCAGAACTGCCTTTACAGGACAGAGAGAAAAATCAAATGGCAATTTTTTTCAATGTTTTTGCTCAATAAGGGAGAGAGTTGAATAAATATTAATATAAAGGAATAGGTTATCCAACATAACCAGCTGTAATATCCTACTGCTTCACTGAGTGTAACAATATTTTCCCTTGTGAATGTTGACTCACACGGGGTGGCTAGTTACATTGTGTGAGCTAGAGTATGAGTGAGTGACGCAATGCTGTTTGCAGTATGCTGAGGAATACTTGCAAATTTCTTAGTAATCAAGTCCCAACAGTGAAAGTTTATTATTCTTTGGGAGTGGACAGCAATTTCATTGTCTGCAAAAACAGAAACTGACTGCAGTGAGAATAAAAATGGGTTATCTACAGCCCCTCCTTCTGAGCATGGGCACTGGCGTGCACAACAGGGAGGGGGAGGGGAATGTTCAAGTTTCAGAATCGCAATTTAGAAAGTAAAAGGTGTTTTCTGTTAGTCAAACGAACCCACAACTAATTTACATTCTCGTAGGCTGCTTTGAACATTACGCTTGTTACTACTTTAATGCAAACGTGTCAAGGCTATTTAAAAGAAAAACGAAAGCCTTGAATTCTCACAGCGCTGGGGAAATCCTATGTCCCTGAGCATTAGTGAGATGATATCACACCGATTACTCACCTGCTTGGCCTTACACCCCTGCGCAGTGCACAGCGCGATGTTTCCCAGTTCAACCTTAAACACTCACCAAATAGGGCTCCTTTAAACACAACAAAAGTGGAAGAGCTCCTGATGTATTAATGAGATTATTGAAATCATGTAATTCTGTCACCAGGATCATTGAACAAACGAAATAGGATAAAGATTGCAAAATGATTAGTTTGGGAACCTTGCACGTTTGCTTTAGCAGCCGGCGTGCATGTAAAACCCACCGAAAGACTTGGTGGCAGGAAGTTGTGCAATTGCCAGGGAGTCTAAATGGAGTGATTCGTAGCTAAACTCCTGAAAACGAGACATTTGAATTTAAAAAGTCCAGCCAGGAAAAAAAATTATTATTCTGCATGTGCTTCCTGGCTGCGCTTTCGTTTTGGAGACGCTGCCATGAGGAGGAGGGAGAGGGAGCGATCTTGTGTTTAAGTTTCCAAACATAGCCCTTGGTATGTCTCTCCCTTTCATTTCCAGCGGTAACTTGCATCGCTTCAGCTGTTATACACACAAGAAGGGAGGAAACGGGCAGAATGCCGAGCATGCGCAATTTCAGCGCAACAAGTGGGTTCCAGGTCCATAGACAGAGGAAGTGGGGGGAGGGGGAAGAAGCTGATCAGTGCTCGAAAGGGGAACTGCAGAGGGGGGAGGGGGAAGAGGAGAGAGCATGGCGGTGACGTGAGGGCTCCACCCAGGTGGCATCTGAGCTGGGGAGAGAAGGAGGGAGGAAAGAGGGGGGAGAGCAGGGGGAGGAGGGGCAGAGCCGGGCTTGGAACGCAGAGTAGCACACAGTGACACTCAGGATTCCAAATTCGAATTCCGAGGAGCGATCGAGGATGTGAGTGTGGAGCAGGCGGCGCCGCTCGCCATGCTGCTGCCGCCGTGACGAGTCACCGCCGCTGCCCTCGGGCTGCTCCCTCATCTTGTGCGCCTAGCACTTGGGAAAGTCGCCAGGGCTCCCGGGACCGAACAGCTCCTTGTGGTCCCCTCTCTAACCAGCGGATCAGCAGGTAGCTGAGTTCGAGCTCGTAAGACATCAGCTGCGAATAGAAAGGGGACCCCCATCTTCCACCGTGCACCTCCCTCCTCTCCCGGAGGAGGAGCAGCGGAGAGCAAGACAACGCAGGGAAACAGAAGCGGCTAGAAGGCGACCCCCCACCCCCATCAGAACAGTAGAAGAGATCCCCCATCCCAAGGGCAACAGTATCAGCACCAGGTAGAAGAAGCCCCGTCCATCGGCCACAGTGAGTGAAAAGCTAGACGACCCCTGCCCAAAGGGGCAATAGCACCAGGTCTGAGAGTCGTCCTCTTCAGTACCAGTAGGGGGTGGTAGACGCAGCGATACCCCTCTCCCACCCCCACCCCTTCCGCAGCAGCAGGCAGCTCCAGCAGCCAGCTCCACCATGTCCGCTGCGCAGGTGTCCTCGTCTCGGAGACAGTCATGCTACCTGTGCGACCTGCCCCGCATGCCCTGGGCCATGATCTGGGACTTCACAGAGCCCGTGTGCCGGGGCTGCGTGAATTACGAGGGTGCCGACCGCATAGAATTTGTGATCGAGACTGCCCGGCAGCTGAAGAGGGCGCATGGCTGCTTCCAGGACGGCCGTTCCCCAGGCCCCCCGCCTCCTGTCGGGGTCAAGGCTGTGCCGCTCTCAGCCAAAGAAGCGGCAGCGGCGGCCCAACAGCAGCTCAACCATGTGGACGCCTCCTCCAAAGCGGCTTCTGCTGGGCTTCCCCAGTCCAGTCTGGACCGCTACGGACTCAGTGCAGCTGCAGCCGAGCAGCGCAGCCGCTTTGAATATCCACCGCCCCCGGGAAGCCTGGGCAGCAGCCACGCTGCCCGCCTGCCCAACGGGCTGGGCGGCCCCAATGGTTTCCCTAAGCCGCCTGAGGACGGCCCCCCGGAGTTGAACCGCCAGAGCCCCAATTCATCATCCTCTTCCTCCTCCTCCCGCCGCGGGGCACACGGGGGCCTCGTGCCCGGCCTCCCCCCGGGGGCTAGCGGGGCCCAGATGAACGTGCCGCCCAACCTGCTTCCACAGACTTTACTCAACGGCCCCACAGCTTCTGGCGTGGCGCTACCTCCGCCGCACGGGGGGCTGAGCGGCCGTGGCGGGGGACCCCCAGCTTCCTCCGCCTCTTCCCAAGGGGGCACATGCGGCGGTGGGGGTGGCAGCAGCTCGTCCTCCGAGGCCTGCAGCAAGCGACCCGGTTCGGTGTCCAGCAGCGATCAGGAGCGGGAGCTGAAGGAGAAGCAGCGCAACGCGGAGGCGCTGGCCGAGCTGAGCGAGAGTCTGCGGAACCGGGCCGAGGAGTGGGCCAGCAAGCCCAAGATCGTGCGGGACACGCTCCTTACTCTGGCCGGCTGCACCCCCTACGAGGTGCGCTTCAAGAAGGACCATGCACTTCTCGGCCGCGTCTTCGCCTTCGATGCAGTCTCTAAGCCGGGCATGGACTATGAGCTGAAGCTCTTCATTGAGTACCCGAGCGGCTCGGGCACTGTCTTCTCCAGCGCCTCGGGGGTGGCCAAGCAGATGTACCAGGACTGCATGAAGGACTTTGGCCGCGGCCTCTCCTCCGGCTTCAAGTACCTGGAGTACGAGAAGAAACACGGCTCCGGCGACTGGCGGCTCCTGGGCGACCTGCTGCCTGAGTCTGTGCGTTTCTTCAAGGAGCTGGTGGGCGCGGATATGTTGCCTCAGCCCTACCTGGACGCTAGCTGCCCCATGCTCCCCACTGCCCTGGTGAGCCTGCCCCGGGGGGGAGCTGGAGTCGGCGGGGCGCAGGGGGCCGGGGCCGCCTCCAGGGGCCCCGGGGGAGGCGGCGGCGGCGGGGGGATGCGCAAAAGGAAGGCGTCCCCGGAGCCCTCGGACTCGGCCGAGGGGGCCCTGAAGCTGAGTGACGAGCAGCAGCGGCAGCAGTGGATGGCCAGCCAGAGCGAAGCGCTTAAACTCACCATGTCGGCTGGGGGCTTCGGGGCGGTGCACGGAGGGGGGCCCCCACCCCCACCGCCACCGCCTCTGGGGCCTCACTCCAACCGGACCACCCCGCCCGAGTCGGCCCCTCAAAACGGACAGTCCCCCATGGCCGCGCTCATGTCGGTGGCCGACACGCTGGGCAATGCCCACTCGCCCAAGGACGGCAGCTCGGTTCACTCCACCACTTCCACCCGCAGGAACAGCAGCAGCCCGGTGTCCCCGGCCTCGGTTCCGGGCCAGCGTCGCTTGGCTTCCCGCAACGGGGACATGAACCTGCAGGTGGCCCCTCCTCCCCCCAGTGCCCACCCTGGTATGGACCAAGTGCACCCCCAAAACATTCCAGATTCCCCCATGGCCAATAGCGGGCCCCTGTGCTGCACCATTTGCCACGAACGCTTGGAGGACACCCACTTTGTTCAGTGCCCATCTGTGCCCAGCCACAAGTTCTGCTTCCCTTGTTCCAGAGAGAGCATCAAGGCCCAAGGGGCAACTGGCGAGGTCTATTGCCCCAGTGGAGAGAAATGCCCCCTAGTAGGTTCCAATGTGCCTTGGGCATTTATGCAGGGCGAGATCGCTACCATTTTAGCTGGGGACGTTAAAGTGAAAAAGGAGAGAGACCCTTAAAGATAGGAAATCAAACTCCTTCAGCCTCCTGAAGATGTAGAATTGTGAATATAACAAACTGCAAAAGTTAGTCTTATGTATAGACATTATTTTCGTCGTATGTTTCTATATTTTGAAACAAAGGTATGTACTCTTCTTCATTTGAAGGATAGAGCTGGTTTTTGTTAAACAGAATATTCTATTGTTTGGTTACTACATAATACCTGTTCTCATTTCTTTGGCAGTGTGTTGGCTAGGTACAAAGTTAATAGCCCTTAGCGATTACCTGCTGCTGGTGTGTATTTTTGTAAATGTATGCACTTCTTGAAAAAAGAAAAACACAAAAAATACAAAAAAAAAATTTTTTTTGCCAAGGCCAGTGTTGATGCCTAAAAAAAAAATTGCTACAAAAATGGTGACAGCTTATGTTTTACGAGCCCTGAGTGTTAGTCTTTCACTTTATTTCTTTTTTTTTGTTTTTTGTTTGCAAACGGTGGGGGTGGTTTGGGGGGTGTTTTTTGTTGCAAGTTTGTAAGGAAAATGTTTCAGTTTGTTTCTATTGATCTGAACGTTTTTAATCTTCATGTGTTTTTCGTTTTTGCTTTATTGATGCACGGATGCTTTTGAACAGTAGAGCAAAATGCTGTACATGGAAAACATGCTCTGTTTGTCCTTTATACATTTCTGTAGTTAACAGAACACTGTAATGTGCCTTGGAGCTTAGTAAATTGTAATAAATTCAATTGATATTAATACTTCTTGAGTAGCAAGTTTTATTTTTCTCAGAGCTTGGGCAGCAGATGCAAAACATGTTGCCTTTTAAAACGTCTGTTTAATCCAAAAGCTTGCATTTCATTCTGATAATTGTGGCATTTGTACACACACTCGCATATATGTATGATGATGTTATCAAACCTATCTAGACTTTGGCTCTGTGCCTGTTTACATTTCACCTTTAATGTTGCAGTAACAGTTGCTGACTAAGCATTTTCTGTTTACTGTTTCTGCATCTCATTTCCCCCCTAAAGCTTTCCAGCTGCGAAGTGTCTTTACACTAGATGCATCCTTTGCATGTAAATTTAATGAGGACTGAAATCTTAGAAAAATTCAACCTTCTTTTATGCAAAAGTCCAGCATTGTGGCTAATAACTTTAGAAAATTTAAAAAGTGTTCATTGAAGCTTGGCAATGATAATGGACTCTGGATAATGCACGACTATGTAATTGAGCTCAGCACAAAAAGGACAGCTAACAATTTATGCAGTTTGTGCTGCACTTGAGTATACCTAATGCGTCTAGTAACTGGATTTTTATTTTGTTTTGATGAATATTTGATGAAAACTAAGTTGGTAGGCAGTTCAGGGTTTGTGGTGTCCCCTCCCCTCTGGTGGAGAATGATTACTAACTGCACTGCATTAAAATCTGTTCTTACTGGCAATGGGCAAATGTGATTGTTCATCTTATTAACTTTTTAAAGTGACATTTGCATTATCTGGAGATGAGGGGGTGGGGCATTGGAATACCTATTAGGTGGTCAACAGGCAAAGTAAATACATAGGCCACTTACTGGCTAGAAAATGCAAACAAACCTAGTGCGAACTTTGTCCTCTTTGTGAGGCAAATGGGAGGAAGGATAGAAAAACTTAACCAAAAACATCAGCGCAAGTCCCTTTGCAGTATCATTAACAGAACAGAGAGGTATCCCTAGGGCATTGTGTCATAGGTTGTGAGCAGTGGGTTTCATTGAACGTTGGGGATCTTGGAAAAAAACACTCTGATGTGAAGAGGCACTTTTAAAAGTCTAGTTGGCATTTGGCCTTGTATCTGGTTGCTGCTAATAATAAACTTGGTTTCTATTCCTGGTAGAAGTGATAAATGAAATGGTGGAAGCCTTAAGTCTATGGTCTTTTTGTGTGCATTATGCATCCTTACTCTTTTTTGTAGCTACAGTCTCCTGCTACTTTGTGGTTTCCTTTCCTACCTGCTTTGAGACTCATCCCTTGGTATTATTATACTCATGTTTTAAGAAAATGATCTTGTATTTTTTTTAATCATGGGCCAAGTGTTGTATTGTTGCTTATGAATCTCATAACCCATTCCTCTGAGGTAATTAACTTGGGCTAATAATTCACAACAGAAGGTTCTGAGTTAATTATTGAACACAAACTACACATTTTAAAAAAGTGTGGATTTATATTGATAGTATTTTTAAGTGTATATTTTTGAACATGGAGCTACCACATAGGATTTTATTCCCCAATCAGAGACAGCGGGATTAAAATGATGTTTTATTGACTATCCAGCAAGGTCTTTACCTATTGCAAATGCATGAAGTTTCTGTTTAACACATAATAAGAATAAAGTAATATTAATGTGTGGATTGTAATCCACCATTAAAACATAAAACACTGCTGGTGATTCGGCATTTAACCATGTCACAGAAACTAGAATATCCTGATTTAACTGAATATATAAGTAGAGCAACTTTTGTAATATTGCAATCAGTCATTAATTATAGAAAGCTCTGTTTTGGTGGATTTAGATAATTGAAAGGAACTATAGCTAAGTATTTTCCAAAAGCTTTTGTTGTTTAGTATTTTTTTAAAATAACAATCAGTTTTCAAGGACTGCCAATCTGATTTTTAGCAGACAAGGGAAAGGTGAGAGACAGTAGACATGTATGGAAAATAAGCTTGAAGTGAATTGTAATACTGTAGTTAATTAAAGTTAACCATAGCTTGAAGGCATTTGTTGTATGGAGGGTTGGTTTTTTGTTTTTTTTTTTTGTGTAACCATGTGACCTTTTCTTTTACTGTGACCCATTAAGCAGCCAGTCTGGGCATATCAGCCTGCGTTTGTTTGATCCCACTCCATCAGCTTTTTTTCTTTTTGAAGATGTCCACAAGCTGTAATCTTTTTGGGGGGTTTCAGTTATAGAGATTTAGTTGATTTATATATATTTTTAGTGTCATTTTCTCCTTAGGATTTGTCAGTTAAAACCTAATCTTTGCTGAAATTTGTGATTATAAATATTATGTACTCATTTATTTCTCTAGGTTTTCATTTTTCTAATTTCTCTTTTTTTCATTTAAAAAAGGGAAGTATTTAAACTTTTTTGCAAACAGCTTTTCAAGAGTAGATTATTTTGGCCATTACCTTAAGCAGCTTTGGACCTTTAGTTGCTAAGAAATGGAGCAGAATAAGCATGGCAGGGGGTATTTTTTAAAAACTTGGCTGCTCTTTCTTTCTAGAGATTTATATGTTTGAACAAAACTTAACACAGTTGTAGCAAAGGGGATGGGTTATATATGTTGAAAATGTTGCACAGTTTGATTAGGAGCTGTGATCATAGCAACCTTGGCAAGTCTTATTTAAAACAAATCTTTTTTATCTTTGTGGTGATTTTTTTTAGCAGCGTTATGCACACAAACATGATCCCAGCTTCACTCAACATTTTAGCCCCAAACTGGTCATGTGTGCCTTTGTTTTGAAATGACAGTCTTTTTAAACTCACACGGCTGCCAACATACCTTTGAAAACATGTAGTAGTCACTGGATAGACGTTGTCTTTACTTCTTTTGGTGTCTTATAACTAAGCAGAAATTTTCTTCACCTTAAGGAAAGGGCTTTGTCTCTTTGGAGGTCTGAGATTCACAACTGTACTACTATGTAGTGGTTGATTTGCAGTTCTTGCCATTTTCTTTTTGCTGGTATGCAGCCATTCATAGTAGGGTGGTTTATGTTGTGCCTTAGCAGCCTCTCTCTGTGCCAAAGTGACACATCCTGTAAATTTTCAGTAGAGTATTGAACTGTCAATGTAATGCCGACTCTTATAAGGCTATTCTTGAAGTAGAACAGCTTCCCCCTTGGCTTTCAGCCATCAGAACCCATTACGGCATGCATCTTCTACGAAAAAACACTGTACATATTCCTAATATTCCCTGGAGGAGGAGAGGATGTGACTATACCCTCCAAAATAAAAGGAAAATTACATGTTTCAAAATATTATCAGTGTTGGTATAAATTGCATAAGGATATTGGGTTTGTTTTCAAGGTCTTTGGACATTTTATAATGAGATTTCGACAATTCAACCCATGCATTTAGAATTGCTAATAAAAAGAACGTTTGGAGGGAATGGAGCTGTCTGCATTGTAATATGAAAACAATTGCAGACATAATTTTTTCCCTGTTTGTCTTTAAAATTAAAAGTGCATGTCTGTAGTGAGGCTGTTTCACAACTAGTCTTCTCAGAGGAAAGTGGCTTTCTCTACACGTGTTTAACATGAGAATGTTACAATACAGCCTAAACCCACATTCCTTACCCTCCAAGTAGGGTTTTGTAGGAATCAAACTCTCCCTTGGTGAACATTGTTTTTTACCCCATTAAAAGTATAATGAGAGATTATATGTTGTTTAAAATTTCTGATCGCAAACCCACCACTCCCTGTCAGCCATCCGCGGAATTAAAAACAACAACAACCAGTCCACAGAAAGAGAAAAGCAAAGAGGATCAGTTAGATAAGTGGAGGAGGTGGTGTAGAGAAGGACACTTGCTGCAAGCCTGTCCAAGATGATTTTCAGAGAGGTTGAATGGGCTAGATTACTTGGTGCCAGCTAGTTTATAGGTAACTATATTGTACAGTCCAGCTAGCTTCCTGCCTTTTTGAAATGGAGCTTGTTTGATTTCTTTTGCTGATGGTGGCTGCAGCAGCCAAAGAAATGTGAATGTCTCATACACACATACAAGCCTGCTGACTGGGTGATATTGCATTCTTCCTGCTGCTGTGTGGATTGCCTTCCCATTCCGCCCTTCTAAGATTATTTGAAGGGGGGGGGTAAGGGTGAGGAGGGTCAAGCTTCTTACATTTCAGCTGAGTTGGCATCAGATCAGAACCCTTCCCCTTCAAGCCAAACATAGCTAAATCACATTCTCTGTTGGTTTTATGCCCTTTCACCAAGAAAGCTCAAAAAGTTGTTTGCTGCTACTCTCCATGTTAAGTTAAGAATGGTTTCTTAGAAGCAAAATAACTATTCCTTCCCTATTCTGATGGTTTTTTCCCATTGTTTCTCTCTCTTAAAGAGAGCTAGAGCAAAAGCTGTGTTTTCTCCCCAGCTGTGAATATTCTGTGAGTAAATACCTGGAGCTGTTAGGGGGATTGGCTAGCTCAAGGCTGGTTTATTTTCTTGCTAAAGAGAAAGGAACTTTGCTTTGTTTAGCTCTGCTGTGAATAAAGGTTCAGGCTGGAAACCCCACCCCAGTTTCTTGCTGCAGCAGCAGCTCTGTTCTTGGCTGCTTTGCAGAGGCAGAACCCTGGGAGAGGCGGCACTGGAATGCCATGGCATGTGAACACAGATGGAATTAACTCCAGTTGACTGGGCCCCGGACTAGACAGTCATGTGACACCCCCCCACCCCCCCCTGCAGAGGGGATGGGAATGGGGGATGTGAAACACGTCTGTGCAGCTTCAAGGAACCGAGCAGAATTCCCCACTGTCATCCTCCTCCTCCCCCCCTCCCTGCAGGCTGCCAGAGGGAGGGCTGTTTACAGTTTTTCTATTGTTCAAGTAACCTACAAGTGGATTTGCATGGAAGCAGATTGGGAGGGGATGGGGGTGGGATTTATTAGTAGAGGCTAAACTCCTCAGGATTACTGTTAGGTTGAGAGATTCTCAATGGGACTGATCTGTGTGTGTGTGTGTGCTCTCTGGAGTGAAGGAGTTTAAATGGGTGGCTGTATGAAGCAGAGGAAGGCAGGGTACAGCTGGCTGGAAGGAAGGAGCTTCACCTTGGCTTAAACTGTAACTCTCCACTCAGAGCATGCAGCTCCTGGCAGCTATGCTCATTCCAAAGCCTTGACTCAGAGTTATCTGCACGCTGGGTAATAATCAGAATCACAAGAGGAATGTGCAGAGAAAGCAGCCATGGTGGAAGCTTAGGGCACTATTTCCTCAGTCTTTTTGGGCAAACCACCACTTAAGCAGCCTGACTTTGACTGTGCCAGCTGCCTCCTAGTTTAATGTGTGTACTACTGTACTTCTGGTCTTGGAGTACTGAAGCCCAAATGCCATGAGGAGGGTGAGCCCAGTGGGGTATAGGGGCCAGCATAGAAGCTTCTCACTGAGGTAATACTAATATTTTGCCCTGCTATAAGCAAGATCCTTTCATGCACAGTTCTCAATGCTTTACTAATACTAATTAAGGATCCCAACACCAAGGAAGCAAGGGTATACCCACTCTGTGTTAGTTTACCCATTTTCCACTAAGTAATTTAGCTGAGGTCAGATACTGTGCCCTTTGATTACTTCTTCAACTACTGATCGCCCTCCTTCCTAGGTAGGAATAAGGAAACCTGTGTAATAACCACAAAAGTCTGAAATGCTTGCACTGCTTTACAATGCCAGGCTGTTTGCTTCTTTTCAGTGTCCTTCATACAAATGGTTTCAAGGCTAGAGCCTGCTGCAGTTCTTGCTGATGCAATACACCAAGGGCTGGGGTGAAGGATAGCGTGTGTATGTGTCAGAGGATAGGAGCTCTCCCCTTGGCTTCACTAAGAGCTTAGTACATTCAAATCAAAGGAAGGAAGGTAGTTTTAAATTGTTATGATCAAAATCTGTCTAAGGCACTCTCATCTCAACACAATTAATGTTAACAAAGGGCGAAGGAATGCAAGCCAAAAAAGGAAAAGAACAGGTTAAAATATATTTGGATAAATTAGATATATTCAAGTGGGCAGAGCCTGATGAAATTCATCCTAGCATACTAGCTGCAGCAATCTCAGAACTGTTAGCAATTATCATTGAGAGCTCCTGGAGGACAGGTGAGGTTCCAGAAGACTAAAGAAGGGCAAATATAATACCTATCTCTAAAAAGGGGAAGAAAAAGGACATGGGGAATTATGGACCAGTCAGCCTAACTTCGATACCTTGAAAAATACTGAATAGGTCTGCAACAAGGAGTCCTTGATTTCAAAAGGGCAAAGTTAAAAAAATTAAGGGAAGTAGTTAGGGAAGTGGATTGGACTGAAGCACTCAAGGATCTGAAAGTGGAGAAGGTTTGGGATTACTTTAAATAAAAATTGCAGAACATATCTGAACCCTGTATCCCAAGCAAGGGGGGAAAATTCTTATGCAAGGTTTGCAGACCAAACTGGATGAACAAGCATCTTAAGCAGGTTATTAAGGGCTTGTCTACACTTAAAACGCTACAGTGGCACAGTTGTGTCATTGTAGCACTTCAGTGTAGACAGTACCTATGCTGACAGGCAGGAGTCTCCTGGCAATGTAGGTAATCCACCTCCCCGAGAGGCAGTACCTAGGTTGATGGAGTTATTCTTCCATTGACCTAGCGCTGTCTACAGGGAATTTGATGGACTTAACTACACCCCTCAGGAGTGTGGATTTTTCACACTCTGACCAATGTAGTTAAACTGACTTAATTTCCTACTGTAAACCAGGCCTAAGAGAAAACAAAAAGCCTGCAAGGAATGGAAGAAGGGATGGATCAGCAAGGAAAGCTACCTCTTGGCAGTAAGAAAGTCTGATCTACACTAGAAAATTGGGTTGGTGTAACAATGTTGTTCAGGGCTATGAAAAATTCTTCCGTCAACCTAGCTACCACCTCTTGGGGAGGTGGATTACCTGTGCCAATGGGAGAATCCCTTCTGTTGGCATAGGTACTGTCTATACTAAAGTGCTACAGTATAGACAAATAAGAACTGCCAAAAACCAAGCAGCGTTGGACTTTGCAAAGGAAATCCAAATCAATAGTAAAAAGTTCTTTAGCCATATAAATAAAAAGAAAACAAGGAAAGGAGTGGAACTGAGGATGGGGTTGAGATTAAAGATAATCTAGGCATGGCCCAACACCTAAATGAATACTTTGCTTCAATTTTTAATAAGGTCATGAGGAGTTTAGGGATATTGGCAGGGTGGCTAACTGGAATGAGGAAATGAAAGTAGAAATTACCACATCTGAGGTGGAAGTCAAATTAAAAAAGTTTAATGGGACCAAATCAAGGTACTTGGATGATCTCCATCCAGGAATATTAAAGGAACTGGAACATAAAATTGCAAGCCCACTAGCAAGGATTTTTAAATGAATCCATAAATTTGGGGGTCATACCCTATAACTGGAGAATTGGTATCTGTTTTTAAGAAAGGAGGGTAAAAAGTAATCCAGGAAACTTCAGGCCCTTTAGTTTGACCTCAATTGCATGCAAGGTCTTGAAACAAATTTTGAAAGAGAAAGTAGTTAAGGACATAGAGGTTAACAATAATTGGGATAAAATACAACAATGTTTTCAAAAGGTAGATTGCCACAGACCAACCCTGATTTCTTTCTTTGAGAAGATAACAGATTTTCTGAACACAGGAAATGCTGTATATCTAATATACCTGGATTCCAGTAAGGCATTTGATACAGTTCCACATAGGAAATTATTTATTAAATTGGAGAAGATAGGGATTAATATGAGAATTGAAAAGTGGGTAAAGATCTGGTTAAAGGGGAGACTACAATGGGTCATACTGACAGATGAACTGTCAGACTGGAGGGAAATTACTAATGGTGTTCCTCAGGGAACTGTCTTGGGACCAATCTTATTTAACATTTTTGTTAATGATCTTGGCCGGATGTGAGGTAATAAAATTTGCAGATGACACAAAGGTGGGAGGTATTGCCAATACAGAGGAGGACTGGAACATTGTGCAAGAAAATCTGGATGACGTTGAAACTGGAGTAATTGAAATGGGATGAAATGTAATGGTGCAAAGTGTAAGGTCATACACTTAGGGCTAACAAAAAGAATTTGCTATAAAATGGGGTGGGGATATATCAGCAGGAGGCAACAGAGGAGGAGAAAAGACCTGGGTGTATTGGTTGATCACAGGATGATTATGAGCCACTGATGTGATACAGCTGTGAAAAAGGCTAATACAACCCTAGGGTGAATCAGTTGATGTCTTTCCAATAGAGATAGGGAAGTGTTAGTACCATTATCCAGGCATTGGTGAGGCCTCCTTTGGAATACTATGTGCAGTTCTAGTCTCCTATGTTTCAGAAGGATGAATTCAAACTGGAACAGGTGCAGAGAAGGGGTACTAGGATTATCAGAGGAATAGAGAACCTACCTTACAAGAGGAGGCTTAAGGAGTTTGGCTAGTTTAGCCTAACTAAAGGCTGAGAGGGAGATATGATCACTCTCTATAAATACATCAGAGGGATAAACACCGGGAGTTATTTAAGTTAAGGGCCGATGTTAACACAAGAACAAATGGATATAAACTGGCCAACAAGTTTAGGCTTGAAATTAGACAAAGGTTTCTAACCATCAGAGGCATGAAGTTCTGGAACAGCCTTCCAAGGGAAGCGGTGGGGGCAAAAATACGAACGGTTTCAAGGCTGAGCTTGATAAGTTTATGGAGGGGATGGTATGAAAAGATTGTCTACAATGGCATGTGGCTTATCTGTGACTGCTAGTAGCAAATATCTCCAGTGGCTAGAGATGGGGCACTAAATGGGAAGGGCTATGTGTAACTACAGTGAATTCCTTCCTAGGTTTCTGGCTGATGGATCTCACCAACATGCTCAGGGTCTAATTGATTGCCATATTTGGAGTTGGGGAGAAATTTCCCCCCAGTTCAGATTGACAGAGACCCTGCAAGGTTTTTGCCTTCCTCTGCAGTGTGGGGCACAGGTCACTTGCTGGTCAGAACCAGAGTAAATGGTGGAGTTTCTGTAACTTGAAGTCTTTAAATCATGATTTGAGGACATCAGTACTTCAGCTAGAGGTTGTGGGTCTATTACAGGAGTGGGTAGGTGAAGTTCTGAGGCTTACGATGTGTAGGAGGTCAGACCAGATGATCAAGATGGTCCCTTCTGGCCTTAGAGTTCATGAGCAATTATCTTTGAGAACTTCTGGAGGATGGGGAAGGTCTCAGATGACAAGAGAAGGGCAAACATCGTTCCTGTCTTTAAAAAGGGGAAGAAAAAGGACTTTGGGAATTATAGATCAGTCAGCCTAACTCTGATATTGGAACAAATTATTAATCAATTTATAAGCACCTAGAGGACAATGAGATTATAAGGAAATACCAGTATGGATTTCTCAAGAACAAATTATGCCAAACCAACCTAATTTCCTTCTTTGACAAAGTTGTTGGGCCTATGGATGGGGGGAAGCAGTAGATGTGATATATCTTGATTTTTAATAAGTTTTTTGACACAGTCTCACACGATATTCTAATAAGCAAACTAGGGAAATGTGGTCTAGATGAAATTACTATAAGGTAGGTGCAAAACTGGTTGAAAGACTGTTCTCAAGAGTAGTTATCAATGGTTCATTGTCAAACTGGGAGGATGTATCTAGTGAGGTCCCACAGGTGTCAGTCCTGGGTTTGGTATTATTCAATATTTTCAATATTGATTTGGATAATGGAGGGGAGAGGATGCTTATAAAATTTGCAGATGACACCAAGATGGATGGGGTTGCAAGCTCTTTGGAGGACAGAATTAGAATTCAAAATGACTGACAAATTTGAGACTTGATGTGAAATCAACAAGATGAAATTCAATAAAGAAGAGTCATTCATACTTGATGTATGAAGGAAAAGTCAAATGCACAACTACAAAATGGGGAATAACTGGCAAGAGGTGGTCATATTTCTAAAAAGGATTTTGGGGTTATTGTGGATCACAAATTGACAACTGCAAAAAAGGCTAATATCATTCTTGGGTGTATTAACAGGAATGTTTGTATGTAAGACACAGGAGGTAATTGTCCCACTCTACTCAGCACTGGTGAGGCCTCAGCTGGAGTACTGTGCCCAATTTTGGGTGCAACGCTTTAGGAATGTTGTGGACAAATTAGAGAGAGTCCAGTGGAGAGCAACAAAAATGATAAAAGGCTTAGAAAACATGACTTAGGAAAGGTTTTTAAAAATGGGTATGTTTAGTCTTGAGAAAAGCAGAGGGGGGATCTGATAAGTCTTCTTATATGTTAAGGGCTGTTACAAAGAGGACAGTGATCAGTTGTTCTCCATGTGCACTAAAGGTAGGACAAGGAGTAACAAGGTTAATCTGCACCAAAGAAGATTTTAGGTTAGCTCTTAGGAAAAACTTTCTAACTATATGGGTAGTCCAGCTCTGGAATAGACTTCCAAGGCACATTGTGGAATTCCCATCATTGGAGGTTTTTAAGAACAGGACAAACACCTGTAATGGATGGTCTAGGTATACCTGATCCTTCCACAGTTCAGGGAGCTGGACTTGATGACCTCTCAAGGTCTCTTCCAGCCCTACATTTCTGTGATTGTGTCTTTCAGTAAGCATGTTGCAGAGTGAAGGAGAAAAATCATGCCTCAGCCTGGATTTTTACTAAACATGTTTAAACTGGTGTACAGCTGAAGTGGGGTAGCCACTTTTTGTGGGCAAGGAAGCAGGGGCAGGAGGACTAAGTATCTGGCCTATTGTTGGAATTATAGATCTTAGACTTTATAGGCCTCTGACTGAGCTTATGTTGCTGCTGCCTTTGATCTGATCAACTTGACATACTAGGCCTTGGCTCCTTTTACTTTTCTGTAAAGAAAAAAACATTTAAAAATAATTTTAAGGAAGGAGCAAAACCTGTGGAACTAAAACTAAGGAACAAGCTCTGGCACAGGCTCCAGCCAGGGGTAAACCATAGACTTTATTTTTACAGTAATTTATTACTTATTTAATGCTGTTAATGTCCTTGATACTGCACACTAAACATAAATATAATCCCTTCCCTGAAGAGCTTACAGTTTAAAGACGAAAAAGGGCATTTAGTGCATCTATTCTATCTCACTTTCTTCAGTGAAGGATTGTTCCCTATTCTACATCAGAAGGAAGCATCCTTTGAGGAAATGTAACTTGGTAAGTGTTGTATGTACTCTTATGCTTTTGACATTAAAAAAAAGTCAGTTGTAGCCTTGAATTTAGTTTTCTTCCCCATCAACTTCCCCCCTGTCAACCTCTCCAATGTATAGTTGTACCCCTTGATCATTACTGTTTTGGGGGTGGAAGGGATGGAGGCACAAGGGACACTCCCAATTGTGTGATCTTCCCATGGACTTTTGATCAAGATGAGTTAAAAAGTACCAGAAACCAAGGCAAATTGATTAATCCATTAATTAATCTTTCCTTGAAGGGCTGTCTGGAAGTTTATGTGACAGGTAAGTATTGGGAAATGATGCAGAAATTCCCAGTCACTTGTGTATCTGTCTCTCTTAATGAGAAATCTCTATGCCATATGAGGAAGCAGTGCTTCTTGGTAACTGAATGTGTTTAATGAAGGAGCAGCTTGCGTAAGGTCTTTCCATGATTGGGTTGCAGCATCTTTCCTATATCTTTTTAGTTCTTATGGTTTTATTTTTATATTAGTGAATTGCACATATTTTACAAGTTAGGGCTTGAAACCTCCTCATGGTGGAAGGTTCTGTCATTTGGTAGGTCTCCACCCTTTTCTTCTTCCCTGAGATCTGCAATCCTTAGCTGTGTTGGGGCATGCCTAAGGAGGCAGGTGTAAATAATCTTGCTGGATCATAAACACGCCACACATTACCTACAACTAAATATTGTTTAAATGAATGGGGTCATAAGAATTCTCATGATCAAAGCAGTTAACTGGGATATTTTGATGGGTGCACCTTGCTAAACACCATTTCCATCCATGGTCCCTCTGAATCATGTGTATGACAAGTAGGTTGCCATGGAAATGCACATGATATCAAAGTAAGCATTGTCTTTGCTGTCCAGCTATGTATGGCTGCAGTGACAGGTGTGGATATGCAGTACCATTGTTTACGGGACAATGTGAGATTAAAAATAATTTAAAAATCAATTCATCTCCTTCCTGCTTTTACAAATAAAGCATATAGCACCTACCACAATGGGGTCCTGGTCTATGACTAGGGCTTCTATACACTACGAAAATCTGAATACTCATAATTAAGTGATTTTTAAAAATCTACTTTTTAATGTGGCTTTAATGTGTTTATTTTTTATTCTGCATTTCATTTTTGAACTGTGAGGAAAGATGAATCAGACTAATTGTATTCCATTACAGTAGCCCACTGCTTGATTTGCAAAATACCTCAGAGGACGGTTTACATATTGGTATAAGCATTTTCTCTTAATTGAAATTTTTTAAAAAAAATTAACATTTGTATTTTTTTTTAATTATTTTTATTAAAAAGAATCTTGGGTCGAAATTTGATTTTCACTGTCCACTTTAAAAACTCACATCTACAGTATTTAGCAAACGGGTAGGAAGCGTTTGAAAACCAAGGAAATCATGTGTAAAATGGCAAGCAGCATGTGTAGGGAGAGCAAGAATGGAATTCAGACTTTGCTACCCAAGACACATAGAGACCACACCTCACCACACCACACCCCTTCCCTGCAGCTGTGCTGCAGCCATGGGAAAAGTGGAAAGAGTACTTGATTGATTCTTTAGTTGTTGTTCGTTTAAATTGTCCCATTGAAGTCAATGGGACTTCTCACATCAGTAGAGGCTACAGGATTGTGCCCAAAGATACTGTAACCTGAAACCCATTCTCTTGATAATCCTGAGCCATATCAACATATGACAGGTCTACTGTATGTTGCTTGGCCCTGGGGCAGTGATAGATCTGTATTCATTATGGTATATGCATCTCAAACTGCATTGGCTATTTGGAATTTTTTTTAATGAGATGAGGTGCTAATTGAATACCTAAAATTGCTCCTAAAGAAACCCAAACAACTTATGAAATCCCTTTAGTCATTCAGCAGAGAGACCTATTCAGTGCTTTAAGTGTAAGCTTGGGGAAAGCTGAGGTCCTCTTGAGTTTTAGTCCTGGCTCTGACTACTTCACTTGGCCTTAGGCAAGTCACTTAACCTCTCTGCCTCAAGTGTCTCTATTTGTGAAATGGGGATAATAATACTTACCCACCTGTTAGGGAGGCTGTGAGGTTTAATTAGATATTTGTAAAGAAATTTGATTATAAAAAGCCCTGAGTCCATTCTAAGTATTATTTCAGTCATGGGTTTTAGGTTTGGAAGTCTGCACTGCCTTGTTGTGGCAAGAAACATTGCCATCCACCTTCATAGCTTCAGAACCTCAGAGTTACCAACATCAGAGTTACAGAGCTGACCAGCCAACCACACACCTCATTTGGAACTGTAAGTACATAATCAGACAGCAGCAGAGACAAAAAACCCACCCACAAAATCAAAAAACCCAAATACAGTTCAGTACTATGTTAAATGTAAATTACTAAAAAAAAGAAAGGGGAAAGTTTAAAAAAAAAAATTTGAGAAGATAAGGAAACTTTCTGTGCTTGTTTCATTTAAATTAAGATGGTTAAAAGCATTTTTATTCTGCATAGTAAAGTTTCAAAGTTGTATTAAGTCAATGTTGAGTTGTAAACTTTTGAAAGAACCATAACATTTTGTTCAGTTACGAACATTTCAGAATTACGAACAACCTCCATTCCCGAGGTATTCGTAACTCTGAGGTTCTACTGTACTCACATTCTTGTTCTTCAGTGCTTTCCAATTCCTTTTACCACAGCTTAGGCTTATAAAGGTTACATTGATGTGCTGCTGTGTTTTTTCACTTATATAAATGAAATTTCTGGGTGTGAGAGGGGAGGATTGCTGTCAGGAAAGATCAAGAAATAAAAATATAGCTCTTTGGGGTCGCATGTCAAGGAAATGTGGAGACTCCTGATCTGGAATAGAGTATGAAGTAAGGATGTGTGCCATAGGCAGAGAGAAAGGAGGCTGGGAAAGAAGACAGAAATACTGTTATTATTTTCTATCTAAGTATTTGGAAGGTGCTCATACACTTATGAGGGACACGTACATATCTGGATGGACAGATACATAGAAATATTTGCATGACATTAAGAATCAATGAAGGCACTGCAAACAGAATAAAAAGGTGCCACTGTTGGGCCTTGAGGTGAGGCATCCCTTCCAATCACACATCCAAGAATGAGGGGCTACCTACAATCAGTGGTTTCTGGGACAGGGGGCAACATATAATCAGAGTCAAGAGTGTCACAAGATGAAAGCATTTGAGTTTTGATCTTGTTAGTTATCTTGATAATTTTTTTATTTAGTATCAGCTAAAGGTGTATTAGTTGCTTCACAAAAGACTAAAACATGGTCCTTTATTTTAAGAGACTCAGTGAGTGGGATGATGAAGAGTAGGAAGGGGATGTGTGAGCAAAGACAAAGCTTATAGCAGTAGTAATGATCATGCTTATAGTAGGTGAATGGGTGGCAGATGAAATTAATGATAAATGCAGAGAGATGCACATTGGAGGGAATATTATCAACAATTATCACACCATACTGAGTTCTAAAATAAATGTATTAACCCAGGAAAAGGACCTAGGCATCACTGTGGACACTGAAAACCTTTCTGCACAATGTGCAGCCATGGTCAAAAGCAATCAAAATACTGGGATCCATAAGGAATGGGGTGTTGAATAATACATAAAATATTGAAATGCCCATTATATAAATCAGTGGTTCATCCTAACTCAGTACACTATGTTTGGTACTGGTCAACCCATCTCAAAAGATATTGCAGAATTATAAGGGATCAGAGACGGGCAACAAGAATGATTAGGGTCATAGAAAAGATTTCATATGAAGAGTGATAGAAAACCTTGGGGTTGTTTATCTCAGAGAGGAGATGAATAAGAGGGATCATGATAAAATTATATAAAATCATGATACAGAGAAGATAAATTTGGAACATGTAGTCTCCCTGTCCCATAATACAAGAACAAAGAAACATTCAGTGAAATTGAAAGGTAGAAAATTCAAAATTGAAAAGGGGTAATACTTTTTCACAATTAGATTGTGGAACTCATTGCACAGAATGGCATTGATTACAAGGACTTAGCTAGAATCAGAAAGGGATTGGTCATTTATATGAACAACAAGAATATCTACAGTTATAATAGTAAATACTAAAATAGTTTTGGAAGAGATCTAAAACCTCACATATCGGGGCTTAAGCCAATCTCTAATTATTAGAGTATTAGAGGTTATAAAATTGCCATGGGCAGACTATCCTACATCTCTACTGCAGATTTCTTGCACCTTCCTCTGAAGCATCTAATGTGGGACACTGTTTTAGAGACAGGATTCTTGACTTGATGGACACAGGATGTGATTTAGTATGTCTGTACCTATGTTCTAATGAATGCAGTCCAGACAAGAGGCATGTCTCCCTGTGGGGGTGTCCTAAGTCCTCTTCCACCCCCCTCCTGGAAATGAGTCATCATTAACATACAACACTTTCTTGGGAGGGAAATAATCGTTTCCACTATATTGAATACATCTAAACACATTCTAGCTGTATTTATAAGTTATAACAGATCCACAGAGTGTAAAAGTATTACAGAAATGCAGATAGAAAAGGGGTACTTGTGGCACCTTAGAGACTAACAAATTTATTTGAGCATAAGCTTTCGTGAGCTACAGCTCACTTCATCGGATGCATTTGTTTTTTTTTCCACCGAATGCATCCGATGAAGTGAGCTGTAGCTCACGAAAGCTTATGCTCAAATAAATTTGTTAGTCTCTAAGGTGCCACAAGTACTCCTTTTCTTTTTGCGAAGACAGACTAACATGGCTGCTACTCTGAGAAATGCAGATCTTGCTTTTGGAAAGAAGAGTATAAATAAAGGTCCAACATTTTCTGCAGGTTTTTCCCATGCCACAGAAGTGGTTTGCATATTTAAACACTAGCTGCAAAAGAACACCTGGGGAAAATGGAAACAATAGTGCAAAACAGTTACCCACAATACAATTTTATTTTACATAGTGTTTTTCATATATACTAGTCAAAAATGTTTTGAAAAGTTAGATAATTAAATTACATGGAAAGAAATAATAGCAGATGGAGAAAGAAACTGAGATAGAAGCAAGAGAGAAAACAAAAGTATTAGTTGTGATTATTTTAAATGAGATGAAGAGTCTGTGAGGCAGAGATATCAGAAGTTTGTTGAAGACAGCAGGAGCTACAGAAGAGAAGGCTCTTGTAACAACATTGGTGAAATTGGGAGAAGGAACAGAGAAGAGGTTGATGCTAGACAAGAGGAGAGAGCAGAGAGGGGAATATAGAGAGACAAGGTCCATGGGAGTCCATCTGTGCTGGATTTTACAAACAATGAAGGGCCATTTTTAACTTAATTCTCAAATGAATAGGGAACGAGTGGAGCTGTCGCAGGATGAGGCAACATGATCATGCTTCTTTGCACTTGTTAGGGCACAGACAGCAGAATTCTTTACATGCTAGAGTATCGAGATTTGGGACTTGTGGAGGTCATGGAGAAGAGAGCTGCTGTAGCAGATGTGAAAAGAGATGAAGGTTTGGCTATTCACTGCAGCAGAAGTGAATTTATTTATTCATTCTACAACTAGAGCACCATAGGTGTACATGGTGCTTTATAGACCAATAAGACCACTCTGTGCCTGAAAAGTTTACCTTCTGAAACAGACAGAGCACAATAAAGGACAATGAACCAAAGGAAGCATAGTGGTAGATGTGTAGAGTAGCAGAGACGTGATAGACAGATCAGCAGACCAAGGAGATATGGGAGAGAAGAAGAGCTCAAAGTCAGGGATGATCCCAAAGCCCTCTCTGGGTATATGCTTATCTTTCACTAAGCCAACCCTGCCCCCCGTGTCTGTGTGTGAGGAAATGCTTCTAATTTGATTGTCCCTAAGATGTGACTCCTCTACTTTACACCATACTATACTGTAGTTCTTTAGAAAGTATCCATGTAAGCATGTGACTCACTGGCTGATGCAAACCCCGGTGGCTGGGTTTGGTGTTGTTTGTGTGGCAGACTCAAGGCCTGCCGAGAGCTGTTCTGGCCCTCTGGTAGTCCGTTGCTTCTTGCAACTCAGCCCCTAGTGGTAAACCCGTAGTCCAACTACTAATAGTGCTGCAGCTTCAAGTTGGAACCTCGGTCCAAGTTCAGACTTACTTGTCCTTTACCCCTTGTTGGGGGTGTGGAGTCCACTTCACCTTCCTCAGTGGGCTGGTAGGGGAACCCAGGTCCTCCCTCTCCATTGGGTTCTGGTCCAGTGACCCTTGAATAGGCAGTCAAGGCCTGACTACACAGACTCTTTGCTGCCTCCCTGGACTCCTTCCTACCTTGCCCTGTCTTAGGCCTTTGCTTCAACCTCTTCCTGGACTCCCAATGTATCATTAGCTTTCCTCTCTCTGAGTCTCTTTCACAGGCTCACTTCAGAGCTTTATAGCACTTTCTACCCCCAGCTGGTTCTGCTGCAGGATAGTTTTATCCTCTTCCCCACACAGGGCAGTCCTTGAATCAGCAGAAATCTTACTGTACCTTTCAAGCCCCTTCACCAGCCCATACAGTTGTGGGCAGACTCTCTTCCTGACACTCTTTCGCAACTCCATGAGTCCTGTCTCCCTGTTGCAGATGTACCTTTCTTCCAGGAGATTCTATCTGCCAGCGGTCCTGCTCAACTCCCTGACTCCAGCTAGGCTTCTCTCACCGAGTGAGCGCCAGAGATCTACTTGCCTTCCTGGTCAGGGCCTAATTTAGCCAGATTCAGCCCTTTTAACTCCTCCCTCCAGGTTTGACACTTATACAGGTATAGTGGGGTGAGGCTGATTGCACCCACAGGCTCTTGTTAACCCCTTTAGGCCCAGTGAGGGATTAATGTACTGTGGCAGTTCTCAGGGTTCTTAGGACTGTGAGTCACCTTGTTAGCCCCTGCATCCAGCATGAGGGAGTCTTGCTTGTGGTAACTGGGTGTGAACTCCCTAACACCACCAGCTTTTCAGCCACTCAAGCACTCTCCTGGGGCTATGCCAGGCCTGTCTTTGCCTTGCAGGTTAACAAAAAGTGCACCCTAGTCCCTAAGCGCCATTGAATCAATCTCCATTGATATGCAGCCCCTGACACTGGCTACTCACAGAAATACTGGAATCTCTGTACCAAAGGAACAGTATACCCCCGTTTACTAGTTTTACCTTAAACTACCACTCTTTTGTCACACATACCACTTGTATTAACATAAAATAAGGCTTATTTAAGAAAGAATAGAACTTCAACTAGAAACGAGAGAGTGATGGAAACAAATGATTACAATGTAAAATAAGATAAACACAAAGTAGGGCGTACACCTTAATAGTTACCTTTTCTATCTAATAAAATAGGTTTTCCCCCCAAGGTTCACTCTGTTGCTGAGTTGACTGACTTTACAAGAACCAGGATACACACACTCATGAGAACACCCCCCTCTCACAAGGTGTTTCCTCAGTGAAAGTACACAGAGTGCCTGTTCCCTCTGTGTTATATTGAAACAGTCTTATCTCCATTCTGTTGTAATGTTCCATTTTTGCCTCCAAATATTTGTGATTGTTTGCAGTTTTCTTATTTTCCATTGGTAGTCTTGAGATGGAGTGAGGCTTGCATTACATCACTGGCTAACTAAGATGGAATGACAACTTCCTCCTGTTTGAGTGGGCCACCAGCGAGACACATTATCCCTTGGTGACTAACCCTTTTACTCCACAATCATAAATCATACTTTCAATATAAACACATTATTCCTTAAATATTGTCTGTAAACATCTCACAATAATTATGAATCTTGATAGGTTAGAGTGTTTGGTGTAGTGAGTTTGTCAAGCTTGAGGCAAGAGTTGTTTGCAAAGAATAGGTGACCCTTTGCCAAGGAGTATCTATGTTACATATACCCCTCAAAATCCCCCAGACACTAAGGACAATGTTTTCAGCTAGCTTCTTTTTTTCTGCATATGCAGCTGCTTTTGTATGCAAACCACATATTTGTACACACTGAATGGCAATTGGGTTGCATGAATAATGGAGAAAAATCAATGAATATTTGAATTCAAAAGCAATTTTTGATGCAGATGTGTTTACAACTCTTTATTAATCACTTTCCATGAACATTCTAGTATTCAAGCTTTATTTGTGAAAATACTGACAAAAATTGAATTTTAAGCTTTAATATTCAGTGACAGCAATTTTTAAATTGTAGAATTCAGAGTTTGTTCTGAGTTGGTTAGTTATGCAGAGTATCCAAACAGAAAACAGAACCGATACTACTTCACTTATGTAATTAAACAATTCAATCAAATATTCACAATGAACAGTTCACAAACAATCTGCAAGACCCAAAATTATTTGTTTATGAAATAAACAAATTTTGAATAAAAATACTATTTCCCAGTCTGGTTGCAGACAATTTGTGAAGAAAATAATAATAGTATACTTTTTTTTGTTGCACATTATTTGCTCAATTCTAGCATTACATATTCAAATCACGTAATTTTGCACCTAATCACCCGATTTGCATGCATAAATGCAGATTGTACACATGCGAGTGATTGCATTCAAATTTACTACATCCCTGTAATGGAGGGTGTATGCAGTGCTGTTATAGCTATGTTGGTCCCAGGATGAGAGGGACAAGGTGCACGAGGTAATATTTTTTTATTGGACCAGCTTTTGTTGGTGAGAGAGACACTCGCTTTTGAGCTTATACAGAGTTCTTCTTCCGGTAAAAGAAGAGCTCTGTGTAAGCTCAAAAGCTTGTCTCTCTCACCCACAGAAGTTGGTCCAATAAAAGATATTACCTCACCCACGTTGTCTCTCTAAAATGGAGGATGGCTGACAATTTGGACCTGACTAGATAGATGTGAACTACTCATAGAATCATACCAATGAAGGGCTAAAAGGGACTTTGAGAAGTCATCAAGTCCAGCCCCCTGCATTGACTGAGGCAGGACCAAGTAAACCTAGATCATCCCTGACAGGTTTGTCCAACCTGTTCTTAAAAACTTCCAATGATGGGGATTCCACAAGCTCCCTTGGAAACCTATTCCAGATCTTAACTACCATTATAGTTAGAAAGTTTTTCCTAATATCTAACCTAAATCTCCCTTGCTGCAGATTAAGCCCATTACTTCTTGTCCTACCTCCAGTGGACATGGAGAACACTATCCTCTTTATAACAGTCCTTAACATATTTGAAGATTGTTATCAAGTCCCCTCTGAGTCTTCTTTTCTCAAAACTAAACATACCCGTTGTTTTTTTTAAATCTCTCTTCATAGGCCAGATTTTCTAAACTTTTATCACTTTTGTTGCTCTCTTCTGGACTTTCCAATTTATCCACGTTGTTCCTAAAGCATGGTGCCCAGAATTGGACACAGTAAGCCAGCTGAGATTTCACCAGGGTTGAGTAGAGCGGGGCCATTACCTCCCATGTTTTATATGCCACACTCCTGTTAATGCACCCAAGAATATTAGACTTTTTCAAAACTACATCACATTGTTGATTCATACTCATACCACTATAACCCCGGATACTTTTCAGCTGTACTACCACCCAGCCAGTTATTCCCCATTTTATAGCTGTGCATTTGATTTTTCCTTCCTAAGTGAAGTGCTTTGGACATGTTCTTTTTGAATTTCATCTTGTTGATATCAGATCAATTCTCTGATTTGTCTAGTTCATTTTTCTTTTTCTAAGAAAGACAAAACTTAAATTCATCACCATTTTAAAAGGTCAGACTAAACTATATGTAAGCTTCTTCTGATGGTTTTGCAGGAGCAATAACCCCAGACCTGTGCACTTCTCTGTAGATATTATCAATGATGGAAGTGCCCAGAGAGATAAGTAAATAAAAAGGGGTCGTGCTGATTTCAATTCCCTTTTATTTATCATTGGAAAGTCACAGATAAATATCAACACTTGCCACGTGGAAAAGGATAAAATCGGAAGGAAATATGAGTTTAAAAGACTAAGTTGGTTTTTTACAGAAAATGAAAGGTAAGAAAAATAACCTATAAAAATACAATACTGAAAACTGAGTGCATTAAAAATTCTTTCAGAGAATTGAATGCTGATGAAAGGCATTGGACTGACAGCTCTAATGACTGAAGTTCTCTATCCTTGGGGAAAGAAAGCAAGCATAGGCAATGGAAGTACAAACTTCACGCATACTGTCCAACCAATGTACTCCAAACCTGACCTGGAGATACCAGGGGAAGAAGAGGAGATCACACTCCATAGCGTATTTCATCCTTGGCCTCTCTGCTGAGTTTCCAACAGTGGGATCAATTGTGTTGCTGCAGATGGTTTTTGTAATGACATGAACAG
This sequence comes from Dermochelys coriacea, assembly GCF_009764565.3. Lineage (NCBI taxonomy): Eukaryota > Metazoa > Chordata > Testudines > Dermochelyidae > Dermochelys > Dermochelys coriacea. The sequence continues at coordinate 87,397,523 of NC_050073.1, read as the reverse complement.
TTGTCCACCAAGAACTGGACTGATACTAATCAACTCCAGAATTTTTTTTGTGGTCTCTACACTGATCCCAGCTATATTCTAAGAGAAACTATTAAGCTATTGTCACCCACTTATTCAGATTCCTTGTCATGTTTTATTTATACACTGGTCAGTATGTGACAACACCACAACAAACATTCAAAGAAATTAGTAGAGACTTGGAGGCAGATATGCTTATCCATGCCCTAATTCTCATTTACACTAAGACCACTTTACCCTGTTTTGGCAAGTCCCTTTATGCTGCCAAAACAGTAAAATGGCATTAGTGAAAAATGAGAATTGGGCTCATATTCTTTTAAATCTTCATATTACTGACACAGGTAATATTGCGTTTGAGTATGTTACTGGCTGAATAACATATTATACTGCTGCTCTGGTAGTGTGCTAACCATGTCAGAGATGCACATGAAAAGATATGTATAAAAATAAATGCAATAAAATCATGAGCTATATTCCCAACTCAGTGCTTGAGTATTCGACCAACACAACTTCCATTACATTGGAGAGATGCTCCATTATTTGGAAACATAGTGTTGTTTCTGCTTATTTATATTCCTCCGTAGAACTTTATTTATTCTATTTTTAAGTACTAATTAAAAGCGCTGGCTGACAGCCCTGGAAACTGTAGGTTTCTGTTTATTCCCAGAACTATAGCCAGGGTAACGCCAGTGCCAGCTTCCTACTCGCTACAGTTTCCAGTACCTCACCTCTTAACTGGAGAGGTTGCCTCTAGGAGTGACTGGCTAGTTTTGTCTTCATGGCTCATTCAGTCCCTGGCCTCTTCACTGACGCTGTTAGCAAAGGAACCAGTTAGAGCCTGTTGAGATGTATTTTTTGTGGCAGGCATCAGTCCTGTTCAACTGAACTGAAACTACAAACTCATCTGTGTTCGTATATCACCTAGCACAATGGGGTCCATCTGATGGTTTTTGAGGCACCCAGGACTGTATGTCAGCTTGTTACCCCCTGCCTCCAGTGTGAGGGAGTTTTGCTTGTGGTAACTGGATGTTAGCTTCTTCACACCACTAGCCTTTCAGCTACTCTCAACTCTTTGCCTTGTAGGTTAACAAGAGGTGCACCCCAGTCACCAAGTCCCTTTGAATCATTCCTTTGTGTTATCCAGCCCCTGACACCGGCTACTCAGAGAAATCCCAGTTCCTCTGCTCCACAGGAGCAGTATAACCCATTTTATTAATTTTACCTTAAATCAGTGGCTCTCAACTTTTGCAGACTAGTGTATCCCTTTTAGGAGTCTGATTTGTCTTGTGTATCCACCAAGTTTCACCTCACTCAAACTACTTGCTTACAAAATCAGACATAAAAATACAAAAGTGTCACAGCACACTATTACTGAAAAACTTGTTACTTTCTTATTTTACGATATAATTATAAAATATATCGATTGGAATATAAATATTGTACTTACATTTCAGTGTATAGTACATAGAGCAGTATAAACAAGTCATTGTCCGTCTGAAATTTTAGTTTGCACTGACTTTGCTAATGCTTTTTATATAGCTTGTTGTAATACTAGGCAAATATCTAGAGATGAGTTGATGTACCTGCTCGAAGACCTCTGCGTATCCCCAGGGATGCATGTACCCCTGGTTGAGAACTACTGCCGTAAATCACTGCTCATGTATCACACTCAGCACTTGTAATAAAACAAACAAAGCTTTATTTAAAAAAGAACAGCAATTCAACTAGAAACAAGAGGAAGTGATGGAAACAAATGGTTACAATACAAAATAAAATCATAAAACATGAACTAGGGCATACACTTATTAATAGTTACCTTTCCTATCTAATAAAGTATGTTTTCCCCCCCAAAGTTCAGTGTGTTGCAGAGCTGGCTGGTTTCACAAGAACCAGGATCCAAACATTCATGAAAACACCCATGCTCCACAAGGGGTTTCCTCAGTGACTGAATACAGAGTGCTTCTCCCTCTGTATTGTACTGAAAACAGCCTTTGTTTCTCTTTATAGACAGGTGAACCCCGTCTTGTTGTAAAGTTACTTTTTTACATTCAAGTGGGTTGATTGTTTGCCTCTGATGGTTTCCCGTTCAAAGTCTCAATATTGCACAAGGCTAAACAATTGCATCACCAACTAAGTGGAGTGGGGTGACACCCTGGCCCACCTGAACGGGCCATCCTTAGACACATTTTCGTGACTAATTGTTACTCCAAGTCCATAAAGCATACTTTCAGTATAAATACATTATTCCTTAAATATTGCCTGTACATATATCTCACAATGATTATTAATCTTGACAAGTCAAGCTTTCTATATATAAACCGTAGGTATTACTCTTTATACAAAATATCCTATAAACCATGTGTTTGGTGTAAGGAGTTTGTCAGGCCAGGGGACCCTTTGCCAAGTGGTCTCTCTGTCACAGTCCCTGAGTAGAACTCCTAGGTGCTATGTTAATACAAGTGATCATAATCTTGCAAACATAGCTATTGAATAGCCATCTGATGGCAACACATTTTGGTCACTAACCAATCTGGATAGAATTAATATCTGTAGCCTTGGGGTGAAAAGCTTCATATCACATTCTTGATCCCCTTAACCATCTATTTCCCTCACAAAGTGGAGGCTTTATGAAAAGGGATGACATCATAGCTGTACTTAGAACAAACAAACCTTAACCATTGTCTGAACAGAGGGAAAGCATTTCAGAGCCCTCACCTTTTCACTATTGCTTTGGAGATTTTATTTACTTTACTTTCTTGACTCAGATCTAACATCGTCTAGTGATCTATTTTTACAGAGAACTAAGGCTTTCCCCCGAGTGCCTGTCTTATCCCAAACTGGCAGCTAAGGGGCCCCCACCATTTCTATGCATCTGGTAATGAAACGATTGCCAAGGAGTGAATTGTTTCTTGATTACATCCATCCCATTGTATTTAATACAAGCTGCAGCCGACCAGCATAATAAAGAAATTGGGAACCGTTTATGCTCTGGAATAGCTTATGCTTTGGAATAGTTGACTACAACATTCAGAATTGTGAAAGTTATACAGTAAAACCTTAGAGTTATGAACACCAGAGTTACGAACTGACCAGTCAACCACACCTCATTTGGAACTGGAAGTACACAATCAGAAACCAAAAAAAAAAAAAAAAAAAGCAAATGCAGTACAGTACTGTTAAACAATAAACTACTAAAAAAAATAAAGGGAAAGCAGCATTTTTTTCTGCATAGTAAAGTTTCAAAGCTGTATTAAGTCAATGTTCAGTTGTAAACTTTTGAAAGAACAGCCATAACATTTTGTTCAGAATTACAAACATTTCAGATTTCCTGTGAATGCACCCGATGGAGTGAGCTGTAGCTCACGAAAGCTTATGCTCTAATAAATTTGTTAGTCTCTAAGGTGCCACAAGTACTCCTTTTCTTTTTGGAAACATTTCAGAGTTTCAAACAACCTCCGTTCCCAAGGTGTTTGTAACTCTGAGGGTCTACTGTACATGCAAAAGTGACCATAATCAGTTTATAATTAACGATCTTATATTTTCAAATGCAGTTCAGCCTCTCTCACACTTTTTCCCCATCTTTATGGCAAAAAAATGTTCATTATAACCTAAAATCTCTAGTCTATGTATTTTGTTACACCATGATTTGTTATTGTTTGCACCAAACTAGTTTGTTATTTTAGGGCTGCTCATGTGCAGTGGATTGTACGAGTACTGCAGGATTGTACGAGTGCTGGACCCAAAAAGTCCAATCTTTTCCATTATAAACCATGAGAGTGAAGCTTGAGTGCTTTGTCATGAGCACCCCCAGATAAAATTGGATCCTCTTCCTACTGTTTCCTCTGACCATATATAGCTCAGAAAGCAGATTCCCTGCCTTGTAACCTAGAGTTGGCTAATCCAAGGCAGTGTGTCACTGGGATTAGAATCCATAGAATTTTTTAGTCATAGGATAAAATCCAGACTGTAAAATAAAGTCTTCAAGATTCTAGACTTTCTAATGCTGAAACATCTCCGTGTATTTTCTACATACACACAGATCACACACACATTCACAGTCTCATCCATGCATTCACAAGCTCACACATTCATAGTCTCTCACACACAAAATGTGTTCTGTAATGTAGATGATACACAGGATATTTTTGAAGATGGAACAAGATGACTATAAATTGACACTTACACCCACTAATTAAAAAGAGCCAAGAAAACCTCATAGAGAATGAGTTTGATAATTAATGCTGAAAAATTTTCATTGACAAAGCAAAAAGAAGCAAGTGGATGATGATTTAAATGTTGAATGATTAATGCATAGAGAGAGGGCTAAAGAAAGAGACAACTTCAAGAGCAGCTATGGTTATTTATGTTTGAGAGAGAGTGAGAGGCAGATTCTGATCTTACTTACAAGGCTGTAAATCTATTGCCTTTAATAGGTGTAAATATGGGCTATTTCAGTGGGCTAAATTCTACTCCTCGTTATGGTAAGGGTGTGTTCATGATTGTGTTTGTATGAGCAGGCGAGAGAGAGAGGATATATATGTGTGTGTGTGTGTGTGTGTAGACATGACAAGAAATAGAGTGTGAATATATGAGACTGTTACTGAGTTTCAGAGTAGCAGCCGTGTTAGTCTGTCTTCGCAAAAAGAAAAGGAGTACTTGTGGCACCTTAGAGACTAACAAATTTATTTGAGCATTAGCTTTCGTGAGCTACAGCTCACTTCATCGGATGCATCTGATAAAGTGAGCTATAGCTCACGAAAGCTTATGCTCAAATAAATTTTTTAGTCTCTAAGGTGCCACAAGTACTCCTTTTCTTGTTACTGAGTTTGTGTGTGAGAGGCAGAGGAAGAATGTGTGATTGTGTATATGCGTGAGAGTTGTGAGTTTGTCTGACTGTGAGTGGGAGGATAAGAATGTGTTTGTTTCTAGACTCCCTGGTTCAGTGAAAATGGCTCCTAAAAATGTCATTTCAGATTAGAGAGCATGGCTGGGGAGATGGAGATTTCATTACCTTCCTCTTTGTGTGATGTTTTGGAGTTGGTAATGTAAGAGCAGAGCTATAAATAATCCAGTCACAGCTGCAGTGTCCTGGAGATTTATAGTGCATGCTAATGCCAGGGATCTTTGGGGTGTTTAACTATGCAAAGCAAAATGAGAAATAATCACCCCACAAACAACAACAAAGCAACAGACCCCACCTGTCTGTCCTGACTTGCCAGGCAGGTCTGGGGGGAAAGAAACATTCTGTTTCTTCCCAACAGACACAAAAGGGTTTATTGATGTGTTTGTGTTTAGTGCCCATCACCATGTAATAATGGTGCTCTTACTTGCCTTTGGAGCTGAGGTTGCTCACAACCTGCCTTTGGTGTCTGCATCAGGCACAGGGGAAGGGGGTGTGGAGGTCACAAGCAGTCCCCTGCTGTGTGCAAGCTTTTGAGGCAGCAGAGTCTGTATTTTTAGCTACTCCATATTCCCTCTGCTGTCATGGCTGGGATGTGATGCTGAGGATTTTATTGCCATAGGGATGTGCCTAGAATACGAGGCAGTCTCAGAAATGGACTATGCGGCAGAGCCTGGACTTAGTGCAGCTTTGTGACATTGGTGTGCTTCTCCCATTGCTGGGGGGGGGGGGGGGCGGAGGAGGAAATAGTTCCTCTTATGTCCTGTTGCTGTAGGAGGCAGAGGGATAGCTGCTGTGATTTATTGAGAACATTGCTTTAGGGAGTTACACAAGTTCCCATATCAATCTAAACTGCATTTTGAAAAAAGAAACTGTCCTTAGCATTTCTCCCAAACATATCTACATTTTGTCTAAAGATTTGAAATTAATGTTTGCTATTGTTTGTCAATGCATTTCCCAAGCATTTCTATAATCCCTTAGTAAATATTTTTAGATCTGGATAATAAGCATTTCCCAAAAGCTAGGGGCATTTCACTGGAACTGATCCGACATGGCATTTCAGAGGAGGGTGTAGAAGGACTGCCAGAAGTATAATGCGGTGAGGACTACACTATTAAACTGGGTGAGGTTTCAGGAAAGTATCCAGGGTTCCTAAAGCTAACAGGGTTAGGGTTTCCTGAGGGCATTAGAGAATCCCACAGAAAGTAAATGAAATTCTGGTCCACTGATCAAAGCACCTGCAGGTAGAAATGTGTGAAATATTGGTATCAAGCCTGAATCCACTTGAATTGTGACGGCACTATTTGTGAACCTCAGTCCATGCTTGTAAAAGTTCAGCACTTCAATCACTTTGTTAACCAAAGCCTGCAGCACACATAGCCTCTGCTGAATGAAGAAAGATTTAGAAGGCATATTGAATCACAGAATATCAGGGTTGGAAGGGACCTCAGGAGGTCATCTAGTCCAACCCCCTGCTCAAAGCAGGGCCAATCCCCAATTTTTGCCCCCATTTGTCCCTAAATGGTCCCCTCAAGGATTGAACTCACAACCCTGGGTTTAGCAGGCCAATACTCAAACCACTGAGCTATCCCTCAGTCACATCTAAGTATCTGCTGGAAGCCAGAGTGGGATTCTGTACCATCTCCTGGGCTTTGCCTATTTCAAATGTCCAATATCTCAAGGGGTGAGGTTTCTAGCACTGATCTAAGGAGATAATATAAATAAGGAATAAAAATTATATCTGTGCAGTAATGTTAGCTCTTGCTTAATTCCGAATTCTAACTGAGACTCCTTGCTGCCCCCTTGTTGCTGGAAATGGTAGTGAAAATAACATCTAGACTGTCAAGAGAATATTTTCACAGTTGTGATGTTACAAGCTTGAGTGATATTCTCACATATTGGGGGACATGGTAGCTCTTACATGAGAATATCTGACTCATTGTTTTGATGTCTGGAATAATAACACTATCTACAATAATGATGCTTAGCATGTATCTAATGCTTTACATTAGCAAAGTACTTTCTGAACATGAATGAAATTAATGAATTCTCAAGAATAAGATTCTAATGATAAAATGTCTCCTGCAGATTATAGAAAATACAGTCCTGGGCAGTTTAGACAAAATGGGAGTTAGGATTTAAATCTTTTTAATTCCAGGTTACTGGTTCCATGCTGGTCTTGACTCAGTAGTGCCATCTGTAGTATATTCAGGAATCTGTATGACATTATTTTGGCAGGTCATAGTCCAATTCTGGATTGGCAGGTTCTCTCTATCATAGAAACTATCGCCACAATTGATGCTAAATTGTCCCCTTGTTTGGAAAGGCTAGTGACAGAATGGACCACAGAGAACGAACTTCACTCTGTCCCCTAAAGGTAGGTAGATCAAGTCTGAGGCATGTTGGCAGGAGTCAGTGATATGGAAAGCTTGCCTTGCCATTATCTGTTCTGTGAACTAACAGGACATTTTAGTCTCCTGAGACGTTAAGTCTATACTAAATTCTTAATAAAAATTAAACACACACACACACACACACACACAAAACCCAGCAGGAAGTGGGATGTTCTGTTTGTCCTCAGTACTCATGGGTGAAAGTAGCTGTCATACAGCAAGGGAACTGTGAGAAAATTTGTTAGAGACTTGATAGGCAATGGAAAGAGAATCCGAGTATTTTGGCGTTATCTCCAAAAGAGATGTATTTGTGCACTCAGTAGAAAACAAACACAATTTTCAGGAAAGATAAAACAAATACTGTATACCTAATATAAAAGGTTGCTGCATCCAGAAATCATTCCTTGTTGTCCCTGAGAATACTGGAGCAAACCTCTCTCTTGGTTTCTCTCACATAATCTCTCTCTCACTCTCTCTCTCTCTCACACACACACACACACACACACACACAGCTCAGAGTTTTCTTAAGCTGGCATCATTGGTGACCTCATACACCTACTTGTCATCTCAGCAGTTTCAGCTTCACTATTCCTCCTTAGATTCATGAAGAAAATATTTAACATCCGAAGAAAGAAAGGAGTCCCTGTGGTCTCAGAAGCTTGTCCTGCTGTTCTCCTCACAGTCAGGCCCATAAAAACAGAGCCCCAAAGCACTTTTCTGTGAAGCATATACTGAAGGCCTAAGGATGATTCCAGGGCATTTCTACCCCTTAAGAAGATGAGAGGAAAGCCTCACATTTACAGAAGACAACCAAACCCCAGCCATGGTGGCCTTGAACATTCAGAGCCCACCAAATGGCAATTAGAAGGATCTCTCAACAAGGTATTTTGCACCATTTTAAAAATACATATTTTTCATGCTTATAATAGCTCTTTTGGAAGCCCGAGGCTGAAATATGCTTTATTATTGATCTTTTTCTTCTCAGATTTTCTTCTTGATCACAAAGTTGGATGATGCACCCAGGTTGGATGATGTAAGGTTGCTCAGACTTGTGGGGCATTGATAGAGTTTTTATTTATTTGATTTTTATAAAAAAAAATAACACAGAAGCTTTTTATTTGGAGGGTGCTTTCCCCAGATAAAGAAGGATGGGAGCTTTACAAACAGATTAAAACAAAATGATAGTAAGATGTTGTTTGTTAACTTGGCAGCTATCAGCCTTTGATCTTGCTGCTCTTGCATCCATCTTGGTGTTTGTGCAATTCAGTCTCCAGCCCTTACATTCAGCAGGATCAAACAACAATAAACTCTGTGAGCAGAATTTTGACAGCATGGATGGGGCACTGAGCCGGTGGATGAGTATGCTGATGCTGCCACAGCTTCATATGTCATGTGGAGAAAACTAAATTTGGGGAGTGGAATTCCACCTTTCCCCCTCAGCCAGGCTTGGATGGGCAGCTCCATTTCCCTGTGAGTCTCCAAAGTGAATTACCTCAAGTCTCTGCCCTTTCCCCCCACCCCTTCAAGGGGCAAAAAAACCCTCCAAAAAGTCATTAAGTGCTGCAGTAAGAGCTGATTCAGGCCACTGGTGTTTAGTCCTCTCCAAAAATGGGACTGGGAGGGATGATGGAGGAGGGATTGCAGAGTGTGCTTGGTGCTGACCTGCTGAATTATGACTTTAATGCAGTTGCTTTAATAACTTGCTGTAGCTCCAACCACCAGATGCAATTTATGGCAAAGCAGGCGCCCAAGCGTTTTTCTTTCTCTGAAGACTAAGCAGATCTCTGATTATCACCTCCCTCCCACAAGCCCATTACCTCCCACTGCTTGCTCTGCTAATGGAAAAATGTCTGTGAGCTTTTTCCGCAAAACCCTGTTTTCAGGAAATAGTAGAGAATGAGAAACTAACACACACACACACACACACACACACACAAATTGAACAAAAGCTCTTTTTACTCTCCGTTCTTCAACCATACACAATTCCTAGTGCTTCCAGATCCTCTGATTCTTTTCCTAAAAGCTTTAAAATTCCAGGTGGACAGAGGCAAGGAAAACAGAATGGTAAATTCAGTGATTTATTTGTATGGAAAAAAAACCCCTAACCTAGTTAGATCAAAATGAGCCCAAGCCTGACTGTTTTCACGGCACACTGAAAACCCTACCTTTTAATGAAATCCACCCTGCTATAAGGAATTCTATAGAACAAATAAAAACAAAACAAGTAAAGAAGCTGAATCTAGAAGTAGTGCAAAGTAGGGTACTTTATAGAGAAACCTAATCCAAATGTTAGTTTTGTATTTGATGCCTAGATACTGTGATGATGAGTGTATTAAATACTGAGAATAGATAGATAAATAGATAACTATTCCCTTACTCTAAAAAGCCATTCTCTTCCCAGCAAGAGGATGGATTCTTCCTCCCCTCTTCTCTGCTTTCTGTGATTTGCATTATCATTTCCTAAATATATTATGAACTATCTACCTTGGTCTACAGCTTCAGAGAAATGTCACAAATAAATCATGACCTGAACAATAACCCCAGATTCTGCTTTTGTTTTCTCAATTGGGGGAAGGAAATTAATTTTAAAAAAATGTTGCTTTTTAATATCAATCATTCATAAAAAAAATCTTAGTAAGACAGGTACACCCATGTTAGAGTTCTTGGGGTTCTTGTAGCTTGATTAAATCTTAAGATTAAACAAAAACGTTTTGTATTTTATTTTTTCTCTAGTATTTCCTTTTCCCAAAGAGTGCAAAATTCCAACTGCAGCACTGGACAAAGGCATCTTTGAAAGGGTCTCCATAGACAGCATCACAGAATAGACCTTTATGACTGTTAAATATCTATCAGCAAGGCAAACCCTTCCTAGGTTACAGCAAGTACAGTTTGCAATGACCTGCCTTCTGATCTTCTAGAAACAAGCAGAAGATTTCTTCAAAATGTCCAGCTTCTCATTCAACAAAAATAGCACCCCCCCCCCAAATCTAGATTAACTGGGTTCGTATGTAACATGCTACTTCTTTATTGAGCAAGTTGCAGAATAACATATGGGGGTACAAGAGTTCCAGAGAGAAAATTGTAATTTGCATGTTTTCATTTGAATTTAATCTTACGTGTCTGTCTGTCCATGTTTACAATGAATTGTTCTTCTCAGCCTTAACTACAGTAGTGTTATTGCCTTGAACACTAACATATAATGTGTATAAATAAGGTGACGAGTCTGCCATAGAGGTCACGGATTCTGTGACTTTCTGGGACCTCTGTGACTTCCGCAACTGCAGCAGCTGGTGGTGCTGGCCCCGGGGCCACCCAGGCAGTGGCTAGTGTGGCTGGCCTTGGGGGCTGCCTGAGCAGCAGTCCTGGAGCAGCAGCGGTGCCCCACTTCTCCCCAAGCAGCAGCAGTGCCAGGCCCCCCACCTCTCCAGCAGCAGCCCCCCCAAGAAACAGCAGTGTTCCCCACCCCCGGCAAGCAGCGGTGCCCCCCAGAGCAGCTAAGATTTAGTCGGGTATTTATGGTAAAAGTCATGGACAGGTCACAGGCCATGAATTTTTGTTTACTGCCCATGACCTGTCCATGACTTTTACTAAAAACACCCATGACTAAATCTTAGCCTTACATTTAAAACATTTATTTATTTCCCATATTGTGCCATGGATTTGCATGTCACTTTACAGATATAAGGCATACTCCTGACCAGGAGGGCTTTAGAATCTAATTCAGATTGATATAAAACCAAAAATTAAAGGTATCAGAACAAACAACAATGGGCTAGAGCCACAAAGGGATTTAGGAACCTAACTGCTACTTTAGACACTTAAATCCAAAATTTAGATCATCAGAAGCTCTGCTCACCTGCTGCCTAAAGTTATTAGGTGCTTGTTTCCACCGGCAAAGTTCCCATGGTGCCTGAATATCTGCCACTCAGCATATGTACTGCTGCCTCAGTCCTGACACACAAATGCCAAGACCTCAGCAGGATCCTCAAATTAGATGTTGCCCTGCCTGTTGCCCTTATAACCTTTAACCCACAAGCTGAAGCACTCATACAGGACAAGGGAGACCCAGGTTCACTCCCCCTCACACAATATCAAGCAGGGATTTGAATCTAAGACTCCCACTTCTCAGGAGAGTGTCCCCAGTCACTGCATTATAGCATATTATTGGGTGGGGGTGAGGGGGAGAGGAGGCACTGTCTCAAGCTCTCCTGTTGAAAAGCTTTTCCACTGAGTGTATACAGCATGGGATCAGGGACTTGAACTTGGGTTTGCTGCATCATAGATAAGTGCTGTAATCACTGAGCTACAGAGTCATTTATGTGCAGTCTTTAGCCCAGTGACTGTTAAGTGGTTCATACAACATGGAACAGCTTTAGTAAGAGAGATTGCAAAACCTTCTCTAAGAATACCCCATAGCTCAGTGGTTAGGGTACCTGTAGCAATAGCAAGCCCTGTCTTCAAAACCTTATTCCACAGCAGGCAAAGGGGGCATTTGAATCTGTGCTCTGAGTGAGTGCTTGAACTACTAGGTTTTTGAAAAAAGAAAAGGAGGACTTATGGCACCTTAGAGACTAACAAATTTATTTGAGCATAAGCTTTTGTGAGCTACAGCTCACTTCATCGGATGCATTCAGTGGAAAATACCATGGGTTTCTGAGTATATGTGAGGAGCAATGATGACATCACCACTACAATTTTTTGTGAGAAAGGGCATATGCACCTAACTCCAGGAGAGGGCTTGCAGCTGTGAATCCTGAGCAGAGGCGAGCATCTCCCTCTGGCCCACAGTTATGTGCCTAACTAGCTTTCAGTGGTGGAGCTTCAATACTTCCTGTTGACTAGCTAGGTGTCTCTTTGCTGAGTATGCTGACTTCTGCGGGCCCCATTCTTAAGCATCTAGCTGTCCCTGAGCATAGTATAGGGAGCCTGGATGCTTGAGTCAGATAAAGTTGCAACATGGTATCTAAGTCCCCTTTGTAGTTCCCCCCATTGCAACATGGCATCGAAGTCTCCTTTGTGGATCTAGACTGATATCACTAGTACGTGCACATGTTATACATAAAAACAGGTTGTATCTAAATTCTAAAGTATATATTTGCAGATTTTTTTTGTAGATTGAGACTGTGATCCTGGGCTATGGCCAAGGAACCTGAAGCACAACTCAGGAAGAAAGTGCAAAGTTGGTTTTGCTTTCCTCCAATCCTGGATTACCTTTGCACCAAGGTAGTCCCTCAGCATAAATTGGAGCAGCCTGAGTGCTTCTTTAATTTGTGCTAGCTGCCAACAGCTCAAACAGGAGTGGAGTTCCATAAAAGGCTCCATGGCACTAGAAGGACACCTCATGCTGAGTTGATCCTCCTATGGCCGGTAATGCTAGCTTCAGGGCCACTCTGCATTGGTGGTTAGTGCAAAGCTACTGCAGCACAGTTGAGGATTGAAATCTAAGACTTGGGGAGAGAAGCTGTATACACACACATATAGAGAGCGAGAGAGCAAGAGAGAGAGAGAGAGAGAGAATGTATATGTCTTTGCCTGGGGTTAGGTATAGCTATGTATAGTGCTAGTTAGCCCACCCTGAAGGTTGCGGTGATTTTGCTGTTTTTTTATTCTTCTTTGAAGCAGTCCTCTGATTAAAAGTCCTTTGCTTCCAACTCACAGTGTCTTTTAAATGGCTCTGCAAAGTCCTCTCATGGTTCCCAGCTCACATCAGAAGCAGAGAGCTGGAAGTGTTTCACTGCAGAATAAACATATGGGCTGTAAATCCTGTGATTCAAAAGATTCGTCTGCAATATTCCCCTCTGCTGTTGCCATAGGTAACCAGGCTCTGCAAAACACCATTTACCCTGGAATGCAAGGAGAAGTGGAGCTCAGCAAGGGCATTCTAGTTAACCCCTTCCTAGCAAAAACAATAAAAATCAAAACTCTCTGGTGACTCCAGCAAGAACAAAATGAACTTCTGCCCAATAGTCACGTGTGCTCAAATACACACACACAAATATTTACACCATACCCCATTCAAATAACATAAAAGATAATCCCCACCCACATACACTTTGTGACAGAGTACCAGGATTCTCCTGTGACACCCTGTTAAGAGGTGTTGAACCCTTGAGAGACTGGCAATTCAATTAATACAGACTCATTGGGCAGGTGTGACTCATTAGACTGCACCCTGAATAAAAAAGAGATGGTTGGAGTCTGGTGGTGGGAAGATGAGTTCCTGTTCCCTTTGGAAAAGCTGAGTCCAGGGGCAAAGTTTGGTCTGAGGATCATGAAGTGTTATTTTAGAATTATATTTTGTTAATGTAACTGGATTTCAGAAGGGATGATGTTGACTTTGTAACAAAAATGTAGCTTTTGTTTGAAGCTGGCTGGGGACCACAAAAGCCTATAAAGTATATACATCCATACATACACCCGGTATATCTTGCATACACACCAGCAATATGTTGTGTATGCACATACCACATACTGTTATCACACATGAACACTACTAAGATACATATCTATGCTACTTAAATATATGTGGCACATACTGAATGAACCTACATGTAGGTTTGTCCAGTATGTGCAATTTCAAATTATTATTCTTTATATATAGCACTGTAGAGGACCATGCACTTCTCCAAGCAGGTAAAAGGACAAGGTTCCTGCTCCAAAGATCTTACTATGTATGACAGGTTTCAGAGTAGCAGCCATGTTAGTCTGTATTCGCAAAAAGAAAAGGAGAACTTGTGGCACCTTAGAGACTAACAAATTTATTTGAGCATAAGCTTTCGTGAGCTACAGCTCACTTCATCAGATCCAATGAAGTGAGCTGTAGCTCATGAAAGCTTATGCTCAAATAAATTTGTTAGTTTCTAAGGTGCCACAAGTACTCCTTTTCTTTTTACCATGTATATTACTTTTGCATCAAAAGTCTGGCTGGAATCCAGAAAATCTGGGAAATTCAATTAAGGCTGAGATTACATTCATAAATAATCTTGTGTGTCTAGGAATCATAGTCCATGTATGGAAAAGCCTGCACTGAAACTGCTGTAATTCCTGGTCAAAATGGGGAGTGGAGGAGAGGTCAGTGTTTCTGTCACATTCCATGGCATTAATGGGGGGCGGGGAGGGAGAGGAGAGTTAGTCCCTTTGGGTTCTTTGAATAGTGACTAAGGCCTTGTCTACAGTGGCAAGTTTCTGCACAGTAAAGGAGATTTCTGCAGTGTAACTCCCGAGGTGCACACACTGCCAAACCACTTAGTGCGCAGAAACTGTGGAGTTGCAGTGCTGTAAAAAACCACCCCAACGAGAGGCGTACAGCTTTCTGCGCCAGGGGTATAGTGTTGTGGTGCCAGTGTAGACACCGTGGTCTATTACAGCGACTGGCCTCCGGGAGGTGTCCCACAATGCCTGTTCTTGCCTCTCTGGTCATCAGTTTGAATTCTACTTCCCTGCCCCCAGGTGACCAACCATCATCCCCACCCCTTACATTCCTTGGGAATTTTGAAAGTCCTCTTCCTGTTTGCTCAGTGACAAGTGCAGTGGTCTCAGCGCATATTTCTAGGTGACCATGCCTGCTCCGTGCACCAGGCAATCCCCCGCTTGGCGCATTGCTGGGCTGCTGGACCTCATCAACATTTGGGGAGAGGAGGCTGTCCAGTCCCAGCTGCACTCCAGCTGTAGGAATTATGATACCTTCGGACAGATTTCACGATACATGACCGAAAGGGGCCATGACTGGGACACACTGCAGTGCAGGGTCAAAGTGAAGGAGCTGCGGAACACCTGCCACAAGGCAGAGGAGGCAAACCACCGCTCCGGTGCTGTGCCCACGTGCTGCCAGTTCTACGAAGAGCTGAATGCGATACTCGGTGGCAACCCCACCTCCACTGTGAAGTCCACTGTGGATACTTCGGTGGCTCACGTGCCAGTCAAGAGTGGACCGAGCCAGAAGGAGGAGATCTTGGATGAGGATTTGGAGGTGGATGAAGGACCCGGAGGCAGAGGACGACTCAGAGATGCATGCAGCCAGGAGCTCTTGTCTATCCCGGAGGAGGCTAGCCAGTCACAGCTGTCAGATCTTGGCAAAGTGGAAACAGGAGAGGAGGTCCCTGGTAAGTGATTTGATTTTGGAAATTGCTGAAGTGAGTTGTTGGGGGAAGGAAGGTTTCAGAAAGCAGGCTTGTGTCGGTATGGTGCGTGTACCACCACATGCCTAGTCTGAGCTGTGGAACAGGGTGTTGATTGACTCTCTCACTTCATGGTAATCTACCTCAGAGATCTCCAGGAAACTCTCATGGAGATACTGGGCAATCCGCTGCTGCAGGTTCATTGGCAGAGCTGCTTAGTTTCTTGCCCCATTAACAGTAACTTTTCTGCACCACTCTGCCATCACTGGGGCGGGGAGGGGGGGTACCATTGCTGCACACAGACGAGCCGCATAAGGGCCAGGGCAGATGCCGCAGTCCTGGAGAAGACCCTCCCTTGATTCCCTGCTCACCCACAGCAGCAAGATATCTTCCATAATGAATACAGCCTGTGGAAAATGTGGGGACAGGAATGATTATAAGGCTCCCTCCTACAGTGCTGGCTCTCCCCAAGAGGCCCATGCCCCATGTACGATCCTGGAACATGGATTTCCCCTGCCCCTGTGGTTACTCACCATTCTGGGGGTCTTGTGGCTCATGTGTGCTTGCCTGGAGTTAATGATAGGTATGTGAATAGTGGCTGTGTTTTAAATTACTGAATCAGTGGTCTCTGTGTTGCAAACAATACTGCTTCTGTAAAATGTTGCATTTTGGCTTCACAGATAAAACCTTGGGAACCCAGCCTCCCTGTTGTTATCGCCGGCTGAATGGCTATGCAGAATTAGAAAGTGGCCATGAAGAACTAAAGAGGACTTTCTGCGTGAGGTCATGATGCACTCTGCGGCCGAAAAACAAGAATTGAAGGAGTGGCGGGACACCAAGAAGAGGAACCGAAAGGATAATGTGGCACACCAGAACGAAGCCAAGGAATGGCTCTTAAACATTATGGAGCACCAAGTAGACATGCTTCAGGCTCTACTAGCACGGCAAACCAAACAGCTCCATGCCCACTCTCCCCTGCAGCTGCTGTTGCGAAACTCTTTCCTATGTGCCTCGCAAACACCACCAACCCACTCTTATCAACCTCCTGGCTCCAGTCTGTCCCTGCTGCATTCCACTCCTCCCCAGTCACAGTCCACTGCAGACTCCCAGTACCCACTGCACTCAACACCTGTCCGTTTGTAGTTTAGCCTTGCTGAAGTACAGTACCCGCTGCACTGTACTCCAAAGGAGAAGGATGGAGATGATACCTAGACATACACAAATCTTTAACTGTCCTGGGACCCCCCTTCTCTTGGGACCCTCCCTTCCCCCATTCCCCACAGTGCTGATGTATTTTTTTGTTTGTCTCTCTCCTCCGGTTGTTGTTTTTAATAAAAGAATTGTTTTGGTTTAAAAGCAATCTTTATTTTATTAATTGAAACCAGAGCCCTGCAAAGCAACAGGCCATTTTCTTAAACCTTCATAGTGCATCATCTGCACCAATCAGAATCACCTCCTAGCATTACAAGCACTGCACTCCTGAGCAAAGCAACAAATATTAGTGGCTTTCAACTTAAAATTGCTGCCTAAATTCTTATGGCCCCACACTATGCCCCTCTAATAGCCCTGGTCTCTGGCTGTTCAAATGCAGCCTCCAGGTGCTGAGCCTCAGTGGTCCAGTCCTGAGTGAAGCTTTCACCCTTCCCTTCACAAATATTATGGAGTGTACAGCACACGGCTATAAATATAGGAATATTGTCATCGGCCAGGTCCAGCTTCCCATATAGGCAGCACCAGCGTGCCTTTAAACAGCCAAAAGCACAGTCAACAGTCATTCTGCACTTGCTCAGCCTGTTGTTGAACCGCTCCTTGCTGCTGTCATGGTGCCATGTGTATGCCTTCATAAGCCACCGTATTAAGGGTAGGTATGGTCTCCCAGGATCACAATGGGCATTTTGACTTCCCCTGTGGTGATCTTCTGGTCCGGGAAGAAAGTCCCTGCTTGCAGCTTCCTGAACAGGTCAGTGTTCTGAAAGATGCGTGCGTCATGCACCTTTCTGAACCAGCCTGCGTTAATGTCCGTGAAACGCCCACAGTGATCCACAAGCACCTGGAGATCCATAGAGAAATACCCCTTCTGATTAATGTACTAGGTGGTCTGGTGCCAGAATTGGAATATGCCATGCCATCTGTCGCCCCTCCACAGTTAGGAAAGCCCATTTGTGCAGAACCATCCACAATGTCATGCATGTTGCCCAGAGTCACCATCTTTCGGAGCAGGATGCGATTATAGCCCTGAAGACTTCCGTTAACATGAGTCCAACGGTTGACTTTCCGAGTCTGAATGGGTTAGCGACCGATCGGTAGCAGTCTGGAGTAGCCAGCTTCCACAATGCAATTGCCACATGCTTCTCCACCAGCAGGACAGCTCTCATTCTCGTGTCCTTGCGCCAGAGGGCTGGGGTGAGCTCATCACACAGTCCCATAAATGTGGCTTTCCTCATCTGAAAGTTCTACAGCCACTGCTCATCATCCCAGACGTGCATGACGATGTGATCCCACCACTCAGTGCTTGTTTCCCAAGCCCAAAAGCGACATTCCACTGTGGTCAGCACCTCCGTGAATGCCACAAGCAATCTTGTGTCATAGCTACTACACATGGTGAGATCAATGTTGCACTCCTCTTGCCTTTGTAGTTTAAGGAATAATTCCACTGCCACTCATAACATGTTAGTCAGAGTGAGCAGCATACTGGTCAACAGTGTGGGATCCATTCCTCCAGAGCGCACAGTACAAACCATTGAAAGATGGCGCCAAATGTGGATGGAAGCACATGGATTGTTTAGATGTGAAGCAGTGCATCACAGGGCATTGGGACAGGACCCAGGCTGCCTCATGACCCCCTCCACCTTCCCACAACTCTTTGCAGCAGAAGAGGAAGAGATGCTCTGTGGGATAGCTGCCCAGAGTGCACCACTCCGAATACTGCTGCGAGTATGAACACGCTATTGTGTAGGCAGCTGACAGTGTGAACACACAACAGCAGTTTCCCTTCAGCGCTCTCTGAGCGGCACTGTAACTACCAATGCCGTGTAGACATATCCTAAGTGTTTTTTAGTTTCTCTTTTTGCATTACACTAGAGTAAAAAGGAGCAAAGAGAAAAAATTGCCCTCAGACTACTTGGTAGTCAGGGGGTTGCTGGTCTGGGAATTGTGCAAATATACAGTCAAATCATCTTCATGAAGACCATTCTTCCCTGACCAGTTTCAACACTACAAGGGTGAGATATAGATGGTGAGGGAAAGGGTTAAGGCCCAGGAGCTTTCAGGGGTCCCCAATGATTCTCCCATGAGGTGCTGCATAGACCAAAGTGGGCAAAGTTATCCCAATTTCTATTATACCAGCTATCACACAGCCTAAAATCCATGCTGTGATACAGGTGCACAATGACATTTCAAAACATGACTTGAAATCTCCAGGGCTGTGCTTGAACTATGCTGGGTTCCTTATTTCCCTGAAGTCCCCTGTGCCACTGTTCAGATCTAGCACTGGATTCTCTGTTCCTCTGGAAGATCCTGTAGGCTGCTGCCCAGATCCAGTGCCACCTTCCATATAATATGACTCTTGTGACATTGTGGATACCTGTCCAAATGTGAGATTAATGTGTGCATGTATTAGTCAGAAACAGCAGCTGTCTGGGAGGCAAAGCAGACTCAAGTCAACAATAACGTGGCCATTCTCATTTAAATAAACTACCTGAAGCCCAAATTGCAACTGGAACCTCCTTTCCCCCTCTACAGGTACTGAAGGAACAGATTTTGGGGGTTTTCTTGGATCTAGATCAATTGCTTCAAGACTAAGGTTTTTAAATGTCAAATTTTACATAGTTTCTATAAATAGATATAGATGTGTGTATGTATAACATGTATCATATATACATTGTGTGTGCCTGATTGTATATTTGTGTGTGACAAATACCACTGGTTTCATAAAGTTATTGTGTTGTTGTAAAACTGAGATGAAACACTCCCTTTGTTCCCTTTCTGGTAGAAATCAGTAGTGTTTATTTTTTGAGGGATAGGAAATCACAAAAGAGGCAAAGAAGGGAATCTTTCAGTTCTAAGCTGGTCCAAAAATGTCCTTTCTCCAATCCAGCAGTGGTTGTTCTTGTTGGCTGTGTCTGCAGAAACAGAACGAGAAAGAAGGGATTGAGGGGAAAGCCTGATAGAGTCTGTACTGGGGCACGAAGGGGTTACTGACTGCACTGCATTCTCTGGTCTGCAGCTCCAAGCAAAACCCAGAGAGAGACAGTGATGTCAGCACTACCTTCCATTGCCCAGGGCCCCTTGCCTGACAATGTGGATGATCCAATGCATTCCAATCTACCACAATAAGAGCGCTTATACTGCTATTTCATGATCTCTTCAGATTAAAACATGTGGAGTTAAATATATATGTATATATATATATATATATACACAGCCTGATGCACACACACATACACTGCAGCAGAAATAGACTGATGTGAAACTAACTGCAGCTTTCGCTGCCTGGCACTAGGTATCTATTTCGATCTCATTGAGAAAAACACGTTTAGGGGAATGCACAGTGTATATTCATGTAGCTAAGATACAGTTCCCTTGTGAATGTTTCAATACTGAGTTCAGCCATTGCCATCGCATGTGAGGTAGCCAGAAAGGGTTGGAAATAGATTAAGTAAAAATTGGAAAATAGGAGAAAGAAAATTCAAACTTGTAAACAGAATAAAACATTCTTTATTCTCTAGTGTTGCCCTTTTAAAGCTCTTGTGACAAAGCAAGGTCACAAGTGGGTTCTGTTGCTCCTGCAGAGCAAGGTCACAAGTGGGTTGTATTGCTCACGCCCAGCTGATGGAGATAAAGAGCATGTTACAAGGGATATCTTTGCATGTTGGAGTGGAATGAAATGCTCTGGAGAATCTCTGGCAAAGAGAAGCTTTTTGTTCTCCTTAGAGTGGGAGCCAAGTGTTGGAGGAAACTTGTAGTAATAACAGGATTGTATTGATGGTTTTATTGATAATGTCTATGTATGCATATGCTATGTTTTTGCATATTTGTCTGTGTGTTCCTGTATCTATATGGCACTTTATATGTTATCTGTATGCCTCCATATTTGTCTGTTATTCTGAGTCTATATTTCTGTGTATGTCTCATTTATTTGTAGGTCTGTGTTTCTCTGTATGTACATATGCGTGTATTTTCCATTATTCTACAGAAAGGTAAATTTGAGGATAGTTCTTGGTTAACAAGAGGTTTCAGGATTCAGTAACATGAGTGAGAAGGAAATTCAGTCACCTTTTTCTTTCTCTCTCTTTTGTTTTTGTTTCCAGCTTCTTCTCCTTCCTTCTGCCCCCTCCAATCATTTATTCCTCTTTTCTTCAGCTCTTTCCATCTCCCAGCTTATAAGTTCTTGTTCCTGTAGAAAAGTCTAAAAATTAATCTATCATGGTTGTTCATAGAGTCAGGCTCCTTTCCACAATGTGCTCCTTGTACATTCTTCTCTTTCTTTTCTTTTTTCTTTTTAAACTTGTTGAAGGTTTCGACTTCGCAAATTCCTGTGGGCAGTTCTGGTTTATGTGTCTCCCCTTCATTTGGCACCTGACTAGAAGATTCATAATTTTGGAAAGAAAGATAGAAAAGGATGCAAATAAAAATAACTTATCTAAAATGCAGCTGTCTGTCCCCAGTGACTCATTGGGATCTTGGAGGCTGGTTTAGCTGGTAAAACCCTAATCAGGTGCTGGAAGGGGTGAGGCCAAAAGTTTAATGTAGGATAAAAACGCAAACCCCATAAATCTCTCAGTGTTCGGCTTAACCTCGCCTTGACTCTACAGAGATGGCTGTAAGGGAGGATGAGCTTGTATTAGAAACAGGATTCTCTCTTTCTGTCCAGCCCCCACTATGCCAGTTCCAGTATTAATCAGTATCAATAGTGAACATTTTCTGTATTGATTTCTGTCAGTTGAGGGTCGGACCCACCTAGCTTCCCCATTAGTGTAATCAAAGCTGAGCCACTGGCATTGCTCTCAAGTGCCTTTATCCTCTGTTTGCTAAGATGAATTCATGCCCTGCCCTAGTGCATGATCACTCAACCCTTATGAAACTTGGAAGGTAGAAAAGCTGTCAAGAAAACTTGGGGCAGGTCTTAACTGACATTGAATTTCACTAGTGGTAGAATGGGGAAGCTGCCCCAAATATCAACCAAATGTAATGAGGCATACAGACAGAATATAGTAGTAATATGCATAGAGCCTGTCATCCCAGGATCTTAGAATGCATAGCAAGCACCAATTAAGCCATTAAACAAAAGAACTTGAGATGGGTCTGAAACTAGAGTGCTAGTAGGCTTCCTGGGAAAGGGAACATAGTCTAGTGATATGAGCACAAGAAATTTTGAGTTAATTTCCCATCTTTGCACCTGACTTACTACTGCTATATCATCTTAGGCAGCTCCCGTCACCGCTTTGTGCCTCAGTTTCCCCCCAGTAACATCTCCACAACTCACAAGGGGGTGTGAGGATTAATTAATTAATATTTATAAAGCTCACTGAAGATATAAAGTGCTATAAGTATTAATTGTATATTTACTATTATGTATTAATGAATCCTCAAAATCAATTTGTGAGATGGATATAATAATGGATATATGGACTTCTTTAACAGACAGGATAACCTGAGACAACACAGAGTTTTAGTGACTTGTGCAATAGCACACAGTAAGTCAGGCTTGGTCTACACTTAAGAACTTATGTTGGTATCACTGCATTACTTAGAGGTGTATATAAAATCCACCCCTGAGCGACATAGTTATACTGAACTAACCCCTTCTGTAGACAGTGCTAGGTCAATGGGAGGGCTTCTCCCGTCAACATAGCTACTGCCTCTCGGGGAAGTGGAGTACCTATGCCGACAGAAGAAACTCCCCTGTTTGCATAGGTATTGTCTTCACTAAGCACTATAGTAGGGCAGCTGTTCTGTAAGTGTAGACAAGCCCACAGTAAAAAAATGGCAATAAAACCTACAAGTCTTGACTCCCAGTCTCTTATTCTACTCAGTAGAGCACTGTCCTGAAATTTGTGGGCTATAACCCCAGGTTCCAACAATTTTGTTGGTAACGTTATTTCCATGGGGGCATGGAGGCTTTGATTTTTCAGACAACATCAAGCAGTGGTTTTGTGTAGTTCATGGAGGTAGCTTAGGCAGCTGCAACTCTGTGTTACCCAAATAAAGCAGAATAGTGAGGTTTCAGAGTAGCAGCCCTGTTAGTCGGTATTTGCAAAAAGAAAAGGAGTACTTGTGGCACCTTAGAGACTAACACATTTATTTGAGCATAAGCTTTCGTGAGCTACAGCTCACTTCATTGGATGCATTCAGTGGAAAATATAGTGGGGAGATTTATATACATAGAGAACATGAAACAATGGGTGTTACCATACACACTGTAACAAGAGTGATCACTTAAGGTGAACTATTAACAACAGGAGAGTGGGGGGTGGGGGGGACCTTTTGTAGTGATAATCAAGGTGGGCCATTTCCAGCAGTTGACAAGAACATCTGAGGAACAGTGGGGAGTGGAGGGGGGGAATAAACATTGGGAAATAGTTTTACTTTGTGTAATGACCCATCCACTCCCAGTCTCTATTCAAGCCTAGGCTTTTCTTTTTGAGAATAGCGAGGGGCTCAGCTGACTGTTTTGATAGAAGAAAAAGGGAAGAAATCTATGTAGCTCAGGTCTCCAATGCCATCTTCCCCTTAACAGCAAATATTCAATCACGGCTGCCCAGAGGACATTCTGGAAGATTTCAGAATTTTATTGAGTAAATGCTAGTTTTCATTTATGACTGAAATTAACAAGGGTGTCAACCCAAGCAGTGCTGCTG
Organism: Dermochelys coriacea; assembly: GCF_009764565.3. Taxonomy (NCBI): domain Eukaryota; kingdom Metazoa; phylum Chordata; order Testudines; family Dermochelyidae; genus Dermochelys; species Dermochelys coriacea. Next base: position 87,374,236 of record NC_050073.1, on the reverse strand, counting down.
AGGGGCTTGTCACACTCCAGTGCCAGACAGCAGCGCTGCTGCTTTGGAGACAGATTTATTAAGATTATTAGTAAGTGTTATTTGGAGGTGACTGAAATCGCTGGGTGACCTCCAGAGGATTAGCCTTCCAAAGATAGCAAAGGCAAAAAAAGAAACCCCAGACAAACAAGCCACCTAGTACCAGTTGTATTTATTTAATGAAATCCCTACACAGGATTAGCTCACAAGCAATCACTTGTTTTCATGGCAGGAGACATGGGAGAGCGAAAAGAGGAAACATTTTAAGAAGCAGCTCACAATGTGGAGAGCAAAACAGCAGCACCCTCTCTCGTCTGGCTCAACAAGTAGGAGGTTGCCTGTGTTGGAAGGGCGGGGCAAAGAGGTGTCACCTTTTCTTGGGTTGCAGTACCTTTAGGGAGCCAGCATACCGCAGCTGTGAAACAGACATATTTTTTATTATGAAGGCTGTATACAGGGAAAAGAAGTCAGTTAAAATGGATACCTGTGTCTTGGGCACTGGTCCAAACTGGTCTGAACCAGAGGGGCAGCCTGAAGGAGGATTAGTAATAATCAAAGTAATTTTCTGCCGTTCTCCAGCAACTTTCATCAGAGGATCTCAAAGTCCTTTGCAAACATGAATTCATTAATCATCAGAACCCCTCCCCCTTAGGACGGACGTAGGTCAGAATTATAGTTCCCAGATGGAGAACCTGAGGCATTGAGAGGTTGTCCTAGATCACAGAGGGAGACAGTGACAGGTGACAATAGAGAGAGACAGAATGGACATAAATATCATGGACTGAATAGAGACACTGGATTTATGGCTTATTACAACAATCTATAACCCACTAACAACCACCCTCCCAGCTGCCTTCCCCCTCCCTCCTCCCCCGCAACTGGAGGGATGTTAACAGGCAACTTCACCTTGAATGGTCCCTTGAAATATGTGTTAACTACTTATGCTAAATAATCTGTTCCACCTTGTATTTAGCTGTGATATAAATTTCCCAGACCTGAGGAGGAGCTCTGTGTAAGCTTGAAAGCTTGTTTTTCTCTCACCAACAGAAGTTGCTCCAATAAAAGATATTACGTCACCCACCTTGTCGCTCTAATGGAGAAACTTTGAGAGAGAGAAAGAAGGAAAAAAAAAAAGATCTGTACAGAATAGCAGCAGGAGCACTGAAAGAGGAAAGTAGAGTAGTTTATGGATAATATAATACAACTCTTAATTTTGTATTTGGTGCCTAGATAGTATAGTGATGGGCACATCCGAAATGTCATTGATCAATTGATTGATGGATTACATATAATGAATGAACCCTGGAGCCCTGATTTCCAGTCCCCTACTTTAACCAGTAGACAACATTGCTTCCCAGTAAATGTATCATGTGGGGGAGATTCAAGTTCAGGTCTCATCCTTCCCAGGCACTGTGCTGACTGGAGCATGCTAAACCCAAAGAGTAGGAAGTACCTTGTTGTGTTCTCTAGTGCTCCACTAGGACCATTCTCTAGAGTGGTGTTGATGGACTCTGGAGGATACCATGTTCAGGACTAGGCAGCCAAGGTTTCCCTAATGTGTGGCAAGAAGGATTCCTCCTGAAATCAGAGTTCCTTGTATTCTGTGTTGGGAAACTGGACCTCTGGATCTATGCTTTCTCTCTTCCGAAGTCTCCAGGAGTTGTAGCTCTCTCTCCTTCCTTCAGAGCAGTGAACGGTTCTGATCTGGGACAATATACATCATTGCCTGTGCCTCCCATGACTTCACAAAAAACCACAATACCAGAAGCTGAGCTCCTTAATTTGGTAAGCCTGTTCAGACAGGAAAGGCCTTTAATTTCAGAAGAGGGCCTATGAATGTAACTTAGCAACTCATTCTTCAGCCAGGGAAAAGGCAGAACACACAGCTCAGCTCTCTTGGGATAAGCTGTCACAACTGGAAATGGGAGGGAAAAGAAGTGGAAGAATGGGATGGGAATCTGGCTGATCAACCTTACACTTGGGCAGGGGTTGAACCCTCTGCTGAATTTAATGTGTGTAGTTATTTCTCTGCAGGGACTGAAGGTCATGCTAGCAGTGCTCAAAGAAGTAGATGCTAACTAGCTGGTGTAGTGCCCTGGATATACACATGCAACTCCTACAGATATCAGTTTATGGCTCTAAAATTCTTATTGTTTAAATAATTGATTCCCAGCTAATGAAAAAAAACTAATAAAATATTGGAGAGAGACTGAGAGCAGAGGGAAAGGAGAGAGAGGGAGACAGACTATGGAATTACAGGATCACCTCCTGGCCTCTTGTTGGCAGGCTCCAACTTTTCTGTAGCAGTAGTTCCTCAGGTGAAGCTGATGAAAGCAGAAGCCATTTCCTTTCATAAATAAAATGAAAGAACATGCACTGAAATAAGAGAGACAGGATTTTCTCCTCCTGAGAATTTCTCTTTGCATCTGAAAAATATTCTCAAGCAAAGGAAATAGAACTTAAAATTTGCCTGGAAAACCTGAGGAATTTTTGCAGCAGGAACAAAAATATAATCAGAGTCTGTTATTTTATAACACTTGACATACAATACAGCCCAAGGAGCTTTACCTTCTCTCTTTGGAACCAGTTATTTATGGGCCATTCTGTTGAGACTTAGACCTGTTTTAACTGACCTCTAGAGGAGTTTCCCAGGGCAGGGTTAGGGGAATCCTCCAGTAGCATAGAGCAGCTGTGGTGCTTCCTAAACCACCCTCTTCCTGCCTGACAATGCAAGGGAAAAGGGAGAAGTGGGCTGGGTAGGGTTTCCCTATGCTTGGCTGATTCCCAGCACTTCAAGAAAAAAACCTGGGGGCCATTGACAGCAATCATCAATCTGGTCTAATTTACATCAGGGATCAGGATTGGGGCATTTCTCCTCAGGTGTCTTAAAGCCACCTTTGCCCTGTCTCCTTCAGATGTACCCTGAGTGCTTGTCAGCCATACTCAAGAATAAGGATCTCTCATATATACAAAGAACCATGGTAATGATTCCATATTTAGGACTGTAAATAGTTTCCTATGATAAGTTTGATTTTGAAACCACTACCTCCAACTTCCTCAACACATATCCCTTCTACCTGACATTTTTCATGTTTGGTGTCCTGCCAGAGGTTAATTCATTTGGAGAGACTGAGATGAATTGGCTCAGACTCTTAATATGGGAGTTTGAAAAATGAGAGGGTTTTAACTTTTGGAAAAGTCTTCTAATAGTTGGAACATTATATCTCAAAAATGCTTTGGCTTAGAAACTCCACATTTGTTTGATTCATTCCTCTTCAATGAGAATTAGTGTCTTTGAATATTTTAGGGAGGTTCAATTATTCTTGTTTGAGTCATTCATTGTGGAGTATTGAACTATATAAAGTCTATATAAAACTATATATAAAAACTATATAAAGTCAGTAGGCTCACTGGCACAATTTAGAAATTCCCAGGGGCGGAGGGAGCCACAAGGGCTCAGAGCTAAACTGGGATGGGTAGCAAGAAGTCCACAGTTAGCCTGCTGTATAAACTTCTCAAAGTCTGTAACCAAAGCAGACCTCTTGACATACTAATTATAGTATAAACTCCTGAAAGGAGGAGAACTGGCTGAATTCGAAGAGGTTCAGAAGTGCATGGGACTAGTCTGTAAAGTTCCTTAAGTCTGTAGCTGAACTGACATGATTGAAGGACTTTGTCATCAAAAACAACCTGAAATACTCGTTGGTTTTTAAGGCTCCCACAAACCAATAACCCTCAGATAAAGTGTCTGCTATATTCTGATGACCTGATCATATTATTATCCACACCAGACAGCCTTCAAAAGAATCTTAATTTGCTAGAAACATTCAGCAACAGATGAGCCATACAAGTCAACCTGCAAGAGACCAAAATCATAATTCTTGGAGAAAAAGCTGTAAAACAAACTCTATTAGAGACAGAAATTGAACACACCCCAAATTATCTACTTCTGGACCTTTTATTCAGTAAGGAGTTTCAGACTGTCTAAAAAAACATTGTGAGGAAGAGCTCAGCAGATTCTTTATATTATAAAGAGACAACTATAAAAATACAATCTACTGATGATATAGCTGGCTAAAACTTAATGAAATCCACATAACCCATGGAATCCAGCTCATTCTACTATGTGAGAGTGAAGTCTGATGTAACTGCAAACTAAATTGAATGGAACAAAGCCAAAGCTCTCCAAATGATGGAAATATGTATTTGTGATATTTATTCAACTAAAAAAGAGTCCAAAATTCATAGAGAATATTACTTGCAATGAATTATTCAATCGGCTCCAGACAAAGTTCCAATTGAATCCCTGCCCATACAGTTCTGAAAACAGGTATTATGCACATACAAGCACTCTCCCAACAATCCTACAGGCAGAGCCAGGATGATTGCCTCTGCTACTCAAGATACAGGAATGATTCTGCACTTCTGATACGAACTCAGCTGAAGTAACACATGCTTCCTACCTCACAGAGCATTAGGAGGCCAAAAACTTAAATGCAGTAAGCACGCACTTCACTCTTAAATAGTTTCACATTCAGACCACAACTAACAAACCTGCAGTTTTTACTCAGACAGAATTTTCATTGACGTCAGTGCTGGTTTGCTTTAGTAAGGTCTAAATAAAAACTGAATATAAACCTCAGGACTTAGCCAGTTGTTATTAACTAACTACTAAGACTCATGATACAAACAGTCCAACTGAGAAATGAATAATGAGCAAAGTCATACATAGACCAAAACCTGAAGAAAGTACATAGCATTATGGAAAGAACAGATCATAAAACAGACTAAGAAGCTAGAATAAAGTCCTTCGCTCTAACAGATTAGTTTTCTACAGCAAAATTCACAGAGCACACACAGACCCTCACAAAATACAGAATCAGTGAACTAATGTAGCAGGGGTCTAGGTGTATGTGTGTGGATGCAGGTATGTGTGTGTGTGTGTGTTCATGTGACATATTTGTGCATGTATGTGAATGTGGCATGGGTTCATGCATGTATGCAAAGATAGGTGTGTATGTATGTATATGGCATGAGTGTATAGGAGTGAATGTGTGAGTACTGTATGTGGCATAGGAACATGAGCATGCATATGTTTGTGGCATGAGTGTGCATGAATATGAATGTGATGTGGATGCATGAATGTGCATATATGTATCTGATTTTGGTGCATGAGTGTGCTCTCCTATGAATGTGGCTTGGGATATGTGTATATGTGGAATGTATTTTTATGTCTACAAAGTGGTTCATGGGCGTGCATTTATATGTCTGCAGCATGGTTGTTTATGTGCATATGGATCTGTGGAGTGGTTCCATGGGTTTGTGTTTCTGTATATGGAACATTAGTGCATGGATGTGCATATGGGTGTGTATGCATTTTCCATGTCATTTGCAGTTCATCAGCAAAATTTTCTGCCCTTGGCTAAACGTCTTTTGGTTGGGCACAGAGCCAGTGCTCCTGTTTAAGCAGCAAGCAGTAGTAGCAACACTAAGTGAGGAAGTGCTGCATATTTCAGGCAGATTTTGGGGCATTTGCTGGAGACAGAACCTGCTTGTTGGTCTCTTGTCTTTATTCCACACAGCACCTATAATTCAGGTCAGCACTTGTCTCCTTGCTGCTGCCTGATCATGCATATGCTCTGTTTCCCAATCCAGGTCACATACTCCCCCTCCTTCCCTCCACTCTGGAGCCTGTTCATTTCATTAAGATTTAATGAGAGGCCCTCCCAGCCTGGCAAGCTGGCCTCTTGTGTCACTGCTGAAGCCAAGATCAAACCTTGGGTAGGAATTGTCCATAAGTGCAGACATCAGTGTGAAGGGAAGGAAAAAACAATAAGAGCCATTTACTTCCAATTGCACTTAGTGCTTCAAAAAAACTGTCCCCCAGAAATGCTGAGTCAGTAATGTCTGACAAATTAGTCAACAGGATGACTGGGTCTTAGCTTCTGGCAATTAGCATTGACAGAGCTCTGTGTGTGTGCGTTCACGCACATGCAAATGGGTGTGTGTGTTTTCCTGTTAGCCAGGCTTGCATGCCCAAGGAGAGAGAAGGGATTGAGGAAGGAAATGACTTGCTTTGACTTCACAAAGGAAATTTGCATTCCCAAGGTCATGCAGCAGTCTCCTGACTTTCTGTTTCAGAGGCTTGCAGGTTGCAGTCATTAGGAATGTAATATGCTGAGCTTCTTAGAATGGTGATGTATCAGTGGAGCTAGGGGACAGGGGAGCCCAGGACTGGAATAGTAGGGGGTGCGACAGGTCAGGAGTGGTGTGTGTTGAAAAAAGCTATAGGAGTAACCGAAGGCTAGAAGAGCAGGGAATGCTGTATGTCAGGATTGAGAGTATTGATAGAAAGCAGGAGGAGGAGGTGATTTTTTTGAGAGAGGCGGGGTGGTGGGGGAGCTCAGGATTAGAATGATAAGGGTGCTGCAGACCAGGATTGAGGAGCCTTGGTAGAATTTAGGAGGGGGCAGGGAGTGTGTGCAACGGGAGCCCAAGACTGGAATAGAAGAGGGTGTTGCAGATCCGGATTAAAGTGCATTAGCAAAGCTGTTTGGGAAGCCCTGGGCTAGAATAGCAGGTGAGGCTGAAGGTTGAGGTTAAGATGAACATGTTGAGCTGAGGTTTATCCCAGTCTGGCTGTCGTCTGCCTCCAAAGCTTCCTGGTAACGTCATGACCCCTGCAGTGCACAGTGACATTTTCTGGTTTCATCTTTATTGAAACTACACATAAACTTTTTGTTGTTATAATCCTGTGAATCTCCTCCTGTGTTCCCAGTCTTGAATGCTAGGTCATCAGTGGTCTCTGATTGGGTGGGAGTTGGGAGTGCAGCAAGGACCCAGAGAGAGAGAGGTCAAGTGCTCCTGTTTTTTTAGCCTCTCCCTTATCCACTCCATATCCTCCTCCCTGACAAGTCAAACCTAATGATTATTCTTTTTCCAAGTGTTCCAGATGCACTTGCTGATTCAGCCCTGAAATTCAACTATTCCAACCCCAAGAACTGAATGGCCTAGTTATGAAGATTTAGTAGGTTTTGTTCTAGATGTCTCTGAGACCTACCTACCTGCCGATATGGTTTCACAATAATTGATATCAGTGAAAACACTTGAGAGAACTGTCTTCTGGTTTAAATGGTTGGGGGCTGAGGGGAGGGCTAAATGAGGGTTCCTCAACTCTAGAAATCACTTCTGAAATTGGTGAGAAAGAACCAGAATCTTCTGGACTTTAGGTCACACTGTTTAGAGCCTGACTTCAACTAATTCATTCATGCAGACTTTTAAGAAAGGGGTGGGTTGAAAAGGATATAAGGGGGTCAAATTGATGACCCTGATTTATTAGGAGGCTGCATTTATTGTGTTTCCTTGTATGTGTTGCTTTTTTTAAAAAAAGTCCTTGTGTCTACAGGCTAGCACCGACGCATTTTATTAGCCTAATTAACATATTAATTAATAACCTGTGTTAGTGCTTACCTAGTATAGAAAGAATGATCCAGTGGTTAAGGAAATGTGGGCTTAAGTCTCTGCTCTTCCTCAGACTTCCTCTGTGACCTTGGGAAGGTCATTTAGGACCAGGTTTTTAGAGGTATTTAGGCACCTAAAGATGCAGATAGGGAACTGGATGTTTTTGAAAATTCCACTAGGCACCTATGTGCATCTTTAAGCACCTGGAAGCTGTCGGAGCATATGCAGCCTTTCTTGTGGGTGGAGCAGGACCTTATCTGGTGGTTGCAGTGGCAGTTGGGAGTAGTGGAGAGCATAGATCCAGAAGTCATGTATCAGGCTGATAGTGAAGCTGGAATCAGGATCAAGGAGTCAAGCTAAAGCAGAACCAGAGTCAGGATCGGGGCACCAAGCTGAAGAGGACGCTGAATCAAGGTCAAGAAGCCAAGTCAAAGATCAGAACCGGAATCAAGATTGGGGAGCAGGGCAAGGAGGCAAGACTAGGCTGAACCAGACAGGAGTCAAGGCTGGAATGGGACTGAAATAACACTGGAGTGAGGGCTGGTGGAAGGGCTGGAAGCAAGCTGGAATCAGGTCAGAGCGGGCCTGGAACACGGCTGGAGCAACGACTGGAAGCAGATGGGGTCAGGGCTGGAACAAGGGCTGTAAGCAGGAACATGGCAAATGCAGCTATGGACATGGTATGCGCTGAGTAGCTGCTGTGCTTCTGCCCCTGCAATGCTCAAGTAGCAGGCCGCACGCTTTCCTGCCCAATCAAGAAGCATGAACATTTGGAGAAACCTCATTGGACCCAGCTGAGCTTGCTGGGTTGCCTAATGATCAGGCTGAGAGTCAGCTGTGCTTCTAACGGTAGATACCCCTTTCCCAAGTCCTGGTTTGTCAGGGTATCGTTGGTTAAATTCCTGTAACAGGGCTGGGATGTGGATGTTTTTTATAGGCTACTGAGTTTGCTCCTATGGCCCATAGCCCTTCCATCGAATAGGTATGGGAGTTTACCCCAACTTATTGGGAAACAAGGATATGATGGACCTCATACTCTTCCTGCCCCTGGACCATTATGGGTGGCAGTGGTGGATCCATCCAATTGGGGCAGGGGTTGTTGATGAATGGCTTGAAAAGGGACAGAGATTGGCAGATTGGTGCCACAAACAGGTTGCTGGGGAGTAGAAAGAAGATGATGGTCATCAAATGGCCCTCACCTGTCACTCTGATGATGTGGGAGTGTTGGATAACTGTGGCAAGAGTTTCCTCCACTACTTTGTGGTGCTCACCCTAGCTGATGGGGCGTCTGCCTTCCCATTCTTAGTCCTTGGATGGTAGGTGACTATAGAATTGAATCTAGATAGAAAAAGTGTCCAGTGGATCTGGCATTGGTTTAACCATCGGAATATCTGTAGGTGATCTAGGTTTTTGTGATCGGTCCAAACTTGGACGGGGCACAGGCCCTTTAGAAAAAGGTGTTGCCACTCCATGAAGGTGGCTCTTAGGGCCCAGAATGCCTTATGCCATATTTTTTTCCTCTGTGGGGAGATCAGTTTCTGGGGAAAAAAAGGCACAGGAGTGAAGTAGCTGTCAGGAACCCATGCATTGGGAAAGGACTATGCCTATTGAAACTGATGCCTGGGATTGCAATGATGAAGGTCTCAATAGGGTCTGGGTGGGTTAGGATGGGGGCAGATATGAAGGATCCTTTCAGGTGACTGAATGCAGCCTGTGCATCAGTGGACCAGACAAATTTGGCTCCCTTCTTTAGAAAGGCTGTAAAGGGAACTATCAGGTTGGAAAACCCCTTAATGTAAAAGCCTGTAAAAGTTTGCAAAACCTAGGAATCACTGAACGCCATGCACATTTGAGGTGCCTTCCAATCTATTATTGTCGCTACTTTGCAGGAGTCCATGACAAGCCCTGCTGGGGAAAGAACGTAACCTAAGAACTCCACTATGTCTTTGTCAAATTCACACTTTTCAGGCTTGGCATAGAGTTGATTCTGGTGAAGCCAATCAAGAATGATATGTACATGGTGGCCATGGAGCTCTTGATTTTCAGAGATGATGAGAGAATGTCATCTAGATATATGACCATGAACTGATCAAGGATATCCCTGAAGAAGTCATTCATAAAAAGTTGAAAAGTAGTAGGTGCATTACAGAGGCCAAATGGCATGATCAAATATTCAAAATGGCTGTACCTAGATCAGAATGTCATTTTCCACTCATCCTCCTGCCAGATTCTGACCAAGTTATGAGTTCCATGCAGGTCTATTTTTGTGAAGACCTGGGCTGATCAGTGTCTCACCAGGAACTCATTGATAAGGAGACGGGGATATAGATTCTGTACTGTGATTTGATTTAATGGCTGGTAATTGACACAGGACTGGGGAGAACCATCCTTCTAGTCTACGAAGAATATAGGGGCACCAGCTGGGGAGGAGAAGGGATGAATAAATCCCTTACGTAGATTTTCCTCTAGATACTCCCAGAGGGCCTGAAGCTCTGACTCAAAGAGAGCATAAATGCATCCAAATGCAACCTCTGTCTCTGGGTGGAGTTAAGTAGGGCAGTCATAACTGCACTGGGGTGATAGGGTGTCTGCCTTCTGTTTGTTGAACACCAAGATTAACTCAAGGCATTTGACAGGAATCTTAGATCTGTTATTCCCCTGGGAATCTTGGGGGTTGGAATGCACCATAGAGTGCGGTTGACTGTGGATGGGGGCTCAGGAAGCATTCTTGTTGGCACCACAGGGAGCAGAAGAGCATTGTCCTTGATTACCAGCAGATTAGGGGGTTATGGATAATAAACCCGGGGCACCAAGGATGACTGGCAAATGCAAGGCACAGATCACCCTGAATTTCATGATTTTCCAGTGGCCACCACTGGTAATGATCTCCAGGGGCACCATCTGAAACATGGTGGGCCCTGAAGACAGGGGTGACCTGAGAACAAGCTTCTGGGAGTCTTTTGGGTGCCCAGGGCAGCTGGCAGAGAGGTAAACCACTGTGGGGCAGGAAGCAGGACTGGGGAAGACCCAACTAGTGGCTTCTACCATGCACCGGGTTCAGCTGCTAGTCCCCATCTGGATTGGGGAGGATGGAACTTCCTCTTCCCCTGCACTGCCTCTGGGACTGGGTCAGACCCACCTCCAGATTTCTCCCCAGGCTGTAGGAAGCTCTGCAAACTCCCCATCCATCACTCTTCAGCTGCAGAGGGAGAGATCACTGTATGGGGAGCTGCTCCCCCATCCACCCAACACCCATAGACCCCCTCATATCCACACTCTCCTGCAGAGCCACGCCCCCCCATACCCAAAATCCCCCTCCCAAGTCCCGCTCCCTCTGCACTTGGACCACTCCGATGAGCTACCCGCACCCAGATCCTCACTCCACCAAGCCCCAGCCAGTTTCACCTGGACCCCCACCGCATTGAGCCCTACTCCCCCAGCATCTGGACCCCCTGCCGAACTCTATTCCCCCTACACCCAGACCCTTCCCGCTGAGCCCCAACCACCCTCACCTGGACCGACCTGCAGAGTCCCATTACCATTGCACCCAGAACCTCCCAACAAGCCCCTGTGCATCTAGATTGCTTTCCACACCCAGACTGCCTCACACAGAACCTCTCAACCCACACATGGATCCCCCCACACTAAGCCTCTCCACACTTGGATCCTGCCAGGCTGAGCCTGTCTGCCCATACCTGGTGCACCTGGCACGGAAGGCCAGGGCCCTGGGGTGTTTCTGTGCAGGCTTGGTCCTTGTGCTGTGTATGGGTTGGGTGCAGCCTTACTGCTGAGCCATATCCCAGGGGCCGGGGAAGCTGCAGAATGATCTTCTACCTCTGTGCAGCCAGTGGCCTGTGGTCCACAATGCCGTGCTGGAGCCTCCACATTTATTTGACAAATAAAATTTGCAGAATTTTGCAGCATTTTGCAGAATTTTAAAATATTGGGCACAGAATTTTTAATTTTTTGGCACAGAATGCCCTCAGGAATAATCAGAGCACCAAAAAACTGTCAGATGGGAATGTCTTTGTCAGTGTCAATCTAGTCTGGACCTGATCTGGTGACCCAGATGTAAAAAGCTCCATAATTAATTCCCCAGCCCTACTAAGCCACCCAGTCTCTCCTCTTTGAGTGTTTGTGTTCATTTAGGAAGTTAGTTCTGACAATGTCAATATGGATCTTGTGCTGCCACTTATCCAGTGTCTATAGTTCCTGCTGGAAATCAATGGAAAGTGAAACTAAGAGAGAAACAGCTGCAATGACAGGAGAAGACCGAGTTTTGCGGCTGGCTTTTGGTTGTATTGCCACCACTGCTGTGGCTACGCTTCTATTTTTAGATCACTAGCTCAATCCACTAGCTCAGTCAATCAGAGCTAGTGCAGAGATATCTATCGACACTGGAAATTCCACCTCGCGCTCCAGCGTAGACATACCCTACAGCTTGATTCCTGTTTAAAGGGTAGGCTTGATATAATGCTGTGCTACTGCCCTACTCAGACTTCCCTGGAAATGTCATCTCTTCAGCCAGATTTCCCAGGTTATGCTATCACCAAGCTCTTTCTCCTGCTTCTTGCCCTCAGACATCATATGCGGAGCAGGTCCATCTCAAAGAGAATAAGAAAGTTATAATGTCTCAATAAGGACCTTCCAAAAGAACCTAATAATAATCAATAGCAATAATAATTAATTTGTTGCACTTCACTAGTGTCTTCCATTTTAGAATCAGAAAGCATTTTACAAACATTAGTTAATTAAACCTAATCTCCCCCATGATACAAGTGTCACACTCCCCATTATATAGATGAAAAAATTGGGATATAGAGAAGGGAATCCTACAGGGCCTAGAAATGTCAGAGTGGCTCCTACGCCACTCCTCCTCATGGACCCAAGTGCAGAGGGAGTATGATAAATGTAGCTCCCTTTTATGGACACCCAGCCAGCCAGTAGCTATAAAATCCCTCTTAGTAGCTGTTCTCTAATTGCTCTACTTGTAAAGGGTTAAAAAGTCTCATTGCTATGCATAGGTAAAAGGAAGTGACTGGGCACCTGGCCAAAAGAGCCAGGGAATGGGAAGACTAGAACTTTTAAAACTTGAAACAAGACTCTCCTTTTTTCTGTCTGTGGTTGTTCTCCTGGAGAGAGGAGACATGACAAAGCTATGCTGTAAGAGCTTGGGCCAGGTATGAAAAAATCATCAATATCATACCTAGAAACTACTCATTAAAAACCCCAGATATGTAAGGAGATCAGGAAATGTCTAGGAAGACGTGATTAAGTTATCTCTTTTATTTCTTTATGGCTTGTGGATTCCTCTGTGCTAACCCCAGGTGATTTTGTTTTGCTTAAACTGGACCTTAAGAAAGCTATTTTTAGTGCTTAATCCTTGTAATTGCTCTTTTAAAATCTAGCAGTAGCCTGAGTTCCCAGATGTATTTTCTTTCCTTTTTTTTATTAATAAAATTTACCTTCTTTAAGAACAGAATTGGATTTTTTTGTGTCTAAGAGGTTTGTGCACACGTTGTTTAATTAGCTGGTGGCAACAGCTGATTTCCTTTTTTTTCTTTCTTAGCTTTTCCCCAGAGAGGGGGTGAAAGGGCTTGAGGGTACCCCACAGGAAGGAATTCCCTAGTGCGCCTTCCTGGGCTCTCAAGGGGGTTTTGCATTTGGGTGGTGGCAGAATCTACCAATTCATGGTCAGAGAGAAGCTGTAACCTTGGGCTTTAATACCTGGAGTGGCAACTATTGAATTTTTAGAATCCTTGCAGACCCCCATCTCCTGCACTCAAAGTGCCAAAGTGGGGAATCAGCCTTGACAGGGAGTGACTAGGGACAAAGAGGTGTGGTCAAGGCATCCCTATGGCATAGTGATCCCTGGCTTATAGCACAGCCCATTATGGCCTGTGATCAGCTGGACACACATTAGACCTGAGGCTGCTCTAACTTATGCTGGGGACCAGATCGGCCCCCAGATCAGTGGAACATAAAGGCAGCTTAAAGCCACTTTGGTCTCCACAACTACCTGGTTGTACTATCCGAGCCATAAAATTTAAAGAAAAGAAAAAAGGAGGGAATAGCAGGGCTCTGTACAAATACTTGAGAGGAAACAGTATAGGTACGAATTTATATGAAAAATATCCAAAATGCTAACTAATTTCAATTTACCCACTGTTGGAATGCTGCCATTCCTGGGGTGGGATATGGCAGCTGTTTAACAGCACATAGCAACAATTCACTGTTGTTTAGAATAGGAAGCTATCCAGTTGAAACTGCAGAGGAAATTTAGGAAGAGTTGCGGGGCACGTACACCCCATCACCCTTTGGGGCAGGCAGAAGGGAGTTATAGCCCTGCAGCTGAGTCCAGGCACCACTCTTAGTCTCAGGGGAATACGGCTTAATGACTGGAGCCAATAAGGCGGTCCTCCTATGCAGGGACGCATGGCCTAGTGCCAAGAGTCAATATGACTGTCCTCCCTCACAGGGCCACATGGCCTAGTGGCCAGAGTCTGTATGGCTGTCCTCCCTTGCAGGGCTGCATGGCCTAGGTGCCAGAGTCTGTATGGCTGTCCTCTTTCATAGGACTGTGGGACCTAATGGCCAGAGGGGAAGTGGGCCACCACCCAGGAGTGGGTGGCAGCTGGGGTGGGGTCCCAACCAAAGGCCTGATAGCGACGAATGCGTTTGCTACTCGGTCAGTAGAGATCCATCCAAAACACGCTGCCTTTGCCCTGGTTCTACAACCACACCAATGTCTGATTCCTCTTGTGGTGTTGCTGTCCACAAGTCTCCTGGGTCTCTGGGATCGTTAGCTTGCAAGCTCCCAACAACTCCACCCCTTCTTGGGCTTCCACGGGCAGCCGGGTATCCGCATGGGTCTCCGTGCACTTGGCCTCCATGATATGGGGTTCCAGCAGCTTTTGGAAGGGAGCCTGCAATGTGTGTCCTCTCTCTTCAGTAGTCAGCCTCAACTGAGCTGGGCTGCTCCCTTTTATGCTGAGGCTCCAGTTCGAGCATGCCTAGTAGTGGCGAGGGGATGTGGCTTCCTCTGCCCACAATACGGGGTTATCTCCTTTGTCTGCAGCGCAAGTATACCCCGTTACAGGAAGGTAAACTGTAAATACCCAAATTGGAACTTATTCAAGATACCCAAGCTTAACTCCCCATTTTTTAAATGAAAAATTTCAAGGAACCTTGAAAAACCATGAGTATTCAGGTATTCCATAGCTTTTTACAACATTAGTAACAGTACTAATAATATTAATAATAAATAAATAATTATACGGTGTGCAAAGAGAGTCTAATTACCTTTGTTTGCAAGAGAAATAGTTGAAATACTTGTATAATGTAATGTATGTATTATCTTTTGTCATGGGGATCTTAAAGCATATCACAGACAGCAGCACTGAAATGCACATGAACCAGACATATCACATGCTCTTTTGTTAATAATGTAATTTTAGAGATTATCTGTACAACTCATAACTAGAAAAATGTGATGTAATGTATTTGGTCTCATTAACTGAGGTACTGTTCTGTGTATTCCTCACCTAGAAACCACAGCAACTGGTACATTATAAATGCCCAGGCATATTGAATAATTAAATTAAGTAATACTTACCACTAACAGCATATTGCACCTTTCATCTGAGGATATCAAAGTGCTTCTCAAAGGTCAGCAGTAATAATTAATGATAATACATCAATAATGCTTTGCAGTTATTTAGCAACTTACGTTTTTAAAGAGATGTATAACTATCCACTCATTGAATCCCACAATCTTTCTGGGTGGGTAGTCAGTATCATCATCCTCATTTTAAAGATGGGAAAAACAGAAGTGATTTACACAGCTCCACACAATTAGTCAGTGGAAGGCAGGAATAAAACCTAAGCTTCTTGAGTCTCAGTCCCAGAGCTAACCACTAGAAAACAGTGTCTTCTCCACTGTGCTACTGGAGGCGTCACAGTCTCCTAATTCACACTTCTGTTGCAGGTACCTGGCCACTTATTTCGCTTGCCAGGCGTCTGGTTTTCAACCGGAATGCCCGGTCGAAAAGGGACCCTGGCAGCTGCTGAGAGGGCCGCTAAAAGTCTGGTAAGTGGCACAGTGGGGCTAAGGCAGGCTCCCTGCCTGCCTTGGCTGTGTGCAGCTCCCGGAAGCAGCCAGCATGTCCCTGAAGCCCCTAGGATCAGGGCAGTCAGGAAGGCTCCATGCACTTCCCCCACCCCTAGTGCTGGCTCTGCAGTTCCATTGGCCAGGAACCGTGGCCAATGGGAGCTGCTGCCTGCGAGCGCGGGCAGTGCACAGAACCCCCTGAACCCTCCACTTAGGAACCGGACATGCCGTCCGCTTCCAGGAGCCGCCTGAGGTAAGTGCTGCCTGGCCAGAGCCCTCACCCCAAGCCCCCTCCTGCACCCCAACCCCCTGCCCCAGCTCAGAACTCCCACCCACACCCTAACTCCCTCCTGGAGCCCTCACCCCACATCCCCTCCTGGACCCCAACCCCCCGTCCCAGCTCTGAGCCCCCTCCTGCACCCAAACTTCCTCCTGGACTTTCAGCCCGCATCCCAACCCTCTGCCCAAGCCCTGAGCCCCCTCCCAGAGCCCACACCCTTTGCCCCCTTCCGCACTCCAAACCCATTGGCCCCAGCCCGGAGCCCCCTCCTGCACCCTCAATCCCTCATTTCTGGCCCTACCCCGGAGCATGAACCGCCTCCTGCACCCCAACCATCTACCCCCGCCTGATGAAAGTGAGTGAGGATGGGGGAGAGTGAGCGACGGAAGGAGGGGTGATGGAGTGAGCAGGGGGTGGGGCCTTGGAGAAGGGGAGGGAAAGGGGCAAGTCCTCAGGACAGGGGCAGGGCAAGGGTGTTTGGGTTTGTGTGATTAGAAAGTTGGCAACCCTACTGCCTACTGGTATGGAGCAGTCTCCAGGTTGCTTCTTTAAGGAGGAAAACGGTGGAATCCTCACTTCTGGTTGAGTCTGCCAGGATAGGAAGGCTGATCTTGTTTGTGCTTTGGAATTAAAAGAGGATGGCAGCCTTCCAGTCTTAGGTGCTGGGAGTGGGAATCTAAAATAATGTTTCTGCCAACCAGGTTTCTGCTCATGGGCCTATCTCTAGCTGGGCGCTTTCCCAGCTACCTCATTTAGTACTTTCTCTTTCTTCAACCTAGAAAGCTCACTTTGAAGTGTGAGAGGTAATAGATTAATGGAACAACTTCTAACATCATCCTATCTACTCTACCCTTTAGACTGGTCTCTTGCTTTACTCTTAATGCTATATCACGCTTTGCCCTAGTTCTCTCTAGATATACCCACTGCAGCACCAGCATCTAGTCTTGCCCATTCCCTAGCCCTAACCAGTGCACCATTTCACCCCACCTTTTTCCTGTTCCGACCCTCTGTGTCAACTAGCCCTGTTGCAGGCCCTGCCTGAGCTGGCCTATTAGCCCACAGATCCCTGCACAGATTGGGCCTCATATTCCACTCATTTACACAGGTGTATATGTATTGGTTCCAGTGAAGTTACTGTGGATTTACACCAGTGTGAGCACAGAATTGAACCCATACAGGGGAGGTACTAGATGTTGCTGAGAATACAGTGAAAACGACATCCCCACAGGGGCTAAGAAGTTCCACCAGGGCACGGATGAGCTTCCTGGGACTGTGCTGTCTTTCCCTGTGGCTCTACAATGTTTAGCATCCTGATAAAGTAAGCAACACGTTTGTAATGAAACTTTTCTTTCTCTTTCTCACCTTCCTATGGGGAGAGGGAGGCCTCATCAGCTTCCTGAGGATGTTACCCATTTCTCCCTTCTCACTGAGTAGCCACCATCCCGAGATCTATTTTATTTGTTTTTTATTTTAATAAGTAAAAAAAAAACCACCTTGAAACTAAAATTTGGAATGACTCAAACTATCTGGCTTACGCACAAGGCAAGTCTATGTAGCCATGTGTCCTTATCATGTTGCCCTCATCCTCCCTCCCTTGTTTCTGCATCCATTTCTATGTCTTGTCTTAGAGTGTAAGTTCCTCAGGCCAATCAATGTCTCTTACTATGTAGGTGTTTGTACAGTGACTAAGACAGAGGGGCCCTTATCTGATTAGGGTCTCTGATCGCTACTGTAGTACAAATAAGAATAAGAATTGTACTTGGAACTCAGATGCAGCCTATCTCTTCGTCACTACCTGTCCACACAGAAGACTTAATGCTCCTGGACTAACGAAACTTACCCCTAATGGAATCTCCATCATAATTTTCTGCAGAACCTGGATGTTGGTTGGGGCATTCTCTTACAAGTACTGACAAGGCCTAACCCTGTTAGGTTGAGAGAGCTGACCAGTTTATAGCCTGCAATAATACAACTGCAGGTAGGAAAGAGTACATGTAATAAATCCTTAGCTCCCCAGGCTGATAAGGTCTGTGAGAATTGCCGAGGAGATGTGCCCAGCCCTGGAGATGGAGCAGAGGAAGGAGTAAATACTATTGGCCACTCTCTACTGCCTACTCTGATAGATGCTCAGAAGGGAACTGATGATGAGCTCTAGCAGGAGCTTTGTCCAGTCTTCCCCTAATGGAAGGTGAATCACCTAAACTTTCACAGAGTCTCTGTGAATGATGAGAATCTGAAGGGGACCTCAGAAGAAAAGGTGGGGATGCCCAGGACACTTTTCCAGCATTCCTTGTTTATCTTGATGGCTTCCTTTCCACTCATTATTTACTAGAGATTTGGAAGAATGAAATAAACTGCTCTGGTCTATTATTCAGGCCCTGAATCTGTTATCACTTATACTGATGTAAAATTAGGTTAATTTTTGCCCTAAATGCTACAGCACTTGAAGGAAAGGAATGATCTAATGGTCTGAACAGAGGCCTGGGAGCCACAGACTCCTGGGAGCTAAGAGCAGCACTCACACTGAATCACTGTATAACCTTGGATAAGTCATTTTACTTTCTCTCACAGTGTCTCTGTCTTAGTGTATGCATCGGTAAAATGGAGATAATTAGTACAATTTTCAAAATTGTGGAAGTCAGAGGTCCCCAAAATGTGGGGTGCCCAACCCAGGGGAGCATGGAGGAACGTCCAGGAGGCGCAGCGGGGTTCAGGCCAGTCCCCACAGGGGCAGGGAGGGAGCGAGCACCATCTGTCCCCCCACCCCCAGTCATGTTCCTGGCTCCTGGCCCCACATCTGGCCTTGGCCCTGTTCCCAGCCTTGCACCAGCCCACAGTAGGGTTGCCAACTTTCTAATTGCACAAAACCCCGCCCCTGCTGTGACGGTGCCCCCCGTAAGGCTTTATGGAGATATGCTTTTGAATCTATATATGACAAACATATTCTAGTTATATGCTACATATGCCATATAACGTATCTCTGTAAAGGTTATGATCTACTGAATCTATTAATCCTATTTGTAGGCATGTGTCATTTTTGTATTCGAAGTTATGAATACTGACTGTGTACTGGCTTGATTTTGAAGTAACCTTTGTAAAGCATTTGGTCAGCTTCTTGAGAAACGAATGTGCAAATCAAGAAGCACTTAAAGTACAATGGATCTTGGAATGCTCCAATCTACATAAGAAGTCTACTTGAGGACGTTCAGGGTAGCATGTGACCCATGGCTGCTACCTGGTAAGAAACTGTAAGTCATGCATGGACATGTGACTTGCCCAGGTGACTCCAGAACATCATCTTGGAGCTGGACTTCGCATTGGAGAGAGGAGGGGGTCTCCACCCACAAGAGAAAGTCTATTTAAGCCCATGGGAGACCCCCCCTCCATTTTGTCTTCAGCTGGCTAAAGAGAGAGCCTCTCCACCCCCAAGAAAGAAACTGGAACAAAGAGCAATAACTACAGGGGTTGTGAGTGATTGCTGGACCTGGGACTAGAAGGAGATCAGTCTGTAAAAGGAAGCTTACTGGAACTGGTGAAGTTTTGTCTGTATTCAGTTTTATTAGACATAGACTTGTGGGTTTTATTTTATTTTGCTTGGTAATTCACTTTGTTCTGTCTATTACTACTTGGAAACATTTAAATCCTACTTTCTGTATTTAATAAAATCACTTTTTACTTATTAAATAACCCAGAGAATGTATTAATACTTGTGGGGGGGGGGCAAATAGCAGTGCATATCTCTCTATCAGTGTTATAGAGGGCGAACAATTTATGAGTTTACCCTGTATAAGCTTTGTACAAGGTAAAATGGATTTATTCGGGGTTTGGGCCCCACTGGGAGTTGGGCATCTGAGTGTCAAGGACAGAAACACTTCTGTAAGCTGCTTTCAGTTAAGCCTACAGCTGTTAGGGGACATGGTTCAGACCTGGGTCTGGGTTTGCAGCAGGCTAGCGGGTCTGGCTCAAACCAGGCAGAGCACTGAAGTCCTAAACTGACTGGGCAGGAAAGCAGGGGTAGAAGTAGTCTTGGCACATCAGGTGGCAGTCCCAAAGGGGGTTTCTGTGATCCAACCCGTCACAGTGGCGTAGTCGGCAGGATCTGTGTACAGCTGATTGCTTTGAGGTACTGCTAGTGATTTTAAGTGTGTTTTAAGTTTGGTGGCTGGAGAACAGACAAAGTGGTTGCTGGTTTGTTATTTTCTGTTTGCTCGTTTCAGGCAGGAAAGCAGGGGCAAAAGTAGTCATGGCACATCAGGTTGCAACTCCCAAGGGTGTTTCTGTGATCCAATCCATCACAGTGGTGTAGTTGGCTGCCTCATCCCTTCTCTGAGGCCCCACCCCCCACTCCCTCTGTCCCCCGTCCCTCTGTCGCTCTTTCTCCCCCACCCTCACTCACTTTCACTGGGCTAGGGCAGGGGGTTGGAGTATGGGAGGGGGTGAGGGCTCCAGCTGGGGGTATGGGCTCTGGGGTGGGGTCAGAAATGAGGGGTTCAGGGTGCAGGAGTGGGCTCAGGGCTGGGGAAAGAGATTGAGGTTCACAAGCAGGTGCGGGCTCCGACTGGAAGTGTGAGCTCTGGGGTGGGGCTGAGGATGAGGGGTTTGGGGTACAGGAGGGGACTCCTGGCTGGGGCTGAGGGGTTTGGAGTGCGGAGGGGGCTCAGGGCTAGGGCAGGGGGTTGGAGTGTGGGAGGGAGTGCAGGGTGCAGGCTCCAGGAGGGAGTTAGAGTGTGGAAAGGGGTTCTGACCTGGGGCAGAGGGTTGGGGTGCGTTTGGGGTTGCGGGGTCTGGGAGGGAGTTAGAGTGCAGGGGGGGATTCCCACCTGGGGCAGGGAGTTGGGTGCAGGTGGGGTTTTGGGCTCTGGCTGGGCGGTGCTTACCCCAGGCGGCTCCTAGTCAGTAGCACAGTAAGGCAGTCTTCCTGCCTGTCCTGGCTCCACACTGCTCCAAAAGTGGCCGGCATGTCCGACCCTAGGCGGAGACACAGCCAGGTGGCTCTGTGTGGTGCAGGCTGCCTGTGCCCCCAGGAACTGCCCCCACAGCTCCCATTGGGGGCAGGGGCAGCACACGGATCTTCGCTGATGGCCCCTGCGCCTAGAGGCCAGACATGCTGTCCGCTTCCGGGGAGCTGCGCAGAGTCAAGGCAGGCAGGGAGCCTGCCTTAGCCCCACTGTGCCACTGACCAGACTATTAACAACCTGGTCAGCGGTACTGACTGGAGCAGCCAGGATCCCTTTTCGACTGGGCTTTCCAGTCGAAAACCGGACGCCTGGCAATCCTAGTCCCCAGCCTCAGCCACTGCTCTGTTCTCGGCCTGGGGCCGAGGCTGGGGGCAAGGCCAGGAGTGGAGCTGCATCTGCCAGCGAGCCTAGCTACCAACCCCTACCTCAGCCCAGCTGCGGCTCTGCTCCCTTCCCCACCCCCAGCCTCAGCCCCTGGCTGCAGCTCTGCCTCCAGACCTACCCCCAGCTGTGGCCTCTTTACTCTGTCCTTTTCCCCCCACTCTCCCTGGAGCTGCAGCCCTGCTCCCAGCCCTGGTTCCGAGGGGTGGGGTGGGGGGTACAGACAGGTGTAAGGGGGTGCTGCGACACTAAATAGTTTGGGGACTGTTGGTGTAAATGATTTGGAAACCTGAATCAATGGGATTTAGACATGCATCCATCCTCCATGCAGAGCGACAGTATGTTCCATCCCATCATTGAATGAAACTTTCCCTTCAATTGCTCTTCCCAACTGCTGGGCACCAGAACAGGGGAAAAGTCTCTGCTCTTTCTCAATGCTCCCCCTTCTAGCACCCAGACTGGTGCAGGAGAAGGAAGAAACAGCCTAACTTGAATACAGAGGGGCATGGAATGGGAAAAGGAGCCAGGGGAAGAGAATTGGGTTAGGAGCCAGATGGAAGGGGGGGTTAGGAACAGCAGCCAGGAGGGGGAAATAGGAGCAGGAACAGAGAGGGGGGGCAGAAGACCAGAGAGAGGGATAGGAAAAGGGAAGGGAGAGAGGCAGGAACAGATGGAGGAGCTCGAAAGGATGGACCGGAGCCAGGGGGATAGTAGTAGGGGAGGGTACAGGGGTAGGAGCTGAGGATGGGGTTGAGGATAGGAGCAGAAGGGGAATGGGGAGAGGCTGAGGGCGCCAACATAGGAGGATCTATAATTGCAAGAGTATTCATTGACCCACAAAGCCTGAAATTGAACCCATTATTCCTAAGTCACACCATTCCTTTGCTGGGAGCAAATAGCTGTGAAATTCACTGGCAATGTGTGTGTCTCAATCCCTTTTCAGTGGCAGGTCCACATAGAAATAACAGCCTTCTAGTACTACCAGTTACTCCACAAACTCAAGTGCTAGAGGACTGTGCTTTGAATCTAAAGGTCCCAACCTTGCTGATGACCTATAGGGAAATTAATATGGTTCCACATGATGATATTTTTTGTTTTTCATTTTTAAGTTTTTAAAAAACAGGAAATTACATCCAAAAAATTATGTTTAAGAATGTTAAGGTTGCAAAGTCAAGGACTTAAAAGTCAGAAAATGCCAGAAATAAGATTGCCCATGCAACTTTAATTTGAGCCCTTTGTACCTATGCATCATGATACAGTCTTTAATTACATGATCATATATAATTTTTCCAAACTCTTGCCTCATTCAGTGAACAGAATGGACTGTACTTTGGGAGTGTACCAGGATTATGTAATGAATGAGGCTGTTGTTTGTAGTATCTCTGCCTCGTTTGTTGTAGAGTTGGAAGGTGTAGAAATTGGAAGATGTGTAGTGAATGAAGCAGGGAGCTGCAGAAAGGATGGACAGTTGAATTACACCCTGGAACAAGAGTCTGTTCCTGCCTCTCCTACGGAGTTCCAGTGTGAGGTGGGGGAAGTCACATAAACCAGAATTTTGAGAGATGTGAGTTCCTCTTTATTTTGGCCACCTGTGTATTCCTCTTTATTTTGGGTATCCAACTTGGGACACCTGGGGTACAATTTGAAGAAGTGCTAAGCATTTACAGCTGCAGACTGAGGTCAGTGGAAGTTCTGCTGTGAATTTATAAAGTACTGTGACAAATCAAGTCTTGAGATTCACAAATTGGGCACCCTAAATTAGCTGATACTTTTGTCAAATTTGGCTTTTATTTCTGTATTACAGTTGTGTATGTGTAAAATGGGGATAATACTACTACCTCACTTCACAGGAGTGTTGTGAAGGTAAATTCATTAATGTTTGTAAAGAACTAAAATATTATGATGGAAGTGCCATAGAAAAGCCCATGAGGAAATTAATAATTCTGTTTTCCATGAAGGGTTTGGATGGTGTACAGTAAATAATGCATGACGCCACACAGTGAATAATGAGAATAAAAAGAAACATTGACTAGCTACTCATTCATTGTGTACCATCTATCTTGTGCCCTGAATGAGACAGTGGTCCTGAAAAAAAAAAAGTGATCATGTAATTAAAGACTGTAGTGTAATACATACACATTTCTGGCATTTCCCAACTTTTGAGACTTGACTTTGCAACTTTAATGCTTTTTAACTTTTTTTTTATGTAATATTTATAAAGCATGTAGAAGAATAACTATATTATTACTGCCAATTGGTATTTCCAGCCCTATTAGAAACCTCCCTCTCCCTTATGCACAGCACCACATTACACAAACACACTGACTAAGCTAGTACTGATGAGAGCCATGTGCTAGGGCCCTTAAAATATACAGAATCTCTACCTCTCCTAGTGTAATTTTCTATAGTTATGTCTCATCAAATATTGGACATTATGTCATGCTGTTTTGTGGTCCACATAGTGTCATCCTCATAGATCATTCTTAATCAGCCCTGGACAGAGGCCTGACGGAAGAGCAGTGCTCACTTCCACCACAGTTAGAAACAGATGCTGAGAGTCATGTCTGTTTATTGGGTTTAAGTGGAATTTCCTATTTCAATATATTTGACTGGGATAAACTGTAGGGAATAATCGGGCATTAGTGCTCAGATTAGGGACCTGATAGATGGGACCTTATAGATTGTTTCCTTCCCCGGGGGCATGTCTACATTGCAAACTTTTGCCAACACAAGTTACATCAGCATAAAGCTGCCACTGTTAGTATATTGCTTGTGTGCACGCATACTTGGCTCCTTACATCAGTTCTGCAAGTACTCACTAGGAATAAGTTTCAATGCATAGTGCAGTGCACCCTGGGTAAGTATGCCAGTGTGCAACTTGCCACCATCCTGCACACTGTTTTCTGGGAAGTTTTGGCAACGCATGGTGGGGCAAAAACGAGGTGACAGGGACTGCGAGGTCAAGTTTCCATCATGCTGCTTTCTCCACCTAATATCTCTGCCATCTCTATCCCATAATTTTTGCACCTATTTTGAAAATCCCACAAACCCACACGGGATGCCATCTCTGACAGAAGCATGGAGCCCGCATAGCTCTACACTATGGTCATGAGTGTTGCAAGCACAGGATGCATGATCCTCTGGTATTTGCAGAGCTGTAAGAAGAGCCACAGGGAACATGATGATTTCCTGGATGGCAGATTTCTGTGGGACACAGTGAGAACCAATTTCAGATTGTTGGTGGCATTCACAGAGCAGTTGCAAACAGAGTGCCATTTCTTGGCCCAAGAAGTGAGCATTGACTGGTGGGATTGCTTCGTAGTGCAGGCTTGGGATGACAAGCAGTGGCTGCAGAACTTTCAGATGCGGAAGGCCACATTCCTGGATCTGTGTGCCAAGCTCGCCCCATTCCTCCAGCACAGGGACACGAGAATTAGAGCCATACTGACAGAGGAGAAGTGAGTGGTGATCACACAGTGGAAACTTGCAATGCCGGTCAGTGAGAGATCATTTTGGAGTTCACATATCCACTATGGGGGACTTTGTCATGCAAGTGTGAAGGGCTATTAATTCTCTCCTGCTATGCAGGACTGTGACTCTTGGCAATGTGCAGGACATAATGAATGGATTTGCAGCAATGGGGTTCTCGAATTGTAGTGGAGTGATAGACAGCACACATATCCCTACTTAGGCACCAGACTACCTTGTCACAGAGTACATCAACGAAAAGGGCTACTTTTCTGTGGTTATGCAAGCACTGATGGCTCACTGGGGATGCATCACCAACATCAATGCTGGCTGGTTCAGGAAGATACATGACACTCACATCTTTAAGGACACAGTACTGTTCAGAAAGCTACAAGCAGGTACTTTCTTTCCTAGCTGGCAGATTACCATTGGTGATGTTGAAATGCCAATAGTTATCCTGAGGGACCCAGCCTATCCCTTACTCCCCTCACTCCTGACATCGTACACCAGCCACCTCAACAGCACCAAGAAAAGATTCAACTACTGTCTCAACAGGTGCAGAATGACAGTTGAATGTGCTTTTAGTAGATTGAAGGGGCACTGGTGTTGTTTACTCACAAGATTGGACCTCAGAAAAATGTGACAATGGTTATAACTGTCTGCTGTGTCCTCTATAATAAAGTAAAGTAAAATATAGTAAAGAGGGAAAAGTTGCTGCTGGTATGGAGCTGGAATGGTTGTCTGCTGAGTTTGAACAGCCAGACACAAGGGCTATCAGAAATGCTCAGCACACAGCTATACAGCTCAGGGAAGCTTTGAAAGAGCAGTTTAACAGTGTGCCACAGTACTGCATTGTGATGTACTGTGCTCTACCTGGTCCTGCAGTTTGGGAGCCTGTTAGGAAATGTGTGGTGCTTGGTGCACATCTATGAATATAACACTAACAATGCACCTATTAATTTTGTGGTGCTTGTTGTACATTTATGATTATTACACTGTGTTTGTCACTGATCTTGTGATTTCGATCACAGTGTACAAAACAAGTAAGTGCATGCTTTCACTACTACCAAGCATTCCACAGCATATACTGGGAACTAATAAAGATGAATTATTTTCTAAACAATAGAATTTTATTGAGTAATGAAAATACTTCAAAAAAATCTGTACAAGTTTGTCAAGGTTCCTTCCCCACTCTGAACTCTAGGGTACAGATGTGGGGACCTGCATGAAAGACCCTCTAAGCTTATTCTTACCAGCTTAGGTTAAAAACTTCCCCAAGGTACAAACTCTGCCTTGTTCTTGAACAATATGCTGCCACCACTAAGTGTTTTAAACAAAGAATAGGGAAAGAGACCACTTGGAGATGTCTTCCCCAAAAATATCCCCCCAAGCTCTACACCCCCTTTCCTGGGGAAGGCTTGATAAGAATCCTCACCAATTGGTACAGGTGAACACAGACCCAAACCCTTGGATCTTAAGAACAATTGAAAATCAATCAGATTCTTAAAAGAAGAATTTTAATTAAAGAAAAGGTAAAAGAATCACCTCTGTAAAATCAGGATGGTAAATACCTTACAGGGTAATCAGATTCAAAACTTAGAGAATCCCTCTAGACAAAACCTTAAGTTACAAAAAGACACAAAAACAGGAATATACATTCCATTCAGCACAGCTTATTTTACCAGCCATTAAACAAAAGAAAATCTAATGCATTTTCGAGCTAGATTACTTACTAACTTAACAGGAGTTGGAAGGCTTGCATTTCTGATCTGTTCCTGGTAAAAGCATCACACAGACAGACAGAACTCTTTGTCGTTCCCACCCACCCCCCAATTTGAAAGTATCTTGTCTCCTCATTGGTCATTTTGGGTCAGGTGCCAGCGAGGTTACCTTAGCTTCTTAACCCTTTACAGGTGAAAGGATTTTGCCTCTGGCCACTGTATACAGAAAGGTGGTTACCCTTCCCTTTATATTTATGACAGTTAAAAGGAAATACATTAAACCTTAATACATTTACGCAACAGAGATTAAAGAAGGGGAAGGAACATTCATGTCCATTTTAGCTACACATTCACTGACCTGTGAGAGCCACAGTTGATCTATGTGAAGCTCTGGTTGTCCTTTATGTTCCCCAGTGTGGAGTGGTAGGGGTAGGGATGCAGTCCCTGATGCCAGTGTGGAGAGCAGGGGTGTAGGGAGGTGCTATATTGGAGTTCTCTCTGGGTTGCAAAAGGAGGCAAGCCCAGGATTGTTGAAACTATAGGTCCACAAGAGGCTGTGGCATCTGTGTTTGCTGCCAGAGAAGCCCCATTATGTCTTGGAGCAGCTCCCTCTCCTTGTCCTGCAGGAGTCCTGGGCCTTTCTCCTGTCTGCTCTTTTCTTCTCCATACAGTCTACAATATTCATCCTCCAGGGCCTCTGTTCAAGGTCTGATGCAGCACTGGCTTTCAGGATCTCATTGAACATGTCATCCCGAGTCCTCTTTTTTCTTCTCCTTATCTAGCTCAGGTGTTCCATTGGTGCGGAGGGAGAAGCCCTCAAGCCACAATCAG
Organism: Dermochelys coriacea; assembly: GCF_009764565.3. Lineage (NCBI taxonomy): Eukaryota > Metazoa > Chordata > Testudines > Dermochelyidae > Dermochelys > Dermochelys coriacea. Next base: position 87,347,008 of record NC_050073.1, on the reverse strand, counting down.
CAGCTGCAGATAAAACACACAGAGGTACCATTGTCAGTATAGTCACAACAGACAGCGAAAGTTAAGATTCAGAGTTCCCTTCCCTTGCTCGCCTAAAGTTTTAAACAAGACATGTTTATTGACACTTGTCTTTTGGAGTCCTTGTACACAGCACAACTCAGAACAGCCTCCATGGATTATATGGCCCACTAGGGGTGAGGGAAATGAGGAGGGAATTGCTCAGTTGCATGAAACTATGAGTATGGGGCAATGACACCATTTTCCACAGACAGTGGGAATTTTAGCTGTTAGCTCACTCCTGAGGGTTACGAAGGCACAGAGAATTCAGCTGCTGCTGGTGTCCCACCCGTATGCTGCTAGCCTGTTTACTGCAATGATGCTAGCCGAAGTTACCACAGACTGGCATGGGAAATTTTGGATCTGCTGGGCTTGTGGGGAGAAGATGAAGAATTAAGGCTGCAGAGTACCTCCATGAAGGTTTCATTGAGATCTCTCAGGAAGATTCAAGGGACATCCCTGTGTATATAAACAAACTTCTCTGCATGCCCCTCGCCCCCCAGCCTAACTCTACATGTGAATGAAAAGCAGATAACAACACTATCTCCCTTTGTTGTATTGCTACCTCTTCTAGTATGAGTAAATTAATGAAAAGTTGATCGCAGAATCATGCTAAGTTGGGGGTGCCCATTCAATAGGAAATAAATGTACACACTTCCTGGAGGTTCCTTCCCCTCCATCTCCTTCCCCTCCATCTGGCTTGCCCATGCTCGACTGCCAAGACTGACTGGACTGCAGTGTAGTTTCAAACAATTCTAGCTCACAGCATAGCTGGACCCTCTGTTTGCATGTCCCCCATTCTCCTCCTCTACCTCCTCCTCCTCCTCTCGATTCATACCAGAGGCCTATGATGTGGGCTCCTTGGCGGTATCCTCAGTGGTGTGCAGGGTAGTGAAGGGGTCTCTGCCAAGTATGGCATGAAGCTCTTTGTAAAAGCAGCAGATTTGCAGCTCGGCATCAGATCGACTGTTGGAGTCCCTGGCCTTCTGATATGCTTGCCACATGTCCTTTGCCTTCAAGTGACACTACTGTTGATCCCTGTTGTACCACTTCTCGTGCTTCCCCTGCAGAATCTGCTCATAGGTGTCTATATTTCTACAGCTAGTCCATAGCTGTGCTTGCACAGCCTCTTCTCCCCACAAGCCCAGCAGATCCAAAATCTCCTGTGTGCTCCAGGCTGGAGTGCATCTAGAGCAGGGGCGGGCAAATTATGGCCAGGGGGCCACATCCAGACCTACAGATGTTTTAATCCAGTCCTTGAGCTCCTGCCGGGGAGCGGGGTCTGGGACTTGCCCTGCTCTGGCACTCTAGCTAGGGAGAAGGGTTGGGGGTTTGTCCCACTCCATGCGTGCCGTGGCTCCACACGAGTAGGGGCAGTCAGGGGGCTCCACATACTGCCCCCACTCCAAGTGCGGCCCCCACAGCTCCCATTGGCTGGGAACCGCAGCCAATGTGAGCTGCAGGGGTGGCACCTGCCGATGGGGCAGCACACAGACCCGCCTGGCCACGCCTCCACGTAGGAGCCAGAGGGGCAACGTGCTGCTGCTTCTGGGAGCTGCTTGAGGTAAGCACTGCCCGGACCCTGCACCCCAGACCCCCTCCTGTGCCCCAACCTCCTACCTCAGTTCTGATCCCCCTCCCACCCTCCAAACCTCTCGGTCCCAGCCAGGAGCACCCTCCTGCACCCCCAACCCCTCATCTCCAGACCCAGCCCAGAGCCTGCACGCCTAGCTGGAGCCCTCACCCCCCAACTCCCTGCCCCAGCCCAGAGACCCCTCCCACACCCTGAACTCCTCATTTCTGGCCCCACTTCAGAGCCCGCACCCCCAGCCAGAGCCCTCACCCTCTCCCATACCCTAACCCCAATTTTGTGAGCATTCATGGCCTGCCATACAATTTCTATACCCAGATGTGTCCCTTGGGCCAAAAAGTTTGCCCACCCCGATCCAGAGCATGTAGCCAGGAAGGTCAGCTGGGAAGTTGCACATAACAATGGAGATTTGCTAGGTGCACTTGCCAAAATGGACAATCAGGAAAAGGGATTTCAAAAATTCATGGCACTGTAAAGAGTGGAGGAGCTTCTGGTCTCCATGACCCCTGGACAGTAGAGTTCACAATGATGACCAGAAAGATCAGTGTTGAGCATTGTGGGACAGCTGAGGGAGGATTGGTAGGGTTGAAATAGGCAATGCAGTGTCTACATAAGTGCTTTGTCGACTTCAGTACATCAATCATGGCTTAATTCAGCTTGGGTAGGTGGTGTTACTATGTCAGCATAATAGAGAGCTTATATTGATAGGAGACAAACTTAAGTGTAGATACATGCACAATTAGGACAACACAAGGCGGCTTTCATTGATGTAACATTTTAGTGTAGACCAGAGCTAAGTCTCTGATTCCTTGAAACAGCTGATCTGAAAGTGATGTGGTGACAGCAGGCAAAGAGTTATTTTGGGGCAGGTTCTTTTTCATTCATGTTGTTTCCCTCTTTCTGTAGCTGTGTAGCAATTACAGTCCCTGGCAGCGGGGAAGCCAAGGGGGATGGGGAAGGAACTGCATTAGAGACAGAGGATTCATCATGACTGTTTGTCCTCTCCGTGACTGCAGCACCAGCTTGCAGGAGTGGGGGAGGGAAGAGGAGTGGAGTCTCAGGCTCATTCACAGCTGACCCATGGTTATTTTTAGCTCTGGAATGCTCCTCCCAAGACCCTCGGGGTTTATATCTCTTCTCTTGGCAAATGGCACTTTGTGAGCTCCTCAGCAGAGGCATTGGAGGGCACTGGAAAAAGTCAAAGGGCTGCCAACCAAGATAGACCCCAGAGAGAGGGGCATTTGGAGGGTCAGTGCATGCCTGGGACAAGGACAGAAGCACCTCATACGAGCTCCACTCACTCATCAATTGAGGCGATCCAGCTCACCAGGATAAGGTGGTAGGATCTAATTTGAAGGAGAAAGGAAAGGATGGGAATGCAGAGGAAAGGAGCAGAGAGAGAGAGAAGAATGAAGCCAGAGAAGAAAGGGAAGGAAGGGATGTGGAAGAGAAGGAGCTGTGTGGGGAGGTAGATGGGGTGAGGGAAGAAGTGAAGGAGGGTGGGATGAGTGTGACTGAGAAAAAGGAGAACTAGGAATGGCAGTTTGCTCTCCAAATCCTCAGAACGGCTTATTTGGCACTGACATGGCTTGTCAGGCTCCTCCTCAGCTGGAGAGCTCCTGAAATACCCAAGTTAGTCCCATGAAATAGAAGCATTACAAGAGGAGGTTTTGGGTTTGTCCACTAAGAGAAAGGGACTTTTTTCCTTCTCCTCAGAGTAGAAGTCAGCCCCAGCAGAAGTGGGTAGCAGGCCTAGATTCAGTGAGGTGAGAGTACTCAGCTGAGATGGGGTTAATATTCCCCTGGGAAAGGAACCAAGCAGTTCTTAGTTTTTAGGAAGAGAGTCCACTCCAGTCAACCCCTCTAGAAAGCCTTTCCCTGCCCCTGCTGGAGAACTCCCTGTGACCCAGCCCAGCACCTGCCTGGCAAAGCCCCAGGAGAAGTCTCAGATTGAAGTCCTAGAATCTGGAGTTCTAGTAAATGTCAGAAGCCAGATTCCTGGAGCTTTATGACAATATTAATGTAAGATCTAAAACACAGGCAGCCTCTGGTGCCTGTGAAAAGTGAAGCAGTTATTGTTTAGGAAATTAAAGATAGTAATAAATGCTCAAGTGCTTAACTGTGGAGTCCCCAAATGTGTGGGAGCTCCAAGTGCTTCAGCTGGCTGTACCTGCATGTTCCAGTGTTGCTTTCTTCCTCTCTCTTTACTTCACTGGCAACAATTCATATAGTATTTGAGCCACACAAACATTAATGAATTTATCCTCATAATTCCTGTGTGAATTAGGAATGTATGATTATCCTTATTACACACACGGGGCATAGGCGCCAACTCTGTGGATGCTCCATGGCTGGAGCACCCACGGGGAAAAATTGAAGCAGCTCCCCGCCCTGCCCCAGCTCACCTCCACCGCCACTCCGCCTCCACCTCCTCCCCTAAGTGTGCTGTGTGCTCCCCATTCCCCCCCAGCATGCCCACTTTTCCCCCCTCCCCCAGGATGACCAGACAGCAAGTGTGAAAAATTAGGACAGGGGGTCAGGGGTAATAGGAGCCTGTATAAGAAAAAGACCCCCAAATTGGGACTGTCCGGACATCTGGTCACCCTAGGGTAGAGGGGGGAAGAGGGGAAATGCAGTGCACTCAGGGGAGGAGGCAGGGCTGGGGCAAGGATTTGGGGAGCGGTCCAATAAGGGCAGGGAGGGGGCGGTGTTGCGGAGGAGACTTTGTGGAAGGGATTGGAATGGGGGAGGGGCAGAGGTGGAGTTGGGGCGGGGCCAGGGGCGTGGGGGCATGAGCACCCACTGGTGCCATGAGAAGTTGGCACCTATGACATGGGGAGTTGTTCCTGGGAAATACATTAATAACCTTTCCCCAAGTATTGTAAATTTGAAGATAAAATATGCTCTGATTTCCCTTCTCTTATCAGGGACCTGGCAAGGAGCCTGCCTGCTCCAGCACTTGGGCTGCTGCACGGGTGATCATAGCAGGGCTGAATGTCATGCCGATGTGAGAGCAGAAATAACCTACTCAAAATAACATGGCTCCCCCCTCTCTGCTTCTCACTCTCTCTCTCTTTACAGTAGCTTCTCCTTAGCTTTCAAAACTCCCAGCTGTTTCTGCTTGTTTAAGGCAAGGGAGGCTTGTTGCCTGGATACCAGTCCCTTTGATGAGTAGTTCAGTCCCCAGGAACTCACCCTGCAGCCAACACCCTCCTCCCTCAATTTTGCAGTATTGTTGCTGAGTGTGAAAGATGGAAGCCAAGCACATTTTGGTCCTCGTAGGGCTTTAAAATGCAAAAAAGGGAAAGTAATAGATGGTAAAATGCCCTGAATGGCTATGCTCCTTCTCCTCTCAAAAGAATAACCAGCTGTAGTGATCATAAAGACAGAAGTGGCCAGGAGAAAGGAGATCATCCTGGCCCTCTGCTGGGGGGCCAAAGCAGGATGCAATTCCTAAACATATCAAATACTAAATTGATAAAAACTGGTCCTGTGCTTGAGCTGAGCCGAGAGGCCAATTCAGAAATGTGCATTACAGGAAACAGAGATGCAAACTGATTGCCATATCCTGGCAGGGGGAACCATGAGTGTGTTTGCTCTACCCTGATATATGCACTACCCTCAGTACAACTTCACATGTAGGGTCAGAATTGGGAGGGAACAAGATGATGATTCCCTTTCACCCAAGCTTTCTGTGCTGCTTCACCATTACGCAGTTGCTTGGCTCCGATGCAGTTAACTCTGGCTGGTGATGCTAGAACAATCAGCTAACTTGGCAGTGTTGCAAAGAGGAACAGATCTGAGAGGGCCTATAAATGTTTGAGGGTGTAAATTCTAATGAGGGAGAGGAAATGATCAGGTTGTTCAAAGGGGGTTTAACTAGTAAGGCAGAGATTAAAAGAGACAAAGGCGTATTCAGGGTGAATATCAGAAAAAGTGTCCTGATCATGAGCTTTCTTTTTATTTAAATACAAAAGAACACATGAATCCCTGGTGATTACTTAAAACAAAAATTTGTACAAAGAATACTAGTCATCAGCATAGTTGACACAAATTGCTGTTAAATTAATCAGTCAAAAATTCCTAACAACCCAATATACCTTAAAGTCCCATCACAGCCTATCCTCTGCCCTCTTCCAGGTTTCTTGCACCTTCCTCTGAAGCATCTGATACTGGTCACTGTCAGAGATGGGTAACGGACTGATCAGATTCAGTGGCAATTCTTACGTTCCAAAAGCCTAGCAAACAGATACTCTTTGCAGCATGCCTTGAAGTGCAAGAGATTAAGGCTATTTCAGAACAAGAAGGGAGCAAATTCCTAAACTGAGAATCCCTAACAGATTGCCCTGCTAGCAGCAGCCTCTCCTATTCTGACTGGGCTCCAGCTCATGTGCCTCTGCAGATCACAGCTGTGCAATACCTCACCAAGAGAGAGGTATTTCTCAATTACACATGTCTCAGACCATTCATGGCTCTGTAGATCAGAACAAACGGTGTAAACTCCACCAAGAAACCAATGGGAATTCATTGCAGATCCCCAAGCCCTGGTGTCTCATGATGAGAAATCACGGTTAATACGAAGGCTATTGCATACTGCTGTAGCTTCGGTTTTGAAATAGATTTAAAGTAGATCCTCTCGTGGAGAGCATCACAGTGGGTTTAAAGTGACAAAATGCATGAATGACAGTAGTAAGGTCTCAGAGTAGCAGCCGTGTTAGTCTGTATTCATAAAAAGAAAAGGAGTACTTGTGGCACCTTAGAGACTAACAAATTTATTTGAGCAGTAAGGTCCTCATCTGAGAGAAAAGGTTGTGAGCTCCTGAGCATGTACAGATGGAAAAATACAGCGCTGGTGACTGCTGCACTATGATCATCTAAAAGCAATTCAGACTCTAACAGCACCCCTATGATGCAAACTCAGATGACCAATGGTGGACAGACATCTGCAGTCAAAGGGGCTGATAATTACCTTTGCCATCTTCTTTGGCTGCTTCCCTCAACCGGGCAGAAATAGTGTCTTGGGGGGAGGGATAGCTCAATGATTTGAACATTGGCCTGCTAAACCCAGGGTTATGAGTTCAGTCCTTGAGGGGGCCATTTAGGGATCTGGGGAAAAATTGGGGATTGGTCCTGCTTTGAGCAGGGGGTTGGACTAGATGGCCTCCTGAGGTCCCTTCCAACCTTGATATTCTAGGATTCTAACCTACCATCAGTACTTCAGTCTGAATCGAGCTTTAGTCAGTTAACAATTATGCATACCTGAATCTCAACCAGAAATTGGCTAAGGCATTCAACTGCACATTCAGGTTGTACAAGATAAAGAGTTAGAGTGAATGCATCCGATGAAGTGAGCTGTAGCTCATGAAAGCTTATGCTCAAATAAATTTTTTAGTCTCTAAGGTGCCACAAGTACTCCTTTTCTTTTTGCAATTACCTACAGCTACCCTTTAGGATCTCTCTGAGATGTGGCTGTGGAAGTTTCTCAAGAAAAAGAGAGGAATCCCCCATTGCTTGGATTAAAAAGGGGGATACAGAGCTAACAGGGGAGTTTAAAAAGCATTCCCCTTAAATCTGAATTGGGTGAAGCACAGCAATATATGAAGAAGGGAGCTATTCCACAAAGGTCTTTGGCCTGGGGACAGGATAGATGAGATATCTTACCATAATAGGGATTTTCCCGCTCTAGACTTTATGAAATTTGGATCAATATAACAGGGACAGATTTTGCTGGGGATTTTCCCAGTTATGTCCCTTCTGCTCCACTTCAGTCTGTACTAGACATTCACTTAAATCAAGAGAGCAGACACGTATTTTGTGAGTTGTGGTGTGAGTGGGGAAGGGGAGAAGGAGGGAAAAGTCTAATCACAGGTTCTTTAAAAAAAATTCTCTCATTCCCATTTCAAAGAGAGAGGGAACAAGAGAGAGAGAGAGAGAGAAAGAGAGAGTGAATTCATTTAATATATATTTAGCTGCATGAGGACTGACATATGTGTGCAAAATAGGAAGGAATCACATGAATAATGCAGAGCAGGGCTCTTTGCAGCAGGAAGATTGTTACTGTGTCCTCTGCTCTTAGCTTCCCAATGCAAAATGAAGTGGAGATGGAGGGAATATGAAAGGTCTGTGTGGTCATTTCATGCAGATAAGGTATTAAGAATCCATCCCATATTGCAAATCATCACCTTCCTCACCTTCCTGTCTCTATGCAAGATTAATTCCTATGCCAGCGCTAAGACCAGCACCGAGACAAAGGGAACATGGATTGTGCTTCACTGATTCTGAGACCTCTGGGTGCATGAGAAAGGACTGCCCTAAGTTTGCCTCAGCAGCCCCTCTAAGATACTGCAAAAGTACAGAATCACTGGGAATAGGTCTGCTCTGGCTACCCTTGACATGCACCCCCTATTCAGCATACTGCAGAATGCTACATTCACCAGGACCTTCTGTGGGAAGCCATGCACAACCAGAATTTGACACTCCAGAAGAGGGTCTTTTGCATTAAGGATATTTCTGGAAGGACTTATACCTGCACTACACTGCTCCACTGGTGCAAAGAAACCATAGGTCACAGATGAATTCCCCCCATCTATCTAGAGGATTGAACAATGAAGTGTAGGCTGGAAGAGACCTCAAGAAATCATCAAGTCCAGCCTGTGCACGAGTCAGGACCAAGTAAACCTAGATCATTCATGACAGGAATTTGTCCAGCCTATTCTGAAAAACCTCCAATGGTGGGGATTCTACAATCTCCCTGGGAAGCCTATTCCAGAGCTTAACTACACTTATAGTTAGTAAGTTTTTCCTAATACCTAACTTAATTCTCCCTTGCTGAAAATTAAACCTATTACTTCTTGTCTGACCTTCAGTGGACATGGAGAACAATTCATCACTGTCTTCTATATAACAGTTCTTAATATATTTGAAGACTGTTATCAGGTCCTCCCTAGTCTTCTTTTCTCAAGGCTAAACATGCTCAGTTTTTTTAACCTTTCCTCATAGGTCAGGTTTTCTAAACACTTGTATTATTTTGTTGCTCTCCTCTGGACTACCTCCAACTTGTCCACAACATTCCTAAGTGTGGTGCCTAGAATTGGACACAGTACTCCAGCTGAAATCTCACCTGTGCTGAGTAGAGTGGGACAATTATTTCATGGGTCTTACATACCACACTCCTGTTAATACACCCCAAGAATATTATTAGCCTTTTTCACAAGTGCATCACATTGTTGATTCATATTCAGTTGGTGATCCACTGTAACACCCAGATCCTTTCAGCAGTACTACCACCGAGGCAGTTATTCCCCATTTTGTAGTTGTGCATTTGATTTTTCCTTCCTTAGTGAAGTACTTGGCACTTATCTTTATTGAATTTCGTATTGTTGATTTCAGATCAAATCTCCAATCTGTCAAAGTTGTTTTAAATTCTGATTCTGTCCCCCAAAGTGCTTGGTGGGGGACCCTGAACCTATTATGTCTCTGAGGAGTTCAGTAGCAGCAGAGCTAACCACTGTCATCCAGAAGTGCTGAAAAATTCCCAAAGTCATTTGAGGGAAGATGTTGACTTACCCAGTAACACTCTCTCTCTCTTGCTCAAATTTAGTGCTATATTAGGACAGTGAAAGATATGATCCCTCGTTAAACAGGTTTACAGAGGTGACTGAGATTGGAGGACAAGAACTAGGATGTGAAGGCTTCCAGATGAAAGTGAGGAGCTTACATGGAGAGCCAAGGATGGGCATCTTACAGAAGGGCTCTGGGGATTGGTACAGGAAGGGGAGGTGGAGTAAGGATAGGACAGACTGGGATGTGAGGAAAGAAAGCATGGGAAAGAGTGGGGCTAACCTTTGGATCTGGAAGGAGGAAGAGAAATGGAAAGATGGAAAGAGACTGGGCTCTGAGGAAAGGAATGTGGAAGACCAAGAGGACTCTAAATTGAAAGAAACTCTTTACTGAATTATATCCATGGCAGAATAGCCCTTCATACGCATCCTGTCTATCCAGCCAACCTGACAAGATAGGCAAAAAGGCAACTGTGAAAGCCCTGTTCATGTAGAGACGTGTACAATTTTAAATACAGCAGCATTAAAGCAGCCGCTATGAAGAAGCATGACGCTGCTGCAATGTGGTGATGGAAATAAACTTGCCTACTGCTGTGAGGACTGAAAAGGCACAGTGGCTGTATTCCACCTCGTAAATCTCCTGCTATCAAAATGTGCACTGTAACCCCTCACCAACCAATAAGGCATCAGACCTTGGCCTAAACAGCATCCCTCTGTTTCCCCCTGTTCTTACTGCATTTTCCCATAGTGCTCAGCAAAAGACAAGGAACAGCTTGGCAGGAGGCCAGTAGGGACTGTAAAGATTTCAGTGTACTGCATTTTCTGTAGCATTAGTAAAATGCCCTGCATTTACGTTTATCTAATATCTTTTCACCTTGAAATGGGAGCTGCAGATGCTGGGATAGTTAGACTGAAAGGTTTGTCTAGTGTCACTGCAAGCCTTTCTTTATGTGCTGCTGAAATGTTACCAACTGACTTCCCACAGCAATACCCCTTCATGATTCCGAGTGCTGATCCTTCCACTTGTCACAGCAACAGAATACAGCAAAACTATTTGTCCTTCTCTAGTGTTAGGGGGACAGCAGGGTAAAGAGTATCGGGTTCTGTGTCTGGTTCCCTGTGCACCCCTTTGAAATGTATCCCTTGTGTTATTGGTTCCCATATATCACACCCTCTAGTTATAATACTTGTTTAGTTATAATGTTCTTACCAGTATAGCGCCCTGTCAAGGTGCTCACTGGTGAGGCAGTTGTTAGTGGATAGAGAACAGATTTGGGAGTTAGAGCTTCTGGGCCCTATTCTGACTGCGACACTTGCTTGCTGAATGACTTGAGCATGTGATGTTTTAACCTCTCTGTGCTTCAGTTACCCCATCAGTAAAATGGGGATAGTAATGACCTACCTCCCAGAGGGCCTCTGAGACTTATTTAGGTAATATTTATAAAATGATAAGTATTAATAGGAGTGCAAGGAGAGTCAGGCTCTGAGCTTCTTTCCGTCCTTGGACTTGCTGCAATGAGGTGGCTATTATGTTGGTATTTTTTATGATCTGTTCTGGGATATGTCCTCTAGGAATTGTATTGAAACCCACTATTATGGGTTGGATCACAGAAACTCCCTTTGGGACTGCCACCTGATGTGCTGAGACTATCTCTGAGCCTGTTTTCCCTGCCAGCTTGGGACTTCAGTGCCCTGCCTGGTTGTGCCAGGCATGCTAGCCTGCTACAAACACAGACTCAGGTCTGACCCACATCCCCCAAAACCTGCAGGCTTACTGAAATCAGCTTAAGAAGTGTTCCTGTCCTTGACACTCAGATGCCCAACTCCCAATGGGGCCCAAACCCTGAATAAATCCATTTTACCCTGTATAAAGCTTATACAGGGTAAACTCATAAATTGTTCACCCTCTATACACTGATAGAGAGATATGCACAGCTGTTTGCCCCCCCCCAAATATTAATACATACTCTGGGTTAATTAATAAGTAAAAAGTGATTTTATTAAATACAGAAAGTAGGATTAAGTGTTTCCAAGTAGTAATAGACAGAACAGATGAATTACCAAGCAAAATAAAATAAAACCACGCAAGTCTAAGCCTAATACAGTAAGAAAGTAATTACAGATGAAATCTCACCCTCAGAGATGTTCCAGTAAGCTTCTTTTACAGATTCGCCTCCTTCTAGTCTGGGTCCAGCAATCACTCACACCCCTTTAGTTACTGTCCTTTTTTCCGTTTCTTTCAGGTATCCTTTGCGGGTGGAGAGGCTACCTCTTGAGCCAGCTGAAGAAAAAAAGGAGGGGTCCTCCCGGACTTTATATAGTGGGTGGAAACTATATCTTGTGGGTGGAAACCCCTCCCTCCCCCTGTGTATCCCAGCTCCAAGATGGAGTCTTGGAGTCACATGGGCAAGTCACATGTCCATGCATGACTCAGTTCTCTACAGGGACGTTCCCAGGAAAGCTCAGATATGGATTGGCGTCTATGAAGGTCCATTGTTCACCAAGTACTTCCATTTACTTGAATAACCCCTTCACACTATGTTGAATCAAATCTGCCTTAGATGCTTTCTACAGCAAACACTTTAAATACAAACATAAAGCCAATGCTTATAACTTCAGATATAAAAATGATACATGCATACGAATAGGATGAACACATGCAGTAGAACATAATCTTTGAAAAGATATATTACATGGCATATCTAGCATAAAACATATTCCAGTTATGTCATATTTACATTCATAAGCATATTTCTATAAAGCATTATGAGGTGCAACGTCACACCCACCAGCTCATGTCACATAGACCTCCACATGGCCATCAAATAGAAGTCACTTGCAGTCACTAATAACCTGAGCTACAGTTAAAACCAGTAACTTAAATGTGAAAAACTCCATATCCCACTCTCCCCTGCACCTGAACTAACCAGTTACAGGAAGCTTGGACTTTCAATAGGTGATTACAGAAAGGTCTCATGCTTCCCTGTTGGACTTTCACCTCTCTTATGAGAGGGATCCTTTGGGGGTATATATAGGATAACTGTAATTAGTGTCCTTTTGAGAGAAAGGAATAACAAACTTCAGCTCTGGAACCGTAGCTCAGAAATGCAGAAGGATCAGCCACATCCTTGGAGAATGCATGGTGCTGTGGTGAAAGAATTATGCCAGTTATAGATCTTATGGGGAAGCTGCTCAGAAACCTCTTGCCCTTACCCCACATTCCTTATTGCAGGAGCCCTAATGCCTCTGCCTGATGATGCCCCAGGGAGCTGTAAAGAAGTTTCTTCTCCTCTTGCACATTTAAAGATGCTGCCATAATGGTATGGATCTGGAATCCATTACAGCCATTTCTTTACTTACACAACTGATTTACAACTCATACCAACACCCTATAAAGGAAAGCAAGCCATATTGAATCCAACCTTCATAAATAAACAGAGCAATATTAAGTCCATCCCCACTGAATGGAGGGCTGGGTTGAGTCCATCCCACTCTAAAGGAAGGTGAGCCATATTGAAATACAGCCTTCCACGCACATACATGGAGGCAACTTTGTATGAGTTTACCCCCTACATAAGTGATGGTGAACTGTACTAAGTTTCTTCCCATTAAATGAAGACAAGCCCTATTGAGCAATGCCCAGACATGAAGGCAACTAGTCTGAGTCTAGCCCCACCGGTACATGAAGGCAAACTTTATTGAGTCCATCCCTTCATATATGAGGATGAGCCTTTTTGAGTCCATCTCCCATACACATGAAGGTGAGATGTACTAACATCCATCACCCCATACATGAAGCCCAGCTGTATTGAGTCCATCCCCTGCAAACATGAAGACAAGCTAAGCCATAATGAGTCCTTCCCCCCATACATGAAAGTGAACTGTATTGAATCCATCTTCCCATACATGAAGTTTGAGCTCTGTTTAGTCCCACCTCTCAGATAAAGTAAGTGAAGCTGTACTGGGGCCTCTCCACATAAAGGGAGAGCCATATTGAGTCAACTTCTTCTAATGGAAGATGGGCCATGTCAAGTCCAACCAACCATCCACATGAAACTTCTCCATAATGATTCCCCCACCAATAAAGGAAAGCAAACTGCACTGAGTTCACCCCCAGAAATGAAGGTGGGCCATATGAGTTGGCCCCCTATCCATGTAAATGGAGGTGAGGTCTATTGATTCCACCTCCCATAACTAAAGGAGAGCTATTACATTCCTCCTCCCAACATAAACGATGGCAAGGTATATTGATTCCACCCTCCATATATGAAAGGTGAGCTTTATTGAATTTTCTCCAAAATAATTTCCTTTTATGTGCCACAGTTTCCCTGTCTGTATAAAAAAGATAATAATCCTCACACAGCTGCTAGAGGTTGGTGTGGCTTCATTCACAAATGCCTGCAGTGTGCTGTCTTGTTGTTGTTTTGTTATGATGAAGTCCCGTAAGTCCTGGGAATGCCAGTGGAAGTGGTTAGAGGGCTGGTGCTTATTGCCCAATCTACTATAGGCCAGGACAGTTTCAGGAATGAGGTGAATGATATGCTCCTGTGTTTTAGGCGGGATGGGCCTATAGCTGCCAATAAACCATCTGCCAGAAGCTTCCTGGTAGCCCATCATGATCCCCTTTCCTCTCTCATTTCTCCTACTCCCTCCCTCTCCCTCCACTAACAGCACATTGGGTTTAACTGAAGGGAAAGCCGCCAAAGGCACCCCACCTCAAAGTCATGCACTGGTGCAGGAATTGGAATGTTTGGATTGTGACTGCTTTCATATAAAACAATTGGGAGGCAAGTGCACATCTGAAAAGGGAATTGCTGAAAGCCTGCTGCCCATCTTTGTGTGGAGTTGATTGCTGTCCTCTGCAGCCCAGATAGTCAGTGAATGAGCAGAATGGGGCTCCTCTAAGATGGAGCTGCACCAGTCATACCATGTGATGTGCTTCGGTTGGCAGCACTTGCCAGAGAGAGGAAGGGCAGAAGGGGAATCAAATAACTGGAGTAGAGAGCATACTAAATTTAGCATACTCTGACCTCATGCTGCCTTGAGTGCTCCCTGCCATAACCCCTGCACCTCTTGAGGGAGGCAGAGAGGAGCTAGAGATCACTCCCAAAAAAAAGGAACCTGAGTGGGAGTAGAGAACAAAGGGGGCAGGACAGAGGTGAGGCTAAGAGTTGACTGCTCATGTCAGATTTTCAGATGCCCTGACTGAGTTCCCATGCACCCAGACATATGTGGCTTATCTAGTCTTGGCATGAGTAGGACTAACTCAGCAGGTAAAATTGGAGTTGCCTTTGACTGTCCCCCTGATCTTTGTTCAGGGCATGCCCAGGATCACATGAGGCAGAGCATGTGTAGTCTCGGCTCAGCCCTCTTGGTCCCAAGCAATCACAGAAGATGAAACATTCCTAAAAGCATATATTTTATTTATTTTTACAAAACATCAGTGGGACCAACAGAGATTCCTCTGCCAAAATAAAATTTAAGGAAAAATTACAGATTGTACAATCTAACACACATGAGTCTCCCTTTCAAAATTCCCTTTATTCTGGGTTGCCTGGGGGCCTGCACCCCATCCCCCAGAAGAATGTGTACAGCCTCCAGAGTGTTGAAAAATATAGGACAGAAAAGGGACATCAGTGAGGAAACAAATATAGGTTCCACACTTCTAGTTCCCACCCAAAATATCCCCAAGGAAATATATGACTTCCCCATAGTACATAGTATTCCATCACTGATTAGTCATTCCCTGTGTACCTCTGATGAATAGTATAATCTCTGGGGAATCCACTGGAAAAGGGGTAGAAAAGGGTGGAGATTCACTGGGCCTCTTGAAGGGGCCTGGGTGGTCTGCCATCCTGTCAACTCCACTCCAAGTGATGGCTCCTAGAGAGAAAACAAAGAGCAAATAAACGTTTAAAACACTGGAATGCGTTACCTAGGGAGGTGGTGGAATCTCCTTCCTTAGAAGTTTTTAAGGTCAGGCTTGACAAAGCCCTGGCTGGGATGATTTAGTTGGGAATTGGTTCTGCTTTGAGCAGGGGTTGGACTAGATGACCTCCTGAGGTCCCTTCCAACCCTGATATTCTATGATTCTATGATTCTGGCAATGGCCACAACACCAACAGGTTATACACAAGTCAAAAAAGTATGGAACATCAAAACAAGAATTTCAATAAACACAGAACAAATAATGCAGTCATAGTCAAACCTTCATCTCAAGCACTGTCACTCAAAGGCAATATGCCTCTGGGCAGCCATGCCCAGTGGTGGTCAGGCAGGGATTCTGGGGGATACTCCTAGCTTGTTTCCATGCTGTCCTCCTGTGCGAGGGTATAGCAAGGTTGGGGCTGGCATAGCCACTACCCACATAGTATATATGCAGCTAATCCTGCAAGACAGAGCCATATGAGGCAGACAATGTGGAAAATCAAACAGATAAATGGAAGCACATTTACTCTATGGCTCTTTGTCATTATGTAACTAAAGTAAGGGAGGAGAGCATCCTAGTTATACATGGTTATACAATCTTTGGCCTTGTCTTCACTAGGAAAAAGGTGTATTTTAAGATATGCTAGCTGACATGCTACTGCAGGGTGGGCAAACTATGGCCTGGGGGGACGCATCTGGCCCATCAGACATTTTAATCTGGCTCTAGAGCTTCTGCTGGTGAGCGAGGTTCGGAGCTTGCCCTGCTCAATGCATGCCATGGCTCCAAGTGGCTCCCAGAAGCAGTAGCATGTCCCCACTCCAGCTCCTATGTGTAGGGGCAGCCAGGAGTCTCCAAACACTGTCCCCGCCCCAAGTGCTGGCCCTGCAGTTCCCATGGGACGGGAACCACAGCCAATGGGAGCTGCAGGGGCGGCGCCTGTGAACGGGGCAGCATGCAGAGCCACCTGGCTGCGCCTCCGCATAGGAGCCAGAGGAGGGACATGCCGCTGCTTCTGGGAGCTGCTTGAAGTAAGCGCTGCCCAGAGCCTGCATCCCAGGCCCCCTCCCATGCCCCAACCCCTGCCCCAGCCCTGATCCCCCTCCTGCCCTCCCAACCCCTCGGTCCCAGTCCGGAGCACCCTCCTGCACCCCAACTCCTCATCCCCAGCCCAACCCCAGAGCCTGCACCCCCAGCCGGAGTCCTCCCCCCCCACACCCGGAACCTCGTGCCTCAGCCCAGAGCCCCCTCCCACACCCTGTACTCCTCATTTCTGGCCCCACCCCAGAGCCCACACCCACAGACAGAGCCCTCACCCCCTCATGCACCCAACCCCCAATTTTGTGAGCATGGCCCGCCATACAATTTCCATACCCAGATGTGGTCCTCAGGCAAAAAGTTTGCCCACCCCCTGTGCTACTGTGTTAACATCCCAGTGTATACAAGGCAAGGCATAGTTTTAAAATGTGCTAGTTGGTCCAGGTAAACTCTAGCCTCTCCCTAGATGGCCAGCTTGTAACTGGTCTTTTCCAAAGTAATTGGTGTCCCCACAACACACTGAAATTCCTTTACAACCCTGAGCAGCCAACCTGAGGTATCCAATTTCTTTACTATGTACCATTCACCAGCTTTCAAAATCCCTCTGAGAAAGGATTAGTTTGGGTTTTGTATTGAATTTATACAGTGTGCCTCATGTCCTCCCCAGGAGAAGTCAGACAAGGTTGCTCCACACAGCACCAGAGATGCAAATCTCATTCCTGTTTCAGCGCAGCCTTTCAAAGGGGCACTAGCACCGTTTCCATGGCAGCCACACATATGAGTCAGCTGTAGTTGCCATGGAAGCAGAAGGAAGTGACTGAGAACCAGGAGAACTAGTCCCAGAGGAAAAAACATGTTAACAAAAAATAATAAAATAAAAATCCTGCTCTTAAATTCTGAGGTCTCAGAAACAAGGGAGCGAAACAGAGGTGGGTGCAATCACTCTCCCATCGTACTGTTTGCTTTGTTTTTACTTTCTTGGGCATCAAGGGCAAAGGAGCAAGTACTATCCTGGTGACTACTATGAGGTGAGCTTCTTGAGGTCCTTGGCCTGGTCTGCTGATCCTGATGGGATGATCTGCACTAATTAATATCTAGCATGGAGCCGCAGACCAACACTTGCACTTCAGATATCTCTCCCCTCCACATTGTCCATCTGCCCTGAGTTGGGGCTACTCCCAAATTTTGAAAGTTGTTTTTGGAGAACCCAAGCTTCATCAAAGGGTACAGTGTCCACTATTAAATAGGAGGCAGCATGCACTGTCTGGGATAGTCAAGGTCTTAGTCTGGGAAACTCACGTAACTGGCTGGAAATGTTCCAGAATCATAGAAGTTAAAGACAGAAAAATCCTACTAGACTACCAAGGGGCCAGGGGAGGATTATTCCCTGTAGTCTTTTCTCCAAGGGTGTGTCCAACCATGTTTGAATTGTACAAAGGAGTTCACAGCTATCTCACTGTCAGGGCATTTTGCTGGAATTTATTGCTAACTTACATTCTTCTTGGAGTGCTTGCACATATCCATTCCAGTGTAGGTGTGTGCTTGCCCCGAGCACAGCCGACGGAAAGTTTTCCTTCAGTGGTATCCATCTGGTCAGCTCTGGTGCCTCCAGGAGTTGCACACTCATAGTGCTGGTATAAAAGGTCCTGCCGACCCACAGCGCCCGTAGTTCCTTCTTGCCAGCCAGCTTTGACAGAGGGACAGGAGGAAGGGTGTTGGAATGGACAAGTGCCACACATCTCAAAGAACAACAGTTACAGAAAGGTTAGTAACCGTTTTTTCTTTCTTCAAGTCCTTGCACATGTCCATATCCAATGTAGGTGATTCTCAAGCAGCTGTGCAGGTGGAGGGTTCGGAGTTTATTGCCATGCTGATTGCAACACCACTCGGCCAAATCCAGAGCTGACCCAACAGATACCAACAGATACCACTGAGAGAAAACTTTCCAGGGGCTGTGCTCAAAGTGAGCGCACACCTACATTGGAATAGACATGTGCAACATATTGTGAAGAACAACAGTTATGGAAAAGTTAGTAACAGAGTTTTTTTCAGTGTTAAAATTTATTATTATTGTTATTATTATTATTATTATTTCCATACCCAGATGTGATCCTCGGGCCAAAAAGTTTGCCCACCCCTGTGCTACTGTGTTAAAATCCCAGTGTATACAAGGCAAGGCATAGTTTTCATAATAATAATAATAATCAGACAAAGATAAAAATGATTAAAATAGAAAAAGGAGGGGTACTGGAGGGTGGGACAAGGGAAGGTAAATCCAGCGTCCATCTAGTGAAAGAAGGGTTCTGAGGTTTCTTTAGTTTGAGAATGAAATAGGGAAGAGCACAGGGTCTGAGGTGGAGAGTGACTGCTGAGGGGAGAACAGATGGAGGGAGAGCAAGCATGGGAAGTGAGATTGCAGAGGTATGGGAGAGGAAATGGAGACAGGGGCAGAGCTAAGGGGATGGGGGAGTACCAGCAGAATAGATGGTAGGTGGGGCAGAGAGTGTGGGATTAAATGAAATGCGATGGGAAAGGGGAAAGGAGATGGAAATGAAAGAGCAGAGCACAGGAGTCAAAGTAGGGAATAACTGGTGAGTGGAAATGAGAGGGAGGCTTGGTCAGTATTGGCACCAATGTGGGAAATGACAGGAAGGGAGAGAAGATGGGAGATGGAGACAGGGACAGTATTACAGGAGCAAGGTGGAGAGAAGAGAGGGGAGATGAATCTGGGGGAGAGCGCTGGGACAGGGGCTATGTTTGATTTTCTTGAATATTTCATATGTCACCAGAGTTCCATGACTTCTCTAAAATCAATGGGTGATTGTATGTTTGTAGCTAGTCCCTTGACACCCAAAAGAGCAAATCATTCAGCCCAGTGTACTGGTATGCTTACATTTTCCAAGTATTTCTCTCCCTGCTCTTATCAATAGTTAATAGTGTAAAATCTTCCTTATGTTCTAATTGTCCCAACCATTTTTTCATTGTTTTCTTATTGAAGACAGATTTAGAAAATTAACTCTGTATCTCAGGAGTCATTAATTTCATCCGTCTCCTCAAATCCTGAGATTTTGTGATTTCAAGTCCTACCTTTCTGTTTCAGGTTCCCTCTCATTCTGACTGTAAATAAGAGAACTGATCCTTTAGTCTTTACATACATGTAATTTTATTGAAGTTGATGGAGTGTACGTGCAAAAGGACTGCAGGATTGGACCAGAAGACTCTCATTTAAGGGGATAATAAACTGCTCACATTTACTGAGGAGCAGAAAGAAAAAAATCTTTATTTAAAATGTAAATCTCTTCCTGCTGAGGCCAGAACCCAAAAGTCAACCTTCAGGATATAAATATTTATGCCTTTTGCAACGAACAACAGACTTAACATTTCCAATTAATTTTCGATGTTTCAATTTCTCTGGCTGCTGCCAGCTTTCACTCACAATATAGGAAAGAAATATGGATAAGGGGCCCGCTTGATTTGCCTAAGCTCAGATCCCTACCATACTTCCACAGTCAGTAAGATGAAATCATTCCTTGAAACATTTATTTATTAGTGTTTAACTTATTTTTCCCTGTCTTTTTTATTTCCTGTATTTTATGTGAAGTGAATCTGGTAAAAGATGTCAGACTAATGCCCGAATACAGAAAATCTCACAGGACAGGTAGCATCCAGGGAGCAGCAGTACAAGTTTTCTCAAATGTGCACACACCCTGCCCTGACAATATTATCTCAACCCTACCCTGGAAGGACCCATCTGAAGATGAGAAACAAGTTCAGTCTCTGTGACTCATTTGGCCTTTGGCCTCTCTGCTGGGACTGCCAACAAGGGGGCTAGTTAGTGCCAAATGTGATGGGTTTTATGATATGGACACCAATTAAGTAGAAACTAGATTGAGACCCACCATATTTATTTCACATGGGCCAGTGAACAGCTTTCAGTCACTACTGGCCTGGACTGGAACATGTTGACTGTGAGATTAAAGGCAGCAGCCATTCTGTATTCATTCACAGATATCAGAGCTTTTTTTTTTTTTTTTAACTGAACAAAGGAATTCCAGCCAGGACACGAGGATTATCACCAATTCTTTTTTGAAAAGTACGGTGTGAGGCAGCATTGTGTACTGGTTAGAGCAGGGGTCTGCTTGTCAGAAGACCTGTGTTCTCTTCCCAAATCTGCCACTGACTCACGGATAAACTTGGCTTTGGAGGTCTGTCTGTAACATTGGGGATGATACATATCTACTTTTGTAAAAGGCTTTTAAGTCCTCAGATGACAGGTCCTATATAAGTGCAAATCATTAATTATTATCTACCTCCTACTCTTTAATTTCACCCAAGCAGACACCAGAGCTTTGCAGAACAGACTTTTGAAGATCTCCTCTGAAGGATGCAGGTCTAACAGTAAAGCACACCTGCTGTGCTCGGCTGTATTGCAGCATCAGCACTGGGAAGATGCCAAGTCTAATTCTGAGACTGGATCCCCTATGACCTCAGAGATATAGATTTGAGATATATTTTGCTGATTTTGCAATATTTTAAATCAATTGTAAATAAAATCTGGACTGAGATTGGTCTATAGAGATAAATAGTTAGGAATAGCAGTGCAGAGGCCTTCTTCCTGCAGGGGGACTGACAAAGGCTGATGATTCTAAGCACAGCTGGTTGGGAATTTTTAACAAAATGTTTTTTTTTCTGTCAGAAAATGCAGAATCATTGGAACCAAAACTGCTTGCGGGAGGAAGGGTCAGTTTTGATGAGTTTCTTTGTATCGGAAAAAAGTTGGAAAAAGAATTTTGAAATTGTCACAAGGTCCCGTTTGAAAAGTTTCATTTTTTGGTTTGAATGACTTTTAATTTTGAAATGTAAGTTCAATATAGTATTTTTTGTTAAACAAAAAGGTCTGCATTAAAACAAGTGATTTCATTAACCTAAACTGAATTTTTTTCAGCTGGTTGGTAAATTAACATTTTGAGAGTTTGACTTTTTTTCCAGATTCAGGATGGAAAAACATTTCAAATTCTTGAAAAAACATTTTTGGGACAGGAAAAACCATTTCCTGCCCAGCTTTATTTTTGAGCAACCTCTGTAGTATCTGCTGGCCTTCTTTGACTTCTTTCCTCCACCACTTCTCTACAATCTTGGTTTTTACTGATGTCTTCTCATTTAATCCTAATAATGATAATCTCCCCATTTCTACAGCTCCTTTCTCAAAGGGGATAGGTGTGGAGCTGAGGAACAGGAAAATAAAACTTACTAGAGCTGGTAAATTTAACTTTGGAATTGGCTGGATGCAGACAAAACCAAAGGACTCTAGATTAGAAAACATTCAGTGGAGAAGCAGCAGTTAATGGGAGACAGGGGAAGGCAGGTGTGCGGGAGGGAGATGTTGACGGGTAACTGTTCCCATACTCTCTTCCTCATGGGATACTCCTGCTTAGCCTCCTATCCTGGCCATGGGCTAGCACCCACAGTGGGTTTGGCTCAACTTCTCACCATTTCCTGATACTTTGTGGGGACCCAGAAAACTGGGGTGGGAGGTTGAATCAAGCCAGAAGATGCTCTGTCATATGGTCTTGCCTCCCTAGGTGGCTCTGGCAGAGAGCTCTTTCCTCTCTCCGAGGTTGTCTACACTACTAGCTAGGGGTGTGATTCCCAACTCATATACACATATTCGTGCTAGCTTAGTGAGAAGTAGTGCAAGTATAAATAGGGTAATTGCGGTAGCATGGGCAGCAGCAGCTGTGGCATGGTTTAGCTGTGCTGAGTACAAACCCACCTGACCCCTGTTGGTATGAACTTGGCATGGCTAAGCCGTGCCTCCACAGCTGCTGTAAATGCTACCGCCACTACACTACTGTTTATAATCATGCTAGCTCACTTCAAGCAAACATAAATATATGTATGCGAGCTGGGAATTCATACCCCTAGATCATAATGTAGACGTAGCCTAAGGAGACAGGACTTGCCTGAGAGCTGCACAGCTTGCCTGCGATATGGCTGCTCACTGAGCTTGTGTGTGAGGTCGGCCTTGCTTTTCACCTTCCTGAAGGGTTGAACTGCTCTCCAAAGGCAGCTCGCACATGTACTGTTGCTATAGAAACAGGATCTGCTCTAAAACCATCCATGTTGCAGTGCAGGGACTGAGGTTCTGTGATACCAGAAGCTTGTTGGGTGTATATCCCACATAGATCTGCGTCTGATGGCTTGCTTATCCGGGCTTCTGTTTGTCCACATTCACTGTACTCTGTGTTACTTTTCTCTTCTCTCCCTGGATTCCTCACCTGGATACCTTCTTCTCTTCATCTCTGCCGTGCTGACTAGGAAAAAAATATCAAATCTCCTACAGAGTGTTAAAGGTAATCCCTATTATGCAACTCCTAAGAATATGAAGCAACAGACTATTTTTGTTCCACTGGATGGAGCACAGCATGGAAATGGGAGCTGGGGAAGGACACAAAGGGAATGGTGAGGCTACCATTGTTGGCAGAGTGAAGAGAATAGTGGGGGGATATGGTAAGAAACAAGATCAGAGATGCAGGTCACAGTGGAGTTATGCAGAGCCTTGAAGAAGAGGTCAAGAATTCTCAGCTGGTGAGCAAGTGGAGAGATGCAAATATGCAGTAGGTGTAAACATAGTGCCTAAAGGTAAAAGGAACATAGACACTGAATATAAAGGCTACTCAGGCACCAGGAGTGGTGTGCAGCTGTGGTGTTAAAACCATCATTGCCTGTGCCTTGCATGGTGACATCAGCTGGCTGTTTCACCCTGTGATTGCCTTGATTCTACAGTGAGACCATGAAGATGGGTCCCACCTGTTTGCCTTTATCCCATATGACAAATAATTGCATTGTGAAATTGAACCAATAGACCAAGATGATACCTGTCCCTGACTCAGGCACTCCCCACTTTTTGTGGCCCCTTAGGGGCAAGGGCAGCTGTGCAGACAAAGCCAGCTCTGTGCTGCTGTGGTCTTGGCCTGGTTAGTGAGGGAGAGGTAAGCTATTTCACAGGTGAAGAGTAGCGAGGGAAAACTAGCTGGTGGAGAAGAGGGAGGGAGGAAAGAGAGAAACAATGGAGCAGTATAAATAAAGATTGAGAGAAGAGGAAGAAGTAACAAGAAAGAAATAATGAAAAGAGACAGGGAAAGAAAGGCATAGATAACAAGACAGAAAATATCATAATGCCACTATCATAATGCCACTATATAAATCCAGGGTATGCCCACACCTGGAATACTGCATGCTGTTCTGGTCACCACATCTCAAAAGAGATATATTAGAACTAGAAAAGTTACAGAGAAGTGCAACAAAAATGATTAGGGATATGGAACAGCTTGCATATGAGGCGAGATTAAAAAGACTTGGACTCTTCAGCTTGGAAAAGAAATGACTAAGGGATATATGATAGAGGTCTATACAATCATGAATGATGTGGAGAAAGTGAATAAGGAAGTGTTATGTATCCCTTCACATAACACAAGAACCAGGGGTTAGCCAATGAAATTAATAGGCAGCAGATTTTGGACAAAAGGAAGTACTGTATTTCTTCACACTAGGCACATTCAGCTTGTGGAACTCGTTGCCAGGGGATGTTGTGAAGGTCAAAAGTGTGATGAGATAATATGATTTTGGCAATTAATTGATCTTTAAATATTCATGGTAAATAGGCCCAATGGCCTGTGATGGGATGTTAGATGGGGTGGGGTCTACTACAGAGAATTCTTTTCTGGGTATCTGGCTGGTGAACCTTGCCCATATGCTCAGGGTTTAGCTGATCACCATATTTGGGGTCAGGAAGGAATTTTCCTCCAGGGCAGATTGGAAGACACCCTGGAGGTCTTTTGCCTTTCTCTGTAGCATGGGGCACAGGTTACTTGCTGGAGGATTCTCTGCACCTTGAAGTCTTTAAACCATGATTTGAGGACTTCAATTGCTCAGACATAGGTGGGAGGTTTATCACAGGACTGGGTGAGTGAGATTCTGTGACCTGTATTGTGCAGGAGGTCAGACTAGTTGATCATAATGGTCCCTTCTGACCTTAATATCTATGAATCTACGAATCTAGTATAACTGGGTTCAAAAAAGAATTAGATAAGTTCATAGAAGATAAGTCCATCAATGACTATTAGCCAGGTGGTGACTATTAGATGGTCAGGGAAGCAACCCTATGCACTGGATGTCCCTAAGCCTCTGATTGCCAGAACTGGACAACAGGGGATGGCTCACTCGATAAATTGCCCCATTCTCTTTGTTCCCTCTGAAGCATCTGGCACTGGCCACTGTTGGAAGACAGGATACTGGGCTATATGGACCTCTGGTCTGAGCCGGTATGGCTGTTCTTATGGTGCTGGATAAAAATTACTGGAACGGATTCTGAGCTGGGCTTCCTGAGTGCTGACACTCAGGAGTCACAGTGTGGAGTTGAGCAATATGGCTTTACGCTATGTTTGTACTTGCCAGATTCTGAAAGCCAATGTAGCCTTCCACAGACTTCTCTGATTTACATCACTTGCCACAGCTCCTTATGAAATTGTCTCTCAGCCTACGAAGGCTGGAGCATAGCATCACATTTACTTCCATATGGTTGTTGGCAGCTTTGTTCAGGAGAATATACCTTTCTTTTACATTCTTTGTCTGTTGCTTTTTCCATGGAATAACTGTTTTGGTTAAACTATTGCTTAGATTGGCATTAGAAGACTGACGTTCATACTTGTTTGTGATTGTTTGCATTATAGATGGGAGAACTGATGTCCTTCCTCTCTTGGGTTTGCACACACTAGGTTGCCAGGCGTCCGGTTTTTGAGCAGAATGCCCAGTCTAAAAGGGATCCTGGCGGCTGCAGCCGGTACTGCCAACAAGACCATTAAAAGTCCAGTTGGTGGTGCAGCAGGAGCCCGGGGCTAAGGCAGGCTCCCTGCCTGCCCTAGCTTTGCACAGCTGGCAGGTTCTAGTGGCCCCTAGACGCAGGGGCAGCAAGGAAGGCTCCGCGAGCTGCCCCCACCCCAAGTGCTGGCTCTGCTGCTCCCATTGGCTGGGAAGCACGACCAATGGGAGCTACAGGGACAGTGCCTGCAGGCACGAGGGCAGCGCGCAGAGCCTCCCTGGCCGCCCATGCATCTAGGGGCTGCAGGGACCTGGCGACTGCTTCCTGGGTGCCACAGTAAGCACCGTCGGAACTCCGCACCCCAAACCTGCTCCTGCACCCCAACCTCCTGTCCCAGCCCGGAATCCCCTCCCACACCCAAATTCCCTCCTGGAGTCCACCCCACCCCCCACTGCAACCCCCTAACCCAGCCCAGAGCCCCCTCCTGCACCCAAAGCCCTTCATCCCTGGCCCCACCCCAGAGCCCTCACCCCCAGTAGGAGCCCTCATACACCCCCGTACCCCAACCCCCTGCCTGAGCCTGGAGCCCCCTCCCGCACTCCAAACCCCTCATCCCTGGCCCCACCCCAGAGCCCACATCCCCAGCCAGAGCCTGCACCCCCTCCTGCACTCCAAACCCCTCTGTCCCAGCCCAGAGCCCCCTCAACCCCTCATCCCCAGCCCCACCCCAGAGCCTGCACCCCCAGCCAGAGTCCTCACACCCCCTCCTGCACCCTAACTTCCTGCCCCAGCCTGGAGCCCTCTCCCGCATCCTGAACCCCTCATTTCTGGCCCCACCCAGAGCCCACACTCCTAGCCCAGAGCCCATACCGCCCCCCCCGCACCCCAACCCCTTGCCTCAACCCGGAGCCCTCTCCCGCAGCCCAAATCCCTCATCCCCAGCCCCACCCCAGAGCCTGCAGCCCCAGCCAGAGCCCTCCCACCCCCTGCACCCCAACCCCCTGCCCCAACCCGGTGAAAGTGAGTGACGGTGGGGGAAAGCGAGTAATGGAGGGACGGGGGATGGAGCGAGTGGAGGTGGGTCCTCAGAGATGTGGTGGGCCAGGGGCTGGGCCTCTGGAAAAAGCAGGGGCGAGGCAGGGGTATTTGATTTTATGCAATTAGGAAGTTGGCAACCATAGCACACACATTTCTCACATGCTGGGAGATGGGCTTCTCTGTGATATCCCATCATATTCTCCCCAGTAGCTGAGCTTGGCCACACACTAGATGAATACTTCTCTTGCTTTGTGAGGAAGACGAATTATTTCTTTGTCAGTAAAAAGAAAAGGAATACTTGTGGCACCTTTGAGACTTAACAAATATATTTGATCATAAGCTTTCGTGAGCTACAGCTCACTTTGTCAGTGACACTCCTGGGCAAATTCCTAGAAAGTGGCATTTTAATAAGTGACAGCAATTTTGAACTGATACCATCTTCAAGGCCTCTGTGTGATTAGGTGTGAAAGTATGTTAAAGGATATTTTAGGTGGGCTGCTCCATTTTTGGCACAGATTTGATCCCAGAGATTCCTTCCAGGAATCTTCTAAGAAAGATGTAGGCTGCTGGTGCATCATGTCATGCCCCTTGCAGATATGCTCATGATGCATTTGATTACATCATCTTTCCAAGTAATAAGACTATGTTTCAGAAGACTGGGGAGGTGTCCCTTTGGATTTGCACATTAACTGGCTGGACACAGTGTGGATGACTCTCTGGAGTTATACTGAAATTTCTGAGATCCATCCTACATTTCTCAGCATTACCATGTGGCCTGTTGCTTCACTAGTGTATGTCAGACAGGCACAGTGATTCAGCAATAAGATATCCTTCTTTACAGAAGCAGTGCATCTCTTGACTTAATGCTAGATTAGAGGAATACATGTACTTTAATTTATTTGCTTGCAGGGCAGACCATATATTGTTATCCTCATCTTGAGGACCATGTGGTCCTAATCCTACTTCTGACTGTTCACCATATACACAATATTTTGCCCGACTTTCCTACTTCCTTTTTGTGTGGAAAGCATGTCTGCCGGTGTGGTGGACAGCTTTTTTTTGTCCCTTCATGATTGGCAGAAATTCGTTTATTCCCTTAAACCTTCTAGTCTGATTGGATTCCTTCTCACCTACCTGTCTGCCTTCCCTGAAGAATTGATAAGTGAACATTTGCAATAATGTTTTATAATCGTTTTATAATCATTCTATCATACTTCTATTTATTTCCTGCATATTTTATGCCAAGAGGTTAAGAAGCTCTTAGTTTCCCATTCATTAAGAAAATGAAGGAAAATGTCTTAGAGGGCACAGGGACACTTGCTGATAGTTTATACATAAGACACACCTGCTGATGTCTCAATGGATTAAAAATACCAACTTGAAAGCTGGTAGTTTGTTTCTGTCTCACAAAAGGGCCTGACCCAACTCTCATTGATATCGTTGGAAAGGCTGTCACAGACTTAATTGAGAATTGGATCAGGCTGTAGAACTACAAGACTCAAAAATATGAATCTAGCAATATAATTTAAAAGAAGCAGACTTGTAAGTGGGTGATTTTTCATTATTAACTCATAAACTAAGCCAAATTGGACCGAGCAGTACTTAGCAGAGAAACCTCCAAGAAAAATCCACAGATCTGAAGGAAGAGATGATGGTAATTCAGTAAGTGGAGTTCTTCCCTCTTCTTTCGTATAGTTTTAAGGGGCTGTTTGTTGCAGGAAGTGGTGTCAGTTACTTTGTGGAGGACACAGTGAACCATTACCCATAATTCAGATGTTTTATTAAGTGCAAAAAATGTGCTTAACTATTTTATTTTATTTCTTTGGTGGTTTCTCTGCTTCTTGGTTCCAGCCGGAACAGGAAATACTGAGCTTCCACAAGAAAGACTGCTCTTATGAAATCTCAGAGGCAGGTTAAAGCAGAAAGCACCAGAAATCCCGTGAGAATAAACTCTCTTTGTCTCCAGTCTCCCCCGTGAAAATCTCAGTGTCACGGTGAGCTAAAGACACTCTGAACAAAGAAGAGGTGGGTGGGAGAAAATGACTCAGGA
This sequence comes from Dermochelys coriacea, assembly GCF_009764565.3. NCBI lineage: Eukaryota > Metazoa > Chordata > Testudines > Dermochelyidae > Dermochelys > Dermochelys coriacea. The sequence continues at coordinate 87,318,928 of NC_050073.1, read as the reverse complement.
ACTTTAGTACAGTCATGGCTCAGGTCTGGCAGCCAATGTTCATCTTTGACAGATGCAGCAAGAAATCAGGTTGAAGAGAAGCTGTCAAGCAAACAAGCGAATTAACTAGACAAACAAACTGGTTGATAAAGTAGAGCTGGGAATCTGCAGCTAACAAACACATCTCTGTCCCTGCATCTGCTTCTCCTGAGCAGAATGGGAGTCAATTACCCACCTTCCAACAATCTATTGATCGAGCTGCTGCCACGTATTGAATCTCAGGCGCTGTCTGCTCTGTGTGTGGCTCTTTGATTTTCTCTCCCTCTGTAGCAGCACATGGATAGAAGCCAGATGAGCTGGCACAGTACTATCGATCAATATGCTTCCCTCTCCCTTCTCCTCCGCCTCCTTTCCCCCTCTGGTCACCATGGCAACCACCACTACTGCAGTGCTGTTTACCTGGCCCCATTTGTTCTCCTTTCCAATATCTTTCCCTTCCCCCAGTTACTGTCACCTTGGCATGCTATTGGCAAAGCGCTCAGTGGTTGTGAGAGATGAGTTTTCATGACTCCTAGGGACAATGCAGTGTTTTTATAACAAATCCTTGGCCAGTAGGTACTTTGGTCACCAGCTGAATCACATACACACCACCGTGGAAAACCCAGATTCTGCCATTGCAAAAATACAGGTCTCCGCTAATTGATCTAATGGAGACTTTAAGCTATACTAGTATTAAGGCTTGTAGACTCTGTTTATATATACCCCCTAACAGTGGAGATAGTTCCATACAATGGAGCAAGTCTGAATTTCCATCCAGCACAAGCCCTATGTGATACGTTCATATTACAGAAGAGTTCCCAACTTCTTGATGTTCTGCATCCCATTTCCTAGATTCCTCAAATTCCAGACACCTTTTTCACTCCCCCTTATCTTCTCTCCACAACAGGAAGTAAATCCATCTGCCATCACCTTCCTTATGCTGCTTCCACCTCTCCAGAACAGCCTCTCTGCCCATAAATAGGGTGACCATCTATGTTTCAAGAAAACAAAGGATGTTTTATTCATGGTAGAAAAGCATACATCTGCAGCCTCACATTGTAGGATGTGCTGCTGAAATACAGGACAAAATGCCTTTTGTATGGACACAGGATGTGGGATATTAGGAACTAAGTAAAGGACATCTCCTAAAATACAGTGCAGGTGTTCACCCTCCACCTAAATAACTCCCTGACTCTCTTTTAATCCTAATTTTTTACCATATTTTCATATTCCTGACTCTCTTTACAGTAAAGCTACGAAAACACATTCCATGAGGTTCCTAGTTTCCTTTATAATTCAGTACCATGATCCATAAAAGATCACTTGCAGTTGTCAGGCACAGATTCTCTCCCCTTGAAGCAGAAAGCTGCAAGATAAACTGTGGAATTTGCTACTGCACTATATTATTGAGGCAAATATTAAGTTTTATAGAAGAAAGCCATTTATATGAAAGAAAATAGCATTTGCAATGATGATAGCTACAAAAAAGTTTTAACCCACAAGTTTCAGAGCAGAAGCTAATGGAGGGCTAGGAAAGAATCCTATCCCTTGCCCCCACCCTCTCCATCACTGAATATTGCACAGTGCGCTATATTATAGAGTTCATATGCCTTCCTCTGAAGAATTTGGCATTGAGCACTGTTGGAAACAAGTTACCAGACCAGATGGGTCATTGGTCTATTTTTGTACAGCAGATGTGATACTAGACTGGATGAACCAAAGGACTCTTTGGAAAGAGAAATTATTTGTACCTATTATGCATAAAGTGGACAAGTGAATAAAAGGGGATGGGAGGATGGTCACCTGTCTCTGAAGCATCCAGTATTGACCACTACCAGAGGTGAGATATTGGATTATTTGTAGTGATGGTCTAATCCAGTATGGCATAAGTGAGGTATTAGGTGAGAAGGAGTCATGGTCTGAACTGGTATGGCAGGAGGCATGATACTATTATTATTTATAAATTAATTAGATGGCTTTCATGCCCACAATGCACTCAGCACTTTCCAGACAGAGAAGGATAGAGTCCCTGCCCTCAAGAGCATAACATCTGACAAGCCAAACTCAAAGAAAGGATCAGGGAAAGGAATACAACATACAAACAGAGGGATCATGGTGAGAAGAAACACATGGCTTAGAAGTTACATTTTTTAAAGATCCCCCTTTACCATCTCTCTTCACAATTCAGCCTTCTTGTCTTTCTCCCACACCAATTCTCAGCTTCAATTCCAGTGTTGCTAAAGCCCTCTCCTAACATTTAACCCCATCCCTCCACAAAATTTAGTAAATAAATGAAATATATAAGAAGATAATTTAGTCAGCTAGTTTTGCAAAGATGATGAAGAAAAAAGTGGGTCTCCTGCAGGAGTTGATGAAAAAATGTTGTCCTTGTGGACCATGCATTCCAAATATTCAATGCATAAGAGGGAGCATGGAAGAAGGCGTGGAGACTTTTGTGGGAGAAGCAGACAATTCGGACGATGAGTCTGACATTGTCGGCAGAGCAAAGGGAACAGAGAAGCAACACAAGAAAGAGATAAGGGTAAGCAGAATTATGCAGAAGATTTTGAAGATGATCACAAGAGCCTTAGAAGTGATGTGGTGGAGAAGGTAGACCCAGAAGTGGAATTCTAAGAAAGGAGTGACATAAAATGGTGAACAAGAAAGATAATCTTAGCAGCTTCATTTTGTATAAATTGCAGCAGGAGATATGGGTATCAGGCCAAAGAAGGGGATGTCACACTAATAAAGATGAGCGAGGAATGCTGATGGCCTGGGTGAGATATTTATAGATAAAAGGTCAAATCTTAGAAATATTGAGGAGGACAAAATGGCAATATTTGCCTTCTGCCTGGATGTGTGGAGCAAGAGAGAGGAAAGAGTTGAAGATGACCCCAGGTTATAGGTCAGTGTGACAGGGAAGATCCTGGAGGAGTCAACTATAACAAGAATGGACCAAGTGAGGTGGGTTTGTAAAGAAAGATTAGGAACTTAGCCATGTTAAATTTTAGTTAATGTTGAGATATCCAAGTATTTGAGATACCCGATTACACAGAGCAATAGTCAGATCTGGGAAAACCTACCTATTTCATGAACCACTCTGTTGGTGTTTCAATTATTACCCATTTATTTTGTGTCAGATTGTATGGTAACCATTCAGTCAGGCCTAGAGCAGCTCTGGTTAGATTGTAATTGGCTGGGGAAGAGTCGAAGTATTTTGGTATGAACAATGATAGAATCATATCATGTGCATGATGCTCATTCCTGTTGAAGCCAGAGGATTTTTGGGTGTTGGTCCTATGGCACATACAGATATTCCTGTATCTTTGCATGAATATACACTCTCCTGTGCACTTTCACTCTTGCACATGCAGACATATTCCTGTGTCCCCTATGCCTGTGCATGTACAAACTCTCTTGTGCACACACATGTATGCATTGCAGATACACCTCTGTAAACTGTGTCAGTGCAGATCTGACCAAACCATTAATCCATTCTATTGTATTGTACTTCTCTGGATCTTTCGGGTCACAGGTTTGTGGTTTTTAACAAGGCTTATTTCCTCTACTCCTCCAACTTCCCTCAAGCTGCAGGCAAAGTAGTGCCATCATGCTGAATCTGCAACATCACTGTAATTTCCATGGTAACATGCCCTGATGTCACAAACACTGCAATATCAGCTCAGCTTGATCTCCCCCAGAATTTGACAAAATGCAGGGCTCCTGTTAGAGGTGTTATGGAGCCAATATCCTGATTTTAGTTTTTAAAATGTTCTGTCTCATTATAGTTTGTTTGTATGTTGGTTGGCATATGTTGAAACCCTCCCCAAAGGTCATTGCTTTTCGTGTGTGCATCTGGTCATTCATTTCCTCAGCTCGATTCCTTGCCCAGTTATCTCTTCTCACAGTAGCCTCTGCTGTACCAAGTCAGTAAAACCCAGTCTTTCCTGTGAACACTGGGGAATGCTGCCAGCCTGCCTGCCCCATGGGAGTAAAGCTGAATCCAAATCCACCTCTTTTAGGCATCCAGCTACAACACATGCAGCAGCCAGCTCCAAAGCCTTGCACTGCACCAGCTGGCTCCCCCCACCCCCAGCTATGTCCCATATGCAAAGCTGGATACATTTTTTATAGATCCTATAATTTTTTACCCCCGAGCCGATTTATTAGCTGGGTTTTGTCAGGACATAGCCTATCAGCCTCAGCCCCATCTCAGGGGTGGGGTGCATACGAGGGGATGATGGCTCCCACTGGGCTCCCCAGACAGGGAAATGCGCGTCTCTCCTCATACAACATGAGCTGTAATTTCCGGCAGACATTTGAGGTCCCTGACATCTGCATAATGTGTGCCAGTCTCCTAGCAACCGGCAACAGCTGTCTGGCATTTCCAAGATTAAACTGTAACTATACACGGTCATTGCCAGGGAACGAGGAAGAGAAACGGCCCCTCCTGGCTCTTTTTAAGTCATTTATGTTTTACTCATTTCCTGCTCCGAGTAATGAGGCCAGAGATTGGGGGTTGGTGCTGCTGCTTCTGAGAACGCAGATTGCTACACACACGTACGTTATTGTTTCTGGGTGAATTTTTAGTGCACATGAAAGGGAGAAGATAACAAAGGACCCAAACTTCCTGGCAAAGCTCTGCCAAAAAAAGGCAATCCAGACTGGTAGTACCTGCTGTTATTCCAGTTCTGCCCTTCTTTTATCCTCAGCTCTGCCAATGCATCTCAGTCCTTACCTGCACCACCTCCTGCTATTCTTGTGATGGGATCCCCCGCACTGTTGATACATCTTAATGCTGAACCATAGAATCATTTGCTATTCCAGTGCTGGGTTCCTCACACAGTTCTGTGATGCATCACAATCCTGACCTGTAACTACTAACCCCCCAATCTCTCTTCTATCTCTACTCCAGAATTATGCTTATTCGGATGATGATGTTGGGTTATATAAACAAATTTCCCTCAGGAGAAAGCAACTTGAGACCATCCAGACTCATTGCATTAGTGACCTAAATCTGATGAAATGTGAATGCAGTCACCCAAGACCACATTTCCACACCCTTGTTCAGTAAAAATAAATAAACCCTCTAGTGATGTTATAATATGTCCCCAGCTCATCCTTAAACCCAGCAATCTGTCTTCTTCACAATGAGATATCAGGGACACTGGCCTCCCAGACTTACTGCCGTCTCTGCCCCCACATCCATCACTTCTGAACTCTGCCATCTGGTTCACAGGGGGTGACTTTTGTTTTTCCCAGTGTGTGCTCCACCCCCGCTCAGCCCCGAGGCCGTGTTCCCACTTGGCTTCTTCCCCTAAAGCCCCACCCTTGCCCTGCTTCTTTTAGTCTCCTCCCCCAAGGTCCCTCTGCCCCCCGCTCACACCTCTCCACCCCCTCTCCCCCACCTCCCGCCAGCCGCCCGCTGAGCAGTGGCCAGCCCTGGGCCCGCCAAACAGCTGATCGATAGCCAACCCCAGGGCTCATGGAACAGCTGAGCACCCCCTATTTTTGTGTGTGTGTGCATGCTTGAGCCCCAGAGCACCAATGGAGTCAGGGCCTATGATCTGGATTCTTCATTATAGTTTACTAACAGGATTCTGTGTTACTTTTAGTTTGTTTTTAAATAAAAAGGGAGGGGGGAACAACTGTTTGGCTACAAACAGTTCCTTTCAGTCTCTCTCTAATGCCAAGGCCAGCTGGATCCAGAAATTCCTCTACTGTGCCAGCAGACAGCATTGACCCAAACAAGGAAGCCAGAACTTGGGCTAGAGTCCTTGCCAGGGATCAGCAAGCGGCCAGAGAGACCATGCTGCTGAGTCATCACTGCTTCAGTTGCTACAAGCCTTTTCTGGGGATGGGACTGTTGCTAAGTTTCCTGGGAGTTGACTGATTGCTCCTTCTATAGTCATGTAACACACGCACAAATCAGAGGAATAAGAAACACCATCCACTGGGCCCAGCTCAGACCAAGAACACAGCCTGCTGGCCACGAGCAGGCAGCCTCTTTGACTGCGTTGATCCACAGGCAAGGCACTCATTTAAGGCCCCATGTACGTATTTCAGGATGCAGTTTGCAAGTCTTATGTTGTCTCTCCACTGTATCTAGCTTTTCTTGTCACCCACTCATTAAGATGTTTCTAAAGGTCAATGATCCAACCAATGGCTCTTTAGAATATTTTCTCCTTAAGATTTTTTCCTTTATTCTCACAAATTCCATCCCTTTATTTTCAGGATCACTGGCGATCACAGGGTCAGAGACGTTACGAGATGGGAAAGATCTTAGGTCCTATCTAGTGCATTCCCTGGGCAGGAGAGCAGTGCAGGATTACTCCCTACATGATATAATAAATTAGCTCTTCCGGAGCACTTTCCATTTTTTAAGCCCTACACTGACTTAAACTAATTAATTTATTATATTCTCTGGGCTTTGTTGAGTCTAGTTTGAAAGGTCTCAAGCAATGGAGCTTCCCTAACTTCCTTTCAGAGTAGCAGGCGTGTTAGTCTGTATTCGCAAAAAGAAAAGGAGTACTTGTGGCACCTTAGAGACTAACAAATTTATTAGAGCATAAGCTTTCGTGAGCTACAGCTCACTTCATCGGATGAAGTGAGCTGTAGCTCACGAAAGCTTATGCTCTAATAAATTTGTTAGTCTCTAAGGTGCCACAAGTACTCCTTTTCTTTTTGCTAACTTCCTTTGAGAGACTATTCTACAGTCTCATAGATTTCACAATTACGGAATGTTTCTTTATATTCAGCATAAATCTTCCTTTGTCAAATTTCATCCCATCACTTCTATTATTTCCCAGTCCCCCTTTAACTGACCTGAACAATTTCTCTCCTTCTTGGGTGTTTATATCCCTCAAATACTGCAGCTGTCCTTGTTCTCTGCTCCATAATTGATATTTAACCAAGTAGGATATACTTAGGTCTTCAGATCTCTCCACATCAGATTTAGATTGTTCGTGCCTTAGGGCATGGGACTTGTCTTCTTACTTCTCTGTTCTACACCATGAACATCAGTGATTCCACATAAACAAATAAATAGCTATCAATTAATAAAATTAATCATTCCAGCTCCTAATCTTTTTGTTCCTCTTCTCTGATTTCCTTGTGGGGCATAGAATTCAGAATTAGACACTGCAAAATGAAGTTTAGGGAGTTTATCAGTTTCCTGTGGATGTGAGATGGATCTGCCAAAACTGAAGCTCTCTCAGGAGATTTAGGCCACAAGGAAGGGACACTATGGGTCAGGCTTTTTTGCTTCGCAGAAAAAGAGGTTTGCATCTGATTAGTTTCTTTTCTCACTAGAGAACAGACATGGTAGCTGGGTTTCCCACAAAGGGCTTTTAAGTGTTCGGTACGGACACCACCACCCACAAATCCAATCACATTCAAATCAACAGCAAAATAATTCTCTCTGTCCATGAGGTCTGTGATATGGATCAGTTTACTGAAGGAAGTGATAGAAACCACATTGTGCAAAGCTCTGGAGAATATACGTTAGGAGAGACCATCCAGCATTGACTCCCAGGGGGAAGGACTAAATAGGATTTTTCCAGTTTAAACTTCTAGGATTCCCTGTGAATTATGGGGAATGGAGAACAACGTACTACAGACACACAGGTTTCCTAATTACTTACATGTGCAAACTTAGAAGCTACATTTGAGTCCTAATTAGGCTCTAAATTATACTGACAATGTGCCTACATGTACAGTTATGGCCTCACCCACCCAGCACTCACATGTAGGAGCAAATTAGTGCTCTCTTAAACATAATTTTTCCCTAAAGACCTCTGCCATGACAATGGCTAAATCCTACTCTCTTTGTCAATCAAGAATGCCTCTACACCACCCCAGAAAATTGCTCTTTATGCTGTGAGGAACTGGTAATGTATGGTCAGGGACCACAGATCTCAAACCTGGGCCCATAGGGCTCTTAAGAACTACTAAGCTTCAACCTGCTACCCACTAACAATTGCTAGGGCAGAAGCTGACCCAACAGAGGACTCCAGTCCTGGAACGTGATTGGCAGAATGCTGGGGTTTTTGATTGGTCCACAGCTTCTATATAAACCCAGCACAAGACAAGAACAGGAAGTTGTCTATGCAACAGGGATTCACCTTGCACTCGGCAGTGTGCATTGTGCTTCCCGCTCCCCTGGCTTGATGTCCTTGTATCCCAAATTGGCCTGATTCTGGTTATCGATCTGTGGTTCTGCTCGCCTGCTTCTGATCTCCCGGTAACCTGACCCTGCCTGCCTCCTGATTCTCAGGTTGTCCTATGACCTGTCTTGGTCTCTGACCTCCCAGTATCTGACCTGGCCTGACTCCTGCTTTGACTCTTAGGTCAGGCCACCCATGTCATTTAGGCTTCAAGAGGGGTCCGATGCCAGCAGAATGGACGTGGCTAACCCTTCAGGAGCCACCACACGGACTCGAGTGGGCCACCCACCTTCAGGCAGCCTACCAAGCCCTGCAGGCCTGTGTCATCCAGCTGATCTCAGAGAACCAACTATTGCAGGAACAAATCATGTAGTTGTGTGCCACAATCCACACATGGCTTATGCAGCCCTATTCCCTGATACAACTGCTAGATTGATTTGATGGTAATTGCCAGCGATTCTGGGGTTTCATAAACCAGTGTTGCCTCCTGTTCATGATGCACCCTCAGTCTTCTACTACTGATCATGCAGAGGTGAGCCTGGCCATCAGCCTACTCTCTGGGGAAGCATTAAACTGGGCCTCCCTGCTCTTGGAATGCGACAGCTCAGTTGTGTCGAACTGGGACCATATCAGTATTATTTGACAACCCACACTGAACTAACTAGAACAGCAGAGGGTGCCCTAAGGAAGCTCCAACAGGGGCAGGGCACTGTAGCTTCCTATGCTGCGCAATTCTGCCTTACAGCCAGTACAGACTGGAATGAGGCAGCACAGGTGGGCCAGTTCCGATGTGGCCTCCAAGAAGAAATTAAAGGCAAACTAGACTGGGTACAGATTCCCATGAGCCTGGATACCCTTATGAATCTTGCCATCTGTATAGACAACCAGTCACAGGAGTGAAGAGAGTTAAAAATGGGGGCTGTCAACTCTCCAATCTATGTACTGTGACCTTTTCTCCACTGCTTCTTACTGAGCCAATGCAGATGGATGTGGGCCATCAATGCCTCACTCCATAGAAAAAAAGCGACAATGCCAACACCATCTCTGTTTCTACTGCAGTGAGTCAGGTCACTCCATCTCTGCCTGCCCTGTATGAACTTCAGGGAACCTGGGAAAAGAGCTCCCCCACACTTTGGTCTTGATGGAACACACCCAGAACCCTGCTCAAGGGCTCCCCATTTGCCAGTTGCACATACCTGGGGCATCCCTGCAAAATATCATCCTACCAGCCCTCATTGACTTACCTGCAGCTGACATCTTCATAGATGCAGCAGCAGCCCAAATCCAACAGATTCCTTTGCGATGCAAGGTCATTCCTGATCTTGTAGAGACTCTTGGCAGTTCCCTTTGTCTTCTGGTCCAGTAACAGAGGAAAAACTCACCTGGAGGCTGTGATTTAGGGGTACTGAGAAGTGTTACAATTTGATGTGATCCATTCTCCACACTTTCCCAAATCCTTGGTATCTCTTGGCTGTCCCTCCACAACCTGGTCATTTGGTGGCAAGCACAGGAAATCTGTTTTCTGTCAGAGTTTTGTCTCCAGCACTGCTCCAGCATCCAAACCTTGAGAGACTCAGGTGGGATTGACCATCCAGGCAGAACCTTCCATTTCAGTTACAGCCTGAGTTCCCCTTGACATACCAAGACTACGCTGGTGTTTTAAAAAAGAATGTGGAAACCCTACCTCCACTTGGGACTATGACTTCGCAATAGAGCTGAAGCCCAGAGCCATTCAGACCAGTTTATTCCATGTCAGAACCTGAGCTGGTAGCAATCCGAGAATACCTCCAGTAGAATTATCCACAAGTCAACCTTGCCAGCTGGCGCACCAGTCCTGTTTGTCAAAAAGAAAGATGGCAATCTCCAACTCTGCATGGACTACCACTCATTGAATCAGATAACTATCAGGAATTGTTACCTACTACCCCTGATTCCCAAGCTGCTGGACTGTGTTGGAGCTGGCTATATATTCACCAAGTTGGCCCCCTGGAGGGTCTTACAACCTTGTACAGAGAAGGGGACGTGTGGAAGATAGCCTTCCGGACCTGGTATGGCCACTATGAATATCTGGTACTGCCTTTCGGGTTGAAGCCTGGCCACCTTCCAACATTTTATAAATTATGTGTTCTGAGACATATTGGACCAGTACATAGTAGTCTACCTGGGTGACACATTGATCTTCTCTGACTATCCTGAACAGCGTACTGCTCATGTCTGAATCATCCTGGAACACTTCTGGCAGCATGGCCTTTACACCAAGCTCAAGAAGTGTGCCTTTGCTAGGAGTTCTTGGACTTCACCTTATCCCCAAAAGGAATCCAGATGGACCCAAGTAAGGTCCAAGTTATCCAAGACTGACCAACTCCCCCCACAGTATGTGACCTGCAATGCTTCTTGGGGTTTGCCAACTTCTACTGATGATTTATCCTGAATTTTTTTAAACAAACAAAGTCACTCACTGCTCTCCTCTGGAAAAATGCCAATTCCATTGGTCTTCCAAGGCCCAGCATGCATTCGATCAACTGAAATTTGCCTTTACTATAGCACCTATATTGACTTACCCCAATGTCACAAAAGCCTTAATCGTAGAAGCTGATGACTCCAACATGGCAGTTGGGGCTGTCCTTTCCCAGCTACTTGGCCCCAAACAAGTGTTACACCTGTGTGCTTATGACTCCAGGAAACTCCCCTGCAGAGCTAGACTATGAAATACTTGACAAGGAACTCCTGGTGATTAAAAAATTCCCTTTGCAAAATGGTGGCACTACCTGGCAGGAGCTTGTCACCCAGTCCAGGTGATCACTGACCACAAAAATCTGGAACATCTATGTAGAGCAAAAGCCTTAAACCAATGGTAGCTTCAATGGTTCTTACTTTTCCTCATGATCCTACCACCCTGGATCCAAAAATGGCAAGGCAGATACCCTGTTCCTAAGATTCCCACAAGACGCCAGCCAGGAACCAACTCTCATTCTTAAGTCCGGTAACTTTGTCACTGCAGCTTATCTGGATATACTCAGATTGATATGCTCCACCTATGCCTCAGAAATTCTGCCTGATGAACAAACTACTATTGCCAAGCAGCCACATGACTCCCATGAAGGAATCACATACATAAGAGACCATGTCTATGTGCCCCCAGGACCCACCAGGGTCACAGTCCTACAACTATGCTATGATTTTCCCCTAGTAGATCACTTGGGGTATTTCAAGACATATCAACTAATAGTCTGTTCCTTTTGGTGTCCCTGGATGCGCCCAATCCAGTCGTTCATTGCCTCCTGTGATGTTTCTGCCTGTGCCAACACCCCATGCCACAAATCCTGTGCTCTCCTCCAGCATTTGGATACCCCATCTCAACCCTGGGTGGCCATCACTGTAGACATTAGTATAGAATTACCAGAGTCTGCCAAATTTACAAGTTTAATGGTAGTAGCCTACTTTACCAAAATGGGCCACTTCTTCCCTTGCACAGGCCTCCCCTCCACTGAAGAGACAATCCATTTTTGGATTAGCTCCCTGACCTTCCAAAGCACATCACCTCTGTTCGGGGGTTGCAGTTCACGGCCTGGATCTGGCACAAAGCCCTGCACCTGCTGGGAGTCTGCACGTGTCTGTCTTCTGCGTATCATCCCCAGTCCAATGGCCAGACGGAAAGGGCTAACCGGATTCTCAAGCAGTATCTGCGATGCTATATTAATCATCACCAGGATGATTGGTCCTCACTCCTCTGTTACATGGAGTTGCCTACAACAACGCAGATCATGCATCTATGGGTCAGAGTCCCTTTTTTATTAATTAGGTGAACCACCCCGGATTCCATCCACAAGTACCTGCATCCTTTGCCCAACTCAGTTGCCTCAGACCTGGTGCAGTGGATATGTCAGGCCCAGGAAGAAGTAAAGAAGCACCTGGAAAAGGCAAAAGTGGAGTATAAGCAGCATGCGGGCCAGCAAGGATCCACCTATTCAGTAAGACAAAAAGTATGGCTCTGCATGGAGCACCTCCACATAGACAGGCCTACTTTCTGTTTCTTGGCCCTTTTAAGATATTATGACAGGTTAATCGTCACTTTTGAACTCCAACTACTCTGCTCTCTAAAGATGCACCTGGTGTTTCATGTATCACTTTTGAAACCCTACACAGAAAACCCTTTCCCTTACTGGACCCAGCCACCTCCCCCTCTGGTACAAGTACAGGGCCATAAGGAATGTGTAGTTCATGAGATCCTGGACTCCAAACATAAATGTGACAGGCTCTGGTATCTTGTGGACTGGGAGGAATATGGTCCTAAGGAATACATCTGGAAGCCTGTGGAAAATGTACATATTCCCACATTTGTGTGGGCATTCCATAAAAATCACCCCAAAAAGCTTGGTCCCACACTGCCTGGAGTGCAACCTTTCGAGAAGGGGTGATGTCAGGACTGCACATCTCAAACTCAGGTCTACAAGACTTTGGCCAACCTGCTAACAGTTGCTAGGGCAGAAGCTGAATCCTGACAGATTACTTCAGTCCTGGAACCTGATTGGCAGAATGCTAGGGTTTCTGATTGGTCCACAGCTTCTATATAAACCCAACACAAGACAGGAAAAGGAAGTTGTCTATGCAACAGGGATTCACCTTGCACTTGACTGTGTGCATTGTGCTTCCTGCTCCTGCTCCCATTGCTTGACATCCTGGTATCCTGACCTGGCTTAACTCTGGTAATCAATCTCTGGTTCTGTTCTCAAGTTTACCTCCTGCTTCTGATCTCCTGGTAACCTGACCCTGCCTGCCTCCCGACACTTGACTCTTGGGTTGCCCTCTGGTCTGTCTTGGACTCCTGCTTTGGCCACTAGGTCACAGCATGTATGTCCCAGTAGTGATACATATGGGACACAGGTCACCGACATCCAAGATGCCCTCTGCAGAGAGCAGAAAAACTACCCACTGAATTTCATCCCTTCCCCTCCCCTCCAGATTTCAGCATATTCATGAAGTAAGACACCTTAGAAGTGTTGTAAGAAGATAGTCATCACTTGTGACTCAGGACCATGTCACAGTGGCTGATAAAAGATGCCTGGGAGCACCCAGGGCTGCTGCTGAAAGAAACTGTTAACACCACCTTTGAAGAGGGAAACCTACAATCCACCCTAAACCATGCCATAATTCAGCCAATGCTGAAGAAGCTAGACCTATCTCTAGATCTATCAGATCTTACAAACAACCACTTGGTGTCAACTGTCCTATATATAAGCAAAATAACAGAGAAACAAATGAAGAACTGCTTCCAAACACACCTATCCATCACCAAAAACCTGGACACTCCTCAGTAGACTTAAGTGCACAAAGTTAAGCATGTGCTTAAGTGTTTTGGGGAATTGTGAATTTAGAGAGGTACTTCTACTCTAAGTTCCAATTAAATAACTATTTCTTGGAGTAGTTTCATTTTAAATAGCCCCCGCCAGTATGATTGATATTTATTAGTTATATTACAGAGGTTTCCAGAGGCCTGAGTCAGAATTGGGGTGTATTGTACTAGGCACTGTACAAATGTATATGGAAAGATAGTCCTGGCCCCAAAGAGGTTATAACCTAAGAAACAGAGAAATCAACTAGGTTACATAATTAGTCAATCTAATTTAGAATGACTTTAGGGCAGGAACATGTCTTCGTCTATGACTTGTACAGCACCAAGCACAATAATGACATGAAATAAAGAAGTAATATTTCTGCAGAGGCAAATGAAGGTTGGAGAGGAAGCCAGTAGGGCATAGCTGCACCTGCTGCTGCCAAGTTTCCTATCACAGTCAGTCTGGGAGGCAGAGGCGTGATGCTTGCCCTTCATGTGTGCTTTCCAGATTCCTGTCATCTAAAGTTGCAGCCGCTTAGCCATCACTTTGAGTGGCATGTGTCACAGGGGTAGTGGAGATAAAACTTAAGTGTGTGCACTGGAGCTTGCAATAACACAGCAACAGCAATAACTGAAAAAACTGCATCCCAGAATCAAAATAATATGGAGATGAATCAATTTCAAATGGCCATTCAGTGTCTTGACTTTTCAAATCAGAGTCTTTCCAAATCAGAAGTCACAACTGCCATAATCGGGTACAACAAAATATAAAAGAAGCAGAAGAAATCCATCTTGTCTCGCTTTCTGTCTCTCTTGCACACACACAGATAAAAAGTGAGCTGTAGCTCACGAAAGCTTATGCTCTAATAAATTTGTTAGTCTCTAAGGTGCCACGGGTACTCCTTTTCTTTTTGCGAATACAGACTAACACGGCTGCTACTCTGAAACACACAGATAGTCATCTCACACAGAGAGAGAGAAACAGATATATGCAGATTACATAGATACAGGGGTACAGTATATCTGTACACAGAGACACATGCATTGAAATATTTACCCATAGTTGCATGTGACCAGAGAAATATTAATACATACATGCACAGATGCACGACTCATTCATGCACAGAGACACATAAGTACATACATACACAGACTCATATTAATTCACACATGTACAGTCTCTCTCTCAGCACTGACACCTAAATAAACACACAGATCCTTACAGACACAAACACATCAATGCTAAGACACTCACAAACACACACAAAGAGATACTCACACACATATAGTTACTTTGAAGCCTCTTGTGAATTTCCCGCTTGCAGTTCTATTTTTCTCTCCTTGTTTCCTAAGAACCCAGCTGCAACTTCATGGCTGCAGCTGTCACTAACTCATATTCCCAGGGAGTCGGGTGAGGGACACGAATCCTAGCTGTCAAGGAGCAGCAAGCCAGGGGCTTTGCTGTTTTGACAACCTCTTTCCAACTCAGACTGTGCACAGTCACAGGTACTGGGACTTTCAGGGCTTTTACTAGGGGTGGAGGTTTTGGGCAGGTGGAAGTTGTGCTTCCTACAGCCAAAGAAGTAGATATTTATATTAAAGTATGAAAAATCTGAATCCTAAATAACTAGGGTGTCTAAAGTGAGGCTCCAAAATCCATATTTATGCCTCTAAATAGAAGTAGCTTCATTTTCAAAGTGCCGAATACCCACAGCTACCATTGGCTTAGGGAGAACTACAAAAGGCTATTAATATACCTGTTATATGATGGGGATCATTATTTGCTGACTCCAGTGGCTACTGTAAAAATGGTCAGAAAATTTACTCTATAAACCTGCTCCTGTGTTCCCGTCTTACTCAACACACAGTAACTGTTCCATGTGTGTCTCCAAGTCACACTTGCTGACTTTACTGACCCAAACAACTGCTAACTCTGAAGTAAGGTGTTGAGTCCTATATATCCACCTTCTCATGATTTTCCCTGGGATCGATGTCAGGCTAACCAGCCTAGTATTTCAGTTCTTTCCATTTGCACTTTTTAAATATTGGCACAACATTTGATTTTTTCCAATTCCCTGGAACTTCCCAGTGTTCCAAGTTTTGTTAAAAATCAACATTAGTGATTCAGATTGCTCCTTGGGTCAATTCTTTTTATACTCATGGGTGCAAGCTGTTCTGCTGATAAATACCCACCATTCCTGAAAGTACCCATGGTAAATAAACATTTTACTCAAATGATTAGGCCATGTTGGCTCCAAATATGTCATTATCTGTGCTCCTCATAATTTGCATCCCAGGATCTGCTGATTTTATCCCATAAATTATCTCAGACACACTAAAAATTATCCTAATGTGTCTATTGCCAGACACCTTAGGGTACATCTACACTGCAAAGAAATACCTGCAGCATCAAATCTCAGAGCCCTGGTCAATTGACTTGGTTTTGGACTGCATGGATAAAAATAGCCTAGACCCATCCCCCTCACCGCCTTTCAGAGCCTGGGCTCCAGCTCAAGCAGGGATGTTTAGCCTCACAGTCTGAGCTCCGCAAGTCCAAGTCAGTTGAATCAGGCTCTGACACTTAGCACCCTGAGTTTTTCTTTGCAGTGTAAACATACTCTTAGTGACTGGACGTCATTTATAATCATTTAGAGACAGATTCGGTAGCCCTTGCTCATGTGAATGAGAAGACTCTGCAGCTCCTGACTTCATTGGGATTACTCATGTGATTAAGGGCTGCAGGCCCTTTATCATCATTCATTGCATATCACCATATCATGATGTTAAGTTCTTACATCATGGCCCCTACAACAGATCAGTACATTAAAGGGGTCACTGAAGTAATTAGTCCAAATTCAAGTATAGTTAAAAAGAACAGGGCGAGGAACAAGAATGGGGAAGGGTTACAAAATAGAAAGGTTTACATGAATTAGAATTTCAATAATAACACATTCTTATTTTGGATGTAAACTTCCCTCTGGTATATTGGAAACCCAAACCCAGTAGCCATAGACTAGAGCTTGAGAAACACAAAGGGGAACTGATCATTATGGTTTCACTGTCATAGGATGAGTGAAATGCAAAGGGTAATCAAAGAACATAAATTGTAAAAAGGAAATTAGATTTGAAATATTCTTTCAGTTTTAATAATCTTGAATGTTAGTGACACAGGGAAGGATTTTAAAAAAAATTGATTATTAGGTTGATAGTGTAGTTAGATAGAAACTTACAATTTTGGCAATAATAAATAATAAGATAAAAAACAAAAGACAATAGCTACCATTTTTGTGACTCCCACTCAAAAACTATACCCAATTTTCTTTCCACTTTCTCGTGGTTTTGGAGCAACAACTAACTAACAAGAATAATGCCCAAATTCCTGTTGTCATGATTGAAGAGATAGGTACCCACAACAAGGAAGTAAACAAAAAGAAAGTCATACTGACCTCTGCTGTATCAGAAACACCAGTGGGGAAATGGAGCCTTTCAATGGAACTTGAGTGAGAAGGCCCATGTTCCCTGCAGGGACTGTAATTGACAAGACATCAGGGGCTCAGGAAACACGGAGTTAGGCTGGAAGCAAGTAGCCATGTGGCTGGAGCAATCCACAGAGTTTAATAAAGTTCCACTGGTTAACCTGCATTCAGCATCACTCTGCGAATGGAACACTTTCCTGCTGCAACTGTTGTCCCCATTAGAAACAGCCACAACATGTCTTCTCATAGCAGCATCCCATTATGTGGCAGGAGACAAGCACAACAGGTGGCCATGCTATCCAACTGAACTTTATCCTCATTGTCTCCCCTCATAGGTAAGAAATAGAAAGGGATGGAAACACCCCAAACTGCCATTTCCCACCTCAACATGTTAGCCCTTAATGGTCATTAGGGTTTGCAAACAAAAGTCTCTCAAAGTGGCTGCCCTGCTGTTGCAGCCAGAGTGTCACCTAGTTGGTGTAAGCACTGAAAAATATTCTCTGTGAGCATCCCAATGAATAGTTGAACTATCCAACATGCATTGCTGGTGATTTGCAAGTTGATGGAATCATTTCTAACGCTAACTGACTTGCCCAAGGTCCCTTAGGCAAAGTGTTGCTGACTCTCATGATAATATTGCAAGTCATGCAATTTTTGGTGTTATTCTTAAAGCCCCGCCTCCTGGAGGCATGGTCTTGAGACTTGCCAACATGAGGCCAGTTAGTGATAGATATGATGGAGACTTTCACAATGTGGATTCTTGTTTAGTAAGAATTAGACTGAGAGTGAGCAGTTCATTTCATACAGGCCACCAGGTGGAAACAACTTATGAGCACTGCTAACCTGCAACTTCAAGTCAAAAGGTTCCATCCACATCATGTGGTGAGGGCTTCCTGGTTAGCTGTGTTGTCACAAGTTCCCACTTGCTTGCTTTGGGGTGGAAAGTCCTGCTTGCCCAACAAGGACCAACCCATTCAGATTCTCTTTTGATGCATTTTGGGATGCAGGACTGACACATGGATATGATATGACACTTCCTTGAGCCACCTAGTTTACATGGATAGAAGAATCACACTGCCAGTATAAAGGATAATTAAACAAACCTGTTAGTTGCCAGTTGACCCTATGCCTGACCTGGCTAGATCCATTAGTTTTTGATCTAGATTCTTTAGTTATTGTCCTTTTCTCATGTTCCTAATGTTTCATTCTTTCCTTCTACTGTCCCATCTATCTGTATCACTTGTCTCTTGTTTTATACTTAGATTGTGAGCTCCTTGGGGCAGGGACTGTTATTTTGTTCTGTGTTTGTACAGCACAGTGGGGCCCTGTGTCTGGGGCTCCTTGGTACTACGGTATTAGAAATAATTAATAATAATCATATTGCTTTGTTCTTTGACCTCTAGGCTTCCCCAGGAGCCAAGTGGTCAGGCCTTGTTCAGGCTGTTCCACTTGCTCCCTACTCATAGACCAACCCCAAACTGTGTAATCAGGCTGTTTTCAGACTGTCTGCTGGCTTGGTCTCTCTGCATTACAACTCTGGAACCTACCTTCAGACTGTGTAGACTTGGTGTTCCTTGGACCTATTTTTAGGGCATTTTGTCATCTACTTTTGACCTACTTCATCCTCTAGAGATTAATACTCTGCCTTCCCTATCTATCCTGGATGCTCTGCTCTTAGCCACAACCTTTTCAGCAGTGGGTCTGCCTTCACAATATCTATGCTCTTCACGCTCCTATACCACAATACTGTCTTGCTGCACCAGGACCTGTTTCCAAGGCTGATCCATATATATATATTCCCCATAGAGCTGTCGATTAATTGCAGTTAACTCACACGATTAACTCAAAAAAATAATTCACGATTAAACAAATATATCGCAATTAATCCATGATATTTGTGTTTTCTGAGATTCCCTACTTGAACTTCCTGAGAAGTTCTGCTTGGCCCTTCAGAGATGTTCCAGGTCTCTAGTCAGTCCCCTTGATATCCCCAATTCAGATCAACTTAATAAGAGTGTAAGGAGTAGGAATTGGGAGGAACAAATAACCTCAGAATAACCATATGGGGGAATTAGGACTGTCAAGCAATTAAAAAAATTAATCGTGATTAATCGCGCTGTTAAACAATAATAGAATACCATTTCCTTAAATATTTTGGATGTTTTCTATATTTTCAAATATATTGATTTCAATTACAACACAGAATACAAAGTGTACAGTTTATTCATTTTATACTTATTTTATACTTATTTTTATTACAAATATTTGCACTGTAAACTGTAAAAACCAAAAGAAACAGTATTTTTTAATTCACGTAATACAAGTACTGTAGTGCAATCTCTTTATCATGAAAGTTGAACTTACAAATGTAGAATTATGTACAAAAAGTAACTGCATTCACAAATAAAACAATGTAAAACTTTAGAGCCTACAAGTCCACCCAGTCCTACTTCTTGTTCAGCCAGTCTCTCAGACAAACAAGTTTGTTTACATTTGCAGGAGATAATGCTACCTGCTTCTTATTCACAGTGTCACCTGAAAGTGAGAACAGGTGTTCTCATGGCACTGTTGCAGTCGGCGTTGCAAGATATTTACATGCCAGATGCGCTCAAGATTCATATGTCCCTTCTTGCTTCATCCACCATTCCAGAGGCTATTTGTGTATCATTTCTGGATGCATCACCATGGGAAGCAGTTTATCTAGTCCTGGAAATGTTAGTGGGCAGATACTAGGAGGGATATCCTACAAAAGCTGTAAGATGCCTCAGATGCCAGTGCAGGAACAAGAAAAAAGGAGGACTAACCCGGTCACCTGGGAGGTCTCTACCCCCAGCTCAAAGCTCTTCTGTTGCCCCAGGATGAGGCAGGGACTGGTATATCAAGAAACTGCATAGGATATTTTTCCTGCAGAGGTATGACATCATGCCTGGCAGCCTCCCAAGGCACCGTATCCAATTACCTGAGTCATCAACAAAGATAAATTGTCAAGGGATTGTCTCTGAATTTGGCCCCAGTAAATACAAGAGCAGAAAAGGCAAATAGAAATGGCTGACAGCAGTAGGGTGACCAGATGTCCTGATTTTATAGGGACAGTCCCGATATTTGGGCTTTGTCTTGTATAGGCACCTATTACCGCCCCACTCCGTGTCCCAATTTTATACACTTGCTATCTGGTCACCCTAGACAGCAGAGTGGGGGTACACATACACACAGAGAGAACACAAGAATTAAAAGGGATGCAGGAAACCCAGGTGCATGCAGATACCGGGAAAAACATTGATTTGCTCACTTTCACACGTACATGCTTTTGCCCGTACAATCTCACACATGTATGTTCGCACTCCTACATGCTCACAAACACCTATTTTCACATAGCGCACATTAAAAATATATATACTCTATCATATGCACACACAAATACACTATAGCAGACATGCACAAACGTACACCCACATAAATGCAAACTGAAATCACACACTTGGATGCATATAACACAGCACTAACACATAAACATGTATGCACCCAAGCTCAATGATGATACTATCTGTATAACAGCTGCTTAATCACACAGTAGCTGTTCTTGTTTACCAAAAACATTGGCCCAAATTATTCCCTCTGCCTTCAGTGTCAGAGGAGACAAAACCCAACAGAATTGAGACAGGGGTATCATTCCACACAGTAAACCTCCTGTGGGCATGGGGATCTCTGTGTAAGGAGAGAATGAGTACAGGAGAGAGGCGGGCTGCAGCGGATAAGCATGGTGACCTTACCAGTCCTCTGTGGATTTTATAGCAGAGATGTTACTGATTGAATCACTATGGTGATTAACTTTGGTGCTCTACCCTCATCCTATGGAATCTCCTGTGAGGGGAGTCCAGGGGTATCAGTCAGTAGGAGAGAGGCAGTGCTGAGGCTCAGCAACTCTACATATTTCAGAGTAGCAGCCGTGTTAGTCTGTATTCGTAAAAAGAAAAGGAGTACTTGTGGCACCTTAGAGACTAACAAATGTATTAGAGCATAAGCTTTTGTGAGCTACAGCTCACTTCATCGGATGCATTTGGTGGAAAATACAGAGGGGAGATTGATATACACAGACAGAGAACATGAAACAATGGGTGTTATCATACACACTGTAAGGAGAGTGATCACTTAAGATAAGCCATCACCAGCAGCGGGGGGGGGGGGGGGGGTGAAGGAGGAAAACATTTCATGGTGGCAAGCAAGGTGGGCTATTTCCAGCAGTTAACAAGAATATCTGAGGAACAGTGGGGGGTGGGGTGGGGGAGAGAAATAACATGGGGAAATAGTTTTACTTTGTGTAATGACTCATCCATTCCCAGTCTCTATTCAAGCCTAAATTAATTGTATCCAGTTTGCAAATTAATTCCAATTCAGCAGTCTCTCGTTGGAGTCTGTTTTTGAAGCTTTTTTGTTGAAGTATAGCCACTCTTAGGTCTGTAATCGAGTGACCAGAGAGATTGAAGTGTTCTCCAACTGGTTTTTGAATGTTATAATTCTTGACGTCTGATTTGTGTCCATTCATTCTTTTACGTAGAGACTGTCCCGTTTGACCAATGTACATGGCAGAGGGGCATTGCTGGCACATGATGGCATATATCACATTGGTAGATGCGCAGGTGAACGAGCCTCTGATAGTGTGGCTGATGTGATTAGGCCCTATGATGGTGATAGATATGTGGACAGAGTTGGCAACGGGCTTTGTTGCAAGGATAGGTTCCTGGGTTAGTGGTTCTGTTGTGTGGTGTGTGGTTGCTGGTGAGTATTTGCTTCAGATTGGGGGGCTGTCTGTAAGCAAGGACTGGCCTGTTGTTCTAAGTCAGCCATAAGAATGTTGGCATACTGTGGGGCCATGCGGGTACCCATCGCAGTGGCTATCCTTCAACAAAAAAGCTTCAAAAGCAGACTCCAACGAGAGACTACTGAATTGGAATTAATTTGCAAACTGGATACAATTAACTTAGGCTTGAATAGAGACTGGGAATGGATGAGTCATTACACAAAGTAAAACTATTACCCCATGTTATTTCTCTCCCCCACCCCACCCCCCACTGTTCCTCAGATATTCTTGTTAACTGCTGGAAATAGCCTACCTTGCTTGTCACCATGAAAGGTTTTCCTCCTTCCCCTCCCCCCACTGCTGCTGGTGATGGCTTATCTTAAGTGATCACTCTCCTTACAGTGTGTATGATAAACCCATTGTTTCATGTTCTCTGTCTGTGTATATCAATCTCCCCTCTGTTTTTTCCACCAAATGCATCCGATGAAGTGAGCTGTAGCTCACGAAAGCTTATGCTCTAATAAATTTGTTACTCTCTAAGGTGCCACAAGTACTCCTTTTCTTTTTGCAACTCTACATAGACATAGATGGTCTTTGGCAAATCCCCTAAAACTATGATATGGGGTGGGAGAGGGGAAACCTCCTGCCTATTCCAGGTGTTTATATGAGAGCAAAGTCCCTACTCCAGTAGAACAACACAGAACCTGCACAGGGAGTTTCACAGAGTTCCCAATCCTCCACATAAGGATTGAGCTGGCTATTGGACAATGGCAAGTCTATTGCTTTTTTGTATGCTGTGTAAACAAATCTTCATTAGAGACCAGACTGAGACCATTTTCTCTTATGACTCAGCCTGGATTTTAACCTGGATCTCTACTGCATTTATTTTGTCCTGGTCTACAGTACAGGTTAGGTCAAATTTAGCTGTGTTAGGTCAATTTTAAAATGAATGCGTCTACACAACCTACCCTGTTCCGTCAACCTAAAAGGCTCTTAAAATCGACTTCTGTACTCCTCCCCAGCGAGGGAAGTAGCACTAAAATAGATCTTGCTGGGTCAAATTTGGGGTAGTGCAGACGCAATTCGACGGTATTGGCCTCTGGAGCTATCCCAGAGTGCTCCAATGTGACCGCTCTGGACAGCACTTTGAACTCCGATGCACTAGCCAGGTACACAGGAAAAGCCCCAGGAAATTTTGAATTTCATTTTCTGTTTGGTCAGCATGGTGAGCTCAACAGCACAGGTGACCATACAGTCCCCCCAGAATCCCAAATGAGCTCCAGCATGGACCGAAAGGGAGACACTGGATCTGATTGCTGTATGGGGAGTAGAATCTGTGCAGGCCGAACTCTGATCAAAAAGAAGAAATGCTAATATATATGCCAAAATTGCACAGGGCATGGTGGAGAGAGGCTACAACAGGGACACACAGCAGTGCCGCATGAAAGTGAAGGAGCTGAGGCAAGCCTACCAAAAGACAAAGGAGGCAAACGGTCGCTCCGGATCAGAGCCCGCTTCTATGATCAGCTGCATGCCATTCTAGGGAGGGATCCTACCACTACTCAACCACGGTCCTTCAACACCTGCAAGGGGGGAGTCTCACGCAGCAGGGAGGAGGATTTTGTGGATGAGAAAGAGGATGGGGAGAGGAGAATGCGCAGCTGTGAATCTGTTCTCCCCAGCAGCCAGGACCTTTTCATCACCCTGGAGCCAATACCCTCCCAAGGTGGGATCCCCGACCCTGAAGCCGGAGAAGGCAGCTCTTCTGAGTGCACATTTGTAACTGCAGTACAGGGTTTAAAAGCAATAGTGTTTAATGTTTGATTTGCCCTGAAGAATTGTGATGCATTCGGAGCCAGGACAGCTACTGGAAAAGTCTGTTAATGTGTCTGGGGATGGAGTGGGAATCCTCCAGGGACATCTCCATGAAGCTCTCCTGGAGGTACTCTGAAAGCCTTTGCAAAAGGTTTCTGGGGAGGGCTGCCTTATTTTGTTCTCCACGGTAGGACACTTTACCATGCCAAGCCAGTAGCAAGTAGTCTGGAATCATTACAGCACAAAGCATGGCAGCGAATGGTCCTGGGTTTTGGTCGCATTCAAGCAACATTCGGTCTTTATCTTTCTGTGTTAGCCTCAGGAGAGCGATATCATTCATGGTCACCTGGTTGAAATAGGGGAATTTTTGAAAGGAAACAGTAAAAGGACCCCATTTGTGCTGGGTTGTTTGCGCTTGGCTAAAAGGGATCATCCCGGAGAATAGCCACGTGGCGGAGGGAGGGTGAAGGGATCATCCCAGAGAATAGCCATGCAGTGCGGTGGGGGGAGGTGTGTGCTGCATATCCACCCGAAAACTGCTGCCCCTCCGGTAAAACCCAACTGGCATTGGTTGCTATGGGAAAGGATGGCGCTGCAGTTTGAAACCATTCCCATACGTTATGAAGGTGGAAGAAGCCAACCCCGCGTACCAAAATGGCTGCCTGGAAACTGAATTCTGTTGCCCAGCCTTGTGTGATGTGTCACCATACCGGCAGACGCTCAATATAAAAGGCAAAATGTGACCTTGTACCTAAAGCACATGTGCTATGCGCTGTGAATTGCTTGATTCACTGTGAAAGAGTCTCCCTTTTGTTCTCAGAAATGTATCATCTTAAATTTTACTCTCCCTTTTTATCTCCCCCCTGCAAATGTTTCTATGCTCCCACTATCATCTCCAAACCTGAGGTTATCGCAGATTAGAAGTCGAAAAAAACGCACTCACAATGACATGTTTTCTGAGCTCATGCAGTCCTCCTGCACTGATAGGGCACAGCTTAATGCATGGAGGCATTCAGTGGCAGAGGCCAGGAAAGCATTAAGTGAGCATGAAGAGCAGAGGCAGGAAGTGATGCTGAGGCTAATGGGGAAGCAAATGGACATGATGAAGCGTCTGTTGGAGCTGCAGGAAAGCCAACAAGAGCACAGACCCCCTCTGCATCCATTGTATAACTGCCTGCCCTCCTCCCCAAGTTCCATATCCTCCTCATCCAGACGCCCAAGAACTCGGGAGGTGGAAGGCTCCGGGCACCCAGCCACTCCACTCCAGAGGATGGTCCAAGCAGCAGAAGGCTGTCATTCAAACAGTTTTGATTTATAGTATGGCTACAATAAGCAATGTGGCCTTGTCCTTCCCTCCTCCCACGCCCCACCCCACTCAGGCTACATTGTCAGTTATCTCACTTTTTTTTTTAATTAATAAAGAAAGAATGCACGGTTGCAAAACAATAGTTACTTTATTTTCTTTGCCAACTGTGGTCAAAGGGGGGAGGGTGGTTGGCTTACAGGGGGGAATTAAAATCAACATAGGGGGCGGGTTTGCAGCAAGAAGAAACACACACAGCTATCATATTGTAGTCTGGCCAGTCATGAAACTGGTTTTCAAAGACTGTCTGATGTGCAGCGCACCTAGCTGTGCTCTTCTAGTCTCCCAGGTGTCTGGCAGCTCAAAATCGGCCGCCAGGCGATTTGCCTCAACCTCCCACCCCGCCATAAACGTCTTCCCCTTACTCTCACAGATATTATGGAGCACACAGCAAGCAGCAATAACAATGGGAATGTTGGTTGTGCTGAGGTCTAACCTCGTCAGCAAACAGTGCCAGCGAGCTTTTAAATGTCCAAAGGCACATTCTACCACCATTCTGCACTTGCTCAGCCTATAGTTGAACTGCTCCTTACTACTGTCCAGGCTGCCTGTGTACGGCTTCATGAGCCATGGGAGCAAGAGGAAGGCTGGCTCCCCAAGGATAACTATTGGCATTTCAACATCCCCAATGGTAATTTTCTGGTCTGGGAAGTAAGTCCCTTCTTGCAACTGCTCGAACAGCCCTGAGTTCCTAAAGATGCAAGTGTCTTGCACCTTTCCAGGACATCCCACGTTGATGTTGGTGAAATGTCCCTTGTGATCCACCAGTGCTTGGCGCACCATTGAGAAGTACCTTTTGTGGTTTACATACTGGTTGGAAAGGTGGTCCAGTGCCAAGATAGGGATATGTGTTCTGTCTATCACCCCACCACAGTTAGGGAACCCCATTACAGCAAAACCATCCAGTATGGTTTGCACATTTCCCAAAGTCACTACCCTTGATAGCAGAACGTCAGTGATTGCATTGGCTACTTGGATCAAAGCAATCCCCACAGTAGACTTGCCCACTCCAATTTGATTCCCTACTGACTGGTAGAAGTCAGGTGTTGCAAGCTTCCACAGGGCTATTGCCACTCGCTTCTCAACTGTCAGGACAGCTCTCATCTTGGTATTTCTGTGATTCAGGGCGGGGTGGAAAGCAACTCAAAGTTCAAGGAAAGTGGCCTTACGCATGCAAAAGTTTCACAGCCATTATGAATCATCCTATACCTGCAATACTACGCAGTCCCACCAGTCTGTGCTTGTTTGCCGGGCCCAGAATTGGCATTCAACTGTATCAACCAGCCCCACTGCTGCCATGATATCCCAATTGCCACAGCCCATGCTTTCAGGAATGTCTGTGTCCATGTCCTTATCACAATCGTCCTCATGTCTCTTAGCCCAGTTCTGCACATACTCCAGGGTAATGTGTGAGGTGTTTACAATGCTCACAACAGCAGCCGTGAGCTAAGTGGCCTCCATGCTTGCTGTGCTATGGCGTCTGCATGGGTAACCCAGGAAAAAAGGCGTGAAACGATTGTCTGCCGTTGCTTTCACGGAGGAAGGGAAGGAGGGGCGACTGATGACATGTACCCAAAACCACCCTTGACAATGTTTTTGCCCCATCAGGCATTGGGAACTTAACCCAGAATTCCAATGGGCAGGGGAGACTGCGGGAACTGTGGGATAGCTACCCACAGTGCACCGCTCGTAAGTCGATGCTAGCCACAGTATTGAGGACACACTCCGCTGACCTAATGCGCTTAGTGGGGACATACACAATCGACTGTATAAAATCGAGTTCTAAAAATCGACTTCTGTAAAATTGACCTAATTTTGTAGTGTAGACATACCCTGAGTCTTCCTGCCTCCAGCCTTTGCAGCATCAGTTTTCAAAGGCTAAAAAATAGACACTCTTAGCCCTAGCCATTCCCTGTCCTGGATTATGCTACCTTTGCAGCTGTAATGTGTTCCTTGCCTGGAAGAGTTTGCAAGGAGCACAAGGCTTTTCTGAAGCTGCCACGTGCAACGTTGTTTTCAAAGCCAGGCCTCTGGAGGGTTCTGATAATTATTTCACCAGAATTCATTTATATATCTGAAATTCCCCCAGCACAGTGGAGAAATAAAAGCTTGTACTGCCTCATCGGCCAGCACTGAAGTGACAGCTATAAATAATGCTATGATATAAAGGCCATCATTGGCATAAACAAACAGATGCACACAAAGTCTCTCTGTCTCTGTCTCATACACACATACATACAATTTCACATGCACATGTAGCATAGACCATTACGTTCACACAAAGAAACAGATATGCACACAGTCACCACAAATAGGAATACAAAGAATTCCACCCCTGGCCCCAAATCACCCACATGCACACACATCTAGCTGCATGCACATTCAGACCCACACTCACAGAATTACATTCACAGGTTGATACAGACAGAATCTCACACACACAAAATTTACAGAGATAGAAACACCCATTCCATAGACAATAGAAATACATACCCATATATAAGCACTGCGCTCACACAAAAGCTATTAAGATGTAGATGTGGCTTCATTAATCTGTGCTGTTTTACAGACCTTATTCCCTGGCTTTCATGGGGTATTTAGATGATAAATGAGGCCATTTTGGAACCTGGTAAAATGCCAAGTTCCTCAGCATGTACTACAGAATGAAATTATGAAGTTTTTATATAATATGTAGACCATGGGAGGGGAGGTATAAGCCGGAGTGGACATGTGTCTGTGTGTATAAATGTCAGCTTCAGTCAGAGCTGCAGTGCATGTGCATGCATACTCGTGTGTGTGTGTGAGAGCCCGAGAGATCATCTGGGATGCTTGAACTGATTTATCTATCAGGAGGACAGAACACTTGACACCAGAACTCACTTCCTCCCCAGTCTGGCAAATCCTGAAATTGATAATCTTCAGGGCCTAATACAAAGCTTATGTGGGTAGGTGGGTAGATGAGTTTTCTAGTAGTATTGTCAGTATGCATGTCTTTTGCTTTATGTTTGTGAATATAAGTGCCAAAGAAATTTAAGAGAAAATCATGATACAAGTACAGTTATCTACACACACATATGATGGTGCTATCCCAGTGATTAAGTGTAGAGCCACATGATACATTCATTTAACGTTTGACTTCCTTACCTGCATTCTGCCTACTATAGTTTGGTCACTCAAAAATTATTATTATTAATGAATCTGCACCAGAACTACCTCTAACATTTCAAACCACTGAGTAGCTTCGAACAGGTACTATTTAAAAAAAAATTAACATGCCAGAGAAATGCTTCTTTGTTTCCACCCAAATATGGAACTTTCCTCTGAAAGTTACCCTGGCTCAAGGTCCAGATTAGGTAAGATTCAGTCCAGAACCATTAGCAATTTTAAAATCTGATGTCTCAGCTCTGCAGAGCTGGAAACAGGAGCTTTTATCCCATTAGAAAGCAATCAGCCAACCATTGATGATAGCCAAGGAGAGCTGGTTTTGTTTTATGCATTTAATTAATTAATTACTTTTTAAAAAACCTTTTCAGATAATCACCTTCAAGATGTGCAGTAACTGACCTATGTAAGTGGCAGTTATCACTGTTCCCATTGTCTATTCTACCCCATTCCTCTCATGGAGTTTGTCACACTCACTTGTTGCTTCTTGTTTCAAATTAGACTGTATGCGCTTTGGGGCAGGAACCACTGGGTTTTCCTGTGTGTGTGCGCGCAGAGTGCACAGATCCTGATGTGGACACGTGGGTGCTGCTATAATAATACAAATAATAATACAATTAAATCAAAAAATGGAGATTCCCAGTGAGACACAAAGTACATTGCTTCCAACTTAGAATGTACCAATAATTGAACTTCAAAGTCAAGACATGTTTATGTATTGAAAGGCTATTTTAGCTCATTTTTAGATGTTTAAATCTTTTATTTGTACTGTTCCTCCAAAGATTTTGCAGTTAGGCTCATGATACTGTGACAAAGTTCCTGCTCTATCTTGGTGGGTCTTGCGCTTATTGGAGAATTTGCTCTCCTTGGAGCTTCACAGCAGCCCTCAGCTTGGCCGTTTTTCTGAACCCACAGTCCAGGTCGACTCCTCCTGTGTCTGACTAGGAGTTGGGAGGATTTGGGGGGAACCCGGGCCCGCCCTCTACTCCGGGTTCCAGCCCAGGGCCCTGTGGAATGCAGCTGTCTAGAGTGCCTCCTGGAACAGCTGTGTGACAGCTACAACTACCTGGGCTACTTCCCCATGGCCTTCAACACCTTCTTTATCCTCACCATAGGACCTTCCTCCTGGTGTCTGATAATGCTTGTACACCTCAGTCCGCATTCTCACTCTCAGCTCCTAGTGCCTTTTGCTCCCAGCTCCTCACATGCACACCACAAACTGAAGTGAGCTCCTTTTTAAAACCCAGGTGCCCTGATTAGCCTGCCTTAATTGATTCTAGCAGCTTCTTGATTGGCTGCAGGTGTTCTAATCAGCCTGTCTTAATTGTCTCCAGAAGGTTCCTGATTGTTCTGGAACCTTCCCTGTTACCTTACCCAGAGAAAAGGGACCTATTTAGCCTGGGATTAATATATCTGCCTTCTATTACTCTCCTATAGCCATCTGGCCCGATCTTGTCACAATAGTAAAGAATCTATGTAGCTTTACAAATAGACAGATAACATGTTTTGAAGCATCTGAAAACATTTCTAAAATAGCTTATCTTTAACATATGTATGAGAGACAGAATATTTGATAATGTATCATGATATAAAGATTTTACCAGCACTTGTCTTGAATGAGCTGAATGACTCATTGACAACGGCAGTATGTGTGAATGTATTTGTATAATGACCTGCAATTGTCAAAAGCAAAACTTGCAGCATGTGTGTGTGTGTAACCCACTGTTCAGTGTATGTTACATATCCCCCTCAATGCCCAATCCACAGAGAACACAAGTTTGTTATAGCCCCAGCCACTGTGCTTGAAGGTTACTCCAACTATTGAGGTTCATATGTTTAGCTTTGGAACATGGTTCAGTCCCTTGTGTTGGCCAAAATGGTGGCTGTTGCATAAGCAGAGCTTTGTCTGGGATTCAAAGGGACTCAGATACTTGGGGATGAGCTTCCTCTGTCCAGAGGAAGTATGTAACTCATTGGTCAATATGTGTTATGTGTTCCACTCTGTGCACAGTCCACAGCGGATACTAGTTTGATTATTTTTGAGCACCTGCTTCTTTAGCTCAAGCTATGTAGATTTATGCTTTTTATTCTGGAGATCACCAGTTCAATCTCCAGTGCAGATCAAGATGGTGGCTGTTACATGTGTATACACATAGATACCTATGTATGAAGAGGTTTAGGCCTGGGGTACAGTTATAACCTGTATGTGCATATGCAGAGCCTGCTTTAAGCTTCCCGTGAATATATCAGCATGTACATTGACTAATTTTTTTACAATAATGTTCTTCCCTGGGTTCTAATTGTATCCACACATTCCAGTAAGGAGTGAAATTTCACAGCTGAATGCCCTGAAAATGGTGTAGGTGGGACTATTCTTCTGTTATATCAAAATAGGATGTGGAGCGTCTAACTGGGATTTCAGCTATGAAGTTAGTGGAACAGGGGAAACAATAACAGAGCCATGATTCCCAAAGAACTCTGCCCTGGACCAGCAATGACCAAAACAGGCTCCCCCTCCCCCACTTTTTGGAAAGAGGCTAAGCTAGCAGGGGAGGCTCTTTGTAGAGGGTTTTGGGACTCTCACTGTGTCTAGATTTCTAGTGATCTGCACACATTTTATTTTTGCAGTTCAGATGATGTAAAAACATGCACCAGCATATGGATTTGCAGCATTACCAGAAATGTGGATCATAAAGCTATGTGTAGATTGTGGAGCTTGAGCAGAACATATATAGATAAAGCATTTCCTTTCTGCTTTGCCTTTCTGCTATACACAATCCTCCCCTTCTCTTTGCCTATGCCTTCCCATCTCCCTCATCTTTTGGATGGTCCTCAGCTGTGCAGAATTCCAGACATGTGGAACTCCCAGAAGAAAGTGTCATTTTTGTGTTAAAGATGCATATTGAATTTGACAAACAATGATTTATGACAGGGCAACCCGCACAGGGTGCACCAAGGAATCTCAGCTCTTCGTCACAGCCTGGGGATCTGTTGCATTCCTGTCTCCTCTCCTCAGTGCCTCTCGCTCTCATTGGAGTTCTGAGCAGATCAGACTTGACAGATGCAGAGAATTTATCTCTTAGCAGAGAGGGAGAAACGGCAAGACAGACAATGCAGGCAGAGTGGGGGAGGTTATTGCAAAGAATTTCTCTCTCTGATCCTTGGCTGGATCACTCTTAATATATTAAATTAACTTGAACTATGCAGAAGACCTAGTGCAACAAAGCAGAGCTTTCCCCCAGCTTGCAAAGGATCCACTGCCACACTCACCATTTCTTTTAGACAGTTTTATTTCTCAGACATAGACAAAAGAAACAGAAACAAAGAAAGTTCTTCGGCTCACCCTGCCCTACAATCCCCAGGGAATTTTCCCTTTTACCTCTCAGCCTCTCACTGCCCCCTGCCCTCCACAGGGGATAATGGCAGTCTTACAGCCCTTATTTCCTGCAGCTTCCCAACTCTGACTCGCCTAAGTCTCTCTCTATCACTGGGTCTTTTCTTCCTTGCCCAGATGACCCAAATCTGGGTCAGCTGATGCAGCACAGGTGCACTAGCCACTGCACCCTAAGCCCAGGCTCTGACTCAGGTTTGAGATCAAGCCCCCTTCAGTTCACACACAAATGAGTCCGACTCAGGTCAGAAAGCACTCAGGATGCAGTCCTAGAACCCTCCTAGGGGGACTGGATCATAGCCCGAGTTACACTATGTCTCAGGCCCAAGCCCAGTCATTTTGCAGTGTGGATGGAGCTCAAATTGCAGACCTGAGTCAGAAGGTCTGCATAGTGCAGTATAGATGTGTTAGCATGGCTGTGTGTCCCGAATCCAGCAATTGTAAGCCTAGGTTTACAATGCAGTATGGACGCTCAAGCGCAGGCTTGGAAACACTGAGTCTATAAGCCTGAGTCCCCGGAACTGGCTTTACAAAGCCATGTAGCCAAACTCTTAAAGTGCTAGTGCCATTCTGTGACACTTCAATTTGAATCTAGTTCCTCGAATGTTCTGCATTGCCACAGGATGATCTGGGTTCAATTCTCAGGTCTTGTTTCCTGTCCTCTGGGCCAGTGGGGGGATGGATGTGTGCCATGAGTTGACCTGGAGATCTTGTGAATAATACACTGAACTTTCATGTAGGAAGCCTGAGTTCAGTTTCCCAGTCCAGTCTTCCCCCAGACTGGCAGGGGCCAGGAACACTGTGGAGGCAGTATGCTCAGCCCCTGGAATGGGGAAGGTGCACCCTCTGCTCTCAGACTAACCATAAGAGGTACTGTTTAGCTCTCATCATTGGAAGGAAGGGTTGGCACAACAGAGAGACCGAGTCAGAGGGGTTTGAAGCAGGGAGTGAAACTGCTAGCATATTTGTTTCCTGTGCCACTGCCTTCAGGAGGTGGTAAGGGAGTATTCTGTATTTTCATAAATTGCTAGAGACATAATTCAAAGTTAGTCAAGAATGAAGATTATGAGACTGAGGGCTTGTCTATACAAACACTAGTATGTGGCAAGCTGGGGTGTAAATCTACCTCTCACTAGCCTTCTGTGCACTAAGTATCTGCGTGGACCCAGCTGCCATGCATGGAAAGGTACATAGTGCACTTTGACCTACCCCCACTTTGAAATGGCAGTAGTTTAACTTTGGGAACTTTTAATGCATGGCAGCTGGGTCCACATGGACACTTAATGCATGAGAGGCTAGTGCAGGGTAGATTGCACCCCAGTTTACTGCAAATGAAATGTTCATATAGACAAGACCTAATTTTGCAGAAAGATTTTAAACACCATGTTTCCATCAACAAGGCAAAAGAGAAAAAAAAGAAGCAGTGTGGCCTAATGGTTGGAGCAGAGGGCTGAGACTCAGGATTCCTAGATTCTACTCCTAGCTCCATTACTGACTTGCTTAGCCAAGTCATTTCCCCTCTCCGTGCCTCAGTTTGTCCTTTTGTAAAAGGATATAATGATACTCATTTTCCAGAAGGTTTTGTGAGGGTGAATTAAATAAAATGCTTTGAATCCTGTGTTGGAAGAAGCTAATAAGGAAAAAGGATTATTATTATAAATGGCATCTGGTGCATAGCTCTCTAGAAGTGGTGGGGGGCACTGGTGCCCGGACCATGGCCCTGCCCCCTGCTCCACCCCAAGGGCCGCCCCCACCCAGCCTCCTTCCCCAAGGCTCCCCTGCTCACGCCTCTCTGCTCCCATCCCCAAGGGCCCCTCCGCTGCTCGCACCTCTCTCCCTCCTTCCTTGAGGGGCTCTGCTGCCTGAGCCTCTCTACCTATCAGAGGGCGAAGAGGTGTGAGCGGCGGCCTGGGGGAGGACTATGGAGGAAGTGGTGCAGGAGTGTGAGAGGGAGGTGGGGAGGGCTGCGAGGGGAACCAGGACAGGAAGAGGCACAGCGTGGGCAGGACCATGCGGGGAGAGTGAGACACAGGAGTGGGACCATGGGCGCCCTTACAGCAGTGACAGGTTTCAGAGTAGCAGCTGTGTTAGTCTGTATTCGCAAAAAGAAAAGGAGTACTTGTGGCACCTTAGAGACTAACAAATTTATTTGAGCATAAGCTTTCGTGAGCTAAAGCTCACTTCATCAGATGCATTTGGTGGAAAATACAGAGGGGAGATTGATATACACACACAGAGAACAATGGGTTTATCATACACACTGTAAGGAGAGTGATCACTTAAGATAAGCCATCACCAGCAGTGGGGGGGGAGGGGGAAAGGAGGAAAACCTTTCATGGTGACAAGCAAGGTAGGCTATTTCCAGCAGTTAACAAGAATATCTGAGGAACAGTGTGGGGCGGGGGGGGGGGGGGAGAAATAACATGGGGAAATAGTTTTACTTTGTGTAATGACTCATCCATTCCCAGTCTCTATTCAAGCCTAAATTAATTGTATCCAGTTTGCAAATTAATTCCAATTCAGCAGTCTCTCGTTGGAGTCTGTTTTTGAAGTTTTTTTGTTGAAGAATAGTCACCCTCAGGTCTGTAATCGAGTGACCGAGAGATTGAAGTGTTCTCCAACTGATTTTTGAATGTTATAATTCTTGATGTCTGATTTGTGTCCATTTATTCTTTTACGTAGAGATTGTCCAGTTTGACCAATGTACATGGCAGAGGGGCATTGCTGGCACATGATGGCATATATCACATTGGTAGATGCGCAGGTGAATGAGCCTCTGATAGTGTGGCTGATGTGATTAGGCCCTATGATGGTGTCCCCTGAATAGATATGTGGACAGAGTTGGCAACGGGCTTTGTTGCAAGGGTAGGTTCCTGGGTTAGTGGTTCTGTTGTGTGGTTGCTGGTGAGTATTTGCTTCAGATTGGGGGGCTGTCTGTAAGCAAGGACTTGCCTGTCTCCCAAGATCTGTGAGAGCGATGGCTCGTCCTTCAGGATAGGTTGTAGATCCTTGAGGATGCGTTGGAGAGGTTTCAGTTGGGGGCTGAAGGTGATGGCTAGTGGCGTTCTGTTATTTTCTTTGTTGGGCCTGTCCTGTAGTAGGTGACTTCTGGGTACTCTTCTGGCTCTGTCAATCTGTTTCTTCACTTCAGCAGGTGGGTATTGTAGTTGTAGGAATGCATGATAGAGATCTTGTAGGTGTTTGTCTCTGTCTGAGGGGTTGGAGCAAATGCGGTTATATCGTAGAGCTTGGCTGTAGACAATGGATCGTGTGGTATGATCTGGATGAAAGCTAGAGGCATGTAGGTAGGAATAGCGGTCAGTAGGTTTCCGATATAGGGTGGTGTTTATGTGACCATTGCTTATTAGCACCGTAGTGTGCAGGAAGTGGATCTCTTGCATGGACTGGTCCAGGCTGAGGTTGATGGTGGGATGGAAATTGTTGAAATCATGATGGAATTCCTCAAGGGCTTCTTTTCCATGGGTCCAGATGATGAAGATGTCATCAATGTAGCGCAAGTAGAGTAGGGGCATTAGGGGACGAGAGCTGAGGAAGCGTCCCCTAATGAGACCCCTCACTCTCACAGATCTTGGGAGACAGGCCAGTCCTTCCTTACAGACAGCCCCCCAATCTGAAGCAAATACTCACCAGCAACCACACACCACACAACAGAACCACTAACCCAGGAACCTATCCTTGCAACAAAGCCCTTTGCCAACTATGTCCACATATCTATACAGGGGACACCATCATAGGGCCTAATCACATCAGCCACACAATCAGAGGCTCATTCACCTGCGCATCTACCAATGTGATATATGCCATCATGTGCCAGCAATGCCCCTCTGCCATGTACATTGGTCAAACTGGACAGTCTCTACGTAAAAGAATAAATGGACACAAATCAGACGTCAAGAATTATAACATTCAAAAACCAGTTGGAGAACACTTCAATCTCTCCGGTCACTCGATTACAGACCTGAGGGTGGCTATTCTTCAACAAAAAAACTTCAGAAACGGACTCCAAGAAACT
Source organism: Dermochelys coriacea (assembly GCF_009764565.3). Taxonomy (NCBI): domain Eukaryota; kingdom Metazoa; phylum Chordata; order Testudines; family Dermochelyidae; genus Dermochelys; species Dermochelys coriacea. The sequence continues at coordinate 87,283,372 of NC_050073.1, read as the reverse complement.
GCTGAATTGGAATTAATTTGCAAACTGGATACAATTAACTTAGGCTTGAATAGAGACTGGGAATGGATGAGTCATTACACAAAGTAAAACTATTTCCCCATGTTATTTCTTCCCCCCACCCTGCCCCCCACTGTTCCTCAGATATTCTTGTTAACTGCTGGAAATAGCCTACCTTGCTTGTCATCATGAAATGTTTTCCTCCCATCCCCCCCTGCTGCTGGTGATGGCTTATCTTAAGTGATCACTCTCCTTACAGTGTGTATGATAAACCCATTGTTTCATGTTCTCTGTGTGTGTATATCAGTCTCCCCTCTGTATTTTCCACCAAATGCATCCGATGAAGTAAGCTTTAGCTCACGAAAGCTTATGCTCAAATAAATTTGTTAGTCTCTAAGGTGCCACAAGTACTCCTTTTCTTCTTACAGCAGTGGCGCTCCAAAGGCAGCAGGCCAGCGGTGTACCTCCATGGGCCACTTGGGAGGACTCCCTCCATAGTGTAGCTTACAGTCAGCACTGAGGGATTGTTGGGCTGTGATCCAGATGGAGCCAGAAAAAGGAACAGTGTAGGCTTTGTGGAGTTAGGAAATTCTGGCTTCTCTAGCGAGGGAACTGAAGGAGGAAGAGAGGCAGGGCTGAGCAACTGCCCATGAGCAGCACACGGTCACTAGGCTCACTCTCCAGAGGCCTCCATTTCCCACATGTAGCCCTACCTCCTATGTCTTCAGCAAGTTGCTAGCTACCCTAGGTCCTCTCTTCCAAGGGGTTTGTTTTTGGATTTTTTGGTCAATTTGATGGATATTAATGTTTAAAAAGGAGCAACTCAATCCTTCACTTTAGCCTCACCCTGCTCTTTCAGTCTTGCCACCCTTGGCCCTCCCTTTACCCAACTGTGAGAGTGCACCTCACTCTTGTCTGCAACACTCCCACCATTGCAGCACTGGGACTCATACGCAACTCTGTCAATATACCTCAGGCTTGCCCTGTGGCCCCTAGCCCCACACATCTCAGTTAGTGCTGCCCTACTTGGGCCCTGTAGCTCCTGCCGTTCCAGTTCTGTCTCCCCAAAAAACCCTATTGATGCACCTCAATCTCGCTCTGCAGCACCCGCCACTTGGCCTTCAGCTATAAGCACTCCAAGGCTGATAAGCCTGACATACTGCAGGGGCTGGTTCATCCAGAAATATGGAGCCCTAAACTTGATTGAGATGCATAGTCATTTTTAGTGTAAATATTGTGAAGTCCATCTTAGACATGTGAGGCACAGACAGAGAGCAAGTGAGCCTTGGGGAGTTTCTGCGGGTACAGACCCAGCATGTACCAAACCCTTGCTGCGGGGACAGCACATGACATGCAAAAGTTGGGAAGGGTCTGGAGGGAGATACTCCTCTGCTGGCAGGAATGCCAGCATGGGAGTGGGCTGTGGAGCACATGGCTCCTGCAGCTGGAACCCATTAGCCTGGAATGTCTGTGATGTGGTCTGGAGCAGTGTACACAAGAGTCATGAATTATCCAGCACTTTTTAAGAAGGGCTGGAGCGGATCCCCTGCCTTCCTCCTGCTTTTTTCCTGTCTCTCTCCCTCCTTTCACCTCCTATTGTTCCCCTCCCTTGATTTCCCCATATTATTGAAGTAATTTCTTTATTTCACAGATTAGTAATAGAAGCTATTTCTCAGCTCCTCCCTGCACCCACAATGTAATCAATGGAGCAGGGAAATGCTGGGATCTGAGAGGGACCTTGTCTAAGCTCAAATATTCCCTCTGAGCTAAATTCAGCCCTGGGGTAGGTGGATACAAATCTCATCTGCTCCATAAGTATAGCAATCTACACAGCCACCAATGTCCACATCTGTTCCCTTCTAAGTGGCCCTGCCAGCACTTGAGACCCCAATCCTGGCTTTTTTGTCCTACCAGCTGATTCAGGAGGAGAAAATGGGACACAAACACTGAACTGGGACTCCTAGACTAGGCCAGGGGATAGTTTTCCTTTTCTAAAAAGGACTCCAATATTCTACATCAGTGGTCTTAACCTTTCTGATGCACAAAATCACGTTTTTAATTTAAGTACACCTCAGGATCTACCCTGCCCCTTCTCCGAGGCCCTGCCCTGCTCACTCCATCCCCCCCTCCCTCTGTCACTTGCTCTCCCCCATCCTCACTCACCTTCACCAGGCTGGGGCAGGGATTTGGGGTTTGGGAGGGGGTGTGAGCTCTGGGCTAGGGCTGAGGGGTTTGGAGTGTGGGAGGGGGCTCCAGGCTGAGCCTGGGGTGGGGGGTTGGGATGCAGAAGGGAGTGAGGGGCTCAAGCTGTGGGAGGGAGTTTGGGTGCAGGAGGGGGTTCTGGACTGGGGCAGAATGTTGGGGTGCAGGAGGGGGGTGTGGTTGCAGGCTCCGGGAGGCAATTTGGGTGTAGGAGGGGGCTTAGGGCTGGGGCCAAGGTTGGGGTCCAAGAGGGCTTATGGGGTGGTGGCTCCGGGAGAGGGATCAGGGATGAGAGTTGGGATGCGGGTGAGGTGCAGGCTCCTGCCAGGCAGCACTTACCTTGGTTGGCTCCCAGTCAGTGGCTGAGGAGGAAGGGCACATGGCTCCACACACTGCTCTTGCCTGCAAGCACCGCCCCCACAGCCCCCATTGGCTGTGAATGGGGAACTGCGACCAATGGGAGCTGCAGGGATGGTACTTGCAGGCAGGAGCAGCGTACTGAGACCCCTGCCCCCCCACAGGGGCCGCAAGGGCATACTGGCCACTTCCGGGGGGCAGTGTGGGGCCAGGGCAGGCAGGCAGCCTTAGCCCCACTGCACCACTGGACTTTGACTGACAGGAGATCGCAATCGACTGTCAGAGGCTCCATGATAGACCAGTCAATCACGATCTAACTGTTGGTGATCACTGTTCTACATTATGGTCTAAAACACAAAAGTGATAATGAAGCAGGCTGTCCCTTATTGCTGTAGAATATTGTATTACCTTTCACTTTGTCTAGACACAAAGAGCAGAGTAAGAAGGAGTAATGGGAGTAATGGGAGGTTCTTCCACGGAGATTGTGGTGAGATGGAAATCTCCTTAACCTACCAAGTCCCTACAATGTAGCCTTACTGACAACTCTGTATGTTACTCCATAATGTTGTTCATTAGCCACTCCTGTTTCCAGAGAACAAAATCAAAATATATGTTTATATAAAGTTTTCATCCCCGTGATCCCAAAGCACTTTACAAACTATATATCCAGAGATCCCTTTACCCGTTACTGAAATGATGCTATTTCTGGGGAGGAAGAGGGAACCTGTTTAACAGTTCACATCAACACTATGCAGCAGTTTAATTCAGGTAGTGAAGGGGAGCACTGTATCCAACTGAAACTATATGGGGAATTAAGGGAGGCAGAAAGGAAATGATTGAGCTGGAATTTGGATTGCACATCTGATTTAACACCCCAACTCTTGAAAAGTGCTGTAGGATCTTTAAGGATGGGGATCGGACCATGGTTTCAGTTCTTATAAAAAAGATGGCACATCCAGCAGTTCAGCGCTCCCTAAAACAGGTGTATTGCGTTCAGTACTCACCACTTCACTTCTTCCTGCTGAACCTGGGCTGAGAAATTCCAATACAAGTATCATCCTGGCCTGACCCTGAGTAGCTTGTGAGCTCTGGTGTGATCACAGTCCAAGGCAAGCTGGCTGCAAAGTAGAAGGACTAACTGTATAATGTCCACATCTGTAATGTTTTAAGCAGTTTCTAAATTGTTCCACTTGAGCCAGTCAATGAGGAATATCTCTTTCCTTTCTCCACAGGGGAAGAGAGCTCTAGTACTCTGCAATAAGGGTTTGTGCTTTCCCCCTGGGTCTCTGTTTTTGGGATGGATGTCACCTCTGCAGGACAGTGGATGGGCTATATGGTAAGTGCCTGCAGCAATACGTCGCCGGACGCTGCACAGCTGGGTGGCAAAATAGCTTTTGACAGAATATAATATGAACGACAATACCTCAGAAAGCAGATGTCAGGAGGAATAAGCCCTGGCTAGTAGGATTGGTGCATGGTTTAGACAGCAGCCTAATGTCTCTTCCTAAACACCTCCATGAGGGTGTCTCTGCTAATAGGGCTTCTTTCTGTCAACAGCCCTTCTCAGTTTCTTGAGCACTAATGAAGCAAAACTGCTATGGGGAGGAAATACATAGAAGGAAATGGGCAACACTCCAGAGGAGAAGGACCTATCCCAAGAGAAGAGAGAGAGGATTGGACTGCATATAACCAAGAGGGCCATATGGTAACCCAGAAACATAGCGCTTCTAGAAAAAACAGAGCCCAGTCTTTGCTGAGGGCAGTTTGCTCTGTTCGTTTTGTAAATCTCTGGGCTACTGCAGAGGCAAGGGGCCAAAAATAGCCTTGTGTAATTCCAATTTACTCCACTGACTTCGATTAATATGCCCCCTATACACCAGGCATGAATCTGGGACGCATACGGGACCTGGGTTTAAAAAGGGTCTGAATAATTTCTGATCAGTAATAATATTTGCAGTTCTTCCTGGGAAGATTGTAGCAATCAAATGTGGGTGTTCAGAAACCATTGTGATAAGCACCATATAAGAACTTAGAGAGAGAGAAGTTTCATGCTTTTGGGTCTTTTCCCACCACAAGAGTCAAGAAGGAATTCCCCCCCTCCCCCCACATACAGCAGTGCATAATTGGCCAGGTGGGTTATTAATTTTTCTCACTGTTCTCTGAGGCATCACTGAGTGGAAACTCTTAGGGGCAGCACTTGGTGGATCAGTAATTCTGATCTTGTCTGGTAAATGCTGTGTTCATATATCCATAGATTTTAAGGCCAGAAGGGACCATTATGATCATTTACTCTGACCTGCATAACACAGGCCGTATTCTTAGTTTAGGTGGGACAGGCCCTATTCATCTTCATTTTCAGAAGTAATGGTAAAACACGTTTCCACAGAATCCTAGACTATAGCTATGGAAAAGCCCTGATAGGCTATATCATGGGGAACTATGCAGGATTGTTCCCTTCAAAGTACATTTTCTAGTACATTTTTCTAATCCTACTTTAATTTCCTCAAGTGATGGAGGCTATTCCTCAGCCAAATAGATCTTACTGAGTTTTTCCTGATATTTAGTCTAAATTTTCCCTTCCTTTGTTTCATTATTTCTAGTTCTGCCTCTTTTTATTATATGCAGTGTTATTGTAACCATGTCGATCCCAGGATATTAGAGAGACAAGATGGGTGAAGTAATATCCTTCATTGGACCAACTTCTGTTTGAAAGCTTTTCTCTCTCATCAACAGAAGTTGGTCCAATAAAAGATATTACCTCACACACCTTGTCTCTTTTTATTATGGGAAATAATGAAGTGAATACAAATATTATAACCCTTTAAAGATACTGTCATCTTAGATGAAGCAAAGCTGTCATTTTAGATTCCATTCTTGGATGCAGACTCCAGAGCCCTTCTTGGCAGGGCATTTTTTGTGCACTAACTCTGGGCTTGATAGGGGATGTCTATATAACAAGTATAAGAAGCGAGTCTTGCAGTCGGGTTGACAGACTCTCACTAACAGGGCCTGGACTAGTGCACTAAAAATACCTATGTAGATGTTGCTTTGACATTCAGGCTCAGGCTCTGAAGCCCATCCTCCTTCATCCACATTGCTATTTTTAGCATGAACTCTGCTAGCACAAGTCTGTCAACCCGAGCTATGAGACTCACTCCTAGCAGCTGTGTAGACATACACTTACTGTTTCCCAGTTCACTATGTTTCACTTTAAGTATCCCCAGCCGATGAAGTGAGCTGTAGCTCACGAAAGCTTATGCTCAAATAAATTTGTTAGTCTCTAAGGTGCCACAAGTACTCCTTTTCTTTTTTGCAAATACAGACTAACATGGCTGCTACTCTGAAACCTGTTTTCATGAATAAAGTCACTAGTGCCCTGTGTCCATGATCTTCTTCTTCCCTGGATATCTTGGTAAAGCAATGCCTGCCAGTTAAGTTCAATCCTCTGCCTTTAGAATCTGTTCAGAAGAATCCATCACACTCAGGCATTAGGCCTTAGGCCATTTCCAGAGCTAGGAAGCTTCTGCCGCCCACTGGGTACATCAGTGCAAGAGATACTATCTCCATAGCAACACAAGGCTTTTTGTTTTTCAGAGGAACAGTTAAAAGGATAGAAATAACACATCTGTAGTTGAAGTATCAGTCCCCCACCCCCTCCTGCAGCCTGGAGGAGCCAACCAGACACAATACCATGGCTCTGGCAGACTTAAGACTGAATATATCAAAAGATAGAAAGAAAGCAAATAATATATATGATATACTGACTGCTGGGCTAGGAAAGGTTTATTTATTAGCATGAGTTTGGGACAACCACATTACTCACAAGTGTCTTTCCTTGTAAAATCTTTAGATGCTTTCAGCTTATTGTATATATGCCACTTTTGGTACAGAACATTTTATTAGGACTAATTGTTGTACCCCTCTAATTGTAAATCCTGACAGCCAAATGCTCTTAGTATCATGTGTTCAACTGTACAGGCTTTTGAGAGAGAGTGAAATGGTATCTAATGCATTTTCTTAAGTTCTTTAAAAAAAAGTCTTTCTAGACATATCATGATGCTAAAGACCAATGTCTGCTACTTCCAGAGTAAGAAGCAAATGTGATGTTGCATTCTACTGGAAAAGTGGGAATCCCTCCTTTCCAGTGAGATAAAGCTCCTGTTCCAGGGCCATGAGGTGTCAGACGTTAAAACTGTTATTGATATAGGACTGAAGATTGCCCATCATGGACCCCAGCCCTCTGCTTCTTTTCCTTCTCTGGATCCTTCATGGCATCTCCTTTCAGCAGCATTCTTACTTGCCTTCTCAGAAGGCAGGAGAGATTTTAATGTTCCATATCCTTCTGATTCTGGCTTCCCTAAGCAGCCATTTTAGCAGACAACTTAAAAAGCGGAACTCAGCTGCTGGCTGGATGTGTCACTCACAGGAAGAGACAGAGGAATCAGGCTCTCTGCCGCCAGCCTCTAACTTCAGCTGGTGGAATGTGGGAAAAAGCAAACGCCAGCCCCAGCCAAGTTAAACTGGCCTGCAAAAGACTTTCATTCCTGAGGAATTTTAGAATTAAATACTGGATAGAGCCAGCCAGATTCCTTTGAAAGTCACTATGTCAACTAGTTTTAAATAACAACAGTCTTTCATGCATATGTTTTTATGTTACTTTCCATTGTTTGTTGATTTCCCTTTAGACACTGGGAAATTAAATCTTTTGTATAACACATTTTTGTTCCCTTTTCTTTGGCAAACAAATACTTTGTTTCCAGTTGAGCTTGAAACAAAATGACTGGAACTGTTAGTGAACTGCTGCTGCACAGCCAGCAGGAGGTGCTCACACCTTGACCTTTTGTAGGTCGTGCAAAAGCAGTGCATTTTTTTTATCCTGTTTGGATCTGAATCCTCCACTGCTCCTGCTGTACTACTGTTTTGTTAATGTAACATAGTGCTCCTGTACTTTGTATTGAATAGGCTAGTCTTATTTGCACTGATCTCCTTTGTGCGGTTATATATTGATCTTGACTCCTTCCTGAGCCACCTTCTAAAAGTGCAACATCAGAATAATTCTTTTAACTCCTACTGGTGTCATTTGATGGGCCAGGAATGAAAGCTAGTCCCTGACCAGCACTCCTGTATGTGTCACACCTCTTTTTACATCGTGTCAGAAGAACTCTGCCTTTTTGGTGAAAATGGAACAACTGAAGCCACCTTAATTCCTCAGCCTGTAAGAGAACTGGAAAAGGTGGCTGCAGCAATTCCAGATTTTCTTAGAAGTGGTACAGAAGAGAAACTGGAGAAGGTGGAATCTTCGCTACATGTGACAACCAAATAAAAGATACTTCTCTTATACCCAGCACTCCTATGTGCCACAACTCTGTTATACTGTGGGTTCACTTTCAGTTATTCCCAGAATTGCAGTAAAGCAAGTTAGTAGCCTCAGTCCTTCAGCTGTATCTTTAAGCAAGATGCAAAAGGTTGTATAGTCCCAGAACAGGATGAACCCATTGTCTTTTATACCACCACTGCAATTAATGGCCTTCCTGCATTCAGAGTGGATTTCTTTGAATTAGTGGCACACTAGGGTGTAGCTGAAACATTCTGCAGTACTATATCCTTTGGACATAAGGCAATATGGTCTGTGGGTTAGATCATAGGACTGAAACTCAGGGCTCCTGGGTTATTTTCCACGCTCTGCCACTGATATGATGTGTAACCTTGGGTGAGTCACTTCTCCCTGTTCCTCAGTTTCCCCAAGTATAAGAAAGGTATAATAATCCTGAACTTCCAGAGAATTGTAATTCATTAATATTTGTGAAGTGCGTTTGGATTCCTGGAAGGTACTAGTGAAGGACAAAAGACTCCTTATCATCATGACTGCGTGATATTGGGGGTGGTAATCCTTAAACAGGAAGCAGCTGATATCCAAGGAGCATGTATAGTTTTGTTTTCCTAGGCTATTAGGTTTCTAAAATAAAGTAATAGGCTTCACTTCACCTGGCCAAATATTCAACTAGATGACATTTCTGTTTGTCTGTCTGTAATACAGTAATCTTTGAAAATCACTTCCAATCAATTCCAAAATTTCATGGAGTATTCTAGGTATCAGTGGGAAGAATCCTATTGATTTTTGGTGACAACCAGAAAAGTCTGATTGGCTGATTTGCCTCTGATGTACCAATCCCACTGGGGAGCTAAGGCAACAGAGGATGCGAGACGATTGGCTGATTTGCCTTTGATGCCACTAAGGAGCTTCTGGGAGTTGAGGAAGGGGAAATGAGGAATGCGCAGAGCAGTGTTTCCCTCAGGAATTGAAATTAGAGGGTTTTTTCAAATTTACAGGGGGACGGGAGGTCAGGGCCGATGAGGCGTGAGACCGTGAGGGTGAAGGTGGACTGTATGGCACCATAGTAAAAACTGAAAAATGTTTCATGACCATTTTATTAGATTTTAAAATCATCACACAAATTAAAGTTGGCTACTCAAGCCTTCTATGAAGCATTACATCTACATCCTTCTTGGTTTCTCATTATAATTTTGCATAACTCTGTTAATGCACTTCTTGAATGCAATACATTCATCTTTGGTGGCTTCTCATGTGTCTGGTACTTTCATTCCTTCAATGATATGCTCATTAGTTCATTCACATGATCTGGCAGAAGGTGACTTCTTTTCAAAACACAAATTTCTATTCAATGATGAAAAACACTTAGTTGTAGCTGTTGTGACTGGGAATAACAAGAGATGAATTCCTACTTCTTTGCCCAGGAAACATAGCATAAACATCGGGTCAAACCCTAGTGATGATAAAAAAGAAGTTGAAGTCAAATCTTCATTCATTTGTCGTATGATATTCCACTCTGTGTTCAAATTCTCTATTCTGTCCTGAGCACATGGCAGCCCCATTGCTGGTAGTGCCTCATTCCACTCAACGTGGTTTTTTATAGGATAGGGATCTGTAAAAGCTACGTAGAGGTTGAGTAGAATCTAGAAGTCGCTGTTGTAGATTTTCAAGAATCAAGTCTGTGCACTTTTTCAGTTGTCTTAACAAATACTTCTTGTCCTCTTCACTTAAGGATTCAATATAAATGCCTTCATTAGTCAACTTCTGGACTTGAAGTCTTTGTTTCTTCCAGTACTTTTTCAATGGATAGCTCTCTGATTGATCCAAATGTAGCTTCTATTGCTGGACAGAGATCTACTACTGTTGTAGCAGATGCCTGGATGGCATTGTTTAATGACGCAAGTGGTTTCAACAGTAGACTTACAAGGGAGAGAATGGCAATAGTCTTCTCTGAATGTAGTATGTGATACAGCATGGCCAGAGGGCAGCAGGAGATTTAAGCTGTAGTAGTCACTTAACAGAACAAAATCTATGGAGCCTAATCAGCTCTGTCTTTAAACAGTGGAGAGGGGCAGGTCAAATAGTACTTGTGATTCTGGCAGACCATCAAGCAAAACACCTGTCCCCACCCTCTCTCTTGATGCCCTGGATCAGCAGAGGCTAAGTACAGTTCTGCTGCCCTTTACTCATACAATAAAAATAACAACATTTCTTTACCCCCCGCATTCAAGTGATTTGTAACCCAACCCCAGCCAAAGTCTATCACTTGGGAAACACAGCTCTGTTTGCTGGATACCTAGGTAGATGAGGTGTGAAGGTAAATACAATCTGGTCTTGAAGCCTTTCCCCCCAGTCCCCAGCTCATCACTAGCTGTCAGAGAGAGCTCAGATTTCAGAGTAGCAGCCAATGTTAGTCTGTATTCACAAAAAGAAAAGGAGTACTTGTGGCACCTTAGAGACTAACAAATTTATTTAAGCATAAGCTTTCGTGAGCTACAGCTCACTTCATCGAATGCATTCAGTGGAAAATACAGTGGGGAGATTTATGTACACAGAGAACATGAAACAATGGGTGTTATCATACACAAAGTAAGGAGAGTGATCACTTAAGATGAGCTATTACCAGCGCGGGGGGGAAGGATGGGGAGAGGAAGAAAACCTTTTGTAGTGATAATCAAGGTGGGCCATTTCCGGCAATTGACAAGAACGTCTGAGGAACATTGGGGGGTGGTGGTGGGGGAAATAACATGGGGAAATAGTTTTACTTTGTGTAATGTCCCATCCACTCCCAGTCTCTATTCAAGCCTAAATTAATTGTATCCAGTTTGCAAATTAATTCCAATTCAGCAGTCTCTCATTGGGGTCTGTTTTTGAAGTTTTTTTGTTGAAGTATAGCCACTCTTAGTTGTAAGAATGCTTGATAGAGATCTTGTAGGTGTTTGTCTCTGTCTGAGGGGTTGGAGCAAATGCGGTTGTATCATAGAGCTTGGCTGTAGACAACTACAATACCCACCTGCTGAAGTGAAGAAACAGATTGACAGAGCCAGAAAAGTACCCAGAAGTCACCTACTACAGGATAGGCCCAACAAAGAAAATAACAGAACACCACTAGCCATCACCTTCAGCCCCCAACTAAAACCTCTCCAACGCATCATCAAGGATCTACAACCTATCCTGAAGGACAACCCCATCACTCTCACAGATTTTGGAAGACAGACCAGTCCTTGCTTACAGACAGCCCCCCAATCTGAAGCAAATACTCACCAGCAACCACACACCACACAACAGAACCACTAACCCAGGAACCTATCCTTGCAACAAAGCCCGTTGCCAACTCTGTCCACATATCTATTCAGGGGACACCATCATAGGGCCTAATCACATCAGCCACACTATCAGAGGCTCGTTCACCTGCGCATCTACCAATGTGATATATGCCATCATGTGCCAGCAATGCCCCTCTGCCATGTACATTGGTCAAACTGGACAGTCTCTACGTAAAAGAATAAATGGACACAAATCAGATGTCAAGAATTATAACATTCAAAAACCAGTTGGAGAACACTTCAATCTCTCTGGTCACTCAATTACAGACCTGAGGGTAGCTATTCTTCAACAAAAAAGCTTCAAAAACAGACTCCAACAAGAAACTGCTGAATTGGAATTAATTTGCAAACTGGATACAATTAATTTAGGCTTGAATAGAGACTGGGAGTGCATGGGTCATTACGCAAAGTAAAACTATTTCCCCATGTTATTTCACCCCCCCCCCACCCACCACTGTTCCTCTGACATTCTTGTCAACTGTGGGAAATGGCCCATCTTGATTATCACTACAAAAGGTTTTCTCCCCCCCACCCCCCCGCTGGTAATAGCTCATTTTAAGTGATCACTCTCCTTACAGTGTATATGATAACACCCATTGTGTCACATTCTCTATGTATATAAATCTCCCCACTGTATTTTCCACTGAATGCATCCGATGAAGTGAGCTGTAGCTCACGAAAGCTTATGCTCAAATAAATTTGTTAGTCTCTAAGGTGCCACAAGTACTCCTTTTCTTTTTAGAGAGAGCTCATTTAGACTTTGTTTACAAATCATAATTTGAAATTATTAGGTTGTCCAACATCACCAAAATGAATGCAGTGACATGGTCATAAAAACAACAGCTGTATAAGGGAGCTAGTCTATGTTCATACTTTTCAAATCTATTATACTTTTTCAGATACACATATTTTATCATACACTTTATGTGCTTTTAATGTGTGTATTAATGTTTCAATTTCAATTCAAATTTCCAAACAATCACTACATTGGCGACACTGCATGTAACTAGTGTTGGGGAAATTGGGGGTGGGGGGTAAACACCCCCATGCGGGGGGGGGGTAGGGAAATCCCTGGAGCTGAGCCCTTGGAATGGGAGGAGGAGAGGGCACAAAAATCCCCTGGCATGGGAAGGGAAGAATGAGGAATTCTGGTATATGGGATGGGGAAAATGGGATATACAGAGCCTCTGGCATGGGAGGAGGTTTGCGGGAAACACAGGGTTAGGGGGATGGGAAGGTGGGACACAACATTATGAGTAGGAGTACAGCTGCTTGGAAATTTTCCAGCAATATTTTTTCTGTCAGAAAATGCTGACTTATCGAAATGGAAACATTCTGCGGGAAGTGTCATTTTTGACAAAATATTTGCTTGGAAACCAGGCAAGCTGCCTGGACAGCCGGCCCACCAACCAACCAGGAGTCCTTGGTGTGTACAATGAGGTCGGCCTTCAGAAGCAATAAAATGTGCAACTCTCCGGTAATACTTGTCACTTACACCTTTTTTCATTCAGCACTTTCCAGAGGTCCGGCGCTGCTATTGTTCATGATTTAGTGCAAGTCTCATACTATTCGATGTTATGTGAGACTCTCAGCTTTTATTAAAAAAAATAAATAAGTTTCTGGCCTTCCTGGTTGCAGAGAAAAGCTTAAAAATGTGACACCACCCCGAATTGCTCAAAAAAACAAAGGCACATTAAAAACCCCAAAATATATTATTTAAAAAACAATCTCATGATTTTGAGAGGCCTGACTTTTGAATGATTACATTGGCAACACTGAAGACCTATCCCTACCATTTCACAAATGGGGAAACTGAGGTACAAATCTGAAGTAAATTGACCAGGGCCATAAAATGAGTCAGTAACAGACCTGGGAGTAGAAAACAGGACTCCTGACTCCCTGACAATTGCCCTATTTACTAGGTCACCCAGATCCCTGGCTTTTGAAAAGACAGCAATTCTATCCTTTTCCAGGGAGCTACTACTTCCATGACTGGTTGCCTCTACTGAACTCTTCACACTGGGTCCAATGTATATTTATTTATTAATTACAGAAGTGCCTGGAGGCCCCAGTCAGGATTGCGGGCCTCTTGTGCTAGACACTGCACAAATGGACCGAAAGGCATGATCCCTGCCTTGAAGGATTTACAATCCAATTTAGGACAAGATACCACTGGTGAGAGTAGCAAATAGTTGGAGGAAGTGGGATTGAAGGTAACAATTATTGGAATATGTATAAAGTTATGCACAATTAGATAGTTTTGAGTCATTTCAGTATAACTATAAGATACGAATAATTACATAAAATAAATATAGGAAATCCCTACTGCCTGCCTGGCTAGTTGTTATCAGTTGGTAATTGATCCCTGATTCCTAGAGACCCCATGGCAGATGTGGATCTTGAGGAAATCTTTGAAGGAGCAGAGGTTTGTGGTAGGAGGTTCATAGACTAGTCAAGGGAGGGGTTTTCATGCTAAAGTGTGGTGTGGGAGAATGCTTGAAGGTGTCTGTGAGACAGATTGACAAACAGGCAATCAAGAGCAGTATCATTAGCGCGGTGGGGCAGGGCCGGGGCAATGCACTAAGACAAAAGCCTTTCTCTGCATGCTGAGATAGCCAGTTTATATCTCTTCCAGCAGGAAAGTACCTTTAGCTCCTATTATGTTTTCCCTTTTTCTGAGCAGGAGGGACACTTTTTGTGATCATTAGAACATAATACCTTTTCAGTGCAGTAGAGGTGTCCTTAGCAGATGCCATGGACCATACCTGGGATGCACAGAAGGTGTATCCTGCTCAGAGAAGAGTCCAGAGTTAACACTCTGACTTTGGGAAAGTTACATGCAACATTTAAAGAGTCCAGAGAAAGGTGAGACTAAAGCACCATGAAATATTTGTAACAAAACCTGAAACTACATTAAATTTGCATTTGATTCAGCATCTCTAACATGCTTGACACTGGGTCAAAATTCACTGAAAGTTCTCTCTCTTTTGGTGAATTTAGGTCTGATTTAGAGTGTTGAATTAAAATTGTTTGCCTTACATAGTTTCATGTGATTTCAGTAAAATTCCAGAAGGAATTTGACCATTTCACATGAGTTCCAGATCTAAAGAAAATGCTCTCATGGAACCGCTCCACCTGTGAAGAGGACCACTGACATGGGCATAGTTTTGGGATGCCCTTGGGCAAGACACAGAATTTGACCCCCCATGGCTCTGTGGGCCTGACTGGAGCTGCCCCCCCCCAAAATATAGAAGTCAAGCTATGCCTATGACCACTGAATTTTACTAAGTTATAGTTGGAGCCTCAGTTTTACACCTCTACCTGCTCAGCACCCACTTGTACCACACTGAATGCTTGTGGTTACTACTGACTTAGAGGGAAGAGTATTCCATACCAAGTCACCCACATTAACTTCAAGCACAGCTTCCCCTTGAGTTTTCAGCACTCTTCTGCCAATGGCACAGGCACACTAAATTGTTCAGACTCCATTTTAACAAGGAGTTGTCAACCCAGGTCACAATAATAGAACAGCCCCAAATTCAACTGCCAGTATTTACAAATAAAAAATGAACTGTCAATAAAAAAATGCATGTAGGTCAGTAAAATATTCCAGCATTTTTCTGGCATATATTCCCAGACTCCCTGAGCACTTTCATTACATAATCTAGATTTACTGCCATTTGGGGGTGGTTGAAATGGTGGATTCTCTAAAGCTTGACATGTCTGATCGTAAGCATGAATTGTTCAAATCCAGAATTACAATTTTCCAGCCTTTGTGAACTCTTTTTACTGCATGCTCTAGAGATTTACTGAGCTTTTGTAAATTTGAAGTGTTGTGAAGTAAATTGGAATGCTAGTTAAAAATGTGAAGTCACCAATAATTACTGTCCTTTTTGGGAGTGCAGAGGAGATCTGGTTGACTTCCTGTCCTGAATCTTTTCCTCAAATGAAAACCAAATAATTTCTTTTTTCAGTTAATCTAGCTCTAGAGAATGATGCCAGATTGAAAACCCTGGAGTCTGCAGGCCTGTGTATATATTTAATTCCTGCAAAACAGGGACAGTGCAAGTAGCAGTAGGGCAAGTTTCCCATATGTGCTGTCTCCCAGCCAGTGCACTGTTGTTCTCATTCATGCAGATCCCAGCTACTTAGAATACTACAGACACTTTTACATTGGGAACTGGATGGAGACCCTATAATTCATTTCAAGTAAACCAATAATCAGCCATCACATTTCAGTCACTTCTGCACTAGGCAGATTTGAATTGGTGACAAATATAAATGGTTCCAGATCCATCCTGCCCCTCCCCATGGAACTATTATTGAGATTTAACTAAACTCTTCCATTTTTTCCTCTCATTGTCATAGTCTCTGGGCTTCTATGTTCCAGCTGGGACCAGCTGGGGAATTATCAAAACACTATGAGGGAGGGTTTTTTCATGGTATTTCTGACCTGCAGGAAACTGCAAAGTATCAGAAATCTCAGGAGAAAACCTAGTCTGCTAAGATGTCCTATTCCCAGATAAAAGAGATTTGGAGATGCAACCACTACATTTTAGATGCTTTTCTAGCCTCTGAACCTCTGAATCACCTGGTATTTGGGCCATCATAAGTTTGAACTAATCACATCTCATTTGTCTGTGGATTTCTAATGCACTTATCATTGTAGTATCTAGGTGAGAGATTGCACCAATGTCTCTTCTAATTTTTGTAGTTCCATTTGTACCATATTCTCTGTAGCCCCTAAGGCACATCGGGCTGGATTCTCTGGTCTCTGTCTGCCAAGTTCACTTTGTATTACATATGCAGCATAAAGTGAACTTAGTCTGGCTGGAGATTTCCACAGGACAATTCCTCCTGTGTAGGGGGAATCTCTCCCAGTGTTAAGTCTGGTTCAGGTGACGTTGCTGCCTCCTCTATGCTAGCTGTCCCCCACCCTCAGCATAAGAAGAGAGGGGGTTGGGCAGGTGGAACTGAGAGCTCCAATACACCTGAACCTCCACTGCCATAAGCTCTATTACAGAACTTATGCCAGTAGTGTAAACTAATAGGTCCACATTTGCACTAATTTCCATCAAAGGCTTCACATCCCAGGAAGTTCCCCACCTACAAGGCAGGCAATGATACCGAGGCCCTCTTAGAAAACTTCAAAAGGTCCTGCCTTGGGTACAGCATCTCTACAGACCAATACATGGTAGAGCTGAGGCCACAGCTCAGTGGACCCTTAGCTGAGGTGGCGGCTGAAATGCCTAAGGGACAAATGAACCAGTATGAACTGTTTAAAACCAAGGCGAGAGTCAGAATGGGGCTAACACCCGAGCATTCCCGTCGGCGATTCAGAGCCCTAAGGTGGAAATCAGACGTGTCATTTACCCGACATGCCTACCACATTGTGAAACATTGGGATGCCTGGATATCAGGAGCAAGTGTTAAATCTCCAAAAGAGTTGCCCTTCCTAATGCAAATGGCGCAGTTCTTAGAGGGTGTTCCTGAGGAAATAGAAAGATACATCCTAGATGGGAAGCCCAAAACTGTAATCGAGGCGGGGGAAATTGGAGTCAAATGGGTGGAGGTTGCAGAAAAGAAAAAAGCTGGTCGCAGTTGGAGCGGATACCAGAAGGGACAACCTCAGATCACACCCTACTACTGGGGCTGCTCAGGGCCCCAACTACACCCCAAGGAACAGTCCAGACACCTTATCGTCCCACCACACCGTTCTCCAGCAACCCACCTCGCCCCAGTGACCCGTCAGTTGGACGATGTTTTAAATGTAACGAGCCGGGGCATGCAAAGGCCAACTGCCCCAAGAACCCCAACAGATTATAGTTCATTGCCCCAGAATCACACTGGAGGTCCTCAGGCCCAGATGCCTCCCAGATACCCTCAGAGCAGAGGGAAACTGTGAGTGTGGGTGGAAAGAAGGTCCTTGGTGGACCCCAATTTAATCGACCCAGAGATCCAAGTGATGATTCAACCCTTCAAGTCAAACTCTTTTGACTTGCCTACAGCCAAGTTGCCTGTCCAGTACAAGGACTGGTCAGGAACGTGGACTTTTATAGTCTATGATGATTATCCCATCCCCATGCTGTTGGAGGAAGACTTGGCCAATCATGTGAAGCGAGCCAAGAGGGTGGGAATGGTCACCCGCAGCCAGGCTAAACAAGCCGTCATGCCTAGCTCTATTCAGGAAACTTCTACCAGGACCCGGTCAGAAGTGATGGAACCAACCCCATGCCAACATCAGCAAAAGCAGTAGTGGATCCAATCCCAGAGATCCAGACAGAGCCAGTCCCAGAACCGGAACTGGCAGAACAACTAGCACCAGAACCAGTGCCCACACCAAATCCAGTGCTTGCAACCCCAACAGCAGAAGGTCCCACCGAACCTGCACCAGCAGCAGCAGATAACCCTACACAAGAGGCTCAGCCGGAGCCTGAACCCCAACATAGTGCACCAGCAGAGAGTGGTTCACAGTCAATGGAAACAGCCCTATCACCTACATCGCTTTCGGGGTAACAAGCCTAGGTCCACAATCCAATGAGGAACTGATGTCTCCAGCATCAAGGGAACAGTTCCAGACCGAACAGGAAACAGATGAAAGCCTCCAGAGAGCTTGGACAGCGTCACGGAACAACTCACTGCCTCTCAGCTCTTCTAATCGGTCCAGATTTGTTGTAGAAAGAGGACTTTTATACAAGGAAACTCTTTCTGGTGGACACCAGGAAGACTGGCATCCTCAGAGGCAGTTGGTAGTTCCATCTAAGTACTAGGTCAAGCTCTTGAGCTTAGCCCATGATCATCCTAGTGGCCATGCTGGGGTGAACAGGACCAAAGACCATTTGGGGAGGTCATTCCACTGGGAGGGAATGGGCAAGGATGTTTCTACCTATGTCCGGTCTTGTGAGGTATGCCAAAGAGTGGGAAAACCCCAAGACCAAGTCAAAGCTGAAAGCCTAAGGTGTACCATATTCATTCTCTAAAGCCCTTTTATTCCAGAGAATTAAAGGTTTGTCAGTTTACAGCCTAGGGAGGAGATGACACTGAGTGGCCTGAAGGTGTGTACTAAGACGGGAAAAGTGATGGTGGCATGGAAGAGGTAAACCTCTCCATGACCCTTGGGCGTATGCAGCGACAGCAGATCCAGGAGCTGTGCACTAGCTACGCGCCAACGTTCTCAGCCACCCCAGGACTGACTGAATGGGCATACCACTCCATTGACACAGGTAATGCTCACCCATTAAAGCCCAACCTTACATGATGTCTCCTCAAGCTAAAACTGCTATAGAACGGGAGATCCAGGATATGCTACAGATGGGGGTAATCCGCCCCTCTGGCAGTGCATGGGTATCTCCAGTGGTTCTAGTTCCCAAACCAGATGGGGAGATAAGTTTTTCCGTGGACTACTGTAAGCTAAATGCTGTAACTCGCCCAGACAACTATCCAATGCCACGCACAGATGAACTATTGGAGAAACTGGGACGGGCCCAGTTCATCTCTACCTTGGACTTAACCAAGGGGTACTGGCAGGTACCGTGAGATGAATCCGCCAAGGAAAGGTCAGCCTTCACCATACATGTCGGGCTGTATGAATTTAATGTGCTCCCTTTCGGGCTGCGGAATACACCCGCCATCTTCCAAAGACTTGTAGATGGTCTCCTAGCAGGATTGGGAGAATATGCAGTTGCCTGCCTTGACGATGTGGCCATATTTTCGGATTCCTGGGCAGAACACCTGAAACATCTATAAAAAGTCTTCGAGCGCATAAGGGAGGCAGGACTAACTGTTAAGGCTAACAAGTGTCAAATAGGCCTAAACAGAGTGACTTACCTTGGACACCAGGTGGGTCAAGAAACTATCAACTACAGGCCAAAGTGGATGCTATCCAAAAGTGGCCTGTCCCAAAGTCAAAGAAGCAGGTCCAATCCTTCTTAGGCTTGGCCAGATATTACAGATGATTTCTACCGCAATACAGCCAAATCACCACCCCACTGACAGACCTAACCAAAAAGAAACAGTCAAATGCTGGTCAGTGGACTGAAGAGTGTCAGAAGGCTTTTAACCAGCTTAAAGCGACACTCATGTCTGACCATCTGCTAAGGGTCCCAGACTTTGACAAACCATTCCTAGTAACCACAGATGCGTCCGAGCATGGTGTGGGAGCAGTTTTAATGCAGGAAGGATCGTATCAAGAATTCCATCCTGTAATGTTTCTCAGCAAGAAGCTGTCTGAGAGGGAAAGCAACTGGTCAGTCAGTGAAAAAGAATGTTACGCCATTGTCTACACTCTGGAAAAGCTACGTCTATACGTTTGGGGACGGCGTTTCCACCTGCAAACTGACCATGCTGCACTACAGTGGCTTCTTACTGCCATGGGAAATAACAAAAAACTTATTCAGTGGAGTTTAGTTCTCCAAGATTTTGATTTCAACATCCAACACATCTCAGGAGCTTCTAACAAAGTGGCTGATGCACTCTCCCGTGAAAGTTTCCCAGAATCAACTGGTTAAAATTGTCCTTGAGATGTGGAAAATATTGTTAGTCTTTATACACTTGGTATATTTAGAGGTGCATGTGTCTTATTAACTCTATTTTCTCCTAGAGCTCCAAGAAGAAATCACAGCCAGTGTTTCACCCTATTTGTGATTTGGGTGAAATACTGTGTCATAAATATAAAGGGAATGGTAACCACCTTTCTGTGTACAGAACTATAAAGTCCCTCCTGGCCAGAGGAAAACCCTTTCACCTGTAAAGGGTTAAGAAGCTAGGATAACCTCGCTGGCACCTGACCAAAATGACCAATGAGGAGACAAGTTACTTCCAAAGCTGGGGTGGAGTGGAGGGGAACAAAGGGTCTGTCTGTCTGTGTGATGCTTTTGCCGGGAACAGAACAGGAATGGAGTATTAGAATTTGTTAGTAAGTAATCTAGCTAGAAATGCGTTAGATTTCCTTTTGTTTAAATGGCTGGTAAATAAGCTGTGTTGAATGGAATGTATATTCCTGTTTTTGTGTCTTTTTGTAACTTAAGGTTTTGCCTAGAGGGATTCTCTATGTTTTGAATCTGATTACCCTGTAAGGTATTTACCATCCTGATTTTACAGAGGTGATTCTTTTACTTTTTCTTTAATTAAAATTCTTCTTTTAAGATCCTGATTGCTTTTTCATTGTTCTTAAGATCCAAGGGTTTGGGTCTGTGTTCACCTATGCAAACTGGTGAGGATTTTAATCAAGCCTTCCCCAGGAAAGGGGGTGTAGGGCTTGGGGGGATATTTTGCGGGGGGGAAGACGTTTCCAAGTGGGCTCTTTCCCTGTTCTTTGTTTAACATGCTTGGTGGTGGCAGCATAGGGTTCAAGGACAAGGCAAAGTTTGTACCTTGGGGAAGTTTTTAACCTAAGCTGGTAAGAATAAGCTTAGGGGGTCTTTCATGCAAGTCCCCACATCTGTACCCTAGAGTTCAGAGTGAGGAAGGAACCTTGATACACCTGAACCTCCACTGTCGTAAGCTCTATTACAGAACTTATGCCAGTAGTGTAAACTAATAGGTCCTCATTTGCACTGATTTCCATCAAGGACCAGGTGGTCGAGGATCACAGCCATCACAAGCTCCCTGCAGCCAGTGCTTTTCACTATGTCTTAGTGGAGAATCAGGGCTTTTGTCTTTCTGATTAATCATTTTACAGGATGATCATTGGGGAGATGTCTCCAGGTCCTTGAGCAAATGGCTTTGTAGAGGGGATATCTGTATAGAGAGGCATCTTGTATTGTCCTCTGAAAGTGGTGAGATGCAAGCTTAGCTTGATCTTCTGTGACAGGAACTTCACAGCTGAAGGCCCTCCACTAAGAACCTCCTGCTCCGGCACCTGAGATTTTTAATTTTGGGGATAGGGAAGAGAGACTGTTGGCTTCCCAGCCTGAATCTTCTGCTCAAATGAAAATCTTGTTCTCTTTTTTTTCTTATAAAGTACATCTTCCCTGCAGAGTTAGCCCAAGCTCTTCCTGTGGTGTTGTCTCTAATCCCCGTCCCGTCTACACACAAAAACCTCTCACCTGACTTTAGCACTATTCTTAACCTGGACTAGCTGGCGGATGGATTAGAGTCTGAGTTCTGTTTTACAGTGAGGATGCAGGACACATTCTTCCACAATTCACTTTGTGCTTACTGCATCACAAAGAACAATGGGATGTGCCCCCAGAAGTCCTAGCAACGCGCAAGGTGAGGAAACAGTAACTTGAGTGTGGCCTTGCTGTGGGGCTACATAAACCCAAGCTAGGCTAACATGGGCATTCAGACCCTACTGCTGATCCTCTGATCTCACTCTGCAGTTAAGACGTACCCTTTAATTAATTGAGCACTGGTGAGTGATGCCAGACAGAGCATTAAGGGGTGCTCAAACTCTGCCTAGTTTGGGGCTGCATGAGCAATTTGGCAGGAGCTGAGAAGAAAATTTTTGCACCCCCATTTTTATAACTGGGATCGATTCCAGTTGCTCTCATCTTTAATGCAAAACCTCTCATCTCATGTTGAAATACTGCATGCTCTGTAGACTCTTCACAAGCCACTCCTCCATTTTTAAGGTGAAGACACTTGTGGGTCTCATATGATGCACTTTATTCACCTCTGCTTTCCATATCAAAGCAATTGTATAGTAAGTAATACATTAATCATGCCAGGGGCTCATGTTTAAATTACAGTAAGAAATAACAAAATGGGAGTTCCTTTTCACACTTGAGTAGGAAATATACGATAGGCAAGAATCCTGTGTTGGCCCTGGAAGATGGCCTGGAGAAGTTAATGGGGCTTTTCCATCTCTAACTTTTATGATAGTCGTAGTTAATCCTTTATATAGCACTGTAAATTACACAGCACAAATTACATATCACCATAAATTACACAGTATTGAATTCCACAGCAAGACTCCCAGGATCAGGCCCCTAGCTAAAGCACATTCACTGCTCAGAAGAACTTACAATCTAAATTCTTTGACTTTATGAGTCTATGATAAAACTGACTTCTATGTTGTGTTTGTAGGGGGAGGTAGCAGACCGGGGGAGGGCTGAGATGTGGTTTCCCAACTCCCCCATATCACAGCTGGACTTCTCATCTGTCTCTCCATGGCCTGCTTCTGTATTGCCTGGATGGAGGGTAGGTTTCTTGGGGTTTTTATGCAGTCTGGCTGTATTCCAGCCATCTCCACAGCACTCCCTCCCCTCCCATATGCTCTCCATTAATATAATTCCATCTGCTGAATAAAGAAAGAATAACTCTCCCAGCAGCCCCAGCCCAGAGCCCCTGAGCCAAGGGAGTTCATCAGTCAGACTAGTTTCTCCTGAACTCAGAATAGGCCTCATTAATGGGCCAAGAGGGGGTTTTATTTTGCCTTTCAGCTAGCGGCTGCCCTGAGCCAGGAGTGGAATCAAGTTACTGTGTCTGGGAATCTAGGCTATTCCGAGTGAGCTGCTGACTCAGGAGGTTTCCTAGGATTTTCAAGTAGAGCCCAGTCCTGACAGAGCAAATTGAACCATAGACTTGTCTTGTTTTCTCCTGGCCACGTGACTGGTATTAAGAAAGATCTGAGGACTGTTGGAATATACTGGCAATAGAATTGGAGTGAGATTCCTTATCAGGTCGCTTCTTTTGCACAGAGAAAAGTCTTTCCAAAATGTCATATCTGTCCTTTGCCCTTTCCTAACCCCTTTCCTTTGAGGATCTCAAAACACTATACATTCATAAGTTCCATCTCACAACTTACATCAGTGTCATTCACTTCATTTTACTAAGGGGGAAACTGAAGATCAGAGAGTGAGACTTTTCCAAAGTCACACAGCAAGTCAGTATCAAAGAATGTAGGAGTTCCTGACTTCTAGTGCTTTACCTTAACCACAAGACATCCTTCTTCCCTATTGTACAGAGTTGAGGGAGGATCCCTCCTCTACAAAATACTCTTTCTTTGGGCTTCAGGAACCTAGAAACTGTGCACATTATGGTGGGATATGACTAGATGCCAACCTGCTCATGATGATGGCCTCCTTGTTATTGCTATCATCATCTACTAGCCTGACTACTTCAACCTCCACCTTCTCAACACCTGCCTCACATCCCTCCAGTACATTCAAAGTGCAACTAGTAAGATCACCACCCTTGCCCATTGCTCTGACCATGTTACCCTTGTCTTTAAATCCCTCCACTGTCTGTCTTTCCCATTACATTAAATTAAAGCTCCCCATCTGCTGAAAGCAGAGAGGCAGACCCCACTCCCTCTCTCTAACTTATGTGGGTGCTGCTCCTTCAAAGTTCCCCCTTCTCTCTGTTTGGTGAAATGAGGACTTTTCTGGCAGGGGACTGTGAAGGTGGAGCAGCATGAGGAGCTGGTGCCTGGATGGGGAGTTTTGGGGGCTTTGTATGAGTAGGTGGAGCAGTATCACCACAAGGTGAAGAAGAGGTGTCTCCTAGCTGGGATTCCCCTGTCTACTGCCTCCTTTTCACAAGAAGATCTCTCCCTTGGCCTGCTCCTCTATCCCTCTAGAGAGGCAAAGAGAGAAAGAAGGCAAGCTCACCACCTCTGTCTGTCTCCCTGCCAGGGAAAACAGGAGATCTTGCCCTGGCTCTCCTTCCTCTAGCCAGATACCAGAGGAAATAAAATGGTCCTGTCAATTCCACTTCTCATCCTGGCTCTCCACAATGTGTGTGTAGGTGGACGGTGGGTGGGTTCTTCAGGGGGAGGGAAGAGAAAGGGAAGAGTGTTGCACACAAGGGATGTTTCTGCGACACAGCTCTATACCCTGTCCCTCCAACCTATAGCTGTCTTTAGGAACACACACAGCTCCCTCCCCAGTACACACAGATATTGCCCCCTAGTAACACATTAATGCAACTGCCTCCAGTAATACACACATGCACTTAACTCCCATCTTGGACTGCTTCCTTGAGACACAAAGACACACACACACACAGATATGCATACACACATGTACACACTCACAAACACATATATGATGCTCCATTAGCACATATCAAGACACATGACAATGGCCACCAAAATTGGAGTGCCCCCCTCATACATGTTTTTCTGGTTTGGAGGGATCTAAAGGGAGGAGAGCTAAGGTCTCCTTCTGACACTGCTCCCTTGGGAACTCCTCTTAAGAGCCTGACTGGTTACAAGTTCATGTGGTATTCCCCCCCACAAACATGAAAAATGCAGTTCTGGGGAATGAGCAGCTACGATTCCCCCCCTACCCCCGCTCCCATACACCTCAACAACTTCATTGGTAACTTTTACTTCCATTGAAACACAAACAGAATGCCTTTCCCCTTGCACTGCCCTTTTCCGAATTATGCTCAGGGAGGGGTTGCAGCAATGCCCATTGTAGCCCAGATGATGGAACAGAGACAGTGGGGAAGTAAGAGAGGTCATTACTATTAGGAAGTCCAGCTCCATGGTGGTCCGAATCTGCTAAGAAGATTTTCAGGATTCTAAGCTGACAGTGTTCTTTTCTCTTTCTTTCTGAATCTATTGCATCACCAATTTTAATCTACATATACATCCGTGAGATTTGTAGGGCCCACCATAAACAAGGAGGCACTCTCCCTATAGATTCTACATCAGCAGTTAACTAAGACTAATCCCAGGGTTGATGTCTGTGGTTATACTGATAGAGGTAAACAAGAGAAAGTTATATTGGCCTCAGTTCCTCCGGAAATATAGGGGATGTGGAAGCGAGTTGAAGGGGGTTGAAAATAGATGGGCGAGACAAGGGAGGAGGAGCATTTATTTGAGAGAAGAGGCCAAAAGCCGTGTAAAGGCAAACAAGCTGATTTATTTCCCAGCACTGAAGTGGGTGTCCCAAGTTCTGTAAGTGCCTCCTGGAGCTGCTTTTGGTTCCTTCCCCTCTGAACAGCACCAAAATGCTGCAAAGCAAAAAGAAGTGCTTTCCTTTTGCAAATGAGACATTATTTTTTATCTTGTTTCAGGCAAAGTCAACTGTGTTCAAAACCTATGACTGCTGCAGCCACAACAGTGGGGGAAGGGAAATCTGGTCCCCCCTGAGCAGTTGTGTCGGAGGTGGATGGGGAGGGCTGCACACTCACATTTCCTTGTTTTGTTTTGGAGCCTCCAATAAGCAGCAGGACTTTTTTTTTTTTTAAACTATTTCTACAGCCTGAAGGAAGGAATTAAAAAAATGGGTTCTGGAAAGGGAACAAGTATGTTCCAAATTACAGAAAAGGAAGTTAAAGGTTCAAGTACGTGAGATCTGACTCCGCCTGTGTCTGTCTCCACCCCCTAGAGAGAAGCTTGCCTTGTGGCTTTTCTACTGCGCAGCAAAACAATGCGACATTGGGACTAGACTGCCCAGTGATCCATGGGAGCACAGGGGTGGTGCCTCTACAAAGAAACAGCCCTGCAAAATTCAAGCTTAGCCATCCAGCCTCTGCTCTGTCTCAATGGCAGCCCTGGGCCTCACACGCCCTCTTTGTCTCACAGGCCTGTTACCTGACTGGATTTTAAGGGGTTTAAAAAACCTTTTCTTAGTAGCGTTTGTTTTGAGTTGGGCCTTTTTGGTGTGTGTGTGTGTGTGTGTGTATTTGTGTAGGATTTTTCCCTGGAATGTGCCAGGGATGTACTTGTAAGAGTAGAGTGCCCTCTGCTGGCTGTAAATGGAAGGACAGCCAACCAATCCTATCCAGAGCTGCTATGTGAAGCTCGGGGTTGAACTGTATAGATCCTCCTGCACACTCCTAGAGAAAGACAAAGAGATAGACACAGCGACACACAGTATACTAGGTGTAAACTTGAAACTACATTCAAAGGAGACAGGTGACAAAACCCAACAGACAGATATAAAAAAGGTGACCTTAACAGAGGGTTGGTGAAGGGATATAGAAAATTACAGTAGGGTCATTAGGTGCACCAATGGACTATGTCTGGTGGGGAGAATTAGCTCAGCTCAGTGGTTTGAGCATTGGCCTACTAAACCCAGGGTTGTGAGTTCAATCATTGAGGGGGCCATTTGGGATCTGGGGCAAAAATTGGGGATTGGTCAGGCTTTGAGCAGGGGGTTGGACTAGATGACCTCCTGAGATCCCTTCCAACCCTGGGATTCTATGATCTTAGATCTGTATTACACATATAAGGAAGGAGTATGGGGAATAAAGAGGAAGAACTGGAAGTATTAGTACATAAGCTAAATTATGACTTAATTGACATCACAGAGACTTTGTGGGATAAATCTCATGACTAGAATATTGGTATAGAGGTGTATACTTTGTTCAGGCAAGACAGGCAGAGAAAAAAAGGAGGAGGTATTGCATTGTGCATCAAGAATATATACTCTGAGGTCCAGAAGGATGTGGGAGGCAGACCAACTGAAAGTCTCTGGGTCAAGATAAAAGGGGAGAAAAACAGGGGTGATGTCATGGTAGGGGGTCTACTACAGACCACCAGATCAGGAGGTGGAGAAGGATGAGGCACCTGGAACAAATAACACATATATCCAAAACACAAGACCTGGTGGTACTGGGGGACTTTAACTACTCAAACATCCGTTGGAATAGTAATACATCAAAACACAAAATGTCCAATAATTTCTTGGAATGTATTGGAGACAGCTTTGGTTCAGAAGGTGGAGGAAATAACTGGGGGGGAGCCATTTTAGTCTTGATTCTGACCAACAAGGAGGAATTGGTAGCCAATCTGAAGGTGGAAGGCAATTTTTGTGAAAGTGATTGCGAAATTATAGATTTCATGATTCTAAGGAGAGGAAGGAGTGAGAGCAGGAGAATAAGGACAATGAACTTCAAAAACCAGACTTTAACAAACTCAGAGAACTGGTAGGTAAGATCCCATGGGAAGAAAATCTAAGGGACAAAGGAGTTCAGGAGAGCTGGCAGTTTCTCAGAGAGACAATATTAAAGGCGCAACTGCAAACTATCCTGATATGAAGGAAAATTAGTAAGAGGCCAATATGGTTCCACCAGGAACTCTTTAACGACCTGGAAATCAAAGAGGAACCCTGTAAAAAATGGAACCATGGACAAATTGCTACGAATGAGTACAAAAGACTAGCATGCCCATGTATGGACAAAATCAGAATAGCTAAGGCACAAAATCAATTATGCTTAGCAAGCGACATAGAAGGCAATAAAAACGGTTCTACAAAGAGAAAGATGAAGGAAAATCTAGGTCCTCTACTTAGCGGGGAAGGAGACCTAATAATGGATGATATCAAGAAGGCTGAAGTATTTAATGTCTGTTTTGCTTCAGTCTTCATAAAAAGGTTGATTGTGACCAGACACTTAATAAAATGCTAACAACAAAGGAGAACACAAGTCAAAATAGGGAAAGAAAATAAGTTAGATATATTCTAGTTGGCAGGGACATATGAAATTCATCCTAAGGTACTTAAAGAACTCGCTGAAGCAATATTGGAACCATTGGAACTCGTGGAGGACAGCTGAGGTCCCAGAGGACTGGAGAAGAACAAACATAGCACCCATCTTTAAAAGGGGGAACAAAGAGGACCCAGGGAATTATAGACAAATCAGCCTAATGTCAGTTTCTGACCAACTATATGAAATTCAATAAAGACAAGCAAGGGCCCTTCTAGCTGACACCTAGAAAACTGTTGGTACCACTGCTAGTTCTCCTTAGAGGAAGGGAGAGTCACTGTGGCAATGCTTTTCAGGAAGGAAAAAGCAAAGGAGATCCACAAGGGGATCTGAGGACAGCCTTGCGCAGGAGATTGTCTGCTTCAGAAGGGTCTAGTCTCTAAAAAGAGACCAAGCTACATGCAAAAAGTTCATGGTGCTAGTATTAGGGCAATTGCTATTGACATTAACTCATCTCTCCCAGTGTATGTCCAGGCTTGAGACAGCCCATAGCATCTTCTGACTTTTGATACTGATGTGACACCTAGTGGCCAAGACAGGAAACTGTCCCTATGTATGTCATAAAAATTCCTGCAAAACAGATTTCAGAGTAGCAGCCGTGTTAGTCTGTATTCACAAAAAGAAAAGGAGGACTTGTGGCACCTTAGAGACTAACAAATTTATTTGAGCATAAGCTTTCGTGAGCTACAGCTCACTTCATCGGTTAGCTCACGAAAGTTTATGCTCAAATAAATTTGTTAGTCTCTAAGGTGCCACAAGTACTCCTTTTCTTTCTGCAAAACAGAATTACTCAGTTCCACTAACAAATCTGTGTGTCTCAAAGCATCAGGAAGTAGGGGCCTGAAGTTTAGATCTTCCATTCTGGCTGTGATTATTATTATTAGTTTAATGTAGCACTCATGATGTCCTAGGTGCTTTCCATGCATACAAGAATAGATGGTTCCTGCCCCAGAAAGCTCACAGTTTCAGGCATGATTGACAGTCAGATTTTGAACTGGTCTAACTGTTTCAGACAGGGGTGGGATTATTTTTTATCAAAATAGCTATGCCAGTACATCCCTGGTGTGGATACAGTTATACTGGTATGAAGGTACAAAGGTGCCTCATACCTGTATAACTTATTTCCCTTCCCGGGGATGGGTGGGGGTATTGTACTGCTTTAACTATACTGCCATACTTAAAACTACACAACTTTTGTGTGTAGACAATCCCTAAAGAAGGACAGACAGACATAGACTGAAGTTAGGGATATTCTCTACTAATCAATAAGCTTCACTTTAGTCACATACATGCCAATTGTAAATGCTTCCCCTTTTACTACCTCATTGCTCAAAGCCTCACACTGTGTCCTATACATCATAGAGTCCTTGCAGAAAGCAGGATTTAGGTATTAATTTGTATAGAAAACATGAGGTCTTTATTTTCAAATTGTTTGTTTTTTAATTTTTGTAAATCTGTTAAAATTTTTGCACTTGCAAGAAAGTAAAAATAACATTCAGATATTACTTGTTATTTATCAAAACATAATGACCATAAAAGCCAAATCTCATAACAGATTTCAGTAATAAAATCATGATAATCTTTTTTACTGGTATTTCATGTAAGTATCATATACTGCAATCAAGCCAGTGCCTCATTTGTCTTGTTCCAGCATCACAATTCTCCTTCTTCACTTTACTTCTCCACTCATTTGTGGTCTCTATTCTGGGGGCTCTTATTAGGCCTTTAGTGAATTTTTTCTAAAAAGGTCTTGATCCTGCAAGTGCTGCTGCTCTGCGACACTCATTGAAGTCTTTGGAAGCCAGCTCTGAGGCCCAACTTGTTTAACTTTCCTTCTTTATAAATTCTAATGGTTGAAATTTCATTGGGTAAAAGGAGAAACAGACTCATTTGTTCATGTGTTAAGAGAGTACTCAGCCTGGTACATTTTGAACACTGAAATCACATCTAGTCCTTCTAAGCTTTTGTTTGTTGTATACCCACATTTTGTACACATTGGGCCTGATTCTCCTCTCATCTACACTGATGTAAATCAGGGAAATTCCATTAAAGTCAGTGTATTTATAGAGGAGTAAAACAAATAAAACAGGTTTAAGTAAGAGGAGAATTGGGCCCATTATGTGTTTATGTGTATATATAAATATATAAGTACACACTCACAGAGGGGGCTGGGAGGGAGAGAGGACTACATGGATAACATGCATAGTTCTGAAAATTTCATTGTATCTGCAGAAATGAAGCTCAAGACATCAGGCTCCTGAATAGCATCATCAGTTGTTTTACATATTTGTTAAACATGACACGATAACAAGAAACATTTTTCATTAGCATAAACTAAAATGTCCTTCTGGCTCAGAGCTCCTGCTTCTGCCACTTCCTCCCTTTGAAATGTATCATAGAATCAGAGATTAATATTACTTAGTAGCTCCCATCTTTCCATTACCCCAATCCTTCACCACCACCCACTCCCTGCTTGGGTAAGAGCAGCAATGTTCCTTACATGTTATTCTCTAGGCTCTGTCTAATCCAGCTTTAAAAATCCCAGATTCTGAGACTTCTGTCACTTTCCTCTATGAGACAAATCTACAGACCAATACAAAGTTTTTCAACTATTTCCCACCTCTGGTCTCCAAACCATCCTCTTATTTTGTCTTCTGTGAGCCCATATCCCAGAATCTAGATGATCTGGTGCTCCTTTCTGTCCTTAAACTCTATGATTCTAATCCTTTGTACTGTTTCAGCCCAAAAGACCAATACATGTTGTATTATTAAGTACACTGTAGCATACGTCGTGGACAAAAAATAGAGATCTGCTCAAAAGTCAAAATAGGTGTAAAAATTCACAAAGAAATAAGTACAATTATTTCAAGCTTGTTTCAAAGTTTGAACAAAAGTTTAATGTTTTTACAAAAAAAATACAGAGGACTATGGGAAGTGCCATTGACTTTAGGGTCCGATCCCAGTGCCACTGAAGTCAATAGGAGTTTTGCTATGGGGGCAGGACCTGACCCTAAATTAGCAAAGCTTGCATGCAGGTACATATATTTTAGTTTACCCTTTTATAAATATTTTCTCCCTACACGTTTCTGTGGGAACAAGCTGCATATTCAATAACCAGTTTCTGTAGCAATTTACATTCAAATGATGGAGCACAGGTCCATCAATGGCTATTGGCCAAGATGATCAGGGATGCAACCCCATGCTCTGGGTATCCTAAGCCCCTAACCATTACCTTGTTGCACTGGAGAGGCTGGTGTGTCTCAGTGACCCTCAGAACTACATCGTCCAGAGTCTTGTACTTCTGGTAGGGCCATCCTTGCTCTACCAGACCACCACAGGTCTGAGGTGAGGTTCCAGACAAAGCATGGTCCAGACTTTTCAAGACAAGACCATAAATAACAGTAGATGGTACTACCTGTGACTGTGTACCAGAGTGGACAGCTATACCTGGCTTCCTCTGGAAAGTTCTCTCTGGACCAGGCAGTTAAGCAGATATGCTCATCTCCCCAGCTTGAAGGTATATGGCAAGAACTGTGTGGACAGCCCAGGGCATCAATTTTGGTGCAGTAGGACCTGATGGCCATCCACTGCATCCAGATTTGTCTCCAGACATCACAACATTGTCATGCCATTGGATTGAGACAAGTCTGGATGAGAGAGTGAGAGTGACTCTCTGCAATTTTCCCTCACTTAAATCCAATTCACGCGCTAGTCATGATATCAAGTACTCATCCCCATCTCACATAATGTGGTGATAAGTGAGCAGCTAAGCAGCAGGTGTGGATACACTGGAAGCTGTAACTACAGACTTGCACATAGCTGGCTCAGGGCATAGGCTCGCTTTTCACTGGACTGAAGCAACAGTGGAGTTTGGCAGCCCCTTGGGTGACCGAGCAGTCTTATTTAGGATCACACTGCTCTCCTCCATAGTATGAGAAAGGGGCTATAAAAGATGCTCTAAACATTATCTGCTTCACCTTAATCCTGCTCAGCATACCATGGCCTATGGGAATTGTGCTATAGTGGTTGAAAACCACACAAAAAGACAAAAAAGACAAAGGTGACACCGCTCACCATAGATGCTTGGATTGTGCACACATTGATGGACTGCATAGTAGCAGATAGACCAGAGAGAAGAACAGCTCTAGTTGGTAGAGAACTGGCCAGATGCAACATCCAGATAGCAGCCCTGAGTGAAACTCACCTAGCTTAAGAAGGACAACTCACTGAAAAAGGAGCCAGATATATCTTTTTCTGCAGTGGCCATAGTAAAGAAGAGCAATGTGAAGCTGGTGTTGGGTTTGCCATCAAAACACAGATAGTTAGCAAGCTTACACATTTTTCATGCTAATGAGACTCCCACTGTTTGGAAAAAGGTATGCAGCTATCATCCTATGCACCCACCTTGACCAACCCAGATGTGATCAAGGACAAATTTTACGAAGACCTGGGGTTTCTTATTGCAGAAGTGCCGAAGGCAGACAAGCTCATCATCCTTGGTGACTTCAATGTAGAGTTGGCGCAGATTATCAGGCATGGCCTGGCATTATTGGAAAAAATTGTCTTGAAAAATGCAACAGCACCGTGCTCCTCCTGCTGAGAAAATGTGCCGAACATGACCTCCTTGACACCAACAGTCTTCTGTTTGTCAAACCACAACAAGACATCTTGGATGCATCTATTCTTCAAGCACTGGCATCTCACTGACTGCCTCATCATCAGGAGAAGAGACAGACAGAGTGTTTGAGTGACAAAGGCCATGAGAAGTGCAGAATGCTAGACTGATCCCAGGTTCAAAATCTCCAAGCTGAATATTGGGATACATCCTAGTAGGCAACCACAAGGTAAAAAAACAACTAAAAACTTAATGTCTCCAAACTGAAACAGCAGAATGTGAAACAAGCTTTTCCTGAAGAACTGCACAACCAACTTGTAACAGCTGATGCAAACTCTAATAACATTTAGAAAAACTGGGCATCTCTTAGAGACTCTGTATATTCGACTGCATCCAATACCCTCTGTTCCATCACACGTAAACATCAAGATCGGTTTGATGAAAATGATACTGACACAGGGGAACTATTGAATGAGAAACATCGGTTCCATAAAGCCTGTTTAGAAGACAGCACATCAACATCTAAGAAGGCAGCCTTCAACAACATCTAGAGGCCTGTCCAATGCAAACTTAGAAAGATGCAAAACTCATGGCTAAGCAACAAGGCAGATGAGATTCAATCCTACCTAGACAGGAATGACATGAAGAACTTCTATGGTGCTCTGAGGACAATCTACGGGCCACGCTCATAAGGAACATCTCCAATACTGAGTGCTGATGGCACCACACTGCTCTCTGATAAATAAAAGATACTGAAAAAGTGAGCAGAACACTTTAACCACATCCTCAATCAACAGTCATCTATTAGTGAAGCGGCAAATGATTGACTGCCCCAGATCGATATCAACATATCTCTTGTTGATCCCCCAATGCTGGTTGAAACTGTGAAAGCAATTAACCTGCTCTCAAATGGCAAAGCACAAGGAACTATATAGCAGGAGTACAAGGATGCATCCATCGTCCACTTGTACAAGCGGAAAGGCAACAGACAATCCTACAACTATTGGGGCATTTCCCTGTTGTCAGTAGCTGGCAAAATTCTTGACAGAATTCTGCTGAATCACCTTATGCAACACATTGAACAAGAGCTCCTGCCTGAGAGTTAGCGTGGCTTCAGAAAAGGACTTGGGACTATAGAAATGGGGTTTGCAGCTCGTCATCTTCAGGAGAAATGCCAGGAACAGAACTCCAACCTGTACATGACTTTCATTGACCTGACAAAAGCATTTGATACAGTCAGTTAGGAGGGCCTTTGGAAGATCTTGGCAAAATTCGGTTGCCCGGAGAAATTCATCACAATGGTTCGGCAATTCCATGATGGCATTCTTGCTTGCATTGTGGATGACGGTGAGTCATCTGAACCATTCCCAGTCACCAATGGAGTTAAGCGGGGCTGTGTGTTGGCCCCAACTCTCTTCAGTATGATGTTCTCTGCCATGCTTACAGATGCTTTTTGTGACAGTGACACCGGAATTGGCATCAGATACTGAACTGATGGCAAGCTCTTCAATTTGAGGAGACTACAGGTGAAGATGAAGGTACAGGAAGTCACTGTTCATGATCTTCTGTTTGCTGATTACTGTTCCCTGAATGTCAGATCTGAGTCTGACATGCAGCAGAGTATGGACCATTTCTCTTCAGCTTGTGACAACTTTGGTCTTATAATCAACATCAAGAAAGAAGTGATGTATCAGCCTGCACCAGGAAAGCTTTATATACAGCCTACTATCACAGGGAATGGCCAAACCCGCCAGGCAGTGGACAAGTTCACCTACCTCAGCAGTACACTGTGTGTAGTTCACATTGATGATGAAACAAATGTCAGATCGCCAAAGCAAGTGTGGCCTTTGGCAGACTACGTGCACATGTGTGGGAGCATAGAGGCATTAGTCAACAAACAAATCTGAAGGTCTACAAAGACATCATATTGCCAACTTTGATGTATGCGTGAGAAACCTGGATGGTGTACAGCCACAATGCTATGAAGCTGAATCACTTTTACATGGGCTGTCTGAGGAAACTGATGAGGATAAGATGGAAAGACAAGGTCCCAGATACTGAGGTTCTCATATGGGCAGACATTCCAAGCATCCATACTCTGTTGATGAAATCACAGATGAGATGGGCAAGTCATGTCACCAAAATGTCAGATGAGCAACTGCCAAAGAAGATCTTTTATGGTGAGCTAAAGGAGGGAAAGTGCTCTCAGGGAGGCCAAAAGAAACGTTTCAAGGACTCCCTCAAGTTATCCTTGGGGTGGTTCAACACTGACCCAGAGTTTTGGGAGGAGCTCACTCATGATAATGCTACCTGGCAAAGCCTCATCCATGCTGGCGCTACAGTCTATGAGCAGAGGAAAACTGCTGAGGCAGAGCAGAAGCACTAGCAGTATAAATCTCACAACAGCAGCATGTCTGCTATTAATCAAGCAACCCATAGCAGCATCTATTGTTTAATTGCCACAGGCAGTTCAAAGCTCAAATTGGCTTGATCAGCCACTCATGTGTTCACAGAAACCAAACCAACCAGTTATGTCATAGTCATCTTTGAACTTTAAGGATGAACAACAACAACAACAAGCTTCTAACTGCCAGAAGCTAGGACTGGACAACAGGAGATGGATCACTCAATAATTGCCCTGTTCCATTTATTCCCTCTGAAGCACCTGGCACAAGCCACTGCCAGAAGACAGGATCCTGGGCTAGATGAACCATTGGTCTGACCCAGTATGGCCATTCTGATGTTTTTTGCAACCACAAGGGCTACAGACCAGTTTTTTTAATGCCAATTTAAATTTTGCAGTTTTTTGTCTCCCCTCACAATGAAAGCATCTTTGGGCCCCAGCTTCGGTCTCAGTCCCAAGGTTGAGAACCACTAATACATTTCACTGTTAGGAAGTTTGCACTGCTATGTAACTTAAATTTTCTTTTTCTTGACTGCATCCCATTACTCATTGTTACATTCAGTAGGAGTGTTCTGAACAATCCCTGTCCTTAATCGGGGAGCAAGGAGAGCACACTGAAGGTACCTTCATTCCCACCAGATGAGCACATGCAGGGCACCCACATCCCAACCAACAATCACATCCACTTGAGGTACCTGAAATCACCTAGCATTCAAGGGGAGCACAACCAGGACACTCCTACCCATCCAGCACTCTAACCCAGGGAGCACTGTAACCCAAGACTCTGTCACTACAACACCCTAACTAGGGGAGCAAACCCAGCATACCAACAGCTCACCCAGCACTTGAGATAGTGAAGCATGTTTACCTATTCCATCTAACTTGTTCATCAAAGCATTTACACAGTACTCATCACTGTGGTATCTGACTGCCTGAACACCAGGTTCATCACTTCAGCTTCCAGGTGACTGTGAGCTAGAATATGGAGTTCCACTGTCCCTTATGGTCCTGGGTATTATTTCCCCTCACCTGAGTGTGTGAGAGGTGTGAATTTTAGTAGCTTGCATTTGGCTAGGTAGGGCATTTCTGTAGCACAACACAGATGAACTGCAGTGAAAAGGGGATAAAAGAAAGGGGATGGGTTTGTTACCAGGAAATAAACCACACACATCCCTATGTACTATCACCCTCTGAGACCCCCATCACCACTTCCCTGACCCCTTGTTGGGATGGTCATTTCCCATCACCTCAGTCTTGTCATTTGGATGACTTAGCACTGTGCCCAAGCTTCTGTGGTGCTGAGGCAGCATGGCAGTTCCTGGCCAAGTAGTGGGATTCATGAGCAGAACTTCTGGTCTCCTGTGGCATCACCCTGTAAGAAGTGGCATTTTCACTAGACTGGGCCTTGGAGTATGTTTCCAGGTCAGAGGATGCTATGCTGTACTGGGAGTGGGTTTGGGCTTCTGAGATGCTGAGCTTGGGCTGGGAGTAGAATTTCACTTCCAGGTCAGAGGTTGACATGCCCCGTGAGGCAGAATGTGGTTCACCCTGGGACAGTTGATGGTTGGAGGGGCCCTTTTGCTCACTGAATGCTGGCTCAGCAGAGTTCTGGCTGCTTGTGGGTTCCCTTGTGGTGGCTGGTTGGCACCATGAGCTGAGAGAAGTGGTTGAGAAATGGGCAGGGTGAGACTTGGGCAGTGCCAGTGGCTTCTGGCCAGAGCATATCACCAGGGAACTGCGTGATGTGACCATTTCCACAGCATTCTTGAAAGTCTGCAGCACTCGCTCACTCTTGTGCTTCTCCTTCTTCTGCCGTGACTCTTTCCTCCTTAGCTGCCTCCACTGGTCTCGTACCATCTGCTTCTGTGTGTCCACTAGGCTTCTATGCAGCAAGAGATAGTGAAGAAGGGGGGGCAGAGAAAATAGGAAGTAAACAGATGGTTACTGTGGTTGTAGGACATCCATCTGTTCCCTCAGGAAGCAAAGCTCTACAGTTAATCAGGGCAACTTGCTGCTCCCTATTGCCTGGGTCCATTCTCTTTTCTGGCCACAGGTAGGAGGCTCTAGATGCTGATGAGCCCAAAACACTATCTTGGATTCGTCTTCTCATGCTTTGACTGCCTTTGAATCATACACTGTCAAGATCTTGCAGAGGTTACAGCCCCCACACATTGGAGAAGGTCAGCGTACTGTAGCCTATGCTCTCTGTGCAGTGCAGTGTGAAGGCACAGGCAAGCGCTGTGGGATTTTGTCTGGACTAGAGCTAGGTGAAATTTTTCAGATGAAACTTTTTTTCACCAAAGGCAGACTTGGATTGACAAAAACATTTTGCGAATTTGTGTTGAACTGACTGACTTCTTTCAGTTAAAAAATAAATCCCCAAAAAGTCCAAAAATGTTTTTACTTTTTGATTTGAAACAACTTTTTGTTTAGAATTTTATTTAAAAATTGTTATAAGTTAAAAAAAATTAGAATAAAACATTTTATTAGGGGTCAAACTGAACTTTTTAAGAATTGTTTTGTTTAAAAAAAATTGTTTTGGGACAATACAAAATTATTATTTTTTCTGGTTTACTGACCAAACTGACAAATCAATTAGTTATCCACACAGCTCTAGTATGGATAGTCTCCGTAGCAGGTAGCTAACTGTAAGTGAAAGTCACTCTGGATAAGCAATGTAATGATATCAGAGCATGGGCGGTGATTTCAACCTGCTCCTACTAGACACACTTTACAACCAGACAATTTTCTGGGGAAGTTTTGGTACACTGGATAAACTGGTAATGCGGAGCTCAAATTTTAATTTAATTCAGAGAAGCCAGAAGAAAACGAAAGCTAGTATAACAGTCCTAAAGACTCCAGCCCCCAGGTGGTCAGAGGAGGGCCACAAATACAAGAAATTAGCAGAGACTGTGGTAAACCCCCTTCCCACTTCCTGTAGTTCAGTCTGCCCACAAATATTTCCACATCATAGTCCTGAGGATCATCTTTGCTTAGAAAAGTTAGAGATGTAAATTATCTATCATGTCCCATCTAGTCTATCCTAGTAGGGGCAGAGCCAGATTCTTCCCTGAAGACTATTCTGTTCTAGAGCTTAATTCAGACCTAGTTCTAAATAACCCAAGTGATGGACCTAGGCCTTCTCTTGGCAAGGAGACTACATCATAATCTGAAATCTCACCCTTAGGAAATGTTTCCTGCAAATCACCGTATAGTTTCCTTTTTAGAAGAAACATCTGTGACGTTGCACCCCATAATGCTTTATGGAAATATGCTTATGAAAGTAAATATGACATAACTGGAATATGTTTTATGCTAGATATGCCATGTAACATATCTCTGCAGAGATTATGATCTACTGGATATATTCATCCTATTTGTATGCATGTATCATTTTTGTATTCAAAGCTGTGAATATTGGCTATGTTCTTGTTTTATTTTAAGTAGGCTCAGTGAAGCAGTTGGTCAGCTTCCTGAGAAAAGACTAGTCTCAGTAAGTGCCCAATCAAAAACACTTAAGCTAACTATGAACTTAGAGACACCAATCCACATCTGAGCTTTCCCAGGAATGTCGCCT
Organism: Dermochelys coriacea; assembly: GCF_009764565.3. Lineage (NCBI taxonomy): Eukaryota > Metazoa > Chordata > Testudines > Dermochelyidae > Dermochelys > Dermochelys coriacea. Next base: position 87,245,179 of record NC_050073.1, on the reverse strand, counting down.
GGCTGGTAAGGAACTCAGTCATGCATGGACATGTGACTTGTCCATGTGATTCCAAAACTCAATCTTAGAGCTGGATTCTGGGTAGGAGAGAGGAGAGGGTCTCCACCCACAAAAGAAAGTCTATTTAAGCCCCTGGGAGACTCCTCCATTTGGTCTTCAGCTGGCTCAAGAGATAGCCTCTCCACCCCCAAAAGATACCTGAAAGAAACTGGAAAAAAGGACAGTAACCACAGGGGTATGAGTGAATTGCTGGACCCGATTAGAAAGAGGCTAGTCTGTAGGAGAAGCTTACTGGAACATCTCTGAGGGTGAGATTTCAGCTCTAATCACTTTCTTACTGTATTAGGCATAGACTTGCATGTTTTATTTTATTTTGTTTGGTAATTTACTTTGTTCTGTCTGTTATTACTTGGAACCATTTAAATCCTACTTTTTGTATTTAATAAAATCACTTTTTATTTATTAATTAATCCAGAGTATGTAATACCCGGGGGGGGGGGGAACAGCTGTGCATATCTCTCTATCAGTATTGTAGAGGGTGAACAATTTATGAGTTTATGCGGTATAAACTTTATACAGTGTAAAACAGATTTATTTGAGGTTTGGAACCCATTGGGAGCTGGGCATCTGAAAGTTGGAGACAGGAACACTTCTTAAGCTGTTTTCAGTTAAGCCTGAAGCATATGGGGGACGTTGTTGAAATCTGGGTCTGTGTTTGTAGCAGACTAGAAAAGGAGTACTTGTGGCATCTTAGAGACTAACAAATTTATTAGAGCATAAGCTTTCGTGAGCTACAGCTCACTTCATCGGATGCATTTGCATCCGATGAAGTGAGCTGTAGCTCACGAAAGCTTATGCTCTAATAAATTTGTTAGTCTCTAAGGTGCCACAAGTACTCCTTTTCTTTTTGCGAATACAGACTAACACGGCGGCTACTCTGAAACCTGTAGCAGACTAGTGAGTCTGGCTCAAACCAGGCAGGGCACTGAAGTCCCAAGCTGCCAGGGAAAACAAGCTCAGAGGTAGTCTCGGCGCATCAATTGGCAGTCCCAAGGCGGATTCTGTGATCCAACCTGTCACAACATCATCATTTTAAAAAATAGAAATAAAAACCACACCTTCTGTCTGAAACAATTTTAACCAGGGGTTGGTAATGTGTCCATACATGGACACAAGTGTCCATGGTAAAAAATTTTGAGGTCAGTGGAGGGTGCTCACCTTGGGTGGCTCTCCACAAGTGGCTCCCTGACCCTGCTGTTGCTGACAGAGGCATGGATAGGCAGCTCTGCACGCTGCCTCCGTCCCCGAGCATTGACTCTGCATCTCCCAGCAATTTGGCCAGGAACTGTGGCCAATGGGAGCGAGGTGGGGGGTGGAGCCAACAGACAGAGGCATGTGCCTGCAGACCTGCCTGGCCACTCCTCCACCAGCAACAGCAGGGATGGGGAGCTGCCCAAGGTGAGTTTAGCGTGAGGATTGTGCAGCTTTAGTCACACATTTCTCATGAAGCTCAGTTGGATAGTGGGGTTTGGATGGGATTAATGCTAAATATGCATTTTTAAAAATGCTTTAATTGATTTTTAAACCAGAAAATAAGTTAGAATGTCATTGCATTGTTAAAATAAGGAAAAGGAATCGCATCACCTGTGAAGAGTCTGATATATCTAAGTTTGCTGCTGGCAGATGCTATAGCACTAAGAATTGTCTTCAGCACTTAGAGCCTGACCCCAAGCCCCTTGAAATTTATGGAAGGTTACCCATTGATTTTAGTGGACTTTGGATCAGGTCCTAAGTGAACTCAATAGAAACCAGTTTCTGCTCAGTTGTAAATAATGATTCAATAACCCAAGGGCAACTTTAGACTATACACATTAAATTTTATTTTGATTAACATTCAATGATGAAATTCTTTTCCTTATCCAGCCTTAAAAAATAAGTGGAAATTGGTTTGCAATTTCTGGTGCTGGGCTCCAAAGTTTAAGCAGTCGTGTTAACTTTCATTGGTTTCATGGTTCCCACCCAAAAACTCAGGAATGCAGATTTTCATTAGAAAAACTTTGGGCCCAATTCTGCCAACATTTACTCATGAGTAATTTTACTCATTTGTGTAATTCCATTTAATTCAACATGAGTACAATTATTTGCAGGCTGGTTTCCAGGATTATTATTATTTATTACTTGTATTATTCTACGGCTACGGTGCCACACACCAGGTCTCCATTAAGCCTTTTTTTTTTCTATTACAGCTCACCACTTCATCTACAATCAGAACCCTATTCTATGTAAGCTTTCAGAAGACTGCACTGTACTAAACAGGGTAGCTTCCTTTGAACTCACAGCCTTTTGCGATCGGCAATTTTAGATAAACCGTTAACATCATTTGAATACAGAATATTAAATATTAAAAGTTAGCAATTGTATTTTTCTAGCTGTCCCTTCCTCTGCCATGAAGTATATGTATTTCTAACAAACAATTCATCACTATGGTGTCATTTCAGGAAGAAAGCCAAGTTACTAGGCAATTAATCCAGTAATAAAATAATTTATAAAAATAATTATACATTGAACATATCCAGGCTCTTGCTATGCCTTGAAACAGATTTTGAAGTCACAGAGAAGAGTAATTGCTTATTTTAAACATAATACTTTGCACTTGTACAGCACCTTTCAGCTAAAAATCTCAATGAATTTATTATTATTAGCTAGCTACTAGGTTACTGTTTTTTTTCCAGTGTGGAAAATTATGTGCGCTATTTTACAGGTTGAATGACTGAATGACATAACTCCCCGCCAATGTCCGTCACTAAGTCCAGTAATTTTGTCAAGTTTCTGTCGTACAACATGGTGGTGCTGACCTCTAGTCTTAAATAGTTTTATTATAAGTGACCCATAAAATTCCTAGAAATGAAAGAGTAAAATCAATATTTTCTCTGTGATTTCAGATTGTTTATTTTGTGCATTTGACTATGCATTTGACTGCTATGGGTACAGTCAATTTCCCTGATTCTCTGTATAGTCAATCAGGGTCTGAGCCTGCAGCCATTTACTGCCAAGCCTAGTGATTACTACTGTGAGTAGCACCATGGGCCTGGTTCTCTGCTGCCCTGTATCTATGTAATCATTTACACCTGTGCAAACTGAATGTGAAGCGGGTGTAACATACTATAAAATCACCATGCTAGCATTCTAACACCTCCTCTACCCCCACTTTGCATTCAGTTTGTATAGATTGTAAACTCTTTGGGTCAGGGACTGTATTTTTGTTCTGTGTTTGTACAGCACCTAACATAGTTGGGTCCTGGTTCATGACTGGGACTTCCTGGCACTATGATGATGATGATTAGTAATAGTAATAATAATAATAATAATAATAATAATAACAATAATAAAAGTGTAGGGCAACAGAGGATCAGGTCCACTGATTTCAAGTGGTCCTACTCATGCTACCTTGCATTAGGCCTGGCAGTAACTGCTTGAAGGATTGGATCCTTTAGTTTGTCAGTTTGCCTTGTCATTTGTGTGGATCTTTCACATAGCAACAGAGGAGAGATGAGGCTTTCAGTTCATTAGCTACAACATTGTTCTTGTAACACAAGAACCAGCGGTCACCTGACAAAATTAATAGGCAGCAGGCTAAAAACAAACAAAAGGAAGTACTTTGTCACACAACGCACAGTCAACTTGTAGAACTCATTGTCAGGGGATGTTGTGAAGGCCAAAACTATTACTGGGTTAAAAAAAAATTAGATAAATTCATGGAGGATAGGTCCACCCATGCATAGGTGCCGACTCTGTGGGTGTTCCGGGGCTGGAGCACCCATGGGGAAAAATTGCACCCACCAGCAGCTCCCTGCCCTCCCACCCGAGCTCGCTTCCACTCCACCTCCTCCCCTGAGCGTGCTGCAGCGTCCTTCTTCTCCCCACTCACTCCCAGCTCTTGAGCTGCGAAACAGCTGTTTCCCCTGGCAAGCCTGGGGGGGGCGGAACACGGCGCGCTTGGGGGAGGAGGCGGAGCCAGGTCGGGGATTTTGGGAGGGTTCCAATAGGGGCAGGAGGGGCGGAGTTAGGGCAGGAACTTTGGGGCAGGGGTGGAGTAGGACCAGGGGCGGGGCCAGGAGTGGGGGGGTGCGTGAGCTCCCACTAGTGCAGAAAAAAGTTGGTGCCTGTGCACCAATGAGTATTAGCCAAGAGGGTCAGGGATCCAACACTCTGGGTGTCTGTTGCCTCTGACTGCCAGAAGCTGGGAGTGGAGAACAGGAGATGGATCACTCGATAATTGCCCTGTTCTGTTCATTCCCTCTGAAGCACCTGGCATTGACTGCTGTGGAAAGGCAGGATACTGGGCTAGATGGACCATTGGTCTAATCCAATATGGCCGTTCTTATGTTCTTTTTCATCAAACATTAATTTCCTCTCCCCCTCATCACCTCTTCACTATTCAACCCACTCAGTGTCCACACACAGAAATCCCTAGCTTCAGTTCCAGTATTCTTACATCTCATCTTCCTAGCATTCAACCCATTACCTCCACATAACAAGATTTGAGGGGATTATTTAAACTAGGATCTGGGGGAGAGTTGATGGCAGCAGAGAAGCTCTTAGGTCAGACAAAAGCATCTGCTCAGGATAAAGGTATGAGTAAGAGAGAGGACAAAATTTAGTGGAGGAGACAGAGATTGAGAACACAGGTAAATTCTGGAAAAGTAATAGAACTATGGTGATAGTGATCTAATGCTTGGAGATCGGTCTTGTGTTGAGTGTGACTGTTGCCTCAGTTTATGGCTTCATTGGTTGTAAGAGTTTGCATTGTTGTGAGGAAATACACTTGAGTAACTTTAACTTTAAGTCAATGGAGTTTTTAGATGGGAATTTTGATGGGGGCAGAAGTTAAGACTTACCAGATAGTAATTGCCAGGATCATTCTTCTTTCCTTTTTTGACAATTGATACCCCCATAGCTTTTTTCCAATCCTCTAGTATAGCAATTCCCCATTTGTCCAACATTTGTTAGCAGCACAGTCAATTTTTAGCAATTCCCCAAACATCCTGAAGTGCATTTCATCTGGATCTACTAATTTCTACCTGTTCATATTTTCCAAGGTATTACCTGTTTATCATATTTAAAAGATCTCCATTACTTTTTAGTAATTGTCAGACCTCTTTATTTTTCTTGTTAAAGACAGATTTTAAAAAGCAATTCAGTATCCCAGCAATTTTTGGTCTGTCATGGATTTCATCCCACTCCTGCCTTTCTACTATATCTTTCCTCCTGGATATATTTGTTTAAACCATTGATTGGCGACCTGTGGCACATGTGCAAAAGGCGGCACATGAGCTGATTTTTAGTGGCATTCTGCTGCCAGCAAGGGTCCCAGCTGCCGGCCCTGCTCAGTCCGCTGCCAGCCCGGGGTTCCATCCATCCAGGCCAGCAGCAGGATGAGCGGTGCCGGCAGCTGGGACCCCAGACCAGGAGTCGGGCGGCAGATGGAACCCCAGACCGGCAGCGCGCTGAGCCACTCAGCCCGCTGCTGGTCTGGGGTTCCGTCGGCCACCCGCACTGCCGGTCTGGGGTTCTGTCCACCGGCCCCTGCCAGCCGGGGTCCTGGCTGCCAGCACCTTTCAGCCCTCTGCCAGCCTGGGGTTCCATCGGGGAGGCCCTGTAAGTGTAACATTTATTTCTGGCATGAAAAACCTTAAATTAATGAAGACTTGGCACTCCACTTCTCAAAGGTTGCCGACCCCTGGTTTAAACCCTTATTCCTCTTAATCCTTTGGCAGCATTAAGTGTGGCTGCTCCCTTCTTTAATTCTCTTGCCTTCAAGGTCCCTGTATCAAGGCTGGTAAGATCTGTCTGGTGGTGTCTGCACAGGACTTCATTTAGAACACTGCTCCAGAAAGGGGGCAATAGCAGCATATAACTCCACGGGACTCCTCCATTATAGCCCTCCTCCTTCTCCCTCTCTGCAAATAAGTGCAGCACTCCCACATTGTGGAGCAAGATGTGCTGGTACCTGGCCTCTCATGGAGCTATCTTCTCTCCACTTGGTCAACAGGACTATACTACAATCTTCACAAACCTGTCCCAGACATGCAGGGGAATGTAAGCTTTATTTTTTAGATTCAGTAGCCTTGACTATCAAAAGTCCCCCATTCCTCTATTTTCCCAAGCCATAAGTCACTTTGTTTTAGCTTCTTTCCAGCACTTATCCTTCCACCTTTCACCAGCTGACCTGCCTCCCGTCTTCTCTCCTAAGGTTCCTCCTCCTCCTTTTCTTTAGGCTTCTGTGCCGTCTGCTTCTCTTTTAAATTACTTATTTAAAAGGTGAAAGAAGAGAAATCAGCATTTTAAACCAGTTTAATAAACCTTCTCCCTCCTCCTAGATGCCTGAAAGACACTGAGAAGGCAATGAAAAAACTGTCTGAAGTGGGAGCGATCTGGACATCAAAGTTAGATCTGTCCCATCTCTTAGCTATATGTGTGACAGTAACACTATGGCACATGAAATACACCCAGCTGGATAGACTAGATTAACATTTGCAAAACTGGCCCATCTGCTTCAGACCTTAAATCTAGACTACAATATGAAATATTTAAAATCCATGGCAGTGTTTGAAGAGTGAGGATATTCAGGCAAAATTATCAGAGCTTTGAGATAATCAGTCGCATGTTAGACTGCAAATCTAGGGGCAATTTCCTTTCCCAGGACAAGTGGCTTGGCCTGCAGCTCCTAACAGCCTTGGAGTGTCCGACCACTCAGACTCTCAGAACGTCCACACTACTGCTAAAGGCTGATATTTATTCGGAATTATGAAAGGCGCTGTGGTTTGAAAGCAGGTTTGTGCGGAAGATTGGGACCCCTAAGAAGAAGGATCATATAAGGAAGCAAAGAAATGGAGGTCTCTCAGGATGGAATAGAGGGTCTGAAAGCAGAGATTTGCTACCTTTCTGGAATCTTCTTCTGGGATTCAGAGTGGAGGGCGATGCTGAGATGATACCTGGAGAGTCCATAACTGTCACACAACAACATGTGCAGCACTGAAAATGCCATTCCGCTGTGAGATTCATGCCATTTCACGGCAGGCTTGGAAACATGAGGGATTTTGTGGTATATGAGAAGAGTGCAGAAAAATATAGAAGTTCTGGCCTGGATCAAAAGGGTTGCTACGCATGCAGCTGGTAATCTCACCTCTAGGCTACTCAAAAAGGCAGTCTGGATCATGTCACAGAGTAAGAGGGATCCCTGAATGACCAATGCCATGTGCCCCAGCTGTGTCCTCCCCTCCAGAGTGAACTAGCCTAGGTTCATTCAGGATCAATCAGAAATGAGACAAATAAAGAAAAGAAGAAAATGAGAGAGAAAGCAAGTGCAGGAGATGCTTCACTCACCTGTAATCCACCATCCCTGTCCGGTGCTGGTCCAATTTGTGCACCAGTTCCACAATCTGGGCTCGATCTAGTGGAATTTTTGATTGCTGGTGGGAGAAGGGAGAAAGGAGATTTTGATTCTCTCTCCTCTTGTGGCTCCCAGTGGCTGAAATACAAATGGTGCCAGACAGCGTGGCTTCTTTGCACAAAGAACTCTTTTTACCAGCATGAGAAGCAATCACTATTTAATAAGTATATTAATATAGTATATAGTATATATAATATAGTATATTTAATAAGTATATTTAATAAGCCTGAAGCAATTAGAAAGGGAGGGGAGAATTTTAGTAGGTGGCCAAATCCACATTTCCAAGCATTCAAGAAAAAATGCAGTTGTTTTTTGCACCCCTTCTTTGTCAGGTGTAAACAAGATTAAACTTGAACTGTGGATGCTTTCTCACAGGCAGTGTTGAACTGATCACCATAGTTGGGGCCAAGGAGGGATTTTTTCCTCAGGATGTGTTGGCAGGGACTGGAGTGGCTTTGTTTTTTCCCATAGCACTGTGCAGAGATCATCCATAAAGATCCAATAGACATATTCCACACACTCAGTCTCCGTTCATCATCTATGTTTCTTTTAAGTACCCTGAAGGAACCAAGATAGGTGGGAGTTGGAATACTGGGATTTTACATGGTTAATGTTATTCCAGAATGGATCCATGGCTATTTTGCACCCACATCATATATTAGGTCTCATGACATTTCCTTTGTGCCTCATTCAGGGATAAGTGTTTCTCATGGCACATGTGGAGTTAGCCTAATGGTGTGAGCTTCCTCACAGCAGGGCTCAACCAGCACCAGCTGCAGGCTTCAGCAGTGTGAGCTTCCTCATAACAATACGCTACCCTGAGAAAATTAGAAGGTACTGTTTCTGAAGCACACCTGCATCATGGCTTTCTGGAATTCTGCCACAGGGATCTTCATACTTCCATCTTTGTCCATGTTCCTAAAGAAATCCCAGAGTCTCAACTTGCGCTCATCCAAGTAGTTCTAGGAGAAGCAGAGAAACAAAGATAAAACTGAAATAGTGTTCAGTAACTGCCTCCATCACTTCCCTAGGGAGACTATTCTGCAGTCTGGTATCTTTCTAGGTATTTATACTGTGCTCGTTATTGTGGTATCTGAGCATCTAATGCAGTGCTTCTCAAGCTATCTGATGTCAGGGACTGGCAATTTTTTTCCCCAATGTGCACGCAGACCGGCAGCTGATGGCTCGTGGACCGGCACCGGTCCGTGGACCATCACTTTGAGTAGCACTGATCTGATGGAGCCATTTGTCCTGATTTTCAGGTTAAATTTTCCTTTGCTCAGGCTCATCCAGTTCTTCCTACTTAGACCCCATTGGAACAACCCTAAATAATTCTTCTGTCTCCTTGCTCTTTATCCTTCAAATATTTATATATGATTCTCAAGTCCTCACCACACAAGTCATCGTTTGATCAAATGATAAATATTTAGTTCTTTGGATCTATCCTTCTAAGTCAGTCCCTTCCTCCAGGTGCCTGCTCATTTTTATTCCCTTCTGTGAACTCCCTCCAGTCTGACAATGTCTTACTGGTCCCAAGGAGTCCAGACCTGAATGCAATATTCTAGGATAAATGAGCTAGAGTGCCACTGAGAAGTGAAGTCAGGAAAGTAACTGAAATACTTTTCTGATGGATTGTATTTACTGAGGGACAACCTATCCTATATCCTCAATTACTGAGGGACAATCTACACTCATTACTATATTTGCTTTCCACAAGTTACTTCTAGTATAACTTTTTATGAGTGATGTACTTAAATATTTGGATGCTAATATTTAAACTGTATTGTTAAATTTATCAGCCTTAATTTGGGATATTGCAGATTATGTATCTTCTGTGTTTTATGATATTTTAAACCAAACTTTGTACTTTTGGATAATTTAAGCATTATACCCAGATGTATATAATTTTAACATTAGCTTTAATAATTTTTTTTATTCCTGATGCCATGTAGAGAGGGAATAGCATTTTCTTGCTGTAAATTGTGGTGCTTCTGCACATGCAACCCAAAACAGCTTTGTCTATTTTTGATACCATATTCTGTTGCAAACACATCTTCTTTGCTGTTCACTCTCATCCCAGGTCTGTGTTGGCCACCAAGATCCGTACACACAGTGAACAATTCTCTGTGGCTCTCAACACTTCTCCCACCTTCAGTGCAACCAGCTGTTCCAAGAGCACCCAAGCTGTACACTAGGTCTCCTAGCACCTTGTATAAATCCCAACACACTTATTCAAAGCCACATATAGTGTTGCAAAGGCTAACTGGATAATATTCTGCTTAGACACTAAGGAATGCAGCCAGGTTAGTAGTAGCAGCCTGGTCATGAAAAAAGTTTTATCCAGATCACCAGGTCTCATTTTGACAGGTTTCAGAGTAGCAGCCGTGTTAGTCTGTATTCGCAAAAAGAAAAGGAGTACTTGTGGCACCTTAGAGACTAACAAATTTATTTGAGCATAAGCTTTCGTGAGCTACAGCTCACTTCATCAGATGCGTTTGGTGGAAAATGGTCTCATTTTATAACTCTCCTGTCTCAGCAAGGGGGACATCGCCACCTGCTGTCATTTGTAGAAATTACAGGCCTTTGAAAATAGCCAGTTATATAAAGTTTCTGGCAATCTTTGTTAATAAATCATATAATATCTTGTGTAGCTTAATCTTGAAGGCTCCAAAAGTGTGACAACTAGGGGTCCTATTAAGTTCAACAGGAGTAGTGGGGGTTTTGTGATGATCTGAACTGAGCTTCACCAACATGTTTCAGACAGCTCATCCGACGGTTAGACAAGGGAGCAGTACTGTCAGAGGATTATCGAATAGGACTGGGAATCAGAAAAGCTGGGTTATATTCTCAACCCTGCCACTGACTTGCTGTGTGAAATTAGGCAAGCCATTTAACTTCCTTGTGCCTCAGTTTCCTCACCTGTAAAACAGAGATAATACTGACCCCTTTTTATAAAGTGCTTTGAAAGCCTTGGATTAAAGCTGTCATCCAAAGTCACAGAATTAGTATTACTAATGATTTTTAGTCACTACTGACCTGAATGAGATTCAAACCATCAGACTAGAGGTTAAAAAAAAAGTTTGTAGCCTATTCAGACTCCTGTGAGCCATCCAATCCCCAGCCATGTGTTTCTCCTATAAACCAGAAAGATTTGTTAAGTAATTCTACATGGAATTTAATGTGTGGCTATGGAATGCTCCATTTCACAATACAAGAGGAGACTATGTGGCTTCTTCTGGAGGGTCCTGACTGGATGAATTTTCTGCTGAGAAGAAAGCTCACCCCTCTCTGCAGTAGCCCAGAGTTTGTGCACTGGTGTGGAGAGACTATGGAACCAATCTGGACTGCTCACCTGAATCAGCTTCATGGGGTCTGGACGCTGTTCAGGCTTCTTGGAGATGAAGCCTCGAACCCCACCATAGATGACATCTAATTCAGGGTGCACCTGACGCACCACATCCAGCAGCTTGAGGAAGCTTCCATTCACAAGCACATTCTAATGTAGGGGAAAGAGGACACTACACTGAGCACAGGTATCCCAGCCATATTGTCCAGCCTGCCTTGGTGTTTAATGAAAGTAAGAAACCTCCTGTATTAATGAACCCCATCTTATGTCAATATTAACTATTCTCCCTGTGCCTTATATCTTCTCTCCTTTAGTGGATCCCACTGGGGGCCCAAGACTCTCCAGTGCTTCAGCCTCTGAGCATATATTCCCTTTCTTTATCCTCACTACCCATCACCACTGCTGATACACAAAATTTACTTCCGTTTGACACAAGACAAATGCCTATCAAGCTGAAACACATCTGCCACCTTGCTCGAATAGTCAGTCATCAGAAGATTACTAGGAGATGGTCCCCTCCCCACTTGGTCAACATATAACCTGCTCATTATTGCTTGGCTTTCTGCAGAAAAAGAATATTAAAATTGTGTTCTAAAGTCAAAGGGGTTAGTTTCCCCAATAATGCCTCTTTATAGTCTACCCTACAGGGACAGGGGAATCTGGGAGGGGTTCTGGGAGCTGTGGAGAGCTACAGCAGCCCCTCCACCTGCCCTGGGTGGGAGGCCCAAGCAGCCCCCCACCCAGTGTCCCAGCCCGCCACGCAGGGCAGGTGGAGAGACCTAGGCTCCCCACAGCTACCAGTGTGGCTCTCCCCAACCTGGTTCTAGCAGGGAGGGGGGCAGCTCAGAGCTGCAGCCCTGCCACGGTAATAGCCAGGTGGGCAGCTGTGGGGAGCCATGGTGGACCCTCCACTTGCCCTGGGCGTGGATCCCAAGCAGCCACCCGCCCAGTGTCCCTGCCCCCAAGCAGCTGCCCAGGGCAGGTGGATCCGTGCCATGGTTCCTCACAGCTGCCCACCCAGCTCTTACCGTCTGCTATCTGCAGAAATGGTCCACGGATATAAAGCGGATACCTGTGGTTTTGCAGGGCTCTAAGAATGTAGTGCTGGTGAAAGGTTACATATCGGCAGTATCTGGAGACTAAGAGTTTGGTTTTCAGAGATGCTGAGCACTTGCAGTGCCCACTGATTTTGATGGAGAAGTGGGGGCTCAGCATTTCTGAAAATCAAACTTACCTCAACTATCCCCAGAGCAGGCATAGCAAGAACAGCACTAATACAATATTCTATCTTAAGGTTTTATAGCTACCTGTAGGGGGTAAACTTCAATATTGATGCAAAACTAGTTATTAATGACATTATTATAATTGATTTTTATTATGTTAGATTATTACAAACTTGTCTTTGCCTTTACTGACATTTTAAAGAGACACTTAAAATTATGTTCAGAAACATGATGCTTGGATAATATGATTGCTCAAATGCTTGTTAGTTGCTTATTTAATTATATAAAACATCAAGCTAGGTAAGGAGATTCCTGGAGGCCTCTGCTTTCTGTCAGTGTGACAGGCTTCCAAAGCTCAAGGAAAATAACACCATGTTTATTACCCCAAGTGAAGTTACCAAGACTCTGAAATTCATCTTGATACCTTCTATTTTGGTTTAGTATTTCATACTATTTTCTTTTATCATATGTTTTAGTATTAGTTATTGTGAATCATGCTTTTTATAGAATATTTGATATGAGTCTTTACTTGCAAGTTGTAAATGCTGTAAGTGATAGATTGTGTAAAAGAATGTAAGGAGAATTAATGTTTTGGATGTGTTAACCCGAGATAAACTAAGAAATCAGAAAAATGGGCCTTTTCACCCCTTTCCTCTGCAAAGAAAAGGACCTCTTGGTTTCAATCCCACACAAAGGATTCTAGAAAAAATTCTTATTGAAAATGATTTCTCTTATAGACATTCTAAAGTCTTCTTTCTTCAAGTGATAAGGAGAAAATTTATGATTGGGAAATGTTGTGTAGAAGACTTTGGTTTACGTCTCATTCCATGTTTCCATTTAAAGGTGAAAAACGGTGTTTATTTCTTGAATACTTAAGATGATATAAGATTCTTTTTAGACATATAGTTGCAAATATTTTTATCAAAATGCAAGCCTGATAAAATAACTTTCTGATGCCATTGCTATGTGAATAATGACATGTTTTGTGTACAAATATAGCAGAAATGATTCTGTAACTGGTGACTAATGTAGGAAGCCATTAAAGTATAAAAACAGTGATGTTAATGGGGGGAATTAATTAGTCACGAAGAAGAGATGATGTCTTCTTTGATGACTAGTTGAATTTAAAGATTTTCTCTGAGAAGTTTAAAAGGGCTATTGGAGGACTGAAAGTCCCTTATATAGGAAACAGGGGTGTTTGTATTCATTTACTAGCAAATGAAATTCTGTTTCAAACTCTGATGAGACTGAATGGACTGAATAAAGGAAAGATTAAAACTCTTAACTTGAAATACTCTCTGAGAAGTTCCCACCACAAGGACATCTGCTGCATGTGCATTCACAGATTGTATATTCAGCAGCTGAAGTTGCGACTAAGACTGTTTTATGAAGCAGTGAAAGGGTGACAGCAGCTGATATTTGAGTCCAGCCAAGCCTTGAATGAGGTACACCTTCCTTCTCCAGTGATACTACGGAAGGAGAAGATTATAAATCTCTCCAAACTGAATAAGCAACTAACAATACTCTGCTCCCATCTCTCAGCTTCAACAGCACACTCATCACAGCACCTTCCTCTAAGCTCAGCTGTTCATCTCAGCTCTGTAAGAAAGCAGCCGCTGTAATAGACAGCTGAGGAAAAAAGCCTAAAACTGAACATTAAGAAGAAGTAAGCTTCCAGTTCAGCACTATTTCTGCAACATGACACAACAGTGTCTACAGCAGTGGCTCTCAACCTTTCCAGACTATTGTACTCATTTCAGGAGTCTGATTTGTCTTGTGTACCTCCAAGTTTCACCTAACTTAAAAACAACTTGCTTACAAAATCAGACATAAAATACAAAAGTGTCATAGCACACTATTACTGAAAAATTGCTTACTTTCTCCTACAGCAGTATAAACAAGTCATTTATGAAATTTCTGTACTGACTTTGCTTGGGTTTTTTATATAGCCTGTTGTAAAACTAGGCAAATATCTAGATGAGTTGATGTATCCCCAGGAAGATCTCTGCTACCCAAAGAGGTACACGTACCCCTGGTTGAGAACCACTGGTCTACAGCAGCATTGGTGAGATGAAGTTTGTCAAAGCACTGCCAAGTGATTAGATTCAAATTTTTCTTTTAGTGGTTTTAATGAGATACTGAAAAATTATTGGTTTCAGAGTAGCAGCCGTGTTAGTCTGTATTCGCAAAAAGAAAAGGAGTACCGGTGGCACCTTAGAGACTAACAAATTTATTAGAGCATAAGCTTTCGTGAGCTACAGCTCACTTCATCGGATGCATTTGGTGGAAAAAACAGAGACGAAAGCTTATGCTCTAATAAATTTGTTAGTCTCTAAGGTGCCACCGGTACTCCTTTTCTTTTTGAAAAATTATTGTAATTTAAGGTATTAACCGCTTCTTCTGTTAAACAGACTATGCATTCCTGGAGAGGAGACATCAGCTAACCCTTGTAAATAAAGAGAAAATGTGTGATTTAATTTGGATTTAAGATACTTAATATTCATTATTACTTGTCTCAAGACCTCTCATTGAATGACTTCTTTTAAGTAACTGAATTTAAATGTCTTTGGTTTCATAGAACTTAGTTAAGATTACTCACCTTTGTTCATTTATAATGTGCTTATGTTATCCACGATAAACCAAATAGGAGTCACCTATCCTTGAATGAAATTCTTTTGTCCATCTATAAACAGTTTTAGTTACCTGTGATATACTTAGACAGGACTCATTACTGATTTGGGGAATAATATTGTTTGGTCTTATCTTACCTAAAGAAGAGTAGCTCCATTAGAAGAGGACCCACCCTTGAAGTAAAAAAGCTCTCCACAGAGAGGCATGCAGAAGAGATTGTAACTGAAGTAATGATTGTTATTGCTTGTTTGTGTTCTGTTTTATTTTTATTTTTTTTCTTTATTTAATAATAAAATACTCATAGTGCTTATTTTGCTTCTCTTTAATTGTGGTATCTCTAAAGATCTGGCAAAGAACCATGTATGACTAAAATAGTGAGTGTCACATTGGGCATGAAGAGAGGCAATGATTAAGATTTATCCTACCATTTCTTGGTATGGCTATAATACGTTAGTAATTTTTGGAATAAAAAAGTTACTCAGGAACTTGAAACGCCCATTTCTACACAGCGATCACCATAGTATCTGGGCACATATTCTACTATACTGCCCTGGAAGGTCATATTGTAGCATGAGAAGGGAGTTTAGCCTCGATGGCAAACTCACGCTTTGTCCTCTTTTCTGAGATTACAGTCAAGATGGCCAATTACTGCTAACTGTGATGGTGATATGGATAACTATCTACCAGGAACTAGACTGAGACATCACAACTTCCACTTATGCCATTGAAGAGCTGTTAAATAGTAACTTTTTGTCATTAGTGGCTGGAGCTGACCTGATACAGGTAACCCAGAAGACAGACCTCAAAAAGTTCTGAAAGGGTTTAACGGTAGAATTCAGGTGGGTCCAAAAAGTTCTAATGTATATATTTTGGGACTCTACCAACCCTAACACCATCTTACTGAGATGTTGATCTCTTCCATCTTGGATTTTGGATTCTTCCTGATGGATGTGACAAGCGCAACGGCACCCTCTACAGTTAGGGGATTATGAGACAGCTGTGGTGGAAGACAAATGGAAACAGATTAGGAGGAGAATTTCACTTCCTGGCAATGGTTGTCTCTCTTTCCCTGTCAGTCTAGACTTTAGGAGGGTCATGGCCCAACTCTGCCCTTTCAACAAGTTTATCTTCATTATCTGTCCATCTTGTCACCTTCCCATTAAACTCTGCAAAGCCAACTACAGGAATACATTCTGGTCACCTCCTTCTTCTCCTCCTTTGCCTGCCTCTGGTTTAGCATAAAACCATTTGCTCTCCATTTCAGTTTAAGCAGCTCATATCAGAGTTTTCCTCGCCCCCCTGGTTAAGAGTTTTCCACTCCCTTCCCTTACTCCTAGCCCAAAAAGCTTTTGTCTTTACCTTCAGGATTTTGAGATTTCCATTGTCCTCTAACCCCCTGGCCAGCTTCCCAGCCCCTTCATTGTTGATATGGTTGTTGCTGATGTCCAGTTGGACCAGAATGTTGTTGAGTTTGAGAGCTTCTCCAAGGGCCAGAGCCCCCTCATTCCCAAAGCCATTCCATGAGAGGTCAAGTATCTTCAGTGTTCCATTGACCTTCAGAGAGAGAAGAGAGGTGATCACCACTGGCATCACAGCCATTGTAAATCCAGCTGATGCATCAATTTATTCCTCTTGTGAAGCCTCCTTTCATGACTGAGGCAGTAAACCAACTGGGGACTTAAGAGCTCTGCCTGCTTCTTCACTGTTGTCTTTGCCAGATAGGATTCCACCCATGTCAGCGGACTCCCAGCAGGACCTAGCAAATGCCAGCTGGGGCTCCAGCAGTGTGAGTTTCCTCACAAATGTGACCTACCAATGCTAGCTCAGTGATGCAAAATTCTTATCAGCAGTGCTGAGTGGGACTGCACCTGTGTGAGCTAACCAGGGCCAGCCCACAGCCCACTAGTGTGAACTTCCCAGCACTGACTGTCAGTGCCCTCTAGGACTACTTTGTGTGAGCTACCAAATCCAGCCCAAACTTCAATAATGTGAGCTTCCTCTCAGCACTGCCCTATTATTACCAGTGCCACAGAGACTCCCCACTAAGGGCTTTCTCTCGGGGTGCCCTTTACGTTAGAGTGCATAGTCCTTTACATGCTACTCTGAAAATAGGTGATTATGAAAAGGCCAAGCAGCACCCATGAAGCAGTATATTGGAGAGGGAGGTGCTGTGCCTGAACAGTCTTTCATGAATCATGTTAGCCATTACATCATCATCAGACAGACTTTGGCTCAGAGATGGGTGATGTTTGAGAGTGTGGGTAGGGAGGGTAATCTGTGCCTCTGGCCAAATTGGGATCTCTGAAGCAGATTAATCTAAAGTAAACTAAAGCTTGACAGGTGAGAAGCCTAGATGAGGGGTCATTGGGAGTATGTGTCATGGAAGAAGACCCCTTTGTCAGAGGAGGGTATGGATGGGAGTATCTATTGTTTCTCTGTTGCTTGGTTTTGAGTATTGACTAAAGTTGACCCCTCTATAAAATTAGAGGGGCACAGTTTATTGGCAAACACAAGAAGTTGAATGACTAGTGATGATATAATAGAACCATTAGCAGAGCAAGGGCAGACCAGTGCTTCAGCCAGGACATGCCAACCTTCCAAGCTTATCAGGGTCAGGCTTATCATTATTCAGGTGGGAGGCTTACTCTGAGACCAGCACCCAATGCCACAGCCCCCTTCATCTGCAAGTGGTTCCAGCTCAGGTTCAGAAACTCCAGTGCTTCATTGTTGGCTGAGGAAGAGGAAAAGAGATGGTAGCTGAAGAAGAAGAATGAACAGAAATGCATTTTAAAAGGCACTAGAGATTCATGTTATTGAAGGAGTGGGGAGACATGAGATCATCCCAGGCGTACACCGTACAATACATACTACAAATGAACACATATAGATAAATAATATAGCTAGACACACATGGTAAGCATGCTCACAGACAGACTCACACAGTCCCTCTCTCTCACTCACCCACACACACATGAACTTGCAGTTACTACACACAGAACTGCATACAGATACATGCACGAATACATGCAAATATATTCATACAAAAGACTCTACATTTCCCCACCTCCCAAGACACTTTGAAACAGACTGCAGAAACAGGCTACAGATACTATTAGGGATCTTAAAGGAATAATAACATATCCTATATTAGAGAAACAACCTGCTGCTGCTACCCTCCGTACTGATTCCACACTTGACACTACTGCTGCCATCCCCACAATAACACCCCCATCACTGATACATGATAGTGATACCAGGGATCACTGCCCCTTCCTCCAGTGGGAATCTGATAGTGGCCTGAGCACCAAATACTCCTCTTGTAAGGTGTGTGTGACAGACTGACAATTTCCTGTAATTTCATGAATGAACTTTATTGATTTAAATTAAACCTTACTAAATTAGGTTCAATATCTTTGTGGTCCATTATATTAACTATGCAGTTGTGTATGTGTTAGTGGGAAATTGTATGTAACTTCTCTGAGGAGACTGACTAATGCCCTCTATGGAAAGGATTAGGAATTTCAAAGGGCTTTTTGGAATAATATATGTAGAGTGGATTTCCTAGGAAGTACCTGGGATTAAGGGGAATACAAATGACCTACTTGGAATCCACCCTTTTGAGCCCTGTCCGGGGAGGAAAAGCCATTGTCTACTAATTGCCTGTTCCTGAAAATTCCAGATCAAAGACCTCTGAACTATATAAAGGGTGGAATAAATATGTTATGACTATGCTTGTTATGAGCTGAAGCTGTAATGAATTTGAAACCACAAGAAAACCCCTGCTGGAGATTGAAGGATTACTCTTGCCAGAGCCCATGTAAGGGTTCGGGTGATCTCTGATAAAATTATTAGCATGTGTGTAGCATGTCTTTTATTGTTTTTAATGTTTTCTCTGTAATGCTTTGACCTTAAGAATCAAATAGGTTTGCTCAGAAAGAACTGTATGGTAACTTATAGCTCTGGGCAGTCACACTGTTAAGCATCTCTGAAGAGAAAGCAAGCAAGTGTGCTTGGGCAGCCTGTCTCTACCTGAAAGTACCTTGGTCAGAATGTAGTGCGATACAGGAAAGGCAACAGTTGGGGAGCTGGAGGCCTGGGAGAGGTCTGTTGGACCTCGTAGGGGAAATACAGGTGCAGTTGCCCTGAACTGTGACAGAGTGCAGTGGAGTTCTCTGAGTTGGTAGCTGGTCTTGTGAGGCCCAAGGGTGCCCTGTACAAGGGGAGAGCATGAAATAGCCTATGCTCCAGATGCTTCTTGGAGCAGGGCAGGCTCAGCAACATTCTGAGGGCTATCAACCTGATCAGAAAAGCAGAGATGCCACTGAAGAGCAGCTTAAGTTCCATAGCCCAGATTTCTCCACCAAACCATTGCTAAGAGACCAAGACAAAGGGTTGATACAAATCCATCAACAACATGAACTGACTTGCAGCACGTGAAAACTGCCTCTGTTTTCACTCTAGCCAGAGTCTCCGTGCTCACCAGAGAATCTGAAGAGCAGAGAATATGTTGGTGATGCTGGGTACATCTCCACTTTGAGCTGGAGGTGTAATTTTCAGCTCAAGGAGGCAGAAGAACACAGTTTCTCTGGCTTATGCAAAGAGCATATTACCCTGGAGGGGTGAGGGAAGGGAGATGGTTAATACCAGTGGATGCTCACTTTCTGTAACAGATGGGTGGGATTCTACTTTCTACATACACAAAAAAGCAAGATGCACTCTGCCTGCAGCTGATTAGCAAGCAAATAGAAATTCAACCCTTTGTGTCAGATGTACACAGCTGTATGTGTGCCTGTGCCAGTCCAGCTGCAAAACATGGCACGTGGTGGCAATTTTACTCAGGGTAGGATGTGTGTGAATCCATTAGTGCTGTGTGTGAATCCATTAGTGAGAGAGGAGGCCTGCTACAGTATTGGAAAATGACCTTTGATTGGGGCAAAGGCTGGCTGCCAACATATTCCTATCTGATTTTATGATGATTCTCCATGGACAGCAGTTTGGATCTCACCACCCTGGCAGGTTTGCCCAATTTAAAAAAAAAATGATTAAAAATGTTTTTGCAAAGATCTTTATATTTTGTGCCTCAGTGGAGCTGGAAGTAAAGAAATTTATTTCCACAGAAGAGCTGGGCTCAGACACAGCCTCTGCTTGCTCTATGAGGGCCCGTTTATCTTTAGACCCCGTTTTCCCACTGGATTAACTGAGGCACAAACACAGTCCCTTGTCACTCATTGTAGGATTGAATTTATCGGTCTTCTAAAGACCTGGGCTGATCTTAACAGTAAATCCATGATGGTGGAAACACTGAATCAGGAAAATGAAAGTGTTATTTGGATCAAAGAAAGGATTTCAGTATTGTTTAAGAGAGCACTGTGTGGTTAAAAAGCATACATTTGTTGCCAAGGGACCATTGTGATAGGCAGAAATGCTAAGAGAAAGAGAGAGATTTGTAAAGGTCTTTCCCTGTGATACTATTAGCACCTGAGATTTGGATTTTGGCAGATTGAGAAGTCTCAGCCCCAAGGAAATTGAGAGAGTCACCCAAAGTGATATGGAGTTAAGGGTGAATCAATGGCCCAGCCAGGAGGGTTAAAGCCCTGGCTCCCAGTCCTTTACAGTAGCCATCAGGCCCCACAACCTTCTTGCTGTAAAATGTAAGAAAAGTGGTGGATTCACTTCTGCATCAGGGCTGGCCCCCAGAGGTCTCTAAGGGAAAAGGTGCCTGTACTGACTGCCCAGCTGGCTCAGTGGAAGTAATGAGTGGAGTTACCCAACATCTGTCCCAGATGTTCTCCTCCCTTCTCAGAGAACTCATTGTGGCTGAGGTCCAGCTCCTTTACTCGGTAATTGCCCTATGGAGAGAAATGGTACAGAGAGAATCAGATCTTCCATCCAGCTGCAGTCAGCTGCCATCCTAAGACCCCAGAAGAGAATGAAATATAGGCTTTTAGCTATTCTAGTGCACAGCAGTTTGTCAGCACAGAGACAGAGGATTATGATACCAAGAACAAAGCAGGTTTGTCAGTCTTTTAACATGGTATTTTTTACTCATGAAACAGAGGAGTCAAAAGGACTTTATGCAGCTAGGCCCAGTAACAACAAACGCTGTTCAAACTTCACTCTCACAGCTCTGTTCATGGACCTAGTCCTGTTCTGCATCACACCCCTGCTATTCCAATTCGGTCCCCATATTCCACCTCTACCAATGTGCCTCATTCCTGACCTATAGCACTTCATGTTACAAATGCAGATCATGGGCAGAAACGTCCAGTGAAGTCAAATTGTGTAATCGTTTTTGTGATAGAGACTAAATTGAGAAAGGCACTAAACTTCTTTTCACTTGTGACTTTCAAAGTGATTTAAATCAGACCACTTATATTTCTTGAAAGCTTTGCATCCCAAAAATCTCCTTCTGTACTCCCGTTACGCACTCCAGAGGGTTCATGTCCTAGCCAGACCCCAACAGCTGTCCTGAGAAAACATTAACCTGGTACACACTTCTCCATGTCCTCCTAGCCTGTCTCCTTTCTGAAGCGAGTGACAAACACTCATCGGAATTATGTCAGGAAATCATCTAGGCACTAAAAGGTGGGAATCAAACCAAGTAAGGACTTTAAAATGGGGAAAGCCCTGAATTAAGGCTACAATTTTGTCACAGCTATTTTTAGTAAAATTCATGGACAGGTCACGGGCAATAACCAAAAAGTCATGGCATGTGACCTGTCCATGATTTTTATTAAAAATACCCATAACTAAATCTTAGGTGCTGGGGAAGGGGGGCGCTCCCGCAGACACTGTTGCTGTGGGGGAGGTTCCAGGGGATGCTGCTGCTCCGGGGGCGGGGGGGAGGGCGCTCTGGGGTCGTGCTGCTGCTGGGGGGGGGGCAGCTCGAGGCCCTGCTGCTGCTGGGGGTGGGGTGGTCCAGAGCTCTGCACCACTGCCGCTGGGGAGGGGGTGGCCCAGGGCTCTGCTGCTGCCCAGGGCCCCCCTGCCACTGATGCTGGCAGGTTACTCACCAGTAGTGCCTCGGCGAAGTACTGTGCAGTTTCCTCCCTAAAGTTGTTTCCTGCAGAGGAGAAGCATGTATTAACAGAGCTTTGTCTCTCCTTTGTGACATTGCACTGTGTCTGAGGGAATCTCCTGGGCTGGCTGGAATGGCATCCCATAATGATGAAGAACAAATGGGGTTGAAAGAGGTTACCTCCCCACTTTCTCTTCTTTTGACCTCCTTTCTTATGTTGTCTTGGGACCCACAGAGCACTCAGACATTGCCTAACTGAGGGCCATACCTAAATTGCTCAGAGGTGGCTGTATTTTAGAGGTGCTGTATGTATACAGGGCCAGACCCTTATCTTGGTATAAATATAAGTATAAATCTAGACTTCAATGCAGTTATTCTGCATTTACACCAGAGTACATATACATGAGAGCAGAATCTGACCCAATGTCTATAATGTGCTTTCAGGATGAGAAGAGTTATAGAAGTGAAAAATATTATCATATCAAACTCCTTCCCCGCCCTCTTCCCAGAATGCATGGACCCACCTGAGAGCTGAACAGCCCGGAGACAAGAAATATTATCCAGGAACATCCTGGAGATGGCTTCTGCTCCTTCTGTGCCTATGTGGTTATTGGAGATGTTCTGAAAGGGAAGTATCAAGTATATGAAAGGAAAACTCCCCAGAATGGAGAATAGTGTTTGTGGCTGAATGTGCAAGAAAGGCTAAGAGAATCCAAGGCCAGCAGGACAGAGGCACTAGTCAGGCAGGGTCACTCTTAGACAGTAATTAAAACCAGAAGTTTCCTTCTATTTTGATACTTGTATGTGCAACCCCAGCTCCTTTGTAACAGGAGCAAAACTCCAGAGCCAATAACTTCACTGAGGTCTTGGTCTTCAATGAACCAGCAGTTACTTTGTCAAAGATCTTTGATGCCGCACAAATCCCAAGGCCTTACAAAATCCATTCCATATGCCCCCAGTTTTGGATACAGGAAACATTACTCAGAGCATATATGAAAAAATAATTCCTCTCTTAATCTGTTCAGAAGGGCTTCCACACACCCTGTTGGAGCATGAAAATCTCTGATATAGAACATTTTCTCCATTGGCTAACCATACTGTAGAAGGATTTGTTTATGAGAAAGAAGGTAATCATTTTGTGTATTTCTGCAAATTAACTAAATAATTCCATAGTTCTGGGGAGCCCATCATGCTCTCGCTATTTTACTTTTCTGCGGCTTGTACTTTTTAAACTAGAGGGGCACAAAAATTATGACATTCAGAATGTGAATTTTTTTGTAAGGAGGCAATTAGAACTTGGAAACTAATTAACTGATTTTCTTGAAACTCAGAAAATTCAAAATTTCCTCAGATATTTTGTGCAGAAAATCTGAGGCAGATACTATTGTTTTATATTAAAAATGCACTGTACAATTTGGTATAGCACAAGATGGGGATACGAGACCTGAAAGATCAGTGGTCTGACCCAGTAAGGAAGGATAATGGATGAGATGACAAATGGTGGGAGCTTGTATGTCTCCTATATTGCCATGTTCCAGTGTGTTAGAACTAGAAAATTGGATACCAGCTCTTGAATGTAGCAGTTCTCTCGTAGCATCTGTACCAGACACGTGACTCCTTCAGCCAGGATCCAGTTATCTTCCAGCTCCAGATGAGTGATGGTTGTGTTGGACTAAAACAGCCCAAACAAGACAGAGAGAGACAGAGAATTGCTGGAATGTTAGTGAAATGGGCAATGTCCTCGGTGTAATTTACACAATCCCTGTATACCTCCCATATAAGGCACTGCAGAAACTGTGCCTAACATAACTGTGGTCGGTGAAAAAGGGCAGAGCTTGAGCTGAGGGTGTTGGGACATGAAAGAGACTTGGTTAAGTGGTGTAGCTTTCAAGTGACTCATGCTCTGCACTGCTGTTATAGGAGAATCAGGTTCAATTCCCAGTCTCAATCTTAGGCTCCCTGGGTCTGCCCAGTGGTTAGCAGAGAGCCAGGGTTGGGGTATCAATCTTGCTGTCTTATTCCCTGGGCTTGTAGGGGGTAGGAGTGCTGGAAAATCAGGTCCAGAGGGGGCCTGTAGGACCCTTCTACAGTCAGCAAAGAGGTTCCTTTTTTTGGTTGGAAGGTTAGTGGCTGCAACAGCTTTGATAAATTAAATTGATAAATTAAACAGTAATAAGTTACCAGGGCCAGATGGTATTAACCCAAGAGTTCTGACGGAACTCCAATATGAAATTGCAGAACTATTAACTGTGATATGTAACCTATCATTTAAATCATGGTCTGTACCAGATGACTGGAGGATAGCTAATTGCACACCAATTTTTAAAAAAGGCCCCAGAGGCAATCCTAGCAATTACAGGCCAATAAGCCTAACTTCAGTACCAGGAAAACTGGTTGAAACTATAGTAAAGAACAGAATGATCAGACACATAAATGAACACGAGTTGTTGGGGAAGAGTCAACATGGCTTTTGTAAAGGGAAATCATGCCTCATCAATTTATTAGAATTCTTTGAGGGTGTCAGCAAACATGTTGATAAGGGTGATCCAGTGGATATAATGTACTTAGACTTTCAGAAAGCCTTTGACAAGTTCCCTCATCAAAGGCTCTTAAGCACAGTATGATGTCATGGGATAAGAGGGAAGGTCCTCTCATGCATCAGTAACTTGTTAAACAATACAAAACAAATGGTAGTAATAAATGGTCAGTTTTCAGAATGGAGAGATGTAAATAGTGATGTCCCTCAGGGGCCCATATTGGGACAAGTACTGTTCAACATATTTATAAATGATATGGGAAAAGGGGTAAACTGTGAGGGGGCAAAATTTACAGATGGTACAAAATTACTCAAGATAGTTAAGTCTAAAGCAGAGCTACAAAGGAATCTCACAAAACTGGCTGACTGGGTAACAAAATGGCAGATGAAATTCAGTGTTGATAAATACAAAGTAATGCACATTGGAAAACATAATCCCAACTATACATACAAAATGACGGGCTCTAAAAATTAGCTATTACCACTCAAGAAAGAAATTTTAAAGTCATGGTGGATAGTTCTTTGAAAACATTCGCTCAAAATGCAGCAGCAGTCAAAAAAGCTAACAGAATGTTAGGAACCATTATGTAAGGAATAGATAATAAGACTGAAAACATCATAATGCCACTATATAAATCCATGGTAGGCTCACATCTTGAATACTGGATGTAGATCTGGTTGCCCCATCTCAAAAAATATATATTAGAATTGGAAAGGTACAGAGAAGGGCAACAAAAATGATTAGGGGTATGGGGAGAGATTAAAAAGATTGGGACTTTTCAGCTTGGAAAAGAGATGACTAAGGGGGGATATGATAGAGGTCTATAAAATCATGATGGGTGTGGAGAAAGTGAATAAAGAAATGTTATTTATTCCTTCACATAACACAAGAAATTTCAGGGGCCACCCAATGAAATTAATAGGGAGCTGGTTTAAAACAAACAAAAGAAAGTACTTCTGTACACAACACACAGTCAACCTGTGGAACTCATTGTCAGGGGATGTTGTAAAGGCCAAAACTGTAATAGGTTCAAAAAAGATCTAGATAAGTTCATGGAGGATAGGCCCATCAATCGCTATTAGCGAGGATGGTCAGAAATGCAACACCATGTTCTGAGTGTCCCTAGTCTCTGATTGCCAGAAGCTGGGAGTGGATGATAGGGGATGGATCACTTGATGATTGCCTGTTCAGTTCATTCCCTCTTACACACCTGGCATTGGCCTCTGTAGGAAGACAGGATATTGGGCTAAATGGACCATTGGTCTGACCCAATATGGTGGTTCTTATGTTCTGTGTAGAGGGTTAGAAATGGTGGGGTTTCTCAGGGCTCCTACAAGGATAATGTAGATTTACCCATGCCTCCCCCCCACACTAAATAATAGCCTCCAAAATTTGGAGAGGCCCAGTATGCCTGTTGGCTTTGGGTTGACACCACTACTTCCATCCTTGATCAGGTACTCACCACCAGTGTGATGGCAATGGCTTTGGCACCCTTGGGTCCTAGACCATGATGGTTCAGGTTCATGTAAGGCTCCTCTATGTTCCGAATGAAGTAAGAGACAGGCACCACTCCCACCAGTTTGCAAGCCTCTAAATATAGCTCTGCACCCTTCATGGTTGCAAAGGACCTCTCGGTATCTACAGAAACAAAGGAGGCTTGTGAGCAGTGTACTCAGTGTCTCATCTCTCTTCCCCCCATCACTGCAGCTAATTCTTCACCTGCAGAGGGAACTGGTTGATTCCTTGCTGGGGTCCATAGGATACCTCATGAGGAAGGGCTAGAAGACATGAGCCAAGCAACCCCCCAGAAGAGTCAAGCTAGTAAGAATCTCTGTGCACTTCTCCTTTTTGCTCAGCGCTGGCCTTGCAATTTGATGGAAGGAGAGATTAGGATCATGTGAAATGTTCTCTCCCCCTCAACTGTGATGATGGGGGAGACTGGGACAGCCCAAGAGTTGCCAGGCTTGCAGGGAGCCAAGAAGCCACTTGTGCTTTTTGTGCTCATGAGACCCTCACTCCACATGTTTTCAGATTCATGAGTCAAATTCAACCATTCAGTCAACAGGCCATGCCAGATTCATGGTCTTGGCTTTTTGTGGCTGGCCTATGTCTAATTTTGCCTTGTTGAGCTAAGATGAGGGAAATGGAATTCCACAGGATAAGAATAAGATCTCTGCTCTTAAAGACATCTGTTTCTGGGACAACTTATCCTGTACCAACTCCTTCTATGTTTGACTGTTTGGTTTCTCATATCTAACTTCAGAAACCTGGAATGTGACTAAATCATTCCAGGTCTAAACATGCACTTCTGACATCAGGCAAGAAAGCCTTATTTTATTTATCGTGACTGAAGTCTATGGCAGATAGTGCCAGAGGAGGCTGGTCAACCCACAGCACATTGGCTTATAAATGGCAGAAAGAAACTCTGTGTTCTCATCATCTTGGCCACTGGAAGTTGCTGACACAGCTGCAGTAGAACAGACCAGGACAGCTGATGGCTGCATTTCCGTAAAAACCTGTCATTTGGACTTTCTTCATCAAACCCAGTATTTAGAGATTGTATTCTCTGTATTTATGCAATGGTTTAACCTCAGCACAAACTCCACTCTAGTTAAAGTACTTTTGCCAGTTATATTTGAGGACTCTCCCAAACATCTCCTTTTTCTTAGATTTTTCTGGTTTTTAATTTTCTTTTTTTCTCCTTTCAATTTATAATACTTTAACAAAGTGCTGATCCTAGGCTCCAGACATCTTTGCCATATATAAAAATGTGAGCAGAGTTTGATTAACCAGACATCTACTAGCTAAAGGGCTAAACCCACTAGCTAGAGAATGATACTAAAGATAAGAGGGGCTCTACCAGCATGTTTAGAGACAGAGGCCTTGGTGAGAAGTCCACCCTTTTCTTACCCAAACTGCTGGAAAATGGGAAAAGTGCTGGGATTCCTTCTAGGGCAGTGTCCTTGGTCCCTGCTCAGGGACTCTGCTCAGGGACTCCACTTCTTATATTAATCTCTTGTTAATAGGTGCTGCACTGACTGTGAAGGAAAGGGTTTAGTTGGAAGTGTGGCCGGCAAATGCTCACCTTCAATCTCTAGGTCTGTGTCAGAACTGTCTGCTCTTGTCTTTTCCTCTGCTGGGCTGTTGGATTGGTCAGTAAGCAACAGGGATTCCACAGACAGGCTGCCCTCAGACATCTCAGTCTGGTCTGGAATGAAATTGATCTGCTTCATTCTGTGAATGCAAACTTAATGCATACGCAACACCCCACAAGACACTGCAGAAAGATCCTTTTTCTCCCTTCACTGAATCCCAGGGTCCTCTTAAAAATGTTTCAGGTACTTTCTTCCCCAGCCCCAAATCTATGCGCATCCCTCCACTGCATTATACTTACCTGGAAGCTGTCACTGGTGTATGGATGTTCTCACTTGAGCAGTTGGAGGTGCCTGGACACCCAATGGCTTGGCACCTTTTGGAGCAAACTCTCCAATAAGCTGGAAGCCCAAGTTTATGGAGGGCTATTTGTTCTCTCACACTAGTCGTTTACTAATTCTGGTGAACTGCACCTTCCCTCTCCCTGATTTCTGAAATTACCAGTCACTGGCAATCAGATCCTCCCACCCCCTGTGTCCTAGCCCTTCTGTTAACCCTCAAGCCAAAACTATGCCAGTTACTTTAAACTTTTCCTTCCTGGGTGGCTTTCTCTAAGCCTGCGTGCTGCTTTTGCTATCAGTCTGAGAGTGCTTAGTTGTGTACTTCGAGTAAGGCGGAGGAGAAATGGTTTGAATGCCACTGTACACCAGGATTGAGCTGTCACTCAGAAGCAAGACTTGTAATCAGATCCCAGTGGATGTGATACAGCCTCTCTCACCCCCAATTCATAATTTATTTTACAATTAGGGAGAAAGAGAGATTGGAAAACTACCCTATGGGGGAAATAAAATGATACAAGAGCCAAGAAGAATAATGTCACCACAACCAATCCTTTCTGACAAGTGGAGGGAAAAGTAATCTTACTATTTATCTTTCTCTTTTTTCACTGTTACCTCTTTGCTGCCTTTTCCTCTGACTTCTTACTTTCCTTTACTGACTGGTTATTGACCTGTAATTTTGTCCCTTCTCATTCAATATTAAAGCTTGATATGGAATCCACAGTTTAGCTCTCCAGCCAGAGATGTATGTAAGAGGATGACTGCCAGCTGGGTCAGGTGACAGGGCATCTCACTCACTCCACTCAGTTTGCCTCCAGCCCCGACCTCCCGACCTAAGATCCAGGCCCTTTTGCCAGACTTTGCTTGTTCAAATGAGTCATTTGCTGACTTTGTTTTTTAAAAGGAGGAGAAGGGGGCAAAGAAAGAAAGAAGTATCTCTAAACCCTTTATAAACAACTCAAAAGACACACCAAATAGAAGTGACTAGGTGGAAACATATAATAGTTTCTCTTGTGTCCTTTCATTGTTATTATTTATTTGTATTGTGGCAGTGCCCAGAGGCCCTCTGAGGATCAGATATCCATTGTGCTGGGCATTGTAGTGGGGCAGCTGCCCCACTCCTGCAGAATCAACAGTAAAAGCAGCCCTGGAGAGGGCTGCGGCTGGGAACAGCTAAGCTGATTGGGGGAAGCTGCCACAGCTGTGACCACACCCCAATCAGGCCACAGCTGACCCTTATAAGAGGGCTGTGGCCCAGAAGCTGGAGGAGTCTCACTCTAGCTCTGGAGTGAGAAGGGTTAGCTGACTGGGAGCAAGGTACTTGAGGTTGAGCAGTGCTGGGGAAGGACAAAAGGAGCTTGGGAGCTCTAGCCCGGTAGACCTCCCTGGCTGCAGGCCTTGGTAAAAGGCCAGAAAGGTACTGGGGATGCAGAGGGGCAGCCTGGGAATAGGCAGGGGCAGCTGGTCCTAACCCCTTGCCAACAATGAGTGGCCATTACACTGCAGTCTGCCCCAGTGAGTGGGGGTTAGATGATGACTGGCAGTCACCACTGAGGCAAGGTGAGTTTTGAGGGTTCCCCAGGCAGGGGTGACCCAGAGTGCTGGGGCAGAACCCCAAGGTAAAGTGCACTGGGGTCTGGGAGAGACATGGATGCCAGTGGCAATCCAGACACTGGCCTGCAGAGGGTGCAGTGAAGCCTGGAAAGAGCTAATTCCTGAGACCACAGCAGGTGGTGCTGTGCTGGTGAGCCATTGCCTTGCTACAGGCATAATAATAAAGATAAAGCGCCAGCTCTAAGGAATGTATAATCTCTTTTTGTAACACTAATTCTTGCAGCCTTCCTCCATCCTATGACATACCTTTTTGGACACAAAACAACATAGCATCCAATCTGGTGCCACTGAAGTAATTCCTGTGAAGTAATGGCTCCAGATTTGAGCTCCTTGGGGCTTTTGTCTATGAAAAGCCATGCACACCTGTGGTGCTGTAGAAGTTGGTAGTATATCTAAAG
Organism: Dermochelys coriacea; assembly: GCF_009764565.3. Lineage (NCBI taxonomy): Eukaryota > Metazoa > Chordata > Testudines > Dermochelyidae > Dermochelys > Dermochelys coriacea. The sequence continues at coordinate 87,215,528 of NC_050073.1, read as the reverse complement.
TGCGGTTCAAGAAAAGCACAGGCAAGGGTTTTTAAAAGTGTAACATTATATTATTATGCACTAAATATATTTTCATTTTTAAAGAGACAAGGTGGGTGAGGTAATATCTTCTATTGGACCAACTTCAGTTGGTGAAAGAAACAAGCTTTCAAGTATGCAGAGCTCTTCTTCAGATCTGGAGGAACAGATTGTTTAGCATAAATATTATTATTTTATTTATTTATTAAAGTAAATGTAGTAAAAGATGCCAGGATGACCATTCTGGAGACTCATGTCCTTCATTTATCCAGACTACTGATACTGCCAGGGTAGCATTATGGCAAACTTCCCCCTAACACGCTGTCTTATCCGTGCACTTCCACCATAGTGGTGAGAGGGGATTTCAGTCTCTGTGGCTTGGAGTGAGACATGGTAAGTCGGGAATCAAGCCACCTTGTAAGTGCTTTCTTTTACACATCCTCAACGCTGCCTATTCTATTCTAGGCCCATCTCTTTTGTTTGTTACCTCTTTAAATTGTGCCACATGGCCATTAGACAAGTCAAAAGAGTAATTTTTACTTAAATGGTAAGCTGTCTAGGGTGGAGTAGTGAGGTGAAGTGGCCTCCCACTGACCCAGAGGGGGAGGGGCCACTTGAATATCCCAGGTGTGCGAAGCGAGGCTGTGCTCACCCTGCCCACCAGAAGTCAGTGGATGGGACAGGAAGTACAGAAGGTGGGTCTGCAAGCTCAGTTGGGCTGGAGCCACTGAAGGAGCCAGATGTCTCCAGCCTGCTCCCAAACTGGGAGACTGCCGCGGACCCCTGCGGCGCTGAGGACTGGCCAATGCTGCCCAAGCCACATACTTACCACGCTGAGGAGGAGTTGCCGGGACTACTGCTGGCCTTCTACCTGAACAATGCAGAGAACCCCTTATAGACCCAGGTATGCCCCAAGGGGGAGATAGGAAGTGGCTTGGGGGAACTAGACAGCCCTCTGGTTGAGAGCTGGCCTGCAACCCAATCAGCGTGTTGCAGGAGGATACCCAGTGGTGGACTCCTCCACCACTGTTAGGGTCCTGGGCTGGGATGTGGTGGAGTTGGGAAGGCCTGCATCGCCCCTGCCACCCAACTGCTGTCCTTAGGTATACACAGCTGCATAGGGTACCTAAAAATTTGGGGCACCCCAGGGTCTTGGTGTCCATCCTTCCACCTCTTCCTCTTCCTGTTCTGACTTTTCCTGCAGCCTGGTGAGTCTTCCTCCAGGGATCAAGTAACTTAAAAGTGAATTTTTCAGCCTGCCAGACCTATTAGCACAATATTGAAACTTTCAGAGTAGCAGCCGTGTTAGTCTGTATTTGCAAAAAGAAAAGGAGTACTTGTGGCACCTTAGAGACTAACAAATTTATTAGAGCATAAGCTTTCGTGAGCTACAGCTCACTTCATCGGATGCATTTGGTGGAAAAAACAGAGGAGAGATTTTTATATATATATACATACACACACACACACACACACACACAGAGAACATGTAGTCATCATGAATAGGTCGGAGTATGAACAAGAGGCTACTAGGCAGCTCTCCAACACCACTTTCTACAAGCCATTACCCTCTGATCCCACTGAGAGTTACCAAAAGAAACTACAGCATTTGTTCAAGAAACTCCCTGAAAAAGCACAAGAACAAATCCGCACAGACACACCCCTAGAACCTCGACCTGGGGTATTCTATCTGCTACCCAAGATCCATAAACCTGGAAATCCTGGATGCCCCATCTCAGGCATTGGCACCCTGACAGAAGGATTGTCTGGCTATGTAGACTCCCTCCTCAGGCCCTTCGTTACCAGCGCTCCCAGCTATCTTCGAGACACCACTGACTTCCTGAGGAAACTACAGTCCATTGGTGATCTTCCTAAAAACACCATCCTAGCCACTATGGATGTAGAAGCCCTCTACACCAACATTCCTCACAAAGATGGACTACAAGCCGTCAGGAACAGTATCCCCGATACTGTCACGGCTAACCTGGTGGCTGAACTTTGTGACTTTGTCCTCACCCATAACTATTTCACATTTGGGGACAATGTATACCTTCAAATCAGCGGCACTGCAATGGGTACCCGCATGGCCCCACAATATGCCAACATTTTTATGGCTGACTTAGAACAATGCTTCCTCAGCTCTCGTCCCCTAATGCCCCTACTCTACTTGCGCTACATTGATGACGTCATCATCATCATCTGGACCCATGGAAAAGAAGCTCTTGAGGAATTCCACCATGATTTCAACAATTTCCATCCCACCATCAACCTCAGCCTGGACCAGTCCACACAAGAGATCCACTTCCTGGACACTACGGTGCTAATAAGCGATGGTCACATAACCACCACCCTATATCAGAAACCTGCTGACCGCTATTCCTACCTACATGCCTCTAGCTTTCATCCAGATCATACCACTCAATCCATTGTCTACAGCCAAGCGCTACGATATAACCACATTTGCTCCAACCCCTCAGACAGAGACAAACACAAGATCTCTATCATGCATTCCTACAACTACAATACCACCTGCTGAAGTGAAGAAACAGATTGACAGAGCCAGAGGAGTACCCAGAAGTCGCCTACTACAGGACAGGCTCAACAAAGAAAATAACAGAATGCCACTAGCCATCACCTTCAGCCCCCAACTAAAACCTCTCCAACGCATCATCAAGGATCTACAACCTATCCTGAAGGACGACCCATCACTCTCGCAGATCTTGGGAGACAGACCAGTCCTTGCTTACAGACAGCCCCCCAACCTGAAGCAAATACTCACCAGCAACCACACACCACACAACAGAACCAGTAACCCAGGAACCTATCCTTGCAACAAAGCCCGTTGCCAACTCTGTCCACATATCTATTCAGAGGACACCATCATAGGGCCTAATCACATCAGCCACACTATCAGAGGCTCGTTCACCTGCGCATCTACCAATGTGATATATGCCATCATGTGCCAGCAATGCCCCTCTGCCATGTACATTGGCCAAACTGGACAGTCTCCACGTAAAAGAATGAATGGACACAAATCAGACGTCAAGAATTATAACATTCAAAAACCAGTTGGAGAACACTTCAGTCTCTCTGGTCACTCGATTTACAGACCTAAGAGTGGCTATCCTTCAACAAAAAAGCTTCAAAAACAGACTCCAACGAGAGACTGCTGAATTGGAATTAATTTGCAAACTGGATACAATTAACTTAGGCTTGAATAGAGACTGGGAATGGATGAGTCATTACACAAAGTAAAACTATTTCCCCATGGTATTTCTCGCTCCCACCCCACCCCCCACTGTTCCGAAGTGAGCTGTAGCTCACGAAAGCTTATGCTCTAATAAATGTGTTAGTCTCTAAGGTGCCACAAGTACTCCTTTTCTTTTTGCGAATATTGAAACTGTTAAAGATGCATTCAAGTGGTAATGAAGCCATTTAACAGGCATTTGCCAACCCCTATACTATCGGTTTCTGAATTTACTGACAAACAGTTGTGCGTTACTGTAATATTTACTCAGAACATGTTAGTCTACAGGACCTTAGTTTAAAATTTGCTTTAAAATATTTCATTTGTGTTGGTGAATATTATAAAATTACATCTCTAAAAAAAATCCTTGCATAGATTTTTAGATGCACAATCTGAGTATTCATCTTTAGCTTTAAATGATTGGATCTTCAGATTTAAGTTTTTAAATAAATCCTTCAAAAGACCACCCTTATCTAAAATACACATTTTAATTTTAATTACTGTAGTACAAAAAAACTTGCTTCCAAAGTCTTTGTCCATCCCTTTCTCTCTTCACTCCTCTGTTGGAGAGAGCCCTTAAAGGGACAACACCCCTTTCCTTCCAGATAGCTGGACAAATGACTTTCCTTTTCTTTACATCTGACTATTTGATGAACTAGTTTTAAGAGAACCCTCCAGCAAAATCAGTACCTTTAGTAAGATATAAAATCCTTTGTTATGCCTAAAATCTTTGGAAACATTTTTTTAAAGTTGGTAAAATTTCATAATTTCATGTTTAGTGCTTTTAATAAGTACCTTCTGCATAGCCAGTCTTCACTATCTGGCATGCAGTGGAAAACATGCTCCATTTTCTTTAGAAAGAATTTGCAGAAGAGTGGTGTGTGGTTTTCTTCTTCTTCCCCCCCCCCCCCCCCCCCCCCCCGGCCCCATGTCATTTGCTTCATTTGGGTTCAGGGATTTAGCTGGAAGGGGGTGAGCAGAGAGGAGGGAGATGGTGAGAAGAGGGTGGGGCCTGGGGTGGAGGGTGGGAGGGGCCACAGGCAGAAGAGGTGGGCTGCTGGGGAGCTAGCCTCCCCAAGCCGCAGCTTCACCCACTGCCCATGACAGCAGGTAAGAGCAGGTCAGCTCCCACACACCCACCTCACGCTGCAATCTCCTCAGTCAGGGGCCATATTCACAGAGCTGAAGGCGCTGGTGCCGCACATTCTGCGTACGGGAGAGGGTACAGGGGTCTCCGCAGGGAACTGTGACTCTCCGTCACCATGAGGTGGGATGAGCAGCTCAGTATCCTTTGCTGCCTCGTCCCTCCTCCCAGGTTGTGAGCCAGCTTGCCGTCGGGCATAGGGGCACCAGTTTAATAATACTGCATAGGGCCCCATAAATCTTAAGGACAGCCCTGCATCCGCCTACAGTCCACCGAGTGAGGGCACTAGGCTCTACTCCTGCCTGAGCTCCCCTGGACTGTGTTTGGGTGCTCTACCCTAGCCTCAGCCCAGAGGACTTGTTGCCCAGCCCTGACTACAGGCCTGGGCTCTGGACTGTTTGTGGCTTGGCCCTGAGTCCAGGCCCGAGACCCATACTCTGTACTGGCCCAGCCCGACTAAGGGCTCTGCTTACTTACTGTCTCTTTGCCACTTGCCCCTGAGTACAGGTCCAAGCCACTGACCCTTAGCTGCCCTGATTATGGCTTATCGTTCTACCCGGACTGCTGCCCAGAGCTACAAGCCAAGAGAGACTCGGCTAATTCCCCCACCTGGGTGCAACGCCCCACAACTAGAAAGGCGGAGTGGCCTCCCACTGACCTAGAGGGGGAGGGGCTACTGCTAACCCACTACAGGCAGGGACCATCTTTTTGTTCTGTGTTTGTACAGCACCTAGCACAATGGGGTCCTGGTCCATCACTGGAGCTTCTAGGCATTAGGAGGATACAAATATTTATGTACAGAATTTACAAAAAGATTTACTGGTATCACTACGTGCTAAGAAGGCCATTGAGAAAGTAGTGATCTTTCCTAAAAACGTGACTACCAACAATGGGCAATATAAACACTTGGATAAATTACTCTCTCTCTCTCCACTAGAATAAAAGTTAATGAGGTATAGAATTTCATCTATAAAGAACCACCAGACAAGGTTGTCCTCAATTCTTCTTTTTGTTCACTTTGTTGAAATTAGAAATTGGTATTTTAAAACATGAAATGATATGGTTTAGTTAGTTTTATTTTTATGTGCAATAAAGCAACATACAAAAGTTTTAACAAGGTAAAAACAAAACTATAGTCTAGTTTTCAATGCTACTTTAAATGCACAGAGCTAGGAGGCATAAACTGAACTATTTCAGTATAGTGAGTATTGATATTTTGGAAAAGCAACTGTACTAGGTGATCACATATAGTAACATTCAGTTATGTAGAATTAAGACTTCACTGCAAATAGTGAAACTAGCAAGCAATGAACATACTTGTTAAGTTATCAAAATGAAAATTTCATGATTTTTAAGTAAATAGTTACGTCAAGCTTTGCAACTTCTTTTGTTAGAAGTACAGTATCTTCCAAAATCAAACATTACTCTTTTCTAGTATTTTATTCAAACTAATCAAATGGAACATAGAACGGTGTGAGATGCAGTACAATCTGTGTGATTTATGTTCCATAAGAAATTAATGAATTCAGTGATACGAGGCTATAAAATTAGTTATACTAAATCTGAAATATTATACAGGGAGGGGGGAAGAATCTATTATTTAAAAGATACATTTGCAGTTTTATGATCCAAACAAAAAGTATTGGAGTCAATATTTCTCTTAATCTCACTTGGCTAATTGAAAATCATATTACTTGTATACTGAAAAATGATTTTCTGGATTGGAAGAAACTACATTTGGCTTAGGTTGGCAATAAAGCAGCAGTAAAAATGAATTAGTTACCAAAACTTCACTTGCTATTTCTGTCCCTACCACTATGGATACCAAAAATAACTGGAGGCAATTCAAACAAATTATTAACTTTGTGTGGGACAGTAAACTCCTAACTTTAAATGAGAAAACTCTTAATAGAGCAGATCTGCAAGGGGGATTGGTAGTACCAAATTTACTAAACTATTATTGGGCAGCTCAATTAAAATTGCTAACAGCCTAGTACAAGGGATGGAACTCAAACAGGATTTTAAATATAAATGTAGTGCATTGATTTTTGTACCTCAAATTAAGACATACACAACAGGGAAACAATACATAACATCACTTTGCATGTGGAATCTGACACAGATAAGTAGCCTCTTCCTCTCCCTGTTTACACCCCATCAAAAACAATTCAGAATTTTAACCAGAGTTATCAAATCCAATGTATACTGTATGTCAGAAAAAAGTGTATACAACCACTGGCTGGGTATTCTGTAATGATAAAACTATATGGAAATTAATATGATCAAAAACTGACAAGGAATATGAATATAACAGTTTGACTTATTGCAACTAGAGCATTATATCAAAGCCCATGTAAGAAGCTCATATCTCAGAGGATAAAAACACTAATTACAGGAAAGACCACCTTAGAGGGCAAGATCTCTGTATGGTACAATGAATTGTTACTGATGGACCTGGAAAGCAAGACTATCTTTATGGGAAAAGATCTAAAAATGGATATAACTTTGCAACAATGGGAAAATATCCTGAGAAAGGTCAAAACTTCATCTAATTGTGTAACCCTTAAGGACAGTTATTGCAAAATACTTTATCAATGATACCTCACTCCATTTAAGCTAAAGAAAATTATATAAAAAAGGAAGTCATAAATGCTGGAGAGGATTTGGAGGAATATGGACAGTTCTGTATGTTATGGTGGGAATGCCTGGATAGAACAATATTTTGAACACACAAGCAGAAAATAAAATTTTCAAAATAATTAAAGTTAGGCTACCCATAGTGATTTTTATTATGTTACAGTCCAAAAGAGACTATGGAATTGGGGAAGGACCCTTTGATCCTTAGGTGCATAAACACCGGAATCTCAAGTAGGAGTAAAAAGAAAAGGAGTATTTGTGGCACCTTAGAGACTAACAAATTTATTTGAGCATAAACTTTCGTGAGCTACAGCTCACTTCATCAGATGCATTCAGTGGAAAATACAGGGGGGAGATTTATATACACACACAGAGAACATGAAACAATGGGTTTTATCATACACACTAAGGAGAGTGATCACATAAGATGAGCTATTACCAGCGGGGTTGGGGGGGGGGGAGAAAACCTTTTGTGGTGATAATCAAGGTGGGCCATTTCCAGCAGTTGACAAGAACGTCTGAGGAACAGTGGGGAGTGGGGAAAATAACATGGGGAAATAGTTTTACTTTGTGAAATGACTCATCCACTCCCAATCTCTATTCAAGCCTAGATTAATTGTATCCAGTTTGCAAATTAATTCCAATTCAGCGGTCTCTCGTTGGAGTCTGTTTTTGAAGTTTTTTTGTTGAAGAATAGCCACTCTTAGGTCTGTAATTGAGTGACCAGAGAGATTGAAGTGTTCTCCGACTGGTTTTTGAATGTTATAATTCTTGATGTCTGATTTGTGTCCATTTATTCTTTTACGTAGAGACTGTCCAGTTTGACCAATGTACATGGCAGAGGGGCATTGCTGGCAGTAGAGAGGTTATTTTTACATCTATATTTAGCTCTCATGCCGGCACTGCTGGAATAGTGTGTCCTGTTTTGGTGTCCACACTTCAAGAAACATGTTGATGAATTGGAGAGGGTTCAGAGAAGAGCCGAAGAATCATTAAAGGATTGGAAAACATGCCATATAGTGATAAACTCAAACAGCTCAATCTATTTAACTTAACAAAGAGAAGGCTAAGGAGTACCTTGGTCACAGTCTACAAGTACCAACCTGGAGAACAAATATTTGATAATGGTCTCTAGCAAATGATCTAGCAAACAAACAAGATCCAGTGGCTGGAAATTGAAACTAGACAAATTCAGACTGGAAATACGGTAGTTTTTAATAGTGAGGGTAATTACACACTTGAACAATTTACCAAGGGTTGTGGTAGATTCTCTGTCACTGGCAATTTTTAAAGCAAGATTGACTGTTTTTCTAAAAGATCTGCTCTAGCTCAAACAGGAACTATTTTTGGAAATATTTACGGCCTCTATAATGAGGTCAAATTAGATTCACAGTGGACCTTTCCAGCCTTAGAATCTGTGCATCTATGAATAACATGATTACTACTAGCACCAGATGTATGATAGTTCACGTTTAGAAAAATACAGATCCTCCAACATTAGTAAAAAGAAAAGGAGTACTTGTGGCACCTTAGAGACTAACAAATTTATTAGAGCATAAGCTTTCGTGAGCTACAGCTACAGCTCGAAGTGAGCTGTAGCTCACGAAAGCTTATGCTCTAATAAATTTGTTAGTCTCTAAGGTGCCACAAGTACTCCTTTTCTTTTTGCGAATACAAACTAACACGGCTGCTACTCTGAAATCCAACATTAGTGGTATAGGAAATAAAGTATGCAAAATGCTTCCAATGGAAAAAATGACAGACAGCTTTACAGCAGGATCAAGTCGATTTTAAAATATATAAAAAGAAAAGGAGTACTTGTGGCACCTTAGAGACTAACAAATTTATTTGAGCATAGTTTTCGTGGGCTACAGCTCACTTCGTCGGATGCATTCAGTGGAAAATACAGTGGGGAGGGAGATTTATATACACAGAGAACATGAAACAATGGGTGTTACCATACACACTGTAAGGAGAGTGATCACTTAAGATGAGCTATTACCAGCAGGAGTGCGGGGCAGGGAGGGGAGGAGGAAGAAAGAAAACCTTTTGTAGTGATAATCAAGGTGGCCATTTCTATTTCCCCATGTTATTTCCCCACCCCGCACTGTTCCTCAGAGGTTCTTGTCAACTGCTTGTCAATGGCCCACCTTGATTATCACTACAAAATGCTTTCTTCCTCCCTCCCCCCAACCCCCTGCTCTTCTGCTGGTAATAGCTCATCTTAAGTGATCGCTCTCCTTACACCCATTGTTTCATGTTCTCTGTGTATATAAATCTCCGCACTGTATTTTCTACTGAATGCATCCGATGAAGTGAGCTGTAGCTCACGAAAGCTTATGCTCAAATAAATTTGTTAGTCTCTAAGGTGCCACAAGTACTCCTTTTCTTTTTGCAAATACAGACTAACACGGCTACTACTCTGAAACCTGTCATTAAAATATATAGTTACTGTTTTTTGAATTTGAATAGAATAAATACACAGATAATTATAAGATGTTGACCAAACACAAAGGGAACTTTTAAAGGTCACAAATACAGTTTTTGAGTAAGATTTATTTAATATCTGTATGGAAAGTTTATATGTGTTAGTATGACTGCTTGGTGCTTCTGTAACTATTTAATCTTGGTTTATAGTAACAATGGCTCAATTACTTGTACATTTTAAATAAAGTGATTTTTTACAATAAAGTTATAAAGTCAAAACTTTATTATACTATGGTCAAAAATCATCCAAGTGTGAGTCTTACTGAAGAAATTAAATGGGAGCAACTATACTCCGCTAGGAATTTGGGTCATAATATTACAAAGAGATACAGACCTTAGTGCTTCAGAGTATAAGCATGATGGCCAACAGGAGGGTCAGAAAAGTATTCTGTCCCCCCATCCCTGCCATGTCACATTCAGTGACAGCAACTGCACAACTAGGGTCTAATCCTGCAAGGCGTTGAGCACCCTACATAAGAACATAAGTTATTGAAGTCAATGGTAGTTGAGGGTGCTCAGTCTCTCCTAAGATCTGGCTCTTCCCCAGACCTATTAGAGAGCTTTTTATTTTCTTCTGAAAGATCAGACCTTGACCACAGCTGGAAGCAAGATCCCAGACGAGATAGGCCAGAGGTGGGCAAACTACAGCCCGCAGGACTGTCCTGCTCGGTCCCTGAGTTCCCCGCAGCGACGCTGCCTTGCAGGCAGCGCTCTGGCCAGCCGCTAGTACCGGGCAGTGCAGGGAGTACAGCTGGCTCCGGCCAGGTGGTGTGCTGTTGCTGCTCTGAGCAGCATGGTAAGGGGGCAGGGGGTGCCAGGGGGCAATCAGGGAGCAGAAGGCGGTTGGATGGGGTGGAGGTTCCGGGGCGGGAGGTAGTCAGGAGATGGGGAACAGGGAGGGTTGGGAGTGGGAGTCCTGGGGGGCCTGTCAGGAGGCAGGGGTGTGGATAGGAGTTGGGGGGGGCATTAAGGGGACAAGGAGCAGGGGGTGGGATCCCAGGGGGCAGTTGGGGTGGGGGTCCTGGGAGAGGACAGTCAGGGGATGAGGAGCAGAGGGCAGTTGGATAGGGGGTGGGAGTCCTGGGGGGGCTGTTAGGGGGCAGGGGTGTGGATAGGAGTCGGGGTACTCGGGACAGGGAGAAGGGGGGGTTAGATAGGGGTTTGGGTCCCAGGGGGCAGTTATGGGACAAGGAGCAGGGGGGGTTGGGTGGGTTGGGGATTCTGAGGGGGGCAGTCAGGGGGCGAAAAGTGGGAGGGGGTGGATAGGGGGAGGGGGCCAGGCTGTTTGGGGAGGCACAGCCTTCCCTACCTGGCCCTCTCTACAGTTTTGCAACCCTGTTTTGGCCCTCGAGCCAAAAAGTTTGCCCACCCCTAAGATAGGCCAATGGTTTGCTCCAATATGGCAGCTCCTATGTTTTTATCTGAGTATATACGCACTATACATCCCAGTTTATTTCAGTAGGCTCCAGATTTTTCACCAATAGCTACCTAATTGCCCAGTTTGGGTGTGGAGTGTGAGTCTTACATGTATATGGAGCCCTCTTACAGCAGTGGTAACACCTGTGGTGGTTTTCCTTAGTTTATTTTAAAAACAATTTATTAACTAAAAATCCCACCTTCATCCTCCTCTGAGTCAGAAAACTCATGCTCCATGTTGCGTGTCCTTGTCACCACTCTGAGAGTGCTGCTTGTTACTTTGCTTTTTCTCCTCTGCGAATTAGTAGTTTACAGTCATCTCTGTCTGACACCCTATGACCTCCTTACACAAAACCCCTGCCACAGCCACCCGACTCCAATTATCAGTCACAGAAAACCTCCAGGAGCAAGGGTGTCATCTATATGATTTGTAATCTTGATTTATACTGTTTCTGAATAGGAAGATCATTTCCCAGTCACTGGGGCTGCCTGGGTCATGTGGGAAGCTTTTGCAAGGCCCCTCTTTCATTTCTTCTCAAGCATTCCATGACCTCATCTGGACATTGTGACTCAAGACAGATGAAACTTACCACGAGATATCCTGCAGTCATATCACATCAGTCTTTGGGTGCATCAGATCTCATTAAGTAGGATCAGAACCGGTCAGCATTTGGACAAGTGTTTCAGAAAGTGGTGCTAATAAGCTGGCAAAGGGTGCTCACTCCTCAGAGTCACTAGTGAATCAATGTACCAGTCCGGTACATTTTCAGATGAGAAATTCAGTCATGACCATTTGTAGTCTTTAAAGAACTCTCAGCACTTTTTGCAAAAGTTGGTTTATTAGTCCTCATGTCCTGAACAGATTCCAACTTGAGTAACTGCATCTTGCCTACTGCATATAGATGTGCTCTGAAAAGATATAAACACCTAAAAGTGCCCTAAACCCAGGTATTTATTATTTATGCAAGCAATTTTAACTGATGCCAAAGATGAGGAAGCTCCATTGAATTGTCAAAGGAATTGGATCAGTGTTTTTATTTATTTATTTACAATGTTAGGGGACCACTCAAAAGGCTGACAAAAATCATTTTCTTAACAAAGGAGGCTTTTTGATAAAGGTGGAGGTGAACTATACTCAGCACATTTAAGGGCACTCTTCCACTAGAGGAGGTAGCCCAATAAAGATAGTTTCTCAGAGAGGTTTCACAATATATATAGCACACACAGATTGCTAAGTGCTATATAGATATAAAGAAAAAGTCCCCGCCCCAAAGAACTGGGTATCTTAGACACTTTGGTAGTTTTGTTTAACCATATTTAACGCAAATCTCTCAATGATTCCAGTTGTCAGAGTTCAAACAGGGTTACACTTTGGTGCAGAAGAATAAAATGTTGCGTAAGCCAATGGAAGTTTTGACCTTGAAATGCAGGCCCATTGTATGTTTTGATTTTGTTTGTGAATAATTTTTCTAGTGCAGTCATTACAATTTTGGTAGCTCAGACATTTGCTTGCTTGTGGTACTAATTAATATTCCGTGTTACACTAGTTAACAGTCCTCACATATTTCAGTGTGCTTGTCTCAATGTTGGATGGTTCTTGGATACTATACCTCTTCTCTCAAAGATCAACTTTGTTTTAAAAATACCCAAGTAATTATCATTTGCTTTTTCAATAGGCTGCTGCCTCTGGGCTATTAGTAATATCACCTTCCATTTCTGTAGCTGAACAAAAAGGAAGAATAGTCTAGTAGTTAAGATTCTAGCATAAGACTTCAGAGACCTGAGTTCAGTTATCTGCTCTGTCACAGACTTCCTGTATGACTTTAGACAAGTCACTTTGTGTGTGCCACAGCTATAAAATAGGGATAATAGTAATGTCCCTTCCTCACAGTAGTGTTGTGATAAATACAGTAAAGACTGTGAGGTGTTGAGATGGTAAGGGGGCCATATAAGTACCTTAGGTAGATTCATGCATGGTAAATTTTGCTCTGTGGTTTTGAAACAAAATTATGTTATTTTGAAAATACTCTACAGATCACCAATCATTTTGTCTTATGAACCGTCTTGCAGCAGTCAATGCAAGTTCTGTTAACAACATGTCAGCAATGTCCTTTTTGGCTAGAGGTTTCAGAGTTGTTTTGATAGAGATATGATTAATGTGCTCATCAGCAGGTAATGGGTTTGTTTTTAAGGGATGTTTGGAGATACAGTCAGCAGAGTTAGTCTTTCCAGTTCTGTATATTACTACTTGTATATAAAGAAAAGGAGTACTTGTGGCACCTTAGAGACGAACAAATTTATTTGAGCATAAGCTTTCGTGAGCTACAGCTTACTTCATCGAAAGCTTATGCTCAAATAAATTTGTTCGTCTCTAAGGTGCCACAAGTACTCCTTTTCTTTTTGCGAATACAGACTAACACGGCTGCCACTCTGAAACCTGTACTTGTGTATAAGACATCAAGAGTATACTTGGAGTAACAGGGCATATCGGTACTCAATTTTATCTGATGTTTGGTTTCAGATTTTTAATATGGTCAGAATGATGAATGTAGCAAAATGTTCAAACTCTTCTCTTTCCAGATGGTTTCAATATGTGACAGGCTTCAACTTTCATGGGCTACAATGTGATCATGACTAGCTGGGTCTGTTTGATTCTCTATAGCTCTTGAGTTCAGAGAGTGTCATAAATATAAAGGGAAGGGTAAACACCTTTAAAATCCCTCCTGGCCAGAGAAAAAACCCTTTCACCTGTAAAGGGTTAAGAAGCTAGGATAACCTTGCTGGCACCTGACCACAATGACCAATGAGGAGACAAGAAACTTTCAAAGCTGGAGGGGGGGAGAAACAAAGGCTCTCTCTGTCTGTGTGATGCTTTTGCCAGGAACAGAAAAGGAATGGAGTCTTAGAACTTAGTAAGTAACCTAGCTAAATATGCATTAGATTCTGTTTTGTTTAAATGGCTGAGAAAATCAGCTGTGCTGAATGGAATGTATATTCCTGTTTTTGTGTCTTTTTGTAACTTAAGGTTTTGCCTAGAGGGATTCTCTATGTTTTGAATCTGATTCCCCTGTAAGGTATTTACCATCCTGACTTTACAGAGGTGATTTTTTTACTTTTTTTCTTCAATTAAAATTATTTTTTTAAGAACCTGATTGCTTTTTCATTGTTCTTAAGATCCAAGGGTTTGGGTCTGTGTTCACCTATGCAAATTGGTGAGGATTTTTATCAAGCCTTCCCCAGGAAAGGGGATGTAAGGTTTGGGGAGGATTTTGCGGGGAAAGACATTTCCAAGCAGGCTCTTTCCCTGTTATATATTTGTTAGATGCTTGGTGGTGGCAGCAATAAAGTCCAAGGACAAAAGGTAAAATAGTTTGTATCTTAGTTTTAACCTAAACTGGTTAAAAATAAGCTTAGGGGGTTTTCATGCAGGTTCCCACCTCTGTACCCTAGAGTTCAGAGTGGGGAAGGAATCTTGACAGAAGGCTTCAGTCAGTCTTCTATTAAAGGAAGGGTTGAAGGACAACATGCTCATATGTTCATCAAGGCTACATATGATGACATCACCTGCTTCAGACTGTGCTTTTGTCCATACAGATTTTGTATAATATTTCATAAGATCCTGAAAGGGAGCAATTACACTTGCAAAGTTAGGAAGGCAGCATGATCAATAACTATTCATGCCTAAAATGACTTCATATCTGTAATTGTTCAATAAGGCTATCTGCTTTATTGTTTTGATTTTCAAAGGATATGAGATGACTCGTTTGAAAATACATGTCCAAAGACTTTTAAGTAGATTTTAAAAAATTGATCTTGTCCCTGTTTTATATAGGGGCATTCTAGGATTTTCTTTAGTGCATCATCATGGTCTTGATGTATTGTTCTGCACCTTACAGGATGGATTAGATGGCATTAGGGAATGTTTCTGCAGACAGATATTATAATCTTTTGTAACGCATTGGCCAATGTGAGTGGAAAAGGTGGTTAGGTATGTGAATTCAGGGCCCATTTGGAGTTGATGAAATTCTTGTTTAGGCCCAGTTTTGATAAACATCCAGCACTATTAAGGTAATCGCAAAAAAGAAAAGGAGTACTTGTGGCACCTTAGAGACTAACAAATTTATTTGAACATAAACTTTCATGAGCTACAGCTCACTTCATCGGATGTAGTTCACGAAAGCTTATGCTCAAATAAATTTGTTAGTCTCTAAGTTGCCACAAGTACTCCTTTTCTTTTTTGCGAATACAGACTAACACGGCTGCTACTCTGAAATCTCTTATTAAGGTAATGTACAATACAGCCCAGATGGGTGTAATATATGCTGCTCCTGCTTGATTTCCTGCATGGGACACGGCACAGCTCTGAGCAAGTATGATTAGGGTTACCATATGTCCGGGTCGTCCCAGACATGACCTCTTCTTTTAGTCTACTGATCTCTGTCCAGGCAGATTTTTCAAATAAGAGGAAATGTCTGGGATTTTTCCTTGTGGTTCCAATGTTGCCACTCAGAAAGAGCCATCTCCATGCCCCGATTGGTCCCATCCCATGCACCCTCAGCTGCCAGATCCTGGTCTGCCAAATAAGCGGAGCCACCAAGCGCCTCTCCATCGGGCTACCTGCCCTGCCGTGGGGCCTCAGAGCCCAGCTAGGAGGGGTGACAGGGCCAGGGCCATGCTCCCGACCCTAGGGAGGCTGATAGCCCTGCAGGGAGGTGCTGACTGAAGGCTGGCGCTGGGTCCCGGGCCTGTGCCACTTGCCCTACCACTGTGACAAGGAGCACGTCACTGCCCACAACCTCGAGAGTGAGGCCACGGGCACCCCCCCAATGCCCCCTCCAGCACCCCCCCAAATATCTCTCCCTCTACACACACACACACACCTCCAGTACTTCCCAAATATCCCTCCCTCTACACACCCACCCCTCCCGCGCCTCTCCGATACCCCCTCCAACACCCCCGCTACCCCTCCCAATACACATGCCCATCCAGCACCCCCAAATACCCCTCCTAGTACACACACATCCAGCCAGCATCCCCCAAACACCACTGCCGAAGCGTCCCAAATTCCGCTCTCGGTACACGCACCCCCCAGCTGTCCCCTCCCCTCCAGCTGCTGCAGCGGCCTCTATTTAGGACCTGGACTGGCAACCCTAGGTGTGAGAGGGGCGGATACCCAAACGGGCTCACACGCAGCCTCGTACGGGCGGGGGCGGGGGCGGGGGCGGGGAGAGCAGGCGGCCAGGAGCTCCTGGGAAAGTTTACAGGCCTCATCCCCCGCTCCCCGCCGCGCTCGGTCTCCGGGCCCTTCTCCCTCCGGCCCCAGGGCGGGCGGGGTCCATGCCGGGGCCGCGGGGCAGCGCTGTGCCAAGGCCGGGCCGAGCCGCCGGCGGCTCCCCATAAAGTTGTTGTTGAGGCGGAGCCGGGCTGGGAGAGGATCGGGCCGGGCGGCATGATCGGCACCGTGCTCTGCTACCTGCTGCTGCCCGCAGCGCGGCTCCTCCGGGCCCTCCGAGGTAACGGCCCCCGGCCCCCACCCACGGCCCGTGCGGCCCCGCCCCCGGCCCCGCCGGGAGGACTGCGGCAGGCTGCTGCCTGCGCCCGGGGCTGCAGCCGGGAGCACGGGCCCTTTGGACGCTCCTGCAGCCCGCCCTGACTGGCGGGTCATGGAGCAACTAGATCACCTCGGGCCCGGGGCGACCCCCCCCCCCCTCCGGGCCCGGGCCCGGGGCGACCCCCCCCCCCTCCGGGCCCGGGCCCGGGGCGACCCCCCCCCCCCTCCGGGCCCGGGCCCGGGATGTCAGGCCTCCCCTCACCCTGGGGTAATGCCCCTCAGCTCCTGAGCCTGGGGTGATAGGTCCCCCCTCCTCCTCCTCCTCCTCAGAGTGACCCTCCTCAACTCCCGAGCCTGGGGTGACATGCCTCCTCAGGGGACACCTGGCTCTCACTGATGTTTCCTGGAGAGACCAGCTCTCCCAGGCTCTCTTGGGTACTTCCCTCAGCTCTCCCCAGGGAACTCTGGGGAGACCGAGGAACCCCAAGGAGACCGAATTCCCCCAGACTGTTTTGGATAGCCCCTTGCCTAATTATTATTGTTTGTATAGGCCTAGCAACAGTGCTAAAATCATGGAGGGGCCTGAATGTCAGGTATCTTGCTTTAAACGGTAGTGAGACTAAAGAAGTGAGGTAGCCCCTAAAACTAGTAAGGGGGCCCACTGCCCAGACCTCCCTCCCGTCCCTCTGTAATTTAAGCACTGTTTAGCAGTGATCTAAGTGCTTTCACATCAGAAGACAATGTCCCTGCCCTGAGGAGCTTGAGCTCTAGGCAGATGGAGGCAGGGCTGAGAGGCATCTGAAGCTGTGCTCTTGAGCTGGCTGAACAATTATTCAATTTCTCTCTCTCTGTTTGTTTGTTTTTTAAAGGCGTAAAAGGATTAGTAGTCATCTAATTTGATAGCTAATCAGAGGAGGGTTTAAAAGAGAGAATGGAGGCTTGGTGGAGTGGTCAGGTAAGACCATCTCTAGGTTCTCCTCCCAGCCCTGACCATTGTGTACAAGGGAGAGCAGCTCCTCCAAACCTCAGGAAACTCTAATTCTGATTGCTCTGTTGCTAATAGTCAGCGCTAGCCTGCGGAGCCCATCTCTCCAGTAGATACACTGCTGCCTGTTTGTTTTTTTTTAAGCAGAGGTACCCAATCTGTGGGGTATGCCCCCCTAGGAGGCGCAGCTGGGGCCTGGGCCAGCCCCCACAAGGGGTGGAGAGAGAGTGCCAGTCAGCTCCGCTCCCGTCTCCCACTGCTGGCCCTACCCCCGGGGATCAGCTGCCAGCCCCGCACCCAGGGCTCTGCTCTCAGCCTCATGTCCAGGGATCTGCTCCCAGCTGCTGGCCCCATGCCCAGGGTCCTGGCTACCAGCCCTGCATCTGTGGTTCAGCTGTTGGCCACAGTTGCTGGTCGAGGCTCCACTCCCACCCCAAGCTGTGGCCCTAGCCTCAGCCCCCTTACCCTCTCTGTGTTTCCACCCTCCCAGAGCCACGGCCCTGCTCCCAGCTCGGGCATGGCAGTGTTTGGACAGGGGTAAGGGTGGCGGGGCAAGGTAAAAAGTTTGGGGGCCACTGCAGTAGGTCATTCTTCTTGGGGGAATGTACTTAAAGCGAACAATTTCAAGGGGAATATCTTTAGAAAATTATATTTTTTCTCACTTTATACATCCTCCCCCATCAAAATAAAATAGGGTGCATCTGAAACCAAGTGCCTTGAGAATATTTAAAAATTCTTCATTTTTATAAGTGCTTGTCTATACATGCAGTTATTCTGAAATATCTAATCCATTCTAAAGTCACACCCTACCTTATTTTGGAAAAGCATTTATACGTAGACAAACTCTGATTTGTAGTTCCATTCATTTCTCTTACCATTCTTACTCCTCAATCTCCAGTGAGCAATATCCAGGTTAAAGATAGACTAATAATGAAACACACACACTCATCACCCTCTTAATTCTCATCTCTCTCCAAAAGAAGGATGGGAGGGGAGCAAGTTCTAAATGCCCTGCTAACACCTATGTAATTTGGGGGCTTCAGCTTGAGTGCCTCCGCTCAACATGGTTGCAGCAGTATGACATAGGGTAAAGGTGGTCTTTTGGATTGGAAGATCTTAGCCATATATGGTTTTATAGGTTTCAGAGTAGCAGCCGTGTTAATCTGTATTCGCAAAAAGAAAAGGAGTACTTGTGGCACCTTAGAGACTAACAAATTTATTTGAGCATAAGCTTTCTTGAGCTACAGCTCACTTCATCGAATGCATCGATGTTAGTCTCTAAGGTGCCACAAGTACTCCTTTTCTTTTTATGGTTTTATAGGAAAGGTATAGACAGGGCAGATCAGAGCACCTGTGTAATAGTCTTGTGTTGAGATACTTACTAATCCAGTGCCAAGTTCTTTTGATGAGTAAGCGGTCATTAAGCCCTCAATCCCTTGTTTTTCCTCTTAAAATGGGATTTCAAGGTTTTTCCTATTTACAGATCATGCAAAGGCTCCCAGTGTAGTCCTGAGCTAGGATTGGTGAATCGATATCATCAGATTAAAAAACTGTATTTCTGTAGCCCGTTTCATCCCAAGGGATCCCCAGGTGGTTCACAGATAGAACTTTATGTATCAACTGTAAAGCCTCTCTGTAGCTTTCTGAGTGCTGCCAGTATTTCAGTGCTCTGGTGATACACCAGTGTGCAATCATGATGGCATCTGAGACGGTTCTCCACTTCTGGGAGATTTGGGGGGAGAGGGGATCTTTTCTGGTCCCATCTTCCCTGTGTAATGACTCCTCTGGCCATCTCAGTTACATGGTGCTTACATGGTGAGAGCTCCATTTATCCCTCTATGGCCAGAGGAGCAGGCTGTGGGGATGGGATACTGCAGAAAGTGGTGCCAAATATTGGGTGGGGTTCCTCACAGCTTGAAGAGAAATCCCCCTGCCCTCTGCTATTACTTGGTACATACCGATTGGTTTGTAAGCAGATTCTGGGAGAGATGGATGCTTCCTCTTTACCATCTCTGGTAATAAATATATGTTTGTTTCTAAACAGGATTGTGGAAGGTATGCTAAGAGAGAGAGGCTCTTCCAGATCCTCACAGCATGAATTAACGTTCACAATGATCACTATGACCTGCTTAGCAGTGACAGTAATGACCTTTCTTTAATCAGACTTACACACTTGTGCATTACAATAATACTTAGTTCTTATTATTACTAGAAGTTCTAATGGTGTGCCTAATACGACAGTGCTGAGCGTATTAGAAATGCTGATATATGGGGAATATGTATCTCTGTGTCAGTGCTTCGCTTCTCACGCATACAAAATATTTTGACTTAGAAAATGCCAGTAAAATCTTGTAGCGATATTGCTGACTCTTGCATGCTGTTATCCAGGGTTACCCTCCATTGCAGGGTGTACAGAGTGAGCAAGAACAGGAGAAGAAAATGAATGATTTGCAGAGAACACAATATGCTAATCAGTAATGGGGATATGGTTGCACAGAGATATTAGCAAAAACACAAATGCTTTTATCATCTTGAAGAGCATAAAGGGGAAATACTAGTGAAACTAGTATGTTCTTGTGTTGAGCATGCACTGAAGTATTTGGCCCATTACAGATGTCAGTCACCCCCATCGGGTGAATATCATGGTCTTCCTATTCTCAGACCATGGTTTCTTTCATGGTAGTGTTTTCCCTAATGGGACTTTTCCATCTTTAACTTCCATATTTGTGCTTCCTGTGTTGGTCTCTCCACTCCTTTTCTTATATGCATTTGAAAAGACAATTCAATGTGGAATGGGTCTTCTATATTGGGTCTCTGCAATTATTGATATTCCTGGTATCTAAACATGCTGCCAGCTGAGGACCCCTTGTTCATTTCCTGAAAATTCACCCATTCCAAAGGTCAGCTGCTAGAACTTCCTTCCTGATGTCTGTATGGAAGGCTGGATAGGGAAGGCTGTGCCTCCCCAGACAGCCTGGCCTCCATCCCCTCCCACTTCCCTCCCCCCTGACTACCCCCATCCAACCCTCCCTGCTCCTTGTCCCCTGCCCCCCGGGACCCCTCCCTTATCCAACCCCCCTTGCTCCCTGTCCTCTGACTGTCCCAACCCCTATCCACCCCCCCTGTTCTCCGTCCCCTGACCGCTCCCCCCCCGAATATCTGACCCATCCACCCGCCCCGCTCCTTGTCCCCTGACCACCGCCACCCCCATCCAACCACTCCCCACCCTCTTACCATGCCGCTCAGAGCAGCAGGAGCTTGCAGCCCCACCGCACAGCCGGAGCCTGCCACGCTGCCCAGCAAGAGCGGCGGGCCAGAGTGTGGGCGGTGCAGCGAGCTGAGGCTGTGGGGGACAGAGGACAGCAGGGGAGGGGCCGGGGACTATCTTCCCTGGCTGGGAGCTCAAGGGCTGGGCAGGACGGTTCCGCGGGCCGGAGTTTGCCCACCTCTGGCTTAGATGCTGCTCTGCTGACCACCTATTGCACTGTATAAATAATAATATAAAACCAGCTTAAATTTTACTGTCAGTTAAACCAGCACCACCTCACTGAAATCAATGGCATTGTACCAGCATAACTAAAGTCAGAATATGGTCCAAGAGGCAGCCTTAATAACTCAGAACTATAACTATGCATCTTGAGTAGCCACTCAGTACTCTTGATGTATTCAAATGGGGGTTCTGTTGCACCAAATTAACTGATTTCTCTAGCCTAAATAAGCCAATAAGTGAAGAGAGCCATGGATTTTAACCATTGTCTTGTATTGACTTTCTGACAGATGCTTTCTTTACGTGTCGAAAGAATGTGCTTCTGGCGAAGAGCCCGACCACCCAGGTAGGGGGTATCTCTTCTGTGCCCAGCAGGAGGTCCGTTCCAGAAGAGCAGGAAGCCCTGCTGCAGCAGCAGCCGGAGGCGGAAGCTGGTGGGCTACACAGCAGTGAGAGTCCTCTAGTGGTGGCGAAGGTGTCAGCCACACTGCCTAGTGACTGGCTGGAAGGCTCAGAATTATTGATGACCAGCCTTAGCAATCTGAATGCGGCTACAGAGGTCACATGGTGCAGTGATCAGCAAGACGATGAGCTACATACATTAATATCTCTAGGACCAAAGGAACATGCTGCAGTCACATTGGCAAAATTATCAGAAGAGGAAAGTGTGGCTATGGTGGGCATTGCAGCATGGGCAGCTGTAAGGACACAGACCGATCACCAGATTAGTGGCTGCACCCCTTCAGCCCTGGAAAGGGAGGATGAAGATACTGCTGTGCTGGACTGGAGCCTAGCACATGACACAGAGATAGTGCCAGTGGAGGCCACAGCTTGGCACTTTTATGAGACAGGACAATTCCAGCCTTTTCCAGCAGAGAGACCTTACCACGGTCAGTAGTAATACTGCCTTGTTTGATTCTGAGCGTGCAGTGCTAGATTGGGATAAGGCAGTGTAACAGAACTTTTTGATCTCCCTGCATGTGGATGCTAAATCCTGGATGAGCTGGGTATGTCTGCACTTGCTGTCTGTTAGGCATAGGAAGAATCTTTCCATGCCAAGATGATTGCATCTGGTAATGAAAATGATAAAAGTCATCTTTCCTGATGGAAAGGCCAAGACTTCTGGCATTATTGGGTTGGCTAGTGTTGCTAATCACAATTCCTGTGAAGTTAACATAGGTGCCCACTTCATATTGGAGATGGCCTCCAAAGAATGGTTTGAGTTTTTCCTAAAACATTTTCTCCCCACTAGGATGCTGCCATTCCATCCCTGTTGACAGCTATTCAGATTAATCAAAGAAAATCATCCAAGGGCCCATTTAGAGTTCAAAATGCCCAGATTCAGGGAACAAGAGAACAGCTAATCCCGATGTCCCAGCTAGCGGGGCATTCCAGGAAATAGGACAGGGAAGGATACCCAGCATATATCTGACCTGTCTTCCTCTCTCTTACATATAGAGATTTTATGGAGGGACTGGGAGGATCTCTTTACACAGTTTGCGGTTCCAGAGCTGGGCTCAGACAATGGGCCTCTGTTTGAATTCCGAGTCATGTCTTACAACATTCTGGCCCAGGACCTGGTGAAGCAGAGCCCTGATCTCTACCTGCATTGCCAACCAGATATCCTGGACTGGAGCTATCGTCTCCCAAACCTCTTGCAGGAAATCCAGCACTGGGACCCTGATGTGAGTACTACCTAGGCCCTTTCATGTCCGCTATCACCAGAGGTTTTGGGGTGTGAAGCCAGTGCCTCTGGGGTTATTAGGGTCCCTGGTTATGTGCCCACTGGCTCCTATAACCTTACTAGGATCTATTCTTTGATTGGAGGGGCTCAACTTTTCCTAATAGAAGTGGGAGCAGGACAGCCTGTTGCAGTCCTTGGCGAGGAGGCGGAGCCTATAGGGCAATCTGGAACAAGCCCAGAGATGAGGCCTACATGAGGCTGGACTTCCTGTTCCTTGCTTATTTCTGTATTCCTCAGGCTAGTTTAGCATGCTGAGGAAGAAGTGTGCTCACCGCTAAGGATGAGAAGTGAATTTTATTTCACTCTTGCTTCCCCACTGGATAACTGAAGGAGAAGTATGTGCTTCAGAAGCTGTCCTGCATGCTCTGTTTCAGTGGTTCTCAACCAAGGGTACGTGTACCCCTGGGGGTAGCAGAGGACTTCCAGGGAGTACATCAACTCGTCTAGATATTTGCCTAGTTTTACAACAGGCTACATAAAAAGCACTAGCAAAGTCAGTACAAACTAAAATTTTATAGACAATGATTTGTTTATACTGCTCTGTATACTATACACTGAAATGTAAGTACAATATTTATATTCCAATTGATTTATTTTATAATTACATAGTAAAAATGAGAAAGTAAGTAATTTTTCAGTAATGGTGTGCTATGACACTTTTTGCATTTTTATGACTGATTTTGTAAGCAAGTAGTTTTTAAGTGACATGAAACTTGAGGGTACGCAAGACAAATCAGACTCCTGAAAGGGGTACAGTCATCTGGAAAGGTTGAGAACCAGTGCTCTAGCTGGAGGAAAAGTTGCTTAGACAGCATTTCTTGGTGAAGGGGTTAAGTGTGGGAAACTGTTTTTCCCTCTCTTCCCTCACTGTCCCAACTCCTCTCCCCTCTCCAGAAAAACTCCCCAAAGCAATTGCCAAACAATGGTGGAGTGAGCTAGGTCTCTGCCTTCCTTGCAGGTTCTGTGTCTCCAGGAAGTGCAGGAGAATCACTACCGCGAGCAGCTGGAGCCAACATTCAGGATGATGGGTATGTCCCTCTCTTTTCTACAGGTTTGGTTAAGATTTGCTGAGAACACTCCATGTTGATAGCTTCAGAGCTATACTTCTGTTTACAGAAGTAGTCCCCACCCCAGGTTTTGATGGCCACATTTCTGAAGCTGTCTGAACGCTTTCAATTGTTGTCCTGTTCCTGTTGCGACCGATTCTTCCCCAGATTGGCAGATGAAAGCAACAAAACTCATCAGGGGCCTGGCTTATATAGAGGGAACGAAAGACACTTGATTGTACATGATGGCTTACAGGACAGTACTGCCTACAAGGGCATGAGCCAGAGGACGAGAGATTGATTAGAGCATCCCTGAGGGCATAACTAGAAGTATGGGCTGAAAATGAGCAAGAGGAAAATTCAAACTGGGTATTAGGAAAATCTTCCTGCCAGTGAGGTCTGCTGGACTGCGGAACAGTCTACCACGGGGAGTAGTGGGAGCTCCATAGGTGTGCTATTTAAACCCTGCAAAACAGATTTCCTATATTTTGCTACATCTTACTAAAGAGGAGCCAAGGCTTCTGGCCATTTGGGCCCTCCTCATGGATGGTGGGTTTTTTTTCAGGCTTTGCGTGCTTATACAAACAGAGAACAGGAAAAAAGACAGATGGCTGCGCAGTCTGCTACAAGCACAGCAGGTTCCAGCTGATCAGTGCCAGCCCTGTAGAATACTTCCGGCCTGGCCTGGACATCCTAAACAGAGACAATGTGGGTCTGGTGTTGCTGCTGCAACCTCTACTCCCGGAGGGTGTAGGACAGAAGGCAACAAGCCCCCTGTGTGTGGCTAACACTCATGTGCTGTATAATCCCCGCCGAGGAGATATCAAACTTGCACAGATGGCCTTGCTCCTAGCAGAGGTTGACAAGGTTGCGAAAACTGTTGAGCGTGGGTATTGTCCTGTCATCTTGTGTGGAGACCTGAACGCTGTGCCTGACTCTCCGTTGTACAAGTTCATCCGGAATGGTCAGCTCTCCTACCATGGGATGCCAGCCTGGAAGGTAGGTGTAGACAGGGAATGTCATGGAGCAGCTCTTTGGGTTGGAGGGAATGGAGTATTTATATAGTGGTGTCTCTGATCACTATTATAAGGCTACTTCCACTTATAAAGAATGAGCCCCACTCAGCAGCAAATTCATAGACATACAGTACATCGTGACAACAGTGGAGGATACGAAGCAGAGAGAATTTTTAAAATCTTGTTTCTTTTTCACTGCTGATGTTGCTTGTTTGTGATGTTAGCTCAGGTGGTGAAACTGGACTGGTCAAAAGAAAAGGAGTACTTGTGGCACCTTAGAGACTAACAAATTTTATTAGAGCATAAGCTTTCGTGAGCTACAGCTCACTTCATCGGATGCAATGGACTGGTCAGTTCATCATTGTCCTTCACTCATCCATCGCTGTTGTACTTGGGTGATAGTAACTGTAGGGGGTGGTGCAAATCCATATTAATGGAAATATTATCTAAAGGTTGGGCCTAAACCTAGTTCTGTTCCTGAACTATATACCCATGCAAGCACTGCTACTTTATACGTACTCTCTGTGGCTGTGCACCCAAACACATGTACCAACCTCGCTTTCAAAATGGTTTGAATGAAATATTTCAAACAGAATTTTTCTTTTTCCTTTCCCCACACCTTCTTTTTACTACATGTTCCCCAGCTAGTAGCTGTACCACAGATTTACATGATACTTATTCTGTGCCGGTGGTTGTGCTGGGGTTTGGTGCTGTGTGTTGTGCCTGTGCCTGTTGCTGGCCTTGCTTTAACTATTTTCCTCCTAGTGCTTTGTTCCCCTCACCTTTACCCTGCTGCCTTTATGCAGGTTTCTGGACAGGAAGACTTCTCCCAGCAGCTGCACCAGCGGAAGCTGCAGACCCCACTCTGGCACAGCTGTCTAGGTATAACGGACAACTGTCAATATGTCACTCTTTGCCAGCCAAAGAAATCAGGTGAGCTGTGGTGTGAACGTGGGCTCAACGAAGATGATTATTGTGTGGGTCTTGCTTCCGCTCACTGAGCTGCAGTCTTCACTCTTGGCAGGACATTGGCACAACCTCTGGGGCAGAACTGGGGAATGTGCTGCACCAGGCACTCTCCTTGACGTAGATTCTCTCCTCTCAAGTACCTGATTTGAATTGTATCACTTGTATGCCCCACAACTCATCTCAGCCTGGGTTTCTGCCATCTTCCTGCACTTGCTGGAAGCTGAATGTCCCACAGTACTTCACATATCGTAATCATATTTGGGGTACACTTGAAGGGCCTTGTCTTTTTTTCTTCAAAGCGCTATGTGATGTAGAGCCCATTTAGGCTCTCACTCTCATCTCCAGAGATGTTTCAGCATATGAAGCCCAGGTCAGGGTGTTCTTGGTGGAAGCTCGGTGGATATAAACTCCCTAGAAATCGGGCTGAACCCATATCTCTTTCCCCCCCCCCCCTTCAAGCTGGGGTTTCCTCCAACATCTGTGTCATAAATACCCCAAATGCCTTGCTTAAAAATTGACTGGTATCTTGCCACTGTAGACCATATTTTGGGAAGGGGAAGCTCTTAATTTGTGGAACCCCCACATACCACAGTGATGGGTGCATCAGCAATAGCTATTAAAATAGCTGGGCTGCAGTCTAGATAGTCTCTTCCTCTTCTATCACCTTGTCTGTTCTATATTCAGGTTCTTATATTGTGCCCATCACCATGGCATTCATGTACTCTGGTAGTATTTTTGGCATGGAAACCTAAAGAGAGAGCTGACTTCTTGGTTATTTCCTTCCTTTGAACTGGCTGCGCTGCAGACAGACACAAATACAGCCGGGACTTCCTGCTTCAGTTCCGTTTCTGTGATGCTGCCTGTGAACGACCTGCACATCTGATTCTGCAGAAGGGCGTGACAGATGTTAAACCAGGTACTGGAGCAAGTTCTCTCTACTTCATCATCTTTTCTGCAGGCATGAGCTGCCTTTGGTAAGACTTGAAGCCAGCAAGCGGAGAACAGTCTTGGCTTGTGATTGGCTGGATGAGTCCCAGAAAAGGCAAGAATTGGGGAAGGTGGGAGCCCACCATTGCATCATACTCCCGTGGTCATAAGTGGATTCCATAAGGGCTCAGCAACAGCTCTCAGCTACTGACCTGCTCCTTGTATAGCAAGTCTTGATTTGCTGATTTGTGTTTTACACCCTGTGTGGAGAGGAATGGAAGAAAGGGTTCAGTCTATTTTCTGTCCTCCCTTTGTTTTGGAGAGGGGCAGGTATATTTCCATTCCTTCTGCACTTCCAGATCCACTGGAAGAAATTCATGGTGGCACCTGAGCTGTCTCAGCGCTAATATGGGTGGCATCAGCAGGTGGCCACAAGCTGGCATTAGATCTGCTACTAAAGAAGCAGAACCTCTCCTCATCTCTGTGCCTTTTGACATGTTTGGTTCTGTTCTGCTCATTCCCTACCTCCTCTGGGCTGGCAACCCATTTCATGAGCCCAATTCTGTGACTGTCTGAGTTCCTCTGACAGCAGAGGTTGTAGTACAGGGCCACAGGGATCAGCCTCTGGGCAAAGGTAATGGCCGCAGCTCTAAGCACAGGAGCTGATTGACCTGGATAAGTTGGTTGCACTAATTTGCTGCCAGGATCAGCCCATTGACTTTTTAGGGGAGGGAGGTAGGGGTTAGGCTTTGGTTTTGGCCTTGTATCAACTTGTTACTCTTTCAGCACCACTGTACCTAGGCCTCCTGTCTGAGACCAGGACAGTTTGCATTCAGCTTTGGAACCTTGCCCTGACTTTCCAGCATGTACTGTCACTCCTGAAGATGCCTATCCAGGAGGTCAGGAGGACTCTTGGCACTGCAATAAGAGACGTTTTGGGTCCTGGAAGGAACTTTCAAACTCAAAATGAACAAACTGCTTCAGAGCCAGTGGCATGTCAAATTGGAATCTTTCTGCTCCTTTTTAGATCGCCCTGCACATTGGCCCAAGCATCTCACCATGGTGAATGATCCTGATCCAGAGCTCTTCTTCCCAAGGTAACCTGGAGGGAAGGAAACTTCAGCTGGGCCCTGTGAAGCTAGTGGCACCCCTCCTTGGAGTGGCCATGGTGAGGTGCTTGGAAAACGGGCACAGGAAGCTAAATTAATGTCAAGGTTTAAATAATTCCATGGTCCCTTCTCCTAGGGAGAACACACCAGGGATGGGAAAGAATCAGAAAAATCTGTGTACAGCTGGCCAGGCTGCACGAGCAGCTGGGAGCTTCCATGTCAACAATGGGTTGGTGCTGCAGGTCAGGAATGCAGTGCATTGGCAGAACTGTATGTTGGTGGTGAGGGAACCCCTGTCCACTCAATGTCTTAAGAATTGGCCTTAATAGTCCCTCACTGATATGAACATTAAAATATATTGAAAAATATGTGTAGAAATAGTCTACAAACAGCTGCATCAGGAAAGTGGCTTAGTTTGCTTAGATTCCAATACTGAGCTTTGCATCCCCTCTCCCATGTGAGGGAAAGGGGAACTGTTTCTTCTCTGCAGGTTTCCAGGTGTTATCCGGCATGGCCTTAATCTGACCTCTGCCTATAGCCACTTCTTGCCCCAGAGAGGTCGCCCTGAGGTCACAACCATGCCCATGGGCCTTGGAGCTACAGTTGATTATATCTTCTACTCAGCAGAGCCCATTGAGAATGGGAACGAAGGGGGTGAGTGCGGCAACATGGGGCCTCCTGAGAGCTTATCCCCACCGTGTTAGGAGGGAGCTGTGTGGTACAGCAAAATGGAGCTCATCATGGTGGGCAGTGTGTCTCCACCATGGCAGGAGTGGGCCGCTGGGTGTGGCAGCATGCAATTTCCAGGGATCTGTGCCCAGTAGGGGCTGAGTGATGTACTGTGGGGAAATGCTGTCCTCCCCAGCTGGGGTGACAAGATCTCTATTTTATGCTATTGAGGAAATACAATAGTTCTGCCTGTCCTGACCATAGTTTTTCAGGGGAAATCAAAGTAGAATGGAATATTACTTTCTTGTTGCCCAACACTTTGCCTTGAGTTCACCTAGCATATGCCCTGGAACAGCCCCACAGGCAGTTGGCATTGAGATCTGGGCTCCTCTGGCCTGGTAGTTTGTATCCTTCGAGGCAGCATAGTCCATCTGTAGGAGGCACCTCACTTCACCTCCCAGTGATACCCCCTGCAAGTGTCACACTGTTTGAAGGAGTTGAGTTGATGAGGCTCTGCAAGTAACGGCATCCAGCTCCTACTCCCTTTGAGGCCCAGATCCGCTCAGCATGGGCTCTTTGGGGGTGTGGTGGGAATAGAGTGTGAAGAGTCTCCACAAGTCAAATTTTGTTTTCCCCCGAGCCAACGGCTCATTGGGCTGAGACGGTTAAGGCATGTCAGTTTCATAGCCAATTGTACACAAGTCTCTTCAAGTAGAGGCCTAAATTCACCTCTGGGAATTTGAGTGCTACTAGCAAGAGCTTCCCTGTGAACAGCTGCATGATGACTGCAGTGTGTGTTGCAGCTCCTATGTGTGCCGGAGCATGAATCCATATATCAGTAGCAGTCTAGAATGCCTGTTGCTATAGTAGCCAGGCACGAAGAGGGACATGTTGTTTTGTATAGGCTGTCTGTGTGGATACGCCCTTGCTTCCCTGACTATGCAGCATATGCTAGCTGCCCTGTGTCTGTGCAAAGAGTTTGAGCACGAAGCTCCAGTCTCCATCTGACATTTCCTTCCCATTCCCTTGCCAGGTCGCAGGCTATATCGAGATGGAGCCCTGAAGCTGCTTGGCCGCCTCTCCCTGCTTTCCGAAGATGTCCTGTGGTTGGCAAATGGCTTACCCAATCCCTTTTGCTCATCTGATCACCTCTGTCTGCTGGCTAGCTTTGGCTTGGAGATCTCCAGTGCCTGAGAGAGGGGGATTGTGTGGGTCCCCTCAGATGAGCTGGACTGAATGCAGAAATTGTGCATTCAGAGCCTCAATTGGCTCGCAGGAAACTTCCTTTCCATTTCCCCCCCATCCTTGATGTAACAGGAGCATGAGGGGCAGGAAAGTTGAGCCCTTCCCTCCATTGCTACTCCATGGGACTCCATTACTGGCTGATGCCCAGTTGTTCTTTGGCTGCACTCTCTTAAAGGGACCTGGGCAATTAACTTCCTTACCTATTTGGTCTTGCAACCTCTGGCAGATGTTCTAGCTGTGATGTTCTTACATTGCTGGAATCAACATGACTTCTGCTTATTTACTTGTCTCTGTGTGCTGCTCATCAGTGATCTGGGAAAGATCAGATGCAGTTTTGTGACTCGTGTGGGCTTTTTTTTTTAGTTGGCTACTTGCTGCCAACACCAGGGGGTGCAACCAGTCATCATCTGCCACACTAAAATGGTGATTCTTTTTAATTTCCTACCAACAGTGTATGGAATGCATTCCCCTTGGATTCACCCAAGCATCCCTTCTGTCACCTGTAACTTAAGATTGGACTGGGCTTGATGGTGGCTCGGGAATGGAATTGAAGTAGCCTTTACCTAGGGATACCTAAAGAGAGTTTCCATCAGGTTCACCCAGGTCTTGCACCCAGCACACACATCAGCAGAATGAGTTTGAAGTTTCAATAACTTTCTGTAGGGAGCTTTCTATTGTTATGAGACCACTGTACCAATAAGGTCTGACACAAGGATCAGTGTGATATGGAGGTGCTGGTTCTCCAGAACCATCATAGAAAGCTCTGGAATTGCCACAGCAGAAATCTGAGATCCTTGGAAAGGCTCCCTCACTGCCTTCCTGACCATCTCAGAACAGTTCCTAGTACCTCTCTTGGCACTTAAGTGATAGAGAAGGATTTGCCAAGGCCCTTCCTATGGGTTTCATGCAGGGCAAACAGTGGACAGTTCTGGACTGATAAGAATGTGAGAGTGATGAAGGGCTGTGGTCATAGTTGCTTGCAGAACAATGTTAAAGAGAGAAGGGGTGCCAGAAGAAGTGGAGGAATAGCTGCTTCCTCTTCCTTTTAGAGGTACTTCACTGGTCTTCAAAATGTAGTAATCAAGGCTCAGGACAGATCAGATGTCCTCCTGGCCAAACATGTTATTGTGTGTGCGAATTATTGCCCCGTTCTGGATCTATCCTGTAAAGCGAGGTGAGCTGATAGGAGCTGCTCCTCTGTCTGTGATTTGGAGCCATATCGGTTTGGAGCCAAAGCTTCAGTACTTGGATCCCATTGTAGCCTTATTGTCGTGTGTTGATGATATATTTACCGGTCAGCAGTGACTTGTTGCTAGTTCTTTTGGAGTTTTTTTTTGGTGCTGGACCCTGCAGGTCAGATTCCTCAGCATGACCTGATCGTTAGTGCTCAGTATTTATCAATGAGTTATGAGAAGAATGTTAGCAGAAGAGTTCTCCAGCCTTAAACTCCACTTCTGGGGCTGAGAAATCTCCTGACCCTATCTTAGCCAGGTTTTTGGGAGGGAGGAGGGTGAGAAGCTTGAAATAACTATAACTGGATTGTTTTGAATAATGCATTAGAGAGGTTTCAGTGTTTTAAGTGTTACTTTCTTAAACATCTTATTTGAAAAATAAAATTTTATAATTTCAGAAAAAATGCACAGTAAAAGTGGCTGCTGGGGCTCCTGAGGGCAGAGCCCCCTCCCCTTAGGAGCCTGGTTACACTTTGGTTGGTTTTGTGTGGAAGAGGGGTGGGGTAGGGTGTTAGCTGTGTAAGGGTCATGGCAAGAAGTGGGGAGAGGTTGGGCCAAGCTGATAATCTGTAGAAACTAGGCATTCACATCAAACAGGCCACGAAAAGCCCCAATCCCTGATGTCATTCTGGCATAGTTCATTTGGGCTGTTCTAAAACAGCTTCTAAAACTAAAGTGAGCTCAACCCATGAACCTTTCTTCTGAAAGTAGAAGCTATTGCTATTCTTAGAGCCTATGTCCAACCTTCAGGTTGTCTCAGCAGCTCAGCCAGACCTTATTGGGCTCCTGTGTTATCTTTACAGTGGGGTAAGAGAAAACTGTATCAGTATATCCTTTTCCTCTCACCCCATTCTGTTGGGAGTGATGTCTGCCTACCTGTGGGTGACTGGATCCATTATTACCTTGATGTGGGAAGTGGGTGAGTAGGATTCTATTGTCCATTTGTGTGCGTGCTGTCCAATAATCTGTTGTGGGGGAGTAGGATTGTAGGGTCAGATCCACAAAAGGACTTAAGCAACTGAGTCCCAGTTTTAGGCACCACTGCAGTCCATAATGCCCCCACTCAGCTGCCTCCTACACTCAATGCTTAAACTTACATTGAAGAAGTTCCCCACTTTTTGCCACTGGGCATGTGAACTGCTGCCTCATTGTCTCACTCCTAAACCCAGTGCAATCCACATTGAGGAAGTGTGTCCTAATCACTGAACTATGAGAGAGACTCACATCAGAATAACCCAATCTCTCCGATTTGAAGCTGGTCCACATTAATTAAATATGAATTGGGCCAGAGAGAGTGAGAATCATTCCATAGTCCAGAGGCCATGGCACTTACCTGAGAGGTGGAAGATCTCTGTTCAAAACCCTTCTCATAAGACAGAGGAGGGAACTGAACCAGGATCTGCCACATCCCAGGTCAGTACCCTGACCACTGTGCTGAAAGTTACAAGGGAGCCTGGGGCTGCCAGTCTTTTCCTCTCCCTCCCCAGCTGTTTTTTGTAGAGTTATGTACCCACTTAATTCATTCTCACAAGAAACAGCTTACACACCTAAGCTGCCTTACTTCAGGAGAGGGGTTCTCAGCTGTGGATCACAGGCAGAGCTAGGTGCCTCCCTGTAGCCCAGACTTGGGTGCCAAACTCTGTGAGAGGGGAAGTGCTTAGGACACACCCACATCATCAGTATCTCCCATTGGCTGACTTAGGCAGCTCCTTGCAGTAGCCTGCTGGCTTTTGTGCTTAGGGGCCTGTCACTCCCTATTCATTATATAGGGTGCCTGACTCAGGGCTTGTGGATCCCATTGTTGTTCCAGTGATTTTATAGGTGCCTAAAAGTTAAGTGTTGCAACAATCTAAGTCCTTTTGTGGGTCTGGCCAGGGGTTCTCCAACCCCTCAGACAGAGGCAAACACAAGATCTCTATCAAGCATTTACAACTACAATACCCACCTGCTGAAGTGAAGAAACAGATTGACAGAGCCAGAAGAGTACCCAGAAGTCACCTACTACAGGACAGGCCCAACAAAGAAAATAACAGAACGCCACCAGCCATGACTTTCAGCCCCCAACTAAAACCTCTCCAACGCATCACCAAGGATCTACAACCTATCCTGAAGGACGACCCATCACTCTCACAGATCTTGGGAGACAGGCCAGTCCTTGCTTACAGGCAGCCCCCCAACCTGAAGCAAATACTCACCAGCAACCACACAACAGAACCACTAACCCAGGAACCTGTCCTTGCAACAAAGCCCATTGCCAACTGTGTCTACATATCTATTCAGGGGGCACCATCATAGGGCCTAATCACATCAGCGGCTCGTTCACCTGCACATCTACACAATGTGATATATGCCATCATGTGCCAGCAATGCCCCTCTGCCATGTACATTGGTCAAACGGGACAGTCTCTACGTAAAAGAATAAATGGACACAAATCAGACGTCAAGAATTATAACATTCAAAAACCAAAGAAACTGAAGTGTTCTCCAACTGGTCATTCGATTACAGACCTAAAAGTGGCTATTCTTCAACAAAAAAGCTTCAAAAACAGACTCCAATGAGAGACTGCTGAATTGGAATTAATTTGGAAAGTGGATACAATTAACTTAGGCTTGAATAGAGACTGGGAATGGATGAGTCATTACACAAAGTAAAACTATTTCCCCATGTTTATCCCCCCTACCCCCCACTGTTGGCCCACCTTGATTATCACTACAAAAGGTCCCCCCCTCCCCTCCCCCCCCGCTCTCCTGCTGGTAATAGCTCACCTTAAGTGATCACTCTGGTTACAGTGTGTATGGTAACACCCATTGTTTCATGTTCTCTGTGTATAAATCTCCCCACTGTATTTTCCACTGAATGCATTTGATGAAGTGAGCTGTAGCTCACGAAAGCTTATGCTCAAATAAATTTGTTAGTCCCTAAGGTGCCACAAGTACTCCTTTTCTTTTTGCGAATACAGACTAACACGGCTGCTACTCTGAAACCTGTCAAACAGGGTTGTGACTCTTCCGGGAGTTGTAGCTTTCAGCCTCCATCCCCACTTCACCTCCAGCATTTATAATAGTGTTACATATTTTAAAAAGTGTTTTTAGGTATAAGGGGATCACACTCAGAGGCATGCTGTGTGAAAGGGGTCACAAATACAAATGTTTGAGAACCACTAGTCTAGCCATAGTTGTGGTCATTCTTGTATGTTTATAAAGTACCTCTTCCCCAACTTATATTGATTTTTGGGGTGGCATTGTTTGGTGGGGTAAATGTAATTGTGAAAAAGTTTCCCAGAGCTGGTTGCTCTAACAATTGCATTAATTGCTGTAATACTTCTTTATAAGGGGGGCTTCTGTATTTACAAACAAATCCATGTAACCCTTTGCCTGTGAGCTTCTATTCCTATGTCTGATTGGCTCAAGGTTCTGGGTGAGCCTGAGACTGAAAGTGGCCCATTCTGCACTAACATACTCACAGGCTGGAAACACACAAAAGGGGAAAGACTGAAAGGTGGTACTTTGGGAGAAACCCACTGGAAAACTTAAGGCATTCAAAACTAATGCAACTAAGTGCAAAGTATTAGGTAATCACAGCTAAAGCTAATGTTGCAGAGCTTAACTTCAGACACTGGCTTAGATTCTAATAGGCAGGTTACACAAGTATATAGCTGGAGTAATTCCATTGCCTTCAATGAACTCTAGAAATCCAGATTTTAACCAGTGTAACTGATAGAAGAATCTGACCAACTATATAAGCAGCTTAATCTTTTTTAAATAAAAAAGTTACAATCACACTGAAATGTTTCTAAATGCCACAATGCAAGGGGGACTTTTTAAATTTTGAAACAAAAAGGTGTGTTGTTGTGTAGCCTTTGTATAGCTCTAATGCTGAAATGGCTGAAGGTAGAAAGTTTAAAATTTGGCATAGAAGTAGCCCTCCTTGAGAAATGCTTTTGTATGTTCTGCTGAAAATATCACTTAGTGCAGCTGCAGTGCAAATGAGCTTTTTAAAAAAACAAAACCAAAACCCAACACTTGGAAAGAAGATTAGGGTGCCCTGTACGTTGAATGAGGTGGGTTGAGCCCTGTTTCATTCACTGCATAGCGAAGTGTCAAGGGAGCTGTAGATTTTGTGTTCCCTCCCCTATGGAGTTTGACTTTCCCAGGGAGTCTCCTACAGTACACAGGGGAGAGGACGCTGTGGGAGCCTCACTGAGTGTGCACCATAGGTGGGAGTGGGACAGTATTCTATTGGGGTCCCAGCCAATTTGTAGCAGATTCTGGATGGCCTTTATTCTTCACCACCCCCATAATAGGGGTCGGGGGGGACACCTAGGAAATTCAATTTAAAAAAATAAGGTTTCACAACTAAGCACTCAAGTCAGAAAAGGCCAAAGCTGAAACCGCCGGTGCAGCCTTAACTTTTGTGTCTGTGTTTCCATGCAGTTTTTTAAAATGACATAGTCCTGTAGTATTTCTGAAATAATACCACACAATTTATCTTCTACGACCTTGAATTTAAATGATGTATGGATTCTGGATGTATATAAAACATATTATATATAGTGTCACTAGAAGACATAACATATGGATGTAGGTGGGCAGAATAGCATAATATGGTATTATTTGAGAATAGCATGAGGGGAGATAATAAAAGATTGTATCATGAGTAGTTTGCAGCAGCACGCAGTTCAGGTTGCATATATGGACTTAACTTAAACACATCCTGACCCAAATGCTTAACCATGCAACATTAACACTTGCCCTGCATAGTTTTTTTTTTTCCAGGAACTCTGGAAGCAAAAGGAAATCTCACACACACTAAAAATATTAGGACAGGTAATAGTTTCCATGACAGACACTTACTGCTGCAAGAGCACGTTCTCCATAGCCTTTTCCTGACACAGTGGAGGCAATACACATTATTCCCAGTTCCCCCTGACTATCTTTCTCTAGACTTCTGCTTTGGCTGACTAATTTTACACTAGGAAAGGCCTTTACAAAAAATAAATAGTTTAACTTAACAGAAAAGGCAAGTGCTGCATCTCCAGATGGCCCCACCTGTCCCCTCTCCAGGTAATGGCCTAGTCTCCCAAAGCAATCACAGTACGTTGAGACTGGAAGGATTCCTTTGACTTGGCGTACAGAAACAAGAGTTTCCATGGGAAGAGAATGCAGATAAAAAGTAACGTGGGACATGTATCAAATCAGTTGTTTCTTTTGAGTAATTCTTTTCTCCTGGAGAGTGAGAAGGAACAACAAGAGCAGAACCCAGTCTGGCTGCGTTACAGTGTATGTGGCTGGTTAAGGACACCCTCACCTGTTGTCAAACCTGACCTCAGTATCTCCTGCAGAGCCAGCAGTGAATGCTTGCACTGTGGGTTTTAGTGAGCAGCCATTAATCAAAGCTACCTTCCTGTCCTGCAGATATATTTTGGGGACAGAACAATGATTTTACTAAACTTATTTAGAATCTGATGCAGGAAACTTCTTACAAGGTGAAACCATTTTAAAGAAGTTCAAAAGTGGTGATTGGGCTTACTGGATTTGGCAGTGCCCTTTTAATGTTTTACTTACTGGGGGAGGGATGGCAGCTTGCAGCCACTGTCTTATCTTAGGTGGGGGATGCTGCTTGTCTTGATTTTATCAGCTCTTAGTTTGACTGACTGAAGTTCTTCTTTTGCTGTAACCTGGGAAGAGAACTCCGGAACTGTGCAGATCCTTTCCTCCACACAGAAAAGGCTTTTCCTTCATAGCTAAGTACTTTGGTGTGAAATTGAGTGAGAACCCTAGAACTGCAGCAATGAAGCTAAGACCCAGTAGTGGCAGCTTGTGAGCTGGGAGGGGGTCAGTGATTGAGGGATAGTATGATCTTGTGGATTGGGACCACCCATGTTTTAATCCCAGCTGTTATAGCCTTGGGCAAGCTTCTTCCTTGTTCTTTGTCTCTGTAAACTAACATTCAGCCTGACCAATCCTGCATGGGTGGGTATAAGGATTAACTAATGTTCAAGTATCATTAGTAGCAGCTGCAAAGAGATGGGGGGGGCATCCACAAAGAGGAATGGTATTAGCAGCATGAGGTGAAATGGCACTGTAGATGACATTTACAGCAGTTCCCAGCTCTGCTTTTGAAAGGTCTTTTCTCCTAAGATCTTGTGAATCTTGAATTTAGGTGCGATGTGGGAGGGAAATGCTGTAGTAGTTCCAGTCAGCAACTGAGGCAAGTGATGTTTGCCACTGAGCTTGGTATAAACAGCCCTGCAAATCCATGGATGTAGACATTTGTGGACCATGTTTGCAGATCAGCTGCAGTTACAAATTTTGTACCCATGCAGGGCTCTAGCTATAAACCCCTCTTATGCTAGAAGCATGGGTTGAAGGTTTATGGTGAGGTCACCTTAGGGATGAAGGGGACAGCCATTGCTTGGCAGGGGGCTTGTTACCATTACTTTTTAATAGTGTAGCAAGGCTTCCTCACTGATGCAGATCTTATTTCAGCTCAGAGGCATCATTGTAAATTCCATCATGTCCTGCTGGACACAAAGCAGGATCCCATATGGTATCTCCCCCACTTTCACTCAGGTGCCTGCTGTAAGCCTTATCAACATCTCCATGTGCTGCTGTTACTCAGTTCTCTACAGTTAAGCAATACACTTTTTATAAGACATACTAAAAGTTGGATCCTCCCCCATGGGGAAAGGACAGTTTTGCAGCTGCCTTTCCTTATTAGGCTACTCTGTGCTTTAAGAAAGAATCACCAGAGACTGCGCTGGTGAGGACATACGCTTCAGAGAGCCTTGGACTGCCAGTTAGAACTCCAGGTTTGGTCAGTACCTACTGCTCTTGTGAGGACAGCTGGCTGGATCATCTACTGAAGGTTGGTTCTGCTTCCAGGCCACGGCACCCTTTGGATCACTACATCATCTTGAAGTTTGCCTCAGCTTAATTAGCAGTATGAAGAGAGCCTGGCTGCTCAGCTCTTTCCTCGGGTGCTAGGACACCGTGTATTTCATTCCTTCTTGCTGAGTGGGCTTTAGCTAGCATGAGCATATTGACCAACCCAGATGAATGAGGGGGGATGGTCTAGGGTTCTTTCCCCTTCCCTGTGAAAGCCACCTGTATTTATTCTCTTTTGGTGTTTGAATAGGACATGTCTTTTCCAGAGAGCTAGCCTCACCCTATAGCCAGACTAGAAGTTTAAATAGCACCTGGGCTCTGGTTTTACTGATCAGCAACAATGAAAACAGTTTTCATTTTGTTCTCTGCACAAGGCAAGAGATGTGCAGATAGGAACTTTTATTTTCTCAGGTGAAAGGAGGAGGAAATACTGATATGATACACAAGTGCAGTTAAAACTAAATCTAGATACAGGTTCTGTGTTGACTATAGAAAAAAGACCCACAACTGGTTAATTACAAGAAAAGACACACTTGAAGCAGTCCATAAAGAAAGTCCTCCATTTCTTGGTTAGTTCTGTGCAGTATCAGTGATAAAATGTAAATGGTTCTGTTGCACCATAGAGTAACAGAAACAGGATAAATACTGATGTGCATGAAAAGGACTATGGAAGTCCCACTAGCACCATCTCAGCCCTGACCTGGAGGGAAAACACTACTCTGCAGAGGTATAGGAGATTCAGTTGCTTTCTTGGCCTCAGCTGGTTTTCTCCTGAGCAGACAGTGCGTAGGCACCACTCTGAGGAAGAGTGGTTGTGATATGAAGAAACATCTGTTAAGGAGACCAGCAAGCATTCTGAACTCCCCAAGGAGCACAGCTCGGCTGCATACAGACAGACTCCACCTTGTTTTGGCAGAGCAGGAGCCAACCAAGAAAACTGCTGACCTGAGTTGGATCACAGGCTCCCTTCTATGCAGATTCTATACATTAGAGACAGGGCAGCAGTGCAAGATTATTAGAGCACATGGTGCTGTTTCAACAAAGCAGACTTACAAGTAAGACAGAGGGAAAAGAGCATGCCCTGTTTACAGCTGTTCCCTGGATACATCAATCACAAGGAATAAGTGCCTAAAACAACTGGCCCAACTCAGTAGCAAGAGCCTCTGCAGTTGGATCAGGCCTCCTACTTCCTATCTAGTCCAGACTTCTGCCCCTTAGCAATGTAGGATTCTTTTCTAGGCTGTGGTTTCTTGGCCTTTGTAAGTGACTATTTTAGGGACACTCATGTTCCAGTTTATACCATACCACATGTGAACCAGCCTTTCAGGTGACTTATGGGGTCAGAGTCTGGTTCAGGGTTTTAGCTGCAATACCATGGCAACATTCTTCACGTAAACAGCTCTGGTAACAGCAACAAAGCAAATAACTCCTTTTTCTGCTACTGGGCAAACAACTTACCTCTCCTGCTACACACAAACTACATCCAAGACAAGGCTCTGGAGTCATCTACTGTAACTGTCAAGGTATAGAGTATACTATAGAAATGTGCAGTACATACAAACTGGGTGTCACAAGGGGTAGGATAATCACACCTAAATACAAAGCATTACACATTCCCCAGCTGTGGCATACCATGAAATGCAGAAGCCATTGCAGAGTGTTTCAGAGCAACACTGGAGTCTCACAAGCCTAGACTATTGCACAGACGCTGATGGAGACCTGAGCCCACTGTTCAGCTGTCAGCCTGGTATATTTGTATCACGCCAGAGAACCCCGGGCAGAACCCCTTGGTCTCTGTTCGCTGCCTCATTCATTTTAAGACAGTTGTAGAATTAAGTTGTTGAGGGTGTGGAACAAGAGGCCGTGTCTACACCAGCACCACAGAAGTGTTAGGAAGAACTGTGTTTCGAACCCAGCATTCATATTTGAAAATGGTCTTGCTAACAGGAAATCAGTAAAGGCCCTCTCCCTCTAGCCCTGGTTGACCACATATACTGGGATGGTCAAACTTACTGACCCTCCAAGCCACATAAGATAATCTTCACAAGTTTGAGAGCCGCAAGACAAGCACAACATGCCCCACAGGACGGCGCCTCCTGCAGGGCTGAAGCCCTGAGACCACCCTCCCTACAGGGCAGAAGTCTAGTAGGTGGAGAATGGGGGTGGGAGCATTGAGGGCGCCACAAGCCACAATTTGGTCACATCTGACATATATAATGCAAGTATGGCCTGGCTCATGTATGGAGGAACTTCCTCCCCCCAGGTTTCAGAGCTGCATGGACTAGGGAGCATATAAGGAAGAGAGCCTGAAAAAGTGGGATTTAAACACATAATAAAAACCTAACTGGTGATGTTTTTATAAGAGCTTATTAAAAGGTCTCCAAGCTTGTACTGGACAAAATCCTCTGCCCTGGACTCCACATGGTTCATGTTTTGCTCTGGAAACATTAAGGATTATCGATTGATCCAGGCCCATTGCCTTCATTCATTCCCAACAGCTTTAAACTCACTTTCTTACAGAGGTTTGGGATACAGTGAAAGGACCAACTTTACCCTTAAGCTACAACACAGTCCCATCTTTGGGTCTAGCAGTCAGGCTACTACTCTTGGGGCTGGATGAAACAGACCAGGGCAAGCAGCATGGGCAGAGGAGAGAAAGATAGCATTGCTACTTAACTGGTGAATTAAGGTTATTAAGCCATATGCCCAGGGTTTCTCATGGCTGGACTGCATCAATACTTTTTGCCCCCGGAAGCAATGTCCTGCTCTCTGCTACAGTGGACTCTGAGATGGCAGGGAAGGTGGGATTTATACTGAACTGGCTCCTGTCTTGCTATATTCACCATTACAGAGTGGAGAGAAAGAGCAAGAGCAAAAAAGTGGAGGGAAAAAAAAATGATGAGGTCATTACCAATCTCCTGGCACTATCCCAAAGTAGAGATATAGGAGCACTAATAAGTGGTGGTTCCAAATCCAACATGCAGGCAGCACCAGAACAACAATGCAAGAGGCCTCAGGTAGTCCTCAGCTAGGGTTACTCCCCTGAACTGGCTTATGGAAGATACAGCCACAGTCTGATGAGTTCACTCACCCTTTTCCAAGGGAGGGGCTTGACTCCTGCTGTGATTATCTATGATCTGCAGTATGATTCCAGCTTTTGTGGCTTGGACCATCCATGAGACCACCACAAATTGTTACACTGCTGCACCCAGTAAAGGCATCTCTGTCCTGCAGAACAGTCCTTTGGGGAACGTGTATAGATAGTATTCTCTCTCTTCTCCTATCACCGTTCCCAGGAGAGGACTAGGGATGCAGAATTTAACACGGGATTTTTGTAACTGGTATAGGATGTCTTTTCATGCAGCTTGGGGGTTTGTCCCCCATGGCCCAGCCTAAGAGTAGCAGCTATTGCCACATGCATGAAGCTGCTGATGGCACCTATCACTTACTAGAGGAATAAGGAAGGAGGGCAATTACTGCCGAGATACAAGCAGCACAGCTGTCAAAGTATTTAGACCATATGCACTGTGGATCTGCATAGGAACAAACCAATGCAACATCTACCTTTTTATCAGTGTTGAAAAGTGGCCAGCAACAGATGCTTCAGAAGAATTTAAACCCTACTAATGCATTTAATCATGCAGCTACACCTTGAAAGAGGATATTCATGTCTGGCACCAGCTGGTGAATACACTGAAGGATGAGGACTGAGAGACCTTGAAAAATATCTACCTGCCACTCATTTTTTAAAATGTATACTCAATTTTCTGTACTACTGGCTCGGTTACATTCTGCATGAACAAGCCACATAGCTTGAATTACAGGGTGGCACAAAGCATTTTGTTTCATCCATTCTGTACTGATGATCTTTTAGTGTCACTGAGCTTGCCCTTGCCCTGCTTCTGCAAAAGAATCATTAGCATGCAGCTGACTTCTCAACTGCACAATTCTCTCATTCTTCTCCTATCCATCTACAGAGAATCAAGGGTGGGATCCATGAAGGGACTTCCTACTCTGAGTGTCACAGTGCCTAACTTTTAGGCACCTTAAAAAAAAAAATCCACAGGTATACCACTGTGATATACAAAGCCAAGTTAAAAGAAAAGGAGTACTTGTGGCACCTTAGAGACTAACAAATTTATTTGAGCATAAGCTTTCGTGAGCTACAGCTCAAAATGCATCCGATGAAGTGAGCTGTAGCTCACGAAATCTTATGCTCAAATAAATTTGTTAGTCTCTAAGGTGCCACAAGTACTCCTTTTCTTTTTGCAAATACAGACTAACACGGCTGCTACTCTAAAGCCAAGTTAGGCGTCTAGGCTCCTATACAATGAATGGGGAGAAATAGGGGCCCCAGAATGCAATCCACAAGAGCCAACGTGTTAGGCTGGGAGCCACTTAAGCTAGAGGTGTGTGGTTAGCCTCATCCCTCTCAGAGATCGGTACCTAGCTCTGCTTAGTGATCCACAAACGGGAACCAGCCGCCTGGGGTCAGACAGCTTAGGCCCCAAGTCATTTATTGAGGAAATGAGTTAAGCACCTGCCGTGCT
This sequence comes from Dermochelys coriacea, assembly GCF_009764565.3. Lineage (NCBI taxonomy): Eukaryota > Metazoa > Chordata > Testudines > Dermochelyidae > Dermochelys > Dermochelys coriacea. The sequence goes on along the minus strand of NC_050073.1, from coordinate 87,173,161 downwards.
CCACACAAAATGGCAAGAGCTGGAGCTGCTCTGTGATTAGAGCACTCATCTGGGATGTGATTAGAGAACTCATCTGGGAGATCCAGGTTCAATTCCACCTCCTCCCCGGGGGGGGGGGGGAGAGATTTGAACACGGTCTCCCCTTCTCAGGGGATTGCGCTAATCACTGCACTATGGAATATTCTGATTTAGGGCTCCCTCACTCTCTTCTCTTGAAGCTGTTCCACTGTGACTAAATAATCAAAACAGTCACAGGGCAGAGTGAGAGGGAATGACTCCAGTAGTTAGGGCAGAGAGAGGTAGGAGACGCCAATTCAGGTCCTCCTCCTCCTCCAATCACTATTTCATTATTTATGTTCTGGAGACTAGCACCTGTCACTTGTGTTAAATTCTTTAGGATTACCCACGTAATTCTGGGTAAACAGCAAGTTATGGCTACCTCCCTATTCAATCTTTCTTCTGGCCACACACCATGCTGCAGAAAGGACAGACAGCTAAAAAGGAGCCTGGACTGACAAACTGCAGTGATAAGCACAGAATAACTAACTGGTGGTGAAAGGTTATGATTAGGCACCTGTAAGGAGTCAGTTAGATCCCTCTGGAGCGGTGCTTTAAGGGTTAATGCTGCTTCAACTGATAGAAGATATTACTTGAGGTAAGGCCCCATTCAACACTATCAAAAAGTCTGTGGCCACCCATGTTATGACAGAAAGCCCAGTTATCTACTATAGTTAGAGTCTGAATCATGCATCCAACATGCACTCAGGCAAGAGGGAATACGGAATGTTTAACATGATTTGGATACAGCCAGATTTCATAAATATTTAGACACTTTTTGTAATATAACAGGATCTAATGTTAAACATTTCATCAGCCCCATCTATGTCAACATGCCTCAGGCTTGACCCACTCACCCCTTGCTTCCCATCTCCCTCTCTGAATCAACTCTGCCATGAGCTGCAGCACCCCTGGTATGCCAAGTTTTGGGCCCCACACACATATCTGCCAATGCTCCTCAGTTCTGACATGCAGCATGTGGACTGCTTAGCTGTGCCTCTCCTTTGAATGGAAATTTGTGGGCTGCCAAGGCTTTAGTCAGGTAACATAATTAGTATTGTTAAGTACACTGTGTCAAACAAACCGGAGGAAGACAGGCACACAGCTATGCTCCCTGCTCCTAGGACAGACAGACCTCTGCAATCAAAATGGGCCAGACTGAACAGTTTGGAGAAATGGGATACCCTGGAACAGTGATTCCCCACAGACATTTCAATCTTGATTGGGCTGTTACCCTAGGTTTAACTTGGGCATGAGCCGCTGGGTTGGATTTGGTATGGCAGCACAGCTCATTTATTTCCGCCCCTCTTGCCCAGCCTGAGCATGGGTTGCTCCAAAACCTCCATAGATGAAGGGAAGGAAGCATGGAGTGGTAGACCAGTGCATGAAAGGGTTGGGAGTTATTACCCTACAGCAACAATGCAGCACCCCACCTGATTTCAATCTGAGAAACATTTCCCCACTCTACCCCCAATAGCATTTATTTCCTGAAAACAGCCTCAGGGGTACCACATGGGATTTGCTGTGGCAGTGCCCTGTGTGTTCCTAGAGGCAGTATGCCTTGCTTTTAGAGGCACTCCAGCAGGCATTGGCCAGCTGTGGATGTAGACAAGGGGTGGGGGTGAACAGGGCAACATGACCACAAAACACCATCTTATTTTGCTTAAGGATTTGCCAGCACACTGACCCCTTGAGCAGAGCACTGCACTGGAGCTTGTACCCTTCTGTTTTAAGACTGGTTCCCAAAATCCCACTGTGGCTCTGAGCATCCAGGAAAAGTAGCCCTTCCTCAAAGGGTGAGATGGAGCCAGACTCTGTAAGGGGGAAGTGCAAGGTGTCATAATAGTAGCTTCATAAACACAAGAGCTAAAGTGGGAATTTGATGTGGTAATGCCTTGAATATTCCAGGGTTAAGCAAGTGGCCAGGATGGGAGGGAAGGCCTCATCACCACCACCACCACGAGACTAACACTACAACCCAGTAAGGAAAAATTGAAGTTCTTTCCTTTCTGAAAAGAAAGATGCTTGTGAAGGCTACTCATGTGCAGAGTCACTTGCTTCCTGATGGAGTTCGCACCTCAGTGGCCAAAGCTTTCCCCACAGCTTCCAGTGACCACCACTGAGAAGGAAGTAGGGGAGGCACAGTTTCCAACTATCGTACGAGCTAAGCACCCATCCTCACAGATAGAGCTGTCCAGCAGCCTGTTTCCACATTACAACAGCATGGGCATTTCCTGAACAGCCTGCCATGAAGGGAAGCATCCACAGCACCTCACAGGAAAGGAGACACATACTCATCCCCCATAGAGTCAATGAGCCATAGTGGGATACACTGCAGACCAGACAGAATGTTAGAGTGGTGGATTCACTGCATATAAGCCCCTCAACACCACTGATAGGTTGCATTTTCACTAGTGATGCAAGTATTAATTATTCCAGGGCTTATTCCTCTTCCCTGCAGGCACAGGGGATGGAGAAGGTGATTGTGCATTTCACTCCCTCCCTCCCCAACAAGAGTGACAGTAGCAAAATACACAGAAATTACAAAACCAAAAATCCTTCCTCTACCAGAGGCAGGGGCCTTTCCATTCCGATACCTTCCCCTCCTTCAAGCCCAGGGGCTTTGTGCTGGCTTGAGACCTTCAGCATAGAAGAGGAAAAGGCACTGTGGATAAAATGCCCCACCTGTCGTCTTTGTCAACCCAAAGGATTCCATGCAAAGCCTGAGCTCTGCTTGGCTCACTCGCTCAACCCCTCACCACGTCACAGCAGGAGCTTCCCGAGCTTCCTGCAGCACCTTCCCATCAACTGGCAGATCTGTTCTCTTAAAAACTTTTTTTGTTGAATTAAAAAGTGCTCTTCCCGAGAAGACAGGCAGGTGACTTGTCTGACCCCCAGGATACAGCTCTGGGATAGGCTTGATAGAAGTACCTTGGAAGATCAGCCCTCCACTCCCACTTCCCCTTCCCCATGTCGAGCTTGCTACAAGTGGATCCTGGTCTCAAGCGTGGCCAGTGAAGAGTCGATGGAGCCAGGCACACCAGGTGTGCCTCTCTTCATACCCGGATTTGATACCCATTGAGGTCTGGCATGGCTTTGGATTCGGCAGGCTTCTTCTCACCAGACAGCCTGTGAAGAAAGAGGGAAGTTGATAGTCAGAAGCATTCTCAATTTCTCTTTTGACAGGATAACCTGTCAGATTGAGAGGTGCCAACATAGGAGGAGTTTCATCCGCTTTACCAGATCCCATACAGCTAGAGTAGCAGGGGTGGCGGCTCTTCTTCACCCTGCTAACTCCCACAAGAGGATGGAATACAGAGTGAGAAGCCCAGCACCTCCACTTGAGACACTTTCCTGGGAAGATAGACTTGGGGTAGGCCTGAAAGCAGCCTCAAAGGCACACCAGTTTTCACTGACCAATGATGCAGGTTCAGACGTCTCTTTTGGGGGTCATATGTGTGACCCATCACACATTAGGCATTAGATGGGGTGACCTTCCTCTACCTGCAGCCTGCCCCTAATTCCAGCTATAGTTTGAAAGTGGGAAGGCAGCAACTCACACTGGAGAAAGCAGTGACAAAGCTGAAAGGGAGAGATACACCAATGCAGCTGAGACATCTCTCCAGTTATGGACCGTGCCAAAAGAGTTCTCAGAAATCTACTTTATCCAAGGGAGTGAGGGGATGGAGTGGAAATCCTATAGCACGACTGAGAAAGATCCTCCAACCAAGCCATCCACCAATCCCACTTACCGCCTCTCCCCACGGCTGTTGCGGCGGTGTGGACTGGACTGGCCCCGCTGTGGGGAGGACACATCTTTCTTCCTATCCTTGGTGGGAGATGGTGGCCCTGTTCCTTTGCCAATCTGCAGAAGGAAAACATCAAGATGGGAGATAAGCCAGGGCTAGCAGTGGCTGGAGAACATAAAGCCCAAGGTACTCCATTGTCTGGGAAGGGGTAACAGTGAGATGAAGAAAATGAAAAGGAAAAAAGAGAAGGCAGTGGTGAGCGTTATGTAGCTCTACTGTACTGTACCCTGACTTTAGAGAGTCTCAAGCACAACCTTGCACACAAAACTTCTGAACAAGTACGTATCTTGGCTCATCTGTCCAGTGTCCAGCAGGCATACCTGAAGGCACAGGATTCATATTCCCAGCTCTTGGGCAAGAGCTGTACCCCGATACACAACATCTACACCTGCCAAGTGGAGAGGGGTCTGCACCCCATTGCGGCCAAGGTCTGCAGAAAGGAGAGGAGAATCCTTACCCTTCCCTGCCTTCCCCCACCTGCACCCCAACCCAGCAGGATCTGTACCTCCCAGCATACTAGCGCCAGGATCCAATTAAACTCCAAGCCTTTGGCACCAAGTACAAAGTTCACACCTGCAGCCTTCAAGAGCAGCAGGCTGGTCTCCCCAGCACCTCCCAGCTTCTCACCTTTAGCCTCATGTCCCGTGCATGTCTCTCAAGCTCCTTGCGGAAGTCCTCACGGCCCAGCTTTTCCACATCCAGAATGGAGTGCTTCCACTCAATCTGCTCCACACTGTGTGGATCATGGGACACGCAATGGCCCAGCTTCACCTTTTTGAGGACGTGCCAGCAGCGGTGGTATGCCTCCTCGTAGTTGAAGATCAGCTCGCTCAGTGTGCGGAAGGTGGGAGCCTTGTACATGAGCTCCTCACGCCGGCTGATGCCCAGTGCCCCATAGCGACCCCCAAAGTTCACCCCCAGCACAATATGGCGGAAGTAGTTCCCTGAGAAGTGAGTTTTGAAGCTGATGGGGAAACGCTCCAGTGTGGGCATGTTGTTGGTGAGGTAACTGGCAATGTCACCCCATTCAGGAAACAACTGGTGATGCCAAGAGAAGGAGTAAGACTCTTCTTCCCCATCCCCCAAAACATCTCAGTCAGCCTAGACTGGAAAGCAGATTCACTGCTGATGATAAGTACCTGATTGACAGCCCTGGAGACCAAATCCCCAGACCAGGTATAGCTCCAGCCCCCCACAAGACAAGTCTACCCTGCCCTGGGATCAGAGGGATGCTCAGTCCTCACCTTCTCCAACAAGGCTGCCCACAAAGGGAAGCCAGTTATAATGGCAGTTTTATAGTGTGTACACCTGTCCTGCTGGGAGGACCAGGGCCACCATCTCATTTCACACAGAGGCCACTAGGCAAGTTAGTTAAAATTGACCATCACTATCAGCCTAGGAGGGATGGGACCTGGTGCCTTACAGGTAAAATGTAACCCATTCTTCTGAGCCATCGAGATCCCCAGACTGGCATTTCATAAAAGCACTGCATCTGAAGACAACTAACTTTCCAAAACACAAAGGCCCATTAACCTAGCTTTCAAATGCTTCCCCATCACTGAGTGAACTCCAATAAATAAATAAACGTGGCCCCAGTTGGACTCAGCCTGGCAGGTCCCAAAGGAGATGCGTTTCCCAGGACGCGTGTACACTTGGTGCTGGCACAAGTCTGTGTACGCGTGTACACTTGGTGTACACTAGGTGCTGGCACAAGTCTGCATCTAAAAGCAAGGATTATGCAAGGGAGAGTCTGACAGGTTCCCTTCCATGTCTGCCTGCACTGCAGAGAAAGTGCAAGGTGACATATAGTGAGTGAAACATCCCCACTATTCAACAGTATTTCCTTCCTGTTTAATCCCCACATCCTTCGCCTCTCCCTCCCCCAATTATATCCAAAAGGAATAAACACTCAATCCTAAAGGGGGGGGAGAGAAGTGATCCTGAAGAACTAACTCCACTACTCGGGTTCTCTGCTTGGCCCCTTGCAATGCTCCAGCAGCATAAGAGGGGCATAAGAGAGCAGGAGGAGTAGAGCTCTGAGCGGATACAAAGTTTGTATCCACATCCAATCCATGATCCACAGATATCCACGTGTGATATAAAGTGGATATCCCCAGATTTGCAGGGCTCTACAGGGGGAGAAGACATTAGGATGGGCACACATGCATGTTTCTAAGAGGAAAGGATACATTCCCAGGATCACAGCTTCCAGGCATTTGATTGGCAGGGCCTCTTTGGTCATTTCTTTGGCCAGGTCCATCAGCCTGTTAGACAGCACAAGCAGGAGAGAATTAAAGGGGTTTGCATTGGGCAGGGCTGGTGAATTCAGTCGCTGGGCAGCATATATGCAGGGCAGGTTGCAAGGAGAGAGGAAGGCTGTTAAGGCAGATGGGAGAAGAGAAAACCCTTTAGGAATAAATAAAATTCAAACTCAGTATTTTGCCATTCCCCTCCAACACTGCTACTGTGGAGTTTCCCCTCACTGAGCCAAACAGGATCTACCATCTATGCCAGACACTACTCTGAGCAAGTCTGGAGTAATTCCCTTTCATCTCAATGCAGTCCCTCTGGATTTCTACCCATCCGACCAAGATGAGACACCTCAGGCAGGAGGCAGAGTTCCAGAGACACTTGCTTTCCTACATCTGAGGGCAGGGAAGGGGCCTGCAGCAGATTCTGCCCTGGTTACATCATAAGATGTTTGGAATTCCCAAATATCCACCCATACCTGATGGCTTGGGCCAGCAGTATTAATGTTGGCACATGGTTTGGTTAGCAGACTACGAGGTCCCTAACTATACATGTGGAACCCAGGTGCACGAAGATGATTGCTTTCATCCTGTATACATGCCTGGGGGTTTGCAATGCACAGCAGTCTGGGGGTGTCCACCACCACCTCCTCCTTCCTTCCTCACACATTTCTTTGTTCTTTATAAAGTTTCAGTCAAAAAAAAAAAAAAAGTCTAGCAAGTCCACATTCTGCACCAAACGCACTCCAGAACTCTGGACAGCTAGAATTGCAGAGATATTTGGCCTTTGGAGAGCTTGTTTAAGGCAGGGCTTTGTTTCACTTTACACAAAATCCCTCAGAAGCCCATTATCTAGATCAGGGGTCTCAAACACGCAGCCCGTGAGCTGCATGCGGCCCGTGGGGTTCTTTCGTGCAGCCCACCAAGCTCCCTGTGCCCCCACCCCGCCCCTCTGTCTACCTCCAGGCCACGGGTGGGCAAACTACAGCCTGTGGGCCGAATCCGACCATGGGATCGCCCGCCCTCTCCCCCCCCCCGTGGCGCACATGTCCCGGCAGGCCCGGGGCGGGGGAGAGCGGCAGAGGCCTCCATGCATTGCTCTCACTTCCAAGCACCGCCAACCGCAGCTACCATTGGCCGGGGACGGGTAACAGCAGCCAATGGGAGCTTCAGGGGAGGTACCTGAAAGAAAGCAACATGGAGCCCTCTGCCCCCCTTCCACAGGGACTGGTTCCGGTTGCTCCCTGGAGCGGAGCGGGGCCAGGTCAGGCAGGCAGGGATCCTGCCCTAGCCCCAGTGTGCGCTGCTGCCACCCCTGAACTGCTCTAAGTAAGCGGTGCCGGGCCAGAGCCCACACCCCAACTCCCTGCCCTGAGCCCCTGCCATATCCCACACCCCTCCTGCACCCCAACTCCCTGCCCTGAGCCCCCTGCCATACCCCACATCCCAACTCCCTGCCCTTAGCCCCCGCTACACCCTGCGCCCCTCCTGCATCCCCTGGGGGCAGGGAGGGGGCAGAATTGGGGTGGGGACTTCGGGGAAGGGGTTGGAATGGGGGCAGGGCCTGGGGCAGCGAGGTGGGGGTGTCAGTGATGCAGCCCTCGGGCCAATGCACTAGTCCTCATGTGGCCCTCGTGGTCATTCGAGTTTGAGACCCCTGATCTAGATTATAAATTAGATGTGCTCAGAGACTGGGCACCTCTGAGTAACAGAAAAGTTTACTAACCGTTGGCAACAAATCCAGCCCTCATGCTTGAATAAGGCTAAATTATGGCTCTGACCAGCTGCACCCTGAGCAGAATCCAACCCCCTCAGGAAGGACAGAACTGTGACAATGAACAAAATCCCCAGAGTCCAGCTGTACTCTCGGCCAGACTCAGTACAGGGGTAGCAGGTATCAGAGGTGGCAAGTTCCCCAAACAGGAAGTCAGGAGCATGAGAAAGGCTGACAGCACTTACCCAGTCAGAGGTCTGCTCTTCTTAATTTCAAAGAACTGCGTCCCAGTATGATTGTACCTGGAGGAAAAAGGTTAAGGGGCCATGCAGACTGGAAGAGAGCTGAGAAGACAGAGTTGCCCACATACTGCAATCTGCCTGGATGAAGCTCTTTGTACTACCAAGGTATCAGTTACCATTCTCACAAGGATCTCAGGATCCAGCAAGCAAAATACCAGCCAATAGAAAGTGGGCGTTTCCATTTGGCTATTCCTCCCACTTGCATTCTTTGGCTTGGGGGAGGAAAGAAACAGAGTGGCAATCTATTTCCCTCCCTATTCCTGCTGACAGCATATTTTCTGGTCAGCCTCCTCTCCAAGAGCACAGGCTCCCAGACCTGAACAGGGTTGAACCAAGTCCTCTCTTGATGCTGCCTGCAGGGGATCATGACCAGTCTAAATGATGCCAAAACTACTTTGCTTTCATGTTGGCTGGGATCTATCCCCAAAACAGCACAACCCCAGGATTAGCAAAAAAGGTGCTGGCAGACTCCCTTCCTACCTTGAGTCAGCTCCATATCCCATCAGCAAGATAAAAATGCACTTATGTTGCACATGCCCTCATCCACCCCAGCACACGGAGCACGAGGGTATGTAGGAGTCCTGTTCCCAGGCCATAAACATACAGGCAGCTATAAATGGTTGGGAGTTGGTCATCCACCTGACTCTCAAAAGCAGGAGTGATTATCATGTTCTGGCCACCTACAGAGCAGAAATCACCCAGTAAAATGACTCAGCACGAAGCTCAAGTTCCTCATCACCAGCACACCCAAGCTTGGCAGGGGAGATTAGCATTTTCTAACCTCAGGTTTTAATCTGTCCCAGGCCCTCCCTGCAGGGCTAGACAAGCACAGCAACTACAAGGAACTTCAATTAGGATGTTTTAAAAGGAACAACCACTTGAATTCAAGGTGTCTGGCTGAAGGAGAGCCTACCACACATTAGCTTGGCCCTGCTGACACACATGCTGCTGGGACAAAGAGGTTAATCACAGGAGACACAATTGGGCAGGATTAGAATAAAACAGCAAAACCACTCACTGTCACAACTTCAGTTTTCTGCTATAGGGAACAAGTTTCATTTCCCCTTCTGGCTGAAGCAGAGTCAGCTGTTCTCTTATGGTCGGCTATTGGAAGGTCTCCTTGCTTCCCCTTCCTGGATCATCATTCCTTGGTGTCTGTGATAATAGTAAAGGATACTGAAGCTCCTTGATGTAGCGCTGTATGGCTTCCAGACGCTCAGGGATGGGGGTGGACGGTTGGAGCGCAGGCACACTCGGTATGGGAATCTGAACAGGGGGAAGCAAAGTGAGTCAGAGAGCAGACATCTCCTGAACCTGCTAGTCCCTTTGCTGAATGCACTGGCACATCACCATAGGAATTGCATTCCTCTGTAACCCAAGGAGCTAATCCCTTTTTGCTGTCCACCCGAGATATTCCTTGAGTTGACAGTCACTTCATTCTTCTATCGTAAAGCTGACAAACTGGAGGGGGTTCAGAGAAGAGTGACACACAGTTATCAGGGAGATGGAAGGACTGGTTTTTAAAATGAAAAACTAAAAGAAAGTCTGTAGAATTTAGTTAAGTGACAACCAAGGAGGAACACAAAATAGTCTACAAACATCTAAAGAACACCAATACAAAGGAGGAAGAGGAGCTCAGGACAGTACATGGGTCTCAGATGGAGGCATGGAATGAAAATGTAGCCAAGTTCAGTAAGAATTCTACAACAGCAAGAAATATCAGGGCATGGAACAGACTCACAAGGTGTCATAAATATAAAGGGAAGGGTAAACACCTTTAAAATCCCTCCTGGCCAGAGGAAAAACCCTTTTACCTGTAAAGGGTTAAGAAGATAGGATAACCTCGCTGGCACCTGACCACAATGACCAATGAGGAGACAAGATACTTCCAAAGCTGGAGGTGGGGAGAACAAAGGGTCTGTGTGGTGCTTTGGCCGGACACAGAACTGGAATGGAGTCTTAGAACTTAGTAAGTAATCTAGCTAGATATCCATTAGATTCTGTTTTCTTTAAATGGCTGAGAAAATAAGCTGTGCTGAATGGAATGGATATTCCCGTTTTTGGGTCTTTTTGTAACTTAAGGTTTTGCCTTGAGGGATTCTCTATGTTTTGAATCTGATTACCCTGTAAGGTATTTACCATCCTGATTTTACAGAGATGATTCTTTTTACTTTTTCGTCTATTAAAATTCTTCTTAAGAAACTGAATGCTTTTTCATTGTTCTTAAGATCCAAGGGTTTGGGTCTATGGTCGCCTATGCAAATTGGTGAGGATCATCATCAAACCTTCCCCAGGAAAAAAAGGGGTAAGATTTGGGAGGATTCTGGGGGGAAAGACATTTCCAAACAAACTGTTTCTCAGTGACCGGTGTTAGACGTTTGTTGGTGGCAGCAAAAGTCCAAGGGCAAAAGGTAAAATAGTTTGTACCTTGGGGAAGTTTTAACCTAAGCTGGTAAAAGTAAGCTTAGGAGGTTTTCATGCAGGTCCCCACATCTGTACCCTAGAGTTCAGAGTGGGGAAGGAACCTTGACATGGTGGCAGAGGTGGGATTAACTTGAAATCATTTTGAGATTTTTTGAACCAGAAGCACAGATTTGAGAAGGAATTTTTTTTTCCCTTTGGGCTGCTGAAAAGCCGGGTTTTGGCTGAAAGCGGTTAGGTTTTTTTTTCTGCTTTGGGGCCAAAGCAGATACAAGAGGAAATTGTCTTTTGTCAGCTGGAGTTTTCTCTACCTAAAGGCAGGGTAGTTAACCTCCTGCAGGGAAATTCACAAGCCTTCACAGACCTGAAGTTTTTTTTTCCCCTAAGAGCAACTAGAGGGGTTTTCTGCCTATTTGCCTGGAGACAAAGGTGTTAGGTGTTTTTTTATGGATTTCTCTGTAGGCTGACAATTGCTATCAGAGAATATAGGTATCATATTACAGCACAGCAAAATTTTACAAGCCAAGTTTTTTGTTTTGTTTTCTTTCTAACTCTCGGGTGTAAAGTTAGTTAAAAACAGAGAGGTTAGGATGACAGACTGCATGGTTTAACAAAAGATGGAATTAGCCAGATTTGAGGCTGAGGAAAAACAAAAGGAACATGAAAAACGGATAGAACTCATACGGATGGAGATGGATGCACACGCGGCCAGGGAAAAAGAAATGGAGACTGCCCACAGGAAGGAAAAGGAGGCAAGGGACAAAAATGGAGAAGGAAAAAGAGAGGAAGCATGTGGAGGAGGAGAAGGAAAAAGAGAGGAAGCATGCACTGGAGATGGAGAAGGCAAAGGCTCAGCAGAATATACCAACAAACCCTAGCACTCCTTCTCCAGGTACCACTTCCCATCCCAGAAAGTTCCCCCCTACAAGGCAGGTGATGATACCGAAGCCTTCTTAGAAAACTTCAAAAGGGCCTGCCTTGGGTACAGCATATGTACAGACCAATACTTGGTAGAGCTGAGGCCGCAGCTCAGTGGACCCTTAGCTGAGGTGGCGGCTGAAATGCCTAAGGAACAAATGAACTGTTTAAAACCAAGGCGAGAATCAGAATGGGGCTAACACCCGAGCATTCCCGTCGGCAGTTCAGAGCCCTAAGGTAGAAACCAGACGTGTCATTTACCCAACATGCCTACCACATTGTGAAACATTGGGATGCCTGGATATCAGAAGCAAGTGTTAAATCTCCAGAAGATTTGCCCTTCCGAATGCAAATGGAGCAGTTCTTAGAGGGTATTCCTGAGGAAATAGAAAGATACATCCTAGATGGGAAGCCCAAAACTGTAATCGAGGCGGGGGAGATTGAAGCCAAATGGGTGGAGGTTGCAGAAAAGAAAAAAAACTGGTCGCAGTTGGAGCGGATACCAAAAGGGACAACCTCAGACCATACCCTACTACTGGGGGCAGCCCAAGGCCCCACTTACCCCCCAAGGAACCCTCCAGCCACCTTATCGTCACACCACACCGTTCTCCAGCAACCCACCTCGCCCCAGTGACCCGTCTGCTGGACGATGTTTTAAATGTAACGAGCCGGGGCATGTAAAGGCCAACTACCCCAAGAACCCCAACAGATCACAGTTCATTGCACTGGAATCACACCAGAGGTCCTCAGGCCCAGATACCTCCCAGGTACCCGTGGAGCGGAGGGAAACTGAGTGTGGGCAGAAAGAAGGTCGCCACATGGAGGGACACCGGAGCACAAGTGTCGGCTATCCATGCTTCCTAAGTGGACCCCAATTTAATCAACCCAGAGATCCAAGTGACGATTCAACCCTTCAAGTCAAACTCTTTCAATTTGCCTACAGCCAAGTTGCCTGTCCAGTACAAGGGCTGGTCAGGAACGTGGACTTTTGCAATCTCTGATGATTATCCCATCCCCATGCTGTTGGCTCGCTTCACATGATTGGCCAAGTCTTCCCCCAAGAGGGTGGGAATGGTCACCCGCAGCCAGGCTAAACAAGCCGTCACGCCTAGCTCTGTTCCGGAAACTTCTACCAGGACCTGGTCAGAAGTGATGGATCCGGACACGAGGCCAACGTCTGCAACAGCAGTAGTGGATCCAATTCCAGAGACCCAGACAGAGCCAGAACCGGAACCGGCAGAACAACTAGCACCAGACCCACTGCCAGCACTGAATCTAGTACTTGCAACCCCAACACCAGAGGGCCCCACCAAACCTGAACCAGCAGCAGCTGATAACCCTACACAAGAGGCTCAGCCGGAGCCTGAACCCCAACATAGTGCACCAGCGGAGAGCGGTTCACAGTCAACGGAAACAGCCCCATCCCCTACATCGCTTCCAGAGGGACCAAGTATAGGTCCACAATCCGATGAGGAACTGATGTCTCCAGCATCAGGGGAATAGTTCCAAACCAAACAGGAAGAAGATGAAAGCCACCAGAAAGCTTGGATGGCAGCACGGAGCAACCCACCGCCTCTCAGCTCTTCTAATTGATCCAGGTTTGTTGTAGAAAGAGGACTTTTATAAAAGGAAACTCTTTCTGGTGGATACCAGGAAGACTGGCATCCTCAGAGACAGTTGGTAGTTCCAACTAAGTACCGGGTCAAGCTCTTGAGCTTAGCCCACGATCATCCTAGTGGCCATGTTGAGGTGAACAGGACCAAAGACCTTTTGGGGAGGTCATTCCACCTGGGGGGGGAAATGGGCAAGGATGTTTCTATCTACGTCTATCTGGTCTTGTGAGGTATGCCAAAAAGTGGGAAAACCCCAAGACCAGGTCAAAGCCCCTCTCCAGCCACTCCCCATCATTGAAGTTCCATTTCAGCAAGTAGCTGTGGATATTCTGGGTCCTTTTCCAAAAAAGACACTCAGAGGAAAGCAGTACATACTGACTTTCATGGATTTTGCCATCCGATGGCCGGAAGAAGTAGCTGTAAGCAACACCAGGGCTAAAAGTGCGTGCCAGGCACTAGCAGACATTATTGCCAGGGTAGGTTGGTTCTCCGACATCCTCACACATGCAGGAACTAATTTCCTGGCAGGAACTATGGAAAGCCTCTGGGAAGCTCATGGGGTAAAATCACTTGGTTGCCACTCCTTACCACCATCAAATAAATGGCATGGTGGAGAAGTTTAATAGAACTTTGGGGGCCATGATACGTAAATAAGCACTCCAATGATTGGGACCTAGTGTTGCAGCAGTTGCTCTTTGCTTACAGAGCTGTACCACATCCCAGTTTAGGGTTTTCACCATTTGAACTTGTATATGGCCACGAGGTTAAGGGGCCATTACAGTTGGTGAAGCAGCAATAGGAGGGATTTACATCTTCTCCAGGAACTAACATTCTGGACTTCGTAACCAACCTACAAAACACCCTCCAAACCTCTCTAGCCCTTGCTAAAGAAAACCTACAGGATGCTCAAAAAGAGCAAAAAGCCTGGTATGATAAACATGCCAGAGAGCGTTCCTTCAAAGTAGGAGACCAAGTCATGGTCTTAATGGTGCTCCAGGCCCATAAAATGGAAGCATCGTGGGAAGGGCCATTCACGGTCCAAGAGCGCCTGGGAGCTGTTAATTATCTCATAGCATTCCCCACCTCCAACCGAAAGCCTAAGGTATGCCATATTAATTCTCTAAAGGCCTTTTATTCCAGAGAATTAAAGGTTTGTCAGTTTACTGCCCAGGGAGGAGATGACGCTGAGTGGCCTGAAGGTGTCTACTATGAAGGGAAAAGTGCTGGTGGCGTGGAAGAGGTAAACCTCTCCATGACCCTTGGGCGTATGCAGCGACAGCAGATCCAGGAGCTGTGCACTAGCTACACGCCGACGTTCTCAGCCACCCCAGGACTGACTGAACTGTCATACCACTCCATTGACACAGGTAATGCTCACCCAATTAAAATCCAACCTTACCAGGTGTCTCCTCAAGCTAAAACTGCTATAGAACGGGAGATCCAGGATATGCTACAGATGCGGGTAATCCGCCCCTCTGGCAGTGCATGGGCATCTCCAGTGGTTCTAGTTCCCAAACCAGATGGGGAGATACATTTTTGCATGGACTACTGTAAGCTAAATGCTGTAACTCGCCCAGACAACTATCCAATGCCACGCACAGATGAACTATTGGAGAAACTGGGACGGGCCCAGTTCATCTCTACCTTGGACACATACACCTCTAACCAGGCAGGTACCACGAGATGCATCTGCCAAGGAAAGGTCAGCCTTCACCACCCATGTCGGGCTGTATGAATTTAATATAATCCCTTTCGGGCTGCGGAATGCACCCGCCACCTTCCAAAGACTTGTTGATGGTCTCCTAGCGGGATTAGGGGAATATGCAGTCACCTACCTTGACGATGTGGCCATATTTTCGGATTCCTGGGCAGAACACCTGAAACATCTACAAAAAGTCTTCGAGCTCATAAGGGAGGCAGGACTAACTGTTAAGGCTAACAAGTGTCAAATAGGCCTAAACAGAGTGACTTACCTTGGACACCAGGTGGGTCAAGGAACTATCAACCCCCTACAAGCCAAAGTGAATGCTATCCAAAAGTGGCCTGTCCCAAAGTCAAAGAAACAGGTCCAATCCTCCTTAGGCTCGGCCGGTTATTACAGGCGATTTGTATCGCAATACAGCCAAATCTCCGCCCCACTGACAGACCTAACCAAAAGCCATTCAGTGGACCGAAGAGTGTCAGAAGGTCTTTAACCAGCTTAAAGCGACACTCATGTCTGACCCTGTACTAAGGGCCCAGACTTTGACAAACCATTCCTAGTAACAACCGATGCATCCAAGCATAGTGTGGGAGCATGTTTAATGCAGGAAAGACCGGATCAAGAATTCCACCCTGTAGTGTTTCTCAGCAAGAAGCTGTCTGAGAGGGAAAGCAACTGGTCAGTCAGTGAAAAAGCATGTTACGCCATTGTCTACGCTCTGGAAAAGCTACGCCCATATGTTTGGGGACAGCGTTTCCACCTGCAAACCGACCGTGCTGTGCTACAGTAGCTTCATACCGCCACGGGAAATAACAAAAACACTTATTTGGTGGAGTTTAGATCTTCAAGATTTTGATTTCGACATCCAACGCATCTCAGGAGCGTCTATCAAAGTGGCTGATGCACTCTCCCGTGAAAGTTTCCCAGAATCAACTGGTTAAAATCGTCCTTGAGATGTGGAAAATATTGTTAGTCTTTATGTACTTGGTAGTATATTTAGAGGTGCATGTGTCTTATTAACTCTGTTTTTTCCTAGAGCTCCAGGAAGAAATCCCAGCCACCATTTCACCCTGTCTGTGATTTGGGGAGCATGCCATAAATATAAAGGGAAGGGTAAACACCTTTAAAATCCCTCCTGGCCAGAGGAAAAACCCTTTTACCTGTAAAGGGTTAAGAAGATAGGATAACCTCGCTGGCACCTGACCACAATGACCAATGAGGAGACAAGATACTTCCAAAGCTGGAGGTGGGGAGAACAAAGGGTCTGTGTGGTGCTTTGGCTGGACACAGAACTGGAATGGAGTCTTAGAACTTAGTAAGTAATCTAACTAGATATCCATTAGATTCTGTTTTCTTTAAATGGCTGAGAAAATAAGCTGTGCTGAATGGAATGGATATTCCCGTTTTTGGGTCTTTTTGTAACTTAAGGTTTTGCCTTGAGGGATTCTCTATGTTTTGAATCTGATTACCCTGTAAGGTATTTACCATCCTGATTTTACAGAGATGATTCTTTTTACTTTTTCTTCTATTAAAATTCTTCTTAAGAAACTGAATGCTTTTTCATTGTTCTTAAGATCCAAGGGTTTGGGTCTATGGTCACCTATGCAAATTGGTGAGGATCATCATCAAACCTTCCCCAGGAAAAAAAGGGGTAAGATTTGGGAGGATTCTGGGGGGAAAGACATTTCCAAACAAACTCTTTCTCAGTAACCGGTGTTAGACGTTTGGTGGTGGCAGCAAAAGTCCAAGGGCAAAAGGTAAAATAGTTTGTACCTTGGGGAAGTTTTAACCTAAGCTGGTAAAAGTAAGCTTAGGAGGTTTTCATGCAGGTCCCCACATCTGTACCCTAGAGTTCAGAGTGGGGAAGGAACCTTGACAGAAGGGAAGGTGTGAAAGCCCCACCTGTTGGCACTGTGAAAACTAGGAACGAATTGAGTATGAATTTGTACCGACAGGGAGATGGACTGGATAAGGCAATATGGTTTTTCCATCTTGAACTTCTATGACTTTCAGTTACACAACTGTGGATATTACCCAGACTATTGCCTTGATTCTGCAGTCTTGGCCTCATGAGTCCAGCCAAACTTTCCTTTCTGTTTACTCGGAAGTCAACATCTGCAGCTTTGACAGCTGCTAAGAGTTATCCTAAGAAAGGAGAAGGGTCCTGTCTGCCCAGCCAAAACAAAAAGACAGGGCTGGAATCACAAACAGGGCCAAGGATACACTCAGTCCATGAAAGAATGGAAAAACAGATTTGGTGCAATTATGATAGAGAACTTTGTGGCATTACTTCCCCAAGCCTTCTGAGGAAGGTTAATGCCTTCTGCGCATGGATCCAACACCAAAGCCCCAACTCTCAGTGTGGTTTTGTCAGTTCCATCTTTAGGGAACATGCGGTCACCCACCCCTTGTATAACATTAATTGGAGACAGAGCCCTCCCTCTGGTCCTTTCATTGTATTTGGTGGCATCTGCCTATTTAGACTTTAAGCGTCTCAGGGGAGAGGCTGTTTGTTTGGTTCAACTCCAAGCACAGCAGTATTTACACAACAGCGGGCGGCTGTAAGAAGTTCTAGATCTTGATTTTTCTCTTGTGTATTTTGTCTTTCTTATGGGGAAAATTTTAAGACGACAATAAGTCAGTTTGATGAAGATGCATTTTGTGACGGGTGCCCATTTCCCAGCACCTTTCAGGGAGACAAGCTGTGACTACACATAAGAACCAACAAAGTGTGCCAGCTGTTGTCTCCAGTAACCTTTGTGAGGAAATACCTCATTGCAGTCCCTTGCTGGGAATGTGCAGAAACGAGAGCTCCTTCTATTGCAACCTCTCCCAGCAGGAAGCACTGCAAGGGAGTGGAAGTAGAGATACAAGATCCCCAACAGTTTGAGCTCCTATCCCCAGGGGAACAGGAAGCCCTCTAGACTCTAGAGAATGATGCAGGGAATTCGGCTGTCTCTGAAACTAATGCACGCTAAGTTGGTTTAGAAGCTATGAGTTAACATACTGAGTCACAGGAAATTACTCCCAAGCAGAACCAATGAAAGTGGTAAAACCAGGGCAGGCTCAGCATTTAGCCTTAATTCATTTCTTCAGTGGGTGACTTTTGTGCAGTGTTTGTGCAGAGACAAACAGCTAAAATTAACTCTCTGGGTTCCAGTTAGATACACATTACTAGAATAAATTACTGGTTCCTTTTAGTTACTCCTCTCTGCTGCTGGAAACCACTCCTCGCTGTCAGATCCCCTTTCCCTCTGGGGAACCGCAATACCCTGAGACAGTGTAATGGAAACCATTTCACTGGGAGACTAGTTAATGTAGAAGCGGCACCTTAAGTAATTAAGCTGTGCTCTGGCTCTGAGATCTGGTCATGAAGCCCAGACTGGGCTATGGTTTCCTTGGTGGCAGGTCTTCAGTATGTTTGCCTGGGGAAAAGGTGGGGAGAAGTGAGAGAAGAGATAAGGAAACCTCATCCCTCAGCTGAATGGAGGAGTGATGATAACACTTTGGCCTTCTCCAGCATCCTCCATCCACAGATCTCAAAGAGTACAAACAGGTATCTTCAGTCCTCAAGGAGGTGGATGGAAATTTATTTTAAACACAGAAGGGAACGTAGAGGTGGATTACCTTACCCATAGTCACCAGCAATTTGGTGGGATAGCAACGCAGGTTTCCTGGGGCCTGCTGCTCCAGTCACTGGAAAACATGCCCCTGCAAGGCTGGCTGCCTTACCCATTCTTGTCTTCCCTTACTTGTATGGCTGGGTTACATTCCAGCGCTCCCAGACTTGTAATATTGGATATCCTTGGATATTGCACTGAACTCCTGCCTGACACAGCTGAGTCCCGACCCCTTCAGTACAGCCCGTCTTCGGAAGGGAGCCTGGTGAAGATCTGAGATTGCCAAGCTTAAAATGAGCCAAGCAGAATGAAAGCAAATCAGATGGAAGAGGTGCACAAACAGAGCTCCTGCTCCCTCAGGGAGGAAATGTTTGATAATGTAACTTAAAAAAAAAGCCGTCTCTCTCAAAGTACTTATGTCGTCCTATCATCATAGTATTAGAACTCTAACTACTCAGATGCTGCCGCTGCCGCCAGAGTACTGATGTTATTCAGATAGCAGATGTATTAACCCCCCCACCCCATAACTAAAGCTCAAGCATGCACATCACAGCCTATCATTCATATATGTTAATAATCCAGCTTCTTTTGTGGGGGTCCCCCCCACAATCACTGACCAGCTACAAATCTGCTTGTTTCCACCTTGATATCTCTGCCATTTAGAATGCAAAACCTTTACAAATGCAGAGGCAGATGTGCTCCCTGCCTTTGTGCCATACCACCCATGGAGCCACTGATGCTACATCAGCTCTGCAGACAGACACGACCACCTCTTCTACCAAAATCAGCAAGGCCAGCAACTGCCAACTGTGCTATCATCAGGTCAGCCTTTGGAAGCTGAGGGCAACGGAATGGAGTGGCACTAATGCCCATTTCCTCTGGAATAACTGGACAGCCAGTTGGTTATTCTGAAAGGCTGTCCTGCCCTATAGAGTGAGGGAAGGTAGAAAGGATATGCTAAAATGCAGGACAATCCAACAGGTAGGAAAGTGCACTGGAAGTCAAGAGATCTGGGCCCTTTTCCTAGCTTTGCCTCTGACCTGCTGTTGACACCTTGGGCAAGTCACTTCAGCTCTGTGCTGTAATGTGATGCTTCTTGGTGATACCCAGGGTATGAGACACCTCACTAGCACTGCCATTAGTGTGAGAAAACTTTGTCTGCACCTGCTGGGGGTCGGCTCCCCAACACCACTGGCCAAGGGCAAAAGAAGCACTCTGCTTTAGGCCTATGTAGCCTCCCCACTACAGGTTAGCAATAGGCACACTCCAATCCCAGCATCCCACAAACATCTCCCTGGAGCGTCCAGCCCAGATCTATTGGGCACTCGCAGGATGCACAAATTTTTTGGCTCTAGAGAAACAATACATCACAGCTTACCAGTTCCACCTCAGATCACTGCTCTGCTTAACATACAGTATTTAGACATGTTTAGTGAAATTAAATATAAAATTTATTTACACACCAGCATAAATATTCAAGTAATAGCAAGTATTGGAAACAAATGGTTACATATAAAATTAAATCATAACACATTCTAGAACATAGACTTAAAACTAGATACTCATGTCTTGTTGAGCAATGCTTACCCAAAGTCCAAACAGCCTTTTACAGCTGTTTGGCTGTGATCCCTCTTCCAGGAGACCAACACTGTGAGCTTGTCTCCTACATGAAGGATCCAGTGTGTTACTTTGCTTCCCAAGATATACAAACAAGTCCCATCCTTTGTTTTCATTCATAAACAGGACACCCACCATGCAGTTTTGTTTTTTCTTGTAGATCTTGCAACCTTTCTTCTGGCATCTGGCTCAGTGTGCAATAGATCTCCACCGTGAGATGGACAATACACATATGACCAGACTCAGAGATAAGCATCTGTTGCCTCGGGTGTGTTTCTTTCAGGCAGGAGAGTATGTCACCTCCTGGTGACTTACCTTACTTCCAAGTCCTTAAGAAGATCATTTTCAGTACAGATACATAACCTGTTAAATATTATCCGTACATACATTTTATGTTGACTGGTGGGCTCTTGGCTCTCAGAGACCTCACATGCCACCCATAGGCGAACTATTATGCATATATCTGACCCTGGGGATCCCCACAAATCCTATGCATCTCCTCTGCCTGTTGGAACCAAGAGGTCACTGTGTCAACACTCATTAATTCCCCCATCTGTAAAATGGGGATAATTATACTTCATTTCCTTCATAAAGCACTTTGAGTTGTACAGATAGAGAGCTATGAAAGCGTTATTAACTAATGAGTTCTGAGGCCTCACTCACACTGCCACAGCAGCCCAAATGGGATAAACAATAGACTTCTAAGGGAAGTAAGAGATGTTTCAGCACTTCTCTCAACACTGCCTACAATGGAGGGGCTGGGAGAAGCAAGGTCACAGAGATGGTGCCATTGTGAGGTCCACATCACAATGCTCAGCTAAGGCCACAATGCTCAGCTAAGGCCACAATCTCGCCTCAAATCAAACTGCAAGCAAATTACTAAGGTTACCTTGTGGGAAATGCCATCTACTGCAGCTAGAGGAGTCCTTCTTCCTGGATTGAAGAGGGCCCTGTCACCAGAAAAGTCACAAAAATGCTGTCACAAACCCTTTTCACTACTTCATTTCACTCCACTTGGGATAGCAAAACTGGACTAGTTCATTTCCCTTTCCATTTCTCTACTAGTCCAACTCTCCAACTAGGATCGAAAAGGGCCCTGGCATGCAGGTGACAGTCTGGCAGAGCCCTGGGAAACAGCAGCATGAAGTAAGAGTTTGGGAAACCTCCTATAGACATTGCCAGACTACTTATCAGGATGTACAGCACCAGTGAGCAGGAGACAACTCTGCTCTCTGTATTTTGCATTGGGACATAATGCTGGCCGGAGGTGGAAGAGCCTCCCCTGCCATGTTAACATGAACTTAACAGGAGCCAACATGTAGAGATTTATATGGATAATGAGATCATCTACAAATTAAGAAAAGGAGTACGTGTGGCACCTTAGAGACTAACAAATTTATTAGAGCATAAGCTTTCGTGAGCTACAGCTCAGTAGCTCACGAAAGCTTATGCTCTAATAAATTTGTTAGTCTCTAAGGTGCCACACGTACTCCTTTTCTTTTTGCGAATACAGACTAACACGGCTGCTACTCTGAAACCTACAAATTAAGGACTCACAAGCTTCCCAGAAATTTGTGCCTACTTCAGGGCTCAAGTCAAATGCAAACTGACAGGGGTAATTAGGAAACTTTCCATTGCCATTTCCTTTCGTGTCCCCTAAACTTTCATCCACATATCTACAGGATTCATACAGAAACAGTATGGCATCCTGCCACTGACTTTCAAGCTGCCATCTTGTGATCTAGAATCTCAGCTTTTTTTTTTTTAAATAAAGTCTCTCAGGCAGAGATGCCTGCCTGAGTCTGCTTAGAGCCCGAAACAAGAGCTATGAGAGAGAACTGCTCTTTTCATCTCACTGGAGGAGTTAACTCAGATAAATAACCAACATTGGGTAAGTATCACTGTTAACTAGGTCACTACTGATCAAGTCATGTAAGACAGGAAAAGGGAAATCATTATGAAAATCTATACAGCCTACGGTGAGTGAGTGACAGCTCATTTACTTGACAGTGTAACACCATGTCCTCCCTCCCCCGATCAAAGAGCCAAGCCAAACAGAGCTCAGCATGCCACTGTGGGAGAGATAAGCCCCAGAAGATCACATGATGATGTTTTTAACACCTGTACAACATACCGTGGCCTGGTCTAAACTGGGGGTAGGGGATATTGATTTAAGTTACACAACTTCAGCTACGTGAATAATGTAGCTGAAATCGAAGTATTTAGATCTACTTACCGCAGTGAAGACACTGCGGTAAGTTGACTGCTGATGCTCCTCTGTCGACTCCGCCTGGGCCTCTCGCTCCAGTGGAGTACCAGAGTCGATGGGAGAGCATTCGGCGGTCGATTTATTGCGTCTTCACTAGCCACGATAAATCGACTCCTGCTGGATCGATTGCTCCTGAGGTAAGTGTAGACATGCCCTGTGATTACATCTCATTGTAGTGTCTCAAGGGGTGGAGCTTATTTTGTTGGCAGAGCTTGGAACAGTACCACTGTTTTCCCCAATTCAACCCCTAAGCATCTTGTACTGACCCTCATCCAAAATAGGATTTTAGATTAGCTAGGCTACTGGGCTGATCCTGCTATAGCAACTCCTGCATCCCACCCAAGTCCCATTCAGCCTCAGGAACCTAACGGGCATCAGCCTCACACAGGAACCAGCCCTGCAGAGTACACTTAAAAATATATTTCCCCCTGGAATATATTAATGTCAGGATTCTAATCCGTTGCATCAGTTCTTCAAAGAAAGAAAACAGACCCTGTTCTGTGCATTTCAATACAAATGGAGCTCAGAGACATGGAAACATCGGTACAGGCAAGGGTGGGCTCTTCTCATTCCCTTGCCCCAATCCTTCCTATCACATTCACTCCTCTGTATTCCCTGTAAGCTGCTGAGACTGATGAGCAGTGAGCCCAGATGGCAGAATGTGTTCTGCACCAGCCTCACTGAATACAGTGCACAAACCGGACTACTACACAATGGTGCTGAAGGTACCAAAAATAGATGCTTGGCTAAGTTTTGCTCAAAGAAACACCCTCAGTGCTGATCCAGACCATGCTTAAGAGACACAGAAGAGAAACAAGGGTTGGAGTAAGTCTCATCATTCATACAGGGGACTGGACCACTGAATCCAACGTTTCCTTACCGGCTCTGCCACAGACTTGCTGTGAGAGCCTAGGCAAGTCACTTAATCTTTTTTGACTCAGTTATCTCTATTTGTAAAAATGGGAATAAAGATATCTATTTCAAAGGACAGTTATGAGACAGTGAATATTTGCAAAGCACTTTCAATCTGAGGATCTAAATATACCCTAGAATTACCACCAGAAGCCATGCATATACAAAAATGGCAACATCTACAAAGACTCACGAGGCCCACACGCAAAGGACTCAATACAGCATCAAGATGAAGTTGCATGATCTTGGGTTCCCCTTTTCATAGGATTCTCAGCAGGAGGGACAGAAAAGCTGTGAGATCACCTAGTCTGATTCCTTGTCGGCAACAAGTTTCCTCTACACAAATTCTACAAGTGTTCTCTAATCTGCTTTTAACTCCTCTGTCAGAGCCACTTTCATAGGCAGGCACCATTCCAGTGCAAAAATTCCCCTTGTTGTGGGGAAGACTAAGACTAAGACTCATGTCCAACCTAAGTATTTCCTTTTATAGCCTATAGCTTGTTCCTAGTTATGATTACTCAACTCCCACTCCTCTGGCTTTCCCCATCTCAAGTATTTAACCAGTCATAAATCCCAGCTTTACTCTCCTTTTCTCCAAGATGCACATATTAAGTTTCCTTATCCACCAAACAGGTCCCATCACCTTGTACTTTTAGCAAGTTGCCCTTCTGGATTATTTTTAATTATAATCTTTTAAGAACAAAGTGTCCGGATCAATACACAATGCTCCAGAATACAGCTGGGGCACCGTCACCCCCTCTTTCAGGCCAGGCAGGCTGCCTCAGAAGCTAAATCCCAATTCCGTACTTTGTCTCAGAATCCTGGAGACAAAATTTTCCCCATTTGTGCCAAGTTACTGGACATGTGGCTTTTTGCATCACCGCAAATAGTATCAGAGCAATTAAATGGGAAAATTCTATTAAATCAAAGCCCAAATCCCAAACAGCGCAGGACAGAGACTCTCCCTCTGATATGGAATCCCAATACTTTACACCCTTATGACTGTGTTTCTGTTGAGTGAAACCCCCACTTCAGAATTATTGATCTGAATTTCCATGTTATATAGCACAATCCCAGCTTCTCTACCATTCTCTGAGTGGACTGTCTATAGCCCTGTCATTTGATTCATCAGTTCTTTCAGGAATTCTCACCTTGGGTAGGTCTGTGGCTCCTCGAATCCTTTGAGCCACCATTTCTCCCTCAGGGTGGATCTTGGCCACGTGTCTCCACATTCTCTCCCAAGTGGGCTCATCAATGGGTAGCCCTCCTCGGTTCACAAAGAAAGGAACTCCACCGTCTCGCAGATCTTCATCACCATCATCTTCCTGCTCCTCCTCTCTCTGAGTTGCCCCTTCGCTGGTCTCAGAGCGCTTGGTGGCAGCAGCGCCACTGCCCCCCGTTTTCCCCCCCGGCATCCCAGTCTGCACTTCGGAAATTGGTGGCTTACAACACTATGCCCACCACCCCCCTCAGCCTGCCAGAGACAGAGCAGCATATGGCAGCCTGAGTGCAGAGGCCCTTTAAGGAAAAAAGGGTGTGGCTCATTCACATAAGAGCAGTGCAATATCAAGGTATATTTTACCCAACAGGAGGTTGTTTCCTCAGTCAAACCAGAAGGAAGAGTCAAGGCAGGGCCCCGGTAAAGTGGCCTGGAGACATACGATAGATTAGGCTTTAAAAAAAAAAAAAAAGTTACCCTTGATCGAGCAGGCAGAACCGGACAGGCGCAGAACAATGAAAAGGTCCAGTTATAAAACAGCAGGGGCTGTATATTCAGATCAGGCCACCAAAAACAAAAAAAAAAGAAGACAGGCTCCACTGACCTAGCAGGAGGTTGCCACTTATAATCAGTAGCAGCAGATCGATGAAGTACTACACCCTGGCAGAGCTAAGGGGCATGGGGGGCAGAGCACAGCTGTCTGTCCACAGGCTCATATCACCTCAAATATTAACCTGCTAGAGACGCTGTCTGCCAGACACCGGAGAAACTGCAGCTACCCTAGACAGTAAGACCATTAGACCCAAACAAAAGCAAGTGGCCACAAAATAAGGCAATCAGACCGCTAGGCTTTGTTGCTTCCAGGAGCGAGCCGGCCCGGGGCAGTTCTGGATACCGGCCTCAAATGCCATCTCCGCTTTCAGTCCAAGCTCCTGCCTGCTCCGGGTGGGGGCTGCTGAGCTCAGGAGGGGTCACAATGCACCGGGGCAGGCGGCCAGGGCTTCAGCCCCCCTGCCGTGGGAAGAGGAAGCTGCTCCCAGCTGCTGGAGCCGGAGAGCGGAGGGAGCGCAGTCCTGGGGGTGGCTCTTGGTGAGGTTGCCGGGCAGGAGGCTGCAGAGACCGGGGGACAGGAGACAAAGGCGCGGCGGCCCCTGGCTGCTGCTGCGAGGAGAACCGGCTGGGCAGTGGGCTGCGGCAGCTGCTGCACGCGGAGTAACAAAGCCCCCCCCGTCGCGGGCCCGGCCGGACTGGCTGGCTGGCTGGCTGGCGGGCTGCTGGCCGAGGCTGTCCCGGGAGCGCTGATGCCGCGGCGCGAGCCCAGGCGGCACCTCGGCTCCGGCTGCCCGAGCCGCGCGCTGGGATCACACGCCCGGGGGCTACACCGAGCGCGGCCGCCGGCTCCGCTCCACGCCCGGAGCCAGAGAGACGCTCCCCGCGCATGCGCCCCTCCCCCAGCCAGCCCTGCCCCGTTAAAGGGACACGAGAGACCCCAGCCGGGCAGCCTGAGCCTCTGGCGGGCGGGGCGGAGCGGAGCTAGGAAAGGGGGAGACTCTCCTCCCCCCCCCCCTCCAGGAGCCTCCCCTGCCACGCCCGCGCGCGCCACCCCCGGCCCCAGAGCGTCCCTCGCGGGTCTGCGCTGCCGCCTGAGGCTACTACAGCACAAGAGCAGTGCCCAGGCCTGGCGGAGGCAGCGGGCTGCCGCCGCCGTCGCTCCACCGCGGGGGAAGGACACAGACGCACATTGGCAGCCCGCCCCTCCGCCGGCATCCAGCGGGAGGAGAGGCCGGGAGACGCCTGGAGTGGACCTCGCTCAGCTGAGCAGCTGTTGGGGCTCGGGTGAGTGTCTGACCCTGTGATCCTCCCACCCGCCCGCAGTCACCGCTCCTGCCCCACGCTGCGCAAGGGGCAGCCCCATTCCCCCTGAGGCTGCGGTGAGGAGCTGCGGCAGGGGAGGGAAGAAGCCACGTAGGATGGCGGTCCCCACCCACCATAGGGGAGGTGAGGGGCTTTCCCGGGCCGGAGAGGGGCCCTAGGAGCATGTGCAGTGACAGCGGTACAGAGTGAGGGCGCTGGAAGGCGGGGAGGGGGGTGCTAGAGCTCGCTGCTGCCGGCGGGAAGAGGGTTGGGGGGAGTCCTCTCTGGCCCTAGTCCCAAGGCAGCCTGTCTGCCCCCCAAGCTCCTCATGCCTCACCCCACCCCAGAGCCCGGGCCCCCAGCAGCCCAGCCCTGAGCCCCCTCCCGCTCTGTGAACCCCTCATCCGCAGCCCCACCCCAGAGCCCTCACCTGAGGGGAAAAACACGCAACTTAGATTTGGCCCTCAGTTTGGGGTATGATCGTGTTTAGCACAATACTTGATTATTTTACACCCTTTAAAATATATAGTTGGTTGTATACAGGCACAACAAAATATCATATATTGAAGCAGGCGAGTGCTGCTTCTGACTTTCCACTTTTAATTGGCCCTTGTAATCTTGTGGCGCCAGCGTATTGTTGTTTCATTTTATCCCAGCAACAAATTCTTGATTTGTAGGACCAGTAATAATCAACGATGGATAAATTCTTAATAAAGTTACCCAGAGAAAAAGAAGAAAAGGATAATTCATCAAGTGATGGCCTGAGTTCGACACCCAGCTTTCAAACTCAAGTTATACAAAAGAAAGATGCTGCAAATCTACAAAATAAGAAAAGGAGTTTTCAGCAATCTTGGCTATCAAGATTTAAGTGGTTGGAGAACAACAGCGAAATAAACAGAGGTTTTTTTTTCTCAGTTGGCAAAAACTGTTCTGTAAAGATGATCTTAATATTTTCTACAAAGGCTGAACCAACATTTATTTAGTCCAGATTTCAAGATTGGAGACACACATTGTGTGGCTTTACATCACACGAAAAATCCTTCAGTCACAAGGAAGCGGTAATGAAGTATGCTGTTCTGCAGTTTCTGGAGGGACCTTCCAGCAGCACAGGGGGGCCCCCTGCCCACAGTCACTGCTCCTGCCCCATGCTGGACAAGGGGCAGCCCCACCTCCACTAAGGCTACAATGAGGGACAGCAGCAGGGGAGGAGGTATACATGTGATGGCAGTCCCCCGTCCCCACCGCACCCACCACAGGGGAGGTGAAGGGGCTTCCTGGACCTGAGTGGGGCCCTAGGAGCACGTGCACTGACAGTGGTGCGAGGTGAGTGTGGTGCAGGGGGAAAGAGGGGGGCCCCTCCCCCAGAGCTCGCTGCTGCCTGCGAGGAGAGGGCTGGGGGGAGTACTCTTCTCTGGTTTGCCTGCACCCCAAACTCCTCATCCCCAACCCTCTGCCTGAGCCCTCACATATTTACATTATTTTAAAAAATACACATTAACTCCTCGCTTAATGTTATAGTTATGTTCCTGGAAAATGCAACTTTAAGCAAAACGATGTTAAGCAAATCCAATTTCCCCATAAGAATTAATGTATATAGCGGGGTTAGGTTCTAGGGAATTTTTTTTGTCAGACAAAAGACTTATATATATATACACACACACACACAGTATAAGTTTTAAACAAACAATTTAATACCGTACACAGCAATGATGATTGTAAAGCTTGGTTGAGATGGTGGAGTCAGAGGGTGGGATATTTCCCAGGGAATGCCTTACTGCTAAAGGATGAACTAGCACTGGGCTGAGCCCTCAAGGGTTAACACATTGTTGCTAATGTAGCCTCACACTCTACAAGGCAGCAGGAATGGAGGGAGGGGAGACAGCATGGCAGAGAGAGACAGAGCCATACACACTGTGTGGGGGAGAGAGAGAGATACGCATTGCCTCTTTAAAGTAGGCTGACCCCACTCTAAGTACACTGCCTTTTTAAGTAGATCAGCAAGTTGAGACCGCAGCTGCTGCCAGCAAGCTCCCTCTGTCCTGAGCCCTGTCATGTCCCCACCTTGCTCTGTGGAGATGGTAGGGAGGAATGGGGCCATCCTGACATCAGCACCCCTCTTCCCCCCCATGCCTCCCCCGCCCTTCACAGCAAGCAGGAGGTTCACAGGAGCACTCCAAGGCAGAGGGCAGGAGCAGCATACAGCAGTGTTGGGAGGGACACCTGGAACTGCCCAGCAATTGATAGCCTGCTGGGCAGCTGCCACACAGGGAACTTAGTGAGGCTGTCGATCTATCCTGGTTCCAAGCCCCCACCACTAGCTCCAATGGGCTGCTCTTTCTGCAAGCAGTGGACAAAGCAGGTGGCTGCCAAACAACTTTAAATGAGCTTGTTCTATAATTCAGAGGTTCT
Organism: Dermochelys coriacea; assembly: GCF_009764565.3. NCBI lineage: Eukaryota > Metazoa > Chordata > Testudines > Dermochelyidae > Dermochelys > Dermochelys coriacea. Next base: position 87,144,476 of record NC_050073.1, on the reverse strand, counting down.
CAAACTGTGGTCCGAGCTCCATTCAGGTGGTCCGTGGATAGTTCCCTCTAAGGTGCGTGCCTGGGCGGATGCAGGTGAGAGAATAAAGGGCCTCTCACCTAATTAGTGTGGCCGCACAGGCATGGCTCCACTAATTAGATGGCTGGCCTGGATCCTGGAGAAGACGCACATGTAAGCTCAGGTGGTGGCCTTGGGGGGAATAGGAAGTAAGTGGGAGGGGGCAGTGGTGTGAGAAGAGGCGGTGGGGGGAATTTGGGATGTGCGGGGCTGCGGCGGCCAGAGAAAGAGGCGACTTTCCCCATCTCCAGGGCTGCGGCTGCTGGGGAGAGACGACCCTCCTTCCCAGCCTCAGCTCTATGGCTGCTGTGGCAGGGGAGAGACCCCCCACACCTTCCCAGCCCCAGCTGTGGCAGGGGAAGAGAGGGAGAGACCCTCTGCCTCCTTCCCAGCCCCAGCTCGGGGGCTGTCACGGTGGGGGAGCAAGGGCACGTACATCCCATTAGAAAGGTTAAGACTACTGATATTAAAATATGAGTTGTGTGCTTTTATGTGTAGAACAAAAAAAGTTTATTATTATTATTTTTTTTAATATAGCGCTTTTATCCAAAGCGCTTTACAATCATTAGCTAATGGTACAAACAACATTTGGAAAGAACATTAAGTGGTCCGCCTAGACCCTCAGCAATTTTCAAGTGGTCTGCGGAAAAAAAAGTTTGAGAATCACTGCACTAATTGATCAGCAACGTAACAACAAAACAATGTTAACTCTGGACGACTTTAATGTGGTGGTGGGGCGGGGGGACTTGAACCTGTTCTGGGTACCACCAAAAATTATACAAACCTGCCACCCCTGGCAGCCACAGGTAAATGTTTCTGCACTAATGTCGGCCAGTTACCGAAAAGAATCACAATCAGCTAGGATTGCACTGCACAATGTTTTTACCAGTGTTCAGTACCTAGCTGAACAAGAAATAGCATTATGTGGGCATAATGAGAGTGATTCAAACTGGATGCAGCTCTTGTTGCTACGCAGTCCAGGTTGAGAGGAACTGAGACACTGGCTTAATCACAGAAAATACAAGTGGCTGTCACATGAGGTTATTAACGAAATAATCAAAATGATGGCACTAAGACAAATTGTGCAAAAGATAAAGGCTTCTAAGTTTTATGCCATTGTAATGGATGAGGCTACCAATTTGTCAAGAAAAGAACAAGTAAGTTTTTTTTTTTTAAAGGTTCTTTTTTAGTGAAGATTGGGAGATTTATGCAGAGTTTATTGGGTTTTACCAAACTGATGCAATGGATGCTGCTTCTCTTTTCAAAATTGTGGAAGATACACTTCTCAGGTGTGATTTGCCCTTTTCTGATTGCTGGGGGCAGTGTTACGACGGAGCCAGTAATGTGCCTGGCAAATTTACTGGGTCCAAGCCAGAGTGAGGGATCAAGAGCTGAGAACAGAATTTGTGCTCGGTGCTGCACATTTCCTTAACCTCGCCATGCAGGATGCCCTGCATAATATTCAAGAATGTCGTGATATGTTTTCGATGGAGAAAGATCTCATCAGTGCCTTCAGGAAGTCGCCAAAACTTATGGCAGCATTCAGAGAGTTTCAGAGTGAAGGGGAACCTTCTTTAAGACCATTGAGCCCAACAAGATGACGCTAAGGGTCTGTAGCATTAAATCACTGCTCCACAACTACAAGGCCATGACGAACTGCCTAGATGAACTTAAAGAACAAGGAGTACTTGTGGTACCTGAGAGACTAACAAATTTATTTGGGCATAAGCTTAATGGATTCTTGAAGCAACTTCAATCTTTCAACATACTTTACACTAACAGTTCTTGTGAAAGCCACGGGTCCTGTAAAAGAAGCTAATGAAAAAATTCAAAGCCCAAATATGTCATTGGCAAGCATTATGAAGAAAGTTGGCCTGTTGCAAGAGGTGTTGAATAGGATGCGCACCGACTCATCATACAATCACTTCTGGAAAACACTAGAGAAGGCAAGAAATCTTTATTTAGATGATCCTACTCCTCCCGAGAAAATACAAGCCACCGAGATGGCTCGACCATGGAAGCTTTCCTTACACCTTCAGTGACCCCAAAGAGCATTTTCATCAATTACATGTTGGGATCATTGATGCTTGCAAAATTGCCATTGAACAGCGGTTTTTAACAGAAAGCTTTACATTCGCAGTAAAATCGGAGAAGCATATAACTGATGCAGCTCAAAACAGGACACTGTCCCAATAAGTGAAGCTTTCCCTGGTGATATTAACACGGAGAAGCTATTTCTTCTGCAAATATTACTCAACTTTTCTAAAAGATCGAGAAATTGCCAGCTTAATTCAGTGAGCGAAATGAAGCAATTTCTGAAACAAAATGAAGGCTCAAGTGACATGTTCTCAGAAGTTACAATTCTCCTGAAATTATTCTACACAATTCCGACTACAGCCCGCACCACTGAGCGATCATTCAATTGCCTGCGCCAACTGAAAAATTATTTGCGAACGACAATGGGCAAAGAATGTCTAAATCACTTGGCATTTCTACACGTTCATAAGAACTGTACCTCTGAATTGGACATTGCAAGTGTCCTGGATGACTTCGTTTCAAGAACCAAACAATGACGAATAGTGTTTGCTGTCTCCTGATGAACATCACAAAACAAGGGGCTATATTTGTTTTAATTTTAGAAAGTATTTGCTTTTGAGGGTTATTGATCAAAGAGTGCTTGCTTGTTTCCATATTCAAAAGAGTATTAATAATGATATTCTTAGTTAAATAATTTTTTCTTCCGATAGTGATACCGTGCAATAAAGGGAAACTGTTAAATGCTTACGGTTTCCAGTCCATTTTTACATTATTTCAAAAAATATATATCTGCTTACCGGGCAGGGGGGAGGACTTAGACCCATTATGTGCACCACCAAAAATTATACAAACTTGTTGCCCCTGTGTGAGAGAACAGTGGGGGCGGGCCCACGGGGCTGGGCAACCAGGGAGCAGTTGAGGAGGATAAGGACAGTAAGGAGGAGCTGCTATGCAGCCCCGCAGAGGCAGATGGGAGGAGACCCACAGCTGCAGGACCAGTCCCTGAGGGGTGATATAGGAGGGGCTGCTGGACTTCAGACCCGGGGCTCAGCAGAGGACCTGCTGCAGATCACTGATAGGCAAAGGCTGGCAGACCTTCACCCCTGGCCAGAGAACCATTGCCTGTGGGGGAAGGTGGGAAGACCTGGGTAGGTTTAGTCTAGGGCAGAGAAAGCTGCAGGCGACCAGCTAACAGTCTGCAATATGTTCAGGGTTGCTACAAAGAGGACCACGATCCATTGTTCTGCCAGATCCACTAGGACAAGAAGTCATCGGCCTAGTCTGCAGTAAGGGAGATCTAGGTTAGACACAAGCTTTTTAACTACAAAGATAATTAAGCCTAGCAACAGGCAGTACTAGCTCTAACCGTTTTGCCAACCAGGGCAGAAAATGTTTTTTGTTGGTTCACACCCAGATCAGCGCAAAAATGAAACAAACAACATCAGCCAATCAGTGGCAGGGGAGGGAACAACCTGCAAGCCAGTCATCAGCTTAGAAAGGAAAAAAGCCAAGTGGTGAAGCAGTCCAGCACTCCCTGGAAGTTGGCACCTGGGGTGACTGCCCTTCTTGCCTGGCCCTAGAACCAGCCTTGGAAACAGGTTGCTGAGGGAAGTTGTGGACTCCCTGTCTTTGGAGGTTTTTAAGAATAAGGTAGACAAACAATTGCCGGTTTCAGAGTAGCAGCCGTGTTAGTCTCTATCCGCAAAAAGAACAGGAGTACTTGTGGCACCTTAGAGATGAACAAATTTATTAGAGCATAAGCTTTCGTGGGCTACAGCCCACTTCATTGGATGCATAGAATGGAACATATAGTAAGATATATATATATATACACACATACAGATAAGTAGGAAGTTGTTATACAAACTGTGAGAGGCTAATTAGTTAAGATGAGCTATTATCAGCAGGAGAAAAAAACTTTTGTAGTGATAATCAAGATGGCCCATTTACACAGTTGACAAGAAGGTATGAGGATACTTAACTTAAGGAAATAGATTCAATATCTGTAATTGACCCAGCCACTCCCAGTCTCTATTCAAACCCAAGCTAATGGTATCTAGTTTGCATATTAATTCAAGCTCAGCAGTTTCTTGTTGGAGTCTGTTTCTGAAGCTTTTCTGTTGCAAAATTGCCACTCTTAAATCTTCTACTGAGTGGCCAGAGAGGTTGAAGTGTTCTTCTACCGGTTTTTGAATGTTATGATTCCTGATGTCAGATTTGTGTCCATTTATTCTTTTGCGTAGAGACTGTCCGTTTTGGCCAAAGTATATGGCAGAGGGGCATTGCTGGCACATGATGGCATATATCACATTGGTAGATGTGCAGGTGAACGAGCCCCTGATGGCATGGCTAATGTGATTAGGTCCTATGATGGTGTCACTTGAATAAATATGTGGACAGAGTTGGCATTGGGCTTATTTGCAAGGATAGGTTCCTGGGTTAGTGTTTTTATTGTGTGCTGTGTGGTTGCTGGAGAGAACTTGCTTCAGGTTGGGGGGCTGTCTGTAAGCGAGGACTGGTCTGTCTCCCAAGATCCGTGAGAGTGAGGGATCATTTTTAAGGATAGGTTGTAGATCTTTGATGATGCGCTGGAGAGGTTTTAGTTGGAGGTTGAAGATGATGGCTAGTGATGTTCTGTTATTTTCTTTGTCGGTCCTGTCCTGTAGTAGGTGACTTCTGGGTACTCTTCTGGCTCTGTCAATCTGTTTCTTCACTTCAGCAGGTGGGTATTGTAGTTTTAAGAATGCTTGATAGAGATTTTGTAGGTGTTTGTCTCTGTCTGAGGGATTGGAGAAAATGCAGTTGTATCTTAGAGCTTGACTGTAGACAACGGATCGTGTGGTGTGTCCTGGATGGAAGGCATGTAGGTAAGTATAGCGGTCAGTAGGTGTATAGGGTGGTGTTTATGTGACCATCGCTTATTAGCACAGTAGTGTCCAGGAAATGGACCGCTTGTGTGGATTGGTCTAGGCAATTGCCAGGATGGTCTCAATTTACTTAATTCTGCCTCAGTGTGGGGAGATGGACGAAATGATCTCTTGTGGTCCTTCCCAGCCCTACATTTCTATGATTCTATATGCAGAAATTTTAGAATGGGCATGGCTGAGCTGCTAACAGAAATACATGCTCTCATTTGAGATCAGGTGCTTTGTTGGAGGCCAGGACAGCAGCAAATGTGGTAACCCCTTCCCCTCCCTCCCTTTTTATTCCCCCAAAATGCTAGAGGTGATCCTGGCAATCACAGACCAGTGACCCTTTGTTCAGTCCCTGATAAATTAATTGAAACTATAATTAAAATAGAATTATAAAGAGCTAGACCATCATGTAGTGATATTCAGAAAACAGTATACCTCATCTAAAGAAAAACTGTGCCTCTCTTATCTACAAGTATTCAAGTGAGTTAGCAAAATAATGCATAAAGGAGAACTGGTTGATGTAATTTGTTTGGCTTTTCAAATAGCCTTTAACAAATTATCTCACAAGAGGCTATTAAGGAAACTAAGCAGTCACAGCCTGAGAGATAAAATTCTGTCATGGATTAAAAACTGGCTAAAAGACAGAAAACAAAAGGTAAATGTTTAAATATCAACAAGGCACAAGGTTAACTGTGGGGTGCCACAAGGACTCATACTGGTGGTGTTTATTATGCTGACATGGTGATGTGGCTAACTTGGAGATATATTTATTTCAGTAACTCAAGGCTAGAGGTGGCTGTTAAGAGTGTTATCAGTTTAACAAAGCTGGGTGAATGAGTAGCTTGATGGCAGATGAAATTCTGTGTTGAGAAATGCAAGGTAATACGCACTGAAGAAACAAAATGAGCTATTGCTACTCACTGCTGGGTTCTGAGTTCATGGCAACCACTAGAGGAAAAGACTTGGGTGTTGTTGGAACAAGTCAATGAAAGCCTCTGCTCAGAAAAAGTTTTAAAACATTAGGCTGTAGGAGGAATGGTATGAAAAATAACACTGAAAATTATTATTACTATATGAACACACTGTATGCCTTCACTTGGGATACTGTGCTCTGTTCTTGGCCCTCTGTCTAAAAAAGGAGAAACAGAAGGGATTTAAGAGATGGGTAATAAAAATTATTGGAGGCTTGAAAAAATTTCCATATAAGACGCAATTGAAGAGATTGGGACTGTTTATTTTATAAAGTAGACTAATAAAATTTTTAAAATTAAAACTAATTAAATAAAGTTTGGATTTTTTTTAAATGATGTGCTCTAGGAATTATTTAGGGAAGTGCTATGGCCTGAGTCATGTAGGAGGTCAAATCAGATGATCACAATGGTCTCTTCTGGCCTAGGAATCTATACAAATAGGAAATAATAGAGTTAGAGAAAACAATAAATGGGATGGTCCAATTTATTGTCTTTCATAATATAGGAGGAAGGTAACACTAAAAAGTGCTAAGAAAATAATGGAGGGAGGAACTCCCACAAGGAAGTAACTGACCTGTTTCTCAAAAAGAAAAAGAGTACTTGTGGCACCTTAGAGACTAACAAATTTATTTGAGCATAAGCTTTGTTCTAAGGTTGAGTCTCCCTGGTTTATCTTTATGTACAGCTGATCCTTGGTAAGCGCTGATAGCCTGAACTTTTGTTTTCCCTGGACTTGTGTGGAAAGGAGCTGGTTTCTAAATGTTAGGACACAAAAAACAGGATGCCACTACAGGAAGAGCACAATGGTCAGCCTTATTGCCGTGAAAGAGGCCTCATCAGTACAGGGACATTTGGTTATTTAAATGTCATAATAAATTTAAAAACTAGAGATTGTCCCAAACCAGACAATCCAGATGCTGATTTCAAATGCCTCATAATTGAGCAGTGTTTGCAGCTGGGGTGTGGGACTATCTCTATGCAAAATTGAATGGATGTGGTGGCTAGTTCCTGATTTCACACAGCTCTGTCCTGGCACCTCTGTGACCCTGATCTGCAAATCCCAGGCTATTTCTGTCCTGGGCAGTGATTGCTGGTTGTGTTTCTTCCTTGCCCTGTTATATTGACCATTTCTGAAGCTTCCAATATGAAGAAAAGGTGATTAATCACTGAAAAAAAGAAATGACACACACAAGTTGTTGATGAATGTCCCAAAAGGACATCTTAAAATTCCTACATTTTATACCTTTTACAAAGAGCCCTTGTTTAGCCTCAGTGGGGGAAGTGGGAGACTAAGGGAAATGAGTCATGGAGCTGATTGTGGTGGGTTAAAAGAGGGAATTTGATGTGTCACTGGGAATTGTACGTGACCCCCATGCAAAGCAGAAAGGGTTCCCAGAAGAATTAGGGCTAGGGTGACATTTCAGTCTCTGAAGCCATTTGTTTGAGATCATGCCACAGTCAACACTTCAGGCAAAATGTTCAAAAACGGTATCTATTTCATCTCTCTAATCTGTCTAACCCAAACTTTTGAACACTGAATTCCCTTCAGGAAAATTAAACCAGTCATGTCCCACTCCCTCAGTCATTCCTACCATGTGGTCTTAAAGGCCTCCGCATCTTAACTGAGACATTGTCTGTGCCTCCTCCCTCCTGGCTGGTCCTTGGTGATGGTGGGGGGATCCCCACACTTTGCAAAATGCTAGCCTACTTTGCCTCTGAATTCACACCTGTCATTTTGGGTATATGAGACAAAACTTGATAACCTGCTGCATGTCCAAATGTTGCTTTCACACACACATTCTGTCTCTAGCAGGCACAAATGGTTTGTGCCCAAGAAATGGCAGAAGCCAATTTTGTGTCAGGGCTGGGACCCCCTTTGGAAATGGGTCCCTTAATGTGCATTTTGATTTGCCAGTGAAAACAGTGGGATGAAATGTCCTGTGGGCTTGAATTGTAGCAAAATAATTGTTTATTCAAAATATTTTAATTTAATGTTGAGCCTCTGATGGACTGATTGTCCTAGAGACTATTTAATACATCCCAGGATGACTGGAACTTTAATGCATTGCCAAAAAAAATCCCTCAGCTTTCTCACTGAAATGACACTGAAGCCTAGATTGATGAGGTGTAAAGGAAAATTTATATAATGACAGAAACAGATCCTGACTAGAGGTGCAGCATGCAGAATGACAATTGTTCCATCATCCCCATGAATCAACAATTTTAAACCATCTAAACCCAGCACTGATATTGGCCTAGTCTAAAATTAGAGTTAAAAGGGAAACTTTTAATATTCTTCCTATTAAGACAACACAAGAGTTGTATGTAGACTGAAATGCAATACCAGATTCCAAACAACAGTGACTGAAGTGTCAGGATTTTGTTCAGATTCATGCAGTCCATGACCATCCAGAAAGAGTGTCCCCACTCCTGATGTATTGTCTGTTTTGGCTAAAGTATTAAAACCTTGGGCTGGAAACCATAAATCCTGCTTCTGAATCGCTATTACCTCTGTGATGTTAACTGAAAAATATGGCACTCACAGCTGGCTATAAGAAAAGGAGTACTTGTGGCACCTTAGAGACTAAAAAATTTATTTGAGCATAAGCTTTCGGGAGCTACAGCTCACTTCATCGGATGCATTCATGCTGGCTATGTGGCCATCTAGTGGCTATTGGGGAAATGTTTAACAGATGCCAAAAAAATGGCCCTGATTCTGCAGCATGGCTGAGCTGAGCTTGGCTTTGGGGATAGGAAGGCAATATGGTTTTATTTTGCCTTTGAAGCTCCTGGATTCTGGAAGTGAATGGGGACTGCTATAGCTCTTGGTATAAGTTAGAGCAATTTCAGGAGGCAGTTATAGGGGCCTGCAACTGCCCTCATTGGGCCACTGCAACAGACCAGAATAGCCAGAGAGCATGCAATGCATACCAGCTCCGTCCTCTCTCCTTTGGCCATGCCCCTGAACTGATGGCTGCATGGAGGTGAACAATGTAGGGCCATTCTGCCAGCTCCACAACTCTCATGATTAAGGGGTTATCCATGTGGCCAACTCTGCTAAATTTCTGGCCCTGACACGGGAAGTGTATTGGCTCCATACATAACCTGGAATAGGAACCCTTTCATTTAGTTATGTCAGGGATGGCCAAAGTGCAGACAACAGGCTAAATGTGGCCTGTGGAGATTAGGGTGGCCAGGTGTCCGGTTTTTGACTGGAAAGTCTGGTCGAAAAGGGGACCTGATTGTGTCTGGTCAGATCTACTGACTAGGCACCTGAAGTTCAGTTACTTCAGATGGGGAAGGTGGGGAGGTGCCGAGTCATCAACCGCAGCAGTCCCTATTCAGCCAGGGCCACCTCCTACCTGCATCGGGCAGCTCCAGCTCCCAGCCTCAGCTCTGCAGGCAAATCCCTCCCAATCCACCCTGGGGGGAGGAGGGGAAGGGGCACAGCAGGAGCAGGGCCTCAGGCAAGAGGCCGGGCAGGGTGAGGCTTGGGGGAAGGGGCGGGGCAGGGACTCGAGGGGGAATGAGTGGGAAATGGAGGTTCCGGCCCTCTTGCTGGAGTATCCGTTTTTTAAATATTACAAAGTTGGCAACTCTAATGGTGTTCTATATTGTGGCCTCACAGCCTCCCTCAAGTTTAGGGCAGTGTGCAGCCTGCAGGTCCCAGGCTGCAATACTCTGGGCTAGATTTTCCAATCTGCTGAGTTTGTGCTGCGCTGCCTACATCTATGTTTGACTCCACTAAGACTTAAGCATGTGTTTAATGCTGTCCTGCGTAGGGATGCTTTCCTGATTTGGGCCCTTGCACAAAGCTGAATTGCCCTTGATTTAGGGTCTGCTGCCTGGCTTGGGATTGTTTTTGTTTTTTTACTAAAAATCACAGTCATTTCAGCAGAAGCCAGTTTCTTACATTTCTTCATTAAACAGCGGCAGCAAAAGAGCAAAAGGAATGAACAGATCTGGAAGTCAAGACTTTAGGTTTCTAATTCCAGCTCTGCATTGACCCCCTCTGTATTCTCGGGTAATTCAGTTCACCATTTGAGCCTCAGTTTCTCTATCTGTAAAATGGCGGTGATGATCATAATAATACTGACCCACAGCCAGGAGTATTGTGAGGCTTAATTAATGTTTGTGAATTGGTAAGAATGCTCATTAAATAAACATCAGGATAATGTGTTAGCCTAAAAGTGAAATGCAATCCCTGAATTTTTAATGCTTTCAAAAAAATCCTTGGTTTCAGAGTAGCAGCCGTGTTAGTCTGTATTCGCAAAAAGAAAAGGAGTACCCGTGGCACCTTAGAGACTAACAAATTTATTAGAGCATAAGCTTTCGTGAGCTACAGCTCACTTCATCGGATGCATTTGGTGGAAAAAGCAGAGGAGAGATATATATAAATCTCTCCTCTGCTTTTTCCACCAAATGCATCCGATGAAGTGAGCTGTAGCTCACGAAAGCTTATGCTCTAATAAATTTGTTAGTCTCTAAGGTGCCACGGGTACTCCTTTTCTTTTTAAAAAAATCCTTAAAGCTCACCTAAAGTAAATGTAACCAGAATATCACTAAAAAGCATCAGGACAGGATTTCGGGGGGGCTTTTTGCCCACTTAGTACTAGTTAACTACTACCCAATGCCCCTCCCTTATGCCCATGACTTCTTCATTTTGCAACAGCGGGGATTCAGTGTTTTAAGGTGATAACCCAAGTATAGTACTTTGCATGGTGGTGGGAGTGAAGCACATTGCACTGAGTGTGCCAGTCACCTGCAGCTGCATGGGCTGAAGAATGGTGCAATAACAAAGGACCATGACTTATATTGCTACTTAGTCTGCACAAAATGTATTTTCTTATGCCTGAGCATTGTTATGCATCATGCAGGTTGTTCATAACGGAAGCGGAGTCTTGACTTCAGCATTCTGGCAGCAGCTGAACTCCTCAGAAATCCCATGGTAAGACAATGAGATACTGAAAGAGCATTCTGTTTTGTGCAATTATCGAAAAATAATGCTTTGCATTTACCTAGTACCTTCCCTCAAACACATGGAAAGTGTTTGGAAGTAGGGTGAAAATCACACCTGTGCAGTAGTTCTGCACAAAGTCTATGCACTACTTAAGTCCTAAAAATAAGACTTAAGCGACGCTAAGGCTTGTGCTGGCCTTCTGCATGAGGGTGAATTTCACCCACTAATGAATTAAAAAGTGTATGTGGGGGAAGCATTGTTTAGTTACAGGTAAGGTTACTAAGCCATTAATCAAAGAATAGAAGAGGTAAAAATAATAAAAAGGTGACCAAAAATCAACCAAACAAAACTCATTAAAATAAAGAATATGGGTTGTTAAGATACGAAACAAAATCTCTTATCTGAATTAAAATTCTATAAAGATCATTCAGAAGAAAAAGAAAACCCTTAACTCTGACCTTATGGGTGAAAGACTAGCCCTAATGAAGTCAATGGGAGTTTTGCTGTTGATTCAAACAGAACCAGGATTTCACACTGCATCTTTTTAAATGTGTGCAACTGTAAATAATGGACTCATGTAGCAATTTCTTAATTCCATTTACATCTTGATGAATGTTGCTTCTTTTAATTTTTACAGACTGTTTATAATGGTTACTACACGAAATAATATTAAGAACAAATTAGTTCTGTAACCCCCCTTTCTTCCCTGGTTACTCAGGAGCAGGCAACATTCACCTGTGTGCCTGGGCGCCTGATGTTGTTGACATTAAAGGAGATCCTGAGTATCCCAGTGGGAATCCTCTATCCACTCCTCTGCTGCAGTCCCTTTACTTCTAAAGGAAGTTAGTTGGCAGTGCTCCATCTGGCTGGCCCCTGTACACACTCAATGGTGTGTCTTGGAAACCTCCAGGAATAAAGCCTTTCAAATAGTAATAATAATAATTAATAACCTGTGGCATGGGTCTAACTCAAATATCAATTGAAGCCCCTGCAGGCTCTCAGCAGCGGCTTCTGGCTTCCTAGCAGCAGCTCCTGGTATGGACAGAGCTCCACAGTAGCAATCTCACTCCTTTCCCCAAAATGGAGTCCACCACCTGCTCTCCCTGCACAAGGAACACTCTCCCTCTTTCCCCAAGGCATCATGGGAGTTGTAATCTCTAAAGATAGATTACAGCACACAGGCTTTTCCCCTGGAACACTCCCAATAAAGTTCAGAGGCCCCTCTAATAAAGGGTGCTTACAGTTCAAAAACTAAAGAACTGTTGTTCTTTGACCTTGTGATGGGTTTGGTCACAGAGACCCTGTTGGGACTGTCACCTGACATGCTGGAGTTACCTCTGAGCCTATTTTCCCTGCCAGCTTGGGACTCCAGAATCCTGTCTTGTGGAGCCAGACATGCTAGCCCACTGTAACACAGACCCAGGGTCTGAACCACGCCCCCAAAGCCGCAGATTTTAACAAAAAACTGCTCAGTTGGTCACCTATCTCCAGCACCCAGACACCCAGTTCCGAGTGCGATCCTGACAAATATAAAGGAAAGGGTAACTTATGTATGCAGTAATATAAAATCCCTCTTGGCCAGAGGTACAGAATCCCCTTACCTGTAAGGGGTTAATCGGTTCAATTAACCTAGTTGACACCTGAGCAGACGGACCAATGGGGAAAGAAGATACTTTCAAATCTTGGGGGGGGGGAAGGCTGTGTTTTTGTACTCTGTGTGTGTTCTCTTGGGAGACAAAGAGAGAGACCAAGCAACTATTGAATGATGCATCTAAAATTACAGGAATAGTAAGTAATAGCAAGGAAATGCGTCAGAGTATCTTTTGTTTTAGCTTGTGAATTTTCCCTATGCTTAGAGGGAGGTTTATCCCTTGTTTTTTTGTAACTTGGGAATCCTCTGTGTTTTGAATCTGTTTACCCTGTAAAATTACCTTCTCTCCTGATTTTACAGAGGTGCTTTTTTTACTTTTTTACTTTATAATAAAGTTCTGGTTTTTTTAAGAATCTGATAGGTTTTAGTGTCCTAAAAACCCAGGGATTTGGTCTGTGCTTACCTGTACAAATTGGTGAGGATATTATTCTCAAGCCTCCCCAGGAAAGGGGGAGAAGGGGCTTGGGGGGAATATTTTGGGGAACAGGAACTCCAAGTGGTTCTTTTCCTTTATTCTTTGTCTAACTCACTTGGTGGTGGCAGCAAATACCGTCCAAGGACAAGAAGGGATTTGTACCTTGGGGAAGTTTTAACCTAAGCAGGTAGAAATAAGATTAGGGGGTCTTTCATTCAGGTCCCCACATCTGTACTCCAGAGTTCAGAGTGGGGAGGGAACCCTGACAGATCCAAACTCCAAATAAATCCATTTTATTATGTATAAAACTTATAAGAGTAACTCATAAATTGTCCACTTTGACAGGGTCAGGCCAGATGGCTACAAGAGAGTGGTCGAAGGTAGATACATTAGTTCCAGGTTAAGCAGGTCCCTTTTCCCTGGGTAAGATAACAGGGACTATTCCAGAACTAATTAAGGCAGGCAGGCTAATTAGGACACCTGTAGCCAATTGGGAAGCTGCTAGAATTAATTAAGGCTAATCAGGACACCTGGTTTAAAAAGGCTGTCACTCCAGTTAGTAAGGTGTGTGAGTAAGGAGCTGGGAATGAGAGGACGTGCTGCTGGAGGACTGAGGAGTACAAGCGTTAACAGATGTTAGGAGGAAGATCCTGTGGTGAAGACAAAGAAGGTGTTGGGAGGAGGCCATGGGGAAGTAGCCCAGGGAGTTGTAGCTGTCACACAGCTGTTCCAGAAGGCACTATAGACAGCTGCAGTCCACAGGGCCCTGGGCTGGAACCCAGGGTAGAGAATGGGCCCGGGTTCCCCCCAAACCTCCCAACTCCAGACCCAACACAGGAGGTTCCACCAGAGGGGAAGGTCTCGGAGCTGTTCCCCGACCCACATGGTGGATCAGCAGAAACTGCGGGGATTGTTCTCACTCTTTTTTCCCCCCCCATGCTGGCCAGTGATGAGGTTATCTGAGTGAACTGCAGATCTGAGCCACGAAAGTGGCCAAACTGAGGGCTGCTGTGAATCTCTGAAGCGAGCAAAATCCGCCAATAAGCGCAGGACCCACCAAGGTAGAGGAGGAACTTTATCACACCACCCTCTATAACACTGATAGAGAGAATGTACAACTGTTTGCTCCCCCAGGTATTAATCACTTACTCTGAGTTAATTAATAAACAAGTGATTTTATTAAGTATTAAAGGTAGGATTTAAGTGGTTTCAAGTAATAACAGACCGAACAAAGTAAGTCACCAAGCAAAAACATGCAAGTCTAAGCCTAATACATTAAGAAATTGTTTACAGATAAAATATCACCCTCAGAGATGTTCTAATAAGCTTCTTTCACAGACTAGATTCCTTCCTAGTCTGGACTCAATCCTTTCCCCTGGTATAGTCCTTGTTAGTTCCAACAGACATCTTAGGTGGAAAGCAGGGGTGTTCTCATGACTGGCAGCCCCCTTTGTTCTGTCCTACCCTCTTTTTATAGCTTTGGCACAAGGCAGGATCTTTTGTCTCTCTGGGTCCCCATCCTCCCTCCTAAATGGAAAAGTACCAAATTTAAGATGGATTCCAGTAACATGTGACATGGTCGCATGTCCTGTGAGACCTCATTCTTCATTACCCATGGGCTGGCCTGGCCGTACACAGGAAGGCTTGCAGGTAAATAAACCCATTCACAACCAGTTGTCCTAGTCAATGGGAGCCATCAAGATTCTAAGCCACCATTAATGGCCCACACTTTGCATAATTACAATAGGACCTCAGAGTTATACTTTATATTTCTAGCTTCAGATACAAGAATGATAGATACATATATACCTACATACAAATAGGAGGAATATATTCAGTAGGTTATAACCTTTGTTATGATACCTTACAAGAGACCTTTTGCATAAAGCATATTCCAGTTACATCATAGTCACACTTATAAGCATATATTCATAAAACATTATGGAGTGCAACATCAGACCAGTCTTTTTAATCTCCATAAGAGTTAACAATTGAAACAAGTAGCAGAAGTTTATACTTCTGCATGTCAGTTATATATCAACAATGACAGGTTTCAGAGTAGCAGCCGTGTTAGTCTGTATCCGCAAAAAGAAAATTAGGACTTGTGGCACCATAGCGACTAACACATTTATTGTTAGTCTCTAAGGTGCCACATATATCAGCAATGTTACTTTGTTTATTTTGTATATATTCTCTTATTCTGAATCCTTCCTGTACTGGCAGACATTAGGGAATGAACAAAGCTCCTATCCGGGGCTGCTCTTTGCATGTCCTCTGTGTTGTTAACTCCCATAATTCTCTGTCTCAAAGGCAGAAGGATTCTTTCACTCAGCCCCTTTAAATATTCCTTTAGCTGCCCGATGGCATGCATGCCATGGCAGAGATTCTGGCTTCATTTTTAACGTATCCCAGATATTTCCATCTTCTTGCCTGTATAACTTTGGAGATGAGGAATAGATGAACTCTTGATATATTCTGGCATTTGTTAGACATTCATTCAATTTAATACCTAGTATTGTTCCTGAGGCATTTGCTTTTGAAGGCATTTAGACAGCTCTCTGAATCTTTGATGGATTTCCAGCTTTGACAACCATATGTGAAGGTGGAAATAACATTTTAACTGAAGACTTGTATCTTGTTTTTTAAGTTGTGGATTTTCTAACTTTGTTAGTAACTTTGTTACGTAAATTATTTCAGGAACATAAAATGCATAATGTTTATATGTGCATATACATGAATAAAGAAAAGGAGTACTTGTGGCACCTTAGAGACTAACAAATTTATTAGAGCATAAGCTTTCGTGAGCTACAGCTCACTTCATTGGATGCATCCGATGAAGTGAGCTGTAGCTCACGAAAGCTTATGCTCTAATAAATTTGTTAGTCTCTAAGGTGCCACAAGTACTCCTTTTCTTTTTGCGAATACAGACTAACACGGCTGCTACTCTGAAACCTGTCATATACATGAATGTAACCTTGTTTTCAACATTAAGGGCCTGACCCATTGCTAACTAAAGTCAATGGGAGTCTTTCGATTGACTTCAGTGGGTGCTGGATCAGTCCATAAATGTCCCAATATGCTAACCTCACTCTCAGATGAGTAATCTATACTCACACAAGCAGTCCCATTGAAACCAATTACAGCACTTGCATGAGATATCAGTTGTGTGAGTCAGGCTCACAGGACGAGGGCCTGTGGAGTAGATTAATGGTCACCTCCGTTGTAGCACTGTGATTTTTTTTTTTTAACATATTGGCAGAGTTAAGCCTCGCCCCTCTCCTTTTGATTGATTTTATAGGTGCTTTTTAGTTAATGTCAGAGGGGTTTTTAACTGCTTTTTAACCGCTTTTGAAAAGCAAGCACTTGTTAAAGCAGTTTATTTTTCCATGGGGGAGAATAGTTACATTTGCCAAATACAAGGGTAGCAAATTATTCACTCAGCTCCAGGAGCCACAAAAGAAGGTATGGGGCCTTCTCCTTCTCTCTTAGTGGTGTAAATCAGGAGTGTTTCTAACAACAATTAAGTTATACCAGTGTAAAATTGGTGTGAGATGAGGATCAGACCATGATATTTTAAAGTAAAGATCTTCTCCATCAATGCCCTATTCTGCATCTAAGCATGCATGCAGCCCTACCCCCCCTCATCCCAAGAGTCTGCACCGAATAACTTCCTTCCCAAAATAAAAGCCGCCTACCAGGAACCTCCTCTGGTGTTTGTCCTTCCCCAAGCACCGGCCGCCGCAACTGGCTACCTTCCTCCTGGCTTGAGGAATGCTTGCATCTAGGGATTCCAGGGTGTCTTCCTCCGCCTCAGTACCCTCGCTCCCGCTTTGCTGCTGCTCCTCCTCCCGCCTTGTTGAACTAGGCTCTGAAGTGTCCATGGTTGTCTTCAGAGTGGAAGTGGGGTCACCCCCAAATATTGCGTCCAGCTCTTTATAGAAAAGGCAGGTCAGAGGGGCAGCACTGGAGTGGCTGTTTGCCTCGCAGGCTTTGCGGTAGCATTCCGCAGCTTCTTTACTTTAACCCTGCACTGCAGTGTATCCTGATCATGGCCACTTTCTATCATGTCCCTTGATATCGGCCCGAAAGTATCGTAATTCCTGTGGCTGGAGCACAGCTGGGACTGGACAGCTTCCTCCCCTGCAAACACTGACGAGGTCCAGCACCTCGCAATTGCTCCATGCTGGGGATCGCCTGGCGCGTGGACGCATGGTGACGTGGAAAGATTCGCTGAGAGCATTCCATGCCTGGCTGAGCAAACAGGAAGGGGATTTTCAAAATTCCCAGAGAATTTAAAGGGCGGGTCTGATGGTTGAACTCTATTGCCCTGCCCTCAGGTGACCAAAGTGATGACCAGAGTGGCTAGAACAGGCATTGTGGGATACTTCTGGAGTCCGATCACAGCGCACTAACAGACCAGGGCGTCCACACTGGTGCTCCAGCGGGGGTGCACAAAACATTATTTCAATTGCCAAGATGGAGTACCAGGACCAGACTAGCCGCAGAGTCAGAGCGCTCTACGTGCCTTGCCAGTGTGGACGGGTAGTGAGCTAGTGCGCCCAGGGCTCCTTTAATGCGCTGTAACTCATAAGTGTAGCCAAGCCCTAAGAATCTAATCTGCAGTGAAGGAAGTTGAGGGAGGGAGGGAGAATGGAGTGGTTTTTATCTTCTATGTGAATGAACAGCAGTTGGACATCAAAGGGTAGGTTCCTATAAGTGCCCAGCATGGATGCAATCTGATTGGAATAATTCAGGCTGATTTAGGCTAACCTACTTTCTAGAGGTGAGATCAATGAAGCTGAGGATTTGTCTCTTCAAAGGAAAGCATGCAAAACCTGTCAATGTAGACATTTAACCTGGTCTGGTCAGAGCAGCAGAATAAGTTTCCTTGCCTAGGCCCCTGCCTTTGTATTAATTATTATACTAAATCTCCTTTGTAGCTTTGAGTGATGGATTCTGGCATAAAGAAGAAGCCACCCTTGCTGTATGAGTGACTTCACTTCACTTCTCTAGCTCTATTTTACTGGGGGGAAGAGGTTAGTTCTCTACGGACCTCTTGGAGTTCTGAGGTTTCCCCACCACAAGCTTTCATCCTTCCCCTCTAAGCAAGCAGCAGACTCTACTGATTTTGGTTGACTTAATGTACCCTCTCTACACACACTCAAATCATGAATTATTTGAAAGCTTATTATGTCTACTTTAAGATGAGGTATGATGTGCTGTTACCATAGAAACAGAGAAACAATGATACCATCACTTTAAAATGACCACTTTGAAATATTTGCATTAGTTTCTGTGAGCTCTGTCAACAGTGTGAGGGTTACCACAGTCATCTTTGCCTTGACACGTGTACATAGTTCAGGGAAGGTTCTAACTACAGACAGTTGATTTTTCTCACTGACTCTTTCATGGCAAGTCAGTTCTAGGTGTGTTCTAGGCATTTCAAATGTTGCACACTGTGTAAGAGACTGTCTGGGGAGCATGTGACTCCCCCTTCCCCCACACACACTTCAGTGATACATCTTGTGATGCTGAACTATCTGCAGTCTGTTCCTGAAATACCCCTTCAAGCCATTGAATGGAAGGTATTCTTTCAATCAACTGCTATAAAATCATGTCTGTGTATTATCATCTCCTTCATGGGTACAATTCCATTTGGAATGAATACACCTCCCTGAGTCTTTCTACTTCAGTCTTTGCAGCACTAGTAGTTAACCACCTCAGCTCTGCGTAACTGATGCAGAATCCATGAAGATGTAAGATGTCAATTAAATTGTGAAACCCAAATTCATGGTGTAGCTATGCAGCAAGGTTTACATACAGTGGTGAGACAATTCTGGAACTGTTAAATACTATGTACTCCACAACTAAGAGGCCCTTCTTTGACTGTCTTCTGAAGGATGATACTTTCCGCTGGCCAAATTAGATGCCTCTTCATCTGTCAACCAAAGGACAAACTGCACCAAGTGAGACACAAAAGTAGCTGACTTCTCCTACAATCACCTGGTTTTGGAGAATATTCTGAGGTTTTCATTTTGGCTATTTCAGACTGAAGGGTTCGAATGGCATTATATCAGACCACTTGTTCATTTGAAAGCTGTTCATCTGGCTTACTTGCCAGGAAAACATCCACAAAACATTTGGATAACTTAAGTTCCTGCTTCAGATTACTAGCAGCGGGATAGCGTCACTAATGTTATTGTGCTGCATAAACAATGGTAGACTTGCCTCGTCTATGCTGTGCATGGACTGAAATTGCAGAACTGTAGTGTTTTCTAATCTTGCCTGTAACTTGTTCCTGGAATAGCTTGCAGTTTGTACATGTGAGGGAAGAAGAGCTGTGTAGCTTTAGTAGCTTGAACAGAAGGAAGAAGCTTTTTGTTGCACATAAGATCATTGTCTCTTCCATCAGCTGATTAAAATACACTGCAACAATAGTCACCTTGTGATATTGCATTAGATGGCTTGGCTTTGATTTTGTTTTCTTCAGGTAAGAAGAAAGGCATGTTGAGTGATAAACTCATCCCTAGTGCAGTGCTATTATCTCAGCAGGCTCACTGGTGAATGAGCTTGGTCCATTTTAGTCTTAATAAAGCATATGGGCAGGGGGCGGGGTGGTCTGTAATGAACCTAGCACAAGTCATCAGCAGGGCTGGAACCCAGGACCTTCGGCACCAAGTAACATAAACCCTGTCATTTGAGTTGAGGGATTAGCTCTGTTGGTAAATGGCAGACTCAGCTCTCTGAGCTAGATGGGGTGTGTGTGTGTGTGTGTCTCTCTCTCTCAATGTACTAAGCCTAGTGCTCTATTCTACTCTAGAGCATTCCTTGAGTCATGTAATCATACACACCTTTGAGGCATATGGCTTCACTTGCACACTTTCACCTGATGTCTGTTATCAATGACTCATATCTCAGAGGTTCTAAGAATGGGCCATCTGGAAACCTGAATCTCTGTCATTGCTTGTTTGCTTTCCTTCTAGCAGTTCTCCCTTAGGCTGAAACACCAGGAAGGCTGCAGACTCCTATTTTACAAGGTTACTTCTGCTTTCACAAGACCTCTGGGCGTGGAAATCTGTCCTCTGGGCTGAACAATGTGGGTGGATAGCTGTGCCACCTGTTCTACTGCCATCATTCTCAGTGTTCAGAAAAACCAACTTCAAAGAAATATTGACAACCCCTCTCCACTCCCCCAAGCAGATGGACCTGAAACCAACTCCAGATCAGGACACCCAGTCTCTGGGAAACGTCAGAGCTGATCTGGGTTTGCAACTCAGCCCCATCTCTATTTTAAAGCTGATCTAACAACAGCCCCTCCACAAAGTACCACCACTGTCTGTGCCCGAGCCTTCATCTTCTGCATGGTGGTCTGTAGCAACAGGTATTAACCATGGCAAGAGACATGGCCCTAGGCTATGAGAGAGTACAAATAGCCTGATCTAATCTAGCAAAGGCTGTACCTGGCAGCCCTAGAATTTTTTTCCTGTCAATATCTTATCTGAGGCTCATGCATTTGGTTGACCAGCTGAGAGGTCACCCATTTAACAAAGCTGAAGGTAGAGACTCTAGTGGCCCCTGCCCTACAGACACTGCCTCTACCCTCTCTCTGCCCTCCAGGTGGGATCAGAGCAGGCACCAGTAAGTGGCTGATGGGAATGGACAATGATAGGCCCAGTGCATGTCTCAAGCTCCCTCACTGAGACCACAGCTATTTTCATACAGACTTTGAGATCAGAAGGGACCATCATGATCATTTAGTCCAGGGGTGAGCAAACTTTTTGGCCTGAGGGCCACATCGGGGTGTGAAACTGTATGGAGGGCCAGATAGGGAAGGCTATGCCTCCCCAAACAGCCTGGTCCCCTCCCACTCCTCCTCTCTCTGCCCTTCCCACTTCCCGCCCCCTGTTCCCCATCCCCTGACCACCCCAGAACCTCCACCCCATCCAACCGTCCCCTGATTGCCCCCCAGGATGCCCTGCCCCTTATCCAATTCCCCAGACCTGGTACCCTTACCATGGCACTCAGAGCAGCATGTCTGGCCACCACACCGCCCGGCCGCAGCCAGACATGCTGCCGCACTGCCCTGCATGAGCATGCAGCCCCGCCACCCAGAACGCTGCCCGTGCGGTGACGTAGCTGCGGGGGAGGGGGAACAGCATGGGAGGGGCTGGGAGCTAGCCTCCCCAGCCAGGAGCTCAGGGGCCGGGCAGGACGGTCCCACGGGCCAGATGTGGCTTGCAGGCCACAGTTTGCCTACCTCTGATCTAGTCTGACCTCCTGCATGTTGCAGGCCACAGAACTTCACCCATCCCATCCTGCAATAGACCTCTAACCTCTGGCTGAGTTACTGAAGTCCTCAAATCATGATTTAAAGACTACAGAATTCACCATTGTTAGGCAATACTCAGCACCCCTACCCCAGACAGCCAAGAGCCCCTCTGCACCCTCAGCTAACTGGAGAGACCCAGCACACCCTGACCCAAACACCCTCTAGCACCCATCTATCTATCTAGCACACCCCCTTCTGCCTATTTCTCTCTTGCTATTACACAACACATCTAATATGAAGGAGTCACAGGAGTGCAGTGAGGTCCAAATAACCATGTTTGCCAACTCCCTGCAGGGTGCAAGGCTCCAGTGGCTTCACGATCATAGAAGACAGAGAGGGCTGCTAAAGGTATTTATAGAGATATTACCCAATTTCTATAAACTGCACTTCCCCAGCTTGGCAACCCAAGTCATAGCTGCCAGGTTTTGTGCAGCTCTGTGTCTTACCCTCACCACTGCCCCATGTTGCTTGAGGCAGGGCCAGTCAGCTTAACTTTGATATCTGGAAAGATACTGGAACAAATTATTAAGTTGAAGTTTATGGCTCTATGCAAGTATGCAGTTAGCTAATTAAATAACTTGCATAACATGTCATATGTAGCTGCACACAACTCAATAGCTATGGAGAAATTTCAGAAGGAGAAACATTCAGAAGGTGGACAAAGTAACCAGGGGGACGGCCATTCTAGACTTGATTCTGACTAGTAGGGAGGAATTGGTTGTGAATCTGAAGTCAATCTGAATGAAAGCGATCATGAAACAATAGATTTCATGATTCTAAGGAAAGGAAGGAGTGGAGAGAAGCAGAAAAAGGACAATGGAGTTTAAAAAAAAAAAGCAAACATCAACAAATTCAGAGAATAGGTAGGTAAGGTCCCATGGAAAGAAAAGCTACCAGATAAATGATTCAGGAGAGTTGGCAGTTTCTCAAAGAGACTAAATAAAGGGTACAACAGAAAACTATCCCAATGTGAAGGAAGAATAGAAAGAGACCAACATGGTTCCATCAGGAGCTTTTTAATGACCTGCAAATTCAAAAGGAATCTTACAAAAAGTGAAAACATGGATGGATTGCTGAGGAGGAGTACAAAAGAATAGCACAAGCATATAGGGACAAAATCAGAGAGGCTAAGGCAGCAAGGGACATAAAAGGCAATAAGAAGAGGTAGTATAAGTACATTAGGAGCAAGAGAAAGGTGAAGGAAAGTGTAAGTCCTCTGTTTAGTGGGTAAGGAGAGCTAAATAACTGATGACATCAAGATAGCTAAGGCGTTTAATGTCCATTTTGCTTCAGTCTTCACTAAAAAAGTTATTTGTGACCAGTGTTGTAACACAATTAATATTAACAAAAAGGGGAAAGGAACACAAAGCATAACAGGAAAAGAATAGGTTAGACTATTTAGATAAGTTACGTGTATTCAAATTGTCAGGACCTGATGATATTCATTCCAGCATACTTAAGGAACTAGTTGAAGCAATTTTGGATTTTTAGTGATTATCTTCACAAACTCCTGAAGGATGTGTGAGGTTGCAGAGGACTGGAGATAAGTACGTTTCCCTATCTTTAAAAAGGGGAACAAAGAGCACCTGGGGGATTATAGACCAGTCAGCTTAACCTTGATACCTGGAAAGATGCTGGAACAAATTATTAAACAATCAATTTATAAGCACCTAGCATATAATAGGGTGATAAATAATAGCTAACATGGCTCTGTCAAGAACAAATTATGTCAAACCAACCTAATTTCCTTCTTTGACAGAGTTACTTGCCTAGTGGAGGGGACAACTAGTAGACATGATTATATCTTGATTTTTAGTAAATCTAGTAAAGTTTTAGGTTTTGACACAATCCCACATTCTCATAAGCAAACAAGGGAAATGTGGTCTAGATGAAACTGCTATAAAGTGGATGCACAACTGGCTGAAAGGCCATATTAAGAGTTATCAATGGTTTCCTGTCGAACTGTAGAGATGTAACTAGTGGGGTTCCACGGGGGTTTGTCTTGGGTGTGGTACTAGTCAATATTTTCATTAATGACTTGGATAATGGAACTGAGAATGTGCTTATAAAATTTGCAGATGACACCAAGCTGGGAGGTGTTACTTTCATTTTGGAGGCCAAGATTAGAATTCAAAACAATATTGATAAATTGGAGAATTGCTCTGAAATCAAAAAGATGAAACTCAATAAGGACAATTGCAAAGTACTACAGTTAGGAAGAAAAAAATCCATGACTGCAAAAGGGGGAAATTAACTGGCTGAAAAGAATCTAGGGATTATGGTGGAACATAAATTGAATGAGTCAGCAATGTGATGCCGTTGCGGAAAAGATTAATATTACTTTGGGGTATATTATCAGGAATGTTGTATGTAAGACATGGGTGGTAATTGTCCCATTCTACTTGCCGTATGTGAGACCTCAGCTGGAGTGCTGTGTTCAGTTCTCGGTACCACACTTTAAGAAAGATGTAGACAAATTGGAGAGAGTCCAGAGCAGAGCAACAAAAATGATGATACAAGGTTTAGAAAATCTGACCTATGAAGAAAAGGTTTTAAAAAAAACCTGGGCATGTTAAGGTCTGTTTTCTCAAGACTAATCAGGCTCCCCTCAGTCTTCAAATATGTTAAGGGCTGTTATAAAGAGGAGGATAATCTATTGTTTTCCATATCCACTGAAGGTCAGACAAGAAGTAATAGGCTTAATCTGCAGCAAGGGAGATTTAGGTTAGATAATGGGATGGGGGCTTTCTAACTATAAGGATAGTTAAGCTCTGGAACAGGCTTCCAAGGAAGGTTGTGGAATCCCCATCATTGGAAGTTTTAAAGGACAGGTTGGGCAAACACCTGTCAGGGATAGGCTAGGTTTACTTGGTCCTGCCTATGCATCTATGAAACTCCTTCTGAGCTTCCAGTATTCCAGCTGGTCCAAGTCAGGGAGGCTTACCCCCCCGCCCCACTCCCCACCCCGAATATCAGCTGTGACAATGTGCACAATTTTTACTGGCGCACTTCAGTTTTTATTCATGGTAGCTATGCCAGGGGTCAGCTGCCCTGCTTGGTGTCCAGGAAGCAAGGAGTTAATTCCAGCCTGCGTGGGGCATAACAAATCTGAGGTGGGTATTGGAGGCCCAGTCTGGCTTTCAGGGGGAACCCAGGAAATTGTAGAAATAATTGGGAGCTGTGCTAAGCTGGGGGGTTGTGGTTCAGGAAGAAAGCTTTAGATGAAAATCTCACTTGGCAAAAGGCTTTTGTAACTGAACAAGTTGATCCTCTCCAGCAGTTCAGTGTTTAAGCCTCTCCACCAGTTCACAGTTGTCCTCAAGAGAAACACTCAGGCGGTAAGGATAAGGTAACCAATATGGGTAGAATTGTGAAGCCTCAAGACAGTTAACCTCCATGCACAGCTAGAAAATGTGGTGCCTAACAAAATTATAGACAATAATAAAAATGTCAGCAAGACACTTTAGATCAGTGAGAGTTCTGGCTTAGTTAAAGGCTATTAGGCTGTTCAGATTAGTAGCTTCCCTTGTTCCATTCAGATGAAGGAACTGGTGACCAGCTAGGGAAATGTTACCTGACTTTTTTTTCAAGCTCAAAATTTCAAATACAAGAGGCCTGAGGTGCAGTTTCTACACTAAAATGCACCAGCAGAATCTGGGGAATTAGGGTCCTCAAGTTTCACCAGAACCAGTAGGGCAGAAGGCAGGCAACCCATAGAAAGACGAGCACCAGGTAGTTTAAGGTTTATATAGACAATATGTAAAGGAGGGGGATTGTACACTGTCTCTTCATGGCTGTATGTATCATGTTTTACAGAAACCATTTTTTTAAGCACAAAATATTCCCCTAAGCCTGGGTTACATATTTAGGTTGGGCCGTGTCCTGTGCAGGTGCCCAGTGTGGGTGGACACAGAGAGCCAGCCTGCCCTCTCGCAACCTGTGCATGGACCAGGTGTAGTTTTGGTATTTGTGCTTCCAAGTCACTAGAATCCCCATAGAGGAAGGGAAGGGGGGAGAGAGACAGACCATGTTCTCCCCTCTCTGCCAGCTCCAGTTAGTGGAACTGGGCTATTGCCAGATGGCTCTATGTTGCATCCTAATAAAGGTGGAAGTGTGGAACTGCTGCAGCACCAGGGTGTCTCTACTCCTGCCTCCCACAGGCAGGACTTCAAGCCACAATCCTACCCTATGTGAGCTGCAAATTGTGATGATAGTTTGAATTCTGAGCTGGATTTCTCATGTCCCCACCCCCAAACAATCAGGGCCATTTGGATCTGGGGTTTAGTGTAGGTCCATCTCTGGTAAAGTTCACATGTAAAATTGTATATTGGCTATGTAAACCTTAAACTACCTGGGGCTAGTCTTTCTATGGGTCACCTGCCTTCTGCCCTACTGGTTGATGTGAAACGTGAGCATGGCCTGCTGTCTACCTCGTGGTGTAATCTAGAGAGGGTCATGGGCAGAACTTTCCCAGTGAAGGGTCATGACTCATGAACACTTACATCCCTCAATGTGCAGCATCTTGTCAAGGAGGCCATTCAAATGTGCTGACTTCTGATTTTTCTGCTACACAGTCAACATTAAAGATAGGGACTCATTCTGCCATCTAGTGGCAATTTGTGTCACATTGCTCAGTCTAGAAGTTTAGCTAGCGTAGGCTAAACTAAATTGTTCCATCTTGCCTTGTTTCTTTGTCAAAAATGATTATAGAGGGATAAATCCCTCTAATTTTTGTACATAAATCTGGGCAAATACTGAAAAGAATTTTTGTAATTGTTCAGCTAAAGTCTTAAATGAATTTGTTTCACTTTTATCTGGCCTTTGTTTGCTTTCCAGGGATATTCTAAGAGGAGTGGTCCCCCAACCTTTTACCTTGCCCCCCACTTCAGAAACAGGACAGGAGCAAGACTGTGGCTCTGGAAGGAGGTCACATGGACTGAGGTAATGGGGGCGTGGGGTTGGGACCAGAAGTGGAGCTGGGTGGCACTCCCTCCCTGCTTCCATGGGGGCCGGCCTGGGCCCCAGCCATGCTCCCCTGAATGTTTCTCCATGTCCCCCTAGGGGAGTGCATCCCACAATTTGGGGACTTCTTTGCTAGAGGATGAATTTTCTGGCAGGAGTAGTCTCAAGCAGCGAATTCTAGGCGAGAATATTCACAGAAAGTGAACTTTTGAGTTCATAAATGTGAATAAACCTGCTTCTACATTTGGGCTCATTGAGAGAAAATGGAAACAACAATTGATAGCTATGTCCAATCAAAACTGCTCCAAACCACAAATGTCACTTCCTATAAAATACATTTAATGAACTTCTTGTGCAGTCTACAGATCAAGTAGTCACGCTAATTATTCAGTGAATGATTCTGATTACATCATGAAGTTGAGAAAATTGTAAGCCATTTGCAGACAATTTGCAAACAGAAAAGTTAAATTTGTCTGATTATTTGCTTGGCTTTTTGCATAGTTTTCTTTTTATGAGATAGTTTATAGGTGATTTGTAAATGGGACTTTTTTTGGGGGGGGGGAGTTTTCTCATTTACTGTTCTGTGATGTGTATAATGAAGTCATGAAAGGATTTTTTTAAAAAAAAATTCACACCAGAAATTCAGTCCTGTCTGTGGTGTGGGTTTTTTTTTTTTTTGGTTTTGTTTTGTTTTAATATGGAAGATTCTGTAGAGAGCCAGCAGCGTTATGAGATCTCAAGTAATAGGAGTGAAGCCAGAGAAGGGATCTTTAACTGGAATACTCTAGATGTGTGGGTTTTGTATACACCTAGAACTTAATTAGCTGATAAACAGTTAGGAGAAAGCTCCATTGGAGAGAGATTAGACATTTGTCAACTCTCACTTGACAGGACAGAAATCTCCGTCTCCAATCCTGTGGTTCTCCTGCAAAAACAGGGAAGACGAGAGTGGATATGCCTGATATTTGTAAGGTAAACATAACTGACACAGTCAGACTACAAGTCTGTTAACTTACTCTAAAACCTTGGTCAAATCACTTCCCCTCTCTTTGACCCAATTTCCTCACTTACAAGCTGGGGATAATGATATTGACCTATCTTTGTAAATTGCTTGGAGAGTTACTGTTGAAAGTACAAGATATTTTTCTCTCCTGATACACACTGAACACCTGTTGATGCCAAGTGTTGAACATGAGAGTTGAGCAATTTACTGTCTGAGCTATGGTTGGACCTTAGAACTGTATGAAAGTAACAAATAACAATTCTCACATGAACTCATAAAATGTGGTCTTTTTATTCTGTGTTTTGCATCCTTAATTTTTCATTGTCCATGAAAAGGTCACAAAATTGCCTTTCCCACATCAAATGCAAATGCTGGGTTCTAGCTGCAAAGCCAATTCTGCAGGAAAAATGGGCCTATCTTTACTTGACCTGTGAAACAGAAGAACTTTCATCCCACTGCGGGCCATTTCCAAACATGACAATAGATTGATTTAAAATGCTGATCTTACTCATTATTTAAATCAGCAAGCAGGAAACCTTGATTTAAATAATTGACTTTAATGTTTTCCATTTGTCCTTTTCAGTTATTTCTCTAAAGAAAGTTTTTTATTATTATCAGATAGTATAACCATTAATACATGCTGATTCGCAACCAAATAAAGCCTTTACATTAAATTTGGTACCACTTTTTGTTAATCAAGAGGATACACTATATCTGTACACATTTATTTAAAGTTAAATAGCTTAACACACTTATTCAGATTTGTAATTTTAATATTTTTGTTTGAAAATGGTGAATGATGCATTTTTTTATTTACTAGATTTAAAAAAAAATTTTTTTTTTAATCAGGAGTTTGTGTCAAGCTGTAGTCAGCATTTCACTTTCCATCCATTAAAATGCACAAAGACAACATTTAAAAATTGTTTTTATTAAATAAATCTAACTTAAATGTACTGAATACATAAGGGAAAAGTAAGTTTATCAAATTATGTTTTGCATTTAAAATTAACTGTCTTATTAAACAATGGACATATTAATTATAGTTAGTGAATCGATGGACTATTTCTGGTCACCATGGGCCAGATTTTCCAAAAGCATTGGAGTGCCTAAGAATGCAGATAAATGGCAAGTGGCATTTTGAAAAGTGAAATTAATAGATGTTCTGAAATTTCCACTAGAAACCTGTCTGCATCTTTAGGTGCTGAAGGACATTGGACCAGATTTTCAAGTTTTTAGCATTAGTAGGTCTTCATCTCCCAATCATTTTTTCAACTCTGAATTAACTAGTCCAAGTGAAGAAAATAGTCTCTTTGCACCTGCTAGCTAAACTAAAACTGAAAGTAAGGCAAAAGCTTTTCTCCACAACAGAAACTGAATACACTTTTGTATTTGCTCCGTTGTAAAGACTGAAAATAATATGGTTACTTAATGCAGTCAGTGGTGGATTAGCCACTGGGCCAACGGCCCCCCCCCCTGAAAAATGGGCATCCCTCTGACCATCTGGAGCTCCTGCTGGGGAGCAGGGGAAGCCCCTGCGACCTGGCAGGAGCACTGGAGGGGGTAGGGGGTGGAACAGGGCAAGCCCCCACACTCCAACTCCATTTCCCAGGCAGGAGTGTGGAGGGGTCAGGGGGGACTGCAGACAGAAGGGGTGGGGAGGGCCCCCCCATTTGCTCTGGCCCAGGGCCTCACAAAAGCTTAGTCTGCCTCTGATATGCAGTACATGACATTGACATTTATAAAGCTTAAGCTGACCTCAAAGAGAGAGATGTTTTCCCCTGATTCTGTATGTCTTTAAAAATACAGCATCCTTTTACCTTATTAAAGTTTGAAGAGAGCTCATTGATGCAGCATATTTGTTATTTATTTAAATGATTTTAGTAAATTTAGACCTTAATATAGGTTGTCAAAATTTCAAATTTAATTTTAAACAGCTTTATTTTTTAAAAGAAAAATATATTTAATTTAAACCAAAAATTTAAATACAGTAGAAGCTCAGTTACAAACAGCTCAGGAATGGAGGTTGTAATCAATGGATTTGTAATCAAAAATAATATCAAGTGAGCACTCTACACTTTGTATTCTATGTTGTAATTGAAATCAATATATTTGAAAATGTAGAAAAACATCCAAAAACATTTATAATTTTAAATTGGTATTCGGTTACTGTTTAAACAGTGCGATTAAAATGGTGATTAAGCGTGATTAATTTTTTTAATCATCTGACTTTTAGATTAGCATTAAACCCAAATAACCGAAGAGTGTGTGTCGCTCCTTCAGAGATGCTGGAGAATACTCTTTCCTCTGAATTTGTGGGGACAGGATGGGAACGATGTGCTGCTTGAAGGGGTAGCAGCGAGGCACCACAGCATGGTGTTGTCAGACACCATCCTGCTGGAAGTGCCTTCATTCAGATTAGGCATTGCTGAGGTCACTGGCTACTTGTGCTAATTAAAAATCTGTGACTGTTTTCGCAAATAGTCATGTTAACACCTGGCTAACTTTGGTAATTCTGTTCTGCCTCTCCACGTTTTCCCTGTAATTCCAACTGGATATGGAATTTTTCTTCTCTTCTGCTTGTGTGGTATTACTTGCTGGGTTCCATTCCAGAAATGGCTGCATTTCACTTGTGTATGAATTGATTGGATTATAAGTGCTTTAGGGTCTCTTGGAGAGAAGATGTATTAGAAATGAAAGATTATTATGAAAATTCATATTTTGGAGCCTCAAATGCAGTGGCCACAAGTTAGGCTAGTGATGTTATGAAAAGCTTTGGCATAATAAACTGAATTCCGTAGTGTTAATAAGCCCTCAAGAGACAGACTGGTTGTAGGGAAGACCTTGTGCTTCTCTTAACTACAAAGGCAGCTAGCTCAGATTGACAGCTGAGCCTCTTGGAAACATCCAGTTCACACTGGGCATGCTCCGAGAAGTCTAGCCCATGTTTTTGCATAGTTGTTTATATTTAACATGAGGCCTAGTCTTACAAATCCCTTGAAAATTTTGGACAGGATGAGACATGATAGGGCCCTGCTATGATCTCTATGAGTACATCAAGGGATTCAGTGGTCAAGTTATTTACTTCAACTACAAGACTCCCACTGACATCAGTGGCATAGGCGCCAACTTCCACATTTCCCGGGGGGTGCTCGACCCCCTGCTCCATCATAGGCTCTGCCCCTGCCCCTGCCCCACCCCTTCCCCCAATGCCCCACCCCTGCCCCATCTCTTCCCACCCCTGTGGGGGGGCGGGGAGGGACACATGAGCAAAAGGACAGGTCATGTGTGTGTCCCACTGCGCCCAGCCCCAGGGCCATCACACTCTCCCCCCCCTTCCACTCCCCGCATCTGAGCCATGCATTGCCCAGGACCACTCCCCGTTCCTCCCCCAGCACACCACCAAAGAGCTGATGGCGGCCAGCGGGAGGCACTGACAGGGACGAGCTGATCGGTGGGGCCTGGTGCCGGGGGGGAGAGGAGGGGCCTGCCCGTGGGTGCTCAGCACCTACTATTTTTTTTCCTTGGGTGCTCCAGCCCCAGAGCACCCATGGAGTCGGCATCTATGGTCAGTGGAGTCAGTTTTTCACCCCAATAAGATAACTAATAATCTCCAATTTATTCAGTCTCTGTAGTTATTACTTTATGTATTTGTATCATGCCCAGAGGTGTTCTAAGCACCTGTTAGAGTAAAATAGCACACATGAAGATGCTAGCAGAAGTCTAGATATGTTATTTGTTTAATTATTAACAAAGCAATTTACTTGGTTACAGTGGAATTTCAATGAATAGGTAATGCTATTTATCAGTTATTTTTGTTCAGTTACACCTGTGTAAATGAAGAGGAACTTCACTAAGGGTAATGGAGTCATCCTGATTTACACTGCTTTGCAATGGAGGGTAGAATCAGACCCTGTTATCTGAAAGGTTCTTTCCTTCTCCCTTTTGATAACTAATCTAACAATAGAGGCTGAAGCACTAAGCAGCAAATCAATCTACAAAGAGTTTCTTTTTATTGTGCACCTATTGCAATCTTCAGCCACATATGAAAAAACAGCAGAAAGATCCAGACTACAGGAAAACATCTACAGTGACAAAATGTCAGCAATATTAGGGGTCTCTAACCTCTCAGGAGACTGGTGGAACATGTTTTCCAAAGATGAGGCCCCTACAATGAGAACGTCCTTCCCCGATGCATGATTCTAATGGTCCTCCAGCTCAAGCACTTCAGCTGTTGAGTAGAAGCATGAGGAAAGAGGTGGTTTCTAAGGTGGCCAGGCCCTAATTTATAGGTCAGAAGTAGAATCAATGGATTTTCTACTTTGATGGATGTCTTCATTTTTCCTTGGGACTTCTATTTTATCCACTCTACCTTTGGAGCAAACTGTGGTGTAAAGTGGGCTCCTATGCAGGAGGGTGGGCTGTATATTTTGTGCTAATTATTTTTTTACTTGTCTTATATTAATTTAGTAAAATATTTTATTAAGTTATCTGAGATCTAGGAGTACAAAATACCATACATATTGGAAGCAGGTCTATGTCTGATTTCCACCCCCCCCATCAAGACTTGCAGTTGTACCCAAACTCTCCATTTCCCAGCTTTTGCAGCTTGCATTTGGTAGGCAGAGTCCTTGCAGCAAATGGGTGGAGAAGGGGAAATCAAGAGCCAGTTAGAACAATAATCTAAATGTGTGCTCCCTGCTGTTCCTGTTTCTTATCCCAGGCATTACACGAAGGATGTCACTTCTTCAAGTTCCTCTGCCAGTCAGGATTATATACAAAGCTTGACCAGTAGGACCAAGTGCATCCTGCAGGCTTCTCTTCGGTGAAAGACTTGTTTCCATGAGGTGCGTGGAGGTGCTAGGAGGAATGTGCACTAGACCTTGGACTTCATGTCTTTTAATCAAGCTGCATGTAGGAGGTGCTCATGTCTAACAGTAATACCATTCTATTTTGGGCTTTCCCCATCTTTCCTACCAGAGAGGAAGAGGCAGCAACATTGTACTTGGTGAATGGAGAAGGCTCCATGCTAAGCAGTGGAGGATGAGATTTTTCAAAAATCCATGACACTGAATTCTCTCTTTAAGTGCTTGGATCTCAATGCAGCCTGGGTAAGGTGGAGAAATGGATGCCGTACTGATGAGCAGCAGGGAAAAGTTTGGGTAGCATGGTAGGCCCCTCAAAGTTCTGCAGTACCTGCCTCTCTGAGTTAAATGACACCTAACCTTGGTCAGCCCTGGAAGGACACTTTTTGTTCAAAAAAAAAAAGAAAAAATGTACACGGTGATAAGACCATTTCCTTTCTCTCAGCGTCTCCTTTAATGTCAGGCCTGAAATATGAAGTCATTAGGGGATATTAAAACAGTGCTGACAAACTAATTAACAAAAGACATTACGCCGGATGGGCTCAATTTATCCTTTTTAATGGTTCTTATAAATGGGTGCCGCCAATTAAAATTAATAAAGATTTACCAGCGATTGCCCAGCATACACTGTTAAGGAGCTCCACTGAAGGTCGCCTTAAAGTCAGCCTTGTTAGCGCTGGAAGTTCAGCTCCCAACGCCAAGCTCCTCATGGTTATGTTTTCCAAGGCAGTTTCTCTGTCTCTGTATTTGGCTTGAGTTTGCCCACTTCTGTCTCCATATTGCTACAAATCCATCTATCTGTGTGTTGACTCTGTTTAAAAAAAAATATTCTCTCCCTCCCCCGCACTACTGGATTTGTCAGTTTTCTAAGCAGAATATCATCTGTCAATCCTTATGAGAACATGCTGCTTCCTATAGCTCTTTGTTTTGAGGAGCTCAGAGCATCTGGAAACACAGTTTCCTCTTTAAACATCTCTTTTTATTTTCTTCCAGTGTGACTATTCTGAGCATTGATCAAACAGTTTGTTCAGATTCTAAATAACTGTTACCTTCTACCATGTTCATATCCCATTTTATTCACAAACATTCACGAGAATAAGCTGATGACTGGGGAATGACTGAACTAACCCCTGTATTTATAGATCCTGATGGCACTTGCTATTCTCATGTTGGAAAAGTTTCAGTCAAGCATTCAGGGAGCAAGATCAGTCTAGCTCCAAACATAGCAAATCGCTAAAGTGAGCAGTTCGCAAACAACCTGGTGGGTGAGAATTGGCATCAGCTGTTCAGACAATTACAAATAGAGTAAATCTTTTTAAAAAAGTCTGCAGATAATTCATGAACAGAAAAATGGCTACATTTGTTGGATATTTTATATGCAACTACTAACTGAACAGCTCAATTCCAGTCTTTCCCCCTCTTTTCCCTTTCTATAAAGTGGTAGGACCAGTATACTCGCTGTACATTATTCTCCTTTGCTCTCCTTTGATCATCCTCAAAATAAACACTAGCATGAGGGTTGTGTTGTAAGTCAATAGGTATATTACTTCCTGTTTGGAATAGGAGTTTCTGTTTTTGGCTCTTTTGGGGAGCCGTATGTGCAATGGATGCTTTATATGGGAGTTTGCCATGAAGAGGCAAATTCTACAGTAAAAAAGATAGGAAGTACCTGTTCAAAAGGGACAGTTGCTTGGCATAGTCAAATGTTCGGCACAGTCAAATGCTCATGCTACTGCCATTTGTGATTCCACCCAACAACTATTGCCAGCCCAGTCTTCTGGTGGCAGCACTGAGTGACAGGAAGATACATTCTAGATTTTCATGTGCATACTGAAGATGATCGTCTTTGAGACATCAAGACAGTGCATATACTGTTGAAGAGCAACAAGCAGTACCAGATCTGTTCTCTTATGGGGGCTATGTAGAGGACTTCTCTGGGTGGAGGACACAAGAGACCAACCTGCACAAGGTTCTCCATTCTATCCTATTGCTTAATCATCAAAAGCAGATCCCTGGAAGAATCAAACATCAGTGACTGGGGCTTTCTTTGAAGCAATAAATCGTTACTTGCAAAATAAAGGGAAAGAGACTCCCTGCAAAAGATGACAAAGGAAACTATCTGTGAGCTGTAAAAATGATTAGAGCAGCTCATTCAGTGGAAAACTACCCTGATTAGTGAGACCCAGGGCAAAGTTCTCCTTTCATATCACCTGATGCAACCCTAGTGAAATCAGCTGGGTTGCATCAGAGGAACTTGGGAGAATTTGAGCCCCTATAGTGAGCTGCTGAGTTAGTGCATAGCTGTAACTAGATCATTAGAGTCAGTTACTCTTAGTTTACTCCTGCTATTGTCTCACCATCCCAGCTCTTCATTCTTTAGTCTACCAGACGCACACACAGGAGATGTACAGTAAATTCTAGCAGTGAGTATAGCCCCTTCTGTGCAGCTTGAGGGACAAGCTCCAATGGGCAATAGCTTCATTCAGATTCTCAGACCATACTGGAGATAAAAAAGAAAGGGAAAGGGGAGAGGGTAGCTTGAGGAGATGAGAAGGAAGGGCCAGGAAGTGAGGATGAAAAGAAGGAAAGAAAAGTAATGGGAGAGTATTTTTGAATACAGTATCTTTCAAGTTTTTTCCTCATGATGGATTGGTGTGTTTTATTAAAACTTCAGCACAGAAGCCAGCCACAGGCAGGGGCAGGAAACCATCTCCTACACTCACATGTTGCATTGTTGGCCAGGTGCACTCTCATTCTTGGTCAGTAGGATTAGGTATTGACTACTGCTAGAGACAGGCTACTGGATTGAAGGGAACATGAAAACAACCACTGCCCTCCCCAGACCTTCTAACCAGAAGATTACATTGGTAGAAAATGAAGGACCCTGGATGGATTTTTTTTTTTTCAGTGAGGGTTTGTGATTTCAGCTTACTTGTCTTTGTCCTGCTTTCCCTGTGAGGAGACATCAGATAAAACTCACAAGTATTGACAAGATGCAGGAGTACAGCAGCCAATAGTGTGTGTGAACTCTCTCTTAATGGAGTGTTAGGTTTCTTATAGGAGTCGGGCTCTGATCTCTGAGCCACATAACCATTTGGATAGCAACCTCAGTGTGAAAGAGTTTACAGAATTTCCAGTTTTGCTATTCTCAGGCTGGCAAACCGAATAACCTGTAAAAAGCCACATCCATGTAAGACCAGTTTGGGCAGGGCTTTGCTGACCTGGTAAAACTGATGTTTACAGACCAGATATCTGCATGCCAGCTTGAAATCTTGGTTGTGGTAATGTGCAGGCTTTTGACTCTTCCTTTTCCACTTGACTTCAATTTTATATATTCTGTAAGAGCTCAAAATGTCCCTGCAGCAGGTCTAGGTTGCAGTTCCACCTCCTGTGCTTTATCCCATTACTCTTAAGATCAGAGGGATTTAACTCTGTTACCGTCCCATGGTATAGTTTTGAAACTGTACGAGATAGCACAGATTGGCAAGGATCTGTAGGTTTGGAATGCTCCTTCCAGATATCCTCACTAACATTGTTCAAGCTGGGGACCTCTTGTTTCTGTATTTCCTGGCGAATTCTGTCTGCCATAATACAACATCTCTGTGGTGCAATCAGTTAGTGCATTTGACTGTTAACTGAAAGGTTGGTGATTTGAGCCCACCCAGGGATGTGCTCTATTTAAACCCCGAGTGCTTTTAACAACTTTCAAGTACATTTACACATGCTGTCACTGGTACCTTACCCAAATGGTTCACAGACTACAATGTAGGTATACGTTGCAGGAGGACCACCTTTATTCCTTTTCTCTTCTATTCCAGACTCATTGACTGATTTGAGCACGTTGCTCAGTCTGGTGGCTCTTTGTAATGTTAAACACTCAGAGGCATTCGGGTGCCATGATATTAATGAACAAAACAAAGATTATTTCTTCTGGTTTTCTTACTTTGCCTGTTAGTTTTCTCCACTCCTCTTTGTATCTGAATTAGTCAGTAGAGTGGTCACAGCAAGACCACAGGCCACGTTATTTGTGAATGCCTCAACACTTGTTATATTTGACATTGTTGGTATGAAATATTGGGACTTCCTACTCTATGCCAGAGTGTGAATTCTCCAACGTGCTCTGAAAGTGAGGATGCAGGGTAGGAGAGCTCACTCTCTGCAAGGGTTTCAGAGTAGCAGCCGTGTTAGTCTGTATTCGCAAAAAGAAAAGGAGTACTTGTGGCACCTTAGAGACTAACAAATTTATTAGAGCATAAGCTTTCGTGAGCTACAGCTCACTTCATCGGATGCATTTGGTGGAAAAAACAGAGGAGAGAATCTTTGGATGAGTAAGCAACAGGCAGAGGCCAGTGGTTCCAAACGACTGAGCTTTGCAGGTTCCTCAAACAGCCCTGCAGAGTGGGATCACCAGCTTTTGTCTGCACTCTCAATGTGCAGTACATTAATCGTGCCCTCCCTAATTCCTGCTTCAAGATAAATCTCTTGCGCTCCCATTATTTGGATAATTGCTGTGGATTATATGGCAGTCAGGTGCTCTTTGGCAGGGAGAGATTAATGGGGGACGATTCCTTTGTTTTGATTTCATTTGCTAATTGCTGTGTGGAAAGGTGGCTATGTTCATTCATCCTCTCACCCTGGTAGATAGCAGGGTTTGATTTGCTTGTGCTGGGGAAGGAGTAGGTTGCTAGAAATCCTAGATGGTTCTGCACCTTTATTTTGCTCTTTAGACTTGGAGTTTCTTGAGAGGCAGGACACTTTTTTAGCATGTAGTATATAGGGTGCTTGTGTGTGTATGTACTTGTGTGCACACAAGCATGATTGACCAGTAATGCACAAGGAGGAGGAGGGGACACAACAAATCATCTGGATTTTGGTCTGAAACTGAGTCATCATGATTTTGAGTCACTCAATCTTCTTGTATTCCCATCAAACTCTGCTGGTAAAGAGCAGGCACCTCATAGAAAATCTGAGTCAGCATGTTAATTGAGCTTCCGTCAGTGTGTACAACCCTCATTCTAGCCCTTGGACTATACCAAAAGCCTCCTCCTGGGAGATGCTAAGTGTCCTCACTCCTGCTGAAGTTGAAGGGAATTGAGGGCATTTAGCATCTCACAAATCTATCCTTAAACCAATTCCTTTGCTAGTTCAGTTATTTTAGAAGCTGCTTAATAAAAAAAAATCTCCAAATATGTAGTTTATTCAGATTTGAAAAGATGCAAGAGTCTGAGAGGACCACCTGGCTTAGGGAAATGGGCTTTTGGAGTCTCAGACTTGTGATCTAGAAGGACTGAAAATTGTTATCATCTGTTGGCTGTTCTTTGGCCTCTGTGAAATGACTTGAATGTTACTGTCATTTCTACTGAGACAGATGTCAGCATTCCACAGACTCCTGCTAGGATTGGCACTAATTGCCCTTTTGGTTGGCGGCTTCAGCAGTAGTTATGAAGAGCCACTCTCATCCCAGCAGAGGTACCTTGAGAGCAAGGACTGGATTGGTACAATGGCAGGAAGTTACATGTGTGAGGAAGCTCCACAGCTCCTGCTGTAATTTTTTTCTGTGGATATATGTGGCACTTTGCTCTCCAGGATTGTCAGTCTGATACTCTTCACTAGAACTGAATTCATTTGGGTGTGGTGTAGGAGTAGTTAATAATTTTATTAAGTATACAATGGGGTTGTATACCCTGTACTGGTAGAAAAAATTAACTGAAGCCAGGGAGCAATTAGTGCACTCATGTGCACGTAGAGTGTGGGCCAACCCCAATTTAGGATAATCCTTTATTAGTCATCTTGCTCCCCTCAGGTGGGAAGGATTTCAGGGCCCTAGAAGGAGGTGGGAGGCCCAAGAGTAGAGGATCCCAAGAAGGGAGCTCTGGCAAAGTGCCAGGAGAGACAGTGGAAAGCCACAGTTGCCATGAGCCTTGCCTGAAAGGCTAGAGCCCAGGGAGGCAGCCCTCGGGGGGGGGAGGGGGGTCAGGTTTCTAGAAGAAAGAGACAGAGTGCCTTGGGAGAGGCAGACAGGAGCAAGGCCTCCAAAGAGAAAGCCCTTAGAGGTGCTGCTTGGTACAACAGCTGGTCAGAACTCTGCAGATCCTGGGAAAGGGCAAAGAGTCTGTGGAGAAGTGAGCCCAGGAAGGGCCTTGGGGGAAAAGAGCCTAGAGATAGGCTGAGTTAGAAAGGAGGCAGGAAGGAGTTTGAGGAAGCAAACCTTAGCTACTTGCTGTAGGGTCCCTGAACTGGAACCCAGCATAGAGGGACGGCCTGAGTGGCCTACTGGCTACCAATGAAGGTGACATGAAAGTCATAGAATATCAGGGTTGGAAGGGACCTCAGGTGGTCATCTAGTCCAATCCCCTGCTCAAAGCAGCACCAATCCCCAATTTTTGCCCCAGATCCCTAAGTGGCCCCCTCAAGGATTGAACTCACAATCCTGGGTTTAGCAGACTAATGCTCAAACCACCGAGCTAAACAATCAAAAAGCATGTAAAGGATAGTGAGCTCTCTAGAAGAGTAAAGCTGTGGCACAGGCTCTAGAAAGGTCACCAACAAGTTACCACTCCCTACACATGCAGAGGGCCATTTGGTGCTACATCCTACAAATGTAGTCTAAACTGAAAATACATCATACTGCCTGGGAAGGACCTAGGGAAGAAGTCCTCCTGGGGTAACTGGCATTTGCCATGCAGTGCTCATCACTTGGAATGGTGTTAGGAGCAGTGTGCAAACATAACAATAGGCTATCCTATCTGAAACTCAGAATGGGACCCTGAGGGTCTGCAGGCAGTTGCTCTGTCTGCAGTAAGAGCTGAGCTTTACTTTCAGGAAGCCGCTCTTGTACACACCTGTCATCTGAAGGCAGTGTTTTATGGGAAATCGTTAGTCGGGCCTGAGGAAGATTCGTTATGTGACATAATGTCCTTGAATTTCAGATGAAATGGAGGGTGTGTGAGACTGTGGGATGGGGATGGTGGGAGAGGACATTTAGTCACATGTCTTCTGCCAATTTGCCAACCATTGTGATTGCTGGTAATAACCTATTCCTTAGGGTGACCTTCCAGATCTCCTAATCAGGTACTGCTAATTAAAAGATAACAGGCAGGTGACCTCCACAATGAGGGCAGTGGAAAGGATGCTAATTCCTGCACAGAGATGGTAGATCTTAAACAACAGCGTGAAACTTTTAAAATACTGTAGCAGTTTTTCCGTATTCCAACTTGTCATGGGGTGAGGTGTTCTCTTCCCTTTTCAAAGCAAATTGAATGCGGGCAAGAGATGCCTGAATGAGCCATCTAGAAATCTGCATACTCTGGTTATTGTCAAAACAGTTAGAGCATGGGGAAAGGTAGGAGAAGTTACCCACTGTGCCTCACACCACCTGATCAATTTACTTCAACTCTGAGCAGCAGAGGTCCCATCTAGTGGTGATGGGGGAAATTGAGTCATCATGGCTCATTCAGTCTTTTGAAGTCTAACGCCTCGATGGTGGGTGTGTGATAGACCTCCGTCCTTTAAGATACTGTGCTGAGACCTGCCCACTCATTTCACATAGGGGCTCCCAAGCAGCTGTCAATAACATTCAGTTATTACTAGCTTGGGCAAGGGAAGCAGTCACCTAAAAGTGGCAGACACCACTCTGCAGCTCTGCAAAACCTAATGGAAAAAGATGTTGGTTTAGTGCTTCTGTACCTGCCCCTCTTCCACAAGAGAATAATCTGGGTAATACATTCCAGAATATTTAACTGGGAAGTGTTTAACTTGGGCATTTAACAAGTTGAATGTCCAATTCCCTATTCTTTGGATGGACTGATTGAAAATCTGCCCCCAAGTCTCTTCCATCTGGGTAATTGCATTCTGCCTCCTTAGAATTCCTCTTGCAACTTCAGTTGGAAATAGGATTCTTTCACTTTCCCTTAACATACATTGTGTGGGCACTGTACAGCTGTTAAACTACTAACTTGTTCCAGTGCAGAGGTTGCTCCTGTTATGGGTGAGTTGATTCCAAAACTTCTCTAGTATCCATGCCTTATAGGGTCAGAAGTAGCCAGACTTGTTCAGCACAGGATGCAGAAGCCTCCTCTGTGGGTTTATGGCACTGTGACTCTCCAATGGGGAGAGGATCTGCTGAGGGTGGAAACTGGAGGAGGATCTCTTTTCATGGCATCATCCTCCATGCACCACTTGAGCTTGTCAGCACTCTGCATGGAGCCCCGCTGTGTAATGCTCCTGACAGGGTGGTTGAAGACTGTGACCATGGCAGCAGGGTGTGGAGGAGGAGGCTGTGCAGTTATGGGGCACTGGAGTATGAGGACCAACTCTCCTTTGCTTTGCTGTCCTACCATTCTCAATTCCCCCTCATCATAAAAGAACGAGCAAGCAAGGCCGCAGTCTGAAACTAAGACGGGAAGCTAATCCTCCTCCTCCAGTCCCAATAGGATAACCAGAAACTCAAGGAGTTGGAAGCTGTTTGTGCTGCCATCACAGGACCAGGATCCCATGGTGCTAGATGCTGTTCAAAACACAGAACAAAGCAATGGTCCCTGTCCTGTCCCCCCCATCCCAAGAGCTCTACTGAGTGAATTACTTCCCTGGAGGGGGTGGTTTTTCCATCCTTTACAGAGCATTAAGTCTCTCTAGAAAGGTATTATCAAGGAGAAATGATCTCCAGCCAGAGAAAGCCCTACATGATTAATATTGAGCCTGAATGTGAGTAATGATTAAGAATGTGGCAGCCCAACCTGAACTTTCCCAGGGGAAAGTCACAAAAGCAAACCCAGCCCATAATAGCCACTAGTCTTCATATATTATTAAACAAATAACTTTACTACCAAATGAAATTTACAATGCAGCATGCAAACAAACAGTGTCCTCAGCAGAGGTCACAGCCATTGATTTCCCCCTTCCCCCATGGGATGTTGTGTTTCGGGAATACTAACTGGCCTGTCCCAGGCTGTATTCAAGAGGGAGCTCACAGATGCATTTAATCAATCAGAATTATTGACCGAGTTTTTTGGGGAAGAATAAATAATGGTCAGTGACCTGACTTAGCTGAATGTCCTTTCCTTGCTCCCCAGAAGGCCAGGGAAAAATATATATATATATATATATATATATATATATATATATATATATATATATATATATATATATATATCTCTATCTTTCCATCGTGGGGCCATGGCCAGAGTCTGTCCAAGCATGTTTTCTGGAGTGATTCATCTCACCCAATCCCTTGTATTAGGATAAGGGACAAGAGCAATGCCCTGCTCTCTTGTTGAAGCCAATGTTGGGTATATTCATTGAAGAGAGATTCCTCCAATGTGGCAACTCTCCAAAATGGAGTAAAGCCCAAATGATTGCACCAGGGGAGTCTTTGTTTTTGTGGGAAATAGCAAATGCACATCAATCAGAGTGGGAGGAGGACCGCACAGCAGCCTGTAAAACATTAACAGACCTGACCATAGTCACAGCTTCCTGGCCTTGCAGCAAGTCTAAATGTACCCTGCAATTTCTGTTTTTGAGTTGCATCTGGTTGTATGGCTATTTCCTCTAAGAAATGATGAGCAAAACCTTTTGGGCAGACTCACTCTAGTTTCTACTACAGGACAAAGCCCATGGGTCTAAAACTACCAAACATTTTCTTGTTGCACTGCAATGTATGAGTGCTTTACTTGAAAAATAGGGGGTCCCTGGCACAGACAAAGAGATTGGTTTCGTGAAAGGACAGTATAGGGGATTGAGAAAAATAGTGAGCATGGCATCATGGGTGGAAGCACTCACATTCCCTTGTGTACAAGGCTAGAGAATCCTCAAGGACAACAGAATTAAGATGCAACAGGTCAGATTTCCACACAGAAGTCAGAATGCAGGGAACACAAATTGGTAAACAGAGGCCTGCTCACAAAATTTAAATTTAAAATAAAAAAAGGTGGTGAGGGTAGAATGGACATGTGCAGAGACCAAATGAATGTGCAGTCAAGACTGCTAGTGAAAAGGT
Source organism: Dermochelys coriacea (assembly GCF_009764565.3). Lineage (NCBI taxonomy): Eukaryota > Metazoa > Chordata > Testudines > Dermochelyidae > Dermochelys > Dermochelys coriacea. The sequence continues at coordinate 87,102,320 of NC_050073.1, read as the reverse complement.
AAGCTTGCAGAATGAAGTACAATAATTGTAGTGGAAAGGGTGGAGGAGGAGAATAAGGGCTCTCACAATATAGTGGAAGCAAGCAGGAAGAAATGGGAACATTAATAAAAGAGAACAGTGAAATCAGTTGAGAACTGTAAAACTGCTGAGCTTCTGAACTGCTATATAAAATCCATCTTGAACAAGGAACTAAAAAGTATGGATAAAATGTGAGGAGGACTGTAGCAGGGTCAAGACTCACCAGTGCGGCTGGTCATCTTGGGAATTAATTCTCCAGCATACGGAACACTTCCTACTGGCCAGTGTCTTATCTGCCCCTGGCCCCCATGTCCCTCCCAGACCCTGGTGCCCCTTTATCTCAGGGTTCTGCCCCCAGCAATACCCCATTACTCTGGGTTTCCCTTCCCAGGAGAACCCCCAACCCTCTAAACCCACTTTGCCTCAGTGGCTACTGCCAGTCATCATTTAGCCCCCACTCACTGGGGCAAACTGCAGTCCGTAATGGCCATTCATCATTGGCAAGGGAAGTTGGACCTGCTGCCTTTGCCAGTCCCCAGGCTACCCCTCTGCAGCCCCAGTACCTTTTTGGGCCTTTAACAAGGTCTTCAGCCTGGGGAGTTGCCAGGCTGGAGCTCCCCAGCTCCCTTGTCCTTCCCCAGCTCTGCTCAGCCTCAGGAACCCTTGCTCCTTCAGGCAGCTAGCTAGCTAGCTAGGTCGGTCGGTCGGTCAGTCGGTCCGTCCCCCCCTCCCTCCAGAGAGAGACTCTCTTAGCTCCTCCCTCAGCCCTTTTATCAGGGCCAGCTGTGGCCTGACTGGCGAAGCAGGCACAGCTGCAGTCACACCCAATCAGCCTACCTTTTTCAGGAGTGGAGCAACTGCCCTGCTACAAGGACTTTTACAAAAATAGCTAGTGAGTGTGATCCTCAAAAGGACAGAGGACGATCATCTTAAATACTTAAATTACAAGTAAAATTACTAAAGTAGATACTTTTTTTCTTTCCCTTTTGAACATCATCAGTGTGCACATAACAGAATAAACTGGAGCAAAGGGGTTCCTATCCAAAGGAGCTTGTGATTCACATTGGAGACAAATAGGTCAGATTGGGGGATAATGGATGTCTAATATATAGAAAAAAGAACAGGAGGACTTGTGGCACCTTAGATACTAACAAATTTGTTAGAGCATAAGCTTTCGTGGGGTACAGCCCACTTCATCAGATGCATAGAATGGAACATATAGTAAGAAGATATTATAGATATTACATACAGATAAGTTGGAAGTTGCCATACAAACTGTGAGAGGCTAATTAGTTAAGATGAGCTATTATCAGCAGGAGACAAAGACTGGTAATAGTGATAATCAAGATGGCTCATTTGGAAGTTGCCATACAAACTGGTATTCTAGGCTTCCAGATGGTCTGGACCATTTTGGCCATCTTGATTATCATTACAAAAGTCTTTTTCTCCTTCTGATAATAGCTCATCTTAACTAATTAGCCTCTCACAGTTTGTATGGCAACTTCCAATTTAGCTGTATGTGTGTGTGTGTATATATATATATATATATATATATATATATATATATATATATATCTTCTTACTATATGTTCCATTCTATGCATCGGATGAAGTGGGCTCTAGCCCACAAAAGCTTATGCTCTAATAAATGTGTTAGTCGCTAAGGTGCCACAAGTACTCCTGTTCTTTTTGCGGATACAGACTAACACAGCTGCTACTCTGAAACCTGATATACTGAGTGTAACGGAACCATGAGCCACTAATATATACATTTTAACAACAAATCATGCCAGAGAAGAGGTTGTGTGGCTGCAGAAACTGGTCCTTGTAGATTGCTGATCAGGATCAGAGCCGTAGACTATAAGCTTCTCAGTCTGGGGCATGTATTTGTGTCTGAATAGTGCCTAGCTCACTTTTGAGTACTGGATCCAAATTTTCAAACTTGGGTCCCTAAAGTCAGGCATTAAGGCTCTTAAATAAGTAGCCTGATTTTTCTGAGATGCTGAGCACCAAGTTTCCCGTTATTGATTTTAGTGGGAGTGAATTCCATAAATGGAAACTGCCTGTTGAGAACACCATTATGCCTGGCACAAGCCAGTGCTGTTATACATTTTGCTGTCATGCGCTAATATAAAAAATGGCATTAAATTCAGCATTTACAGACAATAGCTACTCTTTATGTATTGTCCCTCCCACATACTTCTTCTCTCTGATGGCTCTGAGACAAGAAAACACATTAATTTTATTACTATTATTTAGGGCCAACAGCATGCTTGGCACCGCATAAAACATGGAATATGCAGTCTCTGTCCTAGAGAACTTGGCTTGAAATCTTGGCTCCACTGAATACAATGAGACTTTTGGTATTCACTTCAATGGGGTCAAGATTTCTCCCTTTATCTAACCAGAGAGAGCCAGAGAAGAATGACACGCTGAGGCACCAACAGAAGTGACTAGGATTTTTTTCTCCAAACATCATTCTTAGTGCTTTGATAGCATAATTTTAATTGCTATTCACATTCCTCTCTCTTAAAAATCATGAGATCATAAGAAAAGCAAAACTCTTTTCACTGCCAATCCTTTGAGTGAGTGAAAAAAGAAAATGAGTACTTGTGGCACCTTAGAGACTAACAAATTTATTTGAGCATAAGCTTTTGTGAGCTACAGCTTATGCTCAAATAAATTTGTTAGTCTCTAAGATGCCACAAGTACTCTTTTTCTTTTCGCGAATACAGACTAACACGGCTGCTACTCTGAAACCTGAAAAAAGAAACTATTTCTGCCAATAGAAAACTGTCAGTTGGCCACAAAAGTGGTAATGTTTCTCTGCAAAACAGCATTTCCACCTGGGTCAAACAGGGGACTGAACATGTTTCTATTCTGGCATCCTAGATCTGTGATACTGAATCCTGAACTGGTGCTAAAATAATGCTGCTAGAGCCAGCGGCCAATGAAGGTCGGACAGTTTGAGCTTCAGGGCTAGAAATGAATGCCAAGCTATTTACCAGTTTGAACACTTACCTTTTATCTGATAAGTCTAGAAGTGAATGACACAAATATTCTTGATGTGCTTTGGTGTCTGGTGCATTGCAAAATACCATATCTTGTCTTTTAAAAAGAAAATCTAATTTACCATATTTTTCTCTGTGAATTATGATGGGATTTTTAGTGATCAGTAGTAACACTGAGAAGCCATTTTTATACTATCTGGAAGCCTAGAATACCAACTTTCAAATGACATAACACAATAATCTTGAACTCTAGCAGACTGAAAGATTGGTGCTAAAATCAAGTGGCAGAGATGTATAGTTTTAAAGGTAATTACAGTAGTGGAGCTAAAAAAAACTAGTAAACCTCTATGCTGAACCCGTGATCAGAAGAATCAGTCCCTGGTCAGATTTATGGTTTTGCCTAGGAGGAAAGAAGGAGACAACAACATTTCTTGTTTGTTTTATTTTTTTTAAAAAACTATGCAGAACTTTGGTTTGCCTGTGGATTTCTCCCTGGCTCAAATTCATGCCAGAAAATCAGTATTGATTTCACACCACTATGAAGAGTGTAACTCTCCTAGGATTCAACCCATGCTCACCCTTCACATTCTGGCTAGGGCTCTACTAATTATCTCTGTCTACTTTACTTCTGTTCCAGGAAGGTCTGACAGTGGCTGTTGGATAGTGTAGGGGTTATTTGCAAAGTTTCCTGCCCTTTTCTCCCTTCTGAAAAGTTTGCCACCACTGTTTCTAGGTCAAGCCATCAAGAGCAAAACTGAGTCTGATGAAAATTTTCCCTTGATGCTGACAGTCAAAAATTGACTCTGAGAAGCCTGAATGTTAAGGAGCCAGTGTGTTAATATGGTCCAACACTTGTCTCCCTTAGCCAATCTGCGCTGGAACAGATTTGGCTCCCTTCCATTCTGAATAGTAAGTGTCCATACCCATATGGTGAAAAGCATCTCTTGGCACCATAAGTTATTAAAAGAGAGATGCTGTTCAGAACAGCTGCATCACAGGAACCCTAGACAAAACAAATTCCCTTCACACCTTCCCATTGTGGTCCCATACCAGAGATCTCCTTTTAAATGGGCTCTTGGTCTTCTCTGATCCACTCTGCTAATCTGCATACACTAAGCAGTAATCGATGACCTCCTGTCTTGCTCACTAATTCTTTATGCTAATTTATGGACCTTGCTAATCCTTGTCTTCTTGCTGAGTGGCAACATTTATAATATGCTTGAGTATCTGCACCACCAGCTGTCCAGCTGAGCTCCAGAGCTGGTAGGCAATTCCCAGCTAGAGCTGAATTCTGTTCTTACCCAAGCTCCCGAGAAGTGGTGAAACTGTTGTCTGACTTATCTTGGTTAAAGTGCTATTGTTGTTTGGCAAAGGAATTGGATTGTGGGGACAAGGATGCTTCTGCTACTGAAGGGATAATTCCCATAGAGAAAGGTTATCTGCTAACTCAGGAGGGTGGTAAAAGGATATGTAGCCTTTCAGTGGAAGGTCCTTGATTCAAATTCAGCCCAAGTCACTAGTAACAAAATTGTTCCTATCTGACTGTGTGGTGGCCTGTGTGACATTATTTGGTGTGGGTTTCAGTTCACGTCTTAGTGGAAAGGTGTTCTCATGCTCACCACAACTGGCACTATCTGTTCTTGTTGGCAGAAATGATCAACCATTGAATTAACATGGGGACTAACCTTCTCTCCCTCTGGAGTGGGCCCTTTCAGGGCAGGTTGGTGTGGAGAAGCTGGCACTACCATTGCCTTGGATGTACCAGGTCTGGTGACAGACTAACAACACTGAACAATAAGGAGAGCCCCCGCCCAAGGGAGGGAAAGTTGGATGACCACTGCCATTCTGTGGTGCTTCTCTGGGTATGACTATTTAACTTGTGTAAGGCAGTATGTAGTAAACAGTATTCTGTAGAGCACTTGCAGGTGGTCTGCAGAGAGCTGGATGGTCATATGTCACCACCTCTTTGCTTCCTCGTAGTAAACTTCCTGTTTAAAAAGAAGCGTGAAGTACACTCATTTCCTAATGTGAGTCTTCTGTGTGAGGAGTTGCTATAGTTCCTGCAGGGATGTTTAGTGATGAAAAATAGGGCAATGACACATGGGAAGGAGGGTGTCAAGAGGAAGTCACTGTAAAACGTATCTGTACTGTGGGAGCTTGAGGTCCTCTGGTGTAACATGAAGCTGGTCTCAGGGTGTGGGTTGAAAGGACTAGTGGGAAAGGAAGATGTTAGAGATTCCAGCTATGATATGCACTGGACTTGTATATTCTGATTGGCTTAAGTTTGTGGTATTAGATTTAAAACCACCAGACATTTAAACTTCATAATATTGCTGAAAGTTAGAAGCTCCTAACTGATCATTCTCCAACTCTTTTGCCAAGTGAGTCCTATTTCTGTTCCCCGTGGACCATGAGAAGTAGGCTCAGGAAACCTGTTTAGTATAAAATTGTGTATGTATCTCTGGGGTTTGTGATCCAGGATTGGGATTCAGGAACTTTGGTACCCAGTGGTACATGTGCTGTGAACACCCAGGTAGAAGAGCTGCACCCAAAAATTGCTGCTTTCCACATCAGAGGAAACAACCCAAACGTGCCTTTTTCTCCATGTTTCTAGTGTACCAATCATGATGATACCTAGATAACAAAAAACAAGCATGAAAAACATCAGCAGTGTTCTGGAAAGGACACTTTCTCTACATCTCCCTTGACAGGCTTTACTCCTTCCTCAGCAGGAGACACCTAAGGGAGGAAGAAGAATCACCAGCTGAACTGACTCTGAGGGAAGAGCTATGCAAAGGGGTATGTCTTAGTCTGACTGCCTTGGAGCCCAAGGCATGAATTCCTGATCTCCTGCAGCCACCCCTGCAAGCTTTGTTCTGGGTACAGTTAGCTCCCTCTGTACTCACCTAGTATTCTAAAGGAGGCAGGGACAGGAACAGGATTGGATTCTCTTACTGGTTCAGCCCTAAGGAAACTGTCAGTGGGCTTGTTCATCCACATTTGTGAAGATGGTAAAAGCCCTGCCTCTATTTCCTGCTGGGGGAAGGGTGGGGCACACAAATGATACTAGATGCCTGCCTTTGGGTTTTATATTTTGTGCTGTGTGAAACTGTTCTATATGCATGTCTATTGGATCAAGCACCACACAGTGTCTTGCTCTGTAATGGTGTCCAAGAGATGGAAAGACTAGGTCTTAGGTACTCTTGAAAAACATACCCAAGTGCCTAAGTCACATTGACTTTCAATAAGACTTAGGCCATGTCTACACTACTAGGTCTATAGCAGCACAGTTGTGGTGCTATAGTGATGTCAGCATAACCCGGTGCTGTAATTGCAGCCTGAGGTGATGGAAGGGGTTTTTCCATCAATGTAGGAACTCCCCTCCTCATACAATGGTAGTTAGTCCTATGACCGTATTCTTCCATCAGCCTAGCTGTGTCTACACTAGGGGTAAGGTTGGCATGGTGATGATGCCAAGTGGTGTGGATTTTTCTTATCCCTGAGCTCCATAGCTATGTTGACTTAACTTTTAAGTGTAGGCCAGGCCTGCGGCTCCTTTAGGGCTAAACACCAGATTTTACGAAGATATTTAGGCATTGTGTAAACCCCACAAGGGTTTACCTCCATCTTTATGTGCCTAGATACCATTGTAAATATGACTCTAAGTCAATCTGGAAAAGGGGACTTAGGCTCCCAAGTCACTTAGGTGCTCTTGCAAATTTTATCGCTTAACTAGTCCATCCAATAACCCAACTCAGGGGTGCAGGATTGTTCCCTAAAGTTTCTCCATCTCACCATTGCTTTTTCCAGTGTGTATGTGGTTTCTCACCTTTGTGAAATTATTTCACACCCTGGGGAGACCATTTCACATCCTAGATCTCACTGCTAGGAAGTTTTTCCTAATATGCAGCATAAGTTTTCGATTGCTTAATATCGCCTCGTTCCTCCTAGCTTTACCAGCTTTCACTGCCCTAAATTCCTCCCCTCTTGCCAACTAGACCTACCATGTTCCCCATTAGTCGTCCATAGTCCAGCCAGCCAGATTTAGCTCTTTTAATCTTTCCTCCTAGATAAGTCCCACCAAGTTCTTAACCATTTTTGTCGCTCTTCCGTCAATTCCACCCTTTGCTGAAATGCCCAAAAGTGAGTCTATGCCAAGTGTATTCCCACCAGAGTCCTGGAGAAAGAACTTACCACCTCCTTGCTCTATGATGTGATGCCTCTGCAGCCAGGCAATCCCAAACTTCATTGTTTTTTGGTCACTCAGATGCAAGTTTGCAGTACAACAAACTTCACACCTTTGTCCACTCTTGCCCAGAGGTGTCTAAGCATCACTGATTACAGTCTTCTCTCTCTCACTGAACATTGGTTGCTGTTGATTTTTTTCCTTGCTTTATTTCCTGCCCACTGCTCTTAATCTTTCTAAGGCCCTTTAGATCATCTCAGTTAGAGTGTTCAGTTCTTTACATGAATTTCACTAATGTGCTGTTTCCCCTATACCCTTTTTCAGATCCAAGTTTAAAGGTGGGTTTGAAGGAAATTAGACTTGTACACACTTGCATTTTTTTATGACGTATAAATGCCTGAAGTGTTTTCTCCTACCACTCTCAAAAATTCCTTCTATCTTTTCCCATCACTAGAAATATAATGAACATCAAGTCTTGTTTGCCATGGCTTTTGCAGAAGGATTCCTTGGATAATTCTTCTTAGCATATGCGCAATGTGCCTCTGGTGGCACATGACCAGGATTCATCACCGAATTTGGTCCGCTGGTTGGATCATTAGCTTCCCTGGCCCAGGATGGGTACTGATGGGGAGTGCAACAATGTGGTCTGAGAGTTTTCTCTGTCTTTCATTGAAAAGACAGAGAAATGTAATCCTTTTCTCCCAAGTGTGTTACTAAACAAAACAGATTTAAACCACTTAAATAAAAAAAACACTTCCCATTTCAGCTTCGCAGATTTCATTTCTTTGGTATATCTAGCCTAACCCTGGTAGTTCTCTAGTCCTCCAGAGAATCTTCCATTGTAGGTGAGACCTGAATTATATTATGTAATGAAGAAAAAGCAAAATCTACCCACACTTTGTTTTTCTTGAGGGGTGGAGGGCGACCTTTCAAACCTTCATTATAACTCGTGGAACAAATAAGGACATCCCTCCCATCTTTTCCCATTTCCACATAACTTTGAACCATTTCATACTGGTAAGATGGAAACAGTTTGATGCTAGAACTTAAGTTCCAATCAGACTTCACCAGCACAAATATTCACTTGAGAATGTGAGCTCTGAAATTATGTGAATCAAGAATTCCCACCTCACACTGCATGGTTAGATATTATGGTGATTTGAGTTGACAGTGATGGAGACTATTGAAAGACCAGAGAGAAAAAGGTGTTGTTTACATAAAACAGTAGGGGAACCATGTTTATTGCCACTTTCACTCTCACTGGCATCTTTAGAAGTGTAGAGTAAGTTTTCAGCTGTTTACTACTCTTTCAGGAAAAACCAGACCAGGAGCTGTAAAGAATGTGAGACTTTCCAACTGGGCCAGTAAATAAGTTGCTAAAATATGCAAGGTTAGGGGCCAAAAGGGTCTGCTATGTTAGGCCTAGAGAGCACAGAACCTGCTCTTTAAGCCTTTAACCACAGGGGGGCACCAAAGCATCACATTTCCAGCCATAGCATTCCATTATGCTGCACTCAGGAGGTCACTTATGAAGGAGACCATTGGGTTCTCAGCACTGGGAGGTGTGATGGAAGAGGACAGTGCCTTGTGCTGTGCAATCCACACTCTCAATAGACATTTTACAGCTTATTATATCATGTGGGGAGATAATTGGATTCCAGATAGGAGGACTGTGTAAAATGTGTATCTCCTCTGTTACTAATTACTCCCTACTGGTGATTAGAATTCTTGGCGAAGGGCACATTAAAGATAGATGCTGGCTAAGGATGGAAGTGGTTCCATAAACCACAACCAGCACCTGTAATGACCCAGGCATGGGTTCTTGGCACCTACCATTGTGTGGTTAGTTCCAATCTGTACCCAGTTTTTGCTTATTCTTTGTGTTCTGTGCAGCTTTGCCTTTATATAATGAAGCCCACCTTTTATTTGAAGGTGTGATGTCTGCCTTTTGGTAACTTACCCGGTAGGAGAGAAACTAAATTATCCCCATCAAATCTTCTATAATCAAACCAATGAGTACAGAGCTACTGTTGGTCAGTAATATCTGTCATTGTCAAAATGATGTATGCACTGTCATATTGACATATTTGACATATGCATGTCAAAATCCACGGTTTCCTTTCAAGATAACCCAGTCTCCTGCCCTGTGATGGGTCCTTGTGCACCATCAACCTTCAGTGCCGTGATTAAAAATCATTAGTCAGAAATCTGGAGGAGGAAAACAAAACCTCATGAGTAGCAAAGAGCAACGCTCTCCATGGAGTAAAACAGCCACTCAATGCAAATGGGTTGCATAGAATCCTCCATTCATAAACATCCGTATATTGCAGATAGCGGTGCAAGTTCATCCTCTGTGAACTCTGGTGGTGTCTGTGCTACAGAGAAATGTGGCCCAACATGTCTTCCACATGTTAGGTGCTGAGTAAACTATCTGGACATAACATCTGAAATCAGTGTTTTTCTAGCACTTTTTTCTGCTCAGATTGAATGTTTTCTACAGAGTTAATGTCTGTGCCTCCCAGAACACACGGTATTACAAGTACAATAAAGAAGTTTTGAAAATAATGTGTTTAAATAAAAAAGTTGTGTGCCAATTCAATCCCAATAAAGGCTAGTGGGTCACTAAGGAGGGGAGCTCTTATTCTGCCCGGAGAGAAGAGCTAAACCGCCAAGAGCTGGTGAGGCAGAATAAATTGCTGAGCGGTGGTAGCTATTGAGCACGCTACAAGTGGGAGTTGGAGTGGGGGATGTTTGGATGGAATCTCTGCTCTTTGACCTTGTGAATGAAGTAGGAATCCAGAAAACAACATAGGTTCCATCTCCCAGACTAGAGGAGAGGCTACAAGAGGCCTGTGTAATAAGAGAGGTCTTGCATACCCTGCAGCACGATGGGACCAGATTCCAAAACAGCAATTCCTACATTCTGCTGCAACATTAACTTATCCTGTTGCTGTGAAAAACCTTTGTTTCCATTTCCACATGAGCATCTGTACCTCAGCGTTGAAAATACTCCTTGTCATAAAACTTAGTAATGATTTTCAAGGATTAATGGGTTTGGGGGTTTTTTTTGTTTTGTTTTTACCCCTGGACTCCACACCCCAGGTTTTGGCTCCCAGTATGTTGTCCAGACAACCCAGCTCAGAACCTCCATATGTGTCAGGCAAAGGGATAAGATTATAGCTGGTTTTCACAGCTTATTTCCCTGGTTTTCAGGGCTTTGGCAGCTTGGAGAACAGTACAGCGGCTTAGATGACCCGCATTGTCTCCCCTTCTCTCTGGCTGCAAGCTGGCCTGGAGCTCTTGCTCCCCAACCTCCTGCTTCCTAGCTCATTGGAACAATACAGGGAGCATAACCTGTAATCCAGTTAATACCACTTGTGGAGAGAGCTGCAGAGCAAAAAGTCCCAGCAGGGCAGGGTGACCAATGCAAAACAAAATGTCCGGCACCTGGCTGTAGCAAAATAGTGAATCTGTGCCACAATCACTGCAATCCATGACATCCAGGGGGAAAATACCACAGAACTGCAGAAGGCTTTGACTGAGATGAATGGGCAGCCACAACTGTCTAAGCAGTTGTTTCATGTTCTCTCTGGAGAGGCAGGCAGGTGACGATGTGCTGACTTCATGTTTTTTGAGGTTTTCTCCACAAGCATAAGAGCTAGAAATAATTGTTTTAATGGAAGGTTGGATTCCAGAGCACATTTCTGCAGCAAGGGGGTGAATTGTGAGACAAACTCTGCTGCTGTGGAAGACTTAAGCCCCTGCTATCAATACTCTGCAGTTATAGAGTGCCTTCCCTCAGAGGATCCCAAAGCACTTTATAAATAGCCTTGATTTAAGCCTTGCTACTCTCCTGTGAGGTGGCTCAGAATCCTAAATCCCCAAGACCCTGAGAGACAGAAAAGGGGAAGCAATTGCTCAAGGGCACACTGGTTTATCAGCCCCCAGATCTCTGCTCTATACTCTGGTGAAGGTTTGCAAAGCTTCAGGTGTTAAATCCCATCTTAGTTCTCTGGCTCTGTATTTTTTCCCTTCACTTTTGTTTATAAACCAGTTTAGTTTCTCTTGAGGGCAGGCTGCTCAGTTGGTAGAAGACCAGCTACTCTAGCACATAATGGGAAGAGACTTTCCAAACTGCAAATCCTAAGCAACAATCCTGCATATGCTAGGCATCCAGGCTCTTATGCAGTCTACTTACTGAGGTATGCTGCAGCTTGTGGACAAAATCCCTGCTGACTGGGTATTGTCCTTGTCCTCCATGTGCAGACTGTGTGTAAGGTACATGCTGTGTTACAAACAGCTTGCAGATCTATAGCGGTGGTCAGTTTGCTGATCACTGGTTGTGGATGTGAAAGAGCAATAGCAAAGAATGCTTCTTCAAACAGTATTCCTTATATCTCAGACCTGCCCACCCTCTGGATTTTGGCCAGTGCCTCCTGTATCTCCATCCTATTCTCTAGCTTGCTGGCCTCCCCACAGAGGCTATGTCTACACTACAAGCAACACAGCTGCAGCGCTGCACCCATGCCACTGTAGGGTAGACATTTGCTACAGCAATGGAAGTGATTTTTCTGTCACTGTTGTAAACCCATCCCCTCAAGAGGTGGGTGAAGAAGAATTTGTCTGTCGATCTAGCTGCATCTACAGAATGGGGAAATTTTTCACACCACTGAGCAATGTAGGTAGGTTGACCTAAGTTTTAGGTGTAGTGCAGGCCTGAGTCTCTGGCTTTTCTTAGCTGCCTGCCTTCTACCCTCTTCTGTAGGTATCTTTCCCCTATCTGGTCAATGCCAACTGCTCAGAGTGAAGTGAGTGTATTGAGAGGGGGAACCCTAGGTCAGGAGTGTGCTCAGGCAGTCTCAGCTGGCCTGGAGGTTCAAGCAGCAGTTCCCCTTCCCCACTCCTTGGGAAGGAAAGGATGCAGGGGCAGGAACAGATTAGGGGTGTTCAGAGACTTTGTATGAGCAGTGACCGAGATAGATGGATAACTCTGAAAGGGGGAGAGAGACATGGCTCATTGCTGAGGAGCTAAGGGCCTCATAGCTGTTGCTGCTGTGGCTTTCAGCACTGCTCCTTGGCCGTCATCCCCTATTCCCACAACAAAGGCTGGCCAGTTGGAACCTTGGGGTTACTGACCTTGTGACCCTTCCTTGCCCTTTGCCCTTCCTCTCTTCCCAGTTTAATAGTATTAGTGCTGATTTAATAGCATTAACTTTTTAAAAGCCTTTCTCAGACCATCCAGCTCCCACTGGCCCATGTCGCCAGCTCTAAGCCATCCTAGCTCAAGGTAGCAACAGCCTCTTCTTGCTGGTCTGTGCTGGGGCTGGAGTGAATGGGAAGAGTGGCCTTGCCACAGCTGCTAAGTGCTATATACTGTCCAGTGTTTGTACAAAGTAATTTGCAGGGGGACAAGGAAGATGATGCATCTACTGTAGTGGGACAGAGTCTGCTGGGAGCCTCCCTTGACTAAGGCTTTTCTCAAATCCCTATCATTTGGCCCATACGGAATGTGTGGATGGCTCCGGTTATTGGTAATGGGGTCCCTGGCTAAGCACGTGAGAGTGAGGAGAAGTTACCTTCTAGGGATAATTAGATATTCCTTTGCTGCCCGAGCACCAACACGCTCATTACAGCTGTGCTGCCCTCTGTTTTCCTAAATCTGAAGGTCTTCTCCTTACCAGGTGTTGACTAGCGCTGCCACAGGGAAGGGTTTATTGGGGTCCTTGCTATGAATTGGTTGGTTTGTTTTAGCTATGTTCTGTAATTAATGCTAAAGCTTGCCTGAATGGAGTGTGTTTCTGTCTGTTGCCCAGAAACCTCTTCTTTCACCCATTTCTTTTATGTGGGGGTCGATGGTGAAAACTGCCTGTTGTCGTGGTAGGGTGATTTCATATGTAGAAGTGAAATTCAAGACTGTGCCTTTAAGATAGCGAGGCCTCCTATTGTATTTTCTACCTGGCTAGGTTCTTTTACTGCACGCATCATGGTGGTGTCTGGGCACCCTCTGGGATATTTACTTTAGATGTAAAGCCAGCTCTCCTAAACAAGTTCAGCTGGGTGAGGGCCACTAACCAGTGCAGACAAAAAGGGGTTCACAGTGGGATCTCTGTTACTTGCTGCATTCTATTTCCTAGGATACATTTTTTGCTTTTTGTTAAATATATTGTTGGGGCAGGGATTTGTCCCTTCCAGACACTTAGCTTCCCCTCATATGGATATAAAACCTTTAACTTTTAAGATGCTGGTGTACATCCAACCCTGTTACGGCTTGGGAATTACCCTGTGATGGCTATTTGGCCTCTCTGAAATGCATTTGATGGGCCTCAGTGCTGTCCTAGTGGATAGTGTCTAGATTGGAAAAAATACCATCACAATTGGCACTAACGGGCCCCCTCGAAGTAGTCTTGGCAAAGAGGATCAGGACTGAATGGACCATTATGTTATTGGATGCTTCAGTTGTGATTTGCAGTCTGAATGTTTAGATGAATGGAGACTAAACTCCCCTCTCACGCGTAGAAGTGGCCCTTCCAGAACAGCAAAAGTGACTCTCTAAACTGAATCCCTTTTTTTTGACAGACCAGCTCCCTGCACATATCAGGGTAACTTCTCCCTTATACTGCAAAATAAAGACAGACTTACTGCTTTTTACTCCAGTGAGCCCCACAGAATCAGTGCAACTACAGGAATGAGCCTGGATTCTATTCTGACTCATACACCAACAGAATTGTTAACTGTCTTTTGACTGCAAAATCTTTATTGTTGCTGATGGGTGAGATCATGGCCAGAACCAAGCTTAATGCCTGGATTCTAGGCAAGCTTGCAGGGCTGGCAGTTAGATAAAGTGTCTTTACTCATAAACTAGGCACACTGGATATGGACTAACAGAGCCAATAAATAAACATAGATCAAATATATATTGGTTTTTGCAAAGTTACTTTTCAGAATTTAAAGGACTGTTCAGACAGGCTCAAAGTAAGTGGAGGCTAATTTCACCTCTTGATCCCTTATTGCTTTGGATCAGACTTCTTTGAATTCTAAGCTATAGTGGTGGCTCTTCAGCTTCTGTCCTCCAGGCTACTTCTACAAGTGACTTTTTTAAAAGTTCTGATTTTTCAGAGTCTAAACGTATGAAATCATTTGCAGGATACACAGTGAAGCTGCTCAGTATTTGAACCTGTGCTTTGGAATGGTGAACAATGAAGATTTGTGGCATCCTCTTTTGTTTTTCCCCATATGTGAAAATAAACTAGATCTGTACCAATGCTTTCTGTTCCAACCCATAAACTACTCTCAGTATTTTCAAAGTAACATCTTATGAATGGAGTGAAGCAGGATTTCTCTCTAAAAATCTGATATCTGTGAATTGGTGGAAGACCTCCATATGCTATCGATTTATGCTTCACTAGCAGTTAATCTGGTCAATAGTGTAAAACGATGAAGGCTCTAGCAATCATCATTATTCATCCAAAGGGGCCAGTCTCTTCAGATTGTGAGAGTCTCAAGCCTGCTCTCTAGAAATCATGGCCTTTCTGGTCACGCTTTTCAAGTTCTCTTGCTTTGGTATTCCAGATCTATTTTTAAAAGACTAGCAAACAAAAACAAAGGCTGTAGTAGAGAAGCTAAATTAATTCTTTGCATCAGTCTCACTGAAGAGGGTGTTGGGGAAATCCCCACAGCCAAGCCATTCTTTTAGGTGACAAATCTGAGGACTGTCCAAAATTGAGCTGTCAATAGAGGATGTTTTGGAACAAATTGATAAATGTAACGGTAATAAGTCACTAAGGCCAGGTGGTATTGACCCAAGAGTTCTGAAGGAGTTCAGATATGAAACTACAAGAACTAACAACTGTGGTTTGTGACCTATCACTTAAACCAGCCTCCGTACTGATGATGGGAGGGTAGCTAATGTAACATCTTTTTTTTAAAAGGCTCCAGAGGTGATCTTGACAATTACAGGCCAGTAAGCTTAATTTCAATATCAGGCAAATTGGTTGAAACTGTAGTAAAGAACAGAATTATCAGACATCCAGAAAAACACAGTAAATTGGGGAAGATGTTGAGACTTTTGTAAAGGGAAATCTTGCCTCACCAATTTGTTAGAATTCTTTGAGGGTATCAAGAAGCATGTGAACAAGGGTAATCCACTAGATGTAGTATACTTGGACTTTCAGAAAGCCTTTGACAAGGTCCCTCATGAAAGACTCTTAAGCAAAGTAAGCAGCCATGGGATAAGAGGGAAGGTCCTCTCATGGATCGGTAACTGGTTAAAAGACAGGAAACAAAGGGCTAGAATAGTCAGTTTTCACTATGGAGAAAGGTAAATAGAGGGGACCCCAAGGATCTGTACTGCGACCAGTGCTGTTCAACATATTCATATATGAACTGGAAAAGGGGGTGAACAGTGAGGTGGCAAAATTTGCAAAGATACAAAACTACTCAAGATAATTGAGTTCAAAGCTGACTGTGAAGTGCTACAAAGGGATCTTACTAAACTGAGTGACATGGTAACAAAATGGCAGATGAAATTCTATGTTGATAAATGCAAAGTAATGCACACTGGAAAACATAATTCCAGCTACACATACACAAATGATGGGGTCTAAATTAGCTGTTATCACTCAAGAAATGGATTGTGGATAGTTCTCTGAAAATATCTCCTCAATGTGCAGCAGCCGTCAGTCAAGCTAACAGAATGTTAAGAGACATTAGGAAAGGGCTAGATCAGTGGTTCCCAAACTTGTTCCGCCGCTTGTGCAGGGAAAGCCCCTGGCGGGCCAGCTGGTTTGTTTACCTGCCGTGTCCGCAGGTTCGACCAATCACGGCTCCCAGTGGCTGCGATTCGCTGCTCCAGGCCAATGCAGTTCTAGCCCTTCACTCCCCACCCCCATCTCCAAAATAGATATTTTAGAATTTGGAAAGGTAGAGAAAAGGGTAATAAAAATGATTAGGGGTATGGAACAGCTTTCATACAATTATAGATTAAAAAGACTGGGACTGTTCATCTTAGAAAAGAGACAACAACTATGGGGGATTATTTCGGAATCATAAATGGTATGGAAAAAGTCAATAAGGAAGTGTTATTTACCTCTTCACATAGCACAAGAACTAGGGGTCACCTGATGAAATTAATAGGCAGCAGGTTTAAAATAAACATAAGGAAGTACATCTTCACACAACACACAGTCAACCTGTAGAACTTGTTGCCATGGGATGTTGTGAAGGCCAAAAGTATAAATGGGTTTAAAAAAATTAGGTAAGTTCCTGGAGGATAGGTCCATCAATGACTATTAGCTAAGATAGTCAGGGACACAACCCCACGCTCCAGGTGTCCCTAAACTTCCAACTGGCAGAAGCTGGAACTGGATGACAAGTTGGATCACTCAGTAAATTGCCTTGTTCTATTCATTTCCCTCGAAGCACCTTGGCATTGGCTATTGTGAGAAGACAAGATACTGGGCTAGATGGACCACTGGTCTGACCCAGTATGACCATTATTATGTTCTAAAACCCCAACGATTTATTTGTATTGCTGTAACACCCAGAGGCCCTACTCCAGACTGAGGCCAAGATCTCAGCAGGATTCCAAGAACTGGACATTTCTATGGATAACAAGAATATCAAAACAAATAAGTATAAATATTTTTTAAATCAAGAGTCATGGAAACCCTCATGCGTCAAGGCACACAATGATCACTAAGTATTGGGGGTTCAAATTAAAATTTCTCTGGGGACAAATTATCTTATTAACTGCCTCCTGCAAGGTGACTTGCAGCTTCCTCTGTCTGGTGCTGGCTGTCATCAGAGTCAGGACACTGACCTAGGAGGGCCACTGGTCTGATTCTGTATGATGAGGCCTATGCTGGGAGCTGGGTATACACATAAACGACACCATCCCTGCCCCAAACAGTTATTCTGAGAGAAGGGTGCAGACGCAGCACTGGAGTTTGAGTCCAGGATCTCCTGTTTATTCTGACTCCGATATTTACCTCTATTAGCTAAGCCTGAAAAAAAGCACTCTCTCATTAATACAAATCATTTTTCACAAGGAAACTAAAATAACAGATTTAAATGCCTGCAGCACTGTCTTCCGAGAGAGACTGTTTCCCCCCCCAAGAGAAACTCCTCGCTTTCCATGATATATAATCCTCCTCCTGGAAATAGGGTTAGAACCTGGGTCTCCAAACTCTCCGTTCAATGCCTCTAAACAATGCTGCTTCTCCATAGGAGCTGCAGTACTCAGGTGTTACATTGATGGAGTTCTGTATAAGTACCTTGATGGAGAAAGCTCAGCAAGTCTGGTTCTGAATTTTATTTGTGCGACAGGGAAAAACCCAAATACTGATGTAAACAACAAAATCCTTCACCTTTCTGCCTCACCTAAAGCTACCCTAGCAGGGGGCTGCCTGACTAAGTGCGTGTTCTGCATCTATTCGTGTGGAAGAGGAGGTTTCTACAGCTGTGGTAAAGGGTGGAGTCTATAGTTGCTTCAGAGTGGCCAAAGGAGAACTTGTCCATGTAGAAGCAATGCAATGCCAGCTCTTTTCCATCACCATTGATCTAGAAACTGTCTATAGCGACTTGACTGCTGATCCATAGAGCCATAGCACGATCTGGAAAATTGGAGCAACACCTTGTGGCTATGACCTGAGCTGACACCCAAAGGGAAGTGAGGAAGGGCAATTATTAGGATCCATACAAGTGGAATATGAGTACCAGGGTCAATCAATGGAGTAGGGTTGTTGGTGAAGTGAATAGATAAGTAGCTCCCGTCTAAATTGAAAACACCTTTGTACTAGTTTATATGCCAGGTGGTGGAATGTTTTCTGGGTGATCCGATCATGCCTTCAAGGCCCAGCCTGTATATTGTGCAATAACTCTTGTTCCAGGCCCTATACCTCTGACCTGAGTTCCATCACACGTTCCCTTGCCCTCTCTCCTCCACAAATACACCGGCATCCATAACTCCTTTCATCTCCTCTTCTATCTTCATAGAGTCTTCATGCCTCCTTCCTACTGTCTGTATACTTGGAAGGTCCTCTCCAAGCTTGTTCTCTTAATTCTTTCCTGTCCCCTCCTAACACTAATTTTCTGCATAAAGCCAGTGAGACGTGAAGGAGGAGACAAGAAATTTAACCACAACTGCACCAGTGACTGGGAATCTTACCATTGGGCCCCCCCTCTTTATCCTCTCCATCTCTTTTGCATGTGCGTGGCCCTCCCTGAAAGTACTTGATTTCTTCTCAGTAGAGATTGACCCTGGGCTTTTTTCTATGAGGCACCAAGAGTACTTGTAGGTGTTCGAAAAATATTTAGTAATGCAACAACCCTCTTCTGTTCGGTCTCAGACTAGTCTGGTAGCAGCCCCCATTCTGCTTAGATTTGACTATCTGCATTTGGCCTGTGGCAGACTTGTTTCCTTTGACAATTTTCTTGGCTGAAATAGAATTAATGACTCATGTGAATGCATTCTCCATATTGGAGGCTTCACACCCAACATAACCATCACCCAGAGTAAATAAATTGTTAATTGTTAGACTGACCTTTTGGGGACCTATAATAGGAAAAGTCTTTTTTTAAAAAAAACAACTTTTTCCTCTAATCAGTGATCCATAAAAAAAATGGAGGTGAACCAAATTTCAAGACTGTAGCTCAAAAGGGCATTTGAACAATTGAAATCCAATATGAAAGTCTGACCTCTGGGTGACCTCTGATGGAAAGGTCAATATTGTACTGGGATAATAAATGAGCACACAAAATTTTTAGATTCTACTCAGTGAGAACATGGAATTTAATATAGTTTTATTCTGCGTGATATAAGATTAGCCCCATTTTGTAAACACAGAAAGCAAGGTAGAGAGGTTTAAGAGATTTGCCTAAGGTCACAGAGAAAGCTTGTGTCAGAACTGAGATTAGAACTTGGGAATCTTTGGTTGAAGACCTTTGTTCAGGCCATACATCTCTCTAGTATGCATCAAGATGGAGCATCATAAACTGGGACCTATATTCTCCATGGGCTGCACCTTGTGTGCAGCTGGATAGGCCTCTGGGTTCCCAGGAAATCCCTGTGACAGCCTCCAAGCTGGGCAATGTTTGGACAGCCTAGTGTTATGGATGCTAAGTGGGAGATGTCATGGTGGTCATTTCCTTATATACTTACATCCTAGCATGAAAATGATTAAAGTATTCTAACATCTAATCTTATAAAATAGTAATGGGTATATCTAAACCACATCACAATATGTGCAGGTAAGATGTTACTTTCATATGGATTAGCTGATTTCCCCCCAGCCTTGATTCTCTCAGTCTGATCGTCACATATCATTTTAAGAGCTAACCCCATCTCCATCTGCAGCTATTCGTTATTGGCCCCTTTGCCTGTACCACTTCCATTTGTAATTTAAACACCCTAATTTAATAGGTTTGTCTCATTATTTTGATTAATCATATTAACTCATACTAATTAAGAGATGGATTTAGGTAATGACAGAGGTTAATGGAATCAGTTTTCACTTTCCTCTGTTTTTCCAGGGGTGGAGGGAAAAGTCAGGGTAGAAGGGGAAAATAAAAAGAGAGGCTGGAAAGAATGAAAAAGAGAAACTATTGGGGGGAAAATCGCAGTTGGCAATCAGAAATTTCCTGTTAATTGAATGTCTGATTTTATTAATGATGAAATTTATAAAGGTCCTTAAGAAAAGAAAAGAATTTAGCCAGTTCAGCAGTTAAGTGCGAAAATTAACTAACTCTGAGATAAAAGTTAAAAATATCCATTTTCTTTTCTTTTCTTTAAAAAAAGAGAGAAAATAAAAGCCTTGTGTGATATTTCATCCCATTAAAGCTTTAGTTTCATTTGCCTTGCACTGCCAAATGGCTGGGGGCTGTGCAGAGAATAAAATGTCCTGGATGACTGTAGAGTTGCAGACCGTAAAGGGTAGGAAGGTAATGCATGGGTCACCAAGTTCAGCCATAGTGCTGATTCTCCCTGACACTACCCCCAATGAGATGTTGATCTAATTGTTTTGGGAAGGTTTAAAGCTATGACACCTACTCTCTGGTTCTGCCTTAACACACCTGTCCCTCCTATACCTAGGAAAACAGACAACCAAACACAGTGTCAAACTCAGTATGAATCCTGCACTGGTGCTGTGCACTGCAGTTCCAGATGAACAAAGACATCAAAGATGAATCCTTTACACATTGTCATCCTTCCAAGGCCAGGGTCCTGTGATTATTACTCCTGGGGGTCCAGCAGCACATTGATCTTATTCACTTCTACCCTGTACCTGTGTCATCTTTTATGCCTGTGCAAGGGGGAGGGATAGCTCAGTGGTTTGAGCAGTGGCCTGCTAAACCCAGGGTTGTGAGTTCAATCCTTGAGGGGGCCATTTAGCGATCTAGGGCAAAAATTGGGGATTGGTCCTGCTTTGAGCAGGGGGTTGGACTAGATGACCTCCTGAGGTCCCTTCCAACCCTGATATTCTATGATTCTAAGAAGTAAGGGTAAAATGCTACCATTCTGATAGGGGAATGTTTTACACCCATTCTGCCCAAGTGTAAATGACAACACAAGGGGCAAGTCAGAGGAGAACTCTTATAGCTTCTGCTCTATGCCGCTTTAATTGGCCTGATCACTTGGATACATGTTTGAGTACAAAGCACATTTGGATTTCTCATTGGGGTTCCTTTTCCATGAAGAAAAAAATGGTTCCAGGTGCTCATGTTACTGGGCTCTCCAGACCAGGATTTCCTCATTTGCAGTTCAGCCCTCGCTGTGTCATTATTATATTAGTCATGAAACAAGCAGAGCAAAGCTCCTTAGACCCATTCCTTCATCTTCCCTCCCATTGTCTCAGTAATCTTCACATCCCACGAAGAAATTCACCATGTGGCCTGATGGTAACCCAGAGTAAATGGAATGAGTTCACAAGACAAAACACAGCACTTGCCCTCCCCAGGCTGGGGGCGGAGTGTTCAATACATAGGTGGGGTAGTCAGTGGGCAGTTAACACTGATTTTACCATCCGGTGAAAAGGAAATGGAGAACACTTCCCTGCTTTCGAAAGCTTTCATCCCTTTATAGAACATCCCACAAGAAAGTGAGTTACTGTGTAAATGCTCAAAACACCAAAGTGAGGGTTTAACTCCTCTTGGTGGAGAGAGAGGAGGGTTTCTATTGAAAGTGATAACTGCCCATTCAGTTCCAGTTATGTAGAAAGAGAAAATAAAGACTTAAAATGCTGAAAAGGCAGCCATTAATTTAAATTAATAAGAACATAAGAACGGTCATACTGGTTCAGACCAAAGGTCTATTTAGCCCAGGATTTTGTCTTTTGGCATCCGATGAAGTGAGCTGTAGCTCACGAAAGCTTATGCTCTAATAAATTTGTTAGTCTCTAAGGTGCCACAAGTACTCCTTTTCTTTTTGCGAATACAGACTAACACGGCTACTACTCTGAAACCTGTCTTTTGACAGTGGCCAATGCCAGGTGCTTCAGAGGGAATGAACAGGACAGGTAATCATCAAGTGAATCATCCCCTGTTGCTCATTCCCACCTTCTGGCAAACAGAGGCTAGAGGCACCATCCCTGCCCATCCTGGCTAATAACCATTGATGAACCTATCCTCCATGAATTTATCTAGTTCTTTTTTGAACCCTGTTATAGTCTTGGCCTTCGCAACATCCACTGGCAAAGAGTTCCACAGGCTGATTGTGCGCTGTGTGAAGAAATACTGCCTTTTGTTTGTTTTAATATACCCTGATATCCAGAACAACATGTTCATATAAAAACTTTCAACATCCAAATCACAAAGTTGCTTTGTTAACCAAATATGTAATTTATCCTGATGTATCTAAATGTGCTTTACAAATCTTTCTCAAGAAGGACTTCACCCACCAATGACATTTATTTTTGTTATTTCTTATTAATTTGTAGTATCATAATGCCTAAGAGCCCCAATAATGAACCAGAACTCCATTGTGCTAGGCAGTGTACGAACATTGAACCAAAAGTTAACCACTTGTGGGATGGAAGGTGTGTGGAGTAGCTGTTGTTGTGTGTGGTGTCTGCAGAGTCTAGAAGGTGACTCTCTATGTTGGAATGCAGGGCTCTGTGATTACTATACTCTCTCTTAACTATAACAGCTGGACTTTGAAATTTACTTCCAAATAGTCATTGAGGAGCATGGTGAACATGTATGATGAAATATTTGTAAAAGATTTTCATGAAGAAAATTAACCAATTAAAAAAAATGACCAGCTCTAGTTATTATATTTGTGTTTGAAGTAATAATATAGAATTACAAGTTGACAGACAAGGGCACCCTTTGGCTTATTGTAGCTATCAACCTTGGTTACTGCAGTGCATTCACACACCTTCAACAATTTTCTTTGGCTGAAAACTATTAAACTGATGATCTCAAATGAGTTTAATTTCTCCAGACTGGAAGCCTCATACCTAATTTGACTGCCACACAGAAGAAATTTTAATATAAATTTTGTAAATTGTTTGATTACTTTCTAGTGAAGCTATGATTGAAATATTGAACTTTGAATTTGAGATTTTTCTGTCATCAGCAATTCAGAATAAATGAATGAACTAAATTTCAATATTGTAGTTCAGAGGCACCAGAGCAGGTGAAATCTGATAAAGACTAATGACCTTTTTGTGACCTCTGGTGGAAAAGTCAAAGGCCAACTTTCTCCTGTACTCCGTGGTTTATAACAAATAAGTGTACCACATTTCAAGATAATAGTTTAGTGGGAACCTGGAAATTAATTGTCAGATAATCCCCTTGTAACAAGTATCTGAATTGTATTAGATGTTAACTAAAATCATCATAGTGCCTTCCATGTCTCTTGTGTTTAAAAGCTTGCATAACTTAAGCATAAATGAACTTGGATTCAGTTCCTGTGACTTTAGACAGGTTTCAGAGTAGCAGCCGTGTTAGTCTGTATTCGCAAAAAGAAAAGGAGTACCCGTGGCACCTTAGAGACTAACAAATTTGTTAGTCTCTAAGGTGCCACGGGTACTCCTTTTCTTTTTGTGACTTTAGAGTCAACTTGAAATGAGAATGAGGATCTGAAAGAATCAATTGATATCACCAGCCTAGTATCTCTTTCTTGCATACAGAGAATTAAGGCAACCAAGGCTTGTGGTTGAGAAGAATATCCAGATTTGGGAGATGGAGAATTTTAGGAATGTAAGGTTCATGAACTTGAGGAATAGGCAAGCAGGTAAAGTCTAGACACAGACTGAGAAAGTAGAGGGACCTGATGAAACTCTTAAACTGGGAATTGGAACATGGCTGGGATGTACTCTGATTTGGCTTAAGAAAACAAAGTCCCCAGTCCTGAAAGGAGAACTACCAAGGCAGACCCCTGAGCCTGCAGGAGTTCCACAACTCAGTGTTGCCAGCCTTCATGACTTGATCACAAGTGTCATTATATTTGGTCTTTTTGTTAATGTGCTAGCCCCTAGAATCATGAGATTTTCAAGTAAAACTCTTTTTAAGTGAAAGTTTCTAGCCACCATAGTTGTGGAGAAAAGCTTGACAATGCAAACCTTAAAGGCTCAAAAACCAGAAGGCAAATGAAGTTTCAAAATTTTTTTTTTAAATCTCATGATTTGAAGCTGATCTTATAATTGTTTGGAGCCTGACTCATGAATTTTGAAAGCCTGAGGTTTGCAAGACTGCCACTGACTCCAGTCAGGGTTCTCATGGGCAGATAGGTCCACCCACACAGTTCTCCTTGCAGGATTAGGAACTAAGAGTTGATCCTTTCCTGAGACTCGGAGACTGGAACTATTGGAACAGTATATGTGTCTGTTGGGGGTGCTTGATAACTGCACGAATCCTGGGATATTCAAAGGTAAAGCAGCTTCATCTGGATATTCATGGCTCATTATTTTTACTTTTAATGCCAGTTAGAACTCAAGTCTGAGGTCCAGCATTCCATGCAGTCGTTTGCTTTTGTTAGCAAATGATTTGAGTGTACAATCCAAAATATGTGCATTATCAGGAAATCCTAAGTGGGGGAGAAATTGGTTATAATTCTAACCACAAAGTGAAAATAGATAAAGATAGAGAAAAGTGTAAGCAGAATGAGCTTTCAAAATGAGTTTTCCCCTGACAGCTAACTGGGAAGGGGAGAGATTTCAGAAGCAAACTGTATTTACATAAACACACCTACTCTGCCAAGATATCCAGCAGACAGAGTTGTGTTGCTCAAAGTGATCAACTTTGGCTGGTGTTGGGTTACAAATCACTTTAGTACTGAATGCAGGGGTAGTCAAATGTTGTTATCAATGTTGTCTTTATTGCATGAATAAAGGGGAGTAGAACTGTGCTTAACCTGTCCCAAATGACAGAGTCACCCTCAGCTGAAAGGACCTTGTTAAACCAGGGGCTTGAATGCCAGACCCCTCTGGAAGTCAGAGGGATGGGGACAGGTGTCCTAGCCAGGAGGTGTGGACTCTCCCTAAGGGTCCTTGGTCTGGTTTAACTTATTTCTCCCTACTGCTCAAAGATAGAGCTAAATAGGCTCTATTAGGAGCTTTTGTTATTTTAAGTGCTTAAATGAGAGCTGAAATCACTTGTGGTGGGACAGTGTTTCTGCCCAGCCTGCTAAAAGCTGACAATTGCTAAGAGACTGACCTGCAGAGGTCATAGCAGAGAAGCAGGTGGCAACTGACAATAGCTGACAGTCAGCCTACAGGAGTGGCTGGTGGGAGCAGGGAACAAGTGACCAGTGGGGTAGAATGAGCAGATGGCAGTGCAGCCAGTGGAGAGGAACCAGAGGCTGTGGGGGAGGCAGCCAAAGCAAGTGCTTAGATGGTGGAACAAGCAAGATGCCTTCTTCCACAAATGGGAGGTGAACTTCTACAGATGCATCTCTGAACCCTGGATCCTCACTGATCAAGGCCAATCACTGTGAGTGGTAAGGGAGCAGAGAGGGGCACAGAAAAGGAACTTTTGTTTGTAGAACTCAAGAACATGAGGCAGAAAGCATTGCCCCACTGGGGTGAGTGTTCTGCTCACAGCTTTATGATTATGAATCCTGTTTGTGGCATTTTCCCTTATTAATGTCAGGTGACTTCCCTCCTTTCATTAAAAGTTGCTTTTCTACGCTCAGACTCTGTGCTTGCGAGAGGGGAAGTATTGCCTTTCAGAGTTGTCCGGAGTAGTGTGTAATTTTCCCAGGTTACTGGGGGTGGGGGCTCAAGCAGCTCTGTGATATGTTGTTGAAAAGCAACCCCTAGATATTAAACCCATCTCTGGTTGCTGCCAGCTCCACCTAGCAGAAGGGTTACAAAAGCAATGATAAAACAACAAAATTTTCCAATTGATTCTGATTTAATTTATCCTGATTTTTATATTGGTGTAAAATCAGTGGACTTACTCCTGGGTTTTACAAGTATGAGATTAGAATTTGGCCCCGTGTGTGTTTTTTCTAACATGTATATGAGTATTCACATATCTGTGTGGGCACACTGTATATCTTTGTCCAAGCATATGCATATGTATACATTTCCCAGCAGCAGACTGCATCATTCACTTCCAAACCCAGCATGCATTCATTTTCATAACTTTTTGTTCCATTACAATATTAATGGGACTATCAATGGGAGAGGACAAGGGAAGCATTTTTAATGTTTATCTGACAGTTGCAAATTTCACTTGAGGTTGTTTACTGAAATCTGATTGTTGGCAAAGAGGACTAGAAGAGGCAGCAAGATGAATGGGATCACAGGAAGCACAGATGTATTTATGGGCCTTCCCAACACCCTCTAAGAGTAATAAAAAGTCCTATCTTATCCCTCCTCTAGGAAGCCTTAAAAAGTTTTAAACAGTGAGAAATGAGGCATTGTTTTAATTAACTTTCATCTAATCCAGGTGGTCAGTTCGAAGTGAATCATGTTGCATTTATATCTCTGTCAATTACAAATTAGATGGAGATCTCTGTGGACATGTTCACTCCCTCCTTCCTTTTTCCCCTCTTGTACTTTGTGCAGGAGAAAAGTGAGCAATAAAGTCTGTCCCCTTCTGGGTGATCCTGCCATATAATGACATCCTGGGTACCACATTACTGTCATGGCTACCACTCTTCTGTCCTTCAACTATAGGACTGGAGTGATTGATTGGAGGCAGGTGTCATTTAGAGCAGGAAGGGGAGAAAGTATTATTTTGGCAATACTGTGAACCTCAAGCAATCCAAAATAATGAGTCAGAGCGAAAAAAATCAGTAGCTTAAAAATCATGAAATTTTTAAAAACAAATTTGGGGCTCTGTTTATTTGCCTTCTGGTTTTTTGACCCTTCATGCTTCACATTTTCAAGCTTTTCTCTGCAAATAGGAGGAATAGAAACAATTTTTTAAATGAAAGCTGAGATTTTCACATTATCCCATGACTCCAGGAGCTGGGGCTTTAAGAAGTGAACCAAATATTGAGAGATTCATGATAAAATGGCAGAAATTGGCAATCCTACATTTGCCTAATTTTGAACATCTAGTGTTAAAAACTCCACTTGAATGCAACTGTTATTGGGCTCATGTTCCATAGAGGAAACACTATGAAAAGAGAGAGAGAGGAAATATTCTAGATGATACATCTGAGGGAAGGGAACAGAAGGAGACTCCGCTGATTAGAAGGCATGAGATGCACTGTCCTAGGGATGGGGGTTCCACCACCTCCACTCCCAAGAGAAGGAGGCAGGTGGTGGTGGTCGGGGACTCTCTCCTCAGGGGGACTGAGTCATCTATCTGCCACCCCGACCGGGAAAACCGAGAAGTCTGCTGCTTGCCAGGAGCTAGGATTCATGATGTGACGGAGAGACTGCCGAGACTCAAGACCTTGGATCGCTACCCCTTCCTGCTTCTCCACGTGGGCACCAATGATACTGCCAAGAATGACTTGAGCAGATCACTGCAGACTATGTGGCTCTGGGAAGAAGGATAAAGGAGTTTGAGGCACAAGTGGTGTTCTTCTCCATTGTCCCTGTGGAAGGAAAAGGCCTGGGTAGAGACCGTCGAATTGTGGAAGTCAATGAATGGCTACGCAGGTGGTGTTGGAGAGAAGGCTTTGGATTCTTTGACCATGGGATGGTGTTCCAAGAAGGAGGAGTGCTAGGCAGAGACGGGCTCCACCTAACGAAGAGAGGGAAGAGCATCTTCGCAAGCAGGCTGGCTAACCTAGTGAGGAGGGCTTTAAACTAGGTTCACCGGGGGAAGGAGACCAAAGCCCTGAGGTAAGTGGTGATGTGGGATACCGGGAGGAAGCACGAGCAGGAGAGAGCGAGAGGGGAGGGCTCCTGTCTCATACTAAGAAAGCAGGACAAACAGCAAGTTATCTCAAGTGCCTATACACAAATGCAAGAAGCCTGGGAAACAAGCAGGGAGAACTGGAAGTCCTGGCACAGTCAAGGAATTATGATGTGATTGGAATAACAGAGACGTGGTGGGATAACTCACATGACTGGAGTACTGTCATGGATGAATATAAATTGTTCAGGAAGGACATGCAGGGCAGAAAAGGTGGGGGAGTTGCATTGTATGTAAGAGAGCAGTATGACTGTTCATAGTTCCGGTATGAAACTGCAGAAAAACCTGAGAGTATCTGGACTAAGTTTAGAAGTGTGAGCAACAAGGATAATGTTGTGGTGGGAGTCTGCTGTAGACCACCGGACCAGGGGGATGAGGTGGACAAGGCTTTCTTCTGGCAACTAACAGAAGTTACTAGATCACAGGCCTTGGTTCTCATGGGAGACTTCAATCACCCTGATATCTGCTGGGAGAGCAATATAGCGGTGCACAGACAATCCAGGAAGTTTTTGGAAAGTGTAGGGGACAATTTCCTAGTGCAAGTGCTGGAGGAACCAACTAGGGGCAGAGCTCTTCTTCACCTGCTGCTCACAAACTGGGAAGAATTAGTAGGGGAAGCAAAAGTGGATGGGAACCCGGGAGGCAGTGACCATGAGATGGTCAAGTTCAGGATCCTGACACAAGGAAGAAAGGAGAGCAGCAGAATACGGACCCTGGACTTCAGAAAAGCAGACTTTGACAACCTCAGGGAACTGATGGGCAGGATCCCCTGGGAGAATAACATGAGGGGGAAAGGAGTCCAGGAGAGCTGGCTGTATTTTAAAGAATCCTTATTGAGGTTACAGGGACAAACCATCCCGATGTGTAGAAAGAATAGTAAATATGGCAGGCAACCAGCTTGGCTTAACAGTGAAATCCTTGCTGATCTTAAACACAAAAAAGAAGCTTACAAGAAGTGGAAGATTGGACAAATGATCAGGGAAGAGTATAAAAATATTGCTCGGTCATGCAGGAGTGAAATCAGGAAGGCCAAATCACACCTGGAGTTGCAGCTAACAAGCGATGTTAAGAGTAACAAGAAGGGTTTCTTCAGGTATGTAAGCAACAAGAAGAAAGTCAAGGAAGGTGTGGGCCCCTTACTGAATGGGGGAGGCAACCTAGTGACGGAGGATGTGGAAAAAGCTAATGTACTCAATGCTTTTTTTGCCTCTGTCTTCACAAACAAGGTCAGCTCCCAGACTACTGAACTGAGCAGCTCAGCATGGGGAGGAGGTGACCAGCCCTCTGTGGAGAAAGAAGTGGTTCGGGACTATTTAGAAAAGCTGGATGAGCACAAGTCCATGGGGCCGAATGCGCTGCATCCGAGAGTGCTAAAGGAGTTGGCGGATGTGATTGCAAAGCCATTGGCCATTATCTTTGAAAACTCATGGTGATCAGGGGAGGTCCCGGACGACTGGAAAAAGGCTAATGCCCATCTTTAAAAAAGGGAAGAACGAGAATCCTGGGAACTACAGGCCAGTCAGCCTCACCTCAGTCCCTGGAAAAATTATGAAGCAGGTACTCAAGGAATCAATTCTGAAGCACTTAGGGGAGAGGAAAGTGATCAGGAAGAGTCAGCATGGATTTACCAAGGGCAAGTCTTGCCTGACTAATCTAATTGCCTTCTATGATGAGATAACTGGCTCTGTGGATGAGGGGAAAGCAGTGGACATGTTGTTCCTTGACTTTAGCAAAGCTTTTGACACAGTCTCCCACAGTATTCTTGCCAGCAAGTTAAAGAAGTATGGGCTGGGTGAATGGACTATAAGATGGATAGAAAGCTGGCTAAATTGTCAGGCTCAATGGGTAGTGATCAGTGGCTCCATGTCTAGTTGGCAGCCGGTATCAAGTGGAGTGCCCCAAGGGTCGGTCCTGGGGCCAGTTTTGTTCAATATCTTCATTAATGATCTGGAGGATGGTGTGGATTGCACCCTCAGCAAGTTTGCAATGACACTAAACTGGGAGGAGAGGTAGATACGCTGGAGGGTAGGGATAGGATACAGAGGGACCTAGACAAATTAGAGGATTGGGCCAAAAGAAATCTGATGAGGTTCAACAAGGACAAGTGCAGAGTCCTGCACTTAGGACGGAAGAATCCCATGCACCGCTACAGACTAGGGTCCGAATGGCTAGGCAGCAGTTCTGCAGAAAAGGACCTAGGGGTTAGAGTGGACGAGAAGCTGGATATGAGTCAACAGTGTGCCCTTGTTGCCAAGAAGGCCAATGGCATTTTGAGATGTATAAGAAGGGGCATTGCCAGCAGATCGAGGGACGTGATCATTCCCCTCTATTCGACATTGGTGAGGCCTCATCTGGAGTACTGTGTCCAGTTTTGGGCCCCATACTACAAGAAGAATGCGGAAAAATTGGAAAATGTCCAGCAGAGGGCAACAAAAATGATTAGGGGACTGGAACACATGACTTATGAGGAGAGGCCGAGGGAACTGAGATTGTTTAGTCTGCGGAAGAGAAGAATGAGGGGGGATTTGATAGCTGCTTTCAACTACCGGAAAGGGGCTTCCAAAGAGAATGGATCTAAACTGTTCTCAGTGGTAGCAGATGACAGAATGAGGAGAATGGTTTCAAGTTGCAGTGGGGGAGGTTTAGGTTGGATATTAGGAAAAACTTTTTCACTAGGAGGGTGGTGAAACAGTGGAATGAGTTACCTAAGGAGGTGGTGGAATCTCCTTCCTTAGAAGTTTTTAAGGTCAGGCTTGACAAAGCCCTGGCTGGGATGATTTAGTTGGGGATTGGTCCTGCCTTGAGCAGGGGGTTGGACTAGATGACCTTCTGAGGTCCCTTCCAACCCTGATATTCTATGATTCTATGATAAGCTCCAATGACAGTTTATTCGTTGTCTATAGATTATCTATTTGTATCTGACCCATTTGAGGGGGTTATTCTCTCTCTCATACCTAATTCAGCTGTACTGTAACCAGAAAACCATGTTTTTTACAAAAATAAATTGAATCATCCTTTAAAAGATGTTTTTTTAATTAGAATGGGGGAGGGGAATGGTTGGTAACTTGACCTAGGTTTGTGAATCCAAAAATTAGCTTGGAAGATTCACAATCCTCTGACTTTATTTGCTCAGCTGATGAGGCTTCAGATTCCTTTTGTTATTCTGCCCCCAACCCAACTCTTCTGAGTAACACGTTTTGTTCTGGTCTCTCACATTTAAAAAGAATATGGCAGAAATAGAGGGGGTTCAGAGAGGGGTAATGAGTAGAGCTGTTTGGAAAATAGCCTTTCTTCCTATAGAATATTAAGGCAAAAAGAAAAAAAATATGTCTAAAGTTTCCATGGAAAAGTTCAACTTTTCAGCAAAAATTTGAAAACTGAAATATTTTCACCAAAACCTGAACTAATTTATTCAGAAAAGTTGCGATGGTGCCTCATGGGAGCTTATAGTTCAGATGGTTCATGCATCCATTCAGGCCAGGTTCCCTGGTTGGACTACATCTGGTCACCCTTCATGAAGTTCAGGAAGGCAGTCGCATCATGAGTATTCTGGCTGGGCTGCATAATAGGAGATGTAGTCTGGCTGGAGAGCCTGGGCCATTGAGTACAGTGGGACATGAGGAAATCAAACAACCCCTCCCAGGAGATACTGTGCGAGGATTTTATTTTATTTTTTATGATACTTCAATATTTTATGCAGAAAATGGACACTTACTGGAAAAAAAATTGTCTTGAAAATCCAATCTACTATTTGAAAAGAACAGTTTCAACAGAAAATTTTCATACAGTCCTATTGACAAGACTGATTAGATCATGGAAGAGAAACTGTAAAGATTGAGATTGTTTACCATTGGAACAAGAGGAATAAAAGAGAACCTGATAAAAGTATATAAAATAATAAATGATCTAAAGAAGCTACATCGGAAACTTTTATTCTTCCTATCTCAAAATACAAAAACGGGGAAATTCAATGAAATTGAGAGCTGGCAGATTCAAAACTGGTGAAAGGGAATACTTTTTTTTTTTTTTTTTTACAAATCATACATCCTATGGAACTCATCGCCACAAGAGATCACTGAGGCCAAGAGTTCAGCAGGATTCAAAAAGGATTGGAGATCTATATGGATAACAAGAATATCCAGAGTTTTTTATAATAAATATTTTTTAAAACAGAGGAGATTTGGAGGGGATATTAATGTTCATGTATCAGGATATAAGCCATCCTCTATCTATGAGGGTTGGAGAGAATTTTCCTTGGGGTTATGCTATCCCATATTTGCCCACTGCAGGATTTGTTTCAGCTTTCTGAGTCAGTTGATACTGACCAGTGTTGGAAACATGGTACTGGCCTAGGTGGACCAGAGGTCTAATTCAGTAGAGCTGTCTCTATGTAATGGATGGAGATCGCTTCCCCCTGAGATACGCTAATGTTCAGAAAAGTTGTGTGCACAGGGAGTAGTAAGAGAACAGGATCATGCCTCAAAATGGGCATAAAAGGAGGGTGTGGAAACTTGTGCATTGTGGGAAGAGAAGGAAGGATAAAAATGCAAACCAAAATGAATATATATGGGCAAGATACTGAGAGCTGTCCCTGGGACGTTTTCCAGAAGGACACTATAGGGAACCTCATGGAAAATGAGGTTCTTTGCTTTGATTGATTGATAGCCCCCATCTTCTGTTCTGCTTCTGGCCATGCATCTTTAGATTTGAGCTGGTATGTTGTGTTAATACCAAAATTCCCTGTGAGAGAGAGAGATGCAAGAATGACTTTCATAGGCAATGTGTGGGTGAGAGGCTGGAATGTTGGAGGTCCCCACAGTGGAACATAATGATAAGGAGTTTGGACAGTCAACCAGGGAACCATATATTAATCTGTTAGACCCATAGATGCTCCTTCTGGACTACCAGCATGTGGGTGTGACCTTTTTCTGTGGGGACTCCCCACTCCAGAACAGAGTCTTTCCCTTTTTGATCCCCTCCTTCTGACTTCTTTGAGTTGGACAGAGATTCACAGAGTGAGTGTATATGGGCATGCACGTAGTCTAGCCAAAAGAATCTGTTACAAAAAGAGATTCCACTTCATTATTGCTGGTGCGGAGGACCCCTGAGAGAGGGAGAGAGAGACATCAGTGGATTCAACGCATCACTGCCTGGTATCTCCACTTCACCGTTTGTCAATTACCAGGACTAATTTCTATTCAGCATTAGGTGTAGGTTAATTACAGTCAGGTTCCTTTCAATCCTTAGGTTAATCACAGTTGGATGTTCCCTGTGGTCACCCACGACCCCCCTGGGGGTCCATTGTAGGTTTTGTTTGCTGCTTGCATCCTCTGAATTCAGGCTGGGACTGAGGCAAGATGGGTCAATGCTTTATTAAAAAGCAGCGGGAGCACCTGCTACCCTGTAGATATTTTCATCATCTAAGCCTTCACTAAAGCTCTTAACCAAAGAATTGTGACCTGAGGTGCCTGAACGCAAGGGAGTCGCCATGTCCTTTATAAAGCTTGTAACACAGGCTTGGATGTTCTCATATACCTGGGCTCCTTGTGGAACTGTTCCCATGCAAGGTCAATCTTGCGGGGGGTTCCACCGATTTATCCTCAAGATCACAGGTAATTCACTGTTTTTACACACCTCTCCCTTGCAGCCTGTAGGCTGGCCTCTGAGATTTTTATATCCCACAAACATGGGTCACTCAATTGTTTGGGGTTTGGGGTATGGTGACCTAAAACAAGTTACAACTGTGAGGGTGGCTTCACTCAGGCTGGCTCTAGCCCACTGTGTGCTGTATCTTAGATAGTTGCCTGTGGCTGAGCTAGTTCCTGTGCAGAGGAACTAGTCCAGCTTCTGGTCACAAAAGATGGACAGCTCAAGAGTGTGAGAGGCAGCGTGGTGTATGGGGTGAAGTATGTGACTGAAAGCAAGCGACTTCTGTATTCTAATGACTCCATCTGTAGCATGGCCAGGCTACTTATTCTCTGCCTTAGCTTCCCCGCGCCTCAGGGGGATCACACTGACTACCTCACTAGGGGGTGATGCTGACTGATCAGTTTATATTTGTAAGGTGTTACTATATCTGAGCTAACATTCACCAGAATGCACCCAAAACCTATTCCCTATTCCCGGCCAATAGGAGCTGTGGGGAGCAGTGCCTGCAGGTGAGGGCAGTGCACGGAGCCCTCTGCCCCCGCCCTCCCCCAGGGGCTGCAGGAACGTGGAGCCAGTCACTTCTGGAAGCGGCGTGGGGTCAGGGCAGGCAGGAAGCCTGCCTTAGCCCCACTATGCCATGGGCTGACAATCCTGCAGGCCAGATTGAAAGCCCTGATGGGCCATACCTGTGGTGGATGGAGCTTGGCAGCCCCCAGCTGTCCTTTGGAAACAGTCTAAGTGTTGCCACCTATATGGACAGCCCAGCACTTGTCCTGGAGGTCAGGAGGTTGCAGGCAAGCTGAAGATTTTCCTCCCCCTCTACTCAAAACAAAGTCATTTAAGTAGGAGGGGCAAAGAATTGCCTTTCTGAGCCTCCCCCCAGTTGTAAATCTGCTCCCATGTGTAGTAGGGTGTTCACAGGACAGCAACTGGTTATGCTGCATATTGCCCTGGAAGCTTGTTTCACAGGATCACCGCAAAATCAAAGGGAAGGGGAATTGGTGCCCTTGCCGACCCACCAAGAGATGAAATTCCAACACCGGTCACCTGTACTGAAAATGTACTGTGAGTCAAAATGGTACCATCCAAGTTACCAGCTGGAGCTGTAAAGGGGAGAGGAGTCATTTTCCGATTTTATCACATCTCTTATAAGGATGTCCTTCATGACAGGATGCATCGCGGCAATCTGGTAAAATGCATAGTGATAATTAGCATGTTTATGGCAGCCTTAATTGGAGGTTCATACAGCACATTGCCAGCATTAATAATGTAACTTCACATCAGACCCTGGAGATAGGCAGGTGTTATACCCAGTTTACAGATGGGGAAATCAGGGCACAAAGATTAAGTGACTGGCCTAAGATTGCAGATAAAGTCAGGGGCAGAAATTGAGCTAGAACCTCAGGAGTCCTGATTGCGAATCATGTATGCTAACCACTAGACCACATTGCCTATAAAGATATGAGAGAGGAGAAGTTTGATAATGCTTGATAATGCTACTTCATGACAAAAAAAATCTCTGAGTCATGCCCATTGGAATCAGAGTTCTGGTCTGGGATGGGATCCAACAGCATCCTTATGTTCCACTGCTCCCTTCTCTCTCTTGCAGTCATTGCATATAAGGCTTGAGGTCTGTTAGATGTCCCAAGTTAAGCAAGGTCAGAGCTGGTTTATACTTAGTTGGAAGCCCCCTCCAGAAAACCCAGAGTCCTGTTGCAATGGTACTGGTGTTTGTTTTTCTGTTGAGTCCATACTGATCAACTGTTCTGTCATAGTGCTTGACAGTGCTATGCTTCTCGGAGTGCCATTTTTTAGAGGCAATATAAAACCAAGGCCCCATCTACGTGTGGCCATTACAAATCTCTAGATGTTTATGTAAGTGTTGTAATCCTTTTGTCTGTGTCAGATTCTAACCATGCTAATTATATTCTCCTTCTGTAAACTCTCTTTGCATTTTTAGTTAGATACAATACTATTATTCACTTTCTGTCCTAAACTGTTATGTGAACTGTTAAACAGCTGCCAAATTCCACCGCAGAGATGGCTGCATTTAATTGTTAAAGTGATTTTTCTACACTTCACTTCTGTGATTTTTCTACAGATTTTTGTGATTTGTTGTGATTAAAGGCACTATAGGATAATTACCTAGTAATAGATGACAGACACATTCTTTCAGACTGTTTAGTGAAGCTGAGATCTAGAAGTATTAGAAAGGCATCACACTCAGTACTCAGGCGAAGAGAGCGTCTTGGATGATACCCCAGCAAACATCTTTGGCCAATAGCTGTGGGCCTTTCTAGGGAGGGGTGTGTATGTGTGTATTTGTGTGTGTGTGGGAGGGAGGGAGGGAGAGGGGGAAAGGGAGAGAGAGAGTGTGTGTCGTGGCAGGGAGAGAGGGAAATGAAAGAAACAAACTAGGAAGAAAACAGAGAGAATTTCCCCCTCCCTCTAGCCCAGTGTCTTGTGATTGTCTGATGAGCCTTGTTGATGGTATTCAAATTCACTCTGAAGATGTGAATAGAGTAGGGGGAATAAAGGAAGAAGAAATTTTGGAGTGCATTGAAATTTTGATATAAATCACAGGCCTCCTACCTATCTGTTTGGACAGAATGTAAATGCAAGTGTGTTTCCTGGTGATAGTCCAGGTGATAGCCTCTTTGGAATTGCATGGAACGGCCAACTGTCCACGCGTAATAAATGATGGCTATAAAGGAAAGTGATCCTAGCCCCGATACAGCAAGAGGCATTTGTTTATATTTTTATAATATGTATCAGATTGAATAGAAATGATCACTTAAAATTGACAAATGGAGAACAGAGAGATTTGGTGGGGATGCCAAAGCTCAGCCAGGGCTAGGCTGGCTACAAACTTTCTTCAGCAAAGATTCTCCATGGAATCCATGCACCAAGCCAGATGGGGTTTGAAAACATGGCTGGGGGTTTGGGGGCTCATACATAATAGTGATCCACATGTCTCTGAGAACTGCATGATGGCAGGAAGGGTATTTTTTAGCTTGTCAGAAAGAGTGCTGTGGAACTTGTCCTACCTTAGTAGGGGCTGCCATTTGGGAGGTGCATCATTCCCAGTAGCTTTATTTCCACTGGAGAGTGGCACTCCTGTCATGAAATTTTAGCTCTTGTTTTGAAATAGGCTTTCAGTAATGAAATCCCACCTCTACCACTACTTCCTGAGCTCCCCTGTAGTATTACAGAAATAACAAGAGGCATATTGTCTCCTCCATACAGGGAGGGGATGGAAACTCAGTAGATCCCTGTTGGGGTTGGTGGAAGGGTTCCACCTCTATGGCATCATCACCCCCTGAACTAAAAGAACTGGGGGTGGATTCCACAAGTAGAAACATTTAGATTTCTTTAGATGGGGGAGAAGCCTGGGTAAGGAACTGTGGCCCAATGTCAAGAAACAGCCCTGACTGCATCTCAGTCAGGAGTGGCTGGGTTATTGCACATATTTAATCTATTAGTAAGTTAAGTATCCTCACACCTTCTTGTCAACTGTCTAAATGGGCCATCTTGATTATCACTACAAAAGTTTTTTTCTCCAGCTGATAATAGCTCATCTTAATTAATTAGTCTCTTACAGTTTGTATGGCAACTTCCACCTTCTCTGTTTGTATATATATATATCTTCTTACTATATGTTCCATTCTATGCATCCGATGAAGTGGGCTGTAGCTCATGAAAGCTTATGCTCTAATAAATTTGTTAGTCTCTAAGGTGCCACAAGTACTCCCTGTTCTTTTTGCGGATACAGGCTAACACGGCTGCTACTCTGAAACCTCTAATACCTCCAGTGGCTCCTGGAAGGTTGGATGATCTCTCTCATTCCATCTCTCTCTTTTCTTTTCCATATGATCTTGCATATTATAGCAGTCCCAAAATTCCAGTTGAAATTAACTTTTTCTTTGTCTTCTGCCCCCTTGCTTGCTTGATGCCCTGCTGGAATGTCATACAATGCTTACAGACTGGCACAAGAATGTCAGTCCCAAAGAACCTCTCATAGCATAATAAATGGAGATGTTTCTAGTCCTCTGGGTGGAAATACCTAGGGGGACCTTCAGGGAATGGGCATAAACCACTTCCTGTCCTGTTAGGGAATGCTGTCTGCTTTCTAAACACTCATGTCTCTAAACTCGTGTCTCTCAGGAGGTGTCCAAGTAGATAACGACATAGAGCTCTAGCTGAGGGCAGCTCAGCTCGCTCCAGCAGGAGGCACTGTAGGGAACAGGGTGAGAGCGCTGGCTGTGGGGGAGCTCTCAGTTACTGCAGTCCTAGTCTCTTCTAGCAGGAGGCGCTATAAGGAATGTGGTAGAATTGCTGGTTCTGGCTGAGGTCCCAGTACACCAATCGCAGCAGCAGGCTCTGTAGGAAATGATGCTCTGTGTGCCCCTGCATAGAGTCAGAGACTCATTTACTCTCAGCTGCCCTACAGTGGATTATATTGGAGTATGGGGAATGGGGGCAAAAGGGAGTCTAGTGGGAGAATGATGAGGAGGGTGTGAGAGAGCAGGATGAAAGACATGAAAGCTGGGTATGGAAGAGGAAAGAGGGAGCTAACTAAAGGAACAAAAAGAGAGAAGGAATGAGCAGAAAAGTAATCATGTAATGGGGTATACTGGCCCTTTAACATTAGAGGGGGCCAGAGACTCCCTTGCAGGAACGTTGGAATAAAGAGAGGCCATGGAAATGGCCTGGTAGCAGGAATAGAAGTGGTCCTGGGGGATTAGTAGTTTGTCTTGGTTTTCCCCATCCCTGTCCCTATAAGGACCCTATAGGTTGGAGCATGGCTCCCCTCTCTCCCAACCAACGGGGGGAAGCTCTGAAGGAGGGTGGTAGAGTATATATGTTGCTTTCTCCCTCAGAACAGGGACCGCACTGACAGGGAGAAGGGAGCCAGAGCCCCAGCCCCAGCTAGGAACGACAGGACTGGCAGCTCCATGAAGAACTGTCTGAGGCAGAATAAGAGCTCCGTGTGTGGCAGACAAGATGAGTATGAAGCTCTGTGTTGCTGAAATGGACTTTACATTTGGGACACTGGGGACTATTTTGAACTGATTTTGATGGTTAACCAGCCTCAGGCAGTTGGTGGGGGTTGTCTCGGACAGCATGGGAAGCTTCTAAGGGTCCCCAAAGAGGATGAACAGAAGGTGCTCCAGAGGCACCTCTGGCCATGAGGGGCGCTCAGTAAACAGCAACAGAACAAAAGAACAATGAGGGGAAAAAGGAAGAAGAGAGTAGAATATTAGACAGCCTGGAAGGACGAAGCTAAAGGCAGAAAATAAGCTACAGCTTAGACAGGAAGGAGATTCCAAAAAACCTGAGCCAGCAGATGCAAGTAGGAAATACAGCAAAGGGAACACAGCATGGGTGAGTACTGTCAGTTCCCACCTGCCCTCTCACAATCATGTGGCTCAGGTTTTATACTGAAAGGAGGCCAGGGGAGTAAAAGGTGGTAGCTATTTGCTGAATTGTGGACTTCATTTTGTCTCTCCTTTCCAGCTCCCTGAACACTTCCATGCCCTTTTCTGAGGAACAGGTGTCCTGTTTTTTACCATGAAAGTCTGGTCACCCTGTACAGGGGATTGTGCTCGGCAGTGTTTTCCTACCATGCTTGGGTTCTGTGGTAATGGCACCCCAGGAGGCCACTTGCCGTTCATTTCTATGCTACAGCCAACAGGCTGGGATTGTCATGAGAGAGAACTGGACCTTTGTGTGACAGAAATCAGAGAGCACTCTTTTCAGCTGATATGATCAAGTGGATCTGGAATAGGGGACATGGACAAAACTTTCCTATTGGCTGTCAGTGACTAGGTCATTAGTACCCAATAAATCCACCAATCCTTTTTGTAGAAGGTGGAAAATCCAATCCCATAGTGATTAAATGCTCCAATCCCTGCTTGGCCTGAGGATTGTTTTAGTTTTCTGTTGCTTGAAATAATCCTTCCCTCTTGTGCCATCTATTCTCCCTTCCCTGAATTATGTAAAACTAATAACATAGACAGTGCATTTTTTAAGCTGTTAGTGGAAAAAACTCTTGCCCCATAAACTGAGAAAGTGAAGTAGAACTTCAAAGCCTTAAGCTAAGGATGCTACTGGTCGCTAGAGGTCATTTCCTCAGCTCTGGGTGTGGTGATTGCGGTGCAATACTCTTCTGTTCACAGCAAACCACCCCCACGCCATCTGTATATGATTAATTGTGATTAGGCCCTATGATGGTGTCCCCTGAATAGATATGTGGACACAGTTGGCAATGGGCTTTGTTGCAAGGATAGGTTCCTGGGTTAGTGGTTCTGTTGTGTAGTGCTGAAGTGAAGAAACAGATTGACAGAGCCAGAAGAGTACCCAGAAGTTACCTACTACAGGACAGGCCCAACAAAGAAAATAACAGAATGCCACTAGCCATCACCTTCAGCCCCCAACTAAAACCTCTCCAATGCATCATCAGGGGTCTACAACCTATCCTGAAGGACGACCCATCACTCTCACAGATCTTGGGAGACAGGCCAGTCCTTGCTTGCAGACAGCCTCCCAACCTGAATCAAATACTCACCAGCAACCACATACCACACAACAGAACCACTAACCCAGGAACCTATCCTTGCAACAAAGCCCGTTGCCAACTGTATACACATATCTATTCAGGGGACACCATCATAGGGCCTAATCAAATCAACCACACTCTCAGAGGCTCGTTCACTTGCACATCTACCAATGTGATATATGCCATCATGTGCCAGCAATGCCCCTTTGCCATGGCCAGACTGGACAGACTCTACATAAAAAAATAAATGGACACAAATCAGATGTCAAGAATTATAACATTCAAAACCAGTTGGAGAACACTTCAGTCTCTTTGGTCACTCGATTACAGACCTAAAAGTGGCAATTCTTCAACAAAAAAACTTCAAAAACAGATTCCAACGAGAGACTGCTGAATTGGAATTAATTTGCAAATTGGATACAATTAACTTAGGCTTCAATAAAGACTGGGAGTGGATGGGTCATCACACAAAGTAAAACTATTTCCCACCCTCCCCCGCTGTTCCTCTGACATTCTTGTCAACTGCTAGAAATGGCCCACCTTGATTATCACTACAAAGGTTTCTGCCCCCCCCCACTGATAATAGCTCATCTTACCTGATCGCTCTCGTTACAGTGTGCTTGGTAACACCCATTGTTTCATGTTCTCTATGTATATAAATCTCCCACTGTATTTTCCACTGAATGCATCAGATGAAGTGAGCTGTAGCTCACAAAAGCTTATGCTCAAATAAGTTGGTCTCCACAAGTACTCCTTTTCTTTTTGTGGATGCAGACTAACACAGCTGCTACTCTGAAACAAAGTACACAGTGCTCTGCAAAACACAGAAACTACATAATCCCTGCTCTGTGTTGTCTACAATCTAATATAGACAAGACAAAGCACAGCACAACAGTTCAGGTAAGGGTAAGTATGAAGAGCAGAGATAAAGGTAGGTGTTCAGATACTGCAGAGGTGTGTAGTATAAACCGTTCACAGGCTCTATTAAATAGAGATCAGTGGTAAATAAGGCAGGAAGGGTTTTTCTGTCAGACGCTGCATCTTTCAGAATTTGCAGACTGTATTAAACAGTTGGGTGTGGCTGGTCTGTTCATTTTAAGAAAAGGATCCCTAGTTTACATAGCTCTGTGAGATCCATTTGTGGAATGAATCCCCAAAGAGTTTGTAAATGAAGACTAAAGGAACAGGACACAATTCTGTGCCCCCAAAGGCACACAGAGCACATTTCTGTCTTGATGCAGAGATGTTAATACCCCTGGGCCTCTTTCTGAAAAGGCTGTGTCAGTTTGTGCCAACCTTCATCTACAAATCTTTGCCTTGCCTATAAAATTACTGGTTTACAGCTCCCTGATGCCTGTGAGAGCACAAGAGTCTAAAACTGCTGCAAAGCACAGGAAAAACAGCAACACTTTTATTCTGACAGGTTTCAGAGTAGCAGCCGTGTTAGTCTGTATTCGCAAAAAGAAAAGGAGTACTTGTGGCACCTTAGAGACTAACAAATTTATTAGAGCATAAGTTTTCGTGAGCTACAGCTCACTTCATCGGATGCATTTGGTGGGGAAATAAAAACTTTTATTCTGGGATCAGTGTCATTTGCATGTTGTGGGCAGTGGGGGAATTCTCAGGGTCTTTTTGAGATGAACAGGAAAATAAGGACATCTCTGGCTATTTTCTTGTCTTGTACCATGGTAAGTTTAGCTAGAAGTTTAGAAATTCCTCTCCCTCTGCAGCTGGACCCTGTGTAGCATAAGTCTCTGTCTTTGATTGGCAATAGCAGGATGTCCTCTTGCAGGTCGGAAAGGTGCATATGTCAAAATGAAGAGAGTCAACGGAACTGATTGGGGGATGGAAACATGGACTTATGAGGAAAGATTTAAAGAGCTAAATATGTTTAGGATATGGCATAAAGGTCTGCAAGCGTAAAGATGAAGGAACAAAGGAAACTATTTTTGGGTGGTGCCTGGAGTTATAATTAAGAGTAATGGAAAAATTTTATGTTGAATATCAGAGAAGAGCCTTAGTAATAGATTTCACTATTAGCCGGGGAATAGTCTCCCAAGGGTAATGGTGTGAGCTGCATTGCTTGGGACATTTTAAAACTCAGCTGGACAAAGCACTAGAAAATGTACAGTAGGGAACAATCCAGCATAGAACAACGGGTGGGCTGGAGTGACCTCTCTTCCAATTGATTTTTTTCATGTGCAGAAAATATCCCTCCTGGCGGGAGGGATAGCTCAGTGTTTTGAGCATTGGCCTGCTAAACCCAGGGTTGTCAGTTCAATCCTTGAGGGGGCCATTTAGGGATCTGGGGCAAAAATTGGGGATTGGTCCTGCTTTGAGCAGGGGGTTGGACTAGATGACCTCCTGAGATCCCTTCCAACCCTGATAAAAACCTATTATACCTGAACATGTCCATAATATCCAAGAAAGGACATGGGAATTTTTTGAAGCTGTGCAGAGGCTTGGAATGTTGAACATAGTCCCGGTAGCAATGGATTAATGTGCAAAGTGCCTCCAAAGGTGCATGACAATGCCATTCATCATGTTATTTTTATAGGTCATGTGGTAGTACTTGGGCAGGATCACTGAGGGCACCATTGTGTTGTACGAACACATTGCAAGACATAATGCATGCCCCAAGGAGCTTACAATGGCCCTGCAGTTTATTCTGTGGTTATCACCCATATCGCCAATACTTCCAGAAATGGAGGCTCAAACCAAAGTCTGGAAAAAGAGTAATAAGCATTTCATCTTGATAATAGGAGTGCCAAAAACACACTGAAAATAGCTTTCTGTGGTAAAAGTGTGCAACATGATTACACCCCTACATACCTCGGAGTGAAACTCAACCAGACCCTCACCTTCCGTGATCATCTTGAGATGGTAGCTGCAAAGACAAAAACGAGAGCCAACGTAATTCAGAAACTAGCAGGTACAATCTGGGGTGCATTGTCTTCAGTGTTGCGAACATCTGCAATGACACTTGTATATTTGATGGCTGAATATTGTGTTCCGGTATGGAGCAGGTGCCTCCACGTGATTTGTTGACAACCAGCTGAATACAGTGATGTGGTGCATCACCAGAACCCTTCAGTCAACTCCAGCACCATGGCTACATGTTCTGTCTAACTTCGCTTCCTGACTGATATACTGAACTGCTGCGACACTCTGCGAAGTTCAGTGAATCCAGGAAAACAGATGTCTTCCTATCCACCAAGACCTTGACAATGGCCCCCCCAACACCTTAAGTCCTGCAATCCTTTCTGAGAACATTTGCTTAGCCTCATGCAATCGGGCTATGATCAGAAGGAGGTTTGGAAAGCAGATTGGGATAAAAAATAAGCACTTTGTGCTGGATACCACGCAGAAGGTTCTTGGGTTCACCCTACCATGGTCATCTTGGTCAACTCTGAAGCAAATCCGAACTATGGTAGATGCAGACAACTAATGCACAAATGGAAAATCAAGGACTCCCCAGCGTACAAGTGTGGCTCCGCACAATAGACTATCAAACATCACCACCTACTGCCCTATCTATAAATATGAAGAAGTCATCACTGTAGTAAATTCTGCTATTCCTGATGTAGCCACTTGGCTCGATCAACTTCAGGTGAAATTGTAGCTGCTGCTCTACACCAGCCATATGAAAGAAACAGCAGCCCATATGTGTGGTGAGGAAGCACTATATAATTTTATAACATAGTGTTTAAAAAAACAAACAGGATGAGCACCAAAGTTCAGTATCCTAGAATTGAATGCCTTTGTCCTGGTCATGTCCTCCCACACCCACTGCTTTTGTTAGCTATGGATGCCTGTGTGACAGGGTACTGCCTACTGGCCAGTCTTCCCTGCCACATGGCATGGCCCTTTAAGAGATTGGGGGTAGGCTGATACAGACAGTCTGAGGAAATAGGAAAGGGGTCCTGGGAAGAAGTAGCATTTAGAAGGCATCCTGTTACTGAATCTGTAAGGGGCAGGGACCAGGAGCCTTGCAGCATGTGTGGGCAGGGTTTCCCTCTCACCCAGCCAATAAGGAATGAGCTGGAAGAGTTGGCCTCCTTCCTCTCACACCAGGGCAGATGCCTGTAGGCACTGCAGGGAGTAAGAAGGCTCCTGCTGGGCCCTGAGTTAGTGGGAAAAGACTGCGGCAGGGGTTTGTCTGCTGAACCCTCCCAGCCTGAGGCTGGAGGGACTGACTGGGAAAAGGGCCAGCTGGAGGAGCTGACTGAGGCTCTAATGTACAAAGCCAACTCCAAGGAAGAGAGCAAGGAGAGG
The DNA here is from genome assembly GCF_009764565.3 of Dermochelys coriacea. Classification (NCBI taxonomy): domain Eukaryota; kingdom Metazoa; phylum Chordata; order Testudines; family Dermochelyidae; genus Dermochelys; species Dermochelys coriacea. The sequence goes on along the minus strand of NC_050073.1, from coordinate 87,058,306 downwards.
GACAGTGAGATTGTATGAGGTACAGCCCAGCTCCAGGAGGAGGGCTGCAACCTCCTGAACAGGGGAGGAAACTGATCAGGATTCTTGCATGGACCCAGAGTGGGTGTAAACTGGAGCAGCTAAATAAGTGAGTTACCCTCTGTAGAATGGTTTCAGAGTAGCAGATGTGTTAGTCTGTATTTGCAAAAAGAAAAGGAGTACTTGTGGCACCTTAGAGACTAACAAATTTATTAGAGCTGTAGCTCATGAAAGCTTATGCTCTAATAAATTTGTTAGTCTCTAAGGTGCCACAAATACTCCTTTTCTTCTTCCTCTGTAGAATGAGTGAATAAATCAGTCCCTGCAAAGAGGGCTTGAGCTGATCTGGTCTGGGTAATTTTCTGAAAAGACCCAAGGGACACTGAGTGCAATATGTCTGCAGAGCCATGATAGACCACAAGGGGAGAGGAACATGCTCTCTGAAAGGCTGATCCTTTAAACCCTTGACATGCAGAGCTGACTTAAATGGAAGCTCTGTGTGAGATTGTTAGCATAGGGTGCTAATGTTGTAAATTGTGGGCGGGGGAGAAGAACTCTGTCTTGTATCTACTTGCAAGGCACCATCCACGTGTATGGCATTACAGAAATAACAAACAATACTGGCTGCTGGACTTCCTTTGGCCTGGACACAAGAGATGCTGACAATGGGCTTTGGTAAGGACCGATTTTTCTTAACCAATCGGGAGCTGTCTCTAATGTTCCTAATAGAACTTGTGCTATGGTTGTTAAACAAGTGCAGTGTCTGTGGGGAAAATGTGACAGAAAACAAATACCGAAGTAGAAAAAGCAACTGAGTGGGAGTCAGGAGATAGGGGTTGTATTCCTGGCTCTGCCACTAACTTTTGCGTGACTTTGGCAAATAATTTAATCTCTTTCTGCCTCAGTTTCCCCACCTGTAAAATGAAGATACTGTTACTTACTCTCCTTACTAAAACACTTTGAGATTTTTTTTATGAGAAGCACTATAAGCGCTGATTTGTTATTAATAAATATGAGTAGTCTTGATCACAGAGAAACACAGAACACCTACTCACTGACTTCTATGTTTTGTCATTTCTTATTGTTTAATTTTTCAAACCATCCTCACTGAAGTGTTCAGAGGCAAAACTCCACCCAGTGTTGAGTCTTACAAACCCCTATCAGTTCTCATGAACTTATCTAGTAAATGTTTTTATTTTTATATCTTTTCCTAGCTATGCTACATTGACCTAGTTTTGCTCTCTAGTTGTGCCCTAGAGCGCTAGTATATGACCACAGCTTCTAGCATTAAGTATTAACATACTTTGTTTTCTACAGCTTTCGGAAGCTCTTTCTCACTAACTATTAAGTAGCTTTCATTGTTGTGCTACACACTCTACAGCTTCACTCTAGCAGCTGAGTATGAAGCTGATTGTTTTTACTTTTAACTCTTTTCCAGTCATTGAAGTTGAAAGTTTAAGTTGCTGTGTTCATTGAGAATCTTATGCTTTTATTCACAGGATACATCTGTGCTGTAAGAAATTTCTAAACTGAAGAGAACTTAGTTATAAAGCTAGTGACAACGTTACATTGGGCTGCAGGACTCAATCCCTTCAGCATCCTGTACTGTTACTGGCATAGTTTTGAGAACTGTAGAGAGATGTGTAACTATGAGCTTTGTTGATCTGATCTCTACTACTTGGCTATTCACACAGCAACAAGTGAACTCCCAAAGTCCTGTCCCTACCATGTACTTGGCCTTAGTGTAAAAACCTGGCATGGGATGTCTGAGGGCAGAATTCTCTATTTTGGATGTTCTGGGGGTGGGTTAGGTCAGGACCAGGAGGAAGCATAGTGATTTACCAGTCTGGTCTGAAACTTTGTTCTCTGGGCCCACAGTTAACATCCCAGTTTGTGCCCTTATATGTAAGGGGAGGGAGACAGACTCCCATTTGTCTCTAGGGCATCATTATGAACCTGGTTCCAGTTTGATTATGATCAAAAGTTCTTACCATCTGATAACAGGTTGGGGAAGTCTTGGTCCAGTTCCTAGTGGGTAAATATCTAAAGTCAATCCTTGACTTCTCCAGTGAAACTATCAAGGAGGCCAGTCACAAGAGTTTGAATGACCCATAAAAATCAAACTCCTCTCTTACCTGTGGAGGGGGTTCTTCCTCAGCCCTGCCCTATTACTCCGGCAAAGCAGCGGTGGGAAACCATGAATTGCCATTTCCTATGCTCCCCTTTGTGAATCCTCCATCTCATTTCCAGTCTTAACTGAAAAGACACTTGTCTCCCTTCCATGTGCCTCCTAACTTCTGACTCAGATACTATTTAATACTAGCGGTTGGCACCCTTCAAAAGGCTGCCGCTAACAATGTTGGTGCCTGTAGCATACTTGCTCTCTGTTTTCTTGGTTAAAATACACTTAACTGATGACCTACATGCCTTTTAATGCCATAAAATTCAAATTTGGGTTTTTTGTGTATGTGTGTTTACATGGCAATCCCCAAAGTATGAGCTGATTAGGATTCAAGGCTGTAGCTCTGATGGGCACCTGAATGTGTGACATCCAAAACTAAAGTCTGGTGACGTTTTGGTGAACTTAGGTAGTAAATTCAAAAGCCATCTTTCAAACAGGACCAGGAGGGAGCATAGTGATTTACCAGTCTGGTCTGAACTGTGTTTGTTCCAAAACATGCCCTCAGTGTAGTGAGTTAGTTCAGAACAAGAGATCTCTGGTTCAGGGTGGAAATTCATAGAGGAAAGTTGACCTAAATCTATAAATAAAGAACAGTTAATTGTCCTTCTGACAAATGTGGCCATTAAAATGTGAATGAGTTTACCCTGCTTTTGCTATGGATGTTAACAAGGGGAACTAACTTGTCCTTTAACCAAGGCCTTGCTATTTAGGAGTGGGTGGGTGAGATTCTGTGGCCTGCGCTGTGCAGGAGGTCGGACTAGATGATCAGAATGGTCCCTTCTGACCTTAGTATCTATGAATCTATGAATCTATATATTATACTAGGGGAGCCCAAACTTTGGCCACCCAAAAGCAGATCCCTGGTATCTTGCTAAGAGTCCAAGAGCTGTGGAATCTGCATAAAATGCAACAGGTTGCAGCCACCCTTCTCTTTCACACCAAGGTGTAGGTGGCCCCTGGAGATTACAGGACTTGGCCTGGCTGCTCATTCAAGATGGAGCATTGCATGTTAAGATCTGCAGGTCACACATCTATATTAGAGATGAAAGAACTCTTGTGCTGTATTGCTGAAGCTTTGGGCTGTATTTGGTTTGTGGACCATGCTTTGGCTACCCACGCTATATAATGTCTCATCTTCCAAGCCCAAGACTATAACTAATTATGGGTCCTCCACCAGCTCTCAGTGGATCCAGCCTCAGTTTTCTAATGAGTTGCTGCTGCCTAGACAGGCAGCTACTTAAATTGGCCCCAGCTGTATGAAGCAGCTGACAGCTACTAAAAAAAAAAGACCCCAGGTCTCTCTTGATTCTCCCACTTTCTACATTTCCTATCCCACTCCCTTTTGAGGTTTCCTTATTTTAACTTCTTGGGAATCTTTCTTTCCAGGTCTTCTATTTACTCTGTATCTTTTCTCTCTCTCCTTTTTTTTTCTTTTAAAGGAAAACCGTGTCTTTTGTTCCTGCTCTTTGTTGGCTTTCTTTGTCTTTTCCCCCCTTCCCACCCTCTCTCATTTCTCCCCTTTGTAGGTGCCTAGTAGCCAGAAAAAAGGGGTAGATACCTGCGCCTGCAGCTTTGGCATGGAGTCACCTCCAGAAGCACATGCCAAACACTTCTGGAATCAGCCAAAAGGACTGCAATAAAAACAATAGAGCTGGCATCATCTCCACTCCTCGTTCCCCCAAGGCTCCCTAGGCTGCATCTATTCACTATAGTTAACAAGGATGGTGCCCTTAACTCCCTGGTGCCTGGAAAATGTCATCCTGTGATGTTAGAGTTTTAATCTCACTCCTGAGCTCTTCCCTCTGGCTGTCTCAAACCGTCATGCTTGTATTCTCAGTTCTGTATTCTCTAGCCTAGAAGGCTGCCTCTTCGTTATGCTCCATTTTTGGGGAGAGGTGGGAGTCTGGAATCTCACCATTTCCTCCCTCCACCTTGCCTCCCTCCACTAAGGTTCCATGTGTGGATGACCAATTCTGGCCAGAAAAAACTTGCCACAACTCCCTTTGGAGTTGCTAGTCTGGCTGAAGGGGGCTGCTGCAGAGTGGTGGGAGATAGGCCACTCACCTCAGCTCTGCTTGCAAGGCTGAATGTGTTGTTTCTGCAGCACAACCAACCCAATGTGGGAAGGGCACATGATCCCAGGTTCCATGAGGGGTTGGTACAGCCCAATGTATTGCCACCCAGTCCTGGTTTTTAATAGCAAGTTAACACTTTGTCCCTACCCAATATTTTTCACTCAAGGATCCCAGAGCACTTTACAAACACCAGTGAATTAAGCCTGCCTACACCCTGTGTGAAGTGGATTGGTATCTTTACCCATATTTTAGGGGATGGGGAAACTGAGGCATAGACATGAAGTGACTAGGGTCACACAGCGAATCAGTGGCAGAGTCAGGGTTAGACTTGGCAGTCCTAGCTCTTCCCAGCTCTAACCAGTAAACCTTATTCCATCCCAGGAGTGGAATGTAACCCCTGTGTCCTGACTGTCTCTGGCTCCAACTACTAGACTACATTCCCCCTCTTTCTCTCTTCCTTCACCACTGATCCTCTCACCTTCCTTTCTTCTTCATTACTTTCCTTTCCACTCTTGCTCTTCCTCCTCCCCATACCAACGAGCAGTCGGAGGAAGGAGCTGATAATGCAATAAGTCAGGATGGGAAACTCCCCTCAACCGTTCCTTCATTCCCCCCCCCGCCCCTGTCCATACAAGATTGATAATGAAACTGATACCTTTCTCCGGCGTAATTTTCATATTTAATGAGCGTGACTCAGAAACTATTATATTAATTAGTCAAATCCCACAAACCGTTAATGGTGCACGCGGTAATTAATATTGTATTCAATTAAAAGCTGACCCGTTTCAGGTGCCTTCCCCTGGTTTGGGGGGCTCTTTGGAGACGGCGTATGTTCAAGTGCCTGAGGCCAACCCTTTTATTTTTTTCCCCAGCAGTGGGTGAGGGAGGTATTCGTCTTTTCCGTCTTGCTTCTGTAGTTTTTTCTCCACAAACATATGCTGGGTTCTTTCCCCCCGTCTCTGAATGTGGCTGCTCTCGCTATACAGACAACCTGCTTTCTGTGATTTATGGGTTAGTCCAGCGCGGGGCTCACAGACTGGAAAATTTCCAGTTTACACAAGAATTCCCGGAAAAATGAGCTTGGTTAATTTATTTCTTTCATTAACGAGTTCGAACTCTGAGATAATCTTTCTGAAACCTGCCCCCTCCCCTACATGAACTTTGACAAACTCAAGGCCCCCCCTGCCCGACTCCCAGCAGATGCTCAGTTGACTCCTCAACTAACTGCAAACAAAGCCACAGAGATGAAACTCACTTTCAAAACTTCTGCAAAAAGGGATATTCTCATTGCTTATGAGAGTGATTCCCGGCCATGTGCTCACATCCCAGGGCTGCTATTTCAGGGCTGGTAGTCTAGGTTTCCTAACAGATCCTGCGCCCATTGAAGACACTGGGATTATGGCCTTTGACTTCAAGAGGAACAGAGTCAGACCTTTGTGCTGGGCCTCTGTGTGTCACAGCTGCCCACTTCCCATTCAGCTGTGTGTATTCAATGGCTGCTCTGTACCCCAGTCTCTCAAAAGCTGCCTGGTGGGTTAGGGGACATACAGGTCAACAGGAGGCAGTAGGTCCTAGCTGCTATCACTGTGATCTTTGTTTATTGAATTGATCCAGTTGCTAGGTAGCTTGGGAGATGCTGGTTGCAGTGACCTCACGGTCAGGAGTTCTCTGCTTGAAATCCCTTTGTTTAGGTTCAGGCCATTACTCCCGAATAACTTCTCCTCTCCATCCTTTCAGAACTATCCTGGCCTCAGGTTTTTAGAGTCTGTGCCCAGTTGCTGTCTTTGCTTCCTCTCTCCCATGCTGAACAGTTTTGGGATATGCTAATTCTTTGAGCATTTTTGGTGGCTTTCTTTGGACTCTGGTCTCCAGTGTTCCTATGTGCCTGCTGTAGGCAGGGGCCAGAACTGAGCACAAGACTCGTATGCACTCTCCTAATGCTGAACAAAGAGAAATGATCACTTCCGCTCAGTATCACAAAGAATAGCCCTATAGATACGTCCCAAAATAGCACTGGTAATAGCATCATGCTGCACATGCCTGTTTAATTTGGTATCTGCTCTGACCCGTAGGTCCTTCTCTGGATCACTGCTCTCTTACCAGCTCCCTCTTGGCTTCTCTCTATGTGTGGTATTATTCCCCCAAGTGTATTGCCACCATTTATCCATATTAAGTCTCTTTGGAACAGAACAAAGATCCTGTTGTCATGTATATATCCTAATATAACAAAGAACCAGGAATGGAAAATACAAAAAATGTTGATGCAATTGTTTCTAAATATTATATTTGTCTAAATTTTCCAGGAGGGGTTGGCTGGCCTTTAAGGAAACATGTAATATTTTCAATGACAGCAGCACAAATGTCTTTTAATTACCCTTTAGTAAACTTTGTAATTTAATAGGACTTACTGATGAGGACTCTGTATCTACAACCATTAGGCTCCTGCAGGTTATTGAGTAGTAGGTCCAGTAATTTCCATGTATAATACACTGACCTGCCCTCTGGTTCAGAAGAAATGATCATGCATTTACGCTCTATTTGTGTTGTGCTTGTCATATCTAGGTGGTATGATTACATGATATTGTTAGACTGTAAATTAGCTCTTCAAGGCAGGGACGGTGTCCTCTCTTCTGTTTTCTTTTACAGAGCACAAAGTTTGCACTTAACAAATAATCATAATATGCCATCAACATAGAAAGTGTATCTGGCCACTGATTAATATGTGCAATATCATTAAATAGTTGGAAGTTACCGGCTGAGTAAAATGTTACCAGCTGCTTCAAACTGCTTATGCCAGAGGAGTAAGGAAGGTATCAAGTTGGTAGAATGGGGTATAATTTATTTATACAAATAAATTAAGGTAAGGTCACTGTGGGAATGAAACCTCTGAGCATGCCCAGTGTGAACTAAGGCTGGAATCTTTAAAGAGACCTAAGGGAAGTCAATGGGACTTGTGTGCCTAACTATCTCAAGCCCCTTTGAAAGTCCCAGTCTAATGTTTCCATCAGACTGAGCTGATCACACAGGTAGCTGTTAAAACATGCTGGACCTGATTCTCCCCTGCCTTGCACTGTGTGTCTTCATTTACAACTGCGTAATGAGGGTGCTAAGACATTACCAGTAGGGCTGGGTGAATATCTGGCCATTCCGAAAAACCAGGAAAAGAAATTCAGTTCAACCCCAATTGAAAGCAATATTTTTTCAGAATTTTTGGTAAATTGAAAAAAGTGGGAAAAACATCTTTTCAGATTGAACAAAATGTGTTGTTTCCTTGCTAAGCATTTCAAAAATAAAAGCAAAGAAAATGAAAGGCTAGATTCACAAAACTGGTGGTGGTGCCACCCACTCCTATAACTTTCAGCCCAGTGATTAGTGCACTCACCTGGGAAGTGGGAGACCCAGATTTGATTTCCCCCCTCTGAAGCAGTTATTTCTAATGAAGTATGGCAGCATTTCTGTCCTGGCTACCTAGCCCTCAGCTTGATCGAAATGGCAGTTCACATCTGCATAAGCAAGTTATTGCACTCTGCATCTAGAACCTCGATTGTCATATGGGCACTGCCAACTTTATGATTTTTAGGATAAAATCCTTATAACAGTCCCCCTGTGGCCTGAGGTTCCTACTGCAGGGGTTGTTCTACATTGCTCTCCTTGCAGAAATGGTACTGTTACTTAGTAGTTGTATAACCATTATACTCAGGAGCTCCAATCAGGCATAGGCCCGTACAAAAATATAGTCTCTGTCCCACAGACTGTACAATTTTTAAAAAGCCTTAAAAATGTCTTGGATAGACCTATGTTCTTCTCTTCTAGCTTCCTAAGTCCCATTGCCTTGTTAGCCCTGTCTGTGCACACAGACCCCTCACTCTCACACATTGCCTGGCTGAATCAGTAATTCTACTCCTTGGCTGATGCCTAGTTTTCCACTGGCACAATGCATGCTGGTATCTTCCACCTGCTAATACTTTGGTTAGTGTCAGGAGACTATGCGTTATTCTTTGATCAACCCCTTGCTATTTTAGATCTTGACATCCCCTCCCACCAGTAGCTCAGTTGACACACCTCAATCCTGACCTACAGCAATCTCTGCTATTTCACTACTGCACCTTCCTTGGGTGCCATCCTGTCAGACTGTTGTGAGGTTTTGCGTCTGGAACGATAACCACCAAGCTCTCATCTCTTGTGCAATGGGCCAGGATTTGAATACTGGTATGAAGAAGTGAGCAGCCACTATACTAACCCACTGTGCCATCCACACCATGTACCATTTGCTCTTACATATACTTGATGTTTCTAATTCTGTTGCACTGTGCTGATGTTGGGGGGAGGAGGGATAGCTCAGTGGTTTGAGCATTGGCCTGCTAAACTCACGGTTGTGAGTTCAATCCTTGAGGGGGCCATTTGGGATCTGGGGCAAAAATTGGGGATTGGTCCTGCTTTGAGCAGGGGGTTGGACTAGATGACCTCCTAAGGTCCCTTCCAACCCTGATGTTCTAGGATGTCATAAACCAGGTTTTATGATGATACCAATATTCCCAGGGCCTGCCTGGATTGTTTCCATTTGGAGGGGATATTGATGGTCAGTTTTTCTTTGATTAAATCCTGTTTGTGTCCATTCTTTGTAAATAGCATCCTGTTTCCCTGAACACAACAGGAACTAACAGGAGGCAGTTTCCTTATTCAAAAATCTAAGCCTGCTTTCCAACCAGTTCTGTGCCCCAAGGATTTCTGTCTTTGCTTCCTCTCAAGGCCATGCTACCCATGTTTCTCTGGCTTTCTGGTTCCTTTCTGCTTCGACCTGCACAGACAGACTCTCTCACCAATCAATGCCCAACCCGCTGCATTTTCATTCAGTCCCAGGAAAATCCCTTTTCTTCTTCTTCAGGTGGTATTTGCTCCGGCCTTCTCATGTGGCCTGCACCTTGGATGGTGGTTTCAGTTGGTTTCTCTGTCTTAATCCATAAAGAAGCTTAATTGTTCTTACATTTAGCCTGAATGAAAGGGGCCTAGCATGCCCATCAGCGTCAGTGACATCTGTGATTTGCCCATAAATCAAAGACCCGCTTGATAGCAGCTACCAACACCCTCTAGCACAATAATGCAGTATGTTCTTGAGGGGTTGATTTTAAAGGTTGTAAGAATTCTTGTGCTAGTCTATTTGCAGCTAATCTTGAGGCCTCCTTTAATCCATGGGAGTTTGGCTAAGGATCTCGGAGTTTGGCTCACTGGAAATAGGAACCACTACAGAAAGCAAGGCACATGCCTACTCTGCAGCTCATGATGCTGGGGAGCCACTTGCAAGGGTAGATGCTTTCCAAGCACAGGGCAGGCAGTCCTGAATTTTGTGTGTGCATCTCTCCCCAGCGCAGGGAGAGAATCCAACAATATTTCACCCAAATGAGAAATGTTATTGTGCAGATTAAAGCCATGCAGCGCCTGGTTTTGTCTTTATTTATGCCTTTCTATTTCCTTCTCTGCTGACATGGGTGCACATGCCGGGAAGCACTGAAGGACATAATTGGCGATGTGAAAAATTATTGGGAAGCCAGGACGTTCCCTTGCAGTGATCCCCCCCCCCCCTTCTCTTTCTCATCTGTCACCATCTAATGTGACAAAGTTTTTATCGGGCATTGAGGCAGAGGAGATTAAAAGTAAATACTGCAATCAGGAAGCAGCTGGGGGGAAAATGTAACACATTTCACACTAAGCTGAACAGCTCATCAACTTAGCCTTGTATATCTACAGTGGGAGGGAGCCGAGGGAGGAAAGGCTGCAGGGGGATGGGGAAGTTCAGCATGCTCCTCCACGCTGGAAAGCTGGAGGGGATTGTGGTTTCCTGTGTATACAGGGCTCTCACTTTTGGACATTTGTTTTGCTTGGGGAAGAAGAAACCCCACAGCAGTGTCTTCCTTTTTGTGTAATAAGGTCCTGTCAAGCAGTTTGTTTGCAGGCTCTGATCCGTGTATCGACATTTGTGCTCTAGGCTCCCCTCCCTGCTTTAGAGATTATCCTCTGTGCTGGTGTAACTTTTGGGTGGGCTAGAGTTCACTTCATTTCCCATCTCCAGTGCCTTAAAGAAACCCTCAACTCCCATAGAAAGTAGCTGGAGATCCAGAATTTAGCCTTTAAGGATTTTCAGCAAGGATTGCACAGGGTCAACCACATTCAAGTCCCAAAAGGAACTAAAGAAATTTAATTTAATTAAATAACTATAATGATAAATAACTATAAAGATAAAGAAACAAATAATAATTTTTACAGCATGACATGGCTATTTTATAATCCACAGACATTACCGTTACAGTTATATATAAACATAAATAAAGAAAACTAATTAAAATCTGAACAGTTCAGTCCCCACAGAAATACAGTGAGAAGAAACTGAAAGTTCCCAAAAGCCTAAGTCTCAATTAGAGTCTTTGATCACCAAATCTATACAAACTGCTGAGTCTAAAACATCTTCCCTCCACTTGCTTATAGGAATTTTCAGCTGGAATCCATGCAGTCTCTTCCTCTGCTGAATCACTGCTAGCCAGTCAGTTAACTGACACTCAGTTAAGTGTATAGATTTAAAGAAAATCCAGTTACAAGCAAATACAAAACTGAGAATAGCAAAATATAAATGACTCTTTCCCCGTTACTGCATTTAAAGAAAAGTTGGTGAATCAGACTAATTGAGACAATTTAACTAGAACAGTTTGGCTAAAATCAAAACAACATTCAAAGCATACAATTAAAATAGAAGTTGTTATATTTTCCTCCCAATTTCCCCTTGCTTTAATTAGCATTGCCCATGATTCCCTGTTAGAGGGTTAAAAATATCACTAATGTCCTGCAAAATGTTTCAGAGTTAGGGACAACAGCCTGTTGCTCCTGGGCTCAGCTTCTTCCAACTCACACAGGACAAATGGCTCTACCTGCACACTGTGGCAAGAGCCAATAGGCCAGAGTGGGGAACCAGGCCAGCCCCATAGGGTAGGAGTCACTGTGGGGTGAATGTGGGTCAGGCTTGTTCTGCACTATTTCCCCCTCCAGAGCATCTCACCCCCAGGGCAGAACTGGGCCCTCACCCCTCACGTGCTTCCCCTTTAAATGAGGCTCTGCAACCCCTGGACTTTGTGCTATTCTACTGCCCACCTCCCACTCAGCTAGGAAGGCTCTAACCCCCATGAAGTATGGGGTACTCTAAACTCCTGTCACACAATCACTAGCAGCTCTCAGGCAGCAGTGAGGGATGGAACTCATGTAGCTGAATGGGAGGCAGTGCACACTGACTGGAAAAGGCAAGATCTTAGGCTGGTTAAGCTGAACACCCGCGAAATTTGGAAATCACTGGCTTAAAGCACCTTTATACAAGGAACTCTGATTTAATGGTGGATGAATTGACATGCATGCCACTCCTCTGCCCACTTGATAAAGTGTCCAGGAGCATTAGGCAACTGAGAACTGGGGGTGGGGAGACAGAGAAGGACATGAAGGGTGGAGGTTGGGGATTAGCAGCAAGGTGATCTGCAAAGGGTTAAAAAAATGGACAGTCCCATTCTCATTCTCTCTCTCTCTCTGCGTTTGTGAAAGCATGTTTGTGTTTTCTTCCTCTTTTTTACGCAATTAGTTTTGTGTGAATTCAGTGCTGGTGAAAGAGGCTGTATTGACAGCTCTGGAAGCTGTCAGAATCCTCTATTTATCCCTAGGGTAAATACAGCTTTCCATACACACCACCCCCTGCTAATGTGACTCACTCCAAGCTTGGAGTGAAATGGATCTTCCTAGGGGTGAAAGGAATTCAGTTTCTGGAATCCATTCAATCTTTGGTTTTTCTGCTGAGTGCCAGTATGGGGGGCAATTATTGGCACTTCTCCTCGTGGTTTATGTGAAGTAGACAGCTGTCCTGCTGGGAACTAGACTCAGACCCAGCATCTTTAATTAATTTGATAAGGTCTCCCTATCACCAGCTCTGCAATCTTGAAGACACTTTCCTATTTTTGCAGGTGCAAAATCCTGCCAGCCAAATGCTGAAAAACCAAATCTGTCATTGTCTCTTTATGTGATATGCCTTTGACAGTGCTTGGTAACTTCCCGGGTTTTTGAAAATAGGGAGCGTGTCTCACCCCAAGTCTGTGCTGGCTCTTGTGTGAGATGGGACGTTAGTGTGCTGTTTTGAGCAACAGAATTAGGTAACTCCAAGGGCTTGGAATGGCACTCAGTGTTACAGGTACAGACTTGGTACCGACTCACAATTGCCACAATCAGATTGCTGTTTGGTGGCCTATGACAATTATGCTGATGATCTCGATCTGGGGCCATCCAGCTGGAACAACTTGGTCAGGTCATGGAATCTGTGCTCTGAATACAGCAGAGGGAAAGCTGTGTCCAGATTCAGTACTGTGATTGTGCTGTGGCTCTGTGGCCTCTTCAGTGAAAATAAGGCTGGCTCCAGCATTATGCTTTGACTGTAGTCACTTATGACTATAGGATAGTCTAAAAGGCAAGGCACAAGCATGCCAAAAAAGATGCACTCAGTCAATTGCCATAATCAGAACAATCTGGTTCCATGGAGCTTCTAGGAGAGATTTGGAAGGCCTCTGGCAAAGGCTTCCCCTTTAAGGAAATGGACTAGACAGGTTCCTATCTTGTCCTAAGTGCATTGGCACTTTCTCTGATTTGGCCAGCCCTGTGGTAAGGGGAAGAGTTCTGTCCATTTATGACTAGGAGTACTGACTTGAATAATAGAGAATGGATGGATGTTGTGGGGCACAAGAGTCATTATTCACCCCACCAGGATGGGATAAAGTCCTGACAGTTATCTGAAGCACAACCTGGCATTTCACACATGAAATATTTGGCTCAGAGCTGTGTATAGTGGCCAAACATGGATGATGACCGGGAAGAAGTAGTAAAGGGATGTTATCAATGTTAAATACACAAGCAGACCTCTGTGCTGGCATACCTTCATCTCTGGGAGTGGCAAGGACCCACATGGTTCTGCCCATGTATAGACTTTGCAGGACCTAACATGGGAAAAATGGTTCTAATCATAGTGGATGCACATCTGAAATGGTTAGAAGTCCATATGGTGACCTCGGTGACCTCCACTGTTACCTGTGAAAAGCTCAGACAGATCGATGTCATACTTGGGCTACCAGGAGTACTTGTCACAGACAATGGACCACATTTTACATGCATGTGATTTAAAGACTTTCTGATCAAGAATGGGATTAAACATATTAAAACATCCCCAGATCATCCAGTGGCCTTACAGAGACAGCTGTAAGGACTTTCAAAGTGGGGTTGGAGAAGAAGATTTATGGGAGCTTGGGGACAAAGCTGGCTCTATTTCTTCTGAAATACAGAACCACTCCTCCAACTACAGGGAGCATGAACCTGGCCCAGCTGTTGATGGAATGGAAGATAATTGGGACTTCATCCATCCTACCATGGAAGGGGGAGTGTTAAGGAAGCTAGTTTTTCAAAAACCCATTACAGTCATGCTAAAGACAGGGAGTTGGACACAAAGAATCTGCTCTATACCAAAAGTTTCAATGCTTGCCAGCCAACATGGATTCTGGGTAGTATCCCAGAGCAAGTTGAACCTTGGTTATTTAAAATCTGTTTAAGTGATAGGCAAGTCGTAAGATGACATCAGGATCATGTCTGCTTGCAGAGTGATGTGCAAGCACCAGAGCCTTTGCCCTTAGGTGATGACTATCTGGAGGAACTGAGGCCAGGAGAGGATGCAGTTTTATCAGGAATAGCTGAGACAGGGGTATTGACAGACTTGCTGGACCAGGACATTGAGGAAAGGGGGTCTCTGCTCCTGGAGGAGGCTCCAGTTGCTGCATGCAGGTGCTACTCTCTGAGAGAGAGAGAGAGAGAGAGAGAGAGAAGAGCCCCTGGTTATTTAAGATTTACATCCAGGATATAACGTTGAGAGGAGAGGAATGTAGTAAAGTGGTCATCAAGGGGTTAACTGGGTCACTAGATTATTATGGGTTGGAGCTATGCTCCACTCCTCTCTTACTTTTGATAATTAGTGTGAGTTCCCACACTCTGTTAGGTAGCTCAATAAAGCAGCATGTTCTCCTCCTGCAGTACTGTAAGTAAGCGTGTTTTTTGTGCACTTTAAAAATGGTGGTTTCTTTACTTGTTTCTAGCATGCTTTTAGATGCTCAAAAAATAATTATAGGCAGAGCTGGTAGAGCCACTTCTGTTTAAGAATGCCAGACTCTTCCAGCTTAAGACCTTGTTTTCAGTTTATAACTTTGCCAAACTTAAACTGTTCAGGTTGAAATTTTCCATGCCAGATGTGTGCCTCTGGCTGAAATTTTCTATAAAGGTTTCAGCTAAAATAGTTAAGCTGTTTCTGAGAATGAGATCATGGAAAAACACATAGTTTTGCTGGTGTTAAAAAAAATTCTTATAATATTTTTGTTGAGAAGCTCTAGTACCTCCATTCATTCTAGCTGGGGTTTGAAATTGGTAGTCCAGGACATCCCTTTGACAATTCACCCAAATTTGGCCAACTTTTAAGCCTCTGAAAAAACCTATTTGCATGTGCTCAATAGCTATCCAAACTCTAACCAGTTGCTAAGCTCTCTGAAGAGCCTGTGTGCATTGAGAATGCTTCAGCCTCTTACAGCACTTGCCTGCTGACTGCACTGCAGGTGTATTCCTCAGAGTGACTTGAGTATGCTCCACCATAGGCCTGCAGATGCTAAGTAGGACTTTCTGCCACCTAATCTCACAGGGATATTGTGAAGATCAATTCATTAATATTTGTGAAGTGTTCAGACATTATGGTAGAAACACCCAAGAGGAAATTAATACTTTTTATATTCAGTGCTGGCTTTGGAGTGTGTGCATTTCAAATAAGGCCTGGGCTGCACATTGAATGAGGGCAAAAAGAAGTGTTGAATAACTTACCCATTCACTGAGTGAAACAGGGGTCCCAGGGAGAAATAATTTGTGATTATGCAATTTAAAGACTGGTTGCATGTGTAACTTTAATTCTGGAATTTCCTAACTCTTATGAGTTTGCCATCTTACTGCTCTTTTAGTGTTGGTTTGGGGTGGTTTTTTTTTTTTTTTAAGAAATTCAGTGGTGTTTAGTTACAATTAAATGTTGCCCAATGGTCTTAAACAAGTGAGTTTTTTTCCTCTGTGTTTTTTATTTCTGAGCCAAGTTATAAGGAAAGAAATAACAGGGTTTTACATAAACCGAAAAAGCCAAGATTGGGCTATGATCCAGTAGCTATATAACCGGGTGTGGGCCGCTGCCTCTTGAGGGACCCCAACATTCCAGTAGCTGTTCTAGAATTTCTTTGAGTGCCTGATTGGCCCTTCAGTCCCCAGCCTGGCTTCATTATTGTACACCTGTGGGAGATCTGCACAAAGAGTTAACCCTTTGCTTATTAGGTTTTTAGTTAGGGATCTGCATCCTATTGCATCTGTTTCTTTATCTCCACCAAGTTGTCCTCTCTGAGACCATCCATATTTCACATGTAGTCTGCCTCTTTCTAGAATGCACTTAGAATTCGTTAGTCCCTCAAAATGTCTTCGCCAATCTAGTTACTGTAATTTTCAAGGTACTTGCATTTTCAGCCTCATTTTCAGTCTGTTTTAGCCTGTCTCTTCCTCATCCTCCTTGATTCCACAGTAATGATAAGCTTGACAACAGTCTGTGCACATAATAAACTTGAGAAAATTCTATTCATGTTTGTTATACTGTGCCCGTCACTGTGGATTCTGAGGACAATCTCAATGGCAGATCAGGGAGGAAAAGAGATGGTCTGGGAAACAGGTGGCACATGCAGTTTTAACAGTGTGTTAATTCCTTTTGTCTCGGGGTACCTGAAAACTACTGCTTCTTGGTCACAAGTGAAATGAGTTGGGTTATCTTACTCTGATCCCTTGGGGATGTTTTTACACCACACAAGTATTGCATAACTTGACAAGACTGCATCTGTGATCAGAAGAGGATCTGGACTGGAACAGTACCAGGTGCTGTAGATGTGGTACAGTGGTAAAGTTGCATGTGGGAATCTTGCATAACGCACATCCATGCTATGCCTGGCATTAACCAAACGCTATCAGCACCTCACTTTCATCAGCACCAAAATCCCTGTGTTTTTTCAAATTAATGAAGCAGGGATGCTTTTATTCCAACACAGATATTTGACTGAATAGCTGGGAATACGCAAAACTACTGACAAGGTCATTTGCATTTTATGTAAGTGGTGAGCCCCTCTATCAATTCATTCATCCCTCAGTTCAGTGGCAGACATTGCTCGTTGCTTCTATTTCTCAGGGTATCCATCTGAGAAGAGCTTTGGTTAGATGGCACCAGTAGGTGAATTTAATGATCTCTTATAGATTCAGAGCCCTTGGGTAATATTATTTGTCATTATACAGTTACCCCTTTGCTAAAAGCTAGCAGGATTTGGAGCCTTGTGAGTCAGTTTCCTATATGGAGAAAAGTTGGTAACATGGAGTCAGGTATTTCCATAGTGTAATTTGTTTATTTACCAGATGTGCACATTCCCGATTCTTTGAATTGGGGTGATAACAAATGACAATGGAGGCCTCTCCCTCTAGCCCAGAGGTTCTGAACCAGGGGTATGTGTATGTCTGGGGGTACACAGAGATTTTCCAGGGGGTAAGTCAATTCATGTAGATATTTGTCTAGTTTTACAACAGGCTACATAAAAAGCTCTAGATAAGTCAATAGAAACTAAAATTTCAAACAATGACTTGTTTATACTGCTGTATATACCATATTATATGGTAATGTGATGTGCATATATGCACTGTATTAGACATGCCTGTTTTATGTCATTTACTGATTCATGCAAGCATGTTAATGAAGTTGTAGTTTAAGTGAGGTGAAACTTGGAGTACGCAAGACAAATCAGACTCCTGAAAGGGGTACAGTAGTCTGGAAATGTTCAGAACCACTGCTCTAGTGGAAAGCTCTGTTAAGGCACCTCCAGAAGCAGCTTGTACTCTGTATCAGTCTAAGGAGGCGTCACACAGGTCTCTCTCTGGTTAACATGCTCTCTGCTCCTCTTCCTACTGCCTGGTCTGCACCTAAAATGTAGGCTGACCTAATCGTGTTGGTTAGGGATATGAAAAATTCCTTGAGAGACGGAGTTTAGTTGACCTAAGCCCCGCTATACCCACAGCTAGGTTGATGGAAGCATTCCTTTGTCAATCTAATGACAACTGCTCAAGGAGATGGACTAACTACAGCGATTAAAAGCCCCCTTCCATCACAGTGGGAGGTGTCTGTGCTACTGCAGCATAGCTGCGTCTGTTCCACTTGTAGTATAGACGTACCCTGTCTCAGTTCCTGCCTTTCAACCTGTGAAAGCCCTAGTAAAAGTCTGCTCAATGAGGCTATGGCTTACGAAGGTGAGCTTGGGCATCTGTCCTCCTTTGTGTCTCAAAACATCTGCACAAAAGGAACCTCAGAGTTTCAACTGGCAGACAAAAAAGAGTGCTTTAGTCATTAAGGGTATTGTACAGATTATCTGGGGACAGTTACTGCATGGCATCTTTAACTTGTCCTATAGAATTTCATCCTAGTTACTTATACATCAGTGACTCTGAACATGCAGCCATTGACACCATTCTATATAATAATATTATTAAGAGGAGAAATACCTGCTACTCCAGTTGTATGCAGGCATCACCACCTTGGGCTATGATCTTGTCACCTTGCTAAGCAGAATCTGGCATGGTCAATACTTGGATAGGAGACCTTCAAGAAATAGGTTGAGATGGGAAGTCCTATTGGTGGTTTACTGTGGCATTTTCCCAGCCCTAGGACATACTGAGCTGCTAGAGATGCTGTTTTTGTGTGATGCACAAAACTGAGACCCTGAATGCTTCCATATTTTTATAACTGGCTGTCTCCTAGGTGTATTTTAAAGAGCTCATGTGCTTTGTTTGGGCAATACAGAGTACCATGATGAAGTGCAAGTAACTCAATGGGATTTATATGAGCTTATGAAGTGGAGAATAAACCCCATAGTTTGCAGAGTAAATCAATTTGTAAAGCGCTTTGGGATCTTTCTGGATGAAAGGCTCTATATAAATGTAAGTCATGACCATTCATCATTATTGAATATGAAATAGAGATATACACTCTATCAAGCAGCAGCAATAGGCTCGGGCTCATGATTGCTCACAAGGTCCAATCAATCATCAGATCATGGAATAAAGCAGCTAGAATAAAAAAGAAAAAGAACCCACAGCAAATCATTCCAAGCAATGCAATTAATGGGTGTCTGATATAAATAGTGATCTCAGAACTGGGGAGCATGGGCTTTTCCTGAGCAGCAAAGTCCAACAGGGCTGCACAGTGGGGGAGACAGGAGTTAAAAGACAGACCCCTCCTAGATGGTATACCAGCCATATACACATTTAGTAGGGGCTTGCTAAGAAAGCTATGTATATTCTTTTCAGAATTACTTTTTATTCCATCTGGTTCGGTTTTCTGTTGAACTTTTCAGGCTATAAATCTGGGGATTGAGCTGTACCTTCTGCAGGTAAGACACCATTCCAATTATCACATCACAATGCAGCCACAGGCCAAATGTGCCCTGCCAGTCACCGCCTTGGTCACTCTTATCTTTAGCATGCAGGTGTGGCCTATATAAAACTACAGGTCCCAAAATGCTGTTCTCTGTCTTGATCTAACCAGAAGGAGGCTTCGCTCAAATAGAGAACAGGATGCTGAGATCTGTAGTCTCTTTTGGCTGTTAACCCTTATAGAAGATGAGGACTGCTGCAATCTGTTCCATATTATGCCAGTTAGAAAGGGTAAAGCATGGGAAGCTCCTGTACTCGGTGCTATGAGATCCAGTATCAGCTGAAGGCTGTCTGTGGACTAGAACAAAAAGTCCTCTGTCTTGTGAGAGAAGGCAATGTCTAGTATGATTTTTGACTGTGCTGGGAATGCTTTTGTCACTCAAGCTCTTGAGGTGTTATGAAATATAATATTCTGCTCTCTTTTGTTTGTTCACTATTATAGAAGAGAGATTGAAAATTAATAAAATATAAGGGGGGAATGGCATAAGACAGTAGGCAAGTAAAAGTACAATCTCGTTAAACATAATGCACGGAGCCACAGCTCAGGAAAGGAATGGCAGATAACTTCCTGTCTGCTCTTCACACTGGCCATTCAGTTTCTTAGTGGAGGACTGCTGGCCAAGTATGGTCTGCACTTTCTATGTCTCAGCCTGAAGCCATCTTCATCTTTAATACAGAAGTGCAGCCCAATTTGTTAGTCTCTAAGGTGCCACCGGTACTCCTTTTCTTTTTACAGGTCCTAGTGTGTCCCAGTAAGCTAAGTGAGCTGGGACTGAGCTATCTCAGACACTGCTTCTATGATCAAGACTTCGCAAGGCTTTTGCAATCCAGTTTTGAATGAAGGCTAAGGACTTCTAAGACTGGGAGATGGAGAGTTAGCAGCAGCCAGTCCATGGCTGTGGAAATCTTGTGCACATGAGTTCAGGATAAAGTGTGGTTGCCTTCAGGACAGAATGTAAGACCCACCTTTTACCAACACTTCCGCATAATA
The DNA here is from genome assembly GCF_009764565.3 of Dermochelys coriacea. Taxonomy (NCBI): domain Eukaryota; kingdom Metazoa; phylum Chordata; order Testudines; family Dermochelyidae; genus Dermochelys; species Dermochelys coriacea. Next base: position 87,038,451 of record NC_050073.1, on the reverse strand, counting down.
CTGACAATCGTTACGGGGAGGGGGACGGAGATCTACCACTCTGCCTGTTGTCAGAATGGAGAAAAGAATAAAATTAGAAGGATTAGATCATTAAAGACCTCCTGAGTCCTAGGCACCATGCCCAATCCTGGGGCGGGAGAGAGAAGAGAAAACTCAGGGTTAGTTGTAAATCTCTTGTATTTTATAATTTAGTAAGATGCTCCATCACTAAATGGTGGGCCTGGTATAAATGCCTGGGTGGATAGCATGCCATTCTTCAAGTGATCTGTCTTCAGATCAAGCTGGAGCATAGCCTATGTTGGCCTGCCGATTCCATAGTCTACTTCTCAGTGTTAAAGTGCCTGCAGTTTATTCCATTTTATGCCAGATGGAATGCAGCCCTTCATCTCCTCTTCTTTTGAGGGATCTGCTGCAGGCCAGCAGACAGACGCTTATGTAAGGGGACTGTTGCCCCCTTACTAACAGTCAGTGGGGGTGTTTTGGTTGGCTAGCTCCCAGTACTAAAAGGTGAAGGGTCTATGGGAAATCAGGACCCTGAGACTGACAGTCCCCAAGAACAATGGGGAGAGGCCAATGCTCCAGGTCAGCGTGAATGACAGGGTGGGCAAGCTAATCAGGGATCAGGAGGCCAGGGAGGTCCTGTCCTCTTCGTGAGCTTGATTTGCCTGGGTCAGACAGAGTGGGGCCGAGTTGAGGAGAAAGCAGGGGCCCGAGCTGAGCTGGGGAGCAGAGCTGTGCCGGATCCAGAAGGACCAGAAAAGCAGCCCAGAGAGAGCAGACCCTGTCCTGGGAGCAGAGCTGCAGCCCCAAAGCTAGAGGCACAGCGCAGAGAGAGCAGACTTCCCGGGGAGCAGAGCTGCAGCAACCAGAGCCAGAGGGGCCAGAAAAGCAGCCCAGGAAGCAGGTCAGTGCTGGGAGCAGAGTCACAGAAGCAGCCTGCAGAGCAGACCTGTCCTGGGAGCAGAGCTGCAGCAACCAGAGCCAGAGAAGCCAAAGAAGCAGCCCAGGGAGCTGGAGGCAGAGCAGCAGCAGCAGCAGCCGTGCTGAGACAGCGGTAAAGCTGGGGCTGGAGCAGTACGGAGCTGGGTGCGGTGAGCAGTTGGGGAGAGCGAGGGGGACCCTGGGCAGTGGGCCCAGTACAGGGAGACGCCTCAGCCAAGGGACTCTGCAGGCCAGGCTTGGATCGTAACCCCGACAGGGTGGGGGCGACACTGGGAAGAAGGGTCCTACCACTTAGAGCCTGAGAACGTGTGGCCACCACCAGAGCAAGTGTCCCACCCACAATATCCCTGCAGCACAGCCAGGGCCTGAGAAGAAGGCCTGGGACTTGCAAGGAACAGACTGTGAACTGCCCGGACATTCCAGAGACACTGTTTGTGATGTTCCCTGCCACAGAGCGGGTTGATGTTTCCTTTAACCTTTCCCATTTTCCCTTATTCTTTTTAAAATTAATTGTTGATTTAAATAACTTGCATTTGCTTTAACTTGTATATAATGGTCAGTGGGTCAGAGAAGTGCCCAGTGCAGAGAGAGTACCCTGGAGTGGGGACACCCTAGCCCCTGTCCTAAGTGACCACAGCAGGAATCCTGGGCCCAGCCTTGTTGGGGTTACAAGGACTCTGCCAGACAGGAGAGTGGAAGGGGAGACCTCAAGGGCAGGGAGGCCACTGGGTAAAGGAAGTGGGAGCGAGGACTCGGATCCTTTCGCTAGCCCACTTCACTGGGGTAGTGCGGAAACCAGGAATGTTCCCCACAAGAGCGGGACTGTTCCCCTGCTTACACTTACAAATGCTTCTCCGGATGTAGCTTAGGCACTGTCACAGGGTGAGTAGCATACACCGAACAGGGTATTAACCTCTGTGGGGATGCTGTTAAATGTAGTTGCAAAAATCATCAGTTTTACTTCTCATTCCAGCAGGTCCCAGAAAGCCTACAGTAAAGACAGCCGCTGATACTAGGGATGGAGGACTAGATAGATCCTTCGCTCATCTTCACTTCTTTTCTTCTCAGGGTTTGATTACTATATTATCAGAGCACCTAGGAATCCTAGTAATGGATGAGGACCCCATTGTGCTAAGCACTGTACGAGCACAGAACAAAGGCAGTCCTGGCCCCAAGGGGCTTTGATGCACTCTGCTTCCTTCATGTCAGGGACTCATTGCAGATTCCTTGCAGTCTCATAGTCATTCACGTTTGATAGTCATCCAGCTTGTTCTGGAGTTGGGGTTGGGGTCTGTTGTGGGGCTTCAGAAGTTCAAATAAACATTCTCACTTATAGCAGTTAATCTGAACTTCGAATCCTTTCAGATTCCTCATCACGGATTTCTCTGGCACATCTCTAATCCATCCACATTTAACACATGGATAGTTTCACTTTTATTTCCTAGGTCCAGAATTCTTATCTTTCTGCGGCAACATTGTAATTATATTGTTATTTCCAGCAACAATCGATAGCCTCGCAGTCGGGATTTAATAGCTTTGTGATTAATTGATTAGTTAATGTAGCTAATTTTATAACTTCTTGATTAATTGATTAATTAGTGAATGTTTGTACAGCACTTTGAAAATGTAAAGTGCTATATAAGTGCTAAGTATTATTATTTATTATTCTGTCTCCGTTGGCCAAATCCTACTGAATAATTAGTTCAGGCTGAGCGTTTTAATACCGGACTTGGTTTAGAATTCAACTGATAGCAAAACATTTGGTGTTCAGGACTTCGTTCACACTAATTGCCGCTAGTTCAGATCTTTCTTTGCTTTCTTTTACCTACATGCAGGTGTAATATCTTTGGGGAAAAATAAATGGGACAATATTAGCCATTTAAATGATCAACTAAGTAAAATATCTGTCCTGTTCCCTAAGGCCTGTGTGTACTAAATGTGCTTGTGTTGTATTTTTGTCTCTCTTTAGATTGTAAGCTCCTAAAGACGGGGACTGTATCTTTCTAGATTAGAAGGTTGTACAGTTGCAAGCCTGGTACTTAACGTTAATGTTGTGTTTGTGTAACTATCGGAAATGTCATCTGATGAACCTCCAGTCTCTATGGAAGTTAATACCACTCTTCAGCCAGCTCTACACTAGGAAGGCTTTGCCGATATAGCTATTCCAGTATACTAGAGCCGCAAAACAATCCTAGTGTGGACACATCTTATGCAGCAAAACTCAGCATATTTGCCAGTGTGGCCTACTTCAGCCCCTCCATCCCCACTGCCCCCATCTCCTCCCTCGCACCTGTCACGAATGAAACAAGTTATACTAGTAAAAGTGCAGTTTTATCCATATAACTGTATTTACATTTGGAGCTTTTGTTGGTAGAGCTCTGTCAATCAGGGACACGTCAGGGATCACACCTATTCATGCCCCGACCAGTATAGCTATGCGAGCAAATGTGTAGTGTAGACCTGGCCATACCCGACTGTACATTGTAAGCTGTGCTGGCACAGAGAGGAAGACAGGACAGAAGGGATGGGAACGAGCTATGTGCTTGCAAAGGGATGGCTCAACATTTCATTTAAAATTGAGCCAGTTAAATGCTGGTATGTTGGGCAGAGTCTAACAACTGTAAAATCCCTTAGACCAACCACAAAGAAAAGGAAATCCACTGTGAGTTTGGGGTGGCGGGAGGGGGAAGAAAAAGAAAAAAGCCAAAGAAAAAAGGGGGAAACTTCAGGTATAAGTCCTGGTGAGTGACAGAGATCTTTGTATTTGTTTGTAACCAAATACAGAATTAACTTCAGGAGAAACTGTAAAGCTGTTGCTTGAGATATAACACTGGTTTAGGGAGGCCTTCTGGCATAGTGGTCTGAGCATAGGACTGAGAACCAAGAACACTCACATTCCAGGCCCCGCTCTACTACTGCTGCCTTGTGTGACCTTGGGCAAGTAACGACTCTTTTTTGTGTCTCTGTTTCCCCCTTTTTAAAATAGGGATGGTACTGACTGACCTCATAGAGGGGTAATGAGGCTTTCATCACTGGGTGTAAAACGCAGCAGAACTGCTGAGGCCTTGTCTTTATGAGACAATTGCATTGGCTTAATTCAGTGTTTCCCAAACTTGGGACGCCACTTGTTCAGGGAAAGCCCCTGGTGGGCTGGGCTGGTTTGTTTACCTGCCACATCCACAGGTTCGGCCGATCGCAGCTCCCACTGGCCTGGAGCGTACCAGCTGCCACTTTCCGCAGCCCCCATTGGCCTGGAGCGACGAACCGCAGCCAGTGGGAGTCGCGATTGGCCGAAACTGCAGATACGGCAGGTAAACAAACCGGCCCGACCCGCCAGGGGCTTTCCCTGAACAAGCAGCTTCCCAAGTTTGGGAAACACTGGCTTAATTGATAGTGTGATTTTTAAACCAGTTTAGTCAAACTGGTGGTAATCCTTCTGCAGACATTCTTAATTCAAATTAAGAGTGGCTTATTTCAGTTTAGCTTAAGTGGTTTAAGTGGTTAAAGCAAAATAAGAGTGCCTTACACTGAAATAAGAGTACCTGTCAAGGGGTTTGCACAGGTTTAATTTAAATAAGTTTCAAAACCTATGTAGAATTTTCTCATGTAGACAATGTCTGTGTATTATTGCTAAGCTTTTCTTGATCAAGATACAGTGTGGATGCAGCTGTTTCACCAGCAACCACATGGTTTATCAGGAAGCTATTAATAGAGTGGTCTTCAATGCAGTGTTGTATTCCTGAGTCTGCAGACTATCACTTTCATTTCTTGTGTTGCTGCACTGAGATTTGCCCAGCGGCAGCCACAGAGTAACATTAAGAAGACTGATCAGTTTTGCGCTACAGTTCATAATCTGAGGTCAGTTATTACATTGCATTAGTTTTATGGCATTTGTTTGCTCTTCAACTTTGGCGAATTGTTAACCCTAATGACTCTGGAGAAGGTGAGAAAAGAAGAAGAGTGCAGTGGCAGTGTAGAGTTAGCTGGACCTATCATACTTGCATGGTCAGATTCTTTAGCAAGGAACTGACCTGCTCTTTTGGGTTCAGTCAGAGTAAGTGGAGTTCATTTTCTTGCCAATAAAGAAGAAAGGTTTATTTGCTTGAGGGCTCTTGCATAGGGTAGGGTGAGCCCAGAAATGAGGGGTTCAGAGTACAGAAGGAGGCTCTGGGCTGGGGCAGGGTGTTGGGGTGCAGGAGGGCATGAGGGCTCTGGCGGGGGTGCAGGCTCTGGGGTGGGGCTGGGGAGAGGGGTTTGGCGTGCAGGAGGGGGGGCTCAGGGCAGGGGGTTGGGGTGCGGGAGGGAGTTTGGGTGTGGCTGGGGAAGGGGGGTTTGGGTGTGGGCTCCGGGAGGGAGTTAGGGTGCAGGAGGGGGTTCTGACCTGCGGCAGGGGTTTGAGGTGTGGAAGGGCATTCAGGGTGTGGGCTCTGGCTGGGCGGTGTTTACCTCGGGCGGCTCCTGGTTGGCGGCACATCAGGGCTAAGGCTGGCTCCCTGCCTACCATGGCTCTGTGCAGTTTTGCGGCATGTCCCTATGGTCCTCTAGTCGGAGGCACGGCCAGGCGGCTCTGCGCACTGCCTACCCCAGCAGGTGCTGCCTGCCTCTGCAACTCCCCTGGGCCGCGGTTCCCGGCCAAGGGGAGCTGCGGAGCTGGTGCTCGGGGCAGGGGCAGCGCACGGAGCTCCAGTGGCCACGTGTGCAGCTATGAGCCACACATGCCAGCTGCCCCTGGGAGCCACGCAGAGCCGGGGCAGGCAGGGAGCCAGCCTTGGTCCCCCTGTGCTGTCAACCAGACTTTTAGTGGCCTGCTTAGCCGCCAGGGTCCTCTTTGTGATCAGGCAACCCTAGTGCAACCCTCTAGTTTGGACACTTCTGTTTCAGTTTATAAGAATGCCTTACATTAATTCCTTACCGTTTAGGCTAAATTGATATTCCAAGATGTAAAAAAAAAAAAAAAGACATTAAGATGGTGATAAGGTTGAGGGTATCCATCAGAAGCTTAAGGTTTAAAAGAAAAAGGGGAGGGGTATTGCAGTTATCCCTAAATCAAGCAGTGTAAGCACAGGATATTCACATTTAAGGTTACATTTAAAAGAAATCCAAACATTTTATGGTATGGAAGTGCACGCTTAAGGCACCCAAGCAACCATAACTCTGCCTTGTAGTGATTATACAACAACTATATGATTATAATAAAGGCATTTTAGTTTCTGTGGGCCCAGATTAGATTAAAGTGTTTTTAAAAAACATTCCCCCCCCCATGTTTTTTCTTCTCGTGGTGTTACTACAGGGCAGAGTTAATGTTGTGTCTGCAATTCCTTGTTGTGCTGTTGTTGTTTTTTAATTAAAAATTTCATTTGTGACCACTAAGCAAAATAAATGATGAATGCTACCATTTCTAATGATATGAAGATACATAGTATCAATCTTAAATTATGTTTAAAAATTTAACTATTAAGGGCAGACTCAATGTTATGCCAGAGCAGCACAAAGCAGCCAGAATTCACCAACCAGTTAAGATGAGATTACAATTTCTTTACATTGTCAGAGCAGTGCAAAGCCATCAAAATGAACTGGTGAATCTGACCCATAATTTGCAGTTGATTTATTGGATTAGAGCAGGAGTAGTCAATCCTTTTTTCTGTCAAGGTCCACATTTCTTGGTCAAGATATGGTCAAGGTCCAGATTCAAAAGAGCATAATAAAAAACAACGATGATGTTGATGCTGATGATTAGCAAATAAACAGATTTCGGGGTCCATTCAAAAGTGTCTGGTGGTCTGGATTTGGCCCGTGATCTGCCTATTGACTACCCTTGGGTTAGAGAGTGGGGCTATGTGAGAGGAACCCAGTCTTGAGTTCCAATGTGTCTGCACTTTCAGAGTTCCCTGGCACTTATGCCTCAGTGCACAGAGAATGGCTGAGTTACCTCTGATGGCACAGTGACCCTAGTTTAAAACTGACCTGTCTATAACCTATATAGTAACAACTGGATATAGGATTTGCAATTTATTTTATTCAAATATGGATTGTGCACAATATTTCAATGAAATTTAGTCAAAGGGAAAGTTTGAAAAGTCTGTTGTTCTGTTACTGAAATAATTCTGGACAAAACCCCCAAAAAAACCACAGTACCAATGTGAAATTTCCTAAAGAACTCATTCTAAATTAACTTAAACTCATTAAGTAATAACAGTACTTTTTGGTTTTTCATATGTAACAGAAGTTGAATCCCTGTTTAAGGGCAAAATGAAACTCCACCTTATTTATGGAGGCACTGGTGGTTTGGCTCCATAATTAATAAGGCACTTAAACAGAAAAGAGTCCCTCTCTCCTCCCCCGAGGGTTTGCATTAATTTAACTAAACCAGTTTCTAAACCACTTTAGTTAATTAGGCACACTTTTTTTGTGTGTAGACAAGACCTTAGAGACGGGAGAGTTAATACTAGAGCTAGTTGGGATAAAGTTTTCAAGAAATTTTGTTCCCGTGTTTTAACCAACTCTAGTGAATTGTCATTGACTTGTAGTACCCACAACTGCCTTTCCTATTTTCATCAGGCACTTCCCGCCTGCAGCTTGACAAGTGAGGTTGCAGGCCCATTGTTGTATGCTACATTATTTTTGTTTGCTTGCTAGGTTCATATCCTATAGGCCAGCTTTCCCACAAGTGTGGGGTACACCCCCCACCCACGGGATGAGAAGCAATGGGTGCATGGGGTATAGCCTTTAACAACAAATGCTGTGGTTGTATCAGTTTAATTTTCCTGCAGGAAGCTCAGCTCCCAAAAGTTTATGAAATATGATTGCAGGCAGCAGCTGCGTACAAGAAAATCGGTCAGAGAGAGGCTAAGGCAGCAAACAGGCTTCACTGGTGAGATGCACAATTTCTTAAAAGAACTGCGCCACAACTGACACAAAACATTTGTTCAGCATTAATCCCGTCTGTACGGTGAGCTAAGCAGCACTTATAAGGCTATCTGTAATACTGCCATCTGGCTATTCCCAAACCCTACAATGCAGCCCACGACTACCATCATTTTTTTACTGGAGGCATGGCTTATCGAGGGTAGAGGTCTTAGCGTGCAGTGAAGACAGTCATTTGGATTGAGGTGAATTGCCAGCTGGAATTTGTAGTCTCTCGGAGTTGCACCACCATATTGAAAAGGATGGTGCCTGGGATCTGCTCCATTAATGCAAATTAGGTCCCTGTGTGCGGGCTTCTGGCAAGTTGCTGATTAGGCTCCCAGTTAGGCAAAGTTTGGGTGACCCTGATCTGTTGAGTCACTGAAGCTGCCATTGCCTCTGTTGCTTTCCCTTTTTCCCAACCCATGCTTAACACTTGAGATGGTGCTTGCTCCTTATCTTCTTCCCTTTGTCAGGATGGAGGAACCTGTGCTGTGTGTGAGCGTCTCGGTGTGTGTGCGCGCGTGTGTCTGGCTGCCTGTCATTACAGCACTAATGGAAATACTGCACGGATCACAACTCTCAATTAGCTCCTTGGGAGATTGCTGCGACAGCCAGTTACTGAACAGCAAGGCCTGAAGGAATGAATTAATTTGTAGTACACGGCAGTTAGAGTCACAGTGTTAGCGATGGAATGAGATGGCAATAGACCCTGATTAGGCTCAGGTTGTGTGATGCAAAGGAATGTTATCTGCAGGATGGTATTTCCTTCTCCCTACTGCCACCCCCCAGGACTGGGGATGGTCTCAGGCCATAGATGAGATGAGTGTGGTGATCTCAGTTTAGCTCTTGGAGGCACAGCCTGCCTGAGGCTATCTGGCAGCCAGCAATGGACATTCATTGAGCACAGACCAGGGCATGCTGCAGTCCAGCTGGCTTGGAGCCAGGCCAAAACCACTAAGTGAGTAGTGTTCAGGGAGTGTAACACTATCTTTCTTTCTGTCTTCAAACAAGATCTCTCTTCCTTATTAGTTTAAATAAGTGTAGATCAGAGAGTGTACCCTGGGGTTGCTGCTCCCAGAGATGCTAGTGTCTTGGCTTCCTTGTGCAGCACAGGATCTCACTATGATATGGAGAGAGGCAGGAGTGAAAAATCTGCTCAGCATGCACTAGCAGGCAGGGAAGCTTGGAAGCGCATTCCCAGAACATGTAGGAATCGTCACACCTGAATAAACAGCCTGAAGTTTCCAGAGCCGCTGCCTGGAGCCAGTTGTGCATCCTTTATTACCCTGAAGTTCCCTAGTACCCAGCCCACTACTACATTATTGCCCATAAGCCTCTGGAGCTGCTGTTGCCCAAAGGCAATATGACATTTTCTCTGACCCTGAAGTCTCCGGGTCTGCTGCCCAGAAGTCTTACCCTGAAATTGTCTTATCTTGAAATCCCTGGGATTGCTGCCCAGACCTAGCCTTTCATTTTCTGTTGTATATGATTTCATTTTTAGCGCTATATAGAGGTGCAGTTATAAATTGGTTTTTAAGTATACGGAATTAGATTTGTTAGGATGGTTTTGTTAGAGAGCTTTTCTCCCCCTCGAGGGAGCATAAGTCAACTGGAGAAAAGAACTGTGAAATTCATGAGGTGCTGGGAATTGTTACAATTTGAAAGGGGACAAGCCCTGGGCTCCAGAAGTGCGTGATCTGCAAGCTGTATACAGGAGCAAGGTTGAAGCATCATGGGAAGATTAGGGCCTATGTGATTTGCACTGGAACAGCCCTTGCTAAAGGCAGGAAGGGATTTTTTCCTTTGGAGAGTTTTGTTTTTTAATGAATGTTGTGCTGGTGAACAGTATAGGGAGGCAGTCCTGTTGTTGATACTGATGTGTATTCTAGTAGCACCAAGAATGTGCTGGGTGCCATACAGAAATGTATGAAGAGACAGTCCCTGTCCCAAATGGCTTATATTTTAAAAAGACAAACACATGAATGGTGAGGAAAAGAGAAATAACTTGCCAGCAATACAAGCCTTACAGGCTGTTGCCCACTGTTTTTCCACAGCACAGGGCTAGCCCAAGTGGCACCAGTGGAAGCTTCTTCCACTTACTTGGAGTGTGAGCTCTTTGGGGACAGGAACTATCTTTTTCTGCTGTGTTTGTTCAGTGCCTAGCACAAGGTTCGGCAACCATTCATAAGTGGTGTGTCAAGTCTTCATTTATTCACTCTAATTTAAGATTTTGTGTGCCAGTAATACATTTTAACGTTTTTAGAAGGTCTCTTGCTATAAGTCTATAATATATATCTAAACTATTGTTGTATGTAAAATAAATAGGGTGTTTAAAATGTTTAAGAAGCTTCATTTTAGATTAAATTAAAATGCAGATCTTATCTGTTTAGTATGATCCTTGCTCTTGCTTTTTTCTTGCTGAGTTTTCCAATGTCTGGCACGTATTTGGATATTTTAAGCTGCACACAGGCTTCTGAGTGATCAGTTGTTAACTAGCTCCGAGAGGGACAGATTTCCTGTATGAAAATACCTGTTCACACAGGTATGTGGATCCAAATGCTGAAAGCATTGCAAATGCAATTTTCTTCAAACAATTAAATTTCACTGGCAGGGACGTCCAGCAGGTCAGAATAGAGGCCCCATGATCTCTCTCGGTAGCTTCAAGTGCACTCTGCCAATCTCCAAACTTTGATGCCCACAATTCTGAGCTTTTTAACTGAATGAGCTGCATTTTGAAATCTTCAACACCCATCCACTGAAATACAGACAAATCCAAGTTGCTTTCATTGAACTTTTCAGGTTTAATTAGAAAAGAAAGCATTGGGCCAAATGGCTGGAAATCTTGAAATCTGTCAGAAAATTCTGATTCCAGTTCATTGTACATTCTAATCTCAGCGTCAAACGCACTGCGCTGTTCCACGTGGCGCGATAGTGATGTAAGCAGCAAATCAGGACTTAAAAATATCCCAGCACAGTGGTGCTGGAATAATTTTTAAGGTGGGGGTGCTGAGCTGTGGCCCCTCTTGCCCCTGTCTGCACCCTCACTGCCCCAGACTGGGACCAGTGGGCCACAGCTGGGGGAGGCAGCAGAGCCCTGGGCCAGCAGCCAGGACCCCAGGCCGGCAGTAGAGCCCCCCTGGACCAGTGGCCGGAACCTGGGGCTGGCAACAGGCTGAGTAGGGCCGGTGGATGGAATCCTGGCTGGCAGGGGGCCAGCGGCCAGAACCCAGACTGACAGGGCCAATGGCCAGTACCCCAGGCCAGCAGTGGAGCCTTTGGGACTGGTGGCCAGGACCCGGGCAGTGAAAATCGACTTGCGTGCTGCCTTTGGCACGCATGCCATAGGTCGCCTACCCCTGGGCTAGCACAATGGACTCTTGATCCATGACTATGGCGCCTAGGCGATACAAATAATAAATAGTAAATACCCTGACAATGCCTTCACTCCTGACCTGTAGGGTAAGTCTACACTGAAATTAAAAACCCACAGCTGGCCCGGGATGCAGGGTTGTTTAATTGCAGTGTAGATGTCTGGATATGGGCTGGAGCTCGGGCTCTAGGACCCTGCAAGGTGGGAGGGTCCCAGAGCTCAGTTGCAGCCTGAGCTGGAACATCTACACCACAAATCAACAGCTCTGCAGCATGAGCCCAAGTCAACTGGCATGGACTAGCCACAGATGTCTCATTGCAGTGTGGATTTACCCTATGTGTCATTTTTAGGAGTGAGAGGAGTGTTTAGCCTCCAGGAGCCATTCAGTCCTTGGCTTCTTAGTTGAGACAACCAAAAAGAAGGCCAGTTAATGGTGTCTGTGTTGGTGGAGTGAGGTAAGTTTTCAAAACCTGCAGAATCAAACCAGATTCCATTCAGCTCTGTGGCTTAATGATTTGGGGGCTACTGGGTATAATGGAACCAACATTTAGGATTATGGCCCTTGCAGCATGGCTTGGCAAATAGTAGTCTAGGTCCCACAGGCAGCATTGTACCAGGCGCCTGTTTATTTTCTTGTAGTTGTGTGTGTGTGTGTGTGTGTGTGTGTGTGTGTGTGTACAAGGTGAGCAGGCCCATCAGCCAGATTCTTCCTGTACACATCCTGCCTTGTGTAGCCTCTAGTTCTTCATGGATCTTTGGGTCTATTGCTTGTGTTCGTTCTCCTGTGGAGCAGGTGCCAGTACTCACACCCTGGACACTGTAACCGGTGCTCCTGGGCTGCCCAGCCTCCCAGTCATTGTGCAGAGCTCAGAAGCACCATTTGCTTCAGTCTCACTGTAACATTATCTGATTAAAATATGACCACATAGATCATTGTTGCAACCCCTATTACATATTTGCAACAAATCTTGTACAAAATGTGGCATGTAAGATGTCTATGAAAAAGTTATGATTTGCTGAATATAATTATGCTATTTGTATGCATGTATCATTTTTGTATTTGAAGTTATGAGTATTGGCTCTATACCTGTATTTCAAATGTTTGCTCCTGGGGTAACGCCACAAGGTAGTTAGCCAGCACATCTTGAAGGGACTATTCAAATTAAGTGGCTCATCAAGGAACACTTAACTCACAATGAACCATGGGAGATGCCCATCTACACTGAGTGGACTTTCCATCTGAAATATAGGTAATGGCTTCCTGCAATGACTAAGTGAAATCGGGCATGCACAGGTGACTTGCCCATGTGACTCCGAACACTCATCTTGTCATTTGTAATTTTCCACTAGCTGTGCTGAGGGCTTTCTTTGGAACAATGGGTTTCCCTCCACATGCAGAAGATATAAAAGGCCCTGGAGACCCCTCCATTTTGCCTCTTTTCTGCTCCAGCCTCTGTACTATGAACTTGTATTAATGGAAGCATTCTAACCAAGGAACTGAGGACCTTCCAAAGATTTGAAAGCAGCCAGAGACTTGACTTAAGCCAGCAGTTTATTCTATCACTGCTACAAGCCTGAACCAAGAACTTTGTAATTACTCTATGTATTTGATTCCTTTCACCAATTTTAACTCTCACCTTTTTCTTTCTTTTTATGAATAAACCTTTAGATTTTAGATACTAAAGGATTCGCATCAGCATGATTTTTGGGTAAGATCTAAGTTATATATTGGCCTGCTTGTGTGGCTTGACCTTTGGAATCGGAAGAACCTTTTTATTTGAAGAGATTGGTTTAAAGAACCACTCATCTCTATGTCTAATGTTTTCAGGGATAATACGAGGACTGGAATGCCTAAGCAAACTGCTTTTATGACTTCTTGTTAGCCAGTGTGGTGAAACAGAAGTTTACTTTTGTTGCTGGTTTGGTATATCCTATGGGGGCTTAGCCACCAGTCTTGGGGTATATCTGCCCTAATTTCCAGCAGTTTGTCCTGAATTTGTCATTCTCAGTTGTGACCCACTGAGGCGCAGTTACAATCACTTTCAGATATTTCTGGCCCAGGGTGTTTGGTGTGGATTCTGATGTGATTTAATGATGTGACTTACCAGCATTTCTGGCGTGGGATGTACTGGTGTCTTCACTGTGATGTTAGCATTGCACAAATGCCCTTTATTATTATTGTAGAAGTGTAGAAGCCACAGGCATGGTCCAGGACCCTACTATGCTAGGCACTGTACAAACACAGAACTAAAAGAGGGTCCCTGCTCCAAGGAGCTTACAATTGAAGTATAAGACAAGAGACAACAAATGGATACACACAGATTGGGGAATATAAGGAAGCAATGAGACTATTGGTCAGCATGATTGGCTGTGATCTCAGCACACCAGCAGCATAATAAGGATTTTACATCTGATGGTAAAGCTCCTCATACTGTCCACTGGCAGTGATGGGACACCAGTGCAGCAATTTCTCTGTATTATTCAAAACCCCTTTTCTCATTTTTGTATCTTGGCCAGTTAAGAAATCTGTTTCACTGCTGGAACCACTTTCTTTGGGCCTTGGGACTCACCTTCGCCCACTAAGGTAGTTAGGTCAGCATCTTATTTAAATTCCTCTGTGAATTTCTGTGGCTTGCAGCCTGAAGGCTAATCACCTTGTTGGCAGTGATGCCCATTTTCCCCAGGTGTATAATACAACTCTTCTGTTTTGGGACCTGTTGGGTACTTGCTTTGTCCAGATCTAAATGAGGACACAAGGAGTGGGGCTGAGGAGAATGGGGACTACTGTGGGGAAGCTCTTGGGCCTAAAGTGGCAGAAAGCTATCGGAACGTTTAGACAGGGAGCAAAACACAAACGAAGGAATAGGGGAAAGCAACCTGAAAAAGAGGCAAAGAAGAGAATGAGAGGAGAGGAAAATTGATAAATAAAAAAAGGTGACTTAAGTGAGAAGAGAGAGGCTGATTCTCTCCTGATTAGAATTCATGAACTCTGTTCTTACATTAAGTCTATATATGACACCTGGCCTTTAATGTGAAGCTGCCTACAAGCATTAAAAATTAAAAGCAGAAGGTAGGATCCATCCATCTCGGGTAGCGCTGCTCCCCTCCTATCTGAGCTCTGCACAAAGCTATTACACATTGATAAATTATTTTGGGTAATAGCTGAGATATTACATTGTTTCTGAGTGAAGGTAAAATCTCTCCATGACATGGGCATTTATCAGGAGCGCATTTCATCCTATTTATTATGGCTGAGACGAGATCGCGGGCTGCGGGCAGTGCTGGCATGGCGTACTGATCACCTCCCCCATCGCCTCCCTTCCCTCTGTCACTTGGGTGATGGGATATTGATGGAGCTCATGACAAGTTAATTATTAACTAAAGATATGCAGTTCACCTTTGCCAGGGGAGGAGGCATGGAGAGGAGCAATGATGGCTCTTTAAAAAAAAATATATCCATTGCGTTCCTGGAATTCTTTCCCCTCTACCCAGTACATAGTCCCCTCATTCTGCAGCCTCCAAATTAATGTACAAGTTGTTTGGAGCTCACCTACGTCCAGGCATTGAGTAGGGATGGATGAAGCTCTGAAGATGTGGTGATTGGGTTCAGTTAAGCTTCCAAAAGCTCAGATACTTACCCTGCTTCCTTGGGTCTGAAATAAGTGCTGTAGAAATCCTATTGGAACAACTATTTCTATGGTACTTGTCATCTCCGGTTCTTGTGCTGGCCAGAAAACTGACTTAGCCAAAGGTGTTAGAGCAGCAAAGGTTTGTTTGCGTTCTGAAAATTATTTTTTTTCTCTTTGTGCAGAAGGATTGTTCTCATTTGCTCAGAAGCCTTTCAGCCATCCCTGGCTGTGTGGAGTGCTGTGTGAAGGCTGGAGGACAAGGGCAAGAAGGGAATTACCGCAGCTAGTGTGGTTATGTGCTTGCTTGGGCACTATCTCTCGATACTTGGGTGCTGGAGTAAGTGGGGCAGAATTGTCCCCCATTACACTAGCATGCCAACTATCATCTTGGCTGCCACCAGGGATAGAACCAAGGACTTGAAGAGCTAAAAGTTTGAGTCTCTACAACTTGAGCTAAAGTGCCTGGCTGTGTAGCTGGGGGGCTGTAACAGATTCACATCCTCTGTGGATCGGGCACGGAGAGGTATACACAGCACACACTGACCAGTGGGTAACATTAGCACATATATTATCACATTAAAATATTAGAGTGACTGAAGGGATTGGGACCTGCATCTTTTTACCTTTAGTTTGGCAGTTCCTGTAGTAGTGGGTCACTCCCATCTGATGGCAGTTTGGCCTGTGCGAAATGAGTTTGGGTTCCAGTTGAGTTCTTATTGGACCCAGTGCCACGTCTCTGGAAAACCACCATGTTGGGGAGAAGTGAATAGAAGCTTGCCTTGCTATTGGCTATGCTATGCCTGTTCTGCGGAAATACAAGCTTCAGTTTCCTCAGAGGCCAGTTTTGCGCACTGTATTAGTGCTCTAGTCACAACAAAGGAAAATTGTCTGTCAAAGAGCATGTTGATTATATGGTTTTACTAATATATGAGCAAATGGTATCTCTATATGTTGTAGGCTGCCACAATGATCCCATTTAATGGATCCCATTTAAATGATCCCATTTAAAATGCAGTCGCAGGTAAAAGGATCATTACCTAGTAACCGAGGACCCCTCTTTCTGTCCCTGTCTGGAGACCTTCTAGAACTGCATTGGCTCTGCAGAGGCTTTCTAGTAAGGTTCATTCCTCAAGTGAACATTGGCAAAATTGGGGGGTTGTTTTGTTTTGCAAAACTAAAGGTGGTTTGGATTCAATTCCCAGTATCTACATCCTCAAAAAGTTAATGGTGGTTTGGATAAATCACATAGAGCTTTTCCATCTCTGTTAGGCCTCATCTTCTGGGGGTCAGGCCAGGGTTTTTCCTTATACTCTATACTCGAAGGTTGTGTCCTGTCATACTTGAAATGTCCCAAGAAATGGGGCTTCTGGTTTTGGCCTATGTCTGCCTTCAAGTGTCATATCTTGGATATTCTGCCAGCAGGTGGTCAGAAACAAAAAACTATTTAGCCAAGCAATGTGGTATTGTCTTGGGACTGAAAATGGGGGCCCTATTCCATCCCTCACCATTTGGGTTCAGATTTGAACATGGGAAACCGGTTCCTGTTTGATGCCCATGTACAAGAGACCAGTCTTTCTCCCCCAGGGATATCATCGTACATTTCATTAGTGCCTCTCACATTGAAGTACCCCAAGGCGTGTTACAGACAATGGATAGGCATCTCCCCTACAGTGCAGCCACTTCCTGGGTGGATGGCAGTAGCCAATATGCAGCAGCATTGAACAATGGAAGGGAAAAGAGAGAATTATCTGCTTGATCCCTTTTCGCTTTCTGATACCAGGGTCCCATGTTGGATTATTTGGAACTGAAGTGTCGTCTAATTGATTTCCAACCTTTCTGCTCCCTGACCCCACGGTTCCAATGATTCTGAGCGAAAGCCACAGCTCCAAGAGATTGTGTTGAAAATCCTGTTAGCTTACTGTGTCACTGCCTGAAACACCCAGTTTAGCCTGAGTAGGTTAAAAAAAATAGCCCCTTGGACATGATGTTCAAGCTGGATTCATCAGTGGCCTCTTCAGATTTAGCTGATACCTTGCTGATACCACCCTGTTTGCTCCTGCATTAAAATTGCAGCTTATAAAAGCAAAAGTTGCAGAGATTTCACCTGCTTCATCCATCTGACTTTTATAAATCTTGGTCCGCAAGTTTTTAGTCCCTTGATGATATCAAAGGTTTTGAGAAAGAGAGAAGGGCCTGGCTCCTACCTGCAGATAAGGTGAGCACTATCTGGAGTTTGATGTGTAGATAAGCTGTCTGGAGTCCAGGTAAAAAACTGCCCCACACTGCAGTAAGGCTAATTTCACTGTCCTTGTCTGGTCATAGTGATTGGTCTGCCCTCTACTTAATATAATAAAATATACAATAAAAATATATTAGCAACCCTGAACCTTCCTCCTCCCTCTACTTTCCTTCAGGATCTTTCAAGGTTACAGGAGTTATGTAACATACTCACCTAAAAGAAACTGCATGAACTTATTGTCTTCACCCTTATTTCCCACACCTTACCTTCCCAAAATGCCTTTCTTGTTGTTGTCCTCTCTTGCTGATTTTTTTTTAATAGGGGCCAACTCTGTAATCACTTACTACAGAGTATAGTGCTTACTGCTGTAATATGTGCATTGAAGTGAGTAGGGCAATACTCATGGTAGTAAATCACTGGGCCTGATTCATCTCCCATCATCAATAGGAGTCTTTCCCTTAATTTTTAGTGGGAATTAGATCAGACCACATGCCCAGAAATAAGTGTTTGCAGGATGCAGTCCTTAGATTTGTGTAAGATCTCCAGGGAAGAGACTCTATTTCCCTTTGTTTCATAAAACAGCCTGCACAACGACTGGCACCGTCTAGAGGCAAGTCGGACATGATGAGTTGGTCACCCTCCCTGGCTTGGCACCATTCCCGATCTCCTCAGTTGCAGCACCGTTCGCTGGCACTGGGTTCCAGGCGACATTCTCTGACACCATTGGGGTGATGATCAATGGATCGACATTGGTCCCCGGCACTGGTCTCTGGCACCAGACCCTAGGCACCAATCCCTGGCTCAGCACCAGTCCCTGGCGCAATATCCATTGGCGCCGCCATGGTCCTCACAGTTGAGATCGGCCTTGTTGGACTCGGATGCGGACTCCTTCTACTCCAGAAGCAGCTATCACAGGTCAGGTAGGCATTAACGTGATGCACCAGTGGTCCCCTGGCACCTCCAGTGGCAGCTGCCTGCACAGTGGCCCTTTTGGACCCCCTGGGCTTATCACCAGGCCCAGGGCGCTCCTTCCAGGGGCTGCAGGTTGGTGGCCTCCAAAAATTGAGCTCCACCACTGCCTGCAGACCAACCTATGCCTCGAGGCTCTGAGACGACGCTGGCACAAGGACCATCTCCCACTCAGGCCACCGCTTCCATGACATTGGCCACTGCCAGTGTCCCCAGCACTAGTCAGGAGGATGCAAGAGAGCTGGAGGGTCAGGAAAACCCTGCACCGCCTTTGGCCTCATCATCCTCGTCCCCGGACAAGGTGGTGGCAGGGGCTTCGGCCTCGGGACCACCCCTGTTTGACCAAAGAGCCTACCAAGACCTGCTCCGCAGGATTGCCCACAACATGTGGTTACAGGCAGAGGAGGTGGTCAAACCTGTGGTCCTCATGGTGGACATTTTGGCACCAGAGGGGCTATCTAGAGTTGTTCTGCCATTGATAAAAACTATCTAGAGCAATATCAAGATCCTGTGGCAGACCCCTGCATCCGTTCCACCTACTGCAAAAGGGGTTTAGCGGAAATACTTCATACCCTGTAAAGAGCACGAGTACCTCTTCTCGCACCCACAGCCTGCTCTTTGGTGGTGTCTGCGATAAACAAGAAAGAAAGACAGGGTCAGCAGGGTCCGGCTCCAGAGCTGAGTTTGCGGCGATAGTCGAGGAAGGGAAGGCAGTGGCATGAACCTCTTTGCAGGTCTTGATGAATGCTGTGGATTCTGCCGTCTGCATCCTTTCCTCCGGGATAGCCATGAGAAGGTCCTCATGGCTGCAGGCATCCAGATTGCGTCTGGAACTGCAGCAGACCTTACAAGACCTGCCCTTTGATGGGGCAGGCCTGTTCTCAGAGCAGATGGACTCCAGGCTGCACAGCCTAAAAGAAGGAGGGGTAGAAATGGCAGGCTCAAGCCTTCCCATCTGCCCTGCCCCAACCATCGTCGAGCTCAAAACAGGCCTTTTGAAGGTGTGCCCAAGGATGGCACACCAGCCATGTCACTGGATCCTTCCCCTTGTTTCTTGAATCGTCTGTCCCACTTCTACTGTACTGGGTCCCAAATAACATTGGACTGCTGGGTTCTTCACATGGTAGAAGTTGGATATTCTCTCCAATTCTGCTCCTCCACTCCCTCCCACCCCCCTTCCTTGTCCCTCTTCAGGGACCCTTCTCACAAGCAACTCTTTATCCAGGTGGTAACAGAAAGCCCTCCACTAGGGCCACATACCTAACAAAGTGGAAAAGGTTCACTTTCTGCTCAGCATCACACACCTCCACTCCAGGAGCCCATACCACTCATCCTGGAGTACCTGCTGCAGCTGAAACATCACGGTCTTGCAGAGTCATCCATCAAGGTGCACCTTGCAGCTATTTCGGCCTTCCACCCAGGAGTGGCCAGGCGTTCAATCTTCACCAACCCTATGGTTGCCGATTTCTTCAAGGGCTTGGAGCGATTATACCCACAGGTTAGACAACTGCTCCCTGCATGGGACCTTAAGCTGGTCCTCTCCAGGCTAATGTGGCCCCCCTTTGAACCACTGGTGACTTGCTCCCTTTTCTACTTCTCATGGAAGGTTGCTTTTCTGGTCACTGTTACCTTAGCAAGGAGGGTGTTGGAGTTAAATGCCCTCACTTCCGACCCCCACTACACAATTTTCCATAAGGACAAGGTACAAGTTAACTCAGACCTTGCCTGGCCTTCCTTCCAAAGGTGGTGTCATATTTTTACACCAACCAGGACATTTTTCTGCCTGTCTTCTTCCCTAAAGCCTCACGCTAATATATGAGAACAGAGGCTCCACTCACTGGATGTTCGGCAGGCGCTGGCCTTTTACATCAAGCGCACAAAACCTTTCCAGAAGTTGAACTAGCTGTTCGTGGTGATTGTGAACTGGATGAAAAGCCTCCTGGTCTCATCTCAGAGTATCTCATTGTGGATCACGTCCAGCATCTGGATGTGCTACAAGCTGGCCCTTACGGCACGCACCACAAAGGGGCAGGTGTCTTCAGCAGCGTTCCTGACCCAGGTCCCAGTACAAGACATCTGCAAGGCAGCAACATGGTCCTCGTACAATGTGTTCACCTCTCATTACACCTTCGTCCAGCATGCCAGAGATGATGCAGCATTTAGCAGAGTGGTGCTCTGGTCAGTATTTCCATAACTCTGACCCCACCCACCTAGGTAGGACTTGGGAGTCATCTAATTGGAATTGATACTACAATCACTCGAAGAAATAAAAATGGTTACTCACCTTCTCGTAACTGTTGCTCTTTGAGGTGTGTTGCTCATTTCCATTCCAATATCCACCCTCCTTCCCCTCTGTCGGAATAACCAGCAAGACGGAACTGAGGAGGGGCCGGATCGGCAGGGGTATATATTCAGCACCATAAAGGCACCACTGGGAGCTGCTAAGGGAAAAACTTTCTGACTATTGTGCATGCAGCGCGCACATACCTAATTGGAATGGATATGAGCAACACATCTTGAAGAACAACAGTTACGAGAAGGTGAGCGTGACAAAGTTCCTCCTCTACCTTGGTGGGTCTTGCGCTTATTGGCGGATTTGCTCACCTTGGAGCTTCACAACAGCTCTCAGTTTGGCCGTTTTTATGAACCCACAGTCCAGGTCAACTCCTCCTGTGTCTGACCAGGAGTTGGGAAGTTTGGGGGGAACCCGGGCCCGCCCTCTACTCTGGGTTCCAGCCCAGGGCCTGTGGAATGCAGCTGTCTAGAGAGCCTCCTGGAACAGCTGTGCAACAGCTACAATTACCTGGGCTACTTCCCCATGGCCTTCTCTCAACACCTTCTTTATCCTCGCCATAAGACCTTCCTCCTGGTGTCTGATAATGCTTGTACTCCTCAGTCCTCCAACAGTCCGCGTTCTCACTCTCAGCTCCTAGCACCTCTTGCTTCCAGCTCCTTACACACGCACCAGAAACTGAAGTGAGCTCCTTTTTAAAACCCAGGTGCCCTGATTAGCCTGCCTTAATTGATTCTAGCAGCTTCTTGATTGGTCACCGTTTTTTATGTGCATATGCTGACCTATCAGCTATGGATACATTAATTTAGCTCTGACTCGTGGTTGGTGAATCTTTTTCTAGTGGTTAGTGGAAATTCACACAACCACCACAAGATTCAGCATGATTTGACAGAGCTGTGTGTAGGAGTATATCCGGACTGGAACAGCAGAGGATGCTTTAGGGCAGAGCTGAGAGGCACTGACAGAGTGGCATAGAAGGGTTACTACTGGTGAGAAATGAGGTGCATTGGCATAGCTGTATGTGGGTTGCAGGCGCAGCTGCTGCCATTCTGCACTGAAATCTTGCCCCCATGATTTGTTCATCATTCTTATGAGCTCAAAATTCACTCAAATTTTAAATACGATTTTGAAAGTGCTGCCAATAGAAGAGCACCTCAGCAAGGAAAGCTACCTTATTGAGGTCAGACATGTAGGGATAAAGTGAGAGAGGCTAAAAGTCAGGTAGAGTTGGACCTTGCAAAGGGAATGAAAAACAATAGTAAAAGGTTCTATAGCCATATAAATAAGAAGAAAACAAAGTGGGGCCGCTAAATACTGAGGATGGAGTGGAGGTTAAGGATAATCTAGGCATAGCCCAATATCTAAACAAATACTTTGTCTCCGTCTTTAATAAGGCTAATGAGGATCTTAGGGATAATGGTAGCATGACAAATGGGAATGAGGATATGGAGGTAGATATTACCATATCGAAGGTAGATGTGAAACTCGAACAGCTTAATGGGACTAAATCGGGGGGCCCAGATAATCTTCATCCAAGAATATTAAAGGAATTGTCACCTGAAATTGCAAGCCCATTAGCAAGAATTTTTAATGAATCTGTAAACTCAGGGGTTGTACCGTATGACTGGAGAATTGCTAACATAGTTCCTATTTTTAAGAAAGGAAAAAAAGTGATCCGGGTAACTACAGGCCAGTTAGTTTGACATCTGTAGTATGCAAGGTCCTAGAAAAAAATTTTGAAGGAGAAAGTAGTTAAGGACATTGAGGTCAATGGTAAATGGGACAAAATACAGCATGGTTTTACAAAAGGTAGATCGTGCCAAACCAACCTGATCTCCTTCTTTGAGAAAGTAACAGATTTTATAGACAAAGGAAACGCAGTGGATCTAATTTACCTAGATTTCAGTAAGGCTTTTGATAGGGTGCCACATGGGGAATTATTAGTTAAATTGGAAAATATGGGGATCAATATGAAAATTGAAAGGTGAATAAGGAATTGGTTAAAAGGGAAACTACAGCAGGTCATACTGAAAGATGAACTGTCAGACTGCAGGGAGGTTACCAGTGGAGTTCCTCAGGGATCGGTTTTGGGACCAATCTTATTTAATCTTTTTATTACTGACCTTGGCACCAAAAGTGGGAGTGTGCTAATAAAGTTTGCAGATGATATAAAGCTGGGAGGTATTGCCAATTTAGAGAAGGACCAGGATATCATACAGGAGGATCTGGATGATCTTGTGAACTGTAGTAATAGTAATAGGATGAAATTTAATAGCGAGAAGTGTAAGGTCATGCATTTAGGGATTAATAACAAGAATTTTAGTTATAAGTTGGGGACGCATCAATTAGAAGTAACGGAGGACAAGAAGGACCTTGGAGTATTGGTTGACCACAAGATGACTATGAGCCGCCAATGTGATATGGCCGTGAAAAAAGTTAATGCGGTCTTGGGATGCATCAGGTGAGGTACTTCCAGTAGAGATAAGGAGGTGTTAGTACCGTTATACAAGGCACAGGTGAAACTTCATCTGGAATACTGTGTGAAGTTCTGGTCTCCCATGTTTAAGAAGGATGAATTCAAACTGGAACAGGTACAGAGAAGGGCTACTAGGACGATCCGAGGAATGGAAAACCTATCTTATGAAAGGAGACTCAAGGAGCTTGGCTTGTTTAGCCTAACCAAAAGAAGGTTGAGGGGAGATATTATTGCTCTCTATAAATATATTAGAGGGAGATACCGGAGAGGGAGAGGAATTATTTAAGCTCAGTACCAATGTGGACAAAAGAACAAATCGATATAAACTGGCCATTGGGAAATTTAGGCTTGAAATTAGATGATCATAAGAGGAGTGAAGTTCTAGAACAGCCTTCCAGGGAAGCAGTGGGGGCAAAAGACCTATCTGGCTTCAAGATTAAACTCAATAAGTTTATGGAGGAGATGGTATGATGGGATAACATGATTTTGTCAATTAATTGATCTTTAACTATTCATGGTAAATAGGTCCAATGGCCTGTGATGGGATGTTAAATGGGGTAGGATCTGAGTTACTACAGAGAATTCTTTCCTAGGTATCTGGCTGGTGAATCTTGCCCACATGCTCAGGGTTCAGCTGATCGTCATATTTGGGGTCGGAAAGGAATTTTCCTTCAGGGCAGATTGGAAGAGGCCCTGGGGGTTTTTCACCTTCATCTGTAGCATGGGGCACAGGTCACTTGCTGGAGGATTCTCTGCACCTTGAAGTCTTTAAACCATGATTTGAGGACTTCAGTAGCTCAGTCATAGGTGGGAGGTTTATTGCAGGAGTGGGTGAGTGAGATTCTGTGGCCTGCACTGCGCAGGAGGTCAGACTAGATGATCATAATGGTCCCTTCTGACCTTAATGTCTATGAGCACCTGCTCCTGGCTTGAATATTCCCAGATGCATGTGGTGTAGGTGAGGACAGACTGTTTAAAATCCCTTAGCCCCTAAAGATTTTTTTTGTGAAATGTTTATTGAAGAAATGCTTTGTTTGTAAAGGTAGGTCACAGGGTTTTGCCTAGCTCCTGAAAGGCTGTGAAGATTTTGGGTAAAACAGCCTTGCATTTTCAGTAGTAACTTTGTTTTGTGCCCACATTTATCTGAGTCAAGACCCTTCTGAAAATCAGGGGCAAGGTTTGCAAACTGCTTAGGTGTAAAGGGCTCAATAAATGCTAAGTACAATAGCAGAGTATCTTTAATTTTTGTGTGTGTAGCTGAACATATTGAGACATTTGTAGCAAGTTGTATGAAGAATAGTGTGTGGTTCATATTTGTTGAATAGAATTTGTGCTTCTGAAGTCATCCTGTGCATTCTTAGGGCTTTAAACTGAGCCCAGTGCTCCTGAGATGAAGAGCTGTAACATACCTATTCGCAGCCAGTGAGTCCACTAATTCCCATAGAGTCAGGCAGGCTCACCAGCCCATCAATATTTACCAGACTGCAACTCCTCCACAAGAACACAGTCACTGTCAGAGCCACATATGCAGTCTAACAGGCATATGTGACTGACATAATAATGTCTATGTGATGCAAGACCTGCGGGGCAGAGAACCTGTTTGTTTGGCACTGTTTTGTAACTATACAGCATCATGTAGGAATATAAGAGCTGCCATACTGGATCAGACTAATGGTCCATCTAGTTTTGTATCCTGTCACTGACAGTGACTAGTACTAGATACTTCAGAGGAAGATGCAAGGATTCCTGCAGGAGACAGTTATGAGATAATCTGCGCACGGGGATAGCTTCCTCCTAACTCCCAATAGTTAGAGGTTGGCCCGTGCCCTATTGCTGCACAGTGGCTATCCCTTCCAAAACTCTTGTTTGTTTGTTTTTTTACTAGTAGTATCTCTAGAGGTACTTGTTATCTATATGTAAAGGTCTGATCCTTTTTAGAATTATGCTAAACTCTTCACTTCAATTAAACTTGTGGCGATGAGTTCCACTGGCTAATTGCATTCATTGTGTAGCAAAGGTATTTATTTCATTTAATCAGTTTTGAATTTTTGCTACCTTTCAAAATCATTGAGTACCCCCATGGTCTTGTATGTTACAGAGCTAGACAAATAACAAATCAACCTCCCACTGGCCCATTCTTGCATCTTCTCACATTTCCTGCTGTCTTCTCTACTCTGCTAATGATGTCAGCCTTGATTGTGGGAGAAGCTGACAGACAAACACTGTGAAGCTGTCTCCCACATTGCCCCTCATTCATGGAACATCCTCCACAAACTTACCTATAGAGCCATTTCCGTCAGCTTCTTCAAATGCTTCCTCAAGACCCACCTATACTGTGGTGCCTTTGGGACGCTAACTGGCTCTGTGAATGCCAATAAGGAGATTCATTCAGTATTTATTTCTACCTTATAACTTATTATTATAAACCTACTGTTAAATGTCTTTGGCTCTAATCCATCTAGTTGTGCTCGCGGGAAATATATATGCCTATCTTTGTTAACCCCGTCCGCTCTCTTCTTTGTCCTCCAGTTGTTTGTTACTCCTTGTATCTTGTCCAAAACTGTAATTTCTTCGGTAAAGGACTTAGGGCTTCTCTACACTACTGCTTAAGTTGATGTAAGTTATGTTGCTTAGAGGTGTGAAAAGCCACCCACTTGAGCATCATAACTTACATTGACTTAAAGCGGCGTCTATACCACGCTATGTCGGTGGGAGAGCATCTCCTGCCATCTTAGCTTCCACCTCTTGTTTAGGTGGATTAATTATGTCAATGGGAGAGCTTGCTCCCGTCGTCATAGCTCATCTTCACCAGACGCGCTAAATTGACACCGCAAAAGTGCGGTAGTGAAGATAAGCCCTGAGTCTTTGTATGTGTCTATATGGTGCACTGCACAGTGAGGCCCTGAGCCTGACTGCAGCCTCCTAGTTGTGCCATAAAACAGATCCATAGTAACTGATATGCACTGAAGTGTACATCTTGTTACATTTTAGCACAGCAAATGTAACATTGCATGCCATCCCATACCAATAGGCGTTCTACATGTTAACGCAGGCACACATCATCCTACGCACACTACAAATGGATAGGGAGAACCACATCCCATATGCTCTCAGGTCCACCTTGAGGAAGAGTTTAAGTCATTCTGTTTCACAGAGATGTTTAAAGAGAGAACCTTATAATAATTGTATGGGGGTGGGGGCATGTGATGGCGGGGTGAAGAGTTTTTCCATAAACCCATTGCCTCAGCTCAGAGAACCCGCTAAGGGGCAGTGGTCAGAAGGGGAGGGAGAGAGAGAGATATCAAGTGTAGTAATCAGAATGAAAAATGGAGCTCCGGTTACTTTAAACAAGAGCTAATTTATCACGAGAACGAGTGGATAAGTAGCTGAGTTTCAGGCGTTCAGTAAGTTCCCCGTTCTGCTCCAAAAATTATTCCACCCCTGTCTCCATGCTCCCATAAATCATCCCCTTCTTCACTTCTGCTCCGATTGCCAATTACTCCTTCCTACAACACGCTTTCCCCTGCCCGACACAATCTGATGGGGCCCTGCCTTTTAATTTTACAAGTGCTTTTTTCTTCCTCTCCCTCTACCCCCCCCCCACACCCCAGGTTCTTTTGTTCTGATTTTTTTATTTTATATTTTTATTTATTTATTTTTAAATAAGAAGGGTAGGACAGAGGTCTCTTTTTGGCACTTCCCAACTGGGAAGCAAGCTGGATTGCAGGAGGGATATGGGAATTAGTTATTTCTGCCAATGTGGAGTGTCTTTGAATTTTTTGTGTCCTTTTTCTAGGTGCATGGCAGATTCTAGAGCCATCAAATCTATACCAGACCTAAATGGCTTATTGGTGAAAGGTTGTTTTTCACCTTATAGAAAACCCCGTATTCTCTATCAATTTGTGTTTGTCTTTGAACTAGATACTGCATATTGCATGTATAGCTTCAGTTCTCTGTAAAACTGGTTGCTCAAAAGGGTTTCTGTGCTGCACTGACTGCAACTGCGGGAATCGTAAGCTCCGTGGCAATGCATTGCTTCTTCTGCAGGGTCCCAGTACTAGGTGCAGTACAAACACATAAGAAGAGCGCATACGGGCCCTAATACAGTTAACTTAGGATAGGTCTGTACTAGCAACTTTTGCCAGTGGAGCAATGCTCGTTAGGGGTGTGGGTTTTTGAATGACATTTCTATACTAGCCGAAACCCTAGCAGAAACACTGTTATATTGGCAGAAAAGGGGTTTTGCCGGTATAGCTTATTTCATTTGTGGTATAAGCTATAGCTGCCCTCTTTTGACAGCATAAGCTGCATCTACTCTAGGAGGGTTTGCTGGTATATCTATACCACAAACTTTTTCTAGTGTACAGAAGGACTTAATATAGTGAGAATCCTCATACTATTTAGGCACTGAATGGGTATGATTTCAAATCTCAGAAAAAAATCTCAGCAAATATATTTTAAACACTAGAAGAATAAATGTGTCTTGAAATGTTGTCTTGCCTATATATTTTGTTTCATAGCATAGACTACTCCATATTTAGTTGAGTCATATTTGTGTATGTTATAGTCTATATGTTTCACATAACTGCATTTTTTGTTCACTAGTTCAGCATGCAAGCAATTTGGTTTTTCGGTAAGAATACCAATAAGGTAAAGTATATGGGAATCCAACAGCTGCTGAAATTCCACAGGGGAAGAGGTTGGGTGGATGCTGTGCTCCAGGAGAGTGGTGCCTAGAAACCACAACAGTGGGTCCATTACAAATGCTTGATAGGTAAGACACCATAAAAATTATCTGTCTCTCCATCAGCAAGATATGGACAATAACATGGTCTTTGAAGGGTTGATTAGATGATATTGAAACAGTATGTAGAAAACAAGAAGAGCTTTCTAACGGCTCATGTGTACACCCTTATTTACGTTGGTGAGCGCTTACATGAGTTGTTCCATTGAAATGAATGGGGCTGCTCTGTTGGGTAAGTGCTCACTAATCTGAATAAGGAGTATACAGCCTAGCAGTACGTACCAAGAGTTAGTAATTCCTGTAAGACATTAAATCAAAGTGGATGAAATTTATTGAATCTGAAAAAGGAGATTCCCCTGCCCTACAGAAGAGAGGATAGGCAAAGTGACAGCCCCGACTGCCTTACTGCTGAGAAGGCTGCTGCCCAGAGCTGATTTTCGAGCTGGATAATGGATGGAGGAGATGGATTACCTAGTGATAAATCACATGGAGGAATCGCTGATGCCAGCGATGGGGCGAGGGGCACTCCAGCACACACTGCAGTGGGTATTGCCATCTCTGTCCTAGGAGCGCTCTTCTCTAAATGTGCCACTGTGAAATATAAACAGGAGTTAATTAGAGTCTGCTCGTTGAATGAGGACTTTACATGGGAGCAGATGTGAAAAAGGGAGCATTTTCTTTGCACATCTATCTGGCCACATGTTTCCTGTGACCCCTTTATGTGAGGCAGGCCTCTGGGCTCTTGTTTTCACCCTTTACTCCTATCCTTCAAAGGCCCTGTGTCATCACTGCATCCCCTTCTCTGAACAAGGAGGGTGGGAGGCATCTCTCACTGGGTCCTGTCAATGTCAGATTGGCCAGAGGAGCTAGCCACAAGTCCCTTCCCTTCCCACGGGGGCTGTGTGCACTTCCTCTACAGTGTCCCCACCAGCCCAGGGACCTGAGCTTGGGCCTCCTGAATGACAGCATGTTGTAGTAGCAGTAGCCCTCCTTGCTTTCCTGAAGTCACTGATGCTTTAAATAAGAGTTCCACGCGTTCTGCTTCACAGGATGCAGACATTCTATAAATTTTACAGGGAAGATTCTCGTGGCTACTGGAAATTAGCTTGTATCCTCCAATTCCTTCCCTCAGCCCTATGGATGATGTTGCACTGAGGAAGTCCGCATGCACCCAAACACCACACAAATGTTTTACATTTTTCAGCTTATCTAAGAATACAGATAATACCCAGGTAGACTTGGGAACGTCCTAAACCTGATACAACTCCAAATGGGGGTGAAATTCACTTGGGACATGGGGGTAGACTGGGAGAAATAGAGCTGGGAAAGACAGTCTGCTGGCTGGTTTTCCTTACTTCATATCAGCTCTTTTCAATCTCTAACTTCTAGGTCTTTTGGCCCATTTCCCTTCCAGGATAGTGTTGTTCCTTACAGTCTATTCTCCAGGTCAGCATCTAGTTTAATTTTAAGTGATCTAAGAGATGGAGCTTCCCCCACTTCCCAGGGGAGGGACCATGCTACTGTCTACTAGATCTTCATTTCATTCTCCCATTTGGTTCTGCAGCCACAATGTACTAATTGCTCCACACCATGCTGCTGACAGGCTGCAAATGCTGTCGGCTCACAGACTGGGGTGAAGATGAGGCACTCAGTATGTCTGACAACATTTCAGCTTCATTCAAAACAAAAGGGAGATTCTTTTTTTAAATCCATATTTGCCAAAGAGAATAGGACTAAATGTGGAAGGAAGGATGCCGTGTTTTCAAATGTTCATCCGGGTGTTGATGTGAGAGCAAAAACACACCTCTCTTCCCTTCCCTCCTCCCCTCTCCCAGTTGCCAATTCTGATTGGACATATTCCTGGAGGTTTCATCACATGACATAATATTTAATTGAATATTAATCTTTGATTCCTGGAAACTCCAGAACAATCCTGGAGGGTTGGCTACACTGCCTCCCCCAGGAAAAACATATAGGAAGCACAACTTGGCAGTGTCCCCTGTTCAGGTTCATAACAAGAGCTGGAGAACACAGATATATTCCCCTCTGGTGGGGCAAAGCTAATCTGCTGCACAAGAACTGGAAAGGAAACCCTATGAATTGCATGGAAGGAGTTTGAAACACAACAAACTTCCCATAGAGTGGAACAGAAATCAGTGCTGAGCAGCATTCTTGAAAGCTTAGGGTCTCGCTGCTTACCTCTCAAACAGGAGGATAATCAATTGCATGGACACCCAAACCTTGCCCACCTTAGAGGCTGCGTTGGCAAATTGATTGGTTTAACCTGTAAAGTCCTGAGTGGCTTGGGACCGCTTCAGTAATTATTAACCTGGCAGAGTTGTTTTACGTAAAGAATCTGACTGGTCCTCACCAAAGTTGGGCAATGCCCAGTCAAAGGTGGGGACGTAGTTCTTACTCTCTGTCTTGAGCATAGGTAATTGAAATCCCTCTGCAGCTGTTAGGAATTGGGTTAGTGTGGCCCACATTTTGTTTTCAGAAGTAGGGGAGCCCTGCACATCTCTTTAAGGCAAGGATTTTTGAGGCTTTATTTATTTTTAAACATTTTTCTCCCCCCCCCCAAAGGGGATTAGGAAATAGAGGAATCTCCTGGCTGAGTTCTCCTGAGAACCTGGTACACCTGGAACATTGAAATGACAGCTCCACTATCCTGCTCTGTTTCATATTTGGAAAATCCTAAATATGTAGTTTAATACTAGAAACTTTCCCCACAATTTCCTGTTATTTCACAGCAACCCTGTGGAGTGCTCAGTGCTCAACCCCCTGCTCTGCCCCATGCCCTTGCTCTCCCCCACTCCCCACCAAAGCCTCCTGTGCACTGCATAACAGCTGATCACAGGGGGCAGGAGGCGTGGGGAGGGAGCGGGAGGCACTGATTGGTGGGGCTGCTGGTGGGCATGAGGCGCTGCCGGTTGGAGTGGGGGGAGCTGATGGGGCGGGGGGCTGCTGACATATTAGTTTGGCTCTTTGGCAATGTACATTGGTAAAGTCTGGCTCCTTCTCAGGCTCAGGTTGGCTGCCCCTGCTCTAGAGCAGAGCAACATGAAGGCTTGAAGACTTAGGCATCCTAAGTCAGGTGCCTAAAGAGTTTAAGGTTCTTAAACTATTGTTAGCTCAGCCACATCTTAAGGTATAAGACTTGGCATGTTTGTTGTTAGAGGTGTTAGAACCACAGATTCTCCTGCTTCTTGCAAAGTGACACTGCTCCCCTCAGATGTGCCTCCAGCAGTTATCACTCCACACGCTGGACTGTAAGGGCTCCTTAATACGCATTACAGGATTCTCTGATGGGGCTGGACTGGCTTTATCCTTCAAGTGGCTCATAATTGACCCAGTGTGCCTTCCTTTTACCTCTTTCCTAGCCATTGTGCCTCTGTGCTGGTAGCGTGATACAAATGCAAAAATTCCTCCGGAAACTTCTGATGGGAAGCAGTCCTTGTCCATGCTGACCTGGCAGCCATCCACAGGAGTGTAGCGGACAATCCTGAGGTGGGACAGGAAGAGAGAGAGTATGGTCGGGTCAGAGTGGTCAGGTTAGACTTAAGCACATTGCTCATAGATGTAACTCACCTACTTCTGTTGGATACTGGATGAAATAATTTGCTAAAAATCCACTCAGTTTTGTGTGTGTAGGTTTGATGCTGGATTTGACTGCTGTGAAGAGGCTGTGCCTGGGGCTTTATCCTCACAGCAGGTACAGCAAAGGCAGTGCCAGCTTTTCCCACTCATGCACACACATTGCCCCAACAGTGTATGTTGACCCTTTAGGGGATGGGCTTCCTCTGGACAGTCAGAAGAGAGTTCCGTTTTCAATGAGCCCTTGGCCTCCCTGCTGAGCCAGTTGAGCCTAATGGGTCAATTGCTGCCAACTGCAATGTGTGACTTAGAGACGAGTGGCTCAGGGGCCAATTCCCAATTTCCTAAGCCAGTCAGTCCCCTAACAAAATACATTCTAATGCTGTTTCTGTCTCAGCCCGACAGCTGTTCAGAGGGTGATTTCTCAGGAGACAGTTCTCCCTTTCTCACCCAAACATTAGTCTGTGTTACTGTGTCTTCCCCTCCTGGCTTTATTGTGAGCCACTAAGCACTGGAATAAAACTAAATTAAAAAGAAAAATAAAGGATAAGAGGAATAGGCTGGGCCCTGCTGAGGTGACCCAGTGCCAGCGATATCATCATTGGAAGAGAAGGGCCTTCTCCTATCAAGAGATCTCCAGGCAGCACTAATGTTTCCTGCCACATTCATTCTGTGTCTCTAAAACAAATCTCAGTGAGGAAGGTTATCTCAGAGGCTCTTTAGCCTATGTCCGTCACAGCAGGAAACCAATTAGGCTGCACTGGTTGCTTTTCTAAGCCTTACTTGGATGGGGAAAGAGCCAGCAATGTTTGGGATTAACTAGGAAAGGAGGGAGTTGAACTCAATTCAGAATCCCCGCCTGACAATGTTAGGTTGGTGTGTTTTTAAGTGAATTTAGCACTAGTGAAAGGGGCTAGGCTTGGAACTTAAGTTGTTTGAATTATTCTGTTTGCAGGTGAACTCGCATTGAATTTTCCAAGTGTCATTTGTTGCATGTTACTTTCTGACAAATTGTTTAGTTCATATGAATGAATTTGACCCATGCTGGGAGCAGAGTTAAAGTTGTGTTTGTATGCTGTAAGGATGTGAGTACTCTTTCTTGAAATTTGTAGCAAGAAGGGGGATTGTGGAGGGTTCTGGGCAAAAGCTGTGTAGTGAGGCAGAGAGAGAGAGAGAGAGAGAGAGAGAGAAAGAGGCTTTAGAGAGAACCCGGTTTCTTATTTCAATAAAGTTCCTTGTTCAGCATTAGAAGAAAGTAACTTTCTGTGATTCTTTGCTATTGTGACATGACACATGCAGCCTTAATACTGGCATTTCCTGACTTATGAGAGGTTTGCGTTATGGTATCAAAGTCAGTTCTGCTCCAAAAAGTGACTTTGAATAAGGCATGTTCTTAGTGGGCAGATCTGCCCTTTGTGTGGAGCTGCTGTTTTTAGTGACAGTGTTTTACTCTTGTTAGTCTGTGTCACAGATCACAGAGCATGCTATGCTTTGTACTCTTCTACAGTCTTTCATGAGTCTTTCTTTTCCTGTGATAGGCCTTGAGCCTCCACATCCCTCAAGAGGGCTTTCCAGGACTTTGCCACTCGTGGAACTGTAGGTCCCTAGGTTTCAGCATCGCTGTTTCACACTTCATCAGGGCCAATTTGGCTGGGTTGCCCCTAGGAGTCTTTTCTCTAGGCAGCTTGTAACTGGAAATAATATGCAATGCCATGGGTCAGCCTTTTTAAAAAAAACAAACAGGTATTTGTCAACAGGAACACACTAGGCAGAGATGTGGATTCAAAAAGCAAAGAAGGCCTGTATAAATGTATCTTGCCTTACATGTTAGCTTCTCCTTGGTTACTTAAGCAGGCCCTGCTTAGCCTAGGGAGCCTTCAGCCTTGGGTTGGGGGAGGGAGCCTGCAACTCCCACCTCTGACTTCCTGCCAGCATCTCTCCCAAGGCATGTCTACTCTGCAATGTGAGCTCAGGGTTAGTGGGACTCAAGTCAGCAGACACTGGATTTGAGAACCTAGGGCTTGAGCATCTACATGGGTTGCCAACCCTAGGCACAGACACCAACTTTGTCATTTCCTAGGGGGTGCTTGACCCTTACTTCACCCCTTTCCTTAAGGCCCCACCCCACCTCTTCTTACCCCGTTCTGCCCCTGAAACCAAGTGCACCCTGCCCTCGCTCCACCCCCTTCTCCCCAGCACCTTCTGCACGCTGCTGAGCAGCTGATCATGGCAGGCAGGAGGCAATGGGGGGGAAGGGAGGGGAGTTGATCAGCGGGTCCACCGGTGGGTGCTGAGCACCCACTATTTTTTTCCCATGGGTGCTTTAGTCCCAGAGCACCCATGGAGTAGGCGCCTATGATCTTAGGTAAAAGATTTTTTTTATCTTGGGCCCAAATCCGGGACTCTGGCATCCACACTGCAGTATGCAGACCTGAATGTGTTTGGGGGAGGGTCAGTATTTGGGATGGATAGTGGGTTTGATTGCCATGCAATGTACTTATGAATGACCGGACCGGTTATCAAGTGGGAGGGAGGTGAGGGAGTTGATTCACAGTATGGATTGCTGTACAGAAGTGATTGATGTATGGATTGATGTAGCTAATTGCATTGAGAAATAGTGTTTGTATACAAATTCCCAGTTGTCCCTGATCATGTGTTTACCTTTATTAATCGCAATAAAGGTTGTCTGATGTGATGCAGTGATAGCAATAAACTTGCTTAATAAAATAAAAAGCTTTATTTATAAACATTTATTAGAAAAGTACAACATTAACCTATTGCCAGGCAGGCCAGCTGCCATTCCCATGCCAAAACTTAAAAAGAAAAGGTGCATGAACAAGAGCAAACAGTGAAACCATGTACAAGACAGTCCCCTGGCTACCTGTTCTCCTTTCCTTACCTTCCACATTTTCTGCACACTTGGTGCTGGGGGAAGGGAGTGGAGGCCTCCACAGGGAAAGGGGTCAATATGGAGGACGGCATGGGGCAGTTTCCCTTCCCAGCCACTCATAGGCCCTGATTGCATAGGTCACCCAGCCATGGAGTTGTCCAAGCTGTTCCTGGACTGTATCACGGTACTGTGGAGGGGATGCAGGCCATGGTGTGAGTGCAACAGGAGCTGGCAATCTTGTAGCCATTAGTGATAGCAGCCACTCAAACCGTTCTTTCTGCTGAGCTCTGAGCTCCTTTCTTAGCCGCCATTCCTGTTCCAGGAACTGCAAAGCAAGTACCTGCTTCTGTGCTGCAACTGTATTCTCAAGCTGTGCAGCCAGCCTGAGCCTTTCCTCTGGCTATTAAGCCTCTTTGTCTTTGGCCTCTCTGCTTATTGGCCCTGTCCAGAACTTAAACCATAAGTTCATCATGAAATGCTTCCCTGTGAAACAGTGCATGAAGGCATGCTGGGCCAGGCTTCCTGCACTCTGAGCCAAGTTGTGGAGGTACTGCAGCCTGTAGAGATCAAGGGGCCTGGAACAGGACAAGACACAGAGGCTGATGGTCTCAAATAGCTCAGTGCAGGAGCACAGCAAAAATCCAGGTGGAATTTCAAGGACATGAAATGTTACTTTTCCAATCTGAACTTCAATATTTTGTGAGAGGGATGCCTCAGACACTCCCTGGACGTAACCTGGTTAATTGCAGTGAAAGAAGAGCAGGGACAACAGTAAGTTAAAAATCAAAGCCTTTCCCCCCCTAACAATTGCAGAATAATTTGGATTTGGGGTAAATGGTGGACAGTTGGTGGCCATACTACAAAAATTTCTCTATCATTTCAGACCTTCCACGTTTTGGAGGACGTAACGGTCCTTGTGGTGCTTGACTGACAAAAAGAGGTATTAATAAGCTACTGGTGGGAAACCAGCATTGTATACCCTTGAAGTATTCAAAATACAGTGACTGAACAGCTCATCTATGAGTGGAGTGTGCTGGTCAGCTACTGAGGGGTCCTGGAAAATAGTCTCTTTCCTGAAATATGACTGGCCCCAGAATCCAGCATGGGGACTGATGGGAGGCAGCAGCTGGCACCGAATGAGATAAGCTAAGTGACTTGCTGCTGCTGCTACCAATCCTAGAGGAGATTTTTCTACAGGAGCCAGTAAATCACCATCCCGACGGACCAGGTCATCATGAATTGCTGTTGGCTCTGAGCTTGACACAGTACTCAGTAGCTGGTTAAACTCCTCATAAAACAGGCATGAGGTCAGTGAGTTGCCCAAGATGCAGTTTTGGTTCCTGGTTTTCCAGTACTCAGATTTGAGCTGCCTAATCCACTCCCTGCACTGGTTACTGTTCCAGTAAATTTCCAGTGCTGCCTGTTTCTTTGCTGTGTGATAATAAGTGTGGTCATTCATGGTACTCTTACTAAAATCTACTGTTTTGCGCGCCTCGCACCCTTGATTAATCTGTTTGGCTGTGCTCCTGTCACCATGAAGCAGCACATTTTGCAAAGGATGACTTCTGGATGGTGTCCATTGCAAACTTCTCTGAAGCTTCTCTGAAGGGGTGTTTGCAGCTTGATGGTCAGAATAAAATGGAAGGGTTAAACGCTGACTTGCTGAGCTGCTGTATTACAACAAGGGAGGTTATTTCTGTTTCCCTGGAGTCAATTGGTGATTATTCGGGAAGAGGACAAAGGAAGTTGGCCCATGGGATTGTGGGATACTTTTGACAGACTCCCAGGACCTGGATCTGGGCAGGGTTGCATCTACACTGAAAAGTGATAGGGTTTGGACCCTGGGTCCCAGCTTGACTCGGACGTGTCTCCCTATGAGGTCTTAGATGGAATAGGGGATTGGGCTCAAGCCCGAGTCTGAACCTGGGCTTACATTGCTGTGTAGACATTCCTCAGAATCCTCTTTGTCCAGTTTGTCAGGATTTCTTTTTAACAGAATCAAATCAGTTACTTTCAGCTTTCCTACCTCAATAATTCCCCCTCCTTTATCCCAAGCCAGGGCATCCGCCCACCTGTGCGGAGACAGTACTTTGCAACCCTGATCACCTGTGTGGTTGGTGAAGTATTGAGTGACAGAGTTAGTTCAGATCATTGTCTCTCCTGGGAGGACAGCTCCAGGCAGAAATCAGCCCTTTATGTCCCTGTAGCGCACAACTCAAAAGCAGGTAGGTAAACTGAGTCACACATAATATTACAAAAATAGTGCACAAATCTCCCACAGTCCCCACAGAGCTGTAGAGTCAACACAGCTATAAAAGAGGATTGTAGGTTCTGTTCCTTCTCAAGCCCTACCAACTGAATGAGTCCAGTGAGGTAGCTCTGTGAAAATCCATTGATGGCAGCTGTGAGTGTCATTGGGAGCAAAATTTGGTCTGCAGAATCTTTATTACTAATGATGCGTGAGACGTAAAGAACCCAGTTTGACTCTCAGAGCCCAGAAGAAGTTTGTGTTAGGTGCAGTTAGTAAAAATCTAATTGTACATATAAACTGAGGACATTTGACCTGGAATCACTGAGATACCCTAAACATGGAGCTCTCTGCTGTGCTGGCATTTTATATGTGGTTGTGGGTGTGTTTTTTTGTGTGCATATATAAATAGACAAATGTAAATGCCTTGAAGGACAAGTGTTAGCAGAAACTCTAGAATATGCTTGGCCCAATAGAGCCCAATTTTGTTGACCGTAAGGGAATTCCCCTGGGCTCCTCTCTTCCATCAGACTTTTCCCTGACTAAGGAGTCTTTGGGGGTTGGTATTTCGATTTGATCAAAAGGCATGTTGAGCATCTATAACTCCCATAGAAATAGCTGCTAGTTGCAGGGCTTAGTTTGTTTTTGAGGAAGGCCTGTTCTTTTTATTTATGTGCTTATTATTGTAGACATTCTGGGAGGATTTTCTTTTCTTTCCAGTCTTGTACACATGCCTGAGTTTTTATAATAAGATGCACTGTATAAATGAAAACATAAATCTTTTTGTGGTCATTTCAAAATCCTCTGTACAATACACAGTGCAAAGAATTTGTTAGCTTGGTTTAACACCAAGAGTATCTAATTCAGTTTACTTCCTAGACTTTCATTTGCAACTTAATGTGTTTCGAAGGATGCTTATTGAGCTGTATGTTTATTATTGTGGTCTAGTACCACCAATCTCTTTAGGCCCCAAAATGCACCTTCCTTAATTCCATGCTGTATTGTTCCTGTGGATATGCCTTTATAGTTAGTCTTTATAGAAAGAGAGAGGGAGTAAAAAGACCATTGGGCATTTAGGAGAATATACATATTCTAATGAATGGCTAGAGTATAAATGTCACTCTGTTCTCTACTTCATGGAATCAGAATTGTTTAACACTGTGTCAGAGGCCATATACAGCTAATGGTGAATTGAGATTCTCCCTTGCTCAAGTGGTAGGAATCTGTGCTTTTAAAGTAGAAGGATCTGAGTTCTTTCCCTGCTGTGACTGTGAAATTCCAAGTGGCCATGGTATGTTGCATAATGATAACTAAAGTCCCAGGTAGCCATGTGTTCATTGCGCTACAGAAGCCTCCAGAGGGTAAGAAGGAATCTTCGATCCCATTCTCCCAATGCACAGATATATTCCAGAAGTGATACTGTAATGGACTCCACTGCTGGAGACAGGATACTGGACTAGATGGTTTGATCTGGGGTGGCACATTCTATGGTCTGTAAACCGGATCTAGAGATGCTGTGTGGTATGAGCCTGCCTTTTGGGAAGGTACCTTTGTGGGCCTACAGAAATGTACGTTAAGTTTTTAATATAGGGCCACAGAATTTTAGACGTGTACATGGGCATCACGAGAACATTGTTGTGTGTGCTGTTTTAACAGTTTCTTATTTTTCCTTCTCTGAAATATCATCATCATCATCATCGAAGAAATTTCTCCATTGCGCCTCACTATATGTGGAGTTGAACAGTGCTGCTTTTGTGCTACAAAAAGCATTACTGTTTCTTAGGGTGACCAGATGTTCCAATTTTATAGGGACAGTCTCAATTTTTGGGTCTTTTTCTTATATAGGCTCCTGTTATCTCCCACCCCCGTCCTGATTTTTCACATTTGCTGTCTGGTCACCTTACTGTTTCTCTAGTGCGTCGTTCTGTGTTTTTGAAATAGCTATGTCATCACTGGCTTTAGCCTGGTTCAGGTGAGAAGGTAGAGATAAGACAAGTAGCTGAGGATTCATGCTTTGCACCCACCTCTGCTTATGCAGATCATGGTCTGGGCAGACTCATCCTCTGGGGTTCTTGGGAGATGTGAAAGAGATGATTGTACAAAGTGACAAACCTACTAATACCAGTGGGAGGTATTATGCTCTCAGGTATATGACTGGGTTGGGTTTCTTCCCACCATTCCAAAGACTGATAGTGCTCTCTCGGTTGCTGTGGGGATAAAGATACTGACCCATAATGCAGGGTGGTTGTGAGGCTTAATTCACTAGAGTTTCAAAGCACTTTGAGAACCCATGAAGATCAAAATATTATTAATGGCAACAATGGAGAGGAGAGCACAAAGAGGGTACATGGGGAGGCAGAGAATAAAGGAGAGGCAGGGTATCGGGGGGAGAAGTAGGCAGCAGTAGGTTAGACAAGGAGAGAGGACAGGAGTGGAGTACTCTGTTGTCTCTGCCCATGTCTCTCTCTCTTTCACTTGCACTCTAAACTCCACCTGCTCCCATTCTGAAAGCAGCTCGGACCCCTTATCAGAATTCAGCATTGCAATAGGTTGTTTTTAATCCTCTCCATATCTCCCTTATTTTTTTCCCCTTGCCGAGCTTGCTGGGCTGTAATGTTTCCCTCTGTGTAATCCATCACAGACACAATGTCGCTTGTGCAAATTAAAATGCACCTCAGAATAATAAAAAAGGGGCTTTTTTTTTCTTTCTTCCCAGCAGCAGTTCCTCAACACAAACCATTTGTCTCTGGGCAGGAATTCAAGAAAGTTAACCCTGTATGTGCTCCTCTGGGGTGCACATGCACCTACTGTTGAGAGAGCCCAGGAAACTTGGACAGTGGGACAGCAGGTGACATGGGTGTCTGTATTGTGCATTAGGCTGCCCTGTGTTGTTGAGCTCCCAGATAGTTGGAGCCGTGAGTCAGTTGTCTGGCCATTCATGGAGCAGACTGCAGCACTCTTCACCTTCAGGCTGGAGGTACAGGCCATGAAGACTACATGTCCCAGCATACAGTGCTCCATGGAGAACCCAGCTGCCAGGATCTATATGAGTATTGCATCTTGGTACCTATAGTTTCCATGGGTTTCTTCTATATCAAAAGATAAAGGGGGCATCATACAGCTCTGTGGGCTGTGTTTGGCCAGTGGGTCGCATGCTGGGCACTTACTAATTGGCTACTATATAATGAGCCCTTACTGAGAGAGGAGCATTCCATCCTAGCTGAGACTTTGTCTCTAAAAGCTTAGCTCAAGGACAGCATTTTATTTATTTCTTAATTGTTTTTTTTAACAGAAATTTCTCCTTAGTGACTTGTAAATTCTAGGAAGTTGTATA
The DNA here is from genome assembly GCF_009764565.3 of Dermochelys coriacea. NCBI lineage: Eukaryota > Metazoa > Chordata > Testudines > Dermochelyidae > Dermochelys > Dermochelys coriacea. The sequence continues at coordinate 86,998,817 of NC_050073.1, read as the reverse complement.
TAAATTCTTAAAATATCTTTTGTAGGGCAAGGAAAGTCCAGAAAACTGATGAAAGGTAGATAGGTGTTGGAAGAGCTGGGTGGGTAGATGTAGGATAGTGGAGTGGAATGGGAAAGGGTGCTGTAGGGCAGGACTGAGGTTCACTAACAGAGCTTTCTGAGGAGACCAGGACTGGAATAGAAGGGTCATCCATGGGTCAGGATTGAGGGACATTGGCAGAGCGGTATGGTGGAAGTTTACACAACACTTACGTGCCCCATTCCCCTTGCTCAGAACCAGCTATGATAGCTCTTGCTTTCATGGATTGCTTCACCCCTAGACTTCTGACAAAAACGATGCTTTTATGCATCAATCTGCTCCTAGAGCTCTCAGTCAAACACCTTTGTCTTCATAGGCGCTGATGTCTAGTTTTCCCCAGGTGTGCTCCACCCTGAGGCTCTGCCCCCACTCCGCCCCTTCCCCGAGGCCCTGCCCTCACTCCACCTCTTCCTTTCCCCGCTGCACCCCCTCCCCGAGGTCCCCGCCTGCCCACTGCTCTCCGCCCTCCCTCAAGCCCCTACCTGACCTGCTGATCAGCTTTTTAGCTCATCGGGGGCACCACCAAACAGCTGTGGCTGTTTTTTTTTTCCCCATGGGTGCTCCAGCCCCGGAGCATGGACAGAGTCGGCGCCTATGTTTGTCTCCATCGTGACTCCCTTCCTCATTAATTCTCCTGGCAAATTTGGGAATTTATTAGGTTAGGGACGGACGTCCTTTTAACTTCCAAGCTGAAGAGACTTTTCCCTAGCCTTCGACATCTGCATGTGCAGGATTCTGTGCTACAGGTTCAAGCTTGTCTGGGATGTGTGGGACATGGGAGGACATCTGAAGCTCCTACTTAGATTCATAGATACTAAGGTCAGAAGGGACCACTCTGATCATCTAGTCCGACCTCCTGCACAGCGCAGGCCACAGAATGTCACCCACCACTCCTATGAAAAACCTCACCCATGTCTGAGCTATTGAAGTCCTCAAATCATGGTTCAAAACTTCAAGGAGCAGAGAAGCCTCCCTCCAGTCAACCATGCCCCATGCTACAGAGGAAGGCAAAAAAACCTCCAGGGCCTCTCCAATCTGCCCTGGAGGAAAACTTCCTCCCGACCCCAAATATGGCAATCAGCCAAACCCTGAGCACATGGGCAAGATTCACCAGCCAGATACCCAGGAAAGAATTTTCTATAGTAAATCAGATCCCATCCATCTAATATCCCATCTCAGGGGATTTGGCCTATTTACCCTGAATATTTAAAGATCAATTACTTACCAAAATCCCATTATCCCATCATACCATCTCCTCCATAAACTTATCGAGTAGAATCTTAAAACCAGATAGATCTTTTGCCCCCACTGCTTCCCTTGGAAGGTTATTCCAAAACTTCACTCCTCTGATGGTTAAAAACCTTCGTCTGATTTCAAGTCTAAACTTCCTGGTGGCCAGTTTATACCCATTTGTTCTTGTGTCCACATTGGTGCTGAGCTTAAATAATTCCTCTCCCTCTCCTATATTTATCCCTCTGATATATTTATAGAGAGCAATCATATCTCCCCTCAACCTTCTTTTAGTTAGGCTAAACAAGCCAAGCTCCTTAAGTCTCCTTTCATAAGACAAGTTTTCCATTCCTCGGATCATCCTAGTAGCCCTTCTCTGTACCTGCTCCAGTTTGAATTCATCCTTTTTAAACATGGGAGACCACAACTGCACACAGTATTCTAGGTGAGGTCTCACCAGTGCCTTGTATAACGGTACTAAAACCTCCTTATCCCTACTGGAAATGCCTCTCCTGATGCATCCCAAAACCGCATTAGCTTTTTTCACAGCCATATCACATTGGCAGCTCATAGTCATCTTATGATCAACCAATACTCCAAGGTCCTTCTCCTCTTCCGTTACTTCTAATTGATGCGTCCCCAACTTATAACTAAAATTCTTGTTATTAATCCCTAAATGCATAACCTTACACTTCTCACTATTAAATTTCATCCTATTACTATTACTCCAGTTTACAAGGTCATCCAGATCCTCCTGTATAATATCCCGATCCTTCTCCGAATTGGCAATACCTCCCAGCTTTGTATCATCTGCAAACTTTATTAGCACACTCCCACTTTTTGTGCCAAGGTCAGTAACAAAAAGATTAAATAAGATTGGTCCCAAAACCGATCCCTGAGGAACTCCACTGGTAACCTCCCTCCAACCTGACAGTTCACCTTTCAGTAGGACCCGTTGCAGTCTCCCCTTTAACCAATTCCTTATCCACCTTCTGATGTTCATATTGATCCCCATCTTCTCCAATTTAACTAATAATTCCCCATGTGGCACGGTATCGAATGCCTTACTGAAATCTAGGTAAATTAGATCCACTGCATTTCCTTTATCTAAAAAATCTGTTACTTTTTCAAAAAAGGAGATTAGGTTGGTTTGGCACGATCTACCTTTTGTAAAACCATGTTGTATTTTGTCCCATTTACCATTGACTTCAATGTCCTTAACTAATTTCTCCTTCAAAATTTTTTCCAGGACCTTGCATACTACAGATGTCAAACTAACTGGCCTGTAGTTACTTCTCTGCTCTGGGTTAGTAATATCTGGGAGCTATTGTCAGGAGTAAGGTGGAAAGGCCAGGGCCTGAGGGATGCAGGGGAGCTTAGCTGCCATGTGGTGTAAAAGCAGTGAGTGGAGCAAGTAAAGGACCAGGCTCAGAGCGGGTAAAATGAACCCAAAGCTGTAGGTCTGTGGCTAAGGAGACTTCCCCAATGTTCTTAATCATTGCTGAGAATATTGGAATAATATGATCACTCTGAAGAGTTCTAATCGGAGCTAATGACTCTGGGAAATCTTTCCTCTGTGTGTGTGGGCCTGATTTTGCTGTCACTTACAGTAATTCCAATGTCACAATTACAGCAGTGTAAAAGTGGTGTGGGTGGTCAACATTTGCTACCCCCAACATTTGCTACAGTTCTCCTGTATAATAGCGAATTTCATTTAGATAGTGCATTTTGTGCTAGCTGCTCAGCCGCTTCATTCTGGATGTCCTTCAGGACTCTTGGGTGAATGACATCCAGTCCTGTGGACGTCTTGCTATTTAATTTATTGATTTGTTCCAGCACCTCCTGCTGTGACACCTCCCTTTCTGGCAGTGTCTTGTCTATATTACCTGGAAAGAGTAATTCTGGGGTATGTATCTGCCCAGTTACCGTTCAGCATCTCTGCAATGTCCTTATCCTCCTTAATTGTTCCCCTTTCCTCTGGTAATCCAGCAGATCCACCAAATCTCTCACAGGTTTCCTGCTTCCAATATACTTTAAAATGTCTTATATTTTTACGAATGTGGTTAATTGCTTCAGAATTCCCCTGACATTCTATGTCCATCTTACATTTTACTATTTATGGTCCTTTTTTACTGGCTTTGCTTAAATTGGATTTCCATTTTCTGGGCCTGAATAATCTCTTTGAGATTTGTTAAATGGCAAAATATATTTATGCCCGAATCCAAAGGCTATATTCATTTAATATTCATGAGCTCTCCTGTGTCAGGGATTCCTGCCAGAGCCATGTGAGAAGTTCGTGCTTTCAGTCATGATATTCTGTCCACTTCAGTCTCCCTATGCTCCTGCCCCCGAAGTGCGGGAAGGCAGCCAGCAGTGCCAATAGCTTTGGGCCCAGCCCCATTGCTGGTATCTCTGAGCCCTCCCACACTTTGGGGGCCTGTGGGGAGAGGCTGGGCGTGTGCCTGTCACCAGGGGAGATAGAGGCCTAGCCTGTGGAACAGCTGGCAGCACATATGATGGGGTATGAGAGGTTATAAACCATTCTGAGAGAGAAAATGTGTGCAAAAGGGAGAGAAATTGTGAGCAAAATGGAGGACTGGGAAGTAGGAAAACCCAGACTCTAACCCCTGTTGTCTGTGACCCATGGCAGGTCACTTCCCCACTCTGTCTCAGTTTTCTCATCTGCAAAAGGAGGATAACAATAGTCACCCATGTCTCTCCCATGGTGGGTGAAGATAAACTGTTTGTAAGATGAAAAATGCGGTTTTATCTTGGTAAGGGAGGTTGGAATTTGAGCCTAAACAACTTCTTTGTGTCCCTCAATTTGAAAAATAGGCAGCCAGCACCAATAACATGTACTAACAGCCCTGCTCACCCTCTCACACCCACTGAGTTGTGATGGGAATCAGGGGAGGCCCTGAGTTTTATGTTTGATGTGATCTGTTCAGCTGGAGGTGAGAACACATTCTGGTGGGCCAGGTGCCCCTGGGTCTGCCTCTTCCTGGGGGGCTGAACTTATTCTGTGACATTTCTCTAGTGATGATGTTTCCTCAGTGCCCTTGCTGACTGCTGTGAGGGATATAGGAGGTACAAGAGCAGGCAGTGACTTTTTAACCAGCACACTTAAGTCTCTCATAGAAGCTCCGTGTCTGGAACCTTCAGCACCAACGCCCAGGACTGACCTGACCCTGCAAAGAGATGATGCATCCAATACACTGTGGAGAGGCTGCAGCGCTGAACTAACCAAAGAGAAGCATCTTCCCCCTCCCCCCGCCCCCGCCCCTGTTCCATGGGAACCCAGGGAAGATGAATTTGTCTGTTGATTCTGAGCAGAAGTAACTTGATAGTTGTGTGCCTCTCTGGAAAGCTCTGGGCTGCCCTGTGCCCATGTCTTGTTATGTGCTGGCTTCATTGCTCTGACAGCATGAAGGATGTTTGGTTTTGTTCCTAGTGTTGTTATCATTTATCATCCTCTTGTAAAGCCGGAACAGTCAGCTTGCATCCCCCCACCCCCCAATCCTGGCCTTCTGCTCCCCCGCCTCGCCAGCATTGAGATGTCTTGTATCCAAGAAGCAAACACTCTCTCCATCAGTAGGGATGAAGAAATCAGGCCTGGAAGTGCAATGATGCCCTTTCTGCTCCATCCCTCTCTCAGCTCCCCAGGGCCAAGAGTCATGGTTTGTACAGATCAGGACTCTGGCTTGGGAGGAGTGAGAAGGACCTGATTCAAGGAAAAAGACTGCTGGTAAGAGCCAAATCATGAGGATTTACTCAGGGAATCTCCTACTGAGGCTGATGCCTGAGTAAAGACATCAGAATTCAATTTAAAATGACAGAGATTGTGAGTGGGGCCTTTCCCAGTCTTCCACCTCCTGGTATTCGTTGTTTGGTCTATGGTGTAGCACTGGGTTGAATCAAGTATGTGCATGGATGGGGGATATGCTGGGGAGGGACATAACTATAAGAAGAGTTTCCTGACTAACCCCACTTCTATACCCACCCAAGAAATAATCTACAAGCACTCCTTTAATTGCAGACCAACAGCCCATCAATTCCCCGGCATCACTTTAGATAACCTAGAGGGAAACAGGGATATTTCTAGGACATATGGGGTGGTAGAGGAGGGTAACATAGGGGCTGGATACTATCCCTTGCCCTCATCTGCTCTGGCAATGTTTTAATTTAAAAATCAGAAGATAGTGCAGATACATTTTGGAGCTGCGGAATGTGACAGCTCCATAATTACTGTGGAAACATGGATGGTGCTGGAAGGGTCTACTTTTCCTATCATTCGCCATCCTGCCTGCTCTTGCCACAATAACATAAGGAACATTGCATTGTATTACTGGGAGTATTGTGTTCACTCTAGAGAGTGGTATCCCATGCTGTCCTGCTGATATGCACCCACAATGCCCTGGATACACTGCTTATAGCAGTGAGAAAGGTGTTCAGGTTCCATGGCCCACTCATTCCTTGATTGATTCCTGTCAGTTGTGCTGATGGTTCTCTCTAGGAACTGGGTTCAGACCAACAACTCATTTCAGGTAGGACACAACAACTAGGGGCAGATGGTCCATATCCCATTTGCAATCCCCAGAACCAGTCTGTCCCTGCAAATATGATGTTTTTCAGGAGTTCAGAAGTTGTTCTCCACATGTCAGGAGTCCAGTACAATTCAATATTTTCATTAATGATTTGGATAATGGAGTGGTGAATATGCTTATAAAATTTGCAGACAATACCAAGCTGGGAGGGGTTGCAAGCACTTAGGAGGACAGGATTAGAATTAATTTAAAAATTACCTTGACAATTTGGAGAATTGGTCTGAATTTAACAAGGTGAAATTCAATAAAGATAAGTGCAGAGTAATTTACTTAGGGAGGAAAAAATCAAATGTACAATTACAAAATGAGGAAATAGCTAGCTAGATGGTAGTACTGCTGAAAAGGATCTGGGGTTTCTGGTGGATCACAAATTGAATATGAGTCAACAATGTGATGCAGTTGTGAAAAAGGCTAATAATATTCTGGGGTGTATTAGCAGGAGTGTTGTATGTAAGACACAGGAGGCAATTGTGCTACTATACTGGGCACTGATGAGATTTCCGCTGGAGTGTTGTGTCCAGTTCTAGGCACCACACTTTAGTAAAGATGTGGACAAATTAGAGAGCATCCATAGGGGAGAACAATATAAAAGATAAAAGGTTTAGAAAATGTGACCTATGAGAAAAGGCTAAAAAGACTCCGGGCATATTTAGTTTTGAGAAAAGAAGACTAAGGAGGGGGGGGACACCTGATAACAGTCTTCAAATATGTTAAGGGCTGTTATAAAGAGGTCTGTGATAGATTATTCTCCATGTGGAGAGTTGGACTGGAATGGACTTAATCTGTAGGAAGTAAAATGTAGGTTAGATATTAGGAGAAACTGTCTAACTATAAGGGTACTTAAACTCTGGAACAGGCTTCCAAAGGATGTTGTGGAATCCCCATCACTGGAGGTTTTTCAGAACAGGTTGGACAGACATCTGTCAGTGATAGTCTAAGTTTACTTGGTCCTGCCCTGAGGCAAGGGCTGGACTTGATGCCTTCTCAAGGTCTCTTCCAGCCCTACATTTCTATGATTCTGTGTGTGATTGGAAGTTACTAGACATTGTTACCTGAGCTCTGTTTCTTTCAATGCACCACGCAAATGAGAAGTGCAGCATTACAAATCATTCCATCTGAATCGGCTGCTAATGCTTCCCTAACACAGACTTCGCTTTTATATCCCAGGTGTCGATGGAGTTTTGATGCGCAATGGACTCCATATAGAGGGCAGCCTTTTGGGCACAAAAAATAAAAAAAATCTTCACAGTAAGCAGAATGATCTCACTGCTCAGTTTTCTCTTCTTCTGGGCCAGGCACCATAATTTCCTTATGCATCTGTTGGAGCTGCCGGCAGCAGACTTCTTATTATCCTTATTTATAGAGTATCATAAATGTTTAGAGCTCTTTATAGACACATAAAAGACAAGATTCCTGCTCTCTGAGGAGCTGACAGGCTGCCAGTGCAACTCAGACATACAGGAGACATGGGACAGTAATTCAGACTCTGAGGAGGGCAGACAAGACAGAAGAAGAGATAAAGAAGGGAGCCTTTGCAAAAGACGTATGTTTGAAGGAGGGACTCAGTGGAGGAGAGGGAAGCCCCTCGTGGCACAGAAGCTTGGAGCTGACCCAAGAGTAGGGGCTGGCATGGAAGAAGGTGTGACGCTGAAAGGGGAACAAATTAGTTAGTGAGGGGGTGATAAGGGGGGAGGCCTGAGAGGTGCATCTCGAGTGAAGGTGAACAGAGGAAATGGGAGCAAAAGTGTAGGCAACAGTTGAGTTATGAAGGGGAGAATGCAACGATCTTTAGAGCAACCTGGCCAGTCCCGTTACCTTCATCTCTATCCTTCTGTTGCTGCAAAAGGAGCTGAGAACATCTGCACTCCTCCTGCTTTCCCGCTCTTCTCTTTTGTTCTGCCTGATGTGAGGAGGGCGGCTGTGATGTTAATGAACATCATTAGCAAAGCTTCTGTTCATATCTGCTTGGGAAGTGCAAAGCGCCACTGCACTTAACAGAGGAAACCACTTGTAGCTGGAACACTCATGCCGAGGCTTTATCTTTGTCGGTTAGACAGACTGCCTGCGGCTGACACCAAATTCCAACACCGCGTTCTCTGTCAGTTGACACCATGCTGAAAATTTGTGTCAGCACCTGGCTGGGCCTTTACTCTAGTGCTCCCAATGTTACTAATGCCAGTTCAGCTGAGCCAGTGTTAGCAATGGTGGGAATTTTTTCAAAAATATCCCCAGTGTTGCCAGAGCCCATGTGGAATGCAAACCCTTTGCAATGTGCTGGAACAACTGAGGATCTCATTCTCCTGTACTATAAATAGTTCATTATATTCAAGCTCACCCGACATGAACTTCGCTGGCATTCTGTGAGTGTGTCATGGGCTGGAGGAGTGGTTTGCAAGCTTTGCTTTCCTTCTGCAGGATGAAGCGGTGTAGTTGTGGGTTGTGCGTGCTATAGTGGAAGAGGCTTCTGTCTCTCTTCAGCTGTGTCCCACAGTTGGGCCTGATTGCTTCCTGCAGCCTCTTATTAATCTTCTCCTGGGACAGTGCTATCAGCAGCCGATCAGCATTCACACTGCCCTCAGCCACTAGCATTAACTCGATTAGGGCAGTGAGGAGTGACTTTACAGTGGAAGCTCTTCTCCACGGTTGGCATTTACATACAGTGATTGATGTTGATATGTCCTCTAAACACATCCACATTTTGCATTTTAAACAAAGCAATTGCTGTAGAACTGCTCCCTGTCACTCAGGGGAATTTCCAGTGCCAGCAAAGGGCTTGTCTTCCTTTCTTAAAGGTTCTTTTCTCCTCTCCAAGGAGGAATTGGTAGTGGGGTGGGGTGAGGAGCCTTTCACCTTGAGGTCATTTGTTCCAGTCCAGCCTCAGGCTAATAGAGAGAAACAAACATTGCTTTCTGGTGGCCTACGAAATGAGTTGGTGTGCACAGTCCTGGTTTTGATGAGTAGTTATCCACACAACCACCACAGTTGGTACCAATTGGTTTCCAAGTCTCAGCAGAGAAGCCAAGGATTGAATTGTTCTTGGGAAGTAAACTCCTCTCACGTTCTTTCAGGGGGTCCTTCCAGCTAAGGTTTCAGACTTTATTTTTTTTTCTTCTTCAAAATTTCCTAAATGTTTCCTTCCTTGCACAGCAAAAGCAGTTTTGACTGGAGAGAAACTGCCCGTGAGTAGCAACAAAAAGACACAAAGGATTAGTCTACAATTTAGATTGCAGCATTCTTGGGGGCAGAGACCAGGGCATCCACTATGTCTGCATAGTGTGGAGATCAATGCCCAGGATAAATAAATACTAATAATCTGTATTGCGTTGTCCACAAACCAACAAAATGACACTGCTCCAATACAGAAGGTGTCATGGCAACAGACATTTCATCCTTTGTCCCTGACAGGTGTTCTTCCCTCCCTTGATTTGCAGTGATGGAGAGTTTAATTTTCTCCAAATGAAATTCACAAAGGCCCATTAGGCACCAGTCCCTGGGGAGACCTGAAAAAGCTCTGCTAAGGCTCATGATGAAAGCACCTCTATTTCTACCCTTTTCGCTCACTAATTCTAAGTGTTTGTGGCTGGTATTCTCATGGGATCGCGGAGGCTCTGCATGTTGTCCATTTTGATTCTAAAAGCTTCATGCCTGTGAAGAGCCAAGCACCTCATTCCATGGGCTCGAGTTGCCCGTAGCCATATCTGATGGCAGAGCCATGTCAAGAAACTGGATCCTTCATCTCCAACTACATTTTATTAATTTTGCAACTATGACAGGTACAGTTTTGCAAATCACATATTGAGTTATATTTGATGTTGCATTCAAATAGGCATTTGGTAGCCTTCTTAGCAGCTTTAGAGAAGAGGTGGAAAACGGCTCTGCAGACTTTTTTTTGGCATTGATCATTTGATTGACAGTTGGCTTCCAAGACCAAGAAACTTGCAGGACTATCTCTTGCCTTGGGTCCTGCCCAGGAAACAGATCAGCTAGCTTTACTCTCCATCCTGAAGTTCAGCCTGGATCAGGCAATTTTATGGGCTTTCTGGGAAGCTTCTTCCTTGAAAATGTTCCTACAATCTCCTCTGTGGCTCTTTTCAGAACTCCTGGCAAAATCCTATTTGAGTCAGTTTCTCCAAGTAACCTCCTACAATTTCCATTTCCCTTCCATTGAGATCGAGCCAGGGAAAGGGTCTGATGTTGGAGGTTTGGTAGCTGTAGGACACTGAGCATAGTTTGATTTTTCAACTATTGACTTTTTTGGGCAGAGCCCAGGATCCTTTGAGTGACCGTAATTAATATATTATTTGAATAAATAAAGATACACTTTCCATCTGCATCTTTTGTTAGTTCAGTGTTAGATTAGTGTAGGATGGAAGTTAAGGAGGACTCAGAGGGAGTTTCATGAGCATGTAGCCAAAGGCATAAAAAGAAACAACAAATTATTAAAGTATCACAGAAGCAGGAAGCCTGCAAAAGAATTGGGGGGCGGTCCCTTGGACTAGCAGGGACTGGAGGGAGGAGGAGAAGGACATTGCAGCAAAGCTAAATGATTTCTTTGCATCACTCCATTCCTAGGTTCCTAACTTTATTCAACCAATGTACCTTAGTATTGAAGTAAGGCTAAGTGAATTGTAAATATCTCTTAAAAGGTATTGGGATGATCCAGGACGTTACAACATTTGCTAATAGGAGCTGACTTTAATAAGAGAGTGTATAGTTTTGTTAGCTCAGCTACTTCATTCTCAAGCTCATGCAGATCTCTTGGATTTATACATCTATGGTGTTGGTGATGTGTTACTATTTATCAATTTGTTCCAGCACCACCTCTTTTGATACCTTAATCTCTGATGATGCCTCATCTTCGCTACCTGAAAAGAGTAATTCTGGAGGCAGTACCTCCCTGACATCCTCTGTGGTGAAGTCTTGTACAAAGAAACCCTCTGCCTGTTGATTTCGGTGTTGGTTATGACCTATAAAGCCCTAGGTGGCATGGGAGCTGCCTGCCTGAGAGCCCTTCTCCCTATGTGATACCTGCACAGGGACAGCCAGCCCTTTGGTACTAGAGAGCTGCTGGGAGAGCATTCTCTGCGAGAGTGCCTTGATTCTGGAACTTGTTGTCCACCCTGATCTGAAATGGTCAATTCTGTTGACCTTCAAGGCATGGCACAAAGTAATGTCCTAATCCATACCTGACATGTTTCTCTGTAGCCCAGGTGGCAGCAGAAATCATCCGAGTCTTGCTCCAGAAATGGAAGGGGAGGGCAGCTGTGTAGAGGGCAGAGATGGAATCCCTGTGGATGGTAGGTAGCAGTATATTCCTCCAATGCCAGTGGTTCCTCTTTCTCCCTCCTCTGAGGAGATGGCAGTCTCCCATTTTCTTGCCATATCCTTACTTGTGGCAGCCTTTTTGATGGGGACAGGATAAAAGGCTATAAAAAGTCCATGCTGTTTACTCTTCTGATTAACTAAGCACGTAGCAAGTGGCAAAACTTGTTGCATCAGCCAACTAGCAAGAGAGGGAAGCTGTGTTGTCTTCTCGCTGTTGTCATTCTTCTTCCCACTGTTGTGATACTTGGTCCTACAAATTTATCCTAATTGTGAGTTTTTACCTGTGAAAAGTGAATGTAAATTCATAAGATATCACAATAACCCATAACAAACATATGGAAAAGGCGCAAAAGCGAGACAGACAGAATTAGTCCAGACAAAAAGACCTACTGATGTAACTCAAGGACTGTTTGATCACACTTAGTAAACAAGAAAATCACTGAACCAAAATTGGTGTTGGAAATTAGACCTAATTGGTGGACAAAATAATGAGGAGATGGGCTGTTCTACCCACAATTCTCTTTTGGGCGCCTGAAAAAGAGCAACTTTGGAGAGAAAAATTGACTGCTGGAGCAAGCTTCCCCATCAGGGGTTACCACCGCCACCATCTTCTGGGACCCTGGACCTTCTTCGTCCTAATCCAGAGAGAGGTTCCAGCCAGGCCAGGCCAGAGAGAGGGACCAAGATAACACCACCACTGGCTCCAGCTAAATCCCAAATACCACCTGGGATGTGAGACTCCCCTCCACTCTCAGGGGGCAGCTGAGCACTTCGATGGTGTTCTGATATTTTTTTTGTGCAGGACCTGGCAGGAACCTAGCTTCCCACACAGGCTGTAGAAGGCACCATGCAAAACGGGGCTGGTGTACATTAATGCAGTAAGGATTCTCCACAGGAAGCGGCTCTGCTGGTGCAGGAAAAAGACCATCTCTTTCTGGGCAAGCTGGTTGGGTCCATGTTGAACCTGGCTTGACGGGAAATTGCATTATGCCCAACGTCTACCCACATCTGCTTAAGACATGGAATTAGTGTGACAATCAGGGTCCAGACACCCCAAAGGGAGAACGGGGGGCTGAACCCCGAAGAATAAGCCATTGAATCAACTGGTTATATACAATATTATTAAGTATAAAAATGTATCCAATAAGGTCTTTTATGAAATCTTGTAATGTGAACTTGATGGTCATAGAAAATAGGTATACAGGTTATGGGGTGTGTGTGTGTGTGTGTGTGTGTGTGTGTGTAGAAGATTGTAACTGTAATGGTGGTGCAACTACAGCATCACCTCACAACAGTGTGAGGAAGCAATCGGGCAGGGAGGGGCACCACCCAGTCTAGTTGTTTACATGAAACCAACTTCAACTACCCCACCATTGCCCAACCAAAGGAGACAATGGTGGGGCCATTAAAGCCAATGGGAAAACATTGAAAGAACTTTGAAATTGAAAAGAAAAATCCCAGTCTTGGAAAACTAAGAGCAGGTCTATACTACAAATTTTCATCAGCACAGCTGCACCTATTCAGCTGCGCTGCTGCAGCACATCTGATGAAGACACTCTAAGCCAACCGGAGAGAGCTCTCTCGTCGGTTTAATAGCTACTGCCTCTTGTGAAGGTGGAGTTATGTCGGCAAGAGAAGCTCTTCCACTGTCATAAAACTGTCTATGGGGGGGGGGTTAAGGTCAGTATAACTACATCATTCAGGGGTGTGGATTTTTCACACCCCGAGCAACGTAATTATATCAAAGTAAGTATGTAGTGTAGATAAAGCCTAAGAGAGGAGGGAATCTGCCCCACCATGAACCACCGTAGTCTGAGAGAGAAAAAAGAAATACTTCAAACTCCCTCTCTTTTTAGTGAGGGATATCTAGAAACTGAGGGCTGACATCTAAGCAGGGTGCTGTCCGTGAAACACTGGATCCCCTAGGATAGAGGGAACGCTGGAAAACTGTTCAGAGGCAATAGGTTGCCTGTACTAGAAAAGGGAATTTAGCTGATATAGAAGTGTAAAACTTGAGGTTGAATCTTTGTTTTCCTGTGTAACTTGTATGTGTTTGCATTATTACTTCATCTTGGAATCTGTGATTTTTTTTCTGTTAAACTTTTTATTTATTTTTACCCCAAGTAGATCTTTGTTGTGCAAACAATGTGGAGTGTCGTCCCCCCCCCAAAGTTAACTTACAATTAGAGGCCTATTTCACAATTTTGGGGGTGATGTCCCACAAGGGAAAAGTCTAAATGTCTAGTAGTTAAGAATTCGGTATAGATGGATTTGGGGAGATTTGGGACTGGAAGGGCTGTTGAGGTCACTCTCCAAAGAGTAACTTGGCTGGTGGAAGCCAGGGTGAGACTTTTATGCTTGTGAGTTGGCTCTTGGTGTCAAGGCTTTGAGGACATCAGCATAGCATTAAGGCACCCAAAGTTACAAGGCAGGTGGTGATAGAACCCCTGACAGGAAACAAAACAGGAAAGTGGGTGAAGGAAGGAGAGCTAGAGAGGTCAATATTCTTTAATCTGCTGTGCATTAATCATTGAGAAATGAAGAGCTAACCTCAAAAGGGGGTTGAATCCTCAGCCAAGTTTGAGATGCTGAGATTCTCAGGAACTGCTGAAACCTTCTTTTTTCCCTCATGTGCTATCATTATATCGTACTGTGCCCTCTGTCTTTTGTTTCTGAGGCACTGTGTGTTCCAGATTTGCTGGGTAGCCACTTACCTGATGTATATGAGAGAGACTATCTCATTTCTCAGTCACAGTTGGGAGGTCACCAGAATACGTTCCTGAAGGACATTCAGCCAGCACTGCTCATCTCCTACCACAGCACCTTAAACTGGGTCAGCCCCCTCCCTCAAGGATATCACATCAGAATCTCATTGAGTCATATAAATGACCAAGACAGATGCTGTTGCAATTACTTTCCTTTGGTGGTTTTGATTTTTGAAAAGAAAGTTGCATAATTGCCAGATAAACCATTCATGCCACCAAGACTCAGTGGCCAGAGTCAGTGAAAAAGGCACCTGCCTTAATGACTTGTGGATGGGTGGGTACTAATGTCTTGGACAAGATAACAAAGTTATTTGTCATGCTTTGGTTTTAGTCTCATTTCTGGTAATTAAGTGTGTTTTATAAGTCAGTTATATAGCAATTCTGCCAATGATTTTCCATGTTGCAGCGGTGTTGCTCTGAACCTGAGTGGTACTAAATATGGATCTCCTCTTGCATTGCTTACTTATTTGATCAAGTGTCTGACTAGATGGACTTTACATTCTGCTAGTTCATTTGCTTATATGTAACTTGGGCTAGATATCTTGGATTGAAATCCATACTTTTTAGAAAAATCCAGAAATTTGCTGTTCTTGGACAATGGTCCAATGTGTGTTGTTTTTTGGGTGTCTGTTATGTGAAAAGATGGTTTTAACATCTTTGATCACAGCTGTGGTATCTGCAAGTGTCACCGTTCTGGAAGGCTGCTAGAACAGTCCATTATAAGCAGCTGGTCATGTTTTCCTTGGTAGTTCTAATATGTCCCCTGGAAATGTTGGGTTCATTGGGTATCACAGGGCATAGGTGCCGACACCCTGGGTGCTCCGGGGCTGGAACACCCATGGGGGAAAAATGGTGGGTGCTGAGCACCCACTAGCAGCCTCCCCTCAGTGCCTCCCGCCCACCAGCGGGCCCCATGGATCAGCATCTCCCTTTCCCTCCCCACACCTCCTGCCCGCCACAATCATCTGTTTTGTGGCATGCAGGAGGCTGGGAGTGGGGGGAGGAGCGAAGACACGGTGCACTCGGGGGCGGAATTGGGTGAGAAGAGGCACAGTGGGGGTGGGGTGGGGCCTTGGGGAAGAGGCGAAGTGGAGGTGGGGACTGGAGCAGAGCCGGGGATCAAGGCCCCCCCGCCCCCCAGCACTTTGGGAAATCGGC
Source organism: Dermochelys coriacea (assembly GCF_009764565.3). Classification (NCBI taxonomy): domain Eukaryota; kingdom Metazoa; phylum Chordata; order Testudines; family Dermochelyidae; genus Dermochelys; species Dermochelys coriacea. The sequence continues at coordinate 86,983,657 of NC_050073.1, read as the reverse complement.
GCTTGTGTCATAGGGTCTCTGTTTGTGTTGTGTATCTGTGTACTTTGGGCAGGTCCCACACTAGCTCACCATTTCAGCAATATCACTGTTCCATTGTGGCCAGAATGGGACTTTCCCAGCTCTTCTTTAGGACTTCATCATCGCAAAGTGCTCTTTGTGAATTCTTCCCAATGGTTTCCATCTCCTCACTGTAGGAAATGAGATATTTGTACTTTGATGGATACTACTTTAATCAGTGAAAGCTCACTTTTTTATATTTGGAATATACAGGTGGAAAATAGAGTAGAGCAGAACAATTACCTCCCATGTCTTACATATGACATTTCTGGTAATTCACCCAGAATGACATTTGCCTATTTTGAAACTGCATCAAATTGTTTACTCATTCAATTTGTGATCCACTCCCGGATCTTTTTCAGCAGTACTACTGCCCATCCAGTTATTTCCCATTTTGGATTTGTGCATTTAATTTTTTCCTTGGTAAGCACTTGTCTTTATTGAATTGCATCATGCTGACTTCAGACCAGTTTTCCAATTTATCAATGTCATTTTGAATTCTAATATTATCCTCCAAAATGCATGCAGTACCTCCCAGGCTGGTGTCATCCACAAATTTTATAAGCATGCTCTCCACTCCACTCCATTATCCAAATGTTTAATTAAACTACTGAATTAGTACCAGACCCAGAACAGACTCCTGTGGGACCCTACTAGATATGGCCTCCCAGTTTGATAGTGAACCATTGATAACGGCTCTCTGAGTTTGTTTTTTTCAATCAATTGTGCACTCCCGTTATAGTACTTTCATCTAGATGACATGATTAATTTCAACTGCGAAGTGAGGATTAAAGAGAAAATTATGACACTCTAAACAGCCATTGATGATGACTAGCATCTCTCTTTTAATTTGTACATATGTATTCTCTGCTGCTGTCATGGATCTCAAACTAAATGTTACAGCCAGCCATTCATTGTCACATCTCGGTAACACTACAGCTCTCTATCCTCCTTTTGAAGAATCTTGTGGAGGTCTTGAGTCCTTTCAATGGGGTAAAAAGTAGCAGTACTGATGCTGAGTTCAGTACATCCTTCAGATATTTTTAGGACAAGTCAATACTTACAGCTAGATCAGCACTGCTGCAATTGATGCAATGGTGTCGATTTAGCCCAGGGGGTCTCACAAGTAATTTTTTGGTGGCCTCAGAGTGCGGCCACTAACTCTTGCTGGTGGCCACTTTAAGGAAAAACAAATAGATATGCACATATACATGTCCAGATCACTGTAATTATGTAGGTTTTTATTGCAGACTCAATAATAAAAAATAATGTACAGTTGTCTCTATTCTTTACTAGAGCTATACAGAATAGAAACAAATAATGTGCTTTGCATGTTCTTGTCTGTTGTTTGTTTGTTTGTTTGTTTGTTTGTTTGTTTCTTTCTTTCTTTTACTCGTTTGGTTGCTTTTTTTTTTAAGACTTGTTAGCTAGTAAGTTTGTTTCTGTGAAAAGTGTTGTTTGTATGTTTGTTAACACTTTGTGCTTTGCACTCCCCTGCCTCCCCAGTCACCACCCAGGAGTCTGTGGCCACACAAAAAGCCTCTGGTGGCCACATATAGCCACGGTGGCCATATTTGAGAAACACTTCTTAGCAGATCTGATGAAGACCTGCTAAGTCAATGGCAGAACACTCTCCCGTCGACTTCTGTACTGCATCTCCCCAAGAAGCGTAAGGTAAGTCGGCTAGTGAGTGTCTCCTGTTGACACAGCATGGTGTAAACACCACTGTAAGTCAACCTAAGTTACGTCAACTTCAGTTATTACTTACCTAACTGAAGTAGTGTAACCGAGGTGGACTTACAGCTGTAGTGTAGACCAGCCCTTAGTATTTCATGCTTTGGCTTCCATGCCCATTCTGAATCTTTATGAATGAATTTTCTTAAGTGACTTGCCCAAGCTGCATAATTGGATGTGAATTCACTGACATAATTCAACATACCTTGCTGTCTCTACTTTTTTATCTTTGGGCCTCTGCATATTTTTGTCACTGGAGTCTTAAACTCATCAAGCATTATACCCTTGTGGTCAGTTTCTCTTCTAAGTAAATTTCAGTTGTGTGAAATTTACTCGTAGCCTTGTTCCATTTAAGATAGTTTTTTGCAGTTCCCAGGAATCTTCACACTCATTCCTAATGTTGAGTAAAAGTGCTATAGTGCTGCACCAGGCTGCTGGGTTATCTACACACACACTCGCTCCCGTGAGAGTCCCTAATTCTGGCTTCTGGTGCTGAATGTATTCCAAAAGGCAATTTCAAAAAGCAGTGTCTGCCAAAGAGTGTTTTGAAAGTGCAAATCTTGGAGCATTCTGTGTCCAAGGAAATGTGTCAAAACCCTGCAAGTGCAGCTAATCTTCTGAAGAATGTGGCTCCTGCCACCTCAGCAAGCATTTTGTTCCTTGTAGGCATGTGGAAATCTTCCTTTTTAGTATTTGCATTCAGCTCTTGGGGGGGTCAGTACACTACCTCATTCTGCATCCTTTTTTCCCCTCTACAATATCTAAGGAATTTCTAAGCCATCTGTTGGCTCTTCTAGTCTACAAATGACTCTGCATCTTGTTTGTTGCTGGGAGACATCACTTTCCTGTGGACACATCTTCATGGGACACAGGCACATCTTGGTTCTGGCTCATTACCAGCATTGCTGTTCTGACTCCTCTCTATGGCATTCTCTCTCTTGACTAAGCCAAGCACATCACATGTGTGCAAGCCCAACTGATGGCTGTTCTTGGTGTATTACGACAAACTCCTGTCTTGTTTAGCTCTTGTACCTTAATGACAGTTCACTCACTCTCCGGGAGCTGGCATTTGTTCCTCTCATCATTTGACTTTTGAAGTTAAATATTTGCTTTGTGTTGCTCTGCTTCAGTTTATTACATTCACTTGCACTTGTGTTTGTATTTTGTATGTGGACCCTTTGTGCATATCTTTAGTAGCTATTATTTCGATTTGGCAGAATCAGTCTTTTGTATTTATGAAGAGCTCAACTTTAGTTTAGGGATTCTCACATTCTTCCTTTAGCCCATCATCCACTTTTCTGCTTTGTCTTCACATTTCTGCAAAGAGGTTGGACTTATTATTATTTCTGTGTTTGCCCAAATGCTTGACATTTGCTATCCTCGTGACAGTTGCCACATTGCTAATATTGTTCTTTTCTTGGTGTGTATTTTCTTCTGTTTTTTTTGAGTCCTTATCTGGAATATATCTTTCATAAGGAACACTTTTTTCTAGGGGTACAATTATTCTTAAACCGATCATTGCTTCTTCACAACTTCTTTCCCTTAAAATGCATTATGGATATACCACACTTCAGCATAGCCATTATCAAAAACTGTGCAATACTTATGGCTTGTCTTCCATTTTATTAACTCTTCTTGCTTTCAGTTACAACTGAAATTGCTATTTGAACTTTTCCAGGTCTCCTCAGCATCCCCTACAAGAGCCGCTATGAGATTTATATGTTGCATTTGCAGAGGGTTTGCAGCAGCCATTCTTAGTTCACCGTTCTCATTGTTGAAATATGTGTCACTTACTTCCATTAAACATTTGCAGTCTAGTTGCAATTTACCAGCATTCCATTCTTTTCACATCTGGTTTCATGTGGTATTTCTTTGATAACTGAGGCAGGTTTTAGGACACCTGATTTATCTAATGATCAACAAGAAATAACTGTTAACTGCATCTGAGCAGTATGTACTTGTGAGCTAGCTTGGCTGTAGTTTTTGTCTCAGTCCCGCAGCTGGTTCTAGTCTGCGTGTGTGTCTGTAAGACTCAACAGCAAGTGTAGCCCCATAAAGCGTCCTGCAGGATGAGTGGCAACTTGAAATTTCTTTTCAAGCTTAACCCTTTTGTGCCAGATTAGTATACATTGCATGTCTCTGTCTCAGTCCACTTTGTTTTGTGAACACCATTTTGATTGTAAAACTGTATCATGTCTTCTCTGTTGCTTTTTACCTTCCATTTTGGACTGGGATTCCAGGAGGTGTTAGCAGTGGTTCCTAGCAGAGGGTTAACAATGGAGCACAATCAAGAGTTGTTAACCTGGATGGTCAAATGAAAGAGCCCTAGAACAAAGAGCTAGCTGCTGCCCAGGGAAGCCAGAAGGCGTCAAGAGGGGCAAGAGGAGGAAGATGATGATAGGAGGGTCCCGGAACCCTGAAAGGACACTGATCCAATCCTCATCTTCCCTATATGACAAAATCCTTATCACTCGTCACGTGTAGCTGCGAGGAAGCTGAGGCAAGGATTTCCGTGTGGGTTTTGTTGTTTTTCCATAGATCTGTACATCTCTTATGCTTGTCTGTGAGTGAAGTATGATAGGTTTAGAGATTCCTGTGCAAAGTCTGTGTTGCTTTAATTACTTGCTTTAATTGTCAAATAGCCCTGGCGGGTGAAATAGTATTCTAGAGGGTCCACAGCTTCAGGGAAACTCTGATAGAGTGAAGTAGCCCCTAGGGAGACATGGGAGAGTTAGTACTAGTTTCAGGACCTAGACATTTGGACTGCAGAGTCCAGTACCTCAGAAGGGGAGCTGGAGAAAGGATATGCACCCTGAGATTATGTCTGAAGGCCCAGAGCCAGTTCTTAGTCCTTGTCCACCCCCAGCAAGTCTGAGGGCACAGGGGATCCATCCTGGTGAGCATCTACCTGGGGAAACTCATCCAGGATTCTAACACCTTTATTGCATAAAAGAAAAGGAGTACTTGAGGCACCTTAGAGACTAACAAATTTATTTGAGCATAAGCTTTCGTGAGCTACAGCTCATGCTCAAATAAATTTGTTAGTCTCTAAGGTGCCACAAGTACTCCTTTTCTTTTTTGCGAATACAGACTAACACAGCTGCTACTCTGAAACCTGTTATTGCATAATATTATCTCCAGCTTGAAAAACTGAGGCACACAGAGGTAGTGAGAGGGCTGGGGATAGAATTATTCCCACAGTACAATCATATGAGGTTTTGGTGTGCTTTCCTAGGAGAATGTTGTAAAGCTCTGAAAAAACTAATGGGAGATAAATAATTGCTTGTTAGCCCTGATTACATTTGCTCGGCTTGGTTGGTCATTGGGTTGTGGTGAGATTACATTGTCTTCTAAATCAGATCCAGGGGATCATTGGTTAGCAGTGGCATTAACTGCTGGTAAAATGGTTGTTTATGTTTTGGTTAATGAGTTTGGGTTTGATCATGTAAATGGTATTAGAAAATTATGTGTAGAGTTGACTGAAAATGTAATGATCAGAGGTGATTATAATTTTAGCTTCAGATGGATCATTTTCCTTCCAAATATAGTATTTCTCACCCCAATAAATGTATTCATAACCTACGCATTGCATTCAATTTAATTGACAGGTGGTGTAAATTAACCCTCCTCAGAAACGTGATTTACATGGTTTGATTCTAACTGATCTATTAAATACAGGGTTGGTTTTTATGTTGATTTTCGGGCAATTTATGTAAAGTGGTTTCAGTTTGCTCTATTTTAGCTTCTGTTTATCTGATCATTGCTCTACCTTTATTATTCTACAATTGCGGCTATGTTGGGAGTGTACGATAAAGCTTACTGAAAATGTGCCAATTCATCAGAACAGTAAATACATCCCAGGTGTAACTCCATTCATTCCAGTAATGCATTCGGCTCAGACTATTTTGTAAAAGGGTAAATGTTTTCATTGCAAATGTTTTTGAAAAGAGAATTTTGATTATGGAATTTACAAAAAGTGGGATTTCTAATCAGAAAATCAGTTTTAGTAGAGAGAGACAGCAGCCTCAAGAAATACTTTAAAAACTTGGCTTTTCTTAAACATTTCATTTGTACTGTAATAAAGAGAGATTACCAGGTAAAGGGCAAGGAGAGTTTATAATTCTTTCAGTTTCAGATGGGAAAGGAATCTATTAGGGCAAGGATTAAATGAATAAAAAAAGGAAGGAGGGTATATTGTTTCTTAAATCAGAAAAAATCACCAGTCTAAGTATGGTATTAATTAGTTCTTGTCTGTAAACTGCTTTGAAGATGCACGCTAACTGCATACAGTACTGTGCAAGAAAGAATGACTAAAGATATCTATCTTCTATACCATTTAAACTGTAATCTCTTCTTGGGAGGGACCCTGCTTTCATACATGTCCATAAAGTACCTAGCTCAGGCAGAGCAAATCATCGGGACAGCTGCCTTAAAGGGCAAATTAGCTTTGCACCACTCATTTTCCTAACACATACTCAGAGTAGAGGGGCCATGAAGGGAGAAAAGTCCTGCATTCTGGCAATCATCAACATCAAAATGGTCTCTAGGGGCCACTATGGGCCAGATATTCATATGTGCTCATTTCTCAGCACCCTCAGTTGGGGTCAGATTTTCAAGAGCTCAGCTCCCGTTTAGGCACAAACTGAGTGATGAGATTTTCAAAGGAGCTCCGTACATTGGATGCTGAACTCTTCTGAAAATCTGACCAGAAGGGTCACCGTGGGAGCTGCTGAGTGCCCTCATGCCAACCTGGTGTTGGAGCCCCTCATTTTTGTAATCTTTTCTCACATCAGTCCTTACTTTCTGTTGGTCATTCTTGATGCTCTTCTTTGAATTTCTTCCAACTTAGCAACATCTTTCTGATACAGAGCCCTGTGGAAAGCGAATATCCCCTCCCTGCTCTGTGACCAGAACTCTGCATATAAAGGCCAAAATCATACTGAGCCTGATTTAAATCTGTTTACAGGTGATGGAAATCTCTCCACTGGCTGAAAAGGCCTCTGGATCAGGCCCATTGTGTTTCATTACAGCTACCATACAGATAATGTTGTGTTACCCAGTCTCTCTTAGCCACCCCTAGTATACTTTTAGGTTTCTCCCTCCCATCCCAGTAATTGGGTTTCAATTTATTCCCCATAGTTAGTTAGTTTTTCCAGTTTTTTGGGTCGTGTCAGTTACAGGTCAGTGGCAATAAGAGAAAATTTCCTTGGATGATGAAGCATTTGGATGCGGTGTGTGGAGTGAGTCATAACTCTGTCATTTACTGGTACAGGACTACAAAGTTTAACACTTTGGTGGTGGTGAGGGGATGCAGAGATCACCAATGTGTGTGGGGGGTGGGGGTGGGAGGACAGAGTTTGGAAGAAGGATAGATTTTTGAGGGGATGCGAAGATAGTGGTGGGTGGGGGAGCATCCGGGGGTTATGTGTGAGGGATTTGGGTTTACTCACACTACTCTTCTGATCAACCCTCTTTCAGCTCCTGCTTTCCATACTAATCCTGTTCATATCCTGCCCCCTTCCTCCTCTTGCCACCATTGGTGTCTTCTCCTCCTCTTCTCTATGGATTACAGGCCAGAGGGGCCTCCTGGAGTACGTCTACACTGCAGCGGGGAGGTAGACAGACTCACACTAGTGAGGCTTGAGCTAGGACGCTGAGAATAGCAGTGTGGACGTTGCAGCTCCAGCAGAGACTGGAGCTAGCTGCCAGAGCTCAGACATGGGGTTGGGTAGGCTTGAGAGCCTGAGCTGCTGTCCAAGCTGCAAGGTCCACACTGTTATTTCTAGTGCTAGCTCAGGCCTGTCTACCCATGCTGAGGCTTGCTTCCAGCTGCAGTGTCCAACATACCCTTAGTTACCTGACATGAGGTACCACAGTGGTCATGGGTGGGTTGGAGTGAATAACACAGAGAGGTGAACTGTCTGGCCCTGGGTCCCAGTATTGGTGGTAGCAGTAAACTCAGAACCCAGGTTTGATAACTCCCAATTCTCTTCCTCAGCCAGTGAATCACTTTTCCTCCATCTGCTCAATGTGTGAGATTTTCACATCCTGTGAATGCCAAATGAGGGCAAGTTACACTACTTTACTGCTCCCCTTGATTTTCTGAGCAACTTAGAGCTGCTACGCAGCTTGCATCATTCTTCATATCACTGCTGCATTTAGGCCTACTATGTATTTTATGATTAGCGAGTCACTGTTTCACTGGAACAGGTTCAAGCTTTTTCATCACTTGCTTATTTTTGTGCCCTGTGAAAGTGCAGCTCAGGCTGCAGGGACAAAACTGCAATAACCTTTCCCAAGCCAGTGCCAAGTACATTGCATACATCACCATCGGTTAAAAGCAGAATTGCTAGCCAAACTTTAAACAGCCAGGTTTATTTACCTGTTCACAAGAGAATTTTGACAGAATCACAGAAATGTAGGGCTGGCAGGAACCCCAAGAGGTCATCAAGTCCAGTCCCCTGCACTCAAGGCAGGACTAAGTATTATCTAGACCATTCCTGACAGGTGTTTGTCCTACCTGCCCTTAAAAATCCCCAATGATGGAGATTCCACAACCTCCCTAGGCAATTTATTCCAGTGTTTAACCACTTGACAGTTAGAAAGTTTTTCCTAATGTCCAACCTAACCTGCCCTTGCTGTAATTTAAGCCCATTGCTTCTTGTCCTATCCTCAGAGGTTAAGAAGAACAATTTTTTCCCCTCCTCCTTGTAACAACTTTTTATGTACTTGAAAACTGTTATCATGTCCCCTCTCAGTCTTCTCTTCTCCAGACTAAACAAACCCAATTTTTTCAAGCTTCCCTCATAGGTCATGTTTTCTAGACCTGTAATTATTTTTGTTGCTCTTCTCTGGGCTTTCTCCAATTTGTCCACATCTTTCCTGAAATGTGGCACCCAGAACTGGACACAATAATCCAGTTGAGGCCTACTCAGCACGGAGTAGAGCAGAAAAATTACTTCTCATGTCTTGCTTACAACACTCCTGCTTTTGCAACAGTGTTACACAGTTGACTCATATTTAGCTTGTGATCCACTTTGACCCCCAGATCCCTTTCCACAGTATTCCATCCTAGGCAGTCATTTCCCATTTTGTATGTGTGCAACTGATCATTCCTTCCTAAGTGGAGTACTTTGCATTTGTCCTTATTGAATTTCATTCTATTTACTTCAGACCATTTCTCCAGTTTGTCCAGATTATTTTGAATTTTAATCCTATCCTCCAAAGCACTTGCAACCCCTCCCAGCTTTGTATCGTCCACAAACTTTATAAGTGTAGTGTCTATGCCATTATCTAAATCATGGATGAAAATATTGAACAGAACTGGACTCAGAACTGATCACTGTGGGACTCCACTTGTTATGCCCTTCCAGCATGACTGTGAACCGCTGATAACTAATCTCTGGGAATGATTTTTCAGCCAGTTATGCGCCCACCTTATAGTAGCTCCATCTAGGTGGTATTTCCCTATTTTGTTTATGAGAATGTCATGTGAGACAATATCAAAAGCCTTACTGAAGTCAAGATATACCACTTCTCCCTTATCCACAAGGCTCGTTACCTGTGAAAGAAAGCTATCGGGTTGGTTTAACACAATTTGTTCTTGACAAATCCATGCTGACTGTTATTTATCACCTTCTTTTCTTCTAGGTGTTTGCAAATTGATTGCTTAATTATTTGCTCCATTATCTTTCCGGGTACAGAAGTTAAGATGACTGTTCTGTAATTCCCCGGGTGGTCCTTACTTCCCTTTTTATGGATGGACACTATATTTGCCCTTTTCCAGTCTTCTGGAATGTCTCCTGTCTACTATGACTTTTCAAAGAAAATGGCTCAGATATCTCCTTAGTCAGCTCCTTGAATATTCTAGGATGCATTTCATCAGGCCCTGGTGATTTGAAGACATCTAACTTGCCTAAGTACGGTAATTTTTGACTTGTTCTTTCCCTATTTTAGACTCTGATCCTACCTCATTTTCACTGGCATTCACAATGTTAGACGTCCAATCGCCACCAGTCTTCTTGGTGAAAACCAAAAGAAAGAAGTCACCTCTATCATTTCCACATTTTCTGTTGTTGTCTTTTCCCCCCTCCTTGAGTAATGGGCCTACTCTGTCCTTGGTCTTCCTCTTGCTTCTAACATATTTGTAGAATGTTTTCATGTTTCTTTTTATTTCCCTAGCTAATGTGATCTCGTTTTGTGACTTGGCTTTTCTAATTTTGTCCCTATATACTTGTGTTATTTGTTTATATCCATCCTTTGTAATTTGACTGAGTTACCACTTTTTGTAGGACTCTTTATTTTAAGTTTTAGATCATTGAAGATCTCCTGGTTAAGCCAGGGTGGTCTCTTGCCATACTTCCTATCTTTCTTACGCAGTGGGATAGTTTGCTCTTGTGCCCTTAATAATGTCTCTTTGAAAAACTGCCAACTGTCTTCAACTGTTTTTCCCCTCAGACATGCTTCCTATGGTATCTTTCCTAACAACTCCCTGAGTTTGCTAAAGTCTTCCTTCTTGAAATCCATTGTCTTTATTGTGCTGGTCTCCCTCCTACCATTCCTTATAATCATGAATTCTACCATTTCATGATCACGTTCACCCAAGTTGTCTTCCACTTTCAAATTCTCAACCAGTTCCTCCCTATTTGTCAAAATCAAATCTAGAACAGCCTCCCCCCTAGTAGCTTTCTCCACCTTCTGAAATAAAAAATTGTCTCCAATACATTCCAAGAACTTGTTGGATAATCCTGTGCCCTGCTGTGTTATAGTTAGAAAGCTTTTCCTAATATCTACCCTAAATCTCCCTTGTTGCAGATTAAGCCCATTACTTCTTGACGTACCTTCAGTGGACATGGATAACAATTGACCACAGTCCATATATAACCCCCTTTAAACATAGTTAAAGACTTGTTATCAGATGCTCCTTCAGGCATCTTTTCTCAAGATTAAACATGCCCAATTTTATTTTAATCTTTTCTCATAGTTCAGTCTGTTCTAAACCTTTTATCATAGTGCTCTATACAAAGTGAAATGGGTATAGTTACCCTACAGTGCACCGCAAAATGCCACCTCCCCTCAGCAAAGGGGGAAGGAGCATTTCAGAAACCCAATAAACATCACCTTGGCTGGATTAGTTTGTACATGTCTGTGTTTTATTTCTTGTTTTGTTTGAAATGCCCTGTACCACAAGAATACAATTTATTTATTTAACAGTTTTTCAGGAGCAGATAATAGTTGAGTAAAATAGATACTGTTTATTGCACTGTCTGACTACAACTCCCTGCATCATTCGCACAGCCTCACTCTCTCTCCGGCTTCCCCATATAATGCAGCCACAGAAACAGGGTGGACTTTGACTATGTGGCTGGTTGCAGCTTGTGGATACAGAGTGGAAGCTCTTTCTCAGCTCAGCCAGTTACATTTTAGGGTCTTTCTCAGTGACTTTTCCTTTAATAGTTTCCTACATATTTTCTGGTGCAGCATGAATTTATAATATGTTTGTAATAGTTCAAAAATTGATGCAGTCAGGTTAATGAGAGAGAATAATGCCCCCTATTTGGCATGAACTATACTGCCAGGCTGTGATTCAGTGTTTCTTCCGTAGCGTCATAGTTTCACTGTAAGGTAATGCCCGTGTTTGCCCAGAAACATAGTTCCATGCAGCGTTTCACCATTTATCTGAATTGATCCCTGTGCAATTTGTTTTGCTCTAGAGGCCAGAGACCTCTGTTTCCCAAGAGGAATGTGACTGTCTAAGAGGCGGACTTGTCTTGAGTAGGACTACCTTTTGTAGCAGCTGCCTGCTGTTTAGTTTATCTGCCTATGCAAAGCTTTGCTGTGTAGTGGTACATAGTGAGTGGGAGCTGTGTGATGCAGCTCCCATTAGTGGAATGAATGGTGGACTCAGCTTCATGCTTATGCACACTTGTTGAAGCACTTACCTCTGTGTCTTGTTTTAAACTAATCTCAGGTGTTTAGTAACCCACATGCATCCCAAGTTTGGATTCCAGCATCTCCTACACCATGTGAAGTTACAGTAGTACAGGACTGGATCAATGACTCTTACACAAGGCATGAATTCCCTACAGGGTTCCTAGGGAATCTGTCCTAGAACCTCTTTCCTATTTAAAGGCTAGATTGTTACATCGCTGACCACGTGTGGGAGATGTTGCTGAGCATACACTAGCCTAAGTAGTTACTGCAGCCCCCCAGGCTCTCTAAGTGTGAGAGGCCTGGAGTGTGACACACCCTTAAATCCAAATGCCATTGTCTTGCTCATCTGGGCATCCATTCCCATAGTTTAAGTACTGCTGTCATAGTGCTATATTGGCTGGTTAGAGTAAGCCTGGATGTAGGTTTCCTATGACTACCTCATGTGCTAAAGAGCTGTGGCCTTGTTTCCTAGTTAAAGAAGGTGGGGCGGCTGTTGGGATTTGTTCCAGGCATGCGTTCCCTTTGCATTTCCAGGGGAGAGATCACAGCCCTTGCTTAGAGGCAAAGCGATTCATTAACACACTGATTGGTTTTTCCAGCCCGCTGAGATGCTTATATGGCTTGGTCCAGGGTCTGTCATCTTAGAGCTATGAGTGTGAGGGGACATGATGGGCACAAGGATTATGCAGATAAAATGGAGAAAGAGTCCTGCAGCTCTTCTGAGGGCAGCGTGTATCCATCCAGCCTGCTTTAGTCTCTGTTTATCTCCACTGGTAGCACGTTAGGGGTGAAGGGTGAAGTGATAACCGCAGAAAGCACTTCAAAAGTTTTCTACTCCCCTCACTACACAAATTACACCACTAAACTATTCAGGCTGAACTAGCCAGCAGCCTTGGGGGGATGGGACCTAGATTCAGCAGCTCCCTCCTTCCTCTCTTCTCCCTCCTGTGGGGCTCAACTTTCCCTTGGTGACTCAAAAATTGTCCCACCGGTAGCAGTGTAGGACAAGTCCTTTTGCAACAAAGAGAAGGCTCCTTCCAGGGACCTGTGGCTGAGGACATTGATGTTAACCGCTTCTGAGGGCCTCTACAGCCAGGTCTGTACCAGGGTGCTGTGCACCGAAAAGAGGCATGGCCATGCTCGCTCAGAACAGAGGTCAGTGCAGCTGCCTGCAGAGCTCCGGGTGGAAATGGCATTGACAAGAAGTGAATCCAGGGTGTTGGCCACAGTGCTGGGTAAGCCCATCCCAGCTTGTGAGTAAAATTACCTGATGCTACACAGCCAGAACCAGCTGCCAAAGTGCAGCATGTACTCAGAGCTGGCTACATGCCAACCACACGTGTTTCCCAGCTCAGGTCACGGAGCATTACATGGATGTTTTATACAACCGAAGTCTCTGTTTTGAGAGCAGCTGGTAATCAGCACCAGAGTCTGTTCGAAGCACAAGGCTGCTGTCCATTCTCGGCCTTGCGGAAGTGGATGCACATCTCCCAAGTGGCTGCTGGCTCTGCCATCTAAGCCTTGTTTTGGGTGGTTCTGTCTGTTCTCTAACGTAGTTGATCCAGAAAGGGAGTGAGTGTAGCACTGGAAAATGTAGTTTGAATGACGGCCCTGGACAATGATGCCTGCTGCTCTCATGGAGATCAAGCTTCACGATACTGTGTGCTAATGTGCCTCACCCTTGCCTCAGAGGTGCTACGTCTAGGGGATGACCTGCTCAGTCAGTCAGTTCATAGCCTTTCTCCTGAGACTGCCAGCAAGGGCTTACTGAGTGCCAGTCGTGCTGGTAGTTTTAGGATGCATAAATTAACCAAGACTCTTCACGCTCTCTCTCCTCAAATCTGGTGCCAGAAGATAATTTTGAGCCATCACTGTGTCAGGCTGGCTTTGAACAAGTGCCCTAGAAGAGGTAGTCACTGAAACTCCTTCCCCAATTTCTTCAGCCACCGAAGTTCCCCTCTGACTGCTGGAGTTGTGGTATTTCCCACTTCGAAAGCCATTCTAGAAACCTGGTTAAAGGTGGGGAGTAGGACAGGCACAAACCTGCCCCATGAAAGTTTCCTGAAAAGAAATATTTTCTTTTGGAGCCAGCCCCATGAGGCCTCACGAGGCCACAGAGCAGTCTGAGATGGGCTGTTGATTATTTTTGGGGTGGAAGGGAGGCAAGGGACATGGCCAATTGTATGTGGGAGTCAGGGACTGATTGACTCCATTTAAATGTGTTTTCAGTTGGCACCAACTAGCGACTTCCTAGGCCTGCGGTACATAGTTTTCTCCAAAGGACAATTCCCTTTGTTCCCAACTAGTGGGTGGAGTAAAGTCCAAGCATCTCTGGGGGCGAACATCCATTCTCTCAAAAATGGATGGGTAATCCTTGGGTGGGAGAGGGGGTATTTACATTTGGGCCCCATTATTGCAGACAGGTATTTGTCATGTGAGTGGGGGAAGGACTATTTACTGAGTTGACGAGGCAGAGTTGATGCACTGCATGGTGGAAATGGGGGGGGGGGTTTAAATAGCACCATGTGTGAGGTTGCAGAGACTATCATGTGAATCCAGCACTGGAGCAAAATGTCAGGCTCATCCCCTTGAGAGGGGGGGACTCGCATTCTCTGAAACATGTAGCCTCCCACTTGACTAGCCTGTGGGAATGTGCGATTGCCCCAGGAGTGGAATAGCCAGGCGTAATGACACACTGTACAAGATCGCCAAATATCTTACATGGGCAGGAACATCTTTCCCAATAGGAAGTGGGGCCTCTATGTACATATGTTATGTGTAGCTAGAGGTGTGCAGGAGGCAACCGTTTTCGAGTGAAGAGGTCCCATGAGGATCTTCTCTAAACAAGCACCTGCCCCATGGGCCTGCAAGCTGGAACAAGATGACAAACAGCAGGAGCTGCCCTCTCTGCCTCCTCCCTCACAACACCAGTAGATGGAGTCTATTGCCTCTTTTCTTCCTCATGTCCTGCTTCAATCCCCCCCATCCCTCCTCCAGAGTTGTTGGAGGGAGCTGGGGAACGGGCTGCCCCAGATAGGGCAGAGAGCGTAACAGCTCAGGGGCCCACATTCCCTTCAGGCCCTTCTGCAAGTGCAAGAGCGCGAGCACGCTCTGGTACTTCCTACAGAGAAAACAAAAACAGGTGACTGATTAAAAGAGTTTCCCCCTCTGTACATGAGATTCTGCAGACAGGCAGGCAGGCAAGCAGGCCGACAACTGGACGTTAAATAATTCTTCCATAATAAATGATTGGAGATAAAAGCCGGCCCCTGCTGCTGTTTGGATTGCTCTGTGTCTGTGTCTTTGTTTCTAGTTTGTTCCCCGGCCGCTGCAGGCTGGCACCAGGTCCGTCAGACCTTGGCCTCTAGCATTTCTAGGAAGAGTTTGTGCATGGGGACCTTGCCCTGCAGTTTGATGCTGTAGAAGTGCTGCACGGCTTTGGCAGCCGTCTGCCGCAGGAGGGGCAAGGTCAGCAGCAGCTTGCCCGCCCGCCGTGGCTCCTCATGGCGCTGACTCAGCTCGTAGTCCTGCAGGGCTTCATGGAGAAGGTCCTGGAGTTTCTGCACCGCTTCCATGTCCTCTATGTGCATGGAATCTGTGAGGGGGCAGACAGATAGCAAAGAGCGACGGTCAAAAAACAGAACTGCATTTTTAATTTGAATCTAAGGCTTTGTCAATGCTGCAGCTTCTGGAAAGTAGCTCCTGGGTAGGAAGCATCAGGGCCCCTGTGAGAAGAGCTGTCAGGGCTGCTGCTGGAAGTGGTGGGTGTGCCCCCCAGCATGGCTCCCTGTGCCAGGCTTTGCAGCACTCTGGCAGTGGGTGCTCGGGGGCCAGTAGGGCTGCAAAGGGTGGCTGGTGAATTGCATTATAACCAAACCACTTCTACAGGTGGGCTAGAGAGCTGCGCAAGAACGACGCTAGCTTGAAGTTAGGATGGGTACTTGGCTACTCCTGTGCCTACCAGCCCTCTATGTTCCCGAGGGGGAGTGGCATGCACCGTGAGGGGCTGCCGCTGTGCCATCAATCAAGAGTGATCACAGTAGGTAAAATTAACACTTCCATAGAGCTTCATCAGTATGAACTAATTGCAGTGCAGCTGCTCGGGATGGCAGAGAGATGGAAACACTTCCTGGAATACTGGCAGGGCCATACCCAGCTCAGGACATGGTTGGGCAGAGGGTCACAGAGCGGCAACAGCGTGGCTTTTAACCAGCAAAAGTAAAACTATCCTTTCTCCACAGCTGCTTTGTGGCTCCCCCGGTTTGCTGAGCAGTGTGACTAGAGTAGCTGCACAGTCTGAGGCACATGGGCAGCTGCTAACAACAAGCTTTTGCCCTTGAGGTGAGTGCTTACAATCGTACTTTGCCAGTCTGTGTGCTTTACAGATAAGTCTCAAACCCCAGCTGAGAGGGAGGTGTGTTACAGATGGGGAAACTGAGGCACAGAGCTGCTAAGTGACTTGTCCAAAGGTGCAGCGAGTCAGCTTCAAATGAGAACACCAGATCTGATCCTTATCACTAGCTCTAAGCCCCAGCTCACACTCCCTGTGTTCATTCCCTTAGGGGCAGTGGGATTGGGTGGAAGCATGTACCTTACTGTGCTTTATATACCAGGTACTCTTGGAGTGGGGTTGCTGTTGTGTGATAGGTGAATCAGCATAACAGTGCTGCTTCTCCTTGCCAGCTGATTTCTATAGGCTGAAGAACCCTAGCAACAATGTATTTCCCATTTCCTCCCCTCTGTTTCTTTTATAAAGACCCAGCCGCACCCCAAATCCGCTCTGCCTATTGCCCTTCTCTATGCTGAGAAGAGCTCCAAATCTGCAGTGGCCTGCAAAAACTAAAATAACATTGCAGGATTAATTTCCCAGCAATCCATCAGTGAGCCAGTGTTGATTGCATTGATAAACTGTTAATTACAAAATCAATGGCTATGAATTTTTACAGCTGCCAGAGCACCAAGGAGGAGGGAGGCTGCCAGGCTGTGGCCCACAGGGGCATACGGCATGGTAATCTAAGGACTCCCTCCTAACGTGTGCATTCAGCAAGAGCCATGCCTGCACTTCTGCAGAGCTCCGTGAATGGGGGACAGAGAGCATGTGTGATAATGGACAGCCAGTCTGTCGAAGTTGCTGCAGACAGTGCCTATTGCCTCCCCCAACAACAAAAGTTTAGTTTCAGCTGCCACCCTGGGGCCCCATAGGAGCAGGGGTCTCCATGTTCTACCCTCACAGAATTTGTGGCACAGTTCACCCCTTGCTGCAGAACTGTGCTCATGTCACCTCAGCACTATGTCTTCAGGCAGGGCAGCTGCAGAGAATAAAGGGATAAGATTACGGACAGGATGAGACGCTCCTAACTAACTAGGGCTCTGGGCTAACCTGCGGGGAGCCCCTCACCACTAGAATTCCTCTGAATACTTAGGCTCTGGGTGGCAACGGCTGACACTGTGGCACACACAGCACGGAGTAACAGGGCAACTGGTGATTCAGAACCTGCTCCCTGCCGGGATGTTTAGAATGAAGTATTTGGGAAATGGTGGTCTTCACTGCTCTTTATTGGTTGTTGTTCTCCAAATAAAACCACACACATTCTCTCCAGTAGTCCCACGCAGCATCTCCTTGAAGCTTTACGCACAAAAAGGGTCAGTGACCTTCCAGGGCTCCAGCGATGGAAGCTGTCTCCCAGCAATCCCCTGTCTGTGCTCAGCTGAATCACTCAGCTTCTTCACATAGACTTTCAGGCCAGAAGGGACCATTGTGATCATCTAGTCTGACCTCCTGCACATTGCAGGCCACAGAACCTCACACACATAGGGGGTATTAGCCCTCCAGGATTCTCCTTGAGTATCCAGGAATTAAAGATTAATCTTTAATGTGCTGACACCTCCAGGACTATGTACAACCAAAATTGGCGCGCGCACACACACACACACCTTTTAATAGACCTATAACCTCTGTCTGAATTATTGAAGTCCTCAACCCATAATTTAAAGAGACTCCACCATTTACTCTAGTTTAAACCAGCAAATGACCCATGCCCATGCTGCAGAGGAAGGTGAAGAAACCCCAGCGTCGCTGCCAATCTGACCTGGGGGAAACGAGCACGTGGGCAAGACCCACTAAGCAGACACAAAGAATTCTTTCCCAGGTAGTAACTCAGAGCCCTCCCCAGCTAGTGCCCCGTCTCTGGCCACTGAGGATTTTTGCTGGTAGCAGTTGCAGATGGCCACATGCCATTGTAGGCAATTTCATCATACCAGCCCTTCAGCATTAATCAGGTTCAGTCTTGAAGCTAGTTATGTTTTTTGCCCCCACTGCTCCACTTGGAAGGCTATTCCAGAACTTCACTCCTTTGATCCATTAGAAACCTTTGTCTAGTTTCAAGCCTAAACTTGTTGAGGACCAGTTTATATCCATTTGTTCTTGTGTCAACAATGGAGCTTAACATAAATAACTCCTCTCCATTATTTATCAAGAGCAATCATATTTCCCCTCATCCTTTGTTTGGTTAGGCTAAACAAGCCAAGCTCCTTGAGTTGCCTCTCATAAAGTAGGTTTTCCATTACTCTGATCATCCTAGTAGCCCTTCTCTGCACCTGTTCCAGTTTGAATTCATCTTTCTTAAACATGGGAGACTAGCACTGCACATAGTATTCCGGATGAGGTCTCACCAGTGCCCTATGTAATGGCAATAACACTTCCCTCTCTCTGCTGGAAATACCTCACCTGATGCATTCTAGGATTGCATTAGCCTTTTTCACAGCTGCATCACATTGGTGGCTCACAGTCATCCTGTGGTCAGCCAATGCACCCACGTCTTGCTCCTGCTCTGTTGCTTCCAACTGATGTGTCTCCAGCTTACAGCAAAAATTCTTATTAGTCCCTACATGCATGACATTGCATTTTGCACTATTACATTTTATCCCATTTCTATTGCTCCAGTTTTCAACATCCTCTAGATCTTCTTGTATGCTATTCTGATCCTCCTCCATATTAGCAATACCTCCCAACTTTGTCATAGCCACAGATTTTATTAGCACATTCCTACTTTTTGTGCCAAGATCATTAATGAAAATGTTAAATAGGATTGGTCCCAACACCGATCCCTGAGGAACTCCACTAGAAACCTCCCTCCAAACTGACAGTTCACTTTTCAGTATCACCCATTGTAGTCTCCCTTTTAACCAGTTCTTTAGCCACCTTTCAATTCTCTCATTAATCCCCATCTTTTCCAATTTAACTAATAATTTCCCATGTGGAACTATATCAAATGCCTTACTGGAATCCAGGTAGATTAAATCTACTGCATTTCCTTTGACTACAAATTCAGTTATCTGCTCAAAAGAGGAGATCAGGTTAATCTGGCATGATCTAACTTTTGTAAAACTATGTTGTATTTTAGCCTAATTACTGTTTATCTCTATATCCTTAATTATTTTCTTTTTCAAAATTTGTTCCAAGACCTTGCCTATAATTGAGGTCAAACTAACAGGCCTGTAGTTTCCCAGATTACTTTTTTCCTCTTTCTTAAAAATAGGTACTATATTAGCAATTCTCGGTTAAAGGGTATGACCATCCCCCCAGTTTACAGATTCATTAAAAATCCTTGTTAATGGGCTTGTAATTTCATGTGGCAGTTCCTTTAGTATTCTTCTATGGAGATTATCTGGGTCCCCTGATTTGGTCCCATTAAGCTGTTTGAGTTTGACTTCCACCTCGGATGTGGTAATTTCTACTTCCATATCCTCATTCCCATTAGCCACTATTCCCAAAGCTCTTTATTAGCCTTATTAAAAAGAGAGGGCCATGCCTAGATTATCTTTCATCTCCTCTCTATCCTCAGTGCTCAGCAGCCCCACTTCTTCTTTCCTTATTTTATTTTTGTTTATATAGCTATATAACCTTTTACTGTTGGCTTTAGTTTCCTTTGCGATAATAGAGTCATAGAAAATCATGGTTGGAAGGGACCTCAGGAGGTCATCTTGTCCAACCCCCTGCTCAAAGCAGGACCAACACCCACTAAATCATCCCAGCCAGGGCTTTGTCAAGCCTCACCTTAAAAACCTCAAAGGAAGGAGATTCCACCACCTCCCTAGGTAACGCATTCCAGTGCTTCACCACCCTCCTGGTGAAAAAGTTTTTCCTAATATCCAACCTAAACCTCCCCCACTGCAACTTGAGACCCTTACTCCTTGTTCTGTCATCTGCTACCACTGAGAACAGTCTAGATCCATCCTCTTTGGAAGCCCCTTTCAGATAGTTTGAAAGCAGCTATCAAATCTCCCCTCACTCTTCTCTTCTGCAGACTAAACAATCCCAGTTCCCTCAGCCTCTCCTCATAAGTCATGTGTTCCAGTCCCCTAATCATTTTTGTTGCCCTCCGCTGGATGCTTTCCAATTTTTCCACCTCCTTCTTGTAGCGTGGGGCCCAAAACTGGACACAGTACTCAAGATGAGGCCTCACCAATGTTGAATAGAGGGGAATGATCACGTCCCTCGATCTGCTGGCAATGCCCCTACTTATACAGCCCAAAATGCCGTTAGCCTTCTTGGCAACAAGGGCACACTGTTGACTCATATCCAGCTTCTCATCCACTGTAACCCCTAGGTCCTTTTCTGCAGAACTGCTGCCTAGCCATTCGGTCCCTAGTCTGTAGCGGTGCATGGGATTCTTCCGTCCTAAGTGCAGGACTTTGCACTTGTCCTTGTTGAACCTCATCAGATTTCTTTTGGCCCAATCCTCTAATTTGTCTAGGTCCCTCTGTATCCTATCCCTCCAGCATATCTTCCACTCCTCCCAGTTTAGTGTCATCTGCAAACTTGCTGAGGGTGCAGTCCACGCCATCCTCCAGAACGTTAATGAAGATATTGAACAAGACCGGCCCCAGGACCGACCCTTGGGGCACTCCACTTGATACCAGCTGCCAACTAGACATGGAGCCATTGATCACTACCCGTTGAGCCCGACTAGCTAGCTAGCTTTCTATCCACCTTATAATCCATTCATCCAGCCCATACTTCTTTAACTTCCCTCAAGAATACTGTGGGAGACCGTATCAAAAGCTTTGCTAAAGTCAAGGAACAACACATCCACTGCTTTCCCCTCATCCACAGATGTCCAACTCTATTTGGCTTTTGGCAGTTCTCACTTTTTCCCTAAACTTTCTGTCCTCGAGGAGGTAGCTTTCCTTGCTACTCTGTCCCATCTTCCATTCCTCATGGGTTTTCTGCTTTCTCTTAATAACCTCTTGGAGGTGCTTGCTCATCCAGTTTGGATGAATTTCCCCCCACCCCATGCTTGGGATGCAGGTTTCAGGTAGCTTCTGCAACTTTGGCAAAGTGGTTTCAAAAGGGCAAACTTAAGGGAATTAGTTAGGGAAGTGGACTGGACTGAAGAACCCAAGGATATGAATGTACAGGGGGCTTGGAATTAAAGTCCCTAGTTGCAGACTTATTTTGTTTATCCTTCCACTTAGTTTAAACTGAATTAGCTCATGATCAGTAGAGTTGGGGACTGGCTCAGAGGTACATCTGTAGGTGCAGGTGTCAGCCATTTGCATGCAGGCATTTATATGTGTCCCTGCATTTGTGCAAGTGTGCCCCTCAAGATGGAAATTGAGACCATAGTGACATTACAGGGACATTAAGGTTAAGTCAAGTACTAAAAAGTTAGAAAATGCCAACCTAAGGTCAGCTGTGCAACCTTAATTCATCCGCCTGTGTGTATAGATGTGATGCAGGTTTTTAGTTACATGATCACATTCTATTTTTTCCACAGGAAAAAAACAGAGGCATGCAGGGAGATCTCACACACTGTTGACTTTCAGATATTCGAGCAAGAAATACCGGGGCTGTAAAAACCAAATTCTGCTTGCAGCTGTATTGCACCAACCCACTGAAGTCAAAGCAGTTGCACCCCTGTAGCTCAGAGCAGGATTTGGCTCAGCATTTTCTAATCCTTACCCTTGTTTTTCCTGGTTCATGGAGTCAGAAGCAGAACCACAGAGCGGCTGCTGAGAGTTGGTTGCTTTATTTTATGGTAAATATTGTTCTGTCACAGCCCTGTAACTCATCCCACAGACTGTCTGCTCCAGCATATCCTGAGCTGGGCATTGCCCTGCTTATGCCCCAGGCATGAGCATGGCCGAGAGAGAGAGCAACACTGAGTACTGAAGCGTCTATTGCAAAAAAACCTTGATGGCAGCATCGAGCTCATATGTCCCCACTTAGAGCATAGCCCACAGAACAGCCTCCTGTGTACTCCTTAGCACTTTAGCCTAACTGGGTGGGTGTTAGGGCCTGTAGCTTCCTTCACATCACTGCTCTGGTTTCTGCTCCCAGTGTAATGCAGGGACCTTCCTTTTAGGTTAGAGGCTATTTCTTCATGAAGAGTTTAGTAGATTGCCAAAAAGCCACAATCAAGAAAGAGGCCCTCTGTGGCTAAAAGCCCATCCTGGTCCAGTGCAAAGTGAAGGCAGCAATTAGAAATATAAAAGCAACTCATAACAAATGGAAAAAGAGGGAAATAGATGGCAATCAATATAAATCAGAAGTGATGAAGTGCAGAAAATTAATAAGGGAAATTAAGGACATCAGGGAAAAATCTATGGCTGGCAGGCTAAGGACAATAATGAAGGTTTATTTAAAAAGTATATTGGGAACAAAAATCTAGCAACAGTACTCCATTACTAGGTGAAAATTGTGCACTTGTTAATAATGATGCAGAAAAGGCAGAAGTATTCAGTAAATATTTCTGTTCTGTATTTGGAAAGAAGCAGAATGATGTAATCTCATTATCTGAGGATGAAGAACTACTTTTCAGTCCCTGAGTAACTGAGGACGACGTTAGACAACATCTAGGCAGGAACATTTTTAAAATCAGAAGGCCCAGATAACTTGTACCCAACAATCCTAAAATATTTGGCTCAGGAGCTTTCTGGCTCACTGATAATTTTTTAATAAATCTTGTAATACCAGGGAAAGTCCAGAAGACTGGAAGAATGCTAATATGCCAATATTCTAAAAGGCCAAGTGTGATGACTTAGAATTATAAACAAGTTATCCTGAGTTCAATTCCAGGAAAAATAATGAAAAGCTGATTCAGGATTCCATTAATAAAGAATAGGAATATAACATTTGATAGTCAATATTATTTTATGGAAAATAAGGCATGTCAAACAAACCTGATTTTGTTCTTTGGTGAGATTGCAAGTTTGGTTGATAAAGGTAACTGCGTAGAAAAAATAGATGTAGACTTTTGTAAGGTGTTTAACTTAGTAGTACACAACACTGATTAAAAATTAGCACTATAGGATAGCAATAAAGCATGTTAGCTGGCTAACTGACAGATCTTAAAAACTAGTTGTCAATGGGGAATCCTCTTCAAATGGGGTTCTGCAGGGATTGGCACTAGGCCTGATGCTGTTCAACATTTTCATCAAGGATCTGGCAGTAAATATGAAATCACTGCTGATACACCTTGTGGGTGATACAGATTGTCGAAGTGATACCTAATGATGAGGACCGTGTGGTCATACAGAGCAACCATTGAAACAAAATGCCTTTTAATACAGCCAAATGACAAGTTATTCATCTAGGGACAAAGAATGCGGACAATACTGCCAGAATGGGGGATTGTACCCTGGAGAGCAGTGATTCTGAAAATAATTTAGAGGGCTATAGTAGACAAGCAGTTCAGCATGAGCTGTCACTCCAAAGCTATGGCAAAAAGGGCCAGAGTGGTCTTATAAACAGGAATAGTGAGTAGGGGGAGGACTTTACCTCTGTTACAGCATTGGGGAAACCAACTGGAATAATGCATTCAGTTCTGGTGTCCACGTTTTAAAAAGAAGGTTGAGAAATTAAAGAGGTTGTAGAAAAGAGCCACAAAATTATTCAAGGACTGAAAAAAATGCCTTACAGTGAGAGATTAAACAGCTTGATTGGTTCAGCTTACCAAAAAGAAGTTTGGGACATGACTTGATTAAGCTGTATGAGTAGCTTCCCGGGGAGAAAATACCAGGCACTAAAGGGCTCTTTAATCTAGTTGAGAAAGGCATAACATGAACCAATAGCTGGAAGCTGAAGCCAGACAAATTCAAATGAGAAAGTAAGGACAAACTGTTAACAGTGAGGTTGATTAACCATGGAACCAGCTACACAGTGAAGTGGTAGATTCTCCAATTCTTGATATCTTCAAGATTGGATGCCTTTCTGGAAGCTATGCTTTAGACTATTACAAACACAGCTCATTGAGCTCAATACAGAGTAACTAGGTAAAGTTAAATGGCCTGTGTTATAGACTAGGGGTTCTCAACCTTTTTCTTTCTGAGGCTCCTCCCAACATGCTACAAAAACTCCACAGCCCAGCTGTGCCACAACGTATTTTTTCTGCATATAAAAGCCAGGGCTGGCATTAGGGGGTAATAAGCAGGGCAACTGCCTGGATCCCCATGCTCCAGGGGTCCCCGCAAAGCTAAGTTGCTCAGGCTTAGGCTTTGGCTTGAGCCCCAGGTGGCGGGCCTTCGGGGCATCAGCCCCATGCAGTGCGGCTTTGAGTTTCTGCCCTGGGCCCCAGCAAATTTAATGCTGGCCCTGCTTGATGGGCCCCCTGAAACCTGCTCGTGGTCCCACAGGGGATCTCAGAGCTCTGGTTGAGAACCACTGGACTAGATGATCTAATGGCCCCATCTGGCCTGAAGCTCTGTGAATCTCTGAAAGCTTAGGCAGGCAGGTCTCATCGTGCAGTAGCTTTAGCTCTGATGACTTTCACTGTTCCCTGGCGGACAGATGTGCAAGTAGCAACCTTTTCAGCTGCATGTGCAATATTAACATAGCACACACTATCTGTTGTGATTTGGGGCAAGCTCTCACTGCCCTAATCCCAACCAGTGACCTCACTCTGCTCTGGAGGGCCTCTCCCCATTTTCTGGCTAAAGTGGAGTTTACTCTCCGTGGCCTGTTCAGACCTTGGCTTCTCTGGTGAGGCTGCTAACGAAGGGGGACAGTCAGTGCCAACTGTAGTGGTGGTTTTGGTGTTGTAGCCACTTGTCAACTGGGATTGGAACCCTCAACTAATTGCACACTGGCCAGCACCCCATACATTTGAGTAGGGTGTAAAATCTGATTTTACAGTCTGACTTCTCTCTAGTCACCACTGAGTTGGGCCAGATTCAGACAGGGCCTTTGAAACAAAAAGTGCTGAATCCCATTTTCCAAGAGCCATCTGGCTCCCTCTGACCCTGGCTTGAATCGGAACTGGTGACTTCAAGATAAAAGGCTCCATATCCCATTCCCTGATCCAGCCTGTCCCCCTGACCTAAGTCTGATTGGATCCAGTACACTAGTTGGGAAAAGCTCCATATTCAGTAGTTCTGTCTCCAAAAGCCAGCCAGTCCCCCCTCTCAACAAACTTGAAGGCCAGATTGGAGCTGGGGACTCATGAGTGAAAGGGCTCATATTTCATACCTCAACTCCTGTCCCAGCCAGTCATTCCTTTCCAACCAGGGCCAATATTGGGAGCAGCATTCTAAGAGGGAAAAGGGTCGTCTATACCCTATTTCCAGACCCCCTGGAGATAAGGCCTACATTTCCACCAGGTACTCAATTCACTTCTAAACTGAAGGGAAAACAGTGGGGGAGAGTGGGTGCTGTGTTAGATCCACTGGAGAGACTCATTGTTACCAGGAGGCAAAGCATAGCCCGGCACTGGTCCTCTGACTCCTCAGGAGCATCTTAGAATGCTAGATCCATGTTGGCCTTGGCTCCCTGAGCCTCACAGCAGTCCGGGTCATGGCTTTACCTGAGTTGGCAAGGGCCAGGGCCTTGAGTGTGACAAACTCCTCCTTCTCCACCTTCAGCTTCTTGTACCGGCGCACCAGCTGCAAGATGGCCATGTAGAGCTCCAGCAGCCCCGTCAGGCGCGAGTGCTCCTCATCCATGATGTAGTCCTCGGCGTAGACCAGCTTGTCCTCGTAGGGCAATGAGCGGTACACAATGCCCAGGATGAGGATCTCCATCCAGGCGCTCTGCAGGAGGCTCATCTGGTCCCCCAGGGAGAGATTAGAGAAACCTGGCAGGGCAAATGACAAGCAGGGTCAAACTGGGATGGGCTCCAAAGGCTGTATCCCCCATAGCTCCCCAGTTTTTCTGGGAATCACTCCATCTTCCCAATCCCCTGCACTTTACCTGGGGTCTCTGAGCACCTCTCCAAAGCCTGTGGTGAGCCTGCCAGCCCTGGTCAATGTCCTTGGGTTTGTGGGGCTCATGCTAGCGCTCAAAAACTGCTGTGGAGACGGTGCTCTGAAGTTGTGGCCTGGGCTGGAGTTCTAATGCCGCCTCCTTCCCCCCCCACCCCAGGCTTCAGAGCCTGAGCTGCTATGTCTACAGAGCTATTTTTAGTGTAGTATTGGGAACCCACGTCTCTTGACCTGGGCTGGAAGGCTTGCTGCTGTGGGCCGTGTAGACATGCCCTGTCTAGATACTTGCGTGTCCCTCATCATGTAGTGTCTGGCACCTCTGGAATTCACCCATCTCTCTACTTCCCAGTCCACCTGAAGCCCTGCCTGGAATCCATCCTTTGTGCTCCCCATTTTTCCTTGCAATGCTGTCCTGAATACAGCCCAGTCCTCAGGCCACACGATGGTGGGATGTACCCTGACCCTGTTCCTGCTGCAGTACTACCTGGTTGGTACTTTGCTTCCCTGTTCCTCCTGCTGTATTTTATTTAATGCAACCCATTCTCCTCCCATCCCAGCCAGGAACTCTGCTGGCTTGACAGGGAAGCACTCCAAAGGGAGTCAGTGGACTCCTGATGGGGTAGGAAGAGAAGACACTTGCCTGAGTTTCAAGCTCATCATGATCAAAATGCCATCTCAGCCAAAGATGCTACACTATAGCACACTGGAGGATCAAGTTAAATCCATATGAAAACATGATCCACTTCTGACCATCACAACTCCCCGCACTCAGCGACTCCAGCTTTCTAATGAGAGCTCCATCCAATATTGAAAAATGCTCAGGCTGCCAGACCAAACCCTAAAATACCAACAGATGCGTCGGTATGAACAAACCAAGCAGCAAGACGGTACGGATCCCTCCACAAACATAGATCCTGGCCACATGAATAGAGCTTACTACAGAGATGGGCAGACCTGAGACAGACCCTCCCCAAATACAGACGAAATGACCATAAACTGGGAGGCACAAAGCACTGCTCACACCGAAAGAAGTGTGAGTTCACAACCCACATGACAGAGGAGAGTGAGACGAGAGGCATTCTCTGCTCCAGTGTCTGACATAAAAGGGAGTGTGAGAAAGATTTCTCCTGAAATGATCAGACCTCATAAGAAGCTTCTCATCAGAAAAGCAATGAGGAAAAACTCTGCTGGAGCCTAAGAAAAAGGAGCGATATGGCAGAGATGGCCTCAGGCTCTGTAGCAGCCTGACATTGGATCCTGAATGGACACAGTTGCCCTGTGTCTATTTGTCAGAAAATCCTAAACACGGTATGTAGTGTCCCTGTCCACCCTGACAGAGACCTGAGTGGGGTGTCTGTCTCTGTTTACTCTTCGGCAGCACTGGGGCAGCCTGTCCTGGCAATAGAGTTTCACAGCACTGAGTTGAAATGGGAAGACCTGGGTATTTCTAAGCAGCAGAAACACCTAAAACTTGGTGTAGCATTCTCTCCCCTTCCTCACCTTCAGGCTCCTGCCTTTCTCTCCAACACTGGCTTTTTTCCCCCTCCATTTTTCTCTCATAACTCGGGGTCCTCTGCCCCTGGATCACTCTCCTCCTGCAGCCCTGTCTGAGCTCATTAGCCTCTGCCTCTGAGACTCCTCAGCCCGGCAGGCTGTGAACTGTGTGCAGCGAGATGCCCTTTCTTCCCACAGCCTTCACCGCTCACGTCGCTGTGTCTGGGCCCAGGTAACCAGCCATTGCAATGATCATTTGATTTCTCTTGTTATCAAGTCAGCAATTAACAAAAGAGCTGGTGATTGCTGTATTGACTGATTGTAGGTTCTGTTTTTCTATCTGTGCTATCTCAGCCCAAGGAAGTGAGGGCAGAGGGATGCGTGAGTCTTATTTATTTATCACTACGCCATGTTTTGTGTTTGTGTTGCCAGGGGAAGAAAAGGGTGATAATGGCATGGCAGCCCTTGGACAGCCAATTTCCCTTATCAGGCCCCTGAATAGAAAAGAGGCCCCAGGCCACATTAATTAACAGATACCAATCAGCTGTCACGTGCTGTGTGTGTGAGGTCTGGGGGTAGAAGTGGGTGGGAGGGAGGAATCAATAATCCATTTGGGAGGAGTGCCAGAGGGAATAAGGGAACAGCTAAAGACCACCAGGGAGACAAGCTGGAATAAAGAGTGAAATGAGTTAGATTGAATCCCTAGCTGAGTGCTATCTGCCCAACAGCGTCTGGTCTATCATCACTGTGCGAGGGATGCTCGCGCAGAATCCCCATTGCCACACGCTTCTCTCCAGATAACAATCCAGGCCTGTTCCAGGCCTTGAATATGTTTGTATAGGAAGGACCTGCTGCGTTCTTGAGTTAGCTGTGCTTGGCCAGGAGTGCCTGGAGGTCCTGCAGGGTTAGGTGTTCACATTAGTAAAGTTTGGTGCCCCCTACTGCAGGCTGTCACAGCCAAGAGAACAGTAACATATGGGTTCCTTCTTTTAAAAAAATCCGTTTCTCTTAGACCTGCCTCTTCCGTTGCCCTCAGCCCCTCCTTGGCAGCTAATATACAGTCCCCTTTTACCTCAGCCCTTGAAGGCAGCATTCTGAGTAAATGGGAGAATGGGCTGATGTGAAGTGTGCATCAGGCTCCTGATCTCCTGATTTCTGACGCTTTGCTGACACTGCCCTCTACTGCATGAGGAGCTGATGCTATCCCCTCTGGGAGAGAGGATATCTGCTGTGCAGAGTAGTTATTGTAGTTTCAGTTCCCAAAGTTTATAGCCTTTCTCTCTCTCTCCCCATCTGTACTCCCCATTCCTACCCTCAGTCCAACTACTGTGGCATTATCCGTTCATTCAGCTACAGAAAGGAAGGCTGCTCCAGTGCTTCGGGTTCTAGCCTTGAGGGCCCTAGATTCAACTCTCACAGCTGTCCTGGGTCAGTTGCTTAGTCTTGCTCTGCCTCAGTTCCCAATCTGTAAAATGGGGATAATAGCACTTCTCTCCTAAAAGAGATGTTGTGACAATAAATACAGTGAAGATTTTGAGGTGCTCAGCCACCTGGTAATGGGGCCCAGACACACAGAATTTCCTCCTGCTTTTCTTTTTGGATAGTGTCAGTCAGTTCTTCCAAGTTATTTCCTTTCTTTGCAGCTGCTGGTGTGCATAGTATGTGGCTTTGCAGGTGTGTGTACAAAGTCCATCCTGCTCTCTTTGGATCTTGTGCATTGCTTTGATTCCTCTGGCCTCCCAGAGCAATGCTCAGACCCATCCACCTCTGTAAGTACACCTTATTAATCACCAGTCTTCCCACTTCTTCCCATGATGTCATCCATGAAGTCTCCAGCTTGACCTACTTGTCCCCAGTCCCAGTAGGCAGTATGTTCTTTCCCCACTATGCCAGCACCATTGGGAACAGCCCCCTTTGCTCCTGCGCAGAACTGAGTCCTAAACTTTCTCTTCAAAACACACCGTGGAACCCCACCTCCTGCTGGGTTCTGATTCCCCCTGGGCTCAGTCATTCTCTCCAAAGTGTCACCTCTGCATCCTAACTCCCAAACCACCTGCAGCTGCTGGTCTAAATCCCCCTTTCACATGGGCATGCTCTCCAATAGGCACCCACGTAAGAGCGAAATGTGGCCTGCTTCCTATACTGCCATTGTACTGTTACATACAGTGCCTCCTTCATGGCCTGTACAAATGGCAAGTACTTGTGGAAAGGTTTGGAAAACTGCTAGAAAGTATGCTGGATGGAAATGAATTGTGTATAGTAGATGGACCTAGGGAAGTAGTTTTCAACCTTTCCAGACTACTATACCCCTTTCAGGAGGCTGATTTTTCTTGTATACTCCAAGTTTCACCTCGCAAAGTCGGACATAAAAATACAAAAGTGTCACAGCACACAATTACTGAAAAACTGCTGACTTTCTCATTTTTACCATATACTTTATAAAATAAATTGTGACACCTCCCTCCCCGGTTGAAAAACTCTGATATAGTATACAGAGCAGTATAAACAAGTCATTGTCAGTATGAAATTTTGGTTTGTATTGATTGTGCTAGTGCTTTTCATGTAGCCTGTTCTAAACTAGGCAAATATCTAGATGAGTTGACATACCCGCTGGAAGACCTCTGTGTACCCCTGGGGTACATGTACCCTTGGTTGAGAACCACTGACCTATGGCACCTGTGCCTGTCTCTCTCACCCCCTTCGAAGATCAGTCATCACCAGAGAATTGTGATTTAAAGAGCCAGATTCTGATTTCACACTGGTATAAATTAAGTAACTCCATGGACCCCAGGCGAAGTGAACTCTGGATTTACGCTGGTGTCACTGAGTTCAGAACGTGGCCCAAAGAGTTTAGGTCGAGATCTGTGGTAAGAACTAGAAGCAGTGAGCGAGCCTGTCCCCAGGAAGAAGGAAGCTTCCTGTTCTATTGGAGCTAGTTAGTAGCAGTGTGAGGTTACAGGTCAGTTGGCATCAGCATGGACTCTACACCCAGCTTCAGCCATCTCCCCTGTTCTTGTCCATTCTCCAGAATCTCTGTTAGCTGGACTAAAAGTGGGAGAGTTACTGGCCGTAAAGACCTAATCTATATGCACAGCAAACCATCAGTTGACTCCTATACCAGTGAAGAAACGAGACTAGGGAGGCAGAAATGATAAGAAACGGTACATAGACAAAATCCCACTGAAGGCAAAAATAGAGCTACGGGGTTAGATCCTCAGGTCTGGCTGAGCTTTGCTCAACACAGAGCAAAGAAACTGTTTTATGTCACCTTTGTAACCTGCACCACCGTGCAGCCGGCTAAAGGCTGTTTGGTGCAAGTTAGAGCACTATTTAGGGCTGCTCTAACTTCCACTTAGCTACAATGGCCCCCCAAGGGATAATTATGGCAGTTGGGGATTGTTGGTCATGCGGCCTTTGCCATAGCAATGCTTCCTAGGCCAGGCAAACAAGATTGGTGGTGCAGAGCCAGCTACACTAGGCCTATACTGCCTGGAGATCCCCCTCTGACGGGGGAATTCTCAGGAATCCAGCTAAGCAGCTTTGCACCAGCAGACTGGCATAGAGGCACAACAGTGGGGGGGCCAGCATCTGGCTTGCAAGCTAGGGCCCCCAGTTCCCCAACTTTATTTATTTGTTTTACAGTACATGGCTCTGTTGTCCTGGGCACTGCATGACAATCAGAAACATAGAGCCCCAATGATTATACAGCCTAGGGCCCTGATGCTGCAATTGCTTTGTGGAGAGGTGTACATATTGGTTTCACCTTGAGCAGCTCTCTAAGCACTGGTCTACACTAGGAGTTGAGGTCAAATTTAGCAGTGTTTAAATCGATTTAACCCTGCACCCGTCCACACGACGAAGCCCTTTTTTTCGACTTAAAGGGCTCTTAAAATTGATTTCCTTACTTCACCCCCGACAAGGGGATTAGCGCTGAAATCGGCCTTGCTGGGTCGAATTTGGGGTACTGTGGACGCAATTAGACGGTATTGGCCTCCAGGAGCTATCCCAGAGTGCGCCATTGTGACCGCTCTGGACAGCACTCTCAACTCAGATGCACTGGCCAGGTAGACAGGAAAAGGCCCGCAAACTTTTTAATTTCAGTTTCCTGTTTGGGCAGCATGGTGACCATGGAGAGCTCATTAGCAGAGGTGACTATGCAGAGCTCATCAGCAGAGGTGACCATGATGGAGTCCCAGAATCGCAAAAGAGCTCCAGCATGGATCGAACGGGAGGTATGGGATCTGATCGCTGTATGGGGAGAGGAAGCCGTGCTATCAGAACTACGTTCCAGTTTTCGAAATGCCAAAACATTTGTCAAAATCTCCCAGGGCATGAAGGACAGAGGTCATAACAGGGACCCGAAGCAGTGCCGCGTGAAACTTAAGGAGTTGAGGCAAGCCTATCAGAAAACCAGAGAGGCAAACGGCCGCTCCGGATCACAGCCCAAAATATGCCGCTTCTGTGATGAGCTGCATGCCATTTTAAGGGGTTCAGCCACCACTACCCCAGCCGTGTTGTTTGACTCCTTCAATAAAGATGGAGGCAACAAGGAAGCAGGTTTTGGGGATGAGGAAGATGATGATAATGAGGTTGTAGATAGCTCACAGCAAGCAAGCATGCAGAGAAACCGGTTTTCCCGACAGTCAGAAACTGTTTCTCACCCTGGACCTGGAGCCAGTACCCACCGAACCCACCCAAGGCTGCCTCCCAGACCCACCAGGCAGAGAAGGGACCTCTGGTTAGTGTACCTTTTTAAAATACTATACATGGTTTAAAAGCAAGTATGTTTAATGATTAATTTGCCCTGGCATTCGTGGCTCTCCTGGATATACTCCCAAAGCCTTTGCAAAAGGTTTCTGGGGAGGGCAGCCTTATTCCATCCACCATGGTAGGACACTTTACCACTCCAGGCCAGTAGCACATACTCGGGAATCATTGTAGAACAAAGCATTGCAGTGTATGTTTGCTGGCGTTCAAACAACATCCATTCTTTATCTCTCTGTGTTATACTCAGGAGAATGATATCATTCATAGTCACCTGGTTGAAATAGGGTGGCTTTCTTAAGGGGACGTTCAGAGGTGCCCATTCCTGCTGGGCTGTTTGCCTGTGGCTGAACAGAAATGTTCCCCGCTCTTAGCCATGGGGAGGGTGGAGGGGCTAGCCACAGGCTGGGGGGAGGCAAAATGCGACCTTGGTACGAAAGCACATGTGCTATGTATGTAACGTTAACAGCAAGGTTTACCATGAAAGAGTGTACCCACTGTTGTATAAAATGTCTTTTTAAATACCACGGTCCCTTTTTTTTCCTCCACCAGCTGCATGTGTTTCAAGGATCACAGGATCTTCTCCTTACCAGAGGCTAGCGAAGATTAGAAGGCGAAAAAAACGCACTCACGATGAAATGTTCTCTGAGCTCATGCTGCCCTCCCACACTGACAGAGCACAGATGAATGTGTGGAGATAGACAATGTCAGAGTGCAGGAAAGCACAAAATGATGGGGAGGAGAGGTGGTGGGCTGAAGAGAGGGCTGAAGCTGAAAGGTGGCGGCAGCATGATGAGAGGAGGCAGGATTCAATGCTGAGGCTGCTGGAGGATCAAACTAATATGCTCCAGCGTATGGTTGAGCTGCAGGAAAGGCAGCAGGAGCACAGACCGCTGCTACAGCCCCTGTGTAACCAACCGTCCTCCTCCCCAAGTTCCATAGCCTCCTCACCCAGACACCCAAGAATGCGGTGTAGGGGCCTCTGGCCACCCAGCCACTCCACCCCAGAGGATTGCCCAAGCAACAGAAGGCTGGCATTCAATAAGTTTTAAAGTTTAAAACTTTAAAAGTGCTGTGTGGCCTTGTCCTTCCCTCCTCCACCACCCCTCCAGATGCTTCTCTCCTCCACCACCCCTCCTGGGCTACTTTGGTAGTTATCCCCCATTTGTGTGATCGAATTAATAAAGAATGCATGAATGTGAAGCAACAATGACTTTATTGCCTCTGCAAGCAGTGATAGAAGGGAGGAGAGGAAGGCGGTTAGCTTACAGGGAAGTAGAGTGAACCAAGGGGTGGGGGGTTTCATCAAGGAGAAACAAACAGAACTTTCATACCGTACCCTGGTCGGACATGAAACTGGTTTTCAAAGCTTCTCTGATGCGCACCGCGCTCTCCTGTGCTCTTCTAACCACCCTAGTGTCTGGCTGTGCGTAACCAGCAGCCAGGAGATATGCCTCAACCTCCCACCCTGCCATAAACATCTCCCCCGTACTCTCACAGATACCGTGGAGCACACAGCAAGCAGTAATAACAGTGGGAATATTAGTTTCGCTGAGGTCTAACCGAGTCAGTAAACTGCGCCAGCATGCTTTTAAACGTCCAAATGTACATTCTACCACCATTCTGCACTTGCTCAGCCTGTAGTTGAACAGTTCCTGACTACTGTCCAGGCTGCCTGTGTATGGCTTCATGAGCCATGGCATTAACAGGTAGGCTGGGTCCCCAAGGATAACTATAGGCTTTTTAACATCCCCAACTGTTATTTTCTGGTCTGGGAATAACGTCCCTTCCTGCAGCTTTTGAAACAGACCAGAGTTCCTGAAGATGTGAGCGTCATGTACCTTTCCTGGACATCCTACGTTGATGTTGGTGAAACGTCCCTTGTGATCCACCAGCGCTTGCAGCACTATTCAAAAGTACCCCTTGCGGTTTATGTACTCGCCAGCTTGGTGCTCCGGTGCCAAGATAGGGATATGGGTTCCGTCTATGGCCCCATCACAGTTAGGGAATCCCATTGCAGCACAGCCATCCCCTATGACCTGCACATTTCCCAGGGTCACTACCCTTAATATCAGCAGATCTTTGATTGTGTTGGCTATTTGGATCACAGCAGCCCCCACAGTAGATTTGCCCACTCCAAATTGTTTCCCGACTGACCAATAGCTGTCTGGCGTTGCAAGCTTCCACAGGGCTATTGCCACTCGCTTCTCAACTGTGAGGGCTGCTCTCATCTTAGAATTAATGCACCTCAGGGCAGAGGAAAGCAAGTCGCAAAGTTCCGTGGAAGTGCCCTTACGCATGTGAAAGTTTCGCAGCCACTGGGAATCGTCCCAGACCTGCTACACTATGCGGTCCCACCAGTCTGTGCTTGTTTCCCGGGCCCAGAATCGGCGTTCCACTGCATGAACCTGTCCCATTAGCACCATGATGCCCAGGGCCCGTGCTTTGAGAGAAGTCTGTGTCCATGTCCTCATCACTCTTGTCACCGCGCTGACATCGCCTTCTGGCCCAGTATCGCTTTGCCAGGTTCTGGTGCTGCATATACTGCTGGATAATGCATGTAGTGTTTAATGTGCTCCTAATTACCAAAGTGATCTGAGCGGGCTCCATGGTTGCCGTGGTATGGTGTCTGCACAGAAAAAAGGTGCAGAACGATTGTCTGCCGTTGCCCTGACGGAGGGAGGGATGATGACGACATGGCTTACAGGGAATTAAAATCAACAAAGGGCGTGGCTTTGCGAGAAACTGAATGGTCCCCTCAAGGATAGAACTCAACACTGGGTTTAGCAGGCCATTGATTTCACAGAGGGAGGGAGGGAAGAGAAAATGAATACAAAACAAATCTGGTCTATTTCTTGTTTTGAGCTACTTCATCTATCTTTATACATCCTGCTGAGAGCAGACTGTGCAGTATGACTGTTAGCCATCGTCATCTCCTGGGTGCTCGGCAGAAGACGGTGCAGTATGACTACTGGCCATCGTCTTCTGCTGGCTGCAGATTAAAAGACAGTGCACTGTCCGTAGGACTCACTCGCCATGAGACGAAACAAGGGAAATGACCTGACTGAGTCACTGCTATGTTTGCCCAGGCGCCCGGTTAAAAGAGCCCCCAGGACTATGTCAACGACGGCTACCAGTCATACAGCACTGTCTGCTGCCAAAAGGCAATAAACTGCTGCTGTGTAGCAATGCAGTACCACGTCTGCCAGCACCCAGGAGACATACGGTGACGGTTAACTGAGCGGGCTCCATGCTTGCCGTGGTATGGCGTCTGCACGGGTAACTCAAGAAAATAGGCGCAAAAAGAGTGTCTGCCCTTGCTTTCACGGATGGGGGGCTGACGATATGTACCCAGAACCACCCGTGACAATGTTTTAGCCCCATCAGGCACTGGGATTTCTACCCAGAATTCAAATGGGCAGCAGAGGCTGCGGGAACTGTGGGATAGCCACCCACAGTGCAACGCTCCAGAAGTCGATGGTTGCCTCAATACTGTGGACACACTTGCTGACTACATGCACTTAGAGCATTTGTGTGGAGACACACACAATCGACTGTATAAAAACGCTTTCTACAAAACTGACTTCTATAAATTCAACCTAATTTCGTAGTGTAGACAAACCCTAATATACAGAGTCCAACTGCATTAATGATACAGCATCTAAGAACTTCCAGCAATACGACTGCATTACCTGTGGTGTTTGCCAGCACAGCATTCAGAAAGCCCCAGCAATGAAAGGTAAATCTCCTCCACTAGATTACAACACTGGGGAACCTTCAGCAGTGAGACATGCTTGTCTCAATGCTACTATATGAGGGCCTGGTCCTGAAGGGTGCTGAGCACTCAGCTTCCTGACACCACTCCTACCGCTTATGCCCTTGTACTGAAGCATTCAGGAATCTACAGTGCTGGGCTGCAGCTGCGTTCACTCCGCTATACCCTAGCACCCTACCTGGCCATCTCTAGCACAGAGCCACACATGCATTTCCTTCCCATGTATTCCAGCTGCAGGTTGCCACAGCCCCTGTGGAAAGTTAGTTGATTTCCCCTAGCTGATGTAGTGACATTTGGGTTTTTTTATTTCAGTGATTTGGCAGGGTGAGCTCCCAGAATTTTTTTTTTAAACCCACACACATAATTTGTGGCAAGTGGAGTTCATAATCTGTTAATTTATTATCATTTCTGTCATCCTGGAGGGCCATTAGCAGAGGTAATAAAGGGAGCTGTAATTATAGGATCTGAGGCCACTCCAGACACAGCTGCTGTCACTCCACTTGCCATATTTCATTCTGTGCTGGTGCTAGCAGCATCCTAGTGAAAACAGCACAACGGCTACCTTGGGACAGCCTCTGTTGTTGTCCCTCAAAGGAAGTCTCCTCTTCCCGCAGAAAAGCATGTGTAAAAGGTAGATGAAATACAAAGGTGATTAACAGAGGGGCTGGGTGGGAGGAGAAAAAGAAGGAGGGCAACGACTCCAAGCTGGCTGGGGAGGACACAGAGCTAATAATGTTTGCTGAACACTTTTAAATCATGTTTTCATGTTTCTGATTGCAGGAGAGTGGCTTTAAGCTTAATCAGTTTCATTTTGCTGACATTAAGAGTTTGCTCTGGGACCTGGTATCTGAAGTGCAGGGCTCAATCCTGTGCCTTGGTTTTAAAAACAGCATTCTAACTTAACACAAGACTGACAGATGTGATCTTTAGTCCTTTCGCTTTGTTCTTAGTGTCTGAGATCTAGGGGCCAGGTTCACAAGGGGGGGGCTTAGGCGCTTAACTGCCACTTTAGGTGCCAAAGGCTTTGTCTACACTGGCAAGTGAAAGACAAAACTTTTGTCGTTCAGAGGTGTTTAAAAAAACACACACACACCCAGAAGACAAAAGTTTTGTTGATGACAAGTGCTGGTGTGAACAGCGCTTTGTCGGCAGGAGCGCTCTCGTTGTCGGTGGAAGTTTTTTGTCAGCAGCCATGTCGCTAAAAGCTGCATAGTGTAGACATAGCCTTTAAGTCCAACATTAGAGCCTCAAAAATCCCTTTTCCCAGCAGCTCCTTAACACTGTAGGCACCTACATTTCCACTGATAAGGTCTCCATGGCATCTAAATTTCTGCCAGGGCTGTGCACATGCCCCCAGCTGCCCAAGTATGGAGGGCAATGACAACTTAAGTAGTCACTGGAGCAGGAATTTGAACTCTCCCACAAGTGCCCACCCTCTGAGTCAGTCTCAAACTCTAACCCTCTATGGAATAAAACTCCAAAACAAAAAGCACAGTCACAACTGGGACAGATCACAGCTATGAAAAGAAAACAGCTAATTCCTCCCCATCCCAGTTTTGGTCTGAGAACTAAGAGGTCAATTTGATGTCATAGGCCATCCTGAGATTGCCATTTTGCCAAATTCATCTGTTTTTTTTCTTAGCCATTGCGAGCAACTGAATGACTGCAAAAATAGTGTGAACTAGAGTTTCAGGTAAGGCATTCTGTGCCTGAAAGTGGGCTGACCTGCAGCTCTGCCAGAGGTTGTATAAAATT
Source organism: Dermochelys coriacea (assembly GCF_009764565.3). NCBI lineage: Eukaryota > Metazoa > Chordata > Testudines > Dermochelyidae > Dermochelys > Dermochelys coriacea. Next base: position 86,945,946 of record NC_050073.1, on the reverse strand, counting down.
ACTGCAGTAACAACTGCCAGAGGCTCAAAGAAAATACACAGCAAATGGTTGTCCTACCTTATCGAGGTAGATACCAAATCCTCTGGTGTCTGAAAAGGTTCAAAAGCCAATTGGCCACAAGTCTGGCCATGCAACAGTGGAACTCTCCGTTTCAAACAAAAAGATCCCAAGCATGGCCATTAAAGGAGCAGAATAGTAGGAAGTGTGCCATGGGGTGTATCCACACTGCAGGAAAAAGCCATGCGGCAGCCAGTCTCCTGGGGCTTGCACTACGAGGCTAAAAATAGCAATGTAGGTGTTCCCACTCAGGCTGGAGCTTGGGGGGAAGGGTCTCAGAGCCTGGGCAGCCCAAGCAGGAAGATCTGCAGTGCACGGGAACCCACAGTCTCCTCTGTCCCAGGGGAAGCCTTTATCTACTATGTACTTCCCTTGTGAGCTACCTCTGACATACAATTTCTGGTGAAATACCTGCCAATGTCTATCCCTGTACTTGAAGGGAACTCTATTATTTCGAAGGAACCACGGTGCCCCACTAAGACAACCTTGCGGACAATTCAAAACTACTGAATGATGTTATGAAAAATATTCCTTCAGGACCCTCTGGTATAGTGCGCTCCTAATGTGTGAGCCACGTGCCAGAATGCTGTTGCCTGGATTTGCCAATGGAAGATCAGTTCAACATCTTAAACAAGCTGTTTGTAAGAAGGAGTCTGCTGGGCTGTTGCAGGAAAAATACCTGTAGGGGCCTCTTCCCCTTGGCCAAAGAGCGATTTAAGTATTTTATACAAAGTGGAACAGCTTCAACAAGAGAATCCCAAGTGGCGGAAGGCATCTCTGGCCAGTCTTAACTTGATCTAACTACCTCTGAGGTCCTAGCTTAGGCAGCTCCCCCCTTAGCATGCTGGCTTCTGTTAATCCCCTTTTTAGCTCCAAACTCTCCCCAGGCCTGGGTGCCTAACTTGCGGCTGTGAATTCTACTGGGTGGCAGGGTGCCTAACGGATATATACTGCAAATGCTCAGCCTAAGTGCCCCTTGGGAATCAAGCCTCACATGTCTATGAGCACAGTTGTGCAGGAACCTGAGCATGTGATCGCCCTGATGTGTGAGCTCCTTGGTGTCTGGGGTTCAGGGAGTGCAGACTCAAGGGAACAGACTGCATTGACATGCCCATTTGAGTCAGTCCCCTTCCCCGTGCTCCTGATGCGCTCAGTTTGTTTTATAGTCATTTTCTATTTCTGACGGAGGATTAAAATAAAAAGGTTGTATCCTATTTTATATGTATTAAAATCTCTTGTATAAAGCACCCAGAGCTCTTTGCTCTAAAAGCAATATGATTACTTTGTTACTGTTGAGCTGGACTGAGCCCTCTGACCAACCCAGGAGCTGTGTTGATTGAGTTGCCACGCTAGGGTTTTTTTTTGCAGGAAAGGGAAATACAGAGAAAACAGAGGAGGTTGGAGGAGTACCCTGTCCTTCTGGAAGAAAAAAAACAGCCCCTTTTACAGAGCAGCAGTCATCTTGCGCTTACATCCCCATTCTAGGAGAGCAGCAGGAGCAGCAGCAAGATGGAAAGTGCATTGGTTCCAAAATGAAATTCAGGGAGGAGTAGCTGTTCATCACAGGTGTAAGCAAGTGATCCCTAAGCTACCGTAGGACATCCCCAGTGTGTAGCAGTGATAATGGCCTGCAACACCTAGGTGTTTGGGAACTAACAGCCACAGTGACAGTAACCTGTGAGTAACTGTGTTTGGGTATGTCTATCTAGCAAAAAAACCCCAAAAAACAAAAAAAAAACATGGCAAGGACTCTCAGGGCTGGGTCAACTGCCATGGGCTTGCGCTCAGGAGCTAAATATAGTAGTGTAGACATTTGTGCTGGAGCTGGAGCCTGGGCCCACCTGAGCAGGAACATCTATACTGTTATTTTTAGCCCTGTAGCGTGAGCCTGAATCAGTTCACCTGAGCTCTGAGACTCACTGTTGTAGGGTTTTTTAGGCTGTGGAGCCATACCCCTAGCTGCATTGTGTTAATGCCCTTTCTGTTAATGGAGTTAACCCTGCTGCTGGGTTAATGGAGCAATCCAGGCTGAGATTCCTCAATCAGCAGCATAGCTTAGTTTGTGCTGAATCAGCCCCAGGTGGATTCCACAGCTAGCAAGTGGTGTAATCCCTGATACTGAAGATCTCCTTTAAGAAGGGCACCCATGAGATTAACCTCCGCTCAGAAACACAGTCCGCAGAAAGACCTGTTTCTTCAAACTCTATAATCAGGGGTGTGGTTCTATGAAACACCTAACTCGTAGGCATCTAGCAAATCACTGGAACAATAGTGGGAGCCACAAAGCCTGAGTTAGGCCCCTAAGCTCCCTATACAATGAATGAGGGAGAGGTATGTGCTTAAGAATGGGATCCATAAAAGCCTGCACGCTAGGCAGAGAGCCATGTAAAGTAGTCAGTGGGTGATACCAGCAAGAGGGGTGTGTCCTAATCCCTACCACCCACCCACATCATGGAGATAGGCATCTAAATCCAGGCTGCAGGCACCTATTTCTGCTTGCAGTCCATAGCCAGGACCCGCTGCCTGGAGTCAGGTGGTGTAGGCTTCTCAGCCATTTCTTTTGAGGAGGTGGTGACAGTGGTGGTCTTTCTTACAACCTTTAGCACAGTGGTTTGGGTACTCACCCGGGACATGGGAGATCCATGTTCAATTCCCCCCTCTCTGCCTGATTGGTAGAAGGGTTTGGAACAGGGGTTGCCCATCTCTCAGGCAAGTACCCTAGCCACTGAACTGGAGAGTGTTCCTCACGTGCTAGGGCCAATTAATATATTTTTTTAATGAAAGGAGAATGACTTCAACAAGAGAGACCCACATCAGAATATCCTGTAGCCCACCTGAGAGGTGGGGAAATCCCTGTTCAAAACCCTTCTCATTGGACAGTGCGGGAACTGAACTGGGGTCTCCCACATCCAAGGTGAGTAACCTAACCACTGGATGTAAGGGAGGCCCCCTTGTGGTGTTCGGCATGCTCTGAGTACACCTACTGGATTGGGCCCTGGTGGAGATAGGCGTGGGAATGCCTGTCTTCCCCTGGTTTGAGGATTTTGCAGGGGCTTAGGCATGAGAGAGGCATCTGGACCCCTGCCGGATGCAGCAGTGCACATTCCCAGAGGGGCCTAAGGAATTTTTACAGTGGAAATGTAGGTGCCAAGTGAGTTTAGGCACATATAGAGTTGGGTGACAGCTGAGCGGGGATTTTGTGGATCATAGTGTTATCTAAATCTGCACTTTAGGTGCCTAAATCCCTTTGTGGATCTAGGCCAAGGTACCCACTTCAAACAACCCAGGAAGCCTTCTCAAGGGGAGCCTCCAACCTTAGAATCCAGTTATGACAAATTTTACAGGGAAACAGTCACTCAGAACAAAGAGGAGCGGCAGCCAAAAAGAGAACAAGGACAAGCTGCAGAAATTAGTCATTGTGTGAGCCAAATGTCTGCTAGGCTAGGACAACTGACCTATTGCAGATATTCCCAAATGATCAGATGGGGTCAAAAATGTTTCATGGAAACATGCTGCATGGCTGAAGGAAGGAACTGATGAACCAAGAAGTGGGATGGGAGAGTGTGAACTTGTGCTGAAGCTGGAGTAATGTGTGCAAGATTTGGCAGCAGATTAGGTCCAGTAGCTGAGTACAAAATGTTCCTCTGGGCTTGGGGGAAAGAAGGGAGAGGGGATGAGACTAATCTGACTGTATCAGATTATTCAAGCTGCATGTCTATCTGAAGCAGTCTTCTGCAACGCAGCAAAGTGAGCCCTGGGGACACTTTCTGAAATCCCTCCCCACTAGCCACTGCACTTTTGCTATGCAATCAGAACTTCTGTTCATGATGCCAGGGCATCTCCCCTTGATACTTTATGTTATGGAGCTTGACATAAGGTCAAGCCATGGACTCAGAATGCAACTCTTCCAACAGCAGGAATCACATGGGAGCCCCCAATATCTGAATGAGGGAGATGGCCACTCCTTCTGTCCTGGATCTGTTACTGTGGTGCTGATATTCTACATGGACTGCTGCTGCTGTGCTGAATGAACAGTATGGAAGTCCTGTGAATGCTCCAGTCGGCTTCCCGTCAGAGACTGATCACATCACAGTCAAAGTGTTCCCAGCCTCTATCAACACAGGAAACAGGAGCTCCAAAGCGGCACCTTAATCCGTCTCCTGTATGAGTGGGCCTTGCTCTGTGGTTTCGCTCCTTATGGCTAGGAAAGGTACCCCTTCAGATGGGCAGTGAGCTCCCTATTCTGTGGTGGTGCAGCAAACGTCATTCAAAATCACCGAAGCCTACCACTGTACCACCTAGTCCCAAAGGTTAATCAGCAGGGGTTATTGCTGTACCACTCAGTCACAGGCACTACAATATCATCTCTAAGTCTACCACATAATCCCAGGACACTATGTGTATATGATAATTAATTTACACAAATTAATACATACTGTATTGGAACTCAATGTTAATGAGGGCTTCACCATGAGCCGCTTTCTCTTGAAGTAGATTCAACCCATCAGAGTGCCAAGATAAAGTGATGCTCACAGAGGTAAATAATCACCTCCCCTTGTCTTTCACACTAATGCCCCTTCCCCTAACTTCCCCTTCATTACCTGGGATGTGCTTTGCCCATCCAATGATCACCACCAGTTCCCTGTCTGCTAAGTCACAGAGGGTTGTCAGCGCTTTGATGTCACTCTCCGGCATAGTGGGGTCAGGCATGGCATAAATCTTCTCTGGCTCTGCCACCAGCAAGTGGGAGACTATCTTAGTCACTGCAAATGTCAAAGGAGAAGTTACTACTGTACCTTTCAGGAGATGGTGTGTATGTAGCAGCTTTCAGACAACACTTAGCAGGATACACAACTGATAGGAGTTCTCGTACCATACAGCCTGCAATTTGGGATCTCAGAAATGTGTTTTGTTCACAGCAGGAGGGAGATTGCACTGTAGTTAGAGTAGAGTTTTCAAACTTCTTCGCTGCATATCCCTTTCCAAATAATATAGTCTACCAGGTACCCCCATGTGAGATAGGATAATAATAGACCTATGATTAGATTGCCAAGTCTTCCTAAATAAAATGCATTGTCCGCAATTAGCGGACTTTTCTCATGAATCCTCTGATAGAGCCTGTGTACCTCTATGGGTATGTGTATGCCAGTTTGAAAAACACTGATGTAGAGGTTGGAAACTAGAATCTGTGATTCTTCAGTACTGAGCCAACACCTGTAGAAGTCTGAAAAAAGCAGGAGCCCATTTTAAGACATGGCTCAGTTATTCTAGGTAGATCCCATAGGGATATGACAGGGTGAAAGAAGCCTAAGATGAATGTGATGGACAAACAACTGATGGGATTTTGAGAAGTTCAGAAAACAACTTAGTGACATGGTAGAGAGAGATCAGGGTGTGGGGTTGATTTAGTGGATCTTGGGTGCAGGGAAGACCAGAGCATCACTGAAGTTATACAGTTAGTCTCTCTCTCTGAGAAAACTCGGACTGATGATCCAAAGAATTCCATCATCAACGGGCCACAACCTCAGATGACACTATTCCACCCACACACTATACTCATTGGAAAAAAAATGAATATCTGACAATGGTGATTTGTAATGGAAACAGAAGGGGACAACAACCACACAACATTATTTGTGCATCCATGGCACCAATAGAAAAAGAAGCTGTGCTGGCCTTAAGGAAAACAATAGGAAGCTTGTACATACATGGCTTTTTGGCTGGAGGAGGGATCTGTAAGCTCAGATAAGTACTGCTTTCAGAGTCCAGTCTTCTCTTGTACTTCTGGCGTCCTCCGCGGACTCGATCCAGACGAACCCCTGTGGTTAAGAGAGGAAAGAAACTCGTGATCCCCTAGCAGTGTCATAGTGAATCCTGGAATTTCACTGCTACAGCTTTGTAAGAGAGGAGGCCTGGATATTCTTCCTTACCCAGCAGAACTTCCCTGACCAGGCCACCTGGCCTGTCCACTGAATCCAGCCCAGCTGTCCCAACAATGCCAGCTGTCCAAACAATGCCAGCTGGGCAACCTCCTGCTCTGACAACATCACTGGGATAGTTACCTCTCCTGAAAACATTAATGAAGACAAAACCCAACCCACCTCAACTCTTGAATCATCGTCTGTTCGGTAGATAAATTGAGGGCTTCAGATTTCAGTGCCCTCTGGATGATCATGTTTTTAAAAAGTAAGTCTCAGAAATGTCAATCAAACCTGCGCTTATGAAAAAAACCCTTTAGATTGTTCTTAAAAATGAAAAGTTAAATGTTCTGTGACCTTTCACTGTCTATATTTGAGGAAAGCTGCCCATAACAAATAGATTATGAAATATGAATAGAACCAAGATCTGTCGAGCAAGGCAACCCATAATGAAAGTAGAGCTAAATATAAACAGAAACAAGACGTTGCAACCTCTACCACAGTAAGGCAATGATAAAACTGAACTAGGGAGACAGCGAAGATTTGTAGCAACAATACCTCAAATACAATGAGTTAAACAGCAAACAAAGCATCAAATACAACACCAAAATCACTATACCTATACAAACAGCAACAGCAGTATCAAGCATCGATACAAGAACAGCAGCTGAACTTCTACATCAGTACTAGACTTGAGCGAATGGTGGAAAAATAAGACCATGAATAGTTGTCCAGATTATTAAATAAATTCCTTTCTTGTTGGATCCTTGGTCCTTTGTGTTCAATTTCTATGAAATTGGGGGAATTGAATTTTACATGGACAAACAGCTATTGAAAGTCAATTGTGAGTATACATGGAAATTGAATTTAAAATTTGCAAATGCAAGTATCCACACCTGTAATATTTGTGTGCTGATTTCATCCAGAGTACAGAAACAACACCATGCGACTTATCTGACCAATCATAATAAGTAACAAATACTTGGTGATCAATCCATACAGTAAAAAATAAAAATGAGAAAGTGATAGATGAATAAATTTTGAACAACACCTACCTTTGAGGAAACTGCAGTCTGCTCACAGACATAGAATCCCATTTTACAGCAGAAAGAGACTTAATCTGACAAGTAAATTATTCATTTCAGATCAGCACTTTGTTCACTAATCAATACCAACAACACTGGAGGAACTATATGAAATCAGTACCAGAAGCAATGATACTCCTAACCAATACGAGCAGTCATACCCTGTTACTAACCCTACCATCACTTACTGTGGATGTCTGTATGCACCAGTACCAATACTATTAGCAGTACAAATACATCGACAACATCAAACTCCAAAAACATTCTCCTACAGCAACACATATAGGGCTACCAATGGTTGTTGGCAAAGCCCAACATCAGCACCCACGTAAGGGCTATGGTGTAGTTTTTAAGCGACAGGCCTAAGTAGTGAGTGGTGGAGAGCCACACTGCCGCACAGTGACACCTTTGGTACTGATGTAGTAGCATAGTTGTTGGCAAGGCTTCTGTTGACAATGGTGCTGTTAGTGCTGTGTGGCAGGGGTGCTTAGTTCTTGGTATTGCTATTGGTGCTGGTGTTTGTAGGCATATTACGGCCCTTGGGGCTGCACAACGAGCTTCCTCTTCATGAAGCACAGCTCTCCAGTGCTGCTTCTTGCACATGAGCATGGACGTGGGTAGATAGGTAAATTCAATCAGTGCCATCCAATATGATGGAACAGATTTGATTCCCCTGGTGTGCCATCCCTCTCCAGGAGCCAGCATTGTAGTAGGAGGAGCCATAGACCCACCTTGCTCCCTTTCAGAGTCCTGCTCCCATGTGGACAGAAGCAGAAACGACCAGTCCTTGAAATCCCCAGAGCAAAAGAATTGCTATTGTGAGTTGCCCTTGCATAGCCCAGCAAGCAGGAAAGAGAGGGGTAGAGCATGAGACGTGGATATCAGGGAGTAGAGGGAACATGGCTGAGTTAGGCTCTGCTACACTTGGTTCTCCACTGGCATCGGACCTTGCCCTAGTGGTATAAGTTAAAGCTGTCTCCCTGAAGATGAAGCTGGGCTGCTAAGAATCAGGATGAGATCAGCTCCATGTCAGCCCCTCTCTGCACCAGGCCCCGCACAGTAGAGAATAAAGCCCTAAAACTATAGTTTAAGCCATCAGTCTGGGCCCTGGAACTATTCATTTGAACTGAGATGTTAGGCCTCTCTTTCCATGGCCTTCCCCTTCATATTGTCATTTACATGAGTGCAGAGGGGCACAAAGTATGTGTCCCACACAATCACTCTGAGTTGGCAGCATTTTACACCCACTTTGCACAGGTGCAAATGATGACACAAGGGCCCTGATGATGTCTGAGCTGTACCTGGATATAGCGGGGAATGGTGGCTGCATAGAGTAGGGTAAAAGACTGATCTTCAGCCACCTGGCCTCAGCAGAAGTTAGAACCACACAGGGCTTACTCTAACTTCCACTACTGATGTAAAGGCCAATGCCTGTAGATGCACAGATATGGTACGGCTCTGCTCCACCACACGCCTGCTGTCCACATCACTCCCCACAAACGGCCAGATATACCCCTTCCCTCCTTGTGCATGGGGTGTTGGAGCTGACTGATGTGAGAGGTGGCAGAGCTTTCAACCAGCAGAGAGTTCACTGTTACTGCTTTTTTTTAAGGCCACTCTGTATCATTTACACGGTGCAAACTTATTTGGCATGAAGAGGCCTTTGCGGACTGGAGAATCTTACCCAAAGTGCAAGACAGGAGCCAATCAGCCGCAATGAGTTCAAATAGTTTTTTTTTCCTGTGAGTAAAGTCAGGGTATTCAGGGGCTCAGGTACCAGTGCTGAGCAGGGGGAGGGAGGTTAGATGGCTTGACAGACAGATATGTCAGAAGAAAGCCCAGGAAGTGAAATGTGTGGAGTCAGAGCATACTGAGTGAGTTTGCTGCAACTGGCACATTTTCTAAGCTGGTCACTGATCCAATGAAGAGACCCACTGAACTCACAGAAAGTCGATGGGACCTGGCTTCCATATTACAGGGGCACCTTGGAAAATTTTACCCAGTGTTTCTTATTACCCTTCTCAGCACCAAGGAGCCTGGCTGGACAGCTCCTTCTCTGATTTCCCATCAAGTTCCAGGGAGAGAAGAGAAAAAGAAAACAGCAGAATTTGGAGCCTAGGGAGCCTTTAGAGAGACCCAGAAAGACCCTGGGACCTGTGTGAGTACAAATCTGGAGTCCTGTATTAGCCAGGAGACCCCAAGACTGGCTTCTATCCTTTGACTTCTCCATTGAGATAAATGTGTTCGGATTTCAAAAGACAGAAACCCCATGAGGCCTCCATTGCATGCTGTGCTGAATGAGCAGTGCCTCAAGTCGGTCAGTGAGAAAATGTGCCTCCCCGGGAAGTGCTGAGTCAGCAGCAGAATGGGGAAAAGGCTGTGAAAGTGACAAATATCACGAATATGACGGAATTGCCTGGCCCAAGCAGGGCTTTCTGAATGAACCACAGCTTCCCATTTCCCCTCACTAGAAGCTTGCAGCTCCTGTTTCTTCTGTGTGCTGATGGGCAGATATGATATTAGAGGGTGGAATCACCTATCCGCTTAGTAGAGGAAGCTGGGAACCAATCTGTAATTCCCCAGAGTGCACTCTCTGCACATTTTGATGAAGCGAAAGGAAAAAAAGCCTGGGGAGGGAGTCACTTTACTTTTACCAAGGAGACATGCAGACAGGCACATCGTCCCCAGCATTTGGCTGGTGGAATGGCTGCACAGGTTGCAGAGGTATTAGGGATCCTCAATCAGATTATAGGGACACAAAGGACTTAAGTGCATTAAAAGAGATAAGAGAGAGACAAGGAGATTTACCCTCCATCCCTCCTTCCTTGGCTGAGTGGATATAGGCCTGTTCCTCCAAGGACTTTGGCTTGTTAATTTTGAACGAGACTGTATTTTCCTCCTGTTCCCCATCCAGTGTGACACTCCTTGAGGCAAACGCTTTAAATAAGGTCACAACCATTGTTCTGCCTCAGCAGCACAAGCATTAGCCTTAAAGAGACAGTGCGTAGACTGACCCACATGCGAAACGTCTCATCCATTTTCCAATCGCTAATCGGAGCGATTTGTAGGTGTGACAAGCAACTAAATGCATGTCAATCCATTTGTTATGTGTCTTATTATTGATCCTGGGAACAGTGTGCAAGATACTGGAGAGACAAGTAACAAGAGAAGTACTCTGCCCCAAAGAGCTTACAGTCTTAACAGTCCCATACAGACACAAAGGCAGCTCAGCTGATAACAAGAACACTTACTTTTCTCTTGAACTTTTCACTTCCCTGGGTTTTGTTACTTTTCTGTTTGGTTTGTTGATTGTCTGATTTTGTTATTGCCTCTTACAAGGAAGCGGGGAGGGTGTTAAAATGGATTTCCACGAGAGATGTGAAAAAAGACTGGACGTGCGGTGGGTGGGGTAAGAAAAGCACTGCCAAGCCCGGAGCAGCATGGGTGCAGTCATAGAGAGGCAGTGTCAAGTCCAAAGCAGGATGGGTGCGGCTAGAGAGGCAGTGCCAGGCCTGGAGCAGCCAGATGAGGTAAGAATGGGAGAAAGAAACAAAAAGGGAGACAAATTGTGAGCCTGAGTAGAACAAGGAGGGTAAAGGAAGCAAACAGAGATGAGATGAAAGGCGCAGACGAGCCAGGACACCAGGATGTGCAGGGCCTGGAAACATACAGATGGATGTCAATCCGAAATCACATGGTGGTTAAATATTCTGCTTAATTCCTTTGAGGTTGAATTGCAGGGTGTGACACCTGGTATGAAAATACTTGTGGGAGGCAGCCAAGCCTTTAGTGGACACACCTATGCATGATTTGCTGCCTTCAACCCATCCCAGGATGGGAGCAAGGGAAACTTGTGGCAAACCTCCAGCTGCTCTATGACTTTCCAACTCATTTCACACAGGGACCACCACAGTCCAGTTCCCAGCAGGACAGATGTACCCATCATAAAATCACCACCACTACTTGGCATTCACTGGCCCCCATGTTGGCAGCTTCAGCAGAGAGGCACAGACAGAATGGGCTTTAGAATTCCTTCCTCACACCTAGAGGGAGTCCCTCCTCATCAGGTGTGAGGCACACTGGCATGGGAAAGTTTGGGGGGAAGCCTGCTTTTTCTATTCCAGTTTTAGGGCAGGGGCTCCTTCTGACATGGATGCTTTCTGTGCTGAAAATGTAAACAATCCCACAGATCTACTTGTGCAGTAACAAAGGGAATGGCACACTCCAGTCCTATTGCCTCTGAAGGGAACACCTGTGTTAGCCCTTACACGTATACGAGACTCCCTTCTGACCAGCGTCTGCCATGTTTGTCTGGCTTTCTTTGATTTGAGGTGTATGTTATTAGTTCCTCTGCCTGCTCTATCCCAAAGGGGGTCCCAGGATGAAGGAAGGTGGAGGCCCTGGACTTGTGTGTTTGCCTGGTCCTTTTCAACCCATCATTCTGCCCTGGTTAGGGCTGTCAGTTTTCTAACCATCCTGTTGGTGCCACTCGTGTTCCAGGAGCTCATGTGAAAAGGTCTGTGCCAGTGCCAAGCCTCTGCAGTGCAAGAGCCAATCTGCTGATCTGTTCAAGCTCCCTGCAGTTCTCTGCTGTGCGCCCTCAGAGAGACATCGCCTGACAAATTCAGGATCAGATGTCCCCTCGCTGACTTGATAATATCAGGCTTTGGGGGTTTTTTCTTAATGGAAGTAAAATAATTCCAGCGTTTTTTTAGAAGCTGGACCCCCTGCCTAGTCCGTCGGAAGTAAAAATAGCCAAGTGAGCAGAGGCAGCAGCCCAGGAAATCAGGTTTAGTGTCTCTTTTATATTCCGGGGACTAAAAATACTCTTCAAAGCTCTGTGTGAAGCTGAGCCTTGGCCAGTGGGAAAGGCAGCCGAGGCCCAATATCAGCTGTCACGTCGAATTACTAGCCTCACATCACTTTCTATAGAGTCCTATCACATGCTCCAGAACTGATAGTAGCAGAGCGATCTATCCCAGCCCAAAGGGCTCACAGCAGAATTTTGCCAAGTGGCTTTGATGGGATGATTGGTACCCAGACTGAAAAGAACATAATTAAATGGAGCACTAAGAGAAATGCATAGGCCAGGGAGTGATGCCCTAGTGTTGGCACCACCCGCACGGCTGTTCCCTGGATACAGAGGCTAGAACCTGCTTTCACAGGCTGACTGGAATCGGGTACAGCTTCTACTCCAGTGCACCACTACCACTGGTATTCGTACAATGCCATAGCTCTGAGCCCCCCTCCTGGAGGTAGGTACCTACGCCAAATCAGCAGCTTAGGTACCCCATACCCTAGCAGCCAAAAATATCTCTTGCTTTCTCTGTCTCCTGCTCACACTCAATACTTTTCTCATGCTCACCCTGCATTTGCGTGTACCCCCAGCTGTCCCACCCCCTATTGGTGGCCTGCATCTGGCCCTCCTGATGTGGTGACTGGCAGGTGACAGGTGTTAGGCACACGCTGTACATGCCCATGGGATCAGACCCTGCTGGCAAGACAGGCATTCCCCTGAGTTTGAGAATCTAGGTATGGGGCCACTGTGGCTTTGGCTTGAGTTAAGGCTCCAAGTAGCTCGCTAGCCACTGAGATGGATTCAGCAGTTAGGCAAATGTTGACTGGTTGAAGCTTAGGCGCCTGGGGACTCAGATGCCTACGGGTTTGGCAGCAGCTTTGAAAATGTCAGTGGCAGCTAATGGTGGACTTAGGCACTAAAGTACCTTTAAGGATCGGGGCCTTAGACACTTTGAAAGTAAATAGGCTGCCGAGTGTCTGTCACTTTTGAAAATGGGACCTAGTAGGCACTTTTGAAAATTTTATCCAAGGGCCTTTAACTGGCTCAGAAGAGCAGGTATCTAGCATAATCCTACCCCTGCTTGGAGCGCAATCTTGCTTTCATAAAACGGTTTTAGTTGGCTAACAACATGGAGCCATATGGGTCTGGACATCTCTGCAGAGCTGGGACCTTCACCAGCATGTCAGATGTCTCCTTTCCCAATGTCCATTTTGTCGAAGTACTGAATAGAATCCCCCCGATGTGGGAAAAGCAGATGGGGGGAGAGTTAGATCTATTAAGCTCTCCAAAGTCCCCTAAAATAAATGCCACTTGCAGAGTGCCTGGTACAGACATGAAGCTCTTTTTCTGAAACAAGAGCTATATACCACTAATGGAAGCAGGACACCAGGTTTGCTGGTGCAATGGTCCAATTCACTATGGCAGCAGACTAGATACCAAACTAGACAGCTCAATGATACACACACAGTGGGGGAAACCGGACCAGGTAACCTAATAGTCTGTTCAGGTATGCCAAGAAGCAGGAGATTAGACTAGCTAGGCCAATGGTCTGATCTGTTATGGCAGGAAGTTGACATATCAGACCAGATGGACCAATGGTGTGGCTCCCGTATATAAATTCCATATTCCTACAAAGTAGGTACTCAGGGTGTGGGTGACACAGACCTCAAAGTGTTACTGCCCCTGGCTCCTGCTCTAAAGGGCATGGAGTTTGTTTGTCTGTTTTTAAGCACAGGGCTATTTTAGAGAAAGAAAAATTGTTTTTCATTCTCTTTCTTCATTTGGATGCTTAGAAAAGTGATATTTCTGGCATGAGCTAGAGGCAGAAAACTCTATAAATACAAAACCATTAAATCCCTGCAGCAGCAACCTGATCAGGGCTGCCTTTTAATTTCCTGACATGAGCTGGCCACTAACCCAATTACCCAGAATTCCCAGAGGAGTCCTCATCCTTCCCACGAAGCACCGAGACAGCCCAAGCATATTGCATGGATTCCAGCTGAGCTTTCACTGAAATCAAATATCATTTAGGAAACACATGGTCTGAAAACAAGGATAGGGGCAGGAGGTGGAGGAGGGAGGTTTCTGGAAACACTTTGCTCTATTGAGAGATTCTGAAATTTAAACAGAAAAGAGACACCCCAGATTCGATTACTCTACTGGAAGCAAGCTCTACTGTTTATCCAGCTTTCTGGGGCTTTGTGCAGGGTTATTAAATGGAAGTGGATTGAGATCACTGATGCCTGCCATCTCCTGTTTAGTTACAGGACCATCATATTCTATTCACATCACAAGAGATGTGGGTTGGCCACGGGTGAGAAGTGACTTCATTTCTGTTACAAACACTCGGGGCACCTGCCATTCCATGCAGCTGGTTGGGTTGGGAACAGCAAAATGGAGGCTAAACCTGAGTAAAGTGCCATTGTCCACAGGACTTCACAGCTCACAGACTGGGTTCACAGAAAGAAGGTCAAGTTGCAAGGGACAGTTGTTTGGGGTGAGAGATGAGTTCGATTTCCCTTCTTCTCATCACTAGAAGTGAACAGTGACCGCTTCCCAAATACACTGACATGGAGAGGCTTGGAGAGCAAAAAGATTGATTTGGTATAAGGTTGGAAGGTCCTAGGATTGAGACCATTCCCATGGCAGTTGGAAATGTGCTGGGAAGGTATACAGTTAATAGAAAGGATAGTTGGGACAATTCTGTGGTCATTGTTTACTTCCCATTCATATTTTATTTCATTACCTGGCCCCACGATGGTGGTACTCAGGTGATGAGTGCACCAGAAAGAGATTAGAATAGTAAGAGAGGAGTCCAAGAGCTTGTGAGATTTGCAACAGAAAGAATTTGGACGCACTGTTGAATTTTAAGGGCTAATCTACACTGGCAACTCTAAAGCCCTGCCGCAGCAACGCTTTAATGTTCCTTGTGTGGTCACGGCGCAGCGCTCTAAAAAAACCCATCTCAACGATGGGCGTAGCTCCCAGAGCTGGGGCACTGTTTACACTGGCTCTTTACAGTGCTGCAACTTGCTGCGCTCAGGGGGGTGTTTTTTCACTCCCCTGAGCGAGAAAGTTGCAGCCCTGTTAATTGTCAGTGTAGACAAGCCCTAACATATTTTCTGTCATGTCCTTTGGAAATGCACGAGTGTGACAAGTAGCAAAAGGTAGCAAAGGAAAGGCTCATTCTGGAATCTCAGTAACTGGGATTCCTGTACCATGGAAGTTCAGTTCTTGGGAGAATGGAATCTGTAGAGAGGAAAATAAATCATATCCCATTTTTGCCAAGTCAGAGTGTCTTCTGGGAGTCTCTTATTGTTGATGAGAGTCCCTCTTCAGCTCCTGGAGGCCCAGCCTCTTCTTTCCTCTATGAAAAGAACCTTCTTTGGATTTGTCAGTCTCACCAC
The DNA here is from genome assembly GCF_009764565.3 of Dermochelys coriacea. Classification (NCBI taxonomy): domain Eukaryota; kingdom Metazoa; phylum Chordata; order Testudines; family Dermochelyidae; genus Dermochelys; species Dermochelys coriacea. The sequence goes on along the minus strand of NC_050073.1, from coordinate 86,930,681 downwards.
ATCTCATCTCACAAAGAAACACAAGTTGCACAGTCACTGGGGGAGTCCTCAGAATCCTGGTGCAATGTTATTGGTGCAGGAAAGTAAGAAGAACACTTCCCTTCCCAGACATGCTAAGAATCTTCACAGAGCAACAGCTCTTGCCCTAAGATGGAAGTTCCCATTCCTGCCTTTATTACTCTAGTTCTTACAGGTAAAATGCTGGAAATCTGGGAGTCTACAGTTATTATCTGCTTTATGCAATAGCTGAACACTCCTTTGCCTCGGGGAAAGTTTCCCTCATACTATACCTGCCAGGTGAGACAGCATACAGGTTCCTGCAGTGGCCATGGAGGCACCAGATCAGAAGGGGCATCTGACAAACCCCATCCTGGTACCAATCTGCAATTCCCCAGAGTACCAGGTTTAGTTTGAACAGATTTCAGATCCTTTTATGGAATCATTTTTCCTGACCTAGCAGCTTCAGAAACTGCCCCTCCTGAGCAACTTACTCTCAGTCCTTTACAAGCAGTATTTTTAGCAAATTTGACGCTGGTGAAATGTGTGTAATTAACATCTGTGGAGAGCAAAGCACCTCTGTTTATCCACAGAATAATGGGTACAGCATGAGCAGTGGTAGTGTTAATCCCCACCCGTGGTCTTCTGGGACCATCTCTAGAGTAAGAGGGGCTCCTGGCTCCATAGCCCAATCAATATTTGGCTTCTTTGCTGACAGTGCCAGTGTAGGAGCCAGTTAGTACCAACTGTAATGTCAGTTTTTACCAGTCCATGAGGAACTGGATGGAGGCCATTAGTTTATTTCAGAGACTTGCTCCCAGTCCTTACAGCATGTGGGGACTCAAAAGAGATGAATCTCAGCACACTGCTTGCAGGGAGCAGAAGATGGCTAAGTCTTAGCAACATAAAACAGATTCTTACTGCTTCACTTGAGAAAGAAAACAGCAAGAATGCAGGATGTGCTCTCCATCGCCGGCCAGCCAGCAAAGCATGGCAGGATTATTAGAGGGCTATGCACTTTGGTGACCCCTCCTCTTTCCCCCGCCCCACCCATGTGCTTTTTGAAGGGATCTGGCACCCCTGACTTCAGAGCGTTTTTCCCTTCAGAGTTGCTCTGACTCCTATTAGATGTGTGAAATGCTGCTGCAGAAGTGCCATGGAGCTAAAAGCAACATCGAGGGAACAGGCTCTGAAAGGACGGGGCCTTTGGAAGATTAAATAGTTTCTCTTTCAAAGTGAAAAGTGACTGAGTGGGCTGAGCCTTGGTAGCCTGCCAGGCGTGTGCCAAGCTGCAATGGGAATAAGAGGCACCAACACGGAACTGTGAGCAGTGGCAGCCACCTGCTGTTTACGCGGCTTCAGGAAGAAGGCAAGCGTTCTCTGCAGGGAAAGGTCCCAGAGGGATATCACAAAGGGCTGAATGCCCACACGAGGAGGAAGGAAAGGCTTGTGTCAGAGAACTCCTGGGGCCATTCTGCTCAGAAAGCTGCCTGTAGGCTCGCCTCGTATGGGGCTGGAGGGTTTCTTTGTTGTGCCCCTCAATACTTCTGGCAACATCTAGCTCCTCTCCTTCTTTGCGTTGCTCATTTGTCTGTGGTGAGGTTTCCAGTGATCCCAGCAAACAGGCCTCCTCCCACTCCTTTTCCCCTCAACAAGGGATTTTTCCAGGGGGAATTTAACATCCAGCTGCTTCTCACTGGCCATACATCATCCTCCTTCCCATGTCTTGTAGCTGCTCACGCTATTTATGTTTAAACAAAGGATTGGCACCCTCTTCTCCTGTTGGCTCCTTCAGGGAAAACTGACACCATAGTAATTTCCATAGCAACACCCTATGAGGTAACAAACATAGGATTATGACCTCAGTGCAGTATTAGAAAGATGGAGAAGTTGGGCTGGGAGACCTTATCCAATCAGCTTCCATCTGGAACCAATCCCCCTTTCTCTGAACCCATTTACATGAACATTGTCTGAAATTACATCCTTCTCCTCCACTTTTAGACAAAGAAACTGTGAGCATGACTGAAAAACTATTAGAAAAGAGAAACACAACAGCTGACTGAGGGATGAGTAACAAAGGCTTATTCTCCCCATAGCTGATACGGCACAGACAGGGATTAGAAGAGTCACATCTGCAGCACTCCAGAGATCCACAAATCCATAATCAGGAGGTAGCAAACTATAAGCACTTAGGGCAAGACTGTGCTGTAACCACTGCCTATGTTGGAGTGGGATAAGGAGGAGCTACGTTCCAGCAATTGTGTGTCTGAAACAGACAATGCTGGTGGGGGCGCACAGTCCTGAACATCCCCTCTCTTTTGCAAGAAGCAGCATATGCTCTCCCTTTATAGGCCCAGTTCCACTGTCCTGTGTGTGGGGTATACAGGAATCTGTACCAGTTTGCTCTAGATTCCCCAGTCTTTGCACAGTAGGAACACATGGACCAGGATAGTGCCTGGCCCTGCACAGGAATGCAGGATGGAGATGGGGAAAGGTTCTCAACCACTGTCCCCTGATGTCATTCAGATAGGGACACTGAACAGTACAGCACAAGTAGCACAGATTTCCCAGGTTACATGCCTTTCTCTGGCGGTTAGGTAGAATTTCAGGTCCACACAGCCTTGGCTTCTCCGCTGAGACTGCCAACAAGGGGGCCAATTAGTACTAAATGGGGGTAAGCACTAGATAGAAAAAGAGTGAGATTTACAGGCAAAAAAGCTACAAAAAGCAAATGCTTTGGGAACAGGAGCCAGATGTGCTCTGCAAAAAGAGCTTTCTGCACCATGTTGTATTCTCCCTAGCAAGTCTCCCATGTTCCGCTGCATCATGCTGGAAGAACCTGAGATGTCAAAGCTCCGGTGCCCGTGCAACTCCCTGGTTGCAGCCCATTGATCAGGGCTCTCTTAAAGAAAGTGGCCTGGGGATATCTGAGAGATCTATTGATCTCTCACTCGGCTCCCTTCCTGCCTATTTCTCATTCACTTCCCCCCATAACAAACCTGCACTGCTGTGTTCATCCCAGGGATAGTCTTGCTGGGTCTTAAAGGGGCACAGTCATATCAATGCATCCTACTGGATCATTCCATCTTCACCTGATGCAGGGGGGAGCCTGTGTATTCCTGCTCATGCTCACACATGTGGTCTGAGCCTGCTCCCATGGAAATCAAACCATGGATCCCAACAGGAGCAGGCTCAGAATTATTACCAGCTTTCTTCATGTCACCTCTACATATTGTCCCCAGACATCCCTCTGGCTTAACTCAAGTGCCGAGCAGGCAGGAAGGTATAAATATGTAATACAATAAATTAAAATTAATACTTTCCCCCTCTATCGTACCTGATGCTCAAAGATCTCAAAGCACCTGAACTAAATATTAACCATATTGCATCCGATGAAGTGAGCTGTAGCTCACGAAAGCTTATGCTCAAATAAATTTGTTAGTCTCTAAGGTGCCACAAGTACTCCTTTTCTTTTTGTAAATATTAACCAGTGCAGTCTCCAAACCCTCCTGTGAGCATGGTCAGTGTCTTTACACTGAACCGTTACAGAAAATAGTTGCCCAAGGCCACAGGGGCATCAGAGAATAGAACCAGGGTCCTGACTCCCTGATCTTTTGCTTTAACCATTAGACCATCTGTAGTCTCTAGTGTCCACCTTGTTTCCTGGCAGCTGGAGGGAGAAATGTGTTAACAGTCTTTTGAAAGGGGTAAACACCAAGAAGAGAAAGGGGAGTTACTTGGTGTGATATAAGGGAGTGGGGAGAACTAGGAATAATTAGATGAAATTATTAAAATGAAGGAAACTTAGCATGGGTATCCAGATACACTTCTTCACAATGAGCTCTTCAAGAAATCAGAGCAATCTCTCCAGGGAAACCCTGCCACTTGAGACTTTAAAAACTAGATCAGACAAAGCACTAGAAAATGTACAGAAGGGAACAATTCTGCACTGGCTGGGAGATGGAGTGGATGATCTAATAGAATCACGGAAATCAGAGATGGGCAAGACCAATGAACCTTTTATAATCTAAATCCTCTGTCAATTTTCCATTTTTGAGCAGAAAGTCAAACAATTATGGATTTCCTCTTTCCAGAAACTCCTGACTCTGTGGAGACCATGTAACATAAAACTATTTTTCCCCCTTTTGGGCTTTGGCTTTTAAAAATGTGTATTGAGTGAATTCTATATAATAATATGTTGTATTTCCACAGGACTTTACGTAAGTTAACTAATCAATCCACAGAGTCCCCCTGCAAACCAGGTCAGTACGATCTTTATTTTACAATGGGGAAACTGAGGAACTGAGTGGAAAAGCATGCCTTAACTCTCCCAGCAAGTCTGGTCAAAACCAGGAATCCTGGATACCAGATCTGTTTTCAGATCACTCAACCAATCTCCTCCTCCCTGGCGTAGATTATTATATGCACATATATTATATTACTGTTGAACTACCTTTATATTACGTATCTAAAATATTACAGGTCCAGTCATAGATCCACTGACATCAGTTGCAAAACTCTGATTGATTTTAATGATGCCGTGCCAGTCCCTATAAGAAGAACAGTAAGGAACTCTGCCATTAAGGCTGTTTGGTATCATAAGACACGACAGCAAATAAGTGTCAATAAACGTGAAATAGCAAAAGAGACCAGAGGATACTTCATTTTCTGCAGTACTGAATGCAGTACTGAATGCAGTGGTATCAAGGGGGTCAACCCCTAACCCAAAAGTAGGTGCATCCCTCTTATAAATGGACTGATGTATCCTTCAGACTCCATCACCTTCTAAGGCAAGGCCATGGAGGGTCAGACAGTACACTGCTCACACCCTCACAAAGTCAGTCACTGGAGAGCTATGGTAGGAAGACATCTAGCCCCAGACATTACACATCCATCAAAGAACAGGCAAGTGTTTAAAATCTAATCTACATTCCTAACAGCACTGGCTGCCACCAGCCTGTCTCCCAGGAGATAAATATCAGCACCCTACAGCAAAGCAACACACCCTCCTGGCAAGAGCTTACAATTCATCACCGGCTTATAAGATGGCGTGGCTGGAAGTGAGTAGTATGAAGTGCTGGCATCCTTGGCTCAAGCGTGCTGGATCTGCACAGACAACTGCCGGCTGCTGTTCACTGGGGTTAGGCATAAGCCGCTGTGCTTTGCCAGGTACAGCAATGCAGAGAATTACAAGCAGTTCCTCTCCTCCCCTCCTCTCCCAGAAGGAACTTGGGGAAATGAAGCTTTAAAGTCAATCCATAAGAATGTGTTTAATTGCCACTGAATTCCCAGTGGTTCACCTTGAATAGACAAGGATGAGGGGAAAGAGCAGCACAAGAAAGGAGCCGAGTGCTGCTCGGAGAACATTGTGCAGATCAATAGGCTGAGGGGAGAGACAGGCTGAGCATTCAGGGCAGAGGGACCCACCTGCTCAGGGACAAAGGTCTCTTCCCCACCACTTTCTTAAAGCCTCCCCTCAGGATGGAATAGCTGTCAGACTCTCCTTGCACTCTGTGACATGTCTTCATGCCAACTTCACCCTCCCCTACAAACAACCCAACCTGTTCATTAACAACAACAATAATTCCCTCTTCCCTCCAGTTGTATAGGTACTAGTACAGTTACTCAGCCAAGTCACTGTGGGAGGAATGGATATGCCCCCATCTGGGGTTCCTTTAGAAGGGGAATGTACACTATCATGGGTCAGGCTCTCACTAATTGTCAGATTTGCAGCTCCATACAAAATATAACATAAGGACCCTGCCCTTTGGAGACTGAGGCCTGGTCTACACTGGGGGATGGGAGTGGGAGGGGAGAGATGTGGGGCATCGATCTAAGTTATACAACTTCAGCTACGTGAATAACACAGCTGAAGTCAACGTACTTAGATCTACTTACTATGGTGTCTTCACTGCAGTAGGTCGACTGCTGCTATGCTTCTCACTCCGGTGGAGTACCAGAGTTGATGGGAGAGCACTCAGCGGTCGATTTATCGCATCCTTACTAGACACGATAAATCAACCCCCCCCAGATCAATCGCTCTGGAGGTAAGTGTAGACATGCCCTGAAACTAGCCCTCATAGAGCACATCTTCCCATTTAGCAGAAACAGATCGTTGTCCTTCCTGAGTCCTTTGTAAGGGCAGCACCTTGGAAAAGCCAGGGAGGCCCCCGTGCAGTCAGTCTGGAAGCTGGTACGAGGCCTGACCCAGGCTCAAAGGTAGTAACTGGTCCCGAGTCCCTTGTACCCTCTCTCTTACCTTCTTTCAGCATCCCCACTTTGAGGCATTTCATGAAGCGACAGGCCTGACAGGACTTGCGCCTCCGTTTCGTGATCTCACACTCATTGGTGGCTGGGCAGCTGTATTCAATGTTCCCTGCAATCAAACACAGAGATGGTCACTCAAGAGGCCTTGTTCCCTCTAACAGCAGGAATCACTATCATGGCCAGAGTACAATGCCTCCTGCCTGCACTGGGTAATACCCATTATACCCCCTGCACTACCCAGATGCATGCCGTCCATTCATTCATTCACACACTAGGGGACTGTGATGACGACTCCATCTGTGAAAATGTTTGGGGTAACCACACAGGCTGGGCTTCTTTGTTAGAAAAGCAAAATGAAAACATTAAATAAAAAGCAGTACTTGCAGGTGGAATTAGAGTACAAGCCCAGCTGGGGGATTCTTGGCCTTCAGCTGTGTAGCGGCTCTGAGATGCACTGCTTACCAGCCTAATCAATGCACCTGGCATTATTATTGGCACATATCCCTTATTGTTATAACCATATCCCCAGGAGCCCAACCCATGGGGATTGTTCCGTTTGCTGCCCTACTCTCAGCCTTTCCTGTGATAATTGTGTTTCTCTCAGGGCTTCGAGACTCTTGCTGATCTTTTCCACCTTTTGTTTTTGGGGAGCAGGGAGCTACGGAAGTGACTTTTCTTTTCACTGTCTCACACACTCTGACTCTAAGGGCTTATGATCTGGCACATTACAATGGAATAGCAGGGGCAGGGAAGTGCTCGGTCTGGAGTAGGACATTCCTGTTGAATACCCCAGGTTTGGTTATGGGAAGGATAATGCAAACCTTTTTGGTTTCACTTGATGTGCCACTGATGGCCCTTGATCTTGACTTTGAATTTATTTGGAGTTCAAATGAACCCCCAACACAAAGTCAAATTCATCCAAAAATACTGATTTTTTTTTCCTGGTTTTGGGTCAAAATCACAAAGACAAACACATTTCCAGTGGTTTCCCATGGAAACTATAAACTGAACGCAGATCTCCTGAAACTTGGCCGCTGGACTTGGCAAAAGGTGCATGGCCTTCAGCAAACCTGGCCAGAGACTCTGGTTTCTTAATGAAAACAGAACCTGATTTTGTTACAAACAGGGACCTCTTTTGCAGACTCTGCTCCAAAGAGGGATGAAGGCTTCCTACTGCATTTGAGGGATATTGACCCCATCAGTTCCTACCTCTAGTCCCTGAGTTTAGCACACAGAGCCCCCTTGTTTCCAGGTGCACCTCTCACTCTCTTCTTTTAGGTCACCTACCACTCCAGCTGCCAGGGGTCTGGTTCACCCCTTGCAATGCCCAAGGGCAAAGAAAGCATCCCAAATTTATTTCCTGCCACATGGTGCACTATCATGAAGCAAGAACACAACCTCAGACACAAATACAATGACCTGACATGAGGATGTAAGTGCCGTAATTCCCAGTCACAGCATCACAGAACAACTTTTTTAACCCTACTTTTAAAGACAGTAACAAATGGAGCTGCCAACCACTCTTCAGAAGATACTTCTGGACAGGACTGTTCAGTATAAGAGGTGAAGAGAGGGGGTTGGAAATCTATGCTTGATAGTGATACATCGATAGCAATAATGTATTTAAGGAACGCAGGTCTAGTAGTTAAGGCAGGCAGCTTTGTGTCTGGAGTCCCAGGTTCCATACTCAGTTTTGTGGGGGGAGTTTGTTCTGGTGGGCTAGAGCAGAAATTGAGATTTAGGACTCCTGGGTTTCATTGGTAGCCCTGGGAAGGAGTACTCATTTAGTGTTGGAGCAGAGGGGAGAGGGAGTCAGGACTCCTGGCTTCTATAACCACATCAGGGAGGGAGAGTTTGATTTAGTGGGGTTGGAGCAGAAGTCTGGGAGTTAGGACTCGTAGGTTCTGTTCCTGGTTTTGCTGTGGACTTGTGTGATCTTCAACAAGTCCCCCCTCTGTATAATGAACAGGAGGACTTGTGGCACCTTAGAGACTAAGAACTTTATTTGAGCATAAGCTTTTGTGAGCTACAGCTCACTGTATAATGGGGATGCTCTAATACCCACCTTTTACATGGGGATGGGGTGAAGTTTAGTTAGACCAACCCCATGTAAAGCCCATTGAAAATCTGAGTGGAAGAGGGCTAAAGATGGGCAGAGAAGGGAAATTCAAAGTGAAGGATTCACCAGCTGTTTATCTCACAATGTTATGTGGGAGAATTTCAGCCCCACACTGGTGACATGGGGCCAGGAGCACTGTAAGCCCCAAAGGCACAAAGACTTGATGTCTGCATGCAGTGTGTAGAGCTTTTACCTTCAGATTCTTGTCTTGTAAGCCCTGCACCCTGACAGTGATCTCCAGCGTCACTATTAAATTCTCAGCCATCACTCGTCTGCATGTTCACAGCACTGCCATCACACAGTTGGATCCAAGACACAGACGCTGTGTGGAAGCGGAGAGAGCTGCACAAGCCACTTCCATTCAGTCTATGCCTCAGCATTCTACAGCACCTGAATTTCAATAGCCATCTAAGTATCAAATATCTCTGAAAACTGGAAATTGAGATTCAGGCTTGGTCCCAAGGTAATAAATGAACTCCCACTTCTGTTCCTGTACATCCAGTGAGCCACAGACTGGAGAGTGCAGCATCCCTGCCCTCAGGGCTGCACAGCTGCTGCGTCCCACATGTGAGGAGATGGAGCAGTAACACCCCAAAGGAGAAGAACATGGCAGATTCATTCTGTCAGGGGGGTTCCCGTCTTCCTGTTTCCAAGCCTCTCTTTCACAAGCAAAACCCCAGCTCTCCCAAATGAGGCCCCACCTCCTGCTAAGAGGCCCACAGCACCATAGTGTTACGGGATTTCAGCAGTCACCTCATGAGGCAGCAACACTGCACTATGCTGCTATGAGGTTTGTGCATCCTCATATCAAAACTTTGCATCTGTGGATGGCCAGGGCTCCTCACATTGCAGCTCAAGGTCATCACAGATGGATTAAGGCAAAGATTCCACCACTTCACATTACTCCCAATTTGAGGAGCCAATTGTCATGTAAGAAACTGGAACTGTCGCATGAAGATACCCTGAGAAAGCTCTGACACTGTCAGATGGAGTACCAGTCTGTAAATGCTACAGTCTGTATGCAAGAGCCAGTGGCTCCTCACAGTCAGTACAATAGCCACAGCAGAGCAAAAGGAGGGTGCTCATCTCTCAGACCGACCCTTCAGGATGGGAATGCAGTAGTCCCTTGCATAGCGGATCCTTCATTTCCTGGTTTCTCTTTTAATTCTATCCATGCTTCTGTGCCCCTTTCTTCCCTGCCACACACCTTGCATCGTCATTTACATCTGGCAAAGTATTAAGCCAGAACAGCATTTTACATCCACTTTGTACAGGTGCAAACATGCAAGCCAGTGGAGAATCAGACTCAATATGTCCCTTTCATGCCAGTTCACCCCAGTGTAAAACTCCATTTACTTCTGTGAAATTACACCAGATGCCACTTGGCCCAAATGTGTTCTCTGCTGTAAACAGGATGAAGTGCAGGGAAGATACTTTTGCCTAAAATAGCTCTTCATTTTGCAGGGGGTGAAGCGAGGAGGACACCACAGAGGAGCGAAAGATGCAGTCAGTGTTAGCCAAGCAAAACTCATCCAAGAAAAGCTACTGTCTTCAAAACTTTAGCAAAATTCTTTGACTTCTTTTTTTTTCTCCTCTCAATTTCTTTTATGGGTCCTGGGCCAGCTGCCAGCACAGCTGAGCTGCTCACGCTGGCTTGTAATTTCTGTAAGTGCCCTGTGATAAAGTGATGAGATTAACTCATCGGAATTCCGGCAGCCTCCTGCTGGCTGGCGGTCACGCTGCCAGCTCAGTCACCACAGACTGGGTGCTCTGGGGAAGGAAGGCTAAAAGAACTCGATTCTCTGCGACAGCCAGCGGAGGAGGCTGTGCGTGTCAATGAGCAGCTGCAGGGGTGTGTGTTTGTTCCTGCATGTGAGTCTGTATCTGCATGTGTTTGAATTTGTGGTGAGTGTGTGCACCCCATGTGTGTTTAATATTATATGAGCCAGAAAGGAAGAGTTGAAGATGGGTTAACCTAAGCTCCCAAGAAACTGTTCTGAACAGTCTCTCATTACAGGGGCTTTCCTCACTTTAGAACAGTATTTACCTCTGATCCAAACAGACCTGCACATTATTTACATCAGAAATTACTTATGAAACTAAAAGGCAGGAGAGGCAGTGTTGTTTAGTGGTTAGAGAAGGACACTCTGGTTCAGTTTCTGGCTCTGCCATAGACTTGCTAGGGTGGCATGATGCCACTCTTTGGTCCCCTAGAACATGGGAAGTGGGAAGCAGCATTTCCCATCAGGATTGGTTTCACATCCATTTCAGATCACACCACTTGTTCTTCCTTTATTCCGTTTCTCATAACATTAGAGAAGTTTCCTTTCATTTTCTTTCTTTAATCAGAAATAGCTTCAAAATGGCCTAAATATAAGAAATTACTTTAGCAGACAAATTATTTTGTTCAATCAAAGAGCAACACATCATGTGCAGAATACTGCATCTATACTTTAGCAGTTCTGCACGATCAGGACTGCACAAAGCCATACAGGCTACAGTCCCGGATTTCCCAACATTTGGACAGTTCAGTGGGAATAAAACTGGACTATTCAACAAGCAACTAAGTCAGGGGACACGGTCATTCCAGTTTCCATCAGTGTTTTACTTAGTTACTTTTTATCTCGGGTTCCAGTTTGGTTCCTGAACTTGTTCACTTGGATCAATCAAGGCAGTCCACCACAAAAAGAACCTGGAAATGATACAGCGGCACCCTGTACCAGTAAAGCTCTAGTTCAGCAGTGCTCTCTTCCCAGTAACTCACTCAGATTTACGTTAACGCTGATACTATGTGTAAGTGACAGTTTGCAGAATTGATTCCGCGTTAACCCACTGCTTTTACACATGCATCATTTACAGACACATTCCTTGTTTGGGTTGAAACTTTGTATTCTGCTCCCTGTGAAAATATGAAGGAAATCCCTTCAGCCATATTCAAGTGAGGTAAGTGTGTGTGTTTGTGTCTCGGGGGGAATACATTCTGTGACTATGATTTTCAAAAATAGGAGCCTGAAATTAGGCTCCAAAATTCATATTTTAGTGACCTGATTTTCAAAACTGGTGAGCACCTTACAGCTCCCAACTGCCATTTATTTAGGTGTCTAAATATGGATTCAGGAGCCTAAAGTTAGAGCCTATTTTTGAAAATTTTGGCAAGCACTAGTGTGTGCATGGGTGTAACCTTCGGGACAATGATATTTTGAGAAAGCAGATTCTGTGCAATAGCACTTTGGTTAACCAAGAATTTCATTTAACCAGGTCTCAGGGCAGGGAAGGGTGAGATTCTAAACACTTATAAAGCATGATACCATCAAGGGCGTCTGCTGACAGTAGCCACAAATGCCAAGCTTGAGTCACCAGCATGTCTCTGCTTTGTTTATATTTTAATGCTATCACAGGATTTTAACAAGTAAAATACATTTTTACTAAAATCCCAGGGAAGATATTCTTCTGCATGGAGCCAATCTGCATGACTCTTCTCAGAGAAAAAGGAAAACCAGGGGTGTTTGAGATGCTGTCTGATTTCAAGACAGCTGATTTCAAGACATCTTTTCATTACGGGTGGAGGGACTGTGACCACTGTTCCCTCTAAGCTGTGTGCGTGTTCGTGCACACACAGATCCTAAACCCCGTGCACACGGTGAAACACCACGCACACAATTTGCACAGAAGAAATTTTTTGTGCACACGGCCTGTCAAAAATTTGCACAGAAGAAATTTTTTGCACACATGGCCTGTCAAAAATTAGAGGGAACATTGACTGTGATACAAGATATAACTTAGCCAATCACTACATAGCTGACATTAATTTATGCAATTTTATTGGTTGTAATGGAAAAGTTGTTCTGAGCTTTCAAAAAAAAATCCTATTTCTCAGTTGTGACCTTGCAGATGAGAAAGAACATACAAATCTCTGGGGATAAGTTTACAAGAGGGCTATCGTGTGCATATGCATGCATACCACTGCTCTCTATGGGATGGAAGCAGAACTGTTCAATTGTGTGTCTTAAGCCCTATAGGGCCAACCGCTAGGGGGGAACTTCCTTTAGCTCAAACACTAGTGGCTTGGAATTTTGGAACAGGAGGATCTGGATTCTATCCTTGTTGCTGCTATGAAGTTCCCAGGGGCCTCTCTGAGCAGTATAGCAACAACCACAGAGCCCTAGAAATCCATGGATTTGTTACAAGCACTTTGTTACCACCCCGTGAGGTGGGTGATTAGTATTATCCACATTTGAAGCCTTAACTGATGTAAACTCCAGCTATGTTTTTTCGAGAAATTGCACATCCTGCTATGTCCTGCCATAGCAGCTACATTCAGCTATTTGTCCTGAGGGTGATGCTTACAGGATCCAGGGCATTCGTATGAGTGGGCCTCCACTTTGGAATTCACTTTAGAGATATGGCTGATCCAGAACCTGGCCAGGTAAAATATGATGTAAAATGTTTCTGTTTGTCTGTGTCTTCACTAGCTGTAGGTTCTGGTATCTCTTGTCATTTAGTACACTGGCTAGATTTGGGGGTCGGAGACCCAGAGCATAGTACAAGCTGATTTCGTGGGGAGGAGAATACAACAATTTACATTTATTTTATTGCCTACCCAGAACCCTAATTTTTTTAACAATTCAAAAAAAATCAAATATATCAAAATACCAGCCCAAACTAATAAATTAATAATGACTAGAGCTGAGCAAAATTTGGAATTTCCATTGTGAGAGAAATTCAGACATTTCAACATTTGCTTTTGTCCCAAATCAGGATGAAAAGTCAACATTTTTGCAGAATGGAAATTCTGAAAAATTCCAATTGTGAAATATCAAATAAAATGTTTCAACATTTGCAAAATCAAAATGTTTCATTTCAATTTATTGAACTCACCCAAAAGACTTTGAATTTGATCAATAATGAACTGCATATTCTAACACTGGCACACTGCCTCATGCAAGCTGTAGTCTGGGAGTCTAATACCCCCATTCGCCCCTTACGTGCCAGGTTATGTGGCTGGACTACATCTCCCACAGTGCACCCACAGTCATGTTACTCCCATGATGCACTGTACACTCAGCCAGAGTGAAATCTGCATTGCATTACTGGACATGTGGGGCCCAGCTTTGTGGAAGATGAGAGGATGGGGGCCTAAACTACAACTCCTATATGGCAATACACTGATTGGGAAATTCAGTTTAATATTTTGTTACCCCAAATGAAAGATCTCATTTAGATTTTCCCCAGTGGAAAAAAAATAAAAAATGCCCAGAAAAAACAAAATTTTCCCACAATTTTGTTTTTGGTGGAAAGTGCATTTTCTGTTGGAAAAATCATTCAGCTGGAAAATTTTGACCAGCTCTCATGATAACCACATAGCAAACAGCTTGTCCCTCCAATCCCCCAGCCCATCACCTTCCCGAGCCTGAAAGAAATGGACTTTGCAATGTGTTTAGGAGAGCGAAGCAAGCTCCAAAGCTGATGGGCTTTCACAGAAAACACTCTGCCAGTCCTTTAAATCAAAGGATCTTCAGCTTGGGCATCTTGTTTGATCACAGCTATGGCAGTATCATATCGGGAGAGAGGATATGACAAGTAATTCAGTCCCAAACCATTTAGGGGTCGGCAGCTTTCAACTCCACTATGAAATCAACAGGGAGTCAGTGCGGCTAGGTAGCATCAGTAACGTGCTCTCAGCATGAAACTCTGCTTTGCAATCAGAGGCCACATGCTGCACTCAGTCTCACTGTTCACAGGAATCAGGATTTAGCACCATGCAGAGAACAGTACAGTAGCATGTTGCTACTTTAGCTCTCCATGTAACACCTGTAAAGCAGACAGGTTAGAAATGCTTGTAATGAAGTCATTAATTCTGCAAATTGGGAAACTAAGTCACAGAGGAGTGAAGTGATTTGTCCAAAGCCATAAGGGTGTCAGTGTCAGAACTGAGTACAGAATCTATCTGCAGTATCTGTCTATCTAGGTTCTTATACTATGCACATCACTGTGCTATCTGCATCCCCAGTCCCAATTCTGTGCTTGAACTATCAGACAGCACCTCTCTCTGACATCACAGCCACAAAAAAGATGATCTGTGCTAGCAGGCAATGTAATAGGCTAGACCAAAACACACATCACAAATACATCACACGGGTGCACACAGACACATGCGCACACGTATATTAAGAAGCCTGGATGGTGATTTAAATTCTCTCATTTGTTATCAAATCTACTGAATGAAATAAACCTGCAGGATGAATAAAGCTTTTGGAAACCTGTTTGCTGTTGCTACTGATATATAGAGAGCCTCTGTCTCTTCCCTCCTACTGCCCCCTACTTAGGGCCCTGTCACACTTGAGAGCTCATTCTCTTTTTGCTCAACATGTCCTGCAGCAAAGCCTTTTTTGATCCTGCAATCTGCCTACTGCCCTGGCTCCCAAGCAGGACCTGCTTCCTCCGATCTGATCACCTTCTCTGCCTCTGCCCCTCATCTCTATGATGGAATAAAAGCCTCAGTCTCAACTGCATTAGACTGAGCTCTGCAGCTCAGATGAATAAGAGCATTTTGGTACCCTAACTGCCAGACCAGCCGATGGAGAGAGGGATGTGAAGCTGCCTGAGATGGGCTGATGACTGGGTGAGAGAAATCCCCACTTATTCCTTCTCCCCATCTGTTACATGTTACAATTAGGGAGCAGCCAGCAAGACTGCTGCACTCAGCGGGTCTCTCTGTGTTGTAGGATGAAATCAGCTGACAGCTTACATAGGCTGGTGAGTCTCAGATTACTCTATCTCTTCCCCCTTCGCTTTCTCTCATTCTTTCTGAACTCTAGAGCTGCTGGTCTTTCCCCATCTCTCCTAATCTATTGTGGCTGGTAGTTTTCTAGGGTATGGTAAAGATTGCCTTCTCCTCTGCTACAGAGATTCCCCAGTGTTGCTCCCCTAAAGGGTTAACCTTTTACTTCTTTCCATACAAAGATCCCCTGGTATGTCATCACCTGCCCCGAGTCCCTCCTTTAGCGTTGATTGCCCAAATGTTCAGAATTGAAATACCAAGAATGGATCAAGAGAGGGACGACACTCAGCGCTGCTAAACGAGATTGAATGTAAAAGTTCACATTCAACCCATGAAAACTCTGCAACGACAAGCCTCAGAAATATTGCATATGAACAGCTGGGCATTCCATAGTGGTACATGTTTTCTATATGGTGTGATGAGAGAGGACAAGCCAGGCAGAGGGAGATGGACCATGTCAGTCTCGGGCAATGGAAAGTTAATTTCCAGGGAGTGTAACAGTAAGTAGAGATGCCTGGAATCAGAGAGATCAGAGATAGAAATAGTCTACCCACAGAGACCTATGGAGGATTGTTCCCTGCCCTGCTCTGTCCAGTCCAGATTCCAGCATCCCCAGCAATGGGGTGTGATTAGATATGACGGAACCACTCACTAAGTACAAATAAAAGGTGTGTACTTCCCACATACATATTTAATTAATTTAATCAGAGTCAAAGGTGTCTTTGTAGTAAATTCAATACACTTTCTATTGCAGGCTGAATTATGCTGTCCATCTTTTCTGTTGTTGGGGGGGGGATGTATGTACAGCGTGTCTATGCATGTGTGCTTATACTGGTGCATGTATATGAATGGACATGCAAGTATCTGTGTATGGCAGCCTGCCTGTAAGTGTATGTGTATTTGTCTATATTTGCATGGTATATCTGTGTACATGTATACATGTGTGCCTTTGTTGGTATGTATCACTGGTCCTGCAGGTACACCTCTACCCCGATATAATGCAACCCGATATAACGCGAATTCGGATATAATGCGGTAAAGCACCACTCCGGAGGGGGAGAGGGGGAAGGGTGGGGCTGCGCGCTCCGGTGGATCAAAGCAAGTTCGATATAACGCGGTTTCACCTATAACACGGTAAGATTTTTTGGCTCATGAGGACAGTGTTATATCGGGGTAGATGTGTATGTACAATTCTTCTGTGTACCTTTGTGTATGTGTGGTATGTAATAGGTGTACATATGTGTGCGCATGTAGGTATATCTGGCTATATGTTTGTGTCCGTGTCCATGCATGCACACATTTGGGGATTGTGGTGCATGCGTTGCTATTTACACTGAAACATCAAGGCTGAAATTTTCAAAACCACTTAATGACAGGTTTCAGAGTAGAAGCTGTGTTAGTCTGTATCCGCAAAAAGAAAAGGAGTACTTGTGGCATCCGAGAAACTAACAAATTTATTTGAGGATAAGCTTTCGTGAGCTACAGCTCACTTCATCGGACGCATGCAGTGGAAAATACAGTGGGGAGATTTATATACATAGAGAACATGAAACAATGAGTGTTACCATACACACTGTAACAAGAGTGATCAGGTAAGGTGAGCTATTACCAGCAGGAGAGCGGGGGAGGGGGGGAACCTTTTGTGGTGATAATCAAGGTGGGCCATTTCCAGCAGTTGACAAGAACATGTGAGGAACATTAAGGAATTTGCAACTCTGACTGAGACTAAACAGAAATTGGGTGTCCAACCCCCCCCCACACCCCAGGCATCTGAAAATCTTCATCTAAATTTTTAGAACCATGTGCTGTGCTGCTGAGAAGGGAGGGGTATCAGCATGTCTCCGTATCTGCGTGCACTATACAGCATCTCCATGAGGCCTATAGTGCTTCAGAACTTAACGGATGCAAACAGGATTGACAGGTTTGTGTGAAAACCTCTTTTCCTGGAGCACTGTTGTTTTCCCCAAAAGGTGCGTAACATTACTAACAAGGCCTCAGCCCTATCCTGATGCCCTCAGCAGGCAGGAATTCTGCTCTCCAGATGAACCTGTGCCAAACAAATACCTTACCAAAGTAAACCCTAACCCGCCTGCCAGCTACAAATCAGTGGGTAGCTCCAGGAGTGGGGAGGGGTGCTGCCTCTTCACTGCAAAACTGGAGAACTCCCTGGAATTACATTTCCTGCAGCGACATTTTGAAAACAGCTTTGCCACGTGTGATGATGATGTTGAAAGCCGGGAACCTAGCAAAGCTTCCCAGAGTCACAAAGTATAAAGGCTTTGGGTCACATCCAGGGGTGGGGGAGAGGTGGAGGAGGCTTGGCAGAGCTGTGCTGGGGAGCAGAGGATAGATTATGTGTATTTTTGTTGGTTCTCCTTCTCTCCTTTAAAGTGCCACAGGAGTATAAGAGCTTCTTCAACCACAGGAACCCAGCCCCCCATGGAGTGAATGTGTGAGCTCCCTCTCCCACCACACTGTACCTTGAATTGTTCTTTTGAAGAAGGCTTTGCATGCCTCGCAGGAGGCCACGCCATAGTGGTAGCCAGACGCAATGTCCCCGCACACCAGGCACAGCCTCTTGGGGATGGCATTGAGCATGTACTCGCACTTGGTGGGCGAGTCCTCCATGATGGCGCTGGCACAGTCGTCATAGCGCTTACGGCAGGACCCACCCCCAATCCCCGCACTGTTGAACATGGGTGGCGAGTCCAGGCCATTTGGGTGGCCACCCATGGCGATGCCATAGCCACCACTAGCATCAGAGGAGCCGCTGGGACTATGATGGCTGATGGCATCAATGCCAGAAGATGGGCTGGACGGCTCAGTCTTAATGAAGGATCCACAGCTAGAGGTGAGATGCCGCTCCTCTGTGGACATTCTGCCAAGCAGCCTGTAGGAAGAGAGCACAGAAACTTATCAGTCCACAGAAATATCAGGCAGGGTGCAGTCACCACAAAGTCCATACCATTCCCACCTTTGGTCTAGTTCAACCCACTCCCTTTGACTTCCTAAAGGACATCAGTTCAATTTGTTAAGAGCTGCCTCCCTATTCTCCACTGACCTGAGCAATGGGTAAGCACCATGATATTTTTTGTAGGTCACTTTTGAGACAGTCCCAAATTTCAGTGAACAATCTGTTGAAGCGGCTATGTTGTTAGCAGTGCCAGCTGGTCATAATCTATCCAGAGCAGGAGTTCACTACCATGGAGGACTGGTGAAGATCATGAACTGAGCAGGTCTTTAGTGGTGTCAGATGAGGTGCGGGATCCCTCAATCTGGGATTCCCAGACACTGCTCCAGGTAAACAGAGTTTACTAGCAGATTCCATATTAGGACATGAACAAGAGAGGACACCTTCCGTTTGTAAATTCCCTTGCAGTAAAGTGAGTTATTATGCCCACTGTTTTCTTTTTTTCTTAAACATTTGGGAATCCTCTAGAAGAGAGGCTTCAGAAGCTGACAGATAACAGTTTGTAAAAGCCTCCCAACTGTTGAGGGTTTTTAGAAATAAACAAACAAACAAAACCTCATCTATAGTAACTATGAATATTTTCATTAGCCATACATATGTTTGATCTTTTCTTGAATCCCACTAAACTGTCAGCCTCAATGATGTCTTGTGGCAGTGAGTGCCACGGGTTAACTGTGCACTTTGTGAAAAATTATTTCCTTGTGTCAGTATTAAATTTGCTGCCTTTCAATGTCACTAAAAGACCCTTTATACTTGTGTTGTGAGAGGGTGAAGAAGAGTGCACAATCTACCTTCTCTATGTCATTCATTACTTGGTGTACCTTTGTCATTTTCCCCACTAATTCATTTCCCCACTATCTTTTCAATCTTTCTTCATACAGAAGTGTCTCCAGGCCTTTCATTGGTCTCATCAGCCATCTCTGAACCTCCTCCATTTCTGCTATATTTGTTTTTAGAGAGGGTGACCAGAACTGAATTCAATGATCCCAAACCTCAGCTGATGTAAAGCAGCATAACTACATTGAAATCAATTCTCCAGCTGAAAGTGTAGCCCAGTGTTCTAGATAAGGATGAATCTCCAATTCATATAAGGACATTATATATTTTCAGTGTTATTTTTCATCCCATTTATTATACCTTCTACCACTGTTTGGGTTTTTTTTAAACCATTGCTACATACTGAGCAGAGACTTTCATTGAGTTGTCCACAATGATGCTTAAGTCTTTTTTCTGAGTTATTACAGTTAATTTAGAACTCATTGTTGGGATTCCATCTGAGACCTTTTCTACTCAGCTTATCCAGAACACCTCGTCCAGTTCTGGGAGAACACTTCACCCAGTTCTCTGGGATCCAAAAACTCAGTTCAAGTCCCCTCAACACTTAGGCTTGTACCCTATGCCCACGTTGGCCAGAGCCAGACACAGGGGTTTAGAAACAGAGTGATACTACAATTCCAAATCATGCCACACACTACAAAGTTTACATATATTTTTCCTAACTTCTAATGTCCATATTTCTTGATCTGATTGGTTTGGCCATCACACAGATCACATAAGGAGAAATTGCTTTATGTCCTTCACCTTATTTACCTTTCAAGCTTATCAGTTCAGGGTGTTCCCACTTATCTCAAATAGCCCGAAAATGCCATCTCCAGCACACAGCCTGTCACACCCTTGTTTACAATTTAACCTTTCACTCAAATCAAGCTATGTGCAAGTTTACTCATGCCCAGCAAGATCTATGCCTACATCCATCAATGTGTATGAAAAATTGAATGATTCCTTCAAACGTACATCATCCTACATTTGTCAACGATTAATTTCATATGCCATTGTGCTACCCATTTATCCAGCTTTGTTAGGACCCTCTGGAGTTCATCACAGTCTTCTCTCGTCTTGAATAACCTAAATAACTAACTTTGTGTCATCTGCAAATTTTGCCAACTCACTGCAGTTCTAATCACTAAAGCACCATAAGCATTTATAAGGCCACACTGCCCTTTACAATAAGGCTCCTTTAGACCACTCTGGCAACGTAAAGGGGCCTTAAAATTTTTACACCAGTTTTATACTCCTGGGGGAATTCACTAAAAACAATGGGAACAATTCACTAAGCAGGCAAGCTGCTACATTCTGCTCTGCCTGAGGGGACATGCCTACTTCCCCAGAAACACCCCAAAGCCCTGCCCTTCCATGATGAGTATGCTACAATAGCAAGTGAGAGGGACAGAGTGTTTCTCTCTTTCAAACGCATGACTGCCCAGCCCTCCCGTCCTGCTGGTGATTTATGTCTCTACTGGCTGCTCCAGGCACCCAAACTGACCTGTCTGCACTGCAAGGAGGGACGCGTGACCGCTTTTGCGGCTTCCCTTTGCTTCCCCGTCAGAAGTCATTTTTCTGTGGGGAAGCAAAGAAATCTGCGGGGGCCATGAATTCTGTGCACGCACAGTCATGCAGAATTCCCCCAGGAATACAAATTGGACCCTTCAATGACTTGGGAAAAGGATACTGAAAGCTGATAAATTAAGGGTCTGGAAGAATATAAGCCAAACACAGAAAAGAAATACAACCAGGCTAGCGTACCCCATAGTCAGGCACCAAACACCCCTAATGGAAGACAGACAGCATCAAGGGCTAACAAAACAGCATCAAGGGCTAACAAAACAGTCTGGGAGAATACTCTGATACTGTGTCTGAGCTGGTAGCTACCCACATCCTGGGAAGAGCACATTCCACATGAATCATAGGAAACATACTCACTCTGCTGCAACACATAGTCTAATGGTAGCTTTCAAAAATATAAAGCAAACCCCTATTAGAAGGAATAGAGTTGTGACTGTTAGGAGAACAGTACTAGTGAGACTTCCCCCATAATAGTTCAAGAAAATCCAGATACACTCTCTCTGGCTGAGATTCAGGAACATTTAGAAGCATCTTCTACTTTATTCCCATACTGAGTCTTCGTTTATTAAAAATAGCTTTTAAGTGAGGTTTCATCTATGAATGCCCCTGTCTGGGCCAATCATAACCCAGCCCAGAGATGACTCTAGTTTGCAGCCACTTCTCAAAATCATAATCCCTGATAGTCAAACGTGTATTTAAAGGACTGACAAACCTGGAGACTGAAGGCCTCTGTTTATCCCCAGTATAGGAAGGCCACGAAGAGAGGCAGGGTGGGCTTCCCTACATGCTGACCCATCAATGTGTTGCCTTCTTGTGCTGGAAGAATGTGAGGGGAGCTCAGTCTCCTTGGCCCAGTTCAGTCCTCTGACTCAGGGCTCAGACCAACACATAGGGGCCAGATAGTGCCACCTGTGATGGTGATTTTCGAGATATTGACACCAGTCCTCTGGGATCTAGACTGAGTCCTCCCCAAGCCATTTCACGTGGGACACCAACTAGCCAATAGATGGTAATAAGTAATGACTAGTGACTACTGACTAGGCCAGATTTGCATCAGTGACCTGGAGTAAAAGGCTGCATGTCCCCCTGAGGAACAGAACTGGCAATCAGGACATCTTTCTTAATTACTGAGCCTATATTTTTATTTTCTGGTCTATGGCACAATTTGTGCATCCCATCACAGCCCTGGGTTAGCACTGTTCTGGGTCTCCCAAAAAGCTCCATGTGCTGAGCAAAGCCTGACAAATTCTGACCTTCCATAGGTTCCATGAACACTCCTAACAAAAAAATCCCCCCTTTGGACCAGGAATGTTTGTTATTTTTAAGCTGACTCAAAGTGATGGCAGCAAAATGAACAAAATGAGGCATTCTGAACAGCAGAAATAACTGCAAAATATTTCCACCTGTCCTACAAGTTCACCAAGTGAACAGCAGCTATTTGCTTGAGTCTGGTTAAGGGTCTGGGAGAATATAAGCAGTTTCTCGTTGGAGTCTGTTTTTGAAGCTTTTCTAGACCCATGGAAAAGAAGCCCTTGAGAAATTCCACCATGATTTCAACAATTTCCATCCCACCATCAACCTCAGCCTGGACCAATCCACACAAGCGGCCATTTCCTGGACACTATTGTGCTAATAAGTGATGGTCACATAAACACCACCCTATACCGGAAATCTTCTAACTGCTATACTTACCTACATGCCTCCAGCTTCCATCCAGGACACACCACATGATCCATTGTCTACAGCCAAGCTCTACGATACAACAACATTTGTTCCAATCCCTCAGACAGAGACAAACACCTACAAGATCTCTATCAAGCATTCTTACAACTACAATACCCACCTGCTGAAGTGAAGAAACAGATTGACAGAGCCAGAAGAGTATCCAGAAGTCACCTACTACAGGACAGGCCCAACAAAGAAAATAACAGAACACCACTAGCTGTCACCCTCAGACCCCAACTAAAACATCTCCAGTGCATCATCAAAGATCTACAACCTATCCTGAAAGATGATCCCTCACTTGCACAGATCTTGGGAGACAGACCAGTCCTCGCTTACAAACAGCCCCCCAACCTGAAGCAAATACTCACCAGCAACCACTCAACAAAAACACTAACCCAGGAACCTATTCTTGCAGCAAAGCCTGATGCCAACTCTGTCCACAAATCTATTCAAGTGACACCATCATAGGACCTAATCACATCAGCCACGCCATCAGGGGCTCATTCACCTGCACATCTACCAATGTGATATATGCCATCATGTGCCAGCCATGCCCCTTTGCCATGTACATTGGCCAAAATGGACAGTCTCTATGCAAAAGAATAAATGGACACAAATCTGACATCAGGAATCATAACATTCAAAAACCAGAAGGAGAACACTTCAATCTCTCTGGTCACTCAGTAACAGACTTAAAGGTGGCTATTTTGCAACAGAAAAGCTTCAAAAACAGACTCCAACAAGAAACTGCTGAACTGGAATTAATTTACAACCTAGATACCAAGAATTTGGGCTTGAATAGAGACTGGGAGTGGCTGGGTCATTACACAAATTGAATCTATTTCCCCATGTTAAATATCCTCACACCTTCTTGTCAACTGTCTGAAATGGGCCATCTTGATTATCACTACAAATTTTTTTTTTCTCCTGCTGATAATAGCTCATCTTAATTAATTAGCCTCTTAGAGTTGGTATGGCAACTTCCACCTTTTCATGTTCTCTGTATGTATATATATCTATATCTATATCTATATCTATATATCTTCTTACTATATGGTCCATTCTATGTATCTGATGAAGTGAGCTGTAGCTCACGAAAGCTTATGCTCAAATAAATTTGTTAGTCTCTAAGGTGCCACAAGTACTCCTGTTCTTGTTAGGAATATAAAAGGAGAGAGACTTGATCCAATTCTCCTCCGAGCTGGCACAGGATGCTCCGTTACTATTTCTGTGCCCATGTAACAAGCTTAGAGGTTCTAAGTGTTTTGTTCTTTTCACCTTTCCTAATCATAGGTCATTCCCTCTAATCCTGTTAGCATCTTTGTTGCCCTTCTCTGGATTCTCTCCAATTTGCCAGTCTTTCCTGTAGTGAGGTGTCCAGACCTGCGTGCAGAACTTTAATGCAATCGTGCCAGGGCTCTGTGGAGAGTCTCTTCCCTGACCATGCACTACAGCATTGGCTTTTCTAGCCGTTGGATCACATTATAGGCTGCTATCACTTGGTAACCACTAACCCAGTAGTTCTCAACCAGGGATCCAGGGCCCCCTAGGGGGCCTTGAGCAGGTTTCAGGGGGCCCGCCAAGCAGGGCCAGCATTAGACTCGCTGAGGCCCAGGGCAAATAGCTGAAGCCCTACTGTATGGGGCTGAAGCCCAGGTCCCTGAGCCCCGCCACCCGGGGCTGAAGTTGAAGCCTAAGCAATATAGTTTGTGGGGGCCCCTGTGGCATGGGGCCTCAGGTAATTACCCTGCTTGCCACCCCCTAAGACTGGCCCTGGCTTTTATATGCAGAACACCAATTATTGTGGCACAGGTGGGATGTAGAGTTTTTATAGTATGTTGGGGGGACCTCAGAAAGAAAAAGGTTGAGAACCTCTGCACTAACCCACTTTGGTCTTTCTGAACATAACAGCTTTAGCCACCTTGCTTCCATTAGCACAGGGGATTCTGCCATTTTCAGCCTCATGTTTCTAATTTCTATCCATTTTACCAAACCCCTCTAGCACAGCTTCCTCACTTGCTTGGTACTTGTTTCCAGGACCTTCCAGCTTGGGGACTGCCTGTGAATATAATAACTTGTGCCTTTCACATATTCTTCCAGGACCTTTTGAATATTTCTTCCCAAGCATGACAAAGAACTTCTCTCACTCCTCCCTTTACAGTTAGTCAGCCAGTCTGCGATCCATTTCACAGGATTTGCATCCAAACCAATTGGATCTAATTTCCCTAATAAGATCTTGCATGGCTCCATGTCAAATGCCTGAGTACAGTCAGACAATCTATCCACAGTATTGCCCTTGCCCACTAATTATCTAATTGTATCAAGAACGGCTATTGTCTGTTGAACTTGTTTCATAAACCCGTTGTTGTTTATTGCTCATGATGCTGTTAGCCTCTACACACCCAATTCTGCCTTTAGACACGCGTGCACAAATCCCTTTGACTTTGGATGGAGCTGTACAGATTTAGATGAGGGCAGAACTGGGCTCTGGAAGCTTACAGATTACATCTATTAATATTGGTTGCATTATCTTACTAGGCAGTGATGTTAGGTTAATGGGAGTTAGGAGTTCTCCCAGTTCTCTACTAGCTTTTCTCCTGCCTTTCATCCTCCCCCTCTTCCCTGAAATGGCTGGATTGCTAATGGCTCAACACACTCTTAAGAGCAATATTAGGAGCTGGAAAGGCTGCTAGATAGACAGTGCTAGAGAAGGCAAAGTATTCTCTCTATAACATTAAGGTAGTGAACACTGCCCTTTAACATATCCTTTAACAGAATTTTCGAGTTCAGAAATAATACATAAATGGCAAAAACTCAGATATGTGCAGTTAAAGCTCCCATACCGATTTTTGGCACGTTATTCATGGTGATGTCTTTAAGAAGTCACCCTTTTCCCCTATCCCCGTCCCCGCACACATAGCTGTGGAATACCAGACTTCTTCCTGCAAAAGGCCAACATTTTCTAATCTCCAGTAACACACTCTTACTTAGGACAGTGGAGGATCAGTGGACCAAAGACACAACCCTACCCCCGGCACAAACCCTATGCCAGTGTGAAATAGCTGGAACGATAGCTGGCTTCATGTTAGAGGGGAGCTCCCATCCACCAGAGGGATTTTCTGTTGGCTGCTTTTGGCCAGAATCCAGCTACTCTCCGCTATCTGAGCAGCACAAAGTGGTGGTAGCAGGACCAAAAATCTGGCCACAACTCTCTGCCTCCTGCCAACAATACCAAGAAGGCATGGGGTTGGAGGCTACAGGAAACAATTCTGCTTAACTTCTCCAGTGGCTGAGTCTTCACCACATGGACAAATGAACAGGGAGGAGGCAGTGGCATCTCATCACCCAAACCTAATACTAGACTCCAACTTCCTGTAAGGGAGCAGGACATGGTTGTTGGAAGTTCTGACCTATAGGCCAAGTCTGTCATGAGGGTCTTGTGCCCAAGTCATGTATAAACTGACCCAAAGTGGTCGGATTTCCAAGACCAAGATTTAAATCATGGTTAAAAGGGACAAACACTGAACCATTTCCCATAAGAACTTGCAGACATTTCTGGGCGTGGGAAAAGTGGTGGAAGGAACATTCTCTTGTGTGTTTCTGAAGTGGGGGTGTCAGGATTGCTATCTATTTGCAGAGGTTTCTCTGTTCTGGCAGTGCAAAGAGTCAAAAAGGGGCCTTTTCGTTGGTTCCCACTATGGGATCTGGATTCTAAACTGTGTGAAATCTTGATTATTTTAATCCCTAAATTCTGCCATAAAGTTTGTAACTTCTGCAAACAATATACCAGTAAAGCATCTAACTTCCATGTGCCTATGGCTATGCTGGTTGAATTTACCACTTTTTTAAAGCCTCAAATAGGATGGGGGGGGGTTCAGAGGGGTTACAGGCTTTTCTGGTGAACATCTGTGGGGCCCCCACTATAATTCTGTTCAACTCACATCAGATACCAACTTGTGAGAGCTGCGAAGCACATTTGCAGCAGCACAGAAGTTTTAAGCTCCACCAGCAAAGGCTGCAGCACTTTTAAGCCTCATAAACACCACCAACCAAACAGAAACTGCACTGAAGTCAGAAGCAAAGTCTCTCCAGGCATACAAATAGGCAATAAATACTTTTTCCAACCTTAATAAAAGGTAAAGAAATTCTCAGTTCAGGGTGTTGTGGCTGCTTTTTAAAGCTACTTTAACAGAGTCTAACAGATTTATAACCAAAATAATCCCAAACATTTATAAAATTTGCAAATGATGCTAGTCTGGGAGAAGTTGCAAAATATTCATGAGGACAAAGGAATAATCGAAACAGACCTAGAGAGATTTAACATGAGCAAGAAAAAACAAAATGAGAGTCAACTTAGAAAAGTGTAGTAACTATACTTGAGAAAAAGTAGTCAGAAACCCAGATGCAAGAATATAATTAATGCCAATCCACTTGGATTTATGGAAAATAGATTCTGTCACACTAACTTGATATCTTTTTTTTATGAGATTACAAGTTTGGTTGATAAAGGTCATAGTGATTACATAATAGACTTCTGTAAGGTGTTTGACTTGGTACAGCATGACATTTTGATCAAAAGACCAGAACGGTATAAAATTAACATGGTACACATGAAATGGATTAAAAGATGGCTAACAGGTTTTCAAAACATAATTATAAATGGGGAATCATATCAAGCAGATATGTTTCCAGTGGGACCACACAGGGATCACTTCTTGGCTCTATGCTATTTAACACTTTTATCAATGACCTGAAGGAGAACCTAAAATCACTTCTGATTAAGTTTGCAGACACAAAAATTGGAGTGGTAAATTATGAAGAAGAACGGTCACTGATACAGAGTGATCTGGATCACTTGGTAAACTGGGTGCAAGCAAACAATATGCATTTTAACATGGCTAAATGGGAATGTATACATTTAGGAACAAAGTATGTAGGCCCTACTTACAGGATGGGTACTCTATCCTGGGAAGCTGAGACTCTGAAAAAGTCACTCTCAGTGCAACACTGTGGACAGAAGGGCTAATACAATCCTTGAATGCATAAACAGATGAATATTGAGTAGGAGTAGAGAGGTTATTTTACCTCTGTATTTGGCACTTTTGTGGACACCAGAACTGGACACAATATTCCAGCAGCAATCACAATTCAAGAAGGATTTTGATAAATGGAAGAGGGTTCAGAGACGAGCCAAGAGAATGATAGTAAGGAGCTCAATCTCTTGTTTAACAAAGGTTTCATAGTAGCAGCCGTGTTAGTCTGTATTCGCAAAAAGAAAAGGAGTACCGGTGGCACCTTAGAGACTAACAAATTTATTAGAGAGAAATTTGTTAGTCTCTAAGGTGCCACAAGTACTCCTTTTCTTTTTTCAGGGGGAAATAGTTTTACTTTGTGTAATGACTCATCCATTCCCAGTCTCTATTCAAGCCTAAGTTAATTGTATCCAGTTTGCAAATTAATTCCAATTCAGCAGTCTCTCGTTGGAGTCTGTTTTTGAAGCTTTTTTGTTGAAGTATAGCGCTAACTATTTCACATTTGGTGACAATGTATACCTTCAAATCAGCGGCACTGCGATGGGTACCCGCATGGCCCCACAGTATGCCAACATTTTTATGAAAAAAGAAAAGGAGTACTTGTGGCACCTTAGAGACTAACAAATTTATTAGAGCATAAGCTTTCGTGAGCTACAGCTCACTTCATCGGATGCATTTGGTGGAAAAAACAGAGGAGAGATTTATATACACACTGTTTTTTCCACCAAATGCATCCGATGAAGTGAGCTGTAGCTCACGAAAGCTTATGCTCTAATAAATTTGTTAGTCTCTAAGGTGCCACAAGTACTCCTTTTCTTTTTGCGAATACAGACTAACACGGCTGCTACTCTGAAACATTTTTATGGCTGACTTAGAACAACGCTTCCTCAGCTCTCGTCCCCTAATGCCCCTACTCTACTTGCGCTACATTGATGACATCTTCATCATCTGGACCCATGGAAAAGAAGCTCTTGAGGAATTCCACCATGATTTCAACAATTTCCATCCCACCATCAACCTCAGCCTGGACCAGTCCACACAAGAGATCCACTTCCTGGACACTACGGTGCTAATAAGCGATGGTCACATAACCACCACCCTATATCGGAAACCTACTGACCGCTATTCCTACCTACATGCCTCTAGCTTTCATCCAGATCATACCACTCGATCCATTGTCTACAGCCAAGCGCTACGATATAACCGCATTTGCTCCAAACCCTCAGACAGAGACAAACACCTACAAGATCTCTATCATGCATTCCTACAACTACAATACCCACCTGCTGAAGTGAAGAAACAGATTGACAGAGCCAGAAGAGTACCCAGAAGTCACCTACTACAGGACAGGCCCAATAAAGAAAACAACAGAACGCCACTAGCCATCACCTTCAGCCCCCAACTAAAACCTCTCCAACGCATCATCAAGGATCTACAACCTATCCTGAAGGACGAGCCATCACTCTCACAGATCTTGGGAGACAGACCAGTCCTTGCTTACAGACAGCCCCCCAATCTGAAGCAAATACTCACCAGCAACCACACACCACACAACAGAACCACTAACCCAGGAACCTATCCTTGCAACAAAGCCCGTTGCCAACTCTGTCCACATATCTATTCAGGGGATACCATCATAGGGCCTAATCACATCAGCCACACTATCAGAGGCTCGTTCACCTGCGCATCTACCAATGTGATATATGCCATCATGTGCCAGCAATGCCCCTCTGCCATGTACATTGGCCAAACTGGACAGTCTCTACGTAAAAGAATGAATGGACATAAATCAGACGTCAAGAATTATAACATTCAAAAACCAGTTGGAGAACACTTCAATCTCTCTGGTCACTCGATCACAGATCTTAGAGTGGCTATACTTCAACAAAAAAGCTTCAAAAACAGACTCCAACGAGAGACTGCTGAATTGGAATTAATTTGCAAACTGGATACAATTAACTTAGGCTTGAATAGAGACTGGGAATGGATGAGTCATTACACAAAGTAAAACTATTTCCCCCTGGTATTTCTCCCTCCCACCCCACCCCCCACTGTTCCTCTGATATTCTTGTTAACTGCTGGAATTAGCCTACCTTGCTTGTCACCATGAAAGGTTTTCCTCCTTTCCCCCCCCTGCTGCTGGTGATGGCTTATCTTAAGTGATCACTCTCCTTACAGTTTTCAGAGTAGCAGCCGTGTTAGTCTGTATTCTCAAAAAGAAAAGGAGTACTTGTGGCACCTTAGAGACTAACAAATTTATTAGAGCATAAGCTTTCGTGAGCTACAGCTCACTTCATCGGATGCATTTGGTGGAAAAAACAGAGTAGAGATTTATATACACACACACAGAGAACATGAAACAATGGGTTTATCATACACACTGTAAGGAGAGTGATCACTCCTTACAGTGTGTATGATAAACCCATTGTTTCATGTTCTCTGTGTGTGTGTATATAAATCTCTCCTCTGTTTTTTCCACCAAATGCATCCGATGAAGTGAGCTGTAGCTCACGAAAGCTTATGCTCTAATAAATTTGTTAGTCTCTAAGGTGCCACCGGTACTCCTTTTCTTTTTGTTTAACAAAGAGAATGATAAGGGGTGACTTGATTATAGTCTATAAGTACCTACATGGGAAACAAATATTTAATAATGGACTTTTCAATCTAGCAGAGAAAGGTATCATATGATCCAATTGCTGGAAGCTGAAGCTAGACAAATTCAGACTGGAAATAAGTGTACATTTTTAACTATGACAGTAATTAACCACTGGAACAATTTACCAAGTGTCATGGTGGATTCTCCATCATTGGTAATTTTAAAATCAAGATTGGATGTTTTCTAAAAGATTTGCCCTGGGAATTATTTTAGGGAAGTTCTATGGCCTGTGTTATACAGGAGGTTAGACTAGATTATCGTAATGGTCCCTTCTGGCCTTGGAATCTATCAGTCTATGAACAATACTCGAGAGAGACCAAGGGGAGAGAGTTGGCAGCAGATCAGAAAAGAGTTTGCAATGTGATGTGGCTACAACAATGGCCAATGTAATTTTTGGGCTGCATATGCAAAGGGATGATGTCTTAGAGCAAGGGAGGTGAAAGGGAAGCTGCCATGTGTGTAGGCCTGTTTGACAGCTTCTCACCTCTGGATAGTTCATAATTGCCACATGCTCTCCATTCTTTCAGGTCTGTCAATAAATGACATAATGTCATCTGAAGGGCAGATACTCCTGAAGTCTTCCCGGTTCCTCTGACCACTCATTATGAGCCTTGCATGTTGCACCGGCAGAAGGCAGAGAATCATCACATGGACACCACCTCCTGACAAACTTGGTGGCCCTTTTCAGTGCAAGGTCTGAATCCCAAAAATACGAGGATCTGGTCTGGACACTTTACAATTATATAGCAGAGATCCTGCTATAGCTGGCGTAGGCTGGAAGGGCTGGTGTGGGTTAACCCATTCTACAACTAAAGAGCATCCTGTTGGAATTCATGCACTCAGCAGGGAAAACTTCAGTTTTGTAGGGCAGAAGGTAAGAGTTTCTGGGCTGTAAGTGGACAGGGTTTAGGGCAAAGTTAGAGATGGTATTATAAATTGGATCTTAACGGTGACGTTCTTGAGTTTCTAGCATGTAGGGCTTGGGGATTTTTAAACTCAAGCTCTTTGCTTAGGTTGCTTTAAAGGTCAAGAGAGTCTCAACTTTAATTTAATTTATGTGTTTTTGGCCTGGACTACAGATGCTTTTCTAAGAGCTCTTTCAGCTCTCCAGCAGCTCCTCCCTTTGGATTGTCTGGTTTTCTATTTCTCCTGAGTCTCCTGTGCCTCTTCTCTAGAGTAGTGCAAATCCCCATGGTTTCAGGTTGCAGGGGTTTGTGTTCACATGGATTTTTTTGTACACTCACTAATATCAAATTTCTGTTTTGGGCTCAAACACAAAGAACAGCTCACAGCAGAAGGTTGCTGAATTTGCCCTGATTTGGGGTAAAAATCCTCAAGTGCTAAATGGCTTCCACCAAACCCGAACTTAGTTCCAGATTGTATCAAAGCCCAGACTTTTTGAGTTTAACCTGGAGTATTTTTCTATTGCTTCTCTCTTTGCTATTGATCTGGATCTGGTTTCTTTTGTATTTTGCAAATACATTGCAACCACCTTGCCCCCTTGTCTCTGATTTGTTGTGCAGTGATCTGGTTTTTTGGTTTCAGAGTAGCAGCCATGTTAGTCTGTATTCGCAAAAAGAAAAGGAGTACTTGTGGCACCTTAGAGACTAACAAATTTATTTGAGCATAAGCTTTCGTAAATGAGCTGTAGCTCATGAAAGCTTATGCTCAAATAAATTTGTTAGTCTCTAAGGTGCCACAAGTACTCCTTTTCTTTCTGGTTTTTTGGGTGGGGTTTTTTACAGATTTTTTTTGGCCTTATATTTTCCTGTAGGGAGGAAAAGCTAATGAGTCCAGAGGTTGAAAGAGATGGATTGAAACTGTAAACAAGTGAGTTCGCCAGTAAACCCAACAGCTCCCCACCCTGAGAAGTCTATCTTGAGGCAGGTCTCCAGGGGGCAGTCTCACTGGTGGCCACAAGAGAACTGGGTTATATTAGGTCTATTGATATGGGCTGTTGGCTGAGACCCAGTTCCTGCAAATGGATCAAAGAAATCGATTCCTGGCATGGGGCCAGGGGGAGGCTTAAATCCACGCTTCCTAGCAAATTGGGGGATGGGGAAATAGATGCTCAAATTCAGAGTCTTGCACAAATAATAATCACTTGTCTAACACCCAGCAAACATTTTATTTCTCTGATCCATTGTATAACTAGATCCCAGCTACACATCAATAGCCCAGGTCTGATCATACTGACAAAAGCTGCCCCACAAGCTGTCTGGATACCTTTAAAAAAATAAGAGTCTTCTTGAAGTGAGAAGACTTTCTGGTTTTCCTGTTAGCCTTTATCCCCCTCCCCACCTCACCCCCGAGTCCTACTCCTCATTATTTCACCTTTAAGAGAACTCTCTTGTTTGTAAACTGTAAGACGAATTATACAGATGAATTAAGACAATTAATCTGAAGCTGTGACACATATTATCAGTTCACTCTCTTATTAGCAGGTCAGCTTCCGATGCTACTTTGCCCTCTGATGCATTGCAAGCATTTCTTCCAAGGTAAATTGCTTTATTATGTGGGCTAATGCTTTTAATGGAGAGCTACTGGTGAAATCCCAACAAAATGAAGACCAAGACTGACTTGCAAATCATTATTTATCCAAAAAGACCCCAGTTTCACCCCTAAAATCCTGTTTTTCAGGTCTCCAGCCTGCCTGCTTCTTACTACACTGCGCCTTCTGCAATCATTCCTGTATCTGCAAATCTAACCACACCACCTCCACAATACTGCTCATATAATGCCCAAGGCCACAACTCAGCCCCTGCTGAAATTTTCAGCCAGATCTTCATCTCCTCTTGGAGTCCCCTTCTCTACAGTCTACTTACCTATGGTATTTACAAGATACTTTTCACCTTGATATCTAAAGTGTCCTTCCCAATGTCCTTCAGACACTATGGTAATACGTATGGTAATATATAAGAACCTAACAAAATAAAATTGAACCTTTCAACTCCAGCATGCGCAGCATTCTGCATCCACACTCTCATATGTAAAAAGAAAAGGAGTACTTGTGGCACCTTAGAGACTAACAAATTTATTAGAGCATAAGCTTTCGTGAGCTACAGCTCACTTCATCGGATGCATTACTCTCATATGTGGAAAGCAAGGCAAACATGCCACACTCCAGCACCTTCCCTGAGATCCCATTCATTTTAGCATTCTGCCCTGCTCCCTTGGCTCATTTAGCACTCCTTCCCTAAGTACCATCTTCACACTGTCAGTGAGAAGGCCTCCTCCTTTGCAACTTCTTTCAATCTGGACCAGTCTTCTTGTTCCTCCCTGCATTATCACCAATTCTCTATCACATTTTAGATCTCCCTTGATAGCATCTCCCCTTAACTTTGCCTATGCTTCATGTTGAACAATAGCAGAGGGAAGTGGGGGATTATTTAACTCCCTGAAATGTTTGGATAAGGAGCTGGGAGAAAAGACACTACACAAAGTGAAGTGACACTGAATTGATGGAGAAATCAGGGACACAAAACCAGGAACAAAGGTGAAAAGAGACTAAAGAATTACCTTCTAACTATGTATTTGCTGAAAAGTGGACTCTGGATTTATTTAGACATAGGCAGGCTGGAAACCCCAGCACTCCTGTTCTTCAACTTCACTGTGTTTGGGGATTCTCTGACTTTGATTTGTTGCTCAATTTCTTTTTCTGTCCTTTCTTAGATTCCCTCCATTACACCCTCCCTCCCCCCCCAAAATCCAGAGCAGGAGAAAGACATCACCTTTCTATCTTCCCTCCCCACCTACCCGAGGAATTGAACCAGTCAGGGGCAGTCTGTTGGGCCTAGACTCCACCCGGAGCTCTTGGAGAAATCTATAATTAAGCCTCTCATCATTATAAAGATTAGTCAAAACCAGCCTGAGCTGGACAACTGATTGAAATCTTATTCCACACATATTATGGCACGGAAAATAACGAGGGGCAATTAGTGCTTTTCAATCAGGCCTTTTTCTCTCCGAATTCCCTGGAAGCAGTCATCAGACTGAGAGGGCACAAAAGTAGGGTGAGGGTGTGAACATGGGCATAGGAGCTGGCATAGTCTGGCTTCCACAGAACCCTGGGCTATTGCCAGAATGGTATAGGGAATTAGGAACGGAACAGCAGGGCTGCTATAGACGTATCACGTGGCAGAGTTGGGGCTGGGGGGGGCATGAATGCTGCAAATCAGGATTGAAGTACAGCTGTAGGGCTGTGGAGTGAGTCCAGGTCTAGAAAAGAAGTGGAGGGTAGGGGGTGGCACTACAGATAAGGACTGAGATGCATTGGCAGAGATGTGTGAAGTACACTTGCATGGCTACATATACCTAATCCGTGTCTGGCTTTCGCCCTTTCTCTCAGCCTCTCAATCTCACTGAATATTGAATACTGAATACTGAAAGCTATACTGAAAGCTAGAGAGGGGTTCGCTTAATGTGGAATATTCGTAACCTAATCCCTTTGCTGGTGTTCCTAAAACACCCAATGTACCTATGGTACCAGAGGCCACTGTTAATGTACAGCACTGTTTTCAGCCACAAATTTAAGATATCCCAAGGTTTCCAGTGCAATTTTGTTCACCTTCAAAGACCCATCTTAGGTAGCTATTTAACAGTTCCCTTAAGACACATGTCTTTGTGATAACAAGTAGCCATTTACACTGGACCCAAATTCCAGTCTGGGTTTTAGAGTAGCAGCCGTGTTAGTCTGTATTCGCAAAAAGAAAAGGAATACTTGTGGCACCTTAGAGACTAACAAATTTATTTGAGCATAAGCTTTCATGAGCTACAGCTCACTTCATCGGATGCATTCAGTGGAAAATACTGTGGGGAGATTTTGTAGACTCCCTCCTCAGGCCCTAGGTTACCAGCACTCCCAGCTATCTTCAAGACACCATTGACTTCCTGAGGAAACTACAATCTATCTGTGATCTTCCTGAAAACACCATCCTGGCCACTATGGATGTAGAAGCCCTCTACACCAACATTCCACACAAAGATGGACTACAAGCTGTCAGGAACAGTATCCCCGATAATGCCACGGCAAACCTGGTGGCTGAACTTTGTGACTTTGTCTTCACCCATACCTGTTTCATATTTGGGGGCAATGTATACCTTCAAATCAGAGGCACTGCTATGGGTACCCGCATGGCCCCACAGTATGCCAACATTTTTATGGCTGACTTAGAACAATGCTTCCTCAGCTCTCGTCTCCTAATGCCCCTACTCTACTTGCGCTACATTGATGACATCATCATCATCTGGACCCATGGAAAAGAAGCCCTTGAGGAATTCCACCATGATTTCAACAATTTCCATCCCACCATCAACCTCAGCCTGGACCAGTCCACACAAGAGATCCACTTCCTGGACCCTATGGTGCTAATAAGCGATGGTCTCATAAACACCACCCTATACCGGAAACCTACTGACCGCTATTCCTACCTACATGCTTCCAGCTTTCATCCAGACCACACCACACAATCCATTGTCTACAGCCACATTTGCTCCAACCCCTCAGACAGAGACAGACACCTACAAGATCTCTATCAAGCATTCTTACAACTACAATACCCACCTGCTGAAGTGAAGAAACAGATTGACAGAGCCAGAGGAGTACCCTGAAGTCACTTACTATAGGACAGGCCCAACAAAGAAAATAACAGAACGCCACTAGCCATCATCTTCAGCCCCCAACTAAAACCTCTCCAACACATCATCAAGGATCTACAACCTATCCTGAAGAACGACCCATCACTCTCACAGAGCTTGGGAGACAGGCCAGTCCTTGTTTACAGACAGCCCCCCAACCTGAAGCAAATACTCACCAGCAACCACACACCACACAACAGAACCACTAACCCGGAAACCTATCCTTGCAACAAAGCCCGTTGCCAACTCTGTCCACATATCTATTCAGGGGACACCATCATACGGCCTAATCACATCAGCCACACTATCAGAGGCTCCTTCACCTGCACATCTACCAATGTGATATATGCCATCATGTGCTAGCAATGCCCCTCTGCCATGTACATTGGTCAAACTGGACAGTCTCTACTTAAAAGAATGAATGGACACAAATCAGACGTCAAGAATTATAACATTCAAAAACCAGTCAGAGAACACTTCAATCTCTCTGGTCACTCGATTACAGACCTAAAAGTTGCAATTCTTCAACAAAAAAACTTCAAAAACAAGAGACTGCTGAATTGGAATTAATTTGCAAACTGGTTATAATTAACTTAGGCTTGAATAGAGACTGGGAGTGGATGGGTCATTACACAAAGCAAAACAATTTCCCCATGTTTATTCCCCCACCCCACCCCCACTATTCCTCAGACGTTCTTGTCAACTGCTAGAAATGGCACACCTTGATTATCACTACAAAAGGTCCCCCCCCCCGCTCTCCTGCTGGTAATAGCTCTCCTTAAGTGATCACTCTCATTACACTGTGTATGGTAACACCCATTGTTTCATGTTCTCTATGTATATAAATCTCCCCACTGTATTTTCCACTGAATGCATTTGATGAAGTGAGCTGTAGCTCACAAAAGCTTATGCTCAAATAAATTTCTTAGTCTCTAAGGTGCCACAAGTACTCCTTTTAAGTCTGGGTTTTGAAATTTTAAATTTCATTTTAAATCCACCTCATCCATCCACCTTCCAAACCGTCTGTCTATTCACTCCTCCCTCATACTGACAAAGAAGCTTCCATCGCACTCAAGCCCAGCCCGAATTCATCCACACCATGCGATGCACTCTTGCCTGACTGATCGAAGAGATGAAAAGGAGCCATAGGTCATGATAACTGTTGTTCTATTCGATAATTCCATAATCTGGAATTTTATGGCGCATGCATTCATTCTGTCCTCTGTACACTCATAAATACTGCAAGTGCTTCCAACTGTTCGACAGAGGAATCAGAGAGATGTCACTAGAACTGCGATATGGGACAGTCACCTTGTTACAGAGTGTGAAGTGGCCAATAACAATGAAAAACACAGTCTCTAGGGAAATAGTCAGAAAGAATGTAATAAACTTTCAATATTCCAGGCCCCTAAAATATCAATTATCCTAGGACTAAAAGAACAGAGATTCAAAAAGAGTAGAAATATCTTCTGACTACAAAACAGACATACCTTTAATTCCAGCTGCCCAATATAGATGATTAGAAAGCATCACAAAGACAACTGCAGGAGCATTTTACCTTTTTCATTTTTTATGCAATATAATCTGGTACTGAGAATGCCTAGTTATTGACAAAGTTCAAAACAAGTAATAATCTACTGAGGGTACTGAAAGTTCACCCTCGCAATGAGCAGGTCCTTTTATTATAGTGATAATTTATTACATGTATAGAGAACCTTTCCTCTCAGAGGATTCTGCAGAGCTTTACAAATTATACTTGTGTTATATCTAATCTATGTAACTATAGCATGGTTCAAAAAAGAACTAGATAAATTCCTGGAGGATAGGTCCATCAATGGCTATTAGCCAGGATAGGCAGGGATGGCATTCCTAGCCTCTGTTTGCCAGAAGCTGGGAATGGGCGACGGGGATAAATCACTTGATGATTATCTGTTCTATTCATTCCCTCTGGGGCACCTGGCACTGGCCACTGTCGGAAGACAGGATACTGGGCTAGATGGACCTTTGGTCTGACCCAGTATGGCCGTTCTTATGTTCTTAATGGTTTTACATCTATACATGTCTGTATCCATATCTATACAGAATATGGAGTCCAAGAATGGAATGGATCTGCAAATCATGACTGAGGCTCATCAGCGCCCCCAGAACTGAAACAGAAAAGGGTTCTGAAGTCAGATCTCAAGTGCTTTGGGACAGCTGTGTGAAGGAAAAATGCACAGCAAATGCCCATATCATGCCTTAATTTTTAGCCAGTTCTAGGTGCCTTTCACTTCTCTGAGCACCAACACACACAAAAAAACCCAAACCAAACATGAAATTTCTCCCTGTGCCTTCCCAAAGCACATGACATCACTGGATGGAAAATAAAAATAATCAAATACAAAAATATCAAAGCAATGATTTCAATTGAGAAGCTGGAATCCTCTCTCCCATCACTGGAATTTGTCACTCTGCCTTGTGTTATTCCTCAGGTACACAAGGGAAACGCATCAAACTCACAACTACTTCAATGTCAGTTTCACTTCTTGCTCTCCTTTTTCAATATTTCTACTAACAGACAAACAGAAGCCAGAGAGACAGAATAACACAGATGGGAAACCCAGGAAGGAGGAGATTTGCATCTGCTTATATGGCAGAGACAGACTTCCACTGTGTATCTGCCTAAGGTGAGCATTGTGGGTGAGATGGTCTTCATTGAGTATATATGGGAGAAGGTGGTTTTCAGCTGGGACTTCAGGCCAGGAGGCGCGTAGAAAGACAATGGATATTTGGGCAGATTTTCCTAACATTTGGCAGCTCCGTTCAGCAAATAAAAACTGACCTGACTTTGGATCAGCCACATAAATGAAAGAGAATGAAACAGATAGAAATTAATTTGTAACAAATCAGTTTCTATACTTATGCGAGTATATCTAAATATAATGTATTGAAGTGGTATAAATATTAAATCAATTAGGAATTTGTAATGAATCCATCACCATAGTATCCAGGCCACATTATACAGATGTGCTGAGGGAGAGGTGTATGTGATGTTACATGTGTGTGCGCATATGTGTATATGTATATGTGGTAAATATATACCATGCATGTATAATATAGATTTATGCTACACACACACCGCTCTGCCTCTCTACATGTGTCTAAATACCATGGTGATGGGTCCCTTGCATTGCCCAACTATGATTTAATATTTATATAGCAGCATAATTGTACACAGAGCTTTACAACAGACAAAAACATAGTAAGTAAAGAAGAAAATCATTGCCTACCAGCGCCACAATATCTGTGAGCAGCACCCTGCATCACAGCCCTGTGTCTACCGGGACATGAAAGGGAGAATGTCTCACATGATTTTCCATATATCTGCACTACACTGAATCTGATATTTTAGAGATGTTAATTCTCTTTCCTGAGGGACAGAAAAGAGGGTGCAGCTCTTAGTGGCTGCTGGTAGGAAAGGGGCTGCCCTCTGCAGGGAAGGGTGAAGAGGAGCCATAGGAGAGCATGTTTCAGAGACAGCCTAGCCCACCCTGACGGCAAGTCCTCCCTACTGCGTGCATTCCATTTGCCCTTGGAATGCTATCACTTATTATCACGCTGACTTCTCCAGATGGGGCATTTTGGCTATTGATCTGATAAATAAACAGCCTGCTCGTTCGATCAAAATGTTATTTTGCATTTCAATTACTGTTCACTAATGCAACCTTCATCCCGCCAAGAGCGCTGCTGGCAATGACACTCGACCTGGCACAGGCGCTGCGAGCAAACTCGGCAGCGCCTGCTGCAAGCACCTAACGGGATTACCACCCTCCATTAGGTGCGTAGAAAGAAAGAGTGATGGATAGACAGTCTTGAGATGAAGGGGAACAGATGTGCAGAAAGGGAAGTGTGTGGGGGCTGGAGACGGGGCAGGAATAAGCAGGAGCATGAACACATTGACATCAGGAGTTTGCCAGGCATTTGCCAACTGGAGTTCTCCAGGGGGTAAGTCGGCTCTAGCCTGCAAATGGCTGGTTCTGATGGTCCATCTTCCAGATGGGACTGAGCTCACTAGGTTGGAGACATGTGAGAATTCATAAATATGAGAATTGGAAATCAATCTGTGATTACGGGCCAGCAGTGTGAATTGAAAACCAATCAGTGGTGGATGGGGTGGCTTCCAAGATATTATTTTTCTCCTGGCTATTTTGGGGTTTAGCAACACATAGGATGCACACAAGGCATTGCACTCAAGTTTGGGGAAAGAATCCTCTTAACTCCTGACTACAGCCTTGAAGAGATGAGGAAACATGGCGAGTTCTGGAGGTGGTGTAGTAACAACATGACACACAAAAGTGCTGGTAAG
This sequence comes from Dermochelys coriacea, assembly GCF_009764565.3. NCBI lineage: Eukaryota > Metazoa > Chordata > Testudines > Dermochelyidae > Dermochelys > Dermochelys coriacea. Next base: position 86,890,747 of record NC_050073.1, on the reverse strand, counting down.
AGACTGTTCTATAGTTCCTGGCCTAAATCACATGACATGGGTCAAGATTCCAAAAGTTTCATACCCCTGTCAAGTGGCAGGTGTCAGTATCCAGCCTCTCAAGTACCTTCTTTTACACTGTCCCTTCTTTAAAAAAAAAAATTAAATGCAAAGAAAACATAAAACCAACTAAAAATACCAATCCCAAACTAACACAGACTATTTGTAAAAACACACAAAGGGAGGTGCACACATGTAGGTCAGACCTAAACTACCGCATAGAAGCCCGCTTTTGTCAACAACAACCTTCTCTGGAAGGCAATGACTTTCTGATCGCATGGCTACCTCTTGTTTTCAAAAAACTTAGCTCCTTCTGCAGATAAAGCTGATAAAGGTGGATCTGCCACAGAAAGCTTCTGTCCAGTGCCATGTCATCCCACTGATGTTGAAAGAGCCTTTCTTCTGGGAGCAACTAGATAATATATCCTCCAATGCCACACGGATGTATTCTCAAATGGAGGGACAGAAGATCACTTTGTTAGTGCACAGAAGCAGCTCTCACTGTGGAGTTAAGTAACAAACACGCTCACTGCCATAGGAGCTTTCCTATGCCACAAGAACATCCCCGACATGTCCCAACTGACTGACAGACTGGTACTTTTCACACCACCAGGACTGCCCCCTAGGTGTGCATGCTCTCTCTCTCTCTCTCACTCACACACACACAGACACGTGCATTATAAAACATGTAACCTCATCTCTTCAGTCAGGATTCTACATTTGGCTATGGAGAGTCAAAATCACAACAAGGTTAATATCCTCACCTTGCTCCTTGTGTAGTCATTTACATCCATTCAGCATGGGTGTATTATACCGCCATTCTGGTTTGGTAGCATTTTACACTCACTTTGCATAAATGGCAACACAAGGTGCCAGGCAATGGAGAATCAGGCCCCAGATATTCTGCTTCTGACTCAGTCCAGAACATTTGAACTTGCCATTTTTGTGGAGGTTATGAATTTTTAAGGGCCAGTTTGCAAAATCTTTATCCAGACCTGAACTCTGCCTCCCAGTCCAGCCACATTGAGTGTCTATGTGTCTGACAAAGTGGGAAACTGCTGGCCACGTAGGGGTTAAAAATAAACAAGTCCATATAAAACATCCACATTACATAAATGAAACTCTCAGTATAATACACTGGAAGGAGATCAATTTGATGTTTAAAGACAGAATCTATAATTCCACACCCTCTGACCTCATCTACAGTGTCTAGCCAACCTCCGGCTATCTTTGACATGATCTGTAGCCCAACCCTGACTTCTTGAGACTAAGCTTTATCCCAGCCATCTCCTTCCAACCTCTTCTAAACTCTTAAGCCCTGTCTCCCCAGAGCCATATACCCTAGTATGTCTTACTCCCTCTGAGTGTCCTCTACCTACTCATCATTCTATCGCAAATACACTCTGCGTGAACTGTTCTGCACCCTAACCATTTATTTTTCAAGTGAGCACTGTATTCCCTAGCCCCATGCATGCCCTTGAGACCCATTATATAACTCAGTTCCCTCTCTCTTGTTCATTATCACAGTGGGGCAACATGATAAAGGCACTGAGCACTGGGCACAGAATCAATTCTAAGTTCTTATTCCAACTCTGACACCCTCCTCTGTAGAGTTGGGCAAGTCATTTCAACACCTTGTTCCTCAGTTTCCCAAATTGACTGACCCACCTCCCAGGAGCATTGTGAGGGTTAATCCATTAAAGATTATACAGTGCTTGGAAATATGAAGCATATAGATATTATGAGAATGAGTGAATTATACATGATGGCTAGATTTTATCTTAAATGCTCACATAATGACCTCTACCACATGTTGTCAGTAGGGTTTGAACTCATTCCTTCAGCGCCAAAGCACAGACCTCTGCCATTTCAACTAAAGGAGTAACTCCACTAGCTGGCAGTAGTAGTAAGCAGGTTTCTTCTATGTAGACTAGCCACTAGATGGGAACACAACATATACTTAGGGCTTCTTATTTTAGGTTATAACCAATAAAAACATAAAACACCCTGACACAAAAAACAATGAAATCCGGAAATGGTTACTTGTATTCAAGGGCTTGTCTATGGGAAGCAGTAATGTGGACAACAGGGTTGTGATTTTGAAAGTACACTAACACTTTGAGCATTTATGGGTCCATGTAGACCGTGCTGGTGAACACTAGAGGTTCCCAAGTGCATTTTAACACAGTACTTTTTGAAATATACTATGTTAAAATGCAGTAAAGACATTACAAAGAGATTACTCATTACAGAATATACAAAGAGAAAGCCCTGAAAAATCCCAGTTTTTGAACGCCTACATAAAACTCAAAAATTGCTAAAAATAAACCCTGAAAAATGAAATTAATAAACTTTGACAAACAGAAGACTTACATATACTTGTAAACATCTTATAATGAGTATTAGCATCATTCAGACCAACTCGGTTTTCCTTCTACTTGCCTGCACCACTATCTCACTACACCCTAAACTCACTCAAGAACTTCATTCTACGCTATCTATCTCCATCTCCCGGGTCCCATTTCAGAGTCCAGCCATCTCCTGACCCCCATCTCCATACAAACCATTCTTCTATTACATCCCAACTAGAGCTGGGCAAAACTTCTCAGACAAACATTTTTTGGTGAAAAAAATGCAGATTTGGTGAAAGAAACATTTACTGACTTTTATAGATTCATAGATTCCAAGGCCAGAACAGACCATTGTAATCATCTAGTTTGACTTCCTATATAACATGGGTCATAGAACTTCCCAAAAGTAATTCCTAGAGCAGGTCTTCAGGAAGAACATCCAATCTTGATTTCAAAACTGGAAGTAATGGAGAATCCACAATGACTCTTGGTAAATTCGTCCAGTTGTTACTTACTCTCCCTTAAAAACTTGCACCTTATTTCCAGTCTGAATTTGTTTAGCTTTAACTTTCAGCCATTGGATGATGTTATATCCTTCTTTGGTAGACTGAACAGCCCATTATTAAATATTTGTACCTCATATAGGTACTCCTAGCCTGTAATCAAGTCACCTCCTAACCTTCCCTTTCTTAAGCTAAATAGATTGAGCTCTTCGAGTCTATCACTATAAGGTATGTTTTCTAATCCTTTAATCATTTTTGTGGCTCTTCTCTGAACTCTCTCTGATTTATTTACATCCTTCTTGAACTGCAGACCCCAATATTCCAGCAGCAGTCACACCAGTGCCAAATACAGAGGGAAAATAACATCTACTCCTCAAGATTCCCCTGTTTATGCATCCAAGAACTGCATTAGCCCTTTTAGCCACAGCTTCACGCTGGGAGCTCATGTTCAGCTGATTATCCATCACAATACAGAAATCTTTTTCAGAGTTGCTTCCCAGGACAGAAAAGGAGTACTTGTGGCACCTTAGAGACTAACAAAGTCCCCCATCCTGTAAGGAGGCCCAACATTCTTTATTGCTAGATGTATACAATTTCCATTTAGATATATTAAAATGCATATTGTTTGCTTGTGCCCAGTGACCTGTCCTTTTTATTATTTATCACTCCCCCAATTTTAGGTCATCTGCAAACTGCATCAGAAGTGATTTTATGTTCTCTTTGAGGTCATTGGTAAAAATGTTAAATAGCGTAGGGCCAAGAACCTATTCCTGTGGGCTCCCACTAGAACAGGGGTGGGCAAACTTTTTGGCCCAAAGGCCACATGTGGGTACAGAAATTGTATGGTGGGCCATGAATGCTCATGAAATTGGGGTTGGGGGTTAGGGCTCTGGCTGGGGCTGCGGGCTCCGGGGTGGGGCCAGAAATGAGGAGTTCAGGGTGCAGGAGGAAGCTCTGGGCTGGGGCAGGGGAGAGTGGGGTGGGGGGGGGTGAGCGCTCTGGCTGGGAGTGCGGGCTCTGGGTGGGGCTGGGGATGAGGAGTTTGGGGTATAGGAGAATGCTCTGGGCTGGGACTGAGGGTTCGGACGGCAGGAAGGCGATCAGGGCTGGGGCAGGGGGTTGGAGCAGGTGGGGTGAGGGCTCTGGCTTAGGGTGCAGGGTCAGGGTCTGGGGATGAGGGGTTTGGGGTGCAGGAGGGTGCTCCAGGCTGGGACCGAGGGGTTCGGAGGGTGGGAGAGGGATCAGGGCTGGGGCAGGTGTATGGGGGGGTGGCTCATGGGTGCAGGCTATGGGTGGCTCTTACCTCAAGGAGCTCCCAGAAGCAGTGGCATGTCCCCCCTCTGGCTCCTACGCAGAGACATGGCCAAGCAGCTCTGCTGCGCACTGCCCCATCCGCAGGCACTGCCCCACAGCTCCCATTGGCTGCGGTTCCCAGCCAATGGGAGCTGCAGGGGCAGCACTTGGAGTGGCGGCAGTGTATGGAGCGGAGCCCCCTGACTGCCCCTATGCATAGGAGCCAGAGGGGGGACATGCTGCTGCTTCCAGGAGCCGCGTGGAACGGTGCCGGACCCTGCTCCCTAGCTGAAGAGCCAGAGCAGGGCAAGCCCCAGATCCTGCTCCCCAGTGGGAGCTTGAAGGCCGGTTTAAAATGGCTGGAGGTCCAGATATGGCCCATGGGCCATAGTTTGCCCACCCCTACACGAGAAACACATCCACTGAATGGTTTTTCATTTACAGTCACGTTTTGAAACCTATCAGTTAGCCATCTTTTAATTTATTTCATGTGTGCCAGGTTAACTTTATATCATTCTAGTTATTTTTTTTAAATCAAAATACCATGCTGTACCAAGTCAAGAGCCTTATAGAAGTCTATTACATCAACATTATTACCTCTACCACCCAAATTTGTAATCTCATCAAAAAAAGACATCAAGTTAGTTTGACAGGCTCTATTTTCCATAAACCCATGTTGATTGGCATTAATTACATTACCCTCCTTTAATTCTTTATTAATCTAGTCACATATCAGGTACTCCATTATTTTATCTGGGATCAATGTCAGACTTACAGACCTAGAATTACCTAGGTCATTCTGTTTACCCTTTTTAAATATTGGTACAACATTAGCTTTCTTCCTGTCAATACAGCCTTCTTCCTCGATTGTGGCTTTGGGGGCATCTAGTAAAGTGTTCTTAAACAATTTCCAATGATCATTCACATTTTTTTTAATTACATTCTTCCTCCCAGCTGAGTTGGCTCATGGCTTTGTGTCAGTTTTGCCAAACTGTTAGTCTAGAAGGGGAAAAAATTCCAAAGAAATCAAAATGTTTTGTTTTGACATGTTCTAACCAAATGTTTTGATTTTTTTGGGTCAAAAAGACTTTCCATTTTGGAATTTCCTTCAATTATATTTTTAAATAATTGCTCAGAATTTAAATAAAAATTTTCATTTTGGATCAAACAAAACTTTTAGCTTAACCTGAAGTAGTTTTCAGGTCAACTTGAAATTATTCCTCCCCCCAATATTTTGGGACTGCCAGTGAACTGAAAAATCTATTATTTGAACAGCTCTAGTCCCAATCCATCTACCTGTGACACATTCTGTATCTGAATCCTGCCTTGTTCTGTCTTGATCTGCAGTACAGAAGATACAGCATTTCATGTCCCCTCTTTACATATGTATTGTGTGTGGAAAGGGCTTCTATTTTGACACTTATCTATATAAATAGGGAGATTAATGGTGAAGAAAGAGGGAGGCATACAAACTACATTGAAATAACTTTAAAAGTTCTAATGCTAAAAAAGAAACCCTGACAATTCACAAGTACAGTGGATGTTCTGCCCTTAATTCATGTGAAATGGTCACCCTGTATTATGCAGAGCTTTGTAAGGGTAGGGGGATTAGCCACATGTCGTAGGCTTCACACAGCTAAAACCAAACACCCTGTTTTGAAACCTGAGTGTTCATGGAGAAATCCTGGTCTGTTTTTCCATACGGTGCCATTTAAGCTTTACATCGATTCTCCTGCTACAAGATTAACTTGGTGCTAGTGTCTGGTAAGAGGTTCAGAAATCCTGACTGCATATTGACTTGCAAAAGTGACCTGAACATTTTATCCCCTTTGAAATGAGCTTGAATGAAACTTCTTCCTCATCCACTTGTGATAGGAGCTACAGAAGCTGTGTGAGCCATTGAACATTAGTGAATTTTACAATCTGCTGAGGAAGAATGGTTTCAAGTATTAAGCTACCGCCTAAATCCTACCCAAATGGTTTATAGCTCCACTGAAAGACCATCAGAAATTAGGTAAGAGAAATACCCACATCTGCATTTAGGTCCTGAACCAGCTCCCATTAAAGTTAAATGGTGAGAATCCCATTGACTCCAGTGGGAGTTGGACCTGAGAATACAGGACACATGTACTCGGATGGATACGGTAAAAAAGTAGTGCCATCCATTGCCTTTAGTTTGGAGGGTCAGATTTCCGAGGTTCCTGCTGGAGGTCCATCTGTCTACTATGCCTGAGCTGAACCAGCTCTTCTTGAAATAGGTACTTAGATCAAAGGCAAGGCTGTTCCAAGGAAAGAAAGGGGGTGAGCAAACCTGCCACAATTATACGAATTTGTCAGAAGTCACTAGTAATGCTAATAAATATTGCTAACAAACTCTAGTGTCAGTCATGCTCCGTGTATTGCTGAGGGTGCTAGATACCCAACAGATGGCAACTGCAGTACAACTCCTTTGAGTATTACTGGAAGTAATGAGTCAATTAACATGTCCCAGTCCTCTGGTGACATCCAGTAGCACAATGACCCCAGGGAGACCATTTCACCACTAGCTGTCAGCAAGTTCACCCACCCTGTGCAGATCACTCTATAAGAAATCTTCAGCAACAAAGCTACCCTAAAAGTCTCCCTCTATGAATGACTCCTTTATTTATTTGAGTTCATAACAATCAAACAACAGCCACCCATCCCAAGCTCCAGGTGCCTTTGACAAGTGTTGTGCCTTCACAGATGTAGAAAATGCAGTCCAAGTCCAAACAACTTTCTCCTCCCAAAACCAGCAATAACCTCACAACAGAAGGAACTCAAGTGAGTCCCCAAGCTCAGACGACAAGAATTAACCAGAACAGAGCACCAGCCACTTGACAAGAGAGCATCCCAATATGCAGTGACAACTGCTATTCCACAGAAAAACTGCAGATCACACCAGCTACCTAGCAAATCACCTGTTGTAGACTGCTGAGATACCAACTGCATCATTGTTCATCCCTAGGCACGTACAGGGAACTTGTGTGAAGGTACTGCCTTTGATACAGTACAGAATGGGTCAGCAAGGGAGCTGTGAGGTTTGGGATGCAATCCTGGGTGTCAGAGTAGTAGCTGTGTTAGTCTGTATTCGCAAAAAGAAAAGGAGTACTTGTGGCACCTTAGAGACTAACAAATTTATTTGAGCATAAGCTTTGTGAGCTACAGCTCACTTCATTGGATGCATTCAGTGGAAAATACAGTGGGGAGATTTATATACATAGAGAACGTGAAACAATGGATGTTACCATACACACTGTAACCAGAGTGGTCAGGTAAGGTGAGCTATTACCAGCGGGGGTTGGGGGGTGGGAAGGGGGGAACCTTTTGTAGTGATAATCAAGGTGGGCCATTTCCAGTGGCTGCTCCTGACCCAGGACAAACAGCTAGTCCCATCAGTGTTAATTTTTCTATTTTTCTGTGCGTAATTTAGCTGAGATGTTTAGGTTTCTAGCAAATCTGCAAATGCTTTAAGTTCCTCTGACGCTCCAGAACTGCTGGATAGAGTTTCAGGCTACAAGGGACTGAAAGAACCCTTCATCTGTCTCTCCCAAATATTAAATATCCCTGTAACCCACTTTCCCCTCCTGCTGCTTTTGCGGTCTCTGTACCCCCAAAGATCAGGGTGGATGGAAGTGAAGAGGAGGGAGTCCCCTTGGATCAGTGTTTATTCTAATCAATCAACTAAAAAAATTGCAGCAGAGAGTAATTATTAATAATCAAGTAAAATTGGATTATTTCTCTGCACTGCGGTGCTGACTGGATGGGTAGGTTGGTATAGAACTCAAATTCATTGGAGCAAGCTACTGAACTAAAATAGCTGACCTCAGCAGTTTGTCAAGGAAGGTAGAAACAGGGTAATCATCTAACCATATGGGGATACAATTTGAAGGGTACGGAGTTACTTCGTCAGGCTAAATAATATGGTGGCCATGTATGGATATGTTCAAATCAAGCAGCATATCCAGTTTCAATTCAAGTGACAGTGATAGACCCACTTGTCAGATCATCCCAGGATATCAAAGAATCTTCCTGATTTTGAGGGATCACTTCTGGACTTTCCTTCTTTTCAAATAGTTGATCAGCCTCCCTCCCCACAAAAGGTGATCTACAAATAGCACAGAGCAAAAGGCCTCTGAAAAGACTACAAGAGCAAGTCACTGAATATGCCATGCCGTCAGGGACAGCTCTGATCTTTGTTTGTTGTTTTAATCAGGGATTCAAGCACAAAAAAAAATCCCAAAGGAACATTATGATGAAGCTTTTACATGCACTGAAGTCAGGAAATTCAATATTACACTTTCCAAAACACGTGTGACATGGACACATTACGTAGAGGGCCATATTTTCAAACAGTCACCTAAATTGCATCCATAAAAAATGCCTGTATGAACATGCATTTTACACAGAAAACATGCATTTTTGCTTCAAAAATGAAAGCAGACTCAGCTGCCCACAAGTACGTATTTGCATGTGCAATTATGTGCACACGTCTTTGTGCATACAAATACTTGTGTGTTTGCCTGTGAATATTTTGCAGGCATGATTTAGACACCTATGTTCAAAAATTTGGCACACACGCCACATTAAGGGCCAGACCCTCACCTTGTGTAAATTGTCATAGGTCCCTTGAAGACAATGTATCTGGGATGATTTACAACAGCTAGGCAGCTAGCTCTAAAACACTAAAATCATCATCACTCATAGTAATACAAAATATTATCTAATTGCAAGGGGACTGCAGTATGGTTACCAAAGGAAGCAGAACTTGGAGTTTCCTGACATCCTGTGTATGTAAAACTTCAGCCATTAAATTAAAATTAATATACCATAGGTTTTATATTTAATAACTCGGTAATTGACTTTTCAAAATAAATATTTACTTTTCTCTATCTTAGGTATCATTATACCACCCTATAGAATCTAACACTTAATTGCTTTCCTACATTTTGCACTTATTTTTTTTAAATGAACATGATCTTTTTTCCCCCAAGGGAAGGGGAATAATTAGGCTTACTTCCAGACCCCAACTTTCTTTTTTAACACTGAAATGTAAGTTTTGAGAGGTATGCAATGTTACACACAATCTCTGGCGCATACAATCAATTAATAATCAATTTAAAAGTGAAAGGCCACAATAAAGCAGCTATTGTGTGCAACGACTTCCTTGTAGGGCTAAGTCAGTTTCCCTCAAAGTTGGTTATCCCACACTACCTGCTTACTTAACTTAGTGAAATGGGTCTTCGCTACCTTATGGTTTTCATGTTCACTCCCAGCAATGACAGCATGGCTGGGTTTTTTTTATGATCAGAACAGCCCCAAAAGGTTTTGACGTTGTGGACCATATGTCACTGCAGCAATGTAGCTTAAATTCTACACCATTGGCAACTATTTGGGGCATCTTCGCAGATAGGAGAGGAAAGTGTGTGGAAGGACGAAACAGTGCTGAATGAACAGCTCTTTAGGCCTTTGTTTGCCTGGAGTGGAAAGGGTTAAGCCTGCTTTGAGGTTCACTTTGTTCTCCATGATTTGTGCAAGCCCAGCAATCAATTAATCTTGCTCTCTTTTTTTCCCTAGGAACCATTGCAGGAATATCATGCCCAGGATCTTGGTTAAATCCACTACTCTTTTCCATCAAGTCACTCCACCCCCACCTCCCCACAGCATCCCCTCCCAAAAGGGGCCTTCTGAGCTCGTTTTGCTAATGTATTCTCAAACCAAATTAGAAGCCCTGACTTTTGGTGAAGTTCGTGAGTTAGTTGCTGCGATGCACTGAATTAAAGATACCATCTCAGACTCAAATCAGATTAGAGCCCACACACACACACATGCAAAAGCCCACTTTCTAATCAATTTTATAAAGGGCCTTCAGCAGAGATACACTAATGGTATTGAGCTGAGATCTTTAAACTAAGTCTGCAAGAAGTCTGTGGAGATAAAACACACACTGTATTAAAGAGAGAGCTCTTCGCTGTGCCCTTCCCACTGAGAGCCCAGCACACATGGGAACAGCAATTCAAAATACAAAAACAGCCCTCCTGACACGGACAAGACATCCCCCCAACCTCCTCTCTCCACTTGGCTCTCTCTCTCTCTTTCCTTCCTTCCCTTTCAAGCTGCTGCAGGAGGTCCCTGCACACCATATTCTCCTCTTCGTGGGAATTACTGAGCCTTAGTACCTGCCAGGAAGGGGGCTAAAACTAACAAAGTGGGGATCCTTCTAGTTCTGACAGCTGAATTTCAACACTTCTGCATCTCCAGCAGGCAGGGGTCCCAGATAGCAAGCCATCCTGCTTGTGGCTGAAGGGGAGCCTCAGTTTAAAAAGAGCTGTCCAGTGGCTGCTTACAAGACATTAAACCTGATGTGGTGCTGGCTACATCAGGATATCATAATACTGAGTTTTGATGCCACAATACACACATCCTAGAGAAGGATGTGACTGAGTCCGCCACAGAGGATGGTGTTTAGAAGGTGGCAGCCCTTACACTTCATCTCCCCACCCATTTTCAGCTCTCCCAGACCAGGAAATCCTCCTATTTTAAATAATATGTTTTTAACAGACATGTAAATAAATATACATGCTCCCTAGATCAGATTCATTAACAATTCTCTCTGGGAGGAATTTTCATCTTGCAAAATATATAATTTTTATTTTATATTATCAATAAAATGTCTGAGATGAAGGGCAAACCTTTAATAAAATCAGCTTGTCCTATTGTTTTCCGCAGAGGTGATGACTGTAATGTGAATTGGGAAGGATTCACAATGTAAATATGGCATTTTGCAGCAGGGGGAACCCAAACTACACCCAGTCAAGAGCTGTAGCAACAACTTGCCAGAAGCCTGAGGTCTGCATCTAACTGGCATAAAATAGAGAAGAATGCAATTGCCTTACCATAAGCACAAAGTTGTGGCTCACAGAAACTACAAATCCCAGCCTGCAATGCTCCTACTGGCCACACATCTGTATTAACCATTAAAGCAGCTGTGGGCTGCCTGACAGGATTCTGACTGATACATAACAAGGGAATATCTTTCACCAGCTCAGAAGCCTCTTCTTCCCCCCCCCCCACCTCCCCAAAGTAAGATGTACCCTGGCAGAGAAGAGAGGGATGGGAGACAAAGGGGAAGCAGAAGTGAAGAGGGCGATGCGCAGCAGCAGGAGGAATGGAACGGAGACAAGAGAGGAAAACTTGGGGTCTGACTTTTTCTGTTCAGAAGTGCAGTTGGGTGGAGCTGGTTCATGCTCAGAGTTCAGATGTGCTCCCCCTTCCCTGGGAAGGTTCCAGGCCTTGCACTGCTGTGCAGTTTTATGATGGTCACGCGCTGAGGACGATGCCAGTTTTCAATGCAATTAACCTTTCCAGACTAATGAAATGGTTCTATTGGCTGCGATGGTGGTGAGAAGCCCTTGGCTCCAGCAGGCTCCTGAGAAGGGGTTATCGAGGTCACACAGCATTACCGCTCTAGTTCTATTTGCAGGCTGCAGCTAATCAATGCCAGACCTGAAAGGAGCAGTGATGCCAGCCCCAGCATCACACGCCAACATTGTATTGATCCCAGGAAGGAGAGGTGGCTTGAGCCTAGGCCCGTTGATCTGCTGCGTCACAGGCAAAGTTCTTCCAGGAATGTACCCCACATGGGAGGAAACAAGGCATCAATTCCAGGGCTGGGGAAGGGCAAGGATTAGTCTGTGTGTGGTACAAAGGCAACATGCTGCCCCCCTCCTGCCTGGGAGGGGCAGTTCCTGGACTGACTCCCAGGCTTCCAGCCTTCTCAATCTGCCAGGTGGGAGCAGCCAGGCACCGGGATCTTTTTGAGGACACTGCATGCATCACCTGAATGCTTGGAGCAATGCAGAGCCTAACACTGGCAGAGTCACCTCCCGCTTTCTAGTTACGGATCTGCATGGGTTAATGCAGCCAGTGGATTTGGGTCAATGGGATTCTGGATGAGCACAGATCCCTCCCACAGAGCTTCTCCCACAGCTCAGGCCTGTCCTACAGTACTCATTCCATACGCCATTCTGTTGCTTTAACCCATTACTCCCCAGCTCAGATCTGTCCCACACTGTTCAGCCTTACTACTGGCAACTCAAGCATGCAAAAATCATGAGTCAGGCTTCCCAAAATCATGAAATTTTAAATAATAATAAATGTTAGATTCTTTTTATTTGCCTCTATGTTTCTGAGCCTTTTGGGGTTTCTTGAGTTATGATTTCAAACTTTTTTCTGCATTCCTGAGGGCTACAGAGTTACTTTTTTAAAATGAAAGTGGAGAAAACTGAGTCCAGGAGCTGATGCTGTAAGAAAAAACACCAAATGCTGCAAGACTTTCAATAAACTCCGAAGAGTTGGCAACACATCAGGCTCCACCGAGCTCTGTCACTTTACTCTGTGCTATGAAACACATACTACCCTTGTACTGTGTGTTCATACCATTGTTACCATCATCCTCCCTCCCCAATTCCCATCTTTTGTCCATTACATACTTTTCTTGGATCTTTTATTATATTAGATTGTAGATTCCAAGGGCTTCTCTACACTTAAAAGGCTAGTGGTGCAGCTGCACCAATGCAACTCCAGGCAGGGATTGACTTTTATGTTTGTGCAGAATCCAGTACTTTAGGGCCTATATACTGATTAGGACCAGTAGATTGCAACCAAAATACAAATTAATAATAATAGTCAACTGACCAGCAGCTTCTTGACATTAAAAAAAAATGTGATTGCTCCTTTGATCTACAGCTCTGTCCATAATTTAAGAAACACACAATCCCAAAAGGGTTCCAGTCCTAGTCATAGGTGCCTACAGAGGTTAGTCTAGGGCCCTGTTTATTTTTAGTATAGCTACTAGCAGGAAGGGAAAGAATAGATAGGAGCATATTTTTTAAAACTGAAAAATGCATGTACCTCATCACCTGATGTGCTATTCAGGTGCCTCCATATGCAAGTGACTCATTGTACGTTTGTGGGATGAGGGAGGGGAGTACACACACAAATACAGGCCATATTTGCAAAGCCATTTTTAGAGGAGCAAGGTCAGCTTCTGCTTTTTTTGCCTAAAGTTTCTATGACAAGGTAGTGCATGCGCAGGTCTCCAATGTGAAAGCTGTCCCCTTGAATTCAGAAATGCGTCTTTGAGGGCACAGGGCCCAGCATTCACGGCATCCATCTCTAGAAATTCCAATCCTGACAAAACAGGAATGGAAAACAATCTGATTTATGGGATTATGGATGGAGCAGAAAGGTCTCTTATTAAAAGCATCATGACTATTATTACTAGTATTAATAGAGATGTGCCTAGATGCCCCACTGCACTAGGCACTGTACATACTCCTACTAATTGATTGTACTTATTAGGGCAGGGACAATCTAAGTAGGAAGACAGACAAATAGTAGAGAAAAGAAAACAGTATGATCCTCATTTTACACATGGCAAATAGAGGCACAGAGAGATTAAGTCACTTGTCCAACATAACACAGGAAACCTTCAATTTTCTTGAAGGTCAAATTTTTGCCATTTCTTCTCTAAAAATTTTGTCCTCAGGCTAAATTAATGACTCTTGGTGAGAAGGCAAGTGAGAGTTTTGCACAGCAATAACATTAGTGGAAGACTCCTGGGTAGGGGACAGAAATAAGCAATGAAGGGAAAAGGATCCTTCCATTAGGCCAGTAAGTGTGAACTCAGTTTCATGAATAATGACTTTATGGATGGAGGTTGGGGGTGTTGCACTGTTATCTGCTGTGATGCTCTTACCTCTTAATCAGCTTTCCTTGATGGAGAAAACAAAAGAGAACACTGGTTGGAAGTCCTTGGATTTTTTCATTCCAAGATTGCTGACTGCCTTGCCTCACTAATTTTCAGAGAATCATGGAAGTTAGAGCTGGAAAAGCCAAATAAGTTCCATTTAGTCCACCAGCACCCCAAGGGGTCAGTGTAGGACTGCTCCATAAGTCAGTTCACTGGTGCTTAGCCCAGTCTTGTTTTTCTCTCCTTCTCTAATCTGGACACAGTTTGAGTGACAGTTGACTGAGCTTCAACGATCAAATGTTCAAAATAAATGCTAACGAGCCATCACTGTTACAAAGCAATTCCAGAGACAGAAACCCAGACTCTTCCCCAGGGGGCTGCATTAAAATGAAACAGTTTATGTACGCCCCTAGGGTTCCTGGCAGCCCTGTTTTGTAAGAATTAATAATGTGTAATACTAAAAACCATATAAATATTACTATTCTTCCTCCTACTAAACACCCAACAGACTTGAGATACTATGGAGGTGGAGGCTGTACGGTAGTGCAAGTAGCTTGTAGATAGATGGAATTAGGTCAGAAGATGGAAAAGAGAGAGATCATGACTAAGGCTAAGATTTTGTCACGGAGGTCATGGAATCTGTGACTTCCAGAGACTTCCGTGACATTCTCCACTTCAGCCCCAGGCTTTAAGCCACAGCTCCCAGCTGCCACAGGCAGTGAGGGAGACCCCGGCCCTCTCAGCCACTGTGGGGACTGGATCCTCCTCCATCCCCATTTTGTCACAGTTATTTTTAGTAAAAGTCAGGGACAGGTCACAGGCTTCCATGAATTTTTGTTTATTGCCCATGCCCTGATTAACAGACATGTCCTTACCTGAAGCCATCACAAATGACTTTTAGTGCCCTCGGGCTGGGCTAAGGGTGTTTGCAGCTCTACCTGTTACAATAGTTAGACTACAGTGAAACCGCTCTGTTCCACATAACTGTGAACTCTGAATTCTTGCCCTTTCTCTGACACGTACCCTGAACTTCTCAAACCATTTCCCAAGATAGCCACACAACCCTCACTTGAAGCCAATGGGAGAGTCACGGCTCAGACGCTACCTAGCAAAATTTACCCCATTAGTATACTGCTTTCAGGCTTATGGTAGTTTGTCTGGATCCCAGTTACTATATTGAGATGCATCTCTCTCCACAAATCAGGGCTTTAGTTGTATAGTAACCATCCATTCTTCATATCCATGCACTCTGATTTGCTGCAGTCCTCAGAGCTCACCTTCCATGTGCCCTCAACAAACAGCCACCTCATCATCTTGTTTCATCCAGATGACAGAATAAGAGACAATATTTTTACCCCATTATGTCTCAAAACATTTCACTCCTTAGACAGATAAGTATAATCAGTTAATATAAAGGATATCAAGCACTATTGCAAAGTTTTATTAGTACATGAACAATTTCTTGTTAACACAAAGTTATTGGCCTTGGATTTTATTTAGCTTTATGGTACAGTTATTACCTCACAAAAGGGAAGCACTCATGTTATCCACTCAATAAGAAGGACATTTTAAAGAAAAAAATTGACAGAATCTGGTGTTCATATTATTGCAATAACTTTATACGTACTACACAGTGCCATTCAGCCAAAAGGTTTTCAAATCACTCTGCAAATTGATCACACATTAAGGGATCCATTCATCCTCTCCAGAAATGTAGCTACCTCTGAGGCAGAACACAGCAGCTATTTTATAGTACACATCAATGATGCACGACAGTTTAAGATAGGAAGCAAAGAAGAATCTTGTGTCTGGTTGAAACTTCAGCGGAACACAAGGAGCAAGAATGTAATTACCCCAGTTGAACTTTAGTCAGGACACTGAAATTAATGCCCCAACTGATTAATACCCCAACATGATGGGATGGTTAAGGACACAGTAGTCAGAACCTTAGCTTCACATCTCATCTGAAAGACAATGGCCTCTTGCACAGCCCCCAACACCAGCACTCTACTGTGGTTCAACTCTTCGAGAGTGAAGATCTTGATTCACCAGCATCACTTCTTACACTGCTCTGAAGTTTTCCTTGCAGGTCTCCCACAGCATACTAATCGGGCTTAACTCTGCCTAGCCTGTTAGATCAGCCAAAATCATAACCCAGGCAAGGATAACTGCAAGCATGAGCATGGAGCAAATTATTTATTTTTAAATGATATAACCATCAATGAACAGTCCTACAGAATTTAATAGAAAATTATTGCCTTTTCTGTAGGATTTTTAAACCACCATAAAGAATTTAATACAGAACTTATCGTGTTGCCCTTCCCACTTTTTCTAGTCCATCAGCTATGCCAGCGCTTTCCACCAATTTGTCAGCCCCTCACATAAATGTCTACAAGCCTTCCTCCATACTGCTACTTACACTTGGGATGTCCTCTGAGGGAAGAATGGAACTGGCAAGATATGCACCTATCAGGGCCTTGATCACTATCTGTGTTCTAACCTGCTTCCCTTTCCTTTGTCAATTACTTGTCCTTTTAGATTGGAAGCACTGCAGGGCAGGTACCATCTCTGACCATGTGTTTGAACAGCATGCCGCAAAATGGAGCCCCAATCCTGGTAGGAGACCTCAGGGTGCTACTATAATGCAAATAGTTAAGTGGATATTTGCCAACCAACATCAAACTATAAATCTGCACAACTGCAAGTCTGTGCTTTGGAATCTTCATGACTGGATTAATGAAGTACAGGGGTGCTGCATGTCTGGATCAAAGTTCATTGGCAGAGCTGTGGAAATCTGCTGCACACTAGGTTTAAGGTACATTAGTAAAATAAGGGTGGGCTCAGATCTTGAACAGCAGAGGCTGTGGCAGATCAAGACTGAGGTACACTGGCAGAGAGGCAGGGGGAAGTGGCTTGCTCTCACCGTGCCTTGGTCTGCCCAATGATATGAGTTCCTCACTTTCATGAGCACTAAATTCACACAAAAATGTTTTTTTAAAAACCCACCACAGGCGATTAAGCTGTGATCTAGATTAATTAGCTGCCATATTTCATTTTTAAAATCAGAACTGGCCTGCACTGACACGGAGGAAATGTGTAATATTTTCACTCCTATCTAACAGACTGATCTTTCACTTTGTCTTGAACTAAACAATCACTCCTGGCCCAGTGTGCCTGTGCCAAGCTGCCAGCTGCACCCACTCCTATAGGCAAGTTCTAGAGCACCCCTGGGAAAGGGTGTATGCGAGTGTGGGGGTGGAGGGGTCTAATGAAAGTGTTGACCTCTGTGTAACCAGAGTGCCCTGAGCAGCATCGTTTCAATGCAGGAAACAAAAAGATTCATGAATTGTATAATGTACTTTTATTGTTGTTAATTTTTCTGAGTGCTGCTGGTTGGTGTCTCTTGGAGACTAACTGGCCCTTTCAGTCACAGAACGATATTAACTCCATTCTAGAGACTTGCTGTCAGAGACAGAGGCTGTGTCCTCATTTTCAGAGTGACGAGTAAATGTCACATCCGACTGACAATACCACGTATGAAAGGGACTTAGAATCACTTGCATGTTGCCACCTCACCTCCTCACTCCCCATGGAGCAACAGTGCCTTGCTCTTTCATTCGCATGCACAGGTATTTGTTGCTTACTCAGAACTCTGCACCTTTAAATCCAGGCACAACAAAACTCTAGAAAAGGTGCTGTACGGAACAATCCTGCTCTGGTAGCAAGATGGTCTGGATGGAACCCAGTGGGCTTTTCCTTCACTAATTTCTAGATTGTTATTCCCCTTTCCCCCATCCCTTGTTTGGGTCTTTGTCCTTTAAGACTGTAAACTCTGAGGGGCAAACACCTGTCTAATCCTATGTTCTTCACAGACATAGGATTAGACAGGCACTACAGAATAAATTCATTTGTAGCACTACAGAATAAATAATTCCATGATTCTATTATATCGCCAGACTGGGGCCAGACACTGGAGTGGAGGCCTATGGTTCCTAGAGTTCCCCATTTCATGGCTGAGTCCCCAAGCATGAGCATCTGCACAGTATTGCAATTCACACTCCAGTAAGGTCTTCCAGTATCCTTAGGCGCTAGCTTTTCCAGGTGAGCCCAAAGGGAGCCTTCCCTCTGGCCAAGATAATAGGAACTGCATAGAGCTGGGATGGCTGCAAGCACCTTGGCTGCCTGAAATAGCTGGGCCACACTGAGTAGGCCTCATTTGTAACTTGCATTTTGCATGTCTTAAAAGAATAATATGTGCCCAAGGATCACACATGAGTGTGCACAAGCATCAAACAATACACACATGCATTGGCACACTCAAATCCATTAACGCTAACAAAGAGACATATATGCCACTATCCACCATATGTACACAAGCATGCATACTCCTACATTCACATTAAACACCAACATAAAGATATTAAACAAAGCATTCAACAGACACATACAGATGAACGCTTTCCACAGAACCCCCCACACCCCACGTCACCAAATCTACGTACTCTGACAAGCACCTTTGCAAATATAAATGGCCAGAACGCAAATCAGCCTGGCCCTTTAATGACCCTTTAAGCAGAGAGGGTCTTTGTCATGTTCTACTCTCATCTCACTCACTCTATTTTCAGTATAAAATATTTCAAATCAGCAGAGAGGCCAGGTGAGAGTGAGGCTGGCTACTGCCATTCACTGCTGTTAAACCGCAATGGAACAACTGGAGGGCTCAGTAATTCCACAGAGCAGGACTAAGCACTAGGTTAGAGCACAGAGAGTTAAAGCCACTGCAAGTGTCAGCATGAGCCCACTGAGCAGGTCAAAGAAAACCCTCAGATAAGCTAATCAACTTTCTCTCTCTAGGATTGAGTCATTGTAAGTTTTCCTCCCTGTCAGTTCTCTTATGGCTATTTTTATTTTATCCATCACAGAGGCAAAAATGACAAAACGGGATGGTTCTGAGCTTCTGCTCCCTCCAAGTGCCAAGGACTCAGCAGGCCATGTGCTCCACCTCACCATGAACACCACCTTTGGATTCCATTCCCATCAGTTTCCATTAAGCCTCATACTGGGACATGGTTCCTGTCTACTCCCACGCCTTTGGAGCATCCACATAAGATAGGGCTTCTATCAGCTTCCAATTAGTTTCAGAGTAGCAGCCGTGTTAGTCTGTATTCGCAAAAAGAAAAGGAGTACTTGTGGCACCTTAGAGACTAACAAATTTATTAGAGCATAAGCTTTCGTGAGCTACAGCTCACTTCATCGGATGCAACCGCTGAAGTGAGCTGTAGCTCACGAAAGCTTATGCTCTAATAAATTTGTTAGTCTCTAAGGTGCCACAAGTACTCCTTTTCTTCCAATTAGTGTGTCTTCTCCAATTTCCAGAACAGTAAACATGCTGTAATAAATTATCTCCTGATCTGATGAGGGCAATCCCTATTCCTCAAACTCCATGAAGTCCATCACTATAACTCTTTCCATTATCAATGGCTCCATTTCCAACTCTTCTGCTCTTTGGAATATCCTGCTTCCCAAGTCTCACCATCTCTCTCAGGTACAATTCACCTCTGGCTGCGTATAGTTCCAGATCTCAATGTCGCTCATCAAGAAGGCTGCAGGTAGCAGACTCTGCTTTCACAAATGACCTGGCACTATCAGAGACATCAAGCACAAAGGACATTGTATATTTTTATGAAAGTTTAATCGCTGTGGCAAAATCTCTCTGCAGTGTTACACCTTGCACCGATCTGGCTGCCACTTTCTCAGTGTGACATGTTCCTCAAACCTGAAGGAAAGCCCATTTCCAGTAGAGTGGCTCAGAGGCATACTGATGTGTTGGTTTGAAATTGTGAGATGGATAGGACAAAAGTTAGTGCTGTTCTTATTGTTTGTTGGATTTAATGTTTATTTTTAGGCAAATCCTGACTCTAATATGCATTTTAAAAAATACTTCCCCCCCCCAGCTCATTATAAATAAAAACTCAAAACCCCGCCTTTCCTTGGAATGAACTGCCCCAGCCTGGGCATTTGCAGTGTATATTTTATAAAACTTTATCTTCAATGTGGGGAGTTTGTCACAGTTTATCAGTTTCAACCTAAAACCAGAAACCCTGGTTACACGAATAAGACAGTCATGAGGACTGGGTTCACTTTCTTTGTTTTTTTTCCCCAATCATTATGTCTAGGTTACACGTCTGATCTGATGCTCCCTAACCTCAGTTCTGCCCTTGCTTGTTCTGCCTCCAGTTTGCATTCCATCTTCAAACACTGTTCCTAGAGTGACTGGCTGTAGGGTGCTGCTCACATGAGAATTGTGTGATGCTAGCCTGTAACTCCAACTCTCCTTCAGACCACCTGTCTGGGGTGGAGGGGCGGAGGTGTCATTATCAGCTGGTATCAGTCATCCAGCCATTGCTGGCTTCCCTTCTGGCCTGAGAGATCTTGTGTAAAGAACTCATTCCTTTTTCAGCAGCAGAGCTGTCGTCTCTTCCAAGCTGTGTCTCTGTGGATTTTGTTCACATGTTGCTCATTTCAGATTTTGAGGGGCCAGAGAGTTCTTTTGGAATTCCTCCCCAGTCGGGGCTATCAGGCAGCCTGCCTTGTTTCAGAGCAGAGGTTATCATCCTGCTTTCACTTTTTCTTGATTTCATGTGCTGTTGTGAGGGCTTTACTGTTGCTCGATTTGGTGGCACTATAGAGTTTCAACAGCATTTGCATGAGTCAACTCCCTCCACATGGATTTCTTCCTCATTCTCTCATCAGAGCACTTTCCAGCCTGGAGCTCTCAGGGATTCTCCACATGAGAGAATACTTCATCTGAGCCTTGTTTTATTCCTCTCTGCCGTGTTTTTATCCCAATAATATTCTTTGCAACTTCAGTGAGTTTACACTTTGTCTCCTCTCACACTTCATTTGCCATTTTGTCCTCTGTGCATTTCAGCAATGCATCAAATTCATCCCCAATTACCACTCTGTAGCTTCCTCCAGCATACTCCAAATTATTCCCAAAGGACTGAAGGAATTGTTTCATGCATTAGAAGCATGAAATCTGAACTCTGAAAGAAGCAGCTGGTGATCTGACTCAATAAGAGTACCTGGCAGTTTTGTAGAGTGTAGAATGCTAGTTTCTGTCTTCCCCATACAGTGGGGGCATTAGTCTGCTTCTCACAGAGATCTCTCTAAACAATTCCAGGTTTATCTTCCCCTTCTATGATCTGAAGCTGAACGGCCTAATATCGATCTCACATCAGTTTTACACTGGGGTAACTACTTATTTCAATTGAGTTACTCTTCATTTACCCCAGTGAAAATAAGAATCCCCTCAAAGCATCTTCAGATGCAGAACTCAAAAGACTTGATGATAGTGTCTTCATTTACTGACCTCTCCTATCTTAGTGTCCCATTTACATTCTTATCAACAATATCCTTCTATACATGCACTGACAGCATCTCATGGTTGTTAGTTACTTTGAGAATGTGCAGTAATCTATTACTAATTGCTGGATGTAAAATGGAATCAGTTACACATTAGTCTCTCCTAGAAGTTGTGAAGTACTGATTAGATTACTTCTGCATGGGGAAAAGTGAATCACTGTGATTTACTGCCATTTAGTATGGTCTTCCATCTCAGAAGGCACCAAAGATTCCTTCTTGAGCTTGTGAGGCTCTTTTGTCTAGTCAGATGGTCCACCATAAGAAATATCAAAGCTCTAATGTAGCTGTAACACTGGTGTTGTATGAGCATTGCATACTGAGATTGCTCATATTGGACAGCATGACTTTCATGGCACCATTCCCCATGGTAGAAGTACTTGGAGGAAGTAGGACTATTAAAGATTGAATGGGGGATTAGTTTAGTGGCAAGCCAAAAATGATTGGGTTACTGCTTTTCAACATCTGCCTTTAATGAGAAATAAAAGAGGAACAAACATTTTGAAAGTAAGAAGCACCCTGCTAAACCAGCTATTAATAAAAAGAAAGTAAAAGAAGAATACTTAAGAATATATATTCATTAGTTGTTCTGAACAAAATGTATTCTATGACAGACAGGATTAGCTAACAAACATCTGGCTCCACAGACTGTTATTTTGGAAAAGTCATGGGGAATATGTATACCACACTTACACAACGAATCTCTCTCTCTCCCTCTAGTGTCTGGACTACAAAGAGCCTGTTACAGACACTGAGCAAGAGACCTGAGTCTTCTAGGTCAGTCATTCAGATCCTGAAGTCTTGTGTGTTAACTCCACTGCCAACCATCCACCCCAGGGATATTGCCTTACAATATAATGAAGCATGGAGGTGACAATTCTCCACACAGTTCTTCTGTAATCGTACCTGGATACTACATTAATTTGTGGGCATCATTTTATCAGAATGATACTGACAAACTGGATGCAGCTTCAAGCACCCGAAAGTGATCAGGTGGTTGTCTGGACTCATTAGGAAGAGAGATCAACAGATGACTAAGGGGATAACAATATACCAATATTTGAAGAGAGAATAAACAGCAAGGATGGACAGAAATTGCTTAGCATGATAGTAGAGGACATAATCAGGAGGAATGGGATGAAATTAAGAAGGAAAACTTTTGCGCTGAATATTAGGAAAAAGTATTTTCTGTTATGAGAACTCCTTAAGCTGTGGAATCATCCCTGGAGGGAAGGGATGGAAGTCTCCTCACTTGTGACACTTACAACTAGATAAAATACTGGAAAATGTACCATAGAGCAGAATCCTGCATTGGCATAGGAAGATGGGCTGGATGACCCAATAGTTACATCTCTAATATCTGATTCTGTGATTGAGACAGGAATTAAAGAACTGCCAAGACAAGTGGCTGAAAGGAATACACATTTACTTTTCAGACCACAAAGTAATTTGATTATTTCCCAGGATTACATATGTAAAAAGTAATCTGTGATTGTAACCCTTCCCAAAAAAAGAAAAGGAGTACTTGTGGCACCTTAGAGACTAACAAATTTATTTGAGCATAAGCTTTCGTGAGCTACAGCTCACTTCATCGGATGCATGGATGAAGTGAGCTGTAGCTCACCGAAGCTTATGCTCAAATAAATTTGTTAGTCTCTAAGGTGCCACAAGTACTCCTTTTCTTTTTTGCGAATACAGACTAACACGGCTGCTACTCTGTAACCCTTCCCAGTACTTCTTCAACTCTGATGTGTCAATGCAGCATCAACCAAGTCCTGCAGGGGGCTGTAGAGTTCTTCTGATTTTTCTCATCTGGTGCATGGATTGGAGTACCGTAATGGTCGGAGCTATTTTAAGGCAGGCTGAGGCAAAGATGATGGGCACTGACTGATCTCCCAGTAAGGTATGCAGATCCATTCTTGTTTTAGAAAAATGACACAACTTTCTCAGGTCTCTCTCCTATTCCCCATATTTAACATCAAGTCTCCTTCAGGTTTAAACTAGTGACTGATAGATCCTGTAACCTCAGAAAAATTCTGCAGTGACAATTTTTCCATACCGAACTGCCAAAGCAGAAGGTGCTGTGGCTATCTGAAGCTGTAGCTCGGGTTAACCTCAAACTCCTGTTAACGGAGCAGTTGTTTTTAACTCAAAGTGCTATATAATCTTGAACAGCGCTTACAGGAGCAGACTTTTGGGAGCTTAAACTGGCTCTGTCCCTTTACTCTGCCTTACCCAATGCCGCCATCATGTCTTTCTTCCTCACCCACATAAGCACATCTTCTCAACTGATTGCAGTGAATCACTTTGTGGTATGGAAAGACAACGTAGTGCTTCTGTCCTTGGCCTGCCTTATTCACTCTTGCGTTGAGCTCCAATGCTATCTCACGAGACGCGCAATTACCCCATACCCTATTCCACACCACTACACAGCAAGACTCTGCTCTGGGAGAATAACTGTGCACACGTTGCTCTTTATCAGTTATTTTCAACAGCAAAGAAACTCCCCAAAACTGGAGCCCAACCTTTGAAAAATAAAACAACCAAAACATTTTCTTTCTAGTCCTCCTGAAGCAAATAAATTAACTGGATCCAAATCTCCAGCCTGCTGCCCACCCACTTGCATGCTACAGGAAACTGCCAACTGGGGAGGCTCCACTTTTCAAGAGCAAAGTTTTGAAGGTGATAGACTATGGAAAGTAATTCTTTCCTCTGGCTCTGCCAGTTTGTCTGTTCTTTCTATGCCTGTCTACTGGACTGTAAGCTCCCTTGGGCAGGGACTACCTTGCCTGCTGTGTATTGTACGGAACCCAGCACATTTGCCACAGTCCCATTGAAGTTGAAGGGGATTTGGATGCCTAAATTCCATAGGCTTTGTTGAATATCCCAGCTTTTACAAATAATGAGTTTAAATTATTTTTAAAATATGTATTTTGTTACATTCCCTTTACCATCCATACATTTTTAATCAAATGAATTATTTGCTAAGCAGTGGTTGAGAACTTGTAATAGACACCAGCCACCCGACCTTTCTTAATTAATCCAATTCATACTTTCTCTAGTCCAGCACCTTCAAAACTTTGCTCTTGAAAGATTGACCCTTCCCAGCTGGTGATCTCCGTAGGGTACAGGAGTGTGTGCAGCAAGCTGGAGATTTGGATCCAGATAGTCATCAGGATAACAATCCTATTTGCAAATCAAGTACCTTTATCAGATAACCAGCGGAGACCAGAACAATATCTAATAGTTCAACATCAGCACCAAGATATATAACTGCTTCTGTACAAAAACCTTTCTTCTAATCCTTCTTAAACTCAACCAGACTGATTGGTTTTTATTATTCATGAATTAATTTTTAACCATTGGTCCAACAGGGGAATTGAATCTATAACATTTTCCACAGATTGAGGCAAAGAAGCTCTATGTCGACAGAGCAGAACAGCCAAAAGCAGATTTTTTTTCCTTTCAACTAACCATTAAAAAATGGTTGTGTCTATTTTTTTCCTAAACACCTTAGGTGAAAATTTAAAGGAAAAAATGAATACATTAAAAATATTCAGAATACTGTCGTGCTGAGCTGGGGGAACTTATTTCCTTTTTCAAATATACACAGAGGGAAAATGAAGGATGATAGGAAAATAAACTGCAGTTTTGGGGCTTAAAAAGGCAATGGTCTTGAGGCAGGGGAGAAATTTGAAGACCGGATCTGTACTGGAATGGAAGAAACGGGTATGGGCACTGTTTAGGGCATATGGTTCTTTCAGCCTCTTAACTGTAATTTACTGGAACCAAAAGCAAATAGTTCTCATTTTAAATCACAAGCGGCTTCTAACAGTTATAACGGGATGGTCAGAAATGCTGTTTGCTTTGATAGGGCGTGACTTGAATTATTCCTTATTCAAATAACTCTTTCAAAAGTGATGGACTATACAGTGGGAAGCATGTTACATTTTGTGCCCTCCCATAAGCACGATGCTTAAAATCTCCCCAAAACAAAATAAAAGTTCCCAAAGTATACAGAGATTAAACCAAAGTGCTGACTTTTCTGGCTTCGGCACAAGTCCCCAGCTTCATCCAAACAGTATTTTTTGGTTTGCTCCATATTTTGCACATTTGTCTTTTCATCCTTTCTCGCATTTTAATAGAAGAAAATATCACTGCATTTCTTTAAAATCAGAAACCCTGATGTGGGGGGGAAATCAATAAACAAAATATCTAACCACATTTAGCTATCCAATGATATCTAATCTTATTATCTACGATCTAATTATATCTGTCTAATACAGACTACAAAAATCTATAATTACAGATGTTATGCACACTGTATCTAGATACCATTAAATTTCTTTTTAGTTCTAGAATGCCTTTTATTCAAAGATCTCGAAAGCTTTGGAAATATTAATTAATTAAGCCATAGAACACTTCTATGAGGAAGGAAGTATTTTCATATATATTTTATGTACACACACTGTATAGATATTCACATTTATAGACAGTATTCCCACACACTATATTTAGAGTATACATATATTCACGTACTATATTCTAATACTAATATTCACAGTATATGTACCTGTTTTATATAGAAATATACACACACACGGTATGTGTGCTTGTTTATTTATAATATATTACATGCAATGTTGTTGTAGCCATATTGGTCCTAAGATATTAGAGAGAGAAGTGGGTGAGGTATTATTCTTTAACGGACCAACTTCTGCTGGTGAGAGAGACAAGGTTTCGAGCTTACACAAAGCTCTTCTTCAGGTCACACATATATACACACACAGATTATACATATAAACACTTATTCACACGCATGTGAGAATAAAACTGTTTCTTTCTCATCTTTACTCATGTTAAGTCTGTGTAGTGTGTAAGGTGCAACAGCACAATTTTCATCAATTATTCTAAGGGCGACCTGTCTGGTATCATTTGTATAAGGTAGAATGTATGGACACATCAATACATCTCACCATCATTTTCAAAAGGTCACACTTGCTACGATCTGTTAAGGCAGAAAGAGCCCACAAGGAGTGAAAGTAAAATATTTTCTAAAGCTGAAGTGCCACCGTTACAGGCCCCCGTATAGGGATTCACTTGGCTTTGAAAGTAAGTTTTGACTCTATCAGACAGCTGTGCTTCCTCTCCCTGCTCCTGGTCCCAGGTTAGACTGCATTGCAGGCTACACTCAATTGCCTGGAAATCACTGCTTAATAATCCAGTTAAGCGTACAGAGTGCCTTGCTCCCTTCTGATACCTTTGCACTACAGATGAATCCGATAAGCAAACTGACTGCTAAAAGAGTGTCCGGCAATGGGTATTAAGGTCTTTGGTTTCACAGGAATAGCTGCCCAGCATCTCACTACAGAGCAGCGCCTCCCCCCCCCCGCCCCACACACACTCCCTCACATTGACAAAAATGCAAACGGCAGATAAACAGAAACATTTGAGAGGCTGAATGAAGCAGCAAGTCAGAGGGGTGGGGAGAGGAAAGCAATGCCCAGAGAGGCTGAAAAGGTGCTAGAGAGGGACTGCAATCTGAGTGTTGTAAAGATATTAATCTGACCTTCCCCCCACCTTTTAGACAGCTAAAATATATATCAGACAGTGTTTGCCTATCATACCCAATTCTGAAACAAGGAACGAATGAAAGACAAAGGTAATTCTCAGAAACAGTCTTTCAATCAAGGATAATTGTAAAAAAATGAAAAGCAGATAAAGTTTGAATACACACAGACAAACATTTACAAAATGTTGGGATTATCCCTGGCTACCAGTACTGTGGTAACAGTTATAAAATGAGCCCCTGAACTCAATGTCACAAGCCTATATTCTTAACTGTTGTATTTCTAGGTCTGCGAAAATCCCATAAAGAATTTTTTTTAAGAATAATCAAATAAAACAACACTGTTGATGTTTCAAAACATGTCAGATTGAATGAACAAAAAATGCAAGGAAAACTTTTTAAAAATAAAATCAGGAAAACCAAAATTATTTGCTGTCCTTATTTTTGTGTGTTTATTTTTTTTTTAATTCTACAAACTGGTATAAAGCGCAGTGGAAGGATGTTTTGTAACTGTTTTTGCTAGCACATTTAAAGACACATCCAAAAAAATCTTTATTTACTGGCGGCAATTGACAAAAATTATATTTATGTCCTTTACTTTTCCCCACATCTTTGTGGAGGAGGAAAAACTAGATGCTCTTAAAATGATCATCTCCATATGCAAAATCATAATGACAGAATTAAATATTTTTAAGGCTGTTCTTTTGACCTTTCTCTTGAGTCAAAGGACAGTGAGACAATACGCTCACCCGTATCATTCACGGTGATGGCTCCATCACCAGCGATTGAGGCTTATTATTACTGAAGGGAACTTTCAAGTGCCAGGAGAAAAACAGAAGGAATTCAAAAATTATGTTTTGTGAAACTATACGAGTGGGAAAGACTGGGAGAATAGGAGAAAAATAGCAACAAGAAATCTCCTAATTAAAACAGCTGTATTAAAAATGGAAAATCAGTTCAGAATGAATGGCATTTTGAAAAGAGATTCTCTTTCACAGGCTCCCCAGCTGAAAGTACCTGGCTCTCTCTAACCCATCCGATGGCCTAGTTTTCTTATGTTAAAGAAAGTGTTTGAGACTTAAAATGTATGGTGAACTGGACATGATTTCCTGGTACAGAAAAGGAAAGTTGGGACTGTCAGAGAAGGGTTCTCACCAAATGCTCTTAGCCTCCTAAAGAACAAATGTAGAACAGGTTTCCTTTTTTTCCCACCCCTCTCAAATGGGATGTAAAATCAGGGAGATGCCCTAAGAATGAACATCTCACCGGCAGTGCAGCATCGGACAAGACAGGCCGCCTCTCTCTATGCTCAATCCATTCCCTTTCACACTAAAAAACAAAACAAAAACAGTTCTGTCATGGAATGTTACTGCAACTTAAATCCCAAGCACAGAAAGGAGCAGAAAAGCAACTAAGGAAGGAATTTGCATGAGAAAGAAAAGGACACTCTTCCCCTCACACACAAGTTAGTGATTTTTTTCCAAAGGGATTCTGGTTCTATTGTCCATAACATTCTCATGGGCCAACTATATTCTTTGCAAACTGACAAAGTCAGAATAAAGATGACTAAAGTGGGATTTTCTGGGATCCCAAAAAATTGAATTGGATTTCTTGTGCTCCTTTCCCCCTCTCCCAATAGAAAGAAACAGAGCTGAGTAGGCTCCCCCATTTAGAAGAGGGGAACAAGAAAAATTCAGCTCAGCAGGGACACAAACCCAACACAGGTTGTGTGATAACAGCTTGCCACCTGCTTTTCACAAGTTGCCTTTGTGAAGTGTAAGGGGGCACTGAATGGGAACATTGCCTGCGGTGATCAGAATGCACTGAACAGTGCAATGTGCTAGTACTTATTTGTACACAGTGCTCTTTGTAAAGGGCATCACAGAATGCTTTCCAGAGGGTGTCAGAAAC
The DNA here is from genome assembly GCF_009764565.3 of Dermochelys coriacea. Classification (NCBI taxonomy): domain Eukaryota; kingdom Metazoa; phylum Chordata; order Testudines; family Dermochelyidae; genus Dermochelys; species Dermochelys coriacea. The sequence goes on along the minus strand of NC_050073.1, from coordinate 86,861,887 downwards.
AGTAGGGAATAGGAAATATTAGTGAAACGACCTTAATCATTTGCAATAAAATAAATTATAAACACACACACACAGTCAAAGCAAGGTCAGACCTATGGAAAAGAAAATTTAGCATTAGTAAACCTAGGAAGACAGAGAGGAGCAGTATGCAGGAATGGTGAGGGTTAACAATACACAAGCTCCTGTCCAGCCAGCACAGGGTCAAATGATGTGCAGTGAAAGTTTCAAGTCCTCTATCCCCAAGAGCTTGTTTGCTAATTACATTTGCAATTACAAACATGACAAATATATTATTGTACAGCGCGCTCCAACTTAAGCAAGCATGTTTCTCCTCACGGACAGTCGCTCAAAAGCTCTACATGATCAACAAAGTGAACTGTGCTTCAGCCGCAAGGGTCACTTTGTGGGCATCTCTAGTGCTCTGAGGAGGCAGGGCAGAGTTTTAAAGAGAAGCGACATGACAGGTACACGATATTGATAGAAGTTACTGAAATTTAGTTCCTCAACAATAAATTCCCCAGAAGTTGGCTAAGATTTCTGCAGGTAATTAGTTATTATTATTTTCAATAAATAATAATTTATCTAGCTCAATATTTATTATTAATAAATAATAAGCTTTTACATTACATTTCCACTTGCAGATCCCAGAACACATTGCAATTCAGACTAACTCACAAACTGCATGCAGCAATCACCTCGCCTACTGTTGAAATGCAGCCGATCCTGGAGGGCAGAAAAAGTGCAAGATTTTTCCTGTTTTCAGCAAAATACACAAATCTGATTGCTGTTGCTGTTTTCATTGTCCACCAGCCTCTTCAGACAAACAGCCAATAGATTCATGGCTACCTATGGAACTTCTGTTTATTATTTATTTGACAGTGATGCCTAGGAATCTCAATCAAGGTTTGTGGCCTTTTACGCTACACACTGTACAAATGCTATACCTACCTACTCATGCAAACTAAAAATAAATGTAAAAAACCTTTTGTATTCCCCAGCTGCCAAATAACTATCTAAGATGCAGAGATGGACTTGCGGAGGAGAATTTGCCCCGTCTCTGAGGTCTACAATAAAGTCTTACTCTCTCTCTCTCTCTCTCTCTCTCACACACACACACACATATATATATATAAAATCTGGTTGCCGTTAGCACTTCCCAACTTCTGAACTGTGGGATGCAGAACAGAAAGGACAGAATTTGAGAGTAGGGATTTGGCTTTTATATCCAGCATACACCATCTTCTTCTTCTTTTGCTATTTCTTTTTCTAACTAAATGCAGCCAAAACATTTTACATGCTTTGAAGAGGTTTTCCAAGAATGTCCATCACCCCCACAGAGACCATGAGGTGCAGTTGGGTTTAGAAATACCCATTCCCCCACTCCCTTTCCTTTTACATTTCTTTGGAGAGATTCCATCCTCCCAAAACATGAAGTCTTTGGTAGAGAGTTGTTGATGTCACACACAAACCTCCTTAATGGACTAAAATTATTCAAAGAGCATAAGAAATTTTGGGAAGCATGAAATTAAAAATAATAGGAATCAAGCATAAGTAATAATGCAGCAAAAATGGGGCTGGGAGTCTCCGAGTCGGGGCAGTTGGTAGTGAGCAATGTAGTCTCTGAGAAGAAGGGTCTGGGATATGAAATCTCTGTCACAGCAACTTTCTTTGAACGCAATCCCTCCAAAGTCTTTTCCCTCTCGGGCTAAATGCAATATTTATTGATTACTTCAAATCAATACAATGAAAGATTTCTGTTTGGTTGGGTTTTCTTTAATAAATTGATCTTTCCATATCTCTCAATAATTAATATGATTAAAGTTTTTTTTAAAGTGGAAGTTGGGAGGAGGAGGAGGGGATGTTAATAAAAATCCTATAAAATAATTTCCCAAATTCCAGTACCAGACAGATTCTTGATAAGCTCAATAAAGGAGGACCCCATCCTGTGATGGGAACCTACTCAGGAAACTCAGCTACTCAGTCCTTTTCATTACAGACACTTCTCAATTTATGCTGCCAGTAAAATATAACAAAAACCAAAAACAACAACTCCTTATTCTAGTCCTTCAGAAGTGCTCAAAGTACACAGCTACAGTCAGCATCTGACACCAATTTCCTTCCATTCACAGACTATGGAGATTTTGGAGGTAACTGGAAACAAAGTCACATTTCCTCAATCTGTAAATAAGAATCAACAAAACAAAACAAAAACAAATGATTTATTAAGTCTTTCTCTGAATTTGCTCTTTGATTGTATCAAAATTCCAGTACAGTATCTCTCTGTGTCTGTGTTTCTGTGGTCATACAGATACTTTATTCCTTTTAACTTTTGTTTTCTAATTGCACAATAATATTTCAGAATCATCATCGGACAGTGATTTGTGCATCTCTCTTTTACATCAAAGGAAATAACTGAAAGACATAACATTTAGTAGGATGCCCTAATTTGGCAAGTACACACACATACACACACAACACACACACACAAACGTGTAGTTTGGTCAGTCTCTCTCTCTTTCTCTTTCCAAGATATTAATTAGAAATGGCAATGACATTTTCCTACAGTCCTATCAACATGTTAGGCAGTAACGAAAACAAAATAGAAAAAGAACCTCTTCTCTCATCTGGGAGAGTGAAATTAATATTAAAGGGTAAAATGCCAGATTTCACTCTCTTGTGAAAAAATCTTATGTTTATATACCGCAGAGATACAATAGAGGTATTTTATATATACGTGTATGCATACTGTATACATTAAAAACGTGTATGTACATGTATGTACTTTAGATAGACATCGCAAGCACAGTGTAAGTATGTTCATTCCACCTGCCCTGACCTCCGAGATAAACTGCAGACTCAAATCATTAGCTTTTATAGTTTGCTAATCCTACCCTTGCAAAAGGTTCCTCCTTGGACCTGCTTCACCTGCCACTGACAGAAGAACTTTCCCAAACCCCAGTACTTGGAGGCGGCAACGGGTCCCTCAAAGCAGTAACTCCAACACATCAAATCTCTCTCTCTCTCTCTCTCTCTCTCTCTCACACACACACACACACACACACACACACACTCTCAGAGTCAACAATTAGGAACAAGTGGTTTTTTACTGTCACTGCAAGATATAGCACTGCAGGAAAAAATGCATACCAATGACCGGAGTCCTCCCTGACTCCTTGTGTCATTTCTCAGGTCAGGACACACACAGGCAGAAGAAAAGGGAACTTTTACTACTCAAAGAGGGTGAAATTCAAAGTATAATGGAGTTCGATTAAAAGAGGTGAATTCCTCTGCTCAGTTAGTTCTTGTCAGGACTCATCCTGGATTTGGAACTTGTGTAACTTAGATCTTTCCCTGGACTCCAAAGTGGTGGGGTGACCATTTTCCTCTCTCTCTCTCTCTCTCTCTCTCTGTCTCCTATGTAAACTACAACTTCTGGGCATTCCACAATGGATCACCCAAGATGTTATGCACACTTATCCCCCCATTTTACCACTATTAAAATACATAAATAAAGAAGCAGTTTTCAATATTTTAAAGTTCACATTCAATGTAATGTTCAGTTTGTCATAAACAATTGTTGCAAACATAATTATAACAAGAGAGTTTGGACAGAAAATAACATTATTTCAATACCCAGTATTCAGCATAGTAAGCCACTGTATGTAGGATAGTACACTCATGCAAATAGATACAGATATAAATGTGTGTGTGTCTATGTATACATACACACACACACTCACTCTACAATATGCCGTATGTACATATATACTCATGCATACACATTTTACACTTGCTGCAAAGTGTACTTGTACTATTTACACATACTGGATAGATAGGTAAATGTACATATATTGGGCCAAATTCTGCTCTGACTGATACACACACACACACACACACACACAATCACACTGAAATCTGATCTTAGTTACACAAGGGTGTAACTGGCCATTGTATAAATTTTTATTTATACACATTATCTGGAAGGTTTCCTACATCTTTCCTCTCCTCTTGACTTTCTCCAGATTCTGAATTAGTCATGGCTTCCATAGCACTTGCCCCATGGCTTGTGCTCCTTTAACTTTTCTTTACTTTAATTTTTTTTTAAATGCGTTTATTTGGTTTTTTTAATTCTCCCAATTTAGTTTCTCTCTCTCTCTCACTCTCTCTCTCACACACACACACCCCCACACACACACCCCCACCCCCACACACACACACCAAAAAAAATTGTAAATAATCTTAGAAGCCATGCAAGCCCAGGAAAAAGAAGACAGAGATCACACCAAGAGTTAATCATTACCAAAAAATAGCTCCTCCAGCCCATTTTGAAGCCATGGATCTCTCACATTTCCTAGCCACTTTCATTTGTCTAACCAGAAGCCAAATTAAGGGAGGCACAAGCAGGAGTGAAGCACCTTGGATACACTGTTGTTGGGGGCTGTCCAGGGAGACCATTAAATAGTAAAAGGTACTAACAATAATCAAATGAGTGATTTACTTTTATTGTTTTTGTACGGTCTGAATTGCTTTTCTGGATTCAACAAGTAGAACTGATGAACAGGAAAAAGTTAACAAGAGCAGACATGACAGTTGGTAATTATCAAGCTACAATCAAACTATTTTTCATGGAGGTAACAGCGCACTTTCAAAACTTTGACTTTGTATTAAAAACACCTAATGGGATGCAATCCACTTTTCCTTTACGAATTTGTTTGTTTATTTTTAATTCAAAGTGGAACAGCCAAAAGCGAAGCACCAGTCACAAAAGCCATAGGGCTTAAACTGGTAATTCCCATTTAAAATAATAAATCTCATGTTAACAGCACTGTTGGAAGCAAAGGAGTAAGGTAAGGAGAGAAGGAATGAGAGCAAGTCAGGAAAAAGGGAGGGAGAGAAACAGAAAGATGTGAGAGAGATGAAAGAGAGCTGTAATGAGAAGAGCAGAGTAAAAGGCATAATTTTTTTAATTCTCTTTTAATTCATGCTAACTAGGATGCAGTTATTAAACAAATAATGAACCAGCCAAGGTGACTATTTCCGTCTCTGGTGACACCATGGAACCCTTGTAGGTGACACACAGACTAATATGCAAATACACAAAAGGAGACTCAGCTTAGAAAGAGATTTGTCGGAGAGGAGAAACATACTTGAAAAGGAATTGCACCGGTGGACCGGACACACATTGCAAAAGGAATTCATCTTGTCTCCCAATTTCCCCAAAAAGGATCAAATCCAACTTACTCGCTAAAGTGATTTTATACAAAGCATTGTCGGGCACGTTCCAACGTAACATACAAAGAACGAGAACACCAGCAGGTGCCGAGGAATCTGTCGTCAGTCCTGCTTGGGATGCTTGCTCAGTAGCTCTCCTCCACTCTTTCCCCGTGCTGGCTGCCCTTATTGCAAGCCTAGGAAGACTGGCTTTCCACAGATGAAGCTTTTGCCTTTCTTTCAAATAAGTGAACCCAGTAAAATATCTGTGTTTTAATGTACTGTATCTACTTTGTGTGGACAGTATATATCTATTTACACCCACGACTAGTTCATCTAATAGAAATTTTACGTAGCCTTGAGCACAAACAGAAAGTAAATCTGTGAAAGCAGAACATGCATGGTAGATTTTCTGTTTCATCAGTCTGTGTTCCCCAGAGATGAAGCATTAAAGGAAGAAGTTGCAAGAAGGAAATTAATAAATTGGCACAAACTAAAGTCAAATCAAACTCAGTTGTGGATTCCTTAGAGAGATTTTCCTTTCACCTAAGCAGGCTTTTTGGTCTGCACCTGTTCTAAAAGGAGATTTGCTTCCCTCCAAGCCTCAGACAGGAGCATTGATACCCCCTCACACAATCCCCTCCCCACCTCTATACAATTTGTCCAAAAGATAGGAAATCTGCAGAAGAATTTCTCCTCGGGGCTATTGTGGGGGGAGAAGGAAGGAACCTCAAGTAAAAATTGCTTTTCCCCCTTCCCAACTCAATGTCAGACAATACTCAAAAAGAAAAGCAGTACTTGTGGCACCTTAGAGACTAACAAATTTATTAGAGCATAAGCTTTCGTGAGCTACAGCATTGGATGCTGTAGCTCACGAAAGCTTATGCTCTAATAAATTTGTTAGTCTCTAAGGTGCCACAAGTACTGCTTTTCTTTTTGCGAATACAGACTAACACGGCTGCTACTCTGAAACCAGACAATACTCAGGCTCACACAAGTGCCAGCCTGTCATTTCCAGCACAGGCAAAACCAAACCAAACCAAACAAACAGGGCACCTACTGGTTGTGGTAGCTGAGAGGGTCTGAGATGCAAAGTTCGGAAATGTCCATCAGTCCAGTTTTAGCATTCCCAGTTGGCAGAGAAAAGCAACTAAATTACAGTGAAGAGAGAGTGAAGGGGGGAAAAGGGAGCCACAGAAAGGGGACCAGACTGCAAGAAAAGGGACAAGGAAGGAAAGAAAGGGGGTGGGAGAAAAAGAGGAGACAGTTAAAGAGGGTAGGAGAGAAAGAGAGACAGACATATGCACATCCACACACATGCACTCATCCAGACACACTGAAGCAGGCAGAGGGAAGGGAGGCAGCTGAGAAGACACAGGCACAAGAGATTTAGATCCCACTAACTCCACTGTAGCTTTAAGACTGAGAGACTGATGAATATGGCAATGCTGCTATTGGTTACCACTCAGGGGCTGGACTTGAAGTGACAGAGCAGAACTGGGCAGGGAGGGGGGTGAGAAGGAGGGAGGTGGGGGGCAAGCTGGTGAGACTTCAATAGACTAACATACCCACACATGGGCTAATAGCATCAGAGGAAGAGAATGCTGATCACACAGCCATAGAGCTTGTGATCCTGCAGTTGGCTAGGCAAAACCAGGGGGACAGGGAGTGACCTTCTGTCCTTTATACGGTCCCCCTTGCCTTCTACAATGTGAATTCCACTGGCAGCAGAACTGAGTGAGACAGGACCTCGTGGCTGGTGGGTCTCCTTTGTTTTTTGTTTGTTTCTAGATACATAGCCTGTGCATTCCTCTGAATGCCTGTGACTGTTAAAGTGTCTGCCAGGGGGAACACTTTGGGGTCAGCAACAAAACCTCATGCTGCTTGTGCATTCATAGCAATTCCTGATCATTTCCTCAAGTTATCAGGAATCACAAAAGGCTTCTCATCAGAAAGTGTTGAGGAAAAACTCACCCTAACAGAAAGGAGAGAGATGGCAGACACAATATAGTGCTAAGTAGCAGCCCAATACCAGCTCCCAAATGGACACTGCTGGATACAGCACAGCTGTATCCGGGGAGGATCCTATCCACCCCTGACAGAAATCTGAGGGTTCTGTCTCTATTTACACTTTGGCAGTACTTGGATTGTCATGCCAATAAAGTCTCATAAATGAATGTGTGTGACTACCAGTTTGAATGCATGTGGGAAACAGAACTTCTTGGATTTATTGGCACTCACCAAAGGATGATGTCTGTTAGTCAAATGTCACAGTGATGGGTGATTTAGAAATGCAAATGATAATAGTAATATTAACTACCATCACCTGATTCAATCTTAAAATGTAAGTTATTGTGACATGGTAACTCTCCTCGCATGTGCATGCACACACACACGCTTCAGCCTCTTACCTACCGACTCACTGTACTTAGTGTTCATAAAGCACTCAAACCCTGAAGTGAAAGGTGCTTTATGTATTATTACAATCTACATGCACATCCACACATGTACTTCAGTGCATGTCCAGAGACACTATCAAATACATTCACACACAGTAGTCCACACGCACACCTAGACATGCATACATACAAGTTTACATACACATACATGCACACAGACACATGCACTGTCACGTGCAAACACATCACTCCATTTGTATATCTATACAAATACACACACAGTAAACAGATATACACACACACATACACACACACTTGTATGTATGTATCCAATTCAGTGCTGGGCGCACACCAATATACACACACAGTGACTCAGCCCACCCAAAATACACACAGACAGACTAATATATGCAGATCCCCATATACAAACCCGCAAATACACACAGAATGATTCATTCTGAAATATACATATGCACCCTCTTTCATACAAAGAATAGGGTCTGACTCTGATCTCATACCAATGTAAATCAGAAATAAATTCAATGAAACCCATGGATTTACAGTGGTATAAAACCTGAATAAGCGAGACCAGAATCAGACCTTCAGGGTAAATGCATGCATTCCAGATACAAACCTTTAACTCTCGCCCAGAGGTGCAAAGAAACACCCTGAGAGGTTAACACACCAGAATACATTGATACATACATTTGCAGAGAAGTACTCACAAACCTTCTCAATCTCAGACTCAAACTATCAATCACACTCATTCACTCTCTCACACACAGAGAGACATTTTCAAGGCTCTGTACACTTTTATTGGCTGTCATTAGAATCAACGGGATCTCCCCCAACTCCCACACCATCATGTTCACACACAAATTTTCACCTTCAAACAACACAGTTACATTGGCACACCCACCCCCATCCAAACACTCACACTTAACCCCACACATGCAAAGTCAGAGTCTCGCAGACATGATCATACTATACAGAGACTCACACTGGTAGTCCCTCTCCTACAAAGTTCTATTACTGATCTAGTTGTTTGTTGCTGTCTTCCATGTTCTAAACCAGACACATGCAAATCTTATTTTCACTTCTCTCTGCCCTGCTTTCTACTTTTTTTTAATCTTTGGAGTTTTGCTACTCAATGAAATAAAAATTAATTTAATAAATAATTAAGAAAAATAGAGATTTTTAAGCCAAAAAAGTCTTTCTATATATCTGTGGACAGCAGAACCTCTTGTTCTCCTATGCCAAGGGGGGGAAAAATTCAAGTTAGGGCAAAGAGGAGATTGCTTCATTATATAACACAGCATTAAATCTGAGTCCATAATTGGAGGCTATGGTGTAATACACCAGGTACAGCACTAGGCAGACTGGAGCTATTCAAATGAGAGGAACTACACAGCACAATGGCAAGTGAAATTTGACTTGGTTCAGTATTCAGCAATGTACATTGGCTAAAGTAGTTTAAATTTCTCATATAAGCCAAGTGGATCCGTATTTCCAGGATATTGAAGAAGGGATAAAATAATGGGCTAGATCCTCAGCTGGTACAAACCAGCATAGCTCCACTGAAGTCCACGTTAAGTCAGTACAGCTAAATCAATTTACATCAGGTAAGAATCTGCCCCAATGTGATCAAAGTACTGTATAAAATAATGGTGTGCCCTGACCTGGAGAACTGTGTTTGATTTTGATTAACTCACCTTCAGATGTAACAGACTAAATAATCAAAGTAAAGTGATAAGAATGGTTAGAGGTACAACATGGTGGGGCTTACAAAGAAAGAGACTGCAAAAGTGAGGATGATTCAGTTTGGAAAAGAGACGGGAAAGGGGACTGGAATGGGATGTTTGAGAGTATGACATACTTACAGCAGAATATAACAGGTGATTTACGGCAGAATATAACAGGTGACATTCAGATTATAGAAGAGCTGTGTAAGCTCAAAAACTTCTCTCTCTTACCAACAGAAGTTGGTCCAATAAAAGATATTACACCACCTGCCTTATCTCTCTATATCCTGGGACCAACATGGCCACAACTCCACTGCATTCAGAGTATAGACAGTTCTGAGAAACAGGATTTATATGAACTGGAATAAACATTTACATGCATACATCTTTATGCACAGGAGCATATAAAGACTTAAGCACTTAAATCTTTACCTCTGAATTCTGCAGTTCACTAAGACTTTAGCATGTAAATAAAAAAAGACCTGGGGAAAGGACTCTGTTTTGAATAATGAGGATTTTCAGATAAGTGAGATTTGGTTAATAAAGGTTCCACTAGTGAAAGTCCATAGTTCCCTGCTTTACCCATTTCCCAGAAGAATAATAGTACATTCAGTAAGTGTAAAACAAAATAAATTAAATACTATTGTATATACTGCAGTATATATTGTTAACTTGTGAAACTCACTGATGCAGGAGGCATCAGGCAAAATATGTGGATTGATTTTTGGAACTCTGACTATTAATAGCATTTGCAACTCTTAAGACATTTCTACACCAAAACTTAAGTTGACCTATATTAGACCAACTTACAGCCACCATAGTAATTACTGAGGTGGTGCATGTCCACACTACACTCCTTTGGTCGGTGGTACACCAGAAACACTTCCACTGACCTAAGAGAAGCAGTGCGGGGAGTGCCTCAGCTCCACTCACAACTCCCCACCAGAAGCCTGGCTGCCCTACAGCACCCGGCTCACCACTGGCTCTCCCCCATACCCCATTCTCTGCTGGGAGCCTGGTTCCCCCCGCGCCCTCCGCTTTTGCCTTCCCACTCCCTACTGGTGGCCCACTTACCCCATCTTTGCCTCCCTGCGCCCTGCCAGGAGCTCATTACCCCCCGCCCCACCAGGGATGCCAGGAGCAGCCCAGCTCCAAGCGGCATGCCCAGGCAGTGGGCAGCAACCTAGCTGGGAATGGGGAGGATGAAGCCATGAAATTGACAAGAATGACAGTCAACAGCCAATGTAAGTAAGTAACGCAGCCTCTATATGGACACTGTCACCCTAACTACACCAACATAAGCCCTATGCCTCTCGTGGATGTGGAGTATTATGTTGGGTGTAGCAGAACACTTAGGCCATGTCTACACTACCCGCTGGATCTGCGGGCAGTGATCGATCTATCGGGGATCGATTTATTGTGTCTAGTGTAGATGCGATAAATCGATCCCCGATCGCTCTGCCGTCGACTCCGGAACTCCACCACGGAGAGAGGAGGAAGCGGAGTCGACGAGGGAGTGGCGGTCATTGATCCCACGCAGCGAGGATGCAAAGTAAGTGATTCTAAGTCAATCTAAGATACGTCGACTTCAGCTACGCTATTCTCGTAGCTGAAGTTGCGTATCTTAGATCGGTTCCCCCCGCCCCAAGTGTAGACTAGGCCTTACATCAGTGGGAACAAAGCTGTAGTGTGTATACTGACAGACATAAAGCTGCCTTATGTTGACCTAACTGTGTAGCGTAAATCAGGGCTTAGAGCCTAAAACAATGAGATAAGAGGAAATCATATCTCAAGCTTAATGACATAAAGGTATTGTTTGTGGATTTTATCCTCTTATTCCACATGCGTTGATGGCTTTTTGAGCCTCTCTCTGAACATCAGATATTGTCACTGTCAGGTGCCTGTCACTGCCAGAGATGGGATAACTGAAGTAGATGGACCAACTGTCTGGTCCACTATAGCAAATCTTACAGTACATTCCTACAGTGCATTAAAGGATGCAGAATAAAGAATAAAATACATTTATAGTAGCAGAGATCAACTTTCCTTACTACTACGTAAATGAAAAAGTGAAGCGGAGGTTTTATTTCCAAGGCCAGAGGACTGGACCCTGTAAGAATTTTCTATTACTTGGTACTTACGTTTTATTAGACCAAATGATTGATGGAAAATTAATCACTTTATCTGATGGTTGCACACAGTACTAATGTCAGTGATAGGTGAATTGCAAAAGGCAGGTTGATTCAGCATGGATATGTTTACACATTTATCCAAACTTTTGTACTCCCAATCATTCTTCTCTTCAGATTTCTCTCAATCTTCCTCCAAGCAACTGGGTCAGGCTGCCCCTTGCCCTGGTATGCTGTCTATTGTCAAGAGGTGCAATGATCTACCACCTTCTTTGGTAAGTCTTCTTCTTGTTCTGAGGGTGAATGTTCTCTCCACTGTGGTTCACAGAAGCCCAGGAACACCTCTGGTGGGTCTTGTTTTCAAGCGGTAAAAGCAACCTTGCCAGAACATGTGACTCAGAGTATACTATGGGATTGTAAAACCCTGGAGTACATTGTGTGAGAGATGAGAGATCCCTTTAAACCCATGAGATTAGCAGGTCCTATTGGAAAGGAGAAAGGGATATAACCAAAGAATTTCACAAAACCAAGCATACTGTGGGGTGTCTTTATATTTTAAAGTGGCAGATCAGTGGGATCCAACAGGAGGATTACTATGGCCACTACACCAGCCTGGAGGGGCAGGCAATCTAGTCAGCCTCAAAGGAGGAGACCTGATAGGAGGGGTGGGGAGCAAATACCAGGATGCTTCCTGAAGGAGTCTGAGGTCAGAGCAGGGAGCAGACTGTTCAGAAACCACTGATGATGAAATAGAAGCAAGTGGCCATCCAGTTGCCCCTTGAAGACGTATTCCCAATGTTGCACAGTTAGTGATGGATGATGGGAGGGATTGGAGAAAATCCACAGGGGTTCTGTTGGAATATGCCCTGTGATATGGAGTTTGGAGGGACCTTTATCTAATCTGAGAATGCATAGGATTTGGTTCAAGGGTGGTTGAAGCTTCTGATTGGTCTTATTTATCTGAAATCGAGTCTCTCATTGTGGACTATTGCTCACCTGCTGCATCCTGGCTGATTTAGTGAGCAGCCATTTTGTGTGCTGCTTCAGGCAATGAGCGGTCAGCTTGGTAACTGGCCTTTCAGGCAGCTGCCACTTTCCCAATAACTGAAGTTTTCATTTTATGTCTAAACTTTTATCAGGACCTAGGGGAGCCAGCCAGGGAACCATCCAATTGGCTGGCATAGGCTCCATGTGGTCTAATTAACTGACATCAGTAATACAATGGCGCTTTGTGCTCAGATAATGGGCTCCTGCTGACAGGAACTGCCCAGGCAAAGATGAGATGGGAATCTGTGAAGCGGCTGGGCAGACCCATTTTTGGTGCAAAAATTATAATCACTTTAGACCCAGTGCAAATGGACAAATGACACTTTCCATGCCTCTGGAGTAGCTAAAATTTAGCTACTAAAACGTAGCTACTAAGTGGAGCCCTACTTCCTTCCTCAAGAATCTGAGGGGATGGCCACTATAGGCTTTGCCACATCTGCCATCTTGAAGTCTCTACGGAACAGGGCCACGAACCCAAGACGCTGTCTGTGGAGCGTCAGAGGCTTCATTTTGCTTTCAAAAAGCCGATGTTGACAGTGCTCATAAAGCTTTTCTAGCTTCTAAAACTGCCAGCGGGGCTTCCTCCCCTCACAGAGGAAAACAACAATGGCAACAGTGAGTAGGTTTGCCAACTGATCTTAACCCTGCCCTTGAATGATCACCTCTAGGAGAGAGACATGAATTCAGTTACCCTACCACTCATTCAGTACATAGTCATTCTGCTGGGAATACCAACAAGTGAGCCACTACCCATGGGGACGGTTTTCATGATGTGGGCATGTGGATTTGATTCTCTCCAGTTAATATCACACCTGGCTCACTGAACAGTCTTCTTAGTGTATGCGCAATGTGCCTCAGGTAGCATGTGACTAGGATTCATCACTGAATTTGGTCCACTGCTTGGATCATTAGCTTCTCCAAACTGGGCCAGGTACTGATAGGAAGTGTGATGTGACCACTGATCCATAACCCCCACCGCACAGTTATCAGATGGCAAATACTTTCATTCGCTAATAGAATGGAATGAAATCTGTGTCCTATAGGCAAATTGTTCTATAGTTTGATATCAATCCTCTAAACCAGACTGTTTCCTGCCCAGAAAGAAAACAGCAAATTCACATCACTATAGATCTTTGGTACTTTTACTGGCTTTCTGAGATCTGATGAACTGAGATTTTCTTGAGACTTATTTTCTGTTCTTTAATGGCTAAGCTATTTTCTGATGGATTAATTTTTACTTTTTTAACTTTTATCATGGAAGAATGGTCAACTTTCCAGCAAGCTGATTGATTGAATGACAGAAATTTCATTTGGTCTAATACAGCAGCAACCTACAAATCATGCCAAGCAAACCTGATTTCACTCTTTGATAAAATTATGGTTTTTTTGTAGATAAGGGGAATGCAAACAGATGGAACAGATCTAGATTTTTTTTTAAAAGTCCCCACTATAATCTCCCATGATATTCTTGTGGGAAAGTCAGTAAGGTGGCATCTGCACAGAAAAAAAATTTGATGCAAAACTTAGGACAGCTGGGCAAGTAACTTGGGTATACATGTCTGTGTCTGACACCATTAAGGTACAGCATATAGCATACTGATGTGATAAACAATTATTTTATGCTGCTTATGAACAAGTTACCTGGAACTTGTTTACCTGGGGACGTTGTGGAATCCCCATCATTGGAGCTTTTCAAGAACAGGTTAGACAAATACCTGTCAGGGATGATCTACAGGGTATACTTAATCCAGCATCAATGCAGGGGGATGGACTAGATGACTTCTTGAGGTCCCTTCCACAACTGCATTTCTATGATTCTATGGCAATAATATTGTAACAAAACCATTACCCACTAGGGCTTCACAGATGTATCTATGTTGTACACATGATCACTCAACTTCACAGTGGCAGTGTGGGTAAAATCAGATCTCTTGCCCCTAACAATAGGCCCTAACCTCCTGAGCTAAAGAAGAGCCTCCCTTAGCTGTTGGCAGAAGTACACCACTCCCATTCTATCACCTTCTACAGCAATCAGCTATCCCCAACTGCAACAATACATAGGATCCTTCCCCAAAAAGAGTGAAAACAGCCTACTCTGCTCCGCTTTCTCTACACTTGTCCCTGTAAAACTCTTCATGCATAGATCACACAGTACACATATTGCACAGTACGAAATGTTTATCTGCCACTCCAAAGACAATTTTCTAACATGAACCAAGCCCACACAGACCTTTCCTCAAGCAAAATTATTACCCTTACTTGTTCATTGCATCCATCTGAAATGCACTGCTACCATGCTCGTAGTTAAGGCTGCATATTTACTGTAGAGGGCAATAAGTGGCAATGGTGTGTGCTGTGCATTTAGGATGAGGTAGTGGTGATATGTAAAAGGATGGATGTGTATGTAGATTAAATATACTCTCCTTGATTTGGAGGGTTTCTGTCAGTGGGATTTGCCTTAACTCTTTATTAATGATTTTTTAACAAGGGAATATGTACACCAGCCAGTTCATTACCATTATGATGTACTTCTATAGAGCCTTCTGTCTGCAAATCTACTTGTGTCACAAACATTAATTAGCCCTCAGACTCCTGGAAGATAAGTCACTATTTTCATTCCCATTCTATAGATGGAAAAAACAAAACACTGAGAGGTTAAGTGACTTGCCCAAATGTCTTGATTTCTGGTCCTCAGCTAGAGCTGCAGAATTCTGTTCCCCAAAAATGTGACCTATTTTAAGATTGGTAGAATTGAGAGGGGGAATAGTCATCAAGTTCTGATTTTTTTCCCCTTTCCCGTTTAGATACAAGAGTGTTAAGCAGCCTTGAGATAAGATAAAAATAGCCACTCCTTTGTCATGGAGAAATCAGAAGACAATCTAAACAAGAGTCCCCATTTTTGTAGGTCCCATGCTATTTTTGCCTTTTTATTCCAGCTTTGCAGTACTAATGGCAGGACAAGTTCTATTTCCAAAGCAGTGCACGTGCATGACACGCCTGATGCAAGTTTACACACAAAAAAGCATCCCAAAAAGAGGCACATCAACTGCTGAATTCAAAACAAGAAGTCGGGGCAGGAGGTGAGCAAGAAGTATTTTGCCAAATGGAAAAAAATAAAAGGTATCTGGGAGGGAGGTTTTATTTTCCATCTTTGAAAGAGGTTTTAAAATGGAAGGGCGGTGAGGTGGATGTGGGAAGGAAATCTACAAAAAGGATTTGAAAAATCAGCTCCCTCTTGCATCAGTGCCTTTGTTGGGGCACTTGATATGGAATTTTTGGTTCAGAAATGTTTAACAAGACTTCACAGTATTTTTGATCATATTTTAGCAGCCTATTGCTTTAACAGATCTTTGCATAAATCCATTCAAACTACAGCAGACAGCAGCCTGCCACCCACAAAGAAAGATGGATAGCTAGAAAGGCAGATAGATGGATCTATTACACCAGGCAGAGCTACGATGAGAGCTGTGGTCTGGATCTAAACTTTGACCTATTGGTGATCTTCTCCCTTGTGATTCCCTCCATTTACTGTATTACATTCAGCCCTTGATGAGGCTGCCCTGGTAGGACAGGACACAACTGAGGCATTAAATGGTGAGTGATCTTATTCAAACTGACAGTTACATATTTTCTATTAGTATGCTTCCCCTTCTCCCCATCCTATCTCCAAATCCCTGCAGAGCTGCAACAGAGCCTTCTCCACCTGTGACCTCAGAGACACTGCTCACAGCCCAGACAGCAGCACTAGGGTCCTTTGTTCAGCTGCGGGGCAGGAAAGGAAGAAGATCAAGGGGCCTTGAAATACCTTCACTTGGGATGTCACCAAGACTTCCATTACAAAGC
Organism: Dermochelys coriacea; assembly: GCF_009764565.3. NCBI lineage: Eukaryota > Metazoa > Chordata > Testudines > Dermochelyidae > Dermochelys > Dermochelys coriacea. The sequence goes on along the minus strand of NC_050073.1, from coordinate 86,845,516 downwards.
ACCAAGACATCACAAACACAGCTTCCCCAGGCTGATTGGTCACCCAATCAGATGGCAGAGAGAAGCAGACAGCATCTAGCCACCTGCAGCTCTTTTATTTCAGCACAAAGGTTGAAAGAGCTAGGGGCAGAGAGTCACAATGGAAAGTCAGGGGAGTAGGGAGAAGGTTAGCAGGATGCTCATTCATTCCCCTGGTTCAGGGGAGTTTTCTGTCTGTAACTCGTTGCACCCTAACTAGTCTAAAAGAAACTGACCTCAGGACCCTAATATTTACGATGATAGGCTCTCGACTAAACTGATCAAAAGAAGTGCTTCCTTGTTATCAGGAGGAATAATAGTTATTTGCTCCTATGCTGCAAGGAAAGAGTTAAAAAGTCATTGCAATGTGTGCTGCAAGGGACATGTTAATGGGTCTGATGTAGAAAGGCAAAGGGGCCTGAGGAAGTGGAATGCTTTATAGCTGCTATCATCAAGGGAACACACCTTAATTCCCACTGAAGGCTGCATGGGGAAGAGAGAGGGAAAATTTTCAAGTTTCAAAACTTCTTACTGAAAAAATCTCAAGTTGCTCTGAGCTCCCTTTCTCTGGAACAACAACAAAGGGGGGTGCAGTGTCACAGGCTGTATGATGACTCAGTAAATACTTCGTTTTGTTGTCACAGAGTATATGTCACTTGTGGCTAATTTGGGTTCCAGACCGGTGCCACATTCTTGATTGCTTTACGAAAATTACCAGAGAAGACAATTATGAAGAAGTGTCCTGTTTGGAGATCTCTTACAGTCAGCTTGGAGACGAACATAAGGTAGTTCTATAGCTAGTACAATCAGCAGCCCAGCAGGGAAGGATGGGCCACCCGCCAAGAGTAAGGTGTCACTAGGTGCTTCTACAATGCCCTGGGAGGCACTGCAATGTGTGGCCATCACTTCTCTTTGTTAAACCTTCTCTTTCTTGTGAGCTCAGAGAGCTGGGGGATAAGCAGAACAGACTGGAAAAGATTTGTCGAGTCATTTATTACTTCCTCACATGTAATTAGGATTCTGCAAACTAGTCCTATTGTGGTGACTTGGAGACCCCTGACTGTATATCCAGAGGAAAATCCTTGGGCAGGACTCAGAGTGCCCTAATAAAACCCTGCATTTCGATGTCAGTGATAATTGCACAGGAAGGGGCCTCAATCTTATTAGCAAAGCAGAGCAGTTAGAACAAAACTTTTGGTCAGTGGCCACGATAGCACCGGGGCTAATGACCAAGATGCAGAATCTGCTCATTCTGTTTCATGGTCAGCAGCATGGTAGCTGCAGTCTAACCAGAGGCATTGGATCCATTTTGCAGCACAACACAGGGAATTTCACCAGGCAGGCAGCCCAACACAGCTATTCCCCTGATATGGCAGCACAACACAGGGACATACTACAGAGCACAGAAAGTGAGCTCTATCTGAACATACCTAGCGCATTCAGCAGCACGGTAGGTGTGCTCTTCCTACGCAGACAGAACTAGTAAATTCATAAGCAGAGCACATGCATTCTACTGGGATATACCTAGATCTAGACCATCTGTATTCCAATGCAGCCACTGAAAATGCTCCTTGGGATTAGACTGTAAATTCTTTGGGGCAGGGACTATTTCTCCCTGTGTACTATATCATATATTTTTACACACACACACATACACAGAGTATGTATCATTAATATAAGATACTACAGTATACCCTTGCTATCGAGAACCCCTGGGGATCCAAGCCATTTGTTCAGTATAGCCAGGGGTTCATGATAGTGAGGGTGGGGGAGGTGGCTCCCAGGGCCATAGCCAGGACAGTGCTCCTCCGGCCTTGGGGCTGCAGTGGGGAGAGAAAGAGAGTTCCTCTGGTCCTGGGGCCACTGCAGGTGCTGACAGTGCTCATCCAGCCCCAGGCTTGCCACTGGAGCAGAATGCTACTGCAGTCCCGTGGCCAGAGGGGCACTCTGCTGCCAGCCCCGTGGCCAGAGAAGCATTTTGTCCCATCCGTGGCATTGGAGCTGGAGGACCTGTCAGCCCCCCACCACAGCCCCAGACTGGAGGAGCCCCCTCCCCCTTGCAGCCAGAGGAGCTCTCAGCCCCCCACCACAGCAGGCAGGGCTGGAGGAGAGATCCGGGGACCACATTCACTATAGCCCAAGGTTCACTGTTGTGAAGGGCGTTATAGTGAGAGTTTAGTGTAGTAATGACTGCTTTTGGGTCAGTTATCAAATGCTTACTTTGTGTGGCTTAGTGGATATCGCACTGGATTGACCTGAGGAGACTTGGGTTCTACTCCCAGCAATACCACTGGCCTGCTTGATGACCTCAGGCAAATCACTTCACCTCCCCATGCTTCAGTTTTCCCATCTGTAAAATGGGGATATGATACTGACCTCCTTTGTAAAGCACTTTGAGATCAATGGATGCAGAGTGCTGTATAACAGCTGGGTATTATCATTATTTCAAGTGAGCAGGACAACTCTCACAAATATTTTTTGTTCTCTCATCATTAGAGCTGGGAGCTGGACTCGTGGGTTCTATTTCCAAATCTGCCATTAATTTACTGTGTGGCCTGGGACAAGTAGTTTAACCTCTCAATGCCTTGCTTTCTCCAGCAGTATAGCGAATATAACATTTCCATCACAGAGCACTGTGGAAGTTAATTAATTAAATATCTGTGAGCTGCCTGAGAGCCTCAGATGTGCCCCACAAGCTTCTTGCACAATGGGTGACAATTAGCTACATGCTGCAATATCCAGGGGAGAGAGATATGGCACCAGAGCTCTACATCTCCTGGGTGCTAACGGGCTAAGCCAATGTTACTGGAACAATTTCCTTGTGTGGTTGGCAAATGCACTCGCTAAGATGCCAACTTCAATGAAACCAAGAGGGGACACTGAACACATACAGACAAGGCGAACACTCAGTATAGAGGAAAGGGAATTTTGACCACTGGCAGTGGTCAGGACATGGTGAGGGGTGGCAAGGTACTGTGCACATCAGTACTAAGCAGAACACTGTGTGTGGTCAGCATGAGCACTTGCCAGTCACAACTCTACTGATCAGTTGCCATAGGAAACTGATGGGGGCTGTGAGGCATACACAGGATCCAGTAGTAGTGAAGGGGTTAATTGATTAAATATCCCCCTGCTTCACTTAGGTTAATACTGCTGATGAGATCCAAAAAACTCTCCCCAAAGAAGCAATTGCTCTTTCAGGAGGAGGAGAAGGAGCTGGATCATCAGATAAGGGTGAAATTGCTTTAAAAGCCATTTTAAATAAAGCAATTCGGGCACCCAGGGGCAATTTCAACTTCTTGGGCTGATCAGGAGAGACAGAGGGGATTATTTATTTATCAAGTTCCTTTCCCACAGGACCAGACATTTTGACTTGGGAAGGTTTAGGAGGGCTGGGGAGCTGCTCGGAATCCTCCAGAGGTTTCCCTAGGCCAGGGTCTCAGGAAAGTTAACACAATTCATGTCCAGAGTGCCCAGGTGATACAGGCTGTGCAAGAGTCTCAGTGAGAAAATAGCAAAGGATACTGAAAGCATCAAACAGGCCTCCTGAGGGATGCAGCACACATGGGCTCTGGGCACCCAGCATACCCAGCAGGCTCTGACTAACTTTCAATTAAGTCCCTTTAGAGCAACTGTGGTTGAGTACAAGGGCTTTTCTTTTTGCTTGTGGTTAGGCTGCTTCCCTTCAAACACAGAGCAAGTGCCTCCAGGGACTCGACAAGTGTTTAATAGACATGTGTGATGGAGGGAACTCCAATGAGAGGACAAAGACCTGACACTCCTAGCAGACACATTCAAATCAGTCCACAGCTGGCAAAGCAACTCAGGGAGCGATCAGCTATAAGATCCGGCTGCTTAGAAAGCAGGTCAAGTCATCACCTAGATCCAACCCATACTTAAATACCCCAGATTTTGCCATGTGTGCCAAGATATCAGGGCAGGAGTACAAAAATCGCTCAGGAGGGAACATTAGGACACAGTAGGAAAAAAAATAAAATAAAAGCATCAGGAGTTTCTCTTGCCCTGAAAACTCTGAAATTGCTAGTGCAATTTCCTTCCCTTTCACCAAATCAGTGACTGAGGAGGAGTTATTTCCTAAATTCAGAAAGTTCCCACTTGTATCCGGCACAGCACCTTTCACCAGTGATAAATTCACTTGAAAAAAAGAGCTACAGAGACACAAATCCCCACAGCAACACCGTTCTGATGTCACTAGCAGAGTCATAGGGACGCAGCGTTCCCATGGTGATCTGACTCTGATGTCATCTGCAGAGTCACTGGGACATGGATATACCATGGCACTGAGAATATCAAGCAGCATGTGTTTTTTCCATTGGGAGGTACTAGAGTGGAGCAGAGACTCAAAATAGCCACCAGGTTGGACTTGGCTAGTCAGGTCCTTACACTTGAACATAGTAGTAGGTAAGATATACCAAGCTGTCCTGCTTTATGGCTGCCTGTAATTCATTAGCAAGGAGGTAATGCATTGAGGAGGAAAGGGAAGGCTGTAAATTACTACTTCAGACACACACCTGGCAAATAAAGGATGATGGGTGGAAAGCTCATCTTGTTCAATCCTGGTGATTTCCTTCTGCCTCCCTGAGTTTTGCCAGCACTTTTCATTGGATACAACATTCTCCTTCACTCCCCATCTTGAACTATTGTATAGTGTTGCTGTGTGCTGTTAAATGCTGCTGCATTTCGTCCAGAAGTGGTTTCATTTCAGTGATGGGCAAAATCATCTCAATAGTTTGGATATTTGGGATCCCTTGAAAAGGAAAGCACTACTGGAATGAGACGATATCATCATCATCAAACCTGGGATCCAAGATGGCCCCAAGAGTCAGATGGCCTCCAAGAGTCCTAATGTTCTTAGACTCACCCATGCAGACCTCCCCCCTCCTCCCAAAGAATAGGGCTTCTCTCCCAATCTTGTTACATGTAATGGACTGATTTACAAATGGAAGAAATGAAGTAAAAAGAATTCTGTGCCTGCCACAAGAGGGAATGTGAAGGGAAAGGGGAAGAAAGGACAAACCTTCCCGACCCCCTGAGAGGCAACATCCAATTAGATCTGTTCTATTCATACTTTCAAAGGGGTCTCCTTTGCTACCCATTCATTTCTGAAGGGACCAGCCACATCTTCAGGGTTGGTGTGTCAACATAAACCTTGTTTCTCACTCTGTGCTCATTATTATGTGATGATAGCCTGCTCAGGCCTGGACAAGAGATGGATACAGAGACTGTCTCTGCCCTGCTGAGCTTAGAATGCTAAAGAATCAGGGCTCGCTCTTGGAAACTCCACAGTCTTGCTGCTTTGAATATCAAGACTTGTGGGTTTGGAAATGGCCATGATGCCATAGCAAGCCTACTCCCAGTTCCTAGGTGGCAGGGTTAATAGATTTTGTGGTTTAAAAAACATTGTTAGGGATAGTTGGTTGATCCCTTATGTTTCTTACTAACAATTTTAGGATATAAAATCCTAAACACATGGGCGGTGGGTGAACTACAGGCTCGGGGAGGCTAGCCCGCAGCCTACCCCTTCTGCCTGAGGCCTACTCCCCGTTCCCTCCCCAAAGCACAGAGAACCCCCCCACACTCCCCCCAGCCCCAAAGCACTGGGCGGCGCAGCCCCAGCCCTGGAGTGCTGGGCAGCGCAACCCCTGCCCCGCCCCAGCGCTAGGCAGCCCCAGCCGGAGCCACCCCAAGTCCCAGCTCAAGCAGGCTCCTTGGAAGAGAAGCAGCCTGCCTGGGCTGGGACCAAGGGAGAAAGGGGCCACAGAGCGGAACATGGGCGGGGCCACATGGTCCTTTTTGGGGAGGCACAGCCTTCCCCAGCCTATTATACTGCCACCCATGCCTAAACAGTTTTTAAAATCCTGTTTCCAATCGGGCGGTTTGTTTACTTCTTGCTTTTCTCCCAGGTTGGACAGAGAAACAGACAGCTTTGCTTTTGCTTCTGGTCATTTTCTACTTAACCTTGCTTTCAGATTCCCATGCACTAGCAATGTGCATCCTGATGCAATGTGTGCGTTGCAAAAATGGAAGGGAAACATTTGTTTTTCAAAAACCCTTTGCACTGGAATTTGTAAAAGGTCACGACAACATTCATATTAGACTTACACCTCATTTTAGCAGAAATGTAATCAGACCCAAACTGAACACAATGACATCCATTTAACAACCAGAAGGCTTTACTTTGTCAGTTCCTTTGAGAGGCTACCCCACTGAGTTTAGACTCCCCCTAACAAGGACTGAGACTTCTGCCCGGAGGGGCTGTGATACCTACAATGATCAGCAGCAGGTTGGTAGCCTTTCAGTGGGACCTAGTATTAGCCACGCTCCTCTCCCACAACATATTCTCCTTGCGCTCAGGCTGGTCTACATGAGAAAGTTGAATGAGTATAGTGTAAGGTGCAATTTTAAACTGATTTAGTTAAATTGGTGCAAAAGGCAACTCTTATTTCAGTTTAAACCAGGATTATCTGAGAAATGGTATAAGAAACGAAAATAAACCCTCAAACTGAGGGGGTCTGAAGAGGGTCCACACAGGGTTTGAACTGCTTACCTATATTAGATTAAAACCAATTTAAGTTACATTGGTGCAATTTATTCATGCAGATAAGTTCAAATTAGCTTAAATTGGTAAGGACCTGAAATCAGTTCAGGTGATACAAGGCACTTATGAACCAAAATAAGAGTGACCATACAAAAGGGTTGCACCATTTTAACCATAGCCACAAAGCAGCATTAGCTAGGGGACTGGTGGGGGAGGGCCCACATAGAGACAGGCACTTGCTCACAGTGGGATGGGAGTCACCACATTAGAATCGACAGTAGAAACACTTGTTGGAGAAATAGTGCCCAAAAGTAACAGCCTAATAAGAGCCAAGAGCACCAGAACAGGCCATGTTCCTTCCATGTTTGAGAGAAGTTCCCACAGCAAGAAAACCACCACTAAAAACCAGGAGGATTTCCCTGTTTCCAATGACATCGGTATGTCACTGTGAGCAGTAGGGTCCTAAGTGCCAGATTCACCTAGCAGGCTCTTGTAGAGATTAGTTATTACAGTGAAAATCTAATACAAGAAGGTATGGTGACTCCTCCCCTGGGGAACGGCCCCCGGGCCCTTACCAGGGATGGTTGCGGGGCCCAGCCATCAAGCAAATCTTCTGAGGGGGACCAATGCCCTTTGCTAGTATGGAGGCTGGGGCCAGAATCTATTACTATCAAACATAACTACCCAGCTCAGGATGTCATTGCGGCTGGTGAAACGTTAGCTAATGAAGATTGAGTCAGGCAGGCAGAGACTATCCCCTCAGCCTGTTAATCCACTTAGGGGAAGGAGAAGGGAAACCTGATCTGAATTCCTGTGTTCCCTGCAATGGCCTATATAGATTCTGGCACTTGGGAGAAGGAAAAGAACCAAAGCTGTATTGGTGAGAGCTGTGGAATAGATTTATATGCCCTTGGAGAAAGAGGAGGAAGAGGATAGACTCAGGATGCAGCCCTCCCAGACTGGATTTTGTGCTCACTAGCAATGGATTCTGGGTACAGCTCCTGGGATGAGCAAAAACTGAACTGGGTTTGTGTGTCCCCTGCGATGGATTATGGGGGTATTGGATAGGCGCAGCTGTCAGACTAAGTGGCATGGATAGTGCACAGCACCTAACATCCATTTCCAGAGGAGCAGAGAGGCTTAAAAAGGGGTTGGCTACAACTCCAGAGGCCCAAAAGTCTGAGAAAAAAGGGGAGAACATATTCTTCAAACTTCTGTTTCCCTCCTTCATCCCTGACAGATCCTATTCCCTCTTCTCCAGCTGCTGTGGCTTTCACAGCAGCAACAGCAACCTGAAAGCCAGCTGGAATTAACCTGAGCCTCTTTGCAATCTCCATTCAACACAGCCCAAACCCAGCATGCTGGGACTGTGGCTGCCAGACCCAGGAGGTGTTGGAATATCCTTGACCACTAGAGGGTGCTGCCCATCTCAAAGACACAGTCAATGTCACAGAGAGCGATCCCATGTCAGGGATTCACTGAGACAGTGAAAAGAATCTTTATTTCCAACAGTTGTGCAATCAGAGCAGCCAAAAATTAGAAGCTGAATAATTAATGAATTCAAACCAGTGTATCTCCCCTCCTCCACATCGTACGGTTCCATTTGTCCTCTGCCTCCTGCTCAGTCAGATGATTTCCCTTCTATCAAAGGTTAAAATCACTTTTATTCTTTTCACCTAGGTCCTAGATCCAAAGAAAACATACATTTTCTGCTTGACAGATCTGTAAAGAGCGAGACACTCAGCCTCTGAGCACATGCAGTTCCCACAATGCCCAAAGGCCCAACTTATGTCCATGCTGCCACAAGGAGCTGGATGGAGGCAAGGAAATGCTCCGTCCCCCACAGTTACTGCACTGGCTCAGTCTACCCGCTCCATGCAGTTCTCCAGAAAACGAGGTGCCCCGCAGTGGGGGAGATGCCAATGGGCAATATTTTCAAAACAGATGTGACCAAGTTTGCCTGTGCAGCAAGTATAGCTATGTCTGTAAGACAAGCTATGCCCACTGTGCTGACCCAACTGTGCATTTTGTAACCACATCTTTATGATGTTTTTCCCCTTGCCATCTTTCCCTGATTTGGAGAGTTCTGCCACTCATTTCCAAAACTGTAGCTCATTAAGGAAGGTAGCAGGTCTAGTGGCTAGAAATAACACTGGAAATCAGAATTCCTGAACAAGTCAGTCCCCTTTGTGCCTCAGTTTCCCCATCTGTAAAATAATACTGACCTGCTTCATATTGTGAGGAGGCAGGGGAGGGAGGGGGACAATGATTATGTTTGTAAAATGCTTTGAGAGCTATACATGGAAGGCCATAAAGAATGACAAGAAATTCTGGTCAGGATGCTGAGCCAGTGAGAAGCAGCATTGCTCTTTTAAGTCAACGTAGCTACACTGATTTTTACCAGCTGAGGATCTGGCCCTACACTATTTTATTGAACAGGTTTTATTTCTCCCAGAGGGAAATTGTAGATTTTGTGCTCCCATGTGGATGGTGGCTCCCACCTGAAGGTACTCACATTTTTTCCTTTCCATCTGACCAAATGCAGGAGCAGATAGTTTGCTGTTTATTTCCTCTCTCCTTTGTGAGTGCCATTCCCTGCCTAGCTGTCTTCGTGCCTGTAGGGATGCTCACCAGAGTTCCTGCTCAGCAGCAGCTTTCAATTTATGGAGCATTTTGGCACCACTACTTCTATCCTCCCCTCCACCTCTCACTCTGTCCTGACTGACGAAGAACTTGATTGATACTTTTCATTTATTTCGAGTTTAAATAGTGTGTGGGTGATGAAGGGATGAGAGTGGGGAAAGGTGTTAAAGAAATTTTTAAAGAGAGGGAGTCACAGGTTAAAGGGAGAACCAGGCACAGTGCAGGCAGATATTATACAAGTTTCCCACAACCTTAACTTGGCTTTTAGGCTGCTTATGACATTTTCAGAAACATACCTGTTAACCTGGAATTTCTTATGCTCAAGAACTTTTTAATGGATTTAAAAAAAATCTATTTAGTCATATTTGATTCATCCACAAAATATGGGAGGGAAGAGGGCATTTGCCACCATTCAATAATAATGAGACAGAGCACATGTAGTGACTTGGACTTTCCAAAAATTAACCAATATTAAAAAATGTCAACAGTTCTAGTTAAGAAAGATGTTTTATATAGTCCTAGAATTGTGCTTAGCTATTATGTGTCCATAAAGCGCTGACAAGCTCCTATCCTGATTAAACTATGACACAATCTAAGTTAGACGTAAAATAATGAGCAATGGAAGGGGAGGAGAAAGAATATAGGAAGAGTGCATTTTACAGAAGGTGCTTAGAACTTCTAAAATCAACATCACCTACAAGATCAAATGGAAGCAAACACAGTTCAAATATTGATATTTTCTACTTGTAATTGTTGCAAATAGTCAGCAAGTGGAACTTTCTCCATCGTAAGTGTAGGAAACTTCACAAACACCACAGTACCATAGAGTGGCAAAGGCTAGGTTCAAATACCACAATGATCAGCACAGTATAAGACACCTACATGAACAGATTTTAATACCACCCATTTTATCATTTATTATTATAGTATACATCCCTGAGACACATATCTCTGAATAAGTACATAACGAGTAAGCAGAGATGCAATTTACACAAAGTTAGGCATTTTGAGTGCTGAACAGTTCTGTATTCTCTCTAAGAAAATTAATGTTTGCCAGGCTTTTCTTCACATGACAGTGAAGATTTTCAGGTCATAGCTCCAGGTTTTCATATGCCCCAGTGACATTCTTTGGTCTTGCATTTTGCTGCAAGCAGTAACAACTATTTAAAAAAAAAACAGGTTGACAAAAGCTCACAAGTATCCCCGATAATTTATTAAGAGTAATTACCCTGTTAAAAGCAGCAATATGTGGTTCTCAATAATGTTTGCATGTAGCGAAATTATGAGCCTTATTCTGCCACTCTTACTCACACAGAGGACTACCTCAACAGTGTGACTTACAGAATCAGATTCCACTCAGTGTGAGTAAGGATACTGGAATTTGTCCATATGTAAGTAGCTGATATGCAACTACATGAAACAGCAATACATATTCTAATGGCATAGATTGAGGGCAACATGATTCTTAAGCACATAAGCAGAGCAAGCACCTAACCTATTAAACTCAATGATATAGTATTACACGCACACATATATTAAAAGAACATTATTTTATGTTATTAAGGTTGCAAAATCAAGCACTCAAAAGTTACAAAATACCAGAAATAAGATTGCCTGTGCAGCCTTATGATTATGATTGATCATGTAAATAAAGATTCTTACTGTGTCTTTGCCCAGTCCTAGTTCTTCCCCTCACCCCACAATGCCCAGTTCCATGTTCTCTGTCCCACCCTCCAGCCCTAATTACTGCCCCCCCCGCCAGCTTCTTGTCCCAAACTATTCTCTCACACCCTCAGACACTCTGCATTCTTGTCCCCTCTGCATTTAGCAGCTTCCTTCTTCGTGTTGTCTGGTAATAGCAAGGGGGCTCATAGAGGGCACAGGAGAGACAGGTTCAGCCCTGAATGGACAGAGCGGGTTTTTTTGCTGCGTTTTTTGGGAATTTTGCTGCTATAAATGTAAGATGTCTCTACTGAGCAGGTACTAACTGCATTTTTTCAAAAGCTGGTAACTTGGCCAGATTTCCACGGGGATGACAGAAGGCATATACCTGACCCAAAGGCCAACTCTGCCAAAATTCAAGTCCCTGGCTCCAAAGCATTAGGGCAACAGGGGTTTTCAAAGAAGAGATCCCCACAATTTTTTTTTAAAAACAATTGCAAAACCATGTATTATGACTGAACCATTTTGGTGGAATTTTTTTTCAAAAATATTCAGCCTAATGCAGACACCTGGCATGGGAAATTTCAGTCCAAATAGTTTGTTTGGCAAAGTTGTAAGCCACTGAAAATAGGTTCTTATAAAGGTAAGTCCAGAGCAACCTTAACAAAAGGCAATACTACCCTGCCCAATTTACAAGTGCATCCCAAGACAAATAATTTATGGATGTTCCAATTGAAGGTGCAGTAATTGGATCGTTTTAACAGGTTGGTCTTAGTTTTTAAGACTTGACAGTGTTTGGCTTGCTCTGTATTTGTCCTGCAGACCTCCAAGGGAAAAAGGAGTGTGTAGAACATGCATTCTTTATGTATCACATACCATCTTACAAGCTCCAGTATTTGTTTATTTCACATAACTATATCAGGCCTAGGATGAATTATCTCAGACTCAGTTACACAGGCAAGTATATACACATTTTCAGTACAAGATTTCAATTATCTAGTTATTAATTTGCCCAAGAACCACCAAATCCTGAGACTATAAGTAGGCCTACCTCAGCTCTCCAAACCTATGACTACAGCCTTCACAAACAAATGCAATAGGAAAAGGAGTTGTAGCTAAGAGGGCCACTACTGAGAGATGAAGCAGACTCCCCTGTAGCTCTGTCGGTAGTCCGACTGCTTTTGGATGCACAAGGTCCTCAGCTCAATTTCTGGCTGCATTCCTCACACGCAAGGCTAATCCTGCAGTTGATGTTTACTCATTTACCTCCTTCTTGGTATTCCATAGTATCTACAGCAGATCCTGCCATTTTTAATTATTCTTGACAGGATGCACTACTCATTCTCATTATAGTCATAGGAGAGATGGAGACACTTCCCAAAACAATTCTCTCACTTGGGATCAGATCTCTCACATTTGTTTGCAGCCTAGAGTTGAATTGTTGAGAAACTTCCAAGAAAACCCTTTCGGGGGCGGGGGGGGAGGGTCAATATTATTCTCTATTATTTGCACTGCGGCAGCAGTGCCCAGAGATCAGCAAAATGTCTAGTGCCACCCCTGGGCAGAGCCTCGGAGTAGGCCTAAGGTCCTCATTTCCAATACTGTACTTTAGCCACAAGTCCACCTTCCTTTCTGATGAGCAATGAAAACCTTCCAGTTTTCGTAAGAAATGTTGCTTCCAGGAAACTTGAAGTGATATCTAGCTGCATGGCTGGCAAGCGTGGGAATGTCCAGGCACAAAAGGGCAGGGATAAAATGGCTAGAGGAACCTTAACTGAATTCTTTGACTTTCACGCAATTACAATCTAGATCTCAATGCTATTGTGATATCATAGATTTTGCTTTTAATATTATAATACCTGCCCTGGTCACAGGCAAGTTAGTGCCCATTTCATACAGATGGGAAAAGAAGGAGCTGTTCTCTCTGATGAAGTCTTGTTAGAAAGACATTTCAAAAGGGAGGGAGAGAGAACAGGGGGATTACAACTCAAAGGTGCATCTGACCACTCTGTACTGTGTGTTTGCACAAGTGTGCGAGTGTATCCCTGGGTGATGTTATTCACAGGCACTGGCTGACAGTAAATAAGACAGTCGAGCTTGATTCATGAGGGATGGCAGGAAATCTATAGCATGTGGGCTATATAATCTGCTTGTTACTGCGTAGCAAAATGAAAGAACAACAGTCCGATTACTGAGTCCTTGTTGATCCTGGGCACATCCTTCAGGCTCTGCTCTGTGCAGATCAGCCAGGGTCTGTCTGGGTCAAGGGGAAGTCTGCCCTGGCACTGACAGCAGGGAAAGGCAGCAGCATTTTGATCCCTTGGAACAATTGTGCTGCCTTGTACTGGATCCAAATGGAACAGGGCTGGTGGCACATTTTTTAAAACAATCAGCTGGCTCCAGATTGGTGTGATTCACCTGAGCCTCCAGTCAATAAGTGGCTCAGGCAGAAACAGTCACCATTCTAGATTTAACCTTACACACTGGGATGGTCCCATACATGCTGGCCTCATAGGCTGCGGCTGGATGAGCCAGACAGCAGCACCACCATGTACATAAGGTGCATCTGGCTCAGCACCAACAAACTGGAAAACACAGGCCCTGAGACAACACAAAAAAGTCAGGGCATAATTACACAAAGCAAATGAACAGAACAATACAGGAAACCACAGTGTTACAGAGTTAGATAATAAATACAAACTGGAGGGAGAGGAGGATTCAGAGACCAGAGAGAAAAGGGACATCTGCAAACGGAATTTAAAAACAGATGGAGAGGAGATGAGGGAGAGTTGTAGGGAGCCTGTTCTAGGTGTCTTCAGCTGCAGAGGAGAAGGCTCTCAGACCAGCAGTGGAGCGCATCCATGAAGGGACAGAGAAGAGGTTTATGATGGATGAGAGGCAGTAGCAGAGAAAGCAGCAGATAGGCCTGCAAAGTCAGCTGGAAGGATTTAAAACCAAGGAAAGTGATTTTGCATCAAATCCTGAAGCGAATGGGGAGCCAGCAGAGTCATTCAAGGGTATGTCTACACTACAAAATTAGATCCAATTTATAGAAGTCGATTTTTAGGAAGCAATTTTATACAGTCTATTGTGTGTGTCCCCATTAAGTTGGCGGAGTGCATCCACAGTATCATGGCTAGCGTAGACTTTTGGAGCGTTGCTATCCCACAGTTCCCACAGTCTCCGCTGGAATTCTGGGTTGAGCTCCCAATGCCTGATGGGGCAAAAACATTGTCGCGGGTGGTTTTGGGTACATATCATCAGTCGCCCCTCCCTCCGTGAAAGCAACGACTATCGTTTTGCACTTTTTTTTTCCATTCAGATGCCATGCTGCTGTCAGCAGACGGTGCAGTAGGACAGCTAACCATCATCATCATCCACCGCTTCCGCTGCAACTCTGCAGACATACCATGGCAAGCATAGAGCCCGCTCAGCTCACCGCTGCTGTTGTGAGCATTGTAAACACCTCGTGCATTATCCTGCAGTATGTGCAGAACCTGCAAAAACAGGCGAGGAGGCAATGACAGCACGATCACAATAGGGATAAGGACATGGACACAGACTTCTCTCAAAGCACGGGCCCTGGCAATTTGGACATCATGGTGGTAATGGGGCAGGTTCCTGCCGTGGAACACTGATTCTGGGCCCAGGAAACAAGCACAGATTGGTGGGACCGCACAGTATTGCGGGTCTGGGATGATTCCCAGTGGCTGCGAAACTTTGGCATGAGTAAGGGCACTTTCATGGAACTTTGTGACTTGCCTTCCCCTGCCCTGAAGTGCAAGAATACCAAGATGAAAGCAGCCCCCACAGTTGAGAAGCAAGTGGTGATAGCCCTCTGGAAGCTTGCAATGCCAGACAGCTATTGGTCAGTCGGGAATCAATCTGGAGTGGGTAAGTCTACTGTGGCAGCTGCTGTGATCCAAGTAGCCAATGCAATCACTGAGCTGCTGCTATCAAGGGTAGTGACTCTGGGAAATGTGCAGGTCATAGTGGATGGCTTTGCTGCAATGGGGTTCCCTAACAGTGGTGGGGCGATAGATGGAACGCATATCCCTATCTTGGGACCGGACCACCTTGGCAGCCAGTACATAAACCGCAAGGGGTACTTTTCAATGGTGCTGCTAGCCCTGGTGGATCACAAGAGACGTTTCACCGACATCAAGGTGGGATGGCCGGGAAAGGTACATGACGCTCCCATCTTCAGGAACTCTGGTCTGTTTCATCAGCTGCAGGAAGGAACTTACTTCCCAGACCAGAAAATTACTGTTGGGGATGTTGAAATCCTATAGTTATCTTTAGGACCCAACCTATCCCTTAATGCTATGGCTCATGAAGCCATACACAGGTACCCTGGACAGTAGTAAGGAGCAGTTCAACTATAGGCTGAGCAAGTGCAGAATGGTGGTTGAATGTGCATTTGGGCGTTTAAAAGCACACTGGTGCAGTTTACTGACTAGGTTAAACCTCAGCGAAACCAATATTCCCATTGTTATTACTGCTTGCTGTGTGTTCCACAATATCTGTGAGAGTAAAAGGGAGACGTTTTTAGCCGGGGTGGGAGGTTGAGGCAAATTGCCTGGCGGCCGATTACGTGCAGCCAGACACCAAGGCCATTAAAAGAGCACAGCTGGGCATACCATCAGGGAAGCTTTGAAAACCAGTTTCATGACTGGCCAGGCTACGGTGTGACAGTTCTGTTTGTTTCTCCTTGATGAAAACCCGCCCCTTGGTTGACTCTACTTCCCTGTAAGCCAATCGACCTCTCCCCTTCGATCACCGCTTTCAGAGGCAATGAAGTCATTATTGTTTCAAAATCATGCATTCTTTATTAATTCATCACACACATAGGGGGAAAACTCACAAGGTAGCCTGGGAGGGGTGGGGAGGCAGGAAGGACAAGGCCACACTACAGTTCAAAAAAAACAAAAACTTATTGAATGCCAGCCTTCTGTTGCTTGGGCAACCCTCTGGGGTGGAGTGGCTGGGTGCCCGTAGCCTCCGCCCCTGCATTCTTGAGCATCTAGGTGAGGAGGATATGGAACTTGGGGAGGAGGACAGGCAGTTATACAGGGGCTGCAGTGGCAGTCTGTGCTCCTGCTGCCTTTCCTGCAGCTCCACAAGGTGCCTGAGCATGTCACTTTGCTCCCCCATTAGCCTCAGCATTGCATCCTCCCTCCTCTCATCGCACTCATTTAATGCTTTCCTGGACTCTGCCATTGTTTGTCTCCACGCATTCTGCTGAGTTCTTTCAGTGCGGGAGGACTGCATGAGCTATGAGAACATTTAATCATGAGTGCGTTTTTTTCACCTTCTAATCTGCGCTAGCCTCTGGGACAGAGATGATAGGGGGAGTGTAGAAACATTTGCAGCTGTGGGAGGAAAAAAAGGGAGAGTAGTATTTAAAAAAAAAGATACATTTTAGAGAACAAAAGGAAAGACTATTTCACGATGAATCAAGCGATTCACATTACATAGCACGTGTGCTTTTGGTACGAGGTCGCATTTTGCCTCTTATAATTGAGTGCTTGCCGATTTGGTGTGAGACATCACACGCGCTCGGCTAGGCAACAGAATTTGGCTTGCTGGCAGCCATGGTAAGGCAAAGGGTTTTGGCTTCTTCAACCTTCATAACACGTGGGAATGGTTTCAAACAGCAGCGCCCTCCTTTCCCATACCAAGAAAAGCCTGTTGGGTTGGCTATTTAAAAGGAGGGGCTGCAGTTTTAGGCTGAATGTGCAGCACAGCCCAAACCCCCCCGCCACCCAATTCTCTGGGATGATCCCTGATACTAGCCACGCTGTTGGGGTGTGTGTGTGTGAAGCGAAGATTCCTGTCAGCCCCCCACCGCATGGCTAACAGCGGGGAGGATTTCTTTTCAGCCAAAGGCAAACAGCTCAGCAGGAACAGGCACTTCTGAATGTCCCCTTAAACAAATTTTCCATACTTCAACCAGGTGACCATGAATGATATCACCCTCCTGAGGCTAACACAGAGAGAGTACCTCCAGGAGAGCTTCATGGAGATGTCCCTGGAGGATTTCTGCTCCATCCCCAGACATGTTAAACAGACTTTTCCAGTAGTGATACTGGCCACGAATGCATCCCAAGCCTTCAGGACAAATTAATCATTAAACACACTTGCTTTTAAACCCTTTATTATATTTACAAAGGTACACTCACCAGAGGTGCCTTCTCCAGCTTCATGGTCCAGGAGCCTGCCTTGGGAGGGTATTGGCTCCAGGGTGATGAACAGTTCCTGGCTGCTGGGAAGAAGGAATTCTCCGCTTGCGTGCTGTGCGCTATCCTCAACCTCCTCCTCATCTTCTTCATCCACAAAATCCTCATCCCTGTTGCATGAGACTCCCCCCTTGCAGGTGTCCACAGACAGTGGTGGGGAAGTGATAGGGGCTCTCCCTAAAATTGCATGCAGCTCATCATAGAAGCAGCATGTATGGTGCTCTGACCCAGAGCAACCGTTTGCATCCTTTGTTTTTTGGCAGGCTTGTCTCAGCTCGTTAACTTTCACATGGCACTGCTGTGTGTCCCTGTTGTAGCCTCTGTCCATCATGCCCTTGGAGATTTTGGCAAATATATTGGCATTGTGTCTTTTGGAAGGGAGTTCTGCCTGCACGGATTCTTCTCCCCATACTGCGATCAGATCCAATACCTCCTGTTTGGTCCATGATGGAGCTCTTTTGTGCTTCATGGTCTTGGGACTCCATGGTCACCTGTGCTGATCAGTTCTCCACGCTAGCCAAACAGGAAATGAAATTCAAAAGTTCCTGGGGCTTTTCCTGTCTACCTGGCCAGTGCATCTGAGTTGAGAGTGCTATCCAGAGGGGTCACAATGGAGCACTCTGGGATAGCTCCTGGAGGCCAATACCATCAAATTGCATCCACACTACCCCAAACTCGACCCAGCAAGGTGGATTTTAGCACTACTCCTCTCGCTGGGGAGGAGTACAGAAATCGATTTTAAGAACCCTTTAAGTTGACAAAACAGGATTGGTCATGTGGATGGGTGCAGGATTAAATTGACCCAACGCTGCTAAATTCAACCTAAACTCGTAATGTAGACCAGGGCCAAGGCAGGGAGGGCATGTGGTCAACCATCAAGTCAGTCAGAACAACAGTGGCAGGGCCCTATTTTAACTGCTATTGTGCAGCGAGCCAGGAAGATTTCTTTATTTCCCTCCAATCTAACTTATACTTTTCCTTCTGGAGTGCCCTGACCCTCCATCACTTATCATCATCCATACCCATTCTGCCAAGCTAGACAGCCCTTCAGAATGGAGCCAGACGGCAGCTCCCTCATTCTAGGCAGTAGGCAAGCAGCATGGCAAATGGATCATGATTTCCCCAAGATTTGTGAAAAAGGCCTTCTCCTTTGCTGAGCAGATAATCTGGGGGTTGCTGTCCTTTTCCTGCCTCCCCCTTCACCTGTGCCCACCCCCGCCTTGTTATCTGTCAGTAAACAGTAATTAAAGATGTGGCCTGCTTGATAAAGCTCCTGCCCGCCCTCACACATGCTGCCCTCTTGGACGTGTCTAATTAAAATCCTGATGAGAAGATGAAGAAATCCCAGCAGTCAGGAGTCTGGGACTCGCCCAGTACTTGGCCTCTTCATTACAGATGACAAGGCAGAGAGATATAAAGGACCCCAGGAAATGGTCCGACAGACCAATCGATGCAGCCTTTTGTGAGACATGATGGACCACTCCAGGCTGCCTTTTGAACTGCACAGGATAACGAGGATGCTGCAGTATGGCTTACTGCTTGGGCTGATGCAGAAAAAGCCCTCACTAATCCTGTTAAAGAGCACCTGGGGGTCCCTGCTGACTGGTAGCACTTTACGGTCAACTCATAAGACCATTTAGTGAATTCAACTTGAGTTATAATAGCTTGTCACCTGCACTCCTCTCACCTACACAAGCCACAAAAATCAAGGTCCACAATGCCAGGGCACTGGAACGTTTTTAACTTCAGTGCACTCTGACAGGAAACTTGTGTTAGTGCATGTGCAAGAAAGCAACATCTATGAGCATACACACGTGGCAAAATGAGGCGGGGGGGGCATGTGTTTGTATTACTAGTGTGTGAAATGCAGTTTTCATTTTAGGAAGTTCTTTATTTAATTTTTTTCCATTTCATTGTATGCATTTGTATTCACCTCTAAATGCAGCATTTTGGGCATGTGAAATTGAAATGAAATAGTGAATTTTTCCATTCAAAATGATTACCATGAATTCTACACCACTATACTCACACACATTTCAGCAAAATGGCTATCTTCATGTTTATTTTTTAAAGCAAGGCTATTTTTACAAGGAAATGGGCCCATTTTCACTTGAAAATGAGCCTGCTTGCTCAAAACATTTGCACTGCTCCATAAACTGTGTTGCAAAAAATGGTTCCAGTTTCAAAATCATAAGAAAGCATGAATTCAAGTTGTTTTGTATTTTCTTGAACCAATGTGTCCCTGGGGTATATGTAGAAATGAGCATTTTGAGTGTGTGTGTACTCTTACTGGGACAACGGAATATTTGCATGCAAGAATGTACGCATGTTGTCTATTTAGTTACAAATGCAAGTGTACAGAGTATGTGCATATGAAAGAGAAATAAAGTGTATACAACATGTGGGGCATATGTAGGAATCTGAATTATTTTAAAAGTTCATATTCACCTCTCCTGTTCTGCCAATCTTTGGCATCCTCAGTGTGGCCAACTCTCGCGATTTTATCATAAGCCTAGCAATACTTTAAGGGTTTTGTAAAATGCCCGCTCCAAGACTCAGGCAATTATCCAAGATTCTCTGCTTTAATACTTTAAATAAACAATTTTCTAGACTTCCTGGTTGCAGAGAAAAAAATTGAAAATTTGATACCTAATGGTGCAAAAAGGCAGAAGACAATCTCAGGATTTTTACACCACTCGTAATATTTCAAGGCCTAACTCTTGGATTTTGAATGCTGGGGTTTGCGAAATGGAATCCTCTGCTATTCCTGTTCACACAGCTCTGCCAAAACCCTTCACTGCTGCCCTGCAGCACTCCCTGCTATTCTAGTTCTGGGCTCTGCAGTCAGAGCTCTGTCAATGTCTAAAAACTGGACACTACAGCAGGAGTGCAGGAACCTCTCCTTGCCCCACCTCTTCCTGCAAGTCCCCTCCCACCACTCGCTCCTCTCCCCCCCTCCATCACTCACTGCTCTTCCACCCTCCCCCCCTGCCCATTACTGGATCCATTCCACATCCCTCCCTCCGTCCAGCTGTGCTCCCTCTGCTCTGGGGCTGGGACAAGGAGCTGCAGCCGCTGAGCAGAGCCTGCCTGTCCACGAGATGCAGGTAGAAGGCGGCCTGGGCTGAGCAGGGGCTGGTGTGAGTTGATGAGCCAGCACCTTCCCCACCTATGGTGACTGGACACTATAAATGAGAGTGATAACACCACCCATTGTTTCATGTTCTCATGTATATAAGATCCCCCTACTGTACTTTCCACTGCATGCAGCCGATGAAGTGAGCTGTAGCTCACGAAAGCTTATGCTCAAATAAATTTGTTAGTCTCTAAGGTGCCACAAGTACTCCTTTTCTTTTTGAGAAACTACAAAATAAGCGAGTCTAGGGCTTGTCTAACCCGGAGTTTAACATGGCAGACAAAAACCAAATCCCATAGCCCACATTGCAATTAGAATCAGCAACTGTCAGTGGCAGCAGGAACTGGTCAGTCAGGTGCCAAGTTACCCACTGGCTTCAAAGAGAACAGTGCAGAAGCACTGGTTATAATGGAGTTCACAGATACTGCTGGAAGAGGAGAGTAATGGGGGTGGGGGGAAGGACTGCAGAGAGCAGTGCAGCAAACCTGACAGGGAGGAGCTCACAACTACTCCACTTACAGTTCCTACAATAGGGGGCACTCTAAGATATGAGGCAAGAGCACTGGCAATAGAAGCTCACTACTACTCCAGGCCCAGCAGAAGGCGCTGTAAGGTAGGAGGCAGGAACATTGGCTGTGGGGAGCTCACAGCTATTCTAGGCACAGCAAGAGGCACTGTAAGGTCAGAAACTGGAGCACGAGTGTGCAAAGCTCACAGCTACTCCAGTCCCTGCCTCTTCCAACAGGAGGTGCTGTAAGGTAAAAGGCAGGAGTGCTGGCCGTGGGGAGCTCTCAACACAGTCCCAGCCTGTCCCACTACCTGTACTTGATGGAATGACACATTGCTGCAGCAGCTAATAAATAGAAATAATTTGATTAGCTTTCCCTAACTAGCGATAAGATCCTGACAAACCCTTTTTAATGCGTTTCTGGAGCAGGATGAAATTGTTTCATTTGGAGAGCAGGGCCCCTCGGGAGTTGACTCCAAGCTCCTTTAGTGAGAGGTAAAAATATGCCAATCATTAATGAGGGGAGAATTACAGAGACTTTAATGCAATCAGAAAAGAGGAGCCCTGAGGCAGCTGGGGAATAAAACCTGCCCTTAAATCAGAAGCAGGCGCCTAGAGTATGGAAATAGAGGCATACATGAGCATGCACAAACACAGGCATACCCACCACACACACACCGCTGTTGTAAATAGTTTTGCCTGGATGACAATTACAAATTCCCGCCTACTCAGCAAGCTGTATCCATCTTGCTTAAAAAGTGATCATAAAATCACATCGGGCAGCATCTGGCTGGCAGCTACATGGGCTCAAAACAGTTCATTTTATTCACTCTCTCATCAGATCCACTTGTTAAAGGGGGGGGAGGGGAGATTGTCTTCTCTTAATACTTGCCCCGCATATCGCGCGCTCTCTCTCTCACACACACGAATCTTTGACAATTTAGGTTTTCAACACCTCAACCCAAAAAAATGTTTTGTGCAGGAGGAAGAATGGCCCTTGGGTGTGAAGGGATACCCCTTTCAGGGCTGGACTCGCTGTGTGAACATAGCATGTATAAACCCTCATCTCATCTCAAACCAGAACCCTCATACCAGCAGCAGTGGGTATATTACAGGGCACCTCCTTGCTCCTGGCCATTTCAGCACATTCACTTTCTGCTCAGGTGGAAGCAGCTCTCCAGTGAATGCTATAACATTTATTCAAAAGCAAAAGAATTCTGTAAGCTGCTGGTATTTTCCCTGGCACAGTGGCAGGCACATGCGACTTTGCCAGGCTCTGCTTTTGCAGATACCAGGGTTCTTTAGGGACCTCCTTTTCCTAAATAAAGAGCTTTTGTGCCGGAAGCAGAGCGCCGTGGGATTCTAGCCCCCGCCCATAGAAAAGGGATTGACTGGGTCAGCAGGGACCAGACTCACTAACACCATCTATGTTGTGGCTTAGTGAAATGATGACTAGAAGAGCAGTCTTCATCTCCCCAAATCACCTTCACCTCTTCCCACCTTGTCTCATCTGCTGCTTCCCTGGGATCAACTCACTAATAAGTGGAGGCAGTGGATCATCAAAACCCAACCACCCCTTCCACTTTTCTTCTCCTTGCAACAAACTCAGCAAGGGATGTCACATGAGGGGCACACAGAAATCTATTAGCCCTCCTCCTTGCCTTGGATCCACTGGCATGAAGAATTGGCAACAAAGTGGCAGCTTTCCGCACCCAGTGTGATGGGTGAGTTAAGGCCTGTTACTATCTGAGGAAGTGTGGGTTGGTGGAAGTGAAGTGGAGGGTTGTTCCCTTTTAGAAAAGCCTCTGAACTACAGAAGTGTTTCATGTGTGATGAAGTGATACCACTGCCCTCTGCTAGATGGAATGACAGCCACTGTTTCAGTGTGTCAAACCCTGCACTGGTAAAGCTAAGGTGATTCCTTTTTCACTGCAGAGTTAGGCCTGTACTTTTGAAACAGAAAGGCCTAAGTTCTGTCACCACTTATGATGGGTGGTCACAGGATGACATAGCCACTGAACTGAAGTCCCAGGTGACCAAGGCTTACCAGCTATTTAACCCTAGAGATAAAGGGGCTTGTGCTCAGTGAGCCCATACAAAACATGTAGCGGGGAACCTGGAAACCAGCAAAATGGCAGAATGGGAACCCAGTAGGAACAGAAAGTAAAAGGCATCTCAGGAGACCTGGCCTGGCACACAGACCCCAAAACACCAGCAGAAAGAGCGCTTAGTCCTGTGAAGTGCACGACCAATGTAACCCAACAGCAACTCCCTCTGGCCACCTTAAGCACATGATGGTGGACTCCAAAGGAAAGACAGTACAAGTCCTCTGTGGCTGGAAGGAGAGTAGTAGTGGTCAGTTACCTGATGGAAGGGGGAGGGAACCTTAAAGGCTCTCCCACACTCCCTCAGTAGTCTTGCCCCTCTAGGAATGAAAGGGTCAAACAAACTGGTCATGAGACAGATTCCTGCTGGGTAGGTCAGTTAGACTGAATATTAGTGCTTCCTGAAAACGAGATAAGCCACTTTCCAGGAATTATGGGGACAAAGCTGAGAAGGCCTAGTGTAAGCAACATCCAGGCAGCAAGATGGTCCCTGGTCTGGCAGAGAACTCAGCCAGGGTCTCCAGCAGAGCTCTTCTTGACCTGCTGCTCACAACCCAGGAAGAATTAGTAGGGGAAGCAAAAGTGGATGGGAACCTGGGAGGCAGGGACCATGAGATGGTCGAGTTCAGGATCCTGACATAAGGAAGAAAGGAGAGCAGCAGAATACGGACCCTGGACTTCAGAAAAGCAGACTTTGACTCCCTCAGGGAACTGATGGGCAGGATCAGGGGGAATATGAGGGGGAAAAGGAGTCCAGGAGAGCTGGCTGTATTTTAAAGAATCCTTATTGAGGTTACAGGAACAAAACCATCCCAATGTGTAAAAAGAATAGTAAATATGGCAGGCAACCAGCTTGGCTTAACACAAAAAAGAAGACGCTTATAAGAAGTGTAAGATTGGACAAATGACCAGAGAGGAGTATAAAAATATTGCTCAGGCATGCAGGAGTGAAATCAGGAAGGCCAAATCACACTTGGAGTTGCAGCTAGCAAGAGATGTTAAAGGTATGTTAGCAACAAGAAGAAAGTCAAGGAAAGTGTAGGCCCCTTACTGAATGAGGGAGGCAACCTAGTGACAGAAGATGTGGAAAAAGCTAGTGTACTCAATGCTTTTTTTGCCTCTGTCTTCACAAACAAGGTCAGCTCCCAGACTACTGCACTGGGCAGCACAGCATGGGGAGGAGGCGACCAGCATTCTGTGGAGAAAGAAGTGGTTTGGGACTATTTAGAAAAGCTGGACAAGCACAAGTCCATGGGGCCGGATGCGCTGCATCAGAGAGTGCTAAAGGAGTTGGCAGATGTGACTGCAGAGCCATTGCCCATTATCTTTGAAAACTCATGGTGATTGAGGGAGGTCCCGGATGACTGGAAAAAAGGCTAATGTAGTGCCGATCTTTAAAAAAAGGGAAGGAGGAGGATCCGGGGAACTACAGGCCAGTCAGCCTTACCTCAATCCCTGGAAAAATCATGAAGCAGGTCCTCAAGGAATCAATTCTGAAGCACTTAGAGGAGAGAAAAGTGATCAGGAACAGTCAGCATAGATTCTCCAAGGGCAAGTCATGCCTGACTAATCTAATTGCCTTCTATGACGAGATAACTGGCTCTGTGGAGGAGGGGAAAGCAGTGGACGTGTTATTCCTTGACTTTAGCAAAGCTTTTGATACGGTCTCCTTCAACTTGCTGGCAAGAATACTGTGGAAGTATGGGCTGGATGAACGGACTACAAGGTGCACAGAAAGCTGGATAGATCGTCGGGCTCAACCGGTAGTGATCAATGGCTCCATGTCTAGTTGGCAGCTTGTATCAAGTGGAGTGCTCCAAGGGTCGGTCCTGGGGCTGGTTTTGTTCAATATCTTCATTAACGATCTGGAGGATGGCGTGGGCTGCACCCTCAGCAAGTTTGCAGATGACACTAAACTGGGAGGAGTGGTAGATATGCTGGAGGGTAAGGATAGGATACAGAGAGACTTAGACAAATTAGAGGATTGAGCCAAAAGAAATCTGATGAGGTTCAACAAAGACAAGTGCAGAGTCCTGCACTAAGAACAGAAGAATCCCATGCACTACTGCAGACTAGGGACTGAATGGCTAGGCAGCAGTTCTACAGAAAAGGATCTAGGGTTTTACAGTGGACGAGAAGCTGGGTACGAGTCAACAGTCTGCCCTTGTTGCCAAGAAGGCTAATGGCATTTTGGGCTGTATAAGTAGGGGCATTGCCAGCAGATCGAGGGATGTGATCGTTCCCCTCTATTCGACTTTGGTGAGGCCTCATCTAGAGTACTGTGTCCATTTTTGTGCCCCACACTGCAAGAAGGATGTGGCAAAATTGGAAAGAGTCCAGCAGAGGGCAACAAAAATTATTAGGGGACTGGAACACATGACTTATGAGGAGAGGCTGAGGGAACTGGGATTGTTTAGTCTTCAGAAGAGAAGAAGAAGGAGAGGGGATCTGATAGTGGCTTTCAACTACCTTAAAGGGGGTTCCAAAGAAGATGGATCTAGACTGTTCTTGTTCTGTTGTCTGCTACTACTGAGGAGTATTGGTCTCAAGTTGCAGTGGGGGAGGTTTAGGTTGGACATTAGGAAAAAAAAAAAATCTTTCCTTAGGAGGGTGGTGAAGCACTGAAACACGTTACCTAGGGAGGTGGTGGAATCTCCTTCCTTTGAGGTTTTTAAGGTCAGGCTTGACAAAGCCCTGGCTGGGATGATTTAGTTGGGGATTGGTCCTGCTTTGAGCAGGGGGTTGGACTAGATGACCTTCTGAGGTCCCTTCCAACCCTGATATTCTAGGATTCTATGAAGAAAGGGCTCCTGGAAGACATGGAATTTGGGGGCTGGTTCACTCTGGATTCTGTTTCATTCATTGTTGAGGGAGGACTTATGATTCTTGATACTGTCTGATTGTTGAGGAGGGGCTTGTTCTGGTTCATGGTTCCACCCATTTCAGATCAGGTCCAATTTGCAGCCCTGGCCACTCTGTCTGGGGTTCCCCTCTAATTCAAGGGACCCTCTGGTTCTGCCCAGATATTCAGTCTGGTTCAAGGTTCTTCCAAGTTTCTTCCCAGAGATCCTTTCCCATTAGAGATCCAGTTTCTATTAGGCATATGGTCCAGTTTGGATTGTAATGTCATTTCTGTCATAGGCCTGCCCCGGTGTGGAGCGGTCACGTTCCTGTTGGAAAGTGCTCCATCTCAGATCCTGTACAGCAGCCCCTATGAGCACAGTCTCCTTTATGCAGCAGACAGAGGTGTGAGATGACATCACACTCTGCAGCTTCAGACACAGGGCTGCCTCACTGTAAATGACTCCTTCTCATTCTGGTTTGTTATGATTAAAAATGCACATCGCCTGGCGAGGCCTTGGAGTGGAACCCACCTGGAAATTGGATCATTAATATTCCCTCTCCTGCCCGTTGCCATGATTTCCAGCCTCTTCACAAGCTATTGTTTCAATGCAACAGTTTCGGCTTGAAGACTAAAGTTTGAGACCCCAAACGGGTTCTGTTCATCACTTTTCAGCCAGTTTTTCCTACATCCTGGCATCCAGTCAGGCTGCACTACTGGGCTTTGTCCAAAATGTCTTCCTGCATCTCACATTGCCTCTAACTCATCTTCCAAAGGAGCCTGAAGAACTTCATGGCCACTGAGTCTCAATCCTCCTGGGAGGTGGGTCAAGATTATCCCCATTTTACAAAGAAGGGCAGGCACAAAGAAGGAATTGACTTGTCCAAAGTCAGACAGAGTCAATGGCAGAACCTAGGAGCCCTGACTCCCAGTCGTTTGCTCGAACCACAAGAGAATGCTTATCCCACTCATCTTTGTCACCACGTATACTTTTAAAGGTCTGGCCGATTGAGAGAGTCAACCTCAGTTAAAATGAGGAGTACTTGTGGCACCTTAGAGACTAACAAATTTAAGGTGCCACAAGTACTCCTCATTGTTTTTGCTGACATAGACTAACACTGCTACCACTATGAAACCTCAGTTAAAGAAGGGATAGGACACAACAGAAAGCAGGAAGGTCCTGGAGAATCAAGAATGGAGACACTTCTCATTTCTAGCTCATTTGGGACCCACATTGACTTGTCTCATCAACACGTGCTGTTAATCTATCTTCAGCTTCCTGTTGTTCATGAATAATTTAAGTAGTGAGAGCGGTGCAATTCTCCCATCACTGCTTCTGCTCTTTAGGAATGCATCCTTCTTTTTGGGTCCACACTTTAGTCCTGACAGCTAGAGTGTGAGGGGATAGGAAACGAGTAGCTGTAACAATCCCTTAGATGGATAGGAGTTGCAGGTTGAAAGGTACTGAGCAAGCAGTACTGGGAAGTCTGGAGATGGCACAGCACTCTCAGCCCATTGTACATGCCCATGGGACCTTCGGAACCTCCCACTCCCTGAGCAAGGTCACCTATACTACATTAGGTAGCACCCACCCAGCACAAGGCTAGCAAGACAAGAGCATGGTCACAGGAATCAAGAGGCAGATATTTTCTTCTCAGCCATAAGCACCCTCTCCACCCTGTCCCAATACAGGGTGGAGGGTCTTTGCTCTTTACTTGAAAGCAGCCAGGCTCATCGAGCTGACATTGCTTTGGTTTTAACAGAGGGAACTGCAGGCAAAGCAGCTTCAAAGAAGCTAATTGTACATACTAGAAACAGAAGTTAGAGATGGTGTAACCTACCAGATCCCATCAGCAATGTACTTAGCAACTCGTGCGGGACTGGGCTGGCTATTGATGCAGGAAAATCTGTTTATAAGGTGGATTGGACAAATGTCTATTCGTTTACTCGCCAGCACCTTTGGCCAATCTACCCAGGGGACCCTTTTCCCCAAATCAATAGTTTAGCTACTTAGATTGTACATGCTTTGTGGCAGGGGCTGTCTATTTGTACATTGTCCAGAACAATGGGGCCCCAATCCTGCACTGGGGCCCCTAGGCTCTGCTGTACTACAAACAAGAGCTGGGAGAAAGTAGGAAGAGGAATCAAAAGCAATAAAGATTGTGTATTCCTTGCTACTAACACAATTGCTGGGCACTGTCACAGAGGGGCCACCCCACCTACACTGAAGAGGAAGAGTATATGGGAAGAATCAGAGGGCCTAGGGGGAAGACAGGATTTGCCATACCTGCTCAAGCCACTGGTCCATCAACCCCAGAGTCCTGTTTACAGTAGGGGCTACTAATTAAGGCTTCGTTAGGAAGTCAAAAACCCAACCCCAACTGACTGCAGTGCTGCATGTGAGGAAAAGTCCTTCATGCAACAGAAGGCAGCTCCCCACAGCCACCACTCCTGCACCATTGCCTACAGCGCCTCCTGCAGCATGAGGCTGGCTTTAGACCATGGAGTTCATGTGCCTGATGCTTGCTTTTTGCACACTGAGCCAGACCCTCAGTATCTACTGTAAACTGGCACAGCTCCACTGAAGACAAAGTTGTGGGCTCAGGAGGCATCACAGACATTATGGTGAAAGATACTTTAGAAAAAACTATAAAAAAAACCTACTACATCACTGTGTGTAACGCATATCAAGCCAGTGTCCATTAGAGAAGCATGGTGGAAGATTTCCTGATACGAGAAGAAACTTAGTCTCATGATTAGGTTAGTGTCATAGACTGCTGGTGGTGGGCAGGTCAGCCATTCTAGTTCTGTCTCAAACACCTGAGGTTTCTATTGATCTCAGAGGCATTCCCCTGCCCTTTCTCCCATCATAACTGGGTTCCGCAGCAATCTGATCCTGCTCACACCGTGTACTTTTTAGGGTGGTGGTCTCTGGGAATGTTACAAAGGACAGAGTATAGCTGTTCTGTTAACATTGTATCTCAGCGAGTACTGGCCATCATGCCACAAATTAACGAATTCCTGAGATTGCTTAAGGAGCTGGAGGACAGAAACCCCATCTGGTATAGTCTCCTCTTCCCAGCCAATTGCTTCCATCCTACCTGAACCCTGGCTGGACTACCCTTTCCCCCTGTCCTCAGCTAGCACTGCTAGGCTCACTCCTCTCCACCCTAACCCCCCGTCCCCAAGGACAAGCAAAGTTATTACAATAATGAATTAGCCAGGCTGCTTACCGCTGCCAGTGGCGAAGGCAATTATCCCACTCCACGTCCCCAGCCGCTGCTCAGCTCCCTCATAAAGAGAGGCTTTTGGGGCCGCTTTGTGCTTTGATTGGAAATGAAGAGATTGCTAATTAGGGAACCCCTGCTGGGACCGGGCTGGCAGGAACAATGGTGAAATGGACGGAGCACACGTCCATTTCCATTTCGAGAGGGAGAGAGGAATGCGGCTCCTCTGCAATGTAGGCATCCTCTACTCACACTATAAACAACAGGAGACAATTTTATAGTGCTTTTCACCTTTTAAAGCATGCTAATTTGTTTATGGGAGGCTATAATTTGGTGTGTGTTTGCATAGGTCAAAGCCTGTAGTTTCTGTGTACAGTATGTGCATGCTGCCCCTGACACACACAGAGTCAGCTCCAGAGATGGATTTTCTTGAAATGTGCATCTATATGGCTCAGTGTGTATTTCTATCACTCACTGGACAGCATACATCAATCCTGTATTAACTGGGAAACACACAGTGTCCAGACAAGCCTTTCCAATCTCTAACTTCTATACAAATACTTATTAATTCATAGAGTCACTGAAGTTAGAGATGGAAACAACCTATCAGATCATATAGTCCATCCAATACTTATCCAGTATAGCCCTGGGACCTATAAATAGTTTTCCAATGTTTTGCTGTCCAATTTAATTTTAAATGGACAATGGGGCTTCTACCTGGATATTACTTCACCACTAGTAAGAAATTTTTCCTAGTATTCAGCCTGAATTTTCCTTCTCTTAAAGTTTATCCCAATTCTGTAAGTTATAGCTTTTTGGACCATAAAACAACTATTCTGTTGTTAAACCTAAAAGAATAATGTGACAAATAATTTCTCCTATGTTGTTTTGTGAATTGTCCATGAACAGATTGTGAAGTTGTTCCATTTTACACACACACCCCCCCCTTCATTTACCATCTATAGCAATATCATTATACATAGAAAGCGCTTGCTCTAGGTTCTAGTCACTTTGACAATGGTTAAAAATAAAGTCTATAAAAGTAACAGATTAACATAGAAATCACACTAATTAAAAACAGCCTGTCAGCAACAGAACAGACTATCACCACCTCTTTATTTGTTATGCTAGAATTAGTGAATTTCTTCAGTCATTCTTGGTTTTGGGTGGTTTGTGAAAACTTGACTGCAAATATTTGCAACTCATGCTGTGTTGGTCAGTTACATAAGATATTCAATCCAGCAACAAAACCAATACCACAACATATATGCAACTAACCAATTGTATATTTAACTATCAGAGCAGTAATTTGTACTCTGTTAGTTTCATGAGTCACATGGTGAAAGAAACCTAGATCCAGTTAGGTGACTTATGTAACTAAACACAATGCAAGCTTTAAAACTGAATCTACATTTAAAAGTTTACTTTTGCACATATTCAAGCATTTGAGCTAAAAAATATCTTGTGAGAATTCATTCAGTAAAGCTTGTGTGCGCAAATCTTGGCAGAACATGATCATAAAAGGGTCGTAAACGCAGTTGAACTGAAAATCCCTTTCAAATTCACAGACTGTTTCCTTCCCCGCCCCCATTGTTTGCTCAGCTCTAGCATTTATATCCTTCAAACTGCTATAGGTAATTTTCACATTTCCCCCTTAGTCATCATTTAGCCAAACTCTACATATTTAATGCTTTTGATCTTTCCCTCATAGAGCAATCCCTCCAGCTCGCTTACAATTTTTGTTCTTTAACTACCCTCCAAGATTCTTCTATCTTTCTGCCACTGCAGTGCATAGACTGGCAGTCTTATCAGAGCTGTACGGAGAGGGAGTATTCTACCTCACTGGCTCCATGAGGTGCTGCTTCTGTGTGCACAAAACAAATCCCATTCAGACTAAAATTCTCACACAAATTTTTTGGGTGTCATGCCACAGTGCCAACTCAGATCCTATTTGCTGCTCACTATTATTGCCTACCATTAGACCTTTACTGCTTTCCACCTATACATTGGTTATTAGAATGTTTCCCCTACACATATGTATATTCCAAAAGAAAGAAAAAACCACCATTAAACAGTCACAGTTGACACCAACGTAGTTATCTATATCATGTACAAAACCCAAGCACTTAAAAGCAAGGAAATAAAAGGCCAGATCCTAAATTGCTGTAATTCAGCATAGCTACACTGACACATACCAGCTGAAAATCAGCTTCCATAAATATTACACAGCACATATCATAAACAGAATCATGTTATTCAAAGAAAGACCTATTCCATCACAACAGCCATATGTCTGATGCATGCAGGTCATTTACATGCATTATTCTAGCTATTTTCATTTCAGGATACAAGTATTTTCTTTTAAAGGATGTGGTTAAATGGGAAACATCAATTCAATGTGTTTATCATCTGAGATTTTTTAGTAGAATATTTACAATTGTTCTTTTAATGAACTGTAATTTAGTAAAAAGAGGAATAAGTGTCAACTTATGATAAAATTATGAATGTAAGTGCACCTGCATTGGAGGCTGATCAATAGACGTCATTAATGGATATACACACACACAGTTGGTTTTGGACTGGCCCTAATGCACTATCAAGGGGAGTAACCTCCCCCACCCACCCATATACACTGCCCCTGCATGGAAACAGGACAGTAGCTTGCATCACAGCTAGTATGCAAGGTGGAGGGTAAAAGCAGAAGTTGAATGGCCAAAAATCCATTTCTTGTGAGCAAGTGGATGAGGAGGAAGTAGAGCTCTTTCCCCTGCCTCCCACCCCATAGTGAACTTTCCATACATACACAGGTGTGCTGCAAGAGTTGACCAGGCACAGGAGAAGAAAGCAAGCAAGCTGCACTGTGAGATGGAGGCAAGTAACTTACCTCCCAATTCTCCCTCACTGGAAGAAGGAGGGGAGCACAGGAGTTGTGACAGAGTCACAATTATTCCCCAGGGCTCTTCCTGAGGCTACCCAGCTATGCACTGTCCCTCTATCCAGGGCAATGCTTAAAGCCGCAATCTGGCCTGTAATGTTTGTGTTTCTTTTTCCAGAAGGGCTTTGTGTAAGATTTATGTTTTGAGTTTACTGATGAAAGAATCACATTTTCAGGGTCAGGGTTAGGTTGTTCTGTTGTAGTTTAATATGCATTTCTTTTTACTTGATGTGAATAATGTGCGTATGTTATTTATATAGGCAGCGCAAAATGTATAATGTCCTTATCTCTTTACTTCCTTGTTTTTAAGACCTTGGCTTTTATAAAGTATGTGATTTGCCATTGCACTGTTGCCAGTTAGTCACCTCAATTGGTTTCTTAAACAAGGTCTTATTTGGGATATTTCCCCTTTTTTAAAAACATTTTTTCTTCTTTTGTACAAGTAACTGAAGACACAGTTTAGATAAAAGAGATGGAGGGGTCACTAGATTATTGGATTAAAGGGAATGAGCGGCATTTACCACACCAACACTAGCTGGAAACCAACACCATTCAGTGAGAGATTTAAGAAGCTCAATCAATTGAGCTTATCAAAGAGCAGTTTAAGAGGTGATTTGATCATAGCCTATAAGTACCTACATGGGGGAAAGATTGCTGATAGTAGAGGGCACTTTAACAGAAAAAGGCACAAGACCCTATAACTTGTAGCTGAAACTAAACAAATTGAGACTAGAACTAAGGAGCAAATTTTATAGGGAGGGTAATTAACCACGAACAATTTCTCTAGGGACATGCTGGAATTTCCATCATTTGAGGCATATCTGCACTTTGATCTGGGGGTGTGATTCCTAGTTTAAGGAGACATCATCATGCTAGCTCTCATTACACTAGCATGCTAAAAATAGTATATAGCCATGAGAGCACAAGTGGCGGGACATGCTAGCTGCCCTGAGTACGTACCATCCAAGACCCAGCATGCCAGCTTAATGAGAGGTAGCATGAGTACGCCACCTCGAGCTGGGAATCACACCCCCAGCTTGAAGCGTAGCCATACCCATGCAGTCTTTAAATCAAAATGAAATGTCTTTTTAGAAGATATGCTCTAGCACAACCAGAAGTTATACAGGAATTACTGGATGAATTCTATGGCCTGTGGGATGCCGGAGGCCAGTCTAGAGTACCACAGTGGTCCCTTCTGGGGGGGCGGGGGGGGGCAAGAAAACAAATCCTATGACTTTATATTCATTTTGCCACTTTGAAATTGTAGAAAGCAGTCATCTGAAAGAGTGCGATGTGTACAAGCCACACAGTATCTTTGCTTCGGTCAGTTAAAGGATTCACCTACAACAAGGGCTGTTGGAGAATATATTATCCATCATCTCTATTTTTCCATCAGCTTCAATTTTGAAGAATCATGTCTAGTTTTCATAGAATAGCAATTTCTTAAATATTTCACTATCTCTGCCATGGAAAATTGGCTGTTTATGTCAACAAGAATATCTGTCTAATCTATCAGCATTTCTAAAGCACTTGGATATCACAGTGCTAAATGCTGTACAGCACATGGATTTAAAAAAAAAAAAAGCTACTGAGACTAGTCAGTAAAATTCATCCATGTTTTGAGTTTTGTGATGTCATCGGGCTGGTGAAACTCTGCAAAATATTTTAAATATATTAAATATTTTAAAAATATCTGCTCTGTTTACTCAAACTTTTCAGAACATGTACCAGTGGTCAATGAGACTTTACCAATAAAAAAAGAATTTTTTTCCTTTTAGTTATAAGACTAAAGTCAGCTTTATCACAGGACTGTAATTGTAAATCAGTTAATTCCATAACCCTGCCTTTCTGTGCCACAACTTCTCCCATCTGTCCAGTCTCACTTTTATTATTATAGTAGTTAATATTTATATTATGGTAGCACCCAAAGGCCTCAAACTGGGATTGGGGCCCCATAGTCCTCAGTGTCATGGGCTAGGAATGGGAGCATGGGCTCAGGTTTTGGGCAGGCTTGTACAGCCCAAGGTGAAGTCCGGGCCACCATGTCTTCACTTGTGGGGAAGGGACAGGTACTGAGACTTGGCAGAGGAGGAAGTTGGGCAGTGGCTCCAGGGTAGGAAGGAGGACTCCAGAGGTCCTAGTTGCAGGCATGTTCCAGGTCCTCTAGGTTCTCTCGCTGTTCCCCGACCCAGTCCCAGGCCCTGCAGCAGCTACTCCAGCCCCTCTAGGTCTCACTCTCATCTTTGCCTGCACCCACAGGCATGCGTGTGTTTATGTGTTAGCAGGGTCCCTGCCATATTTCCACTGGAAACATGTGCAGGCTTTTTACTCACTGCTCCTACAATCAATAGCTTCAACAACACCTTGTCAAGGTGGTCAGATGATTTAAGGGGGCAGGTTATCATCCATCCTAGTGCCACCTGCTCATGCCTCAACTTTGCTATTTGGGGGCAGGTTATCCAGCACTGGAACAGTTCTATAGATAAAAGCAAGACAAGAAGGAAGCTGACCTTGTGTTGTAAGTTTCCAGGACAGCTCCTCCACTGGTGAAATACTGCTGCATTCCAGAAATAAGGTCCTACTGACAAATTAGCAGCTAGGCTTCTCTTCTCAGAAACATGCCTTTAACAGAGATGCAGGGGCTCCCAAATGAGCAGGAAAGCAGCAGCACAAACTCCCACTTGGTTGCATTTTAAGAGATGCCTGTAGAACATAATCTCTTTAAAAAAAAAAAAAGGGTGTATTTGTACAACAACAAATCAGCAGCAATTCATATTTACCTGATATTTCAGCTGGGCTCAGAAAAAGGGAGACATCAGTGCTGTTTGTGGCTCGGCATGGAGTATAAATAGTAGTGTGGCCCCCTACCACTCCCCATCTGTCAGGAGTGTGTCAGGTCTTTGAGGACTCCAAACAGGAGATCACAACACCATTAGAAATTCAGCTTTTTATTCCAGTCAGGATCAGGGCCCAGATGTGCTAAGCACTGTACAGACACACAAGAGGAGAGAATGTCCCTGCCCTACAGAATTTGCAATCTAAATTTGAAACAAGATACAAGGTAAGTGCAACAATCAATCAAGGACCACCAAGCGGGAAGGGGGGAGTCAAATCATTCTGAAAAAGTGTTATTTTTCTTTTCTAATGAAATTAGCTGTTCCTGACTGCCGCCCAGCCTAGGCATCAATGGAGAGCTCAGACTCTGGACCCATCCAGTCTCCTTTTCTCGCCCCATGATCTTTTGAGGTAGACCATGTTAAAATAGTAGTTCAGGAGGTGCCTTATTCCCACAATGTGCTCTTAAGCTACCTACAGAACACACAGCACTAAGCACCATTACCACTGCATTTTGTATAGAGAGCACTGTGAAGGGATCACCTTTTTACAGGGGCCTCATCTATTTGTTGGAATTTTTAGTTTTTAGCATTAGACTTTGTGACAATAAAATTAAATGCATTTATTTTCCATAGTTATTTCAGTGTTTTACAGGGCCCAGTTTTCAAAAAGGCCTTCAAAACTATACCTGTAAAATTCATAAGGGCATCTGTTTGCACAGACAAAAACAGCATTCGTGCTTGCAATTGTACATGTATGTGAAGTGAACAACTATGCATCCACAGTGCATCACTGGAGAAACTAGTGTGTTTTAAGCATGCACTTCTAATAGGCCCATTTTAAAGCCTGGCCTCACAGTGCTTACAGCTGGATTTGTGGCTTGTCTCAGTAGTCAAGGTCCAGAACAGAACCAGAGGCCTAAGCTTCGTAACCCAAACAGAAAAGCCTGGGAGATTGAGTAGCCCTCATCTAACCCTTCTCTCACCTTGGGCAACTCTAGTCCAACCCAGCTCCTCCTTCAGAAGCCATGCTGCCATTGGCCAAGTCTACCCTAGAGCTATGCAGTAAGCAACCCTTGGGAAAGCAGCATTAACTCCCAAGCAGAAATATGCAGCATGAACCAGGGAGGACAGCTGGTTTCTAGCCCCATCTACAAAACAACTCATAGGGAAGACCCAGGGAAGCTTCCTTGGTGTCCCAGGCAGTCAGAGGGGGTACACTATTCTGTTGACACTTACCACCCTCATCCCTCCAGGCACAGGAGAGAAGGGGGCCATTCGGCGATTACTGTCTGTAAAGCAATTTGAAGATGAAGAGCTCAGTCAGTGCCTGAGGTTGGGCTATTGATGCACACACTCAGCAGGGAATGAGAGCAAAGACAGACAAGGGCTGGAGCAGAATTAGGTGCTCAAGTATTTTGGAAAACTCCCCGTACCCTGCTACGCAGAGCAGCAGGTCTGTGATGGCCCTCCCAGACGGACCACTTGAAAGTTGGCTCACTGATACCTGATTCACGCAGTAGCCTCAGCAATGTCATTTTAAAAGAGTGACACTTTCAGGGGCTAGGAACAGCATGGAAAACACAATCCCGACTGCCCTGCCCTAGAAGGGAGAGGAGAGGGACCTTCACATACACAAAGATGGTCTCCCTACCCTGGCTGCCCCTCAAAGCCACAGAAGCACCACCAGTCTTCCCCATCCCCCAAGAGGGAACAGAACAGGCATCCCTTCCCCATTCCTACTCCAGCCCCCAAGAGAAGTCTAGAAGTGGTACCTTCTTACCACACAGCTGAATCCTTGGCTATGAAGGTAAATTTTTTCAGCTGCCCAAGACACTCCTGTTTTACAGAATAGGTATGGTAAGCAGCAAAAGAGAGCAGGAGCTCAGCTTCTGAGTTTACACAGGCTAATAGCAATAAGGCAGCTGGCTACACTGGGGAAGAGGAAACCACATGACCCTGAGCTACTGTCTACAACACAGACAGTCACTAAATGCTAATGGTGTGGGGGGAGAGGTTGCTTCCTGTGAACACTTATTCTGTGAATGTTCATGGCCTTCAAATTCTCTCCTACTTAGGCTCCCTTTCTTAAGGGTGGAACCTCTTGTGCTCATCTGCTCTCCCTGAACCCCGCTTCCCCTCCATGTGGCAAGGAGCCTTGGGCTGGGCTCCAGCTAAAAGGAACATCTTTATACTTCACCATGGAGACAGGAGTCATTCAAAATCATGTCACCCTCCCTCACCTGAATGCAGGAAACATGCAACAGAAGGTAATGCTTGAAGCTACAGGGAATAAAGATCCTCCCAGGGATAGGTGTTACTTGGCTGACACTGTGTAGTTCACAGCTAATTCAATATTACTCCACTGATGTGTGATTCAGCAAAGCGATACACTTTGACCACAAGATGAAAACCCATCAAGTGACTGAATCCTCAATTTCAAACCTTCTGTGGGCCTGTGCAATGTGGAAGTGGGACATTTTTCATTGACTGAAGCCCATGGCTGCCATGTAATCTGTACATGGGTACAGATAGCAGAAAATGCTGCAATATACCACTTTCATGCTTCTGAGCCATTCCTATAAATGGTTAACATGGGGCCCCAGGATACAAGTGCCCTCCAGATACCTTCGCAACAGCCAATGTAGATTCAGCCCACGCTGTTGGGGGGGGGGGGAAGAAGGGGAAACAGAACAAACAAGTATACTCAGCTTAAACTCATTCTGTGCATAACCATCACCCCATTCCCACTCTGGAGCCCTGTACTGTTTATACCGGTGCAGCACATCTATACTAAGAGTTCACTGATGCAGGTACAATGCTTGAACTATACCAGTATATTTTTAAAAAAAAAAAATCCAGTGCAAAGATAAGGCTTTGCCCTAGGATTAATGTGTTGCAACTCTGTAACAGCATATCACAAATGCATGTAATTCAGCTATTAGCATATGAAGTGATGATCAATGTACTACTCTCCCAGAGATGTTAATAAGGGGAAAGGCAGCACTGTAGCATAGGAAAACAGGGTTGGCACATGAAAGACTTCATGACAAAGACAGAGAGAACATGGAAAGCACTTAGTTTAGCAGAAAAAGCAGAGGCACTAAAGCAACTAGAAATAAAATAACTAGGTGATTCTACATAACCATGTCTTCCTTTCACTGTTCCCCTCATCCACCTTCTCTTGTTCCTTCACTTTGTTTATTGTACCCTCTGGTTGTGTCTCCTCTTAAAATCAGAACGTAAGACCCTCAACTCCATCTTTTATTATGGCTTTGTGCAGTCCCCAGGGCAATAGGACCCTGATCCTGATATAAATGAATAAATAAAAACATGACGACATCAATCGTTGTGGCTTGTACCAATGGCCTCAGCCACAAGGTGGGAATCTTTACATATACAAAGGAATGAGCAGGGGCAGAACATGGGATTGAGCAGTGTTTTTCATTGACCTCAGCAAACAGAAGGATGGTTTTGGTACAAAATCCCCTAAAGTGATAACAGCAGCACTGTCACTTCAGTGCCAACTATTTCCTGAAGGATCAATAAGCCAAAGTAATCAATTTTCTCATACAGTCCTTATTCCTTAGGAGATGCCTGAGCCCTTATTTGCTATCATTTAACCTCTTCAGAGAAACCAGTTTCAGAGCCCTCCTATGTCAGAGCAGCAGTCAGGCATCAGGAGGGATGAATACACTCCCAAAGTTCCTGCTGACATTTCATAAAAGGAGACATCAGGAGCAACAGCTGGGGTAGGTGAGCATTACAGCGAGCCACAGCACCAGGGCCACTTCAGAAAGAAAGATCCTAAACTGAGGTTTACTGCCAGGTGGAAAGGGAGGAGGTGGGAAGGGAAAAAAAGGTCAGGCAGAGAGGAAAAAGGATGTGTTCTGCATGGCACAAAACGGAATAACGGTTACAATAGGCAAAACACACTGGAGAAAGAGTATAACAATGCTGAGCATTTCTTTACACCTCCAAAACCCTTGTTCATCCTTACAGCCTTCCTGGGAGGCAGAAGGGTATTAATCCCATGTTATAGATGGGCAAATTAAAGCTCAGAAGTGAAAGGACTCGACACAGGCTGTACAGGGAGACAGTATTAGAGGTGTGATTAGAACTCAGGAGTCCTGGTTAAGGGCATTGGACTATGGGAGCACATTCCAACAAGGGAGAAACTGGAAGGAAACTTGGCTACAATTCTAATCTCCAAGAAGGGGAGCAAAAGTGCAACATAAAGCTACACAGAAATGCAACTAGAGAATAAAGGAGTTCAAGAGTCATGTGGATTCATATCTGGAGAAGGAGAGGACTGAGGGTTTTTGTTGACAAAGCAGGAAATGAGGATTGCTATCAAACAAAAAGGGGGAGGCGGGCTTGCTGAGCTAGGTAATCTATCCAGGCCCTAATGCTGGTGAAGTTCTTCTCACCATGAACATCACTCTCCTGGCTTTGTGAGCATCACATGACTCCTCAGTGAAACACTAGGGCTGTAACTCACAACTGCTGGGCAAATGGTAGAGGGAAGGGAAATGGCAGTGGCTCCCCTAATGAATGAAAATAAAGAGCCAATTAAACTTCCCTCTGATACATGTGAGACTTAGACCCTGGTTACAAAAAGAAAAGGAGTACTTGTGGCACCTTAGAGACTAACAAATTTATTAGAGCATAAGCTTTCGTGAGCTACAGCTCCAAATGCATCTGATGAAGTGAGCTGTAGCTCACGAAAGCTTATGCTCTAATAAATTTGTTAGTCTCTAAGGTGCCACAAGTACTCCTTTTCTTTTTGCGAATACAGACTAACACGGCTGCTACTCTGAAACCTTAAAATAGTCTGTAACATATGGCATACGTACCCTGCCACTGTGTTCTGTAAAGGTTTCAGTGGAGCTGTGTATGCATTTTTTGAAGCACTTCAGGATGAAAGGCAATACATATTCCTAAATCCTTCACAAAATGTACACACACACACACACACACACACACACACAGCTTCGCTGAAAGGCAGCCACCTCTGGGGTGGACGGCAGAAAGCCATCCACAGAGTGCTGCACAGCAGTGGAGGGAGAAAGGAAGGGAAATTTTTGGTTAAAGGACACCAGGGTAAACCCCTGCATTTACAGAAACTGCCAGGCAGGGATTAAAATAGATTGAAACAGGAGTGGAAGCTCTTCCTGCACCAGCCAAGAAGCAAGGGTGCTGTGATGGGGAGAACAGAAAAAAATTTAAGACATTACCGGGTGCAGTTTGACCACAGAAATCAGCCTCAAAGCTGTGAAGGGAATACTTTGTAGTAGATCTGCCCTGGGTGCCACTACTATGGAGGGCACAGGAGAAGGCAAAGAGAATGGTTAACATATATTATATATAAAACAATACATGTATCAATGCAGCGTTTGGATGAACTTCAAGATTTATTGTTACTTATGGTAAATACTGACACAGGCTTCACCTTAGTAAATATTTACCTCTTGGATTAATAAAGCTGGAGGTTCATCTTAAAAAAGAATAGGACAAATTCAGACCTCATGAACAATGCCACTGAGGTCAACAGAGTTATACCAGGGCTGAACACAAGCTCAATATCTATCTGCTTGTCATAGGATGAATGTTTAGATAAAGTTTTTCATCTACCTATCTCAGATTATGGATCAGCATCATTATCCCTATTTTACAGCTAGGGAAACTGAGGCACAGGGAGAGGCAGTGATTTGGTAGTCAGAGTCAGGAAGTACACCTGCTACTAAAAGACCCCTGCAGAAGGGAGCAGAGAGACTTTCACAGCACCAGCTCATTTCTTATACTTCAGTCTTTGCAGGTTTGGTTTTCACACCCAACCAAGGCCAGTGCCCTTCTGTCCTATTTTCCAACACACCAATACTTAGCAAAATAGGTTTGGGTCCTACCCTACTGAAGTCAATCAGAACACCTATTGTCTTCAGTGGGATGAGGCTCTATCTAAGCATTTGTACTGAACCCATCACCAAAATATTGATTTGTCCCTGTGGCCGCGATTCTGGATTTCTTAACTATACTATTCGACCCAAGACTCCTGCTAACCTGAAGAGTCAAATATGGCCCACTAACAAATCTGTCTGCAGAGGTAGCACAATTTAGGATCTGACCAATCCACATTTTTAAAAAACAAAAAGTTCTCGTTTAGACAAATGGGACCAAAACTAATCCATTAAAACATTAAATCGAGTCTTCTAGAAACTGATAAAAGTTTCCTCTTCTCAAACACGCAACCCCCCAACCCAACTATACGTTAGTAGAGAGTTTATTTGGAGTTTCTATTAGGCCTCTGCATGCACTCCATATATCTTGCCTACCTACTCGAGAGCTGTTCTGAAGCATCACTTGACTTTGTTTTAAATAGCTCGCTACAGTTTCCATTTTAGCTTTGTGAGATGATTATTTTTTCTTACAGAACTGAAGTTGTACAGCAGTTGAAAATGCTGATGGCTTAACCGATTTCATTTTTTTTTTCCCATAGCAGCCCTAAGGGGTTTTAACTCTTTCTGTGGCACTGAAATCCTGCTTTGGAGTTCAATGTTTAACTCGCGCTGGGAGACTCATAAATATTCGGAGTCACTCTCTCCCTCTCTGTTTGATTAGGAAATGAGCCTTTAACTCAATGTAATCCCCAAGCCATTAACAAAAAAGCCCTCAACAGCTCCACTATTAGAATTTCACTCCTAACCCACAGAGGACTGAATTAGATTAACATAACTACCCGCAATCTGAGTTTATTTTCTGTGCCAGATAGAAATGTGTTTTCAGGAAAGAAAAAGAGCGAGTGAGAGAGCAAACATGAGCATAATGAAATGTAAAAATAGAGGGATCAGAAATAGCTGGACAGATGTACAGGTGAAGAGAGAAAAGGAGAGAAAGATAGCTACATAATAATTAACTGGCTGTTGACTTTTGGGCATGGGGTTATTAGGAAGGACCCTAACAGCGTAGAATTGCTTTAGTAAGGACAGTGTTTCCCCTCAGGTGTTTTTTCCCAATTTGCAGAGATTTACAGGTATACACCTGGTATGCTGCATTTCAGATATCTGTACAGCCTGTTTAGCACAGGTTTACTCAAAATTCCCA
The DNA here is from genome assembly GCF_009764565.3 of Dermochelys coriacea. Taxonomy (NCBI): domain Eukaryota; kingdom Metazoa; phylum Chordata; order Testudines; family Dermochelyidae; genus Dermochelys; species Dermochelys coriacea. The sequence goes on along the minus strand of NC_050073.1, from coordinate 86,803,707 downwards.
GGAAGTATTTTTTCACAACAAAAAAAAGAATGTATGTGTCAATTACTTTGCAGTCAAATGAACAGAAAAGGGTGTAATGAGCAAGATTTTTCATTCCTCAAAAATCACAAACAGGACCATGACAAACAACATTTAAGGAATCAGTTTGGAGGAGATGAGGTTAATGGGTGCTTAGTCCACATAACATTAATTGTTAGTGAAGCAGAAACTAAATAACAGGCTGCATTTTTCCACACAATGCATCAAAGTTTTTTCCAATCATTTATCTAACCATGCACAGAGATAGAAGAGAAAGATGTCCCATAATCTTTTGATCTACAAGCTATACAGCAGCCGGCACTTGATAATTTTTCCAAATACAAGAACAAAACAAAGAATCTGCAGATTATACAAGAAAAGATCCACTGTAGTGAAAAAGGGAGTGAAGTCCAGCAGTTTCATGGACACAGCCAAGAAATATTCCAAAAATCCTTAAGACTAAAGAGATAGATGGTTGATTGGGAATACTTGCTCAGGAATGTTGGGATCTGTGCAGAAGTGTTTAATCATGGATATTTGCAGTCATGTCTGAATGTAGGCATGTTGGAATTTTGCTGTGTGCATGGTGGAGAAAGAGGTTGCTTTTTTAATTTTAAATTTTTTAAGAGGATCTAAAACTAGTTGTACAGTACCTTCTTTGTTTAACTAAAACCACCATTTTGATTTCTTCAATATATTTTAGAATACCTGCTCCGATTTGAATAATTCAACTATAATGGGAAATAAACAGAGAAACAATAAATATAATACTGTGCCAAACAAACATTGAAAAAAATAAATTAAAGAACAACAGAAAGTGAAAAAATCTTACCAGTCAGAACTAAGCTTTCTATACTGAGCATTGTCAAGCTGAGAATTCTATTTAATTTGCTTTTTTGGAGGAAGCTTTGAGTTGCAATTATTTTAAACATTACTAATCTATGGAAAAACATGTTTATCAACGTTGTCCTGCAAGCTGCGCCTCTACAATTCCAGTTCGTTAGCTTCAGATATTACATGGATGGTTATAATCTTTGCAAGTAACTATTTGGAATAAGTTCCAAAAGAAAACAAAAAAAGATACACTTGCAAGTCAAAGACTTCAGGAATGGTAAAATTTGCATTGAATAAAAAGCCACAGTTCTAGATGTATATTTATAAGACAAGATCTGGCCTGTGTCACCTTCCCTCAATCAATCCCGCCACACCAATCTTCATTTATTTCTTAGTACTTGATACTTGAATCAAAAGGCAGCTCTTGCGTTGTTCTGTTCATATTTTCATTAGAAGTTTGTTCAGTCCAAATTATTTCAAACCAAACCATTTTGTATTCTTTTTGTTGCTTTCAAAACGTTAAAATATCTGTCCTAAAAAAAAAAAAAAGTTGCCAGAATGTACTTTGGGAACAATGTATATAACTAAAAGTGTACCCCACTGGAAAAAACAAAAATAAAAATTGTAATCTTGATTTTTTTCCCCACCTGTGAGACATTATAAACGCAAGAAATTTCAAAGAAGCCACATATATTTGTAATAAAGATTGTTCTATCCTTTAAAAAAAATATTAAAAAGTAAAACTGTCAAAAATCACAAGTCTTTGTTTGTCTTGTTTCTTTTGGGCTCAATTTCCAATTATTTCAGTTTTTTGACCCCAAAAAATGTTTATATAATGAATAAAAACTAGTTTCCGATTCATTTTTAAGCCTTTGTAATTAGAGCTTCTCCTACATTTTCCTTTAACAAAAGCCACACCAAAATACACACCAATTGTATGCGTTTTATTTTGCATTTTAGATACCTTAAAGCAAATACCTCACACAATGGAGTCCTCCTTTGATTGTCACTATGCTGACTTCTCAAAGTCTTGCAACCCTTTATTGCCTCTGTAGAGGCTTTAGAAATTAAGTTGTTTGGGGACCTTTACAATTAGACAAACATCAGCTGCTCAATGCCAAACGCCTTTGGTGAAACAAAATTTTATTTTCATGTGTGCTAGAGAAGGTGTGAGCCAAAGCTAGCGGGTTTTGGGGGGTGATTGGCAGAATGGTTGTTTTTTTTCTTTTAGTAATTGGTTGCTGAAGTTTCCAAGTATGTGGTTTTTATACCAGCGGTGGGGAAATATCACCTGTCCTTGGTAAGCCCTTAAAGCAGAGTTACATTATACAGTGGCCTTTTCAGAACACCAGCAAAGCTGACTATTTCCATTCCCAAAACAATCCCATTCTGCTCAAACTTTCGTTTGTTTTAAGAAGGAAAAAACCCAACATCCAAATAGTGAAATTGACTGATTTACATGAAGTTCTGAAATCATCTTGCCTGCTTGTGGATCACTCTGACCTTCCTTTGACAGTATGAAAACAGAAAAAAAAAATTAAACCACATTGAGATGCTGCCATAATTTTAAGCCCAGATAAAAGGATTAGTACAGGGAGACATTTGGATCCAAAACACAATAAAAGGTAGAAGTTAAGTACTTACATGCTGCAGGTTGAGAAAGAAGCTCTGGGCTGGAACAGAATTTTCCTTGCCCTCAGGTGTTTCTAATTGCTGATTAAATATCTTTTGGTTCTGCCTGCACCAGCCGACAGTCCCCTCTGTGTCTCTGCCTCTTTGTGACTAGGACACAGTACTCTGAGTCCCAACCTATAAATAGATCCCAGCTCTGTGATTGATATAACAGGCAGCTGACAAAAAAAAAAAAAAAAAAAAAAAAAAAAAACCACCACCACACACACCATAGGAAAGCAGCAAAAGCTGGACTTTCACCTCTGTACTGCACCCAGAAAGGAGTCCCCCACAGTCACCACTTCCCCACAGCAGCATTACAGCAACTTTGGGTATGTAAGCAAGTGAACAAAATTCACTGCACCAAAAGAAGAAAAGGAAAAGGAAAAGTACAGATGCTGGCTTGGATTTGACTCCTTTACACCTTGAACTTAGAAAAAGAAAAGAAAAAGTGTGAGCTGAGTACAGTTCTGAACTGTGTTTTATTCCAAACTCTTTCCATGAAACTTTGCATTCCTGCTACAGAATAAACTGGGGCTGACACCTGGGTTAGTAACTGCAAGGTTAGACAGCAAAGAGTTCAGGGCTTGAGAATGAAGTTACTGTTCTCTGTGATCCATTTGATCAGGACACTCCCTGATAACTAACATCAGGATATTGACAAAATTCACACTTTTAAAGGAACCCCCAGACCAAGGGATTCCCTGTTGGCTAATGTTAGCTCAGAGTAACAAGTTACTAAACTTTGGGGGATTTGTATAGGAGTTTGATCAAGTCCTTGAATATTTGGAAAAACCTCCCAGTGTTGATGTTTGTAGCTATGGAATTGTCTTCCACGGAATGGGGTGAGCCCCATTGTTTGGGACACGTATGCATGACTGGCTAAAGCCCTTAAGGATGGACTGTAGCAAGCAATCCTGCCTGGCCCCCATTGGTAAGTGTGGGGATGGTCTAGATGGGACTTTACAGGGCTTTTCCATCTCGCACTTCTATGATTTCTTCTACTAGCTCCCAAATCAGTCTCAACAGCAGATCAACTGAAGTCTCAAGCATCTGTAGGAAGTGGCTGTTAGCACTATTCTCCAAGCCTTCTCTGACTCCCAGATGTTTAACATCAGTAGTGACCTCCATGGCAGATATGTAGCTCTCCATACCAACTGGACTCAGAGGTATGGCCCAATGGGTGGCAACTGCAGCTGGGTATTGAGGGATACAGAGGGCAGAAGGAAAAGCTGAGGGAATAATGATCTTCAACATTAGACATTTTGGGGGTCTCTTGCAGTGTGGAATAGAGGACCAGTTCAGCTCTGGTGGTGAAAACAAGGTACCAGCACTCATCAAAAACTTTTACCACCATGTCATCTAGATTTACTCTGAGCAGGGTTAGGCAACATGATGTTCAAAAACTAGTGTCCCACCTACACTATTGCTACTATTTCCATAAAGTTGCACCAGTGCTAGTGCAGTGGTGGGAGTTTTCCCAAAATAAGCCTAGGAGACACACCAGCATGGCCCAGGTTTCAGGTTACACCAGGTGATTATTCATGTAAATAACTGAAAGCAGTTTCCCTACTTTAAGGCCAAATCCTTCAGTGCCGAAACAAGCAACGCATTCTTTGGAGTCAATGGGCCTTTTTCCTGAGTAAAGAAGGCAGGACTCATGTTTTTCCATGAAATAAGAATTATATGTCATGTCATTTCCCTAATATTCTAATTCTTACAGCATGGTCTAGTGGACGAAGCAGTGGACTGGGTGCAGGACACATAGGTTCTGTTCCTAGCTGTGCCACTGCCTTGTGTGATTTTGAGCTAGTTGAGCTCTGTTCTTCAGTTTTCCCATCCATAAGCAGAGATAACGATGCTTAACCTCCATTGTAAAGCACTTTGGTATCTACAGAAGAAAAGTGCTATACTTAGCATTATGATAAGCAGTGTGCCAGATTCAGCCCTAGTATAGTGCTATTGACTTCAATGGAGATGCACCCATGCCTCTCAACTGAATTTGGCCCTTTGATTTTTGCAGAGTCAATATCTAACTGAAGGGACAACTCCTCTTGAATTTCATCAAAAACACAACCATATTTTCATGAATGTGCTCTAATTTTGGGTGCCGAAAGGGAGAGACTTGGGGTCAGATTTTGAGAGATGTTGAATACTTGGCTCCCACTGACTGTCACAGAGATGCCACTCCAACCCACCCCATCATGGGGGGACGTGGTATTGTAGCAGCCTTTCCTCAATTTCCCCAGAGTCTTCTCTGGCCATAGGAGTGACCTGGCCTCCAGCCAATCCAACTAACAGAGTCCAGCCCCTTTCAGGACCTTGGAGTCTTTCACTTGAAGTCCAACAGAAAATAGCAAAACAACTGAATCTTCAGCCCAGCTGGACTCAGCTGCCAGCCTCCTTCTTTGCAGGCTAATCCCAGCTGCGAACTGTACCAACACTGACCAAGTTTCTGGCTTTCACTCTCACTGCCCCGGGTTAGCACACACTTTCCCTTCTCAGGGTTTCAGACAGGCTACAGTCTCTCACTGGCTCCTGTCTCCCCTGAGGCTCCTTGCCCACCACAGGATAGCGTGTCTGGTTTGCTTCCCCCACCAATCCCCCACTTCCAGACTGTCTTCCTCTAAAGTTCAACCCTGCACAGGTATAACAGGGCAGGACTAACTGAACTAGGCTGACTGGCCCCAAGTCTATCCTTAGAGGGGGCAGGCCACCCTATTACAGACTTCAGCTGGAATTTTTAGTGCTGAGTACTTCTGAAAATCAGGCCAAGGTGCAGCAAAGAGGCTCCCAAACATTAAGGTACCCAAATCCAGTGGCCATTTTTGAAACGTTTGACCTTAATACAAGTGTAGTTGTATACATTCTGCACCAAATAAATAAAAATGCAACCAATTTGTTCCTTGCCTTTCCATATCACCTAACCCTTTACAAACATTATTTAATTAAAGCCCATGCAAGGTAGGCCAGTATTATCCCTATATTGTATTGGGGAGAAAGAATCTGAGGCACAGAGATACCAAGAGATTTGCCCACACTGTCTCAGCAACACAGTGGCACAGCCTTGAACAGAGCCCAGAATTCTTTGAATCTTCATCTCCTCTTTTATTCGAGCATATGAATTTAGTTGTTATACTTTGGGAGAAAGAAGTCAGAGGTCCAGGAAAAACACTCTCCTAAGTCTGAAGCTGGTTCTTTACACATAACTCTCATGGCCCTAACTCAGTCAACTCCTATGTGGAAGCTCTTCTTCATTCCAGCAGTAAATGATGTGTGTCAGGCAGTCTCACAGAGACATGGACAGACAGGGGTAGAAATCCTATAGCAGAGGAAATCCTACATAGACTTTACACCCATCGCAACACACTGTAGAAAGGAGGCCAGAAGATTGGAGGGAAAAAAAAAAAACCCTCACCTCAAAATATATTTAAAAACAAGCTACTTGTAGAGTGGATAAAGGTTTAATAGATTTTTCTTCGAACACCTAGTCTAGAGTATTGCCATCTGGAAAACTGGGACTGTATCTAAGCAGGCTCTCTCACTGGTTATTTGCTGTTGCATTTGTTAAAAGGTTCCTGTCATTAGTACCTACTGTAGTTAAAGTTGAAGGCAGCTTCCACTATAAACTCCTGCTTCACAGGCTCATAAATGCCCCCAAACTATTATTTATGTATATGAAATTTTCAGTGATTGACTTCTGCTCAAGGGTGAGGGGTTTGGGGGAGAGGACAGGAAAAGTAAGTGTGTGGGTGGGTGGGTGGGTGGCTGAGAGGGAGCAAGTGTCAATTGGGCAAAACCCTTTCAGCCATTTGTAAATTATTATGGAAGAATGAAACATACTACACTTTTCCTCCAATGTTAAAAAAGAAAAGTAATCATACTTTAGACAGGGCTACAGCAAATATATATGAAGCTTGAAAGATGGCCGAGACAGAGAGCTGGGATCTTCTGGGAGCGTGTGAAAAAAAGCAAGCACCCAAAAAATCACTTCTATGCATGCTGAGCATATCTGCCATGATTTTAGCAGAGCCCAATGTAACTGCACCTGGTTTAATGTCAGGGAAAACATAAGGATGTACAACTACAACAACAACAACAACAAAAATCAATAAAAAAAATCATATCCCATAGTTTTAGGATATTCTATCCACAATCTTTTTAAAAAAAAATTTGTAGAAGGCAGCAAAAAGTTTTGTTTTAAAAAACAAACAAACAAAAAAAAAAAACTTTCCCATTAGGAAGATTCAGTTGTCATTTTAACATAATCTACAAGAGAACTCTCACCAGCCAAAAACTGCAGCAAAGGTAGGATATCATCCTATAAGCCTCAGTGGGGTGTGAACTTCAGAGCCTTCAAATTGGGACCATTTAAATACTAGCATTATTATGAAGAAAAATAAAGAAAAATTAAATAAAAAAAAACCCATGTCAAGGCTGCTTGGTTAACACCACTAAGCGTGACAGAAATGCGGAAGTAGAGGTTCCAACAGCAACATGATTTTTAGTGCATTGCCTATATGGAGTATTTTCCAGATCTGTTTTTGTGTTTAACTGTGTTGATTAATTATACTCCTCATACACAGAATGCACAAGACAGTGAAGTTGCTGATGCCAATGGAAGCCTAGCTATTGTGTTTCCTGACCTTTGGAGAATTTTAATGCTGTAACCTTAACATTACATTAATTTGCATTTTTCTGTGTAATCTGTATTCTCAACAGGGCTTTTCTTTGTGTCCTCTGAATAAAACTCTGTGTCCAGCACTCTCCCAACAAGCACTAAAATCATGAGATATTCTTGCACCTTGCAATGTCCTTTGTACCACTGGAGAAAGTAACACCACTGACTCAGTGCAGTTTTGACTTTTATTCCTTCTTTAGTTTCAATATATTTTATTAATTCTCAAATATTTTTTAACGGTGGCTGTCCAATCGCAGTTTTGCCATTGACTTTAAGAGTATTTGTGCCTGATCACACTTTTATCAATTTATTTACTGTTGAGTTCACCAATATTACACTAGTGATCCACTGTTAGGTACGCACAGTATAGTGTACTCATGTTAGATATTAGTACTTAAATGAAGTGTATTCAGAGAATTCAATATGTCTGAATTTGTACAGAAATAAAATCTATGAGGCTCTATCTAAAGCTTATTAGCAGCAGGACAATTACACACTGCAACATATTTAAATATCCCTCCTAAACACTTAATTCTGAAGCATTGCCTCTATCTACAAAAGTTAGTGAGTTTATTAGATTGTTTAAATGTCAACTTCCTAGATTTGCTCCTTGGGGAAGGTATCTGCCTCATGTGTTTTCTATATATGATAACATCTATGTACTTCTGTGAAGCACCTACCACACTTATTTATTACTTTTAGCACTGACAACAAGTACACACTTGTGCAGACAGAGCATTAACTAGGCACTTAATAGCCTCTTGGTATGTTTGAGATTTGTATAAGGTCAGCTTGAGACAAGCAATACTGTTTCATGTTCTCAATAACCTTGGGGGCAGGGGGAGTGAGAGAGAGCACGGCTAGTTTTATAGCAAACACCTATTGTAATAATATCCATACTAACTTTGATAGCAGGAAAAGGGGGAGGAAGACCAAGAGATTTAAACCAGTTTTAGTGCCAAAGGAAATAGGGAGGAGCTGAATAGCCAGGGACATGGTGGTACCCTTGCCTAGGTTTGTTTGTCTGAGAACAGACTCCCTTAGAGCATCTCTAACAAACAACATAGTCACTGATGGGCCCAGCCATTACATTTGGCTCCAAATACAAACTTCCAGAATACATGAAGGCCCTTTGATCTGGAGTTTTGGTTCAGCTCACCAGAGATTAAAATAAGCTTCCAAATTCAGATTGGGCTTTTATACTGAAATAAAATGATCCTCCCAGCACACTCTACAAACTCTAACGAACTCTAACAGTCATTTTTAAGAGATCCAAAAGCAAAGTCCCGCTTCTATGGGAGCCCTAGAGCAGGGCATTCCTTGGCTGCAAACACCATTTCTAACGAATGAAGGAATAAACAGTTCCAGGAGGAGTCCCCCAGCTCCACAAAGCTTGAAAATCAACAGATAAATGAGACTCAAAATTACTTGCCTGCTTTCTGAGGTCTGCTTGGGAAGAGCCCAATTCCGCAGCCCTTATCCACATAAAAAACAAGTTCCCTGATCAACAATAATCAGATGAATCCATGGAAGGAGATAAGTCACCAACATGAATTGCCTGGGTTTCAAAAAAAGGAAAGGAAAGAATCTAAAGCAAGTCTCTTGTGTGGGGCCACAGGGCACAAAGCTCGTCTCTAAAGCAGTGCCAAGAATTTCCTGCCTTGCCCAATCTCTTAGGAAAGTCACTAACTTCTCAACATTCTCCCCTTACTCCAAGGCAGAGCCCTCTCCTGCGTCTCTGATCCAGAGCTAAAGCTGCGCTTTCCTAATCAAAATTAAGAAAAAAAGTGTCACTCTCGGGGCATTTCATTAAAGAAAAGGAGAATCCTATGCGTCATACAGCGAGCATTTTTCTGTTCTGAAGGCCAGCAAGATGGTAAAAACAGCACTCACGCCCAGACCTTCTCAAACCAACATTTTGTCAGATCTCCCATACCAAGCAGGATCAAGACCAGTCCATACTGGGAGACCTCCAAAGAATATCCAGAACAAGGAGTGGCGTTAATGATTCAATAAGGCAGTAGTGAACCCTAGTATCAGCATGGAGTCAGGAACCGCGCTGCTGGAGCGGTTAGTTTATGGATGAGCTAAGTCAAACCATCTAATTTTTCTTTTGGTATTTAAGATCCCATTTTACAAACAACTGGGGTGTTAATCTCGGTGTCTTGGCCTGATTCTATCTCAGGAAATTAAATTCTACCTTCCCAAAATTCACCCTTGCATTTTCAGCTCTATACAGTATTTCCTTTTCCAGATGTTTGTGTAGGGCTGCTGTGCACTGTTAAACAGCTGCTATGCACCACCCCAGAGGGGTTGCATTTCATTTGTGGGTGAAGTGATTTCCATCTCTCTACACAATTCTGCTAGTGTCTCTCAATCCTTCCCTGCAGCACCCTCTGCTTCTCCAGTCCTGGTGCTTGAGGTCCCCCCGCCAAAACACACACACATTGCAGCTTTGCCAGTTTACCTCAATTAGCCTTGGATTCCCTCAAACAGCTCTACCTATGCACTCCACTCTAGACCTATAGCAATCCTTGTTCTTACAGTCCAGCTCCCAAAGATGGGAAACTTTCATGTGTTAGAGCATGTCATCCACATTAAACAAAACCCTTGTTTAAATTAGATCAGAGTGCATTTGCTATGAGGCAGCTTGTAGGAATTTCCCAGGGGGAGTCCACACTGCTGTTGCTCTGTCTCTGGCAGACAACGAGCACTTCCCATTTCTATCATGTCAGGCATCCACCTGGATACCCAGAAGAGAGTTATTCTGAACAAGATAATGGGAGCAGCACATGCTGCCTAATGCACACACCGTCAGGCAGGTGCATGTGCTGCCCATGCCATTGTCTGGGTTCTATTCACCTTTTATCACCCCTACCTTGGTCCAAAAGCCAAGAACAGGTAAAGAAAGTGCCATAGGTATCACAAAACCACAGACACAGCAGCACTGGAGGCTGTCAAGAAAATGTGTTTGGTGTGCAGCTGAGGAGATACTGGGACTGCCTCTCTCGGATGGGCTGAACTGAACCCTAATTCCAAAGATACCAATGTTTGAGGGCATTGAAGGGAAGACACTAGGACTCTGTAGCAATCCCTGCCTACTAGGTGATGGTAGCTACAGCTGAACTTGAACTAGCATAGTCCCACACAAACTAAACACTAATGTAGTAAAAGTGAAGCCTATAAACAGCTGAATCTTTCCCCTTTCAAAAGGCTATAGATCTACTAGCATTAACAGTGCAAAGAAACTGCTAGCCAAGTTCTGCAATCTAAAGTGAATTTACCCAAAGTCCTGTGCAAACAGCTCTCCTAGGATTCTTGTTTCTGCAGGATTCTTGTTTCAGGTGCAGATTTCTTCATTTTAGTTGTGTTGCTCTGTCCCTTGTTATCACTTTATCCAGGACTCCTCCTGCTGCTGAGTCTATCCCAGCCTGGAATAACCAGTCCCTCCCATTGCTTCTGCCCACAGCCTTGTTGTAGTTTGAAGGTAAGGTTCAGCTCTTTGCCAATCCCACCCTCCAGCAGGGTGTCACTGTCATTCTCACAATGCACACAATTGCACATGTTCCAGCTAGGACTGCCCATAACAGAGGAAGTAAAACTATTGGTTGCAGATCCCAGATCATTAGAATAGCCTCTCCACTGGCACACTGAACACCAGGCAACTTGCCCAGGAACTTGTACACAACTTTAAAAAGGCATCAATAGAATTAAAAGACATATAGCAACCCTTCTCTACCACCTTCTGTATGAGGATCCCAAAAGTCTTCACAAAAAAATAATGATCCAGTTTCCCTCACCACTGTGAGGTAGATTCCTTTTTATTATCCCTGTATTACAGATGATGAAACTGAAGCACAGGGAAGGGAAATGAAGAGGGATAGATTAACAGTTAAGAATAGGACCATAAACAACTGGAGGAAATTTTAAAAGAAAAATAAAGAGACTCTAGGCATATATATAATTGGTTTGTGATTCAGTGGCATAAAGAATGCTCTCTTCATACAGCTGTTTAATAAAGAATAATGCTATTCCTATTTCTTCACTAAAGGCCTATATTTCTGCTTCACACATCACTGACAGGAAAAGACAAGAATCTAACAGGTGAAGGTCTCCATGGGAGGAGAGCCCAGAAGATGATATTTGTACACTTTAAGGGTAGCATACACTAACACTGTTGCATTATGTTTGGGTTTTATCATGGGTAGGCCTCCATTTGTCATATACAATTTAGAGGGATGCTGCCCAGTCAAGTCTGACAAAATTTAATGTATGGATCAAAACAGGTTATTACAACACTTAAGACACATGGGAACTTTTCCATGTCTTTTTGTTAAAAGAAACAGTTTATTTAAAAAAAAAAAAATAAACCTTCCTTACAGTCTCTCACTGGCTGCCAGTCCATTTCTAAGTAAAATGCAAGACATTGGTTCTCATCCACAAAGTTCTAAATGACATAAGCCCAAGTTATCCAAGACACCTCCTCTCCCTTGCCACACCAGAGATGTCCTTGAGAAATACTTCCTATATCTTGCCTTAGAGTGAAGCTCAAGCAAATCCTTCTCAGGAGCAAGCCCTGGCCTCTGGAATTTTCTCCTGCTGGAAATACAACTGAGCCCAAAATTGGCCATGTTTAGAAAAATGCATCCATTTCCAGCAATGGTGGGCTCTGGCTTGTTCCCCCCCCCCCCACCAATCACTATCCTCAAACATTGTGAAGCTGTGGGGTACCATAATGCATTTCTTCATTATATTGGGTAAAGTTATGTGCTCCCATTTTAAACAGTGATGGACAACCTCACAATGTTCAATATAATAAAGTTTACAAGCAAAATCCATTCAGCCATTTTTCAGTATTATGAGCAAGTAAAAAGTAAGGAACTTCCCAGACAAAAAAAAATGTTGACACAACACACGACTATGTAGTTAACGTTTATCTCCTAGTAATTGGTTAATATTTACAAGTCCTTTGTAGATTAACATCATTAGTACGACTAATTATAGATGTACTAGGATGACTCTATAGCTACATCTGTAATTCCCTTTCCATTATTATGTAATAGCTACTGTATGGTAACACCCAGAGAATGTATCTATCCTGTAATAAAAAGCTCAGAGCCCAGAGTCTCAGAGCCCAGGTCAGCTGACTTGGCCTCACAGAGCTCAGGTTGCAGGACTAAAAATAGCAGTGTAGACAAGACCCTGCAAGGGAAGGGAAGGTTCCAGTGCCGGAGCTCTACCCAAGTCTGCACATCTAAAGTGTAATTTTATAGCCCTGCAGCCAGAGCCCAGTGAGCCAGAGTCAGCTGACCTTGGTCAGTCACTGTCATACTGTAGGTCTTTTAATGCAGTATAGATGTATCCCCAGAGGCCTCAATCAGGATCAGGGACCCTTTGAGCTAGGCAAGGTACCTCCACCTATGAGGATATAGTCCCTGCTGCAAAGAGCTCACAAGTTAAGGCCTGCACTACACAGTTTTTGTCCCAATGTGATTATTTCAACTAGGGGTGTGATTATACTTTGATATAGTTCAAGCAGTTTAACATCCTAGTATGCATAAACATGCATATCTGGGTACAGCTTAGTTCTATAAAGAAGCTATATTGGTATAAGCACCTTTACAGGAGGTATAACTGCATCCATACTGGGGGCTGAACCAATCAAACTACACTGGTTTTTAAACCAATAGAGTTAAAGTGGAACAAAAATTGTGTGTAAACCAGTCCTAAGAAGGCAGGAGTCATAACAACAGGCAGAAGAGGGATACAATCAAGTATAGACTTGCAATTCTAAGCCTAGTTTTCAGCTTTCCTCCAGAAACAAAACTTCAGGTAGAAAGGATTCTATTTCCAATCTCTAGTCAGATGCTTTAAAAAAAAAATTGAAGTTTGAGGTTAATCCATCAAGGCATTTCTGACAAACAGGACTTTGGGAAGGGAGGTATAATCCCCTTTTTATAACTCCATTAATTATTTTAAAGGCCTGTTCCAAAAAAAGCTTGCCCTAGAATCTCCACATTTATTTTATTCAATATTTCTTACATTTAACTTTTATTGCATTCATCTTCTCAACTCATTCAGTCTGCCTATCTGCTTCTTCTGATAACACCAGCTCCTGTCATGTCTGTACTATGTATAACAACAATCTTTTGCATCTCAGGTTACATCTGCTGTGGTTACAGATTATCTGATGGAACCACAAATGAAGGTGCTTTTGCAGCGTTTTGGTAAACTTTGCTTCTTTTTTATGAGACTTTCCACCTCAACCCACCTCTGCTGGCTGTTGCTCACTTAGCAGATTGTCACGGGGTGCAGACTCACCCGGCAACACCTTCTGCTGGTCGTCGTCGGGGAATTAGCATCCAGCCTCTGGAGTGCCTCCTTCAGGCCGATGTTTCGCCGCCCCGGGCCCCTGTGTCCCTCCCAGACCCCGGTGCCCTTGTCTTGGGTGCTGCCCCCTAGCAATACCCCCACAGTTCTGGGTCTCCCCCTCCCAGGGGTACCCCCCACCCACTATCCCTACCTCGCCTCAGTCATAGGCTCCTGCCAGTCACCAGCTAGCCCTGCAACCTGGAGCAGGCTGCAGTATGAGCCATGCATCACAGGCAAGGTTAGGTTAGGACCTACTGCCTCTGCCTATCCGTGGCTGCCACTGCAACCCCCATACCTACTAGGCCTTCCCAGGCCTGCCACCTGGGGCTTTCCTGGCCCAAGCTCCCCAGCTCCTTTGGCCCTTCCCCAGCCCTGCTCCTAACCTAGGTACTTTCTCAGCCCTTGCAGCCAGGTCTCTCACTCTCCAAGCTAGAGAGAGTCTCTCTCCAGGAGGTTCTGGCTCAAAGCCTTAATAGAGCCAGCTGGGCCCTGATTGGGGTGTGGCCCCCAGCTGCTGCCACTTCCCCCAATCAGCCTACTTCCTTCAGGGCTGGAGCAGGTGCTCACCCTGCTACACCCCCCCCCATAAAGCCCTCACCCCTGGGGTTCAGGGGGAGTCTTGACCCCTACAGAGTTGCCCTTCTAGGCCTGCCCGCTTCTCCTCCACGGCCTCCCAGCCCCAGGCCATCTCCCGGACTTGGGCTTCGACCTTCCTGTGGGCCAGCTCAGCGGTCTCTAATAGTGCCCATAGGTCCTGGTCCTCCAGGCCCTCTTCCCTTAGGGTCTGGGTTCCCACAGCCACCTGTTCTACTCCGACCTGGGTCCCGGCCTCTTGCTGGGCCCAATCGGTCTGGGTTTTGTCCTTGGCGACAGCCCCCTTTTTGGTCTGGGTTCCCTCCATCCTGGTCGCCGCATCTTCCAGTCTTGACCCTTCCAGGCACACAGGCACCTCTTCCAGCCTCTCCTCAGTTCTCCTGAGGGGGCAGTGCCTCCTTATGTGGCCCCGTTCCCGGCAGCCCCAGCAGGTTCCCCGCCTCCAGGCTGTCTTGGGCTTTTCTTCGTCGCTCTGGCCTGGGCAGGCCCACCGCATGTGACCCATCTGCCCGCAGGCCCAACAGGTTGGCAGCCACCCGTGTTTCCACACCCGGCGGCCTGCCCGTGAGACCTCTCCTTGTCCCGGTTGGGGCTGCGGCACCCTGCCCCTATCCCCATAGGGACAGTCCCGTTTCAAATGCCCCGTTCGTCCGCAGGCGTAGCAGGCCTGACACTCTGCCTCCTGGCCCTGGCGCTCAGCCCCTCACGCCATGTTCTCCGGTTCCCTGCAAATCCCTCTCTGAGGAGTTGTATAAGGGCCCGCTGCTCCCTAGCCAGCTGCCCCATCCTATCGTCTAAGGAATGGGTGGGTCCCTTACGTGCCCGGAATCCCTCTTCTCACCAGACAACTCTCCTTGAGTAGGACATTGATGGCAGTTGTGTTCTGTTGAGCCACACCTCAGGATAACATTTTATTGTGTTGGTACCTTATAAGGTATCACTGATGCTATTTCTTTGTATTAAAAACCCCTGAACATACCTTCTGTGAATTGCAACATTTTCCTCAGTCTGTGAGGGAGCCGGCACTGATATTTTTAGGTAACCCACTTGCTCAATTTTTTTTCCCCTCTGTGACTAGATTACTGACTTATTCTAACTCATGTTGCCAGACACATTTTTCATCTCTTCCTCATTCCTGGTCCTCTTTGTGTTTCTTTCCCTACCCCCATTCTCATGTTTAGGTCAGGAGTCACTGTTGTTGGTATAAATAGGGCTAGTACACTTGTGTAACACTACATTTAGTGACTATGTTCTTCCATTGCTGGAAAGGGAGAGAAAAGAAGTTGCTGAGGCCCCACCCTCACTCCCCTGAAGCTAGCGGAGGCTCTGCTCCAGCCAGTAGCCAGGGGCTAGGATGGCCAAGGGAGGCTTGGGCTGGCTCGGTGCTTGGGCCAATGGCCTGGGGCAGCTTGGGCTGGCCGGCGGCCCGGTGCTCAGATTGGCCAGCTGGCAGATCAGGGCAGCTGGGGTGGGTGGGCCGGGGCTCAGGCCGCAAGTGGGGGCATAGGGCCTTGGGTGGAAAAAACAGGGCTGGGGGTTAGCCTCCCCAAAGGGCGGGGAGGGGGGGTTCACCAGCTGCCCATGTCCCCTATCCCCCATTCTCAGTGTAGTGTTGTGATAGGAAGCATAGAGACCATAGGGGCATTTGACTGCACTTCCACCAAGGATATAGAGAGAACTATGGTGAAAATTCCAGTTAGTATTACTAATCAAAGCAGATTTAGCTCCCATTTCAATGCAGGTGAAGATATTAGAACCAGTCAGCAAAAAAAGGTAGCCTGTGTCCAGGGCAGCTGATTGTCCAGATTCAACCCTGCCTTACACGTGTGTAGGGGGAGTGTAAAACACCACTGTTACGATACTCAGAGCGTTGTGTGCTCACTTTGCACAGGTGTAACTGACTGGACAAGGTGCAAGGTAGGAAACAGTCAGATCCCAAGGAATTAGTGATTCCCTTGAATAATTGCATTCAATCAATTCTGTTGCTATTTAGGTTTCCTGGGAGTTTTCCTTTTTGACCTAACTTGCATTTTGTTTCTCATTCTGCTTTTCCCCTGTCCTGGGGCACAAGCAGCCGTTTCTTATTCAGCCCTCTCATTTCAGCCTGCCTGTCTTGTCCTCCCCTGTGTCCAGTCTCTTTGTCCCAGGCTTTCCACCCTCTCCTTCCCCAGCTCCTCTTTCCCCCTCCTTTTGTTTTGGCCCACAATCATCCCCCAGCATATCAACAGCAGTGGGAAGTAACCTAATTAATAGTTACTTGATAGACTAACCACTCCCAATATCCCACTGGCAATTCAACAATCCTTTCTGCAGCTAGGAAAATATTTCCATGCTAATTAACAACAACATAGGGAATTTCCGGGCGGAAGGAACTGGAGATCCCCATCTGGGCCCACGTGTCTCATGCTGAGTTAGCAATTGTACCTCACAACACATTTCCCTACCAAATTCCTGTCTTATTCCATTATTAACTGTTTACACTGCCCCCTGCTCCTAAGGCCTTGTTAGTCCAACTTCTACTTCTTGCAAACAAACCCAGGCTAAATTACTTCAGTGCCCATTTGTGTGTCATCTTCTGTATTTGACACTTGCTCAAGCAGCCACATAAACTTCCCTTTTCTCTCCCTATTAGGGCTCACCTGAGTGGGATCCCACCCCAAGTTCTCAGTCCTAAAGGATAGAGATGATCCTAGATCAATTTTAAAAAGATTGTTCCAGCAATGTGCTTGGTCTCCATTTCAGCCCCAGCCATTTGCTGTCCAAAGAGGACTGGGCACAGTTTCCAGGAGTCTCCCCCTACTCGTCCTTTTGATATAACTAAAATCATTCCCTAGACTCATAGCAGTAACTATGCACTTGGATCTACAGGATCAATGTTTTCAGGTGGGCATGAGGGTGGTGATGGCAATCAGTCATAGTCAGGGTGGCAATGATGGATTTTGTGAACTGAAAAGCTGTTTATCTGCCAAGAACCAAGCAAAAATCGCTCATCTAAATGGTAACCTGCAAAAAAACAAACAAACAAACAAACAACACTTAATAAAATGGGGTTGAGGAGGAGGCCTTTTGCAACTGTTTGTTTCTTTATAATGGATAAAGAAAGTCTGAAAGGTTTCCTTTAAAAAAAAAAAAAAAATCTTGACTTCTACCTTTGAAATATCAGGAACTTCAAATCGGTCCTTCCCTGATTTTGGTAGAGGACTCACTGGAAATCTTAGATGCCGAATGTGAGCTTTCTCACTCCTTAATGGATGCACTGGGTGTCGAATATTTAGCAAGGATAATTTTTATCCTAATGATTTATAGTGTATTTGAGATAAGTTACTACCCAAAAGCAACCAAAACCCAAAAGGTTTTAAGTAGTGTGAATAAAAAACACTTTCCCTCTCTGTTAATCAAGTTTCAGTAGCACGACATTAATGGTAACTTCAGTACAAGTGATCATATACAAACAGAATAAAGTCAAGTCCAGTGATACAGACACTTCATGTTTTAAAAGGGCCAATTTCACAAAGCTGAAAACAATTATGAACCAAATTGCCTGGGAGGAAGAATGGGAATGGTGATTGGGAATTGTTCAAGAACACTTGACTAAATACCCAAAAAGCCACAATCCCACATTCAAGGAGAAGATCATATTTGTTTAAAAAACCCAACAACCTCGTTTAGAAGGAAAATGAAGGCAGCTATTAAAAACAAACAACAAACAACAACAACAACTGGAAGAAAGGGGAAGTTGATAGCAATGAATATAAATCAGAAGCTAGGAACTGTAGAAAACTGATAAGGGAAGCAAAGGGACACAACAAGAAATCTATGGCCAGTAGAGTTATGGACAATAAGGAGATATTTTTAAGTACATGCGTAACAAAAAGAATCCTAACAATGGTATTAGTCCATTACCGGATGGAAATGGTAGAATTATCAACAATAATGAAGAAATGGCAGAAGTGTTCAATAAATATTTTTGTTCTGTATTTGGGGAAAAAACCCAGATGATGTAGTCAGCATATGATACCACTCTTTCCACTTCACTAATATCTCAGGAGGATTGTAATATCATGCCCACCACCTGCCTCTATTTCCCCTGCACCAGGTCCCCCAAAGAACTCAGTTTCCAGCCACCTTCTCAGACCAAAAATCCTTTAATTCATTCTGCACTAGGCAGGCAACAGAATTAATCAGAAACAGAACTCAAAATTCCGCAAATACGAACAAAGTATTTCATCAGTTCCAGCTCTACACAGTCTCCTGTTTCCCAGGGTTCCCTAGCTTACTGCTAGACCTCTTACCTCTGACTGTTGTAGTTACTTCTCTTAACCACACAGAACCCTGCAGCTTCCTGCAGCCTTTTTTATTTGAATCAACAGATTCCTCTTGGTGTGGCTTATTCTCTAATCAGGGCTGGCTTAGTCCCAGCCCAAGGGCAAGCCACCCTATTACAAGGATGTTAAACAGCAATTACTAAAGTTAAACATTTTTAAATCACCATGGCTGTAAGTTGCATCCAAGAATTTTAAAAGAGTTGGCTGAGGAGCTTGCTGCACCATTAATGTTAGTCTTAGAACAATGGGGAAGTTCCAGAAGACTAGAAGAAAACTAATGTTGTGCCAATATTTTAAAAGGGTAAATGAGATGACTTGGGTAATTATAGTCCTGTCAATCTGACATCAATCCCAGGCAAAATAATGAAGTAGCTGATACGGGTCTCAATTAATAAAGAATTAAAGAAGGATAATACAATTAATGCCAATAAAGAGGTTTGTGGAAAATAGACCCTACCTAACTAACTTGAAATCTTTTTTTAATGAGATTACAAGTTTGGTCGATAAATGTAATAGTGTGGATGTAATATACTTGGATTTCTGTAAAGTCTTTGACTTGGTACTGCATGACATTTTTATTAAAAATCTAGGAAGCTATAAAATTAATGTGGCACACATGAAATGAATTAAAAACTGGCTAACTGATAGGTCTCAAAATGTAATTATAAAGGGGGAATCATCATCAAATGGGTGTGTTTCCAGTGGGGGTCTCGTCAGGATTGGTTCTTCACCCTACACTATTTAACATTTCTTTCAATGACCTGGAAGAAAACTTGAAATCATCACTGGCAAAGTCTGCAGATGACACAAAAATTGGGGGAGTGGTAAGGGGACAAGTCTGAGGACAGGTCACTGATACAGAGTGATTTGGATAACTTGTTAAACTGGGCACAAGCAAACAATATATGTTTGTGTTAGCAGATCTGATTACAACATCAGGGCCAAGGTGTGGCCTTTGGGCTCTAGTAAATTACAGATGCAGCCTTTGGCTTGGTAAAGCTTGATGCCCACAGTTTAAACCATAACCTCATCCATTGATTCAGAGGCAAGCTAAGAAACCCTCTTCATTCACCTCAGTGAGGTTTCTATTTATCCTGAACTGAAAGGTGGGAGAGGAGGGTGACTGGAAATTATAGTAAAGTCTTTTCAAAAACCCTTCAGTGGCTGTTGTCATCTCTAAATCTCAAGAGTGGAAACAGGCTTTTCTTTTGTGCTGAGGAGAGCTCAGGTCCAGGCTCCGACTGGGACTCAGAGAACCTGAGTCTAGCCTCTGACTGACCAATACAGTTTAGGTGCCAGATAGGAAGCAGAGTAGTTTAGTGGCTGAACCCCAGGAGTGACAGTCACATGATACAAGTTCTAGCCTTGGTTTTGCCACTGACTCACTGTGCCACCCTGAGCAAATCCTGTCGCTGATCTATGCCTCAGTGTCCCTGACTATAAACTGGGCAGTAATGATTTTGACCTATCACTGTAAAGCACTTTCAGAGCTAGATTGAAAGCACAATGGAAATGCCAAGAATTATTAGCAGAAAGTGTGGGTGAAGGGTAAACAACTCCAGTTCTTGTAGGGACGGTAAGCGAAATCATCACTCTCAAAAATCAATGACATTACATGCAGAATTAATTTGGCCCTTCCTGATCTCTTTCCCTATGAGGGACTCTTGCGGGGCAGGTATACCCTGTCAACCCCCGGGGGGGGGGGGCATTATGGTCCTGCAGCCAAGTTCAATGGAATACTCCTCCCAGGGCAGTATAGTCTAATGGTTATGGTCAGGGAGCCTGTCCTTAGGTTCAGGGCAGTCTGGCCTAGCAGATGGAGTCAATGGGACCACTCTCCTCCTTGCAGGGTGGTGCGAACTAATGGCTAGAGTCAATAGAACCAACCTCCTCTGCGCAGGGAAGGGGAGAAGAACAGAAGAACCGTCATGTCTCCAAATCTGGCGATGGCCATAGACAAACAGTACAGGCCAATTACCTCCTTTACATCTCAGTGCAAAAAAGAAAACAAAAGTAAACAAAGCAAAGGTGAGAGAAACACCGACTGTGAAATTTAGATCCAGTCACTCACTGAGGGTTCCCATTAGTCTTACTCACATGTAAAGGATTTGATGGAGCAACAGAAAACATAGGCATAATAATTTCTAAAAGCCACTTCTAACCAACATGGAATCATACCAGAGGCCACCAGAACAGACCAGAGGGTGCCAGGGCCCAGCACATACACTAGAGGCCACCAGATCACATTGGCCCTCTCCAGGAACCAATGGGATCTCAGCAGACTGCACAATGGCCCCAGCACACAGGTTCGTTCCAGACAGGAGATTCTCAAACATACACAGGGAGATGGAGAATTATTTTGAGTTAAACACTCAGATCAGAAATGGGGGGATTGGCTCAGCTCAGTGAGCAATAGATACCAAGGTGTGAGGCACCACAGAGACAGAGAGAAAAGAAAGCAATAGCAACAAAGGGCAGGGGAGTGGAGAAGATAACACTCATTCCCACCATCCTGGTACTGCCTGTGCAGCTATCCTAACTCCAGCCTGATTATGGCTCACATAGTCTGGCCTCTCCAACACCCACGTGCCACCTGACTCATCTTCCCTTTCTGGCACTGCAATTCCTGCCCACTGAGCCCCAACCCCTGCACCACTCTCACTGACTTCCTCCTCTCACTCCAGCATTTCCCTGGCCACCTTCTCTCTCTGCCCCAAGCTGCACCGGCATTGCATCACAATGCTCAAAAGCATCCTTTTGAAGAGAACCCTTTAGTCCAGGTGACACATGATGCTTCAGCCACAATGACTGGAGAAGAGGCCAAGGGAAAGCTGGAAGGAGGAAAGAAATGCATTTAGAGGAGGGGGAAGAGAGAAAGATGGAGATAGAGGCGTATAGGAGGGAGAGAGAGGGGCCATAAATTCCCTTCTAATTCCAAATAATTCCGATTACACGGATGAGTAGTTTTCAATCAGAAAGATAATCTCAAAGATAGATGGCAGGATAATTGCTCGTCGGCGCGACGTAAATATTGTGTCATTTCTATTAATCTCAGCGAATCGGGTGTCAGGGCTGTCACTCATTCATCAAAACAAATTAAAAAAAAAACATATTAAAAAAGAGAGGGAGAGAGATGCTGGGGGAGGGGGATGTGTATCCAAGGAGCAGCCAAAGGTGCAGGGCTCAGTAATGAATGCTCCTTATGTGCTATTTGTATTTTTTATTTTATAAAAGCCAAAGGTAACCAAGGCTGTAGGTCTTTATTAACCTCCCTGTAGGGAATGAAAAAGGTACTGCTACATGAAGAACAGAATAATAAGCCACTACAGAGCAGGATAGTGGTGGGGAGGAGTGGGAAGGAAGAGATCAAGAACAGTCTCAGGTGTTTGGGCTGAACAGTTCAACTGTTACTCACCATCCAGGTCCTTCTGACCCAGTGATGCCTGGGATAAGGAGTGTTATGCAGCCTCAAAGCCTGTACAAGAAGCAATGTTACCAAGTGGCATGGGCTAGGGAGTGGGGCAGGGAAATGGGGAGAAGTGGTAGCAGGCTGGGAGAGGTGGAAGGGCATACAGGACATACACAGGGAGAGAAAAACCACCCTGTAGGTGTGATTTGCCTGTGGAACTAGATCACGCCATCCCTCTGTGCCCTGTGCCGAGCATGGGTAAGGGTGAGTCCCCTCTCACCTCACTGGGCATTCTGTTCATTGTACTTATAAGTTACTTGTTAGTAAGTTTACAAGCCCCTCCACATCACCTTCCCTCCTCCCTCCAAATTCCTCAGGTCTGCTTGTACCCCTGAGCCGTCTTCTCTTCCAGCCCTTCTTAAGGTGGGGAGAGAGGACACTGGAATGTGGCCCTTTCATCAACAGCTTTAGCCACTCACCCAGTAAATCACCTGTGTTTGCCCTCTGACCTCGCAGAGATGAGCTGCTGGGGAACACGAAGAGATTCTTATCAAAGCTCCACTTGCAGCACCTCTGAAGTCACTTGTCCTGAGAGTGCAGCGCCTCTTTCCCCAATAAACGCATCTCCTCACTGCCCACTCACACCCCTCTCTACTAGAAAAGGACTGAGGCCACCAACTCATGTCACAACAGCCAACGACACAGCTTTCTGTCACTTCTGGGCCAGGCCAGATTTGAACCCATGGCCTAGAAGAAAAGGCTGCCTATGCTGTTCATCGTTCCCCGAAGAACTAAAGAATGAATACGTAATCTAGCTTTCTCAGTGTATGTCTACACTTACTGTGGATTGACACTGTGGCCATCGATCCACCGGAGGTCGATTTAGTGGATCTAGTGAAGACCCGCTAAATCAACCACAGATTTCTCTCCTGTCGACTCTGGTACTCCACTGGAACGAGAAGCATAAGACAAGTTAACGGGAGAGTTTCTCCCATTGACCCAGCGCGGTGCAGACGCCGCAATAAGTCGACCTAAGCTACGTTGACTCCAGCTACGTGAATAATGTAGCTGGAGTTAAGTAACTTAGGTTGACTTAACCCCGTAGTGTAGACCTGCCCTCAGAGTGAAATTTTTTTCTAGACAATGAACTTCCAGCCAAGCCACGCTGTGCTGTAGTCTCCCAAGAAAGCATGAACAGAGCTAGATTGGATCAGCTTCAGGATGAGAAACTTCCAAGCAAAACCCAGGCTACATCTACACTTTGAATCAGGGGTATGATTCCCCTGCTTGTGTACACATACTCACACTAGCTCTCATCGAGCTAGCAAGAGTATAAATATCAGTGTTGCAGCAGTAACACAGGTAGCAGCAGTGGAGGCATGGCTTAGCCATGCTGAGTACATACCCAAGTTTGTACCCGGCACAGCTAAGCAGGGGAATCACACTCCTCCCTCATCATGTAGACATAGTCTCATGGTCCTACAGGAAGTGTCTCTGAATCAGTATGGAGTTATCTGGTGTTAGTGGTGCCATGCTACAGACAGTCTTTTAGATGAGATGTAACACAGATTTTAATTGCTCATTGTCATTAAAGATCCTGTGGCACTCTTCATAAAAGATAGGGTGCTGATGCTCGTTTACTATTGTCTAGAGTTTCTGTATGGCTACTAAACAGCTGCCCCTTTTCACTCCAGAGGTGGCAGCATTTCAGTGGTGGCTGAAGTGATCCCTACAGCTTGCACATTAAGTTAAGTTTCTAAAGAGCTTTAGGTTTAAAGATGGAATGGAAACGCAGGGCATTATTATTTTAGGCTATTTGTGGGCTACTCACTCAAGAGTTTTGCCGTCCTGAGCTCTGGGAGCCGACTGACAGATTTTGGCTGTGAGTGAACTTTGTGCATTGCAAACAGCTTCCTACACAAGGATCTGAACTGGTGCCAGGAGCTCTCTTCACTACCACGGATTTGAAAAATGCTAATATTTCACCCCTGGACTCATCATGGTTTCAACTGATTCATCAGCATTCATTGTTTGCCATGATTTTTTTTTTTTTAACATGTATCTGATAGATCCCAAGAGAAAGCCAGAAACAAACTGTTCTGAGCTGTTCCCACATCAGGCTGTGGCTGAGCTGGACTAAACGCTGTTATTTAGGCCAAGATCCAGTTGGATGTATCTCTGTTCTCACTGAGCACCTCTCTGGGAGGGAGGGAGCAGGGAAGAGGAAACTTGTCTCAACTGTACTTTTAACCTGTCAATCCAGCCAGCAACGCAATATCCGCTGGGGGATTTCAGCTGCCTTTGTGCTCCTTCCTTATCTCACTACATCCCCCTGCCTGCCCATCTCTCGGTGAAATGTCTTTTCTCTCTCCCCTTCTCCCAAGATGGAAGTGAAC
Organism: Dermochelys coriacea; assembly: GCF_009764565.3. Classification (NCBI taxonomy): domain Eukaryota; kingdom Metazoa; phylum Chordata; order Testudines; family Dermochelyidae; genus Dermochelys; species Dermochelys coriacea. The sequence continues at coordinate 86,779,407 of NC_050073.1, read as the reverse complement.
TTGTGTGCCTGGCAGGGGGGCTGACAGACAAGAGCTGAAGGACTGTCAAGGAACACTGAAAACTGGCTGGGCCACACTGTGTCAGATTTCGGGGTCTAACACTGCAGCCTTCTGTCTGCTCTGTGGCCAGCTCTAAATGGTGCCTTTGATGGGCAGCCAGGCAACTGTCATCAAGGGGCTGGCCTCAGAGGCAGGACTCAGAGGATATAAGCACCTGGAAAGCACGTGCGGGAGAGAAGAGAATAGCAGCAGCATTGTAAGGCTGGGTGCTGCAGGGGAACCAGAAACACAAGAATGAGGGGAAAAAACTAAAGTCAGATGATGGGCGACATGAAAGTACATCAGTTCTCAACTCCCAGAGAAACAGGTCCCACAGAGACCTCTCAGGCCCCACAAAACTGGCCCCTGAGAAATCCCACAGTGCTAAACTCCCCCAACTCTCTGAGAAACTGGCTGGAGGAAAACCCCTCAGGACTGAAGAGTGCTCTCGCAGTTACGTTTGATAACTTTCCAAACTCAGACAGGCAGGGTACAGAGGTCCCAGCTCTCATGTGTGGTGGCTGTGATGGGCTTTGAGAGCCTAGTTAGCGTCAGGACATGAAAACATCAGCTTGTTTCCTGAGGAAGGGAGGGAGGTCTATACCTCCCCCTTCAGTCGGGTGCTAAAGTTCCAGATGAGCTCTTGGAAGAGTCCTCCTTTGTACGCAGGACTGAGCTTCCATATGACAGAGATGTGAGAGAAGTCATCACCAAACAGAAGCCAAGTGAGATCTAGGCAAAACCCCCTAGTCCACACCCTTCCCTTTGCTGCGAAAGAGATTGTGCAGTGCCCTTGTCCCCACACCCCATGTATGTCTATATCCCTGTGAACTCAGTGTCTAAGAGTGAAGATGAGAATGTCACTCTGGAAGCAGTCAGTACTTAGCTTAGAGTCAATGGAATTGTGTGAGCATATCTCCAGACTAAGGGATAAAGGAGAACTAGTTGACATAATTTATTTGTACTTGCGAAAGGCTTTTCACAAAGTCCCTCAGAGACCTTCTAAGGAAACTCAGCAGCCCTGGGGTGAGAGAGAGTGTTCTACTGTGGATTAAAGAAAAGGAGTACTTGTGGCACCTTAGAGACTAACAAATTTATTAGAGCATAAGCTTTCGTGAGCTACAGTTCACTTCATCGGATGCATCCGATGAAGTGAGCTATAGCTCACGAAAGCTTATGCTCTAATAAATTTGTTAGTCTCTAAGGTGCCACAAGTACTCCTTTTCTTTTTGCGAATACAGACTAACACGGCTGCTACTCTGAATACTGTGGATTAGAAACTGGACAAGACTGAAACAAAGAATAGGAGTAAATGGTTGAACTTCAGCATGGAAAAAAGTTAACAGAGGAGTGAGTGCCACAAGATGCTGTACTAGCACCCATATATTTATCATGGATCTGGAAAAGGAGGTGAACACTGAGGTAGCAAAATTAACAGCTGACATAAAATAATTTAGGTTAGTCAAGATTAGAGGGGACTCTGAGGAACTTCAGAGGGACTTAAAGCTAGTGAATGAGCAGCATGATGGCAGATGGGATTCAATATTGGCAAAAGCAAAGTAACGCAGTATGGAAGGAATCATTTAACCACTCATACATATTACTGGGCATTCTAAATTAACTACAGACACTAGAAAAAAAACTGGGCACCATAGCGGATAGTTCAATAGAACTTCTCAATGTGCAGCAGTGGTAAAAATGTAGAGGGTATTCTCCAGAGGCAGTGTCTGCCCCTCCCTCCATTGCCACCAGAAATGTATAAAGGGACCACAGCTCAGGGGAGAATCAGTTCCAGCATGTTCAGTTCCGGTTACCTTATCTGGAAGAAGATATAGCAGAAACAGGGATCCTGAGATGGGTAGTGATAATGATTGGAGGCCTGCAGAGATTAGCTTTTGCCCTCTCTGATAATACAAGAACAAGGAGGCATTCAATGACTCTGAAAGGCAACAAACTTAAAAACAGGAAGTGAAAAAAGCAATTTTACAAAATGCATAATTGACCTGTGGAACTCACTGCCACAAGATAACACTGAGGCCATACATTTAGCAGGATTAAAAAATAAGGGTCACTCGTATGCATAATGGAACATAGGAATTTTCATGCTGAATTAGAAGTGTGTGACATCCAGTCCAGTATCCTGTCTCTGACAATGGCCAGAACCCAATGCAGCAGAGGAAGGTACCAAAAAAAACCCACAGCAGGCCGATGTGCTCTTCCCTGCTGAAAGTCTCATACTACCCCTAATAGCTGGAGATTGAAGCATGAGGTTTTGCATCCCACCCAAAATGTTTATTTTCAACATTAGCTATTATAATCCTGGCTATTCTTGTATGAGAATGAGAATAGCTACAACTATATCAGATAGGCTCAGAACAAATGCTTCAGGGACCACAAGCCAATCACTAATTGGCAGGGACAAAAGAAACTCCCCTTTTGGATGATTATTCCATAACTGACCATTTGGAAGCATCTGATACAGGTCACCATTGGAGACAGGATACTGGAGTAGATGGATTACTGGTGTGAACTGGTCTGACCCTTCCTATGTTCCTAAATTTATTTTAGACCTTTTGGTTGGGGGGAGATGAAATGCAGGGTTGCCCTTTGACTATACCACTTCTGCCCCAGATTGTCTTTAACCTCCCTCCCTCTGCCTCTGTGGATGAGGCGATAGGTGTGGACTCCAGAGGCAGTGGCCAAGCACAGTGAGATAAGCCTGCCTGGTTATTCAGAGGCAGCAGCAGCGAGCTGGCCATGTGAACTCAGCCTGCAGAGGTCAGGCAGGAAAGCACTGCAGGGCACAAAAAGCCATCAAGGAAAAATGATAAAATTCCTTTCCTCATTACCCTCCCCTGACCTCTAGAGATGAGTGCCCCCCACACCATCCTTTGGAAACCCCACTACTGTACTCCAGGGGTTCCCCAAACTAAGTGTTATAGCCCTCCTGAAACATCCCAGCACTAGCCTGCTTCACACTTCGGTGGCTGGTCCTCCTGTATAGCATCATTAGGATACAATACAGAGCTCATTTTTAAAGCAGTTTTAGGCCAGCACCTCCCAGGGTTGATATTAACTATGTGACACAGCTTTCACGGGTCTTACCTTTAGGTCTTTCTTTGCATACGCTGTACTTCACTCGGAAGGGGGACAGTTACAGCAGACTACATTAAGACAGCCAAACCCTGCAAAATGCACGGTACAAGTGTCCTCAGAGGGAGCCCATATTTCTACCCTTTTCATCGGTAAACCCACAACTGAGTACACTGAAGACTGTGTGACGACTACATTGATGACCCCAGCAGCCCTGCTGGCATTGCTGACCCACTCCCTGCAAAGCCTCAATGCAGAGCAGTGCAGCACTGCATCACTGAACCACCTGCTAACCTTGGGTGGGCAGCAGAGGAAGGAAGACCTATAACTAAGGAATTGATTTTAAAAATGCCCAGGGCCCCCACTCAGATCGGCCTGTTATCATGAGCCACAGCACCAAAAGGTGAAATTTCCATGCACCCCAGATACTAAAGGAGGAAAGGTCCAGGGATGTAGTGTGGTATGAAAGGGTGTAGCTTACAGTAATGGGATGAAATGAAAAAAGGAAGAACTCAGGATAAACTCCCTGACAGTGAGATGGTTCAGGTGGTGGAATCATCGCCTAATGGAAGGGCAAGGAGCCCTGTCACTCAGCTCAGGATATCTAACACTAAACTGGGTAAAATACTAGTGAATGTGGAAGACAATGTTTCTAATGGGTAGAGCATGGGACTAGGAATCAGGACCCCAATCCTAGTTCAGTCATATAACAGATCAGTGGCACTAGCTAAGTCACTTCTCTGCGCCTCAGTTTCTTCCAGCACAAAACAGGGATTCATACAAACTTTTCTCCCAAGGCGGTTGTGAGGATCATTTCACCCACATTGGTACAGCAGCTCTTCTGAGCTTCTGGGATGGAAGGGTGCTGGAGAAGGACACAGCACAGTTATTATTTATTATGTGCCATGAGGAACAATCCTGCTGCTGATTCAATTCTGCTTTCATCAGCTGTTTCCCCATTTATAGTTTGTTTCTCCCAGGGTTTGGGTTGCCACATTAAATGATAGAACTTTCTTCCTTGTCCCATCACCATTCCCTTCACTCAGATCTCTTTTCAGATACTACAGGCCCAATCCAACACTCACTGGAGCCGATAGGAGTCTTTCAACTATATTAGGCTCATTGTCTCCATTGAGCAAAATGCCAGGTTTCCCAGCCTTGTCACACTGCAGGCTCTTAACTCATTTGCTGTTCACTATCATCTCTATGTCTCTTTCTGCCATTATTACTTTTCAGGCTTCTCTCCACACTATAATATCTGTGTTTCAGGTTGTTTTTTTTTCCAATCTTGTATTTGTCCAGGTTGAACGTAGTTTTATTTCCTGCCTACATTTCTAATCTCTAAATCCCTTTGCATTATTGCTCTCTTCTAACTGGTGTTTGGAACACTCCCAATTTAGTATCATCTGCAGACTTAATTAATGGACTGTTTACCTCCTCTTCCAGATCTCTAATGAAGAGGATTAATCATACCAGGGCTAACGCTAATCCCTGCTCCACCTCACTGGCCACCTACCTGCCACTCAATATGTTACCATCATAGTCTTTCCACGATAGAGATGGGCTAGATGACCAGGTCTTTTCATCTCTAATTCCTGCGATTCTTCTAGAATCACCATTACCTTTGGCCACTTCTCAGTCCCCATGTTCCCATCCAACCTCATCCGAATGAGGAGAACAGGATTTCATGAAACCACAACAAATGTTTCACTAAAATTCAGATGCATCCCCAGCATCAATCCACGGCTCATTTCAATCAGTAGTCAACAGCAACAAAAAGTGATCAGGCTGGCCTGGCTTGGCTTGTTCTTTACAGACATCTACTGTTTATTTCTTATAATGTCATTACCCTCTATGAGCTTGTGAATGCCAAGCTCTTGTCCCCCTAACATATTTCCTAATCACTCTTTTCCATCTCAGTTTCCTATGCTATACCTCCACTTCATGAACTCCAAACCCTAATCTAGACATCCCTATCATACACCTCCAACTTGGGAGAGGAAAAACCACTGCCTTCAGTTCCTTAAAGACTCCTTGGAGGAGGGAGTGTCTCCTACTGCAAAAACTGGAAATGGGGACAGAAAGGTAGAGTTTGAGGAGCTAAGCTTTTCTATTTACAAATATTTGAAGACAACTAAGGTTGAAAATATTTGCTTGGCCTGACAGCTGGAGGGCAAGCATGCGTGTAGAGTAGGGCGATTGGATTTACTCTGTTCAAGGATAACCCCTGAAAAGCGCCATACTTCCAAAGTATGCGTTAGAGGGGGCATGCAGTACAAAATCACTCCTGGTCTTATGAGAAATCAGAGAGGAGGAATGCTACTTTCAGGCCGGGGTGCAGTGCTCACCTGAGGCCCCTGCACTGACAGGCGAGCTGACAAAACAAAGCAACATCCGACACTCAGCTAAAACCTGCCCTCTTGCCCTCAGGACAGCCACCTCTTTTCCTCTCACCCTTATCTCCCCTATCCCTAGACTGAGGATGGAATTATCTTTCCAAATTTCTTGCAAGAAGGAAGCAGCTGCAGAGAGCTCTCAACGTCCAAAGGAACTTTGCAGCTTCAGTTACAATTGCTCCGTTTAAGCATGCTCTCAGTCAATAATCACAATGCCAACAGATATAACTTGAGAAGAATGAGACAGATGCTCCAGGACTCTCTGGCCAAAGATCCACTCAGAGACTTGCAAAAAAGAGATCTATTTGTCTTGGTCTGAGTTTATCTCAAGACAGAGCACAGGATGAATGCATCCATTTGACAGTCATGAAATGTTCTGGGTTTGAATAAAGTTTTGCTTCCTTCTTAAGGAAGGAAAGAGATAGGAGGCAGACAGACAGGACAGATGCCCAGGTGTAAAAACAGATCTCTAAGTAATGGGCAGCCAGAAATACACAACACAGAGCTAGATGTAAAGGACAGAGGGCTTCAAACAAGCTAAATCAAACGTCAACCCTGCCCTCATCAAAGAGCTTTGTTTCTATTTAACTAACCCCCTATGCTACAAAGTGAGTACTTCAGTAACTGAGGAACAAGTGGCAAGCCTTGTGTCTCAATGCCCACACGCCTATGACTGAAGGGTGAATCATAGTTAGGGCTTCTGAGTTTCAATTTTAAACCAACAAACATAATAAAATACCCCCATACAAAAAATAAAATTGGCAGTTATCCAGTAAACACTGGAGAACACCTGAAAGGGTTACTTGTATCAAAGGGCTTGTCTAAACGGAACACTAGTGTGCATTGCTGGGGTGTGATTTTTCGAGCATGCTAATGTGTTGTGAATTAATTGGTCTGTGTAGTCCTCGGGTGGGCAAACTACAGCCCATGGGCCACGTCTGGCCCATCAGGCCTTGCCCCACTCCGACACTCCAGTCGGGGAGTGGGGTTGGGGGCTTGCTGCACGGCTCCCGGAAGCAGCGGCATGTCCCCCCTCCAGCTCCTATGTGTAGGGGTAACTAGGGGGCTCTCCGCACGCTGCCCCTGCCCCAAGTGCCATCCCCCACAGCTCCCATTGGCCGGGATCTACAGCCAATGGGAGCTGCAGGGGTGGCGCCTGCGGATGGGGCCATGCGCAGAGCCATCTGGCGGCCCCTCCGCATAGGAGCCGGAGAAGGAACATGCCGCTGCTTCCGGGAGCTGCTTGAGGTAAGTGCTGCCTGGAGCCTGCACCCCTGAGCCCCCCCCCAACTCCCTGCCTCAGCCCAGAGCCCCCTCCTGCCCTCTGAACCCCTCGGTCCCAGCCCGGAGCACCTTCCTGCACCCCAAACTACTCATCCCCAGCCCCACCCCAGAGCCCACACCCCCAGCCAGAGCCCTCACACACAGACACACACACACACACACCCCAGCCTGGAGCCCCCTCCCACACCCTAAACTTCTCATTTCTGGCCCCACCCTGGAGCGTGCATACCCAGTCAGAGCCCTCACCCCCTCTGGCACTTCAGCCTCTAATTTCATGAGCATTCATGGCCCGCCATTCAATTTTTATACCCAGATGTGCCCTCAGGCCAAAAAGTTTGTCCACCCCTGCTGTAGTCCCTGGTAGTGCGCATTAAAGGTTCCTAGTGCACTTTAATGTTGTGCTGTGTGACACAGGGCTGTGTTAAAGGAACATTACAAAGAGATTACTCACTACAGTAGATACAAAGAGACAGCTCCAAATCTCCCTGATTTTTGGACATCTACATAAAATATAAACCCCCCAAAATGAAATAAATAAACCCTGAACAAGCCCTAGGCATAGCAAAACCCACCCTTTGCTCTCCCCAGGCCTTGTTCCCAAGTCCTACCTGTCTGTGATGCTTGAAGGTGGACAGTCCCACACTCCAAAGTCGCTCCCCCCAGACTGGAATCCACAGGCCTCCCCTCATTCTGCCCTTGGTCCCCATTAGCCCCCCACTTCAGACACTCATGTTCTGTGTCTGTGCCCTCCAGCCTGCTATCCCACACACCAGTCCAGTCCCTGACCTAGCCTGGCCCCCCACTGGCCTCTCACCTCTCCAGCTAGCAGAGCACAGACTGAAGGAGCCTCTTTCTCGCTTCCCTCTCCATATTGGAAGTACAAAAACAGGGACATGCAGGATGATCCTGAGCCCATAAAACAGGAGAGCTGACAGTGCATTGGGTACTCGGACAGGCAGCTCAAACAAGAGGCCATCCTGGACAAGTGGTGACTCTGCTGCCACCTGCAAGCCAGCAGGGGGAATAGAGAGCCGCTGAAAGGAGGCAGGCAGAGAGACTGCCTGGCTGCCTTCATATCCTGCTCCACAGCAACTCCAAGGGTCCAGGAGTAGTAATTGAAGGTAAAACCCTGTTCAGTCCATGCTTGGTGCTTGAGAATCCATCTGGGCTGCAGGGAAGCATGAAGGGGGCCCTACAAGTGTGATTGCCATGGCCCCCATGTGCCACTTGGCAGGCCCACTAGCGATGAAGAGGGTTTTGAACACGCATCATGCTGCAGAAGTGCTCAGTATCGTTACCCTGTTCCTTAAAGTCATTGGCCCAGTCCAAGGATGTTGGTGTATGTCACTGCCTGGCACTGGGAGACTATCCCACAGCCTCTCTTAGTTTAATAGGAAAAGGAATAAGAAAAGGGACAGATGTGGGAGCTCTTCATCCTTTACCTTGAAAATGCTCAGGAAAGCCTCAGTCTGCCACACCCTGAGCAGCATGTGGAGAAGAGCACACCATGTATAATATGCTTCTGGGGGCATGCACTATCAAGGTGGCTGACTGTCCACCTTCAATGACTAAATCAAAGCTGGCTACCTGGTGAGGCTGTCAGGGGCACAATGGGAGTGAGTGGAGATCTGGGGACATTATCTGGGACAGCAAGGAGCCAATACTCCTGCTGTTCCCTATAGCTCCGCTCCTCTGAGTAACTCTTCCATCTTTCCTTTCAAGACTGATCAAGGCTCAAGATAGCCACAGAAACCAAAAAGTTTCACCCTTCCCAGAAAATAGAAGGGAAGCTGCTTTCAAAACATCTGACAAAGCAGTGATCTAAGTTCCCCTACTTTGAGAGCTACTACAAATTCTTCCAAGTGTGCCTCCTACTTGGAAAGATAAGACGACCAGTGCTATTCCCTAAAGCAACTGGGAGACTGCGATTGAAATAACTGGGAGTTTGCTAGAGCTACAGTTCTTATCCGGTTCCCTATAGTCCCCTACTGCTGGGAGAGGTTGGGATGGGATATAATAGGATGGGAATGCTGCATTCAATTCCTGTTGGGAAAGGCTGGTACCAGAGAGACTTTTCTATTTTGAATGACTGTAGTAAAGTAGAACCTCAGAGTTACAAACACCAGAGTTACATACTGAGCAGTCAACTACACACCTCATTTGGAGCCAGAAGTACACAATCAGGCAGCAGACAGACAGACACATACACACACATGAATACAGTATGGAACTGTGTTAAACATAAATTACTAAAAAAAGGGAAAGAAGCATTTTTCTTCTGCATAGCGAAGTTTCAAAGCGGTCTTAAGTCAATGTTCAGTTGTAAACTTTTGAAACAACCACCATAACATTTTGTTCAGAGTTACAAACAACCTCCATTCCTGAGGTGTTTGTATCTCTGAGGTTTTACTGTAGTTTGTTTTGTGCCAAGCAGTGTGATTAGCACTGAACCAAATACACACAACCCTTTGGAACTTTTTTCTCTTCCCACTATCAGACTGCGATTTCATCTCAATGTTCAGAGCTCAGAGACCCAGTGATTAAAAGTCACTGCCTGATCCACTGAGCCACTCAGTCCCCAGATCATGGTGTTAACAAATCGCCATTTATCTGTGCTACTGCAGCAAGTGTCCAAGGCATACTGGCACCAAAGATCACATCTGTTGGGATAACCTATTGATTTGTGTCATATTCTGCCCAATCCCTATTTTATTCTTGTTCAAACAGGGGTCAGGACAGGTTAAAAATAACTCTTTCAGACTGAGGTGTTGGACTGAGGAATTTAAAACCCAGCCTGTTCTTCCCCAGGTGGAGGCTACAGAATCCCTGATACATGTAGCAAGAGAAGAAAGATGAAGTCTTGGTACAAATCAACAGCAGGAGTTGGCAGTTGGTTCACCAGGACTTTGTAAGGACTTTTTGTAGCTTTAACCAAAACTAGATGAGATACACTTGAGAAGATTATTAAAAAAGTGACTAAATCCCTTTAACAATGTCAGTACTGCCAATTACAAACATTATATATGTATTATATACCTGCACTTATTTTAAAGTACCAGTGAAAAATTGTTGGCTTTCAAAAAATTTCACCAAAACCCTTGGGGAATTGTGATGAAATCTGGCACTGCAATGACAATATTTCACACAATGCTCCAAGGCTACTACAGAGAAGATAGTGCAAAAGCTTTATAATTAAAAGCCTCTAACCATTACAAAATATGGCAATGACAAGTTAAGATAATGTATATATAGATGCAAATCCTCTTATGATATTCACACTCTCAAGTCAAAATGAAGATGTGCCAACATTAAAACTATTCTTTGTCCTTATACCATACTTATTACACAAACTTTTGAACAACTGTATTATACAGGAATAAAAAGATGAAAAGGATCAGAATTAAGATTGCTATTGGAGTTTGTAATGCTAATGCTCACATGTCATTTTTGTCAAAGAATGCTCTAGGGATATTCAAATAAATTATCTACATTGCCGTATCCTATTTCCATACTTTTTAAAGCTTAGAGTTTTCTTTAGTTGTAACATACTGGGTATATATTTTGTCTAATATTTATGTTATTTATTGTAGCAAACAATTTTAATTTAAAAGGTTTTTTGATTAAACAGCCCCTTGTTTTCTTCATAAAGAAATGTACAGGATATCAAGATCATAAATTAGATTCTTACAACCCATACAACATCTACACTTACTCCTGTAATCTTTGGTTTATGGCACATAAAATCTGAAGTTCAAGGTTTTAAGCTTTCCTCTGACTTCAAGATCTCATTCCTCTCCTCAGATTAGAGTACAGATTACTAGGAAAGTGTCTTGGTCGATTTCTTTATTCTTAATACCTCCAGTGTCTTTTGATAATAGTACCAAAGCTCTGTGGGTTCTAGGAAGTGCCATGTGTGAACTGCTCAGGGAAGAGTCAAGACTTGAGATTTGTTCCATTTGCCTCTCCCCATAAAAACTTATACCTGAGTGACCCTCACCTAGTGTCCACACCATTCTAAGAGGTCTGATATCAACTCATGGTAGGAGGGAAAGAGATTAAGACAATGTATGTCATCAGGAAGGTCAAGTGGGAATAAAAACTCTGAATGAAGGGGAGGCAAAAAAAAAACCCTACATCCCTCTCCATTTATTAACTGGACTTTGCCTGCGGAGAGAGGGGGTACTGAGAGCTCTGCAACATAATTATTTAGTTAAATCAGAGGATGTGGGGAATAATCTAAACTCAAGGGTCTACAGGACTCTGCCCTCTCTCCTACCATGCTAATCAGAGCTGAAGGAGGAAAGGTAAAAAAATAAAGCCTGTATGGAATAGTCCTTTAGTCTGAGCTCAGTACCTCATGCAATGACAAAAGAGCTAAATGGCCTTTGTACAATGAAGATGGTGTGGCACATCTCTAGTGTGAGGACAGTGGCCCTTAATGTGAGCCAAATGATGTGGAATCTGCTGTCTGCCAGGACAGTAGTGTGAAGTACCCCAGATGAAGTAACTGAGATATGGAGTTCTCTTTTGTACAAGGATGAAGATCTGGCTGCAGCATGGATCCTTGTCAGCAACAAAGTCCTGATCCTGTATCTGACACTGCAGCCAGCAAACCCCAAACTAAAGACATCTCAAAGGGAGAGGGGGAATTCAGAAGAGAGACTGAAGGTCTGCTGGTCTTAGAGCACCCACAAGAGAGATGCCCTGGTTTCAGTACCATGGACAACTGCTCAAACCCCCTCCCCCCCCGCCAGCACCAGCCACTGCTATTGCTATGATGCAGAGGGGTAGTGGATAAGAGAAGGAGGCAGAGAAGAAGTGGTGGAATTTGATACTAGCCCAGAATGTTCCTAACTGGAGAAATGGTCTGAAGTAAATGGGATGAAATTCAGTAAGGACAAATGCAAAATTACTCTACTAAGGAAGGAACAATCAGTTGCACACATACAAAATGGGAAATGCCTGCCTAGGAAGGAGTGCTGTGAAAAGGGATCTGGGGGTCATAGTGGATCACAAGCTACATATGAGTCAACAGTGTAACACTGTTGCAAAAAAAAAAAAAAAAAAGTGAACATCATTCTGGGATGTATTAGCAGGAGTGTTGTAAGCAAGACACAAGAAGTAATTCTTCTGCTCTACTCCATGCTGATTAGGCCTCAACTGGAGTATTGTATCCAGTTCTGAGTGCCACATTTCAGTAAAAATGTGGATAAATTGGAGAAAGTCCAGAGGAGAGCAGCAAAAATTATTAAAGGTCTAAAAAACATGACCTGTGAGAGAAGATTGAAGAAAAAAATGGGTTTGTTTGGTCTGGAAAAGAAAAGACAGAGGACATGATAACAGTCTTCATTACATAAAAGGTTGTTACAAGGAAGAGGGAGAAAAATTGTTCTTCTTAACCTCTGAGGATAGGACAAGAAGCAATGGGCTTAAATTGCAGCAAGGGAGGTTTAGGTTGGACATTAGGAAAAACTTCCTAGCTGTCAGGGTGGTTAAGCACTGGAATAAATTGCCTAGAGAGGCTGTGGAATCTCCATCATTGGAGATTTTTAAGAGCAGGTTAGACAAACACCTGTCAGGAATGGTCTAGATAATACGTAGTCCTGCCATGAGTGCAGAGGACTGGACTAGATGACCTCTCAAGGTCCCTTCCAGTCCTACGATTCTAGGATTCCTGTTGAAGCTAATGATGAATCACAGAGCATGTTTTCCACATGCCCGTCACAAAGCTGACCCACCCATCAATTAACTAGGCTCGGAGCTGAAGAACACGGCTAGCTGTCATAGAAGGATTCCTCTCTGTAAAAGCCAATCAAAAGGGCAATTTAGCCACCACAAGTCTGTCCATGTTAAAAATTTCAAAAATCATCCCCTTGTACCTTTTGCAGGCTAATCACAGACAGTGGGATTGGCACAGTCAAGCAGCACCAAGCCCCAGGCTGTTAAGGGTTGGACACCACAAGAGTTAACTAGAGACACCAGCTGTGGCTTTTTATTTACAGGTTAAAAGAGGCAAAAGCCCAGAATAGGAGGCAGCACCCTGGTGCTGGAGACAGCTGAGACCAAATGAAGCAGGAGCTAGCTCGCTCGCTCGCTCTCTGTCTCTCTCTCGCGCGTGCACGGTTCTGCGGGCGATTACTCCAGAGCACCCAGCCATACCAAAATCAATAAACAATTTCAACGCTGCCCAGGGAACTTTGCCACACTTAATAAAAGTCTCCAGGCGCAGTTATGGCTTCATTTCACCTTAACGTCTTCTTTAACTGTCCCTTCTTTTCAAGATCAATTAGGGGCACGTGCAAAGAGAATAAAAAACAAAACACAAGGTCAAATCAAGCAGCTCAGCTCTCCCACTCTCCCAGCCACATACCTGACAGAAACATGGAAATACGGGAACTGACAGATAACACACCAGGATGCCTTTTGCACATATGCCCATCCCAGCCTCTGGTCCTGGGCATTAGGGACAAGTCCAGCCTCGTTTGGGAAGGCAGGAGTGCCAGTTAAATCAGAAGTGAACCCGCAAAAAATCTCTTTACTTTTCATGCAAATTTTGTGCTGGTGAAAGATTTCAGATTGCAAGCTTTCTGACACCACAGCCATCCATAGGCTTCAGCCCTGTCCTGGAGTTCAGTCTCCATGGCCTATTCAGATCTTGGCCTTTCAAATGAGATTGCCAACAAGAAGGCCAGCCAGGGACCCCTGCAAAACTGACCTCCTCAGTGTACTGTAACACAAGAAAATAAACTCATGGGCTTGGTGCGTGGAATCATGTCTCCTGCTACTGTCTAGCCCCAGTGAGGATAACAACCAGCTATTTATTGACAGCAAAGGATCTCATTTAGCTCAAGGGGCTGGGGCTTGTGCTTTGAGTGTTGAGGGTCCCAGGTTCTATTGTCCCTGGCAATGATGTATCTGTGCACTGGAGGCCCTAATTTGTTAAAAGAACAGCCACTTGTACTACTCCCAAAAAACCTACATTGAAGAAAATTATATAAGGCCAGAGTGGCAGTCTAGAGGGCAGAGGTCAGGAATGGAATCTATCCATGGGGCAGCAGTGAACTAGGGGAGCCACTGAGGCAGGGGCTTAGCCTGCATGTCGTTGGGATTACTTTGTGACTACACCCTTTGGTGACTTCTGAAACATCTCTAGTCTTCCTCGGCCAGGAGGACAGATCAGACAAACATGTGGCCTTTAAGAAGGTGTAATAAAAAGATGGGGAGGAAGCTGGGGTGACTCCCATTAATATCAATTGTGGGAAAATAGCTACATTTCTCCCCCTCTCCATTGTGCAAATGTAGGTCCTAGTATTACTTTAAATGTTGTGCATTCATTTTTTTAAACATTTTAGGTTTTCTTTATTGATACTTTGTCTAGGACACTTGCATGGAGGGAATATGCTGCCCCTAACTGGAGCAGATGGCAGTCTCTATATGGAGGCATAGTCCAGAAGGACTGCAGGTCCCAGAATGCAATGCTCCATCTTGTTTTCAGGTGAGTTCACTCAGCTCAAGATGGGGCATTATATTCTGGGACCTGTAGTTTATATGGACTGGCTCAATTGTTACTGCTAGCCACCATCGCTGCATAAGTTAACACCACCACTATGGTTTGCAACATTTTAGATCAAAGTAAAGTAGACTCAACCTAGCTCTAAAGCCCGTGAAAGAGGAAACACCATTAGGCCCTTAATGAGGGCAATACCAGCAGATGCTGCTTTAGAGAGGAAAGAGCGGTCTCTTGGGACCCAAGAAACTTGCATCCTGAGGGTCGGGATTATTTATACAGCCCTGCATGGATACAAAAATTAGGATCTGTATTTGATCCACAGTAATTAAATTGTACCTAACCCATGATCCGCAATCCACCTTTTACACGTATCTGCATCCACACCCACACCCTCTAGAGCAGCGGTTCTCAACTGGGCATGCATGGCCCCCAGGGGGCCCTCAGGTCAGTTTCAAGGGATCCATGGGCCCTGTGGGGTGGAAGCCCTGAGCCCCGGCAGCCCTTCCTACAGATCGGAAGCCAGGAGCCCCAAGCCCTGGAGGTCCCCATCTCCCCCCCAGCTTTAGCCTCGTGCGGGGTGCCAGAGCTCAGGACTTCAGCCTTGTAGAGGCACTGGGTTTCAGCTCCACAAGGGGGTGCTGGGCTCTGGGCTCTAGCTCCCTGGGGGGCTTGGGGTTCCAGGCTTCATCCCTGAGGAGGCATCGGGATTCAGGGCTCCAGGCTTCAGCGAGTGTCAAGGCTTGGGGCTTCAGCCCCGCAGGGGGCACTGGGGCTCCAGAGGTCCATCCCTGCGGAGGGTGCCCGGGCTTGGGGCTCCAGCCCCACAAGGGGCACCGGGACTCAGGGCTTCAGCCCCTCAAGCATTCCCTCTGAAGCCAAAGCATCCCAGCATGCCATGGACCCCCAACTGAGAACCACGGCTCTAGAGCCCTGCGCAGATAAAAAAAATTGGATCCATCTCCGATCCATGATCCGCAAAGATGGTAAATAATACAAACACATCCGCATCCACAGATGCTGATATCTGCGGACATAAAGTAGGTATCTACAGATTTCCAGGGCTCTAGTTATTTTCACGGGAGTCCTGAATTAATCATGGGGCTGTGGGGTGTGCAGCTGTCCAGGTGCAGTGACAGGCATTCTGCTTTGCAGTGCCTTCTCTGCTATCTCCACTCACAGACCATCCCTAAATCACTATGGCTTCTCCTTTCTTCTCACTGCCATAGGCCACCTTTGTACCCTCCCCACCATCTAGGGAGGGTGAGTGACTAGAGGGAAAGGCTTGGTGGAGAGACTGAGAGGATTTGACACACTCTAAATGGCCTGGTTGGGAGAGAGGTTCCTGAATCTGACTCCTGTAGGGAATACCACACTGATCTGCCTCTACCTGATAGTAGTGTCCCATGGAAGCATCATTCAAGTGAGTAACATGCCCGGACATACCCCAGGCTGCACTAGTGGAGCATGTTTCATTCAATGTATGTCCTGTGTCTTGTAAGAACAGGATCTACATGCAATGTACTCAGAATGATCCCCTAATGTTTCCACCAGGGGTTCTGGAACCTTTTAATTGTGGCTACTCCTAAATGAGGCCTTTTGCTATACAAACAGGAATGTGGTAACAGACCTTTGGTATTTCTATTCCCCTCACTTTGGTGCTGAACTGCTGCTGACATAGACACAGTATCCTACTCAGGGGAACCATACATGTTACATGATGCTTGTCATTCTGGAAAGACAATGCATAAAAGAGTGGGTGCATCAAGAATAATGACTTAAAAAGATTCCTTCTTAGCCCCTTCTCTGCTCCCCACTTCACATCTGCTGACTTTACTGACACCAACACATTGTTACTTCAGTTGCCCCTGAACAGCTATGGCTGAGGGAGCTGGATTCAATTCTGCCTTGCACACAACTGAAAAAAAAAAATCAGCAGCCAACTTCCTATTACAGAGTCCTTATTCTCTGGGTTAACATAAAAGACAAAGAGTCCAGCTGGATTCTCAAGTCCCAGCTATGGTTTTCAACATTGGCACCAGAAGAAACCATCTGATGTGTAATTTGAGCATATTGTTACCCAGTTCTGTCCCAGAGGCTGAGGGGGAATAAATATGGAACCTGCTTTATTGATTTTACAAGTCACTTCTGGGGAAAAATATCCCCCTATAAACAGCATGTGTGTTGCCTAGGCACATTGGAAGTACAAAGCAGGAATCAGGGGCTCATTCACCTGCACATCTACCAATGTGATATATGCCATCATGTGCCAGCAATGCCCCTCTGCCATGTACATTGGCCAAACTGGATAGTCTCTATGCAAAAGAATACATGGACACAAATGAGACATCAAGAATTGTAACATTCAAAAACCAGTAGGAGAACACTTCAATCTCCCTGGACACTCAATAACAGACTTAAAAATGGCAATTCTTCAACAAAAAAAACTTCAAAAACAGACTTCAGCGAGAAACTGCAGAACTGGAATTCATTTGCAAACTGGACACCATCAAATTAGGCCTGAATAAAGACTGGGAGTGGATGGGTCACTACAAAAAGTAATTTTCCCTCTGCTGATACTCACACCTTCTTGTCAACTGTTGAAAATTGGCAATCTCCACCTTGTTTGCATTGACCTCATTAGCACTGCAAAAGTAATCAATTGTTGGGAATAGGCCACTTCCGCCTTAATTGAATTGGCTTGTTAGCACTGACGCCCCACTTGGTAAGGCAATGCCCAAATAAATTTGTTAGTCTCTACGGTGCCACAAGGACTCCTCGTTGTTTTGACAAAGCAGGAAGGCAATGAGATGCTTAAGGCCAGTACAATGCCCAACTGTTACCAGCAAAATGTCTGTCTAGCAGAGCCAGGGATTTTACAAGTGCATCAAAACTGTTATCCAGGTCTCCCCCTGCTGCCCCCAAGCAGGAGCTGAGAAAGAGCATACCGAGAAGATGATTCAGAAGCAGGACAAACTGCTGCTGTCCTGTGTCAGCTGCTCATTGCCCTCAGCAGAAAAAGGGCAGGCAGGACATCACCAATGTAGTCTGGCTTTTGAGAAGGAAACCCATATAGGCTGAAGCTACAATGAATTCACCATATACCTAAATCATGCCATGTTTTCCTTCCTAACATCTCCATGATCTAGCTTTTTCTCTGTGTCCAGACTGTCAAAACTCTCACCCAGGCCTTCTTCATCTTGCATATCAATTTGCATAGCCAATACCCTGTCCTCCTTCAGGTCTCTTCCTAAGACCCACCTCTATCATGGTGTCTAATGATAGTGGATAGATGAGTGGCCTGTTAGCAATTTATATTCTCTCTTTTTCAGTCATTATTAAACACAACAATAAAAATTAAGTCCAGGCTTTGTAATCTATGCAACCACATGTTCCTATTGCTCTCATCCAAGTTTTTCCCACCTCCATCCCTTGTGTTCTCCACTCACGTCACGTCTTGTTCCTAGATAGATTCTAAATTTCTTGGGGCTGGGACGGTCTCTTATTTTATGTCTGCACAGCTCCCAGCACAATGAAATTCCAATCGTGTCCAAGGCCTCTGGGGGTTAGTGTCATACAAATAGAGGTAGGGCCTATGATGAGGCCATAACAGCTCAAGGCACTATATTGGCCCATGAATTGTTCTGTAGAATGCAAAGATCATTTTTAAGCCCCAGACTCTGAATATCATTTTTCTTTGGTTTTGTTGAACGGCTTCTACTCACACAGCCCTTGCTCTCTCGGGCATTGAAGGTGAACACTACTGTAGCTACCATCGCCTGGAATCAAAGCCAGTTTCCATGCAAACTCACACTGTGGCAGTTCTAACATGCATCAGATGGACTGAAGCATTTTGGTACAGGTTATGCAAACCTACATCCAGTTATATCCTCATAACTGAAGCTCCACAGGGAACACTGAAATCACCAATATATTAAAGAACACATCAGAAACTAACAGGGTGTTAAATATTTCCAATTGAGAAGAGCCTGCATGCCTGGGAGGAGAAAGCTCCAGCAGATTATATGCTGTAGCGCAGGCCTTCAGCAAGAGCAATAATTTTCTCACCTGCAATATTTTAGAGACTGATGAAGACTGGAGAAAATCTAGCTTCGTTATTTAAACATGAAATATTTTAGCTATGCCCTGTGCTGGGGAATTGGTCTTCTCTTCTTTCATATTTAATCTTGTGGTGGTGGTTCTGGGACCTGCACTAGCAAGAGGGAGCAGAGCAGGGTCCAAGAAATGCTACTTTATTGTAGAACACAACCACCACCACCACCACCAAAATAGGAATGAAACACCCTTCATCCACCTTTTGATTTTTATTCTGGGATGGGGAGGGAAGGGAATGGGGGCCAAATAATGGAAGCCCTGAATATAGATTCATAGACTTTAAGGCCAGACACTTAGGCCAGATCTTTGCAGAGCAGTAGGTAAATATCTCATGGGCAAAGCCTGCATAGATGTAAACCCAGAAAAGGCAGCTCAAACACATCACAGGTACTGCTAAAGAGAACCCCTGAATAGAGTGGTTGAGGAGGTAGCACTTGGCATGAGCAAGACCCCATAAGCTAACCACATACTCTTTGGAGTTAAGGAGAAGCTCCTCCCCCATAGACATGTTGGTGCATATTTATCCATACACAGAGTTTACACCTTCCTCGGAACTATCTGGTCTTAATCATAGAATATCAGGGTTGGAAAGGACCTCAGAAGGTCATCTAGTCCAACCCCCTCCTCAAAGCACAACCAATCCCCAGTTTTTGCCCCGATCCCTAAATGGCCCCCCTCAAGGATTGAACTCACAACCCTGGGTTTAGCAGGCCAACGCTCAAACCACTGATCTATCCCTCCCCTCCTGTTAGAAACAGGATACCCTCATAGTCAGTAACAGACCTGGTTTTCTGCAATCTATCCATGGTCTTAGGGACTGAAAAAACATAGCTCATATCATTTTTCAGGGATTTTTCTTTGTGATCTAGGCACCCCTGTATTCACACCCTACCTACTACTGCAATAATTTCTGTGCAAAATATGCCTTGTCAGGTATCATTTGAAAATAAACACCACACTGATCAATAATATCATTGTAAAATATATGTTACGATTCTGTATAGGAAATTATGGATACACACTGATATTATGCTTTAAAGTTTGTGATTAAAAGGGGAGTTGATGTCATATCAAGGGAGTTGATATATAGGTTTTCTCCGGACAAAGGAAAAAAGCCAACAACTCAACCTGGGAGTAGCAAATTCAACAGGCTATTCATTTGTATGGGAAGTTGCAGAAGGAAGAGGTAATTTGCATAGTAGCAACTCCCAGCAAGGGAGGAATAACCATGGAGCCTTATCCTCCAGACAAATGAGCTTTATCTGGGAGAACCCTTCAAAAGAACACATTTCAAAAGTTCACTGAATTATAAAGAGAGGGGAGCAAACACCTAAGTGATCCTTCACCTTAAGGAGACTGTGATGGGGCAGCTGCCCCTCACTGGCAGAAAAGGGGTTAAAAGTAGTCTTAGGGAGGCTGCAGCAGAGGCAGCCAATTAGAAAGGGGCTGAGAAGAGTAGCCAATCATGGCCCGGCAGGCTCATATAAGAAGGGCTGCAGGGCAGAGCAGTTAGGTAGCTGACTAGAGCTTGAGAGGAGAAGAAGCTCCTGCACCTGGGACAATTCAGTGCTGCAAGCATGGACCGGGGAGCTAGAGACAGCTCCTGGCGGGCTGCTAGGGCCTGAGGAAAGGGCAGAAAAGGGTGCTAGTGCCACATGGTAAGTGGCCCTGGGACAATGGACTGCAGTTGCCACTGAGAGAAGTGGCTGGGTGGAGATTGCAGGTCCCCCAGAAGGGGAGAATATAGAGTGTGGCACAACTGGAGGGCAGTGTCATGAAGAGTATTCTGCGGTCCTGGGAGTGATGTGGATCCAGGAGCAGAGCTGACAGTAGGTGAGACACCACCAGATGAGGGTATGGAACTAATTCCCAAGACAGCCAATAGGAGGCACCGCACTGGTGAGTCCCACCCTGTCACAGAGACAAAGAAACCAAGTGATTTAATTTCTGTGATGGGTCCTGGCCAGTAAAAGGTTGGAAAGATGATGGGGGGGGGGGGGGGTGGAAAAAAACCCACCTTGACTAAAAGACTATCTTGCTAGATTAAGTTTTAGATGTGCGTGTTCACTTTTATTTGCTTGTAACTGTTTCTACCTTAATCTTTTACTTAGTATCACATAATCCATGCACCTTTGTTAAACTGGTTTTACTTTTACTATAAATCAATTCAGTGCTGGGTTTGAAGGGAAGGATGTATGACCCCAGTTAAATTAATTAGCTTTGATGTACTGACTCTTTATCAGAGTAGCAAATTTACTATCCTCTGTGAATGCACAATGGTAAGGGCTATACATTGCAGAGAAACACCTATGAGGAGCTTGGGGGCTGGAATGCACTGGTCATTACCATCTAGGGAAGGCCTGGGCTAGGATTGCCTTGAGGAGTTTCCCAGTGAGGAAGAGAGGTTGGTGTGCCAGGGAGCTGACACCATCCTGTCACCAGCCAAACTCACCCTACCTAAGACAGAGAGGTAATAGTGGCTCACAGCTCTGGGTATCCCCAGCAGCATGTTACATTCTCCAAAGACTTGTTACATGTAAGTGCAAACCAGCCAGTTATGTAGGCACAGTACATATAGATCAGAGGTGGGCAAACTACAGCCCATGGGACCATCCTGCCCGGCCCCTGAGCTCCTGGCCAGGGAGGCTCGCCCCCGGCCCCTCCCCCACTGTTCTCCTTCCTATGCTGCCACGCAGGCAATGGGGCTGCGAGCTCCTGCCACTCTGAGCGGCATGGTAAGGGGGCAGCGGCAGGCGTGGTGGTGGGGGGTTGGGTAGGGGATCCTGGGGGGCAGACGGGGCAGTTAGGGGATGGGGGGTCCCAGGAGGGTGCAGTCAGGGATAGGGAGCGGGGGTGGTTGGATGGGGTGGAGGTTCTGGGGTGGTCAGGGAATGGGGGGATTGGACAGGGCATGGGAGTCCTGGGGGGCCAGTCAGGGGGCGGGGGTGTGGATAGGTTGGGGTAGTCAGGGTACAGAGAGCAGGGGGGGCTGGATAGGGGGTGGGATCCCAGGGGGGTGGGTTGGGGCAGGGGGTCCCAGGAGGGGTGAATAGGGGGCAGGGGCCAGGCTGTTTGGGGGGCACAGTCTTCCCTACCCAGCCCTCCGTACAGTTTCGCACCCAGATGTAGCCCTTGGGCCAAAAACTTTGCCCACCCTTGATGTAGATGCTTTAATGCCTGAAATAAAATTGTAAGCATTGGCCAAGCACTTGGGAAAACATCCTTAGGACTACAGAAAGACTTCACATTGGTAGTGTCTTGCCTACACAGAAATGAAGCTACTTTCAGTGAGCTGATCTGAAGGAGATGTAAAAATACATGACAGACCCAAGTCAGTCTTGAGTGGAAAGGTAAGGATAATAGAAGCCAGTGATCAGCTGGTTGAATTTGAACCTCCTGTTGCAAATGTTCAACATCAACTCATAACGGGACTAAATCAGTCTCTCATTTCTCAAATGAGCAAATGCCTGGAGTGGAAGCATTTCCCTCTGTATTGCTAGGGCACTTTGATAACTCCCATCTTCAACAGAGAATCCACTTCTGCATTAAGAGGGATCCCTGAGAAGGGATGGGAATAGAGGACTGGGAGAAGGCAGAGAGTGGAACTTGACTGTGTATCCAAACAAAATTATTTTCAGCACCCAACAATCTGTTGTAATTCCACTCTATGCCACGAGGGAATGGACCAAACTCTCTCTGAAAGAGAAGCAAGAAGGACAAGGTAAGAGGAAATAGACTGGATCTAAACTTCAAAGTGATGTGTCACATCTGCTGGGCAGATGAAAATAGATGGGTAGTAGAAATGTTTTTCTTTGCCCTGGTTCCCCTGCTGTTGGCAGGGCTGGGTTTTCTGGAGAGGAGGATAGAGAGAACTAGATGAAGAGTCTGAAACCCAAAGAAAGATGAAGCTGAGCTCTTCTTCCTCTGGCTAGGTTGAGACAACCCTAGAGACTTAGAGCAATGTATCTGATTTTCTTCAACTTTTCAAGGATCTCATCAGCTTTAATACTTAGAATCATAGAACTGGAAGAAGGGACCTTGAGAGGTCATCTAGTCCAGTCCCCTGCACTTAACATGATCCTCCTAGCCAAGTGGAAGCTCTTCCAATTGACCTTTTGCTTCAGCTAAGAAAATGGAATTTTTAAGCCTGGAATGCCTGCAAAGAGCAATTTCTCATGCTACTGTCCTTGCAGAGGTACTTGAAGCATCATAAAATGCAGAGAAAGCATTAGCTGGCAGTCATGCAGTCCTCTATGGCAAAGTCCTTTGCTACTTTCTTCAGCTCCTCAGAGGTAGTCTAACAGAAGTAGCATCTGATCCAATAATTGGAATTGCTGTTGCACAAAGATGTGATAACTGGTGATATGGTTCCCCAAGGTACTAGCAGAACAAAACCTTGTAAGAACTCAATCTTAACTGTCTCTTTTTCAGATGGAAAGATTTCAGATGGCATTTTAATTAGCCCAGAACCTACCAAAGATCCAGGAGTAGGATAAATAAAGAAATCTGAAGCTCCCTTCCACTGAGAGTTATGTAGGCCAGGCTCTAAACCCATCTTGGATGGCTTTAGAGCCAATCTAGGCAATCCCCAGAAGACAGTACAAGGCAGGAGAATGAACCTTCCTCTCCAGTTCTGGAGGAACACCTCCCTCAATCCTTGTGCAGAAGAGTGGGCACTCTCGGGCAACCAGACCTGTACCAGTGCTCAGGGACTAATGCACCTTCTAAAGAGAACAATCCTCCTGGAGTCCTTAGAATCAGTGGCACAAGAAAGATGGAGATGCTTTTGGACCTGACCAGGTGGGATCCTTGCCTTTGATATGCCTGGACATCCCCTGGATGTGTGGGGGTTCTGTTTCTCCTGTTGTGGTGCAGGGTTCAGGGTTTTTTCCCCCTTGTGTTTAACGGTGGACAAAAGCAGAACCAATGCCTCCAGAAAAGGCCAGCTTAACAAGGGATATGGAATCACAATCAGCCCAGCAGCAACAGTGTCCTCTTTAGATAAGGCTTTTTTGGCACTGAGGAAGCCCCCAGTACCAAGAGCATCCCACCATCACCTGTTTCCTGCTTGAGAGCAACAACTGATGAAGGTCTCAGCACCAAAGACAACTTGCCATCAATATATCATGCCCTAGAACTTTTTCTCAGGAGTAGGAAAGTCTCTGAAGCCTAGCAGACTTAGCCTCACCAGCAGAAGATGGTCCTGGCACCGAGACTGAGTCCAGTTTAGGGGACTTTGAAGTCAAAGGGAATTTTACTCTGTCCCTTCAAGGTAACGGACCCTGATCCAAACATAAATCCAAGGGTGTGGGCCTTAAAGCTTCAGTTAGAGGAAGGTCTAGAGCCACCCGTGCCTGTCCTTACAGACCCTTTGGTCATTCTATTGTAGTTCCTTATAAGCTGCATATCTTCAGGAGAGATACAAATGAGAAGATGAGTGGCCATGTGGACCAGTCCAGGGAGGGCTTTTCATCTATAGAGGGTGCTGGGAGCTGTGGCAGAGGGCGGGGGGAAGAAGCACAGGGATTTTTCTTGGAGAAAGGGGCAGATAGTGTTGCTGAGGCTGGCATCACTGGCAGATTGGATATGTGGGGTGGAGATAAGATGGGAAAAGGTGCCCTGTGCTTATCCTAATGTGCTAGCCAACCTTTCAGAAACAAAGGGAGCAAGCTTATTTGTTCTTTACTCACCCTCCTCTAGCAAATTGAGAGCTGAGAGAAAGTTCTCCAAGTAATGGTTCCCCTGCAAACAAACTTCCAGCCACCCTCTTGCAAGAGAAAATCTGCTGCAAAAGGCAGCCACTTTGCCAAGCAACAGCACAGTGTAGAGAAAATTCCCACAAGCAGCTTTGTTGCAACTGAAGCAGCAACCTTGACCAGTCACTTCAGAGCCCAGTTACATCCATAATGATACTGCCTCCATCTTTCCCTTCTCCCCAGCATGAAAGATGAGTGGCTGTGTGGAACGAGTCCCCGAGCTGTGATGGGAATCGGTCTCGCTTGGCTGCAAAAAAAAAAAAACTCTCTCTCTCTCTCTCTCTCCAAGTATGGCTGTGATGAATCCTTTCATTATTCATCTGCAATCGCCCTGCTGCTGCTTACCCCCCCTCTCATTTTTTAAATAAATAAAAATGAAAACAGATTAATGACAAATGCTGACCATGATTACTTTTAAACAGTCAGGCCTGACAGTGAAAGAAGGGAGAGCATGAAAGGAGTGGACACAGTGAGAGAGGGGAAGACTGAGAAAGACCAAACAGCAGATGGAGAGAGATAAAGAGGCTTACCCCCTCTTGGGCTAGCCGAGTGATCAATGGAGCAGAAAGATTTTGATGTGGCAGGGCTCAGTTTGTTGCATCCACTCAGCTCAGGGCTGGGAGAGAGAGTGCTGATCCAAAACATTTGGGACAATTAGCAGCCCTCACATGTGTGGCTGATTTCCATGGAGGAGAAGTTCAGAGATCTCAGTGAACGAGGAGGAATGGCCACAGGACAAGGGGCATGGGAGGAAATGGCAACACAAACTCCCTGGTTGCCTACCCCTGCTCGATACTTTCCTATGACACACGTGCCAAAGGCAGCACGTAAGCTGATTTTCAGTGGCACTCACGCTGCCCGGGTAACTGGCCACTGGTCCACAGATCTCTGCATTTTAATTTAATTTTAAATGAAAATTAAAAAACCCTATTTACTTTACATACAACAATAGTTTAGGTATATATTATAGACTTATAGAAAGAGACCTTCTAAAAATGTTAATGTATTACTGGCACACAAAACCTTAAATTCGAGTGAATAAATTAAGACTCGACACGCCACTTCTGAAAGGTTGCCGACCCCTGGTATAGAGACTGGCATTCATGTTTATTCACGGTTGGGGGCTGTCAGTGTTACCTGATAGACTCTCGGACCCCAGTGCAGCTCACCTGACACTCAGAGAATCTTCTCTCAGATTAGGAAAGCAAGGCCGCAGTCGTTTCAGCATAGCAAAAGCCACACACACAGTGGAGGCTTGGTGCATAGTGAAGTCTGCTGATAGTTTGTGACCTATCAGGCTATGGGCTGCATTGGTGAGTCAGTGCATCTGGAAGGAGGAGAACCTGGTCTTGTGACACCCGCTCCCTGTCAGTTCCACTAATCAGAGAAATAGGACAAGCCGTTTACCCATACGGCTCTCCAAGAAGCGGCATTGATTATACCCAGGTAATACCTCCCCTGTTGATGAAAGGAAGGGGCGGGAGGGAAGGGGCTGGAGGTGGTATCCAGGCCCCAACAGGCAAAATCAACTCACTTCAGTGTTGCATCTCATCTAACAACACCTTCTCCTCCTGGCTCCAAGCAGACAAGTCACCACCTGACTCACATAGGGCTCCAGATACAGAGGCCTTGCTCAGTGTGTGCCACTCATTTGGTTCCCAAGCTGAATCCTGCCTTTGCAGGTCATCAAATCATTTCCTGAACCTGTTTGGATGGCTGAACAGAGCGAAGGGGGAGCAGGGGAATGGAAAGCTAACAAGACACTTAGATGATTTTTCATAACACTTTTCCACTTTTTTGATGTGCCTCAGTCATGTGTTTTGCTATGGTTTCCTGGTTGCTCTCTGATCCCTCAGACACTGTTCCCAAAATACTCATGCAGATTCTTGTTTCGCCTGTATAAATTTGGTGCCTGTAGGCAGTCTATTTGTTAAATATCAATTGAGTTTTTCTGTACTGTACAAAAAACAAATTAAATCACAGCTTTACAGCTTGCTCTGCAAAGGAAGAGAGTCAGGGGATGACAACGAGCATTGGCATGGACCAGGAGAATGCATTAACTGGCACAGCCCCTGGTGTGTGGCTTAAAAATATATATTTTAAAAATATGTATCTCCGCTCTCAGAAGCAGTCTTAAACTCACCTACGTCTCCTCTCCTGGTTCAGGAGCAGCCAATATGTTTAAACCGCAGATTCTCTCAGACATTGTGCATTTGGGCTGCTCCTCAGCTTTTAATTCTTCAGAAATTTAGGGAAATGTAGTTATTTCCAAGGAGAATGCAATTTTTAGGAAGCCAAAATTCCCTGTAAAGAAATCCCAACTTGTAGAAATGCATGCGTACAGACAAAAAAAAACCACACAACCCCAACCAACAACAAAACCCTACGTTAAAAGAATGTTATAGTTGCAAAGACAAGCACTCAAAAGTTAAGAAATGCCAGACCTACAGTTAAACTGTAAAATTAGCAACCTTAATTCAGGCCTCTTGTGCGTGTATTGTGATACAGGCTTTAAGTAAGATCACATACTATTTTGCCACAAAACTCCTTCCTTATTCAGCGTATGGAATGGACCACGTCTGAGATGAACCAGAGTTGTGTAGTGAAGGAGGCTATTGTCTATAGAACCCTATCTCATTTGTTGCACAAGTTGGAAGGTGTGTTGTGAATGATGGGACTGCAGGACAAAAAAAGTTGGTCTTATGGTTAAGGCACTTGAATGCTCACCTGGACATTGGATTCTCTCTCTGCCTGTGCCACAGAGTTCCTATCTGATGCTGGACGAGTCACTTAAACCAAAATTTTGATAGGTGGCCACTGGATGTTCCTCATTTTCTTGGTACCCAACTTGAAATGCTGGGGTCCTATTTGCAGAAGTGCTGAGCACTCACAGCTGGCAACTGAAGGCAAAGGGAGCTGTGCTTTGACCATATAAAGGGTTATAAAAATGCAAAATACTCTGGAAAAAAAAAATCAGACCTTACATGTCTCAAGTTGGGCCCCCAAAATTAGTAGCCATTTAATAATTTTGGCTTTAATCTTTGTGCCTCATCTGTAAAATGGAGATAACAATAGCATCTTAACTCTCAGGAATTTTGTGAAGATAAATTCATTAATGTTTATAATATCTGAGTGCTTCACAATGATGAGTGCCATAGGAAATTAATAATACTTTATTCAGAGTAAGGTTTGAATGGTGTGCTGTAAATAAGGGCATAGGACTGGATACTGATTAATGAGGATGACAAGAAATATTGAATAGCTGGTCGTTCAGTGAGCACCATCCACCCTCCATTCTGAACAAAGCAGGTGTCCTATGGAAAAAATATGATGTGATTAAATTAAAAGCTGTATCATAATGCACACACAAAGGGACTAAATTAAAGCAACATGAGCAACATTAATGTGCCATTTCCCAACTTTCAGTGTTTGGAATTTGTAGCCTTAATACTCTTTTAATGGAATCTCTTCAGTGTTTTTAAAAAGGAAACTGAAAAGGCAGAAATCCCTTCATGTGGAACCATACTGACCTCTGCATGGGTCATCTGCAATGTTGGAAACCTTTCAGTCTACCATTTGAGTCAATGGTTATCCTCTGTAAGGAACAGCTGCTACAAGGAGATGAGAGGCATGCTTTGCCATAGGTTGCTAGACAGCAGAGGAATGTTGGGATTCAAGAATCACAAAACGTAGAGCTGACAGGGAACTCTGGGTTCTATTCCAGGTTCTGAAGGCAAGTGTTCCCTAGCAATTATAGACCCTGTCAGGGTTCCTTCCCCACTCTGAACTCTAGGGTACAGATGTGGGGACCCACATGAAAGACCCCCTAAGTTTATTCTTACCAGTTTAGGTTAAAAACTTCCCCATGGTACAAACTTTGCCTTGTCCTTGAATAGTATGCTGCTACCACCAAGTGTTTTAAACAAAGAACAAGGAAAGAGACCACTTGGAGACGTCAAAATTTCCCTCCCCTTTCCTGGGGAGGCTTGAGAATAATATCCTAACCAATTTGTTATGAAATCATCAAAGATCCAAACCCCTGGATCTTGGAACAATGGAAAAATCAGTCAGGTTCTTAAAAGAAGGATTTTATTTTTTAAAAAAAAAGAGGTAAAAATCACCTCTGTAAAATCAGGATGGAAAATACTTTACAGGGTATTCAGATTCAAAACGCAGAGGATCCCCCTGTGGGCAAAACCTTAAAGTTAAAGTTAAAGAAAACAGGAATAAACCTCCCTCTTAACACAGGGAAAATTCACATAAAACAAAAGATAAACTAATCCACCTTGCCTGGCTTACCTATACTGGTTGCAATATTGGAGACTTGGATTAGGATGGGTTGGAGAAGATGGATTTCTGTCTGGCCTCTCTCAGTCTCAAGAGAGATCAACCACGTAAACAAAGAGCACAAACACAACCCTTCCCGCCCCCCAAGATTAGAATGCATCTTGTCTCCTTATTGGTCCTTTGGGTCAGGTGCCAGCCAGGTTAGCTGAGCTTCTTAACCCTTTACAGGTAACAGGATGTTGCCTCTGGTCAGGAGGGATTTTATAGCACTGTATACAGAAAGGTGGTTACCCTTCCCTTTATATTTATGACAGACCCCTTTGCCCCTATACCCCTCAGCCTGCCCCATTCCTCCTCTCATCCCTACTCTGCATTAGAGTCAAGCCATTTTCACTCTCTCCTCTGGTCTGGTGTCTGGCACCACAGTGACACTTGCCAGCTAGGAGGAGTAATTGAAGGGAAAGATCCACTCAGTCCCAGCCACTCTTCTCTACAGCAGTGGTTCTCAACCAGGGGTATATGTACCCCTGCAGGTACGCAGAGGTCTTCTAGGGGATACATCAACTCATCTAGATATTTGCGTAGTTTTACAGCAAGTTACATAAAAAGCACTAGTAAAGTCAGTACAAACTCAAATTTCATACGTTTATACTGTTCTATGTACTATGCACAATATCAGTACAATATTTATATTGCAATTGATTTATAATTATATGAAAAATGAGTCAGCAATCTTTCAGCAATAGTGTGCTGTGACACTTGTATTTTTATGTCTTATTTTGTAAGCAAGTAGTTTAAGTGAGGTGAAACTTGGGGTACACAAGACAAATCAGATTCCTGAATGGGGTACAGTAGCCTGGAAAGGTTGAGAGCCACTGCTGTAGAGCATGTTTCAATCCAGATGAAATCTTCAGATAATTTAGCTGCCAGCCTCTAACAAATCTCTCCTAAACATGTGCATGCAGCATTTCAAAAGCCAAGATGTGTGAATTTCTACATGGACAGAAAAGGGTATTTGCCTGATGCTAAGGTAATCTTCCTGCTAAATTTCAAGTCCCTGCTCCAAACCATGGAGGTGCTAATGCATCACACTGAGACAATTGTAAGAAAGGACTCAACCATTTTTGCTGAAACTTTCCAGAAAATATCGGTCTGAGACAGGCATCTGACATGGAAAATTTTAGCTTGAACAGTAAAAGTTTGGAAAATTTTAAGCAATGAAGGCAGGGTGTTATAATGGAAAGTGTCAGGCAACCTAAAGATGTCACTGCCAGCTCCACCTAGAACATCTTAATCCTGCACTGGCAGGGAAATGGACTTGGTGTACTAACAGGTCTTTTTTGCTATGGTTCTGTGCATCCTTTAGGTCACTGCATTGGTCTCACTCCCAGGAAGTTCACCATGTAGTTCTTGGTATTGAAGACACTTAATTCCTAGATTTGGTCAGATGGAGGTAAAGGGGGACTTTTTAAATTTTCCCACAGGAAGTGATGCAGGTCCCATCAACCGAGAAACATATGGTAAAACTGGCTTCAGCAAAACCCTAGGGAATTGTAGGGGACACATACATAGTCCCCAGGTAAGAAGGAACTAGATGACTCCTACCTTAATGGGGCTTTCCCATCTGTAACTTTATTTTAAAACATCCAAATGTTTGTGTTTTGCACATTCCAAATGCTTTTTCCTAAACAGATCTACCCTTGTTCTTGCCTTTAGAAATACCACTTTTACATCCAACACTGTCAACTCGCTGACTGCCATTTATGGCATTTAGAAACCCTTCATATTACTTATCATTAGAAAGTCATTGTCAACAATTTGCCTCTAGTGTGAAATTGCTAGACCCTGGTGTGGAGTATCCTGACACTACTCTGGATTTGACATACCCATTTGTTTACATGGGGAGTGTTGAGTCCTTCAGTTGGCATTGGGTCAATTTGCATGCATGTTTTTAGTTGTGCACACGAGCCTAGAGGCAATAGGTACATTTTATAATTAAAAATAATTTATTAGAGATATTGATAAATGTCAAAGAATAAATGAAAGCCACTATTTTTGTGGGCCACGCAAAAATGTGTGGACATCTCTACTGCTGGCTCTGCCACAAACTATTCAAATATTATTCTAACAGCAGTTCCCAACCTAGCTGACATCCTTGATGCTTCTGGTTTAAAACCAATGAAGTAAATAAAAGTGGATCACACTAAGCAACATCTGTATTTAAAGAAAACCACCGTTTATCAGATGAGACACTTCACTGACAAAGTTTAGAAACAGAAGTGCACGTGGGGATAGAAGTGGAACACGCTATCACTTATTTTTCTAAGTTTGACAGTATACTTTTATTGTCACAACATTGACAATATTTGTTAAATCAAAGCAATAAATTCCTAAATCGAGATTGTCTAAAAAGAGTTAGCTCCCTCTTTTTGTTTGCAAAGAAAAGAGAATGTCCAACATTTATCCCAAGCTACACACTGCAGATGAACTGAGAAATTCTTAATTAACAAGGACTCTGAGAAAGAGGATAAATAGAAATAGAAAAGTACCCTGCAGGAATGCTGCAATCTCAGCAAGCCCCATTCTGGCCAATGGGTTCCATCAGCACCACTTCACTGTCACACCCACACTGTGCCTCTGTGGCTCATCCTGTTTACAGAATGTGCAGTTTGCAGATAGAAACAAAAATATCAAGAGCCTTTTGAAATGATTGTTTCAGAAAGAACACTTCAAATATTATCCAAAGTATTTTTCTGATTTTTTTAAGTGCTTCATGATTTCTGTGCTATTGAAAAGTGCTAGATTGATGTGATAGCCAAAGTCCTATAATTTATACCTACAGCAGTTGACGCACAGGGGAATTTCCTACATGGCTCTCCTCACAGATGGTCTCTAAAAGTCGAGGTTGAGGCTAACATCATGCGTGAGAGAAGAATTCAATCCGAGTCCATTTGAACCTTGGGCTTCCTGCTGAAATCGCTGAAGACCAGACTAATCAGTGCTCACAGTGATGCTAGTTTTGGTGAAACAAACACATGTCCACTAAACACTGACATGACAACACCAGCTCATTTCAAGATGGCTCCAGTTGACTTGGGCCAGATATAACATGGTGATTCAGGTGAACAGCTACTTGAGAGCCATTTGGATTTAACGTTTCAAATTACAATTGGGTGCATAACAAGAACAGGGAAATGAAGTCATGACAAGCCAGCAAACAACAAGGCCACTGCAAAACAAGGAGCAATGGTATGGGCATGGTAAAGTGGGGTAGGCCCAGCAAACCCCTTCTCCCGGAGTCAAGAATCTGTGACTTGAATGATGAAAAAATAAATTTTCCCTACAACTTCTCTGTTGAGTTGTACATTATTATTACTTGGACCTATATAGGAGAAAGTGAATAGGCAAAGAAATATATCATTGAGGCAAGACTGCATGAGTTCATTTAGAAGTCAGTGAACCTCCTCATTCCATTGCAGGTCTGCTTGTTTTACATCACATAAAACTCTTTATTTTGAATATTGATTTTATTTCCAGTTTCTACAATCTGAACAAAGATTCTCAGAGAGTACACAGCATGTTTTTAGACCAAGGGACACAGACATGAGTTTTCCTTGTTTACAACCTTACCAAACAAACAAAAATAGTCCTAACAGTCTGGAGTCCAAGCCCTGTTAATAGGGAAACTCCATGACCATACAAAACACTTGATATGTACATAGTGCCCCACACAGGCTTCTAGGAGAAAACCATCCCAATGCTCTCTTTGGATAGGCTGCCCATGACAGATGAATGATCAGGTTTCTTCTAGCTTTTCCTGCTTTTGGCTTAGTCTCTGGTGCAGCCAAAGGTGAGAGAGAGAGAGGGAATTCTTAGACTTCAGCTCTGCCCAGGGGCCAGCTCAATGCACATGGCCTCAGTTCAGGGTATTAATAGCAGAACTTCCAGTACCAAGGACTAGAATACACCATTCCGGACAACAAAGATAGCTGCTAGCACTAGATATCAGTGCCAATTCCAGGACCCATGATTTCAGAGTTGGCATGGGGCACTGCCCTATCAGTATAGGAATTTTACATTTATTTTGAAACATGCCAGGAGATGCAGTTTGGTGCATTTTAAAGCTGGTCATTGCCCTCTTATTATTAGAGACCATGATACCAGTGGGAACAACACTCTCTCCAGCCACATCATCTCCTGTCAGAAGCTGGGTGCAGCAAAGCTCTTCCATAGGAAGACACCTGCCACCTGCCCCTTTCATATCAAACCAGGGCCACCCGTGGAGCACTTCTGCAGGGAGGCATCTTTCCTTATGTCACACCAGGGGAAGTGGAATCAATTCCTGATTATGGGCGATAAAATGCAAGGAAGTTATAAGTATTTTATTTCATCAGATGTCCTGCCAAGGCAATAGCAAGCCCACCAATTCCCGACTTGCTTTAGTCTAGGGGAGAATCCACACAGACTATACAACTGAGCTAAAGAACTGAGACAGAGCTCCTGAAGTTGACTCAACACGGATAGATTCTGTATAGAAACAGGAGGGATTCCTGCTTCACTTATGTGTAGCTGGAAGAGGGGGGCATCCTAACTGTGAAGGAATCTTTAACCAGGAGATAGTTGGGTGCCTTGAAAGTGCACAACACCACCACATTGCCTCACTGTCTTCAGTCCTGTGAGGTTACACACAAATGAGGTCAGAGATGTATGTTTATTTGCATAAGCAAAATTCTTGCCTTTCTCCTGGTCTCACCAACTATTAATTCCATGCTTGCAGCCCTTTGGCAACACAATATCATCTTCAGTCATTTCACAGATCTGGATTTTTCACCCAGATTATACTGCCAGGAACCATAATTCTACCCACCTTTCATTGGATCTCTCTTCTCACACAACAATAGGGTGGAAAGATAGGAAGACAAAAAGCCAACCTGCTTCATACATTTCAGAGCCAAAAATCTATTTGATCATCTAATCTGACCTCCATTATGAATTTCACCCATTTACCCTTGTGTTGAACCTAGTAACATAGGTTTGACTAAAGCATACCTTCCAGAAAGGCATCCAGTCTAGATACGAACACATCAAGAGATTGAGAATCCACCACTTCCTGCATACGTTGTTCCATTGGTTAAATCACCATCACTGTTAAAAATGTGCGCCTAGTTTATAACTAGAGTTTGTCTGACTTGAGCTTCCAGCCACTGGTTCTTGTAATGCCTTTCTCTGCTAGATTAGAGAGAGAGACTGTTAGTACCCCATGAAAGAACTTCTGCACTGTAATGAAGTCACCTCTCAACCTCAGTGCTAAGCTAAACAGATTGAGCTCTAAGTCTCTCACTAGAAGGCCTTTTTTTGTTTTGTTTATTTTTTACATAGCTGTTCAAGGATACAAAGGCAACATACCTCCCAAACCAAACGGTTAAACTGGGGCAAAAAAGCGGACAAAATTAAAGATACAAGAACAGAGACACTGGGGGCAGGTGGTGTTCACGCTGCACATTTGACAGTCCCCCTGTAATATGTTTTGTCTATATCTCAATAATAAATGCCAGGCCCTTTCTGGTTCATACAATTCCTTTATGGTTTTAAAGCACCTACCCTTTTCTTTCCCCCCTCCCCCCTTTTAAATACAGTAGACCTCAGAGTTATAAACACTTCCGGAATGGAGGTTGTTCATAACTCTGAAATGGTCATAACTGAACAAAACATTATGGTGGTTCTTTCAAAAGTTTACAACTGAACATTGACTTAATACAGCTTTGAAACTTTATTATGCAGAAGAAAAATGCTTCTTTCCCTTTATTTGTTAGTAGTTTACATTTAACACAGTACTGTACTGCACTTGTGGTTTTGGTTTTTTGGTCTCTGCTGCTGCCTGATTGTGTACTTTCAATTCCAAATGAGATGTGTGGTTGATCCATCAGTTCATAACTCTGAGGTTATACTGTACCTACTTCTTGGGGCGGGGGGTGGGAGGGCTGAGAGACGGACACCAAGGGACAAAAGATGAAACTAGTGGCACCCAACCAAATCTCTAGCTGCCACTGAGGCAATTTACTTTTTCATCATATACCCACAGTGCACATGGGTCAGTGATGTCCATGATGGCATGACCCCCTTTGGCTGGGAGCACAGACGACAACTGCCTCAGTGTCATCTTTGTTCAAAGCGCCGGTAATGTGCATCTCTGCACACACTACAGTCATTCAATTGTAATAATCGATCATTCAGTGACACCAGCTACAATGCCTCTTTTGTTTCTTTTCCCCACGTGTGTCTTCATACTTTCTTCACCCTTTATTACATTGTAAACACTCCAAAGCAGAAGCTGTTTTTAGTCTGCATTTGGAACAGCACCTAGCAAAATTGGGCCTTGATCCTTCCTGAGGCCTCTGGGAACTACCGTAAAACACATATAATAAAATAGAATTACTGAATTAGTAGATGAAGGGGTGTGATGGGGTTTACAAATCCTGCACTGGAAAAGAATGGGTTAAGGAGCTACTTTGGGCCTAGGCAGCCTCACCTGCAATGCATGATGGACTGGAGGAGGAGCAGAGCAACTCAATAGTAGTCGTCAGTGGAGGTGAGCAGGCTTACACTCTTAGCTCCTCAGAGGGAGTACTATTGAAGGGCCAGCTGCCTGGGGCCCTTGACTATTAAGAACCTATCTGACCTCCTGCAGGAAAAGGGACTTTGGATACCTGCAAGGCCTGGGATTTATCTTTTGATTTATTTTCCTTACATCTTTGCTTTGCCCTTCTGAGAGAGGAGACCGGTGGGAAGCAATGCAGGGAAGCAGCTGCACAGCCCATTAGGGTGCAGGACCTTGCTGCCCATCACATGGCCCTGGATTAGGACCTGGTGGAGCAGGGCTGGCTCTACCGTTTTTGCTGCCCCAAGCAGTGAAAAAGGCCTGTCGCCACCAAATTGTCGCCGCAGACGGCAGGAGAGAGAGAGAAGCTGCTGCCGAATTGCCACCACGGCCAGCGGAACGGGGAAGCTGCTGCCGTGGAAACTCTGCCGCTCCTTTCTGACTGCCGCCCCAAGCACCTTCTTGTAAGGCTGGTGCCTGGAGCCAGCCCTGTGGTGGAGAGAGTAGGCCTGGGTTCCCCTACCAACCCCCAGATAGGGCTGAAGGCAAAGAGCCTACACCGGATACAGAGGAATATGGACTAGGAAGACTCTATAACCCAGAGGGTCATGACTCTGGGACCTTGGCCCAATGTGGCCTGGAACCTCTTTGCCTGACACTAAGGCTATCCTCTGTTGGACTCTGTGTACCCTGAAAGGGGTGGACACAATTCATGACTTGGCCAGAGAGCTGAGTCACTGAAAGAGCAGATTACTGCTGTGCTGGTACAACTGTCAACAGGGGGGCACTAGGAAAGAAGAGAGCCTGCTTTGTCCTCACTGACCCCCTAGGAGGCTCATGAAGCGAGCGATCGCATTCACAAGTGAACACAGTGCGATAGAGCTGGACTTCACTTTACACAGCATCACAAAAAATCTTATTTGTTCTCACGGAGCTGACAATAATTCTGAGCACACCATGGACTCAAATTAGATGAAAGGCCAAGAGCACAATGACTAAGCCATTTGGGGAAGGAACAGTCTTTGTTCTGTGTTTGAATAGGGCCCAGCGCAACGGGGTCTTGATCTATGACTAGGGGGCTTAAGGGCTACTGTAATAAAAATAATAATAAATGACAATATGGTGAGATGGAGCAAGAAGTTCAATAGAGAACCACATGGCTTGAGTGTAAGGTCCAGTCTTATTTAACTTCTTCATTAACGCTCTGGAAATGGGAGGAGACAGCACATTACATTAAATCTAACTGGGAAATTGTGAATAGCAGCAAGGCAAAGAATTATAAACAAGGAGAGGCTGAAAATACAGGAATAAAATTAAATTCAACCTGGAAAACACAGTTACATCTAGGGAAAATCTAAAGACACAACTTAACTATAGCACTTTTCATACATAGATCTCAAAGCACTGGACAAAGGTGAGTCAGCATTGCTATTCCCAGTTCACCACACAATCACTTCCACAGCTCATTCAGTTCTTTGTCTCACCTGATACTACCAACACAAGTATTAATAGTTCCAATGGCAACAGTATTTTTTGTTTTCATATTCAGTATTTCTCTTTAAATGATAAGCTAGCCTAGGAAGGGGCTATCTGTATTTCCTGTCTTACACAGAGCCAAGCACGTTGTTGGTGATTAATAATAATTGTGTGGTATACATCTGTCCACTAAGAACATAACAGACTGCGAGCAATCTTCTTAAAATCTACTAGAGATCTGCAAGCTAGCAATCTTTTTTAGTCACTTCCGGGTGAAGTCAAAAAAATCAGTGACTTAACAGATAAAGGTTTCATACGATCCACTGCTGAGCCTTTGAGCTAGGTGGTACATTTACCAATAAATACCTGAACTAAAACCTTTCTGGGCATCTTTCCTAATGTTGTCATAAAGATACAGCTGTCTCAGAAGGTCAATGTGTTGCCCTTGCAGACCTTTCACTTGCAGACCTTTCAGTGCTGTCAGCATGTTGGACTGAAGTCAAAGGCAGGAAATGTAACTACATAGGTCCTGCAAGGGTTCCAACTCAGCCTCTCTATTATCTTTTCTGTCTATATGACACTACAATGCTTTCTGTTCTGTCCTACAGAAAGTATCACCTACATTCCCCTTTGACCTGTACTAACCATGGTTACTTTAGCTTTTTCACATTTTTCTCGCTGTCCTTAACTAACTTAGCTTTTGATTTCCATGTAATATCAGATTCCCTTTTCCTATGTTTCACTCTCCCTTTTTAAGCTTCTGTTCCATCTTCCCAAAAAAATATCTGTAATTTTGCTCTGTGCATCACACTGACAGTACACTGCATCACAACTGGCAGGACAGGACCACTGCAGAGAGGGGCTTGTGGTCCATAGATTCTCCAGGCAGCAACCAAAATTCTCCCCTCCTCACAGTTAAACATTCAGAACATCTCTCTCCTCCAAAAATGGTTTTCACAGTGATAAATGGCACGGTAGTTGAGCCGCTCAGATACGATGGTGATAGGAGGCATCAAATACCTATATCAGTAAGACACTAGTTGCAAGATGACACTTCTTCCACAGAAGACTTCAAATGGTCTTGCCCCTTTTTAAATAAGGGGCTTCCTTTTTCTCCCACAATTACCAGGCTGTGAGATCAGCCAGTGCTGGTCTTGTAGCTTCTACTATTCCAGGACCTTTAGCTTTGAAGATGTTTTAACCATATGCTCCTCCCAGCTGTGGAATTCTCTTCCACCTCACATCCATCATTCCAGCCTTGTCATTATGATTAA
Organism: Dermochelys coriacea; assembly: GCF_009764565.3. Classification (NCBI taxonomy): domain Eukaryota; kingdom Metazoa; phylum Chordata; order Testudines; family Dermochelyidae; genus Dermochelys; species Dermochelys coriacea. The sequence continues at coordinate 86,741,581 of NC_050073.1, read as the reverse complement.
ATGAAGCTTTATTTTCAAAGGGGAAAAAAAAAAAAACAAAAAGAAAGAAAAGGAAACCCCAATTGTTCAGAGAAAAAGGAAAGAGATCTGAAGTGGGGGATTGAAGCTTAAAGCCTGGAAGCCACATGGTGAGGTTGGTGTGAGACCATGGAACAGGTCCAAGAGGATCCTCAAACAGATTTCATTATAATGCCCTGTCTCCTGCACAGTCTACCTTAGTTCAGTAAAGCTTTGTTTCTACAGCTCAAATAGCTCTTTCAGTCTTCTGAATATTTTTGTGCCCACACTCAGCTTCTGGACCTCCCACATCTTTCCAGATGCCTCCAGTCTCTTAACTAACTTTCTAATGCTACGTCTACACTACGGACCTTACAGCAGCACAGCTGTACCACTGCAGCTGTGCTGCTGTAAAGCCTCCAATGTAGCTGCTGTATGCCGACAGAGAGCTCTTCCACTGGCTTGATTAAACCACCTTCAATGAGTGGAGGTAACTATGTTGACAGGAGAGCATTTCCCGCTGACATAGCGCTGTGCGCACCAGTGCTTTTGTTGGTGAAATTTGTGTAGGTCAGGGGTGCCCTCCCGACCGATAAAAGTTTTGCCAACAAAAAGCGTTAGTGTAGACAAAGCCTAAGTGTAACAGAGGGACTTTGCTCTGGGCTGTTGATTTTCCCTGAGCCAGGACTGTGTTCCTGCTCCCTTCAGAGTCACACAGACTATGATCTTTCAAGCTCCTGCTTCACTAAGGCCTGGTCTATAACTGAAAGGTTTATCAGTATAACTGTATCAATTAGTGGTGTGGATTTTTACTAAAATAGCTATACTGGATACAATCCCCAGGGTGGCTGCAGTTGGTATAAAAGTGATTTACACCAGTAGTTATTCCCCTTCCTGTACAAAGGTAGCTATACCGGTAAAAGCACCTGTATACCAGTAAAACTACATCCACACTGGGAGTTGTACCACTTTACCAATCCCAACAGAGTTAAAGTGGGGCAGCTAAGGCCATGTCTACACTATAGTGCCATAGCTGTCAGCATAACCCCATATGTAGATTCAGCTTTCAGTGATGGAAGGGACACCTGTTTCTGTAGGAACACCACCTCCCCTTAACGATGGTAGCTAGGTCGATGGAAACATTGTTTCATTGACCTAGCTGAGTCTATACCAGGGGATAGGTCAGCAGAGTTATGGCACTCAGGGGTGTGGATTTTTCACACCCTTAAGCATCACAGCTATGAGAATTTAAATTATAAGTGTTGACCAGGCCTTAGCCTCATGCTGGGACTCAGCACCAGCTCCCTAAGGTGGGTGTCAGCTCCTGCTGCCCTAGAAGCAGGATCATTGCATATAGTTTCCTTGTTTTATTATTTTACTGAAACTTGCTTCTTAAAAACCTTTGTCCCCTTACTCCCTTTGCTGCCACAAGTAGCATTCCTCAGAGAGGGGCAAGGAGCCTGGACATACAATAAACTACATGACTGAGGGGAAGGAGAGGAAAGAGAACACCTGCCCTAGAGAAAGAGAAACAAAACAAATCAGCTGGATCACAGCAATACTAAGGATCTTTATTTAAAACCTGAAGCAAGCTACTGATCTCTGAAAGGGATTTTACAACACAACAAATCACGTAACACTCCAGTTTCTGCAGTCACAGCACAGAATGCAACATTTGTCCCACACTAAGCTTGTGGAATCCCCTACAAATCAGCAATCCTGCCCAGAGCCTGGCTAACCCATAATTGGATTCTAGACTGCAAGTGGGGAAGAGAAAGCAGTTGCAGGAACTCACATGACTCTCCAGCCCTTTTGGAAACATCCCATGGCAGGAGATGCTACCTACAAAGGAGGTGTCTGCTATGGTTATTTCTTCAATAGTGCCATAAGTATGCTCAATCCTTTGGAGATGAAAGAAAATGGGTCGGCACCCTGACCTGAAGAGCATACAATCTAAGAGCTTGATCCCACAGTCCTTGCTTGGATCAGCAGCTCTATTGACATCAACAGGAAATTTTGAGAATAAATAAATAGTTTCCTACCTGCCCTCTGAGAACATGGAGTTGCAGTCTGGACCGCTCAATTGTGAGACTAGGCTGCTAATTCCATATAACAATCTATTAATGGTGAATGGTGCTAGCACCCAGGAGGGAGAAGAATTATGTAGGATGATACAAGTGAATATAACCAGGAGTAACGAGATGAATTTAAGACAGGGAAAAATTAAGATGGCTGTTAGGAAAACTCTCAGTGAGATATATTAGGCTGATTAATAGACTTGCAAACCAAGGGAAGCTGTGAAGGGTCTTTCTCTAGGGATATTTAAAGCTAGACTGGACAAAGCACTAGAAAATGCTTTTGTAGGGAGCAATCCTGCATTAGCAATGAAAGACTGCCTATTTTCATACATGTCTTGTGAATATGGGTGTTGCAAATGGGTTTTGGGGATTGTGATCACCTTCCTAAGGTTAGAAGGAAGGTCATAAAATGTTTTCTGTTGCAACATGAGGTCAAAGTACACAAAACACTGAAAAGCCCCATTTTAATAGAACTTTTCCATCTCTGATGTTTATGATTTTGCAGAATATCTATATATACACTGACAGAACTATAAAATTAACATGGCACACAATAAATTAATTACGAATTGGCTAATTTACAGGTCTCAAATTGTAATTGTAAATGGAGAATCATCATCAAGTGTGTGCGTTTCCAACGGGGTCCCAATGGGATCGGTTCTTGATAAAAATGTTAAATAGCGTAGGTCGATGGTCGTTTATCGAAGAAAACGAAATAATCACTGATAAAGTTTTCAGGTGACACAAATTGGGGGGTGGGATAAATAATGAAGACCGAGCAATCTGGATCACTTGATAAGCTGGTTGCAAGCAAACAATATGTATTTTAATATGGTTATATGGAAATGGATAGATGTATGAACAAAATGTAGGCCATACTTACAGAATGTGGGACTCTCTTCTGGGAAGGAGTGACTGGAAAAAGTTTTGGGGGTCATGGTAGATAATCAGCTGAACATGAGCTCCCAATGCCATGGCTAAAAGAGCTAATATGATCCTGGAATGCATAAACAGGAAACTCTCAAGTAGCAGAGAGGTCACTTTACCTCTGTATTTGGCACTGGTGCAACTGCTGCTGGAATACTGTGTCCAGTTCTGGTGTCCACAATTCAAGAAAGATATTGATAAATTGGAGAGGGCTCAGAGAACAGCCATGAGAATGATCGAACCATTAGAAAATATGCCTTATAGTGAAATTCTCCAGGAGCTCAATCTAGTTAGCTTAATGAGCAGAAGGTTAAGGAGTGATTTGATTACAGTCTAAGTATCGACATGGGGAAGAAATATTTAATGGGCTCCTTCAATCTTGCAGAGAAAGGTATAACACGATCCAAGGCTGGACCTGAAGCTAGACAAATTCAAACTAGAAACAACATGTACATTTTTTAACAGTCAGTAATTAACCACTGGAACAACTTTCGAAGGGTCATAGTGGAGTCTCCATCACTTGTTTAAAAAATTGTCAAATTGGATGTTTGTCAAAGATCTACTCTAGGAATTATTTTGGGGAAGTTCTATGGCCTGTGTTATACAGGAGGTAAGACGAGATGATCACAATGGTCCCTTCTGGCCTTGGAATCTATGAACAGCATAGATACATAGTCTCCACTCTAACAATGGAAATAAAAACAAAGAAGCCTAATTTCGGAGTGTGTTTTGTTAGGGTAGGTGGCCCATCTAAATTCTTCTAATGGCACTCATCACTGAAGTTTCTGAGCTTCTTCCAAGAGACAACCAAGTACTAAATAGGCCACTGGTCTAATTCGCTTTCATGAGGAAGCCAGGGAAATGGTTTAAAATGATGCATACAACTGTGCTTTAAAATGATGAATACAACTGTTCAAGGAAAGAAAGATTTATGGAATGGAAACAAGGGACCATAGGACAACTACACAGCTAACCTGCAGTTAGCTGCAACCCACTATTGGATTATCAACAAATGCAGGGAATAGGAGTGACATTACTTACTCTCAGCTCCTCAATGCTTACAGCCCTCACTCTTTAACACATGTCCCCTACCTGTGCTCGCCCTTGCATTAAACAAACAGTATCTAACAACTCCATTCATCTCTCCATTGAAACACCACCTTCTATAACCAAGAAGCAAATTAGCAGTTGGATGGAGTTCATCTCCTGCTTTGCCCACAAGGACTGAAATAATAAAAAATCCAAGTTATTCCCTAAATTATGTTTTCCCAGTGTCCCATCTTCTCTGTACGGGTTTTAGATCGCAGGCTCTTCATGGTAGGGACTGTCTTTATTACTTGTCAAGCGTTACAGACTTGGGTTTGTACAAAGCACAAAAATCAAAATGTAAAGACACTAACTTCATCTGAACATTTCTCTCCCCTCAAATCCCTTGTAATTGCTCACAGATAATCCAAACTAGCCTTTAACCTTTGTGCCCCTGTACAAGGGTAACAAGGCTCTCCCTCTAAGGTATTTCAATATGTATAAGAAAGACGCATGAAATTTTTCAGAGGGATTTACGTGGGCAGAGCTGAGAGTTTCCTTGGGACAAAACATAAATCCAATTTGGGTCTCTCCCCAAGAGTAAATAGGTATTAGTGGATAAGACATGGACACTTTGTCTAATGTAACTATTCATCAGTCATGATTTAGATTGTTCGAGAGCGTTTTGTTTGATTTTGTAACTTACTTTGTCTGTTATGAATCTTCATGGCTGGCCATTTAATTTTAAAATATTTAGACAAAGAAAATTTAAAAACAATTAAAACATTTTCTGATATGCTCATAATCAAAATCTATTCCTCACTCATTTGATTTATAGGTCAGAGAGCGCAAAGCAAGGGAAACATGCAAATCCATCATCTACATCTAGGAGGTGCAAGTTCCACCTCTATGGAGCAATCAGGGATAAAGGGAAAGGGTTCCGGGGAGAAAAGAACCACCCCAATATACTGCAAAGCAAATGCCATCAGGGACGCAAGGAAAGGTGGAGAAGGCAAACGCTTCCTATATATACCACAGAGCAGAGTACAACTGGAAATCCAGGGACACCCCTCCCATATATACTACAGAGCAGAGTACAATCAATGATAGAGGGAGACCCCTCCCATGTATACTCCAGAGACAGAGGGGAACCCCACTTAGGTATACTTCAGAACACTAACCTTTGAGGAAGACAGGGAGAACGTGAGATGGGGAAGCGGTTCAATCTGTAGAGAGTGCTTTGAACTCAGATAATACTCTATATGACTTTTAGTACACAGTGGGACATGGACTTCAACTTCAAGTGTCCTGGGGATTGCTTACCGTAGTGTCTGAAGCTGGATGCCCATGGATAGTATTCCAATATTTCCTCTCTGTCATCTCCCCAGTGAAGACTTCTCAGAGGATATTTTAGGGCAACTTGATCCAAGCTTCCTCTCATAACTCCAGGCTGCACATTTTTGCCTAATTAGTTCTGCCAACCCCTTGTCCAGCAGGACAAGTGGAGAGGATGGGGAATAAGGAAAGAATACTGCAATTCACAGGGCAAGACTAAAGACACTCCAAACAAGAAAGGACAAAAAACAGTGAAGGACCATGCTGACAGTGAGCCACTGGAAATTCCTGACAGGACAAGAGTCACATTTGCTTCATTAGAAGCAACATCTTGACTCCCATGTCCCTTAGTGAGAGGCCGATAGGCATTTTGCTAATACAGAATTCAAGTCCCACATTTCAAACCTGTTTGCGCACTCTGTTCCCCTCCTCCTCCCCTGACCAGGGATACTAAGCTGGCCTTTGTTTCTGACCTCATGCTTGCCAAAGACAGCCCTATTGCAGCTCTGCAGAGGCAAGAATCTTTCTCCTGCTATATTCAGCCTTTTGCAACAAACGATATGCCCAAGTGGTGACCAGCTTCATAACAAAGACCAACACCTGCAAACCCACAAGGCTCTGTACACATCCCAGCAGATGCTAACAGGTGCTGGGGTAGGAGATGAGTGCGTAATAAGTACTCACAGCAATAGCAGGAATGTTTTAAAAAAGCTGCAGCCCCAACATCACCAGTTACTTTTTACACAGATTCACAAACATGATCTCGGGATGTACGAGGCACACAGCTGAGTCTGGAGGACGGTGGGCATCACGCACCAACACTGATGAGATGGTTATGGCCAAATGAGACGTTCGGTGCTGATGTACTTCGAAGTCCAACATTTCATAAACGCAACCAGCTCCGAGTAGAGACACCTCCATCTAGCTGTATCCAGGGCCCTTCTCTTGTGGTGTTTTAAAGAAGTTAGCTGGAGCAGCAGCAGTGGATTTCTCTGCTGCCTGGGTTCTGACCATCCAGTCAGAGCTCTGGGACCTCTGGGACTATGTCGCTGGCAGGGATGAGTCTGCTGCATCCATGTGGACAGGTAAAGCTGTTGGAACACAAAACAGTAGGAGGAAAAGGAGATCGTGGAGAGAGAGGAGCAGAGGACAGGAGAAAAGAAAGTTAAAACTGGTAACCTCATACCAACCTAAGCATTCATCATAGATTTCTGTATGTTATCCTAGTGGCTACCAGAAGAGCTAGAGTAGTGAATCTCATCCTTTTCCATACTGGGACCTCTCCCCCATTTAGCAATATGTGTAGGGCAACGAGGTCACAAACCCAATACCTGTTTGCAACCCCCAAGCTGATAAATCCTGACCCAGAGCATCTATTCTGCAGGTCTTTTTAAAATTCAAGTTTGAATATCTAGGATGAAAGAGGATAATTTAATTAGCACCAGAAAAGATGAAAATAAGCTTTATGCACTACAGAATAATGCATCCTGGGCAAGCACAACTGTTTTAGCATGAGGGACAGGGTGGAGTCATCATGTGAGCTCTGTAAGGAGAGAGCTGCAAAGGAAAGGCAGTGATGTTCTGGTGTCCAAATAGAGAATGGTACAGATAAAGCAAATGCACTGTGAACCTCTGCATGGACTCAGTAGGGTAGACAGTGTATCACAAACACCTACACAGCTGGGGCAAGACAGACCAGAGTAGAACTCATTTGCAATCTCCTAAACCAAACACTTCTTCAAGTTGGACCAGACTGGAACAGGTCAAAGTCTCCATACCTAAACTCAACAGTCACCTAACACCTGGACTGGATTGCAGCTAGCAGTTTAGAGGTAAAATGCTCCATATCCCATTCCCAATCTCCATCTCCTGAGTCAGCCAGTCCCCATTAACAGAACTTGACAGGATGAATATTGTTTAGAGGAATAAACTAAACGATACATTATTTCATTTGTTAGTCTCTAAGAGCATTTCTGCTTCTGTGTTTTGTACAGCACCAAGTACATAGCCAATACTTAAATATTCTCACAACAGAGAAGAATTGTTCACATCCCTTTTGCATTCAGCCAAGTTACAGAAGACCATCTGGGACACCCAGTCTGATGCACCGCATTACAAACATCTCCTCACTCCTATGGCTACCTGCTCTAGCCAGAATTTGTGTTTTAAACATGACAGAATTCCCATCTGCTACTCTGCTTTCTAGCTGGAACGCACTGGCTTTGAGTCTCAGCCTTTCTGAGCAACTGAGTAAAAAGGACTGCCCAGCACATTTCTGAAGACAAGAGTAATTTCCTGAGGCACTGAAGTCTCCTTCTGAATTCCTTCCTGTTAGTTCTCAAGAGTTCTGGGGGGAAATGTCCAGATCTCTCTTCTCCAGTGACATCTATTTTAGCAGTAGTCACTAATTTGGTTGCCTCAGGCAGCAGTGCTGTTACTGGAAATTTCCTGCTCTGACAATGGGATGTAGATTTGGATGCTCCCCTTAGTTTATTGGGTACATCCAGGCATGCCTTTGAATATAGGTCTCTGACAGAACAAGTGTTACCAGACACTATTTACTGGGGATCAAAGGCATAATTAACTTCACTTGCCTATTAAGTTTCCAAATAAATGAAGTCCCAGGTCTCTCCTTTCATTCCTGACACTGGAAAGGAGTGTGTGCATCTCATATGGTCTTTAACAACATCTGCTGAATTCAGTCAAATTCAACTTAAAACTTTGTGTGGATGGGGGAGGGTGTGACTGGGGAAGATTTGTAGCTGCATGTTTAAGGAAGAAGCTAAATTCATCACAATGACAGGGGAGAGTGTTGGCAGAGATTTGAGCTATTTATTCTTTTAGGAAAATCCTATAAAGAATGACACGAGGAAGCCTCTATCTGCAGTCTTGTTCATCACACTGGTGAGGAGTCCGATAACAGATGTATGCAGAAGCATGATTTAGTGCCAGGAGCTGGCCCCTGATGTGTATTAATACAGCTGCAAAGCGGAACAAGCCCCTCTTCATCACTCATCTCTATAAAAGAGGTGGAATACGAGATGGCCCGATGTTAGGCAGAGCAAGCCCATTTGTTCTCCTGACTGATGGAGCCAGCTTAGGTGGTGTCCTTCACCTCCATGGGGCTCGGGTTGCGAAAAAGGAGCTCAATGAAGCAGAACCTGGTCAACAAGTGAGACAAGAGCAGTTGGACTCAGCCAAGGAGCTATTTAAAGGAGAAGTCTGGCACTGTGTACTACTCTCATTTATGGGCCTGAAATCTAATTCACTCCAGAACTTTATCGTTCATTGAAGGAATAGGATTCCTCAAAGAGACATCTGCAGTGAGAGAAAGTGAGGTTGCCAAACTAACCTAAGGAAGGGGAAACCCTGGTTAATGACATTTTAGTAACTAGTGAGAATGCACGAGAGAGGCAGGGAGTCTGTGATTATCTCTTTGTGTTATCTTATAAACACAAGGCTGGATTAAATTGTTTAAAGTGTTTTGGGATTTATTTTGATGAAAGCAGCCATAGAAATGGAAGATTAAGTCTATAGAAAGAGAGCAGTAATACACCACAAAAGTTACATTCTGAACAGGAAGAACCCTGGAAAGCAGCAGAAGGATAAAATATAATGACAGGTCAAGAATTCCCATTAAGAACTCTATATACCCCAAAAAATTATCGTAATTAGCTATTCAGATACATTTCTATACACCCTTCCACACTAGGAATCTGATTATCCTGTTATAACATTCAAGGCCACCAATGGAACTGCTAAATCCAAGAATACCAGCAAACAGACTATTGCCAGGAAGAAGCAAACTGACACTCTTCATTTGCTTACCAGCCACATTTTTTCTGTCCCTTTGAAACAAGCACAGAGATCCCTCTGGATACACACTGACTAGACATATAATCTGAACTGTACTGGCTGCATGATTTCCTTCCAGCTCAGTTATTCTTAATCTCCCACAAACCCCCAGAAAAGGCACCGACATGATTCCATCCATCCACTGGTGGTTCCTCTGGTCTTTTCCATTGTTTCCTAAATCTGATCACCACTTTGCTCTTGGCCACGCATCCTTCTTGCTGCTGATTCCTGACACAACAATTTAGTCACAAGCTACCAGAGGAACATGGGGTCACATAGAAATTGCATGTTGGAATTAAAAAGTTTCCAGGAGTGAACTCACTCTAGCCAGGTATCTCCCCATCCTTTTAAAAACCTCTTTGATCCTCAGATTTATACCCATTTCACACCTGAGTCACCTTCAAAAAATAGTCCTAAAAAATAGTCACTTCTGAGGTATAATCCACCTGGAAAAAAAGCCAGAATTCTAGATGTTACATTCCTGGAGCAAGAAGAGGAACAGGAGCCATTACCACTTGCAGTGGTAAATGGCTCTAGGTGGAGTTAGCGTTACCAGTATGGCTATTTAGAGGTGAGCCATAAACCTCAGCGAGAACTAGGCTCTTGCAGCAAAGGGTGCAGAGATCTCCTTAAGAGAGGGAGCCAAACCACCAGTTCATACCAGGCATCGTGAAAGATCTGGGAAGTACAGGAGCTCACCTCCTTATCACCATGGGGTTGAATGGCTTAAATTTTAAACTGTGGAAATAATGGCTTATGCAGCAACAGCACCAAATATTGACATTGAAAGACCTTGCAATGTGAATGATAACTCACCATGGGTGCACCTTCATATATTCACTCAGGCCACTCTTTTTGTTGCTGTACAAAATGCAAGCCACTTACAGACATAACTCATCATCACCTTCTCACTTGTGTTTCATTTAACTTTAATCCTCAATATTCCTGCAAATATTGTGCTATTTTCAGACAGTCTTCCCCCTCTCTCCAACTTAGGAATTCCTACCTTAGACCTCCACACCAAGATTTTCAAGTGACTAGTGATTTTTGGGTGCCCAACTTAAAATACCTTCAAAAGGCATGGTTTTCAGAGGGTGAATGCTTCAGACTTTCTGAAAAAAAAAATCAAGGCACTTTAAGGCATCACAAGTTAGGGATCCAAAAACCAAAGCACCCAATATCACTAGCCACTTTTGAAAATTTGCTTTGCCTATGCTGGAATGTCCTCTCAGGACAAGTGACAGTGCACAGACAGAGGTGCTAGGGTTAAATCAAGTTACCTGAAGTAGGGCTGGAAAGAGAGGCTACAGCTGCTGCTGGCTTTCGTTTCCTCTTGATATCCCTTGAGCAGGGCGGTCCCAGGTGTATATTTGTCTGTCTGGGGAGAAAAATTGAAATATTAAAAAGATTGTCCTGATATCACATTATCAAGAAGGGACACAGACCACTAAGCCTTAACACTATCTGGCCAGCTTCCATCCACCTGCTTGCTGCCTGGGTAAAGAGACAGCCTCTAGAAGCAGCAGCAACTCATTCACATCCCCCACCGCATCCACAGCCTATGGCCAAAACTTTTTTCATCCTCAAGCTCAGACACCAGATCCAAGATATGAGCTGGGGCAGCAGATTAATTTTCCCAAAATATAGACTGCTCTTCAAAGAAAGAGCTAATAAAATCATTGCACAGGCAGGGATGGGACTGAACAGGTACTTGGTGGATGTGATATCAGCATTTCTGTGGGGCCCTATCACCTTCTGCAGAATATAAGTTTTCATTAAAAAGTAAGGCAAGTGTTCTTGCCCCTATGGTTATGAAAATAGCTCTGCACTCACATCACATTTAGAATGTTATCTTGAAGCATGCCTAGACTACAAATATTGTATCTGTTTTCTGGTACAAATACATGAGTGCTTAAGCCGGTGCAGTTGTAAATCAGGCTCCCGTGTTTTCAACACTGTGTTATGCAATTGTGCTGAACACATCAGAGCTTGGTCCATGCTTGCACATACATCATTTTGTAATGCAGCCTCACTGAGCCAATGCATAGGCTGAAACAGTTTAAAAGCCTAAACTGCCCATTCATATGAGCTTATGTAAACTCTGAAGCATAATGATAATGGTTTCTATGACACCAATTTAACCGTTTATCACTTTAGAAAAAACATTCTATTATTATGGATCACAGTGGAACTGGGATTGTGGATGAAGGTTGAACAGAGCACTGTCATCTAATCCCTCCCACCAACACTGACCTCTGCTCATAAGAAGAAATATCAAGGAGTTTAATTCAGAAAATACATTCATAGCAGTAGTTTGAGGAGACCCACCCAAACAATCCAGAATGAATAAGGAAGAATAACTTAACAGTGAAATTGAGTTCAAGTTCCTGCTCTGCCACAAACTTCATGTCACTTGGGGCTTGTCTACACTGCCCCATGGTTCATACTACAGGGGTGTGAATAGCAGTGCTGTAACTCCCCCAGTTGGACACTGCGAGTGTAAACTAAAAGGTTCCTCACTGGCAATAATGTAGAGCAGGGTGTCTCAACCTGTAGGTCAGGACCCAAAATTGAGTCACCAGACTGTTTCAAAGGGTTGCGTGGCAGCTCCTGTCCCACAGGGCTGGCTGGGCTCGCGTCCCTGCTCCAGGCACTGCAACCTCTGGGTCCCACCGCCACTCAGGTTTGGCCCAGTCATCATGATGATGGGAGTCCTGATGTGACCTCACTCATTTTGGCCTAACTCCACTCACACAAATTTGGTCCAGTCAGGGGGGCAGGGCCAAACCTGAGCAGCGCTACAACCCCAGAGGTTGCAATGCCCGGAGCGGAGAGCCAGCCCCAGCCAGGCCCCACAGTTCAGGAGCTGCAGGAACAGCCACTGTGGGGTGAGTGCTGGGCAGGACCCTCTCAAAACTACCCCAGGGCCTCCACCCTGAGACCATTCACTGGGTTCTGACAGGCCATGAACATTACAAATGGGTCCTGAGCCCAAAAAAGTTGAGAACCACTGAAATAAAAGATTGTTAATGTGAACTAGCAACCTTTTAGTTCGCAACCACAGTGTGCAACACGGGGGAGTTGAGGCACAGCACTTGGGAAGCTTCCCCTTGGGGAGGCTAGCCTCCTGCCCCACCTCTTCTGTCCAAGGCCATGCCCCTGCTTGCTGCTCTCAGCCCCCCAGGACTCCAGATGGAGGAGGGGGGCAGTGGCTGAGACCTTGGTCAGGGCCACGAGGGGGAGAGGGAGGAAGAAGGAAGGATCCTGTGAGCTCCAAGCCTGGAGCCCCTCCCACATTCCACCTGCTGCCCCACCCCTTCCCTGCAGCCCCACCCCCATTCTGAACCCAGCCCTGCCCTGTTCTGCCCCTTCCATGTGGGCCCGCCCCCACTCCATCTCTACCCCCCAAGTCCCTCTCACTGTGGCCCGAAGAGCTGAAAAGCTCTGTGGCTGAGAGGAGAGCTCCTCCAGTCCCAGGCCCGTGGCGGGGACAGATTTTTCCAGGGGTCCCAAATTAGTCAGGCCCCCCGGGCCTGTGTCCTGTGGGGTAATCTGCCGCCCACCCTGCCTTCGGCGCAAAGTTTGGGAAGGCTTAGCCTACCCTAGCCTCCATTATGTGCTGCCTTGTGCGCACTGCTATCCACACCCCTATAATCCAAACTGTGGGACACAGTGTAGACAGCCTAAATCTCTCTCTGCCTCTGTTCCGTCTGTAAAACAGGAATAATAGCACTTCCTATCTCACAGGGGTGTGGGGAAAATTACATTTAAGATTGCGAGGCATTCAAATACTACAGTAATGGAGGCCATGTAAGTACCTAAGATATAATGAAAGCTTCCATTTCTTTCAGATCCTCATACTTTTACAGCTGGTATTTCTATAATTATTTTTTTCTAGTGGTTTAATAACTATGCTTTTCATCCTTAGGGTCATGGGTTCCAGTCTCTTGTAGATCACCAGGGAAATGAGGTTCGTGCTTTCATATTTCCAACTGAGTGTTTGTTCATTTAGAAATATGTTTGCTCATAATGTGTTCACACAGTTTGTGAATCTGAGCTCATAGGAATCCAGGACTGCATGCTGCAATTCAACTCTGAACTGCATCAGCATAACTGTGGGAAGCGATGAGAACAAGGCTAACCAGGGAGTGCTACTAACTGTGGAAGCATCCCTGACTCTAGCCAGTTAGAAGTCTCAAATTCATGAATACTGAAGAATAAAAATGCACAACAGAACAAAATCTTGCATTCTGTATCATCAATTAAAGTTTAAAAGCTGCCAGGAGTCATTATGTGCAACATGAAATCAGTCACTGAGGAGATATTAAGAAATTTTACCAATGGAATGATTTTATTTTAAGCCTGGAAGTCAGCTTTCACTAAAGGCCAAATTTTCAAATGCCCTCAATTTTGCAAGTGCAGATCAGGCTCAAGTGTTTGAATGAGCATGTGCAGGAAACAGAAGCCTACCGAAACTCTGGACCTATGGGACATGTTTCAGAAATGCTCACACAATGTGTGTGTGTGTGTGTGTGCGCACGCGCATGCAAATGAGGTATCTGTGCACACGAAAGGCCAGCTAGACATCTACGTGACCCCTACTCACTCAAATACCTGATGTGCACATACATTCATGATGGCACACAAAATTTGACAATTGTGGCCTGGGTTTCTGAACATCTGAACCTGAACAGCCAGAAGAGATTAAAACAAACAATTGTAGTCCAAGATTTTTATTTTGTACTTTTCTAAGGCGGGGCTAGATTACAAGATGATTATATAAACAAGCTAGATTACCATATAAAATAAAATAACTAGCTCTTCTATAGCACTTTTCAACTTTATAACTCTATACAAACATTAACCAGTTATTTCCCACAATACTCCTGGGAAGGAGATGGGCATTATCATTCCCACCGAGGCAAAGATGTGAAGTGATTTGCCACAAGCCACTGAAGGAAGCTATGGCTAGGATTAGAATACAGGAGCTCCAAGCTTGGTGCTCAAACCCCAACCACCTCTCATTACAATTACAAAGAAACAGAATTTAAAAAACAGTCAAAGTTTCAGAATTATTTACTGCACTGAAAACAGCAGGAGCAGCTTCCTAGTCAGATGCGAGTACAAACTATGCTGCATTCAGCATCCCTGCTACTACTACAACAAAGGCTCAGGGATCATAAAGCATAATATGTATTTCATTCAGATTTATCCCTTATTGATCACTCACAGTCCAGTTAGTTAATCAGGAGCCTACTGACTGCTCACTAACTTTGATTGACCTGATGGTAAAAGTGTCAATTTCAAGTGTTCAGTGCACTTTAGGGCACTGTAAATCTGCATACAGGGGCATACGTTGGGGGGTGGGGGGACAGATGTACCCTATTAAAGTGCATTAGGATGACAGAGAAAGTCCAAGCATATGGAGTATATCTTATCAAGGATGTGGCACTGCTCTGTATTAACCTACAAATACTATATATTTCATACGATTCTCGGTTGTTGTAAGGAGAGGTATAGGGTAGCTATATTGGGTTATTTGGAGCTGCATGCCTAGCAAAAGCAAACAGGAAGACCAGTCAATTGGTATAGATAAGTCACCTTCTGACAAACAGCAAGAGACCAGGTTGAACCATTAACTGTAAAGATCCTACATATAGGCTGTGACGAAGTGGGAATTTTTTGTAATGTTTGTATGAAGCCTATGTATGTCTCAGTTTTCCCTATAAGCTGCATTGTTACCTAGTGGGGGGAAAATGTCTGTTTGCTCTTGGGCCAGGCTAAGACACAGGTATGAATGGTGCCTAGCTGTCTGGGACTAAGTGGGTCATTGGAAAGGAATTGGCTGAGGCCAGCCCCATATCAGTGGAGAATCCATGAAGACAATGGCAAATCCGATCACAAGTATTGAAACCTTGCAACCAACTACCACAGATTGCCCCACCTCTCAGCAGGGAGGCTAAACAGCATTTCCCAAGCTGGAGAACAAAGGACTTGGGGTGTGGGATATGAGGCGAAAGTTAAGTGTGCGTTGGGAGTAGCAGCTGGGCATACACTGGGGAATCTGATGAAGGAGGGACAGGCAGAGCTTGAACAATGGGGTTCACTACAGCTTGGCTGGGTTCTGGCTACCCAGAATGGACTATGCTTTAACCTACATTTCTCTATGATAACCAAAAACTTCCTACGCTGTGTTCCAGTTGACTAATAAGCCTGACTGTTTGACAACACTGGCTGAATATCTGCAGATGCTTGCAGAAGTGCATTGCTTCTTAAGAATGTAAAAATCTCTCTCATCGGGGTCTGTCTCAGTGGAACTCGCTGAATTGAGCTCACAGTGTGAAGCAGCAGTGCTGAAGGCCAAGAGGTCCAGCCTAAGGAGGCGGTGAAGCTACATGGCTAACCCTGGAGGAAGAGTGGGACTCCCAGGGTGTCTGGCACACTGAAGGGGTCCTCCCAGAATGCTCCAAAGCTGGGGCCATAGCATAGGCTCCAGCCAGGAGTTACATAGCTGTCCTGCCAAGGCTGGAACCAAAATATCAAAAGGACACTAACCAGTTACAAAGTAGCTTAGAGAAGAAAAGTGGGGGTAGGAATGAGTTGTCAAATGCTGCTCATGGGGAGCAGTCAGAGGCATGCCCTGTGGGAGGATCTGAATGATTTTGGCCTAAACTCAGGTAAGCTGGAAAGGGGTACAGATTGGTTTTGTTTTAAAATGGTATGCTGCAATACTTTGTTTTGGAGAAGGCTATCTGGTCATTATGTATTATCTGCTGGACAGAGCCCCACAGCCTTGCAGGGTCCAATCACAGTAGGGACTGCTGAGTAATCACAGGAGGTACTCAGAGGACTGTAACCCAGGTACCCTATCTAAGAGGAAGAACTGGGAGATTCTGTCCTGAGAAAGGTGCAAGCTCGAAAGCTTCTCTCTCTCACCAACAGAAATTGGTCCAATAAAAGATATTACCTCACTCACTTTGTCTCTCTAAAAATGTAGCAACTCCTCTGTCAGCCTCTCATCACAAACAGCAAAGGAATGAGAAACTATGTGGGTATAGCAAGAATATATTTCTGAGAGAAAGTCTATGGTTATCCACAGACCATGGTATTTTTACCACAAGACTGGGGGGTTCTCTTGAGCATCTGGATTCTCTCCCATCCTGTTCTTAATGTTTTAAGTCAGGATGTACAAAGCATAAAGCTGAGCCTGGAGAAGGGGAAGACCCTTTGATGGACAGCAGGATGGATTTTGCTGTTGTGCCTACTGTGCGCCAGAAAAGTGTAGACTATGGCTTCCTTTTGCACCATCACTTGCTTAGCCAGAGATGCTTTTTTTTTTAATTAAATAAATGGCGTGACTGACAGCCTGGGATCCTGAAATCCTCTGTTTTATCCCCAGATCAGTAGAGCACAATAGAAGCTCCTCTTTGCCTTCATCCCATCAAGATATAGAAAGCCTGAACTGGAGGAATCATCACTAGGACAAAGAGGAGAGTTCAGTCCTTCGCTTTTCTAGGAAGGGAACCAATTAGCACCAATTGCAATGGTAGTTTGTGTGATGTGGACACTTGTCTACAAGGAACTAGACTGACAAACATCATGTTCATTTCACTTAGTCACTAAAACTAAGCCTGGTTTGTAAACTGACATTCAATTTTCCAAGACATTGGCTCAGAAGCACCACAACTGCAGAAAACAAAATGGCATCACAGGCTTTTCACAGAACTCTCCATGCCAGATTAAAAAAAAAAAATGCCAATTTCAAATCAAAAGGAAAATTTAGTCAAGAGGAAAAGCTCTCCAGAGCAATAGCTGTTGCAAAGATTCCCACTGGCATACAAAAGGACCTCACCTGGACTCTGTGATTATGATGCCCAATCTAAGACTTCCTTGGAAGATGGAGTACATAGAACACACAAGGTGCAAGTGTCTCACTAAAATCCCACACTGCCCTGTTTCTCTGCTGACATAATCCATGGCAACCTTATTCTAACCATATCCTTGGATGCAAAGCATTTGTATCACACCAGTGAAGTTACAGTGAGCATTAGGAGTGGCCATGAATCTAATGTCTTACAAACAAAGACTACTATAGCTTCATGTTAAAGTAAATGTTCAACAGAGACAGTATTCTAACAAGGCTATTGGTACTAAAGCAGCACACAGCCCAGTTGTTGCTGCTGTTTGCTGGTGAGGCAGCAACAGAGGCCAAATAAAAGGTTCCTTTTCTAAGCCCTGAGGTAAAACCTGAGGCTGTTTACAGTGGCTTCAAAGGTCAAAATTAATAGTGAGAGCAGAGTTCCTCCTCCTCTTTGAAATGATACAACCAGCTGGGCACCGAAGTCTGATCTGCAAATCACATGTGTGTAAATCACTACAAGGTGCTCATCCAATCAGCACACACAGCTCCTATGCATGCTAAGGTCTCTTGTTATCACATCACAGAACACACAATTCCTTCGCACAGCAGCATCTCCTCTTCTACCACCCTGAGCCCCAGGGAGTCCTAAAGGAGCACATTTTTAGGTTCCAAAATCACCATAAGATTGTTGACTTCTGAAATCATGTAAACCTCATGGGTCATTTACTATACTCCTCAGCCTTCATGCAATGGCAGCACAGTCACCCAAGAAAGGATTTGTAAAGAAGTAGTAAACACCACTCTTTACTGAGAACTGTGTTGATAGCACACAAGTGAACTGCCTTCCTTCCAGTGTCCCAAGTAAAGATGTCAAACAGGGAAGAAGAAGGGATCCCTCTGCCTCATTCTACCTTACCAATGTGGATTCAGGAACACAATTCAGAGGTCTCCCTAATTTAGGCTCCTCGCACTCATAATCTAAACATCCTGTCTGCCTGGACACAGACCATCCCCCCTCTTCTTCTGACCTCCAGAAAGGACAATAAATGAGTTTCCTCCCCAATCTCATTTTGGATCTCATTGATCAGCCAACAAATGGAAATGGAAGCAATCTGTCTTCCCTCCACCCATAACTCAGACTCCAACGTCCAGAGGGAAAAGGAACAGAGGCTCAAGTCCGCTCTGAAATTCTTAAACTCTTGGGAAGATCATGATTCCAGACCAATGGGCCAAAAACAAACATGAAGCACCTTCCCAATGATGGAGCCATGGAACATTTTAATGACTAATCAATGCTTCTGAGCCGCTACAAACCTAGCCCATTTGCCGTACTCAAATAGGTAGTGCTCAGCACTACCACTCCATACAGTTTCTAGGTGCAGCAGAGAAAAATGGGTGGTGGTGAAAGGGATAAAGGGAAGAAGAGGGGGAGTACAATACTTCGGCTGTCCATGCAAGCCTCTGCTCACTTGCCTCTAAAAGGCTGCATCGTCAAGTGGAAATCTTAACAGACAAGGCATGATTAGCAAACGCTTTTGTGCTCTTAAAGGAGAGTAATTATAGGCATGTGAAAAAAGGGAAGCGATCCCTGAGGTACTCTTCCTTGCACACCTCCCGAGAGGCAGCAGGGCCATTAAAAATTCCACGATGAAGAGGAAAAACAGCCTGGGAACAGCCAGGAGGCAATACAGCAAATTAATACACCAACTATCCCTGAGGAGAGCTGCTAGAAAGCAGAAAACTCTCCTTGCTTTGCAAAATAAAATTATACCACTAATGATAACAGAGTCACCACACACACACACACAAAACCGCTTCTAATGATGGGTGTGAAATCCCCAGTGCTGCCCAAACACTTTGAACAAAATCTCTCTGAATCGCAGACATAAAGCAAGAAAGGAAATCTAGTATGGTACAATTTATACAGCCTTTCAACGGTATCTTCCCAAGGAACCCTCCATACAGAACCTTCTCCTTGACACTGAAAAGCCCTTCTTATATGCTCATAGCTGTGCATTCAGCATTCGGGCCAGCAGCTCTGTTTAAATGACGCACTGGGCTCCAAAGCACTCACTGCACTGCACAACCAGACAAACTGCACCAAAAGCCACCAGAGAGGCAAAGAAAACATTTCCACAAGGGAAAAGGGAACAAACTCCACCTGATAACTGGGTTTCTAGCAGATACATTTGCAAAAGACTTTCTAAAGGCAGCCATCTTTAAGGCAAGAAATTGAATAGAGGGAAGCAGTATTTGGCACAGTGAGCACCATGCTGAAAGTGGGCATTCAGTATATTGCTACAATACTGCCAGGATAGGCTAATGTCTAACCAAACATCACATGATCTTTAAACTTTCTTCCCACGCCCTGTGTTTTCCCAAAGCCATTTGATAAGTAGACAGATAGAAGCCATCGCTGTAGGAAGATTATTTGGAGCTTACAATAACATCAGCTAGGTCCAAACCTGAAACACTGGGAGATTTTGATAACTAGAGCAGTGAATGAGTAGATTCACAGGACTCTGAAACCTTGTGTTAGGATTTACGAAGGCTGTTTATGGACCTTTTCGTGGCTCTGTAAGGGGTTAAAGGAGAACTTGGCTTTAAAGAGCAACTGTTTGTTGTGGGAACCTTTCTATAATGAAGTTTGTGAAAGTGTGCTGGCATTTTTATACCTTTGGCAACACCTCTAGGTAAAGTGAAAGACCTTTCACTAAAGATTTCAGTCTTACCTAGGTACATAGGGCTGCACATGCATTTTCATTTCTACTGCATCATTCATCCCAAAGAATTTTTAAGCACTTTTCACACTATACACTGGAACCTTACTACACTATACACTTCATCCTCATTGCAGGCCCCTGAAATTCAGCCACCTCTAGAGTGGATAAACCACTTGTTTAACAGCACATGGCAACACACTACCACAGATTAGGAGACCGGATTAAAGGGCCAGCACATGAGATTTATACTTTGAAATAGGGCAGTAGTTTCTGAAGAAGAGGTCTCAGGGTACATGCACACCCATCCATTAGTTACTAAATTATTCACGTAGCAGAAATGAGAAACCCCAATGATCACACTTGCTTCAGAAAACTCTTGTTTGACACGGCCATAACCAGTAGCTTTGGGAGCAGGGCAGGGCTTTCACTGGCCAAGTAGGTGCCACCAGCTTTTTCCCCGATTGGATTTATTAGCAGGAGACAGGTATGTTTTTACAGGGAGAACAGGGAATGGCTGGTTCCACTTGCAGCATTGGGCATATGCTCAGTGCACCAGAAGGGACCTGCTCACTGCACTATGTAGAGATGCAGCTCCTAGCTTCATGGTGAAGTTTACAGGGGTGCAAGGCAAACGTGAAGGCGAGAACCATTGAGAGGAGCAGGTTTGCTGGTTAATATTCTCTTGGATTCTTTTCACTCTCATCCTGTCACTGCTCCTCCAGCTGCCGTGTTCTATGCAGAAGTCACAGACCTGTATGCATGACATCATGGTGCAACATCACAAATTCCCTGCAGAAGCCAGTGGGAGGAGAGGCTGAGCTGGGAAGATGTCAAGCCTCATTTAGACAAACAACCCTAGTATATTTTTCATGCCCTATTTACTAATTAACAAGTGAAAGGAAACTGAAGCTTTAAGTATGGAGAACTCCTTCAGAATAAATCTGTCTTTAAGAACACAAGTAGAGCTCCCTCCCTGGCCAGGCTTCATCCACACACAGTAAGAAGAGTGCAAAGGTGCATTACACTTTGACAGCAACAATTGTGGAGGATGCTGGAGTGACCTCTGTGAGGCCAGCATTTCAATGAGATTTAATAGTGGCCAGCAGAAGGCACTTGTACAGCACATGACTTTTCCCCCTCAAACCAAACAATGCCAACTCAAAAATGCCTGAACTCTTGGTCATTCCTGACCCAAGTTTCTCACCATAATCCCACAGCACAGAGATATCACCAGTCACAAAGTCATCTCAGTTTTTCTACTGCCAAGTCTGCTAACCGTCCAGGACACCCACTTCAGATACTCAGGGATCTTAGGGTTCCTCAGTAACGCACATTAGCCTACCGCCACCTTCTTTGCAGTTTGGTTTCCAATTCTAATAGGCAAGGATATGGCCATCTATATCTTCATATGGTCTACAGCAACCCACCAGCTTGGTATTACTGGGCACTGTGTGGCAGAGGTCCAACCTGTATTTCAAACCCAGACTATGTTCTGTCCCCAAAACCTTATTGCTCACTACTCTGCATGCCCAATGGCAACTGAGTGGAGACCAAACTCATTGCATGTGTACACTTTATCAGGATTGGAACCCATGTTGCCAAGAGCATTAACCCACAGGCTTGCTAGTACTGAAGGAACCAGACATGTGCCAAAGGAAGGGAAATGAGACAATCCTCATAATAGGAGCAAAGCAGGGGGATTACCTGGCACTGCAGTGTGCTGGTGAGCATCTTCTGTGGGAGGCATCAGCAAGAACATCCAGAGAGTACAAAGGAGATAACGGATTGAACTGGAAAGTCCAAGAGAGATTATTTAAGCAGTGTTTAAAGGAACAATTTCCAGATGCAGCAGCTCAAATCCACTCTCCACATCAGCTCACGCAGTTTTCAGAGACTCGCTCCAACACACCATCAAATAACGGGGGCAAGTGATATCTGATTTTGTCCCTTCCACTATCCTCTTTCAAGGCAACAACTCTGCAGAGGAGTTGCTCCTCTTGCTCAGCACACAAGCATCAGGGTAAACAAGAGCATATTCAGGGAGCCCTATATGGGACTGCTGCACTCCATGATGAGAGTCCACCTCCCCCAGGGAGAGCTTCCTGCCCATGCCCTTGGGTCCAAGGATAGAAGTCAATTCCATAAATACAAGTAAAGATGCAAGTAAAACTCCTCCTCATGTTGGACACTTGGATCAATGTAGCAGATTCATTACCAGAAGACTAACCATGCTCCCAAAAACGCAATTTCAAGGCTCAATTCAAAGAGAGCTCCCCATTGCTTCCACAGCAAAGGGACTAGCTGTATGAGAGACCCCTCTCCCCCAGTTAGCAAGGTCTCTCACATCAGGGACCCTTTTTAAGCCAATTTCAGAGAAACATGGATGTTCATCCCCCTCCTTCTGGTCTTCAGAGTAGTCCAAGATCTTCTGTCACACTGCAGACACTGGAAGAGCCTAGAAGCCATCAACTCTATTAAGGGCAGCTTATCTTGAAGGACACAACCCTGGAAATCTTTTTAAGAGAGGGATGGGAATTGAACAGTCACTAATCAGCCACATGATGACATGAAGCAACATTTACTCAATTTGGAAACAGACTGCAGAATTCATCCTGCTAGCTACCCTCTGGATGCCTGCGTTAACCTCTTAAGTAACCACATGCATCATCATCATCATCCTCTCCTCCTGTTTGTTCTCAACTTAGCCTAGAAGCTCTTCAGGGCAGGGAATCTATTTTTGTGTTATAAAGTACTAGATACATCTCTGGTACTCTATCCCAAAATAAGAAGCAGTAACTTACCTTGTAGAGTAACTGGAGGTCTTTGAAATGTGTCCCCCTATGGGTGTCCATGGAAGACGTGCATGTGCCTCCAATAGGAAATTTTTGGCAGCAGTGCCTGTTAGGTCTGGGCATGTGCCCTAATTATCGTAATGGCTCATACTGAGGGCATACAGGGCTGACACAAACAAACTGCCATCAGTTCCTTCTCTACTGCAAAGTCTCACAAAGATGCCAAAGCAGAGAGGAGGCTCCACTTAACACATCTCCTGAGCAGTTCCCTCTGAAGGAGATGAGAGTTTTGGAACCCAGTCTAGAATTGTTTACAGAATTGCAGAACCAAGGCAACATCTTCCTTTGAGGTATGCACTAAAACATGGTGTCCTGAGAAGATGTGAACTGAAGCCCATGTAGCAGCATTGCATATTTCTGCTATAGGAACTGGGGGGGTTCATCTGTCACAGACCTATATATCCTCAGTACAGGGCTTGAGGATAGCTAGAGTGCATATGGAGATCAAACAGGCATTGCTATCAAAAAATCTCCAATCAAAGGCACATGCAGCGCATGTGCATCTCAAGTGGAGCACCCATAGGGACATTTTTCAAAGAACTGGGCACTCATGCTTTTAAGAAATGATAAATTAATAATCCTTCAGCTATGAAAGGACCCTGGTTATAAACACCACTCAGGAATCCAGAACTCAGTGCCATCTTTTATAAACAAAGGGCTTGATACAGGCTGAAGAGATGCTATAATCTCTGAAACGTCAATCATCAGACAGCTTCTCCTTTAAATGACCATTATTCTATTGTCAGACAAACATTACAACGGTATTGTGAGGACAAAACTCCAGTGACTCCTTGTAGCTATTTAAGTTCATAAGAGCAGCATTTCCTGTGGCTCTCTCAAGGTCTACAGAGTCAGTCTTCGCTCTGACACTCAGATCATTATGTATTTTGAATGTTAGAGAGCTGTTCTAACAGGCAGGGGACACTATGGCCTCAAGAGTAGTTCTATCGCCCTGGAGACATGAAATGCTCACTCAGAGCCACCTGAGACAGTAAAACTGAAATCCAATTTCAAAAACAAGGTGCATTCAACATCAGTGTCTGTGAAACAAAATGAGCATCTGACCACTGAACAGAAGGAGACATTATTGCTGTGAGGAACCAGACAGTACTGGTGCACCCGAGGAAGAGGCCCATTGCCTTGGCAGAGTCACAGAGACCGGGTCTCTTCTACTTTGGCTAGATGAGCCAATTGTCACTGAATCTGATCTACATAATACACTTATTGGAGAAGACTTGACAATGTGCACTTATGTAGAGGTGATAGAAAACAGAGGGAGTGACTATTCTCCCACCCCATCACTTTCCAGTACTTCCCGGGTCTGGTGCTATTTAACTACCATCAGGCCAACAGCTTTTCTTCCTCTGCAGGATCACCAGGAAAAAGCATGACCCAAAATCGATGGATGTGAAGGGTTAAAAGGAGAAATAGTCCCATTGTGGGGTTTGCAGAGAATCCTACAGCCAAGACGACCCTCCCTCCAGCTCACTGTCAGGGAGGAAGATAAACAATCAGTCGGACTGAGAGAGATTTCAGGAGAAGACTGGGGTTCTAGGGAGGTACTCTGTACCGACAGCCTGTATGATCCCTGGCATGTGGGATGTACTAGAAGCCCAGAAGATGTCAGTTAGAATGAGATGAAGGGCTGGGGGTGCCTTACCTCATGTGCACAGGCCACAATGTGGTGGAAATCGGAAGCCAGCACCTTGTTCTTTCTAGAAAGAAGGAAACCAAGTGAGAAAATAAAAAAGGGAAGAGCAGAGCCATCTTACCTGGTTGCAGTCTCTCTTCCCCATCGATGGTAACCAGAAACTGGAGGGAGGAAAGATGGAATGGGAGACAGAGAAAGGAAGGAGCAAGGGGGGCGGGAAGGTGAGGGAAAATAGAAAGAAGGGGAGAAAAAAAACAGAGATGGAGAAAAAAGGAAGAGAGATTAAACATTGACAGGACTCATACTCAAAATGACAAGTTTTAGACACAGGGAGCCAAGTAGACAGGAAGTGAATCTGGATGCCGATAGCAGGTGAAGATTGAATTCACTACAGCATGATCACGAATAGCCACCCTACCTGTCAAACCACCACAGTGGCAGTTCCAGGGAAACCCACCCTGATCACCCATGGTACTGGTTATGATTAGGAGGAGGAGCTGGGAGGGAAATGCAGAACACTGCATCTGTGGAGAAGCCAAACTGGCTGCTGTCCTGTCAGCATCACTTGCGCTGCCCAGCTCTGTTCCCATGGTGCTCCTCCATACACAGTGCTACTCAATAATGAACACAAAGGGTCCTCAAAGGCTGTGCTGGGGACCAATGGATCTGTGAAGTGCACGTGGTAAAGGAGGGAGAAGGAGGAAGGTTCAGTGTAATTAAAGGGATAGCATGCCGGAGCCATACATTGGGACAGACCTATAATGGGGGGATATGAGCAAATGCAAACAGGGCAGAAGGGAGGAACGTGTCAGTTTTGGACCCAGCTATCTCCCATCTCACAGGTTATTTTGTTCTCACTCCGTCCAGTCCCAGGGAGCAGATGGAAAGAGGCAGTCTCAAGGTATTGCACAGTTCACGCTCCCCTTCACCTACTCAAAGTGCTAGATCAGTGGTCGGCAACCTTTCAGAAGTGGTGTGCCAAGTCTTAATTTATTCACTCTAATGTAAGCTTTTGCGTGCTAGTAATACATTTTCACGTTTTTAAACTGTCTCTAAGTCCATAATATATAACTAAACTATTGTTGTATGGAAAGTAAATAAGGTTTTTAAAATATTTAATTCATTTAAAATTAAAATGCAGAGGCCCCCAGACCGGTAGCCAGGACCCGGACAGTGTGAGTGCCTCTGAAAATCAGCTCCGTGCCACCTTTGGCACGCGTGCCTTAGGTTGCCTACCCCTGTGCTAGACCATAATCAGTAGCAGATAGGTCCTTACTCTTTTTGACGTGGGTCACTAACGATGTGGCTCATCCTCTCACTGCCCAGAGTGCTCAAGCTGGTCTCCTGAAATACAAAAATAGGCAAAAGCTTCATCTGAGACATTCCCCCTCCTTCTCCAAGGAGCAGACAGCACAGACACCACAAATATATTCAAGGTCCGTTTTCCCAGAATAACCTCTCTGACCCTGGCAGTGAGGACTATGAATCCCCGCAGGGACGCAAGGCTCCTCTAAGCAGTTACTCCAGGCTGCTGGGTGAGGTGGGCACGAGACTCAGCTCAGGCAGAAAGGAGTTCCTATGGTTCCTACTAAGTAGAACCGTCAGCTTCTTTTTCTCACAAAACTGAACCTTCCTCCTTCTCCCTCCTTTACAACATGCACTGCACACAAAAAAAAAGGGGGGGGGGACACACAACAGGAAGGGGAATTTCACCAGCATAGAGAAGGCAACTGAAGGGCTCTGCATGGGAGCTTGGACTGTCCAAAAGCAGCAGATTCAGTAAAAACTCCTGCAGCAGTTGAGTAAAAGCACATTCCAGGAGGGAGGAATTGCTTTGGGAGCTTGGTTCTCACCAAAGCCCATGTTTGATGCCTGTACACATTCACACAGGAGGTTCTAAATATCTGGCTGTTTATCTTCACATAGCAATTGGCCATAAAAAAATCACTGTCGGGGAAGGGGAAAGAGGTGTAGGTCAGGCTCCAGATATGAGGGGAGAAGGCTTCACAGGCCAGACTCTCCAGAGCTTATGCCTAACTGCCTGGGCACAAATGAACATGAGGTTTAGGGGAGGCAGCGGCGGCAGCAGGGGTGAACAAAGATGGGCTATTTGTTACAGCAGAAAAATTATTAACTTAAAGTGCCGTAATGTTTAAATTTACGGTTTATTACTGTGTAAATTACAAGCCGTACTTTGGGTAATTAGCAGCTCGCTGGCGGGGAGCTCTGAATGAAACTCATTATTTATGATTACAATTTAGAGAGATAGTGGGGAGGGGGAGCAGTGACCTCCGCTGGAAATGACAAAGATCCCTTTAAGGTGATGAAGATGAATTAAACAAGTAAATATTATCCTTCTCATTTGGGATCATTACAGGAGCCTCCAACAGGCACAGGCCCTTGCAGGTGGCCTGAAGAGCCCTGCTCAAAGCAGATTTCACATCAGCTGAGAACTCTTATTTTAAAATACTGGCTACAACTAAAGGTGAATGGGCTGAAGAAGGGAAGAACAGGAACTGTTGAGTGTGACTAATAAAGAAGGGAGAGGAACTGCACCCCTGACACCCCCCCCCAAACTCTGAATCATTGGAGGTGTTATCCTCACAAAGTAGGAGGGCTTTCTCTCTGCAGCTGAGGGGTCTTACACTTTCCCCACCAATCCTTAGGCAGGGAAAATGGATCATCAATGAGTATAAACCAGTCTCTCCAAGAATACAGAGTAAGTCCCACCAAAAAACACCCAAACCCTCACCTTTCTTCATCCCCAAAAGCCTCCTTACTCCATCATGGTTGATAGCTCCGCTCTCCGCCCTATCGTCCCAACACTGCTGCAGCTTTCCTCTTTCCCACCACATGCAGGCTTGTGGTAAATCCTGTCTCTCCTTTTGTAACAGATATAAGACATGTTCTTTTCTCTCTATGCCAACTGCTGTAATCCTGGCCAAGGGTTCATTTCTTGCAATTAATTTCATTCATTTCTTGCATTCATTAGTGGAACCTTTTCTCTGACCTCCTGTCCTTTCAGCCATCCAAAACAATGCAACTAAAATCATCATTCTCTGCTGCCAGTCAGACCATATTGCTTCTCTGTTCAAAACTCTGGCTTCTCTTCACCTTCAACATCAAGTTTAAGCTCCCAGTCTTTGCCTCCCAGGGTCTGAATCTGCACACTCTCCCAGATACATCAATGCTGTCATTTCCCCCTAAGCTCGAACAAGCTTTCTGCCAATATAGCTCCCTTTGTATTCACCCTACATCTTCCAACCTTCTTTGGCTGCTTAACAGCCAGCTGAAAACCAAATAGTTATTTTTCAAAAAAAGTAGTATGTGACAGATCACTGCACAGGGTTCTTCTGCACAAAATAATCCACCTGCTGCCTTAGAGGAGCAGCAGCTCCGAACTGACCAGCAGAGCAGACAAAGAATTTCCCTCTTGGAAGAGGCAATACCTTGCCAACGAGCCTCCTACGTCCCTTTCTGAGACAACGGGCAGCAGCTCCTGGAAGGCGGTTCAGACGGGCATGAAACCCTGAAAACCAAGAAAAGGAAAAGGCTGAGCACTGAAGGCAGAAAGTTGCTCCTGGCAAAACAGTGATGAGAGGCCTTGTGGTCCAGCGCCTAGAAGAATATGGCATTCAGAGTCATGAGAACTGGGTTTTATATTCTGCTCTGTGTGACCCTGGACAAGTCAGAACCTCTGTGCCTCAGTTTCTCCATGAGAAGACTACAGATAAAAATCTATACATTATAAAAAGGAGACTGAAGAAGTTAGGCAGCTGAAATGAAGGATGACTCACCATTTCATAGTGTTCTCTTTTGGCTGGTGCAGCCATCTTTAATCTAGACTTTGCTTTATAGATAACATCAAACACAATATCAAACTTCCATTTACTGTAGAGGTACATGCAGAGTGTCCCCATTGCTCCAGTCTAAATACAGGGCAGAACAAAATAATCCAAAGCAAGCATATTTTAAAAATCTATAAACAGGTCAACTTTAATATCAGCTTAAGTTGAGCATCTCTGTGAATGAAATCTGCTCTCTACCATTTGAAGGTTCACAAACACACTTTTGAACCCATCCAATTCCCTGTGGAGCTCACCCCTCTGAGCAGGCCGGGAAGGCAAAAGGAACGTAGAATCGGAGAGTTTTTCCAGGCCAGAGTCCATTCGCTCCACCTCAGACCGGTGATCAGCTCTCCACTTGGGCAGGAGGTTGGGGACGGTGAATCCTGGGACACATTCTCCCTCATAGAACCAATCGCTCTGCTCGTCATCCCCTAGAGAAGCAGCACAGAGTTACTCCAACAACCCCTCTGAGTGACCATCAAAATGCTACATATTCCACATCAAAAAACTACCAAATTCACTTGAAGACTCTTTGGAAGTTACTCCTACATTTTATAGCAGTTTTATGTTAAGTTTCATTGATAGTACTGTAATTATAGGGAATTCAACAAGTGCTCCAATTATTCTTGTGCTCAGTCTACAGTGACATAAGCAGTATTTCCCATAGAACACAGCATGACCCAGCATGAAGGCCTCTTTGTTGGATGGGTCCTCTTTACTGACGTGTTTAGGAGGTTGAAGCAGCTTTATTGCTCTATTGTGGCTGTGCCTCACTGACATTATTTCAGTGCTGTGTGGTGCCTGATGCACAGGTGCGGCTCTTTCTCCAATGTAATTACTGCAGGGGAGGTGAAAGTGTAGTGGCCTGGCACAAGCATTATGGGCTACTACAAAGGGACCCTCAAAATGGGGGGGAAAGAGGAGCAAATGCTGCACATGCTACCAATCTGTACATTAGGAAGAATGAGCAACAGTCAGAGGACAGCAGCTTCAAGGAAAAGCACATCATGCCATTAGGAACGGCTGGTGGCTTAGAGCACAGAAAGGGTCAGTGAGCATTAACTGTGCCATACAGCTGGCTCTATGAAAACTCCATAAGACCTGTCAAGACCACAACCCACTCATGCCTGGGATAGCAACAACCAACCACTTCAAAAGTCTCCAAAAAGCAGAGCCAGTGCAATTAACACAGCTGTGTCCTGGTAAATGAACTGCACTAGACAATATTCTGTTAAAGCTGCCTGGCTAGAATTCTCCTTGGGAAAGTAACAGGTGAACAGGCAGCTCCATGCAGTGCTGACGCTAGACCTCATCCTGAGACAATAAGCCAGTCCTGCATCCACTCTGAAAACCAGCCATTAGACAAATGAAGCAAGCAGCCCAAACCACAACATCAGCCCCCGAAACGACCCACAACAACAGGCAAATGCCTGGAATCAGGCTATTTCACAAATACAGACATTTACTTTTATATATATTTGATACATACACTCTCGACGGAGGCTTCAGAAGTGGATTTGGAGATTTACAACCAAAATATGTTTAAAAAATAAATAAGGAGTGTTCCCCTAAACACTTGGAAAAAGGATCCTGTGTATAAACATGTCAGCTACTTTGGACACTAGAGCATAAGCTCAGTAATTCATATCTCAAGTAATTTCCTTCAAAGTCACTTGCTACATTAGACAGACAATAAAGATCAGCATCCACTGCTCCTATAGTGCCTTTCACCCTGAAAGATCCCAAAGCATTTTATAAACTTATGTTCAAACTATACACAGGGACCACTCCTCCACCAACGAAATGGAGCTGCTCCTGGGGTGGAAAATGCCGACTGTTCCAATAACATAATAGTTAAAGGACAAAAAGGGAAGAAATCTGTATCCAGTTGAAACTACATGGGAAATTTAGTGAAGCAGAATGTAATTAACTAAGTTGGGATTGGGACAGAACATTAAATTTAAAGTGACTTGCAAAGGAAAACAATTGGGCTTGTGCCCTTTCTTTTGCTTCTTTATGATTGATAAAGAAGCTTTGGAAGGAGTTTGTCCAAAAAGGGTATTTTTTCCTTGCTTGTTTTTCACATTAGAGTGTAAACAGCACCTGAACATTTAAGGCTTTGTCTATGTTGGGAAAATGCATCATCTCAAAAAATGTGTTAACATGTTTTAGCTAAAATGATGTCAGACATGAAGTGGCAACTAGTGTTGACAGAGACAGTCATGTTTTTTAAAAAAGTAATTTTTAACGCAGCTGTCCCTGTCTACAGTAGGTACACACCACATTTGACATCATATTAGTCAAAACATACTAGTTAACACATTTTCTAACATAAGGCATTTTCCCAGTGTAGACACAGCCAAGGACTGGAGAATTAATGAAATTATGACATCACAAGATTTAAGAGATTGGAATTTGAGCAACAGAGAGGGGAAGGGATTTTTAGTCACTGTTTAAACATTTGTGTTTGTTTCTTTGGTTGACATGTATTTAACTCCAGTACCTAATAATAATCTTGGACAAAGAATGTGTATGTTACAAATTCAACACCAACACCAGTTGAAGTGTGAGAGTCCACAAACTTCTGAGAACTGCTTCTCCCCTGCCTAATACACATATTTTGGTTGTCGGACCTCCACCAGGCTTAGTATGTTGCTTGTCATCTTAGCTTGTGAGCTCTCTGGACCAGTATATTTCTGTATCGCAGAGTATGACAAGCAGATTGTGGGCACTTTTGTAATATATATACAAACAATTGACCTCTATTGATAGAGACATCATGGAGTTCTCATGACCTCACTGTAACTAAGCAGGAAAGTCCGAGTAATCATCCCCAAGAACCAAATAACGTACATATTGCCTTATATCACACTTTCCAGTGTTTGGATTTTATACATTTGATAAATATCACGGCATTTCCATAAGAAAAGAATGATTTTAACTGAAATCACATGGAACACCTTTGTGAGCTGAGCCAATTCCTCTGACTCCTAGCCCTTTCCCCAGCCACTAATCCTTTCCCGCACATCCTGATCCCCTCCAATCTCTAGTCCTGCCTTGAATTTGCATTTACAAGCATATAAAAGACAAATTCCCAAATTGCACCAGAGGGAAATCACGAGACAGTAGTTACCTTGACGGCCTTCGTCATTGGTGAAGAGGCCAGTGTCACTGCTGCTGCACACACTGCTGGTTTCACTGCAAAGAACAACCACAGTTAACTGCTGAAGGGTATGCAGCAATAATCTTTTAAATTTTGCCAGTGCCTTTCATCCCAAAAGGGCCCCAAAGTACTTTATATACCATACAAAATGGGAATCAATTCATCACTGACACATGATTGCCTCTGGCATGGAACATGACAACTGTCTAACAGCTCACTACAATACTATGCAATTTAGGAAGAATCCTGTATCTAGTTAAAAAAGGAAATTTTAGGTTATCAGAACATAATTATCAAAAATGGGATTAGGTCAGGCACCAAGGCTAACAATCATAATGATGACACTCTCTGCAGATATCCCCGTCTCTGGTAACAACCAGGCAACAGAAATTAAGCTAAATGCTCCCTTCTTGGGTCACCCAATGGCCACTGGCAATTGTACCACAACTTTTTCTTTTTAGACTTCCATTTTCCAACATAAATGGAACATAAATGCTTTCTTTTCAATGCCTTCTCCTTTCTTTGGCTGGATAAGGGACTGTAAGGGTCTACACTTCAAGCACTACAGCAGCACTGCTGTGCCACTGTAGCATAAACACCTACTACAGCAACAAAATGGGTTATTCTGTTGTTGTAGTAAGTCCACCCCCTCGAGAGGCAGTACCTAGGTTAATGGAAGAATTCTTCCCTCAGCCTACCTGCATCTACAATAGGGGTTAGGTTAACCTAATTACGTCACACAGGGCATGAAATTTTTCACAGCCCTGATTGAGCAACATAGCTAGGTCAACCTAAGTTTAGATGTAGACCAGGCCTCAAGTCCCTAACTACTCATCCAAATAAACCAGTACTACATAGCTTGCGGCTGTAGATAACCACCAGTTAAACTGAGTTTTAAACTTGGCCACTGCAGCTGCTCCAGGAGACAGTTTACAAAGGAATTTATTTGGAAAATAATTTGAGTTGAAAACTTAACTGTCTGTAAAAAGTTTTGAAAAGGTTGAACATTGTGCTGCAAAATTACATGCTCATGTCAATCCTAGGTATTTGATGGTTTAATACTAGGATTCGATCTTTTTTAGGACATATTATCCAATACCTCCATTGTTCTGAGATCTCTCACCAAAAGCAATACCCCTTCCACCCTGCACACAGGTTACAGGGCCTTATGGGAGAAGTGAATGCTAGCTTTAACTCAGTATCTGAAATAATCTCAACAGTGTGGTTAGATAAGATCCCCATGTACCCTGGAAGAGCAACATCACACAGCATGGTGTTTGGTTATATCAGCCACCAATATCCTCAGGAAACTTTATGGGACACAAGGCAAAGGCACAGCGAGTGTCACCCTATCCACAATTAACTCTATGTACTCACTAAAACCATACGCTGTGAAGCGTATTACTGCTTTTTTAAAAACATGTTCTGTAAACTAGCTAAGACAATCCATTACACTGGATACCTGAAAGTCTGAACCTTCATCAGTGCATTAGAGTCCATTTTTCAGTTGGTAGTTTTAAACATACAGATGGAAGAGGCTGCAAGTCCCTCCCACATTCTAGCATGCAACTTAACACCAAGTTTTAAGCCAGTCTTTTATGAAGTTTGTGCCGTCCATCCCCTAACATGCTTTATGAGAAAGGGACAGTAGTTAAAGCATAGGACCAGGAAACATAAGAAAGGAAAAAGGATTATTAAACCAAGTTCTGAATCAAATTAACAGCACAGCCGGTGCCTCAAAGTACTGGAAAACCCTGCAGTGCCTTATGGATACATACTCCGCCCCACATTCTACCTGCAGTATTAGTACAAAGGTTCATGGAAAGATATCCTTACCTATAGCCCCTTCATATTTCAGGCCTGGAAAACTGAGTATCCTGTACACAAGCCTTTCCAGGTCCAGTAAGCACTGATTAATGACCTCCACTTGCAAAGGAGGCTACTTACCTTAACCATGAAATAATGAATGCTATTGATCCAACAAGCTACTGCTATAGAGCGTTATTGATCACCCAGTCTTTGGTTAAAATGGTCCTCATTTAGCAATTTCACTGTCGCAAACACCTGGAGCAAAGCATGCTTATAATTAAATAGTTTGGGGGAGTTAAAGTGAGAGGTGATGGACAGAGATCTCAGCTTTCCGACATTTATTCCTGCTCCTGAGCTATTGTTTGTGTCAGGAGGGACATTGATTTTCTATAAAAATAAGAAAACAAGAAGCATCAAGGGGCTGCAGAAGGTCAGGCCGGGCTGAAGAAGGAGGGGGAGGCTGAACACTCTGTCTCTGTCATTTGCCTTCCAGGAGAAGGGGATTTTTTCTTTCCCGAGAGATAGCCCCTAATACATCAGCTGAGCCAGGCTCATGACTGCCACTACAGGCTGTCACCAAACCTGCTACTATTCAAAAGGAACTAAACTACAAACTGGGGAGTAACTGGTCATTCTATCAGCCCAGAATACATCAAGATAAAACAAGGGCTCACCTTATCACTGGCTGGTAAACTTAGCACAACATCCAATTTGAAATTGAGCGATACAAAAGAAGTCTAGTTAGATATTGTTCTATGTGAAGGATTAGACAGACAATATGTCATCTGTGAACTTGAAGTAGCATGTGTGTTACTCAAGGATGTTCTCAGACAGCCGTTGGACTATTCTGGTTTGATCTGCCCAATGAAATCACATTAAGCAGACAATTCAGACAGCATACATCTTAGATAAATGAGACAGACGTTCAGGACCTCCATTTATAGTTCGTCAGTTCCCCATTGTGTGAGAGAGCTCCAAAATATTAAAAGGGGGATTGGGTGGAGAGGTTTAACTTCTAAGTGTCTTCGCAACTAATCGTCACCATTGTACTTGTAGCTCAAAAATCTCAAATGTCCCCTAAAATGAATTCATTTGTTTCTCTCACTCTTGGTTTCCCCTTCCTTTTGGCTATCAGGCTTTGATTCCCCTCTCATACCACTCTTAGATCAGTCATTTGCTCCTTCACCATGTTCCTTTGTATCTTTCCTTTCCCCTCTTCATTTCAGTCTCCATCTCCCCCACTTTTATGTAGGATGTTTCCTGTTCCATTATCTATGTGTGTGCGAGGGTATTCCAAAATTCTTCATCCCCCACATCCCACTCTGAAGACATGATATAGTAACAAACCTTTCTCCAGTATAAAACTGAATATAGCCCCACCGGTAATCCATCAAAGCTGCTTCCTCATTAAGGTCCTGATCCAAAGTTTATTAAGCCAACGGGAGTCTTTCCATTGAATTCAGTGGGCTTTGGATCAGAGCATAAGCAAAGGAAAGTGATGAAAGTGCTGAGCTTTCTAGCTCCATAGAGATGCTAGCTCCTGCTAATCTAGGAGGAAAGAGGGTGTGGGAAACGTCACTGCTGAATGATACAAGGCATTTGTTCCCATAGTGGCTGAGTGTGACACTTTTGCAGTACTCCTAATCTCTGTTGACAGGAGAAGTGAGAAACCCAATTCAATCCCAAACTGATGTACAACAGCCACTAGAACACCTGCTTCCTGGCCCCACTTGCTTTGCCAATCACCTTTCCTCTTGCCTATTTATGGCTATACTCCTGATAATTTTCTCTCCTCCCTGTCCAGTTTTCACACATTCCTCAGGATATGCCCTTGCTGCAGCTGTACGAAGCACTTCAGTGGCATCAGATGGAGCTTCTACAGCAGAGTGAAAATGATGTAAGCATACCCAGTTTCACTCCGCTGTTTCTAGTAGGGAAGCACTGTATTTAGTGCAGGAGAGGCAAAGGCATGATCCCTCACTGCTGCCAGGAGCGTTCTACAGGGAGAAGTAATGCACATGTATTTCTCCCTCCAACTCCACTCCCCTCACCAAGCCACAGCCCAGACCATACATGTGGAGGTGAGATGGTCAAACATTCACCTTTGAATTTCCAAAGAGAATCCGAAGGCTTTGTCAGCAGATGGCAAGTGTCATTTGATGTAAACATAAGCACAATAAGCCCTGGTCTACACTACAGAGTTAGGTCAACGCAAGGCAGCTGACATCGACTTAACTCTGTAAGCATCTATACCAGGGATCAGCAATCTTTGGCACGCGGCACGCCAAGGTAAGCCCCCTGGCGGGCCAGGCTAATTTGTTTACCTGCCACGTCTGCAGGTTCAGCCGATCACAGCTCCCACTGGCCGCGTTTCGCCACTCCAGGCCAATGGGGGCTGCTGAAAGCAGCAGCCAGCACATCCCTTGGCCCGTGCCACTTCCCACAGCCCCCATTGGCCTGGAGCGGTGAACCACGGCCAGTGGGAGCTGCAATCAGCTGAACCTGCAGACGCGGCAGGTAAACAAACCGGCCCGACCCGCCAGGCGGCTTAACCTGGAGGGCCATGTGCCAAAGGTTGCCGATACCTCATCTACACTAAAATGTAGCTCCCACCAATGTAACTCGCCAACTACTCCGACTTAGTAACTCCACCTCTGTGAGAGGTGTAGTGTTTAGACTGATGTAGTTAGGTCGACGCAGCATCAGCGTAGATACTGTGTTGCTTACATCGACTGTTGCTGATTTTCAGAAGCCACTCCACACTGACAGTTAAATCAGTACAAGCACTCCTGGTGAGGATGTGCACCGCTGACACAAAGAACATAGTATGGACATGCAAAAGTGATTTAATTAATATAGTGGCTGTATGTCATGGTAACTTAGGTCAAAATAATTTTGTACCGTAGACATACCCTAATTAGTCTGAGGGAAAGGAACCGAGGGAAAACAAAACAATCACCCAGCGCATTCCACAGGTGATGGACCAAAACAAACCTATGTGTTTGCTTTCTCAATGGCTGGCGCAGATAAGGCTGGATGAAAGCCAGATGGTTTAAGTTCAATTGAACATGATGGAAGAGATACTGATTGGTGTAGAAAGTACCTTGAGGAGGCTAGCAATGTCTATTACTGCTCCATCAAGTGAGGGAATCTATCTACCCATTGTCATTGATATACATTCTCAAGGTGCTACTCAATATATCCTCTCCTGTACCACTAGACCATCTTTAGATGGCAAAAAAAAAAAGCATCCTCTCTTTGGTAAGAAAGGCCTCACCTTGATCTATGCCTTTGTTACAACTACACTAGACAACTAACATGCAGTAACTCGTAAACAGAACAACATTTTGATCAAGGTACATACAGTAACTGCAAACAAGGCTAACTGGTCACTACAGGATTCTGTTTTCCTTTGCTGTTTCTCATAAACCCTTGGAAACATGAAACTGAAATCAGTCTCATCCATCACTCACTGGCTTGTCAACATGGTTTTACTTACAAAGACTAGAGCCACTAGCATGCTGGTTGTCACTGTGAAGACAGACACAACAGACTTCTCACTGGAGCCACAAACACACCGGTTTGTTATGAGGAAAACATGCACATGTCACTACTGGGTCATGAGGACAACATGCACACTGATTTAGCACCACAGGACTGCAGGCAAAGGTTTGGAGATTTTTTTTTTCTTGTATCTTTAAGGGAAAAGTAGCACTTTTGTTTGAGAGGGAACTACCTAGACCAGGGCACAGTCTTTGCAAGCAGCTGTAAAGGAAATTGATAATCTGATTGCGGTAGGTGAAGGAAAGGCCTGGAGAGCTCACCATTCAGACATGTTTTCATCAGAACCCTGTTTTTGTTCATCCGCTTCACACTCCATCCTCTCCTTCCTCCCCCCTTTACTGAGGAAGGGCCTGTTCTCTGCTGACTCACACAGGCCATGGCTGGATGAAGTCCAAGGGGCGTTCTCCTTCCAGCGTGACAGACGCTGCTTCTTGGCTGACTTGAACCTATAGCCTCTCTCATAATTCCACTCCGACACCTTGAGTTTCTGCTGGAGGCTAGCAGCTACCTCTGAGGTCACACGTTTCACCTTCCGGCGACGCCTGAGGGGCCGGCAGGGTCCATTTTCCGTGAAGGAGTCCGACTCATGCCAAGAATGCTGCTTGCTCTTTAGGGTGGCACTCAGAGCTGGGTGACGTTTGGCCACAGCCATGTCATCTGAGTCACTGAAGTTGGCAGTCAACACCTCACGACAGTCTTTCATGGCTTCATCCAGACTTGATTCCGAAGCCTCACTGTAGCAGCAGGCATGCTCCGCCTGGTGCGTGAAGTCTGAGCGCCGCTTACGACCCCTCCTCTTGCGAAGCTGCCGCCGCTGCTGCCTTGGGCTCAGGGCCATCTCTTCCCACAGCTCATCCAGCTTGTTTTGTTCTGAGGTCTGCTCCAAGGCCGAGGCCAAGTCGTGCACCAGCTCATCCATTGGCAATGTCTACTAAACACAAAAACAATCAATTAGCACCAGCCACTAATGTCACTGCAACAGCATATCACTAGAGCAGCATAAACTAGAGCCTTCTTCATACCAGCAACTTGATTAGACACTCACCTTGGACCTGCCCAATAGGACTAATACAGGCAAACTGTTTTTCTTGTGCTACAGCTCAGTCTTCCCTTTAAAATTAGGACTACCACTTCCCCTTCCCAGTCAAGAGCACCTCATGCTATAGCAATTAAAGACAAATTTACTCCTGACACAGACACGAGATTGCATTTTCTTCCTTGAAGCACTATGTCCCAGTATCCAGCCTAAAAGTGAAATGGCCTGCATTCAGAACACCATGTGATGTCATACCATCAGCTGTTATATGCAAAAAACAGGGTTGGGCCTGCTCAGTCCATGGATGGGAGACCTCTAACAGTCAGGAAGGGACTGTGAATGACTTAATAGATGGCACACTTGGCTCAGACCAATGACAATGGGTATTAAAGACTCTATGCTGCATGAGGGTCAGTCTTTCCAAAGAGGAATAAAGCTTAAGTCTCATACTAATGCAGTCACAAAGATTCCATGATGCTTTGCCCCCCCCCTTTTTTTTTTTTTTTTTGAAGTGAGGGAATCAGGTGTTAAGCAGGAGTATTGATCAAATTTCAATCTGTGTAATTATAGTCTAGTCTGTTACATCTCCCCAGCCAGTGCAGTTCTATATGGGATTGTTCTTCATCTCTCACCCAACACTGTTGTTTTGTGTTGCTGTGTACTACCAAACAGCTGTGGTTTCCCACCCAACAAATGACTGCTCACTCAATACACAGGGAGTCTTTAAAGCACTTGGGAGTGAGATACTACAAAACCAAGATCCTGTTGTTAGACAATAAATCCGCTCCTGCTAAGATACTGACACTTTCTAACCACCGCAACAAACTAGACCCCCAACACAGAAAACTGAAAACACCTTATGGGAATATTTACAATAGATTTGTGTACACTGGGGCAGAGCTGCCTCAGGAAAGAGAGGACATTGTGCCTTGCCCTGCCCGAGAGCCCCGATGAGGCCAGGACCTGGGGACTGAGAAGCCTCAGGGAAACACACAGGACAGAAGCTATGGGCACCTTTCTAACCCAGGAGTCGGAGACGTAGGTAAAATCCTCCATCGCCCAACGCAGCACAGACCGACGCCACGACTCTTGCGTTCCATTTCCTCAGCTACGCCCCCAGCTCATCTCCCCACCGCCGCCTGTCAGCCTTCGGCCGGAACCACCCTCGCCCCGCCCACGGCGCCCGCCCTGCCTGGGCCCCATAGCCCCAGCCGCCCCCCCAGGGCCTGGCATCATCCCCCGACCTATGTCAGCGCCGGGCCGGGCCAAGGCGGGTCTCGCTCGCTCACCCGCCCGCCTCGGCCTCTCCGGGGTCCTCGGCCTCCTCTCGGAACAGGGCTTCCGGTGTCGGGGGTCACTTCCGCCCCGCCCCGCCCCGCGCCGCGCCACGCCCCCTCAGCGTGCACACTTCCGCCCCGCCCCGCCCCGCGCCACGCCCCCTCAGCGTGCACACTTCCGCCCCGCGCGGGGGGAGCGGTACGAATGATGGGCAGCTGCGGGAGGCGCATGGCCCAGAGCGGCGAGAGGGGCAGGGCGGTGCTTGTGCTCTGCTCCCTTCGGGCTCTTTCTTTGCAGCAGCAACAGCTTGTCAGGCGGGGGGCTGGCCCCGCTGCTGTGCTGCCTTAACAGAGAGCGGGGGGAGGCTTGCTGTGACCCCTGGCTGGGGCAAAGCATACAGCTGCTCCGTGCTGCTCTCAGCCCAGCCTGTCCATCCTCCCAGGAGACTGGAAGCACAGCCTCCTTCCCTCCTAAGGCAGTGAGTTTCGGGGACTCTACAATGCCCCTGCCAAGAGCCCTAGATGGGGACCTGGCTTTAAGCACAGCTCAGTGGCGGGCTCTCAGGGTTGGGTGGGACTCTCTTCCCTTCTCAGATTATTTGTTGAGCTTCATCCTTGCTTCTATACAGGTGTGAGCACAAGACTCCTGCCCCACGGAGCTCACAACAGGGCAAGGTGATAGGCAAGCGAGACACAAGCCAAAATTTTTATTGGCATGATAAAACCGGA
Organism: Dermochelys coriacea; assembly: GCF_009764565.3. Classification (NCBI taxonomy): domain Eukaryota; kingdom Metazoa; phylum Chordata; order Testudines; family Dermochelyidae; genus Dermochelys; species Dermochelys coriacea. The sequence goes on along the minus strand of NC_050073.1, from coordinate 86,701,850 downwards.
GGTGAAAGTACGCCAGTATGCCCCGGTACGGCATACAGACAAGAGCCTGTGTGCTGTACCGGGGTGGATCGACTTCCCCAGGCAGCAGTTTAAAGGGCCTGGGGCTCCCAGCAGTGGCTGGAACCCCGGGCCCTTTAAATTACCGCCAGAGCCCTGCTGCCAGAGCCCTAGGAAAGCGGCGGTAGGGCTCGGGTGGTGATTTAAAGAGCCCGGGGCTTCTGCTGCAGCTACCGATCCAGGCCCTTTAAATAGTCGCCGGAGTGGCAGCAGGGCTCCGGGGATGATTTAAAGAGTCTGGGGCTCCAGTAGTCACTACCACCCCAGTTCCTTTAAATCATCCCCGGAGCCTGCCAGAGCTCTGGGGTAGCGGCCGCAGGGCTCCGGCCGCCGTTACCACCCAGGGCCCTTTAAATAGCCATCGGAGTCCCGCCGCCGCTACCCCATGGCTCTGGCAGGCTCCAGGAACAATTTAAAGGACCCGGGGCGGTAGCGGCAACCGGAGCCCCGGACCCTTTATATTGCCGTCCGAGTCCTGCTGCTGGAGCCCTGGGGGTCGCGGCGGAAATTTAAAGGACCCGGGACTCCGCTGCAGTAGCTCAGGTGGCGATTTAAAGGGCCTGGGGCTCCCACTGCAGTAGCTCGGGTGGCGATTTAAAGGGCCCAGGGCTCCCACTGCCGCTACCCTCCGGAGCCCTTTAAATCACCACCCAAGCCCCGCTGCTGGAGCCTTGGGGTAGCATCAGCGGAGCTCCGACGGTGATTTAAAGACCAGGGGCTCCCAGCTGCCCCTACTGCAGTGGAGCCCCGGGCCCTTTAAAGCTCCATCAGGGCCAAGGGCCTTGGGGTAGCAGTGGCAGCCAGGAGCCCCCAGGGCTCTGATAGTTATTTAAAGTGTCTGGGGGTCTGCTGCAGTAGCTGGAGCCCTGGGCCCTTTAAATCACCCCCCGAGTCCCAGGGCTCCCAGCCGTCTCTGCAGCTGGTAGCTCTGGGGTGATTTAAAGGGCCCGGGGCTCCCAGCTGCTGCTACCACAGTCCCAGCCCTGGGCCTTTTAAATCTTGATTTAAAGGCCCCGTGGATGTAAAGGCCCCACCTCTTCCTAAGGACTCCAGAGTATCAGTAAATCCTTTAAGTTACTTTCATCCCTGGATAAAACCTGTGTGTGTTACTAAAGTGTGAGGAGATTGAGGGTTTGGGTCTCTAACAGAGGTGTATGTGACCCAGCTAGTACCTGCCCCCAAAGTATGCTACATCTTCAGATTGTGGTGTTTGGCCTGAAGTGGACAGATGGGATTACATCAGCCTTTATCCTACTGAATGGGGTTATATCCTCTATGTCCAGTTATCATTATTTCTGTGTTTACAGATGGCACCCAAACACAACAGGGAGTGGATACCTCACAATGCAGTATTGCAAACATATGTTACATACAAAAAAGCTGTTTGTTACAGGGGAGAGTGCAGCATGCAAAAGTCAGGGAGTGGCAAAGTTCAGGTTGTTCACACATTACCATACAGCATTCAATTACAAGTCCATGGATTAAGAAAAGGAGTACCGGTGGCACCTTAGAGACTAACAAATTTATTAGAGCATAAGCTTTCGTGAGCTACAGCTCACTTCATCGGATGCATTTGGTGGAAAAAACAGAGGAGAGATTTATATACACACACACAGAGAACATGAAACAATGGGTTTATCATACACACTGTAAGGAGAGTGATCACTTAAGCAAAAAGAAAAGGAGTACCGGTGGCACCTTAGAGACTAACAAATTTATTAGAGCATAAGCTTTCGTGAGCTACAGCTCACTTCGTCGGATGCATTCCCAGTCTCTATAAAGACTTGAATAGAGACTGGGAATGGATGAGTCATTACACAAAGTAAAACTATTTCCCCATGGTATTTCTCCCTCCCACCCCACCCCCCACTGTTCCTGCATCCGATGAAGTGAGCTGTAGCTCACGAAAGCTTATGCTCTAATAAATTTGTTAGTCTCTAAGGTGCCACAAGTACTCCTTTTCTTTTTGCGAATACAGACTAACACGGCTGCTACTCTGAAACCTCTGATATTCTTGTTAACTGCTGGAATTAGCCTACCTTGCTTGTCACCATGAAAGGTTTTCCTCCTTTCCCCCCCCTGCTGCTGGTGATGGCTTATCTTAAGTGATCACTCTCCTTACAGTGTGTATGATAAACCCATTGTTTCATGTTCTCTGTGTGTGTGTATATAAATCTCTCCTCTGTTTTTTCCACCAAATGCATCCGATGAAGTGAGCTGTAGCTCACGAAAGCTTATGCTCTAATAAATTTGTTAGTCTCTAAGGTGCCACCGATACTCCTTTTCTTTTTGCGAATACAGACTAACACGGCTGCTACTCTGAAGTCCATGGACTGTTTACCTCATTCAATGCAGGTGTTGTACAGTGACAGTGAATAAGGCAGATGCCTACCAACATATGGTCCCACTCTGCTCAGAGTCCCCTTCAAGTTCTCTTTGACCCTTTGACTTTCACACCTGCCCCTGTTACATTTTTGTTTGTCCTCTGTAATTATTTGAGTACCTGGACCTTGTGGATCCTCCCCTAAGGCTGGTGGAGGGCCCTTTAGCAGTCCTTTAGCCCACTTCCCAGAACCCAATAGGAACATACGGTCCCATTAACACCATTCAACCTCCACGCACTCCTGCCTCATTCACTATCCATCCTGTACACTGAATGGGGGTCCTGCAGAAAAAAAAAATAGTATGTAATCATGTAATTACAGACTTCATGTCCAATGACCACCTGGTCTAGTGGTCAGCTCATGGCCTTCTGTCAGCCTTGTCATCCCAGAGAAGGCTGACTGGGGCCACAATCACCCCCATATACTCCAAACCTCCCACAGAGATACTGTCACTACAGTGGAGCAGGGGAGGGGGGAAGATAGGGGGACCGACACTCACTCCAACATAGGGCCCTAGGGTTTATCAAAGTACCCAGCCCACTTATTGAGCTACTCCAAATTATGTTTTCCCTTGGGTACTTCCTACCACACTAGAGCTCCTCAGTGTGGGGCATGGTCTCTGATCTAGCAGCCTATCCCCAGTCTCTGACAGCTCTGTTCAATCAATCTCTTTTAGGGCTTTTCAGCTCCTAGAGAGGGGAAGAAAGCCTAGTCCCTGCTACTAGCGCAGCCATCACAAAGCTTTTGCCACTCCTGCCACAGCCACAGCCTTGCTTTCTGATACCACATGCAACTCATTTCCCCCCTTTTCCTGGGCAGTGTACTTTTAAACTGTTCCTCCACTGAGAACATGCCCTATACCTGCTGAGGGGTAGCACCTTCCTAGCCCAGTAATGCTGTACTCCCAGTCCTGGTTCAGAGGCAATGTTGCAAGGCCAGTGTTAATTTTGGCATTTATTAGAAAACATCTAGCCCTTCCTTTGGAGATGACTGCAGGATTGTTCCCTGTATTAATTTTTCCAGGATTTTGTCCAGTCTAGTTTTAAATATTCCAAGTGAGGGGCTTCCACCATTTCTCTTGAGAAACTAACACAGGAATTGCCAGACTGATCAGATTAGTGGCCTGTCTAGCTGCTATACTGTCTCAAAAAGTGACCAATACCAGATGCTTTAGAGGAAAGCATAAAACTTCTAGCCCAGTAACTCAAATAAACCACATGATTAGGAAATGTCACTTCATGTACAGCCTAAATTTTCATTTCCTTTTCCCCTCATTCTTTAGTTCATTCTTTGGAGCACGGTAAACAAAGCTTCTCCCTCCTTGCTTACTCCCTTCAGAGCAGTGTGGAGACAATGCATTTAGAAACCAATCCAATGCCCAACAAAGTCAAGGAGTGTCTTTCCATTGACTTCAATGGGTGTAGGATTGGGTCTTTGTCCTATTGAAGAGGGACCAAGCAACACCCCTCTCCCCACCCCCAGGATGACAATAGAGACAAACTGGATGGAGCTGCATCCAGCAGTCTCAGCTGGTGTGTGGTATCACAGAATCTTAAGGAAGTTAAACTGAAAATAAAAGGCAGAGAAAAATGGGCATCCGGGTGGTGCTCCAGAATAAGCAGTTCATTGATTTATTCTGTGATTCTGTGGTTGAAGATTATGAGATAAAAATAACTTTCTCACCACTAGTTTGACTCATGGTGTCTTTGGCTGTGGCGTAGGTCACCTCCCTTTGGAGGCATGCCAGCCTGCCGCTAGGGTGACCAGATGTCCAGTTTTCGACCGGAACACCCAGTTGAAAAGGGACCCTAGCGGCTCCAGTCAGCACTGCCGACCCAGCCGTAAAAAGCCCGGTCAACAGTGCTGCGGGTCTAAGGCAGGCTAGTTCCTACCTGTCCTGGGGCACTGCGCTGCGCCCTGGAAGGGGCCAGCAGGTCCAACTCCTAGGCAGAGGGGCCACGGGGCTCCACGCGCTGCCTGAGCACTGACTCCGCACTCCCATTGCTCGGGAACCAGCCAATGGGAGCTGGGGGGGTAGTGCCTATGGGTGAGAGCAGTACCCCAACCCCCTGCCCCAGCCCAGTGAAAGTGAGTGACAGTGGGGAAGAGAGAGCCACTGAGGAAGGGGGATATAGTGAGCCGGGGTGGGGCCTCGGGGAAGGTGCGGGGCTTTGGGGAAGGGGCAGGGCTAGGGTTTGAGTTTTATGCGATTAGCAAGTTGGCAACCCTATCCGCTGCCTTTGGAGCACCAGAAATGAAACTCCCTAGATGTGAGGGGGCCACTGGTGCCCAGACTGTGGCTCCACCCATGCTTCGTCCTGAGGCCCTGTCCCTATTCAGCCTCTTCCCCAAGGCCCTGCCCTTGCTCCACCTCTTCTCATTAGGCCCCCTCTGCTTGCCACTTGCTCTTCTCTGCTGCACAAAGGAGCAAGTGGCTGGCGAATGAGGGGCATGGGGAAAGAGGCGGAGAGGAGCAGGCATGCGGGGGGGGGCTTGTGGGAGGGAAGAGGTAGAGTGAGGGCAGGGCCTCAGGAGGGTGGGGTCATAGTCCAGGCACTAGTGCCCCCCCCACTTTTCTAGGGAGCTTCCAGTGCTCGTGTGTAAGCCTCCCCAAATGGAAGGCTCACGCACCACCTATGCTTACAACCATTTAGTACACTCTCATGCCATAACACGTGTCCACACATTGCCTTGAAGATGGGCACGTTAGACCAATATACATAGCTGTCAGGGAATGGCATAGTTCTTGTGTCACATTCACGGAGAGCCACTGCTCCTCCCACAGAGAGCACCAATTAGTCTTTATTTTGACCTCTTCTAGTTGATGGTTCTGTACCCCAGCCTGACCAAAGGTTGTCAGAGGAGCTGTGGCTGCATGTGTGGTCTCTCAAACCCAGCTGGAAAAGGGCCTGTATCTCCCCATGCTTGACTCAGTGTCTAATCTTCAGTCATTTTCTGATTTAGTGGGTGTATATTATCAGTCACCACCGATTGTTTATGAAGTTCTTATTTATGGAAATATCACCAACTAGCTTGTCTGACCTCTGGCCCTGGTTTGAATGAAAGTTACATCTTCCCTATTGAAAGCCTGACATTCCTGTATTGATTTTCTGAAGATTTGTGCTTTGGTAGGTCCCATTGCTGGAGTTTCAGCTCCTGTTTCTACAGATCATTAGCTGCTAATGGAAGCTGTGAGTTCACAGCTTGCACCAGGTGCTTATTCTTTTGTTGTTTGTTTTCTTTTGGTTTTTAGTCATGGGAAACATGCATCTAGTGAGTTGGGCAGGAGGACTCCTGGGTTCTATTTCTGCCTCTGCCACTGACTACGTGTATCCAAGTCAAACTTAATTTCGTTATTTCCTGCCCATATTTCTAACTTCAGATCTTTTGTATTCTCTGTCCTTATTAGAGTTTGCAGCTCCTCCCAATTTAGTATCAACTGCAAATTTCTTTAACATGCCTCTCATCCAGATCATCAATAAAGACCTTAAATAAAACCAAGCCTAACCCACACAACCCAGTTCTTTGCCATTTTGTATTTCCTTTTGTTTATGGTCCTTCTGCTAGTTTTTTATCCATGTGGCAGTGCTCATATTCAAGCCAATATCAATTCATTTTTCAAGTAACATTTTACAAGGCACTGTATCAAATGCTTTGCTTAAGTTCAGATATATTACATCTGTGGCATTCTCTTCATCCATTAATTTTGTAAATTTAATCAGAGAAAGTAATCAGGTTTGACTGACGTGATTTGTTCTTTATAAATCTATGCTGCTTCTTATTACTCATAGTTCTGTTATCCTCTAGCTGTTTACATTTTTCATCTTCTTTTACTATTTATTCCATTAATTTACCAGGAACAAAAGTTAGACTCAAAGAGTGATAATTTTCCAGAATCACTTTCTTTTCTTTTTTTAAAGAATGGCACTACATTTGCTTTTTTAAAGTCCTCTGGCACCTTTCCTAGTTTGTTATGATGTTCCAGAAAGTTCAGGCAGTTCATTGAGTTTGTTAGCTGATCACCACACCACCACAGAATGCTGATTTTTATACAAGCTATTTTCCTAAGCATTCCCTTGTTTTTCACCAGTCACTTCAGTGACAAAGTTTTCATTACTTCCTAACTGTGAGGCTCTATACTTTATTTTTCTTGTTGAAGAAAGATTTTTTTTTTTAAAGTAAATCACTGTCAAGACCATTTTTTAGTTATTGATTCCACCCACCTACCCCTCTCATTTATCAATGGACATACTTTCTGGTACTTTTGTTGCCCTAATTTAATTGTAAATTTCCTTCTTATTCTCTTTTTAACCCTTTTGATGGCAGTAACTAATTCTGCTTTATCACAGTATATTGCTTTCCCTTCCATTTTTCCATTTCCAGTACAGGGTTTTTTTACCCTAAAATCTTAGATCCCTCCTAAAATCTAATCCCTTTCTACTACTGCACTCAACCTTCGTACTTCATGATGTAAGACAGCTACTAAATGCCTAGGTTTTGGAAGAAACATTCCTTATGGGCAGGTTATTCCACCAGTATCCACTTCAGAGTTTCTTGCACCTTCCTCTCAAGTATCTGGTCTTGGCTGCTGTTATAGATGTGATGCTGGATTAGACAGACAATTACGTAGACAGACAAATATGTCCTAGGGGTGTGAAAGTTTATAGCAGATGCCTGCTGTAGTTTCTCTTATGTTTTTCATTCCTTGTTTCCCCAAGTATTTCATTGCCACTTTTTTCATGAACAAACTACTTCATTAGGGGCATAAATTTTGGATATAGCAGGCCAAATTGGGAAGCATCACTCAGATCAGATTCATGATGGAGTTTTGCCTGAGTAAGGATGGCAGATTCTGGTGCAGTTTGCAGGAGAAAGAAGTGGTAGCAGGAGCTGACCTGGGTGTTTGCCCCAGAGAGCAGGAACCAGGCTGGCAGATGCTCGAGTTCAGGATCCTGACAAAAGGAAGAAAGGAGAGCAGCAGAATATGGACCCTGAACTTCAGAAAAGCAGGCTTCTATCCCCTCAGGGAACTGATGGGCAGGATCCCCTGGGAGACTAATATGAGGGGAAAGGAGTCTACGAGAGTTGGCTGTATTTTAAAGAAGCCTTATTGACGGCACAGGAACAAACCATCCCGATATGCAGAAAAAATAGCAAATATGGCAGGCAACCAGCTTGGCTTAACAGAGAAATCAGTGATCTTAAACAAAAAAAGGAAGCTTACAAGAAGTGGAAACTTGGACAGATGACTAGGGAGGAGTATAAAAATATTGCTTGAGCATGCAGGGGTGTAATCAGGAAGGCCAAAGCCCAACTGGAATTGCAGCTAGCAAGGGATGTGAAGGGTAACAAGAAGGGTTTCTACAGGTATGTTAGCAATAAAAAGAAGGTCAGGGAAAGTGTGGGATCCTTATTGAATGGGGGAGGCAATTTAGTGACAGATGATGTGGAAAAAGCTGAAGTACTCAATGCTTTTTTTGCATCGGTCTTCACAGCAGACAAGGTCAGCTCCCAGACTGCTGCACTGGGCAGTACAGTATGGGGAAGAGGTGAGCAGCCCTCAGTGGTGAAAGAACAGATTAAGGACTATTTAGAAAAGCTGGACATGCACAAGTCCATGGGGACAAGTGCAATGCATCTGAGGGTGCTGAGGGAGTTGGCTGATGTGATTGCAGAGCAATTGGCCATTATCTTTGAAAACTCGTGGCAATTGGGGGAGGTCCCAAATGATTGGAAAAAGGCAAATATAGTGCCCGTCTTTAAAAAAGGGAAGAAGGAGAATCTGGCAAACTATAGCCTCACCTCAGTCTCCGGAAAAATCATGGAGCAGGTCCTCAAGGAATTTAAGCACTTGGAGGAGAGGAAGGTGATCAGGAACAGTCAACATGGATTCACCAAGGGTAAGACATGCCTGACCAACCTGATTGCCTTCTATGATGAGATAACTGGCTCTGTTGATATGGGGAAACCGATGGATGTGAAATACCTTGATTTTAGCATAGCTTTTGATACGGTCTCCTACAGTATTCTTGCCAGCAAGTTAAAGAAGTATGGATTTGATGAATGGACTATAAGGTGGATAGAAAGCTGGCTAGGTCAGTACTGGGCAACCTCGCATGTGACTCGTCAGGGTAATCCGCTGGCGGGCTGTGTGACAGTTTGTTTACATTGACCATCCGCAAGCACGGCCACCTGCAGCTCCCAGTGGCTGCGATTCGCCATTCCCAGCCAATTGACCGGGAACTGCGACCACGCTTGCAGATGGTCAATATAAACAAACTGTCTCACAGCCCGCCAGTGAATTACGCCGATGGGCCATGTGCGGCCCGTGGGCCACAAATTGCCCACCACTGGGCTAGATTGCCAGGCTCAATGGATAGTGATCAACAGCTCAATGTCTAGTTGGCAGACGGTATCAAGCGGCATGCCCTAGAGGTAGGTCCTAGGGCCGGTTTTGTTCAACATCTTCACTAATGATCTGGATGATGGGATGGATTGCACCCGCAGCAAGTTCGTGGATGACACTAAGCTGTGGGGAGAGGTAGATATGCTGGAAGGTAGGGACACTGTCCAGAGTCACCTAGAAAAATTGGAGAATTGGGCCAAAAGAAATCTGATGAGGTTCAACAAGGACAAGTGCAGAGTCCTGCACTTAGGACAGAAGAATCCCATGCACTGCTACAGGCTGGGGACCAAATGGCTAAGCAGCAGTTCTGCAGAAAAGGATCTGGGGATTACAGTGGATGAGAAGCTGGATACGAGTCAACAGTGTGCTCTTGTTGCCAAGAAGGCTAACGGCTTATTGGGTTGCATTGCCAGCAGATCAAGGGAAGTGATTATTCCCCTCTATTCAGCACTGGTGAGGCCATATCTGGACTACTGAGTCCAGTTTTGGGGCCCCCACTACAGAAAGGGTGTGGACAAATTGGAGAGAGTCCAGTGGAGGGCAACGAAAATTATTAGGGGACTGGGGCACATGACTTATGAGGAGAGGCTGAGGGAACTGGAGTTATTTAGTCTGCAGAAGAGAAGAGTGAGGGGGGATTTGACAGCAGCCTTCAACTACCTGAAGGGGGGTTCCAAAGAGGATGGAGCTAGACTGTTCTCAGTGATGGCAGATGACAGAACAAGAAGCAATGATCTCAAGTTGCAGTGGGGGAGGTCTAGGTTGGATATTAGGGAAATCTATTTCACTTAGAAAGTAGTGAAGCATTGGAATAGGTTACCTAGGGAGGTGGTGGAATCTCCATCCTTAGAGGTTTTTAAGGTCAGGCTTGACAAAGCCCTGGCTGGGATAATTTAGTTGGGGCTGGTCCTGCTTTAAGCAGGGGGTTGGACTAGATGACCTCCTGAGGTCTAGAAGGACTAGATGACCTTCTAACCCTAATATTCTATTATTCTATGAGAAGAAGGTAGGAAAAGTGGGAATAAGAATTAGGAGGAACACAGCAGAATCTGCTGGCATAATCTATTTGCTGGTCAGTTTGCAATATGTCTGTATTACTTTACACCAAGTACCTCTATAGAGAGGCAGAGAGAGAGAGAGAGAGAGAGAGAGAGAGAGAGAGAAGAACTGTGCACAGGGCTAGGAACCAAGAGTTCTAATCCCAATTGTGCCTGATTCCATCCATATTCCTGGCAAATTACTTAATCCCTCTATATCTCAGTTTTCCCATCTGAACAGTGCGAATAATGGTATTGACCCCTGCTTCCAGGTCCATTGTGAGCCTTCATCTATTAATGTTTGTGAAGTGCTATGCAGATGCATGCTCAGAACGATTATCCTGGCAGGTTCCATTTTCTGGACTCTGTATGTGCAAATATTTTATACAGTCCAGGGATAGTTTTACTTTGTCGCCCCCCTTCCACCTTTGTTAGCGTCAATATTGTTGGGAGTGGGCAGGGAAGAGAGGGCATTAATTGCTGGTGGTTTTGCTAAGGTGAGCAAGAAAGGGAGCTCCACTGGATCATACCAGCCAAATCATTGCTGTCCCTATGCCCAGCAAGCTTTCCACTGGGTATACAGAGAGGTCCAGCCCTAGATGATAGGACAGGTGTAGAAGGGGGTTATCACTCTCCCACAGCGAATGCTCTGCAAGGCCCTCTGATGCGTCTCAGCAAAACCTTCCAGGGGTTAAAAGGAAAGAGAGGGAAAGGGGACAAGAGACAAAGGGAGGAATAAAGTCAAAAAATGTGCCGTGAAGCTTCTTGCAGCAAAATGCGGAGAAAGTCATTTCCAACTTCTTTCATCTCAGAGATGAAGCCACTAAATAAAAGGGCAGCACAGAACACAAGGGCTTTTAATCTGTCTCATCTCCTTCATAATAACTGCAAATTTTCCCTGGGCTCCTGGGAGTGAGCCTCTTTCCTCTGTCTTTGCCTTATCTCCCCCCTCCATATTTCACAGACAGCTCAGCTCCCCTCACTCCACTGCCCCCAGCCTAGTCTCTGCAAGGCCTGTGGGAGCCGCCAGCTCCCAGGGCCTCATTGTTCCTGGCTTGGGAGGAAGCTCAGAGAGGGAATTGAAGGCAAGTCAAAGGGAAACGGCATCATCGCTGCTTCATTAATGGGAGCCTTTCAGTGGCAAACATATCAGAGCGAGGTCTTTTCAGAGGCAGTAATTAGCAATTTGGAGCCTTCCCCCCTCAGGAGATGCAGCTGCGATCTAACAAGTGGGAGCAGCGCTCGCCTCCTTTTACACTTCATATTTATTGTTTTTCATTTTCTCCATCTTCCTCCCATTGTCCAGCCTCCTCCTCACTACCAGATAAGGGCTCTTTATTAATCGCTCTCTTTTAATTCTTCATTAATGATAATAACTTTCTCTGCCACGCAGAGAGGCGTTAATCTTTCTTTGGTATTGAGAAGGACAGGGTTGAAAGGGAGAAGGAGTGAAGGAGTGCACAGTGGACAAGGCAACTCTGTAGCTTTTCCCTACTGAACTGAAAGGGAAGCTTTTTCCTTCTTGGAGGAGTTTCTGAAGACTTGGGTTGCTGAGTTGCGAGTGACTTGTTGGAAAGACCCAGCCCACTGATCTGGCCATCTTACAGGAAACTGGCTTTGCAAACGTGGTCCTTACAGGAAAAGGCAACACTGGGTACAAAAAGAAAAGGAGTACCCGTGGCACCTTAGAGACTAACAAATTTATTAGAGCATAAGCTTTCGTGAGCTAGCATCCGATGAAGTGAGCTGTAGCTCACGAAAGCTTATGCTCTAATAAATTTGTTAGTCTCTAAGGTGCCACGGGTACTCCTTTTCTTTTTGCGAATACAGACTAACACGGCTGTTACTCTGAAACTGGGTACAAAGAGAGAGACTTTTAAAGATGGCATCCACAGAATGCCTTGATTTGTCTGACAGCAGGGGTAGGCCCCTCTGGCTGGCATAGGTTGCTTGGGCTGGGTCCCCAGCTAGAGCTGTGACAGAGAAGCTGCCCTTTTACCCTAGAGATTTATTACATGGGAAAAATATATATATACCTGGGCATCTAGACTGGACCCCTCCTCACAGAGTATCCTGACTCATAAATTTTACTGGAACATGCTCCCTTGAACCAGACAAGCCAGGATTCTGCCCCTGGACTGGATCTAACTGGCTCCTGCCCTCTAGGTCAGGCTGTGTCCTGTGCTCCGTTCCCCTCCCCACTGTATTAGATGGGACTCTAGTGATCCTTGCCACCATCTCTCCCCAACACAATGTACTAGACTGGTTCTAACCCCTTTGCATGAAACTGAACTAGATCCTGGACCAGCTGCAAGCCCCTCCCCCTCCAACACATGCTGCTAGGGCTCTATTCCTCCTTATCCAGCCTTTGCTGATTGGCATGTAGTGGGGTGATGAGGCTTCTTTGGCAGTTTCCAGGAAGATTGAGCCTGCATATCCCCAACCTCCCCTGCACCACAGCCAGGGGAGCAAATGGGACATGTTTGTTTGGTGCCATCACTTCCAAGCCCTTTGCAGGCATCACAGAGCTCCAAGACAAGGAGGAGGCGGCAGCATAGAGCTGCTGAGAAGGGGAGGGAAGCGGCTTGACAATCCCCTTCGAATTATAAACATATCCTCTTTAAGTACATTTCTAAGGATAACATTTGTATTACGGTGTCCTGTGGCTGCTGATAGGGCCCTGCTTATCGCCTTGGTCTCTCCTCCTTTCTCTGGGCCCTGCTGGGAAAGGTCCCTATCTGGAGCCGAGCTGGCAATCCTCTGCCAGGCAATTGTTTCAGTCCAGGGGAAAAATTAATTTCTGCCTATCGTTAATTGAGAGAATTGTGTGGAGAGCTGGGAGGGGGGGTTGGAAGGAGGGGGATGGAGTGGGGAGAGATTGTGTTATTAACAGTGTCCCTTTCATAACCAAATACCCTGATTTCCATCAGCAGCATGAGAGGCTCATTACAGCAGGAAGGTGATTAGAGAACTTGGAAGAGCTATCAGGCTGAGCAGGAGAGTGACAGGGAATTTGGGAGGGACTCCCAGCAGAAAAGCTGTCACACAAACTATTCACTCTCACCCTCACATCAGTGTCCTGCCATCTCTTACCTCTGCACCAGCTGTCCACAGCCTCAGTGGAAATGAGCGGGGAAGGCCTGGGAAGAAGCTGCTGGGAGATCTGGAGAAATTGGAGGCTGAAAGAATCCATCCCCTGACTAAGGAGCTTATCTGTTCATTGCTGGTAGCCCAGGAGAGGGTTGGAGGCTCCCTAAAATCATTAATGCTATGAAGAAATGAATAAGGAAGTGTTATTTACCCCTTCACATAACACACGAACCAGGGGTCACCCAATGAAATTAACAGACATCAGTATTAAAACAAAACATAAGGAAATACTTCTTCACATTACACACAGTCAACCTGTGAAACTCGTTGCCAGGGGGTATTGGGAAGGCCAAAAGTATAACTGTGTTAAAAAAAGAATTAGATAAGAATTAGCCAAGATGGCCAGGGATACAACCCCATGCTTTGAGTTTCCATAAATCTCTGTCTGCTAGAAGCTGGGACTGGGATGATAAATTGCCCTATTCCTTTCATTCCCTCTGAAGCATCTGGCACTGGCCACAGGATACTGGGCTAGATGAGCCATTCTGACCCAGTATGGCCGTTCTTATGTTCTTAAGTTTTTGCCAACTACGTGATCACCAGCTGTCTACTGGTATTCCTTGGTAAACACTCTTCAGGATTCATTGGTTTTCCATCCTAATAATATGCCCAAAACAAGAAAGCTGCTGAAACCCAACTAGCGCTGATAGAGGCGGTTGCTGGGTTTGGCTTCAAATAGCCTAATTTCTAATCTTATCCTACTACTATGACGACATCATTTTCCTCTCCAAAAGCCTTGAAGTTCAGCAGATTGGGGCTATTTCAAACCAAGCAGGTGCATTCTAAAGGTAAGAACCCTCATGAGTGCAGGGGCCAAGACACAGCCCTGCCTGACACCAGATATTGATTTAAAAGGTGCTGACATCCAATTGTATGAATCATCTGGAAATGCAAATGGATAACTGGGGAAGAAAGTCTGTCAGTAATTTTTTTTAATGTCACAAATCAGTTATGTCCCTGTCTCCCTAGGACCCCAGGGCTGGATTTTGGAATCCTGTTGTCACAGGTCAATCAATGGAGGAGTGCAATAGTGTGAAATGCAAGATGGTCCAATGGACTAAGCACTTCAGTCTAATCCCAGCTCTGACACTTACTCTCTCCGTAACCTTGGCCAAGTCACATTTAGCTAAATTTTCAGAAGTGGCCACAGATTCTGACTTCCTCAGTTTTTGGGTGCCCAACCTGAGCCATTGTGCACCCACAGCTCCAACTGCCTTCAAATGGAAAAAAATTAAGGCCCAAGGTGGGCACCAAAATAAGTTGACACTTTTGAAAACTTTGGCTTTAACCTCTCTGCTTCATGTGGATGATTCTTAATGAGTGATGTCACATGAGGTTGTGAGTGCTAATCAGTTAATGTTTGCAAAATGCTATACAAGGGCTAATTATTATTAGAGAGATGGAAAGACAGATGGGAAGAATGATTGGAATCTGAGGAGACCAGGAGGGATAGAAAGATGAGAATGTGGGGGACAGAGAACTGGAGGAGAAGAGGCAAGAGCTGGGAGAATGTAACATAGGAGAAAGCAAGCAGGTGAATGAGAAAGGAGAGGAAATGGGTTGCTGCTGTTCAAAGAAAGAAGGGAGAGAGCTTTTTTTAAAAAAAAAAACAGGAGGAGAGACAACAAAACATAAATATTACAGTAAAGCCAGTTAGACATGCAGATAAAGGAAATGGCCTGGAGAAGAATAGAATGGTGCATGGAAAAAGGGAATAAAAACTGTTACTGGGGGATCCGCAAGCAAACACACCCAACTTTCAGGCTAGTGAATTTAAGTGATCGGTGCGCCTTAATTTTATCGTACTTCCTTGGCCAACATCATGTATCTAATCTCTCAGCCTGCCTATCTATTCTGTGTCTATCACCATGGTGTCTGGGCATTCTCTATGTTTAGGGGAAAGGGACATGAAGGTCTTTTTAGCCTTTACGTTATATCATCATCACTGGCTACTCTGGATTCTAAAATGAAATAACTGGAGAAAAAGAGGAAATAACTAAAATTCACCAAAATACACAGAATCCTTTGGTGGATGGCGCTTAACAGACCCTAGACTCATTGGCTTATTATGAAAATCCTCCTTTGAATTTTTTTCCCCCATGCATAGACCTCAGCACAAGCAGCTGGCCTGCATTCTCCTTGCAGCAGAGGAAGTAGGGGATAATAGGAAGATTCCCATCATCCACTACTTAAGGTTTGGGGACCCCCAAAGATTCCTCCCATTGAATCTCCCCACATTCATCAGGCTGCTCCTGTGCACAGTGGCATGATCTAGATACACAGGAATTGATTCTGTAGAGGTTTTTTTTTGTTTTGTTTTTTTTTTTTTTTTTTTTTTTTTAAGAGACAAGATGGAGGGGGAGTACTTTAAAAAAAAATAGTTCACAGGCCAACTCCAAAATGCTATCTCCGAGTAGGTCTGTGTGTCCCAGAGGGTCAAGGCATGGAGAAGGACTCTGAACCTACAAGAAACAGAGAGAGTGAAGTTCTCAGAATCTCTCCCATAGGCTTCAGCCCTGTGCAGAGAGAAAGAAAAGAGGCAGGAATTAGAATAAGAGAGAGAGAGAGACATGTGAATTAAACAGAGAGAGGCAGACAGACAAGCAGGCAGAAAGAGAGAATGAGAAAATAAGCAAGTTTCAGAATAGGAAAGGAAGCTACAAAAAAAGAAGGGAATGAGAGTGAACTAGACAGAGAGAGATGAAGATACGGGAGGGGGGGGAAGAACATGGCGGGGAGCGAAGGGGGCAAAGTCCGAGGCACTCGGTTAGCAGGTTCAGAACAATTTCCATTCTCTACAGCGTTTTCTGTTTAAAAAAATAAAAAAGGAATGATGGAGCAGGGGAGAGAGTCAGACAAGTTTAATGATGTGTGTTCAAAGCTCAGATTGGAAAAATGACAGAGAAAAGCAGCCTGTTTCGGCTCTAATAAATTGTTCTTTGCTGTAAGAGACGCCTGTCGCAGCATTAATACAGGCCCCTAATACACGGGTCAGGGTTAAGTAATTTTCTCCGGCAACTTAAGCGAATAATGAAGCTGGCAGCGGCTGGTGGCGCAGTGGGAGAGATGGCCCAGGCCACCGGCACTTTGTCTTCATTTATTATGCCAGCTCTCATGATTTGGGTACTGGCTGCGGCGACGGGAAGCCTCCACCGAGGAGATATCGCTTCATTTCGGCAAGGTAATGAAAGCCAGGGTGGGGGGAGGATAAACCAATTTGCTGGCTGACATAGGAAGGAGTGATTTGCAGACCTGAGAGAGGGAGGGGGTCGTCCGAGCAAGAGGAAGCACAAGGCTAAACCAAAGGAGGTGCTCAAGGCCCTTCCTGGAATAATGGCATTGAGTGCGTGTGAGAGGAGGGCAACAGACCAGGACAGGGCAAGGAGGAGAATAGCAGAAACTAGGGTTGAAATGGGAAGGGAGGACAGGAAGAGCGGAGACAAGGGCTAGTGAAGGGAACAGAGAGGTGGAATAGCAGAGAACAGTGAATCTAAAATTCACGCCCAACACCGCCATCTCTTTTCTTGCCTGGACAGCTCCGTGATTGTGATTCTTCATCTGCCCAAGTACTGGTCTCTGCTACCCTGCATTGGACCACCATGATGGATATATTTTATGAACCTGAATAGAAGAGAAAGATCATATGATCTGTTGGGTGAATGGTACATGACTGAAAATCATGAAGTTCATGGTGATGTGATGTTCACAGATACAGACTCTTTAGTTTATAGGCCTCCCTGAAAACAGGAGTTTTGAGAAGGAGGTTAAGAGTAGGGGAAGGTAGAAATATGACTGACAGTCAGGAAGGGGATGCTAGGTCTGTGTGGAACTCCCTTCCTGACCCTGTCTGCCATGCCTCCATCTCTGAATTCCTCTCAAAAAACTCTTCTCCAAGGAGGCTTATTAAAAAAATAAATTAAAAAAAAAAATAAAAAAGAGACTATCGATTCATCACAAACTCTAACTTACAATGACAAGACACTACATGCTTGTTTTCACCTCATTCCCCATGAAGTCTTTTCCACGTGTTATCTCCTCCTGTTTTCATTCTAAGCAAGATGCTACGATCTATGGGATTGAGATACCATCTTTATTTGTTCTCTAAAGTATCACGTACCTCTATATCCCTACTGAAGAAATAAATATCCATAAAATATGGGATGCCTCCGTCACTAGGATCATGTTCCCATTTCCTTCTCTCTCTCTGCACCAACCAGCAAAAAGAGAAGAGGGAGTCCCTTGTGGAGTCAAGAATGGGAATCTTACACTCTCCTCCCCCCTCCGCCCCCGATGTGGGTTAAGTATTTCCAATAAGGACCAAGCATTGCAGGCTTAACACGGCAGTCTCTGGAGGAGCAGGCCAATTTCACACTAATCTTCCCCATGAAGGGAGAGAGCATCGGAAGCATGAATTACATCAAAGAGAAGTTAATGCTGAGAAGCAGACAAAAAGGAGCTGCTTTCAGTTTCAAATGAATACACACAGCTGGATTAAGAGATCAGGCTGCTCAATGCCTGTATCATCAGCTTTGGTACCCAGGATTTAGCCAGCAGGGAGAATCCTGATCTAGGGGCTCCTTTAAAAGGGGAGGAGGGTTTTTATGAATAACTGCAGGAATTTGGGAGGGAGGTGGTCTCTCAGTCTGGCATTTACTGACCTCCTCTAATAAATACCAAGACAATGCCAGGTAGCAAGATGGTATATGGTAAGATGGGAGGGAGCTCATGCAGCCTAGCCCAATGCCTTCTTTAGGCCAGTGAGACGAGTGGTTAACCTCGCATTCAGTTGCTGATAGATCACAAGGCAGAGCTTGGAGCTCCGCAGTTCTCTGCTTCAGAATTTTGATCTTGGGGTACTTCTGCTGAGCTAGGAATAATCCTGCAGAATTTAAGATCTGAGCAGTCCTCTCCCTCACTCCTCAGCTCCAGGAAGCAATCCAGGAACCTTTGGGATCTCTGGCTAAGGAAGCTGAGCTCCCTGTAATATAAAATGCAAACTCAGAGGAAGAGGAGAGCACAGGGTCATTGTGGTAACGCCCGTGTCCCAGAGAGACATGGCTCCATTGTCCCATTTTAAGTGGTGTTGAAGTAAGTCCCACTGCTCCCCCACTGGGAAGTTGACAGGTGTAAATCCTAGGATGAATAAAGGCACAGAGCCCTATAAAGCTGGTGTCTCTCCACGCATCTCCGCTCTGATTGACTTGTCGGCTCTCTGAGGCTGACTCTATCAGCTCCTCGCTGCCTCCAATTCCAGGTGTGATTTAGTTTGGAGATGAGAGGTGACAGTTAACATTGGTACTCGTCAGTGTAGATCAGACACAGTCACGCTGTCTTCTCCTTGCTCGCTCTCTCCCCCCTCCCTCCTAATCCACCAACCCCTCGTATCTCCCACTTGTCTGTCTGTCGCTCTCATGCTTCCTGCCTATTCTGATCCAATCCCTTTATTTTTACTACCATGTCTCATCTCCCATCCCCAATCCCCATTGTCAGGGCGGCAGGCCTGTGTTTAGTACATCCTGTGGCAAATTGCTGGCACTACTATGATGGGTCTCGCGCTTTCTCTTCTTGGGGGGAGGGGGAGGGGGAGTTTCAGGGCACCGTTTCTTGCCCCTGAACTGGGGTATTAACTGCCCCACTAGTGTCCTAGAGGAGAGGAGTGGAAAGGGAGTGACCCAGCCCAGGGGCCCTAGGGATAGCGGTAAGCCACTAGAACTAGTGGTTCCTTCCCCTGGGCTACTTCCTTCTCCTTCCCTTCAGCTTGTGGGGCTTCCTGCCCTCCCTCTGCACAAACCAGGTGTCCCTTTACCTAGGGTCTTGGTCTTCTTAGTCTACCGCAGCACTTCTCCAAACTCTCCTCTTCTTCCTTCCAAATTGCTCTCTGCTCCAACACCAATCCACTCTGCTTCAACTCCTCTTCTTGTCTTATTCATAGATGCTAAGGTCAGAAGGGACCATTCTGATCATCTAGTCCGACCTCCTGCACAGCACAGGCCACAGAATCTCACCCACCCACTCCTATGAAAAACCTCACCTATGTCTGAGCTATTGAAGTCCTTAAATCATGGTTTAAAGACTTCAAGGAGCAGAGAATCCTCTCTCAAGTGACCCGTGCCCCATGCTACAGAGGAAGGCGAAATACCTCCAGGGCCTCTCCAATCTGCCCTGGAGGAAAATTCCTTCCCGACCCCAAATATGGCAATCAGCTAAACCCTGAGCATATGGGCAAGATTCAGCAGCCAGATACTACAGAAAATTCTTTCCTGGGTAACTCAGATCCCATCCATCTAATATCCCATCTCAGGGGATTAGTCCTATTTACCCTGAATATTTAAAGATCAATTACTTACCAAAATCCCATTATCCCATCATACCATCTCCTCCATAAACTTATCGAGTAGAATCTTAAAGCCAGATAGATCTTATGCCCGCACTGCTTCCCTTGGAAGGCTATTCCAAAACTTCACTCCTCTGATGGTTAGAAACCTTCATCTAATTTCAAGTCTAAACTTCCTGGTGGCCAGTTTATACCCATTTGTTCTTGTGTCCACATTGGTGCTGAGCTGAAATAATTCCTCTCCCTCTCCTGTATTTATCCCTCTGATATATTTATAGAGAGCAATCATATCTCCCCTCAACCTTCTTTTAGTTAGACTAAACAAGCCAAGCTCCTTAAGTCTCCTTTCATAAGACAAGTTTTCCATTCCTCTGATCATCCTAGTAGCCCTTCTCTGTACCTGCTCTAGTTTGAATTCATCCTTTTTGAACATGGGAGACCAGAACTTCACACAATATTCTAGGTGAGGTCTCACCAGTGCCTTGTATAATGGTACTAAAACCTCCTTATCCCTACTGGAAATGCCTCTCCTGATGCATCCCAAAATCGCAATAGCTTTTTTCACAGCCATATCACATTGGCAGCTCATAGTCATCCTATGATCAACCAATACTCCAAGGTCCTTCTCCTCTTCCGTTACTTCTAATTGATGCGTCCCCAACTTATAACTAAAATTCTTGTTATTAATCCCTAAATGCATAACCTTACACTTCTCACTATTAAATTTCATCCTATTACTATTACTCCAGTTTACAAGGTCATCCAGATCCTCCTGTATAATATCCCGATCCTTCTCTGAATTGGCAATACCTTATTGAAGCAGGGAGTTTTTATCATGTGACTGGCTTCAGGTGCTTTAATTTATAGCGAACTTTCTTCCCTCTACAGGGAATAAGGCTCCCTTCCAACACTCTACTGCTGCCCTCTCGCCATGCTGTATCACATATCCTCCCGCCCCCCTTGCTCAATACCATGGGGTTGGGCTACTTGGGACAAGAGGCAGTGCTGTTGTGATACGCCATCAGTGTTGCCATGTTGGCTTCCGGCCCTATGCTGTACCAGGAAATGGAAGGGGCTGCAGGGATAGGAACCACCTAGTCACTCTTGCGTTCTTCTCCTTGTTTCTGTGCATCTGCTGGAGTGGGGCATGGTCTGTCACAAGGGTAAACCGCCACCCCAGTAGGTAGTAGCGGAGAGTCTCCATATCCCATTTTATTGCCAGACTTTCCTTTTCAACAACTGTGTACTTTTGTTCCCTGGGGAGGAGTTTCCGGCTGAGGTACAAGATCGGGTGTTCCTCTTCCTCTACCATCTGTGAAAGGATGGCTCCTAGCCCTACCTCCGAGGCATCTGTTTGTAGGATGAATTCCTTCTTGAAGTCTGGGGCTATGAGTACTGGATGGCAGCAAAGGGCTGTCCTTAAATCTGCAAATGTTCCTTCTGCCGCATCTGTCCACTTTACTATCTCAGGGTCCCGAGCCTTTATCAAATCCGTCAATGGCCCTGCTCTTGTGGCAAAATGAGGGACGTGTTAGAGAGCTTATTCCTTCACTCTCCCACTTCCTTGGTCCTTCTCGCATGAACAGAGAGCAACAATACCCAAAATCCGAAAGTGCAAACAATTCGATGTTTATTGGGGTGAACTTCCAGCAAGCTTAAATCCAAGTTCCTTTTTCCTTGTTTTCGAATCCAACTTACTTCCTGTTTGCCCCTAATTTATATAGTAATATTCTTAGCTATACCTTAACCAATCATTCTACTGAAATTTAACTAACCAATCTTAACATATTGTAACATGATTAGCTAACCAATTATATCCCACCACCTTAATTAGTTTAGACCCAGCAAAATTAATTATATAGCAGACAGAAAAACAATCACAGAACCAGACAGAGACCATGCAAACAAACAATAGCAGAGTGGGAACTATAATGACAAAACAATACAGAAGTGAGGATTTCACAACTACATCTATAAAGACATAAGGGTTTCCCAGATGTGTCTATTGATAAGTGAGTTCTTACCAGACAGAAAACTATCAACCTAAATTTCCTTTTACATCTTCTAGGCTCTTCTCTTTCTCTGGAGCTGATAGATCAGATCCCCTTCCTAACAGCCCCATATTGACAAGTTTGGAATGTGAGGATGTGACCGGTCGCTTTCCAGCTGATGGCTGCCTCTGCTGCTTAGCCAAAGGCACTGGCCTAAGAACAGGGCCTCAGACTGTCACAGTGAGAAGGCCCTTACACAGATTCTTTCTTGTATACCTCTATTACTAGCTAAATGATAAACATATACCTACATTCTTAAAGTATAGGCCTTTACAGGCAGGCCTAAATATCTATATCTTAAGATGAATCTCCGATAGTATCCTGCTATCCCTAGAAATGCTCTGACCTGCTTTTTGTGGACTGGTTGAGGCCAACCTTGTATTGCCTCCACTTTATTCCATTGGGGTTTCACCAAACCTCTCCCTACTACATACCCGAGGTATCTGGCCTCAGCTAGTCCTATCACGCACTTGAGAGGGTTGGCAGTGAGGCCGGCCTTCCGCAGGGCATCTAGCACCGCTTCTACTTTTCCTTGGTGCATTTCCCAGTCAGGGCTATGGATGACTATGTCGTCTAGATAGGCGGCAGCATACTTGGCATGGGGTTGCAGCAATTTGTCCATAAGTCGTTGGAATGTTGCAGGGACCCTGGAGTCCGAAAGGGAAGACAGTGTAATGGAACAGGTCATTGGGTGTAGAGAAGGCAGTCTTTTCCTTGGCATTCTGGGCCAGGGGAATTTGCCAATATCCTTTGGTCAGGTTCAGGGTGGCTAGGTATCGGGCCTTGCCTAACTCATCAACGAGCTCGTCAATGTGTGGTATTGGATAGGCATCAAACTGGGGTACTTCATTCAACTTCCGGAAGTGGTTGCAAAACTCAGAGTGCCATCAGGTTTGGGGACTAGGACGATAGGGCTGGACCACTGGCTGTGGGATTCTTCAATAACCCCGAGTTCCAGCATCTTCTTCACTTCTGTCCTAATTTCTTCCCTTTTAGCTTCCGGTACGGTCTTATCGTCACCCTTACTCTGTGCCTGGTGACAATATGATGTTGGACCAGTGTCGTACGCCCCGGCTGTGTACAGAACACATCCTGGTTCTGTTGGATCATATCAATGACCTCTGTTGGTTGTTCTGGAGTTAATTCAGGAGATATCTTCACCTGCTCCTGTGGGCCATCTGTCTGGGGTGAAGCTACCTGAATGACCAGGCACATCTCTTGGTCACACCAGGGCTTCAGTAAGTTGATGTGGTAGATTTGTTCTGGCCTTCGGTGGTCTGGTTGTCTGACCTTATAGTCCACCTCCGCAATGGCTTCCACTATCTCATATGGTCCATACCAGCTGGCTAGGAGTTTGCTTTCTGCTGTCGGCACTATCACCATCACCTATTCCCCCAGCTGAAGTCTCCGTACTTTCGCTGACAGTTGTAATAGTCCTCTGGGCCTCTTGTGCTTTTTCCAAATGTTCTCATACTATAGGGGTTACTCAAGTTATTCGCTCTCTCATCTGTGTCATGTGCTCAATGACATTCTTTCCTGGGTTGGGTTGTTCTTCCCAATCTTCCTTGGCAAGATCTAATATTCCGCGTGGGTGGCGTCCATATAGTAGTTCAAAGGGAGAGAAACCAGTGGACGCCTGGGGGACTTCCCATATAGCAAACATTAGATACGGTAGAAGGGTATCCCAGTCTTTTCTGTCCTGAGCTACCACCTTCGGGATCATACTTTTAAGGGTATGGTTAAACCGCTTGACCAGTCCATCTGTTTGTGGATGGTAGACTGAAGTCTGTATGGCCTGGATGTGGAGTAGGGTACATAAGTCTTTCATTAATTTTGACATGAAAGGGGTTCCTTGGTCTGTCAGGATCTCCTTAGGGATGCCCACTCTGGCAAAAACCTGGAGTAGTTCTTTTGCTATTGCCTTAGATGTGGGGTTTCTTAAAGGAATGGCTTCTGGATACTGCGTGGCATAGTCAAGGATGACTAGTACTTTTCGGTGGCCCCGTGCCGATCTTTCCAGTGGGCCCACTATGTCCATAGCTATCCTCTCGAAAGGGACTTCAATAATAGGCAAAGGTACTAATGGGACCTGCAAGTGAAGTCGGGGGCTATGCAATTGGCATTCAGGGCAGGAGGCACAATAGCTCTGAACCTCTGCATGTATTCCTGGCCAATAAAACCTTCTTAGGACTCTATCCAGTGTCTTGTCTACTCCTAGATGTCCCCCAAATAGATGACTGTGAGCTAACTCTAGTACTGCCCTTGTGTGTTTCCGTGGGACTAAGAGTTGCTCTACTTCTTTCCCTCGTATTTGCACTATCCTGTACAACAGACCACGTTTGAGCACATAATATGGCCTTGGGTCTTTCCTTCCATGGGTACACCATTTAATTCCACTACCTCCTCCCTTACATTTGCATATAGTGGGTCATTGGCTTGGTCCTGCCTGAAATTCTCACGTGCTGACCTAATTCCAGGGGGTCTGTTTCTACTCCACCCCCTGGGTTGGCCCTACTTGGGCTAGGAACCACCTCCGAGTCCTCACTGGCCTGAATTATCTCCTGGCCTCCTGAATGGGGTTCTCCTACCAACAAGGGAGGTTTTCTGGTTCTCTGCTAGAATCCTGGTCCCCAATCTTTTATCTACCCTCCTTTCCTGCCTAGACTTTCGGGGTTTTCCAGGGGATGAGAATAACTCTGGGGCAAATTCAGCCTCACCCCAATGTTTGCTATCTGCAGGTGCCTCCATCTCAACCCAAGGGTTGCTACCTTCCCCTGGCTCTACTCGGGGGATTAAGCTCTCAAACCCGGGGAAGTCCCTACCAATTAAGACAGGGTAGGGGAGCCTGGGGATCACCCCTGCAGTCACCCTGGTAGTATTCCCCTGGATCTCAATCCATACCGGGATTGTGGGGTAGAAATTTATGGTGCCATGAACACACATTACCCCTGTGTTTTTGGCCCGGATTAGTTGGTCTTTCCCCACCAACTTCCCCAAGACCAGAGTGACAGCACTCCCAGAATCTATTAATGCTATGGTCTCAATACCATTCATCTTGTATACCCCTGCGAGGTCATTGCGACCCCTAGCAGGCAGATTAGGCCACATTGCTCCCTGTGATCCCCTAGATTACATTGCATAGGCTCTTTCCTGTTGGGACATTGGGCTGCTATATGCCCCAATTCCCCACACTCATAACACCGCCCCCTTATTCTGGCTGCCACCCTCTGCCTGGGGCTATTTGGCCAGCCCCCCCCAGTCCTCTCTTCCCAAACCCCCAGGTCCCTTCTTGGCCTCAGGCCATTCCTCGGCATCTTTCCTCCCAGTTACGATTCTCCTGGAGTTCGACAGTCCAGGGCCTTGGGTTTGGGACTGGCTTCCTGGTTTGCCGTGTCTCACCCCCTGGGGTCTGGAACAGATTGCGGACTTTCCACGAGGGAGACCAACTCATCATAGGTGGAGGGGTCATTATGGCCAACCCAAGCCCGGAGGCCTGGTGGTAGCCCCCTCATATACTGGTCCAGTACCAGGAGCTCCATCATCTTCTCAGAGCTGAGGGCCTCAGGGCACAGCCATTTCCAGGTCAGGTGGATCAGGTCAAACAATTGCAATTGGGATGTCTTGTTCTCTGTATACTGCCACTCATGGAACCTCTGGGCTCGCAATGCTGTCGTTACTCTGGCTCTGGCCAGGATCTCTGCCTTCAGCTGGGGGTAATCTGCTTCCGTCTCCGTGGCCATATCGTAGTAGACCTTCTGGGCTCCCCACACAGGAACGGGGCAAGGATACCAGACCACTGATCTTGGAGCCAGGCCTCCCACAGGGCTGCTCTTTCAAAAGTTAGGAGGTATGCCTCCACATCATCCTCCCGTGTCATTTTCTGTAGGCAAAGGCTAGCCCGTATGGTCCGGGTCCTGTCGCAGTTGCAGTTCAGCTCCATAAGGGCCTTCATCTGGTTCACTAGCTCTTGCAGCAGGGCTTGGTCCTGGGCAGCCTGACTCATCAAAAGACGCATCCGATGAAGTGAGCTGTAGCTCACGAAAGCTTATGCTCTAATAAATTTGTTAGTCTCTAAGGTGCCACGGGTACTCCTTTTCTTTTTGCAAATACAGACTAACACGGCTGCTACTCTGAAACCTATCAAAAGACGATTAGTCTCCTGCTGCATCCAAGTTGCCTCCTATTGGGCGATTCCTTGGACCCAGGTAGCCGCCTCCTGGGCTGCAGTGGCTTGTAATAGGGCCTTTACCATGTCATCCATCTTAGGGATGGGAGAGTTTTGGCTAACCCTGGTTTAAGTCCCCAGCATGTAGATCCCACTCCTAACACCATGTGTGGCAAATTGCCAGCACTACTATGATGGGTCTCATGCTTTCTCTTCTTGGGGAGGGGGGGCAGTTCAGGGCACCATTTTTTGCCCCTGACCTGGGGTATTAACTGCCTCACTAGTGTCCTAGAGGAAGGGTGTGGAGAGGGAGGGATCTAGGCCCGCCCTCTACTCCAGGTCCCAGCCCAGGGGCCCTAGGCATAGCAGTAAACCACTAGAACTAGCAGTTCTTTCCCCTGGGCTACTTCCCTCTCTTGCCCTTCAGCTTGTGGGGCTTCCTGCCCTCCCTCTGCACAAACCAGGTGTCCCTTTACCTAGGGTCTTAGTCTTCTTAGCTCACTACAGCACTTCTCCAAACTCTCCTCTGCTTCCCACCAAACTGCTCTCTGTTCCAACACCAATCCACTCTGCTTCAACTCCTCCTCTTGTCTGATTGAAGCAGGGGGGTTTTATCATGTGATTGGCTTCAGGTGCTTTAATTGGCTTCAAGTGCTTTAATTAATTTATAGTGAACTTTCTTCCCCCTACAGGGAATAAGGCTCTCTTCTAACACTCTCCTTCTGCCCTCTGGCCATGCAGTATTACAATCCACACACCTCCTACATCCCTGAGTAGTATATTGCTGACCACTTCTGCCAGAAAGTCTCTCCCCTTGAAAGCCTAGGAGCAGCTGTTTTTGCTCCTTCTCTCTCTTCTCTTCAAGAGCTGAGCAGATAATTCTTAGCAAAGGCTCTATATGCTGGATTTCACCTGTTCATCTTCTCACATGTTGTTCATGAGCAGCTTAGAATTTTCTTGAATTTGTTAGTTATTTGGAATTCACCAAAAAGCTTCAAGGAATGAATCTGGGCTTGGAAATTGTTCAAGAGAAGTGTGTTGTGAGTAGGTAATATCTGAAATTTAAACTGAGTTGCATAGTTTTGATTGGTCAGGCCTTGGTCCCATGGCAAAGTGTCTATGGCCTCACAGGATGAATAACTCCTAGAAGGATGTTTCTGGTGTAAATGCTCATGTTTACAAGTTCAAGATTCCCTTTTAGTGAAGCCTGACACTTACTTAAAATTCA
Source organism: Dermochelys coriacea (assembly GCF_009764565.3). Lineage (NCBI taxonomy): Eukaryota > Metazoa > Chordata > Testudines > Dermochelyidae > Dermochelys > Dermochelys coriacea. The sequence continues at coordinate 86,675,038 of NC_050073.1, read as the reverse complement.
TTATGTCGGCAAACATTCCTGCCAGTAGCTAGTTAGCTAAAATATTTACAGGAAAGGAATGCAGGGGACAAGAATTCAACTTCTTATTGGATTTACATTTGCAGAAAATGCTTCGAGGTATTCACCCAGCTCTCTTGTCTTTTCTCTTCTCTTCTCAGGTGACTTTCTTCTCTTCATCTCACTCCTGGTCTCCTATTTTCTATCCATTTTCTGTTTATCTCCCTCTCCTGTCTCCACTGGTTGGTGCTTCTTTTCTAAAGCAATAGGTGTAAAAATGTGATTTCCCCACCCCCACCCCACCAGCTTCTCACAGTTTTATTACAGATGAGAAGGTCCCACAAAATAAGCACTTGACATTGTCCCTTTAGCAACTGTGCTCATGGCTATTGCTCTATGGCAGTGCTTCTCAACCTTCCCAGATTAATGTACCCCTTTCAGGAGTCTGATTTGTCTTGCATACCCCCAAGTTTCACCTCACTTAAACCGACTTGCTTACAAAATCAGACATAAAAATACATGTGTCACAGCACACTCTTACTGAAAAATTACTGACTTTCTCATTTTTACCATATAATTATAAAATAAATCAATTGGGATATAAAGATTGTACTTACATTTTAGTGTATAGTACATAGAGCGGTATAAACAAGTCATTGTCTATATGAAATTTTAGTTTGTACTGACTTCATTAGTACTTTTTATGAAGCCTGTTGTAAAGCTATGCAAATATCTAAATGAGTTGATGTACCCCTGGTGGTACGCAGAGGTCTTCTGGAGGTACATGTACCTGTGATTGAGAACCACTGCTCTATGGCACTTAATCACATTACCCAAAAACTGAAGCATTATTGGGACACAAAATCAGAGTCCCTGGTGCCTTTGATTCCCGGCCAAAGACAGAGGGCATGGCTCACAGGGAACGGTGCCATCAAGTGAGGTGCAGGTGCGAGTTAGCATGGGGGTATATCTGGATGAAAATTCACAGAAAGGACCATGACAGTTTCTAAACTTTACAAAAGCAGGAGGAGATTTTCTGTGCCCCTGGAAGGCTTTGTCCTGGGTGAGTGATATGAAACCCTGAGATTTGAACTCCCTTTCATGTGCAATTATAACATAAACATTCCCGGCATACAATACATACCATTATCATAGACTCACCACAATGGCTGGTGAAGGCCAGTGAAGAACAACTGAACCAACTACTGAGTGAAATAATGAATGACTCCTTCAAAGCAACCAACCTAACAACCCTTCTGACGCACATGATCGTCTGGCCAGTTCTCAGGAAAACTAAACCTGGATGCTAGCATTCTTGTCAAAAACTGTCTCATCTCCCTCCCTGCCTTTCACTGTAAAAAATGGCAACAGACAGACTTCAACAGCACCTAACCTCTTCCCCACACTGGAGGCCTCAGAATCAGGATTCAGACTTTGCCACAGCAGTTCAGCTTTGGTAGTTCAGATGCAGAACCTCTTTACGTTTTATGGACAGAAGCCAAACCTCAGTGCACATACTGTTTGCCCTAACTGTGGATTTAGCTATAGTCATCCATGGCATGCTGCTGACCCATGTACACACCTTGGGAGAAGGTGAGTAAAGCAATTAATTGGCTGAAATAAATCCTATCAGATCCCAGCAAGAGGTGATGGGCAGCTGCTCTCCTAATCCTCAAGAGCCTTCCTATGTGAAGTCCCACGAGATTTAATCCAGTCCTCTCTCCTTTTCGACATACATATGAGACCCCAGGGAGAGGTCACAAAACAACACTGGCTCTACTGCATCAACATGCTGCTGACACTCAGCCAACATAACGAACACCCTCACAGAACTGACATAGCTCCTGCAAGAGATAAACACCTTGATGAGAAACAACTGGCTGAAGTTCATCCCAGGGAAGATGGAAGCCATGTTAATGGTAAATTGGTAATGATAAGAGGAGTTGGCTGAGACTCTGACTGTGACCTCCACTGAAGGTGTGACAGGGTGAAACAGACAGGAAAAGGTTAAGGGCTACCTGCCTGTCAGATGACTCAGTGAGGGATTTAAGGAAGAGGCATGTCCTTTTCTCAGGGGCTGACAGAGACAAGGAGAAAGGCCTCAGAGGACTGCAGCCTGTTTTGGTCAGGAGTATCGTGTTGTTGTGTGTAACTTCAGAGTTTTTGTGTTTCGGTAATAAATTGTGCCCAGAAGCAAGGGGCGGAAATGGATTTGGGCATGGTACTGGTTCTTTCCTGGACTGATGAGAGACCCCACTAGCTCACAGCAGGGAGGGGAAGCTGATGCAGAGCCTGTGCTTCCAGGATTCACAGCTCCAGGGCATATGGACTGCTTTGGAGTCGAGGACCTCAGAGCTTCCAGGCTCCTTGTCTCAGGGAATCGGAATGAAAACTTTCCCAAAAGGTCAGAATTTCCCATGAAACAGAAATCCTGAGTTTCAACAATCTATAACCATGAGCACATCACACCAGTGCTCTATGCCCTTCACTGGCTCCACATTCACTTACAGGTCCAATTCAAGGGCCTGATCCTCATCTTCAAGGTCTTCAGTAGTGTGGGCATCAAGCTACCTCAGAGACAGCTTCATCATCTATGGCCCACCAATACAACTGCATGCATTAGGGACATGAAAACTAAAAATGCTTCACACTCAAGAGCGGAAGGCTAGATGCTCCCAATGCGGTACCCTAGCCTGTAGGACACTCTGTAGAGGTGATCAGGAGCCGCTCCAGACTGAGCATTTTCAGATCCCAGTGTGAACCCTATTTACAGAAGCCTACCTACAGTAATGGAGACAGAAAACAAGAAATTCCAAAATTCAAGTTTAAGTGCCAGAACCCAGGAGGGCACAAACACAGAGCCCATTGAAATTGGCTAACTTGTAGGCTTTTACAGGGTGCCACAAATGAGATTGACAGAAATAAAAAGACCGCTTGGGTCATCCCTTTGAATCCCCTGAAAGGTTCCTCCCTGCACCATTCCTACCAATGTCTTCTCTACCCTCCATCAGAATCTCTTATTGCAAAGACATTTCCTTAATCTCCATCTTTACCTTTCCCTCCCTTAGTGCCAACCCCATGCTCCTCATCTTTCCATCACCAGAGACTGATTGCTTTCCTTTATTTAGATGGTTATCTAATAGGTATTTCTAGACTATAATCCTGTCCTTCCCCCTGGGACTTCTCTTTTCTAGACTAGAGATATATTTAGCTCTCAGATATATTTAGCTCTCTCTCTCTCCTCAGTCCTTGCTCTGCTCCACGTATGGCTCCATTTTTACTCATAGCAACAGATTCTGTATTTAAAGGCCTGAGCTCAAAGTTTATTATATCAGATGAACTATATTCATAAGAAGTAAAACTGTCTCCTCCCTGTCTGCATGACCCAAGAAAGCCTTTTCAAGGCAGAGGCATAAGTGAGACCTCCTGCATCTCCAGAAGGAACATCTTGGAGATGAACATCAGAGAAGCCCTGCTCAGTGATTCTCATACAGAGAGTGTCAGAAGGACTCAAACACAAACCCTTTCACTCTCATACAACTGCCCCTTCTGGGGAGCCAAAGATGCAGACCAACCAGCTCATCTAAGAGACAGAATTGTTCTACCCAAGCGGCTCTGGCAAAACATCCCAGTGTACAGATACAGTGAGCAGGACAACACTTTGCAGAGACTGGGGAGGCCCCTCCGAGGGTCAGGCTGAAAACCCCCTGCCACTCTCACCCCCAGTGTAGCATCCAATTTTCCCATTTTTACAAGTTTTAGTTTCTCTTGTCTAAACAATGACGCTGGCAATGTTCCAGTGAAACAGATGAAATCTCCCTGCGCCTGCACCCCTGTTACGAGAGGTCTAGGTCAAGGTCTTCCTAACACTTTAAATGTGGTCATTTCATTTCAGAAGCCTGTCAAAATAGAACTATGCCTTCTATCTGCATCTGATGGCATACACTGCCAAGAAACTGAAATCCCAGGGGAATCCCTAGTTCCCTCTCTCTCCATCCTGCCCTATGGAGTCTCCAGGAATTGGAGGGGGAGGTTTACACTCAGATCTCTCCCCATAAGTTTCCATATGAAAGCCCCCATGCTTCGTGTTATTTCCTTGTGTCAATCCGCTCCCCCCACCCACCCCCGAGCTTCCTTCCAGACCTCAGCCCATGTGTCGATCCATGAAAGCCCCCAGCAGTATGTCACAGAAGTGATAATTACATCCCACACTCCCATCATGCCATCTGCTGCTGACCTCTCACCCCTCCTCTCTTTTAATCACCCTCCAGCATCACTCACTCTGACAGAGCAGCAGCACAAGCCATGTGATCTGTCAGGCTGGGGACATGACTTATAGGGCCCGGCTGGTGGACAAAGGGAAGGGAGGTAGGCAGCATAAATCTCCGGGGCGAATAAAAGAGAATGATGGGGCGCTCTGCAGGGGCCTGCGTTAGCAGATTCTTGGCCTCTTGTTATTCAGCCCAGAGTTATGGTGATGAAGAAGTGGCCTAGTGTGACTCGCACTGGTCCCAATCAACCTTGCAAAACCTACAAAAACCTAGAGGAGTCTTAATGTCATGCATGGTTGGAAAGCCTCAATGAGGAGGGGTAGGGCCAGCGGAGCAACCAGGGGGGCAGTCCCCAGCTCGGAGACCAGATACATATGACCAACAGAAACTTCTATCATTAGTCCAGGGCACGAAGACATGCAGAACAAGGGAGTCAAGTCAGGCCCTTGGCTTCCAGCTCCGAGCTTCATTCTAGGATCGGAGAGGGCAGGACTCTTCCATCTGAAGAACACAACCTGTCTGCACTCTCCGTTAGTACAGAACTCAGGCTTCCCCTCTGGCACTACTACTACTGAGACCTCTCAGCCTCCTGCTCTGTACATCCCCCAGGACTGAGAGCTCAAACCCTCCCTGCCTACCCTCCGCTCTCATCAAGCCTGTCTAGCCCCCCACCGTCCTCCGCTGACGCACCCCTCACTTTCCTCACCTGTTGCTGAGTAGGATAAATCATCTGATGTGTGAGTTTGCAGTTGCCATTATGAAGATAAAGACATTAATAATTTTCAACAGTGAATGATTCAAACCCCTTCAGATAACTGCTGTTAGTTGTGGGGACAGAGCTGTTCCTCCAGTGGTGGAGGGGGGAGGGAGGGTTGTTACTCCAACAGCAGGGAGGAAAAGGGGGTTACTCCAACATACTGTGACATTTGCTTCTAAGGTGTGGACATTAGGATTGGAGTATTGAAACTCCCCCACCCTCGTCTCTGCAGGCTGCCCTTCCTTCACAGGTGCAGTGGAGAGGAACATGCTAGATATACTAGGGGCCTGCCTTTTTGTGGGGGCCCAGGGGATGCCTCCAGTAATATTGTAACCCTTTCCCCATGGAACTATCAGAGCCAAAGTCAGAAAAGAAAGAACCCAAATGCTCGGGATGGGGGGGTGAAGAGATGAGGGCTGCAGGACCGGAAAGGAGGGGGTTCAAGAGGGGAGCTGGAGAAGTGGAGGAAGGGAGTAGCTGGGAGGAACATGGGGAATTTTAAACCATCATTTCCTTTAAGTTGTTCCAAAAATAAAAACCATACTGAAACTTTGGCTCTTTGGATGAAAGCCTGAAAACCTGGTGACTCTCCCTAGGGCTGTGGGGAGTAGGGCAGCAGGCAGCCCTCTCCAGTTCTTAGGTGAAGTCCATTGATATCTGATTGAAAGCAACAAAAGCCCTCCACCCCAGTGAGCAGCAGAGATTTCATTTTGGATATTTCATAAAGGTATCACAGTCTGAGAACAACAGTTTACCATGAAACTGAGAAGCTGAGAGCACCTAGGAGAGCCAGGTCAAGCGTGTGGGCGGGGCTGTGGAAACCTCCCCTCACACAGCTCTACCAATGTTTTTCCAACCTACTTAGACAATAGCACCTCCTACTTTCCTAGTTCCTGGACCCCCATACAGCTCTGCTGATGCATCTCACTCCTGACATGCAGCACCCCCTCCCCTGCTATTCTAATCCTGAGCCTCACCCAAGTAGAGAAAATGCTATCATGGTAAATTGTGTGGTATTGGCTGTTTTGTGTTGTGCTTAAACATCTCCTCTGCTCATTCCAAGACATGCCACTTGTGACCAGAGGCAGTTTGTTGAGACCAGACGCACTGTTAAGCAGGGAACAGGGTGGAGTTAGGTTTGTGAAGTCCTCTCAGGCCATAGCCTATTTCAGTCAGGTCTCAATTTCACTATAATTTTTGAAGAGGTTTCATGACCATCAAGACCAACGAGGAAGGTGTTGGAGGCTCTGCAATCTGGGAGGCGCAACGAACACAACACAGAACAGCTCAGCATTCCCACAAAGGCTGATGGGTGAAGAACTGACCTGGGCTCTCAGGCCAGGCCCAGCTTGAGTCAGGGGTGTCAGAAAAGCCACAGAGGCTTCACCTGAAGGAACCAAACCTACCCACTCAAACAAGCTTCTGTTCTGCACCATGTCACCTCCAATCTCCTAACCTCAGCAAAGCCCCTGTAAAGATGGTTACTTAGCAAGCAGGTCTGAATCCAGCCCAAGGAATGTCTTGGCTAGGTTGGACATCATTGACCAAACCATTTTCCCAGAGCCTAAAGGAAATGAGATTGACAAAGGCTGTCTCCTTCCAGATTCCACTTGAACCTTCCCATGCCAACTGTGCTTCCCCAAAGGGATCCCTCACTCAGCAGAACTGTTTCACTTCAGGGCTTGAGCAGGGAAGCCCCATACCTCCTGCCTCCTTGCCAGCTAGGTCTTAGCCTTTGAGACTGGAGCTCGCAGCTCCCTCCCCTCCTCCCCCCATCTGCCATTTAACGATGATGGAAGTTGCTGTCAGCACACAGTGACAGTAATAAACACTCTTCTTAATAACACAGGGTGTCCCTCTTATTAAAATGAATAGACTCCAGCAGTGGAGCCGGGCCGCCTGCCTCGGAGCCAGTTGGGGACAGCAGCTCTCAAGCAGAGCAGTTTATCTGCTGTAATTACCAATGTAACACGGCAGCTCAGGCTCCAGACTACTCATGGTCATGGCACGGCTCCCCACAGACAGAGATCAGGGCCACGTGTGCTCAGACAGACACGCATGCGCAGATATGCATGCAAAGAAATATGCCTGCACAGAGAAAGACAGATATGCACATACATATATGCGTGGACAGACATACATATAGTATAGCCAGAATAAAAATATGCATGACCGGACTTTCAGTAGTGCTGAGCATTCACAAATGCCACTGAAATCAATAGTCACTGCTCAGCACCCTTGAAAATCAGACCAGTAGCATCCTGGGGCCAGAGAGATTTAAGGGTCCAACTCATCACAAACATTAATACTAATAGGTTTCAGAGTAGCAGCCGTGTTAGTCTCTAAAGTACCACAAGTACTCCTTTTCTTTTTATTAATAATAATAATAAATAACAAATCCTGAGGGCCTTAATATTTACTCCCACTGAGTAAGGACTGGGCAAAAACTAATTAAAGATTTCAGAATTTGGCCCAAAAAGAATAAGTAATAAGGGCAACAATCGTTCCAGCTGAGGATCTCTAAACAATTTACAAGTATTCATTAATGAATGCTCACGACCCAACCATGAGAAAGTCCAACGTCTGATGGGACACTCTTATAGAAGACTGGGTTCCCCTACATCTTAGGGGGTGCACAATCATCATTCCAACAGCTGTGCCATTAATCTGGCACTATGCATAGCTCTATTATTCATACATATCTACACATGTGCCTTTATGCGTAGACACATGAATACAGAAACAAAGAACACATAGCATCTTAACATTTTCTTGAAATAAATGAAGCTGAAGGCAAATCCTTGGTGCACAGGTGAGGGTCTCCATCCCCTGGACTAACCCAGAATAAGCTTCACTGATCCCACATGTTCCTGAGCCTGTAATTGGCCACAAGATCATTTGTGTATCCAGGTTTTTTGGAACAGGCTATAATGTTCCAAAGGGTGAATGCCCTGACCTTTCAGTTATGGAGCCCTGAGTTCAAATGCTGCTTGGATTTCAGATCACAGTGAATTTGCTGGGCTCTGCCAAGTGTGCGGGTGGGGGAAATTATCCACATTTCAAAACCACTGGATTCAACCCAACTCAAGGTCTGGGGCCAGGAGGATCATTGCATCATAATTAATATTCTGACTATGCCTTTCACCCCACATGCTTTAGGCAAACCCCAAGCTTTATAGTCAAAGTACATTTTGTGTGGGTTTGTGCACAGGCCAGATGTGCAGTGGCTGGTGAAGGGAGAGTGTCTCATGCTCAGCAGCACACCCTGGTAGTGCATTCAGAACAAATACTGATGGATTTTGAAGGGCTCTGGTTGTAGAGATACAGTGGACGCAGTGGAGGCCCTTTGGCCAGAGGCAGTAACTGGGGAGATGTTCAGGAACACAGAGCAGGCTTTCTTCTTCTGCCTCCTCCTCAGGTTAGTTTCTCTTTGTTTATTTAGAAGCCAGTGGATTCTTGGGGTGACTCTGCTGCTGACCTGGAGGACACACAATCCTGGAAGGAGAACCACATGACATTGGAAGCAGGATTTTTCCTCTTTTGGGAGCTGCCTCAAAAACAAACTATTTGAATGGGGCATCTGACAGGAAACCATGTGATGGGGATATATGTCACAGTACCTGAAATTCCCACTATTCTAGTGCCATCTCAGAAGGCTCCACCCCCTGGCTCTCCCACTTCACTCTGGACTGCAGAGATGTGACAAGTCTTATTGTGGACCCTTCCATCTTTCCCTTGAAGTGAAATGGCAGGTTCAGAGCACATACATGGGGTGCCTGTCACAGCCACTGCGTGTCACCTATCAGCTAAGAAATGACCTCATCTCCTTCAATTGATCACACTGGCTTTCTGCCATCCTTGTTGTCAACATGCTCTGTGCTGTTCCCTCGAGAACCCCCACAGATGTGGGAGCACTTCACTCTTGTCTGATTTCACAGGGCTCCTCCGAGGGAGGACCCTCTCCAGTTGTGAGGTAGGCCAGGTAGATGGGCAATGATGGAAGCAAAGTTAGGTTGTAGGTAATTCAATTCTTACATAGCCTGGAGAAGCCACTGGTAAAGCCTAACCAAGAAAAGCCAGGTCAGGAGATGAGCACGTGCTGGGTATGTCTCACCCTTGAGAAACTGCCACCTGGCACCAGTTCTGAGAATATTATCCTCAGTGTTTGCATGGGTCTGTCTGCAGAACAGCATCTGCTCACGATGCAGCAAAGGAGATTGTAGAGGAGGTAGGGCTGGATGGGAGGGAGAAGCAATGGGTTGGTGAACTGCCTTTCATCTCTGGAGACCACTGGCTTCAAAGTCTGAGCGGATCAAGCAAAAGCTGCTGGCTCAGCTTTGTTTATTCACATCCCAAAAATCATATATGCCATGTCCTGATTGCTAGCTTCTCTGCTCAGGAGAGGGCCTGAGCTGGGATAGCAGGGAGCAGGGGTGGGTTAAAACTAAATGGGGTCAGGATCTAATTCAGCTGAAGGACTTTCAAAAAACCAAAGGCCTCCCATGCCAAATCAGAGCATCCCATCGCCTGCCCCCAGAGCAAAATGATGATGGCAGGCCTGACTCCATGCCAACACTACCTCCTTCTCTCCAGTCCCCATAGAGGGTCCCAGCACTAGGGGTGAAAGTAACTTAAAGAATTTACCGGTAAACCAGAGTCCTGAGCAGGAGGCGTGGCCTCAATCGGAAGAGGCGGGGCCTTTAATACCCGGGACCTTTAAATCAAGATTTAAAGGGACTGGGGCTCCGCTGCAATAGCAGTGGCTGGGAGCCCCTGGCCCTTTAAATCACCCCCGGAGCCCTGCCGCCACTACCCCGGGGCTCCGGCAGTGGTACTCGGGAAGTGATTTAAAGGGCCTGGGGCTCCAGCTGCTGCAGGGAGCCATGGGCCTTTTAAATCACCGCCGGAGCCCTGCCACTGCTGCCCTGGCAGCAGGATTTGGGTGGCGCTTTAAAGAGTCCAGGGCTCCCCACGGCTGGATCCAAATTTTGTACTTCCAAGGTCCACCTCCTTTTCCAAGAGCAGGATATGGAGATCTATGTGTCTTGACTTATTAAGTCTCTGCTAGGATGTTCTTCAGGCCAGGACTGAGGTGCCTTGGAAGAGCTGTGGGATTGGTTCGGGGGGGGTTAGGGCTGGAGATGCCACAGGAGATGCCACAGAGGTTTGAGGTGTGCTGGCCGAGCTCTGTGGGAGAATATGCCACAGCTTCTGCTTGTATTCTGCTGGCTTCTATCAGTTCCTAATTTTAATGAGGAGTTAAATTCCACACACAAAAACAGGAGGAGGGAGCGGAAGGGGGATTCCTGTATGAGAGGCAGAGCACTGGGAGATGCTGCGGTGCTGAAGTGCCATTGTACTGTCTCCCATGGCTTTTAGTTGTGCATGCAGAGAATAGTTGTGCATGTGAGACAGTCCCTGGAGAGAAAGCCTCGGGAGCCCAATTCACCTCTGCACTGGCACTGAGTTCAGCAGAGGGAGCGAGGTGGGAAGGAGTATGCCTCCCTGATCTCAGGCTTACAGAGGATCAGTTCAACCTCTGCACAAATTACAGCAACCTTAGGAATTGCCCTAACATGTGCTCTGGCCGCAGCAGTTTCTACGGGCCACCTCAGCAGCCAGGGACAGCCTGCTGGAGAGGCCCCCTATGCCAGGAGGCATTTAAGGCTGCTTTGCAGAAGCACAGACTGTGGAAAGTGGCCACAGGCGTGAACTCCACCCCTACACCTTGTTGAGACAAGAGTCTGAGTTGGTAGCCACCATACAGAATGCTGGGCCCATGGCCTTCATTTCAAGGGGAACCCGCATGGCTCAGAGACACTGGGCCACGGCTTATTGCCTGTAACCACTGAATGTGGTGAGGATGTTGGAGGGAGGGTCTCTGCAGTGCCCTTAATGGAACGCACAGGAAATGCTTTCACACCCCACCACTCCTTCCCAGTCTCAGATCTCTTGGTCAACCTCCATTCTCAGGCAGCTCTCCAAGGAATGATTTGCTCAGGGAGCTGGATGGCCATTATTGCATGAAAGTGGGACAAATGGGGGAGATACTAGTCAGATTCAAAGATGCAGCTCCTCCTCCTTCAGCTGTGGGGTGTGGGACAGCTGGATCTCTTATTTGCACCAGCATAAAGGTTTTCTTTCTGAACTGGACAAGTGGAAAGGGCAGAAGGAAAGAGGATTTTGGCAGCCAGCATATGTACAGTAACTGCACAGCTGGATGGACTGAAAATTAAGTCTGAGCACAGGACTGGGATCCAGGAATGCCTAAATTCTAACTATTTCTGACACTGGCTCTGACCATAGCATTGGGCTAGTCACTTCCCCTCTCTGTGTCTCAATTTCCTAACCTGGAAGATAGAGATAATGATTCCTCCCTATTGCCAGGCGCTGTTAGTGTTGTAAGGTGATAGAGAAGTGCTTGGTATTACGAAGACAGAATACGCAGAATAAGAATCCCAGGTTGGGACATTCCCTGCCAGCTCACTGAGCCTTGAGAGTCCAGCCAGTAGTGGTGAGCTGGGCTCCTACATGCCGGGAGGCTGGGACATGTCTAGTGCGAGATGAAGAAGTTATTCAGAAGGAGCGTATTTTATTCCCATTGCCCTCCAGACAAGCACACACAGATAAAGAGAGACCTCTAGTGATGCCGAAGGGTGTCTACCTCTCCTCCCCCAAGTTGCTCTGAATAGTGCAATAATCTCACTTTTTTCTGAGCCAGAGAAAAAAAAGGGATGATCTCCAGAATATCTAAAGAGCCAGCCTTTCACTCAGTAGATGAAGACACAAGAATATGACCTAGCAGCAGCTGGAGCAAGGGGAGCTGCAGGTCTGAGGTGACTCAACAGAACTAACTTACATGCGTGAAGCTGCTACAGACCCTGGCCATTCTCTGGCTGACTCTAGTCAATGCTCATCTTCAAGGACCACAATGATAACAAGGTGGTGCTAGAATTTGGCATGTGTGGGAGGTGGAGGAAGAGGGAACTTAACTGTCAGTGCTGGGGGCCATGTGGTTAATTTGGTTTTTAATTTATCTTAATTTTTAATTCCTGAATGAAAAGCTTGTGTCTAGATGGAGAGAGAATTTGATTGATAATCAGCTTCACAGGGTTAGAGGCGGGAGAGATGGATAGAAAGTTTCTGGCTCAGGAAAGTCACTCCTGAAGGCATATACAACTTCCCATCACCTGTGCATGACCCTGAGACTTGTAGCAGGTAGGAGACACACAGCTACAAGAGGCTATGGGGTTTGATGAATATTTCAATAGAGTTTTGGTCCTTACTGGATTAATCCCCAAACTCAGGCTGTTTCATGGCTATGAACCAGGTGACTGGGTCTCTAATTGCCCATTTATGCCCCTAGAGAGGATTTTGTCTGCAGTAAAGATAGTAGGGAAACTAAAGCAGATACTGTGGGTAAGGACAAATTCAGGGAGAGCTGTACATACACCCCACACACAAGCCCAGCATGGAGGCTAGCTAGCTTCAAATCTAGCCTCTAGAATCTGAAATCTCCTGCCTTCCAAGCTCTCTGACCCCAGTAGATAGGTCTTGATGCCAGGGAGCACCAAGAGAAGAATTTTTAAATTCACCCAGACACACAGCAGCAGAACAGCCATATAAAACATCCCAGGTGTGAAATGAGTCCTGCTGACGTGCTTGAGGGGAGCATTAATAGGCAAAAACTGGGGGTGGGCACAACCCCCTCATGTCACTACTTGCACCTGTAACAGAGACAGCTGGGGACACCGGCACAAAGGTGGTTACACGAGTATGAGAGCAGGCAGGCATATCTCCACTTCTGCTCTCAAACCCAGAGCAGCGCTGGGAGCCAAAGGGCTCCTACTGGCCTGGAGCAAAGGAGGCCTCATTGCTCTTCTTCTTTATTTAACTCCCCTTGGCAGTGCTGAGGCATAATCACTCAATTAGCAGCTCCCTAAGTACCCTCCTTCCACTCAGTCACCTCTCCCAGTGCCCAACCAGCATGTAAATCACTGCCTTAACTCTCTTCTTCCTAAGCTAGTCCAAGTGCCAGTAACCCCCTGTCAGGAGAAGGGGCTTTCCACTGGGGCTGCCATTATTCTGCTGGAATGTTTTATTTCTAAGGAGAATAGAAACTAAGGAGGGAGGGGAGCATAAGTGAGCATGTGCACTGGCAGCAAAGGGGATAGCCTTGCCCCCACAAGATTATGGATCCATTCTACTTGACAAAAAGCCCTCCTGGAAACAGGGAATTCCTAAAACAAATGTGAGGGCAGCAGCTGGCTCTGGAAGGGGGTCATGTTGGGAGCTGGACAGACTGTTGGTAGCCTATGAGCAATGTGGAGTTTTGGGGAGCAGGGTTCATTTTTGGGTGAGAAAAGACTGACACAAAATGTAGGAATGACATTCTGCTCTCTTTTTCCCCGTGTAGCTGACTAAGGTCAATGGGGCCTTTATAGATGTAAGTGAGGACAGAATTCAGCGTAATGCAGATACATTCAGATTGACTGATGTACCTGACTGAAATCCTGGTGGGGCGGGGGAGGAAATAAGAACTTACATTTCTATAGCCCCCCTTCAACTGAAAGCATCCCAAAGCACCTTACAAATGATACACCCACTGTGGGAATGCAGGTACCTCTGGGGCGGAACATAGCAGCTATTTAACAACCACACTGGTCACCTAAATCACATGGCTTTATTTCTGCTTCCTGATGAGATGACAAACATTTTGAACTAGTGAATAACAAAACAGCAAAGGTGTTTGGAGGAAGAACTATTTCTGCTATAATTCAGCAAACTTTGAGGATTTGCAAGCTTTCTCACACAGTCCTGGCAGACATCTGAATATTTGCAAAATGACAAATAATAGGATCCCACGAGCTAAACTCAACATCTTTATTTGAAAATATATTTGGAATTCAGTCTGTTTAGGATTTAAGATGCTTTAATCACTATTACTTCTTCCATGTTATAAGCAATTTTAGTACTTTACAGAAATTAGAAGACAATGTTGTATCTGAAGATTTCTAATGTTCTCAGCACACTGATATTTAAATAGAATACCAAGGAATCTGAGAGAACATACGTGAGTTTGGAACTATTGAACAAAGTCTGTTAAATAAACTAAAATGCCTGAACTTCTAACTTAAAGATAAAACCTATTTCAGCCTAATGCCCACTCACAGAGTAAAATGCCTTATTTAACTATGGAAGCTGCATTAGCTTATTTAGTCATGGGGGGAGGTGGCTACCAAATTTAATTGCACAGAGTGCAGAATGAATGAGAACTACTTGCCTTGTGCCAAGTAGCATACTTATGTACGTAGTGCAATTAGCTCATGGCCATCTGAGTCCAAATTCAGAAGTTAGAGACCAGAGATGATGAATTGGAACAGCTGAGAGAGATGGAACTTGGGGACAAATCAGCAGGGCTTTGTAAAGGAAAATCATGTCTCCTTCATCTACTAGAATTCTTTGAGAACGTCAGCAAAACAGTGAAGAAGGGAGAACCAGATGACAGTCACTAGGATTTTCAAAAGCCTTTGACAAAGTCCCTTTCAAGAGATTATTAAAGAAACAAAGTCATCATGGGTTTAATTTCTGTCACGGATTAGAAACTAAGACAAAACAAAAAGTAGGAATAAATCATCAGTCTTCAGAATGGGACAAGTGTGGTGTCTGAAGATGTTATACTGAGACCAGTATTTAATATGTTTGTTTATAATTGCAAGGTAAGCAGTGATGCAGCAAGATATGCAGATAACACAAATTTAAGCAAATCAAGATCAGACACATGGAGGAACTTCTGAGGCACCAAACAAAGCTAAGCGAATGGGCAGCATCATGGCAGGTGACATTCAGTGGTAACTAATGAAAGGTAATGCATACTAGTGGAATGAATGCACACACATTTGCCTGTCATTTTGGTTGCCTCAACCACATCTTTCAATCTCTGCATTGGCTCTTCCTCTGCTACCTTCAAGACTCACTTGTGCTGCTTATGAGGAATCTACCTGATTTATCCTGATGGAGGGAATATTTTCAAAGATTGTAGTATTAATTTAAGTTTATGTTCCCTAGATTTAGCCAAGCATCACCTTGATTATTCTAATTACATGTTTTCCATAACCTCTGTCTGAGCTCCTCAAGACAAAGAATGTGCCTTTTTATCTCTCTGAAAAGCACTTAGTGCATTGTGGCCACTAGCATAAAAATAAACAAGCAACAGCCAAAAATAAATAAATAATTAAATGATTAAAAAGTGGACATTTTTATTTACCCTCTCTTATAATACAAGAAAAAGGGACATGCAACGAAACTGGAAGGTAACACATGTAAATACATTTTTATATAACACATAATTAATCTTTGGGAGTTGCTGACAATGCATCAAGAGTTCAGCAGGCTTCACGAAAGGATCAGACACTTGTATGGATAAGGAGAACCTCCACAGTTACAGCAGACAAGATTTTAATGAAAATATATCATTTATGAACCCTCTTGCTTCAGGTCATAAGGCAACCACTGACTGGTGGTGGTTAGGAAAATGTTTTCCCTTTGGGAAGTTTACTCCATAATTATCCATTACAGTGATTCTTGCACTTTTTTCTGAGGCATGTGGTATTGGCCACAGTCAGAGACAGAACACTAGCAGTAGGTGGATCTGTTGTCTCACCTGGCATGGCAATTCCTCTCTGTGGTGTGTATTTTTCTCCCCAGCACCTTAAAATGTGACTTTACAAAATTATAAAATATATTTTCTGACCCATCTAAGAAGAGACAGAACAAGTGAGACCAACAAAAATGGGGAACTGTGGCAACAGCGGAAAAGGATACAGAGGTCTCATAAAAGAAAGTTATGCAATTACTCTCAAAAGTCATGTGCATGTCTTAAAGTCACCAAGAAACAGAAACACTGTTTTATATTTTTACTTTAATTAAATTAATTTAAAACAATTGGAGGGGGAAGTGAGCAATTAGGGTGACAGGATTAGAGAAAGGAGAATATTTGTAATGTGATAGCAGTCAAGGTGGGGGCCCTATTGTGCTGGGTGCTGTACAAGACGCATATACACAGACCTTTCCCTGAATAGCTATATGAAAGTAAGGAAACAGTCATGTGATAGGGACAGCTCGGGGTTGGGGAGAGCCTGTTAGATCTAGGGGTTGTGTGCATGTCGTGGGTTTTATAAAGAAGGAGTATAGATCTGCACTAGACAGCTAGCAACAGGGAAGCAGATAGGCTGCAGTGGAAGGCACTGAGCCTTGAGGAAGAGCCAAGATGACATGGACCATGCCAGGCCAGATCCTGTAAAAGGGAGAGTTCCGATCATTTCTACAGACACAACATTAAACTGACATTCTGACTCCACTCCCAAGGATCACGATTTGCTTCTTCAGAAGCTTAGAGATGGACATGCCTTATGAAGTGCCATCAAGTTCATCCCCAGAAACCAAGACAGATTTGTTCCCCAGAACTTTGCCCATTCCAGTCCCTAACAATGAGGCTTCACCAAGGAGATGATTCCATAGCCCTATAGATTTCACCATGAAGAAATGTTTCTTCATATTCAGCCTAATTTCCCATGGCTCATTTTCATCCCATTTTTCTTGAGCCACTCTGAGCAGCAATTATCCCTCCAGAGTATTTGTACTCTCTCGCAAGTTTGCTCTCTTTCACACTTTGGGGTTTGGGATCTTCATTCCCTTCCATTGAGAGTATGTCTACACTACGAAATGAGGTCGAATTTATAGAAGTCGGTTTTGTAGAAAGCGTTTTTATACAGTCAATTGTATGTGTCCCCACCCAAATGCTCTAAGTGCAGGTAGTCGGCGGAGTGTGTCCAGAGTACCGAGGCAACCGTCGACTTCCCGAGCGTTGCACTGTGGGTAGCTATCCCACAGTTCCCGCAGTCTCCACCGCCCATTTGAATTCTGGGTAGAAATCCCAGTGCCTGATGGGGCTAAAACATTGTCACAGGTGGTTCTGGGTACACATATCGTCAGGCCCCCCTTCCCTCCCTCCTTCCGTGAAAGCAAGGGCAGACAATCGTTTTGCACCTTTATTCTTGAGTTACCTGTGCAGACGCCATACCACGGCAAGCATGGAGCCCGCTCAGCTAACCGTCACCATATGTCACCTGGGTGCTGACAGACACAGTACTGCATTGCTACACAGCAGCAGTTTATTGCCTTTTGGCAGCAGACAGTGCAGTATGACTGGTAGCTGTCGTCGACGTAGTCCTGGGTGCTCTTTTAACCAACCTCGATGAGATCGGGGGCGCCTGGGCAAACATGGGAGTGACTCAGCCAGGTCATTTCCCTTTTAAGTTTTGTCTCATGGCAATTGAGTCCTATCGGCAGTGTACTGTCTTTTAATCAGCAGCCAGCAGAAGATGATGGCCAGTAATCATACTGCACCGTCTTCTGCCGAGCACCCAGGAGATGATGATGGCTAGCGGTTGTACTGCACAGTCTGCTGCCAGCAAGATGTATAAAGATAGATGAAGTGGCTCAAAACAAGAAATAGACCAGATTTGTTTTGTGTTCATTTTCTCCTCCCTCCCTCCCCCCCTCTGTGAAATAAACGGCCTGCTAAACCCAGTTTTGAGTTCTATCCTTGAGGGGGCCATTCAGTTTCTCGCAAAGCCACCTCCTTTGTTGATTTTAATTCCCTGTAAGCCATGTCGTCAGTTGCCCCTCCCTCCATCAGGGCAATGGCAGACAATTGTTCCGTGCCTTTTTTCTGTACAGATGCCATACCACGGCAAGTACGGAGCCCGCTCAGATCACTTTGGCAATTAGGAGCACATTAAACACCACACACATTACCCAGCAGTATATGCAGCACCAGAACCTGGCAAAGAAATATTGGGCGAGTAGGCGATGTCAGTGCGGTGATGAGAGTGATGAGGACCTGGACACAGACTTCTCTCAAAGCACGGGCCCTGGCAATGTGGGCATCATTGCTAATGGGGCAGGTTCATGCAGTGGAACACCGATTCTGGGCCTGGGAAACAAGCACAGACTGGTGGGACCGCAGTGTTGCAAGTCTGGGATGATTCCCAGTGGCTGTGAAACTTTCGCATGTGTAAGGGCACTTTCATGGAACTTTGTGACTTGCTTTCCTCTGCCCTGAGGTGCAATAATTCTAAGATGAGAGCAGCCCTCACAGTTGAGAAGCGAGTGGCAATAGCCCTGTGGAAGCTTGCAACGCCAGACAGCTATTGGTCAGTCGGGAAACAATTTGGAGTGGGCAAATCTACTGTGGGGGCTGCTGTGATGCAAATAGCCAACACAATCAAAGATCTGCTGATATTAAGGGTAGTGACCCTGGGATATGTGCAGGTCATAGTGGATGGCTTTGCTGCAATGGGATTCCCTAACTGTGGTGGGGCCATAGATGGAACCCATACCCCTATCTTGGCACCGGAGCACCAAGCTGGCGAGTACATAAACTGCAAGGGTTACTTTTCAATAGTGCTGCAAGCACTGGTGGATCACAAGGGACATTTCATCAACATCAGCGTGGGATGACTGGGAAAGGTACATGACTCTCGCGTCTTCAGGAACTCTGGTCTGTTTCAAAAGCTGCAGGAAGGGACTTTCTTCCCAGACCAGAAAATAACCATTGGGGATGTTGAAAAGCCTATAGTTATCCTTGGGGACCCAGCCTACCCCTTAATGCCATGGCTCATGAAGCCATTCACAGGCAGCCTGGACAGTAGTCAGGAGCTGTTCAACTACAGGCTGAGCAAGTGCAGAATGGTGGTAGAATGTGCATTTGGACATTTAAAAGCATGCTGGCGCAGTTTACTGACTCGGTTAGACCTCAGCGAAACCAATATTCCCACTATTATTACTGCTTGCTGTGCGCTCCACAATATCTGTGAGAGTAAGGGGGAGACGTTTATGGCGGGGTGGAAGGTTGAGGCAAATCGCCTGGCTGCTGGTTACGCACAGCCAGACACCAGGGCGGTTAGAAGAGCACAGAAGGGTGCAGTGCGCATCAGAGAAGCTTTAAAAAACAGTTTCATGACTGGCCAGGCTACGGTGTGAAAGTTCTGTTTGTTTCTCCTTGATTAAACCCCCCACCCCTTGGTTCACTCTACTTCCCTGTATGCTAACCACCCTCCCCTCCTCCCTTCGATCACCGCTTGCAGAGGCAATAAAGTCATTGTTGCTTCACATTCATGCATTCTTTATTAATTCATCAAACAAATAGGGGGATAACTACCAAGGTAGCCCAGGTGGGGTGGTGGAGGAGGGAAGCATCAGGAGGGGTGGTGGAGGAGGGAAGGAAAAGGCCACACAGCACTTTAAAAGTTTAAAACTTTAAAACTTATTGAATAGCAGCCTTCTGTTGCTTGAGCAATCTTCTGGGGTGCACTGGCTGGGTGGCCAGAGGCCCCCCCACCGCATTCTTGGGCATCTGGGTGAGGAGGCTATGGAACTTGGGGAGGAGGGCGGTTGGTTACACGGGCTGTACCGGTGGTCTGTGTTCCTGTTGCCTTTCCTGCAGCTCAACCATATGCTGGAGCATATTAGTTTGATCCTCCAGCAGCCTCAGCATTGAATCCTGCCTCCTCTCATCACGCTGCCGCCACCTTTCAGCTTCAGCCCTCTCTTCAGCCCACCATTTACTCTCTTCAGCCCGCCACCTCTCCTCCTGGTCATTTTGTGCTTTCCTGCACTCTGACATTGTCTGCCTCCACGCATTCATCTGTGCTCTGTCAGTGTGGGAGGACAGCATGAGCTCAGAGAACATTTCATCACGAGTGCTTTTTTTTTGCCTTCTTATCTTCGCTAGCCTCTGGGAAGGAGAAGATCCTGTGATCCTTGAAACACCTGCAACTGGTGGAGGAAAAAAAAGGGACAGTGGTATTTAAAAAGACACATTTTATAGAACAATGGGTACACTCTTTCATGGTAAATCTTGCTGTTAACATTACATACATAGCATATGTGCTTTCGTTCCAAGGTTGCACTTCGCCTCCCCCCCAGCGTGTGGCTAGCACCTCCACCCTCCCCGTGGCTAACAGTAGGGAACATTTCTGTTTAGCCACAGGCAAACAACCCAGCAGGAATGGGCACCTCTGAATGTCCCCTTAAGAAAAGCACCCTATTTCAACCAGGTGACCATGAATGATATCACTCTCTTGAGGATAACACAGAGAGATAAAGAACGGATGTTGTTTGAACACCAGCAAACATACACTGCAATGCTTTGTTCTACAATGATTCCCGAGTACATGCTACTGGCCTGGAGTGGTAAAGTGTCCTACCATGGTGGATGGAATAAGGCTGCCCTCCCCAGAAACCTTTTGCAAAGGCTTTGGGAGTACATCCAGGAGAGCCGCAAATGCCAGGGCAAATTAATCATTAAACATGCTTGCTTTTAAACCATGTATAGTATTTTAAAAGGTACACTAACCAGAGGTCCCTTCTCTGCCTGGTGGGTCTGGGAGGCAGCCTTGGGTGGGTTCGGGGGGTACTGGCTCTAGGTCCAGGGTGAGAAACAGTTCCTGGCTGTCAGGAAAACCAGTTTCTCCGCTTGCTTGCTGTGAGCTATCTACAACCTCATCGCCATCATCTTTCTCATCTGCAAAACCTGCTTCCGTGTTGCCTTCATCTCCATTGAAGGAGTCAAACAACACGGCTGGGGTAGTGGTGGCTGAACCCCCTAAAATGGCATGCAGCTCATCATAGAAGCGGCATGTTTTGGGCTGTGACCTGGAGCGGCCGTTCGCCTCTCTGGTTTTCTGGTAGGCTTGCCTCAGCTCCTTAAGTTTCACGCGGCACTGCTTTGGGTCCCTGTTATGGCCTCTGTCCTTCATGCCCTGGGAGATTTTGACAAATGTTTTGGCATTTCGAAAACTGGAACGTAGTTCTGATAGCACGGATTCCTCTCCCCATACAGCGATCAGATCCCGTATCTCCCGTTCGGTCCACGCTGGAGCTCTTTTGTGATTCTGGGATTCCATCATGGTCACCTCTGCTGATGAGCTCTGCATGGTCACCTGCAGCTTGCCACATTGGCCAAACAGGAAACTGAAATTCAAAAGTTCGCGGGCCTTTTCCTGACTACCTGGGCAGTGCATCTGAGTTGAGAGTGCTGTCCAGAGCAGTCACAATGGAGCACTCTGGGATAGCTCACGAAGGCCAATACCATCTAATTGTGTTCACAGTACCCCAAATTCGACCGAGCAAGGCAGATTTCAGCGCTAATCCCCTTGTTGGGGGTGGAGTAAGGAAATCAATTTTAAGAGCCCTTTAAGTCGAATAAAAGGGCTTCGTCGTGTGGACGGGTGCAGGGTTAAATCGATTTAATGCTCCTAATTTGATCTCAACTTCTAATGTAGACCAGGGCTGAGGTTCCTATTTTCAAATGTGGGGGCTGTGATAATTTTTCTGCTGGTAGCTGTCGGAAACTCTGCAGTGGTGCTGCCTTGGAGTAATCTCAGAACAGCTTGAACCAAGACTAGATACATAACCCAATGGCAACTCTTCCACTGAGTCAGGAGAGTGCAGGACACACTCCTCATTGAGAGCAAATCAGATAGGCTGGACCTCTTCCATGCTGCATCTGCCAGCAGAGGGCACTGTGTATGAGAGAAAAGGTTAGGGTGGGTTACAAGAGACAGGGCTATGACTAAACACCTTTACCAGCGTCACAATGGGGAGGCCCCAAGAATTCTTTAACTTCAGGCTTCTTGGGGTGAATTGCTTTCATTTCACACTGTTGTGAGTGCGAGTTCAAATGCCACTCCCTATGATAAGGAAATCCTGCTGAGAAAGCCTAACCTGACCCTCCCTCTTCTGCCCTCCCCACAGCAGCTCCATCCACCCCTCCTGCTTCCCCGCTGTGTGTAGGGGAGTGGTGACTGGGGGGCAGCCTTCTCCTCAGCCCACACACAAGGGATATGAAGGAAGCTGCCAGAAGCACGACTGTCAGGCCCCTTGGCTCAGTGGTCATTTGTTCTCTTTCTACATGTAGCTATTTATTCATTTAATGTAAAAGTTTGAATTTACTCTCCACCCCTCCTCTCTTTTCACCATCTGTCCGTTTGTTTAAAAATCTGTTCCACTTCACCTTTAGCTGACCAAAGCCTCCCTGTTCCCTCCATCCTGCCACAGGCTCCTCCAGACGTCCTCAGCTCAGCTCAGGAGTTTTTAGCTGATTATGCAAATCCCCCCCCCCCCAGCCAGCTGGTAACTGCCTTCCAGAAACACATGTTCAAAAGCCCACCGGACTGATGGAGAGGAGGAGGGGCAAGACCCTGCACCCAACCCTGGAGGCTGCAGAGAGAAAGTTACTTAGCAAGGAGTTATACAGCAAACAGATGGGAGAAGGAGAGAAGGGAAAAGAAGGGGATGGAGCAGGCATCTGTGTATGTATGTAGTCAGGTCACGGCTGTGTGGGTATGAATGTACCAGGATGAGGAGCGGGGTGGGTGTTTATTGATGGGGATGCGTGCGTGAGGGGGAGCAATGTATAGAAGTGGGGATGGTCCGTCACTGATATACTGTCTCGCTCTCTCTCCTCCTGCTCCCTGCTGATCATCATCCCAGTTGGTTTCTTTAGATGCCTGTGAGTTTATAGTGCTCCCATTACAATGGTATCTAGGCATTCTCACAGAGTTTTAAGAACAATGAGTAATAAGACATCATGACTCTCAATGTGATGGCACAGATGGGTGATGGTTTCCTACCAAGAACTGGAGCAACCTTATGAGTGTAGGTCTAAAACAATCCTTTGCCCACCTGTAGCACCTTCCATCCAAGGATCTCAGAGCACTCTTCAGATATTCAGGTTTCAGAGTAGCAGCTGTGTTAGTCTGTATTCGCAAAAAAGAAAAGGAGTACTTGTGGCACCTTAGAGACTAACAAATTTATTTGAGTATAAGCTTTCGTGAGCTACAGCTTACTTCATCCGAATGCATCCGATGAAGTGAGCTGTAGCTCACGAAAGCTTATGCTCAACTAAATTTGTTAGTCTCTAAGGTGCCACAAGTACTCCTTTTCTTTTTTCTTCAGATATTCACTAACTCTCTCAGGCCCCTAGCAGCTGGATGAGTATCTTCCTATTTTATAGATGGGGAATCTAAAGCAGAGAGAGCAGTGATCCAAGGTCACACAGCAAGAAAATGAAAAGAGAACCCAGGAATTCTGATGACCAGTCTTTTACTCCACTGAAAAGACATCAAGAACATCACATGGGACTGACCCAATGTGACTCATACAATGTCTCTGCCATGTGGGAGATGAGACGTAGGCTGGAAGGAAGGGAACAGAGTGCCTCATAGTACTATTAAGCAGCTCAGTTGCCTGCTTCCAAAGGCTAACTTGTTCACAGGCTCTCTCAAGCAGAAAGATGGTGGCTGTAAGGTGCGATCTGTGTAGGTGCCTGGTCTCTCTCCACCTGGTGGAAGATTTCATTTTTCATTATCTCTTCCAGGGTCTCTTCCCTGCAAGTCTTCATGCATCTTGGGGTGTTTTCTGCCAATCCTTGGAGCAATGTGACACCTAGAGAATGTCATGTCATCTGCTTTCTCTAGGTTAAGGAAATATCAGAGGTTGGAATTTTAAATTGAACAGAACTATTCACTGTCATAGCCTCTGGAAATTAGAAGTCAAGGCACCTCTCTACCCCACCCCAAATTCCTGCTCTCACAACAGCAGCTCTGTCCTTCTGACAGAGCCCCCCTGGGCTCCATGGGAACCAGGAGGGCAACTCCAGATGTAGCCAACAGACGCTGCTCTTTGTGGCCAGAGGCAAAAAGCATGAAATCATGAGCTGCAAAGAGCAGCTAAAGGAAGGGATACGGCGGATGCAGGGAAAAGGGGAAATACAGCAGGGTCAGGGTGAAGCGTGGAGGGAGCTGCAGTAGGAGTGTTGGAGAGTTGTATTTTTTCTGTTCTGATAATTGGTGGCAAGGGATCTACTGACCTTTGAACCAGGCCAGGTGCTATACAGGGTAACCCCAGTGAGAAAGAGACACAGTATGCCAATCCCCCTAAGACTGGCTTCTTCCTATTCATATCCCTGGTCATTTCAATGGGACAATAACACAGGGACAACACCAAGAATTTGCTAAAGGGTCAGGGGACAGCATGTTCCACTGTCCAAGGAGGGGATGGACTGTTCTTACTTAAGCAGGTCTCCATCAGACCTGGTTTTGTTTTAAGTTAGCTGCAGGGATGCCCCAAGATACACATAGGTTCTGGATGCCCTGTGATGGGGGATGTGGAAGGATTCTGGCTACCCCATGGGCATGGTTTAGGTATGGATGGGTTTCAGGTGCCCCATAATAAGATACAATATGTGTGTTCTTCCATTGAAGAAACCCGCACAGCTGCTCCATTTTAGAGACGGGAAAGAGAAGGCAACTGATGCACAGAAAAAGGAAGTCACATAGCAAGTCAAGTGGCAGAGCTGGGGTTAGAACACAGGTCTCAGGTCCCTCTCCTGGGTCCTATCTGATAGACCATGCTGCCCCACAGACAGCAGGGATGCATAGATGGGTTCTGGTCATTCCAGAGATGAAGCTGGAGGTACCAGAAGGCCTCAGCCACCCCAACAGGCTAGGCCGCCAGGGTTCGTTCTAGCAGCTCAGGGGAACAATCCAGGGCCAGAGCCACTTTGCACAAGGTAACGCTCTCTTTGGAACTGAGACATTTGATAGTTCAATAAGTGAGCAATAAGAGTAGCTGAAGGTTCCCAGACACTGCTCGAGCTGCCCGGTTCCTCATACCAACCTTTCTGTAGCCTCAATTTCAGCCTCCTACTAACCATTCATGGTATACTACCACATTTTCCTCCTGGCCCTTCTGTGGCCACCCAGAGCACAGGATTAAACACCTTTGTGGGGCTTTGCTGTAACAGGAGAAGTGGAAAGAATGCCCTCTCCCTTTTAGGGCCAAACAAGGCATCACTTTAGCAAAGCAAAAAAAGCAGAGGTTACTGCAGTCAAGGTTCAGGGAGGCACAGGATCCTTTCTCCTCTTTACTCCTGTCTTCTCCCCGGGGCTCACAGTCAGAATCAGCCCTTACAGTGTCCCAGGGTGAATGGCCCAGTCCTACTCCTCTGCAAACCCCTGCACTCAGGGGCTCAAGAGGCAATGGGGCTCTTCCATCTAGCCAGAAAGAAAGGGTTAACTCTTTCTCTACCACCTCCATGTTCTGCTACCAAACTTTAGAGAGACAAGATGGGTGAAGTAATATCTTTTACTAGACCAACTTCTGTCGGTGAGAGAGACAAGCTTTCGAGCCACACAGAGCTCTACTTCAGGTCTCGGAGCAACACAGGTACAACTACACTACATATACCAAACTTCACGGCATTCAGCACTGGACCCTGCCCCTGGATGGTATCCACCAGCCAGTTATTAGAAAGGAATAGCCATTGGGAAGCTATAAAGGGGACATTTATGGGATTATACATGTTTTCTAGGGACTGCTTATATTCCCAGACCTCCGAGGCAATATACCAAGGGGGCAGGGGGAGAGAATCATAACAAAGGCTCCAACAAGGCCCATTGAAGGTTACAAAAGGGAGCCCATTTCAGTTTAATTTCAAATAAAATCACACAGTCTATATCAGACAGAGTGACCTTTGCTCCTCGGCATTTAGACAGATCCACTGGGTGCAAGCCAACTCCTGGGCCCATAAATCCTCATCCTAACATCTGCTTAACACTGATCCAAGGAGCCATTCCCCCATTCTGGCTCCCAGAATACAGCACTGACTCCACCTCACAGAGAGCACTGACCCTCTGTGCTTTGGGACTAGCACTCTTCCACCCCACCCATGAAATGAGATGTCTCTTTTAGGCCTCCCTAATTTCCACTGAAAGGCCGTGAGGCAGAGGGAGAGAAGGGGGAGGGGGGAAGGATGGCTGGGTTGCTGTGTCTCATGTCTCCTCTGCCTTTGTATGTACCTCCTGGTACGATTATTAAACGCAAATTACAAAAGATGTGACCCAAACGATCTTTATTTCTTCTTTCAACAAGTGCTGCCTGCAGGGTCCTGATTCTGAATTCCGTTTCAATTATCTCTGCCATTTTAACACAAAGCGACTTGTGTCGGCAATTACCGGCACTGAAGGCAGCATGGAAACAGCTCCAGTGACAGAACACAAAAGCCTGGCTTCTTCTGTTTAGAAACTTTCATTTGCTTTGATTAAAGGAAGAAAACATAGGAACTGACTGTATGCACCACTGTACTGTGTGCTGTCTACACTCCTCAGTGATAGAGTCCCTGAGAAACTAGTCCTCAGCACTCAACTCCCTGGAGAATCTTGACTGAGACACCGCTGAGCGCTAACCTCCCCAAGACACTCATAAAAAGGACTTTAACAGATAATCCAGCCACCCGTCTGCAGACAAACATACAGAGTTAACCCCATCATTTCTCCTGTTAGAGAGGAAGTTCTCAATACTTTTAAAGCTAGTGAAGCCAGGGAGCCTGGATTGCAAAGCAGAGGCTGGGATGGGTAGGATCATGGACAGTCATTCCATTTTGACTCCCAGAGTATTCTGGCCATTTCTCTCTGTCCTTTGAATTCCTCCACTAGTTCTTCCTTCTCCAGCACACAGTTTCAAACGTATTCTCATCAAGGCCCTTCTTAACTCCACTCCTCTCTGTTTATCCAGTCATGTGTCTTATCCCCTCCCCTCACCTCTCTCCATCAATGATGTCTAGGACTCTGTGTTTGTCATGGAAGTCAGGGATTCCGTGAGCTCCGTGACTTCTGCGGCGGACAGTGTGGCTGACCCCAGGCCTGCCCAAGCAGCTGGCACCAGAGACAGCCACACTGGCTGCTGCTGGAGTGGCTCTACAGCCAGCCACTCGGACAACCCCGCAGCCAGCCATGCTGGTGCTGCTGGAGCTGCCCTGGGGCTAGCCGCACTGGCTGCTGCTCAGGTGGCCTGCGGCAGCTGCCCCCTGGGACTGCCCAAACAGCGGCCAGTGCACCTGGCCTTGGGGACTGCCTGAGCAACGGTCCCAGTGGTGGCCAGAGCAGCCACTGCTCAATGGCTCCAGCAGCTGGTACTGCTGCCTGCTGCCCCCTGTCCCCGCCCCCCAGCAGTGGTCTCCCAGGGCACCTCCGTAAAGATTTAGTCACAGGTATTTTTAGTAAAAGTCATGGACAGGTCACAGGCCGTGAATTTTTGTTTATTGCTCGTGACCTGTCCATGACTTTTACTAAAAATACCCGTGACTAAATTGTAGCCTTAATGATGCCTGCTTTGTTACCCTTTTGTCCTCTTCTCTCAGCACTGTCTTCATATTGGCTTCCATGTCATCTCTAATGTACAGTATTTTCTCCCCATGTTGGTCTGTAAGGCCAACACCCTCTTTCACATCTCTCTGTATGATCCAACTCTGCAGTACAAACATAGCCAGCTAACAATGCGGGGGAAGATGGGGAGAGAGTTCATGTTTATTTTTTAAAGCTGTTTTATTCCTCTCCTCCCACCCTTTATATGCCATCTGCCTACTTAGATTGGGAGCTCTTTGGGGCAGGGGCTGCATCTCCTTGTGTATGCGTGTACAGCACCATGACTATACAAACAACAACTCAGAACAATGAGAGTTCAGAGACACACAGGTAATGCCAGCCTCCTCAGGTAACATTTAGCAAATCAAATTTCATACAGTGGACAAGTAGTTTAGATAGCAAGATGCTATGGCAGTCTCAGGCCAGGCCAAGCAGAATGCTGCACCAATCCCAAGGGGGTATGGGACCTTAAACTTGAGAATTCCTAATGGCAGCAAAAGAGATTTGAAAGATCCTTGCCCTGGCTGAAGCTAAGGTCCCATTACTGTTTGTTTCCCACACTTTCCTGGGCATGTGACCCTGCTGTGTGCATTATGGGGGCAGTGCATGCTATGTACGCTCTGTGAGCAAGTCCAGGTGTCAAGAGATCCGTAGAGGCTGAAGCAAGAGCAGAGAAGCAGAATTTGTGGAGGCGATTTACAGCCATGGTTATTGAATGGTGTGTGAGCAGTTTGTCACGCTGAGCCCTGGCACCTTGTCCTACCTGTGTTGTACGTGTTTTATCGGTGTTGAGCAGAGGGAGGCTGGAGCAGAGGGGAGTTTGGGAGGGAAGCCACTCAAGTGAAAAATGAACTAAGCCAAATAGGATTGAGAAAGAGAGAGAGGGATATGCAGGGGAAGGGGGTGACGAGGCCAGATTATAAAACACAAGACAAATGTCCTCACTGGCAGCAGGGTTAGGGAAAGAGGCAGAGAAATGAAATGAGAGAGAGAATAAAAAGACACTGCCTTGTGGCCAGCACTTATCCTAGTGGGATCCGGGATGCACATGTATTCAGAAAAATAAAATCTCACTTAACAAAATGGGGGGGGGGGGAAGGGAAGCAACAGCTCCAAATGGAAAGTGCCCCAGGGTGTCCAATCTGCTGGGTTTAAAAAAACCCCATCATTCCACTTTGTCCCCCTCCCCGAAACACCTAGGAGCCCACTCCTTCCCCAGCCGCCCCCACCCCTCCCCACCAAGAGGAGAGGGACCATGGGAGAGCAGAAGGTCTGTTTAGAATTTCATATCCCTTCCATCTTTTTCCCTCAGTGCTAAACTTTCAAGACAAAAATCATAAAATGCAGTGCTTTGTTGGCGAGGCAGATTCAGAGATCTTCCTGTTAGTCACAAGAAAGGGGAGAGACAGAGAGAGAGAGAGATAGTGAGATGGAGTGCTGGCTTTGTGCTTGCAACAAGCCACTAAAGGTGCATTTTTAATTAAATTTATACAAAATGTGTCAGTTTTATCTCTATGTTTCAAACCTGACTCTTTCCTATCAAAGTAAAGTATTGATCTTCACTGCCCCGAAGCTACCTTACTGAATTAAACAGAATAAATAGGAGGAGGACTGAAAGGGCTTAGAAACAACTGCAGAGAGGGCGAATGTTTAATGGCTCCTCAGTCATTTGCTGCAATTAAAAAACAAAACCGTTTAGAGGGGCTGTTAACACCTTGAAGTCTGAAAATCCTCACTTCAAAAAAGCGCCAAAACAGCTCCCAGGCAAAACATTCTAATTGCCATAAATACTTCCAACCTCAGCCATGAGCTGATGCATATGCACATTATACAGACAGACAAATGGATCCCTGGACCCAACAGGAAAAAACCTAATTTATCTGATGCAATACACACAGACAAATGTGTTCTATATACAGACAGACATATCCAACATGGTAAAGACATATGTATCCAACATGATACAGACATATCCACTCACCCAAAAGAAAAAGGGGCCAAGACAAATGATCAAGACAAATTGTATTCAGCATTATACAGATAGACAATAGTCAGCATAAGAAAGACCCATTTATCCAATGTGACATACCCCATATCCCATATTATTCATAGAATCATATGCATTCAATATTAGACACTATACAAATCTCTCGCTCCTGCACCAATCTATATTATACACAGACCTCCATGCGCCTGCCCCACATTAGACATTGGACTACTATGTGCCCATCTCACCTTGAGTTGGGCTGCCACCTACTAAGCCCATGTTATAAATGCCCCCACAGGCCTGTCCTGCATTTTAAAGGTCTTAGTGGGCTTGGGTTACCCTAAAAGATCATGTATGACCCAGCTATGGTTGAGATCAGTGGAAGTGCTTGATTCAGTATAATGGGGAAGGGGCCGCTAGCAGGCAGTTCTCTATGGTGCCCTGTTAACTTTAGAAGTGGCTTTTCCTCTCGGTCTCCCAGATCTTGGATTGATAAATTCTGGGCACACTGCAAAATGGGGGAGGGTGTTTGGAGAGGGAGTGGGCCAAGGACAGGAGGCAGTTTCTGCATGAAGTCATTATGGTTTATCATCATGGCAGATGAATATCAGTATTCAGGCTCTGCATGAGCAGGGCACTGTGTTATTACTCTGAAGTGTGTATTGTACTGAGATTGTTAATTTTATTTTGTATATTTCAAAAATGGTAAAATCAGCCTAGAGCCTGTTGTAGGCACTTGGTTAGAAATCAAAATACATATATACATATATCAGCCTACACACCTGGATTTAGTTAGTTAGTTACTAAAATAATGTGGTTAAGACAGTGGGACAGGGACTTACAAGATTTGGGTTCAAATCCTGGCTCTGACAGTATAACTGGATAAAGTCAACATGATCAACCTGTGCATTAGTTCCTCCTCTGCACAATGGATATAATCCTGATTTACCTCACAAAAGGTTGAGAGGATTTTAAGGCTCAAATTCTCTCTCACTGAAGGAAGTAAATAGACAGTTCACCACCCCCACATAAAGCCACTTGCACAGACCACAGTGTGCATACAGGCTGAAACACAACACTCAAAGAGCTCCATGTGCTTAACTTCCATTTGGTTAGGGATCTCTGAGCACTTTTAAGGCTGTTTAACTAGTACCCAATTCTTCTGGGATTTCCTAGTGTGGTTTTGTGGCAGCTTGCTGATAAGGGTCATGATTATAACCCTACTTCAGCCTGAAGCTGCGGCTAGAGCTACAACTCTGGTTTCTTAAAAGTGTCATAATTCAAAAACCTGCATTCCCTAGTCATTTCAGTGCCAAAAATTGTCCTGAAGGTTTTCCTTGCTGGATCAGAATTAGGTTAGTATTTTTGCTGAAGGAGCAGGGTCATGAAAATAAGAGATCTGGCCAGTTATTAGGGCTTCAGCTTGGCTAGCTTTATAATTTTAATCTTTCCATCATTTTGTTCAAGATTAAAATAATAGCCATTCGCTACCTTTTATCCATGACCAAGTGTAAATAAGCAGCTTCAGGTCAGGCCCTTTGCCTCAGTTTCTCTTTTAAGTCCCCAGAACCCCATGAAAGCACATACGGATGATGATGTGGGACTTCTGCACTAACAGTCCAATACAAATAGTCCTTAAAAATAAATCACATATCATCTGGATTGCATATCCCATCTTTACCACACCAACACTCTTTGTCAGTCCTCCATTGTCCTTCTGGTGGGACAGCTACCACAGCCCTTCCTAGAGAGAAGGAACTCCCACAGCCTCTCTGCTGGGAGCATTCTTGCCAGGGGAGCATTCCTCCCTTTCCCTGGCTCTCTTACAGCCCTCCTGGGTCCAGCTCTCCAGTAAGGAGATGGCAGCAGGTAAGCCCTTCCACAGTTTTCCCTTTCTTCAGCCCTCTCTAGCCCTTAACTCCAGCTCCCCTGCTTAGAGCCAGCTGACAACTCCCATGCCTGCCTTCAGCCCTCTAGCTCTGGCATGTGGACAGTTTATTCTCCTGACTTTCTCCTTCTCCCAGGAACCATCTTCTGCCTGTGGTAACTATCATCTCTAGCCCTTCCTGACTGAAGCTGTCTGCTCTGACTCTCTGCAGCTCTCTCACTAGGCCTCTTACAGTTCCCCAGGTGCTGCCCCACACTCTTAATTGGCCCAACTAGGAGAAATTGGATTGGAACAGGAAAACTGAATCCCATTTCATTTAATGGGTCAGCTATGCTGTTACACCAAGTACAAAAATTGCCTGGGTTTGGTGTTCATTTCACAAGGCTGGGCTGAGGAGAAGAGGTTGAGATTTTCTGTAAGTAGCAGGAAAGTTCATATGGGAGCAGGGGCAGGCCTATCATAGCTCAGGATTAGAGTCTGTGATTTTTATGGAATCACACTTCTTCAGGGATCATCTAAAATGCACACAGGGGTTTGTATTACAGTGCTTCTCTTAGCAAATGTGTTTGTACAAACGAATCCCAGCTGCAAACCTACATCTGTCACTAGTCCTCAGTTAAACTGCACACAAATGAGAGCAGGAACCAATCAACCCCTTTTGCTCTGATAGTGCAGCTCTGAAATCCCAGCACGTGAGCTAACGGTGATCTCTGCTATATCTTTCATGGATCTCCAGCCACTAACTAGAGGAAGATATGGCTCTATGTATTTGAGCAGCGTCTGCCTTGCTCCATAGCAGAGGTCAGTGGTACACATATGCACTAAATTCCACATTACAACTTATGTGTCTGAAATGGATGTCACTTAAGCAGGTCTGGAGACCAAAGAATTTGTATTATTTACAATGAATGCTGAACACCACCTCCTGTTTATGGCCAAACCACACCCTCTTCATTTCAGCACATTTTGCTATGTTACAGAATCCCTATTATAACCATTTATGAGCTTCAGTCCCCACTCTAGTCACTTTACAGATTTATCCAAATACCGATTTAGTTTTATGGTTTTACCCAAAGTGTATGAATAAACACAGCAATCGCTTTCTTGCTCCCCCCCCCCGCCCACCTCATACACACACCATCATAACAGTGACCCGGGCAGTTTAGACAAAGCAAATATTTTTACTCAAGTGAAACTTCTATTTGAGGTAATGGCCACTCTAAGAGGCAGAAGGAATTTCAGTGCTGAAGTGTGTGACAGCTATTAAGTGACAGGGATGTAAGACAGCCACCATGAAAGCTTTGGAAACCTGTAACTTGAATCTCACAGCAACACTAGGATACTGTAAACTCCAAGTTTAGAGTCCTGTGCTGAAGGTCCTGGCTTCATTTCTGTTGACAACGCATGCTGGTGTGTCAATAGTGATACATCTGCAGGCTCCTGTGACTGGACTAAGATGGGATTCTCTCTACACACACATAGCCTAACCTCTCCTGGTGCCCATTATGATGTCCTATATCTCCAGGCTGTGCAAAATACTGTTCCCCACAGTAATCTGCCTCTTTGCCTGCTCCCTGCATATCAGAAGACGTGATCAGTCCTATCTCTGAATGGGGAGGAAAGTGGGCTGACCAGATTTCTTTAATTAAAAAAAAGGATCAGGTTTATTCCAGATAAGCAGGCAGGATTAAAATAGACAGAAAGAATAGACAAGGGGCAGCTGTCAGCACTCCAGCCAATCCAGAGTGATTATTAATTATGATAAGCAGAAGAAGAGGGATAATCAAGGGATAATGAAGTGGTCCTGAAAGTGACAGAAGATGGAGCCTGATAATGGGGCCTGTAGGCCTGTGTTCTTCCCACACCAGAGAGGTCTAATGCAGGACTGGCTGGCAGGGAAGGCAAGAAAAATCAGGGGACTAAGAGAAAGAAAGAAAGAAAGAAAGGGTTTCACCTCACACACTAACCTCAATAGAGAAATTAGTGGACTCAAGAGTTCTGAACTTTTGAGTCACATAGGGTTCATGAATGAATCAGAACATGTCCACAGGTCACACAGCACAAAGGATAGGGGCCTGCATCAGCATAAATGTCATATACCTAGAGGGGCAGATGGGTTGTCTGGAGAAGGGCGACTGGGGTTAGATGCTAGTTCCTGGTTTTGAGACACTGGTGGCATAACTCAAAGAGTAGGTGCTTTACTTATGGGGATACTAGAATGCCTCTAGTGACACCCATTCCACAATGATAGTCTCTCTCTCTCCCTCATACCATGAGGGTGCTGGTGAGAGATGTACAGGGAGCTCCAGTCTTTAGATGACTGGTGGTCTCTTGTGGCTCTTTGCATCACTTGAGGACTTGCCCTGGGATAAACCATCCATTTCTCCTTAAGAGCTCTTCTCAGAGGTGGATTTTAGCCAGGGACTGCAGTGTGACTAAAAGAAAGGTGGAACTCTACTCCTGCCCAAGTTGTCACATACACTCCCTTGGTGGCTTCTTCTCTGGACTCTCTCCTCTCTCCTAGTATTCCCCTTTCCCCAGAACCTTCATTTAAGCTCTAGGGCATAACTGGGAGGAAGGGAATGAAATTGAGGGGAAATAAGATTAGTTGTAAATATCAGGAAGTAATGAAAGAAGGGTGTGAGCATTGTGCTGAGCACTGGGTTGGGAGCCCAGAACTCCTGGGTTCTGACACTGACTCCTTCTCTATGTACAAGACCCTTTCTTTCTGTGTACCTCACTTCCCTATCTGTAAAATGGGATAATGATACTGACCTAGGGGTGTTGTGAAAAGTAGTAAATTAATCTCTGCAAGACCCTTTAAATAGCTAATCTCAGCTCCTTGCAGTCACTCCAAGTAATATCAGACCATTTGAACTCCAGCAATTGCAAATTGCTGCCATCCCAGTTCCTATTTCAGAATCACTGTTCAATTCAGAACTTAAACACAAACCCACTCCCCAGCAATTACCCAATCAATTTCAACTCCAGCCACAATCCTGGGAGAGTCATTTAGGTCCCGCATTAAGGAGCTGGGATGCGCCACATCACAAGAGACCACTTGTGTATCATGATCAGTGGGACTGGAGTTAGAGGACCCATGTTCCCCAGGGGGACTGTTATTGATGGGACACCAGTGGAACAGCGGATGTGGGGAGTTAAACTGGAAGTAACTCATCCACATGGACAGAGCAATGTACAGGATTTCCACTTGTTGAACATAATCTGCATTCAGCTTCACTCTTCAGCAGGGTGGGAGCAGTGGGATCTGTTTGAATTCTCTGAAGTGCAGCAGCCTTACACACACTGGCTGCTACATGCAATTGTGGGGACTTGATACACTCCCTGATTGGGACAAGATAGGCTGCAGCACTAGGTATCAGCACCTGCGAGAGCAGCTGCTCCAGGAAGATGATCTCACATTAGACAGATGCTTACACGCGATACGTGCAATGGAAATCTCAAGAGAAAGTCTTAAGAAGCAGTGGCACAACAGAGCAGAGGAAGGTCTCAGAAAGATTCCATCAGCCTTGTACAAGAGGTGCATGGCACATCAGACAGCAGTGATGACATGATCACTCTCTGCTGGAGTCCAACAGCCTATCAGGTTCAGGCTGTTGGGACAGGAAAGGGACAAGGGACAATACCAACCTTCATGCATGCAACAATGTTAATAGGGAAATGCCCTGTGTGATTTCAGCTGGATAATGGGGCCTCTTGTAATGGAATTGTACTTGTACAGGGAGCAGCATAAGAATTTTATAGCTGCAGTGCAAGAAGCAAAAGGGGGAGTCCTGTGGACAAAGGAGATAATTTTAAAAATGTATGGGGATGTTTTCAAAGGGGATGGCTGACTCAAAGGAAAACTACAACTGGATGTAGACCCCATAATGGAACTTGTGTGCTTACTACAAAGGAAAATTTCAGTGGCACTGCATAATCCAGTATGTAAAGAGCTTGAACATTTGCAGAGCAGGGGTATCGTAGCACCTGTAGTGGCCAGTACAGTTTGGGTAGGAAGCATGGTGGTGGTAAAGAAGCCATCAGGTACATTACACATCTGTGCACACCCAAAGCCACTGAACCAGTATTGAAAATATGTCACTATCCACTGTCCACATTAGATGACATCTTGCTAGAACCTTCCAAAGACAGAATTATTATGGTGTGTGATGTGAGGAATAGGTTTTCCATATAATCCTTGATAAAGAGTCCAGCATGCTGACAATCTTTACAAAACCATTTGGTCACCACAGATGGCTGTACATGCCGATGGGCATGAGCCCAGCACCATAGGGGTTCCAGAGAAGACTCACCTGACTAGCAGAGAAAACTACAAGCTCTTCTATAACAATGCAGGACCAAGAATATAAACCTCAATCCAGAAAAAAATGACTTAAACAGCGTGAAGTGACATACACTGGATCTCTGCTCATAGCATAGGGACTGAAAGCAGATCCCAACAAGACCAAGGCAGTCAGAGACAAGCCAGTTCCAGTGGATGTGAAAGGGGTACAGAGCTTCATAAGAATGATACATTTTCTGTCAAAGTTCTGTCTACACCTGCCTATACGTCAGCTTACAAGGCAGGATGTTGAATGGGCTGGAGCAAGATCCCAACAATAAGCATTTGACATGCTGAAACAAATAATAACTGTTGCCTCTGTCTTGAAAACTACTGGTCAGGAGAACCACTGACACTCCTGCATGATGAATCAGAGAAAACTAAGAGCAGTCATTGCTTATGCCAGCAGAGCCCTTTAGAGAATGAACAGCAGTACACCCATATAGAGAGAATGATACTGGCTATGGTATTTGCAGTAGAGTGATTCCATCAGTACACCTAAGGACACCCAGTAATAGCATAATCAGACCGCAAATCCTTAGAAGCAATCATGGCAAATCCCCTTTTTAGTGCTCCAAAGCAATTGCAGAGCATGTTGATGTACCTCCAGCATTACCAGGTAGAGACCAGATATTATCCAGGACAATTACTGGTGTTAGCTGACACCATGAGCAGGGCATATATACCCTTCATCAGCAAGTTGGAGGTAGGGGATCAGGACACTGAATCCATTAACATGCTGATAGGAGCCTCTTAAAGTTGAAGGAAATCAAAGAGACTATGGAAAAAGACATCCAAGTACAGGGGAGTCAAGCAAATGATACTAGCAGGGTGATGAGGATACAAAAGACAAGTGCTGATAGGAGCAGAACGATATTTTCAAATTAAAGATGAGCTGAATGTGCAGGATGGAATCATATTTCAAGGACAGAGAGCTGTTGTCCCCACCTCATTACATAAGGATGCCATGCGAAAAATACATGCCTCACACCTGGGCATTCACAGCTGTCTTAGATGGACTCAAGGGTGTGTTTACTGGCACTAAAGAATACCCAACTGCACTCCTTGAGAGAATGGTGTGATGCTGGCGTTATGTGATAATTGCCAGCAGGAAGAGACACAGTTACCACATGAGCTGCCCACCCAACCATGAGAAAAGGTGGGAGTGGAGTTATTTTCCTTCAGTGAAAAGCAGTACTTGATCATTACAGTCTACTACTCAAATTTTTGGGAAGTTGATCCCCTGCCTCATACAAAAAGTAAGTCAGTGATTGGCAAACTGAAGGCTCACTTTGTGAGATATGGCATTCCAGGCACTGTATTCACCAACAACAGACCCCCATTTGCCTCTGAAAAATTCAAGGAATTTGCATGCAAATGGGAGTTTGACCATCACATCTACTCCCCAGCATACCACAGAGTAATGGTAAGGTGGAATCAGCTGCGGAAACATGTAAAAGACTATTATACATGGCTGTTTCTTCTTTTTCTTCTTGTTAGCATTTTTGGCACACAGGAATACCTCATCACAGGGATGCCAGAACAATCCAGAGTAGGCACTGATGGTACAAAGGACCAAAACCCTGCTGCCGATGATGGGAAATCTATTGCAGCTGGAAGGATGGAAATGGCCCCAATCAGAGAAAGCAGGCACAAGTCAGCCATGGATCCACTGGTCCTGGAGACAGGCTCTTCTGTGAGGATCTAGCCTGTAGAGAGACACCAGAAGGAGTGGACTAAAGGAGTTATGAGGGGTGCAGTGGCACCCAGGTAATATGAGATGACTGTGTAAGAAGGGACAGGAACAGAAGTCACAAGCCAGCAGAAACAGCACCCAGATTGGAGAAACAGAGAACTATCCAGTGCCCAACTTCACAGGGAGACCGGAGGCTCCACAGAAACAGTTTGCTAGACTCAGAGACAGGTGACCGGGAGACAGAGGTAGGTCACTCTCAGTTGAGTAGACCAAATGATCTCAAAGACTGTAACCATCTGAGTCTCTGGTGAAGACAAGACTCCAACTTGGCTATGTACTACCAACCTCTGGCCAAAGGGACATGGGGTGGGGGTCTGGGTGTCAACTATTTATTTTTAATGTTTATATTAAAATGTTTGTAAAATAGGGAAGATATGTTATGATCAGTGGAACTGGAGTCCCCAGGGCCCATATTTCCTGGAGGGACTGTTATTAACAGGACACCAGCAGAACAGGGAACACCAGCCTGCATGCAGTTTCATTCTGTGAATGAAACATGTGGGGCAGCTGTAGCTGGGATATCTGTCTTGTGGACAGACTGGCAGAGCTGGAGCCCCAGGGTGGGGATTTACAGTCCAAGACCTCGTGAGGAACACAAGTGAGTGGAGATGGCTCCGGTTTCAGGGTAGGGCTAGCTGGCCAGAAGCAGCCAAAGCAGGGACTGCTGAGGGAGAAGTAAAATGGGGCTCAGCCAGGGCCACTCTCCTCCCAGCATCCTCCTGGACACAGAACCGTGCAGGGGAAACTCCCACACGCACTCTGGGGGCAGTAGGTCCCAGGTAGTGCCTCCCCACTTGTGGGCTTGGGAGAAAACTGCAAAGAGGAGCCAACCAGAAACTCTAGCGGGTAGGGGCAAAAGCAGCCAACGCAGGGACTTCCGGATATTTGGAGACCTGTCTACAGTTCGAAGTGGACTTTCTCTGCGCTGTGCTCATTGGCTCTTTGCTCCAACCCTCCCTTTCCTTCTCCTTCTCCCTCAAAGTCTCTTCACCTCTGGTTCAATCCATCTCTCCTCCGGCCGGGCCTCTTCCTCTCACCTCCCTTCCCTTCCAGCTTACCCACTCTTATATAACCTCTTTCCCCAAATGCAAACATTGTGGAACGAACATGCCATGTATTGCCATCCCATAGTTTGATCTGCTTATGTGTTCTGCTCCTTTCCCCACTCTCAGTCTGTCTTGTCTATTTGGAGTTTTAGCTCTTCAGGGCTCCATGTTTGTACAGCGCCTAGCACAATGAGACCCCATGCTTGGTTGGCTCTTTAGTTCCACCCTAACAAACAGGTTAAATAAAACAATAATAAGGGAAGGAGGGTAGAAAATGCTGTGAAATAACCTCCACCTTGCCCCATCCCCTGGCCACTAGACCCACCAAATGGTATTGGCATTCTCCTCAGCAGAAACTACTTCTAGCAACACTCCCAGCCTAGTGGAAAAATGTCCTGTTTTCCATACGGCTGTACAAGGTGTAAAATGGCATAACCCAAGAAAGAGAAGCTGATGTAGGGATGGTTTTCAGGTCATTGCCAGAAACAGCAGACAGGGAGCCCCATAGCTCATAGCCTGAACCCCTCATCCAAGGAAGGCACAGTCCAATAAAGCAGAGTGCATACAGAGACACATGCCCAATCCAGTCCAGCAATACCTTCTGGAGTCAATGAGTTGCTCCCATTTAAGCCCTGGCAGGATATGGCCCTTGGGCCCCAGTGTATCTTATGGGGAAGAGGAAGCAAGATGTGGAAGGGTAGGAAGATTGCTTTGAGGGAACCAATTTTCAGAGAAGAAAAGGCTGGATTTAGGCAGCATATGTGGTGCTGAGACACACTGAGGCATCTCCACTCCCTGTTTTCCCAAGGAGCAAACACAGTGGGAGTGCAGGAGAGAGACTCCTGCGGGGGGTGGGGGGCATGGGTTGGTCAAGGAAACCACTCTGAGCTGCAAACTTGTCCTCTTATTGGGGAGATATTCAACGGTAGTGACAAATGAGGGAGGTGGGGCAAGAAGCCAGAGTCTTATGTCTACCAGCAGTGCAGGCAAGAGAGCTGGGGGGCTTGTTCTGTGGGAGTCCACAGGGTTGGACTTGATTTGGGGTGAGCTGGAGTAATTCTGGGGCTTCCTCTCCTATTTTAATGCTCTTTTTCCCCTGGAGCATTTTAATCTCCTTCAGGGAGGAAATACTCAACCCTGCTCCCTGTAACATACTCACCTACCTCTCACAGAACACATGCTGTGCTGTATGGTACCATGTAACTCAGCGGGAGTGGAAGCATCTCCCTCTCTCACAGGTAGTCATTGCGCAGGAGATGAACACAGGCCTGAGTGAGGATAAGGGAATAGTGGGGGAATGGTGAGCTCTGGCTCTCACTCCCTCTTTCTGTGATCCCCCACTCCAGGTCACTGCAGCAGATGCTAAGAGCATATGTGATGAATTAATTCCGCTTTCCCTGAGACACTCCAGCGACAGAAACAGCAGTACCTTTCCAACTGATTAACATAGCAGCTTGCCCCTTCCTCCCTCCGTCACTTTGTCTCATTTAATAAAGCAGCTGAGCAGAGTCCCTTTAAGAGGCTCCTATCTGGCAAATAGACTTCTGTATGGAAAGTTTCTGGATAATCTACTTTAATGCCTAATTTTCATCTTTAATTATCAAGATTATTTATTTTACGGCACCACGTGTGTGGTCTCTACCACCAAGTCCTCCTCAATGGCAAATTATAATCTACTCAAATGGCCAATTTCCGCCTACAAATATTGTACCTGCTATAGTTACAAGTGACCCCTAAGATCCCTAGAACTGGAAGAAATTACAATTCAGTTTTTCTCGTGCATTTGAATCACTTTGTCTACAG
The DNA here is from genome assembly GCF_009764565.3 of Dermochelys coriacea. Lineage (NCBI taxonomy): Eukaryota > Metazoa > Chordata > Testudines > Dermochelyidae > Dermochelys > Dermochelys coriacea. The sequence continues at coordinate 86,634,917 of NC_050073.1, read as the reverse complement.
TCAGTCTCACTGTTTCCTCTGTCTATTGGATCCTGATCCTGCAATTGGATATGTGTGATCCTTACACCTGGGCAGAGTCCCAGTAAAACCAGATAGAATGAGGCATCAATAACTGACTCACCGTAGGTTTCAGAGTAGCAGCCATGTTAGTCTGTATTCGCAAAAAGAAAAGGAATACTTGGGGCACCTTAGAGACTAACAAATTTATTAGAGCTTAAGCTTTCGTGAGCTACAGCTCACTTCATCGGATGCATTTGCACCAAATGCATCCGATGAAGTGAGCTGTAGCTCACGAAAGCTTATGCTCTAATAAATTTATTAGTCTCTAAGGTGCCCCAAGTATTCCTTTTCTTTTTGACTCACCCTACTAACCTAGCTCTTTATGGCACACTTGGACATGTGTTCAGCTTTCCTCCAGTCATGTAGGCAGCAGAAAAGAACAAGTAGTGATCAGGACACCAGCCATGTCAGACCACTGCATTAAAAGTGTAATCTCTAGGGTCAAGTAAGGGACTGGGACTCAACACTTCTGGATTCAATTCTCAGCTCTGAGAGGGTATGCAGTCTCCATCTTAGAGCTAGGGACCCTGGGTTCTAATCCCAATTCTGCCACTGTGTGACCTTCGGCACATCATTTCCCCTTTCCATGCCTCAGTTTCTTTATCTGTAAAATGGGGATAGCAATACTGTCCTACCTCCTGAGAAAGTTGGGCAGCTTTATTCATCTGTGTGCATGAAGCAGGTTGAGTTTCTTGGAGGGAAGCGAATAGAAGAATGCAGAGAACTATTATTTCTCTATTCCACCAGGACAACTGCAATGTCCTCAGTTAAGCATCAATCTGTGGTACTGATTCTATCTCCCTGGTGTAGGTTGGGCTGATGCTTCTGAGAAGTAGACTCAACCCTACTGGGAATAGAAATCACCTGAGGCTGAACTATGGTGCCACCCAGATCAGTTACAAAGAACATTTTGCTCCAAACTTTTCAACATGGATAGATACTTTTCACAGAGCATTTTACAAATCAGAGCTCACAATGCAGCTCTGTCTCAGCCAGCATACCTGGGTACATTCCAGTCCAGCCAAGAACTGGCCAGCCTGGGCCTGCAAATACACTGCATTATTTCCACTTGTCTAATACAGTAATGAGCAGTTCATCCTATGACAGCACCGCCCCTGTGGAAGAAGCAGCAGCAGTTCTCAGTCACATTTCAGGTATTGCAATGCAACTAAAATAGGATTGTGAAAGACAGGAACAACATGCTGACTGAAGGACTGTGGTCAGACAATCCCAGCTCCCTTTCCCAACTGCGGAAAGGAATCAGAAGGGTATGAAAACAGGGCTCAATCTATTTGTCTCACTGAAGGAGGGTAAAAGGACAACTTGATCACAGCCTATACTGTATAAATATCTAAAACAGGGAGGGGATATCAGACATGCTTTTACTCAGGCAGACAAAGGCATAACAAGACCCAATGGTTGGAGGCTGAAGCTAGAAAAATTCAAACGTGAAATAAAGCAAAAATTAGTAACATTGTGGATAATTAACCATTGGAATAACTTACCTAGGGATGTGGTAGGTTCTCCACCACTAGCAATCTTTGAATCAAGATTGTACAAGACGTGCTCTAGCTCAACCGCCCATCACTGGGCTCCAGCAGGCCTGTATTATGCAGGCGGTCAGTGATCATGGTTGTCTCTTCTTGCCTTAAGATATGTGAATCTATGACTTTTCAAACATGCTGTACAGTAAAACTGTACCCAGCTATCCAGGACTCCAATGGGCCAGTCAGCAGCCAGGGAATAGCCAGGGCATAGGATGGCCCTGGCCACACCCCTTGAACCCCAGAATGCCTGTGTCAGAGGCTCTGGGGAGGGGGCAGACAGCTCTGTACCTCCCAGGGAGGCTCCCCCCTTCTGAGGGAATTCCACAGGGCCAACTTCAGGCTGGTGCACAAAGCTCTGCTAGCATAAAATGGCTACAACACACTTCTGAATTCCCCACTCTGACTCCAAACACCTTTCTGCTCCCTTCCTGTAAACCCCTTAATTCTTTCCCTTCACGCACTCCTCCCTCCCCATCTTTCCTACCTCTCCAGTGAGACCCTCCCAGTCCTCCAAACTCCCATCTCTCTCCCACTTCTCCCAAAATGTTCACCCTCCCCTCCCTCCCCCACCTCACTCCTGGCCTGCCTTTCCCTTCTCCAGGCTCTCTCCAGCTGCCCTCACCCCCAGCCCAGTCCTGCCTCACTCTCTCCCTCACCCCAAGTAACCCAGTCTCCCTGGACCCTTTCCAAACCCCCGCCCCGAAACTTCCCTCCTCAAAGGCTCCCTTCCTCTAACCTTTGAAATGCCCTGAGTCACCTCTCCGCCCCCTTGTCCCTCCTTGCCAAACATCCTCCTCCCCCCTTCCAGAGGGGCCTTTTCTTTTCCCTCTGTCCCCAAACCTCCTCACCCAGACCACCCATTCTCCCCTCCAGAGCCCCCCAATGCTCCCTCTTTCCCCTTTAGCCAGTGTCTCCCAGTTCCTCTCCTCCCCACCTGACATCTTCTCAGGCCTGGCTCTTCTCTGGAGGCCTGTCAGCTCCTTGCAGACCAGCTTGGCTCCCCATTTTTTGGCCTAGGAGTTGAACTGGCAAGCCGGATGCTGCCGGCCCAGAAAGATCAGAGCAACCTCTAGGCCAGCGTCTGCACCGCAGCCCTCACTGAGTACTGGGGGCTGAACATTCTGAGGGAAAAACATAGCACTGGCTCTCCCACCCGGCCTTCAGCCTGGGAGGGAGACGTGCCTCCCCCCCTACCTAAAATGAGGCCTGCACTGAGTGAGCGCAGGGTCCATATTACACAAGGAACAACATAGTCAGCAAAGTGAAAGGCTTGTCCTCAGTCACTCAACATGGGAACCACACAGGGGACGCAGCTTTGGGTGCAACTTTCAGTCTCTCACTCTGAAGTCAGGGGAGTGCTCCCCTGTGGTGGGAGGGAGCGAGAGAGAGAAAAACCTCTGCACCAAGCAACCCAGACCTGTGCCTGCTGGGCAGCTGCTTCAAGCCCTTGCATATGGCAGAAGCACAAAACCCTCAGAAATCCTTATAAGTCCTTGTGATGTTGGTCCCATCCCCCCAAAACAGCATAATAATCTAATATTGCAGGCCTAGCTTCACCCCATGAAACCAGGTAATTCAGATTCACAGTTCTTCCTGCCTATGTGCCCTAGTCTTGGGGCAATTTTAGCTACTCCAACCATCACAAACTGTGGAGTGGTTTTGTGATGTGGACAACAAACTGCTAGGAGGGGAGATCCACAGTTCTTTGTGACAGTGTCTGAAGATCTGAGGCCCAGTCTTCCAGCTGTGGAAGGTATCAGCAACACAGCATGTCCACTCCCTTGCAGTGCTTGTTCTCCTCTCCCCTCCCCTCCCCGCCCTTCATCATTTTTGTCTTTCAGTTTGGGTTGTTTTTCTGCTACAGCAGTTTAAGGTTAGAGACAACTTAGGGGAGTACAGCAGTCTGCATGCTGAAGAGACACATGCCTCAGTGGAGGGCACTGGGATGCCTGCGTTGAGTCCATTCCGAAACCTTCCCCTTTCATTCCCAGGGCTGAGGTATAGATATATATCCTTCAGGTTTCAGAGATGCTGGGATCCAGGGATGGCAGATAGCAGCAGTGGCTATCAGCTCAGCAGAGGAGTGGTGTATGCTAGAGTCTGGTCTTACATGGACAGGAGAGAGGACCCCAAAGCCAGTAAGTCCTACAGTTTATAATTAAAAGGAAAGACACTCTTCTCTGTGTTTAAATCTCTCGGGAAGGGAGGCAGGTCTTCCCCCTCCATCTTCCAAGGTGTACATCTGATCTTATGAGCTGCTTTGTTTTGCTGAATTTTAAAGCAAAGTTTTTCAGTGGAATGTGGGAAGCACCTTGTGTTCTCTCTGGCCAACAAGCCTGTGTGGGCCTCATTGAAAGACAGAGAGAGAAGGTGGTACAGCTGGGAAGTCTCGGTGAGGAACAGCTCATGTAAAACAGGCTTCTCCACTCTAGCAAAGAGTTTGGCCTCATCCTCCAAATATTTGCCTGTTGTGTGCATATGGGCACTCCAATCTCCTTTCCTCCCCCACCCCAATTTCTCAGTCATTGGTGAGACTTCTTGATTTAAAAAATTAACATCTCCCTGAGTTTGAGAGAGTCTGTGAGAAGGGGCAAGGACACCGCTGTCATCTTCACAGCCTAAGCAACTCTCTTTTCTACTCATAGTCGCTTTCACAGTAAGGTCACCTGTGTTGCCCATGGTCAAAAGCCCAGAGATTTTGGAAGCTGGCTTCAAAGCCTGAGTGTGGGTGGATATTGCAGTTGTGTGCGCTAGCAGTGCAGGGGGAGCAATTTCTATGTAGGTTAATACTTCAGTTTCCTAAAGCCCAGTGGCTCCTCCACACATTGGAATCACCATCAGAGTGTGTATGGGGGGGTATCCCCACTTACACGCAAAGAGTTTTGAAGCCCCAAGGGTTCCGAGGATCCATTTTATTGCAACCACCACCGACAGTTGGAAAAAGACTCTGTCCAGTGAAACATTTATCCCAGCTTCATTTTTCAGGAATCAGCCATTCTGCTATTCCCACCCCAAGGCCGTGGTGCAGTAGCACCATTTTCCAAGATGATACCATGCCCTTCACACCTAAGGCAATGGTGCAGGGCTCAATCCTGCTCCTCTTTTGCTTTCAGCACCATCTCTCAGTGGGCCCTGATGTTATGATTTAGCGTATGCTGCATTCAGAGGGGTAACTGGACCTGTTGTGCTCTTAGCACAGCAGTAAGAATAGAGCACGATGAAGATATACTATCCAAGCACAAAGCATGCTAACAAAGCCAGCAGCAGCATCCTCCCCCAGCCATCTGCACCACACAGAAGACAGTTTACACTTGCTCCACATGGGAGAGATCACTGTCAAAAGCTCCAGCAGCACAAAGCTCTAGAGGGTAACTAGCTCCCTGCAAACAATGACCACTGGTACTATGGGGGTGGATGCATTAAAAATAGCTAAATGGATTTTTCTAAGTAGCACTGAAAGAGAGATGCCAGGTACTAAAGAAACACCAAGCAGGGTGTATGCATCACAGCAGCAGGCCTGGCACTTTCACATGTGTGGTATAAACAGCATTTTCTTTACAAGATACCCATCATCTTAAACCATCTCAGCTCACGCTATGCTTTCCTTTGTGTTGACAAGCTAAGTAGGGTTAGCCCTGGGAGACCACAGGGGAAAAAAAAAAAAGCAGATGCTGCAAGAAGTAATGCTGACAGTTTAGTAGGTGGTGCTCTTCCCTCTGACTCAATAAGGAGCTATTATTCCAAGCATAGGGCTAAAGGACAGTGGGTTGCTGGAGGTATTACCTCTGGATGGGATATAAAACTGAGGTCTGGACCACTAGTGGCATCTGTTGTGAGAGAAGGATGGTAACCTGTCCTGGGCAAATTCAACCTAAACTCCCTTTGCAGCCTCAAGAGGAAGCCATGTTCCTTTTAATTTCCTGTCCTACCCTTTGTGCAGTGTGGCTGTTAAACAGCTGCCATGTTTCCATTCCAGAACAGGGTGCACTGCAGCAGCAGCAGACAAGATCCCTACAGTAACTTGTAAAATCTTGGGATGAAGAGCTAGCGAAATGGAAGCGATTGTTTAAACATAAATGCTTTTTTGTATTTGAAATTATTCAGTGTGGCATTTTGAGAACAAAAATATTCTTGTTACAAAATACCTGTATTAAGTCAAGCCCACTTTCCTATCATGCTCCCACCTCCTTTACTTTCAGATCTGGAATATTTTCTCAAATACAAGAGTTGATTAAAAAAAAACAACGAGTGCTAACTATTTGTAGCTGTCTGAGCCTTGTGCCGAGCTGGCCAGAGCTCAGATGTTCTTGGGCTGACCCAAGGGCTCATCTCTCTCAGACTGTCCCAGGTCCCACTCAGTCACGAGTTCTGAAGACACCTCCATGTACAGATGGTCCCAGTCCCAGCAGACATCCTCCTACCAAGAGAAAAGAAAGAAAAATACTGAATTGCTACAGGTCCCTGAATGCTGCTAAATGGCCAGGCTGGCCAGGTGAGCCGCCCTAGAGAGACGCTGTAACAGCCTCAGAGAACTACCACTATGCGCACAGAGGGGGCATTAGGGCAGGGCCCTAGATTCCATTAGGAGCACTAGAAATCCCAGGAAAAAGGTGGTTTCAATCCCTGCCACAATTTATAGATTTTGACAGGTCGCGTTGTGTTTTTAAAATTCACCAAAAAAAGCAAATTATAGATTGAACCAGGCACAGTGCAGAGAGAGTTTGTGAAATCTCCACCCCTACACAACTTTGCCAATGCAGCTCAGTCCTAACCTGCAGAAACCCTGCTATTTCAGTCCTGGGCTTCCCCCAGTTCTGCTGATGCTCCTCCGTCCTGACCTGTTGTTCCAGACTTGGGCTCCCCCTATTCTCCTGTCTTTGCCCCTCAGTGGAGCTGGAGCTAGCGGTGGCGCTTAGATGCAGAATTTAATAGAACATTGAGTGTGTCAAGAGCCCCGCGCCCAGGTCAGAGACAGTCCCCAATAATTCCTTTGTCGGCTCTTTTGCACAGGAGGGCCCAGTTGGAAGCAGTGCCACAAGCTTTGGCACACTAAGAGTATCACATTCTGGGCCCCAGAAACCTCTAAAATCCAAAATCCCTTCAGACTTTATCCAACTGAGACAAGTCTGTCCCCCTCCCCCATTAATAAGGCCATGGGTATCATGTACAGCCTGACTGAGGACCTTGCAGGCCCACGCAAGCAGCTCTACTAGTTTCTGCCTCAAGACGGGCTCACCTCTCGTACTTCCTGTTCTGGGGCCAGAACTTTGGTGAGAAGCTTCAGGTCAATCTCTCCATCCTGTGAACACACAGCAGGTCACAGACTTACTCCAACAGACCAGGCACAGAGAAAAGGGACCCCGCACCTTAGCCAGGAACAGGATGTTGCTGGTGACAGCTGCATTCTTGCCTCCTTGGGGACAAATGGCTTCTTATGGGACAGGATTAGCATGTGGTGACTGGATGTGGACAGCTCAGAGGGAGGGGAAGGAGCATGTGAGACCAATCCCAGTGTTGCAACACTCACAATGCAATCACAACTGCTGTGATTTCTGGCTGAATTGGGGGTGCAGGAATTTTACCGGAGCTGGCTGCAGTTTCTCCCTTCAGCCACTCTAGGGAGCTAGCCTGCAGACATCCCATAGCAGCTGCCTGCACCGCTGTGGGACCCCATGAGCTCTGAGTGGGGCAGAGCCCAGAAACAACAAAACCTCCCACCATCCTCCACCGCAGCCCGGGAGAGTTTAATTAAATTAAGAGTCTGGGGAAACCCACTCCGCCACTGACTGGAGACAGGTGCCAGCTACCGGCACCAGCCAGGGGCGGCTGCTGGGACACAGCGAAGGGGCTGTGTGAACCAGTGAGTATAGCTGGAGGAGACGAGAGGGGAGTTTTGCCCAGCAGATGCACAAGGGAGTCAGGGCCTGCACTTGTGTGTGTACACATTTTGTGTCTGTGTCACACAAACACTGCAGGGTGAGAAGGGGGAGTTCAAAAACTAGCAGCCAAACCAAAAACAATGTCAATTTAAAAACCGCATGATTTTGGGGTTGAATTCTTAGGGCTGGCAATATGGCACTCCCCAAGGAGACAGGAAATTATGGTCTGTCACCATTTGGGTTTGTGCCTCTCAGGAACAGCTTTGGAAACTTCCTTCCTACTTGAAAAAGGCTTTTTGGGCTACAGCAGCATGAAGAACTCCTATACCCAAAGCCAGCAGCTCAGACACTAGGGGCAGGGTTACATGTGCCTCAGGCACCACGCAAAAGGACAGCACCATGGATGACCCTGGCTGAGGGAGGAGGAGCAATCCTGTGTGTATCCCAGGACCAGAGAAAGGGGCAGAGCACGGTGAAACATGGGTAGGAAATGTGTTCTAGGGACATATGCAGTATTGCTGGAGCCATGTTGGTCCCAGGATGTTAGAGAGACAAGGTGGGTGAAATAATATCTTTTATTGGACCAACAGAAAACTTGAGGGAAAACTCAAGGATGTTCTGACTGTGTAAATAAATGGCCATCTGAGTAAGATTTCCAAGTGGACACCAAGCAAAGGTGCCAGGGAGACGTTTATATCCAGTGTCAGAGGCACAGTAGGGGCTCCACCAGAGCAATGGGCACTGTACACTTAGTGCTCCCCTATACACACAAGCATTAGGGCCCCATAGCAGAGGGGAACAGACCCTTGAAAACTTGGGGGGATGGGGGTTGTGTTAGGTATCAGCTGGACGCAAGTATCTCTTTTTCTGGAGGAGGACATGAGGGAGGTGCAGAGGGGGTTATGCTGGCCACTACATAAGGGCACCCACTCACCAGGGTTTGGAAGGCAGCATACTTCATGAGGTCATTGTCCAGGTCACGGAATGTCAGCACTCTGTTCACCTGGATACTGCAAGAGGGAGGGGCAAGAAACAAAACTAGCTAAGTGTGGGAACAGCGCATGTTCCTCTAGGGAGCAGTGACACATGGATGGGAGTCTGGGAGTATCCAACTTGAGTGTCCATGTCTCCCAAGAGAAAAGAAATACATGGGTGGAGAGGATTCTGGGCACAAGCCTCTTGAGTGCTGTTTCCATACCAGATAGAACAATGATTTAGACATGGAGTATTATTATTTAATGTACCATGAATGTGAGGGAAGCCCCAGAACCTGCCATCCTCTGAGCGGTAGATGCTGTAGTTGTAGGCAGCCTATCAGCAAAAATTAGATTAGCTGTTTAGGAGAAAAGCTGTCTGATTGTTCCACCTCCTGGCTCCTAACCAGCCCTACCATGCAGCTTCCAGTATACTGGGGGGGGGGGGCTGAGTTTTCATGGCTGCTTTAAAGTCATAGTTATGTAATACAGTTTTTTTAAAAAGTGAATTGCAAAGAAAAAAAGGAGAAGGAAGGGTATTGTGCTCTCTTTTCCTTCTGTGTGATGTCACAATATAAAGGAGACCTGTAGCAATTTTATTTCTGCTTGTCGTCTTACATGAGAAATGTGGGTCTTTTCTACTCTAGAAGACTCCATGGATGTTCAGAGAACTGATAGGATCATAACATGATGAAAAACAAGGAAGTAAAATATGATTGAGAAAAAAAAAGTGATTTTTAGTCAAACTGTTAAAAGTGTTTTGAATTTGTTTTCGGTAACAGCTATTTAATTTCAATGCCCAATAAACATTTGGGAGAAAAGGCATCTTTGTTCAGGATTCAGGCACCCTTTCTCTACAATTAAGGGCCATAAAAGCTCCCAATCCATATTATCCAAGAAATCACTTCAACAAAACAGGAAAGAGCAGACTTCCCATTCCCTGATACTTCTAAGATAAAATGAAAAAACAAACAAAACAAACAAAAAGGTTAATTTTTTCCCTTTGCTGATCACCTTTGAGATAAATCCAGAACTACTTTGACTAGCACTTTTAACCAATAGGATTTGCACTACACAGATTAACTAGTCACTTGAATGAGGCAGACATCACATGGGGGGGAAAACAATTTGTGATCACATAAGTAAAGTGTGTGTGATAATACATATGCACAAAGTTACATAGGCAACCTTAAATTGGGCATTTCCTAACTTTTGAAGGTTTCACGCTGCAATTTCAATCATGTTCTTTTGATATATTTTTGTATGTATATAGAATATGCTGTAATTACTTTCTCTGTGTATTTGGAAACAACACACTGGAGCCTTACTATGCTAGAGACTCACTATCATAATACATGGCATCAAATCCTACTGAATGGGACAGCCACTGATCTCTGCAGAACACAAGGTAATGCAGGATTTAATTTCAGCAGCCATTTCTCACTGCTGATCCCCAGCTATGGGCAGTGACTCTAGACTTGTGGTCATGTGGCTGTGCTGTTACCTGGGTGGAGCTGCCACTTGCATGGCGAGATCTTCTTCCTGTACTTCCTCCAAGTCCGGGATCACTGGAATATCTGCAACAGAAAGAGGCGGAAGCAGCATGAAGACAACGGAATACTGAGCTTTCCTCCCACTTGGGAGAGAGAGAGAGAGAGAGAGGTCAGAAATCCCACCTCCCATGCTACATGAGGTGTGAATGCATTCACAGCCCTCATCACAGGAAAACAATGGCAGGTTATTTGCAATGATTAAAAAAAGCAAATAAAATAAGTCAATAAAGCTCTGAAACCTGGAGGCAAGATAAGTCCAAAGAGGGAAGCAAATTTGTGCTGCATTAGGACTTGCTCAACGGTCATGGATTCTCCATTTGGAATAACCTTGAACCTTATGATGTTTGAGTTCTTGCTGGCTGCTGCAAGCCTCAAACACGGACCTGCTGCCTGCTTGCCATCATCCCATAAGCCGGGCAAGAATTCCCTTCATACAAGAATCACTATTTGTCCAGCTCAGGTTCACATTTTATTAGAGAAGAAAAATATCAGATTTCCCTCAGAAAACTGTCATTTAAATAAGGGGGGAAATGTTTAATGAAGCCCCAAATGCCAAAAATAAAGAAGTTTGGATAGATTCCCCCTCCCAAAGGGCAAAATTCTCTGGATGTGCCTTACGCTGCAGCTGCAAATCTCATTTTGAGAGAAAGGGTGCAGAAAAGCCTGGGTGCAAACAAATGCTCCTTAGAGAAGGTGAGCTGCCTTTCTCTGAGGCAGATTCCTGGGGATATAAGGAGTGAGCAGGTGGGGGAAGGGGGTTATAGGAGCAAAACATGCTCTCCCATTGATTTTGCATGTCTTCACCAGACCCGCTAAATCGACACTCGCTGCATCAATTGCAGCAGTGTCAATCTACCAGTAAGTATAGACATGCAGCGAGTGTCGATTTAGCACGTCTGGTGAAGACGTGCTAAATCGATGGGAGATCCCTCTCCCATCAATTTCTGTACTCCACCTCCCCGAGAAGCATAAGGGAATTCGATGGGAGAACGTCTCCCGTCAACAGTGCAGTGTAGCCACCGCCGAAGGGGATCTAACTACGTCAACTTCAGTTACGTTATTCACGTAACTGAAGTTGCATAATTAGATAGATTTACCGCGGTAGCGTAGACCAGGCTTTAGGGCACGGCTACACTTCAGATGTAGAGTGCTTTGAGTTAAACCTGCCTTCGGAGAGCGCAGGAGGGGAAGCGCTGCAGTCTGTCCACACTAACAGGAACAAGCGCTCTGGCGTGGCCACATTTGCGGCACTTGCAGTGGCATTGAGAGCAGTGCATTAATGGCAGCTATCCCACAGAGCACCTCTTCCCATTCTGGTGCTGTGGCTTGTGGGAAGAGGGTGGAGGTGCGGGGCATTCTGGGTCCTGTCCCAACGCCCCATGATGCATCGGTTTGCATCCCAGCAATCCCTGTGCTTCCGTCCACATTTGGTGCCATTTTTCAACGTTTTTTGTACTGCGCGCTCTGGCTTCCCTCTCTGTCTGTGGGAATGGAGCCCGAACTGCTGAGGAGTATGCTGATGAGTCTCACCAGCACATCACATTTGGCAGCTGAATTATTCCTTATGATCCAAAGTGACAGTGAGGGCTCTGACGAGGATATTGACTCGAGTAACGCATACGACACGAGTTTGCTTGTGGCATTCACGGACATGCTCACCTCTGTGGAACGCCACTTTGGGGCTCAGGAAACAAGCACTGAGTGGTGGGATCACATCGTCATGCAAGTCTGGGATGACGAGCAGCGGCTGCAGAACTTTCAGATAAGAAAAGCCACTTTCATGGGACTGTGTGAGGAGCTTGCCCCCACCCAGCAGCGCAAGGACACGAGATTGAGAGCTGCCCTGACGGTGGAGAAGCAGGTAGGTATTGCAATCTGGAAGCTGGCAATCCAGACAGCTACCGATTGGTCGCTAACCAGTTTAGAGTGGGGAAGTCAACCGTTGGAATTGTGTTGATGCAAGTTTGTAGGGCTATTAATTGCATCCTACTCAGAAGAACTGTGACTCCGGGTAATGTACATAATGTTGTAGATGGCTTTGCACAAATGGGTTTCCCTAACTGCGGAGGGGCAATAGATGGCACACATATTCCAATTCTGGCACCAGCCCACCTAGCCTCCAAGTACATTAATCGGAAGGGGTATTTCTCTATGGTTCTTCAGATGCTTGTAGATTACTGTGGGTGCTTTGTTGACATTAATGCAGGCTGGCCCGGAAAGGTGCATGACGCACACATCTTTTGGAACACTGCCTGTTCAGGAAGCTGCAAGCCGGGACTTTTTTCCCAGACCAGAAGCTACAAGCCCACAGATCACTGTAGGGGAAGTCGAAATGCCCATTGTGATCCTTGGAGGCCCCACTTAGCCTTTAAATGCAGTGACTCATGAAACCCTACACAGGGAGCCTTGACAGCAGCAAGGAGCGGTTCAACAACAGGCTGAGCCAGTGCAGAATGACTGTGGAGTGTGCTTTTTGCAGTTTAAAGGGCTGCTGGTGCTTTCTGTATGGGAAGCTGGACCTGGCCGATGATAGCATCCCCATCGTTATTACCGCATGTTGTATCCTCCATAACATTTGTGAAGGGAAGGGTGAACGATTCACTCAGGCATAGAACTCGGAGGTTCAACACCTGGAGGCTGAATTTGAACAGCCAGAGAGCAGAGCTATTAGAGGGGCCCACTGCAGGGCTGCAAGGATTAGGGATGCCTTGAGGGAGCAATTTGAGGTTGAAAGCCACCAGTAATGTCTGGTGCCCTGCACAGGAGTGAAGTGCAGTGGTTCCAATGTTAGTAGGAATCTGTGTTTGCTACACTGACTTGCAGTGCCTGTTTCTTTCCTAGGCTAAGGTATCTTTTACTTTATGCAGTAATAAAGAATGTTTTCAAAGCCAATAAATCCATTTATTGAAAAGAAACAACTGCTTGGGAAACAGAAAGGGCAAGGGGGTGGGGTCAGGAACGGTACAATCACAGATTTGCGTATGTCCTATTATCATACTCAGCCTTCCTGACTGGAGTGCTGTGCAATGAGTGCTGCACTTCAGGATGGCTATACTGCATGGTGATTGGGGTTGAGTGCCGTGGGTAAAGGTCATAGTTTTCAGGGCTGGGTGGTGAAGTTACAGGTTCTGGAGGCAGCTGGTGGTGGTAAGAACCTGGATGTTGGGGAAAGTGGGTTGGAGGTGACATGGGGGCACAAGGAAAAGAGTTTTGGGACAAGGGCTGCTGGGGAGGGGGGACGCGCATGGTAGTGCTCTGCCTGCATGGCTACGAGCACCTGGATTGAGTCCGCTTGGCACTCCATTATGTTTATCAGCTGATCTGTACTTTGCTGCCGGAGCACCACACTTTTGTGCGGCACTTCTCATTCTGCTGGCAGATCCTCCTTTCACTATCCCACCACTCCTGCATTTTTCGATTTTCATTACTTGAATGCTGCATTACTTCATGCAACATGTCTTGCTTGCTTCCACGTGGTCTCTTTCTGATTCTTTGGAGTCTTTCGGCCAGTGATAACATGGATGGCTGAGATCTCAAGGTTGCATCTGTAAAGGCAAAATGCAACAGTTAACAGAGGCAGCATTGTTCACACCAGACAGAGCAATGACTCCCCCGTATTTAAGGGCAAGCACAGTCTACACAATAGCATAATTTGCCCGTCCCAAAGCGAGTGCACTTAACCCACAGGAGCCCCAAAATGGTGAGTAAGCACAGGGTCAAGCGTGACCGATTGTTTCACTGTCCTCTAGGTTTCTCTGCGTTGGGCAGAGCCAATAGTGGCAGGGGGCCCCCATACTGAACACTGTCCACACATTTTCTATAGGAGTTCATCCTAGAAGATCTCTCGCTGCTGAGGGTGACCTAGGAAGCTAACCTGGCTAACGCCTTGGCCCATATGCAGCTTGCCTGTGTGCAGCAATGGTCCCCCCCCGCCCATCATGGCACAGTGGCATGGACAGGTTAGCCTTACTGGGACAAGGACCACAGTGGCTATCCCGAGAAACCTGCGCAAGCGCATTGTCCAAGTTCTGGATGAGACCTTTGAAGTGATCATTGAGGCCAATTACCACAATGTGAGAGAGCACATCAATGCCCTATTCCTCATCTAGGCATGCATGCAGCCCTAACCCTCCTCACCCCAAGAGCCCGCACCGAATAACTTCCTTTCCAAAATAAAAGCCGCTTACCGGGAACCTCCTCTGGTGTTCGTCCTTTCCCTACCACCGGCCGCCATGACTGGCTACCTTCCTCCTGGCTTGAGAACAGCTCCTGGCTGCCCACATCTAGGGATACCAGGGTGTCTTCCTCCGCCTTAGCACCCTCGCTCCCGCTTTGCTCCTCCTCCTCCTGCCTTGTGGAGCTGGGCTCTGAAGTGTCCATGGTGGTACTCAGAGTGGAGGTGGGGTCACCTCCAAGTATCGCGTCCAGCTTTTTGTAGAAAAGGCAGGTCAGAGGGGCAGCACCGGAGTGGCTGTTTGCCTCGCGGGCTTTGCGGTAGGCATTCCACAGCTTCTTTACTTTAACCCTGCACTGCAGTGCGTCCTGGTCATGGCCCCTTTCCATCATGTCCCTTGATATCGGCCCGAAAGTATCATAATTCCTATGGCTGGAGCGCAGCTAGGACTGGACAGCTTCTTCCCCCCAGACACTGATGAGGTCCAGCACCTCGCAATTGCTCCATACTGGGGATCGCCTGCCGCATGGAGGCATGGTCACCTGGAAAGATTCGCCAAGAGCACCTCACCCCTTGCTGAGCAAACAAAGGGGATTTTCATAATTCCCAGAGAATTTAAAGGGCGGGTCTGATGGTTGATCACCTGAGGCAGGAGAGTAGAGTTCAAAGTGATGACCAGAGTGCCTAGAACAGGCATTGTGGGACACTTCTGGAGGCCGATCAGAACGCACTATAGGACCAGGGCGTCCACACTGGCGCCGCGGTGCTCCAGTGGGGGCGCAGCAAACATTATTCCACTCGCCGAGGTAGAGTGAGAGCGCTCTACGTGCCTTGCCAGTGTGGATGGGTAGTGAGCTAGTGCGCCTGGGGCTCCTTTATTGCACTGTAACTCGCAAGTGTAGCCAAGCCCTTAGTGTAGTGTCCCTTTAAAGGCCTATGGTTTGCCAGAAGGCTGCTCCAGGGGCCCCTGTTCCTTAGGCAGCTGGGGAGCTGAATGGCTCCGCTCTCTGGAGATTCTTCACCCAGTTGGCATCTGAATGAAGCAGGCATGCCAGGGGCTAGAGCAATCAGGCTGCTCCTGGCTCCATCTGTAGCACTGCGAACTCAGCAGTTGGCTATTTCTAGCTCTACCCTTTTTGCAGCCCAGGCTGAGATGAATATTCAGGAGCTGGAGAGACAGCCCCACCTGAAGAGTTTGGGGCTCAAGACTGGGCCTTCTTGAGCAGCTTCCTCCTCCTGCCTCCTGTCAGTGCTGTGCAGCCTCCCACAGCTCCAAATGGCACTGCTCCTGCCTCATGTCCACTCCGCATCGCCACAGGCTCCCCCAGTTCCCCTTCCCCGGCCAGAGGAGGCAGCGCTGGCCCATCTGCAGCAGAGCCTGGGTCAGCCCAGGCCTTGACGAGATGGCTGTTTGGAGCTAGCCAAACAGTGGGATTTCTCTCTAATTGGCTGCCTGCTGAAAGAGCTGAGGAGGATGGAGGCTGCAGTGAGAGGCAGTGACAGCTTGGATGATCTCAGCAAAGCCGAGCCATCCAGCTCCCCAACCGCCCAACAAATAGGTGCCTATGGCACAGCTTTCTGGCTACAGCAAACTTCATTAAGACCTTTGCAGGGAAACTGTAGCGACTTGGCCTGATCTCTCTCTGAGACAGAGAAAGGCAAAGGCTGGCAACTCCATAGCACTGAGTCACTGCGCCATTTGACAATGGCCTGTTACTGTTCTGCTCGCTGCGGAGCCCTGACCGCTCTCACAGCGGAAGCTGCCATTGCACTGATTCTTCCCAGCAGGGACTCCCAGCTGCTGGCAAGGTGCAATGAAGGGACAAAAGAACAAAAGCGATTCAGCTGACGGAGTGACTGATTTAGAGGGAGAGATTATAAGAGCTGAATATGTAGGGCTCAGCCCAGTGATAGCTATGGGGGGCAGAGTCATTGTGGATAAGGGACAAAGAGTAAGGAAGAGACAAATTGTGTAGGCTGGTTTGAGGGGATTAGCTTACAAGTACGGAGATAAAGCTGAGCAAAGAAAAGAAGTTTTGTTGAATCACAGGCAAAATGGACTAAGGGGACACCTCTAACTGCCCGTCAGAAAATGTGAGATTCCCATGGCTGAAGTCATTTAAAAGCAGGACTTGGCAAGAGCCTGGAGAGTGACTGTAGGGATTAGGGAACATTCCTGCATGGGCAGAAGCAAGGGGATGGCCAGACTAGATGGAACCTGGAGGGTCTTTTGGGTCTCTAATTTCTCAGATTGTCTGAAGTGCTGCTCAGCAGTTCAGTGGTTAAGGGGAGCTGGAGGCTTTCAAAGATGTTTGAAAGTTAGTCTATTCTTTGCTAGAGACATTTGCGAAGATACACACAAATCTATAGGCAGAGACTGGAACTGGATGTTACACTGATGACAAAATGTTCCTCTGTTAATAGAAATGAATATAAAACTAACAGAGCATTTCTATGCTCCTTTACTGAGCAGCACTCTTGGTGTCACATGCAGAAAGGATCCAGTTCTGCAAGGAGTTGAGTGTCCTCATTCCTCTTTGACTCCAATGGATTTGAGGGTGTTTGAACCCCTGCAGGATCCCTCCCTCTATCAGCTAACCAACAGCCTAGTTTACCCATTCATTATTTATTTTGATTCCTTCTCCAGTTGGGTCTCGCTCTCTTGGATTCCTTTGGGCTTTGTTGCTCCCTTTTTCTTGCAGATGGGCCACAAATGTCAGACCCAGATCAGTGATGGATCTATCACCTTGCAGGATCCTAGAGTTTTACAAATTGGATATCCTGCTGCTGGACTTGCTGACACAGGGTCAAATCCAGCTTCCATTGAATTCCATGGAAAGATTCCCACAGGCTGCAACTGGAGTGGAATGAGCCCTTACCGAGCATTGCAGTCACACAGCATTCTAAAAAAATAGACTACGGAAAGCCAGTGAATTTACCAGGTAGAAACTCTCTCTCTCTCTCTCAAGGAATTCAAGGCTCCAACACCACGTAGGTACTTTGAGAGAATCGTAGACAGTAGAATTTAGACATAAATGGAAGTGCTCTATTAGTTTCCTGCCAGCCCATCCTATGGTGGCCAGTGCAGTATTGTTCCCTATTGTATGCCATGTAGAGTCATGTCCAGTTTACCTTGAAATGTCCAATACTATGGGGCATCCCCAGCTCCCAGGCTAACAGATCTCACTTGCAAGATTTAAATGCTATTCAGCATAAAAAATTTTTTAAATTTCAACCCACTACTCGTAATTTCCTCCTCTCCTGCTTCATCCCTGTTGTGCCACTCTAAATAATTCTGCTCCCTTCTTTCTGTTCACACTCTTTGCATATTTGTAAACCATCACAGCATTGCCTTTGCCATCAGTTAGCCAAGCATCTTTTTTACTCAAGCCATCCACCCTCCTGATCATTTTTGTTGCTCTTCTCAGATCTTACTACAGTTTTTCCAATATATTTCTGGCAACACTGCTGAGAAGTTATTGCAACATTCCAGTTGCACCCCATGGCTGTGCTGTGACTGCCAACACATGCTAACTTTAAGCATTCACATCGACGTAAATGAAACTACTCACATGTTAAGTTAAGCATGTAAGTAAATGCAGGACTACGTTCTCTCTGTCTTACAATGCAGGACCCATGCACACACAGCCAGAAACTGCATTGGCCTTATTTCAGCAGCTGCAAATCTCCCAGATAGTGTATTGCCCATATCACCCTGGTCTCTCTCAGCTATCCCTGATTCTCTGGGTCCTGCCTCCTATAGAGTGTCTATATTTCAGATCTTTTCCACCAAATCAATTAATTTTGATTTTTCCATGTGGAATCTTGTTGTAATATTTTCTGTCCACATTATAATCTATCTGAAATCAGGGCCTTTGCATACGAGCCTCATACATGGCTTCATAACGTCTATACACATTGAAGAGCAGCTGGGAATCGCATTCCAGCCTGTGCATATGGGAATTGGGAACATCTTATCAAACACAAAAACATCATCATTGCAATGATGCCGCTGAAGGGCCTGCACATTGTAAAATGAAACAGAGAACAAAGGACGGCATCACAATCTGGAAACAAACAGATTCACAATGCATAGCTGTGTTTTAGAAGGAAGGGCAGTTTCCTGATCTCTAACATCTGCCAATTTCAATAAAATATTGCAGACAAGTCTTTGCAGCTGGTTGGAGACCACACTAGCCATGTTACAACCCAGATAGAATTGCTCCAGCAGGGGATTTCCCTCTCCCTATAGCACACCCTTCCCTCCCAGGCCCAGAACTCAGAGCATAAAAATAATGTAAAATCAAATGCCAATTACCAACAACAAAAACAAACAACGAATAATAATAAAATTAGGTACAAGCCATTTCTTAGCACTTCATCTCCCAACTAGACTCTGGGCCCCTTTAGTGTAACTCATGCAGGTCTGCCCTCAACCACAGCCTCCACCAGAGTTCCTCTGGTATCAGTTTTGTGATACCATGGAGAATGTTCGACTGTACCCTGCTCTTAAAAGGAGCACTCATTCCTCCCCAGTTAAAATACACCCAGTTTTCCTCCTGGTAAAATCAGTGAAGAAAGAGGAAGAGGAGTGGAAGAGGCATACGTTGGGTAATGTTTTACAGACAGAAAACAGAAGAAATAGGTTTCTGTAAGTCAGGGAAAACAACTCAAGGCCCCCCATGCTCCCGGAGTGACCTTAAGGAAACCTAGATGGGACTCCTCTTCAGACCCCAGTTTGGTTAAAGGGGATCAAATAGTAACATAAAGCACTTTCCCTTGGCATCCTCTTCCTCAGACCATGCCAGCCCAGGAATCAAACAAGGCAGAGATGGAAAATAAATATTTGAACCCCATCCTAGCCAACACAGAACTGTTTTCTGTGGTCTATTCTCCACACCTACATCTAGTCTGATTTTAAGTTTCCCAAGGAACCAGGAGCTCTCTCTTAGAGGCAATTCAACTAAGCTCATCAAACCCAGAACTACTGTGGCACTAGCCCCAAGTGATAGTTAACAGCTATGTTATAATTTCCTAGACCAAATGTAGATATCTTGTTAATAGCTGATAAAGTGTATTATTATCTCTATGACAAGAGCATCAGAGACCCCAGTCTGGTCAGGGCTGGCAGTGGGCTAGGCACTGGTCACAAAAGAATAAGAAATAATCCAGGCCCTAAAGATCATTGCATCTAAGTTATGGTGAGGCAAGTTGGTGTCAGAAAGTAGGAGTTCGGAAGGGAAGGAGGACACATGCTTACTCAGACTGGGTACTTGAATGATTAGCAGGGGAGAGTGCTTTTTAAGATATAACAAACAAGAGACACTAGTGATGGCAGTAGTCCAGGCTGGGTACCTGTGACCATCTCCCTTTCTGCCTCTTACACAGGTAACTGATCTGCAGAGGAGATAGACGGAGAGGTAGAGGCAGGAAAAGCAACTGCTAGGAGGGGTAAGAACCCACTTTACCTTACAGCCTTCACACTCCTGGCAGTTGCTTTTCCTCTGCACCTTCCTCCTCCACATGCAAGTCACACCAGCTTGTTATTTGTATTACAACAGCACCTAGAGGCCCCAAATGAGATCGAAGCCCCATTGTGCTAGGTGCTGTACAAACACCCAGTAAGGCAGTCCCTGCTCCAAAGAATTTACAGGCTAAATTGACAAGACAGAGTGGATGGGGGGAAAACAAATTCAGAGAGAAGTGGATTGCCCAAGGCCAGACAGGTCAGGCAGAGCTGGGATTGGGAGCCCTGTCTCCTTGGTGCCAGTCCAGTGCCAACACTGAGTCAGTTAAAGTACATCTTTTACAGCCACTAACCCTCCCCTTTTAATGTAGGCCCCCTAGACCTGCACCGCCATTCTCTCTGGAATCACAACTCCAAGTGCTGAGAGTCGCAATAAAAATCTCGTCGTTCACGCTTAATGAGGATTCTCTTCCCCTAGTTACGTGACATTTTCAGTGGCCAGTTCAGAATGCAAGCTCTGCACAGCAGCGATGCAGGGATCTTCGATGACCACACAATGCCATGCACACCTTTGCTGCTACTGAGACTACAGAGTGAAGACTACCCAGAGTATGGCAGCTTTGGGGGCGAGCTGACCCCTTCAAAGCAGGTTTGTTTATCCTCAGCGCACAGAATCACAGGCTCCTCACTTAAATTATGATAGAAACTAACTTAATTTTACATGTTATGAGCATGCAACTTAAATCAGGGATAATTACAATTTCTCTGCTGTTGCAAAACTTTATTTTACCGAATGCTTTTACCTTCTGCATCACGTTTGGGGAATTTTAAACAGGCAAATAGAAGAAGGTCTGATTGAAGATGAAGTTAAGTGAAAGAAATTGGTCTCATTTAGCACATGACAGGATTCATCTGTGTTCCCAAGTCCACTGAGGTAGCATCATGGGCGTTTCATATTCATGAGCTGCTGTGACACTGTGTCCCCTCATTTACAAAGCGCCGTGTTCAGCAAATTCCGTCCCTGTGGACACTCCGTGCATTTCATGGTCTTGTCAGAGAGACATCAAACACTCCATTAACCAAATACCAGAAAATGGCTTTAATTAGCGCATCTCAATCCGATAAATATTTTTCCCCCTCTAAATGGAAAAAAAAATGGAAAATAAGAGAAAAATGGAAAGCAACAGGCTTAAAAAAAACCACAAGGAGCAAGGAGCAGAGGCAGCTTCTACTGAACACACAAACAAGCTCAAAGCCTCTTGGAAGGTGGGAGCAGCAAGCAAGCAAGCAAGCAAGCAAGCAGAGAGGGAAAAGAATTGCTCTCTGGACCCCTGGCCACTCCATTTGACTGGGATGCATTCCCCAGGATCGTACCTGACCTGCTGTCAACCTGATGGCTGATCAGGAGCCATACCTGTCACCAGTGGGGAGGATGAAAGCAGAGGGCTGAAGAGAATCAGGTAGCTACCATGACTGTTGAGGTGTGGCCCTGGAAAGCTGAGAGAAGAAACTAAGGAAAAACAGTACAAGAGTCCATCTCTCTGAGAACCAGTGAGAATCTATGATGGTGGCACCACATGGGCTAGCTGCTGTGAAAAGTCACAATAATAAAGGAGCCTTCTAACCCCAAGTCATAGAAAGGTCTCAGTGGCCCCCTGACACTGAAAAGCCAAATAGTAGCTTTACAGAGACAACCATGTTAGTGGAGAACAAGAGCAAATGGTTTTGTTTTTTCTCAGCCTTCCAAGCAATGAAGTGATTATCAACTAGACAAAGGGCTGGACAGTAGATGGAGTGGCCACTCAGGCTCTTGAGCCAGGAGAGCCCCGGAGAACAGCACTGGTCCATACCACTGTAACCTGGTTGTGGCATTTGTTTCCTCAGATGCTCACCATGGTGTGACTCTGGCAGGCTGGAATCCAGTGCAACCGCTACCTTGTGCGGTGTTGCTGCTGACATACAGTATCTTCCCAGTTTGGAATCATCATTGCAAACCTCTTCCTTGGGATGGTTGAGGGAGAGGATAGAAGTGCTACAATGATGTCGTGGTATAGGGGGCAATACGGCAGTGTCCGACAAGTTACTGGACATAATACAGGGGGAGCTGGGTGAAATTATATGGCCTGTGTTATACAGGAGGTCAGACTAGAAGATGATCTAATGATCCCTTCTGACCTTATAATCTATGCACCTATGACTTTGGACAACCAGACTGGTCACTGGCAATAGAAGCACCATGAACTTGGAGACCAGGATTGAGACTGTGCTACTGGAGACTGTGCTACTGTACAGCTGGCATTAGTAGGGCACTGATCTTGGAGGCTCAAACTGCCAAAGATCTCTCTCGGTGGAGGAAACATTCAACCATGATTATTATACAGCTACCAACCTACAGACACTCCTGTCTGAACTCTGTGCCTGCTTCAGTTCCTGGAGATTTCCACTTTTCTCCTTTCAAAGGCTTCTCTCCACATCCCCCTTCATTTTTTTCCCCTTCTAAAAAGTATTAAGGCACTGGCAGGGCTCCAGCCTAGAAGGGCATGAGGCACAGGGGGGAGGGATGGGGGGAGTTCAGAAATACAAAACCCTCCTCAATAACGCTAGAGATGAGTGATTTTGCTTTAGAGCATTAATGCGACAGGGAAAGTGGCTTCTCAGAGCAGTCCTGCGGAAGTATGTTTGGGAGCAAGCGTATCTGATTCTATTTCACCCTCTTCATGTTATGCTGGAAAAACAAGACAAAATACATTTCTTTTATGCTAAATCCTTAGGTTTTTTTGTTTTTTCTTATATATATTTATTAAAAAAATGCCTTTGATCGGCAGCACCTGTGACATTTCCACATCCAGAAACTCCTCAGAAACCTCCCCCCCTCCGCACAAGGCCACCACTGCTGACAGCCAGATGGGTTTGATCACAGCCATTCCGAATCGGATTTTCATAAGACAGATGAGGAATCTTACTGCTGCTTTCTCATATCAGATGAGAAACTAAGGGGGGCGGGAGGGGTGGGGATGGGTCCTGAGGGAACGATGCTACAATCAAGGGCTACGCAGTTCTCTCTCTGTCCCTCCACTGCTGCAACGTTCAAAGGAGTTTGCCTTGAGCGGTTTTAAATGATGGAGTCTCAATTCTGTAATCAGCTTTCAAGAGCTTTTTCTTAACGGGTCTTTTAGGTAAACCTAGTCCGTCAACTACACTTATGGACTCAGCAATCATAAACCCAATATGACTGTATCTAACATAATACAGAATTTAGAGATGGAAGAGACTTACCAGAACCCATCAAGTTAATCCCCAAACAGGCCAGGATTGTTCCCTAACAGCTGTATTATTCACTGCCATGTCCAGTTTTAAATTACTCAAAACAGGGCTTTCACCATATCCCTTGGAATACACATACTCTGCTCTCCCCTTCCACTCCCACTGAAAAGACAAAGACTTCTCCAGACCAAGGCAACTCCAGGTTGTAATGTCAGCTGTCAAAGCGAGGTTAAGCTGGCCCTGACCAATCTTCCGTCTGAAGCCAGTAGCTGTTATGTGAGGCCAGTGATGGGCAGGCTCACAATGCTAATGGATTCCCCCAGACCCCGGAGGATTTTTATCCACATCACAAAACCACCACACAGAGTTTGGCCTGATGCAGAGTCCCTCTTAAACAGAAGTCCAGGGCCCGAACAGCAAAGGGCAGCAGGTCAGGACTCAGGTGCACCTACAGAGCTGTATGCCTGCACCTCCAAGAACCATCCAACTGGCAGGTGCACGGACACATGAAGTCACAGTGGGACAGACCAACATACAAGCATAATCATCACCCTCTGCCCCAGACCATCACTCCCCATTCAGCCCACTCACTCAGCTCCTCACATGCCAGGCACAGTTCTGCTCCTCTCTCCATTTCACCAATGGCAAGTGTTCACCCCACACAGCTCCCTCCACATCTCTCCTCCTCTACCTCCTCCCTTTCCCTGGTCTTTCTCCCCACATCTTTCAATTGCCCCCTTGCTCAGCCACTCTGCCCTATGCTCAGCCATTGCAACCTTCTTCAACACCAAAATCTCCCTGGAACTTACATCTCATGGGAACCTACCATCTCCTTGCCTTCCCCGCACAGATTAACTAGCCAAGAAGGCAACTAGGATACTTTATCATTAATGATTGCTGGGCAGAACTAACTTGGCCTGCACTGTGGTCCCAGCTCTGCTCTAAGCCACTTGTAGACCAGGCATTTTATTCAGTATTCCTTTTATTCAGAGCTCATGAGAAGAGGTCACTACTGTATTGCTTTGAAGTCCTGGCTCTAGGTAGCTATCACATGACAGACAGACACCCAGCTCTCCAGAGACAGAAAGACTCAGTGACCATGGCACTTCCTTCTTTCCATCTTTTAATGTTCTCCCCTCCTGTTCTAATGAAGAGGAGCTGCCCGCACACACAAGAAGGGTAAGAAGCCCACGTAAATGCTTAACACTTTATACAGAAGTCTCATAGTTAGCATCACTTCCTAGGTGGAAGCTTCCCACAAGGGGGGAAAATGGGTGTCACTTTGATAGCACTGGTTTAGTCACAGTCTCCTGGCAGCTTCTCCTGCAGGTCAGTGTGGGGTTGTCTTTGTGGCAGTCAGCCCTTCATTTCAATCAGCTCCCTTGTTCACACATACTATATCTGCTCCAAAATCACATACCACCTTTTCCCACATTCAAAATCACATACATTGTCCCCTTCCTCCAGCAATGGCCCTGCTCCAGAAGCTGTGCTCCTCCTGGGGAGCAGAGCTACCAGAGTGGGGCATTACTGAAGCAGGGGAGAAGCATGCGTGGGGGAGCCATGGCCAGGGGGATAGAGACGGCAGTCTCAGCCAATGAGCTGCAGCTGAATCACTGGATGAGGAGCTGGAGAGCAGAAGGGAATTCCAAGGGATGAAGTGGGGCTGAGGGGACATTTCTGGGAAGACATTGCAGAAGGGGCATGGCAGGGAAGGCACAAAGAGGGGACTCTCAGCTGAAGAGGTTCACTGGTTGAGGGAGGTGCCATCTCTGAAAGGAGAGGCAAGGGCATTCAGTACCCAAAAGCTGCCCAATCCAGGAGATGGCCACTTGATTGCTGCATCTGTCAGACAGATGCTGCATTGGTCAGAAAAAGCCAAGTGAACAAGTGAAATACCAGGCAGGATAAAAATAGAGCCCATGCCTGTCCCGCAGGGGAGGGGTGCACAGGGGAAGGGGCCCTTTTCATTGTGAATTTATTTATAATAACCCTTTCCTCCCTTGCGTAGCCCCAGCACAGAGCAGCCGGCGTTTACAAGACAGGGCTCTGCAGATAGCTCTTTTCTAATTCCACTGACAGCCTCACATCTCTCATCTCATCCAGCATCACTGCTGAGCTGAGCTCAACCACTTCTGCCCATTTTCCCTGTTGACATGGACAGAAAATTGAGCAATTACCCTTAAACTCCTCTCTCTCAGATCACCCAGATTGCTACACACACAGTATTAAGCCCCCAATTGCCCCTGGCCAAAAGTGGCTCAAGTAGGCCTGTCCTTTAGGAATTAAACACTTTTTTGTTGCTCATGAAGGTTTATTATTCCTAAGGTTGTCAATGTATTAAATCCTGTTAAAACAGGTTTCCCATTGTGCAGAGAGGCAGAGCTCTCCTACCAGAGCCCCACAAGCAAGGGCTCAGGCAGACACTCTGCAACCCAGCAACAGAGCAGTACCTGTTTACTGAGACCACATTTTATGTACAATTATGTGTATATGCCAGTTTGGACTGTACATCAGAGCATTGCACAAGAGCTCAGATAGTTCAACAGTGTGTACTTTAGAACAGTGTTTCTCAACCTTTTTGATACCAGGGATCAGCTTGCTGCCTTCCTAAACTGTGTCAGGGAGATCCCAGGGACCCGTCTTTGAGAAATACTGCTTTAACCCCAACATTGGTACACAGAGACACTAGTTACAGCTGGGGAGATACTGCCACTATTCTCAGGTAACTAACTTTTTTGAAAAGTTCCCCCAATTTGGAGTTAGAGTGGGAAAATGATGCTTTTTGTCAGATACACTTTTTGGCTCTCCAACACCACAAAAAATGGCTCCTTTTTAACATGTCTCACTTGTCCTGGACTAGTTCTCAGTGAGGAAGAGAGACCTGGAAAAATGGCTAGAGAAATACAGTTTAGAGAAAATGAATTGTTAGCATGGTTCTGTATATACCCCAAAACAGAGTGTCAGAGCTGCAATATCTGACCCTTCCCAGTCTTCCACAAGCTCTCTCTCCTGGAAACGTTTCACTCTTTTCTACTGTCTGCGTGACTTGTGCCATGGATTTCTTTATGTAACTCTAAAGAATCACTAAAGCCAGAAATGTCCATTCAGTCCATCTCCTTCCACAACTGTCTCTGGCCACCTTCCTCTCAGCCCTTTACACATGGTATGCCCACCCTGAACTAATCTGTGAAGCTATTATCTTCTACTTCAAACCTCTCCTCAAGAATCCAACTCAGCCATGATAGCTATAAGAAATCTCCCAACATTACATAGTTAGGTGGAATGGCAGTTGGGGAAGTCCATATTTATTTCATCAATATAATTACATGTACAAAATGTTTCTATTTGATTGTAACACCTTCTCCCACCCCCACCCCAGGCCAGATTGGAGATTCTTTGTGGCAGGGACTCTGTGTTTATGGCATCCAGTGAAATGGGACCATGATCCTGCCAGGGGTCTCTGGGCACAACTGCAGTATAAATAAGTAGTAAAACGTCCCTGGACATCAAAACTGTTGTTGAACACACAGTGTTCTTTTTCTAAGTCTGCAGTTTTTTATTTTAGTGAAAAGGTAGCACAGGAGATAAATAATGTTAATGCAACCTTATGTTGAGATTTCTAATGCATTAAAGACAAAAGATTCAAATATATGGTTCGACAGCAACCATTATTAGGCAACCCTAGCTATTCACATTAAAGGTATAACAAGCCAACACCATATGCCACATAAAAAGACCACAGCACATTCCTTGGGGAACCATAAGCCAATGTTTTGACTTTTGGGTGTTTAAAGTCCCAGCCATAATGCCGTATTGAATGTCACAAGCCAAAGTACAGGTTTGTATTAGGTATCCCTATATGTCTGGGGCAGTAACTCAATTCAGTCCCTGGCTATATTAGATACCTGTGCTCAGGGCTGGCTCCAGGTACCAGCAAAGGAAGCAGGTGCCTGGGGTGGCCAATAGAAAGGGGCAGCACTCTGTCCATGATTGGGGTGACTCGTCTGCATTTTCAGGGGTGGGTCTTTCACTCCCTCTTCGGCAGTGGGCCCGGATTCTTTTTTTTTTTTTGGTCTTTGCCGCTTGTGGCAGCAAAAAAGCTGGAGCCAGCCCTGCCTGTGCTGCTCTGTACTTTCACACTGTGTATTATTTATTTTTCCTGGACTGTTTATTCAACATAGTCATTTTCCTTGGGTGGGATTTTGTTTTTAATCATCCAACTTTCCTTCCCAGAAATTGCCGAGATCTCAGAGAGACTCTGATCCCTGAGCCCTCTCACATATAGGTTCCATGCTTTATCTTCTTCCGTAAGGAGGACTGTAGGAAAGTGATGGAGAAATACTGGGGGATTGATAATTCAAAGGTTTTCAGTGTACAATTTAATGTAGCCCCACACACTCCATCATATATTGTTCTACCAGACACCTGTATGGGTTGGAATCTTAGCCAGAATATTATGATCTTTTCTTTCTCACTCCTACTCACACACACACAGTCTTGGATGCTGGCTTCCAAATGACAAAAATGACTGTCAGTTGCAGTTTGGCTTTGGATAAACAAATGCCCTATATTGTGATTTGACTTATCTCCAGATCACAGTCTATCTACCACACATGGTGTCTGAGTACCAGATGCCACATGGTGCAAACATTTGGCCAAGGAGGTTTCTGCTGTCTGCAAAGAAACATCAAATACGCAGAGGCAAGCATGTAACATGAGGGATCTCAGATATTTGAACCCATGGGGAGCTCATATGTTCAGCCTCAGTGATACACAAACTTAGAAAGCTCAGGAAGTCTTCCAGGGGGAAAGCTAAGACTATTCTGGAGGTAGCTACTAGGGCTTAAAAGGTGCCAGGATTGGTAGCCACATATGCAATGTATCATCTCCCGGAAAGATCTGAATAAGCCTTATATTTTTACCTTGTCTGCCCCATACTTTTTATCTGCCCCATACTGGCAAAGAAGGGGTTAACAGAGCCCAGGGGAGGCTGTGTTGGAAATAGCCAATCAGGGCCCCACAGGCCCATATAAAAAAAGAGCACAGGGAGGACAGAGCAAAGTCAGTTGCTGCTGGGAGCCCAGAAAGTAAGGACTGTGTTCCCAGAGGGCTGAGAGAACCACAAATACGTGGGTCAGAGCAGTGCCTGGCTCCTGGAACTGAGCAGCTGAGGGCCCTGAGGTGAGGGCAAAGAAGGTGCTGGGGCCATGAGGAAGTGTCCCAGGGACACAGAGCAGCCATGACAGAGGTTACAGAGGCTGCTATTTACAGGGTCCCTGGGTTGGGGCCTGGAGTCGCGGGAGGGCCCGAGTTCCCCTGCTTGCCACTGGGGAAGGGGCAGGACTGTTGGATGATACCCCCACCCCCTCCAGAAGGGGGAAAAACACAGATGACAACCTAGCCAGAGTGCTGAGTCGAGAAGAATACGCTGTGGTTCTGGGAGTTGAGTGAGGAACTGTAGGTGGGAGCAGAGACAGAAAGCTGGTGTACAGATCGCAGATGTGAGCATCTGCCTCAAGCTAATTCCTAGCACAACCAGGAGGAGGTGCTAGTCTGGTGATGAGGGCCATGACACTGATCCCTTAGTGAATCCTGCTAAACTCTGACTCAGTGATATTTTGTGGCTCTCAGTTTTACAGGTTAATTAAACAGTGTAAAAAAGTTCTGCCACTGGAAGTTTGAAATAGCTCCTAGAAATCATGGGTGAATGTCTGTGCTGCTAGGCCTCTTGGTATATCGGGTTAATGTCCGTCAAGGACTCTACCTTGTGGATTTTCGCAGCTATTTATCTTGGCTGATAACACAATTGCCCAGTGCTGGAGGAACAGGCTACAGTAACAACTAGGCCCAGCAAAGCTAGAGCCTGCCCAAAAATCTGGGGTGCCTCACAGCAGCCAGTACACTGCTGGAAAGTGGTAATTCATTGGTGCATGTGCTCAGCCCACATATACACTCTATCCCAGACTAGGGTGATGAGATTTTTGTAAAAGAATTCCATGAAGTCTTCATTAATATAGTCATGGAGAGAGGTAGAAGACTTGACAAATGAGGCAAGCAAGGTATGGGGCACACAGGAGGGTGTCAAAAGTGCTAGTCCTGAATGGGCACAAGAGGGTGTGTGTCAATAGGAGACCCAGGAAGGATTTGGCAGTGGAGTTTATCACCATTTGAAATGGGGGAACCACTTGTGATTCTTTCCCCTTCTCCTGACCATCTACTGGCCTTCCAGCCTCCCTCCCTATGCAGACAGACAAATACATTCTAGGATCTCTCCATCTTACCAAAAGTATTTGATCATTTCTATATTACACAAGACCAAGGCTAAGTCCATGGGTAACCTGCCTGGTCCTCTTCCCCTAGAGTACTGTCTTTACTGATCTCTATCACACCTTCTCCAGCTCTGCAGTCAAGGAGACCTTTACCCCAGCATCTCTCTCAAATGTGACACACTCTCCTGTTGCTTCTTCCAGGATAATTTTGCCCATGCTTCTGGAGAACCCTAGAGAGCACAGGACATTTTTTTTTTCTAGCAGTTAAGAAGATTACCTCCTCCATCATCTGATCCCTCCAGGCTCTGCTGCCTGAGGCGATGACTACAACAAAGCACAATATGAAAATAATTTCAAAGACGTGTTTATTCTCATGTCCCCTCTCTCTGCCTGAGGGCTGCAGTCCCAACCAGAATCTAAGGCAGGAGTTCCCCAGTTTTCCCATGCTGCAGAACACTTGGGAAGAGCATGCACATTGTCTCAGTTCATCTCCTCTCCCAGTTCATCTCCTTTCCCAAAACTTCCACTGCTTGGCTCTCACAAGGCTTCATTCTGCAGCCATCTGGAAGAACTCTTCAGAACACAGAGTGTAACCCCTGGATTCTGTGGACAGCAGGACCTGAGGTTTCAGGGGCCAGGGCAGCTGGGAAAGGAGACCTTTTTTTTTCCCCCACCCAAATTCTTGTCTTTGTCTGTCCTCATGGAGTGACAGAACAACTACATGCGCTGACTCTAGGGAAACAAGGAGTTGGATTACCAGTCCCCTCTCTCAGGACAATAGGCACATCACGTGCCTTCAGGCAAGGCTTCAAATCCCTGACCCCGAGTATAGCAAGATCCAAAATCCAGTGCCTGTATTCACATGCCCATACTATACAACACTCCCACTGAGAATTAGGGGCCCATAACAGAAGAGAATCAAGTCTTTTATTAGCAACAAGGAAAACTTACTCTTCTACTTCTTCTGCAGTTTTCCGTCCTGATCTGTAAGACAAGAGGTTCATACTGAGAAAGAGCTATAGGGTCAGACAGACACACATCTTTCAACACACTGTTCTTATTCTGCAAAGCAGCCTCCACAAATCCCTGGTGACACAAGTCACTTCATGCACAATACAACAGGCCCCACCTTTGAAAAGTGCATGCAGGTGGGTGCTGGCCCACTGCACACACAGTTAAACTAGAGCTAATTTGGTCCAGAGAGGCAGCTTGGCAAAACACTAGCAAGAGCACTCACTGCTCTGAGTTTCTCCTCAGTTCTTTTGTCCCCATTGCCCATCAGCTGCAGGCAAAGCTTCCCCTACTCAAGGGCAAAGGCCAGTACATGAGGGACTGGAGAGAAATAAGTCATGCTAGTTCCAGGGCTACATCCCTGAGAGACCAATAGGTTCCTCCTGTCCTCCGCCATAGACAAATATTGTTTAGTTGCCTTTCTAGGCCAGGGGCCCCACCCAGGCCTTGGCAAGTTCAGGTCAGAAATGCTGTCGCTGCAGCAAATCAGGGCCGATCTGGCTGAGTTAACAGGAGTTCATAATAATAACATGGGGGGGGGCAGGGAGGCGCAGGCAAATGGCAGCTCTCTCGCTCTCCACCACAGCAAGCCCAGAAGTAATTCAGTTCCGATTAGGGATGCTTGTTCAATATTCAAAATGTAAAACATGGAGGTTGCTGAACCAGCACTTTGAGAAGTTAATTAAATGCCAGGTTTCTTTTTAGCAGATACTCCATCACTCGCTGATTGCTTTGGCCATTTTGCAGAATGAAGTTTCAACTCTGTGTACTGGGAATAAATATTCTCCCCTCTTCCTGGGCTCAGGGCACTGTGACAAGGAATATATGGAGCTTTGCTCTCCCACACACTCCCTCCCAAGAAACACCATGAAGCAGTGGTCACTTCCATTCCCTCGCACTTTCCCCATCGAAGTAGGTCAGTGAGATGGGAAAGGCTTCTCCCTTCATCCACCGAGCTCTCCATTCTATCAGGTCCTGAGCCTCCTCTAGCCCTGAGTGCCTAATCTGCCCCTGTGAGGGCCGAGAGCAGGGGACACAGGATTCCCATCTCTGAGAAGAGGAAGCCAAGAGAAGGTTACTGTCAGAGAGACAGAGAGGAAGAGGGGCTGCCCCCACCGCCATTGCTAGAGCTTTCACTTGCAGAAACATTAGCGAGAACTGCAGCTGAATTGGAGACTTTGGGCCCAAAGCAACTAGGTGTAATTCCATTGATGTGACCAGAGTTGCAGCAACTTAAGTAAGACTTGAACTCTGTGTTTACCAAGTCCCTTTTGTGCAGCAAGCCTGAAGGACAGCCATTCAATGCGATGGCATTGTAGCATTTAGAGGACAGCCCTCTTGGTGGGCAGGTGACTGCCTACAGGGAGAGGGATGGAGATGGACAATGCACCAATACATACAACCATCCCCCTGCTAACACAAAAAGAGCAAGGAATCAGCCCAGAGGGCCCATCAGCACCTCAGACTAGAGGATCTGAATTCAAAGGAAAGAATCTGAGAAGGTAGAGGTGAATTATGTCCCATTTTATCCATCTCCTCTGGCTAGGCAGGACTGCTCCCTTCAGCCTATCTTCCAGGGCTTTGCCCACTGGAGGATTAAACATCCCAAGCAAGAGCCTTTTCTATCTCTTGCCTGTGGGATACAATATCACAGCCTCAGACAGCAGGAAAATTTTGTGGATATTCATTCTAAACTTTCCTTAGCTTTATCCCATTACTCCTGGTTACAGCCATTTCATGGCCTTGGGGTTTACACTCTTTAGATCCTTGTACACAGCTATTCTGTCCCCTAAACCACTCAACACATACCTAACTCATTTAACCTCTTATCACATCACTGAATCACCACAAACCCTTCCACCTTGCAGCTGCCAGGAGAAGCATACAAACAGTTTGTAGAGAGAGACTTGTAGGGCTAAATACAGAAAGCATCAGGTGCCAATTAAAAAAAACCAATTATCCAGGATAACAGTGTGGTTTCCAAACAAGGGGTTAGGGCTGCAAGAAAACTAAGTGGGTGCAAATGCACAAGACTAGACCACCTCCTCGCATAGAAGAATGGAGAAGGAACTCGGAATGGATCTAAGGGCATTTTTTGAAATTCTATAAAATGTGCCCATCACAACTGTCTCTTGCTACACTGACAGAAGAAAGAGACCAGGCACCATTATTATTTATTCTTTGTACTGTGATCGCCCCTGGTGACTGCATTCAGAAATTATGGCCCCATCAGGCTAGGCACTATACAAACAGGCAACACAAAATCAGCCTCTGCCCCAAAGCATTGACAGTCTATGGGACAGGGGATGTTTGTACAGTGCCCACAGAATGGGCCCTCTGGGTGCTAATGTGATACACATAATAAAAGCAACAACAAAACTCGACCTACCCAAATGCATAACCGACATTTGCCACCTCAGGAAAAGCCTGAGAGAAAAGACAAGCCTTCCATTGTGGCAAGAGAGGTCAAAAATCACAGGCTCTGCTGGAGCAGTAGGGGAAGCATGTTGCCAGTTCAAGAGTCCTTGTCAGAGGATAACATTAGAGGCTTAGCAAACACTGGGAAACTATCCCTGTTTGTCTTTTAGCTCTCCAGCTGCCATTGGAAGCCACACATGCAATTTGCATTTGATCTTTCTGTTTTCGGTGCTGTGGAGTGCCCCCTCCTGAAAACGGACTCTGCCTCAATGCCAGTTGCATCAAGCTGGGACAAGCATTTCATCCTTCTGGGTGATGCTAATGCTCTGGGTGCACAACATCTTCCTTATCAACCACAAGAACACAGCCTTTCATGGATGAGCTAAGGCAGAGAAGTGACAAGCTTTGGGTTTAAGCATGCCAAACATGTTTGGGGAAGTTTCCAATGCATTTAATCTTACATTCCCAGCAGCTTCCTGCTCCGAGAAATCTGCACTTACCAGCTCCCCTCCCTCCAGCAACAAGCATGGCACAAGGAGGCCATTAAACATATACAGAATTGGTAACCATAGATTCACCCATTCAGATAAAGACACTCAGAGCAATGCAAGTGAGGCAACAGACAGAACTAGGTGTCATTCAGGAGTATTAAAACACCACAAGTCACCAGCTCCCATGAAACAGACCTCCTGCTCAGCCAGCTATTTCTAGCTATCCAGCTAGGTAAATTTAGATGTTGCTCAATGCTGTGGCACCTGGGCACCCGCATCTTCATCCTCTCCCCCTCTAACTTTTCCTGATCAAACCAATTCCTTCCCAGGGACACCAGGGCATGGGCTGACCTAGTCATTTGGCCAGCTCAGCTCAAACTCCTTCACAGTAGGAGCTGCTACTACTCCCACATTCACTCAATATCCCTGGAATATTCTCTCCAGCTCGGGACAGCTGTCAATCCCTATCCTTAGTTTCAGGGGAGTTGATGGAAGAGAAAGTAGAGGCAGGGCTGCATTACAGTTCCAAGATCCCCTTGTTACACACTCCTGCATCCCATCTACCCCGTCCCATCCACCTGCTGTGGAAAGGGAGAGAAATCTGCTCCTATTCAGTAAATATCTCGTTATCCCAAGCCATTCTATACCACTGGCAAGAACCCCTCTGTCCCCAAGGGATTGGGTGAGGGGGTGACTCTCAACCCCCACGGAAATGTGTCCGAGTTGCCGTGGAGCCTCTTACAAGTTATGTGCTGAAGGGTGAAAGGCAGCTCTAATGTAGACATCATCTCTGTTAAACTGTTTCTCTCTCATTTAATGGAATACCATGGAGATCTAAATGGAGATAAAGTAGCAGGGCTCAGAGAACAGCAAGGATGCTATCTTTATGCAGCATGACAATGTTCAGTGGTTAATTAGACACCGTTAACCTATTTTAGCAGGGGACATAACTGGGATGAATGGGGGGAAAATGTCCTTGAAATCTTTTAATGTCCACAGCTCATGGAGGGCCCTCGTTACACTTCTGTGCCACAGGACAGCATGTCCCTGCATTACAGCTGAGCACCAGAGGTCAGCCTGCGACCTCTCAGCACACAGGGACCATAGGAACATATTGCAACCCTAGCATGGGGAGGCAGGAGGGTGGGGTAGCCAGGTAAGAATAAAGGAAGCGATTATGGTGACCGTCAGGTATACTAAGGCATTGTTCAGGAAAGAACGGATCTGAATTTGATGGCAAGGGCTGCTGGGGATGATTGGGGACAGGTGGACAGGGTACATAATTGATGGGCAAGTAAAATACGGTTTGTTGGAAGTTTCCACTAGCTTTACAGGAAAGAGTGGGCAGGCAGAGCTTGGGCCTGGGCAGATTTGTTTGCCTGGGTTATTTTGCAAGGCTTGGGCCGTGTGCAATGTCGGAGCCCCAGCTGCCTCAATGTCCAATAGATCTGTCCTCCCATCACTTAAACATGAAACCAGCACTAACGGCTAGCAGCAGGGATGAAGAGACATCAACATTCCAATCTGGGGCAAAACTGCCCCTATGCTGTAACCTCTGTGGGTCTCAAGCACATAGCTGTGAAGGTGAGTAAGAGCAAAAGTTACACTGAAAGGCTGATGCTCAGAGGCACTTTTGTTGTAAAATCAATTCTGCCTTCTTCCCTCCTGCACTGAGAGCACAGACCCTTCCGCTCATCCCCATAGGACAGTGCTTCCTGGGCAGGGAAATCACAGCACCTATGCAACAAGATATCTGGTGACCAACCCTCCCTCCACTGGGGACTCAGCAAACTGCTCCCCAGACTGCTCCCCACTCAGGTCACATCTATGCTGCACTCAGCTTCTACCTGAACAGATGATCTATAGTCTATAGCACTCCAAAGAGATCTGAACAAGTGAGCCAGCCCTGTCAAAATGCTGGCAGGCTCTATGCCACTGGCAAGACTCAAGCTGCACTGGAAGGTGTGCCTATTCCTGTGTAAAGTTTGCCCCCTGCTGGCCACACCTGCAATAACATTCCCTGTCAGGCTCAAGGTGAAACTCTAGACAGAGGGCTCATGGAACAACAGAAGAGAAGAAGTACACTGGTGCTTACTGAAGGGTGGATGGAGACAGAGTGACAGAGAGCATGTGCAAAATCAAACGCAGCATAACCTGTCTGGAGAGGATACGCACCTCTCTCTTACCTTGAGGCTCCTGTTTGTGCTCTTGCTTATTCTCATTGTTTGCTTACAAAAAGGCTGTGACATGTCTTAGGGTGATGATAGATCTAGAAGCCCCACATGCCATTATGAGTAGCTGCATCCAAACCCAGTCTTGGGTTGAGAATGCAGCTAAGGCAAGTATCTGGATGAGGCAGATGTGCAACTTGCAGAGCTTCCAGCAGTGTCATCTCAGGCTGTGCATCATGCTAGCCAAGCTCCCACTGAGCACATCTAGCTGCAATGGGGGGATGAAAGCAAGAAGAGACCTAGGAGACATGTATCCCACCATAAAGGGACGTTAGATAAGATGCTGATCTCCCTCACAAGCAACACAGCGCCAATAGAAAAGCTCTGGTCCTCAACGCCTGGCCAGGGCAGGACTGGTCCCTGCATCTATTCTCCAGGGTTCTGTCCAGCATAATTTTAAAGAAGCTGCTACTCTTTTCCTTGGGGGACTTGCCCTAATAACCACACTTGATTTTTCTTTGCTCAGTTCCCTCCCTGGAGAACAGTAACATTACAATGGCACCGTATCAGATACATCTCCATGAACATGTGGCACCTTTCTCTCAGAGAGGAGCTACTTTTAGAAATAACGCTGTTGTTGGGGAGGCCCAGATATCTTGCAGAAACAGACAGATCAGACTGCACCAAGTCTCTCCGCAGGTGGCGCTGCAGTCCTCATAGCCCTGAGAAAGAGAGAGAGGGGGGAAGTGTTCCAGAATGCATGCCTCACAAATGAACAAAAAACAAAAAAAAAAAAAAAAAAAAAAGATTGGAAGAGCAGAAGGCCTCCAGATAGTTTATTTTTCCACCTGACTTTCACCACTGGAGAGGTACAAGGGCAGGTGTGTGTGTGCGTGCACAGGGCAGGACCATTTGCAGACTTGGGGGGAGGGTTCAGTCTGCATATTAACATTTTCTGGCACATCTAAGCCACTTCTTTTTTATGAATCACCTCTAACCAAAACTGCTTCAAGCTGCCCTCTTGCTAAAAAAATTAAAAAAAAGAAGAAAAGGGGAAGATGTGACGTTCATAAATACATTTGATTTTGAGAGAGTGGATTCATCACAGGAAGAAGAGAGAAGGGTTACATTTGAAGAATTCTAATCAAACTGGCCAGCGTTCTGCCTCTCTGCATCCATATCAAAATACTGAAAATATGTTTGTCCTAGCACAGATTGTCTGGCTCAAAAGACAAACCCAGATCTTCAAAAGGTACTTAAGTGCCTAAATCTGGGGTTGAGGTGCCTAAGTCCTATTTTAGGCACCCTTGTGATCCACTAAAGCCCCGTTCAGCTGCTGCCTAACCTGTAAGCGCCTGAACTCACTCACAGTAGAAGTTCCCTAGGCACCTGTGTTTCTGCCTCTGAGCACATATGCTGCTCCCTCACCCCAGGCCAGGGGTTGGCAATCTTTGGCACGTGGCCCATCAGGGTAATCCGTTGGCAGGCTGCAGGACATTTTGTTTACGTTGACTATCCACAGCTCCCAGTGGCCGCAGTTCGCCCTTCCCAGCCAATGGGAGCTGTGGGAAGCAACAGGCCGCAGGGAGGTTATATCGGGAACATCAAGTCTGGTCTGTGTGTCCCCTAGTTTTGCTGGAGAACTCCTTGGAGGAGCAGAGAACAAGAGAGAGAGCGCGTGCACATGCACACACACTTTCTTTGCCCCCATTGAGGGGACTAGGATGCTCGATCTTTTGCAGATATTCCCTTCTCAGCTCCACCAGGCGATACCATAATCCCACTGGATCTCTAGTCAAGCAAAGTGTCCATCATGAAAAAAAGGTTAGAGAAGACCTACCTGTCTAACAAAGAACAAACAGAAACCACCACTTAAAAAAAAATACCCCCCACCCCATTTCAGGCCAGCAATGCCCATCACAAAGAAGCAGGAAAGGGCAAAAGTCCAATTATCACTTCTTCACAGGCAAGCCCACTGTAACCAAGAACTGTGCTGGATTAAAATGGGAAATATTTCTCTCACCACTTGCTACTGCCCTGCTGGGCATCTCTTATGGTGACTCTTCTGCCCATTGTTTTTTTGCCTTTTACTGGGGCTGAACATAACCACCAGTTGGTAGAGGCAAGGAGAGCACTATGGAGGGACAAGAGGACGGGAACCAGTTAGCATTCCCGGAACATAACAGCCTATTTTAAAAAAAAAAAAAAATCCTCACAAACACTCTGGGCCTGCACACCACAGCTCTATCACCAACTTGATGTCCTTGACACGTGCCGATGGCATGGAGGCGGCTGGCACCAGAACAGCCCAAGAGAAAGAACGAGAGGCCTATGGAGATTTATG
Organism: Dermochelys coriacea; assembly: GCF_009764565.3. Taxonomy (NCBI): domain Eukaryota; kingdom Metazoa; phylum Chordata; order Testudines; family Dermochelyidae; genus Dermochelys; species Dermochelys coriacea. The sequence goes on along the minus strand of NC_050073.1, from coordinate 86,597,292 downwards.
TGAGGAGAGTGAGATGGACAAGGTAAAATTGTCAGGAGGAGTTGTTAGAAAGTAAAATATATTGTGACAATTCCACTCCTGCCGTTCATCAATAAACTGACAGATCATTTAGTGTCAATTAGGAGTGATAGATGGACAAGTCCCCATGATCCTGGGCCAAAATTAATGGCTGGGAGGGAGAGAGTGATTGAAAATGACGGCTGACATTGAGAGGAAAGTCCTGAAGGTCCCCAAGGGGCCATTACTTGCCTCATTCCCTTGCAGATCAATGCAGGGACAAACCCAAAAACAGACACTTCAAGACAAAACTTAATCAGACTTCCTTTTCTTCCTTCTCCTCCCAAGTTCCGCTCCCTTGCTCAGCCACCTTGCTATCCTCTGCCTGCTCTTGCCACGCTGCTGAGAACAGCTACAGGTGGCAGTGAGACATGGCAACAGAATCCTGCTACAGGCTTCCCCACAACCAGGAGCCTTACTCAGCTCCTAACATGGCAGCACCACAGGGAAGCATATGCTTAGATTTATTTCAACAACACTGTATCGAGAATAGAGGGTGGAAGAAATGACACGCCCTCCCGCCTTGCCATGCCCAGATGCAGAATCTCACCGACAGACACTTTACTATTCCCACTTGCTGGACAGGGATGGCCAGAGGTTCTATAAACCAGCTGCTCTCAAGGGCCATTTCACACAGACAAGAGCATATTTTAAGTCCCATCTTCTTGTAACAGGTGGCTTTAACTTTACTTTTCTCCAGAGCCCTCAATTCATTCAAGTCCTTAATCCCATAAATCACATTCCTCCAATGGGCTCCAGTGCTGCCACTCCCCACCCTCCAGAGCCCCAAACAACTTCTGTACCCACGTCATGCCAGCATCACTGCAATGCTCTTGGGTGCATCCCACCTGCCCCTACTCTCTCAGATGTCCACCAATGCTTCCCTGCTGTCACATGCATTCTCCAGGGCATTATATTGCCACTCCTGCCCCAGGACATTTCAACATATCCATGCTCCAGGGCATACCCTGCCCACACCTACTCTCCAGGACCACACCACCATTTTTCCAAAAGAAGCAGCTTCAGTTATTCCTAAGGCCACCTGTTCCCAATATGCCACCATCATGGACCCTCCGAGTCCACCAGGGCACAACAGATTCATGTGTGCACACGTTGTGGGTGACTTCCTGATGAAAGCTGCTTGCGAAGGCACCTTGAAGTGGCTGTATTTGTTCAACAACAACACTAGATGCTGAGGAGAGGATTGTGGGAACTAAACCACAAGAACCGATGAGAATGAAGGGAAACAGACCCAGGTTTCATGCAAATGTCCTTACAGCAAAGAAAGGACAGAATCAGACACTAGCAGAAATAGATATGGAAGAGACTCGAAAGAAAATGTCTTAGGTGAGGACAGCAGCTATTTGATTGAAAGGGACCCTGGCAAGTTTTTTTGTTTTGTTTTGTTTTTTAAATACTTCCACTTATAAAATCCTTATGGATGCTCAAAAACAAATTCTCTTTGCCTGGAGCCTGGACTTTTCCCATTGGTAAACACTTTTCCTCTCTTTGCTTCTTATGACTCATGAGCCAACATGAGAATAAACCATTTACTGTTTTTTCAGGAGTGTCAGCGATGATGCCATCAAAGGCATCACCACAGCTCTCGTAGCAGAGCTTGGGTTCCCTCTGCTGGTTGAAGAGCAGATTCACAACAAAACAATGATGATGTTATTACTATTAATTTGTATAGCAGAGTATTAGGCCCCAAGTATCTAAGTACTTATATAGTCCCCATCACCAGAATGCTAGGGCTGAAATAAGTAGCACTGGGGCTGACATTAAAAAAACTGTCTTCCCTTTCTCTCTTCAGATAATAGAGGAAGTTCAACTTCAGTGACATCCCATTGGAAGAAAAATAGAGGATACCAAATAGTAGTGAGGAATGTTATAATGGTTATAGCAGAGTCCCAGTTCTGCCACTTAACCTCTTTGTCTCAGCTTCCATATCTATAAAAGTGCGGCTACTAATAAGAATAGCTATTTCACGGGGCTACTGCGAGTTCTAATTAACCTTTTCATGCCCGATTCTTTGTAATCTTATTTGTAAAATGTGCCACTTTGGTGGCCTCTAGAATTAAGTGACAGATTTGTAGATGCTTTTGGAACCTTTGTGATAAAAGACCCTATTCATGCAAAGTATTTTTAAAATAAAATAAAGTATGGAGAGAACCAGAGGCTACCTACACCCAACTTGCAACAGATTGAGGTAGTAATGATCTGGCAGACAGAGCCAAGAGTAGGGTGGTATATATGCTAATGACACAGGTTATCCAGGTGAGACAAGACCAGGGAGTGTTGTGAGGGGCTCCAGAAGGGTCCAGCAAAACTAGGAACAATGGAAAACAAAATGGTAGATGAAATTCTTCCATGATAACTGCTAGGTGGCACACATTGGAAGGACAATTTCAAGTGACCTGCTCACACTGACAGGCTCTGGAAACTAGTAACGTAGCAGGAAAGAAGTCTAAGTGCCACAGCAGATAAATCAACAAGGCTACCAGTGCAACAGGCAACATAGTGAGAACTGGAACGAAGAGGTGAGGCTGCATAAGGGGACAGAATAATAACTACAAGGCCATTACATAAATAGATGCATATACTAGCTGATCCGCAATACACCTGCACATGACAGAGAAAAATCTAACTACAGCCCCATCTCCAACCTTTCCTTCCTAAGTAAAAGTCATTGATGGTTTGTCTACATGCTGGTTTTGCACTGATTTAACTCCACCAGTTTAGAAACCAATATATGTAAAGGATGCAGTCTCCTAGCATGGGCACAGTTAAACTGGTATCAGTGCCAATACTGGCAGTAGCTATACCAACGTAAGCACATCAATAACCATGTAACCACAACCATACAGTGGGGGAGGAGGTGGGGGAAAACAATGTTGTACTGATTTAACAAGACGGCCTTCCAAACGAGTATAGTCAGTCAAATTGGTACAAAAGCGTGCATAGATAAGCCTTGGGAAAATAGAGACAACCCAGCTGCAGCAACATGTGTGACATCAGCCTATGAAGTGACTCAGACACTTCACAAGCAAAATTTAGCATGAGATATTCTAGAGAAACAGCCCTAGTAGCACTGGCATCTTGGAAGGAAGGGATGGAGACAGATGGAGAAATCAGTGTTTGAAGAATCCACAGCTGGAGTCACAAAGACAAGACAAATGACAAGGGATTATCCAAACCCCTCCTTTCCCATCTTTAATTTTTTAAAAATCAGAATAACCCCCCTAAAACTGACATGGTCATAAAAATTTCTTCTGTGGCCCTTAATGCCAATCAATAATGGCTTGCATCAAGTGGCCACTTCCACTGAGTCTTGGAGTGTTACTCAAGCCAGAAGGTGCCTGAGATGCCAAGTGAACCAGGTCTCCCATGGAGATGGGCCATCCCCCTTGACCTTCTCTCCTGCTCCTTTGTCAGATTTGTGTCTAATTTGATTGGAAGCTTCCCTGGCCAAGAACCTGCCATAGCAAATCTCTGAAGTGCCCAGCATACTTCAGGATCCTAGAGAAATAATAATACAGGTGTGTCCTGAACTCCACTCCTCTGAGCTGGCGGGTTCAGACTCTGCACTTTTCTTCTTCTCTCCCCCAAACTACAGAACCCAGAAGATCCACCTCAATATGTTCTTCTAAAGAACAAGCAGTAACTTCCCCAGAAACTAACTTTTTCCAGGTAGACTCACTGTTGGGTGAAGGGCCAACTAATTCATTTGGTCCAGTTAGGCCTTGAGGGACCTTTGCCATATAGGACCTGCCAAGGAGATCCTTGAATACTCCATCTGTCCTCAGGGCCCTGTGAACCCAGCATACTTCTGGAAGAGGCATATGTAGTCCTTTCACAAATTGGAGAGCCCATAGAGTAAGGTGACCAAGCCAGGAGATATACTCAGGTGTGCGCTGAGAAATACAAGCAACTCCCCCACATCATACCCGAGCCTAAAACAAGTGGCCCCTTCCCACTCTTTAGGTCCATCAACAGGTGAGGCAGAGCCCAGTTAACTTTACAGCCTTTGGTGAGTAGCCTGAAGTTTTCACCTCTCAACTCCACCTGCCCTTAGTCCAGATCTCCTGTCTCTTGGCATGTCCTGATCTCCCCTTTCCTCTAGATTCCCTATATCTTCCATCCTGGAGTCTCCAGCTGTACTGAGTCCCACCTCCTTCCCCGATTTCTCTCTTCCCTGAATTCTGTCCCTGACCACCCCCAGCAATGTGGGAACCCTTCATAAGGGTTTCTTCCTAGATATTACATTCATCCAACCAAACACACACAAACACTGATCCATTTCACTCTTCCACCAAGGCTAGACACAAAATCCCGATTCCTTCTGTGGAGTGCCCTGGCTGCCAGTGGGACTCCACCATTCACCAATGGTGAAAAGAGCTCAGCCAGGAAGAGTATTCTTCTGGACATGCTCCTAAACCCAGCTCCACACCTCTTCCCAATTACTGCAGCTGGCAAGGGATATGCTGTCACTGGTTTCACAGAGTTCTGGAAGCCTGAGCAGAGTAGCACATAAAGAGAGTCAGTCTGCTGCCCCCAGCAGGATGGATACTCTGGGTTGGGTGATCTGGAGGGCTGGCTCACAATAGCATTAGAGACAGAGGCAGCATACGAGGAAGATCACCCTAGTGGTTGTGACAGCAAGCCCTAAAAGGTGATGTTCAATCAATCTATGCCTAAGCCCAGGGCCATCCCTGGACATTGTGGTGCCCTACGCAGCCCCCTACACAAGGGGTGTGTGTGTGTGTGCGCGCGCGCACGCGCGCACGCTCTGCCCCCAAGGTCTTTAGGAGTCGGGGGGAAACATAGCTCAGGGGAAAGGGTGGAGTGGGGGCAGAGCAGGGGCGGGGGGCAGCTTTCCTGGCCACCTCAGCCAGCTGCAGGAACAGGCTGGCCACTGGAACAGCATGCAGCTGCATAGGGCACCAGGAAATTTGGGGCAATTTGGTGCCCCAAATTTCCTGGTGCCCTATGCAGCTGCTTAGTTTGCGTATGGGTAAGGACGACCTTGCCTAAGCCCATCCCGAGAAAGAAAGAAGCTGGTACTCACTTGGAAGATGCCATTACAGGATCATCTGCCCAGCCTCCTTGCCGGCGTGGGGGTTTAGGTGGGGGGCCCTTTAAGAATAAGAGAGACACACAAGAAAGAGGATATGTTATACGCAGTTCCAACCAGACCACCTCATACTCTGTTCACTCATATTGACCCCTGCAGAGGATTACCTGGCAAGAAGTTTGAGTCCAACACTGAGGTGCTGTTTTTAAACAGAGTTTTACAAAACAAATGAACAGAAATGTTGCAAGGCAGGTTTTAAAGTGTCTGAGACAACAGGATGCATCACTCTATCCAGGAACCGAGCTGAGTCTCAGGTTCACGTACACGAAGCTCAGATGCTGCCTAGCCAAAACATGCCAGGTATGGTGGCAGTCCAGCATGTGGGTACTGCCCTCTCCAGGAAGGTACATCTGCAGTTTAGTATTGTTAAACTCACACATTTTTGTTTCATATCGTAAGTGCATAACAAATTAACACACGCCCTATGCCCAAGGAGCTCTCTGTTCAAGACAGGCAGACGGACAGGACAAGACACAGGTACATTAGGAGACTGAATTGGACTTTTAGAAGATAATTATTCCTATTTTCTTGCTCCTTCCTATGATGTGCCTTGTGGCCATGGCAATAGGCAGGTGGGGATGTGGCTCAGGGATTGGAATAAGAATTTCTGAGACCATAAGGGGAGCCAGTAGGCCACTGTTCTGTGTGTCCAGCCCATGCCCCCTGCAGCTTTGGGCTCCATTCCCCTCTCCCAGGGTACTGAAGTACCTGATATGGCAGAGGCCTTAGCAGTTTGCATGACACGAAGTAGTGTGTGAGGTGAGGCAGGGCAAACAATTTCAGATTTTCATAGCACCAAAGGACGCTGTCCAGAAAAAGCAGGAGGGCTACAGAGATTCGTAAGACTACAGCACCAAATGTGGAGACAGACAGTAACCCTAAGGGAGCTTCAACCCTTAGGCAGGGGTAGTTAACTTTAGTTAAGAAAGGGGAAGAAATGAATGAATACTGAAGATTTCCTGGTCTCAGAGTGAGGGGTGGGGGAAGAGGATAACTCTGAGACAAGGCCGGCCAAGGGTCTCTTGCTTCTCAATGAGGAAAGGCTGGTGGTAACCCTGAGGCAGAGGGTCTCCTCTGTTTGTTTCTAGAAAACAGAAGTATTGTTTGAGAGAGTGTGGGAAATGGACACAGCCTGCCAAGGGCAACTGCTGCCGGCTGTAAGGAGGGGGCACGACCCTGCATAGCTCCTCAGGAGGAGCAAAAAATAGGCACTCTCCAAAAATAAACAGGGAACAGAAATGAGCTGGGAGCCGCAGTCCCAAAATACTGGCTTTCTTTAGCAAAGGGAGCGCGGGAGGGCAGAGGGATAGGCAGGGAACGTGAAGTGCAGGAAATGGCATCCTTATATGGGTTCATCCGCAGGGGACAGAGCTCAGTCGACTGGAATGACCATGTCACAGAATCCAAAGCCTTCAGGGCCCCAAGTGAATGAAGTTTTCTGATCTTTACACAATTCCCCCAGATTCTTAAGATGCCAAACTACAGAAGAGGCTGCAGTGCCAAAAAAGGAGCATTTTGAATTTACGTTATTTGTGTGCTCCTGAGCCCAGAAAAAAAAAAAAAAAGGGGAAAAACCACACCACATATGGGCGTGCATGCCACATACAAAAAACCCTACACACACCCCACCCCTACATCTCCTCACACAACTGTCCTTTCCCACACATGCAACCCTGACCCCCTCCACCCCGCTCAGATCCCTCCACAGCTCTACACAATCCCACAGACAGCCTACAGTCCATGTCCCCCAGACATACAGCCCCAGCACAGTCACATTCAAAAACACCTCAAGGGTCTGATGAGTTACATGAATGCTGCCAAATAGTCCAGGGGACAGAACCAAGGGAGGACCCAATACCTCCAGCCTCTGCCCCAGATCGCATTTCCCAGAGTACTTGGGGTTTAATCGCAAACTATCAAGGTCAACATTCAGGTTCAAGGTTGCTTCAGCTCAGGCACCCAACATTAGAAGGTACTTCTGAAAACATGCCCTGGTCTATGACCAAGACATGACTTCACTGTGTAACTGGGGTTTAACCCCACTGCCTCACCCACTTTACAACCTCTCTCCACTGAACACAGAGACCATGTGGCTCTTAAAGTGCAGAACACTAACCCTCCACTATTCCTACAGCCCTGTATTCCTGTTGCAATAAGACCAGTAATTCTTTCAGGATTACCTACAAGGAATATTCAGCCACAATGATGGCCAGGTCAAGAATCAGTTGAGGATCATTGGCTTTATCTTTGTCTCTTTGCCTGAAAAGTACCATAACTAGATTAGTGTACCATATACATTTTTAAAAATAGTGATTTGCATTTATTCATAGGTTTTAAGACCAGAAGGGACCACTGTGATTATCTAGTCTGACCTCCAGTATAACTCAGGCCATAGGACTTCTATGAATTAATACCTAATTGAAATATTCATATTTTTTAGAAAAAAAATTCTAATCTTGATTAAAAATTTTCCAGTAAGGGTGAATCCACCACATCCCTTGTTGCAATAATTAATTAATTATACAACATCATTTATCCAAAAATTTCAGTGTTCTACAAATTAAGATGCAAGCATCATGTCACACATCACCAAAATGCAGCCACTTCTGAGGTGGATGTGGCTGCCTCAAGTAGCCCTGAATAAGAACTCAAGACAAAACTAAAATGAATGTAATGTCCATTTGAAACTTCACATAGAGTTTAGGGATACAGTTCTGGTGTAGTGGCCAAATTCCAACCTAGATACCCCAATTTTTATGAAGTGGGCTGTAGGATTTTTAATGACCAAAAATGATCAAGACCTCTGTGCCCCTTAGTTAGGTGCCTAAATAAGTGAATGGACTTTCAAAATGATGAGCAGTTCTCAATGGGTGTCACCCTGGTTTATTGGTGGACAACTTTCTAGTGTAGCTTTTCCCATTTCTTTGCATGTTTATAACATACTTTATTCTCTTTAGCCTCTTTGGCTGCATTAATTAGGGGGGCTGGTCTACACTACAAAGGTTAGGTCAGTTTAAATACATTGTCCAGGTCTACAAAAAAATTTCACACCCTGTGTAACATAATTAAGCTGACCTAAGTCCTGGTACAGACACTGTTAGGTCAACAGGAGAATTTTTCCATTGACCCAGATACTGCCTCTTGGACAGGGGGATTTACTACAGTGACGGAAGAACTCCTTTCATTGCTGTACAAAGTGTCTACGCTATAGTGGCGCAGCTGCGCTGCCAAAGCGTTTCTAGTACAGAAATATCCTATTTTGGTTTTCTTGATGCCCTTAGCTCTTTCCAGGTTTTAACTAAATTATATATTCTTGGTCAGATACCCATTTCCAGAAGCTGTCTTACCTTCAGTCCCTGGAAAATGGCCCTTGCACATTAAAGGACCAAGCCACGACCAATTTTTTTTTTTTTTCCCTACAGGGATTCAGTCTGCTGTGTCTTTGTGATTGTGCCTTTCAAGGATTCCCCAGACCTCCTTCCTCACCGGTAGAGTTTAAATACAATCTATTGCATGTTGCTCACTGCCCCCCATAATTATCTGAATCCTATTAGTCATACCTTGCTAGGAGCTGTGAACCCCTATTCCTCACTATGCTGAATTCAAACAACTAGTGGTCATTGGCTCCTTCCTACTATTCTCAGTTAGTTCCTCTTCCTTGTCAGATAGCAGTAATTCTAGGGTGGCTTCTGCTCTGCTCCCTAAATCACTGGGGGGGTTTCCAGACTCCTATTAACTTGTGCCTCAACAGCTGCAGAGGTAAAGGAGCTGTATGGATGCTGGAAGCACCTCAATTGCCTCTCTTTGGAACTTGAAGAACAGGCAAACCTTTCAGAAGATGACTAGTGTTACAGAGGCAGGTTATGGATGCACTGGGTCCTTTCCATAAACAGATTCTCAGAAGGGATTGGAAACGTGGATTCATTTTCCTTCATCACCACAACACCTCTTGGGAACCATCAGCAGGAAATATGAACTCAAACGACACTGACAGTGTGTGTCAGAGGGCACATGGACTTCAATCCCAACCTGAGAGGCCATGATGGTCCATCCCATGCATCTCATACCTCCTACCCAACATCTGATAGAAGCACAAGGCCCAGCTCCCTGCCACAGGCAGTAGCTTTGGGGGTGGAGATCTGGTGGCAGGGGAGATTGTATGTAGATGCCTTGTTTTCATTTAACAACAACCACAGAGTGGAGAGAAAGAAGAACCAGGCTTCAGTTTCAGTCTCCGCAATAAGTTACCTGAGGCTCCTCTACAGCTAAGAAAAGCTGCCTTCTTGGAGAGGGCTTGTGAATTAGTTTTAATTATCACCAAACAAAAGAATTCTGACTCAAATAGCCCCAGTGCCTCTGGGCAGCAACACAAATAAACCAGTCTGTATAGCCACCACACAGAACAAGACATAGGGAAAGCCTGATTCCTTGGTCTGCCCAAACCAACTCCCCTAGCTTCCTAGGATAATGGAGAGTGGTCCCCACTACCAGACCCCCTAGGGGCCTCCCTCTCTTTAGAAGGTTTCAGAGTAGCAGCCGTGTTAGTCTGTATTCGCAAAAAGAAAAGGAATACTTGTGGCACCTTAGAGACTAACAAATTTATTAGAGCATAAGCTTTCGTGAGCTACAGCTAGTGAGCTGTAGCTCACGAAAGCTTATGCTCTAATAAATTTGTTAGTCTCTAAGGTGCCACAAGTACTCCTTTTCTTTTTTCTCTTTAGAAGGTCTTTGTTAGAAAGAAGTAAAGCTGCCTTTAGCAAATCAGTCTCCCAGGAGTTTCCAGGTATCCTAAATCCCTAGATCTTCACTTCCTTAGGACCCTTTTGTCCTAGTAGCTGCTTACTTCCCTTTACTAGGAAAACTGGGTCAGAGGTGATTCAAGATGGCAAGGAACTAATTCAGGGCCCCAAAAGTTCTATACAACCTCACAAAGGGGATAAGCCACAGCAGCCCATGCTGTACAACAGTTGTCAGGATTTCATGCCATGAAACTGTCATATCCAGCTACGTAAATCAAGACCATGTTTCTGCCCTTTCAATAAAGTACACATATTGAAGCATATGGCACCCTGCCCTGCCCTCCTATGGCTTATATCCTTCCCTCTCCCCCTAAATCTATACATTAATGCACTCCCCTCAAGGGCTTATCCTTTCCAACCCTGGGGTTACAGAACAATGTCCCTCCTCACCCCAAGGCGACACAGCAATGCCCCTCCCACCCATCCTGGCTATATACAGAAAGGTCCCTTTATCAGCTTGCTCCTCCCTAGGACTATGTACTGGTAGCAAATGTTCACATCCAGCTATACCCCTCCATCAGCTCCTTTAGTGGGCTCAGGATGGAAGCATTCAAAGCATGAAATAAATGTGTGGAAAAAAATCTTTTAATAAACCTATTTCCCATGGGATGCTCAGTGTCTGTCCCTCCTCCCCACCCAGGGGAGCTGCTGAGTAACTCAACAGCCAGGCCAGTTGAACAGGGAGGATGCTACAAAAAAGGCTGGGAAACGTGGCTGATTAGAAGAGCTATTTTGGTGAGAATGAAGGAAGATGTCATTGAAAGGCCAATAGATAACCTCAACGAGCTGAAAATAACTGCCCTGCTGGCTGGCCACTTGGGGTTCCAGGGGGAGTGGGAGAGAGGCAGTACAGGGCCTTGGGGAGCACCAGGTCATATGATGCTGGGGCTCACACTGGGGAAGTTGGCCTAATTAGGGAACATGAGTTAGTTGCATTTTTCAGATTCCTCCTGGAGAATCTGGCCAACTTCCAGCTGAGCAGGCCCAGGAATGGCTGGGAGTCCAGTATGTCTGCAGGCAACAGAGACCCACATGGAAAGAGAAGCAAGTCCACTTCAAAAATATACAGGTGTAAGAGCCCACGACTTCCAAAACACTGGCTCCCCTCTGGTGGATGATGAGTCTCCTAATAGCAGATAGCCAGCAGAATCTTCTGGACATGGCAGGTAAGTTCAGCCTAGTCCAGGACAAACATGTTTGCCAAGCAAATCTGGGAGGGAATTCACAACTGAAAACACCGCCAAGAAATACAGCCTTGGAGCTGGCACTCATTTCTCTTGGGCTCTGTTGAGATGCCTCTCACTGTGAGAGCTATCAACTCCCACCCCAACACCACACCAAACCATGCAAAGCTTTGGTAGCATGTCCCATACCAAGAGGGGTTAGCCTTAACTGAGGGCTCCTCCACTGTCGAGCATCATGGGGGATAGCAGAACCCTACAGAGCAAGAGATTGTAATTAAATTGTTAGATATGTGGGGTAGAAGCTGTCTTTTTGTTCTGTTTGTACAGCACCTAGCACAATGGGGTCCTGGTCCATGTCTGGGGCTCCTATGCACTACAACAATACAAATAATAACTAATAAGAAGAACTGAAGTATCTTGTGGGAGCAAGACAGGACTCCTTCAGTTCTAAACTTCTCAGACCAGAGGGTATTCGGAAAGCACCTAGCAGAGCTGGTGCTTCCTCAAAATAAATAAATAATCCCCCACTGGGATAAACCCACTGCTGGCCATATGCAACAACAGATTCAAAAGCATCTTACTCGGCCTTCTGTAACTCTCAGACTGGAGTGCCGAAGGGTCAATATTTAGGTTCTGAGAAACTTTGGGGGTGGCTAATGGAATCACATTAAAGTTTACCATGTAAACAGAGCTGGGAATCCAAATACAGAGCGAGGTGCTTGAACAAGAACTGGGCAAGAAAACAACACTGTTTCACTTTCTGCTTTCTCTGATCCTGCAAAGTCTCACCCAGGTGAGCAAGCCACAGTCACACTAGTAATGCTATTGATTTTAACGGGGCTTCTCACCTGCACGATCAGGCCCGTACGAAGTTATACATGTAAAGTACTTTGCTTTATATTCTCCTCATCTGTTTCCATCAATAGCTCACATTATTAATCATGATTGCGTTCCTGATAATGATCAGTTTAATTTAAATAATAATAATAAGCAGCACTTTTCCAGCTGCTTGACTAATATTAGTCAGTCAATCTCCACACAACATTATCCCCACTTAACAAAAGGGGATTAAGGCACAGATTGGAGAAGGGACTTGTCCAAGGTCACACATCAAATCTGTGGCAGAGCAGGAACAGAACCAAGGAGTCTTGGTTCCCACTCCTTTTCTCACTCCTCCAACACACTTTGCCCCTCCAGATTAACTATGTTCTCTTCCTCACCACAAAGCTGAGATAGACCCTTTATTATTCCATTGACCAATCTCACATCCCTTTGCTGTGTCCTAGGCAGCCTTGGAAAGCACAGCCCAATGACTGGTTGAACCTGGCAGGCATTCAAATCTGAGCCGGGGATGCAGAACACTTCCTGGAGCAGGCAGAAAGATGGAGGGCAGGACTTCAGCAGACACATTCACACAAAGAGCACACATGCTGCTGGTTCAATAATCTTCAGCCCCCAGTGGGGAACATAGCTAATACAGGAAGAGCCCAGATTATAAACACTCAATGCAGCCCAAAGGGAGTTCAGAGAAGGGCTATATGAGTCATCAGGGCGATGGAGGGGCCAACTTCAAACTGATGATTAAAGAAGCTAAGTATTTCAGCTTGGCTGAGCAATGACTAAGGGAGGGATGTATTGTAGCTGCAGAAGTTTGTGGTCACACTTGATAGTTAGGTTCCATTTATAATAGTCTTATAAAGGGTTAATAAATGATAAATAGAGATTATAAACATTTTATAGACACAAGTAGTTGGCATTACAGATAAGCCACTTACTGATCCATGAGACCTTACAGCAATTAACCATTTATTTTCCTGTTATAAATTTATAAATGTAACCTCAATATAAAGAATGACCAGGTATCAGAAGGGTATAAACCCTAGGGAAGGAAGGCCAGGATTTAGACCAGGTGGTCCTAAAGTATTTCATAGCAATGATCATTCTCACTAGAACAATCGCCTCCTTGATACCTCCTCTCCCTCCCATCACACATCATCTCTAGCAACAACTGCTCACATGGAAAAGTCCTCTCAGGAAAATATTGTTAGTTTATTTTAATGAAATGTAGCAGCCAGGAGGAGCTAGTACCATCGGACCAGCCAGCTCTCCAGATTCCCAGCAAGTGCTCAATAGGACCTGGCTTGGGAACCACTGATTTAGGGTGATACAGGGGGATGTAATTAGATCTAACCAGACAGAATTAAAAGGATGAAGATTTAGGCCGATTCTCTTCCCCGCAGCAAGAAGAAAGTCTGTGGAATCATCCCCCAAGGGAAGTCCCATCACTTGAGACAGTGAAGACTACTTGGGACACAACCTTGGGCTTCTAATATAGGGAACGATCCTGCCCTGACCTAGCAGGAGAATGGGTGAACTAGGTGGATCTTTCTTACCATTAACTGTTATGATACTATGAAAAGAAAACTGTGAACTGCAGTGCTGTTTCTCTCTCTATGACTGGCATCAGGCCAACTGAGAGTAACATCCTGTGACCAGAAGTAATGAGGTGAGAGGCAGAGTTTCCTTCCTGGACTTTAGCCTTCACACATAACCCCTCCAGAATGGGACCTCATACAGGCTTCCTAGGATTGGAATAAAAAACCCAAAGAAAGAGCTGATCCCCCATAGCTTTGATTCAGCAGACAATTAACAAGTGAGGACCTGGCAACCGGTGGTGTTCTGACTGTTAAGTGGCAGGCACAGTCATTTCTCTGTTGAGCTGCCTCATGCACAGTAGTTCCCACCACATGCAGAGGGCTTGACACCAAGCTGCTAAACACCCTCAACTCCCACAGACTTCAATGCAATCAACCTTGTAGGATCAGGCCCAGAGGCACTGGCCTTAGGAAGAAATTCACATGACAGCAGACCAATAAGATACCATGCTTATCAGCTGGTATTTAACCAGATAGCTCAGAGAAGCCTTGGGAGGAAGGCAGCATCTGCTCTGAAAAGACATTCCTGTTTGGAGAGGATGCAACCCATTTCCCCCTCATCTCTGGACTGAGGCAGGAAGCACTCCTTCCAAGCTATGGAGCTCAGCAGTACTGCTGGCGGTGAGGGAGAAGAAAGGATGGCCACTCCAACTTCCCTCCAGGGCTCAGCCCTTGCAGAATGCCCAGCTCCTTCTGGCGAGGGGAGTGAGAGACCAGCTAGGACATGCCATGCTACCACTAGGGTACTGGGATAGTGTTTTCTCCTCTCTACCTTTCTTCAGCTAAAAGAAGCTTTTGCATTTCTAATATACACAATAAGCAGCTTTAGCCAGGAGGACTGGGCAACAGTGACTCCTGACAGGCAGAAACTACACAAGACTCGTAGCCCTGAAGCTTTTCAGAAAATTCAGAAGCATTTCCAAGCTTCCCCCCAGGAAACAATTGCCCATTTGATGAGTTTCTAGTACATCCTGAACAGCAGTCAGGACTCCCTTTTCTAAATGAATTCTGTGAAATTTGCAGGAATGCCTTTTAGTTATGGTAAATCCATACAGGAGAGCACTAATGAAAATGCAGCTCCTTCATGTAACTCAGGAGCTCAGCACGAAACCCAAACTTGCCCGATTCCCTCCAGGCGATAACATTTCCCAAGGAGCCGGTGCAGTGAGAACGCAAGGGGTGCAACCAAGTTCCCGGGGCAGAAGAATATCACGAAAAGGATACAGGCACACATCCTAGCTAAAACCCAGTTTGTCTATTGACTGGCCTCCTCCAGCAGGACTCCATGACTCCTAAAGGGGAGCTTTCACACTAGGGCATCCTGCCAAGCATACCACAGATTAAATCAAAACCCAGTCTCCGATCTGACACCCTGGTCACTAATTGCTGATATGTTTTTCATTGAGGGCACAGCACCTTCCCAGCTCCTCTACTCCCATTGGCTTCAACATGGAATCTGATGTCCCCACCATTTCTGTGGCAACATGCATGACTGTAACCTTAGTGCAGGATACAGCAGCTACGAAGGAGGGAAATCCCCTATGATAAAAAGGATAGCAGTAAGAGCCAAGGGAAAGCAGGTGAATCATCTTTTATTCTCCTGTGAGAAAGTCCCTTTTAAGGCAATCTCCATTTGCATTGACAGATTAACCCTGCCAGTTTCCCTAGGAGAAGCCAGCATCTACCCAGAAACCTCTGGTCCCACAAGGTCTACCTTTTCCTCAGTGTCTTCATCCTAGAATGTGATCAGCATGGGAAAAAAAGAGAGAAAGAAATTATAAAAAAAGAAAAACCATGAAAGGCCCCCAACACAAGTCTCTGGATTTCAACTTGGAATGAATAGAAGCAACACCTAAAGGACACTATGCGCCTGATTCTCCCCTGCCACACACCTTCTGTAATCATTCACACCTGGAGAGAGTGAGTGTCAACTCTCACCACTCACACTAGTGACATTTTACATCTGCTTTGTGTGGGTGTCAGTGAAATAGTCCAAGACAGGAAAGAGTTTGGCCATGCATATTCAACTGCAAAGGAAGCAGGAGGCTGCCACAAACCAGATGCTTGTCCAGGGATTGCCTAAGGAAGAATCCAAGTTACAAACAAGGCCAACGGAGAGTAGATAAAGTCATTTCTCGCTAAAGAATGAAAGGTCCCAAACCACACATAGGTGCAGGGTAGAGTGGTGAAAAGGGGGTTCTACAGAATAAACACACCTGCAAGAGCACCATAGCCCAGAAAGGGCCCCAAGTCACACAAATGAGTTATATATGCAGGAGGCTATGCATCCTGGAGCCACTGCCTCCTGAGCATGACCAGAACCCCTACAGTAACTGTGGTTCTACATGATACATTACCCACACAGATTTCATTCTTGGTGCATATGCAACACTGACAGACCCTGGTCATCAGTGGGCGGGATCGAACCTGGGATTTCTGGAGCTAAATGCATGAGTCTCTATTGCATGAGCTAAAAGCCACACAGCCCTTAGCTAAGGCTGTAGCAGACTCATTAATCTCTAAGTGGTCTCAGTGCCACTAGAGGGGACAGAACATCACAACCAGGAGACGTGTGGATTACACACATGCACCCCCTGCACAGGAGATTGGATTATTTCAGCTAGCAGTGTCCACTGGGATCATGTCTGGTGCCCTAGGTGCGCTCGTGCACCCTCCACCCCGACACATACACTCCCGAGGGCATAAAAGGCTGAGTAGGCCCAACCATCCCTCAGTTTCTTTGCCAGTATAGAACCCAAGTGGCATAGACTCTATAGTAATGGGAAGAGGGAGCAGATCATAGACTAACATCACATCTAAGAACCACAGTTCCTGCAAAGTAAGTAACCTTTCTTTTTCAAGTGATTGTCCACATGGATTCCACTTCTGGCTGCTCCAAGGGAGGGGCCATTATATCACACACCCTGTCTCAGCATAGGAGAGGTCGGTACGAGGCATGCCTCTTAAACCTAGCGTACTGGTGACTACAAAGCAGATGCTTTGGATATCACCACTTTCAATTTCTCAAGGATAAGTGACCTAGTACCAGGCCCACAATCAGTCACTTAGTCTTTGCCGAAGTAGCGGGTGCCACAGAGCTAGTCAGTACTGAGGTGCATGATACTGAAGCTCTGAATGCAGACGCTACAGGTACTCAGTTATTCAGTGCCAGGGTGGGTACCAAGGGCAGCGCAGTCTGCCAATTTAGTGAGCACTGCACCTGCTGTCTTGGAGGTCAGTACCAGGACACCAGAAGGAGCCTTTCTAAGATTATGGCCCTTAAACCAATGAGCCCAAGACAAGAGAGTCTAGTGACTCAGGTGCCAGGGATGGTGTCATAAATATAAAGGGAAGGGTAACCACCTTTCTGTATACAGTGCTATAAAATCCCTCCTGGCCAGAGGCAAAACCCTTTCACCTGTAAAGGGTTAAGAAACTAAGATAACCTCACTGGCACCTGACCCAAAAGGACCAATGAGGGTCAAGATACTTTCAAATCTGGAAGGGGGGGGAACAAAGGGTATGTCTGTCTGTGTGATGCTTTTGCCGGGAACAGATCAGGAATGCAGCCTTACAACTCCTGTTAAGTTAGTAAGTAATCTAGCTAGAAATGCGTTAGATTTCCTTTTGTTTAATGGCTGGTAAAAGAAGCTGTACTGGAAGGAATGTATATTCCTATTTTTGTGTCTTTTTGTAAACTTAAGGTTTTGCCTAGAGCGTTCTCTATGTTTTGAATCTGATTACCCTGTAAGGTATTTACCATCCTGATTTTACAGAGGTGATTCTTTTACCTTTTCTTTAAATTAAAATTCTTCTTTTAAGAAACTGATTGATTTTTCATCATTCTTAAGATCCAAGGGTTTGGGTATGTGTTCACCTGTACAAATTGGTGAGGATTCTCATCAAGCCTTTCCCAGGAAAGAGGGTGTAGGGCTTGGGGGGATATTTTGGGGGCAGGGGGGAAAGACATCTCCAAGTGGTCTCTTTCCCTGTTCTTTGTTTAAAACGCTTGGTGGTGGCAGCATACGGTTCAAGGACAAGGCAAAGTTTCGTACCTTGGGGAAGTTTTAACCTAAGCTGGTAAGAATAAGTTTAGGGGGTCTTTCATGCAGGTCCCCATATCTGTACCTTAGAGTTCAGAGTGGGGAAGGAATCTTGACAGATGGTGACCTGTACCTTGGCTCATCTCTGGAGCAGTGCTCCTTTCTGCCGATCAGAAGTCGTTAACACTGACGTAGAAGTGGACAAATGAGGCTCTGAGCAGATGTTACGCAGGAGCTTGTGGTGGAATCTCAGCCCACCAGGGCACTAAGAAAGAGGCACCAGCAGATGGATGAGGCCTGGCTGAAGCCTTCTCCTCAGTACGTGAGGAGGCTTGCATCAAATTCTCAAGGAAGAACAGCTTCAGGTTCGTTTCCCTCCCACAGAGTGCACCTGGAGTAAGAGTGACAAATGGAACATCGCTCTTGGATGGACCCTTCTCCAGGGCAGTACTGTAATAACTGGGCCTACAAATCTACCCTCATTGTGAGCTCAAGGAGTGAAAGTTCATAAAATGTCATAACAACATAACAAATGTGAATGGGAAAAAAGTACAAAAGTGAGACAAGACAGACTGAATTAATCCAAACCAAAAGGCCTACTAATATAATTCAAGGACAGCGTTAAGATCTCACCTGGTAAACAAGAAAAGTGTTGTCCTGGAAATCAGTGGACCCAAATTAGCATGTCAGAAATTAAGCCTAATTGGTGAACAAAATAATGAAAGGATGGACTATTCACCCATCGTTCCCCTTTCAGGGTCCTTAAAATAGAAGACTTGGTGGGGAAAATCAGAAGCTGTCTGACAACACTGGCTGGGCGTGGGATGGGTAGACCAGAAGAAATGAACTTCACCATCATGGCTGCCACTTGCATTGTGTCCTGGGACCCCAGATTCACTATGACCCACTGGGCCTTCATCGTCCTGATCCTGAAAAATGTCCTGACCAGACCTAGCCAGAGAAAGGGACCCAGATGACAATCCCAACCGCCACCTGGATGTGAGACAGTCACTTTCCCACAGGTGTCCTTTTTCTTCCCCATCTTATTTCTTCTCTTTCCTATCCTTCTCTTTTTGCCTTCTATCTCAGAGGAGTCTGGCTTTAGCCAGCCAAGACTGAATATTCTGCATCACTGCTGTGAGCATGTGGCCAAAAAGAGGCAGCTAAATTCAATGCCCTAAGCAGCTTAAAGCTGGTACAAGTTTGCCAGGTCTCAGAGTGGCCAATAAGATTGTGTGCTATGCCTGTGTTTTTCCAGCTGTGAGGTTGCAAGTGAAAGTCAATACCACAGACAGAAGTTGCATTTTCTATCATTGCTGTTCTTTTCTCTCCCCTATTGAGTGGGTTTGTCTTCTAGGAAACAGGACTGGACTTTAACACCAAGAGCAATAACAACAGCTCCAGCTCATCTCAACTAACTTCTCTTTTTCCCCAAAAAAGAATAGTTATTGCTATCTTTAATACCATCTAAAAGTCTGTCAAAGGGGCTGGCAGGGGGTTTCCTTCCACAAACTGTCTCCAGCTAAATGGAAAGGGAACAAGAGATATTGTTAAAATAAAATCTTTATTTAAGACTTCACATTTCAAAGGCTTTAACTGGTTTTTCTTCTTTTCTGCATCTTTAATAAAGAGTTTTAAAGATATTTAATGGTGTATTTCCCATGGTTCTAAGCAGGCTGAGGTCTTGGTATAACAAACTTTGTGTAAAACTGTTTAATGCTGGACAGTGACAGGATCATGTTAACACCTTTAACTCTTTGGGCCCATACAGTCCATCAAAAATTAATACAAACAACAGAGTAGGTACTGGGAATGTCCTTCATTAATAGGTATCCAAGTGCCACATGAAGGATGGGTCTTAAAGCCTAATGACTTTAAGCTTCTGCCATGATGCTAGTACCCTGGGTAGGGGAGGGGGACTCAAGTCTAACAAATTTAAGGAAAAAAATTATATATAGTTTTTACTAACTAAAAACTAATTTAATTAAGTCACTACCTCTTGTTTTAACTAACACCAGCACCATGCACAGAGAAAGGGCAGACACTGCAGGGATTCCATCCCACTGCCATGGATGGTGAGAAGGACTGAAGAATGATGATTGAGCCCCCTCAGACCTTTATGCCCTGGGATGGAACACGATGGCACCTAGGACACAGGCCCAACAGACACTGATGGCCAAAAATCTGATCTTGTAAGCATGGTGTGCACGAGCAACAAAAGTAGAATCCATGTGGGAAAAAAAAAAATCACTCGAAGAAAGCAGCTACATTCATCACACTGCTTTTTGTGAGGCATTCCTGTGCAGATCCTCAGATTCCCCCATACCAGCATGTTCCATATCACCATGCACATCTCTCCCATGGGAAATCATCAAAGACCATGTCTGCTCTCCCCCGACCCAGTACAGTTACACATGTTGGAGATGCTATGACTGCACTCAGTCAGACATTCAACAGCACAGTAATGGGAAATACAGAATGGCACTGTGGGCCCCAGCAATAAGAACAAGACTTAGCCAGGGGTAGACCTTAACTGATGAAGCAGGACCTTGCAAGACATGCAGAATCCTCTGCAATGGGCAATGTCAGATTTAAGTGGCACCTTATGCTGCAGGCATGTTATCCTGTCTATGGTACCCACCTCTCCAGTAGACGTGGCAGAGGAATTCTTCCTGATGAGACGATTCTCCTCTGGAAAGGAATCCTGACGGGCTCGTCGGCCCATCTTTGCCATCTGGGGAGGGGGGAGGAGGTAGAGAGCTCGGTTACTGACAGTAGCAACTTCAGGGCAGCACGTACATGGTGACGGAGAGAGAGAAACAGAATCCAAATAACTTCCCTAACGCAACATTGGCACTGCACTGTAAGACTCACAAACAGGCCAAAAACAATACCAGCACCAGGCCCAGCATTTGTTCACTGCTCACACAGCCGCCTCTGAGGCGTCTTCCAAGTGGCCCCCTTTACATGGCAGGCGCTCCCCGAACTGATCTACAAGGCCAGTAAACTCTCCTCCAAGTCCCTCCTCCAGACCCACCTCGCCAGCAAGGGGCATTTAAAAAAACCCAGCCAATGGGCAACAGCACTGGGGGCAGCTGGGGAGAGCCAACGCTTAGCTTCATTTCTGTAAGGACGAGATAAAGGAGCTGTAGATGAGCGCTGTACAGCGGAGGCGTGAATTCCTCCCCCTCGCCCTTAGGGTGCCGTGGGCGGCCTTTGACTGTACGTCGAGACAGGGCCTGGGTCTCCTCACGTGCTTAGTGGCGCCCCGGGTGGGGTCCCAGAGGGCGGGCGTGGGGAGAACAGCAGCGCCCCGGGGCGAGGGGCACAGCCCCGGCGGGGCAGAGCCCCCGGCAGCGGGAGGGGATGGAGGAGGCTCGGCGGGGCCCGGCAGCGGGAAGCAGCCCCGCCCGCCGGGGAAGCGGGAGAGATCCCCAGCGCCCTGCTGGGCCGGGGGCGGGGGCGGGGCGGGCTGCCCCCCGCCCGGGGACGGCCCCTCTTACCCCGACTCCCGCCCTGCGCGGCTCCTCGCCCAGCCCCAGCTCGGCCTCCATCCCGCAACTGGGCCTGGCTGGAGCTGGGCCGGGCCCGCCTCCAGCGTCCTTAACAACCAAGCCCCGCCCACCCGTAAAGGGGCCGCCGCGGCGACCCAGGGAGAAGACGGGGCCAATGGGGTGAAGCCTCCGCCCTCCAGCTGCTCAAAGGCCTCCCGCGCGGGGGAGGCCTGACACCCCGGGGAGGGGCTCTCCGGGGCCGCCAGCCTCCCTCGGTACCCCACTGCCCCCCCCCCTCGCCCGCCCCGCGTTCTCCGAGGCTCTGTTGCCCCCCACCCTTCTTCCTGTAACCCCATCTCCTGTTGGGGGATCCCAGGGCCCCTCTCGCTCCTGCTTAACCCCTCCTAACTGCTCCTCACCGCATAGAATCCGCGGCACCCATCCCACCCCCGTGACACACAAGCCCTTTCTTCTGGGGGACTCCTTGTCCCCTCTCCCAAAGCTGGACCCATTGCTCCCAAGGGCCTGTCATTACCCAGCTCCCAAGAGTTCCTCTCCTCCAATTCTCAAGGGTCTGGTTACCCCCTCCCCTGATTCCCAAGGGCCCATTCCTGCTGGGCCCCAAAGCCTCGGTCTCCTCAACCCTTACGAGTCCCGCTCCCACCCAGAATTGTCCACCGCCTGCATTTAACTGCAAGCTCTTTGGTCACCTTCAGATACTTTGCATTAGTAACCATCTGAACATTTGACTGTAGGAATTACTCTTCTGGATCCCACCTGTGCTCCACCCAGTCCAATATCCCATCTCTGGTAGTGGCTAGTACCAGATGCTTCAGACAGAGGAGTAAGAAAACCCTGCAGTAGGCAGAGGTGCAGTCTACCCCCCACATAGGTCTCACCCTCAAGTCTAATAGTTAGAGCAGAGGTTCTCAAACTGTGATCCGTGGACCACCAGTGGTCTGTGAGCTCCGTTTAGGTGATCCGCAGATAGTTCCTTCTAAGGTGCGTGCCTGGGTGGACGCACATGAGAGAATGAAGGGCCACTCACCTAATTAGTGTGGCCGCACAGGCATGGCTCCACTAATTAGATGGTTGGCCTGGACCCTGGAGAAGACGCACATGTAAGGTGAGGTGGTGGCCTTGGGTGCAATAGGGGGTAGGTGGGAGGGGGCAATGGGGTAAGAAGAGGGGGTGGGGGGAATTTGGGATGTGCAGGACTGTGGCAGCCAGAGAAAAAGATGACTTTCCCCAGCTCCAGGACTGCAGCTGCTGGGGAGAGACTGCCCTCCTTCCCAGGCTCAGCTTTGTGGCTGCTGTGGTGGGGGAGAGACCCCCCTCCTTCCCAGCCCCATTTTGGGGGCTGCTGTGGTGTGGGAGAGAGGGAGAGACCCCCCTTCTTCCCAGCCACAGCTTGGGGGCTGCCACAGCAGGGGTGAGAGGGCACATCCATCACATTACAAAGGTAAGACTACTGATATTAAAATATGAGTTGTGTGCTTTTATTTGTAAAACAAAAAAAGTTAATTATTATTAAGCTTTTTTTATATAGCGCTTTTATCCAAAGCGCTTTACAATAGTTAGCTAACGGTACAAACAACATTTCTAAAGATCATTATGTAGTCCACCAAGACCCTCAGGAATTTTCAAGTGGTCCGTGAAAAAAAAAGTTTGAGAACCACTGAGTCAGAGATTCACTTAAGCCTTGAAGCACAAGGTTTAACATTCATTCCCAAATTTTGTCATTATTTATAACTCTAAATATGCTTGCTATCCATACAAAATCCAGTCCCTTTTGAATCTTGTTAAGTTCTTGAGACAATGCATGCCAGTTTAACTACACATTGTTTAACAGATTATTTATTTTTGTCGGTTTTGAATTTCTCACCATTTAGTTTCATTGCCGGTCCCCTTTTTCTTGTGTTATGAGACAGAGAGAACAGAAGCTCCTGATCAAATATGCACGCCACTGAGACTTAATCAGCAGAGCATAGAAAGAACCCAGGCTGACAAGTGACCAATATCCAGACCAGACTCTCAAGACACCACACCACTAGAAGAACCAAGTGCAAGACAGTATCCTGTCCTCACAAGACTCGAACTTCCTCCAACATCAAATCGCCTGCAAGGTATTCACAAGACTTTGTACAATACGAAAGCATGAAAGAACAGCCATCTCAAACCCAGAGGAAAATACCTTAGTAGCTAAGCAAATTAAGAGTTGGTCTACTGAAAAAGAAAGTGTTGGTGTTAAGTCATATACATGAGGATACAGACTTTCTGTGGGTATAACGGAAAGTTAATTGTGGAAGCAGATATGGTATTCATGTTTAATTTTGCTATCTTAAATATATGTAACTAAAGGGATGTTATAAGTAGCTTCCCAGTAGGGGGCATTATAGTATTCTTGTGTATAGCGCTATGTCCAGGAACTGAGAGAACTTTACTTTCAAGAAGTGCTTGATGAGAGAGGCCAGTATATGTGGAAGAAGTAATAAAGTCTGCATGTTGCACTGTCTCGGTTCTTTCTCTCTTTATGCTCACACATCAAACAGTTTCCATGGATATCTATGGGCCTGTGTGAAGAGGGTTATCATCCTACAACCTCCATGTGTCCTCATAATGGCCAAACAGTCAACAATTGTCATTTCAGGTAGTGAGAGAGAAAGGGCGCTCAAATGGATCTCAATTACTTTAAGCACTGTACTGTTCTCTCCCCTTCACCTCTACCTTCACAAATTACACATAGGCAGGCTGGGGGGAAAAATTCTGATTCGTTGTCCATATGTAGCTAAAACTTCACTGTTTCTTCATAAAAACATGGTTGTCCCCTATTTGGGGCTGTGGTATCTTTCTGAATTAAATGACAATGAACAATTGTTGCTGGTGTTATTGTTTAAAGGCATTATTATATATTTTACTTTTTAGTTGGGGTCATTGTGCCAGGTTTCTCTGAACCATTCTTTTCTTTTTAGTGTGTCTGACTCTCACTTTCTCTTATTTGTTTAGTTTCAGCTTCACTTTAATAAAAATTCAAATGTCATTGCCCCACCCATCTGATACAGTTAGTCAGAACTATGTAATATTTTATTTCAAGTACAAGTAAAAATTCTCATACATAAAATAACATTAATGGTAATATCCATCTGGTTTGAGAATCAGATCTGATTATACAGAACAGCACTAGTCTAGTCCTCCACTACTGCTGCAGCTGAAAACTCCCTATGATTGGGCCTGTAACTATATTTTGTTCCTGGTCCTCCTTCAGGCCTGATGGGTCTGGAAATTAACTACAGTCAAACATTCATACCTGCTTCTTGTCCCAGATCATACTTTACTGCATATAGATGTGTGCACTTGCTTTAATTAAGTTAATTGTGGAAAACCCACATTCTACCATTGCAGTGGTATAGAACAATGAGAATAATATTTCCATCAAAAGCAATATATCCAGAAAGGCAGAGGGCCACATGCTTGAAAGGTCAGAGACTTCAAATGCAACAGTGAAATATAATGTACCCACCGTGTTGCCTGCTTTGATCTCCTTAAGCATATCCTTGACTTGTACTACATCAACCCCTGACTTGGATTCTGAAGTCAGGGCTGCCAAGTGCTAAGTATGTCTGGTGAAACTCACACTTAGTAGCCCTGGCACACTTCCTCACAGCTGGATTCTGACACAGCTGAGCTGTGACTTGCCAGCAGTTGCTCCTCCAGCCATCAGGGACCACTCTGGTGTTTGCTGAACCAGGTGTCCTCCATGCTTCTTCACTGGTTGGATTGCAGCCTAAAAGGAGCGACCAGGACTAGAAGAGATGGCAATGGAGACACAAAGCGCTGGGCGCAGCCTTCCCCATCTGCCCTAGGCATGTCCCACCCTCCAGAGGATCCAGCGCCAACCCACACAGCACCCACTTCAGGCAACCCAGCTACCTCAGACTCCCCATTCAGTGGCCTCCTCTCCTTTCTTGGAGATGGGATGTTGGATGGGTTCTGGAATATGCCTGGGGCAGCTGGGTGGAAGGGTGGTGGGGTACCTGTGGTGGATGCTTGGGGCAGCTGGATTCCTCTATAGATTATGGGGAGGATGGACATCCAGCTGCTTCTTCTGTCACTGGTTCCCGCTGCCTTCCTCTGATCCCTGGCTGGCAGGATTGAGGAGCTAGGGTAGTAGAGGAAGAGGAGGTAGTGGCTGGTACTGGCTTCTGCAGTGTATTTCACAGTGGAAAGGTTAGAAGAGGGATACAGAGGAGAGAAAAATCACAATTTTCTTCCAGGGAGGCATCCCTGCACTGCAGCCCCCTAACAAGAACTCGCTCCTGCGACAAATGTCACCAAAGGAGTGGCTCCAAACCTGGCAGCTAAGCCTCTTGTGAAAAAAGTGATATTTTCTGCTTCCATGCTTTTCATCTGAGAAGCAAAATAGTGATGTACATGTAAGGAATCACAGATTCATAGACTATAAGGTCAGAAAGGGAGCACTGTCATCATCTAGTCTGACCTCCTGTTTTATACATGCCATACAACTTCCCTGCATTAATGCCTGTTTCAGCATTTAGAAAATCTTAAGTCTTAATTTAAAGATTGCTACTAATAGAGAAACTGTCATAACTAAAGCTGGCAACATTTTTTTTATCAAACTGACTTTTGTCAAAAGATGCATTTTGAGGGGCTCAAAACTAATCTTTGAATTTGGGTCCAATTTGACAAATGGTTTTGGTTGAAAAAAAATTCCAGAGTCAAAAAACTCTTTTGTTTTGACTTGTTGATTTGAAACAATGTTTTGATTTCAAATACAGCTAATAAAAAACCCCACAACACACCTACACATAAAAAAGGGCGAGGCATCCAAAATGGTCAAAACAAATTGAAAAACAAAAGAAAAATTTGTTTCAAGTTGACTAAAAACATTTCAGTTGATTTTTTAAATGAAATTTTTAGAATGTTTCTATTTTATGCAAAATTTTAAAAAATTGTTTCCATGCAAATTGAACTAAAATGTGTTTCGGGATTTTTTGGTTCGGCTCCCAAACCGAAAAATGCATTTTTCAGCTCTAACCCTAATTATTGGTAAGATGTTGGAAT
This sequence comes from Dermochelys coriacea, assembly GCF_009764565.3. Taxonomy (NCBI): domain Eukaryota; kingdom Metazoa; phylum Chordata; order Testudines; family Dermochelyidae; genus Dermochelys; species Dermochelys coriacea. The sequence continues at coordinate 86,571,064 of NC_050073.1, read as the reverse complement.
AGTTAATTACCCTCACTGTTAAAAATCCGTACCTAATTTCACATCTGAATTAGCCTGATTTCAATTCATTTATTGTATGCCATGTTAATTTTGTATTATTCTTGTTTCTACACCAAATTCTCAAGCAGTACTAAGTCAAATGCCTTACAGAAGTCTAAGAATTACATCAACACTATTACCTTTATCAACCAAACTTGTAATCTCATCAAAAAAAGATATCAGTTTATTTTGATAAGAACTATTTTCCATAAACCCATGATGATTGGCATTAACGATATTATCTTCCTTTAATTCTTTATCAATCAAGTCTTGTATCAGCCATTTGATTATTTTATCTGGGATTGATGGTAGGCTGACAGGTCTACAATTAACTGGGTCATCCCTTTTACCCTTTTTAAATACTGGTACAACATTGACTTTCTTGCTGTCCTCTAGAACTTCCCCAGTGTACAAAGACTTATTGAAAACCAACATTAACAGACCAGAGAGCTCCTTAGCCAGCTGTTAAAACTCTCAGGTGCAAGTTATCAAGATCTACTGATTTAAAAATGTCTAACTTCCGTAGATGCTGTTTAACATCCTCCTTAACAACTGTTGAAAAGATAAGTATATCGTCATCACTGCATGATATGATAAAGTTAGTGGATGATACTAAGCTGGGAAGGCTTCCAAGCACTTTGGAGGACAGGATTAGAATTCAAAATGATCTTGACAAACTGGAGAAATGGTCTGAAATAAATATGATGACATTCAATAAGGACAAGTGCAAAGTAGTACACTTAGGGAGGAATAATCAATTGCACACATACAAAATGGGAAATGACTGCCTAGGAAGGAGTACTACAGAAAAGCACCTAGGGTTATAGTAGATCACAAACTAAATATGAGTCAACAATGTCATACAGTTGCAAATAAGCGAACATTATTCTGGGATGTATTAGCAGGAGTGTTGTAAGCAAGACATGAGAAGTAATAATTCCACTCTGCTCAGCACTGATAAGGTCTCAACTTGAGTACTGTGTTCCGTTCTGGGCACCACACTTCAGGAAAGATGTGGATAAATTGGAGAAAGTCCAGAGGAGAGCAACAAAAATGATTAAAGGTCTAGAAAACATGACCTATGAGCAGGGGTGAAAGTAAGGCAGTATGGGTCTGTACCAGCAGCGCCGCTGATGGGGGGTCACAAAAGGGGCAGTGATGACCCAGCAGGGCTGCCAATGGGGGGTGCAAAAGGGATAGCAATGACCCAGCAGGGCTGCTGCCCCAGGGCCATGATTTAAAAGGTAAGTATGTCGTAAAGTATACCCTTTAAATCGCTGCGGGAGCCCCGGGCGGCGTGGGTCAGGCAGCGCAGATGGACTGGCTGGGGGATGCTGACCCCAGCCCTGACCCTTCCGCCCAAGGCCCCACCCCTTCTGGGGGGGCCAGAGCTGGCCCTGTACCGATAAGAGCTCAATTTTATTTTCACCCCTGCCTATGAGAAAAGATTGAAAAAATTGGGTTTGTTTAGTCTGGAGAAGAGAAGTCTGAGGGGAGACATGATAACAGTCTTCAAGTACATAAAAGGTTGTTATAAAGAGGAAGGTGATAAATTCCTTAACCACTGAGACTAGGACAAGAAGTAATGGGCTTAAATTCCAGCAAGGAAGATGTAGGTTGGACATTAGGAAAAACTTCCTAACGGTATGGGCAGTTAAGAACTGAAATAAACTATCTAGGGGGGCTGTGGAATCTCTGTCAGTGGAGTTTTTAAAAACAGGTTAGGAAAACACCTGTCAGGGTTGGTCTAGATCAGGGATCTCAAACATTTTCCTGCGGCCCGCCATAGATGCCAACTCCACTGGCAGCCAAGCTCCCATCCTCTCCCCTGAGCACGCCGCGTCCCGCTCCTCCACCTACCTCCCAGAGCTTCCCGCCGTCAAATAGCTGTTTGGCAGCACTTAGGACTTTCCAGGAGGGAGGAGCGGGGACATGGTGCACTCAGGGGAGGAGGCGGAAAAGAGGCAGGGCTGGGGCAGGGATTTCGGGAAGGGGTTGGAATAGGGGCAGGGAGCGGGCGGAGTTGGGGCGGGGACTTTGGGGAAGAGGTTGGAACAGGGGTGGGGAAGAGGTGGGGCCTCATGGACTAGACGAGCAGTCTGAAGTATGAAGTTCAGCATGTATGATTCTTTGCTGTGAGTAGTTGGGAAGAACGTTTGTTAAAAGTGGCAATGTATTTTGTATGAATAGTTACTTTAAAAAGTTCCTGCCATTACAGCTATGTTGATAGACTGTTAGCGTAGATCATTATCAGTGTTATTGACCACATAAGGAATAGTTACAGGTGTTTATATTTTATTAAAACCCCTCTTCGCATTACAGTTTTTAAAAAGTTAATACATTGACTTTTAATAGCATACTTCATTTTTTTCATTTTTGACTATACTTTTGTATCATTGTATGAAAAGGTTTCAGTGATGCAACCCTTGGGCCAATGTACTAGTCCTCATGTGGCCCTCGTGGTGATTTGAGTTTGAGATCCCTGGTCTAGATAATTTAGTCCTGCCTCAGTGCAGGGGACTGGACTAGATGACCTATTGAGGTCCCTTCCAGTCCTACATTTCTATGATATGAATATGATCACATCATCTGGCTATTTTGCAAATACAGAACAGAAATATTTATTTAATTTTATTTAATATTTATTTAATATTTCTGCCTTTTCTGTATTATTATTAACAATTCTACCATTTCCATCTAGTAATGGACCAATGCCATTGTTAGGATTCCTTTTGTTCCTAATATACTTTTAAAAACTCCTTATTGTCCTTGTGCTAGCCATTGTTTTCACCTTGTGTTCTTTTGCTTCCTTATCAATTGTCTACAATTTCTAGCTTCTAATTTATATTGATCATTATCAAATTCCCTTTTCTTCTATTTGTTTATATATTATATATATATTCTTTTGCTTCCATCCTAAATCAGGCTGGTATTTTAATCAGTGTAGCCTTCTTTCTTGACTGTGGGATTGTGGCTTTTGGAGCATGCAGTAAAATATTCTTAAACAATTCTTAATTATCATTCACATTTTTCTGTTTAAAATCTTTTCCCCATTGATCTGACTATTTTTTTCAGCTTTGTGAAACTGGCCCTTTTAAAGCACCAAGGAGGTTGGGGATCAGGCCTCCAGCCTCCTGCCAGGGTCTTACTCACAGTCCTGGTCCTTCTCCTGTAGCTTGCTCTGCCTCAGTTGCTACCACCTATCTCCCTTCTTGCAGCCATCTCTCCTTCACTCTCCCCCTCCTTCACACAAACCCCACCACACATATCCCGCTTCGGCTGGGCACCTCAGGGTCATTCTGCATGGATGGGGCTCCTCTATCCTATGAAAAGAAGTCCGCTATCTTGTGGTCATGGCTGGCTTGATATAGTGCCTCAGACTTGTATGACTGTAGTGAGAGGTATCAGCGCACAGTCCACAGGTTATGGTCTTTCATGGTGTTCAGACACGGGAGGGGCACATGATCAATCACGAGATGGAATGGTTGTCTGCTAAGTAATAGCGGAATCCTTCAATGGCCCATTTTACTGCCAAGGCTTCCTTTGCTTTACTGAGAACAGCACTTCCTGGGGAAACAATTTCCGGCTGAGGTAAAGGATTGGGAGTTCTTCTCCCTCCTCCTCTTGGGACAACATGGCCCCCGGTCAACATCAACGGCATTTGTTGCAGGACTAAAGGTTTTGAAAAATCAGGGTGGGCTCCTGAATCAGCTGATCTTTCAGTTTCTTGAAGGCCATGGCACAGTCCTGAGACCAGACCTTCTTGGGGCCTGCATCTTTCACCAGGTTTGTGAGGGGCCCCTATAAAGGTTAAATCCAGAATGAACTGCCTATAATAATCTGCCAATCCCAGGAAGCCTCTTCATGGTGGGTTTGGGGCATTCCTCTTGAGCTTGGACCTTTCTCACCAATAGGCGCAGATGCCCCCTCCCCACAGCATACCCCAAGTAGGTCACCTCTCAGTTAGCTAGGTGGCACTTGGTGGAATTAGCTGTAAGTCCCGCACTTCTGAGGGCCTGCAAGACATCTGCTCCATATTTTAAATTCTCATTCCAGGACTTGCTATAGACAATGATATAATTGATGTACATAGCTGCATACAGGTTGTGAGGCCGAAGCACCTTATCCATCAGCCTTAGGAAGGTGACTGCCATGCCATGTATGACAAACAGCATCATCTTAAATTGGTACAAGTGAAATGGCGTGTAGAAGGCAGTCTCTCCTCAGAACTCCAGGGTCAGGGGATCTGCCAGTAATCCCTGGTTTGGTCAAGGGTGGCAATATACATGGTGTTCCCTAATCTCTCTAACAATTTGTCAACCCTCAGCATTGGGTAGGTGTCGAATCTGAACAATGCTTTTACCTTCTGGAAGTCTATACAAAATCTGGTTGACTCGTCCTGTCAAGGTTCCTTCCCCACTCTGAACTCTAAGGTACTGATGTGGGGACCTGCATGAAAGACCCCCAAAGCTTATTCTTACCATCTTAGGTTAAAAACTTCCCCAAGGTACAAACTTTGCCTTGTCCTTGAACAGTATACTGCCACCAACAAGTGTTTTAAACGAAGAACAGGGAAAGAGACCACTTGGAGACGTCTTCCCCCAAAATATCCCCCCAAGCCCTACATCCCCTTTCCTGGGGAAGGCTTGATAAGAATCCTCACCAATTGGTACAGGTGAACACAGACCCAAACCCTTGGATCTTAAGAACGATGAAAAATCAATCAGGTTCTTAAAAGAAGAATTTTAATTAAAGAAAAGGTAAAAGAATCACCTCTGTAAAATCAGGATGGTAAATACCTTACAGGGTAATCAGATTCAAAACATAGAGAACCCTCTAGGCAAAATCTTAAGTTTACAAAAAGACACAAAAACAGGAATATACATTCCCTCCAGCACAGCTTATTTTACAAGCCATTAAATAAAAGAAAATCTAACACATTTTCTAGCTAGATTACTTACTAACTTAACAGGAGTTGTAAGGCTGCATTCCTGATCTGCTCCCGGCAAAAGCATCACACAGACAGACAAACCCTTTGTTCCCCCCTCCCTCCAGATTTGAAAGAATCTTGTCCCCTCATTGGCCATTTGGGTCAGGTGCCAGCGGGGTTATCTTAGTTTCTTAACCCTTTACAGGTGAAAGGATTTTGCCTCTGGCCAGGAGGGATTTTATAGCACTGTATACAGAAAGGTGGTTACCCTTCCCTTTTTATTTATGACACATCCTTAGTGCTTTGACACTTGCTATGTAACCCTAACCATAACCCAGACCCCATCAATGCCTGAGGGACTTTATGGATGGCGCACAGGAGTGGCTGAAGTAATTGGTCCCAGTGGTAAGGTTCCAAGGCTATGAACTTCTGCAGCATACTTTCTAAGATCTTGTTAAATCTCACTGCTAGCCTGCCAGATTGGAGGTGGTACACCAACATTCTTAAGGCTTTTATCTTCAGCAAGCTACACAGTTCTCTCATAAATTGGGACATAAAGCTGGTGTCCTGATCTGTGATTATTTCCTGAGGGATCCCCATCCAGACAAACACTTTCATGAGCTGTGAGGCAAGGGCCATTGCCTTTGTGGAGCAGAATTGCCTTGGAGTACTGCATGGAATAGTTTAATATGACTAGTATGTGCTGAGATAGAGTTGCACTCTTTTCCAAGTGGCCCACCTGATCCATGCTGATTCTCTCAAATGAGGTCCCTACCACAGGAAGGAGTATCAGCAGGACCTGAGATACCTTACCTTGACTTGCCCACTGGCATCGTGGGCAGGAGGTGCCATACTTTTGTACCTCTTGGTGGATGCCTGGCCAATAATAATGAAGTGTCAGTTTGTCAAGTGTTTTCTCTTGACCAAGGTGTCCCCCACAGGGCACAGCACATGCTCTCTATATTTTCTTTCCTTCTAGCTGGAAATGTGGCCATTCAGGAATCGAGGTTCCACCATCTCACCATTGATCTGGGTGAGCTGTTCATAGGCTCATCCCAATGTTGTTTCTCTGTTCTTCCACATTGTCTGAAAATAGGTTGGTCACTGCTGGCTCACTTAATTTCTCCTGTTGTTTGTGCTCCCTGGGGAAAGTCCATCCTCCCCATTAGAGGCATTATCCACAGAGGCTGATGTTCCTTCTTCCAGACCTGTCTGCTTGCTTTTGCCTGCTAAAGCTTGCGGCTCCATCATCTCTGGTGACACTGTTGGTCCCTTGCAGAAGCTCCCCATTCTTGGACGTCATCAAGTCTCTAAAAAACCTCCAATCTTGTCCAGTTATCACTGGATACGCGATGTTCATGGCTACTCCCACATGGATCTCCTCATCATGGTTCCACACCCTCAGCTGTACCTTCTTCATGAGGTAAGGGCACACAGCCACATGGATGCGTTTCAAAGATATGGTGCCCATGGGAACCGTTTCAGGTGCTGACAGACTTGCCTTCACCAGAGTGTGGCAGCACCCTGAGTATATCAATCCTTGCACCTCTATGCCATTGACTCAAATGAGCACTAATAGTTTCATTGGCCCCCTCTTATTGGCTCTGGATTCAGCCACTCCTATTTGGCTGTAGAGGCAGCCGATGTACAGGCAGTCACGGTGGAACTGTCCCGGCTCCCGCATGCAAAGCAAGTCCTTGTTGCTGAGGGGTCCCGTCTGGTTTCCTGCAGCTTCCGAAAGGGGCTGCCCCACAGATCTTCAGCACTTCTTAAGCTCTGGTCCTGGTGGAGGCATCTCCCCACCTGCCACTCTGGATCTGCTCCTCTATCCTTGCTGGGTCCAGGTAGCCCTGTCCTTTGGCATCCCCGCACACTTTTTCATTCCCCCTTCCATCACCTTTGTTGATTGAGAGACAAGCCTGAGGGGTCTCTGCCATGGGCCTTGTGGGGAATTGGTAATTCTCAGCCAAGGTTAGAGCCTCAGAGAGGGTTTTGGGACAGTGGCACATCACCCACTCCCATCCTCCATCCAGGAGATTGTGTGTGAACTTTTTTAGGCTAATTCTTTCAACTGCTTGGGCTCCCATATTTTTGTCAGGCTTGAGCCACCATCAACAATGTTCTTACAGGCACTAAGGCACCACCTGTGGTTGTGCCATAGGTATGAACCTTTCTTGTTGAAATCACTGGCTGTATGTCTCAGCGGCATACATAGGATGGCTGCCTTATATCGAGGATAATCTTGTTCAGCCATCGCATTGAGACCCCTGTACTCTGGCTGGGCTGCTCCTGCCAAGTAGGATGCTAGCAGAGTAGCCTTTGCAGCCAGCAAGCCACTGTGACAACCCTTTCAAAAGTTACCAGGATGCCTCTGAGTTGTCCTCCAGCCCCATTATTTTAGCTTCAGTGGAGGACTTAGGGTGGACCCCAGGCTGAAGCCACCCACTGCCATACTCTCCAGCGTACTTTGGGGGTGAAACAGCATGGCCATCTGCTGCACCAGTTGTTGCTGCTGATCTCTTTGCTCGGCTGCTAATTCCTTGATAAGTTGTTGCTGCTGTTACGAGGCTTTCTGTTGTTACTGGGCAGCTAGCTGTGGAGCAATTGTGTCTGCTGCTCCTGTTGTTGTTGATCCACAACCCATTTAAACAGCTTGTCCAATCCATCTTTAGCTCAGTTTCCTTCTTTTCTAGGTGGTCCACATTCTCCACCACTTAGTATCTAGCTTCACTTGGGGGTCAGCCTAGTGGTCAGGCCACAGCCAAACTGTCTCTGTGTCTTGGAACAACTCTTTTGGGAGGTCCAGTTGCCAAGTCACAGTTTGCTACCCGGAGTCCTCTGAGTTCTCTCAAGCAGCTGGGGGAGGAGAGAAGGGCAGGGGGAACTGGGCCCTCCCTCTCCACCAGGTCCCAGCCTAGGGCCCAAGAAGAGAGAGGTGAGGGGTGGCTCAGTCCCTTCTAGCTGCCACTCTAAATCAGCCTCCCCTAGGCCGCTTCCCAATCCTACCTTACCTGTTTTCCCTTCAATATGCGGCACGGCCCCAGCCTTCTGCTTGCACAGTCTCAGTAATTCAGAGCCTCAGCTGGGGCAGGAGACTTCCCAGCTCTCTCTCAGAGTCTAGTTGTTCCCCCTAGTCAGGGAGAGATGGTGGTGGGTGATGGTCAGGCTCCCAGCCAAGTCTTACAGGGTTGGTTCTTCCCCTGCAGATCATTCTGCCTCAGCCTGTCTATCTTCTTGCGGGCAGTCTGTCCTCTTTCCGCCACCCCCCTTGACTGCCAGAGCTCTCTTTTAAACCGGTTCTCCCTAGGGAGCCTCTCCAGGAGCTGCTGAGGGGCAGGGCCTTCCGAGCCTACTACGGCTCCACCGCTCCTTTAACCTGCGTGTGGGGTCTGTAAACTGCATCACAACATATTACTCTGGCTTGTCTGGGAAATTAAAATATCACCTTTCCAACAAAGAAGATTGCCTTTGAACTACCTTCCTGTCAGTGGCAGATTTAAAGTTAGTGGGGCCCTGTGCTCAGCTTCATTTTTTGGGGGACCCAGCCAAGAAAAAGAACATTCTCTCTTATCTTTCCCCAGTTTTCATTCTTTTTTTCTTCATCCTCCTCCTATATTATAAGTAATGAGAAGTAAATGAAAATAAAGTGAGGCACCTTGATTGGGGCAGGAGGTTGGGGTGCAGGAGAGGCTGCGAGTGGTTGGGCTCTGGGAGGGAGTTTGGGTGCTGGGTGTGGGCTCTGGGCTGTGGCAGGGGGTTAGGGTGCAGGAGGAGGTGCAGGGGTCAGGCTTTGGGAGGGAGTTTGGGTGCTGGGTTTGGGCTCTGGGCTGGGGCAGGGGGTTTGGGTGTGGGAAGGGGCAAGGGGGCTGCACTTACCTCAGGCGGCATGGCTCTCAAAGCAACAGGCACGCACACCCCTCTGGCAGCGGCTGCTAGGTAGGGGAGGGCCAGGGGGTCTCCGCACACCGCTGCCTGCAGGCACCACCCCTGTAGCTCCCATTGCCTGCAGTTCCTGGCCAATGGGAGCTGCAGAGTTGGCGCTCAGCGCAGGGGACACAGGAACATGCTGGCTGCTTCTGGGAGTGGTGCGGCGTGGAGGGAGGAAGGGAGAGAGGCAGAGCAGGCAGGGAGCCACCTTAGCCCGGTTTCTGGCACGTCTCTTTGTGCCCCTTGCGGGGAGGGAGGCAGCGGGTCTCTGTGCGCTGCCCAGGGCAGGGGCAGTGCATGGATCCACCGCCCCGCTCCTCCGCTGGGGCGTGCAGATGGCTGCTTCCAGGTGCGGCATGAGGCCATCAGCCACTGCATGCAAGTAGCCTGCTTGCCTGAGCCCTGCTGCACTGCCAGCCGGGACTCAGAGGCAGGTTGTCAGATGAGATTTATCCTGCATTTCGGGGGCCCTCTGTCACTGGGGGCCCTGTGCCATTGCACGGTTTGTTTCATGGTAAATCCACACCTGCTTCCTGTAGCTGAAAAGCCCTGATGCAATCTCCCCTCTCTCCGGTGACAGCAGTAACACACAAGAGTTTCAGGCATGCACAGCAGTGTGCTTCTCCTTGGCACCCCCATTAGTGTTGCCAGGACAAGTTGTATTTTAACACATGATCACTAGTCGAAGTGAACTGTCTAGGTAACCTAGGGTTCACCTCAATCAGCTAATACAGCTTGCCCAGGCTAAAGACCCTAACTGGCAGCTCCACCCTATAGCTCTGCCATGCTCTTCTCTTTCCCTTACTCCTGAGGCAGCTGTAGTCTTCTTGCTCCACTCCCATTTAGCTGTTTAGACCACTCTCCTCCCTGACTGCCAGCTCAGAGCTGCTGGTACTCAGCCTGCCCCTTGGCCCCTCATTGTCCTTGTGTTCAGAAACCCTGATACTTTTAATGGCACTGACCTCCTTTGTAGAGCACTTTGAGATCTAGTCATGAAAAGTGCTATAGAAGAGCTAAGAATAGAGAGGAAGGAGGGTCCTGTGGGCAGGGTGCTAGTCTGGGATTTGGGAGACTTGGGTAAATGCCCTGCTGTGCCACAAACTTCCTGTGTGATCTTGGACAAGCCACTTAGGATATGTCTACACTGCAAAACAAAACAAAACAAAACAAAACAAAACCAAAAACCAACCCCATAACCAACCAACCCTCCCACCCCAAAACCCTGCAGCAGTGAGCCCAGGTCAACTGACTTGGGGTTGTGGGGGCTGGTGCTATGGGGCTAAAAATAGCAGTGTAGAGATTGCTGCTTGGGCTGGAGCTTGGGCTCTGAAACCTGAGGAGGGCGGAGGGTCTCAGAGCCAGGACTTTAGCTCCAGTGGAAATGTCCACCCTGCTATTTTTAGCCCCAGGGTGCAAACCCAAGACAGTTGACCTGGGCCCTGAGACTCGCTGCTGTGGGGATTATTTTGCAGTGTAGACATACCCAAAGGCTCTCTGTGCTTCAGTTCCCCTTCCAGAAAATGGCAATCATGATACTTCCCTCCTTCACAAAATAAAAACATGAAAGACTGTGCTCAGTGCTCAGACGCTATAGTGAGAGGGGCCATGTAGGCACTTAGAATAGATAGCACCTCTACTTGTCCAGGCCTTCTGAAACTAGGTCATAAGATTTGATCCAGCCTACCCACAGTCAGGAACCATATCTGACAGCCCCCCTTCCCCAGCCATTCACCATTGCCTGGATCATCCTCCTGTCTCCCCCTCTCCCAGACTCTGCCGCCCTCTCCTGGATCCACCTCCCTTTCCATTTGCCATTACCTGCCCAGCCCTGTCATCCCTCACCTCCACCACCACCCGTCGTCCCTCGTGTCCCTTCCCTTCCCTCGTTGTATCCCATCCCTACAGCAACTCCAGCAATTGCTCACATGGAAAAAAGCACATCAGCAAAGTATGTCATGTATTTTTAGCTTCTTTTAATGCAATTTAGCAGCTGGAAATCGGCGGAGGCGCCAGCACCAAGTCACCCGCCAGCTCTCTGCGGACCACCAGCGAGGGCTGCAAGGAACCCAGTCTGGGAACGGCGGGGGTGAGCGGGCTGCCTAGGAGCCGCGCCACCGGCATGTGCTCGCCACCAGAGAGCGCCATTGGCCTTCCCGAAACCCGCACCCAGCCCCGGGAGCGCGTACCGCGCTTGTCCGCGAAGCTGCCCCTGACCACGATTAAAGCAGTGCGGGGCCCGGGGGCGCTGACCAGCCCCCCCCCCGCCCCCCGGGCAGCAGCAGGGACTTCCTCTTATAGGCCCAGGAATGTGCCAACGTCCCATTTCGGGATCTGCCGGTCCGGCTGGGGCGGTGGCTTCCCTCCCTCCAGGGTCCCCCCAAGGGAATGAGGAGGGAGGGCCAGGTCCAAGGGCGGCGCTGCTCCGCTGCCACACCCCTGCTCACCGGGAACAGCGCGGTCAGGGGCTGGGGAGGAAGAAGTGGGCGCCGGCAGGAGAAGGGGAGCGAGCGGGACTGAGGGGAGACTGTGTCTGGGGGCAAAGGCAGGGTGGGGAACAGGCCCCTCGCCAGACAGCCCGGAGAGCAGGGGAGCCCGCCGCGTCCTTCCCCCGCGCCCGCGGGACGCATGAAACCCGCTTTGAGGCTGAAGGCTGGGCTGGCAGGTCCCTCCCCCGCCCCTCTGCAGCCCGCGGACGTCATGGGAGGGAGGTATAAAATTTCAGCCGAGAGGAATAGAGAGTCAGTGTGTGTGAGGGAGCGAGGGGGGCCCCGGGGCCGGAGAGCGCGAGAGAAAGGGACACGGAGCGCACAGGGGGCTACCGCCAGCGGACCCCCGAGGAGCGGGCCGAGGGGCAGGGCAGGGCTGCCCCAGGCTCCTACCTGGATCCCCGCGGAGACGCCAGAGGGATGTGCAGCCCGGTCGCCGCTTAATTGCGCGCAGCCCCGAGTCAGCAGCCAATGGAGCCAAGCGGCAGCGAATGACCAACCCCCCCTGCCCCCCCCCCAGGGGATGTGAGCTAAGGGGAGCGCGTGGATGGTGCATGCCCGCAACAAGTGCCGAGCCCGCGCCTGCCCGGCCACGGGGGGCTGCCCTGCCCGCCTGACACGTGCGCCGCCGTTCGCTGGTCCAGGGGACCTGCCTCTGGAGCTGCCAGGCTGCCCCACGGCGCAGTCGAGCTTCGACGTCGCGGCTGTTCCCGGCAGTGCGCTTCGTGCGGAGGCCCCCTCCCCTGCCCTGGTCTGCCTGGAGCCCTGGCTCAGCGGGTCCTGCTTGGACACATGGAGCAGGATCCCGGCTCGCCGAGGCACAGAGCCTGTTTCTCCTTCCTAAGCGTTGCCAGCGCTTCCTGGAAGTCCTGAATCTCTCACAGCGCAGTGAGTTCATGCACCTTCTTGCCAAGCCTCAGTCTGCAGGATCTGGGGAGGCTGCACCGAGAGCCCTGCCTGGTCTCCCTAGCCCACTTGCGCTTCCTCTGGGGTCTCTCCCCGTTGTGGCCCGCTCTTTACTCTCGCACATGAAGATGCACTTGCAACGGGCGCTGGTGGTCCTCTGCCTGCTGAGCTTTGCCACCGTCAGCCTTTCGCTCTCCTCTTGCACCACCCTAGACCTTGACCACATCAAGAAGAAGAGGGTGGAGGCCATTAGGGGGCAGATCCTGAGCAAATTGAGGCTCACGAGCCCCCCCGAGACGGTGGGACCAGCTCATGTGCCCTACCAGATCCTGGCCCTGTATAACAGCACCCGGGAGCTGCTGGAGGAGATGGAGGAGGAGAGCTGCGCTCAGGACAGTCTAGAGTCCGCATACTACGCCAAGGAGATCCACAAATTTGACATGATCCAGGGTCTCCCCGAGCACAGTAAGTTCCCTGTCATCCTCTGCTCCTGTGCCTGGCTTTCAGGGCATCATCCTGGGAGGAACCCAAGGCTGGGCAGGAGGCACACACTGCATGAAGCTGAGAGGCAAGGCTGCCTAGGGGCTTCCTAGGCACGGGAGGAAAAGGGCGGGGGGAGTAAGGGGAAGAAGGAAAGGACAACCAAGCCTTTGGGATGGGACAGAGGAGGGGGAAAGCAGGAAGAATACTCAGGACTTCCATCGGGAAGGGACGAAGTTTCCTGGTGGGGGGCATTCAAGGACTCTGGTGGTCATTCCAAGCTAGGCAGCAGGTTTCTGGATAATTGTGGCCACTTCTGCTTTGGCCTGAACCACCTGTAGCAAAGAGAAAAGTGACAGTCATAGCAAACTCCTTTTTGTTGCTTTTTTCAGGTGATTGAGCCACACCACATTGGCTGTAAAATGTGTTTGACAATGCATAGGTGTGGGTGTGTATGCATGTACATAGGGTCAAGTAGATGTTTGTACAAGGTGAATGTGTGTGTACAGGCCTATTTGTGTGTGTGTGTGTACCCACCCTATATGATACATTGTCAGTCTGCATCTGCATATATGTGCATATTGTATCTGTGTGTGCACACGTGCATTTGTGCAAGTAGGTGGGTGTACATGTATGTGTGACAGGTTTCAGAGTAGCAGCTGTGTTAGTCTGTATTCGCAAAAAGAAAAGGAGTACTTGTGGCACCTTAGAGACTAACAAATTTATTAGAGCATAAGCTTTCGTGAGCTACAGCTCATCCGATGAAGTGAGCTGTAGCTCACGAAAGCTTATGCTCTAATAAATTTGTTAGTCTCTAAGGTGCCACAAGTACTCCTTTTCTTTTTATGTATGTGTGAGTACCAGTGTGTGTGTGTCTGAAATAGGTATCTACATTTCTTACCAGTGAGATAAGAGTACGTGTGTGTTTCAGGCCTGTGTGAGGATGCAGTGACATATGAGATGTTTGTTTCGGTATCTTGCGGTATACCTGAGTGGGTGTGAGATGTGCACATCTCTATGTGTGTTTGTACGTGCTTGGGAAGAGTTTATGCCTTAGAATGTGCAGTGTTTCTTGGCGTGTGTATTTGCTCAGATGGGGAAGTTGAGATCCGTATGTTCAGTGAATATGACTCGTGTTTACAACAGAGATTTTCAAAGCGCAGTAGGAGGGAAGGAAGTTTGGCTAATGCTGAGAGGCTGCAGAGACAGAAACCCTCAGAGGGCAGATACAATGCTGGGAACAGCCTCATGCCCCCTTCCTACCACTAGGTGTCCTTGTGGGCTCTAAAATTACGGCTTCTCGGGATAGGGGGCAGCAAGTGTGTGTGCTGCGGGACTGGAGCAAATCATTGGACAGAGCATTAGAGAGCCGGGGCCGGGGTGTCTAGGAAAGAGTTTGTAGGGGAGTTTGGAGAGAAGATGGGGGACTCGGACGAGATAGGGGTCGAAAAAAACCAAAGATTAGTTTTTAAAGCATTAATAAAAAAAAAAGAGGCCAAGCGCTGGCTGGAGAGCAGCTCCGCAGCAGGTGGAGGAGTTTGAGCATTGGCAACAGGATAGGCAAGGGATGGGTTTTTCAGTGTCTTGGAATAACATCAGCCCAGACTCTAGCCAGGGAATAGCAAGCCCAGCCAATGTCTGGAGCACTGAGATCCTGAAGAAGAGGGGAAGGGAGGAGAGAGACACACAGGAGACTAGAGGCGAAAGAAGGGAAGGGAAAAGATGGGGGGGAGGCGAAGAGGAGGAAAGAGTTTGAGGCTTGTAGGCTGAATTTATGCACAAGGACTAGTAGCAGAAATCTAAGAGTGTCTCTCATGTGGACAACAGAGTCCCACGCATCAGGCCAAATTCATCTGTGGCAAAACTCTGCTGGCTTCAGTGGTTACAACAGGGATGGATTTGACCCATTCACTCTGTGCAGAGTGTCCTCAGATGCAGAGAAGACAAAGATACAGGTGCTGAGAAAGGCAGACAGACATGGAGGAGATGCTGAGGAGACTGAAAGCAGGTGCTGAGGAGAGACAGAAACTGGGGAGACGGAACTGCTGAGGAGATTCAGCCACTGAGGGGAGACAGAGGAGATGCTAAGGAAATTCAGAGATTAAGGAGACACAGATAATCACAAGACACTGCATACATGCCTAGGAGACCCAGAGGTTGAGGAAATGCTGAGCAGATGCAGACACTGAGGGGATGCTGGGGAGACAGATAATGAACAGAGGGTCACATAGGTGCTGAGTAGGTGCAGAGCAGACACCAAAGTAGAAGCTGAGGAGATGCAGATGCAGAGGAGATCCCAATGGGACACAGACACCAAGGAGACACTGAAAAACAGATGTTGAGCAAGTGCAGAACAGACGTTGAGCAAACACAGATGCAGACAGTAAACAGATTCAGGGGCAGATATAGAGACCTAGAGATTGAGCAGACACAAACCCTCAGCAGATTGCAGATTCAGAAGCTGCATGGATGTAGGCACAGAGCAATCCATTCAGTCAATGCTGGAGATTCCCCAGTTTTGGAAGACAGTGGAGGACATGCAGTCATATCACAATACAGGCTGTTCCCCGATGCTGTAGTATTGCATTGGGGATGCTGTTTTGGTGCCAGAGGTTCCTGGCACTGTTGTACTGGAGGAGCTGCATCTCAGTAGTGGCAGTTTCAGATTGCAGCCATACTGCCAAATTTACGTTACTCTTACCATGATGAAGTGGAATATGGGATACAATGGGGTAATGCCAGTAATTTCATTTAATCTCTAGCAGACTGTATGCCATGTGATTATATGATTAGCTATCTTCTCAAGAGACACCAGGACTCAAGGAGCAGGGAAGACTGCAAGGCAGGAAGGAGGGCTGTTACTATAATGCCATTAATGGTGCTCTGCAAACACATCAGTAGGCCAGGTCCCTGCCCTGAGTTAAAATCAGCTTACAGTCAAAATCAGATAGACACACTATAGACAAATATGGTTTGGACATGAAAATGGTGTCAGATAGCACCACAGTGGAGCACAGCAGAATAAGGTAAGGTGAAAGGAGAAGGTTTGGATGCTATCTCTGGAGGGGTGAAGGAAGATGGTTGGTACCAGGAAAGAAGGAGCCTGTTCAAATGCAGGAGCAATGTGAGAAAAGATAATAGGAGGCTGCAGGCTGGCATTTGAGGTGCATTGGCACACCTTGGCAGGGGGAGAGCAGGAATGGAAGAACAGGGGGTGGTGCATTCCAGGACTGAGGTGCATTAAAAGGGATAAGGGGGAAAGTTGCCACATCCCTGGGCAACTATTTGACAGACTCTTTTTAATCACAGAATCATAGAAATGTAGGGCTGGAAGGGACCTCAAGAGGTCATCAAGTCCAGTCCCCTGTGCTGGGGAAGGACCAAGACAACCTAGACCATCTGTGACAGGTGTTTGTCCAACCTGTTCTTAAAAACCTCCAATGAGGGGGATTCTACAACTCCCACGGAAGCCTATTCCAGAGTTTAACTACTACTATCTAACCAAAATCTCCCTTGTTTCAGATAAAGTCCATTACTTTTTGTCCTATCTTCAGTGGACATGGAGAACAATTGATTCCCCTACTCTTTATAACAGCCCTTAACCTATTTGCAGGCTGTTATCGGGCCCCACCTCAGTCGTCTTTTCTCAAGAGTAAACATGTACAGTTCTTTCAACCTTTCCTCATAGGTCAGGTTTTCTAAACCTCTTATAATTTTTGTTACTCTCCTCTGGACACTCTCCAGTTTGTCCATATCTTTCCTAAAGAGTGGCACCCGGAATTGGACACAGAACTCCAGCTGAGCCAGTGCCAAGTAGAGTGGGACAATTACCTCCTGTGTTTTACATATGACACTCCCGTTAATACACCCCAGAAAGATATTAGGCTTTTTCACAACTGTATCACATTGTTGACTCGTATTCTGTTTGAGATACACTCCCAGATCCTTTTCAGCAGTACAGTCATCTAGCCAGTTATGCCCATTTTATAGCTGTGCATTTAATTTTTCCTTCCTAAGTGTAATACTTTGTAGTTATTTTTATTGCATTTAATCTTGTTGATTTCAGATCAATTCTTCAATTTGTCAAGGCTGTTTTGAATTCTAATTCTGTCCTCCAAAGTGCTTGCAACCCAACCCAACTTGGTGTCACCTGCATATTTATAAGTATACTCTTCACTTCATCATCCAAGTCATTCATGAAAATATTGAATAGAACCAGACCTGGGACTGACCCCTGTGGGACTCCACTAGATTTGATCTCCCAGTCTAACAGTGACCCATTAATAACTGCTTTTTGAGTACAGTCTTTCAACCAGTTGTGCAACCACCTTATAATAATTTTATCTGGACCACATTTCCCTAGTTTGCTTATGAGCATGTCATGTGGGAGTGTATCAAAAGCCTTATTAAAATCAAGATATATCATGTCTACTGGTTCCCCACATCCACTAGGCCAGTAACCCTGTCAAAGGAAATTAGATGTGTTTGGCACGATTTGATGACAAATCCATGCTGGCTATTCCTTGAAATCCTATTATCCTCTAGGTACCTATTTATTGATTAATCATTTATGACAGTATTCTTCCAGGTATTAAAGTCAGGCTGACAGGCCTATAATTCCCTGGGTCCTCTTTGTTCCCCCTTTTAAAGACAGGTACTATGTTTGCCTTTTTCCAGTCCTCACCCATCCTCCAGGAGTTCTGAAAGATAATTGCTAATGGTTCTGAGATTGCTTCAGCTAGTTCCTTAAGCATAGGCACCAACTCCATGGGTGCTCCGGGGCTGGAGCACCCACGGAGAAAAATTGGTGGGTGCTCTGCACCCACCAGCAGCTCCCCGACCTGCCCCTCTGCCCCACCTCACCTCTGCCTTCACTCCGCCTCCTCCCCTGAGTGCACCACCATGTCCTGCTTCTCCTCCCCCCCACAGCTGTTTTGCGCAGCAAGTGCTGGGAGGGAGGGGAGAGGAGGGGGAACGCAGCATGCTCGGGGAAGAGGCGAGGCTGGGGATTTGGAGAGGGGTCCAATAGGGGCAGGGAGGGGGTGGAGTGGGGTGGGCCGGGGGGGCACAAGCACCCACCGGCAACGAAAGTTGGCACCTGTGTCTTTAAGTACCCTAGGGTGAATTTCATCAGGCCTTGCCCTTTTTAATACATCTAAATTATCTAAATATTCTTTAACCTGTGCTTTCCCTATTTCTTAACATATTTTCCCCCCTTGTTGTTAATATTAATTGCATTAAGTACCTGGTCACCTTTAACCTTTTTAGTGAAGACTGAAGCAAAATAGACATAAACACCTCAGCCCTCTTGATGTCGTCAATTATTAGTCTTCCTTCCCCTTTAAACAGAGAACCTACACTTTCCTTTGTCTTTTTCTTGCTCCTACTGCATTCAAAGAGCCTCCTCTTATTTCCTTTTATGTCCCTTGCTAGGTGTAACTCATTTTGTGCCTCAGCCCTTCTGATTTTTTTCCCTACATGCTTGTGCTATTCTTTTATACTCCTTCTTAGCAATCCATCCATTTTTCCACTTTTTGTAGGATTCCTTTTTGATTTTCAGGCCATTAAATAGCTCCTGATGGATCCATATTGGCCTCTTACTATTCTTCCTATCTTTCCTTTGAATCAGGATAGTTTGCAGTTGTGCAATCACTAATATATTCAGAGAACTTATTGGAAATGTTGTGTTTTGCCATATTACTCTTCCAACAGATGTCTGGGTAGTTAAAGTCCCCCATTACTACCAGGTCTCTTATTCTGCTGGTCTCTTATTTTGATTAGCACTAAAATTATTTAACCTTTCCCATCCAGATCCAGAATACCCAGCTTATGGCTGAACACTGGGTTCAAAGTGCTATTTGGACTGAATTCCTGGGACTGGCCAGTGTGTGTCCCGGGGAGAGACATCTTGGGAACTGAGTTGCCATGGGAGATATTGTGTCAAATTCAGTCCTGGCGTAAGAAGCCACATCCCCACTGAAGTCAGTGGAGTTTAATTCACTTACAACAGGGTTGAATTTGGCCCTATGTCTTCAAAAGTGGCTAATGATTAACTGTCTCCTGACGTTATCAGCCTCAGATGGTGATCTTAGAGCAAATTCTGAGCCATAAGCCAGTCTTACTCCAGTGAAGGATCTTAGGGACTGATACAGAGGAGTCTCACACATGCACACGTAGCCATGCTCAAAACTTTCCTAACTCCAAACCTTCAGCTGAACAACTCACTGTGTTGGAGACCTCATCCTTCTCCAGGACACCAACTTGACAATGGGGAAAGCTGAGGAGTGAGCTTGCAGCAGGGTGAAACTGGTTATATTAGAAAAGCAGGCACCTGATCCCATCCATGGTCAGAGCTGTTCAGTCACTTGAGGGAATGCTCTTTCCCTCAATGTGCTACCCAGGGCACTAGAGCATAGCAGGGGAAGATGGCCATTGCTCAAAAAAGGTCTCACTTCCCTAGAGAGCAGAGTGCTCTGTCCAAGGTCGTCAGCAAACCCTCCAAAACACAGGCTGTTTGTGTTTGGGTGAACGGCAGTCCCTGTTCCCATCCCATCCCCAGCTTTGCAAGCAGTATGCAGGGGAGGAGCTGAACACCACTGGCTTAAAAGAGTCTCCTAATTTATTTCTAAAGGGACAATGGTGCCACTACAGTCCTCTCCCCAGCCCTGCCCACTTGTGCTATCCGCATCAAGCAGCCTGTAGGGCAGTGGTTTTCAAACTGCGAGTTGCAGAATGTAAGGCACTGGGTCACAGCAGCTTTGGTCAGCACCACCGACCGGACCCGTTAAAAGTCCCAAAAGCAGGCTGCCTGGTTAAGGCAGGCTACTCCCTACCAGTTCTGACACCGCACTGCGCCCCGGAAGCGGCCAACAGCAGGTTCAGCTCCTAGGTGGGGGGGCCACAGGGCTCCTGCCCCAAGCACTTGCACACCTCCACCTAGGAGCCAGACCTTCTGCTGGCTGCTTCCGGGGCGCAGCGCGGTCTGCGGTGCCAGAACAGGCAGGAAGCCTGCCTTAACTCCCCCGCTGTGCCGCTGACCGGGAGCTGCCCAAGGCAAGCCCATGCCCCAATCTTGCACCCCAATCCCCTGCCCCAGCCCTGAGCCCCCCCAAACCCAGAGCCTCTTCCTGCACCCCAAACCCCTCATCCCCAGCCACACCCCAGAACCTGCAACCCTAGCCCAGAGCCCTAACCCCCTCCCACACCCTGAACTCCTCATTCCCGGCTCCACCCTGCAGCCCTCATCCCTGCACCCCAACCCTCTGCCCCAGTCCTGAGCCCCTCCCACACCCCAAACCTCTCATCCCCAGCTCTGTTGGGTCATGGGCATCAACAATTTTCTTCAACTGGGTCGCCAGAA
This sequence comes from Dermochelys coriacea, assembly GCF_009764565.3. NCBI lineage: Eukaryota > Metazoa > Chordata > Testudines > Dermochelyidae > Dermochelys > Dermochelys coriacea. The sequence continues at coordinate 86,550,936 of NC_050073.1, read as the reverse complement.
AAAAAGTTTGAAAACCACTGCTGTAGGGAGCCCCAAACCACTATTATCCCATTGTCAGAGCCCAACCCGCGCTCAGAGCCATATGCCACAATTAATAAGTGGCATGTGTGAGTCACCCACTTCTCACACCCGAGGCAAGCAGCCTGTTCTGGAGACCAGCAGAGAGAGACAACCAGAGAGACCACCAGTTACCGGGGAAAGTAGGAGACAGACAGATGTTGGAGGTAGGAAGCCTTCTGTGTTTCCCTTCACATACACAGGCGGCTGGATTCAGCATGTAGGCTACCAGTATCTGCCCTGCACTGTACTGCACAGATGGGATTTCAAGGGGATAGAAGAAAGAGGGCCACAGGGAATATGGGGTGAGGGAGCAGCAGCTAAAGATAGTCAAATACCCTGCTGCCACACTCGCAACTCATGGGTGTGTCTGGAGGCTCTGCTATATTAGAGTGGGGGTGGTGAGAGAGGTGAGATTCATTAAAGAAGAGAAGGATGCCATTGTCTCTCCAAAGCACATAAATCTGGAGACAAAAACCTCCAAGAACCAACCTTAAAAGAATAATCCCCTTCTGCCCATCCAAGTCCCTCTACTCCAGGAATCCAGGGTCTCCTGAGATTCAGGTGACTCAGCCCCAGCTACATTTTGAGTGCTGACTGGATGGTCTCAGAGAGGAGGACTCATATCTGCCAGTGAGTGACCCTGTTTGGCCTCATGTCACAAAACAGAGGCCATCTTGGGAGAGGGGTGCAGTTATACCAAACCCACTGGGTCCTTTGGCCAACTGTCCCTCCACGTCCAAAGCCCTCAACTGCAGAGACCCACAAGTCTCAATCCTCTCCCTCATATTATTCAACATCTATATGAGCCATTGGCGGAGCTGGTGAGATAACATGGGCAAAAGTGCCATCAGTCAATACCCAACTCCATCTCTTCTGTGTATCAAACAAACAGCACCATCTCCCAGCTCATTTAGGGCCTTCCTCAAATTAGCACTTGGATCAGAACAGCTGGCTAATACTGACTCAGGAAAAGCTGAGGTTACACTGGTCAGAAGAGGAAGCACTTTGAAGAATTTACCTTCTGTATCACATCCTCTACAATCGAAGGCATCTGCTTTCAGATTGTTAAGTCAGCCCACAGCCCTGAGCCCTTTTGGACTTCTTGGTGCTACTGGACACCCAAATATGCAACGGTAGCAAAAAATGCTCCATTCAATGATGAATGGCCATCAGTCTGCAGCCCACCCTAACAGACACAGACCTGGCCACAGGGATATCCATGCATACATGATCTCCAGGCTCAGTTACTTCAACTCACGTGATCCACAAATGAAGCACCAGACTCTGGAACAGGTGTAGCTGGTTCCAAACACCTGTCTGCTTAGGTAGATCCCTACACTGGTGTCTGATCAAGCCCAGAGTCCAGTTTGAAGTCTCTGTCCTGATATTCAAACTCCCTCTCTGCACCTCTGGTGGGACTAGCTCTAACTTCCTGAGCGGTCGATCACTCTTCCTCTGTGACCAGGACCTCCAGCGACAGCTCCATCCCACCAGATCAATGAAACGGTCAACCATTGGGCGAGGCTAATGAATACTGGAGACAGAGATTTCATAGGAGTTGGGCCCAGACTACCACAAGAGACAAGACTGGGCATGGACCTGACTGCATTCAGAATGAAACACAGAACTATCAGCTTATCTTTCTCTCAACAAAGCTTTTTTTGTACAGCACGCTCATAGTAAACGGAAACAACTATAAACAAGCTATTTCTCTTACATGCTGAAAAGAAAGAAAGAAAGATTATTAGTTCTACCAGTAAATACCGGGACATGCTCAGATAACATGGTGATGAGGGCTAGAAAGATTAGATAGACAGAAAGAAGAGGATGTGGTGAGAGCAGGAGAGGGATAAGGTATAAAAACAATAGCCTTTCTCTCGTACGTTTTAGCCAAGGATCTCAGGGTCTGTTATACACATTAATTAACTAAGCCTTAACTGCACTGCACATAGGGTAAAGCATGTACATGGATATAGGAACCACTTCACCCACCACTGAGAGGCAGCCACCTCTGGAATGGAAGTGCAACCTGGCTAATAGTGACTAGCAACACTACAAAACAGTTTAGGATAGGAAGTGAAGTGAAAGACAGTATCCACCTGGAACCACAGAGTGGTCCTAGGGGCAGAATGGAATCGCCCAAGTTATGCTTCTTCCAGGAGGATGCCCTGGGACTGTTAACGAGCATATGGGCAAAGGCCTTGATTTCATGTGTCATTTGAGATACAGCACCTTCTGTGGAGTGAAACTAAGAACTCATGAAAAGAAAAGGAGTACTTGTGGCACCTTAGAGACTAACAAATTTATTTGAGCATAAGCTTTCGTGAGCTACAGCTCACTTCATCGGATGCATTCAGTGGTGCCACAAGTACTCCTTTTCTTTTTGCGAATACAGACTAACATGGCTGTTACTCTGAAACCTAAGAACTCATGGTTTGCTACAAAAACCTACCTGCCCATTATCACAACATGACTTGGCACATCCTCAGTCTGCTGCTGAGTTGTGGGCGTGAGCAGTCCTGTCTGCTGCTGCTGTAGAGATCTGAGCCATTTCTGGGATACTCACCCATTATGCATCAAGCATCTGTCTCCTGGGTGAGAGCAATGCATCAGATAAATCCTGCTGGATGGGGAAGTTGTTCCAACCATGGTCCCAAAAAAGCCAATGGCAAAACTCCCAAGCTAGTTCAATGGGAGCAGCATTTTGTCTTACACCTTGGCTTGGCTGGAAAGCCAGAGCATCCAGGGGGTGAATCCCCATGAACTCTTGCACTCCTGCTCTCTGAGTCTGGGTGTAAATCAAGAGAAGGGTCTTTGTCTTCACTGGAGTGATTGTGGATTTAACCAATGGCATGCTGAGCAGAATCTGGCCCTGGGAACTTGTGATGGGAGCTTATGTCCATTTGTGGATAGGTTTGTCTCCCCTCCAAGGTGCTGGTTTTACACTAGCCCCTCTCTTCAGAGCCTGCTGCCCTGTTTCCTTTGGAAGCTGATGGTGCCGTGAAGAGAAGCGTCTGAGACTAGGGTGTTATTTCAGGATTAACAGGGCCTCCTGTCTGTTCGTCACATGCTGGGACTGTAGCAGGAACATGGAATAATTCTTTTTTTCAGACCAACACAAATGTCACATCAAATGACACAACAGAGCAGTGCTTAGGGCCCCACTGAGGGCCCATTTACTGTGCTGGGTCTGGAGCACGTGAGAAGCTGCATGCTCTATGCAGCTAGCAGTAAACCAGCATATGGGGGCAGAGAGGAGCAGGGACTGAAGAGGCCAGGGTGATGCTGGCTTTAGAGGTGGAAGTCATGAGGGCTGTTCTGTACCCAGGATGAAGGTGAAGCATGAGTTCAGGGAGCTGCACCCCCAGGTACGGCTGGGCAGTTCTGTAAGCCTAGGGCAGAGGAAAGGGGAGGGGGAGAACAGAGGCAGTACAATATGTTGGATGAGGTGAGGCTCATTCTGTGGGGCCTCTCTTCTGTCTCATACCACATCCATTCTCCAGGCCCCTCCCCTCCCTTCCTGTTGGGTATCTGGGGTCTGAGTACTTTTCCCCAGCAGGCTGCCCCATTCTGTTATTTCCAGTCCATTGGTCTAATCCTCTAAGTCCCTTGCGATTATTTCTCTGTCCTTGCTGGTGTTTGTGCCTCGTATCCGATGTCAGTCCTTCAGCCAGTCCATCAGTGAAGATTAGGACTTGGCATTAAGTCCCAGTACCCACAAGACAACACCCCCAAAGTCCCCTCCTTGCCTCATGCTTTGTGGCCTCTGACCAGTTTTCATTCCAGGAGACAGCGCCATATCCAAATAGTTTTTTCTAAGGAGAATTTTGTGAAACTAAGATTCAAAGAGAACTGGACCAGGTCCTTTGCTCAGAGGTGGTGATGTAAATCCAGAGGTACTCACTTGCCTTTAGTGGGGTGGGACTCATGTACATGACGTCTTGTCTACTCCAGAAAAATGTTGTTCAACTCCCCTGGGAGCAGCGACAGTGGGAGGATTAGTGCAGATGAGGATTGCATGGCCACTGACATTTTAAATCTGTGTTGATTAAACCAGCCCTGAGCTGGGTTAGATGACATGGAATAAAAAATGCTGGTGACTGGTCTTTCTGGGGCCCTCTATTGCTGTGGCTGGTTAAGATGAAACAATGGTAGCATCAGTGGGAAAATTTTGCAGAAAAATCTCTGGTTTATAGCAGGTTTGGGTGGAGAATTTTCCCACATCTGTTTTCTTCAGCCAGGACAGTCAGATTGCAGTGTAAATGTGGCAGAAGTTCGAATGGCAGGCTTTGTTCAGAATGCCCCTTGCCAATCCAATGCTGCTCACAGGGTTAGCTGTGCTGTTCTGCCCAGGCCCTCCTACTCTAGCCCATAGCTCTCAGCCTCCCTCTCTGTCTCCTAGATGAGTTGGGCATCTGCCCCAAGAGCATCACCTCCAATGTCTTCCGCTTCAACGTGTCCTCAGCAGAGAAGAACAGCACCAATCTATTCCGGGCTGAGTTCCGGGTGCTGCGAATGCCCAACCCGAGCTCCAAACGCAGCGAGCAGCGCATCGAGCTCTTCCAGGTGAGTGGCTCTCCCCCACCTCCATGCACTAGGGGGCAGGATGAGGGGGCAGCTTGGCTGTGGCTCTCAGGGCTAAACAGAACTAGGGTGTGCAGAGGCAGGGGGCAGGAAGGGGCTAAAACCCTCTTTAATTCCCCCAGCGCAGGCAGCTACCTCAGCCTGATCTTTTTAGGTCCTTTTCTCCCCAGAGTCTTTGCTGCCCCTTTTCTGCTCATTCATTCTCAGATACCATGAGTATCCTGGCATGGTGCCCTCTCCTAGAGGTTCCTATCTGCTGCAGTATTCCAGTGTTCCATGCCTCTCCAGAGTTACACCCCTATTTATTGTACTTACATGGCTCCCATCACCACAATATCTGAGAACTTCACAATTTTTAATAAAAAGAAAAGGAGTACTGGTGGCACCTTAGAGACTAACAAATTTATTAGAGCATAAGCTTTCATGAGCTACAGCTCACTTCATCGGATGCATCCGATGAAGTGAGCTGTAGCTCACGAAAGCTTATGCTCTAATAAATTTGTTAGTCTCTAAGGTGCCACCAGTACTCCTTTTCTTTTTGCGAATACAGACTAACACGGCTGCTACTCTGAAACCAACAATTTTTAATGTACAGATCCTTACAAGATCCCTATGAGGCAGATAAGTGCTATTATCCTCATTTTACAGATGGAATTGAGGCACAGAGAAACTAAGGGGCATGCCCAAGGTCACAAGGATGTTGGTGAGAGCAGGAATTGAACCCAGCTCTCCTACAGCCCAGGCTACCACTCCCTCAACCCTCCCCTGCCACTGGGACACAGCAGGAGAAGGTCTGGCCAGTCCTCTAAGAGCAAGATGCTTTGTAAAGGCCCCATGCAATGCTCCAGTTTGTGCCTAGAGAGTGTGTGTCTCACCTGTGACAGAGTATTCCTGAAGGAAAGATGAGGCCATTCCCAGTGTATCCCTCCCTGGATTAGTTCATAACAAACCTAACCCTGGTGGGGAAACAGAGAACGTGAGGTGTCTCTGCTCCCCAGCCATGCTGCACTGGCTGAATCCCTTTGTGTCTCCTCCCAACACAGATCCTCCGGCCTGACGAACACATAGCAAAGCAGCGCTACCTCAGTGGCAGGAATGTGCAAACGAGGGGCTCTGCCGAGTGGCTGTCCTTCGATGTCACTGAGACTGTGCGTGAGTGGCTCCTGCGCAGAGGTAGGGGTCTTGCTGACTCAGACAGGCTTGGGTGGAGGGTCTGGTTCGCTTGGGGAGCCATGAGTGCCAATCCTTCAGATAACGTACAGAGGAAAACCTCATCTCCCTCTAGAAAAGAGTAGTTCCCTCATTCCGAGGCAGTGGGGTTCCACGAAAAGCAGTTCTGCCCAGTTTGAGACAAGACTATCCACAAGGAGCTGCCCTGGTGTGCCTCCTCCATACTCCTTTAGCTACCTAGCCCTCCCTGGAGTTCCCATTCTTTACAGGACATGATAGCTGCTAGGTTTCCTCCTCTTCAAGAGGCTGAGCTCCCACAATGTGGTGGGACCAAGAATCCTGATTCTGGGGGGGGGGGAGGGATAGCTCAGTGGTTTGAGCATTGGCCTGCTAAACCCAGGGTTGTGAGTTCAGTCCTTGAGGGGGCCATTTGGAATCTGGAGCAAAAATTGGGGATTGGCCCTGCTTTGAGCAGGAGGTTGGACTAGATGACCTTCTGAGGTCCCTTACAACCCCGATATTCTATGATCTTGCCTGTTTAAAGTCTCAGGTCTAAAGATGAGGGAATACCAGAGGCTTCTAGTCTAATGCATTTGTCTGACACTTCTAGCTAGCTAGAGGCCATAGTATTACAGTGTACAAAGGGCTGTGGCTGAGAACATATTAATAGTTTTGCCTCTGCTATCATTCAGCAGAGTCAGCAAACAGTTACGGGATAACTCTCAGTACCCCTCATAGTTGGATCACAGGTACCATGAGTCACAGCTGGATTACCCTCACAGCTGGAACCTTGGTGTCACTGAAAACTGGAATGCAGGCACTTGGCATGAAGCCAGTCTCAGGAAGGATGAGCCATGAGTTTGTTGGCTCCTCCTATTTTAAAGCAGTCCAACTTCTGTCCTTAATGGCTTGAGTTCGGTGCCTGTATCACACTTAGTTTTGGGCAGTCATGCTGGCTGATACTGTGCAATGCAAGTGGTCACAATGTGGATAGTGCTTAGATATCAAGGTGACAGGTACCTTAGAAATACCACAGACAGACCGCCATTTCCATTCATACGAAGACATAGAATAGGAGCTTCTGTAAGACTCTTGTGTCAACAGATTCCTGCTAGCATGAGAACCTCTCTTGTGACCACACAGTATGGCAGGTCTTAGGAAGTTTTCGTTAATATGAAGAAACACATTACCTCAGGAAAATCTGTGTGACTTAGATGGAAAATCAACAAAAACAGGAGGCTGCAGCTGCTGTACTGAAGATGGCTGGGCAAAATGCTCCCAGTGAAACATTTATTCATGTCACACTCACTTACCTTCAGGTCTCTTCCTCCAGCAGTAGATTGAGGCCTGTTAATGGAGCAGGGCTGGGGAAGAAAACTGACTTAACATAGACATATAGGGCCAGATATGAACACAAAGGGTTCAGCTTCCAATAGCACCCACTAAAGAAAACAGATGCTGTTAGGTGCTGAGTACTTTAGAAAATCTAGCCATAAATGTCCTTCTCCCCTCAGGAGAAGGTTCCTTTTAACAAGGGCATGGCTGTTGGTACAAGTGAAGCCTCTCATTCTCTTTTTTAAGATGATAGCTGGTCCCCTCTTCCCATGTCATCCAGCAGCCCTTGTGCTGATCCCAGATCTTAGGAGCTACGGGGTTTCTTGCCTCCCTGGGACTCTCTTCGTAAGTTGAAGGATAGTTCATATAGCTAGAATGTGTTTCTCATGGAGTCACCTCTTCCTCTGCAGAGTCCAACTTGGGTCTGGAGATCAGCATTCATTGTCCATGTCACACCTTTCAGCCCAATGGAGACATCTTGGAAAACTTTAACGAGGTGCTGGAGGTCAAGTTCAAAGGTGACAAGGGGCAAGGGTTGGGGGAATCTCATGGGAGAGGGGAGCATGGAGCAGCTGCAGAAGAACTGACTCTCCAGCTTGATCTGAATGTTTGAGTATTTTACACCCAGGGAACCCCATGTACATGTAGTGATTATAGATATGGGTTTGCATGTGGATTGTTTCACTGCATGAATTCTTTGTTTAGAGTGTGTGTGCCACTAAGTACATAAGTTTATATATATGTATGGATGGATGGATGTGTGCAGAAAGGGGTAATTGTGTGTTGTAATCTCTCTCCGGGAAGTTTGACTCTGCTGCATTCTCAGATTTCTCGTGAGATTCTGTTTTTCACTCTGGTTTCCAGATAGGGTGGCTGAAGCACCAGGAATCGGACATCCTGCCTGAGGTGGCATAGAGAGACAGTGGCTTGGCTGGGTTAAGAACTAGGAATCTCTTGGCTCTGAGCCTTGGGCTGTAGCCACTAGCCCCCACCAGCTCCATTTCTGAGGCTATTTCTGCAGAGTGCCAGTGATCTGACATTGTTAAACCATTCTGCCTGTCCTGGGACTGAAGCCAAGAGAGAGGGGGACTGACTAACAGCGTGACCAGCAGTTTGCAAATAGTAAAACAAGTGGCCCACAAGCCTCTATTTCAGGCCAGTGACAACCAAATTCACGCTGGCCAAGTGAGGGACCAGTTTGGGTGCAGTCTGGGAAGAAGTCCAGGAGTGAATGTAACAGGGAGATTGAGTCCCCTTCTCCCTAGGTTAGGAGTGGGAGAAAGCATTACACAGTCATGCCCAGGTTGCTGAAAGGTCTTCTGGGGTCTTTCTCCATACCTTTCTCGGTCCATACAGTCCCCTTTCTGCTTTGAGGCAAACCCTTTACAGGAGGGTGCCTTTTTCTGTCCTCAGGCATTGACAGTGAGGATGACCATGGGCGTGGGGACTTGGGACGGCTGAAGAAGCAGAAGGATCTTCACAACCCCCACCTGATTTTGATGATGTTACCTCCACATCGGCTTGAGAGTCCAGCTCTGGGAGGTTACAGGAAGAAACGAGCTCTAGACACCAATTACTGCTTCCGGTAAGCAAGGACCCCACCTACCCCTGGCGTTATCCTTCCCCCTCAGTCAAGCAGCAGCAGGATCACCAGTTCTGGGATAGCTGCTGGTTTTTTGCCTGGTGACATGGAAACACCTGGAAGCTTTCAGCCCATTGGAAACTCCTGGGATAAGCAGGGTCCTCTGAGATGTTTGTGAATCACTGAGCTCCCCAGGCCTCTTTTAAAGGCAGAGCTGTGCTGGGCCAGCTCAGGATGCTGCTTCTTCATCCCAGGACAAGAGCTCAGTGGTGTCTGGAGTCCTAGGAGAAACTGACACAGATCGGAAAAACGGCCCCACTATTGCCGCTGAGCTGCTAGCCAGCGAGTGTGACCTATGGGGACTTGAACTGCCTCTTGTAGAACACATTTGAACAATCAGTGTGAGCTGGAACTTGCCATGTCATCCAACCAAGGCTGGGTCTTTTGATGGATATTTTGGGGGTTGCTGAACATGGTGTGCCCATGCTTGGGCATTATGGTTTGTTTCTGATGTTCCACTTCTGCTTTTAAAAGGAATTTTCATATGTATCCAGGTTCTTTCCCTCTCCCTTCCCCACATCTTGATGGTGGTGTCCCCTGGTGGTAGAAGTTGAGCACTGCCATATTTGCAGACCTCCCGCTCTCTTGCTACTTCCAGCTCTGTCTGTAGTAGCCATGCAGCAAGGTCACCCAAAACTCTGTTTCTCCCAGAGTAGCAGACTAGTCATGCAGTCAGACCAGGCATTGGAGATAATAGCTCCTTCTGCTTAAAAGACTGTATCCTTCAATGGGGCATGAAGCCCTTGAGCCATGTGGGGGAGGGGCAGAAGCTCCCATCTTTCCTATGTCCTTGGATTCACTTTGTGCCAATGTTTTGTGTCAGGAATTTGGAGGAGAACTGCTGTGTGCGTCCTCTCTACATCGACTTCCGACAGGACCTGGGTTGGAAATGGGTCCATGAGCCCAAGGGTTACTTCGCCAACTTCTGCTCAGGCCCTTGCCCATACCTCCGCAGCGCAGACACAACCCACAGCACGGTACGACAGGCATTTGATACTGGCAGGGACTTCTAATAGTTGTGGCTGCTTGTGGCTTGCAGCTATAACCCCCTCGGGGCTGATCTATTTCACTCTCCCAAGTGAAGTAAGGGCAAGCTAAGCCAGTGCCAGGAAACCTCAGGATGCTGCAGGCAATGGTAGGGGTGGTTCAGTTGGGGGCACGCTACCTTTGGAGTAGGTACTGAGCCCCTGCTTCAGCCCAATGCTCAGGAGCTTTGTGCAGCTGCCTATCAAAGGAGATTTTAAACAGCCGTGCTGACCACCTATGATCATTAAAGATCCCCGGCTACTTTTTTGGTGGCAGCGGAGGGGTGTGTGTGTGTGTATGTGTGTGTGTATGTAATGGATGGGGTGTTAATCCAAATGCTCAGGTCAAGTTTCAACTCCAATAATTATATTCTGCTTCCTAAACTCCTCCTGCAGTTTCCACTGGATATAGGATTCTTCTGCACTTTCTGTTGTAAACTGTCACTGAACACTGCTGGGCACTTGTAAACAGCTGCTGCCTAATACCCCAGTGTTGGGTGAAGTGAATGCTCTGCATTCCAGTTATGGGTGAAGTGATTCTGTGTGTAGATAGGACTATATCCCCCCTCCCAAAAGTGTGCATTGTGGAGAGGAGCAAATCCATAAAAAAGCTGTGATAGTTGCATGGAGCAGGGGAAAGTGGTTACATGGGAAATTTCCCTCTCTGCAGAGGCACCTTTCCTCACTGCATGATACCTGCAATGACCCATGGGCCACATGGAGAAAGGGACTAGGGCTGTGGGAGAAGCCCACTAAGCAGGATGATCCACATATAAAATCTGCAGAAGGCTAATGCCTCTAGGTCACTAGTGGGTTACCCTTCTAAGTAACCCACTCATGATGACCCTAGAACATGGTTAGTCCTTGACAGGAACATCACCTTGGGACTGTGGCCAGAGTCCTAAAGGTTAAATATCTACAATAAAAGGGAGACATGCCGGGGCTGTGTGCATGAGGTTGGTGCAGACTTGGCAGCCAACACTCCAGCACCCTGCTAAGCCTGCAAAATGGAACAAAAGAAATAAGAATGCAGGGGTTGCTCCTGCCTAGGAAGGAGAGATGGCAGCAAGACAGAGAGAAGGCAGAATTGCTCACTAGCTACTTTGCTTCAAGCTTCACTAAAATTGCCACTGGTAACAGGATACTCAGTGCAATGATAGCTAAGTGGGTAAGGGAGGGATCTCAGGAAGCAGGTTAAAACTTTCTTGCTGACTTGAGCATATGCACATCAGCAAGGCCTGACTGAGCTAAAGGGCTAGCAGCAGTGGGAGTACTGGAACCAAGGAAATGACTAAAGAACAAATGCTGGAAGCAGGGTAAAGGGTGGGTGGGACCAATGGCTCCATGGGGATGAGATCTCCTTCCCAGGGCACAGGAAAAGGGCAAGTGTGTGTGGAGAGGGGCACGTTCTGTTAGGTGGCTTTCTGGAAGTCAGTGGGGCTGAATCAGTGTAAATGTAAGGGGAATTTGGGCTGGTTCCTGTTTTTGAAGGAACAAGGAAAAAGCAGGAAATTAGTGAGCAACAAGATTAATGATAAAACCTTGGTCAGTTGTTAGAATGGTGATCTAGTCAGGCAGTTTGTCAGAAGTGCCTAGGGGCAAATACTGTAAGAAACAGAAGATTCCTCACAAATAATCACTTTGAACCAATTTCACTTCTGTCTCAGGGAGTGTGCAGCATTTCAGGGAGGGAGATGTCCCAGAGGGAAGATAAAGAAATGGGGATTAGATGGATTTATATATAAAATAGGATGTTTCCATAGCACTGTACAATTCCAAGGATCACAAAGCACTTAGACCAGGGATGGACAAACTTTTTGGCCCGAAGGCCTCATCTGGGTATGGAAATTGTATGGCAGGCCATGAATGAAATTGGGGGTTGGGGTGTGGGAATGGGGTCTCAGGTGGGGTCAGAAATGAAGAGTTCAGGGTGTGGGAGGGGACTCCTGGCTGGGGCAAGGGGTTGGGGTGCAGGCTCCAGCTGGGTGTGCAGGCTCTGGGGTGGGGCTGGGAACGAGGGGTTTGGAGGGTGGAAGAAGGATCAAGGCTGGGGCAGGGGGTTGGGGCACAGGAGGGGGTCAGGGGTGCAGGCTCTGGGCAGCGCTTACCTCAAACGGTCCCCAGAAGCAGCGGCATGTCCCCCCTCCGGCTCCTACCCAGAGGTATGGCCAGGTGGCTTTGCATGCTGCCCCATCTCCAGGTGCCACCCCTGCAGCTCCCATTGGCTGCGGTTCCCAGCCAATGGGAGCTGAGGGGGGTGCACTTGGGGCGGGGGCAATGTGCAGAGCTCTCTGGCTGCCCCTATGCCTAGGAGCCAGAGTGGGGACATGCTGCTGCTTCCGGGACCCATGCAGAGCCACAGCATGTGTGGAGCGGGGCAAACCCCCAACACTGCTCCCCGGCTGGAGTGCCAGAGTGGGGAAAGCTCTGGATCCTGCTCTCCGGTGGGAGCTCAAGGGTCAGATTAAAATGTCTGAAGGGCCGGATGTGGACCCTGGTCGTAGTTTGCCCACCCCGACTTAGACCATGGGCCAAACTTTCCTTTCATTTAAAATAGGGCCAACTCCAGGGCAGTCAATGGGACTGGACTGGGGCAGGTGAGAGCAGATTTTCACCTTGTAAATGTAGATGTCACCCACCACTGAAATGCAGCCACCTTTGAGGAGAAACATGGCTACTGCTATAAGAGAGTTACGTGACTAGAGAGTATAATCATCAGTGGTTCAGGGCCAGCTGGGAGGAGGAATCCAGTGGGGTCCCACAGGGCTCTGTTCTGGCTCCAGTACTATATTGTAATGACTTGGAGGATGGAGTGGAGCGAGCTCATCAGATGGTTCAAAGCTGGGAGGGAATCATGGATACTTGAGAAGGCTGGATTAAATCCAGTACTATCTGGAGAAGTTGGCTGAAATCAACAACACTGATTTTTTCAGCTGCTTTTTATGGAGCTCAGCACAACATGGCCCCAGGCTAGTTACACCCTGCTTGTTAAAAGCATAAATTTTGACACCAACAGCCATGCCAATGCCCAGCTAAGAGGGGTTAGTTGTTATTCAGGCTGCATTTACGCTCCATAGATCACTCGCTTCGATTATCAGAGCAAATGGACTTGGCAGTAAATAATAAAGGCTCATTCAAGGCTGGGCAGATTAGAAACTTTCAAAGATGGGCCCTATTTTGGGGGCAAACCTACTGGAGAGTGTCCCTGCCAGTCAGTCAAGTACTATAGTGTTGAGTGATATAAATGCCTGGAGACCAGCTCTGCTGATCCCACTGGAGTGGAAAAGCATCACAGGGCAGCCCTAGTAGTCTCAGGCATCTCCAACGTAGTTCCTACATGTGTTTTGTTTCTGCAGGTGCTGGGCCTGTATCACACGCTGAATCCAGAGGCGTCTGCCTCACCCTGCTGTGTCCCCCAGGATCTGGAGCCCCTCACCATCCTGTACTATGTTGGGAGGACCCCCAAAGTGGAACAGCTCTCCAACATGGTGGTGAAATCCTGCAAGTGCAGTTGAAAGGCACCCAGCCCTACCCAAAGCTGAGAGAGAAACAGTTACCACCAACTCTCCGGCTCCCAGAGTAACATGAAGGGAACAAGGGGGCCAGAGACCTGAGCACACCGAGGCCTGGGCTTCTAACCCTGCAGCTCAGGACATATCACCCACTTTGGGGATCCCTTTTGGAACATTTCTCTGTCTTGGTGGCTTCATGTACTTCTCTCTGAGAGTCACTTTGGTGATGTGAAGACCACACTCTTCAGAATGGCTGGACTTTTGGTGGAGGGGCACTGAATGGAGAAACTGCACTGTGTTTGGAGGCAGGGGATAGCTAAGAATGGGAAGCAGGAGAGCGTGATGAGCATGTTGGAAAGGGGAAAGGGAGGCTTGACAATCCTTTCTGTTCCGGCTCCAGCTATCCTAGGATCCCAGCCCTCCCTCTGTCCTGAAGAATCAGGATTTCTTTATGAAGGAACAAACAAGTTTTCTTAAAAAAATAAAGTTCACCAAGAAGGGGATCTGAGAGAGACATCCAGGCTCTTGCTGCCTCAGAGCTGGGATGCAGGAGTCCACAGCTTACACTGTATCCTGCAAATCACAAAGGTCCATTCTGTAGCTCCTGAGTACTGAGGTCTAAATCCAGATCACAAGCCCCACAATCAAGCTGCTCAGGATGGGCTGATCTGAGAAAAGAAGGGAAGGATGTGCTGACTCCATTCACAGAAGGCTTGATGTCTCCATTCCCTTGCCATGCAGTGACTCTCCCCTCCTGGAGGTCCTGCTGGAAGGTTTTTGCGTCAGTGCAGGCACCGTTGCTCCTGTGGGTACCTAGATTTGGACCCATCCAGTCTTGGGTTGTTCCCCCCAAAGGACCGTGTATTTGTTGTGGTGTGTGAGGTGCCTAACGGAATTCTGCATCTCTCCTGCACAAGGACCTAGCCCAGGTCTCACCTGCCAAGGTTTAAAAAAAATATTAATCTCAAAACCATTGTAAAAAAATAAATATTTTTTTGGGAAATGGAATTTTTTGACCAGAGGCAATATTTGCTGAAGGGGTAGAGATTTTATCATATCAGAATTCTGTTCTAGCTGCAACATAGGCTAGGGTGACTGCAAGATCTGCCCCCCCACTCAGAACCCCTTGTCCCATTCTCACTGGGAACACAGAGCACTACGGCTAGCTAGAGACTCACAAGATGAGATCATGCCAGAAAGCTCCTCTTCCTCCCATTGCCAAATAAAACACTCATCCTAAGGCCAGGTTAAGATCCATGCAGTCCACCCAAATGGTACCAGTTCTGAATGTGCTACATCCCACCTAGCACCTCTGATATGCATTCACCTCCACCAGGTGCTGTCAGGCAGACACAACCTCCCTGTCAATACAAAAAAAATATGGATAGAGTCCAACACATAGGGCAATGCACTTATAGATAGCCTGCCACAGAGTACATGACAGTCACCGTGGCTTAGCAACTTCGCACATTCAGCTGGATTTGCTCGTTTGCAGTCTGCCAAGTGAGAAAACAAGTAGAGTTACAGCCTGACACAAATGGGCACACAGACATATATCATTTTCTAAACATGGACTTGTACACATGTAAATACCAAAGAAATTGTCCCATAGACACATGCAGACTGCTTCAGTTTGCCAAACCTAGCCCCCCATTTCTCATGTACAGTCCCAGAGACATGCCCACGGCAAGATATAGCACCCACCACTCTCTTATCTAGAGTCCTCCCAAAGAGAGGGCATGGTATTCCAGATACAGATACACAATCTCCTGCACTTGGACACTTCTAGAGTGGGACCCATAAATAGACCCACTCCAATAGCATATTGCACACATGGACCCTCTGACTCAGGCAGCCAAAATCACTCCTAGTCATATTCTTAAGACCACAGGACATGTTGCCCCATCCCAACAACTCAGTGCAAAATGATGCTCGGCTGGTAGCCTATACTCACCTGCAGCCAGGCTTCTGCATGGGCCTCTTCTCTTTTAGGTGTAGTTCTTCCACCAGGTCCCAGTTTGATCCTCCTCCTGCAAAATGCAGGCAGCTGCTGCTCACTTCATTGTGGTACTGCGCCAACACAGAATTCCAGGCATTTTAATGAGACATGAAAAACATCTAGATGGTTAGCTGGCAACTAGTGGTTGGATGCCCTTTTGGCCAGGAGCCTGCAGTGAAGGAACACCGGCTCTGATAAAAGGGCCCTTCCCCTCACTGCCTAACTTTATCCCTTTATTTTTCTTCAGGTCTCCTTGACCTGTATTCACTTGTGATGAAACTAATAGCGCTGCCCAGCCTTGCAGCACACACTTGTTACTGTGTGTAATTTAACCCTTCAGTGAGGCACTTTTAGGGCTGGTGCTTTCCCCACTGAAAGACAAGTGAGGGAGTACACTGTGACTACAATAATGTGCTGATGGACATGCTGTAAATACCTGATTAGATAGATGGGGGAATCCAGATGCCAGCTGGCAAAGGAATCCCCTCTAATCTCTTAGCAGCAACCCCCATTGGAGGTTTTGGTTTACAAATTGGAGCCTGATCTCTGGTTATCACTCCTCTTTGGCCTTGGGATTGGCCCTGCTGCCCATTCAATTGAAGGGTTCCCTTTCGCTATAAAAAAAGGGGGGGAAGGCTACAAAGGGCTGAACTAGAGCACCAAGCCTTCTAATACTTGACACTTACAGCACTTCACAAACATTCACTAATTAATGCTGGCAAATGGAGAAACTTAAGGCTCAGAGAGGGGAAATGACTTGCCCCGTGCCATAGAGGGTGCTAGTGGCAGAGAAAGAATCAGAATTTAGGAGTTCCTGGCTCTCAGTCTGGCCCGCAGACCACTAGATCCTCACCTCTCCGCTTCCTATCTGGGGAGCTGCTTTCTGGAAGGACAGGCTGAGTCAAGAGTGGCATGGATGACTTATTGGTTAAATCATAGGCCTGGGAGTGTGACAAACTGGCTTGTATTCTGCCATTGATTTGCTGTGTGGTCAAAGGCAAGTCGTCTCCCCTCTCTGGGACTCAGCTTCCCTGTCTGTAAATGTGCATTGAGGAGAGGTCTTATAGGGCTGTTTGGTTACAGATCAGCTGTGAGATAACCCAACAGCACTTTGGTTAATGGCAGGTTGAATAGATTTCTGAGCCCAGTACCAAGAGCAGGTTGTTTCAGAACATTGGTGCTGGGGAAGGAGGGCAAAGGCAGAAAGCTGTTCCCTGTGTGGTCTGCTACAATGGGGAAAGCAAGTGTGGACTGTAGGAAAGCAGATGGAAGCAGTGGTTCCTTAGTACTTGTACTGAATACACACCTAATAACTCCCCCACCAGGAGCAAACCTAGCTAGGCTCAAATGATACGAACATAATCACTAATCTCAATATAGCAGACTCTGCACTCAGAAGCATACAAGAGAGGAAGAAAGGAGTACTCTGCACTGCCATATGGGAGACCACAAGTATGATTATACGTGGCAGCCCGTTTCTCAGGTTAGGAGTGCTCTACAGTAGCATGCAAGAGACCTAGGTCTGAATCTCAGTGCCATGCAACTCTGGTTGCAGTGTTCTCCACTGTTACACAGGGGAACTATATCACTTATTCCAAAGGTAGAAGGCACTCAGCTACTATAGCGATGAGTATGATATAAGAACCATTATGGAATAAAATGCTGTCCCAGACCCTTGCTCTCTGTGCTGATTGTGCTCTCCACTGGCCCTAGCTATTCAACAGGCACATGGGAAAACAGTGTACACCCCCTCCCCGTGTGTGTGAACTGGAGTGTGCTGCTTTCCCCATTCTGGTCTCCTGCCAACAGACTTCAGCGCACAAAGGAAATGAGATTACCTAGAAGAAAAAAGGAATAGAAGGCATAAATTCACACAAACCTTTGTCTGTTTCACTGAAAACAATATCAGCTTTGCTCCAACTCACTAAGTTTCAGATCTCTCTGACTTTTCTGTGTTGCTTTTGATGTCTTCCATTCTTCAAGTTCACAAATCCCTTTCTGTACTTTCTGGCTGCTACTAAACTGTGTTGTGTCTGCCTGAGGTTCTCATCCCATCAGAGACAGAGCATACAGGGGACCTCCAACCATCGCTTGGACTGCAGCCTAAAACAGCCATGGCCTCCCATGGGAGTTCACTGTTGTCAATGGTTTGTGAAGACGGACTTTGATGGTGGAGCTGGGTTCTCAATGCAGGACAGATTCCATAGCACTGGGAGAGCTGGAGACAATTCTGGGGACGGTTTCACTGTACAAAAAAGGTTCCTCACTTATTAAAAGTGTATCTGCAACATTTAGCTCCTGGCATCTGTTTTAAGGGGATCACCTATCTCCATCACCTCTCTAGGTGATGTCAGGCAGAAGGATGGCTCAGATAAAAATTCAAGAGGTCATTGCTGCTAGTGCACATGGAGCCCACGAAGGTGACATCCTCAATCCATACACAATGCAGAACAACAGTAACTGAGAAGGCACCTAGCTGACAAGAGCTCCAGGAACCCATCTTAATGATCTTTACATAGCAGCTCCAATTGGACAAATTAGGGACGGGAAAACATACTCCTTGACTCAAAAAAAAAAGTTAGAATTTTAAATTGGAGCCCTTAGAATGGATTACCCAAAAGCTGAATAAAATGAGTCACTAACCTGCATCCTATGATGCTTAGTAAAGGAGCAGCTGGGCTTCCAGGTGACTGCTTTGCAAATCCACTTTCTCTCCTGGAAGCAAGCTGAGCCCTGGCCCAAAGGACTTTTACAAAGGACCCCTTCTCAGAGTGATGCTTCAAGAACAGGGGAACAAATCCATGGAGAAGTCAATACTTCACAAGCTGCTTTGCATTTCTGTGCTGCTACAGAACCCACAGAAAGAATCAGCTAATCTGAAAGACTTTTGTCTTTTCTAGGTAAAATGTGAGAGGCTTCAGGTCATGTTGTGTGAATGTAGGATCCTTTCTTTATCACATCCTGAGTTGCTCTGAAGGAAAGGAACAAGGGACACCTTTTGCTCAGTGTGAAAACTCGGATATGTCTTGGGAATGCAGTTGAGCACAGGAAAAAAGGCAGCAAATTGAAAATGGCATCAAATGGTTGTGATTTCTCCTAATCTTCTAGCTGATCGAATTGCAACTGAAAATGCCACCTGTGTCCACAGATTTAAAAGGAAGATGGCACTGTATTCTGGCCACCTTGGGCTCCTCCAGGGAGGTGGGCATGCATGGAATTTGGACTTCAGGTGCTTGGCTGCTTTTAGAACACTTCTAAGTAGGGGATGAGGTTGCACAGGGCAGGTGGCATTAGATCTGAGAGAACTAAAACACAGCAGCCAGGTCTTTTCAGGTACTAGGGATTTTCTTTAGGCTGCATTGGAAAAAATATTTTAAAATCAGGTATTTAGCACCCAAAGAGGGAACTAACTCATAAGAAGAAGGCTTTTCAGATTAGGTTGTACTTGCCATTGGTTGCTTGTGTTAAAGACTTAAGAAGGGTATTAATGTCTGAGTCAGGGAGAACTTGGCACTTCAGGGTCAGTCTCTCACAAGCTATATCCGTAAGAAAAGGATGTTCTTATCATGGGGAATCAGTTCCTATTGATTATGAAATGAAGAATCCAGGGCTTGGCTAAGAACAGTTGCACATACAGGCTGTTCCATGGCTAACCTGGAATTATGAGAATCCACTTCATCATGTCCCTTTGTACTTTTCTCAGCACCTGGGGAATGAGGGGGAAAGGAGGGAAGGTTCACAGCAGGCTGCAATTTCAGGGAACAAAGAATGTGTCTATCCTTAGTGCAAGGGGCCCCTATATCTGCGGCAGAACTGAGGCACTTTACAGCTGTGGCTTGTGGCAAACGTGTATTATTAGAATTTCCCACATCCTGCACATCTGGTGAAATACTTGTGGATTGAAGCTCCATTCCCTGTGATGTATGCTGGAACTGCTGAGCCAAATTGCTCTGATGCTGACTTTCTCAGCTATGTGGACGGCTGTGAATGTCACAAGATTCTCTTCTGCCCATTTCAGGGTGGGTAGGAGAAGGGCTACAATGTTCCCCCGCCCCTATACATGTGGTAAGACATCACCACAGTATTGTCTAAATGGACTGATGCAAAAAAGTGTAATGTAGAATGGCTTGTGATGTAGAAGTAGCAGGTGAACTGCTTTCATTTCCAGTCTGCTCTTATGAAGATGCTTCTGGTTCTTTGAGCACTTATCTGATTCATACGAACTCTCTTTGCAAGGAAACTGGCATCTGTCATTACAATGGTCCAGGAAAGATGTGAGCATGAAAATCCCTTGAGAAAAGTAGCAGGCGTGTCTCACCAGAGCAGAGATTTCCTGACATTCTTCTGGAAGGGTTTTCTTCTGCAGAAATGAAATTAGTCCTATTGTGAGAGCAGAAGAAAGTAAAGATTTGCTGTGAGCCAAGGAGCTGCAGGAGAGCATGGTACTTAGAGGATGTCCTGGTCACTAGTGAAACAATATTCTAGGGCCTTTCATGAGACAAATATCTGTGGGCTTTCCAAGTGATGAAACAGGCTTGTAAAGGGACAAGATCCTCTGATAGTTCCAGAGTGCTCTCAAGGATTTATGATAAAGCCCCTGGGTAAAAGAAGATAAAATTTTCTGAACCACAACCAGAGCCTTTGGAAGAGACTGACTTACCAATTATCTAAATATGACAGAACTTAATCCCTTTCGCAGTGAAGGGCACCTGCTACCATACTATATTATTACCATTTATTATTTCTATTGCAATAACACCAAAAGACATCAATTAGAATCTCGACCCCTTTGTGCTAAGTGTTGTACAAACACATAATAAGACACAACCCATGTCTTGAAGAGCTGGAAATAAGTGTAACACACAGTAGAAAGGAAGGAGAAGGAGGACAAAGAAAATGATGATAAAATCTGACTGTAGCATACCTTAACAATAAACACAATCGGATGATTATATATCATTTTAAAGTAATTTTTATTTTTGACTAATTCCAACTGCCTTCAGCCCAGCATTATTAGTTGGCTACAATCAGAATCTTTGTGAAAATGTAGAGTGCCATGACTTATGGCAGGATGGGCTGCTATTTTCATTCTTAGGTATTTCTCATGAGATGCTTGTGATAGGTACATAGAAACATAAGTTTTGCAGGTCTGTGGATGCTAAGAATTTCTCCAGCTGACATTAGGCCAAAGAGATTCCATCTTGAATTTCTGGTACTACAAACAAGAGAAAAAATGCTTTCATCTAGCTGTCCTCAACAGACAGGAAGATTGGCACAAACTGAGAGGTGCTGGGTACATTTGCTTACATCATCTCCTTTTTGAAAGGTCAGAGGCAAAGGAGAGAACATTTCTTGAGCCTGAGGAAAGTGAGACAAATTCTATTTGTTAACCATTTGAAATGATGGAAGGAACTCATTTGTCTGGTATTTTCCCTGTCTTAGAAACTAGTTAATTCTATCTCCAAAGGAATGTGGGAGACATGGCTGCAGGAAGTCAGTAACTGGATTTGTTAGTATAACCATTTGCCCAAGGACTTCTTCCTGCCCTTTAGTAGCTATTGTAGTATCCAAGCTGTGGAAATTAGGTCAATAAAGTAAATGTTCCTCTGAAGAAGTTTGTTGGCTTTGGGGCAGAAGTGTAATGAGATTAGGAACCTGTCATCTCTTTGCCTTCTTTAAGGCCAATTCCATTTTTTGTCTGAACAGGTCAGATACAGAAGTTGCCCCTTCCCAAGGAACATCATACTTCTGAGAGAACACTGTACTCTTGGCATGGATTTTTAGTGAGGAGGCCCAGATATCACTCTTCTTCTTAGGAAGTCTATCTGTTTCACTGAATATAACCACAAAGCTTTCTCCCCAGGGTTTTCCCAAACATAAGCGAATCTTCCCTTTAGATTGAAAAGAGTGGGTAAAACACTTTTTGTAAAGGTCAGGAATATTCTTTCACTGTAAAGTAGAAGGTGGGAAAGAATACTTTGACCTGCTCAGAGCCTTGAACACCGTAGTTCTATAGCTCATGTACTACGCATTAAAACTCCTCAAGGAGGCAATTTCAAAACTCTTCAGGGAGGCAATTTCAGAATCTGACTCTGAAGAGGATGAAAAATTTTCTCCTCCTCCACAGAAATTCCAGGGAGATGGACTTGGATTTCTCTTTGGCTTCTCAGGGAAGGAAGGTCTGTCAGGCTTCCTTACATGAGAGCTGGGCTCTCTGCTTTGTTTGTGAGAGGGCTTCTTGCTCTTGTGGCGTTTAGTAGAGGATTAACCTCTATGGTTAGGCTGAGTGGCAGGGAAACTGTAGAGATTCTGATTTCCCTGAGGCCTAACTGAGGTAGCCTGCTAGCTTCTGATCAGAAATTAAACAGGCAGAGGAGGGAAGAGTCACTTGCACTACTAGGCTCTGCAGCCAGTTGATATGAGAGCTGGAAGTCTGTTCTCACACATTACAGGCACATGCCATCTGCTGCTGCCAGTTGCCATTACAGATACAGCAGTTGATGTGGACCCTCTTATTAATCTTTGTTTTTCCATTTTTCCAGGCATCGCCTGAGGGGTGAACATCAGCAACCTCTCCTCACTAAGGCAGTGTGGAAACCAGGTCCTGAGAGCACTAGCTGCAGGGACCCCAAGTGGCAGGAAGACTTCTTTCTTCTGATATATCCTTCATCCTGTCCATCACTTGTCTGCCAGTCACCTGAGAAGGACCTAGTAACACTGATTACTGGAACTACAGTGTGTACTGCAGGAATGATAGGGAGGCAAATGTAATTTGGAAGGAGAGAGACCAGATCTTAGCAGCCTGTTCAATGTGGGGTCCAATGTAAACATTAGGAGCCTGTTATTTGGGACATGGTCTGTTATAATTGTTCCATTTGGCTGTTTGACAGGAGAAAGAATATGGAAAATATGTGAAAAACTTATTGGTTATTTAATGAACCTAGAAACTGAGCAGGGCCTGAAGATATTTGCTCTGCATTTTAGGGAGCAGCACGTTTTTAACCCAATGCAATCTCCAGCTGCTGATGCACTCCTCTAACACAGGCACAGTTATCTTCATAGCACTAGCCAAACTTTGACTGGAGTAGTGCAACAAGCCACTGCTGCAGCTGACAGAAACCACCCATCCCTTGAGCTTCAGGTCTGGTTCTAGGAACATCAGCCAATCATGAAAAAGTTTAGAAAGCAGAAAAAAATGGGAGGAGAAAGTAAAATACAAAATAAGCCACACCAAACAGAAACATCCAGCAATGAAACAACGTGACATTACAGTCAGATTTTAAAATACTGCCCAAAATAATAAAGGAGCAAATATTGACTGGGTGTAAATTAATAACTGAAAATATAAAGCATACAACCAAAATGAAATTACTTTATTCAAACTGAGTATTTCCATGGCTTTCTACCAAAATTCAAGATGGCAACCAATGAGGATATCTCTTGTCACATGGTCTGTCTTCTGTCATTGGTTATCATGTGGTGTGAGCAGTGCTCATAGAGGGCAGAGAACTGTGTCTGTTACAGGATTAGGATGGGCTGAAATGGCTGAGTGGATGAGGCTTCATGTTCAAACTTAGACCTTGGGAAGCACTATGCAGACAGCTAGAGGACCTCTGTCTTATGTGAGAGTCTCATGGCTGGTGGGTGAAAGGAGGTGTGGGAGAGGAGAAGGAATCCTGGGGGCTCAGCAGCAGAAGCTCTGAGAGGGAATGGTGCCCCTCAGCTTGGAGCCTTACCACTGGTTCCCACAGACATGCAACTTCTCTTCTCTCCTCAGAAAGTTCTTTGGAATGTGCAGCAGGGCCTCACTGTCAACCTCATCTGGGTCTTAAAGAGATGATGGTGTGATAAGCAGTCACTGCTGCTTCATCCCTTGCCTTGAACTCAGGAGCGATGCACTGGGCTTCTCACCTGGTGCTCAGGGTTAATCCATCACTGCGAGTAGGAGCTGGAAAAAACACGAAGCAAAGCCTGTGAGTGACCTCAGAGGGGAGTGTAAAACACCACTACACTGACCCAGTGGATGCAGAAGTAATTAGTACTAGAAATTTGGAACTCCCTGTCAAACTGCAAACCACACTACAGCTACACACAAATGCATAGATCAATATGCTAAGCCCATCTGAATGAGCTAATAGCTTAAAAGCCATAAATACTTCTCACCATCCCCTGGATAACAACTACCCCTTCAGCTGCTTATGACTGGCTCTCTGCATGACCCATCTGCTCCTCACAATATCCTCCCACAGCCATGCTACCGAGTCTTCTTTTTCCTCTTCAGTATATTTGGTCTCTTCTGTTCTGTGTCTTTTGCTCCCTTGCTTGCTGGTCAGGAACCTCTAGCCCCCAAAAAGAAGGAGCTGAGGGGCTTGTTGCTGCAGGGGGTGAGCTCTCTGAATGAATAATTTGGAGGGTGGGAAAGGATATTTTCCTTCCCATCTGTTCAGAATGGAGTTTAATCCTGAGCTCTGCATTTTCCCACTTTGGCAGGTTTAAGGCAAAACCCTGTCATCTTCACTTCTTATACTTAAAATTTTTTATTTGATGTTCATTTAAAAAAAAAATCCAGAATGCCTAGCAATGCACCATGTTTGTTTTGAATAGGTCATGTTTTCTGGTTATTCAAGTGAGCAAAACTTTTCCTGTATATTTAGGAAATCAGTTTGCTCTTAGACTTGAACAACACTTATTGGGAGCTGTGTTTATTAAAAATAAATGCACTTGGAACCAGAATGCCAACCATGTGCACTTGGACTGGTTACTGGTCCAGAAATCTGCATCCAGCATCCTATTGTCCCTCTGTATTCACCTGCCATATTAATGCCAGTGAAATGGAAGGGAAATGAAGTCACACAAGCCAGCCATCCAACCTTGCCACTCATCCTCCTGCTCCGCAGAGACTCCCTTGCCTCTCTTTCCCCATGTAACCCTGTAACACAATTGGCCCTTCCATATACACTAACATGAGCTCATATTTCACAAGTTCTTGTGCCTGGATGTCTTGAAGGCTCATGCAGGGAGGGGCATTCCTAGGCATATGTAGAAACTGATGAGTCCCTATCTTCAGAGCGGCTGCTGGGCACTACTGCAATACAAATATTAAACAATCTAAGTAAATCCACAGGGCATTTCCCTTTCAGGCTGTTGCTGGCTTGTTCACCTCCTCAAATGGGCTGGGTGACGAAGAGGGACAGATTTCTTGTTAGCCAAAGGAACCTTAGAAATAGGCTTGGAATGAGATTGTCTCAATCCCCAGACTATGATGATTGAGTCTCTTTGCTCAAAAGATTCATGGGACTGAGTCACAATGTATAACAGATTGAATCCCCTTATCCTCCACTTCCCAGGAGTTGTTAGAACACAAGTCTGTCTGGCTATCTATCCAGGTACTAGTATGTCCTCCATGACTGTAACATCTGAGCACTTCATAAACATTAATGAATTTATCCTCAGAGCACTTCTCTGCAACAAGGAAGTTGCATCTCCATTTCACAGATAAGGCACTGAAGCACAAAGGCCATGTGATTTGCCTAAGATAACACAGTGAGTCTGTGGCAGAGCTAGGAAACCAAATCTCTTGAATTATAGTCTTAAACACAAGACCTTCCTCCTTCCTACAAGGGCTGATAACCCTAGAAACTCATTTCTCTTGGCTCCATGCAAAGGGACTTTCCAATCTTACAGTGCTGCCCATGCTTCCCTTAGTAATGTACAGCTTGAGTTTGAAAGGAGGTAAATTGATACACTTAATATATATCCTAGAGTGGATGACATTAGCAAACAGGAACAGCTGACAAGTCAAGACCAACTTGCCCCCTTCCCCACCTTTTCTGGGCACAAGTCCAATTTGGCTTGCTGGACTGTGTAGGCTCAAGAAAGCAACAGCTCCATGTCACAAAACCCTACCTAGGTGGGTAACACAAAAGGGCTGCCCACAACTGCAAGCATTTGAGTGAAATCTCCCTGCATGAAAAGGCTGGTGAACATTCTTATTAGGAAGAAGAGACAGGCTTGGGGAGCCCAGTGTGAGCCCTGCTGTCTCCCCCATGCCACAGAGAAGACAGAGATTTAGCTTCCCATCCAACACCATTACAAAGTCCCTGTGCTCTGGATAAACCCAGATCTGTTTCCCCTTATTCACCCCCCATTCTGACACTTCTAGTGCAGAAGGTGAGGGCCTGCAAGGATTCTAAAAATTAATACTGGCAACTCCAGGCTGGTATTAAACTCCCAAGGTTATAGCTTTTCTCTGACCTTGGATGGGTAGATTCTGCCACCACCCAAGTGCAACCCCCTCCCCGCCTTCCCCTTTTGAGAACCCAGGAAGGAGCACTTAGAAATTCCTTCCTGTGGGGTACCCTCAAGCCCTTTCACCCCCCCTCCGAGGAAGAGCTGAGAAAGAAAACAAAGGAAATCAGCTGTTACCACCAGCTATTAAACAACATGTGCACAAACCTCTTAGGACACAATAAAACCAATCCTGTTCTTAAAAAAGATAAATTTTATTAAAAACAAAAAGAAAGAAAATACATCTGGAACTTAGGCTTTTTGCTAGGTCTTAAAAAAACAATTACAAAAATTAAGCATCAAGATAGCTTTCTTGAGGTTCAGCTTAAAGGTTACAAGCAAAACAAAAGCATTTGGGGGTTAGCACAGAGGAGTCCAGAAGCCAATAAGAAATAACCCTAATCGTGTCTTTCTAGACATTCCTGATCTACCTACATATCTGGAGTTCACGAGTAGTTCTAGGTATGATTTGATGATTTTTCATACCTAGTTTAAAGCTTTTTAGATCATAGTTTCAGCGCTGTCCCTGCTTTGTCCCCTCTCTCCGGAGAATGGCAACAGACAGAGAAAAGGGAAGTTTTCCCCCAATTTTAAAAAGTTCTAGCCCTCCCATTGGCTTTTTTGGTCAGGTGCCCACTCCCTTCTTTTTACCTATGGGTTTTTTTTAACTCTTTACAGGTAAAGCAAGTAGAGAACAGCAACTAACAGGGATTTTATAGCTAGCTAACTGGCTGTCCATAAACGGGAGCAACCCCCCTTCCTTTCATTTATCACAACTACAAAGTCCTTGTGTTCTGGATAAACCCAGATCTGTTTCCCCTTATCCACCTCCCCACTCCCCAAGTTGTTTACTGTAGTTCTCCCTGCTCTGGCTCTGTCCTTCCCCCCATTCAATTTCCATGAGTCTTGCCACACTCTAACCTATTCACCCTAATTTTTTGGCCTACATTTCTCTACTGCAAACCAAGAGTAAATCAATGCCACAAAAAGACATTCAGTTCAGTGGAGGGGCAGAGTCAAGTCCTTTATTGGTAGCAAAGTACCAAAGGATCAAGTATAAGACAGTAGAAGTAACAGAAGGTTACTCACCCTGTGCAGTAACTGAGGTTCTTTGAGATGGTTGTCCCTGTGGGCGCTCCACTTTAGGTGAATCTCTGCCCCTGCACTTGTAATTGGAGATTTTTAGTAACAGTGTCTGGTTGGGTCACACATGCATCGTCTCCATCTCGCATCACCTCAGGCAGTTACGTAGCACTGTGTGACCAATCCTCCCTGGATTCATAGATTCATAGATTCATAGATACTAAGGTCAGAAGGGACCACTCTGATCATCTAGTCCGACCTCCTGCACAGCGCAGGCCACAGAATGTCACCCACCACTCCTATGAAAAACCTCACCCATGTCTGAGCTATTGAAGTCCTCAAATCATGGTTCAAAACTTCAAGGAGCAGAGAAGCCTCCCTCCAGTCAACCATGCCCCATTCTAACAGAGGAAGGCAAAAAAAAAAAAAAAAAAAAAAAACACCTCCAGGGCCTCTCCAATCTGCCCTGGAGGAAAACTCCCTCCCGACCCCAAACTTGGCAATCAGCCAAACCCTGAGCACATGGGCAAGATTCACCAGCCAGATACCCAGGAAATAATTTTCAATAGTAAATCAGATCCCATCCATCTAATATCCCATCTCAGGGGATTTGGCCTATTTACCCTGAATATTTAAAGATCAATTACTTACCAAAATCCCATTATCCCATCATACCATCTCCTCCATAAACTTATCGAGTAGAATCTTAAAACCAGATAGATCTTTTGCCCCCACTGCTTCCCTTGGAAGGTTATTCCAAAACTTTCCTTCTCTACTGCAGAGTCTCTAGTGTGAAAAAACTCCAAAGTAGAGGGGAGGAAGGAGGGTAGTGAAGCACCCACACGGACAACTATCTCGAAGAACCTCAGTTATTAGACAGGATAAGTAATCTTCTCTTCTTCATTGAGGAGTGTCCCTGTGAGCGCTCCACTTTAGGTGACTATAGAGCAGTGCCCCTCTGTGGAAGGGAGGGGCTTCGGAGTTGCATGGTGGTTGATAAAACTGTAAGTCCAAGTAGAGCATCTGATGCTGAGTGTTGCTCTATGGCATAGTGTTGTGTGAACATATGTACTGTTGCCCAGGTGGCTGCTTTGCAGATGTCCATTATAGGCACATTATTGAGGAAGGCTATTGACGTAGAGAGAGCTCTGGTGGAACGAGTATGGGTCCCTGGTGGGGGTTGTATCTGATGACGGTAATAGCAAAAGTCAATGCAGCCGGGGATCCATTTTGACAGCCTTTGTTTGGGTCTGGTGTCTCCCTTAGATCGTTCTGTGATGGAAGAAATAACTTTGGCGACTTTCTGAAAGACTTTGTCCTCTCAATGTAAAAAGCTAGTGCCCTATGGGTGTCTAGGGTATGAAGCGTTGCTTCTTGTTTATTCCCATGAAGTTTTGGGGAAAATGATGGGAGATGAATGGGATGATTCAAATGAATGATTAAACTATTTTAGGTAGAAATTTGGGGTGTGGTCGTAGGGTAACTTTATTTTTGAAAAATACTGTGTATGGAGGATGTGCCATGAGGCCCCCCAGTTCTCCCACTCGTCGGGCGGATGTGATAGTGACGAGGAAGGCCGCCTTCATCAAGAGGTAGAGAAGTAAGCATGTTGCTAATGGTTCAAAAGGGGGCTCCATAAGGCATTGCAGCACCAGATTGAGGTCCCATGATGGAGTGGGGGCTCGTATTTCTGCGTAAAGGTTATGAAGACCCTAGAGAGAACGTTTTATGGTAGGGTGGGTGAATATTGAGAACTCGTGCACTTTGTGGTGGAATGTTGTGACTGCCCTAACGTGTACTCTGATGGAGCTCATTGAGAAACCCGATTTCTTGAGTTCTACTATGTAATCCAATACCACTGGTAAAGGAGAGGTACTTACCATTGTTTGCCTATACTGCCATCATGTATAGAATCTCTTCCATTTTTGAAGTTAGGTATACCATGTAATAGACCTTCTGCTGTTTAAAAGAATGTTCCTTATCTCCTCCTAACAGTCATTTCATTGTCTCGGAATCATGGAGTAGCCATGCCTTCAGGTGGAGTCTTGCTAGGTTCAGATGGTAGACCCGGCCTGCACCCAGAGACAGGACATGAGGTAGAAGTGGAAGAGTGTGTGGTGGGCACACAGCCATCTTCAGGAGGTAAGGAAACCATGTTCACCTGGGCTATGTAGAAGCTATCAAGATGACTCTGGAGTTGTCGGTCCTTATCTTGTGTATGACCCTGGCTAGGAGAGAGGTTGTAGGGAAAGCATACAGTAGATATGTATCCCATTTGAGGAGAAAAGCATTGCTGAGAGATCATGGTCCCAGTCCCACTCTGGAGCAGAAGTAAAGGCACTTGGCTGGTTTGTCGCAAAGAGATCTACAGTTGGGAACCCCTAGCATCTGAATATGTTCTGAAGTACCCTGGTATTCATTTCCCTCTCATGGTCCTGGGAAAATTTTCTGCTCAGTGCATCTGCTGTAGTGTTTTGGCATCCTGGTAGGTAAGAGGTTGAGATGTCGATGTTGTAGCGGATGCACCAATTCCATAGTTGCATCACTTCTGTGCACAGGGAGTGTGACTATGCCCCTCCTTGGTGGTTTATAAAAGACATACAAGTAACGTTGTCCATCAGCACTTTTATAGCCTTGTCCTTGATCAAGGGTAGGAAGTGTGAACATACATTGCAGACTGCCAATGAACTCCAGTCTCTGCATGGGTGTGAACGTTGATTTTTGTTTGTTTATCTGTAGACTCAGCTATGTGAAAGAGCTACTGTCTTTTGGATAGGCCCATCATTGGAATATTGATTGTGAGACTCTGTTCTTCAGTTCACATTTGTGATACTGGGAAAATTGTCTGCTCAAGGTGTCTACTGTCGTGTTCTGGCAACTGGGGAGGTAGGATACTGAAATGTGTATTTTGTGGTTTATGCACCAGTTCCAAAACTTCATGGCCTTTCTGCATAGGGAGTGAGAATGGGATCCTCCCTGTCAATTTATATAGAACATGCAGGTGATGTTGTCAGTCATCACACATACTGTTTCGTTCTTTATCAATGGGAGGAAGTGAAGACAGGCATTGTGAACTGCGCATAGTTTGAGGAGGTTGATGTGTAACTGAGTCTGCGTAGAAGACCATCTCCCTTGAATTGTATGCTGATCCAGGTGGGTGCTCTAGCCAGTCAACAAGGCATATGTTGTAATTAGCATGATTACATGCTGGATCCTGGTAAAAGAGGACCCCTGTACATACATTATCTGGTTGTGTCCACCAGTGCAGGAATTCCTTGATTTTTGGTGGCATTGTGAGGCTCCTGTTCAAGCTGTGTTTGTTCGGTACATACACAGAATGTAATCAGCCCTGTAGGCAACATGTGCAGTTGTGCGTGTCTTAGCATAAAAGTGGTGGCCACCATATGATTCTATAGCTGTAGGCAGGTATGTGCCAATAGCTGTGGGCTGTTCGTGACTATTGAG
The DNA here is from genome assembly GCF_009764565.3 of Dermochelys coriacea. Classification (NCBI taxonomy): domain Eukaryota; kingdom Metazoa; phylum Chordata; order Testudines; family Dermochelyidae; genus Dermochelys; species Dermochelys coriacea. The sequence continues at coordinate 86,520,774 of NC_050073.1, read as the reverse complement.
ATAAGGTTGGTCAGTGTCATGAATCTGTTAATCGGTAATGATGCCCTGGCCTCTATGGAATCTATGTGGGCTCTGATGAAGTCCAGCTGTTGTACCGGAAATAGGGTTGATTTTTGTTCATTTATCTGTAGCCCTAAATTCTGGAAGAGATGGATCGTCCTTTTGATTGTTTGTGATCAAGAGGGGCTTCTGAGTAAGCAGTCATCCAGATATGGAAATACAGTAACTCCTCACTTAACGTTGTAGTTATGTTCCTGAAAAATGGTACTTTAAGTGAAACGATGTTAAGTGAAACCAATTTCCCCGTAAGAATTAATGTAAATAGGGGGAGTTAGGTTCCAGGGAAATTTTTTTTGCCAGACAATAGACATTATATACATATACAGTATAAGTTTTAAATAATTTTAAGCAATTTAATACTTTACTCACCAGTGATGATTGTGAAGCTTGGTTGAGGCAGGGGTGTAGTGGGATCGGGTGGGCAGAACGGGGCAAGCCCCCATGCTCTGACCCCGCTCCCCAGCAGGAGCACTGAGTGGGCGGAGTGGGGCGAGCCAAACAACCTTATAAGGGAACATTGCACGACTTTAAATGAGTATGTTTTCTAATAGATCAGCAACCTAATAACGAAATAATGTTAACTGGGACAACTTTAAGTGAGGAGTTACTGTATTATAATTCCTTGTTTGCGCAAATGTGGTGCCACTACCACAAAGGTTTTCGAGAAGACTCTCAGTGCAGTGGAAAGGCCAAATGGTAGAACTGTATTGGTAGTGGTCACTGCCACTGTGAACCGGAGGAACTTTCTGTGAGCGGGATGTATGGTGATGTGGAAGTAGGTGTCTTGTAGCTTGAGGATTGAGAACCAGTCCCCCCTTTCCAGTGCTGGTATTACTGTGGTCACTGTGACTATCTTGAATCTTTGGGCTTGTACAAACTTGTTGAACTTTCTGAGATCTAGAATGGGTCTCCATCCTCCCTTTTTCTTCTGGGTTAAGAAGTAATGGGAGTAGAATCCCTTCCCCATGTGTTGTGTAGGAACTAATTCCACGGCACCTAACTGTAGAAGATGGTTTACTTCTTGTTGTAGCAGATGCTCATGAGAAGGGTCCCTGAAGAGGGACGGGGAGGGCAGTAGGGTGTGTGGGCAGGAGGTGAAAGGGATGGCATAGCCTGATCTTATGATCTCTAAAACCCATTGGTCCATAGTGATTGATGCCCAGACATGGTAAAAAAGGCATAATCCCTGGCCAAAGACCTGGTTGGTATTCGCACTGTCAGGTGAGGGAGGTCATTCAGACCCTCGACCAAATTTTCAAAATTGTTGCTTGAATGATGTGGATTATGACGTAAAGGACTGGGTTTGAGAAGCTCTATGTCTCTGTGACCTTCGTCTGTGTCTTTAGGGGTCATATAGTCATTGCTGTTTGTGCAGAAACGAGGTGTCTCTGCTGAGTTGATATGGCTGGTAACATCTCTGTTTTGTCACACGTGTATATATCCTGAGTGTATGGAGAGTCACTTGGGAATCTTTCATCAAGGAGAAGATCTCATTGGTTTTGGCAGAGAAAAGTTTTTCTCTGTAGAATGGAAGATCTCCCATTTTTACTTAAGAACATAAGCACATAACATAAGAATGGCTATACTGGGTCAGACCAAAGGACCATCTAGCCCAGTATCCTGTCTTCCGACAGTGGCCAATGTCAGGTGCTTCAGAACGAATGAACAGGTAATCATCGAGTGATCCATCCCCATTCCCAACTTCTGGCAAACAGAGGCTAGGGACACCATCCCTGCCCATCCTGGCTAACAGCCACTGATGGACCTATCCTCCATGAATTTATCTAATTGGACGTCTTTCAGAATTCCTGAGAATTGCAGCCATGATGCCCTGCACATTACCAGACCTTGACCTTTCCCTGTGTGGATTGGGAGGCTTAGGATACCATTGGCAGTACGCTACCATGGATCCCAGTAAGGCCACTGTGGTGGAAATGGGATAGGTGGCGGCATGGGTATCCGTACTATCCTTGAGTTTCAGGTCTGGAGTGGTATTCCTGGTGTTCTGGTGGACCTGGTCTGGTAGCTGTGTGGATAGGCAAGGAGTGATGGAAGGAGTAGATTTCCCCTTTGTCATCATCATCCTCATCACTGGATAAAGGAAGAGCTGATCTGGGTGGTGTGGTATGTTGGTACGGTACCACACATGCTGGAGTAAGGTCGGTGCTGAGGAGGCCAGAAGATCTTTATGGCGGAGAAACTGCTGCAGTACCAAGAACATCAGCACTGAGGAGGGTGTTGTCGGCGATACCAATGCCTTTAGTGCAGTTGTCGGTGCCGCAGGTCGTGCACTATGCGCTATGGAGGCAGAAGGTGGAGGCATAGACTATAGCACTGCTGAGATGCTTGGTGCCACATGTTTGAGCAGCTCCATTAATACTAAGGCAGGGAAGTTAGGTTTCCCTTTTTCTGAGCCAACCCACTTAGGATTTTTTGCTTGCGCAATACCCATGGTACCAGATGGTCCTGTTACTTCCAAAGTGGATGGCTCTCGGTGCAGTTAGTACCGAAGTGGTCTGACAGGTCGGGAAATCTCTCTTTTTGGTGCATTCTCATGATAGTGATGTGAAAGCCTGTTTCTTTGTTGCCTTTTGGGGGGAGGTGCTCCTTCTTCTGAGAGGGTAATGGGGAACCTCTTTCCAAATTTGTCGTTAGAGACTGTTGTCCAGGAGGAGTCTGTGATCCAGGATTGTATGCCAGGCAGAGAGACTTCTCCCTCATGATGAATTTTAGCTGTAGGTCTCTTGACTTCCTGGCATAGGCTTTTAAATTGTGTCAGTGAGAGCACTTTTGTGAAATGCATGTCTCACCAAGGCAGTGAACACACTGTGAATGCCGGTCCAAGACTGTGATTGACGGCCAGCAAGTAAGACAACGTTTAAACCCCAGGGAACTGACCATGCCGCTTAGAATAGGGTCTCTCCCCGGAGGGAGGGTAACTATACTATGCTAAAGGGCATACTAATAACTAGAACTTAAACTCCTAAGATAAGAATCTTTTTTAAGAAAAGAAAAATAAATGGGGAAAAGGTAGAGTAGTTAACTATGAACTAAATAACTGGGTTATGAACTGGTACCCTAAAGTTAGAACTAGACTAAAGAGAAAGCTCAGAGGCACTGCCAAGTGCTCCATCTCAAGCCGAGGGCAGTAGAGAAGGAACGGGTGGTGCAGGGGTTTGGTTGCACAACTCTGTGTAACCGCCAGAAGTGGTGCAAGATGGGGAAAGCGCATGTGTGACCAAACTAGGTACTGCTACTAAAAATCTCCGATTACAAGCACAGGGGCAGGAGCTGCGAAAGCTCCCTAAAAGTGGGGGAGGCACCGGTGCCCGAACTGTGGCCCTGCTCCTCATGCCATCCCTTCCCCCGAGGCCCACCCCCACGCTGCCCCTTCTCCCTGAGCCCCCGCCCTCATGCCGCCCATTCCCCAAGGTCCCACCCCTGTGCTGCCTCTTCCCCATAGTCCATGCTCACGTGCTGCCTCTTCTTCCCAAGACCCTGCCCCCACTCGCTCCTCTCCACCCCTTTCTCCTCATGACTGGTAAAAAGTGCCCTCCCACTTTTAAAAGTGATGGGGCCATGGCCCCCAGCTCCTCCTGTTCTGGCACCCCTGCACAGGGGTGCAGATTCACCTAAAATGGAGCACTCCTCAAAGAAGAACCAGGGGATCATATGAGTTCTCCAAATCTGTGCACGATTGATCCTGAAGGGCATTTCCAAAAAAGGTGAGATCCTGGGTAGAGTCCCCACCACCTCAATACTGAAAACTGGCAAAGTTCAGCCAGCTGCAGGGCAACCCTCACCCTCTGCCCGCCCTCCACACCATTCTTATTCTGAAGGCTCAAACAAGAGGTCACTGCCTCTCTGGCTTATGAATTTTCTTCTAGGCTTCTACAGTTCAGGCTAGGTTCCAAGTCAGTTTTAAACAGGGGACCTGATTTAAGAGACCATCCCCTCCTCCCTCTCCTATTTCTCCAGCCCCATTTCTGCTTTCAGCAGATCTGAAATGCTCCCCAGGTTTGGACTGGCCTCTCATTAGCATTCAACCAGGAGATAACAGGAAACAGCTTCTTCCTCTCATAAAACAAAGGCATGAGAGGTGCAAGAGGCAGACCAGTCTCACGAGTTCAGAAATAAGTGTATTTTTGTTTCATTACAAGTGAGCCCAGCCCCTCAGATCTAGCTGAGAGGTGACGGCTGAGTTTGACATTATCCTGTTAACATCATCTGAGAAGGGCTTAGAAAAATGCTGTCTTCAGAATGGAGCTTTAGATTATGTTGGGATTAATGAGAGTTCCCCATACGACTCAGATTGGTGGATAAACACAGAAACAATTGTAATCATGCACCACTGTTAGTTTTAGAGCTCCAAGTTCATTGTGAAGCTATTGTAATGTACATGGCTAGGCCTCTGATGTCTGCTCACTAATAGTCACTCTGCCCTCCTTCTCCATGCAACCATGTGAAATCGACTAAGAGAAAAGGTGTCACGCTACCACCTCACTCCCTTCCGGCCCCTCTGCACTGGTATCAGGGGCTCAGTCTCTGCACTGCTCTAGGCCAATAATCTACAATTACTGTACCTGGATCAACAGTGACTCTGGCTCTCCATCTGCCATCTTTTCATGACTGTGGGAGTCAGCTGCTGCCCTATGGCCCTGAGATTGTAGGAAGGGGACTGAAGGGAGGGAGGGGGCCCTGGATAGCTTTGGGATGCTTCAAAGGACAATGGTTTTAGGAGGATATTTCTTGGAACAGATGTGAAACCAAATACTCGCCATCACAGCAGCCCTCCATCTTCTCTAAAAGGGAAATGTAACAGTGGGATTCACCTCCCTTCACCACATCAAGCCCTGCTTCTTTCCAAATTCCTATGACACAGGGCAGATTGTGTTTCTTGCTAATCCCCTTTTGGCTGTAGGAAGGGGGCACCATAGGAAGGGCAGAAAGAGGTACTCACAGAATGTCATAACCATTGGTGGCACAGGCTGTGCGCAGAGTGGAGGGTTCTGCTGGGGAAGCTTTGGTCCATGTGGAAGATGCTGGGGTTCTGACCACTGCTCCTTTTAAACAGTCCAGTAAATTTATCAGATAGCTAGCCTGTTCTGAAAGGATTTATGGGGACGTGTTTGCATTACTATATTCCTGTGCTAAGGTTAGTGGTCAGGTGTCATCAGAAGCAGTTCGCTGGTGCCATGAGGTATTTCACACCCTGAACAGCCAGGCCAGTCTGAGGAAGAGGTCACTCAAGGTGCCCATTTGAAGTTACTTTTCAAAGTCAAGACCACATGTGCAGTCAGTCACAGAAACAAGAAAGAGCCAGAAGGGTGGCAATGAAGAATGGAATTAACGGGATTAGTGGTACGGAGGAGAGGAATCAGCGACAGAGTGTGGAAACCCGAGTGAATCCTGTTCCCAGCTGCTACTGCTGAAGGATTTGGACAGATTCAGCTGGTCTCACTACACTGACTGTAACTGTAGCCTAGGTTCCCCGGGGAGCTGTGTTATCAACATAAAAATAAATACACTGGTGCTCAACAACCCTCTGCCTTCTCAGGCTGCAGAGAAGCCTGAGAGAAGCTGAGGGATCCTGGACAATGGCAGCAGCTGGGAATCCCACCTTACTGCAGCAAATGCCCGAGTGACTGATACATGCTGTGCACACTAGCCTCACCATTTATGCTACATTTCCTATCCTTGTCCTCTATGGTCCTGGGGAACTGGGACCTACTACCTAGTGATACAAGAATCTCCCACCTCCAGGACAGTTTCTGTATCTATACCTGGGCAAATAATGTGAAATAATTTTTAAATTAATCTGCATCTGTTGTGTTCACACCCTTTTTGTATTTGTCTGAAAGTTTTTCACTAGCACAAATGCTAGTGTAAAGTGAATTTTAAGCTTGCACATTTGAATACCTGAGGAAAGCAATTTTTAAACTCTTTTTCCCTGAATATGCACACAAGAAACTGGATGATAAGGTGACACTTATCCAGTCAGGGAGCAGATAAAGCACCATGTGTGACTTATGTGGCCAACCCCCACTAAGCAACTCAACTCCAATTTGATATTTCATGTAGCAAGCCATAAATTAAATTCATGGGAAATGCCATCAAATAATTTTGGATAATAATAATAATAAAAAAAAACCTGAAAAAAATCACCATCTGCCTGTTGATTTTCTGCAAACTGAAAAATTCTGGGGCTGAGCTAGACTGATCACTGACTCTGAAGAATCAAACAGCAATAATCACAAAAGGTGCCTTCTCTCACAACTAGCTGGCAACAAGACTCCATCCTCTCTTCTAAAACACCCGGCCATAGTGGTTTACACATTCATCACCTTCAGGCTAGACAGCTGTACTTCTCTCTTCCTCAGCCTAAAGAAGAAATTTATGAAGAAACTACTGATAATGTACCGGGTAGCAGTCTGTCTCCTAAATGGATTAGGCCCAAGACCCTTCAACCAGCATTAGCTCCCCGTGCACTTAGGGATCCAATTCAAAGCCCTCAGCAATATAGGTGCATATTATCTCAAAGACTGACTCTCCTTCAGGAGGGCCCCCCCGCCACCCCATGCAGCTGAATACCTCTGGCACTCAGATATTCACAGCTGGGGCCAGATGAATTTCTATAGTACAGTGGTAGGCAACATATGGCACGCGTGCCAAAGGCAGCACGCGACCTGATTTTCAGTGGCACTCACACTGCCCAGGTCCTGGCGACTGGTCCAAGGGGCTCCGCTGCTGGCCTGGGGTACTGGCCGCTGGCCCCCTGCCCACCGGGGTTCCGTCCAGGGCTGGTGCAAGGATGTTTGGCGCCGTAAGCGAAACTTCCACCTTGTGCCTGCCCCCCAGCCCTGCGGCAGCTCCCCGTGCCTCCCCTCCACCCTGAGGCGCCCCCCCTGCGGCAGCTCCCCGCCTCACCTTCCCTCCCTCCCTCGGCCTGGGGAGCCGTGTGGCAACTCCCCGCTGCCCCCCTCTCTCCCTCCCTCCCTCCCCTCAGCCAGGGAGCCATGTGGCAACTCCCCGCTGCCCCCTCCCTTGGCCCGGGGAACCGTGCGGCAACTCCCCTCAGCTGCCCCCCCCTCGGCCCAGGGAGCCGTGTGCAGCAACTCCCCGCTGTGCAGCAGCTCCCCTTGGCCCAGGGACCCGTGCGGCAACTCCCCGCCCCAGCTCACCTCTGCTCTGCCTCCTCCCCTGAGCACACTGCCCCACTCTGCTTCTCCCGCCTCCCAGGCTTGCGGCGCCAATCAGCTGTTTGGCGCGCAAGCCTGGGAGGGAGAGAAGCAGAGTGGGGCAGTGTGCTCAGGGGAGGAGGCAGAGCAGAGGTGATCTGGGGCGGGGAGTGGTTCTCCTGTGCGCCACCCCCCTTTACTTGCTGCAGTCGGCCCTCCCCGCGCCCCCATGCCCCAGCTCACCTCCGTTCCACCGCCTCCCCAGAGCGTGCTTTTGGCCGCCCCCAACCACTTGGCACCCTAGGTTGCCTAGTGGTTGCACCAGCCCTGGTTCCGTCCGCCGGCCCTGCTCAGCCGACTGCCGGCCCCAGTTCCTGGCCACCGGTCCAGGGGGCTCTGCTGCTGGCCTGGGGTTCTGGCTGCTGGCCCAGGGCTCTGCAGCTGCCCCCAGCTCTGGCCTGCTGGCCCCAGTCTGGGGCAGTGAAGGGTGCAGACAAGGGCAAGAGGGAACACAGCTCAGCACACCCACCTTAAAAATTGTTCCAGCGCCACTGTGCTGGGATATTTTTAAGTCCTGATTTGCTGCTTACGTCACTATCACATCACGTGGAACAGTGCACTGCGTTTGACGCTGAGATTAGAATGTACATGCAAGAACTGGAATCAGAATTTTCTGACAGATTTCAAGATTTTCAGCAATTTGGCCCAGTGCTTTCTTTTCTAATTAAATCTGAAAAGTTCAATGAAGCAATTTGGATTTGTCTGTATTTCAGTGGATGGGTGTTGAAGATTTCAAAATGCAGCTCATTCAGTTAAAAGGCTCAGAATTGTGGGCATCAAAGTTTGGAGATCTGCGGCATGCACTTGAAGCTACCGGGAGAGATCATGGGCCCTCTATTCTGACCTGCTGGACATCCCTGCCAGTGAAATTTGCCAGATGCTAAAAATTCCAGGGGGAAAAAGAGACACCTTTTACACCAGGGAAATCTCTTTTTCTCAACATAGGCGCTGAAACAATTTATAATTTCAGGTATTGTGTCTCTACAAAGTGGTGGAAAGTAAAACATTAAGATATGGAAAAGAGTGGGCCCCACATGCCTGATATTGTAAGTTTCTTTAATGGAAACCATTACTGGATGAACAGGCCCTCAGAGGTGACTGGCTCCAATTGAGTAACAAACTGACTAGCCTATAGCCTTGTGGCTTCATCATCTGGATACAGCCAGCTTGAACACTGTGCCTGCCCCAAAGGCCATTCCTGGAATTGAATAGCTCCACCATAAACTTCAGCACAGGCCATTCACCCAGCAAGCAACAGCCAGGCAGCCTCAGGAGGATGTGATTGCTCTTCTTAATCCCCTGGCGGATTACTTTGCTAGCACACATGGTGTTAAATTCCATTAGGGAGAAAATAGCAGAGGAATAGTTCTCTCTAGGGACCCTCAGTCTAAGGCAGGGTGAATCTAAACCTGGTTCATATAGAGGGACTAGAGTTTTCTCCGGTGGAACTGGTAATATAGTAATGGTTGCCCATATGGTCTGATTTTCAGAGTTGCGGGGCACCCACTACTTCCATTAAAGTCAATGCGGGGGGGGAGGGGGGGCAGGGAGACTTGCGGATGTACAACACCTGAGAAAATCAGAAGAACTAGAGGTTAAGATTCCTAATCTGCATTTCAGAGTAGCAGCCATGTTAGTCTGTATTCGCAAAAAGAAAAGGAGTACTTGTGGCACCTTAGAGACTAACAAATTTATTAGAGCATAAGCTTTCGTGAGCTACAGCTCACTTCATCGGATGCATTTGGTGGAAAAAACAGAGGAGAGATTTATATACACACATAGAGAACATGAAAAACATGATAAACACGTTAAACATGATAAACCCATTGTTTCATGTTCTCTGTGTGTGTATATAAATCTCTCCTCTGTTTTTTCCACCAAATGCATCCGATGAAGTGAGCTGTAGCTCACGAAAGCTTATGCTCTAATAAATTTGTTAGTGTCTAAGGTGCCACAAGTACTCCTTTTCTTTTTGCTAATCTGCATTGGTTGCTTGGCTCAGAACCTTGGGTCGTGTCACAGCAGAAGTGACACTCACCTTGTGCTCTGATCTACCATCACGAGTTCAAGTCAGGCTCACGGTGTCCATAAAAAACAGTTACTCACCTTTCGTAACCGTTCCTCGATATGTGTTGCTCATGTCCATTTCATTGTAGGTGTAGGTGCTTGCCACATGCACCAGTGCCGGAAGTTTTTACCCTCAGTGGTATCTGTAGGGGACTGGCTCTGGCACCCTCTTGAGTAGCGAGCATATGCGCCGGTATAAGGGCGCCACCAGTCCCCCCCCCCCTCAGTTCCTTCTTGCTGGAACTCCGACAGAGGGAAAGGAGGGTGGGTCATGGAATGGACATGAGCAACACATCTCGAAGAACAACAGTTACGAAAGGTGATTAACCATTTTTTCTTTGAGTACTTGCTCAATGTCCATTTGATTGTAAGTGACTCCCATGCAGTACCTTCGGAGGCAGGTAAAAGTTCACGGACGTGTCAATTGCAACACAGTTCTGCCAAATCCAGCATCATCCCTGGCTTGCCATCACCTAGATGGCGTAATGCATCGCGAAAGTGTGTACCGATGACCATGTCATGGTTCTACAGATGTCCTGGATGGGGACATGGGCCAGCCAAAGATAACTGATTCCTAGTAGAGTGAGCCTTCACTATCTGTGAAGGCACAGTCTGCATCAACTCATAACAAGTACGGATGCAGGTGGTGATCCAATTCGAAATCGTCTGAGAGGACGCCAGAAGGCCCTTCATCCTGGCAGCTAATGTGATAAAGAGCTAGGTCAATCTGCGGAAGGGCTTGGTGCGCTCCAGGTAGAAAGCTAGGGTGTGCCTGACATCTAGAGTGTGCAGACACTTCTCCTCATTGGTTGTATAAGGCTTTGGACACAACACCAGGAGGAAGATATCCTGGTTGACATGGAAGTGCGACACCACCTTTGGCAGGAAGGCCAGCAGATGCACCTTGTCCTTTTAGAACACTGTATACGGGGGCTCCAAAGTGAGGGCTTTAATCTCGGACACTCGTCTCGCTGAGGTAATGGCTACAAGGAATGTGACCTTCCACGACAGGTGCAAGAGCGCAAGAAGTCAGAGGCTCAAAAGGAGAACTGGTGAGCCTGGAGAGGACCAGGTTGAGATCCCACTGGGGAACCGGATCTCATAAGAAAGTAAGAATGGTCCTACTGGGTCAGACCAAAGATCCATCTAGTCCAATATCCTGTCTTCCGATAGTGGCCAGTGCCAAGTGCCCCAGAGGGAATGAATAGAACAGGTAATCATAAAGTGATCCATCCCCTGTTGCTGATTCCCAGCTTCTGGCAAACAGAGGCTAGGGACACCATTCCTGTCCATCCTGGCTAATAGCCATTGATGGACCTATCCTCCATGAATTTATCTACTTAGATGTCTTTCAGAATTCCAAGATCCATGCACTTTGTTACCACTCTTGGTGCCATCGCTAGGCCAAACAGGAGCACAGGGAACTGGTAGTGTATCTGACTGATAACAAACCGTAGGAATCTCCTGTGACCGGGAAATATAAAAGTACGCATCCTTCAGGTCGAAGGCGGCATACCAGTCTCCAGGAAGGGAATGATGGAGGCCAGGGAGACCAGGCGTAACCTCAACTTTTTGAGATATTTGTTGAGGTTTTGCAGGTCTAGGATGGGGCATAGGCCGCCTTTGGAATGAGAAAATACTGGGAGTAAAAACCTCTCTCTCTTTGCTCCGCAGGAACTTCCTCTACTGCCCCCAGTCGTAGGAGGCCTTGTACCTCCTGGGCGAACAGGTGCTTGTGAGAAGGATCTCTAAAGAGGGACATGAAGGGGGGTAGGAAGGAGGGACAGAAATTGGAGAGTGCACTCCACTGCCACTGTATTGAGGACCCAGTGGTCCGTAGTTATGGCAGTCCCAGCTGGGAGGTAAGTTAACAAATGGTTGGAATATAAAGGATGAGATAGATCCTGGTTGCAGGCTGGGAGGTTGTCCCTTCAAATGATTGCTTGTTCTTAGGAGGGGTGTGGCTTGAGCCCGAAAGAGACCCCACTGCCAATGGTTGACCCTGGCGACGCCTATATCCCCTGCTCTTTCTGTTCTGGCTGAGCTTGTGAACCTCTGTGTGTGCTGAGGTTTAAATTTCTTCCTAGCACAAGCTCAGGGGTGCAGGCCCAGCGAGAAAAGAGTGGTCCTAGAGTCTTTCAGGCCATATCTGGCTGTGGTCCGATTGTTCAGCAAACAGGGCCAAGCTGTCAAATGGGAGATCCTGGATAGATTGTTGGACTTCCGCTGACAGGCCAGATGACTGCAGCCACAACGCCCGCCTCATTGACAACGCCGACACCGTGGTTCTGGCTGTGGAATCCGCCGCGTCTGAGGTGGCCTGGAGGGCTCTTGCAATTTCTCTATCCTCATCTAATATGGCATTGAACTCCTGCTTAAAGTCCTGCAGGAGCGAATCAGTAAACTTGGCCGTGGATTGCCATACATTAAAATGATATCTGCGGAGCAGGGCCTGGTGGTTTGCAATGCAAAACTGTAGGCTGGCTGTAAAATAAATTTTCCTGCTGTACATGAGTCACTTCGCGTCTTTATTCTTGGGGGTCAAGCTGAGCTGATTCTGCCTGTTGCGCTTGTTGGCCACTGCGACTGCTAGAGACCCGGGGGTGGGGTGCGTATACAAATACTCAAACCCTTTTGTAGGGACACAATACTTGCACTCTGCCCTCTTGGACATAGGTGGCAAGGATGACAGGGTCTGCCACAGGGCTTTTACATCTTGACCACCCCATCATGGACGGGAAGGGCCACCCTTGCCAGGGCCACTGTGGCCAGCATGTCAAATAGGGAGTCCGCTGGTTTGGACATCTCCTCTGCCTTCAATCCCAGGTTTGCTGCGACCCATTTAAGAAGCTCCTGCTAGGCTTTGACATCATCTTGAGGCACCATCTGCGAGGGGCCTGCTACTTTCTCATCAGGTGATGAGGAGGAGGAGACCAGCCCAGGGTGAGGGGCGGGTTCCATGTTCCTTGCCTGGGGAGCCACATGTCCTGGAGGGAGTGGTTCCTGGGCCCCTTGGCCCAACCCAACATCCAAGCTCTGGGGAATAGGGGGGTGAAACACTGATTTTGAAGGTCTTTCTGATGCCCCTGAGATTGACTGGTGGGTCTGAGGACTCCCAGCTTAGGAACATGCTCATGGCTTATACCTCTACCAGGTACCTTTGATCCTGTGGCCACATACTTGTAGACTGGCCCTGGGGAAAACCTGCTGACTGCAAGTGGTGGTAGGTCTCTGGGGGCCACAACTCCTCACTCTCAGAGCCTGAGGAAGTATAATCTTCCTCAGGTGACCAAGTTGGCATCACAATAGGGTAGACTTCCCTGCTGTATCTGGCAAACTTGCACCTGCCATTTGGGGAGCGGTACCAGGAACCTGCCGAGTCATGTTGCGTATCCAGCGACCAGCAGTATTGTGCATAGGCCCGGTAATAATGTGGAGAGTGACACCACTTGCTCCGAGGACGGTGTGCAGGCTCTGGTGACCAGGACCGGGAGCACAGGGACCGTCCATGATGCTCTGATGACCAACAACCAGTGTTGGGGCTCTGGCGACCGGTGTTGGGACAGTGGTAACTGGCAAGGTTTGGAGGAGCGGTGCCAGGACTCCTGAGAGTGCCAAGAAGGCTCTGGTGAGCAGTGCTTGGGAACTGGTGAGCAGTGCCTGCCAGGTGACTGTTGCCGGGGTTCCGGGAACTGACGGCATGCCTCTGCAGCCCAGTACTGTGGGTCCGGTGACTCATGTCGGGATCCCGGGGATTGGTGCCTGGAGTCTGGCATTCTGTGCTGGGAATTAGTCAACTGGTCGCAGGTCTGTGATCCAGAGTGCAGCTCTGGAGGTTGCTAGCATGGCCCTGGAGACCGAGATGGGGCTAGGGTACGGTGCCGCGGGGGTCAATTATGTAGGAATGCCATTAAAGGCTTTCACCTTGAAACGGATGGGAGGGAGGGGTCCTTGGGCCTCTCTTCCCGAGGAGTAGGCAGCACAAGGAGGGAGAAGATGTCTTTTGCCGCTTGAAAGGCTTCCGGGGTGGATGGCACCATGAGGTACCGCGTGCCTCTACCACTCCCCAGTGTAGGAGGCAGATCGTGGGGCGGGCTAGGTTCAACCAGTGAGGCCGCTGCCTGACTGGGTTCCAGAGATGGCGAGAGAGTCCAAGCCAATCTAAGCTCCACTTCTCCTTTATCCTTGCCCTTATGGATGCCCAGGAAGCACTCCCTTCCCATGTGTTTCTTATGCTTTTTGGCTGGTACCAGCGACGGAGATTGGCACCGAAATTCAGTGCCAGGGGGCACTTCTCGTCAATGCCGAAGTACTAGGTACTGAGTCCAAATGTGCCGGCTCCAAGGCTGGTGAAAGTGCTCACTCCATGAAGTGCATGTGCAGACTACTATCTCTTTCTTTCTTGGTCCGGGGCTTGAATCCCTTGCAAATGCAACACTTTTCGCAAATGTGGGATTCACCCAGACACTTAAACAGCTTATCTGTGGATTGCTGATTCGCATGGGCTTCTTACAGCGATTGCAAGGCTTGAAGCCCAGGGAGGAGGGCATGCCCCATCTCTGGGCTAAGTCCCTCAGGGCACTAGCTATCACTAAAGTATACTAATCTATTAAGAAAACTTGTCTTATGAAAGGAGACTTAAGGAGTTTGGCTTGTTTAGCCTAACTAAAAGAAGGTTGAGGGGAGATATGATTGCTCTCTAAAAATATATCAGAGGGATAAATACACGAGAGGGAGAGGAATTATTTAAGCTCAGCACCAATGTGGACACAAGAACAAATGGGTATAAACTGGCCACCAGGAAGTTTAGACTTGAAATGAGACGAAGGTTTAACCATCAGAGGAGTGAAATTTTGGAATAGCCTTCCAAGGGAAGCAGTGGGGGCAAAAGATCTATCTGGCTTTAAGATTCTACTCGATAAGTTTATGGAGGAGATGGTATGATGGGATAATGGGATTTTGGTAAGTAATTGATCTTTAAATATTCAGGGTAAATAGGCCAAATCCCCTGAGATGGGATATTAGATGGATGGGATCTGATTTACTATTGAAAATTCTTTCCTGGGTATCTGGCTGGTGAATCTTGCCCATGTGCTCAGGGTTTAGCTGATCACCATATTTGAGGTCGGGAAGGAATTTTCCTCCAGGGCAGATTGGAAGAGGCCCTGGAGGTTTTTCACCTTCCTCTGTAGCATGGGGCACGGGTCACTTGAGAGAGGATTCTCTGCTCCTTGAAGTCTTTAAACCACGATTTGAGGACTTCAATAGCTCAGACATAGGTGAGGTTTTTCGTAGGAGTGGGTGGGTGAGATTCTGTGGCCTGCGTTGTGCAGGAGGTCGGACTAGATGATCAGAATGGTCCCTTCTGACCTTAGTATCTATGAATCTATAAGAAGTGCTAACTATCAACTAACTACAACTATTTACAAAGAAAAAAGTTCAAAGAACCACTGAAAGGAAACCACTTGCTACAGTAAGGGGAGCATTCCGCACCAACGCTGGCAGTAAGAAGGAACTGAGGGAAGGGGCCAGTGGCACCCTTATACCAGCGCCTATGTGCTCCACTCCAGAGGGTGCCAGAGCTCGTCCCCTATGGATACCATTGAGGGTAAAAACTTCCGACACTAGTGCAGTGGCGAGCACACACACCTACATGGAATGGACATGAGCAAGCACTCGAAGAACTAGTATTTTCTTACAGCTGCAGTACCACCGCAAGTGGATTTTTATCTGAGCAGATTGGTTGCCAGCTTCTATAGTGCCTATGTTTCTCACTTCCACAGAACCTCAGACTCACCTTCTCTTGAGTTACCTGCTTCTCTCACTCTTCTTCTCTTTGCTGAGCCCCAAAGTCTACTACCCCCCCAGCAAGGCTATCAGAGTTACCTCTGAGGACAGAGGAAGAAGAATGGTCTGGGAGTCCAATGGCTACTGTTACCTTAAACTGGCCCTGCCTGCACTCTTTCTCTGCCCTACAACTGTGCCAGTGGATCTGGACCGACTGGAAGAAGATTTGGATCTGGCGAATATAAGCTGGGGGCCAACTTCCAAAGGACCTGGAAAATGGAAAAGATGGCTTAGCTTGGGGCTGTCCCTCCCTCCCTCTGCACAGAAGCCTCCCCACTACTTGACCCTCACATCCCTTATACTAACAACAACCAGAAGGCAGCAATAGCCCAATGGGTATGTCTGGGACAGCAGGGACCCAAACAGCTTTTCCATGTGTCTCTGTTTATGGTAGTGTGACTGCAGCCCCAACCAGCCCCAAAGGATTACAACATACAACAGTCCACACAAGAGATCCACTTCCTAGACACTACAGTCCAAATAAACGATGGTCACATAAACACCACCCTATACTGAAAACCTACTGACCACTATACTTACCTACATGCCTCCAGCTTTCATCCAGATGACATCACATGATCCATTGTCTACAACCAAGCTCTAAGATACAACCACATTTGCTCCAATCCCTCAGACAGAGACAAACACCTACCGGATCTCTATCAAGTGTTCTTAAAACTACAATACCCACCTGGTGAAGTGAAAAAACAGACTGATAAGAGCCAGAAGGGTACCCAGAAGTCACCTACTACAGGACAGGCCCAACAAAGAAAGTAACAAAACGCCATTAGCCGTCACCTAC
Organism: Dermochelys coriacea; assembly: GCF_009764565.3. NCBI lineage: Eukaryota > Metazoa > Chordata > Testudines > Dermochelyidae > Dermochelys > Dermochelys coriacea. The sequence goes on along the minus strand of NC_050073.1, from coordinate 86,504,760 downwards.
AGCCCCCAACTAAAACCTCTCCAGCGCATCCTCAAGGATCTACAACCGATCATGAAGGACGATTCCTCACTCTCACAGACCTTGGGAGACAGGCCAGTCCTCGCTTACAGACAGCCCCCAAACCTGAAGCAAATACTCACCAGAAATCACTCACCACACAACAAAAACACTAACCCAGGAACCAAACCCTGCAACAAACCTCAGTGCCAACTCTGTCTGCGTATCTATTCAAGGGACACCATCATAGGACCTAACCATATCAGCCACACTATCAGAGGCTCCTTCACCTGCACATCTACCAATGTGATATATGCCATCATGTGCCAGCAATGCCCCTCTACCATGTACACTGGCCAAACCGGACAGTCTCTACACAAAAGAATAAATGGACACAAATCAGATGTCAAGAATTATAACATTCAAAAACCAGTCGGAGAACACTTCAATGTCTTTGGTTACTCGATTACAGACGTAAAAGTGGCAATTCTTCCACAAAAAAAGCTTCAAAAACAGACTCCAACGAGAGACTGCTGAACTAGAATTAATTTGCAACTGGACACCATCAAATTAGGCCTGAATAAAGACTGGGAGTGGATGGGTCACTACAAAAACTAATTTCCCCCTGCTGATGCTCACACCTTCTTGTTAACTGTTTGAAATGGGCTACCTTGATTACATTGGCCTCGTTAGCACTACAAAAGTGATTTCCACCTTTTCTTGTCAACTGTTGAGAATAGCCCACTTCCACCTTAATTTAATTGGCTTGTTAGCACTGACCCCCCACTTGGTAAAGGCAACTCCCATCTTTTCATATGCTGTGTATTTATACTACTCTGTATTTTCCACTCCATGCATCTGATAAAGTGGGTTTTAGCCCACAAAAGCATATGCCCAAGTAAATTTGTTAGTCTCTAAGGTGCCACAAGGATTCCTCTTTGTTTTTGTGATACAGACACACATGGCTACCACTCTGAAACATACCCACAGATATACACTGGCAGGACAGACATGTGAAAGAGGCTTAGAGCCTCTGTTTTAAATCTTGGTCCCAATGATGTCAATGGGAGTTTTTACATTGACTTCCATTGAGCCAGTATTTCACCCTCCGTATGTTGGTGTCTGGCTGGCCTTCTCAGACAAGTGTGCCTCTTTCACCCTATCTTATAGATTAGAAAGGGCAGGACTCATCCAGGAGCAGTCTCTACAGCCGAGCAGTAGAGGAAGGAGATGCAGTTCTAAACCCTGCATAGATACTACCGTATAATCAAATGTGCAGAAGGACCTCTCCACTGGCTTCTTTGATAGCCTTTCCCAACTCAAAAGTCAATCAAAGCCTGCCCACTAGGGAGCAGGACCAATCCCAGGGTGCTCCATGAGTTTGCCCAACTAATACTCTCCCAAACCCATCTGCCCCAGTGGACGTGGTTGTGCTGCTTCCCAATTCACTACCCTGAAGGTTTCCATGTCAGGACCTAATAAACTGAGTTTGAATGGGCCAAGCAGAGAGTGAATGCTCCTCCTGACACTTCAGAATCCATGTGGATTACAGGCTGAGAGATGGAAGGGAGGGTATTTTGCCTGCATCCTCCCTTGCTGTCCCTGGGGCTGTGCATGGAACTGCCCTGTTTAATCTCTTGCCTTTCCAGATAACTATCCATTCTACTTCTAGGATGAGTCCCTCAGAACAACCTCCCTTCTCCCTTGCCCAAAGTCATGCCATGTTGTATCTGATCTAGACTGCATACTCCTCAGGGCAGGCACATGTAGGGCACTACTCATAAATGAAATGATAACCAATCAAACCTTATGATGAGAGAAAGAAGGGCTACAAAACAAAGAAGGTACTGGGTTTCAGAGGGAGAGGAAGAAAAATGTCTTAGTGCCTCAGACACCTAGAAGAGGGGGGCCTAATGTTGAACTGGGCAAAATATCTTCCCCTCACATTTCCAAGAGCAACAATCACTTCTCTCCAATCATTCTGCTCACTGAAATAGCACACACTACTCTTGGAGCTGTAACACCTTTCTTTCGGGGCAAGGAGAAGGCTTTAAGTGGCTTACCTAGCAAGTCATGCTTCCAGTAGCCCTCTCTCAAGCTCTGTTGCTTGAGCTTATACAACATGCTCTGGTCTAAACTCTTCATTTCAGATTCAGAGAGGCAGGTTCGCCCTGGGTCAGCTAGCCACATCCTGCAGGAGAGGTTTCAGAGTAGCAGCCGTGTTAGTCTGTATTCGCAAAAAGAAAAGGAGTACTTGTGGCACCTTAGAGACTAACAAATTTATTAGAGCATAAGCTTTTGTGAGCTACAGAAGTGAGCTGTAGCTCACGAAAGCTTATGCTCTAATAAATTTGTTAGTCTCTAAGGTGCCACAAGTACTCCTGCAGGAGAGGACTCTGATTTCTACCTCGTGTTCACTTCACCTTGAACACTCCCAGTACGAATGGTTACATCCCTCCCTTAAAGGGGACCTCACAATTACCAAGAGAGCCATACTATCTAGCTTACATTTCCTAAAGTTCTAGACTGTTGCTGTCTATTGTCCATTTACTGACAATTCCCCTCACATGTGCTCTGCATTAATTCCTGGAAGATGCTCACAGAAATAGGGAGGGGTTGCTGCTTGCAGTTACAGTAGATACATACAGGATCAACTGAAGGAGCTACTTTCAGCAGTGGCCAGAGTGGAGTTGGAGAATACATTTTAGGTAGAAGGTTTTCTTCCTGCAAGACAGAAGACTGTAGGGTGGCAATGGCGGGAGCTCAGGAGGAAGCAACCGAGAGAAGAACAGTGCTCAACAGACTGGCATGTTCATGCAGGATCGCATAAATCAGCTTGGTCATATCATAGTCACGAGTTTTCTTTTTCCCTAGGGGTGCTCCACCCCTGCTTCGCCCCAAGACACTGCCCCCACTCCACCCTCCCCTGAGGCCCCACCCTCATCCTGCCTCTTCCTGCCCCCACTCCGCCCCTCCCTCAAGGCTCCACCCTCACTCCTCCTCTTTGCACCCCTGCTCCACCTCTCCCCGAGGCCCCGCACTCGCTCTGCCTCTTCCCTCTTCCCTCCCCTAAGGCCCTGCTTGTCCACCGCTCGCTGCTTTCCACCCCCCATCAGCCACTTGAACAGCTGACTGGTGGCAGCTGCCTAAACAGCTGTGGCTAGTGGGTGCTAAGCACCCACTATTTTTTCCTGTTGGGTGTGCCAGGACTGGAATCAGTGTCTTTGGGTCAGATCCTGAGGACTGGGCTTTTAATCTGTAGCCCTATATACATCATGGCCCCAAAACTCTACAGCCAACAGGTGTTGAATTGTGCAAATGAGAAATTCTGCAGCAACTACATATACATTAAAATAGTGAAATTGTGTTACTTATTCAGATTGAATCCCATTTTACACTGTCCCCACCCACACTATCAGGGCTGAGTGGGATGCAGATTTCTCTGTTAACTATTGTAAAAACTGCTAGTAGGAAAGCCGGAGGCTTTGCAGGTGGTAAAGCGTAGGAGGCAGTTTGGAATTGTTCAAGAATTTACATTAGCTAGATGTTTTTTCTAAAGGATCAGCAATGAAATTGTTAATGTTAATATTGGAAATGTCATCCTTAAATTTTAGAGCTAACCCCCCACTGGAGATGAATGGGGCAGGTCACTTCTTTTTGAGCTATTGTTTCAGGCTGTGCAGACTCAGGCGGAAATCACCGCATCAGAGACACTCAGGTCATGTTCTCATGGTTTTCTCAGCAACCATAAGGGCTAAAAATATAATTCTTTACAAATTAAAGCTCAGATTCTGGAGCTCAATTCTGCTACAAATTCCATGGCTGCAGCATCACAGAATACACAGGGCCCTGGCAATAATATCACATACAGTTTTGGTTCATCTAAACCAACAACATATCTGTTCTGCAGACACTTTTGAAGCAGTGGAAAAAGATCAGATTCTTGTTTCCTCGACACCAGTCCCAGAGAAACTTCTTTGAATTAAGCAGTCATGAACCAGAGAAGTAAGAAAATTAGAGAAGACAAATCCATAGGACATCTAAAGTAACCCTTTCTGGACAGAGAGGCTTTACTGCAAGACAGAAAAGTAAAAGTAAAAAATGCCTTGGCCTTTTACAGGCCAACCAGAATCAGGAGAATGTCCCTCAGCCAAAGCTAAAAGCAAAGGTGGCTCATTTTAGCCAAGCTCTCCTTTCAACTCTACTTCTAAGGATCCTTCATCTCCAACTCTCCTTGCCAGACTCAGCCCCAGCTCCCCCTCAGTAAGTCCTTTTTACAGTGTCCCAGGAGGAATTAATTCCACCCTCAGATGGCCCCAGGGTTGCTACTTGCAAACCACTGCACTCAGGGTAAGCAGCTGTGTCTTTTTCTCTAGCCAGAGGGTTGGCCCCTTCCCTGCCAACTGCTGGAGATCAACACACTCCATCATTCCATTCCTTTACCCTTCTCTCCTTGTCTGTGGGACCTGCACTCACCTGTGGATTTTGTGCCTGGCTCACAGGATGCTGCACTGCTAAGGCTGTTCTGAAATCCATTCAGCTGCCCTTCTATAGAAGTTACCCTGGCAGATAAAATCACTGAATTAGAACGAGATCAGCATGGAAAGGCCAGGCCAGTGCAAAGGTTTAGCTGCCTTGAGAGACACTAAGTCATATAGGCCACTGGGGCTCAGAGATGGGAGCCACAAAACATGACCTGAACGTGGGAAGAAATGTGCAGTGCCAGCAGGAAGCTCCAAAAAGGTAGAAGGGAAATAAGTGAGTCCACAGGCACCTGCAAGAGCCACTCCTTCTATATCAACGTTTTGTCCTGAGTGCCCCTGTGCCTGGCTCTGAGAGTAGTAGATGGGAAGTGAAGGAAAAAGCATTTGGTTCTGAGCTGCCAAGTCACAAAACACACTTAATAGTACCATGGGGTCCATACTACTCAGTGCTCTGAAGCAGAAAAGAAAGAACAGTTACTCACCTTCTTGTAATTGTTGCTCTTTGAGATGTGTTGTTCACGTCCATTCCAATTAGGTGCGCGTGCACCATGTGCACGGTCATCTGAAACTTTTCCCTTAGCAGCTCCCGTCAGGTCGGCTAGGGAGCCCCCTGGAGTGGTGTCTTCATGGCACTCAATATATGATTCTGTCGACCTGACCCCCCCTTTCAGTTCCTTCTTGCCGCCTACTCCAACAGAGGGGAAGGAGGGAGGGTATTGGAATGGACGTGAACAACACATATTGAAGAACAACAGTTACAAGAAGGCAAGTAACCGTTTTTTCTTCTTTGAGCGTTTGTTCATGTCCATTCCAATCAGGTGACTCCCAAGCTCTCCCCTGGAAGTGGGGTCAGAGTTAAGGAACCACTCATTGGAGAACTGCCCTGCCAAAAGCTGCATCCTCTCTGGCATGCTGTGTGATGGCATAGTGGGTAGTAAACGTGTGCACAGATGACCAGGTCTCCGTTCTGCAGATCTCCTGGATGGGCACCTGGGCCAGGAAAGAGCAGATGAGGCTTAAGCCAGCATCAAGTACGCTGTAATTGGCGGAGCTGGAACCTTGGCGACGTCATAGAAAGTATGGATGCAGTCCGTGATCCATGATGAAATGCTCTGTGAGAAGACCGGAAGCCCTTTCATCCAACATGCCACTGCTATGAACAGTTGGTTCGATTTCCTGAAAGGTTTAGTGCGCCCAATGTAGAACGATAGCACTCTCTGGACATCTAGCGAACGAAGTCTCTGCTCCCATGCATTGGCATGCAGCTTAGGATAGAAGACTGGTAGAAAAACGTCTTGTCCAATGTGGAATTGAGATACCACCTTGGGCAGAAAGGCTGGGTGAGGCCTGAGCTGTACCTTGTCTATATGGAAGACTGGGGGTGGGGGGTTGTGGGGTTGTCAAAGGTCAGTGCTTTTAACTCAGACACTCTCCTGGCTGAAGTGATGGCAACCAGGAATGCTACCTTCCATGAGAGATACAGAAGGAAGCATATAGCCAGTGGTTCAAACGGGGCTCCCATTAGTCTGGAGAGAACCAGATTGAGATCAAGCTGGTACAGGTGGTCAAAAGTGTGGGTATAGTCTTTCCAAATCCTTTAGGAAATGGCCCACCATAGAGTTGGCGAATATAGAACACCCCAATTCTCCCGGGGGAAATGCCCAGAGGCCGCAAGGTGTACCCTGATGGATGATCCTGCCAATCCTTGCTGTTTCAGATGTAGTAGGTTTTCCAGGATGAGTGGTATAGATGTCTGAAGTGGAGATGTGTGACACTACTCACACCAGCATGAGAACCTTTTCCACTTAACTTGGTAAGTGGCCCTAATGGAAGGTTTCCTGCTACCAAGCAACACTTCCTTCACCGAATCTGAGCATTGGAGCTCTGTTGGATTTAACCATGAAGCTTCCAAGCCATGAGGTGGGGTCAGAGTTAAGGGATGAGATGAAGGGATTGGAGGTCTGGGTGAAGGAGGCGAACATGGTCCCGTGTGATCAGATCTGGGTAAAGTGGCAGTGCTATTGGGATGTCCACCAACATCTCCAGAAGCATGGAGTACCAATGTTTTCGTGGCCACATTGGGGCCAGCATGATCAGGTTTACTCTGTCTCTGAGGATCTTGAGCAGCACCTTGTGAAAAAGTGGGAGCAGCGGGAAGGCGTACATAGATTCATAGATACTAAGGTCAGAAGGGACCATTCTGATCATCTAGTCCGACCTCCTGCACAGCGCAGGCCACAGAATCTCACCCACCCACTCCTATAAAAAACCTCACCTATGTCTGAGCTATTGAAGTCCTTAAATCATGGTTCAAAGACTTCAAGGAGCAGAGAAGCCTCCCTCAAGTCAACCATGCCCCATGAGGAAGGCAAAAAACCTCCAGGGCCTCTCCAATCTGCCCTGGAGGAAAATTCCTTCCCGACCCCAAATATGGCAATCAGCTAAACCCTGAGCATATGGGCATGAGGTGGTCCTCCCAAGGTAGCAGGAATGCGTCTGAGATGGAGCCCGGACTGTGTTTCTGGAAGGAGCAGAATGTTGGACACTTCCTGTTGCTCCTAGTGGCAAACAAGTCCACCTGGGGAAAGCTGCACCTTTGGAAGATGGAATGTAAGACGTCCGGACAGACTGACCACTTGTGGTTGAGAAATGACCTGCTGAGACGGTCTGCCATCTCGTTCTGCAGGCCTGGGAGATTATTCACCTGGAGGCGTCCTGAGTGGGCTATACAGAAATCCCAAAGCTGGAGAGCTTCGTGACACAGAGGGAAGGAGCGGGCTCCACCCTCTTCGTTTATGTAAAACATGGTGGTGGTATTGTTGTTCAACACCCCCACCCACTGACCTTGAAGTCTGTCCTTGAAGGTCTGGCAGGCTAGACTTACTGCTCTGAGCGCCTTTATATTGATGTGGAGCAGGATCTCGGACTGCAACCACCTGTCCTGTGTCTGTAGATCTCCAAGGTAGGCCCCTCAACCCAGGTCTCTGTCTGAGGGGTTGGAGCAAATGCGGTTGTATCGTAGAGCTTGGCTGTAGACAATGGATCATGTGGTGTGGTCTGGATGAAAGCTGGAGGCATGTAGGTAGGCATAGTGGTCAGTAGGTTTCCAGTATAGGGTGGTGTTTATGTGACCATCGCTTAGTAGCACCATAGTGTCCAGGAAGTGGTTCTCTTGTGTGGACTGGTCCAGGCTGAGGTTGATGGTGGGATGGAAATTGTTGAAATCATGGTGGAATTCCTCAAGGGCTTCTTTTCCATGGGTCCAGATGATGAAGATGTCATCAATGTAGCGCAAGTAGAGTAGGGGCATTAGGGGACGAGAGCTGAGGAAGCGTTGTTCTAAGTCAGCCATAAAAATGTTGGCATACTGTGGGACCATGCGGGTACCCATAGCAGTGCCTCTGATTTGAAGGTATACATTGTCCCCAAATGTGAAATAGTTATGGGTGAGGACAAAGTCACAAAGTTCAGCCACCAGGTTTGCCGTGACATTATCGGGGATACTATTCCTAACACTTGTAGTCCATCTTTGTGTGGAATGTTGGTGTAGCGGGCTTCTACATCCATAGTGGGTAGGATGGTGTTTTCAGTAAGCGATGGTCACATAAACACAACCCTATACCGGAAACCTACTGACCGCTATGCCTACCTACTTGCCTCTAGCTTTCATCCAGATCACACCACACGATCCATCGTCTACAGCCAAGCTCTACGATACAACTGCATTTGCTCCAACCCCTCAGACAGAGACAAACACCTACAAGATCTCTATCAAGCATTCTTACAACTACAATACCCACCTGCTGAAGTGAAGAAACAGATTGACAGAGCCAGAAGAGTACCCAGAAGTCACCTACTACAGGACAGGCCCAACAAAGAAAATAACAGAACGCCACTAGCCATCACCTTCAGCCCCCAACTAAAACCTCTCCAACGCATCCTCAAGGATCTACAACCTATCCTGAAGGACGACCCATCACTCTCACAGATCTTGGGAGACAGGCCAGTCCTTGCTTACGGACAGCCCCCCAACCTGAAGCAAATACTCACCAGCAACTACACATCACACAACAGAACCACTAACCCAGGAACCTATCCTTGCAACAAAGCCCGTTGCCAACTCTGTCCACATATCTATTCAGGGGACACCATCATAGGGCCTAATCACATCAGCCACACTATCAGAGGCTCCTTCACCTGCACATCTACCAATGTGATATATGCCATCATGTGCCAGCAATGCCCCTCTACCAGGTACGTTGGCCAAACTGGACAGTCTCTATGTAAAAGAATAAATGGACACAAATCAGACATCAAGAATTATAACATTCAAAAACCAGTCGGAGAACACTTCAATCTCTTTGGTTACTCGATTACCGACCTAAAAGTGGCAATTCTTCAACAAAAAAAACTTCAAAAACAGACTCCAACGAGAGACTGATGAATTGGAATTAATTTGTAAACTGGATACAATTAACTTAGGCTTGAATAAAGACTGGGAGTGGATGGGTCATTACACAAAGTAAAACTATTTCCCCATGTTTATTCCCCCAACCCAACTGTTCCTCAGACATTCTTGTCAACTGCTGAAAATGGTCCACCTTGATTATCACTACAAAAGGTTTTTTTCCCCTCCCTTGTTCTCCTGCTGATAATAGCTCACCTTGCTGATCACTCTTGTTACAGTGTGTATGGTAACACTCATTGTTTCATGTTCTCTGTGTATACAAATCTCCCCACTGTATTTTCCACTGCATGCATCCGATGAAGTGAGCTGTAGCTCACGAAAGCTTATGCTCAAATAAATTTGTTAGTCTCTAAGGTGCCACAAGTACTCCTTTTCTTTTTGCAGATACAGACTAACACGACTGCTACTCTGAAACTTGAGAGTCTGAATGATTCCTATTAGTGCTTGGAATCTGGACCCCGATAGTATCACTCTCACATGAAGTGAGTCTAGCACTACCCCAATTAATTCTATTCTTTGGGTCGGTGACAGCGTCGATTTGTCCACATTGAGGAGGAGACCCAGTATTTGTGACTAACCAGACGGGACTCCACCAGCTCCCTGGAACGTCCCCGCAGCAACCAATCGTCGAGGTAGGGATACACCTGTATCTGCCTCTTGCGGAGAAAGGCTGTGACCACTGACATGCACTTTGTGCACTTGAATGCTCAGTGGGCTGTCGATAAACCGAATGGGAGCATCGTGAATGGTAGTGCTTGTGATCAGCCACAAACCTCAGGAAACATCTATGGGCTGGACGAATGGCTATGTGGAAGTACACATCTTTCATGTCGAGGGCAGCGTACCAATCAACCAGATACAGGGAAGGAATTATCAAGCTCAGGGAGACCATGAGGAACTTCAACTTTACTATAAACTGGTTGAGTCCTCGCAGGTCTTAGATGGGTCTGAGACCCCCCCTTTGCTTTGGGGATTAGGAAGTAACAGGAGTAGAACCCCTTGCCCCATAGCTCCTGAGGAACCTCCTCCACTGCCTCTAAGGAGAGGAGTGATTGCATCTCCTGTACAAGGAGTTGCTCATGAGAAGGTTTCCTGAAGAGGGACGGGGAAGGGGGGTGGGAGGGAGGAGAGGAGCAGAATTGGAGAGAATATCCCACCTCTACTGTGCGAAGGACCCAACGGTCCGATGTTATAAGGTACCACACACGGTAGAAGTGGGATAGATGGTTCAGAAAGCAGGGGGAAGGATCCGGTATGGAGTCTGGCACGCCATCCTCAGGCGTCCCCTTGTTTGGATCCTGACTGTGGATTAGTCAGGCCCTGGCCCTGGCTTGATGACTGATTAGACAGCCTATGCCTATTGTTTTCGCCCCTACGTCCTTGGGTGGGGTTGATATTGCCTCTGCTGCTGCTGGGATTGAGGCTTGAAAGGTTTTCTCTGGGTAGCAGGTGTATGCATCCCCAAAGACTTCATTGTTGTCCTTGAATCTTTAAGGCTATGGAGTCTCGAATCTGTCTGGTCTGAAAACAGCCCTGCGCCCTCAAAGGGAAGGTCCTCAGCGTCTGTTGGACCTCTCGGGAAAGACCTGAAGCCTGGAGCCAGGAGGTTCTCCTCATGACCACCCTGAGGAGATGGTTCGTGCTGCCGAGTTGGCCGCTGAGTTGGCTGCATCAAGGGAGGCCTGAAGGGATGTCGTGGCCACCACCTTCCCCTCCTCAACCAGAGCTGAGAACTCCGCTCTTGACTTCGCAGGGAGCATCTCTTTGTATTTGGACATAGGGTCCCAAGAGTTTAAGTTATACCTACTGAGAATAGACTGCTTATTGGCTATCCTCAGCTGTAGGCCCCCAGCAGCATACACTTTCCTGCCAAAGAGGTCCATACGTTTGGCCTCCTTAGGCTGGGGGGCTGGTACCCCTTGCCCCTGGTGCTCTTTTTCATTCACTGCCAAGACCACCAGGGAGCAGGGGTGTAGGTGAGAGAATAAAAACTCGTATCCCTTGGAGGGGACAAAGTATTTTCTCTCCACATCCCTGGCAGTGGGCGGAATGGAGTCTGGAGTCTGCCACAGGGTCTTGTTATTCTGAATTGTTTTAATTATTGGAAGTGCCACTCTGGAAGGACCCTCCGGAGCGAGGATGTCCCCCATTGGGTCCTCTGATTCGGTTGCAACCTCTGCCTGTAGACCCATATAACAGGCTATGCAGTGGAGTAGGTCCTGGTGAGCCCTGTGGTCAGTGAACAGAGGACCTGAGGCTGATGCTACTGCCACTGCCTCATCAGGCGACGATGATGAGGAGGCAATCAGCGGTATAGGGTCCTCATGGCCATGCAAGCTGCCCTGGTTGTTCCTGGGCTGTGCTAGGTTCCTCTGTTGGTCCAGCTGAGTCAGGAGTGTCCTGGGTTACAGGTGGCACTGGAGCCGCATCCCCCGACTGCTCTGCAGTTTGAGGAGGCAGTCTGGTGAGGGCCACTTCTGTCACCCAAGGGTCAGGTCTATTCCTCAGTAAGTGGGAGGGGTGATGTCCCGAGGCCACTGACCTGGAAGCCCTCAAAGGGGTACCCTGGGCATGGTGGTAAGCCCAGGGGGTTCAGAACGGCCATTGTTTGGGGGGTGGCCACTGCAACTGCCATGCCATTTTGACATCTCTCTGGAGCCTCCTGGACCTATGCTTTCTGTGCCTTGAATAAAACAATTTGGCCGTGGAGTCCGAGGAACCCGAGGGCAATGACCAAGGCGGTGCTGACAACCCCAGTGCCGGTGGCCGGTGCCGTGAAGAAGGTTGGGGATCGGTGTCATGATGACTGTGTCGAGGATGGGTACCGGCTGTCCCTCAACCAAGACCGATGCCGCATGTATAGTGCCGGGAAATGGATGCTCTGCACCAGTGCCATGGGATGGTGCCGATCCTCTAAAGGTGTCCTAGATCGGCGCTGACCCCTCGGTGTCGAAGACATAGATCTTCTCTCTCCCGGTGCTGTGCGAACTTGACCATGGGTGGTGCTGGGAAGTGGTGTTGTGGGGATGCGGATCAGGAACGGTGCTGGTCTGGGGACAAGAAGCACTACATCATCGCGGGTTTACCTATAGACGGTACCAGTCTAGTGGTGCTGGAGGCTTCTCTCTGATGGTCGAGGGCTGAAGCGCTGTAATTTCGATGAGGTCCTTAGCAGCCCCAAAAGTGTCCGGGGTGGAGGGTAGTTCCAACACCTCCACCAGGCACTGCCCTGCAGGAGAGTCCCTAAGTGCCGGACTCAATGGTACCTGGGGTGCCGGAGTTGATGGCATGAGCTCCTGCTGCTTGGTGGTCGAGCCTTTCCTTTGGAGCACCTGAGCATCCCCTGATGATCTTGCAGCCCTCTGAGGAGAGTGCCCTCTGTCTGTCTTCTTATGCGGCTTGTGTGGCCGCAGAGACATGGAGTGGTGCCGGGGCACTGCTCCTTGCTGCGGTGCCGAGGATTTCCGGTGCCAAGGGTCCCTCACGCCAGAGTCCTTCCTCGGCACCAAATTGATGGCAGGGCACTCTGCATCAACGAACTGGGGCCCCGGGCTGGGTGGTCCGGTGCCGCAGGACGGAGTGCGGCTTCCATCAATAATTGTTTTAAACAGAAGTCCCGCTCCTTGTTTCTAGGCTCGAAATCATCTAGGCTTGAAAGGCTACAAATATTACAGTGCTCTGAGTGATACGCCTCCCTTAAGCACCTAAGGCACGAGTGGTGGGGGTCACTATTGGACATAGGCTTCTGGCAAACACCGTAAGACTTAAACCCCTGGGCTTGCAACATGCCTTGCAGCCCAAAGCGGGGTGATGGGATACAAACGATCCCAGTCACCAATTACTACTACTATCTATATATCAGAGGTGGGCAAACTACGGCCCGCGGGCCCCATCAGGCCCACGGGACCCTCCTGCCCGGTACTTGAGCTCTTGGCCTGGGAGGCTTGCCCCCAGCCCCTCCCCTGATGTCTCCCTTCCCCCACAGCCTCAGCCCATCGTGCCACCAGCACAATGCTCTGGGCGGCTGGGCAACGCAGTTGCAGAGCTGCGGCCTGACCCAGTGCTCTGGCCGGTGCGGCTGTAGTGCCGCCAGCCACCGGTGCTCCAGGCAGCACGGTAAGGGAGCAGGGGGGGTTGGATAGAGGGCAGGGGAGTTGGAGGTGATGGTCAGGGGGCGGGGCAGAGGATAGGGATTGGGTCGGTCAGAGGGTGGAGAACAGGGGGGTTGGATGGGGCAGGTGTCCTGGGGAGGCAGTCAGGAAGGGGAGGGGTTGGATGGGGTGGTGGGAGGTAGTCACGGGCAGGGGTTCTGGGGGCTGTCAGGGGACAGGGAGAAGGGTGGTTGGATGGGGCAGGGGATCCAGGGGGCAAGTCAGGAATGAGAGGGGGGTTGGATGGGACAGCAGGGGGTAGTCGGGGTGGGAAGTCCAGGGGCGGTCAGGTGATAGGGAGCAGGGGGTGGTGGATGGGGCAGGAGTCCCAGGGGAGCCATCAGGGGGTGAGAAACGGGGGATGGTGGGAGGGTCAGATAGGAAACAGGGGCTGGGCCACGCTTGGCTGTTTGCGGGGAGACAGCCTCCCCTAACTGGCCCTCCATACAAATTTGGAAACCCAATGTGGCCCTCAGGCCAAAAAGTTTGCCTGCCCCTGACCTATACTGACTATACTGCAAATCTTGAAATCTGTCAGAAAATTCTGATTCCAGTTCTTGCATGTAAATTCTAATCTCAAAGTGAAATGCAGTGCGCTGTTCCATGTGGCGTGATAGTGATGTAAGCAGCAAATCAGGACTTAAAAATATCCCAGCACAGTGGTGCTGAAACAATTTTTAAGGTGGGGGTGCTGAGCTGTGTTCTCCCTTGCCCGTGTCTGCACCCCTCACTGCCCCAGGCTGGGGCCAGTGGGCCACAGCTGGGGGCAGCTGCAGAGCTCTTTGCCAGCAGCTGGGACCCCAGGCCGGCAGCAGAGCCCCCTGGACCGGTGGCTGGCAGCGGGCTGAGTGGGGCCAGCGGCCAGAACCCCAGCTGGCAGGGGGCCGGCGGCCAGTATCCCAGGCCAGCAGAGGAGCCCCCGGAACCGATGGCCAGGACCCGGGCAGTGTAAGTGCCACTGAAAATCAGGTCGTGTGCTGCCTTTGGCATGCGTGCCATAGGTTGCCTACCCCTGCACTAGCCTAAGGGAGGACTTGCAAGCAAGTGAACGCAGTTCCAAAGCTGCCATGGATGGTAAGAAAGAACTGAAAGGGGGTTGGGTCGGCAGGGTCATATATTGAGTGACATGAAGGCGCCACTCCAGGGGGCTCCCTAGCCGACCCGACGGGAGCTGCTAAGGGAAAAGTTTCCGACAACCGTGCACACAGCATACGCACCGTGCACACAGCACACACACACCTGATTGGTTTCAGAGTAGCAGCCGTGTTAGTCTGTATTCGCAAAAAGAAAAGGAGTACCCGTGGCACCTTAGAGACTAACAAATTTATTAGAGCATAAGCTTTCGTGAGCTACAGCTCACTTCATCGGATGCATTTGGTGGAAAAAGCAGAGGAGAGATTTATATACACACACACAGAGAACATGAAACAATGGGTTTATCATACACACTGTAAGGAGAGTGATCACTTAAGATAAGCCATCACCAGCAGCAGGGGGGGGAAAGGAGGAAAACCTTTCATGGTGACAAGCAAGGTAGGCTAATTCCAGCAGTTAACAAGAATATCAGAGGAACAGTGGGGGGGGGGAGGGAGAAATACCATGGGGAAATAATGACAGGTTTCAGAGTAGCAGCCGTGTTAGTCTGTATTCGCAAAAAGAAAAGGAGTACTTGTGGCACCTTAGAGACTAACAAATTTATTAGAGCATAAGCTGAAGTGAGCTGTAGCTCACGAAAGCTTATGCTCTAATAAATTTGTTAGTCTCTAAGGTGCCACAAGTACTCCTTTTCTTCATGGGGAAATAGTTTTACTTTGTGTAATGACTCATCCATTCCCAGTCTCTATTCAAGCCTAAGTTAATTGTATCCAGTTTGCAAATTAATTCCAATTCAGCAGTCTCTCGCTGGAGTCTGTTTTTGAAGCTTTTTTGTTGAAGTATAGCCACTCTTAGGTCTGTGATCGAGTGACCAGAGAGATTGAAGTGTTCTCCAACTGGTTTTTGAATGTTATAATTCTTGACGTCTGATTTGTGTCCATTCATTCTTTTACGTAGAGACTGTCCAGTTTGGCCAATGTACATGGCAGAGGGGCATTGCTGGCACATGATGGCATATATCACATTGGTAGATGCGCAGGTGAACGAGCCTCTGATAGTGTGGCTGATGTGATTAGGCCCTATGATGGTATCCCCTGAATAGATATGTGGACAGAGTTGGCAACGGGCTTTGTTGCAAGAATTATAACATTCAAAAACCAGTTGGAGAACACTTCAATCTCTCTGGTCACTCGATCACAGACCTAAGAGTGGCTATACTTCAACAAAAAAGCTTCAAAAACAGACTCCAGCGAGAGACTGCTGAATTGGAATTAATTTGCAAACTGGATACAATTAACTTAGGCTTGAATAGAGACTGGGAATGGATGAGTCATTACACAAAGTAAAACTATTTCCCCATGGTATTTCTCCCTCCCACCCCCCCCCCACTGTTCCTCTGATATTCTTGTTAACTGCTGGAATTAGCCTACCTTGCTTGTCACCATGAAAGGTTTTCCTCCTTTCCCCCCCTTGCTGCTGGTGATGGCTTATCTTAAGTGATCACTCTCCTTACAGTGTGTATGATAAACCCATTGTTTCATGTTCTCTGTGTGTGTGTATATATAAATCTCTCCTCTGCTTTTTCCACCAAATGCATCCGATGAAGTGAGCTGTAGCTCACGAAAGCTTATGCTCTAATAAATTTGTTAGTCTCTAAGGTGCCACGGGTACTCCTTTTCTTTTTACACACCTGATTGGAATCAATGTGAACAAGCACTTGATGAAGAACATCTTTATTAAGCCATTTGGTAGGACACTACAGCACACAGGGAGGGAGGTTGCAGAGGGGACTGAGTTCAAAGCTAAGCTCAGGATCTCACACGCTGACCCCAACTGGAGAAGCACACAGAGTCACTGAGCTATAAGTTGAGATCCACACACAAGAAGAATCCAATCCTTCCTCACTTCATAAAGCAGATGCCTCTGCAGGCCCATCTGCAGTTAGTACAAAAGTTTGGGGCACAAAGAGAATAAATCCTCCTTGGGCTTTGTGCGGTTCAACTGTGCTTCCTTTATCAGGGAAGTATCACTATCACAGTGAGATTAGCACTTTCTCCTACTTGAAAATGGATTCAATCACTGAGGACTCTCGATCAAACTAGATGATCATAATGGTCCATTCTGGCCTTAAAATCTATGAATCTATTCTCTTCTCACTGCTCCTCCTCCTCTCCCTGATCCCTCCTGACTTCCACTCCTAGCTCTCTGTCTCTATCCTTTCTGACTACTTCACGGCCCTCCTGTATTTCTATTCTGATCTCTCCAGACTCCCCTTCTCAGTACTCCCATGCCTTCAACAATTCTTCCTCCTCCTCCCCTGACTCCCCTCTGTTGCACAAGTTCAGAATAACTCCCAGCTCTCCTCAGTGATAAGAATAGTAGTCTCCAATCCCCATGTGATGTGCTGATGACTAACAGACACAGGCACATGTGAGCAACTTCTGAACTGTTGACTGACACCTTTTGCCTTCAGATTTCAGTCAGCAAGTTGCCAGAAAGGTGCTCCTGACAGCTGTATGGCCAGGCAGGGGCACCTGTATTTTTCTCAGCTGGGATGCATGGAGTAAATTGGGATCCTGGGGAGAGGGGTCTGATATGACATTCGCATAGAACAACCTTTGCCTTAGCTCAGTCATAGTCTGAAATGCTATTGTCAAATGACATGCTGGATTCCATGTTTATTGTTTTTCAGGGACAGTTCTGGATCCACTGTGCTCATGGTTTCTTACTGCCAAGGCTGCAAACTTCAGCCAGGACCTGAGAGTCCAGCTGCGCTTTTTCTGCCTCTTACATAAGGATTCTGCACTCGGAATTTAGCTGCCGACTCTGTCAGTGCTGCATGATTTAGAGTCAAATCCAGCTCACTCACTGTAGCTGTGTGAAGTTTGCAGGACTAATAGATAAAAACATGTTGTGTCCGTAAAGTCAGCAGGTGTGACACTAAGACACGTGGGGAGCTGAGGACGGCAGGATCATGCTTCTTCCCATAACTGCATTTAAGCAGAACTCTCTCTTTCTCTCTGGTGGCATCCCACACACCTGCCCACCATCTTCTTTTTCTACATACTCTTTCTCTCTGTAAACTCATTTACTCCTGCAGTTTCAAATATCACCTCTATGCAGATGATTCCCAGATCTACATCTTTGCCCCAATTCCTTGCCATCTATTTATTCTCACATCTCAAATTCTCTCGTGTCCTCTTAGAAGTCCCACTGCCAGTTCATACTTCCCAAACTGAGCTAATTATCTTTCCTTCCAATTCCTCTCTTCTCCATCCCTGGGTTGCCTGACAACGTCACTGTCTTTCCATTTTCCAGGCCTCAATATCTGTCAACTTTGGTTCTTCTCCCCAACAGTCCATCTCTCACTAAGTTCTGTTATTTCTTCCTCTTTAATGTCCCCAAAACTGCTTTTTCTCCATTCTCACCTTTGCATAAATTCTCATCAGTGTCTTGATTCTCTTTTAGCCTGATGACTGCCTTGGAATGGGAGCTGACATCCTTCACTTTGACATAACACCACTTTCTTCTAAGCTGTTCGGCACAGACTGCAGATTTGGAGGGAGCTGCTCTTCTGCAGGTTACAAGGGATCTAAATATTGATCCTCTTTATTGTTACAACTTATTCCTGGGAAACTAATGGGGTTAGGGGAACAGAATTGATCCCAGCAAATTCACATAATACAAAAACTGAGGTTCGACCAGAGGACAGCACCAGATGTGAAAAGCCAGTGCCAGTAAGGCTTGTTCCTCTTTGTTGTTCTTGGATAGGGTGTCTCTGCATGTGTGTCTGTGTGTATGATGTGAGGCTGGCCAGGGGCTAAGAGCTGTAGGCCTAGTGAGCCCAGCTGTGTCAGTATGTTAAATCAAGGCATTTCTCTCAGATGCACTGCTACAGCTGCCAAAAAATGTCTAAGGGTCAAGCTGCCTGATTAACCCAGGCACTCAGGAGCTGAAACAACAAGCATGTCTCTGTGCAGCAGTAGCAGAAAGTGAAAGGGGTCCCAATAACAGCCGCATGCTTCCTCTGTTGCTGTCTGTCCTCTCCACAGTGGGCATTCTGCTTTTGTGTGAGATACACCCAGCACACTTGAGACACTTCATGTCTGCCAAGGAATAAACAAACATGGGAAGGATAGGGTTCAAACCAGAACCGAAGCGATTTGCACAGCTCTCTCTGCAGCCACCTCCTCTGCTTTCTGCATATATGCCAGGGTTGGCGAGCCCTTGCTAAGGCAGCTGGCTATAGCCAATATCAGATTGCAGTCAGGACTCCACCCGATTCTAAGGTGGATTTGCAGAAGCCTGAAGAAAGGTATCATCTCTTCCCTGTTCCTATGTTGGCTAGGACAGTGCAGAACTCTTGGCCTTTCACAGATAATGCTGGTGCCACACAAAGTAAATATATAAAAGAATAATAGTGCAGAAGGATTCTTCCTGGGAATGGGAAATTGACATACTAACCAACTTCATTCCCTCTGAGCCACACTACTACTGGCTATAGGCAACAATCAGTCAAAGCAGATGCCTGAATGGGAATATTGGGAAATGGCATTAACACAAAAGCTCAATACAAAAGATTTTGCTACACTGATCAACATCACCATCAAGTTCTGTCAGTCAACAGCTGGCCAAAGACCTGCCCACGGGTCTCCCCAGGCTCTATGCATGCTGGCGCCATGAACGTATGCTTTTTCTCCACTTGGCACTTCCTCTCCCTTGTCTGCAGTGTTCTTTTCTTTGAGTGATGGTTCTGCTCACCAGCTTTTCAAGGCCCTGTTTTACCTGGTGCTGTCACAGTTCTGGTTTTAAAAAGCAGTTCTCTGAATAGCAACTGTTAAAAATAGCATTGTAGCATTTCATATTTATTGTATCTCAGTCAAACCAAATGTTCTGAGATTATAAGTGGAAAAATGTTTTTTTCTATCTACCAACCATGCCAACTCACTTCAGGCTCTGAAAGTCAAGCTGATTTATTTCTGCTTTGCACATCATCATCTGTAATGAAGGTTCTGCAGACCAAATGCTGCCCTCAGTGACATCTGCCTGACCCCACTGTTTATAAATGCTGCTTCAGTGACAGTGTGATCTCACTGTCTCCAAATTCTGCCCTTGGTAACACCTGGGTGACCCCAACAAAAGATATAATTTTGGCCTGCAGAACCATCATTACTGATGATAGTGTACAGGGTGGAAAGAACCCAGCTTGACTCCTGGAATCCGGGACAAGTTTGTGGTGCTAGCAGTTAGAAAAGCTATCTTTCTATTTGTAATATGAGCACATTTAATCTGGAGATTTTTGAGAGACAAACATGGTACCCATGAGACCATTTTATGGATTCACATTTCTAACAGAGCTGCACTTTAAACAGTTCCTTTTAGTTCCACAGTCTTTTTCCATATCTTAATGTAGGCCCCAGTTTTCTGCTCCATTACCTTAGTAAGGAGTCTGCCTTAGACACAATCCACAACAAGGACACCCTTCCTCTTTCCCAAACTGGGAGACTGAGAAAAAAAAAGGGAACCGAAATAGAAAAGACAAGCCTTGCTTCTCTGATTGTTCCATTACTTTTTTCTTTTGTGTCCTGAGTTACTAGATGAGTTAGTAATGTTCATCTTTAGAATCTCTATCTTGTTTGTATCTGAGATTTCCCGCTCTCATGCTTCTCCTGCTCTTCTGGACACCATATGTGCTGGCTGAGTGAGATGATAATGCTTGCAAGGAAGAGATGGTTCAGGAAGACAAAATTGTCTACACAGCCTGAAGGAATTCTAAAAACAGCTTTGAAAAGAAAATGTGATTATATTAAGCTACAAACAGCAGAGACAGAGAATAAAATGGTTTTAGAGAAATTAGAAAAATGAATCACAGAATCATTAGGATTGTAATGATCAAAATGAGACTTTACCTCAATGAATGAAAATCAGTATATTTCATTAAAAGAAATAGGCAGGGCTGAGATCTCTTGGGAGGAAGGAGGCCTGGAAAGTAGCCAAGAAAGAGTTAGGGGAGATGGTGGATAGCAAATTAGAGATGTGCTGGAAATCTCATATGGCAACCAAAAAGCAAATGACACACTGTATTTTATGTAAAGAGGCACAGTATCATGTCATGGACAGGGATGTGATAGTTCTACTTTCGGATATAACCACTTTTGGAATATTACAATTCTGCCTCAACACAAACGTAACATTGACAAATAGGAGAGGGTCCAATAAGTAAAATGAGATCATTGACGACTTGGTGGGTAGGACTGCTGTATGAGGAGAGGTTAAAGAAACCTCAGGAAGTATAACTATAACTAGGAACCTTGAAGATGTGGAGGAGAGGATTCAAAGAATGTCAAGTACTGTATTTGGGAGGGAGAGGGTTGTTCTGGAAGAAGTATCTGTGAGCAACAGGAAGAAACAAGGAGAAATTCAGGCTGCACATCAGGAGAAATTTCCTAGCAATAAGGTTGATTAGACTCTTGTATTGTCTCCCAGGCGAAGTGATGGAATTCCTGCTACTGGAGTTATTTAAAAGCAGGCTGAACACAGCATCAGAGAATGCTCTGTACAGAAGAGCTGGAGAATGGAAAGAATGGACTGAAGCATGGAAGACATCTTTTTCATCTCTAATCTCTGTGATTCTTTGAAGAAGAATTTCCTCCATTCACCCTGCTTTGTACACAATACCTCTGGTCTTTTCTCTGATTCGGATGAATAGATTAGGTACGAAGGACAGTGGTTTGAAAATGGTCAGCTTCCAGTATGCTAGAAGAATAGCTGGGCACTGCCTCTTTCCATGTAAGTGAAAAAATATAATTGTGAGATCACACGAATGGCAAGAATGGGTTTGGAGCCTTGTCCTGGAGTCCAAAAGGGAACTCAGAAAGTATTTCCGGAGTGGCTCCTTGCAGCCTTCGATACTTGGATTACGTTTCTGAAATTTTGCAGAAATCTTCTGCTCCCCCCCCCCCCCCGCCTCCCCCTTCTGTGCATTTTTGGTGCTGAGCTTTTTCCGGTTTTCCCACACTCCTGCCTGTCACAGAGCAGAAACCACAAAAATGCAGCGAAGTAAAGTCTGTCCAAGAAGCTGCAATTCCATCTCACAAGGATAAACATTCTTTCTGCCAACAAGTGAGCACAGCACACCGGCATCTTCAAATACACATCCCTGCTGCCCAGCAAAGGAACCCACTGACACAGCCTGTCACCTGTACTAACATGAGCCACCCCAGCACAAAGAGAATTGGATGGTGAATTCACCAGCACAGACCTGCCAGACCTCATGATCACAGCCGCCCTCACTGAGTCAACCAATCCTGCTAATGTCTTGTTTTCTTTTTAAATAGTTTTGGGGGATGAATTTAGTGCACTGTCTAAAGATAGGCATTGTGCAGGCAGGAAATATAAAGGCTTCTCCAGCACATCTCTTCCCATGTTCCTCCAAAACACCTTATTATTCCAGTCCTGCTCCCTCAGCCCCCCAACCACAGCATTGCCAATGCACCTCTATTCTGCATCTAAGCACTTCCGCAGGGGGGCTTTTAGAAAAATGATTATTTTTTATTAAAGCCTCTCTCTTAAATAGGGAAGGGGCTGGGAGGAGTCAGAGAATCTGGCAGGAATCAAACAGAACTGAGGGGAGAGGGTTATGAATGTAGTTCCCCCCATCAGTGTTTTAGAGATTAAAACAAGTCCAAAGATGGGTAAGGATAAGGGCTGGAGAGACTTCAATATGAGGATACATTGTAAAGGTGGAGACTTTTTAGTCTACAGAGAAGAAAAATGAAAGGGGGCATGATACAGAGAGATAGAACAATGAATTGTACAGATAAAATTACCCTCTCATAACACTGGAACAAGGGGATGCTCAAGGAAATTAAAAGGCAACAAACTTGAAACTGATAAAAGGATATTATTTTTTTGTACACAGCACATAACTAACCTGTGGAAATCACAGCCATAGGATGGGTCGGAGGCCAAAAGCTTAGTAAGGTTCAAATAGCATTGGACATTTATATGGGAAATTACATAAATATACATAACATATATATGGGGATACAAACCCTCATGCTTTGGGACAAACCAACCACTAGCTGATGGGGTTAGGAAGAAACTTCTCCTATAAGCAGATGAGTCCATTATGGATAGTTCTGGAGAATGAATTTAGTGCACTATCTAAAGACAAAAAGAAAAGGAGTACTTGTGGCACCTTAGAGACTAACAAATTTATTAGAGCATAAGCTTTTGTGAGTTACAGCTCACTTCATCGGATGCATGAGCTGTAACTCACGAAAGCTTATGCTCTAATAAATTTGTTAGTCTCTAAGGTGCCACAAGTACTCCTTTTCTTTTTGCGAATACAGACTAACACGGCTGCTACTCTGAAACCTATCTAAAGACAGACATAGTGCAGGCAGGAAATGTACCAGCTTCTCCAGCACAGCTCTGTTCATGCACCTCCAACACACCTTGTTACTCCAATCTTGCTCCCCCAAGAAGCACCTGCCATTCACCATTGTCAGAGACAGGCTAGTGGCTTAGGTAGCCCACTTCTCCAATATGTATGGCAATTCCTATATCCTCATATTTATATGAAGCTATGGCCTTGCTTACACTCTGAGGTAAAGCTCCATTTTAGGGTACAACTACTCCAGTGTATCAAGGCCAGATTCTTCCAAGGTCTCAATTCAGGAAGAACGCCCTGAAGGATCTGTATCAAAGATGCTTGCTGGCAATGTGTTCCTCACAGATTTTCTGGCACAGGAAAAACTTACTTGGAAATCCTCTGGGCTGCCACTTTTCTGACCACTGCCTGCCTA
The DNA here is from genome assembly GCF_009764565.3 of Dermochelys coriacea. Taxonomy (NCBI): domain Eukaryota; kingdom Metazoa; phylum Chordata; order Testudines; family Dermochelyidae; genus Dermochelys; species Dermochelys coriacea. The sequence continues at coordinate 86,481,755 of NC_050073.1, read as the reverse complement.
TGGTTGGCTGGAGGCTTGGGGACCAGGTGAGAGGATGTACTCTGGGATGGCATCACTTTGTGCGAACTGGTCACCTTCTGGATGCTGGAAGTGGCACTTGATGGCTTGCGGGCACCAGAATCAGCCGGCACGGATATATTGCTGAAGCTGGGTGGTGGGTGGTTGGCAAAGAGAGCCTGGTAGAAAACAAGATACAGGGATTGGTTATTTTCCCTTTGCAACTCCACTGGGAGAACCATGTGGTGAGGAGCCTTGCCTGGGAAGAGAAAGCCCCAGCCTGGTAAAGGGGACCATCCAACTAGAAGGTTCCTGGGACAGTCTCAGAAATAGATACAAACTGACGGGACTGATTCCATGAAGGAGTTTTTATAGCAGAATTCTACAGCCTTGGAAAGTGAGGGTTAGTTCTAGAAATGCCAACAAACTCTGACACTGTGGCACAACATAGCAGGTGCTACAACACTGACTCCCAGATCCAACCTTCTCCTAGTCTTTGAGCTAATAGGAAGCCCTAAATTACCCTTACAGAAGCAAGGGGCACTAAGAGGGCAAACTGATAAAGAGTATTTCCCCCTGACTCAGGCTCTGGGGATTCTTTGGGGAGAGAGGAAGCTCCCAGTCATGAGGGGAGAGATATGCTGAAGGTTTGGGAGATGGGGCAAAATAGCTTGTAAACTGCCAGGCACCGAAGAACAAAGCCACAGGTGGCAGAGGAGGGGAATGGCTCTCTGCACCAACTCAGCTGAGATTCAAAGCAGCACTCAATTCTCTTTAGGAAGTTGCAACCTGCCGGGAACTCTGCCTTATCCTTCCTCAAAGCTGCTTAGTTAGATCCCCATTCAGAGCACTGAACTGTAGCCATGTGGCTTACTGGTGAAAAGTCAGTTATGAAAGATGAGGGGAAAGGGTGAGCACTAGACAGTCTCCTGGGAAAGGTTGGGGCTTCAGTGCACTTGGTTGCATTTGTCCTGAGTTTCTTTCTCTGGTGAGGAACACACAGAGGCACAGGGAGTGGGCTCCAGACTCCAGAGAAAGCCACAATCTGAGGATTGGCCGAGTCCCAGCATAAAGACAGGAAAAGCCCCTCTCCCCCACAATTCTCTGGCAAATGGCAGGGCACTCGTGTGGGAAGGAGTTTCTGACAGGCAGAGCCTGGGGGGAGAAAGGGGAATGTGAGAGCCAAACCAGGCCTTTTCCACTACAATGCACTGACAAGATCTGCTGAGCTTTCTACTCCTCGTTAACCTCTCCATGTCCTGCAGCTCCATTTTGATCCTGGATTCCTGAGCAGGATTACCTTCAGGCACAACTGTATAAATGACAAGTCAGGAGGAAGGCAGTAAATGCCACACTCTTGGCTTAGTCCAGTACAGCTGAGAGCCCATCACATTATCAGGGAAGGGATGGAGTTTCCCCACTCACTGTGCTTTCCTCCCCTGACCCAGAGACCGCTCCTCACTACATCCATGCACAAGAATTTTTTTTTAAAGTGCTTTTCCCTTGTTACTAAAATCCTGACACCTGGAGTTTGCAAACCTCTTGCACTGTACTGTCTACATCACCTCCCCAAACATGCTCAGGCAAGAAGGTCAGTCACCCAGGAGGAAGAACAAACAGGAATTCTTATAACACAGGCTGATCATCAGAGGCAGGGCCGAGACCTACCTAAGGGAAGGTTAGGGCTGTTTTGCTTTGGGATAACAGACTTCTGAAAGGCCTCTGTCTCCAGACTGTGCTGAGATCCTGGCTGCCTTCCACCGCAGCCAGGGTGTAGAGACTGGGGGTTGACACTGACCATGGCTTCTGGATCCAGCTACAAAGCACGCTGCCCTGCTGTGAACCCTATGGGGGCGGGGCGGGAAACCAGAAGAAGCTACTGTGCAAACAAAGGGCAGCAGGGGAGGCCAGACAGAGAAAGGGATGGGAAGAGATTTCAGAACATACACACATGAAGGTGTGCCCTCATCATTCAGGATCCACAAAGTCCAGTTCTAGGGAGGACTGTAGCATGGAAGAAACTCTGATATAAACAGCCCAGGAGCATCTAGTACTCAACAGTTATTAAGGGAAACATCCAGAACAGGGCTCACAATGCTGGAGAGTTGGACTGGCTGCTGAGGAGACTCATGCCCTCCCCTGTGGAAGATGCCAAGGGGCACAAATCTGCATAATATTTAGCACAATATAGGACTTTGCATCTTCAAAACACTGCAAAAACATTAGCTAATTAATCCCGAAAACATTCCTGGCAGACAGGTCTGGTGTATTAACCATTAACCATTTTATAGGTGGGCACCTTGGGCCACAGAGAGGGCAAGTGATCTGCCACAGATGGAGCCACCCTCAGAGCTAGAGTCAGAACTCAGGAGTTCCTGAGTCTCAGTCCTGTACTCCACACCAGTAGATCACACCTCTCCTCATTTTACACAGAAACAAAGTACAGACAAAATGATAGCTGCACAAAAAGAATGCTTTTTAAGTAGAAAATGTCATGTACAATTTGCCAGTCAGGGTGACGCATATGGTAAGGTATCAGCAAGCAGAAACCAAGCTTCCTGTACCCACTCACAATTAAAGTGAGGAAGTACCAGAAGTTTGAACTAAAACAGTTATGCTAATGATCTTCAAAAACAGAAAGAAGGATCCTGCCACTTATCCTCCCATATATCCAACATCTATCCCTAGAAAAATAATAGAACAAATGCCGCAAGTAAAATCAATAAATAATCACTAAACCTGAGAATGACAGAATCACAAACAACAAGCAGAAATGAGGATTTATAAAGATTAGCTCACCAGACAAACGTAATTGCCTTTTGGGACAGAATTACAAAATACGTGTGTATAATTTGATAAGGTTTGGAATGTTTGTAAAGCATTTGCTACAGTTTTCTATTAAATCTATTCACAAAGTTCAGTCAAATCAGCATGGATATGGTAGAAAACTGGCTGAGTGACCAAACAAAGGGGCAAAAAGTAATGATAATTGGCAAAATACTGAGTTGTGGGAAGGGAAGTCTAGTGTGGAACCACAATGGTCAGTGTAAGGGCCAATCTGCTGTAAGGACTTCATTAATGATCTAGAAAAAGGAGAGCACATTAATAGAATTCATAAATGATAGTACAGTGGGTACTACTTTGTAAACTATTCAGGAGAGGGACTGTCTTGATATATGTTAAAATAAACTGACTGCATGCTTTCTCCTTCTACCCAACCCTTTGTACGAAGTTTGTTTTCATAAACTGTGAGCTTTCTGGGACACAAATTGGGTTTTATTATATATTTGTAAAGTATTCAGCACATTGCGCGTGCTGAAATAAATAAATAAATAAATATATATATATACATAAATATAATGAGATTAGAAAGAGGGGGGCAGAACTTCAGGTGGTATAAATCAACATACCATCACTGACTTCAGTGGAGTTATTTTATTTTACAGTAGAACCTCAGAGTTACTAACACCTTGGAAATGGAAGCTGTTCAGAGCTCTGAAATGTTCGTAACTCTGAACAAAACATTATGGTTGTTCTTTCAAAAGTTTACAACTAAACATTGACTTAATACAGCTTTGAAACTTTACTACTCAGAAGAAAAATGTTGCTTTTAACCACCTTAATTTAAGTGAAACAAACACAAAACCAGTTTCCTTACCTTGTCAAATCTTTTTTTAAAACTTTCCCCTTTTTTTAGTAGTTTACGTTTAACACAGTAATGTACTGTACAGTATTTGCTTCCTTTTTTTTGTCTCTGCTGCCTGATTACGTACGTCCGGTTGCAAATGAGGTGGGTGGTTGACTGGTGAGTTTGTAACTCTGGTGTTGGTAACTCTGAGGTTCTGGAGTAGCAGCCGTGTTAGTCTGTATTCGCAAAAAGAAAAGGAGTACTTGTGGCACCTTAAAGACTAACAAATTTATTTGAGCATAAGCTTTCGTGAGCTACAGCTCACTTCATCGGATGCATTTGGTGGAAGCATCCGATGAAGTGAGCTGTAGCTCACGAAAGCTTATGCTCAAATAAATTTGTTAGTCTCTAAGGTGCCACAAGTACTCCTTTTCTTTCTGAGGTTCTGCTGTACCTAAACTAAAGATATGACCCCATAGGTAGCAAATAAAAATTGGATTTGTCTTGGAAAACTGCAGTTAACACATTTGCAGAAAAATAATCCAAGGGAGAAAACTGGGAAAAGAAATGTATGAAGGAGATGAGGGAGGGAGCTAAATAGTCTTTAATGCAACATGGTAGCGAAAAATGTCAATGCAGATTAGGCTGCTCTCAGAGAGGCCTTGCATCCCAGAGCAAAGGGGGGAGGGTTTTTTTTCTAGTGCAACCACACCTGCTTTGAATGCCCTACATTCCCAGTGAGACACTGACAAATTGGAGTACATCCAGAAAATAGTAAAAGAAATTAGTTAGGGGGAAAGTTAAATCTCCTTAGCTTAGCTACGTGCTGACTAACTTGGGACCATGCAACTTTCTGAAGGGTGTAAGGGGAGAGAGGAATTATTTAGCAACTGGGGATGAACTGGACACAGTATTCATATCAGAAAACTATTTAAACTATTGATTGAAACTGTAACCATGAGTGACCCCAATACTCATTATCATTTGTTAAATGTTTTATCTGACCCTTTCTGACACAAGGCTGCAATGATAGGAATCATTTTATTATATGACTGAACTAGGGTTGTTTTAATTTAGCATATTTCTCATTTCCCATATGCAATGTTTAGGATAAAGCTCTAGCTCTAGTAGCTGCCCATACACATAAAATAGATACAGGCTAAACAGAACAAACCTACATAGGGTAGGAGAAGCCTCCATGACAGTTAGTGGCATCTCCCCAGTAGAGGGAACAATTAGAAAGTAAACACTGATTGTTTAATTTCCTAGGCAAGGGCATCTCTGGTAACAACATCCAGGTCAGATCACGTCACTCATCGCTACCTTCAGTCCATACAAAATGCTGCTGCTGCTAAACTTTCTTCCTTTCCTGTTGGTTTGATCATGTAACTCCTGTTCTTTGAACCACTCCAGTATCAGATTTAAGCTTCTTGTCATCACCTTCAAAGCTCTGCCCCTCCCTACTTATCCTTCCTTGTCAAGCTTCATGCTGGCTCTCTGTCCCCTTCACTCTGCCAGTGCTCCCAATCTCCTCCATCTGTCTGTCAGATTCTCACACAATCACCCTTGTGCCTTCTCCCGTGCAGGCCCCTATGAATGGTACAATATCCCTGAGCTCCTCCAAAAAGGACCTATCTCTTCCAAATTTAAATCGTTCTTTAAGACCCATTTTTGCCATGTTGCCTATAGTGAATCAAGTTGACTTGTTTATAAATTGCCTATATTGTTATTCCCCTTCCCCTGACTACTTGTCTTAGATAGTGCGCTCCTCAGAGTTTGTACAGCACAAAGCATGCCTTCCGTTTGCACATATACATATGACTTTAAATATGCCACTCCTGTCCTTCCATTCATACAGCTCTCTTCCAGCACATCAGGCTGTCAGCACCACAGAGAGCAGGACCTTCCTTGCATCATGCACAATGATGCTGCTGTTACTTACTCACACACTGCCTGTGGACAAACAGACACATCCAAACCAGACATCATATAGAGAAGAGGAAAATAGAAACTGCTTTCAGTACAGCAAGGCACCTTTCAAGGACATGACATATCAGTGAGGTGACCAGAGAAGCTGTGGCATGAGCACCTAGGCTGCTGGGAAATGGCTGGGTTGCCTCACCAAGGCAATTCCCAAGCCATGACTGGAATTGCAACATCATATGGAAATGCCCTCTTTGTGGCCTGGAGATACACAGAATGCAGGGTCCAAAGCACTCACAGTAACAGATAGTGTGATACTGCCTGCAAATGATAGGCCTTTTCCACTTGGGCTTCATTTCTCCTGCTGCTAACAGTATCAAGTTCTCAGCACTACTATAACTCTTTTCATCCACAGCTTTCAGAGCAATTCACATAAGTGTGTCAGTATCAGATTGGAAACTGAGGCACAAAGCCATAGGCACCAACTTTTATTTTTTCCCAGCAGTGCCCCCGCCCCTGCCACTCTGCCCCTTCCCCCAAGGCCCTACCCTTACTCAGCCTCTTCCTGCCCCCATCCACCAGTCACTTGCTGCTCTTCACCCTCCCCCAAATGCTTCCCGGAGCCGCCAAACACCTGTTTGGCAGCACCCCTGATTAGCTGATCAGCAGCACCGCCGAACAGCTATCGTTGGGGGTGCTGAGCACCCACTATTTTTTTTTCATGGGTGCTCCAGCCGTGGAGCACGCACAGAGTCAGTGCCTATGCACAAAGCAATGAAGTAACTTGCTTAAGGTCCCCAAGTGACCTGACAGAGTTAAGAATAGAAAAAAGGTGTCCTGAATCCCAGTCCAGTATCGACAGGACCACAGAATAAAGGGTGCCAGGGAGCAGGAACTGAATAGTCTGGAAAATGAATAAAATTAGATTTAGTAAAGCTTCTCAACCCTGATTAAGGTTCTGAGGGAAGAACTCAGAAGAGTTTAGAAAAGGTAAACCCAAAGCCAGGGAACCTGGAGGCTGGTGCTGCACTTCTCTAAACCCAGAGGTCTGAGGTGAAGGTCTTATTCTCCTCTGTACCATTCCCCAAGGCTGTGCTGATGGAGTCTCCAAATTCTCCTGCTAGTCTTCTCTCCCCTCCCCCACATTACACACAGTGTTCTAAGTGCTCTGAGAAGCAGGAGCAATTCCCAGATGAATGCAGAATTTTTCTGGCTTTGTGCAATGAATTTTCTTGGATCAGAGCAACAAGAGTTGGTTGTGTTGAGGCCGCCCCTCCAGCACTGTGAGTGTGCAGTACATAGGGAGCCCTCAGCAAGGTGAGGAAGGCTGTGAAAGACCCATTGATGCTACCCACTGACCTCCCCCAACCCCAGGCACCCTGCCTGCGAGAACACATGGTTTCTGTGGGCCCTACCCTCAGGATGCCAATAAACACTTCTCATTCCCAATCTCCAAGCCAGACTGCTTGATAAAAGCAGTGGGGGAAAACTCATCAGCATGAGATGCCACCTCAGAAAAAGGCTTTTTGTGAGTGCAGATCTAAGGTATGGCAAGGGAGGACAGAGGGAGAAAGCAAGAGGAAAGAAGTGACAAATGGGGGAAGGAAAGAGACAAAGAGAGAGAGATGGAAGGAAAAGTTTTAAGCCAGAGGTTCCCAAACTGTGTTGTGTGCAGAGTGGGCTGGTTACCTGCTCCTGGCTCCTCCCCTTATGTCCAGCTACTACAGTGATTAAATACTTTCCTAATGTGCTTTTGCCACACAAGACACTGGTGTCATACACAAGCCATTGGTGTCATTGGCATAAGGATGTTTTATCATTGCAAGGGGATGAAGCCCAGGCATCGTGAATTGGGAAAAAAGCAGGAGGACCTGGGTGCAGCAAGCAGGACAGTGGATGGGGGGCAGACAACAATGAGTGGAGTGGGATGGGGCTTGGACAATGGAGTAGGTATCAGGGTAGGAGGCCTGGGTGACAATGAGTGGGAATGGGTAAGGCCCAAGTGATAGCGAGCAGGTGAGTGGGGGCCCAGGTGCAGTGACTATAGAGGATGTGGGGAGGCACAGATAATGGTGAGTGGAAGGGGAAGGTAGGAGGCCACAGTGAAAATAAGCAGGATGGTGACCAGGCAGTAGTGAACGGAAGGGAGTGAGGGCTGGAACTTGGGCCAAAGTGAGTGGGAGGCGGTAATGGGATGGGGGAGGGGGAGTTGTAAGGGTAGGTGGGGGAAGCTAAACAGTGGTGAATGACGGGGACAGGGAAGGCAACAGTGAACAGGAGAGGGAGCTGGTGGTAGGGTAGGCGATGGTGAGTCTGTTGTAGTGCTCTGGCTACTAAGCAAGAGAGGTCAGTGCAATTGTGCCTGAGATGGGAGATCTGTCTGGCAAAGACAAGTGGGAGGAGATGTATCCAAGAGACACTCTCTCTATTAAGACCTGGCTTTCAATACAAGGAAGTCTGAAGGTATATCTACGCTGCAATTAAAAACCTGCAGCTGGCCTGTGCCAGCTGACTCAGGCTTGCGGGGCTGCTTAATTGCATTGGGGCTGCTTAATTGCATTGTAGATGTTCAGGTTTGAGCTGAAGCCCGGGCTCTAGGACCTGCAAGGTGGGAGGGTCCCAGAACTCAGGCTGCAGCCTGAACTTCTATGCAGCAATTAAACAGCCCCTTAGCTCAGGAGCGTCAGCTCTAGTCAGCTGGCATGGGCCAGACGTGGGTGTCTAATTGCAGTGTAGACATACCCTAGTGTTAAACAGATCCCTTTCTTCATTAATGGCAATTTCAGAGCTGCCTGAGCCCGTGGCAGGGCAATGGCCTTGATACTGAAGCTCTGAACTGTTCGGCTTGGGAAGGGGGGGGGCGGGGTGAGGAGTGGAGGCTTAACAAAGAATCACTTTAACAGAAACTCCTGAGTAATGGCTCTGCCCTAGGCCAAAAATAACATCAGCTCAATGTCGGCAATTAGAAGAGGGCTCAGCCAGGCCCCCATGGTCAGCTCCAGCCTCCTCACAGGCACAGCTCAGCTCGGTTTGCAGTGCTACCCTACGCTCATCAGCAGCCACGGCTGCCCACCCAGAGCCCCTTGGACAGAGATGAAAGAAGGGCCTTCTGCTCCTGCTCAGAGGGGTAGCAAGCGGGGAGGGGGAGTTTGGGGAAGGAAAGGACACAGTACAGACAGAAAAGGAGTACTTGTGGCACCTTAGAGACTAACAAATTTATTTGAGCATAAGCTTTCGTGAGCTACAGCTCACTTCATCGGATGCATGCAGTGGAAAATACAGTGGGGAGATGATTTATATACACAGAGAACATGAAACAATGGGTGTTATCATACACACTGTAACGAGAGTGATCACTTAAGATGAGCTATGACCAGCAGGAAGGGGAGGGAAGAAAACCTTTTGTAGTGATAATCAAGGTGGGCCATTTCCAGCAGTTGATAAGAACGTCTGAGGAACAGTGGGGGGGGGAATAACATGGGGAAATAGTTTTACTTTGTGTAATGACCCATCCATTCCCAGTCTCTATTCAAGCCTAAGTTAATTGTATCCAGTTTGCAAATTAATTCCAATTCAGCAGTCTCTCGTTGGAGTCTGTTTTTGAAGTTTTTTTGTTGAAGAATAGCCACTCTTAGGTCTGTAATCGAGTGATCAGAGATTGAAGTGTTCTCCGACTGGTTTTTGAATGTTATAATTCTTGACCTCTGATTTGTGTCCATTTATTCTTTTACATAGAGACTGTCCAGTTTGACCAATGTACATGGCAGAGGGGCATTGCTGGCGCATGATGGCATATATCACATTGGTAGATGTGCAGGTGAACAAGCCTCTGATAGTGTGGCTGAAGTGATTAGGTCCTATGATGGTGTCCCCTGTACAGACAGAAGTTGCCTCCCTCTCTGATTTCCCTCCCAGAATGGTGGGAATTGAGCCATAAGCTGTTTGTTAGGGACCCTGCAGTAACTTGTAATTTATGCCCCTGATATGGGGGTGGGAGGGCCCCACATGTTTAGTTCTTGCTGGTGTTTGAGGCCATCCCTGCCAGACTGCCCAGCAAATACCAATAGCTCCCACCTAACCTGGGTCAAACAACCTGTGCTGAGTGGAGGTCCAAGCACATGAAGAATCCCACTGCCGTTCCAGCCACCAATCAAAATGAAGGAAACCCTGCCCTCCATGAGAAATGGGGTAACTCATGCTTTATAAACCCCTGCAGGGTTTCCATCTAGGGTGTGGAGATTCTGCTCCAGACACAGCTGCTGAAACACTGTCATTCATTACATTGGAATCATACAGGACTCAAGGATCTTGATCCCATTTCCATTTTCTTCCTGCCTTGACAGCATTGTGTCTCCCTCTGTCTCTTCCAATGGTGTCAAGGGAATGACTCTGTGCCAAATGGCTGAGTGCCTAGCAAGTAAAGGAAACATTAGATGAACTGACTGATAATGATGGTGTGTAGCAGGGAGAAGCTCACACCTCGGCTCAGGCTCTATACCTGTGTCTATTGTGTATTTAAGGCTCTTAGAATATTCCTGGCAGAGATGAACCTTATTCCCTCACAGGAAGGGTGGAGACTTCCCCAGGAATGAAGCAATCCAGGTAATGTTTGGTCTTCACTGTGGTGAAGTCCTTTTCCTATCAGTCTACATTGTTTGGTGCATGGGTACTGTGGTGTGTGGGAGAGGACTTGGTCAAGCTGCAGCTGAAAGAGAGACCACTGGTACCAACTTCACAAGGCAGAGACACATGTCAACACAGCTATGAGACTCTGGGGAATGGAGACACACAAACGTAGCAATGACACCCGTATAGGTAAACCACATGTGCTCTTGGTGGATACAAACACATGCCACCACAACTATGGGATTTACAGACAATGAATCTTTGGGCCAGGTGAGGCTGGGCTCTGACTCAGGAACTAGGTAGAATAGTGAGCAGCAGCACTCAGATAGTCATCTAGAGAGGGATCCTGACCCAGAGGGAGGCCAAGAGGGACAGCAGCATTAGGCCGCTATCAGAATCACTAATATAGGTTCAGTCCTGTCCTCAAAACCCACAAGTGGTGCTTCCTCCCCACAAAACCTTGTGCCATGTCCTGGGTGTGAGACTGTGCCCATGCCACAGGTGTAGAAACTGGCAGTGGTCCTTCTCAGGCAGACTTTTGTCTCAGTTACCTGGTGCCGGGCTCGGCTTTGCTCCAAGAGCTGTCGGGACTGAAGCTTCTGCTGCTGGAGTTGCTGCACGGCAAAATGGAGCTGATAGCTGCCAGCAGTTGGCTGATACTTGGGATGTGCCAGTTGGCTTCCTATCATCTTGCTGTAGACACAGTTCTCTAATTCTCCTTCCCAGGCGAAGCTGTCACTCTTTAGAGCCCTGAGAAGAGAAGAGCCATCACACAAGTTATCATCTCCATTACCCTGCATGCGAGGCCAGGGGAGCTGCTGCCCACAGGGCATCACTGCTCCCGAAGGAGTCACTACTTGACAGGCATGCGATTAGCAACAAGTGGGTGGCACTGGCAAGTAGAACACATGATACAAATGTTGCATGTCAGCCGTGGGCCTGGAAAGGAGGACCTGCCTCCAACAATAAAAGTCTGGAAATCTGGACTGGGCCTATGTTACTATCCTTGCTACCAAGCCTGAGGCGAACAATTGCAGAGAAACAAGAGGGAAAATCCAAGAGTGACATTAGGACATGACCATGGCTATCTAGCTAGCACTGAGGGGAAACAGTCAGCCTTGTAGCCCCCAGAGTCAGGGTTCCACAGAGTTAAATGGCTGAGCTAAGGATTACTGTAATTGGGGACCTACACTCGGCCCATGGGTTTTGAGGAGAGCAGGTGACAGAGTGACAGGGTCACAAGGTGTCCTGGAGAACCTGGGATAGCCGAACAATCCAGGTTCCCTGCGCTAACTGACCAGATGCCACATGGTCCACTGAGTCTGACCAATAAAACCTTTAAGTCCCATTGCTTGAGCCTCCTATGTCCCCACTGAGCTCATTCTTCTCTCCCATTGTGTCTCATGTCTAGACACTCCCTTTGGATCTTATGTGTTGAGAAATACAGACTTTCCTTAAAGTTCCTGTGCACACCGTAATTGACTGGGATACAGATGATGCTTGTATCTGCTGCATCCTACCACGAGTGCAGAGAGGGATAGTGTTTCTCAGTGGAGGAATGTCACCCCAATCTCTTCACTTCATAGAGTTCAAATAAAAAAAAACCCAAAGCCCCTCATTTAACCGTTGGAACAATTAACCATTGGACCAATTTACCAACAGTCATTTTTAAATCAAGACTGGATGCTTCCTAAAAGATCCGCTCTAGGAATTATTTTGGAGAAGTTCTATGGCCAGTGTTATGTAGGAGGTCTGACCAGATGATCACAGTCACCCCTTCTGGCCTTGGAATCTATGAATTTATAACCCCAGACTTCCGTGAACCTGGTATGTTCTCCCCTGCAATCCTGGCCACCAAACTGATCCAGAGTAACATATTGAGGATGATCTTAAAAGGGACAAACTCAGTTACCCAGCCCACAACACACATTTTTTGCTGCTGAATCACTAGGAGAGGGCAGGGACACTGCAAGAGGTTCAAGTGGACCCATCCCTACACCCAAACTCTCAGCAGCAATGGAGCAAAGCAGCCCTGCTTAGCAAGGGACATTGGTTGTCAGCATCTCCATCCTGCTTCCTGTGGGGCACTCACGCCCCTCTGTCCTATCTCGGACACTTTCCAGGCCCCTCCATTGTGCTGTCTGCAGGGGACCCCATACCACAGGCCACCCTTCATCATCATATAAAAAAACAGATTAGAATCCTGTACAAATGACTTTGGCTCCCACCTCACTGAGTCTTAAATTGTCATCTCTGCCTCTTTTCCAAGTGCTTGGGAGGAAGTGTGCTCTAATGAATACAGACCTGGGACTCAGAAGATCAGCGTTCTAATCCTGGCTCTGCCACTGACTCAGTGGGTTACCTTGGGCAAGTCACTTCACCACTCTGCGCCTCTGTTTCCCCTCCTGCCCTTTGTCTTTCTTTTCTAAACAGACTGTAACTCTTTGTTGGCAAGGACTGTCTCTCACTATGTGTTTGTACTGCACCTAACACAACATATATCTATATCTTTTAAATGTCGTCTCTGTCTTTGGCATTTTGTGGTTCTTCAGTTTCCCCCTCTTATGGTACCTGGTTTATTTCTCCACAGTCCTCCTCCTTCCTTCCATCCTATCTCCTCAAGATATTCCCTTTCCTATTGTTTCTGTTGCAGCTCCTTGGTCACATCTCTCCTTCCCAGTTATACCCAAACGAAATGAGAAAGAGCCAAACTCTGGGGTGTCTAGTATTAGGAATGCATGCCCCCTCTTTTCCTCAGGTGAACAGTGTAGTCCTTGCTCTCCAACATGGCTGGATCCTGTCCTGCGGCTCTGCCTGCAGTTGCTCAGCTCTGTGCATCACGCATATGCCACAGGCTGAGCAGGGGAAGTGTTGCAAGCCCCTCAACACTGCTCCCTACTGGGCACAAGATGCCCCAGAAGTGTAAATACAAAGAAATGTATTGCAATCACAAGGCATATTTAGAAACCTGGAAATGATCTCCATCTGCTGCCTTATCAGACCTGCCTGCTCCCAACACTGGTTATTATCAGATTGCTGTCATCTGGCCCTTTCCCCATATCCTTGGGGTAACACTGGCCCTCACACTGCATGGATCCTGACTCTATCCCCACTTCCAGGTGGTAAAGCCCCTGGACTCTTCTGACAGCATGTGAAACAGCTGCAGCAGCTGTGCTCCTCCCAGTGAAACTGGGGAGGTGATGCTCACAGTTGAGAAACAGAGGAGATTTTGCTGGGACTGAAACACACTCCTGTGGGGACAGATGGAATCACTGCAGACCATTTGAAAAAACCAAAACCAAAACACCAATGCCCACTGGCCCCAGTAGATATAAAGGTCACTCAAAAGCAAAGCTGGAATTAGTCTGGCACTCAGCAGGCAGCCTGAAAAGGACCCTTTCATCAATGGCAATGAAGAATCTTGAGCTGTGGTCCCTCAGTTACAAACTACCCACACTACATTCTACTTGCCCATTTGTCTGTGGTGTGTAATTTTTCTCACACCTTCAATTTCTCCTCCTTATTGTCATAGTAAAAGGTGGTGAGTGGATTTTGTACCTGACTAGTAATTTTCATGGTCATATCTCTCCTTAAACCCCATTCTATCCCCGGAGCTTCCCACTAAGAATCCACCAAGCACAAAGAAAAACAAGCAACGCTCACCCCATTTAGAGCCTGGACATTCCTCTGGTCATCAACATGTTAGGGGGCTGAACTGTCTGACTGACATTAAGCATCCTCCTTCTCCTTGGTGTATTTACCTGGGTCACCCTTCCTAACAGTGCTCAATAAAAAGTAAGAGTCCTGCTGATCATGGCTGCTTTCTGAAAGCTCTTTGGGACAGGCACCTATAGTTCTACAGTGCAGCTCCCAGCCTGACTGAGAATCAAGACATAATACAGAACTAAGGCTTGTGAAGGTGAAGCAAGTCAAGCAATTCTCAGGGCACTCAGACAAGGTACCCAATTGATCCTGGAGCTCAGTGCCTGCTCCAAATCTCCAGAGATCTTCCTCCAGTTAAGAACCTGCACAGCATAAATTCTATCCTTTAATGAATAAGAATGCCTGAGAAGCTAAAGACAGGGCTGCTTTCTTGAACTTACGCAAGCTATGATTAAGTGAAAGAGATACACTGATGTGATGTGAACACCTTTGAAGATATCTTTAAATTGCCCCCAGTCTAACCAGCAAGACTTGCTGTTGAATGGATGAAACACAAAGGAGGCCCATACCTGTGTTTCAGGAAAAGGGTGCACATCTTGCAGCAGTAAGATATGAAGGCAATAGAGACATATTCACTGAGCTAAAGTCAGTGAGCAGCAGCAGCAATCTTTTGGCAGGTGTTATACCAAAAATCTGAAGAGATCATATTTAAACTACACATCTGATGCTGTAAGGGGTGACTGTGACACTTGTAGACCAGGCGCCAGCTCATGCCAAGGCCCCAAGGCCACACCAAACATTGACAAATGCATAGCTGGAAACCAGTCTGGCTCACCTGTTAGGACCATTAAAATAGGTATTAGAGTTATAAGAATGTAGATTTTATGAAATGCTTGTAGAATACTGCATGTATTAATCTTACTTATATAATCTTACTTGCTTAGTAGAGGCCTGTATCCCATGTTATAAGGTATTATTTAAGTGTTTGTTCTGCAAATATAAAAATGTTTGCTAAGACTGTAAACTCCCACAGCTGGGGAGAAGCATCACCAAATGCTGAAATACTAATTTACCACAAGAGTGTCATCTCCTCCCCAACAAAGGCCTATAGACACCAGACAAACCATTGTGGAACATTAGTGGACAAAAGACTGATGATTGCTTCCCCATGAAGCTGGTCATGCACAAGCCCTTGTCCCATCACAGCTTGAATGCTGGGGGAAGGGAATAAAAATCCTTGTTAAAGAGAAATTATTACGACTATGCTGCATGGAATTCAGAGGGGACAATATTTCTATGCATTAGCAAGGGATCCCTATGCTGCTTAATTTGTTTAAGCCCTAGGGGATATATAGCACTTGCATATATAGCAGCTACTATCACCCTTTGAAACCTAAGATTGTAACTCATTTGTATGTTTATGTTTCCCTTCTCTAACCTTATAAAATAACTAGGGCTGTCGATTAATCGCAGTTAACTCATGCGATTAACTCAAAAAAATTAATTGCAATTAAAAAAATTAATCACGATTTATGGGTTTTAATCGCACCGTTAAAACAACAGAATATCAATTGAAATTTATTAAATATTTTAGATGTTTTTTACATTTGCATATAGTATTGTGTCGTAATTGAAATCAAAGTGTATATTTTTTTACAAATATTTGCACTGTAAAAATGATTAAAAAATAGTATTTTTCAATTCACTTCATACAAGTACTGTAGTGCAATCTCTTTGTTGTGAAAGTTCAACTTACAAATGTAGATTTTTTTTTTACATAACTGCACTCAAAAACAAAACAATGTAAAACTTTATAGTCTACAAGCCCACTCAGTCCTACTTCTTGTTCAGCCAATTGCTAAGACAAACAAGTTTATTTACATTTACCGGAGATAATACTGCCCACTTCTTATTTACAATATCACCAGAAAGTGAGAACAGGCATTTGCATGGCACTTTTGTAGCCAGCACTGCAAGGTATTTAAGTGCCAGATATACTAAACATTCATAGGTCCCTTCATGCTTCAGTCACCATTCCAGAGAACATACTTCCATGCCGATGACACTAGTTAAAAAATAACGCGTTAATTAAATATGTGACTGAACTCCTTGGGGGAGAATTGTATGTCTCCTGTTCTGTTTTACCCACATTCTGCCATGTATTTCATGTCACAGCAGTCTCAGATGCAGCACATGTTGTTCATTTTAAGAACATTTTCACTGCAGATTTGACAAAATGCAAAGAAGGTACCAATGTGAGATTTCTAAAAATAGCTACCGCACTCGACCCAAGATTTAAGAATCTGAAGTGCTTTCCAAAATTTGAGATGGACGAGGTGTAGAGCATGCTTTTTGAGAATACAGACTAACACAGCTGCTACTCTGAAACCTGTCAGCATGCTTTCAGAAGTTTTAAAAGAGCAACACTCTGATGTGGAAACTACAGAACCCGAACCACCAAAAAAGAAAATCAACCTTCTGCTGGTGGCATCTGACTCAGATAATGAAAATGAACATGCATTGATCTGCACTGCTTTGGATTGTTATTGAGCAGAACCCATCATCAGCATGGACGCATGTCCTCTGGAATGGTGGCTGAAGCAGAAAGGGACATATGAATCCTTAGTGCATCTGGCACATAAATATTTTGCAACACCGGCTACAACAGTGCTACAAGAACACTTGTTCTCACTTTCAGGTGACATCATAAACAAGAAGCAGGCAGCATTATCTTCTGCAAATGTAAGCAAACTTGTCTGTCTGAGCAATTGGCTGAACAAGAAGTAGGACTGAGTGGACTTGCAGGCTCTAAAATTTTACATTGTTTTATTTTTGAATGCAGTTTTTTTTGTACATAAGTCTACATTTGTAAATTCAACTTTCATGATAAAGAGATTGCACTACAGTACTTGTATTAGGTTAATTGAAAAATACTATTTCTTTTGTTTTTATACACTGCAAAGACTTGTACTGTAACTCCTCGCTTAACATTGTAGTTATGTTCCTGAAAAATGCTACTTTAAGCGAAACGATGTTAAGCGAATCCAATTTCCCCATAAGAATTAATGTAAATGGGGAGGTTAGGTTCCAGGGAAATTTTTTTTGCACTCGGCTGAACCTTCAAGGGTTAACACATTGTTGTTAATGTAGCCTCACACTCTACAAGGCAGAACTAATGGAGGTAGGAGACACGATAGACACATGACAGTGGCTGTGGAAACTGAACGTGATGATGAATCCATGCTATCCCACTGGAGCACACCACTCCCTCCACTTTCCAAAGTGAAGGGGGGTGCATGTGTGTGTGAGACAGAGACACACACCGTGTGTGTGAGAGAGAGAGACGTGCATTGCCCCTTTAAGTACGCTGACCCCACTCTAAGAACACTGCCTTTTTAAATAGATCAGCAAGTTGAGACAGCAGCTGCTGACAGCAAGCTCCCTCCCTCCTGAACCCTGTCGTGTCCCCACCTGCTCTGTGGGGATGGGGTACAGGAGCAGAGGGAGGTGGACACCCTGACATCAGCACCCTGAACTGCCCGGCAATTGATAGCTTGCTGGGCGGTTGCTGCACAGGGAACTTAGGGGGAGCTGATGGGGGGGCTGCCAGCCCATCCTGATTCTAAGCCCCACCAGCTAACTCCAACAGGCTGCTCTTCCTGCAAGCAGTGGACAAAGCAAGCGGCTGCCAAACAACATTCTAAGGGAGCACTGCGCAACTTTAAATGAGCATGTTCTTTAATTGAGCAGAGATGTAACTACAAAACATTAACCAGGACGATGTTAAGTGAGGAAAGGAATACTTGTGGCACCTTAGAGACTAACGAATTTATTAGAGCATAAGCTTTCGTGAGCTACATCTCACTTCATTGGATGCATCCGATGAAGTGAGCTGTAGCTCACGAAAGCTTATGCTCTAATAAATTTGTTAGTCTCTAAGGTGCCACAAGTACTCCTTTTCTTTTTGCGAATACAGACTAACACGGCTGCTTCTCTGAAACCTGTTAAGTGAGGAGTTACTGTAATCAAAAATAAATGTCAGCACTGTACACTTTGTATTCTGTGTTGTAATTAAAATCAATATATTTGAAAATGTAGAAAACATCAAAAATATTTAAATGGTATTCAATTATTGTTTAACAATGCAATTAATTTTTTTAATCGCTTGACAGCCCTAAAAATAACTCTTTATTTCTTTTCCCTAGTTAATAAATCTTTAATTAGTTTACTACAGGATTGGTTACAAGCATTGCTTTTGGTGACAGATCTAAGGTATAAGTTACCTGGAGTAAGTGACTGATCCTTCGGGGCTGGGAGTAACCTGAATATTGTTGTGATTTTTGGTGTAAGGGAACATTTATCACAAAGAAACATTTATGGGTGGCAAGACAGACTGGAACGTGCAAGGGGACATTCTGTGACTCCATGTTAAGGCTGTCATTATGCTTGAGTCGTTCACATTTAATACTTGGTTGGTCAAATCTAATTATAGAACATACAATCAGTTTGGGGTTTGTAACAATCTGCCCTGAGGTTGGCATGCACTTTCGTGAGCCACTCCAGACAGCCTGACAATGACATTGCCCATTTTACAGCCAGTATTTGCTCTGTGCCTTACAGATGATGCTCAGGGGCTGTGGCCTGTGGTTGAGTGAAGGCCACTGGCTGAGTCGCAGAACTGAATGCTTCAGAGGATTATTTCCCAGAGGTTCTGTATCACAAAGGTACTGCATTCCTTTCTCTTTCACCTTTCTGGTGATGGACATTAACTATCATGGAAATGCACAGATTGGGGATTGCTGGTCCAAGTTTCAATGAACGCAATGGGATTATTGGTGTGATTTTGGGTTCACCCTCTCCAAATGCCTCTCTAAAGCATGTGTTTGCCTTTGGTCTCTAGGCTGAGCTCTTCTTATTTAACCTGAGTATGATCTATAGGCTACAGTGAGATTTATAGGGTGATCTCTAGCACAGTTCAGCTTGGTTCTTCCTGTCCAGAAAAAACATATGGAAACCATGTTATCACTATTTTGGGAAGAGCCAGGACTGTAATCAATTCTGGTTAACTAGCTTTCCTGTAGCATAGACACAGTTTTATATACAACTCACCTGCGTTCCACTGTCCATGATGCTACTCTACACACAGGGAACCCCAGCAGCGCCCATTTACAAAGACCACATCAATGCAAGTTGCTTTCTGCCTATGTTTCACTTTGATGGTTTGTAAAACTGTTTATGATGGGATGGGAATATTTTTTCCATTAGCCTTCATGGCATTTGTTTCCTTCTAAATGGAGATGAAATTAACAGTTACATTTAATCTAACTACAACTTCAGTAGGTGGTAGTGTGGCCCTCCTACTAGAGGCCATGGAGCTCTCAGTGCAGGACTTGGGATCATACACAGATAAGGGTGCCTGCCTCTCAGTTCTGCACCACTACATATAGTATATTATAAAATCAGCTATGACCCATACACGGCAAGGTGTGCCCACATGGATGAGATGGGAATTGGGGTTAGTCTCTTTGAATCATGGTGCTATTGCCAGCTACACGCTCTAAACATCCAACCTCCTTTCCTTGTCTGCCATGCTAACAGGGCAGCTTAGAGCTCTAGTTTCCTCTCTCAAACTCTGTCTGACAGCTGGTTTATCAAAGAGGGTCTCCCTTGCCTATGCCTGTAGCCAACACTCATGTCTCATGCATCTTGCAGGAAGCTCAGGACAGTAACTGGCACCTGCACCACTACTTTTCAAGGGAATGCTTTCACTTAAGTGATCTGTGTTTCTCCCTCCTCCTCCTGAAGCCTCATAGGGTTGAGTCCTCCTTTTTTCCACCTTGGGATTGTCACTGGTATGCTGAGGCCTGCTGTTTGCCTAGACACTCACTTGCACATTCTCGCTGTCTGTGTGCATGCACATGCACACCCACACCCATAAATGGGAAACAAACATTTCCCACCAGAGGAAACTGTGTTTCATTCTGTCAGTCAGGCTGGTTGTAAGCAATCTTCTCCTAGCTCACTCGGAATTATTTATGGATTGCTTAGTAGAGGCCTGGCCAGGATTCAGGCCAATCTCAGCCTGGGCGCTATGGCCCATCCTTCACAAGCTAGAACTTCTGTCCTTCCAGCAGCTCTTAGGACAACATGGTATTTCTGGCAAGAGAACCACTGCGTTCCTTTCTTTGATCTGTATTTTTTCAGAGACCCTGGGCAATAATTCTACCTCCTCCTAGGTTGACTAGGTGTCTGGTTTTTGACCTCAATACCTGGTCGAAAAGGGATTCTGGCGACTCAGGTCAGCACTGCTGGAGTTGGAGGGGGGATGTGCAGCTGCTTCCGGGAGCTGCTTGAGGTAAGCTGCCCAGAGCCTTCACACCTGAGGCCCCTCCAACCCCTTGCCCCAACCCTGATCCCGATCCCATTCCCACCCTCCAAACCCCTCAATCCCAGCCCGGAGCACCCTTCTACACCCCAAACTCCTCACCCCCACCCCAGAGTCTGCATCCCCAGCCAGAGCCCTCACTCCCCACCTGCGCCCCAACCTCCTGCCCCAGCCCTGATCCCCCACCCGCACTCCAAACCCCTCAGCCCCAGCCTGGAGCCCCCTCCTGTACCGCAAATCCCTCATCCCCACATCAGAGCCTGCAGCCAGAGCCCCCACCCCCCAGACCTCAACCTGCTACCCCAGCCTGGAGCCCCTTCCCACACCCTGAACCTCTCATTTTTGGACCCACCCCAGAACCCGCACTGCCATCGCAGAGCCCGTACCTCCTCCCACATCCCAACTTCCTGCCTCAGCCTGGAGCCCCCTCCCATACTCTGAACCCCTTGGTTCCACCCTCCAGCAGAGCCCCCTCCTGCACCCCAAACTCCTCATATCCAGTCCCACCCCAGAGCCCACACCCCCAGGCAGAGCCCTCACTCCCCCTCTGCGCCCCAGCCCTGATCCCCCTCCAGCCCTCCAAACCCCTCAGTCCAAGCCCAGAGCACCCTCCTACAGCCCAAACCTCTCATCTCCAGCCCCACCCCATAATCTGCATCCCCAGCCGAAGCCCTCACTCCCCCTGCATGCCCCAACCCCCTACCCCATCCCGGTGCCCACTCCTATACCCTGAATCCCTCATTTCTGGACCCACTCTGGAACCTGCACTCCCAGCCCAGAGCCCGTACCTCCTCCCGCATCCCAAACCCCTGCCTCAGCCCGGAGCCCCTCCTATACTCCGAACCCCTCAGCTCCACCCTCCAGCCCAGAGCCCCCTCCTGCACCCCAAACCCCTCATCACTGGTCTCACCCCAGAGCCCACACCCCCAGCTGGAGCCCTCATCCCCTCTCACATCCCAACCTATTGCCTCAGCCTGGAGTCCCCTCCCCCCCGCACTCTGAACTCCTCATTTCTGCCCCCATCCTGGAGTCCACACCCCCAGCCAGAGCCTTCACCCCCTCCCCCAGAGAAAATGAGCAAGTGTGTGAGGGTGGGGAGAGCAAGCGACAAAGTGAGGGGAGGATGGTATGAGTGGGGGCGGGGCCTCAAAGGGGTGGGGGAAGGGCATGGCCTCAAAGGAGGGGTGGGGCAGGGCGAGTGTGTTTAGTTTTGTAAAGTAGAAAGCTGGCAACCCTACCTTCACAATTCTAACAGAGCTCCATATTATTATGGCTCAAACTCAATCCAACAGTGCTTGAGCACCTTGCACCATTTCCTAGACTTCTGCTTTGAAATTCCCTTTCATCTCTATGGATCTCTTCACTGATACACCACCTTGTGGATGGAGACACAAGCAACACCCTTAGAGCCAGCGGACTATGCCTGTGCTGAGGCCAGATATTAGAGGTGGGTCTGTTCATTGACTGGGAAGAAGGAGAAAAAGCTCATCTGGATCCCTGCACCCAATGGAAGGGATACTGGGTGCGGCCTTTGTGAGAAGAACCCGAATTGGATTTCTGTGCCTAGCTGGAATGGAGTTAGAGAGAGGTTCTTAAAGAAATGAAGATTAAAAATCTAGACCTGCAGAGAGCATACACTCACAGCAGATCAGGCTCTATGAATGCTGTATTGATTAGAACCATCTCCCTTAGAACTAGTGCCTGCTGAAAGAATAACATTAGTAAATAATATCAGTTTGCATAGCTATAGCATCTTTTATTCCAAAGTATCTCAAATCATTTTACCATCTTGAATTAAAGGTCATTTCACACACTACTACAATGTAGTCACCTCTAGGATGGGACATGATAGCTGTTTAACAGTGGACAACAGAAAGAAGTAAAGACAAATCTTTATCCAATTGAAGCTGCATGGAGAAAGCCAGAGCACAGAATGTAATCACTCAAACTGGAATTTAGCCATGAAACTGGGGCTCAAGCTTCCATTCTTATGACAAGGGATCTTTAAGGAACATAAGGGACAAAGGCTTCAATTTTGGTCCGCCTCCCACCCCCCGCATGCTGGGCACTGGTTCAATACCGACCTCAGGCACCAACACCCCTTTCTGCAGTACCTTAGTGTTCCTTGAGGGTTGCCTATGCAACTACAGACTTGTGTATCATTTTCAAAAGTAACTAAGTAACTCAGGATCCTAAGTCTCAGTGAAAGTCAATGGGATTTAGGCTCCTAAGTGCACTTAAATTACTTTTGAAAATGCGACTTCAACATTTTTGAAACCATTACCCCCAGTCTAACCTGTGAGAACTGATAGGATCACAGCAAAAGGTGGGACGGCTGCATGGCTACCAAACGAAAAAAGAATTTATCCTCCCTTTAATTGAGGAAACAAACTGACAATGAAAGTATTTCACATCCTGTTCTGTAATGCCTGGAGTTAAGGAGGAACAAGGGTCACTGTGCCAAGAAGCAACAAGAGAGCCCAGTGCCGGTTTAGAAATCAGCACTCCTACCTTGCCATGGAATGCAAGACAACCTTGGGCAATAGCTCTTTGCCCATGGGGCATAAGGTGTTGCGACAAAGCCAAGAAGCTTTCAGAGCAAAGCCCTCACAGGCACCAGCTGGCACAATGCAGTTAATAGCCTAATGAATGAGTCTGGCTGGTGTGGCAGCTCCCAGCATCCTGGGGACTTGTGCTCAAGCATTCAGAAAACACAGAACATTTTCTTTGGCTCAGTCTGTACCTCCTCCATCCCTAACAACAGGCCCTTGACTCATACTGGCTGTGAAGTGATGATAAATATGGTAGGACACAGCCCAGAACACTGGGGTCCTGGCTGGGGTGCAGGGCAGTGCCACTTGCCTTACGGTCCTCTTCTTCTCTCTGGCTCTTTTTTAAAAAAACAGAATAATGAGCCTCTGGAGCTGGCTTGTTCCCAGGCTCTAATGTTACTGGGGATGTCTAAGAATCAGTGACTTTGATCCAGAGTGGCCAGCAATGGCCTGCACTGTAGTATGGCTGATGTATCATGGGAGCCCCTAACACTCAGCTGTGAATGTGCTGGAAACAGAGATGACCTCTCCAAATGCAGAGGAGAACAAAGCACTTTTGACATTCCTGAGTTAGTTACTGTCAGTATATTGGGGATTCTCTGTAACAAAGGGAGCTTTACCAAAGCCCATTCTCAACAGCCCAGGTACATGCAGATGGATAAGGGGCAGGCTGCAGCTGGCCCATATAAAACTGAGATCCCATCACCTGGCCTGCAATCTGCTTCAAAACAAAACCAAAAAAAAACAAAAAACCCACACTGCAGAGAGAAGCCAAGGAAAAGCTTTTAAAGTTAATGAGCAGACTGTCCAGGCTGGCTTGGCAAGGCTAGTGGAACTGCAGCCTGGGTTCAAATCCAGTTCACAGTGACAAATACAATCTCCAGTGATATCTGAAGGTGTTGCAGAGCTGTAGGAGAGTTCCTGTCCCTCTGCGTCAATCAGCCTCTCCCTCCTTACTGTGATGAGGTGCAGCTGTGGGCAACTTGAAACAGTCCAATTCTCCAGCTCTCCAGCATCCTACCTGCCCCTTCTCAGCAGTCACAGTTATAGAAACAGGTGAAAGAAGCAGCCATTCACTAAGTCCCATGAGAGAATAGGAGAGGTACAAGGGAAACACGAAGGACAGACTCAGAATTGACAGGAGTATTAGAAAGAAGGGAGAGGAAAACGACATGAACAAGAGTGATTTTGTAGACCAGCTCCTGTTGCCAATCCCTTGTTTATTTAGGCAGTGAAATACTCTATCTATGACAGGCACAACCCAGGCATAATGGGACACCTCAGTATGCAGCAACTGTCAGGAGCCCCCTTTGGCTATTTCCCCCTTTCTGCTGGGAGCCCTGATAATGTTACAATAAGATAATTTAAAATCATAAGAATTATGGAGGACATCCAGCCCTTCTCTGCCCAGTGCAAGATCAGGACATTTGATCAGCGCTTTGCGCAGTCTAGTGATCAGTGTCCACAGTGATGTAATATAGGAGAGAGCTCCTTAAGTTGATACACCTCAACATCAGGGGCTTTTCCCTCAGAATATAGTCTACATTTGCCTTTTCTCAATTTCATCACATCACCCATCGCTATATCCTTTTACCTGCTTAGGGCTAACCCTTCACTTACTTGTACTTATGTCCCCTCAGCTACAATGCAACCAAAGTAGACATATTTAGTGCCTTTAATCTTTCCCTATAACTCAGTCCCTCCAGCCCCATGATCATTTATTGCTCTTCTTTTGAACTCTCTCCTATTTGTCAATGTTTTTGATAATGAGGTGCCTAGAACTGAATGCAATATTCCAGATGTGAATGTGCTAGAGCTGTAGAGAGAAATGGCATTCCTCCCTTGCTCCTTAACTTGATGATTCTATAAATGCTGCCCAAAAAAATCACACTAGGCTTTTTTTAAAGCCATATACCATTGCAAACTCGCATCTAATTTGCTGTCCACTTCCGTCCCTCAGTCTCTGTTAGATATTCCTGTTTCTCTCTGCCACTGAGTATTTGGCTTTTGGAACAAAGTCAATTTTCTTGGAGCAAAGGCAATGTCACGTCTACCCCCTGTTGCTGCAGATTAGGAATGAGGGGTATTGGCAGAACTGGACATGGAGGCCCGGGAATGGAATAGCTAGGAGTGCCGCAGGTCAGGATTGACATGCCTCAAGACAACTGTGTGATAGTCCAGCACTGTAATAACAGAAGGTAGTGCAGAGCAGGATTGAGGGGCACTGGCACAGCTGTGCAGGGGAAGCCTGAAGATAATTTACCTAAACTATTCCTGGATTTAGCTGGCATTATCAGCCTCTCACTTTCAGAAGCACTAAACCTGCCAGTCTTGTGAAATGAAATGAAATTAAATATTTAGTTTTCAGTGGAGCCAGTTTTTGTTGGGCCCTTAGCAGCATCCTTGGCTCCATGCCAAGCACACTGTGTTGCCAGTCTCTCTGATCTGGGGAATACTTGGCAGGTAAGCAGCTTTGGATTTTTTCTCCTTACACAGGGCAGCTTTGAAAATTCTCTAGTACAGAAACTAAATCAAGAAGAAAGTAGCAGCCAGCTGGCTGGAAAGTTCAATGCCTCCATCCCATTGCTGCTCATCAGGTCACTGGAGATTCAGCGAAGGCAGCTGAGCATGTCTCCTCCATGTGATCCAGATTAACAAGATCACACAGTACACAGCAGCTTTACTCTCAGTTAGTGCAAGTGGAGGGGAAGGAGGTGGTCCTGGCCTCCTGTTGTCTGCACATGCTCCCACACCTGCATACACAGGCCCAGTCTGCTGGAACATTTTAACAGCATGGCACAGATGTGATGGGATTAGCAGTGATGGAAAGGGAGTATGCTACTATTCCCCCCCTTCATGAAAGGATGTTGGGGAGAGGGTTTATTTAAATCTGACATGCAGTTGCACGAACTGGCCTCTCACGCACATTTCAAAGCATTAAACAGATGTGAAGCTCAAGCAGAGCAGCTGGACCATTTATGGAGAATGAGTCACACCACTGCACTGGCCACTGGCTGGTTTTGCCTTGACTAGGAAAAGCGATCACACTGATGTCAGACTTAGCCAATACATGTTAGCCAGGCCTGACCCAAACTCAGCCATACTTCCTAATCAATACAAAGTCTCTGTTCCTCATATTGGTGTGAAGGGAAAGCACCTCTTGAACAGCTCAAGAAACAGGGATCCCAGGAACCACAGGGCACTGGTAGAGTTACCCCAGTGTAACTGTTCCAGTGTAAACCCATAGCATAAGTGCACAGCACTAGCATAAAATGTGATTTGCACTGACTTCCTGCCTCCAAAACCCCCACTGTAGGCAAGCCCATAGAGGATGTGGCTGGAAAAATCTGGTTGGGTCTCACTCTGTCCTCCTCCCCAAGGGCAAGTGCAGAATCCTTCCCTATTGTACATTTATAAGTGGTTTGTCCATTCTGTTTTTACATATTAAGGGGATGGAGAGTAGCAGTAGCAGGTGGGGAGGACAACACTATGGGAGGACATCTCTCTATTTATCTAGAACATGCTTCTGACTGTGGCTCAGTAATTAAGGCCTGATGAGCTAACACCAGCATGGAGAGATGCTTTCTCTGCCTCTTGCCAGCAACAAAAGGGTTAAGGCATAGCCAGTAAATAAGCCTTGCGCCCTGTAGTGCCTCCTTTGAAAAGCCGCTTACACAATTTACAGGGAGAGAGTGAGAGTGCAGCTGCCATCCCAGCCAACATTTGGTTCATATTACAGTGAATAAATCTCCCCCTCCCCCTTTTATTTTTTTCCTTTTTATATTAAAAGCCCATGAAACACATTTTTTTCTCTTTAATATTTTCCATTAAATTTCTTCCTGCGTTGCCTTTCCCAGAGTACCATACTCCTTGCTGTTTGTGCACTAGCAACATCTGGAAGATCCCACTGAGTAAAGAAATGGGATGGAAGGAATGGCTGAAGCCCCAGCCCCTCTCCCAGGAGGCAAGGGAGAAGTAACCGTTAGGCTAAACTGGTGCAGCCTAGAGCATTCCCACCAAAAAACCCAGACTAGACTGTGCTTGGCTGCTGCATGGGTGCCTAAAGGACTGTGGGAGGAGGGCAGACAAAGAGCCTCCCCTCCATCTAACCCTGCATCCACAGTACAGGGGAAGGCCAAAAGTAAGCAGAATGACTCCACAGAGCTAGTGCCACTTTCCCCCCCTAACCTTCCTATAAGGGGAAGGACAAGCCAACACTGTGCTGCTTCAAGGGTTGCTGCCCAGGCATCATTCTGCCTTAGGCCCAATGGCTCCTGCAGCAGCTCAGTACTGCCCCTGACCTGGGCTGGTGGTTTCATGTCACACTGTGGCCCTTGTTTTTTGTCTGAATTGTAAATATCAATCACTCGTGTAAGGGGAAAATGCCTAGAGAATATGGCAATTTTCTAAAAAACCCATGCATACAAGGAAATGCCCAGTGAAGCTCATGCCTCTAACTAACTCTGTCCCATTTGCATGACCTTCCATTCCATTCATGTCATGTGTGTGAGACAGACACATTCTGATGAAAGTTCTTTAGAGAAAGACTTGATCAAGTTAGCAGCTTGCAAGATGTGCCAATAGAGGCTAGGACCACTGGAGAATGAAGCTTTGGTTTCATGTAAATAGGTCTGTGGCATCTCATCAATTCTCTACCCCCAGTCTATTAAGTACCTAATTTATAATCCAGCTCTTAACGGTATGTCTGCACATACCACCACCACAAGGCTTTTGAGCCCAAGCTGCAAATCGAAGTGCTGTCTGCACAGGTATTTTTAAGAGCCCCAGAAGCTCAAGTTTAATGACCCAGTGTAGAAGACTTAATCCTCTGAGCTCCAAAACTGTTGACATACCCTAAGAGGTTCACAGTGTTAGGTAAGGAAAGTATAGGCTACTGCTGGGCCTCAGAGAATGACAACACTTTTACATGTGAAAGCCTGTATACATTGAGGGAATTGTCTGGAAGGTGATCCAGTTTTGGTGCAGAGATGGAAAAGTGTATCTTGTAGGCGATTGCAGTTGGCCTTAAAGAACGTAGGAGTAGTTGACTATAGTGATCTAAAAAAAGGTGCCCGTTGCCATAAAAGGTGGAGTAGCACACAAGCAGCAGGAGAAAGGTGCTCTGTAAATATAATTTAGCTTGGGTATTAAGGGCCATAATATCTAACTGCTAAAATAAGAGAAAAAAACAAAAATGTTAAGGTGATCTGTCAATCTAATGTGATGAGAATGGGTGTTTATGGTTAAAGCCTGGTTTATGGTAGAAAATTAGGTTGGTATAACTACATCAGGGTAGTGAAAAATCCACACCCCTGGGTGATGCACTTAAACCAACCTAATACCTGGTGTAGACAGTGCTAGGCCAACAAGAGAATTCTTCCGTCAACTTAGCTACCGCCTCCTGGGGAGGTAGAGTAGCTACACAGGGGAGAGTACCCTGCAGCATAGGTAACATCTTCACTGAAGCGCTGCAGCTGCACTTCTGCAACATTTTAAGCATAGACAAGCCCTAAGACTCTTTTGGTTTTTGGTTGTTCGGCAGGCAATGGTACAAGGGCAGGGTGACGGTAGTTTGGGTAACCTCAACTTCACATTTCCAGGTTTTCCAGTGTTCATAGTTTTCTCAAAAAACACACTTCCTTAAATGGCTTTTCCCTTGATTAATTCATGAACTTCATTTTAATGAAGTTTTGGGGGAATTTCCCTCTTTTAAAAAGATGTAAACATTACACAGTGTCACAAATATGATGAACTTGCAAGCTGTACAGGGATGAACCTAGCTCCTCCCCACATTACAGCTCAGGTTTTTTTTAGTAGATTCCTCCATCTTGCTCCCCAGACTGGATTTTGATAGGGAAACAGAGAGTGTGGAAACATGCAAAGTGGAATTATTTGGGAGCCCTCCCCACCCTGCTAACAAAAACAACAAAAACAAAAACACCCCATCAGTTACTAATCTTTCTGTAACTGCTGCTCTTCAAGATGTGTTGGACATATCCTTTCCAATGGAAATGTATGCACGTCACAGGAACAGTTGCTGGAAATTTTTACTAGTGATATCTGTCAGGTCGGCTCCAGCACACTCTGGGGCCACGCACTCATAGCACCAGTATAAAGGGTCCTGCCAATCCCGCGTCCCTTCAGTTTCTTCTTACCAACTGAATCAGGTAAGAGGGGATGGAGTGCGGTTCTTGGAATGGACATGTGCAACACATCTCGAAGAACTACTGTTGCTGTAGCTCACGAAAGCTTATGCTCAAATAAATCTGTTAGTTTCTAAGGAGCCACAACTCCTCCTTTTCTTTTTGCGAATACAGACTAACACGGCTGCTACTCTGAAACCTGTTATAGAAATGTTAGTAACCTTCTTCTTCAAGTGCCTTGCACGTGTCCATTCCCAGGTAGATGACTCACAAGAAGTTGCACAAGAGGCAGCCTCAGTGTCCAAGTACAAGCTGACTGCAATGCTGCACGGCGGAAGTTGGCATCATCTCTGTCCTGGTGGGCAATGGCATAGTGTGCTGAGAATGTGTGCACCGAAGACCAGGGTGCTGCCTTGCAGATATCTTGAATAGGAACTTGCACTAGGAAAGCAGCTGAAAGGGCCCGAGATCTTGTAGAGTGAGCGGTCAGGTTAGCCAGAGGAGGGACTCCCATGAGTTCGTAACATGTCCAGATACATGAGGTAATCCAAGACAAAATCCTCTGGGCAGAGATGGGGAGTCCCCTCATTCTCTCTGGATTGCTATTAACATCTGAGTCGATCTGTGGAACAGTTTGGTCCCTTGAATATAAAGCGCCAGAGCCCATCTAACATCCAAAGATCATAGGTGCTGTTCCTCCCTGTTCGCATGTGGCTTAGGGTAGAATACTGGTAGAAAAATTGCTTGGCTGCAGTGGAATTGTGAAACCATCTCTGGAAGGAACTTTGAATGTGGGTGCAGCAGTACTTTATTGTTTGAAGATCATAGATGGGGGTTCCAATGTGAGGGCTTGGATCTCCGAAACCATCCTGGCCGAAGCGATGGTCACTGTACAGCTAACCATACAGCTAAGGGTAGCATAATATCCCTCCTTTACTTGTAAGGGGTTAAGAAACTCAGATAACCTGGTTGGCACTTGACCAAAAAGGACCAATAAGGGAAGAAGACACTTTCAAATCTGTGGGGGGAGGGTTTGTTTTGTGCTCTCTTGGTGTTCTTTCTTGGACAGAGAGGGACCAGGGTAGGAAAAACCATCTCCTAAAACCCTACCTGAAATAAGCATCCAAGATTACAAAAACTGTAAGTAATTGCAAGGAAATGCGTTAGCTTATCTTTTATTTTAGCTTGTGAATTTTCCCTATTCTAAAAGGGAGGTTTATTCCTGTGTTTTCTATAACTTTGAAGTTTTGCCTAGAGGGGAATCCTCTGTGTTTTAAATCTTATTACCCTGTAAAATTACCTTCCATCCTGATTTTACAGAGGTGCTTCTTTTACTTTTTTCTTTATAATAAAGTTCTGCTTTTAGGATCCTGATTGGTTTTTAGTGTCCTAAAAACCCAAGGGTCTGGTCTGTGCTCACCTTGTTTACCTATTTGGCTGGTATGTTATTCTCAAGCCTACCCAGAAAAGGAGGTGAAGGAGCTTGGGAGGATATTTTGGGGAAACAGGAACGCCAAATGGTCCTTTTCCTGAATCTTTGTCCAACTCACTTAGTGGTGGCAGCGATACCGTCCAAGGACAAGGAAGAATTTGTGCCTTGGGGAAGTTTTTAACCTAAGCTAGTAGAAATAAGCTTAGGGGTCTTTCATGCGGGTCCCCACATCTGTACCCCAGAGTTCAGAGTAGGGAGGGTACCCTGACAGTCTCTAAGACGAAGACTTTCCAGGAGAGGTGCAACAACAAGCATGTTACCAGTGGCTCAAAGGGTGGGACCTGTAAGCTTTGAAAAGACGAGGTTTAGGCCCCAAGGAGGGATCAGCTCCTTTATCTGGAAAGTACACCCTATCCAGGCCTTTGAGAAAACGGATTACCATTTTGTGCGAAAAGACTGATCTGTTGTCGACCTTAGGATGGAAGGCTGAAATGGCTGCCAGGTAGACCTTGTTTGAAGAAAAGGCCAGACCTTGCTGCTTCAAGAGCAGAAGGTACTCCAAAATAAGTTGCAATGAAGACTGTGCAGGTGGAACATCAAGTTAGGAAGACCAGGTGGAGAATCATTTCCACTCTACCAGTAAGTTGCCCTGGTGGAGGGTTTTCTACTGCCCAGTAAGATTCTACCAACCTGCTCTTCAGGTCTGAGCAAGCTTGCTTTTCAGGATTCAACCATGGAGGTTCCAGGCCATCAGATGAAGAGAGCTTAGGTTCAGGTGGATCAGCCAACTGTGGCCTCGAAAGATCAGGTCCGAGTGTAGCAGAAGCCGGATTGGAGTCTCTGCTGAAAGGCTTGACATGGTGATGAACCAGTGCTGTCTGGGCCACACGGGGGCAATGAGGATGGCCTGTCCTCGGTCCTGCTTCATCTTCATCAGAACCCTGTGTACCAATTGAATGGGGGGAAAAGGTGTAATACAGATGAGCTGTCCATGCTAACAGGAAGGTATCTGTAAGAGACCCTGGGTTGTGGCCCCACAAGGAGCAGAACTGATGGCATTTTCTGTTGTTGCGAGCAGCAAAACAGGTCTACAAGGGGACTCCTCCACCATTGGGAGATGTCCCTTGCAATGACTGGTTGAAGGGACCACTTGTGGTGAGTGGAGAAGGACCTGCTGAGGCGATCTGCAAGTTAGTTCTGTGTACCCGGTGGATAAGATGCTTCTAGATAAACTGAGTGTGTAATGCAGAACTCCCACAGCTGGATTGCATCCTGACATGGGGAGAAGAATGCGCTCTCCTGCGTGTTGATGTAGTACATGGCAGTTGTATTGTCTGTGAGAACCGAAACCATCTCGTCTGTAATGTGGGGCAGGAACACTTGGCAGGCTAGGTGGTCTGCCCTGAGTTCCCTGATATTGATATGAAGAGAGCTCTTCTTGGGACCATAGGCCTTGAATCCTAAGGTGCCATAGGTGAGCTCCCCAACCCAGTGCCAAGGCATCAGAGACCAGGGACACAGACGATTGGGGCCTCAAAAAAGGTACTCCTGCACAGACTGTGCGTTGGTTCAACCATCAAGTCAGAGAATTGAGGACCTGGAGTGGGATGGTAAGTATCATGTCGAGGTGATGTTGCAAAGGTGAATATACTGTAGCCAGCCAGGCATGGAGAGGTCTGAGACATTGCCTCACATGTTGCACCACGTATGTGCATGATGCCATGTGGCCCAGGAGGCTCAAGCGGCTCAAGCAGCTCAAGCATATCCAGACCGTGGTGACTGGATGTGTCTGAAGGGAACTTATCAAGGTCGACATTGAATGAAAATAATCCTGCAGAAGTATGGCCTTTGACCATATGAAGTTGAGAACTGCCCCTATGAACGCTATCCTTTGTACAGGGGTAAGAGTGGATTTCTGATAATTTATTAGTAGGCCTAAGGCCCGGAAGGTCAATGGATGTTGGATTCCACCTGAGCTCTGGTCCAGCCTTTGATTAGCCAGCCATCAAGATATAGAAATACACGAAATCCCTTTCTCCTGAAGAAAGCCACTACTACTGCTATACATTTGGTGAAGATGTATTGGCCAAGAAGGCCAATGGCATTTTGGGTTGTATAAGTAGGGGCATAGCGAGCAGATCGAGGGACGTGATCGTTCCCCTCTATTCGACACTGGTGAGGCCTCATCTGGAGTACTGTGTCCAGTTTTGGGCCCCACACTACAGGAAGGATGTGGATAAATTGGAAAGAGTACAACGAAGGGCAACAAAAATGATTAGGGGTCTAGAGCACATGACTTATGAGGAGCGGCTGAGGGAGCTGGGATTGTTTAGTCTGCAGAAGAGAAGAATGAGGGGGGATTTGATAGCTGCTTTCAACTACCTGAAAGGGGGTTTCAAAGAGGATGGCTCTAGACTGTTCTCAATGGTAGCAGATGACAGAACGAGGAGTAATGGTCTCAAGTTGCAATGGGGGAGGTTTAGATTGGATATTAGGAAAAACTTTTTCACTAAGAGGGTGGTGAAACACTGGAATGCGTTACCTAGGGAGGTGGTAGAATCTCCTTCCTTAGAGGTTTTTAAGGTCAGGCTTGACAAAGCCCTGGCTGGGATGATTTAACTGGGACTTAGTCCTGCTTTGAGCAGGGGGTTGGACTAGATGACCTTCTGGGGTCCCTTCCAACCCTGATATTCTATGATTCTATGATTCTAAGATCTGTGGGACTGCCCACAGACAAAACAGGAGAACCAAGAACTGGTAATGAGTCTCGGTTCACAACAAATTTTAGGAACCTTCTGTGACCTTGGAAAAAAAATAAATAAATGTGAAAGTATGCGCCCTTTAGATAATGGGCAGCATACCAATCCAGCAAAGGAATGATGAAAAACAAACAGACCATTCAGAACCTCAAGCTCTTGAGATAGTGGTTGAGATGACACAGGTCTAGGATCAGTCCGAGACCCCTCTTGGCTTTCAGAATTAAGAGAATAAAATTCCTTTCCTCTTAGATGGTGTGGAGACTCTTCCACGGCACCCACTCAAAAGGGGGATAGGACTTCTTTTTCCAATAGCTGCTCATGAGAAGAGTCCCTGAAGAGGGATGGGGAGGGGTGGCGGGAAGGTGGAGTGGATAAAAATTGGAGGGTATAACCTAATTCTATTGTGCTTAGAACCCCAAGGTCCAAGGCAATGTGGGTCCCGGCACTGAGGAAGCAGGACAGTCGATTGGAAAACAAAGGGATAACTAGATCCAGACCTGAGGGGATTGAGATGTTGCCCTTGAGCATCTTGTCAAAACAAGCGCTTCGAGCTGCCCAAGTATCTAGGGGCAGATTACATTGGCCCTGAGGAGGAAGTTGGTGGAGGGGACCTATGCCCGAACCCTTGGTTCTTCCTCCTCTGCTGGTCCTCCCAGGCAAGCTGTGTGAAATAGTGTCCAGTATGTTGAGGCCTGTAATGTTTTCTGGACATCGCTGGTGTATACAGACCCAGAGATTTTAGGGTCATCTTAGAGTCCTTAAGTCTGTGGAGTTTGGCGTCTGTTTCCTCTGAGAAGAGTGAGGGCCTTTTGAATGGGAAATCCTGGACGGTTTGTTGTACCTCCTCAGGAAACCCCAAAGACTGTAACCATGACCTTCTGTGCATGGTAACAGCTGTGGCCATCGATCTGGCTGCAGAATCGGCAGCATCCAAGGCTGCCTGCAGGGAGGTCCAGGCTACTGTCTTCCCCTTTTCGACGACTGAGGAGAACTCCTGTCTGGCTTCTTGAGGAAGTATGTCCTTATATTTTTGCATCGCCTCCCACATATTAAAATCATAATGAAGGCTCACACTGGAGAAGCTTTGTTTATGCATTCCTTAGCATGACTGTAGGTACATGTGCCACATGTCTTATAATCTATGCATTGTGTGGTTGTGACTTATGTCACTGGGCCGTTCCTGAGAGGGTGGTCAAAGCTTCAGACAGCAGCATTATACAAAGTTACTGGGTCAAATTCTGGTCTTAGTAAACACCAGTGCCATTCCTCTATATTTTGGTTGTAGAACTGAGACCAACATTTTCCCCGTTTTATTTCATAACATCGTTGAAGATTTTCTAAAGTAGTCTGACATTGCCAATTCACAACCATTATTGGAAAAGGTCAGACAGGGGAATCACAGAGAGGGGGAGGGCTAGGGAGAGAGGGAGCAGATGTAAGATAACCATGACTAGTTGAGGGGAGTCTTGGGTTGCCATGCTGGCTGCTCTGAGGCTAGAAGATCTCTTGGAGTCTACTTGAGTATTGCACCATTTATAACACAAACTTCATCCCACATACGCATGAATTACATCCACTCTCTCTAACTAGCTACCAACTTCCCCAGAGCTATTGGAAAATACTTTGCCTGGAGGAAGCCATTTCAACAGTTTCCCAATTTAGATGTTTTCAAGCTAGAAGTAGTAGAATACTCTGAGTAAACTTTTCAAAGTCAGTATAGATCCTTCTAGGAAGGTCCCCAGAGCTAGAAGGCACCTAATTTGAAGAAAATCACACTTTACAGAGAAACAAACCTGCTGAAACAAACCTGCAGAGCAGCTGACAGGCAGACTGGTTACATTTTGGTGAAATTAGGGACGTAGGATCAAAAAAGCTTTAAAATGGAATGGGAAATTCAATCTGAACTACAGCATTGCCACTGTAGCTTCCTACTAAATAGCCCTTGGTGCCAGAAGAGAAAACTATATTAAAAATTCTCCTCAATGAACATCAGAGGCTAGAATTGCCAGCCTCCCCCTTCCTCAATCTGTTGGTACTTTGTAAGCATCTGTCCCCTCCATTCCCAGAAGCATCTGAGGCTGGTGGTGACATGTCTGGACTGGCCACTGGGAATTGTGAGGGAGTGGAAAGGTGGTTCTATTTATTTTAAAGCCCCATCTGAACAGAGCATGGTCTCCAAGAGGAGTGGAACAGAGATCTCTACAGTTTCTGGCACCTTGTCCTTAGGGATCATAACTAGAGGCCTGGCCTTTTGCCAGAGGAGACTCCCTTGGTTATTGATGCCTTAGGTCTGCTTGCCCTTCTTTTATTTTAAGGACTATACAGAAACTAATCCCCACTCCACTCTAGGGCTGCTCTGCAAATATCCAACTTCCCACTGTAGTTCCATCTTCCTCTTTCCCTTGCAACACCCAACAAGGCATATGGCATTTCCAGAGAGCCAAGGCTCCTGTGGAAAACTAGAAGGAAATGTGGAGGACTGACTGGGCCCACTGAAATAGACTGAGGCAAGTGGGTGGCATCTACAGTGTCTCATTGAAGACACTTAATTTGCTGAGTGGAGGGAGGGAAAAGCACCTGTACTTTATTTAACTGAGTACCTCTGTTGGTTAGACCAGAGGATGGGGAGTCAGTACTCCTGTTTTCTATACCCTGCTCTGACAAACTCAGTGTGTGGCCTTGAGCAAGTCACTGCACCTTTCTGTATCTAAGTTTCTTCTCTCTATATTGGGCATAATGATACTGACCCCTCCACACTCCATGCTCACATGGGGTTGTGAGGCTGAGCCCTGGTCTACACTAGGCATTGAGGTCGAATTTAGCAGTGTTAAATTGATGTAACCCTGCATGCGTTCACATGACGAAGCCCTTTTTTTCAACTTAAAGGGCTCTTAAAATTGATTTCCTTACTCCACCCCCAACAAGGGGATTAACGCTGAAATCAGTTTTGCTGGGTCGAATTTGGGGTACTGTGGACGCAATTAGATGGTATTGACCTTCGGGAGCTATCCCAGAGTGCTCCATTGTGACTGCTCTGGACAGCACTCTCAACTCAGATGCACTGACCAGGTAGACAGGAAAAGGTCCGCGAACTTTTGAATTTCAATTTCCTGTTTGGCCAGTGTGGCAAGCTGCAGGTGACCATGCAGAGCTCATTAGCAGAGGTGACCATGATGGAGTCCCAGAATCGCAAAAGAGCTCCAGCATGGACCGAACGGGAGGTACGGGATCTGATCGCTGTATGGGGAGAGGAATCCCTGCTATCAGAACTACGTTCCAGTTTTTGAAATGCCAAAACATTTGGCAAAATCTCCCAGGGCATGAAGGACAGAGGCCATAACAGGGACCCAAAGCAGTGCCGTGTGAAACTTAAGGAGCTGAGGCAAGCCTACCAGAAAACCAGAGAGGCAAACGGCCGCTCCGGGTCACAGCCCAAAACATGCCGCTTCTATGATGAGCTGCATGACATTTTAGGGGGTTCAGCCATCACTACCCCAGCCGTGTTGTTTGACTCCTTCAATGGAGATGGAGGCAACATGGAAGCAGGTTTTGCGGATGAGAAAGATGATGGCGATGAGGTTGTAGATAGCTCACCGCAAACAAGCAGAGAAACTGGTTTTCCTGACAGCCAGGAACTGTTTCTCACCCTGGACCTGGAGCCAGTACTCCCCGAACCCACCCAAGGCTGTCTCCCAGACCCACCAGGCAGAGAAGGGACCTCTGGTGAGCGTACCTTTTAAAATACTATACATGGTTTAAAAGCAAGCATGTTTAATGATTAATTTGCCCTGGCATTCGTGGCTCTCCTGGGTATACTCCCAAAGCCTTTGCAAAAGGTTTCTGGGGAGGGCAGCCTTATTCCATCCACCATGATAGGACACTTTACCACTCCAGGCCAGTAGCACATACTCGGGAATCATTGTAGAACAAAGCATTGCAGTGTATGTTTGCTGGTGTTCAAACAACATCCGTTCTTTATCTCTCTGTGTTATCCTCAGGAGAGTGATATCATTCATGGTCACGTAGTTGAAATAGGGTGCTTTTCTTACAGAGACATTCAGAGGTGCCCGTTCCTGCTGGGCTGTTTGCCTGTGGCTGAACAGAAATGTTCCCCGCTATTAGCCATGCGGTGTGGAGAGGGAAAATGTGACCTTTTAACGAAAGCACATGCGCTATGTATGTAATGTTAACAGCAAGGTTTACCGTGAAAGAGTGTACCTATTATTCTATAAAATGTGTCTTTTCAAATACCACTGTCCCTTTTTTTCCCGCCACCAGCTGCATATGTTTCAAGGATCACAGGATCTTCTCCTTACCAGAGGCTAGCGAAGATTAGAAGGCGAAAAAAAAAAAACGCACTCGCGATGAAATGTTCTCTGAGCTCATGCTGTCCTCCCACACTGACAGAGCATAGACGAATGCATGGAGGCAGACATCAGAGTGCAGGAAAGCACAAAATGACCGGGAGGAGAGGTGGCGGGCTGAAGAGAGTAAGTGGCGGGCTGAAGAGAGGGCTGAAGCTAAAAGGTGGCGGCAGCATGATGAGAGGAGGCAGGATTCAATGCTGAGGCTGCTGGAGGATCAAACTAATATGCTCCAGCATATGGTTGAGCTGCAGGAAAGGCAGCAGGAGCACAGACCGCTGCTACAGCCCTGTGTGACCAACCACCCTCCTCCCCCCAAGTTCCATAGCCTCCTCACCCAGATGCCCAAGAACGCGGTGGGGGGGCCTCTGGCCACCAAGCCACTCCACCCCAGAGGATTGTCCAAGTAACAGAAGGCTGGAATTCAATAAGTTTTAAACTTTTAAAGTGCTGTGTGGCCTTGTCCTTCCCTCCTCCACCACCCCTCCTGGGCTACGTTGGTAATTATTAATTCATCACACAAATAGGGGGATAAAGAATGCATGAATGTGAAGCAACAATGACTTTATTGCCTCTGTAAGTGGTGATCGAAGGGAGGTGGGGAGGATGGTTAGCTTACAGGGAAGTAGAGTGAGACAAGGGGCGGGGGGTTTCATCAAGGAGAAACAAACAGAACTTTCACACCGTAGCCTGGCCAGTCATGAAACTGGTTTTTAAAGCTTCTCTGATGCGCACTGCACCCTCCTGTGCTCTTCTAACCGCCCTGGTGTCTGGCTGTGCATAACCAGCAGCCAGGCGATTTGCCTCAACCTCCCACCCTGCCATAAACGTCTCCCCCTTACTCTCACAGATATTGTGGAGTGCACAGCAAGCAGTAATAACAGTGGGAATATTGGTTTCGCTGAGGTCTAACCGAGTCAGTAAACTGCGCCAGCGCGCTTTTAAACATCCAAATGCACATTCTACCACCATTCTGCACTTGCTCAGCCTGTAGTTGAACAGCTCCTGACTACTCTCCAGGCTGCCTATGTATGGCTTCATGAGCTATGGCATTAAGAGGTAGGCTGGGTCCTCAAGAATAACTATAGACATTTCAACATTCCAATGATTATTTTCTGGTCTGGGAAGAAAGTCCCTTCCTGCAGCTTTTGAAACAGCATCTTCAGGAACTTTGGTTGAGCATCATGTACCTTTCCCAGCCATCCCATGTTGATGTTGGTGAAATGTCCCTTGTGATCCACCAGTGCTTGCAGTACTATTGAAAAAAGTACCCCTTGTGGTTTATGTACTCGCTGGCTTGGTGCTTCGGTGCCAAGATAGGGATATGGGTTCCGTCTATGGCCCCACCACACTTAGGGAATCCCATTGCAGCAAAGCCATCCACTATGACCTGCACATTTCCCAGGGTCACTACCCTTGATATCAGCAGATCTTTGATTGTGTTGGCTATTTGCATCACAGCAGCCCCCACAATAGATTTGCCCACTCCAAATTGATTCCCGACTGACTGGTAGCTGTCTGGCATTGCAAGCTTCCACAGAGCTATTGCCACTCGCTTCTCAACTGTGAGGGCTGCTCTCATCTTGATATTCTTGCGCCTCAGGGCAGGGGAAAGCAAGTCAAAGTTCCATGAAAGTGCCCTTACTCATGCCAAAGTTTGCAGCCACTGGGAATCGTCCCAGACCTGCAACACTATGCAGTCCGACCAGTCTGTGCTTGTTTCCCGGGCCCAGAATCGGCGTTCCACCACATGAGCCTGCCCCATTAGCACCATGATGCCCACATTGCCAGGGCACGTGATTTGAGAGAAGTCTGTGTCCATGTCCTCATCACTCTCATAACCGCGCTGACGTTGCCTACTCGCCCGGTTTCACTTTGCCAGGTTCTGGTGCTGCATATACTGCTGGATAACGCGTGTGGTGTTTAATGTGCTCCTAATTGCCAAAGTGATCTGAGCGGACTCCATACTTGCCGTGGTATGGCGTCTGCACAGAAAAAAGGCACGGAACAATTGTCTGCTGTTGCCCTGACGGAGGGAGGGGCGACTGACAACATGGCTTACAGGGTTGGCTTACAGGGAATTAAAATCAACAAAGGGGGTGGCTTTGCGAGAAACTGAATGGCCCCTTCAAGGATAGAACTCAAAACCTCAAGGATAGAACTCAAAACTGGGTTTAGCAGGCCGTTTATTTCACAGAGGGGGGGAGGGAGGGAGGAGAAAATGAATACAAAACAAATCTGGTCTATTTCTTGTTTTGAGCCACTTCATCTATCTTTATACATCTTGCTGGCAGCAGACTGTGCAGTACGACCGCTAGCCATCGTCATCTCCTGGGTGCTCAGCAGAAGACGGTGCAGTATGACTACTGGCCATCGTCTTCTGCTAGCTGCAGATTAAAAGACAGTGCACTGTCCGTAGGACTCAATTGCCATGAGATGAAACAAGGCAAATGACCTGACTGAGTCACTCCCATGTTTGCCCAAGTGCCCGGTTAAAAGAGCACCAAGGACTACGTCGATGACGGCTACCAGTCATACTGCACTGTCTGCTGCCAAAAGGCAATAAACTGCTGCTGTGTAGCAATGCAGTACTACGTCCGCCAGCACCCAGGAGACACACGGTGACGGTTAGCTGAGCAGGCTCCATGCTTGCCGTGGTATGGCGTCTGCACAGGTAACTCAAGAATAAAGGCGCAAAACGTGTCTGCCCTTGCTTTAACGGCGGGAGGAAGGGAAGGGGGGCCTGACGATATGTACCCAGAACCACCTGCGACAATGTTTTAGCCCCATCAGGCACTGGGATTTCTACCCAGAATTCAAATGGGTGGTGGAGACTGCAGGAACTGTGGGATAGCTACCCACAGTGCAAAGTTCTGGAAGTCGACTACATGCACTTAGAGCATTTGTGTGGGGACACACACTCGACTTTCTACAAAACTGACTTCTATAAATTCGACCTAATTTCGTAGCATACACATACCCTTAGTAGTTGTAAGTCTCTTTCCCACTCAGGTGGCTATAGCAATGTAAATTATTAAAATTACTACACAGACTTGGGGGAGGCAGCAGAGAAGGTGGAACACTGGGTAGGAAGCATTAAAAATA
Source organism: Dermochelys coriacea (assembly GCF_009764565.3). Taxonomy (NCBI): domain Eukaryota; kingdom Metazoa; phylum Chordata; order Testudines; family Dermochelyidae; genus Dermochelys; species Dermochelys coriacea. Next base: position 86,441,178 of record NC_050073.1, on the reverse strand, counting down.
CCAAAGACAACTAAATTGTCTACTACTTTTATAGGGTCAATTGTGCGCAGGGTGCTTCACAGACAAGAGTGGCATAAGAGGCCCTGAGCCAAAGTGTGCAAATGTAATAGCAAGCGCTAGTTCTAGCACTAAAACCTTTGGTTAATTGTTTTCTCCTATTCCCCCTCCCTCCAAGCACGTGCATTGAAGTATGTGAAACAGGAAGACTGGGGGCAGAAGCACTGCACGAGATTGAGGCAACATACCTGGCAGCTGCTAAAACAAAACTTCAAAAGACCCAGCTCCCTTTGAAAACCCATCAGGCAGGAGCCACTCCTCCCCTTCAGCTTCCCTACGAGTTGGTACACTTAACCATTTCAGCATGTTTGGCAGCCCTGCAGCCAGTTCCAGAGCAGGTGGTGGAGTGAAAAATTATGTCAGAGCCCCAAATCACTCTGTTGTCTCCCTCTTCCTTACTTCTCTCAGCAGGCAACAATGTGCATGCTGACCAAGCAGCCCTAGTGATGGACCAAAATAGTGCATACTCATTGCAGGTTCTCTGTTCATGTTTCTGCAAAAATGAGATGTCAAGGCCCAGAACTGCCACAATGAGTTGGGTGGCAGCCAGTGTCCTCTAGCAAACTGTTGGGTCTGACAACAAAGATGGCCTGTCACTACAGAGTGAGGAGGAGGGGTGAATCCTAAGCTAGTACCCAGAGTGACATGGAGAACTAGCATGAGCTAGGACATGCTCAAGTCCCAGCCTCACTTGTCCAGGATTATCTTCATTAAATGTTACCCCTCTTAGTCCCTGCCTAGACTAGGTGATAGAAGTGCACAAAACTGTTCCTAGGAACATCTTGAACTTCCAGTTGCTTGTACAATACCAGTTCCTCTACACACAACTGCCAGCCAGGAGGTGGGGAGTGCAAGCGCCGGGTTTAATTCATAACACCTAGAGGTCAGGTTTTAGTTTCAGTCCTACTGAACTAGCATCACATTATTTACAACGGTCTCTCCCTAATGCGGGCAGGAAGGCAAGAGTTGTTGTTGCCACAGTTCAGCTAGTCATTCCAGCTCCACGCCACTGTGTCCAGCTTTTCCCCCAGAATGTGATAAGGACGAAGGACTAAGGACTGTGGAGTAGAATGAGTTAAAGCTGCTCGATTCGAGGTGTACATGTGATTGTTTCCAGACTGAATGAGTTTGGATTGGGCCTTCATTTGTTTGCATTTTTGAATTTGATAAACATTTTGTACTTTTTAATGACTGAGCAGCAGCTACACTTATGGCCAGGTACCAATGGAATCAAGGCAGCATTTCTCATTGGAATCAATTGTTGTAAATGAAAAAGTTTTATTCAAGGTATTCAATCTCCCTTCCTAGGTCCAACATAGGATAGTTCCCCATAACACTTAAAGGAAATTGCTTAGAAGCTCCTGCACCCAGAAGCAGAGATGGGTACTATAGGATAGGTGTTGCAGGAATCCCAGCAAGCACTGGTACAGCAATCGTGCTGTGCTGTGTGCGGATACATCATAGTTGTGGTTGGAGATGCTAAACCCTTGCAAACCCACCTATTTTTTATAGTTATAACACTCCAGGAGTTTCCTCTCAATGTAGATAAGTCTACAGTGCATCAGACAGGGATTATAATGGTGTGGAGTGTGTGTCTGAGATGCATTCACAAAGGCCACATCTATACAGACCCCTGTAACCATGCTTCAGCAAAGCTCCTAAAGCCTGTTAACAGATTTCTATCAAAGGCTAGGAATGATGATATTACTGACTAGGATTGCCTGGGGCGTGTAATGAGGAAGTACGGAGCTGGTGACTGGAAGATGGTTTGTAGGTGGCTTGAGCGGAACGGTGGTGCCATTTGCTAAAAGGAGAAGCTTGGTAACATGGGACATGCCTGTGACTTTCTAAAGATCCTAACAGTCACAGAGTGTCAAGAGGTAGGATCTCAAATAGAGAAAAGGTGAGTAATGGGGTTACAAGGCCAGCAGCAGTTCATTGTGACAGGAGCTATCTAGTATATTGTGCCATGTGCACTGTATAACATACAACTACATGCCTCAAGGCCAAGTGGGATGTTGATAAAAGATATGCAAACAATCTGGGACACTGTGGAACTAAGTAGAGCAACTTAAGGTTAAGTTTATTGAGCTAAAGGATGCTGACCATAACGTAAAACTTGCCCAGTGAAAGCTTCTCGGGATACTCCAGAGAGTTGCATGTGAACAATTAATCAAGCTCAAATAACAGCCTTCTAATTTTCCATAATAGAGATATTCCTCTGAAATGCCAGACCCAGTGAATCTGTTGATATTTTCAGGTATTGACACCCCCAAAAGATCTCAATAAATTTACATATGCAATTTGATCCACTCAGATGGTCTCTGAGCACAGATGGTCTTCCTGCCTGTCATGGGGTCTCTCTACCCCATGCTGGTTCAGCAGCCACAGGGTTAACACAACTAATGCCCGCTTGCTCAGTCAGAGCTGATTGGCAGACCCACAGCATAAAAATATAAAAGGGCTGCCAGACAGGACGATGGGATGGCTGCCAGAGAGATGGAGGGATTGCAGAGAGAGGATCCCTCCAGCAAACTGGTGAGGAACTGCCAGACAAGTCATCACACTAAAGAAGATGGGGAAGATTACAAAGGTAGGAAGTAGCTCAGAGAACAGCAAGGGACTGAGAAGGACTGATTCTGGCAGTTCCAAATAAGGGCCCCTGGGCTGCAAACCAGTGGAGTTGGTAGGCCTGGGTTCCCCTACATACCCCAGCCTGGGACTCTTAGGGTATGTCTACACTGCAATAAAAAAAACCCCACAACACTGAGTTTCAGAGCCTGGGTCAAATGACTTGGGCTCACAGGGCTCAGGCTGAAGGCTATAAACTGCAGTGTAGGTGTTTGAGCTCAGGCTGGAGCCTGGGCTCAGAAGCCCTGTGGGAGGAGGAAGGGTGTAGGTCTCAGAGCCCAGTCTCCAGCCTGAGCCAGAACTTCAACACTGCAGTTTTTAGCCCTGAAGTCCAAGCCTGAGGCAGCTGACTCAGGCAAGCTGTTGGTCTACACTGCTGTAAAAGACACTCTCTGAGAAGGAGCTCCTAAATGGAGGAGAACTAGAGCTGATTAGGATAATGGGGAAGTGTAAGTTCTGTGGTTCCCATGGGGGCTAAAGACAGACTATTGAAGACCCAGCTGGAAGTGGGGTCAGTCCTTAACAAGAACTTCACAGATTGGGTGTGATGGCATAGGGGAGGATGAGGAGGTAAAAGGAACCAGACTAGTGTAGCTCCCCATCATGCCTCACGGGGCATTAACAGATAAAGACCCCCATATTACACTGTCGCCTATTTCATTAGTCTTCTTCGTACAGTGGGTCTCAAACTTTTTTACTGGTGAACCCTTTCACATAGCAAGCCTCCGAGTGTGACCCCCTCCCAATAAATTAAACACACTTTTAAATATATTTAACACCATTATAAATGCTGAAAGCAAGCAGGGTTTGGGGTGGAGGTTGACAGCTTGTGACCCCTCCTGTAACAACCTTGTGACCCCCGAGGGGTCCCAACCCCCAGTTTGAGAACACCTGTCTTAGTGTATGCGTAACATGCCTCAGGTGGTATGTGACTAGGATTCATCATCAAATTTGGTCCACGGGTTGGATCATTAGCTTCCCTGGTTTGGGCCGAGTACTGACAGGGAGTGTGATGTGAACGCTGATTCATGACTTATCCCCCTTATGCTTCATAATCAAAGAGATTTGTGTATATGTTTAGTTCTCTTTAAATAACTACTACAGGTCCTTTTCATATTTAACCTATGTAATCTATTGGCAGGAAGATGGAGTTTCACAAACAATTGGAAAAACAACAAGGAGTCCGGTGGCACTTTAAAGACTATCAGATTTATTTGGGCATAAGCTTTCGTGGGTAAAAAAAACCCCACTTCTTCAGATGGTTCTTCAGGGTTTTTTTTACTCACAAAAGCTTATGCCCAAATAAATCCGTTAGTATTTAAAGTGCCACTGGACTCCTTGTTGTTTTGTGGATACAGACTAACATGGCTACCTCCCGATAATTGGAAAAATGACTCAGACATTACAAAAACCTTTTGAAAACAGAATGTGCAAAGAGAGAAGATCCCTGAAAGAGAGAAAGAAAAGTTGAAATGACTGTCAGATGGATTAACAGTAAAGGACAATCCAAACTGCTTGAGATAGATTCAAATAATCCAAGATTTACGGATAGTAATGGAGCATTACCCTGCCAAGAGTTACTAACTGAATACCTCTTCCACTTTAAGCCATAGATCTTTCCTGAAGTCTGCAGAAAGATAAATTTAACTTAGAGAGAGCAGTAAAAACAATCAGTGATCAACAAGTTCCTGTACATACAATTGGCAATTTCAGATTTAGATGGAGAACCCAACTGCAATCTTATAACAGGACATCTGGAATACCTGGTATCAGAATGGAAGGGTTCGATATTATGGTCAGGTGATCTGAAAACTCAAACTGATGACCTCAAGTTGGAGCTATTAATAGCAGATGAGCTCTGTCACATTTGACCTTTCTGATGACTTTTGGAAGCAGATGGAAAAGAATGCATATAGGAACTTTTGACTCAGGTCTAGGAGGAAAGCATCCATCAGAGAGCCAGATCTCACCCTCTCCTGGAACAAAGAAGATACTGCACATTCTGCCATTACAAAAGGGTCTATTTATAGTGCACTTCATCTGTAAAAGAGAATGAGGTGATCACAGTCCTTGAAGAAACCACTTGCATGGGGTTGTGTACTTCCAGCTGAAATCTGTTCAAGTGCTCTCTCTTTGAGAATTCGAAGTGCTTGGGATTAGATCTGCTAAATACACTTTTTCCAGCAGTGAATAAAAGTAAATTCTCTGCACCAGGTCACCTAATACCTGGCTTTGTTGTCGTTGGCCTGATTTGTTCCTGATTGGGGGAGGAAAGTCTTCAAAGGCCATTCAAATCACCCTCAGCTCCAATGAATTTATGCAACCTTGGATATCAGAGGAGCCAAAAGAGTATCAGTTGTGTGATGGACAAATTGAACTCCACAACTAGTGCCCAAAGCATGTTACTCTCACAGCTGATAGAAATAGACTGCATGAAACTCCACCCAATGCATAGCACATACAGTAAAACCTCAGAGTTACGAACACCAGAAATACGAACTGACTGGTCAACCACACACCTCATTTGGAACTGGAAGTATTCAATCAGGCAGAGACAAAAAACACAAATACTGTATAGTACAGTATTGTGTTAAATGTAAACTACTAAAAAATAAAGGAAAAGTTTAAAAAAAGATTTGATAAGGTAAGAAAATTGTTTTTGTGCTTCTTTCATTTAAAATTAAGATAGTTAAAAGCAACATTTTTCTTCTGCATAGTAAAGTTTCAAAGTTCTATTAAGTCAATCTTCAGCTGTAAATTTTTGAAAGGTTCTACTCTAGAACCTCAGAGTTATGAACACCTCGGGAATGGAGGGTGTTCATAATTTTGAAATGTCCATAACTGAACAAAACATTTTTTTCAAAAGTTTACAAGTGAACATTGACTTAATAAAGTTTTGGAACTTTACTATGCAGAAGAAAAATGCTGCTTTCCCTTTTTTTTTTTTTTTTTTTAAGTAGTTTACATTTAACAGTACTATACTGTATTTGCCTCCCCCCCCCCCTTTTTTACCCTGTCTCTGCTGCTGCCTGATTGTGTACTTCCAGTTCCAATTGAGGTGTGTGGTTGACTGGTCAGTTTGTAACTATGGTGATCGCAACTCAGAGGTTCTAATATACTATATATTAAGGTTTTGCCCAACACAACATATAGTCCTAGACCAGTGATGGACAACCTGCGGCCCATCAGGGTAATCTGATTGCGGGCTGCAAGACATTTTGCTGATGTTGACTACCCACAGGCATGGCTCCCGGAAGCTCCTAGTGGCTGCGGTTTGCCATTCTTGGCCAATGGGAGCTGTGGGAACCGGTGGCCAGCACATTGCCCACCACTGTTTTACATCTTTCCAGAGACAACCAGAGGAAATCAAGTCATCATGCTACGACTAGTACTTTGTCTTTAACCAGCACTGCAAAGGTCTCATTTTAAGTCCAGCAAATGGTGCCATAGTGGCAAGAAGCCATAAGTTTCAGAAAGACCCTTATTCACAAATTAGTTTAGATATGAAGATACCATTATGATTCACCTGCTGTCCTGTATAGCAAAAGTCAAAGACTCTCACCCATTTTAAGACTCCCAACCATTTTTCACACTTGAAATCTCAAAGGTGAATGATCTCTGAATCTCTTGATATCAGTTTGATTAGTTGAGGACTTGGAATCTCTAACAGCTCCTATGAACTCCACGTCTACAGCAGAGTGAATGTGCATTTCTCATTATTTGTTCTCAGTCCTCATGACAATTAAAGCACAGACCTCACACTGCACCAACCTCCAGTGACTCCAACGAGTCCCTCAAAGTTTATCCATGTTCAAACCTGAGCACCTTCAATTTCTTTTAGGATCCTGAGTGAAATGAAGGGGAGCAGACATGTCTTTTCTTACTCTTCTTCCCCTTTATTCTCTACATTAAGGAGAAAGTAGATTAGTCCACACTTGAAGCAGTCTTCTCCTCAGATATTCTAGAGACCAGGACTTCTCACAGCTGAATTTTGAAGCAACTTTCATTGCCAGCTTTGAAGATGTTCATACCTCAGACATGCTGCACACTTCACAGAGAAACAGATTAGCCTGCTAAGCTTTTTCCAGCAGCAAGAAATTACGTAGAGACTCCTGCTCTCTAGGAGTACTGGGGGTAAAGGCCACATAAGCCATGCCCCTAGTGGTGACCCCCACCCACATTCTGAACATCATAATCTATGTATTGCCAGATATGAACTTTTTAAATCCCCACCTTCTATTAGGTCCACCATGTCAGATGGCAAGAGATGGAGAGGACAGGAGAAGATTGCTACTGAGCCAGATAAGAACTCAGATTTAACTATAAAAGCCATGCAACATCATGGACATTAACAGCTAACACTAACTCTCTAATGTGTTCAGCAGCTCTTTCATTCTAAAATCCCCCTTTCTAAAGGTCAATGACACAGGGTTAGTATCTGGTATAATTCCTCCCTCAAGAATGTTGAGCTTCACTGTGTTGTAGCCACTATTACTTAGGCCTGATCTACACCGAAATCTTAGGTCAATCTAGGTATGTTGCTCAGGGGTGTGAAAAATTCACACTCCTGAGAGATGTAGTTAAACCGACCTAATCCTTGCTGTAGACGCTTCTAGGTCGACGGAAGAAGTCTAGCATCAGCCTAGCTACTGCCTCTTGAGGGGGAGGATTAACTACAGTGACAGAAAAACCCCTTCCATCACTGTAACAAATGTTAACACTATGGCACTCCAGTGACACTAGAGTGCTGTAGTTGTGCCACGGTAGCATCTGTATGTAGACATATCCTTAGTTGCTTAACTACAGTTATTGAACTTCAGTAGACATGTAGCAGTTTGGCGAGCATGGCATCTGCCAGCTTGGCTTGCTATGGACTCGGAGAGCAAAGATATTATTAATTCAAGTTCTGTGAATCCAGTGCAATGGTAAGTGGAAATTGTAACACCTCAACTTTACCTCACCTTGCTTTCATGAATCCACAGTTGTGTGGGACTAGAATCACAAAGCTATCTGCACTTAATATGGGGTTCTGGAGACCAATATTTCCACATTACCCTTACCCTACCCCTGACACATTACAGGGACTATGCTGCTTCCATACTATATCGGAGTCACTTTAATGGGCCCTTGGTAGACCACCCAAGCCATTTGGCATACAACCCAAGTCACTTGGCCTCCTTAGACTCCTGGCTCTGCCCACTGCCTAAATACTCTGACCCCTTGCACTTTGCACAAACTGGCCAGCTATTCTTAGTTTCAGGACAGCACTAGAAACTACCTGGGAAATATTGAAAACAGTATTTAGCACCAGTGTTACTAACCGTAACAACTCTCAACACTTCATAAAAAAATTTGGCTGTCAGAGGAGGGTGCTAGTCTTCCTATCTCCCTAATATTAAACAGCATGCTTAGGCTTCACGAGCTTGGGCCAACAGCTTTCTGAAGAGGGTCTCTAGGCGAAGCTGTCACCACATGTTGGAAAAACTGAAACACTCCCTGGTTTGTTTTTTTTTTTTTTTTTAAAAGGTTTTCCCCCTCTTTTTAAAAGAGGTTTTTGTTAAATGCTGGAGCCTTGCATGGATCACAAACAGCTGCTGATTGATACCTGCAGCCCAGAGAAGCCCTGGAGAATAACAGGCTGTCATGGTGCCAACAACATACAACTCAAACTCCAGCATCAGCTGCAAAACTCTCCCCTGGACATAAAGCACTTGGGAAAGTAAAGCAGCAAAGCCTGATTCCCTGGTGCAGAGCTCTGGGGGACCCTCAGAGAGGAGAAGGGGGAGAGGGGGACAACACCAAGGCTTTCAGGGACAGGAAATGGGTTTCTTTCTACAATTCATGCTTTTGGCAGGGGAGTCTTGTTTATATCACAGGATAAGAACACCAAACTGTGAATGCTGTGCTCATCCTGGGAAAAGCCAAGCCAAAGCATGACCCTGGGCTGGATGGAAAATGTGAGCATGCACTGGCTTAGCAGTCAGGCTGTGGTGGAAACTCCACTGTCCAAGAAGAGTAGCCCAGAGGAGAGGCCTGATGGGAAGGAGGGATTTCCCTCCGTCAGGGGAGTTGGAGGCCCTTGTGCTACCTCCTGATCTGGCACTCTTGCTTGGTTACTGAAGTCCTATTTGAATGAGATCTCTCCCCTCATCTCAGCCAGACTCCAGGGCCCCTCTGTCCAGCTTCATTGGCAGCTGACTTCAGGGACAGTTGTGTGGGGACTGTCCCTCATGAGGGCTGTCTTATATAGTGCCACCCTACATAGAACCTCTGGATTCTCCACATTCTCCTGAAAGAGATTTTCTGGGAGACCGAAGATAATCCTATCTCAATCCATCTTCAACTAGGTTTCCATCTGTAAAAAACCGGGGGCCTTGAGCATAGCTGCTCATACGCCTGTCTCCTGCCGTAACTGAACCCCCTTCTCTTGCATTTCAAAACACACCTAGCACTGAGCCATCTGTTCCTTTCCCCAGGAGGCTCCCTCATTTCTTCTTGAGACAGTGCAGATCTGGAAATCTCCAAAATGTTCACACTGAATTCCATCTCAGGACACTCCTGGAGAGTCTCAGGCCAGTGGAGGGAAAGTAGCTGACCTGCCTCATCCCTCCAAGCCTAGGTTATAGATAGGTGTCTCCATTTCTACAAAAAGGTGGGGAAATGCAGAAAACGCAGCTCTAATATTTCAGTGCCTCTTTTTGTGCTGTAGGAATGGCACAGTTCAGAGATGAGCCCCTGAATCTTTTTGTTCTTGAGCTAAGTGGTTATGCCCTGAAAGTGATGCATAAAAGGACTCTCCTCTGGGAAACTTCCTGGTACCCTTCTCACTTTCACGGTTAAAATTAGCTCAAAATTAATTCCACCAGCTATAGCACAGCATCATGGATTTCATTCCCACCTTACTACCTGCAAGACTGAGCAACAGATAAGACTCCAGGTTCCTGTACGGGGAAGAGCCAAGGATGGATAAAAATACTGCTTGGGGGGGGAAAAAAAAAAAAAAAAAAAAAAAAAGAGGAAGGGGGAGAAGCCAGACATTCGTGGGATTCCCTGACAGCTCCATGCAGAAGGAAGGGCTGGGCTGGAAAAAACAGGCCCCAGGTTCCTGCCAAGCTGTCTGAGGCCCGTCCTTTCCAAATCGCTCAAAGAAACAGCCACGGCTCCCTTGTAACCCTTTCAGTACTCACCCGGGACGAAAGGCTGCTCTGGACATTAAACCTCTGAGTGCCAAATGCTAGGGCCCCCTCCTTCCTCAAGAGCATTAAACTGAACAGCTGGGCTCCCCCACAACAGTAAAACTCACATGGGAGCTCAGGACATTAACCCTACAAGCACCATATTGTACTGAATGAGAGGTTTAGTCATGTGGAAGGAAGAAGAGAGACCCAGATAACACTTCGTAATGTGCAATTTCTCTAACCCCACAGGACATTTGAATAAAACCCAGGGAGAGCAAGGAGAAAGAAAGGAGCTACAAGATAGTGTAGTGTCTGACAGTAGCTATTTAAATACCCCTATGTCAAGTTAAATACGAGGGAGCAAAAAAACAACAGTACCTGTGAAGTTAGCCACTTAGCCAGGGGAACATACCCAGGAATGGTAGCCGAGAGACATGGACAGGAGATGATTGGAGTAAGAGAAATAGGATGTACCTATTTCAGAATGAAAAGTCCATATATGTTGCTGAGTTTTACTTTAACTGCAACCATCAAAGCTAAAGACCTGGATATCATTGTGGGCAGCTCAGTGTGTAGCAATGGATAAAGCCAACAAGATCTGAGGATGCATAAGCAATGGGATGGAAAATAATGCTGAAAAAATATTATAATGTCATTATATAATTCAATGGTATGCCCTCACTTGGAGTAGTGTCATCAGTTCTAGTAACTGCTATAGAAAAATAGAGTCAGACAACAATTAGAGGCCTATAAAGCCTCCATATGGATACTGAAACGGTTGGGATTGTTTAGTTTAGGAGACAAATAAGAGTGGACATAAGAGAGACATTCCAATGAAAGGTATAGAGAACATAAATCGAGCACTCCTATTTACTCTCATATAATACAAGAACAAGGGGACATTCAATGAAATTGAAAGGCAACCAATTTAAAACTGATAAAAGAAAACCTTCACACAATGCATAATTAACCTGTGGAACTCACTGTTACAGCATATAATAAAAGTCAAGATCTTACCAGGATTCAAACAAAGGACCAGATACTGATGAGTAATGAGGATGTCCACAGTTGGAACAGAAAATATTTTAAGAACTATTAACCCATTCTGCTTCCAGACATAAGCCAACCACTAGCTGATGAGGATTAGTTAGGAGCTTCCCCTATGTATAGGTTATTCCATTATTGCCCATTACAAGGTTCTTGAAACTTCCTCTGAAACATCAGTCCTGGTCGTTCCACATACAGGATACTGAAAGAGAAGGATCAGTTGTTTGATCCAAGATGGCAATTCCTATGTTTAGAATGGGTGGAAGATAGTTTGTGGAGGTAACTAAGTGAGCTAGCCCAGGCCCTTAAGTAGAAAAAAAGATTTGCCATCTGCTCACAATCCCATCTCCCACTTCATCCTCCTGATAGCTTCCATCATGATAGAGCTTGGTGACCAGGAGGGTTAAGCCCTGGGGACACGGGAATGAGAACACCTCCACTGAAGGAAACAAAGGGGTGAAGGTTGCGTACTGAAAGAGGTCCCACCACATTACCTCAAACAAGACTGCAAAAGGGGACTATAACCATTCAGGGCCAACAGAGAAAGTGGGGTAAATGGGAGACAACGCTTTATTCAACCAGAGCAAGTCAGCGAAAGAGGCCCCCAAATTCCCAATCCTATAAAGCCCTCCCAGAAGCAGCAGAGAGCAAAGGCCCATTCAGACAAGCTGACTTGTACCCCACTCTGCCCTGCTGTGAGGCCTCAGCTCTTGCCTCCAGCTCACAACCCCAGCACTAGCTCCTACATGCTCACTGTACTTGGCCCAAACCCCCTTCGCCTCGGGAAAGGGTCCTGTAATTATTCTCACTTATTACCTGGGAAAAACAACAGCACAGCAGCTGCCAGCCAAGTCCGACTCAACAATGTCTGGGGAGCCGAGGCTGCAGGGCCAGGCCTCAGACTGTCTGGGCAAGTCACGAGCTTTCTGTCTTTCCTCTCCCAGAGGCTCTAGACAGGCAGAGCCAAGACCTAGGCTGTGTGAAGCAGGGTTCCTTCTAGATGGTGGCAACCCATGGTGCTGAGGCTCAGAGTAGGCTGGCGAATAATAGGACCTACCATCACAGGCTTCTCTAGTGTGATTTATCCAATATACAAACTATCAAGGCTGGTCATACATCTCCAAACTCTACTAAGCTAGTTCGCTCCCAGAGTTAGGTTGTCATCAGTTTGCATGGGGGCAGGACAAGATATGGGTGAGTGGCTGCCTGTGGTGGTAGAGGAGGCAGATGTATGCATAAATGGTGTAGGGATGGAGTAGCTACACATACCAACTTAAGCTCCTCCTGCCTCTAGTTTACAGATGCCCAGGCAGTATCCCCCCAACCCTAGTGTGGTGAGAACAGAAGGTGAAAGTTCAGTTCAAAACCCTAGGTTTTTCAGACACACACTGCTCTTCCGATGCCAAAGCCCAGGGCTGAGATGCTAGGGTACTGCCAAGGGGAAGCTAACAGGAGCCCAGTAACAAACAGTAACTACAGTCCACTTCTAGTCTCCCCTAGTCAATAAAGTTAATTGATTCAAGTCTCCAAGAAAGAGAGCCTCTAGTGGGATCAGAGCTCAAGGGCTGCCTTGATGCAAGTGGTGGACTAGATGACCTCTTGAGGTCCCTTCTATCCCTACATTCCTATGATCCTATGATTCACAATGTGCCTGTCCTAATACAAGACATTTCTCTGTCTGACAGGGACTCTTCTATGAGATATTTTTCCTAACACAGTGTTGGCCACTGCAGGCAGCAGGACAAAGGCATCCACAGGGGACACCGAGCTGGGGCCACTCCCAATGACTTCATAGATAGTAATCACAGACAACAGCGCCAGGATAACCTGGGCCAGATTTACCTTGTGCTAAAGACTCTTCCTTCCCCACCCTAGGCATGAGGGTAGCACAGCCTGCTACTGGCAGACACAAGAGGGAAGCATATGTAGGCGGAGGTGGAGAGATTAGGGTGTAAAGAAAGGGAATTGTGTGAGGACTGCGGTGCGAAGCAGACAGAATGTGCTGTGCAATGCAAAGAGACAGAGCCCATTGTTACCCTGGCCCACAGAGAGGGGGTGGGAGGAGATTAGGAAGGGGAAAGGCACAGACAGGGTCAGGGGAACTTGACAGATGGGCGGCTAAGATGATGCAGTGTTGGAGTCAGTGGGCCTGGCTGCTCCTGTTCTGGCATTTCTGTGCTGCCTCACCAGGGAGGTGCGAAGGTCAGTGCAGAGTTTGCTAAGGCTGAACTGAGGGACTATTGTGTAGCACTCAGTAGCTACTGCTCTTGCCCTACATTTCCTCTGGGAGGGATCAGTGCAGTTCAGGCTCCTCAGCCTTCAAGTTAGCCTGCAACCAGCTTGTGCGAAAATAGTTAGGCCCTGGTCATGTGGCAAAACAGGGCATTGGGCAGTGGAGAAGTTGTCCGCTCCTCACACAGGACTGTGGGGCACCAAAGCAAGCAGCTCAAAGACAGCAACTCCACATTCATCCTTGAGACACAGGGATACAGGAAAGAGTAGGTCTCAGATGACAAAAAACAGCCCCTGTCCCCACCCCAAATATCGGCTCCCAAGATATCCAGAACTCTCCCCTTTCTCATAACTGGAAGCTCACCTATAGCAAACTCTACCCCTTGGCTCCCTGTTGCCGCCTCCGCCCTGCCTCTGCCATGCTCCCCAAGCCAACTTGACCCCAACTCTGCTTCAATCCCCATCCAGGTTGTCATCATATCTTGCCTTAATACTTTGGATTCCCCAAGTCTCAGCTCATTAAACCAGCCTGTGTAGAGTGCTACCACCTCATCACCGGTACACACAGCAATACAGCACCATTACCTGCCTTTCCTCCCATCACCACTAGAGCCCCCAGTTTCACCATATTTTAATTCTTCTCAGGATCCAGTTGAAGATCGTCCTTGTTTTTATAATCCTTCACTGATTCTGAGCTGATCCCCTCTGTGCTTAGCTTGCCTAGTGCTGGCATCCACTCTGTCTCTCAAGAACGTATTGTTATCTGTCATTTTTGGGGAAGATTGGGGCATGGGCATTCAGTGAGGCAGCCAACTGCTGTCAAAGATTGCTGGGAAAGCGAACAGTAATTTAAAACCCCACATCTCCAAAATTTAAATCATTTTAGACCCTAGTCAAAATGGGAAAAGAGGAGATGCATCCCCCTTCCTCATAAGAAAAGCTACAAGTGCCTCCTGGATACCAAGAATCAGAGCCATGCCTCTAAAGATTAGTATATTCCTGGGACCAATTTTGCCAACAACTGCCAAACACTTCCAGCTTTCCTCTGACAATTGCTGCAAGTTTGCTTATTCACTGACAATACAAGAATATAACTTAGAGGATAATAAGGAATAGCTAACATGGATTTGTCAAGAACAAATCATGCCAAATCAACCTACATTTCCTTCTTTGACAAGATTACTGGCCTAATGGATAGGGGAAGCAGGAGTCATGATATATCTTGACTTTAATAAAGCTTTTAACATTGTCCAACAAGACATTCTCATAAGCAAACTAGGGAAATGTGGTCTAGATTAAATTACTATAAAATGGATACACAACTGGCTAAAAAATTGTAGTCAAGACTAGTTATCAATGACTCAGTGTCAAACTGGGAGAACATATCAACGGGAGTCCCACAAGAGTCTGTCTTGGGTCAGATACCATTCAATGTTTTCATGAATGGCTTGGATAATGGAGTGGAGAAAATGCTTATAAAGTCTGTGGAAGCTAAGAGGTGTTGCAAGCACTTTGGAGGACAGGATTAGAATTCAAAATGACCTTGACAAATTGGAAAACTGGTCTGTAATCAACAAGACGAAATTCAGTAAAGACAACTGCAAAGTGCTACACTTAGGAAAGAAAAAAAACAAATGCACAATTACAAAATGGGGAGTAACTGGCTGGGCAGTAATACTGCTGAAAAGGATTTGGGGATTATAGTGGATCACAGGTTAAACAGGAGTCAATAACATGATGCAGTTGCAAAAAGGGCTAATATTCTGCAGTGTATTAGTAGGAGTCTCAGATGTAAGACATGGGAGGTAATTATTCTGTTCTATTCGGCATTGGTGAGGCCTCAGCGGGAGGACTGTGTCCAGTTCTCGGCATTCTACTTTAAGAAAAGATGCAGACAAATTGGAGATTCCAGAGGAAAGCAAAAGTGACAAAAGGTTTAAAAACCTGACCTATGAGGAAAAAGTTAAAAAAAAACTGGGCATTTAGTCTTGAGAAAAGACGACTGAGGATGTACCTGATAATAGTATGCAAATATGTTAAGAGCTGTTATAAAGAGAAGGCTGTTCTTTGTGTCCACGGATGGTGGAAGAGAAGTAATCTTACTTTGCAGCAAAAGAGATTTAGATTAGATATTATAGATTAGATATTGTAGGGAGGAGGGGTTTAGATTTATTAGGAACTGGAGAAGCATTTGGGAGAGGGGGAGCCTATACTGGAAGGATGGAGAGCACAGGATCAGGTCCAAGAGGTGAATATAGTTTGACCCGCTTGATAATAGTGATCATAATATAATTAAATTTAACATCCCTGTGGTGGGGAAAACTCCACAGCAGCCCAACACTATAGCATTTAATTTCAGAAAGGGGAACTACACAAAAATGAGGAGGTTAGTGAAACAGAAATTAAAAGGTACAGTACCAAAAGTAAAATCTCTGCAAGCTGAATGGAAACTTTTTAAAGACACCATAATAAATTTAAAGAATATTAAAGGAATTGGCACCTGAAATTGCAAGCCCATTAGCAAGAATTTTTAATGTATCTGTAAACTCAGGAAAAGTACCGAATGATTGGAGAATTGCTAATAGAGTTCCGATTTTTAAGAAAGGAAAAAAAAGTGATCCGGGTAACTACAGGCCAGTTAGTTTGACATCTGTAGTATGCAAGGTCCTGGAAAAAATTTTGAAGGAGAAATTAGTTAAGGACATTGAAGTCAATGGTAAATGGGACAAAATACAACATGGTTTTACAAAAGGTAGATCGTGCCAAACCAACCTAATCTCCTTTTTTGAAAAAGTAACAGATCTTTTAGATAAAGGAAATGCAGTGGATCTAATTTACCTAGATTTCAGTAAGGCATTTGATACCGTGCCACATGGGGAATTTTATTAGTTAAATTGGAGAAGATGAGGATCAATATGAACATCAAAAGGTGGATAAGGAATTGGTTAAAGGGGAGACTGCAACGGGTCCTACTGAAAGGCGAACTGTCAGGTTGGAGGGAGGTTACCAGTGGAGTTCCTCAGGGATCGGTTTTGGGACCAATCTTATTTAATCTTTTTGTTACTGACCTTGGCACAAAAAGTGGGAGTGTGCTAATAAAGTTTGCAGATGATACAAAGCTGGGAGGTATTGCCAATTTGGAGAAGGATCGGGATATTATACAGGAGGATCTGGATGACCTTGTAAACTGGAGTAATAGTAATAGGATGAAATTTAATAGTGAGAAGTGTAAGGTTATGCATTTAGGGATTAATAACAAGAATTTTAGTTATAAATTGGGGACGCATCAATTAAAAGTAACGGAAGAGGAGAAGGACCTTGGAGTATTGGTTGATCATAGGATGACTATGAGCTGCCAATGTGATATGGCTGTGAAAAAAGCTAATGCGGTTTTGGGATGCATCAGGAGAGGCATTTCCAGTAGGGATAAGGAGGTTTTAGTACCGTTATACAAGGCACTGGTGAGACCTCACCTAGAATACTGTGTGCAGTTCTGGTCTCCCATGTTTAAAAAGGATGAATTCAAACTGGAGCAGGTACAGAGAAGGGCTACTAGGATAATCCGAGGAATGGAAAACTTGTCTTATGAAAGGAGACTTAAAGAGCTTGGCTTATTTAGCCTAACTAAAAGAAGGTTGAGGGGAGATATGATTGCTCTCTATAAATATATCAGAGGGATAAATACAGGAGAGGGAGAGGAATTATTTAACCTCAGCACCAATGTGGACACAAGAACAAATGGGTATAAACTGGCCACCAGGAAGTTTAGACTTGAAATCAGACGAAGGTTTTTAACCATCAGAGGAGTGAAGTTTTGGAATAGCCTTCCAAGGGAAGCAGTGGGTGCAAAAGATCTATCTGGCTTTAAGATTCTACTCGATAAGTTTATGGAGCAGATGGTATGATGGGATAATGGGATTTTGGTAAGTAATTGATCTTTAAATATTCAGGGTAAATAGGCCAAATCCCCTGAGATGGGATATTAGATGGATGGGATCTGAGTTACTATAGAAAATTCTTTCCTGGGTATCTGGCTGGTGAATCTTGCCCATATGCTCAGGGTTTAGCTGATTGCCATATTTGGGGTCGGGAAGGAATTTTCCTCCAGGGCAGATTGGAGAGGCCCTGGAGGTTTTTCGCCTTCCTCTGTAGCATGGGGCATGGTTGACTTGAGGGAGGCTTCTCTGCTCCCTGAAGTCTTTGAACCATGATTTAAGGACTTCAATAGCTCAGACATGGGTGAGGTTTTTCATAGGAGTGGGTGGGTGAGATTCTGTGGCCTGCGCTGTGCAGGAGGTCGGACTAGATGATCAGAATGGTCCCTTCTGACCTTAGTATCTATGAATCTATGAATAGAGGCTCAACTTAAATGTATACTCCAATTTAAAAAACATAGTAAGAGAACCAAATAAGAGCCACCGTTGTTAAACAACAAAGTAAAAGCAGCAGTGAGAGGCAAAAAGGCATCCTTTAAAAAGTGGAAAATAAATCCTAATGAGGAAAATAGAAAAGAGCATAAACTCTGGCAAATGAAGTGTAAAAATATAATTAGAAAGACCAAAAAAGAATTTGAAGAACAGCTAGCCAAAGACTCCAAAAGTAATAGAAAAAAAATTTAAAATACATCAGAAGCAAAGCGCCTGCTAAACAACCAGTGGGACCGCTGGATGATCAAGATGCTAACGGAGCACTCAAAGACAATAAGGCCATTGCAGAGAAACTAAATGAATTCTTTGCATCGGTCTTCACTGTTGAGGATGTGAGGGAGATTCCCAAACCTGAGCCATTCTTTTTGGGTGGCAGATCAGAGGAACTGTTCCAAATTGAGGTGTCATTAGAGGTGGTTTTGGAACAAATTGATAAACTAAACAGTAATAGGTCTCCAGGACCTGATGGTATTCACCCAAGAGTTCTGAAGGAACTCAAATGTGAAATTGTAGGACTAACTATCATTTCAATCAGCTTCTGTACCAAATGACTGGAGGACAGCTAAATTGATGCCAATTTTTAAAAAGGGCTCCAGAGGTGACCCTGGCAACTACAGGCCAGTAAGCCTCACTTCAGTACCAGGCAAATTGGTTGAAACTATTGTAAATAACAAAATTGTCAGACACATAGATTAACATAATTTGTTGGGAAATAGTCAACATGGTTTTTGTAAAGGGAAATCATGCCTCGCCAATCTACTAGAATTCTTTGAGGGGGGTCAACAAGCATGCATACAAAAGGAGATCCAGTGGATATAGTGTATTTAGATTTTCAGAAAGCCTTTGACAAGGTCCCTCACCAAAGGCTCTTAAGCAAAATAAGCAGTCATGGGATAAGAGGGAAGGTTCTCTCATGGATTGGTAACTGGTTAAAAGATAGGAAACAAAGGGTAGGAATAAATGGTCAGTTTTCAGAATGGAGAGAGGTAAATAGTGGTGTCCCCCAGGGATCTGTACTGGGACCAGTCCTATTTAACATATTCATAAGTGATCTGGAAAAAGGGGTAAACAGTGAGGTGGCAAAATTTGAAGAGGATACAAAACTATTCTAGACACTTAAGTCCCAGACAGACTGCGAAGAGTTACAAAAAGATCTCACAAAACTGGGTTACTAAATTTCATCTGCCATTTTGTTGCTCAGTCAATGTTGATAAATGCAAAGTAATGCACATTGGAAAACGTAATTCTAACTATACATATACAACGATGGGGTCTAAATTAGCTGTTACCACTCAAGAAAGAGATCTTGGCATCACTGTGGATAGTTCTCAGAAATCATCCACTCAATGGGCAGTAAGAAAAGGAGTACTTGTGACACCTTAGAATTTGTTAGTCTCTAAAGGTGCAACAAGTACTTCTTTTCTTTTTGCGAATACAGACTAACACAGCTGCTACTCTGAAACCTGTCAATGGGCAGTGGCAATCAAAAAAGCGAACAAAACGTTGGGAATCAAGAAAGGGATAGATAATAAGACAGAAAATATCATATTGCCTCTAAACCATGGTATGCCCACACCTTGAATACTGTGTGCAGATGTGGTTGCCCTATCTTAAAAAAGATATTGGAATTGGAAAAGGTTCAGAAAAGGACAACAAAAATGATTAGGGATATAGAATGGCTTCCGTATGAGGAGAGATTAATAAGACTGGGACTTTTCAGCTTGGAAAAGAGGTGACTAAGGGGGGATATGATAGAGGTCTATAAAATCATGAGTGGTGTGGAGAAAGTAAATAAGGAAGTGTTATTTACTTCTTCTCATAATACAAGAACAAGTGGCCACCAAATGAAATTAATCAGTAGCAGGTTTAAAAACAAACACAAGAAAGTATTTTTTCATGCAACGCACGGTCAACCTCTGTAACTCCTTGCCAGAGGGTGTTGTGAAGGCCAATACTATAACGGGGTTCAAAAGGGAGCTAGATAGGTCTATCAATGGCTATTAGCCAGGATGTACAGGAATGGTGTCCCTAGCCCCTGTTTGCCAGAAGCTGGGCTTGGGTGACAGGGCATGAATCACTTGATGATAACCTGTCTGTTCATTCCCCTTGGGGCACCTGCCATTGGCCACTGTCAGAGGACAGGATACTGGGCTTGATGGACCTTTGGTCTGACCCAGTATGACAGTTCTTACGTTCTTATTATGAAAAACTTTCCAACTATAAGGATAGTTAAGCACTGGAATAGGCTTCCAAGGAAGGTTGTGAAATCCCTATCAATGGAGATTTTTAAGAACAGGTTAGACAGTTACAGGTTTACTTGGTCCTGCCTCAACACAGAAGGGGTGTGCATTTGATGACCTCGAGATCCCTTCCAGTCCTACATTTCTATGATTTCTGTGAACAAGAAGATCGTGCTTTGATTCTGAGAAGTCCTTCAAGACCTCTTCTTCAGAGAGTTCCAATGACTCCAAGTCTTTCTTCAGAGAAGTGGATAACAGTACTCAGAACTCTTGCACTCTGAATTGTCTAGCAGCTCTCAAAAACTCCCCCTTTAATTTGTAGACAGATCTAAGGGTTTTGGCTCCCATTATTCCGGCCCTTTGATGCAGGCAGCCATGCAGACAAGACACCCCCTCCAAACGAAGAGTCTCTTGAGACATCTCTCCTTGCTTGCTTTGTGCTCTGGCGATTAAGGCACCACAGGTCAAACATTCTTTGGAGGAATGTACCACTCGCAGGCATTGTGAGCACTTACTGTGCTGGACTGTGAAGGGAATTTTCTCAGTGCCCAAACCCTAAGTGCCTCATCAAAGGCATCAAGACTAACACAGGCAAGACACTGTGGCAGAGGTGGGCAAACTTTTTGGCCCGAGGGCCACATCAGGGTTGTGCAACTGTATGGAGGGCTGGGTAGGGAAGGCTATGCATCCCCAATCCACCTCCTCCCACTTCCCGCCCCAACTGCCCCCCTCAGAACCCCCGACCCATCCAACCCTCCCTGCTCCTTGTCCCCTGACTGCCCCGACCCCTATCCACACCCCCACCCCTTGACAGGCCCCCTGGGATTCCCATGCCTATCCAGCCCCCCCCACCCCGCTCCCGTCCCTTGACCGTCCCCCATAGAACCTCCACCCTATCCAACTGCCCCCTGCTCCCTGTCCCCTGACTGCCCCCTGGGACCCTCTGCTCCTTATGCAACCCTGCACCCCCCCCCACTCTTTAACCCCTTACCATGCTGTTAAGAGCAGCAAGAGCTCGCAGCCCCGCTGGAGCCAGCCACGCCGCCACGCTGCAGGAACAACAGGGCCAGAGTGCTGGCGGCACAGCAAGCTGAAGCTGCGGGGGAGGGGGGACAGCAGGGGAGGGGCCAGGGGCTAGCCTCCCCGCCCAGGAGCTCAAGGGCCGGGCAGGACGGTCCCGTGAGCCACATAGTTTGCCCACCTCTGAGCTATGGTATGAATTATTTTGGGGGGTTTTATATATATAAAAAAGTACTCTATATATAAAAATATATATAAAATACTTACAGGCACTAAGTTACACAACAACTGAAGTCAGGCAATAGTTCTGGGGCTGCTTTTGCCAGCATAGAGCAGGGCATTATGGGGGTGGAGAAGATTTTATAACCATGGATGGACTGTCAGATCTGCAGCTGATGCACGTGCAGCCTATAACAATGGAACTGATTTAGAGTGATACCATGATCATGAGGCCTACAGCAGAGATCTGCAAAGGAAGGAAGAGTCCTACTGAGTAGCCCTTTGCCCTGTTAAACCTGGGGCCCAATCCCATTGGTACGGGCAGTGTGGAGGAGGAGATGGAAGCAATACAGGGTTGCCTGCACTCTGCTGCTCTCACAGGCTACACAGGAGAGGAAGGAGGCTGTACACCTGTTGGATAGGTTCTTTATTTGGATTAGGTAATAACTCCCTTGGCTGGGTTCCAAGTACAGAATTGCTGCCTCTCTCAATAATCCTAAACCCCACAGGCAAACACTGTGCTAAGGCAGGCACAGGCAAAGAATTCATTTCTCACATTCCTCTTCTACAGGCAGGGGGAAAGGCACTGACTGGTGAAACAAGAGCCGCTTAAGCCTGAGCTGTCCGATACAGATTTCAATCCTCCTGTTGCAGGGTCCATTTGAGGGGGGCGGGGACCACCCGGAGCACACTCCTTCCTCCGTGCCCCTCTAAAGTTTTATCAGCCACCCCCAGCAGCTTTCCTGCTTTTATTAACAAGCACTACTAATTATTTTCATTTAACATGGCACTTTCGATCCATAGAACTCAAGCACTTAAGAGGGTTAGGCTCATTATCCCTATTTTACAAGGCAAAAACTGAGGCAGAAAGGGAGGAAGAGAAGCAACCTTTCCACAGGTAGTTGGGGCTGAACAAGGAATAGAACTCAGGAGTACCTAGATCCTAGTCTTGTACTCAGTCTTGTACAAAACGGCAGCCCCACTTAGCTCCTAGCCTCAACACCACCAGTCAAAGCCCCATTCAGAATCCTTCAGGCACATCTCTCCCCTCCCCTCCTTGGGCAGTTATCCCCATTGAGAATTATATACAGTCCTCAGAGTCCAAGGGATATATTAACCACTAATGCAAATCCCTATGCTCTACTTTGATTAGAAAAAATGAGGAGAGAATAGAAGGAAACTACTCAAAGGGAGACTCCCAGGAAAGAAGTTTTCTGCTGATTGTTCCTTTGTCTTCAAACCCCCAAGCTTTGCATCCAGGGAAAAGCCTAACCAAACTCAGGCCCTGATGGAGTTTTCTATGCCATCAGGTAGGGAATTGTGCCCTGGATAAGTGCTTGGAAGGAAACTGCTTAGAGAGATCTCCTACTCATCCAACCTGCCCAGCCCCTCTTCCTCCCTTCACCATGGCACTGCCACCACCTGGGATCAAGGGCTATTTTCATGGGCTATGTTTCTGATGAATCTGGGAGATGCTGGGAACTGTGTTTCTTTACACCTGGAACAAGATCTCCTGAGCAAGAAGCTAATGAGGAAAGTGAACAAGCTCCTGGCCCCTGTGCACTGCATTCATCTCCCTCAAAAAGCCAGAGGCAGCCAGATTAACTTACCTGACTGCTGAGGAGGTAGGCTTGCTGTCAGTTGTGGAAGTATCTGCCTGAACAGCCCTCGTTGACCCTCCTGTGTTAAGTGCTGACTGGTGGCTGAGAGGGGAGGCTGTGCTCCCTTTGCTTACAGCTCTGCTTGCCAAGTTCAGGTTTGTTAACTAAAAAGAGAGACAAAAATACATCAGACACTACAAAGACCCAAGAAAGTAACAGCAGGTGGCTCGGAGAAAGATACAAACCATTGGCTAGACAGTCTGATAACGGAAGGAAGACTCCTGTAGAATCCTTCCCCTCCTCCCTGGAGAAAGGCTCTCTTGGACTGGAGCAAAGCTGTGTTGGCTGCATGAAGCAATGGGGAGGGCCATTGTCAAAGCCACCCCACTCTGAATGGCTTCCAGCATCAACACTTCATTGTAAAACACCCACGCAGTGGAGCATAGGGGAGGAAAAGGGAAAGGGCAGGGGCAGAATTCCCAAAGGAAAGCAGCACTGGGCCCCTGCACCACTGATTATAATTCAGAACAATGAAACTCAAACCAGCAGCAAGCATTTACAAAAGCCAGATGCTCCTCCTTCCCCCCCCCCCCACTTCCCCAGGTCACTCTATACATTTATAATTGACCCATTACCATTTTACTTACATAAAATTTGCAGCAAATTCTGCCCCAAATAGGAGAAATTTTCCACCCCCCTTGAAGCTATTCAACCAATTAGGTAACCAGTCAATTAATGTCAGCTCTGAAGTGAGGCAGGGGTTATTGCATTTGCTTTATCAATTTATAAGAAAATTGCATATATACTTAACACAAATATTACTTGTTCATCTGTATCCTTCTCCCATTACCCTTCCTGGGTCACCCATCTTCTTGAGAGTGCAAACTCTGAGCTGGCACCATCTTACTATATTTGAAGAGCACCCATAAACAATGAGGCACTGATCCTAACTACTGAAATATAAGTATTAAATTGCAGACAAAAATATGTTAAAAGACTATTATTAAGGTTGCTAAGGCAAGCACTCATAAGTTAGGGAATGCTAGAATTTAGGCTGTCCAGGCAATCTTAATTCAGACCCCTTGTGTACATGAATGATGATACGGTCTTTAATTACATGAACACATACTATTTTTTCCACAGGACCTCTGCCTCATTCAGTGCACAGAATGGACCTGCTCTGGGGATGAATCAGGGTTTATATTGAAAGAGACTGTTGTATGCAGGATACTTAGGTTAAAGCAGCTGAATGCTGACCTGGAGAATTGGAATCTATTGCTGCCACAGTGTTCTTATGTGATGCTAGTCAAATCACTTAAACCAAACTTTTCATAGGTGGTCACTGATTGTGTGTTTCTCATTTTCTGTGTGCCTACTTGAGGCCTTGGAGTCTGATTTGCAGAAGTCCTGAATGCTCCCAGCTGCAACTGAAGTCAATGGGATCTGTGCTCTGAACATATAAAGTGCCATACAATGCTAAGTATTCTGAAAAATGGGATCCTAGGTGTGTCAAATTGGACATTCAAAATTAGTGGATATTTTTGACCTTACTCTCTGTGCCGCAGTTTGTCATCTGTAAAAAGGGGATAATAATACCACCACCTCACCTCACTTCATAGTGATTATGAACATAAATTAATTAATGTTTGTCAAGAACTCAGATACTATGGTGAGAGCACTGACAAAAGCCCATTTTGAGGAAAGTAATAATTCTGTCTTCAGAGCAGGGTTTGAACAGCGTACAATAAATAAGGCCTAGGGCCATACACTGAACAATGAGGAGAAGACAAAATATTGAATAGCAGCTCATTAAGTAAGCATCATCTGTTCTGTGCACTGAATGAGATGGGTCCTCTGGAAAAAATAGCATGTGATCGTGTAATTAAAGACCATCATAATGCATACATACAAGTGGGTCAAATTAAGGCTGCATAAGCAACCTTCCTTCTAGCATTTGCTAACTTTTGAGTGCTTGACATTAAAATAACACAGTTACAGTTGCAATGTAGTTTTTGTGTGTGTAATTTCCTAGGTTTTTAAAAAACGAATTGACATCCTCTCTTCCCCCACAAGTTCCATCATATGGCATCATATTAACAATCACATGAATCATCAGCAGAGAGTTGGAACCTTTACATTCACTGCCCAGATCTCTGTCACATGAGATAGTGGAGTAACTGAGAGCAGTAGTAGGATGTCATCCTCGATGTGGACCAGCACTAGAGGGGGATGGGGCACTAGTGGGCAACGACACTTCTGCCCATAACCCCTAGTTGACCCCTTCTGTCCCATCTCTTCCCCACCCCAGCTCCTTACTTTAGCCCAGGGATCTCAAACTCAATTTACCTTAGGGCCAGTGCCAGTCCTCAAAGCCTCCCAGCGAACCAATAATGTCACTGAAGATGGTGTTCAGAAAAGAAAACGTTTATATTGTATTTTTTATTTTGACTTTCTTAGAAATAATAAAAAACTGTCATACAACTTTATACAATTCTTTGCCTGCCAGAGAGTTTTTAGTGTTTGCCAGACACCTGGCAATGCTTCAGTTCTGTCAGTTTGTTGATGTTTGTTTGGCCTCAGTGACTGAGCAGTTGAAACATTCAGGATTGCAGCAAGGTGTGCATCAGATAGTTGTGTTTGGTATTTTGACTTGTTTATAGTCATT
Source organism: Dermochelys coriacea (assembly GCF_009764565.3). Taxonomy (NCBI): domain Eukaryota; kingdom Metazoa; phylum Chordata; order Testudines; family Dermochelyidae; genus Dermochelys; species Dermochelys coriacea. Next base: position 86,415,861 of record NC_050073.1, on the reverse strand, counting down.
GTGGAAGAAAGTGACGCTGCCTCCATGGCGGACTCCACCTGGCAACTAATGATCCTGCCTCCATGGCTGACTCTGCCTGGCAACTACTGATGGTACCTCTGTCCCTCTCCCTCAGCCAATGGGAGCTATGAGGGGTGGAGCCTGCAGCAAACATTGCTGGCAGAGCGTCTGCATGGGTCTCTCCTCCACGGGCCGCAGTGGGGAGGTTCTCGGGCCGCAGATGGCCTGCGGGCTGGGACTTTGAGACCCCTGCTTTAGCTAGTCCCAGTCTCCATTATTCAGGCTTGTCATTCCAGTCCCAGCCTCTTTACGCAAGAATATCTAGTCTCATCCTTCCAGAGTCCCAGTCTCTGCTCCAGATTCTCAACGCCACCTCTCCTTGCTCAGCCAGTCACAGCTCCCCTCACCCGCAGCTCCTCATTCGATTGGTCTCTTTTTCTCCACTTCTTGTCTCCAGTTGCTTGTCTCCTCCAGGACATCACCTCTCCAGGCTCCTTGTCCCACCCTTTTTTGCTCATTCAGTCCCAGTTCTCTCCCTGCATCCTAGCTCCTCATCAAATCTGTTTCCCCTCCCTCCCACTGCCCACTGGTTCCCAGATCCAGTCTCCTTGTCCAATCAATTCTACTCTCTCAATCATCCCATCTTCCAGTCCCACTTTGAGCATCCAGTCTCCTTGTATTTATTTACTCCCCACCCCCAACTTCAACTCTCATTTTTCTGCATTTGAGTCAAGCAGCTTTCTCCTCCATGCTGCCTGGGCCTAGCAATTGGTCATGGAACATAGGAGAGAAGCTCCCCACTTTCCGTTACAGTGCCCAGCCCAGACCTGACAAACCGCAGCCCAGAGCTGCAATTACAGAAAAAGTCCTGTTAAGCCCAAAGATGAAGCATTTTCAGTATGGATGGAATCTTCAGGGAATATAGCTGCTAGAATCTACATATTTGGGGTCGGGAAGGAATTTTCTTCCAGGGCAGATTGGAGAGGCCCTGGAGGTCTTTCGCCTTCCTCTGTAGCATGAGGCATGGGTGACTTGAGGGAGGCTTCTCTGCTCCTTGAAGTCTTTAAACCATGATTTGAGGACTTCAATAGCTCAGACATAGGTGAGGTTTTTCGTAGGAGAGGGTGGGTGAGATTCTGTGGCCTGCACTGTGCAGGAGGTCGGACTAGATGATCAGAATGGTCCCTTCTGATCTTAGTATCTATGAATCTATGAATATATTCAAACTGCAGTTTTTCAAAGGCTTATAATTTGGCCAAATTTGGACAGATTTTCATAGGGATGATGCAAAGGCCAGCCACCCATCTGCCAAATTTCAAGTCCCTACTCCAAAGCATAGGGCAACTAGAGCATCTCAAAGAAAAAACTGCCAGAATTTTTTAAACATGCACAAACCAACATATTTCTCCTAGCCTCATTTCTCTAAAAACAAGCATTTTTGCTGAAAATTTCTCCCAAAAATTCAGCCTGAGGCAGATGCCTGCCATGGAAAATTTCAGCCCAAATGGTTAAAGTTTGGCAAAGTTATAAGCAACTGAAAACATGGTCTTTCTATGGGAAGTCTTATGCAACTTAGTTGGCGCTACCAGCCCTGCCTATACCAACAACAACAAAGAGTGGTATTTTGAAACTGTCTTCTGAGAGAACACTGAGCCCTTCTGTAGTTCTGTATAAATATGAAGCATTTATATTATGGTAGCAGCTAAAGATCACACACCAGATTGGGCCTCATTTTACTAGGTGCTGTACAAACATCTAATAAATGACAGTAACTGCCCATAAACAGTTTAGAGTCTATAAAGACAACAGGTAACAGGTGGATGAGGCAAACACTATAGGATGTGTACAATTCTTAGCCAGTCAGTAGTAGCGATGACAATTCTGTTAGAGAAGGCCTATGCACAGGGCACCTGATCCAACGCATCCCTCAACACACCAATATCAAGGTCCATTTAGTGACATGTATCACCTCTCCACCCCCCATCTGATACCTTGGTGCATTTTTCTCTGATATCCCAATATTGTTTATTTTAAAGCTGTCTTTCCAGGCAAAACAGGTGAGCAAATAGAGTGTGAAGGGTAAGGATATTTCACACATTCCAGCTAGACAGGTGTTTAAATTCCAGCAGGATTAAATACAGGCAATGGATTCAGACAGAACTAGAGAGACCATAAAGCTTACTTGCAGCCAGGCCACCAGCTTGGGTGCAACGGCTTGTTTTTACTGTTCCATGCTCTGGCAAGTTTCAGTTGCTAAAATTAGCTTGCCAGAGTCTTGGCATGGCAGATTCCTGGGTACCCCCTCACCACAGTGTCTGTGCCATATAGCTTGACCTTGATTTTCCTAGTGGTGACTGTCATTACTGGTTACCTGATAAACTGTTTCAGACACAGGGAAGTGTTTAGCAACAGATGAGTTTGTACAGTTTGTAGGACCCAGCCAAAAGGCTGCAGCAGAAACTACTTATAGAAAAATCTGCTGCTTCAGGGATGGAAAATGGAGCAAACAGAACAGCAGGACTAGTGGAGCCCAAATAGGGACCTGGTGATTAGTTTGGAACTAAAGCAAAACGTTTACCTGATTTCTATACCAATCTGAATTCACACATGGACCTTATCAGGCTAGACACTTAAACCCAAGTGCTGCATTAGCCTGGTCCTACTGCTGGTTTCTACATCAGTGCAGTACTGTCTAGGGAGTCCCGAGGACCCCAGCAGACCATTCCACCTGCTCAAGGAACCACTTGTACTCACTATATCTCTTTATGGCACCTGCCCCAGCTTTCAGTGTGGATCATTTTAAATTAGGTCAGGAAGAAAAGGTGTTCTAAAGAGTACAGCCTCTCATCATTCCACAACATGGCCTGCTCTAGTGCCTCCTCCAAGGACCCTCCTCAACTCCAAGGAGGGAATGAAAAGTCCTGCTGCCTTGGAGCGTGGCACCCCAATGCCACAGAATTCTTTGGCAGCACTATGCATCCTACAACCCCATCCCCTTTAAGAGCACACTAGTGAGATAACTTTCCCCTTTCAGACAGATTAGGCAGATTGCTGTAGGGCAGGTACAGCCCAAAATTCCTCTTCCTCGTGTCCAGAATCAGTCCCTTTAGTCTCTGGTGCCTCATAAGGAATAAGATTACAGCACCATATCTGGGCTCAGACAGAGGATCATTTCACTAGTAAAATTTTACAGCCTCTGATTTTGCATCACCTCACCAGGGCTTCTTCTAGTCATACCAAGAAGGCTAAGACATTACCATAGGGATGTGCTATTTGAAAGGCCACAGGACTTGACACTGCCACCTTTGCTAGTGAATAGTGAATAAGGACAAATAGGCAAGCCCCATTCAATTCCCTCTGGGGTTCTACAGGACAGAACATTGGGCAGTTGTTGTGCACCATGGGATTTGATGGAATGACTCAGACTTCTCTTTGTGGAGTGCACATTCCCACACATCTTCTCATGAACACATCCTTCCCCAGCACAGATGGGCAGAGCTGGAATAGCTAGCAGCTGTAATTTAAGATCAAGAGGCAGCAGCAGAGTTGTAGTGAGGAGAGGATGCCTCAGCATCCACTAAGATAAGTTTTATGAACTAAGTTCCCAAGTTCTGTTTGGAACATATTTTCCCATAATTTTGCTGCTCTCTGCTTATCCATTCTTGTTGCTTATTGTCACCAACGATGCATCATCCACACATTTGTCTGCTTCTCAAACAAATGGCTCTGTGCTTTCTTCCACGCTGCTCCTTACATATGGCATGCCCTCTGTGAGCTGACCTGTATGGCAACTAAACTGCCTCCTTCAAAACTGTCCCCAAGACCCTCCTCTGTAGTCTTGCCTATGAGATCAGTCAATTATATCTGAGGGGGGAGAGGAGACACCTAATTTTACTCATTTAAAAAAAAAAAAAAAAAAAAAAGGACTTTTTGATGGTGTCTCTCTTCCTCCACTCTTCATGAGTTACTTTTCATGAACTGTAAGCTATTTGGGGCAGTGACTGTTTCTGTATGTCAGCTAGCACAATGGAGCCCTGTTCTTGCAGGAGCCTCTGAGAGCTACTGTAATACAAATATTAATTATGATTAATAATTCATTCCACACTCCAGACCGGTGTGTTGCATTTTACAGAGATGGCACATGCATCTCTGGTCTAGGCCAAACCTGGCTGAGTGGGTCCAACAATAGTGCTGGAGGAACTGGGAGCACTGGAGCCGGCCCGTCTGCCTTGCTTTCCTCTGTGTTTTGAGCTGCCAGAATGTAACAGGCCATCCCAATGTGGGAAACATTGCTGGATCGTAACTTGCCTCTTTTCTGGACAGCAAAAGGAAACCCCAAACCACCAACCTCTTACTAAACCCACAATTCACTGTTTGAATAGTAGGACAAAATACACCCATTAAAGGCCCTTCGGAGAAACCATACAGTACACACCTCACTACTCCAGGGTCACCTTCTCATGACCCAGGTCAGCTTTCTGGCCACACCCAATCAGTACAAATCCTCTCCAAGACAGTTTCATTTCATGCACAGATTTGCATTTGCTGAGAAGACCAGCCAGAAGAAATGAGAACTGGGGCTAACAGGATGGGAGGTGTGAAATCTGTGTGCACACCAAGGCTGATCTGGCCAAAGGCCTGTGACATTCCTTCCTGCTTGCTGAGTTTACCAGCTTACAGGATATACATATGCATACAGAGCACAAGTGTTTCAGTCTCCAGAAAATGTTCCAGACAAAGACCTGCCAGAGACATTCCTGGGAAACCTGACAAACTCAGAGATTTCTTTGTAGTGTCTCCAGCGTATGCATCCATTTAACAATAAAAAAAAAAAAAAAGTTAGTGCTGCTGCCACGGATGGCTAAATTCGCCTCTTGCTTCTTCTCAAAGAGTTAGGCTCTCATTTAAGCACTCTACCGCAAAACTTCCCACTGGGAGTGATTTCGATGGGGCATGGATGTGTCAAATGATTGATGATCAGGGCACAATCTTTCTCAGACATGAGTTCCTAGCTACACAGCCTGCCCCATTTGGCAGCTTGGCAGCTCTGCAGATTACAGGGGCCACTTCACTGTAACAAAGGCCTCTGCTTCCATTCCCCCTGGAGCCTCAGAGCAGCAGGAGGGGCACAATTCCTGTGCTGCAGAAACCACCCTGACATTTTCTCCTCCTACAGCCTCTGCTGAGACCCGTCATGTTATTACTGATTTGCACAAGTCAGCACTGTCAAAAGTAATACCCATCCCGGAGAACAAGCAGTGTGTGAAGAACAGCTAAGGGGTGAGGAATAGTGGGCCCTACAACGATACAGAGAGAGAAAGTCACATACAGCAAACCAAAGAGTTATAGAAGGGAAACAAAGCAGCTTGAGATGTCCAGGAGAGAAATAGGCTGAGCCACAGCAAGGGACTAAACACTGATAACCCTGCAGTACATGGATTTTTATTCATGTCCTGAGTTTTGTGGTCTTAGTCTAATCTCTACTTAGCTGCCCGAATGTACAGTTTTCAGGTCCAGGATAGGAGTTGAGCTGTGTATTCACACATGCGCTATGCTTTGTGGCATGTTTAGGCCATGTCTACACTAGTGATCTTACAACAGCACAGCCGTACTGATGCAGCTGTATGATCTCCCGTGTGGCTGCTCTTTGCCTACGGGATAGAGCTCTCCCATCGACATAATTAAACCACCCCCAATGAGTGGTGGTAGCTATGTCAGCGGGAGAGCATCTCCTGCCAACATAGCAGTGTCCACATCTGCGCTTCTGTCGCTGTAACTTATGTTATTCAGAGGGGTGTTTTTTCACAACTCTGAGCGACATAAGTTATAGCAACAAAAGTGCTAGTGTAGACATAGCCTTAGTTTGCTAAAGACAAGGGGACTCCAAGCTGCACAGTAAGAGACAGACAGGCAGCATGGAAAGGAGCTGCATAGGATTGGATTTGATCACTGATACCTAGTGGAAGGTCCTTATTGTGGGGTTCCTGTGGCAGACTATTCCTACAAGGTCACCCTGAGGCACTGCATGCTAGCCACCCCAAAGCCCTTCCCCCCCGCCAGCAAAGGCTTAGCAAATGTGTCTGGTTTCTGCTAAAATCCACTTTTTGTCCAAATGAAAAATGTAGAGCAAGAAAAATGCCATTCTCCTGGGGATCTGTCAACACATTTGCAGGAGGCCTGGCTGCTGGACCTTGGGCACTGGCTGGCTGTATAGTGGAGAAGGAGACAGCTCATTCTAGCTCTTGCCTGGGTGGTCTGATGTTATCCCTTTAATTAAACTCCCTGGCTGGAAGAGCTGGAGCTGTTCCTAACGATAGCTGGGTCCTGAAACCTCACACTCTCCTTCATGGAGAGGGGCAGTGCTCCCTTCAGGTTTCCTCTCCTACTCCTCCCTGCAAAGCTGGGCCAATTCAACAAATTCTTCTGTTCACTAACATTAATAACCACAAAGTGCTACAGCATGGTTGATATCAGCAACAGACCCCCTGCCCCTGTGATATGAGACCTCACACAGATCCAGTGCTTCAGGAGAGACCCGCTTTTTACCTTACAGCATATTTCAGAGAAAAAGCTGTACAGTATCCACAGAAAGAGGCATATATACATCCATGTGCCACCTGTCCCTGTGCACACCGGCAAAACACAATATAACATGCTCCCTACAGAAAGCTCTGTCAAGCATGAAAACAAGCAGCCACCTTGTGTGCTAGATACATTTTATGAGTGGACTTCAGAAGTAACAGACTGTAAAGAACACTGTTGTAACTAAGTCAGTAGGTAAAAAGGCCTGGATTACTGTTGCAAGATCCTCTCCAACAGGGAAGGCCATAGCCATGGATGGAAAAAAAAAAAAGCTGTTTTGACTACTGCTTCTTGACTTGGCTCTCCAGAAGCAGCAGAGGATCCAGTGAGATCCCTAGTTTATTAACCAAGTTACCAAAAACTAGGAAAAACCCCTCATGGTGAAGGGGTGTGTATTGATTCAGCCATTTCTTCAGGCTGCATCCCCCAACACTGCTTCTATTTCATGTGTCATCAGCCTCAAACAGCTTTTTCATTCATACCCCAAACTCAGCCAGGCAAACTGAGCAACTGAAGTGTCATAACCCAGAGAAACAAAGATCTAGAGAAAAGAAAAGGAGTACTTGTGGCACCTTAGAGACTAACAAATTTGAGCATAAGCTTTCGTGAGTTACAGCTCACTTCATCGGATGCATTCGGTGTTTGTTAGTCTCCAAGGTGCCACAAGTACTCCTTTTCTTTTTGCGAATACAGACTAACACGGCTGCTACCCTGAAAAAAGATCTAGAGCTGTGTCTCAGCCTACTGACAGCACTGCAGCCCAAACCACTGCACATATTCTTCAAAATATGAACACAGTCTTGTCCATCACCAGCAGCTCAACCAAAAAAACAAGTATAGACTCAATGCCATGACTAGGCCTAACACTGAAAAGAGTCAGGGAAACACAAGATGTTGCTCCAGATATTGCTAGTACTACTTCACCACAATCATCTCAATAACCTTATACATAAAATGAAGATTACCTTGTCTAGAATGCAAAAAATGTGGGAAAGGAGAAAGGGTCACAAAGGTGGGAGAAGCAGCAGAGCATGCAGATTCCTCAGAGTTAAGGACTCACATTAGCATAGAAACAAAAATTGCCAGATCACTTCAGAGCAGCAGTCCAGCAAATACAGTATTCTTTCTGATCAATGATTCAGAGGAAGGTGCAAGAAATCCCATAGTGGACAATTGTGAAAACCTGCTTAAAGGCCAAGTTTCTTTCTAATCTCTGTCTATCAGTGGTTGGCTTATGCTCCAAAGTCTGAGGGTCTATTCCTTATATAATTTTTGTTAGCCTGTCTAATGTAACTGTGCCTGTTCTTATTGTGTATAAGTACATCTGATACGGTTTTGAATTCTGTTAAGCTCTTGGCCTTAATATGTTGTGGCAGTGCATTCCACAGGTTAAGTGTGTTCCGTGTAAATAAGTATTTTCTTTTATCAGTTTTAAATTGGTTGCCTTCCAATGTATTTGAATGTTCCCTTGTTCTATCATGAGAAAGTGTAAATAAAGTCTACATGATTTATGTTTTCTATGCCATTCATTGTTCTGCATATCTCCATCATGTCCCCTCTAACACATCTCCTCCCTAAAACTAAAAGTCTTATTTTCAATCTTTCTTTATACAGAAATCTTTCCCTGCCTCTAATCATTTCAATCACCCATCTCTGAATCCCTTCTATTTTTGCTATATCCTGTTTCAGATAGGGTGACCAGAATTGAACACAGTATTCCAAGTGAGGGCATAACGTTGTTTTTTGTTTAATAGAATATTATTTTCTATTCCATTCTTTATATATCCTCATCTTTTGTTTTCTCTCTTGACTTCTTGCACAGCAGATGTTTCCACTGAGCAGTCCAGAATGAAACTCATCTTTTTCTTAGTGATTACAGTTAATTTAGATCCCTCTAATATATATGAGTAGTTAAATTTATTCCTTACAATATGCATTACTTATTTGCTTGTCCGTTGTGCTACCCAGTCACCCAGCATTAAGTCTCTCACAGTTTTTTCTAGTCTTCCCTAATGTAAGCACCATCTATAAATTTTGCCATTTCGTGCCCCCCTTTTTTTCCAGATCATTAACACTTTTAAACACCACTTCCAATGTTTTACTCCCATTAGTCTTTTGCCATGTTAAAAACTGATCAGCTATTCCTACCCTTTGTTTTCTGTCTCAGCCAGTTTCAAATCCATGATAGAACGTTACCTCTCAGTCCATGACTAGTTACCTCTTTTAAGGTACTTTGTCAAAGGCTTTTTTGAAAGTCCAAATAATATTAACCAGCTCTCTTTTATTTACTATTTTGCTAATGAGCTCAAAGAATTCTAATAGATCAGACAGAGTTTTTTTGTCCCGTCTTATGTTTCTCTTGGTGGTTTATAGTTCACATTTTAAATTATTTCAACCAACCAATGTATCTGGTACTGAAGCAAGGCTCACCAGGAATATCCTTTTGCCTTTTTAAAAAAATAATCACACATTATCCTCTGGTAGAGTAACTAACTTTAATAAGAGAGAGGGAAGGTTTTTGTTAGCAGCTCTTCATTTTTATATTTTCAGAATTCTTCGAGGAAGGCCATCCAGTCCAGGGGACTACCTGCTCTTTATCAGGTATGACGGGGCAAGGCCAGATGGCTATAGAAAAGTAGTCTTATTGGGATCCGGGAAGTGGGCGGGCGAAGCCCGTCCGCTGCTAAAGTATCCCCCCCCAGCCTAAAAGGGGGATCCACAGGACCTAGATATCCAAAAAATTCCAGGGGACAACTAATGAAATAACAGGGACAGGAGTGCGGTCAAAGGGTCAAACGAAGGGAACCGGACGGGGACACCGAGCAGAGAACCCCGGACAGCGCCCACTGCTCCTCAAAGGCGTCAAGGGAGTCAGAGGACGCCGCCCAGAGGAACTCTGCCCGGATACGTGAACGGACCGAGGATCGGAAATAGGCCCCACAGTCACAGAAGACTCCATCGGCCAACCTCCTCACTCTGGTTTTGTAGATGGCCATTTTAGCTAGGGCCAGGAGGAGGTTGACCAGGAGATCCTGTGACTTTGTGGGGCCATGGATAGGGAGTGCATAAATGAGAAGGTGAGGGGAGAAGTGCAACCAAAAAGGTAATAAAATATTGGTGAGGAGCCGGAATAGGGGCTGCAGCCTGGCACACTCCAGGTAGACATGTGCCAGGGTATCCCTCACGCCGCAAAAGGGGCAGGTGTCTGGGATTGAAGTGAACCGCACCAAGTACACGCCCGTGCTCACGGCTCCGTGAAGGAGCCGCCAAATAGAAAAGTAGTGGGAGATAGATACATTAGCTCCAGGCTAAACAAATCCCTGGTACCAGGATAAGTGAAATGGCAGCTGCTCCAGGTCAATTAAGACACCTGGGGTCAATTAAGAACTTTCCAGAAGGCAGGGAGAATGCTAGGTTGATTGGGACACCTGAAGCCAGTCAGGGGCTGGCTGAAACTAGTTAAAAGTCTCCCAGTCAGTCAGGTGGGGGTGCATGTCAGGAGCTGTGGGAACAAGTTGCGCGGTTGGAGAGGCTGAGTAGTACACACCATATCAGGCACAAGGAAGGAGGCCCTGAGGTAAGGGTGAAGTGGAGCTTGAGGAAGTGAGGGCTGCTGTGGGGGAAGTAGCCCAGGGAATTGTACATGTCATGTTTCTAAAAGGTCAGCTACCATAGCTGATACTATTAGGGTCCCTGGGCTGGAGCCCGGAGTAGAGGATGGGCCTGGACTCCCCCCCACGACACCTTTGCCCCTGATTAAATCACTGAGACTGGGAGACAACAGAGACTATGCGAGGAAGGATAACTTCTCCTCACCTCCCTCGCTGGCTTATGATGAAAATAGCTCAGTAGACTGTCTCTAGAGAAAGAAGGGTTACGTGGAGGGTCACAGTGAGCCTCTGAGGCTAGCGAAATCCACCAGGAAACGCAGGACCCACGGAGGCAAGGACAGAGTTTTGTCACACAGGTTATTTCATTCTTTCCTCTTTTGACACCTCAGTCTGACAGTACCTCAACTTCATTATCTGAAAAGAATAAATTCTGAGGTTGGTGTCTTCCCAATTTCTTCTTTAGTGAAATCTGATGCAAAGAAATCCACTTCTCTGCAATGCCCTTATTCTCCTTAAATTATTTTTTCTCTGGTAGTCCAGAACTGGGGCCCACTAATTTTCTCAGGTTTCCTGCTTCTGATATACTCAGAAATATCTTGCTTATATATTTGCACCTCTTTAGCTATTAGCTCTTAAAATTTCCTGTTGAACCTTGCCATTTCAGCAGCCAGTTGGTTTAATAGTTACAAGAAATTTAAGCATCTTGGTACAGAGGGTGCAACATAAGAGTAGGAAAATAAATGTTAATTGGATGCTTTGGGGCAAGGGAAAAGTGCAGATAGGAACAGCAGGGATTAGAGACAATAAAAGAGCTTTCAAAGACAATGTTGCAAGCTAGAAATTGAGCATATGTAGTTCACTAATCTCATCACAATACCCATTTTTTCTCCAGACAACTTACTGCACAGGACAGTCTTAGTGAATGATGCAGTGAAGTGTATTTAATGAAGGGTGTATCGCTGCCAAACATGGAGCAAAGCCCTTCTCTTTCCCTGACTTGGAGGGACTTCATCTGTAACAAGCCAGTTTACTTTCTGCAGATCTAAACCTTTCCTCCCTCCTCCCCCCAAAAAAGCCTTTTACCTTTTCAAAAATGGTCTCTCCTATGGCATAGGTTTCTAATGGTATTAAGCACTAAAAATCTTCCTTGAAAATTTCACCATCATAAAATCTAACAATAGCTGGCTAGTGTCAATTAAATTGCTTGATTCATCCACTGCAAGAGACATATTTGACATTTTTAAAATCAGAACGCAGTGCTGACAAACTAACCATCTTTGTAAATTACCTCCAATCTTCGCACTGCCCGTGGAATCAGACCGGAGAACTTGATTCACATGGTTCATATCATCCTTGCTTTTATCTCTAGCAAAAAGCTCCTCCAGCATTTCTAACATGCACTCCTTCACAAGCTCCACATCAAGGAAAGGCTTTTTCTTTTTAGCTAGGACCAACAGTATCTGAAGAGAAGCAGTTGTTGCTTTTTCCTGTACAGTCAATGAAGTAGTGAGAACATCCGCAGCGTGGTACGAAGACTTCAGATTTGAAATTCTGTCATGTCTTGCAACATGGTCAGGAGGATAGCCACACTGAAGTTACTGTGCTTTGATTCAAAAGTTGTGCCTCACACTGATGACTTCATAGATGTATACAGTGGTTTGGAAAATGCAAAGCTTTGGAGTTTAAATGAGGTGGCATAATAAAAAAATCTGCTGCCAGTTTGGGTTAAGAGCTCAATTTTTGCTGTTGACTTTGACATTTACTCCCACACATTCATTTTTTGTTCCATATCCATCACTAATGAAAAAATGGGTGGCATAGTCTCAATCAGAGCCGATGCTATTGTGAGAACTTAAGATCCAGTAAGCAGGGCATAATTTGTGCCGGGACTTGCCAGGGCTGAACCCTGGTACCTCTAGGCTTGGCAGTTCATAGCGCTGACACCTTTGGGCTCCTGGCCAGCAGCCACCGGTCTCTGGCTGTTCAGCTCTGAAGGCAGTGCCACAGTCAGCAGCAGCGTAGAACTAAGGATGGCCATGCCATACCATGCCACCCTTACTTCTGTGCTGCTGCTGGCAATGGTGCTGCCTTCAGACCTGGGCACCTGGCCAGCAGCTGCCACTCTCCAACCTGCCAGCCAATGCTAAATTTGTGCGAGGGCTGAGCCCCAGCACCTCTTTCATTACAAATTAAGCACTGCTAGTAAGTTACTTACTAAGGACGTCATAGGCAAATGATAGGGAGCACACCACTGTTCATGAATTTAAACTTTTTTTAAGGTGAGCTGATGGGCCACACAGGAAGCCTTGGCAGGTCACATTTGGCTCACGGACCTCCTATTGAGAATTACTAGCCTAAAGCAACAAATAATGAATTAGCGATGATGAAATCTAAATAGCAAAACCCTGTCCTACAGGCCACCCTTCTCACAACTAAGCTGCATGGGTTCTACGCCTGTGGAATTGACTTCCAAACAATTTTATTAATAAGATAATATTCTTATCCAGGTGTCTTCTATGTAACAAGCCCTTTTAGAATGTCCCTACTTCAGCCATGTCCCATTGGGCTTTACAGTTATGTTCTGATTCCTCCAAACAGTCATCTTTCAGGGTATTTCTTATATATTTCTAGGCAGAGAAGATTGTGTATGTCTTAAGTGCAGCGTTCAGCTACCCAGGCACTCAAGAGGTAGGATGTCTCTAGATGGGGACAGACACAGAACTGAGAAGTTGCTCCTTGCAGCAGCTGGAGAGTAAGAGTTGAGTTCATCTGCGGGCTCCCTGCTTGGGCTTTTCTGCCTTGGTATTCTGTAACTCAAGGTACTGCTGGCTGGGCAGTACCATGTCTCTGAAGCCTCATATCTCTGAAGCCTTGAGAGGATGCCTAGCAATGCATGTCACCAGGCTGCACTCCAGTCATTAACCCTTATACCACCAAAGACAAGTACCCAAGTGTTTATACTCTGGTCACCCCTTCCCCTCCCTAGAGTGATAGAGCCCTGAATTGGGCTGAATTTCCTTTCTTATCCCAAGTTGTGAACATCTATTTCAGCTTTATCTTTGGCACTACCTCACACCTCTACACGTTGATCAGTGTTGGGGTTGTCAAAGTTCAGCCACAGAGTTCTAAAACACAAACCATGGCCATATTCATCTTCAATACAGAAGCAAAGCTTTTAGAAACTGTACATCCCAAAATACATTGTGTTCCAGTTGCTCAGGTAAAAATGAAGCATTGCATGCTGGAACCTGTGGTCTCTGAAGACTATTTACATATAAAAAATGAGGCACTGCAATCGGCAGAAAAACGAGGGAAGGTCTGGGATCCTAACTAATTGCAGTGTGGCCTTCAAATGAGGTCCCCCCATCCACTCTGAGTTTCCTTCTATAGAGGACTCTGGACCCATCCTAAACCTAACCACTTTGAGTGCATAGCTTGGGAGACCCTGGAAGTATGAAAGCAACACTAGCCACTCTCCTTATACAAGCAACATATTTCCAGATTTACAACTACCTTTTACAAAATACTGGAACGCCCTCAGATCCAATCATTCATGTCTGCTGCCTGGATCTCCCTTGCCATCTCTACTGTTTATGGAGATGGAAGCATTTCCTTCAAACCAGTTCTCTCATCTTCCTCCCCATTCCCAATTCAGTCAGTCATAACATAAAACTGTGTGTGTACTCTGCATCACAATTAGTTACCAGGGAAGCATTTAGGCCTTTGTAAGATGACGAAAGCTATTACTATCTCCATGCAAATTTGTCTCATCAGCAGTGATGGAAAAGGGAAGCCAGACAAAGCCACGAGAATCCCATCAGCCATTTGTAAATAGTGGCCAAAGGCCAGCTGGAGCTCTCTATGCAAAAAGACTAGGAGACACTAACAAGTAGACCTGTGTGGGAGTCAGATTTTTCACTTCAGGGAAAGCTTCATGATTTTGAAATTTCTTCCATTCCAAACAGTGGGGGTGCGAGGGGAATGGTTTCAGGTTAATCAAAACACTGTTTCAAAATTAGACTAAAATATTTAGATTTTGTTGATTTTTTCATTATATGGGACAAAAAGTGGGAGTGTGCTAAAAGTTTGCAGATGATACAAAGCTGGGAGCTATTGCCAATTTGGAGAAGGATCGGGATATTATACAGGAGGATCTGGATGACCTTGTAAACTGGAGTAATAGTAATAGGATGAAATTTAATAGTGAGAAGTGTAAGGTTATGCATTTAGGGATTAATAACAAGAATTTTAGTTATAAGTTGGGGACGCATCAATTAGAAGTAACGGAAGAGGAGAAGGACCTTGGAGTATTGGTTGATCATAGGATGACTATGAGCTGCCAATGTGATATGGCTGTGAAAAAAGCTATTGCGATTTTGGGATGCATCAGGAGAGGCATTTCCAGTAGGGATAAGGAGGTTTTAGTACCATTATACAAGGCACTGGTGAGACCTCACCTAGAATACTGTGTGCAGTTCTGGTCTCCCATGTTTAAAAAGGATGAATTCAAACTGGAGCAGGTACAGAGAAGGGCTACTAGGATGATCCGAGGAATGGAAAACTTGTCTTATGAAAGGAGACTTAAGGAGCTTGGCTTGTTTAGCCTAACTAAAAGAAGGTTGAGGGGAGATATGATTGCTCTCTATAAATATATCAGAGGGATAAATACAGGAGAGGGAGAGGAATTATTTAAGCTCAGCACCAATGTGGACACAAGAACAAATGGGTATAAACTGGCCACCAGGAAGTTTAGACTTGAAATCAGACGAAGGTTTTTAACCATCAGAGGAGTGAAGTTTTGGAATAGCCTTCCAAGGGAAGCAGTGGGGGCAAAAGATCTATCTGGCTTTAAGATTCTACTCGATAAGTTTATGTAGGAGATGGTATGATAGGATAATGGGATTTTGGTAAGTAATTGATCTTTAAATATTCAGGGTAAATAGGCCAAATCCCCTGAGATGGGATATTAGATGGATGGGATCTGAGTTACCCAGGAAAGAATTTTCTGTAGTATGTGGCTGGTGAATCTTGCCCATATGCTCAGGGTTTAGCTGATTGCCATATTTGGGGTCGGGAAGGAATTTTCCTCCAGGGCAGATTGGAGAGGCCCTGGAGGTTTTTCGCCTTCCTCTGTAGCATGGGGCATGGTTGACTTGAGGGAGGCTTCTCTGCTCCTTGAAGTCTTTAAACCATGATTTAAGGACTTCAATAGCTCAGACATGGGTGAGGTTTTTCATAAGAGTGGGTGGGTGAGATTCTGTGGCCTGCGCTGTGCAGGAGGTCGGACTAGATGATCAGAATGGTCCCTTCTGACCTTAGTATCTATGAATATATTTTATAATATAAAACTGAAACCAAGTAATTTCAAAACAGAAAATCAAAATCTGCTCCAAAAATGCTGAAATGAAACATTTCAATCTTATCAAAATTTTCCAATTTTCGTTTAGAAACAATTTTTGTCAAAGGGAATGTATTTCCATGACACGTTTTACTTTTGATGCATCAGCACTGTCTGACAGAAAAAATGTTCCACCAGAAAATTTCTGAACAACTCTACTGACAAGCTTTTGAAATAAAATAAAAGTCTATATTCTATTCCAAGTATATTTAGAGTTGCTGCAAAGTGCCAGATTGATAGTTTTGGGGATTGAACGCTATTGGCAGCAGTAATTCAAGCTTCCCTCATCGTTCCCACCAATGGCAATCCAGACTTAGAGGGACTATCCTCTCTAGGGGAAAAACATTAGTTCAGGTTCCATGACTGACTCAGTCCTTGTCTTCTCTATTGGGTCTACAAACAAGAGGGCCAAATTCTAAAAGGGTTTTGGTACCATGGCCATCTGTCCATTAGGGACCAACTAAGATCATCAATGAACTTCATGCAAGGATCACTGAACAGCTGTCAGATTTAGTCAGAGCTACTAGGACTGAACTGGGATCATTAGCCTAGAAGCAGAAGAGTCCATAATCTATTCAACACCTCGGAGTCAGCCACGTGCCCAAAAGTTTTTTTTTAAATGCTAAAACAAAATAAGTCACACCTATCCCAGTGCTAGGCTCCATAACAGACATTTGAAAACACCCAATAAAACAATAAAATAAAAACAGGAACAGAACAACAGTATATACAACTCACTATCCATCAGCTATTCATCAGAAATACTCAGCTATTCATCAGAAAACATAGCAAAACATTTTCATCCAAAACCCACATCAGCTCTCCCCAAATATCCTTTCAAGTAGATGAGCTTTGCAGTGTTCCTGATAGTCAGCTGATTTGGACTATTTTGTACCAGGTGCAGGATGGGAAAGTGTTATTTCCAAAGTGGAGGATCCAACTTGGAAAAAAAAACACACTGCTAGCAACCCATCTCTTATTAACTGAGGGAGATCCAGCTTGAGTGTCTCAGCTGCCAACAAGTGCAGCGGGTATTTCATGGGGAGAGGTAGTCTCTCATGTAGATAACTCTCAAGTTATTTAGGACATTGTAACTCAAAACCAACCCCTTAAAACTCTAGCTGGAAAGCGACAGGCAGCCAGTACAGACCATGAAGTACAATGTCATATGTTCCTGGAAAGATGTCCTTTTTAGCAAAAAGGGCTGCCGCAGTCTACACTAGCTTGAATTTCAGAATGGAGTTAGGATTTAATTGCAACACGTTTTATCAAAACCTCATTAAACCTGCCATGTGTTCTCTCTAGACTTCCAGTGCTATCATTCTGCTTGCCCAGGCATTTTTAAGGAAACAGACACATCTTCTGCTGTGCTCGTCGGTCTGATACGGTTTCCCGATTCCCGTATGATGCTGTTATGCAGGTTCATCTACACCCAAAGCTCTTGGTAACTTTACTCTTTACGACATACTGTCAGGAAATAAATCAATGGGAGTACAGTATATCCATCTGATAGATGGTTGGCACAAGCAGTACAACACAAGAGTGCTTTCACTTAAAGCCTTTACTTTATTTAGTCTCAAGCACATACAAACACAACAGGTTATAGAGCACCCCAAATGAAGTTACCCCAAATGTCTGGAGTAGTCTTGAATGGTCAACGGATTTTTGATGGCCAGCCTTCCATCTGCCACTGGAGACCTTAAGATGGATTCACAGCAGAGTTCACTTGATCCAACCCTCTTTCCCCTTTTTATGCTCAAAGTATCACATAGCTTGTCAATCACCAATAGCCTCTGAACAAGCAATTTGTTACACAAGAAGTTTCAAGCCATTAGTTATACAGGATGTGTTTTTGCAGAGTCTGCAGTCTCATGGGCCCTGACAAACACACACCAGAAATCAAATATAAACATACTTCCTGTCTTTCAAAACTGCATGCTTCAGCAATTTTTAAAAAAGCCCAACAGGATGGTGCAGAGTCTTGCTCAATTCTCATGGTCACTGTCCCTCCCCTCCTAGCCTGCCTAGTTATGCTAAGACTGCTATAAAGGCCTTACAGCTGCTCTTGGCAATAAGCATAATAATTGATAGTCCAGTTACTGGCAATGGCCTAGGCACTTTGCTGGGCTGTTAAAATCTCCCTTTACAATGCCATAGTCCAGCATTTGACAAGTCAATGGAGGAATGAGGCAGCTGACTTTAAGGGAGTAAAAAAATTAAGAAATAAGATTTGGGAAAGACCTACTTTCCCCATCGATCTTCTCCACTGACAGCTGGGGCAGATTTCTTCCTTACAATGTATTTTTTAATACTTTGTCCAGTCTAACCATTTGAGAACAGGGCTTCAAGCATTTCCCTATGCAATTTAACTAAAATCTAGGAGCGCTTTAGTCCCCAATCCCACAGCAGCAAAAGGGAAGGAAATGCACTTTCATGAGATTCTCCCTTCCCAGAACAGTCTGTCCCAATCCTTGGCTCTGACTGGCTCTGACTCAGGAGACGTGCCAGTCTTTTCTGTTGTCACCAGGAAAACCTTACTGATCACATACCTGCTGTGTAAGGAGGCTGATGTGGCTGGGTGGAGAATATTGCCTGGCTGCTTGCTTTTCCGCCAGCCGCTGCAACTCTGCTGCTACAATACTGTGGTTGTAGCGTCTGCTCTGGGAAGAGCTGTTTTCTGCATCCTTGTGCATCCTGGCTGAGCCTACACGCTGCCCACTTGGACTGCGATGGCACGAACCTGCCAAACACACAGTTTTCATCCACTTAGAAAAGTGAAGCAATGTTTTGGGCTGCAGAGAGCTCCTCATGCCCTCTGAGGAGGGAGCGAAGACACTGAATTAAATAGGAGAGACTTGTATATTTGCATCAATAGAAGTAAAAGCCAGCAGGAAACTTCTGCAACAGGCTCCATTGTGCACATTTGAGCTTCTCCACACCAACACTGAACCCTTGTTCACCTCAGGATAGAACAGCTAATGGCACCCAGTTCCAATGGGCACTGGCTGTTTGTTCTCACTTATTAATTATCTGTATTAGAACAGTGACTGGAACTGAAGCAGCCAAGGTGTGGGGATTTGAGAGACAGAGGATATTTTTGCATTCATCCCAGAAAGTGAGGGGACGTTTGGAAGCCAAGTGAATAGAGGGAAGTTGCCTCTGAAGAAACATCTCTCTTTATGTTAGTTGGACCTAAAACAATTTAAAGCATGGACACTTGGCTCCCTATTCAAAAAGGATCAGTAACAGGTATTTTCCACTGAATGCATCCGATGAAGTGAGCTGTAGCTCATGAAAGCTTATGCTCATATAAATTTGTTAGTCTCTAAGGTGCCACAAGTACTCCTTTTCTTTTTGCGAATACAGACTAACATGGCTGCTACTCTGAAACAGGTAGAACACAGACATTACAACCTTCTTATGAAGAACAAAATCAATATAGAAATATAATTAGAAGACATTCATAGATTGAAAAATGGTTGGAGGGTCATAAACAGAAGATTATGATAGACAGCAAAGGAATGAGGCTGGGGAGGTGTCTTGGCAGGTTGATAGTGTTGGATCTGGATTTAAATATTTTTATTAATGATTGGGAAGATGGGAAGATTGATGAGATTCATAGGTGAATTAGGAGAAGCTGTAAACACCAATAAGGACAAAGAAATAAAATGAAGGGGCCTAGAGAGATCAGAAACATGGGCAGGAAGTAACAAAATGAGATTTTATTTGAAAAAGATGCAGGTAATACATCTGGGAAGATAACACAGAAGCCAGATACTCTAGGGAAGGAAAAAAAACTTATGAAGCAGGAACAGATGAGAGAGAGTGAGGAGAGTGGGCAGCAAATTGAAAAGGAGTCTAATGTGATAGGGTTGTAAAATAGGTCAGTACAGTTTGCGGCTGCACAAACAGTGGCATCACATCACAGATCAGAGAATTGTGGTCTTTCCCTTCTTTAATATGATCTGATCTGGGACACTACACCATTTCTAGAAAGCTGCTGACAAATTGGTGGGAATTTAGAGAATAGCTACAAAAATGATCAGGGAGCTTGAGAGACTGGGTTATGAGGAAAGATAACAGAAGCGGAACATGGTAACAGTCTTCAAGTACTTAATGTCTATGAATACCAGGAGAGGAGAAGAATTATTTAGAGAGAGGTAAAACAAAGTAAAACTAAGCGCAATGGGATGAAGTTAAAAGGGTAAATTTTTGGCTGAATTATTGGGAAACCTTTCCTGGAAGCGAGTCTCTCAAATCACCTCCCATGGCCCCAGCACTAGGAACTTTTAAAACTAGACCAGACAAAAACAGTGGTAAATGCATAGTAGGAAATAATCTGCATTGTCTCCTCGGAAGGCACCTAATGGGATTTTATCAGCTCTGGTTTCTAGGCTTCTCTGAATTCCAGAAAGTAGATCATTCAGACAATTTTATTTAGTTTCAGGATTCCAGAGGTAGCAGGTATACACCCTGATCCTCTCTACGAGACACCCCTAGCAGGCACTATACACAGGATGTCCTCACCAAAAGAGCATGGAATCTGCCTATGGGATGAAAGGCATGTCTGGTATTTTTCATATAAAAGCTACAATGGCTTTGCTTAAAAGCAAATGGATCCCTTTAAATAAGCTACTGAGCAGGTGCATCAGGTTTATTTTAATGCCAGAAAGCTCACCACATTGTATAAAGTAGTCTCAGTGAACATGTGACAGTTTGCTGTCCACTTCAAACCCAGATCTTCAGGGTTACTGCAGAGGGAAACCCACTCACAGTTAAAAGCTTGTATACGTGGGCACACTCAGGAACATTGATCTGAATTAAGAAAAGCTGTGAATTTAAAGTGGATTACTTAAACTGCATTAAACCCCTGTGTGAACACACTCATTCAGACTTAAAAGTGGCTTTAATTTACTTACTAAGCAAATTTATAAAGAACATATGGCATTTTCCTCAAGAGTAGAGATGGTAGCGTGGATGTGCTAACCAAATTTCAATATAGGTTACATTCTGCCTCCCTAAATCTCTGCCTCCATCAGTTTTTGATGGATATGCTCTCTTTTTCTCTTCAGCTATCTTATTCTGTTGAGTAGCATTGCTCAACCTCTTTCCACCCTATAGATGTCTGTGCTTCAATGTAGAATGAAAAATCCCTACATGTCATTTGTAAGATGTTTTGAGGTATGCCAAGATGAAAGGGCCTAGGGAAATATGAAGTTATATTGTTATTCACATTCCCTTAAACACTGACCCATTCAGATTTTACTTGGAGGCCTTGACCATTTTCTAAATCTGTGTTTAACTGCCACTTCTACTGGATGAGTCTCCTGCAGAACAGATAGCAATTCCCAGCAACAAGAACCCTGCATAGCCACATAGAGGACTTTTATACTACTGAAACTGCCCTGAAACTGTAACAATAACAGACCATCATGTGTCAATGCTGTTTCAGTTGGGCACAACTACCCCTTCTCACATCATTTCCCACCTCTGCCATTCAGGCAAGACCCTTTCATTCCACACTGACTGAACCAGTTCAATTCCCCATTTATCAGCACAGAAAACAGGCATTAGTAGGGAGAGGCTGCTTTAATCCCAAAAAGGAATTTAGTGCTGATGAAAGGAGCTAGATTCACAACTCTGAAAATTAAACATTTCTGGCTATCGCAGAGCAGGTAAAGGCTATGTACACTTCGCCCTGACCAAGCAGCCTTAGGGGTTATTACACTGCCTCTGCTCTACTCTTCATGGCAACTGGATTAGCAAATTTGAGATTGATCATTGCAGCCATAGGGACAGAAGCCCAGCTTGGACAGTATGAAGAATTCTCCAATTCTAGGAGGAAACTTGACTGATAAAGATGACATTTTCTCACATCCTCACTGGCCAGCACACTCACCTGCTTTAGCAGAGGATGGTCGGGACAGTCTTTGGCTGTAGATCTGAGTAGCACTTTGAAATGACGAGAAGGGCCCAATGGTGTAGCTTCCAGACCGACAACGATGCAACCCTGCATGGTTAGACGTCTGGTGGGACACTGGGTTTGTGGAAACAGACCAGTTGTCAGGGATTGTACTCTGGCTCTGGAAAGAAGGTGGGGAGGGTGGGGACTGAGTCAGTTTGGGACCAGCTACAGAAGCCAGGGAGGAGTGGTGACCAGGCACCTGTATGTTTTTAGAGGATGTGGCATGAGATGACAACTGGGAACTGATGCTTCTCTGGAGCATGGCACCAGAAACAGAGGAGGAAGCACGAGGGTGGTCGCGCCGGAGTAATTTTGACTCATCTTCTGTGGAAGACGGGGGCCCTGTTAAAACAATACAAACAAGCCAATCAGAATGTTTCATAAGCTTAGCAGCTTTCCAGAACCCCAAAGACAACAGCAATATGGCCAAGGGGCCTGTGCTTATTGGCCTGATGAAGCCAAGAAAAAAAAAAAAAAAAACTCAACCACCAGCAAGGGCTGGCAAGAACCAAGCTCTGATTCAGACATATCCTTTCCCCAAGCTCAAAATATCTTGCAGAGCCCTTTTACCACAAAAGACAGTTTTTTCCTTTGCTCAGTAATCTTCCCCCATAGCTGGGGCTAGGATTCTCTCAGCTTGTTCTGCATCTAGATTCTGACCACTGTAATTTCTCAAGATAGTTCTAAAATCTACTAATCAAGTATGGCTTCTACCTCAGTCATTTGCTGGAGAGCTAACTCTGCCCTGGTTTGGATGGGTTCACTTACAGGATGGCCTGGCTTCTTTGGGCTTGTAGCCTCTCAGCTCTCCTTCTCCACTTGAGTCTGCCACTGAATGTTGGGGCGGATTCCTTTTCACTTCTTCCACCATCTCAGGAAGATCTTAAATGAGTTTTGAAAGTCAGGAAGCAGGACAATTTAAGCTGCTTGTACCATGAGAAATGGACTGCAGAGTTTGAATATTGCAGAGACCCTGGATTCTTTACAATATTTATTGTAGCCTACCCCCCTCCCCTTTTCTATCATCACGGTCTGTTGGCTTGATTCATAGCATTAGCTAATGCAGACTGCAAGCTAGAAACCTACCACTTCCTTATGTTGGGATCACTAATCACTCAGCTATCAGACCCAACCGCTCTGGGCTCTGCACCCTTACCCTATGCACAACTGTGTCACACTTGTCACCCACAGGCTCCCCATATCTTTATTGGGCTTCCTACTTATACTTAGATAATGCCCCTTTAGGGTTCTACATTCTTCCCAACTCTATACTAGGTCACCATGGCCAACTCTTGTTTCTTATAAGCTCTCCGACTCAGTACTGCACAATACACTTACCTCCTTGGGCCCTGTTTTCTGACTGGTTGATGCTACTGCTAGGCTTCGTGGTCCTGGGGTTTGTTCCCAGAAAGACACTTGCTGACTTATTCTTGTGTGTGTAAAATGTCAGCACCTCCTCCAGGTCACTCTCACTGAGACAGAGAGGAAAAGAAAGGGCCTAAGTGAGGATTCCAGGAGCTTCTGCCATTGCATGACAGTCACAATGGAATCAAGTATCAGGGGTAGCCGTGTTAGTCTGTATCCACAAAAACAACAAGGAGTCCGGTGGCACCTTAAAGACTAATAGATTTATTTAAGCATAAGCTTTCGTGGGTAAAAACCTCACTTCTTCAGATGCATGGAGTGAAAGTTACAGATGCAGACATAAATATACTGACACATGAAGAGAAGGGAGTTACCTCACAAGTGGAGAACCAGTGCTGACAGGACCAATTCGATCAGGGTGGATGTAGTCCACTCCCAATAATAGATGAGGAGGTGTCAATTCTAGGAGAGGCAAAGCTGCTTCTGTAATGAGCCAGCCACTCCCAGTCTCTATTCCAGCCCAAATTAATGGTGTTAAATTTGCAAATTAATTTTAGTTCTGCTGTTTCTCTTTTAAGTCTGTTTCTGAAGTTTTTTTTGTTCAAGTATAGCTACTTTCAAATCTGTTATAGAATGTCCAGGAAGACTGAAGTGTTCTCCCACTGGCTTTTGTGTGTTATTGTTCCTAATGTCTGATTTGGATCCATTTATTCTTTTACGTAGGGACTGTCCAGTTTGGCCAATGGAAACAGATCATGAGGCTGAAGAGGAACAAGCCAGAGGAATAATTGATCTCCTCAGCCTTCTAGGGAAGGAATGCCTGGAACTGGAACATGCTCTGGTCTATAATGTAATAATATCATGGTGAAACGTGTATAGGAACACTATATGTACAATTATGAACACAAGCTGAAATTATGACTGCAATGTGTTTACCAGACCTGTTTGGGGAGGGTGTAAACCTGTTCCTAAAAGACAAAGGACAAGCTAATGCCTCTAGTCAGGTGTCAAAGTTGATTGGCGATCACCTGTCAAGTGGCCATTCTTTGGAAACCCAGTGTGGCAGGAACAGATTGATCTGCATTTTAGCCAGCGACAACATGGAACCTCTCATCACAAGATTCCATACCTCTGTCCTCACAGCAGGAATGAACTTTATCTAGGTATAACCCTCAGAAAAATGCATTTCAAAGGGTGGCTGGACTATAAAAGGGAGGGGCAAAAACCACCCCAGCATCGCTTTCTTTCTTTCTCTCCCTCTCTTTCACCTAAGACGACAAAGGAACCAGGCCTTTGATTTTGTGGGATGATCCTGTTTTGGAATTTTGGTCAGAAATGTTGCTGGGAGCATATGGTAAGGATTTTGCCCTGAACCAAGTCCAGTTTGTTAAGTTTTAGCTACTAGAAAGCATTTTATCTTTATTTCTCTTGTTACTATTTTTGACTTTAATACTTGTACTCCCTTAAAAATCTCTCTTTGTAGTTAAATAAACTTGTTTTATTTTTTAATCAAAACTAACCTAGTACTGTGTATAAAGTGAACTGTTTGGGTAACTCCAGTTAAAGTAGCAAACTGTTGCACATTGACCCCTTACAGGGGCAACAGACCTCTAACATCTGAGCTGTCCAGGAGAGGACTGGACAATGAAGAACACATGTTTTGGGGAAAATTTGGGACTGGGAATGTGTTGGGGTCACCCTGCAGGTAGTAACCAAGGCTCCTGGAAGCCAAAGTGTGACTGGTGGGTTGCTGACTGGCTGCTGGGGTCAGAGTTGCTGGACCAACTATATACAGCCACTCAGGGTGTGACCTGCAAGCTGTTTGGCTCTTTGTGAGCAGTCCAGGTTGGGACACAACAGCAAAGCACTCTGAGGCACCAAAATTGCAGGGCAGACAGTGACAAACCCTCACTGGTCTGGATTGTACCCCGGAATGTGATAATTGCACACAGGGTAAGCAAGCCAGCAGAGGGTAACTGCCAGTAACAGTCACAACATGACAGTCCAGCAAAGTAAAGTAAATTAATTGCCAGCAGTCACAATTCTTTGCATATGCACACTTACGGAATGTGCTCCTGGTGTCATGGAGCTTTGGCAAAAGCAGCACCTATTCAGACAAGTCTTTCTACCTTCAGGGCATACTGCAAAGCTCATTTTTTTCTCTCAGGCATTTGAAGGGTAGGAATATGTAAGGGTGAGGAACTGTTGGATGGAAGGGTGACTTAAGCCTTTGGGTTGCCTGGTTTGTTGGTAGTGGGTTTCAGTGAGTTGTACTGAACAATGATGACCTGATATTAATTTTGTTGTATTTTTAAGTTGTGTCAAGGGTGTCAAAAGCCTATGACTAGGCACTCTGAGCATGCATATACATTTAAATAAAACAAATACATACATAAATAAAGGATCACATCATGGTACCAAGGTTGTGAAGGGGCAGTTGGATAAACCCTAGTTAACAAGTGGTAACTCTTAGATTCCATCTTCTCCAGGGTCTCTCCGATTATGTTGCAGAACAAGCACTCACTATCAAAAGGGATGGTTGAACTGCTGGAAACAGACCAGATTATTTAAACCAGAAGTACCCACGCACAGTAATGTCCGACACCATATAGTTTTCAAACGTACCTGATGCATCATATGAAGCAGAGAGAACATGTCTAGAAACTGTTCAACTCTCAGCAGCAATGTCTTTTGCCACCTTCTTTTGAACCTCAGGCAGATGGTCCCAGCAAAAGTAGTATCCAATTCCAAGCTGGAGGTAATATCTGGCCACAAATGCCTGGTAACTGCAACATGGACTCCCAATATTCCTAAAGAGTACACATTTCTGCCCAAGACATCAGTCTTCTTAGTATCCCTGTCCAATGGAGTAGACTGCAGACTGATCAACTCCAGAGAGTCAGTGTTTTTACTGCCCACAAAGACCATCAGAGAACCAAAAGCCTGGTATGAAGAAATGAGAATCCCTGCTATGGGACCAGGACCAAGACGACAGATTGCTTGTTAACAGCAAAATAGATGCTAAGGTCAGCCGGATATTCTGAGCCACTTCTCTTCCTCTGCACTATGGTGATGAATGTTTCCTTGGACCACAGTCATCTCCTACTCTAAAGAGTCTACCATCCAAATCGGCAACTCTTGAAACAAACTATTGTCATCAGAAAGTAAAACAGATGCAGTCATCATGATATCATCAGGAGATGGAGAAGATACTGAAGTTTCCGGATGAGTAGCAGAGGTCTAGCTGGCATCACCCCTGCTTTCTCCTCATCCAATCACTGTCAATGTTGGTCAGACATGAAGGAGAGAAAAGTTTCACAACTGGTTGTAACAAAGGAGGAGGAGATTGTGTCTTAGCTCTCTTAGAAGCATGTGTTAAGAGTCAATTGAGAAGTGTTCCCCTCTGTAGCGCCTGGCCCCCATGAAGTTGTAAGCAGTCTGTCAATATGATCACATCATCCATAGGTTAAATAAGGAACAAAGAAAAGGAGCCGGTATAAGATTTTCCCAGAGGGCCTGAGAGGCCTTGGAGAAGAAATTCCTCATCATTGGCGGTCTTCAAGAACAACTGAATATAATCACATGGATGTAATATTGCATAATATTGTTTTTCATACCACCCCAACTCACATTGAGGATTTACCTTGTATGTAATACACATTTCCTACCAGATTCTAGCAAGTTTAAGGCAGGTCAAATCTGGAACTGACAAAACTGCAGAGTGCTGGTCCTTTAACATTAATGAACCGCTCACAGTTAATTGTTTTAGCAGAAAGAGAAAGAAGCCATGGTCATAGCAAGGAGTGTGCTTCTCCTCCCTCCATGTCTTAGGAAGCATAGTCCTAGATGGTACCTGGAATTCAGGAAAGAGGGCAAGGGTGGGAAGTGCTTGTGAAGACAGGAATTTGAGAAGCAAAGCCATGATGGAAGCTTAACCACCAAAAATCAGGTCAATCTCCGCAGCAGCCCTGGCCTTGTTTTCCTTCCAAGGTGTGACTGCATTTGCTCCAGTGTGATAGAGAGTGGATATTGCAGACTATGAACATTTACAGGGGCCTGTATGGAGCCCATACTGTCCTTTGGGTCTAATAGCAAAAACATCCAAAACACACCCTATGCTGCAGATACTGATGACACAGTAGCAGTTTGGGAGGTAGGATGGGGCAGTACAAGAGCAGAAGAGATGCAATGTGCTACTTTATTACAAGGGGTAAAAGTCCATTCCTACCTTGCCTTAGTAACAAAGTCCTGAAAACCTTCAGCATTCACACCCTCCTCTTCCTCTTCTTCCCGTTTCCTTTTTGATCTTGTCTGAACCATCTGCTCAGTTTCCTGCAATTAAGCATATTAGTTATCTATCAGTCACTCTACCTCTCTATGCACCCCAATACCAAGTGCTGGGACACAGGTATTGCCCAAAGGGAAGGGATTTCAGAGCAATTTCATGCTATATAAAACAAGGGTATTGCCCAATTCCATAACAGCCAAATTGATAGTGCATTTCACTCTGTATATGTGCTTGCCTTCCAGCAGTACTGGTTTGGACAAGCTGCAGAACCTGTAATTGCAGAGGGCTCCCAGAAACAGACACATGTTAATCTCTTCACTCTACACACATTATTAAAAGTGATATGCTGAACAGCCCCAACTAGCCTGATCAAGTGAGTGCTTTTGCTATAGATGCCACCTCCTTATTAAGACATGCGGGCAGAGGGTGTCCTCCTTTGCTAACTCTGGGTTCCCTCCATTTCTGCTGCTCCTGCCCCTACTGGAGGATTCCTCCTAGCAGTTTTTGTTCCAACCTACTTATCCCCAACTAAAGCATGGCAGGGGGAAAGCAAGAACAAAATTATACTGAAGGGGCTTAATCAAGTGGGTCTACAGGAGACTCCTCCACCCCGAGAACTCACCTCTAGATTTGTCTCTTGGCATGTTTCAGTGAGAGAGAGGGGGGTTTATATATTGGGACCAAACCTGAAAAACTATGTAGCCAAAACAGTCTCTCAGTAGCTTAAAATGAGAGGTTACTCACCTTGGTGCAGTAACTGGAATTCCTCGAGATGCACGCTGCTGTGGGTGCTCCACTTTAGGTGTGCATGCACCCTTGTACCTTTGATTGAAGATTTTTGGCAGCAGTGCCCATTCGGGTTGCTCATGTGCCCTACACATCCTTGTGCCACGTACCGAGGCTCATAGGGCTGTGCAGACAAACCTCCCTCTGTTCTCTCTCTACTGCAAAGCCCACAGAGGCAGCTCCAAAGCAGAGGGGAGGAGGGCAGGTAGTGGAGCACACACAGGGACACATATCTCAAAGAACTCCAGTTACTGTACAAAATGAGTAACCTCTCCTCCTTCTTCAATAGTAGTGTCCCTGTGGGTGCTCCACTTTAGGTGACTCCCTTGCAGTAACACTTTAAGGACATGGGAGTTTTGGAAGAGTTCATCACTGAAGAAAAAACTGCACCTGATCTTGAAGCATGCACTAAGGCACAATGGTTGGCAAATGGTTGGACCGAGGACCATGTTGCAGCTCTGCAGAATGTTTGAGTAGGGCTACAGATGTAGACTGTAATCTCAGAGTGCATGGCCACTCTTAGGGGAGGTGTAATCTCAGTGAAACTGTAACAGGCAACAAAGCATCCAGAGATCCATTTGACTGAAGATAGGTCGAGGGGAGCACCTAAATACAATAGAAATAAAGAGTCTAGGGATCCTCATGAATGCCCTAGTTTTGTCCAATTAAAAGGCTAGTGCCCTCTTAACATCTGTGTATGAAGGGAAGACTCCTGTGTAGATGGATGTGGCTTTGGGAAAAAAAAAAAAAATATGAAAGGTGCATAATTTGGTAGATGTGAAAGTTAGAAGACACCTTAAGTAAAAAATTTGGGTGGGGTTGTAAAGATACCTTCTCCTTGGAGAACAAAGTAAAAGGAGGGTCTGCCATTAGAGCCCCCATTTCCCCAAACATTCAAGCAGAAGTGGCCACCAAAAAGGCTGTCTTCATAGACAAATGTAGCAGTGAACACATAGCCCTTTGAGCCATTGGCTGTTTCATGAGATGGTTAAGAACCAGACTGAGATCCCAAAGCAGTGTAGATGCTCTAATCTATGGAAAAAGATTTAGGAATCTCACTGTGGTAAAACGAATGAATACCAAGAAACCTTCTACTGGCACATGTAAAGCTGTTATTGCTGCTAAATGTATCTTGATGGAACTCCATTTCTGAAGGTAAATACGTCTCGTAGATTCCATTCTACTATTTAAAAGTGTATTTTTTACTTCATATGAAAAAGGCAGTCTAGTCCCAAGAACCACTGGGGAACTAAACTTGCAGTTGCAGAACATTCACTTTGGGGTGAAGTGTCTGACCAACATCCTGAGAACAGTTAAGGTTTGATGGGGAGCCACCATAGAGGATGGGAAGTAAGTTTGATGAGGTAAGGAAACTAAACTAGTCTTGGCCAAGTTGGTGCAATCAAAATGACTTTGGCTTGGTCCTGTCTGATCTTGACACAGATCTTTAAGAGCAACGCAGTTGAAGGCTATGCATAAAAAAAGACCATTTGTCCACGTAATGAGGAAAATATGTCACCTAGAGATTGAGAATTGAGAGCCCCTCTGAAACAGAATTTCCTGCACTTTGTGTTGGCTGCTATGGCAAAGGGGTTGACTTCTGGATATCCCCAAGCTAGGAAAATTGTGGAGGACTCAAGATTCCAATTCCCATTAGTAATTTAGGGAGAAATGTCTGCTGAGGGTGTTGATGATAGTGTTTTGTTTAACTGGGAGATAAGAAACTGATATGACTACCTGATTGGCTATGCAGCAGTTCCAAAGCTTTATCGTTTCACTGCAGAGTGAGTGGGGAACGTGCTTAACCCTGATGATTAATAAAACACGTGCGCTATGTTGTCTGTCAAGATCTTGATGGACTTGTTTTTAAAGTAGGGGGAAGAAAGTGGAGGGAAGCATTTCTGAACTCTTAACTCCAACAGATTGACATACAAGCGCTGTTCCTGTTGTGACTATTTGCCTTGGACTACAAGAAGACTGATTGTTGGGTAATAAATTGTCCTGAGCCACCCCTGACATCAAAGATAAACCATGGCATTTTGCGTCACAAAAACACAAGCTGCCATGTGTCCCAGCAGTTGCAGACATGTTCTTTTTGGAACTTGAGACCTGAGCTGCACTCTTTGTATAAGGTCCTTCAGAGAAAGGAATCTGTTGAGAGGGAAATAAGCTCTACCTATTATCGAATCCAGAAATGCTCCAATAAAGAGAATTCATTGCGGAGGAGTCAAGATTGATTTCTCAAGATTTATCTGCAGGCCTAGACTTTGGAATAATAAAGTTATTGTTTGAACTGCTGACCAAACCTCCTGATAAGACCACCCCTTGAGGAGCCAGTCCTCCTAAACAATGGAAGTAGGCAGCTACCATAATTTGTGAGTACATCCTTCGGGTGGATGTCAAGTCAAAGAGTAGGACCTAGTACTTGTAATGATTGTGGTTGAATGTGAAATGAAGAAATCTTTTATGAGAGGAATAAATCACAACATGAAAGTAGGCATCTTTGAGACTAAGGGTCACAAACCAGTACCCTAAATCTAGGGAGGGAATAGCAGCTGCTAGGGACACAATCCTGAATTTCAGATATCTGACATGCTTGTTCAGTTGTCTGAGATCTAGTATCTGCCTCCAACCTCCGTTCTTTGTGGGTATCAGAAAATATCTTGAATAGAACCCTTTTCCCTGTTTAGAAGTGGGGCTGGTTCTATGGTTCCTAAACTTGGGAGTCTCCTGTGCCAGCAACTGATTGTGAGAGGATCTCTGAAGAGGGACAGGGAAGGGGGTTGGAAGGACGTGATGGCAGTAAATTGGATCGCATAACTTGAAGTAATGGACTGTAATACCTATTTGTCCAATGTTATAGCCGCCCATGCTTGATGAAATAGAGAGATGGTGTCCAAATTAAGAAAGAGGGGGGTTGTCATGCAGCTGAGAGAACTGGTCACTGGGTAGTCTGGACTCATGACCAAACCATCAAAACTGGCATTTGGATGATATTTAAGACTGGGATGAGGTAGTTGCAGGCTTTTTCTTTGAAAACCTCAGCTGGAGGTCCTGGAAAATTGAGCAGGGTTGAATCTTTGTGTCGACTGAGACCTGCTAAACTATCTTACTTGCAGATGTGTATATCATCAAAGACCTAAATGTGGCTCTAAAGTCCTTCAGGATATGTGCAAAACTTCTGGTCATCGAAGATTAATCCTCCATGGTCGACTGTACTTCCTACAGAAACCCAAACAAATGAAACCAGGATGCTCACCTCATTACTACTGCGGTGGAAACAGACCTACCTGCAGTGTCCGCAGCATTGAGCAAAGGCTGCAGTGAAGATATTGCTAAGAGCTGACCCTCCCTTATTATGGTATTGAAATAGCTTATCAGGTGACAATGATGAGATGTTTGTAATGGGTGCAACCTCTTTGTTCACCTTTGCCTCTTCCTCCTCAAAGGTCTCCTCGGGCTCAGAATGGGGAGGAAGGATGGACAGTACCGGTGAATAAGGTCTTCTGTGTGCTCTGAGAGACTGAGCTACAGTCCCTTGACACTGCTGGCAGTACATTGTCCATGAATCCCAGCCAGGCTAATAAGGGAGACCATAAGGCATGGTGGGAGGTATCCAACGCTAGTCATCCCGAACATTGGTAGGTAGGGGTCTGGTGCCCTGCCTTTGTTGCATCTGCAATGGGGAATAACATCTGGAATAAATTGGAGAACCTTGAACTGAAAGTTCAGAGTCTGAGTCAGAATGCTTATCAACATACTGTATCAGAGGTAGCAATTCCTCCTCAGGGACAGTGGAAGATGGAAAAGAGGTAGGTCTCATGGAAACATGAGCAGTTGGTGACCCAGCTGACCCCAGAACTGAAAAATGTCCAGAGGTTGCAAAGAGCAGAGACTCAGGCTCATTAGCAGGGACTCTATTTTTCAATGGATAAAAAAAACAAAAACAAAAACAAAACAAAAAAAACATGA
Source organism: Dermochelys coriacea (assembly GCF_009764565.3). Classification (NCBI taxonomy): domain Eukaryota; kingdom Metazoa; phylum Chordata; order Testudines; family Dermochelyidae; genus Dermochelys; species Dermochelys coriacea. The sequence goes on along the minus strand of NC_050073.1, from coordinate 86,383,894 downwards.
AAATCCACGCGTTTCCATGATTAAAATGAAATGCTGAACTTTAGTTTTCCTAGCCACAATATACAGTAGAACCCCATTTATCTGAACCTCCATTATCCAGCTCTCCATATTAACCGAACCACCAGCCGCCCAGGCTAACCACTTGAGCCACCATCTTAAAATAAGAGATAAAAAGCTCTTTGAATAATCAAAAATTTAGATAATTAGGAGAATTGGAAATCTGGCCTCAGTCCCAATTAGATCGGATAAATGGTGGTCCACTGTCAATTTAAAGCGCATTCAAAAATCAACCACAAGAGGGGGAGGTTGCATTTAACTGAATAAGTGATATGGTACTTTCAGTAAAATTTAGTTATGTGTTTTTATTTTTTCACAAAATGTAAAAACTAAAGATTCTCTGTAAAAAACACAAATTCTGCATTTTTCCGTGGCAAATGGATTTCTAGGATCCCTGCTAACTAGGTACCAAAAACTCTTGTGGGACTGAAATTTCTGCAGTTCCAGGAGCACAACAGAATTTGGTATTGGCACTAATGATACTGCAGACACTAATGATGTTGTTGGTATCAAGGGGGTTTAGGATTTCATTGAAGCCAATCTCTTGGTAGTAACGGCATTCAGTACCGACCCCTTTACCACTGTGGTATGGGTCTTAGTTGAAGTATTAGCATGCTTCATGGTTCCTGAAGTACTTGGAGCATCACCAGCACTCCTCTTGGGGTCTGAGGTCTCCAGTGACCAAAACTGCTTTGATGAAGAACTCTCTATTCTGCTCCTTTTAATCCTTTTCCTTATACTTTGAGTGAGAAGCTCTCGGACTGGCAGTGCAGTTATTGGTACCTCACTCATGGATATCTGTGGAGACTGGGTTTTCAATGCTGTCTTCCTTTTGGTGACCGTGATCTTGACTATGGGACACTGACAGAAGTGGAGAGTCCCTATATGCAGCATTTTCTACCACCACGTCAGCATCTGGTCTCAAGGCTTGCTTCACCATTAAGAGCCTATACTTTATTTCCCCGTTACTCTGGGTCTTCCTTTAAAAGGAGACCAAATCTTACACTGCTGGGAATACGAGAATCTCCCAACCAATAAACGCATTGGGAATGTCCACCACTAACTCTGATTGCTTCTCAACAAGAGAGGCACCTTTTAGAGCCCAGCATCCCTGCACAAGAAAATTTGTTCAAGTCCATCAATGGGGGGTTGGGAGGGGAAATGTATTGTTTTTAAGAAAGGGAAAAAAGGGGGAAAATGTTCCAACTATAAGGTACTAAATCTATTACTATTGAGACCTAACTATAAAAGATAAAGCACAAATACAAGCAGGAACAGGCACACAGCAATGAGGCACACTGCTAGACTCAGTCTCTGGCCAAAGGCAGTTCAAAAAGAACTAATATCAGTTCGCCCATGCAGCCCTATATAGCCTTGGTACAGGGCATGAGGATGTGTAGGGCACAGCATGAGCTGAACGGACACTGCTACCAGAAATCTCTGATCAAAGGCGCAAGGCACAGATGCAACTAAAGTGGAGCACTAAGCAAACAGGACATACCCAGGAGCTGATTTGGTTCACTCCCTACTTTGCTCTGACAGGTCAAGTTGCCAGATGTCAGTTCAGACACAAACTACTGTGAGTGGATATTCTCCCCTAACCAGTGGGAACTGGGTGTGCTGCCGAGGCACCATGCACAGCAACCCCTCAGACAGGGTTACTATTTTAACTTCTCTCAGTTAAGTGGGTGGAGAAGATAGACCCCAAAAGGAAATAAAACATAAATTAGCAAGAAAGCACAGTGCTGAGAATGGGGTTGGTTGCATCTGCAGAGGCGAAGCATGTCAGAGGGACTTTTATAACCCCTTCCTGCCAGAGATCATACAGACTATTATACTGAAAAGAGAAAAATTGTGTATTAAGCTGATGGAAAAAAATATTTAATATATTTGCATCTCAAAGCTGTTCTCTGCAGGGGCACCACAATAATGCACTAGAGACTGAGGTACTCTACAGAAAAAGCTGAGTCAGTTACATGTTTCTTTACCGGGTATTTCTCTTTCCTGATGTCTACAGACAGGAGTTTATTTTATTAGAAATGTAAATAGTTTTGTCATCTTGAGTTTCTCACAAGTCAATGCAGTACGTATATAGCCTAGATTTATATGGAGTTATGTCAGAAAGTTGCATGTGCAGTTGAGCACCTAGTTACTGTGCTACACATACAATTGCAGTAACAGTGTCATCTGGTAATTTCCATAGACAATTACCATGATTGAACATGCAACCACAGTGAGGTATAGGAACTTGAATATTAGATCAGACCAATAATCTGCCGAGACTAGTGTCTCTTCTTTGATAGTGGCCAATGACAGACACTTTAGAGGAAAATGTCAGAAACCCAGTCATGAACAGCTCTGCCTCATGATAAATGTATGCAGAGTTTACATACAAAAAAATCTTCATTTAAGCCATAAACATTTCCAAGGGTTCATGAGTTTTAGAAGTCCTAAATAATCTGGTAGACATCTGTCTATCTGTGTCTGGGTGACCCCCAAGGAATTGGTTGTCCTTAAATGTTCAACGAATTAGAAAATCAAGGGGCTGCTGCTGTAGAGGATGGAGGGGAGGTGGGGTTTGGCACTGGGTTGTTGGGTTACACATCCCACTCTGCGTAGAAGTAACAGAAACAAGGAAGCTCTGGAACTGATCTGGATTATGCACTCATCTGAATCCAAGTGGATTCAGCTGCCCTAGGAAGAGGAATTTGAGATGAAGCCACTCACCTTGTTATAACAGACTATGAATTCACCCAGCTGGCGAGCCAGGATGCGCCTACGATCATTCAGGGCCAGATGTCGACTGGGGAGTACCATCCTCAATGACTGCTGAAGATTGCTGGCTGCTCGTTTCAGAAAGCGTACCACCAGCTCCTGCCACCAAGGGAGACAGCATTAAACAAGAGAGTCTAGATGGCAGGTACAAGGTGTGGGGTGGAGAGCACAGGGGTTGCTAGATCAGCCTATGATGGGTAGAGAAGAAATGCTGTTCTGTGGATGCGGTATGGCATGTAGCAGGTAGAGTACATCCCAGAATGGACGTGGTGGTGGATGCTTTTTAACCTACTCCCACAAATTCCCAAGATAAGGGGGAGAAGAAGTGTGCATCACTTCCTGGACTGGGACAGGGATGGGAGTACTTCGGGAATATCTGTCTGAGGAAAGTGTGGCCGAGGAGAAGATGTGGAAAATCAAGCAACTTTGATAATGGAGTCTCCCTATCCGGAGAAACACTTTGAGAGCATCATCAAAAGTATCATGTAGAAGGAGTCCAGGGATAATATGACAAAACCCCTTCAAGACACTCCTCTTCTCCCCACCACAATGGAGGAGAATCTTGGGGCTCTTTGGCCATACCACATGATCAGATACAACCTCTGGTCAAGAAACAAATTCCTGCTCCCTGCATCATCATGTCCCCTGTATGACCTCTGGCCAGATACCCACTCCAACCTCCCGCTATGTCAACCCCCTCATGCCACCTCAGATGGAGAGGGAATACAGCAAGTCAGGCCCCAAGGCAAGACGCCTGCTGTGGGTGTTCAGTTCTGAATCCTTTTTGTCTCCCCTCTGGATTTGTTTTTGGTTAGATGCCCTGCTAGTGCATAAATGAGCTGCCTCACAGCCAGAGCATTGGATTTCACAGCTAGCTTCTCACTGCCATTACACTAGGCTGGTTTGATCTGTTATTTTAAACATTTTTCACAGCACAGCAGACAAAGTGAATCTAAAAAAGCCAGTTTCAATTTTCCACTTGGAAAGCAGGGGTAACATTTTCCACTGAGCCGAATGATTATTTCTGACACTTGGTTTTATCTTCGAGCTGCACTGGCTGTTTCCCCACAGCCTGCTTTTAGAAAGAGCCCATTTGGGTTTGCAAAAAGCCCAGCATATCATCTGATGCTGTCTTTCAGGTGTTAGAGAGGTGATACTGGGCTTGCTGAACTCCTTAAAGTGGCTGACTCAGATAGGGAGACTTCATTGTATTGTCTGAGGAAATCCAGGGACATTCAACAGCAGCATTAGAGAGAAACTTTTTTTTTTCCCCTCTGTCTCTGCAGAGAAGAAAGGGAAGATCATATAAGGTACAGCTACCTGCAAAGAGTAAGAGTGTGGATGGGAAGAAGGCTAAGCCAGCCACCCACTCAACTTGAGCACATTCAAGCATTCTGTTTCTTTGAGAAGCTGCCGGTCCCTTTATGATTCGACTGGAAAATCCAGGCACTGGCAAGACATCTCAGAGAAAATCCTGCCAGGAAACAGGAATTCAACAGCAGGTACGTTCAGAGGTAGGAATGCAAGGAAGAGGAGGCTGAGCTGGATGGAGTGTCAACTATGCCCAGTTCACTAAGAGCTGTCTGTGCTGATCTTACTCGGAAGTCAGTCAGTATCTCTACCTGGCCTGCATGTTATGAATCTGGCACCAGTTCTTGGACAGAGGTGGAGGAGAAGTGTGCACAATTTCAGGAACCAGGAGCTTTCTAACCTTGTTCTTTATGAGGGTGGGAACTGGACTCCACTCTCAGGACAGTTCCCCAATAGGCTCCTCTTGCCCAATACAGCTTCTTACCATTTGCTCATCCTCCTTAGTAGCCCAGGCAGCATTGTGGATCTGGTCCCCGGCCTCCTTCATCAGACGCAGTTGAACACGATGCAGGTAGGCAGAGAAAGCCCTGCGAGCCTGCACTTTGCTGTAGAAGCCAAGACAGGGGTCATATATACAGCACCACAGAGCGAACAGCCCCCATCTGGACTACTTATGAACCTAATTACTGTCAGTCAAGTCCTCCAGTATGCAAAAGCATCTGGGGATAAGGAAAAAGAGGACTTCTTTGTCCCTAATTTATTCTTAATGTACCTTCATTCCATCAGATTGGGCCAGGGGCTCCAGAGGAACAGTGTACTCTGAGCAAGGACAACTTCTGGGGATGGGGTGCCCTCCTTCCCTTCCCACATCCTTAGCAGGCCAGTCAGGAGGTCAACCATGTGCACACCAGCCGAGCAGAATATTCCTAGACCACTCTGAAGCTCCAATGGTGCTGTCTCTTTATGACAATTCTGAACACAGCACTAACTATCACAAATTAAGCTGAAAGGCTCTGTCCCAATGACAGAGCTTCTAAAGGAGGCCCTGCACTTCTTATTGGAGAGCGAGGGGACCTCTCACCATCTAGATAAAACCTCTGTAAAACAAAGGAACAACATTTGTGAAGATGAGCTCTTCCCCATCCACCCCAGTTACAGGCCAGGCTTCACTGAGCAAAGTACGCCACTCAGCTGACCGAACACATAAGGGAGCTGTGGAAGTGAATCACGGTGACCAGATGATACAGAAGTTGGGTGGGATATACAGTTTCATTCTCACTCCTCTACAGTTATAGTCATTTTAATGAACACACATGTTAAGACAGCCAACTGCCCAAGACTTTGCTCAACTTCGCCCAGCTGCAGCCCAGCCTTCAAACCCTCCTCCAGCTCTGAGTGGGCCCAGCTTCCTGCCTCCAGTTACTCCCAAGGACTCTCTGCTCCTCTCTCGCCCACTTCATACTTTATGGATTTTTTTTTTTTTAAAAATACTTCCCCATACTCAGGACAAGGTATGTCCCCACTTTGCCAGACATGGTCCTCCACCTTCTGCTCTCTATTTCTGTCTAAGTACTTATATGGCCCTCATTAATGTAGTAGGTCAGCACCTGCTCCCATCAGGGGCTCTGATCTTCAGCTCAGGAACCTGGCCTCCCTCCCACACGTATCTACAATGTGCAGTGATACATACTTCTAGTACTATGGAAATCATATAAAATAGCAGCAGCACCACTATGGACCAATGCATCAGCCTAAAGCTGATACGGGGAGATAGCCATGGAAGTTTAAATGCCATGCACTGTCTGGAGTTATGCCTCTGCTTGGTCATTAGTCCTTCAAATTTCTAAAGCCCTGTCACAGAGCTAGGGAGGACCTTGAGAAGATGAGTTCATAGGAGGCTCAGACTGACCCCTCTCTACTGGGTTATCTCAGGGGTTTGCTTTAACTAAAACAAGCTTGGTCTCTGCCCTGCAATGAACTCCACAACACAGAATAACCCCTGTGGCTCCTCAGAGCTCCCTGTCCTTCTAGACAACAAACCCTTTTCCCCCCCACATGGGACTAACCCAGCCATGAGCAGACTTTGAACTCTGTCTAGGAATTAACTCCCAGAATACCAGGCCACTGTAACTACACAGCGCCTCTCTCCTAGGGGCTCCTTCCCCCCCTCCCTAGTGTTGCAGATCCCTTCCAGGGGCATCAAAATATTTTGTGATAAAGTCTCTAAGATTCCTTGCTGCTAGGATTAGAGAACAACTCATTGACAGCTCCTTGCCTGTATCTCAGTTTCAAAACACCAAACTTGGACCTGCTCTTAATCCCAACATGGAATCAGAGGAGGCCCTTCAGAATGGGCCCTGGAGATAGAATGTTACCTTGGCTCCTGAAATCTCTGTCTTGCACTTGAGACCCAGAAGAAAAAAGCATTCTACAGAGGCCTCAAAAGTAGGGGCAGACACAGCTTCCTCTACTGGTGATTCCCCTGGGGATTGCACAGTGGGGTATATAACTCATCTCCAATAATTGTCACCACCCATCAATACCACTAGAAGGATGAGAGGCAGAGAAGCTGGCTGGCCAGGCCCAGCTGGAGGACTGAGGAACATCCTGCCTCTCAGAAGGGCTGCATGGGACAGGCCTGGTTTCTTTCGGATGAGATTTTCATGACTTCAGCTCCTCAGCCACAGCCAAGCTTTCCATCAGTGACAAAATCAGACAGGGCCAAGTCCAGCACAATCCTTGCACATGAAGTCACTGCACGCCTTACACTGTGTGGAGCTCCTTTGCTGCTCCAGGGGAATCCCAATGGGGCTGGGTGCTGAGTAGGAATCTGCCAGCAACTCTTGACAGAAGCCTGCATTCTTAGCAGGACTTGGCTGCCCTGTGTGTGAGTGGGTGAGCTCAGTACTGCTGTGTCTGCTTTGAAAACCTGTTTCCAAATTTTCCCCTCTACAGACACCACAGCAGCACATGCCTCAGCCATAACAAGATAATAGAGCAACCCAAATTCCTCCTGATGTTTCCTGAGGCCTCCCAGCCTCACGGAAACTAAATTGGGAAAGAAGAGGCAGGTCACATAGGGGTCAATGAAATCTTGTTTTCTACAAGCTTGGACAATTTTGCATAATATATGACAAACAATGAAAATACCTTTTATTCAGAAGAGGGATAGTCATCCCTATCCCCATAATGCTCCCATCCCCCTCCCCTATTCAGCAAGGGGATACTCTCCCACCCATCCCTTATAATGTGCCCCCCCAGCAGACAGGTACTCTGTCTCCCCCACTTATCCAGAAGAGTGATTACCTTCCTATCTAGTAGGCCACAAGCTGGAGAGTTCCCAAACTTTCCTTCCACCCCACCCTTTTTGCAAACAGTCCAGCCACGCACCAGAGCTCACTCCACTCCACCCCACCCTTCCCAAAACTGGACAATCCAATCTCTCAGTGCCTCATCACCCTCAAAACACTTCTGTCTTGCTCTCAGGACACTGCAATCTAGCATTTCAGTGGTTATTGCCAGAGTTAGGGCTTGTTTGCACAGCAAGCTACAGAGTGAGTCTACAGCAAACCAGCTTGCTGCACAGTTACATCACATGTGGACACTGTTCAAGTGCACTGAAAGTCCCAGAGTGCAGCTCACTAGTATGTCAAGCCACATTCTGGGACTTTCACTGTGCTGTAACAGTGTCCAATGGGATGTTACTGCACAGCAAGCTGGTGTGCTGTATATTCACTCGCTGGCTTGCTGTGCAGTAGTTCATGATGTGGACAAGCCATTAGAAACATTCACTTCAAGAACAAAAGCACAAGAATGGGAAGTTTTCTTTTATGGGAGGTGGGAAGAACAGGGGGAATTCCATTCTCAGCCTTCATTTGTTGGCTTTATGTACAATAAAAATATAGTACGATGAAAAACCAGAAGAGATAATGAACACACAGGTTTACAGTTCAACAGGAGACCCCTTGCATCAAATCAGAGGAATTTTGAAGGCTGGGGTAGCTAAAGTGCAGCTCACAGCCATGTGTTTTAAGAAAAGTACAGCCCATGGAGACTTTAGGTCCCAGTGTGCAATACAGGGGTCCCACATTCTAGGACTGATAAGGTGAAGGCTCCTGCATTTGTCTCCACTTTGTGTAAACTAGATGCCAATGCAGCCTGCAGTTGAGCAAAATCTAGACATGTTTGTTATAGACTCTCCCACCTTCCTGTCCCTAGGCGGGGAGTGGGGTGGTGGTGGTGGTGTTGGGTTCTTAACTTATTGAATGTCCCTGGGCTCCATGTACTCGTTGATACTAGTTGCTATGCTTACCAAAATAATCTGCTTAAAGAAAGTCTCTTACCTTAGATTCCCATTCTCCTGCAGAATCTGCAGCAAGTTAAATCGAGGCTCTTGATTCACTTCTTGGAGAAGCAGCTCTGCCCCTCCACCTCCAGCTTTCTGTTCAGGCTCCTTCAGCACGTTCTCTCGGCAGACAGCATCCATCATCTCCGACAGCTTTGGCTTGCATTTCACCTGCATGTCCGCAAGAGAGGCAGCAGTTTCATCCTGAGTTACCTCTATTTCTTCATCCTCATGTGCCTCCTCTTCTTCCTCACTCTCTACGTCTGATTTGAGAGGCATTTCCTTTAGCTTGGAAGTCCCTAAAATGAGGAGGAAATCAACAATGGTGATGAACAACAAAAAAACTCTCATTACCCATCACCCCTTTGTTTATGCCCAAACTCTTTGCTGCTGGAAGTCCAAGAACTCTCTCTAACAGCCAAGTCTTCACCACTGTACTTCCTTCTTCACTAGAGCTTTCCACCTAGGATCTCAGAGCAGCTTATAAATCCCTCCTACCAACACCAGGAGATAGCTGAAGGTTACTATTCTCCATTTCCTCCTCTGTAAGAACAGACAAAATGACTTGTCCAGGATCATATCCTGACTCCATGGCAAAGTCAGGATTAATACATTACTTGATCTCTGGTTCTTATGTTAGTTTGGATTCCCTTGCCTTTGTTTACTTCATGTACACCAATATACTGCTGATAGAGTGTGTTGCACCAACATAGAGGTGTGCACAAGTGCTTATGCTGGAAAAAACTTATGTCACTCGGGGGGGGCAGGGTTCACACCCCTAAGCAACAAAAGTTTTGCTGATAGAAAAGTGCTAGTGTAGACATGGCCTCCGTTTCAAACATAAGCTCCAATGAGTAAGTTTGCCCCTTTCCTCCTGGCCTTACATGGTGCCATATTGGAGATCCAGCCTGGAACACCCCAGACTTTCAGCCTCTTGTGGAGGGTGACAGGAAAGCATAGGCACACCCCTGCTTTCCCAGACGTTTCTTGTCCCCAGAAAAAGGCTGTGACTACACCTTCAGAGGAGGTTTAACCCCACAGCCATTGTATATACAGCTGAACTGTGGAGGGAATGGCATATCAGAAGGCGGCCATTCAGAATTAGAATGGAGTGAAAAATCAGTGCTGACCACTGAATCTCTACCTTCTGAGCACGATTCCCAGGGCCAAAAGAGTCAACTAAGACCTGCATTAGATCTCTTGCAGCCCTGCCCCCTGGGAACCCAATCACAAACACCCCTCGTTAGCCAGGCTTTACCCTCTTGCCATCTAGGATCCTAGCCATAGATACCTGGCAGTCTTGCCCGTGCTGCTCTCATCTTGCCATGACATTGCCTGCGCTTCCGTACCTCCAGCGACAGGAGCTTCCTCTCATACAGCGCAGCACGAAGTTCAGCATTAGAATCCATGGCTTCCAGCCCCAGATTCACTCCCCCATTAAGAGCAGCTCTGGGAAGCACAATACAGATAGCAGCCTCAATCACCTTCTCTCCCCCATTATGGCCTACATCTTAGTGTCTGCCTGTTACATTAGGAAAACAATGAAGCCCAACCTAACCTTGCTCTCAGAGAAGCCCACATCATGTTAGAGGGAAGGGCTCTTTCAGAGACTTGCACAGACTGTGGGATAGCATCTCCCTAAACCACCATGGTGGGGATGTAGACTCAAGGCAAGACCCAACAAAATTCATGTCTCCATCACCATGCCCCATTGACTAGCTCACACATAGGCTGCAGAGTCACACTTCAGGAAACTCCTTCTCAGATGGCAGCTGCTCCAAGCAGAACAGTAGGTGTATAAAGTCATGCAAGAGAGCGAGGTGGAAGATCCTGAACCCAAATTCCACCTGACACAATCTCTTATTCAGATAGCTTGTTCATAAGTGTGGTTAAGTCAGAACTCAGAATTTTAACATGATTCAGGTGGACAAAGTGCCAGCTCTTGTGCAATCCTGTCACAAACTAAGCAAAATCCCTGAGGCATTGCACTGCTCTGTGTGGAGACAGGAACATGACAACTGAGCCAGAGCAAAGAGTTCCAGCAGAAAGCACCTCTGAGTAACTAGAGCATCCACAGAGCTTCCTACTGCCTTCCCCTCTGCTTCCCCCGCCCTTAGGATCTACCAAAAAAAAGGGACACGGACACCTGAGGTCTGTGATTCTCACCCCTTATAGAAGAAACAGTCTATAGCATTCTGTATTACCTGGGAGGATCCGATCATGAGCAATAGAGAGCCTCCAAAGTGCTATGAGTCTCACAGCAGCAAGCATGAGAGGAAAAGCTGCAATACCCTGTCCCCTAAAAATTTATCTCTCTAAGAGCAGGGCAATGGGTTGTTCACAAGGCTCACTTTACAGAGCTGGTTATGAGGAGGGGGACAACTTCAGCCTGTCAGGTCTTCCCACAGAAATCCACCTACTGATGGCAGGATGACTGCTGGGGCTCCTAGCTGCTGACCTGGGTTCTGTGAGCTGATGCCAGAGCAGTATGAACTAATAGTAAAGCCCTACAAATGCAGATATTCTTTATTTAAATAGCCACTTACCGGGCTCTTCCAGCAACTGGGCCTCTTCTCATCCTGGCCCTGCAGAAGAAGACAGGGCAGCAGGTTTCAGGGTAGCACCACAAACTCATTCTATATCACTGGAAGATTTGCCAAGCTCTCCAACTACTTGGTTTACAAAGTGAGACCACCCAAGTTTGCAGAGTTCCTTGAAAACCCCACCCTAAAGAAGGGTGAAAAGGTCCTGACACAGGAAGTCCAAGCAGCTCTCTTTTAATAGGAATTTGTTTTCCTTTAGTTCATATTGAAGGACCTTCCAGTTTGAGCCAAAGGGCCAACAAACTTCCCCCAAAGCATGAATGCAAGTGAGACTTGGACATAAGGCTAAAATTATATTCCTGATGCTGGGATACCTGCTATAAGGGGCTCCAATTATGATGCCCCATCTTCATCAGCAATATTACTCATTCCCAAATGGGCTTCCTGTGGAGCCCAGGCCAGAGAAAGAAAACTATGGTGGGTCCAGATAGGACCACTGATGATGGGTGCAGCTTTTAGTGGAGGTCCATACAGAAGCATGCGTTGCTGTGTCTTTTGGAGTACTGAGTGGAGAGGCAGGGCTTCCAACAGTGCTTGGAAAAGGCTTCAGTGCCTACCCTACAAGAGGGAGCATTCTGTAATGTGAAGCTGAATTCAAAGCAAGGGGGATAAGGAACCGCTGCAACCTCTGTACAACGCTCAGTGGCTTCTAAACCTGCAAACATCTGTATTCCTTGTTATACCAGGCCACTGAGCATTACTCATGCAGTGCACCTTCCTCCTCCTATTTCCTCCCCTGCCCCGTGGTTGCTTTCCCATGCCCTTTGCACACCATGCTGTGCATCTCTTTCCCCTCCTGCAAGTGACCAAAGATGGGCCTCTCCATGCTTTAGGAACCCTCTGAAGATTTTGTTTGGAGGGACAGGTAGGTTTGTATTCACTGGCATACTAAGGAAATAGTGTGTGGCTATTCCCGCCCTTTTAAGGCGCAGCATCGTGGCCAACAATATTGTGGCTATTTAGAGTACTCCTCTTTGCTCTATTTCAGTCCCCTCTGTCCCTCTCCCAGAAGGTGTTCACCCTACAGTGCAGGCTGCCAGAGCCAGCTGTCCTGTTTCCTACCTGTCCTGGAAGAGACGTATTGCCAGCATATAATTCATTGTTGTCTTGTGCTCTAAGTAGGATCTGGAAAGGGAGGTGGAGGGGACTGATTAAAGCTCAGGCCAACACAATGAAAAGATGAAGGAGGCCTTGCACAGAATGAAGACATTCATAAAATACACCCCTAACAGAAAGGCACTGAAATAATATGGTGCAATCAGACAGGCAAGGGGAGAGGAGAAAGGCAGTCACTGTCTGGCACCTAAACATTGGGGGAGGCAGCCACAGTATGTGGTGAAAAAAGAAAACCAGGACATAAGGGAAAAAGAAAAGCAGAACCTAGTGTCACCCAGGGGTGAGGCCCATTGTGTACCTGTGGCTCTGAGGGTGGGACACACAGCATGTGTTAGGGTAACCAGAGGAAAGAGGGGGAGTTGACAGTGCTGTCCCCCATCCCCAACCACTAACCTGGTTTTAATTCACATACACGTCCTATAACCAAAAACAAAGCACCAAGGAGATACTGAGCCAACACACTGGGGATTTCTCCTCACCCATAAAGATCCCATGTCAGTGGCGTTGGGAATATCCGGATGAAACCCCCTCTCCGCTCATTCTCCTCCTTCACTCGACGCAGAACTTTTATCTGGGATCGGAGAAAGGAAGAAGAGCCAAGTGAAACAGATACAGAAAATTATCCTCAGGGCAGGGCTTGGGTTCCAGAGGATGAGGCTGCCATTAACCCTGCAGTTGTGGGAGTGACTAGTGTAAATTTGACATAAATTATACAATAATGTCATCTTACATGTAGGTCCTGAAGGATCCTATGGCTTTTTAGAGTATATATGCACTCTTGGCATAGCAGGGGGAGGGGCCCTTCCGGGATGGAGTCACTATTATCAGTAAAATTCAGCAGTTTCACTCAGAGAATAAACCATTTTCTAAAAGGTCTCCCTTATCACTTTTGTTTGTCCCATTCTGGGGCCAGACAGCTCTCTCATGAGGCGGTGGATACTTGGCAGGAGCAACTGTTAATCCAAAATTACATTTGATTATTAAATTACTTGTGCTCCCCTCATCCCCACATGTTGTCCCAAAGCCAAGGTACATACAACATCAGATATTTAACAGCCCTTACCTCCTCCATGGACAGACCCAGCATGGAACCACTTTGCTTTCCGGCTACCTTTTCCCTGCCTGAAGGCATCACGTTTTTCACCTCAGCATCACTGGCAGACAGAGGGCGGGCACGCTGTAGAGACATAGTCTGAATCCAGATGTTACTCTTTCCCCTCTCTAAACTTATTTTAAAAATTAATAGCTAAATTCAAATTCCAAGCCCCCATGCTCAGCAGAATCCACACTCTAGGGCACCAGAGCCAGGATTCACACCCCTAGCCTCCAACTATAGCAGGATGCACACCCCGTTGGGCACTAATGTCAGGAATCACATTCCCAGTTTTTGAGAAGAGCAAGACCCCAGGCATTAGTGCCAGCATTCACATACCTCACCCCTTTGAGAAAACCATGACACATAACCCAGAGGCACTGCAGCCAGGATTTTCAGTCCCAGCCCCCAAGCACAGAAAGATTCACACTCAATGGGCATCAGAACCAGGATTAACAGTCCCAGGCTCCAGGCAAAGTGGGATCCCCATCCCAGGGGCACCAGAATCAGGATTCACCCTCCCAGTCAGGCTGTGAGGACTCTAGTAATTAGCTAGCGAGATGAACTTATGGGAGAAAAAAAGGCGAGACATTCAGTTCAATATCCATCATGCTCTCTTCTCAGCTCACAAATCTGAAAGACCACAATCTGATGCTCCTGGGACTCAACAAAAGATCTTTTCTCTTCATACGGCCATACTCCACAGCCAAGTGGCTATCAGTATTATCACAGACAAGCACAGAAGGCAAAGACAGACTTGAAAAGCAAGAAACTAAAAAAGGAAGGGTTTGCAGAAGTCTAGCAAACAAAGTCTTAACCTAAAGTCAGTGCCTGGTAAGTCACAATAGATCAATTGATGAGCCTGGAATCAAAAGTATTTGCAAAGCAGCAGAACTGTCAGGTCCTAAGAAAAGGACAAAAAAAAAAAAAAAAAAACCACACAACTTAGATCAGTGTGACCGGACACAATCCGACAGGATAGCGGAACAGTTTAACTGGGTCCTAGGCACAGCTCAGGTAGGCTTAGAATCATAGAATCATAGAATATCAGGGTTGGAAGGGACCCCAGAAGGTCATCTAGTCCAACCCCCTGCTCAAAGCAGGACCAAGTCCCAGTTAAATCATCCTAGCCAGGGCTTTGTCAAGCCTGACCTTAAAAACCTCTAAGGAAGGAGATTCTACCACCTCCCTAGGTAACGCATTCCAGTGTTTCACCACCCTCTTAGTGAAAAAGTTTTTCCTAATATCCAATCTAAACCTCCCCCATTGCAACTTGAGACCATTACTCCTCGTTCTGTCATCTGCTACCATTGAGAACAGTCTAGAGCCATCCTCTTTGAAACCCCCTTTCAGGTAGTTGAAAGCAGCTATCAAATCCCCCCTCATTCTTCTCTTCTGCAGACTAAACAATCCCAGCTCCCTCAGCCTCTCCTCATAAGTCATGTGCTCTAGACCCCTAATCATTTTTGTTGCCCTTCGCTGTACTCTTTCCAATTTATCCACATCCTTCTTGTAGTGTGGGGCCCAAAACTGGACACAGTACTCCAGATGAGGCCTCACCAGTGTCGAATAGAGGGGAACGATCACGTCCCTCGATCTGCTCGCTATGCCCCTACTTATACATCCCAAAATGCCATTGGCCTTCTTGGCAACAAGGGCACACTGCTGACTCATATCCAGCTTCTCGTCCACTGTCACCCCTAGGTCCTTTTCCGCAGAACTGCTGCCGAGCCATTCGGTCCCTAGTCTGTAGCGGTGCATTGGATTCTTCCATCCTAAGTGCAGGACCCTGCACTTATCCTTATTGAACCTCATTAGATTTCTTTTGGCCCAATCTTCCAATTTGTCTAGGTCCTTCTGTATCCTATCCCTCCCCTCCAGCGTATCTACCACTCCTCCCAGTTTAGTATCATCCGCAAATTTGCTGAGAGTGCAATCCACACCATCCTCCAGATCATTTATGAAGATATTGAACAAAACGGGCCCCAGGACCGACCCGTGGGGCACTCCACTTGACACCGGCTGCCAACTAGACATGGAGCCATTGATCACTACCCGTTGAGCCCGACAATCTAGCCAGCTTTCTACCCACCTTATAGTGCATTCATCCAGCCCATACTTCCTTAACTTGCTGACAAGAATGCTGTGGGAGACCGTGTCAAAAGCTTTGCTAAAGTCAAGAAACAATACATCCACTGCTTTCCCTTCATCCACAGAACCAGTAATCTCATCATAAAAGGCGATTAGATTAGTCAGGCATAACCTTCCCTTGGTGAATCCATGCTGACTGTTCCTGATCACTTTCCTCTCCTCTAAGTGCTTCAGGATTGATTCTTTGAGGACCTGCTCCATGATTTTTCCAGGGACTGAGGTGAGGCTGACCGGCCTGTAGTTCCCAGGATCCTCCTTCTTCCCTTTTTTTAAAGATGGGCACTACATTAGTCTTTTTCCAGTCATCCGGGACTTCCCCCGTTCGCCACGAGTTTTCAAAGATAATGGCCAAGGGCTCTGCAATCACAGCCGCCAATTCCCTCAGCACTCTCGGATGCAATTCGTCCGGCCCCATGGACTTGTGCACGTCCAGCTTTTCTAAATAGTCCCTAACCACCTCTATCTCTACAGAGGGCTGGCCATCTCTTCCCCATTTTGTGATGCCCAGCACAGCAGTCTGGGAGCTGACCTTGTTAGTGAAAACAGAGGCAAAAAAAGCATTGAGTACATTAGCTTTTTCCACATCCTCTGTCACTAGCTTGCCTCCCTCATTCAGTAAGGGGCCCACACTTTCCTTGGCTTTCTTCTTGTTGCCAACATACCTGAAGAAACCCTTCTTGTTACTCTTGACATCTCTTGCTAGCTGCAGCTCCAGGTGCGATTTGGCCCTCCTGATATCTTTCCTACATGCCCGAGCAATATTTTTATACTCTTCCCTGGTCATATGTCCAACCTTCCACTTCTTGTAAGCTTCTTTTTTATGTTTAAGATCCGCTAGGATTTCACCATTAAGCCAAGCTGGTCGCCTGCCATATTTACTATTCTTTCGACTCATCGGGATGGTTTGTCCCTGTAACCTCAACAGGGATTCCTTGAAATACAGCCAGCTCTCCTGGACTCCCTTCCCTTTCATGTTAGTCCCCCAGGGGATCCTGGCCATCTGTTCCCTGAGGGAGTCAAAGTCTGCTTTCCTGAAGTCCAGGGTCCGTATCCTGCTGCTTACCTTTCTTCCCTGCGTCAGGATCCTGAACTCAACCAACTCATGGTCACTGCCTCCCAGATTCCCATCCACTTTTGCTTCCCCCACTAATTCTACCCGGTTTGTGAGCAGCAGGTCAAGAAAAGCGCTCCCCCTAGTTGGCTCCCCTAGCACTTGCACCAGGAAATTGTCCCCTACGCTTTCCAAAAACTTCCTGGATTGTCTATGCACCGCTGTATTGCTCTCCCAGCAGATATCAGGAAAATTAAAGTCACCCATGAGAATCAGGGCATGCGATCTAGTAGCTTCCGTGAGTTGCCGGAAGAAAGCCTCATCCACCTCATCCCCCTGGTCTGGTGGTCTATAGCAGACTCCCACCATGACATCACTCTTGTTGCACACACTTCTAAACTTAATCCAGAGACACTCAGGTTTTTCCACAGTTTCGTACCGGAGCTCTGAGCAGTCATACTGCTCCCTTACATACAGTGCTACTCCCCCACCTTTTCTGCCCTGCCTGTCCTTCCTGAACAGTTTATAACCATCCATGACTGTACTCCAGTCATGTGAGTTATCCCACCAAGTCTCTGTTATTCCAATCACGTCATAATTCTTTGACATCACCAGGACCTCCAGTTCTCCCTGCTTGTTTCCAAGGCTTCCTCTGTAGAAAGATACAAAAAAAGACTGAGCCCAGCTCATTCCTCCAGATGGCATTCAAACCACCTCTTAGCACAGAAGCGAAAGAAGAATGAGCAAGTAACTCAAATTGATTAAACCTTGGGAGTAATCCCACAGAACACATACTGAAATGAAGATGAGTGCAGGATACAATTGTATTCTTATCTGTAAGGATCATCTGAGCTGATAACTAAAACAGAATTTTATTGTGGCAACCTCCACAGAAACACAATGACAGAAGTGGAGGATGAAGCAGTTGCAACAGGAATGGATGTTGCACTGTAGCAGGCTGGGTTGAGCTACTCAGAAGCAATTCATGTGGTGAGAACCAGAGGGAAAGCTGACATAGCAGGTGCCAACTGAAAATGTTTCCTTACAGCCTATTGAACAGTGATTAGAAAGGAAGGACCTCAAAGAGGTCTGGCTGGGAGAAAAAACGAACGAGTAAACAGGAGACACTAGAGTCATTGAATTTAAAGCCAGAATGGACCACTTGATCATCTAGTCTGACCTCCTGTATAAACACAGGCCACCAACACCACCCACTAAACCCAAAAACCACAATTAGACCAAAGTATACAACCCACAGGAAACTAGACTATTATGTGCCACAGGCATAGAATAGGAGAGACCAAGGTGCATCAGTGCCCCAGGCCCCTGCAATGGCAGAGAAATTATTAAATAAAATATACCCAGATGATCCTGGCAAGTGACCCCCCCACACACACACAAGCTACAACAGAAGGCAAAAAACCCCAAGGTCACTGCCAATCTGACCTGATTGAAAATTCCTTCCTGAGCCCAAAAATAGTGATCAGTCAGACCCTGAGCATGTTGCAGAGTAGCAGCCGTGTTAGTCTGTATTCGCAAAAAGAAAAGGAGTACTTGTGGCACCTTAGAGACTAACAAATTTATTAGAGCATAAGCTTTCGTGAGCTACAGCTCACTTCATCAGATGCATTTGGAGCTGTAGCTCACGAAAGCTTATGCTCTAATAAATTTGTTAGTCTCTAAGGTGCCACAAGTACTCCTTTTCTTCCTGAGCATGTTGGTTATTCAATATCCTTTCTCCCTGCATTCGCTCCCCTATGTCATCACTATCAACTCCTTTGCCTCGATATCTTAACTCTCTAAAACCTTCCGCCATCCATCCAATTCCTAAAAACCCTTCATTGATTCCAATATTATACCCATCACATCAGAAATGATTCTTAAAGAAAACATTAGGAGAGAATTTTTCATCTTAAAGGCTTCCATGGCCCTATCATAGAATATCAGAGTTGTAAGGGACCTCAGGAGGTCATCTAGTCCAACCCCCTGCTCAAAGCAGGACCAATCCCCAACTAAATCATCCCAGCCAGGCCTTAAAAACCTCAAAGAAAGGCAATTCCACCACCTCCCTAGGTAAAGAATTCCAGTGTTTCACCACCCTCCTAGTGAAAAAGTTTTTCCTAATATCCAACCTAAACCTCCTCCACCGCAACTTGAGACCCTTACTCCTCATTCTGTCATCTGCTACCACTGAGATCAGTCTAGATCCATCTTCTTTGGAAGCCCCTTTCAGGTAGTTGAAAGCAGCTATCAAATCCCCCCTCACTCTTCTCATCTGCAGACTAAACAATCCCAGTTCCCTCTCCTCATAAGTCATGTGTTCCAGTCCCCTAATCATTTTTGTTGCCCTCTGCTGGACGTCTTCCAATTTTTTCACATCCTTCTTGTAGTGTGGGGCCCAAAACTGGACACAGTACTCCAGATGAGGCCTCACCAATGTCGAATAGAGGGAAATGATCACGTCCCTCGATCTGCTGGCAATGCCCCTACTTATACATCCCAAAATGCCATTGGCCTTCTTGGCAACAAGGGCACACTGTTGACTCGTATCAACTCATATCTATCCCTGGAGGTAAGTCAGTCTGTCTCTTCACTGCAGATGGGGAAAACAAGCAGAAAGGGAAGTCAGTTATTCAGTGTCAAAGCTGAAACTAGAACTCAGTCGTTTCTGGCTCTCACCTACGTGCTCAATTCTACAGAGACAGTACTGTTGTCTAAGTGCTGGAGAAAGAAGCTCTCTCTAATCTTCTTTACCTCTTGCCCAACAATAGCCTCTAATATTTCGGTGTAAGGTTCATTCTGATCATAGTACAGAAACCTCTCTCCTCTGTGTAGATAATGATTTCAGAAGATTCTTGCTCCCTCCTTGACCACAGTGCATCTTTTGAAAAACTGTGGACAAGACAACCTCCTGGCCCTACTTCCAAAGACGGGCACATGCCTCTGTGCCCACACCATGGTCCTACCCTGACCTAACCATCCATGGCAGCTACTACAAGATCACTCCCGCTATGGAGCTTTACGATTCAGTGCCACTCTTTTCTTTCAATCTTACCTTTACGATTAACCTTAGCTTTGACTTATGCTGAGGACATACAACTCAAAAATATCTTCTAACACCTTTAACAAATCCTCTCTCGTCACCCTCTCAGCTCATCTTGCTCTAGTGCATTTGTGACTTCAACACTTGTTTCAGATGGCTGTCTCAAGGACAATAATTATTTCTTCTCTTGGGCAAGAGAAGCCCTTCTCCAATACAAATCTATCTCCTCTAGCCTCCTTTACTCAGGCCTCTTTTGTCTCCGGCCTCCATGACCTAGACAAAATCCTATACTCTTCTCCACCCACAACTGTGATATTGCTCCCATTTGCTACTGCCTTCATCATCTCCACCCTGACTACTGCAGTTTCCTTCTCTATGGCCTCCCCGAATCCCAGCTCTCCAGGCTTCAGCATGCAAAGCTGGTGCCACCATCTTGCACCTTTGTGGATGGATGATCACACCAGCTTGACTTTTTAAAACAAACAATCTTGCCACTGCTGAGAATCTTCTCCCTGCAGTTCCTGCCATCTGGAATAATCTTCCTATATCTCTCCATCTCCATTCAAATCTCAGATGAAACATCTTTTCTCCTTTACCTCTGAATCTCTTTACCTGGGCTGCTTAGTTCTGCAATACATTCTGGGATAATCTGTATCAAAGGTATTATAAAATTTAATCTTTCACATCAGTAAATTAAGTTGAATGAAGCCCAGTACTTAGCAACTTTGTGTTTGTTAGTCAAGACTGTGCAGAGACAGGGCACTACAAGAGACAGATAACTGGAATAAAAATCTCATGTTCTGCCAAGACATCTTCACTTCTGACAAGGTGGGAGCTAAAAAGTCCCAGTGAATGGTAAGGTTGTCCCACCACCTCCTTTTCCGATTTTGTCTATGTCCTGCACAAATGCATTCTGCATCACCTCCACCCCCAGCAACCATAATAATCACCTTCAGGCAAATGCTCAAATGTTTAGACCTTCAGAATACATGCACAATCCGCAACAGAAAAGACAACTTCACGTGACAGAAGCAACCAACCTATCTCAAGTGTCAAGACCAAAGTTATCTTTTTTGTACTAGATAAATATTTTTCATTTGCATTAACACCTACTAACCATTAAAGGAATAGATTGGTCTAAGCATAAGAAGCCATAGCTCCCCCTTTACTACTTAAGATTCATTGAAATAGCTGGTTTCAGAGTAGCAGCCGTGTTAGTCTGTATTCGCAAAAAGAAAAGGAGTACTTGTGGCACCTTAGAGACTAACAAATTTATTAGAGCATAAGCTTTCGTGAGCTACAGCTCACTTCATCGGATGCATTTGGTGGAAAAAACAGAGGAGAGATTTATATACACACACACAGAGAACATGAAACAATGGGTTTATCATACACACTGTAAAGAGAGTGATGATAAACCCATTGTTTCATGTTCTGTCTGTGTGTGTGTGTGTGTGTGTGTGTGTGTGTGTGTGTGTGTGTGTGTGTGTGTGTGTGTGTGTGTGTGTGTGTGTGTGTGTGTGTGTGTAAATCTCTCCTGTTTTTTCCACCAAATGCATCCGATGAAGTGAGCTGTAGCTCACGAAAGCTTATGCTCTAATAAATTTGTTAGTCTCTAAAGTGCCACAAGTACTCCTTTTCTTATTGAAAAAGCTGTAGCCCAAACCAATGGTCAGTTACAAAGAGAGCAGGTAATTGCTCCATTTCTCTGGAGGGTACCAGTGCTCAGGGAGTCAACCCAAAGAAATCACATAAGGGACAGGCAGTGCATTATGGCGAGACCCATGTTATCATCTTAAAGTCACCAATCCTAACCTCATTATTTATTTCCTACAAATGAAACTTCCCCTGATTGAGGTCACAAACTATTCAAATTTCCGAGACAATGGAGGAGCTGAGAATGATTCCCTTTGCAAAATTCCCTTTGCAGTTGAGACCAGGAGTGGAAGAGGAACAGATGAAGAAACAGGAACCAGGTCAAAAAGGCATCCAGAAAAGAGCAGCCCCCCCAAAAAGTTCTTGGGTATTGGAGACAGGCCTGTGCCCACCTCTGCTCAAGGGATCCTCTCTAGAGCCCAGGAACCTCTGTTGCATATTCTTACTCATTATCCTACAAGGGTTTTCCTGGTAAGAGAAGTGAAGGCTGAGGTACCATTGCAAAGAGGGGACAGTCCACTTCATGGGCACCACTCAGCACTGTGAATCTCTGTACTTTTCAGCTGGACCAGAATTTACTCACCATTTTCAGCTTTTATGAGAAATCCATTCTGTAAATTCATAACACCTAAAAATCCAATGCTTCAAATACATCTCCGCTTTCCTAATCTCTCCTCCCTGAGTTCTGAGTGTGCATTCAAGCGGGAGTTCAATGACCAGTGGGGTCTGCCCTAGCAAAAAAGGTTACTTACCATTTAACTTGTTTCCTGAATAAATCGCCACTTGTAGAGTGGCTCCCACAGGGTGGTTCAAGAAAGTCTAGGTCAAGGAGGAGAAGGCACAGCACAGCACTCCTTCCCTCTGCCTCAAAATGGTCTAGAAAGCCATGGAGATCTATATCGATTCCCACTTGTTGAATTGGATACGGGAACTGGAGCCTCAGCCCGGTGTCCTTATGTCCAATGGAATCTCACCTCACCAGTTATTCTCACCCCACAAGATAATTCCAGATCCAGATTTTGGCTGATCTGAGTTTTGCGAGATGTACTTTACCACAATTCATATAGTTTTGCATGTTCTGAATCTGTTTCCAGGTAGATAGAAATCTGAACAGAGAAAGATTTCCATCTACCTGGGCTCCAGTCACAGACTATGCCACAGGAAAGGTCAATTGCAGCAGCACAGTGGCCAACTGCAGGCAGCTCACAAACTATCAATGAAATTAAAACCCTTTGATTTAAAATTCAGTGCACGGTGCCTGTGAAATGAGAAATGCCTCTGAGAAAACAAACGGGCTGGGAGCTCCCCACCCCATCAACATTTGGGGATCCATCTGACTGACAGAGAGAGATGAGGGAAAAGCAGACTTTCAGAGCTCCAGCATTTTAACAGCAGAAGGGACACTGGACATTCATCATGAGCCATACGAGGTCTCAGTCAAAAGGGATAGGAGATGAGAGAAACCAGGGACAAAAGGGGAAATAAAGTTCTAATTTCAAATATGAAAGCTTTTTCTGCGTCAGATAAGGTCTCAAAAATGCTCAAAAAGCTGTGGGATTCTTGAAGCTAGTCACTCACAATGAAGCTGGCTGGAACACACAGTACAGTTACATCCCACGAGCCTCCTCTTCTATAATTGTGCTAGGATTCCATGGGCCTCACTACACTCACTTGCAGGCTCTTTCACCTTTGGGCAAAACTGATTAAAACTGCTGTCCTGGTATTCTCCTCAGAGCTGCAACACAAAGTCCTGGGTTGCTGAACTTGCTTACCTGAGGCTTCTGAAAGGGATTTCTTCTGGCCGACTCGGATGAGTGATGGGCTACCCGGCTTGTCCGTTGGCCCAGATCCTGGCACACAAAGCCTGTGGGAGTAGGGAGACATGTGAGAAGAAGAGGTTACTCACCTGGTACAGGTTTCAGAGTAGCAGCCGTGTTAGCATCCGATGAAGTGAGCTGTAGCTCATGAAAGCTTATGCTCTAATAAATTTGTTAGTCTCTAAGGTGCCACAAGTACTCCTTTTCTTTTCACCTGGTACAGCAACTGTGGTTCTTTAAGATGTGTGTCCCCCCTCCATGGGCATTCCACTTCACATGCATGTGCACCCCATGACTGGAGATTTTCACTAGCAGTGTCCGTTCAACCCAAGCAAGGGCCTTACATGCCCTTGTGCTCAAAATACCATGTCTATATTGAGCTGTGCAGATGAACTGTGCTCAGTTCCTTTTCTACTGCAAAGTCCCACAAAGGAAACTCTGAAATAGAGAGGAAGGAGGGCAGGGAATGGAGCATCAGTAAGGTGATACACCTCAAAGAACCAGATACTGCACTCCCTCTTCGAGAAGTAACCCTATGGTACTCCACTTCAGGTGATTCCAGAGCAGTACCCCCACAGGGAGGAGGGAGCTCCAGAGTCAGGTCCAGCACTGAAGACAAAACCACATTGCCAGCTGCTGCATTAGATATAAAGGCATGGACCAAGGCCTAATGTATTGAAGACCACATAGCAGTTCTGCAAATCTCAGATACTGGAACATCTGTAAATAATGCCATATATGCTGACTGCAACTTTGTAAAGTGCACTAACACCTTTGAATATTAGGTTGAATGCTAGCTGCATCATAACATGCAAAAATACACCGAGAGATCCACCTCAATAGCCTACTGGATGGAGACTGTAGATCTTTTAGATCGGGTTTAAATGGAAGTAAGTAGTCCAGGAGACATGACATTTTTTGGCCCTATCCAGATAGAAGGCCAATGTTCTTCTAACATGCAAAGTATGAAAGGAAGCCTCCAGCTGAGAATTATGTGGTTTTGGGGGAAAACTCGGTAAATGCATTGACTAAGATACAACTCAAATGGATTAGGAAGGAATTAGGGTGTGAACATAAGGAAACCTGGTCTTTGAATACCATGAAAGGATGGTCTGTCATTAAGGTCCCAGTTTCTCCAACTCTTCAGGCTGATGTGAAGGCTACCAAAAAACGCCATTGTCATAGGCAGGTGAAGAAAGGAACCAGTTGCCATTGGTTCAAATGAAGGTCTTGTTGAGACATCTAAGAACTAGAGTGCGATCCCAAGTCAGAGTGGGGTCTTTCATTTGAGGGAAAAGGTTCCCAAAACTTTTGATGAAAGTCAGAGTTATTGGGTGATTGAACACTGAGAACACTTCCACTAGGGAATGAAAGGCTGTTATGGTGGCCAAGTGAACCTGGACCCATCTGGTTGATAATCCTGTTTTCTTAGGTTCCAACAGGTAATCTAGGATAATCAAGAATGAGGAAGATGCGGGTGCAAGTCATTGGAGTTCACACCACTGGCTAAATCTTTTCCATATTTGAAGGTGAGTATTTTGGGTAGACCATTTACTACTTTTTAACACCACCTGTTGTACCTCCAGAGAACAGGCAGACTCTAGCCCCTCAAACCAATGAGGAGCCATGCCCCAAAACAGAAAACTCCTAGATTGTGATGAAGCAATTGACCGAAGTCTTGGGAGAGGAAATGAGGGATGATCAGAAGCTTGATCACTGGACAGAGGGACAGGTGAAACAAGTAAGAATGCCAAGCTTGTCTCAACCACATTGGGAATCTTAGAATAACCTGGCTTTGTGCTATCTGATTCTATTCATCATGCTCAGTTTATAGAGGTGGCAAAGAAGTCCACTTCTGGAAAACTCCAAGTCTGAAATATGCCTTGGAGGGTCTGAGAGTCCAACTCCCATTTGTAGGCCTGGGAGAAGCACCTGCTGAGAGCATCAACCATAGTGTTTTGAATACCAGGGAGGTAGATTGCTGAAATGTGTATGCAATGGCTCATGCACTAGTACCGCAACATTATTGCTTCAGCATCCTTGGGGGGGCGGGGAGGGGGGAGATAGATCTCCCTCCTCCCTACTGGATTACATAAAACATGCAGCCCACATTGTCCATCATGACCCTGATGAGAGGCAGAAAATAAGGACAGGCATTTCTGACTGCCCTGAGTACCAACAGGTGATGTAGAAACTGGTTTCTTGAGGCAACCATCTGCCCTGGATTGTATGAGCATCGAGATGAGCTCTCCATCCCCAAAAGGCTATGTCCATCCTTATAGTGACCATTAGAAACGGTTGGAAAAAAAGGAATGCCTGCACCAATATTTTGATGATCTTTCTACCAGTCTAGGGAATCTTTCAACTGGCAGGGAACTGAAACCTGTTTGTCTAAGCTGCATCTCTTTGGTAACTAGACTGCTCTGAGCCATCTCTTGAAGAATGAAGGCACAACTTTGCATAATCTTTTACAAAAGTACAAGCTACCGTTTGACCTAGGAGTTGGAGGCAGTTTCTCACTGATATTTTAAAGGTGCTCAAACAGTCTTGGCTAGACCAAACATTATGAATCTGTCCATATGAAGGTAGGCCCTGGACTTCAATGAATCAAAGGATACCCCTATGAACTGTATTTTCTGTACTGAGGTCAATGTGGATTTTTTTACATCGAGTTGAAGAACCAATTCCAGGAACACCAAAAGGGTACTCTGCATGGCTGACTGCACTGCTTTGTAAGACCAATCCTTGAACGACTAATCATCGAGGTACAGGAATACTAAAATTGCCTCTCGACAAAGCTAAGTAGCCACTGCAAATACTTTTGAAAAGACTCTCCTCGCTCCAAGAGTGTTGAGCAGGAGCATCTAGTATTGAAAATTATCCTGACCTAAATCAAAAAACACAGGTATCTTCTGTGAGATAGATGTATCACTTTATGGAAATAAGTAAGTGTCTTGTAAATCGATGGCTGAAAACCAACCCCCTGAATTTAGTGAAGGAATTATAGCTGTCAGATTTACCATCCTGAACTTCTGAGACTTTAGAAATTTGTTTAGTAGCCTTAAATCTAAAATCAGTCTCCACTCTCAAATTTTCTTTAGTATAGGAAAAGTAGCTTGAGGAGAAACCCTTTCCCTTATGTTGAGCATGAACAGGCTCTATCACTCCTAAATGAAGTAGTGAGTTTATCTCTTGTCTCACTAAGAACTTGGGAGAGGGGTCCCTGAAAAGGGATGGGGGTGGTGGAAAGGAGGGAGGGAGGAAAAGTGAATGATGTAGCCCAATGTTACCATCTCCAAGACCCATTTTTCTGTGACAATCTGTTCCCATGCATGTTGAAAATGGGTAAATCAGGGCCCAAATGGGGGAGGTGGGCAAATTGTTGCAGATGTGAACTAAAGATGGGGATAATTCAAACCCTTGACCAACCCATCAAATTGGTGTTTTGATTCTGGTTGAGTACTTGGGCAACATAGATGAATAATTCTTTTCCTCTGTAATCTAGATTTCTTCCCGGTGGGTCCAATGTGTCTCTTTGGAACCACAAAATTGGATTGGCCAGTATCTCTGGGTGCTTTGTGACCTACTAGGTTCTTTTTTTCATAGGGGTATACATTCAGAGATCGTAATTTGGCTCTGGAGTCTTTCAAAGCGTTCAGGGACTTCTCTGTGTTTTCTGAAAACAAATTCAGACCATCAAAGGGGAGGTCCTCTACAATTCTCTGGACTTCTCAGGGAAAGCTGGACAGTTGGACCCAGGCTGCCCTGCGCATAACTACCACCATAGAGATGGAATGTGCCATGGTGTCTACCAAATCTCAGGGCACTTGAAGGGTGTCCTGACCAGTAATTGTCCGTTAGCAGTGATGGTCTAAAATTGTTCTCCTTAGTCTAGTGGAAGGTGCTCAATAAAAGCAGTAAATTTCCTGTAGTTTGTGTAATATTTTGCCATGAAAGCCCAGTAATTCTCAATCTGAAATTGCAGGGTCACAGATCAGTAGGACTTCCAGGTGGTTCTGGTCTGTCATACAGGATTGATTTGGTATGGTGGTGTTTTCTCTGCTCATTCACCACATCAGAATTGGGTTGGGGTGGGAGAATAAAAATCTGGAGTCCTTGGTGGAGATATACTTTTTTTTTTTTTATCTGCCCATTGGCAACATGATACTGTTGCTGGAATCTGTCAAACCATCTTCACCAGATCCAAAAGTGCCTCATTGATAGGTAGTGAAAATCTGGTTGGTGTTGCTGACTGCAGAATGTCCATCAACTTGTGTTGTGATTCTTTGACCTTTTCAAGTGGTATTGGGAGAGCGTCCGCCAACCATTTTATGAGGTCCTGAAATTGCTGGCTATCATCAGCCACAGATGGTGATGGAGGCATAACCGGCTCATCCGGAGACAAGGAGATGGTGATTTGAGGGGTACCCTTCTCGTCTGCCCTAGCTTCCTATTCTTTGAATGTCTCCTCCAGTTGAGGAATGGGCTGGGATAGAGGTAAATGCATCTCTCTCTTGTCCCAGTGAGCAAGACTCAATACCTTGGGAAACTGTCATCAGTATGCCACCCAGGGGTCCCATTATGGTCATTGGGCGGGTCCATATAGGAGAGAGGTGGCATCCAAGGCTGTTCCCACCACCCATGATGTCTTTCCAAAAATTCCTTTCTCTCTGTGAGTGTCAAAGAGTGGGTTCCTATGCAGACAGAGAGGAGAGCCCTGCACTCAGAGAAGAGAGACTGAAAAGGTCTCCATCATCATCCTCAACATCATCCAGTGGAGGATCCCAGCAGTAAAAGGGGATGAATCAGGCAGTATTGGAGATAGATAGGAGTCCATTGACTGAATGGGTCTTGATTACAAGAGGCACTCAGTACCCATAAGCACTGGAGACTCCTGTTCATCTGACACTGATCAATCATCCTTCAAGTTCCAAAATGTTTGTGGTACCAAATGGAGAGACAGTACCGATATGATGGTGTTTGTGTCTGTAGAGATAGATAGTACTGAAGATTTAGAGTGCTCCGAGGTGAGTGCCAATGGAGTTAGACACTTAGGCTTGCTCAGTACAGAGGAACCCATTGGGGAAGGTGCTGACAGTAAAGCTGTGCGTCCATCAATGCTGGCCTGAAGGAATGGTTCTCCTTGCCCTCTTGTCTGAACAGTACTGACGCTTGGTCAGAGCAGTGTTTGCTCTTGGATGAGATTCAGGGCTATCCAGCCCTGCCGCTACCAAAAGAGTCCTTTGCCTTTATGGTACTAAGCCAAGAAGTTGAAGTTTTTGGAACTGTTGAACAACTGGGAGACAGAAATCTTTTAGGAACAGGCTCCTTAAAAGGAAGTTGGAACTCCTCTTCCTGGGACCCTTCAAGGAAGTCTCTGGAGTCTTCCCCTTTTGGGGGGACAGCTGAACCAAGATCAAAGGGGAGCTGGATCTGCCCAGAGACTGGTGTACTGGCAGAAGGGGGTGTTTCCTGATCTGGCTCTGAAGCAGGGCAAAGGGAAAACTATCATTAGTAGCCTCAACTTAATTTCCCGGTTCTTGCTTGCTCTGAATTCAAGGATCAGACAAAAAAGTTATACTTCTGAGGGACGTGCAAATCTCCAATGCAGCAAAAGCATTTGGAGTGGTTGCTAATCAAAATGGCCTCCCAGCAAGTGAGGCAACATTTGAACCCTGGTGAGCTGGCCATGCCTTTCTCAAGGAAGACAAACCTTCCCAGAGGGAGGGGACAGGAACAAAACTAATCCTCTCAACTACTAAACTAACTAGCAAACTATCTAAAAACTAAACTCACTACTAGGAGGAAAAACAAACTTTTAGTTGAAGCACATTCAAGACAGTTATGCTAAAGCTCCATCTCAGGCTGAGACAGTTAAGAAGAAACTGAGGGCAGTTCATCCATGAACCCCTACATAGCACTGGTTTGGGGCATGAGGGTGTGTAGGGTACATGCATGGGTCAAACAGACGCTGCTAATGAACATCTCCAGTTGAAAGTGTGTGGGATGCATGCACACCTGAAGTGGAGCACCTATACAGACACTATTCCATAAACCACCTTTAATTTCTGGGAGAGTTGGCCAGCCCCTGAGACACAACCTAGCATTCCTACCAACAGTTTTATCAACCACGAACCCAGGGGTGTGCGTTTCCCCGAACAAGGCCCAAGAAGTCTTTTTTCCTCAGTATGCCTTATTTTATTTAAATCTCAAGTCCTCCCATCTTCCCCCCATGGCATAATATTTCTGGCTGAGAACCAGAAAGAATGCCCTTAAAAAGCCAGCATTTAAAAAGAAGGGTTGCTAAAGAACACAGATGAGTGCCCTCTTCCATTCAGTGGCTAAGCATGCTGCATTGGTGGCATTTTTCTACCTCTTTTTGGGCCCAAAAAGTAAGACACCAAAAACTGAACCAAGACCTCTCAACGAGTAATGTAAAATATTAGCCGTAGGGTGCTTTGCTAGCTAAACACTGCTACACATTACAATCATGCAGATTTTCACACCCACAATTCCATATTTGTACAGCCTAATCACAACTTACTAACACTGCCTTCACTTTGGAGTACTCAACCCTACAAACATTTTTTTTTGTTTCTCTTTAACTCCCTTAAGTAGGCTGCAAAATTCAGTCAGTCATTTGGGGAGTCAAGGAAACAGACAGCTTCACAAACCAAACGAGAGATTTCAACACATTTAAGAGAACGAATTGCTCAGCCTGCACAACAGCAGTCCATTGGGTAGCATATCTTCTGGTCCCCTTCACATCTAATACATTCACCACCATTCCCACAACTTATTACACCCTGACCCACCACTGAACACTCATCACAACACATCTCCACATACCGTCTTGTTCTACAATCCAACACCCTAACTCACCCCCTGTCCAAATACATCTGACAATCCAGAAAATGTACCCACAAACCCTGAACATAGTATAACTATCCAATACATCATATCCACCCACCTACAATTCCATCCATGCAACTCAAGACACACACCATCCCCATAACTCAATGCATCTGCTCTTCTTAACTCAACACCCCCATCCATTATAATATAGACACAAACCTCAAAACCTGACACATCTACCCAAGCCTAATACAATACACCACACAAAACTGCGCCTTAACATACAATAAAGAGGCATGTTGAAGTTTCTATTGCACTCACCTACAAGGGTAAACATGTCCGAAATCATGCTAGCTTTGATCTTCAGGTCCAAAGGAGCATCACTGTCCCCATATGCAACAAGAGACAGGGGAGGAGTCAGTTATTTGGCAGTTCATGGAAAGCATCAATGCCCAACACAGATTCCCTTTCATCATATTCCCAGTGGATCAGTTCTCAGAGAGCACAAACAGAATGGAATATATGGGGAAAGTCTAGTTGATTATCTTTGTATCACAAAAAGATTTGATGAATTATGTCTGCCTCTAAACACTATCTGTTCCATTATAATCCTCTCCCACATTGGCAGCCAAGAGTTCTTTACTGTTGGACCATAAGGACGCTATGCTCTGCAGTTCTGTGGAAGATGAATGGGGTACAGAGGCAGGCATCAGTGGCAAAGCGGAAAGAGAGAGGAGGGAATGCAATAATACTAGGACAGGTATGCAGGCATGTATGTATGGAATGGATCAGAAAAATAATTTCAGTGGCCACAATCTGAATGGACTTAAGACATAGGCAAAATGGGTATTGGGGAGGCTAGAAAGGAGGATGTTCCAGTAACAGATAAGAAACTGTGTGGACAACAGTTCATAGCTGTGTGGGCAGGGAGGACGGGACGTATCTCTGATGCATTGTGGATTTGGAGACAACTTGCGTGAGAGGAGAAGAAAAATGAGTAGTCAAATAGGACCCTGGGTTATGAGATACATTATTAGCAATAGTAACAAAGAAATAGTCAGAAAGCAAGCAGAACCCCAACTGGACTCCTTCAGAATGCCTGCTGCACCCTGGTCACTATGAAAAGGAATAGCAAAGGAGATCCACTCTGTAAGCCCATTAATAATGGAACAATATACCACGGATTTCACTCAGCCATGCCCGCCCAGGGCATGCACTTGGTGTGCTTCACTTAGTGTGGCCAGAGATTCCACCATCTTTATTGGGGTCCCAGCCCTTCCATTTCTTGAAGCTGGGAATTACTTACCAGGCCAGGGATGGGGATAAGTTCACCTCCAGTAGCCAGGGCTTGAGAGTAGCATCAATAAGGACATCAAAACCATACAGCTCTGAAAACACAAATGGTGTCTCTTTCATACACAATAATGCCCCAGGGAGCACAGAAAATGCCCAATTTGAGCCTCTGTTGGGGCACTCCTGCCAGCTGACTCATCTGAGGCTTACTGATCCCTCTAGCTCAGATACCCTCTCAGGTGGGAGTCTGGCTTCCCTAGAATGGAAGCTAAAGACACTACCAGCTCTGGGGGAGTCCAGAAAACTAGTCCCAAGAAAACCTGGAGAAAGAAGGATGAGATATGGAGGAGCACAGGCTGGAACACCAAACAAAAGTAGAAGAGAGGAAGAATTAGACACACTTGCCTCCCCAAGACCTAGCTGTCCAGACCCTAGCATGTGCAGAATTATCTACATTTTCACATGCAGAGGCATAAAAAACACAAACAAATCATCCCATCTTCCAACACTTCCACTAACTAAACTTTGTTTTCAGGATCCTGTTTAAAACAAAAATTCACCCTCCTTGCTTTTAAAACCCTTCATGTCTTGCCTTGTCTGCCACATGGACCTCCATTCTTTTTACCATCACAACCTCTCCATCTACTCATCTAACATTGATGACTCGCTACATTGATGACATCTTCATCATCTGGACCCATGGAAAAGAAGCCCTTGAGGAATTCCACCATGATTTCAACAATTTCCATCCCACCATCAACCTCAGCCTGGACCAGTCCACAAAAGAGATCCACTTCCTGGACGCTACGGTGCTAATATGCGATGGTCACAAACACCACCCTATATCGGAAACCTACTGACCGCTATTCCTACCTACATGCCTCTAGCTTTCATCCAGATCATACCACGCGATCCATTGTCTACAGCCAAGCTCTACAATATAACCGCATTTGCTCCAACCCCTCAGACAAAGACACACCTACAAGCTCTCTATCATGCATTCTTACAACTACAATACCCACCTGCTGAAGTGAAGAAACAGATTGACAGAGCCAGAAGAGTACCCAGAAGTCACCTACTACAGGACAGGCTCAACAAAGAAAATAACAGAATGCCACTAGCCATCACCTTCAGCCCCCAACTAAAACCTTTCCAATGCATCCTCAAGGATCTACAACCTATTCTGAAGGACGACCCATCACTCTCACAGATCTTGGGAGACAGGCCAGTCCTTGCTTACGGACAGCCCCCCAACCTGAAGCAAATACTCACCAGCAACCACACACCACACAACAGAACCACTAACCCAGGAACCTATCCTTGCAACAAAGCCCATTGCCAACTCTGTCCACATATCTATTCAGGGGACACCATCATAGGGCCTAATCACATCAGCCACACTATCAGAGGCTCCTTCACCTGCGCATCTACCAATGTGATGTATGCCATCATGTGCCAGCAATGCCCCTCTGCCATGTACATTGGTCAAACTGGACAGTCTCTACGTAAAAAAATAAATGGACACAAATCAGACGTCAAGAATTATAACATTCAAAAACCAGTCGGAGAACACTTCAATCTCTCTGGTCACTCGATTACAGACCCGAGGGTGGCTATCCTTCAACAAAAAAGCTTCAAAAACAGACTCCAACGAGAGACTGCTGAATTGGAATTAATTTGCAAACTGGATACAATTAACTTAGGCTTGAATAGAGACTGGGAATGGATGAGTCATTACACAAAGTAAAACTATTTCCCCATGTTATTTCTCCCCCCACCCCACCCTCCACTGTTCCTCAGATGTTCTTGTTAACTGCTGGAAATGGCCTACCTTGCTTGTCACCATGGAAGGTTTTCCTCCTCCCTCCCCCTCCCCCCCGCTGCTGGTGATGGCTTATCTTAAGTGATCACTCTCCTTACAGTGTGTATGATAAACCCATTGTTTCATGTTCTCTGTGTGTGTATATAAATCTCCCCACTGTATTTTCCACCAAATGCATCCGATGAAGTGAGCTGTAACTCACGAAAGCTTATGCTCAAATAAATGTTAGTCTCTAAGGTGCCACAAGTACTCCTTTTCTTTTTGCGAATACAGACTAACACGGCTTCTACTCTGAAACCTGTTATCGAACACTAGCTTTCCCTCTGTACTCCCACATAATCCCCAGGTGAGTGCAAGATCCTTCTTCTCTGCAGCTTCTGCCACTTTGACAGCCTCCCAGTAACTTCACTTTACTGATGCTCCACCACTTTGTAAATCACTGTTAAAAAAAAGCCTCTCGCCCTATCCTCTAAAATGCTCTCTCACTCAGAATGTATTACATGTGCTAGATGCACTCTTCTCTAATAGGTCAGACTGAAGCCAGCTTCCCATTCCAAAACTGATTTTATTTCATTCTATACAGCACATCCTCTCATTTTGGGACACAACTTTCAGTCATATTTGTGTACCATCTTTCTTGTAATAAGTTGGCACCAAGGCAATTTCCTGGAACAACACTAAGTGTTGGAGAGAGTTAACATCAGTGCAATTTATGCACATTTTTTTAAAATATTGCAGAACATGGGATTGGCACAGGAGAAGGATTTCATGTTTTTAGAATTGATCAGTTCCCTAATACCTGGCATGAGAGCAACAGAATTACCGTACCATGCGGCTCTCCTTGACTTCTGGCCCCAGCATTGTGTCGCCTGCCTGACATTCATGCAGGCTCTGGGGAGCAGGACTGTTTGACAAGATCTGCCTTTGCAGGCAGCTGTTCAAGAGCTCCTGCAGCTTGCTATAGTAAGCTGCTGGGGGGACTTGGAGGAGAAGGAAACGGCTGCACAATTTGTGAATGTTGCCTGCATGTTTTTCTGGGCCCTGTAGACAGACATTGAGTGGGAAGCAAAACAGCACAGAATTAATCAGTTGATCCAGCCCAAGAAAGTGAGGCTGATCTGCATCAGGGTTTCTTGTTTCCCAGGCTGGGAAGGCTGTGGCAGGGGAGAGGGAAGGAGGAGGAGGTTGAGAGTATGAACATTTAAGGGTTTTGAACAAGAAAAAAAAATCTCATGGATAGGATAAGCACATTCTTCTAAAAGACAGTCTAGGCCAGAGTGAGGAGCCTATAGTTCCCAGTGTAGAACAAAACCTGAGGGACAGCCAAGCAACTAGATGGAAAAGATGAGTGGGTCAACAGCAACTGCTGGTCTGCAACCTTCCACCCCCTAAGCCAAGAACTAGAGAATGGCTTTGGTTTAGACTGGACATCCTTTCCCTGCTGCCTGGCTGTTTCTTCCATTCTCTCCTCCTGCCCTTGACAGTACCTTAGCTACCAACTTGACCTTCCATGCTTCTCTCTTCATCGTTCTCTCCCACTCTTTTTCCCGTTTTCCCATCCTTCCCCCCCACCCCCTCAATGTCCCATCCCTCCTTTCCTTCACTGCTATATATAAGTGAAACTAAGATGACACTTGCTAGTCAGCACCCTGATCCTTCTGCTTGTATAGCATCCCTTTCCCCACCCTTTGTCTTATCTATTAAGAGACCAAGTTCTCTGGGGGAGGAACCATGTCAAATGTTTTTGTACATTGCTGTTGCTGATTTATATAAAAAGAAATCGATTTCTTGTGGCACCTTTAGAGACTAACAAATTCATTTGAGCATAAGCTTTCGTGAGCTACAGCTCACTTCATCGGATGCATTGCATCTGATGCATTGCATCCAATGAAGTGAGCTGTAGCTCACGAAAGCTTATGCTCAAATGAATTTGTTAGTCTCTAAGGTGCCACAAGTAATCCATTTCTTTTTGCGAATACAGACTAACACGGCTGCTACTCTGAAAGCTGATTTATATGCTGCTCTTACATTTATAGAGAGGATGGGGCACGTGTGCCAAACAGGACCAAGATTGATCCCTTTTACTTTTACAGGGCATGCACTGGACCAAGGAGACACCATCACAAATGCTTCTACACAGTTCTGCAAGAGAAGAGTGAGCAGAATGGGGGGCATTGTGATCAGGTGTTTGTTTTCTAAATGATCTATACACTCTTGTGCTTTCTCTCTAAGTAAAGAGCAATGGTGTTTTAAAATCCAGTGTCGCATCTGTGTGTGTTATATGCTACACCTATCACATGCCCCGGAAGAGGTAAACTGTAAATCTAGACCATTCTCACAGCTGGAATTTAAGATATGGGAATATCTGGGGGGTTAGCACTGGTCCCAGGGGCTGGACAGCTGGACTAAGAAGTCTCAATTGTCAGGGGAAGTACTAGGCAGATGATCCACATCCCATGAATGTGCCTAGAGATCCATTATGGGCAGGGTCTGGACTCCATTCAGACTCTCGATGCTTAAAGCAATGGTTGTCAACCAGGAATCTGAGGCCCCTCGGGGGCCGCAAGCTGGTTGCAGGGGGCCACAGGGCCCTGCAGCTGAAGTGTGGGGACTCCAAGGCCCAGCACCCCATGGGGCTGAAACTAGAGCAGAGCCGTGTGGAGCTCTGTGCTCAGATGCCCCTTGCAGGGGTAAAGCCAAGATCGGAGGTGCAGGATTGAAGCCCCCAGCCCCAGTTTAAAGCCCTGATGCTCCTGCAGGGCAGAACCCCGCTCCAGCACAGCTGAAGCCCCAGCTCTCTCCTGCCTGGTGGCTGAAGTCCAGAAGCCCTGCATGGCTAAAGCTTCGAGCCGCTCATATGGCTGAAGCCAGAAACCCAGAGGCCCCCCGACAGCTCCTGGAGTTTTTATAGCATGTTGGGGGGAGGAGCCTCAGAAAGGAAAAGGTTGAGAATCCCTGGCTTAAGGCATATGGGGACTTGGTGTTTGGATCCCCTCACAGTAGTTTGATGAGAAGTCCAACAGGTGGAGCTCAGTTAAAACTGAGATACTCGGCACAATGGGCATCCTGACATTGGCTGGGAACTACTAAACACAAAACATAGGTAAAAAAAAATCCAGCATCCCACATGTCCCAGAAGTGTTTCATTAGCCTATGTCCCAATTTGGAGAATGAACGAGGACGATTTCACACTGAAAAATGCCTCACTCTCACCCTATCCTATCTTCTTCTGCAGGCAAAGATATTGAACTCTCATGTAAGCCGCATGAAGAGGGGAAGCCCCTGTGAGAACACCAGAGAGCAAAGGTGTCTCCTCTACAGCTGTAGCCAGGCAGCCTGGCTGTCACTCTCCATTGTAGAGGGATCAGAGAGAGAGAGAGAGAGAGAGAGAGAGAGAGAGGGATTAAAAGAGGACTGTATTCTAGGATTTTTCCTTACTTGTGGCAAGAGCAGCATCAGGTCTGTGACAGCCCATCTTGCATCCCTAATGTTGAGGAAATAGGGGGAGCTGGCAGATGGGCAACCAGGTTTCCACACCTCAGATCCTTAACCTACTCCCCTTCTTCAGCTACTATGAACCACAAAAACCTATTTCATCCTCACACAATTTCAAAGGCTCTAGCAAGTTATCAGAAGGCAGTGTCTGATGCCAAGACTTAGGAACATGAGCTCCCACTCAGCAAAAGGATCACTGCAACTAGGGCTCCCAAACGCACCCCACCAGAAGGCTCAGGGATATCCCCCTCCCTTACAGGGGAAGAGAAAGCCCTCCTGTGTAACTAATAGCAAAGCAACACTTCTCATTCTTTACCAGCCATCCTCATGCAGTCTCCTGGAAGGTGTGAGGTAGCCCTGGAGTCCAGACACAGCTCAGATCCCCAGACTGCACAGAGGTATAACTCAACTCTGCAATTCCCATAAGGAAGATGGGGCTTAGTGTTCAACATAGCTAAACTACTTTGCAGAGGACAGCTACTTTTCTTTTCACCCCAAAGGAAGTTCAGAGCTGGCCAACTGCTGCCTCCACCACTCTTCCATTCTCAGCATCCTGCAGCATGAGAAAGAGGGTACATCTGCCTATCCAGCTGCTACAGCACTAATCTCCCTAACAGCCAGGTGACCCTCAGAATTAAAAAAAACAAACAATATCACACTCCTCTTATGTAGGAGTGAGTTGGTTGATTAGAT
The DNA here is from genome assembly GCF_009764565.3 of Dermochelys coriacea. Taxonomy (NCBI): domain Eukaryota; kingdom Metazoa; phylum Chordata; order Testudines; family Dermochelyidae; genus Dermochelys; species Dermochelys coriacea. The sequence continues at coordinate 86,346,718 of NC_050073.1, read as the reverse complement.
AGCAGGAGGTGCAACTATGAAGGAAAGCCATACCAAAGTAAAGTTTTAGATTTAGTTCCGAGTTGTGTGAGGTCCAAAGTTGTCACTCTCTTTTGAAGGAATTTCAGACTAGGTCCAGTTCCCATGAAAGTGCACTCACAAGACTCGTTATTTCTTAAGTTTAATTGATTCAGTGGTACACAGTCATTGTGGAAGATTACATTTGTAGGAGCGGTGATCTTTCAAGCAGCTAGGACCAATCTTATAGAGGGCTTTAAATATCAGGACAGGGACTCTCAACCACTCTATGTATTCACTCAAGAGCCAAAGCAGGGAAAAGAGCAGCAGGGTGATGGTGCATAATAACCAAGGCAAGCTGCTGCATTTTATACTAGGTGAAGCTTTTCAGCAGGAAGGAAGGATTTATTCCTAGATAATTGTAATCAGGCACAGAAGGAGGGACACACCCACCCACCCACCATATCAAGAGCTGCAACAATAGTGTGGCTGCTTGCAGATATAAGTGGGCATTTTTCTTTCATAATAGCTATTTAGGCCTCCAGTACCACTGAAGAGTCAAAGAACTGATTTAATCCAAGAGCAGATAATGGAGGATGTGAGATATGGTCTTCAAAAGCATTTCCCAATTCCTATCAGCATCACCTCAATCTTGCTTGGGCTCAATTTGGGTATCACAGAGCATGCATGAGTATCTCTTGTTTCTACTACACCACAACTTGACAGTCCCATGAAAGCTTGCTAGCAGCACTGTTCTTAGCAATTCAGAACTAGGATTAAGACACCCTATCATTGTCCTCCCAAGATCAAGAAATATCCTGAGTATTCTGGCCTTCCCCTTTGAGAGTGAAAGAATGCAACATCCTAGCTGCTGGATTGATCTCTGCCAATAGTGAGCAGGGACCCATTATATTGCCTCTTCTTCAGGCTGTTTCAGTGAGTGCAGAGAAGGGTTGTAGCAATGGAGCCTTGCTGCCATCACACCATCCCCCACCAACAACCCTGGGGAAAGATTTAGGTTTGCTTCAAAGTGGGCCTCAGCACAACACTGGGGCCTCTTAGGCCACCCAGAAGCCCAGACTCTAGGAGGCAAAAACAAAACAGTGACGCCTCTAATTGGCTTGAACCCAGGCACTCCAAAGCCACTGCCTCCTCATACTGAATCACCTCTGCAAAGGCCTACCCAAACTACTATCCCATCCTCCCTCAGGAGTTAACCTGTTGCTGTCAGAGACTGTATCCTGCAGCTTTCCCAGAGCCTGCAAAAAGCACAGGTCAACTTGTTAGATTCTCTGTAGGGAGGAAACTAACACCTTCACCCCTTATCTCCAGACTACATCTGCTTCCATGTGATACTAGTTTGACCTTACTCCTCTGCCTTTTGGGAATGGGGAAAGGAGGGCGTGTCCATTTCCTCTAGTACCTCCAAGGAGCAGGACATCTTCTCCCTGAAAGCAGAGACTGTATTGCTTTGACCTTAGAATACTGGCATTTTCCAGACTGCTTGCCAAATGAATGCTTAGTGAGAATGTATATATAATGTCTGCAGCCAGACCACCTAGGCCTGTGATTCAGTCACATTTCTCAAGCACATAGGGTCAAACCAGGTCATTGCTTCAATGAGAGACCCCCCACACCCATAGAAAACTCAGCGTGCTTCAGAAAGTGGTGCTGGTGATTTAAGTAGGTGGCATTCTCCCTGCTGGTTCTAAATCAAAGCAATGCCTCAATGGGATGACAGTGGTCACTATATTTACACTTAGAAATGCTGACTTTGGAATGAGACAAAAATCAAGGGCCTGACCATTTGTAGTCATTTAGGATCCTATGATTCTTGAGTTAGTCCTGGGATTCTGGCCAAATTCTAACAAGTAATTACTTCTGCCCCTAAATTCTCCCTGCAATTTTGATTGGATATAACTTTTTTCTTCACTTCCTGCCTTAAAGTTTTGGAGCACTGCTGTGCACGCTTGAACAGCTGTCACATCCCATCCCAGACAGTGATGCATTTTAGTGTTAGGGAAAGCAACTGTTTGTGTAGTGTTTTGGGATCCTTCAGGATGAAGGGGCTAGAAAACTGAGAACTTGATTAGGCAGAGGAGTCCTCACCACCAGGGAAAGGGCTTCAGAAGGAAACCAAGCTTGCCACCTTGTGTGGATCTTTCTAGAGTAGGTGCAGTGAGAAGGTGCAAATGCCCCAGAAGACGAGATTCCTCTTATAAGCATGTTTCTGAAGTCAGACCAATTCCATTACAAGAGAAGTCTTCTTATGGAACAATCTGGGGCAGCCACTGACATGGACTCAGGCTTCATAGCTTAGCTGGTGAACAAGTTCAGGCAGCTATATCAGTTCTGAGCCCCAGCTCAGTCTCCCTGAGAGCAACAAGCTAAGAATTTCACTTGCAGCCTAGTTTTAAATGAGTTAAGAGCCATTTAGAAACCACAAGCCACAGCCAGCAGGAGCATCAACTGGCACCTGCACAGATCAAAGCAACAAGTTCTCAGAGCTTTGTGCTCCCCCGCCCCCATGCACAAACATGGCAGCCATAAAATTTATACAGCCCCCTACAATGTTCTTCTATGCTGAACTGCAGACCTGTCAGTGAAACTGCTCATGAGTAGGCAGAAGATCTGTAGGACTGGTTGCTGTTAAGACTCTGCAGGCTGGCCAGCTACAGCCACATTCATTACCAACATTCTCCTAAAGTCCCCAGCAGTACCCCAACCAGGTAGAAGAGGAGAGATAGCGTCTAGCCTACAGAAAGAGCATATGAGAACCAGGATGGTATGGGGGAAGACTTGCATCTCCAGCACCATGGAAGATTGGGCCAGGAGCACAGGGTAGGCCAGCCTCTCCCCCTATCCCAACAGAGGAGAGAACAAGGTTCTGTAGCATGACCCGACTTGAGATCATGGAGAAACACCAGTAAGGTACAAAGATCAAATAGACAGGCCTGACTGACCCTGTCTTTTAGATGGGCCATCCCTCCCAGCGTGTCATTTCAAGGCTGCATTGTTTGCTACCAAAGCAGAGGAAGGAACAGAGAGAAAGTAGCCTCCAAAGGGATTCCACCTTCTGCCATTTATGTCTCATTCAGTTTTCTCACTAACATTTGTGACTGCAGAGTCAGCCATCTTGAACATCCCTAGCTGGCAAGTGTCCTTGTTGTAAACAAGCAGCAGGAGCAGGGCGTCAAAGGGTGAGACCAGGGTACTGGGATAAAGACTGGGCAATGGAGGAAGGCAAGGGGCAGCTCAGGGTCCTCAGGACCATGACCAACCACTTGGCTGAGAGGGGGGAGGGAAGGTGGCAGCAAGTACGGAACTCTAGGAATGCCTCTGGCTTCCTTGGGAAGCAGCATGACTCCTGCCTAAGCTCTTTCCTGGGAAGCTCTTAATTCATGTTTATACTCAAACAAATGGAATGAAAATTGGTTTGTGGGACGGCAGCTCCATGGAAGGCGGGGCGGGGGCAACCAAGAGGGTGATTAAATCCAATCCTGGGGGGCAGCAGGAAGTGGGATAACCTCAAAGCCAGAATCAGCACAGAGGACATATGGAGTATTAGAGCCTCTCCACAAGCTTGTAGGAGTAAACTTAAGACAGGGGCTGAGAGCAGGAGGAGGAGGGAGAAACACGGGGAGATGGTCAGGTCTCTATTGGGCTGTTGATATTTTTGGAGTAGGTGCTAAACTGCTATTTTACTAAAAACAATTCCATCTGACTGCTAAGTTTCCAATCAGTTCCAAGAGTTTCGGTGACTCTGAAAGAAGGGATCAAAGCTACACAGAAAAGCAAAGACCCTGCAAGCTGGCCAGCTTTCAGAGGTAGCCTGCCACCTGATACCATAATTTGCTCAGTCATACCTCCTCCCTGGGTCCCTCACTCTATCCTGTCAGCTCACAGGATCTAAAATGGGAGCATTAACATTACACTCATGGAGATATATGTAGTGCTGCCAAATTTCAAGAATCCCACAGCAGAAGGGATTTACCTGTCATGGCTCTGCTCAGACAGCCTATTCTCCTTGGCCCCTGAACACAGGGCAGCCTAAGCTACTAGTAGCCTTTAGTGCAAGCACTGACTGAGCATAAGGCTGATTCTGCACTCAGCAATCTTCTATTCTGGGACTCCTGCCTTCTGTGTTTGCAGAGAGCAGCTGGAAGCAGGAGGAGGCCACCTCAGGGAAGGCTGAGGAGCTGCCATTGGAAAGTAGGAGGCGGCATGCACTGGTACCAGCCGCTGCTTTTTGGAACTGTTCCAAGCTTCCCCTTCCCATTGCCAACACATAGCTCTGTATTCAGCCTCAGCCAGAGGTAGGCTCTGCCGCCGCCATGTGGTACAGTCACACAAAAGCAAGCCCAGCAGGCATCACCAACACTCATATGCAACAAGCCTTCCTTATAGGGACCAATCTCAATATGTGATCAACCCATCACCCTTTCCAGGACCACTAATGGGCCAGTAACTCCAGTATGCCCAACACCCTGTAGGTTCCCTCTGAACTGTAGCCCTGTTCCTCTCATCATAGAATCCAGCACACCTCCCATCATAGGACTCCCCTATGTGTGACAGTGACTCTGGGGTCAATCCCGCAGTCTGGGATGGCTGCACAGAGAGCCAAACCCAAATTTCCCTCCATTGCTAGCCCAATATGGAGTCCAAGTTTTTCCACACAACACCAGGGCTGGAAGCAGCAGGTAACAGACACCCAGGAGAAAAGGGAACCTGCAACAGCCCCATGTGTTAAGACAAACCCTGGGCTCCTTACCAAAGCAGCTGCCACGGTGTGGAAGAAAGGTTTTACAGGCTGTCGCAATGGCCAGCTCAGCAGAAATAATGGTCTTAATAATCAGGTCCTCCACATTGGCCATCAGTGCTGTGAGGGAGGGAAAGGAAAAAAAAAATGTGAAGCAGGGATTGAACTCATGTGCAAATGCTCTCTTGGGTCTGCATGTGAATCTGAGCATGGATGACTCCACAGGTAACATCAAGCAAATGAGAGAGTGTATGTGGACACCCAGAGGGGCAAGAGATCGTTAGTGCATACATGAACACAAATACCCCAGGGAAGGAGCACTCAAGTGAATTTTCACAGGAGTGCAAGAACAAATGCAAGCAAGCATAAGCAGGAGAATGTCGCATGCATGACGGCACAATTTATCATGAGCGATCACCCACCCAACCACTGAGTTTTAAGGATTAACTAATCAAGAGAGTGTTAGAGAAACTCTCGTGCTCAAGCCAAACTAATGGGGGTTAGGAAAAAAACAACAACTTTCTTTGTTGGCAACTCCCTTTTGATACTGGCCACTGAACTAGATAAACCTCTGGTCTAATTTAGTACTGCAATTACTATTTTCCATACATGGGGGAATACATGTGTGCATATGCCTAGGTAAGCACAAGTCTGCATGCAAGTTTGAGCATCTGTACAAGAGGAAGCATGAATGTGTGCACATGAGTGGGTAGGCATGTGTACACAAGTGTTCCTGCACATGCATAAGAATACAGGAACTTCTTACAGGCGTTCTTAGCCCAGCATTCTGTGACACCAGCATCAGCAAGAAACCCCTAGCTGGACAATTATGGAATAACCAATTCATTGGAATGTCTTCCTAATTTCTCTCAGTGGTTGGTTTATTTAGGAGAATTTATCACTTTACTTTGGACTTTATAATGTGTAACTGAATGTTCTAATGATCTGTATCAATATCTAATCACGTGTGCAACTGAGAGAACATTAATTTGTTCAAATGAGCACCAGTGACTTCATAACCATGCACATAGAAGCCTGATTCAAATCCTTTTTTCCATCCTTTAAGTTCCCTGGTAATACTTATAGGATGGGCATAGTAACACTATTTGGTAGTTGCTAAGAACTCGGTATCAGGCAAGTTGTCCCTTAAGGGAAAAGTACTTGAATTCCTCTGTGCAGATGCATCAATGCAGACCTGGCAAAGGTATGGAAGAGGGAGCTGTTCTACAGAACATAAACACTCAGACTGAAAACAAAACTCAGCAAAAACCTGGGGCATGAGAAGTCATTCAAAATGACTCAGGTAACCAGCCATTCGTTCACTAAATTGCAGGGTTCTTGAGAGGTTGATGACTCACCAGACTGAGCAAGCCATGGGAGCCGTGGAGGGAGGGGAAGCATTTAGGTGGTACCAGAAGGTATAACTAGGAGGAACAGGATGACATTAAGAAAGGGAAACTTAGGAAGAATATCAGGAAACATCCTGACAGTCTGTTGAACTATATTCCACGCAAGAGAAGTTTGGGGTCCTCCCCGCTGGGAGCACTAAGAACTAGGGCTGGCCACAGCTCTAGAGAATATATCACAGGGAACAATCCTGCCCTCCGCCCTGAGATGGAACTGAGTAGGGCTCTTCCTGGGATTTCTTGCTGGTGGACACTGCCGAGGACACAAGGAAGGAACCAAAGGGGATCTCTACTCACTCGTTGTGTCTTTCCCTTCTTGTTTCAGGTACCTCAGCATTGCACTCATACTCCACTTGTTCCCATAATCCTCCACTTCAGGGTCATCACAGCTAAAACAAACCAAGGAATCAGGGCTCACATAACTGGCCTGTGCCTCAGGATCACCACTTGACCTTTGAAAGCCACACTTAGATGTAGTTGTACAAATTTGCATCCCCACCCTGGTGTGAATTTGGTTCCACCTCCAAGAACTGAAGCCCATCCTCTCATCTCTTTGGCAATTCTAAGTACCTGACATAGTCTCCACTCTTCTTGTTGACACTGTAGTTGGTCAGATGCATGAACTGGTTTTTAATGTTCTTGGTTCCCTGATCATATCTCACAGTTGCAAACCTAAAAACCAAGGACAAAAAAAATTCAAGCTACACTTTCTGGGGAAGGCAAGCAGCTTGCTAGATGGGACTTATTAGGCAGACAACTCAGTCGCTGCAATTACAGATGTCCATTTCCCAGAGCTGTGTCCAGTCTGGTTTCCAATGTCCCAAAGGAAGGGGCTCCTTCCTCCAAGAGATTATTTCACAGCCCAACACCATATATCCCACTGTCAAGAAGTTTTGCTTATAGTCAGTTTAAACTGAATTTAATTTCATCCCATTCCTCCTAGTTACAGAGATACTACTCCTAACCCTCTCCTTCCCACCCGTGACTTTATTATGGAGGTGTTGGTAGCAAGTCTATATTTAAGGTGTGAATTTAAAACAGGGATCCAATCTCTTATGCATGAAAAATATAGCATAGCCTCCTGAAAGTGACAGCACTAATACTGCGCATGGAATTATTTTTTTATACGAGTTTAAAACTAAGGCTTGGTTTACACTACCAACTTACATCATTATAACCGTTTCTCAGGGGTGTGGAAAATCCACACCCCTAAGCAATGTAGTTATACCAACCTAACTCCGGTTTAGACAGCACTATGTTTATGGGAGAGCTTCTCCCATCAACATAGCTACCGCCTCTCAGTGAGGTGGAAATCCTACGCCAATGGGAGAAGCTCTCCTGTTGGCATAGATAGTGTCTTCACTAAGTGCTACAGTGATGCAGCTACACCACTGCAGCATTATAAGTGTAGATAAACCCTAAAATGGTTTATTTAGGACTTAAAATTAACTAAAATGGGCCATTTAAGAAACTTAGCACTCAGTGTCATACTTTTCCAGACCTCTAATCTGAGCAGGCTCCCTAAACACACTGAAACCTTGTCTAGGTTAGACTGGTTTGCGAGTTGTTCTTGTGGAGCTTGCAAGGCCTTACAAGCAACTTGATAGCATCTCTCAGTGTGGATGTAATAAATTCTGAACACTCCATTTGATTTCAGGGAACCCTGTTGATTTTGATGAAACCTAAAAAAACCAAAAGGGGGAAAATGGGGGACACAATGAGCCGTTTGTTAACAGAACTACCAGATTCAACTGCCTCTGTAATTATTAGTTGATGGCAGCCATTAACACATTCAAGCATAATGCCCATCATTTTAGCTCTTCCCATCTCCTCCAATAGTTTTAAAGTGTTGACACCATGAGCGAGAAAGGCACAAAGAAAGTGGAAGAATATGGCCAGGTCTACACTAAAAAGTTAAGTCGACCCAGCTTCATCACTCAGCGTGTGAAAAACTCTCATCCCTGAGCAACATAGTTAAGCTGACCTAACCCCTGGTGTAGACAGTGCTAGATCAATGAAAGAATTCTTCTGTCAACCTTCTGTACACCTCTCGTGGAGATGGATTAATTACAGAAATGGGATTCTGTTGCTGTAGTGAGTGGTTACAGTGAAGCACTATAGCAGCACGCTGCAGCCTTCTTAGTGAAGACATACCCTAAGAAAGTTGGGGGTAAGAGGGAAGCACACAGAACCCTGGGATCAGAGGAAAGAGGGAGGGACCTGAAATACAAGGGAATGGACAGTCGCAGAGGGAGCTTGTAGCCAGGGAATGCAACAAGCCCCGGGCATGTGTTCAATGAACTTTGCCTAAAGAAGCAATAAAGTGTGCCACCCTTTAATTTTATTAATGGTCATTCCCCCTGTTTTTTTTTTTATAACTGAAAGCTTCTTTCACAGAGATTGAAAGATACCAGGGTCTACTACAGAGAATTCTCAAAGAGCTGCCCTCTTTCAAAATGGCTGCCATCTCCCATTGTTCTCAGTGTGACTACCCTCAGTTGGTGGCCATTTTGAGAAGGGTGTCTCTGTCAATGGGATAGAGTATTGACACTCTATAAAAACTACACAATCGTGATTAAGGCATTTTAGTGTTTGTGGAAACAGATTTGTTAAAACAGATTTTTTTCATTTTTCTCCCCCTCATGGTTTCATTCCAGGACAGAGTTAAAGTTCCTACTGAAGGATAAACATTCAGTTATAAAGAATAGCAAAGGGCAAAGTTATCCTTAATCATAAAAAGTTTAGATGTAATCCATGCAAAAGACTCCAGTTAGCTTTATCTACAGAGGAAGTTGGAAGAGCCTGCAGTAGGGCAGAGTTAAGATTGGTTGGATATCTTCATTGTATATTTCCATACGTTAACATGACTGGATTTCATATATTTAACCCTGACTATGGATTTCCTCGGTTTAATACATTTGGGATCATTACAACATCTCTAATGTACTCTCTACTTTAACTCCATTTTAACAGTTTATGTCTAGGAATATACCGCAAATGTTTGTTGGTTATGACATTCCCAGCTCTGCCATCTTAACCATCCTGGATAGAGTTCATTCTTTCCTCCAACCCCTTGATCATTTCTATAGCTTGTGTCTAAGTATCACTCTGGTAATGAGATACCCAGTTCTAACAGCAGCATTATCAGGTATGGTGGCCTTAGAGTCAGAGTGTAACTATTCTCCTTTTTCTGGCTGTGATGCCTGTGTACAAAGCCCACCCAAAACATCTCACTGACCATTTTTGTAGCCACATCACTGTATGTATATATGTAAAAAAAAACCAACCAACCAAACACACACACTCATGAGTGCATCCAGAACCTGAGGCATCACATACATAGCACAGAGAAATCAGAAAACCAGGACAGCTATCTGGGGAAAAAGAGGTGAGACATAGGACAGTAATTCAAATGGGAAAGGGGGTACAACTGTAATGTGCTGGCAACTAGGCCATCCCACGACTTGTAAATAGAGACAAAGCAATTTCAGAAAAAACCCTGGTTTCAGAGTAGCAGCCGTGTTAGTCTGTATTCGCAAAAAGAAAAGGAGTACTTGTGGCACCCTAGAGACAAATTTATTTGAGCATAAACTTTCGTGAGCTACAGCTCACTTCATCGGATGCATTTGGTGGAAAATACAGTGGGGAGACTGATATACACACACAGAGAACATGAAACAATTGGTTTACCATACACACTGTAAAGAGAGTGATCACTTAAGATAAACCATCACCAGCAGGGGGGGGGGGGAGGAGGAAAACCTTTCATGGTGACAAGCAAGGTAGGTTATTTCCAGCAGTTAACAAGAATATCTGAGGAACAAACACTGTGCTCTATTTTTCCCCAGGGGCTTGAAACTGCCACCTTCCACAGAGGAGAGTGATTCAGTTCCCACACTACTCACCATCAGCTATGTGATACTAACCACTGCTGGTCACAGAGATTACTGCATTCTCAGTACTTCCAAACCCAAGCATTTTATCTCCCACTCTTGCAACTTCTCCCTTCCCTAGAGAGCTTCACCATTTACTGGATAGCCCCAGTTCCAGATTCCAAGCACAATTTAGTGATAGAAAACTTACATTTTATTAGTGTCTTTCACCTCAGAGGGATCTCAAAGTGCACTACAACTCTGTAAACACAAAAAAAATCTCTCTCCACCAATGAAATGCAGACATCTTGAGGATAGAATTGGTGGCAGTTTTACAGCACTGCACAACAGTAGGTGAAATAAATCTATCCACCTGAAAATGAAGGGGGATGTAAATAGAATGCAGTTTCCCTGGCTGGAATATGGCCAGAACACAAAGGTTATTATACTGTTGTGGAAAACGAGTCACACCATCTGTTTGGTTCAAACAGTCTGAGGCCCTTTTATTGAATACAAGCATGCAGGAAGAGGGAGATAGAGATGGTCACACGCAGGTGCCACCCTGGTCTCTCTCTGTCCTGCCCCTATAATACCAGTCTTGTATAGTTTTTTACATCCAAGTCAAATGATACATTTTCTTAATTTTTTTTAATCACTCAAACATTGTTAATAAAGCCTTATAAGGAGCTAAAATAAACAGTTTCATAATTAGCACTGTGCTGACGCACTTCGTTATTATCAAGATCTGCGGTTTGCTTGTGGCAGCATTTTGTCCAGGGGCTTTTGCAGGTTGGGTGGGGGGGGTGTACATATAATGGACAACTAGGGATTTCAGCTAGGCTAGAGGTTGGCCTAGTTTACCATCTGGGTCAAAATACCACGGCCCAGCATACGCAAATGCTCTTAGCTTAAGTTAAGTCTTACAGGATGCAGGCCTATAGGCCTCTTGCATTACTGCTCTTGCATATAGTGCGTAGATCTTGTCACAGAATGGGATGGGGTCAGGTCAACAGTACTTTCCCCCACAATACCAACTCTTGTAGAAAGTGACCTGGGGTCACAAATGAAAGATCCAAGGTATAGGTTCATAGATTCCAAGACCAGAAGGGATCATTGTGATCATCTAGTCTGAATTCCTGTATAACAGACCATAAAACTTCTCCAAAAATAAATTCTTAGAGCATACCTTTTAGAAGTATATTTAGAAAAACAATTTTGATTTAAAAATTGCCAGTGACGGAGATCAACCATGACATTGGGTAAATTATTCCAATTGCTAATTATCGTCAATGTTAAACATTTATACCTTCTTTCCCGTCTGAATTTGTCTAGTTTCAGCTTCAATGTTGTACCTTTCTCTGCTACGCTGAAGATCCTATCATCAAATATTTGTTGCCCATGTAGATACTTACAGACATAATCAAGTCACCCCTTAATCTTCTCTTTGTTAAGCTAAACAGAAGAAGCTCCTTGAGTCATTGACTCGAAGGCTTGTTTTCCAATCCTTCAGATAATTCTTGTGGCTCGTCTCTGAATTCTCTGACTTAACATTGTTCTTGAATTGTGGATGCCAGAACTGGACAGTACTCCAGGAGTGGTAGCACCAGTGCCAAATATAGAGATAAAATTACCTCCACTCTGACTTGAGATTCCCTATTTGTGCATGTAGGATAGCACAGGCCCTTTTGGCCAAAGCATTGCACTGGGAGCTCACATTTAGCTTGTTCACCTCCACAACACTCGGATCTTTTTCAGAGAGTCACTGCTCCCCCGGATAGGGTCTCCCCCATCTTCTAAGTATGGCCTACATTCTTTGTTCCTAGATATATACACATTTCTATTTAGCTATATAAAAACGTATATTGTTTGCTCATACCCAGTTTATCAAGTGATCCAGATTGTTCCGTATTAATGACCTGTCCTCTACGTTATTTACCACTCTCCCAATTTTGGGGTCATCTGAAAACTTTATCAGTGATGATTTTATGTTTTCTTCGGAGTCATTGCTTAAAAAAAAAAAATGTTAAATACTGTAGGGCCAAGAACCGATCCCTGCAGGACCCCATTAGAAACACATCCATTTGATAACTCCCCATTTATAATTACATCGAGACCTACCAGGTAGCTTTTAATCCATTTAATGTGTACCATGTAGATTCTATATCTCTCTAGTGCTCTAATCAAAAGGTTTTGCAGTTCCAAGCCAAATGCCATGCCAAAGTTTAAAAGTATATTAGATCAACACTGTTCACTTTTATCAAACTTGTAATCTCATAAAAACATCTCAAGCTAGTTTCTCAGGATCTATTTTCCATAAACCCATATTGATTGGTATTATATTATCCTCCTTTATTTCTTTATTAAAGGAGACCCATATCTGCCTCTCCATTATCTTGCCCAGGATCAATGTCAGACTGACAGGCCTATAATTAGCCACATCATTCTGTTAACCCTTTTGAAATATTGGCATAACATTAACTTTCCGTCCGTCTTCTGGAACTTCTCCAAGTCTTATTGAAAATCAGCATTAATGCTCCAGTGAGCTCCTCAACCAACTCTTATAAAACTCTGGGATGCAAGTTATCTGGACATGCTTATTTAAAAATGTGTAACTTTAGTAGCTGCTGCTTAACAGCCTAAGGAACTAGTGGAATGGAAAGAGTGTTATGACCTTATGACATGACTATATCTATTTTCCTCCCAAAATTCATAACAGAAACTTCTAGGGCATTCATCAACAGTCTCTAGAAGCAAGAAAGGTGACAAAGCAAAGAGACACTAACTCCAATAGCACAGCACTCCTTCGTGCCACACTGTCGCATTGGGTTTAGTACTGACTTGAGTGGAAAAGCATCCCAAGAAAATCACCAACACTATTTCATGAAGAACCCTGAGTTTTCAAGAGAGGTCACCCATCCAACAGGAATCTGGGGTCAACTGTACTTGTGAAATCTGACAGAATCACAGCCTGAAGTAGCATGGCTGTAAAATCCTCTTGCCATACTTAGTGCTACCCACTGCTTGTATCAGAGACAGAGAAACACAAAGTCATATTGTTCCCCAATAACTTACTCCCATTTCCAGGGCTTGTCGCTATGCAGCCCTAACCCCAATCCTGCAGATATCAGTCCAAAACCCCATCCTTCCAAGGTTTTGTACAGCTCCAGGTCTTCTACCCACACTGCTTAGGGAAGGGTATATTAACCATAAGATGATGTTTACAGTCATATATAAACTTGGCAACTACAGGGTAATTAATCAGGACACCAAAGGAGAGCCTGGGAGAGAAGGAGGAAAGGACAAGAGGCCTGTTAGCAGATGTGGGGAGAAGCAATATAATTAATTCCTCTTTTCCTGCATGGGTGCTATAGAAAAGCAAAAAAGAGACAACTGAGCAATGGTTTTTCCCTAACTGTACACAAAAGCCATCTAAACCAGGGGTTCTCAACCTCTTTCTGAGCCCTCCCTCCTCCCATTATGCTATAAAAACTCCACAGCCCAGCTGTGCCACAACAACTGTTTTTCTGTATATAAAAGCCAGGACCAGCATTAGGGGGTAGCAAGCTGGACAGTTGCAGGGCCCCACACCACAGGGGGCCCTGCAAAGCTAAGTTGTTCAGGATTCAGCTTCAGCCCCGGGTCAGGGTGGCAGGGCTTGGAGCCCCAGGCTTCAGCACCATGTGGTCGGGCTTTGGCTTTCTGCCCTATGGCCCAGCAAGTCTAATGCTGGCCCTGCTTGGGGGACCCCCTGAAACCTGCTCACAGCCCCTCAGTGGCCCTGGACCCCTGGTTGAGAACCACTGATCTAAACCAACTCTCTGGATCTAAGTATCCCTACCTTTAATTTTGGAATCTCCCTCTTTACCCTTCACAGCTGCTCTTGGCTCCACTGGATTGTCAAGGGCTCCCTGCTTAGGGTACTAAGACTAAATGGAAAGCCACTTGCACCTTCCCTAGTCTTTGCTCTTTCAAGACTTACTGTTTAATGCAAATGTCTCAACTAGGGTTGCCAACTTCTTAATCGCACAAAACTGGACATCCTTGCCCAGCTCATTCCATTCCCCTGTCCCTCCATCGCTCGCTCTCCCCCAACCTCACTCACTTTCACCAGGCTGGGGCAGGGGTGTAGGAGGGGATGAGGGGTGTGGGATGCAGGAGGGGACTCAGGGTTGGGTGCAGAGTGCAGGCCCAGCCGGGCAGTACTTACCTCAGGCAGCTCCCAGTTGGCAGCACAGCAAGGCTAAGGCAGACTCCCTGCCTGCCCTGGCTTCACATTGCGCCTGGAAGTCCAACTCCTAGGTGCAGGAGCCAGAGGGCTCTGTGCGTTGCCTGCCCCAACAGACACCAGCCCCGCATCTCCCATTGGCCATGGTTCTTGGCAATGGGAGCTGTGGAGCCGGCGCTCGGTCAAAAACTGGACACCTGGGAACCCTTGTCTCAGCCAGTTGCCATGAGCTGCTGCTAAACCAGGACAGAGAGACATCAACATGATGCCCTGAGAAAGCTGCTCCATGGGCTAAGAACTGGTGGAAAGAAGTTACAAATATTTTCACCCTTACACAGTACAAAGGCTGCAGCCCCAAAGTGCAGCTAGGGAGCTCTTTCCCCTACAGAATGGGAACACAACACTGGTCCTGGGTCTTGCTTCTGTTCCTGTCCCTGCTCCTCAATCACACCAGTTATCTCCACAGCAAAACAAGCAGTGGAGCAGTACACCAAGTAGGTGCAGCAGTAGAAGTTGAGCTGTTAACCCCATTAGCACATTGGTGCAGGTGACACTATATGGCGGAGTTCCTTTGCCAAAAGCCAGATGAATCTATTCAAATGCTCTTAGCGCAATAGAATAATAGGAAAAGCCAAAATGCAAGAAATGCAAAAACTGGGGCAGAACTTTGAGAGACCAACAGGTGCAGGAAATAGGGTCTCTTGTGAAAAGATGCAGGAACAAGCTAACACATGGGTTTCAAACTTGCATCCTACCATTAAGAGTATTTTGCACCTTTGCTGGGTTGTGGGTATAACAACATCTGCAGTAAAGAGACACTAACCTAAGACTAGTCCAGCTCCTTTTCTGACAATTCAACACATGGAGCCTGCTGGAAAGGGAATAGGGTAATGCAATCTTAGCCAGTTGCCTTTTGCAGCCCCTTCCATGCATAAGGCATCTGCTGATGCCCAAGAGGAACCCAAAAGAGTGGGGATAGGAGGAAGGGAGAAAGATGCAAGAAGAAAAACACCACAGTAGAGTAAGCAAAAGGAGAGAAAATAAAGAGCAGAGTCCAATGGGTAGAGCAAGATGGTCTGATAGCTCCTTTCCTTTAAGGCTCTCCAAGTGCCAAAGGCGGAAGGAGAGAAGAGAAGAAACGGAGGTCACACAGTTAGACTTAGTGGGACCCCTCAGTCTTCTTACTGCCCAATGGTGAAATGCTAAAGTAACAATCACTATAGCATAAGCAGTTACTGTGTAAGGGCCATTTTCTGCTTTATTATTCTTTGACAAGATTTCTCCTGAGCTTCAGCAGAGCTGCTACTGTTATCTGTGGGCGTATACAGCTCTAACTGTGGAGTCCCAGCCCACGAACACCTATTAAGAACCAAACCCTATCATCACAGTGCCTCTCTAATTCCCATGGGAGCTGTATGGATGTAGCCAAGGGCATCATCTGGCCCTGCTTCAACAACATTATTTGGCTTCCCTACCCAAACACCACACAGACAGCATGAAACTAGGCCTCATCTCTTTTTTTACATGATGGGGACACTCAGGCACAATCAGGGAAGTGAGCTGCCCAAGAAACTCAGCAAATGGCTAAACAGGCAGTAGAATCCAAGCCACCCAACTCAGAATACTATGCTTTTACCACAAGACCAGCCTGCCTCTCTATAAGCTCAAAACCCTAGTCTAACGTAAGAGAAGTGATGAGTCAGTGGCGATAACCCTAGCTTGACCCCCAAGTGGATGCGCTTGTCCATGGCCGCTTTGCTGGATGGAGGTGCCTGGGAAAGGATCATGAGAATGATCCCCAGCCATCCATTGCAGGAATTCATTATGATCCCCAAACAGCCAGGGCCTGCTAGGCAGTGGTTACTAGGGGCGTGGGGGACTGGGCTGCTGCAGCAGGCTCTGGCCACAGCACATCCTGTGAGGTAATGTGAATTCCTTGGCTCGCAGGGAGCACCTGAATTCTTTGGAAACCACAGGAATCCAGCAGAGAAAAGGTAAATATCCCAGCGGAGCCAGTGCTAATTAGCAAGCAGGGCTACTGAAGGAGGGGGCACTGCAGACTCTGGAGTTCAGTGAGCTCAGATGGCAGGAAGGCAGCCCGCTGTCAGACATTATGAAGCTCAGCTGCCAGCTCAGACATTACTGGAACTCTCGTGTCATTCTAAAGTACACATTCACCTCCCCCTCAGCTACTGCTCCTTGGGCCCTTCACAAGCACATTTGGTTTTCAGCTCAATTTGTTGCTTTACAAAAAAATTTCTCAATTTCAGTGAAAGTCAGGCTACAAAGTTCCTGCTGGGCTGGAACCCTTCCAGTGGTTCGGGACCAGAAATAGAGCTGACCAAAAAAAAACCCCAGAAAATTCAGGTAGTAAAGACATTTAAAACAAAACTGAAAAGAAAAACCAGACATTTTTCTAGAATACCAAAAACAATCATTGTGCATCAACACCCCCTGATGGTCACAGCAGCAAGGCACACATTTCCCAAAGCCACCATGCAGGATGGGGGCACAAACACAAACGGGAAGTCCCTGAAAAAGATTCAGGTTCATTTCCATTTCATAATAAGCTAGACAGAGGGAAAAACTGGGAGGAACAGAATGAAACCCCCACTTTGCAAGCTATGGGCAGTAGAAACCATTCAAATCCTAACTGTGTCCCCCGCCCTGCCCCGCATTCCAAGCACAAGGCTCTCTGGTTGAAGGGAGGTCAAAGACAGAAAACAAAAACAAAATTAAGACAGCCAGACAATTTCACAGCAGATCAGAGGAGACATGTACCTGCTAGTACATGGCTATGCAATCCCCTGGGATACAATGAGGCATTCAAAATCAGTTTGATGCCTCTTTGAATACCCTCCCCATGGTTATCTTTTTGGTCTTGTCTAGACTAAGATTTAAAGGTGTGTATTTGAACATATTAGCTAACATAATTCAGAAGTCTACAGCAGACCTAGGCTCCCCAAAGCTCTAACTATCCAAGATTGGAAGTCTTGCTAGAAGATATGCTCTAGCTCATCCAGAAGTCATGGGCTTGATGCAGAAATCACTGGGTGAATTTCTATGTCAGTGTTATACAGGAGATTAGACTAGATCATAATGATCCCTTTGGTCTTAAATCTTAATCCTGATCAGTTTAGCACATATTAAAAGCAATGTGCTTTGACTACATTAGGTTTTTAAAATATATCAGCTAACGTGTTTTAATGATATACCTTTAAATCAAATCTGGACAAGACCTTAAGGAACAGCATGGCATACCCCTGACTGTTTCACACTAGAGAAGCCCTGTTCTTGTTTCAGGCTCCAACAGAGAACTGAAAGACCATCACCAATTCAAAATGATTGGTAAGCTCTCCTTCATAGAAGGGGCACAGGACTGAGATAGTGCACTACTATGGATTAGGAACATTGACAGAATTGGGAGCTGGGCAAGACCAGAATAGCAGGGGGTACTACAAGTCAAGATAAGATGCTCTGAATCTTACTGACAGAGCTGTTTGATGCTGTTAGTCCTGGTGCTGCTCTGAAAGCTGGATTCTCAGCTTCGATGGCCTACGGTTACACCCCACAAAAAACTTCCTCTGAGGAAAGAGCAAACCACAAAAGTGCCTCCTCTTGGGTCTGGCACCTCACATCAGGGCACCCTGAATTCTGCCCAACACACTTCTCAAAGCAAGAAAACCCAGGACTTCAAACAGTGGAAATGGATCAGCTGCATTCAGAACTTCTGAGAAGGTTCAAAAGCCTGAATAACCCAAAAAGCTTCATCATTGGATCTCTGCTTCCTCACTGCTGCCCGAGGGAGCTTTCCTATGTATGTTTCCCTCTATTCGACACTGGTGAGGCCTCATCTGGAGTACTGTGTCCAGTTTTGGGCCCCACACTACAGGAAGGATGTGGATAAATTGGAAAGAGTACAGCGAAGGGCAACAAAAATGATTAGGGGTCTAGAGCACATGACTTATGAGGAGAGGCTGAGGGAGCTGGGATTGTTTAGTCTGCAGAAGAGAAGAATGAGGGGGGATTTGATAGCTGCTTTCAACTACCTGAAAGGGGGTTTCAAAGAGGATGGCTCTAGACTGTTCTCAATGGTAGCAGATGACAGAACGAGGAGTAATGGTCTCAAGTTGCAATGGGGGAGGTTTAGATTGGATATTAGGAAAAACTTTTTCACTAAGAGGGTGGTGAAACACTGGAATGCGTTACCTAGGGAGGTGGTAGAATCTCCTTCCTTAGAGGTTTTTAAGGTCAGGCTTGACAAAGCCCTGGCTGGGATGATTTAACTGGGACTTGGTCCTGCTTTGAGCAGGGGGTTGGACTAGATGACCTTCTGGGGTCCCTTCCAACCCTGATATTCTATGATTCTATGATTCTATGCCCCACCTCCTGCCATTCCACATAGATGGGAACACACAGCAATGCAGCATCAGAGCCTAAACCTATTTCCTCTGTTCCAGAACCTCACTTCCAAACCTAGATCGCCTCATGTCAAGTCAGGGTGTACTCTGGAAGCCAGACACAGGGAGGTTTCTACTCAGGCAAACAGGCATCAGCTGATGCATGCTATTTAGTCCCTCCTCAAGTCAAGAAAAGTAATGTCCTATGGAGCCTCCACATGTTCTATTATCAGTAACTCTTCTCTGCCAAGAGGCATCAGCTCTACTGAATGAGCCAGGCACCAGCCACTGGGGCTCCCTGAGGCATGGCATGAGCTGCAGACTGGCTTTCAATGGGATATAGCAGAAGCTGGCAAGGGAACAAATACAGGTAAATACAGAAGTCACATTTTGGAGACGAGCCAGGTTTTGGGAAAACTGCAGAATACAAGTACAATGTCATTGCTCTGGTCAGCAAGGAAGGTCCCTAAACCTGGCCTCCACATGCACAAAGCCCTCACCCCTACTACATCTATGCCACGTCCACTGTGCCACAGTATGCTTTCACCGCATATCACTCCCTGGACCTCCCAGGAGCCCCACCACACCCTGTTTCCACTCCTAAACACTGCAGCTTCTACAATGGGGGAGGAAAAGCAGCCTCCAGTCACAGCCACAAGTGTTGAATCCTTCTCCTTCACAGTCTGAGGTTGTCCCAGCCTTAGTCAAAGTATCAATAGTCTGTAAGCCCTTAAAGGGGTCTCTCTAGGCATTTATACTACACCAGAGAGACAAACAAGAACCTGGAGCTCCAGGATCCTCTGTGTCCAGGCACACAAATCCAGGGCAAGAGGAAAATCACTACAAGACACTGAAAACAACAAAGGTTGCTAGTGCCACCTGGAGGCCACACATAGCAGGAAATATCTAATCTCACATTCCCCCACCCTTAACCCCCATTATATGACTGATACCGTTTCTGTTCCATCCAATTGCTAGATATACCCTAGGGGATTGCCATCACCTGCTGCACCTACTCAGCAGCCCCGGAGATTTGGGGGGGGGGGCGATGAGTCATTAAGGAAGCTGATAGAAGTAGGCTTATTCTTGTCATTTAAAAGTACTCCCTATAAATCCCGCTGTGAGCTATCAACTGTGGGGCAGCAGCAGAGCTATGGGTCACTACCAGGGGTCAGGCTAGTTCCCTGACCTAGGGTGACACACCCAGGGATGTGCTTCTGATTTTACCTTTGGCACCAATTCCATAATCAGGTATCCTGTAGCTGGTGGAACTGTGTCTACAAGAGACCTGGCCTTTGACAGTAGCATACAGACACTCCACAATGCCCCACAGCAGACAGACTGGCTTCCACTTACATTAGCACCGTCTCAAAAAGAATACAAGGTGTGGATGTGGGAGCAGAGAAAGTACAGTTGCTTACCCTACAGTAACTAGTTAAAGATGTGCTTTCGGCACAGATTCCACTCTTGGTGCCCATGCACCACATGTGCTTGAGTTAGATTTTTTTTTGGTCAGTGGTGTCCATCTGGTGGTCATGTCTGTGCCCTTGCAACCTCCCCATCTGAGGGCACAAATAGCTGAATGGACCCAACTGCCTCAATTCTTCACCAATACAAAAGCCCACATTGATAGAACTCCCCAGTAGCAGATGAGGGCGAGTTGTGAAATCTATGTGGACAACACATCTCAAAGAGCCACAGTTGCTGTGGGATAAGTAGCCATTCTTTGACCAATTGCCAACAGATTCCACTCAGTGACTAACAAGCAGCTGCCTATTTGCTTAGGGGCAGGTAGGTGTCCTGTTTGAATAGTGACTGCAGGACAATCCTACCAAAATTGGCATTCAGTCTGGAGACCCATACTAGATCAAGTATGGGAATATTACTCAAACAAGCAATTTAAACTATCTGAGCCCTAGTGAAAAGAGCTCGGATATGGCCTAGCTAACTCACAGCAAGTTCTTACATTGCAAGACCCACTTGGACAACCTCTGAGTAGATAAAGGTCACCCTTTGATTTTGTCAGCAAATACAACAAGTAGCGTGTACGTGTTGCCAAATGACTTTGTTCTATCCAAATAGAAAGACAATACCTTCATTATATCTAGCGTGTGAAGCTTTGCTTTACTCCAGGTTAGAGCAAGGCTTAAGGAAGAATAAAGAGGTGAACAGATACATAGAACTCAGACAACATTGGATAGAAATAGAGTAAGGTCTAAGGAGAACCCTGTCCTTGCGATATACTTCATACAGGGGAGCTGACATACGAGCCTCAATCTCCCCATCTCTCCTAGCTGAGGTAATGTCAATGAAAACCATTTTCCTAGCAGCCAGCTGTTAAAAAGGAGCAGGTTGCTAAAGACTCAGAGGGGATACATTAACCCTGCCAGTGCCATATTAAGGTCCCATGGAGGACAGGGCTCTCAAACAGTGGGGAAAAAACATGCACGAGAACCTTCAGTAACAGTTACTGGCGATGGGGGGAAAACAGTATGGCCAAAGATAGGAGAGCAATTTGCAGATACTGCTGTCAGATTGACTCTTATGGAGCTGATGGAAAGTCCAGATAGCAATTCTGGACTAGCTGCTAGCCCTGAAGTAAAGACTAGTGCAGTCAGGGAGAAAGCTGGTGCCGAGAAGCTCATATAGAAAAATATACAGCTATATATATTGTAAGGTGAAATGTGGGGGGTATGCAAGAAATCAGATTCCTGAAAGGGGTAGTCTCAAAAGGTTGAGAGTCACTGATATAGGGCATTGCTGTGGTGTTGAATCAGCAATTCAAGTGCTGATGGACATTAAGAAGGGATAGAAAAAGCTGCATGCCAGGGAGATTGCCCTGACCTCTGAAATGTGTGTGTGTGCAGACTTGCTATCTAAGGAGACCACAGTCCTTGACTTTTCAATGGCTCAGGAGGAACCCTTCCTGAGTGAAGGCATGTTACCAGCATCTTCGTAGGAAGAGACAGATAATGGAACTCCACTGCATATCTAAAGTGGTTCTGTTCATCATTTGACATTTCTTGTGGGACCATGACCATCATGTCCATGCGGTGTCTGCTGGAGATAGGGTGACGAGACAGCAAGTGTGAAAAATCAGGATGGGGGGAGGGGGGAAAAACAGGAGCCTATATAAGAAAAACCCAAAAATTGGGGCTGTCCCTATAAAATCAGGACATCTGGTCGCCCTAGTGATCTCAGCCACTTCCTGCCTAGATCAATGCTGTAGTCTGGCATACTGTGTGATTATAAGTGTAAATGGTTATGTGCCCTAGAAGCCTCAGACATTCTCATTTGTGGTGTTGGGTGGGCTAAAACTGATTGGGGGGGGTCTCATTGTATGAAATCTTTCCTATGGAAGATAAGCCCTCACTAATTTGGAGTCTAACAGACCATAGACTTCACCTGAGCAGTTTGAATCTGAGGATTTCACTCTGTTCATTTTGAAACCTGGAAAGATACAGAATTTCAGGATTGTCTGTGCTAAGTCACCTGGTGTGGTGATCTTCCTTGAATAAAGGCATACCTGGATTCTTGTCTCCTTAGATGAACTGCCACTAATGACAGGCATTTAGTGAAAACCCTTAGAGCTGTAGAGTGGCCAAAAGGTCAGAACTCTGTATTGGTAATGGGATGTTCCCATCAGGAATCGCAGGGTTTTTTGTGAACCAGATATATGGAGATATGAAAATAGGCATGCTGCAGGTTGAAAGATATAAACTATTCCATAAAATCTAAATGCCTTTCATTAAAAGTCAGGGTCTACCATTTTGCATCTGAAATAGTATGCAATGGGGTTGAGACAAAGATCAAGGGGGAGCAGGGGCTCTACAGCCTCTTTTCTTCTTTAGGATTCAGAAGTAGGAATAAAATCACTTGCTCCTGAACTCCAAGGGTAGTTCCTCCCTGGCTCCTGCTCCCCGTTGTAAGAGATAATCTACCTCAACACTCTCTTACAAGAGGTGTCCCTGGAAAGAGACCAGAAGGGGAGAAGAGGGTTGAAAGAGACTGAAGATGCATGGGACATCTCTTCCTTATGAAGGAGCCAGTGGTCCAAAGTAATTCCAGCCCAAGCTTCTTAAAAAATATGTGGTTGCCAAGGATGGTAAAGGGGAGTGGGGTGGCTGGGGGTGTAAAATGTATCTTGTGGTGGTCCAACCAGGCTCCTAATGAATGGGCAGCAGGTCTAGCACCATCAAAGCCCCAGACTTCAGGACAGTGAGTTGGAGCAAATGGGTTACCAATAATGAAATCTCTACATCAGGGGTCAGCAACCTGCAGCACACGAGCTGATTTTTACAGGCACACTGCTGCCAGCCAGGGTCCTGGCTGCTACCCCCACTCAGCCCGCTGCCAGCCTGGGTGAACCCCAGGCCAGCACTGGGCTGAGTGGGACTGGCGGCCAGGACCCCGGTTGAGCAGGGCTGGAGGATGGAACTCCATACCAGCAGTGGGTTGAGCTGCTCAGCCTGCCGCCAAGCTGGGGTTCTGTCCGCCAGTGAAGTGTATTAAATTTCCTCCTGCAAGTAGCACATTCCTACAGGAGCACCAGGACTGGCAGCCGTAAGTAGTACGCCATAAGTAGCACATTCCTATGGGGAGAAATTTAATACACTACACCAGGGCAGGGAAAGCTGTGCCTCCCCAAACAGCCAGCCCACTTCCTACCCCCTCATAATCCCTGATCCATCCAACACACACCCCTGTTCCTTGTCCCCTGACCACCCTGTCCCAAGACACCCTGCCCCCTAACTGCACTCCTCAGAACTCTCCACCCATCCAACCCCCAATGCTCCTTGTCTCCTGACTGCCCCTTCCCAGGACCACCCCATCCCATCCAAGCCCTCCTGCTCCCTGTCCCTGACCCCATCCACACCCCCGACAGGCCCCCTCAGACTTCCATATCTATTCAATCACCCCTGTTCCCATCCCCTTGCAAGTCCTGATGCTCTGAGCGGCATGGTAGCTGTAATTAGTACATTCCTATGGGGAGCAATTTAATACACTACACTTGGCCCTGTTCAGCCCACTGACGGTCTGGAGTTCTTAAAATATATTCTCTCACCCTTTTGATAAGGGGTGAGAGTATAATGTAATTGTATTACACTACAATTAGCTTAAGAAGCTTGTTTGTATATTACAGTAATCATTAAATGTATAATGTTAATACATAGGCTTGATGAAACAAAGTTGTACTTATGTGCCTGTGCTTAATGTGGGTTTTTGATGATTTACATTCTAAAAATCTCACGTGTCGCACACCGAGAAAGGCCATCTCACACCCCCTAGGGGGTGCATGCACCCCAGGTTAAGAACCACTGTACTAAACTGATAAGCATTTTAATTTAGTTTTAAATGAAGCTTCTTAAACATTTTAAAAACCTTGTTTACTTTACATACAATAGTTTAGTTACATAATATAGACTTTAGAGAAAGACCTTCTAAAAACGTTAAAATGTATTATTGGCAAGCAAAACCTTAAATTAGAGTGAATAAATGAAGACTCGGCATACCACTTCTGAAAGGTTGCTGACCCCTGCTCTACATCTTTCTTGGAGGCTCAGACAATCATGGAGATTGGCAATAATACTGCATTGAGAAACACTTCCTGAGGTATGGCTGTTGCTTGCATTGCTTTCTTTTAAGGCAGTGGTTCTCAACCTGGGTGCATGCAGAGGTTTTCCAGGGAGTACAACTCCTCTAGATATTCGCCTAGTTTAACAGGCTACATAGAAAGCACTAGCAAAGTCAGTACAAACTAAAATTTCATGTAGTAGTCTGGAAACGTTGAGAACCATTGTTTTAGGGGATGGGACAGAGCGCTGAAGATCAGAGTTGCCTGGAATTCTTCAAAGTATGTAGTGCCTCATCAGTGCCACTGCTAAATAGATAGCTTCCTTCAAATGGGAGGGCCTCAATTATTGCCTGGACCTCCCTTGGGATCCCCAAGGGCTGAAGCAATGATGACCTCTTCATGGTTATTGATGTGGCCATTATTTGCCCCTCTTATCAGATAGATTTAGTGCAGCCTGTAGAGATGTTTAGCAGTTAACTGGCCATCAGCCATAAGAGATTGTGGTTCCTCCTGATGCTTCTTGGGTAGTTTATCCATCAAATTGGATAGCTGTCCAAATTCAAATCTTATTGTGGGAGTAGTGCTTGGTAGTTTGCTTCCTTCATTTGTAGGCTTTCAACCAACAAGGTTGATCTTTTGTGAGATCATCTCACATGCGTATTTTGGAGAATTTACTGTTTTGCTCTCTCTGATACAGCTTGTACCACAAGAGTGCCAGGTATGGGATGCTAATCAAAATATTCAGAGGCCTGATATCATCAGTCTGCTTTCCTGAAGTTAGTAGACAGAAGTTGGTGTGTGCCACATCCATCTGGCATGTTACAGCAGACCATTGCTGACTGGTACAGCCAACTTTCCTCAAGTCTATCCAAGAGGATACTTAGTCCTGCCTCAGAGCAGGAGACTTGATTATGATCTATTGAGATTCCTTCCAGTCCTACATTTCTATTATTCTCTTCTACAGTCTCTACAGGGTGTCAGCCATCTGTTTTATCACATCCTGGAAGACAGAATTAATCCTCCTAGGCCAGTGTAAGTAGGTTTACTGCCTCATCAGGGTAGGACAACATTGGAGCTGGGATTTGATGCTCCTGTTCAGGAGAATGCTGTTCTTTTCCATTGTTCTCCTCCTCTTGACTCCCCAGCAGCCCTAGAACTCAATTCACCTGTGGAAGCTGAATTTGTCTCTTCAGTGATGGAGACCTAGCTCTGGATACAGTGGGGAATGCTGGCTTTCAGGAATAGGGCTGAATATCCCCAGGGATCCAGTATGATCTGGGAAGGTAGGAGAGTACATCAACGATACCAGGACAGGTGCTCCCTATGACTGTGTGTTCTAGCTCCTCTAAGTGAATAATATCTAGATTTTTCTCCTGGACTTCCCCTGAGCTATCCAGAAGGGAGACTGAATATGAGGGGATGATTTCACAATACATTTTAGGGAAGAGGAGAAGGAATATACCTCCTCTAGCAGAAGAATTCTGTCAGAAGTACCCTGCCTATGAACCAGGGAGGTTTGCACAGAGGTCTCTTCCCTAGCCAAACATGGAGGTTCTAAAGTCAGGGGTGGGGCGGGGGTTAATTACCTCCTTGAATCTCTTAACATTGGGCTCAGTACTGTACATGTATAAGTGCCAGATACTGAAGTACACTGTGCTGGGGCCAGTACTAGAGAGTACATTCCTAAGCCTTAGATGGTACCACCTGAGCTGTCTTAAAAATCAGCACTGAGGTACCATCAAGTGTCTTATCCAACTTATGTCAACTGAAGAAAAGCAAGTCATAACTACTCACCTTCCCTGACACCAGCAGGAGGCCCAACCTGTGTCTGGCATCATCTCTGGAACAATGCTCCTTCCTGCCTCTACCAGACAACAATGCTGTTGTACTGGTGGACAAATAAGGCCTTTCAGAGGAAGCGGCCTAGGAGTGAGCTCACCAAGGCACCGAGGAAGATTGACAGACCCACACATTGAGGCTTCTCCAAAAGATATTTCAGAGTCTGAGGAAGCCTGCATGGACTTCTCCAGCAGGAAATGCTTCAGTCTCACCTCATTCACTCACTGTCTGGGTGCACCTGGAGAAGTAACCACCATGGAACAACATTCCATAATGTGTCCTTCCGTAAGGCATATCGGGCACTGACAGCATCCATCGCTGATCAACAGTCACACAAGGGACAGGTCTTAAACCTTGGTGACTTTAGCCTTTGCCATGATCTAAATGCCCCTATATGGGGTAGGCATTAAGAGCAGCTGGGGGGGGAGAAATTAAGCTTAAAATGACAAAAATCAACATTTGTTTTTTTAAAATATACATGTACCTATGCCAACTGGCAAAAGGAAACAACTAATTCTCACTCACTAATGAGCTAATCCTAAAAATCAAAGGTGAATCAGACTGCTCAAGAGAAGCAGACAGTGCTGGGGCTCCACGGATAGCAAGAAGGAACTGAGATATGATAGAGTCCACTTTGCCTGGGGGTAGTTGGGGGAAGGGTATCTAGGGACCAGGCATGGCCCAACTGACACTAGCCAAAAAGAATCTGATCAAGTGCATGGGATGCAGGTGCACCAAAAATGGAATCTGTGTGGACAATCATTCCAAGAATTTGCTTTATCAAGGTTTTTCCCCTCCCATAACCATGGGTCATCAAAATCAATCACTTCCCCTTCGGGCACATCACCACTAAATACCTACAACTAAAACTTTGAGGCGCTTCTTCTCTGCCAGGCCTCTGAATGAAAGATGAACAGGGCAAGGGTAGGGAGACTCTTGATCCTAGAGCTTCAGGTTCAACTGCTTTGAGGGAAAGGGTGTGCATCCTACCTGGCTAGTCCTTCCTCGTAGAGGTAGACAACAAGTGGATCATAGGACGTCACCAGTACATACAGGCGCACATCGAATTTGAAGTCTGGAAGAGGATTAGCAGGAATCAGTGACCACAAATACTTCAAGAGCCTCCATACTCTGCATCCAGCTGAGGGGGGAGCAGCAGACTCTTCTGAGGGTGATGGAGGTGTAAGACAGACAGCAGAGTCTATCAGCTTCTGCTGACTTGAGATGTTCAGAGCTTCCCCAACAGGGAAGGTCCCTGGGTTTGAGGAATCTCTCCCCTCCCGCCCCATAGGTAAATCTCTCCAGCACCCTAGAACCATCAAAGAAGGTATGGCAGCCCAAATAGCTACCCATAGCTGCTGAGACAATCTGGTCAGGAAATTCAGAGGAAGAAATCAATTCCTACACACTCACCATCTATGAGCAGGGGGTTGTTGATGTAGCGGGACACCAGGATATTCTCTTCCAGGGAAATCTGGTTTGGCTACAGAACAAGATACAGCATCAGTCCAAAAGTGAGGAAACCATGAATCCAAGGGCTGACTTTACCAAAAGCCTTTCCATTCTAAAGTCATTCTGTGCCATTACCGCTGCTGCTAGGGAAAAGGCTGGCCAGTAAGAGGTATTTAGGGTAATTAAACCCTGATCAGAAGCTTAAGCAGGGTGTTATTACATTTCCAAAGAACCTGCCATCCCAGAGATCCCAAAGTGCTTTATACATTATATATAAATTTAAAACCACACACATAAGTGTCCTCCTGAATTGGTCTCAATAGCTGTTTAACCGCTCCACAGCAATTACGCACAACAAGTTAGGGGCTGGAAGTCTTGGAAGTGAGAGTCACATCGACTTCCTACTACTCTGATGTTAGGTATATTGACCAAGCACAGGATTGGGGGCTTACTTTCTTCTCAGGCATCCAGGACTGGCTATTGGTGGAGGCAGATCCAGAATAGAAGGACTAAATCCTGGGCCAAGATCTTAATTTTGAGGGTCTCCAGCATATGGAAGGAGCAGAGCCAAGAGTAGGGGAGATGACCTCCTCACACCTTCCATCTCTGTGGCCAGATCCAGGGCTGTTATCCAACTACTCACCCTGCCTAGCTAAGCTCCCCTTATCCCAGTGTCAGACAGCAGTGAGGCTGCTGTACTGACATGGGAGCTCAGGATAGGAAGCTCCATTATAGCTCTATGACAAATACACATCAAAGCCCTGGGCGACCAGATACACTCTTCAGCATCACAGGCACAGGTTCCACTGATTGGGGAGGGAAGCTGTGCAACTTGCAGGCAGCAGCAACCTCTTCAGGAGACTTTTACTCTTCACTGTCTGTAAATCCCTTTCTGCCCCTTCCCACTAAAAATGGTTTAGACTGGTTAACAGATTCTTGTCCCAGTTTGTGAAGGAGCCAACTCTAATCCACCTCCCTGTCTTTCACTCACTTGTGTCCAGAGATCCACATTTCCCTTGGCCTGAGCAGGAGCAATCTAGGCTAACTAAAGGGTCAGAGAGCTCAGGCTCTTTTGGTATGTCTCAAAAATGGCAGCCTGTTTTACTCTGGATCAGAGAAATAGTTGAGGATTTTTTTTTTTTTTTTTTTTTAAAAACCACTTTCCATGAATAGATTCTAGAAAACACACTGTGTGGAGGTCACACTAAGAAAAGTGAAGTCTTTGGCCCAAACCAGCTGACATACTACTGGAATAGATATACAAAGAGATCCCAGGAGGGCCCTTTCCTCAGTTCATGGCTACCTGCCCATCACTTGAGCATGCACTCCCTCTCCTTCAAACAAAGAGCAAAGCGGAGTGCAGCTCTGGAAAGAGTTACTTCATGCACTTGGCTAGCTGCTCCCTTATTCCATGGGAAAGGATCCAGGTAGAGGAGAGATGAGGCAACCTGGCCCCTTTACTGCAGGGACAGAGGAGGGAGTAAGTGAACACAAAGTGACTCAGCAACCAGCTTGGTAGTATGCCAGGAACATGCCTGTTAGTCCCTCAGGCTTGGAATCCCCTCAACCCCTCAGCTCCAGTTGAGACTCAACTGCCACTAGTGAGAAACTGATTCTCTGCACAGCATGCAAAGGGCAAGGCAACTACTACAGCCAGCACACTGTGCTCAGAGCATCAGCCCTCAGGAGAGGCCTGGCACCATTGGCACCATGAATCCCAGAGCCCTCTGTGTCCAGAACACAGAACAAAGGCCTCCCCCTGCCACTGGGGGATTTCACTTGGCTGAAAGTTATTCAACTAATTGGGCGACCAAACAGCCATGGGAGAAGACAACTCAGGGCCAGTGAAGGCAATGATGAATATGGGATCCAGCTCTCCACGTCAGACAGCCTGGGATCTGCACTCAGCTTTCTGGGAGTCTTCCCCAAGGCAGCCTGTACCATTAGGAAAACCCAGGATGCAGCTGCACAGCTATTCATATTGCATCAGGGACAGTCTTCTGGTTACTGCTGCATCTGAGATTTAAAAGGTATATGCTGCAGAACATGAATCATGGAAAAACAGGATGCTGTGGGGCATGCCAGCTGCTTGGGGGTACTGATCACCTACCAGGTACATAATGGTGCTGAAACTGACAGCAGTGCCACCTGCTGGTGAGATTACCATGGCACTTGCTAAAGGTGACAGTGGGAGGGAATGGAATGCAGCATCATCTGGGGAAGGTCAGCATTCTGCTGAACACTTACATTGTTGATCAGGTAGACGCCTCGCCCCCTGGAAGAGGCCACAGGTTTTACTATCCAGGGACCCCTGTCCTTTGCATAAGAACCTAGTCAAGAGAGAAGCATGAATCTGAAATGTCTTCCAACTTTTTGCAACGGCTGCCAGGGCGTTCCCCACAGTAGGAACTCTTACAGGGCTTCTAACAGTTCTAGCAGGAATGTGGACAATTCCTTCACTTTTTCCTGCTTTTCCCTATAACGTCAGAAAGCCCCAAGTGCCCTCAGTAGGTCTGTTATTGCTTAAGCTGGAAACTGGCTTTTCTTCTCTGTCTGGTATTTCTCCTGGTGCCTCCCCCTAGCATTCCCAGATGTTGGCCAGAGATGCTATGGTGTTGGCTTACAGAAATTCTTAAGGATAAGCCCTCTGATGCTTAGACCCATTAGCCCTCAGGCACTAGGATTTCTTTCATCTGCAACTGATAATGCTGAAGGGCTCAGCTCTCACACTGAGGCTATGGGGTATGCAACTTTCCTAGGACAGGGAGGATATAAACAAGCCAAAAAACCTGTTTCAGATAGTGTTATTCTAGCCTCCCTTCCCTCCAATTGTTGTTGTTCACAACACAAGCAGAGTGGTTTCTCTCAGGGGCCCCAAACACAACTGAATAAGCACAATTCCCCCACATACACCTACGTACTCCCTAGCTGCTGCTGCTCAGGGGCTGGGCATTGCCAGCCAGTCACTTACAGCAGAACTCCTGGTACTCTGCAGGCAGGATGAAGGTCTGAGGTAAGATGTGGAATGTCTTGAACCCATGGGTGTACTGCATGCGACTAACATTCTTGTACAACCTGTCTTTCCGAGTCAGTTCATATGACCTGAAATTACAAAAGCAACAGCTGTGTCTTCTCCAAGAAGTGTCCCTCAGCAACCCACACCAGTGTCCTAACACTGAGGGTTTGGTTACTAGGGCTCTCAACTCTGCCAGAGAAACCTCAGTCCCAACCTGCAGCATCCCCTTCTATTCCAGTCCAGAGTCTCCCTTTAGCTTTGCCAATACCCCTCAATCCTCATCTGCAGCAACTCATGCTATCCCCATCGTAGGCCTCCCAAGGCAGAGACTGACCAGAACTGTCGTTTTAGTGACATGGACAAACAACCCACCCAACCCCTTTCAATTGTACACCAAATAAAATGAGACACCCAATACCTGAGCTGGAAAGGCAAGTGCACTCAACCTAAGTACTGTATTCCTATTGCCAGATAGGAATGAGAGACAGAATGTGTGGCTCAGTCCTGATGCTCTGGGACCTGTGTATCACCCACCCCACATGTTACTTAGAGACATTGATCTTCAGTCCCCTCCAGACACAAGAGCTTTGCTGAACAAATTCACTTACCTGGGGAAGTGGTTGACTTTCTGAATATCTGAGAGGGTGCGCAGCAGGTAGGGCTTCAGGTGGGATCCTGTCCACATGAGGTTATAATCACTACTGTTGGGGTGTACCTGAGGATGGGACAAAGCCCAGAAGCAGATGAGACAGACCATACCACCACTAGTAATAAGCACTCTGCCCTCTTTGAGGGACCTGGGAAGTTTCTAGCCTAAGAGTCCCATCTACCCACTCATGGATTGGTCTGTCCCACTACAGTTTGAGATATTCCTACCCCAAGATGTTGCAGTGTTGCTAGGAGCTATTAAGTAGCAGTCACATCCCAACCCTAGATACAGCTGTTGTGAAAAAGCTATTTTCATAGGCAGTCTAAATCCATTTTTAAAGCATTCTGAAGTCCCTCAACAATCCTGGGAGATTGAACCCTAATCCATCTCTTAAACAAAAGAACTCAACACTCACAGGTACTCGCTGAAATATCCTGGACTGTACATGGGGTGCTGATATGGAACGTGGTAGATGCTCGAGAATGATAAGCATTATAAGGCACCACCACACACGCTCCTGCCTGCTATCTTAGGGTGTGAAGTGAGGCTCCAAAAGGGGGGGGGGGAACCCAACCTGTATTCTTCCAGCTAAGAATGCTTCAAAAACTGGGTTACAATGAGAGAACAAAGAGCACCGCTGCAGAATTGTGCAGTGTTCGCTGATAAACTGGCTGAAGGTTAAAAGCACCACAGGCCCAGGATCATGCACTATATCCAGATTTGGAAAGAAGCCCAGAATTTCAACCTTTGCAGTATGTGTCCAAACTCAGTGGCTCTCAATATCCTTGAGATCTGATGCACACACCTCGTGGAATCCATGGGCAGTCAGAATGCTGCGCACCAGGCGGCTGTCTGTTTTCACAATCTTATAGGACAAGCGATAACGCTCTGTGAAGGCAAGAGATGGAGTTAGTGACAGCATCTGAGGTACCGACAGCCTGAATACCAAATAATAGCAAAGCAAGATACATGAACCCTGCACAGCTTCAAGGAGGGAGAAGAGTGCCATTCCACTTTGCACACTGCAGTTATAAATTTTATTAAAGCTAATGTTTAAAAGTAAATTTACACAAATTAAGAGGGAAGGTACTGTACATCTGGGTTCAGGCTCAAGCTATGAGGGATTACAAGTATTGGTTACAAGGTTCACAGGATACATACACAGTACATAACCATCATAGACCCAGATTGGGGTGCGGGAGCTTTTAAAACGTCAGTGGATAAGTGGTCTCAGGTACGCCACCCACAGAATGTATTTAGAGTCCAAGTCAATACTGGTGGAATGAATAAGTACATGGGTGGGGTGCGTCTCTTGGTTCATCAGGGGAGGAAGCGGGTTATTTCCCTGACTGGTATTCTTGATTAGTTGACCTGGTACTGATGATGTCCCATGATGTGCTCCATGTAGATGTCTCTGGACCACCTGATGGTGTTGGACATCATAACCTGTCTCATGAGCTGGGCATAGCACCGACCGACTCCGCATGCTCGCAGCACCGGCTCATTGTGGGGGTCCCATGTGCCCAAGGCCCCCCATGACCAGGGCGTGAACCTGGACCTCGTAGCCCTGGGCTCTCAGGGTGTCGGCCAGCAGGGTGTATTTCAGCACCTTCCGAGCCCAGACCTCATGGGAAGCAGGTCACTTGTTTTCAAATGGCACCATTACGTCCACCATGAGGACCACCTTCTTTTCTGCATCATGACGATGTCGGGTCACAGTCAGCTTTCCGTTCTGAGGATGGCGGAGTCGATGGTGATCTTCCCCAGGGATGGCTGAATGACTTTCATCAGCCGGTTCTGGATAGTGTTGTGGCAGTGCCACCAGGCTCTGGAATGGTGCTGGCATCCACACAGGATGTTAGGTAGGGTCTTGGAGTAGCACTTTGCACATTGCAGTTATACTACATCCATGATGAGTCTCTAGGTGCAATAGCACTTGGCAAAGCACAGGGTTACACAAGATCCCTGTGCAACTCTTGAGTGGAACAGCACACAATGATGCAGCATTGGATTATACCAGTCCCTCAGTGGTCAAATTTCTGCCTTTAGTCAGTCCAGTCTCTTATGACCTGAGATACCATCTGTTCACAGACTTTTCCAGATATTTGATTCCCAACAAACCTGATTTCTTTACAGGTCTCTTCATGGGCTCTTTTGCAACACTCCAGAGTGTTATCCCAATATCTTCTGCACACCTCAAAATAAGTCCAGGCAGCCAAGACTGTTTGGTTCATTCCACAAGCCCCACACTAACATGCACAGCTGTGGATGTGGCACTGGTCCCAGAACTTGAATGCTCACACCATAGCAGTCATCCAACGCCCACACTACACAGTCATCTAATGAATGAGACATGAGCAAAGGGAGCAGCATTGGATTTTGAGTCTGTACAAATGCAAGAAGCAGGAGGGCTGGGGTAAGTAAAACAGTACAAAGTTTGGGGGGGGGGGGGGGGGGGAATCAGTATCCACAGAGAATCACAGAACCAAGAGCAGTAAGCAGCATTGGAAGTATCAAAAATAAAGAACTAACAATTAAAAGATTAGTGGATAGAGGAGACAAAAATGTAATTTATGTGGACCTATTAATTTAAGGGAGTTCAGCAACAAAAGAAATCATCATGGGACTGGAATAATGGATTGACAAACCAAGGTACAGAAGAATTAGCATAAGGCTGAGGAATTCCATAGGTTAGTTCAAGCTAGAAATAAGGAAGCAAATCAAGTGCAGAAAAGTAGATTGAATCTCAGGGAACTTGTTCATACTGCTGAGAACTGGTCTCCAGAGGGAAGGGGTAGGTGCCCCACCACTCAAAACATTTAAACCTGGACTGGACAAAACCCTTGAGAACAAGCCAGGTTGGACTAGTCTTGTCTATGTCCAGTTTCTATGAAACAGGACACCACATCACAATAAGATCCTCAGAGTAAGAGCAACCCCACCTACCAGCATACAAGCACTTATCTCAGACACAGATTACATGGGCCAAAAGTTCTCCACCCACAGGTTATCTATCCTACCTAAAAGGGCCATAGGCATTCCTGCCTGGGCTAGACATAAGAAATTAGGCGGGGGGAAATGTCTGCATCTTAGTGAAAGAAGCCAAGGGGAATTCAGCTTTTTCCTAATTCTTTACATACTACCCGAGTCTTTGCAATAGAAATGCTCCCAGCACCCAATGCAAGGATATCAACTCTTGCAATTCCTGACAATTTACAAGGGCTCTACCTTTCTACGTGATTTTTTACTCTCCCTAGCTGAAGCTAAAATGGTTTGGTTTCCCAGCCCCAATATCACAAGAGATTGGATTTCCTTTTGTTTACATCTACTTCTCTGCTAACAGTCTTGATAATGGAGATGGACCAAGAAGTTAGGAGGGTTTGTTACTGTCAATGCTGCAGTTGGGCCAGCAAGGGGCACTTGCATAATTTCTGATGTGTCCCACTAAAATTGCCCAGGTTTGTGTGTTTTTAACTTCTTGACTATGGAGTCATGAATTACCATCTAGATCAGGGGTGGGCAAACTTTTTGGCCCCAGGGCCATATCTGGGTGGGGAAATTGCATGCAGGGCCATGAATGTAGGGCTGGGGCAGGGGGTTGGGGTGCAGGAGGGAGGGAGTGCAGTATGCAGGAAGGGGCTCAGGGCAAGGGGTTGGAGCGCAGGAAGGGTGCAGTGTGCAGGAAGGAGCTCAGGGCAAGGGGTTGGAGTATGGGATGCAGGAGGGGTGCAGGCTCCGGCCTGGCGCTGCTTACCTTGAGCAGCTCTGGGGTGGCAGCGGGCTGATGGGGGTGGGGTGCACAGAGGGCTCCACCCGCTGACCTTGCCTGCGGGTACCTCCCCTGAAGTGTCCATTGGCCACAGTTCCCCATTCCCTGCCAATGGGGACTGCAGAGGAGCAGTGCCTGCAGGCAAGGGCTGAGCATGAAGCCTTCTAACCCCGCTCTCTTAGGGGCTGCAAGGAGATGGTGCCGGCCACTTCCAGGAGTGACATGGGGCCAGTGCAGGCAGGAAGCCTGCCTTGGCGCCACGGGGGTGGCAATCCTGTGGGTCGTAGTTTGCTCACCCCTGATCTAGATTCTAATACAAACACAAGTCAATGAATCATTTAGAGGCAACTAGGTCCAGTCCAGATCCAAGCCAGATCCAAGGGAGAACAGCCACTCTCCACAACTCAGCCCTCTAGTTGCAGAATGTTTTCTAAACAGGTGGCTCCCAGCACGGACTTGAACAAGAAAAAGAAAAAATTGTGACCAATCCCAAAATATGGCCAATCTCTTCTTTCCCACCTCAGAAAGGAGGAAGGCACCTGCTTGGAGGCTGCCCAGCCCCTCTCCTCACTGCAGCAGGCCTAGAATTGGCACAGGTCACTGCACCCACCTCCAATCAGGCGGATGTAAGTGTCCTTGGTCAGAATGGCTTCTGCATGAAACACCAATATGGGGATCCTCCTGCAGCCACCAGTCCACATGATGCATGGGTGATCCCTGCAACAGAGAGATGGTTAACATGAGAGCAGCAGAGCCTCATGCATACACAGTGGATTACTCACTATGAAGGAGTCCTAGTTAGTCCCCTCACAGCAGTGTCATACAGTCCCAGGCTTGCACACCAGCCTGCAAGTGTGATATGCTTAAAGTACGAGTAAATCTTAACCCAAAACCACCTTTTTTGTGTCTGTCCAATCCAGAACAAAGCAGGTCTCATTCAAGGGAGAACAGTCACTCTCCACAACACAGGCTTTAGTTGCAGGATGTTTTCCAGACAGCATTGGCTTGACCAAGAAGAAAGAACTGTCACCAATCCCAAAACATGGCCAATCCAGACAGCCCCTCCTGAAATCTCTATTTTCCCTCCTTCATTTTACCTTTGGCTTTTATATTTAATTTATATAACTGGTGAAGTAACTTACATGACTTCCCTGAGAAGAGCCTCACACTTCTCTGCTAAAGGTCTCAGGAATCACATCTCTACACAAAGCAAGATCCTCACCCAAGAACAGAGGAATACAGCAAGCAAATATCCACATTCCTAGCCCCACCGACCCAAGCAAAGCAGGAGCCATTCTGCAGTACAAGGATTGCATACCAGTTCACTGCTGCCTTGCTTCAGATCTGTACTCTCAAGTGCACTATGCGGCCACTGTACTGGCATCCAGGGCTCAGAAATTAAACAAGCAACAAGAATCACACATTGTTCTACACACTGGGTGACGCTATCGGCACCCTCTTTTTAACTTATGTCAAAGACAGTAGGATTGCAGCCCAGAATTCCACAGGGTTGTCTATGGCCACTCAGCAGCCTCTAGAGGCTACAGGTGCCAGAATCCAATAATTATTTTGAGCCAAGCAGCCAGGCCACACTATATACTGGGAACAGTAGCCTCTATTAAAAGGGGAGAACAGTTACAATCTGTTCAATTTGATCCCAGTTCAGTCCAACCCTTAGCTAGGTAGTTTGGGCATAGTCCCTTTTGCACCTCAGTCTTGCTTCCTCTTTGGTTTTGCAGATTTTTAAAAAAAGTTATTTGTTAAGGTACCTAAACACAGAACACTACAAGGTAAGCCTGGCAACAGCTCAGTGGTTTGAGCATTGGTGTACTAAACCCAGGGTTGCAAGTTCAGTCCTTGAGGTGGGGATTGGTCCTGCTTTGAGCAGGGGATTGGACTAGATGACCTGCAGAGGTCCCTTCCAACCCTGATATTCTATGAAACAGGAATAGAAACAAACTGTATTGTACCAAACAAACTTTAAAAATTGGCTAAAATGACAGTGCCTTGTTGTTGCCTAGCACCTGCCACATCTCACTATGTAGTGTCAACATGACACTGCCTTAAAGCCCCAGACTATCAGTGCAAACACACTGAAGTTTGTATGTGTTCAAAGACTCAGCACCAGGATGGAGCACCTTATCTATCAGCAGATCAGTGGCCTGCTTTACCTGCACTGAGGTAGCCAGTTCCATAACATGGAAGAGAAAAGCCTGAAACAAGAGTTGACAGTCTGGTGAATGTGTCTGTACAACTTATGAATCCTGGTTGATACAGTACTGAAGTTGTAAAACTACTTTATCACAGAATGCTCCTCTATGCATATCCACCATGGATTGACAACCTATAGAATGTCCACACCAAACTAAGGACAATGGAGATTACTTAACTTTAACAGGTGTACTCTGACCAGACAACAGATACCCTCAGCAGGTTAGCTGGAACTGGGAGAACGTAATTCCCCAAATTGTCTGCAAGGAGTGGGAAAGCAGAGAGGAAAACTTGTGTTTTAGAATCCTGTACACAGTGTCTGCATTTAACATGTTATATGTACTACATGTGCCTTGAAGAGGTAAGCTGTGGGCCCAGAACACCCACCCAACTGGAGTTCTGGAAGGCGGTAAGTCTAAGGGGTCCACACTGAGTCTAGGGGCTGGGCAAGGAACCACCTGACTGCACCTTTCAGGCAGGAGTGCTAGAAAGAAGATCTGCACCCTAAGAGTGTGCACAGAGATCCTAAGACAGTGGCAATGGCTGGTCTCCGTTCAAAGACAGTAATTAAAATATTCAGGGATTCAGCAGTCTGGTGAGTGGCCAAGAGGGGGAACTCCTCTGGAGCTGTGACAAGACTTTAAGCAGCTGGAGAAATGCAGCACAAACTATTGAAAGCTATTGTGTAAATATAAAAGCACAGAAGGCAAAAATTTACCATCCTGTCTAAGTGGATAAAATGTAGAGTCTTTATAACTCACTGCCAAGGAAAATCAAACATGAATAGTTACAGAAAGAACACCCTGGGAGGGGGTAGGACATCTTTTAGATCTACATGGATCATTCAGAAGACACATACAGAAGGGCAGATATGCAGAGCATGTAAAATTTTTGGCATTATCTGTAACTTTTCTTCAGACACATGCCAGAGAAATGTTGCTTGTTTTGCCTGACCAACATCCCTATTAAGTGAGGCTACAGTCCAGGGTTTGAGCTGACTAGGCTGCAGCAGATACCAGCTAGTTTGCTAGGCCTGCATCATTAGGCTGTGTGCTCGGAGATATTGAAAGTTCCTAATGTAGCCTTGCCCCGGAAGTGTTTACCCTTGGTCACAGTAGAACTCATTCCAGGGAACATGACGACTCAGTGTATTGGGTAGGATATAGAGCCTCCCACCTCCAATCCTTGCTTCAAATCCCACCCAGGTGGATAGTGGACCCCAAAGATCTACTCAGCCAATATGCAGTGTTATTGTAGCTGTTTGTGTCCCAGGAAATTAGAGCAGGGGTAGGCAACCTGCGGCATGCAAGCTGATTTTCAGTGGCACTCACACTGCCTGGGTCCTGGACACCAGTCCCAGAGGCTCCACTGCTGGCCTGGGGTACTGGCCGCCGGTCCCCTGCCAGCTGGGGTTCCGGCCACCAGCCCCACTCAGCCTGCTGCCGGCCCCTGGTCCTGGCCGCCAGTCCTGGGGCAGTGAGGGCTGCAGACAGGGGCAAGAGGGGTACAGCTCAGCACCACCACCTTAAAAATTGTTCCAGCACCACTGTTCTGGGATATTTTTAAGTCTTGATTTGCTGCTTACATCACTATCATGCCATGTGGAACAGTGCATTGCTTTCGACATTCAGATTAGAATGTACATGCAAAAACTGGACTCAGAATTTTCTGACTGACTTCAAGATTTCCAGCAATTAGGCCCAATGCTCTTTTCTAATTAAACCTTAAAAGTTCAGTGAAAGCAACTTGGATTTGTTTGTATTTCAGTGCATGGGTGTTGAAGATTTCAAAATATAGCTCATTCAGTTAAAAAGCTCAGAATTGTGGGCATCAAAGTTTGGAGATTTGCAGAGTGCACTTGAAGCTACTGAGAGAGATCATGGGGTGCCTCTATTCTGACCTGCTGGTCACTACCAGTGAAATTTAACTGTTTGAAGAAAATTGCATTTGCAATGTTTTCAGTATTTGGATCCACATACCTGTGTGAACAGGTATTTTCACACATGAAATCGGTCCTCTGTTGCTCTTGGAGCCAGTTACCAACCGTTCACTAAGCCTGTGTGCAGCTTAAAATATCCAAATACGTGCCAGACATTGGAAAAACTCAGCAAGGAAAAGCAAGGGCAAGGATCACACTAAACTGATAAGATTTGCATTTTAATTTTAAATGTAGCTTCTTAAACATTTTAAAAACCTTATTTACTTTACATACAACAATAGTTTAGCTATACATTATAAACTTATAGAAAGAGACCTTCTAAAAGCGTTAAAATGTATTACTGGCACGCAAAACCTTAAATTAGAGTGAATAAATGAAGATTTGGCACACCACTGCCGAAAGGTTGCCGATCCCTGAATTTGAGGGACAAGATGAGTGGTGTAATAGCTTATTGGAGAGACTTCTGTTGATGAAAAACAAGCTTTTGAACTTGTATGTCTTCTTCAGATCTGACCTGAGGAAGAGCTTGCGTAAGCGCAAAAGCTTGTCTCTCTCACCAATAGAAGATGGTTCAGCCAATATGAAATAAATCCATGGATTCAATGAAATTCCTGCCAAAAAGGTGTCTACATCAAAAAACCACCAGCACAAAAGTCCCCCCTTCACCTTTACAATCTCAGGAGAAAGGCCAATAACTGAAAGAACCATAAAATCTGAATTCTCTCCAGGACAGGGGAAGGCACATTGTGGGTGAGGCACAAAGGATTCAGTCTCCAAGGGCTCCTTTTTAGAGCAGTGGGCATTATACAGGATTCTCTGCTTGTGCCCCAGCTAGATCCCTGTTGTTATCATTCTTTGAATCTGTTGAGTTCTGGGCTTAGTGGTCCCTCCCTCACATGCCCACCAACCCAATATTAAAATAGGCTGAGACTTTTCACCAGTGATAAACTCTTAAAAAAGAAGATTCAATATGCTTGCCTGTATCTTTGGGTACAAATGAATAGAGAAGTACCTGTGTACCTCCACCCCACTTCTGCATTTCTAGACAGAAGTGCACAAGAAGGTTCCTGTATGGGCACCTTGTCAAGGCTGAGGTAAAGAAGTAATCTGTGTGGGCTCCCTCCCCACATGGGATAGGAAAGATCTTTTCCCCCTGGACCATCCAATCAGACCAAATGTGAACATTTAAACAACTATTTCATTTCCCTAAATAAAGGCAAGCCCCATCTCCCCATACTCCCTTCCCCCATCCAACCAGACCATTCATGCCTGAGCCCTCCTATCTGGCCCCAGAATCCTCCCACCCACCCTTAGGTGAATTCAATTGCTCACCCAGGGCCAGTGTGCAGCAGCACCAAGTCTGAGCACAGGCTAGCACCTTACATAAGTGGAAATCGAGCCAAGACAGCAGGAAGAGGCTTTAGGTTAAACTCTGCCCTGAGGATTTGCAGTTAGGCCACTAGGGCTCAGACTATTTTCCAAGCGACTGTTCACATTCATCCCTACCATGACCTTGGTCACTTGGTGCAGACATTGACAAACTGTGGTCTGACTGAAGGACACAAACCTGGGCCCTGCTACCCCTTCCCTGCTATGTTGAAGGACAACTGGCCAGCTCGATTTTGTCTGGAGCAACAGATAGAGGCCCTTTGCATGGTCAGCTTAGGGAAGCCTATGCCTCAGGTCTGGCTATGCCAAGAGTGGCCTTTGAGAAACAACAGAACCTATCTTGTTAAAGCAAACTCAGCTAATGGAGAAGCAGAACACCATTCTGGAAATGGACAACCTTGGAGCAGCAGAGATGGAAAGAGGTGCTAGACAAAGCTGGGGGTTAGGGATGACAAGAACTCAAAGATGAGTGGAAGAAACATAGTTCCTATTAAGCTTAAATACAACATGGGGGGCAAGAGCGCTCAAATGCCCTACATAATACAGCAGGCTGCTCTGCAATTCCTTGTGCTCCCACAGGTGAAAACCAAAGCAAATGTAGCCAGCAGAACGGGGGCTACCCATATTTCCCTGAATGGCACCAAAGAGAATCCACCCTAAGTGAGAAGGGGATGCCAGTGAGTCGTGAAAGAATGTAGCAATAGATAGGAAGCCAGAAAATGAGTGGTGCGAGAGAAATCACAGCTAAGGCCTCCTCCCCTTCCAGAGGCTCCCTCTCTACAGGAAAGGGGAGCCTTTTAGGCTTCCCAAAGCAAGGAGTTATGCACCTACCAAACATACCATGTGACCCTGATCCTTCTTTATGATTAAGAGCCCAAGATCCACCCCATCTATGTCCCTCCTCAGCACACAAACTTGACAGATGGGAGGAGAGAGAATGCAGCTGTCACACTAGATTAGTAAATATCTCCAAAGACCCCAGTACATTCCAGGTGAAGCATAACTAAGGTTCAGGCATTATGTATGTTTTCACTTACTCTGGCCCTTCTTCCACCTCTTCCTCCTCCGAGGACGAGCCAGTTTCCTCCAGGTCCCGAGCCATCCCAACTGGCATCTCCTATGGGAGTTTTCATGCAGCCCAGTCACAGTGGTCTCTTAGACCCTTTCATATAGAATCAGTAGATCTAGCCAGTGCAGCTACCTGCAATCATCATCGAGTATGAATACAAGACTGAGCAGAATAGCCTAGAGACATAAGTCAACTCAGATCTACATAGGACATAAATTCTACTGCTACAGGGCATAAACCAACCTACTTGCTGCCAGGAGGCAAGAAGAAACTTCCATAACTGTCAGTTCTTGCACTTTCCTCTGAACCATCAGGTTCTAGCCACCAGGCCAGGACACTTGACTAGATGGGGGGGGGGGGGGGGCAGCACTGACCTGAGATACAGCCCTGCTATCTTTTAGTCACAATGATACTCCTTTAGGACCTTCTACCATCACGAAGAATCCCCTGAGACCCCCTCCCTGTGTCGAGCAGCTCCAGTGCAGGGAGTCCCAGGCTAGTTTGCCCAAGTGTCGTTGGGCTGATTCAGCACCCCAGAGGAGAAAGTGACTTTCCTGTGCGCCTGACTCAGAGACTAGCCTGAAAAGGTCTGGCTGCTTCCGCACTTTCTTCCCCAAAGGCTTTCCTTACAGGGACAGGTTTCAGAGTAGCAGCCGTGTTAGTCTGTATTCGCAAAAAGAAAAGGAGTACTTGTGGCACCTTAGAGACTAACAAATTTATTAGAGCATAAGCTTTCGTGAGCTACAGCTCACTTCATCGGATGCATTTGAGCTGTAGCTCACGAAAGCTTATGCTCTAATAAATTTGTTAGTCTCTAAGGTGCCACAAGTCCTCCTTTTCTTCTTACAGGGACATGCTCTCGTCAGACACAAGCCCTGCGGCTCCACGCACGGGTAACTGGCGGAAGCTCTCTGGCCTGGGTTATACAGGAGCTCAGACGAGAGAGAGGCGCCCTGATGGTCTCTTCGGGCTTTATCGCCTACGAAGGAAGGACTGGACCGCCACGCGGCCCGGTGCCGACCCGCGTCCCTCTGGTCGCTGCCCATGCAGGAGCCTCCGACTCTCCCCAGAAGGGTCTGTCCGGGATGCGCGGAGAGGCCAGCACCCCGGTGACGCCTAGGGGCCAGGGGACACCACAGGCCGCCTGAGATAAGGGGCTTCCCAAAGCAGCGGCCCCGCCCCGCCCCACGCCGCCCCCCCCCCGCCACCCGGGGGTCCGGCCGCTCCCCGGGGAGGCACCTGGCCCCGCAGCGCGCCACACAGCCAGCCGGCCTCGCCGAACGCAACTGCCTCGGGGCTAGCGAGCCCGGGATCGCACCAGGCTGCCCGCCGCGGGGACCCCTCGGGACTTCCAGGAGCCCCTGGGATGGCGCCGAGTCCCTCCCGCCTTCCCCCCCTACCTACAGCCTCATCTTCCGGGGCGGGGAGCTGAGCTCCGGGCAGCTCAGCCCCGGCGGCCGCAGCGCCCTCCTCCCGACGCTCCCTCGGTTACTACAACAACCAGCAGGCAGGCAGGCAACCGCCCTAATTCCCTACTGCGCAGGCGCCAGCGGCATCCCCCCCCTCGCTCTTCCCGCCGCGCAGGCGCAGACGCAAGCGCACGCCTTGCCCACGCCACTTGCAGCTTCCGCCTCCTCCAACATGGCGACCGAGAGAGCCGAAGCGTGGGCTGGGCCCATATTTTACGTCACCGCGCCTCAGGGGCGGAGCCCCCGTAGTGTCTTTGATTCGGACACTGACCTATCAATCCACATGGCATGTGAGTTGAGATGGGTCTAGCAGCCAATCAGAGTAAGGGAAGGGCTAACAGGGAACCAATCAATACGCAGAGCTCCCAGGGGAGGGGCTGCTGCATAGAGGTGGGGGGTCGCTGGGGCTGTGGGGCTGGGAGCAGGTGTGGAGTGGCATGAGGGCTGATCGGAGGATGCGGTGCAGGGGTTTGGGGGAGATTGTGGGAGGGCTGGGGCATGGATGGGCTCGGGGGAATTTGTTGGGGAAGGGCAACAGGGAGGTGATGGGGTTGGAGGACTTGTGTGAGAGATTTGGGGCGGGGGGGATGGGGCAGGAGGAAGCGAAGTGGGGTGCAGCCCTGGGACAGTGGAGCGGGGAGTGCAAATCTCTACACTGGCATTAGCGAGTAGGATACATTAACGGGGGAGTCCAAGCCTTGGTGTCATGTGGGTCAGAGCCCAGCTTTGCCATACAGGGAGCTCAATACGCTATCGGTTTTGCAGACGTCTCTCTTTGGGGCTTTGTGGCAAGCTGATGCTGCCAACTGGGGAGAGAGGAAGGTGGAGAGGATGCACCAAAGGTTTGTAAACAGGACCTACTTGGTCAAGTTTGGCCCAGGGCCAGAGGATTAGTGACCTCCCACAGTGAGACAGCATCATGCTTTTCCATCCCCTTTTGATGGACATACAGATTTCTACCTTTGCATTATGAGGGGTGTAGTGCAGGCCATATCT
Source organism: Dermochelys coriacea (assembly GCF_009764565.3). NCBI lineage: Eukaryota > Metazoa > Chordata > Testudines > Dermochelyidae > Dermochelys > Dermochelys coriacea. Next base: position 86,302,686 of record NC_050073.1, on the reverse strand, counting down.
GGTAGGGGCCAGTCTCTTTATGGGAATCTGTGGGAAGAGACAGGGACTTTCTGTGGAAAAGCCTGGACCCTGGTTTAAGTGGAAACGTTCTAGAGTGTGGAATCCATGTGGTTTTCTTTTGTGAAGCTGATCTCCTGCCTTTGTCCCCAGGAGCAGGTACCAGAGCATGATGAGCCGTTTTCTGAATGTGTTGCGCAGCTGGCTGGTCATGGTATCCATCATTGCGATGGGGAATACACTGCAGAGCTTTCGTGATCACAGCTTCCTCTCCGAGAAGCTGTACACGGGCACACCCAGCCTTGGTAAGGAGCCCACATTGCCCTTCCTGCCCATCAGGAGGCATTACCATATCAGCTATACCTCATGTATCAACATCCTGCCCCAAGTCCTGGAGGACTTTTGTCTACATCTCAGAAGTGAGCCACAATTCGGGTCTTGACCTCCTATGAGCCATATGCTAGCCCAAACTCACAAGGGCAACCAGCACTGTTCCTTCTTCAGCAGTGAGCCCTCATCTTCTCTGGAGAGTGCCAACCTGTCTCCACTGTACCATCTTTTACAGCCTTAGGTCACCTGCTGGACAAGATCTGGAACCTTTTCTCCAGAAGGGTTGGCACTAGATACAGCCCTCTCACCAAGCCTGCAAATGCTGCTATTCAGCAGTTCCAGGCAGCAGACAGCATTGTTCAGCACCCACAGCAATGCACTTTTAACTCAGTGATCTTAGTACAGCTCCTTCAGGGCTGGAACCAGCCTTGGTTCCTTTTCCCCTTAAGGTCTGTGGTTACTGGAAAAAATGCATGGTTCCCAGCAGCTACAGAAACACCCACTCAGCTGCCCTTTAATCATCTAGGAAATCTTGTTATTCTCTCCTACTTGCTGTGGGTGTAACTGCACTAGCTGGGAGGAGATCTCATGTTCTTCCTTCCCTCCATCACTTTGCCCAGCCTGCAGAGATGGTAGCTCATGGGAGGGAGCATTCATTTTCCTCATCTGTTTCTTTTTCTCTGCACAGTGAATGGTCTCCAAGCTCGGACCTTTGGCATCTGGACTCTGCTCTCATCAGTGATTCGCTGCTGCTGTGCCATTGACATCCACAACAAGACGTATGTAAGGGAAACATCAGAGAAGGGGTGTCCCATTTTCCCCACAATGTTCACTTGTCACTGCTATAACAGCTTTCTTCTGTCCTCTTATGCAGGTTGTCAATAGCTGCTTCCTGAAATCCCCTTATTGGGCCCCTCTTGGGAGGTAGATAGTCTTCCCTTGAATCATCTTAACCTGTAGCTCAAGATGGGGGATTAATCTCTGCTCTCTCAGTATCCTTTAGGGGCAACTCTTGGACTAAGAGGTTTAACTACTGCCCCTGAATCACAGGAGGAAGGGCCGCTCACTTGAACCCAACTCTCAGATCAAACTAATAATTACCAGATCTGACACGGCCTTTTAAGCCCTATAGTGCAGGGGTTCTCAACTTTTTTTTCTCCGAGGGCTCAGCAGGGCTGGGGAGGCTTCGGGCATAGGCATAGTTTGACTTCTATTTGGGGGGGGGCAGAGGCCAGTGGGGCTTGAGCCACCTCCGCATAGTGGGGTCCAGCGAGGTAGCACCACTTCCACCCCCTGACTCACCTCAGCAGGCCACCCAGCCTGTCTGGATTCAAGGCGGTGTGGGGGGGGAGGTGCAACCAAATATTATAACTCACAGGTGAGGGGCTTAGCTCAAAAAGTTTGAAAACAGCTTAGGGTGCAGGGAGGGGGATGCTAGGGGGTGTGTTAGGGCAGCTCAGGGTGGAGGTAGGGCAATGCTAGGTACTGTGCACAGATGGGGTAGCTCAACTGGGGGGGGTAACCTGGGCTGTGTGCTGGCAGGGAGGTAGCTCAGGGTGTAGGGCAGGGGCAGGGAAACTTTTTGCGTGGAAACACATCTGCATGGGGAAATGGCATGCAGGGCCATGAATATAGGGCTGGGGCAGAGGGTTGGGGTGAAGGAGGGAGTGCGGGGTGTGGGAGGGGATGCAGTGTGCAGAAAGGGGCTCAGGGCAAGGGGTTGGGCTGCAGGAGGGGTGTGGGTGTACGAGAGGGGCCCAAAGCAGGGGGTTGGGGTGCAGGAGGGGGCTCAGGGCAAGGGGTTTAGGTGCGGGAGGGGTGAGACTGGGGATTGGGGTATGGCAGGGGGCTCAGGGCAGGGAGTTGGGGTTTGGGGTGTGGGCTCTGACCCGGCGCCACTTACCTGGAGTGGCCCTGCGGAGGCAGTGAGGCTAAGGCGGGCTCCCTGCCTGCCCTGGCCCCATGCCACTCCCAGAAGCAGCCGGCACCATGTCCTTGCTGCCCCAGTTCCCCGTTCCCGGCCAATGGGAGCTGTGGGGGGCAATGCCTGCAGGCGAGGGCAGCGTGCAGAGCCCTCTATCGCTGCCCCCCCTCCAGGGGCCACAGGGATGTGGTGCTGCCTGTTTCTGAGAATGGCGCAGGGCCGACGGTGCCACGGGGGTGGCAATCCCGCAGGATGGATCCAAAGCCCTGATGGGACAGATCCAGCCCGCAGGCCATAGTTTGCCCACCTCTGGTGTAGGGAGAGGGGTATTAGGGGCTGTGTGCTGGGAGGATTCCCCTGCAGTCCCTGTTCCCGGAGGGATCTGCCAGCCACAGAGCCAGGTCTCCCCAACCTGGGGGCTCTTACCGGCTGCCTCTACGGGAGCAAAGGTGTCTGGGAGCCGAGGAGCAGCTTCAAGCTGGGGTACCAGCAGGAGTGGAAGAAATGCTGCTGCTGCCTGCACCATGCACCAGCCAGAGTAGCAGCTCTCTCTCACTGTCTGGCTCCAGCTTCGGCTTCCCGACTCCGACCTGGCCAGGGGGCTGGGAGAGGAGGGGCAGGGGAGGTGTGGAGCTGCCCCCAGGAACTGCCGTGATCTTGTGCTGCAGTTGGCATGGGGGAGCCCTCCATGTCCCTAACTCTGTCCATGTACTTATGGCTTCTGCCCCACAGGGAGCACCAGGGCTTGGGGCTCCAGGATTCAGCCCTGCGCTTCACTGCTTCAGCCCTGTAGGGGGCGCTGGGGATCAGGGCTTCATCCCCAGCGGGGGGGGCGCTGATGATCAGGGCTTCAGCTGCAGGGCCCTGCAGCCCCCTTGAGAGGGCTCACAGACCCCCGGTTGAGAACCGCTGCTATAATGTTTCTGATCCTCATTCTGGAACCCTCAGCCCAGTGGCCTCATTACCCTGCTGATACTTGGCAACACGGCCATCAGACTGGTACATGGCGCCTGTTTGCCAGTGGCAGCTCTGTTAAGGATTGTATGGCAACTCATCCCAAGTCATGTGTCATGTACCCAGCTGTGGATCTGAAGGGAGCACATACACATGGGCTGTCTTGATTGGGGCCAGCATCAGCTGGTGGTTGTCTTTGTAACTAGAGGGGATAGCCTATGTTGGATGGGCACTGAGGCTGGCTGTTTATTCCTCTGGTAACAGGGGAACTTCTGTCTGGCAGTAGTGTCAGAGCAGGGTGACTTCCATATGTATCTCTAGTACACACTGGATGAATGACTGTGTGTGGTGGAGGTGGGAGGCTGGTGGTTCTCTCTGCTGGGTATATTTGTAGAGAGGGTGAACTCAGGCCAGCTGGTTATGTCTATGGGTTAGGGGCAGTTACCATGGAGGGGGCACATCCTGAGCAGCAGGTTGTTTCTTGGAAGGGTTTTGTGTTCTAATGGAATCTGCAGCAAATTGCAGTGGTGGCCCCTAGAGGGCGGCAGAGCTCAGGTATAACATCAACTTAGGTGTTGGATTTGCAGACTGCTCCAGGCCAGAGACAGCCCAAATCAGTTTCTCTTCTTGTATTATGGGGTGCCTCCACCATTTCCCAATCCCTTGTCCTCTCAAGTTCATACCAGTGCCCTTGTGCACACACATACTCCTTATCCCCATCTGCCCCTACAACAGCAATACATGCATGTCCATGCTCTTCTGTTTGATGATGCGCTTGGTCTCCTCTGCTTCAGTAAAACCTGCCTACAGCTGGACCCCTTCCTGCAACATCAGAAGATGGTTCTGTGGTGCCCCCTCATTGAACAGCTTTGGGACAAGGAGGTGATGCTTGTCCTTGAAGGCTAAGTTCCCATTGCCCCTGCTCTCCTCTGAGACATTCTCTCATCATCTCTTCCTCTGTACAGATGGACTGTGCTGTCTTCCCAAAAGTCCCAGGGAGCTGGACACCACCCTGGGCGCTGGCCTCCTGGAGCAGCCTCCCACTCCCATACTCCCAGGAATAAAGGCTCTGCCTCCCCTACCTCCTTCTCAGCCCAATACAGCTCTGTGCCTCAGACTGATTGCTTTCTTTTCCCAATGCACTGGGCAATCCTGCCCCTCCCCACTGACTCCACCACATCTCCTATCCTGCCTGTCTATCCACCCCTGCTTAGTACTCCCAGATCAACTCAGATTTTCCTTTTTTTTAAAGTGCCATTATCCTGCAAAAAGCTGTAAAATGCCTTATGGGCCCCATGTTTGTGTCACAGTGAGGTCCATATCACATTTGCTGTTTACAAATAAAAAGATGTTTTTTCTTCTCAAAAGTCACCGTGGGCTGTGAGAGTCAAGCCGGATGCTTTCCTTTTTGCACATCATCAGTAGAGAAGGTTCATCAGGACAGATTCTGTCCTCGGTGCCACCTGTGCTGCCCCATTCTAGCTGTTTTGATGTAATGGATTGGAACTTTAGCAGAATCCTTTACTATGATGTATTGGCTGGAAGAGACTCCAACTCATTCTCTCTTAGCTGGCTTAACAGGAGTAAAAAGCTGCCAAGACTTATTTCAGTCACAGACGGAGTGCTGGAGTAATTTTTATAGTGGGGGGTGCTGATGATGGAAACCATGTATTTGGTGTTTGTTATTATTACTTCAAGCGGGGGTGTTCCATCCCTAATTCCAGCACCACTGGTCACAGAAGTTGGTAGTTCTGACTCTGATACCAAGATAGGAAGGGCCCAGCAAAACGAGAAGGGGCCATCGGTACATAGTCACTTTACAGAATAAGGAAGGGTCTACATTAGGAAATTATCAGATCTTCCCAGAGCTCCTCAACTGGTGTTGGTAACTGTTTGGGTTTAGTGTAGATAGGACCAAGCCTTTAAGCCCTCATTACTGAAAGCATCCTACACTCATCTCTAGGCCCCTTCCTTGACAGTAATGTTTGCACTTGCAGCTGCCATTTTAGCCTTGATTGGCAGGGGTTAGGACAATGTATTGTCAACAACAGGTAACTTCACCATATAAAAAACACTTTTGTGGGCATAAGGAAGATCATGAGAGAAAATGCCTCAGGCACCAAAGAGGCTGGGAAGGGACTTGTCTGAGGTTTCCCCAACCTGCCGCTGCTAGACTGGAATTGGATCTCACACCACAGTGTGAGGATGGACTGGGCTGCCTCTCTCCATCCTGCTCTTTCCCTTTCCTTGCTAGGCTTGTGCCCCCCACTCTATACTACCCACTAACCGCTCTCTCTTTCTCTCTGCTCCTGGTAGCCTCTATCACATCACATTCTTGACCTTCCTCATAGCCCTGGGCCACTTTCTCTCTGAAGTGTTTGTGTACGGCACAGCAGCCCCGACGATTGGTGTCCTGGCACCCCTGATGGTGGCAAGTAAGTACAGCTCACTCCCTGATTCCCCTGGGAGCTAGGAGGCTGGGGTAGAACTCAGAAGAGGGAAGTGGGGAAGAGATAAAGTTCCCTTCCTATGGGCAATGTTTCTGGCACCCACTTGCCTTCCATCTGTGTCTCAGGTTTCTCCATCTTGGGCATGTTGATTGGGCTGCAGTACCTGGACGTGGAAGCAGTGTCACGAAACAAGAAGAAAAACTGAAGCCGAGGGTCCCACGTATGTTAGAATCACCTGCCTGCTGCATCTCCCCTGCCAAACTCCTGCCAGCTTACCTCCCTGGCCCCCTCTCTGGTTCTCTAGCCCCTGCCCCCCTGCAGTCAGATGATTGTTTGACTGCTCGTTAATCACTCTTCATTAGCAATAGATTTCACCTGTACAGGCAGTGTTTTAATGATGACCAGTGATAAAAACCTAGCCCCAAGCCTGTGGGGGCTGTCCCCTGTAGGCATTGCCTGAGACATTCTCAGCTCCCAGGCTGGCAAGGGGACCAGTTCCCAGCCATGCCCAGCATAGTTCTCCCCCCAGGGCACCTGCAGGGAGGAGGAGTAGAGCCATCCATGATCTGCTGGAGATCTGTAGGGAGGAGACACCAAGTCCAGCCCCTGGTGCTGCTGTGTTTTGTATGTGTCTATGTTCACGGGGCAGTTTGTAATAAACAATAGAAAACTGTGGAAGGTGCAGAGTCTTGCCTTCTACTAGAGAGAGGGAGACCCAGCCTGAGTAACAAGGAGCAGCCACCTTTAGCCCACCTCACGCTGGAGGATAAGTCAGCCCTCCTACCTGGCCAAGGCCTCCCTGCAATCTCCTGCTCTGCAGCCTGACTGCTTGCACTGTACGGACATGAAGTGTGGTGGAAATCTATTGCTACTTCCTCCCCTTTCCCTAGCTTATGACGGAGAATGAAGTGAACCCAGCTGTTCCTTTACTTCCTCTAATGTGGCTGCCATCCAGCTCCCAGCAGAGGAATTGTGAATAACGTGCTCCTTGTGAAAGCAGAGAGGGTCTGGGCCAGGCCTAAGATAGGGAAAGCAGGGGGTGGGAGTTATCAGGGCAGGGGGGCTGTGCAGAAGAGGGAGTGAGGATATTAGAGGATGTGGGGGAGAATAGGCACTAGTAAACAGACAGTTGCTTCTGCTGTCTGGGCCAGGAGCCCCTGCCCTATTCAGTGTAACCACCACAGCAGTTCCAGTGAGAGGGAAGTGTGTAGGGAGATGCGTTAACCAAATAATGCCCATTGTGTACCATGTGGGCCTGTCCCTCTCCTTTTTTTATTAGGGGGCTCACACAGCTGCATGGTATGCTCCATCTTTACAGCATTGCCAATGGTAGGCTCCCTGGGGGTAGATTATTTATGGCCAACTGTCAGACAGCTGCACCAATATAACTATTAAATACAAATTATATTTAAAGATACAAGGAATCCAGTGAACATTTTCCCAAGGCCTTTTGAGATCACACAGGCTTGAGCCACTTCAACAATCCCCAAAATTGTATTATAAAAATCAAGGTAACTGGTGGAGGAAGGCCACTTAGAGATAGAGGGAAGACAACACTGGTCCAGGGGCACGCTCTACATTATCGAGTATCAGTCTAATGGCTCCAAAACTACAGCCTGCACAGCACTTACTGGTGGTCCAGAAAGATGACAGGTCTTGTGGTGTCAGCTCTCCTTGTTTCCAGTGACTCCAGCAAGTGTTCAGGCTCTTTATTGAACAGAGGCACCTGGAGGCCTGCAGAAGCAGATGAACATGAGGAGGTGCCAGCCTAATTGCAGCTTCTAGAGGCTACAGCTACTGCTAAGAAGAGGAAACAGAAACTGCTTCCACCAAGCCAGGGGCCTGGAGCTGCCAGCCACCAGCAAGATAGGATGCCCAAAGAAATATATTAGGGGAGCAGGGGAACCAAAGGACTAGGTGGCTGGGAAACGTGCAACTAGGGAAAGGGGCAGAGGAACAAAACAGATGGGAGGGGAGATAAAATGGAGAGCAAAGGCAGCGAGCATGATTAACTTTTTCAGGACACTTCAAAATACCTATCACTGTTTTCCTAATCTTTGCCATGTGACTGACTGCCTGAATTGCTAGGTGGCTCTCACCCAATGGGAGGAGTGGGGGTGGCATTGATAATAAAAGCGAGGCAAACTACATGATTGCAGCTGGGAAGAGAGATGAGGTCAGTGCTCATGAGTGGAGGAGTAGGCAACAGCAACTGGTGGGGCTGATGGTGAGTGGGAGGGAAAGTATCCACAAGATACTCAGGTGATGTGATTCCTTATTATGAAAATAAGTGTGGGATGCCCTGTGCTAAAGCAACCTTAGCCTGCCTCCCACAGCTAGTTGAGTAAGAGGAGGGGAAGCAGGAGCACAGCTCCTCCTGTCTCCACCAGCAGAGAGCTCCCACAAAATGTGTATTATTTTTATAGCACCAATCTTGTGCTTGTGTAAAGTGCTTTCCAGCCAAGGAAGAGGATATGGTTCCTGGCCAAAGAAGCTCATAGTCTAACTCAATAGTGTTGTCACAGTAGCCCTGAGGGCTGGTATCAACTATAAGGTGGGCTAGACCCTGGTGCACTTTGCACACATGCCCCAGCGCCAGGCCCTGGCCTCAAACGATGTGACTGACAGTTGGGCTCTGGCCAGGGCACATATTGGTGCTTCCCCAGTCCTCTTACAAATTTTTACTACAAAAATTTCAAAAACCATCAGGGAAGTTTGATTAAAATAGAAAATCACATTAGTCCACAGACTAAAAATCTGCTGGGCTAGGAGGTCCCTGTACAAAAATGGGAACGCCACAGTTGTCATGTGCTTTGCAGAGCCTGGAAAAGCGTGAGGGCCTGAGCCATCCCCCCACACTGTGGCCAGGTGAACCACCTGCTCCAGTCACTATGAATACAGGGCAGACCCATCACTTCCAGAACAAGGGTCACAACTCAGAGCAGGGCTGGTCACAAAGCAAATGCTGTCTAGTTCTCTCTCCACCAAGAGGTTCCTTCAGAGGATGCACTTGGCTACCCATCGTACAGCTTCTCTGGAAGAGGAGAGGAGGGCCACTTGAGGAATGCCACTGTGGGCTCCAAATACTGAATGCTGTGTTGGACTCACAGCCCCTGCTCCTCTGAGCCCCAAGCAAACAGATCTGGGGCTTGGGTCCACTGAAGCTTTCCTGCTGAGCAATAGGTTCTCCCACAGCAGGACACAGAGGGGAAAGCAGACTGATGAGAGAAACCCTGGCTGATCTGTTCCTTCCGATGGCTCCAGGAGCAGCTTTTTGGACTCCGGCCCTGATGCTGCCCCCAATGCCATGCTGTGCGGGAACCAGAAGGATACTGGCAAGTGACAAAGATGGGAAGGGGGGGTTGGTAGGCAGCGTCTCCCAGCTCTGCCACCCCTTCACAACTTTGATTCATCAAGGACCACAGGAGCAATGTTGTCCCCAGGCACCTCTTCCAGCGCTTTCTGCAAAATCAGAGAAAAGGGGTATGGTTAGAGCACCAGGTGGCTAGGGCTGGGCTTCAGTACAGGCCTTGGAGCGCAAAGGCTGGGATACTCCTGAGATCCTCAACAAATCATGCATGAGGGTCAGACATCTGCAGAGGAAAGGAGAGGCCCCAAGGAACAATAGCTAAGACCATCCTCTTTAGAGCTCAGCTAAGATTGCACCAGCTCCCTCATCCCAGACAGCTCCACTGCTCAGGTGAGGGGTGTTGAACAGGCAGAGCAGGGGCCCCTTTCCTCTTATAGAGTCATAGATACTAAGGTCAGAAGGGACCATTCTGATCATCTAGTCCGACCTCCTGCACAACGCAGGCCACAGAATCTCACCCACCCACTCCTACAAAAAACATCACCTATGTCCTGAGCTATTGAAGTCCTCAAATCATGGTTTAAAAGACTTCAAGGAGCAGAGAATCCTCCCTCAAGTGACCCGTGCCCCATGCTACAGAGGAAGGCGAAAAACCGCCAGGGCCTCTTCCAATCTGCCTTGGAGGAAAATTCCTTCCTGACCCCAAATATGGCAATCAGCTAAACCCTGAGCATATGGGCAAGATTCAGCAGCCAGATACTACAGAAAATTCTTTCCTGGATAACTCAGATCCCATCCATCTAATATCCCATCTCAGGGGATTAGGCCTATTTACCCTGAATATTTAAAGATCAATTAATTACCAAAATGACATTATCCCATCATACCATCTCCTCCATAAACTTATTGAGTAGAATCTTAAAGCCAGGTAGATCTTTTGCCCCCACTGCTTCCCTTGGAAGGCTATTCCAAAACTTCACTCCTGAGCAGTCCCCTGGGCTATTATAAATACATAGTCATGGCAGCTCTGTGGACCTGGGTCTTGCTCCACACAGCCAGCTCAGCTAGAGAAAAGACTGCACCTCCACTGCAAATGGAGCTTCCAAGTGGGGAAGTGCAGAGCAGCACTTGGGGGGAAGGGAGGCAAAAGGTACCCTGTGGTGGGGGAGAAGCACTAATGAAACAGCATACGATGCATCCTGGTGTATTTAAACAGGACAGGAACTTCAGCACTGGTCTCCCCCTGCCCAACTCAAAGCTGAGTCCTCACACTGCTTGCCCTCTCCCCACCCTACCCCCATTCAGGCCCCAGGGCTAGCACCTCCAGCCTGTCTCAGCACTTAAATACTATGTTGATTCATCAGAAGAAAGAAAACAACTATATTAAGCCCTTTCAGAAGAAAAATTTAGGCTCATTAATTAGAAAAGCTCCCTGGCCATGAGATGGAAGGGGTGCTGGGGACAAACCACCCAATAAATAGAGCTTTATAAATTTATGAACGGGATTGTATGACAGGGTTGCAATAGCAGGGGACTGGATTTGACCCAGGAGATTCTTTCCAGTCTTACTTTCCTATTTCCCTAGGGAACGACTGGGAGAGCCAGAACTCAGCCCTTATAAAAGACAACCCCACACAGGCCTAAAGGAAAATCCTGCCCCCCAGTAGCAGTGTCTTCCTATGCCACCCTGACTTTTCAGGGTTGCTGTAACAGAAGCGTAGGCACCTCTCCTTACTGCTGTGGCCCTTGCTGCTGCCTGTGCTCCTGATGTCAGCCCTTCAGTTACAAGAGATAACTTAACTGCCATTGTCACATAAGGCAACTCACTGAATTTTACTGGCTGGGAGTGGAGCCTTCAATGGGCCTGTGCTCTGGACAGAGAACAGAACCCAAGAGAAGGGGCACTGTTCAAAAGACTGGCATTCAGCAGTATGCATAGTCCCTGGAACAAATCTTCCTGCCATAGAGCTTACCCTGCTTCAGAGGAGCTATTTCTAACCTAGGCCTAGCTTGCAGGGTAAAATGCTGCATGGAGCCACTGCTGCGTCATCTTACCCAAGTACACCAGACACTTCAGCATCCCACAAGCGCTGGACAGGACTTTAGCCTGGAGAACCCTCCTGGGCCTGTCTGAAAGGAGGTCTCTTCTTTCATTGTTTGTCTGGAGTGCTCAGAGGAAGAGAGACAGGCAGGTACTGTAGGCTGCTGCCCTTTAGAGAGGCATATGGGTCTGGGCCCTCCCTTCTCTCCCCAAATAGGTGTGTGTGCTAGGCCAGCATATTAGACCTAGACGCAAAAGTGGAACCCAGCTCCTCCCCATTCAGGAGTCAGAAAGGCAGCTGCCCCATAAGCCCTTTACCACAGCCCTGCCAGTAAGAGATCCCAGGATGTTCCACTGAGAGTTACCCCAGGATTTCCTTCTAGGCACCCCCCTGCTGCACCATTTAAGGCAGACTCTACAGGGCTCTCTGAAGCAGAAACAAACCAAAGAGACCTTGGTGGCCTCAGGACACAGCAGGTACAGGCAGGGTGTGGTAGCGCTAAGCAGTTATCTTCCTGTGGCGTGAGACAAGTCTAAGCCAGGAGCCATGGTCAGAAACACACAGGAAAGAGGTTCGCATCTCCCCATAGTTCAAGAGAAAACCAGGCAGCTTAGAAGCAAGAGATACAAACATAGCTTTATTTTGTGTAGTATCTTTCATACAAACTGCAGCCCAGAAGCTTGTACAGAGTTAAATAATAATAGCTCAAGGGGAGGAGACAGATCAGGAAAGCTTCAGAAAGTCAGAGGGATGGAAGGATGCTTTTCCAGACAGCAGGAGCTGCAGAGGGGAAGGCTCTCTCACCAGCAGTGGGAAGAGTGTTGGCAGGGAGAGAAGAGGCCAAAGTCAGATATGCTGGGAGAGCATCAGAGTCGAGCTCTGGGATCTTGGCCAGGGAGGCCATTGGTGATTTTGAACGGGGGCTTTAAATAAACAGGGAGCCAGTAGAGTCTGAAACCAAACCCATCACAGCTTCATCCCCACTTACCTTTCACCTCTTCTTGAGCTATAGGAACAAAGGGTTAGTAAACCTGCAAACACACATGGCTACACAATCCTGGGAAAGGGAAAAGGCAACACACACAAGCAGGCACATGCAGTGGCGATAGATGGAGACACCACCACTGGGAATGAGGTATGGAAACTGCCTGCGCAGAGATTTGGGGCAGGGGATGCTGGCTACTTGCCACATTGTTAACATGAAAGGTCAGCAGAGTAAAGAGGCATGTGATCTCCAGGGAGTGGCAAGAGGGAGAGAATCTTCTTGGGAATATTCTTCCCATGCCCTGTCCTTGCCCAGTAAAATTCAAGGAGTTTTGCTAGCTGCAATATTTCACTAGAACTAGATAGCTGAAGTTGTGAGGCCCTGGTGAGCCAGGGAGATGATGGAATCCAAGCTTTCCACTAAGCAAGTATCTCAGCCCTGAGTCAGGGCACCTCACCAGAGCTAAGAGGATTTTGGCTAGACCTCAGCACACTGTCAGAAATACCTCCACACCCAGACACATGCACGCACAATAAAACACAAAGTTGTCACCGACAAGCAGCCAAAACAAGGTTCCATCATGCAGTGTAAATGGGACCTTAACAGGGTTCCAGTGCCATTGAGGACACAGCGAAGGTGTCATCTCACTGCAAGATGGAACCATGCTTCAAATCAAGCCTGCCAACATGGCTACATCAGAAAAGCAGGATCTTTAAACACCCTAACTCAGGAAATACAGTTGTTTCCTCACAGCAATGCTGACTCACCCTATATTATACGTGTAGCATTTTCAAGTACAGCAGGACCATGTTCCATGGGTGGGGGGGAACTAGCATTACGGTTAAGAAAGAATTGTGGCTGAAAGCTGAAGCATCCTTGTGCTCATACTTAAAAATATGATCTATTGATAACAACTGTTTGTCATACAATAGAAAAAGTTGGAATTTTTTACAAAACCTGCTGTAGAGTAAATTTCAATGCACTCCACATAGTCTTTAGATTTGGCATGAATTGTAAGTTTCAAGGAGATCTACAAAACAAGCCAAGTTTGAACAAAATCAGTTCTACTATTTTGGAATCATGCATGTTCAAAATTCTAGGCAGGCATTTTTGTTTGATGAAAAAAAAAATCTTAACATACTTCTGAACAGATGTTGCTTAAAATCTTTGTTGAAAATTTCATTGCTGAGCCGAGACCCAGCATGGAAAATTTTACCCATAAAAGGCATTTGTTTCAGAAAGCAACAAATCAGAGCACAAGCAAACTATAAAAGAAAGGTTAGAATGGATGCTGTAAGCCAGCCTCAGTTTTACACTGTGGTGCTACCTGCACCCACTATAATACAGCATGGTAATATGAGCTAGTTGACACTGCTATGGGATGCTAACACAAGATGACTGTGATAGCTTCAGATTTCATGTACTTGTAATGAAAGCAAGTCACAAATAGAGATCCCTGGACATCTGCACATAGCATTTAAGGAGAAGAGGACATTTGGTCCAAATGTCTCAAGAGCAGTGGAACACAGAAAACTAAACAAACTGCTAACTTCAGATGTGAATTGATGCTAGATGGGATAGCAGTGAAAGGATTAATAGTACTGGCATAGTTATACTGGAGGGTGAAGCATTCACACTGCCATTACGTCAATTTAACTCGCACTGAAAAAGAGCTTCCAGTTGCAAAGCCATTCCATGTAAGTGGCGAGGTGCATTGATAGAAGACGATTTGTGCGTGGTCACAAGGCAGTTCTTGCTGGAATAAGTAAAGACACACTGTACAGCTCTTGGACAGACCACTGTTAGGAGTGTGGTTCAGCTCTGAAAAGCAACCAAGTACAGATGGCCCCTTCTCACTCCACAGAGCCTCTCCTCTGTGGGTAGCAGAGTCAGAGCTAATTATTTCAACTGCAAAAAACACCACACACATGCGCACATGCACACATATGTTCAGCTTTATGTTCCTATGACCCCTGCAGAGCCAAGACAGCTATCTCAGAGGAGCTGGCTTCTAATCCTTTCACCAATTGAATCCTTCACTCCATTGAAATTAATCAATCAATTTCCTTCCATGAAAAGGAGCCATCGGGCCTTTGCTCTAGGTACTCACTGGCACATTTTAAAAATAGACCCCTCTTTGCCCCACAATTAACATACAACCACTCCATTTCCCATCAAAGTACTCCCAGTGCCTCCCAGACAGGAAAAACAAAAAGAGCTCTGCTGGGTCAATAAATAAGGTCTATCCTGGACGTGGAGGAGTGAGCCCTAAAGGTGAGGGACCCTCACCAAAACCACTCTGCCAGCTTCCCACTCTCTCACAGAGGAGGCCAATCTGTTACCCCTGTGCAAACCCATAGGTCACAGTGGGGTTACACAGGGATCATGGAGGGCAGCATTGGGCCTTCAGCACCTTTCTTTAGGGATGTCATGTGAGAAAGAAAGTCCAAATGCAGTTTGCTGAACTGGCAGTTAGAAAAAAACATTTTAGTTGCAAAGTGAGCACATTTAGTACGGGCCTGACAAAGACATGACAATCATGAACCCTCCACCAGGCCACCTGGCAGAGTGGAGCCACAGTTTAAACTTATGCATTTCCTAACACGCACATTCATAAGTGTGATTGTAATGTGGGGCCAATACAGAAATTCACAATTTAACCATTTAGTAATTGTTGCTTGCTCCAATTCTAAAGCCCATTTGAAGTAACCAGGTTCTTAAGCATCATGCCCCCAACCTCCCTCCCCCGTACCAATCATTCACCCTCTTCTAGTCTAGGCTGCCAAGCTGCAGATACAAGGCTGCAAGCCCTCTATGCCCAAATTCAATTTAAAATCCCAGTTACAGACCCTACTGCAAACTTCCCAAATACATGAGATCAAGGCTTCAAATGATAATAGCCCCATGTGGGGTTTGTACACCCACCTCCAGCCTCTTTTTTGGAACTGTCCCAGAAGACAGATCCCACCACCAGGCAGGAGAACCACGCTTTGTACTGCTCTGGGCATCAGAGCTTTAGGAACATTGGCACTTCCCACCTTGCAACAAGATTTTCTTGGACTTGTCCTTGTGCAGCAGAGGTGCAGAGCAATGTGTAAGTGCAGAGTGCCCAATGCTGCATAGGACAGGGAATATGTGGGAATCCCTATCCTGCACTGATCCTATTGGGATCCAAGGAGTGGGCGGGCAGAGCCTGCCAACTACTAAAGGACCTCCCCCCAGCCTATGAGGAGTATCCACAGGTCCAGGATTCCAAGTGAGTACGGGGGACAACTAAAGATAGAACAGGGATAGGAGTGAGGTCAGAGGGCTAAACAAAGGGAACCTGACGGGGACACCGAGCAGAAAACCTCAGACAGCACCCGCTGATCCTCAAAGATGTCAAGGGAGCCAGCGGACGCCGCCCAGAGGAACTCCGCCTGGATGCACGAGCGGACAGAGGATCAGAAATAGGCCCCACCCTCACAGGAGACCCCGTCGGCCAACCTCCTCTCCCCGGTCTTGTAAATGGCCATTTTGGCCAGGGCTAGAAGGAGGTTGACGAGGTCCCGTGACTTCGTGGGGCCACGGATAGGGAGTGCATAGACAAGATGGTGAGATACTGCTGCACAGCTGCAAGGTTACTGCTACCAAGTGTCAGGAATGAGGCGTACAATGGAGTGCACAGCTCAGCACTTCATTAGCATGAAGAGGACTGTACTTAACCCAGATCTCCTTAGACTCACCAATGTTTTGCCCCATCCCTTTTCTATCCTATGCTCTTGCAGGAAGGGACCAGGCATGCAGGGGACTTGAGTCTCACAAGCACTCAGGCTGAAATAGGATGACCAGATAGCAAGGGTGAAAAATCAGGACAAAGGGTGGGGGTAACAGGCACCTATATAAGACAAAGCCCCAAACATTGGGACTTTCCCTGTAAAATTGGGACATCTGGTCACCCGCAGCTCACAGCTTACACTCACCTGCACTCAGACTCACCTTGTGGTCTCTGCCTACACTTGCACTGGAGCACAACCTAATGCTCCCAGCTGCGCACCATGCAACAACTCAATGTTGCCAATATACTATCTCAGGACTGAACAATGGTCCTTGCCAGCTTGGCTTGTTTGCTGCACACCATTGAGCAAATACATGCACAAAACACCTTCAAACATCATGAACAGGACAGATAATGTTTTGGGGAGGGCAGCCAGGCACAGCAGAGGGTTCAAACAGCAAGAGCGCAGCAAAGCATTAAACATCCCTAGGCAGCAGCTGAGAAGCCACTTCTAGCAAAGGGCTGGAATTACAGAGCAAAAAACAGAGAGCTTTATGATTTACAGTTACTCTTCTAACAAAAGGCACCAACTATTATTGCCAAAGTCTTTAATACTTCATTTGATTGGCATCATATCTCTATGTTGTCAGGACCAGCTCTCCGACACAATCCCAGACAGAACCTCCTGCCGAGGAGGCTGGATGGTGACTTTAAATAACTACTCAGCTCCAGTTACCCAAGCAGCCTCAGCTTCAGTCCTCATTCTTTTTAGGACCCCACAAGCTCAAGACCCATCTCTTCTCCTCCCCACCCTGTCTCCTGGAGAGGCCAAGAGCAGCTTCTATACCCCGAACACCCCAATCACCCCAATCACTCCAGCTGTTGCATTGCCTTGGGGAGCAGCATCAGCTAGTGCCATTGGTTTGGTGCCAGTGCCACTCCTGTGAGCAATTAGATAAGCAGATTAGTGTGATTCTCCTACCTTTGTGTGAGAGCTACTGAGCGGGGATGGGAAGTGATGGGGTTAAGGCTACAAGCTACATTCCATAATCCGTGATGTGACTGCTGTCCTGGAGTCTCTGTAACAACAGCCACAGGTCGTGATCCCAGAAAAGGAGACACGAGCAAGAGAGAGAGAGAGAGAAAAGTCATCCATTCCTGGAGAAGGAGGAAACCAGTGAAACACCCAGGTGCTTGGAGAGTAAGTGGGGTACTTGGCAAATACTACAGAATCTTCTGTTGGAAAATCTTTAGCTCATAGCTCCCCAGGAGGCAATAAAAGTGAGCAACTTTTCAGCCTCCCCTCTTCTGATGGATGCTTCCATTTTAACCTATAGAGTGTGAGTCAGACAGAAGAAAATCTGCTCAAGTGGGGACTTAAAGTATTTGCATATTTGACTGGACTCTCATTTAGTCCATTTATTTTACTGAGAGACCAGCTAGCCCAGGCTATACAACCAACAGGAGGTAGTCTATGGACTGGGAGTTAATAGATCTGTACATAAAACTTTACTTTGTTATGACACTGTTTGTTATAGACCCAGCCTCTTATTCCTGACCTGCTTCATTTGCTTGCTTGGGAAATACCTGGGTCATAAAGTTCATGCAAAGAAGCCAGACAGAGGTCAGAGCTGTAGGGGAGTCTCTCGGAGGCCTCCAATGAGAGTAGCTCCTGGATGGTTTTGATATTTACCCTGAATTACTCTGTGTTTGAAGACTCTTCACCACCGGGCATATCCCTCCAGTTCTTAATGGGATTAGTTCCTGGGTCTGTCTGACAGTTCCACAGGAGGGGAGGATGAGTCCTATTGAAATAGCAACTGTGCCTCCTTCTCTTTGTTTTAACACCTCCCAGATGAAGGCCCACAATTTTATTTTAGGTTTCAGAGTAGCAGCCGTGTTAGTCTGTATTCGCATAAAGAAAAGGAATACTTGTGGCATCTTAGAGACTAACAAATTTATTTGAGCATAGGCTTTCGTGAGCTACAGCTCACTTCACAGATTTGTTAGTCTCTAAGGTGCAACAAGTACTAATTTTATTTTAGATTTTCACAAAATGTTCCATTAGTTTAACTGGCCTGAGCACAGGCCCGCAATTCATTTGGAAAGAGACCTTGTGACTAATAAAGGAAAGGGGCCTTATCAGTAGTCTTTACATCTGCTGCCTAAAGGACTGGATATTTCAGGCTCTTGTCACGGCTTCTTTCTGAGCAAGAGGCAGCAGCACTAGCACCCTTCATTGCAGCTCAGTTGCATTGCACAGTTGCATACAGATGAAATTTGGCACAAGATTAATACATCTTTGGCACTAGAGCTGGAAGATCCATCTCCCCAGAGGCCTGGTCTCTGCTAATCCAGCATTTCCTCCTTCAGTGACAAAAGGGAGCTTTAGAAAGCCATGGGGCAGGAGTGATTCAGACAATTTTGTAACTGTAGCGACCAGCTGTATTCTACAACCATGCTAAACAGTGTACTTGATTTTCCAGGCTTTCCTGTGTGCATTACTATGCTGGGGAGCTCAACACTTCACAGTCCCTAATCTATGCTGTTTGCCACATCGGGGCTCATCTCCCCAGGAAGCTTATTGGATTCAAAAAACGGGGGAGGTTACCTGGTGTGGTACAGGTTAAACAAGGGGCCCCCAGATGAATATACTGGAGGGCCCCACATGGGATGGATTTGGTGGCCGTTTTTTATCCCTGCTCCGGGATTACATTTGGAGGGCTGTATGGGGGTCAATTCCCCTTATGTATTTTGTCCAGTATGTTTTATGCTTATGCCGAGCTATTTGTATAAGAGATTATTTAAAATACACCTTCCTGGGCCGACGGTCGGAGCAGGGTGGCCACGAGGTATCTTGGAGCCACTGGTCTCTCCAGATCGGCGCCGTTAGAGATTATCTGGTGGAAGGCGGCACTGTCTTCCAAAAAGGTAAAATTCGAGCCAGCAGGGAGCTTATCTTATGCATTTTGCCAGCCTTGGACACTGACTGCTTCAGGAGCGCTGGGTGGACGTCTCTGCTTACGTCCTGGAAGAGGAGCCCAGAGCCAGTAAGGACAACCACCAACCCCTCTAAGGGGGAAACACTGAGATTATCCAACAGTGGTTAATTCACCAAACGCCTCTTCTCTTACACATGGAGCTGCATTAACTGCATGGAGCATGGGAACATTCTGCCCAGCATTTAGGAGCATAGGCAAGAGTTTTGCAGCAACATCTAGTGGGCTAAGCAAAGGGCTGGGAGCCAGGATGGCCAGAGTTCTGATTCTAGCTATGCCAACTGATCCCTGATGCAGCCTGGGACAAGACGCCATCTTTCTGTGACTCACTTTCCTCAACTGCAAAATGGAGCTACAAGCAATTACCCAACTTTTCAGGGGGCTGTGAGGATATTTGCACAATGCTCTAAACATGGAACTCTCTATGGCAATGCTAAGTATTAACTCCCTCTCAGCAGAAGCAGCGGGGGTTGTGCATCTCTCTTCCCCCACCTACCTCATCTATCCCTAGCCATTAATGTAAAAAACAGGACACATGCCTAGTTCTGCAGCCTCCTTGGGGGCCAATATTCAGTGACATCCAATGAGAGCAGCTCAGAGTATCCACAAACCCCCTACCTGGCAGGGCTGAGATCACAGCCACAGGGCTGCAAATGCCAGCAAGGAACTTCCCCTAGCAAGGTCGACAACCAATCATTGGGACAACAGAAGAGAGTCACGGTTATTATGGTAATGACCCAGAAACAGAGATTCCAACAGGTGGGTAGGGGACAGAGCAGGGGTCACCCTAAGCTAATAGTAGGGACAGAGCCAGAGGTCAAAGGGGATTTACTCACTGTCTGTTCACCATCCAGATTGGCCTGCTGTCTCCGGAGATCGGCCTTAATGAACACTGAGAGGTAGAGGGAAGAGGAGACCCATAAGTCACAACAAAGGACACAAGCAAGTCTCACAGAACTCGGGGGTTACACAGGGGCAGCAAAGGGTTCAAGAAGACACTGGGGGGCCAGCAGGGGATCCACTGTTTTAAATGAGGAAGACAGGACTTCTACAGCAGTCAGGCAGCAGAGGGAGGCCCTGGCCTAGCCATGAGGGAGCCTCGTCTGGCTGAGTGCCAAGCCAGGAGCATGGATGGGGACAGCACTGGGGAAGCTCACACCACTGGAACCTTCAGCCAGTGACACAGACTAGCTGCCACAACAAGGAAGCATCAGCAGCACAGTCAGGGTGCTGCTGTTCTGGAGTTTGCTCAGCTGGAGCAGCCCTGCAGGCGCTGCAGTGCAGGAGCTGCCTTCACTCCACATGTCGAGTCCCACGGGTCACAGTCAGGTGAGGAATCTCTGGGGGAGCTGGTTTACCAGTTATGAAAGTCCCCAGGAGTAGGAAGGAGCAAAGAAAGAGGTTTCCCGCCTGCGTCCCAAAGTGATCGATGATCTTCCCTTGGGCAATGGTGAAAATGATCCCGAAAACCTTTAACACAAAAGTAAGGAATGGAATGGAGCTACTGTACAGTCCTTGCCTGGCCACCATCCCTCAGCCTCTCCTCCCCCCACCCTTTGTGCCTGATTCACCAGGGAAAGGCAGCTTACTGAAGAGCTTGCCAGGTCTAATAAGGACTTAGAATCCCCCCAGGGTTGCAGCCGTTTGTCCATTCAGCGGAAGCTGGGTTAGAAACAAGGGCTGAATTTGGATGACGTGCCTCCTTCTGGCTAGGGGGAGGACAACAGAGCCTGCTGGCTGGAATCCCGTCATCCAAGGAGAGGGGGATCCTAAACTGATGGGAGTGACAGTGCAAAGGGGCAAGGAGCTCCAGCAACCTGAAGAACTTTCTGGGGCAAGGGAGGGGGTGGGAAGCCACTGAAGCTGAAGATTAAATTCCAGTTTTGACAGCAATAAAACAAGAAAGCAAAGGCCTGGGGCTGAAGCATGGCCTCTCCCTGGAGTATCAGACGCTCTCTGTGATACAGCAGGTTACTGCACTGGATTGACCAATGGTCTGAAATGTACCCCTGTGAAACAGGAATCCTCCTAGGCCTAGCAGGGCATTCTAGCATGCTGGGCGAGATGCAGGGGAGAACATACCTGTGCCGATACATTAAGGAGGCCTGAAGACATTCCTTCTGACTCTGGGTACGTTAACTCTGCCGCAAACTCAAAACCCAGTGGTAGGTAACCTGTCATGAAGAACCTGCACAGCGGTACACAGAAAAGAAACAGTCAGCAGCTGATGGAGGGAGAAGCAGGGAAAGGACCATGTGGCTCTGATCTCTGTTTCCTCCTAACTCAGTGACTGCACAGGACTGGTCCCCCATCATCATCCTATCCCTCCAGCCACCAGATTCACTGACCACACAGCCATGGTCTGAACTCTAGTCCCAACCCATAAATGTTTGGGCCTGCAGTCGCAGTGCAGAGGGCCAGGCCTGAAGGGGCAGAGAGAAGAGAGGCACACGGGGGGCAGGGAGCCACCTATTGCTGCCAGGAAGTGGGGTCAGCCAGTGGCATTGGAGTCAGAATGTTAATGCTTGTTTGGAAAGTAAAAGCCTGGAAGTGACTTAGATGGGATGCCGCCCAGCCGAAGACTATTTTAGAAACCCAGCTATCACCAAGGTTCTCATTCCTTCTCTCCAAGGTCTGGAAGGCCACAGTCCCACCTGCTTCCTGAGAAACATTTCACTATGCTAAGAGGTATCCAGCCTGGCAGAGTGTTCAGAGCCAGCTGGGACAGGGAGGAGTAGTAGGGGCTGCTGCGCACGTCCTTCAGCTCTCCCAGTCAGAGGATCCAGGAGAGACTTGGGGAGAATACAAGACCTTATCCTTCTCCCATATAGAGCCTGCCCCACCCTGGCCTCTGCAGCTTCTGGGCTGTGACACCTCTGCCTTCCCTTCTATGCCACTGCAGGGGCCAGAGGGAAGGGGTGTTTCCAGATTAATGTGGGAGGCAGCAAAAAGCCTGGGCTAAATTGGGCAGTCTCTATGCCTTCCTAGGGTCAGCTCCCACGTGGAAGGGAGAATAAATTCTCGGGAAAGCAGACTGCATGTGAACTTACCCCAGCATGCCTGCGGTCACAAAGACCACCCAGAGGTGGCCTAAGCTCAGGGTGAAGGTATAGGCCACCAAGCCCCCCAGAGACATGATGTAAACTGCCAGCGTCGTCTGCCTGCAAGACAAGGCACAGTAAGGAACAGGCCTTTTTAGCTTTCATTCAACACTCTTCTCTAGCCCTTCCCATCCAAGGATCTTAATGCACTTTACACATTGTGACAAAGCTCTGTCCTTGCCTCCGTGGGTCCTGTTTCCTGGCGGATTTCACTAGCCTCAGAGGCTCACTGTGACCCTCCACGTAACCCTTCTTTCTCTAGAGACAAGAGTCACAATCTACTGAGACATTTTCATCATAAGCCAGCGAGGGAGGTGAGGAGAAGTTATCCTTCCTTGCACAGTCTCTGTTGTCTCCTAGTCTCAGTAATTAATCAGGGGGCAAAGGTGTGGGGGGGAGCCCGGGCCCACCCTCTACTCCGGGCTCCAGCCCAGCGGTCCTAATAGTATCAGCTATGGTAGCTGACCTTTTAGAAACATGACATGTACAATTCCCTGGGCTACTTCCCCCACAGCAGCCCTCACTTCCTCAAGCTCCACTTCACCCTTACCTCAGGGCCTCCTTCCTTGTGCCTGATATGGTGTGTACTACTCAGCCTCTCCAACCGCGCAACTTGTTCCCACAGCTCCTGACATACACCTGACTGACTGGGAGACTTTTAACTAGTTTCAGCCAGCCCCAACTGGCTTCAGGTGTCCCAATCAACCTAGCATTCTCCCTGCCTTCTGGAAAGTTCTTAATTGGCCCCAGGTGTCTTAATTGACCTGGAGCAGTTTCCATTTCACTTAACCTGGTACCAGGGATTTGTTTAGCCTGGAGCTAATATATCTATCTCCCACTACTTTTCTATAGCCATCTGGCCTTGCCCCGTCACAACATGCTAGCAAGGGAAGCTTCACAACCCTCCACCTCCCTGAGAGGAAAAGGAGGAACAGCTTCCCTCTCGCACCAACAGGGAAAACTGAGGCAACAGAGAGGAAAGGGACTCGGCCCAAGGTCACTCAGTAGGTCAGTGGCAGAACCAAGAATGGAACCCAGGAGTCCTGACTCCCCTGTATCCCAATAGTGCAAGACCAAATGGAGGATTCCCTTGTTTGGGAAGAACATCTCTTCTGTAGAGAAGGAAATTGAGGCAACCTAGAAGACAAGGGATAAGCCTAGGCTCTACCAAAGAATTCCCTATTGCCAAAGGACAGGCTATTAACAAATGTTTTCCAGCAAGAGCTTTAGAAACTGATTCCAGCCTATACACAGAGACCACTTCCCCCACCTAGCAACTGCTTAGCAGCCCAGAGCAGCATAGCACAATTGTTAGGACAGGAAGTGAAGGTGAATTCTGTATCCAAACTGAAACTGATGAAAGTAAAACAATTATCAGGGTTAATAAAAAACTTGGATTTACAAAACAAACATTTAAAAAACTCTATTTTTAATTTAAATCAGATTTTTTATTCACATGTTGCTAGTTCTTTACCTTCTTCCCTTTTTATAGCTTAAAATTGCTACGGTAGATGTTCTGTACTTGTTTCTCTAGTATCCTCATTGTTAGTAGAATTTCACATTTTGCACAGAGATTTTTTTCTAATAGAAAGCTTCACATTTAAAATGCTAATCTTTGCTGAAAAAACAAGCCCAGGGCCTCATCAAAACCCTTACTGTAAGACCACCTCATGCTCAAACACAAAACTGATCAGCAAATCACCTTTACTATATTTGCAACCAACACCCCATTCTGATATACTGAACTGCCACAAGTCAAGAAAGGTGAAATGCTTTGACTAGGCTATACACCATTGGGCACACTTTGAAGTCAGTGGGACTTATGCTCCTGCGTCCTAAATACAGGCTCTGGAACTATAAGGCTCCTAGTTTTGAAAGTTTTGGCTGGTGTGTATAAAAAAGTTCACAATATCTTGGGTTAATATGCAGAAAACAATGAAAAGTTATTTAGTCTAACACTGAAGCAATTTTGTTTTGAAGTGACAAAGATTTTATGTCCCTAAGAGATTTTTTTTTAATTAAAATTATAATTTTATCTCCTGGTGCTACAAACACTTATGTGCATGTTTAACTGTAAGCACTAACCATTATTAAAATCAATGGGACTATTCACATGAGTCGTTATGCACCTGCTTAAGTATCTGCAAGATCAGGGCCTTCGTTTTCACTATTTGGGATTTTGCATATACTAGTTTTATAAAATTCAAGTAATACCCCTGCCAGTAGGAGCATTTAAAAACAAAACAGCATTTATAATTCAGTTAATCCTAATTTTAGATTAAAAATTAAAAGTTTGGGGGAATGGGGCTCGGCAGCTGGAGTCTGGGTGTTGGGGGGGATCTGTGGGCGGGGGGTCTGGGTGCAGGGAGAGTGGGGCTTGGTGAGATGGGAGTCCAGGTGCAGCTGGTTGGGGCTCAGTGGAGTGGGGACCCAGGTGCAGAGGCCTCATCAGGGTGGAGCAGGTGCATGGGGGTGAGGCTCATTAGGGTGGAGGTTTGAGTGCAGGGGCCTGAGTGGGGAGGTCTGGATGCAGGGATGAGGGGGCAGGGGCTTGGCAGGGTCCGGATGCAGGAGGGATGAGGCTCAGCAGGGAGGGGTGAGTGCAGGGGGGGGTCTGGGAATGGGGGAGTCTGGATGCATGGGGGTTGGATAGACAGGGAAGCAGCTCCCAATAGAGTGACCTCTCCCGCCACGGCTGAAGAGTGATGGGGTCAGGAAGCGGGTGGTGTGAAGCCAGGGAAGATTTCTGGGGGTGGGTCTGACCCTGCCCTTGCCAATCTGTGCGGGGGGGGGGGGGAGTACACTCTTCTCCACCCCCAGCGCAGCTGGGACTAGCAGCTGAGCCTGCTACAGGGTAGGAGCCACCAGGTGGGGTTGGGGAGGGCTGGGTGTAGGGGATAAGGCTCAGCGGCGAGGAGTGTCGGGTTCTGGCTAGGCATGGGGGGGGGGGTCTGACCCAGCACTGGCCCAGGGCATTTGAATGCCCCCCAACCTCCGCAGTGATCTACCTCTCCCCCTGCTGCTCCAGGCACCTGAAACACAAGACCCCACTGTTGGGGAGGGGCACATGACCACTCTTGCAGTTTCCCTGTGCTTCCCTGTTAGAAAGTCATTTTTCTGCAGGGTAGCAAAGAAATCTGTGAATTTTGCACGCACACAGTGGGGCAGAATTCCCCCAGGAGTAAACCAGTGGCCTCCCACTATCTAAGTCCCCCCAACCAGAAACTTGAGGGTGCAGGGAGGTTTCTGATTTCCACCACAGACTGTATCTGACTGGAGATGAAATTACGCACAACACAGTGAACATATACCTCACTGACCCACCCTTGGAACCAAGCTAGAGGCCAAAATGTGTTATTTTGAGAGCTGGCCTAGTCTCTCTGCACTTTTAATTGCGGACAGACCACATTCAGTGAGAGCACAACATGAGCTTTCCAGAATGAAATATGCACCCCAGATTTAAAAAAGACAGCAGCTCTGAAACCCAGGGGCTAACTCACAAACCCTCCTGACAGGCAGGAGGGGAGAATGCGTGGCCATTCCATTCCTGGCTAAGGGAGACAGGGAAACCAACCTAGTGGCATTAGTCTTTCATGCAAATTGAAGGTAAACAACAAACTTTGAGTGCTGCCCTTCCCTACTTTGATAAGAGGAGGGGCATGTTCACTCTTTTCTCTCAGCTTGGCAAGTGACAGGATTTGGTAGTTTTATTTCCTGATTCTCATAGCCCAGCCTTTGGGTCCATGACACTGTATCACCCCCAACCCTCCATCACCATAGCATCTGTCCTCTTGGAACTGGAAATTTAAACAACAGGCTTTTTCAGAATTTTAAAATTTATTCTCAGTGGAAAGGTTATGTTAATATTTGCTGTTTTACAGAAACCCCCATGAACAGCCTGAACCAGCCCAATTTCCTGGCAGTGCTCTCCTCACACTAGGCTATGTTTATCCTACCATCTCCCTAAAGTTAGTCAGCAGGGTTGCACCGAAGATTAATTTAGCCCACCCCATGCTGGCAATCCCAGCACTAACAAAAAACGCTCATTCTGCCCATGACAGCCCTCCGAACAAACTGGAGATTATTTTCACACTGCTGAGAGTGGACTCCCAGCTCCTACTGTGCAACCACAAATCCCTTACACTGTGATCTCTGTACAGCAATATAGCTCCATTTGGGAGAGTCGGGAATGTCACATGACATAGCTGTGCCAATCTGGGCCATGTTGCCAGCATGACAGAGCTGTTAGGGGCTGCAAATTACAGAGCAGCAAAAATGCAGTTAGTGACTGCGTGTAATCCCACCCCCTAGGGCTACAGTAGCCACAGCTGCCAAAAGAAATGCACATCAACCCAGCCCAGCTGCACACAGCCACCAGAAACAGAAGTAAGTGACTGGCCGCCTGTCTAGTGATCATTTGCTCCTGCTTTTCTCCCTGCTCCCCAATACCCGCATGAGTCCTCATCTGCCATCTCAGGGTTGGCCCAAAAGATCAGTTTCTGCTCTAGACTTGGACCCTGGACCTGCCAGTACTGGTGGCTGGAACTACCCAAACAAGCTGTGGGCCCTAAACATACTCACCCAGGGGTAGAAGGTCCTGGGAAGTTTTCTCTTGCTGTGGATAGGCCATGCTACCAGAGCCAGAATAAATGCTGTGGTGGGTCCTGGAAGGGTTAAAGATCACGGAAGCAGCCTTCTTCCCATCTCCAGCTATTAGAATAAAGCCCTGTCTACTCTGGCCTGCAAGGAAAGCAGGTTAGCACCACCTTAACAAAGCCAGTTGGTGCAGGGAAGTTGATCACCCAGATCCCTGGCTAGCATACGGGGGCTCACTGTAATCAGGCCAGTCAAAGCACATTGCATGAAGATTGAGTGCACTAGAATAGCAGAGACTCCCACCAAGAAAGATCTGGCCCCTGGGAAAGCCCCCAGTCTAAAGCTGCAGGCAACACAGGGACTTTTAGCTGTACATTCGCAGATGGCAGCATGTTCTGCCAAGTGTTCCCATAAGTACCAAACCCTAATCTGACCCCAGTTCCCACCCCCACATGCATCGCTCCATCTGCCTCTGCCTTCAATAAAGTGTCACACACACACACACACACACAAAGTGCCTCTGAGCACAGGACTCAATGGACCTTTCACTAAGTAGAACAGAGACTCTCAGATGCTGGTTTGAGAGACAGAGAACAGGTCTGGTACTGTATGATTCCTCCCACGCTGGGAACTATCTCAGCCTTGACAAAGCAGCCCTGGGCCATTTCTGCCCCTTCCTTCCCAGGGTACTGGGAACCTGACTAGAGCCATGCAGGGGCAGAACACCACACTGCTCTCTCTCAGCTTCCAGACACAAGACAAGACAGCAAGAAAGAAGTCAGACATGGAAGTCTGCCTCACTCCGTTTCCCTGAGAGAAATACACCCTCAATTTACCCCCTTCCTCCCAAGGAGGAGGTGTTCCCCAGACCCCTGCTCTCCCACCTACCCCTCCCCAAAGAAATCTCCCACACACCGACAATTCATACCCGAACCCTAGCCTTTCATGCCTATGCAGGTTGCTCTGGCCCTGCTCCAGCTCCCAAAAAGCAGCTCTCCTCCTTTCAGCTCCCTCTGTACAGCCCTTGACAAGACAACTCTGTGTAAGTTCTTATCTGGTGAGAGTGGATGTTTGTCTGTCCACACACAAATAAGCTCTACCCTCATGATAGGCCAGGCTCAAATCCATTAATCCCTAAACACAAACACCAGAAATAAACCAGAGGCACACAGGAATCCTGGAGAAGTAGCTCCAGTACCTTGTGCATCAAAGAAGGAATGAATAGCTCCAGAACCAAAAAGTGTTGCTGGTATCTCCTGGGCTCAGGAAACTCCCAAAATGAGCTAATATGCTGCTCCAAATTCTTGCTTTTACTGCAGGGTGATTGTTCAGTGGTTCTCCCCCACCCCGCTGCCCCAGACCTGAGGAAGAGCTCTGTAACAAGCTTGAAAGCTTGTCTCTCTTACCAACAGAAGTCGGTCCAATAAAAGATATTACTTCACCCACCTTGTCAAGCCATTGAAAGGCAGAGCTGCCTCCCCTGGGGTTTGCCTTCCATATGGCAGAGAGTAGGATGGAGTTGTGGAGAAACGAGTGCAAGGGACTTACTTGTAGGTTTTGGTTTTATCCAACCAAATGCCAGAGAGCAGAGCTCCAGCCATGCCAGACACTACAAGGGTGAGTCCAATTCTTCCAGCATTCACCTCCTCCCCCTGTGGGAAGACACACATCAATACAGGAACTAGTTAATGGCCAACAGCAAGCAGGGATGGATGGCTAAAAGGGCCTCAAAGGAGAAGATACTAACGGCCTTTCAAAGCTTGCTGTCCAGTACTGGTCTTTGGGTCGGCTCGTTCAGGATTTACCAGGAATGTAGGGTAATCCCAGGGAAAAGATGCTCCCAGGTATCCCAGTTCTAGCCTTTCCCAGCAGTAAGTGCTTAGGGAAAGTTACAGAAGCCCTAGCTATGGAGCACTCCCCTCTCCTCCATGGGAAGGCAATATAGTGAAAGGTGCAGGAGCAATGACTGTCAGGAGGCTCCCAGCTGGTAGTGCTGTAGGGCAGCAGTTCTCAAATCAGTGGTCCATGGCCTTCTGGGGGTCCACAAGCCGATTTCAGGGGGTTTGCAAGCCCGAGCCCTGGTGCCCCACAGGGCAAAGCCCTTAACCCATGGGTGCAGTTTGGGGGGGCATGAGGGGCTTTGCCCCGCCAAACTGCAGTACCATAACCAGACTGGGGCAGCCCTGGGAACGGCTCCACACTCCCACCTTCTCCTCTCCCCCCTGCCCCTGGCCAGGTCGGAGGCGGGAAACTGGAGACGGGCAGTGCAGGGCAGCTGCTGCTGCTCTGGCTGGTGCCATGAAGCGGTTGGCCCTGGCACTCCCCCATCTCCTGCTGCTGCTAGCGCCTGGGGCTGCGGCTGTTCCTCAGCTCCCAGCACCCTTTGATTACTCCTGCAGCAGCTAAGAGTGGCCCTGTCAGGGGGACCCAGCTCCAGGACCAGCACAGCCTTCAGGGAGCAGCAACCACACAGCCCCTAGCTGCCCCTCTGCCTGCACCCTCAGCTACACCCCTCTCTGCACACAGCTCCTAGCTATCACCACCCCACACCCTGAGCAGTTTCAAACTTTTTGAGCTGAAACCCCACCTCCTTTGAGTTATAATTTTTGGGTGCATCCCCTGCAATCCTGGGTGGCCTGCTGAGGTGACTCAGGGGGTGGAGTTGGTGCTCCCTCCCCAGACCCCACTGTGCAGAGCTGGCCCAAGCTCCGCCAGGTCCTGCCCTCCCCAAAAGAGAAGTCAAACTATGCCTATGCCTGAGGCCTGCCCAGGGGCCAGAATCCAAGCCCTGGTGCCCCTCAGGACAAAACCCCAAG
The DNA here is from genome assembly GCF_009764565.3 of Dermochelys coriacea. Taxonomy (NCBI): domain Eukaryota; kingdom Metazoa; phylum Chordata; order Testudines; family Dermochelyidae; genus Dermochelys; species Dermochelys coriacea. The sequence continues at coordinate 86,273,425 of NC_050073.1, read as the reverse complement.
CTCCTCCCCTTGGCCCAGTGGCTGAAGCCCAGACACCCCCCCACCCCTCACACCTTGAAGTTTCTATAGCATGTTGGAGGGGGTGCTCAGAAAGAAAAAGGTTGAGAACTGCTGCTGTAGGGAATAGGGCATAAGCAGTGACTGGGTGAGTTAACAGAAGAAAGCCCAACTGATTATGGTATAGGGGCATAGCCCTTGGTGGAGCTCACCAGCCCAGTTCTCTTCCAGCAGAAGATGGTGCAAGGAACAGGGATAGGAGCACTGGCTGATGCAGAGGAAGCGCACAGTAGCTCCAGTACCAGTCTCTCCCAGCAGGAGGTGCTGTTGCACTGTGCCCTATACAAACTTTCTTTTGACAGGTTTCAGAGTAGCAGCCGTGTTAATCTGTATTCGCAAAAAGAAAAGGAGTACTTGTGGCACCTTAGAGACTAACAAATTTATTAGAGCATAAGCTTTCATGAGCTACAGCTCAATGCATCCGATGAAGTGAGCTGTAGCTCACGAAAACTTATGCTCTAATAAATTTGTTAGTCTCTAAGGTGCCACAAGTACTCCTTTTCTTTTTTCTTTTGACAGCAATGCTATAGGAGAGCATGTCACAGGTACTTACTGGATAGTTCTGGATCACCATGCGGTTTAGCAGAGTGGACAGGGCATAGAAGCAACCAGTGTTCAAACCTGAGAGGTGGATAAAAACACAGCACATTCACAGCCTGGGTGGAGAAAGGTTGGGGACCTAGAGAGGGCTCCACTGAGTGTGGATGTTCTAATCCAGAGACGCGGAAGAGACCCAGGCATCAGGCACTGAGAGTGTGAGCACAGTGTTTTACAACGGGGCTGGGGAGCCTGCAGAACAACTGGCTGCCTTCGCCATGTCAGCTAACAGAGGAGCTACATCTGGAGGGAAGGTGAGGGGCTGTTGGGCCGGCCAAGGCGAGTTATATCTCAGCTCAGTGAGTGGGTCGAACCCTGCAGTCTCAGAGTTGCTCCTTATCTGAGTGGAGGAAGGTCGCACACATTTTTAGAGCTGATAGGGGGCTCAGTGGATCCAGGCCCCAGCACCTCTAGTACAATCACTCTTCTCTACCCACTGGGTGGCACAGCTCACAAATGAGCTCTCCTGACCTCCACTGCCCTAGCATGACAGCCGCAGAATGACTGGCCCGGGTTATGTTGGGGTCAGAAAGCTGCTCACAGCCAGACTCATTCTTGACTGAACTCATTTACCACCTACTCCAACCAGCCAAGAGAGAACTCCAACCTCGCACCCAGATTAGTGCTGGGCTGGCAGGGCCTCACTTGAGGAGCTCAGATCCAATTAACATTGCAATGCCAAGGCCAGTGACCTAGTGTGAGCTGGAAGAGATGTCCCAGCTGGAGGCTTCCTCACAAAGGGGAACGCGCTCACTCCCCACAGCAATAGCCTGAGGAAGTGGGCTCTTCCGGCCAAGAAGTCCTAGTAACTGAGCAGGAGCTAAGCAGTTTGCTGAACAGTAAGAGCACCTTCCCAAGCCACTATGGGCTCGTGTACTTGGGAAAGTATGATCAATCACACATAAAGATCACTGATGTCTTAAAGAGATGATAATTCCAGTATAACCCTACCCCAGTGTGGACACTTTATTCCATTATAAGAGTCGCTTTGCTTTAGTTTAAACCCCTTCCCAATGGATACAAGCTACACCAAAAAAGCCACCCTTACACCAGAATAAAAGTGTCCACACAAGGGGTCATATCAGTATTACTCTACTGATTTAATTTCTCACCATAGGTTAAGCTGAAAAAGCTTTCCCATGTGGGCAAAACCCATAATGGTCAATTCAATCCTCTTCTCAGAAAGTCATTCACATTTGCAGCTGGTTTCTCTTTAAGGCTTCAGTGATCACTGTGACAGTGGGTGGGGATCATAGGTTCCACCAGTCACAGACCACACATCCCTGTGCTCGGGATAAACAAGGTTTAAAGTCCCCGTGTTCAGATATCAGCAATCCTTAAAACCCAGTCAAGTGCAAAATTCCCACACCCTCATCCTCTCTCTCTCAAAGCCTGAGTGAACAGCAGGAAGCACCCCAGGGCACAGCAGAAAGGAGGAGCATAGTAGCCCGAGCACAGGATGGGGAGACAGGAACTTCTGAGCTCTAATCCCAGCTCTGACACTGACTCCACCTCTGCAACCTGCACAAGTCACTTCCCCTCCCCATGCTTCAGTTTCCCCCAACAGTAGAGTGGCAACACCCTCACCACACACATCAACGTTTATGAAGCGCTTTGACCTCAAAAAGCCTTGAGTGGTGCGGCAGCAGCAGCAGCTAGAGGGAAGTTCACATCTCCCCCATGTCCATCCTCTGCCAACACATTGAACTAGATCATGGTGAGGAGTGTGGTACAAGGATCTAACTAGAGTAGAATATATCCAGCAGACAGACACACATAGCTGCAAGGGAGACTGAGCCAGATTGAATGGCATGAACTCCTGAGAGGCATGGCAGCAAAGGAGGGGATCAGCATATTATCAGTTCTTGACATGCTCTCTGGACAGGAAACACCCATCCCATTCACTCCAAAAGCCACCTAGTGCAACAGTGAGTTCCAGGTAGGTCAGTAACCTCCAGAGAGATAAGATAGAAGGGACACCAGGGAAAACTCTGCAATGGGAGCTGGCAGCAGGAACACACCCCACAATGCTGAACCTTGCTCTTCGCAAGATTTGGCCCTGGAAGGAACGCGCAGAGGAATCTGATGAGGCTGTTGCGCACCCATGCATTGCTGCAGCGCTGTAAGTGCTGACAAGCCCTCAGATACACACAAAGCACTTCATTGCTTTGGGCCCTCTAAGTCTCAGTCACTTTATCTTTGTTGTTAGGGAACTGAAAGTCAAGGGAGAGTCGGGCAGGGACAAGTGAGCAGAGGAGAAAAAAAAAAAACACAAGCTAGGAGGAAGATAAGTTGAAGTGTCCAAGTCGCTAAACAGCCTTTTAAAATCCCTCAGTGATTCTAAAGCTGGGGTGGGCAAATTACAGCCCGGGGGCCACATCTGGCCCTTCAAACATTTTAATCTGGCCCTTAAGCTGCCGCTAGGGAGCAGGGTCCAAGGCTTGCTCCACTCCAGTCAGGGAGCCGGGGTCAGGGGCTTGCCCGCTCTGTGTGTACTGTGGCTCTGCGCAGCTCCTGGAAGCAGTTGTATGCCCCGCTCCGGCTCCTATACATAGGGGCAGTCAAGGGGCTCCGCACGCTGCCCACGCCTCAAACGCCACCCCCACAGCTCCCATTGGCCAAGAACCACGGCCAATAGGAGCTGCAGGGGTGGCGCCTGCACACAGGGCAGCGTACAGAGCTGCCTGGCAATGCCACCGTGTAGGAGCCGGAGTGGGGGACATGCCACTGCTTCTGGGACCTGCTTGAGGTAAGCGCCACCCAGAGCCTGCACCCGACTCCCTCCCATGCCCCAACCCCCTGCCCCATCCTGATCCCCCTTCTGCCCTCCGAACCCCTTGGTCCCAGCCAGGAGCACCCTCCTGCACCCCAAACCCTCATCCTCAGCCCCCAACCCAGAGCCTGCACCCCTAATCCCCCCCCCACACACACCTTCCAACACCCTGCCCCAGCCCAGAGGCCCTTCACACACACTGAACTCCTCATTTCTGGACCCACCACAGAGCCTGCACCCCCCCGCCAGAGCCCTCATCCCCTTCTGCACCCCAACCCCCAATTTTGTGAGCATTCATGGCCTGCCATACAATTTCCATACCCAGATATGGCCATCGGGCCAAAAAGTTTGCCAACCCCTGCTCTAAAGGGAGAAATTATCCAAGGAAGATCAGATTCTAAAGAAACTCTTCACACTGAGAGGCCCTTCTCATCACCAGTACTGGGTCGCTCTAATTAGTAACTGATCCCTTCCCCTTCTTCACAATTACATCCACACAGTTTGATGGGCACATCAAGGACAGACTTTCAGCCAGCGTCTGTCTCTGATTTTCTCAGAGGGCATCAGACACAGAACAATCCTGGGACTGTCTCCAGTTCCTTGATATGAAGCTCAGGGGCAGCAGGATGGGAGAGGGGAAGAGAAGGTGCAGTACAGGACTAAGTGATCTGGGAAATGGCAGGAATAACCTGGGACATCTGAGGGTCACTTCTAAAAAGCTCTACTGCACTCCCCAGGGAGAAAGGACTAAATGACCTAGTAGGCCTTTTGCAGCTCCAAAGCGAACATCACACTGTCCCCAGCCCTTGTTAATCACTCAGATGTTCCATTAGTTACTTGTGTTGGCAGAACAACCTGTGAGGGGGCTGGAGATCCCTGACTGTGCTCCAGACTACAACCAGAAGCTTTCCCTATGTTCTGTGTATCCCATTATTTCCTTCTCCTGAGGGTCTTCTCCAACAAGGAGCTTTCTGTTGCCAGGCACCGAGAACAGAGTCAGCCTATGCCAGAAACCATGTCACACCAAGAACCAAGCGTGACACATTCACATCCAGAACAGCTTCCTAGAGTTCCCTGCAGCTGGCTAGAATACATCCTACTGGGGTACAGAGGCCGCTGTTCACAGCTTCGGTGGGTCACTAGAGGCACTGAGCACAGCCAATAGACCATAGCAAAGTCATCCTCCCCTTCTTACTAGGGGAACTGCTTCATCAGATTACAAAATTACAGTGTCAAAAGCAGAACCTGCACCTCACGCCCCCACCATACCCATGCAAACAAATCAAGGAGCCCATTTCCAAGAGTGCTGCAGAGGGAGAAGTGAGCAGCTGACCCAGACTTAGCAGGACAAACACAAGCAGAGGGGACCTTAACAAACTTCCTCCCTCTGGCTTCTTGGGGGTGGGGGTTTCCTGGAGACCACAAGCTATGTCCATAGCCACTCTAGTCCCTCCACAACCCCTCCCCCCTGCTGATTCCATAGGGTCTCTTGGAGGCCACACACTTGCCAAGAGTTTAGCAGCTCTTCACCCATATTATAACTGAGCAGGTTATTCCAGATAATGACTTGCTCCCAGATCTGCCTGGGGGAGGGACTGTGAGCAAGGAAGATGCTTCTCCTGCTAGCAGCCCAGGCCAGATACTGGTCAGCACTGCCAAGGGAGGACCCATTCTGGCACACACAGTAGCAGGTAGATCTCTGCCTTCACCTATCACTTAGCAGAGCCGAGACTGGACCTTACCATAGGTGACTATCAGCAGGACAAAATTGGTGTTGCGGAGCAGCCTGAGGATGGACTGCACGTAGGAATATTCCTCAGGTGGCTTCAACCGGATCAAGGCCTGGGCCCGGCTTGGGGGAAACGGGGGCTTCTCCCGGAACACTGGAAACAAACAGAATGGACCTGTCAACAACAGGGCCTCAGGGAATCCGGGCCCAGAGAGTTGGGGAGATGTTGTGGCGTGAGGCAGGGAAACCAAAGTTTATAAAAACACACTCCTCCCTGGTGCTCTAACCTTCCCGTGTCAGCTTCCTTATGGATGCAAAAGGAAGGAGTGCCTCTAAGATAAAGCAAAAACAAAGAGGAGTCACATTGCTTTTGCCGATACAGACTAACACAGCTATCACTCTGAAATCTAAGATAAAGGAAACTCCAGCACCACTAGCCTCTACCCACAGAGGAGGCAGCTGGAAAACTCATTGCCTGTCAGCTGAAATTTTATAGCTGTTCAGTGCTCAGCATTGGGTTGCCAACAGTCTAATCGCACAAACCCAAACACCCTTGCCCTGCCCCAAGGCCCTGCCCCTGCCCAGTCCCTTCACCGAGGCCCTGCCCCCCACTCACTTCATCCCCCATCCCTCCGTCGCTCACTATCCCCAACCCTCGCTCACTTTCACCCGGCTCAGGCAGGGGGTTGGGATGCAGGAGGGGGTGAGGGCTCTGGGAGAGAGTTTGTGTGCAGGACGGGGCTCAGGGCTGGGGCAGGGGATTGGGGTGTGGGAGGAGTTTGGGATACAGGGGGGTTCAGGACTGGGGTAGCAGGTTGGGGTGCATGACAGGGTGCAGGATCCAGGAGGCAGTTTGGGTGTGGGAGGGGGCTCAGGGCTGGGGTAGGTGGTTGGGGTGTGGGCTTCAACCGGACAGCATTTACCTTGGGCAGCTCCCGGAAGCGACCGGCATGTCTGGCTCCTAGGCTCAGAGGCAGCCAGACAGCTCTGCATGCTGCCCCTGCCTGCAGTCACCACCCCTGCAGCTCCCATTGGCCGCAGTTCCCATCCAATGGGAGCTGGAGAGTTGGCGCTCGGGATGGAGGCAGCATGCAGAGACCCCCTGGCATCCCCTGCACCTAGGAGCCAGAGGGACGTGTTGGTCACTTCCAGGAGCCATGTGGAGCCAGGGCAGGTAGGGAGCCTGCCTTAGCCCCTCTGTGCAGCCGACCTGACTTGTAGCGGCCTATTAAAATCTCCTGGATTGGTTTCAGTAGCCACTGGGAAATCGATTCTGGGAGACTCCAAGCCAATCCGAGAGGGCTGGCAACCCTACTCAGCAGTGGTGCCAGCCACAGAGGGCTAACAGACCTATTAACATCCCTGTCTACACAAGGCAATAAGCTGCCAACTTCAAAATATGCAGTTGGGCGTGACAGAGCGAGAGAGATGTTGGAAATGAAAAACATGGCCAACCCAGTGCTCTAAGGTGAAAGCTGTGCTGTGCCACATTCCACTCCAGGCCCCAGGCTCTCACTCACTTCCCTTGGTGGAATAGTGTTCTGCTCTGCTAGGTCAGAGACCTGGTTTTCATTCCAGGACCAGGCTTGTCTGGCCAACCTCCCTAGAGGTGGTTATTTATATTAGGGGAGCGCCTAGGAATCCCAACCAAGGAACAGGGTCCCTCTGTTCTAGGTGCTGTATAGACATAGAATAAAGATAACAGTCCCCGCCCCACAGAGTTCTCAATCTGTATGTTAGGCAGGGCACAACAGGTGGATGAAAGATGAATGGGCTGAGGGGCGATGAGGTTACAATAAAACAGAACTCAACATGTCTCAGATTAGTGCTCTGCTTTGCCAGGCTAGAGACCTGGCTTCCATTCACTCCCCTGGATGGCTTTGTAGCTGGGGAGGGGTCTCTCACCTCTAATCTAATGATTTACCAGGCTTCATTACACCACTCTCTGCCCTTAATCCCTTCTCCCAGCCACCCATTACTGGCTTCTCCCCTGCCAGCTGGGCACAGCGTGTTCCTGTACCATGGCATAGCCCTCTGTTCTCCCCTGAGAGGGGAGCACCCACAGGGCATCTCCAGCTCTCCAGGGACTGATCCCAGCACCCTGTCTGCATACATTGCCTGCTGGTGCAATTTCTAGGCTGGCTCTGACGGGCCCTACTCATTCCAGGGACTTCAGACAGGCTGACAAAGGCTGTAGGGGATAACTTGATTTCATATAGATTTTTGCACTGTGCTTATCACCTGATCACCTTTCAGGAGCACATTAAGTAACATGACCATCATCTGTCACATGTTGTTTCTTCTCTTATTCTCTCCCCATGAGAAGAAGCATGTGCAATGGAGTGTTTTGTTTTGGTAGGACTTTAGGGCTTGTTTGTTGTTGTTGTTTTATAAAATATACATGTTGTTCTGTATATATATTAGAGAAGACTGGTTGAAGAAGTATGCTTTGCACTTAGAGTGGAAGGCTGGGGAGGTTTGAGATGGTCTGGTGGACTGCTAACAGTCTTCAAATATGTTACGGGCTGTTATAAAGATGAGGGTGGCCAGTTGTTCTTCCTCATCCACTGAGGACAGCAGGACAACAAGCCAATTGGAAGCAAGGGAGATTTAGGTTAGATATTAGGAAAAAAAAACTTTTCAACTATAAGGGTAGTTAAGTTCTGGAACAGGCTTCCAAGGGAGGTTGTGGAATCCCCCCCTCATTGGAGGTTTTTAAGAACAGATTAGACAAACACCCATTAGGCATGGGCTAAGTATACTTAATCCTCCCTCAACATGGCAGGATGGATGAGATGACCTCTCAAGGTTCCTTCCAGCCCTATATTTCTATGATTCTATGGTCCTTAGTTTTTGTGGGAATTCATTCCACAGTCTCAGATCAGCCCCCCAATAAAGCTCTGTCTCCTGGTCAGATGAGAAGACCCTTAATGTAGAGTGTTACATTGTACCAGAAGAGCAGAGCTGTCAACCACAGTCTTCACCTCAGAACTTTATGTGATCTTTTAGATATGCTAGATCCAGGTGATGCAGTGCCTCCAAGATAAGGACCAAGATCTTGAATTTGATCTGAAATTCCATGGGAGAGCAGAGGACAGATTTGCTCATGTTGGCTTGTGCTGCTGAGAAGACATTCTGCAGTGTTCTGTACTAGTTGGAGTTTCCTAGGTGCTGAAGACTTCATACCCAGGTATATCACATTGCTGTAGTCCACCTGAGAAGTGAAGGTGTGAATAACTGAGGCCAGGGCATCATCTACCAGGATGGGATATAGTCTCCTCGCCAACTGAGAGATTAGAAAGCTTGCAGATACTATGTGAGAGCTAAGTGTTTCAGTGAGGAATCTAAGAAAATTCCTAACTTTTGAACAAACTGACCAATTGGGGGGGTGTGCCTTCAAAGGAGATTGCACCATGGCTGCAAACTCTTCAAAGTGCTTTGCTCCATCCATTGGCATCACCTCTGCCCTTCTCAGGTTCAGCTTTAACCAGCTGAAGAAGTGACCCTGTATGTGAACAGAAGCAGGTGCTATGCTGGGGCACTGCCCGAAATTGCCCCTAGTGGGCTGCCCCATGCCCTCCCTGATATAGAGACCCATAAACACAATCTGGTCCTCTCAGCTTCATCCCTCCCACACATTTACATTTGCCTCCTTACCAATGATGACGAGGATGAAGAGCACCGTTGCCACGGCTGCAATGATGGAAAACATGATGCTGATGTGGTAGGCCAGCTGTTCTGTGTCCTCCAAGTTGGGAACCAGAACGGGAGGGAGAACAAAGCCCACTGCAATTCCAAGCTGAGCAGAGAGATCAGAAGAGAGACAGAATTAGATGGAGAGCGAGGGGGACCTCCTCCTCAATCCAAAGGCTAAGACCACCATCAAGGGACTCAGCTCCAAGATGTGGCCTGCTATCGCATGGTCAGAGGCTGGCCAGGGCCCGTCCAACTTGGTCTTCGAACCAAAAATCCCCTACTCAGTCATCCAACAATCAAAATAAAATAGAAACTAAATACTATTTTAGCAGAATCCACAACATAACCAGTGTGAAAATGTACCCTACTGGCCCCCACAGTTGTAGCAGTGACACTAGCCAACCCCAGCTGCCTTGCTAACTCTGTCAACTTTCCACTGGCTCAAGTCAGTCTAAGAAGTTTAAGCCCAAGAGGAAAGTGAGCATCAAAAGCCACACAAAGGGTTTGAAATCTTTAAGACCAATAACATCCTAAATCCAAAGATGTGTTTGCTGAGCACCAGCCCCTATTCTGAGATGTCTTACTTTGAAAGGCTGTGAGTAGAGGCATCTGAGCCTGGCTATAGTCAGTGTCCAACAAGCATAGCAACCGTGACCTTGGAGTTACTTTATTGGTGGCATTCATAGATACTAAGGTCAGAAGGGACTATTCTGATCATCTAGTCAGACCTCCTGCACAACGCAGGCCACAGAATGTCACCCACCCACTCCTACGGAAAACCTCACCTATGTCTGAGCTATTGAAGTCCTCAAATCGTGGTTTAAAGACTTCAAGGAGCAAAGGATCCTCCCTCAAGTGACCCGTGCCCCTTGCTACAGAGGAAGGCGAAAAACCTCCAGGGCCTCTTCCAATCTGCCCTGGAGGAAAATTCCTTCCCGAATATGGCGATCAGCTAAACCTTGAGCATATGGGCAAGATTCACCAGCCACATACTACAGAAAATTCTTTCCTGGGTAACTCAGATCCCATCCATCTAATATCCCATCTCAGGGGATTAGGCCTATTTACCCTGAATATTTAAAGATCAATTAATTACCAAAATCACATTATCCCATCATACCATCTCCTCCATAAACTTTTTGAGTAGAATCTTAAAGACAGGTAGATCTTTTGCCCCCACTGCTTCCCTTGGAAGGCTATTCCAAAACTTCACTCCTCTGATGGTTAAAAACCTTCGTCTGATTTCAAGTCTAAACTTCCTGGTGGCCAGTTTATACCCATTTGTTCTTGTGTCCACATTGGTGCTGAGCTGAAATAATTCCTCTCCCTCTCCTGTATTTATCCCTCTGATATATTTATAGAGAGCAATCATATCTCCCCTCAACCTTCTTTTAGTTAGGCTAAACAAGCCAAGCTCCTTAAGTCTCCTCTCATAAGACAAGTTTTCCATTCCTCGGATCATCCTAGTAGCCCTTCTCTGTACCTGCTCCGGTTTGAATTCATCTTTTTTAAAGATGGGAGACCAGAACTGTACACAGTATTCCAGGTGAGGTCTCACTAGTGCCTTGTATAATGGTACTAAAACCTCCTTATCCCTACTGGAAATACCTCTCCTGATGCATCCCAAAACAGCATTAGCTTTTTTCATAGCCATATCACATTGGCAGCTCATAGTCATCCTATGATCAACCAATACTCCAAGGTCCTTCTCCTCTTCCATTACTTCTAATTGATGCGTCCCGAGCTTATAACTAAAATTCTTGTTATTAATCCCTAAATGCATAACCTTACACTTCTCACTATTAAATTTCATCCTATTACTATTACTCCAGTTTACAAGGTCATCCAGATGCTCCTGTATAATCCTTCTCTGAATTGGCAATACCTCCCAGCTTTGTATCATCTGCAAACTTTATTAGCACACTCCCACTTTTGGTGTCAAGGTCAGCAATAAAAAGATTAAATAAGATTGGTCCCAAAACTGATCCCTGAGGAACTCCACTGGTAACCTCTCTCCAGCCTGACAGTTCACCTTTCAGTAGGACCCGTTGTACTCTCCCCTTTAACCAATTCCTTATCCACCTTTTGATGTTCATATTGATCCCCATCTTTTCCAGTTTAACTAATAATTCCCCATGTGGCACGGTATCAAATGCCTTACTGAAATCTAGGTAAATTAGATCCACTGCATTTCCTTTGTCTAAAAAATCTGTTACTTTCTCAAAGAAGGAGATCAGGTTGGTTTGGCACGATCTACCTTTTGTAAAACCATGTTCTATTTTGTCCCATTTACCATTGACTTCTATGTCCTTAACTACTTTCTCTTTCAAAATTTTTTCCAGGACCTTGCATACTACAGATGTCAAACTAACTGGCCTGTAGTTACCCAGATCACTTTTTTTTCTCCTTTCTTAAAAATAGGAAATATATTAGCAATTCTCCAATCATTCGGTACAACTCCTGAGTTTACAGATTCATTAAAAATTCTTGCTAATGGGCTTGCAATTTCAGGTGCCAATTCCTTTAATATTCTTAGATGAAGATTATCTGGGCCCCCATTTAGTCCCATTAAGCTGTTGGAGTTTCTACCTCAGATATGATAATATCTGCCTCCATATCCTCATTCCCATTTGTCGTGCTACCATTATCCCCAAGATCCTCTTTAGCCTTATTAAAGACTGAGGCAAAGTATTTGTTTAGATATTGGGCCACGCCTAGATTATCTTTAACCTCCGCTCCATCCTCAGTGTTAAGCGGCCCCACTTCTTTCTTAGTTTTCTTCTTATTTATATGGCTATAAAACCTTTTACTATTGGTTTTAATTCCCTTTGCAAGATCCAACTCTACTCGACTTTTAGCCTGTCTCACTTTATCCCTACATGTTCTGACCTCAATAAGGTAGCTTTCCTTGCTGATCCCTCCCATCTTCCACTCCCTGTATGCTTTCTGCTTCTTCTTAATCACCTCTCTAAGATGCTTGCTCATCCAGCTTGGTCTACAACTCCTGCCTATGAATTTTTCCCCTTTCTTGGGATACAGGCTTCCGATAGCTTCTGCAGCTTTGATTTAAAGTAATCCCAGGCCTCCTCTACTTTTAGATCCATAAATTCTTCAGTCCAATCCACTTCCCTAACTAATTTCCTTAATTTTTGGAAGTCAGACCTTTTGAAATCAAAAACCCTACTTGCAGATTTTTGTTAATCCTTCTGTTCAGTTTGAACTGAATTAGCTCATGACCACTTAAACCAAGATTATTCCCTACAACCATTTCTTCTATGGAGGTCCTCACTACCCACCAAAACCAAATCTAAAATGGCATCCCCGCTATTCGGTTCAGCAACTACTTGATGAAGGAATCCATCAGCTATTGCATCTAGGAAAATCTAAGCCCTATTATTATTACTAGCACTAGTCCTCCAGTCTATATCTAGGAAGTTAAAGTCTCCCGTGATCACGCAGTTTCCATTAGTATTTACTTTATTAAAAACATTAAAAAGGGCTCTATCCATATCCAAATTAGATCCCGGCGGTCTATAGCACACCCCAAGCACTATTGTAGGAGAGGTTCTACTAGTTATCTTCCCCAATGTAATTGACACCACCATGAAAATGGTATGCAGCCCCATGGCATACCCGGTCTCATAAATTGCCAATTTGCCAGTCTTAGAAGGAGAGGGTGGCATTTCCTTTTTCCCCTTGTGACAATTTGGGGAAACTGACGACGCACAATTTACAAATTCTGTTTCAGCTAATGAATTCTCTGTGTGCTTAAACCCTTCAGGTTACCTGTACCGTGTTATTGCTTCATAGTCCATGTACAAAGGAGACAGGAGTGGCATCTGCATTGCTGGATGTGTCGAGTATTAAGAATCTGACATTTGAACAGGTCTGTATAGGCAGTACAATAAATATCCTAAATGTGGCCAAACCAAAAAAACTGATTCTGCCCAGCCAGGCTGGTAACTAAGCAACAGATCACCTGGTATGAAACTGATCTCTTGGGGGCGGGGGAGGGAGACCAGGGACACAGACTGGGACTGCTCTTGGGCACTCTGCCTAGGTAGGTGGAGGGTCCAGGACTCCCCACAGTGGTCTGGGCTCCCTGGGCAGCTCTTACCACTGTCAAGCTCCAGTTTCTGGCCTGGCCAGGGGGTAGGGCCTCTGGGGGAAGAGGAGGAGCAGGGGGTGCAGCGCTCCTGCATGTGTCTCGCTTTTGCTTTTTGAAAAGATGGTCACTCAAGGCGAGATTCCATTTCTGTGAAAGGGTAACAGAAAGGCTGTGCCCAGGAAGTGTGCCAGAGAGACCAAGGAAAGACAAAAAGAACAGGAGTACTTGTGGCACCTTAGAGACTAACAAATTTATTTGAGCATAAGCTTTCGTGGGCTACAGCCCACTTCATCGGATGCATAGAATAGAACATCTAGTAAGAAGATATATATATATACACATACATACAGAGAACATGAAAAGGGAGAGTAAGAAGCTAATTAATTAAGATGAGAAAGACACAGTGCTGGAGCCTACCTAAACCAAGGGAGGCTTAAAAGCGCATGGGCCCAGTGTGTTGGGATCCAAACGCAGCAGCCTGGTAGGTCCCAGAAAGGGGAGCTTGACTAGGGCTATGACACATCCCATAGCAACCCCTTCTGGAAAGGGCTGAGATGCTCTTACCCTTATAGCAGATCAGGCTTACAGCAGTAGACCAAGTACTCGCAAGTATCTGGGACTAATAGTGACACCAGCCTAAAATGCCCTCCTCGAGGAAGAGAGAGAAATCAGCTGTTTTGATCCAAACGCCTGAGCCCTTGTCTAATAAAGGAGGAATCAAAGTGCACTCAGTATGTTTGTGGCTGCCTGCGAAAGCTTCTCTTTTATCTACATTTCATTGCATGCAGCTATGTTGCAACTAAGGCTCAGCTCCCACTCCTCCAGCTTTGAGTGCCAGTGCTTTTCACCCCTTCATCTCTTCCACGACATCATAAAAGAGTGCTTAGGGACAGCCCAACTCTTGCCAGTTCCCAGAGAGAGGTTATTTACACACACTCCCCTGTATGGGGCAGAAGTGGTTACTCACTTCAGTGTTGCACTAAATTTCTCCATTATCTTGTTTTCAAGGTAAAAAAAAAAAAATTGTAGGTAGTAACAGACTCGACCAACCACACACAAGGCTTTCTAGGGAGCTGCAGAAAGAGAGCAGCTTTCTCACACTTGCCTGACACATTTCCAAATCTCTTCTGAAGCCTGAAGCATTTGAATGTGACTTAGCAGCATCAAATTAACCAGAATGGTAGAAGCAATGAAAAATGCACCTCCTTCTTCCTACCCAACCCCCATTATTCATGCTTTACCATCACCAACAGAGCATCCACAAACCCATCCTCACAGTGGGAGAGGAAGCAGGAGCTATGAAAAATATGGAAGCGAGGGGGCATTCAAGCTAGGGCAACTTCCTTGTTATAGAGAAATGCATTTATTATCATCATCATCAGATAGTCTCTTCTCCCAGTGCAGGGAACCTTATTAAGTGTTGACCTTCCCCACCCCAGTCATAGAAGGATCATCACAACAAACCTATTAGTTTTGCTGTAAACTTCTAGCTTCCATTGTAACAACAGTGAGCATTTCTATAGACCTCAGTATCTTCACAGTCCTCCATTGAGAGGGTCAGCTAGTATCACTATCCCCATTTTACAGACAATGAAGGAGAAGCACACAGAGAAAAGGGAAAGGGACTTATCCGGGACCACACAACTGTCCACTCTGCCTTCCAGCAAACAAAACTCCCCAGTAATTCATGCTAATCAGATTTTGAAAGTTCATCACTATCAAGGTTTCACACTCCTTTAATGATTATCAGTGTGTTTTGGGATATGTTTTCTTTAAACAGTGTCGGCAGCATCAAGGTTTTCAAATAAATATGTCTGATCTGCCAACACTGTAGTTGGGAAAGGAAAGGTCTCTGCCTTTTATACACCAAACCATTTATCTGCACTCTCCCTCCTCCATGCAAGAGCAAAGAGACCTGGGTCAGGGAAGAATGCTCTGTCCTTCAGAAATTATCTCACTTCAGTGCTGGAACCAGAAACACATTTAACATACAAATTATTAACCTTCACAATGTCTGACCAAGCTCCTTATGTGTCAGGCACTGCCCTGGAATTTATCCTTATTATGGGGCACTGTGGTAAACCAGGGTCAGGACTCCCAATAGGCGTCACTTTGGGGTTCACCTTTACCTCAGGGACGCCAACCAAGGTAAACCAGTGGTTAACTCACTGATCATTAATATTCCTGTGTGATGCATGTATGCAATGGCTATTAAGAGTTATGAATATATGCTGGAATTATAATGAAACTGGGTATGTCAGGGAGAGTTGTTAAACAGGTCTATCCTAAACAAAATGTGTATTTACCTCAGTTCACATATAAGCAGTAAACACACCTATCAAGCTAACAAAGTATGGGAGGCAAACTTCACACTAACAAGTTGGGAAGAGGACATCATGGTGTCTACACCGAACAGGAGAGAGAAGAATGGTCTGGGTTTTACTTGTCAGAAGAATCCATTCAAAGGTTTACAGATCTAGAAATACAGGGTGCTGCACCTTAAGTGATAAGCAACTGAATTAACTGATTGGTTCAATAAAAGATATTCCCTCACCCACCTTGTCTCTTGAAGCAAAGTCATTCAACTTTGGGAGATGTAGGCAAGGATACAAAGCCATTTTAGGCATCCATCACTAAACAGACACAGGAGGCCAGAGTTCTTGCAAGCCAAAAAAGATGGGTCCTTCAACCAAGTGGGGGTTGAAGTCTCTGGAACTGAACACAGGTGAGACACCTGCTTAGGCAAAGATCTTTCAGCTAAGAAGACAAGGGAAGCCAGCACCTTTACTTTTGTGGAAGGTCAGGACAGAGAGAAAGTCAGCCATGGTTGACTAAAGAATGACGACTGGTGAGAGAAAGCATCTTGAACAAAGCCTGTATCTGGCTAGATTATGTTTTAGACTTTTAGCAACATATTTCATTTTGTTTTACTTTTAATTCTTTCTCTCTTCATTTCTTATACCTGAAGTCACTTAATCCTATGTATATTCTGTTGTTAAATTTATTTCATTTTTACCATAACCAACTGAGTGCTGGGTTTGAAGGAATGGTGTATTTACTCCCAGGTAAGTTTATAATCTCTGTGTTTTTGTCTCTTTACAGGAGCAACGAACCTTACTATTTCTCTGAGCTCTTCACAAGAGGCCTGGGCACTTCAGGAGATACGATTTGGGGAAAATTCAGGATTGGGAGTATATTGGGGTCACCCTGGAAGTAGTAAACAAGGCAGGTGTAAGCTGCTGAGGGGCTGTACACAGGCTGCTGGGATCAGAACTGCTGAATCAGAGCTGTCTAGCATACAGAAACTCAGGTTGTGACCAGCATGCTTGGAGGCTAGTTGTGAATGGCCCAGGCTGGGAGCTCCAGAAGCAAACCAAGACACCCACAGTTACAGGGCAAGTGGTGACACAACCCCTTGCTGGTCTGGATTTGAACCCTCATACGGTGACATCTACATCCTATGTTTCAGATACAAGGTTAGCAGAAGAAACACTTACCTGAAGTTAAGTGCCTGATGTTCAGGTATTTGAATATGTTCTTTACCAAATTACAATCTCAGCTTTCTCTTCATTAATTGAAATCACCGTAGGGCTTCCCTGACTGAGCAAGCAAGGCAGTTACACCAAATCCCACCAATGTCATGGAGAACAAGCCATTGTGGAGAGACCTATTGATCCCTGCAATCAGTTTATTTTGTGCTTTTTATGGCTAATGACTTTAGCTTCACACACTTCCAATCTGCCCCCTCAGCACAGTAACATGCCACATAGCTACAGTATTTTTATGAGATTCAGAAAAATTCTAGTGTAATGACACTGTCTCTTAGCCACGCTCCTGCCCCTCCTCAAGATATACACCCAAACCGACTAGCCCTACAAACCCATTCACAGGGGCAGGCAAGTTCTCTTTGGGCCCCCATCGCTTTCCAGACAGGATATGTGAGCCCCCTCCTAGAGACAGCTCCTTTGCTTTATCTCAGATTCGAGGGAAGAAAAAAAAAAAAGATAAGGGGCTAAAGCTGCTTCTTTCTCTCATCACCATTTTATTCTATTTCTGGTAGGGGAGGATAAGCTACAGCCAACCCAGCTCTGTCCATTCACAGAAGAGGGGGGGAAACAATGCTCCTAAACTTAGTTATAGCCCAGCCCCTGTGATTGTCTGTAGACCCGCACACAGAACCAAAAATGTTCATGCCTCAGCTGGTGGTTAAACACCAATTACTGGCTGTATCCAGAAGCTCCACGTTGTCTTTTGTTTCAAATAAATTCATGGGAGAAGATACTTTTTAAAGCTAAAACATTTCCAGCCAGACAGGAGGGACTGCCAGCATAGACACATCAACAGGTGACTACATGGCTCCCAAGAGAACCAGGAGCTGACACACTTAAAAACACAGCCATGGGAGCTGCCCATCTTTCCAGACCAGGTTCTGTCCTTCCCCTCTTCTCTTAGCCCTGTCACTGCAACTGCTGGAGGGGTCGCTACAACTCCCATTCTTCTCTGGGGATGGATTGGATTCCATGGACCTCTTGTTGGCTTAATAAATTACTCATGGTAGAATTCTGCAGCAAAAATTTAAAAATTCTGTGCACAATATTTTAAAATTCTGCAAATTTCTGCATATTTTATTTGTCAAAGTAATACCGTATAATCATGCCAATTTCAATTATTTTGGTAATTTATTTCAAAATACCTGTCAACAAGTATGTCTGTAACAACAGACAACAAAACAGGTTCAGGAAATGTTTTTTGATAAATAGATTCCTTACAAGACATATTAATACAGAACTTTGAGTAACAATTCATTTAAACTACAGAACTGTATTTCCTGCACCCCTCAGAAGCAGTGCAAAGGCTTGGGGGAGTCAGGGGTAATGGAGTTGATGAGGGAGAGGGAAGTAATTGCTGGGAAGGCACCTGGGAGTGAACCTGGAGGATTGTTGGGTGTGGGTGGGAGCAGTATGGAGCAGTTTTTCTGGGTGGGGATTGTTAAGAAGTTGGAGAGCCTCCCCCATACAGACCTTGGCTGACCCCTAGCCTCTAACCCCATCCCCATGTGTCCCCAAGCCCCCACTCAGCCACCCCCATCCCAGTATGGCCCTGCACGCCCATTCAGCCCCCTCCCCCCTACAAACCCAGTCTGAATTCCAGTCTGTGATCCCCCAACAGCCCCATGTGTTCCACTCTGTCTGTTCCTTCTCTCCCTCCCCCTCCTCCCCCCGCATCCCATGCCTCCTCACCTGGCCCCACAAGCAGGGTGCTGTGAGGAATGCAGCCTCTCCTCCTCTCTATTGGTTGCTAACTGCTATGGCCGGGGAGACGGATGCCTTCTGTTCTGGTACCACAGCAGTCCCTGCTGGGCAAAAGGCATGACTGCAGCACCTCTCCAGCAGAATGTATTTTCTGTAGGGGGTGGGGGAATTTGTGTGTGCACAGTGGTGCAGAATTCCCCCAGTAGTAACAAATATTAACCTCTGCATCTAATGCTTCACCTTGTCCTGTCCTTTCCTGCAAGGGACCAGCAGGGACATAGAGAAGCAGCTCTGAAAGAGTTAAAGTATCCCCATATTGCCCTCTCTTCTCTCAGTTTACAAGCTGTTGACCTTCAGACACAAGGACTTGAACTGAGTTTATACAGCTGCACAAAGAAGATCTAAACAAATGTGTTTACTGAAGGGAACCACAATTTTCCAGAACTGACACCTAGTTCAGAGGGAGATTAATGAACAACAATGATGCCTATTTCTTATCTAGCACTTTCATCAGTAGATCTCAAAGTACTTCACAATTTTAATGTGTTTGTCCTCACAACACCTGTGTGAGGTAGGGAAGAATTATTATTCTCATTTTACAGATTTAATCCCTGTGTTAGCAAAGGGCCCAGTTTATGAGTTAGGCCAAATATATTTTACAAGTTAGCAAGCATGTTTCATTTGCACTGTCTTACTGGGAAGGATGTTCTGTGACTAAAGTACAGAACAGGAGTCAGGAAATCTATATGTTGTTTCTGGCTCTGCCACAGGCTTCCTGCAAAATCTTGGACAAGACTCTTTGCCTCTGTGCCTCAGTTTCCCTCCCTGTAAAAATAAGGATGATGTGACTGATCTACCTGACAGGGTGTGGTGCTGAGATTGTTTGTAAAGCATTGGAAGAAGTTTTTCTGGAAGGCATTGGGATCCTCACCTCTCTCCATAAGGAGGTGCACATGGATACTCAGCTCCTCACCATACTTCCCACCAGTGTCTTCTCGGAACACCATTAAATTCTTTCCAAACATAAAAAAGATGCTTCCCCCAACACCCCAGATACTCAAACATGTTCACTTAAGGGCACTATAAGCCTGGGGAGAGAGCTAGGAGAGAAGAGAAAATAAAATCCATGCAATCCCCTTCTGAAATAGTGAGATGATGTGGTGAGAAGAGTGTTATGTTGTGTGCCTAACCTTCTCTCAAGCCTAGTGTGCAGTCAGTTAATGGGTTCTCAGTCTAGGTCCCAGTGGACAGGT
Organism: Dermochelys coriacea; assembly: GCF_009764565.3. Classification (NCBI taxonomy): domain Eukaryota; kingdom Metazoa; phylum Chordata; order Testudines; family Dermochelyidae; genus Dermochelys; species Dermochelys coriacea. The sequence goes on along the minus strand of NC_050073.1, from coordinate 86,253,960 downwards.
GTCCAAGTCATATAACTTACCAGTCCAGTGGACAACAATTGGCCAACCTTATTGGCAGTCTCATTAGAAAGATCAAGGTCTGAATGGATTGTGAAGAATGAATGTCCCGCTCCTCCTCACCCCATCCATCCCTCCTCATCAGAGTTAAGGGGCACATTGGCAAGGCAGGGGAGGGGAAAGCTGGCATAGCAACAAGTGGTGTCCCCATTATGGGGACAGAGAACTTTAGAGTGTAGGGTTCACAGTGCTGCCCCTTTGACCAGCACAAAATTCATATGAATGCTTTGAATTTTACATAGGTAGTGAGAGCTCAGAGCCAGATATGTCCTGCACAATGGTAACTAGCCTCTGGCCTGAGACACAGGGTAAGATGCCAGGTGACTGATACCCCAGCACACATGGCCTGCTCCAGCCACCCCAAGCAAGGAATATAGAACTCCAACCCCACCATAAATGCTTGTTTCCCCAAGATTGCTCTCTGCATCAAGAGCTCCAGCATCCCTAGAAGTAGCACTATGCCTCAGTTTGTACCTTAAAGCAGATACCAGAGCCCTAATTACATAGGTGTCAGATATGGATTATTTCTCCAGCTGTTGCCCTCACAAAAAGAGCTGAGCATTGCCACTCCCCCAGTGCCCTTCCTAAATCCTCTACTTACACCACAGTTGCCATTGTTCAGCAAACATTGCTCTGTTGTTTTACTGTTTTAAAGCCAAGGTTTGAGGCCGGGGCTAATAATTAAAAAAAAAAAAAAAAAAAAAAACTGTTGCTCTGAATGGGAATTTCTGAGCCAGCAACAGATACAGGCTCTGTTGTCTATAACACCAGACAAGCAGCAATCCTGCCACCTCTCTGCTCCCAGGTGAGTGATTAAAGACATGGCCTGATTCCCACCCAGCTTCCCCCAGGGGCTGGAAATATATCAGCCACTAACACACACATTTTCTTCCAGGGGTGCTGGAATGATGGTTGCTGGGGGTACAGCATCCCCCACAGCTTGAAGTAGTAATAGCAACCAAATGCATCGCTTCCCTCATATACAGGGTTTACAGTCTGGTTCAATGGCTTTCAGCACCCACACTATACAAATTGTTCCAGTGCCTTGCACTCATCCCCTGCCTTTGGGCTGGCCACTGACAAAGAGACTTTCTAGGCCCTCCCATTGGCCCCATCCCACTCACCAGCGAAGGGCTGCCTACTGTCTTACAACTACAGGGGGCTTCTCTTGGCGGGTTGTTACCTGTCACTATCCTACAGGCAGACTAGTAACTTCCAGCAGATACCATGAAATTTCAGGCAGAGCCTCTGCATTGGAACAGACAGAACAGCACAACAGGGAGCACACATACAACTGCTGGGAACAGTTTGCAGACAACACCAGATCTTAGCAATAAGAGTATTTGAAGGCCTCACATTTAACCCAGAATGCCAACATTTCCCCCAAGGAACTTATAGATAAGAGTAGCAACTGCTAGGAAAAAAAACAAACAAACAAACAAACCAACCAGATTATCCCAGTATTTGGCGGGGGACCAGGGGTATGTTCAAATGCATTTAAAAATCATCAATCAGGTCCCATAAAAATGAGATCAGCTTAAAAATCATGATTTTTTAAAATGAACATATTTTGGGTCTTTATTTGCCTTCTGGATTACCAGCTCTTAAGTAGTCACATTTTCAAGCTTTTCTCCACAGCCAAGCAGTTTAGAAATTTAGTTTTAATCTTAGAGGGGGGAAAGGTGAGATTCTCATACTCCCTTGGCTTCAGAAGCTGGGGATTTAAAAAAAAAAAAACCACCCAACTGGCCCAAGTTTCTCAATGAAATAGGGAGAAGTGGCAAGACATTAAAGAATCTACCAAGTTTCAAGTCTGAATACAGTAACTGTTAGTTATCAGGAGACATATAATTTTACAGACCTCTGGAGCACAAGCTGGACAAATAATGGAGTCCTGCTCCAAAGAGCTTGCAATCTAAAGAAACAAAGGAGTACCTCATCCAGGAGCATCTGGTCTGTTCAGTTATGGGCTGAGGGTAGAATCCTTTTACAATCAGAATGAAATGTAGCTCTATACCAGCACATATAAACCAGTGCAAAATACATTGTTCCATTATTACCAGTTACATTTTACAACAGGGAAAATAACGTAGTTTAATTGATCTGGGAATCCACCTCCCTCCTGCCCCCCTGGGGACACATGGGACCCATTCTGGGAAGCATTGATCTAGGACCGCAAAAGGCTGATTCAGTGAGAGGGGAGCCCCTGTATGTGGAGTATGTGGCTCAGGACTACATTTCAATACCCAGACACTTGCTGGAATCAACACCAACCAAACTCTTACAAACAGAGTTCTGCAGCTCCCTAAAGTAACAGATGGAAAAGGGCAGGGGGCTCCTGTAGCACCACATGTAAGTTGGGCTATGTGAAGCTGGATATAATGCAAATACATTACAGGAAATGTATGTTTAGAGGAAACATGATAACACGCAAGACAACCCAGCAGCATCCCAACCCCCACAAAGCCCCCGCTATATGAACTACAGAAACAACAGAAGGTTACAATTGTTGCTAAATTCTGTGGTGGGCCAACCAGGTTGTACCAAAGTTGAACCCAGTAACCTGCTAAGACACTTTGCTTTAATGCTGGTAGAGATCTAAGCTAAACAGTTTCTTAGCCTAGCTGTGACCTGTTTCAGCCACATGCAAGTTCCGCCACCACTGCTAAGCACTATTGTTTTGGCTGCATAGACAGCTGTGCTTGGACTACCTGAAGTAAGGGTACTACACAACCTTTGCTCAGGCGAACGTGTTGCCTTGTAGAGAGGAAAATAGAACGTATTTGGGCAACTGACCCTTTTACCACCACCATCTCCCAAATTACAACCACCACAGAGAGGAGGAAAGAGAGACATTTCTTGGCCGTTGTGACAAAAGCAGTGAGCAGCTAACGGTCTCCTGAGAAACAGTTCAGTCCTGAAGACGAAAGCAGAAGTGGTTGAGGAATGTTGCCAAGCCACATACGGACAGTTCCACAGGCTGGGAGTCGGCACTATGTTCTATGCAAGTCACAGCTGCTCTCAGGATACCCAGCTCAAACACAACACACAATAGCTACAGCTTCTTCACAAATGCAAATCCAGATCCTGGCCTGCACATTAGTGGGGAGCAAAGCAGGATTAAAAATGCAGCACTTGACTGTGTCTGGGGAGCAGGAAGGGAGAAACGGTTTGTTGTGGTTAGGTACTAGACTGTGACTCAGAGCTGGGTTCTGTTCCCAGATCTACCCTATATTTACTTCATGATCTTGGGCATGTCTCTCTGTGCCTCAGTCCCTCCATCTGTAAAATGGGGACAATGGTATTTAATTAGCACTCCAGGGTGTTGGTAAGATACATGCCTTCATGGTTGAAAGATTCTGATATTTTGGAGGGATGGGGGAGAGGAATCACAGACCAAAGAAATAGATCTAGATTAGATAGATAGGCATCACCTGGTTAAAAAGAGGCACCAAGCCCCCTTCCCTAAAAGACACCAAAGATAATCATGTCTCCAAGATGGGCTGTTAGCTTGCAAATGCCTCCTGCCAAAGAAAGTTTCCTGAGTGAGGTTGGTTGAGAGCTGCTCCCAGATGATTGCTTCCCTATTGTAGGGAGATTAGTCCAAAGCAGAGAAATTGGTACCCCAGAATGCTCGGCAGCCTCCTTCATGCCTTGTCTGGGTACTCATTCCAAGCAGGCATAATGCTGCTCTACTCTTCCGCATCTTCATTAAGGCACATATCCAGACAATCACCTCCCCAGTGCCAGGTTTACCATGGCACCACTGGCGCCATGGTGCCAGACCCAGGCTCCTTGGGCGGCAGTAAGGCCCCACCAGCTCTTCTCCGCCCCCCCGCCCACTGCTCTCTCCTGTGGGAGCAGAAGCTTGGTCCTGCCAGCTCCTGAGACTCCTGCTGCAGGGCAGGCTCTGCCCGAACCCACCAGCAGCCAAGCTCCCCACTCCCCTGCCTCTTCCCCCAAGTGTGCCGCATTACTGCCCCTCCCTCTCCTCGGACTTCCCCTGCTGCTGAACAGCTGTTTGCCAGCGCAAGAGAGGGGGAGGAGCGGGGCCTTAGAGTGCTCGGAGGAGGAGGCAGAGAAGAGGCATGGGGGGGGCTTTGGGGAAGGGGGTGGAATCAGGGCAGGGCGGAGCAAAGACGGGGTCCCCGCACTCCTCTACACATACCTCTTCTAGCCCCCTGCCGTGAGCCGCTCAGGACAGGGGGCTGGGAACACCCCCACAATCCCAGCCCATACCCACAGCCCCCTGCCCAGACTCCTGCACCCACCTCACATACCCAGCCTTCCCCACTCCCAATGCCCTGACTCCTGCATACACATTCCTATCCCCACCCCTTATCCTGAGCACCAAACAGGAGCTCCTGCACCACCACCACCACTCCCACACACACACATTCCCACCTGCACCCCTCACACCAAACAGGAGCTGCCCTAGATAAGCACTCCACACCCCAGCCTCCTACGCCAACCCTGAGCCCCCTCCTGCATCCTAACTCCTGGTCAGACCCTGCACCCCCAGCCCTGACTCCTGCATCCCCTCACACACACCCCAGCCACCTGACCTCCGACTCCTGCACCCCTCACACAGTTCCAACCCTGACTCTTGCACCCCTCTCACACACACCCAGCCCCCTGCCCTCCCTGATTTCTGCAACCCACCACACACCCTGTCCCCCACAACCCCCTGACTCCTGCACCCCCACACATCCCCACCTACATCCCTTGCACCAAAAGGGAGCTGCCACAGGTAAGCGCTGTGCTGCCAGCATGCTCCTTCCCCTCAGGGGTGGGCCCATGCCATTTTTTTTTATAAAGCGCTCTTATCCAAAGCACTTTACAATTTAGCTAACAAGTTTAGCTTTACAAGTTAGCTAACAGTACAAACAATATTTGGAAAGATCATTAAGTGGTCCGCCAAGACCCCCAGCAATTTTCAAGTCTACAAGAACAATCAAGGTACCTCACTTTATTTTCATTTACTTACAGGAGGAATATGAAGAAAAAAAGAATGAAAAACAGGGGCTGGGGGGAGATAAGAGAGAATGTTCTTTTTCTTGGCTGGGTCCCAAGAAGGGGCCCCAAAAATGAAGCTGAGCACAGGGCCCCACTAACTCTAAATCCACCACTGGGACTGACTCCTCCCCCACAGCTCCCCACGCCGCAGACAGGGGCTGACCCCCCACTCCTCAAGCTTTGCATGCCACTGCCAAGACAGGGGCTGATCCCGCCCTCGCCCCAGTTCCCTGCACCATTGCCAGGAGCTGGGGCTAACACCCTCCCCACGCTGCTGCCAGTGGCTGGGGCTGGCCCCTAACCCTCCCAAGCTCCATTCTGGCTGGGGCTGACCCCCCAAGCCCTGCTGCCTGACACCTCGCATCGCCACCCCACACACACACGTTCCTCCACGCCCCTCTAGGGGGCGCATCAGACTTTTTTGGTAAACTGGGCTTTTGTTCAATTGTTCTTGCCAACTAATCAGTTGGCAAGAGCAAACGGGATAAATGCCCGTTTTTGTCAAAAAAGTCAGGATGGCTGGGACAGAGCTTAAAAAGGGAACTGTCCAGGCTAAATGGGGACGTATGGTCACCCTATTTACAGGCAAATGGGTCCTGACAGAGTCTGGCCAGGGCAGGGTGTAAACCCTGGCCTGGCTTATCACGCCACTCCCGAGATGCTGGAGTGATTCCCTGCCCTGTTACTGGACCAGCCCCAGCCACACTGCCAGCTCAGCCTGGCAGACTCAGTCAGCTTCTACCAGGCCGGTGAGTGTGGTCAGGGGGTAGGGTATGAGGGAGTGTGTCTCTGGAGGAGGTCTTGGGGGAGAAGGGGCTGCTGGCCAGTGGGGGAATCTCTTGGGGGGCGGTGAGGGAGGTCTGTGTGTTGGGATGCTGGGCAGTGGGGGGATCTGAGTGGTATGCTGTGTAGTTGTTGTGGTGGGCTGTGGAGAAGTACATTGGACAGTAGTGGTGTGGCTGTGTGGGGGGGTGCTGGGCAAGGGTAGTGGTGTGCAGGTCACTGTGCATTTGTGGTGGAAGGTCTTTGGGGGGGGCTGCTGGGCATAGCAGTTCTGGGGGACACTGGGCATAGATAGTCGGGGGCTGTGTGGCATGGCATGGGCCCAGCCCCGAGGGGAAGGAGCATGCTGGCAGCACAGGGCTAGGCAGGCCAGTGTGCATCTGGCAACTGCTGATTTGTATACAGTGCCCTTGCACTGGGCTGGGTGGAGCAGGGCCGGTCCCACCATGTTATGCCCCATTGCCCCTGGCTGGCTCCTTGCTCTGGGGACCAACCTCCCCACATCATGCTCCTTTGGCCCCATGGGGGCCCACAAATATGATTGGCGCCGGACCCACAAAAGGTTAATCCAGCTCTGCACCTCCCAAATCTCTCTGTGCGTTTCCAGTGCACTTATCACCACAGCAGCAAAAGGCCATGGACTCTCAAGCTTGGGTTTACCACAAATGAGCCAGACAAATTCCAGTTAAATCCCTCTGAATTAACAGGAAGCTGTAAGATGGTGCAACAAATGGTCCCTATTGCTCTCCTATAGTTAATCATCCAAAACACTCAGTAAGCACAGATGGAAAAGGTCTGGTGGCCTCTCTAGGGTTTGAGAGTTTACTGGCCTACTGAATGCTGCATCTCTGGCTTTACCGAGTTTCATTGGCTCACTCCATAGATAGATTCACCTGCATCACAAACTTCAGTTCCAGTAGCTGAATTATTTCAAGTAGAGAAAGGAGTCCCAGCTGCCTGCTGGGATTCCAGAGTTTGACAATAGGCTTGGGATTTGAGTACGAGTGTGAAACACTTGCCAGATCCAAGCATAGTAAGTACATGCAGGTCGGGTGCACGATGCATCCAAAAGTTCTGCTGATACAACTCAGTCCATGACTGTTATTCTAGATCTGGGCCCTTATATCCCTCTGCCAACACACCTCAGCTCTGTCCCATGTTACTCCCCTGCTAGACTTCTCACACAGTGACCAATAATCATGCTACGTTTTTGTGTGGTGGTTTAGGAGGAGGAAAAATGGAAATGAAATTGAACTAATTTCCCTTTATTTTTATGAACCAAGACTGTACTTGAACTCAGGCCCCATGAGATGAAAAGCTCGGGCTCAGGGCTCTTGTGTATCCCCACCATCACTGGAAAAGAAACATCAAGCCTTATATCTCAATAGCCAGCGCTGTCCTGGGAACAGAATAAACTCCCTGGCTCCCACTCCAGCACACTTCTGCTTCTTGTGACCTTGTTGACATCATAGAAGTCCCTTGCTCTGCACTATCACTCTGAGCCTCCCAGTTTAACTCCTGCTGTATTTGCCTTTGACCCAGCTCAGAGTCAGGGAAATCTCCCAGTTTATAACAGCAGCAACATGATGCAGCAACATCCCAGCATGAAGGCAGAGCCAGCAAGCAGGGATGTGAGCTGTAGCTTATGAAAGCCTATGCTCAAATAAATTTGTTAGTCTCTAAGGTGCCACAAGTCCTTTTCTTTTTGCAGATACAGACTAACATGGCTGCTACTCTGAAACCTAGATCAGAGAGCAGTTTTTGGCTAGGCAGTGGATGCTGAGAGGGTCAGTGGAGACGCTCACTCTTTGGGGAAGGGGTGAGGAATGCATCACTTCCAAGGATTCTCTACAACTACACAGGAAGCAAACAGTACTAATGTCGGAGAGGCTTGGGGCAGCCCCTCCACTCCCCAAAAGAAATACCACAACCATTCGGAGAACTCCTCTGCACACCAGAAAGTCAGCTGCTCTGAGCCTATGCTGTGGCTCTGTCTGAGGTTGGTGTCTGGCTGGGAGTAGGAACTCAGATGCAACACAAAGGAAGGTTTATCTCAGGCTCCAATGCCTAGACTGTTTATAGAAATCTAAGCATTTCTGGAGAAGCCACATCTTTGCCTGGCCCTGACACATCCTCCCAATGTGGGCCCAGACACTCCCTAAAAATGAGAGACCAGAATGTACAAGTGCTCATTAGAGTGTTCTCTAATCTGAGTGCTCTGACCCCCCCACACACCCTCCTGCAGAAACTGGAAACGTGGCTGCCAGAGGAGGCTGGGTATGTCACTCAGGCCACCTCCTGCCCCTTTGTGGTCCCACATTAAAGCCATACCTGCTCTAATAGATACACCTCAGTCCCTGGAAAAATCATGGAGCAGGTCCTCAAAGAATCAATCCTGAAGCACTTAGAGGAGAGGAAAGTGATCAGGAACAGTCAGCATGGATTCACCAAGGGAAGGTCATGCCTGACTAATCTAATCGCCTTTTATGATGAGATTACTGGTTCTGTGGATGAAGGGAAAGCAGTGGATGTATTGTTTCTTGACTTTAGCAAAGCTTTTGACACGGTCTCCCACAGCATTCTTGTCAGCAAGTTAAGGAAGTATGGGCTGGATGAATGCACTATAAGGTGGGTAGAAAGCTGGCTAGATTGTCGGGCTCAACGGGTAGTGATCAATGGCTCCATGTCTAGTTGGCAGCCGGTGTCAAGTGGAGTGCCCCAGGGGTCGGTCCTGGGGCCCGTTTTGTTCAATATCTTCATAAATGATCTGGAGGATGGTGTGGATTGCACTCTCAGCAAATTTGCGGATGATACTAAACTGGGAGGAGTGGTAGATACGCTGGAGGGGAGGGATAGGATACAGAAGGACCTAGACAAATTGGAGGATTGGGCCAAAAGAAATCTAATGAGGTTCAATAAGGATAAATGCAGGGTCCTGCACTTAGGATGGAAGAATCCAATGCACCGCTACAGACTAGGGACCGAATGGCTCGGCAGCAGTTCTGCGGAAAAGGACCTAGGGGTGACAGTGGACGAGAAGCTGGATATGAGTCAGCAGTGTGCCCTTGTTGCCAAGAAGGCCAATGGCATTTTGGGATGTATAAGTAGGGGCATAGCGAGCAGATCGAGGGACGTGATCGTTCCCCTCTATTCGACACTGGTGAGGCCTCATCTGGAGTACTGTGTCCAGTTTTGGGCCCCACACTACAGGAAGGATGTGGATAAATTGGAAAGAGTACAGCGAAGGGCAACAAAAATGATTAGGGGTCTAGAGCACATGACTTATGAGGAGAGGCTGAGGGAGCTGGGATTGTTTAGTCTGCAGAAGAGAAGAATGAGGGGGGATTTGATAGCTGCTTTCAACTACCTGAAAGGGGGTTTCAAAGAGGATGGCTCTAGACTGTTCTCAATGGTAGCAGATGACAGAACGAGGAGTAATGGTCTCAAGTTGCAATGGGGGAGGTTTAGATTGGATATTAGGAAAAACTTTTTCACTAAGAGGGTGGTGAAACACTGGAATGCGTTACCTAGGGAGGTGGTAGAATCTCCTTCCTTAGAGGTTTTTAAGGTCAGGCTTGACAAAGCCCTGGCTGGGATGATTTAACTGGGACTTGGTCCTGCTTTGAGCAGGGGGTTGGACTAGATGACCTTCTGGGGTCCCTTCCAACCCTGATATTCTATGATTCTATGATTCAATCTATGGTGAAGTCTGGCACAGACTCTGGAGCATAGGCACTGACTCCAGGGGTGCTCTGGGCCCAAGCACCCATCAAAAAAAATAGGGGGTGCTCAGCATCCACCAGAAACAACTGTTCGGCAGTTGGCAGGAGGCACTTGGGGGAGCGCAGAGAAGAGCGAGCGACAGGTGGGTGCAGCGCTTTGGGGATAGAGTGGGGGCATGAAGAGGTGGAGGGAGGGCAGGGCTGCAGGGAAAGGGACAGAGTAGGGGCAGGGCCTCAGAGTGAAGCAGGGATGGAGCACCCACCAGGAAAAATAAAAGTTAGCACCTGTGCTCTGGAGGGAAGGGAAGTCTGCCTCACTTCCCAATTAACTATCCCCCTGTTCTGCCCACACCAAATCAGACCTCATTTAGAAGGCAGGAGATGCTGAGCTAGTAGAGAAGAATAATAATGATTAGTAGGTTGCTTGAAGAAGGAGAAACCCACAGCACGGGATCCTGACCATTTATCAGGCTTTTAGGAGAAAGCACTATTCTGCAGTGAAAACTTTTCAGGCAAGGTTCACCTGTGCAATGAGATGTTAAGCAGAGTTGTAGGCATGGTACAAACAGTGCTGTGAAGTCCCCCTGCATAGAAGCAACTGATCCATGATTGGGATGTTACGGACCAGCTAATCAGAGTGGGGCTGGGATTCTTCCCTGATGCACAAAAATCCTGCTTTTCCCCAGGCAACTTCCACCTCAGAAGCCCTAGAACACCAGCTGCAGAGCAGTCCAGCCTCCTCAGAGTCAGCACAGTGACTCCACCCAAGAACACATCAAGTGGCTGCATTCTCCCCAGAGCCAAAAATCAAATCAACGTAAGTCAAAAACTCTCCTTCCTACTAAGACATTCCCCAGGTGTTTTCCAGACCGGTGATCTGCTAGGTCACTCCAATCCTTGACTCTGGGAGCCAGCCTTCCCTTGATCTGCTGTGGGAACCCGCCAATCCTGGGCTGTTCTCACACAGCCTCTGGCATGTAAGCTGCTCCTTGGATTGTGCAACCAAATGACACTAGCCAATATTTCCACTCCCAGACACAACCCTAGGAACCTCCATCTTGCAGTGTCCGGATATGCCCGCTGGACGCTGCAAGCTTATATGAGTTTGTCAATTTAACAAAGAAATTGATATGCAACAGGCTTGTTATCCCAAGGGAAGTCTCTGACGCGCTTCAAATTAAATGCACTGCTTCAGGTAGAATAAACAAACAGATTTATTAACTACAAAGGTAGATTTTAAGTGATTATAAATCAAAGCACAATAAGTTGGATTTGGTCAAATGAAATAAAAGCAAAACGCATTCTAAGTTGATCTTAACACTTTCAATGCCCTTACAAACTTAGATGCTTCTCACCACAGGCTGGCTGGTTGCCCTTCAGCCAAGTTCTCCCTTTTGATCAGGGCTTCCATCGCTAGGTGGTGATGTCTGTAGATGGAGGTGGAAGAGAGAGGAAGAGCATGGCAAATGTCTCATCCTTTTATGATGTCCTTTCTTCCCTCTTGGCTTTGCCCCCCACTTCAGAGTCAGGTGAGCATTACCTCATTGCAGCCTCAAACTGACCAAAGGAACGGGAGTGACTCACTTGAGAGTCAACAGATCCTTTGTTGTTGCCTAGGCCAGTGTCCTCTGTTCCTAAATGGCTGGGTTGGGTTTGTCCCACACATGCCCTGATGAGGTGTGAACTGCCCCTCTGCTTCTGCCTCCTGCAGAAACTGGAAGCATGGCTGCCAGAGGAGGCTGGGTATGTCACTCAGACCACCTCCTGCCCCTTCGTGGTCCCACATTAAAGCCATACCTGCTCTAATGGAGAGTTTTTGCCTGGGCTTATTTTAAGCCATGAAGGCACATTTTCAGCCTCATAACTATATACATGAAGTTACAACCTATAACATTACTGTAATAACAATTACTAGAAGATCACTATAAAAACAATGCTCAGTGCATCATAAGCTTTCTGAAGACACCCGACATGACAAACTTTGCATTGGATACCACACAATCATTTTACAAGGATGAACATGGGAGAGCTGGGTGTTCCCCCAAGGTACAGAACCTCACACCTACCTATCCACATCAATGTCTTCAACTACTCGTAAGAGACAGAATAAGGGCAGAGGAAAAATCTTCCCACAGATAGACGCGTGCTCTTCTCCTGCAATGTCCTTACTCCAGACCCATCAGTTGTGTCTTTCCCTGGTATCAGAACATGCATGTCCTGAGTAGCAGGGCAAGAACCAGAAGCAGGGTCCAGCCCCAGTTTGATATAGAAGAAGACTCCAGAGGTGGAAGCAGGAAAGAGGAATCACAGAAACACAGATGCTCTCACTTTATGCTAACAGAAAGAGAGAGGATCGTACATAGAACCCCCTGAAATTCTTTTGATTTTCTACAGTAGTTTGTTTTGTTTTCAGAAATTTCTTGTTATTTCATCTTATCTATTCTCCCCACCCCACAGGTTGAGTCCAGCCCCTGGGGTGGTGGGAGACCAAGGGCAGGGAGAACGGTAGAGGGTGTTGGGTCCTGCCCCAGGGAAGGGGGAGACCCTGGGGGTGGATTGCAGAGCGAGCCCATCCCACCGTCACCCAACAGCAGTGTCTCCTGTCCTGGATGCTGGGCCCAGCTTCCCACCTCCGGGTCACACTGATGCTCAGCTTTGGCCCAGTTGCTCCTCTGTGGTGATGATGGGGGGACTGGACAGGACAAATTTGAGTGAGGAGGGCTGTGACCCCATGCACCAGGTCACAATGCCACTCACTCATATTTGGCCCAGTGAGCTACCTCATCAGGGGGCCAGAGAAACCTGAGAAACGCTATGACCATGGACCAGAACACAACAGCCAGAGCAGGGAGACAGGCCCAGCCCCTTGAGACAGGAGCTGCCGCTGTGGGGTATTTCATTTCATGGGTTTTTTAATGTTCTTTTTCATTTTATTTCACATTAGCAAAAAAGACAGAGCTCTGATTATATCTCTCCCTCTTGGCAACAGCTAATCTTGTGCCCCTTGCACTCCTCATAACAAGCAGATAAAATAACTGGAGCTGCCAGCAAGCCCAATGGGAGCAAATAAACCTGGTCACAGCTCAGTAGTTCAGAGGTTTAAACAAGGGTGAAAATGAGCAACCCAGACTGTCAGACTGCTGCTGATTACCAGATTTCTTTCTATGGCTCCTTACTAATGATCAGTGTAACCCCGGAGGACTTTCAGAACTTACAAGGAAACAATCTCATTAGCAAGCTAAATATTTCTCCTGCACTCACCATTGTGATATCTGGGCGCTAATGGTATTTAGAGAGTCAGTCCCCTGGGTCTCAAGGAATAAGTTTGTTCAGCCCTTAAAGTGTGCAAAACAGATTTTTCAAATATATGGGACATGGGTCCCTGTTCCAGCAGCCCCCCTATTCCTGCAGTCTCTAAACTCTTAGAACAATGCTCTCACTGTTATCCTTTTTTGCTAGAGCATGTGTTCTCAGCTGGAATGAGGAGTGAGACTGAGATTTTCCTCCTGGCATAAAAAGACCAAAGCCGACTTGGAGCACCTGCCACACATGATGGGTCAGAACAACCAGCCGGGTCACTGCCCAGCTATAAATAAATATACTGCAGGGAAAATGACAAATCCTGGTTGGGTGCCCCTGCGCGCACGCACGGTCACTGTGGAACTCCACTATCAAGTAAGCTACAGATTACAGGTGACATTGTCAGGATCTCAGCAGAGATCCCTCAACACAGCATGGCAATTCTGAAGCATGTTTATTGTTTTTACACTGCTTGAAGAATTCAGTAGAAGGCTATTAAGAATAGGCTGCTCTCCCTATCTTCTTTCTCTGGGACACAGAGCCTCAGGAAAAATCATTACATGCTGATCTTTCGGGCTTATGGCCAATTAAGTGTTACCAACATTTCAATAAGGGGCTCCCATAAAGATCCTTCTGAAATAAGCCTGTACCATATCCCAGGAGTGTGAGTATTTGCAGGGGAAAGAATGGGGAAATCTATTCATTTCCCCATTTGGAAAAAAGCTTTTTGAAAAGTAAAGTGGGAGAAAGCAGCACTGGGCAAACAAATGAATCTGATGGGCCTTTGCTGGATGTGGTTACACTTTATTTCTAGAAACTCCCCTGAGTCTATTGACAGTGTTTGATTTAACCGTGATCAGATCATGGCATTTGAAGTGAAAAGTCAGGTGAGACCCTGTGAATGGGACCAAGGGTGGAGAATTCAATTCTCTCTACTGGAATTTTTTTTTAAATTACACCTGAAATGTGGTGCAATCAGATTCATTCACTGATTTGCTTTTCAGAAGTAACGTTGAGCCCCAGGAATAAAGCATGTTCAGCAGGGATGACTTAGTAGTATCCAGACTGGATGCAATTCCAGTAGAGGTAGTAAATCGGGGCGGGAGGGGGTAGGACTTATCATGTAATGCTCTACATGCTTCCGGGGCACTACGTGGTGTGAGGCACCCACACACCCAGTTTCCTTCTCAAATCCATGAGACACTCCTACTGGGCAGGGAGGACATTATGTACTGTGCCACTGCCTTGTACACAGAACTATATATTCAAAGCAGACTGAATGCCAAACCATTCCTATTGCACCCCACCCATGGTCTGAACTAGATAAAATCTGGGACACTGCCTACACACTGAAGACATGTGCCAGTCCAATAGTTAGTATTTGGTTTTAGTGATCCTCTGCTTTTAATATTCATACAGCATGAATTGCCTTCCAAAGCCATGTTGTAATGTTGCTAGTGCATTTATTTCATGCAATGTGCATCAGTGAGGCATTCAGGTGCAAGGGTCAAGAAGTGATTTCCCTGATCTGGTTTCAGAAGTTAGAAAAAATTTCTTTTCTTTTCAAGTGTGAACTGGCTGCAGGTGAAGAATGTTACATCTTGCAGGAATGTCAATCACAACCACCTCACTGACCTGCCTTGGCATCAAAGTGCTTAGAAGAGTTTGCTCCATTCTTGTGCAAAGAAGCAAAGTCTCTGTCTAGCATGTCTTACTGGAGAAGCTCATTGCCTTACTATGGATCAACAAAACCAGAGACAGAAAAATCAGAAGAGCTATGAGATAAGGCCCAACACATGATTGCTCCCTTTGACACATTTTCTAGCTTTTTTTCTAGTCTAATTTTAAATATCCCAAGCAATAAGGCTCCCATTTCTTTCCCTGGGAAAAATATCACAGCCCAATACACCCCAGAATCTGAAAGTTTCCTGATATTTCAACCTAAATTGTCCTTCTCAATATCATCTTGTTCTTCCTAATTATACCCCCTGGTATCATGCTAAATAATCCCTCTCCCTTGGTTGGGTTAGTAGAGTTATGTTTCTCTCTAAGTCATATCATAGCCAAGCTAAGTATATTTCCTGCCAAATATACAAACCATATTTTTCCCAGATGAATCTCTGCCTGTTATTTCTAATGTCGCTAAGTCTCTCTGTATTTCTCTCTCCTCCCTGGAGATTGCAACTCTTCCCAACTTAGGGTCACCAGTGAGTTTCATTACTTCTCCACCCCCCAACTTTAATGGGGACACCATAGGTTCCAAACATTTAGGGATGAGAGGCCTGGTTCCCAGGTTACCTGGTTCCCAAAGACAGCGATGGAGCAGGCGGTAGAGACCTCATGGGCCCCAAACCAGATGGAGGCGATGCGCGAGGGCATGCCCAGAATGAAGACCTGCGCCACCGAGCAGATGACCTGCCCCAGGACAGTGACAGGGAAGAGGTGCGGCTTCATGCTGCCCAGCTTCACCCAGGCGCCTAGACAGTTGAAGGCTGAACCGGCGAGGGCGATGAGGCGCAGGCCCCTCTTGTCCAGCAGCCAGGCCACAGGGAAAAGAAGGGGGATGTAGGTGAGCATGTAGCACATGGAGAGCCAGTCGATGGCGAAGGTGCTCACGCCGTAGAAGCGCATGAAGATGTTGTTGATGCTGCCGTACTGGATCCACTGGAAGGCATTGCAGAGCGAGTAGCAGCTGAACAGCAGCACCACGGGCCAGCGGCGTAGGGACAGGCGCACCTCGGGGGGCCCCCCGGGGGCAGACCCACTGGGGGTCTCGGCTTCCACTGATCCAGGCACCGGCTTCACCCCCTGCAAGAGCTCGGGCGTCTCTTGATACACCAGCCCCTTCTCGCCTGGCTCCGGCCCCCCGCTCACCGCGGCCCCCCGGGAAAACGCCGAGCAACACGGGCTCCCCATCCCCAGGGCAGCGCTGTCCCGCATCGTGTGCCCGGCCCCTGCCTGCCCCCACCCCGCTCCTTATGGGGTCGCCGGTCTCTTCTCCGCGCCGCGCCGCGCGCTCCCTCGCTCCTCCGAAAGCGCCACTGTCAGCACCGCGCCATTCCCGCAAGCCAAGGGGCGCTGATTTGCTCTCACAGCGATGCTGGGGATTGGCCAGCTGGCCAAGGGGGCGCCGCCCCCTCCACGCTGACTGGCTGAGACGAGGCCTGCCGCGCTCCGTCCCTTACCATGGAAACCCTGCCGCGCCTTCCCTGGGGCCGCTGGGGCTTCTGCCGCTGAGGCGGCTCTTGCAGCGCCGGGCTCTGCAGGGTCCCCTCACCCGCCCCCGGCTGGGCCCCAGCGGACGCTCCCGGGAAAAGTCCAAACAACCTAAAGGACCTGGCCTCTGATCCCGGAGAGGCGGCGGAATTGCGCGCGCCCCAAGGGTCACATCCTGGGCTCCATCGCGGGCTGCAGGCTGGCTGAGGGGGCAGTTCGAGGGAAGGCTCTGGAAAGACACTGCTGGAGATACACAGCCCACCAGTAAAACTACTTCTACAGCAATGGGCAGCGCAACCCGACCCACTGCGATGCAGGGCAGTGAAGCCTGAGGCTCAGCTTTAACAGCTACTTACACGGATTGTGATTAACAAAAAAAAAAAATCCTATGAACCTTTCCCTTCTGCAGGTCAGAAAATAATCACTCTGCCTACAGAGGAACACCAGCAACACTGGCTACATAGCAGAACTGGGTCACCTCCTCATCCAGCTGGTGCCATCTCAACTAAAGCCCCTGCAGAGTACCAAAAACAACGAGGAGGCCTTGTGGCACCTTAGAGACTAACAAATTTATCTGGGCATAAGCTTCCATGGTCTAGAACCCACTTCATCAGATGCATGGAGTGGAAATTAGAGTAGCAGGTACATATACATAGTACATGAAAAGATGGGAGTTGCCTTACCAAGTTGGGGGTCAGTCTAAGGAGACAATTCAATTAACAGTAGAGTACCAAGGGAGGAAAAATCACTTTTGTAGTGGTAATGAGGGTGGCCCATTTCAAACAGTTGACAAGAAGGTGTGAGTAACAGTAGGGGGAAATTAGTTTTTGTAAAGACCCATCCCCCCAGTCTTTATTCAGGCCTAATTTGATGGTGTCCATTTTGCAAATTAATTCCAGTTCTGCAGTTTCATGTTGGAGACTGTTTCTGAAGTTTTTTTGTTGAAGAATTGCCACTTTTAAGTCTGTTATTGAGTGACCAGGAAGACTGAAGTGTTCTCCTCTTGGTTTTTGAATGTTATAATTCCTGATGTCAGATGTGTGTCCATTTATTCTTTTGAGTAGAGACTGTCCGGTTTGGCCAATGTACATGGCAGAGGGGTATTGTTGGCACATGATGGCATATGTCACATTGGTAGATGGACAGGTGAACAAGCCCCTGATGGTGTGGCTGATGTGGTTAGGTCCTATGATGGTGTCCCTTGAAAAGATATGTGGACAGAGTTAGCACCAGGGTTTGGTTCCTGGGTTAGTATTTTTGTTGTGTGGTGTGTAGTTGCTGATGAGTATTTGCTTCAGTTGGGGGGCTGTCTGTAAGCGAGGACTGGCCTGTCTCCCATCGTCCTTCAGGATAGGTTGTTTTCAAACTAAACCCAAAGGCAAACATACATTACTCTTAGGTCTGGGCACTGCTAAGTTCCTGATCAGTAGGCGCAAATAACTTCATCCAAAGCCAACTGGTGCTCAAGATACCATACTAACACTTCAAACAAAGTAGTCCAGCGATAGTCATAGGCGACCGCAGGCCAAATCTTGACCACCAGATGCTTTAGAACGGACCTCAAAATATTTTTATTTACTTATTATTGGGGGTTTTTTTTATTATTTTCTCTGGAGTCTGGCCCTTGACTATACCTTGACAAAAAAAAATTGACTATCCCGGCACAGGAGAGCCTTATGCAGAACAATCACACTAGTAGATACTTCTAAATATTATGCTATGGTGACATAAGACAGACTCTCACCAAATACAATATCAGAGACCATAAACTTGGAGTGGCAAGTGGAAGATACAAGGCATAACTCAAGAAAATAATGACTGCAAACAAAGTGAGATAAGACAAACTGCGGCACACACGCATCTTCTACTCTAATACCCAGTGCAAGAAAGATGTTTCAGACTGTCAGGAAATTTAAAAGGCTCTTAAACGCAATGAGGACAAAATGAAGAGAAAGAGAGACAGCATTACACTACGTAGCAAACTGAATCAGGTATGGGCAAGAAGTCATACGGAAATCCAAATACACTAAAGCCTCATCTTGGCAGACGCTTGAGATACTGTATCCACCTGTAACAGAGGTCTCAGGGTGGGCTCTCTCACATATTTGTCGCATTCATCATAGGTATCATGCCAAAAAGTATTATTGAATTGGAATTTACTGAAGGAGATAAGCTAGAGGTTGCAACCTCTCCTGGACAAAGCTACCTCCCGACTGTGCAGAAGGGGAGCACAAAGAGAGGGAATTAGGAGGGCAGCTTCTCTTAGTCCAGGCCCTACCCCTAAAACAGAAAAGGTAAATAGGGATAGGAAGATCAGGCCGAGAGAACCTCCCCTACCCCACTATGAATAATAGATTGGGGAGGGAAGGCCTGTTTAGAGCAGACTCTGGCTTCCTACTGCTGCAGGAGAGATAACTTCTCTTGAGGCAAATCCATGAATATCAGACAAATTCAGCACAAGTGCCAGGAAAACATCTTCTGTCTGTCTCATGTGTGAAAGAAGAAAGAAAACAAAACATGAATGTGGCTTAATGTATGGTTGGATGGATTCCTTTATTTATGTTGGTGGAAGAACATCAGTATAGGAAGGGCTGCCCAGTCATAACAATAACTCTGTCTTGGCTCTGCTCTGCAACAGCAAATCTGTGGCATTTGAGCTTCCACTTTTCTTACTCCAAATTGTGACATTCTAATGCGGTGCAATCTGGGACACCAGACAACAGAGCTGGAATCCCTTGTGTGATGGCTGACCCACTGCCTTGGTGCTGCTGAGGTACTAGATGCAGGATAGCTCTTCTAATCCTCAAGATATCATGCAGCAATTCACTAGCCAAAAGCTTTATCCCATTCAATACCAGTGCATGCAGGGTTTTGGAGTGAGCTTCTGCCTTTCTGTGGCTAAG
The DNA here is from genome assembly GCF_009764565.3 of Dermochelys coriacea. Lineage (NCBI taxonomy): Eukaryota > Metazoa > Chordata > Testudines > Dermochelyidae > Dermochelys > Dermochelys coriacea. The sequence continues at coordinate 86,234,963 of NC_050073.1, read as the reverse complement.
TTCCAATGTAGAGGTGTTGGAGAAACATTGACGGAACCATATTTTGTCAGAATGCGCAGTTCCCTGAATCTAAATGCTCTGTCCAATTTACCCAATTTCACTAGAATTTATTTTTGGAAGGAAACTGAGTTCCAACAATGTCAAAAAGTCCCATTTTGACATTTTCTGAATGAAACATTTTGATATTTGTTGTTTTGAAACAACTTTTTTATTTTGATTTTTTTGTTTACTTTATATGTTATGTTTCAGAGTAGCAGCCGTGTTAGTCTGTATTCGCAAAAAGAAAAGGAGTACTTGTGGCACCTTAGAGACTAACAAATTTATTAGAGCATAAGCTTTCGTGAGCTACAGCTCACTTCATCGGATGCATTTGGTGGAAAAAACAGAGGAGAGATTTATATACACACACACACAGAGAACATGAAACAATGGGTTTATCATACACACTGTAAGGAGAGTGATCACTTAAGATAAGCCATCACCAGCGGAGGTGGGGGGGTTGGGAAGGAGGAAAACCTTTCATGGTGACAAGCAAGGTAGGCTAATTCCAGCAGTTAACAAGAATATCATAGGAACAGTGGGGGGTGGGGTGGGAGGGAGAAATACCATGGGGAAATAAGAAAAGGAGTACCCGTGGCACCCCAGAGACCAACAAATCCACCAGAGCACAAGTGGAGTGGGCTGTGGCTCACGAGGGCTTGTGCTCTAGTGGATTTGTTGGTCTCTGGGGTGCCACGGGTGCTCCTTTTCTTTTTGCGAGTACAGACTAGCACGGCTGCTACTCTGAAACCTGTCATTATGCAAGGCACTGAATTTAGCCGTATAGAGTGGAAATCTGTCAACTTCATGAAAAAACTCGCACAGATACAGACAGACATCATCTTCCTCTCCAAATGCAAACAGATGGACATCATACCGAAAGGACTGAAGGTAAAAAATCCATTACAATCTACATACCATACAGACTATGCTGACAGCTTGTGCCACACACTCTCAAAGAAACTGCGGAACCACCTGATCAACATCCTCTACAGCAAACAGGGGAAAGATTAAGAATGAGCTCTCAAAACTGGATACTCTCATAAAGAACCAACCTTCCACACAAACTTCCTCGTGGCTGGACTTTACAAAAACTAGACAAGCCATTTACAAAACACACTTTGCTTCTCTACAAAAGAAAAAGGACACTAAGCTATCTAAACTACTATATGCCACAAGGGGCCACAACAATGGTTCCCGTAACCCACCCAGCAATATTGTTAATCTATCCAACTATACTCTTAGCCCAGCAGAAGAATCTGTCCTATCTCGGGGCCTCTCCTTTTGCCCCTCCACCCCCACGAACATGATACAGTTCTGTGGTGACCTAGAATCCTATTTTCGACGTCTCAGACTCAAGGAATATTTCCAACACACCTCTGACCAACATATTAACCCACGGAAACCTTCCTGCCAACACTACAAAAAGAAGGATTCTGGGTGGACTCCTCCTGAAGGTCGAAACAGCAGCCTGGATTTCTACATAGACTGCTTCCGCCGACGTGCACGAGCTGAAATTGTGGAAAAGCAGCATCGCTTACCCCATAACCTCAGCCATGCAGAACACAGTGCCATCCACAGCCTCAGAAACAACTCTGACATCATAATCAAAAAGGCTGACAAAGGAGGTGCTGTCGTCATCATGAATAGGTCGGAGTATGGACAAGAGGCTACTAGGCAGCTCTCCAACACCACTTTCTACAAGCCATTACCCTCTGATCCCACTGAGAGTTACCAAAAGAAACTACAGCATTTGCTCAAGAAACTCCCTGAAAAAGCACAAGAACAAATCCGCACAGACACACCCCTGGAACCCCGACCTGGGGTATTCTATCTGCTACCCAAGATCCATAAACCTGGAAATCCTGGACACCCCATCATCTCAGGCATTGGCACCCTGACAGCAGGATTGTCTGGCTATGTAGACTCCCTCCTCAGGCCCTTCATTACCAGCACTCCCAGCTATCTTCGAGACACCACTGACTTCCTGAGGAAACTACAGTCCATTGGTGATCTTCCTAAAAACACCATCCTAGCCACTATGGATGTAGAAGCCCTCTACACCAACATTCCACACAAAGATGGACTACAAGCCGTCAGGAACAGTATCCCCGATACTGTCACGGCTAACCTGGTGGCTGAACTTTGTCCTGACCCATAACTATTTCACTTTTGGTGACAATGTATACCTTCAAATCAGCGGCACTGCGATGGGTACCCGCATGGCCCCACAGTATACCAACATTTTTATGACTGACTTAGAACAACGCTTCCTCAGCTCTCGTCCCCTAATGCCCCTACTCTACTTGCGCTACATTGATGACATCTTCATCATCTGGACCCATGGAAAAGAAGCTCTTGAGGAATTCCACCATGATTTCAACAATTTCCATCCCACCATCAACCTCAGCCTGGACCAGTCCACACAAGAGATCCACTTCCTGGACACTACGGTGCTAATAAGCGATGGTCACATAAACACCACCCTATATCGGAAACCTACTGACCGCTATTCCTACCTACATGCCTCTAGCTTTCATCCAGATCATACCACTCGATCCATTGTCTACAGCCAAGCGCTACGATATAACCGCATTTGCTCCAACCCCTCAGACAGAGACAAACACCTACAAGATCTCTATCATGCATTCCTACAACTACAATACCCACCTGCTGAAGTGAAGAAACAGATTGACAGAGCCAGAAGAGTACCCAGAAGTCACCTCTACAGGACAGGCCCAACAAAGAAAACAACAGAACGCCACTTGCCATCACCTTCAGCCCCCAACTAAAACCTCTCCAACGCATCATCAAGGATCTACAACCTATCCTGAAGGACGACCCATCACTCTCACAGATCTTGGGAGACAGGCCAGTCCTTGCTTACAGACAGCCCCCCAATCTGAAGCAAATACTCACCAGCAACCACACACCACACAGCAGAACCACTAACCCAGGAACCTATCCTTGCAACAAAGCCCGTTGCCAACTCTGTCCACATATCTATTCAGGGGATACCATCATAGGGCCTAATCACATCAGCCACACTATCAGAGGCTCGTTCACCTGCGCATCTACCAATGTGATATATGCCATCATGTGCCAGCAATGCCCCTCTGCCATGTACATTGGCCAAACTGGACAGTCTCTACGTAAAAGAATGAATGGACACAAATCAGACGTCAAGAATTATAACATTCAAAAACCAGTTGGAGAACACTTCAATCTCTCTGGTCACTCGATCACAGACCTAAGAGTGGCTATACTTCAACAAAAAAGCTTCAAAAACAGACTCCAACAAGAGACTGCTGAATTGGAATTAATTTGCAAACTGGATACAATTAATTTAGGCTTGAATAGAGACTGGGAATGGATGAGTCTTTACACAAAGTAAAACTATTTCCCCATGTTTCAGAGTAGCAGCCGTGTTAGTCTGTATTCGCAAAAAGAAGGGGAGTACCCGTGGCACCTTAGAGACTAGCAGATTTATTGGAGCATGGGCTTTCGTGGGCTGCGGCTCACTTCGTCGGATGCGTTTGGTGGAAAAAGCAGAGCTCTCCTCTGCTTTTTCCACCGGGTGCATCCGATGGGGTGAGCTGTGGCTCGCGGGGGCTTGTGCTCTGGTGGATTTGTTGGTCTCTGGGGTGCCACGGGTACTCCTTTTCTTATTTCCCCATGGTATTTCTCCCTCCCACCCCACCCCCCACTGTTCCTATGATATTCTTGTTAACTGCTGGAATTAGCCTACCTTGCTTGTCACCATGAAAGGTTTTCCTCCTTCTCCCCTCTCCCCCCCTGCTGGTGATGGCTTATCTTAAGTGATCACTCTCCTTACAGTGTGTATGATAAACCCATTGTTTCATGTTCTCTGTGTGTGTGTATAGAAATCTCTCCTCTGTTTTTTCCACCAAATGGATCCGATGAAGTGAGCTGTAGCTCACGAAAGCTTATGCTCTAATAAATTTGTTAGTCTCTAAGGTGCCACAAGTACTCCTTTTCTTTTTATATGTTATATTACATTACAAGAAAACATTTAAAAATCAAAATCAAAAAACTTTTCAATCTTGTCCAAATAAAACATTTTGATCAACCTAAAATGATTTCTTTCTGAGTTTTTCTTCAGTGAGAATTTCTAAGTTTGGTGTTTTCATTCTGACGGAGAATAAAACCATATTTCAAAATCTTAAAATCCTCCATGAAACAGGATTTCTGTCCTCCATACATCTCTACACCTATGGTATTTACAAACACTGTTCTGCCATAGTGCTCACCCTCGGTGATTTGGAGGCAAGTGGATTTCTTGGGTTGGCTTCTTTTAAAAAGGATTTCTAGTCAATATTGTAAGCTGCCATCACTGGGGACTAATAACCACCGGCACTAGGAACAAGTTGTTTATTGTCTGTAGCTGGTTTATGATATACAGCTCATTTAAATGATGTTGTGTTATCTGTGTTGTATAAACATTAAACATCATAAACCCTCCAACGTGGACTTGGCTATACGTTGGTTTAATTCCCTTCCAACATTGAACAAGCACCTCAAAGTTCACCTTACGTATAATGGAGTTATGGCCTATGTTTCAGGGAGCACATTCCTAAGCAAAGGAGTCAAGCAGCAGTATCAGAGGGTAAGATTTCTTGGACTTGAATTTGCCCTGTGGAACATGCTCTTAGAGGTTAATACTGTAGTGCTCTACCTGAGAGTCCAACTTCTCTCTGAAATCCAGCCCTGTCACTCACAAGCACAGCAGAGTACTCCACATTGGTTCTTTGGCTCCATTATATCCTCATTGACAAACACTCCTCAAGAGAGGAAGAAAATCCACCTTAAATGTATGACTCTGGCACAGCTCAATTCCTACTGCGTATGGTTGTCTTTTTCTCTAAATTTAGCTTTCTCTTCAATGATTGGGCCGAAGTTTGATTCTCATCTAAGGGAAGGACAAACAATGCTCCCTACAGCCAGGCAAAAACGGTGCAGACCTTCTACAACACAGCTTTGTCAAAGCACCTTATTCTTGATCCGCAGGTCCCCCTGTTGCCCCAGTCCTCAGCCCCACACAATTTTGCCAAGGCACCTCAAAAGGCTGGTCTGCAGTTCCTATAATGATGATACAACATAATGTTAGCATCTTCGATACAAAAGTATTTCAAAATGCTTTATCAAAGTTAAATAACAGCCAAGGCAGAGAAAAATGCAGAGGCAACGGTAAGGGAGAAAACAGTGATTTGTAGATGAGATTAAAAATAACGGAATAATCTGAATTTCGAAGTGACCAAAGCTATGCTAAACTCTGAACAGAGACAAAAAGGACAAGGGAACCTGCCCCAACACATTTACAATCTGCATTTAGCAGTGATGCAATGGGAATAAACAGCAAGGAGGGTTTGGAGTGAGGTGGAGTACGGCAAGGATAATAGTAATGTAATCACAAGATGATCTATCTACTCTATTGCAGTTCTATTCAAATTCTTCGAACTTGTCAGCAAAATAATAATTAAAGGGAGAACAAGTCAATATAGGTTATTTGGACTTTCAAAAAGCCTTTGGCAAAGTCCCCCACATGACTATTAAGTAAACTAAGTCGTGGAGTGAAAGGTAAAGCACTGTGATGGATTAAAGATGAGTTAAGAAAGAGAAGACAACGAATAGAAATAAATGGCCAATTTGTAGCATGGCAAAAGATGAACAGTGGGGCAACATAAGGTTTTATTATTAATGATCCTGAAGAGGAGGTGTGCACACAAGCAGCAAAATTTGCAAATGACATAAAATTATTTAGGTTAGTCAAGGCCAGAAAAGATATGAGCAACACCAGAGGGACCTCAGAAAGCTAGAAAAATGGGCCACATGATGGCAGATAAAATTCAATCATATAATCACAGCAATGTAGGACTGAGAGGAACCTCAAGAGGTCATCTAGTCCACCCCGCTGCACTGAGGCAGGATCAAGTATACCTAGACCATCCCTGACAGATGCTTGTTTAATCTCTTCTTTAAAACTTCTAATGATGGGGATTCCACAACCTCCCTACGTAGCCTGTTCCAGTGCTTAACTATCCTTATACTTAGGAAGTTTTTCCTAATATACAGCCTAAATCTCCCTTGCTGCAAATAAAGCCAATTCTTGTCCTATCATTGGTGGACAGGAAGAACAATTGTTCACTGTCCTCTTTACAACTATCTTTTACATATGTGAAGACTTATCTCACTCCTCAGCCTTCTCTCCTTTAGACTAAACATGCCAAGTTTTTCAATCTTTCCTCATAAGTCATGTTTTCCGACTTACTACTTTTGTTGCTCTATTCTGGACTCTCTGAAATTTGTCCACATCTTTCTTAAAGTGTAGTGCCCAGAATTGAACACAGTACTCCAAGAGGCCTTATCAGTGCACAGTAGAGTGGAACAATTACTTCCCATGTCTTATATATGACTGTCCTGATAATACATCCCAGAATTACATTTCCCTTTTTCACAACAGCATTGCATTGTTGACTCATATTCAATTTGTGATTCACTATCATCCCCAGATCCTTTTCTGCAGTGCTGCTGCCCAGCCAGTTATTCCCAATCTAAGTGTAGTATTTTACATTTACCTTTATTGAATTTTATCTTACTGATTTTAGATCAATTCTTCAGTTTATCAAGGTAATTTTGAATTCTAATTCTGTCCTCCAAAGTGCCTGCAACCCTTCCTAGTGTGGTGTCATCCACAAAATTTATAAGTGTACTTCCACTCCGTAATCCAGGACAGACCTCTGCAGGATCCGACTTGATACGTCTTCCCAGTTTGACAGCAAATCATTGATAACGACTCTTTGAGTATTGTTTTACAATCAGTTGTGTACCCACCTTATAATAATTTCATCTGGACCATATTTCCTTAGTTTGCTTATGATAATGTCATGTGAGACTGTGTCAAAAACCTTATTAAAGGATATCAAGATATATCATGTCTACTGCTTCCCCACCATCTTCTAGTCTTGTTACCTTGTCAAAGAAGAAATTAGTTTGGTTTGGCATGATTTGTTCTTGATAAATCCATGTTGGCTATTACTTATCATCTTGTTATCCTCTAACTGCTCACAAACTGATAGTTTAAATTTGTTCCAGTATCTTTCCAGGTATCAAAATAAGGCTGACAGGTCTATAATTCCCAGGGTCCTCTTTGTTCCCCTTTTTAAAGATAGGTACTATGTTTGCCCTTCTCCAGTTCGGTGGAACCTAACCCATCCTACGTGAATTCTCGAAGGCACTATAGGCACTCTATAGGCAAACTAAGCAGCTGCCTAGGCTGTAAGGATAAGGCCTTTGTCTGCAGCCATATTGTAAAGCCTAAAGCCTTTGTTTGCAGCCAGATTAAAAGAGCAGCCAAGCAGCAGCCATTAGCTAAGAAGCAAGAAGTCACATCCTCACATTTCATCTACCTTACATTAAAACAACGTAATATCAGGCTGTTAAGAAGGAGACCATGTCCTAATGGCACCCACTATCACCAGATAAAGAAACAGATCTTAAGATGGTTGAAGAAAACGTAGTTTGATAGCATTCTGTCTGTCAAGAAATCACTTCTCCATAGCTGTGGTTGTGAAATCCTCATTTCTTTATTGTTTCGTCATTATGGTCCCCACTTCCCTATTGTTTCTCTGTATGGTCTCAGGTTCTTTAATTGTTTCTCTCGGTTACATAATTAATTTTGCTAGGTGTAAATTAAGGTGGTGGGGTAGGATTGGTTAAAGAATTTTGTTATGCTATGTTAGGATTGATTGGTAAAATTTTAGTATAATGATTGGTTAAAGTATAGCTAAAAAGGACTCAAATTTCAATATGTAAACTGGGGTCCAAAAGGAAGTTCTTTGGGAACCAACACCAGGACACAACCCCAAAGATCAGAGCTGCCAGACCTCAACACTCTGCCAATGACACTTTGCAGAAACTGGAGTCCCCCAGATGGACCTGATCCTGACTGGCCAGCAGGAAAAGTTCATCTGTCTTATTGGAAGTGGTGAGCACTGTATGTGTAGCATGTGCACTCTGTTTTTGGTGATTCATAGAATTATAGAATATTAGGGTAGGAAGAGACCTCAGGAGGTCATCTAGTCCAACCCCCTGCTCGAAGCAGGACCAATCCCTAATTTTTGCCCCAGATCCCTAAATGGCCTCCTCAAGGATTGAACTCACAACCCTGGGTTTAGCAGACCAATGCTCAAACCACTGAGCTATCCCTTGTTAATAGAGGTTAAGGATATTACTGTGTAAGGCTCTTTCACTGGTAGAAGGTCCTGTACACCTGCAGAAGTAGTATACACCCAGAGCCCTATGTATTGGAAAAGGGTGTGGGTACTTAAATTGACCAAGTTAATTGACCAAGACCTGAGCCCTATGAATTGGATATGGGTGGCCCTGAACCCTACGAATTGGGCAAGGGTAAGTGCTTTTCGCCTGGAGCCCTACAAATTGGGTAAAGGTGGGGGTGCCTAAATTAACCGGGTTACACCTGCAGCCCTACAGACTGGGAAAAGGTGGAGTGCTCTAATATGTGCAGGTAACGAGGCAGCAGATTTTGCCTAGGGCAGCAGGGCCAAACCTGAGTGGCCCTATAACCACATGCACCAGGTTGCAATGCCACCCACTCAAATTTCGCCCAGCCGTCCTCCCATTGTGACATGGGGTGGCCAGGCCAAACCTGAGTGAGTGGCACCGAGACCTGGTGCTTGGCCCCTGCACTTCGACCATAACCATTGAACCATCAGAAGGCTCACTGCACTCCCATAGAAAGTCTGTGTCCCCTTGGCTGAGAACCTCTGTTCTAGGGTGTAGGATGCAGGGTGGCACGCTGAAGTTTTGCCTAGGGTGGCACATTGTCTTGAGTGGCCTCTGGTCCTGGGTCCTCAATCACTCTGCTAAAGCCCCTCTATCTTACCCATAACCAAACAAGATCCAATCATCAAACCAATATATCTTCAGTTAATGAGCTCCTTGCTCACACTAATCCAATAAAGCACCGAGAGCACCAACCTCTCCATGGGAACACAAACGACAAGCACCCTCACAAAGTGACCCCCAAATCAAGTACATGCCCATGGATAAGCTTAAAATATTGCAAATATAGGTAGATATGAGTGGCCAATGGAAACCCATTGACTTGTCAGTCAAACAAACATTCAGGAGACAGGAAAAGCAACTCTGGATCCACAAGTCCCAGTGAGAATGTTCTCAAAGTGGTCCTGATCTGATCTGAAATAAATGGAAACATTTCCATCCACTCTAATGGACACTGAAATGGTGCTGTGTTTTTCATGTGCACAGGTCCCTATTTCCTAGCATTTTCCTTCTCTAACCTTCCCAGTCTCCCGTTAGATTTGTTTCAGGCTCTGTGTACAATGTGTGACATCCACTTTCATCATCCATCACTCTGAATCACTTCTAAAGATAAAACTCTGCCTTTTTCATTTCCCCCTGTTGGGTCAGGGCTCTCTCCATGCCTGTTGCCGCTGCCTCCTCAGACTAGCTGTTCTCACGGCCCTTCTTACTTCCTGCATCACCAGTGAGGCTGTCCTTGTATTTCCCTGCAAGTCACAATCACAGCATCTCTAACCAACCCAAGAATTTCTCTCAGGTTTATTAACAGAAAAAACATTGACTGCTTACACAGCAGAGTTGTGCCATTAACCCAGCATGAAAGCCAGAGGGAAACGGGGTTCTCTCTCTTATACGTAGCCTGACCCAGCTACTAAATGGCTGTAAAATTCTGTAGGCAACATTGCCATCAAATGATTTGGGTCATAAGCCAGGGCCCTAGCTACCGAGACTGACCTGTCAATAAAGGATCAAAGAATCAGTCTCTTGAATTTCCCTAAAAGCCTCAAGAAAAACCAGCTTCTGACCCTCCTAGGATATGCTCTAACCAGGGTGATGTCTCAGACCAAAGAGAATATGATCATTAACTGCCTGTAATTAACAGTTCTTAAAATAAAGGCTGAAGAATATGCCTGCCTCCAAAACTGGCCCACAACCAAAGAGTCTGGATGGGGAGTGGGGGAAAACAACAACAAAAACAGAAGAAAGAGCCAGGTAGATCCAAATCTCATCCACAGTCTCGATCCATGTCAAAATCTAGATCAGGATCCTAGATTAATCCCAAACACCCTGATTCTAAGTGTGCAAATCCATCGATTTTAAACATACAGTTTGTTTACACACAATTGCACTGGCAGGAACGTCAGCTGTTTGGACTAGAACTTGTTGTCAGTCCCCCGTCTCTCTGGCAGGCAATCATTATTAAAGTAACACAAAGTTGAGAAGCTTAAAAAACCCAAAGTCAGTTAACACAGATTTCAGATTCTCACAGTCACCTTTAAACTGTAGTCAGAAAAGTGACTATGTAAAAACAGGCCCTTCTTACTCACCATCTCCACTCCCTATATGTCACTGAGTCATATTGGCTGACTACAATGACACAAACAAATTTTTGTTCCCATCAGGCTTGAAGCTGTTAATAATAACAGAGTGCCAAAAATGTGCTCAACACTAAACTAAACAAATACTAAGATAAGGTCCCTCCCTGGAGAGCCTGAATTGAAGCACAAAAACAATCGTGGACCAAAAGTTGGGCACAAGAGCGTATGGAACCATTGCTATTGAGAAGGGTGAAGGAAGGATTCATGGAAGAAGTGGGCTCTAAGCAGAGTGAGGAGGATTGGTGACAGGTGGGAAGAAGGTGCCTTCAATTTTGTCTCACATAGCATTCACAGAATCAACAGCTATATTCTTATCTAAGAGGCAGTAAAAGCCCAGCTGGAGTCTAAGCTCTCAGTTGGAGTTTGCAGAATCAGCAGAGAGAGAAACTGTCTTCTGGATGTGTAACTTGAGTACACTGGATCCAGAAGGAATAAATATGCAACTGCTTTCCTCTCCCCAACCCCCAACAAACTCCCCCCACCCAAACCAAATGCCTAACATTCACATATGCAAAGCAACAGAGGAAGTATACAAATCAATCCAAAGTCAGTCCCACCCAAGGAAAACAGACCTGACAAAAAGTATCAATGTATCAAATTGTTTGGGTTAATTTTTCCTCTTCCCTACCCAGAAATGAAATGACCAGAAATAATAACAAACTTACACTGTGGGATAATTTAAGTTTCCAGTAAGAACTAAGAGACCAACACAAGGGAGGAGAAAGAGAAAAAAGGTTGTGAACTGCTAAGCGGAAGGGTCACTACAAACCCCTAGAAAATATCCTGTGGGGGCCAAACCTGCACTAGCCCTGGTAGATGGACCAGAGGGGACTTGACAGGCCTTCTCCTATTTACATTACAAGTTGTTTCATTACATAATCGTACAACAACTGTGTACAGTTGTACAACATTCCACAGTCTGTACATGCATCTATGGCCAGAGAGAGAGATGCACCTTATTAGTTATTACTTGTTAAGCACTGACCATAGGCTCAGCTCTGTATATGCAGAGAAGGTATGGTCTCTACTCTGAGGCACTTGTACCTTTTCTACATAGGAAAGTTTTATCAGCATATCCCACCACCGTGTAAACACCCTTATACTAGAATAAGAATGTCCACAAAGGGGTGTGTGTGTGTGTGTGATATACTGGGAGAACTTTACCTTTAAATCACACCTTAGTTCATACTGAAAAACAACTTTCCTGGGTAGACCAGGACTGAGGCCTGGTCTCTAAACAGGTTATGCACCAGTAAAACTAGGTCAATCAGGGATGTGATTTTTTACAAAACAATTACATCTATACCTTTATTGGTTTAGATTAATACTGTAAGTTAGACCAGTGCAACTTTCTCAGTGCAATTCTTTTTTGGGGGGGGGACAAACCCCAAGCCCCAAAGTTGTACAGTTACAGTGGTACAACCCCTCCAGTGTGGACACAGATATATCGAAATTAAGATGCCTTACCCCACTATTGCTTATTTCCCTTTCCTTATGGGAATAAATTTTTCTGGTATAAGCATATTTATACCTCTGTAACGGCACCCACACGAGAAAAGTTGTACCCCTTCAGCTATACCAGCCTTGCCAATGTTTGATCCATGACAATACTCTGCCCCTCACTCCATGACTACTTAGCTTCAGCCTGGTCTACACTACGAGTTTAGGTCGAATTTAGCAGTGTTACCTCAATTTAACCCTGCACCTGTCCATACACTGAAGCCCTTTTTTAACTTAAAGGGCTCTTAAAATCTATTTCTTCACTCCACCCCAAACGATGGGATTAGCACTGAAATCGGCCTTGCCGGGTCGAATTTGGGGTACTGTGGATGCAATTCGACGGTATTGGTCTCCGGGAGCTATCCCAGAGTGTTCAGTTGTGACCGCTCTGGACGCACGCAACTCAGATGCACTGGCCAGGACAGTAGACAGGAAAAGGCCTGCAAACTTTTGAATCTTATTTCCTGTTTGGCCAGCATGGTGAGCTCACCTGCACAGGTCACCATGCAGAGCCCATCAGCACAGGAAACCAGGCAGTCCCAGAATCACCAAAGAGCTTCAGTATGGACTGAACGGGAGGTACAGGATCTGATCACTTTATGGGGAGACAAATCTGTGCTGGCAGAACTCTGTTCGAAAAGAGGAAATGCCAAAATATTTGAAAAAAAGTCTCCAGTGGGCATGAAGGACAGAGGCTATAACAGAGACCCGCAGCAGTGCTGCGTGAAAATTAAGGAGCTCAGGCAAGCCTACCAAAAAACCAGAGAGGCAAATGTCCACTCTGGTTCAGAGCCCCAGACATGCCACTTCTATGATGAGCTGCATGCTATTCTAGGGGGTGCAGCCACCACTACCCCAACCCTGTGCTTTGACTCCGTCCAAGGAGTGGGAGGCAACATGGAAGTGGATTTTGGGGGCGAGGAAGATGAGGAGGAGGACAAGGTTGTAGAGAGCTCACAGCAAGGAAGCGAGAAACCGGTTTCCCCAAGAGCCAAGATCTGTTTATCACCCTGGATCTGGAGCCAGTACCCCCCAAACCCACCCAAGGCAGGCTCCCAGACCCTGAAGGCAGAGAAGGGACCTCTAGTGAGTGTACCTTTGTAAATATTATACATGGTTTAAAAGCAAGCGTGTTTAATGATTAATTTGCCCTGGCATTTGCGGCCAGTATAGCTACTGGAAAAGTCTGTTAACGTGTCTGGGGATGGAGCAGAAATCCTCCAGGGACATCTCCATAAAGCTCTCCTGGATGTACTCCCAAAGCCTTTGCAAAAGGTTTTTGGGGAAGGCAGCCTTATTCCGTCCTTCATTGTAGGACACTTTACCATGCCAGGCCAGTAGCACGTGGTTGGGAATCATTGCAGAACAAAGCATTGCAGTGTATGGTCCCGGCGTTTGCTGGCATTCGAACAACATCCATTGTTTATCTCTCTGTGTTACCCTCAGGAGAGTGATATCATTCATAGTCACCTGGTTGAAATAGGGTGGTTTTAGTAAGTGAACATTCAGAGGTGCCCGTTCCTGCTGGGCTGTTTGCCTGTGGCTGAACAGAAATCTTCCCTGCTGTTAGCCATGCGATGGGGGGAGGGCTGAAGCCATCATCCCAGAGAATTGGGTGTGTGTTGTGGGGGGGGGTAGTTGGGTTTCTGCTGCAGGTTAACCCAGAAACCAGAGCCCCTCCTTTTAAATTGCCAACCCATTTTAAATGGCCAACCCAACAGCTACTTTGTATGGGAAATGAGGGCACTGCTGTTTGAAACCATTCCCACATGTCAGACAGCTGCAGCGGCACAGGAGCTAGCAAACAGAGCTCTAAACAGGGGAGTTTGAGTGGGAGTTCTGTTGGAGGAGAAGGTAGTTGTACTTGGTTTTGTATTTTTAGTATTTGTCTTTGTATTTGTGTGTGTGTAGGGGTTTTGTGCTGGGAGAGCAGCTGAGCCTGATTAGGGGGTGGGGCTTTGTGCTGAGAGAGCAGCTGAGCCCTGCCTAGGGGGTGGGGCTTCTGACTAGGGGCCCTATAAAGGTAGCCAGCCAGTCAGGCATCGGCACAGGAGCTAGTAAACAGAGCTCTAAACAGGGGAGTTTGAGTGGGAGTTTGGTTTGTGGTGCTTGTTTGGGGTTTGCTTTTGCTGGGGGGGGGGTGGTCTTTTTGGTGTGGCTTGTGTTTCCCAGATTAACAGGATTTAGGTGGGAAGGAGATGACAGATACAGAGGAAGCTGTGGGAGTGACTCCTGCAGTGAAAGACACATTGAGGATGATGGGATGTGGAAGCTGTGGTATGTACATGATCCTGGAGAGGGGAACCGGTAAGAGTTTTGTCTGCATGAAATGCCGTCTGATAGAGCTGATGGAGGAAAAGATCTGAGGTTTAGAGATGCAGGTGGAAAGTCTGGTTGAGTTTAGGAAGGGGTTTGAGCAGATGATGGAGCAAAGATATGAGGTATCTGAAGGGAAAAGCTCAGACTCATGGATGGAAGCAGGGCTGGGGAATTTTGAGGAGAGACTGGATGAGGAAAGTGGTCAGTGGAAACATGTGACTCAAAGAACCAGGCAGAGAAAAAGATGGGCTAGTGAAGGAGAAATAGAGCTTAGGAACAGGTTTGCAGAGTTGGAAAATGAAGGGGCTCAGCAGGTAGTCGCTGAAGGTGGAAGGGTAAGGAAGAAGAGAAGAGAGGCTAGCCCTATAGAAAAAGGGGAAGAGTCAAGGGAGACTACACCAAATATGAGCCCCAGGAGGATACAGGATGGGTTGAAGAGAATTGTAAGGGAAAATAGGAATGGAAAGAACTTGCAGCCAGAGGGAACAGGGGAGAGACTGGAGAATAGCACTGTCACCAGGAAAAGGCAGGTCTATGTGATCGGGGACTCTTTATTGAGAAGAATAGACAGGCCTGTAACTAGAGCTGATCCTGAGAATAGAAGGGTGTGCTGTCTTCTGGGTGCTAAGATACGGGATGTAGACCTGAGGTTGAAAAGGATCCTCAAGGGAGCGGGAAAGAATCCCCTAATTATCCTTCATGTGGGAACAAATGATACAACCAGATTCTCGCTGGAAAGTATCAAGGGAGACTATGCTAGGCTGGGGAAGACGCTTAAGGAAATTGAGGCTCAGGTGATCTTTAGCGGGATCCTTCCTG
This sequence comes from Dermochelys coriacea, assembly GCF_009764565.3. Classification (NCBI taxonomy): domain Eukaryota; kingdom Metazoa; phylum Chordata; order Testudines; family Dermochelyidae; genus Dermochelys; species Dermochelys coriacea. Next base: position 86,219,826 of record NC_050073.1, on the reverse strand, counting down.
TTCCTAGAGAAGGGCAACAAAGGTGTGACAAGATTATGACTGTCAACAGATGGCTTAGGCAGTGGTGCTATAAGGAGGGCTTTGGGATGTATGGCCACTGGGAGGCATTCACGGACAGAGGTCAGTTCTCTCAGGATGGACTTCATCTGAGTAGGGAAGGAAATAGACTTCTAGGATCGAGGCTGGCACAACTGATTAAGAAAGCTTTAAACTAGGAATTTGGGGGAGATGGTTGGGAGATGTCCAGAAAATCTCCACGCCAGATTTTAGCATTGAGAGGGAAGAAGATGAAGTAAGAAAGGATACAGCCATGGGTAGGAGAATGTATATAAGGAGCGAGGGCGGTGTGGATACTAGTCTAATAGGTTATACTGGCCGTAGAATGACTGTGCCTAATAGGGTACAAAATGTGAGCGAGGCCAAACAGCAAAAATTAAGATGTTTATACACCAATGCGAGGAGTCTAGGTAACAAAATGGAGGAACTAGAGCTACTGGTGCAGGAAGTGAAACCAGATATTATAGGGATAACAGAAACATGGTGGAATAGTAGTCATGACTGGACTACAGGTATTGAAGGGTATGTGCTGTTTAGGAAAGACAGAAACAAAGGTAAAGGGGGTGGAGTAGCATTGTATATCAACGATGAGTTAGAATGTAAAGAAATAAGAAGCGATGCAATGGATAAGACAGAGTCTGTCTGGGCAAAAATTACATTGGGGAAGAAAACTAGTAAAGTCTCTCCTGCGATAGTGCTTGGGGTGTGCTATAGACCTCCGGGATCTAATTTGGTTATGGATAGAGCCCTTTTTAATGTCTTTAATAAAGTAAATACTAATGGAAACTGCGTGATCATGGGAGACTTTAACTTCCCAGATATAGACTGGAGGACCAGTGCTAGTAATAATAATAGGGCTCAGATTTTCCTAGATGCGATAGCTGATGGATTCCTTCATCAAGTAGTTGCTGAACCGACTAGAGGGGATGCCATTTTAGATTTAATTTTGGTGAGTAGCGAGGACCTCATAGAAGAAATGGTTGTAGGGGACAATCTTGGCTCAAGTGATCATGAGCTAATTCAGTTCAAACTAAATGGAAGGATTAACAAAAATAAATCTGCAACTAGGGTTTTTGATTTCAAAAGGGCTGACTTTCAAAAATTAAGGCAATTAGTTAGGGAAGTGGATTGGACTGAAGAACTTATGGATCTAAAGGCAGTTGAGGCCTGGGATTACTTTAAATCAAAACTGCAGAAGCTATCGGAAGCCTGTATCCCAAGAAAGGGGAAAAAATTCATAGGAAGGAGTTGTAGACCAAGCTGGATGAGCAAGCATCTTAGAGAGGTGATTATGAAGAAGCAGAAAGCATACAGGGAGTGGAAGATGGGAGGGATCAGCAAGGAAAGCTACCTAATTGAGGTCAGAAGATGTAGGGATAAAGTCAGAGAGGCTAAAAGTCGAGTAGAGTTGGACCTTGCAAAGGGAATTAAAACCAATAGTAAAAGGTTCTATAGCCATATAAATAAGAAGGAAGAAGTGGGGCCGCTTAACACTGAGGATGGAGCGGAGGTTAAAGATAATCTAGGCATGGCCCAATATCTAAACAAATACTTTGCCTCAGTCTTTAATAAGGCTAAAGAGGATCTTAGGGATAATGGTAGCATGACAAATGGGAAGGAGGATATAGAGGTAGATATTACCATATCAGAGGTAGAAGCGAAACTGAAACAGCTTAATGGGACTAAATCGGGGGGCCCAGATAATCTTCATCCAAGAATATTAAAGGAATTGGCACCTGAAATTGCAAGCCCATTAGCAAGAATTTTTAATGAATCTGTAAACTCAGGAATAGTACCGAATGATTGGAGAATTGCTAATATAGTTCCTATTTTTAAGAAAGGGAAAAAAAGTGATCCGGGTAACTACAGGCCAGTTAGTTTGACATCTGTAGTATGCAAGGTCCTGGAAAAAATTTTGAAGGAGAAATTAGTTAAGGACATTGAAGTCAATGGTAAATGGGACAAAATACAACATGGTTTTACAAAAGGTAGATCGTGCCAAACCAACCTAATCTCCTTTTTTGAAAAAGTAACAGATCTTTTAGATAAAGGAAATGCAGTGGATCTAATTTACCTAGATTTCAGTAAGGCATTTGATACCGTGCCACATGGGGAATTATTAGTTAAATTGGAGAAGATGGGGATCAATATGAACATCAGAAGGTGGATAAGGAATTGGTTAAAGGGGAGACTGCAACGGGTCCTACTGAAAGGCGAACTGTCAGGTTGGAGGGAGGTTACCAGTGGAGTTCCTCAGGGATCGGTTTTGGGACCAATCTTATTTAATCTTTTTGTTACTGACCTTGGCACAAAAAGTGGGAGTGTGCTAATAAAGTTTGCAGATGATACAAAGCTGGGAGGTATTGCCAATTCGGAGAAGGATCGGGATATTATACAGGAGGATCTGGATGACCTTGTAAACTGGAGTAATAGTAATAGGATGAAATTTAATAGTGAGAAGTGTAAGGTTATGCATTTAGGGATTAATAACAAGAATTTTAGTTATAAGTTGGGGACGCATCAATTAGAAGTAACGGAAGAGGAGAAGGACCTTGGAGTATTGGTTGATCATAAGATGACTATGAGCTGCCAATGTGATATGGCTGTGAAAAAAGCTAATGCGGTTTTGGGATGCATCAGGAGAGGCATTTCCAGTAGGGATAAGGAGGTTTTAGTACCGTTATACAAGGCACTGGTGAGACCTCACCTAGAATACTGTGTGCAGTTCTGGTCTCCCATGTTTAAAAAGGATGAATTCAAACCGGAGCAGGTACAGAGAAGGGCTACTAGGATGATCCGAGGAATGGAAAACTTGTCTTATGAAAGGAGACTTAAGGAGCTTGGCTTGTTTAGCCTAACTAAAAGAAGATTGAGGGGAGATATGATTGCTCTCTAAATATATCAGAGGGATAAATATAGGAGAGGGAGAAGAATTATTTAAGCTCAGCACCAATGTGGACACAAGAACAAATGGGTATAAACTGGCCACCAGGAAGTTTAGACTTGAAATCAGACGAAGGTTTTTAACCATCAGAGGAGTGAAGTTTTGGAATAACCTTCCAAGGGAAGCAGTGGGTGCAAAAGATCTATCTGGTTTTAAGATTCTACTCGATAAGTTTATGGAGGAGATGGTATGATGGGATAATGGGATTTTGGTAAGTAATTGATCTTTAAATATTCAGGGTAAATAGGCCAAATCCCCTGAGATGGGATATTAGATGGATGGGATCTGATTTACTATAGAAAATTCTTTCCTGGGTATCTGGCTGGTGAATCTTGCCCATGTGCTCAGGGTTTGGCTGATTGCCATGTTTGGGGTCGGGAGGGAGTTTCCCTCCAGGGCAGATTGGAGAGGCCCTGGAGGTTTTTTTGCCTTCCTCTGTAGCATGGGGCATGGTTGACTGGAGGGAGGTTTCTCTGCTCCTTGAAGTTTTGAACCATGATTTGAGGACTTCAATAGCTCAGACATGGGTGAGGTTTTTCATAGGAGTGGTGGGTGACATTCTGTGGCCTGCGCTGTGCAGGAGGTCGGACTAGATGATCAGAGTGGTCCCTTCTGACCTTCGTATCTATGAATCTATGTTATGAAGGTTAAAGAAGCCGAAAGACTGTGGCTTACCATGGCTGCCTGCAAGCCGAATTCTGTTGCCCGGCCCTGCGTGTGTGATCTCTCACACCAAACTGGCATATCCTCAATAAGAGGCAAAATGCGACCTTGTAATGAAAGCACATGTGCTATATAATGTTAACAGCAAGGTTTACCATGAGTCTACCCATTGTTCTATAAAATGTCTTTTTAACTACCACTCTCCCTTTTTTTTTCCTCCTCTCCACCAGCTGCATATGTTTCTCCTTCCCAGAGGCTAGTGAAGATTAGAAGGCAAAAAAAATGCACTCATAATGAAATGTTCTTTGACCTCATGCTGTCCTCCCACACTGACAGAGCACAGCAAAATACGTGGAGGCAATCTCACAGTGCAGGAAAACACAATATGACTGCGAGGAGAGGTGGCGGGCTGAAGATGGTAGGTGGTGTCAGCTTGCTGAAAGAAGGCAAGAGTCAATGCTCAGGCTGCTGGAGGATCAAACTCATTTGCTCCAGCGTATGGTTGAGCGGCAGGAAAGGCAGCAGGACCACTGACCACCACTACAGCCCCTGTGTAACCAACCACCCTCCTCCCCAAGTTCCATAGCCTCCTCACCCAGACGCCCAAGAATGCAGTGGGGGGGCCTCTGGCCACTCAGCCACTCCACCCCAGAGGATTGCCCAAGCAACAGAAGGCTGGCATTCAATAAGTTTTAAAGTGCTGTGTGGCCTTGTCCTTCCCTCCTCCACCACCCCTCCCAGCCTACCTTGGCAGTTATCCCCCTAGTTGTGTGATGAATGAATAAAGAGTGCATGAATGTGAAGTGTGACAAAGTTCCTGCTCTACCTTGGTGAGTCTTGCACTTATTGGTAGATTTGCTCACCTTGGAGCTTCATGGCAGCCCTCAGCTTGGCAGCTTTTTTGAACCCACAATCAAGGTTGACTCCTCCTATGTCTGAGGAAGAGTTGGGAGGATTTGGGGGAAACCCAGGCCCACCCTTTACTCCAGGTTCCAGCCCAGGGCCCTATGGAATGCAGCTGTCTAGAGTGCCTCCTGGAACAGCTGTATGACAGCTACAACTCACTGGACTACTTCCCTATGGTCTCCTCCCAACACCTTCTTTATCCTCACCATAGGACCTTCCTCCTCGTGTCTGATAATGTTTGTACACCTCAGTCCTCCAAGAGTCCATATTCTCACTCCCAGCTCCTCACACACGCACCACAAACTGAAGTGAGCTCCTTTTTAAAACCCAGGTACCCTGATTAGCCTGCCTTAATTTATTCTAGCAGTTTCTTGATTGGCTGCAGGTGTTCTAATCAGCCTGTCTTAATTGTCTCCAGAAGGTTCCTGATTGTTCTGGAACCTTCCCTAGGGAAAAGGGACCTGCTTTACCGGGGATGAATATTGCTCCCTTTTCCTGCCCACTTTGAGTGATTCCAATAGGATCACTCTCCTATAGCCCTCTGGCCTGGAGGGAGAAGGCTGCTCTTGGGCCCTGAGCTCTCCCTGCTGCTCCCCTGGCTGGGCCAGACACCACCCCCTCCTCCATTCTCTTCTACCTGGTTGCTGTACCCCCCCCCACTCCTGGATGCTGCTACTGCTCCAGCTGCAGCCCCGGGGGGGGGCCTGCTGGCCCACTCCCCAGAAGGGGGGAGTGAGGGACCCCAGCCTTTGCTGCTGTAGACACCACCACCACCTGAGAGGGGTCCTTTCTGCCTGCCTGGACCACCATCTGGAGTTCCTGGAGCAGCTGCTGCTGTGGAGTCTGCTGCCTGGAGCTGCTGAAACCCTGAGGAGGAGAAGGAGAGGACCATCTACCAGTGGGGGAGCACCTAGAGAGTTTGCAGACCACTGTGGAGGGGGCCTTAAGACTGAGTAACTTTTGAACTGTGCTCTTGTGGTGGGGGTCCTGACTGTGTTTGTAGGGACACGGGGTGTGGTGTAGAGCTGCCTGCCAATCCATCTGTGGTCCCCCCCCCAACTACCACCACCGCTGCCCCCTCCACCACCCCCACTGGCTGTATACCATCTGCCTCAGCTCCTGCCTCTGGACTCCACTGCTTGCTTGGCCTGCCGCGCCCTTTCACCACCTTTTGGGCCTGAAGCAGCAGCCAGCCCAAACTGACTCTTTGAAAGCACATGTGGGCGCATGTGCCCCCCCATCTCCCTGGACTGGACCCCTTTAGTGAGCCCCAGCTTTGTCCCCTGTTACCTGCCCCATTTTGCCCCTTGCAGCCTTTTTGCCCTTCCCTTTACCCCAGCACCTCACTGGCTTCCGTTTTGTTTTGCTTGCCCCGCCCTTTTCCCTCTGCAGCTTTTGTTTGTTTGCCCTGCCCTGCCCGAAGCTAGCTCTTGGTTCCCTGTCCTGGCTCTGGCCTGGTTTTTCCCCCCCCTCCCCACATGGTACCCCTTCCCTGATTGGGCCCCTTACCCAGTGCGCCCATGCCCCTGCCCATGCGCTTGTGCTCTTCCCCTGTTTGAGTTTGCCCCATCTCACTGCACCCCCCTAACGTTCTTGTGACCTCCCTTCCCTAGCACAGCTAGAGGAGCCAGATTCCTATCCTGAGTCGCTGACTGTCCCCTACGAGTCCTTGATACCCCCCTGTCCAGCCCCCCCTTTTTTGGCGCCATCCTCCCTTGCCTGCAGCCTAGCGGGGAGGAATGGTCGATCTGCCTCCCCTCCCCTCTCTGGTGTTTTCCCCTCCCTCCCCGCTTCTTATGGCGGGGGACATGATGAGTGGGGCCCCTCCAGCAGCCCTAGACACCCTTCCCCCGCCTGCCCCTCCATCAGCCCCCCAAGCCTCTACCTCACCCCCCACTGCCAAACCACCTGCCCCCACCGGGGTGCCGGCAACGGCAGGCACCGGGGTGACCTCCGCTGCTGCCATGCCTCTCGCCCCCTTGGATTCTGGGGGAGCCCCCCCAGCCAGCAGGAAGGGCCCCACCAAAAAGACCAGGCCCTCCATGGCAGGGACTGCCCCCACTGCCGCGGCCCCGCCACTGGCCACGGCGTCCCTACCCGCTGCTCCCTCCACCAGCTCCGCGGGTGTCCCTCCCTCGGCCCCCAGGGCGTACACCCAGGTGGCGGCGGCCCCCCCCGCCTGCTGCTACATCATCTCTCCCGCCCACCACCTCCGCTACCATCTACAGCAGCCGAGGCCCCTTTCCCACCATGACCAGGAAGCATGGTGTCTGTTGCCTCCTGGTGCCCGCCTCACCCCACGTGGAGACCTACGTGCGGGCATTGGCGAGGGTGGTGGGGCCCACGGCCGTTGTGGCGGCCTCCAAAATATACGGGAAGGTCGTCTTCTTTTTAGCGTCGGAGGCCGCCGCCCAGGAGGTGGTGAAGAAGGGCCTGGCAGTGGGGGGCGTTTTCGTCCCTCTGGAGCCGCTAAAGGACCTGGGCGTCTGCCTCATCCTGACCTCCGTCCCTCCCTTCCTTCCCAATGCCGCCCTATTACCCACTCTCTCGACCCTGGGGAAGCCCCTTTCTGTTCTGAGCTCTCTCTCCCTGGGCTGCAAGGACCCCGCTCTCCGTCACGTCCTCTCGTTCCGCCAGCAAGTGGAGCTTCAACTGCCGCTGGCGGTGCGTGACGGAGAGGCGCTTGAGGGGTCCTTTTTGGTCCCCTACCAGGGGGCCCATTAGCGGGTGCACTATTCCACAGGGGAGGCCAAGTACTACCTCTGGCAGGCGATGGGGCACATCTGGAGGGACTGCCCCTTGGTCCGGCAAGGAGGGGCATCTGGGACTCCCGAGCCCCGGCAGGGCGCCGGCCCTGTCATCGCTGGCACCCCTGGTTGCCCAGCACCCGGAGCCGCCCCTCCTCCCACTCAGTCCACCACTGCTCCCGCTCGGGCCCAAGGGCTGCTCCCCCCAGCACGCCCAGACGAGCGGGAGAGCCGCACCTCTGCTGCCTGCAGTCCGGCGGGGCCTCTAGAGGAGGGTGCAGCAGGATACCACTGAGCGTGGGAGAGTGCCCGCCCCAGGAGGATTTTTCCCTCCCTCATGCTGCTCCACCGCTGCCTCCCACAGTCCCTGAGCCATCGCCCCTGCCTCCCAACCCGACCCCTGTTAACCGGCCCCCTGATGATGCCATGGAGGGCTGGGCCCTTGTCCGGGGAAGCGGGGCAAGCAGAAGGCTCTAGCTCCGCTCCCTTCCACCGATGCAGAAGCCCCCCAGAAGACCAAAAAAGGGGGCACTGAGGCCGAGCCCTCTACTTTGCCCAGGGGCACGTTCCATCCCCCAGTGCCGGCTGGGGAGGGCGTGGCAGCATGGGAGGGCAGTACTGTCCCTCCATTGGAGCCCCTTCCCTTCAAGGCCCCCGATGGAGCCCCTCCTGCCCCGTTACCATCCAGAGCCCCTGTGAGCCCCGAGGCGAGCGTCACTTCAGCCATTGGCGGGGAGACCTCTGGGGTGGTGGAAGGGGAGCTCCCCTCCATCTAAGAGGAGATCGAGGCCCTGGGTCTGACCCCGGTCACCCAGGAGGGGACGACCCTCTGCCAGTGGGCCTTGATCTGAGCGACCTCACCCCGGCCCCCCCTTCTCCATTCTCCTCCTCCCTAACTGCTGCTTCTGCTCCTGCCCCCAAGGGTTGCCTGGGCTCCTCCATCTGCCCAGCCGCGGGTGGCACCCTGCTGTTAGCCACCGAGCCCATTGAGGCGGCAGCCGGTGCCGTGCGGCTGGGACCCAAGCCTCACGGGCTGTCCCTTGTGGGTGTGGGGCAACCGACCTCCTTCCCGGGCGGGGACCCCACTGGAGATGCTGTGGCTACTTTGCCGGCCGTGGTGCCAGAGCCTGGCATTGTAGAGGGCCCCCTTCCCACCCCCCAGTCCCTTGAGCTCCACCAAGGGGGGCCAATCTCCAGCTGCGTGGCTCCTGGAGCCCAGGATCCTGCCCTTGCCCCTTTCCCTACCTCTGCTTCCAACCCCTGTCCTGCTCCTACTCTGGATCCCTGCCCTGCCCTTGTTGCCATCCCTGTCCCCTCCCCCTCCTGTGATATCATTGCCACCCCTGAGGCCACCACCTCCTCGCCCCCAGAGGATAGTCCCCAGGGAGCGGCCTCTGTATTTCCCAGTCCCAACTCACCAGGGGCTGCTATCTTCCCTCCGCCGCCCCCAATTGAGCCGGGGTTTGAAGGGGGTCATGTGGTGCCAGCTCATCGGGCGCCACGTCAGGGGTCCGCCCCTTGCCTGCTCGTCTCGGTGGGCTGCCGGGCTTTGTCAGCGGTCCCTCCAGAGCAAAGCCCGGGGCTAGTGACCCCGGGTCCCCATATGCTGCGAGAGGAGCTGCAGGAGTTCCTCGAGGACATTCGTGGCTCCCGTAACAAGGTGCAGCTTGCTCTCCAGCGATGGGGGGACTTCCATCTTATCCTCCGGGCCGCGAGGGCTCTCATGGGGGAAGGCAAAAGGACCGGGAAGCAGGGTGCCGCAGCCTACCGGCGGGTCAGCATCTTCCGTGACTCCTTACTCACCTACGGGGTAGGTCACGGGCTGTTGCACGGCCCGTTGGGAGCCGCAAGCTTCCCTGCCGACGAGGATTCCTCCCAGCCCTCCTTATGACAACTCTTAACATCGCAACATTGAACACCCGCGGCTGTAAGATGGATCTCCACAGGTCCCAGGTGCTCTCCTTCCTTCGGGAGGGGGGGTACTCTGTTGTTTTCCTGCAAGAGACCCATACGGTTCCGGCCGCCGAAGACAGCTGGCGGCTGGATTGGGGGGACAGGGTCTACTCTAGCCATCTCACAGTTCGTACGGCTGGAGTGGCGACCCTGTTCTCCCCTGACCTATGGCCCGAGGTGCTCGGGGTTGCAGAGACTGTGCCGGGCCACCTGCTACACCTCCGGGTCCGTATGGAGGGGCTCGCGGTTAATCTCGTCAATGTCTATGCCCCGACATCAGGCCCGGAGCGGCTGCATTTCTTTCAGCAGGCGTCCGCCTTCCTCGGCACGTTGGATCATCATGAGTGCCTGGTCCTGGGAGGGAACTTTAACATCACCCTTGAGGAGCGGGACCACTTGTGGACCGAGCAGAGCCCGGCTGCTGCCGCTGTCCTCCAGGAGATAATCGAACACCGCTCCCTGGTGGACATCTGGCACGACCACCACCCGGATGACACTTCCACGTTCACCTTTGTCCAGGTGGAGGCCCATCGGTCGAGCCACTCCTGGTTGGACCGCATTTATTTATCACGCTTCCATCTTTTACGAACCCACTCCTCCAGCATCCGGCCGGCCCCATTTTCTGACCATCATTTAGCCACTGTGATGGCCTCCCTCTGTGCAGAGAGGCCGGGGCTGGCCTATTGGCATTTCAACAACAGCTTGCTGGAGGATGCGGGCTTCGTGGCATCCTTCCAGGAGTTCTGGCTGGCCTAGCGAAGGCAGCGGCATGGCTTTCCCTCGGCATGGCGGTGGTGGGACCTAGGGAAGGTGCGCGCCCGGCTCTTCTGCCGTTACTACATCCAGGGCACCAGCCAACGGAGGGATGTGGCAATAGAGCAGTTGGAACGGGAGGTCTTTGAGCTGAAGAGGTGTCTGGCCGTGAGCCCGAGGATCCGCCCCTCTGTGAAACTTGCTGGGAGAAGCAGGAGGAGCTCCGGGCCCTCGAGGACCATCGGGCCCGGGGTGCCTTTGTTCGATCCCGCATCCGTCTCCTTCGGGAGATGGATTGAGGCGCCCGCTTCTTCTACGCCCTGGAGAAAAGGAGGGGGCCCAACTGGCAGAAGACGGCACTCCCCTCACGATTCCAGTGCAGATGTGCGGGAGGGCGAGAGCCTTCTACTCAAGCCTTTTCTCCCCAGATCTGACTGATCCTAACGCTTGCAGAGTGCTCTGGGAGGAGCTCCCTACAATCAGCACGGCGACTGAGACCGGCTAGAGCTGCCTCTCACTCTGGCCGAGTTCTCATAAGCCCTCCGTCACATGCCCGCCAATAAATCTCCGGGCATGGACGGGCTGACTGTGAAGTTCTACCGCGTGTTCTGGGACATACTCAGCCCAGACCTAGTCACTGTCTGGGCCAAGCGTTTGCAGAGCGGGGTCCTCCCTCCTTCATGCAGACGAGCCATGCTCGCCTTATTGCCGAAGAAGGGGGACCTCCGCAATTTACGAAATAGGCGTCCTGTCTCACTCCTCAGCACAGACTACAAAGTCCTGGCAAAAGCAATCTCGCTGCGGCTAGGGTCCGTGCTGGCAGATGTGGTCCACCCAGACCAGACCTACGCTGTCCCGGGCCGCAGCATCTTCGACAACCTATATCTGGTCCGGGACCTTTTGGAACTCAGGTGTAGGGATGGTCTGTCGTTTGCCCTCCTGTCCTTAGATCAGGAGAAGGCGTTCGACAGGGTGGATCACGGGTATCTCCTGAGCACTCTGCAAGCGTTTGGCTTCGGACCCCAGTTTGTGGGTTTTCTCTGGGCGCTGTATGCCTCCGCAGAGTGTCTGGTCAGGCTCAACTGGACCCTGACTGAACCAGTCAGCTTTGGGCGAGGAGCACGGCAGGGGTGCCCCCTCTTGGGCCAGCTGTACACTCTGGTGATCGAGCCCTTCCTCTGTCTCCTCCGAAGGAGGATGACAGGGTTGGTGCTGCGGGAGCTGGAGCTGCGGCTGGTCCTCTCGGCGTACGCTGATGATGTGCTCCTTGTGGTCCAGGACCTGGGCGACTTGGTGCGGGTGGAGGCTTGCCAGGCCATCTAATCGGCAGCCTCCTCCGCACAGGTCAACTAGGTCAAGAGCTCTGGCTTGGTGGTAGGGGACTGGTGGCAGGCGAGCTCCCTCCCACCCACACTTCAGGCCATCCAGTGGAGTGCGGGTCCGCTGCTCTATCTCGGCGTTTACCTTTCTGCCACGCATCCCTCTCCGCCAGAGAACTGGCAGTATTTAGAGGGCGGGGCGATAGAGCGGCTCCGGAAATGGACAGGACTACTCCACTGCCTCTCCCTTTGAGGGAGAGTGCTGGTGCTGAATCAACTAGTCCTGTCCATGCTCTGGTACCGGCTCAAACACCCTGGTCCCGGCTTCAGGTTTCCTGGCCAACCTCCAGACATTGATTCTGGAGTTCTTTTGGTCAGGACTGCACTGGGTCCCTGTAGGTGTTCTCCATCTACCCCTGGAGGAGGGAGGGCAGGGCCTGAAATGTCTGCTTACTCAGGTCCATGTCTTCCGCCTCCAGGCCCTGCAGAGGCTCCTTTGTGGTGCAGGTAGTCCGGCGTGGAGCATACTTGGGCATGCCTTCCTGCGCCGCTTCCAAGGGCTCCGATACGACCGGCAGCTCCTTTATCTCCATCCAAGAGGTCTTCCGTGAGACCTCTCCGGGCTGCCGGTCTTCTACCAGGACCTTCTCCAGAGCTGGAAACTCTTTTCAACGACCAGGTCCGTGGCGGCCACCGAGGGGGTAGATCTCCTCGCAGAGCCCCTGCTACACAACCCCCAGCTCCGTGTGCAGATGGCGGAGTCCCGCTCGGTACGCCAGAGGTTGGTCCTGGCAGAAGTCACAAGAGTCGGAGACCTCCTGGACTACGACCGGGGAGACTGGCTGGATCCTCTGATGCTCGCTCAGCGCATGGGGCTCTCCAGACCTTGTACTCCCCAGCGCATACTTCAGGAGGTGAAGGACGCTTTGCCGCCCGCTGCTCAGGTTTATCTCAACTGGGTCCTGCACAAGGGCACACCCCACCCACCCTCTATCCCAGGCCCGCCAGACCTTTTAATTGGACCCCTGCCCCGTGGACCCAACCAACCCCCTCACCCCTTCACTGTAAGCCAGCTGCACGAGATGCAGCCAGTCTGCTTTCAAACCGTGCCAAGAAAACATCTATACATACTCGTGCTCCACACCCTTCACGCCCTCACCCTCATGTCCCTCCCTGATACAAAATGGCAGGACCTCCTGCACCTTTTGGAGGGTGAGGAGCCCTGGTGGGCCAGCCTGTATTCCACCTTAGTCCCGAGGCCTGCCAGGGATGTCAGTTGGTGGCTCCTTCACGAAGCCATGAGCACGGGCATGGTCTTGGCGCTGTTCACCTCAATCCCAGACACCTGTCCCTTTTGCGGCGTGAGGGAAACTCTGGCACACACATACCTGGAGTGTGCCAGGCTGCAGCCCCTATTCCGGCTCTTCACCAATCTTTTATTACGTTTTTGGTTGCACTTTTCCTCTCACCTTCTTATTTATGCACTCCCTATCCGTGGCCCCACAAAGTCACAGGATCTCCTGGTCAGCCTCCTCCTGGCCCTAGCTAAAATGGTCATCTATAAAACCAGAGTGAGGAGGTTGGCCGACAGAGTATCCTGTGACTGTGGGGCCTATTTCTGATCCTCGGTCCGTTCACGTATCTGGGCAGAGTTCCTCTGGGCGGCGTCTTCTGACTCCCTTGACGCCTTTGAGGAGCAGTGGGCGCTGTCCGGGGTTCTCTGCTCGGTGTCCCCATCCAGTTTCCTTCATTTGACCTTTTAACCATACTCCTGTCCCTGTTGTTTCATTAGTTGTCCCCCGGAATTATTTGGTATCCAGGTCCTGTGGATCCCCCTCCTAGACTGAGGGGGGATCGTTTAGCAGTGAATGGGCTTCGCCCACCCACTTCCCGGATCCCAATAGGAATACTCTCCTATAGCCATCTGGCCCGACCCTGTCACAGAAGCAACAATGACTTTATTGCCTCTGCAAGTGGTGATCGAAGAGGGGGAGGGGATGGTGCTTAGCTTACAGGAAAGTAGAGTGAATCGGGGGGGGGTGGGGGGGAGTTCCATCAAGGAGAAACAAACAGAACTTTAACACCATAGCCTGGCCATTCCTGAAACTGGTTTTCAATGCATCTCTGATGCGCACCGCGCCCTCCTTTACTCTTCTAACTGCCCTGGTGTCTGGCTGCGCGTAATCAGTGGCCAGGCGATTTGCCTCAACCTCTCACCCCACCATAAACTTCTCCCCCTTACTCTCACAGATATTGTGGAGCGCACAGCAAGCAATAATAACAATGGGAATATTGGTTTCGCTGAGGTCTAAACAACTCAGTAAACTGCGCCAGCATGCTTTTAAACACCCAAATGCACATTCCACCACCATTCTGCACTTGCTCAGCCGATAGTTGAACAGCTCCTGACTAGGCTCCAGGCTGCCTATATATGGCTTCATGAGCCATGGCATTAAGGGGTAGGCTGGGTCCCCAAGGATAACTATAGGCATTTCAATATCTCAACGGTTATTTTCTGGTCTGGAAAGCAAGTCCCTTGCTACAGCTGTTGAAACAGACCAGAGTTCCTGAAGATGCGAGCGTCATGAACCTTTCCCGACCATCCCAAATTGATGTTGGTAAAACGTCCCTTGTGATCCACCTGGGCTTGCAGCACCATTGAAAAGTACCCCTTTCGGTTTATGTACTCGCTGCCTTGGTTCTCCGGTGCCAAGATAGGGATATGGGTTCCATCTATCGCCCCACCACAGTTAGGGAATCCCATTGCAGAAAAACCATCCACTATGACTTGCACATTTCCCAGAGTCACTACACTTGATAACAACAGCTCAGTGATTGCATTGGCTACTTGCATCACAGCAGCCCCCACAGTAGATTTGCCCACTCCAAATTGATTCCCAGCTGACTGGTAGCTGTCTGGTGTTGCAAGCTTACACAGGGCTATCGCCACTTGCATCTAAACTGTGAGGGCTGCTCTGATCTTGGTATTCTTGCACTTCAGGGCAGGGGAAAGCAAGTCACAAAGTTCCATGAAAGTGCCCTTATGCATGCGAAAGTTTTGCAGCCACTGGGAATCGTCCCAGACCTGCAACACTATGCGGTCCCACCAGTCTGTGCTTGTTTCCCAGGCCCAGAATCGGTGTTCTATGCCATGAACCTGCCCAATTGTCACCATGATGTACATATTTCAGGGGCCTGTACTTTATGAGAAGTCTATGTCCATGTCCTCATCACTCTCGTCACCACGCTGCAGTCGCCTCCTCCTCACCTGGTTTCACTTTTCTTGCAGGTTATGTTTCTGCATTTACTGCTGGATAATGCGCGAGGTGTTTATAGTGCTCATAATTGCCGCGGTTATCTGAGCGGGCTCTATGTTCCCAGTGCTATGGCGTCTGCCCTGAAAAAAGGCGCAAAACGATTGTCTGCCGTTGCTCTGACGGAGGGAGGGGCGACTGACAACATGGCTTATAGGATTAGTTTACAGGGAATTAAAATCAACAAAGGGGGTGGCTTTGCATCAAGGAGAAACAGAATGGCCCCCTCAAGGATAGAACTCAAAACCCTGGGTTTAACAGGCCATTGATTTCACGGATGGAGGGAGGGGGGAGAAAATGAATACAAGTGAATACAAAACAAATCTGGTCTATTTCTTGTTTTGATCCACTTTATCTATCTTTATACACCTTGCTGGCAGCAGACAGTGCAGTACGACTGCTAGCCTTTGTCATCTCCTGGATGCTCGGCAGAAGACGGTGCAGTACGACTGCCGGCAGGACTGAATCTCCATTAGATGAAACTTAAAAAGGGAAAATGACCTGGCTGAGTCACTCCCATGTTTGCCCAGGCGCCCCTGACCTCATCGAGGTCGGTTAAAAGAGCACCTTGGACTATGGCGACGACAGCTACCAGTCATACTGCACTGTCTGCTGCCAAAAGGCAATGCACTTAGAGCATTTGTGTGGGGACGCACACAATCGACTGTATAAAAACACTTTCTACAAAACTGACTTCTATAAATTCGACCTAATTTCTTAGTGCAGACATACCCTTCTTTAGAAGCCTCACAAGAGTCTACCATCAATGCAACTTTCTTGTGTGGACAAGCCCCAGGTTTAACAGTG
Source organism: Dermochelys coriacea (assembly GCF_009764565.3). Lineage (NCBI taxonomy): Eukaryota > Metazoa > Chordata > Testudines > Dermochelyidae > Dermochelys > Dermochelys coriacea. The sequence goes on along the minus strand of NC_050073.1, from coordinate 86,204,363 downwards.
CACATGACTGTGAGACCCAGACGCTGAGTCTCTCTTAAAGCATGTTTCAGAGTAGCAGCCGTGTTAGTCTGTATTCACAAAAAGAAAAGGAGTACTTGTGGCACCTTAGAGACTAACAAATTTATTTGAGCATAAGCTTTCGTGAGCTACAGCTCACTACATCCGATGAAGTGAGCTGTAGCTCACGAAAGCTTATGCTCAAATAAATTTGTTAGTCTCTAAGGTGCCACAAGTACTCCTTCTCTTAAAGCATGTTGCTTTAATGAAATTTGCGGGGGGTGGGGTGGAGTGATAGCAATGCTACCACCGCATGGCAGAAAAAGTAGGTTTGACAGAAGTGAGTTCTGAAGAGGGATTTGAAAGAAGAGTGTGTGAATCTGGTACACTTAGGATGACTGATATTATTGAGACTGTCCCAATATTAGGGGTTTGGTCTTGTATGGGCAAAGTATTCCCCCCCCCCATTTTTCACACTTGCTATCTGGTCACCCAAGGCACACTGGGCCAAGGAAGGCATTCCAAGCACAGGGGGCAGCATGGAAAGGGCTCATTAAGAGCAGAGGAAAGGAAGGATACAATGTGGGAAGTTATCTGATGTATATGATGAAGGAGACAAGAAGGAATGTAATCATACAGAGGAAGTGGGGGTGGCACTGAGCAAAGTCAAGGCAGCAAAGAGATGCTTTAAACGTAACTCAGCAGCTGAGTTTCATTATCTGTACACACCTGACCGGAGGAGCAGCATTGAAATGCAAATAGCAAGCATCTGCCGTGCTGCAAAACAGTGAGTTTGTGCATGGGTGTGGTGGGGGCAGCTCTATCCTTGATATTCCAGGGGCATAATGCCATACAGTGCATCATACTTTTCACTGCTGCATGAGCGTGCTGTGAAAAAGCCTAGCATGGGTTGCATATAGGAATGGGCATGGGGAAGGTTGCTGAGAAAAGCATAACTCAGAGTTCCCCCAATGTCACGACTTCACCTGATCACTGCATTGATGGACATTTGGCAAACACAGCAATTTCCTTCACTTTGTTTTAGTGGCAGAAAATCTATAACAACAAATAAATGAATAAATCATCGTGAGGACAGCAATGACCAGGACTTCAGGAATAACAAGCACAGCTACAGCCCAGTGCACAATTGATACCTATGTTCCACCAATTCTCTGAACTTGGAGGTCTCCCACTCAAGGGCTGACCAGGCTTCAACCTGCCTAGCCAGAGATCTGCCCAGAGCACAGCCCATGCCAGTAACTTTTGCTACAGTATCATTCACGTCCCCCAAGCCAAGATAGCAATTACAGGAATCAAACCCAGATTCTCCTGCACACTCAGATATTATAACAAAACCAAAAACCACACAACACACAACTTATCTGGCTGGGTAACCAGTCATTAAGATCAGCCATTACTCAGGTATTACAGAGAAACAAGGAACCTAGGATGCTAGGTTTTATATTTAGACAGGATCAGGCCTAATCAGATTAATAAGACCTTTTAAAAAAAATTCTAAGCATAGAGCTACTATCTCTCCAACGGCAATTCACTTAGACACTTAGTCCCTTCCATATCTTGTATGTGCATCTGCTGCACACCACTGTGCCAGTGCCATACAGGAATAAAGGAAAGTTGCTGTGGGGACAGAAAGCTGAGGAGAGCTCACCAAACTTTTCAGATGCGATAGAAACTTGCTGGGATAATTCAGGAGAACCCCCATTCACCCATTGAACCCTTGGTTCTGAAATAAGCAAGCAAAGCTTCTTGTTTCTGTCTAAAGAACAGGAGGACTTGTGGCACCTTAGAGACTAACAATTTTATTTGAGCATAAGCTGTCATGGGCAACAGCTTGCTTCATCCGATGCATCAAAAGCTTATGCTCAAATAAATTTGTTAGTCTCTAAGGTGCCACAAGTCCTCCTGTTCTTTTTGCGGATACAGACTAACACGGCTGCTACTCTGAAACCTGTTTCTGTCTAGGCGTTTAGATGGGCCCCTATCACCACCACGTCATTCCAGGTGAGATTAAATCAGCTGGGGAAAGGCTGCTGCCCAAGCTTCCTTTTAACAGGAAGTAGCTTTAATCATTCAGATTCCTTCCATGGTGTCTAGTCAACGGCTGAGCTTTAAATCAGCTCTGATTGTTCAGAAGGCAAAAAAGCTTCCCCAAAACGTTTTACGTGAACATCTCGAAGAAGCCATGAATGTCTGAACAGTTCTTCTTACATCCAGTAGATGTCAGCACAATGCCAGTGCTTAAGGCCCCGGATCCTTAATTCCTTAAATAGCAGCTATTCTCTATATTTCTGACCCTCAGTTCTTTATCACTGACCTCTGAATGAAAACAGGATTTATCTGTGTGTATTAAGCCTCCTTCCATCCATTGCTGCTCAGAGAAATCTATTAAAAGGGGAGAATCTCTAGATCTGTTATAAAGGAGAAAAATCAGAACATACCTCTACTGAACAGAGGGGACTAGGAGAATCTTTCAGAGGGACAGAGAGGAATAACCATTAGCAATTTTGATTAAAACAGGGGCAAACTGGCATATCCCCAGATGACATCAAAATTCTCCAATTGTGACATCATAATCATCTCCACCCCAATCCAATGTGATCTCTGACAGCAGACTGTGTGTCCCAGGGCTGGGTGTGGGTAGACAATACCTAAGGTGCTTTAGGAAAGGCAAGATGCTGCTCTTATGCAAAAATCCTTAGGAATACGAATAAGGGGAAAAGAAATATAGAAAATACCCACTGGGACCAGTGACTGGCTGCTAGTGTCATGGTGAGAGTAGTTCAGATTGGAAGACATTTCTTCTGGCACACACATAAAGAACCCGGTTGGTATTTGGTAGATCTTGCTGCATACAGACCTACTTGAAGGAATTCTTCCTACTTGCAGACAGCCGCACTAGGGCTGAAGGTCCCATCATGAAGAGACTCGTGTTTGTTTAGAAAGAGAGTGAGCTCTGATATCCTTTGCCATGTCCCTGCACAAGAGATTACTCCCTTTCACTTGTTTCCAATCTGAGTTGCAGAAATAGCCTGAAATGTTACGATTAGTGAGCCTAGCAATTCTGCAGGCTATGAAATAGAATCTCACTCCATCTGCAACGTCTTAGATGGATACAGCCCAGTGAGAGAAATCTTGGCCTTGGGATGGGGGGAGGGCAGATCTTCAACTCTAGAGCAGGGGTTCTCAATCTTCATTTCACTGTGACCCCCTTCTGACAACTAAAATTACTACACATCCCCAGGAATGGGGACCAAAGCCTGAGCCCCGTCATCCTGGGCAAGGGGGGCAAGCCCGAGTCCCACCACCCAAGCAGGGGGCCAAAGCCGAAGCCCAAGGGTTTCAGCCCCAGGTGGGGGGCCTGTAACCTGGGCCTTGCCACTCAGGGCAGATGCCCTTGGCCCCAGGCAGTGGGGCTTGGGCTTTAGCTATGGTCCCAGGCAGCAGGGCTTGGGCTTCAACCCCGGGCTGCAACAAGTCTAATGACAGCCCTGGCGACCCCATTAAAAAGGGGTCACAACCCAACTTGGGCTCCCAACCCACAGTTTAAGAACCACTAGCCTATAGATAAAACAGGCTTGGACTTTCAATGGAGCAAAAAAGCACTAAAGTTGTGAGGATGGAGAGAGATTCCCCATAAGCCAGGAGGTATTTTAAATTAGTGGAGACTGCTATGGGGCCTGTGCTCTCCCCCAGTAAGGAGACCAAACCTGATGGATCCCTGCCTGGGAAAGAACAAATATGGGAGCAATAGATCCACTGTATACTCCCCAATCTCTTCTAGACCAACATGCAAGGACAGCTCTAGAGATGACAGAATGAAAAAGCCAGCAGAACATTCAACAGGACCCAAAGCACTTACCAGCTGGAAGGACAGGAAGTGCAGTCTGCAGCACTCACACTAAATGATCACTCTAGGGCTGCAGATAGTTGTCCTTCCCAGATTTAAAGGGCCAGCTAGCAGATGAGCACATTCTGGGAAAGACACTATAAAATGGGGATCTCAAAGCAGGGCACTCATGGGGGGGAGGAGGGAGGTGAACAGTCCTGGTTGCTGTGTGACTGGATATAAGAAATTCCTACCTGTGTGTTTTGTAAGATGCCCTGAGCCTGCCCCAGTCAAAGCCTGCTGGATTTTATATGGCTGGTATATTTACAACTGCTTTTTAGTGTAATCTGCTTTGGCATATTACATACAAACAAAATCCAGATTCCTCAGATTGCACTGGGCCAACCATGCTTGCCAGTGGAAGCCCTGGCACCCTGCCTCTGCAGAGATGAGAGGGGAGCTGGAAGCAGGAGGCTGCCCTCCATTGCTTACTTCTCTCCAGATTCTAAATCAGTTCTGCTAGAATCATCATCATCTTACCCCTGTGCCTGCCCCTCCCCTTGGCAGAGGAGCCCAGACTTCCACATAGACACCCCTGCATCCAGGGGATCAGGGCTTTCCTTCCCGGCAGATCAGCAGGAACAGCAAGGTTGGGAGGCCATGTCCTTGGAAGGAGGGTTAGTGAGAAACCTCACAGTTTCCTGGGCCCCTCCTGCGGCAACTTCACATGGGGAAAGGGGAGGATAGCACCCATCACTGGTGCTTCCCAGGTGCACAGTGTGGTTACTAGTGGACTTCAGGGAGTTTCCTGCTCTTCTGCCTGTCACTTTTGGGTTTGTTCTCTGGCAGAGAGACTGGAAACAACCTCCTGTAAGTGAGGAGGGTACCCATAGCTCAGATCAATTAATTCCAGAGCTTCAGTACAATGCCCATGTCTTACCCAGTTAGCAAAGCTGCTGACAGCGCCCCCGGCTGGGAGAAGGCTGCGGCTGTTATTCCTTAAAGCAGGCAGTAATTCTGAGAATGGCCAAACATTAATCTACAGTAGCAACAGGGTCTGTGGAGGCAGGCCGCACACAGACCTGTGCCTAGGTCTGGGAAACATGGGTGGCCAGCTCCCTGTGTGTCTGCTGCAGATACAGTCCATATTGTTATCTGTACCTTTGTGTTTCTGTCAGTGCAGAGCCAGCAGGGATCTTTAGTGAAAGAATTTGGTCTGCAGGCAGCTGAGAGCTGGGGGAGCCAGCGGAGAAGTGAGCTGTGACTGTGTATGTACAGGTTCCAGAGTTAGCAGCCAGCCTTATCCCTGCAGCGCTGGGGAATAGATCTCCCACAGGAAAGGCCAAAAGACACAACAGACACATAAATGGCCCTTCCCCATCCCACCTGGCCCAGAGGGAGGGCAGGGACATGCCAGCCCTTCTGTTACACATTGAGGACAGGCTGCTGTTGTCTGGATTAGACATTAGCACAGCTTCTCCAGCCCCAGGTCCCTGCTGCTCAGTATAGGGATGTTCCCCAGAATTTCTAGTGTTGTCTTCCCCATTTTCTGCCACACTCAGAGTGTAATGTGGAATCTCAGGGGAGGGAAGGCCAGGTTTTTAAAGAAAGCATTAAACATTTTACTCTTTATTTTAAAAACAATAAACCAGTCTCCCCCGCTACCCCATGGCCCCTAATTCCCAGCACTCCTCTCCCGGGAGCACTCACTGGTGAAGCCTCCAGCTGACTGCTCACATGGAGACAGGGTTCCTGTGTCACATAGACCCATGCGAGGGTCCCAGTGCAAACAACAGAACAGGGATTGGTGCCAATTTGCAAACGCTTCCCTTCTCCGTTGATCTGAGATTTAACCTCCCTGAAGATACCTCCTGGTGTTCTGCCATATCTGCACCGGGGCCAAGTCCTAGACATGTGACCCTGGGCCTGGCCCAGTAGACGCTTGAAGGCGGGGCAGGAATAGCTGTATCCGTCCATGTCCCTCCTGCGAACCAAAGCGTGAGCCCCGTGGGGTCTCTGATTTCCATTTGTGGAGCCTGCAGGCTGCGTGTCCTTGTGGCTGGGCTCAGTGCTGGAAGCGTGGGGAGTTGATGTGGGGCTGATGGAAGGAGTGCGTGGCATACAGCACCTCCGGGGGCGGTTGGGGAACCGTGGTCAGAATGGAGCAGAGGGGCTCATGGGAGCTCAGCATTGAGGTGAAATGCTTCATTTCTTCTGTCAGCTGCTTGATCTCCCTGCGCAGGGCAGCATTCTGTCTCTCCAGGTCCTCGCTCTCCTGAGGGCACAAAAGCAGCAGGGGCTAGATTAGTGTTCCGCCTGCAGAGCCATCACAGGGGTGGGGGGAATTCTGGGCGGAAAACTGTCTGAACAGTGTGTCCAGAGGGAGTGGGAGGTAGAGGGAGATGGCATCTCTGCAGAGCAGCAGCCAGAAGACAGCTGGGTTAGTGCTCAAACTGCAGGGGGAGCTGGCTCCCATCCATGTTGTTGTTATACATTGATATTGCTGTGGTGCCTAAAGCAACCAGCTGAAGACCCCATTATGCCAGGCACTGTACACACATATAGGAAAATGACAGTCCCTGGCCCCAAAGAACTTATAGTCCAGGAGACCAACCTAACAGTGGATAAGACAAATAAGCAGGGGTGCACATTAGGGGGACAGGGTAGGATGTACACAGTTCTCAGCCAGTCAGGAGCAATGATCACAATTCGCTTTACAGAAGAGGCAAGTTTGAGGAGGGACCTGAAAGAAGATGAGAGGCTGGCTTTTCTGATCTGTCTATCAGCATCTCTCAAGTGTCTGGCTGTCACTGCAGTATCTCAGTGCTGCTAGGAGCAGCTGGAGCTGCCTCAGGGAAGGGGCTGGGAGTATCTGGGTGGGGGGAGAGAGGTCAGAGCCCTTCATCTCACTACCCCGGAGAGTTTCCACAGTGACACATTTCCTGTAAATTCAAAGCAGCGCTGTGTCTGGGCAACTCCCACCCCACCCCCAGCCAGCCAGGGGTCCTGCCACGGAGCCAGTGACATTCTCAGCCCTCGGCCACACTCTCTCCCCAGCAGCTGCTTACGAGAAGTGACAGCAGCACCAGAACGTTCCCCGCCCCGGCGCTCAAAGCTCCCTCTCACGCACACACCTTCCAGGCCACATCCCGACCTGAGGCAGATTGGCCTGGGGGGAGGGGATGATAAATAACCGCCGTTATAATCAGAAATAACCAGAAAACCACCTGTCACAGGAAACCTGTCATTGCCATGGTAAGACAAGACTCACTGCTTCCTGCCAGTGCCCGGGGAAACCAGACATATGGCAGCGGGGGTGGAGGGACATTGATGTGACAGAAGGAAAGAGGGAAACTGAGGCCTCAGAAGAAAAAAATGAATAATAATGGTGGGGTGATGATGTACAGTCCTGCTTAATAGTACCCAAAACGCATCACAGACTGTATGCACCCCTCCTGAAATGCAGCCATCGCTAGTGTGGAACACCTCAGCCACTGAACAGCACCCCACAACGCTACTCAACAGTTTGAGACAGGACCTGAAGAACCCTATGTCCAGTTGAAACCACAGTGGGGCTTTGGAGAGACAGAATGTTGGAACCGAGGTTGAAATTTAGCCAGGCTACTAGGGCACTGAGGCTCTATGAACAGTGCTATGAGATCTTGAATGACTGTTTACCATGCCCTATGGCCTCCAAGGCCTAAATAGCTACCCATCTAGCCACTCATCCAAAACAAAGCAGCCTGCTCACCCCGCTGGGATTGCTAGTGGCAGGAATCTGATTTATAAAGGTCCCTATTGCCTCAGTACTGGGGCACCTTGCAGGTTAAAACAAACTCACCATCAGATATTAACTGCCACAGCAGGATCTTGCAGAAGGGAGAAGGGATCTCTCAGATCACTGGGCCCCACACAGCCTAATGCTTCACAGATCTTAACCAACTCTGCACTCAGAAGCTGACAAGAAGCCAGTTTGGGGAGTTTGTGTGTTATAGGCTCTTAGTAACTCACTCCACTCCAGCAACAAGCCACTCTGTTCTGCACCAGTTAAAACTTCTGGATCCTTTTTAAGTCATTACAGTGGCCTCAACTGACCATTGACACTGGAAAGGCCTGCTTCCAAGAGGCACTTTCATGACCACTATGCCTATCAGACATGAAAAGCATTTGGAATCCATTATAATCCAGAGACTGGAAACTATATTGGCCATGGGTTGACAGGCATCTCCAGCAAAAAGGTGCAATCACGTCTCTGTCCCATTCCTCCAGCTGTCTCCCCTACCCATTAGCATCAGTTCTGTCTCATCCAGGTTGATCTTAAGCTACTTTGCTCCCATCCATGTCCCCACCTTTGCCAGGTACTAGGAAAACAAAAAGATTGTAGTATCAGTGTCATCTGCACCATGGTAAAACTGCAAGCCACATGCCTCACTGTCTCCTCCAGCAAGGGGAACACCTTGGGACACAGCAGAGCCCGAGGAGAAAAAAAGTCAGTACTCATTCCGGCCCTCTGGAGTCTCTGGGAGATAAAATAAGAAACCCACTGAAAGGCTTTCCAATCTACTGCTGTGAGCTGCAGCAGATTAGTGACTAACCCCGTGATTGTGGTATCACAGGACACTGACAGAGCTAACCAAGTCAGCGTGGACCAGTGTCCCCTCTAAAAGGATCATCAGCCATGGATAGCGAGTGACACCTTCCCTGTAATGAACCCACTACTAAAGAAGCATTGAGGACACCTGTGCAATCAGGCTCTGGCAGAAGCTGCTCCAACACCACTTGCTCAAGAATCCTCCCCAGAGTGGGGATAGACGGGGGTGTGAAGGCTGCTAAGATCAAGGGACAGCTTCTCCAGCAGAAGCCTGACCACTCTCTGTTTAAAGGGCAGTCTAAGATTTAATTACTCGAACTCAGGAGTCATACCCTCCTGTTCTGACACCACTCCCACGCCTGATACCGGCAGCCAAATACTCAGGTTCCCTGGAAAAGTAGATGCCAAATTCCTTACACTGAGAAAAGTGGTTTTGGGCAGTACGTGGGTGTCAACAGCCTGATTCCCCCTTGTCCCCCACCGCCATTGCACAGTCCCAGTGTGGCAATATGGCAAAAAAACAGGGTGAAACTAAGAGAGGCAAGATGTATGCTGGATATCAGGACTGTGCAAAGTATTCAACTGTGGAGCTCTCTCCCAAGGGAAGGGGTGGGAGCCTCACCTCTGGGGACATTTAAAATTTAAACTGGACAAAACACTAGTAAGCATACAATGGGGAATTATCCTGCATAGATGGCAGGCAATGGACTGGCGGAAACCTAATGGGGATTTTCCAGCTCTAGGGCTTGATTCTCCATGGCTTTGCACATTGTACAATCATTTAAACTTATGCAGAGCAAACATAAAATGCTACCAAGTCAGAATGGCAGGGTTTTACATGCTCTTTGCATGGATATGAGAGGTGATAAGAAGTGCGAGGCGAGGGAGTGCCAGACCTCACGTATTTAAGCTTTTAAAGGATTTTTGAGACAGTCAGAAGAGACTAAAAAGATAACTTGATAATTTCAGGGCAAGAGGTAAAGCCTTACCACAGATTAAAAACTGGGTGCAGAAAGTAGGACTATGTGGGCAATTTACAGCTCAGAGAGAGGTTGAGAATGGGGTCACTCTGAAATTAGTCCTAGCGGCATGGTTATTCACTGTATTTATCAATGAGCTGGAAGGGTGGCAACATTTGCTGATGATACAGAATTAATAAGGCTGATCAAAAGTAGGGAGGAATTCCTGAGGGACCCCATAACACTAGGTGACTGGGAAAGGAAATTCGTTGTGGACAAGTGCAAGGGGAAGGTGCACACTGCTGGGTCTGAAATACAGGTGGACATCACCTGCCAGGGAAGGCATCTGCTGTGTGCACAACAGCAATCAAAACTGCAAATAAAGAGGCCTCACCCTGCTCCCATTGCAACAAGTGGCAAAATTTCCATTGGCATGAATGGATCAGGATCAGACCCAATGTGTTATTGCGGAATGGAGAATAATATGGGAAAGAATATACCTCTAACGAAGGGAGGTACACTCCTCATTCCTCCAACCCAACCTGGGATCCTGTGCTCAGCTTCAGCCACCTCATCCCAAAAAGACAGAAAGAACAGATACAAAAGGTCCAGAGAATATGAGGAGGAACCAAGAGGAGAGGCTTCAGCAGAGATGACTTTCAACAGAATACACCTGTTCCATTTGGAAGGGAACATCTGGCTGCTCCTGGAAGAAGCACCCTTCACCTTCACTATCCAGCTGCTCCTAGAGCTGCCGTCACATACTATGCTGGCCCTGCTCTTCCTGCCCCTGCCTGAACTGAATGGCTGTGCTGTGTGTTCATCTGTGCTAGAACATGTCCCCTTATGTGTGCAAGGCCCCAGTGATTCAGATGGGCAGGGAACAGAAGCTCTTACCAAGTGCAGTGTGTCTGCCTTCTGGGTCTGCCTCTGCCTGCTCTTCTGAGCTGCGATGCGATTCTTCTCCCTCCTCTGAACTTTCCTCATGTCATCAGAAGAATCCTGAAAAATACAGGGCCTGGGAATGACAGAGACATCACCTCCACTACCATAGAGAGGCATGAGGTCAGGAGTACGGGGCAGAACAGCCCCAAGTGAACATTCCTCTCAGCAAAGATCACCACACCCACTCTTCTGGCCACATATGACATGTATCCCTGTCTGACCCAGCATCAATGCAAAACCAGGGTAGAGGTGCTCTCCTACTACAAGGAGGTATGAGGCACTTAACAGCCACCCCCTGAGATGTAATTCTATAATCTGGACATGCTGGTAGAACTGGGAAGTGAACTCTGTCTCCATGGTACAGGCTTGGGTTGTAACTCGCAGAACCACAGGAGTAAAGATGAAAAAAAGAAACCTGTTGGATCACCCAGTCCAACCTCCCCAAGGGCCAGGGTAGGACTGTCTCCTATACAGCACTTTTTTATTCTTTGTGCAATAGAGTTTCTAGTGTCCCATGCCAATGGGGCTCCCGCCCTTCTCCTGGGAGATGATTCCACCGCCTGACTTATCTCACTGCCAAGGAGTCAATCCTGGCATTCAGCTTAATTTTTGCCTTTCTGTATTTCATCCCATTACTCCTAGTTCCCATATGTCACCCTAAACAGTTGTCCTTCTACTCAGGGGTTTATCTGTTTCATATATTTGCAGAGTTATGTCCCTGCTTAGCTCAGCTACACAGGCTCGGCTTTTTTTATCTTTCCCCTGACTCAGTCACTCCAGACCCCTGATCGCTTTGTTTGCTCTTCTCTGAACTCCCTGCGTTTTAATGTCTTGCTGCTAATGTGGTATCTAGAATTGGCGGCAATATTACAGGTCACATTTTCACTGGAGTTATGTAGAAAGGGGCGATGCCCTCCCAGCTCTGGGATGTGAGGTCTCTTTGCTTGAAGATCTCACTCCCCAGCATCATTCAGCAACCATTCCGGCATTCTTAATTGTTATTATATTTTTATTATTTATTACGATTATGGAAGGTTCTCTGCTGAGAACTGATCCTTCCACTCTCTCTGGCAACTAAAACCCGCATCAGTTCCTATCATCTTCTGTCTTCCCACTGTAACTGCTGCCTCCCTGGACTCTCTGACACGTACACCACCTCCCTCCTCTCCTTGCAAAATGCAACCTCTAGAGTTGTCCCTTTTCTCCCGCCCCCACTTTGTGATCTCTCCATTTCCTCAAATTTAAACCTCACATCCTTACCTTCAATTTCCTTCCGCCAACCCACCCCAGCCTACACATCCAGCCTAGCCTCTTACCTTATTGCCCCCAGCCCTGCACAGTGAAGATCCCAGTCTGGGTACCCCACTTGTCTACTTCCCCCTTGACTGCTGTTGTGCCTCATTCCCTTCTTCTAGAGACAGGGTGTTCTCCCAATCCCTGTTTGCCCAGCCAGCACCATCTACTCAGCGTTTGTCCGTAAGCTCCTCGGGGGCAAGGTGCCTCATATCTGGTGTCCTGCGCAGCACCATGTGGTTAACAGCTAGCAAAGAATAAAATTACCAATACAGATATCTAGAAAAGAAGATGAAATCATCTGGGACATGTCTTAAGAATAGCAGGCATGCCACTGGACAGCTAGAGGAACACACAGAAGTGGCCCGCTCAAAGAATCCCTATATACAACAGCACTTAGACAGGAAAAACTTATGGGACTTAAATAGAGAAGGTGCAGAGAGCCGCTCAGGATAGAGGAGCTTTGTTCATGCCCTAAGTGATATCTGATGGCATGGGAAAGATTTGGATTCAGAATGAGATCCTGACCACCTGGGAGGAGGAGGGCTCAGAGCCCACACCAGGGTCTCTGCAGAGACACTGGTATTCTCACTTTATCAAGCTCCCAGCCTGCTGGATGCCTGGAATCTGTGGGGTGGCCCCTGCAGTTAGAACCAGGCGTTTCAAGTGCCATCCCTCATGTGGCCTGTGCTAACGTGGTTCCTCTGTAAAAACACTCCTCACTCTGTCCTTTGGTTTTAAGCTTGTTCCTGCACGGAGGCTTCCTGCTTAGTTCTCTGTGGCCTGGTTTACATGAGGGGCTTAGTTTGCACTAACTCAAGCCAGGATGCATTGAAAACGCCTGCATGGACACAACACACATCTTTAAAGCGCAGTAACTCCCTGTTTGCTGCAAATTCTGTACTCCATTTTCAAAGTGGAGTAAGTGCACGGTGGGCTGAGTTAGCGTGCCTCTCCCCAGGCTGGTTCCTAGAAAGCCCTGCCATTCTGCGCTGTGAAAACACCCCAGGATGGGAGCATGGGTACAAAGAATGCAAAATGTTACCTGTTTGCTAGGTGGGGGTGACTGGCTGAAGCTGCTGGAGTCGCTGCTGTCAGAGCTATGGGGCATGGCTTGCGTCCCTCTGCCCAGGGCCTCTTCTGCTTCCTCTGTGTCCTTGGTGATCTTGGTTTCCTTTGGCTTTTACTCACCCCTCCCTTCCCCTGCCGTCTTTCCCTCTCTCCCTTGGTTACTTTCTTTGCCTCTTTCCTGGTCCCTCTCTCTGTCACGTTGTTGCTCTCCCTGTGTCACTTTCTCTGCCCCTCTGCCTCAGTCCCTCCCTGCACCACTCTCCTCTCAGTCACTGCACCTTGCAGTGATGTCTAGGTCTTAGGCTCCTGTGGTTTCTCGGAAGCTGCGAGGGACGTAAGCTGAAAGTCACATGGGCGGAAACTTTACGAAGAAGAAAAAAAGTTACATTGAGAAAAAAAAACACACACATCTGGGAAAAACGAGCTTCAAAATAGCTTGAAAAACCCCCGACACCTTCAGGCGGTTTGAGAAACAGCGACAAAGTTTCAAATGAGACAAACAACCAGAGAGAAAAAAACCTAGCACAAGTTGCAAAACTCAGCCCCTCAGAGAGGAGGAGGCGGCACATGGAGACACAGAAAATGCCAAAGCCGCTCATTTGTAAATGTAGCAAGCAGGGAGTTTGATCACGTGCCAGGTACCCTGGGCTCCCTGCCCCAGCTGCCAAGCCCACCTTGGGAAGTTCCCAAACAGACTGAGTTGCAGACCTCCCACCTTCCCTGTCATCCACCCACCAAACAGCTGAGGTCCCCAGAAGTGACGTGGTTTGCAGGGGTCCTGGAGAGGAGATCAGGGCCATTGGCAAGTGCATGTACAGGAGATCTTTTTGTGCAGATGGTTCTGCATCTTTGGTACACAGACCTCTGAGAGTGCCAATCCCCCCAGAAGGAGGGACATTGGGAGCAGGGTGGGGACTGCCTTTGACAATATTAGTAGTTTCTGTTAGCCAAAGCTCTCCAAGCACTTTAAAACATTAGTTAATTAAGCTTCAATTCCCCCCCACCAGCCTGGGAGGAACATCATATTATCCCTGTTACGTATGCAGGGAAACTGCAGCACATAGACGGGAAAGTGCCATGGTTTCACAGAGAGTCAACAGCAGAGCCAGAAATAAAATCCAGGAGTCCTGACTCTCTGTCCCGCCCCAACCACTAGACTACAGTTCCTTGCAGAGCTTTGATTAGATCCCAGGAGTCCTGATGCCCAGTCTCCCTTGTACTAACCATTAAACCATACTCCCTGCCAGAGCTAGGAATAGAACACAGGAGTCCTGACTCCCAAACCACTGCTATAACCGTTGGTGTAGTAGTAGGGGCCAAAGCCAATGAAGGATACCTGATCCACATCTCATGTAGGGATGTATGCCCTGGAAGGACACAGTCCCTGCACTCCTTGTTTGCTCACATGTGGGCCCTTTTACCAGCCTAAGATGGGAACGTTTTGGGTTGTGATGGTTGATTGTGTCTTGGTTTTGTTTTGCACTAAAAACACCATTAAAGCATAAATTCACCATTGGCCCCCATCCATCCTTTCACCAGCCCTGAGCTGCGACAGTGTTTGTGTCACTTTTGTATCTCCTCTACAGGGCTCCTCTGCAGGGCTGGCTGGGGATACTTCAGTCCCTGGTGCCATTTGGTGTAGCCTGAGGGCCCCCGAGGGGCTATTGTGACAGCTTGGAATAACTGGAGTGCAGCAATGCCCCCCAGGAATGCCTTCCGAATCTTTCATGTCTTCAGACTCAGAGGGACAAAACACTGGGATGAGCTGGGCCCATTTATCTTTTCTGATTTGCCCTCTCTCTCCTCCCCTTCTTTTCCTCCTCCCCCTTAGTGTCTGTCTGCCCCCTGCCCTCTCTGCCCCATCCAATTCTTCTCCACTCTCCAGTCTGTCCAAATTTCTCCCCACCATTCTCTCCCCCCTCAGTCGGCCCAGGGCAATGTCAAGCTACCTGAATGGGAAGCAGAGCAAGTGGGAAGAAAGCAGGAAGGCCAGGGTTAGAAGAGGCAGCAGGGAAGCGCTGAGATTAATGAGGGAGCTGGGATGGGAGGGGTGAATATGAATAGTGGGGATCCTGCAACTCCAGCCTAAGGGGCCTGGGCAGAGCTGATTGGGGGGTCAGGAGTGGACTAGAAGGCGGTGATGCAGCTCAGGAATGAGATGCATTGGCAGAGCCCTGGGGATGCTAGAACAGCACCTGGCCACACTTCGGAGCACTGAGTTCCTTTTACTTTCTTTAGTTATGGACAGGCTGAGAATCCCCCTAACAAGGCAGGTCACAGCTGTGGGGTTCCAACATGAGCGCCTGGGTGGAAACAAGTCAGTAATGCAGCGATGTTGTGAGCTGTGGGTTTGCAGATTAATTTTTATTTTCAGCAGCAAAGCAAACCAACAGGGCAGCAGAGAGCACATGCTGGTGGCTGGCACAGAAGGCTGCACAACTCAGGGTGGTTACTCCCTGCTTTGGTCATTCATAGACACAACATGCATCCTCTCATGGACAGGTACTGGAGAAAGAAAACAAATGAGTGTGGCTCTTTATGGGCTTGTCCACAAAAAGGAAATTGACTGGCATGTCTACAGCTGAATAATTATTCCTTATGGCTGGATTAGTCAATTTCCTTGTGTAGACAAGCCCTTGCTAATTTGCATGGCTCCGACCATCATAGCGTCTGAGCACCTTGCAATCTTTAATGGATTTACCCTCCCAACACCCCGGTGTTGGAGAAGTGCCAGTGCAGCTTACAGACAGGAAGTGGAGGCGCTGAGAGTATGTCAACACTGGAAAAAAAATCATGGGAGCAAGTCTCAAAACCCAGTTCAACTGACTCCGGCTCATGGGGCTACAATCAGCAGTGCGGACGCTCTTGCTCGGGCCGGAGCTCAGGCTCTGTGACTACCTCCCCTGCCGGCCGGGTTTCAGAGCCCAGGCTCCAGCCTGAAAGGGAACATCTACACTGATGTTTTTAGCCCCATCACATGATCCCTACAAGCCTGAGTCAGTTGACCCAGGCTCTGAGACTCACTGCCACAGGGGTTTTTTGCAGTGAAGACGTACCCTGAAAGATGAAGGCCTACAGCTTCCCAAGTGGCAAGTGGGAAGCCTTGTTTTTCGTTTGCTCAACCAGAAGCACCTGGAAGTGGCCTGATTTTCAGAAAGTGCTGAGTGCACACCGCCCCTTTCAAAATCGGGACCTTAAAAAGCATCTTATGTTGGGCTCCTACAAACTGGGACCCACCCACCCAATCACTTTTGAAGAGGTAGGTCTATGTGATTTACCCAGCATCACAGAGGCAACCTGTGGCAACGCAGGGAACAGAACCCAAGTCTTCTAGGTCCCTGGCTAGTGTCCAAACAACTGAAGCACCCATCTTTTCCAGGGCCTGCCCCTCTCCCTCCCTGTGATGCTTCTGTCTCCATGGGCTGCTATTTTCCCCAGAGTGGATCCCCGGATTGCTAATGTGCCAAAGGGGCCCCCCACTTCCACAGCTGGTCAGTGTATCTCACTGTCAAGCCAGCCACCAAAGAGATGGGGGGGGGGGAAGAGGGAAGTATATAAACTGGCCTGAAAGATTCAATGAGCAAGAGTAAAACTGAGACAAAGCAGGAAAAGCTTGATTGAGCTCTGTCCTTTGCATAGCTGACAGGCAGATACTGCTGTCGGTTACACCGTGGTATGAGTCCAGAGCCATCTCTGTGCCTTCTTGCTGAACATACACTAGCCTAACTGACAGCACGCTTGGCCCCAATGATTTTCTGAGCTCTCCACCTGGCCAGGCAGCACTGAGGAGTGGAGAATGAAAGTGGAGGTTCTTCTCTGCCTTCGGCACACAAACGAGAACCCTGAGGCTGCACAGTGGTGTGCTCAAAAGCCTATTTAATTGATTCCTTTCCCTGCTCTCTCTTCACCAACTTCATCCCCATTCCCACCATGCCTTCATAGAACCACAGGGTTAGAAGGGACCACAAGGGTCATCTAGTCTAACCCCCACAAATTCTGAAGTGAGTCAGAAGTTGTCATGTGTTTGCACAGTGTCCAGCACAATTGCACCCCGATCTTGTGTTGAGCCTATGGTGTTACTATAATACAAAGATTAAATTATAAGATTCTACTTGACTACCGCTGGTAACTAACAGATCAAGCTCTTTGTTCTTCTCTAAATATTCCCCACCTGTAACTGCACAAACTCTTACACAGAGACAGACACAGGATCTACAAGCCCTTCAGATCATAGCAGTACTAAGAGCACTCCTTCTTTGGGTAAAAACGTCTTTAATCATGCCATGCTATAGGGCAAATGTGCTGAATTTTTTTCTTCAACAGGATAATTAGCCCAGTGGCTACAGGAAATGTAGGGGTCATGGTGCAATCTGACCTCAGGAAAGCATCTGACACTTATCTGATGTTCTCTGAGGGTAACTAGAGGGAGGGGGATTCCCTGAAATGAGCAATACAAAACTAGCTAAACAGTGACTTGAGAGAATAATTATCCATTGTTTCATGGGAGGAGGTATCGAGGGCGATCCGTCTAGAAGGAAGCTACTCTCTGTCCAGCCCTGGTCAATATTTTCATTAACAGCTTGGGGGATGGAGTGTAGACTCTGCTGGGCAGTGATACCAAGTTGGGAGAAAATCACAAACACTTTGGAGGAACAGATATTAAATCATGGGTTGACCCAGATGAATTGTGGGGGGCCTGGAAATGTGCATTGCCCAGGTTGTGTGTGGTTCAGAGGCAGCACATCCTGTATTGCGTGGGACCTCAATACAGGCAGCACCTCTGCTGTGAAGAAGTTGTGATGAATGCAGGCAGTGAGGAAGTTTGCTACCTTGGGTAGCCTGCCTGCCCTTAGCAGAAGCCTGCACTTCAGGACGAGGCGATAGTCCCAGTTCTCTCTATGGCCAGTTGACCACCCATCTCTGATTAAGGATGGGCAAGTAAATGGACAATGGATGCTAGCAAAACTATGTCAGCTGTGACTGAACACAGGATAAGTGAGATGCTGACTCCAGTCTCCTGGCTATGAGGACAGCACAGCCTTCGGCACTGGGATCTGGGACTGGATGGTTTGGTGGCTACCTGACACAGTTGCAAGGCTGTTTGGTTCTCAGCAGCCCAGTCACTTTCTTCATACCCAGGAGAGCAAGAGCAGAAGAAACCATCTGGCAGAGGCTCCATTAACAGCTGCTTGTACTTCGCTGAGAGCAGTTCAGGGACCCAGATGGGGCCACAAACTCTCCCATGGGACCTTTTGAGTTTCTTGAGCTTAATCACAGCAGCAGGGAGGCAGTTATCTGTGGTGCTGAAGGGACTAAAACCAAAAATCAGGTTTCTGCCACTATTGTACCTGCTCAGGAGTGAAGATACTTCTCAGTGGAGATTGGTGTTCTGGGGGGGGAGGGGGAGGCAGGCAGCATTGTTCTGGTTCCTTCTCTCTTCTGAGTAACAATGACCACTTCAGAGCAGCGAGCCAGAGGGGGAACCCCAGGAATGTCTTCACCAGCAGCCAAAAGGGACAATCCAGGAGGCTGCAGGCCTGCAGCACCTCCACTGCAGTCTCCTCTGCCATGTGATAATGCTACATAAAGCCCAGAAAGATTCACTGTTTCCTAACTGGACAAGGAACTTTACTGGGACAGGAAAACATTAAAGCTTCTGCCTAGAGCCTGATCCAACCCTCTCTAGCCTGCTGCAGATTTAAAGGAACAGTACATACTTCTGTACATCTCCCTCCCCCGCAAAAGTCAGCTTTTCATGAGAATTACTATTTAACACAATTACTATTTAATAAATCACAGAGCCAAAGAAGTTACTTGCATCACCATTCTGTAGCTGCCAACATTTTTCAGCTTCATGTGTGATACTTCATGGAAATTATTTCAGAACCAAGTTTACATATTTGCAAATAATGTACTATATCAGTTTAACAAAAACTGGATGTGATTGGTTGTTGGTGATCCCTCTGTTGATACTTCTTGTCAACTGTTGGGAATGGGCCACATCCACCCTAATTGAATTGGCCTCATTAGCACTGACCCCCCACTTGGTAAGGCAACTCCCATCTTTGCTGTATATTTATACCTGCTTACTGTATTTTCCACTCCATGCATCTGATGAAGTGGGTTCTAGCCAACAAAAGCTTATGCTCAAATAAATTTGTTAGTCTCTAAGGCCGGGGTGGGCAAACTATGGCCTATGGCCCGGATCCGGCCCCTCAGGGCTTTGGATCCAGCGCATGGGATTGCCACCCCCATGGTGCTGTAGGCTCCAGACCGCTCCCGGAAGCGGCTGGCACCACGTCCCGGCAGCCCCTCGGGGAGGGGGCAGAGGGCTCCGCATGCTGCTCTTGCCTGAGGATACCTCCCCAGAAGTTCCCATTGGCTGGGAACAGGTAACTGTGG
Organism: Dermochelys coriacea; assembly: GCF_009764565.3. NCBI lineage: Eukaryota > Metazoa > Chordata > Testudines > Dermochelyidae > Dermochelys > Dermochelys coriacea. The sequence continues at coordinate 86,185,258 of NC_050073.1, read as the reverse complement.
TCAATGGGAGCTTTGGGGGAGGTACCCACAGGCGCATGGAGCCCTCTGTCCCCCCTCCCCCAGGGGCCACAAGGATGTGGTGCCGGCCGCGCGGGGTTGGGGCTGGGGCTGGGGCAGGACCAGGGCAGGCAGGGAGCCTGCCCTGGTTCCGGTGCGCACCACTGCCACCCCAGAGCCGCTCCAGGTAAGAAGCGCCAGGCTGGAGCCCGCACCCCAAACCCCTCCTGCACCCTGAACCCCCTCCTGCACCCTGCACCCCAACTCCCTGCCCTGAGCTCCCTGCCTCATCCTGCACCCCAACACCCTGTCCTGAGCCCCCACCACACCCACACCCCTCCTGCACCCCAACCCCCTGCCCTGAGCCCCCTGCTGCACCTTGCATCCCTCCTGCACCCCAATCCCCTCCTGCACTGTGCACCCCTCCCTGCACCACTGCCCAGAGCCCCCTCCTGCACTGTGCACCCCTTCCTGCATCCCAACCTCCTTCCCTGAGCCCCCTCCCAGACCCCGCACCTCTCCTGTGCCCCAACCCCTTGCCATAGCCCTTTCCTGCACACTGCACCTCCTCCCACACCCCACACTCCCTCCTGCACCCTAGCACCCTGCTCCAGCCCTACATTCACGGCCCTGCAAGCAATTTTCCCACCCTGATGTGGCCCTCGGGCCAAAAAGTTTGCTCACCCCTGCTCTACGGTGCCACAAGGACCCCTGGTTAGATTAAAAGCCATGGTGGATGAAATCTTCTCTATCACACTAGGTTGCCCACATTGTATTTCAAAAATAAGGGACTGTTTTCTTAGCACTCCACCTCCCATCATTCACTTTCCTGCCAGCAGGCCTCAAACCTGACTGGAGTAGGGGCAACTATCTATAGGGGTAACAAAGGTAGCTCAGTCTCCACAGCACATGACTTTTGATTTCTCTGTTTTGATTTCTCTGAATCAAATTAGTACAAAGGTAGGTGGTGAGTTTGGGACATGGGAGCTAAACTGAATCCCAATGTCTCCCCACTCCCATGCTCTAGTCTCTTTGCCCAGCCATTCCCCATTCCTTGTCCTGGTCTCCTTGCCCAGCCAGTCCCTGCCCCTCCTCCCCTCCCAGCTCAATCCTCCTCATCTGACCTCAGTTTCCCTCCCCACCTACTGGCTACCCCTCTAGTTCCCTTCTAACTCCCAGTTCCTCTCCCCAACCCAACCTCTAGTCCCAGTTTCCTCCCCCCTGGATAGGTGCCTATTTTCCCTCTGCCTGGTCCCCCCTGGTCCTCGACCCCCATCACCCCTGGCCCCGCCTCTTCCTGCCCCTGCACCGCCCTCGCCCCACCCCCATTCCACCCCTTCACCAAAGTCCCCGCCCCACCCCACCTTTTCCCGACCCCATTCCACCCCCTTCCCCCAACTCCCCTCCCCTGCCCTGTCTCTTCTCCGTCTCCTCCCCTGAGCATGCCTGGTCCCCACTCCTCCCCCTCCCTCCTGGAAAGTCCTAAGTGCCGCCAAACAGCTGTTAGGCGTGGGCGCACTGGGAGGGGAGAAGGAGGCGAGGAGAGGGGAGCTTGGCTGCCAGTGAGTGCAAAGAACCTGCTAATTTTTTCCTGTGGGTGCTCCAGCCCCAGAGCACCCATGGAGTTGGTATATATGCCCCCTTGCCAGCTCCTAGTCCCAGTTTCTGCCTCTCAGGCTCCTTGTCCCAATCTACCTCCCCCACTCCCTGCTGCAGATCCGGCTATTGTCCTTCTGCATTAATTACGCAGCTTCCTCCTCCTTGCTGCCTGCACCCAGCTGGTGGTCACTGAGAGCACAAGCTCCCTATTCTCAGTTCACTTGCCTAGGCCTGGCATCATATGCAGCAGCCCAGAGCTGCAATTGCAGGGAAAGTCCTGCTCAGCCCAGTCTAGAGCATACCCAGTGCACATGTGATCATCAGGAAATTTAGGGGCTAAACTCTGAGAAGTCTCTACTGAGTATGTGCGAACTGCAATTTTTCTAAGGCATGTAAATTGGGCAGATTTGGGTAGATATTCACCAGAATGACAAAAGGAACATCCCTGACACAAAGGCTACCCCCCTGCCAAATTTCAAGTTGCTGCTCCAAAACCTGGGGGAAACAGAGCTTCTCAAAGAAAAGGCTGACAGGATATTTTAACATGGACAGAACAAGGTATTTTGTCCATGCCTCATTCTCAGAAATGGCTGGACCGTTCTGGCTTACAATTCCAAGAAGTTAAAGTTTGGCAAAGTTTAAGCAACTGAAAACAGGGTTGTATAATGGGAAGTGTTGAGCAACCTTCAGAGTAGGCAGTGCTGCCAGCCCTTCCTATAATGCACAGCCTCTATTAGACAAGTGTTGTCTAATATTTGTCCTCATTCATTTTTACTTGGGACTGGGTCTTAAACTGGGATGAGCTTCAGGTTGTAGCAAAGAGAAAAGCCTGAGACCTCAAAGGCTGCATTTGCACCAAGAATATTCATCAGTTCTCCCACTCTGAGTCTAGCACCAGTGCAGCTCCACCAATACTAGCAATGGCAGGAGTACAGACCAGGCAAAGCTTTTCCACCCCACTCTGTCACCTAAGCTATGCCCAGAACTGTCAACTCTGTGTGTTCCCTGTAGACTACATATTTTCAGAGCCTTCTACACATCAGTGGGGGAAATACCCTCTGCTTGGCTGTCATTTCCCATTCACCGGCCCCTTAGTGGAGGAGAGCCAATCAGAGCTGCTACACAGGCTAATGGACAGACCTCTGCCTTTCATTTCCCTGAAGGTGAAGCAGAAGTCTGAACCGTGGTGAAGTACTCAGTCCTTTGATCTCAGAGCCCCCTGAGGAACAGCTGCATCCTGTCAGCTCTGCAGCTATCCATGTGACCTGTACCCCACTCCATGTATCTGTCACCATCCCCCAAGGACTGGATACCATTAGTGGCTGGGAATGGGCTCAGCATCCTTTATGCGGAGTACATGCTTGTGGATGTCCGTCTGGGCTTCAAGACACTCTACCGCAAGGAGACTATTGCGAGCCGTCTGAATAATAGTGCTATACCTGCTTGCATTGGGCTCCACTCCCCTCCTGGCTCAGGAGATGCATGGCTGCTTCCTCATACCAGTCTTTGAGGGGCCATCAAAGCGGTGCCCTGCCCAGGGGTGCTGAAACAATTTGTGTAGTGGAGATGCTGAGTGTCTCTGAACCAAACTGTAAACCCTGTATATAATGGAATCCACTTCAAGCCAGGGGGGTGCAGCAGCCCTCCTAGTTCCAGAACCTATGGCCCTGCCCCAATCCATGAGTGGGTGTGTCGCATGGGAATAGGTTCAGTGTGTGTATGCTGAATTAATGCTTGGGGGAGTGTGGGATGAAGGGGGGCAAGTGGTGGAGTAAATTGTGTCTGGGGAGTACGTGCATAAGGAGCGGGTGGGTGGGAAGAGAGGATGGTGTGAAAGTGGGTGCGGAAGGAATGCCTGTTGAGCTGTATTAGGGGGGAGGGATAGCTCAGTGGTTTGAGCATTGGCCTGCTAAATACAGGCTTGTGAGCTCAATCCTTGAGGGGGCCATTTAGGGATTTGGGGCAACAATAAGGGATGGTACTTGGTCCTGCTGTGAAGGCAGGGGACTGGACTCGATGACCTTTTAAGGTCCCTTCCAGTTCTATGAGATAGGTATATATAGAATGAATGCATCGAGTGGCACACGCAGGACAAACAGGCCATATATCTGCCCACTTATGCAATTGTGTGTAAAAATCTACTGGGTTTATGCTTGCAAATGTTGGTTGGTATGTAACCCTGCTCCATACACAAAACAATACACACCAGTGGCATGAATAGGTCTGAAATGGTGGCAGCCCTCATAAGCCAGAATCCCTTTCCAGGGAATAACCAAAAGATGAAATTTCAACTGCATCAGCTGTACTACAGAAACAATCTGCTGTGCCAGGAGTAGCAGCAGTGCCTGTCATGGGGCTGTCATGATTGGTGCACAGTACAGATGTGCTGTGAGGCACAAGAAATCCACCAGTCAATAGATGACCACCGAGGCATGGCTGGGATTATATCATTACGATGTAACAGGATGGAAGAATGGCATGAGGGCAGACAGCTAAAAGAAAATAGTAGGGAAAAGGTTACTAACATCTTTTCCCTACCAGTCTGAACACTCCATTGTTAAGTAATTTGTGACCCAACACTCATCCATTAACATGGGAATAATGAATAGCTCTGTCGTCAGTGCTGACAACTAAAAGGGAGTTATTTCCATTTACACTGCAACCACAATGTCATTCATATTTAGAGTTTCGTGGGCAATACGTGGATCGGAGATGGAGCTTCCATACTATTGGTGTAGCTAGAAACTGCTGTGAACTCAAACTTAGGAGAAGGTGCTGTAGGCAGTTCTGGGCTAACATGTCCATAGGGAAAATTCCTTCCGAACCCCCATCACCTAATGGATGGTTTATATCCTGAAGCAGAAGGATTTATAAGCCATCTATATTTTTTTCGTTCTTGTAATTGCCATTCTGGATGTTCTTATTATCCATATAAACCTCTGTTTTGTTTTATTTTTTACAAACCCTGCTATGTCCTTGCTCCACAAGATACCTTGTGGTTGTGCATTCCAAAGCTAATTGTCCAAGATGTGAAAAGTATTTCCTTGTATCAGTGTAAATGAACTGCTTTTCAATTTAATTGAACAACCCCTTCTTCTTGTATTAGGAGAGGTGGTGAACAGAAGTACCTAGTCTCCTCTCTCTTCTAGACCATGCACTATTTTGCACATCTATTATGTCCCATTTTATCAGTCTCATCTCTAAGCTAAGCAGTCCCAATCTTTTTAGTCTCTTTTTGGGGACATCTTCAACTAGGTCCCTCTCAAGTTCTTCACAGTTTCCTCCACTCTTGACTAACCTAAATCATTTTGTGTCATCTGCAAATGAGAGTTAAGGAATGAATCTCTGACACAGGGATTGGGTACCTTTGGCATGCAGCCCACCAGGGTAAGGCCCCTGGTAGGCCAAGCCGGTTTATTTAGCTGCCGTGTCCGCAGGTTTGGCCGATCGCAGCTCCCACTGGCCGCAGTTCACCATTCCAGGCCAATGGGGGTTGCGGGAAGTGGCGGCCAGCACATCCCTCGGCCTTCGCCACTTCCCGCAGCTCCCATTGGCCTGGAGCAACAAATCACGGCCAGTGAGAGCTGCGATTGGCCAAACCTGCAGATGCGGCAGGTAAACAAACCGGCTCGCCCATTACCTTGGCGGGCCGCGTGCCAAAGGTTGCCGATCCCTGCTCTAACAGGTCGCTGTTTCCAAAGATGGTCTCCACAGCAGAAAGACAATTCCTTGTTCTCAGCACGTGTTTCCACAACAGGAGCACTGACTGCATGGTGGACCCACAGGTTCTCCTGCAGCTGCTGATCAGTGATGAGAACCCTGGGGCCCAAACCCAGAATGAAAGATACTTACCAGAAATCCACTAACTGGGTCTGGCACCAACCTTCATTTTCTAGCTTAGGGGACAATGACAAGTCCATATCCCACAGTAAGGAATTGATCAGTTCTCAGCTTATCCCTCAAAACCAAAACCAAATGTATCTTGGATACATGTTCCATTGGACTGGGAATCCCTACATTTGCCAGAAAAGCATTATTGCCAAATTTCCTTTGACCATGTCCCAACCTTTCAGAATAAGCCAATTTCCAACAAATCTTAGAGCGAGTCTGCTCTGACTTTGCTGGAATCGTGTCTCTGGAACAAGAACAAGCAGGGACTGCAGCGTCAGGACTCAGGACTTCCCCTGACAGCACCACAAATAACACAGCTCAGCAAGTTCTTTCTGCAGAAATCAGATATCATCAAAGTAAAGTGGAGGTTACTGGCAAAGGATCCTGCCCTAGAAGCTTCAATCTGAGATGCGAAACTTTGCAGAAAAGCCTCTCTGTCACACAAGACCAAGCTCTGCTCTCAATCACACCCATGCAACCTCTCTGGTCAGCAGGCTTTCCTAGCTGTGACTGATCCTGCTCTATGTCTTGGCCACAGTCTCTCTTCATCTCACACCACTGACTCCAGAGCCCTATCATTCCCAGGCACAGGAGTCAGAGATGGAAAAAAGCCAGCACTGGCAGAGTTTAGAGCATCTGAACATTTTTGCTAGTGGCAGTTTTCCAACTAACCTGGAGGATACCAGCCTCTGTGGTGACTTTCCTCCTTCTGCCTCCCATAAAGCCTGCTTCCTTCACTCCCCCCCAGGGCATCCTGACCCCTTGCAATAAACCCCATTGCACTAGGGTTACAGTCTAAATGGGCAAAGATAGACCAAGGAAGACCATTCTGATTTTACAGGAGGGAATGTGAGGCTCAGAGAGATTAAGTCACTCCCCCACAGTCACACAGTAAATTTGCAGCAGAGCTAGGAACTGAACTCAGTTATTCTGTTGCTGAGACTAGTGCTTTAGCTACAAGACCAACCTACCTCAAATGCAGGCCCACGGCCTCTCTCTCTGTGCTGTGACCAGCTGAGCTGTGGCTGCTACTTCTGCTGGGAGAAGAGAAACAGCTGGGAGCAGGGAGGAAGCCACTGAGCTGCCGGGAGAGGAGAGGCTCAGAGAAATAGAGCCTAGCGTAGGCTCTAAATTCCTTTGCCGTAAATTAAAACAGACACAACACAAGAAAAAAACCTGAGCTAGCAGCTGCTTCTCTTTCTAAAACCAGAAAAGAATTAATCAAAGATGAAACCCAACTATGCCCCCTTATTCCAGAGACCAGCCCTTATACCTGGGGGGTCGTGTCTCCGTGTTACTATTATATCCTGCTGTGCTCATCATTATGGTGTTGCAGTTACTGATGTTTTTCTTCCCCCGCACCCCGTTTCCTCTCATCAGGGTCCCCGCTCCGTCTGGACTGTGCCTTGCTCACATTTCTGCCTGGCCCCAGACCACAAAGGTGGCAGCACTGGCACCAGCTTTTCTCAGAGCAGTTGCTGAGTCTCTTGGTAAATATCAGACTGGGGATTTTTGGGGTTATTTTTTTTCCAGTGAGATAAGTAGAAAGAAGCAAGAGAAATTCACACCGGTTGGCCTTGGGCCCTGACACAAAGTGAAACAGGGAGGCAAAGGGCAGGTTACCTCTCAAAAGTTAATTAATGTCATTTTCCACAGTACCACAGACCTGCACCAGGAAGGACAAGGAGACTGTGCAGCATACAACAGGCCCTCTAGGGAGCAAATGGCCAAGGGGAAGGATGTGTGATGGCCAAGCTTGAGCAAGAATGACAACTCACAGCGAGGTTGTGGGAGTTAATTTCTTACTAAGGGAGAGGCTTAGGAGTCTGACAGTAGGGAGATGAGAGGGCATCTGCAGGGAGTCAAGGAAGATGCAAGAGACTACCATTAACTCGAGCTCAGTTGCTGGTGGGGGCCCTGGAGTCTGGAAGGAAGGCAGGGCACCGGGAGGCTAAGCAGTCACTGGTTTTTTAGAAGACTGTCCCTCCTCCCCTGTCCCTGGGTCCCAGGCTAGAGCTGCACTGGTCTTTACTCACAGGGCTGCCGTGGGAGAAGGAGGTAAGCGTGTCTCCATGGGGAGAACAGGAGAAGGTGGCTGAAGGCTCCTAGGGAGCCAGTACACAAGTGACAGAGCAGGTCCATTTGGAGAGGTGGACAACAAGAGCTGGACCTGGCTGAACTTGGCTCATTGTTTTCAGTGTGAGCAGAGAGACTGCAATCAGCTTGTTTATTTAATGGGGAAATCACTGAGTACCTGCCTGGCACAGTCCCCGGCCCCACCACAATTCTCTGGGCTCCAGGCAAGGAATAAGAGACACTGGTCCTGCACATCACTCCCGCTGGGAACACCTCCAGAAGCAGAGCTTTCCACAGAATCCTTACAGGTCCCCCTGCTGGGAAAGGCTAGGGCTGCAGGAGATATTATCAAGAGTTGGGAAGAAAGGTGTTTTTCCCCCTGCAGGCTTGACCTAGGATGGTTGTGGCTGTACCACAACTAACAACAAGGAATCTGGTGGCACCTTAAAGACTAACAGATTTATTTGAGCATAAGCTTTCATGGGTAAAACTCCCACTTCTTCAGATGCATGGAGTGAAAATTACAGATGCAGACATAAATACATAAATTACACATGCAGACAGGTGCCACCAGACTCCTTGTTGTTTTTGTGGGTGCAGACTAACACGGCTACCCCCTGATACTTGTACCACAACTAGTAGATCAAAGGTGTCATTTTCTATGGGGAAAGGGGGAAGTTGCTCCCCACACCTTGGTTTGCCCCCTATGAGTTTTAGGCAGCTGCCTAGGGTGGCATATTTGACCTAGCTGCCCTCTCTGTTATGACTGGGGAGGGGGGAGCCAAATTTGAATGGCGTTATGACCCCATGCACCAGGTCGCAATGGCACTCACTCAAACTTAGCCCCTCCATTATGGAGGGGCATCTGGGCCAAATCTGCCCCATAGGCTGATGAGGAAGGGGGCAGCAGATTTTCTTGAGCAGCCTCTGGTGCCACCCCATCACCCGCACCAATAGGATAGGCAGCAGCATCTGTAGCAGTCTGAGTCAGAGCTGAGGAGCAAGCTGGGCCCCGATCCCTGCCCTGCTCTTGCTCTGGCGATAGGTGAAATATCTCCCCGCCGGCCCACACCCCACCCACCACACTCCCCAGGACAGGACCAGTTCACCTCCTCCCTCTGGGATGGAATTGGCCTACTAATCCTCCATGGGCCACTAAGCCCTCAGTGGGGTGGAGGAAGCGGAGATGCTGACAACTCTTCCCCCTGATTTTTTCTGAAATGATGCCCCTGTAGTAGGTAGGGATGGAGGAGGGAACTTGGCTTTGCCATGCTAAGAGGGATTTGAATGTGGTCCGGATGTGGATAAGGGCTGTCTGATTAGAGGCAAGGCAGCGGTCCCTGCTCAGGACCTGCATTTGGAGATGGAGGTGGGTGGGCAGTCGGCCCCTGTGCTCACAGTTTCCATTGTGCTGCTGCCACCATAGAAAATAAAATCTCTCCCACGCTCTAACCACCCTGTTTCCATCCAAACAATTGTGGCGAGAAGGTCAGGGGGGCCTGTGAGACATGTGGGGCTAGCAGCCCATGTCAGTGCTTCCTCTGCACTTCTTCCTTGGGACCACATGGAAGAGTGAAGATAGTTAGGGGCCATCAACAGTCAATGTTCCCAACTGAGATGAAGGGGAGAGAATGGGGAGGGCAGAGGGACTAATGCCTGTCACAAGAGCTCAGAGCTCCTGGAACTCTAATCCTACCTCTGGCTTAACCTTGGCAGCTGCTTTTTGAGCAGAATGATCCTCTCTGCTCCACTATTCTGCTCTCCTGGCAGTCACAGGGTTCCCCAGTAAAGTGCATGGGTGAGAGCGCTGGATGTGTTTATCAGTGGCTAATGTTTGTGTTTTGTCCTTTGTGTTTTCCAGGTGAATCCCTGTGCCTGTACTCTGGGCTGCCAGCTCTGACCCTGAACTGGGTGGACAGTGCTTAACTCTTTGTGGGTAGGAGCGCTGTGGGAGTGAGCTGGAAGGACAGCATTGCTGCTGCTCTGCTAGCACGGCACTGCTGCTGAGTGTCGGGGCGGTGGCTGACATGGTGCTCTGCCATGTTCAGAGCAAGTGCAGACCCAGCTCTGTTACTGCCAGTGTTAGAACCTGGACAGATAGTTGAGTAGTTCTGTGTGCAGATATGTAATATGTTGCAGACATTTTAGCTAGTTGCAAGCATGCTGGCAGTGCTCAAATTATCTAGTATGGACATCGTCTAAAGAGAACACAAACTCTAGAGCTGGGAGGCAAACAAACTTGATCAAAATAACCCCAACATTAGAAGCACAAAAAGCCAAAGGGAGAAAAATGCACCAAAGAAAATCAGAGTGTCCTGACCATATCACTTGGAGATGGGATCAGCTGCAGACACCTTCCACTTTTCCAGTTGTAAAACACAGCCCCTGTAGGGCCCTCAGGGCAAAGCTCTCTCCGCCCACCCCAAACCAGAGACATTAGAACAGCCAGAGGCAGGAGTACAGCAGAGAACTAATAGCAAAAAAATCCTACTCATCACAACCTCTGGGTGCCAACCCTGCTAGTCAGCCCAGAAACTCCTCCTAATGACAGTGAGAAATAATCTCCATAAACCGATAAGCCCTGAGATGCCCTAGCACCAGAGGCTGGAGAATAGCCTCTTCCCCACAAAGAACTGAAAAAAGAAATCCCAAACCCACACATTCCTTACCAGCGAAGTGATTTGCAAGGCAATATCATGCAGTAGTTCAGGTCACCAGCAGATGGCGATGCAATTACTCAAATATTGCATTTTTGGAGGGGGTCTGTCTATGGGCCTGGCTCTCCTCCACCTGCCTGTCGTTTTGTGTCATCATTTACAGCTGAGCAAAGTGAGGGCTGAAGTTCTTGGGTGGGAAGAATTTGACCTATTTACACAAGTGAAATGCTGCCAGCAGGTGAGGACAGGGGAGAATGGAGCCCCAGTTATTTGGGAGAGTTGGGGGACCTTGTGGTAGCCATGTATGTAAAATCCAAGAGCAACACCTTTATGAGTAGATGTACGAAGGGAAAGGGAAAGCAGGGTGATGGCCAAGAATAGGAATGAGAAAGCTATTATCATGTTCCTCTGTACCAGATGTGGACTGGCTACAGAGCTTGCTTATATACACCAGATGTGTTCTTCATCAGATCCTTTAATGCTCTGCCAGGTATGACTAAGGTTAGCTTTAAATATGGTGACAGGTTTCAGTGGTAGTCGTGTTACTCTGTATCAGCAAAAAAAATGAGGAGTCCTTGTGGCACCTTAGAGACAAACAAATGTATTTGGGCATAAGCTTTTGTGGGCTAGAACCCACTTCATCAGATGTATGAAGTAAAAGATACAGGAGCAGGTATAAATACATGCTGCTAAAGCAACCCACATCCATTCATGTATTTATACCTGCTCCTGTATCTTTTACTTCATACATCTGATTAAGTGGGTTCTAGCCCACAAAAGCTTATGCCCAAATACATTTGTTAGTCTCTAAGGTGCCATAAGGACTCCTCGTTTTTTTTAAATATGGTGTTTTACATACAGCGCCACTTAGTGGCTGACCTATATAATACAGAACGGTATAAATTCTACATTCCTACCATTTACAAAATACAAATTATCATGTTATCTTTGAAGTTCAGTACGGATCAGTCTGAGATGTGTCTCTGAATCGCACTGTTTTTCTAATTACATGACCTGAATGCATAACAGCTAGGTCGTCTGGCTATCCATTAGTTGCAACAACTGGCTGCGGTCAGTCTGAAACTCTGAGTCGTCTTCTTGTTCTGCATCCGCCATCTGTAGAGTGTGCTTTGTTATTGTTCTTTCTGAGGAACAAACTAGATGCCAACGGTTTCTATTGAACTCTCCACTATCAGTCTTGATCACATAAGATCTGGGTGCTGAATTCTTCTTTTTTTATCTGACAGCTGGAGCTGTCCATCCCTTTTCTCCATCCAATTTGACATGAACACAGTCACCAGGTTCTAGACCCAGCAGTTCTCCAACTGAGTGATGTCTGTTGTAAAAGTGTTCACAAGCTATTTTAGCCTTTTTATCCTATTTGGCTACTCTCTCCATGTCTGGCCACTTTGGAGAATGGAAAAGAATCTCTAAGTTGGAACAGTATTTCTGAGTTGTAGTCCCATCAGGAGTTGTGCTGGACTATATCCAGTAGCTGGTAATGGTGTTGTTCTAACTCAGAAAAGTGGGGAATGGATCTTACTGCTGTAGGATTTTCTTGCCTGTCTATATAGCTCTCAGCTTCTCCATTCGCTTGTGGGTAATGTGGGTTGCTAGTAATATTATCAAAACCATAGTTTGTTCGGAATGACTTGAATTCTGCTGTAGTGAACTGTGGCCTAGTGTCTATCATTAGTTGTTCTGGAATACTGAAGTGAGCAAAAGTACACTTCAGTTTCTTTATAATACTGCAAGTTATGCCTTTTAAGTACATTATTTCTCTATACCTGGAAAAATAGACCATGATCACCAGTATAGCGGGGTGGTTACCCCGGTCCTGGGATAAAAGGAGTGAGAGCAGCTGAGGGAGGCTGGCTGGGGAGTTGGCCACAGGTGTGGCCAGCTCAATCAGGGCACAGCTGGCCCTGATAAAAGGGCTGTGAGTAAGTAGCTGCCTAGGAGAGAGAGGGTATCTTTGACAGAGCAGTGTTGGGAAAGGGACAGGCTGAGCTGGTGAGCTCAGGCCTGGCAGGAAGGCCTAAGGAGGTACTGGGGCTGCAGGGAGACAGCTGGGGCTAGAAGGGCAGCACCTCTAACCCCTTGCAAATGATAAGTGTCATTAGACTGCAGTTTGCCCCAGAGAAAGAGGGCTAGATGATGACTGGCAGTAGCCACTGAGGCAAGGTGGGCATAGGGGGAGGGGAGACTCAGTATGGGGGTGCTGCTGTGTGGCAGCACCTCAAGATAAGGGACACCAGGGTCTGGGAGGGACATGGGGCCTGAAGTATGCTGGTGGAGATTGATGAGGAAGCAGGCACCGGTATGGAGACACAGGCTAGCAGGAGGTGCTCTGAGGCTGGAAAGAGCTAATTCCTGGACTGACCAGAAGGAAGTGCTGCAGTGGTGAGTGCTCAACTTGCTATACCAGGTAATGATGTCCTCTGAATTTGCATAAATCTACAGCTAGTCTCTTTCAAGGTCTGTCTGATCAAGGTGTTATTATTAAAGGCCCTTTGTGTTATTAGTCTGTTAGTTCTGCAGTGTTCATGTGCAGATACTTTATTCTTGATGTCCTTGCTTTATGTCCCAACTGACTCATTAGCCTGTTCATGGCATTTAGTTAATCCATGATGTCCTTCATGGATAAGATTTAGGATTTCTCCTCTCATTTCATTTGGAATTACGATGCAATTGCCTTTAATCATGAGCAGTGTTCCCTCTAATTTTTCCCACCCATATGTGGAATGAATTTTACTATGTGCACCAGTATGGAGATGAAACACATCACTTTCATATCGGTGCACATAAAATTCATGTGTTGGGGGTGGAGCCAAGGGCTTCAGAGTGGGGGAAGGGGCTGAGGGTTGGGCAGAGGATTGGGGTGTGATGTCTTGAGCTGGGGGTGTGGGCTCTGGGTTGTGGCTGGAGATGAGGGGTTTGGAGTACAGGAGGATACTCTAGGGCTACGGTGGGAAGAAAGGACACCCCCCCCCCAGCTCTTTCTCTTTCCACAGCAGCAGCAACCTGGGGGGGAGAGGCACCTCTCCCTGCCGTGGCAGCTCTGGGGCTGCAGGATAGAGGCTGCACCCCTTCCCTGGACTCTGCAGGTCCAGCTGGGGCTAGTTCGGGGAGGGGTGAACCACAACAGATCTGGGCCGTGCTGCCCAGGGTCAGACTTGGCCACTCCAGTAGCAGCTGGGTCCGAGCCAGGCTGCCTGGGTTCGTGCCGTGCTGCCCCAGCTGCTGCTGGGTCCAGGCTGAGCTGCCTGGGTTCATGCCATGCTGCCCCCCAGCTGCAGCTGGATCTGGGCAATGCCACCCCAGCCTGGTTCAGGCTGGCGTAGGTACACCACAACTGTGGCAAATCTGGGATGTGGCATAGTTGGGGTTGGGGGGCTGCCCCAGCAAATCTGGGATGTGGCATAGTTGGGGCTGGGCTAAGTTGGGGCCAGGGTAGGGGCGCTCCTCTCCTGGCCACGGCAGGTCCCCGGGCAGATTCCCTGAGCACCTGCATGGGCTGTATGTACAAACACTGGTCTGTATGTGTCCACAGCATCTACGTATGCCTTTTTGTCATCTTCAAGATCATGGTTAATTTAGTGCAATGCTGGGCTCCATGACAGAGTGTCTGCTATTACCAGATTTTTCCCAGGAACATAACTGGGTTAAATTGCATTAATCTTATCAATAGATGCTGGCATCTCACCAGTGTTTGATCCAGGTCTTTTCTGTTGATGAGGGTTACAAGCATTTTATGGTCTGTTATCGGTGTAAACAAATCCAGTTCCCAGAGGTAGCTGGAAAAGTTCTCACAGGCCCATACACTTGCCAGGCACTCCTTTTCAATCTGTGCATGTCATTTTTCTGATTCTGTAAGTGTGCAAGAGTGAAATGCAGCTGACTTCCACTCAGAGCCATGCTGTTGCAACAATACAACACCTAGACCACAGCTGCTTTCATCTGCACTGACCCTTGTGGGCTTGTGCACATTGGAGTACTTGAAAACTGGAGCTGTTGACATCATTTCCTTTACCTTTTGAAGGCGATTTCTTGATTTGGTCCCCATAGCCAAGATTTGTTGAATTTTAACATTTCATTCAGTGGTTTTGTCATTGTAAGAAGGTCTTGTAGATATCAAGCAAGGGAATTTGCCATCTCCCAGTATACATCTCGATTCTGGTACATTAGTTGGTACATTAAATTCTTGAATCATTTTTACCTTTCTCAAGGCTAGGGCTGATTCCACCTTTGTTTATTGTCTGTCCCAAACACTTGATTTGGGATAGTCAGAAAAAGCATTTTTCCTTGTTTAGCTTTAGGCCAGGCTAACTGATTAGGCTTAGGACTTCACTGACGGTCTTGTTGTGATCTTCCACCATAGATCCATAAATCAGAACATTGTCCATGAAAACTGTAACTCTGTGTTCCTTAACAGTTCTGCCATCTTTCTTTGGAAAATTTCATGGGGACTGGTAATCTCAAAAGGTAATCTTCAAAAGGGTGTGATAAATGTAGTCCTCTTAGCACCATTCTTTGGCTAAAGGAATTTGCCAGAAGCCGGTTGAGGCATCCAGCTTGAAGATTCCTATATCTCCTTTCACTTTGGGGAGGAAATCATCCAGTGTTGGGAGTATTTTATTTTTTAGGCTGGTAAGCCTAATTTCAGTACCAGGCAAATTGGTTGAAACTATAGTAAAGAGCAGAATTGTCAGACACACAGATGAAAACAAGTTGTTGGGGAAGAGTCGTCATGGTTTTTGTAAAGGGAAATCATGACTCATTGATCTATTAGAATTCTTTGAGGAGGTCAACAAACATGTGAACAATGGTGATCCAGTGGATATAGAGTACTTAGACTTTCAGAAAGTCTTTGACAAGGTCCCTCAGCAAAGGCTCTTAAGCAAAGTAAGCAGTCATGGGATAAGAGGGAAGGTCCTCTCATGGATCAGTAACTGGTTAAAAGACAGGAAACAAAAGGTAGGAATAAATGATCAGCTCTCAGAATGGAGAGAGGTAAATAGTGGAGTCCCCCAGGGATCTGTACTGAGACCTGTACTGTTCAACATAATCATAAATGATCTGGAAAAAAGGTGTAAACAATGAGGTGGCAAAATCTGCAGATGATAAACTACTCAAGACAATTAAGTCCAAAGCAAACTGCAAAGAGCTACAAAGGGGTCTAACAAAACTGGGTGGGTGAGCAACAAAATGGCAGATGAAATTCAATCTTGATAAATGCAAAGTAATGCACATTGGAAAACTTAATCCCAATTATACATATAAAAGGATGGGGTCTAAATTAGCTTTTACAACTCAAAAAAGATCTTGGAGCTATTGTGGATCGTTCTCTGAAACCATCCATTCTATGTGCAGCAGCAGTCAAAAAGCTAACAATGTTAGGAACCCTTAGGAAAGGGATAGACAAGACAGAAAATATAGAGGCAATATGATATAAATCCATGGTATGCCCACACCTTGAATATTGTATGCAGTTCTGGTCACCTCGTATCAAAAGAGATAATTGGAATTGGAAAAGGTACAGAGAAGAGTAACACAAATGATTAGGGGCATGGAACAGCTTCTGTATGAGGAGAGATTAAAAACTGGGATTTTTCAGCTTGGAAAAAAGACCATTAAGAGGGGATATTATAGAGGTCTGTACAAATCTTGACTGGTATGGAGAAAGTGAACAAGGAAGTGTTAGTTAGTATGTCACATAACACAAGAACCAGGGGTCACCTAATTAAATTAATAGTCAGCAGGTTTAAAATAAACATAAGGAAGTACTCCTTTAACAACCGTCAGCCTGTAAAACTCGTTGCCAGAGGATGTTGTAAAGGCCAAAATTATAACAGGGTTCCAAAAAGAACTAAAGTTCCTGAAGGATAGGTCCATCAATGGCTATTAACCAAGATAGTCAGGGATGCAACCCTGTGCTCTGAATGTTCTTATCCTCTGATTGCCAGAAGCTGGAGCAGATGACAGGGATGGATCACTTGATGATTGCCTGGTCTGTTCCTTCCCTCTGAAGCATCTGGCATTGGCTATTGTTGGAAGATAGGATAGTGGGCTAAATCAGTGGTGGGCAAACTGCAGCCCATCAGGGTAATCAGCTGGTGGGCTGTGAGACCGTGTTTACCTTGACCGTCCACAGACCCGGCTGCCCGCAGCTCCCAGTGGCCATGGTTCACTGTTCCCAGCCAATGAGAGCTGCGGGTGGCCAAGTCTGTGGATGGTCAATGTAAACACTGTCTCATTGCCTGCCAGCAGATTACCCTGATGATCCGTGTGTGGCCCACAGGCCACAGTTTGCCCACCATTGGGCTAGATGGATCATTGGTCTGATCCAGTATGGTTGTTCTTACATTCTCTCAAAACTGCTTCATTAAGTATTTTAAGATCCAGACAGATTTGTATTTTTTGATTTTTCTTTAACAGGTACTGAGGGGCACACCATGCTGTTGGCTCAGATTTTCCTTGATTAGATCAATCCATTCCATTCTAACTCAGTTTCCACTTTATGAAGTAATGGAACAGGAATCCTGTGAGGTGCATGTACACTATATGGTTCAGCATTGCCTCTTAAGATCCTTTGCACTGGATCTCCTTTCAAAAGTCCAATATTACCAAATATTCCATCGAGTTCTTCTACCTTTTTCACTAGGGCCATTGTGACTGCAGCTGAGAAAGGTGTTGGTCTGTGGTCCTTTGATAACATACACTCTGAACACATAGCTTTTGTCTTTGTAAGTTGTTTCTGTGGTGAACTGGCCTGTGCAGTCCAGAATACCTCCAGGGCTAGTCAGAGCTGTGGCAGGTGACTTCAGCTTTGGGAGGGGTTGTAGGTGATTGGAAGTCCCTTTTGAAATGACTGTCGCATCAACTTCTGGGTCAGTTTTAAAGTCCCTAGTCTTGCTGCAAATATTCATTTTCACTCTCCATGCAGGCTCTGTCATCACATGTGATAGATCCCAGAAACAATGGCTTTTGATTGTCTGTCTGTAATATGAGTAAACTCCCTGCCTGATTTGGTGTAGCAAACAGCTGCAAAATGTTCATATTTCATGCATTTATTACATCATGTGCCTCTAGTTGGCCATGCATCCTCTCTTAGATGGACTTTTTCCACACCTTGTGCAGGTAGGCTGGAATTTGTCCCTCTTAGCCTGGGAGTTCTCTCTCCTTGACTCAGGGTTTTTTATGATAATGACTTTAAATACTCAAATGTCTGTTTACAGTTTCTAAGTTTGTTTCAGGTGTTTCAAATTTGTTAAGTTGCTCTAGATTTTGCTGTCTCACCAGCTCAGATGGCTTTGTTCTCTCTATAGATGTCTACGCCTTTTTTCCAGATCATTTATGACTAGATTGAATAGTACTGGTCCCAGTACAGACCCCTGGGGGACACCACTACTTACCTCTCTCTCCATTCTGAAAACTGACCATTTATTCCTACCCTTGTTTCCAATCTTTTAACCAGGTAGCAATCCATGAGAGGATCTTCCTTCTTATCCCATGACATCTTACTTTGCTTAAAAGTCTTTGAGGGACCCTGTCAATGGCTTTCTGAAAATCTAAGTACACTATATCCATGAGTGGCAGGTAAACCCCCACTTTGGGGAGGCTAGTCTGTTGGCCTTATGCCCAAGATCCCTGCCATGCTGGAGCCCCCAAACCCCCCTCCACCCTATAAAAGGAGAAGCTTAAGGGCCTCCATGACTGGAGGAGCCCCAGTCCACATGCGCCAACCACATCGGGCCAAGCTGCTGCTTCCAGCCCCCCCACTCCTCCTGAGAGCCAGGCCAAGCCCCCAGACCCCTACCCCGATGGCCCCTCCACCACCAGAGTTGGGCCAAGCCATTGGCCTCCTCCAGTGCTGGGCTGAGCCACCAGCACCCCTGCCAGAGTCAGGCCAGGCTGAGCTGCTGTCCCCCCAGCACTAGCTCCTCCCTACCCATGTGCAGCATCAGTCAAAAAAGCAAACAGAATGTTAAGAATCAATAGGGAAGGGATAGATAATAAGACAGAAAATATCATATTGTCTCTATATAAATCCATGGTATGCCCACATCTTGAATACTGCATGCAGATGTGGTCACCCCATCTCAAAAAAGATACATTAGAATTGGAAAAGATTCAGAAAAGGGAAACAAAAATGATTAGAGGTATAGAACAGCTTCTGTATGAGGAGAGATTAATAAGACTGGGACTCTTCAACTTGAAAAAGAGACGACTAAAAGGGGGATATGATAGCAGTCTATAAAATCATGGCTGGTTTGGAGAAAGTAAATAAGGAAGTGTTATTTACTCCTTCTCATACCACAAGAACTAGGGGTCACCAAATGAAATTAATAGTCAGCAGTTTTAAAACAAACAAAAGGAAGTATTTCTTCACACTGTCAACCTGTGGAACTCTTTGCCAGAGGATGTTGTGAAGGCCAAGACTATAACAGGGTGCAAAAAACAACTAGATAAATTCCTGGAGGATAGGTCCATCAATGGTTATTAGCCAGGATGGGCAGGGATGGTGTCCCTAGCCTCTGTTTGCCAGAACCTGGGACTGGGTAACAGGGGATGGATCACTGGGTGATTACCTGTTCTGTTCATTCCCTCGGGGCACCTGGCACTGGCCACTGTCAGTAGACGGGATACTGGGCTAGATGGACCTTTAGTCTGACCCAGTATCGCCGTTCTTATGTTATGTTCCTAAATTCACCATCTTATAGTGTCTAGTTCACTATGTAACCCCTATTTCTATTTCTTATTTCAGGGTGTTCCACCAAAGACACTTAGTACTGTAATTACAGCTGTTTCTAGTTGCTCTGAGTTGATACGTAAACATTCCCAGACAAGTTTCAGAGTAGCAGCCGTGTTAGTCTGTATTCGCAAAAAGAAAAGGAGTACTTGTGGCACCTTAGAGACTAACAAATTTATTGGAGCATAAGCTTTCGTGAGCTACAGCTCACTTCATCGGATGCATTTGGTGGATCCGATGAAGTGAGCCGTAGCTCACGAAAGCTTATGCTCAAATTTGTTAGTCTCTAAGGTGCCACAAGTACTCCTTTTCTTTATTCCCAGACAAGGTGGCAGAGCCTTGAGTAACTGCAAAGTAGTAGTTGCTATTTCAGCACACTAGAGGGAGTACTGGAAGTTGTTAACCATGCTCAGTAGCAGTTCTGAAGCACCTGTGGAAAACTTCATTGGGAGCAGACATTCCTGCATGTGCACACATACCCCCTTAGTTAGAAGCTGGAAGCTCCTTGCCAATCCGTACTGAGTTCTGTCAGGGGTATAAAACTGTCAGCCCTTTTAAGCACCAGTCAGATCAAGCTCAGCTCTGCAGGGGAAGATTGAGCTGCCAGGGGTAACCCAGACTGAACTGTGGGTTGGTTGGATCTCAATGCAGTTTCCTGTAATTGTACAGGTTACTTCAATATTATTGGTCTGCAGCACTTGTATGTTAAGATAACAGTACAGTCCTTAGTCCCAAGGGGGGAGAAGTGTATTTTTTTACAAAACTGTGGGTTATAGTTAAAGGGCTAGGGAAGTTTGCTACTTGCCTAAAAGGCTGGTGCCTTCCTCTTGTTGTTCTAAGACACAAACTTAGAATTAAGTAAGTAGGGCAGTTGTATTTGTGTGAATGTGTATGTATATTGTTGAGAAACAAGACATGGCCCTGCCTTGACTGGTACAGCACCTCCCTAGCCCAGCCCAGCTGGGAAAAGAGAGAACTGTCCAGGATAACTTAGACTGAAATCTGGGGAGTTGGATGTCAATGCAGTTATCTGTAATTTTACAGAAGTCGGAGAGATTTAGACTGGGAAACTCCCTGAAGGAGGAATCACAGATTGGAGGTCAAATGCCTTCAAGAGGTGAACTACTACATCACTGAACCAGAGACAATGTGTGAGCCTAACAGCTGCATTAATTGTCGTTTTTTTTTCTTTCTTTCTTTCTTATTTGAAGTTGTGTACATGCTCAGTAGTGTGGATGCTGAAACGACTGGTTATGTGGTACAACTAAATGTTTTATCTACTTGTCAATGTAATACCCAGGGTGAGCCTACATGAAAGCAGCAGATCTTCCATAGTCAGAAGTTCCAATCCCTGTATTTATTTTGTAAGGTATTAAATATATTGGGGTTTAGATCCTGTGTTATAATCTTCATGTAAAAGAAAGTAACAAATATCTAGTTAGTGATGTGGGTGCACTGTAACTGCTGCACTGTAATGGTGCATTTTTGGAGTCTTATTCACAAAAGAATTTGAAATTATTGTGTGTGCATGTAGCTGTCTTGTAGCAGACTGGTCTGTGGTTCCTGAGAAAGAAAGTGAATTCTATTTCTATTTTTAGTAATCCATCTGTAGTCTCTTGCATGGTCTGTGCAAACACCTTAAATCAGAGAGGGAACACCATAGCACAGAATTGCTAATACATTGACTTACCTCCCCTCTACCTAAATTACATCTACTCATTATATTTTCCACTTGTTACATACACCAAGTCTCCATGGATGGCTAATGAGTCTCCATCTTCCAGCCACACCCCATACTCAGCTGCTACAAAAATAAATGCATTATACTACGTGTGTATCCAGGCAGGCCACATGAGCCTCTCAGTTTGTGGTCACCTTTGGCCTTTTCTGGAGATTACCCGAGCCTGGGGCCTGTTCTGGGGCTGCACCTGTCTTCCTTGTGCGATCTGATTGGCTGTGTATTTTGTCTTCTGCAGATCAGATCTGCCTGTTCCCACTTTTCTACACAGCCCAAACTCTCCATTAGTCTCATTTGCTCATTGCTGAGGACTAGCCAAGTATGACTGACAAAATGACCTAAGCTGAATTGCAGCCAACTGGGCATTGACTGAAGAGCAGCAAAGGGACCATGTTCTGAGGTGAATTAGAAGGAATGGGCTTTACCCAGAATCCCCTGCACAGCCACCCCACTCAGGGAGGAGCTGATGGATCAGTCCTGAATAGCCTACTATGTAGGCATTTATGTATGGCTAAGCATTGCAACATATAAACAGTCCAAAGTTTGTGTCCTCACCTCTCACCTAGTGGCAGCTGCATGTGGTGTGATTGGTTTTTTAAGATGGGAATGATTGGGTCTTGTATTTCTACCTAAAGGTGGTAAGCGCTGTTGCCCTTATAGCCTTATGTGACTGGGAGCGTCATGGCTGTCACAGGGTGCTCTGCTCGCTGCTAGAGCACCTCCTCCTGGCCACATCTGAGGATTAGCTCTGCAAGGCCAACAACCCTTCCTGCAGTCACACACTCTCTCTTCCAAGACTCAGCTGCTCCTGCTTTGTGGCTTGGTCACTGTGGGTTTCCCCTTCCAGGAAAGCAGCATACATCCCAGTCTCTCTAGGTATGCTGTCCCAGGCAGTCTTCTCTTTCACTGTCTCTTAACAGTGCCACTTCCCCAGCGACTGGTAGGGGGACCCAGGCCTGCCCTCTACACTGGTTCTAGCCCAGGGAGCCTACAACAAGAAATCAAATTCCACACAGTCCTAAACCTTATTGCTGTATCCCTGGGCTTCTTCCTACCTTCCCTTTTCTCACCCTGAGAATAACTGTAGCCCTCTTTTACTCTTAGCTACGGGGCTTTATACAGGCCCCCTCCTGTTCCTGCCCTGCTGAGCCTCCTCTCTAATTAGTTCCTTGTTCCCTGACTCCTCCAGGTGCAGCCTAGGCAGTTAATTGGCCCACCTGGCCACTTTAACCCCTTCAGGCCTTGTGTGGGGTGAATGCCCTATCCCAATGGCAATTTGCCAAAGAAGGTCCAGTCCCTGCAGCTGTGTCACCTTTAGCATAGTTAACTCTAGAAACCCTGAAGAATGCAATGGGCAGACTAGGAGAGGGTCACAGCAAGGGAGGTGACCTCTCAGATAACTGGGGTCTTGTACTGGCCAGGGATTCAGTGCAGCTTGTAGAGCACTGGAGTGATGTGTTGTCAGTGTCCCTTGCTGGATGGCACACAGGCTGCTGCACATTGCAACATCTGGAACTTCTTGGTAGTCTGCCCCTTCAGTCCAAGGTATTGTATGTTGCAATAGCTAAATCTGGAAGTGAGAGTCAGATAGATCACTGGGCCTAGGCCTGCATCAGACTGGAAGAGGGGCAGTTCCTGCCAGGTGAAGGTGCTACAAGTAGAAGGCATTTCCGGTTACTAAGGCCAGGATGTCTAAGCACCATGAGGAAGCTAGGAGGAACCTGAGACTGAACCACCTTAATGCCTGCAGGGAACACCCTCAGCTGATGGCAAAGCTGTGGTTGTTAGAGTAGACCTGCCAGCCTCTCCATTCCCTGTCCAAAAACATGTAAACTTCAGGCCCTTCAAGAGGGGATGGGAAGCCGGTAGGGACCCTGGAGTTTCACTACAATAACCTAGGCAGGCATGTAAGCTCAGCTGAGGGACTCAGTTCCACAGGCCAGAACATGATCCTCTAGGAGTCAGGAAAAAGTGTTCTCAACCCCCTTAATGCAGCACAATGGGCAAGTGTCATATGGGAAGAGAAGGGGTCGCATTCCTCTGAAGCATCAAGTCTTGGCTACAGCAAGAGGCAAGTTAATGGACAAGATGGAGCAGGTCTGCTCTGCTACCGCAGATCCTGTGCAGAAGGCAATGCACTGGGGGGTTGTGTGTTGGGAGTGGGAGGGAGCTGACAAGGGAATAGTGGAGAGAATGACTCTGCTCAGTCACTTTAAATTTGTATTGCATCCTCTCCCACCTGCATTTGTAGCTTTTCACTTTATGAGCCTTTCAGGGAAAGGAGCTTGTCTGTAAAATACGAGGCACACTTTGATGCTAGATAAGTGATTGATCTAGGAGCAATATTTCTGGGAGGTCCCTAACAGAAAGATTGAGGGGAGGGAAGGGTAAGCCAGGGAGAAAGTCTGGGTGAGGAGGTAGGGGGCTATGGTCAATACCAAGGAGGATGCAGGGTGATATAGAGAAATTACATGCATGAACTAGAGAAGCAGCTAGTCACAGGGTGACAGTGGCTCATCCAGAGGGAGCAGGGCCAGTGTATCTGTGCCATATGAGCACACCCTGATTTGACCAATTAAAAGGGCTTTAAAGAGGGCAGCTGGGCCTAGAGCAGGGAGGAAAGAGACCCAGGGAGAGGAAGCCTGGGTGAATTTGGCCTAAGGGGCAGAGAGTGCAGATAGGGGGAGACAGGCCAGAAGTAGGAATAGGGTTGCCAACTTTCTAATCACACAAAACCGAATACCCCTGCCCTGCCCCTTCCCTGAGGCCCCACCTGCCGCTCACTCCATCCCCACTCCCTCCTTTGCTCGCTCTTCCCCACCCTCACTAACATTCACCAGGCTGGGGCAGGGGTATGGGAGGGGATGAGGACTGGCTAGGGGTGCAGGCTCTGGGCTGTGGGTGCAGGAGGGGGCTGCGGCAGGGGGTTGGAGTGCAGGGGGCTGAAGGCTCTGGCTGGGGGTGGGGCCAGTGATAGGTTTAGAGTACAGATGGGGACTCCAGGGTGGACCAGGGATTTGGGGTGCCAGGGATGTGTGGCATCCCGGTGGCACTTACCGCAGGTCCGAGGAAGCGGCCATCAGATCCCTGTGGCCTCTAGGCAGAGGCATGGCCCGGTGGCTCTGCAAGACTTTCCTGCCTGCAGGCACCGTCCCCCACAGCTCCCATTGGTCATGGTTCCCGGCCAATGGAGGCTGCAGAACTTGTACTCTGAGTGGGGGCAGTGCACAGAGCCTCCCAATCCCTGGCTGACCCAATGTCTAGGGGCTGCAGGGACCTGGCAGCTGCTTCCGGGAGCAGCACGGAGCTAGGGCAGATAGGGAGCCTGCCTTAGCCCCAGGCCCCCGCTGCGTTGCTGACCAGACTTTTAACAGGCTGGTCGGCAGTGCCAACAGGAGCTGCCAGAGTCCCTTTTTGACCCGGCATTCCAGTTGAAAACTGGATGCCTGGCAACCCTAAGCAGGAACTTACTGGAGTGACTGGCAGAAGCCTGGGGTGGGGGCAGGTAGAGGGAACTTGCTGGGAGAGACCCAATGGAAGAAAGACCCAGTGAGTGGGAGAGTCCCAGTGAGTCACAGCAGACTGGTTCAGTCAAAAGGGCAGCTGAGGAGAGCTACCAGGGACTGGAGAAATCCTGCAAGGAAACAGAAGCGGGTTCTCTAGGGGGGGGAAGACTGGTGGCAGAAGAGTAGCCAGAGGGCTTTACTGTCTGACTTCCCCAAGCCAGGGTTAGGGAGCTGAAGGCAGGAGGAGCAGTAGGGGAGATACTAGCTGGGTCTAAGCCACAGAGCTGGAGCCAAAGGCCCTGGTGAGGGCTGAAGGCAGGGGAGCAGTGGATGGGTTTACCCACTGATGTCTCCACACAGGAGAGCTGGACCCAAGGGAATATGAGAGGACCACAGGGGGTGAAGGATGCTCCCTGGTAAAGATGACCTCCTAGCAGAAAGTCTGTGCAGGTTCCTGCTGGGAAGAAGTGTTGCACTCCAGCTGCAAGAGCTGAGTTGATTGTCCTGGCAGAAGGATGGAAGAGGACCAGCAAGGAGTCTAGATGTGGCAGGGAACACTGGATAATGGTAAGGACGCACTCCCAGTAGAGAGGCTGGTGTGGGACTTTTGTTATGGGTTCACTTGCACTATATTTTGTAACAAACCCTCCTAGGAGGGGTGGTGTTGAAGCAAGACAGGCTGGCCTAGAGCCCTAGGATTACCTAAGAGGGGAAACTGAGGCAGATGTGCCTATCATGCGGCGGCCTGCTGCTGGAGGGTGCTCCCTGGCAGGACTGACTTCTTGCACAGCCACATTCATTCAAGGCTTTCCCCCTTGTTTCCCCTCTGCCCACTTCAGCTCTCCAGAATGGAGGGTGAATGGATGCTAGGAGCCAGGATAGCCCTAATAGTGCATCTGCACTGAACTCCTAGCAATTCTCTCCTCACGGATCTGGCATAGACTAAGGGCAGATATTTTTCCCACTGTTATCTATGGCTGCTTGGAGCAGGGACAATGTGTTGGGTTTGGGCCCCATTTGTCAATGGTGTGCTGTGAAGGACACTTGTATTGGAGTCTCTGACCCAAACACATGTGGACAGAGTTACTAGCCTTGTTGTTTGATTTTTATACCAGTAAGACCTGAGCTGGGAGACTCGCCTGCCTACTGGAAATAGGAGTGTCACGGTTTGACCTTTATCCCTTCACCCTCCACAGCAGCATGTACAGAGGCTGGAGAGGGGCTTGAGCTCATTCTATGGCTGGCAGGGAGAGGCATGCTAGCGACCCGGGAACAGGCTCAGAAGTCTTACATCACCTTCTTCCATGTGCACATGATGCCTGCCCACTTCACCTCCCCAAAGGTGGTCACCTATGCTTCTGTGCACCTCACAGCCTGGGGACAGGAGTAGAGAAACTCAGAGGAGGGCTCAGAATGGGATGGCCTCCGTAACTCACACCTGCTTGCCTTGGGGTAAGTTACAGCCTGTGTGTATGTGAGCCTGAGTTACACCACCTTACATCTAGGCATTTGCCTCCTGCTCATCCAAGGAGTGAGCCACCTTTGGGCCTATACCACCATTACTACTGCATACACCCATCATCATGGTGGATGAATTAGCCCCCCTCAGCCAGTGTCCGCCAGCCAGACCCGTAGTCAGCATGGGGGAAAGCTGGTGCAAAGGGCTGACCAGAGAGTCTGTGCCGAGCCCAGTGAGCACCAGGACACAATCCAGACAAAGCAAAGGAGGCAGGGAAATAAGTCAAAGTAACATTTACTGTGAGATACAGGACTGCGTATTACGAAGAACGTACATGGATGGAGATGGTAGTGGAGCCATTGTGGAGGGCTGTATGGGCCCCTTTCCCAGCATGCCGAGGGAAAAGGAGCCAGACACTACCTAACAAGTAACACAATGAGATAACTGTGGCATATGCATTTGTAACACAGACCATTATAACGTACATTTCTATGGGATCACATCTAGTGATTATATAAATCCATATAGAGACAGCTGTATAAAAACTTTTTAAAAAATATAAAAAAGTGTAAAAATGTGCATTCAAAAGCACGGCCGACAGGGACAGCTGGGCTGTAAACATTATACTGAGTGTGCTTGTGGGGCGCCTGCGCCACAGTGCCATGGACAGGCCCAGCCGGGAGGCAGGGCTTGTGTCAAGTGTTTACAATTCTTTGTTTCGGATTCCATTCCGGAGTGTGCGCAAGGAGCAGTGGCAGGATCCAGAGGGATGGAGATAGGACAGACCTGGGAGATACAGCCAGCATGTCTCTGCCTGCCCTCCATCTCCCACACGTTCATTTCTCCTGGTTCAAGCCTTCACTCCCAGCTAGGTGCATACCAGTAGGTGTGGGAAGAGAGGAAGTTGCAACTTCCCCTCCCCATATCTCAACGTGATCCAGCTTCAGGATGCCCTGCAGCAGGCTGCTTGCTTGATCCCTGGGGCTGGTGAGCTGACTGAAGGGCCACAAAGAGGTATTGCAAGTGGTTGCCCTCACCACAGCTGCTAGACCCATCCCAGGTTCAGCCTCAGAGTGGGATGAATGGCAGGTTCTTGATCATCTTCTTCCCCTTATTTGGTTGGCCTGTAATCCCCAAGAAAGCCCACTGGATTCTGGCTGGACAAGGCCTTGGTGCACAGTTCTTCCTACAGTACATAGGCGACGTTTTTGGAGACCCCAATTTGTTGTCTCCTCCTTGTCCTGGCCAGTACTACCTTCACTTTTTCTCTAGTTGTTCAAGCAGTGGGTTGGCTTCGCTCTCCGGTGTCTTGATGCTGTCTGTCCGCACAATGCAAGTGGGACGGTGTCTGTTTAGCATTAGAATCAGCTGCTGCCTCTCCTGCTTCAGCTCCTCTATCTGGGCTTTCAGCTCAGCATTCATGAGCTCCAGACGCTCTGACTCCTGGCAGGGCCAAAAACAGAGACACAGCTTTAATCTGTCAGCTCATAGGTGTGGGGAAAGAACAACCTGCTCTACAGTACCCAGTGCCCAGCATTGAATCTCCCTCTCCTGCAGCACAATACACAGAGAAACTTCCTTCGACCAATCGAAGGTCTGTTTGCAAACTACCCCTGCCTGATATTGCTCAGCAGCACAGTGTGAAACTGATGGCCATGCAGCACAGGGAGCCACATGAGTCTTCCGACCAGATTTTATTCCTATTGGTGAGTAGAATCTAGTGCTGGGATCAAATGGGACTTTCCCTTCTGGCCATCCCCTGAGACCCAAAGCAAGACTGTTCCCTACCACACTTACTAAATGTTTTTTGTCCTGGTTAGTGTCCAGTGAGCCAAGCAAAGTAGACTGGTGTTTCCAGTAGGATGAAGATTAATCGGCACTGTTCACATGTGCAAAGTGCACACACCTTTTATTGGGTATACACACCCGTCTTGGGGGAATGGCTTAAATCTACAACTAACAATGCTTTTGAGATAGTTAACAGGTGTAAATCATATCAGGTCTTAGTTTGTGCAGTTGAGTTACTCAGAAATCGTGTCCCCGCAGTCACTACAGAAAACTCTGGCCTTAGAGATAGTTAAAAATAACTTTTTTTTAGAGGAGACTTAATTCTCCCTGTCTCATTTTTACATGCTGAGGTGGGTGTTTTCTGTAAGCAGCAGAGCTTGTACTGCTTTCTTAAATTTTGGTCTAAGAATTGTACTCTTCCAGATTATAGATTGCTCTGTCTTTGCCTTCAGGAGATGGAAGAACAACCTGTGTACTCCTTATTTCCCTGGTGTGATACTCTCCAACTGAGTATAGCTAAGTTGAGTTTTTCTACTACTTGCTTATCAGTATCTTTCAATCAATTACTCAAACAGCGTGATAGATATTCCTCAAAAAGATCTGGCCATGATTCTATATTGGCCCTTTGATTTTTCTACTCTGAAGACGGCCCATGGTTTTGAACCATATTTGAAAGTTATCAAATCTGCATTTACGTAAGGCATATACTCGGCGAAGATTCCAAACCATAAACTGCTGTCCTGAAAGGCAGATATAGAAAAGTTCCTTCATCTTCAGATTTGCCCTTGTAAATCTAGAGTGTTGGAATTTCTACCTCATTTTCTTTTGGCCTATAGAATATCCCAGCTTCTGAGAACACACTGGATTATCTTTTTTGTATTAAATTTTTTATCACTACCTCAAAGGACAATGGTTTTTAGTATTTTCTCAATCCCCAGTAGCAATTAAATCAATGTCAATTTTTGCCCTTTTAGCACTATGCCGAAGGAGTTCTGAATGACACTTGAATGTATTATATGGATGTTGCTGTTTTAGATTGTGTATGTTTTTCTCATGTTCACAAAAGACACGTCATATGCAATCTAATAAAACTGAACTGAATACTACAGAAAAGATGTTTTGCACTAAAAGTGTTTTTCTGCCCTGAAGAAAAGAGGAACCAGTACCTAGGGGAGACCCAGCTTCTCAGGAAGAAGAGAAGCAACAAGTATTTCTGATATTTTTATGGTTCAAACTTTACTGGCTTGAGAATTTGAAAATTTATTGAGAATTTGCTTTAAAAAGATCCTAGTGTTCCGTGCAAGGAGCCCCACGTCCAAGAGGTGCCCCTCGCTGCACATGACTGTGTGGGAATGTGGGGTGCATCCCTGCTGAGGGGACAGGAGTGCAATAGCATGTGTGGGAAAGATCTTTGGGGTGGCACCAGGCACTGTAGGAGGAAGAGTACACGTGTGTACTGTACGGGAATCACTCTGGGAGAAGGTTTCATGTGCCTTTAGTGTACAGACTAGGAATCTCCAGGCTTTGGGAGAAGTGGCCAGACTGGGCATTCCACTACCACATGTCAGGGGCTGACAAGTCTCTAGAGTCTATCCTGGTGCTCACCATGTATCTTCTTGGCACCTGTTTGTGTTGCACTGTTTGGGCTTGTGGCCCCTTGTGGTTATTTGGGTGAGATGTGCACTCTGTGCAGGGCTGCCCACAGTGCTAGGACACACAATTCAGCTCACACACCACAGCTAAGTGTGTCAGATGCCTTCCTGCTCCAGCACACCCCATACTACAGGAGTGGGTTTAAGCTAGCTACCTGCTCTAGCTGGTAACAGACACATGAGGCCATGGTCCATTTACCCTGCAGGACCAGCTTGGGAAAAATGGGAGAGTGGCCCTATGTCCTCCCATGCAACTGCCAAATGAGAAACTGTATTTGCCAGGCGCCAGGCCTCAGGATCTGTGGGTAGCTGCTGGGCTACCAGATGCAGGAAGAGGTGATGACTGGAGGGAGGGAACTCTTTGAACCTTGCAGTTGGATGAGAAATGAGATTCAGCAGAATGAACAGCCCCTGCTGGTCGACTGCTGAAGAGCCTTTAATAGTCTTGGGAGTGGGTGTACATTCCACCTTTTCCTCTCCAGGTGGGGAGGACTGCAGGGTGCATACTGCAGTGAAGCATAGCTGGAGAGGGAGGCTGTACCAAGTCTGCTGGGGAAAGGGCATGGGGTACTCACCCGCTGTAGGAACTCTGTCCTTTCCTTCTTCTTGTTGCGACATCGAGCTGCTGCTACTTTGTTTTTCTCACGGCGCCTTTTCCTCCTCTCCTCTTCCTCGTCCAGCTGGAACAGGACACAAGCCCCGCGTTAGAACAGCCAGACAAGTAACTGGGGAGTGATGCAGCCGGCAATAGCCCCCTCACCAGGTCTCACTGGCAGAAGTGGCTGTGCAAGCCTCCCCCCCACAGTTCAGCTGATGCTCCTCAGTCCTGACCTGCAGCGTCCCTGGCTATTTTGGTCTGTCCTCCCCTCCCCCTCCTGGCCCACTGCTACCAGTGCACCTCAGTTCTGCCCTGCAACTCCACCGGCTAGTCTTGTTCTGGCCTCTTTGGAGCAGGGACTGCTGATCACTCCCACTTGTGACCAATTACTCTGTTTCTGTAACGTGGACTCTAGAATGAGGCAAACTAATTTCACCAGAGAACTGTGTAATCCATGTAAGAAACCGCTGTGAAGGGTCTTGTGCAACAGCCAAGATTCCCCTGCCCCAACACAGATGTATGGGAGTATAAGCAGAGAGCCTGTAAAGATATTCATAATGGTCTCATGTATCAGGAGCAACACTGACCCTCCCAGGGATGAAAACAAGAACAGCCCCACAGAGGGGGGCCTCTCCTCATGCTACCAAGTTCCTTTGCTACACTCAGCCAGCCATACTGCAGAGCTGAGGTCTGTGCATTAATCCAGTGCAGCCCTGGTGCAGTGTTGTGGCCTAGTGTGTGTGTGCTGGGGGGGGAGGGGGGGGCAATGGGAGAGACTTCTACTCTCTTCCCTATATCAGGTTGACTAACCCTGGGCTGATACTGTAACAGGCAGATACAGGATTGCAAGGAAAGTATTTTCTTTAATGGCTGTTCAAAGCACATGGTGACTTGCTCAGATCAGAGTGCTTCTAAGCAGGGATCTCAGTGCAAGAGACAGTTCAGTCTACAGCTGTAGATGTGTGGTCTACACTGACAGCTGGTAAAGGCTGGGGGTAGCTGAAGGGAGTGGTGTCATTCCAGAAGCATCAAACTAAACAGGCCCAAGAGCCATGAAGACCTGAATGAGCCATTCCCTGATTGGTTCCATTCATTTCCTGCTCATGCAACATGTTCAGCATTCTGGGCTCAGAGTCCTCAGGCCTGTTTTCTTAAACTGTAGTGAGTAATGAAAGGCCCTAATGCAGAGTACGGTATATAGGGAGGGTGCAGCAAGATACCTAGATCCCATTGTAGCATTGAGCAAAGACAGAGGTTTCTGCATTTTACTTCATTGTTCTGTGCTAATGGACTCAAACTTTCTGTGTTAACTCTACATCACACAGTCAGAAAGCCACTATCAAAGTATCAGGGGCATTACTTCAAAAACCTAGGACAGTAACCCATCAAAAAACCCACCCTAAGCCCTTTGTTATGGTACAGTTCAGTTCATAAATATTCATCTATTACTTAAGGATGCAGACCCAAATCCTCAAAGATATTTAGCTGCCTACCTCCCATTGAAATCAATGGAAGCAGGTGCCTAAATACCTTTTGAGGAAGTGGGCCTTTTACCCTTAAGTAAACATTGTAATTTTCTCAAGATATAAGAGTTATAACACCTGGAAATTCAACATTCAGGTTACACTTAAAAAAATATACATCAGGGAATCTGGAACTGCAAGAGAGTCACCCAAACAGCCTTAACTCTGCCTCTGTGTCAATGCCTGCAGCACAACGAAAACCAGGAACCAGTCTTAAGATCTGTCTACACTCCAGCTGGAGGTGTGAATGCAGCACTTGTAAAGATACACAAGCTATGCTTTAATCTACCTAGCTTGGGTACCAATAGCAGTGAAGTTGCAGCACCAGGGACTAGCTGCCCAAGTAAGTACCCATGTTCCTTGGCAGGCTTGTACAGCCCAAGCTGAAGCCCATGCTGCCATCGCTTTACTGCTGTTGGTACCTGAGCTAGGTAGATCAAACCTAGCTCAAGTATGTCTACACATGCTGCAATCATCCCCATCGCTGCAGAGTAGACATGCCCTTAGCCACATATACTTCCCATCTCCATCACATCAGGGACACTGAGAAGTTATCAAACTAAACTGCCTCTCATTTACTGCATGACTTGATCACGCACTTCTGTTTAAATGCTGTAATGGCATGTCTTGTCATCACTTCAGCAAACTACTCCTGCCTTCTCTATGGCCAACTGTAGTCATTGACAAGACAGATTTGTATATCTCTAAGCCAAAATGGACCACACTAAGGACAATTCCCGCCAAGTACAGGGTGTTTTAAACGTTGTTGTTCTATGAAGCTCAGCAGTGACATGTAGCTACTGTGCCTAAGGTTAGGAACCTCTTATGAGCTAGAGGGAACGTTTGGTAGTTTATCCACCAGCAGTGCAATGTTGGGTTAACCAACTGAGTACCACAGACATATCTATGAAACCAAACCCACATGCTCCAAGGCTCCTGGTCTCCTACCTAGGGAAACTGTACAAGTTGCCAACTTTATAAAGTCCACACCCCTTTAATCAAAATGTCTCCATGGGACACACAAGTGAGACGGGATGGACACAGGGATGGGTCAGAGTTAAGGTGACTGGATGACATTCATTGGGCATCTCTAATGTTTGGGTTTTAAGGGTAACCAAGACATTGACTTCCCAACATTTGAGACAGTTACAGAGTTCTCTTCAAGGTCCCCCCAAAATAGCTAATCAATCACTTACATTCCTAGTTCCAGTTTAGGGAAGTATTTTGTCGGGGAATAAAATATTAAACAAGGCCAGTTTCAATAATAGCATTTTCCATTAAAATATCCAGGGAGGAGCCAACTCTCCCCTGTTCTGCATGTCATTCACTCCCGTGCAAAAGGGGCATCAAATCAGACTGAGAATGTTTTACACTCGCTTTGCAGTGACAGTATAAGGTGTTAGGCCAGGGGAGAACAGCCCAGAAATAGATTTAGATCTCACAGTACACTTTAATGTAAATAAGGTTGCCAAGTCTTTCTATACACAGTTAAAATCTTGTGTTTCTAACATTTGCAAGGTGGTGAATGGAAAGAGGCTTTTGACCTCTCACTTTGCCAATAGTTTCAGTTGCCCACAGATTCTTCCTTTTGGATTCTTGAAAGAGTAAGAATTTCAGAGTTAAGGGCAAAAGCAACTAACAAATCTGTGCAAAAATTAAGCAGCGTTTTGGAGGTCAGTGTAATCACCATTCCACTCTCATTAGCATAGCTTCCACCAGCTACTGATTTGTCTCCGAGTTAGTCTTTGAGCCAAGAGGAGCTATTAAAAGCCGCCTGCTGAGTGCAAGAAAGAGCACAGAGAAGAGGAGACATGTGCTCTCAACTCCCCCACTCATCTCAGCCCACTTACTTTTTAACATACAAAAACATTCCACCATGTTTGCGGCAAAACAGATGGTTAGTTGTGGCAGCAATAGGGAGCAATACCATTGGTGGGACACCACTTGCTGTCCATGATTCTCAGCTGATTGACACATTTTTGTGGTCTGCTTTGGCCAGTTCAGGCACAGAAAAGGGAGTGAATGATCCCTCCCCTGTCCTCATCTCACTGATCAGTCAAACTATCCCATCTATCCTAACAATTCAGATAACATAGTACAGAGAAGGGTCACATCTCCTAGAAAGGTTACAGAAGCTCTAGGCATGTAGCTTAGCAGGGACAGCAGGAGAGTGGGAATTGGGACTCCTGGGGTCTCGTTGTGATTTCTTCACAGATACTGTGGCCTCAGGCAAGTCACTTTCCCTCTTTCTGCCTGTCATAGGGTGACACTAGCCCTTTTAAGAGGGGAAAAAGTGCACCTGACTGGTCAGCTGACTCAAATTGGACTTAAAAGATGGCACCGGGGCCCTAGAAGGGAGAGAGGTCTGAGTGCACTGACAGAGAAGGGCAGGTGGTCCTGAAGAGGAAAGGGAGATCCAGAGAGCAGCAACAGGAGAGGAGAGCAAAGCAAAGCAAAGCTAGTACAGAGAGCCACTGGCAAGAGCAAGAGGTTGATTGTGAGGACTGGCCAGTGCTGGGGAACCCCAGCTGAGTTAGAGAAGAACACGTGCAGAGGCCTCTGTGAAGAAGGGGAAGAACTACCCTGGTTAGGAGAAGCTGAGCCCAAAACAAGGGGGAGGTTGATCCCAGAGCAGGGGTAGCTATGTGGAATGCCACCAGCGGTTCTGTCACCCGACTTAGGACTCCAGGAGAAGGCTTGTGGAATAAATGTGGATCTTGGGATGCTAAGGTATGAGGCCCGCACTCTCCAGGCCTCCAACAGGGGCCACAGGAGCTGGGACAGAGCAGTTAATGACTCATGTCATGGTGAGTGATGTGGGAATGGGACTGAAGAGGTGCTTTGAGTAACCCTTGAGGGGTTTGAGAGGAGCTGTTTTTACTATGAGGGATCTGCAGACAGTGGCATTTTACATAACTAAAAGGATTTCAGCGTGCTGCAGATACACTATTCCTTTGCACAGGTGGATTCCAAGGGGACACTGAAGCAGGCCCACTTCTTGTGCCACGGCCTGACACAGGAAGATGCCGTGTTTTCCCATTAATAAAATGGGGTTACCTACACTGTCCTTCTCTGCCAGGGGTCTAGACTTCATTCATGTTTCTAAAGCTCAGTGAAATCTATACATAGGAGGCTCTAGAGGGGGCATTGGGTTATCATACAGGAAAGAATTTAAAGTAGCTCAAGGGTTAAACCAAACACAGTGGGCTGGGGAGGAGGAGGGGCAAGAGATTCCCTGTAGGGAGAGGGGCTGAAGCATTTTATTTCATATTTAAGGTCCTCCCATTCTCTCTAATTCAGGAGGAGGCTGGAGTTGCCTTCTTCACAGGGCAGACTATGACCAACATGAATTTCCCCACAGACAGCGGCCTCAGGAGAAGGGCTTTGGTCCGGGGAGATCCCTGCTCTGGTTTGGAGGGGAAGATTTCCAGACCCAGCAGTGACTGTTTCTAACACCCCCATTCAGCCAATTCAAGTGCCTTCCCACCTCCATGCTGAGCTTTCCAGACTCCTAGGAAGTACAGACACCCCCCAGGTAGGGCTGCTCCTTTGAGTAAGGTTTAGGAAGCAGTCTATTCATCCCAGTGTCAGGGGAGACCCTGCCCTTCCAGCCAGGCATGCTGATATCTGTAGTGTCTGAGCTGCACCTCCCATAGAGCTGAAGGCAGCTGTGGGCTGCATTGTAACAAGTGCGTAGGCTGCTCTTTGGCCACTCCTGGGATACGCAGTTTTGGCTTAGCCAGGCTGCAGCTGCAAAACCTTTGCTTTGAACAGCTTCATTTACTATCCTCAGCTTGCTGCCTTTAGGACTAGTGTGGCTGAGAACATGTTACAGCAATGCACCTGGGTTCTGGCATGTGCCATTTGGATTTCCCCTTTTTTGTTGCATGGTGTTTGCTGATTTACAGTTCTAAGGAAACTCTTTCAGTACTTGCTCTATGTTGGAGCAGAGCAGGGCAGAATGCATCTCCTCTGCCCCCTCCCACCACAGACACGGTGAACAAGACATGCAAAGAGCATCCAAAAGCTGGCTAGAGGACTCTCTGCTGTTGAGTGAGTCATCGACATTAATGGAGTAGTCTCACAGAACCCCACTGGCCCAAGGAGAGGAGTACAGCATGACTCCCGCTGTACAGATGAGAAAGCAAAGGCACAAAGAGGTTAAGAGAGGTGCCTAAGGCCATGGATGGAGCCAGCGGTAGCAGGAACAGCCAGATGACCAGGGATGGGGAAAGCTATGGACTTGCTTTTCCAACTGAACGATGGCACTGGAAGCAGCTGGGGGAAAGGGGAGCAGAAGCCCAGGGACAGCTAGTTCCTTTCCACAGAGGTATCGTTTGTGTTCAGTGCCTGCCAGCCCAAAGACCCTGGCAAGGACTTACTCTGATCTCCAGCAACAGCAAATTCCAAGGCCAGGTCCTCCACTGAGAGCACCAGGTGAGATCTCCCTTAGGGACTGTCAGATACAGCTGATATGTCAGGGCACAGAGAGACAGGACAACTGATGACAAGACATGAAAGAGAAGGGCCAGGACCTTGAATTTCACTAGCAGAATGTGTAGAGTGCTGGGGGGCAAGGGCAGCTCATTGTGGTCAGCCCAGCCTCTAAGGAGTGCTGCAGCTTGATGCAGCTAACCATGGGACAAGTTACATTTTGTGCATGTGTTAGGTTTATGCTGGAGCTCACTGCTGCTCAGTTGATAGAGGAAATAGTCTTTGGAACACACCCATGGCACCTCTCAAGAGTTAGCCATAGCACACTGGACAAACTTCAACTAATTGCAACCTGCATCTTTAAAAGCCTCCTGCAATTTCAGTGAGATCTGTAAGTTTCCTGACTTCCTGGCCTGGCACACAATATTGCTGTGTAGCTGTTAATCAGCTGCTGTGTTACATTGCACAGGGGGACAATGTTGCAATGGTGAGTGAATTGGTCCTTCTATGTAGTGTATACAATTAATTAGGAATCCATTAGCAGGAAAAGTCCTCAGAGCAATTGAAAATCAGGAGTCCAGCAATGAACAGTAATCTATATTTGGGAGGGCAAAGAAGAGAAAAAGCCTCTCTGCTGTGCATACCCAAGTACTGCTTGTATGGTACTCATGCCAGGGGGATTAGAGATCACATCCCAAACACCACCACTCCTCCAGGGAGAATTCCATGTCCAGTGAGCTTCACCTGCTAACCATCTCAGAGACATTTGTAGGTGACAAGTTAAGGGTTCTGAACCCCTACGCTATATAATAGGGGAGATGTTTAATCGCACTGGCCTAAAGACATAGGCTCCCTGCCCTACAGTGTTGCTGCTCCTCCTTCCCTACATACCGACACCTCCAGGCAGCACAGAACTTTCAGCAGCCAATCACAGTGCAGGAGTGCCTGAAGCCAGTGGTACAAATTCACATATTCCTTGAGAGGTGGGCAAATTCTGGTTACCCCCACCCCAAAACAGGGCTCTGTTCTGGTTCTCGCTCATCCTCCCTCCTTCCACAGGGAGCCCAGGTCTCCCTCAGCCAGGGAGTTCCCCTTCTTACCCACACAATGCATGAGCTGGTGCTGCCAGGAGACAAATATCACAGCAGATTCCCCTGCAGTCTGATGTACAGCAACAGAATCTCAGTGCACCAGGGTCTAACATCATTTGGCCTGACTGCCCTCTGTGTCTGGACCAAGGGACGTCTCGGCCAAATTTCAATGCAGTTGCAACCCAGTGCACTGGACCGCAACACTATTTACTCAGAATTGGCCCAGCCACCCCTCTGTACAGCTGGATCAAATTTCAGCAGCATTGCAAACATGCAGCTGGAGTGATGCTTTGGCAGCACCCATACTGATTTAGTACAGGACCACTGCTTGAAAGTGGCTGGTCCAAGCTCCCTCTGTCCCCCGCCTCCTACCCCTGGCTTGGCAGCCTATGGAACTTTGAATAAATGCACAAACCTTGGGTGAGCCTGGAACCTTTCCATACAGTATCAACTGAACATGGCAAGGGGGGGTTGTTATTTGATCTTTTGGTGCTTCTGAAAGAGGCCAACACTTTCACTGATTTTTGGGTTCCCAGCTTGTTATATCTTGGGCCAGATATTCACAGTCCCTGAGCACTTGGAGCTCCAATTTGAAGTCACTGGGAGCTGCAATTGCTCAGAACCTGTGAAAAAAAATCATCTCTAAAGGTATGTCAAGTAGGTTAACACAATCAGTAGCCATATATGGAAATCTTGGTGCAAGTGACTTCAACTGCTCACAATGTAATTTCAATGTCGTACACCATAGTACAAGGTATAAAAAAGCGTAATATATAACAAATGGAGGAAAGGGGAAGTTGATAGTAATGAATGTAAATCAGAAGCTAGGAATTATAGAACATTGATAAGGGAAACAAAGGGAGACATCTATGGGTAGCAGAGTTAAGGGCAATAAGAAGGAGTTTTTAAAGTACATTAGGAACAAAAAGAAATCTAACAATGGTATTGGTCCATTATTAGATGGAAATGGTAGCAATAATAATAATAATGCAGAAGAGGCAGCAGTGCTCAATAAATATTTTTGTTCTGTATTTGAAAAATAAACAGAGTATGTAGTCATATCATGTGATAACACTTTTTCTACTCCACTGCTATCTCAGAAGGCTGTTAAACAGCTGCTACTAAAGTTAGATATTTTAAAACCAGTAGGTTCAATTAAACTTGCATCCAAGAGTTTTAAAAAGAGCTGGATGAAGAACTTGCTGGACCATTAATGTTAGCTATCAATAAATCTTGGAACACTGGGGATGTTCCAGAAGACTGGAAGAAAGCTAATGTTGTGCCAATATTTAAAAAAGCATAAACAAGATGACCCAGGTAATTACAGGCCTGTCGGTCTGATATCAGTTCTGGACAAAACAACAAGAGTGGCAGATACAGGACTCAATTAATAAAGAATTAATTCCAATCAACGTAGGTTAATGGAAGATAGTTCCTGTCAAACTAACTTGATTTTTTTTTAAATGAGATTACAAGTTTGGCTGATAAGTATGTTACATCAATACTACTACCACCTTTAAACATATGTAAGGCATTTCACTTGGTACCACATGACATTTTAATTAAAAATGAGAGGCATAAAATTAATATAGCATAACTTACAAGGATGAACATCTCGCTAACAGATAGGTCTCAAAATGTAATCGTAAACACGCAATTAAGCTATCATAGAATGGGAGTGTTTCCGGTAGGGTACCGCGGAGATTTGGTTTTGGCCCTACATTAAATTAACATTTTCATCAATGACCTGGAAGTAAACATAAAATAGTCACTGATAAAGTGTGCAGATGAAACAAAAATTGGGGGAGTCGTAAATAACGACTAGAACAGGTCACTGATAGAGCTATCTGAATTGCTTGGTAAGCTGGGCTCAACCAAATAATATACATTTTAATATAGCTAAATGGAAACGTAAACATCTAGGAACAAAGAACGTAGGCCATACTTACTCAATGGGGGACTATCCTGGGAAGCGATGACTCTGAAAAAGACTTGTGGGTCATGATGGATACTCAGCTGAATATCAGCTCTCAGTGTGATGCTGAGGCCCAAATGGTGAATACAATCCTTGGATGCATGAACAGGGGGAATATCGAATAGGAGTCAGAGAGGTTATTTTATTGCTGTATTTGACACTGGTGCAACTGGAATAGTGTGTCCAGTTGTGCTGTTCACAATTCAAGAAGGACGTTGATAAATTGGAGAGGGTTCAGAGAAGCATCATGAGAATGATTAAAGAATTAGAAAACATGCCTTTTAGTGATGGTCTCAAGGTGCTTACTCTATTTAGCTTAATAAAGAGAAGGTTAAGGGGGTGACTTGGTTACAGTCCATAAGTATCTACATGAGGAACAAATATCTAATAATGGGTTCTTCAGTCTAGTAGAGAAAGGTATAACATGATCCACTAACTGGAAACTGAAGCCAGACAAATTTGGATATGAAGAGTAAATTTTCAAGAGACTAATTAACCATTGGAACAACTTGCCACGGGTCATGGTGGATTCTCCACTGGCCATTTTTTAGTCAAGATTGGATGTTTTTCCAAAAGACCTGCTCTAGTAATTACTTTGGGAAGTTCTATGGCCTGTGTATTACAGGAGATCTGACAAGATAATCACAACAGTATCTTCTGCCCTTGGAATCTATGAATATTCTTCAAATAGCCTTCTCTTCCCAATAGCTCTATGTTGCAGCATGCCCCCTCCCTAGCCGGCAAGCTAGAGGCGCAGCTCCAACCACAAGCCTGGAGGGAGTGGGAGGGGAACTGTAGAGAAAAAAGTTGTGTCGCCTCTCTCTAACCACCACTCTATGCTCTTGCCATCCAGGGAGCAAGGAGCCCTAGTGCCAACCCCCATGTGACCAAAGGCTCATTCTCTCAGCAGATGAAGAGATTTCCATAACAGCTCGATGGACAAAGGGCCACATGGCTTCAGTTCCTGACTGGCTCCTCAAGTTGTAAAGTGGTTGGGTGACCGAGGCCTCTCTCCTCTGAGCCAGAGTATCATGAGATCTGGAGGGCCGGACTGGGATATGGAGCCTTTCACTGCTGGGTCAGTGGTTTGCACCCACCCCAGGCCAGAGTGACAGGAGGTGAAGGGGGTTGTCTCTGTCCAGTTTTCAGCATGCTTAACTCATTAAAAACTTTTTGGGCCATCCTGGCAGACAGACCAGTGACTGAACAGCCTATCAAAATGGAAATGTCCGGGGGGTTAGGGAGGAGAGGCGAGGCGGAGGTAGCATGAGAGGGGAAAGCTTGTCCCGCGACTATCCATGGATAGAGAAGACATCAGTCTATAGTGCCTTCAGAGCAGCCCTACAGAGGCAGGCAGGGATTGGGGAATTCCCCTCAGAACTCACCTCACTTTTCACAGGCTGGGGCCTCTTCCCAAGTTTCACCTCCAAGAAATGCAGTGGAGAGATCATAGCCCCAATGTTGCGGATATCAGCGTACTTCAGCTCTTCCACCGTCAGGGTGGTGCCCGGGAGTCCTGTCAAGGGGCCAAGCCCAGGCAGAGCGCCAGCTGTCAGGGATGGATCTGGAATCTGCCCTGGCATCATAGCAGGGCAAGCAGCTTCTTGCTCTAGGGAGAGACCGAGACACAGGCCATTATAGGGATTTAGCCAGAGAGTCCCACAAGTGGGAGCAAGCACAGCTTACTCCAAAACCCAACAAGATATGAACCAAGGGAAGCAGCTGCTCTCTCCCTTTCTGCCCTCACTCCCAAACCTCTGGAATACCACGTGCCAGGGCCACTCACCTAATCTGTTATGAGGGATCCCTACCCACATCTTTCTGGTGCCACTGAGGGGGTGAAGAGACACATACAGTCTCAGAGCAATGAGGAGCCAATTCCCCCAGGCCTCTGCTCGGACACTACAATTTGAGCCTGTGGCAGAAGCATTGCATCTCATCCCACTCTTCCTAGCACACAAACATCAACGGGGCCATCGTACTCCCCTGTTCTCTACAACAGGCAACATTATTTGAGGAAGAGGAACCATTCCCCAGCTTTAACACTCCTTGCACATTGTAATTGGTGATAGACAAGTCCCAGCAGGAGAACAGCAAGGACACGAAATCTCCCAGTGTTTGAGAGTCCTCCCATAAGAGCTCAGTCATGACCACATCTGACAGATGTCTGCAGAGGGTTACACTATCAAGTAGGGGAGCAGGCCCAGCTATGCCATGGGACCTCCCACTCCCCAGCTCTGTGGCCGCATCTAAGCAGATTAAACACATTGACTGAACAGTAATCGTGCATATTCCAGGGAGCCTAGAGTAGAAAGGAGAGAGCTTCAGATAAAGAGTTCTGGAGACACCAATATCAGTCGATAACTACAGTTGCTCCCAGGGAAGGCTGCAGGGGAAGAAGGTAGTGAAGGAAAAGAGGCACAAAAACAACTATACGTACCAGTGCATGAAGCTCACAAGTAAGACTCGGTGGGATATTGCAAATCCTGACTATGAATGACAGAAGAAAGTTAGGTTTGGTCACAGAGGCTGGGGAGCAACCACAGTGTTGCCCACACAGAATTCCACAGTCTCCTTGAGAGAGAATGCCTACAAGAGGGGGCGCATCAGGCAGAACCCATGTGGATAAAATCCCTAGGTCAAAAAAAATTACCTCTAGTAGGAAAGACATACCTGCAGATCAGGATGGGGAGAGAAATCAGACAGGGGCAACAAAGTACTACAAGAGTGATAAGGGGCAACTTCAGCTACTTAGATGTCAACTGATCAATGGTCCCTTCAGGATGTGGTCTGGAGAAACAATTTCTTGATACTATGAGTGACTGCTTCTTGGAACTTCTTGTTCTGGATCTGACAAGATCAGAGACTACTCTAAATATAGTTCTGAATAATTTTCAGGCGTTGGTGCAGGAAGTACAGTGGAGCCATCAACAATGACCATAATGTGCATTGGCTCCAATATCCTCTCCAGATGATCAGATTTACAGCCAGGTCTGAAACTGAAATTCAAGCAGGGGAACTTTGCATGAGTGAAGATAAAGGAAAATGCTAGGAACTTAGAGACCACAGAATCAGCATGGAGGCTGCATAAGACTAACTTAGAATCACAGATGGGATCCATCCTCCAGAACAAATAAAAGGAAGGAAAAAGGGAAGGAAAAATCCACAGGTACAAGAGTTTATTTTGGCCAAAAACAAATACAAAAAGAGAGGAGAAGGAAGAAATCCAGGCCAAGTGAGTCAAATAGACTGGGGCAAACTGGCAGGTCAGTTACAAGCTGGAGAATGAGGGGAGCTAAGAGGAAATATGAAGAAGTAGCCAAGCTATGAAAAAGAATAAAAAGTTATTTAATTAGATGAGAAGCAGGAAGCCCATGGAAGAATGAATGGGGCTGTGAGACCAACTGAGTGCACAGAGAACAGCTGAGTACCCTCACTGTAACTACATCTGTGTTGGTGTAACAAGGCTGACACTCGCAAATGACCCAGTTACAACACACATGGTTCAGTTGTGTCCATGCAGCAGCTTTTTTCACAACACAACCATGTCACCATGTTAGTCCATGCACTCATGACTCTGCCTACCTGGGCTTGCATCAATGCACTCTGGGAAAGTCTGGGCTTTTATCCCACGCTGCCTCAGCAAGGGAGAGTGTACCCAGATCCATGTACACAGTGCAGGAGAATGTGGGGCAATGCACTTTGAGTTGTCCTGTTATCCAGAGAGCTGGAAGGAAGGAGGGCCAGCTAAACAAGGAGAGTTAGAGAGTCCCATTCTGCACAGCCTAGCAATAGTTTTAAAGCTAGTTATATGAAGCCAGCATAGGCAGTTGGCGGAGTGCAATACCAACACCACTAGGGAAATGGGCATCATGGTGGCAGGTGATAACGTGGCTCACATTGGAAAGAACAATTTTAAATCTTTATGCTTTCTAATGGGCTCTGAACTAGTGGCAACCTCTGATGAGAGAGGTCACAGAAGGGCATCTGCTCACCACACAGCAATGGTAACAAAAGCGACAATGTCTAGGAACAGAAAGCAGTATGGGAAACCTGATAAGGGCATTATTGTAAATCAGGGTGTGTCCTCACCAGGAATCCAGCACTCAGCTTTGGCCATCAACTCCACAGGGACAGAGAGCAGAAAGAAAAAGGTAAGGCACTGGGGAAGGGAGTGTTCAATACAAAATGACCTCAGAGACTAGGACATTTTAGTTTGGAAAGGAGAAAATGAAGAAATAAAAGATGCAGAATCTCAACTAATGAATAGTCTTGTTGGGTCGATGCTACTTGATAAAAATGGATGTTTTTCCAGTACTCTTACCTACTTGGTTTAAAAAAAGGAGAACTAGAGAGAAAATATGTAGTAATTTTACTTGGCCTGAGAAGAGACAGATCATCAGCTGGCCTGGTTGAGGCTCCAAAGACAAAAAAACAAAATAAGATAGTAACCTCCGCACCGGGAAATTCTATCACTGGACAGCTCTAAATTCCACATGTTTGGAACTGGCTACATTGTACAGAAATTCAAAACAATACCCCACACACAGCAGACCAGT
Organism: Dermochelys coriacea; assembly: GCF_009764565.3. Lineage (NCBI taxonomy): Eukaryota > Metazoa > Chordata > Testudines > Dermochelyidae > Dermochelys > Dermochelys coriacea. The sequence continues at coordinate 86,141,963 of NC_050073.1, read as the reverse complement.
GAAGCAGCATATCACTCTCTTTTTATTCCTTCTAGTCTGATTTACGGCTACAACATTTTGTTCCCTCAAGAGATCAGACAATGTCCTGTCCTAGGCACCACTTTGAAAAGTGCAGTCAGGTACCCTGGTACCATCCCAAAATTCTCAATGACTTCCTGAATACTGTCCCTCTAGGTTAGAAAGACACTAATTTCAAAAACGTGGGCTGCCAAAGGACAGTTGACATTTGGAGACTTTTTCCAGGACACACGACCCTTTTGGGGATTTCTATATGCATCTACAAGTTAGACATTTCCTAGACACGGTTTCTAAAGACAACTAGTAGGCAACCTCTCCTGGGAAGAAAATCTAAGGGAAAAAGGAGTTCAGGAGAGTGCAGGGCAGTTTAAGAGACAATATTAAAGACACAACAGCAAACTATCCCGATGCAAAAGAAAGATAGAAAGGTAGTAAGAGGTCAAAATGGTTCCATCAGGAGCTCTTTAATATGAATATCAAAAAGGAATTCTACAAAAAGTGCAAACATGGACAAATTGCTATGGATGAATACGAAAAAATATCGTCTAGGAACAAAATAAAAAAGCTAAGGCACAAAATGAGTTATACCTAGCAAGGGACATAAAAGACAGTAAGAAGAGGTTCTATAAATATATTAGGAGCAAGAGAAAGATGAAAGTATACAAAAATTAGATCTTCAATGTTGCCACACAAATTGTAGTGACTTCAGATACTAGCTCCTGTATGTATGCTCCTAATGAGTAGATCTAAATTTCCTTCCAATACACAGATAGTCAATCTTGTTCCTGGTAACTCCAGCTGGGGAATTCCAAATTACCTTGTGGATATATTTGTGGAGGAACAATGTTCCACCCATTATGATCCCTGCTACCAGGCACAGTTTTACCAATCTTTCACTGTTCGGATTCTGGCAATCCATGTCTGCCCATCGCTCTCACAACTCTATTGCTGTCATCTCCAACCTTGGCCTTGAAGTCCCCATTAACAAGCACATGTCACGCTTGGGAATGTTGTCAACTGGAGTTTGTAGGCAATTAGAGAACTGATCTTTGATCTTGCCATCATAGTTGTCTGTTGGTAACACTGAGTAACTGACATTTTCACGTACCATGTTTGAAGCCTTACTCAGAGCAATCAGCTGCTAATGGGCACCCTCTATAAGCAATTTTTCTCCTTTGGAAGTCATAATTAACGTTGTACACTCTGAGTGGCACCAGTCTTGCCTCCCTGAACATATAAGGGCTATATTTTAATTTGTAAGTGTTTTTTGGTCAGCTCCAGACCACTGCTTAAACCACAGATTTTGAAATTATGTTTGGTTGTTTGCGTTACTTTGGCTGTTGTTGAACCCATTGTTCAAATGTTGCAGAAACCTACTTTTCTAGTTTGTTTTACCTTCAGTAAAGAACATGTCAGAATCTTGGGTTCCTGAAGGCTTCCCTTGTCATTTCTGTTGATACAGAGTCCATTATTTTGGCACATTGTTTGTCTGAATGGCTACCTTGTTGTGTTTCCGTAACTCAACTTCCCCGCCCCCTTTCTTTTTTTACAACAATAAATTGTTGGCTTATCACTCAACCCACAATCTGGAGGACCAGTGGATTCCTTTTCATCTGGTCCCCTACTCTTTGACCAATCTGCTTGGGTGACCCTGCCAGGGAGTGAAAACTCCCAGTGGCATAGCTTTTAGGGTCACAGGAGCACACAAGCCTTCCCACCCAATCAAGGACAGGCCGCAGCGAATTGCTATGTTAAATGTTATTAATTTGTAGAAATCAAGCAAAAACTAAGCTTTCAATATGCTGAGTGCCTTAGCATGCAATAGAGTTTTCCTTCTGTTATCTGATATTCCCATGCAACTGTTCCTCACTTTATTCATCATGAATGCAGTATATTCTATATTTCAAATAAATGGTTTATAGAGAGCCCACTATTATTTACCTATTCCTGCAAGACAAGCACAAGGTGGCATATTACTTTAAAAAGCAATAACTTTAACCCTTAGATCTCTTCCAGACTGCAGGGTAATGAATTCTCAGAAGAATGCCATTGAAAGGGCTAAAGTCTAAATTGGTAAAAGGACAGATAGTGATCATTATTAAATTATTTGCCAGTAACCAGAACACAGCAGTCTCCAAGACCTGCAGTTGTATCCTATCTTCTCAGATAACAGTGTGCTGGGTACTGGCAAATGTTAACTTTAATGGAAGCCACTGAACTTTTGTGTGCTCTGTATTAAATCAGTGGATCTTCCTGATGCAAAGGAGTCAAGTATGTTTAGTGCATCAAAGAAATCAGCTGTAGTGACATCAGCCAAGACAAAATTGAAAAGGCGCTCTGGGCTCTCAGGGTAGTCACCAGCTGGGACAGCTCAGGAAATAATCCCCTTCTCTCTACCAAGGATAAGCGCTATAGAAGTCACTGTCAAAGACAGACTGCCAGGTTAGCTGAACCAGGAGCCTGCTGCAATATGGCAGCCTCTGTATGCCTAATATTGCACGAGTTACCTATAAGCGCAATAGACTTTCCAGCTGGAGTCAGGAAAGCAACTCCTTGAGTCAGACACTGGATCTGTGCTGGCTTAAGAAGCAACAACAATGGCCTTCCCAGAGACACCCACCCAGATGCCTTTGCAAGAGGATATCATGTGAATAGTCATATGCAGCAGACTTTATAAACACCCATCCCTGCAATCCCTTGTTCCAGAATCCTTGGGCCCCAAGGAATAGACCCCCAGGGCCCTGATGACTGTGGCAGGGAGACAAAGTGGCTGAGGGGGAATGCTCCCCAGGAGATAGAAGCCAGAGCCCGTTTCCGGTGTGGGAAGGGTCTGGCTCTGCCTTGAACTTCTGTTTATTTTCACACAGATGGCAGAAATACCACAAGAGTCTCACAGAGAGACAGCTCTGCCTTTGGTTAGATTTGTGCTCTAGTAAAGCCTTCATAAAAAGCCCAAACAGCCTTGCTGTCTACCTCCCATCCCAGATGTGTGAGTGAGAGAGATCCACTGGCTGCCCTCAAACCATATGAGACAAACAGCTCAACTGCCCTCTTCCCTATCAGAGACAGACTCCCCAGCAGAGAGAGTGCTATTTCCCAGTCCCACCCCTCAGCAGAAAGCCCCACCGCTTGGCCATGCTGCCCAGTCCAGCCTTTTGGGCTGCAATAGGTTTCATAGATAGATTCATAGATACTAAGGTCAGAAGGGACCATTCTGATCATCTAGTTTGACCTCCTGCACAGCGCAGGCCACAGAATCTCACCCACTCACTCCTACGAAAAACCTCACCTATGTCTGAGCTATTGAAGTCCTCAATAGGTGCTGGAACTAGAGGTGCAGGGGGTGCTGCAGCACCCTCTGACTTGAAGCGGTTTCCATCATAAACAGGGTTTACAGTTTGGTTCTATGGCTCTCAGCACCCATGCTATACAAATTGTTCCAGCACCCCTGAGCTGCCCTTGGGAATATTATTTCTAATGCTGCTGCAAACAGGACCTTTTAAAAGAGAACATTTGTTACAAATCCACAGAAGTAAAGCTCAGCCATCAGCAGAGCCCACTGGGGCAGCCGTCCCCTGGGAGTGACCCCTCAGCCTTCCACCTGTCAGACATGCCCAGTCCAACACTAAACCCCCCAACTACAGCTCAGGACAGCTGCATTAGAGCCCTCCAAATGCACAATCCCTCCCAGAGTAACCATCCCTACGGCTTTCTAACTTGGTAGTTATCAGTCCCCTTCATGTGGCATCTCTTGCTCTGGATACAGTTCATATCGTAGGACTCCTCTTTGCCTCCTTCCCTACCATGTCCATCACTTGTACTAATCTGAAAGTAAAACCTTAACTGCCATTAGATAAACAATCCGCTCTTGTTCCTCCTATTTCTCTAGCACCTTCCATCCTAATGATTCCCAAACTTTGAACTACTAAACAAGCTATACATCAAGATCACACTCTTCCCCCACTGTTACGCAGACATCTAGTTAGCTTGTGAGCTCTTTGGGGCAGGGGCTGTCTTTCTGTTTTGTGTTTGTACAGTGTCTAGCACTACAGGGTTCTGGTCAGTGACTAGGACTCCTAGGTTCTACCACATACAAATCATCATCATCATCTCTGGAGTGGAACAGGACAGATGTTTAACACCACAATGCAGAGCTACAAGTAGTTTAGGACATGAAGATAAGAACTATCTTATTTCCAACTGAAACAGCTGCAGGAATTTAGGGAGGGGAAGTGTAATGATCTCAGCTGGAATTAAGTCTGGACACAGAGGCTAACAACCTGACTCTTGTGAAAAATCCCCTGGAAAATTCAACGACCACAAGTGGTCAGAACTGGAGTTTATTTTTAAAAGACATTTCATCAGAAAGGCTGGCACTTCCAGCAGCACAGCATCATGTGGCACTGCACTGGGGACCTAGGGTCAGCACTGACTCAGAGGGGAGAATGCCCTGTACATATTCTTCAAAACACTTCCTGCAACCCTGGGGTGTTCCTTAAAAGTCTCCCATCCAAATAATGACCAGGACTAGTCAGTTTATACTAATCCTGCTCAGCAGACAAGCCTATTCATACCCTTTGGTTGTCTGGCCACAGGTTAACTATCCTTCGATGTTTGCTCTAGTGCCAAAGGAGGAATCATGTAGCCGAACACAGTGGCCTGTGCTGTGCACTGCAGGTCTCACTCTCCAGAACAGCAGATTTGAGGCCAGATTTTCCAAAAGTGAAACACCCTGCACACTTCCCATGGTTACACTAATGGCCAGAATCTCAAAATCGCTTAGCACCAAACTGAACTCTTCTGGATATCCAGCCACTGGAGTGCAGCAGGAGCAGCGAACTCAGCCCCGAGTATGGGGGAGTAAGGAGGTGAAAGAAACAATTGTACAGCGCTCAAAAGCTGCCCATTCTGACATTGGCTAGTTAGCAAAACTGAGGGATGGGGAGGTCCTATTTACTCGTCTTTGGCAGGGGCCGTAACACAGGACCTCAAAACACTGTGAGAAGGGGAATACTAGATTGTGAGAAAGGTGCAGATACACCCATAGGGGCTTTAAGGGCACAAGGCTGACGAGCCACAGAAAGAGACAGCAGTTTGCACTTCATTTCTTGGGATTCTGTTAAATCCCCAAACAGCCAAATAAACAAGGTGAGTAAGGCAATATCTTTTATTGGACCAACTTTCAAAAGATATTACCTCACCCACCTTGTCTAACATCCTGGGACCGACATGGCTACTACACTGCAAGTAAACCTGGGACAGCCAATTGCTGCTCTGAACAGGGCTGATTTGGACTGCAGCCCCTGCACCACACCTACCCACCCTATAAATGGGGATTTCTCTTTTGGTTAGTGGGAGTCAGACTAAGAATTTGCTCTCAAACAAGTGGCATTCCCAGACATCCCCATGTAAGAACTAACTAGCAAATTCCCAAGGCAGGCTTCTGGCAAAGGCCTCCAGATAGAAATTTTCATGCAAGTTTCAAGAAACATGCTAAAAATTCCAAGTCTGAGTTGCTGAAGCATTTGTCTCTTCTGTGCTCTCAGTGATCGTGCACATGCGCGCGCACACAAACACACACACAGAGTTTGGCAGTGGTTGCGTTCCAGAGCTGGTAATACAAGCCATGAAGCAGGCTGCCAAGACAAGCAAAAGAATGAGCCAGGCCCCATTTCATTGGCCCACCATACACTGCATATGGCCCTGGAACCAGCCAAGAGAGTGTTCTCACCCTCCTTGAAGGCATAGGAGACCCTGTGTTTTCAAATACACCTCCACAGGGCCTTCATTAAAGGAAAATGGAAACAAAATGTGTGTGTGTGTGTGTGTGTCTCTTTCTCAATATTTCTCCCTTTCCCCCAATTTGCTCTCAAAGCTATTTCGCTACCACTGAAATAGAAGAATGCCTTCTGGAGCAGAAAGCACAAAAGAATGTGACTTCCATTCAATTCTATGCCTGGCTACTAAAGCGGACTTGGGACTGAGTGAACAGAGGAAATCTCTAGGGGCTCCCTCCCTTTCCAGAGCATAGAGAGCAAGTAGGAGGAAGTACACTCATGGGGTAGCAGAACACACAAACTTTTCTTGTAACAAAACTAAAGTGGGCCTCCTGGAATTCAGATTCTCTTATTCTTAACCCACACATTCACTGTGTGGACAGGTGAATTAGAAAACAAAAATTTGCAGAGATGCTAAAACCCACTCCCCATTGTGACACCAAACTGAAATGAGTTGCATTACCAGAACCTGTCAAAACCAGGTATTAACCAAAACACATGGCTAGAGTTAGGGCAAAATACTGCATTTGTGAACCTTCACTCTGCTCTCCATGTGTGTGCAGGTCTCATTTGGGTACATCTACACTGCATTAAAGAACCCTACCAAGCTCTGAGACTCAGAGCTTGTGTCAACTGACTCTGGCTACAGGCCTAAAAATTGCAGCATAGAGCTATTTAGGTTCAGCCTGTGGCCCGGGCCCTGAAACCCACCCCCGGTGCCAGGTTTCAGAGCCTGAGCTCCAGCCCAAGTCTGAACGTCTCCACTGCAATTTTTAGCCCCATGAGCCCAAGCTACAGCAATGTCATGGGTCTAGTGTAGGCATACCCTTTTGCCTTTTGATGTGCCCATCTGTGCAGTATCTAGATGCCAGGGACATCAGTGAGTGTTCCTTGCACAGAAGCAGAACAGAATGTCCAGGTGCACCTAAGAGGAAAATTTTGCTTGTAGACACAGTAGACAACAGGCCCTACTGGAGGCTTTGCATTTTTATGTCAAAAGTCTGTTAGCCTTAGCCCTACCCTATCAGCCCACCCTCCTTAACCTACCAGAAGCAGTGAGGACACCCAGACATGCATAAAGTCCATAGCACCCAAAGCCCCAGGTGATAGGTGCTGGCACTACCGGTGTTGCTGCAGCCCCTGGCTTGAAGTGGTTTCCATTATATACAGGGTTTAAAGTTTGGTTCAATGGCTCTAAGCACCTCTATATACAAATTGTTCCAGCACCTGTGGCTGACTCAAGCTTCACCTCCCTTTTGTCCTTTCCCTTCCCTTGTCTAGCTGGACTGCAAGCTGCTGAGGGCAAGGCCTTGTAAAGCCCTGAACACACCGCTAGCCTCACAGAAATAAAAGCGGTTGGTACCTGGCACCAGGCCCTATGCACTCCAGGGTCTCTTCACACCGACCAGCGCAGGACAGGGATAGGGGCCAGGCTTTGCCTAAACTCTAGACTGAGCTTCCCTTCCAAAAGGGAAAGTCTGAGTTCCCTGCCCAGCAGCCCCCTGGGCGCCTTCGTGGGCGGGAGCAGGGGGTGAGAAGGAGCCGGACCCGGACCCGGCTCAGCAGCTCCCAGGGCCAGCGCACATTCCGGGGGCATGGCGGGCAGGGGGCAGGCGGTCCCGGGGGCCAATAGGGCGACATGCAGCCGCCCTGCTCTGGCCACGGACCCTGGACTCCTGAGCGCCCTCGTGCGTGTGCGGGACCCGGGGCAGCACGGCAGAGCACAGCGCAGCCCTGGGGCAACAGGCAGCATGGCCCCCCTCTGGCCGACCGCTGCAAGGATGCGGGGGGGGCAGAGCCCACGACGCTCCCCCATGACCCCGGCCGGTGCAGGTTCCGGGCCGGGCTCTGCAGCTAGCCTGTTCCTCTCCCGGGTCCCGGCCGGGCCAGTCCTAGCGGCTACCCGCGGGAGGGAGCCGGGGACTTCCCGACCCCCCACGTCTCGATCCCTGTTCTGCCCAGATCCCGCTCCCGGCCCCGCACCGAGCTCCCCCCCCGCCCCGCCCCGCCCCGCCCAGACCCACCGTGCAGAGGGAGAAGGCGGCCGAGGTGCCCCCGGGGCCCGGCTGCAGGAGCCGGAGACAGGCTGCACACTCAGCCTCTCCGCTGCCGCCTGGCTCCGGTGCTCTGCCCCTGTCCCCAGGCCCGTCCTGCCGAATCTGGTCCCGGGAGGAGCCGGAGCCGCTGCCGCCCCCGGGGCGCCTGGCCAGCCGCCACCACAGCCGCCGCCGCCGCCCCCCGTCGCTGCCCCGGTGCGTCCCTCCCACAAGCTGTGGCGGGCGGCTGGGTGGGTTGCATCAGCCCCGGTTATATAGCGGCCCCTGGGCAGCGGGGAGGGGTCGGGAATGCGGAACCGGCCGGGCTGCCAGCTCCAGACGTCAGGGAGGGTGGAGAAGAGGAGAGCGCAGGCCGGGGGTGGGAGCAGCTCTACAGAAACAGGGACCTTCCCCCCCCCCCCGCGGCCCTCCTTTGCCCTGCACACCCGGGAAGGGCGGATCAGCTACACACGAACTCCCCTTCTCCGCTCCCTACATCCGGGAGGTGGGGGGGGGGCAGTGGCTACATGGCATGACACATACCTCCTCCTCCTCCTCCTCACTCCGTGCATCCCAGCGAGGCAGCTGGGGGCAATGGAGGAGCCGGCTGCATCCTGCATACACGCCGCCGCCGCCCCGCGCTGTAGATCAGAGGGGGCCCGGGGAGTCAGCTACACAACGTGAGACACGCGCACACGGCTCCCCCCGTCCATCGCCCTCTTCTCCGCCCACATTTTGGGAGAACGGAAGGCGAAGAGGGTGGACTTGCCAGGCTCCCTGGCCTTTCGTGCCTGCCTCACCCCCTCTTCCGCATTATCCACATCTCCGCCAGGGGAGGAAGGAGTTGCATCGCGTTCCAGCCTCTCCACCACCTCAGCGCTCCGTTTTGGGGGGCGGCGGGACGTGGAGGCGAGACCTGGAGGGGGGCTGCTCCAGGTCTCCCACTTCTCCTTCCTACTGGTTGAAAACGGGGAAGGAAAAGTTGAGAAACACATGGAACTGCTGAAGAGACTATATCGCACCTACGTGTGAGAGCAGAGAAAGGAGGCTGCAATGAGTCCTCACGCACATCTAGGCACCTACTGAGCTTCATCTTGCTCTCTAGCTTCACCCTCACGCACATCTAGGATGTGCAGCCCGGGCTGGCTCCTTCACCAAACACATACAAAGGGCCATCAACCTTCTTGCTCTCAGTTTTGGGTCCTTCTCTCCTTCACCCAGAACTCTGAGAAGGGTACAGAGAGGCAAACAGAAAGCAGGACTTTTAAGGCAACCTCCATACAACTGCAGTTATCATAGAATCACAGAAACGTAGGACAGGAAGGGACATCAGCAGGTCACCTCCCCTTTTCTATCACCTGGATCTAATGGGAGACTAGGCCGTCTTCAAATCCTCCATATGTACATATCCACACTTATACTTCTACTCCTCTTACACCACAATATCGGGAGCAGGCAGAAAAGATGACTCAGGCCTTCGAAATGCATCCGATGAAGTGAGCTGTAGCTCACGAAAGCTTATGCTCTAATAAATTTGTTAGTCTCTAAGGTGCCACGGGTACTCCTTTTCTTCAGGCCTTCCAGATAATTTATACGCAATGATTTGACTCATTTTCTTCTTTCCCTAAGACATTTGTCACCTATTTCACTCACATTTGCCAGATCATACAGGGTTTTCAAGATCACAATGCCCAGCCTCTGGGGCATGGTGGACTTGTCACTGATTCTAGACACTCAAACAGTTCTACTTGCCAAAAGTACCATTTTCCACCTTAGAGTGGTAAGAATACTCTACACCTTTTTCTCTGATGAGGACCTCCTGGCTCCAGTGGTTAATGAGTTCATCCCTTCAGACTGCAGTATGTAATTCCCCCCCACCTGAGACTAAAGATATAGAGATCATCAGGAAGGTGCAGGTAATACATCACACCTGTCCTCTAAGCAGGACAAACTGTAGAGATCATATTACACCAGTGCTTCACAAACTGGACTGGATGAGCATTCACTTCCACTTTCTGGTACTGATCTCAAAGCTTTTATTGAGACACATTAGGGTTCTCAGAATTTTTCATAAATGGGTACACTGTCTCAGGTGAAAGATTGTCTCATGCACACACTCCCACGTTAACTATCCTCCAGCCCACATCCCCTCTCATTCACAATCACACAGATGATTTCCTGTCCTTGATCACATAACAGCCTTGGGACAACTACAGCAATTGCTCTCTTGGAAAAGTCATATTAAGTATGTTTAGTTCTCTTTAATGTGTTTTAACAGCAGGAAACTGTAATAAGGAGCCAGCACTATGCAGGTTCTCCTTAGACTTCCAGCATGTGGTCCATGGATCACATTTTCAGAACTGCTGAGGAAGGCCTATGCTATCTCAAGAATCAACACTCCTTAAATCTGTCATAGCAGCTGCAATCCTTTGGCACACTATAACTCACTGAGTCTGGGGAGGGAACCAGAGGCAGAGCCTTCTGAACAGCAGGTACAAGTCTCTAGACTCCTTCCCAAAGAAGATTGACATGTGTCTAACTCTTGCCCTACTCATAGTGTGCTGCTAAACTCACTTCTTCACCAAATTATTTGCCAGATACTCAGAGCAGAAGAAAACCTTGATATCTGCTCAGGAACTTAATGGCTAACTCAAAGAGTAGGATGGAGAACTAGTAGCCCCATATGGACAGAACTCACTGAACTAATAATCCATGTCCAGAGACCAGATACTACAGTAATAAATGCTAATTAGATAGCTAGATGGCTACTATCATCCTCATTCTTCTTTTCCTTTTGATTCCTTATCATTCACTTCTTCTTTTCATCATCCATAGATGGGAAGCAAAAGAGAAAGTCTAAACTCTTCTTCTTCACAAGCATCTTCATTCCCATCCTCCTCCTCTTCATCTAGAGCTCCATGAGAGATAACAGTGGCTGGGACATTTACCACAATTCAATCCTCAGGAACTCTTGTATTCATTATGGGCTTCATTCTTCCAGTCTCTGCAAATTATACTATTGAAACTGATGGCAGAATCTGACTCTGTGATAGGGTTTTCCCCCCATCACCTATTAGAGAAGACAGGGGAGGGAAACCCAATTAGAGACAAGTTCCACACCTGTGGGGTAATTGAATGTTTGTCTTCTGGACAGAGGTGATGGAGTTAGTGGAGAATGATGAATCCATTAGTCACCTGAGCCTTATAAGTAGGCTCAGGCCACCTACTAGAGGGGTGATCTATGAGGAAGGTAGGTCTCTCCTTTAGAGAGGAAGTAAAGCAGATTCTTGTCAGACGATATCCTAGGATGGGGCTTAGAGAAAACAAGGAGATGGCTAGGAGCAGCTTCTAGGGTCCCTGCGCAGAGAATGCAGTAAGGGGACCCTGTGAAGAAACTGTAGAGAATGGTCAGATTAACCCAAGAGCAGAAGCAGTATTTGTTTGGGAATATCTTGGTTTGATTATATCATTGGACTTTTGTAACCATCTCCAGCCATGTCACTTTTACCTTCATCCCTACCTTCCTCCTCATCTCAGTCCTTTAGTCTACTAGTCTCCGAAGCAGAGAGCCTAAAAAAAAAGGTGTAACTTCTTCTTATGCATACAACCACATTTTTCTATGCAATTGCAAGGGAAACACTAACATGGACAAAGAAAACTGAACACTTGCTAAAGTGTGTGATAGCTGCATGGGAGGCTGGGAACAACCAAAAATACTGTAACACACAATATAATAAACAGATGATACCTCAACACTACATTATCTGTGTCAACATAAGTTCATGTATTTTTGTGCAATGCAGAGTATATGGAAGGATAAAGGACGTGGGTATGAAAATGAGGCAATACAATTGACACAGGTGGGGATAAAATATGAAGTACATAGGGAAAGCTCTATAAACAGAGAGAACCTACAATCAACAAAGCAGTTTTAACTAAAGTTGATTTGATTCCAGTACTGTAGAAAGGTAAAGCAGCTAAGTAGGAGTTAATTCACCTTGTCTGCAAGGCCTTCAATAAGAGAATCAATTATTTTCACATTTTTCATCTTCCTTATATGTATATTTACAGAACCACAAAGCTGAGCATGTGCCAAGAACAAGTGATGGTATGATTGAATTGCTGTAAACTTTGTCCTTTCTCACCTGATTCCTTTTGACTGTCATCTTTACTTGTGTCACATCTCATATTTAGATTGTAAGCTCCCTGGGGCAAGGCCTATGCTCTTCTAGTGGGGGTGTTTACACTAGCCTTTTTTGCCAAAAAATTCTCAACATTGCTCCTGCTGTTCCAGCTCCACAAATGGTAGCAATGGTGGGACAACAACATAGACCATGCTCCTAATGGCCACTAGCATTTTAAGCACCATCTCATCTAATCCTGCTCAGAGCAGATCCACAGTGCTTAAAATGCTGCTTATGCCAGCACTTTGCATACCCTAGGGAGATGAACTGATGGAGGTGAACTGGGGGTGTGGGCACCAGTAGAAAATATTTGGTAAAAGCCGAGTGTAGACTAGACGTAGGTCTATTTGCAACATCTAGCACAATTCTGAGTAGTTGATTATTATTAGTACAAGGGTCTTGTGCACTATGTCACCCCTCTTCTTTATTACAGCTGGGTAGCACAGTGATATGTATGTAGAAATGCCTAGACAGACATGCATGCACAAACGTCCTGTATGTGGCTTTTCATTGCTGCTCTGCACAGAGCTGATGGGGTTAATAATTTTCTCTCTGCCCACTTGGGATCAGCAGGCAGTGTGATTGCTCCATGTAGCTCAGATTCCCCAGATTGGCTCCTAGCTTCCAGACTAATTATCTAATATCTTTCTACATTAAATGGTATTTGCCATCTGTTGCCCAATCACTAAACCACCCAAATCCTCTGGAATCCAGTTCAAATGCTCCTCCTCATTTGCTTTGCCTCCAGCATTTGAAAACCTGAAGATCTTATTTCCAAAACCCTCATCCAAATAACTTATGTTTATTATGAGCAACACTGTCACTAACACTGACCCCTGGGGTTTGCCAATAGTTACCCCTTTCCAACAGAAATGGTTCTATCTGTCACTTCCCTTTGCTTCTCACTTTGGTGAGAAAGACAAGCTTTTGATCTTACACAGAGCTCTTCTTGGTGTAAGCTCTTCGCTCTCACCACCACAAGATGGTCCAATAAAAGATATTACCTCACCACCTTGTCTCTCTAAAGAATGTCTTGTTATTTGTGTCTGTTTGCTCTTAAAATTCCCTCTCAGGCTTCTTGCATCCCCTCTTATGTTTTACCCGCTGTAGTTTATTCTCCTAGTAGCTTCGCTAGGGTTGGATTTTCATTTTCTAATGATACCTCTTTGGTTTGAATAACCTCTTGCACTTGCGTTTATCCAGACTGGGTTTTTTGCCTTCCTTTGTGCTGTTTAGTAGAATGCTATTAATGAAAGCGTAAGAAAAAAAGTTTTCATTTCTTGTTCAAAACCTCTTCCCCCATAAAGCTTTTCCCACCCCCAACACCTCACTGTCACACCCTTGCCCCCACTACTCTTAGAGTAAAAAAAGTGAGAAAACTTTGTCCCTCCTCTTTACTCCCCCTCCTCCCTGGCTCGGTATTTGAAATCCCTGCCCATAACGACGAAAGGAAAAAACAGCAACACAAAACTCCAGCCTGAGGGAGGCCAGAGCTTGGGATTCCTTCCGAGAAAACTCAAAAGTCAGGGGAAAGGGACAAAACAAAAAGGGAGGCGGGAAGAAAACAAGGATGTTTCAAGGGGGGAAATGAGTTAATATCTCAAGGAAACCTGCTAGGGTCAGAGACAAAACAAAGAGAAGTGATGGAGGCTCCCACCTAAACTCCCATCAGTGAGTGTTCTGCTCCCTTAGAAAAATACTTTTCCAACGAGTAAGCCTAACAGCACCCAAAACTTTTATACATGATAGGGTGACCATACGTCCCATTTTGGCAGGGACAGTCGCTTTTTTAAGCCCTGTCCCGGCCATCCTGACTTTTTTGGCAAAAGTGGACATTTGTCCAGTTTGCTTTTACCAACTTGATCAGTTTGCAAGAGCAAATGGAACAAATGCCCACTTTCGTCAAAAAAGTGGGGTACGGGGGGAGGGGGAGCGGTGATACCTGCCCCGAGCAGGGGGGAGACAGGGCTTGGGTAGGGGGCAGGCAGGGCTTGAGTGAGCACCGATGTCAGTCCCAGCCTTTGGGAAATATGGTCACCCTATCTAGTATGTGAGTCCATACTCGCCCAAGCCCTGCCTGCCCCCCATGCGAGGAGGGGGCTCTGGTGAGTGGCTCGGGCCAGCTCTGTGGGGGCAGGGGAGGCAGAGGGCTTGGGTCAGCCCCACACTGTGCCCCATTTTCCCCTTTGGGAAATATGATCACCCTAATAAATGATGTAAAGAGAGGAGATCTCTGTATAGATGGTGAGAAAAAGCTGAGATCTCAGGGAAATACACAGGGCAATTGTTATATTAGAGGGGGGAGGAAGGGTCAATGGCCCAGGGGAGCACACAAAGGAATCTCCTTGCTTGAGGGTGAAGGGTTAATATCCCAGGGGAGGGCACTGGGGAATCCCACTGTAAATAGGTGTGGTTTTCTTTTCAACTCTTGTAAGTAAAGATATTTTCTCTCTGAACCAGTCTGGACAGGTGAGAAATCGAAAGAAGCTGGAGCCTGCACTTCCCATTGATGAATGCATCCGATGAAGTGAGCTGTAGCTCACAAAAGCTTATGCTCAAATAAATTTGTTAGTCTCTAAGGTGCCACAAGTACTCCTTTTCTTTTTGCGAATACAGACTAACATGGCTGCTACTCTGAAACATTTCATCTCTGCTCATCCTCCCAATACTTTAGCATGTTGACCCCATGAATGACTTATCACTCAGAAAGAATAGTAGTAGGGGGTGGGTGTGCACACAGGCCCTGACTTGCGGGGAGAATGTGGGACCCTGGTGTGGGGGGAGGGGAAAAGGGAGGCACACACAGCCTCTAGCATGGGGGTGAAGGTGGGAATGGGGGTCAGACACAGTCCCTACCATGGGAGGAGCCCTGGTGGGAGGGTGGTTGGGGGAACCTACTGTGGGACAAGGGCAGAATAGAAGGCACACAGAAACCCTGGCAGGGGATAGGAGGGTAGCCCACAGGGAGCTTGTGTGGGGAATGGAGGGATATGAGGTGAGGGGTCCCTGCTGTATGCAGAGAGCTCAGCCTAAACAAGCTACAAAGTGGCACTCCCTCAGGAAAAGCAAATTTCAAAACTCATTTTTAAATGTAGTTTTCCTGCTAGTTAAGGCACTCAGATGTCCCAGTGATGGGTACAGTATACAAACCTGAATGGAACAGAATAGACTAGCATAGAGCAGAGCAGCCTGTAGAAACCAAAAACTGAAATCTGTAGGCAAATCAGATCCGTCTTTAAATTTGGAAGGTCCAATTCCCCCAAGCCACTTCTAGTCCCCCTCTATCCTTTGTTCTACCAAGCTCCTACCAGTCCCCCTACAGCTCTTTATTCTCCCAAGAGCCTACTAGTCCCCATGTGCTTACCAAGCCCTCTCTACCACCAGTCCTTCTGAACACAAATTCTAGGGAAAGATCATCTGCAGGAAGGGGCAGATTCCATCTGGTTCCCTAACGGCCTAGGCTGTACATGGCATAACTGCAGCCAAACTGGCCCCAACTAGCAGGGTTCCAGATTATGAGATTTGTAGGCCAGGGACCACATGGTAGCTGCATGGAGCAGGGGAAACATATTGCCACAGGTTCAACGTGTGAAACAACAAATAACCCAGCAGAAGCCTGAGGGTTTTTGAAGAGATGCTACAAGGTGGGGGAGACACAGGCAACAGGGATTGAGGAGTAAAGCCTCCCCATCCCCTCAGCACTCAGATACACCAATGAGGACAGCAAGAAATGGTGCTGGTAGGGGGGAGAGGGAGTGGGGCCATGTAATTTGGTAACCTGTGATTCCTCTAGTTTTGATCAGTTTCAACGTATAAGCCACAAAAGTCGTGACACCAGCCATATCCTAACACAACAGACATGTATCTTAAATCCTTAGAAAGATACAGGCCAGAGATATTTGTGCTGAATCATGGATCCCTGTTCTCCAACGAGATAGTAGGATAAGGGAAATGCAATATAATAGATGGATAGAACCATCTGCTCCTCCTGCCTCATTCTGCAGTGAAGTCATAGGCTACACTTGGGATATAACATCCACTACTTCCAAGACAACAGATCACAATGTCATAAACAACACAGGACAAGGAGATGCCTGTGGGCTGGAGGCTGGGAAGGAGAAAGTCAAGCACATAATCAGCTACAGTAACGACAAAAAGGATCCCAAAGACACCTGGTGGAGGGGACTGGTTTCCTATGCCACCATCCTAAGGCTTTTCCTCACACCTCCCTCCATGGGAAAGCCCTCTTGAAAGCTGTTTCCTGAGGATGCTGCAGCTATTGGATGTGCTGCTGACCGGAGTGATGTCATTCCCAGTTGTGTGGGTAGCCATGCTAACAGTGGGAACAGAAGCAGCAGTAGGTACCACATTCTCTTCCAACCTAAAGGATGTATTTATTCAGGCTCAAGGTGAAGGGGTTAGGTTACACCAGCCATAGCAACAGGGGTTTTAAGGTAAGGAAAGGGACACTGTAAAAATGGGCCCTTGCTACCACCTACACGTGCTCCCTACAACCCCCTCAACTCAGACCCAGCAAGACTTTTCTACCCTGCAGAGCCCTTCTAACTGCAGAAAACCCATCCTGGATTCCACTCAGCCTCATGCCTCAGCAACAAAAGGGCCAGCTCACTTCCTATTGCGGGATCTTTATGGAGTCTGAGGACCTGTGGCACTGAGAAGGCTCAGCCGGATGGGTTTCATGATGGCAGCACGGGGGCCATTAGGGCTAGGTCTTGAGCTAGAAAATGAGCATGTTTTGGTTTTTAAACCTCCCTATTTAAACATCTTGAATATCAAAGATAACAATTGCCAGCCATTCACTATCCTTCCACCCAGACGTTCCAGAGACTCCACTCGAGATTCAGGGATAACTAATGCTTTGACTGTATTTTTAAAAGGACAAAGGCAAATGTAACTTATTCCACATAATCCATTGTATGAAGACCCCTGTGTGTGAGCCATGTGAAGAATTATGTTCCCTAAAGCACTGAGCACCTTGAACCACTAGGTGAAATGATAGAAGAGACGAGCCAGGGAGCTGAGGTTTCATCCACACAGATCCGTCCCACATGAGATAAGTGGGAGGCAAAAACCAGATGAGGCCATTATCCAGTAAACAAACATCTTGTATATACCTTCAGAGGGGTAGCCGTGTTCGTCTGGATCTGCATCTGACGAAGTGGGTATTCACCCACGAAAGCTCATGCTCCAATACGTCTGTTAGTCTATAAGGTGCCACAGGACTCTTTGCCATTTTGTACATAAAGATCAGCAAGACTTGGCCTTACCAGAAACTGAACACAGCATAGCAAACCCCTGCATCCAGCCAGAGAACTCCACTCAGACACTTCTTAGCAAGGCACCATCTATTTTCCTGGTCTTAGCCTTCCTTTTTTGGTGATTTATTCAGAGACCTTGCAGTTTAAAGGTGACTTACTAAAGAAAGATCCTTCAGGAAGTGTTCCACTAGAGGAGACAGTGGGTTTGGGTTCACAGAGCCTTCACATTCATTTGGGAATGCATGGGGGAGACAGGCCTGTGCAGATTAGAACCAATTTTGTAGGTACCAGGCTAGGAGGGCTTTAAATTAGGGAAACCGAGCTGGGACACAGTTGAAGGACAGAAACCAGAAAGATATTGGCTGAGTATCAGGGAAGTCGTTATTAATGGGAGGATTGACCCAGCATAGGCACAACCACTGCAGGGGAGAATGGTGGGGCGGGCGTGTTCATGTCCTCTACAACTATTTAGCATCTTAGCCATGACCTTTTCAGTATAGCTGTGGGACTCCAGCTCCTACCCATTGGTGTTGTTTTTTTTAATGTGGTTGCACATCTGGAATACAAGGCTCCAAACTGACACATAAGGGTCAAATTCCAGATTGAAATGGGGGATATGGAGGTGGACAAAGGAGAAAGAGCAAAATTGCAGAAGCACGTAATGTAAAACAAAACTGTAGCCAACTTTATGGTATAAATAGGAAGTGACAAGAGGAACTGAGGGTTTCATGCATGAACAACACTGATTTGGGTGCATCACAGAGACCTAGTGAGATAATAAACTACAGAAGGGCATGAGCAGGTCAGGAGTGAGAGATAAAGGGGAATGGAGCTGGGTTAGTTATCAGGGATATAACACATGCTCAGAGGGGTAGATGGGCATAAGAGATATGCATGCTGAATATCTCTGGGTTAAAACCAAGGGAGAAAAGAAGAGAGGGAAAGTCAGCAGCAGGGGACAGTGGATGCTATAGACCCCAAAGCAGGAAGAGGAGATAGAAGAGAGGTTCCTAAACAGTTGGTAAGTGTTGCAACCACAGGAAATGGAAGTCACATGGACTGTTACTACCCAGGTATCTGTTTAAGGTGTAGCATTGGGAATCAGAAGATCTAGGATCACAAGATTTGCTGTGTGATCTTGGGCCAGTCTCTCTCTGTGCCTCAGTTCCCCATGTGTAAAATAGGGTAATCATACTGTCATCGTCCCAGGAGCAGTGTGAGGATAGGTCTGTCTTACATGAAAAAACAATGAGGAGTACCTGTGGCACCTTAGAGACTAACAAATTTATTTGGGCATAAGCTTTTCATAAGCCCATGAAAGCTTATGCCCAAATAAATGTGTTAGTCTCTAAGGTACCACAAGTACTCCTCTTTGTTTTTGCTGATACAGACTAATACGGCGACCACTCTGAAACCTGTCTTATATGGTCACTGTTATTATAGCAGCTGAGCACCTCACAATCTTTAATGTGTTTATCCTTCCAACCCCCCAGTGAAGTAGGGTAGTATTATTAGCTGCATAATTACTCTTCAGGCACAGGGAGGCTAAGTGACTTGCCCACTTGAAATCACACTTGAAATCTGTGGCAGAGATGTGACTTGTACCCAGGTCTCCCATATCCTACATTAGTGTCCTAACCATTGGGCCATCCTTCCTCTTCATCTTCTCTCACTACATTAATATATGTGAGGTGCCTAGATACTACCCTCCATGCCAAGGGGCAGAATAGCACAGCAGGGCAGAAAACCATCCCAATGCAAAGGGTAAGTAGAAGTAACAAAGGGATAAAGAGGCAGCACTAGGAGATTTTTAAAGACCTGAAAGTGAAATGGGGATCAAATTAAAAAAATAGGCAAACCGAGACACGCCAGGGACCACGTACAGGAGGATGGTGCAAACTAACAGGCAAAGGCTCCAACCATCCTGCTGAGCCTGCTGCAGAAGGGAACAAAAGAAACAAGAGAAGAAGCCACAGGATGACAAAGGAAAGTGAGGGGCTGCTACTGCCCAGGGAGGGGAGAAGGCAGTAGGACAGAGAGAAAGTGGAATTGCTCATTGGCTATTTTGCTTCATTCAAAAAAAAAAAAAAAAAAAAAAAAAAACAACACTTTAGTAATAAAAGTTTCAATGCAAGAATAGTTAATGAGGTCAGGGAGAGATCCCAAGGCAGAAGCAAGACGGGAGAGGTGAAAGATCCCATAATGTGTGTTCACACCAGCAATTCTTGCTAGTCAATGAGGAGAGTACCGGATGAGCCTGCAGCAAAGTGAGCCTAAGTTAAATGGTAGGGAAGACTTCATCACTGTCAGAACAATTTGACAATGAAACAAGGTGATAGGTAAGGAAGAGAATCACCATCACTGGAGAGAATTGAAAGGTTTGTCTACACTAGAGTGTATTAACGCCAGTTAACTGACTGCCAGTTAAACTGAGTTAGCCAACACGTCTGTACAAACTAGTCTGGACAGTCCAAACGTTTGTGCCCTGGAACAGATGTTTGTAGAGTGTCCAGACTAGCATGTACAAATGTGTTGGCTCACTCGATTTAACTGGCAACAAATTCCAGTTAAAAAGACTCAAGAGCACACATATCCAAAGTGAGACTGGATGCTCCATTAAATCAAAGCTAGCTCAGTACAGGGAGATGGACTAGTTGACCCACTAAAGGTTCCTTCAAAGACAAATTTTTTGGTCCCACCACCATGAAATGCTGCAAGATTCTGCCCTTCTCATTGCTAGCTTCAGTCTTTTAGGCAAATAAACAACAACAACCTATATCTCCCTCAATGCACCCTCTAACTCCTCAATTGTCCACATATGCTGCCTGTCCTGACCTTGTCAGCTCCTGACTACACCAAAACTTCCTACTAATGAACACTTCAAAGATGGAAGGCTTTCTTTTGGGTGGCAAGTCAGCTGTCTCATTTTTTATTTGTATTACAATAGTGACTAATAAGCCCAATCAAGGATCAGGGGCTTATTGTGCTAAATGCTGTACAAACAAGTAACAAAGATGACAGTCCCTGCCTTAGACAGCTCACAATCTACATAGGATCATTGAATCATAGAAATGTAGGGCTGGAAGGGACCTCCAGATGTCACCCAAGTCCACCCTCTGTGCTGAGTCAACTTAAATGAGCAAGTCAACCTAGACCATCCCTGACAGGTGTTGGTCCAACCTGTTCTTAAAAACCTCCAATGATAGGGATTCCACAACCTCCTTTGGAAGCCTATTCCGATTATATCTACCCTTGTAGTTAGAATGTTTTTCCTAATGTTTAACCTAACTCTCCCTTGCTGCAGATTAAGACCATTACTTCTTGTCCTACATTCTATGGAAATGGAGAACAATTGATCACTGTCTTCTTTATAACGGCCCTTAACATATTTGCAGACTGTTATCAGCTCCCCCATCAGTCTTCTTTTCTCAAGACTAAACTTGCCCAGTTTTTTTAAACCTTTCCTCATAGGTCAGGTTTTCTAAACCTTTTATCATTTCTGTTCCTCTCCTCTGGACTCGTCCAATTTGTCCACATCTTTCTTAAAGTGTGGCACCCAGAACTGGACACAGTACTCTAGCTAAGGCCTCACCAGTGCCGAATAAAGTGGGACAATTACCTCCTATATCTTACATGACACTCCAGAATGATATTAGCCTTTTTTGAAACTGCATCACATTGTTGTCTCATATTCAATTTGTGATACACCATAGCCCCCAGATCCTTTTCAGCAGTACTACCAGCTAGCCAGTTATTGCCCATTTTGTAGTTGTGGAGTACTTAAGTGAAGTACTTTGAACTTACATTGAATTGAATTGCACTTATGTTGAATTTCATCTTTTGATTTTGGACCAATTCTCCAATTTGTCAGTCATTTTGAATTTTAATTCTGTCCTCCAAAGTGCTTGCAACCCCTCCCAACTTGGTGTCATCTGCAAATTTTTTAAGCATACTCTCCATTCCATCATCCAAGTCATTAATGAAAATATTGACTAGTACTGGACACAGGACTGATCCCTGTGGAACCCCCAATAGATACCTCCTCCCAGTTTGACAAACCATTGAAAACTAGTCTTTGAGTACGGTCTTTCAACTAGTTGTGCACCCACCTTATGGTAAATTAATCTAGACCACATTTCCCTAATTTGATTAAGAGACTCATGTGGGACTGTACCAAAAGCCTTACTATAATCAAGATATATCACATCTGCTTCTCTCCTATCCTCTAGGCAGTAACCACGTCGAAGAAGGAAATTGGATTTGTGTGGCATGATTTGTCTTTTTAAATTCATACTGGTTAGTTCTTATAACCCTATTAACCTTCAGGTGCTTATACATTGATTGTTTAATAATTTGTTCCAATATCTTTCCAGGTATCAAAGTGAGGCTGATAGGTCTATAATTATCTGGGTTCTCTTTGTTCCCCTTTTTAAAGGCATGTACTTTTAGGTTTGCCTTTCGCCAGTCGTCTAAGGCCTCCCCCATCCTCCATGAGTTCTCAAACAGTCTAACCGTTCTGAGATTTCTTCAGCTAATTCCTTAAGTACCGTAGGATGAAATTCATAAAGCCCTGTCAACTCGAATACTTTTAATTTATCTAAATAGTCTTTAACCTGTTCTTTCCCTATTTTGGCTTGTGTTACTTCCCCCTTGTTGTTGATATTAATTGTGTTAAGTACCTGGTCACCATTAATCTTTTTTAGTGAAGACTGAAGCAAAATAGACATTAAACACCTCAGCCATCTTGATGTCATCAGTTATTAGTTCTTTTTCCCCACTAAACAGGGGGTCAACATGTTCCTTTGTCTTTCTCTTTGCTCCTACTGTATTTATAGAATCTCTTATTTTATTTTATGTCTCTTGCTAGATGTAACTTATTTTATCCCTTAGCCTTTCTGATTTTGTCTCTACATGCTTGTGTCCTTCTTTTAAACTTCTAAGCAATTCATGCATGTTTTCACTTTTTGTAGGATTCCTTTTTGATTTTCACAGAATTAAAGAGCTCCTGATGCAGCCATCTTTACTATTCTTTCCCTCTTTCCTTTGCATCAGATAGTTTGCAATTGTGCCTTTAATACGGTCTCTTTGAGAAACTGCCAGCTCTCCAGAACCCCTTTTCCCCTTAGCTTTTCTGACCTTACCTACTAGTTCTCAGAGTCTGTTAAAGGCTCAGAGAACATGTCAGACAGGAGGATGAAACAGATAAATGGGGCAGGGATGTGCTGGGAGGATGAGCTTATTAAACAGTGTAGCAGAGAAGCAGAACTCTACTAATTCCAAGACTGATACACAAAGCAGCTGTAATATGTCCCAAACTGCATCAACTCTCGTGCAGTCAATTAAGGGGTAAGATGTTCTCACTGATGCACAGTGTGGGCAAATCCACAGAGTCCCCGATCTTTGGATATATACCCAGTGTGCCCTCAGGCACCTGAAGAGTTAACACCCCCAAGGAAATGCTTCTATCACATGAACCAAAACACCTCTTTTTCTTCCCCACATTTATTGTTGAGCAGTTAATGAAAGGGGGGGCGGGGGGGAACCCTGCTATTTGTATTGCCCCTGCCAGAGCCGTGAAGGGAGCTCTTCACGCTGGACAGTGCAGTCACTGTGGCATCTCAGCAGTGAGGGAGGTGAACCGGGAGCTGAGAGGTGAAGGTCCCTGTTTAACAGCTTTCCGTTTGTTTACCAAAAAAATATTGTTCCATCATAAAAATTCCCCAAATAGTTCCCTTCTTGACAGACGGACTGGCAGTTGCCCAGCTCTGCAGGATCCAGCTAAATGAAATGAAATAAAAAAAATGCTAATCTGGTACCAGGGCCCAGTGCCTTCAGCTCAGGAATCTGCAGCTTCACAGGTTTTAGCCATCAGATGAGATGCTGCGGGGGTTAAGAACACCAGCCCCAGAGCCAGGGGCGAAGCAAAATGATCGCACATGATTTTTGCATGGGGTGCTGCCCACACTCATGAGAAAGGCAGCAACTGCATGGTCATGGGTGACCAGCCTTTGATTTATTTTTAGACAAAGATTTTTCCCTCTGGCTGGCAGAAGAGGGGCTTCCTATGAGCCTTGCGGACCTCCAACAGCCTTTTAGAAGACAACAAAATATAGATTTCTGAGAGGCATTCTGCATCTGTCTTCATCATTAATAAAGTCATGAAGCCTGTACAGGCTTTATTTCCCAGCCAGCAGTGTTTAATGTTGAGGTGATCAATCACACCCCAGTGGCTGCTGCATCATGCAACCTTCACTGCCAGATTAGAGATGAAGGTGGCAGCAACTGGCTCTGCTTCAGGGGAATTAGTCAACCTGGCAAACTGCCAGCATGGCTCTTGGCTGGGCAATATGTGGGCGCCCTGGATTATAGTCACTGCTACCAACCCTGAGAATGTTTTACCATGACAAGTACCATTTCATAGATCACATATTTTATAGGCTCTTTATTAAGAGTAAGTGGAAATGTATTAACCACCACAAAGTCATCAAAATCAGTCACTCTCTGCTGAGCAAAACATCATCACAAAGCATAATGGGCTGCCCACAGAAAACAAGGGATGCAATGCCTGGTGAGTCACAGCGCAAGGAATCATTGCGCCCAGATCAGAGAGTGCAGAAATAGCAGCCTCTGTGGAAAGAGCCTAAACCCACCAAATCACAAACCTCTCCACAGTTGCAGTGTGAGATTCTCTTTCGCCAGCGTTCTTCCCAGGGCTGGTCTTCTCTAGGGAAAATCTGCACTCCAGAGCAGCCCTGGCCTCATGGGACTCCCCCTTCATTCAACAGTCATTTTATTATTATATAAAGACACCAGGAGGGGAAGCTGCTTTAGTAAACTGCAATGACGGTAAAGAAATGTGGGAGGAACATGAAGAATAACGCCATTTTCCAGTGTGAGCACATTACAAGGAGGTCCATATCCTGCAGTGGGATATTCAGACTGGCTCTCAAGTGCCCAGTGAGCCTCTGAATGTTGCAGAGCAGGATTTCGGTAACCTAAAAAGGTGCACACTGTGTCAAATTGCATTTGAAGTGTCATCGGTTCATTCAAGTTCCAGAGATTCTTGACAAAAACGTCCCAGGAACTGATCCCGTCACAGCACGGTAGAAGCTGCACCTATCTAGAGAAAGCTGATGGGCACAGGCTGCTACTGCCCCCTGGTGAAAAAGGCCAAGGAGGGCTTGTAACCAGAGGAAGCCAAAGTCTGGAGAACGCAAGCGGCGAAGTGGAACAGCAAACACCTGTAGGAGCAGATTAGGTCCTCCATTAACTTGCTCTGGCTGACATCACAGATCTCATCTTGATGTATTATCACTTTCTCATTGATTTCAAGGCCCAATATCATGCAATCCCTATATCTTAGACCGAGGCTCCATTTGTGTTCCCCGTGCCCTCTCTGCTCCACCAATGATGCCAGCCTACATACTTATCTCACAGGTTTCTCCATGCCTCCTTCCATGCTATCCCTTATACTTGCAACATTCTTCAGACATGTTCACCAAGATACTTCCTTCACCTTATTAAAACCCCTTCCTCAAGCTCCCTCCTGCTATGAAACCAAAGAAACATGAAAAGGGAGAAAAAGGTAACAAAAAGCCAAAAATAGTTAACAGATCCACCAAGATGTGCACATGCTGCCTTGAGCTGGGTTACAAGGGAACCTCTCTCATTCCCTCCAGTCCTTCCTCTCCCTTCCCCCTATGTTTGCCGATCTTTGTCCCACTCTGTGTCAAGTAGAATTTAGAATGAAGGTTCTGTGGGGCAGAGACCAAACAACAGAAGGGGATTCCACATATGCTGCTGAAAATCCTACCCTCATCCTTACAATCTCCACAGGGTTTCCCTTGTGCCATGGCCAATTGCCCATGAGTGGAAGTCAGTGGCTCTGGGTCGGGGACCTGCAAAACAGCTGCAGTTGTTCTCTCCGTGCTGCTCTCCCCAGATCCTGAATCATCAGTTCCCTCTTTCCCTGATCAGACAAGTTGCATTCAGGGCACACTCAGTCCTCCATCACCCTCTCATTCACATTTTCCCTCTGATCTTATGACTTCCCATTAGAATGAGATAGTCATCAGCTGAACTAGTGGCCCAGGCCAGGACATACCAAGGATGTCTGATGCTGGGATAGCTGTCGATCAATGCTCAGGTAGAGATTCTCACTCAGAACCTAACTCTGGTGCTGGGGATGGGGAATTTTTGTGAAGCTCTCTGGCTTCCTTTTAAGAACCTCACAGAGACAGGACAGGAATTAAACATACATGATCACTGTACTTAGGACGGAAGAATCCCATGCACTGCTACAGGCTGCGGACCGACTGGCTAAGCAGCAGTTCTGCAGAAAAGGACCTGGGGATTACAGTGGATGAGAAGCTGGATATGAGCCAGCACTGTGCCCTTGTTGCCAAGAAGGCTAACAGCATATTGGGCAGCATTAGTAGGAGCATTGCCAGCAGATCGAGGGAAGAGATTATTCCCCTCCATTCAGCACTGGTGAGGCCACATCTGGAGTATTGCATCCAGTTTTGGGCCCCCCCCCACAGAATTGGACAAATTGGAGAAAGTCTAGCAGAGGGCAACGAAAATTATCACGGGGCTGGGATACATGACTTATGAGGCAAGCTGAGGGAACTGGGCTTGTTTAGTCTGCAGAGGGGGGATTTGTTAGCAGCCTTCAACTACCTGAAGGGGGGTTCCAAAGAGAATGGATCTAGACTGTTCTCAGTGGTAGCAGATGACAGAACAAGGAGCAATGGTCTGAAGTTGCAGTGGGGGACGTCTAGGTTGGATATTAGGAAACACTATTTCACTAGGAGGGTAGAGAAGCACTGGAATGGGTTACCTAGGGAGGTGGTAGAATTTCCATCCTTAGAGGTTTTTAAGGCCCAGCTTAACAAAGCCCTTGCTGGGATGATTTAGTTAGGGTTGGTCCTGCTTTGAGCAGGGGGTTGGACTGGATGGCCTCCTGAGGTCTCTTCCAACCCTAATCTTCTATGATTCTAAGAGATAGTGATGATTCACATCAACACTATGAGATGTGAAGGTTGGTTGGAGAAGGCATGTGCCAAGCTGTTCCCCTGGGTCACAGACTCCAATTGTTTGTGTCCTTTACATCCTCCCCTGCCTACCTCATGGCCTAGAAGTCTAACCCACTGCAGGCTGAGATCTCAGATGGGCTTGGGACTCAAACATAAAGCAGACATTTCCTGTTTTACTCAGCAATCCCTGCAGGCTGGTGTGATGCCACCACAGGGCTGGAGCCTGTGGGGATAGGGAGCAAGGAGAGCCAGGTTTTACTTCCCACAGTTTGGCATATCATTGACACACTCCAGCTCACAGAGCTCACTCTCCAGTCCAGATTAGTCAGGGACCATTCCACAAGAAGTGCTAATTCAGTCCTGGGCTTCAGTGGATTTGAGCCCTGCCCCAGAGGGAGGCCTCTTCTGGGCACCTGGAGGAGCTGCTGCTCACTTGCTCTGCATTAGTGGGAAATCTATTTATTCTTAATGCTCTCTCATGCATTTTTACACAGTCCCTATCACAGTGGTACCAAAGGGCTGAGGAAAATAAAGTCAGGTTGAAGTTTGTTAGTACCTTGCCGGGTTGCTACAACAGGAAGAGAGAGGATGGCAACTATGGTATGATTGTGTAATAAATCAGCTCAAGGGTCTTGGAGATCATCTCCCATCAAAACAGTCAAAACTGACACCATAAGACACTCACCTCCTGCAACTGTACAGCCTCAGCCAAGAGGCCTGAGAGGCAAATTCATCTCCCGGCCCAAAGGGCTTAACTGACTCAGCCTAGATTTCATTACAGCAGGGAGGTAATGAGACCTCACTTGCATGTTGCAGCTTCTTCAGTCCAACCCCCTGAGGTCCAATCCTCAGTTAGAGTCAGAAAAAACCATTAGTTCCCATCTGGTACATTGCTCTCGTTTGTACTTGTTCTATTATATAGCCCTGTCATTTTGTCAAGTCTACTTTTACATGATTGGTTATTATCAATTATAATGATTAATTATTGCTATTAACATCTTGACAGATATTGGGCTCCCATCCCCTAGGAAAGAATCCCACAGTCCCATACCTTTTATTTGCAGAAAGCTTTTTCTTCTTCACTTTAAATTCTCTCTTTTATTTATGTCATTCCATTACTCATACTCACACCTCATGCTCCACCCTAAATAACCCGAGCCCCCCTTGCAGTTATTTGCAGGATTCCACCTTGGTTATCATTTAGCCAAGACTGAAATCTAATCTCTCTCCATTACAGAACACAATATTCTATGTGAAACTGCACCAGAGCTGTATAGACAAGGATTATCACTTCCCTTCTCTGGACTACTCTTCAAAATCCTAATGGCCTTTTCTGAAGCCGCAACACAGTGCAGACTCCTGTCTAGTTTGCCTGTCCACCATCCTTGGATGTTTAAAGAAAGTAGTGAGGGATTTTGGAAGGTTAATTTCAATTGGCTACTTTTTGATCTCCTCAGGGACAGTGTTATACTAACTAGCACAGTGCTGCTAATAGGCTGGAATATAAACATCACATCTGCTCTCCTGTCCCACCTCCAGCTGGTATCTACATCCATGTGTCTATATCAGACAAGCTGAGCCCAGGATCTATGGAGGGCTGAAGACTGTATGTGAAACTCTGTGGTCTGTCTTGCTGACATCTGTGAGGCCAGGAGGACAGCATGTCATGGAACATCCAGGAAAGTGGCTTGTAGTCATCATAGGTGCTGGAACTAGAGATGCTGCCACACCCCCGGCTTGAAGTGGTTTCCATTATAGACCATGTTTACAGTTTGGTTCAATGGCTCTCAGCACCCCCACTATACAAATTGTTCCCTGATAGTCATCATATCCATTGGTTCCCAGATTGCCTTAGTGAGGTTATGGGACATTCCCCATCTAACAGGCATGAGAATGGGAGGGGCTAACAGGATTGCTGCCTCCAGAGCACCCTCTGGTGGCCTAGGTGGGCCTGCAGTTTTCCCTCAGCAACTTGGCCCTCCTTGCTAAGTTGTTAGCAAAAAAGCACCCCTTCCAGGTTATACAAATCCAAAACCAAACACAAAACAGAGTCTTTGACCAAGCCTTAAATTGGGCCCAGCTCCTCCTTCCTAGAGTTACCACCTTTGAAATGCAAAAAAATTAGCACGTCCCACACACAAGGCAAGCCCGCTGCAACCCCAACACTCAACCACAAGGCAGCCCCCCCCTTCAACAGCCACTTATCAGATCGAGAGAGAGAGAACACATATTGATAAGATTGATAACATCATTTTCTTATCTTGGTCATGTTTTTCCAAACTGCTGTGTTTGTGTCCATCTTCACTGAGATTATTTTTTCCCAAACGGCATTGATTCTATAATTTAAACTAAATAATTGAATGTTTTGGAACTTTATACATAAAGGAAATCCATTGAGTCCATCTCTTGAATTTGTATTTGCCTTTTGATTTTGCCAATTCCAGCAATTTCTTATTTTTAACGGCCACATCGTAGCATCTTTAGCTGGACACAGAAACATTTAACATTAGATATCATAGAATCATAGATTATCAGGGTTGGAAGGGACCTCAGGAGGTCATCTAGTCCAACCCCCTGCTCAAAGCAGGACCAATCCCCAATCTTTGCTCCAGATCCCAAACAGCTCATTGAAGGATTGAACTCACAACCCTGGGTTTAGTAGGCCAATGCTCAAACCACTGAGCTATCCCTCCCCCCTTTAGATATCCCAGTGTATTGTGATAATAATGCAAACCTTTAGATCCACACAAAAAAAAGGCAAATTGAACTCAAGCACTTCTCTTCTTACCCTTTGCACTCATCTTTTGCCCTTCCTGGGCTCCTTTCCACATCTCCCCTCAGCCTCAGCCTCATTCCCAGGCCTTCCCGCTGGCCTTTGTGTCCCTTGTGCTCTCCTCTAGCTCTTCACAGCCTTCTGCTTTGCTCTCCAGCCAGCCCTCCACTGCTGGCCTTCCAAGTTCCTTCCTCTTAAATCCAACCCTGCACAGGTGTAGCAGGGCACAGCTGATTGAACAGGGCTGACTGGCCCAAGGCCTCTTGGCCTTTAAAGGGGCAGGCCACGCTGTTACAGGAACCATGCCAAACTCAGAATAATATCCCCCCCTCCCCCCCCGCCATCACAGATGTTGGCAGGGGAGTGGGGGGGAGAGAGGATCAGCCAGCATTCCCAAGCACAGTCTGGGGAGCCGAATAGGAATTCTAGGCACAGCCCGCAGCCTGTTAAAAGAGAATGCACACCTCTCCAAAGCAAACTAAGGTGCATCGTTTTTACTTGTTCTCAGCAAGGCACACCAGCCCTCAGTTACAGCGGCAGAACGAGCTAAGGGGAAAATATTTTATGCTCATGTTCTCCACATTCCAGCTGAGAAAAATCAAGGCAATAATCACTTGGTTCAAATGTTCACTGGTGATGTCACTGTTTACACTGCTAGTGCCATGAAGTATTGAACATTTATTCCAGATTAACTGGTTCCTATTTTGAACATGTTAATCTCTTGCCTAGGATCCTGTGACAGAAGATGGACCACGTCAACAAATGCACACTGAAGATTAACAATCAATGTTTAGCCTGACTTCATTTCCATAAAGGCTCTTCATTGAGCAACAGAACCATGTGTTGTCCTGGTTTGATGCACCATAGTGTGAAAGGTCTTGCAATTAAAAAGTCTATTTTTAATTACTTGGGAAGAGCTCAGATACTGTGGTATGGCCTCTGTCACAAGTACAAGTAAGGATAGATAGAGAGAAGTGGTAGGGATGGGGGAAAGATGAAGGATTGCTCTATTGGATGGATGGCTTGCTGTGAAAGAAGTTTTCAAGCTCAGTTGTGGGGTGGGAGGAATGGGTGTTAATTTCCCTCATTTGCAGTGTTTGGAAAGGACTTCATTTCCTTTCTTGCATTTTGCCTCTTAACAGTTCCACAGGGTGATATCAGCAGGGCTCTTTCCAAACTCAGACGGATTCAGACATTACAACACCGGGTTTTGGCTGCCTGCAGATTTTACCAGTTACACCCTCTCCTACCTCCTTCCTCTCCCAGAAACACCCCCTGGGATTAGTGAACCTCCCACTGCTGAACTCACCAAAGTGCTGCTTAATATCTAGGAAGCCATGAACCCACAGTGACTTAATCCCTGGATGCAGTACCTGCGCCAGCTCAACCGCCTTCAAAAGCAGCTCTGCTAAAAATAGAGACGAGTTGTTCCAAAGGTTTTAAAGCTCTGAACATTCCATTGTCTTTCAGCTCAAGGGAGCAGAGAATCAGGACCCAGGCACTGGAACGTATAGTGGGGGAAGGAAGGTTGCATGGCTCTGAAGAACTTCTCCTGAAGGATAATGCTCAAACCAAAGACCATTTTCCTGGGACTGCAGAACAGTCGCTGGGGGAGTCACATGCCCCTATAGAAACCTGCCTTTCAGTGAAGATGCTTACAGGCCTGAGCAAGGACCACTGTTTGCACAACTATCTGCCTGCTACATGCTCACTTTCTGAACTCCACCAAGCTCATCTCTATTGCCTGGATCTTGTTATTTGGCACAGGAGGAAAGAAAAAGCTATGCTATATATGTACTGTAGGATCAGAATCGGGCCCCTATTTTATACCAGGGTAAACAAGGAACAGCTCCACTCGTATCAATCAGGTTTCATATGGGTATAAAGCCAGGGTGAGCAAGACCAGACTCAGGCTGTTTAGATATAGCAAAGATCTGCAACCACAAAGCAACACCCTTGCACAACGGACAAAACAAGGTCATGGAGAATGAGATTTTAGCTTCAGTTTGTCAAGGAATGATGAGAGACAATTATTTCTAAACATGCCTGAGCTGGGTTCCTTAGAATAGTCAGGGTTTTATGTATCTCTTAGCCACAATGTGTGTTAGTGTCAGACTCAGCCCACAATGTGTCTTAGTGACAGACTCAGACACTCTTCTATGAAGAGTGAAGGCTCCAAAAGTAGAAGAAAAATAAAGCCAAACTCCTGAGTTGCTCTGCTGCCTAGGTCCAGATGGCAGATTTGTTGCTAATACTGCTGATGTTTTGGTCTGCTTCCCTGCCTGCAGGGGTGTCCAGAAAGATGCTACAAACCTCTGGAGATCTTTAGAGCGCAGGAGCAGAGGGGGGCTCAGAGCTGGGGATTATGACACAGACTGGCAGCTCAGCCTACAGATGCACTCAGAACTCCCTCAGTCAGCATAAAACCCCACAAGGTTCTCAGCACTCCCATCCAACAGTCTTTTCAACACCCCCCTGTGCTTAAGAATCAGAGAACTGTAACACTTTTGTTCTGTTTACCGTAAGGAGATGTTGCCTGGATCTTTCTTGGATGGAAACTCCCTGGTATTTGCTCTCTAGAAACCTTGGTCAAGGTGCCCCCAGTGTTGTTTTCCATCCAGAGGATATTGTAGCTGTTCCAAAACAGGACTGATTTTGGTTTGAGTCCAGCATTTCAATGAACAGCTCAGTCACGTTCCTGCTAGGATATTGGTCTAAGCACTGCCTCTCTGCCTGCTCCCTGGGGCTGATGGTCCCATTCGGTGGACAGAACATTAATGAGAAAGACAAAGTACATGCCAGTGGTTGCTGATTCCACCAAAGCAGATTAACCACAAAACTCCATGGCTGACAGCCCTTTGTCCTGCGGAGCCTTCCTCCTAGATGGCTCTGCTTTGCCATTGTTCTGACAGCTTTTTGCTGCTCCTGATTCCTTCTTTTTCCTGAGTGACTCAGAGGAGTGCTCAGAGAGACACTCACCAAGGGACACTTCTAGGGCCTCTCTCCCTGTGTCTCGGCCACAGACCCTGTTCTCCTCCAGGGACTGACTCCTTGTTGACGTCTTTCTTTAAAGGCCTGATCTAAAAGGGAAAGCTGTTTTGGCATTGGAGGGGTTGGTTTGTTTGTTTGGGGGGGGGGAATTTTGGGGGAGCAGTTGGTTTTCTATAATTTTCCTAAATCATGCATTCATACATCTTTATCTATAATGTCTCAAGCTATTTCCCTTGGGAATCACAGCATCCACACAGCACTGTACTTTTCCAAAATAAGTGTATAACATCGGGCAAAAATCTGGTTGGGGTCCTCATAGCGTACATGTGGACTGAGAGTCTTACTCGAGATACTGGAAGCATTCCTGGAACTCTTGTTTTTGTCTTTGGCATTTTCATACTTCTGCCACAGCTCCTTGGCTTTGGCCTGACACATGTCCCAGGAGAACCTCTTCTTCTGCTTCTGCTCTTCTAGCTGCTTGTAAGACTTTGCATTCCAGAGTCTAGTAGAAAGGTAAGATTGAACTTGCCTCCCTCTGGCAAGGAAACCTAGGATCTCCCGTCACAACCACAGGGAAACCTGAGTCACGGTGGCTATAATGGACTAGAGGTCTATGAACTTGACATCAGCTAGAGCCACAAATAGATGCACTTGATGTATGCTGGCATTTAAAAAGAGAGTGGGACAGGCTGTGAAGATGACCCTGGAGCAGCAGAGAGTGTGCAGGTAACCCGACAGGCCAATTCAGATGTGAAACAATGGAGTGGGATAGAAGTCGCAGGACTAGCTGAAGAGGTATTGTTATTTCATCGTGGGGATGTGTCCACACAAACATTATAGCAGAGTAAGTCAGTCCGAAATAGAGCTATGGTACTTCCTAAGCACTCCCATTATAGTAAGATAAAGATGCAACATAAAGAAAAAAGAATGTGTGTGTGAATGGAAGCTGTTTATCCTGAAAAACCTAAAGGTGCTCACAAGCCATATCCCTGTGTCGACAAATTCTAAGGAAATCTTTCATTCCAGGGGAGGTGGGGATGCACTGCAAAGGTCTGGCACTGGGCCAGCATGTTTCTGCTCACCCATTGCACAGTCCCACATGGTCCTTTGATCCCACAGCATCTCCATCATTTCTGTATTATTCCCCTAAGAGACTTAGGGATGGCCCAGCATGAGACCCAGGTATTTCAACATAGAAGCCCACATCCATCCTCACCTTTAATATGGAAATGTGGCCCCTACAAAGCCTCCAGGCCACTCAGATCAAGCTGACAAATTACACGTTGGGACTGTGAAGGTCAAATTCACTGCTTGAGCTCAACCAGCAGTAGATAGTCTGCTTTCAGAGCAGCACAGAGGTGCAAACCACTTGCAAAGCCTTGTTCTGCCAGGGTCCCAGAGCTGAGCAGTTCAGCTTCCCAAGTGGGCCAGGATCATCAGAGAGGACACCGCCAGGGTATGTAAAGATGCACTGACTCAGTCCATCTCCCAAGCAGTCACTGTTATCCTTGGTTGGAACTTAAAGCTACCTGGCAGAGAGCAAAATGGTATCACCTACTGCGCTCCCCCACAGGTGAATTGCCCTGAGAACGGGCTGCCTCCCAGGCTCCCTGGGTGCAGACTGCATACTTCAGCTGTGTGTGCCACAGCTCTGCATGCACCAGCTCTGGAGAACTACAAAAGATGGCTTCATTCTGTTTAATCTTAATGACATTAGGTGCAGCCCTTGGGCCCCTCACCTGTTGCCAATGTGGCCCTCAGTTTGGCAGCTGTGTGGCTGTTGCAGCCAGGAGGGTCCTGCAGCTGCAATCGGTCTTCCCTGCACTGTAGGACCCGTTAGTTGGGATAGCATCCATGTGATTGATCAGATATGCCTGGTGCTAACAGCTACCATATGTTGCAGTGTGAGGAGGGCTCTGCAAGGTGACAGCCCTGAATCCAGTTGGGTGCTGGAAGAATGTATTAGGCTGGGGATGTTGGTGTTTTTTAAAAGCTCTATTTTACTATTGACCAGAATAACAAAGGTGGAGTTTGATAACACCAGCCGTGGAGACAGGGCAGTAAGACATAGTGGAGCATCATCAGGTCTATCACTTTCCTAGGATGTGTTGGGGTCAGATCTGATCATGGGGCGGGGTGGCGATGTAAGCAGTGTTTGTCCACGTAGCCAAGAATGGAGCCCACTGCTCCTTAAAGCCACCAGGATCCTGTCTCAGACAGTATGTCACTTGCTGCATTAGTGCTTATTGTCCGGTTAGTTTGATCCAGTCCTTTAGTCTGGGGCCTAGGTCCCAGTTCACAAGCAGAAACTGTCCAGCTTTCTTTCCAGCACTAACAAGATACAATCATTGCTTCCTGTTTTAACTCCGGTATCCACGAGAATCCTAGACCAGAGAAATGTCTGATGGGCAGATTCCACATTTGTACAGCCCTTCGAAAGTTGCATGCGCCTTGTTCCAGAAGGACAAAAGGCGGGGACATACGCGTATGGGCTGCGCAAAGGGAGTTGCCTGGCATGGTCATGTTTCCCCATTTTCAGTTTGGCTGTGACTGCAGTGCATTTTGTATCTTCCCAGTGAAAGAAATGATATATTAAGAACCTAGCACCATGATTGTCTGGCTTGGTTACTGTCAGTCCTCATTGAGATTATTCATGGTTTGACACTATTTTTTTGCTCACTTTCTGTCTCACACCAGAACCGCTTCTATCCTGGGCTGTCAGCCAAGATGCAAGGCAAGCTTCTTTCAGTTGTTTATAGCAGGGTTGGTGGATGTTTAAACGAGAGTGGTGGTGAGAATCTTGAGAATTCCACAACAGACATAACTGCAGCTAGAATTCTCTCCGCAGCCAGAGAGCTTTGTAGAAGCAAGAGTATAAAATGCATAATCTATAGACAAATCCATTGACCAGCTGCCTCTGAAAATGGAGGAAGGTGGGTCTCAGTGATCACACTAACAGGGAACTTGAAAGTGAATCAAAAAACCTTAATTATCCAGGGCCTGATTTTCAAAAGGCAGGAGTCCAGAGCTGCATGATAAAACATGCACGCAACTGCATGCCTATTTAGCACACACAATTATCATGACAGGTTTCAGAGTAGCAGCCGTGTTAGTCTGTATTCGCAAAAAGAAAAGGAGTACTTGTGGCATCTTAGCGACTAACAAATTTATTTGAGCATAAGCTTTTGTGTAGCTCACGAAAGCTTATGCTCAAATAAATTTGATTAGTCTCTAAGGTGCCACAAGTACTCCTTTTCTTTTTACAATTATCATGACTACTTGCACAAAACAGGTATTTGTGCATACAAAGGACCAATTAGATAACTGCATTTGTGTGGCCTTAGGCTTCTGTCCTTTGGAAAACCAAGTCTTCATGGAATAGATGTGCAGACTTAAGGGGATGGTGTCAGGAGAAAGTCATATATTAAAAACAAACTATTCCCCCTTCCTCCTTATGTTACTAAGAGCTCTTTAGATTACTAAAGCTGAAGGAATTTGTTTAAATCCAATCTGCTTTTCACCCTTAATGTTTATTTTCTTTCAGTACTTCATTCAGCTTGGACAATGACAGCACACTAATTAGTTTCACATTTGTCTTTAGTCAGTTTCTAGTCAATTTCCCTTTCTGGTCTCATGTGCTGGCACAATGCTGGAATGTTGGGGTTACATATGCAGCAGGGCAAGGTGTTCTTACTTTTAAAAAACTGTATCTATTTGATTTTTTTAAAATACCTACATTTGGCCTCAAATCTAACCTGATAGCATCTCTATTAGAAAACCTACAACCATGTGCTCAGCCTGGAAGACTGAAAGTAAGTTCTTCTCAGCAGGAATAAACTGACATGTTTCAAAATTAACATTTTAATTACTATTATTATATGTATTATTTCTACATAGTCAAGAGTGCTGAAGGCCAGGGCCCTGCCCCAGTCTAATTAATTGGTACAACTGGTGTCTCTGAACCTCTTGCTGCTAACGACCCTATTGCGGAAAGTGTAAAAGCATTTCTGACACTGAAGGACAAGTTTTCAAACACTGGAGCCTGGGATGCACATGTGTACAGGTGCGAGCAATGCATTTGTGCACAAAAGGGGTAGACACACTTGTCCATGTAACTCCCATTTGGATTTGCAGTCTCCTGTTGGTGCATCCAGGTGCAGGCTTTGTGGGTTCAGTTTAGGGGTGTGTATGTGAAAATTTGGTCCTCATGAGAAGGATGTGAGCAGCCCCATATCAAAGTGTGTAGAGAAGTCACCATACTACTGCCCATAATCACCATCCCTTGAACATCCCAAGGAAAATGTTAATGCTTAGAGGTGATAGAGTACTTTGAATGAGGAGCTCTAGTACAATAGGGAGCAAGTTTGTATTGGCCCAGGGAGACAGACCACTGATTTACCTGGGCTTTTCAAGTACTAATTTCTATTAATCTCAGATCAGAACTGGTTCGCAGTCTCCACATTCTGGTTGTCAGAGTCACAGATAACATAGCTATCTCTGGGAAAAAAATCAATGTCAGATACACAGAAACACCCATGGTGATATTTAAAATAAAAAGAGACCCTGGATTTTTCAATGCATTCCCTCATCTACGTCCAGTGGGAAACACTTCCAGGCTTTCCCCTTTATTTAAGGCAGCAGGGCTAACATTTGTGAAGTGGACATTTGAGGACAAAACCCCCCGTAACAGGCTAAATATCATCCTCATAACTAACATACAATCCCCAGGACTTCATAGCTGTCCCAGCGCTACAATCTGGCCACACGGCAGCAGCTGTTCTTTCTCAAGTGACTTCCCAGCTGCCCCATCTCCACCATGCCAGTTACTGACCTAAGGACTCATATCAGGGAGATGGGCTGTGTAAGGAATACATGCTAAAGGATCAGTGGGAGTTTGTGGCAACTAAGAGGGTAGGTTGGGACTTTTACCTGGAACAAATTCTAACCCAATTTATTCTCTCACTGCTGGAAACCTGCCCAAAGTCCCAGACTAGGGTCCCCTGCTTGACTTGCCTGCATAGCCATAGAACCAGCCAGTATTCTAAGGGTTAAAATAAGAGGAACAGGAAAGT
The DNA here is from genome assembly GCF_009764565.3 of Dermochelys coriacea. Lineage (NCBI taxonomy): Eukaryota > Metazoa > Chordata > Testudines > Dermochelyidae > Dermochelys > Dermochelys coriacea. Next base: position 86,104,798 of record NC_050073.1, on the reverse strand, counting down.
GGGTTTCCTGTGGCTAACTCCAGACAGCAAGAGGCAAAATCCCCCTGGAGAAGGAGCAGCGTTTTCCATCCTGATAGCTGTGTCATCAGGGAACAATGCCTCAGACACATAATTAGTCATGGGCTGCAACTAAGTGTCCTCAAAGATGTTCCCAATGTGCCAAAGCGACAGAGAATATCAAAAGAAGAGGAATTTCAGAATCTCCTTGCAAACACCATGGAAGTTAACTTCAGAAGCACTTTGAGCATCTGGCAAAGAGAATCCATTTATTCACTAAGGGCCAAATTCTACCCACTGATGTGTGTGTATGCTGCCAGCTGTAACCAACTACAATCAACTGCAGAAATGTGGGCTGGTCCTAGAATAGTTTCTAAACTATATTAAGACCTAGGTTTCTCAATAGGATGTCTAAATCACACATTTGGGAACTCAGATCAGTCTGGCATTTGGAGCCTCCTGCCACAAGTGGGGATTTTCCCTTGTTATGTTGTTATGTTATGTGAGCCTATGTGAGTCTTACTGTTTTGCATGAATGTTGTGTGTGCCTCAGTTTCCCTGCGTATTGCACCAATGTCTAGGTGGTGGGAATAAAGGTGTGTGACTTTTGCGGGGGCTGCTGCAGCTGCCTGCACAGATGCTATGGCCACCCCTTTGTAACCTGAGACCCAGGATGGAGCTGCGACCAGGTTACTCTTGGCCCGGAAACGAGACAAAGGCCGGAGGAGCAATGGGCAGGGCAGGGGCCAGGCAGCTGGAAGCGAGTCATTCTCAGCTGCTTGGGGTGCAGGGGGAGGGCCAGAGCCCTGGCTCTGGGCTCCCCTCCCCCCAAGATGGACTTGGCTGAAAGTCACTGATTTCTGTGCTAACAAATCTCTATCATGCATTCCTACAACTACAATACCCACCTGCTGAAGTGAAGAAACAGATTGACAGAGCCAGAAGAGTACCCAGAAGTCACCTACTACAGGACAGGCCCAACAAAGAAAATAACAGAACGCCACTAGCCATCACCTTCAGCCCCCAACTAAAACCTCTCCAACGCATCCTCAAGGATCTACAACCTATCCTGAAGGACGACCCATCACTCTGACAGATCTTGGGAGACAGGCCAGTCCTTGCTTACAGACAGCCCCCCAATCTGAAGCAAATACTCACCAGCAACCACACACCACACAACAGAACCACTAACCCAGGAACCTATCCTTGCAACGAAGCCCGTTGCCAACTCTGTCCACATATCTATTCAGGGGTTACCATCATAGGGCCTAATCACATCAGCCACACTATCAGAGGCTCGTTCACCTGCGCATCTACCAATGTGATATATGCCATCATGTGCCAGCAATGCCCCTCTGCCATGTACATTGGCCAAACTGGACAGTCTCTACGTAAAAGAATGAATGGACACAAATCAGACGTCAAGAATTATAACATTCAAAAACCAGTTGGAGAACACTTCGATCTCTCTGGTCACTCGATTACAGACCTAAGAATGGCTATCCTTCAACAAAAAAGCTTCAAAAACAGACTCCAACGAGAGACTGCTGAATTGGAATTAATTTGCAAACTGGATACAATTAACTTAGACTTGAATAGAGACTGGGAATGGATGAGTCATTACACAAAGTAAAACTATTTCCCCATGGTATTTCTCCCCCCCCACCCCACCCCCCACTGTTCCTCAGATATTCTTGTTAACTGCTGGAAATAGCCTACCTTGCTTGTCACCATGAAAGGTTTTCCTCCTTTCCCCCCCCTGCTGCTGGTGATGGCTTATCTTAAGCGATCACTCTCCTTACAGTAAAAAGAAAAGGAGTACTTGTGGCACCTTAGAGACTAACAAATTTTACTCTGAAATCTCCTTACAGTGTGTATGATAAACCCATTGTTTCATGTTCTCTGTGTGTGTATATAAATCTCCCCTCTGTTTTTCCACCAAATGCATCCGATGAAGTGAGCTGTAGCTCACGAAAGCTTATGCTCTAATAAATTTGTTAGTCTCTAAGGTGCCACAAGTACTCCTTTTCTTTTTGTCCAACGCTGTGTTCCTGTCGACTAATAAACCTTCTGTGATACTGACTGGCTGAGAGTCACGTCTGACTGTGGAGCTGGGGTGCAGGGCCCTCTGGCTTTCCCAGGAGCCTCGCCCGGGCGGACTCCCTGCAGGAAGTGCACGGTGTGGAAGGGGATTCTGAATGCTCTGAGGTCAGACCCAGTCAAGTCGAAGCTGTGTAAGCTTCTTGCCCTGGAGACAGTATGTTCAGGGAGAGGAGGCTACCCCAGAGTCCTGGCTGGCTTTGTATGGAGTAGCTCCAGAGCATTGCCCTGGTGACTCTGCGACACCTCCCAATGCAGATTAGAAGATGATCTGTTAAGAAACCCATGTTTGAAAACTGGGCAGCATGTGGATTTATTCACAAGCAAGAACAAAAATTACATGCAACAGATACCACCCTCCCTGTCACATCCACCACTATTCACCCACCCACCCCAAAACAAATGCGTATGTTAGATAATCAATAAAAAACAAAGTGAGATGCTGAGAGATCTTGTTACTCACACAACAAAAGGTTAAAAGTCATGATGGTTGTGTCTCTCAAGCTAATCAGTGACCCTGACAGCCTATTGTTTTCTGCTGTCACATACCCATTTTTATAAATCAGGGCTGTAACGTTTAAATCAGCCATGTCTTCCCAATTACACAGAATGAACCTTGGGGTACATTATCTATCAATATTGTATTCAAGACAGCTGTCCTGAAGGGAGGTCTCTGGAGTCCCCAGGGGTTAATGGAATCTGAATAGCCAGGGATCATAGAAGCTGAGTGTCTATCCATTTGTAACTTCCGTCCCAGACTTTTACACAAGATTGTTGATCACTTTATAAGCCATGAAAAGTGTAAGTACATAAGCCAACTCTCGCTCATGGCATCAGCAAGCCTAAAGGGCAAGATGTCAGCATGGTACTAACTGACAGGAGACCCTGTTTTCTAATGTGGACAGGGCTGGAGTCTAGATCACCTGATGAAGAAGGAAGCAAGACACTGGTTTCTGAAATGTGCTTGTCTACATTTGAACTTAAACTCAGATCAGCACCAGCTGTGATGCCCCTTTTGCTGACATGCATTGTCAACAACAGGTAATTCTCCAAGTGCAGAGCAGGCTTCAGAGCCCAGGGCATAATTGTAGGGCTAACAGAGAAAACATTGTTACCTGTAAACTGAGCACATTTGATCTGAAGCCATTCGCTAGTCCATACTGGGAATTGTGGGCAATGCTCCAAGGGTGCCAGTAACTCCGATAAAAGAAAAGGAGTACTTGTGGCACCTTGGAGACTAACAAATTTATTTGAGCATAAGCTTTCGTGAGTACAGCTCACTTCATCAGATGCATTCGGTGGAAAATACAGTGGGGAGATTTATATACACACACAGAGAACATGAAACAATGGGTTTTATCATACACACTGTAAGGCTGTGTAAATGGGTTTTATCATACACACTGTAAATGCATCCGATGAAGTGAGCTGTAGCTCACGAAAGCTTATGCTCTAATAAATTTGTTAGTCTATAAGGTGCCACAAGTACTCCTTTTCCTTTTCTTTTTGCGAATACAGACTAACACGGCTGCTACTCTGAAACCTGTCATTATGCAAGGCACTGAACTTAGCCGTATGGAATAGAAATCTATCAACTTCATGAAAAAACTCGTACAGATACAGACACACATCATCTTCCTCTCCAAATGCAAACAGATGGACATCATACCAAAAGGACTGAAGGTAAAAAATCCATTACAATCTACATACCACACAGACTATGCTGACAGCTTGTGACACACACTTTCAAAGAAACTGCGGAACCACCTGATCAACATCCTCTACAGCAAACAGGGAAAGATTAAGAATGAGCTCTCAAAACTGGATACTCTCAAAGAACCAACCTTCCACACAAACTTCCTCGTGGCTGGACTTTACAGAAACTAGACAAGCCATCTACAACACACACTTTGCTTCTCTACAAAAGAAAAAGGACACTAAACTCTCAAAACTACTACATGCCACAAGGGGCCACAACAGTGGTTCCCTTAACCCACCCAGCAATATTGTTAATCTATCCAACTATACTCTTAGCCCAGCAGAAGAATCTGTCCCATCTCAGGGCCTCTCCTTTTGCCCCTCCAGCCCCACGAACATGATACAGTTCTGTGGTGACCTAGAATCCTATTTTCGACGTCTCCAACTCAAGAAATATTTCCAACACACCTCTGACCAACATATTAACCCACAGAGACCTTCCTACCAATACTACAAAAAGAAGGATTCTGGGTGGACTCCTCCTGAAGGTCGAAACAACAGACTGGACTTCTACATAGAGTGCTTCCGCTGACGTGCACGGGCTGAAATAGTGGAAAAGCAGCATCACTTGCTCCATAACCTCAGCCATGCAGAACACAATGCCATCCACAGCCTCAGAAACAACACTGACATCATAATCAAAAAGAATGACAAAGGAGGTGCTGTCGTCATCATCAATAGGTCGGAATATGAACAAGAGGCCACTAGGCAGCTCTCCAACACCACTTTCTACAAGCCCATTACCCTCTGATCCCACTGAGGGTTACCAAAAGAAACTACACCATTTGCTCAAGAAACTCCCTGAAAAAGCAGAAGAACAAATCTGCACAGACACACCCCTGGAACCCCAACCTGGGGTATTCTATCTGCTACCCAAGATGCATAAACCTGGAAATCCTGGATGCCCCATCATCTCAGGCATTGGCACCCTGACAGCAGGATTGTCTGGCTATGTAGACTCCCTCCTCAGGCCCTACGCCACCAGCACTCCCAGCTATCTTCGAGACACCACTGACTTCCTGAGAAAACTACAATCCATCAGTGATCTTCCTAAAAACACCATCCTAGCCACTATGGATGTAGAAGCCCTCTACACCAACATTCCACACAAGCCGTCAGGAACAGTATCCCCGATAATGTCACGGCTAACCTGGTGGCTGAACTTTATGACTTTATCCTCACCCATAACTATTTCACATTTGGGGACAATGTATACCTTCAAATTAGAGGCACGGCTATGGGTACCCGCATGGCCCCACAGTATGCCAACATTTTTATGGCTGACTTTGAACAACGCTACCTCAGCTCTCGTCCCCTAATGCCCCTACTCTATTTGCGCTACATTGATGATCTCTTCATCATCTGGACCCATGGAAAAGAAGCCCTTGAGGAATTCCACCATGATTTCAACAATTTCCATCCCACCATCAACCTCAGCCTGGACCAGTCCACACAAAAGATCCACTTCCTGGACACTATGGTGCTAATAAGCGATGGTCACATAAACACCACCCTATATCGGAAACCTACTGACCGCTATTCCTACCTACATGCCTCTAGCTTTCATCCAGATCACACCACACGATCCATTGTCTACAGCCAAGCTTTACAATATAACCGCATTTGCTCCAACCCCTCAGACAGAGACAAACACCTACAAGATCTCTATCATGCATTCTTACAACTACAATACCCACCTGCTGAAGTGAAGAAACAGACTGACAGAGCCAGAAGAGTACCCAGAAGTCACCTACTACAGGACAGGCCCAACAAAGAAAATAACAGAACGCCACTAGCCATTACCTTCAGCCCCCAACTAAAACCTCTCCAACGCATCCTCAAGGATCTACAACCTATTCTGAAGGACGACCCATCACTCTCACAGATCTTGGGAGACCTGCCAGTCCTTGCTTACAGACAGCCCCCCAATCTGAAGCAAATACTCACCAGCAACCACACACCACACAACAGAACCAGTAACCCAGGAACCTATCCTTGCAACAAAGCCCGTTGCCAACTCTGTCCATATATCTATTCAGGGGACACCATCATAGGGCCTAATCACATCAGCCACACTATCAGAAGCTCGTTCACCTGCGCATCTACCAATGTGATATATGCCATCATGTGCCAGCAATGCCCCTCTGCCATGTACATTGGTCAGACTGGACAATCTCTACGTAAAAGAATAAATGGACATAAATCAGACGTCAAGAATTTTAACATTCAAAAACCAGTCGGAGAACACTTCAATCTCTCCGGTCACTCGATTACAGACCTGAGAGTGGCTATCCTTCAACAAAAAAGCTTCAAAAACAGACTCCAACGAGAGACTGCTGAATTGGAATTAATTTGCAAACTGGATACAATTAACTTAGGCTTGAATAGAGACTGGGAGTGGATGGGTCATTACATAAAGTAAAACTATTTCCCCATGTTATTTCTCCCCCTACCCCACATCCCAATGTTCCTCAGACGTTCTTGTTAACTGCTGGAAATGGCCCAACTAGATTATCACTACAAAAGGTTTTCCTCCTTCCCTCCCCTTCCTGCTGGTAATAGCTCATCTTAAGTGATCACTCTTCTTACAGTGTGTATGATAAAACCCATTGTTTCATGTTCTCTGTGTGTGTATATAAATCTCCCCACTGTATTTTCCACCAAATGCATCCGATGAAGTGAGCTGTAGCTCATGAAAGCTTATGCTCAAATAAATTTGTTAGTCTCCAAGATGCCACAAGTACTCCTTTTCTTTTTGCGAATACAGACTAACACGGCTGCTACTCTGAAACCAGTAACTCCGATGTAGCCCCACTACAGGTAGCAATGGTGGAAGTGCTCGTGTAGATCAACCATGGGCACTTTAATTGCTGCATCATCCAAATTTGGCATGATCAGATTAGACAATATAATGGCTATAAATATCTGAGCCCTGCCTACACTAGGATCTCAACAATATTATCACAGGAGGAACTGCATTGGTGGGAGCAGCAGTGGGAAATTTGAAAAACAAAGTGTAACACAAAAAGAAAAGGAGTACTTGTGGCACCTTAGAGACTAACAAATTTATTAGAGCATAAGCTTTCCTGAGCTACAGCTCACTTGTGCTCAATATTTTACTCTGCTGTCAGGAGTTCAGATTCAACCCATTGCGCCCTCTACTGGCCATTTCCAGACACTGTACCATCTGTTGACTATTGCTGTACTAAAAACGGAAAAAGAAAAGGAGGACTTGTGGCACCTTAGAGACTAACAAATTTATTTGAGCATAAGCTTTCATGAGCTACAGCTCACTTCATTGGATGCATTCTCTAAGGTGCCACAAGTCCTCCTTTTCTTTTTGCGAATATAGACTAACACAGCTGCTACTCTGAAACCTGTACTAAAAACATTTCCAAACAAACATAGGATAATACCCAGCCCTTGTGTAGCTGGGTTTTTTTTTTTGTTTAATTTTAAAAAGTCTGTTATCCAGTCAATATGTAGCACAAATTGGCCCTTTGACCAGGCTGCAAAGGCAGCTAATTTTGCCAGTCTCATATATTGCCTTATTTAACTAGTATAACCCTTCTGCCTGGTGGAGTTGGCAGCAACAAGGGTCAGGTTCAATATCTAGGGGTTCCTCTTAACAATACAAAACAGAACTGGCTCAAGCCCTCACTCAGTAATCTGGGGAAACTAAGCACCATCTTTGATTGCATCTAAGAGTACGGCTGCACACTGCAATTAGAAACTCACAACTGTTCCCTGGCAGCTGGTGTGGGCTTGGGCTAAGGGGCTGTTTAATTGTGGTGTAGATGCTCAGGCCGGAGCCCAGTCTCTAGGACTTTGTGAAGGTCCCAGATCTCGGGCTGCAGCCTGAGCCCAATCATCCACACCACAATTCATCAGTCCCTTAGCCAGAGTCCTTAGCAGGTTTTTAATTGCTGTGAGGCAGTATTTCCCCACTTACAAGCACTGAGTCTGTATAACAAAAGAAAACTTTAATTAAAAGGGAAAGGGAACCCAGCACTGATCTGGAAGAACACCCCAGCCACCATTCAAAAGCATGTAACCATAAGCAAACACCCACCCCATAGTGCATTGGGCAGTGTCCTTTGCCTGAGTTTACCACCTTGTGGTGTGAAAGTCTGATGAATAATTGTCCCTTTAAAACATCACACCTTACTCCCTCTGATGCACCCCACTCACAGGTGGTTGTCCTTAGTCAGTGAAGACCCGAGTTCAGAGGTGCATTTGCATGGGTCTCCCTTGCACTCCTGAAAAGGGCGGGGTGGGCACCAAGCAATGCCTCCACTACTGCCTCTGCAATTAGCTCACTATTACGACCACTGCTGCTGATCTCTCTGCCACTGTTATCACAGCCACTTCTGAGATGCCACATTCTGAGGTTCCCCCCACCCATTTAACCCAGCTCTTCGTGATTTCACTGGGTAACAAGGAACCTTTGTATTACTGTATTTTTATATAAAAAAACAAGGAGTCCTTGAGGCACCTGAGAGACTAACACATTAATTTGGGCATAAGCTTTCGTGGGCTAGAACCCACTTCATCAGATGTGGGTTCTAGCCCACAAAAGCTTAAGCCCTAATAAATGTGTTAGTCTCTAAGGTGCCACAAGGACTCCTTATTGTTTTTGCTGATACAGACTAACACAGCTACCACTCTAAAACCTGTATTTTTATTGTCTTTCACAGCAACATTGTCCCCATACTAGAACTAAGGTTTAGGCTCTATACCTGCTCATCTCTGAGTTCAGCTCCAGTAATCACTGAACAGAAACAAGGAATCTGAATTGAGTTCAATCAGCTCTGTCTTTAAACTCTGAAGTGGGCAGGGCAGGGCCAAATGCTGTCTATGCCTCTTTAAGAGGAATCCACACCACCAAACAAAAACACACCTATGCCTGCCCCTCCCCTCATCTTCCGTGGGATTTGGCATCCCTGCCTCTGCTTAGCAAGTGAGTTTTCAGTGGGTAGCCCCCTCAATCTGGGCATGCTAAATGCAGTTCTGCTGCCCTTTACTCATACAATAAGGATAACATTTAATTATCCCTGCATTAAAGTGAATCGTAAAACAAAACAACCAAAATTGGTCACTTTGGCAAAGCAGGTCTGTCTGCTGAACACCTATGGGAGTGTAGGTGTGTCTATGCAAATACTGTCTGTTCCTGAAGGCTTTTTCCCCAGTGCTGTCACTAGATGTCAGGGGAGAGCTCATTCAGACCCTACTCACACCAGGGCCACTTTGGAGGGCAAAACCTGCTAGTGGACCAACAGCCATGTGTTATAGTTGAGATACAAGGGTTCCCACAACGTAGAAGGTTACTTATTTATTTATGTACAACAGTGTGCTCAGTGCTGCACAGACCCAAAATAAAGACAGTCCCTTCCCCCAGAGAGTTTTCCATCATGGAGAAGAGAGAACACACCAAGAAGCCCAGAGAGAAGGAGAACTTAGTGGGGGAAGGAGTTAATTATATAAACTCAATTCTTGTGAGATAAAGCCTATTACCTATTTTATCAACTTGGGCTTTTTGTGGAGGCTCAGCACAGCTATACACATTGTGCTATGCCTGCCAAATGTCTGAAGAATCAGACTCATTGGGGCTCAATATAGAACAATAAATGCTTAACTACTACTATAATAATGTACCACTGTCTTGATTTGCCCCTCCCCACAAGGCAGCAGATCTCAGCTAAAAGGAGAAAGTCTAGGTACCTGGAAATGATGGACTGTGGTTTCTGGGTTTTGGCAGATGGAGTTGTCTCTCTTCCCCTCCGTTACTGGAAGAAACGCAGCATTACTTTTCTGCCCACCCTCTCCCCTCCCTTTAGATTACTCCTTTGGAGAACTGGATGCACAGCTGGACTGTAAAATAATCCAGCTGTTCCTATGACAACACACTGGCAGCAGGCAGAGATGACGCCAGCACATGGAACCTTGGCCTATTCACTACCAACACCCAAGTCTATTTGTTTTGGATTAGGCTGTGTTTGTTTCTGGAAGCAGACGGCATTTTGCTGAGTATATTTCTGAAGGCTGGAGAGGCAGAAGGAGTTGCAATCCCAGAGATGCCAGGACAGCTGATGTCTCTGTCCCTTGTCCTTTACTTTCAGACTCCAATTCAGTCTGATGCCAGGAGAAAATACCTCCTGGGATCCTGCAGCTGGTCTTTGCAGGATTCTAGCTGGAGTCTGTGCTGTAGGAGGCTCAGAGCAGTGATCTCTTCAGTACCGTGAGAGACTGTGTTCCCTGCTCCATGGAAAATGCCCTGCTGTGGAATTGATAGGTGGATATTAAACCATTTTTAACCAATTCCCTTTCCACAGTGGTGTTTAAATGTACTGGAGAGCAAAGGAAATCCAAGTTCCTCATTAAGCTGTGACCAAACGAGTGGAACTAGTTCAGCCTATGCACGTACTTAGGAAGTGTATAGTAAATATCAAGGCCTACATGGCACTAATACTTGAGAAACACACGGAGCTGAAAGGCATTGTGGTCCCCTGGAGATGGCATAGGACTGAGAATCAGGAGATCAAACTATCCCCGGCTCTGCCACTGACCAGCTGCCTACCCGCAGGCAAATCACTTCCTTTGTTTTGCCTCCCACCCTTTGTCTGTCTTGCCTGTTTAGAGAGTAAGTCCTTCAGGGCAGGGACTGTCTCTTACTACATGTATGTACAGCACCTAGCACGGTGGGGCCCCCGTCTTGGGGGGGAGCCTCTAGGTGCTACTGAAATACCACTGCTACTAATACCTTTGCCTTGGATCTCTAGATAAGTCTCTGCTTCGCCAGCTTCCCAGAACCGCCCCAGAGATCAGGAAAGGCTATTGGGGGGCAGGGGAGGTTGTGGTAGTGGGTTGAGAAGCCAGAGGCATATATCCTCGCTCCCCCTCAAGCAGAATCAGGAAGTGCCACTGTCCCTCAGGGAGCTCTGACAGGAGAAGAAAACAGGGTGAATGCATGAGAAACCAGGGTGCCAAGGGCATTAGCGGGTACTTGGCTAGGCCACCAAGTAGCAGAGCAGCACACTGATGGGCAGCGACCTGAGTCCAGCTGGCTGACTTGGTTGCTCGCTCCCCCAGCAGCTAGGGGCATGTGCGCTGCAGAAATAGTAAACAGATCCTTGAGGCTCCTTGACTCACTATCCCAGAGGCCCCATCACCACCTCTGCTCACCTGCCAAAGCAGCTTTGATGGACTCCAAAGGCAGCTGCATACAGTGCTCCCCACAGAGGGCCTTTGGGAGGAATGATAAGTGAGGGCTCCCAGGAGACAGCCCCGAAAGTGCTAGGTCCCCTTCCCTTTCGCCTATGTCCATCCCCCTCTAATTCTCTCTGCTCCTGTCCCCATTCCCCAAGCCATTCACAGCAAAAATTGCCCCAGGGGGAATTAAGCAGCTTTTAATTATTAAAACTGAAAACACTTGAAGGGCACATTGTGTCCAATAATGAACTAGCCCTTTCTCTCTCCTGTGCCACGTGTCCTCTCATCGCTGCCTCTGAGCCACATTCCTCTTTCTCTGCTGTACTGTCCCTCATCACTGCCTATGAGCATCCCATCATCACTACTCAGAGCTATGCTCCTCTTTCTGACGTGTAACAGGACAGCCAGTGCTGCTGGAAATCAGCCCTAGCACAGTTCTAACTCAGTAGCCAAGGCCAGAGGAGAGCCTCCATGATGTGATCCCGTTTACATGGCTAGGGTCACCAAAGATGACTCATCACTATGCCTACCATCACTTCATGAGTGACTCCCTGTCACTGTGACCTTAAGAGCAACCTTATGCCAGAAAGCAAGGGGGTCCCTGGTGTCTAGCCCTGAGTGTCAATTAGCCTGACCACCTCCGTGTGCCCCAACTTGCTGTTATAATCTGTACCTAAAAGCTGTCCAATGTAATTGGAAAACTAATAACTCGATTAATATTCTTGTGTGACATACGTATGGTCAACCCACGAAGGATCCCACAGACGTACTGAAATTATAACTAAAATGTGTTTAAACCAAGCCTGTCAGCAAGTGTTGATAAACAGGTTTTTTTCTGGGATGTGGTTCCACCTGCTTGAATGCATCTCCCATGTAAACTGAGCAAGGTTTTTTCCAAAGACAAAGAAAAACACAGTTGCATGCCAAGCAAAGAAAGCTATCAGCACAGCAAGTGGGGAAAAAGTGTTCACTTCATTTCAACAGTGGACGGAGACTGCAGCCCCAGAAAGCCTTCCTGCCACTTAAAGCGGGGTCCTGAACTTTGGGAGAGAGACTTTGCAAAGGTTTACTATAAAGGAAGGGTCAGAGAACCCTTAGTTATCCTTCACTTGAGGTGACAAGGAAAACCGGGCTCTTAGATTCTGTGGGGTTCCTGACTAAGGGCTAGTTAGCCATTCCTGCTAGAGAAAGATTGGTGAAGAAACTAGCTTGAAAAATGACCATAGCATGTTAAATTAGATCTTAGCTATCATCAGAGGCATGCACCCAGCACCCCCCCCATTCATCTAAAAAAATAAATATTTTTGCAGATCAATTCACTGACTTTTGTGTTTTCTATCACTGGCACTCACAAACTGAAGTAAACGTATTTCTTCGTAACATGCAGTTATGAGTGCATGCAAACTGAGCTAGGTCATACACGTACCCTCTCATACATACATCACACAAGAATATGGATGGGTGCTTCAACTAGTAGAGTCAGTAAGAGAACCACGACATTAATTACAGGAGCTGAGGGCTTCTCTAAAAGTGAGTACTCTAGTAATTCTCATCATGGGCTGCCCTATATAAGGGAATAGAACTCTTATGCACTGTAAAGCAAGGGCCACATCCACCTGTGCTGAATAGGTATCCCCAACAAATGTCTGGAAATAACTTACACTCATTTAATGCAGCATGGTATAAAATACCAGCAGCAACGTCTTGGCTTGAATATTCAAAAGAAAAAAAAATTTGTTTCACATGTAGATTGTTTTCATGCAATCTAACAAGCAAAACTGAGCCAGCTGGGATACCAGCTGGCTGATGCAACTGGAAAGAAGGACCTGAAAAAATTAAAAAGCATGCAAAAACTAGTCAGCACTGAATGGCAGTTGACCATACTGGCCATTTTAAACATGAAAAGTTACATGTGGATTTGATGTTAAGCAAAGCAATGCAAGCACAGTGCCAAAAAGGGGACGCTTGTCTTACCACTTTGGCTACCTGATGAACATGCAACTTCGGAGAATGGGAGCTTCTCTTAAAGATTGTTGATTATCTTAATTACCAAGACCCCTTCATGCAAGCAAGAATAACTTGTGTGCAGAAAAATTCCACTTACTTATCAAACCGGTCTCAAAATGACGTTCTCTCTTTTAACTACGTTATGCAGAAGAAGATCAGAAATGAATTAGCCACTGCCAGGTATTTCAGTGTGAAACTAGACAAAACTCTTGATTTTGCACATAGAGAACAAGTAGCAGTTGCATTTCAACATGTAAGTGATAATGACTATGCAATTATTGAGGATCATTAATCTGCAAGGTACAGCAAGTACAACAGCTGAAGAACTTTTTCATATTTTAAAGAATACGCTTATTAAAATGAATCTGTCTTTTAACAAGTTAGAAGACAATGTTACAATGGGGCAAAAAATATAAGCGGTCATGCATCAGGGTTACAAACTCTTGTTCAGAAAAAACAACCAAGTGCTGTTTATATCCTTGCTATGCATATTGTTTACATTTAGTCATGGTTGATGCTGTGAGCTCTAATATCCTTTCAAATAATTTTATTGGACTTGTTCAGAACCTGTATACATTCATCCACATATCAGTCATCGCAGCATCACCTTGAAAAAAAATACAAAAAGGACACCTTGACACAGACAGAAGGGACTTCAAGTGTCAGTTGCAATGAATGTGTAGTTGAGAGAGATCTCATCAGGCTCTTCATGAAGCATGCTGGTATTCACACTGCCAAGCTTTGCAGGTCATAAATGCACAGTTTTCTATTTTTAGAGGCACTTTAGTCAATATTCCGCAGAATGCCAACAAACCATGTGTGTCAGCTGAAGCAAAGGGGCTTATGATACAGATAGATTTCAAATTCACAATCTGTCTTTTGGTATTTTTGGATGCGTTAAACTGCATGCATTATGCTATCACTTTCTTGCAATGGGAAAACATTGATTTTGCCTGTGCAGTAAATGTAAGAGAGAGTTGTTTAAAAGTCTTGTGCAACCTGCGAATGGATGAAAAGTTCCATGAATACTTCATAAAAGCTGAACATTGAGCTACTGAACTGAATCTGAAAATGCCAACTTACAGGAAAAGGCAACCGGCAAAAACTCTGGAGCATTTCTATGGGAGTCACACAGAATGTTACCATTTTTAATCTTTAGAAAAGAAATATAAATCAATTTTTTTTTCCCTGCACTTGATGCTGCAATAAGTGAAACTGACAGACGATTTAATCAGAAAAGTACAGTAATACTCAAAACCACGTACTATCTCACTGCAAAAAAAAAAAAAAAAAAAACCCTGAAAACCATTCATATACCAAAAGGAAATGAAGCACGTGTGCAACCAAATGAAGAATTTCAGTACAGAGTTCCTGAAATGCAGTACGATTTATTTGTGCACCACCTTGAACCTATTTTAAACGTTCAGGGATCAGAGAGTGCAATATCTTTTCTGGAACTCATGAAGGTCTGTAAAGAACATGACCTGAACTTTTGTATCCCGATGTATTTGACCTATTGGTACTTTTGGCAACACTACCTGCTACAGCTGCAACTTGAGAAAGATGTTTTAGTGCTAAAAAGTGTGTCCTTAGTAGACTTTGCAGCAGTCTGACAGAAGCTCATCTTCAGCAACGTTAATTCTTGCACTAGAGACTAATTTATCCAACAGCGTGAACACAAAAGAGGCTTGGGATACATGTATTCAGATGGCTCTATGGTGCATGGATTTTCATTGAAATGGTCAGTGTATGGGTGTTTAGTTCGATACATATGATGTATGTGCACATGTTGATATGGTTTAAAGTATATAAAGTGAGTGTTTAACGTGCCCCTCCAAAAGTAGTCGGATTTAAATTCCTGTACATGCCCTTATCTATCAAAAAGCATATTCTTACAACAAACAAAGACAACTCTTTCTATCTTTATCCCTCATACCTGAACTCACTTAAAACCTCTCTCTTATTGACTGAATAAACTTGTTTTATTTTTAATCTATACCAACCCAGTGCTTTAATTGAACTGAAGTGACTGTTATCTCCAGTTAAGATAACAAGCTTCTGTTTTTATCTCTTTAAAGGAGCAGTGAACTTCACTTCTGCATGGAAGAGAGGACTGGACATTTCAGAGAGACAGTTTTGGGAAAAATCAGGACTGGGAGGGTATTGGGGTCACTCTGCAAACAGTAACTGGGCAATGGAAGCCAGGTCATGACTTGTCAGCTGGTTGTAGGGGTCAGGGCTACAAGCTATGGCTGCATTGCATTTAAGGCAGACAGAGCTGCAAGGCAGGAGGTGACAACCCTTTAGTGGTTTGAACCACTGGTCACACTGGCCTTGCCAGACAGGATTTATACACAGCTTCCTACTTTGACTAAGGTTTACATTTGAAGCACTAGTAAAATAGTTTTAAGTGATAAGGCTAGGAACAGTCAAAGAAAGACTCGTTTTATTATTTTGAGCAAGGGAAACAGAGCAAAGAAAGTTTAAAATGAATGACAGTGAAATAACAACTAAGCTAGAGCTAGCTAAATTGGAAAAGGAGCAAAAGTGGGAAGCAGAACGAGAGAGAGATCACGAATACCAAAAACGGGAAGTGGACAGAAAAGCCAAGGAGCAAGAAGCAGCAGACAGGCAAGCCCTGGAAGCAGAAGCAGCTGCCCACCAAAGAGTCATGGAGCAGAAAGACAAAGAAGCCCCAGAAAAAGAGACTGAAAGGCTCTATAACCTGGACATAATGGAAGGACATGCATAGATCTCACAACCCACAGCTACTCTCTCGCCCAAGGGCCACCCAGCTGAGACAATGTGTCCCCTGTACAGAAAATTGGACTTCATCAAAGAATATTTCACCATTTTTCAAAAGATTTGTGAATTGCATAAAGGCCCAGAAGACAAAGTTCCCAGCCTGATTACAAAGCTGTCTGGTAAAGATTGAATGTAATACCAATTTTGAAGAGATTGTATTGTAAAGGTTTCAAATTACCCCTAACATGTACATGTTGAAATTCAGAAACCTCAGGAAAAGTGCTAATATGAGTCATGGGGAATATGTTTATAAAACATGTGACCTGAAGAGGAAATGGGTAAAGGGGGAAAAAGGCTGAGAATGACAAATTATTTGATCTCTTTGCTCAAGAACATTTCCTGGGCACATGCTCTGAGGAGATCAGAGATGCCATCCAGGATAAATCTTTGGGTTCTGTGTAGGAAGTAGCAGATCTGGCTGATTCCTTTGTGCAAGCCACAATGTCTAATGCGTGCAAGATACAGAAAGAGGGGCAGAAGCACAGGGTAAAAGGAGAAGCCATTTCATCCCTGGGAAAAAGGACGGTAGTTGGAAGCACAGGCATTTACCGCCCCAAAATCAATCCCTTCCTAGAAATCACACCCACAGACTGCCCCAGCCCACAAAACAGTGCAAGAAGGTGTTAGCTGTGTGACTCCACTGAGCACATAAATAATTGCCCTAAACCAGTGGTTCTCAACCAGGAGTGGGTACCCTTGTAGGCCTTCCAGGGGGGTATATCAACTCATCTAGACATTTACCTATCTTTCCAACAGGCTACATAAAAAGCACTAGCTAAGTCAGTACAAACTACAATTTCATTCAGACAATGACTTGTTTATACTGCTCTATATACTCTCTCTCTATATACACACACTGAAATGGCACAACAATATTTATATTCCAATCAATTTATTGTATCATATGGTAAAAATGAGAGTAAGCGATTTTTCAGTAATAGTCTGCTGTGACACTTCTGTATTCTTATGTCTGATTTGGTAAGGAAGTAGTTTTTAAGTGAGGTGAAACTTGGGGTACACAAGGTACACTTGCGGTGCACAAGACAAAATAGAAAGTACTCCTGAAAGAGGTACAGTAGTCTGTAAAGGTTGAGAGACACTGTCTTAAAACTAAAACAATATAAATCCTCATGCCATCCAACCCAGTTTAACACACCTTTTAATTAACCTAGACGTGCCTGCAGGGTCCCTGATTAATTTTGTGAGATCTGACTGAGAGGAAGTGGATGTGGAATTTATTAAAAGTTGCCACAGTGAATGGCAAAGAATGCACAGAAAGGAGGAACACACATGCCCAAATTTCTCTGGTCAGGGAA
This sequence comes from Dermochelys coriacea, assembly GCF_009764565.3. Classification (NCBI taxonomy): domain Eukaryota; kingdom Metazoa; phylum Chordata; order Testudines; family Dermochelyidae; genus Dermochelys; species Dermochelys coriacea. The sequence continues at coordinate 86,087,606 of NC_050073.1, read as the reverse complement.
AGCATAGCCAAAGAAACAGAGATGTTACCTGGCCAGAAAGTAGAACTCCTGGCACTGGGAAGATATAAAATTCCTGTGCTTTTGGTGAAGTTCATTTGGAGTGGAAAGGTTCAGAGGTACCTTAAAAGTAGGGGTGCTGGGCTGTATTCCAACAGAAATGCTTTTGGAAAATGACATCTTCACTATGTCTAAGGCCATTAATATTGTAACCTATAGTAAAAAGAAATATTGTTGGGGGCATGGCAAAGACACAGAAAATGCGGGACAGAATACACCGGTGTTCACACCCTACACACTATTGTAATAATCTTTGTGCAAGGTATGCCTTGTGAGCAGTGTTCCCTCTAATTTTTTCCCCACACATGTGCGGAATGAATTTTGTTACGTGCATCAATATGGAGGTGGTGTGTGATGCATCGTCTTCATATTGATGCACGTAACAAAATTCGTGTGGTGGGGGTGGGCCGAGGGGTCTGGAGTGTGGGATTGGGCTGAGGCAGAGGGTTGGGGTGCAGAGTTGTGAGGGCTCCAGCTGGCAGTGCAGGCTCTGGGGTGGAGCTGGGGATGAGGAGCTCAGGGCTGGGTCAGAGGGTTGGGAGGTGAAGGCTTCGGCTGGGGACTCTAGGGTGGGGGCACGAGCTCTGGAGCGGGCACCTCTCCCCTGGATGTGGCACGTCAGGGGCCAGGGCGGGTTAGGGCCAGGGTGCCTGTACCCCTGGCCACAGAAGGTCCAGGCCAGGCCTGGACTTGGAATAGGGAAGGGACACCTGTCCCCGGCCATGGCAGGTCAGGGGCTAGGCGGGGGCTGGGCACCTGTCTATCTGGGCTGGGTTCCCTGAGCACCTGCATGGCGCTTAATAGGCTGCTGCGCGGCCACGCAACTTGCAGGGAGCTTAGCTTGAGGTATAATTTGAAAACAACTTGTTGATCGGTAATATGGAAGAGGGTGTATAGCAAAATTATATATAAACTTATGAACATAAGCTGAAATAATGACTTACGTGTGTTTCTCACATAAACCTGGGGAGTGGTTAAACTAGTTTCTCAAAGACAAAGCGGAAGCAGATGACCCATCAGCTTTGTTGACAGCTGGCTGGGGAATCACCTATCATGTGGCCATTCTCTGGCAAGATAGGGGGGTAGTGATAAAGAACTATATCTTAGCAAAAAAACAGCATGAGGTCTCCTTCCTCCACCAGACCCTCTGTCTCTTGGTTCTCAGCTGGAAATGCTTTTCAAAGAGAGACTGAAACTATAAAAGAGGAGGGGCATACACATTTTCCATGTCTTATGACCCTAAAGTCCACTCCCTACAGTGGGGAGTCGCAGTCCATGACTGGCTCTCAGTCCATCTAAGGCCAAAATAAACAGAGCTCCTGCAAATTTACCAACCCCTAATGGTGTGAATCTCACCCATGTGCAGGTCTGTGCACCACAGTCACATCCCCCAGCCCCAGGATTGCATGGATTGCATTTGGAATCCTTCAGGTCTAGGTCAGAGTCTCATTAAGATTTTATCTTCTTACATTCAAAAACACATCTCAGCCCGTCTTTCTGACATCTCCTCAGGGATGTCCAGCGGTCAACTTAATCATGAGTTTATGATCACTGTTATCACCCTCACTCACTCGCTCATTTTCACTGGGCTGGCACAGGGAACTGGGATGCAAGAGGGAATGAGGACTCCAGCTGGGGGTGCAGGCTCCAGGGTAGGGATAGGGATGAAGGATGCAGGAGGGGGCTCCAGAATGCAGAAGTGGGCTGGGGGCTCTGGGGTTTGAGGTGCAGGAGGGTGCTCCAGCCTGAAATCAATGGGGTTGGAGGGCAGGAGGATCAAGGCCAGGGCTAGGAGGGGGTCAGGGGTGCAGGCTCCGGGCAGCGCTTACCTCAAGCAGCGGCATGCCCCCCTCTCCAGCTCCTATGCAGAGGTATGGCCAGACGGCTCTGCGCACCGCTCCCACAGCTCCCATTAGCTGCTGTTCCTGGCCAATGGGAGCTGTAGGGGCAGAGCCAGTGTGCTGAGCCCCCTGGCTATCTCTACACATAGGACCCAGAGAGGAGACATGCTGGCTGCTTCCCAGGAGCTGCACAGCACAGAGGCTAGCAGTGAGTCTGCCAACCCCACCGCGTGGTGCCAACTGGACAGTCAGCGGCCCGGTCAGCAATGCTGACCATAGCTACCAGGATCCCTTTTCAACTGGGTGTTCTGGTTGAAAACTAGACGCCTGGTCACCCTAGCTTGGACTGTCAGGGGGAAAGGAGCTACTTTGGGCAGCTGTCTGGGGAATTGTCTGGTAGGGTGGCAGGAAGAGGCTGTCTGTGGGAAACAGCTGGAAGTTGTTTGGTGAGGCGATAGGAAGAGGCTACCTGGAACAGATGGCTGAGGGTGTTGTGGTAGGAAGAGACTGCCTGGAGGTTGTTTGGTGATGTCGTAGGAAGGTGCCTGCAGCATCTGGCTGAGGGTTGTTTGGTGGTGTGATGGGCATCCCCATGCCACTAGCCTAAGACAGATGGCTAGGGTCAAGGTAAGTTTGGCTCCATCAAGTCCAGGTACCAATGCTCTCTTCCCCACCTGTTGCAGCAAGGCAACCTGCAGTGCAGGTGCTACAGAGCCCCTGGTGGACAAGAGGAACTGCTGATCAGGTGAGAGCTATAGAAGAGCTGTGAAGCTCGGACTCTTGTTTATCTCACCAACTGACTTTGGTCCAGTAAAAGACATGCCCTCACCCCCCTTGTCTATCTGGTGAGTGATATTCCTGGGGAGCAGCAGGGACACGATGAGGCTGTGAAAATGTTATACTTGTCTGCCCTACCAAGAGAGCAGGGTAAGGCCCTAAATCAGCAGCTGGCCAATAAAGGGCACTGTGGCATCCACTGTTATCAGTCCCAGTACTTAACAGAAGGCACTGAGCAGCAGACAGGATGTGGCACATAAAAATATTTGAGATAGCAGGGCCTGATGTGTGGCCATAGGAGAGCACAGAAGCAATGGAGTCAGAACCAACCCCAAAGAGCTGTAGGAAGTGGCCAATAGCTATCTCAGAGCAAGACTGAGAAAAGGGAAGCACACCCGAAGAAAGGCAGCATAAACAGTCAGATAATACTGGTTGAAACTTGAGAAGAATTTACCGTGATCAGTAGGGCTAGTGCTAGGGAAAAACTGGCTATAACAGTTGGGTGGGGAGCTGACCAATCAGCAAATGAGGGTGAGTAGGAAATAAAGTGATAGGAGGAGAATCAAACACACACTGGGCAAGGAGACGGAAATAGAGTCTGCTACCCACAGTAGCAGTGATGGTCCACGTCTCCAACCAGGGCTGGTTGTACCGTGAGGCAAACTCAGGTGCCAGACTGGAGGGGGGCATGCCCCTAGACCCAGAATGTAGAAAATTGTGTCTGCTACTGGGGCATATGTATTCTCTCTGCTCTAGGTACACAGAGAGTGTTGTGCTGGAGGACACAAGAGACAGCTGCTGCTGTGTTTAGTTCCTTAAGTCTAGATGATCCAGGACTGTGGATCCATTTGAGCAACCTGAGGGACTTGTGTACTGCATGGGCCACAGCAAGTGAAAAACTTTTATTTTCATTGTCTTTGGGGAACATGAAGTTACCATCCAACACATTACTAGTGTGAAATCCCCAAGGGTGACAAAGTGGAGAGGCCATGGCTTATGTACTCAAAAGCCCAGAATGCTGCATACTGTTCTTGTTGCAAACTCTTCCAATCTAATGTTCTAGCCACATTGGGTTCTATAGGAACAAAGGACTGGGAAAATCTGGCATGCCATGGGAAGGCAGCAAATCACTCGAGAGCATTCCATAGGTGGAAAGAGCTTGAGATGAGACTACGGTTAAAGGCTACCATAGATAATTAGCATCAAGAGAAGATTGCATCAGAGTCTCTTTACTGGCAAAGCGTTCTGAACAGCGTCATTGCCATTGTGAGAATGCTTGCTACCCAAAACCTAGCACTGCGTGGCACTTCAGATCAGCTGTACATGCCAAACAATGGAAACATCCTTAAAATTGTGGAGCCGATAGCTGAGTTTGATGTTGTACTCCAGGAGCATCTAAGAAGAGTCACCCCTCAAGAAATACACACACCACCACCTTGGAAAAACAATTCAAAATGAGATCCTACAATTACTGGCAACAAAAGTCAAAACAGAAGATTGTGGCAGATCTGAAGTCAGCAAGATATTACTCTGTTATTCTGGATTGCACACCTGACATCAGCCATATGGAACAAATGACTTTAATGGTGCATTTTGTAACAGAACCTAGTGAAAACACCCCTGCAATAGTGACTATCAGAGAGCATTTTCTAGAATTTATTGACATTGATACTATAGGAGCTGATACGACAAATGTGCTTCCTAAAAAGTTGGAAGATACGGGAATTGCAACAGCTGACATGAGAGGTCAGGGTTACAATAATGGTACCAACATGAAAGGAAAGAACAGAGGAGTAGAGGAGTGCAGACACGGATCCGGGAGTTAAACACTTGAGCTTTTTTTGTCCCATGCAGTTCTCATTCATTGAACTTGGTGGTCAGTGATGCAGCATCAGCTTCTAATGAGGCTGCTGATTTTTTTTAAATGTATTTTTCTCTGCATCAATTCATCGATAGCGAATTTTGAAGCAACATCTGGGAACATCCTCTCTGACACTGAAACCACTAAGTCCCACACGATGGGAAAGGCGAGTGGAGGCGATAAAGCCTAACACACACCAAACTGGGAAGACGGATGATGCCATAGTTCCCATTATGGAGAATAATGCTATGGACAGGAACTGTTCATGGGAGAACAGTGGCAGAGGGAAATGGAATCACCAGAAACATACATAACTTCAAATGTCTGTGTGGCTTAGTGTTGTGGCATGATGCTGTTTGAAATAAATGTTGTAAGCAAGAGACTCCAAGGTGCTGACCTTGATATATCTGGAGCAATGGAACAACTGGGCAAAGCAATGTCATACCTACAGTCTTATTGGTCAGATGAGAGATTTCAAAATGTTCTAAAGAGTGCACAGAAGTTGGCAGAGGAACTTCACACTGAAGCTATTTTCCTACCCATTCAAGAATACAAGACAGTCACCGAAGATGAGGACATTTTGATTATGAGGCATGAGATAATCCCATAAGAGATCCCAAACAACAATTCAAAGTTGAATTCTTTTATCAGGTGCTAGATTGTGCAATAGTCAGTCAGTCAGTTGAACGTTTCATGCAGCTCAAGAAACATAGCAGTATATTTGGGATGTTGGAGGATATTCCAAAACTGCTCACTATACCTCAAGACGAACTACACCAGCAATGCAGGGCACTAGAGACAGTGTTGACACATGATGACATGCACAATATTGATGCGAGTGATTAAGGTGATTAACTGAAAGCCTTTTCAAGATACATTTCAGCAGGATCAACTCCAAAGGCTGTTCTGGAATATATGTGCACAAATAAGATGACCACCCTCTTTCCAAATGCTTTTGTTGCTCTGCACATACTTCTAGCACTTCCTGTAACAGTTGCCAGTGGAGAATGCAGCTTCTCCAAGCTGAAGTTAATAAAAACACATTATACTCCACAATGACACAGGAGAGGTTGGTCAGCCTTGCAACCATCTCAATAGTGCATGAGCTGGCCCAGACTGTGGACCTTCAGCAGGAAGCCGTTCAAATCTTTGCAACCAAGAAGGCATAGAAAGCACCACTTTCATTATTCAAACAGATAAAAATGCCAGTGTTTACTATGCAGACAAGAAAAGTTACATTTGCTGTTCAGGCATTTGAAAGTTAAGTGTTACCTAAATTTTTTGAACAAGGCATTTTAAGTTGCTAGTTCTCCTTTATTGGGGTAGGTAGCAGAGCAGTACCATGAGAGGAGTAGAAAGGAAGAAGGAAGAACTGAGACCTTTCAAAGTGTTGGCCCAAGCGAGAGGACATGGGGGCGTCATTTGAACTCCCCGCCTCAAGTGCTAAAATGTTGTGGGCTGGCCCTGTCTCCAACACAGCTGTGGGGGCAGGGAGAACACACAAAGGCTCCTACACTGACCACCAAGTGACACCCACAACATCAGAGGCAGTATTACCAACACCATGCATTCAAAAATCATGACCAGCTTAAAAAGAAAATCACAAAATTAAAATAAGCAATAATAGCGTTATATTACACATTTCCCCACTTTTCCCCATAATCATAAAAAAAACTTACTTTACAAAAAATAAAATTGAGATTCACATGTAGTCACGACTCCAAAAACTGGAGTTTTAAGAAAAAAATACCAAATATGATTTTATCACAAGATTTATGATAAGAGTTGGTGCCACCTAGAGGTTGCTAAGCCCAGCCCTGTGAGTTTGAGAGACTAAGATTGCCTTCTTGCCCAAGAGATTTAGACTTGAGCAGCATACTGGGTACTATATCTGATGAACTCTGGGAAGCAAAGATACCCTTGTGCCCTCTTGCTGGACTGCTCTCCTAGGGGCTTGGGCTTATTCTGTACTTTTATTTTGTAACTAACCACTAAGACTTGTACCTAGGGTATTTCCACACTTTCCTCCCTGCCAATTCTAGTAAAGATTATTAGGAAGTAGCTAAAGATACAGAACTTATACATCATGGAGAGAAGTGCCTGCTTTAAAAGAGAAAGATTCCTCAATTTAGCAGATGTGTGTATGTTGGAAACCCAACTAGGACTTGAGCCTAGAGGGCCTAGTGTTTGGAGCATCCACAGCAGTTGTTTTCAAAGTCAGGATACACCATAGTCCATAAATAGCTGAAAGGCCTTAGTTATCACAACCTACATATTTTACTAATGCGCTGTTTATCTTCCTCCCCTCTCTTCCCCCCCCACATTATTCTGCAACTGCTTTTACCCACATGACCACACATTGATCTCAGAGAGCATGCCCTAAACACAGGGCCGTCCTTACCCATACGCAAACTATGCGGCTGCGTAGGCTAAATTGCTCCAAATTTCCTGGTGTCCTACATAGCTGCATGCTGCTCCAGCAGCCAGCCAGATCCTTCGGCCAGCTGAGCTGGCCAGGAAAGCTGCCCCTGCTCCCACACCACCCCTTCCCCACAGCTCTTGCCCCACCCCTACCCAAGCCCCACCCTCACCCCACCCCCTTCCCGAGCTACATCCTGAGGGACCACAGCAGGGGTCGGGCACGCCCTGCACTCACTGGGCAGCAGGAAGTGGAGCGACCTGGCTCCAGCCCGCTCTGTGGCTCCCAGTTGGGCTGCCATGAGTGCTGGGGGGCGGTTGTCCCCTGCCCCCTCCACGCCCCCAAGTCTGGGAGCCAGGGGAGCAGAGCAGGTTGGGGCCGGGTCACTCCACTTCCCGCTGCCCTGTGAGTGCAGGGTTGGGCCCACCCTGCAATCACCAGGTGGCAGGAAGTGGAGTGAACCAGCCCCAACCCTCTCTGCAGGCTTGTGCTGGGGGGCAGTTTCCCCCCTTTCCCCCAAGCCTGCTCCTGCCCCCCACAGATCTTTGGTGCAGCTCTCCCCAACCCCGGCAGGGGGGCTCTGCGGGGCATCACAAATATCTAGGGACAGCCTTGCCTAAACATTAGAATGTGGAACTAGGAGTCAGACTTTCTAAGGTGTATTCCCAGCTCTGCCACATGCTTATAATATGACCTTAGAAAAGTCATTTCCCCTCTCTGTACCTTAGTGTCCCCTCTGTTGAAAGGTGATCAGAATCTTCACCTACTTCACAGGGCTGTAGGGAGACCTAGCAACTCAAGTACAAGGTGTTGATGCTTATCTTTAAGGTGCTTAATGGCCTAGGACCAGTGTATCTAAAAGATGCCCCTAAAGTTCTGAGATAAAACCATGGCCAACAACTCCACTCCTCTGACACAATGGAGCTCTCCACAATAAGGGTGAAGCTGGTCTGTGCAGGAGACAGAGCTTTCTCAGGGGCCAGGCCAAGATTGTGGAATGAACACCCACAGAAAGTAAAGACCATCACAGACCTCATCACTTTCTGCTTCATCACATGCAAAGCACATGGTCTTTGACCTACCTCTTTAACCAACATGTTGCAACATTTATTTAAAAAACAACAAAAACAACCCTACGGAAAACAAGATACTCCACTGCACATCCTGGGCAGAGAATGAAAGAACAAACCACATAATTGATGTTAGTCAGGTTGCTTAATGCAGTGCTTCTTAAATGGAGGGCTCTGGACCTAGTGCAGGGAGGGGGCTAGTGGGAGAGCAAGCCCTCCCTGCACTCATGGTGCAGCAGTAACTCTTGTCATATAGGGGTAGGCCAGTTCCCTGCTTCAAGTATAGCCAGAGATGGATTAAGGTTTCAGGAGGCTGAGGCCAGAGCAAGTGGGGGGGGGCCTCTCCACCCCTTCTACCTGCGATTCTGCCCACATTCCACCCCTTCCACCAAAGGCCCCACCCTGTTCTGCCCCTTCTCCCATAGCCCCACCCCATTCCATCCACAGTACCGCAACCTGTTTGCTCCTTTCTCCCCACCCCTGCAGCCCCAAGACCCGAGAAGCTCTATCCCCCTCCCCATGCCCCAGGGCTGCAGCTAGGGCTGAGAGCTCCCCCAGCCCTGAGGCCGCAGCAGGGAACAGGGTACTCCTCCAGTCCCACGGCTGCAGCTAGGGTCCGGATGCTGGGACTTCCCCCGCCACCCAGCTCTTCTACCAGGGCTTTGGGCTTCTGCTGCCCACGATGGATGTCTGCTGGGGTGCCCATTTTTCTGGGGCCCCTGGGCAGAGACCCCATTAGCCCATTGGCTAATACGCCACTGGGTGTTGTGACCTGGCACACGTGCAGCATCAGAGGGCAGCTGGGCCAAACTTGAGTGGCCCTGCAGCCCCATATACCAGGGTACAACGCCAAATCACTCAAATTTGGCCCAGCCACCCTTCTCAGGAATTCCATGAATTTGGACCCGAGGTAGGTTGCAAGACAAAATGCAGTTGGTAGGCCACCTTAGTAAAACGTTTGAAAACCACTGATTAATGCACTACTGAATGATCTCAGATTGTTTGTTCTTAGAGTTTAAATATGACTACAACATCATTGGTTGGTTTGATTTCTGTGAACATGTGAGTGGCTGATCAGGCCAATTTGAGCTCTGAACTGTCTGTGGGACACTAAACAAAAGATGCCTGTGTGTGTCAACTGATTAATAGTGACATGCTGCTGTTGTGAGATTCACACTGCTTGCGCTTCTGCTCTGCCTCAGCAGGTCTCCTCCACTCACAGACTAGCTCCAGTATAGATGAGGCTTTGCCAGGAAGAACAATCATGAGCAAGATCTTCCAAAAGCTCTGGATCAATGTTGAAATGCCCCAAGGATAACTTGCGGGAGACCCTGAAATGTTTCTTCTTGCCTCCCTGAAAGCGGTTTCCCTCCTTTAGCTTGCTGTAAAAGATCTTTGGCAGTCGCCTGTCTGACATTCTGATGACACGACCTGCCCATCTCATCTTTGCTTTCATCAGACTATGGATGCTTGGAATGCCTACCTGCATAAGAACCTCGGTATCTAGAGCCTTGTCTTGCCATCTTATCCTCAGGTTCTTCAAACAGACCACGTGAAAGTGATTCAGCTTCACAGACTGGTATCTGTACGCCATCCAGGTTTTACATCAGAGTTGGCAATGCAATGTCTTTGTAGACTTTCAGATTTGTTTGTTGACTGTTGCCTCTACGCTCTCACACAATTGCACATAGTCTGCCAAAGGCCATACTTGCTTTGGCAATTCTGGCATTGGTTTCATCATTGTTGTGAACTGCACGCGAGAGTGTACTGCTGAGGTATGTGAACTTGTCCACTGCCTGGAGGGTTTGGCCATTCACCGTGACAGTAAGCTCTACGTAAGGCTTTCCTGGTACAGGCTGATACATTATCAGGAAGCCAGAAGTGATGCAAGACCAAAGTTGTCACAAGCTGAAGAGAAATTGCCCATACACCACTGCAGGTCAGACTCAGATCTGGCATTCAGGGAACAGTCATCAGCCAACAAAAGATCACAAACAGTCACTTCCTGTACATTCGTCTTTGCCTGTAGTCTCCTCAAACTGAATTGCTTGCCATCAGTCCAGTATCTGATGCCAACCCCGGTGTCACATTCATGAAAGGCATCTGTAAACATGGCAGAAATCATACTGAGAACAGCTGAGGCCAACACACAGCCCTACTTGACTGCATGGGTGACTGGGAATGGTTCAGATGACTCACCGTTGTCCACAATGCAAGTGAGAATACCGTCGTGGAATTGCTGAACCATTGCGATGAATTTCTCTTGGTAACCAAATTTTGCCATGATCTTCCAAAGGCTCTCCTGACTGTATCAAATGCTTTTGTCAGGTCAATGAAAGTACAAGTTGGAGTTCTGTTCCTGACATTTCTCCTGAAGTTGACGAGGTGCAAATACCGTATCTATAGTCCTGCATCCTTTCCTGAAGCCACGCTGACTCTCAGGCAGAAGCACTTGTTCAATGTATTGCATGAGGCAATTCAGCAGAATTCTGATGAGAATTTTGCTGGCTACTGACAATAGGGAGATGCCCCAATAGTAGTTGTAGAATTGTCTGTGGCCCCTCCGCTTGTACAAGTGGATGATGGCTGCATCCTTGTACTCCTGGGATATAGTTCCTTTAGTCCACACTGATTGGAAAACTTCAGTCTGTTTCAGAGCCATGTGTGAGCCTCTGGCCTGTTACACCTCTGCTGGCATAGCATCTGCTCCAGGTGCTTTGCCATTTGACATCAGGTCAATTGCTTTCATAGTTTCAGTCACCACTGGGAGATCAGCAAGAGATACATTGATATTGATCTGGGGCAGTCGATCAATTGCCTCCTCCCTAATAGAGGATTCTTGTTTGAGGATGTGGTTAAAGTGTTCTGCCCACCTTTGCAGTATCTTTTCTTTATCAGTGGCCAGAGTGGTGCCATCAACACTCAGTACTGGAGTTGTTCCTGATGACGGTGACCCGCAGATTGTCCTCAGAGCATCATAGAAGCACTTCATATCATTCCTGTCTGCATAGGAATGAATCTCATCTGCCTTGTTGCTCAGCCGTGAGTTCTGCATCTCTCTAAATTTACGCTTGACAGTCCTCTTGATGTTGTTGAAGGCTACCTTCTTAGATGTTGAAGTACCGTCTCCTAAACAGCCTTATGGAGCCAAATGTTTCTCATTCAACCGTCTCTCTACATAAGTATCATTTTCATCAAAACAATTTTGATGTTTACATGTGATGGAACCGAGGGTATCGGATGCAGCCAAGTACACAGAGTATATAAAGGATGCCCAATTTTCCTTGATGTTTTTAGAGTTTGCATCAATTGTTACAAGTTAGTTGCACAGTTCTTCAAGAAAACCGTTTCACATTACCCATTTCAGTGTGGAGGAGACATTAAGCTTTTTGGATGCCTTTTTACCACGTGGCTGCCTACTAGGATGTAGCTGGATATTATGCTCTGAGACTATATGCCTGGGATCAGTCCAGCATTCTACACTTCTCATGGCCTTTGTCATTCAAACATCCTGTCTGTCTCTTCTCCTAATGACAGTGTAGTCAATGAGATGCCAGAGCTTGGAGCACAGATGCCCTTAAGATGTCTTGTTACAGGGTGTTCAGACGCAATGGTGATGAACACAGTGTAAGAACCTGTACAGAACAGAAGCTTAATTCATTAGTGTCTGTGAAGTACTCAGTGTCAAACAGAAAGCATGAGACAAGGGCAAAGTATTTATTTTAAATTCATGTGATTATTTCTATGTACGATATGGTTTTAAAAAGCAAATACAAACCTGTTAATAGTCAGAGCTGATCATTACCATGTTTCTGAGGACATGTAAGATTGCTTAAAGGGCACCATTTGTAATCAAACTAACCAGTAATTATGCCATACTTATGAAAAGATTGAAGGCTACAAAGGTTCTCCTTGTGCAACCACGTGCGCCACAAGGGATTAAAATTAGCTGTTAATTGCTTGCACATGCATGTTACAGTTCAGGCTTCTAACAACAGGTAATGTCTGGCGTTACAGCAACAAGTGAGAATGTAGACTGGATGACAGCAGAACGTGGAATCTGGTAACATGGGAGGAAGGCAGATCAGAAAGTTTTCTTGGGTTTTGACTGAATGGTTGTGCTGGACTGCAACCTTGTGACAGTCTAAGGCTGAAAGTGTTCTCTAGCAATGCACGATTGGCTGTTGTATCCCTATTCCCTTCCATTCCCAATCTATTTCTCAGGTTTTGTGCACAATTCTTACATTGTGAGTCAATGGTGAGTGACATCAGCTCATCTTCATTAGATTCTTTTGTAGTGATGCAGGTGAGAACAAGATCATTAGGTTACATTTCTTCTTAACTGACCCACCAAAGCACATGCCTCACCTGTGTAATCACATGATCTTTTTGCCTCTCCTTCCTTACCCCAAGGTCTTCCTACTATTTTATAAATCCACTGATTGTATCACTATTCTTAGGAGCAAGGACTAGGACTACTTGTACAGCAAAATACCCACTACATTTTGCGGCACGATCAAAACGATTATGATTCAACTTTTTATTTAAAAATTCCCCACATTGTAGCCTAGTATATTTTAAATTATACTCTTCAGCACAGGCACCGTCTTTATTTTTGTCCTGTAAAATGCTCAGTATGTTGCCAATTTAAAACAATCAGTGCAAATAAAGTAAAGCAAATACTATGTTGTGAGAATGTAACACTTCCCCTGAAATAAGGGAAAGGGAAAAAACAGTCCTTAATAGCTGGAAAATAAGTTGTAGTGAGAATTAAAATGACTCTTAGTGCTGCAGCTGCTTCTCTCTGCCCAGCGTAAATCGCTGTGCTCAAAAAGGTTTGTATAAAAACAGAGTTCTCAGCTGGTCAGGCAATGAGAAAGCAGGGAGCTCTTAGCAAAAAGAGGACCAAATGTCCACGTCTCCTAGGGCCAGGGATGAAAAAGAAATAAACAGCTTGAAATCTCCAGAATTGGAAACAGTAAAGGTCCCATATACATTAGTTAGTTTAATCCTTTTGTTTTACTATGACTTTTGTTGATACAATATCCAGTTCCCTTTGGACAACACTTGCCACTCATTCATCATTCTCTTGAGTTGGAAGCACTGGTGGTGGTGGTGAAGAAAACTGGTAATTCTAGAAAATTTGCCCCTTAACAATTGCTCACAAACAAGATGACCACCTGAAGGAAACCCCAGAAGGATGAGGAGCTAGCAGTCCATCTTAAGGTGCCAATCATAGCAGTGATGGAGAACAAATACAGTGCTATTGGTGGCTACTAATGAAGTTGGTTCAAACTCCATATTCAGTGAGTATGATGGAGTTGATGCATGCTAACCAAGACCAAAAGATTCCAAAGGCAGGCACTCTAGAAAGAGGAGAGAGAAGAAACTTAAGAGCATAGGAGGAAGCTGAGACACACCACAAGTAGTAAATGGAGGCAGCAGATGAAATCAATGGCGCATTAATCATAGAATATCAGGGTTGGAAGGGACCTCAGGAGATCATCTAGTCCAACCCCCTGCTCAAAGCAGGACCAATCCCCAATTTTTGCCCCAAATGGCCCCCTCAAGGATTGAACTCACAACCCTGGGTTTAGCGAGCCAATGCTCAAACCACTGAGCTATCCCTCCCCCAAAGAATGAGACCCTCCCCTAGACCACATCATGTTTAAGAACAGGAGCTCATCATAAGCATCGATATGTCCCCTGCACATCTCATTTGTCAATCAGACTGGTATGCTATTTGACAGAGATCCAACAGGGCACACAGGGCAACTGAAGAATCTCAGCAACACCATATGGCAAAGGCAATAATTCTTTGGCATTTCCCCATCAACTCCTCTTCTCTGAGAATCAACATAAACCAGATAATACCATGAAGTTGTATTGTTCTGCCTTATAAGCAAGAGGCCTGAAGGAAAGATCAGCGTAGAAACAGCAGATCACACCTTAAATCAGTATATATACTTAGAGCCAAAAAGAGAACTGCAGAGTAAGCACGGGGGGACACTTTAGCCAAAAGCTTCATTGTGGCAGAAAAAGGGAAGGAAGTCAGGCTACCAATGAGGCAGCCACAGATGAAATGAGTGGAACCATCCAACAGAGTAAGAGATGTTTAGATTCACAATCACACTTCTTGTGGCAAGCTAGAAATAAAATTGGCAAAAAAGGACCCCTGCTTTCTAATACACTCTGATGCTGCAGAGATAAATTAGAAAATTGATGGTTTTCATTCCCTTAGATGACAATTAATATAATCAGTACCCTGATTTTCTTTTAATTAAATTCACCTTATTTTTGGTGCAAATTTTCACTGTGCCACAAAATTTTGTTCTTCAAATGAAGAATTGCATTGTACAAGTTTCTAGGGGGAACCTGGAGGTTTGGGGTAGGACATTTGAGGGTTTAGGCTGCCCAAAGGAGCAGAAAATGGTGTGGGGTTTTTACACCCAGGACAATTGAGTATTTTTGGACTGGGGAATGGATTCATCTTTATTAATCTAGGTTCATATCACACCCTCTTTCTATGGATAGATGTGGCATAAACTTTGCAGCTGCAGAATACCCAGGCTGCACTTAATAGTTGCTGCAAAGTTTAATATATACGGTTCTAGTCCCTTAGAGTTAGAACCTGGCCAGAGATTCTCAGCTACAAGGAACTATTGTCTTATAAAATACAGTAGAATCTCAGAGTTATGAACACCTTGGAAACAGAGGTTGTTCGTAACTCTGAACAAAACATTATGGTTGGTCTTTCAAAAGTTTGCAACTGAACATTGACTTAATTCAGCTTTGAAACTTTACAATGCAGTAGGGCTATCGATTAACTGCAGTTAACTCGTGCGGTTAACTCCAAAATGAATCACATTTAATCATAGTTTTAAATCACACTGTTAAACAATAGAATACCAACTGAAGTTGATTAAATAATTTGGATGTTCTTCTACATTTTCATTATATATATAGTATTCTGTGTTGTAACCAAAATCAAATACTTCAAGTACTGTCCTACAATCTATGGTGCAAGTGCAACTTACTAATGTGATGGGGGGGTTTTGTTGTGTTTCTTTTAATATAACTGCACTCAAACAAAATATAAAACTTTAGAGTCTACAAGTCCACTCAGTCCTACTTCTTGTTCAGCCAATTGCTATGACAAACAAGTTTGTTTACATTTACAGGAGATAATGCTGCCCTCTTCTTATTTACAAGGTCACCAGAAAGTAACAGGTATTTGCATAGCACTTTTGTGGCCGGCTCTGCAAGGTATGTCAGATATGCTAAACATTCATATGCTCCTTCATGCTTCAGCCACCATTCCAGAGGATATGCTTCCATGCTGATGACACTTGTTAAAAAAAATAATGCATTAAATTTGTGACTGAACTCCTTGGGGGAAAATTGTATGTCCCCTGCTGTTTTACCTGCGTTCTGCCATATATACCATATTACAGCAGTCTCAGATAATGACCCAGCGCATGTTGTTCATTTTAAGAACACTTTCACTGCAAATTTCACAAAAGGCAAAGAAGGTACCAATGTGAGATTTCTAAAGATAGCTACAGCACTCAACCCAAGTTTTAAGAATCTCAAGTGCATTCCAAAGTCTGAGAGAGATGAGGTGTGGAGCATGCCTTCAGAAGTCTTAAAAGAGCAATACTCTGATGCAGAAACTACAGAACCCAAACCACCAAAAAAGGAAAATCTGCTGGTGGCAGCTCACTCAGATAATGAAAGTGAACATGCATCGGTTCGCATTGCTTTGGATTGTTATCAAGCAGAACCAACCATCAGCATGAATGCATGTCCCCTGCAATGGTGGTTGAAGCATGAAGGGACATAGGAATCTTTAGTGCATCTGGTGCATAAATATCTTGCAAGGCTGGCTACAACAGTGCCATGAGAAAGCCTGTTCTCACTTTCAGGTGACACTGTGAACAAGAAACGGGTAGCAGTATCTTCTGCAAATGTAAACAAACTTGTTTGTCTGAGCGATTAGTTGAACAAGAAATAGAACTCAGTGGACTTGCGGGCTCTAAAATTTTAGATTGTTTTATTTTTGAATGCAGGGGGTTTTGTACATAATTCTACATTTGTAATTTAAACTTCCATGAAACAGAGACAGTACTTTTACTAGGTGAATTGAAAAAATACCATTTTACTTTGTTTTTACAATGCAAATACTTGTAATTACAAATATGTGAGAACTGTACACTTTGTATTCTGTGTTACAAGTGAAATCAATATATCTGAAAACACAGAAAACATCAACAAATATTTAACTAGATGGTATATTATTGTTTAACAGTGCAATTAATAGCAATTCTTAAGGGACCGACCGTCCTACTATGCAGAAGAAAATGCAGCTTTTAACTATCTTAATTTATGTGAAACAAGCACTGAAACAATTTCCTTACCTGGTCAAATTTTTAACTTTCCCTCTATATTTTTAATATGTTTAACAGGTATGGTACTGTATCTGCCCCCCCTTTTTGGTGGTGGGGGAGCTCTGCTGCTGCCTGCCTACTTCAGGTTTCAAATGAGGAGTGTGGTTGACCGGACAGTTTGCAACTCGGTGGTTCTACGTACACAATTCACCTTCACACAACAAACAAATAGAAAACCAAGAAGTTTCAAAAGGAACAAGATCCCAGCCTGACTGAATCACAGGTCTGACACAGGAGGCAGGACGAATTCCTGTGCCAGCTGACTTGGGCTAGTGGGCCCCAGGCTAAGACGCTGTCTAATTTCCGGCCTAGACCCTGGGGCGCTGGCTCCAGCCTCAGGCTCTACACCACAATCAAAGAGCCCCTTACCCCAGCGTGCGGCACAGGCCAGCGGCAGGCGCTTAACTGCTGCACAGACATGGGGGGGGCGAGGGGAACAAGGGTGTTCACTGTACCCATTCCCCCCGCGGCGCCACCAGAGCCCGCCATTGCTCCGCAAGGCGCACGCCTGGCTGCGGGGCAGCAACGCCGAGGCCCGCGGAAAAATGCTCGGGGACTTCTCCGCGCGCCGAGCGCGCGCAGTGCCGCGGGCGTCCCGAGCCCCAAGCGCACGCCGCTCTCCCGTCTGCCGACACGCAGGGGCTGCACGGCGGCGAGCCCACTGGCGCCCCGCCGGGAGGGGAGGGGAGGGGAGGGGAGCAGGGGTTCCCCCCGTGGAACAGGGCATCCTCCGGCCAGGGAGGGGCAGAGCGGCTTGCCAGGTAGTACGGCGGGTGTTCCAGTCTCACGGGTGCGGCCTGGTGGCGGCGCCGCGTCACGCGCCCAGTACGTGCGCCACTCCGTTCTGGAACCTTCCCCCAGCCAAAGAAGGGGAGGAAGAACAAGACAGGTGCCAGAACCTCCCATATATGGGCAGCGTCGGAAGCATTTGCGTCATGGCGTCGCGTCGTAGCGTTTCTGCGGGCCGCGAGCGGAACGTGACAGCGTTGTGCCCTGCGCAGCGCCCTGGAAACCAAACAGTAAACAGCTCGCGGGGGAGGGGCGGCTCAGTACGCAGGCGCACGGGGAGCTCGTCGCCGGAGGAGGAGGGGGGGGGGGGCTGTGAAGCCCTCTGGTGAGGAGTCGGGTGCCCGTTGGGAGGGGTTCAGGAGCCAGCTGCCCGGCGCGGCACGTGAGGCGGGCCAGGGCCGGGCGAGCTGAGCGTCCCCAGCAGCGCGGGGCAGGCCTGGCCTCTGCGAACAACCCTCCGTCCCAGGGAGCAGCGCCCAGGGGCGCGCCCGGGTTTAAACCCCTTTGCGGGCCGCCCCTTCGCGCTGTGGCCCAGGGCCAGGGCCAGGGAGCCGTCCCTCCGGGCCTAGCGCCCCGTGCCTGGGGTCTCTACCCGCGGGCCGCCTGTGCCCGGCCGCAACGCACGCAATAAAGGGCAGGCCGCAGAGGCCAGAGTGGGCCGAGCAGCTCCTCGGCGGCTGCAGCCGCGCACGCCCCCTGCGTTTGCTTGGGAAAGAGAGAGGTGCTTCTCCCAGCGGGGCCGGCGGCGCTGCCTGATTACCCTGTGAAGAGCGGCTCCTTGGGAGAAGGAGTGGGGCGGGCTCGAACCTCCCCCCTCCGGCAGAGTTATCGTGTGTCCATGAACCATCTAGTGTGATCGATGACCCGGTTGCCACTGGGAAAGCTCCCAG
Source organism: Dermochelys coriacea (assembly GCF_009764565.3). Taxonomy (NCBI): domain Eukaryota; kingdom Metazoa; phylum Chordata; order Testudines; family Dermochelyidae; genus Dermochelys; species Dermochelys coriacea. The sequence goes on along the minus strand of NC_050073.1, from coordinate 86,069,455 downwards.
TCTCAGACTGTTATTTGGGAGTTTACCTTTGGGCCGCACTAACTTCTTGTCATGGCAGTAAAGCTGCTGACACTGAAAAGTGCCTGCTCCTGTTGGTTTCTTCTGTAAGGTAAAGCCGGGCGCAGAGGAAGATTAAATCTGTCAAATCCTTCTGTTTTTCACAAGCACAAAAGTCACGTGAATTTCTTGATGAATAGACGATTGCTACGTTTTCCCGAAGTTTGGAATTGACTAATACTGGAAATCTCTGTGATTACCTCAAGCTGCTCAGTAATTACACAAAATAAAAATAGACTTATGGATAATGAATTTTCAAAACTGTATTTAGAAATATCTATCACTCTTCTTTGATGGTGAATGATGCTGATGTCTCTACCATCAGACTCTGCCATTGTACCCATACTCTAGCAGCAGGTCTAGTCTGATGATGTAGGATAGGGCTAAGGAATGGATCTCATTTAAATACAAATCTCAAAATTGTAATTTCTCCCTACATTCAAATAGAAACTGCATCTGTGCAGTCCTAATCTATATGCCAGATTGTTAAAATAACATTCATATTTGACTGTTAATTCTGATTTAAATATATTTAAAACTCTTTGAACAGTTTTGGGTTTTTTTTGTGATTTACTGTTTGTAATTAGATATAGTGATTAGACTTTTTCTTATACTGCTATGCAGTTTCCCCCTAAGAATTAACTAGAAGTATTGCGGTCTATAGTACCAATAATTCAAGAGCAAAGAAAGATTCACAATAGGCCAATAATACTCAGTTTTTCAATAATATTCTGTTTTATTTTTACCAATATCTGTGTAATGTGAGTACCAAAATATGATAGATAATTGAGGAATATGTATGTATTCCAAGTGCAGATTTGTATGCTACATAACACCCTCCCATGGAAATATTCAAACAGAAATAGTTCTTCCTCGTGCAGTGAATCACATATGACCATGTGGTCCCATGGAATGGGACAGTAAATAAGATCAGACTATGGCTGTGATCCTGCTGTTGGATCTTTGTGGGCATACTCTTGTTCCCACATAGACCCCCCACGGTAGTTCAAGGATCTGCTTGCAGATCCAATTGCAAGAAAGTCACCTATATCTATACTATAGACCTGAGAATCAGGACAAACAGATTGCTAGGGATCGCTGTCTGGTTTATCTGAATTAGCTACTCATCCTGGGTGAAATCCTGGCTCTACTGAAGTCAATGACAAACCCTTCTCCCCATTTTGCAGGTAGTACATTGCAAATAAATCAGACTCAGGATGTGGGCACTATCGCCCCGCTGCCTCCAGATGAAGGATGGGGGTGGGGGAGAACCTGAGCCTGGGCTTCCTTCCAGTGAAGGATTGGGGGATGGGGGAAGGAGAGCCCAAACCCAGGTAGGCATCTGGCTGTCCCCTTTATTCCTGCCAGGTGTGCATGGCCCTTCTGCCCGAGCCCCAGCCACCCAGAGCTAGCAGCGGAGCTCTTTTAAAAAACAACCCACACAGCTCCTGCCTTCCTTGGGAGGCCTGCCCCATAGTTTGAGAACCTTTGATCTGTGCTTTGTTAGGTACTTCACCAAAATCCAGCACCTCACCTTTGAGGAGAGTTTAGATTGTAAACTTGGATCCATGGACCTCACCTTGATACATGCTTGTCAAACACCTTGCACAGTATTAGAGCTATATCTATGTGTCACCTCATGGTTTGGTACTGCTCCCCATTACCATAGTGTTGGGGCACTTTTCATGTAAAATGTCTTGGCAATATGAAAGTACCAGTTTCTAAGTGTTTAATGTCTGAGAGTAGGACCTAGGATCAGTGCTTGAGATGTGTGTCATATTCTGATAATGGCAGATTCCTGTTTAATATTGTAAAGCAGGAAGTTACATAAATATTATCTTCACACAGTGTGGGGCCTTCCTGTTGAGAGACTGTGAAGCTGCAATATGGATACAAAGTATGGTGCACTCTGTATATGCCTGCCCTTGTATATCAGTTTGGGGGAAGAGGCAGAGCATACTGTGGAAGCCAGAGAAAATGAGAGTTAAATTAACTAAACCCAGAATGGCTGTAGTAGCTTCCAACATTTAAAGCATTCCTGCAGGTGCTGCATTCAGTGCATACTAAAAGAACTCCAGCATTTTCAGTACAGGTATCCAAATGCTACTGGGGCCAGCAAGACATTTGTGCCTCAGGAGCTTTCCTAGTGCTTTCTAGAAGAATAACCTGTCATCTTGGGTTGGAAGCTATAGATGATTTAGTTGGTTCACTCATCACTGCCCAGGACAAATGCAGCATCTGGGAAGCGTGTCAGGCTTCTTTCTCTGCAGAATTTCTAGAGTTACCTAAGTGACATGGGTGGCCCCTGATTGGGCTTTACACTCAGTTGAAAATAGCAATGATTTCTTATGTGAAAGTAACTGCGGGCCTGACGAATTGATTCCTTGAAAAAACCTTTAACAGGTGACCCTTCTAGCTAAATCTGGGCCTCTTAAGACATTGGCATAGCGTCTGAGCCTTTTTTGTTGCCCTTGCTCATTCACCACTGCTATCAGGTTTTTACTATCTCATCACCTGATTTTAGGGAGACAGTAGAACAGCCCTCCTGCATCTAAGCCTGCTCAGTGCTGAAATCTCCTTAATTCCAAATTAGTTTTAATAGGTTGGATATTCCTCCTCAGAAGAGCTGAGTTTCTATAGCCAAGCAGAGAGAGGAGGGGGTAGGGGAAGAGAGAGAAAGGCACCTTAACTAGACTAACATGGCTGCTACTCTGAAACCTGTCATTAAGTAGAGGGGGGAAGTTATTTTAAAAACAGGCCCAAGGAGAGGGAAATTAATCCACACAGCAGTTGGGCTCTACCACCTCCTAGAAAATATATAACCATATCCATCTTAGCAGGGATATAAATAAGGCTAATGGAAAGTGAGGGAGGGAAGAAAGTAAAAGGGAAGTGTTGAAATTGCTTTAATATACAAACATTTACTGCCCTTGGAACGGTATAGGAAACACTTACGTTTATGCATCCTAAAAAAATAGGGAGAAGCACAGATTTTGCTACACAGTATTTGTTACAGAAAAGGAGCACCAGAGAGGAGTTAATGGTTTCTGCAGAAACTAGACTGCCTTGTAAGAGTGAGTTTCCAGCCCTCCTGGTTGGAGAGGAAATATGGCAAGTGTTTACTGAACAGAAACCAGGGTGTGTTGTTTGACAGCATGTTGTTTCAAAATACTGACTCAAGTGTCAGCTTACCTCCTCAGTCTGTTTGGAATATTTACTCTGATGCAGCGATGAGGCCACTGTTAAATACATACTGATATTGCTGATCAGTTTTGGTAGAGGGAATGGGAAAAGGCTGTACTTGGGGAGAAAGATTAGGAAAACAGGAAGGAGAAGGAGTTACTGCAGAGAATAAAACATGATGCAGAGGGAAGAACAGTGTCCTTCCAGACAGATGAGAATCAGTGCAAAAAAAAAAAAAAAAAAAAAAAATCCTAGAAAGTGATGATACATTCCCCTCCCCACCCCAGCTCCAAAAATGTTGGATCTTGTATAATTTAAGCTCAGCTACCCCCTAATCACTCTAGCCTTGACTTCTGTCTGAAATTGGTAGGTGTCTACTAGGCATCTTAGATTTTCACTGAGCTAGACCATAGTTGAAGGCCAGCAGAATGTATGCCTGCCTGCAAAATGAGGGGACAGGCAGCATATGAAAGGGATATTGAAGAGTGTTGTTTGTATATGGAAGTTAGGAAATAGCACATTTGAGCCCAAGGGTAATTTGTATCTTCCCTATTAAGTAGCCAGTGTAGTATTTCACAGCGCTTGGCTGTTATAGAAGTTCCATTAAAGATCCTAAACCAGGTATAGCATTCAACTTAAATGCTTTTATTGACAATGTCTCTGAACAATAATAAGCAAACAATGCTTAAGTGTCATCCAAATTCACTTTCCACATGTCAAAAAGACCTCAAGGTAGAAAAAAATAAAATAAAAATATAAATATCTGAGAATCCATCTTAATAAATAAAAGACACAATAAAAACGTTTTCATGGAAAACTTATGTCAGAACATTCAGACCACCTCGACGACGCATGATCAGTACAGTTACAATGAACATTGATGTAGGAGAACTACAGTACATGGATATAGCTATTTATCTCTATCTACTAGAAAATAAGATATAGTCTCTTTTCCCAGTTAAGATGGGTCATTGCTAAAGTCATCAGAACACGATATTGCCAGGAACACAGTAGTTATTGTTAAATCAGCTGCACTAAGTACGAGTTGGAGATACCCAGCACCAGGTTAAATTCCAATCAATCATTAAACCAAGAGATTAATTAATGCTAGTAAATACTAAATAGGGAAGGGGAGCCACCAACCCAGCCATGTTGGACATGCTACAGACTACCAGCTCTCATGGATGGGTCACTGGGGGACAAGACAAACTCCATGCGATTTGCTACATCTCTGGAAGAGATCTCAGGCCTGGCTGCGGATCGCTCCGCAGGGTCCTTTAGCGCCGGACCGGCCTACGCACGCCCAGGGGGAGAAGGACTCTTTGCCCTCCCCAGGTCTGAGGTGTCGGACTCCGGGAAACCCCCCAGGAAGGTGGTGGATCTTTTGCGGTGAAAGGCCCCCCCACATGTAGCAGCAGATGGGAGGCTCGGGATCCGCCGTGTTCGCCCCTCGCCCTGCAGTCAGTGCCCTGGGGCTGCGGCCCCTCACAAGGCCAGCAGGGTCGGGGAGCTGAGCGAGTCGGAGGAGGGCTCGTTGCTGCTACTGCCCTTCCTGTGCGCGGCTGCACAGCTGGGGAAGGAGTCGGCCTCAGGGTAGGTGAAGACGAAAGTAGAGGTGTAAGTGCTGGGGCAGGGGGTGCAGGTCACCACCGGGGTGCAGAGCGGCTCCAGCTCCCCGCACGCCCCGACCGCCAGGGGCTCCCAGTCCGCCGCGTAGAAGGATGAGGAGCCGGCCAGGTCCATGTCGGGCACGGAGCGGGCCGTCTCCCGGGACGAGTGCGGGAAGAGGAATTCATCCAAGGGCTCGGGCTTCAGCTCCAGGCTGCTGCTCGCTTTGGAAGGCTCCGGGAGGGGCTCGGGCTGAGCGGCCTCCTGCAGCATGGGCAGGGCGAAGGCGGCCTCCTCGGACTCCGGGGGGCTGGGCACAGGTGCCTCGCCCAGGCCGCTGAGGTCCAGCGAGGGGACAGCGAGCTCCTCGGAGAACTGCAGCTCCTCGGGGATCTTGCAGGCTGGCCGGTGCGCAGCCAGGATGAACTCGAGCTTCTCCTTCTCCTTCAGCAGGTTAGCGATCTCGGTCTGCAGCGTGGACTTCTCCTCCTCCAGCTGATCGGTCTCCTGCGGGCACAGCGAGAGGGGAGTGAGACACAGAGCATCAGCCGTGCCAGGGGCGGACAGGTACTTCGTGCCCGGCTTGAGGTAGGAATAGGGGGCTGGGTCTGAGGGGGGCGGTGTAAGAGAACTTACCGCTTGCAGCGTGTCTGTCAGTTCTCGCCTCCGGTTGCGGCACTTAGCTGCTGCCATCTTGTTCCTTTCCCTTCTGATCCGTCTTTTTTCCTCTTCCTCCGGGGACAGCTGAGGAGAGAGAACGAGCACCGTTAATATCCACTGCACCCCCTCGCCGGTGAGCCCTGGCAGCACCAGACCGACCTCCCTCTCCGGGTCTCCGCCGCCGGAGCCATATTGAACGTGCTCACAGACTGCGTGAGACTTGCATGTCAAGATAGGTCCCGAGCAGGAGACCAAAGCGAACTCCGGTCCCTCGGACAGTCCTATTGGAGCTGAGCCGGGTTATCCCTGGCTGTCACTCTGCTCCCCCAATTCAATGCAACTGCCGGGGCAGTGTCTCCCGACAGCTCTCAGAAAGCCACTAAGCAGAACTAGCCCCTCCCCTCTTCCGCCCCCCCCCCCGTCCAGACGCCACTTTGGGGTGATCGCAGAGAGCTGTGTGTTCACCTGTTCGATTTTGCCCCTTCTGCCAATGCTTTGCCCTCTGCCTCCTGTATTTTTGACAATTCCAGCCCTCGAATAGGCGCTGGCTGGAGTAGGGACCCCATAGGGATGGGCCCGGTTCTGGGACGGTGCCACTGAAGAGATTAAGGTGGGTTGCACCAGCCATTGCAGATCTGGACTTGTGGAGATGGCAGTCACTGTCGGTACGAAGTTGGCACTAGAGACAGCTAGGTCCGTGCAGAAATCCTGAAAACACAAGGGAACTGATATTATATATAGAACTAGATGAGGGGGAACCCCCTGCCCTGAACCCCCTCAGCAGGCTGTATCCGACACAGTGCCCCAGAGGCTTAGTTCTGTGCTATTTTAAACCAGACCTGCAGCCCCCAGAGCCAGGCTGGCTCAGGCGCTGCGCTACCATCGTCAGACTCCACATGAAAAGGGAGTTTGTTATAAATATCCCTGACGTCTTCACTGACGCAGGCGCCGCTCCGGAGTCTCCTCAATGAACTCTCGTTTTATCAATGAAACTGCTTTACACACCCGCTGCAGAGCTGAGCCTGGGCCACAATCCCCTTCCCTGGGCAGGGCCCGGGACCACACTGCGGCCTCCCCCACATCGCGGGGTAGCTCCTCTCCCCCACCCCAACTCCCCAGGGCAGGGGCCTAGATTACCGTCTCCTCCCCCAGCCCAATGCACAGAGAGCCGGGAGAAAAGGTGCACCCCGTGCAGGACAGACCCTTCCTGACGTGTGTGCGCGGGGGGGAGATTATCTGTGCACCTGAGCTACCCCGTCTATCCCTGGGCGATGGTTGGAAGCGCAGACAACTTCCCTCTGCGACTCCCCCACCCCTCAGGCGTCAGTGGCCCGTAAGCAATCACCAGCCAGCGTCCCGGGCCCTCACCTGCTGGTTGACAGGCGAGCCCATGCTGGAAAAGGAGTCCGCCGGGGAAGTGTAGTAGGTGAGGCTGTCCCCGGCCGGAGACGCACTGCTGCAGCGGGAGGAAGACGCGTCATAGTCGGCGGTGAAGCCCTGGTACATCATAGCGGCTAGGCTAGGGTTGTCCAAACCCTGTCTGGGCGGTGAGGCTGTCCCGGTTGATTGTCTGTGTGTCTATCCGTGTAGACGGGTTGTCTCTGTCCCCAGCCGTATCACTCGTCTCTTTCCCAGCTCAGTCACTCAGATGCTAGCTCTGCTGCTGGAGTAGAGTGCGGCGCCCCAGCCTTTTAAATGCTCCTTGTCCGAATGGATCCTATGTCGTCACTGGCAGACCCAAAGCCTGGGGGGGGGACGGCGGGGATACGCCGCCTCTAACCTTTCCGCACAACTCCCGCCTCCCTTTCCCGCCTTTTACGTACTCCACTGCCCCCCACACCATGTCAAGGTGGTTACACTGAGGGTCTCCGGGGGGTCTGGGCCGTTCAGGGGCAGGGAAGGCTGCTGGTGTCCCCCCTTCCACAATGGTACAGTCCCAGCTCGGGAACCCACTGACGCAGATATCCTTATATGGGATACATCCTGTGCAAGGGGGTGTGACTGACGGGAACCGCTCCAGGCTGCAGCCAAGTGCGGCGCGCGCCTGTGTGTGTGTGTATGTGTGTGTGTGTGTGAGAGAGAGAGAGAGAGAGAGAGCGGGCAGATTGTACAAGGAGAATCGGGTTAGGTTAGTTACAGAAGTCTCCGCAAAGTTCATTCACCTTTCCAGAGGTGACTTTTTCAGCCCAGCTCCTGCCATATGCACCTGCTTCCTCCCAGCCCTATTCAAATAGTTCTAAACAAGTTCGGTTGTGGCTATGATCACATGGTATTAAACCCCCCTGCCCCGGGGGACTCAGCTGTCTTAACAGATAAAATACAAAGGAAGGCTGGGAAAGGGGAAATGAGGCATGAAAGCAGTGTGAGTGAGCAGAGATATCAGGCCAGTCTTGTTAGTTCCATTGTCTTTATTTTAATATCACAAGGTAAGCTAGGTAGCTTTCTTGATGCTTTTTGAAGGTGGATGGAAAACAACAATTGTCTTTACTATTATTTAGGGAAGAAGGTTTGTTGTGTTTTGTTGCTTGTTAGGGGACCTTTTAAATTATAGTTTAGAGGTTAAAGAGTTGTTGATCATGAAGAATAGTTCAGTTGGGAGGGTTGTTTTGTTTTTGAGGTGACAAGCCCATATTTTGTGCTGTATTTTTATCCATCATTTAAGGATCTGGTGTTGTTTTAGTTACAATTTATCTAACATTTCCATTTTGGAGTCCATGTTTGACTTTCTAAATTAATATGTGCATTCCATATAATAAATCTGTTAATGGTATACAAAGTGTCATAAACTAAGTAGATTTCTTCACATCTGTATAACAGTTTTCTTTGTTGTGTGGTACTGCCATTGTAGGGAGCCTGATACTGTGCCTTTCACTTTTATGACATTTTAAAGTATTTGGGAAAAAGTTACCACCTTTTTTGTTAATCTTTAATGCTTTTATATAACAAAACTTGCAACGGGAGGAACTATGTTTAATAAATATGACACTCATTTTCTGCATTTAGTTTTATGAGCACTGTAAAAAGAGTTGTGTTATCTAGTGATTATCTGTCCAATGGGCCTTATCCAAAACCCATTGAAGTCAACAGTAAGACTCCCATTGACTTTAATGGGCTTTGTATACAACTCATAGCAGGTCCAGGTTTCCAATCCATCCACAAAAATATCATGTCTCTTGCAAAGATTTGAATTGCAAATATACATCTGTTTGTATCCAAGCAGACAATGGTGCAAGTTGTACCTGCTATGTGAACATAAAATAACTTAGATCATATCTCTATTGAATTCTTTCTTAAAAACAGTATTTATTATACAACAAAACCCAAAAAAATTAACTAAAAAGTAAATCAAAGCTATGATGTGTATTCCAGTTGGTGTTATGGAGCAGTTACTCACTAAAAGAACACACACATTTCATTGTAAATAAATCCCTATCCTTGGCACAGAATTATTTCTGTCTATACTTTGGGATTGGAATATTACAGAATGTACATGTGGAAAATATAACCTCCTCCACTTCCTGCAGTGAGGAAAATGTTACACTCCTGCAATTATTCATGTTGTTATTAAATATGCAGAATGAAAACTGAGTATAGGGTTAATAATGGGCACCAGGAGGAGTAGTTAGTTAAATAAAGTCTGTCCAGTGCTGTGAAGGAGTAAAGTGCTACCCGGGAGGTTATTGTTATTTATTGTACATTGAACTTCCCAGAAAAGCTGCATACAAACAGAAGTGCGAGGGAGTTGCTGAGATGTGCCATGGTGTGCAGACAGGGGGCTGCTGGCCTGGGGCACTGCCAAACAGCGGCGGCGTTAGGCAGGGGAGGTTTCTCCTTTCCCAGAGTTTGGGTCTGATATAATCTTTGTGGCAGTGAAGTTCAGAGACACCCACCCACGGCGGGGATGCCAGGCAGCCCTGGCTCAGGTCAGGCCAAGCCAGGAGCCAGACCGCAGACTCGCCGAGCACGGGAGCCAAGAGATCGCGGCTATACATAGTAACAGGGAAGCTGCAGCTCTGAGTCTGTTTACGGCAACAAACAGAGCCTCGGGCGCAGTCTCCAAGCAGGGAGCGTCACAGAGCCAGGCTGGGATGATCCTGCTGGCAGCAGCTCCTGCTGCCTGAGCTCATGGGCTAAAAGCAGCGCCTGATGCTGCGGCGCGGTCACCTCCATTCTTAGAGATCTGGGCCACGGAGGCGGGGGAACCGGGCCAGCGGCGATGTCAGAGCAGCAGTACTGGCGGCCCCATTACATCGATTCATCCCGAGGGTGGAGGGGAGCTGCTCTGACCTCTTCTGCAACCCCTGCCCCTGGATAATCTTGCTCTGTCCCTGGGGGCTGGGCTCCTCCAATCGTACCCCAGCGATAGGGTAGCCAGAGACCTGCTGCAACTCTGGATTACTATCCCGGCAGTGTTCGCAGCTGAACTGGCTTCTTTCAGGCAGAGGGCAGAGCTGGAAAAGCCCCTTAGTTTTAGTCCCACTCCCATCTAGTGTATGACAGGGGCGCTGGGCAGAACTGGGCCCAGCAAAGTGGGGCTGAACATCGTTGCAGACTGGTCTCTGTGGTGCAAGGAGCTTGATCTTCATTCTTGTCTGTAAAACAGCTATAGCACCAACAGGCCAGTGAAAGATCATCAAACCCAAACCTTGGCCTCATTAGCACAAAACTGAGCAGCCAATGTAAATATCTGTTGCTTGGTCCTTCCTCTATTGGGCTCCCAGCCTGACATCCCATCTATTGCCAAAGAGAAGTCTGTTCTATTCTGATGTTTATATCAGACCAATCCCCGTGGTATCTGAATGCCTCTAATGTAGATACTTTGAAATCCAAGTTCAGCTTCTGTGTATTTAGAGGAGTCTTTCTATCAGCCCTACTACTTTCTGACATGTATCTTTGCTGTAAAGTATCAAGAGATGCTCACTAGATAAAACAAACCATCAAGGAAGGGTTTAGAAGGGGGGAAGGAGAGGAGGGTTCACTTAGCTGAGATCACAAAATATTTGTTGACAAGATGTGTTTGGTACCTGCAGATGGAAGCTGGTTCTTCCCATCTCTAACTGCTACTGTGTTTACTCTGTTGGTATCAAATGGAAAGTATTCAGAAGCCGCACATATCTAGCATGTGCCTGTGAAGACAAGGAAACAGGGAAACCGAAAACACATGACGTGGGTTTGTTGTTTCCTCCTAGTGTGGTGCGCTTGCATTTATACCGCAGCATGTGAGAGACCAAGGAGAAAGGCAACTCCTGTCAACAAGCACCACCATGGAGACAAAATACAGTCATAGCATAAAACCACACGGCTGGGGCTGAGCTCACTGCCTGCATGGCCAAGATTGTTCTTTCTGCTATGACAGCCTCAGCTCACCACCACACAATCTGCATTAGCATAGCAGTGTCTAGAGGCTCCCCAAATGAGATGAGACCACAACTGTGCTAGGTGCTGTACATACATATAGCAGGAGACAGTCCCTGCCCTAAAGAGCTTACATGGCCACACAGACGATTGATGGTAGAACCAACCAGGAATAGAACACACATATCCTGAGGGCCAGTCCAGTGCCCTGTCCTCTGGACCAAACTGCCTCTTTACACAGCTGGGACAACAAACACTTTTGTGCCAACTCTGTGGATGGGACAATACAGCACCAGGCTGTCCATGTGGCCAGACCATCTTTAGCTTGGCCATCATTTACATCTACATTTATACAAGATAAAGACCCAGAGGCTATAAAAGGTGGAAGCAGCCCCCAATGAGACCCTGCACCATGCACACCCAAAGTGAAGGGCGGAAGCAGTGAGGAGAGTAGTGGTTCAAAGGGTCTGCAGGGGAGGTGTCATAAATATAAAGGGAAGGGTAAACACCTTTAAAATCCCTCCTGGCCAGAGGAAAAACCCTTTCACCTGTAAAGGGTTAAGAAGCTAGGATAACCTCGCTGGCACCTGACCACAATGACCAATGAGGAGACAAAATACTTTCAAAGCTGGAGAGGGGAGAAACAAAGGTTCTGGTCTGTCTGGGTGAAGCTTTTGCCGGGGACAGAACAGGAATGGAGTCTTAGAATTTAGTAAGTAATCTAGCTAGATATGCATTAGTTTATGATTTCTTTAAATGGCTGAGAAAATAAGCTGTGCTGAAGGGAATGGATATTCCTGTTTTTGTATCTTTTTGTAACTGAAGGTTTTGCCTAGAGGGATTCTCTATGTTTTGAATCTAATTACCCTGTAAGGTATTTACCATCCTGATTTTACAGAGGTGATTCCTTTTTACTTTTTCTTCTATTAAAATTCTTCTTTTAAGAAACTGAATGCTTTTTCATTGCTCTTAAGATCCAAGGGTTTAGGTCTGTGGTCACCTATGCAAATTGGAGAGGTTTTTTACCAAACCTTCCCCAGGAAGGGCGGTGCAAGGTTTTGGTGAGGATTTTGGGGGGAAAGACGTTTCCAAACTGCTCTTTCCTAATAAAAAACTCAGTTAGACGTTTGGTGGTGGCAGCGAAAGTCCAAGGGCAAAAGGTAAAATAGTTTGTACCTTGGGGAAGTTTTAACCTAAGCTGGTAAAAGTAAGCTTAGGAGGTTTGCATGCAGGTCCCCACATCTGTACCCTAGAATTCAGAGTGGGGAAGGAACCTTGACAGGGGGATAAGGCCAGATCCTACTTTAAACTGCTGCAGCTGAATCCCACCTCCTCAGACTACGAAGTGCAGCATTTAGCACTGGAACTTTTATTGTGTGGTCTATTTTCAATCCTTTTCTTATTTTTAATTCATATGTGACTTTGTTAAGGCCTTAAAGGCCGCAGCAGAAAAGCACATGAAGAATGTAGTACAATGTAATGCACAGTGTAAGTCAGCCTCTGGGGCTGGAGACAGTTAAGCCTAGTTTTTGCTGCTCACTGGGGGAAAGTTCACATCAGTATGTAGTGTTCTCCTGGCACCTGACCGGAACAGCCCTGGTGCTATTCCTCTGTCAACTAAAACTAACCACACAGAATGGAACCATGTTTCACTTTCCACATCAATATGGTGACACTAATGCGCCTGTAGCTAAACATGAGCTGTTGATTTTTGGGGGTGTTCCAGGCTGTCACTGTGTGACAAGGGGATACTTTGCTTGCTGGAACTAAAAAAGGCTGCCAGATTTAAAATATTCTGCAGGACTGAAACATGCAGACTGAGAAACCAGTTACTGAATTACCAAGCTGCCTCCCTATCTGATTGGAAGATCCTATGGTGCTACAGATTGTAACAGTGGTAACCTACACGGAAAGCTTATCAGGACTGGGACCCTGTCTTTTATTTTTCTTTCAAATACAGAGCACACCTATGGCACTGTCTAAATAATAATTAATAATAATAGCAGCTGCATGTGATTGATTCTCTAGGGAGTAAAATGCTGCACATGGACACAGTTTAGCATCTTTTGATTAAACATCTAAATGGCACTTGTCAATTACCCAACAATTACACTGTGTAAACCTACCTCCCATTCCCACCCTCCACTTTGCCTGTTGTCATCCTCCTCTGTGCCATACTGTACCTTAATTAACTTAGAATTTAAGCTCCTGAGGCAGGCATCATGGACCCAATTCTCCATTCTTGTAAAGCTGTGCTTGACAGAGGAATGTCAGGGAGCAAGTCCTATTGGGTGCTGGGAAGTGGGTGGGCTGTTTAACCTACCCTGGAGTTTCCTGTATTCTCTATCCTGCTGTGGGCTAGCCTTAGACCTCTAACCTACACATAGCTACCATGACCCCTGGGTGCTGTTTGACAACCAATGGCCGCTGGAACACAATGTGCTCTAGCCATACCTCCTCCTTCCCCTGACACATCCCCTGCCATGGGGGCTGCAAGGGGAGGTAGTGTAGTGACATTCTGATGGCTCTATGCCATCTGGTTAGCTCCTTATGCAGGAGACTTCCATAGGGGTTCTTTCTGCTTGATCTTTGGCCCTTTTATTCCACCAGTGGTGATGCAAGGCAGCTGGAGCAGAATGGACAATCTGGCCTCATATCTTTTATTTGTCTCTAGTGTGACATGCACACTCATGGTACTGCAGATAATAATCATGCCATAGGGAATTAGAATCAACCCAGCAGTGAGACAGGTCTAAAATATCCAAAATAAAATGCTCCCAAAACTTATAGAATCAGTCAGCACCAGACAGATTAGACAGAGAGAGAAAGAAGGTGCTATGTAATCCAGTGACAGGCAGCAGTATAAAACCCTAAAATACATAACTTTCTTTTCAGCTAAACAAACAAGGTAGTAATCCAAAGGTAGGAAACTACAGCTGCACCCCTTCTCTGGAACCACAAGAGGTACATACAACAAAATCTTGTGGACTCAAATAGCAAGATTTAGCCTTTATTTCATTCAAGGGTCTCAAAGCACTTTATGGCACTGGCTATGAGGTGATGGGACTGGACGTTCCCACTGCATGTGCTTGCCAGAGGATCTTCTACACCATGAGCTTTTATTTAAACCCCCAATCAAGAGATCTTACAAGACCTATGCACTTCTATAATGAAGTCCCATAGCTGCCGTGATCTTTAAGCAGCAGTAGGGTGCTTGTGCAGTAGGGCCAGGCTACTAGAATAATGCTACATTGTATGCTGAACTCTGTACTCTCAGAAAGCCATCCATCTATATAAGATATGAGGGAAGCAACACCCTGCTTTATTTGTTGCCGATTAGGTGTGGCTCTCTAGCAACAATATGGCAAAATGTTCTTAAACTATAAAGTAAGAAATCTTGAAATCAAGAAGAGACTGAGGCAGCTTAGCTTGGTTGAGGGGATCTTCCTGCAAGAGGGGAACAAAGTGGCAGAAGCCAAAGAAAGGGACAGGATGTCAAAGATTTTTGACACTTGTTTGGCAATTTTGTTGGATTGTTTTTGGGTTTTTTTGCGGGGGGGGGGGGGAAGAGCTTTCGTTTTGCCTCATCCAAAACTAGCTCTTCAGCAATATCAAAATCTGGAAAAGCAATTTACTGATACAAAGGGGAAACTGGAACTCAATTGACCTAACCCTAGACTATGGCTACTGATCCTTCCCAGCCTTAAATTGCCCAGCAAGGTTGAGGCTCTTATCCTTCCAATTAAACATGAAAAAAGAAATTCTGAATGCTGAGACTACAAAGTGCCCTGGAGAATTGCTCCAGAGGAGAATCACAGTCCTTTCAGGAGGCACAAAGGGCCATAAAGCTGAAGATCTCTGGGGGGGGGGGGGAGGAATTCCAAGGTTTTGGCCCTGACTAGGGAAACAACCCTACTACATTTGAACAAGCCCCAACCCCTTTTCACACCTCCTTTCTATTTAGATACCAAGGTACTGAACTGGCTGCACAGGAGGAAGAATTTAGTGTTTAATCCAGACAAAAACCTCATTTTTGAATTCTGCCATCGCTCAGCTTACATGGTAGTGACCAAGCCATAAGGACTTGGAGAGATTCAGTCTCATTCATTCCAGGTTACATATGGACCTTCAGTGGGGATTACACAAATTTGTTGGAGCTAAAAAGAAATGGGGAGATTTGGTGTTTGCTGCTTGTTCCAGATGAACTGCAGATCACACTGGACAGCAAGACTGAATATTACACAGACCCATAGGCAGTCATCAGCTGTGTGGAAAGATGCTGCCACTGCAGTAATAACAGCCTCAGCAAAGCAACAAGAGAATAAAGGATGAGACAGAGCTGCAGCTAGAGTGAATATCCCTCCTCTAGGAACGAACAGTGGAAAATCACCATGAGAAAACTGAAATTTGTTAAAAAGTATTTATGAACTGAAATAAATATGGATGAAACTTTTTAAATAGTTTATGGCTAACTGTATTGTAAAGAAATATACTTGCACAAGAGACTGTGTGATGCAGCCATCCCAGCCCCTTAGCTTTGGTATTCACTAGACAATGCAGGGAGCTGACCCTAACCCTTTTGTTTTGTTTGGGGGTAGGGGCATCTTTTGTTTTGCCTCATCCAAAATTGGCTCTTCAGCGATATCAAAATCTAGAAAAGCCATTTACTGATATGAAGGGGCAACTGGAACCCAACCGACCTAACCCTAGACTGTGGCTACTGACCCTCCCCAATCTTAAATTTTCCAGAGGAGTTGAGGCTTTTATCCTCCCAATGAAACGTAGAATTTGATAGTCAAATGGCCAACCAGCTGCTCCCAGTCCAGGTCTGCCATCACTCTGCAGTGCAAAGCATGTGCTCACACAGGAAATACCCCAGATTACCAATACAGCATCTCTGATTGCAAACCCCAAACCAGGGGAAGCTCAAAGCAGCCAGCCTTGGGTACACTACTTCATAGAATCATAAGACTGGAAGGGACTTTGAGAGGTCTAATAGGCCAGTCCCCTCCATTCAAGGCAGGACTAAGTATTAGATCATCCCTGACAGGTGTTCATCTCATCTTCCCCACTGTAAACAAGATATAGAACAGAGTCTCAAACTGCCCTAAAGGCGACTTATCTCTATTGGTCCTTAACTTCTTCAGTGACAACAAAGCAGGCAACACATGCCTGACAAATTAGATAGGAGGCCCATAGGATCATCCAAGGAGGAATAGTCTTTTCCTACTCAGTTAACTTAAGAGAGCATGCACACAATAAAAGAACCAAAGAGCACAGACCTAGAAACTCAAGATACTGCACAACCTGCCCCCCAACCCAGACACAGAGGCTAATCTCCTGACTGTACACTTATATGACATCATGGGCCATACAAAAATCTGTCTTCAATGATCCCACAGTCTTCGTGATGGGGAGGAGAGGGAATTAACAGGGGTGTAAAACATGGCCTCAAATCCGCACACTACTTACTACACCAAACTGCCAATACAATGACAACAACAAGCAGATCTGTGTGCCTTCTCCACTGCAAGGAATCACCCAAAGTACAAGCCTCTACAAGACTGCATCAGATCTAGACCCCACCACCACTGTAGAGCTAAGGACAGATGCAACTCTAAGGACTTTTCTGACACAAAGGACGAATTTTTTCTGTGTTCCTGATACCCAAGCTGCATCCAGTCCTGTCTGTGTTCAGCCCCCTGCCTGCAATGTCTCTATGAACCCATTCACCTTTGCAGTTAGTATAGCAAAGAATAAAAATGTATGAAAAAAGAAAGAAAATCTATCGTAAGAGTCTTGGATGGCACCAGAGACCAGGACAGGGACAACAGAGCCTTACTAGTCTACTTCATCATTTCCAAGCCAGTCTCTTGTTGGGTATACAAAATGGCTGGACTAGCTGGTAGCGATTTAAATTCTTTATTGCTTCATGGCTACTTTGTAGCTCATCTGAATGTGAAATGATTGGGGTTTCTACCTGACAGCTGTTCATCTCACCCACAAACTTACCCCACATTACTGACACTAACTGTCCCCTTTTTGGAAAGTCTCAGTTGAGGGCCAAGGACTGAATGGGCATGGACCCTAGAGACTGAACTCCTCTCTCACTTTTGAGGTGGTCTCTCCACAGCCAGGGTGAGGCACAGTGGTAGGGCAATGTGTAGGAAAGCTTGCTTTTTCACTGCTACAGGGCTGCCAGTGCTCCAGATGCTTTTGTGAGTAACAGGCTTTTGACTGGGCAGGACCCTACTCTTGCAATGACAGAAGATCCAGCTCCCTAGTGAATGGGAGCCCAAGTGAATTTGAGTTGTCTGCCCGCATCTTGAGGCTGAACAACTAATCTGAACTGCTGCAGGCAGAGTTCTTTGTCTTCTCCTCAGCAACCCCAAGCCGTTCTCATGGAAGGGGAGGAGAGAGTTGAAGAGCCCAGTAGCTCAGGGGGACTCTTCTTGCTCCTGCTCTGTGAGCAATGGGGACAGGACAGTTCCTCTGCTCCTCCCACTCCCTGCAGCACTTGGCCTAGGAAGGGGCAGAGGGTAGCTGAAGAGCCCCTGGAGCTGCCTCCTCTCCAGCCTGGAAGGGTGTGAGGGGATCCCCACTGCAGCCTTCCCCTAGGCCTGGAAGAGGGGACTGAAGAGCCCCAGGAGCAGAGGTGAGATGGGGAACAGAACTGTGGTGGGACTGAATAGCTGAGAGTTTGGGGGGCTGTACTGATGGCAGACTGGGCAACTGTGGGAACAGGCGGATGGGCAGAACAAATGTGGGGTCAGAACTCATGACAGGCTGGAGGGGCTGAGGGGGCAGAACTGATGTGGGGCATGGAAAGCAGGATTTATTTGAAGGTTGGGGGACAGAATAAATTACTGGACAGGGGATGGAGAGGTGTGGGGAGTGAGAGCTCCTTCAGCAGGTGCCAAAATCACCTTACCCAATATGATTTGGAGAATAGGTGACACTAATTTTCAGCCTACACTGGGGATGGAGAGGGGGAGTTCAAAAACCAAAAGATAGACCAAAACCACAATATAATCTTTAAAAAAAAAATCAGGATTTCTGGGGTCCGAGTCAAAATGTTTGGTCTCCTGAGGTTGGCAATACTGCTGCCTGGCTTGGGGATAAACAGCCCATCAGATTCCAGGGTTGTGAATCTAGTACCTAATACACTGGCATGAAGTACACCATCATCCTGCTAACTTCTGTGGGGAGACAAAAGCCTAAACATTCTGTGTTTTGTGACTAAACAGGCACTGGCCTGGAACAGCCAGGAAAACTGGAGGGCTCCCCACAGCTACCTACTGTTACGCAGACATACCCTGGCAGTTTTGTTACCCTTGTGTCTGAGCATCTTCTTAATATTTCACCGAAGGGTGTCGTATGTAGTTTCTACTGAAAACTAAGATCATCATGGTTATTGCAAGATGTTTGAATAGAAACTAGTTTAACAGGGCTGTAAAATGTAGAACACAGTATTATGTTGCAAAACTGTTGAAGTGAGACTTGTCACCTGAAGTGAGATGGGGTCATAGGCCTAACTCAATAAGCACTGAAGACAATGAACATTTGTGGAGATGGCACTTTATTATGTCTGGCCAGGTGGAGACTTGAGCATTTGCAAAGATAAATGAACCCCAGGAGACTCTCCAAAGAGTGGCCCACTGGGCTAAGTCTGAACCTATAAAAGCAGAAGAAATGGCACAAGTTGTTATCCATTATTCGGTGAGACTCTGACAGCAAGGGTATCTCATGAAAGGTGGATCCCAGCTTTCTGAATTGGATAAGCACAGTAAGAATCAACCATTTTGTGAGAAATACCTTATTAAATGGGAAAGTAATTGGTTAATAAATATCAACTATAGATCACGTTTTATTTTTTTCTTTTACTGTAACCTTATGTTTCCAAACCCTGTTACTTGCTTTTGTTTGAATCTTGGTCTCAAGCTCTGTTAAATAAACTTCACTTTGGTTTTACCATAGACACATCTAACTGCCTTGTGCTCAGGAGAGTGTTAAACTGAAGTGAAAGAAGTGAACTGGGGCACACTACTTCCATGGAGATAGCAGAATGGTGTATATTGCAGGTATCCAGAAGATAAGGAACTGGGCACTCAAGTCTAACAAAGTAGGGTGAAAAATGTTAGCCCGATGGAAGAATGAGCGGGGCTTACAGAGCCCAGAGCAGAGCCTGTGTTGCCAGTAGCCGGTAGCAGGGAACGTTTCCCTTTCTGAGCTCAGACAGGGCTCCCTCCTGCAGCAAGGTAGTGATTCACCCCAGACACCTCAGGTAACCCCCAAAAGTGTCACACCTACCCTCTTAAACTGTTTGCTGTGGTGATTTTCTGTAAATAAAGATTCTGCAATTCTTTTCAGTAGAAAAATCCTGCTTCTACCAGACATCCTACAGCCAATGCTGTGGAGTGTCCCATGCAGGTTGAGAGTGGGGACAGAGGGATATGAACTGGGGATTGGAATCAAGAGACTGGAGCTAACTGGAAGATAAGCCAAGTGGAAAGAAGGGGGTCCTCACCCAACGGGATGGCAAAACCAACTGCCTGTGTGTGTTCATTGTCTAAATACACATCCCCTGCCTGCTGACTGCACTCTGAGGTGGGAGCTACTAGGATTCACACACGTTTTGTTCTCTGGCTCTCCCATGTGCTGGATGTTCCTAGCGATTTAATTTCAGGTGAAGGACATTTGCATATAAAAATCAAGGCCAAGTCTTATGCCTGGTGTGCCAAATTAAACCTGTTCTGCCACTCCACCCTCTAGTTGAGAGCTCACCCAGTGGAGCAGATGCCAGCCTATTCCTTCCCACCTTTGCTGGCTGCCTTCCAAGCTGAATCAAACACAGGTCAGTGCCCATCCCTGGGCCTGGCTGGAAATATTTAGGTTCCCCCTTTCTACAGAGTGGGAGACACATGGACAGAGCACAGGAAACACAACCCCACTCCAAAAAAAAAAACTGACCTGCCCCAATAAATGGTATTAGTCCCTCTAGACTGGGGTATTATCTGCACATGTCTCCCGCTGAAGTCAATACTGATTATTGTTATTACACAAGAGGCAAAGGAAATAATGAAAGGCTGCTGCTGAGAGGAAGTATGGACTGAGTCAGAAAAAAAAAGGAGTGTGAATGGCAACCAGGTTAGGAGAAGGCAACTAGGAGAAAGAGAAAAGCCTTTGCTGTACTATACAGCTCCAGCGCCTACAATTCATGAGGAAAATGGTATTGCTTCCTCACTAGGGAATGAGCATGTGCATGGCCACACATTAACCCATTGATCACGCACACACTCAAGGCACATGTACAGGAGCATGAACATTCACATGCATGGATGCACACTCATGCACACACACACAGGTACATTGACAACCACTTGCACACAGGTGCATGGCCAACCACACTCAACGCACAAGCACACATAGGTACATGGCCAATCCCACTCAACACACACACACACAGAGGCAGGCATGCGTGAGCACACCCCCTCCCCCCCTCACAGGTGCATGGCCAACCACAATCAAAGCACATGAGCCCACATATACACACACACAGACAGATACATGGCCAGCAACGCTCAGTGCACAGGCACACACACCGGTATACATGCACACCCCAAGGGGGTGTGGGGCACAGGTGCGTATGAACAGGAGACAGTGGAGTCTCCAGGGGAACCCATGAGGCCCACAGCTGACAGAGGCCAGGGCTGGGGAGTAAGGGGGGGGGCTGTCTCGTTCTTTGCTCCTAGAAGAGGAAAAACCGGGGCGGGGCCCCAGCCCCCCTCCCTCCGGGAGCCCGGTCAGGTCCGGATAAGGCATCCCCGGAGTCCGCCACCCTCTGCACACACGGCCCGGACACTAGGGGTTCCCGGAGCAAACCCCACCGCACCCGCCCGATCTGCTAGGACCCCGACCTTCCAGAGCGAGCACCCCGCGCAGGCCTGGCCCCTCCCAGCCAATCCTCGCGCTGTTGCTGGGGCCAGCCGGCCGCCTGACGTTGCCCTGGAGACGACGGAACGTTGAAAACATACAAAGCTGTTGACGTAGGTGCGTGGTTCTCATGGCAACTGGCCAGGCGACGTCATCGCCCTTTACCTCCTCCTTCCGCGCTCGCGGGCGACGCAGACACGGCGTCAACTGTGGCGGGGAGGGGAGGGGATAAAGCCCTGTCCCTGTGGGAACA
This sequence comes from Dermochelys coriacea, assembly GCF_009764565.3. Taxonomy (NCBI): domain Eukaryota; kingdom Metazoa; phylum Chordata; order Testudines; family Dermochelyidae; genus Dermochelys; species Dermochelys coriacea. The sequence continues at coordinate 86,048,406 of NC_050073.1, read as the reverse complement.
GGAGGGGGTGGAGCCTAGTTACCATAGCAGCGTGAGGAGGGTAGGGCCTAGTCACTATGGCAGCGGGAGTGGCTGTTGTTTGTTTCTTTGTAGCTGTGATTAGATGGGCGGGGAGTCGCGGGTGTGTCTGTTCCGCAGCCCTGGCCTCTGTCTGGTGTGTGCCCTACGGTGACCAGACCTCAAGTGTGAAAAATCGGGACGGGGGGGTAATAGGAGCCTATATAAGAAAAAGATCCCAAAATCGGCACTGTCCCTATAAAATCAGGACAGTTGGTCACTGTAATCGGGCCTCTGCTGCAGTGTCAAATCTGCTCCCCCCCGCCTCCCTTCCGCAGGGGTGGGAGAGCTCCTGGCTGCACCCCCGCAAAACCAGGGGAGACCCACCCCCGGCCAAAGCCAAAGCAGGGGACCCCTGATCCTGAGGTGTCTAAAAAGACCCAAGTACTGGCAAAAGTAACTGAAGTGAGCCGTAGCTCCCGAAAGCTTATGCTCTAATAAATTTGTTAGTCTCTAAGGTGCCACAAGTCCTCCTTTTCTTTTTGAAAATTCCAGACCTTTCTGGGCTTTTTGTTCACCAAGAAGAAGCCAAAAGGCCTATCTCTCTCCTGGCTTTTAAGTCCCTTGAGAAGGGCCTGACCCTTGTAGAATGTTTGGGGCAGGGCCTGTCCCCTGTGATAACCCCTGATAGCCCCTGACCCCCAACTGGGGAGACAGCACTGAAGTTGGGCCAGAGCTGGCTAGCTGGATCCTCAAGTACCTGAGCTATTCCTGCACAGCTTTTGTTCATCAGCCATCCTCTACCCACAACATGCTTCCTGTTTGCAGGGTTCTGTGTGCTGGGGGTGTTTATTTTTGCTTCTCACATCAGCTTTCTGCTGTGCAATATGCAACAGATAAATCCCTTGTGTGTGACATACAGGGCAGGGAGATTTTCCCATCTGATAAGGCTGGGGAGACCCACCTACAGGTAGTTCCCCATATGATGCCATGGGGTGGGTCACACAGGCCAGGAGGTTTCCTAAAAATGAAAATAGTGTATCGGCATGACAAGCTGTGACAAGTACAGCTGATAGATGAGAAAGGACAAAACCTAGGAACTCTGTCCAGAGGCACATACGTTACATCAGACACCTGCAGGGTGAGAATACACAGCACCTCATCCTGCTGAGGCCAGCAAACTAGAAGTCAGCTTCTTTCCCACCCCTCTCCAACAGACAGGCTGTTATTATCATTAGTTGTTTTACGTCAGCACTGTTTGACTTGGCAGGCAAAGGGCGGCAGGTTCAGTTCACATTGGTTTTTAAGGGCTGGTTCTGAACCTCACCCATGAACGGAGCTTACGTCTGGAGATACCCTCACCCCAGAGCCCTAGGCAGGCAAAGGGCAGGATGGGAATTTCCATTTATTTTTCATGGACAAGCCACAAGCTGTCTGCATGTCATAGGTAATAAATGAATGTATGCCAGAAAGCATTCTGCAGCTCCCTGTGTGCCTCAGGGATAGCAACACGTGGGAAGGTGTGCAGTCACCATGGCATATGACTACCTTCAAGTGAGGAAGGTGCTGAGAGGAGACTAGAGTGCCAGAAGCAGGAATCACACTCTTGACTCTGACCAGTTGAACTACAGAGAACATTTGAAGTCCTCTGTCAGGAGTGCGATGAAGGCAAAGATGGTTTCCTCTTCTCCCCACAGTGCCCCCAATGTCCTGGTTTTTCCAGTCACTTTGCTGATAAGTCTGCACTCAGATTCAAACTAATTTGGCTGCATCTGCAGCATCAAATCTATGTCAGAAGAGGATAAGGAGTGGGTTGTGGAGTATATTTCCCCTAATACACATGGAAAAACATAATCCCAACTATACATATAATATGATAGGGTCTAAAGTAGCTGTTACCACTCGAGAGAGAGAGCGTGGAATCATTGTGGATAGTTCTCTGAAAACATTCATTCAATGTGCAGCGACAGTCAAAAAAGCTAACAGAATGGTGGGAATCATTAAGAAAGGGATAGATAATAAAACAGAAAATATCATATTGCCTCTATACAAACCCATGGTACGCTTACATCTTGAATACTGTGTGCAGATGTGGTCGCCCCATCTCAAAAAAGATATATTGGAATTGGAAAAGGTTCAGAAAAGGGCAACAAAAATGATTAGGGGTATGGAATGTTTGTGATATGAGGAGAGATTAATAAGACTGGGACTTTTCAGCTTGGAAAAGAGATGACTAAGGAGGTCTATAAAATAATGACTGGTGTGGAGCAAGTAAATAAGGAAGTGTTATTTAAGTTCATGGAGGATAAGTCCATCAATGGTTATTAGCCAGGATGAGCAGGGATGATGTCCCTAGCCTCTGTTTGCCAGAAGTTGGGAATGGGCAACAGGGAATGGATCACTTGATGATTACCTGTTCTGTGCATACCCTCTGGGGGACCTGGCATTGGCCACTGTCAGAAGAAGGATACTGGGCTAGATGGACCTTTGTTCTGACCCAGTAATGGCCATTCTTATGTTTAGTAGAAGGGGGAACATTTCTCCTCATGTGTAAGGGGATACTTTTCTCTTGGGGGCTGGGGATTGGCTGCCTCCAGAGTGTCAGATCCATGTTGAAGTTGGGGAGATAAACACAGTCTTCTCTAGCTGAGGCTTATGTCTCTCTGGCATGGGCCCTGCCCGAGGAGATTTTGGCAATTTTTGATCCCTAAAGTAATGGGGGAGCATTGAGTTACAACCTGTGAGATGGACCTTGTCCCTCTCATCTCATATATCCTAATGAGGGAGCTGAGTCCACTGGTGGGACTGTTCTCCCCTTTCTGCATTTCTCACTGAAATAACAAACAACCTTGGTGGTGGGAATCTTGCCATTTATTCACAGGCTCCCCTCCTTTTTTTCAAGGCAGGCTGTGGAGAAGGTTAAGACCATCCTGGCAATAGTCTGAATCCTCAGTTTTGCTACTGCTGGCCGTGAGATGATATTCCTGTTGACAGACATAGACAAGGGTGGATGGAGCTGAGTTTGTGTGGTCCACACTTTTCTCCCTCAGGGATCCCTGAGAGTGATGTTGAGTAATTGCTTATCTACCCCAACTGTTCTCTCATTCAGTATACTACAGGGATCTGTCATGTTGCCCTTTCTAATTGATGTGTATATTAGGCTGCTGGACTTAGCGCTGACAGATCATTAGGGCTGCAGTGGCATCACTATGCAGCTGTGTGTCTCCTTTGCAATCCACCTGGACGGTCTGTCCCTAGACTTTTCCCTATGTCTGGCTGAGACTGGAATGTGGATCGCAATGAGCTGACTGGGGCTCAGTCCTCACAAGATGCTACTGGTTGGTTTAGGAGTGATTGTCTACTTAGCCTCAAGATGCTAATGGTTTTATTTCTAAATGAAGTTGTTTGTCCAAACCCACACAAGGGTTGTGGACCTTTGAAAAGTTCCAAGATTAATTGTTTTTGTATGTGCAAAGGGTCAGCCTCTGACAGAGGAGGAAGAGGTGAACTGAGGTCAGTCAGAGTTGGCCAAGCAGAAGGAGTGAGTCGGGTGTGTAAGAAGAGACAGTGGGGGCAAGGTGCGGTTTCCATATGGAAGAGTTATTGTTATGGAGTTTAGAGAACAGAGGGTACACTGGGCATTCAGACCATGAGGGGAAGTAGGAAGAGGGAGGGAGGCTCTGAGAATGTATGTGCCCAGAGGAAGTGGGAGGGAGGCTCTGAGAATGCATGTGCCCAGAGGAGGCATGTGCCCAGAGAAGGCTCTGAGAATGCATGTGCCTTTCTTGGAGCTGAACCACAGACTGTGTGCCAGCTCTTTCAGAAGGGGTGTGTCTTCTTCTGCACCAAGGAACCCAAGTGCTATATGTGGCTGTTGAAGGTCAGGAGGCAGGAGCCCTGTCAGGAATTGGTGTGTGTGTGTGTGTGTGTGTGTATGAGAGAGGAAATGTGATTGTGTTTGTGTGTGGTGGGGGGAGAAGATGATCTGAGCAGACCGGGATTGGGATGTGAGAACTCCTAGGGAACTACGCAGTAGGAAGCTACAGTGGTGAAACAGCAGATTCAGTGAGTAGGCCTCAAGGAAGACTTGGCGAGGAGAAAGGGAGCTCAGAAATGAGAGAAGAGAGACACACGACTCAGAGCTATGCTCCTGCCAAGGAGGCGGCTACCCATCCTGGGGATGGAGGCAAGTTCTGGAGCATTTGAGATGAGAGATGGCATTAGGGTAGGGTGCAGGGCTGGATTTAATGTGGGGAAAGGCGAGGGGAGAGTACATAAGAACATAAGAAGGCCATACTGGGTCAGAGCAAAGGTCCATCCAGCCCAGTATCCTGTCTACCAACAGTGACCAATGCCAGGTGCCCCAGAGGGAGTGAACCTAACAGGTAGTGATCTAGTGATCTCTCTCCGGCCATCCGTCTCCACCCTCTGACAAACAGATGCTAGGATACCATTCCTTACCCATCCTGGCTAATAGCCATTAATGAACTTAACCTCCATGAATTTATCCAGTTCTTTTTTAAACCCTGTTATAGTCCTAGCCTTCACAACCTCCTCAGGCAAGGAGTTCCACAGGTTGACTGTGCACTGAGTGAAGAAGAACTTCCTTTTGTTTTAAACCTGCTACTAATTAATTTCATTTGGTGGCCCCTAAATTCTTATATTATGGGAACAAGTAAATAACTTTTCCTTATTCACTTTCTCCACACCACTCATGATTTTATATACTTCTATCATATCCCCCCTTAGTCTCCTCTTTTCCAAGCTGAAAAGTCCTAGCCTCTTTAATCTCTCCTCATATGGGACCCGTTCCAAACCCCTAATCATTTTAATTGCCCTTTTCTGAACCTTTTCTAATGCCAGTATATCTTTTTTGATATGAAGGGACCACATCTGTACTCAGTATTCAAGATGTGAGTGTACCATGGATTTATATAAGGGCAATAAAATATTCTCCGTCTTATTCTCTATCCCTTTTTTAATGACTCCTAACATCCCTTTTGCTTTTTTGACTGCCGCTGCACACTGCATGGACGTCTTCAGAGAACTATCCATGATGACTCCAAGATCTTTCTCCTGATTAGTTGTAGCTAAATTATCCCCCATCATATTGTATGTATAGTTGAGGTTATTTTTTCCAATGTGCATTACTTTACATTTATCCACATTAAACTTCGTTTGCCATTTTGTTGCCCAATCGCTTAGTTTTGTGAGATCTTTCTGAAGCTCTTCACAGTCTGCTTTGGTCTTAACTATCTTGAGCAGTTTAGTATCATCTGCAAACTTTGCCACCTCGCTGTTTACCCCTTTCTCCAGATCATTTATGAATAAGTTGAATAGGATTGGTCCTACGACTGACCCTTGGGGAACACCAGTAGTTACCCCTCTCCATTCTGAAAATTTACCATTTATTCCTACCCTTTGTTCTCTGTCTTTTAACCAGTTCTCAATCCATGAAAGGATCTTCCCTCTTATCCCATGACAACTTAATTTATGTAAGAGCCTTTGGTGAGGGATCTTGTCAAAGGCTTTCTGGAAATCTAAGTACAGTGTCCACTGGATGTCCCTTGTCCGCATATTTGTTGACCCCCTCAAAGAACTCTAATAGATTAGTAAGACATGCTCTCCATTTACAGAAGCCATGTTGACTTTTGCGCAACAATTTATGTTCTTCTATGTGTCTGACAATTTTATTCTTTACTATTGTTTTAACTAATTTGCCCGGTACTAATGTTAGACTTACCTGTCTGTAATTGCCAGGATCACCTCTAGAGCCCTTCTTAAATATTGGCATTACATTAGCTATCTTCCAGTCATTGGGTACAATAGCTGATTTAAAGGACAGGTTATAAACCATAGTTAATAGTTCCGCAATTTCACTTTTGAGTTATTTCAGAACTCTTGGGTGAATACCATCTGGTCCTGGTGACTTGTTACTGTTAAGTTTCTCAATTAATTCCAAAACCTCCTCTAGTGACACTTCAATCTGTGACAATTCCTCAGATTTGTCACCTACAAAAGACGGCTCAGGTTTGGGAATCTCCCTAACATCCTCAGCTGTGAAGGCTGAAGCAAATAATTCGTTTAGTTTCTCTGTGACGACTTTATCGTCTTTAAGTGCTCCTTTTGTATCTCGATCGTCCAGGGACCCCACTGGTTGTTTAGCAGGCTTCCTGCTTCTGATGTACTTAAAAAACATTTTGTTATTACCTTTTGAGTTTTTGGCTAGCTGTTCTTCAGATTCCTTTTTGGCTTTTCTTATTACATTTTTACATTTAATTTGGCAGTGTTTATTTATGCTCCTTTCTATTTACCTCACTAGGATTTGACTTACACTTTTTAAAGATGCCTTTTTATCTCTCATTGCTTCCATTACATGGTTGTTAAGCCACGGTGGCTCTTTTTTAGTTCTTTTACTGTGTTTTTTAATTTGGGGTATACATTTAAGTTGGGCCTCTATTATGGTGTCTTTGAAAAGTGTCCATGCAACTTGCAGGGATTTCACTCTAGTCACTGTACCTTTTAACTTCTGTCTAACTAACCTCCTCATTTTTGCATAGTTCCCCTTTCTGAATTAAATGCCACAGTGTTGGGCTGTTGAGGTGTTCTTCCCTGGTGAGATGTGCCCCACTGTTTGAAAACCGTCGCCTCCTGCAAGGAGCCAGCAGATCAGAAGCTGGTGGGAGCCACCTGGCCCACTCAGGCCCATGGCTCTCTGCATCGTGGGAGCCAGGTAGGGTGACCAGATGTCCTGATTTTAGAGGGACAGTCCCAATTTTTGGATCTTTTTTTTTATAGGCTCCTATTACCCCCCACGTTCATCCTGATTTTTCACATTTGCTGTCTGGTCACCCTAGAGCCAGGGCACTGGCTGGCTGCCCAGCAGCCCTCCTTGCCCTGTTCCCTCAGCTGAACTGCCTCTGCATGGCTGAGTACTCTCCAAGCAGGCTGGGGGCACAGCACTGAGCCCCTAACGCTCTCTTGCCTCTTTCCCAAAGGAGCCCCATACCCTGGAGCTGGCCCCTGGCCATACAGCCCGGCTGCCCTGAGATCCTCCACGAGGCGCTCACTCACCGCTGCCCTGGAGCTCTTGGCTGGGGAGCAGCTGGATGTGCAGACGCAGTCCAGCTAAGGGAGCAGGGCAGGGAGGGCTGCCGGGTAGTCAGCCAGCACCCTGGCTCCCACAGTGGGGAGAGCCAGGGGTCTGAGCAGGCCAGGTGGCTCCCATCAGTTTCCAATCTGCTGGCTCCCAGCAAGAGGCGATGGTTTTCAAACAACATGGCATGTCCCGCCATGCTGCACAGTTTGAAAACCTCTGTGCTAAATGGAAGGCAGAAATCTGGGAGGAAATGTGACCCTGAATGACCTGCCCGGTGTCGCCTCTACTCCTCGGAGCACACTACCTCCCAAAACCCTCTACATCACCTCTGGGGGGCATGTGACCCCCACCTGCCCCCACACACATTGCCTCTACCCCTCCAAATATAGAAGTCAAACTACATCTAGGGTTGCCAACCCTCCAGGATTGACCTGGAGTCTCCAAGAATTAAAGATTAATCTAATTAAAGATTATGTCATGTGATAAAATCTCCAGGAATACATCCAACCAAAATTGGCACCCTTAACTACACCTATGCTAATAGGATGTATTAGAGGCTTCCAACCCAGTCTGAGAGCACCCTGCCCTGCTCCCATGTCTCTGTTCTTCCTTCCTTCTCTTTACTCTGATCCCCATCTTCCTTTCCCCATTCCCTGGTCTGCTGCCATCACTTTTTCCTTCATCTCCCCTTCCTGCTCCCCTCATTTCATTTCTTCTCTCTCCACCTGCCATTTTTTCTTATAGAATTTTGGTCTCCAATATTCTCTCTTCCCTCTGTCACTCATAAAGGGGTGATAATCTAAGTGTCTTCTCTCTTCAAAATTTCCCTTTGAGTTGTAGGAGAGAGAGGAAGATGATGCTGTGGGTTCTGTCCCTTTAAGAATAGTCAGGCCATATTGTGTTGCCTCATGCACCTTTAAATATCTTGTGAAGGAACAGATGGTTCTTCCAGGGAACTTACTGGAACCCTTGCTAGGACAGGATTGGACTGTACCAGGGATGGAACCTGAGCAGCACCCATGTTCATATATAGTTGAGGAACAGGATCCAAGCTTCATGAGCATATGCATACAGATGCACTTGTAAAGTATATGTCTCATTTCCATATAGCAGCTAGTCCACATAGAGGATAATGGCTTGCTACTGCTGCCAGTTAATGGAGTTACTCCTTTAGCTTAAGTGGTAGTGTAGAGGTCTGTGCTTTGGTGCTTCAGGTCCTGGATTAAAAGCCTGCTGACAACCTGTGGGAGGTGCTGTTATACATGCACGCATTTATGCCTGGCACATGGCCACACACTCCCATAGGTGGTGTTAAAAGATCGAAAGCTCCACAAATACATGCTACACACACACACAAAAAATGCACATGCAAGAAATGGACAGGACTCAGAGTCCCTCTGCAAATGCTCACGTGCTTTCCACATAACACATTGATGACATCCAAGCCCCATATGCACATATATAGTTACAACACATGACACAGGCTCCACGAATGCACACACACTTTAGCCTCCAGGAGCTAAGGGTGTAAAAGTCTGAGCTGATGACATGCTGTGTCTGAGGGAGAGAGCTCCAAAGCAATGCAGGTCATGGCAGAATGCTTTATATAACCCAGAGCCACAGAGAAAACCAAAATAGCTGCCTCCCTGCTGCTCAGTTAGTTTCCTCCATCAAACATGGATAAAATTAGAGCAGGCAGTGACGTTTACGTACGTCTACACAGGGACTCCAGGGAGACAGAGGGAGACAGGCTCAGGGCTCTACCATCAGCTGCACAGGCTGCCAGAGCTTTCAAATAGAATCTGTCATTAGGGATAGTGTGTGAGCTGAGGGGCAGGGGTGGGAAGAGAGTGAGGGGAGGGGGCTGGGAGCACAGTTGTTAGATGCTCATAGAGAATGTTCCAAACCAAGCCCCTGCCTTTTGGAAAAGAAGTCTGCATATTCACACACAAGCTGGCATTTCCCAGCTAATCACCCACTGCTCTGAACTCCAGCAAGCCTGCTTCGGAGACACCTGGTGAGCCTTAGAGCAGGTGAAGCTCAGATGGTGTGCCTTGAGGGGTGATCCCTTGAGCAGATGAGCCTCAGAGCAGGCGTGCTTCAGAGGGGTGACCTGTAGAGCAGTTGTGCTGCAGAGGTGATTCTTGCAATAGTTGTGTCTTGGAGGGATGCCACATAGAGCTGGTGGTGACACCCCACCCCCCAGATCCTTGCAACTTTGTGGGAACACAAATTACATGTTACTTTGAAAGTGGCAGAAAAACAGAATCAGAAAATGCTGTATGTGGAGACTGAACCCCCTCAAACAGAGCTGAGGCCAATGGTCACACTTATAGTCCCACGGTAGGCACCTACATCCATATTGAGGCACCTCGGTGAGCTTTGGCTCAGTTTTCAGAGGTGCTGAACACAACTCTCATTGCTTGCAATGGGAGCTGGAAACGCTCGATACATCTAAAAATCAGGTCAAATCTTATTTTAGGTGCCTAAACCTGATATAGGTGTCTAACCTCAGGCTCCAAGTCTGAACATTTTGGCCTCAGCTTTAGTTGTCAGGTCTAGTGATCTGAGCACAGGGGACAGGAAGCCAGGCAATAAGTTATAACCCCAGCTCTGATGCTTACTTGCTCTGTGACCCTGGGCAAATCCTTTCCCCTGTGAGTGTCTTAGTTTTCCTTTCCTTACTTGAGGATAATGCTCTTCACCCATGTTCTGGTGCTGAGATGGGAGTTTGTGAAGACTGATGGAGTTAATATTTGTAAAGCACTTTGAAAAGGACAAAAGCCCTAGGGAAAATCTAAGTGCGAATTATTAGTTACAGAGACACAAAAAAGGGACATAAGGTTTAAAAATGCTTTTCTGGTCCGAGACACATGTATCCATTAATGAAAATAATTTATGCCTCCATCCGCGGGGGTTCTGCCATCCACCCCCACCTTGTGACAGTGCTGGAAGCCTCTGGCCTTGGAGAGATGGCTCAGAACTCTGCTGGTTGCTCTAGGCAAGAATCAGAGGTATAAATAGCAGCACAGCAAGAATAAAGCTAGGCAATCACAGCAGCAGCTTCTCCCTCTGGACTTGAAAAGTCAAAGAGAAGGAAAGAAATCTCTGTTCATCTCCCCATGAGTCCCTGAGGCTTAGTGGCCCAGAAAAGGAAAGGTGAGAAATAGCCAAGTGAGGCTTGACTGTGAGTGCTCCACATCCATCAGGGCTCAACCCTGTCCTGAAGCCACCCTGGCTGCCTGGAAATGGGAGAGAAAGAAAATGTTTCCACTTTGCCAAAGGCAGAGGGAGTCGCACACTTCTTCTGGGGACCATTCATTAATGAGGATCCATCTCTCCCTATCATGTCTTTAACTAACCCATCTATGGTATTTTAGGCACCATCCTCTTGGAATCCAAGTGTCAGACCATGATGAAGAGTAATCATTTTGCAAATAATGAGAGTTCAAAAGAATTCAATTTGCAAATAAGCATCTTCATGCTTTCCCCCATGCTACCCCTCACACTTCGGAGGAGCTCCCTGTAAACACCCACAAAGAAACCTCATTATCCACCTTCAAATCCCTCCTTATAACTCCCCTTTGCTGTGATAACTACAAAATATTTGACAATGGTTAAGGCGCTGGTGTATTGACACCACTGCTTGCCATGCTGATTAATATTCTCATTGTTTCCTTGTACTCCCCTGTTGTTATCCATCTGTTGTCTCTTGTCTCATACTTAGATTGTGAGCTCTCTGGGGCAGGGATGGTCTTTCTGTTCTGAGTTTGTAAAGCGCTTAGCTCAGTGGGGTCCTGGTTCATGACTAGGGCTCCTATGCTCTATGGCAGTTGTGGGCAACCTGTGGGCAGCATGCAGCCCGTCAGGGTAATCCGCTGGCGGACCACCAGATACTCTATTTACATTTGCATGGCTGCCCACAGCTCCCAGTGGCCAGGGTTCACTGTTCCCAGCCAATGGGAGCTGCAGGAAGCAGCACGGGCCGCAGGGACATGCTGACTGCAGCTTCTCACAGCTCCCATCGGTCGGGAACAGTGAACCGCGGCCACTGGGAGCTGCAGGCGGCTGTGCAAATGTAAACAAACTGTCTGGTGGCCCACCAGTGGATTATTCTGATGGGTCACATGCAGCCTGCAGGTTGCCTACCACTACTCTATGGTAATACAAATAATAAATATTAGTAATAGTAATAATAAGCATGGAACAGTATCAGCTGTTACTTCTCTCTGTTCTCTCCTGTGTACAGGTTGGCTGTTCAGCAGTATGTATTTGAAGTTAAATATGTTGTTGTTATGTGTTTCCAGGGGCAATACTCATGGGAAGCTTTCTCCAAAAGTTGTGTCTGGGAATTAAAGGACTTTAAATAATTTCACTCTGAGGTCCAGATCTTTCTGTTGTTGTAGGAAACTGTGTGATACCCTGAGGCAACGTAACTGCTGCCACCTATAGTAACTAGACCTGCTGCAGCCTAACATAATGTGATTCCATTAACAATGAGCCCAGTGCAGGGCATCTGCCTGAATGCTACCTGCACTATCTGCATTTGAATACAGGCTGAGTTACAGGAGCCAGCAGACTGGGGAGGGAAGGTTCTGAACCATCCAGTTACCAAGGTTACTCAGGTTACCATGCTGTTAGGGACTTGGATACTGCATTTCCCCATTTTATTAAAATCCCCACTTCCATTACAAGGGAGAAATCCTTTCAGAAGGAGGGTAACGGCTCCTCACATCCCAGCTATGCACCATCTCCATCACGCCTCTTGTGTCCTTTCCACACTGCCTGGTTATACTGCATCCTCACCATGCAGTGCTATCATTGCTTTATATGGGGGAACCTAGTCAAGGGAAGCTGAAAGCAGGTAAGAGGCTTTGAACTACCTGCTGTAACTGAGGTGAGGGTAGCACAGCTCCAAAGACCTGTAACCTTTGTGCCTCCAGCAGCAAGCTTGAGAGGACCAGAAAACACCCTGGACTCCCAGAACTCTGCTCCTTGGTCCATCCCCTGGGGGATTAACTGCACAACAACAGTTAGTGCTGGAAGAAGTAATGATTGAATGGAGACTATTATGAACACTTATTATGGAGAGCAGCATAATTACTATCTATTCCTAGTGGGAACTAAATTTCAGGCTGGGATTCCTCTGGGATTGTCCAATGAGCAGGGGGTTGTGCTCACCAATGGTATCTGTGCTGGTCAGATGGACAGGGGGCAGAGTTAATCTGCAACCTCTGCTACAGTTTAGTGGTTGGGATTCTCCTGAGAATGCCCTTGGGGAGCAGGGTACACATATGAGCCTTGCACTGGGGCCAGGCTCCCTCAGGATATTTAATTAATTAGGAAGATCTCGGGAATGAATACTCTTCCCTTGAACAGTGGAAAGGAGCCCTGGTACTCCTGTGATCTAATGGGGATTTTGGCAACAGGAGTGCCTCAAACGTTGCTGATTCACAATTGTCCCTACACCCAGAAATAACCTGCACTGACAGCTGGAGCTCCCTGCACAAAGAGGAAGCAGAGGCTTCCAGCGAGGTCAGAGGGAAGAGCACCCTGTCTAGTCTGACATCCAAGGGGACTTCAGCCTTAACAGCCCCCTGGAATTCCCCCAGCCCCAAAGCTGCCTTGCTGACTCAGACCTGACTCAGGTACAAAGCTGGCACCAAAATGAACTTCATCACCCTCCCCAGTACGCAGGCAACAGGCACCTGTTCCCCATGCCCAGCTGACATTAAGGAGGGTCTCTGGAACCTTTCCATTTCCACTGCAGGGCAAAACTACCTTCCATGCTGCTCCTATTTCTTCATACTCAATCAGCTCCTCTTAGTACCATGGCAGGGCAAACGTGCCTCCACTGCTTCACCTGCTTATCCATCCCTACACCCTTGTTTCCATCCTTACTGAAGCTACAAGGCTACTGCTGCTTTCGTCTCTGCGTCCATATCAGACATTAATGAGTGTGAAACTGTTAACCACATTCTTCTCAACACTGCTTTAGACCTTGCCAGGGCCATTTGTCTTTGATGGCTACAATTAGGGATGCCTTTTTGCCACTTACTGACATGGATAAAATCAGTGTCTCTGAGAATTCTATTTCTCTCTTCCAGGTCCTAAACCCAGCCCAGTTGCTGAGCCTGTCCCTGCCTAGGGAACTCCAGAATGCAGAAGTTGCACATTTGCACAGTCGCAACATCTGCTGTGGTCTGGATGAGACATCAAGCCCAGGAGAAGTTTTTCTTTAGAAAGGTTATTAATACTCCCTCTCTCCTCGTGCCATGCTGACTTTCTGCCAGGGACAAGTGCATCCCTCATGTGCCTATGGAGAAAAGGGACTTCCCAGTGCTCATTAACTGCTTCCCATTCCTGCTTTCTTGCACATTGAGCTCTGCAGAGGGTATGAATGTGTCCTGATGATTCAGTCCACACTAGGCCAACTTCCCCTTTTCCTAAGGGGGAATATTGATAATCTAACACTCAAGTCACCACAGAATGCAGCTTGTAGATGACATCCAACAAACATGCCATTTAATTTCCTCCTCTACCACCAAGCATCCTACACTGGGTAGTATGCAACTGCCCTGCTGTTAAACGTACTGGGTATTTTTTGCAGCTCACCAGTAAGATGCTGCCCACTTTTAGGAGGTTGTTAGAGAGCTGTTCCTAATATAGGTCTGCAAATAACCAGCAAGGCTTTTTTGGGTAGCACAGATGTGGCTGCAATCTGGATAGATCCATTCAGCATGGCCTTTGATGTAAAGCTCAGCTTGGTACTATTTACTGCATCTGTGTTTGTCCCTGGCATGCAAATCCCTTTGAATACACGGTGTCCTTGCACTCTATATACAGTAAGTTTAATACAACTTGTTCCCAGAGTAATATGGGGATATTATTATGAAAGCATCCGTAGTGACTCCGTATTTACAAAGTTTTGCATTTAAAGTAGGGATTCAACTTCTTTATTATATAGGAAAAATGGCATGTACCCTCCCCAAAATTACAGCATTCACTCTTTGGGTACAGAATGAAGTTTCTGAGAATTGATAAAGTGCCTCTGTTAATTAGCAGAGGAATTAAAATTAATTAAAAATAGGTCCTTTAAGAAATATGGACAATAAAGTGACACACCTGTTCCAAGCTAAAGAATTGGGCACTCTCTACATTTTGTTTAGTGTTCTGGAATTTGGTGGATTTTTCCTCTACCTCCTGTGCATATTCCTGCAATCAGGGCCTTTATCTGCATCATTCTAGGAGCACGGCAATACTGCACAAAAAAAGTAGGAGATGCCCTGGGAAATGATGAAAGCCAACAGTCTGGGTATTACTGGGCTAGTCAAAAGCAAGCATTGTTCCAACACAATGGCATTAAATGCACTTGCTGTAGTCTTTCAGGCTGTGATCCTAAAAACAAAACTGAAGGGGTTTCCTGCCTCCTTGGTCAACTCCTGTGAAAAAAATTAAAAATCTAATGTGCCTTTAAAAATCAGTTTAGTCTAATCTGGCTCCACAAACACTATCATATCTTAATCAGAATTGCATGGTATCATATCATTTCATAGCATAAGGTTTCCGCTGAAAAAGAACAAAGAGTCTGGTGGCACCTTAAAGACTAACAGATTTATTTGGGCATAAGCTTTTGTGGGTAAAACAACACTTCTTTTTGTGGATATAGACTAACATGGCTACCCCCTGATGCTGAAGAAGAAACTTTCAGCTATGTATAATAATGGAAAAAAATATTAATCCTAAAAATAAATTTTGTTAAAAAGACTATCCAGTGTAATCCATCCACAAGATTTCAGTGAGTTTTAACTATAAAGGAAGTTGGAAGAGCCTGTGACAAGGCAAAGTTAAGGTTGTATTGACCTATCTGCGATCCTATAGTGAACAAACTGTGTTTTACAATATGGTGTTACATTGTTACTTAATATGGTATGCAACAGATAATTTTAAAAAAATTAATAGCCCACTAATAAGAACTAATCTTTCCTGCTTAATTTAAATAGGCCTACTCCAACCTCAGACTAAAGGCAATCGAGGAATCTCATGTGGTTCTTTTGCATTGTATCTGTTTTTATTGTTGTAGATCTCATTTGCAGATACCGTATCTTAGATTGTTGCTTTCATGCCTGGCCAGAACCTCAGGCTTCGTTTTTACATTTCTCATTTTGGGTTATGTTTAGTGTTCTCATCCCCATGCTGTGTGGTATTATAACATAATGTCCTTTGTACAGAATCTCATCATATGCAGCAATTACATCTCTGTAGTTCCAAAGGACTCTGAGATTGGAGGTGCCTGGCCTTTTTCTATTGGCCATCCATCTAGAATTACTTGTCTCAGACTTTTACAATATTGGATGATTTTGTGTTTCTTGTTTGAGCTTGTCAGATTGTCTAAAAAATGGATAGTACTTGAGTTATAGTTACTTCAAACTCTTCTTCCTACAGCACCTTGCTTTCAGTATTTATACATTCTCTTGAAAGCAGATCCACTATAATTAGATTTGGAAGAATTAGATTTTTATTGGTAAATGTCAGTAAACATCAGTTTCAGCATACACATATAAAACCATGGAAAAATGTTTCCATCAATAACAACAGAAATTTACAGAGAGGCAAAGTAAGAAAAATGCTGCTTGAGAACATAGAGTTTGAATTATGGATATTTACTTGGTATATTTTGATGTGATGTTGGCAATTTGTGTTTTAATAATAGTTATAAGCTTCAACTTTTTGAATCTCAACATTTACTGTCATTAAATAATTATTGTCTGCACCTCCCCATAATTTCCTGGACATATGAAAATTTAAAAAGACATTGAAAAAATGCTAAAACCCCATAATTTTGTGCAACTGTGAACATTTAAATCCATAATAAAAAAAATAATAAAGAAACATTGATATTATTCATCAAAATTATAAAAAAATAAAAATCTAATTCTGCCAAGCTCAACTCTTGTGCCCTCAACAAGCCTGAATTCCACATTTAATGAGTACTTTTGCAATTTCATTATCATTTTCTGAAGCCTAGGCAATGGGTTACACTGCAATGGTTTATTTTCTGTTTCTGTCTCAGCTGTAAACCCTTCTAACTACCAGAAATAATTGCTCGCATTTATTCTTCAGCCTGAACATAGATCTGTTGTGTTTTAGTCAATGTTTTAGAAACATCTGTCACTGAACAATTGTGTTGCAGGACAGCATCCAACCCACATGTGTGTGCATCAATTTCAGTCTTAGGTCCTTTGCTAATCTCAAAATATCTCATATATCCTGCAGAACAAATCTCATTCAGTCCAATCTAGCACTTCGTCTTGTTCAGATTTCTTTTCACATTTCTGTTTAAGTGCCTTTTCTTTGGCAGACTGAATAAAACTATGCAGTTTCACATTGTGATGTTGATCATTTTCATCCCATAGTAGATTAAAATTACTTAATTCCATTCCATACAACTCCTCCAAGACATGGGATGTAATGCTTCTGCATACCTCCTATGCTGAGACAGTCCCAAAAGGAAGTCACTTAAACATGCAGCTAACAAAAGGGAAGGTGGAGGTACAAAATTTTGCACTTTCTGAAGACCTGCCAAAACCCTTAATTTGCATCTGAAAATGTTCTTGCAGTTGTTCTCATGGGATAGCTCCTGCTTTCAATAGCCTACTTCAAATCTTTTGGATCTTTAATCTGTTTGGATATGTAACAGTGATCATACTGTTAACATTCAATGAGGCAGAACAAAGTAGGCAAATATTGCCAAAGTTTAAAAAAACCTCAAACCCTCAGGAATCTGTCAGAGCTAGGTAAAATCAGCTCAGAACTGGGATATACAAATTGTTCAGGATTTCATGGCCCTGTGTCCATTTGCCAGCAGTGGTCATTCCTGATTCAGCAGCAGGCAGCTACACAGCACAATGCCATTTCTGCCATCTTGGTGGGATAGGTCTCATAACTGGAATATAGGTATGGGGGGGAACAGCTTGGTCAGGAAGGACTGACAGGATAAAAAGGGAGAAAGTGGTACACTATACATCAAGAATGTATACACTTGTTCTGAGGTCCAGAAGGATGTGAGAGCAGACCAGTTGAAAGTCTCTGGGTAATGATAAAGGGGAAAAAAATAGGGATGACAACATGGTAGAGGTCTACTACAGCTCACCAAATCAGGAAGAGGAGGTGGATGAGGCATTTCTAGAACAAATAACAGAAATATCTAAAACACAAGAGCTATTAGTAATGGAGGACTTTAACTGTCCACATATCAATTAAAAAAGTAATATGGCATAACCCAAAATTTCCAGTAAGTTCTTTGAATGTATTGGGGACAATTTTTTGTTTCAGAAAGTGGAAGAAGTAACCAGAGGGACAGCCATTCTAGATTTCAGAGTAGCAGCCGTGTTAGTCTGTATTCGCAAAAAGAAAAGGAGTACTTGTGGCACTTTAGAGACTAAAAAATGTATTTGAGCATAAGCTTTCGTGAGCTACAGCTAAAGCTTATGCTCAAATAAATTTGTTAGTCTCTAAGGTGCCACAAGAACTCCTTTTCTTTTAGCCATTCTAGACTTGTTTTTTACCAAAAAGGAGGAATTGGTAGCCAATCTGAAAGTGGAAGGCAATTTGGGTGAAAGTGATCATAAAAAGATAGATTTCATGATGGTAAAGAAAGGAAGAAGTGAGAGCAGCCACAGAATAAGGACAATGGAATTCAAAATAGCAGACTTTAACAAACTGAGAGAGCTGGTAGTTAAGGTCCCATGGGAAGAAAATCTAAGGGATAAAGAAGTTCAGAAGAGCTGGCAGTTTCTCAAGGAGAAAATATTAAACGCAAAACTGCAAATTATCCTGATGCAAAGGAAAAATAGGAAGACTAGCAGAAGGTCAATATGGATGCATCAAGAGCTCTTTAATGACCTGAAAAACAAAAAGGGAATCCTTCAACAACATGGATGAATTAGTTAGGAGGAATACAAAAGAATAGTACAAACATGTAGGGACAAAATCAGAAAGGCTAAGTAAAATGAGTTTCAACTAGCAAGGGACAAAAGGAAATAAGAAGAGGTTATTTAAATACATTTGGAGCAATAGAAAGATGAAGGAAAGTGTAGACCCTCTATGTAGGTGGGAAGGAGAGCTAATAACTGATGACTTGAAGAAGGCTGAGGGGTTTAATGCCTATTTGGTTTCAGTTTTCACTGAAAAGGTTAATGGTGACCAGTTGTGCAGCACAATTAATATTAACAACAGGGGGAAGGAATGCAAGTCAAAAAAGGAAAAGGACAGGTTAAAGAATATTTAGATAAGTTAGATATAGCATTAACAGGAGTGTCATATGTAAGGTCTGAGCTACACTGAAAATTAGATTGACCAAGCTATGTTATTCAGGAGTGTAAAAAATCCACACCCCCGAGGGACATAGTTAAACTGATTTAAGTCCCCATGTAGACAGTGTTAGGTCAACAGATGAATTCTTCCGTCAACCTAGCTACTGCCTCTCGGTGAGGTGAATTTATTTATTTATTTATTTATTTTTGATAAGAACAGATTTAATAATTTTATTAAGATAATGTTAAAGTAAAAAGAAAATGGTACACAGTTTAGGCATAGAAGTTTCTGATTATCAGGGAATAAGGTACAGATTATCAAGGGGTGCGAAATTCAGTTTAGGAGCAGGTGGCATAAGGAATACATAATCTGCAATCTCCCCGATTGGGGGTAAAAGTTTAACGGGTCAAAGTATAAACATTGAGATATGGGGGTATGTTGTCCATATAGTGGCTATGTTCATCGTGGAGTATAATGAGCGGATACGATGATGAAGATGGATCTACCCTCATTTGGTGGGATTTAATGTTCAGTGAGTTTATGATTCCAGTTCATATGGTCCAATGGAAAAAGTCTCTCAGTCCCTTTCCCATAGTTGATGCACGATGTCGTACCGGCTCACACCTCTTGGTATTGTCGGTGGCCGGTGATGTGTTCGATGTAGATGTCCCTGGACCATCGGATTGTGTCCGAGACGAGAGGCACCGCATGAGCCGTGCATACCGTCGACCGATCCCACAGGTCCGCAGCACATGCTCGTTGCAGGGGTCCCAAGCGCCCAGGGCTCCGACAATCAGGGCATCCATCTGCACCTTGTAGCCCTTCGCTCTCAGGGTGTCAGCCAGGGGGGCGTATTTTTCCAGCTCACGAGCTCGGGATTCGCGGAAGGCCGGGGTCCTGTTCTCGAAGGAGACCGTGATGTCGATGAGGATGATCTTTTTCTGGTCCTCATCGGTGACTACCACGTCAGGTCACAACTGGCTGTCTGTCCCGGGAATGGTGGAGTTTATGGCGACCTCTCCCAGGCGCGGTGCGATGGCTTTCACCAGGCGGTTCTGGATGGCGTTGTGGTGCAGCTGCCAGGCTCTGGAGTGGTGCTTGCAGCTGCACAGGATGTGGGGCAGGGTCTCCTTGGAGTAGCCGCACTTTCTGCAACGCTTGTCTAAGTTCCCGTGGCGGACGGCTCCGTTGAGCGGGACGCAGTTGAGCCAGGCACGGTGGATGAACCGCCAGTTGGCGAAATGGGTGAAGCTGCCCCCGGCGAGGAAGTGGTTGCTGGCGTCCCACTTGCTGGTCAGTTCGAAGACTTTACCCTGGTTTGGTTTATGCTTCAGGATTTCCATGTACAGCGAGTGGATGGCCGCCTTCAGGGTCCTCTCCAGCATGCCCCTGGCGCTCGGGGTGACGATGGTGTTGTCGTCGGACCTGATCTGTGGCACCAGGACTCCCAGCACCTGGCGCTCCTCGCACCACTCGCAGCGGCAGCCGATGCGCTTCCCCAGGCGACGCGTGGCATTGCGAGCGTGGGACCACAGTGAAGAGATGTCGCCACCGTCCCATCCAAATTCGCCATCCAGAGAACCGCTCAGGAATCTGGCGGTGTCTTGGTTGGAGGGGGCTCTGCCAATCCGCTTCTTTGTTGTGTCATGGAGGACGTTTGCTGCGACGTTCCTTACCAGGGCGTCAGGACACGTCAGCAGGTGGAAGGCGTGGGTGATCACCGTGATGTCACACAGGTCACCCAGGCATGGGACATTGGCACCACCCCATGCCTGTGGGCGATATAAACCAGCTCATTGCTGGCTCTCTGGGGAAGGAACAGCCACTTCTTCACCAGCTGCCGGACGATCTTGTCTGCCTTGTTGAGGGGTACCTTCACCACGGCGGATCCCCTTCGGACGAACGAGATGCGGGGGATCAGGAAGGTATTCAGGGCGTTTATCTTCTGCCACGGTGCTAGCAGGGAAGCGCTGATCTTGGCGGCATCCTGCAAGATCTCCTGGATGGTGTCCTCGGGTGTCTGCCGGACACGGAAACCCATTGGCGTGCTGAGGTGCCAGTGCGCCTGCCCCTCTGCCAGGGGGTGACGGGCTCGCCCTGGATCTGGAACCCTGTCGTCTGCACCGAGTCCCTTTTGCTGCTGTTGATGTGGAGAGATGCACACTTCTTTGCTTTGAAGCGGAGCCCCATCCAATCGGCAGCTCGACTGGTGGCATCTAGCATACGTTGGAAGTTCTCTGGGTCGTCTGCGGTCAGGACCAAGTCATCCGCGTAAGCCAGGACACTCACCCTCTCGCCATGGAGGTTGAAGCCATCTGTGCCATTGGAGATCGGCTTCATGGCGAGGTTAAAGATGATGGGGCTGAGGGGACAGTCCTGCTTAACTCTGCTCCGGCTCAGGATCTTGGCAGTCTCCCCTTCGACCGAGCGAATAGTGGTGCTGCATCCCTCGTACACCTCTCGGATCACACGGAGGAAGTTCTTTGGCATCCCAAACTCCTGGAGCATGGCAAAGATGTGGTGGTGGGGCATGGATCCAAAGGCATTAGCCAGGTCGAGCCATGCTACCATGCACTGCCTCCGCGCCCTTCTGGCCATTTTGATGGTGGTTTGGAGGACAAAGTTGTGTTCAAAGCAGCCCTCACCGGACATGAAGCCTTTCTGGGTGGAGCTGATGGCTCCCCCGCTCACTGACCACTCTGTGATCCTCGACGCCAGGAAGCTGGCATAGAGCTTGTACATCGTGGAGCAGAGGGAGATGGGCCTCCAGTTGCTGGGGTCATCCCGCTCACCCTTCTTGTACACCAGTACCTACTACAATGATGAAAGAACCCCTCCCATCGGTGTAGTGTCTACACCCGGTGGTGGGCAAACTTTTGGGCCTGAGGGCCACATCTGGGTACAGAAATTGTATGGCGGGCCATGAATGCTCATGAAATTGGGGGGCGGGAGTGACCTGATAGTCTTCAAATATGTTAAGGGCTGTTATAAAGAGGGCTGTGATCAGCTGGGTTCTCAATGGCCATGATATGGAGGACAAGTAACGAGCTTCATCTGCAGCAAGGAAGATTCAGATTAAATATTAGGAAAAACTTTCTAACTACAAGGGCAGTTTAAAAGCTCTGGAACAGGTTTCCAAGGGAGGTCGTGGAATCCCCATCACTGGAGGCTTTTAAGAACAGGTTGGCCAGACACCCGTCAGGGATGGTCTCGACTTGACTTGGTCCTGCCACAGTGCAGGGGCGGGACTTGCTGAGCGCTCTTCCAGCCCCACATTTCTCTCTCTCTCCTCCCTAGGGGCAGTCAGTTGTTGTCTTGGGGGGGGGCTCATTGCTCTATTTTAGCACCTGGTCAGCTTCAACTTTTAACATTACCACACAGCTAATGCCGCCCTCCACCACAAAGTCTCCAGTCCCGTCCTCCCCAGAGGCTCTCCCTAATGCCCGGCTTCCTTTGCCCCGCTTTCTCCCATACCCGCCCCTGCTCTCCTCCGCCAAGCCCTCAGCCCCACGGCTTTGTCCTCCCGCCGGCTCCCCTCACACCCCCATTCCCCCCGTGCCATGGTAGCCCCCTCCCCCGCACGCAGGCGGGCCGGCGGAGGGTCACATGGTGCGCGGGGGCGGGGAGCGCGGCCTGCGGGACCCGGATCCGCCGCCATGCCGCTGCCTGTTCCCGGCTGTCCTCGGCCCGGCCCGGCCCTGGCCCTGCTCCTGCTCCTGCTCCTGCTGGGCCCGGCGCGGCCCATCTCCTTCCAGCTGCCGGGCAAGGCCCGCAAGTGCCTGCGCGAGGAGATCCACCGCGACACGCTGGTCACCGGCGAGTACGAGATCGGGGCCCCGCCGGGGGCGGCCAGCGGCCCGTCCGCCAATCTCAAGGTGCGGGGGGCGGCCGGGGCCCAGTCGGACCGAGGGCGGGGGGCGAGGTCCTAGGTCCCCGTGGGCAGAGTCACGGCGGGAGAGCGGTTCCCCGGTTCAGGCTGGGCCTGCTCGGGTCGGGGAGCGGCGTGACTCGGCCCTGAGCTGGGCTCTGCGGGACCCACGGAAGGAAGTGCCCCCCACCCCATTGCCACGGCCACGCCGGGAGGGGACCGGGCACGGGGCCCTTTGCGGTTCACTCTGTGCACCTGGCACGCTGGGGGGTGGGCCACAGCCATTGAGCCACATTGGGGTTCACTCTGTGCACCTGGCATACTGCGGAAAGGGTGACAGCTTTAGGGCCACATTGGGGTTCACTCTGCACATGGCACGCTGGAGGAAGGGGTCACAGCTTTAGGGCCACATTGGGGTTCACTCTGTGCACCTGGCATACTGCGGAAAGGGTGACAGCTTTAGGGCCACATTGGGGTTCACTCTGCACATGGCACGCTGGAGGAAGGGGTCACAGCTTTAGGGCCACATTGGGGTTCACTCTGTGCACCTGGCACGCTGGGGGGTGGGCCACAGCCATTGAGCCACTTTGGGGTTCACTCTGTGCACATGGCATGCTTAGGGGGAGGGGTCAGCCATAGAGCCCCTAGTCTGCCATGTGCACAGAGTGAAGTCCAGTGTGGATGTGTCACAGCCAAAGAGCCAGGTTGAGGTTCACTCTGTGCACATGGCATGCTGGGGGGATGTGTCACAGCCATAGAGCCACATTGGGGTTCACTCTGTGCATGTGGCACACTGGGGATGGGTCACAGCCATAGGGGCATATCGAGGTTCACTCTGTGCACATGACACACCGGGAGGATTGGTCACAGCCGCAAGGCCACGTCCAGCTTGATCTCTGTGCACTGGGAGGAGAATGACAGCGGCAGTGATGCTGGCATTCGACTTCACATTGCACAGTAGGACTACAGATTGGGAGAGGGTTACAGTAACAAGGCCACACCAGGGCTCACTCTCTACATGTGACACAGTATGGCGGGATTGAGGAGAAGGTCATGAAGATAGCATTATGTGGAGACTCTATTCCTTTCTTGCTGTTGCCAGGACTGTTAGTGGCAGGTTTACTGAGGGGAGGGTGGCAGTTTGGTGCACTGGTGCTTAGAGGGCATTCCATGCAAGGAAGAAAGCACAGAAGTGGGAGCACAAGAAGGACATGAGAGGACGTGAAAGGGTTGTAGGAGCTGAGGTTAAGGTCAAGCAGTGTGTGCATGAATAATACACCATTGTGACAAACTGCCATTCTAATGCAGCTTTGACAGCCTTGCTTGCATCCCACCCAATCACATGTCCTCTCTGGTGGCCACTTCTAACTTCACTATCACCACCCACCCACACGAGCAGTGGTGTCACCTTTTGAATCAGTTTGCCAGAGACACGCTTCTTATTTCTTCTTAAATGTGGAATTTTCCCCCCTAATTGTCCCCGCGTGAGGTCCAGAAGGCTTGAGAATTTGTGATAATCTTAAATCTAATATCTTACGAATCCTCTGGGCCAGAAAAAGTAGTATTAGCCTACTGGAAAGGGAAGATTCCCAGCTTCACAGTGAGGGACACAATATCTGTCTCGAACCCAGGAAGGTTCCAGGATATCCGCCCTTATGCTACTTTTATGTCTAGAAAGGCACTTTTAGATATCTTTTAATTTTATTAAATGTTAGGCTATGTCTACATTTAAACTGCTGCAAACTGCACCGCTCTACCACTTCAGTGTAGATGCTCACTACAGTGATGGAAGGGGTTCTCAATCACTTTAATTAATCCATCTCCCCGGGAGGCGGTAGCAAGGTCCACAGTTCAGCTTAACTACGTCACTCAGAGATGTGGATTTTTCATACTCCTGAGTGACGTAGCTGGATCAACCTAACTCTTTAGTGTAGATCTGGCCTAAGCTCGCTCACTCTCTCTGCCTCAACTCTGTAAATTCATTGCATTCTGGATTCATTGTAAGAAGGATGGATACACAGTGGCTTAAGAACTCAAATATTTCTGCAGTTGTTTTTCTGATAACACGTGGCACGTATAAAGCTCATGATGGTGTGGTGGATTATAGAGCGCTGTACGAGCAGAGTTTGTGCTTTGCAGTCTTTTCAGAACTGTGCTCTCCCCTCTGTTCTCACTCAGTGATCCAGTGTCTCCTGGTTCTTTGCTTTTCCATCCTTTGTACATCTGATTCCACTTCTTCTTCTGAGACTTCTGTCTGCCACAGAAAGCCAGGGACAAAGCCAGGTCCCTGATGCAGGATTACTCTTGTGCCCGGGTTGCATTCTGGCTTTGCTGCTTTATGAGGCACTGAGGTTAGTATCACTGGCAGAGGGAAATGTGATTTATTTTATTAGAATGTTAAACAAGCTTGAGTTGAAAATCATCTCCATCTCCTTGCAGCACTTCAGGCATTTCTTGACCCCTTCCCTTGTCATGCAGGGGTGCTGTGGCCAACACTTGTGTTCTCAGGATGCTAGGTTTGGGCTCCTTTTCTATTGGGTGTGTTTGTGCAGTGCGGGTAGGGAGATTTATTTAGGACAGGATGTCTCCAGGTGGCACCTTCCCCACAGCCCGGAAGGTCAGGTTTTCAGAGCAGGCTCCCAGCACTAGGTCACCAGGGTATAGGAGGTTGGTAGTTACTGTGTGTTGTATTGAAGATGGTTCCTGTCACCAAACTGGGCCCTGTGCGTTTGTGAAATCCCAACACTAACAGTGGTACCCTCTGTTCCTGAGGAATCTGCACAATGTGCCAGCTGGCTTCAGAGTGGATGCTCTTGGGTGGATGACGTCCGGCTTGGCCTGGTCACATGGGGCTATCTCATTGTTTAAGCCGGCAGTGTGGGGAATTGATGGGCTGTTTGTTAAGACAGAGAACAATGCTTTGTCTGTAGGGGATGGCATTACTGTAAATAACGTTTGAACATTAAGAAGAATCCCTTTCAGGTTAGCCTGTCCCTCCACAAGAGTGTTGGCTGGGCTATAAGCTGCTTCCCCCCCACACGCCCAGCTTGATGGGTAATGTGTCTGGCTGAGTCTGAATAACGGGCATCCAATACTGATGGAAGCAGACAGCAGAGCGGCCACTGTCTGAAATGCTACTTCTGGGCACTCTACTTCTTCTTAGCGTATGCGCAACGTGCTTCAGGTGGCACATGATCAGGATTCATCACTGAATTTGGTCCGCTGGTCGGATCATTAGCTTCCCTGGCCCTGTCTGGGTACTGATGCAGGGAGTGCGATTTGAACGCTTATCTATCCCCCACCCCCGGCATTCTGCTGCTAGTGTTAGAGACAAGGCAAAAACGGATCAGGCCTGCATACCACACAACCATTTTTGTGGAAAGATAGCACTCAGAGCTTCCCCCAGAGCACAGCAGTGAGAATCCCAGTCAACTTTAAAAGGCAGTACTCCAAATACAAGAAACCCTTTAAAGTAGGGCCTTTTCTTTGTTTCCTCCATGGGACTCCAATGTGCAGACTCAATACAGTATCATCCTGAATAATTTGAATTTGGTTAATCATAGTTGTTCTGTGAATGATATGCAGGGTAGGCTAACCAAGAAGCTGACCAAGTGTACCTTGTAGTCTCTCTGCTGCTTGGATTAAGATGAAGCTCTGCATAGGAACTGCAGTACCAAAGCAGTGAGTCACTTAGTCCAGCCTCCTGTCTCTGACACTGAAAAGTACCTCATAGTTCCAAGGAAGGTGCAAGAAAAACCCCATAATAGACAATTATGAAATAACCTGCACACTGAGGAAGTTTCTTCCTAACCTCCTGCTACCTATGGCTTGTACTCTTTAGAATGAGAGTTTATGTACCTTATTATTTTTAACTTGAATAATGAACCTGGTGGTTCTCATTATCCATATAAATATCTCAACCTTTTTTGAATCCTACTAAGCTCTTGGCCTCAATTATATCCTCTGGGGGGAAGTTAATTAGGTGTTGTGTTAATAGAAAAAGTATTTCCTTTCAGTTGTAAATATGTTGCCTTTCCATTTCATTGACTGTTTTGTTGTCGCTGTTGTATTTTCTTATCTCCTCTGTAAGTAGTCCTGAAGGTCTCAATGTCTTGATTAGAGGTCTAGAAAGTATTCCAAATGATCTCAGCACCCCTTTATTTCTGCTATGTCTTTTGAGATGGGTGGGGGGAATCATTAGGGCATACCATTGATTTGTACAGTGGCATTAAAACCTTCACTATATCAGTTGGCATATTTGTTTGCTGCTTTTTTGCTTTTTTTTTAAATAAACACTGCTGCACACTGAGAAGAGGTTTTAATTAAGCTATCCATGGTGATGTCTTTCCTGAGTGGCACCTGCCATGGTGCTGTCAATTAATGTAACTTTGTTAGAATAGTCTCTAGATTTGACTAATCTAAATAATTTTGTGATATCAGCACAAAATAGCAGTTACTCCTTCTGCGTATATAGTCTGTCTGATCTGCAGTCCTGCTTCTGAGCTGTGCTGTGAAGTGTCACTTCTACAGACCTTGGCACCCAAACGTTGCCCAGCTCAGGGCATATTGGCATTTGGATCTAATGCCCGCACATATGCCCCTTCTGCAGTTCTGCCGCTGGAGAGTCTGTTCTGTTTGTCCCTCGTTACCTCTCGCTGTAGGAACCAGAGAATATCTGTGTTTTGCTGA
Organism: Dermochelys coriacea; assembly: GCF_009764565.3. Taxonomy (NCBI): domain Eukaryota; kingdom Metazoa; phylum Chordata; order Testudines; family Dermochelyidae; genus Dermochelys; species Dermochelys coriacea. The sequence continues at coordinate 86,021,437 of NC_050073.1, read as the reverse complement.
GTGTTGCTTTGGGAATTTATGACAGGTTTCAGAGTAGCAGCCGTGTTAGTCTGTATTCGCAAAAAGAAAAGGAGTACTTGTGGCACCTTAGAGACTAACAAATTTATTAGAGCATAAGCTTTCGTGAGCATGAAGTGAGCTGTAGCTCACGAAAGCTTATGCTCTAATAAATTTGTTAGTCTCTAAGGTGCCACAAGTACTCCTTTTCTTTTTGGGAATTTACAATCCTAAGGAGAAGCTAAGGAGGTAATGAACAAGGATTCAGGGAATTAGTTAACTTAAATTAGTCTTTGTCCAGGATGTTTTAACTAAAAATCCAGTGACATCAGATCCTAGAAGCCTGCTGTTTTTGCCAGCGTGGGGGAGAAGAGGAATTGAAATAGGGCAGGTGGAAGCAAAATGCAGCAAACCCTAAAGACGGCCCAGAAGAGTCTGTTAAGTTTGTCCATGTGTCATTGAGGGACTGTGCTCCTGTCTGCGACTGTGCTTGAGCCACTCTTGCTGTCTATCTCTCCTACAGATAACTGACTCAGCTGGACACATCCTCTACTCCAAGGAGGATGCCACTAAGGGCAAGTTCGCCTTCACCACTGAAGACTATGATATGTTCGAGGCTTGCTTTGAGAGCAAGCTCCCTGTGGGTGAGTGCAGAAAGCTGCTCCCAGCCCTCCCTCTTCCTTGCTCTTGGTGCAATATGTTGGGTGAGGGGTCGGGATGAAGCAATTTCAATGTCCAGTTTGCAAAGCACTTTGGGGCTCTTCATGTTGAGAGGAATGGGATCCTCTGAGGTGAGGAGTTTCCTGTTACTGGTGCACAACAGCTGTTGCTTGCATTAGGGGGTGAAAAGATCCTTGTGGCTCGCCTGTAGAGCACTATGAGATCCTTCAGGCCTGGGTACAAGAGGAATGGGGTCACCGACAGGGAATTGTGATGGTGACTGTAGGAGCAGGTGGGCATCCCAGAAGTGCTGTTCCCATGCTGCCTCTCCTCGCATCCCAATTCTGGCAGCACAGAGTAGGCTGATACCCTTTTGTCCTCCCCATTTGTCTACTTCTTCCTCCTCCTCCTCTTTGGTGGTAGAGTGTGGTCTCTTTTTCGGGTGCACTCTGTTGTAGCAGCCCTGTGCTGGGCTGGAAGCCCTTTCCCAGAGGAGTTGCAGCACCCTGTGATAGTTGCCTCTAGTTGCATAGGGTGTCTCTGCCTCTGAGTGATACTTAGACAGAGGGAAGAGGAAGTGAGCCGGACGTCAGTCCTTTTCGTTGTGCTGCAGGGACAGTTGCCTAATGAGCACTGGGGCTGCCATTTCCTGTGAGTGACGTATTTGCCACTCTCTCTGCTGAGTAGCTGTGATCAAGTTAAGAACAAACACCCTGAAATCCGCAGGCATGTGGGTTCCCATCCCCAATCTGGGGAGGGCTGGTCTGATCCCTGCTGTAGCCTTACTTTGACTTGGCGTGCTCACCTCTTCTCACAGTCACTGCAATGGTTCCTCTTTTGTGATCCCATTCCTCTTATGCCTTATCCTACAGGATTCCAGAGTGCTTTGTGGACTGGCCATAGAGATTGCTTCACTCCCACCTCCAACCTAAATGCAGGCACTTTGGTGTGGGATGGCGGAGCCATTCAGCGCCAGATTTAGGACTAGCTGAAATGGCAGATAATAACCTGGTTTGGGATTTGGTCAGGCTGTAGGTTGTAACACACTGATTCTTGTGCAATGCTGAAGATCCTGTGCCATGTTGCATAAGAATCAGGGTTTTATAACCAACATCCTGACCAAATTAGGACTTTGATTTTATTTCTCATTCAAAAGATGGTTCCTCCAGGAGCACAGTCCTGCCTAGGGGTATTGGGGACAATACTGTCTCATCTGGGAGACTGCCCCTAATGAGTCACCCACACCACTGGCTTTTCCTGAGAAGTCTCCCAGCAGAATCATATACGCATTCTTAGCTTTCATAATCACAGTTTGGGGTGGCATGGCTTCAAGACTTCTTGCTTATGCAGCGGCTAGCAAGTGTTCCTAGCATGGTCCCAGCCCCTCGCAGCTCTTCTCCGATGGTCTTAAATGCCTGCTTCCAGACTCCCTTACATCACTGTGGGTTTCTTTTAGAGATTTCCATAGTGATGGGTGCAGAGTATAGCCAGATGCAGCCTCCACTCAGAAACTTATCAGTGAGTGAGGTGACTCCAGAGTTGGGTGTCCAGGAGCCACTCAACTGAGCTGGTTGTCCTGGAGTCCTCTCTGTGGGACTTATAAATTGAGGGTGCCTGGCTCTGCATGAGAATCGGAAATCCCTATTCCCTGTGCCCCCAGAGCCTGATGCCTGAGACCTTCCAAACGTTGCAAGTTGTGCAACCATCTGAGTCTTCCCCACTCCTGGGTACAAGGGAGTGTTAAAGCTAGTTGGCTGCACTGTGGTGACTGGTTTGCGGGGGGGTGGGGGTGGGAACTGATCCAGGGCTTTGGGGGCTTGAGACTCTTGGAGAAGAAGGTCCTGGCTCCTCTGGAATGTTAGCTCTGGGGAAATTTAATTTTGCTGAGCTAATTCAGTTGGATAATTCGCCTGGCAGCCCTGTTAAGAGGTTTCCTACTGGACCCCTTTGGCGTCTGTGAGCAGAGCAGCCCCAGCTGGGCCTGCAGCCAGGGAGGAGCTCATCACTAGCAGAGCTCTGGCTTCCCTGGGAGGGTAAGCTGGGCAGCAGGAACTGTTGGTGGAGAAAACGCAGAGCCGTTGGGCCAGGTGGGTTCTGAACAACTAGGATTTCTCAATCCCCAGCCACAGGAATGGGGAAGAGGAAGTGAAAGGTGGCAGATCAGTTCCTTGTACAGGGCCCCAGGATCTGGGACAGGGCAGCTTGCCAGACATGGGGATCTCTCCTAGCAACTCCTCTGAGTGTGGGTGGTGTACATCAGGCTGTTTCCCTCCTCCTTTATCCATTTGCTCTGGTCTGACAATTGCTGCGTTACAAGGCTCAGGTCACAATTGCTGTTAAGGCCAGTGTGGAGAACTGGCCACATTCTCCACCCCTGGCAATGGAATAGCAGGAGCTGGATTCTTGGGGGGACTAGAGCATCACTTTACCACCAAAGCCTCGGACAGTGCCTTCCCTCTCTGCCTGGCACCCCGCCTTAGGAGCACAGAGACCCTGTCTGTCTGGAGCTGCCTGTTCTCTTTCTACCTTCCTTTTGGGGAGAACAGACCTTTAACAGTTTCGTCTGAGAGACACAGGTTAACTTGCATGTTTCCTCTCTGAGCTGGCACATTAGTAGTCGTGCGGACCCAGTGAAGTAGCCCCAGGCCCAGCTACTCTCTCTCCCCACTTGGGGGTAACTCCAGCAGCTCTTCTGAAGTGGCCTGTGAAAAGCCCCATCTTCACAAAGGGCTTTGAGGGAGCTGGGCAGAGTGAATCAGGACTCCCAGTCACTAAAACCCCAGGATCACTTATTTTGCTTCACGTTTTGACACAACCAATTCCTCAGCTACAAGAGGTAGCAGGGAGTTTATTGAAGGTCATTGGGACCACCCTGGGCCCCAGGCCCAGCAGCCTCCCAGGGGATCACCATCTGGAAGCCCCAGAAAATGTTAATGGCTCACAAAGTGCCTGCTCTCCACCCCAGTGCACTCACCAGCTCTCACACTCTTCCTGCTCCTTGGTGGCTCTCCCCTCATCTCATGCTTCAAGGTTTGTTGTCCTGTCCACCAGGCTTCTTGCTCTCCTCACCTCAGCCTAAGGGTCCCAAAACCCCACCCAAACTTCTGTAATTTACATAATATATAAAAAAAAAAACCACTGATCTGTGTGCGTTGAAGGCCCTTGTGTGACTGTTGGCTGTAGCTGCCCACCCTCCCTCTCAGCCTCCAAATTTGTCTGCATGACATAAACAAAACGTGTGGCAAATTGCTGAAATGTGAAACCACCAAGGTTTGCTGCGTATCATGGTGTCACTGGCAGATTGTAATGGTTTTTAATTGTTTTATGGATTTTTCCTCTCTCTGTGAATTATATTGACCAGTTTTTTAAACAAGAACTAGACAAAAAAAATTCCATCCTGTGCAACCATAAGGACCTTCCTCCCTCCCCAAGTTTGAATCCTGGGCCTTCAGATCCACAGCAGAGACATCTCTTGCTTGAGCTAAAGGAATACCTTATACTTGGTGTGGAACAGCTGCTAGAAGAGGGTGCAAGACACACAAGTTGCCAGTGGGTTATACAACTTTTTGGTAGACAGCAGTAGAATGTTGGAGAGTAGGAATCTTGGATTTTGTTCTCGGCTCTCGGAGGGAAGTGTTATCTAATGGTTAGAGCAGTGGTTGGTTAGAGACAGGATAACCAAACACATCGCTTTGACACATTCATTCTGAAAGCTCGTGTAGCTGAGGGGAATAAAACTTGACCCTGTTATATTAGAGATCTGGGATATTTCCCAGCTCTGCCTGAAGTGACCTTGTGTAACTCTGCATTTAACTTATTTGTAAATGGGGGGAATGATATGTGAGTATCTTCTAGGGAACCCTTGACTGTGCTCCATGGTAAGGATTCTGAAGTGCACAATCAGTAGAGATGAGATTAGAACTGGTAGTGTCCAGGCACTTTCCTTTAGGCTACAGGGTATTTGGACAGGGAGGGTCTCTCATCTGCGAACACTTCCTAGTTGGGTGATGTGGTGAAACAGGCAGCTTGATGTGGCTGAAATATGAGATGCTCTGGAAAATCCTATATACTTGTGATCATTTTCCCCTGTCCTCTCCCGGATGTGGTAGTTGGCTGTAGGCTCCCCTAGCTTATTTTTTGGCTGTCCCCCTTCATATTTGCAATGCCCTGCACCCTGGGGTGGCTGTTGTCTGTAGCTCTTGCTCTATTCAGATGTGTCTCTAGCCTGTCTGCTGAGTGGAGGTGGCTGTGTCTCCTCTGCCTTGGGAAGCCCAATTCAAAGTCTGGGCACACTTTTACAGCCTTGGTGCCTGGCAGCAGCTTGTGGCCTGCGTGCTTAGTGTTCTTAGCTACAGCTTGTTCTCGTTCTCTCTGGGAGCCCTTCCGTCAGCCAGGCTTCATTCAGAAGGTCCTGTGATTTTAAGCAGGACTGTGCTGCAGGGCTGGAGACTCCCCGGGGGAGGAGTGTTGTGAATCTCTCTCCAGTGAGGGGGTTGGTGAGTTCCTGGCAGCCTGAGAGCTGCACACAATGAATCCTTTCAATGCACTTCCAGGAACGGGGCGGATGCTGGACCAGCTCGTGATTCTGGACATGAAGCATGGAGTGGAAGCAAAGAACTATGAGGAGGTATGTCCCTTGTCTGCTGCCGGTACCTCCGAGCTCCTTCCTAGCAATCACATGATGCTGTGTTTGGATCGGGGACTTGCAATAGGAAACTGCTTTCCCAGCTGTGATGACAGCCTATCTGCAGCTGGGAGCTTCCATTAGCGTCTCATGTGGTAGAGATCTAAAAAAAACCCTGCTGCTCTAATTCTGGGTGGGCTGAGGCCCAAGAGGTAAGTTTCTCAGCCAGCCAATATGACTTGGTTTTTGGGTTTAGGTACTGGAGTCAATAACAGGCTGATACCAGTAGTTTCCACTACCCCAACAGCAGAGGGCAATGCAAGGAAAAGGCAAATCCTCCTAAATGTGAAGCTTTATAATTTCCATTCATAGCCACGAGAGGTACTGATCCGCAGTCTCCCCGGAGGGGGCAGCTGCCTTTCCAGGGACAATTGCAGTGTTTCTCACAGTCAGAAGAGCTGCCAATACAAGTCTGCAGGTTGGCTTGAAGTGCTGAGGCATGCTGAGGAGTATGTGAGGAGGAGGATTGTGTCTTGCTGTTCGTGCCGCAGGTGGAGCTCCTGTTGTTGGGCCTGGACATGGGATACCAGTTACCTGGGACAGTCACTAGCTGGTTTGGGGAGGGAGAGGGAAGTGAAGTATGGTAGCTCTCTTGTAAACTGTTACCCAGGTTTTTTCTAAGCTTGTATTTTCTGGCTTTTAACCCCTGCAGGGCTGGTGCTTGGGAAGATCAGTCGTAAACTGGGGAAAGCTCTTCTATGTGTTCAGTGGGAATAATTGAAAGCCACACGAAAGGATGTACCTGGGAACCAGGAATGGTTCAGGGAGTAGAGTGGGCAACAAACTAGGCAGGAGTTTGCAGTGTTAGATGGCAGCGAAAAGGGTTTGTGCAGTTCTGAGGTAGGTAGGTAAAGACCTCGCTTCCTCGAGCAGGAAGGGGACAGGCCCTCTCTGTGCTCTAGGCTGACTGCACTGCAGCCAGTTCTGGGCTTCTACCATCCGGATATTAACAAATTATACTGAGCTCAGAGAACAGCAAAACGGGAATTGATGCTAAATGTGTCTAGGTGGGAATATAACAGGACTATAATTGTGTATATTTGAAAGATTAAATATTATTCCCATTTTACAGATGAAGAGTGGAGGTGCAGAGAGGGGAAGGGACTTACCTAAGGTCATTTAGGAAGCCTGTAGCTGAGCCAAGAAAAGAATCTTGATCTCCCAAGTCTCAGCCCAGTACCTCAAGCACAAGACCATTGTTTTCCCTGCTAGGAAGTGAGTTAGGCCATGAACCTGATGCGCACAGCTGGGCTGAAGCAGCACCCACAGAGAAAGCCAAAGGAGTTGCTCTCCAAGAAGCTTTTTGTCAAGTTACCCTGCAGGCTCCCCTTCTCCCACAAGCAGAAGTCACTGCCCCTCCTTTCTATCCATGCTGAGGTGGACAGTGCTGACTCGCTTTATCTTCCTACACATCAGGTTCTGCTCCCAGAGATTAGGCATTGAGAAATAGGCTCAGGCTAAGAGTCTGCCCCAGTGTTTCCACCCCATGGTGTATGCGAGGCAGAGTGTGGGTGTGCAGGCATTCCTAATCATTCCCACTGGCAAAGCTTAGCATTAGGGCGAGAGGGAGCCGTGCAACTGTCTGGTGTTTACTCAGTGTACAGAATCCTCGTGCCACTCTGTGTCCCTCATTTGTTTTAGGAGAGTAATCAAAGGAAAAGAGACAAGGAAAGGTGCTATCAGCTGGAGTGGCAGAGGAGAAGGCTCTTGCTCAGTCCCACACAGTGAGGCTGAAATAGAACTTGAGGCAGCATTCCCATAATATTAGTATGGATGTTGTAAGCAAGACATGAGAAAAAATTCTTCCACTCGACTCAGCATTGCTGTGGCCTCAGCTGGAGTATTGGGCGCAGTTGCAGGCACCACACTTCAGGAAAGATGTGGACAAATTGAAGAAGTCCAGAGAAGAGCAACAAAAATTATTAAAGATCTAAAAAACATGATCTAAGAAGAAAGATTGAAAAATAAATGATTTTGTTTAGTCTGGAGAAGAGAAGACTAAGGGGGAACATAAGTCTTTAAGTACATCAAAGGTTGTTATAAAGAGGAGGGTGAGAAATTGTTCTCCTTTTCCACTGAGAACAGGACAAGAAATAATGAGTTTAAATTGCAGCAAGGGAGATTTAGGTTAGACATTAGGAAAACTCTCTAACTGTAAGGGTAGCGAAACATTGAAACAAATTACTTAGTGATGCTGTGGAATCCCCATCATTGGTGACCTTTAAGAATAGGTTAGACAAACACCTGTCACGGACGGTCTAGGTAGCACTTAGTCCTGCCATGAGTGCAGGGGACTGGACTAGAAGACCTATTGAGGTCCCTTCCAGTCCTATGATTCTAATATGTGAAAACAGGGCTTCCAGAAATGGGAAACTCCCTGATTCAGCAGCTCCTATGCCCTATGGACTTTCTTTGGCCTAGAGAAAGGGCCAATGAAGATGCTGGGTGTCCAGTATCCACACACATTTTTGAGGCCCCTTCTGCAGAAGAGGTCTATCCTTTCTTGGTACTGCACATTACCTCCAAGTAGTCACAACAAGGATAGGAAGGGCTTGGTCATAGCTGGCAGAGGAAGGATTGCCCCCTAGTGCACAGTCTGTGAATTACATAGAGCTGGATTCAAAGGACTGTGCTACTGCCCCTCATGTTGAAATCTGGTGCCAGTCGAGACCTTCTGCAAAACTTGAGCTTTCAGTATCCCTCTAATTGTGAATCAAATAAAATTCTTACCCCAAAGACAAGTGGCTGATTAAGTCTTAGTGGAGAGAGAGAAGGATGGATGGGCAGGGTTGGGCATGGGGGTCGTTCACACAGATGCAAGTTCCTATTATAGATGGGTTGCACCGGTGTAAAAAAAATTATTGGCATTGGTGTGGCTTACCCCAATTTCAAACCAGGCAAGCTGCACCTGTACAAATCATTTTCATACTAGTGCAGCACAACTACGTAGGAGTTTGCACCAGTGTAACTGTGCCACTGCAAAAATCACACTGTAGACAAGCCCTCAGAACATCCATGCTTGTTAATAATGGAATAGTGGCATTGTGGCGGACAGGTGGGTGCCCTGGAAGCCCTGGGTATATTTGTAGGGGATTAACCCCCTTCAGTCCTGCAAGTATGCAAAGGGCTGTTGAGGGCTTGGTCCAGTGAGAAGCTTAGGCTTTTCCCAGCAGAGCCTTCCCATTCACCATCCTTCAGTTCTGGATGTGGAGAACATCATCATAGAGGAAGTCATCTGAGTCTGACTTCCAGACCTGTTTCATCAGGTGCCTGACCAGAGATTTAGTCACTGAGGGTATGTCTACACTGCAGTAAAAAATCTGTGGCACCCACTCCCAGAGCCTGGGTCAGTTGTCTCAGGGCTCAGGCTGCGGGGCTAAAAATTGCAGTGGAGAGGTTCATGCTTGGACTAGAGCCGGGGCTCTGAGACCCACCTTCCTTGTAGGGTTTTAGAGCCCGGGCTCTAGCCCGAGCCTGAAACTCTCCATTGCAATTTTTAGCCCCGCAACCCATGCCAGAGTCACCAGGGCTCTTGACACCTGGTGCTGCGGGATTTTTACTGCAGTGTAAACATACCCAAAGCTACAGGGAAAGGTTGTGTGCTGTGGGCCCCTGTATGGGAAGGGGGATTAATTGAGGAGGTGGTGGCATGGTATGCGTAAAGCCCTTACTGAAATGATCAATTCACTGCTAATTGGTCTGATTCTAAATATCTTTTTAAATCCACTCTCTTGCTGCTACATTTTTTTTTTAAAAGCCAGTGTTTTTGAATCCCCAGGTTTGAGCTTCTGCTGTTAGCTGCACAAAAAACAGCTTGAGCAGAATACTCTGTGCTGTTTATTTTACTCCTGGGGGAATTCTGCACCTCTGTGCAAGCACAGAATGATTGTTCCCTGCAGATTTTACCTTTTTTCCTGCAGAGTAATTGATTCATGCACCCGTTCCAGGCAGCAATCCCGCGTGGTTGCATCTGGTTTGGGTGTTGGGAGCAGCTGCGGGGAGACACAAAACAGCATGTCAGGGGGCTGGGCAGGAGGGCAAGATTCTGTCCCTCTTGCTCATTCTCATGGTGTGCCCAGAGTGAGGGAACAGCAGGGCTGGGGATGCCCCGGCCAGTGACTCCTACCATGTGCTGGGCTGGGAGGGGAGAGAAAGGACTTCCTTTTCCCTTGCATGGATCTTCCTGGGGCCAGGGTTGGGTCAGACCCATCTCCAGACATCCAGACCCCACACACTCACAGATGCCCCCCTCCACTCCCCCATCCAGACCCCCCTTGCATCAAGCCCCACCTTTCTGCATCCAGACTCCCACCCCCATACCCAGACCATCCCCTGCTGAGCCCCTCGCACTTGAACCCCCACCCTGCTGAGCCCTCTGCACCCGGACCTCCACCCTACTGAGCCCCAACCAACTACACCCAGACCCCCACCCCACCAAGCCCCACTCCCCCAGCCCTCAGACCTCCCTGCTGAGCTCCCTGCACCTTGCCCCCCTCCTTCCAAGCCCCATGCTTCTCCCCCAGACATTCCTTGCTGAGCCCCAACCACCTCCCCTCCACCCCCTGAGTCCTATTCTCCCTGCACCTGGAACCCCCCACTGAGCCCCTGTGTATCCAGATCGCACCTGGACCTCCCCGCCCCTTGAGCCAGCCACACTCAGATTGCTCCTCACAGAATACTCTCTCCCCACACTAGCCCTTCCACACTTGGATCCTGGCAAGCTGAGCCTGCTTGCCCCACACCTGGATTGGGGGGGGCAGGTTGGGTGTGTGTGAGAGAGTGTCCCTCTCGCTTGCTAATGCATGCACATGGCCCAGAGGGACAGGGCCCTGGGTTGGGGCAGGCCTGCCCCAAGCGCAGTGTTAGGGTCGTTGGGGGGTGTCCTGGGGGGTGGCAGGGCGATCCCCCACCTCTGCAGCCAGTGGCGTGCACTCCCCGCTGCCATGCTGGAGCCTCCACTCCCATTGCACTTCTAATCTATTGTCTGCAACAATTTCAATTCTAGTCCAGTGATTGTACAGTGACATGCTGAGTACTACACTAGATATTAGCTATGCCATTCATTAACGCCCAAGTCTGGCAAAGCATTTGTTTCAATGGGGATATTCACTCTTTGCAGTGTTCCTCACACAGTGACTCAATTAATTACTTGCAGAAACAAATAGTATTCATGAGGGAATTCTGTGCCAAAAAATCAAAAATTCTGCAAAATTCTGCATATTTTATTTGTCAAAATAACACACTATAATCACGCCATTTTCAATTATTTTGGTAATGTATTTCAAAATACCTGTCTGCGAGTATGTCTGTAACAATACAGAAAACAAAAAAGATTCAGGAACATTTTTTTGACAAATAGATTCCTTACTAGGTATATTAGCAAAAAGAAAAGGAGTACTTGTGGCACCTTAGAGACTAACAAATTTATTAGAGCATAAGCTTTCGTGAGCTACAGCTCACTTCATCGGATGCATGAAGTGAGCTGTAGCTCACGAAAGCTTATGCTCTAATAAATTTGTTAGTCTCTAAGGTGCCACAAGTACTCCTTTTCTTTTTGCGAATACAGACTAACATGGCTGCTACTCTGAAACCTGTCATTAGGTATATTAGCACATCTATATGGCTCCACAGAGCAGATGGCAATACTAATAATGATGAACTCAGAGCAGGAACCTGTATTACTGCTACAATAAGGTGGAGAATTTAAATGTAGCAATGGCAAGAAATGTAATCTGCTTTCAAGCCAGAGATGATTGATTTAAATCACTGATTTTAATAATTATTTAAATTAGCAGGAAACCTTGATTTAAATCATCAATTTTAATCATGTTTTGCATTTTTTACTTTTTAGTTATTTTCCTAAAGAAAGGTTGATTCTCATTGATTGATAACCATTAAAACATATTGGTTTTCCAATATAGATTTTACACTAAATTTGGTACTTCTTTTTGCTAACCAGGAAGGATACATTGTATCTATCATGTGTTTAAGCAATTGTTATGTAGCTGAACTTATATTTATTTGGATTCTTGATTTTTACATTTTTATTATGTCAGAAAATGAATGATGCATTTCTTATTTCCTAGATGATAATTTTTTATTTCTAATTTCTGTCTAGCTCTATTTGGATAAAAATTCAAATTCAGTGAAAAATGCGCACACTATTTTATTTATTTATTTAACAAAAATTATTTTAAATGTGCTGAATACATAAACTTTTTTCTTATCGAGATATGTTTTGCATTTAAATCTAACTAATTTGTTAAACAAAGGAAATATTATCCGTAGTTAATGAAGTGAGGTGATTTTTTCTGGTCACTGTGTCCTTCAGGATTTTAGAACTAGTAGATCTCATCCTCTCATGCCTATAGATGAAAGAGGGGAAACTAGTTTTTCTTCTCTTTTGACTCCTATTGCTTTCTTAACTTTTAATGAGTTAGTCATTAACTTGAACTAGGTGAATGAACTGAAATGAAGAAAATATTCTCTCTGCACCTGCAGAAGAGGCTACTGCCGTCAAAAGCTGACTCCAGGTGCTTAGCCAGTAAGTTCAGTGATTTCATTTTTTTTAAAAAGTTGGCACCAGACATATTACTTAATGTTATTTATTATTTTAAATTATTTGAATAGATTATAATAACTTTAGGCCTTAATATAGGTTATCATAATTTCAAATTTAATTTTAAATAGGGGTATTTTTAAAAATAAACCTGTATTTACATTTTTTAAGAATGAGATTTAAATTTTACAAATCTAAAAAATGTTTGTTTAAAAAAAAATAAACAATTTTTTATCCACCCTGTTCCCAGCAGCCCCCGTCTACATTGTGTTCACATATTGTGTGTGCTTATGTTTATGCCTTAGATTTAAGTGCAATGTAGTCAAGTTACCATGCTTCTGGGTAGGGGAACTTAGAACTTTCTGACTTGCTGTGTTTAAATTTTCAATCCTGAAGTTGTTGCAATACCAACAATACCAGTGGGCTTTGTATTTGAATTTCCTATGTCTTTTTTTTTTTCTCTACCCTTCCTGTGGCATGTGGGGAGGGCCTGAGTGCAGGCCTTTGGCATGGAGTTATCACACCACCCACACAAGAACATGCAACTTTTCCTGTAACTTTCAACCACATGGCAGACTCCACCAGCCCAAGCCCCAGAAACCAATTCTGAATGAATGAGAACTAGGGAGAGTCGCAAGGGAATGTGTTTAAATACGTGCACACATGCTATATTCCTGCTGTGAGCAGGAGCAAGTGTCTTGCTAGGAGTGGGTGGGGTAGATGGAGTAACAGTGTGGAGAACCTCGCTGTTTTGGGGTTACCTGTGGTTTTCTGGCCTGCAGAGGGCACTTTTGTAAGGGAGAGATGCCCTAGATCTGGGCCATGTGGGGATGAAGAATGGGCTCGGGCTGGTTGCCTTAGCCCATGTAAGAGCTGCTACTTCTAGCTCAGTGACTCACTGATTCTCCCCTTAACAGATTGCTAAGGTGGAGAAGTTGAAGCCCCTGGAAGTGGAACTGCGGCGCCTGGAGGACCTCTCTGAGTCCATTGTCAATGACTTTGCTTACATGAAGAAGCGAGAGGAGGAGATGCGGGACACCAACGGTAAGAGTCCATGTACTCCCAGGGAGGACTGCAGCTGTAAGATCTATACTCTCACTACATCTGGGTTAATGGGACAGAATTTGGAGATTAGGCAATTACAGCTGTCACCTTTAAACTTCTGGGAGGAGAACGCTCAACCAGTCCTTTCTAGAAGTCAGTTCCTTTCCTCCCACACAATGCTCACGATTCTGCCATGGGAAAATAGCCTCATGTTGGTGCTGCATCTGCTCAGCCCCCAGTTCCTTCCTCCTCAACCCCAAATTTCCTGAAATTTCACCATTGAAGTTCTGTAGGAGTGAGGGAAGATGAATTCTGGGAGATCTTCCCCTCAAGAGGATCCTCTATTCTGACTCTGGGCATCTGAGCTTCTCTGTATTGGTTTGTCTGTTTCAGAGTCGACCAACATCCGGGTCCTGTACTTCAGCATCTTCTCCATGTTCTGTCTCATTGGACTGGCCACCTGGCAGGTCTTCTATCTGCGTCGCTTCTTCAAGGCCAAGAAGCTGATTGAGTAAAGGGGCAATTCCCCTTCCCCTCCTCTCAAACCCAGCTGGACACCGCTGAGACCCAGCCATGGCGCTCCAGAGCCATCTTGCAGATGATACATGCTGACTGGAGGTTTTCTGCAGGAACTGTCCCCTAAGAGGGGAGGGGAGTATAAGCACTGGAGACTACAAAGGGGCTTCTGACCTCCTGTTGGATGGTGGGGGCGGGGGATGTTGTGGTGGGTTTGGGGACTCCTAAGGCAGTGATGAAATAAAACTTGTTTATGACAGCTGCAGTTGGTTTTGCATGCTGTCTTTTCTCCTTTTATATTCTAAGCTTGGTGTCTCCCATCTGTCTGTGACTATTGCATTACTCTGAGCCACTTGAACTGGCTAAGCTCATTAGGTACCATGCAGCTAGAATTTGTGGAGGGGGGAAACTCCAAACTCTGATGTTCTGGAACCCAGCCCTATGCAAACAGAGCTTGGTGCAAAGTGACGGGTTGCAGTGCTAGCAGGGAGCGGGCACTGAATTTTAGCCTCTGTCACAGACCTTGGTGTTTCTCCCTGTGGGAGCTGGAATCTTTGCAATGATGGGTCAATGCATTCAGGCAGATAAGGGCTGGGTTTGGAGGAAGGGGAGCTAACAGGCTCGGCAAGATGTTGCTGAGCCTGAAGAGACGCCTGCCTGACTCAAACAAACTGAGAGTCAGTGCCACCCTGTCCCCATGTGTTTGTTTTGGATTTGCTTCTCTTTCTGAAACGATGCAGCAGTTCCCTGAAAGCGCCTTGGTCACTGAAGGACCTTTGCGTGGAGGCAGAAGGCCTTGCTCAGATACAGATTGCAGTGCAGGCTTGGGCCCCTTTGGAATGGGAGCGTGGTAGGTTGGGAACTTTGTGAGGCCCTCTTCTCATCTGCTGCTAGAGTTTATGCCGAATATAGCTGGCTGGACCTTCATTCCCTGTATGTGACATGCCCTGCTTTGTGTTCTGGGGATGTGTGGGATGCTGACATTCAGAGGAGCCGAGGGAGTGCAGATGAACTGGAGTACAGTACACAATGGGAACATGGATGTGCCCCTTCTGAGCATCTCGAGTTGACGAGAGCAAGTGATAATGGCAGAAATATCTTGGGGACTCCCCTAAACTGGTGAGAGCAGCTGTGCTGCATGTAGTAAGAGGCTCTTTGTAGTCCTACTGCGTCCAGCATGATGTTGGATTAAACCGGTCAGGCTGGAGAAAACCAGGTAGGTTCGTTTCCTGGACTTATCCCACAGGGGTTTCTGGGCAGAATGATGAAAATTCTTTCATCTTCTCTGCATTCCCTTAGAGCAAAGAGACTATCAGGGCCTAGCCCCTGGTCACACACCCCTTGTCCTTCCAGCCCAGAGATCTCCTGCCATTCATACAAAGCAGTGTCTGTGTTTTCTGAAATTATTTTGTGAAATGTTTTTCTAGTCTGAATTTATCCTTCTGCTATTAAAAAAAAAAAAAGCCCAGAGGCAGCCAGGAAGGAAGAGGAGAAAATTGAAAGTAAGACCCTCCATTGTCTTCTAAATCCGTGAGACATGTCGGAGTTTTGTATCATTTGTCCTGTAATCTTGTATTTTTTTAGGCTTTTTGCTCTTTCCTCGCTAGCCCCTCTTCCCCACCTACAAGATCCTGACCTTGTTAGTTCTACTTGCAAGTGCCCAAACTGCTTTTTTAACAGCTCTGTTCAGAACCAAAGGCCCACCTGCTTTATCCCTTAAGCACTGGGAAGCTGTTACAATACCACAGCAGTGAAGTCTCAGGATGGGACTGAGCTAGAAGAGATAGTTATGGGTAGTTTAGCTTCCCACAGTCTGAAGTCTGTAGCAGATCTGCTAAGGCTTAAAAAAGGTGAGAATGAGAAGAATGTTTGGAGGCGCTTCTCCTGTCTCTGCTTTTGCTCACCTCTTCGCTAAGTTGGCACAGTGAGATCTCTTACGTAAATGAGGTTGTGAGGCTCGGATTACACCCGGGTGACTGTTGTTCTGTAGTCACATTGATGTTGCTCAGCCTCTGTCTCTGCTCTTAGCTCTTGTGGTAACTGGGGAACAGAATTGCCTGTAATTACTGGTCTTGGGATTTTGTCATTTTTCTCAAATAAAGTTTCCTCTGGAAAAATAACTGTCCTGAATTGTGTGACTCTTGTCCTCTTCAGGCCGCATTCTCACTAACTGCTTCTCCTTGCACTCCTGACTGCTGGCATGCTAACCAGGGAACCCAGGAAGCCTCAGCACTTCAAGGAGATTTGTAATTTCCTCCACTCTAACCTCAGTAACTTTGTAAATTAAATTTGTCTAAAGAATGTATGTGAATTCTGCGCTGCTGAAAGGGGTCAGGTTGGTAGGCCTGGAGATTGCAGGCCTTCAGTTTGCAGAACAGGTACAGCACAGGCATCAGCAGGACAAACAGCACTCACGCTGACCGAGAAGGACCACCTCTAACAGGGAGACTGTCTCTGGTTCATTAAATCCTTGCCCTCTCTACTAACTATGCCATCTGATCATGTGGGGACCATCTTCTGTGAAACAACTGGACTGAGACCATCAAATGGTTTCACCAAATAACTCTCAGCTCGTAACTGACATGGACTGGTGCTCTAGAGGTGAAAGGCTCTGTATCTCATTGTCGGTTCCTTGTGACATACAGTCCAAGTTAATTCCTATTCATTAAGAGAAATGGGGTTAACTTCTGGTCTATTCTACAGAAGGAACTTTAAATCCCAAACATGGGTTTGCCCGATGTGAGTGACAAATATGCACTGAATGGAGTGACTACTAGGCAATTTCCTTATTGTATGCAGGCAGTGTCCCCTGCTGTGCTCCTGTACCTCTTGCTGGGAGATGCGGGAACTGCTGTACTGGAAGTGTGCACCCCTTCCTGCACCATTTCCCCAAGTGCCCCATATAGTGAGATGGGTAATTGCTAACTCCCCCCCATAACCAGTGCTGCTGCGTCATTCTCTAGAACATCCCTGGCTTTGCAGTAGAGGAAAGGATTTCGGACTACTGTTTTCAGGAGAGCTTTCAGGAGAGTGTTGTTGCAGCCAAAAAAAATCCAGCTTGCTTTCTGGTATGCATGCCAGATATCTCCAGAGGAGTTGGCTCCAGGTGCACTAGTCTAGGCCCTCTCATCCTGTACTCTTGCAACCACATTTGTGTTATGTTTATACAGTGCCTGGCAAAATGGGGCTCAGGTCTGTGGCTGCTATTGGAATAATAACTCTCAATAGAGAGCACTGCATTCAGCATTTCAGGAAGGGAAATTCTCAGCCCTGTCAGATAAGGTGTAGTCTCCCTGCATACATTTAAGTATATAATCACTAGATACAGCTGTTCTCTCATCTGGGTAGTTTGGAATTGGGTCTGGATCTCCTCACAGTTTTTAGGGTGTTGATGTGGTATGTTAGTTCTGTTCCAAGTCTGAGCAATGGGCTGAAGCTGAGCTATTCAGATAATTGGGTCTTGGCCCATCTCTACTTGTGACAAACACATCACCAGTCGATGTAATTATTGAAGCAAACAGCATCATACGGACACTGCCAGGCCCATTCCACCCACCCATTCTAATTGAACATGACTAACAATTCCTACATTATTTAGACAGTACATAAACATTTTATCTAGAATTGCGTTAACACAGATATATCCTCATATATTCCATCTCTCTTCCGGTGTCAGGGCAAATTCTATGCTCCATACAGAATACCTATGGCATCTGCTCTATTTGTTGTTGTTATGAAATTAGCATCCTACACCATATCACACATCTCCCAGAAGGCATCAAAATGTGTAATAAATAACCACACTGTGGAATACCTGTGTTTTGTTCTGTGCTGTGTCATAACTGATGGTAGATAATGTTTTTTAACTAAAACAGGTTAAAGACATTTTCTTGCTGTGTGAATCAAATAAACCAATCTGTTAGAGACAAGGGTAGTGGGTCCCTACCTGGGCATCTCATGGAAAGATAAGGGTTTGGAGAAAGAGGGATGGTCCCTGCCAAGGTTCCCCAAATTTACTTAATGTTGGTGGACCCCCACCTTCCCAATTCACTTGGTTTAGGCTGGCCCTACCTTTGGCTTCCTTTGTTACTGATTCCACCACACTTGCCTTCCTGAGGCCCACAAGGCCCTCAGGCTCTGCTCTTCTCTCCCTCTACCCTTAATGAGCAAAGAGAAGCCTCGAGAGTGGGAACTTAACTGCCCTGGAGTTGATAGTTGCTGTTGGGGAAGGAGGGCATGCAAACTTGGGACCGATGCATCTTTCACAGGAGGAGAGCAGGGAGTAAAAAGGAGAGAAAGGCGACTAGTAGCCTGTGAAGAGCACAGCAGTTCAGGGCCCGCTCTGCTCTCTGCCTGTTCCCCTCCGCCTCCCTCTGTAAAAATGTATCATCATACCCACCTACCCTCCCTCTTCTGCCTACCCAAAAACAACCATTGGCATCTTTTTGGGCTCATTTCCTTAGAGACCTCTCTCTGCCTCTTAGAGGGGAGGTGGAAAGCAGAGAAGAGGGGCAGAAAGCAAAACGCACTGTAAAATGCATGGGACGCTCAAGTTCCCTGCCATACCAAAAATATTAAACTGGTAATAGTCACCTAGCACAGAAAGAACAACCAGTGAGAAATAAGGATCAATGTATGTATATTTGGATGGTCTAATGTGAATTTTCATATTATAACTGGACATTATAGTGAGAGGAAAATTAGAAATACCTAAAGATTATATCCTGTATCTGCACTACAGTGACAGATTATCTCCATACTTTGTTTTATTAACTAATAAACCTGGCATATAGCTTAAGCAATACTTAGGTTATCTAGCAACTTTAACTGAGCTAAAGTTTTTAGCTGAAAATGTCCTTTTGGAGGACAGGAGGGGGTCGGGGAAGGAAGAAAGAAGCAGAAGATACTTTAGGAGCTTAAGCTGATTTCAGTTATAAAATTATATGTGCATCAAACTTTGTGCCAGAAAGAGACTTCAGAGGAATTATTTTCAGTGTGTAAAGGGGTATGTGTCTAAGTCTTTATGTATGGAAAAGAATTCGGTGTATAAATGTTGATGCAATTATAAACTCTTCAGGGTATGGATGATGTCCTCCTGTGTGCTTGTAGAATGGTAGAGTGATTCCAGTTGGGGCCGTTGGGTGCTACCACTATACAAATAATAAAGAAAAAGAATAAATGTGAATAAAACCTCATGCTGAAAAGGCCTCTTGGATTTCTGCGCTGTTTGATAATTCCACACAGATGTTAAAAGCGCCTATATTTTCCTGTAAAAGCAGCAGAGAGTCCTATGTCACCTTATAGACTAACAGACATATTGGAGCATAAGTTTTCGTGGGTGAATACCCACTTTGTTGGATGCATGTAGTGGAAATTTCCAGAGGCAGGTATAAATATGCAAGCAAGAATCAGGCTAGGGATAAAAAGGTTAGTTCAATCAGGGAGGATGAGGCCCTCTTCTAGCAGTTGAGGTGTGAACATCAAGGGAGAAGAAACTGCTTTTGTAGCTGGCTAGCCATTCAGTCTTTGTTTAATCCTGAGCTGATGGTGTCAAATTTGCAAATGAACTGAAGCTCAGCAGTTTCTCTTTGAAGTCTGGTCCTGAAGTTTTTTTGCTGTAGGATGGCTACCTTTAAATCTGCTATTGTGTGTCCAGGGAGGTTGAAGTGTTCTCCTACTGGTTTTTGTATATTGCCATTCCTAATATCTGATTTGTATCCATTTATCCTTTTATGTAGGGACTGTCCAGTTTGACCAATGTACATAGCAGAGGGGCATTGCTGGCACATGATGGCATATATTACATTGGTGGACGTGCAGGTGAATGAACCGATGATGGTGTGGTTAGGTCCTATGGTGGGGTCGCTGGTGTAGATATGTGGGCAGAGTTGGCATCGAGGTTTGTTGCATAGATTGGTTCCTGAGTTAGTTACTATGGTGTAGCGTGTAGTTGCTGGTGAGAATATGCTTCAGGTTGGCGGGTTGTCTGTGGGCGAGGACTGGCCTGCCTCCCAAGGCCTGTGAAAGTGAGGGATCATTGTCCAGGATGGGTTGTAGATCACTGATGATGCGTTAGAGAGGTTTTAGCTGAAGACGGTATGTGATGGCCAGTGGAGTTCTATTGATTTATTTCTTGGGCTTGTCTTGCAGCAGGAGGCTTCTGGGTACACATCTGGCTCTGTTGATCTGTTTCCTTATTTCCTTGTGTGGGTATCGTAGTTTTGAGAATGCTAGGTGAAGATCTTGTAGGTGTTGGTCTCTGTCTGAAGTGTTGGAGCAACTTCTCCTCCCTTGGTGTTCACACCTCAACTGCTAGAAGAGGGCCTCATCCTCCCTGATTGAACTAACCTCATTATCCCTAGCCTGATTCTTGCTTGCATATTTATACCTGCCTCTGGAAATTTCCACTACATGCATCCAACGACGTGGATGTTCACTCTTTGTTGCTTTTACAGATCCAGACTAACACAGTTACCCCTCTGATATATTTTCCTGCTGGATTTACAATTTCTACTTGGATTCCTGCGAATGCTAGATATACTTTAGCCAAACATAAGTTATTGTGCTCAATACAGGGGTAACTGGGTGAAATGTAATGGCCTGTGTTATACAGGAGGTCAGATTAGATGATGTAATAGTCCTTTGTGGACTTAACCTCTATGAGCCTATGAAATGCTGGACCTCATTTTAAGTGGACATTCCTTTCTTCTGGTACAATGTAATGTGCTTCTCCTAGTGGATTCAGTACATGCAGTAGTTTCTGTACATGAAGTGAAAGGCATGGAGCTTTAACCTGCACCAGACTCAAATCTTGGTAGATGGTGAGGACTCAACATTTCAAATTTGATTTTGGCTGAGGATGTTCATGGCAGCTTACGGGGAGGAAGACCAACCACCTTGCAGTTGATTGTCTTTTGCACAAAATATTCTGCATGTGAGTCTTCATAAACAAGTATTTTTATTGCATAAGAATAGAGGTTTGTCTGTATAATGTATGTGATTAAAGATGTCATTACATAACTTACACATTAAGCCATTCTGATCATCATGCAGCCTGCCTGGTTTCCCACCTTTACTATCTGAAATAATGCCTGAGGTCCAAGGTGCTCTTGCTGATGCTCTTTACATCAGCTCTGCTGCCAGCAGTGCTGCTAAGCTAACCATAGACAGATACAGAACAAAAATGCTCTGCATAGACTGGGAGAACCAGAGTTATGGGTCACAGGAGAAGAGTGGCAATGTGGAGCAGGAGGCTCACTCAGTGCATGCAGTTTTATGTCCAATATTTGCCAGAGTCCATTTGATTAACAGCTTTCCCTGTGTAGCTAAGGATAAAAGATACCAGGTATATTTAGTACATAGAAGTGAAATATAAGAATTAATGTTGTAACATAGGCCTGAGGCCTGTAAAACAACCGTTTAACTAAACTAACTATGACCTAAGATCTAAATATTTGACATAAGCCTCTAATCATTAAGTGACCCTAAATCACAAGTTGTCACAACATAGCAATGACCCTATATCACAAGATGTCACAAAAGTGAATGACTCGCACAGAAAACTTAAAACTCAGGAGGAGCCTTATGGACATGTTAATAGAGTTTTTCCCATCAAACCCCCCCACAGCTACACTTTTAAACAATGGAGTGCCACCATGTCAAAAATCTGACATGTTGGCCTTTGTGAGGAGAAACTGGTTTGTTTATATGACAGTAATGCCCAGAGGTGCCAGTCAGGATTGCAGTGCCATTTTGTTTGTAATTTCACAAACATATCTGTCCTTGCTCTGAATCACTTCCTTGCTAAATTGGAACAAGATGTAGTGGGAGGGTGTGGAACAAACCACATGGTGAGGGGAAGATAAAGTTGCCAATAATAGGAACACAGGTTGCATAACTTACTTAAGTTTACGATTTGGAGTGTGTATGTAGATAGATCTAAATATCAAGGATCATTAAAGGTCTGTTGGTGATTCTTTAGTTTCACTTGTTCACTTTTCTCTCTCTTTTTAATTGTACTGATTAAGGATGCTAATAAACTTGTTTTTAATATTTTCTTATTAAAAGTAGCCTATTTTTGTTTTTATAGATAGAAAGAAATATATAGGTACCAACTCCGGGCCTGGAGCTATAGGTACCTAATTTCCAATGTGCCGGGGGTGCTCACTGCTCAAACCCTGGCTCAGCCACAGGCCCTGCCCCCACTTCACCCCTTCCTGCCCTCTCCCCTGAGCCTGCTATGCCCTCAGTCCTCCCCCGCTGAGCCTCCTGCACACCACAAAACAGCTGATTGGGAGGGAGGGGGAGAAGCTGATCGGCTGCAGGTGGGCAGGAGGCACTGGGAGCAGGGTGGGGGAGCTGATGGGGGGATACTGACGTATTACTGTAGCACTTTGGCAATGTACATTGGTAAATTCTGGCTCCTTCTCAGGCTCAGGTTGACCACCCCGATCTATCACGTAGTCCAGCTTACCCAGGTGGCAAGATAAACTGGAATGCCCAAGGAGACTGTCTGTGACTCCATGATAAACTGCTATAGTGCTTTTGGTGTTTACATTTTTTAGTGGATTGGTGAAACAATTATAGAACAATCAACCAGTCTGGGGTTTCTGCCCTGCCTTTTGACAGTCTGCCCTGAGATTGGTACTCATGGTCGTGAGCCACTCCAGCCAGTGTGACACATTAACTGGGCCAAAGAGTTAGAATGACTCCATAGCCTAGTGATTATGGCATTCACCTGACAGGGGCAGATCCCTGTTCAAATCCTTTCTCCTGTGGGGGGGAGACAGTTGAATGAGGGGCTTCCCACATTCAGAATGAATACCTTCTCCGCTTGACTGTTATAAGGGAGAGGGTCTCCCTCCCCACTTGTATGTGAACTTGCCTGAAGGGCCCAATCCAGTAAATGGCCTCCCAGTACACCAATTATATCAGGCCTCAGAACACAACTTAGGCAGCCAAACACCTATCTTCCCCTGGTTCATGGATCATAGAGAGCACTTCCCTGCATCCTGTACTTAAGCACCTGTCTCTGAGAGAGGGTCAGGGCTTAGCATACTCTCCTCCTGTCAGTATCTCCCATTGGCTAGCTTTGGCAGCTCCCTGCCTACTGTGGTGGCTTTGTGGATCACATTCTAAGGCACGTATCTCCCCATTCATTGTACGGAAACCTAGGTGCCTAATTCAGGCTTTATTGATCACAGTAGTGCCCCAGTGATTTTCTAGGCACCTAAAAGTTAGGCGCCATGATGCTCATCCATTGACATAGCCCTCTCAATATAACATCCTAGTGAAGATAAAGCACTGTAGTTTTTGCCTTGGTGTAACTAATGGCAATCAAGCCCAGGCAGGGAGAGGGGCATGGGGTTAACATACAGTAGCTATATCAAGGTATAACTCAACTTGCCTTCACTAGGCTTTTATATCACAACAGCTATTCTCATTACAAAACCACACCTTTTTGTAGTGAAGACATAACCTCTGAGGATTGCATAGTAGCTGGGGTTATCTGACTCTAGAGAATATTAAAGAAACAAGGTGGGTGAAGTAATATCTTTTATTGGACCAAATTCTGTTGGCAAGAGAGACAAGCCCTTGAGCTACACAGAGGGTATGTCTACAATAAAACTGTTAAAGCAGCACAGCTCTGGTGCTGCAGCTGTGCTGCTGTAGTGTAGACACTTTCTACATTGAAAGAAGGGGTTTTTCTGTCAAAGTAATTAAGCCACCTCTCTGAGAGGCAGTAGCTAGGTTGACAGAAGAATTCTCGCATTTACCTAGCCACATCTAGAGGAGAAAATAGGTTAACTTAACTACAAAAGACAGGGCACAAAATTTTTCACAGAACTCAGTGACATAGCTTGTTTGATCTAATTTTTAAGTGTAGACCAGACCTAAGGCTTGCAAAGCTATTTGCTTATCTTTTGGTGTATCTCCTTTTACCAGCTGAGGTGGATAGATGTCTATTACATTTTGTCATTTGAAACACTTAAGTGTTTTACAGGATTATGAGAGTTTGCATCCGAGTGAATTATTACATTGTGCAGAATGTTTTTAATTCAGTTTATAACAAATGAGCTGTGTGGGTCTCAAATGACAAATGAGTGATGTTTTGTCTTATGCTCTCTGTTGGCCCGTTCCATGACCTTTGAAACAGCTGATCCTGAGGTTTTGTTGCAACAATAAAATGGTTGTATTCATCTGTGTTGCAAGTGGGGTCAACATGGTCTGTCATCTTTCATCTTAAACTGTTCATTGGCTTACCCCTGTATTTTCAATGTTGCCCAAACAGTCTCTGTCATGGGACTTATGGTAGTTGGGTAGCATTCCCAATGCTCATGGCTGCTAGGGTCACACACACAGCTGATGCCCGCGAGAGCTGTTGTTTCCTTGAGGCCTCATTTGATTTGTATTATTTCATTTTCTGATCCTAGTGATTTAGATGTTGAATAGCTTCCTCCTGGGAATTGTTACACAGAAAGAGCTGATACTGAACAGTTCTCACAAAATGTATTTTCTTCTTTCTATAGTTCATCACCTTGAAGTGTCTTTGCCCTTGAGCTATAAATCATGTACAATTTAACCTGTGTGATTTTGTATAAACAGCATCACGGGGTTCAATATTGCATTACAGCTTTATAGAGAGGAACTAATCTCTCCCTGCTTTGGGATATGGTGCCTCAATAGGTGCAGCACAAAACCTTTGCAGCCATATCACCTTGCAACTCCTGTCTGATTTTCTGTAAACCCTCACCAACGTAGTCATGCTTCCCAGGTTTCTTCTTCCCATTCAGTGTCTTGTTTTAGGATAATTTTCCTCAGGTGTATCATATTCGCTACATTTTCCCAAGTTGAATTTCATTCTGTTTCTATATTTCTAGATACTTTTTATTTCTCTGTCATTGGTACTGTCTGCAGATCTCTCAATTTAGTAACATTTACAAACTTCATTAACACGGTGTCTTGTCCCTTTTGAAGATCATCAGTGATATGGATCCATCCATATGAGTCTTCCTATCCAAGTCAATTTGAATTAATATTTCAATTAAGATTTAGTGGGACATAGCATGGAATATTAATGTAAATAATTTGTTGTTCACTATTTTTTTAAAGCAAACAGGTCTGTCTGACAAGACTTATTCTGTATTCACTGCCAATGCTTCCTATTAATCATAGTTCCATTACTCTCCAGAGGCCAGACTCTGCCATTCTTACTTGCATTGAGTAATATCTTACTATGAAAGTGGTCCCACTGATTTGAGTAGGACTACTTGTGGAGTAGGGCAATGCTCAATGTAAGGGTGGTAGATGTTTTGTGAATTTCTTCTCTATTTGTTCATCATTTTATGGACATAAGTTAAATTTACAGGACAATATTGGACAGGATTACTCTTTTTTTATTTGAAAAGGGGTATACTGATTTTCCACTTGTCTTCCAGTATCCTGCTCCTCACTCCAGACCATTACTCTCACTTATGTCTTCATTTTGCCAGATATCTTCTTTATGATGCATGGACAAGGAGCGCAGGACAGTGACCTATTCAACTGAGTACTGTATATCTGAGCTTTTACACACTCCTGTCAAAATCCTTTATTTATGAAGTTGAGAATGTGGCACTACAATTTTTTCATTCTAGAAGACACTAGCTTTGGGGGACAGGACAGACAGAAGAGAAAAACTTCATGTGGAAAATGTCACACAGCAAATGAATTTTGATGGGCAAGTTATTGCTCTTTAAAAAAGAAAAGTGTGTATAATGGAAATGCTGAGTAGCTCTTCAGTAGCTCTAGCTGCATTAGCCAGCACCATAATCATGTCACATTCTAATGAGCAAAAAAGAGCCTTCAAAGTGAGTGTCAGAGACAGTACTAACCACACTTTAGTAGCCTCATTTATTTTGGGGAGATTTATATTTGAACTTCCAAAGTCTTTTGTCTTCTCAAATATCCTAAAGTCCCAAAGTCTTCTCAAATATCCTAAAAATGAACATATTCCTGATATTAATCCACATTTTCTTATATTTAACTACTATTATCGCAGAACAAAGTATCACTAGGATAGATTGTTTACATTTTTATCGGCAAATAAATTCTAGGGTTAAAGTCATTAGTACTTCTTATGACAGAGGGGCTATTGCAGCCCCAGGTCTAATTATTATTTATGGGGCTGCTCACAGTAAGTTTACTTTGTCTTGGGTAGAGAAAGATTTGACATGGATATTGGATCAAGTGGCACTAAATAGTGTAACACACTGTTTATTATTAAATCATGTTTGATCTGTTTAAATGACATTAAGCCCATCACAATCACCTAATCAGAAATAATATTATGCCCCCTCCTCTGAGATACAGACCATGCCTTGATTCTCCCTTCTTCCATTTCATGCTTGATTAAGGCAACCAGTTTTAATTTTTACTAACCAAGAAAGTGACTCAGAAGCTCTAGCTCAGGGGTTGGCAACCTTTCAGAAGTGGTACGCCGAGTCTTCATTTAGTCACTCTAATTTAAGGTTTTGCATGCCAGTAATACATTTTAAACGTTTCTAGAATGTCTTTTCTATAAGTCTATAATATATAACTAAGCTATTGTTGTACGTAAAATAAATAAGGTTTTTAAAATGTTTAAGAAGCTTCATTTAAAATTAAATTAAAACGCAGAGCCCCCTGGGCCAGTGGCCAGGAGCTGGGCAGTGTGAGTGCCACTGAAAATCAGCTTACGTGCCGCCTTTGACACGCGTGCCATAGGTTGCCTACCCTGCTCTAGCTAGTCCAGAATGCAGCCATGTGTTTCTGATTGGAGTGGTCTGGCAGAAGCATATTGAACAGGGCTGTGCTTCTGCACTGGCTCCCTCTTCTGGTGGCTATTTGCAAAGCTCTGAATACCTTTGATCCAAGTTACCTTTAAAGGCTGCCTCTTCATCTGGGCTTCACAGCAGCCTGTCGGATCACTGGCCCTCTCTCCAGCAAGAGCTTGAAGCTGGTTGTTTCTAGCATTAGGGCCACTACGGCCATTCAGGCCTGGTGGAGGCTTATTTAACCACGTGACAGAAGATTTGTGGAGAAGCACATGCCCGGCCAGGCTTCCCCACAGCACCACAGCCCGGCCAGGCTCCTTCGGAAGAAGTAGCCTACTCAGTGAGATGGGCGAACCGAGCCAAGGAGAACCCCTGGGGCCTAGGAAAAGCAATGACGGGGGAAGGAACAGCCTCAGCGAGCGGAGCTAATGGAGCCAGACTCTAGCACCCCTCCACCCCCAAAACTGCCCATGGGCCACAGAGCTCCCCTCCCCCACTGCAGCTGTCTTCACTTCCCAATCGCGGAGCCCCCCTCTGAGTGCCTCACAGCCCCTTCCTCTCAGAGCCCCCCTCTGAGCGCTCCCCAGCCCCCCGAGTGCTCCCCCACAACCCCTCCCCACACAGCCCCCTTCGGAGCCCTTCCCAGCCCCTCGCTCTCAGAGCCCTGCCCGGGGCGGCCAGCTCCCCCTCGTGCGGGTGCCCGCGGGTGGCGAGAGCGCGCAGGTCACGGCGGCGGCCGGAAGCGGTTCCGGGACGTGCGGGAGCCAACATGGAGCCTGCCGGGGCTGCGGGACCTGGGGGAGGCCGGTGAGGGAGGGGCCGGGCCGGGCCGGGCCGGGCCGGACACAGAGCGGGCGCGGCGCGGCGCCGAGCCGGGCCGGGGACGCTCCGGGTCTCTCCTGCGAGTGCCCGGCCCTACGGCGGGCAGAGCCGCCGGGACCATGTCCCTGGGCGAGTACGAGCGGCACTGCGACTCCATCAACTCCGACTTCGGCAGCGAGTCCTCGGGCCGGGGCGGGCCCCGCGCGGGCCCCAGCCTGGGCGCCGAGCAGGAGGAGCTGCACTACGCCCCCATCCGCATCCTGGGCCGCGGCGCCTTCGGGGAGGCCACCCTCTACCGCCGGACCGAGGTACCGCCCGCGGCTGCGCCCGGACCGGGCTCCCCGGCGCGAGGGTGCCAGGCCTGAGGGCGTAACCGGCCCGCGGCTGCGCCTGGGCGCTCCCGCTGTGCGGCCCCGAGCCCCCGGGCAGCCGCCTTCTCCGCCCGCCAGGGCCGCGCTGCGGCGGAAGCGGCGCCCCGCCAGCCCGTTGCGCTGTGGAGCCGACACGGGTATGGCTTGGCGCGGGCTCCTACTTGGGGGGCAGGTTCCGGCCTCTCCATCAGCCGTGGCTGGAAATAGGGACCCTGCGCTCCCTGCATCCGCTGATAAAGCCCCGCTACTGCAAACCGTCTTGCTCAAGCCAGGGCCCGCCTCTGAGACAGGGGGCCAGCATGGGCCCCGGACACCCCCCCCTCCAAGTGCTTCTGCTAACTGGCATCGCAGTGAGCCTCGGCCAGTTCACTTCCAATCTCTGTAGGGCACTGGGAAGGCAGAGAAACTGTGTCCTGATGTATGCTCAGCCACAGAGCTGAGCATTTTCAGCATAATGTGTGATATTACCGCCCAAAGCATCCAACACCTGCAGAAGTCTCCTATGGGCATTGAACAGGAGGAGCTGCAGGTTAGGGCACCGGGGTAATGCAGAGAGAGCTCTTGGGAAAGAAGAGTAGTTCTTCAGCAATGGCCTCTGAGTTATCGCTGAGGGAGAGGAGCTAAATCACTGCAAAGTTGTGCCCTATGCCTCTGCAGGGGCCTGCGTGCACATCAGCCACATCACCTGGTCAGTGGTATCATAGATCAAATTATTATGGATGCGTACCATTGTAAGGCAGATATCTTCTATCATAGATATCAGTACAGTTTCTTTGCCATACCCAGGCCAGAAAGCTGATTGTTTGGAACAGGAAAGCTGAGGAATTGAGGATGTTGGCAGTATGCCCTATAAATAACCTTCAATTTTCTCCCCCAAAATAGGAGGCTAGGGCCCAAGTCGTGACTGAAGATGTTAATGTCAAGCGTGGTTTTTTTGAGCTGCAGTCTGGCTAGTGCTGCTTACAGGATTTTGGCCTCTCAGATTTTCAAAGTGAGGCATTAAGAATCCCTGCCATTAATGTACCTCAAACTTTTCTGCTGCTTTTTCCAGTTATGACCGATATGAGGCTATCTTGCAGAGCTGACTGAAGCTCTCTTGGTACGTTCACAATCTCAGTAGAAACAGAGGAAACTCAGCCACAGAAGCCAGAGCTCTCTCTTCTTCCCTTTCAATTCAATCCATCCAGATTCCATTTATTTTTTGTTGCTGGCAGAGAGAAACACTTGACTCCAGTTACCAAATTGTCTTTATGATTTATTACTTCTTCTGGAGGAAGGGACAACTAGGTATTATAGCCTGGATGGCTGGGGACAAACAATGATGTTTCACCAAGGCACTGACAGAATGACCCAATGAATGGGCAGTATAATTCTACAATTGGGTGGGTCTATAGGGGCAGACTGTTAAAATTCGCTGTAGCTCCTCAAGTCTCTGTTTGGATAAACTGGCTCTGGAGTAGCGAGGAGTTTCTGAGGGCCAGTGCTCTTTCACCATAGCCTACATTAATGCTTGTTGGGAAAATAATGGATTATAACAGAATTGTTGTTTTACTGGGGTATGCACAATGTGTTTGAGTTTGTGCAAGAAAAAACAACAAAAACCTCCCGTTCCCCTATAACACTTTCCTTGATAAGTTCCTAATTTATTTTAAAACAAGAGAGTGCTAGCCAGCTAGAAAAACAGCTAGGTATAGTGATTTTCCAACCTCAGAAATAGAGAAACTTTAAATTAATTCTGTGCAAAAACTTTGACTGAAATCTGTAAGAGGGAGGAAATGTGTTTACCTTTCATGGAGGTTTAATTTCCTGACTCAAAGGTACATGTTGTTCTTTCCCCTTCCCAGCAATATGTTTTAATTCAGAGTCTTTGTGTTTCAGGATGACTCGCTTGTGGTGTGGAAGGAGGTGGATCTGACCCGACTATCAGAAAAAGAGCGTCGTGATGCTTTGAATGAAATAGTTATCCTTGCTCTGTTGCAGCATGACAACATCATTGCTTACTACAATCATTTCATGGATAACACCACACTGCTGATTGAGCTAGAATACTGTAATGGTGAGATCCCCAGTCCCACCTAAAAAAGGGAAGGTGCCGTGCAGCACTGGAGCAGAATCTGCTGGAACATTAACTGTATTTCTTGAGTATCTTCTAGAGAGAAGAGGCATAAAGCCAAATCTTGTAGTGCAGCTAGAGAAGGGGATATTGTGGTTCTGTTGTAGGGTGCCAAAGAGAGAAACTAAGTGATCAATCTAGGTAGTTCCAGAGATTGACCAGTTTCTGGAGTGAGCAGATGGGGCGTTGAAAGAAGTGGAGGTATTGTTAATACAGAGCTCTAAATATATCTCCTGCATTTGAGCATGTACATAGGTCTTTCCCCACTGTCCTCCTATTGGGTCATCTGCTCCATCTTCCTGCCAGTACAGGGCATGTCTCTGTTTTAGGGATACGGCCAGAAGAGACAGCACATTTTTAAATGAGTCCTTTCTTTAGCTAGAGTTACAACCAGGGCTTGAAAATCCTACTGTCCAGGGTAAGCAGGAATCTTATCTCAGCAAATGCCATCAGCTTTTGTAGAATCTGCATCTTCCATTGGGAAAAAACGTTTCTAGCCATTATGGTTGTGGAGAGAACCTTTCAAACATGAGCCAAGTTTAAACCAATGCAATTATAACTTCCAAAGTCTGAAGAGAGAGTGCTCCCGTTTTGGGGGTGGGGTGGTCGGCAGATACCACTGTTGGAAGGGGTGAGAGGCCAGGTTATCACTGCTGTTAAGGTAGCTGGGAGAAGAGAGAATGTGCAGCTGCTACAGTTAAGAGCAGAGGCTCTGGATGTACCAGAATAGGGGAATAGGGAATATTCTCTGGAATAGGCTCTGGAATAGGGGACACTGTGGTGGGGGAATCCAATCACCCCAGCAGATGACTCTGTGCGTTTGGGGCCTTCCACCAATGCTACCTGCCACTCAAGCAGAAGATTATTCTGTATGGGAGCAAGGTCCCTCATGCTGCCATCATCACCACAAGAAGGGTGAGGACTCCACATAGCACAGCTTTTTGGAGGTGCCTCACACACAGGGCTCTCTGCTTGTGGGGATATTGGCAGGAGGAGGCACTTGTACAAAAGCCTTTGGTAGAGGGCCTATAATCACTGGCTTTCATGCTGGCCAGGTCCTCGCTGCTCCTCAGGTCCACTGCCCTTGTTTTTAGATGAGATGAGGTGTCGGTCTAGGACGGGGTTCTCAAACTGGGGGTTGAGACCCTCAGGGGGGTCCTGAGGTAATTATGTGGGGGGTCGTAAGTTGTCAGCCTCTACCCCAATGCCCGCTTGCTTCCAGTATTGAAATGGTGTTAATATATTTAAAAATTGTTTTTTAATTTGTGAGGGGATTGCACTCAAGGCTTGCTGTGTGAAAGGGGTCACCAGTACGAACGTTGAGATCACTGGTCTAGGAGGAGGGAAACAGCCCTCTGACCCACTGTGGGTTAGTCCTCTTGCACTCTGACAAGGCTCTGGTTTGGGCCAGTATAAATTGATTTGAGGGGGCAGAGAAGGGCTGGCCAGTATTAATAGTTCATCCCCCCCATAGTACATGCATGTGTGCGCAGCGCTCACACACACCTTCTCTAAATGTTTGAGGGCAGACCAGCATTAATTGATTTATTTGGTGTAGGAAGGGGCAGTATGAGTTTGAGAGCTCAGAATCAACTTGCAGTAGACATGAGTATTATGGACCAACTAGGGGTGACCAGGAAGAGGGTATGTGGCTTAAGACACAGCTGTATTTTGGCCTAACAAATGGGCTTAGTGTTTCGGCTAGTCAGTGTTGGGAAAATATTATAAGCCCTGAAGACAACAATAGTGGGAAATGAAATGCACCAGATGTTGCTCATTTCTCTAGGCCCCTTTGTTTTATTTCTGGTGTTGGCAGTGGGTTCCAGTTTAGTATAAACTGAATTTCAGTAATTGGATGTTTATGCATTGCCTCCTTCCAGATAATTAATGAATATGTTAGATAAGACCATGCCTGCTTCAGTTACTCACAACCCTACTAGACATCTCCTGAAAATGGGATGCTTTTGAAGTTTATTGTTGCTCTGTGTTTGCAGTTCTTCAGCCAGGTTTCATTCCAAAATAATTTATTCATTTTTCAAGTAAGATTTCATTAGACACTATCAAATATACTATGGAGATCCAAAACCACAATATGGACAGAAAAAAATATATATATAACCCCTTTCTTCTAGGGATCCTGAAGGGATTTACAAATGTAGTTAAGTATTATCCCCATTTTACAGATGAGGATGCTGACACACAGAAAAGTTGTAACTTGCACAAGGTCACATAGCAATAGTGGCAAAGCTGGAACTAAACTCAGATTCATCATGGAAGAATGCCAATTAATACATTTGTTGAAAATAACCTGAAGCATAATTGATGGGAGGGGAAAAAAACCTTGGAATTAAGAATGAACAAAAAAGACCCCCAGTGTGTTAGTTGGCAGCAAGTTAGGCATGAGTTTGCAATTATTTGATATGAAAAAAAAGCTAATGTGATTTTTTGGCTCGCATACACACAGAGGCATCACATAACCAAGCAGGGAGGTAAAGTAGCTCCCTATATAAGACCATGGAGATATTGTACCTGAGATACAGCGTTCATACCTGGGCAGTTCTGTGCCAAAAAGATGCAGGTACACTCGAAGGAGTTCAGAGAAAACCAACAAAAAGATTAAGGGGCTTGGGGCAGATGGATGGGGGAAAAGAGAATTTATTTGTGAAGAAAGAAAAGAGCTAAATTATAAAAGCTGGCTTTTAAATTTTTAAAGGGGAAGATATATTGTTTTAAAATATTTTAGAAGGTGTGAATGCAAAGTGAGGAAAGATTGTGTGCATCCTGCATAGTAACTAATGAAATGGGAAGAAATTAGCAAGGGAATTTAGATTAAATAGCAGGAAGATCTTCCTTATAGGGAGATCTGTTAGAACACTCTCAAGGAATATAAGGAATTCCATCACCAGCACTTGGAACCCTAAGGCTTGACAAGCCTTGGAGAATGGACTGCAGGATTTGCTGTGCTGTCCCCATTGGAATGAAAAAAGAGGCCTAATGGGTCCCTTCATCTCTTACATCTATGATGGGGAACATGAGTAATGATTGTCAAGACTAAACGGTGCAGGATGTAATCAGAGGAGACTTGGGACTTGCCAGTAGATGCTGGCTTGGTAGGGAGTCTTTTCTTTTTCACTGCTCGCTGCAGTCCATTTGTTCATCATTCCTTTTAGCTTTCCTTGATCTTCAACTCACCCTCCTGGAATTGCTAGGCAGCCTGAAGAGAGAGACTGTGATTACTGATTAAGGCTTCTGCTCTTTTGGATTGTCAGTGCCAATGGTATATCTTCATCATGGCAATTTGATGATCACAAACCTAGATAATTGGACTTGCATGGATGGAGAAGATGGGGATGTAATCACTGCTGCTCTTGGGGACTTTTCTGCAATGTTTGTAATTCTTTTATTTTGGTGTTGATTTTTTTTTGCTGTGCTCTGCAAGGCAGTCTAGTCTATTTCGGGGTATAGGGTATAAAGGTCTGCCCATGTCTAGGAAACACGATTATGTAAGGAGCACTGGCTGTTCTTTCATATACATCTTTTAGAACAAATTGAAGGTGGTGCTGAGAGAGAATAATCCCTTTCTAGCCTTGGATGTGCCAGTTTCCCTGTGAGAGGAAAGGGGTGTGCGTTCTGAAGAAAACTTGTTTGTGTGAGACACTGCAGAGTCTAAGTGAAGTAGCACAGAGGGGGAGAGCAACTTCTGAAGAGGGGTGCAATAGCCAGCAGATTCCTAACTGGATTCCCGATGATACATCAGCAGAACATTTACCATTACTAAGAGATGCTTCTCTCTCTGACTTTTATTGCAGGGGGGGAACCTCTACGATAAGATCCTGCGGCAGAAAGACAAGTTGTTGAGGAAGAGGTAATTTGGGGCTGTTTGGAGGATAGCAGTGGTGCTGGTTCAGCGCTACTTATAACCTATATAGTTATCTAGGTATTTAGGCTATGCTCCTTCCCGTAGTATTAGCTCACCTCTATTCTCGTCTCAGCTCTTTGGGATATAGTCCCGCCTCTCCTTTTGGACATCATAAGCATTATGAGGCATCAGGAAGCCTTTCCTTTCAACCTATGAATATCTTTAGGCAATTAGATCATGCGTGGAATAATGAGGGAGAGTCAGTGGCTGTGGCTGCTTTACAGTCTCAGCTGAGATTTTGCTCTAAAGATCTCCCTTTCTGCATTCCCATCTGACTATCACTCTGCTCATTTCTCTTGTTTTGGCCTTCCATGGGAATCTATTCCAATATGGCTTGTTCACAGACTACTTATGACCAGTCTGACAGTGACTTTTTCCTAGGCCATACTTTTTAGTGTGTACTGTTCTTTTCTCATTAGCTCCTACATTCTCACTGCTTCCTTCTCCCACCTTGAATTAAGAGTCCACATTTGCGCTGCTCATAAAATAACTTGAGAATTTGTGAGTCTTGTGAGAGATAAATGGTCCAGTTGGGGTTGCAAAGACCCACCCCAACCCAAATTCCTCAGAAGATCTTAGCTACCACGCCTATTATTTTTACTGTAAGTTACCAATTTCTATAGCACGGTCTACAGTGCACTTTCAAGAACACTGACACAAAATTATCTTTTGGACTTGTTCCTCTTATAAGGATCCCCAAATTGGGATATTCCCAGGGGAGTGAAGAAGACATCTCCCTAAAAGAGCCTCCAGCCAGGATGTTTTCTTGCTGGTGGTCACAGGTCTCTTGCTGTAGCTTGCCAGGACAATGATATATGTAATTTTTGGGCCTCCTGTGACCTGTTGTTCCTACCTCTACAGATGTTGTGTGGTACCTATTTCAGATTGCATCAGCCGTGAGCTGTATCCATAGAGCTGGAATCCTTCACAGGTAGGTGTCTAAGTGAACAAAGCTGGGGTAAAAGTGGATTCATGTGTCTGAAAGCCAAACCCATTTGAAAATCTCTGTGCTCCTACTTCTGAATCAGCATACCCTGGCTAGCAGGAGGCTGGGGAGAGGGGAATCGTCATACCTGTTTGATGTTCCTTTGGGAAGCTCCCTGCTCATGGCATATCTGAGTGCTTTGGCATTAAATGCCAGCTCATCTCATGAGTTTAGGGTTAAAATTGCATTGCTGATTTTGCACAATGACTAGAAAAATAAATTGCTCTACATAGCCAAGGCTAAAGAAAAGGAGTACTTGTGGCACCTTAGAGACTAACAAATTTTATTTGAGCATAAGCTTTCGTGGAGCTACAGCTCCCTTCATCGATGCATTTGCAGCATTGAACTTATTATTGAGTAAAAAGATAAATATCAATAGGGGAGTAAACCAACCTCTGGACTTGAAGCACAAAAACAAATTATTTCCTAAATCAGGCAGTTGAGGTATTACTAGTGTAGAACACTGTCCCATCTGCAATAATATCCCAGCATCAGATCAGTATGTGAATCTGCATCATTACTCATGTGGGCTAACCACATCACACCAGTGCTCCATGGACTGCAGTGGCGGCGGCTTCACATTTCAGGTGCTGATGTTGATCTGTAGAACTCTAAATATAAAATAGTGGTTCTGGGGGACATATGTTTTCAATGAGAGCTTAAAGCTCTTGGATTCACAGTCTTTCATACTTAACAGTTTCCTAACCTTAAGAGCTTAGTGTAAAGCTCATATCTTCCCAAAGGCCTTTGCCTAAGACCAGAGGCACTGGAACAGTTTGTATAGTGCGGGTACTGAGAGCCACTGAACCAAACTGTAAACCCTGTATATAATGGAAACCACTTCAAGCCAGGGGATGTGGCAGCACCCCTAGTTCCAGCACCTCTGCCAAAAGGTGAGGCAGAGGGCTGTTATGTTTAACAGCTAAGTTCTGGAATTGGGTTGCTTTTACACTGTTTTATTTTGTTAAGAATTTTCCATGGGCTCATATGCCTGGGATTGGTCCATTTCTGAAAATGGAAAAATAAAACTGTCTTTAATGGTCTTCACTATGATTCACAGGAGAAAGAACCATAGTCTGTACATTGAGCTCTGAAGGATGAACATTCCAGACTATTTCTGTTTGTGCATATATGATAAAATGCAGCTAAGGTGATTACTTCCCTGGGACTGTGAGATGAGAAGCTCTGTCAGTGACTGCAACAATGGGCTTTCCATGTCTGAAGAAAAGCTAATCAAGTCTGATACAGTGAGAGACGTCATTCAGGGCTAACAGAAAAGAAAGGCAGAAAGTTCACTCCAAGTCCTGATGAGCTGAAAGCACACTCAATGTACCTCGCTTCATAGTGACACTTCTCTCTCTTTTTTCACCAGAGATATAAAGACATTAAATTCTTCCTCACCAAGGCAAACCTGATTAAGCTGGGAGACTATGGGTTGGCAAAGGGAAGCTGAATTCTGAGTACTCCATGGCTGAGACTGTGAGTATATTTTAGCAGGTCAATTTTGAGGAAATGTAATCAAGGGATTTTGTTTTAAAGAAAAAAATTGAGACAGGTGAATGCTTTGCTGGCAGGGAAGTGCTTTTAGTGAGTGGAGGGAGGGATGTGAGGCTGCATCAGTGGAAGGAGATTACGGAGAAGGGATAAATGAAGCTGGGGTGGTAGGGGAGGTGAGAGGGACTGGAGTGCTCAGGTGAGGGGGAGGACTCTGGGAAGGAGACATGGGGATAAGTGGCAGGAGGACTGGGAGAGAAAAGAGACAGGGGAGCTGGTCAGCAACTCTGGTCAGTCCTACATTCTCCCCTTCTGTAGGTATGCACCCTTCATGGGAGCTGGGATATGGAGGGCCTTGCTTCTGGGGGTGTGCCAGGGTCCTGGGAGGACTCTGCCCACCTTTCGGGTCTGATCCTGCTTCCGTGATCCCTCTTGTAAGTCAGGTTCTGGAGGGGGCTTGTCTTTCTGGCAATGCCAGAGCCCCTCTCCCTACCTTTTCATGTGACCTGGAGTTGCCCTTTCCTCTAGTGCGCAAGTGAATGTAAGTCCATCTCTCTGACCTCGATGGGTATGTCTACATAGCAAAGACACATCCTCGGCTGGCCCATGCCAGCCAACTTGGGTTGCAAGGCTGTTTCATTGCTATGTAGACTTCCAGGCTCTGGAGGGTCCTAGAGTCTGGGCTCCAGCCTGAGCCTGGAATTCTGCACAGCAATGAAACAGCCAGAGCCCCATGAGCCCGAGTCAGATGGCACAGGCCAGCTGCAGGGTTTTCTTTGCTATGTAGACATACCCTATGTGAGCCAGGATCTGGAGAAGCCATATGCTTCTGGGGGGAGCTGGGAACAGAACTAAACACTCTGCTGACACAGGTGAGGAGTTGAGAACAGTCATGCTTGATGCATATCACAGGCTGTCCAGTGCTAGGGCAGGGAGAGGGAAACACCTACTGATGAATGGAGCAATTAACACATCTCAGAGTTATTGTTTCAGGCTGTGTTAATCTCCATAAGGTGTTCTCATTCATCTGAGATCATCACACCTCTCTGAGTCTCCTGTGCTTTTAGGATTATCCTGTGTTGGGGATCTGCATATAGAAAAGCAGTTGCTGATGGTTAATTTCATAATTATAAAAGTGGAGCAGCAGCTCTGCTACAGTTAGGATTGAGAAGATTTTTCTGTTTAAAGGATGATTTTCCTATATGTTCCAAAATCTGAATGCCTGTCCATATTTTCTTGAAATTTGCTGTGTCTTATGGGGCTGTAGGGTGGGGTTTGTGATCCAAATTTGGGGTCATTTGACCAAGGGGTTCCCTAGATATGACCCTGCCCCCCAGGAAAAAAGCTTTTCTTTAAAGTTCACAGATTCTTCCAGCATTTTTGGGGGGCACACCGGGCTTCTGCAATACTAATGGTTTAATGGGACAGGAAGGGGAGGTGAACTAGAAATGGTGTGATGGGGGGGGGGAATGGGAGCTATGTGTTGCCGGGAATAGTGGGGGTGGTCGGGTGGAGAGAGACATATCAGTCTTCTCTCACAAAACTCAAAGCACCAAGCTGCTCAGACTTTGATGTAGCACAGGTGTTTGGAGCACATTGTCCTGGAACATCCAATACAGTTCTGTTAAAGGAGCTCTCCTCTTCTCCATCCAGGATCTGATCTCCAAGCTCCATTGTTCCTGCAGTGAGTAGGCTTGGAATGGGAGACTGCTCTGAACTCCCAACCTGTTAAGGATTTTATAGGGTAGGATACCTGCCAACACGCACTTTTCACCCCAAAGGCTTGATTGTTAAATTTAATGCAGCTGTTGGTGTTTTGCTAGGATGCTTCCTTCCTTTGAAAACTTGCTTCAAGAACATCAGCACTAGTACACAGCTCCATAACAAATGGGAACTTAGGGTTACTATAATGTGCCCTAGTAGCTCCTGCTATAGCAAAACCAATTCAGTTATGACCCATTTTCCTCACATTCATAACATTTAGAAATTCACCTTTTTTGCTGAGAATTTCCATGCTTGATTTTTGCTCAAAGGGGAGTGTGTCTCTTTCTTGCCCCCTCCTTTCTGGCTGGTGGGTAGTTTGATCAAAATTCATTCTGACACTTTTGAGTTCTCTGAGGGTGACAATAAATACCTGCTGAGCATGCTGAAGTTGGTATTTGACTGTGTGACTAGAGTTGTGTAACTACCACCCAGCTTAAGGGAAAATGGATAGTGGATGATAGAGTAAGAAGGGATTGAAAGAGCCCTGTGAATGTGCTCATAGGCCTCTGGTAAGATTCTAGCAAAGACTAATGAAAGCCTACCTCATTTGTGACATAACTGCCCATTCTCCCAGCCTAGCCTGGCATTCCCCGGGTCTGTTGCTGAGACAGTTTGCATAAAAAGGATTATAAATATCCCCCTCTTCCTAAAGACATGATCTATTCTCATTTCTCTCTCAATTTCATTCCACAGTGGTTAGTCTGACTCATTGCTAAGAGGAAGAGCCTATTCAGCTGGAAGCTTCTTCCCACTTATACCACTTGTCATGTTCATTCTCAGTTTCTCATTGTGATTTTGAGCTGTTCATCTTTCATGTGGTGGTCATGATGGCTTCTGCATTTAACCAAAATATTGGCTCTGTTGTTGAGGAAAGTCCAGTCCTGCAGCGGAAGTCTTCCAGATGGGATTCAGGCCAGCTTTTTGGCTTCCTGATCCTGAAAACTTCCTTCTTCATTCTGAAACAGAGCATCTTTTGTCTGCTAACATCCCACAGTCAGACAGAACTGCTCACCAGCTGTGAGCTGGCAGCTGCTTTCATATGCTTTGTCAGTACCCTTGTCCCTCACCTTCCCAAGACTACTGGGAGGAAGGTGAGGAGAAATGGATGGCTGAACCTGATATGTTGTCATCACTTGCTTTGTAGTTCTGTTTGCCCTCACCTGCAAGGTGGTGAATGGTGAGGTAGGGACTATAGGTCCCTCTCCTGAAGTCCTGACTTCCACTATGTGCTACATCAGAGTCTGAGCAACTTGGATGCTTTGGGTTTTCTGTAAACGTTAGAAAATTAGGATTTGCA
Source organism: Dermochelys coriacea (assembly GCF_009764565.3). Classification (NCBI taxonomy): domain Eukaryota; kingdom Metazoa; phylum Chordata; order Testudines; family Dermochelyidae; genus Dermochelys; species Dermochelys coriacea. The sequence goes on along the minus strand of NC_050073.1, from coordinate 85,982,418 downwards.
ATGGAAACACTGATGGACCCATAGTAATTATGGTTGATCTGGGTGGAATGTATATGAAGATTTTCTGCTTTTGTTATCTAGCTGGTGGGAACTCCATACTACATGTCCCCAGAGCTCTGCCAGGGGGTGAAATACAACTTCAAATCTGATATCTGGGCTGTGGGCTGTGTTGTCTTTGAGCTTCTCACCCTGAAGAGAACTTTTGATGCTACAGTAAGTCCATAGACTGTGGGATAAATTGAATATGCCATTTGTTATTGTCACAGTGTCTATGCTTTTCTTGTAGCTTTTCTAACTTTTATTTTTATTCCTTCATGGCTCTTGATAATTTGAGTATTTATGAACACGAGGGTCTGAGAGCACAATCAAGAGCTGGATGTAATATGGGCAAACTTTTTTCCTGCTCAGCTTTGCTGATACTCTTTGATCCTCCCTGCAGCCTGCGTGCGCGCACACACACACACACACGGAGTGCAGATTGTACCAATGTTTGAAGGGAAAGTCTTATGCTTTTAGTTGGGAGTTTCACAATGCAACATCCTGTTGTGAGAATTTGTAATCTCTGGACCACCTAGGATTTAATCATGTTGTCTTGTTCTACAGCTTGATTATGTGAAGAGTGTGGCTGATTGGCACAGCTGGGAGTTATCACTCAGATATGTGGGGAGCATGGCTGGCTGGCTGGCACGGGTGGGTTGGTGAATAAAGCTGCCAGCTAGTATAGTGTGACGATGTGGGGAATGCAGCCAGCTGGGATGGTATGGCTGTGATATGTTCTATACTAGCTATGGGGCCATGTCAAATCACTGTCTTTTTCTGACTTTTCATTGCCAGTGGTGCCTAGACTCCAGTACATGAGTGCTTGTGTGGTATCTTGAGAGCTGGGAGCTTCTGTACACTGATGGAGCCTGACATACAGGGAGGAGCCCACCCTCCTCTCCCTCATTGCTTCATTTGGAGAGAAGCTTGTTGTTGCCACCAAGCCCTAGCTTGGAAAGGCTGTCTGGAAGAGGTAGCGGTTCTGCAGGGGAGGTGACTAGGTTGCTGCAACACCTAGTAGCAGCTGAGAGGAGAAGGGAAATGTTGAGTACCCAGTCAGAGAAAGAGATGATAAACATCAGAAGCCTGCAGTATCCCTCCCCATTGGACACACTGTCCAAGTCAGCTCAGCTCCTTTACAACTGGTCATTGTTTCCTCCTTAGAATCCCCTAAACCTGTGTGTGAAGATTGTACAGGGAAATCGGGCCATGGAGGTTGATTCCAGTGTCTATTCCCTGGAGCTGATCCAGATGGTGCACTCCTGCCTCGATCAGGTTGGGAAGATTAATTTTCTCTTCAGATCTTCTGCCCAATTACCCATTGCTCTGGAGCTGCAGGACTTGGGCAACTGCTGAGATGTGTATTTCAGAGTGTGGTATGTAGGTGCAGACAGACTCCCACATGCAGCTGCTTGTGCAGCCTGGTGTGTCAGTGAGAGTAACTTCTGCTTCCTCTTGTTCTCTGAAAACTTCCTGTCTGGATGCCTTTCCAGCTTCATGGGATTTGGAGGGCTGCTGGATTTGATCTGATGCTGTATGTTGGGGGATGGTTAGAGGCTGAGGTTTTCACGTTGATCAGCAGACCTATCAGCATGATTGATATGGAAGCATCTTCCCAGTGTGATCTATCCTGGCTCCAGCTCTCTGGGCTGTGCCTCTTGGCTTAATGTTCTTGTTGCCCTCAGAGTACATGCTTCTGGGAGGCAGTTAAATTGCACCTAAATTTGGAGTGTGGGATTTGAAGTTTGAATTTTGAATATCTGGCGTTTAACCCTGTGCTGTCCAGAGACGTGATGGCCCTTTGGTTCATTTCTGTTTGACTGCATGCCTTTCTGAAGCAAGTGAGGCATGAGGGAAGGAGACCTGTGGGGGCTGGAATGAGATTTCACTGTAGACCATGACCCTTTCCTTAGGAGTGACCTGTTGCTCACCTCTTTCAGGATCCTGAGAAGAGGCCAACTGCCGATGAGCTGCTTGAACATGTTCTTCTCAGCAAACGCAGGAGGTAGCCAAATGTTCTCATCTTGGACATAGATGGGCTGTAGGGGTCAGGAGGGACCTTGGAGCTTTGTGCAAACTAATAATTCTGATGCTACCTGAATTCAGCCCTTAGACTGATTTCTGGCTGGTAGGAGGCACACCTTGAAATAGACTCTGCCCCTTTAAGAGAGGGGAGTGGATTGCTGCTATTCAGGCAAGAGAAAGCCTTGCTGGTGCCTTTTAATTAACCTGCATACCGGTGGGAGCATGGGGGGCTGTGGAATGCCCATCTGCCCTCTTCGGTTTAACAGCTGATGTTCTGAGAACTCTGGTGTGTTTCTCTGAGACTTCTTAGAGGGACCCTGGCTACTGACATTCAAGTTAGGAACACATAGCAGTGGTCAGGCAGTTGTAAGGTCAGTATAAAAGCCCTTTTATCTCCTGTATTCCGTGTAATAAGCCCAGTCCAGCACTTTTCCCCTTAGCCCTCCCTGCAGAGTTGTGATGAAAATGCCCCATTTGAGTGGGTGCCCACACTTAGCTGCACTAAAGACCATGTTGGCAACTTACCAGGAGCCTGAGGACTGTGCTTGACTATTTGCCCACCCTCATCTTCAGTGCAGAGGGGCAGCCCACAGAGACTGCAAGTCAAGTCCCAAGATGTGCTGCTTCATGGTGTTCTAAATGGCCTGGCTGAGACGTAACCTACCTACTCCTTTGTGTAAGATGAGGGTGGCTGTGGGCCATGCTGTTGGACTGTTTGAGTTACCCTTTGGCCACCCTGGTGGTGGACTTATTTCCTTGTTTTAAGGTGCTTTTCATTGGTAGGCAACCGCCAGAATGATGCTCCAGGGTGTTGTCTTGCTGAACGTGCCATCATTAGGATGAGATTTAAACCCACATCCTGTTCACTTGTGGTCATTAAAGATCCAGTGGTACTTTTCTCAAAAGTTGGGGTGTAAGCTTCAGCATCATAGCCAAATTCTGGCTCTGATATATACTTTTTGCCTCCCTTAATTCCCACAAGAGTTTGTTAGCTCTCTGGTGCTTTACTTCTGCCCTAATCACATGTATTGCTGTAGGATGTGTAAATAGCTGTGGTCCACCCCAGAAGGAGCAGCATTTCATTTGAAGGGAAAGTAATCCCTGTGTATGGCTTGTCAGTTTGTGGAGTCTGTAAAGTGTTTGGGCTATAGTAATATGTAGTTACTATTTTCTGTAATGTTTTTCTTTTTTTTTTTTTTTTTTCCCTGTGGCAGGGAGATGGAGGAGAAAGTCACGCTGCTTAATGGGCCAACCAAACGACCAAGGTAATGATTTGAGCATGTATTTAAAGAGAGATTTGTAGAGAATAGCTTTCCACCTAGAAATTTTGCTGAGAGTGTTAGAGATGAGGCTGTGACATCCTTAATGGAGTGTTGTAGTTAGAAAAACTTTAAATGCTAGAAACTCAGGGAGGGTGCAATTGTATGCTCATCAGTGTATGAGGCTGTAATCCAACCCCCTCTTTTCAGGCTTGTCTCAAGTGCAAAGGTGGGAGTTTCTACTTCATGTGGGGAGAGTGTTAGGTGGATCATTCTGTCTCTGAGATAAGTCATTTGCGTAAAGGGGTTCCATAATCATTGGCAGATAACATATAGCTAACTGACACTGGCGCAGCATGTGGGACCCAGTTCAGAAGAGCAGGAGGTGTTCTGTGTGAATCTCAGTTCCCTCAGTGTACATTTTTATGTCACTTGGCTTGGTGAGTGGCTTAGGGGAAAGGGATAGGGTGTGGAGGAGGCACTGCTTGGACTCTGAGGAGGGTGCCAACCACAACCTATATCTGTCAGCTACCCATCCTTTTCTGTGGAGAGCGGGTGGGTTGATGTCCCCACATGTGTTTGGCTGTTTGTGGTAGTCTGGGATCCATGGACAGTGTGAGAGTTGGCTCTGGCCTGTATTTGGAGGGTGTGATCTCTGACTGGTATTGGGAGGGCAAATGAGGTAGTTACAGTGGGTTTCTAGGCCAAATAGGAAGGGAAGTCGTCATAGACTGGGCTCTTCAGGCAATAGTGAAATGGGGGAGATGCTGGGTCTACACTGTGTTGAGGGTCAGATGTGAGATGTTGAGCTCTGTGGCACTATGGGTGGTTGGGGGAACTGCAGAATGGTCAGGTTACTGGCCCATATGTGGTGGGTGGGTTGTGGTTCATCAGTTCGTGTTGTAAGGGAGATAGTGGGTATGTGGCCCATTTTAGAAATGTAGATGGAATAGGATGAGTGTTGATAAGGGGGCAAAGCTAACATTGGTATTTTATGATCTTTAAAGTGTGCAACTTTCTATAAAAGTTCTATTAGCAGCCTCTTGAGGGTGATAAATTCTGAACCCTAACTCAGCCCTATTGAAGTTTTTATTGGAGAATTCCTTTGTGTGTGGGGGGGGCAGTGGAGGGTGTATGTGTGTGAATTTTGGGTGAAGGAGAGTGTCTTATGCTCAGATAACTCAAAACCAGTACTGGAGCGGTAACTCAAGTTAGTTATGATTGTGGTGCGGAGATGAGCACAATTAATTGAGTGAAAATTACAACCAATAACTCATAGTTTTTGAAGTTAAATCCCATGACATACTCACATTCCTAGAGACTAGTTTCCACTTTGAGGCTTTTGAAAATGAGGAGGACTAGAAGGGTAACCTTTATTTCATTAAAATGAGGTAAGGTGTGGTGGCATTCATAACCATCATCGGGCACTCCAGGACATAATAATCGCTGCCCACAGGCACCAGGCTGCCAGTGGGGAATTGGGCTATTCATCTGAATTTTGCGACTGTTTTTTGTAGAACAGGGTATGTGCATAAATTCTCCTTTAATCCCAGCTAATGAGCTAATTTGTAGTAAATAATTTCTGCAATAAATGTAGCTGTTTTTCTGCTGGTGAATTATCAAACAGTTTGATTTTCACAAATTGATTATTTGAAAGCATTGGCTCAGCTCTGTGTTTGATCCTGTTTCAGTCCATGTGTTCACAAATTACTTGCTTTGACTGGCTTCCGTTTTGTGATCCGTTGTTTGTGGAGCGATTGGTCACCACAGTTATGTAGTGTGTTTTTGTTCCTTGATTGGATGGCTGAAATTTTGTTAGAGGGAAACTGGAGATTGAGATGGCCATGTGTTTTTGTGTGTGTTTGTGTGATTATTTGTGAATCTTTCACTTTCTGAACATTTTTTCATGAGTACTAATGAGACCTTCATATTTGACAAATACCAACTGTCATGTCAGTGTTCTAAATGTTGTCAGATTGGATTCTAGTTTTTATTTGAATGATTGTTGGAGGCTCCTTTTTCTCCAGTGCTCACTCAGCTGTGCTCCTGAGCATATTTAGAACACTCCAGACATCACGGTCTTTGAGGAGAGAAGAATTTTTGTAAAGAAGAACCCACTAATGTTTGTGAAGAGCTACAGCTCAGACCCAAGTTGCCCAATTCTCATCTAGTTTCTCCTCTGCATGGGGACCAGAAGGAAGGATTTGGGTTGAACAGTGTTGACAATGGTCATAGCTTCATACTAAGAGCATTTGTGTTCTGGGGGTGTTACACAGGTCGAGCACCGTCAGTGAGACGCCAATCGCAGTGGTGACTTCGCGCACTAGTGAGGTGTATGTTTGGGGGGGTGGGAAGTCCACCCCCCAGAAGCTGGATGTCATCAAAAGTGGCTGCAGTGCGCGCCAGGTGTGTGCTGGAAACACTCACTTTGCTGTGGTGACGGTGGAGAAGGAGCTCTACACTTGGGTGGTAAGTGAGCCAAGCAGAAGGAACTTGGGAAGGCAAGGAGGCCAGGGATAGAAGATTTAAAAGTTAGAGAATCCAGCCATAGGTCAGTTTATCAATCTGTTAGAAATAGGAGAATGGGAGCTCAGAAAGGAGAGAGATGAAATGTAGGCAAGTTTGGGGATTAGATGAAGTAGCGGAAATGGTTGGAGGCAGCCCCTTTGGGTGCTAACCTAAACCTCTCAAGTATAATATTTTTTATGCGGGGGTGGAAGCATTCTTCTATGGAGTCAGGTGTCGAAGTGCTGCTGATGTTACCCAGGATTGCAGCACACCAAAGGGTGGTAAGTTAGGGACTGTGGCATGATGCCCTGAGCCAAGCACCCTTTCTTTCCCTCCCCCCATCCCTAAGTGCAGTGGCGGTCTTGTACTATTCCATTAGCCTGTATCTATTTTTGGAGAAGGGTTTTCAGAGACCACATGGAATGGGTGGGAGAGCCCATTAGAATGTAGGAGTCATGTGCTGAGTGCAGGAACCATAGCCTGGCTGGATATAGGTAGGACTCTGAGTACTCTGCAGCAGGCTGGTTCCAAATTCTGCAGCAAGGGCCCCTTCTTTCAGGGACCAAGCTGGAGACTGCAGCAGCTTAAGGTGAATGGAAAAATTGAGTTTTATCTTGAATTTTAAAATAATTCACTTTTGTTTCCCCTGTTGCTTTAGTATCAAACTAAACAAATGTATCCTACATCTACATTTTCAGTGTTCTGCAGATTTTTGTACTGACAACACACAACTGCAGCATAGAACCTGTTCAGAGGGGAAGGGGAGGAACAGGAAATTTTGATCATTGAGTAGGGGATAGGTCTCTTGGGGAGGGAGGCAGTTGGTGATTATGGGTCAAACACATTCACTACTAAAACCATCAGTGAGATCGTTAACATTGTTGACACTCTAATTGTCATATTTAGGTTTCAGCATCAACAACCCGTCAAGATGAAAGGGGAAGTTCAAAATTCTCAGAGCTGTTGTTTGTCTGTCTGCAGACTCAGGCAGAAATTGCTGCATCAGTGACACTTGTTTCACATGCTTAAGGATTTCTTTGCACCCATAAGCATTAGCAGCATATGTAATAATGAAAGCTGAGATCCTTGAGCACAGTTCTGCAGCAACAAGCGTATTCTGCAGCATCTCAGATTACACAGGGTCTTAGTCATATAATGCACCTGTCCATTTGGGTAGGCATGGGAAAGGAGAGGCGTTCCTTCCTGACTCCTGTGGCTGGCTTGAAACCTGATTGCTGCTCCTTAGGGCATAATTAAAGCTACCGGAAAGCCCAAGGTGGCATTTAAGTGGTGGTTGGTATCATACCCCTCTGAGAGACCAGTCTCTTCCCTAGGATAGGGTAACTAAAACACTTTCCCTTGCTCTGTTGCTGTTTTTTCCTTACCTCCTCATTCTCAGGCTTCAAGGATACTGACAGTACCCCACTGAGCTCTGGACATGCATCTTTACCAGGCTTCTATGTATTACAGAATATGCAGGGGGGCACAAAGCTGCATGGCCAGCTGGGGCATGGAGACAAAGCTTCCTACCGGCAGCCAAAGCGTGTGGAGAAGTTGCAGGGGAAGGCTATCCACCAGGTGTCCTGTGGGGATGACTTTACCGTTTGCATCACAGGTGAGAGACTGATTGGGTGGCATGAGGAGAGACCCTGGTCTGCTGCACAGTGGACCAGTCAGCCTCCAAGATGAGCTCAGCAGAGCTACTTTACCAGGGGAAAGGCTACACTTTGGCTTTCTCTGAGCTTCTCAAACAAAAGGCCTGCAGATCCCAGCATGCAGTGATCCATTTTAATATGAACAACCAGATTACATTTCAGGCAAAGACTTTATAGTCTCCTGGGGCCATTCCTCTGTATTAAAGATGAGGGTGACCACAGGGATCAGGCTCCTTTGGCAACTCTGTGGGAGGTTAATAGGCAGCCTGATGCAAGCTCCATGTGCTGACTGAGTTTACTCCATCTTCCATGCAGATGAAGGCCAGATGTATGCCTTTGGCTCGGACTATTATGGCTGCATGGGTGTTGACAAGGCATTTGGCTCTGAAGTCCTGGACCCCCTGCAGCTGGACTTTTTCCTCAGCAACCCTGTGGAGCAGGTCTCCTGTGGAGATAATCATGTGGCTGTTCTGACCAGAAACAGAGAGGTCTACTCATGGGGCTGTGGGGAGTATGGTATGTGCAGTCATGCCGTGTCCTTTTTCTGGGACCTGTTCCAAGCTTTGGAGGCCTAGGGAGGTCAGATATAATATGGCCCTGAGAGGGAATGGAAACACATCCACTCTTACTCACAACTGGCAGGATGGTGGCTATGATGCAGTTATATAAAGCAGAGAATGGATGAGGGCTGCCTAGGGCACCTTGGAGGCCAAAAATCACCTAGTCGTTCTTGGGGGTTTCTTTCCAATTTAGATTGAGAGATGAGGAATGAACCTTTGGGATTTTACTAGGAAGTTGGGAGGGAGGGTGGTTCTCCCAGAAATAGGTACTCCGCCTTTGGGACAGAGAGTTCTCTGTGAACTGGAGCAGTGCACTTTTTCCTTGGAGAGGTTACCCTGATGAATGGAAAGGAGCACTGTTTTCCCAGAAGCAAGGCTCCTGGCTTTGGGGGATTCTGCTAGGAGTGGGGAAGGACAAGGGCATGTCCCAGGGACAAACCTCTCAGCCATGGGAAGATCGTGCATCACTGTTTCTCACCATAGTCTCTCTGCTGACACAGGGCGCCTGGGTTTGGATTCGGAAGAAGATCACTACACCCCTCAGAAGGTAAAACTCTAGGTGCCTCCTCCTGAAACACCTCTTGGACATTAATCTAGGCCCAAATTAGTCACTGTTTTCAAAAATTTTCTGCCTGAGTTTGTTTTTCCTAAGGCACTGCAAAGCTTTGAGGATTCCATATTCACTTATTCCCTTCACCAATCACTGGCCCTAGATCTAATGGCAGTTATCAGTTGGTCTGAGATGGGAAACATAGCTCTCAGAATGGCTAAACTAGGGTGCTCCCCGTGGCTTGTGACTTCCAACTTCACTGCTCTGAGACCTCCTTGCAGAGACAAATAATAGCAAGTGCTGAACTTGACAAAGAAAGCCCTGTAGGAGGGTAGCGTCCTGAACTATTAGTCAGCACCAAATTCCATGCCCCAGATCTACAGAGGAAAATTGTGCTTCTCTAACCTACTGGAATTCTTTGAGCGTTTCACAAACTAATGGCAAAAGGAAAATGAGTTGATATAATTTGTCAAAGATTATTTGGAAAGCAATATAAAATCCCTCCCAAAAAGGAGTGGGAGGTGAAGTTCTATCATGGGTTAGAAACCAGCTGAGACGGAAAACAAAGGATAGGATAATTTATCAATTTTCTTCATGGCAAGAAGTTTACTTGGAGGCTCCAAGTGTTGCTTGATGTATTTATTAATGATCAGAACAGGTGGATGAACAGAGGTGGGGTCAATTTTGAAGATGACACAAAATTATGTAGGTTAGTCAATAGAGAAACCTGTGAGGCTCTCTGGTACCTCACATGGAACCAGCAAGTTTGCATGGCTAAAGTGTTTACTGTGATCGTTTTTCCCCACTCGCTATAAAGATCACTCCTCACCATCTTTTCTTTACCAAAAATACGTTGTGTAGATAAGCAAAAAATCTCCTGATCTTTATCATTACAGTTGTTCTTACTTCCCTTACGCTCACTGTCTGTTGTTCTGATTCAGTAAAGGGTCAGATGTTCACATTAAATAGGAAAGAAGATTCAGAAGGAAGAAAAACAAATGCTTTGGGGGTAAACGCCAAATTCTGATAGTGCTTAAGAAGTGACGTCCGTTATGGAATAATAACAGTTACTAATGCAAAATACCATTTAAGGTCACAAGCTTGGGTAGGATTCACTATAGGATCATACATTGGTTTTATGACCTGAAGCCCATCCATATCAAACTAATTGTCAGGAAGACATAACTTCCCTGTGGGCAGCTTATTCTGTTATGAAGATTCTTACACATTCATCTGAAGCATCTTGTACTGGCCATTGTCAGGGATAGGACTAGACTAGATGGACCACCACTTTGATCCAGTCAGGTATTTCCTGTGTTCTAGGTTTGGTCCTTGGCTTCTGCTCTTTAGCTGTCAGGACTTGATTCCTGGCATTTGTGTTTTCAATCTAGGTGGATGTTCCAAAGACCTTGAACATTGTCTCAGTCCAGTGTGGCTGTGATGGGACTTTCCTGCTGACCCAGACTGGCAAAGTGCTGGCATGTGGACTCAACGAGTTCAACAAACTGGGCCTGAACCAATGCACATCTGGGATCATCAACCATGATGTGAGTGCATCTGGTGCTCCTGTGCCTGCTCCCAGGGTTTCCTAGAAGATGGGGAAGCAGAGGTCCCCCAACAATGGCAAAGAATCCATCACATGGGATACGTCCATCCACTGGATCCCAGCTCAGAACTGCAGGGGGAAGGGAAATCCTAAGGCACTGCTAGTATGATGAGAGGCAAATATTCCCCAGCCTCACATCTGCCAGTGGGTTCAGTTCACTTCTGTGGTGGTAAAACAGCATGTTAGCTGCATCTGGGGCGCTCATACAACGTAAGTGGAATCTGAGCCTGGCAGGAATTACCTGCCTTCTTGCAGGGCTGGCAGACCCAGCACTGTCCTCTACCCAAGACCTGCATAAATAGATCTTGGTTGGTGAATGTGCATGATGTGTGTGCCCCTGGGGTGCTGGCTCTGGGCTTTACCTGATTATGTCTGGTCTCTTCCTTCAGACCTACTATGAAGTTCCCTACACAACTTCCCTTACTCTGGCCAAGCAGCTCTCCTTCTACAAGATCCGCACCATTGCCCCAGGAAAGACGCACACAGCTTCCATAGATGGTGAGACCTACTCACAGTGCAAGTGGTGGTGGAGAATGGCTCCACTTCCCCACTCCCAGTTAGAGGAGCTAGTTGTAGCCTCCAGGGATAGGCTTTCATTGTACATGTCACTGGCTCGTATGCTGTGTTCAGAGTTAGTAGGATACCATTTGTGCTAGTCCTTTTAAATCAGTTCTATTCCATTTCATTCCAGCTCCACTGAGCAAAGTAGAAGCGCATGAAGCCCCATCCAGTGATTGCGAGCCGAGTGCTGACCCCTGGGCAATGAAGGTTTTAGATAGGGTCTCAGCTCCCTTTGCCACTGGCTGTCAGTTCCTGGAGCAGGCATGAATTTCACATTGTTCAGCAGCAGCAATATCAGAGCTCAATTCAGCCCTCCTAAAGGGAGGAGAGGCTTGTGCATGGAAAGGATAATACCTTGGGAAGGCTGACGTTCAGCATTAGAACCTGATCAGGCACCTTGGTTTCCCCCTGCCAGAGCATCTCAGTTAAGGGACTGGGAGGAGTCACGGGATCCAGAGTCAAAGGTAGGAAGCAAAGAGAGATTTGAGTGGCTGGGGGACTTCTTGGGTTGAAGCAATTCTCACTGGCTAATAGCCCCCTTCCAGCATGACCAAGTTCTTAGCAAAGTCCTTTTTGGTCATGGGGTGTTGCTAGTAATTCTCTCTGCCTGCATGGCTGCTTCCTGTCTTGGGTACCTACCATGACTCTCCTCATTCCTCCTCTCAGAGCGGGGCCGCTTGCTGACCTTCGGCTCCAACAAGTGTGGACAGCTGGGCGTTGGTGACTATAAGAAGCATTTGGGAATTAACCTGCTGGGAGGCCCCCTTGGGGGTAAGCAGGTGATCAGGGTTTCATGTGGAGATGAATTCACCATAGCTGCTACTGACGGTGAGTGGGCATTTGTGGGGCTGCAGTGGACTCCTCCTGTGGGCTGGGTCTGCAGAATAGTTTCAGACATTTGGCTCCCATCTAGCAATGGGAGCATTTCCTGTATCTTCTGCCATTCAGGGCAGCACAGAAAGGCTGCAGTCTTTGCAGTTAGCCCTGGCACAGTCAGGCTCTGAAAGGCCGTGACTGGAACGGGGAAATTTTCCCAGATTGGTGCCATAATAGTGGGGCAGGGCAGCACAAAGCTTTAGCTAATGTTGTCCAGAGGGTACCAAGTGGTTGGCTGGAGACTGGCTGCTAGGCTTCACTACACACAATTTTAGCCTTCCAAGGGCTGGTTAGTAGCAAGTGGACTAGACACCCTGTCTGTCTTGAATCAGAGTAGCTATGGGAGATCTCTGTAATGAGTCCAGGCTGGTGGGGCCCCTGGAAGGGTAATGAGGTGTTTCTAAGTTCAGGCTGATGGTTCAGCTTTTTCCTAGATAACCATATCTTTGCCTGGGGCAATGGTGGGAACGGACGTCTGGCAATGACACCGACAGAGAGAGCTCATGGCTCCGATATTTGTACTTCATGGCCTCGGCCCATTTTTGGGTCCCTGCATCACGTTCCAGGATCTGTCCTGCGGGCTGGCAACCATTTCATTGTGGGGAGTGTGATTCAGGGACGGCGTGTTCCAAGGACATTTGTTGTGATAATCATACCATAATGGCGTTACTGGGAGGGAGGGTCAGATATTCTGAGGGAACTCGCTGGCGAGTCCACATCAGCACAGTATTGGAACATTGGTTCTGTCCTGTATTGATTTGCACCACTTTATGAGAGCCCCTTTACTGAAAGGATATTCTTTCTTTACATAGAAAAGGTGGCTGAATTCCAAAACCATGATCCAACAGTAGTGGCTTGTCATCGGTACTGGTGAGTAATCAGCCTGGGTAAAAGCAGGTGGGTCGCAGTGGAGTTCCTGGGCAGCAGCAGCTTGACGCACACTGGAAAGCTTCAAATGGCAGGGTCATTTCAAAGGGCTTTCAGAGCAGTCTTACCCATCCCCCTCACTGCTTCCTGCTGCACTGGGCTTTCGGGACTCCTTCGCACTGGGGCAAGCTGATGCTCCCTCTCCAGTATTGTAGTATGGTGAGAAGAATGATGATAGGAGGTACTTGCCTCAATTAGCACAGTGTGACACACGTGTCGGCTTAGATGCGAGCAAAAAATCCTTATAAACCAAACCAGTTTCAGCTAGTCAGACCCCTAGAGTATGAGATCAGAGAAAACTAGAGCAGCTGAAATTTTGAGGAGCAAAGACTCAGGTCCTTGCAGGAAGCCCTGGAGATAACAACGTAAGAGCCAAGCACCAGAATGTAACATTTGTATACTGTGTTGAAGTCCTGCCCCGCAGGAGGCTTGCAGCTTGAGTTAGATTGAGCGCAGACGAGGAGGATCAGGGTCTGTGCAAGGTGGTTCTATTATTATCCAGTCAGGGGTATATAGGTGGAATTATGGTATCTGTGTCTAACGGGCTCAGGCCTCTGCATTTTTCAGACATGGCCCTTGCACAGTGCACTGTGAGAGTGGATGCAGTTAGTCTGTCACAGGGTTTCAGTTGTCTTTGAAAGGCATCAGAGAAGAATGCGAGGGGCTTGAATAAAGAGAGGGAGGCCAATGGTGCACAGATGAGGAAGGGCTAAGCCTAAGGGGAAGGATCTGAACAGCGTGGGAGAGGAGTAGGAAGAGATGGAAGCAGGAGCTGAGCTGTGGGGCCTTTAACATGAGACGCTTGAATTGATGTGGAAGGCAAGGGGAGATCAATAGAGGGAGGTGATATGGTGACATTCTGAAGGATACCTCTTGGCAGAAACATTTTGGATGGATGGAAGGAGGGCAAGGTCCGAGGCTTGTTGGCAGGAGAGCTGGATATTGTGGGGTCTGTGTCCTGTTAGCTTAGCCTGGGGTGCCAGTGGTTCAAAACTCTCACAAAGTGGCAATGACCTCATTAACTTTCAAACAGACTGTGTGTTATGAGGGTTAGGAAGGCAGGGCAGGCTGATAGGATTGGACTGGATGCTTGTGGAGGTGGTGGGACTGGATGAGTGGTACAGATATGAAGACAAGGAGATTGGGTGGGTGGGTTGAAAAAGCAGTCAGCGTCTGTCTGATCTGTCCAGGCATTTGTCATCCGTGTCCCTTTATGCAACAGGAGGCAGCTTGATGGATGGAGGTGGTTACCTATCTTGGGGTCACTACAGGGACTTTGGGTGGGGAGAGATGAGGGCAGGAAGCACGATTGTGTGGCAGAGGGTCACTTTTGGGGAGGGTTGCATGGGTTTTATGAATTATATAGCTGGAAGGAGACATAGTCCAGGTAAATATACTCACCCTCAGGGTTCTGCAGTTAAAGTAGCTTTTAGGGGGATAATCTCCCCTTCTCTTTTCTCTGCCTTATCTGGGATCCAGCACCTGCTGCATTCCTGACCTGGTAGAGCCAGTGAAATGGTAAGGTTGCTTCTCTTTCTTGTCTGCCAGTGGCTCAGAGCTCCACAACTGGTGGAGGAGAGGAGGAGGAAAATGAACGGGAATCTGAAACCCTGATCCAAGTGGAGGCTTTCGGGGAACCATGGAAGCAGATCGTGGAATGGGGGCTGGATCAGTGCAACAGAGGCCATGGGGGACAGCAATGCTGACAGTAGCTCCTGCCCTGGCTGGCTGCGTAAGGTAATAAACTGTCTCATGAATTTATCTAAAATCCCAGGGGGGATCACAGTTAAGGGAGAATAAGCTGTCCGTTCTTCCTCAAAGAGCCAGCAAGAGGAGTTCCAAGAGGCTTCTCTAAACTGTCTGCAGCCTCTATTCTTCCCCACAGAGGGCGCAGGAGACCCTCTGCACCAGATAGACATTTCTCTGCACTCCTTGTTTGTGGTAGTACTGGAATTAGACACACAGCCAACACCACTGGTTAGGTCAATTTAATGTACCCTATCTACCCCATACACATTCCATACATCATATGAAAGCTTATCATGTTGCTTTAAGATGGGGTACAATGTGGAGCTGTCAAGTGGTGGCATTACCATAGCAATGGGATAAACAATGATACCAAATGACCACTTTGAAATGTTTGCATTCATTTGTTAGTTTAATCACTTTAGGTATTATTGCAAGACATTAAAATTTGATTTCTCTGTGATCCAAAGCATCACAACAACAATCTAAAGGGTGAAACAAAATCTAATAACACATTTTTTACAGGTATCATTGAAATGTAATAGCACTGTAACATCTTTAGGCAACATTGTCATCATCTTGTCATCATTGTGATCTCTGTCAAGAGTGCATGGGATAACATAGTCTTCATTGCCTTGGCTTATACACAGTTCTGCGCAGGGAAGATTGTTCTGATACAGACACGGTAGATTGTGCCGCAACTCTACTGGTACAGGCACAGATAAGATCTTGTAGAAGCTCAGCTACGATTTGGGCCGTGAGAGTACAGGCAGTAATTCATCATCTACATTGCAATAGTGATCCAATAGCTGGTTTACCGATTTGTGGAGGCATTGCAAATATTTGTTTGCCAAGATGCTCTTTTGGATCAGTTTTTCAAAACTGTCCTCACACGATGGGAGTTGGCCATTGACTTGTCCTTTTTGATGGCTAATGAAGCGTAGCAATTCCGGGTCTCTACAGGTCTCTTTCTTTCTCGTGCTGGTCAGACAGCACCACTACCAACTTCTTTGGTGCAGAAATTGCAGCTTGTTGTCATTTTGTTCCAATTTGGCAGGATTTCCTGAAGTGGTAAGGTACCTTTGTTTTGACATTAAACAAAAATTTTTTCCAAATACTAAATAGGGCTGATATAGAGTCACATCCTGTTAATATGTGTACAGCAGGAAGTGTGTTGCCGAAGTCACGGTGAATGCATCACAAATTGCATGCATAGATATGAAGCTGTGCTTGTCAGTTGTTCTGGTAATGGTAATAGTGCCTACATGTTACCTGTATGTTCCAGTTTTGGAAAGCAATGAACAGCAATGATCAAAACTTGTGTATCAGGTGACCTTATTATGGTTACTTTGACACACAGAGAGCCAAAATCCATATTGGCATATACAGCATGCAAAAGTATTCTTGTGTCTTCTTCCTCTTGAGTACTGTTTAAGTCTTGGACTACTTCAAAAACCTCTACTGGTGATGAACTTTGCTTATTTCACCATCAGAAAAGCCTCCAGCAAAAGGAATGTTTGTGTTGGGTGTGCCCAACACACTCAGGTGCATTTTTAACCCTATATTCATTAGAGAAATTTTAGAATTGACTGCTTGTTGGATACACATTTAGAAACAATTTCATGGAGGCACAGGGCATCCACCAGTCACCTAGTATTTCTTGCATCCATCTTAGATCCTGTCCAGCACAGTCTGTCTGCAGTTTTCACAAGTTCCTGTCATATCTGTAAAAGACTTTGATTACAGAATTAGCATTGTCAAATCCTTTTAGGACCTGCCTCAAGTACTCAGCAGGCAATTCATAGAATGCAGAGGATTTGTCTCCAGCCATCAGTTGTATGAGAGCCATGGCATCTCTGGCTTCTTTGTTGTAGGCTCTTTGCTTATGGAGTATTTCAGCTTGAGCTTCCAGCTGATGCCTTAATTCAGTTTTATCTGTTCTTCTCATAGTTCCATCAGCATGGAAGAGGGGCACAGGCATAGGTCCTATTGGGTGACTAAGAACAGTTGCCATTGAAACAGTCATCTCTCCATCTTGCTAGGACTGGCTCCGCAGAAAATAATTTCAGGACTGATAGCTACTTCAGGTTTCCCTCCTTTGCCTGACTTAAATTTGTGGTCTTGGCCACGTCAGCAAATGTTTTGATGCCAGATTTCTTGACTGAACTGAAGAGATATGTCCTATCAGAATCAAGTGCCCCTCTCATAAGTCTGTTCTATTCTCCCAACGTCTGCTGTTTTCAGTAACTCTCTTGTACACCTGATTTTACATGCAGTCTAGCAAATATGTTGATAAACTCCTCTGGATGTGATTCAGGGTCAAATGGGTTTGTCATATTGTTGATGACATTGATAAGAGTTGTAACATGCTATTCATCCTTCAGTGCAGAGGCAAGGACTTGTTTATGAATTTTGTCTTCATTACTTCTCATTAGGCCACTTCTTTCTCCCATAGTTTTTGCATATTTATATTATGATGCTATGTATTATCATCTCTAATACTAACACTGACCTGTACATAAGCATCACTGATTAAAAAGCTAGTTTCTAGAATATTCAAATGCAAGTACTGCATGCATGGGCAGTTACAAATTTAAAACCTTCTACCAGGCAGACTAGATGCTACGTTATATGTACAATAGCTTACAGATGGAGAAGCATTACATTATGAATTCATGTACATTTATATGTACCCTCTATACAGCACAAACTGTAGGCACGTAATCTGCTTCTACTGGTGCAAAACCTTCAGTCTGAGACCGATCTGGTCAGCAAATTTCAATGAAGGTATAGAAAACTATTATCACTGTAAGTTACTTTTGATATTGATATTCACCATTTTGCCACATTCTAAACAGCTTCATTTCTGAGAAAAATACTTGTCCATGAGAAACTAAAAAAAATCTTTTAATAATTGTTGTTTGGTAGACTTGACCAATAAGTACCACACTAAGGTGCTGAAATTAACTTAAACAGTAAAAACTGTACTCATGGTCCTGTTGCAGTGTTTCTGGAACTGTGCAGAAAATAACACTTTTTTTTTTGTTTTTAGGTACCACTGTTTCACCTTGTCTACAGGCTTACGGCACCACTTGACTACTCCATATTATGCCTCATCTAAACATACATAAAATAAGCTTTCAAGTTATATATGGTGTGGGTGTGTGTAGGGTGGGTATATTATTATGGCCCTTTTTGGAGATTTGTCGCACACCTAAGTGGTGACACAAACGGGACCTGTCAGCCAACCAGCCCACACCAGAAAATGGTGTGGAGTTCACCCCAGTGATGATCTGAGACGCCTAGTGCCAGGGCCAGGCTATTGTTAGGAGGAGAGTGTCTTGCTGCTTGTCTGACTTCAAGCAAGAGGTCTGTTCTGTCAGGAGCCTGTAAGCCAGAGTCGCCTTTTCCACCACAAGAGGGTGCTGGTGCCGTGGCTGAAGAGATACAGGGTGTTTAGGAGCATGAGAAATCTCTGACACAATGCTGCTTGTGTGTGTGTCCAGGAACTGGAGAATGCTGAATTCATCCCCATGCCTGACAGCCCCTTTCCTATGAGCACAGATGCTTCAGAGCCTGAAAAGGAGACTCTTCCCTATCAGGAACTCCAAGGACTGAAAGTGGCCTCTGATGCTCCTGCTGAATTCAACAAGCACAAGACAGAGCCCCAGGTAACATATACCTTAAGACAGGGGTCTCAAACACGTGGGCCGCATGTGGCCCACGGGGTTCTTTCAAGAGGCCTGCCAACCTGCCCATGATCCCCCTCCCACGCAACCCCCTGTCCCTCTGCCTACCCCGTGGCGTCGCAAGCACCACACTGCTCCCTGAAGCGGCTGGAACCATGTCAACAGGTAGCCACTGGCCTGGGAGATTTCAAACGTTGCGCACACATACAGACTCACTCCCCCATCTCTCTCTGCAGCAAATGTGTTCAGCTCTGGCCCTGCCCTGCATGGAGGGAAAGGCTGAGTCTCCAGCTGCAGCCTGTGTGTGCAGCACTTTGCAAAGTGAGGTGGAGCGGCCTGCAAGGGTTGGTGTTTCAGTGTCTAGCTGACCACAGAAGCTGCAGCAGGAAACCAGTCGTCTCAGTGCCCAGCTCCAGAGGTTCTGCAGGGGGACAGAGGGAATGCAGCAGGTGAGGACATCCGTTGGGTGGGGCATTCAGGCTGAGAACCCTCACACCCCTTGAAGGTGTGTGTGCAGGGGTAGAGAACTTTGATCCTGGTTCTGGCTGGATGGGTGAGGGAGAGAGGAGGAAGAGGTTTAATCAAATTCAAATCTCTTCAGGCAGCAGGAGATGGGACAGAGCAGAGAGGTGTAGGGTAAAAATCCCTTGTGCCTATTGCTCTTGGTCAGCTGCAAAGATGCTCTAATTTACTCTATGGCAATAATTTAATAGTAATACAGCCATGAGGCAGGTACTTCAGTGCCTAAGAGACTTTGAGAAACTTGTATTTCTCCTTCCCAAGAAGAGGGGAGCAGTTAGATGTAGTGTGCCCTGGCTGAGATTGCCATAGTAGCTCTCTTCGTGATGGTAGAAACTTTCATCTGGAGTAGCCAGTAAATTCTGTATAGCCAGCAGCTGAGTTCTGGGAGTGACTGACTGTTTTGTCTGGACAGCTGCAGGCTCATTCCAAAGGAACCCAGACAGCCAAAGAAGAGATGGAAACTGATCCAAAAACTGACTTGGATTCAGATTCCTGGTGTCTCTTGGGAACGGACTCATGCCGCTCCAGCCTCTAGTCTCCTGAGCCTACTGGGATCCATCCAACTTCACAACACACTAACTGAATGCAGAAAGCGGCTTTCCTGGCTTCAGGTCACTCACTGATAAGGAGAGAGGGCGGAGGCTCCAGAGCAGCACCCACGTATGTTTGGTGGGAGACACCTCCTTTAGATATGATCTAGGAGTGAGTTTTTTGAGAGGGGTAGGGTCCTGAGCTCTGGGCCCTGGTCAGCTCAGTGATTATGGCAGCAGCAGCTCTTCTATGTACCTCATCCATCAATCCTGCCCTTGAGGCAAGACGACCATGGACGGCTCCAGTAGCAGCTTGTGGCCCTTTTGTTTCACTGCTTCCTAAGAGCTGCCCTTGGGACCCCAGCATTAGTCACTGCACCTCTAGGTGAGAGAGCAAGAACAATTGAGTACGGAAGCTGGCTGAACCCTAACTCCCCACCTTCACTTTAGAGTAGTGAACTCTGAGCTGTTCCCAACCATTATGGCAACGGACAGGGCCCTGCCTGTGGAACAGCTCAATGCTGCTCATGGGCAAACAGAGCCTTGAATGTGTTTTACTCTGGAGGCAGTGGGGAGATGGTAATAGAAAGCATGCCCCTGACTTGAGATGCAGCCTTTGGCCATACAGCTGTGTGCCCTAGTCCTACAGATGAAGTTTAAATGCTTTATTCTGAGGGCCTAGCACTCAGCTAATGCTTTCCACCCTCCAAGCACTGCACAAAAAGGAGAAGTGGATTTAGTTTCCAGTTGTAGCAGAGGGAACTGCTTGAGATAGGGTTCTTGAGTTTAGAGTTTATCCAGGTGTGTCTGGATCTCAGGCTGTGGCACACTCATTACTCCATCTGTTCAGCTAGTTTTGGGTGCCAGAGCTCCTCTTGTCATGTCTGATTTCTCAGAGCGAGTCCATTGCTGCTCCTGGCTTTATTTCTACTTATCCCTCACAGTAGGCTGGCACAATCTCAATGCTGGTGTGGGCCTAGTCAGTATTTTTTCCCCCTCCATTGTTTTGACAAAGTGGGAGCACAGCTGCCCTCTCAGCATGGATCTCTACTGCAGTGGACACAGGATTCATCTTTCCCAAGGGCAGTAGATGGTTAGGCCTCAGTCTAAAGCTCACCCCTTCTCTAGCTGCACAAGGTTCTCTCTTCCAAGGAACTTGAAGTGACCTGACATTTGAGACTTTCCCATATCCTAGTAGGGAATGAGAGAGTTTTCTAAATTGTTTGTTTAGCAAATTGGCTTGGGGTGGATTTTTGGGTTGGGAAGGGCCTCTAGGGGAAGCTAGTCCCTCACCCTTCCCAGGGTGGGGCTTCTAGGAAGCAGAGTCCTCTCCTCCCGTGCAATGGGGTGGGGCTGTGATTTCATTATCCCTAAAACTGTCTCCATCACTGGTGTGTCTCTAGTGTTGCCTTGAATCTTTCAATGAGAGCTGTTTCACCTGTCTTAGACGTTTTTTCCCTTGTGGGGACTGTTTAAGGGTGCTAACGTCTTTCTTGATGAAATTCTCTGCCTGAGGACAGATGCCAAAGCATCCTGCTTGGAATCAGTGCTCTTTTAGATTCTTCTCTAGTGCCTATCACTGTAATATACTAGAGCTGAATCAAATGCAGTCTGTTCTGAGCAGCAGCCTGGGCAGAGTTAGACCTCAATCTGGCTGTCTTTATCGTTGTAGAGTGGGAAGGAGAGAGAGAGCGAGCCCCAATGTAGGATCTTGAATGCCAGAAGTTCAAGTGTTGCTTGGTTACCATTGGTGACACTGCCTTCTCTTCTCCCATATGTATTGGAGCCAGTTCTCAGGTTAGGAGTCCCAGCATAAGAATTCTGTTGCTGCAGAGATGGAGTCTGTTGTGTTGCAGCAGTAGCTTTGAGAAGGAGTGAAGTGCTAAGCCTAAGCCATGTCCAATAAGTGAGCACTAAGCTGATGGGAGTCACTCTCCTGCAGTGCACTGCTATCTCCTTTCTCAATGCTCTATAGTTAGGAAGACTGGATTCCCTTTGGATCTAGTAGCGGATTCAGATCCCTGGCAGAGGGTGTCCTGTGCTCCATAACCTCATATGTGCCTTAGACGATTCACGCTATCCAATTTGTGGCTATTAGAGACCACTGATTTTCATACCAGCTAGCTGTGCAACCAAAAAAGCAGTTTAAACCCAGTTTTGGGCTGGAAAGTGAAGGGCAAGTGGGTAGAAGTGCCTTTGAACAGTTTCAAAACCCTTTTGACTTCTCCCTTTTTGCATTGCTAGCTCCATATGTCAGTCTCCTGCTAGTTTTGCTCTTAAGTTGTTATAGTGGAACACGACTTATGCCTGCTCTGACACTGGCAGAATAACTAGTTTGTCATTATCTTTCTTTGAAAGATTAAAGAGTGGAGTGGTTTGTAGTTTGTTTAAATAAATGTTTAAACTAATTTTCCGGTGTGTCCTGACTCTGTGCATATTCCCACCTCCCCTGCAGGCAGAATCTCGGCTCGGAGCAGGGTCTCCTGTGTTCTCATTCCACCAAGAGGTGTGGGGAAAGTGTGCACGCAGTCAGCTTAGGGGAAGATTCATTGCTGTGAAAAAGTGGCAAGTTTTGCTTTACTAGGGACATCTACATGAAAAGAGGCTCTGTGTTCCATGAGACATCTGGTCTCTTGATGCTGCTTCTCTTCCTGATGATGCCATTTTTACCACAGCTCCAATGGTACCATGTGGGGTATGAGCAGCAGGAAGAGATGGGGTCCAAAGGAACAAAATCCTGGTTCTCTTAGAAGAGCTTTTACTAGAGTGTTAAGTCTCCCACAGTTACCTATTCAGTAGTTGTAATAAGTGGCACTGCTGCCAGTTCTGATTATTTATTTGCATTACCTCAGCACCTAAGAGCATTAGTCATGGATCAGGGTCCCATTGTGCTGGGTGCTGTAAAAACAGAACATAAAAACTCTGAGGTTTTAATCAGGGCCTCCTGTATTCACTGGTATCTGTATGCCTGCCTGAGTCAGCAGACTAACTGAAACAATAGCTCAACAAGAGCAGTGAACTGCCCATTGTTGACTCTGAAACATAAAGATGGCAAGCCAATTATCTCCTGGCATAATTCCATTGACTTCGGTGATGAAACCCCAGCAATTTGGTCTACAACTTCAATGTCACCATTAGCTATTTAATCTGCTCATCTTTTTTAAGAAACTTGCCATGAATGTGTTTATCCCACAATCCCAAACTGCCTCCCACAACTTCCCAAGAGCCCCATTATCCCTACCAACTTCCCCTGCTGACTTCTGTGATTCAGACCAGCATTGTTGACACCATCAGCCTTTGGCACACTGGGAACAGGGTGAGGGTCATATAAAATTGGATTTAATATAAACACATCACAGGGGTTACTATACTGATTTTCTTAAACTAGTTTCATGTTTAGTTCATTTTAAAAATTAATTTATCTATCAGTTCAGATGAATTTCCACTCTCCTCCCTTCCCCATTTTCTTGCTTTTTACTCCTCTCCAGCCTTCCTGTGACCTCACTGCTATCCCATAATAATAAAACCAGAAATGGAGTTACTAAGCCATGTGCCCAGCCTCCCATGATCACTCTGCATGTATGTTGAACCCATTGCAGACCCTGTCTCTGGATTTTAATATTTCTTCCTAGGCTGTAAGCACTTCAGTGCTTGCACAGTGCCCAGCACCATGCAGCTTTAACCCTAATTGGGGCTTTTGAGCACTACCATAGTGTCTCAAGGGAGGGAGATTTGCCCACTTATCTTGGGGACAGGAGGTCTCCTGCTTCCTTGGGAAACTATTCCACACCTCCCAGTCAAGGACTGTTTCCAAATATCCAGCCTCTGACTAAACCTCGTTCAGTCTGGTCCCTGTGTATTTTCCCCAGGCTGTGCTGAGTTGGGGCAGGATCACCATGTGCCTTGAAGAAAAAGTTACTGGGCTTTTTTGTTCATTTTCTCCTCTCATGAATTACATGTTCTTCCATTGGTAACCCTACACTGTTTGGGACCCACCTGCTAGGGCTTCATTAGTACTGTACAACCTGCTACTTACATGGGGCCTATAGACATCTGCCAGCCTGGATGCTCTCCATGGAAAACTGAGGCTGGAAAGAACCTTGCATCAGAGTCCAAGTTCGTGTACCTGGTAAGTAATCCCTTTGTAACAGTCACCCTGTTGCCTAAAGGCACTGTCCCAGCTCTAGGAGTCTTTACCATTCCACAGTTGACACTGGAACAAGCACACTTGGGCTGAAAGATGCCTCTCCAAATACTCAGTAAGTGGCTGGTGGTGCATAGCTCCCCTGCTACTATGAGGCCCCATCTGTAAGCTTTCTGCCCCAAGGAATTCTTATGCTGAAGCTGCATTTTATGGGTCCCCCTCCCAAATCTGCTCTTCCGATTAAAGAGATGGTATGTCAAACATGGCCCCAAATTAAGGGTTTTGGATGTTTAAAAGCAAACTGTTACTGATCCAAAGTCCAACAGAAACAGTCCCAGGATTTTCCTGAATTCCAGTGGAAATGAGTTAAATAAATCCTCCTGTGTACTATTGCAGGAGAAGCATGGAATGAGCCTGCCTGCTCCGTTTTCATTGTTCAGCTCAAAAACAATGCAGAAAATAAACAGGACTGAACACAAAAAGCAGCTGAGAGAGGGAAGCAGTTCTGGATTCTGCCTCCAGGGACTGTTAGAAACAGAGGGAAGGAAAGCTGTAATTTGTACGTTGTTCTAACCTGCTAATGTCATTTATTTTCCCCGTCTCTCTGCAAGGAAACTACCTTCCCTGACTTAACCAAACTACTGTATCATCTCACACAAGGCCTCTCTACTGCAGGAACCGAGAACTCCCTCCCACCCGCTCTTCCCAGAGACAGCCACACAAGCTTGGCAGAGTTGATCTTTGTGGGCTTTTGTGTGCCAGCATCTGCAGCTAAACAGCAGTAGAATTCCAGCCCACTCCCCAGCTGTTTTGCAGGCAAGTGCTTTCTTCAGCACAGTCACGGTGTTAACATACAAATATCAAGTTTCGGCGTGGTAGCCATGTTAGTTTGTATCCGCGAAAGCAAGGAGGAGTCCTTGTGGCACCTTAGAGCAGGGGCGGGCAAACTTTTTGGTCTGAGGGATGCATCCAGTTTCCAAAATTGTATGGAGGGCTGGTTAGGGGAGGCTGTGCCTCCCCAAACAGCCAGGCATGGCCTGGCCCCCGCCCTCTATCCAAACCCCACTGCTTCTTGCCCTCAGGACTCCTGCCCCATCCAACCCACCGCTCTCTGTCCCAATCGCCCCTGGACCCCCCCCACCCTAGCTGCCCCATCCCCCCCGGGACCCCTACCCCATCCAACCACCCCTACCTGACCACCCCCAGATCCTCCACCCCTGACTGCTTCCTGCCACCCCCTCCAACCCCTCCTCTCATTCCTGACTGCCCCCCTGGGACCTGTACCCCACCCACGGCTCCTGCTCCCTGTCCCCTGACTGCCCCATCCAACCTCTCCTCTCCTTCCTGATTGCCCCCCCAGGACCCCTGCCCCCATTCAACCCCCCTGTTCCCTGCCCTCTGACCACCCTGACCCCTATCCACACTCCCAACCTCTATCCACCACCCCGAACTCCCCTGCCCTTTATCCAACCCCCCCTGCTCCTTGCCCCCTTACCGCGCCGCCTGGAGCACTGGCGGCGCGGCTGCACCAGGACAGGCAGCCATGCCGCAGAGCACTGGGTCAGGCCAGGCTCTGCAGCTGCGCCCCCAGGAGCTCACAGCTCTGCTGCCCAGAGCGTTGTGCTGGCGGCGCAGTCAGCTGAGGTGGGGGGCAGCAGGGGGGTTAGCCTCCTGGGCCAGGAGCTCAGGGGCTGGGCAGGAGGATTCCATGGGCCAGATGTGGCCTGTGGGCTGTAGTTTGCCCACCTCTGCCTTAGAGCCTAACCAGTTTATTTGGGCAGAAGCTTTTGTAGGCTAAAACCCACTTCATCCGATGCATGGAGTGAAAAAAACAGTAAGCAGCATTCATAGCACATGAATGCTGCTTACCGTTTTTTTCACTCCATGTATTGGATGAAGTGGGTTTTAGCCCACAAAAGCTTCTGCCCAAGTAAATTGGTTAGGCTTTAAGGTGCCACAAGGACTCCTCATTGTTTATACAAATATCAGTTTGATCTCAGCAGAGAAGGGATATTTGTGTGTGGCTGGTTCAAGGCTGAGCATTGTTGGTGCCCAACTAAAGGGCTTCTTTCCATCCGTGAGATCTGGATGACCTCTGCCCCACACTGTGTACTACTTTGTCAGAGGAAAGAACCCTCAACCTTCCACCTGCCGCTAACCATGATTCTGAGGACCAGCCTATACATGGTGGTTCTTCCCTTGCTGCTGTCCCACTGACAACCCCATTCCCTACACAAGGGACATAATGGTAATCTCCTCCCTCTAACAGCAAGACCCTGGAATCTCTTCAATCAGGAGAACTGGAACTCCTTGTGAAGAGCTGTAGAAGGGGAAGGAATGGGAACCAGCAGCAGTAGGGTAGTGGCCTAAACTGTCATGGACCTATCTGCACACACTCAGGAACCACTAGCTGCAGCTCAAAGTACAAGCGCTTTAGTATTTTGTTCATGGGGCCTGAGCTCCTTACTCTTGTTACATGGGGAGATCTTAAAAGTTAGCAGCCCGCTTGGGGGATGGGAAGAAAACAAAGCTTCATCTAGATGGAAGCCAGTTTGGGAGAGGGAGCTGGGATTCATTGCAGTATTTCATCCTTAACGTCTCCTTTGTAGTGGTGGTGGGGGTCGGTTCTTGATGGTCTTGCATTTGGGAATATGTCTCTCAGCCACCTTGGGCGCAAAGCGGCGGTTGCAGTGGGGGCAGGAGATATAGTCTGGGTTCTCTACAGGGGGCAGTGGGGGCAGGTCTGAGACCTTCCCCCCTTTAGAGATCACATGCTGCATCTCACGGGCCTGGCGGAGGGTCCGGATGAAAGACTCATGCTTTTGTCTCCAATTGTTCTTGGGTGGCTCATTCTGCACAGAAGGGGAAGAGTGATTAGTATAGATGGCAGGAGCTATAACTGGGCTGGCTCCAGGTCCTGCGCCTTTACTCACCATCTTCTCAGAGGGCCCAACCACATACTCAGCCCTGAACCCACCTCCAGTGCAGCAAACCCCCAGATTGGTACCACCCCTTTAAGGCAGCCAAGACAGATGGTGGTTGCCAAGGGAAGGCATCAGTCACCAGGAGGAGCAGGGAAAATAGCCACTTATAGGGAGCCTGTAGAAGTGGGGCCACGATACACCAGGCAGGGGCTACTGAAGCTTGGCTGAGGGATGTTGATGTTCCCCATGCCATTGGTTTGTTTTAACAATAGGCTTTTAGATCAGGTCCCAGCCTGCCCTCAATAGCAGCCCCAATTATACTGCAGCTCCCTCAACTTAAATACAGCAGACCTCCCCTCTCCCCCGCCCCGCCCACCAATAAGAGGTTGCCCCTGCTGGGAGAATCCTGGAGTGGGTTGAGCCCCTTTCACTGGGAGATTCTTCCCTTTGCACAGTGTAAAAGGCCCAAAAATGTCATAGGTGCTGGAACGATTTTTATAGTGAGGGTGCTGAGAGCCATTAAGCAAAACTGTAAACCCTGTAAATGATGGAAACCGCTTCAAACCAGCAGGTGCAGCACCCCCAGTTCCAGCACCTATGAGAAATGGAGGGGGGTCTGATCTCCCCCTTGCTGCTGGGAATGCCCCAGTTAGGGTCACCTTGTTGTTAATTTTGGCCAGTGGTGGATTAACTGTGCCCAGGAGCCCAGGCCAATTTGGGGGCACCCCAAACCCTTGGCAGAAGCCCAGTTGTCCCAGCAGGAGCCCCAAGCCCAGTTCTGGGGCTGCTGCAGCACAGAAGTGAGGGTATACCACCCTCATTTCTATGCTGCCTCGGGGGTGGGTCTGATCTCCCCATCAAGAGCAGCTGTGCAGGGGAAGGACGCATCCTGTCCTGCCCAGCCCAGCCTGGACTAGGAGCTACCAGCTGGGGCACTCCCAACAGCACGCTGAGATTGGATTTCACGGGGAAGGGTTTATTTCACGGTCCAGGACGTGTTTTTCAGTGACATGAAATTAGTAGGGCCCTACTTATGAGCAAGTTCTTT
The DNA here is from genome assembly GCF_009764565.3 of Dermochelys coriacea. Taxonomy (NCBI): domain Eukaryota; kingdom Metazoa; phylum Chordata; order Testudines; family Dermochelyidae; genus Dermochelys; species Dermochelys coriacea. Next base: position 85,955,249 of record NC_050073.1, on the reverse strand, counting down.
CATACCCCTTCATTATTTTGGAGATCAGGATTACTATCTCCAGGAAGCATCGGTGTCCTAAACCAAGCCCCTTAAACCTTCTAATGCTGGATCCTGTCCATGGGCTCGTTGCTGGCTTATCCCGTAAAGGCGTCTATATTCTAGTGGGCCTGAATGGAGTGTCAGGAGTATAGCAAGTATTATTAAAACAGGTATAATTCCGTCCTTCTTAAAGAGGGTTCCAAGGGGGAAGGACTGATCTAGCTCCAGGCCAGCCAGCTGCCTGGAAGTGCATGTTACCTGGGTGGTGTTTTTGCCCTTCCAGTGCTGATATTGCTCCAGCTCAGTTCCCCTGGCCCTGGCCATGCTTGAGTCAAATACTTTCCTCTTGGAGCCTTGGCTTTTGCTGCAAACATACATGTGCTTCTCCAGCCGGAGGTGGAGAAACCTACGCCCACAGAAGCCACACTCTCCTAGCTCTCCCTGCTCCCCGCCAATGGGAGCCTGTGAATGCAACAGTTCTGCTGTAGGGTCTTGTTCTGAGGGGGCTGCTGCAGGTGGATCCTGGCTTTGTTTCATGACCAACTTTGAACAGGAGGCCATGCTCTCCAAAGACATGTGCTCTTGAATTTTGCTATTGCTGGCCACCAGCCGCCCCTTCTTGAGTCTCTCTATGCCCAGCACATGGGGACGGTGGGTATTGTTTGGCATGGGCATGGCACCCTCTGGAGACTGCTCCCAATCACAGTCCCCCTCACTGGGTCTGGCTGTAGCCCTGAAAATGTTCCCTCCAGAAAGCCCTGCTGCTTTCCTCTCTTGCATCCTCAGACCCTCTCTCTCCTTTCTCTCTTCCACCTCCACCTGCTGCTTCTGTCTCTGGATCCTCCTGAGCTCCTCCTCTGTTCTCCTCAGCTTCTCCCTGAGGAGGGCCTCTTTCCTTTGGATCTCTTTCTCCAGGCTCTGCCCAGCTGCTTCCAGCCTTTGGATGTAACCCAACTCTTCCCTGCTTGGGTAGGTGGCTGACTGCTTAGGCTGCTCTGCTGCCAAAGGAGATGGGAATACAGCTGGCTGGGCCCTGGCTGCTGGTAACTTCCCTCTCTTCTTTGAGCTAGATCTATTACTGGGAGATTCAGCCATGGGTGGCGAGCTCCTGAGTGGACCTGTGCTGACTACTGGAACACTCTCAGCTTTGTGGTGAAAGACTGGTTTCAGAGGGTAGGACCGGTCCACCCCTTCTCTCCGTCTGGCTGCCCACTTGGAGGGCAAAGTACTGGTCTGGCTGGTGAGATACCTGCTGTGGAGTCCAGCAGAGTAGAAGCCTCCCTGTCCAGAGTCTTGCTGGTTGCTCCCAGAAAAGAGAGAGCAGGAATAACTCTGGATTTTGCAGATGCAAAGATCCTTCAGTTTTTCTTCCTTGTCATGTAGGAGCTGCTGCTGGAAGTTGTTCTTCAGGTGTTCTAGCCGGGACTGGTGCCCAAGGGCCTTTGGATGGTATCTCTTCTGCCCTGTCAATGAAAGACTGGGACCTGCCACCATAGAATCCACAGGTGGACACACAGCCAGTTGCAGCTGAGCCATTCGGTGCCTGTGGTAGAACATTGGAGCAGAACACACATTTTAGACATGTTTGTTCCCAAGTTGGGGCTTCCTCCCCCAAAATCAATGCTCTAGTGCAGATGTGGTCCTCAGGCCAATAGGAATTGTATGGTGGGCCATGAATGTTCAAAAAATTGGGGTTAGGGTGTGGGAGGGGGTGAGGGCTCTGGTTGGGGCTGTAGGCTCCACGGTTGGGCCAGAAATGAGGAGTTCAGGGTGCAGGAGGGGGCTCCAGGCTGGGGAGTGGGAGGGGGGGTGAGCTCTGGGGTGGGGCTGGGGAATGAGGAATTTGGGGTGTAGGAGGGTGCTCTGGGCTGGGTGGAGGGGTATCATGGTTGGGGCATGGGAAGGGGTGTGGGAAGGGGTGCAGGCTCCAGCTGGGGGTGCAGGCTCTGGGATGGGGATGAGGGGTTTGAGGTAGGAGGGTGCTCTGGGCTGGGATCATGGGGTTCAGAGGGGGATCAGGGCTGGGCTGGGGAGAGGCTCAGGGATGCAAGAGGCTCCCGGAAGCAATGGGATGTACCTTCTCCAGCTCCTATGCAAAGGCACGGCCAGGCTGCTCTTCACACTGTCCCATCTGCAGGCACCGCCCCTGCAGCTCCCATTGGAGCTGGGGGGCAGGGGCCATGCCACGGCTTCCAGGAGCCGTTTGGAGCGGCCCCTGACCCTACGCCCCAGCAGGAGCTCGAAGGCTGGTTTAAAATGACTGACAGGCTGAATCCAGCCTGCGGGCCGTAGTTTGCCCACCCCTACTCTAGAGGCAGCGGCCTGAACAGCTCAAAGGACATTAAGGGAGCTTGGGAGAGCTTTTGTGATTACTCTGCCCTCTGTGAACCTTCCCTGAGTTGCAGGGCCTCTTTGAAGGCCTCTCCTGGTTTTACCTGTTGAATTCTCTAATGCAGTTGGAAATAAATTGCTTCTTTTTCTGCTTGTGCAATGTCTTGCTACGAAAACAGCAGGAATTTGCTCAGCCAGCAGGGAAGTCTATTGCCCAAAAATATCTGCTATGTCCCCTCTATGGTTCCTCCATTTAGAATTTGCAACACCAGCTAGAGAAGCAAGTGTTCTTTGGATTCTACCAACACAGATTCTTGTATGCTACAGGTAGAGTCAACATACAGAAACCTCCAGAAGCAGATTACCCTGCTCCTGCAGCATGCTCTCCTACAGCACAAAGCCTGAGCAGATAACTTGAGGTTCCTATAGGGCAAGGCCAATTATACACCATCACAATCATATATGGAGCTTTACAAACCAGCACAAAGCCACTGCCCTTAGGAGTGTAATCTAAACTAAGTGTACAGCAGGGGATGATGAGGACATATAGGCTTTGCGCTGAGATATGCTCATGTAAAGGTCATACGCTATTCGGTGGGTTTTTGGTGCTGATTTATTTGCAGTCTAATCCCCAGCAGCTGAGAAGGCTGTTAGAATTCCAGTGACATGCCCACCGACTGCAACAACTTTCAGGTAGGTACTGGTGGCAGTGTGCCCTTCGCAACAACTTAGTTCTGCAGAAGTCATGTGCTCTTAAAAATTGTACTTGTAGCACCATGATTCGGGTGGGTGTACAAACATCCAGCATTTGCTTCATGGCATCAAGTTTTACTAGTTTGGACAAGCGGTTACAGAAGTTTTTAATTTGAATTCAAAACAATTGTTGAACAGCTGATTGGTGGAAAGGGACTGTGACAGCAGCAGTGATTTAGCTAATTAAGGGATAAAACAAGTAATGAGAGGAAGCTCTTAACTGGGCACTTAATTGGGTTCTAAGTGGGTAAGTGTCTGGGGGTAACCTGCAAGCTTCAGCTATCTTGGAACCCAGTTTTACCTTCTAATTTTTGTGTCTTTGATGGAGCACTGCAAGTTCTGTTGTGTTTTAAAATTAAAACACTGGAGCTGCAAGGGGTCAGCTGGGTTCTGAAGTCAGCACTGTTTGTGGTCCTGTTTTTGTGATCAAATGCCTATTCCACTGAAACCAGGAAACTGAGGCTATAGCCTTCTGCTGATATGAGAACTCACCAAACCCTCTCTAAGTGGCACATTGCACACAATGCTGAGACTGGGGCAGGTTTGCAGGGACTCTGTCAAATTAAACAGCATTTATTGTTATAACACACACCCACTTTTCCTTATAATAACCAACAGCCCCTAAAACTGAATGAATGTTGACAGCACCTGCCGAGTGCAGGTGATGCTGATTATTGTTTCCTTTATTGCCCTCCTCTCAGCCCAGACGGTGAGAAGCGATGAGGTCACGTTCCTTGGCGGGGTATTTCCGTGTCCCAGACGCGGAGGCAGGCAGCGTTGTCAGACAGAGACAAATCACGGCTTGCTCCGCGAGAGGCGGCTGCTGAGCTGGGACTTGAACCAGGCCCTGAGGTCAAGCACCCTTCCTCCTCTTCGCGTGGGGAAGGGAAGGGAAGGCCCGGCCCGGCCCGGCCCCTGTTATCCCCACGTCAGCGAAGGGGGGTTGGGAGGTGCTCGGGCACCCCGCGAAGCGCCCTCCCCGGCGCTGTCCAGATACGCTCCGACACCCCGGCAGCCACCCCCCTGCCCTGACTCCCGCCCCGGGAAAGGGCCCCCACGGGCGGGGTGCTGCCCTCGCGCACCCCCAGGGAAACAAACGCCTCGTGAGCGCCATCCTCACCTGGGCCTCCAGCCGCGCAGGGCGGCCGCGGGCGCTGCGCACTGACTGTTTACTCCTGTTGCCTGGAAACCAGCACGCCAACGCTCTCTGCAGGGCCGCTCTAGCCTCCCGCCGAGTCGGCCGCTCTGGCACTCGGCTCCGCTCTATGGTCGGGGGCTGCTCTGTTCCCGGCTCTACGACCCGACGGCGGTAAAAGCCGGCGCGCGCCACAGCCGTTGGGCGGCGCTGGCTCTGGCTGCGGGTCTCCGGCTGGTGAGTCCGGCGGGACCCGCGCCCGAAGGGTTCGGACACGTCTCCCAGCCCTGCTGCTTTACTCGTGAAGTTGCTGATGGGGACAGGTCGTGGGCGGAGCCGGTTCGCCTGCCCGGGGGGGCGGCGGGCGGAGGCGTGGCCCCGCCCCCAGGGCACGGCGGGGAGCCGGGGGCAGCTCTACCTGCCTGCTGGGAGCGCCGAGGGGCTGCTCAGTGGCTCCTCCTTGGGCACGGGTCCTGGGACTTTAAGCTCCAAATAAGGCGCGGTTCCGGCCCGCCTGTCTCTCGCAAGCCTCGTAATGCGGCCGCAGTGGGGCCCTGCGGGAAGCCCGCCTTGCCCGCGTGGTGGTGGCGGCGGCGGTGGCATCATCCCCCTGGATCTCTGCTAATAGTCGCTGCTTTGTTTTTGTACCAGGCGTGCGTCACTATGGCTGAGGGCGGCAGCCTCATCTCTGTGGACTATGAAGTCTTTGGGAAGGTCCAAGGAGTGTTCTTCCGCAAGTACACCCAGGTGTGTCTGCTGCAAATGTTGGCGCAGAGGGCGAGGCTGGCAGCTCAGTCAGGATGGGGCTGCTCAGGCACCTTGATCTAGTCAGCACCGGGGCGCAGGCTGTACTGAACTCCCATCTGCATTTGAATCTCAGCATAAGCTGGGCCTGAGCTGCCTCTCCCAAGTTGGCGTTGGCCCTATCTGCCCTCAAGCTGCTGCTGTTTCCCCCTACTGCTCTTCTATGTTTTTTCCTTTTGGGGTAGCAGCAGGAGTCACCAGTCTTGCCTTCTGGATCCATCACTTTTTGGGGGAGAGGAGTGGGGTGGTCCAGGTGTTGGGTTGTGACTTGCTGAGGACTTGCCACACTAAATAAGTACAGCCCATTAAATTCCATCTCCTAGAGTAAGAGTATTGTCTTGGGACTGGAGTGGTCTAGCTATTGCTGACCCACCTAGAGAACAAAATCTGAGTTAAATTTTGTACTTTAATGAAAAACATTAACATTCAAGGCCAGTCTTTTCCTTTTGGAGCCTCCCAGCCTGGGGAGTCGCCTCACCCTCTTCCTGGTCAGCCAACATTCTGTTGTGATCCGAATGGTCTCTATTACAGACTCTTTCCATCAAAGGTCCCAGAGGCTTTTGTGAGGCTGCTGGGTCACTCGTAAGTAATTCAGCTGAGACTGAGTCACAAGCATCTTAGCTTTTATAGCCACAGCTGTGTTTTGTTTGGAATCTCTTGACACTGCCTGTTGCCAGTGACACCTGGATTGTATTCCCTAAGGGTAACTCAAGGGATGTATTGCAGGTGCTGTTTTCAATGTAAAGGTCTTACAATGGATAACTGGATTAATCCCAAAATACATTCTGTCTGGCTATTCCATGGGATCTCTCTTATGAATGGCTTTCCCATGGTCCTCCCTGGGGACTGATTCCTATAAAAAGATGTCAGTTTGTGGTCTGCCTTCAGTTCAGATTAATCCCAACTTCATCTCACATTTCCTTTATAGGCTGAGGGTAAGAAGCTGGGGGTGGTTGGCTGGGTCCAAAACACCGAAGACGGCACTGTGCAAGGACAAATCCAAGGTCCCAGTGTCAAGGTACGGCAGCTGCAGGAATGGCTCAGGAAGACAGGAAGCCCCAAATCCCACATCGACCGAGCAGAATTCCACAATGAGAAGAAGATTGTTGCACTGGAGTACAGGAACTTCAGCATTGTGAAATAACTAGACAGAAAGCACTGAGGAAGGAGTTGAGCTCTCAAAAACTTCCCCACCAACCTTTACTTGTTCAGTCAGATAGTGTCCAAATACAGAGAGTCCTTAGTTTGATCTTGTTACTCTTCTAATTTATTGTCTGTTTGTTATACTATTTAACCCTGAACCTTCCTGAATCCCATGGGCAGGAAAACAGGCAGACTGGAGGGTGAGACTGCCTTTAATAAAGGGATCATTTGGAAACCCAACCTCTCATATCTGAATTTATTTGCAACCATTCAAACTCATTTTGCATTTTAGAGAATACACAGTCAGTATAGTATCCCATCTATTTCACAGAAGTCACATAACCAGCCTTGGAATTGATGCCTTGGAGGGCAGAACCATGGAATTTTGGCTTCTTCTAATACTAAATACTATTAAAGAATCATTGGCCTCTCTTTATTTTTTAAATTTCCAGTTCTCAGAAACATCCGTTTTATCTTCCATCCAGCAATGACTGTATTTGGCAGTTTCTGTTCTTTTGGGTGCCTTGTGTGTACTTCACACCAGTATCTTTGATGTTTTTGGGTGATAGTTGGCCAAGCTGGGAAAGCTTTTAGTGGTACTGCAACAACACTGCCTCCAAGGGATATTGCTGCTGCTACTTGTGATGTTTTTCAAAATTTATGAATGACTATAATACGGCTGATACAAGACCAAAAGCCCTAGAAATTGAAGTCTTCTCTCTATCCCTTCAGATTGGTAGAGTAGTAGCACAGCATGCCCAATGCCTTGCTGCTAATTCCCTAGGAGAGAGAGGAGAATTCAGTCTTTGTAGCCCATTCAGTCTTTAGGCTCTATATTGAGACTGCCAATAAAGTGGTTGATTAAAACCAATTGTAGTAATGGTGGTTTTGTCATGTGGGTACTTGGCTATTAGCAGGTAGACCTACCAACTCATTTCACAGATGGAGCTGCCATAATGGGTTTGAAATAGGACCAGCTTCTTTGGGTTACCATATTGTTATTATTTGGCATGCATCCCTGTGCAATCATGGTATGCCATTGTTACTACTTCATTCAGTTACACTGAAACCTAAGATTTTTTTTGTCCCATTTGCAGTAAACTTAGCCTGCCCACTACTACTTTGTGTGAGCCCAGATTGCTGTGTGGTAGGCCCTGTATGCTGTTGCTCACTGAGATTTTAATACACTACCATGTGAGGCACGCCAGCATAGAGGCAGTTGGGCCTCCAGTCAGTGTTAACATAGGGAGAGGAAGGAGAAGTGAATGGGGAATGCAGGAGGAATGAGCCTCTGGCCCTATATGGCTAGTGACCTCCAACCCATCTGCACCCTCAAGGGAACGTCCTGTCTGCTTACTAGATATTTATATGGCATCAGTCACCATCCCATTCTAACCCCAACCTAATTTCTCATGCTACCCCTCATCTGCTGTCTGCTCAGCTTTCCCAGAGGCACTGCTGCTGCATTCGTGAGACTGTTCAGGGGATGGTAGGGGAATCAAAATGGGCAACCTTGGCCATGCCCCACTGAACAATACTGACAATATGGTGCGTTTGCCCACCATAGTGGGCGGTAATCAATTGACAAAATACACAGACGGGGCCACCCTCAAGAAAGACTACAATTCCCAGCATGCACTGAATCATGTCGCAATGTATGTTGGGAATTGTAGTCACCTCCGGCCTGCCGTTGTTCTTCCCTCGGCTCCACATATCTTCACTGCGCATGTGCCACAGGGGTTTCCTCTCCCCGCCCTCCTTCCCTCGAGCTGGGTCTGGGGCGTCTACCTTGCGAGCCAAAGAGGCTGCGGCGGGTGGTTGGTCTGCCTGTCTCGCGCCCCGGCCTTTGGTGTGGAGGGGGCCCCTCCCCCCTCAACGGGTTCTGCGGGAGTGAGGGGGACTGTGCGGGGACATTTGAATTTAGTCACCAACATGCAGCTGCCTCCCTGAGCTGGTATGGTGGCGGAGGGGCCGGGAGGTTCCTGTTTGGCGTTGGCCAGGGCTGGGCCAGCACAGCTCCCTCACGCCGCTGCGGCCGGGGAACTGTCGCTTGTAAGTTGCTAGAGGTCATCCCTGGGGTGGCTGAACTGTTTCCCTTCCTTTCCTGCCTGGCGTTCGGGGCAGTGCCCTAGCGAAACTGAGCGCCAGACTCTCCCAGCAGAGAGCCATAGCAGTAACGTGCTTCACGCGGGCACCTGCCTGGCACCTTGGTCTCAGTGTGGACCTGTTGCAGGTGCTGGGGCGAGTGACCTAGGCCTGCCCAAACCGAAAAGCCAGTTGGTCATAACCTGTAGCGTGGACAGGGCCTAACGGATTGCACTGACGCCTGTGACTAGGCTAAATCCTGGGATCTGGGCCATGGTTGAAGTGGATTGAAATAGGAAGGGGAGCACTTGCTGTACCTGCCAAAGAGGAAGGGAGCTAAGCGGGAATGCTGCTCCTCAAGGAAGAGAAAGGAGAGGGGCTTCCCTCTGCTTTTAGCACAGGAGGGGGAGCTGTGCTTCCCCAATCCCCTTCTCTCTAACCTGTAGATGTGAGGTTCAAGGGAAAAGTGTACATCCTGCTAAACACCACAGGTGATGAATGAATCAATGTGGTATAAAATAATCATAATAGAAAGAAAAGCTTAATTTATTAGACACCCCACCACCACCTTTGAGCCAGCCCATGTGCCAGTGGGGTTTTATGGCAACGGCATCTTCCCAGTTGGATGCATATTGGAGTGTTTCCAAGGATAGATGCTGCCTGGCCATGGTGAGGATGGACATCCAAAGTCCACTTGAAAACAGAACAGCAAAATAAGTTTATTGGATGACAATGATGTGAAGAGGGCTCTGAGCCTCGCTTTTGGTGGCATTGAGTACCTATTGCTGAAGTTACTGGCAACTGGTGCTTTCCCCGTGCAGGTCATTGATAGCTTGTTTTTGGTTTGTGTGTTTGGATTTTCTTTTAGGAAGTATGGGATTAGGGAAAGGAGTATAGTGTTAATAAGGATCGTGAAAATGGGGGCACTTTTATTTTTTATTGTTGCACTTTCATGTCTAGGGCACTGGTTGATGCCTGGTCATAGCTAGGGCAGGAAAAGTGAGCACAGAAAAGCACTTTGAATACCAGGAAAAAATTAAGGCATTCATGGAGGCAAAATAAACTTTTTAAAATGGTAACTTGTTATATAGTAAATGTAAGAGATTTTCAAACTCTGAGCTTTTACTCTTTGTCCCTTTGTTTTTTTACAGGGGACTATTTCAAAGAAGGAAGAGGAATGATATTCCTGAAATTTCTTGGGTTCCTCACCTTTCTGCTTTTGCCATGATCAAATGTTTGGTGGAAGATGTACGCACCAGGTTACGCTCTGGAGTGGCCATCAACTCACTGGCCCAGTGTGTTGAAGAGCTTGTCCTCAATAGCATTGATGCTAAAGCAACATGCGTGGCCATACGGGTGGATTTGGAAACTTTCAAGGTCCAAGTGGTGGATAATGGCTCTGGGATGGGGACAGAGGACCTAAATAAAGTGGGTAATCGATATTTCACTAGTAAGTGCAACTCAGTGGAGGATTTAGAGAATCTGAAGTTTTATGGTTTCCGAGGGGAGGCTGTGGCCAGCATAGCAAATATGGCCAGCATAGTAGAAATTTCATCCAAGACCAACAACGTAGCGAAAACCTTTATGAAACTGTTTCAGAATGGGAAAGCACTGGAAGTCTGTGAGGCTGAATTGACTAGACCAAGTGGTGGAACAACAGTGACTGTGTATAACCTGTTCCACCAGTTACCAGTGAGGAAAAAGTGCATGGATCCCATGCTGGAATTTGAGAGGGTGAGGCAGAAGGTAGAGGCTCTTTCGTTCATGCATCCTTCTGTCTCATTTTCCTTAAGAAATGATGCTTCCTGTTCTATGATGCTTCATCTCCCCAAGACAAAAGATATGTGTTCCCGTTTTTGTCAGATTTATGGACTGGGAAGAACACAGAAATTAAGAAAAATAAATTATACATCTGGGGGGTTTGAGTTAAGTGGCTATATCAGTTCTGAAGGGCATTACAATAAAAATATGCAGTTTTTGTATGTGAATAATAGACTGGTTTTAAAAACAAGATTGCATAAACTCATGGACTTTTTATTGAGGAAAGAAAGTGTAATTTGCAAGGCAAAAGGTGGCCCTGCCAACAGACAAATGAGTTCAAGTCCTGTTCGGTATCGTGGCCCAGAGCTCTATGGAATCTTTGTTATCAATGTGAAGTGTCATTACTGTGAATATGATGTGAGTCTGGAACCTGCAAAAACTCTGATAGAATTCCGCAATTGGGATGCTCTTTTAGCTTGCATTGAGGAAGGAGTGAAAACATTTTTAAAGCAAGAACACTTATTTGTTGAACTGTCTGGTGAAGACATAAAAGAATTTAATGAAGACAATGGCTTTAGTTTGTACAGGACCAGAACTCTGCAGACTGCACTCTCTGAAGAAAAGAGCATACAAGACAATTTTAAGAAAACATGTGATGCTATTGTAGATTCCTATGAAATGTTTAATTTGCAATCAAAAGCTGTCAAAAGAAAAGTGACTATTCAGGAAAAGTCTTCAGATCTCATAGGTTCAAATGGTAATGCTGGAGGAAAGGAAGTCTCCCCAGGTCTGATCGTTGCTGAACCAGCTGACACGGTGAATCCTCTACTCAATAAAGAAGGCACCACTTCTGATTTCTCAGAATCAGATATCTCAGAACAAGAGCCAAAAAAGTTCAGCAATCCCAAAATGATGTTTGTGAGCCACAAGTCTTCAGAAAATCTCTATGGGGAGTCCAGGTCAGAAAGAGTAAAAATAGACAGTTATGCTGAAATGCCACATTGTACTGAGAATTGTGTGGAAGATGCAAAAACACAGGAGGACAGCGCAGCTCAGAAAAGCAGCATCAACATTGCCTTTGGAAATGGTGTCACTCAGGGGCAGCATGAGAGAGTTGAAGATACAGCGGATGGACCAGAACTTCTTTGGGGGAGAGCATTGATGAGAACGTCTGATGTGATGAAAGAAGACAGTAGAAAAAGTAAAGGGCCAAATAATGATGGTGGAGGAAGGGTTGTTAGATCTGTACCACTGAAGTTGTGTTCCACAGGCCTTATAACTCATCTGATGCAAAATCAGCCACCACGTGAACAAACTGAAATGAATTGCTCATTAAACATGCATTCTAAACCTGGTCCTGTAAGTGCCAAGGACATAGTTGGAAACAAGATGAACTTTTCAGTTCAGAGTCTAAATGTTCAGGATATTTCTAGTATTTTAAATAAAGAGTATACTACACTACCCAATAGAGAAGTATGCAGAGCATATGCATATGAGTGGTTAGAAAATGAGACTGTATCAGGCCAGAAGAATGAGGAAGTAGCTTCCATTACTGCAAGAGGTAGAAGGGAGTGTGTAACATCACACAGTAGAGAGTTGCTTCCCGTCACGTCCTTGAATTTTCCTCATAATGAAAATAATCCAAGCAACAGAAGGCAAATGGTTGAGCTATTTGTTACGCCCAGAACCCAACCCTATAAGAAGCTGAGCTTATCCATACAGTTGGGGTCTTTAGAACGATTCAGGAGACATTATGGAAAGGTCAGGAGTGCTCCATCAGTATCTATTCCAGAGAAGAGGAGTGAATTTGAATCTTCAGGTGTTCTTGGTTCTCTAGCTGATCTTGACAGCTTGAAGAATCAGAATAACAATTTTGAATGTGTTAACATTTGTGAAACTCAGGTTCTGGAACATGCTGATTCTAATAATAGTTGCCAAGCTGGTTGCCTCCTTTCCTTGGAGAGGTCTCAGTTCTGTGGGAAAGAAACTTTGTTAGACAGAAAAGCTCCTTGCGTGAGAGAGAGTCCTTTGACTTTGACTGACTACTCTCAAATAAGAAGAAAAGACTTAAGCAGTAGTAGATTACTGGGATCACTAGCTTCTAAACTGTCCAGAATGAAGGGTGACCACAAGGAAGTTTTAGCTACAGAAGTTGTGGGACAAGCTGATGAACAATTCCAAACAGATTCAAGTAGAAAAGGTGACACATTGCATCTTTTGTCTCAAACTGATGATTTTTTGCAGAGTTCTTATCAAATGTGTCAAAGCCCCTCACAAGAAGCAGGGATAGACGATTGCATCCTTGCATCTGCCTCTGATGATCAGGATGCTCCCTCCAAAATGTATAGTACAAGAGGAGGGACCATGAAAAATGCTCTGAACCAGTCACTGCTCATCAACACAGATGGGGAGTACATGGCCACCACAAGCAGTGGTTTGGCATTACACAGTGAAAAGAGTTATCGTGAAGACATCTGTAAAGATGGAAATATTGTGGCTGTATCTTCAAAGCAGACTTCAGAAGCCACTGAGCTTCCCAGTGTAACTTTTTCAAGTAGTTTGGAAGTACCTGGAGATGTCACAAATGCAGTTCAGTCTAAAAATGAGGAATCAATATTGGGTTCTGTCTGGATGCAACATTTTGATGTTTCTCTGGGTAAGATGGTATACGTCAATAAAATGACTGGATTAAGCACCTACAGTACTCCTCCAACTGAAGAACTTCAGGCTGCTTGTACTAAAGATATAACTACAATGGCTGTGAATGTTGTCTTACAGAGTGGTAAGTACATGATGTTTAATTTTGTTGCAAGGAAAGATGATGCAGATACTTTGGGTCCTCCTAGCAGTGTAAAATACTCTTTATGGCAATGCCTGCAATTTCCACACTGAAATAACTATTGTCACATGAATTAGTTCTGTAGAAAACAGGAAAATGTTGTTGGCAATATGGAAATAGTACAGTAGATTCACATTTTGAAAAAGGTATGAAAATAGCATACTGCTTAGCAGACAACCACCCGGTGTCACCCTGCATCATGCTCTGAGAATTCTCATGATCATGACCCATTTTGTCATGTATAAAGTGAGAGACATATTTGAAAGTAAGGGTACTGGATAATCATGGCATTTATGAACCTCCTGCCTTGGGCAGTCATGTTCCTAAGGACATTTTGTTACCATCAACACAAGAGACCAAAAGCTGTAAAAATCAGGTTTTGTTCAATTCTTTTACTGGATTTACATCAAAAGATAAATACTAAATATCTACAGTATGAAAACAAGTTCTCTAGTACTGCTGGAATCAAAAATTACATTGTTTCTGTAAGATGGTTGTTGCCAGTAGGAGCTCCAAAAATTCAAAATTTTAATTTCAATTTTTATTTTCAAATACATTCCTCAGTTAATTTCTGATCAGAAGCATGTCTTACCATACATTCTATCAGAACCCTGTGCTGAGCAAAAGGGGCAGTTTCTTGCAACAGTAACTACCAGTATATCAAGTTCTCTTAGGGCAGAGGTGCTTCTGAGTGCTATTTTGAATGACACAGATTTGATTCTGGGACCTAGCCTGATAATACACATAATGTTCTCTAGATTAATAAACCAGTCTCTATGATTTAGAATCTCATGATACCAACTTATGATTTCATAGCCAATAGAGTAAGTTCATGTTCAGTATTCGAGCAGAAGTAGAGTGAGAAAGCCAAGACAGTGCAACGTTCAGGCTTTACGCCTTCATCCACATATATCATACGCACATATATCAAGCACTTCCTGAAGGTAGAGTTCTCTAAGTTCCTAAACATCACCATATACATTAACATACTATAATATCTCCTCCTGGGAAGTTATTGTAACATCTGTTTTGTTTAGTTGAGAGAGCAAAATTAAACATGAATATTGTAACTTGCTTACGTATTTAACATTCTATTACACTGCCTTAAAGTCTATATAATCATATATAAAAATCAACTTTTTTTTACTAACTTCCTTGGGAACTAGAGTATTTTCCTGTTCATTTGGGAAGGTTGTTATTTCACACCTTCATTTTGTACAAAGTCTTATGTATTCCTAGCAGGTTATTTGATGTTGGAGCAAATGCGAGTCTGTCTTTTGACAACAGGAGTTTGCCTTGTACTTTGTTCTTCTGGTGCCATGGTGTTTTGAGGGTCTGTTCTGATATCTGTCAGTTGCTCATTGGCCCATCTTCCTTCCATTTCCTGGAGATTTGGGTTACTTTTCATAATAATCCTGATAACAGAGCGGGATTGTAGTATACTGATTGAAACATTCCTGGATGGGTTGAAAGAGATTGGTGGTCTAACCTTGATCCCTCATGTGGCCTCTCTGACTTGTATTTTTCCACCATGCAAGACAGTTTCTTATTAATAAACTAAATATTAAGATGAGTGGCTTTAGATTGTCAGTGCTGGCACGCCTGAATGTAGGGTAGGGAATGGGTGTTTTGGGACCTGGCAGGCTTTACTGTGGCCCTTTCTGTTCTTTCAGAATAACCCATTTCAGCTGTGGTAGTTTTGGAAATAATCCTTTTAATGAGCTCTGCCTTTGAGAGGTTCCAGTAGTGTCAACCATCCTAAAAGTATTAATTGCTTTAATGTCTATGCAAGTACCACCCCTCCCTAACACAGCACTTATGTACGTAGCCAGGGCCAAAGAGGAGGCAAACCACACCAGGGTTTGAGAACGTCTATTACTCTCACTAAAGAGCATAAACTAGTTACTGTTCATCAGTCTCACATCTATGGAAAGTCATTCAATATTCTGATGGTATGAGATTGGTCAAGATGTGGACCCTGCAGAGACCACAGGTGTGATGGAATAAATGAAGTTAAAGAACACACAGAGTGTTCAGAGTTTGAAACATGTAGTGCTCTGCTCTAGCCTAATTCTAAATCGTATCTACATTTCTGTTTCAGCTGTATGTTAGCACTTGTGTGTAGTCCACATTTTCCTTTGCTCCATCACTTTGTTTTTCTCCTTTCTGCATATATGAGAAGCACTATACCCAACTCCTTTAAGCATAGACTCACTGTAAATGATGATGATTTATACTACATAAATTTATCTCCTCTCTAAAAGGATCCCAAAGTGCTCTGCAAACTGACTTAGAGGAATCTCTTCATCCAACACAGAAATGCAGCCTTCTCTAAATGGGACAGGGGAATGCAGCAGCAAGCATTAGCAGCAACAATATAGAGCAATTTAGGATCGAAAGTGAAGGAGAATCCTGTATTCAGTTGAAACTACAGTGGGAATTCAAATTATTTATCCAAGACAACCCTATGTCTTATGAAAAATAATAATCATAAGTGCTCAAGAGCTTTGTTTGTCTCATCTCTGAACATTAGACACCATGCTGGGTTATTGGTTCAGCATGGACGTGGATGGAAGAGCCCCACCTATTAAATCACCAGCACTTCTTTTTGCAGCACCAGAATATTCCCTTAAGTACTAATCAGGCCTAATTTAATTTGTGAGATCTTATAAGAGCCTAGATTGAGAAGCGTATACATTATGGGTCAGATTTTTGAAGGTATTTAGTAGGGCTGTCAATTAATCATAGTTAACTCACACGATTAACTCAAAAAAATTAATCGTGATTAATCGCACTGTTAAACAATAGAATACCAATTGAAATTTATTAAATATTTTGGATTTTTTTTTACATTTTCATATATATTGTATTCTGTGTTGTAACTGAAATAAAAAAGTGTACAAAAACAAAATAACGTAAACTTCAGAGCGTACAAGTCCACTCAGTCCTCCTTCTTGTTCAGCCAATCGCTGAGACAAACACGTTTGTTTACATTTACAGGACATAATGCTTCCCTCTTCTTAGAATCATAGAAGATTAGGGTTGGAAGAGACCTCAGGAGTTCATCTAGTCCAATCCCCTGCTCAAAGCAGGACCAACCTTAACTAAATCATCCCAGCCAGCACTTTGCCAAGCCGGGCCTTAAAAACCTCTAAGGATGGAGATTCCACCACCTCCCTAGGTAACCCATTCCATTGTTTCACTACCCTCCCAGTGAAGTAGTTTTTCTGAATATCTAACCTAGACCTCCCCACTGCAACTTGAGACCGTTGCTCCTTGTTCTATCATCTGCCAAAACTGAGAACAGCCTAGCTCCATGCTCTTTGGAACCCCCCTTCAGGTAGTTGAAGGCTGCTGTCAAATCCCCCCTCACTCTTCTCTTCCGCAGACTAAATAAGCCCAATTCCCTCAGCCTCTCCTCATAAGTCCTAAAGCCCTAGCTGGGATGATTTAACTGGGACTTGGTCCTGCTTTGAGCAGGGGGTTGGACTAGATGACCTTCTGGGGTCCCTTCCAACCCTGATATTCTATGATTCTATGATTCTAAGTCATGTGACCCAGCCCCCTAATCATTTTTGTTGCCCTCCGCTGAACTCTCTCCAAGTTGTCCACATTCTTTCTGTAGTGAGGGGCCCAAAACTGGATGCAATAATCCAGATGTGGCCTCACCAGTGCCAAATAGAGGTGAATAATCACTTTTCTCGATCTGCTGGCAA
Source organism: Dermochelys coriacea (assembly GCF_009764565.3). NCBI lineage: Eukaryota > Metazoa > Chordata > Testudines > Dermochelyidae > Dermochelys > Dermochelys coriacea. The sequence continues at coordinate 85,938,661 of NC_050073.1, read as the reverse complement.
TACTCTTACTTTTGTAGCTGGTATTGCAAGGTATTTGCATACCAAATATGCTAAATATTCGTTTGCCCCTTTGTGCTTCGGCCACCATTCCAGAGGACATGCTTCCACAAAAAAAAATGCGTTAATTAAATTTATGACTGATCTCCTTGGGGGAGAACTGCATGTCCCCTGATTTTATGTCCCCCCTCTTTTACCTGCATTCTGCCATCTATTTCATGTAATAGCCATCTCGGATAATGCCTCGGCACATGTGGTTCATTTTAAGAACACTTTCACTGCAGATTTCACAAAATGCAAAGAAGGTACCAATGTGAGATTTCTAAAGATAGCTACAGCACTCGACCCAAGATTTAAGAATCTGAAGTGCCTTCCAAAATCTGATCGGGATGGGTTGTGGAGCCTGCTTTCAGAAGTCTTAAAAGAGCAACACTCCGATGCAGAAACTACAGAACCTGAACCACCAAAAAAGAAAATCAGCCTTTTGCTGGTGGCATCTGACTCAGGTAATGAAAATGAACATGCGTTGGTCCACACTGCTTTGGGTTATTATCGAGTAGAACCCATCATCAGTATGGACGCATGTGCCCCGGAAGGGTGGTTGAAGCATGAAGGGACGTATGAATCTTTAGCACATCTGGCACATAAATATCTTGTGATGCCAGCTACAACAGTGCCATGAGAACGCCTGTTCTCACTTTCAGGTGATATAAACAAGAAGTGGGCAGCATTATCTCCTGCAAATGTAAACAAACTTATTTGTCTGAGTGATTGGCTGAAAAGAAATAGGACTGAGTGGACTTGCAGGCACTAATATTTTACATTGTTTTATTTTTGAATGCAGTTTATTTTGTACATAATTCTACATTTGTAAGTTCAACTTTGATAAAGAGATTGCACTACAGTACTTGTATTAGATGAATTGAAAAATACTATTGCTTTTGTTTGTATATAGTGCAAACATTTGTAATCAAAAATAAATATTAAGTGAGCACTGTACACTTTGTATTCTGTGTTGTAATTGAAATCAATATATTTGAAAATGTAGAACCATCCAAAAACATTTAAATAAATGGTATTCTATTATTGTTTAATGGTGTGATTAATCACGATTAATTTTTTTAATCATGCGATTAATAGTGATTAATTTTTTTAATCACTTGACAGCCCTAGTAGTTAGTTGCTTAAAGATGCAAATCAGTGGGAGTTAGGCATCTGGTGGTTTTAAAAATCCCACTAGGCACCTACCTGCATCTTTCAGTACCTAAATACCTTTAAAAATCTGGCCTGCATCTCTGTGTCTATCAGTTGCTCTTTGTAAAAAAACATTTTCTAATATTTCATATAAAGGACACAATATAACCATGCACTGTGTGTGTTTAGTATTCACTTCATTTTGCACAGAAATGTGTTGTATTACAAATATTCTTCTTTCTGTGTTCAGTGTTTTAGTCTTCACTCATATCCTTCATTAAAACACACCTCTTCTGCCAAGCCAGCTAGTATTCTCCTAGTTACATTAGAAGTTAGGTTATTAGGTACTTACATTAATTTATTTTAAATGAAGTTCCCTATACTAGCTTCTGATCATTCAGAGCACTGTATTATTATTTCTTCATTGCTGACTTCTAGTTCTATGGGTCAGGAATAATATCTTCATTGTTTGTACAGAACTGAGCACACTATAATAATTTAGTTAATAAAAATATGAAGAACGGGGCTCTAGAGATGTTTGAAACTTTGTGTCCGTTAAATTTGCAGCAGTAAATTTTTGTTGTGTGTTTAGGGTTTCAGTGCAGGTGCCATCCTTTTAGAAGTGAGCTTGTTCTACCCTTCCTTCCTAGACCTCGGGAAGAGAGGATTCTGGCAAGCCAGGATTTCAGAGGTAGGGTCATTTTGCCAGGACATAGAGTACAGTGAAAAACAAACCAAAGAACTCTGCCAGATGTCCTGACAGGAACCCAAACTTACTCAAGGTCTGTTAACAATGGGACTCTGTGAATCATCTCATATGTGGAATTGGAAAAAAATCCTGCAGGGTTGAAGTCTATTAGGGAGTGTTTATATTTACAAGATGATGTTCCCAGTTCTCTGTAAAATCATGCTAATAGTTTAAAGAGCAATTATCTAATCCCCTTGTCTGTCCTCACATTCCAGTCTGAGTGTAGAAATTACTTTAGTCCTTGGGACTCTTTCCCAAGAAAGGATGAAATCAATGTTTTGGTATGTGGCTTTGTTTAGAGGGAGTGGGTGGCTGAGTTTATCCATCTTTTCCTTTCCAGATTTTGTTGGGTTTTTCTGTAGTGCATAGTGTAGTCAGAGAAGCTGCCCAGAGTCCTACTCCCATCTGACAATAGGAAGGAGCATCCTCTTGTCTCTTTTTCTCCCTTTCATTCAAAAAAGAGAAGAAAAGAAACCCAGACATTGTGAGCTAAAGGGTCCCAGGTTGGTGGGAATGAACAATCTGAGTACATCTTCTGTTGGCACTCCTAGGCTTTCTTAATCCCCATGTTATACACAAATTCTCTCCTAGATGCTGATGGGGAGTCTCTCCGGTCCTTGTTTTCAGAGTGGGACAATCCTGTATTTGCTCGCTGCCCAGAGGTGGGTATTATTACGTTCTAGAGTTTCAGTGGGAGCCATTTCAATCTTCTATTATGTTGATTTTTTAACTGAAATGGTAAATACTATAACTGTTGTGTATATTTATTCTGTTGTACATATAACAAGGAGCTTGACTGTGGTACGTTTTTATAGATTGTTTATATGTGTGTTCATTTTGTGGGTTTATGCAAATTAGAAGTGATTGATATTACAGCTGATCTTAAAGAATACTGTACCTCGTGTTATTTGGAAACCAAAGTGTTATTGTGGGCTGTGTCTACAATGCAAAAATAATCACCTTGACTTAGGATAAAATTCTGTCCCTTGCAATACTCCCCTCCCCCTTGTATGTATTATATGGGTCATTTAAATATGTTTGTAGCATCGGCAAGACCATAATGTGTGAGGAAGTAACAATGTTGCACCTTGTGTCTGTGGAGCTTTTAGAGCAACTTCCTTTATAGTCACAGGGAAATATCTTTAATCAATGTGAGTAAGTGTACAATTTCAGTCAGGATGTACAGTATGCATACAAATATTTCCACTTGTGTACAATAGAGATGCAGGAGCAAACCACCTGCTGGTGAGTTTCTGAAGGGGAATAATTATTTGGAACATTTGCTGTAGTAGCAGTCATTTTGAGATGATATATCTTCCTGGATGTTCAGCTGGTTGAGTGTGTACATGTTGGCTGACAACTAATGTCAGATTGTCTAATGAAATAGCTCTTAGTATGTGGGAAAGTGCTGAGAGAGGAGCAGAGGGATTACCAGATGGTATTTTGAGCTAATTCTGTTCTTGTTAGAGGAACCAACGCACTAGGTACAAAGGGACCTCTTTCCAGAATAGTCTTATTCAAAGCTGGCAGTTTAATTTTGTGGTTTTAAACTCAGTAGTTAAGTCTGCATCCTGTAAATTATCTGTATTGATCTTTTTCACAGGTTGCTGTTGATGTGAGCAGTGGCCAGGCTGGGAGTCTGGCTGTGAAAATTCATAATATCTTATATCCCTATCGTTTCACCAAGGAGATGATTAATTCAATGCAGGTATAATAAGTCAGATAGCAGCTTTGTGTAAACACCAATGTTTCAACTGCTACTAGCCAAATAGTATTTGTCAATGTTTCTGCTTGGTGAAAAAGACGTAGGGAATTAAATAGATAATACTTTTAATTTGCAAAGAAAAGCATAATTGGTTTGTGAGAGAGATACCAACAGATATATGCATATCAAACTATATCTCAAAACCATCTCTTAGATGATTGTAAACAGTTACCTACAGAATGGTTCCCAACTTTCTTGAGTTTAAAGCTAGTCAAGTCAAGAAATAGCCCTGCTATCACTGCCTTGTAACTTACAGCACTATCACTTCACTATATAACATTTTGATAGGCAGTTGTAGTTGTAGGTGTTTGGTTAATTCCGATTCTTTGACATACATTTTCAAAAGAGATTTGCTGAAGAAATTCTGACCTTCAGCTGAGCAGTTTCAATAGCAATCCCAAAGTTCACGTAAGGATTTTTACATTTATTTTAAAGTGTGGTTCTGCTCTGAAAAGTGACTCTAAAATGGTACAGTAAACATGAAATCCAGTTGTATCTTAGTGCTTCTGTATCAAATGTTTTGCTCATATATTTTAAAATTAATATAAATATGCTGCCAACCTTGCACTTTTACCTTTGGGCTCTGAGAGCCAATCTGGGTTCTTTTCTTCTCTCAAATCTAATCTAATGCAAGTTCTGCAGGCCAGACCATATTCTTATTTACATCCATGCGGTCACATTGCTTCATGTGGTTTTGTAGAGTTATAAGTGGTTGGGATGTAGTAAAAAGATAGTATTGATGCACAAGGTGAACTAGAATCCAGTCCATTTTCTCTTAGTTGTTACCTCTGTAAGGCTAATGGGAGTAAAAACATTTGTCACTAGTGGCAACAGGTTTGTCTGAAACACTGGGGAAGAGATCTAGAGACCTGAGGGTTTCATTTTTTCATTAACTTTTTCAGGTGGAACTGCACTTTAACTCATCCAGTGGTCCCAATATTAACTATTGGTGGGGAGATGAGTTTTTCTCTCTAAAGTTTTGTATGTTTCCCTTCTAAAAATGGTTTTGCCAATGGATAATGAACATTTTGAATATGTTACAGGTTCTTCATCAAGTGGACAATAAATTTATTGCTTGTTTAATCAACACTAGGAGTGAAATGAATGCAAATGCAGGTAAGAATGCCCATTAGTATTGATTAAGTTGAGCTAGCCCTCATATAGTTTCAGTACAGATAGGACACTGTCCTGGCATTCTGAAACATGTTCAGAAGATGTAATTTTTTTTTCAGGGATGTATTCTTTTGGTCTGATAGTTCTGTGATGCTAAATGCAAAATAACAATGCAAAATCTCTGTTTCAGTAATATTAAGGCTCCAACTTGGATCTGACAAAAGCCAGAAAACCAAAGCAAATGCCAGAACTGTGTCCTTATCTTCTGCTGTTGCGGGACAGGAGAAAAAGGCATGTTATTATGAATTAAGGAGAGTGCTGATCTTCACTTGGAATTTCCTAGATTTTTCTCTATCTCTGTTTTAGAGATTGCTAAAGGACTTTGTTCATGGTGCTCCTTAGATGCTGTGGTGATTAGTGCTGCTATCGATAAACTCATTATATTTCACATTACCAAAAGGTATTGGACTTCATTCTCAGTTAATGGATGCATTTCATCTTTTGTATTGAAACTAGCTTGAGCTATACAAAAATGCTCTCCAAACCAGTAGCTTCTTGTTTTTTATCTAATTTGCATAATAAAATTGAACAGATTGTAGTTGACCTCATCTTTAATATAGAGGGAATAGGAATTTGGCTGATGACATCATCATACATAAAACTCCTTGAACTTCATTCTGGCCACCCCAGGTTTAAATGACTCATCTGGATCCTCACATTTCATTTCTGCATTATTTTATTTTTTGTTAACCCAGCTTCCTCCTGAACTTAGCTCTGTTAAAGAGACTGATCCCCAGCTGCTAAATCTGACCTAAACATGGGCAATGCTCCTTCCTTCTCCCAACATGTGCAGTTGTTTGAAATGAAGGTGCCTGTTGTTAACCTCCTCTCTTACACTTTTCAGAGTAGCAGCCGTGTTAGTCTGTGCTCCTTTTCTTTTTGTCTCTTACACTTCTAGATGGAAATCTGCTGGTGTTGGTAGATCAGCATGCAGCCCATGAGCGTATCCGCTTGGAGCAACTTATTGCAGGTGAGGATTCAGATGTCCAAAGAAGCTCTTCACCATCCTAGCAAAGTGCAACTGAGAACAGTCTCCAGGGGGAAAAGGCCCCATGAGACAGCATGCTAACAAAATTATTTTAAATATAAATTTCCTCATGGGGTCCAGGGATCTAGTATGATCCTCCATCTTTCCCATGTCATTGGCCTGTATGGGCAATGTTGAGCTGGAGCCAGATCGCACCGGTTCGCTAGAACCAGTTGTTAAATGTAGAAGTCCTTTTAGAACCGGTTGTTCCGCGAGGGACAACCAGTTCTAAAAGGGCTTCTAAATTTAACTGGCCAAAAGTGGCACCTTAGGCACTAACTCCATGGGTGCTCCAGTCCTGGAGCACCCAAGGGGAAAATTTGGTGGGTGCAGAGCACCCACTGGTAGCTCCCTGCCCCACCCCCGGCCCCAGCTCACCTCCGCTCTATGTCCGCCTCTTCCCCTGAACGCGCCGCTCTGCTCTGCTTCTCTGCCCCCTTCCCCCCTGAGCGTCCCACGAATCAGCTGTTCGCTCGGGAAGCCGGGGCAGGTTGAGAAGCAGGCGGCAGCTTCGCAATCAGGCCCAGGGACACAGAGGTGAGCTGGGGCGGGGGGCGCAAGGAGGGCCGCCTGCGCCACAGCAGGTAACCCGGGGATGAGGGGGGCGCTCCCTGCCCCAGCTCACCTCTGCCACCCTCGGCCTGAGTGGGAAGCCACCGCCTGCTTCTCAGCCCTCCCAGGCTTCCGACCAAACAGCTGATTCGCTGAGCGGGGCGGTGTGGGGCGGGGCGGAGTGGGGCGGTGCATTCAGGGGAGGAGGCAGAGCGGAGGTGAGCTGGGGCTGGGCGGGGAGCTGCCAGCGGGTGCTCTGCACCCACCAAATTTTCCCCGTGGGTGCTTCAGCCCTGGAGCACTCACAGAATCGGCACCTAAGGCGCCACTTTTGATGTGATCAGTGGGGAGAGCGGCCACTCCCCCTGCTCCCCCCCCAGCTACACTCCCCCGCTCCTAGGAGCCAAAGGGACCTGCCGGATGCTTCCTAGGAGCTGCCCCATGTAAGCACCGCCGGGACTCCTTACCTCGCCCCCTGGCAGGGCCCTCTGGCTCTTAGGGGTGGCGTGGGCACTCACTACAGTGGCCCACGAGACCCTCCTGCCTGGTTCTGGGGGCAGTCGGGACAGGGCAGGGGGGTGGATGGGACAGGAGTCCTGGGGGGCGGGGCGTCAAGGAACACAGGGGGTTGGATGGGGCAGAACTCCCGGAGGGTGGGGGTGGGCAACGACCCCCTTATGGGGTGAGGAGGGAACAGGTTGTTAAGATTTTGGCACCTCATCATTGGGCATACAGGCATCTGGTAGTAGTATTGGCACCCAAAGGAGTACTAGGTGCCTTTCAAAACAGATAGAATGATCCATGCCCCAAGGAGCTTTCAGACTGAAATAGGTCTGGTGTAATGGGGGGCTAACAAGACAGGCAGGATGAATAAAATTAGGAAATGGGGGTAATGTCAATAAGATTATGAGGTTTAGCAGTATGGACTAATGGATGGGATAATGGACTAAAGAGCATGGGTTGTTTTTGTTTGTTAAACTAAACACCATGATCAGAAGAGAAACCTAAAATTCACCACATTTAGTCACTTGAAACTGTATGCAGAGGAATAAAAGTCTTTTTTCTTGCCCAGCCTAATTTTGGTTATAGATCTGTAAAACACAGTGCCCATCCACTGAGCACTTAAAAGATCACTGGCCTTCTCTTTCATCAAAAAGGGCCCTGCAGTCCCTGCAAACAAGATTCCAGGAAAGAAACATTGCTCCTTTTGGCCTACTGGTGAAAACAGCTAAAGACTGAGAACCTTCTGGGATTGAGGGAAATGGCTAATGAATGGTATTCAAATGAAGACTGTGTATCAGGGCCAAGACATAGGTAGCCCGTATCTAGTGGTTAGCAGCTTGGTTCAGGAGGATCTTGTTCCAGGTTATGAGGAATCAGACAGGCATTAGGTTGAACTAATCCAGACAAGGTCAGGCACTATTAGGATCACCAGGATTCAGGCCAAGGTCAGGATACTGGTAATCAGGCAGATCAGAGTCTATAAAGCTGGGTGAGGCATCCAAACAGCAGCTACATAGAGCCCAGTTGTGCAAACGTCTTCTGGTGCCTCTCTTTGGATTTACATAGAAGCCCTGGCCAATCTGAAGTACTGGTGTTCCTCCAGTCAAAGCCCAAGGGAGATCTTCCTGACATAACTTCAGGTTTCATGATTTCTCTGCTGGGTTGGTTAGTAGCAAGCCATTGGGTGAGAGCAGGGAGGCATCAACTGACCAGGAAACCTGCAGACTCAGCAAGGTTTGAGACCTGCAGGGTCATGACATAATGCACTTATTTTAGATGGTTCAATTCAGTTCAATTCAAGTGGCCTTTCCATGAGTTGAGCTAACTCTTGTAATAACCTTTGCTATGTAGGATAACTCCTTTTTAACACTGAGGGGGGATCCATGTGGAATTAATCATACTCCCTAGACAATGATTGTCTTTTCCATGACTATCACTGTCCCCCATGAGTCCCAGAAGGAAGAGTCCTGTGGTCGCTTCTTAATTCAAGCATAAAGGTCTATATGCCAAGCCATAGGGCCATTGAGGATAAAGCCTGCATGTACATTTTAAGAACAGGTTTCAGAGTAGCAGCCGTGTTAGTCTGTATTTGCAAAAAGAAAAGGAGTACTTGTGGCAAAAGGTTCCCCCCCCCCCCCGCTCTCCTGCTGGTAATATCTCACCTTAAGTGATCCCTCTCGTTACAGTTTGTATGGTAACACCCAATGTTTCATGTTCTCTATGTATATAAATCTCCCCACTGTATTTTCCACTGAATGCCTCTGATGAAGTGAGCTGTAGCTCACGAAAGCTTATGCTCAAATAAATTTGTTAGTCTCTAAGGTGCCACAAGTACTCATTTTAAGAACAGTATTTGTAATTTTTCTACCCACAGATTCCTATGAGAAGCAGCCTGAAGAATCTGGCAAGAAGAAATTGCTGTCCTCTACCATCTGTCCCCCACTGGAGATTGAGGTAATGGAGGAGCAGAGAAGACTCTTACGGTTAGTAATGGTTGATGGCTTCAATATCTTGGGTGGGACTCTAGTGAAATAGGAGAATGTAATTTCTGTGTGCTGTTTTAGATACCACCGCCATTGCTGGAGTTGCTTTCATTCTGCTTTAGGTGCACACTGTGAATTAGGTGCACACTTTAGGTGCACACATTTTTTTGAGTGAATTCCAATAGCTATAGTGTGAGGAGAAGAGAATAGAGGGGTATGGGAAGTTTGTATGATGAATTGTTAGAAAAGAAGAGTCTCTCTGCTCTTGGGTGACAGAAACCAAAATCACTACATGGAATAAGAAGTGAACATAGTCTCTCAAATGTTTTGGAATAGAGGGATTGGCTACTGTCAGGAATTCTTCTGTCCCATACAAGAATTTAGATTAGATGCAGATTTGGTTTTGAGTAGTTACATTTATCTAGCTTTAATCAGAGGTTTATTCAGAAATCTCAGCTCTCACTCTGAACAGGAACTCAAGTGGGGTGGGTATTTACAATTACAAGGTGTTCTCTCCTTTTGTGCTCAGAGTAGGCTTGTTTGGTAATGGGTACTTTTCTGCCCTTCTTGTGTGGACTCATTAGAAACATAGGCATATCTGTATTAGATCATATTGGTAGTCCATCCAATTCAGCATTCTCCCTGGCAGTGGCCAGTGCCAAATGCTTCAGAGGCAGGTGCAAGAAATTACTTAATGGATAACCATGGAATAACCAGTCCATAGAGGAAGATTAAGAAAGAGGGTAAATTTCTGTTTTACTTTCTTTTTCCCTGTTCATTATTTTGTATGCCTCTGCCATCTCCTCTCTAAACAGTCCTAATATTCTTAATCTTTCTTCATAGGGAGGTCTTTCTGGACCATTAATAATTTTTGTTAGCAATCTCTGAATCTCTTCTATTTCTTTTCTATCTTCTTTGAGATAGGGTGACCAGAACTGAACATAATATTCCAGGTGAGGATATCACATAGATTTATACAATGACATTGTGACGGGTTCCCCAGGGTGCAACCTGGAACTGAGGTACCACTGAGTCCTCTATCTCACCAACCTGGGCTCCCTCTCACACTGTGATGCTGTGGCAAGCTGCAAATTCCTCCTACTGTACTTGCACAGACATCCACAGGCAGGGACACATCCAGCTGAGTTACATGAATGCCTTCACCTGTCACTCATGAACCAACAATAGAGAGGCTCCAGCCATTTTCCCACAGCTCCCCAGCCTAAGACCCCAGAACTGTACCGCCTTACCCTGATCAGAAGCTTGACCAGTGCAAGTCTGTTCCCCAGTCCGCCTCTCCGTCAGTGTGGAGAGGGCATGCACCAGCTCTTGTTTCTAAGCAGATTTCCCAAACACTTCAAGCAAAACCCACTAGTTGAGGTAAAATATAAAATTTATTAGCTACAGAAAGATAGATTTTAAGTGATTATAAGTAGTAAAGAATAAATGGACACAAATCTGACATCAGGAATTATAACATTCAAAAACCAGTAGGAGAACTCTTCAATCTCCCTGGTCACTCACTGACAGACTTAAAAGTGACAATTCTGCAACAAAAAAACTTCAAAAACAGACTTCAACATGAAACTGCAGAACTGGAATTAACTTGCAAACTGGACACCATCAAATTAGGCCTGAATAAAGACTGGGGGTGGATGGGTCATTACAAAAACTAATTTCCCCATACTGTTACTCTCACCTTCTTGTCAACTGTTTGAAATGGGCCACCATCATTACCACTACAAAAGTAATTTTTTCTCCCTTGGTATTCTACTGTTAATTGAATTGTCTCATTAGTTAGATTGACCCCCCGCTTGGTAAGGCAACTCCCATCAGTTCATGTACTATGTATCTATACCTGCTACTGTATTTTCCACTCCATGCATCTGATGAAGTGGGTTCTAGCCCACGAAAGCTTATGCTCAAATAAATCTGTTAGTCTCTAAGGTGCCACAAGTACTCCTTGTTGTTTTTGCTGATACAGACTAACACAGCTACCACTCTGAAAACAAACCAAAGTTGGTCACCTAAAAAATAAAAGTAGAATCGCAATCTGAGTTCTATAGACTAAACAGGATTTGAATCAAGCAATGTCTCATCCTGATGATATGGTTCCTTAATACACAAAGCTGGGATTCTCCTTTCCAGTCTGGAACCATCTCCCCAATTCCAAGTCTTTGTTCTCCAGGCATGTTTCCAGGTGTTGAGTTGTGGGGGGAGTGAGGCCAAGCGATGATGTCTCTTACCTCTTTTATAGCTTATTCCAGCTTGCTGAAAAGATCCTTTGCTGAGTCAAGCAGTCTCCATTGTCTATGTGCTATCTCTGAGAAGTCTCCATTGTATATTGTTCCTGGGACAGTCCTTGTGAGTGCGCATTCCCCTTAATGGGCCATCATCAATATCTGGCTCTTCCATGTTGTACCTGAAAGGCTGGTTGTTCCCAACCTTACAACATATTTCAGTAACACACATACAGCAAATTTCATAACTTCACATACAATTATAGCTCGTACAATCCAACAGGATATTAATGTTCAGCAGATCAAGACTTTTAAAATGATACCTCAGAAGGCATACTTTGTACAAAGCATATCATAATCATATCACTGTGGTAAATATGGGGGTGCCAGGGTGTTGCTTTGGGGTACAGAATGTCACAGACATTACAATATTTCCATATTACTTTCGGTCTCATACTTTTTACACCCTACCATTTTGTGTGCTTTTTTGGCTGCCACTACACATTGAGCAGTTACAGTGACATTCAGGTCTTTTTCCTTAGTGGTTGCAATTAATTTAGAACTCAACAAGTGTCTGAATATATAAAATTATTTTTCCTAAAGTGTGTGCATTTGTCATTTGAATGTCACCTCCCATAATGATGCCCATTTTCCTCTGAAATTCCACACAGTCTGTTGTAGTCCCAACTAATTTAAATAATTTTGTATTTTATGAAGATTTGGCTGCCTGACTACTTATCTTTTTTTTCCAGTTCATTAATAAAATGTTTGTTCTAGTGCAAACTTTTGTCAGATTAAAAACTGAGTTTTTATTGATACACTGTTTTTTTCTCTTTGTCTTTTTCTAACCCCTGACAAAATTTTCTCACCCCATAGCCACTTAATATGTTTTTAGCCTCTTGTGAGGGACTGTCAAAGATTTTTGAAAGCCCATATAAATTCTGTCAACCAGTTTTATTTTATCTACTATTTTGCTTACATGCTTAAAGAATTGTAGTAGATTAGAGAGGCACAGTTTTCTTTTGTGGAAGCCCTACTTGTTTTTTCCCATCATATCATGATCATCTTGAAGTTGTACAATTCTGTTTTTTGGTATATCTGGTAAGACTCAGTTCTGTGATTCTCAAGATCATCCCTAGCATCTTTTTTTAAGGATAAGTAAGCTTCTTGCTGCCTGCCATTCCACTGCTATAATAGCTCATTATAATGAGTGCATATTTTTGCATATATCAGCCATTTAATTCGTAAGCTCCTGCAGAACTCTTGGGTGTATGCCATCTGATACCAATGACCTGTTGCACTTTAATTTATTAGCTTGTTTCAGTAACTCCTCTCTTGGCATCTCAAGCATTTTTATTACTTGAAAAGAGTAGGTCTGGGGTAGATATCTCAGAACACTCTGTGGTGAAAATTGATGCAAGGAAATCCTTAAACTTCCTGCAAATATCGTTATCTCCTCACTTGTTCTCATTACTACCTGATAGTCTTTCCATTTGCTACCTGGACTGTACCACTTCCCCAGTGGCTAGTAGGGGACTCCGGGCCTGCCCTCTATTCTGGGTTCCAGGTCAGGGACCCTCTAATCAACAGCCAAGGTCTACAACATCCCACCTTGCTACTATTTCCCTGAGCCTTGTCCTACTCTGCATCTCTCAGGCTTACTCCACCACCCTTCTGGATAAACTCTTCCTTCAGGGCGTGGATCCCCGGGGTTTCTACTGTCTCCCTGGGTTTCCTCTTTTCCCTCTCTAATGCCTAGGGAGTGACTGCAGGCTTCCTCACTGCAACCCTTTTTTGCTACCAACTTCCTACCTTTATACTAGCACCACCGGTTCCCTCTTAGTAGGGCTCCATCATCAATCAGGCATTGCTTAGGGCTTGTCTACACTTAAAACACTGCAGCAGCGCTGCTGTAGCATTCCAGTGAAGATGCTAGCTATGCTGATGGGAGGGCTTCTCCCATCAGTGTAGATGCTTCAGCTCCCCGAGAGATGAAGCCTAGACCGATGGGAGAATTCTTCTTTCGACTTAACGGTGTCTATGCAGGAAATTAGGTCCATTTTAACTGTATCATTCAGAGGTGTGGATTTTTCACACCCCTGAGCAACATAGTTATATTGATCTAATTTCCTGGTGTAGCCCAGGCCTTAGCAAACCTAATTTCCCTCAGGCATGGCGTATCAGGTTACATGTCTCTTCTCAGCCTCATTAACCCTTTCCAGGCTAGTGTGGGAGTGAATACCCTGTCATAATATTGCATTGCATGTATATAATATATTGTGGTCACTGTTACCTGAACTTCCTGTGTGTATCTTAAGAAAAGAGACCTGTAGACATGGGGAAAAGTGTACAGCTTCCTATTGTGCAATAAAGCGAACTCCTGGGGTCTCAGAACCATGGAGCCAGCATTCTGCACAAATTTAATGGAGAGAAATGTGGACTGAAAGAGAAGCATTGCTGGGAAATCCTGAGATGCCATTATATGGGTGGAGGAGATGGGAAGCTTCTGTGTGGGGAGTGCAGAAGTGTCCAGCTCTGGGACTGATCCTGTAGGTATGTGGAAGAGGGTGCTTCAATTTCTCATTTCTGAGGTTTTCTTCTCAGGTGCTGCCACAAAAGCCTGGAGGAAGTAGGCCTTGAATTATCATTTCCAGAGAACAACAGCTCCCAGATTCTAGTTGGGAAAGTGCCCCTGTGCTTTATGGAGAGAGAGGCCAATGAATTACGACGGAAAAGACAGCCTGTGGCTAAAAGCATTGTGGAGGTTAGTCCTGGGTGTGGAACTTGAGCAAATTACTTTGTGATGGTGTCATTCTGCTCTATATTAATGATGCAGGGTGTTGGAAGAGTGGCTCCTAAGTGAGAAAGCTAGAGAAAGCCCTTGCTATGCTTTCAGTAGAACTATTTATCCATGTCCGCTGGCCTCAGGACTGCTTCTTTGCTGGTGTACTTTTCATCTTCAGTGAGAAAGTGACTCCTCTTGAAAACGAAAGGAGGATGACTTACTAATGCTGTTCTGTTCATGCAGGATAAAAGAGAGCAAAGATTTACTTATTAATTGCATAAGAGGCTACATGGTTGGATGGAGAGACTATTATTTTAAGTTTAATACAACTAAAATGAGACTTCCTAGGACAGAGGCCAGTGTTCAGCAGTATAGGCGACAAGGTTGGTTAAGAGGTGTCTTGCTATTTCTGGTGAAGAGGAGTGAGCCACCAGCCTCTCTCCCCTAAATCTGTGCGGCAGCAGAATTGATAATACATGCCACCTCATGTACCTTAGTCAGAGAGGCAATGTTGATAGAGCACTAGACTAGGACTCAGGAGAGCTCAGTTCTGTTCCCAGTTTGGTCCTGGCCTGCTGGAATGTGACTCAGGGCAAGTCACCTCACCAATTTCTGCCTCATTTTTCCCGTAATAATAATGATGTTCCTTTGTAAAGCACTTTGAAATCTACTAAAAAAAGCACTAGATTATAATTTATTATTATTGAGCACAATTAGTGTTAGGCAGTGATGTTTGTTTTCTTTTAGTCCCATAACTAGGCTAACTATAAGTCTATAACTGACATAATTAGGGATGATTGCAGATTTCGGGAAGTGGATGAAATAAAAATTTATAGTGAGCTGCAAGGATGATTTCATTTAAAGACAAGAACAAATTAAAATATTATTGTTTTAAAGACACTCTTGCTCCAGTTGTATGTTTGTGTGGCTTTCGGTTGCACCTGAGAGGAGTTTGAACTTCGAAATTCCTTAGAAAATGTTGGTGGCATGAAACAATACCTGCAATCAGGAATCAGATTTGAAAAATATAAGTTGCAGTAATCTCTCATATTCTGCTCACAACTCAAGCTCTATCCATTCATGATGCCAAAATCATATACCTCTTATTGTAAATCATTCATAATTTGACTGCCCCTCTTTCTTGAGTGCTTTGATCAACAGTGACATAGTTAATAAAACTGACGTTTAAATGCCATCATTAGGTGTCAGAGTTGTATTCTCCTATAAACAAATAGGGGCAGTTCATCCCTCTCAGAGCTATTGTTTCAGGCTTTCTGAAAACTGAGGCAGAAATTGCTGCATCAGTTGCTTGCAGTTCACATTTTGAAGATTTTCTTCACACCCATAAGTATTAGAGATATTTAAAAAAAATGCTTATATTTTTAAATAAAAGCACAATATAATAACAAGATGCAGCCACCAGGCTGAGCCATTGTAAGCCATTCCAATCCTACTCCTGTTTGCAATATGTTTCTCTTTTGTTCATGTGTAAGAGTTTATATACAGGGAAAGTGCTCTTTTCAAGGGGTGATACTGCTGATCTCTTGGGGCAAAAAAACAGGTTGTGAAATGGTGTTGGCTTAAAAAATTGACCCATTTCCTTGTACTTAATGTGTGAAACTTGTAGACCTTAAGCTACAAGACAAGTATTATAACCACCCCAATATAGACCTGCTTGGATTTGACTCATTGAAGGGACCCCTTTTTTGAACAAATATTTGGTTTTATGGTGTGTGTTCTTATTCCCCATTATGTCATATGCTGAATGATATTAGCAATATGAACAAACATGCTTACTTATGAAGCAGGGTGGATAAAAATCAATTTTATTTAAAGTAAAAAATAATCTGATATTTAAAATTTAAATTAAATAGTTTGTTTATTTAAATAAAGCTATTTAAAATTAAATTTGAAATTGACGATATATGTTAAGGCCCAAAGTTATTATAATCTATTAAAGTCATTTAAATTAAATTTAAAAAATGAGTACATTTTTGCTCCGAAGTACAGTATTAAAGAAAGTCAAACTACTGAACTAGTGGATGTCTTTGGCTAAGCAACTTGAACCAGAATTTGTTGGAATGCAAAACCAGCTGTTGACAGTAGTAGCCTCTTCTGCAGGTGAAGAGAGAATATTTTTTATTTCAATTTATTCAACTAGTTCAGTTCAGAGATTAGTTAATTCAGAGTTAAGAAATCAGTTGGGGATTGAAAAATCAGGAAAGCTTTTCCTCCAATCTATGAATAAAAACTAGGTGTGAGAGGATGAGATCTACTAGTTATAACATCTTGAAGGACATGATGACCAGAAAAAATCAGATCAGTTGACTAACTACAGATAATACTTCCTTTGTTTAATAAATCAGTTAGTTTTCAATTTAAAACATGTTTTGCTAAACTTTATGCTAAACATTTTTCTTTCATTTGTAGCCTGCACATTTAAAATAGTTTTATTTTAAAAATAAAATTCTGTTTTTTGTATTTTTAAATGCATTTGAATTTCGATCCAAATAGAGATTGGCACAAATCACAAGTAAAAACATAATAATCTACTAAATAAGAAATGCATAATTCACCAATTTCTAACACAGTAAAAAATGTAAAAGTTAAGAATCTTAATAAATCTAAGATAAGCTATATAATTACTTAAATAAATGTGTCTAGATATACTGTATCCTCCTGGGTAACAAAAACTAAAAGAAGCCTTTACACTAAATTTGGAGCATCTTTAGTTCCAATTCAACTTGGTTTTGCGGTTACCAACCAATGAAACCAACTTTTCTGTAGGAAAATGAATGATTTAAATGTTTTAAATCAGCATTTTCTGCTTACTGATTTAAATTGCGATTAAAATCAGTGATTTAAATTACTTTGATTTAAATCAGTCCACCCTGTTAGAAAACAGCATCTTCTGGCACATCAAGTTCATTCTTTTTCGAGTGATTCTCCTCATGTATTCCACTTCCAGTGCTCATGTGACCCATGCATATGGGGTCTGACTCTTTTGGCTAGCAATGTCCATGAGGGCCACACCTGTGCCCTGGATGTCCTCATGCCTCTCTTCCCTCTTCTCCCCTTATCCACTGCCAGAGATAAAGGACAAAGTAGGCCCAGGTGTCCCTCAACTCCTTCTTACTGACCGTGGCTGCAGGACAGAACCCCTGCAGAATCTGCTTCTCTGCACACTGTGTGACTTTACTGATCATGTGTGTAATTAGAGAGAGAGAGAGAGAGTAATATTTGTATAGTTAGCATAGTGTCTTTTTTACACTTAGTGGCTATATATAACAAAAAACCAAAACCCTCTTATTAAAGTTAGGGACTTGCCCAGTACCAGGATTTAATTGCTGTGGTAGAAAGGAAGTTCCAAGGGTTCAAAACTTGTTCCTCCTATGATTCAGCTAGTCTGCTTAATGATTGGCACTCACAGTGATAGATGCTCAATCTGTTGCTCCTTCTTCAAGAAGACACAGAAGGTGAGAAAGGTCCACCTTAAACATTTTTTCCTGAAGCTGTCAGGTAGCGCCTCCTTAGAACTGGAGAGAAAAGGGCCTCTGGCCTGAACAGGCTTCCTCAGTCAATGCTTCAGTTTTCTGAATACAGTAGGAAGGAATATCTTTCCCACAGCAAGCACAGACCTCAATCACCCTTCTTGGGACCTAGTAAAAGGAGGCATAGATCTCCTCAGACTATTAAGACAAAGGGTAGTTCATGGTACAAATTAGGTTCCTCTGACACCCTGATAAAACCCAGTTGCTGAGCACACGTGGTACTGTCTCAGGCAGTGGTCTGCATTTCACCTGGTACTGATTCTCGGTGCATGAGATGTCAATGATCTGTCACCTCTGAATCTGCTACTGACCCCTATAGTACAAATGCTCCCAGCATTGACTTTCTTGGCACTGAAGTTATTTGTGGTGTCACATGATCTTGCAGTGATCATGAAGCCTGAGTCACCATAGTTTTCTCAGCTGTAAAAGTGCCCTCTGTATTTTGGTATCGACTACCAGTATTGCTACAGTACCAGTAAACTCTTCAGCTGCAGTGGTGGGGAAGACTCAAGCTCACCCCAAAACTCTGGTTAGGGTAGAGGAGGAGTACTCATTTTCTTTCTCCCCTTCTGAGCATAGTAGGGAGGGTATCCCCCAGCCACTCATCTCTTTTCTATTCATATGACCTTTACTGATCTAACAGGGAATCTAGAAGTTGTAGATGTAGACCTATGGGATCTCGGGGAGAGCACTCACCTTGATATCCAACCCCATGGCCCCCAGCCCTTACTCCTACGATGTGCAATCTTGGGTCCTTTGGGGTCTGCAGCCAGCAAGGAAAACTACCTTCACTACCCCTTGTAGACTTAGATCTCATTCCCCTATGAAACTTCATAGAGTGCTCAAGGGGCGCTGCTGGTGCAGACTCACAGAATAACACAGGAAGATGAGGAAGAACACCTGCAGACAGTAGAGCACTTGATCCTAGCAGTAGTCCACTCTTCCTTACCAGATTAGGCAGTAGGTCCCTCCACTTCCACTCAGCCGTATGATTGGAAAACATTTCAGTAACTGCTGCATTACACGTTAGAAATCTCCATGGTGGTAGAGCAGGAAGACTCACACAAGCTACTGGATATTTTGTACTCTTGCTTGCCTGAAAGGCGTGCCATGCCAATTAATGAGGGGCTGTTGGAGCCAGCAAAAAAATTATAGTAGACCCCATCATCTGTGACACCTACTTCTAAAAAGGCAGATATGTGCTGTCAAGTCTGCCATAACATTGGACAGATGGTGCTAGATATCATCACCCCTGGCTACCTTATATACTTCTACTCCTTGTCCCCTGTGCTCCCTTCCCCATTATTCTTCGGGAATCCTTCTCATGAGAGCCTATTACAAGCAGAATTGGCCTTATTGCTTCATGTAGGAGCCATAGAGGAAGGGCCCTCAGAATTCAGGAGAAGAGGCTTCTACTCTGTTTTTTCTCATTTCAAAGAAAAAAGGGGGTCTTTGTCCTATCCTAAATCAGAGGAGATTCAACAAATATATATGCCACCTCAGATTCAGGATGGTAATACTTGCATCCATCATTCCATTTCTTGTGGCTCAGGACTGGTTTGTAGCTCTTGACTTTCTGGATGTGTACTTCCATAGAGCTATCCACTCATCCTACAGGAAGTACTTGAGAATCACAGTAGGGCCCAACTATTACCAGTACAGGTCTGTCCATGGCACCAAGAGTATTCACAAAATGTCTGGCAGCGATAGTATTGCATTTAGGGAGAAAAGGTATCCATGTCTATCCATATCTGAATGAGCAGAGGAATTCCAAGTAGGAGACTACAATATCAGTTCTTTCCTTGTTTTCCCAACTGGGATTCTTTGTGAATTGCAAGAAATTGTCTCTCACCCCATAACAGACAATAGAGTTCATAGGAACCATGATTAGCTCTTGATCAGCAAATCCCTACCTCCAAGAGGACATCTTATGGTCTCTTCAGTCCATAACAAATGAGCTAAAATTTACTTTAACAAGGTTGGTGTGTATATGCTTAGGACTGTTGGACCATATGACAGCATGCACGTATGTGACACTGCTTGCCAGACTTCACCTGTGGTCCTTGCAGTTATGGGTGAGGTTTGCGTACTCTCCGTCAAAGCATCACATGAGCAAGAGAGTCCTGGTCCCATGAGTCTATGAGAACTCAGTTGGTGGCTGCGAACATATAGAAGAGGGTTTCCTTCTTGATCCCCTCCCTGACAATAAAACTCATCGCGGACACCTAAGGTACAGGTTGGGGTGCCATCTGCATATGCAAGGGATCTGGTTTGAAATTGCATGTGAACATCCTGGAGCTCAGGGCTTCTAGCTGGCTTGCATGGCATTCCAGCTTGTTCTGCAGGACTCCATGTTGCATATCTTGACAGACAATATATCCACAATACACTATGTAAAGAAGCAAGGAGGTGCCTGGCCATCCCCACTCTGCCAGGAGGCCATCAAGCTGTGGACTGGATGTCATCTCCACTGGGTAATCCCATTGGCTTTAAACCTTTCAGTAGCCTGCTAAAGCCTGAGAGGCTTCTTAGGCAGCACACAGCAAGCAGTCACAAGTGGTCACTGCAGACCTCCATCATAGCACTGATATTTCACTATTGGGGGATTCCCACAATAGATATGTTCATAACAGGAAATATTACCAAGTGCCTGAACTTCTGTTCAAGAGGGGGTATGGGACTGGGCTCCTTAATAGACACCTTCTTTCTACAGTGGTCTAAGCCTACGAAACACCTTTCCCTCAATTCCCCTGATGTCTAGATTAATATCCAAAATCAGAGAGGACAAGGCCACGCTGAACTTAATAGCTCCCTACTGGCTGAGGCAATTTTGGCTGTCTTACTTATTGCAAATGTCCATTTTATTTCCCATCCATCTTCTGCTCTGTCCAGACACGGTATCATAGAACCACAGTCAGATCTTGCACCCAGACCTACAGTCATTGCATCTGATTGCTTGGATTTGGCTGGTTGAGCACTTATGACAGGGACTGTTCCTGACAGGTTAAAGAAATCCTCATGCATAATAAGAAACCATCTCCTATGAATACCTACTCCTCCAAATAGAAAGGGTTCTCTATATAGGCAATTCAGCAGATTCTGGATCCAGTTGAGGCCATGGTACCAGAGATGCTTGACTACATATTGCAGTTGAAACATGCTGGATTGGCATTTAGTTGTTTCAGAGCTTACCTTGCAGCTATATTGGTATGTCATGCTCTGATACTGTCATATGCAGTCTTCTCATATCCAGTGGTATTGAGATTCCCCAAGGGCCTCTTGGATATTTACCCCCTGCGGGAGTCCCAGCTCCTCCTTGGGATCGCATGTTGTCCTCTTATAACTCATGGAGCCTCCATTAGAGATACTCATGGATTGTTCAGTACATCACCTTACTCTTAAGAGAGTCTTTCCAGTAGCTGTCACTACAGCATGGAGTGTGAGCATACTCCAAATCTTTATGGCCAGGCCTCCTTTATCCTTTCAGAAGGACAAAGTGGTTCTGAGAATTCAGAACCCTAGAACAGTAAGTTCATCCCTAAGGTAGGTAGTCTCAACGTTTCACCTAAATCAGCCAGTTAACCTACGAGTCATCTTCCTGAAGCCACACTCAATGCCAGGAGAGAAGCTGCATACTTTGGACATTTCTGGAGCCTTGTTTTATTACTTTGACAGGATTAAATGTTGTAGACTGTCTCCTTGGGTTGTTGGTTTTTTTATGTATATATTTAGCTTGTCGAAAGGCCAAGCCATCTCATACACTGCATGATCTACTTAGAGACCTTCTGGGATCTTCACTGTTACCAGTTAGTTTGTGAGCCTTTCCCTTCACACATCAAGATACTGTCTGTGCCTTGATGGAGAGTATCTTCTTCAGGAATGTGCCAGTATCCAAGATCTGGAAAGCAGCAACATGGAGCAACCCACTGACTTTTGTCAAACATTGCACACTTGAGTGGGTGTATAGAGGTGATGCCAAGTTTGGGAGAGTAGTACTTCAATCTTTGAGTAATGCAGCTCGCTTTTAGTCTCACCATCCAAAGAGGATAATGCTTACTAGTCACCTGTGATGGGATCCACACTAACACATACTCAAAAAAGAGAGAACAGGTATTTACCCTACAGTAACTGTGGGTCTTCAAGAT
Source organism: Dermochelys coriacea (assembly GCF_009764565.3). NCBI lineage: Eukaryota > Metazoa > Chordata > Testudines > Dermochelyidae > Dermochelys > Dermochelys coriacea. The sequence continues at coordinate 85,916,998 of NC_050073.1, read as the reverse complement.
GTAGTCAGTGTGGCTCTCACAACCTGCCCTCCCATCTGCACTTTTTGGAGTCCTCAGCAACACCAGCTTTGAATTGTGAGGGAATTGAGGGAGGGTTGAGGCTACTGTGTCCTGTATGTCCTTGTATGGGAGTGCAAGGAGGCACAAGGTGCATGTGCAGACACTACTGTTCAAAAACACTGATCTTGCATGCATGAGGTGGATGGGCACTTACAGGATCCACACTGACTACAACATCTCAAAGAACCATAGTTTCTGTAGGGTGGGTGTGTCGGGGTGTATTTACCACTTGGTGGGTCCCTGCTGAGGATCCTGCAGTCTTACTACACACCACCCCAAGAAAGAGCAAGTTGGGGAAAAGAACAGTGAGGGTGGGTCCCCCAAGCTTGCCTAGAGAGGACTCTTTGGAGCAGCCATTTTGGAAACTGCAGAAATCTGGTTCTCTAAGGGCTAGAGGGTTAGAAACGACCACTCAGGGCCCTGCTGGCCCAGATAAAAATTGCTGCCTGGCTGTAGCAGTTCAGCTTGCTGGGAGCAGAGAAGTGAAGAAGAGTGTTCCTCTTGGGACAAAGGAGCCTGATCATTAGAATTTATGGCTGGCTGAACTTACATAGTTGGACTGCAGAGAGAGAGGAATCTGAGGATGCTGGGCTTGAGACAGGGCTGAACATAAAAGGGCCCGGTATGAAGAGGCCCAGGGAAGTAGCTGCAAAGGTTTGAATTAAGGAGTATATGGCTGCTGTTTATAGTGTTACTGGCCACAGGTAAAATGGAATAAATCCACAAAGGGGACAGAGCTTATTTGGGAGCCTGAACAAAGGACTGAATTTAAAGGACCCAGTTCTGAGGCTGGAAATTCTACTAAGGACAAATAGATAGTGTACTGGATGTTCATTTGGACTGTGTGACTTGGCTGGAGGGCCAATCCACTGAAGACCTGCCAAGGTTGTCAGGCAATCTCAGGGGAATCAGGGATGAGAAACGGACTGTGGACCACACTCCACTGCTTGGAGGTGCTCAAGTGGTGAGTGCCCCCTTACAGTGTGGAACCATTCTTTTCCTTCTGTTCTGGATTATCTGTTATCCCTAAAGCATACAGGATTATTCATCAGCTCTATGAGGGTACATTTAGGAGCAATAGCAACTTATCATTCTACCAGCAGGGTCACACCATTTTTTCCCACCATACAGCTTCTAGATTCCTTAGGGACCTATTCTTGTGTTTTCCTCCAGTCTGGGACCCTCTTCCTTTCTGGGACCTCCGGATAGTTTTAGCTGAGTTAATGGGACCCCCTTTTCAGCCGCTCACAACTTACTCTCTATATCACCTATCTGTAAAAAACAGTCCTTTTAGTAGCCATAACATCAGCTTGAAGGGTAGGAGAGATTCAGGCTCTTGCATGGTGTTCCCTACGGACTAAGTGATCCTTAAGGCTCACCCTAAATTTTTTACCAAAGATTGTCTTGGATTTTCATCTAAATGAGATAAGCATCTGCCAGTTTTCTTTCCCAAGCCCCACTCCAACCAAGAGGAAGCCAATCTGCATGTTGCTGGTATGATTAGGGCTCTTTTATGTCATCTTGACAGAACAATACCCTTCAAGAGCATCCCGAGGCTATTTGTAGCATTTGAAGATAGGGTGAAGGGTCAAGCAACATCTACCTAAAGACTAACTGGGTATGTAATTGTATTAAATCATGCCATGAGTTAACTAGATTAGATCTATTCTATCTAGGTTCTTAGATTGAATTTATCACTGTATCTGAGCACCTTCCAGTAGTGCACTAAGCAATGTGACTAAACATCTGTCATGTGTTGTTTTGTTTTCTTATCCTCTCCTTAGGGAGAGAAGTGTATGCGGTGGAGTGTCACGTGTTGGTAGGGCTTTAGAGGGGTGGGGATTTCGGGGGTATTTTTTTAAATATATGTTATGTATTTATGTTAGAGGAAAAAGGGTTAAAGAAATATGCTTCAGACTTGGAGCGGAAGGTGGTGAGGTTTGTGATCGTCCTTAGATCCACCCATGCAAGTTAAGCCCACTTCACCAGGGCTTAAGCAGTTTCTGGAGCTTCTCTGAAAAGCATACCAATTCCAGAAATTTGCAGGGAAACTATATGGGGGATCAGTCCACTCCTTCATCCCACATTATTTCTTAGTTGAGGCCTGAAGATCTGATTCCTGTTTTGGCAGAACTGTCCTGCAATCGTTATTTAAATAGGATTTCTAGCATCCGCCCCCTGATTATGAGGTCACTGCTTGCTAGCCACCAGAAATGGAATACATGCAGATAATCACTCCCAGAAGAAACAATGGTTGCTTACTTACAGTAACTGTAGTTCTTCACAGTGTGTTGTCTATGGATTCTGCAACCCATCCACAACCTGCCCTCGTTCCCTGTTACTAGAAAATCCTATACCACCTATGGTCTGTATTGGTGAAGAAACTGAGGGACGGTTGTGCGAGCCTCTGCTCTTTATGTCCTTGGATGGAAAGGGGAGAGAGGGCATGAGCACATCCAAGGTGTGGCACCAGTGAATACTGCAGGCCAAAAGAGTCCAATCTTGCATGCATGGGGCAATGGCTCACTAGAGGTGGAATCAATGTGGACAATGCATCTCTTAGAACCATTGTCACTGTTGGGTAAGCTACCATTCTTTCTTACTGGTTTTGTAATGGGAACAAGCTAATGGGAGATGCTTTAAGATTAGGACTTAAACAGATTTGGAATTGTGTGTTGCTATCCCTTTTAGTGCAGTCCTGAAAAATTGTAGTGAGTTCAGGAGTTTGCTGGGGTGACTTCAGGCTGGTCTTCTGTCTATGGTACTTATATGGCCCTTATCATGTAGTACCTGAGACTCTCAATCTTTAATGTATTTATTCTCCCTACACCCCTGTGAAGTGCTATCATCCCCACTTTAGAGAGGGGAACTAAGTGACTTGCCCGAGGTACACAGGAAGTCTGTGGTAGAGTGGGGACTTCAACCTGGATCTCTCACTGCCTAGGCTAATGCTCCAATCATTGGCCCATCCTTCTTGATTATTTATCACAGTGAGTGACTTGGAACTGGAGACAGTAAATATGTCCAGGTTTGGACAGTAGATAGGAAAGTCAAGAAGGGAAAAAACAGTAAGTGATTGATTGTTCTGCCTCTTGCTTTCCAGGAGTTGATTCAAGAACAAGTTGAGGTAAGTAGTGCTCTTCTTTTGAAGTGGGTGAGGGTTGCTCTCAAGCAACCCTGAAAGTTTTGTTGCTTGAGACAGTACAAAACCTGGGAGCATACCATCCTTTAGCTCTTAAGGATTGACAGTGGGGAGATGTGGACCAAATGGGCCCTACTAGGTCTTCCTTATCTGTTCCTTCTCTAATGTTACTATTCTTTCCTTTTCATACTCACTGGAAAGTGGGACCATGTTCTCTCTCTACTTTTAGCTATTGCAGACCACAGGAGGCGCACAAGGGACACTCCCACTAACCTTTCTAAAGGTGCTCGCTTCCCAAGCATGCCATGGTAAGTGAGCTGAACTTCTCTACTTTTCCATTTCTACACAAAAAGAAAAGGAGTACTTGTGGCACCTTAGAGACTAACAAATTTATTTGAGCATAAGCTTTCGTGAGCTACAGCTCACTTCATCGGATCCGATGAAGTGAGCTGTAGCTCACGAAAGCTTATGCTCAAATAAATTTGTTAGTCTCTAAGGTGCCACAAGTACTCCTTTTCTTTTTGCGAATACAGACTAACACAGCTGCTACTCTGAGACCTGTCATTTCTACACAGTGTACTTTCTGGGGCTCTGGAATAATATGGCACTTTGAAGGGTTGCAGAAGTCTGACTTTTTAAAGACAGGATGTCTACTAGTAGCAGGAGACAGTTGCCCTCTTTTTGGAGAGCTCTGCCAAGGACCGAACATGCTGCCTCTATTTGCATTGTTTGTGGCTATTATCCACATTCCTATTCAGATGTGAGATGCTGACAAAATAGAGCCCTAATGTGCATCAATTCATATGAGCTCTAGAACTTTAATTCACCAGTTCTGTGGGAGCAGGAGGAGTGCCCCTCTTCTCAAAGAGCACATTTTTGACTGCCCCAAATGGTGAGTTGTAGAAATGCCAGTGTAGAGTGTCCTGGAGACCCTGGAAGTGCTAGTTTTCTGGCTCCATGATGGACATCTGGCTCACCTGGGCTTTCAGAAGCCCAGAAGGTGAGTAGATCTCACAAATACAAGCAGCAGTAACTCTAGCCCCTTCATGCCAGCAGACATGTTGCATAGTGCATTAACATTCCCCTCATGGCCAAAGGACAAATGTGGATTGGTGGCATTGTTGCAATGGCACATCACTAGAGTCTCCAAGTCGCAGACTGCATATAAGATTTATTTAAGCTAGAAAAGCAGGACAAGTGCCATCTCTGAACTGCAGAATACAAGCTGCTAAGGTGAGAAATAAATGAGACCATAGATTCTCACACCCTCTGGTGTTTAGGAAGGATAAAGATTGTTAAAGTACCAGAGAGACCTTGCTATCCTGCCTGGATTTGCAGTGGTTGCATTAAATTCCCAGGTGTGAGAAAGAGTGGATGATTATTGAGGTGGTACTCAATCTCTAAGTAGCTATGGGGTGAGTATTCAGTCTTTCTCTGTTTGGTAGCTCATTTGTGGAATGGCCTTGTTTTCAGCTCCGGAGAAAGCTGCTCATGTGCCTTGAGCTACAACAACTGTAGCATCTGGGAAGCAAGGAAATAGTTGCCCTGCCATCTAGAAGCCTCAGAGCAGACCAAGCAGCTTAGGCTATGGGGGGGGGGGGGGGGTGTGTGTGTGTGTGTGTGTGTGTGTGTGTGTGTGTGTGCGTGCGTGCGTGCGTGCGTGCGTGCGTGCGTGCGTGCCAGGAAGGCTTCTTGAGGGAAGTCTGATTAACTGGAGCTAAATATGAAGTCTAGTGTACTATGATGCTGGTTTGTGGTCTCAGGGTGTGGGAGGAAGTGGGAGCTCCCCATATTAACTTGCTGTGCTGTCCATAGTTCCCAGAGGGGGGCTTGTTAGCTGAACTGAACTCTTGCTGGCACATGCTATAATTCGCCTCTCTTTTCAGGAGCTATTAAGTTTAATGACAGCTTGACTAAGGAGGAGAGCTGCCAGCTTATTGAAGCTTTGTCCTCTTGCCAGCTGCCTTTCCAGTGTGCTCATGGGAGACCTTCCATGATGCCACTTGCAGACATAGACCACTTGAAGCAGGAAAAGCAGGTACAGTGTGAAGAGCTGAGCAGAGAAAGGCAACAAACCCACAGGGTGGGTTGTCTGAAAAGATGCGTTAAATCTTGCTAAGCCTTTTCATCCAAGTTTCATACTAACCAACAACACAGCTCACTCTGTATCCACTACTTAATACAAACAGAGAAATCCTGACTGAAATAACCACTGACCACATATGATGTAAACAAACCTCTAGCTCCTGTCCCTCCCTTAACCGTTCCTGTATTATTCCTCACGGTATTGTGTATAAATGAAGACTGTGACTCACTGGGCACAAAGAGCATGTCCAGATGCTATTTTAGACTCTACTCATTTGGTGTATTGCACATTTGCCTTTAGAACCCTACTATTAACATGCCATTTCCTGTAATATTTCTTCCTGAAGTTGTACAGACTTGGTAAGTAGCCACTGGCAATGTTTATTCAGCTATCCTGTATCATCTTAGGGAGTCACACTATTGGTAACACTTTGCAATTGAAACACTGTTATAAACTCATCTAAGGACAAACTGGAGGGAATTCAAAGAAGACCAACAAAAAATGGCCAGGGAACTGCAGGAGACTTATGAGGAGAAAATAGGAGTTAAGTCTGTCTAGTTTGGCTAAGGGACAACTAGTGGTGGGGGAAGAACTAGTAATGTGCACCTTTCTAAAGCTCCCTACTAAATGTGCTGTTCCCTAAATATGTTGAGTACATGGGATATCCCATAGCAGATCAGTACTTTTGCTTTTTTCTCTTCTTTCATAACTCAATTTCTTAGGAAATGGTTGCCTGAAACAGTACATTTGCTCTGTGTGCTTGAATGGGTAAATGTACTATTTGAAAGGTGGAATTATTTAGGATGATATGAAGAGTTATAACCAAGAGGAATGGGACGAAATAAAGAAAGAAAATCTAGGCTGAAGATCAGGAGAATGTTTTGACTGTCAGGGTGGAATGATTTTTTTAAAATCAGATTTAGGTTTTGTAAAACTAATTTGAAAATATGTACTATTGCAACTTCAGATGAAAATATACAATGAACTATTTTTCTTAAATGCCACTTCCAGTAGAGTATTTGAATTTTACAAAAATAAATAGAATAGTATGGCCCTGATCCTGCAAACAAGCTGGTGAGTAACTTTACTCACAAGAGAAGCTCTGTTTAATGGGGTCACTAGTGCTTAAAATTAAACATGCTTAAGTGTAGCAGCAGTGGTTAAAACACTGTATTTTTATTAAACTTTTCTCTTAAGAGCATAAAATATTTCACTTCGAAACAAAATTGCTTCACTGTTAACAATGAAAAATTACATAGACTTTTAATTCACAAGTTATTATAGGCACTTAAGTGACTTATGAGCACATGTCCCATTGACTTCAAATTCTGCCAGAAGAGTATGGTCTTGCCAAAGCATTTCAGCTTTCTTCATTCATGCCAGTTTATATCAGAATGTGGTGCTGGTTGCAAATATAGGAAGGTCAGTTTGCTTATCAGTTTTCTTTTTTTACAGTGAGGGTATTAATGAGGCCCTGGGCTTCTCATTTTCAGAAAAGATGAGGCTTTTAAGTGAGAGACTTAAGGGAAAAACATGTAAAATCTAAAATTCTACTAACAATGAGGAAACTAATGGAAGAAACAAGTACAAAACACCTCAGCCTAAAATGAGAAACAATGGACTAGCAAGATGTATATTAAAAAAAAAAATCTGATGTTTAATAAAATAAAAACTTGACTTTTATCCACTCTGCTGCCAAGGCACTGCATCAGATTGTGAAGCTGGAAGTCACAGAGGACGTTTAAAATTAGATTTGATTAAAACACTTGAGCATCTTTCTGTGTGGGGAAAAGACGATGGAGGTCAGTAAAGTCCCTTTCTCTTAATGAAACTTTGTATCAATTCATTAATTCTCTTTTCTCCTACCAGCCTAAACCTAATTTGGCTAAACTGCGGAGAATGGCCCAAGCCTGGCAGCTGTTTGGGAAACAAGGACAGCACTTCGAAGTGTGAGCTAAAAAACAGACCCTCCAGGAGTTTTGATGTCACACAACCCCTCATATTTCCAGCCAGCAATGCGAAACCAGCGTTGCTGCTTGGATGCAACTCCTGAGCCAGGATGGTATCAGAAGTACTACCTTCACAGCTGACCTTCTGAGGAGCAGAGATCATCCCTGGGAATGTAGCAGGAGAGGGCTCATATAGCCCAGAGAAGAGGCTTCAATGTTCAGAAATTGTATTGTGTGCCTAGACTTGGCTATTCAAGGGTAGAAATAGTCTCACACTTACAAGTGTTAAATTCCCTTCTTGTGAGAATGGCAGGACTCCTCATAGGGGAAGGATTGTTTTAATGTATTTACAACACTTTGAAAGTGTAGCAGGCTAAGTATTTATTAATAAACCAACAACACTTTCCTCAGGCTCATGTCTGACTGGAGTGAGCGCAGGCCATCTGCAAGATTTTGTAGACAAACTTAAGAGTCAGACCATCAAAGAACCAAAAGTGTCATTTTATTCAACTAAGCATCTAATAGCAGAGCAATCCCAGCTAGCTGTTTCTTTCCTTGCCTGCGGCTTTCGCAGCACATCAGTCCTTTTCTCCAGGTGGAGGGGAGATCTCAAAAATATAGCCACGTGCTATCTTCTCAGTGAAACATGAGGTTGCTGGAAAAGAGGTAGTTAAGGATCCTAGAGCACTCCTACTCGTATTCTAATTTTATTCTGCCTCCACTCTTCAATTCACCCTGCAGCTCTAAATAGATTGGAGTTTATTTCTATACCAGTAAGGGGGTTGTTACAAATTTCTATTTACTTATTAGGCATTACTGTAACACACAGGATTTAAGTGCCTAAATTAAAACAAGAAACCTGGCCCACCAGGTTTTACTGTCTAAACAAAACCAGAGGGGGGAAATACTTCACTTCATACCCTAAACTGTGATGTAGTGTTGCTGTGCACTGTTAAAAGAGCTGTCATAGTCCCAGAGACAGCTAAAGAGAATGCACTCTAAAGCCTTTGGTTTGTAACAGAAGGCTTTTCAGTTTGCAATCACCAAAGCAACTATAGCCATCTTGCTACAACAGCAGCTCACTACTGGGGCCAGTGTGCTGCTATTGTTTGAAGAATGAGCATTTTGTTCTTGTATAGAAAATAAGCCAACAGCAGAGATCACTACAAGCAGTCTTTATTGTAGCACACTAAGGTAATGCAGCTTAGTGGCAACAGAGAATTCCATTTATACCCGGTCCACCATTGAACCAGAACTTCTGTGGAGATGTACAAGAATGGCAACAACAGGTTCCAAACATCAAACAGATTCAAAACTGCTCCACGTGCCTTGTAATACAAGTGACGGAAGCAAAGCCAAGCGTAGATCTGTCACTGCTGCTCTTGGCTAGGGTGGAAACATTATACTCTATGCAGATGCTTCCTTTTGAAGACAGTCACCCCCATATCTGCAGCCCTGGGTTTATTTAGCTGCTGGGTCTTCCAAAAGAGCAATGTAGGAAGAGCCTGGACACTGAGGCACTTCATGCCAGTAGATCTTAGAGTTCATGGTCATCAGGATGGTAGAGCTCACTCATGAGGCGATAGATGTAGGAGGGTGCATTACCCCCAATGTTGGAGATGAAGAGAGTAATGAGCTCTGGGGGAACATAGTCAAACACTGGGCAGTGAACACTGATCTTTGACAGGATCTCCCCTGAAAAGCAAACAGTCATGGTATTTGAGATGAGCAACAGACAAGATGATGTGGAGTGTGACTTCACCATACACTGCCTGGAGCACAAGTTGTGATCCTCCCCTCACCACCCCTGAAGTCGGCAATGAAATAGCAGAACAAGATTCGAGACAACCCCAACCATGGTAGGTTTATTTGAATTATGGGTATAAAGCACAGTCTTGGATAAAAACGATAGAGTTTGCCCCTGCTGATGGCTGTTGCTGGTGCTAACCAGAAGAGCCCCCCAATGGAAGATCTGCAAAACGCCACAATAAAAGCCTTAATCAGAACTGTCTTAGCCCAGCACTTGTCAGGTCCTGCTGCACATAAACATGGATTTGGAAGGTTGGTTGCTATGTAAATGGGCACCAGCGTTGCCATCTTTAAGATGAATTCTCAGAATTTAAGGCCGGAAGGGACCGTCATGATCTAGTCTGACCTCCTACATGTCACAGAACTTCACCCACCACTTCCTGCAATACACAACCTCTGGCTGAGTTATTAAAGTCCTCAAATCTTCATTTAAAGACTTCAAGTTACAGAGGATCCACCATCTGTTCTAGTTCAAACCAGCAAGTGACTAGTGCCCCACGCTGCCGGGGAGGGCAACCTCCCCCCACCCGTGTCTGCCAATCCAATCCAGGGGAGGGGGAATACATATTGCCTTCCAATATGGTGATCAGTTGAGACTGTGAGAATTTAGACAAGACACACCAGCCAGACACCTTGGAAAGAATTGGCTGTAGTAACTCTGCGCCCTCCCCATCTAGTGTCCCATCTCCAGCCATTGGAGATATTTGCTAATAGTAGTCACAGATGGGACATATACATTGTAGGCAACCTCATCATAACATCCCCTCCATAAATGTATCAAGCTCAGTCTTGAAACAAGTTAGGGTTTTTGCCCCCACTACTGTTGATGGGCAGTTTACATTCCTTTGTTCTTGTGCCAACGTTGGCCCTTAACTTCAGTCCTTTCACTGCCTGGTGTTTGTTCCTCTGATGTATTTTATAGAGAGCAATCATATCTCCTGCAACCTTTGTTTGGCAAAACAAGCCAAGCTCTTTATGGTCTTTTCTTGTAAGGCAGATTCTCCATTCTTCTGATTATCCTAGTAGCCCTTCTCTGCACCTGTTCCAGTTTGAATTCATCTTTCTTAAATATGGGAGACCGGAATTGCCCACACTAACGTGGCCTCAGAAGCTCCATGGCAGAATCAAAACTATGTCAGCCAGTGGCAATAATTCATTTAGTATTTCTGGAGTGTTATGTTCCAAGAAGTCACACTACGTATGAGCGCTACACAGAAACTAGTTTGGTTTCTCTGACACTGTGCTAGGGCTCTGCTGCCCACCAGCAGGCAGTCACCATCAGAATCTTGATTTTTTTTTTTTAAATTACTACCTGTATAAGAAAGTGTTTCATAGGGCAGGAGCCCAACTGCAAGGATGGAGTTCAGAGGAAACCCTGTTCCATTCCTTCCATCAGCCAAGTAGCATATAACTAGGACTGGGGTCAGTCATTTCAGAGCGTAAGACAATGGGCAGGATTTCCTGCCCTTGGTTACAAGCTAATTCCGTCTTTAAACATGTGAGACAGGGTCCCAGTTCTTGCTGCCTGGGGTCAACACAACTAGTTCCCCTTCAAAAACCTGCACTAAAGAGGACCAGTACCTTCTGTGAATGGCAGCACTTCTTGTGGAGAGACAAACTTGTAGAATGAATCCTCTTCATTGGGGAACTGAAAGAAAGAGCAATAGGATCAGAAGAGGCCAACCATCCCCATTATACCATATGGAGCTGGGGCATACGTGCTGGAAGGGACTGAGCAGAGGAAAGTAAGGGTCTCACAGCTTAGGTTTGTAGAGTGTACAGCAGTCACCTGCAGCCTCAGATGAATATGCATGGCAACTGCAAGTGAAACTGTACAGCAAGGGGCTCAGGCAAGCCATACATTCCTAGTTCCTTTATGCCTGCTTATATTCTGGCTGCTCTGCAGGATAGCCTGGTAGGTCAAGAGAGCAGAGGCATGACTGTCTCAAGCTGCTCTTTCATGACTTGAGACAGGATCCATATTACAATATCAAAAAAGCGGAGCAGGAAAGTCCTAAAACATCTCCTTCCGCCTCTGAAGATGCGAGTTCAAATCGCCACTGGATTAAGTGAAATGAATATGGTAGCTCTCAGTCTCTAGTGGATGTTGGTCTATATCATAAGAGCCCACCATTCAGCATATCTGGCAATCTGTGCTGGAAAAAAGGCCTTAGCTGCATCAGTAGAGCTGCTGGGGGAAGGTGCATCAATGGGGCAGAGACACCCTTGCGTTAGGATCTAAGTGCATTAGCAGGGTTGGTAGAAGCCTTCCGGGTTGCCAACCTGTATTTTAGCTAGTCCATGCTGTCTATTACTCACTTTCATGAGCAATATAGGTCCCTCTATTTACCACGAGATAGAGCAGATGCTGTAATCAAAGTTGTTGCACCTACCTGCGGTGAAAGTTTGAACATGGGTGCACAGACAATGAGGGGAGTGGAGTGGTGTTTAGCTGCCAGTGCCAGGGTATGAGTCCCACTTACAGCAATCAACGCACCATTGGCCAAGATTGTCTTCGTACCAATGATCACCTTCCAAGTACAAATTAGTATTAGAGTACTTTGCAATGAACTGGGACAAGCAGAGGAAAAGGAGCTCCAAATCCTGGGCTACTGGCTCAGACCATGCTGGGGTTAGGGGCTGCAGGTTCTCACCATCTATATACATCACAGCAAGAGGGCATTACACTGACTAGACAGACAGTGAAAAGCTGGGATTCTAGTTCAGCAGAGTGCTGGGTCTGTTCCATCTGGGACTGGCTCTCCACAAAAGTTTTCCTCTAACTAGAACAGCATCCAGAACTGTCAGACCTGCCAAGTGGAAGTTAGAAGACTAGCAGGCATTAACTGCAGGGCTATGGTGCTCTATTCTCATCTCCACATGAGAGAGAGAGGGGAAAGCAGTCAGAGCTCTGAGGATGTCCAGTAGCAATTTCCTGACACCCTGCCAAAGGCTGGCATACTGCCTACTCTGTGACTTGTGCGCCAGGCAAGAGCTCAGTGCTTCCCCCTCGGGATGGGCAGGTTTTGTTTGTTTGTTTGTTTTTTTATTTTAAAAAAAAAAAAGCTGGAGTCAACCCTTTGTCTCCTTGGCTCTAAATGTGTGTCTCAGAGCAACTCTGCTTCCACTCAGCCTCACTGTTTGTTCTAATGCATCCTGGAAATTTAGCCACTCAGGTGAGGAGCAGCTGGGAGTAAGTTGGGAGTAAGTGTGGTCAGTCACACTGGTTTCTGCTTCTACACTGTATCCTGCTCCCCATCCCCTGTCTTATTAAATTGTAAGCTTTTCAGAGGAGGGGTTCTCTTTCTACATGTCTATATAGTAGCACTCATATTATGCTGGGTACAATATGTAAATACTAAAACCTCTCCTGAGACATCCTCTCTAGCCACCTCTCTCCAAGCTCTTTGGGGTCTTTAATAGGGAAAGCAAACTCACTTGATGCTGCCTATGGATGGCCCTATAAGGACTGAACACCAGAACCCCACTACTGACCCCCCCCCAAACCTACCTTGTTGACTCGAGACATGACAGCAAAGATGGCTGCATCGCTCATGACAGTGGTTTCAATCTCCTCTTTGGATAGACGGACGGCCATTTCATGACCCTACAGAAGAGAGAGAATCTGGTGAGTCCCTTAAGAGGGACCAGACAAGGAAGCTCCTGAGCTGGACTTGATGCAGTACCAGACACACCCAATTCAAGTCAGAAGCTACATTATCTGAGACAGAAACTTGCCAGTGGTATAGCACATATGCTGTCCTCTAAATCACTGGTGGGGAGGCAAGGAGTTTCCCCCACTTCTTGGCCACAGGCAGCAATCCCACACCATTTCTTGAGGCAGCCTGGTCACTCCCTCATGCTAAGCAGAAGTATCTGTTATTTCTACACCTGCTCCTCCTAAGGCAGATAAAAGCACTGCACAGCTACCACAGACACAGCCTGGAGAACACAGCCAACCAAGGTCCTACCTGGCAGAAGGGTGCACACTCCGCCACAATGACATGGAATTTCCGCTTGCGTGCTGCCTCCTTTAGGAAGGCCTCGACGGTGCGAGAGTAGCCAATGGTCATGATTACCTCGTTGGAGTGGATGTGCTCCAGCGCCTGCATCGCAATGTTATCAGTGGTGCCCTCTGCAAGGGAAGACATCCAGCAGTGAGGAGAGTCGGGCCCTATACCTGCCATTCTGATTCCAGCCACAGACAGGGCCAACAGGAGAGGGCACAAGCCCTCTGCCACTGCACACAACTGCAATTCCCTCTCCATGGAACTATCCCATAGGCCAAAAAACCCCAACAACATACTTTTTAGAGCTTTGGGTTTGAAGGGAGAGCATCTGAGGTTTTGAGCTACAACTTGATGAAAGGGCACAACATTCCTTATCTGAACACTGAGACCCCCAGTTTGGTAACTAGGTTATTACCTGACCCCCCCCCCCCAAACCAGGCTTTGTGTCACATCACCCTTAGCTAAGGCAGCAAGATGGGCATTGGTGGAGCAGCAACAGTTCAGTTCCCCAGCCCCTGCACCAGCTGGGATCAAGCTAGAGTCTGGCTGTACGTGCCTTGTGGCAGCACAAAGAGCACCACACCCTGACTTCCATAGGCTCCCAAACTGCCCAGGAAAATAAGGCATATTGAAAATCCCACCATAAGGGGAGAGGAAAGGACCAGCATCAGCTATGGTGGCCACCCTGCACACAGACTAACTCTTGGTGCCAGAATAGGAGATACATGAGGAAGTTACAGCCTGCCAGTACTGAATGTGGAGGGAGGTTGCCAAGCAGTGTAATCCTCAAGAGGATAGATGGTCGCTGATCTGTGGACAGATGTAGAAGACAATGACCTGTTGTGAAGGAGAACTGAAGCGGAATGCTGTACCATGTGCAGAGAGAAGTTTGAGGTTCACAGCAACCCTCCTAGCTGTCTCAGGTGCTGCACGCAGACCTCCTTGGCTGCAGACAATCCTTGCAATGCATCCGCCAGGGAAGAAGTGCAGGGGAAAATATTTAATTCTGTTCCCTGCAGGACCTGAGCACACCATGGCTCCATCTTAGTCAGTTGGAGGAAGGGCTCTGCTCAGATTCTTTCAAAGCCTTGAGTGCAAACAGCACAGGGCTGAATTTTGCCTGTTTCCAGAAGGTGCATACTTGACACTGTTCTACTCTCCTCACAGGACCACATAGGAAGGGATCCCTGTGTGCTGCTCCAGGGATACACACATTCTGCAAGATTGGGTCTCACAGCTCCCCATCCTTTCCATTCAAACTGAGAACTGGTTCTTCCCCATCCCTAATCCCATGATCAGCCCTCTCTCCCACCCTGTGATAGAATGGTTTTCTCCTACCCAGTTCTATCAGCAGCTCACTAATAGCCTCAATCACGTTAGCCCTGAGTGGGGGATAGGGAGTGCTGAAGTCCTCGCTGAGCCCTCCAGAGGTCAGAAGCTTGTGTAGTGACTCCTGCTGGTCACTCTCCTCACTGCGTCCGCGGAGCCTATGGAGAGAACACAGCCCATCACAGCAAGAAGGGAGCACAAGTAAACAACCTGATGAGGCTGCTTTTGAGCTTTGCTGTCCTTCCAGAGCAGAGAAATAAGGGGCCTTACTTATTCAGGGTCAGATAAGAGAACCACACCTATTTTCTCAAACAACCTCCAGAGCAGACATGCCAAACCTGCGAAAAAAATGCAGAAATGGGGCTTGTTTTTGGCTTAATTGGCTTGTGAGTTGTTTGTTGGCTAGGAGCTAGTTGCTTCTTTTTTTTGATCAGCTACTGGCAAGCAGGGACAAGGTGGGGAGAGAATCAGGGATGCACAGCAGGTCCACCACAGTCCTAGACTGCACGCCGGGGGGGATCTAGTCACATAAAGTGTTGGGAGTTCTTAGGGACTGGCTTGTTTTGGCCTTGTTTTGAAATGGTATTAGCTTGATTTTTGGCATATTGTGAAAGTTGGGGTGCTGTGCTCCAAAGCTGTCTGTGGCAGAAGGCTATCTGAAGCTTTGCCAATAACTGTACCTTCTGAAAGCTATGTAAGTAAACTTTGAAAGCTGCAGGAGGCACGTGGAACAGCCTGGCTCAAGGCTGCTGCTCCAACAGAACTCTCTCTCCTAGGAAAGTAGGGAGAGGACAGCATGTGCAATACAGGGTCAGAACACAGAGAGATCTGCAGCAGAGGGGAGCTTCATGCAGCAGTAACACATACTAAAAGAAACATCAGTAGCAGGGAAACCACAAGGCCAGTTGTGGCTACAAACCTTCCTACAAAGGAATTAAAGGAGTTTAACCTTGAAGGAAAATCTTGGAGACAGGGAGGAAAGACATCTCATTAAGACTCCTGAAGAATCTCACAGGAGCAGCAAAGAGAAGACACCATATAGGATCCAAATGATCCTGTCAGGAAGATCTTCTCCCAGATCGCTGAGAGGGGTACACACAGGCAGCAGGGGGAGGGAGAGCTTCACCTGCCGTACTCCTCGCGAATGATCTTCAGCACTCGCCGCACCATGTTTCCCACAGTGGTCTCAGACGGCTGGGCTACAGTCATCCTCTTGCCCTCCTTCCGAATCAGCACCATCAATTCCCCTGAAACAAGGGGATGGCTTAGTATGGGCGCCTGGGACCCCTGCAACGAGCATGTGCTGTGGACCTGTGGGATCGGTCGACGCTACACACGGCTCATGCGGTGCCTCGTGATCTCAGACACCATCCCATGGTCCAGGGACATCTACATCGAACACATCACCGGCCACCAACAGTACCAGGAGGTGTAAGCTGGTACGACATTGTGCATCAACTATGGGAAAGGGACTGAGACACTTTTTCCATTGGACCATATGCACTGGAAACATAAACTCACTGAACATTAAATCCCACCAAATGAGGGTAGATCCATCCTCATCATCGTATCCGCTCATTATACTCCAAACCTGAACATAGCCATTATATGGACAACATACCCCCATATTGCAATGTCTGTTCTTTGACCCGTTAAACTTTTACCCCCAATTGGGGAGATTGCAGATTATGTATTCCTTACGCCACCCGCTCCTAAACCAAATTTCACACCCCTTGATAATCTGTATCTTATTCCCTGATAACCAGAAACTTCTATGCCTAAACTCTGTACCGTTTTCTTTTTACTTCAACATTATCTTAATAAAATAATTAAATCTATCCTTCCAAGAGCAGGTCTGCCCACAGCCTCAAATAACTCCACAGGCTCAAATAACTCCACAGCCAGCGGCCCTATGCCAGCTTAAAACCGATCTATCTTTCAATAGTCCTGCACCTGGTTCAATTGCTACTAACATACTGGAACAAATATTTAGACAGAAAACTTAGCACCATGATCTAGAAAACAACAGAGCCATGAGCAAAAAAATAAAAATAAAAAAAGTTTCAGGTGGGCTATAAAGGTGAGATCATTCCAAACTAGACAGGCTTTTAGATAATAGTACTATGTGAGTGGATGAGGTGAAGACGATAGATGAGATGGGATTTTTACTAAAATATTTCATACTGTATATCACTAAATCCCACTCACAAAATTAAGTCAAAGTGGTTTGGATGTCACACATTCCAGGAACTGTTCAAAGGATCATAAAGAGTGGAGCACTGAGTTCAGGGAGAGGGGGAAATCCAGCTGGTGGGTACTGCAAGTGTCGGCATTAGCTCTGGTCTTATTTAACAGCGAACTGGGAAGATCTGCAAATACCAGCAGGGAGAAAAAAGAAAAGGAGGACTTGTGGCACCTTAGAGACTAACAAATTTATTTGAGCACAAGCTTTCGTGAGCTACAGCTGTACTTGTGCTCAAATAAATTTGTTAGTCTCTAAGGTGCCACAACTACTCCTTTTCTTTTTGCGAATACAGACTAACACGGCTGCTACTCTGAAAGCAGGGAGCAAGAAATCCAGCGGGGTTTACGAAAAGGCGGGGGAGGAGACTCCGTATTCAGAGGGAAGTATCTCAAACCCAGGGCCGTGGTGGGCGGCAGACGCTCTTGCTGCTGATCACAGAGTGTTTCCCATCAAGGCTAGAGAGGGGGCTCATTAAAGAGCTAACCCCGGGGGCAAGCCGTGATTTCAGGGTGGGCGAGAGAGGGGCGGACGGAGGGATAATCACTGCGAGAGCCAGGAACCTCGAGCGCGGGCCTGTGGCTGGGAGGAAGCATCTGGGCCCGGGCGGCGCCGAGTCCCACGGAGGAGGGAGAATCCCGGCTGCGGCTCGGGGAAGCCCCTTGGCAGCGAGATGGGGCCAGGGGGTGCCCATCGCTGGGGAAGCGAGCCCGGGCGCCGCTCGAGGGCAGGGAGCGGGCGCAGGCCAAGACGCGCTGCCCGTGGCCGGCTGCGGGGACACCAGCGCCCGCAGGGGGGTTCCCAGCCACGGGCTCCCGCAGGCCCGCCGCTGCCCGCCCCGCCTCACCCGCGCTGCCCCAGCGCCCATGGCCGATGATCTTCCGCAGCAGCCCCACCGTCTGCCGCGCCGCCTCCTCTGAGCTCAGCCGCTCCCCGCCCCGCTTCAGCCGAGCCACGAAGGCCTCGATCTGCTCCGACAGCCCCGACTCCTTCTCGGGCGCGCCCGGCATCTTGGCGGCGGCGGGAGCGAAGAGAGGTCGGAACTGTGGGATCGAGAGCACCACTTCCACCCGGACCCACGCTAGGCACGGACCACTTCCGCCTCTCTCCACTGCTATTGGCCAGGAGCCGTTCTCTTTCCGTCCACTCCAGGCCGTTAAGCCAATCACAGAGAAGATCGAGGCGTCGCTCGTGAGCCGATTTCGCGGCGGGGGGGGGGCGTTGTGCGATGTTTTCCGTCTAGAGGCTGTGACCTCTGACCCTGTCACAAACTAGCGTCACTCCACGCCCTCCTCCGAGTCCGGGCGCGTGGGATCTGCCAGGGCGGTGGAGCTAGCGAGGCTTCGTGGAGTCCACGTAGGGCAAAGTGAGGCCCACGTGCCTGGGGGAGGGGCAAAGAGACACCCACGTGCTTGGTAGATGGGGGGGGGGATCAGCAAGCCCCTGGAACATTCTGGGGGGAAGCATGAAGGGAGCCCCACGTGCATACCTCCCAGCATCTCAAGTGGCTGAAGTGGGATGCTGCACCACTCAGGTTCAGCCTGTCTGCCCTGCCTTGTGCCAAATATGATATTATGGCCTAGTGCAGGGGGTTGCAATGATGCTGAAATTTAGCCTGGCCACCCGGACGGAGACAGCAGAGGGACAGACCAAACCTGAGTGGCGCTGTGACCCTGCACCCCAATTTGAAACACCACTTGGTTTGGGGGCCCAGAGCTAACTGCCCCTCTTCTCCCTGAGCTGCCCTGAATGTGGGAAATGTTCCTTTTGCATTGGCATGGGGCAAGGTTGTGAGTCAAAGCGAACAGTCCTGTGGAACCTGGGACTGGTGGGAGTTCTCCATGTGCATGGACATATGGGGTGCACAAAGCAAGCCCCTGTGCCTGAGGTATGTGGGGGACAAGGCCCAAATAACAGTGGATATGACAAAGGAAGCAAGCCCTAAAGACCTAGGGATGTGGTAAGGGAATGAGCCCTAAAGGCCCATAGATTGGGGCTTGCTTCCCTACTTCTTGATCTCAAAATGCCCAGAAGAGGTAGAGGGGAAGTAAACCCCAGTCTTCCATAAGAGGGCTCTCATACACAACTCAAGGTGCTCTTTTGTCTAACTTATGTTTGCAGCCTGACAGAAGGGTGAGAGACAGGGCTTGGCTACACTTGCAAGTTAGAGCGCATTAAAGCAGCCCCAGGCGCTGAAACTCCTGAGGTGTCCACATGGCAAGGCATGTAGAGTGCGTGGACTCTGCAGCTGTAGCACTCCTGGTAATCCACCTCCATGCGAAGCATAAAGCTTGTTGTGCCCCGGCTGAAATGCCCGGGCATCAGTGTGGAGGAGGTGTTGCATTACTGTGCTATGATTGGCCTCCGGAGAAAAGGCATTGTGACTACCACACTGCACTTTGTGTAGAACAGTGCTTCACAAAGTCTACAGGTCTGAAAGTACAACACATATTCTTGAACTGAGTTGTAACTGCTTAGATACAGTTAGGGCCTTACATACTGGGCACTGCCATCTCCCTAGACCAGGGGTTCTTACAACAAATTTTTTGGTGGCCTCAGAGTGCGGCCACCAACTCTGGCTGATAGCCGCGCTGACAATTTTTCCTAAAATATTTAATTAACTTTAGGAAAACCAAATAAATATGCACATATACATGTCCAAATCACTACAATTTATTTATGTAGGGTTTTTCAGACAGTAATAAAAATAATTTACAGTTATCTCTACTCTTTACTGGACATAAACAGAATAAGAACATAAGAATGGCCCTATTGGGTCAGACCAAGGGTCCATCTAGCCCAGTATCCTGTCTTCCAACAGTGGCCAGTGCCAGGTTCCCCAGAAGGAGTGAAGAGAACAGGTAATCAGCAAGTGATCCATCCCCTCTCGCTCATTCCCAGCTTCTGGCAAACAGAGGCTAGGGACACCATCCCTGCCCATCCTGGCTAATAGCCATTGATGGACCTATCCTCCATGAATTTATCTAGTTCTTTTTTGAACCCTGTTATGGTCTTGGCCTTCACAACATCCTCTGGCAAGGAGTTCCATAGGAAGAGACAGAGTAGGACCTGTTGGTTAGTTCCACAGTCTCACTACTGTGGAGAGGGATGCTTCCACATAGTGGAGAGGCCTAGAGCATTTGTAAGCACAGCGGAGTGGATGTGTAGTGTCTGCTTAGCTTAGGAGAGAAGAGATAGGCTGGGGAGAGGAGGGTGGAAGCTATGTTGGAAGCTAGGTACTTTCCCTCACTCCCCTTTTAGAATCTTTTTTAGAATCCCTTAATGCCCGATTCTGACATTCTGTTTGTAGCAGTTTATCCTTTTCCATTGCCCACATGACATTCACTGCAATATCAAAGGCAGATTATGGCCAAGAAGAATTCTGACTTTCCCCAGCCCCACAACTGAATTGGGGTGGGAGAGAGATTGGGAGTGTCTCTCCTGTGAGAACCTCCATGGGCAAAGACTTCTGTTGGGCTAATTTGGAAAGGAGGTGGGAGGAAGGACCTTGCGTCACATCTCCTGCCCACAGTCCAGCCCTGCCAGTTCTCAGGAGCTCTGTTTTCTTTACCCACAATCCTCATGTGTCCCCTGATGGAAATAGTAACAATCCCACGATTCCTAATAGCAGCATCGGAATGAGACATTCCTGAGGTCATTTCCCTTTCTGCCCGTCTCCTCTTGAGGCTGCCTTCCCAGCCCTTGGGTTCTTGCAGCCTATCTCTGGCAAGGCTTATGTAGATATAATGTGGGGAGAGTCTGACTTGTGCCCCTTTCTCTTTAGTCTTTGAGGGCTATGCCACATGGAGCCGCTTCCAGTCTTGTTCGCTGCTCCTTCCATTCATTTTGAGTCCCAGTATCTCTACTTTCTGCTGCAATAACAAGGCTTTGGGTTAAGGCTGTTAGATGTTATTTCAGCTGGCATGGGGCGGGATCAGCAGTGGGAAGAAATGGCTACAGTACATACTGCCTGAGAAAACCCATCTGGAGTGTTCCCAGGGAGGGTAAGTGGGGCCTCAGCACCAAAAGTCCCTCGGTAGAGGAGTAAGGGAGAGGAGAAATGGGATAGGGGAGGAGGTGCTGTATCTCGGGCCAGAATCCCTGCCCCACACAGAGATAATAGGAACCCAGCTTCTCTTACTGTAGCTCAGAGACATTATTAACGCTAATTAATGGGGCCTCCTGAGGTCCCTGGGTAGCAGGTGAGGATCGCTATACCTGGTTTTCAGATGAGAAATGACTTGACAAAGGCTGTGCTGGCTCTGAGCCAGCCCCTTCACCCCTCTCAGTTTTGCCAGCCCATTTCCAGAAAACCCTTCCCAATTGCCAGATAGCTAGAGTGGTAACTGGAAGGGACAGTCCAGCATGCTAGTGGGAGTCAATAGCCTGAGAGGAGGGGGGACAGCAGAAGGGGTCTCACTGCTTCTATCACTGCACTCACCCCAATGGCTGGCTCACTGGTCCGCTGAGTCAAGAGGAAGGAAGATTGAATAGGGATTCCCAGTTAGGCCCCCAGAAAGCTGTAGAGCCTACGTTGGTGGGGTGAGCGTTTGCAAGTGGCAAGCTGTCCTGCAATGGCTCAAGAATACTGACCTCAGGGCAGATGGTTGAGAAGCAGGACACAACCCACAAATTGGTTGTGTGTCCCATACTTAAATTTCACCAACTGTCAAGTGTAAACTCCTCAGTCACTATAACAGTGTAACCATGAAGTCGTAGCTAGTCCCCTTGGGTACTCCAGTCTGTAGGCACCCATTGGCAGGCCGCACCGATCGGCTCCTCTGCCTCCCACCCACCGCTGATCAGCTGTTTAGCGGTGGGCAGGAGGTGGGGCCTTGGGGGACGAGGTGGAGTGGGGGCAGGGTCTGTGGCTGAGCAGGGGTCTAGCACCCTCCCCCAAGGGAATTCAGAAAGCCGGTGCCTCTACTCCAATCTATCTTGTCACCTAGGCAAGCTTGCCTTTGCGATAGATGGTTCTCTACACCAAAAATCACAACAATATTCAGGTTACTCCCAGTCCCAAAGGACCAGTCACTTACCCCAGATCAATTGCCCCTTAGATTTCACATCAAAGACAATGCTTGTGCCAATCCTATAATGAACTATCTAAAAGATTTTATTAATGAGGAAGAGGAAATCGGAGTTATTTACAAGGTTAAAGCAGTTAAACATACACACACAAATGAGTTACAGTCTTAAGTTTCAAAATGTAATAGAAGCTTCTATAATTCGCAAGCTTTATATGTCCGTTAAGGCTAACCCAGGCTATATGCTAGGGATCTCTTGCTGATGCCTAGAAAACCTTGCCTTCCCAGCGTCCAAGCAGCATAGAGATACAGTTTCTCCTTGTCAGGGATTTTTATTCCCTTCCCCTCTTCTTTGAGTGCCTCTTCATGGGGTGGGGAGAGTAATTAACAAAGTGTTTTGTCCTTTGAAGTTCCACAATAATTCATCTGGTCTTGGTGGGCCTTCTTTGTTGAACTGGAGATAACACCTCCTGTTGGAGACTAGTATTTCACACTCATTAATGCTTCTTTCCTGTCTAGTGATTTACAGTTACAGAGAATTACAATGCAAACACTCAGATATGACCTTACAGTATGGGATACAGGTGTTGTAAGTGACATCAATGCAGGCAGCAACTTACAAGCATTCAATAAAAGTTAAACATTAAACAGATGTTTATAACTCTAATATCTGTTTTAACAACACTAACACACAGGTGAGCCAGACTAATTCCAGCTGTGTATTTGTCAGTGTCCAAGTGAGACATAGGGCCCTTGGCATAAGCTGGCACCTGGTTTGCCAGCATCACAGCCAGTTAAAGCATAAACTGACTTCCAAAAGACCCTCCCTGTGGAGCAGGCTGCCTTGGCCAGCAGGGGGCACACAGGACCCCATCCCTAGACGAATCATGGAGGTGGATGCAGATATATGAACTCGGATAATACTTGAGAGGAGTCAGGCTGGGGCAGTTAATGGAAAAGGGACATGGAAGTGGATCCCACACATTGTGGCCTGTGCTAGACCCCAGATTGCCTCACCCTGTGCAGTAGCTCCCAAGTCCCCCACATGCAGCACCAGTGGACCAGTAATGTAGGTGGGATGTGAAATGCAAGGTGCAGGCAGTGACTGGGGTTGGGGAAGGGAAGGGCAATGTTATTCAGCCCTAAATAGGCAAAGGGCCCAAGGGACAGACTGGGTTTCGATAAAGGAGGAGGAGGTCTCTGCCTGAGGGAAGACGTGATTTGTGCCAGAGAGCACAAGGTGCCTGTACTGGAGCGGAATATGAGGTCTGTGCCAAGCAGCAGGAAGGGTGGATGGAGGGAACACAGGGTTTGCACCACAGAACAGGAGGCGTCTGTCTGAGAAGGAATACAGGATTTATTTTGGACAATTCAATGTTCTAGAAACTTAGAGCCAAAGCAAATGGGCTGGGAAAGCAGCAGTTCCTGGCAGCCTGACTGCTCTTGCTGGCAAAGCCAATACCTCTCCAGGCTAAGGCAGGAATGTTGCTCTTTGTCTCCAGTTGCTGGAGCTCAGAGTCCATGTCTCAGGCAGTTGCAGCAGCATATTTCGCATCCCCAGTCCGTTGTACTTGCCAGGCACCTTCCCCTGCACCCTGTTCTGTCAGCTTGTGAAAACCAAAGCAAACTGGCCTGTGCTGGGTGCTTGCGGCAGGCACTCTGTCCACATGGCCAGGGCTCTTCATTAGGCCCAATCCACACCTGTCTCGCCCTGTTCTGGCTTGCTCCACTCCCAGTTGGAGAGTGGCCAGGCCCAGGGCAGGATGACACCAATTCATGGTTGGGGTGTGGGAGTGTCAGAAACGTGGTACCAGATGGTTAATCAGATAGAGCAGCCAGTCCCACTCCACTTTCTAGCGACCCCTTCCCCTAGAGAGTCCCATGCGTCTGGAGGGGTTCTGTGCAGGGAAAAGGGGAGGTTAGCAACCCCAAGAGAGCCCAGCTTAGTACATGGGATCTACTCAACAGGAGCAGTGACTGCATGACCAGCCTTGCTCGTACAATACATGGGGTTCCATAGCTTGGGCAGGTGATGTCTGACAGAGACTTACGGGGAAAGGACTGGCCTCCAAAGGATTTCTCCTGGAGGCATCTTGAAGCTCTCTGCAGAGAACCTCCACCCAACCTTCCCCCTCCCCCCCCGCCCACTCTATGCTCTAGACAGACTGAGCCTAGCTAGGCAGCTCCCTTCATATGTCCATGGAGAATGGCTAACCTCACCCACTCCCCGCGTTCTGTGCCGTGTCCCATCTGTAGCAAGAGTTACGGCCAGCGCGTTATTGGACCCAGTTCTTCCTATACACTGCATGGTCTATGCTGGAGCTACCTTTAGCCTGGAGAAGATCAGAGAGCCACTTTGGCAGGTTGATGAATGTGTGTGTGTGTGCATGTGTCCGGGTCTGTGCAGCAGTGACTGACTCCCAAAAATAAAGTGCCGCAACGCACGCCCGGTACCATTACTCATAAGTGATCATACAGACGTACCGGAGCACCACAAAACTAAAACAATGCTGGAACGGTGTTTGGAGCATTCCGGCATGACTCCAGTCCTGATGTGCAGGAGCATCTGGCGAGCTCTGTGTGTGGGCTGCATGCCCCTGTGCCTCGTACCTAGTGTCTTCATTTACAGCTGTGCAAAGTAAACATAAAATGCTGCTGCTCCAGCAGCAAAAAACAAAAAGCAAAAACCCCAACCCTTAACAATGGTTGGGCAGCAACTGTGGCGAGATCACCCCCATCTGTACTGATCAGTTCTGTCTCATTCCCAGTATATTTCCCAGACCTGGGGAAGAACTCAGTGTAGCTCAAAAGCATGTCTCTCTCACCAACAGAAGGTGGGCCAATACGAGATAGTACCTCACCCACCTTGTCATTCTTTCCCAGTGTTTCCCCTGTATCTTGCATCCATCTGCTGTCTCTTGTCCAGTACTGCGATTGTAAGCTCCTTGCAGCATTGACAGTCTTTCTGTTCTGTGTTTGTACAGTGCCCAGCACAGTGTCACACATAGGCACTACTGCACTATAAATAACAAGAGGTGCCAGGCTTTGTAGAGTCAGGCCCTGTGTGAGCACCCATGTCTATGAGTGCCTGTCTCTGCCTGTGCTTATGAGCACCTGTCTCTGCTTGTCTTTGTGCCTGTTTGGGCATGCCTGTGTATGTGCATGCTTGTGTCTGTGCACGCATGTATGTCTGTGCATGCAGCTGGGATCAGGGCATAGGGGATCAACCAAAAATCATCGTTTCTGTGCTTTCCTTTGTTTGTTTACTTTTTGCTCTAGTAAACAGTGCAGCCCCAGAGATTAGGAAGGTGGGAGCAGGAGGAAGAGTAACTGGACTCTGAGGTTATGACCTCCTTGTGGATCCTGGGTTTGTTTACATTCCCCAGCTTCAATCCCACAGCTACTACAGACCATTTTCTTCTCAGAGTCCTGCTGCGAGTGGCTGGGTCTGAGGTAGCCGGGAGCTCACTGACCACCAGCGGTCCTGCCCTGTTCCTTGCAGCCCCAACTGCTGGAGCTCTCCCCACAGCCAGCATGTGAAGTTGTGTGTCATTTTCATGAATGGACAGCTCTTGAATGGGGATTTCAGGAGCTTTTAACCTCTTGGCCCCCACGAGGCTGGGACGTGCCAGAGCCTGATGCCCTCCGGGAAGTGAAGGGAAGTGTTGGATTGTGGCTGCTTGGAGGGATTACAGTGCGAGAGGCAAGTAGCATCTGGTTGTCATTAGCGAGGAGCTGCTGCCAGGACTCAGACAGAGTTAGGCAAGAAATGCCCAGGAATATCAAAAGGGGGAGGAGGAGATTGAAGGCACGTGAAGATGTGAGGATAGGGTGGGGCAGGGAACACAGGGCATGCGGTGAGGGGTATGGAGTTGGAAATAATTTTCTCCAATACACAATTTATACTAGACTGAAATTCCGTCTCTCCTGGCGGCTCAGCAGCTGCACAGATAGCCCAGGTAATGAGTTTGGAAGATAATGCAACTAGGGGCATCTGCACGCACTGCCTCTGGAGCTTGGAGAGCTTGCAAGAGGGCTCCAAAGTCTCCGGAGATGAGTTGAGTCACGTAGCCAGCGCTGACCATCCCTGGCTCCAATGTGGGGGCAGCCACAGCTTGGAGTGTGACTAAGACTCTGTAACAACTGCCCCTTTCTGCCTCCTGCTGCCAGACCCTTTCGAACTTCCGTCCCTCCCATCCGGTCTTTAAGGTGTGTCCTGCTAAATTCCGGGGGGACTTATTAGCCAAGTTGGTGAGATTGCCTCATGCTCCCAACAGCACCTGTGTGTGCTCCCTTGTGCATGCATCAGTGTGGAGGCCTAATGGTGGCAGTCACAGCATCCTCCAAGAAGAGTCCAGGAGTGGCAGACAAACAGGGCAGCTGACCGGAGTGCAGTGAGGGGAGCAGAGGGGTAGTTGCCCAGTCACCATAGGAGACTGGAATACTAGTTCTCTGGGCCATTGCCAGTGGGATTTAACGAGTTGGGTTTGGGCTCATCTGCTGAGATAAGAGCAGACACCCCAGTTAGGGCTTGAAGCAGAGTCAGTGTCTCTAGGGGATGAGATAAGGAAAGCGTGGAAGCAGCAAGTTGCTCTTTCTGTTCACTGTCAGGGAAGGGTATTGTGCGGGCCAGGATAGGGGTTAGTGGACACCTGTTGTCCATAGTGATCTCTGCTTTTGCAGATTCTGATTCTCTATGGAAGCAGGAGAACTACATGTCATCCACACAGTTTCTCCAAGTTCTTTCCAGTGTCAAGATAAGTGAGGAGAAGATGGAGACTGGAGAGCAGACCAGCCAAGGAAGGAGAGAGCAGGGTTTGAAGTCAAGAGG
Source organism: Dermochelys coriacea (assembly GCF_009764565.3). Lineage (NCBI taxonomy): Eukaryota > Metazoa > Chordata > Testudines > Dermochelyidae > Dermochelys > Dermochelys coriacea. The sequence goes on along the minus strand of NC_050073.1, from coordinate 85,890,513 downwards.
CAGTGGAACCTTCTATGATGATGATGAGAGACCATGTGGATGAGAAGCTCTCTCTGATTGAGGACTATCAAGTGGGCAGCGACTTGTAAAATGACTTTAAACTAGGATAGAATGCTGGAGTGGGGATTCTGAGGGCTTGGCTACACTTGCGAGTTAGAGTGCATTAAAGCAGCCCCGGGTGCCCAAGCTCACTACCCATCTACACTGGCAAGGCACGTAGAGCGCTCTGACTCCACGGCTAGAGCGCTCCTGATACTCCACCTCTGCGAGAAGATTAACGTTTGGTGCACCTTGGCTGAAACGCCTGGGCGTCAGTGTGAACGAGGTGTTGCATTACTGCACTCTGATCAGCCTCAGGAAACGCCCATAATCCCCTTAAGTCAAGTGGCCCCTCTTCTCATTGTTTTGGAATCGCTGCAGGAATGCGGATATGCCCTTTGAAAGCTCTGTTTCTGACAGCCAGCATGCTTATCTGCTCCAAGACAAAGCAAACCATTACTGTGGAATGCTGTGGGGGGGGGGCTGCTGCTGTCTGAACTTACAAGACAGCATGCTGACATGCTCTCAGCCCCCCAAAAACCCACTCTCTCTCTCCCCACATACACACAACACACTCCCTGTCACCCTCCACCCCACCCCACCCCACCCCCCATTTGAAAAGCACATTGCAGCCACTTGTTTCCTGGGATAGCTAACACAATACACTGCTCTCTGTGGCCGTGCAAGAAGTGCTAGTGGGGCCATGACAGTGCGCTTGTAGCTGTCAGTGTGGACAGATTGCAGTGTTTTCCCTACTGTGCACTACGAAGGCGGGTTTAACTCAAAGCGCTCTACATCTGCAAGTGTAGCCATGCCCTTAGTCTAATAAACAGACGTGTGCTTCCAACATCCAATGTCAATGAGAAGAATGAGCCATTCAGCAACAGGAGATGAAGAGAAGGAGCATACTTACCTATGCACAAACACCAGGAGTATAGGGAGCTAGCAAGAACCACAAGGGGTACTAAATAATGGAGGCTTGGGTCTAGTGGGAATAACAACCTGAACTATCAATGTTGAGGGATATGGGATAGGTAGAAAGGGAAGGAGAGGTGAAGGGACAGCACTATATGTCCAAACCTCTTACTTTACAAAGGTAATTTTGGGGAGGAGTTAGGAAATCTGGTGAGTACGGTGCACTGGGAGGAAGTATTAAAATCCACCAGCATAGGAGAAGAAGGCTAAAAGATGCCACAAGGGAGGAGTGAGAGATGACATTTCCTCTGAGAGAAAGGTGGACAATGTGGCTTTGGAGCTGAGTGGCTAAGATCTGAGAATTGAAAAAAAGAACTTGTAATGGAGCAGGAGGGAAGAATCAGCAAGAACAGAGAGTGTGTTAAAGCTGCAGGATGAGGATGATGTCAGGAAAAAAGCCAAATCAGTTAATGCTGCCAAAAAGCCAAGGAGGCCCTGAAGTGCTTTCCCCCCATATAGCAGAGGGAAGAAGAGCTAAAAAGAAAGCAGGTCAGTTAATAAATGAGGACGGGGGGTGAGAGGGGTGGAATCAATGAGGGTTCCTTAATGGCCCAGATACTGAACTCATTTTTAAAGTCCAACCATCCAGAAAAATGAAGAGAACCAACTTGTGATCAAAGGCAGGGAAGTGAATATTTTGAAAATTCAAACATACACAAGTCAGCGGGTCTGAGGAACATATAAACCTAGTGGGGCATCGACAGTTATAGCACATTTGAAAGTCATGGCCAACTAGACAAGCACTGGCAGACTACAGAAAAGTGAATGTGATGCCAATTTTCAAAAAGAAAAAGTGATCCTGGCAATGACCAGCCCATAAATCTAACTGTTGTCTCTAATAAAACAATGGAAGCGCTAGCAAGAGAGAACACTCCAGTAACCATCTAGAGGACAATGGAACCATGAGCACCATAAACAAGTGGGGTTTGCAAAGGATTCTCTCCAGAGACGTTGGTTGCTTTTCCATCACCCAAAGCAAGTGGACAAAGGGAAGGCAGCAGGTCTGAATCATTGTCTCTGGATGTAGAAAAGCATTTGATACAATTTCTCCCTGAGCAAAATGAATTCAGTTCAGCTTCAATACATACCTATCACATGGCCTGAAAAATGGTTGATGACCCATAATCTCAGCTCAAACAGCAGCACCAGTGTACAGAACATCAGGAAGGAGGCCGAGGGCCAGCCAGGACAGGAAGAGATGATGAGACCAGAGGAAGTGACCGAACATCATGTAGGCAAGCCTAATAAAGGGGTGAGAGAAAGAGAGCATCATGCAGGGCGAAGTCAGAAGACATCAGGTACTCATATCAGCACAGTTTTGGTCTACAGCCGCGATTGTCAGAGCTCATAAGTTAAATGGTGTTGGGCTTGTTGGTACTTGCATGGGAGATCCTCCCTCCTGTAAAACCCTGTGTGCTCATAAAGTGCGGTGGGGAGTGGCCCCTCTGAGTAGGTGCAGAATCAGGGCACCAGCATGGTGACAGAGGAGGTACTAACTTTTGGATGGGACATAAAACCAAGGCTCAGGCAGTTTGTGGTCACTAAACAGTCAATGACTTTTTGCCTAATAGCCTGACCTGCATCCTGGTCAGATTCCACTCCACACATTCTCCTTAAATGCCCCCTGTCATTTCTTTTGGATACTGGATTGCCCTTCACTTCCTGTGCTAGGTGGTGGTGGTGTGGACCATTCATCAGCTGGCATGTTGAATGTAGGGTGGGGGTTAGCAATCCCTGTCTGCACATCCTGTAAAGTTCTTTAGGATGAAGCCTTTGGGGTACAGATGTTCGTCCTCACTAAGATGAATTTGGGTACACCCTGCCTGTGTCGTTCAGAAGTACCCTCTTATCAGCAGGTGTGGCAACAGGGTGTAGTGTTTGGAAGCAGCTCAGCCTCCTTCCCCCATCTGCACAATGTAGGAGCCTGCTGCTCCCCTGATCCTCCTATGTTTTCACTCCAGAGCAAGGCAGGATCCCGCCTTCCCTATTATTTCATTTTGGGTCAATATTATGACAGCTAAAGCCAAGAGCGCTGCATCCACATGATAAGCAGCCAGAGACACTAAGTTGGGTGTGGATGGTGCCTGAGTTTGGCAGTGGAGAATGAGTGCCCAGCATCAGGAAGGACAGATTGTGGGAGGGGGTGACAGGCGGGGCAGATTGATGGATAATTGCCTCCACCTCTTGGATAATTGCCCCCTGCTCACCCCTAACTCAGGTAGGGAACATAATAGCCATGTCCCTGAAGAAAGGGGACTACAGCAGTGGTTCTCGACCAGGGTACATGTACCCTTCGGTGTACTCAATGGTCTTCCAGGGGGTACATCAGTTCATCTAAATATTTGCCTAGTTTTACAAAAGGCTACATAAAAAGCACTAGCGAAGTCAGTACAAACTAAAATTTCATACAGACAATGTCTTGTTTATATTGCTCTATGTACTATACACTGAAATGCTAGTACAATGTTTATATTCTAATTGATTGATTTTATAAGTATGTGGTAAAAATGAGAAAGCAGTTTTTCAGTACTAGTGTGCTGTGTGACACTTATGTATGTTTATGTCTGATTCTGTAAGCAAGTAGTTTTTAAGTGAGGTGAAACTTGGGGTATGCAAGACAACTCAGACTCCTGAAAGGGGGACAGTAGCCTGGAAAGGTTGAGAGCCACTGGACTAGAGGATCTGCTCAGGTGTTGGGCACCCCTCCCCTTAGCAGCCCAGCCCCATTCTCATGGGAGGGGATCGGCTCAGCTCACAGTGTGGTATCACTTGCAGATGGTATCTACCGCTTGCTCTTCAGTGGGCAGCGCAACAGCTGCCCTCCTATACATGCCTTGGAAGTTCTCAGCTCTGCCTGTGCTGGCCAAACAGTGGCAGAGGGCAGCACAAACACGCCCTTTCCAGGCCCCTCTCACCCTGTGCTTGTTACGGTTACAGCCCTGCTCCGCTGGCTGGTGTCTGGAGCCTGCTGTTTGTTTTTGTCCAAGCACAGCGCTCTGCAGCTGTTTGAGTGACATTCCCAGGGAGTCTCTTGTTTCTGGGCTCCATTCCCCTCCAGAACCTGTGGTGAGGCCCAGGAAAGAAGAAGCTGCCTCACACAGCTAGGCCACAGGGTATTGCAAAGAGCCTGCTGTTTCTTTGGGACCGGAGCAACATGCCCAGCAAAGATGGGCTCCTCCTGACTTGCACCCGCTGGCCCAAGCCGCATCTGTGCATACCCTCATATGCTTGGGTGCCCCTGTGCAGTTCTGTCAGTGCCTTTCTCCATGGCTACACCTGCCCCTGGGATTTTCATGCTCGAGAACATCTGCCTTAGTAACTAAAACTCATGATTATCCAGGCAGGAGGGGCAATGTGGGATGTGCTTAGGAGCCTTATGTACTGTCCTTGGCTGGCACGTTGGGAGCAGCAGATGCACTGGCAGCTCTGTGTTTGTGCTCCCAAGGTTACCTGGTACTGCCTGTGCCATAGCTGGGCTGGGAGCTATCATGTCTCAGTATATTCTTCCTGCTTCTCGACAAAATAGAACAAACATCCACCCACAGCTTTGGCCTCTCAGCGTAGTTCAACTCCTCCTGCCACCTGTCTCTGGCCCAGAAATGCTGCTGAAAGCCTAGCCCTGTGCATGCTGGAATTGAAAACACAGACTGCAGCAGCTGCCTCTTCACCAGCACCAACTGCAGGGATCGCACCCCTCTTGTGCGCCACTCACTCCGCACAGTAGACGGGGCCAAGCTCAAAGTCTCAGTGTCCATCATCAGGGGCCTACCTGGCTTTGGGCCTAGCTATCTCATCAAGAGTCTCTCTCCATGGCGACATCCTTCCCTGGCAGCTATGGACAATGACATTCTCAACCTTGAGGGTGAAGCTCATGAGACAGGGAGCCTGAGATCTCTTGGTAAGTGGGCCAGTGCCTGGGGACTCATTGCAGAAGAGAGTAGGGGGGGAATAAATCTCCAGAGCCGAGGCTAGAACCTTCGTCAACTTAGCACTCTCACAGCTGCCACCAAACCCAGTGCCGGGGAAGGGGGGAAGGGGAACACGACATAGTGAGGGAAAAGAGAGTGAGAAGGATAGACGGAAGGAAGGAGAAAGCTGGCTCTCGTTCTGGGATGGGAATGAGAAGAAAGGGAAAGCAGCAACAAGGCAAATGCTCATTTGGGGCTTAAGCCTGCAAAGAGGGATTCTTCACTGCTCCCCTTCCATGGGCCTCAGACACATCACTAGGCGCTTTCCATTGCCCAGGACTCGGGGCTCAAACAATCCACAGGGCAGCCTTGACACTGCCATCTCCCAGGGCCCATGTGTCAGGTTCCCCTAAGAAGGCTTCCCTTCTCCTAGGACTGTGTCAGAGCCACCACTGCGTCACACCCTGCTTTCCCTGTCAGATGGGCAATTTGTATCGGGGGGAGGCCAGGGGCTGCTCAGAGGCCAGGCCCAGCTGCTATCGGCTGGGTGGGCCAGCACCAAGCTGCCTGCAGTTCTTTTTCTCCCACTTTGGCCGTCCCTACAGTGAGGCTATCACTCCCCAGGGCAGGCCTAATCCACGCCCAGGAACAAAAATAAACAGCAGCATTCCGGCCACGTGCAGCCAGGGGTGACTAACCGCCAGCCACTTCCTGCTGCTGCTGACAGCAACAACAGCAGCCTGTGCTCACAATGGTGGGGGGGGAAGAGAATGCACAACACAACCCACTTCCCCCAATTGTCAGCCTCCTCCTTAGCAAACAGACCTTCCCCTGTCTGCCCTCATCCTCCACACCTGGCCCGGGAGGGAGCTTTGACGCCACAGGAATTTGCAGCAAGGGGCTAAGGAATGTTCTAAGTAACTCGTTCCGTGGTATTTCAGGGGCTGGCGATATCACTGCCTGGTGGGCACTTGCCCTCCACACTGTACTGAATAGTTTCAATCCTTAGGAAACACAGAGACAGAGCACACAGGGGCCCTGCTACAATGCACCTCTCTCCTGTGCAGCAGCACCCCTGCTAATCCAGCCCTGGACTCCCCACACGGCTCTGTCCCTGCACCTCACTCCTGGCCTGCAGCACCGCCTGCTATTCCAGCCCTGGTCTCCCCACACAGCTCTGCCTGTGCACCTAATTCCACACCTGTTATTGGCTAAAGAAGGAAATTGGATGGGGGCTGCTTCCCTTGTACTTAGCACCATATAACGATTAACGGTAAAGTCATGCAGCTTCCAAAAAGCTGTCCAGCACCTAGCTCTTGTAAACATCACTGCTGCTACATGCTTGCACTATCCTCTGGTGTCTTAGCTGCTCTATATACCATGTTGTCAGTGTCCATATTAGACTGTAAATTCTTTGGGTTATGGAGCATGTCTCTTTGTAGGTGCAAGGCCAAGAACACTACTGGCTCTTGATAAATTATGTTACCCCTTTGGTCCGAGTGGTTAGCCAGTATTTGGGGCCTTGCTGGGTTGTTTTTGTTAGGAAGAAAAATTGATGCTAAGTCAGTTATTTCTCTGGTGCAATCCTGTTTATTTGCAAAGCATACACAAAATCTTGCTTCCCTGAACACAGTGGAAACAATCAACAGCAGGTAGTTTCCTTGCTCAGAAATCCAAGTCTGCCTTTCCAATGAGTACTGTGCCCCAAAGAAGCTCTGTCTCTCCGTTTCCTCCCAGGGCCAAGTGCACAGTTTTGCTGCTGCTTTCTGTCATTCTCTCACACAGCTGTAACCAATCATTCCCCTGCATTTGCAATCAGCCTCAGGGAAACCCCTCCCCGAGGCTAGTTCTTGCTCAAGCCTTGCCATGAGGCCCAATGATTTGGGTGGTGGCTTTTATTGTTTCAGCTATCACTATGTAAAGGGACATTTAATTACTCCTTCCATTTAGCCTAAATGAAACTTTGGTTTTAACAAGGTCTGTGATTGTCTAGTGATCAAACACCTGCCAACATAACAATAATAAACAGGTGACATGAAGTGACACCTGCAATTAGCTGTTTTCTTTAGACTTCCTTCTTTTTGCAAAAAGAAAAGGAGTACTTGTGGCACCTTAGAGACTAACAAATTTATTAGAGCATAAGCTTTCGTGAGCTACAGCTCACTTCATTGGATGCATCCGATGAAGTGAGCTGTAGCTCACGAAAGCTTATGCTCTAATAAATTTGTTGGTCTCTAAGGTGCCACAAGTACTCCTTTTCTTTTTGCGAATACAGACTAACACGGCTGCTACTCTGAAACCCTTCTTTTTGCAGAAATTCTGATGTACTTTGAGCCTCTCTGCAGGGTATGCCCCCAACCCTGGAGAATGCCAGTGGAATGGGAATTGTTCCTGTGAACTATGCAGCTTGATTTCACCAGCGCAAACTGGAGCAATATGAAACAAAAGGGGTGAGGTAGACCCTGTTACTGTCCCCATAGCTACTCTAGAGACACCATCAGAGGACCCAACCCCATGAGCCATACCATCAGGGGCTCATTCACCTGCACATCTACCAATGTGATACATGCCATCATGTGCCAGCAATGCCCCTCTGCCATGTACATTGGCCAAACCAGACAGTCTCTACGTAAAAGAATAAATGTAAAATCAGACATCAGGAATGGTCACATACAAAAGGCAGTAGGAGAAAACTTCTATCTCCCTGGACATTCAATAACATATTAAAAAGTAGCCATACTTCAACAAAAAAAACTTCAAAAACAGACTTCAAAGAGAAACCGCAGAGCTACAATTCATTTGCAAATTTAACACCATTAATCTGGGCTTGAATAGGGACTGGGAGTGGCTGGTTTACTACAAAAGCAATTTTCCCTCTCCTGGAGTTGACACCTCCTCATCAATTATTGGGAGTGGACCACATCCACCCTGACTGAATTGGCTCTGTCAACACTGGTTCTCCACTTGTAAGGTAACTCCCTTCTTTTCATGTGTCAGTATATTTATGCCTGCATCTGTAATTTTCACTCCATGCATCTGAAGAAGTGGTTTTTTTACCTATGAAAGCTTATGCCCAAATAAATCTGTTAGTCTCTAAGGTGCCACCAGATTCCTCATTGTTTTTGTATCCTTCTCAAGCTGCATATATCCCAGGCACTATGAGAGCATTCTTTGATCACTGTGCAGATTTTGCTCTGTACCTGCACCTGGGGAAATGTTACTCTTTCCTTTATGCCCCAGTCTTTCTCCTGAGCCTTGTACATCTCTTGCCCTGAAGGTGGATGGCTCAATTTCCCATTGCCAATGCTTTGTGCCAGCCAGTCTGTGAGGCATTAGGGAGTATGTGGCCAAGTCATGGGAATTGAGCTCTGCTGGTGTGGAGTACCATGATGTTCTGCATTGTGACAAAGCCCAAGGGCACTTGCCCATCCAGGCTGTGTTGACTTTTTAATGTTTTTCCGTATTTTCCCATTGTGATGGTTTGGGGAATCTGTCTATTTCCAGCTTATGAATTCTGGTTCATTCTATGAAATTGCTGCATTGAATTCCTTGGTGAGTCAGCCATGGTTTGTTGAGATCCCTGACTCTTTCCCTCACCCTGTCTGGGAGAAGCTACAGCCCAAGCAAAAGAAGTCATTAACCTTAATGACTGTGTGCTCATCAAACAATAGGTACGCTAAGGAGGGTCCCTGAGCTGGAAAACAGATTCAATCAAGTTTATGCACGGGTTTATAAAGACAAGGAAGTTTAAGGCTGGGGAGAGAATGCAGGGGCTGGCATGCTTTGATAGCAGAGAGGTCCTTTTAGACTCTGGTGCCAGCTGATGAAGAAGGCAGCTAGTTGCAGGAGAGTGACACTCCATGATTTGCAGGAGAAGCCATGTGCAGGAGGGGGATCCTGAACTCCTTAGAGGACCCTGACCAAAGCCCAGAGAACACTCCAAAGTGTTGAGGAACCTGAGGCAAGGAACAGCATGCAGGTGTGTTGTTGATTTTACCTCGGTCTGTATCTTGCTTGTGGTGACTAACAAGATTGTGTTAGGTTTCAGAGTAGCAGTTGTGTTAGTCTGTATCCGCAAAAAGAACAGGAGTACTTGTGGCACCTTAGAGACTAACAAATTTATTAGAGCGTAAGCTTTCGTGGGCTACAGCCCACTTCATTGGATGCATAGAATGGAACATCTAGTAAGAAGATATATACATATACATACAGAGAAGGTGGAAGTTGCCATATTAATTAGCCTCTTACAGTTTGTATGGCAACTTCCACCTTCTCTGTATGTATATATATATATCTTCTTACTATATATTCCATTCTATGCATTCAATGAAGTGGGCTGTATCCCAAAAAGTTTATGCTCTAATAAATCTGTTAGTCTCCAAGGTGCCACAAGTACTCCTGTTCTTTTTGAAGATTGTGTTAGAAACCTTTACAAATCCCGTGTGTTATGGGCCTCAGCTATCACATATTCCTGCAGGGGTGAACTGTAACCCAGAGCGCCCATAGGGTTGGAGCTCTGGGCAAGGGTGTTCTTAAGCTACAGGGGTGTCTTGGAGGTGGTTAGCACTGGTCCTGTGGCCTAGAGCAGCTATATGGCAAGGTGCCATTTCCATGAAGGGGTAACAGACAGACTGTGCCCAGGAAGTGTGCCAGAGAGGCCAAAGAAAGAGCCAGGGCTGGAGCCTGTCCAGACCAAGGGACACTTACAGCACATGGACCCAGTGTGTTGGGACCCAAATGCAGCAGCCTGGTGAGTGTCCAGAAGGGGGAGCTTGACTAGGGCTGTGACACTCATCCTCTGCCAATTTGCCAGGCCAGAAATGGGAAAGTTTGTCATGTTCATGAGCTCAGCTGCAATTTGTCAGATGGGTTCAGATGACATGTAAGCCCTGCTGACAAATGATTCCCCACCACTGCCTCCTGCATGTCCTTGTGAAGGTGGAGGCTTGGGCTAGGAAGTGCTTTTTGAGACTTGTCCCTTAAACTCAGGAAGGGCTGAGATGGAACAGACCAGAGGAACAGATTCTGTCCCGGTCTGTTATTGACAAGAATGTGCGTCTGCTGGAGCCGCATTCCAGCGCCTGCTGCACACACCCTGGGAACATGAGCCCACAAAACAGCCAGATGCAGCTCAGTGCTGGGGAATTCCAGCTCATCACAGGGGACTCTTGCTCTGCTCAGAGCACAAGTGGATCATGTTTGTTCCCTCGTGCAAAGACTCAGGAGGATAAGGATTTAATCTGCACTATTGTCACCACAGTGGAGGGCCAAGTCTATTTCCTAGGAGGACAAGAGATGTCTGAACCCTGGCATTAATGCCCCAGGATGTGGAATCCATTTTGTGCGGGGCTGGTCCTAATACCCCATTGTGGATCCTGCTATCTTCATCTGGAATGCATCCGATGAAGTGAGCTGTAGCTCACGAAAGCTTATGCTCTAATAAATTTGTTAGTCTCTAAGGTGCCACAAGTACTCCTTTTCTTTTTGCGAATACAGACTAACACGGCTGCTACTCTGAAACCTGCTATCTTCAGGTGCCCAAATCTGCCTATCCACCATAACTGCAGTTTTGACAAGACACCCTGGGGTACAGAGAGAACATAAATGTCCTGGTTGTTCCTTTACACCAGTGGTTCTCAACTTTTTCTACTGGTGACCTCTTTCACATAGCAAGCCTCTGAGTGTGACCCCCCCCCTTATAAATTAAAAACACTTTTTTGTATATTTAATACCATTATAAATGCTGGAGGCAAAGCAGGTTTTAGGGTGGAGGCTGACAGCTTGTGACCCCCCATGTAATAACCTTGCCACCCCTTGAGGGGTCCCAACCCCCAATTTGAGAATCCCTGCTCTACACCAACACACTGAGAGCGGAGTTTGGCTCCTCATGTTGCCAGGGATTGTTATTTCTGATGACCGGGGAGTTAATTTCCCACACTTTTATAACTGGAGCCCTGACTCAGCCCAACAGTCACCACTTCCTCACTCATGAGATTTCACCCTCCAGTGTGTGCAGAAGCAAAACAAGACATTTGCAATACATTGGCAGTGACTAGAGTTTGAAACTCTCTAGGGCTTTGCTCTTCACAAGGCAGCTGAGCTGGCAAGAAGAGCGCAGCTTCAGAGTGGATTGGCGGTACGATGCCAGGGTGAGAGGAGTCCTAGGGCTGGTCTCTTTGCAAGTTTGCATCCAAATAACTCCACTGGATTTAATTCACACCTTTCAGTGCAAGTTTCTGTGTAGACAAGCACTTGGACAGTCACATCACATAGGTAGATAACCTAGATTTAAAATGACACCGAAAACCCCCTTGCAAGTGGCAGCATAGGTGGGATTATATGAAAAGCAATGCAAGTCCATGAGTCTCAGGTTTCAGCCCTGGGCTGGGATTGGGCTGGTACACAGCAGTGCAGCGTATTGACACACCTCTTCCAAGCTGCTTTCTTCTTCTTCTTCTGTTTGTTTGTCAAGAAAAAGAAAGAGTAAAAAGCAAAAGTCACTTGGAAGCTGTTATGTCTGCAACGAAGTCCTTGAAAATGTGAACCGTGTGCACAGCAGTGCAGTTATATCTGCCTGAGTTGCAGAATACATGGCTCAATAGCTCTGATGGGCAGGTGGGGTTTATGATTGTGGGCAGAATGTGGCAGAATACTGCTACTCCCTTTCTCCCCTTGCCCCCCATCCCAGTTTGGCACCTGATTTTGATACTGTTGAAAGCTCTTGGCAGGCTGGGAAGCCAAAAGGAAAAACTAGAGCTGCCAAGTGATGTGTAAATGTCGGAGTTCTTACAAGAAAATACTATTTTCAAATCATATGACATACGGACCCCATTGCTGCACTATAGTCATGATGGGTCTGGCTTCTCATATTTTGCACCCAGTGGCACTGTCCCATTCTGTACCCTTGTGTTATGTAAAGACAGTGTATGTGGGGGAAGGAGGCTCTTGGGGAAGGGGACAGCTGGCTTTTACAGCTAGCTTGAAGAGCAAGATTCTCATTATTTATTAAGTGTTGACTGTGTTCAGGACTCTGTAGAAGCCATAAGCCCTGCCCCATGGGATTTACAAAAATAAATAGCCAGAACCAGATGCTCCGGGAGACCCAGTGGATGGTGCCAGCCTGGAGCTTTTTTAAATACTGTGGTAGCAGCTTGTACTGACATAGCCTTCTTGGGCCAAGCTGAGGAAGGAAGTCTGCAGGAGGGAGCTGAATGAGGGAGGGTGAATACCGTTTTGGGGCATGGAGAAGGTTTCGGCCATAGGACGTCAGCTACGTGTCTCTTCAGACAATGTGCTCTTGACTAACACAGACATCCAGGCATCTCTGGGAAATTTGAATACTCCCATTTTTCTTCTAGTTGAAGCAAACTAGTCGGCTCCTCTGCATAGACACAGCCTCAGTATGTTATGGCTATGTGGGCTGGTGCATGCAGTGCAGAAAGGCAGCAGTTCTGCATAGATGCCTTTTCAATGAGCTCCACCAACTCCAACTGGCTCTCAAAAATCAGAGCAATCAGGAATCTGTGCCTCTGGCCCCTGCAACAGCTCAGCAGCTCAAGGCTGGGAATCCTCCCCCAGCTTTCTCTGAGCTCCCCATACATGACAGGTTTAACTTGGCAGCTGTCAAGAAGGGCCAATTGTTACCATTAAATCCACCCACCCACGTGTCAAACATCTCTGATTTTAAAAATCATGAAAATCATGGAGTCCAATACCACAGCCCCGGGTCTGTGACATTCCAGTCTGGAGCGTATTATACACAGATTAATATACAGCGACTCTTTATAGTGTGAGTGTTTCAAGGCAGGGACCACGTCTACATCTGTGTGTGTAGGGCACCCTGCACTATGGGGCCCTGATGGAGGGCTCCAGGCGCCGCCACAGGATAAATATTTATTAATGAGAACTAGTTAAAGAGAGATCCTATTTAAAGGCATAAACCCCAGGAAGCAGCTTTAAAGGTGCAGCCTGGCTTTCGAGAGCTTGAGCTTTCAATTTCAACATTATATTAAAGAGCAGGAGGGACTGAGCGCCTGGGAGAGGGGCAGGCAGATTAAATAGAGGATGAATCAGAGAGAGAGGCACAGAGATTAAAGTGCCCTGTTGGGTCCCATCTATTCCCCCACTGGAGAGCCAGGGCAGCTCGTCTCCTGCAATCTATTTGCCATAGTTGAAGGGCCCCAAGTGATGTGGTTCCGACGACCTAAGGCCAATGTCAGCTCCCACACGGCACGTGCGTGCCACAGTGACGGGGGAGGCCGGAGGGCTGGAAGAGAACAGGCTCCCTCCCACCCACACCCCGGTCCACGTGCCCGCTCCCACCGGCGGGCGCCCACGGCAGCCCTCCCGGCCACACGGGCACCCAGCGGCCGCACGCCCCGTCACCGCCACCTGCGGGGCCGCCCAGAGCCACACGCATGGCCCCGCGGCGCTGCCGCCTGAGGAACGGCAACAAGCGGCCCTCTGGAGGCTGCGGGGCTCCGAAGCCCAGGCGATGCCGCGCAGCTCCGTGCAGGCTCGGAGGGAGGGTGGGAGTTGGGGAGGGACTTGGGAGGAGCCCTCGGCTCATGAAACAGAGCTGCAAAGCAGGCAGGGCAGCATTCACATGGCCCGAGAGCAGCCCGCGGGAGCAGGAGGGGCAGAGGGGCCCCAGAGCAGCCGGTGCAGGAGCAGGAGGGGAACCTGTGCGATGGGATTGAACAGGGCAGAGGTGGTGTCAGTGTCCCAGGACTAAGACAGCTTGGACTTGCATCTCAGCTGTCAAGGTCCCTTGTCTCTGAGCACCCCGCGTCCCAGGCCACCTCGGGCGCTCTGTAACACTGGCTTCCCCTCTCCTGGCCACTGACCACCACAGCCTCTCCCAGGGCTACGCTGCTGCAGTTGGATCCACGGGTGCTGTGTTTGGGACGCTTGGGTCCTGGGCTGTGGCCAGCGTGAGGGCTCCCAGGAGTGCCACAGCCAGGCGATCTCTGCATGTCTCCAGCTCCAGGATCTCTCGCAGGGACCAGTATGTTTGTTTCCGCTGGGACACGGGACTCTTCACTGGGGCAAAACTGAGGAGGCAAAACCAGCGATGCAGCTTCTCAGCAGTTTCCTGAAGCTTCTTGTGGCTCTTGTGCTGCAGGCATCACACACTCAGGTGAGGGACCCCCAGCTTCGAGCACCCCCCCAATGTGTCCCCCACATAATGGATCTCGGGGAGCTGAGGGGCACTGGCAGTGAAAGAGACCTCAGGGATCCTGCCGTAATTCTCCCAAGCCCCATTACCCCCCTTGCATTACTGTGGGGCTAGAACATCGCTGAGGAATCACTCCTGTAGTGTATTTTTGCAGGCCAGGTACAGCGTGTGGATCAGTTTGAAGCTGTTCTTCTTGGGTTGCCCCACCACTACCCCTCTGTGGTGTCTGAATTCCAAGTGACCCCTTGTTCCTCGGGTCCTCCCTTAGCAGAGGAACAGGGGGCTGACTGGGGTACTGCTAGGCTTGCTGGCGACGTGGGGAGAAGATGAGTATCTCAGATGCTCTCTGAGGATAAGGCTGGCTCCAGCTAATTTCCAGGAAAAATTAACTCCCAGGAAACACCTTGTGAGAAGAGAGAAAGTGCCATTATTGTAGGGAAGCTGCAGTGGGGCTGGAGCTTCCAGTCAGTCCAAGGACTGCTCGTTTAGCTGAAAGCATCTAGAGAGGATTCTGAGCTTATTACCTGCCTCCAGGCCCAGGCCCCAGGAGAGCAGCCTCACAGGTGCAGGACAGGGCAGCTTGGTGAACTCTGACCCCTAGGAACTCTCCTATACCTGGCAAATCCCATGGAAGAGCCCCCTTCCATGCAGAGAGTTTTCCGTCTGCTGAAAGACAAGTGGGAGAATCACCTCCCCAGAACTCCTACAAGGGCCATACCTCCCATGGGCATGCGCTGTGACCAGCATGGCAGCAGAGTATTACTGCACTGAAACAGGGGTGTGACATAATGCAGGGACACCATCTGGTCTCCAGTGAATGAGGTCTTAACAGTGCCCCCATCCCTTGCACAGCTTCTCAGGGAAAGTCTGCCCAAGTAGTTGGTTGTGTACCCAGGGGTGGCAGGAAGCCAAGGCGATCCCAGGAGATGGTGGGGAGGTATTCCCCCCCTTTTAAGCTTATATTAATTCACTTTGATTTCGGTTTATAAACATTTGCCATTGAGGAAAGGTCCATCCCTGCTGACACCCCTGTGTTTTGCTTCTGCTGAGTGTCTGCCAGCTGACCGGGGCTACTCTCCTACCTGCTACAGCCAGCCCACTTTGTGCTGTGATTCCATCACAGCGGGGCAGCCTTGGCCAGCATTTGGATGGCAGAGCCCCGCCAAGGGAAACCCAGGGCATAGCATGGAGGAATTAGGATTTATCCAGCATCCCAGGTGCACATGGCGCTTCACAGCTAAGTACATGTGGCCCCTGCATGTGTCCAATAGGGGCAGATGACAACATGCTGTGAGGTGGCGGGAGGGAATCGGATGGGGCTCTGACAACATCCCGATAGTTGGGGTATAAAGACTCATAGCTAGCTGGCAGAGGGGTGCTGGGGACTCAGTAGCGGGAGCTCTCTCCTTTGCAGTGTTTTGCTCCATTCTGGGTCACTAGTGACCTCAGGCCCCAGTGTGGCGGGATGGGTGATAGGTGTCATGTGGATGAGATGTAAACTGAAGTGCTGATCATGTGTGGTCATTAGATCCCCTGGCATGTTGGATAAGAGCAGGGATGTCAGCCTGGGTGTCTTCTACCTCCTGCAGTTTGAAGTTACAAAAGTCACCTCACACAACCTCCTCAGCTGTTGTTTAGTGAATTATGTCCTACCTAGCTCCTCTCCTGGCACTCAGGGCAGGGTTGGTCCCTGTTGTGTTGCACTCAGTCTACAGTAGTTGTAAACTTGTTTAACTTCACGGCTGGGCTCTGTTACACACCTGCCATATTACATCCCAGAGGTGGCAGCATTAAGTGGTGAGTGAAATGATCCCTTGTGGGTCTAAAGTACTTTGGAACTCTTCAGAATATAAAACAGAAAGGCCGGATGGTGCAGGGAACTGGCTGTGCAGGCTAGCATTACAACCGCTATAAACATGCTAGATAATACTTAGTCCTGCCATGAGTGCAAGAGATTGGACTAGATGACCTCTCGAGGTCGCCTCTAGGCCTGTGATCCTATGCTATTTATTATCATTGTCATTTATTAGCTCAGTTGCCTTTCTGCTTCTCCATGTATACCAGCAAGTGCCCCGAATGTCCACAACAGATCTGATCTGGAACGGCCAAGTGCCCTGTGGGTGGGTGGGTGATGCAGGCAGATGGGTGAGAATGAGGGGGTTACACCCCAAGATTTTGCTGCATTGTGCTCACTCCCTGCTGCCTCTTCCTAAAGGGCCTGGGCCTCACCTCTCTGTATTTCTCTCCCTAGCAGTGGGACAGGTTCAGCAGAAACAGCACCTCAGAAGGGCAAGGTGAGTTTGCAGCTGCTTATCCTGGTTGTGTGCGAGAATATTAGATCCCCTGTGGGCTCTGGAATTCTCTCTCCCCTCCTCCCTGCCCAGGAGCGTGGGGATCCCGTCTGTCCTCCAACCCCAGAGGAGGAGACAGCCCTGGGGGAGGGGACAGGAGGCTCCAGAGGGAGGTGATGGGATATGGTCTATGGGGAGTCAGTCTGGGACTATCATCAGCCACTTAGGAGGAGGTGGAGGAGTACAAATGGGAAATGTGTTGGCAAAATAGCTCCCCTGCACCCCCTGGAAGTTAGATCCCCCAAGACCCCCACATTAATGCACCCTCCAGAAGGGGCTTATCCAGCCCCCCTTCAGAGCTACTGAGCTCCAACAGGGCAGCTCCCTGGGATCAGAGCTGGGCAGAATTCTTCAGGTGAAACTTCTTTTTTAAAGAAAACTGCAACTCCAGTTTGACCAAAATGTTTTGTCAATTGGTGTTGAAATTTGCTGAATTATTTCAGATAAAAAAATCAGAAAAAGCCAACATGTTTTGTTTGGACATTTTCAGGCAAAAATTTTGACTTTTCTTTAGACTTTTTACGACCATTTAATTAAAAAAAAATTTAAACGGTGAAAAAACTTAACCGCACTGATCTGTTCGATCCCAGGAAGGTTTTTGTTTTTACTTTTTTGGAACTGCGGCTGCTTGATAAATTCCAAGTTGAGTTCTGAGGCAGTTTCTCCTCTGACAAGGTTTTGGGTGCTATAAACCCTCGTGCTTCAAGACACGAGCCAACATGTAACTATTTGGGGTTAGAAGAAAACTTCCTCTGGGGGACGGCTATCCCATAACTGCTACCAACAGACTTTCTTCCTCTGATCCATCTGGCACTGGCCAGTTTGGAGACAGGGTAGTGATCTAGCTGGATTGCTGTATGATCCAGTATGACAGCTCCTTGATGAACGCTATTTTTTGGCATGTCCCAAATCAGGACATCATCCCCCTGCCTTGTCCAAATGACATAAAATTTTCCAGAAAAAGTCAACCACCGCCACAGGCCTCACTCCCTAGTTTGAAGGCTGATCAGAGTTACTTGGTGATTTTTAGATGGGGGCCAGCATTGGGCTTCTAGAAGAAACGGGGCTGTTGTCTGAACTATGGAGTGGTGCCCCATTTCTCCATATCTAATGGAGATTTTTATCAGTGTCTGGAGATGAAGAATAGCCTGACTCCAGTGCAGCACATGACAGATGAGACAGGAAGAGAGCAGCAGATGGGACAGCTCAAAGAGGAGAAAACGAATCCGTTAGCCTGGAGAGAGAGAGTCATAACGCTGGGAGCTGCCTGTAACTTTTGGGGCACACAGCAGGGCTTGCTCTGATGCCTGTGCCAGGTACATGGTACGCCTCCCAGACTCTGCCCTCACTCAGCCAGTAACTCCACTGTTTAGTGAGGGCTTGAGGGAGCAGGCCAGCAGGCATCTTCTGGGCATGAGCTTATAAGGCCCCCCGTCCCACCTCTGGGTCTCTTCCAGTCCTGCCCTTCCAGGAGGTTTGGGGCCGCAGCTTCTGTCGGCCCTTGGAGATGCTGGTGGATATTGTGTCCGAGTACCCCAGTGAGGTGGAGCACATGTTCAGCCCTTCCTGCGTCTCCCTGCAACGCTGCACCGGCTGCTGCGGAGATGAGACACTGCAGTGTGTCCCAGTGGAGACGGCCAATGTCACCATGCAGGTAAGAGCCAGGTGGGCTCAGCTCACAGTGCAGGGACTTGGGCTCCTCTCCTGGTAGTTAAGATAACAATGTCAGGGCATCACACAAAAGTGGGAAACTAAGGCATGGAGAGGTTAGCTGACTTCCCCAGGACACAGTGAGTGAATCAGTGTCAGAGCCAGCAGCAGAAATCAGGAGTCATTGCTGACATTCTACTGAACCCCGAGGCAGGCTCTTCCCCCACATCCATGCCTTGCCCCTGGAGGTGCGGTGAGCAGCTGGGGAAAGCAAGGGGGGACCTTGGGCAGCAGGCCCAGTGCAGGGAGACGCCCCCAGCCAAGAGGCCTTGTAGCTGGACTTGAAGGGGGATCGTAACCCGACAGGGCGGGGGTGATGCTTAGAAGAAGGGTCCTGCCACCTAGAGCCTGAGGGCATGTGGCCACCGCCAGAGCAAGTGTCCGACCTACAGCATCCCTGCAGCACAGCCAGGGCCTGAGAAGAAGGCCTGGGACTTGTGAGGCACAGACTGTGAACTTCCCGGACATTCCAGAGATGCTGGTTGTGATGTCTCCGTGCCACAGAGCGGGGTGATGTGTTTTCCTTTAACCTTTCCCATTTTTTCCTTTTTTTTTTTTTTAAATTGATTGCTGTTTAATAAATTGTATTTGCTTTGAACTGTATGTAATGATCAGTGGGTCAGGGAAGCATCCAGTGCAGAGAGAGCACCCCAGAGTGGGGACACAGTAGCCCCTGCCCTAAGTGACCATGACAAGGTTGGGGGTTGAGCCCCTCAGGAATCCTGGGCCCAGCCTTGTTGGGGTTACAAGGACTCTGCCACACAGGAGAGTGGAAGGGGAGCCCTTGAGGTCAGGCAGGCCTCTGGGTAAAGGGAGTGGGAGTGAAGACTCAGATCCTTTCACTAGCCAATTCCACCGGGGTAGTGTACAAGCCAGGAAAGTTCCCCCATAATAGCAGGACCATTCCCCTGTTACGCATGCAGCCCAAGATTTCCCACCCAAAGAATGTGGTCCCAACAGCCTGGGTTCAGCGGATCCTGAAAACATTGCTTTGCTTCTCCCGTTCTCCGGCCAGCCTACCAGTTCTCCCAGCACCGTCCTCGTCCTCTCCAGCCCCACAGGCTTCTGATGCCCCAGGGGAAACAGGGCTCTTGGGATGCCAATACAGTCACTAGCTGTAAATGGTGATGGGTAGGTGGCCCAGCGTCCCCAGAGACACCTCTGGTTATGATGAGAGGGATGGAGAAAAAAACAGAACCAGAGACGCAGAGATTCGTTTTGCTGCAACTTCATGGCAGTGTCCACCTCACCCTATTCCACAGGGGGCACCACGCATCACAGGGACAACAAACCACTCTCTGTCTCACACGTCCACACGGATACATGCAATGTTGGGCTCCCTGTGTTTGTAACTGTAGGGTCCAAGATGAGACCTTTTCAGCAAAAAAGACAAGTCATAAAAGGGAGAACAGCAAAGAGCCAGTGACTTTTGTTTCCTTTCAGCTCCTGAAGATGAAACCAGCAGGGCAGGTGCCCTACGTGGAACTGTCCTTTACAGAGCACAGGCAGTGCGAGTGCAGGTATGGACCATCCAGGCTTATTCTTCTCCACCATGCAGGGCATTGCCCAGAGCAGGAGAGACCCTAGGGTGTGTCACCTCTTACAGTGAAAGCCTCAAACCCTCCCACAACCCTGGCCACCATGGACCCCTTGCTGAGTGGCTCTCCAGCACCATCTGGTGGCCTCTCACGGACATATAGAGGCTGTGCCAGAACTGCACTGTTTTCCAGCCTGCCCAGAAACTCTGACTGCTGAAGAATGAGTAAGGCGCAGATTTTCAAAAGTGGCCTCTGGTTTTGGATGCCTCAGTGTTAGGGGTTCAAATTGAGATACCTGAGGATTGATTTTTGAGAGGTGTGTGGAGCAACTACAGCTCCCGTTGCCTCCAGCTGAAGTGGGTGCTTAGCACCTCGGCAAATCAAGCACAAGGGATGTCAGTTTGGACTCCCAAAACTAGTGACCACTCTTTTGGCCATGTCTGCCTTTGTGTCTGATCCTCACTCTAGTTCCTCATCTGTGCTGTGTCCTGGCTCCTTCTCTTATCTCCAGGTGCTACTTTGATTGAGAGAAGCTACACTGCATTAAATACTTTCCGGATGTGCATTTGCCACAAGTCATTGATGTCATTGGCAAAAGGATGTTTTATCATTGCAAGAGGGAGGAGCCCAAGTGTGGGAGTTCTGGCAGGCAGTCTGTCAATTAGGATGTGGTCCCAACCCTGTGGAGTCCATGCTATTTCCCTAGCAACCCATCATCCCCCAGTACCTAGGGGCTCTGCAGATGCCACATATGCAGTGCGATAATTTTACTCTCTCCTTTTTCTCCTCCAGGCCTCGGCGGGATACACTGAAGTCAGGAAGGTAAGCGCTATGAGCAGGGATTCTGGAGTTTGGGACTCTCAGCCCTGGCTCATCTCCCATCCATTCAGACTCATCTTTTTCCCCTTTCCTTTTGAAGGAGGAGACCCAAGGGCCGAGGCAAGAGGAAACGAGAGAAGCAGCGACCTAAAGGCTGTGATCTGTGAGTGGGCGTTAATCCAGGAGGAGGGGTCAGGGCAGTGTCTCTTTTCAGAGGTTTCTCCCAATAGTGACTCTTTGGCTGCAGCTTGCTGCACAGGTGGGGCTTAGGGACAATGCACCAGCACCTGGAGTGAAATTGCTACATCCCAACACACGGGCTGATACAGACCCAGGCCTGTCTCTACCATCTTTTCTGTGGACCTCAAAGTACTTTTCAAACATTCATTAAACCCTCCTGATCCCTGACCCCGGCACTGCCCCCCTGGGAGGTGACAGTGTCATTACCCCCACTTCACAGGTGGGAAAACTGAGGCACAGAGAGGAATGGACTTGCCCAAGATCACCCAGAGAATCAGGAGTAGAGCTGGGAATAGCACCCAGAGCCACTAGCTCCCAGTCCCCATTCTAACCCCCCATCCTGTCTTTGTGCTCTGTTCTCTTTGCAGATATGCCATTCCTCGCAGGTAATCATCTCAGCAGAAGAGGGCAGCGCCTGTATTTATTACCAAGTCCTCTAACTGCCTATATGTATGTGCCAATTGCATTCTTGACTGAACCTTGTGGGACTTGTGACTACTTGCACCTATGAGCTGTGACCCTCCGAGCAGACAAGAAGCGGTGAAGCAAGCGACAGGACAGGAGCATGGCCGCTTTTGCCGGAGAGGATGACCTGGACTCTTGCTTGGCCACCTGCAGGGATACAGCTCCAGGACCAGGGAAACTCAGCTGCAAGAGAGGCAGTCACCACTTAGCCTGACCTGCCCCTGCCTTAAGGGCCTTTCCAGGAATCTCTGCACAGTTAACATTAGTGGTTAAAGGATCCAGGGACCAGATTCAGGACTGAAAAGCTTCATAATGAGGCTCAACAGGTCCAGGGCTTTGCATTCAACACTCAACCAGAGGACAGTGGGGGACAAGCTCGGCCAAACATGGGAATGTTTTTGTGACCCCTGCAGCTGAAGGAGTATTCTAAAGTGCTGAGGGTGCAGCAGGATAGGACAGAACCTCAGGGAGGTGCCAGCCCAGGGGCTGCTGCATTGGGAACATTCCCTGTTGTTGTCACCCACAGGAGTCTTGTGTTGTCACCTTCACCTTTGCAGAGCAACCCTTCCCTGAGCTGTCAGCTGGCGAAGGGGACCACACAGTCATGAAGGAAGGAAACCTGGTCCCTGGGGGGTACTCCAGTGGGGTGTCTGTCCAGCTCCCTGCACAGGAAAGACGTGGAAAAGCTGCAGTGAGCGGGGCTGGCTTGGGACCTATCTGCTCTTGGAGTTCCCTGGGTGGGATAGAGAATCTCAGGTCAACTGTATTACAGAGGGAATCATGACACCCCAGCATCTGGGCTGCAGCAGGTTCCTGGGAACCCTCCCCTGGCTGCAGTGTACCAATTTTCAAGCCAAGTCTTTCTGAATAAAACCTTACCATAGAGAAATCCAGAAGCCAGCTTTGAGAATGCGTTTGTCTCATGTCCCCAACACCTGTTCTCATCTGCTGCCCTCTGAAAAGCTCCATTCTCCATGTGCTTCTGGGACTGGAGCTTCCTCTCAGCCTGTGCTTCTCCCTCATTCTCTACAGCACATCCTGCTAGTGCTTCTGCCAAATTTCCAGTGTTTCCTTTTCTACCTGCTGGGCTTGGAGTTGCTCCATTTGGGTTAAACTGAGACCCCTTGTTACTCTGTTCAGTAAGAAACCTCAACAGAGCTGATGGCCCCCAGATGGTACAGCCCAGAAATGCAGCATAGCCACCCCAAAAGCTACAAATGCCCCCATCTCCAGACACCTCCAGCCTGAAGGAAGGTCAACCTCTGCCTCAGCCTCTCTGACCTGCAGCCTCAGAGGAGGGGGAGCCTGGCAGCTAAGTTGCCTATCTAGGGAATTGTGGGATGCATGCCCATAAGTCATAGCACTTAACGATTGAATGCTGTCCCAGTGTAGCTGCAGGGCAGTTGAACAACCCATAGACACATGAGCATGGATGCAAACCACCCTGTTAGCTTTAACTGAGCTATGCAACCCCAGCTAGGAACAGTCACACTCACTCAGAAGTACAGAAAGGCCTAAGGGAGTTTTGGCAGCACTCTCCACTCCCTGTTCTGAGCTGAAATCCTCAGTCACCTCCCAAGCAACTCACACATTTCACCTTTTCTGAGGCTCTAAACCATAGGGTTCCTGAGTGCTGCAGCCAGCTGTCTCCCTTGGGCCAGGATGTGTTCTCCCCCCGTTCTTCATCACCTTCCCAGCTCTGACTTTGAATCCCTTGCTAAAGGGGTGACCTGCCCCACTTTCTCCTCTGATCTTCCCAACTTCTTTCTCCACACATGCCACCTCTCCGCCTTACCTCCCCACCACCTTTCCTTTATTGACGATCAATCAGTGGGGGCCTTCACCCTTGCCCTACTGCCCCTCTGCACTGGCTGAGCTGGTGCAAAGGCGCTCTAGAGCAGGTGTAGGCCCCCCCATGGAATACCCTGGCACAGAAAGTTGTCTGTGGGAGCCTCAGAACTAGCTCTGTACCTGCTCTGTCCCCCCATGGAAACACCCAGCACAGGGGACACTCAAGAGCAGGCTGGGAACAGGAGGGTAGCATCTGGGTTGTTGTGTCTTAGAGTCTAAACACCGTTAAGAATAGGGTGAAACCACACTGGCACAGTTGGAGTCCGAATAACCATGTTTAAAGAGATATAACTCAATTCCTATACACTACAGTTGTCTCAAGACTCCAGCTCTTCACCATTGCAGCAGCGCCCATATGGGCCTTGGAAACCAGAGCGCAATCTAGTGCACCCTGAGGGATGGATCTGGACCCATGTTTTCTCCCCTCCCATGTGCTACCGATACCTCAGAGTTCAAACATAGGAATCGCCGCACAAGAGCAGAGCAGTGATCCACGTACTGCAGCGTCTGGTCTCTCACAGCGGCCAGAACCAGATGCTTCAGAGGAAGGTGCCAAAAACAAAACAAAAATCCAGTTAGGAAATAACCTGCCCACAGGAGAAATTTCTTCCTGCCCCTGTCCGTTCTGGGTCACACCCTGACGCCTGAGGGTCTGTATCCCCTCCACACGCTCTGTCACGATGGGGGTCCTCATCCTCCGTTTTTAATCCTACTGCTTGTCAGTTCCCTCAGTCCCCTCCACTGCCCCTCTCCCCGCCATGCTCTGTGCGGGCAGCTCGGCTGTCTGAGAGGGGGGATTTCCCAGGGCTGCTCCCCCAGCTCCTAGCTGTCCAGCGACTCTTTCCATTTCCTGCTGGAGGGCGGCTCGGGGCCTGATTCGCGGGCTGCATGGTGCGCGACCCTCCCGGGATGGAAGCAGACGGGACAGAGCCTGCACAATCTGAGCTTCGGCCGCCAGCTGATGTGTTAACAGCCGCGCGGCCCCCTGGCGTCTCTGTCCCGTGTTGTAGCGGGGAAGTCGCCGCGTCCTCCCGCCCCTCGCCCCCTTCGCCACTTCCAGGGCAACGCTCTGACCCTTCGACTCTCGCCGCCGCGCCGCGCCGCGCCGCGCCCTCGGGGGGGCCGCGGCCGCGGCCAGCTGCGCCGCAACCTGCGCGGGCGCTGCCTCTTTAAGACGCGGCCGGTGGCCGAGCTGCCTGAGGATTGGTGCTTTATTCCCGAGGCCGGGGGATGAGCTCATCTGCAGCCAACCGCGGCGCCTGTGGGGAGCCGGCCCCTCGCTCCGCGCCCGGCCCCAGCAGTGGGGCGAGGGGAGCGGCTCCATGGGGGCGAGGTGGGTCCCGCACCCCCAGGGACCAGGCTCCTGACCCCAGCAGGTACTGTTCGTCCTCGTGCGTGTGATCTGCCCGCTGCGTGTTTCCCCCGCGCCGGGCTGCCCCAGGGCCACCGCAGCCCCATGCCCGAGCCCCTTCCTTGCCCTGTGGGATCAGGCTGGGTCTCCTGGTCCCCTCCCTCCAGCCCGCTCCACGCTCCGAGCAGGAGGGTGGATTTGTAGCCAGGGCGTGGGGCCCTTTGGTGCTGTTTCACTGCTCCCATCTCCCTAGCAGGGCCCTCCTAAGGCCACCAGCGCCAGCTCCCCCGCAGCAGCGGCCTGCCCAGAGCAGCCGGGACTCCAGCAATGTGAGCAAAGGAGCTGGAACTAGGGGTGCTGCTGCACCCCCTGGCTTGAAGTGGTTTCCATCATAGACTGTGTTTACAGTTTGGTTCAATGGATCTCAGCAGCCCCGCGATACAAATTGTTCCCGTGGTGCCCCTGAATGTGAGCTTCCTCACAGCAGTGCCCTGCCAGCGCCAAGCCCTGCAAACTGTAGTCCCATGTGTTTGTGACTGGTGCTGTTAACCTGAGGCAGCCCCAGGCAGAGGGGAGCAAGTGCTTGTTGTGACCAGGGTTGGTCTGTATCTCCTGGATTAGCCTGTTCAACCACAGTGGAATCCACATGAAGTCCCCAGTGCCCTGACTGTTCCATCCATAAAGACTCTTTGTTACATCTCCTCTGGAGAGATCCTGAATGTGGAGGCCCTGGGGCCAGAGCTTTGGCTCGCGATTGTACTCTCTTGCGGTTTGCAGCTGCTGTTCCATTTCGTGCTTGCTCGCAGTTTGTCAGCTGTGATGAGAGACCAGAAATAGCCTTTCACTTCTTCTTTGTGGCAGCAGTGGTGCCCCAGCTACAGCTCTGCGAATGTTCCTCCTTCCCAACCTGCAGCCACCCTTTCCCTGCTACTCCAGTTCTTGACACCCCGCACCCAGCTCTGCTAATGCCCTGCTATTCCAGTCCTGGTCCCCTAGATAGCTCTGCCAAAGTGCTTCACTCCTGACCAGCTATTCCAGGCTTGGTTTCCTCCACTAGCTAGTCTGCCCATGCGCAAGGCCTGACCTGCAGCACCCTGCTATTACTCAGCCCTCCTGCTGCCCTCTCAGATTTTACCAGCACCTTCCCTTCTACTGCCCCCAACTCCTCCCCAGTGTTGTGTTGAAGGGCTTTGTTTTGCTTCTCATTTTCCTTCCCCCCCCTCCCACCCCTCTTTTTCGGGATTGCAGGGACTGAGCTGCTGAGGATGCCCTGAGAGTGGCCAAGCCATGAGCAGAGTCTCCCGTGAGTGCTTGGACTCGGAGTCCTGCTCCCGGGCGCTCTCCCAGGCCCGAATGTATCTCGAGCAGATTCGGAGCCGTGTCTCTCCAGGGGGCCCTGATGTGCATGGAGCTGGGAAGCGGGATTACCTGGTGGATGCAGCAAAGCAGATCCGCCTGGCACTGGAGCGGGATGTGAGCGAGGACTATGAGGAGGCTTTCAATCACTACAAGAATGGCGTGGACGTGCTGCTCAGCGGTGTGCAGGGTATGGTGGGCTTAGGGGCAGGAGTGTAAGGTGTAAAATATTCAGGGTATATGAGGCTTGGTAGCCTGTGCGGTTCAGGGGTGCTGGGGTGCATCAAGCATGGGGCAGTTGGCAGCACACAGGGTACAAGTGCTCAGTGGCTGTGTATGTGGGTTACACAAGGGATTGGGGGTTGGTGGTACAGGGCACTTGGCAGCACGCTGAGATTATGTGCACATTTTGGCAGTATATAAGGGGAGGAGAATCTGCATGGCTTTACGATGGAGTTCTCTGGGTCTCTATGGTAGCAGCCAGGGATGGTGGGGCTGACACCATGACTAGCTGGCGTGGGGAGGGAGCAGAGTGGGCAGGATGATGGGAATGGGTCAGTCATCAGCTGTCAAGCAAGGAGGCATGAGGAAAAGGATAATGACTGAAGGCAGGGCTGCAGGGTAGCGACTGGCTGATGTGGTTGTGGGGCAGAGCTGTGGGGAAGACGTGGCATGTGGGGAAATGGCGTTGGGACATGGTGCGAGGATGAGGCGTTATGAGGGGAAGAGCGTCTGGGTGAGCTATGTGACATTGAGACATGTTGGCCAGAGTGTGATGAGGGGCTGGAATGGTGACTAAAGCCGTGTCCCTCCCCCCCATGCAGTTGACCCCAATAAGGAGCGCCGTGAGGCCGTGAAGCGGAAGATCACACAGTACCTGAAACGGGCTGAGGAGATCTTTAACTGCCACCTGCAGCGGACTCTGGGGAATGGGAGTTCCACTGCCACGGTGAGGTGGGGCTAGGAAAAGGGCTTCGTAGGGACCCCCTGACTGCCCTGGCCGGGACCTCGGGGTGCAATACTGACAGCATATGTGGTGCTGGTTGGACTCCCTGAGTGCAATCCCCTGTGTGGTGCTTACTAGGATGCATGTGGGACAGCTGTGTTGGGGAGAGGGCTAGGACCCGCATGGCTACCAATCTCAACCCCCTAAACATACAAAGGTGCCAGTAGGGCTATAACACTGGCCTCCTGATCAGAGAAAGGCTGAACAGTGCCCAGGAGTGAGGGAGATGTAACTCGGCCTAATGATGGCAGTGATGGTTGGCTCCAGATCCTGCATGTCAACTGCCAAATGTCACAAGGGAACAAGGTTTAGAAAAGCTCTTTCTCAGTGCCTTAACTGACCGCTTCCTGGGGCAGCCCCATCTGGAGCACCCAGAGAAGTGGCTATTCTCAACCTACATGACACACAGCAGTGGCTTGAAAGTGTCTGTAGTGGGGCTGACCTCAGTAACGGGGCTTGTCTGCATTGCATTGTTCTTAAACTCTCCCACCATTGCAGTCCCTCAGATGCAGCTGCTCTCGTGGGATGGCAGCTCCTGTCTATGGGGCTGCATGAACACAGGTCTGGGCAGTATGTCTCTGCCATGCTCTGGGTGCTGTTGTACAGAGAGAATCTATTTTATGGTGCTGGTCAAGGCAGTGAGGGAGAGGTTTAGGGGCTACTGTGCAGGCCCCTTCCTGCCCCAGCATAGACCCAAGGCTGCCCTTGTTGGATAGGCTGGGCCCAAACCAAGATTGAGTCCTGCACCAGCTGCGGAAAGTTGATGGCATCTATGGGTGGGGTGGTGGCTGAAGGGGAGCTGACCCTACCCAGCTGCAGAGGTGAAGGGCTGAGCTGGCTCAGACTAACCATAGCCTATAGCATTATTGGGACTCGCAAGGTTTTTTTTTTTTTTTTAGGTGGCTTATTTAAGCCTCAATTTTTCTTGCGATTTTCTCATTATTAAAAATGGCTGTGATCTCTTGTTTTCAGAAGTGCTGAAGCTACAGGCTGCCCTCAGTTAAGGTGAACACCATGACTGCCTCTAGTGAAAATGGCCTCCATTTCTCTTTCTTCCAATGGGACTGAAACCAGACTGTCCTCAGCTAAGATGGGAGCCACCAGTCCCCCTGTGCGGACCAGACAGGAGGCAGGGCAATGTGGAGGGGCAGGGAATGAGACCAATGGGGTGGGGATTAAGCAGTGATGAGCTGCCAAAATCTTAACAACCGATTCCTTCCTCACCCCACGAGGGAGTCGTTGCCCGCCCCCACCCTCCAGGACTCCTGCCCTATCCAACCCCCCGCGTTCCTTGATGCCTCCCCCAGGACCCCTGCCCCATCCACCCCCCTTCCCTGTCCCCTGACTGCTCCCAGAACCGGGCCACCGTAGTTGGTGCCCACCCCACCCCTAAGAGCCAGAGAGACCTGCCAGCGGTGAGGTGGGGAGTCCCAGCGGTGCTTACCTGGGGCAGCTCCCAGAAAGCATCCGGCAGGTCCCTCTGGCTCCTAGGGGCGGGGTAACATGGCTAGGGGCGGAAAAGGAGGAGCGGCCACTCCCCCCACTGATCACATCAAAAGTGGCACCTTAGGCACCGACCCCCTGGGTGCTCTGGGGCTGGAGCACCCACGGGGAAAATTTGGTGGGAGCAGAGCACCCACCAGCAGCTCCCTGCCTGTGCCCAGCCCCAGCTCACTTCACCTCCGCTCCGCCCCTGAACGCACCGCCCCGCTCTGCTTCTCCGCGCCCCCCCCTGCCAGCTTCCCGTGAATCAGCTGTTCGGGGGAAGCCTGGGAGGGCTGAGAAGCAGGCGGCGGCTTTGCTCTCAGGCCGAGGGTGGCGGAGGTGAGCTGGGGCGGGGAGCGGTTCCCCTGCGCCCCTCCCCCGGGTTACCTGCTGCGGCGCGCGCGGCCCTCCTTGAACCTTCCCCCCCCCCCCCCCGCCCCAACTCACCTCCGCCTCCCTAGGCCTGAGTGCAAAGTCGCTGCCTGTTTCTCGGCCCACCCCAGCTTCCCGCATGAACAGCTGATTTGCGGGAAGCCTGGGGAGGGCAGAGAAGCAGAGCGGGGCGGAGCGGAAGCGGAGGTGAGCTGGGGCTGGGGGTGGGGCGGGGAGCTGCCGGTGGGTGCTCTGCACCCACCAAATTTTCCCTTCGAGTGCTCCAGCCCTGGAGGACCCATGGAGTTGGCACCTAAGGTGCCACTTTTGGCTGGTTAAATTTAGAAGCCCTTTTAGAACTGGTTGTCCCTCGTGGAACAACTGGTTCTAAAAGGGCTTCTAAATTTAACAACCGGTCTAGCAAACCAGCTCCAGCTCACCACTGAGGTAAAGGGCATGTGAGGAGCTGGGACCTAGAATGGAAGGTCAGATGAATGTGTGGAGCAGTGAGACAGGATGGAGAATGTGGGGAGAGCAGGCAGGGCTACTCGTGGGGGGCAAGGGGTGACTTTGGGGACTGGGGAGGCTAGAGCGAGAGAGTATGGGGTGCAGCACACTGAGGGCAAAAGGAGGAAGTGTGAGGGCAGAAGATTGTGGGGCAAGCAGAGAGAAGAGCATGGCAAGATTCTGGGTAGGGCACAGTGATAACCTAGGCAGGGGCAGGAGACGAAGGTGGGAGCTGAGTGAATAGGGGATCAAGAGGGGTACAAATAGCAGCTGCCCCACCTCAAGGGTTAGGAGAGGGTCAGGGCAGTCCTCAGTTCTGTGTGTGCACTTAAGCTTGAACTTGCGTCCATTGGAGGTGGGAGCTTCGCCCTAAAGGCTCAGAAATCCAGACACTGGCGGAAACCAGAGTCCATTTATTTTATTTTATTTTTAAAACAATCGCAATTTTGGGTGTGCGTCGCTGATGGTGTCCGAATGTTTAGGTTTGGCAGCTTTCCTGGCTCCCCACAAGTGAAAAGGGAGACCCCTTCCAGCTGCACTCTGTGACAAGAGCATCTCCAGGATCCTCATTCTCATTTCTCAGAAAGAACAGGAGCACTTGTGGCAGCTTAGAGACGAACACATTTATTAGAGCCTAAGCTACTCCTGTTCTTTTTGCAGATACAGACTAACATGGCTGCTACTTTGAAACCTCTCATTTCTCACTCACTGCCTCACAGGGATACAGCAGCCTTCGCTTTCGGCCCATCAGGACACTCAGCTCGGCTGTGGAGAACCTGAGGCACTGCAAGGTTGTGGGAGTGATTGAGAAGGTAAGGAGCTGCAGCAGAGTCATGGCAGCCCAAACACCTGGTGCTGAGATCCCCTTGCTTGTGCATGCCAAGCAGGATTGAGGCTGGTCACCCACACCTCTCCCACCAGGGAAAACCTGAGTGCTAAAGGGAGTGGGGTGACTCGGCAAGGGGCATTCTGAGCTGACCACTTATTGAATGGGCAAGGCCCCAGTGCCTTGGCAGGAGGCCCAGAATGGTATTGGTGTCTCAGGGGGTTCTCTCTCTTCTGAGCTAGTACTGAACCCTGGGTAGTGGGGAAGTGTGCTGTGCCGCTAGGGGCACTGTTGGAAGAAAAGTAAAACCAATGTCCTGACCACTCTCGGCCATTAAAGGCCCTAAAAATCTTTGCAAACAACTGAATGTCTTTGCCTCATTCCAACCTGCATAGCTACATTTTGCTTCCATAAACTGATGCCCAGTTGCTATGGCGATGGATGCCCTATAGGTTCCATAGACCCCAGCAGAAGTCAGGTTCTCTGGATGATGGCATTGGTTTCCCTGCACCTTCAGCATGTCAGGGCCTTGGAATGAAGGTGTTAGGTTCCTTTCCCCGAACCTGAATTTTGGGTGATAAGATTCATTTCCTTTTGCCTCCCCCCACCCCACCCCTCTCCACTGGCAAGGCCCAAAGGTGGGACGAAATGTATTACACAGATCTAAAGGGAGGAACATAAAGTAATGATGCAGGAAGCTGAAAATGCTGTGGGATTCCCCCCCTTTAGTGTCACTAACTCTTCCTGTATTCCTTGTCTTCTTATCTTCCTATTTCTGAGGTAACTAATGTTGACTGATTAAAAATGTGGCTGGAGGGCAGGGGTAGCTAGAGACACCAAAACAGTAAGGAAAAGAGGTAACTTTGATACTAAAATGAGCCAAGTCCCTTGAAATGGAACTTGGAGTGACAGAAGTCATTGTTTCTGATATGGGCTGTCACCATTGCTTGCAGGTGCAGTTAATCCAGGATCCAGCCACTGGGGGGACCTTTATACTTAAGGTGGGTGTTTCCTATCCCTTGGCTCCTCCATCTCCCTCTCCTTCGGGGGAACCCTCTGGCAAAGTGGTGTCCTGTGCCAGCCTGACCTGAGGAGTATTTCCCATGAGTCCCTCAGCTCTGTTTTGTGCTGTTCAGCAGAAATAAATCTGATAGCAGTATCCAATGTCCTCCTAAAGTCTCCCATGCCCTGGCATGACCCTTCCCCCCCCACATTATCTCCTGCAATCAGAGGGGAATTCAGTCTCCTTATTCACTCAGACATGAGCTGCCTTCCCACTGTCCCTCTAATGGAACTCAGTCCAATGGAGCTGGTGGAACCCAAGCCGTGGATCTGTGTCCAAACTTGAATTGGAGCAGAAATGACATCAGTCTGGGAGTTTTCAGTCTGAGTCCCTGGGGCATTTGTCCAGCACGGTTAGGAGTGATTATCACTGCTCATGAAAAGCCCAGAACTGTAATAACAGAGAGCTTGGAGGCTATGAGTAAGAATGAGGGTCATCAGCTGGAGCTGTGGGAGTGGTGAGGACTGGAGTAGCTGGAGGGATTGAGGTGGATGGGCAGAGCTCTGTGGGTGGGGGGCCAGCCTCAGAATAGTGATGGAGGTTACAGATCAGGAATAACCTGCATTGGCAGAGCTGTGTGGAGTAACAAGGGGTGCTGTGTGGGTGTATTGGCATGGCTGTCTGAGCAGGGTTTGCTGAGCTCAGCGGATGGAGTGCTCTAGTCTGTGTGATTCTGGTGGACAGAGGTAGGAATGAGGGGCTTGTCAGAATGGAATAGACCAGTAGTCCCTCCCATTCAGTCTTCTGCCCTGGTGGTGGCCAGTCTCCTGGGATTCAGTGACACTCAAAGTTCCCAGCTGTATGTTCCCCATGCAGAGCCTCCCCAAATCCCATGTGGAGACCCGTGAGCGGCAGACCATCATCCCGCACGGAGTCCCCTTCATGGCCAAGCTGCTGCACTATTATGTGAGCGAAGACTCCATCTTCCTCCACCTGGAGCATGTGCAGGGTGAGTGTGAGCACCAGGACTCTGCTTCCTTCTTGTCCTAGCCCCTGCTTCTCTGACCCTGATCTGGAGTGAGTGTCTCTCATGTGCTAGAGCTGTTTGGGACCATATTTTGCAGTGAGGGTGATGCCGCAGGGCTCAGAGACCCTGCAGTGGGAGCCAGCAAGCAGCACTGGGGGTTTGGCAGAATAGATAAGAGGCTTCTGGGATCCACGTGGCTGAGAGAATAAGATAGAGATTAGGCTGGTGGAGGCCTGGGAATGATGATGGGGCTCCAGGTTACTGGAAGCAGGGCTGCTGGGCTCATGGAGACCAGGGGGAGGGAATGGAGGCAGGACTCATCAGAACACAGAAATTGCTGTACTGATCAGACCATTGATGTGTCTAGTCTAGTATCCAGTCTCCCATGGTGGCCAATAGCAAATGTATGTGAGGAAGGTGCAGAAAACCCTGCTGTGGACAGACCTTTCAGGGCAAGTTCTCCCTCAGCTGGAATAAGCATATGCACAGCTATGTGCCCCACTACCTGCTCTCAAACTCTGCTGCCACTCATTATTTTGTAGACTTGCATCATGTCCCTTCTGTTCACGTCCTCTTTAAACGAAACTCTCCGAACTCGTCACTCTGGGTCCTGGCCTGGAAGTCCTCCCAGGCCTCCAATCACTTGCACTCCTGTGTCTGAATCCCTTCTCTTTCTGCTATATCCAGCCCGGAAGAGAGTGACCAGAGCACGGTGCTCTAGGTGGGAGTGTGCACCACTAAGATAAGAGGGTTCTGAGCCTAGTGAGGGGTGTGTTCTAGTGGTTCCCGTGATAGGAGAAGGCAAGAGTATGGGACGGGTCCTGCAAGATTTCCAGTCCCAACAGGACTTCTGGGGAAGGCTTGTGGTCTCGTGGTATTTAGCATGAGATTTGGAGACATGTGCTGAGAGCCACTTCCTGTTTGCTGGTTTCCAGCAGACAGCCCACCCTAGGTCACTGCAGGCTTCTGCTACCGCTTTGGGGCTAGGAAGGAATGTTTTCCCCATACCACCGGATTGGTGGAGGCTGGCTGGAGTTTTTTTGCCTTCCTCGCAGCAAAACCTAGGGTTTGGGTTTTGGGCAACTGGAAGGCTGGAATTCTCCCCTCTCAGAGGTCACACTTTGGACCCTCGTGAGAACTGTTTACTTGTCCCAACTTTTGGCAGGTTTCCAGCATAGAAACTTGCTAATTTAGGCTCCAAATCCAAAAAGATAACATAGTGGGTATCCCAATGGCATCTCTTTATGAGGTAGGGGCATGGTGTCTAACCTTGTGGGGGCAAATGCGAACCAGGGACCAGGAGACTACTTCAGGGGACCACCCTGCCAATGTGCTTGATGGCGGTGCTGGCTGGGGGTTGAGGTCCCCTCTTGCCTCTGCTCCCAAAAGGGGGAGGGATGCTAGTGGAGGCATACAAATTCCCTCCTAGTGTGATGATTAGCTCCCCCTGTGGTGGGAACCCCCCAGAATTGGCAAAGGATCAGTGGGGTGTGAGGGATTGCGCTGGGCTGCCCATCGATGGGACACTTGGATGTAATTCGACTAATAAAGTTGCGGCCTGAGTGAAACTCATAATACCAAATGTCCTTCCTTTCGTCCACACAATGAGAACACAAACAGCGTTATCCTACTGCCAGGAATATTTTCAGTTCCACTCCTTAAGCATCCTGACACTTTGTTTTATTGCCCAACAGTGCTGAGCAGAGATTGTCACTCCGTTATCTGTGATGGCGCCTAAGCTTTTGCCTGTTTGGCTGCAGCTCATTGCTATTGTTTGAGTAATTCAGACTGTTCCTTCCAGCGTGCATCATCCTGCTTTGCCAACACTGAATTCCATCTGCCATGGTGTTGCCCATTCACCCAGCTTTGTTGGATCCCTCAGGAGTTCCTCAGTCTTTAATCTCCACTTATGTAAATAATTAGCTGTGAATGTTGCCACCCCACTGCTCACCCCTCCCCCAGAGTGTTAATAAGCACAATAAACAATACCACACATCAGAGTGCCTCTTTCAATTTTTTTTTTTTTGCCATGCTGAACATTTATTTCCTTCCTATCCTTTGTTTTCTGTCAGGGATT
This sequence comes from Dermochelys coriacea, assembly GCF_009764565.3. Lineage (NCBI taxonomy): Eukaryota > Metazoa > Chordata > Testudines > Dermochelyidae > Dermochelys > Dermochelys coriacea. Next base: position 85,856,429 of record NC_050073.1, on the reverse strand, counting down.
AGCAATGGGCTAAGGCACAGAGCTATATTCTTGCCCCATGACTATTTTGTTAGTCACTTTTGAGGGGCATTGTAAAGTTGTTTTTTGGTTTTAAAAGCATGTGTAAACTACATTGGCCTGTTCTCCTTTTCTCCCCCTTATTTTGCTGATCCACTAGATTAGAGGGGCATGATTTTTCTTCGCAGAAGCCCTGCTGGTTTGCACCATCATATCATTATCATTCAGACTTGGCAGATAGAGACTGGGGGGCAATAGGAAGCTGGTTAAGTCTTCCAGATTCTGGGCCACCTCTGCCTCAGCATGAGTTATAGAGCAGTCTGAGGGGTGCTAACCGATGCTGCTGGCATAAGGGCCCTTAGGGATCAGCATAGCTCTGTCCTTCCTCTGCCACCTCTCCCTCCCCCTGTCCCCTGTGCTGGAGTGTGATGGCTGGCAGAGAGGGTAGCTTGTGTGGCGACTGACTCAGCTGACTATGCCAGGGAGGAGTTCCCCTCCACCAGGGGAGTTCTCCTTTGGCTGCAGTGCTCACTGGTCTGCAGTTCCCAGTGTTCCTTGTGCCTCTCTCACATAAGTTCCACATTTGCTACCCTTGTGTTACTCATGTAGTAACTGATTTTAATGTGACTGCAGATTTTTGTTAACCACTCAGCCACTCATTGTCAAGCTCCTGCAAAAAATTCTTGGGTGAATGCCATCCAAGCCTGAGGATTCACTCACTCATGCATAATTTATCCGTTTGTTCCTGCACCCCCTCTTCGGGCACTTCAGTCTCTGACAGTGCCTCATCTTCATTGTCATGGGGACCAGAAAGGCCTTCTCGGGGCATAGAGGAAATGGTCATGGGGCAAGAAGAGGGATGAAAATGGGTCTGAGGTCTGGGAGGGAGACAACTGTTGGGATCAAGGGAGCTGAGGAGAGGGGGTGGAACTGGGCCCTGGGAAGAAGAAGAGGTGGAGACAAGCTGCTGATGAGGCCAGAAAGAAGGAGAGAGAGGAACCCACTGTGATTAGGGGCCCAGAGAAGATTCTCAGTGAATTTTTTTTCAGCATGTTAATTTAAGCTGCTCTGCATGTGAGCCTGATGCCTGCTGAGCCCTGAAGGCTGGTGTCACGGTAGTAGGTGGTTGGGTTGTCTGTCTGCCGGGGACCTGGAATGGTTTCTGCCCCCTAATACTTTTTGTCTTCCCTTCACTCTCCAGGAGGGACACTCTGGTCCCATCTTCACTCCTGGCCTCGATTACAGCAAGGTTCCTCTGATGGCCCCAGTAGCCTAATCCCAAAGCCCAGCTCAGCTCTGGTAGGCTATGGTGAGAAGCAGCGAGTAGGGAGCCGCCCGGGGGCTGGCTCGCAATCCAGCCAGAGCTCCAGCTTCTGCCCAGAGAATGGCACTGACTTCCCAACCTCTGCGAATTGCCATTCACCAGAAATTGCTGACCAATCATCCTCTCAGGAGCAGTCACCTGACCACATGGATGCCAGACCAGGGACTGGCTGCAGGTTCCATACTGGCCCCACCAATGGCCTTAAGGGAGTTACTGGGGGGAAGGATTTAAGTGCAACATACACTCTGTTTGGTGTCACTGATTATGCCATCATGGCAATGGCCAAGGGATGCAGGGACCAGAGCTTGGCCTTCCAGTCATGTGACTTATTAACCAGCAGTGATGGTGTCAGCAATGTATCAGAGAGGGAAGCTTCTCAGCAGGACACAAGGCTACCGGCTGATGAAAGGCCGCCCCAGTCTCCTGCTGCAGTCCCGAAGGCTGTTGGAGGAGGCCACCTGGTGAAGGTGGAACCTCGAGTTTGCCAGGTGTCTGATGCTCCCTGGGTTCAGCCCACATGGCCCCCAGTGGCTCCCCCAGGACAAAGGCAGCTGCACCCTGGAACCACCCTGCACAGCTCCAGTGAGTCCTACAAGTGTGACGCTGGGGGGCAGGAGTCATTGAGGAGTATCTCAAGGGCCCGAGAAGGAGAAGGCCATGATCAGCACAGAGAGCATCCAACTGCAGGACAGCGTGGGCCTCCAGTCCATCGTTTTTTCCAAGGGGATGGTCAGGGTACCTGGGATGTGAATGAAGAACTCATCCGGCTGTGGGCAGCCGAAATGCTCTTGGCTCTGGAGGGACTCCACCAACAGGGTGTGCTGTGCCGGGACCTCAACCCCAGAAACCTGCTGCTAGATGGTGCTGGTAGGTGCTGCTTGAGGCTATAGCATGAGAAGGAGTTCTATCCTCTCAACAAGGGGGCCTGTGGCATCTGATCCACTCCAGGATGCTTTGTCCCTTCACTACATCTCTCTGTGTTTGTTCTGTGAAGTCTGAGCAACTCTGATCCAGACCCCACCCCCTATGCTCCAGGCCTTAGGGGCTTCTAGGAGACTGCTACAGTCTGCTGTGCATGAGTCAGTGCCTGGAGACCACCAGCAGAGGCAGAACAAGGCTGCTCAGGAATGTTAGCCACATGGACCACATCATGTTCTCTGGGGGTCCTGGCTACTTGGGAGACCCCCTCTGAGCCTTCACAGAGGAAGTTGAGATCAGCTGGGGCAGTCAGGCTAACAGTCCCCAGGGCTAATAGTTTGGGGCCTTTGATTCTGCAAGTCAGCCCTCCCACCCTTGGTCTGGCAGCCTGAGTTCATTGCTCTCCAGATTGCACTGCACAGCCTGTCTCTTCTCTCGAGGCGGGGGTGTGTGTGTGTGTGTCTGTGTGATGAAGAATGTGGGTCAGTTTAGAAACCTACAAAATAAACGGTGAATCCTTGCAGGGCTCCTTTGAATGAGAAGCTGGGAAAAATAACCCCTTCCCCCTTGCCCCAGACCCCTCATCCTCTCTCCTTGCTCCATCCAGCTACTCCTGCTTGGATCCCATCCTATCCAGCCCTTTCACTAGCTGCAGACCTGTCACTCCCACTGCCTGTTCCCCAGAAGAATCTAGTCCTTGCTGTGCATGTGGGAGTCACGTGTTCTGGGGCCTGGTGCTCCTTTGTGGCTCAGACCAGTGAAAACATTGGAGCCCAGCTGTGTTGCAGGGCACAGGGGAGGTGCCAGTGGGGTAGCTTTTCCCATCAGGTCCTGTTGCAGGGGACAGGAGCCTGGAGGGACAGGGCCATGGCTTGTGGCACATGCTGCAATTATTGGGTGTCTTTTGTCCTGACCTCCCTCCCTGACCCTGACTAGCACTGTTTCACAGGTCACATCCGTCTCACCTTCTTTGGCCAGTGGACCGAGGTGGAGCCACAGTGCTGCAGCCAGGCCCTGGAAGATATGTACAGCGCCCCAGGTAAGGGAACAATCTACTGCCTTCTCTGATGCCCCCTTGAGACACAGCAGGAGATTTATATCTGCCCAGCAGCATCTCCCACTCTGCCTGATCTCTTCCAAGGGCAGCAGCCGCCAGCGCCTATGGGAGCTTGATGCTCGGTTGCCTTTCAGCATCTCCCTCCTATTTGATCTTGAACTCATTTGGCTTTCTCTGCAGAAGTGGGTGGGATTTCTGAGCTGAATGAGGCCTGTGACTGGTGGAGCTTTGGGTCCCTGCTGTACGAGTTACTGACTGGAATGGTGAGTGGTTTCTGTGTCCCGATCTTATGACACAGGCAGGGGACATCACAGTATCAATTCTAGTATTGGTGCCCCAGTGCACATGGGGGGCTAGGAGGAGTCTGTGTCCTGGGGCGTAGATCGGGCTCCAGGCTGAGTTGTCACTGGGCATGGCTCCTAGTACCGGAGCCTGGGTAGCTGGATGCTGCTCCCCTGGGGTGCTGAAAGCCTGAAGCTGATGAGCAATTGAATTGTGGGAGATGGGCACTGGGGAGGCTGAGACTGTTACTCCCATGATGCTTGGGGAAGGGCAGTGGCAGATGAGGTGTAAGGTGGATATTCCTCTCTGAACAGTGCCTGCTGCACAGGGGTCTCCTCACTGTCTGTCTGTCTCTCCTGCAGTCGCTGTCCCAGAGCCACCCCTCGGGGATTCACCCTCACACTCAGCTGCACCTTCCGGAGAGGCTCAGCCTGTCTGCTGCATCCCTGCTCACTGAGGTGAGGACACCCAGCTGCTGTGAGCAGGGGGAGGGGGCCATGGCTCTGGAGTAGGGCTAAGGAAGCTTCGGCTGGAGCCTGCTGGGTGAGGGGTGGGAAGGGCCCTTGTTGGCGCTGTGCTGCTGCTCCCCATCTCATCCCTCATTTCCTTCTAGCTGCTGCAGTTTGACCCCAAGCGACGCTTGGGCTCTGGAGGAGGCGGAGTCAACAAGCTGAAGAGCCATCCCTTCTTCAGTACCATCCAGTGGAACAAGCTGGTTGGCTAGACAGACACGTGGAGCAGCGAGGAGTGAAGGATGGAGTCATGGTGCCAGGCAGGGGACTGGCAGAGTGGGGCCCAGGGAGAGACCCAGATCCTGTTGGGGAGGCAGAATATCCCCCTAGATCATTGGGTCACTGGGACCTGTGATCCTGGGTGGTACTTGCAGCTCTGCCAGTCTCAGGGAGGTCCACTTCTGCAAGGGCTGATGGCAGAGGTCTGGATTGGGTCCAATTTGCAGCCTTGGGTTCTTCTTCCTGGGATAACTTCCATTGGCGTTGCAGTAGAATTTCCAAGAGATCAGGCCAGGCTGGGGTCAAGTCATGTTGTCTCCCTGCCCTCCTTCCCCCAGGTCCTCCTATTCTCACCCTACATCTAACCCAACCCTGGTAAAGGTCACTGACCCCTACAGAGGTGAAGACATCAGTGTCAGGGGACCTAACTCAGTGCTCTTGGCCTACTACCCTTGCTGTCCCATGGGTTCCCTGGGACATTCCTGCCCCTCTTGACCCACAAGCTCTGTGGGGCCCTCCTTGCCTCCCCTGCTCACCTAGGGGCCTAGAGGGGCAGTATCTCCCTCTGGGGCAGCTCCTTCTCTGTCCATAGATTCCACCAGCTCCCTGATTCTGCCTGCCCTTGTCAGTGTGGGATTCCCCCCCATCCCAGTTACTCTCTCCCTATTTCTCTCTGTTGCCTGAGCTCTTTACGGATTAATAATGCATTCCCAATGGCTACCACTAGATGGGGTCTGGAGTTGTGGTCTGTGTGTCTCACTGGCTGCATGTGCACTAGCAGCACCTGCCCATGCTGTCTTAGGGGTGGGGGGAGGAGCCACCCCCTCTGCTCCCCAGTGTGTGAGAGGCTCCCCTGGGATCTCCCACCTGCTCCGAGTGAATGTCTGAAATCAATAAAACAGCTTCGCCCAAGTGGGGGGTTTGTTTCTGATTTACACATCATGGGACCCTTGCTCAGATTCCCCTCCCAGGTAAAGACCCTGATCCTTGGTCAAGAGCTCCTATGTTGGGTACAAACCCGTTCAGAGGTCACAGGCCTTAGCACCAGATCCTCTGCCAGACAGGACTATGAGAACTCAAGGCCAGGGTCAGGCTCCAGTTTCAGAGGGGACTCTAGCCTGAGACCACCCCCCAAATCACACATGAGAGCAGAAGATCCCCATGACCAGGCTGGGGCAACCTCCCATCCCCTACAGGCCATGCTTCAAGGTCAAGGGATAGGACTTAGAAGATTCTATTTAGGTCTATTTAATAATTACAACCCACTGTCTGGGGTTTCCTAAGCTGCCTTGCTCCCTTCTTGGTTTTCAGATGTTGGTAGAAGGGATTCTGTGCTCCTGTTTTCTGTCTCAGTAAGACTGTGTGGCTATGGCTCTTTTGTCCCTTGCAGAACAGCAGCAGCACACTGAACCCCCTTCATTCCCCTCCTGGAGGCATTTCCTTCCACCACTTCCTTCTGCCTGCTCTGTACCCTCAGCCCACACCTGCTACTGCAACCTCAGCACCTTCTGAGTTCTACTTTCAGGGAGATGTTTCTGTACTTGCAACCAGTACTCCGTCTCCTGGGCGCTAAGGCTGTGGACAGGAAGAGGCTGGAGGGTGAGGGTGACTCACTGTGGAACAAATGGCTGGGGCAGGGCCTGCAGATGATGTTTAATTTCTGAGAAACTGGCCAAGTGGCAGGAGCAGACAAGGCATTAACCAGCTAGAGTCTTAAACTGCTCTGTAAATGCAGTGCAAGGAGAGAGGAAGGCAAGGAGGGGGGGAAGGCAGGGACTGTTCCCTGACCTCTGGCAGCTCAAGCCTGCACTACAGCAGCCCTGCTGCTATTCCAGTCCTTGGCCCAGTAAGCGAGGGCCAGATGCAGAGGTGGGCTAGGCCCAGTAGGGAGCTAGGAGCAGGTGGGAGGGTCTGGTAAAGGGACTAAGTTGCCAGGTGCCGCCTTTGCCTCGCTTGTTCTTGCCCCACCTGGAGCTGGAACTCCTGCCCAGGAACTCCCCAACAGCTTCTGTGGCATGGCAGCGTCTCCTGCACTCTCCTTAGCTGGAAGCAGAGGGAGGTTCCTAAACCCCAGGGGAGAATGAATCCCATTCACAGAGACACATGGCGTGGGAGTGGATAGCTGGGAGTGGAATGGGCCTTTCTAAAGTAAACAGCTGCTGGTGTGGTGGCTGAGAAGAGGGTGGGGGAGCGGGGCCAGCCCACAACATTTTGGCACCCGAGGTGGGGAGCTCAAATGACACCCCCATTCCCCCTCGCTTGGGCCAAAACTTTGAAACTCTGGGTCCTAGTGGCGCCCCCCGCACAGTCTGGCACCTAAGGCGGCCGCCTCAGTTCGTCTCATGGTAAGGCCAGCCCTGTGGGGGAGCCATTGGCTCATTTCCTCTTTCATCACTCTCGTGGCAGCCAAAGAGCTGTACATTCCCCTCTGATGAGCCCACACCAGGCCTCCTGCTGTTGCATATTCTGAAGACATGGCACTTGGCTCGCAAAGTGGCTGCCACGAGAGGCTCTTTGCTTGGCTCTCGGGCGCTGCCTAGCTAATGGAAGGGCCAGTAGCAGCAGAATGCTAATGGACTGTGTGCAGCTTATCCTAAGGCCCTCACAGCCATGCTGCAGGGGGTTTATGTTTTCAAGCCCTGTCCCCCAAGGGGACTGCAGGCTGGAGCAGCGGGGAGCTGGTGCAGATGGCAGGGAAATCAGTGGAGGTGCCAGTGAAGCTGCATTGCAGCTAGGCTCCCCTTACCTGTCTGGCAAAGAAAGGCTATCCCCAAACCCCCTCACAGACGTGGAAGGGACTGGTTCTAGCTTCTGCCTAGCTCAGGCCGTCCCCCTGCTCCCAGCTCCTCATGGATTGCCCCTAGTCAGCGAGCTGGATGGCTGGGGAAGCGTCCACTCAAGAGCAAGAAATGAAACTTAGTAACTGCCTCTCCTGGCTTGTCCTTTTGGCCAGCATGTGGGACACACAGGCCTGGGGGTGGGGAGGGGGATGCTAAGGAGACGGAGGATGCATGTGTCTGCCTGTCTAGCACAGATTTCTCCCGCCCACAAGGCTCGATGCTCACCCAGTAGCTGGCCAGTTCTGTGGGGCTGCATTGCCATCACAGTGAGCAGTGTCACTAGCAGAGCACCATGCCTTGGAGCAGGAAAGGAGCTGGGAAAGAGGGTGAAAAGGACCAGTGCAAAAGGAAGCCAGCCCCTCTACCTGACCACCAGCACTCAAAGTGCTTCTTGCAACCTCAGGAGGGCAGCCCTTCTGCATCCATGTGCACAAGAGCACCTGCTTGGCAGACAAGCTAGAGCAGCTGGCCTCCAACTTTTTCATCACATGGGCCATATTTTACTTGAGCAGCCACCTCTGAACACAAGGGAACTGGGCTGGTTGGGCACCATCTGTAACTATAAAAGCCCCACTTTGGGAGTCAGAGCTAACAGGGGGTTGGGGCAAGACATGGTCTCTGGAAGCGGTTTTGTCTGATGAGGCTATTTCCTCACAGCTTTTCCCCCTCAGCCGAGGAGCTGGTTTCTGTGCCAGTATCTGATACATGTTAAAGGTATACTGTACGTGGACAGAAATGCTAATACCACTCTGCTTTGTTGTATTTGCATTAGCCACAGCTGCTGTAGTTTTCACTTGCCCTGTCCTGGCTGATACTGGGATCAGGCTTTATTTGGCAAAGAGACAGGTGACACCATAAATGAGGGGAGTGGAGCACAAGCGTAAAACAGGAAAACTTTAACCTCCAGCCGTGAGATTCATCCTCCTTCCACCCACAAGCCTTAGAGTTTAGAGGCGATACTGGCCACATCTGCTCACAGTGTAGGCAAAGGTGCCTCCTTGCAGCTATTAAGCACAATTGGTTAGACATCTGTGACCCTTTTGTGCCAATTCAGCTCTTACCCCTGTGGCATTTTAAGATTAGTACAGAGCATGCTGCATGGGCCTTTGCTCTGAGACCTTGGCCAAGCTCCAACAGCTGCAAAGTAGGTTTGCTTACTGCCAGGAAATAGATTTCAGAGTAGCAGCCGTGTTAGGCTGTATTCGCAAAAAGAAAAGGAGTACTTGTGGCACCTTAGAGACTAACAAATTTATTTGAGCATAAGCTTTCGTAAGCTACAGCTCACTTCATCGGAAATGCATCCGATGAAGTGAGCTGTAGCTTACGAAAGCTTATGCTCAAATAAATTTGTTAGTTTCTAAGGTGCCACAAGTACACCTTTTCTTTTTGCCAGGAAATAGACTTTTCTGTGTGCAGTTGGGAGACATTTCTGACCCATCACAGGAGCAGATGAGATTAGCTAACAGGCAAGCTCACAGCTCTGAGGTTTTACGACTTGGGGGAGGGAGGAGTACCTTTAGAACTCGCTCTCCACTTGGTCCAAAGGCTTTACTGAACCTCCAGCCCAGCCCAGCCCAGTCCAGCCCAGGGCTTATCTTTTCCCAGGATTCAGCTACACAAGTAGGGTTTGCCTTTTGTATTTTGAACTCTGTGCGTGCAGTAGGCTTGTGATATTGGACATGTTTTATAACATAACCAGGTGGGCAGTTCAGTTCCACAGCAGCTCTCCGTGCAGCCATTCAAGAGCACAATGGCTTCTTCTTTCTTTATGTACAAGGAGAAATATTTTGTACCTCATGGCTATTTTTCCAAATGAACATGGGCTTTCTTGAGTCTGCACAAGCCAGAGTCCATCACCAAAGAAAGCAGGCTTGACTCACAGGACCCGGCAGCACAGAGAGCTTTTAGCTACAGCCAGGAGCTTATTCCCTCTCCTTAGTGCCATTGCTGTAGATACAATTTAATGCATCCGATGAAGTGAGCTGTAGCTCACGAAAGCTTATGCTCAAATAAATTTGTTAGTCTCTAAGGTGCCACAAGTACTCCTTTTCTTTTTGAGAATACAGACTAACACGGCTGCTACTCTGAAAACTTTAGAAGAAGAGGCTCTTCTATGCTCATAGCTGTGAAATGGGCAAGTAAAAGCAACTGCTTGGGATCTATCCAGCACCCTCCAGCAAGGGCTGATGCAATCCATGGCCAGGAGCTGTTTGCGAATGTTCTGAGGGCTAGGGCTTCTCCCTTGGGTGATAATGTCACACCAAGGCAGACTGTCATGTCTGAGATTCAGCTTCTGGTTTTAATTTCTTCATTTTATTCTTTTAACTTTCATTCTACCTTCCTCTGCAAACCTAAATGTTCCTCTACCCGCTCAGTGAGAGCGCCCTGAAAAGAGCAAATTAATGGCACCGCCATGCTAGAGCTTCACTTTTCGGTCTTTCCCCAAAAGCCAATAGCTCCAGCTCCCTCATTGCTTTGAAGACCCTGCTCTGCATGGCCATCATTTGTCAATATCCGGCAATTATTGGGCTGTCAGAATCATCAGTTTTCTACCTGCAGTGGTCCCAGTGCCACAGAGTAGGAAAGGGATAATCCCTCTTACATTAGACCTCTGCATTTGCAACCTAAAATGACACTGCAACCATAACCCCCTGCAAGTTCCTGTCTAGTTGGTGTTTGACTAAATAGGGGTCTTGGACCCCTAATAGTCAATCATGGAACCAAACAAGCACCTGTGTTTCTCATTCCCATAGCAGAGACAACAGGCAAAGCTCTGAACCTGCCACAGCTGCAAAGATAGTCAAGCTAATGCCCATGGCATGATGAGAAACAAGAGTTGACGCTGCTACAGAGGCAAATAGAGCTGCACATCTGACCCGGTGATCGTCACTACATGACGAGTGAGGGAGCCAGCTGAGGCGGCCACTCTAAGCTATATACCCCTCCCCCCAACCTATCTAAGCCCTTAGACAAAAACAGGCTTGCAGAGTTAATGAATTTATTCCCTTGACAAAAAAAGGCCATAAGAGGGACCTGGTGCAGAGAATGCAGTCAGAAAAATCTTGCCTCAACTTCCATCATCACGGTGGTGGCAAATGCCCTGGTGCAGGGCCCAGCACCAGATTCCCCTCAGTGGGGACTACTCTTCCCATGGTGCTTCCAGCTAGTTTCTTGCACCAAGTCAGGGACACAGATTCAAAACCCACCTCCAGCATGCACACACTCCTGCTCCCCTTCCCCACCCCGCTACACGCCACCGTTAAATCATTTCCCTGGTTTATGTCTTTAAAACCCATTGCGTTAAATACTTTAATTACAAGTTGTGTAGGGGGTGAGAGTAATAGACCCGGCAGGGACTCCAAGAGCCCTCGCTCACCGCTACGTGTGCACAATATGTACTAAGGATATGCCCCCACACACCAGCAGCCTGGATGCAGGGGCCCTTTGCCTAGCTGTCTCACAGCAGGGGGCAGGCCAGGCCATTGCAGACAGGAAGCTGATGGTTTCACGCACCAACACTGGGCTGTAAATCAAAGGCAGCTGCAGGGGAGTATTTCTTATCCTAACTGCTGACAGGTAGTGGCCTAAGCCCAGGGGTGGCCCCAGCCCAGGGGTGGCCACTAGGGTCCAGCCGGGAATGGAGCTGCCTCCCCTGGTGGAGGTTGCTGACCCTGCCCTTCCAGACATCAGACATTCACGCCATGTAGACCAGGCCAGAGAAAATGAAGCAAACCTCAACAGAGGAGAGGGTGGGAGGGGCTATTTCTGCCTTCCTGCCAGGGAAGGGAGGGAAACAGGTGCCTGAATTCTAATGGATGCCCCTCAGCTGCTAGTTTGAGGAGCAGGAGACAGCAGGGGAGGCAGACAGCCCTTGCAGTGTCCATGCCCCTGAGATCACCAGAACAGGGGGGAGTGCAGGGGTGCGATCAAACACTGCTACGAAGTCACCCCAGGGATGTCAGGCTGGCTTTGTGGGGTGGATGAGAGTGGGGGGTTTTCAAGTGGCAGGGACACACAAGGGCCTTTCCCTCCCTCCCTCCCAGTGCTGGAAGTAAACTTGAACTGGCCCAGGAGCTGCTGGGGAAGGGCACCATAGCGCAGTAGCAGGCAGCTTCTGCTGGAGGTGAGGCGCGCTCAGGTGCATGGGGAAGGAGGGGAAGGCGAGAAAGAAGCTACATAGAGGTTCTGGAGAGCCCATGGTTCTACATACAAGAGGTTCTGGAGAGCCCATGCCATTTGGTAGTTTGCCCAATGGATAACAGCCCAAGGGAGAAACTGAACCATTTCTCAAGAGAACAGGAAAGGAGGTAGGAGCTAACTCCAGGGTTCCCTCCAAGACCCCTCCTGACACAGGGGTGGGGAGGAGACTGGAATGAACTCCTGCTGGTTCCTGAATGCCCTATATTACCCCTGCTGGTGCTGCATCCCTGCCCTGGTTGGGGTGTATGGGGTTGAGGCTGTGCTCTAGAGGTCCAGCAGCATCACGCGGGGATCCTCCACCACAGCCTTGATCTTGCGCAGGAAAGTCACTGCCTCTCTGCCATCAATCAGCCGGTGATCGTACGTCAGCGCCACATACATCATGGGCCGCACCTCGACCTGAGGAGGAGAAATGGAGCACATGAGCTTAGCCCTGCCTCTCCTGTACAGGCTTCCATCCCACTTGAGAAAGACCCAGCTGTTCCTGCCCTGCATGATAGGGAGGGGGTGTAGCAAGATCACCTGCTCAGCAAGGTATATGCTTCTCCAGGAGAGAAGAGACAATAGCAGGCTGACAGAGCTTAGCTCCGCACCTTCCTTCAGTCATGCACTAAGCACAAGCTCTGGGTGGGGTTTTGCCAGGTACCAGGGTATGCCTTTCAGGAGGGGAGCTAATGTCTAGTATGGAGACTGAAGGCACCCTCTCCAACAGCATTAAGGGGATCCAGGAAATCCCTTTGCCAGCCACTGCATTCTGCATTGCTACCCACTGCCCCAGCGTGGAGGGGTGAGGGCTTGTCTGGTCCCCAACACCACGAACTGGTCCTATCGCTAACACAGACTGCTTAGAATCCTTTACAGGTCCCACTGTGTTCTTCCCAGTAAGTAACTGTGCAAGAGGAAAGCCTTCTAGGAGGGCTTCCTCCACCCCATCTGGTGCAGCTACGACCAGGGTCCCCTCTGCTGCTGAATCCCTCACCTCTGCCCATTTAACTACACTGAATACAGCCCTTTGGAGCCTTCCATGCAGCTGCACGTACTTTGCCTCCAACAGCAACAGGCCTGTCAAAGATGCCATGCATGCCCAGTATGGCAGACTGGGGAGGGTTGATGATGGGTGTCCCAAAGAGGGACCCAAAGACCCCTCCATTGCTGATTGTGAAGGTGCCCCCATCCATGTCCTCAATAGCCAGCTCATTCTTTCGGGCCTGAAACAAGAAGAACAGGATCTTAGAAAGCAGCTCAAACTGAAGGCACCCAGGACACCAAAGAGGAGCAAGGAGACAGAAACTGGAGGTACTTGCTCCTCACTCATTACATTCGTAGGGTGTGACCTCTTCTGAAAACTCCCCACAAGCAACAGGTGATGGAAAGAACTTCACTTGCCAGTTCAGATTTGCTAGTGTAAATGTTTAGATGGGGTTACTTTCAAATATGGGCTCTGTCGCTTTAACATTATGGTTTAGCGAGATGCTGACACCACCTCAGCCAGGAAAGACAGTCACACGGGTAGAGAGGAGGGGAGAATGCAGATTGAGAGGCAGTGACAAGTTCATAAGCCAGTGGTAGTACACCAGTGTGCAGCAGAGGCACTGAACTGTACTGGAACTTTCAATATAGTCCCAAGGTTTGAACAGCTCCATGTCTCAGCTAATCAGGGGTCCATCTGCCGATCAGCTGAATCAGAGACACGGCACGACTGATAGACCACAAGGGACTGACAATCACTAAAGTTAGGAGCAGGTTATTGTCTTCTTCCTCTAGTAGGAGCACTTACAAGGTTTATCCCTTACTTTCACTGAGTTCCACCACTTGATTTGTAATAGGATTCTCTTGCCTTGATTTCCAATAATCCTGTCAACTGGGGAATTACCTGCCTCCAAAGAGGTAAACAAGCTTTGATCTTAAGGAGAGGTAATGGGAGCAGGGGGCTAGCAAGAGCCTAAGCATGCTTGGGAGTCTCAGTTAAAAGGGAAAGACTTAGAGGGATGTGTCCCATAAGAAGAGGTCACAGGTAGGGCTGGCAGCTAGTACAATGCACAGAAGATGCCTAAAGATAAGCAGCAAGTTAGAAGGGCCAAAGGTGAACCCTCACACAGAGTGAACCCACTTGTGCACAGCCAGCAGTCCCTGTCAGAAATCAATGCTGCTTCTGCCACGGATTGAGCTGGCTGCTCATTTCTTCCCTTCTGCGCCCCTCTCAGAAAGCCATGGCCAGCACACTCCCTACAGTCCCATCTCCTCTTACCTTCTCCCCTAGCTCGTTGATGGTTCGCTCTATGTCAGCAAAGTTCATAGTTTCTACATTCCTGATGACAGGGACCACGAGACCCTGTGAGGGAGCAAAAAGCCCAGTCAGAGTCAAATGTAGCAGCAAACAGGTGCATCTGAGCACAAAGACATGGGGAACCTGGTGTCAGGTAAAGCAAGTTACCACTGGAGTACACTCAACCTCCTGCCCTTCTGTACAGGAGAGATGGGAACATGAAGAGCAGAGCACGTCATTTACTCTTCCTCCCATCACAAATCCAGAACTTCAATGTCAGGCAACATTCTACCTCCCAAACTAGAGACAGCAGATCAACCATCCGACCTGGGGAGTGACTCCTCTCCTCCCTCCTTGGATGCATGCAGCACCCCTTCTCAGGGCCAACTAGGTCTGAAGTGGCAGTGTCCACCTGGGTGTTGTCCAGGGTTTACAGATGCAGCGGTTCAGTATAGCAGGGCAGGCAACTATCTGCACTGCTGTGTGGGTTGAAGGTTGGTCTCTAAACATGAAGCCAGGACACACCACTTCCCCCACTCCCAGGTGTGCTCATATCAGTGAGCCCACGACAGGGCCACCAACTTGGACTTTCCCAATAACCCATAAGAGCTGTGGTGGCCTTGTCCCCTGCCAGCTGGGCCAGAGGCTAGAGGCTCTCTTGCTGCAGGACCAGATGTGTTGGACATCGGAGTTTCACGTGAGTAGCTTTTGCCATCCTAGACTGCCATAGCTCCATTTGCTGAGCTAACTGTATCTCCCCTGAAGAACTGGGGCTGCAGTCTGGGCCAGGTAAAGAGCCCACAGGGCATACCCTGGGAGTTGCCACTGCAACACTGATATCCACATAGTCCCTGTACACCATCTCTTTGGTTGTGTCATCAATCACTAGGAGAGAGAGGAAAACAGACAGAGTTACACAGAGAAAGCCCAAGAGCCAGGGCTCTGCAGTCATGAAGGCCCGGACGTAGTCACACACCAACAACAACTTGCTCATCTCTCACTTTGATGCTTTTAAATGTAGTGCCAGGGGACAGTTAAGCCCCACTGCCTCTTCAGGGAAGCACCAGCACAGAGGTAAAGATGGCTGGAGAGAGGGGGAGCTGGCTAGGATCAGCTTGCTCCCCTGGGACATCCAACCTCCCCCATGTGTTCCTCTCCCTTCATAGGCACAACTGATCCCCTAGGAGACACCTCTTAAGGGCCTGCCCTCCCCACACAATAGCCATTCCAGTGAAATATAGTAGGATATGTCCTCTACCAATGAGCACCGCTGGGTTGGGATGCACCTTACTATACACGGCACCCACCCCATCAGTCGTGAAAGCTCCTGCCTGAGTCACTGTGAAGGGGCCTTCCCAGCATGCTATCTCCTACCTGCATAAGTGAAACCACCTAGACTAATTACAGCCCAGAGGTATTCACAGCCTCTCCCTCTTCCCTATCTTTCACATGTGGGGATGTGGATCTCTGGAGCCTTTAGCTCCCTATAGGCTTAGCCACATGCTTCAGGAAGCCCCTTGTCTCTACACTCACCCGCATTCACGATGGGCTGCTCCTGCAAGGCAAAGGCTGAAGCTTTCACAAAGGCTGACATAAAGCCTAGTTTCAGGTTGTGCTTCTTCTGGAAGGAATCTCTGTGCCGGGCTCTCATCTCCTGGATGTTACTGGGGGAAAAAAGAACCAGACAACCATTACCACCAGGAATGGAGGGCTGAAGGGGAAAAGAGATTACTCACTTCTTCCATAACTGAGATTTCCTGTGTCAACAAACCTGCAACAACAAATGTTCTATCCCAAAGCTGCTGAAAAATTCTGCCCCAAGTAACAGACTGGGCAACTTTTAGCTTGTTTCAAGATTGCTGTCAGAGAAGATGCTTTAGGAATCCCTCCAGAGCCACAAATCCAACAAAACCAGACAAAGCGGCGTAGCTCTGCTGTAGTTCCAAGGATGCACTGCCTGGCAGGAATGTGCTGTGCCCCAGCTCTGTCAAGAGCTCCAGGGCTGGTGCTACAGAGAATCGAGTCTCTGGCATCACAACCACTATCCAGCATCTGGTGCTTTGGGTAGCAGTTACAGGTGAACTGTGTGCTCATTCTCCAGGGGCTGCCCTGAAAACACTGTGGGGATGGGAGTGCCAAGGGTGAAAGGACAGAGAAGACTCAGCAATGAAGCAGGAAAAAAAAGGAGCTTCAGTGCTGGTTTCTGGGGCCTTAGCTCACATGTTGCTGCTCCAAGATCTGGCCCTCTTGCTCGGTGCTGACAGGCTGTAGGTACATGAGATTTTGATTCCCCCAGCAAGAGGCCTTCCCAAAATGCCACAGAGATGGCCTGAGCACTGAGCACAGTGTCTGCTCTACCCATCATGGAAATAGCTAGTCCCCTCACTCCCATTAACTGGAATACAGACCAGTTACACAAACTGCACTGAGCAGCATAGCCTCAGCTCTGCCCTTTCTGGGCTAAGACCAGATACTTTGGAATCGTACCCCCTGCCCTGCCCCCTCCACAGACCATGTGTCTTTGAAGAGGCAGTTTTAGCAGGAGGTGGGGGTGGGGGCTCAATGGGATTAGAATGTTTGTTTTCCTGCACCTAACCTTGTTTAGGGCTAGGATTACTGCCCAAAGTCATTAGCGCCTCCCAAGACACAAGGGCTGTAGAAGTGAGGAGGAGGTTTGCTCAAAAACTGGCTCATTATGGCTTCCTCCTTTCAGACGCTGAGCCCCAGTGGGGAGCAGGAGGCCTCAGTGTAGGCCCTTGTGAGTCGGCAGCAGGGCATACAGCTAGAAGGGCAATCAATCCAAACCAGATTACTGGCTGCAACAAGAGCCCGAGGCTAGCGTAAAGCGACACCTCGATTAGCCTCGAAGAGGAGATAAAGCTGCAGCACTTCCCCTCCAATCAAGACTATTTTGCCAACCTTATCGTTCTGAGCCCCAAATATTTACATGTTTTGTCTTAAGAAGCAGAGTAGGATTTCACAGGGCAATTCAATTTGGGCACAATTTTCCTTAATGCACTGAAATCTAAGCTGCCCACCCTCCAAGCCCATTAGTGTGGTTGGCCCATGAGCAGTTGGTGCAAGTCAAGAGAATCCCCACTGACTGAAAGAGATAGGGAAGGGATGCTGACCATCTTGGAAAGCTGCTCCACAAGACTGCCAGATCTGCTCTCTGCGACGTGCACAGCTGGGGGGATGCCCACACCTGTAGGGTGAGCTACTTGGACCTTACCTGTCCTGTGGTGACTCACATTCCAGTCTCCCCAACAGTCACCTTAAGGGTTAAGAGGAAGCAGGAGACAGTCTTCATGTCGCCAGAACACAAGCTGCTCCAGCTTTTCCAGCTCAGCACTACCTCAACCAAGAACTTCACAGAAAAGACCCCATGGAGTCCCAAGGACCTTGAGTGAACTACACACCTCATCCTGGGACATCAGGATGGCCTGGAGAAACCTGCCCAGATGAGTGCAATGAGAAACCTGACCACAGGAGCCCCAAAGTAACATTGCCCCAGCCTGCCCAAAAAGCGTGACCAGCGAGGTCCTTGCTGCTGGTTTGGTTGCAATGAGGGGAGGCCTCACCTTGCTGGGCAGAGGGGAGAGCATGTCCTCACCTCATATCAATCTCATTGAAGGTGGTCAGCATGGCACATGTATTTTGAGCCTCTTTCAGGCGCTGAGCAATGCGCTGACGCATCCTGTTCATTTTCACCTGAAATTGAAGAGACAGCAGAGCAGCCACAGGGTTAATAGAAAGGGGAGATGGCAGAGGAAAACCACAGGGCCCTCAGTCTTCCCTCCTGATGATTAGCAGCCTGTGCCTTGGGCTGAGCTGTTTACTTGATCACTCTGGACAGCGTGAGGTGGACCCATTACCTACAGTTCAGTGGGCCCAGAGAACTGCCACAAGGTCACTAGAGAGGCTTCCTAACTCAGGAAATGGTTTGATTGAAAAACAGAACTGAATCATGACAAAGGCAGAATGTGGCACAGATCTGTGCCCCCCTGAAGCTTTGCTGAAGGGAAAGTTCCAGAAGCAGAACTGGTGGGTGGGCTAGTATGAGAACAGTAGCCTGCAGAGAAAGCCACAGACTGTCCTGAGACATTATTGTGTGGGCAGCTCGGCCACATTCCCTTGAGGTTTCACACCTACGGCCCTGGCAGCAGCAGCATTGCCTGATCTCTGCCGAGGACATGTGGGCAGCACAAAACCAGCCATTACCTAGTAGCGACACATCATATCCTGATATTCCCTTTTCCTGTCTAGAAGCCCTTGACCCCAAGGTAGTTGAGAGCAGGCCCTTCTTTAACCTCACCCTCAAAACTGCCTAGCCCCTACAGAGCAACTGGGCCAGAGCATTTCCCCAGCCACTACAACCCTTAACTGATCTGTGTGTGAACATTCTCCTCCCAATGCACCTGGGCATGATCTTACCCACACAGTTTAGACAGGCTCCTCAAGGTTTACTCCAGAGAAAGGTCCTCGCCTCTGTTACCCAGCAATGAAGGCATTTTGAGAAGCCCTGGTCCCTTGAACCTTACCCTATGTTCTGATCTGGCACCTTTGCTGGCCCCTGGCTCCACACCAGGAGCTGCCACTGGAGCTGCAGTCGGCTTCACCGCAGACACTGAGAGCAGAGAATACACATGTCAAGATGGGATCTTAAAACAGGGTTAGCCAGGCCCCTGCCAATAACAGGGGCCTTGATTATAGGCCCCTCCAAGCCCCGTGTTCAATGAACAGGATATGTAAGCAGTGAACCATGGCCTATGATTATGAGGCGGGCAGGCTCCAGGCTGTCTGGAGATCTCAGGCCTAGAGCATACAGGGCAGCAAAGTAGAGAAGCTTCCATCTCAAACTTCAAGATTGCTTTGCTGCCCTCAACTTTATTTCTTCTCCCACTGAAAGGCAGGGTTTGCAAAAAGAGGACTGAACAAGGCTGCAGCCTCACCAGGTTTGGTATCAATGGGCTGTGTTGACACAGGGGGCACTGGAGGCATCGTAGTGGGGATTGGCTCTGCAGGGGGAGCAACGGCAGCAACCACAGGCTCAGGTGCAGGGGCTGCAGCAAGAGGGGCCACTGCTGGTTTGGCCTTGGTGGGAGCAGCTGAAAGACAGAAATGAATAATAATTGTAAGTGCAGGTGCAGTCTGGAATGTGAGACAGCCATGTCCAGGCTCTCACCTGCCCGCATCTGGCCGGTTATTAACATTCACCCTTCCGGTTCTCGGAGTGCATTTCAGTGTTATAAAAACTAGAGGATGCTCCTTTCAGCTCAGGAACAACTAAGGGGATCCCAGGCTGAAGCTGATGCCTCAAATATTTATGGTACAGTAATGCTCAGAGGTTCCCTATTTCAACCTATTTAAATTTGTTTTCAACCTATTTAAATTTGCTTCTTTTAACCTAACTGAGTGTTCTTAGTTTTGTATTAAAAAAGACAGGGGAGACAGTAACTACTACTTCGTCTGCAGGAGACTGATCTTTACCATATAAATGTATTCTCTTCTCCATTTATTCTCCTTTCCACCTAGAGTCTACTAATCTCCAGCCTACGCACAAACAACACAGGACTCCCGTTGCCCTTCTCCATTTCCACTCTCCACTGGAGAACCCAGGAGGGGACATCACTTCAGAGAATGCCCACAATACTATCTATCCCCTTCACAATGCAACTTGCATCTCAAAGTGTCACTGCACATTCTCACACACTACCTGTCCAATGCACGGGTCTTATCACTGCATAGGAGATGGAATACCGAAGAGAGCTGGTTATGAGTTCTTGGGTAGGGGAGTGCTAAGGGGATTCTAATGTCTCACGTCCTGCCCTGTCCATCCCCAGGGAGCTGACAAAGACAGAAAACTCTGGACTTAATACATGTTCCTGACTTACCTCCACTTTTCCTGAGTTTGAACAGAGGAGTCCCTCCTTCCACTTTCCCCCCATCAGGTACTAGAAGGGCTTCAATCACACCAGCTGACGGGGAGGGAACCTGCACTGATGTCTGCAAAATGGAGAGGAGTGAAATCCCCCCTGGCCATTGAAAGTGAACAGATATCCAAGTAGGAGACCCTTGCCTCTAACAGGGGGCATGAAGGGAGCTGTCCTGTGTCCCAGATTTCACACCACGAGGGGAACCAGAGCTTTGCATTGCCCCTTTTGCACAGGCACCATCTCACCTTTAAAAAAAAAAAAAAAACCTGCTGCGATTTTGAGCCTTTAAAGAAGCCAGCAGCATAAAAGCCTGATCCACCTGCCTCATTACAAAGGGCACAGCATGAAATGGGGCTGAAGTACAGCAAGCTTCCTTCCTGGCAATGACACAGGAAACACAGCTCCCAGGGATTTAGGGGCAAGCAAGCACTTTAAAATAAAATAGTCGGAGGAAAATTCTTTTAAAAATTATTCTAAGTAATTTAAAAGCCAAAGTGACACACTTAAACTAGCCATTTTTCTAAGATCTGAATTTACCCTACACAGTCTCTGATTTCTTCTGTATTTAAATAAAAGCAGATTTCCTAAGTCCTGCTATGTAGACTGGAATACCTGATGGGAAGTATCAGTAAAATGGCAGCCCCCACTGATAGGCACCAGCACCATCAAATGACCAGAGAGAAGAGAAACTAGCAAGGATTTCACTAATTTAAGATACAGTCAGTATTTATACTAAAGAACTGATGGTTTTAAACCGTGAAAGGACCAGGGGCACAGGCAGGGCCTGTAGTCTTGTAGAACACAGACCTGGGAAAGGGAGCAGAAGTGGACCAGCACAGAACACTCCTACCTTGTCTGTTTCAATCTCACACACCACTTCGTCCTCTGCCACTGTATCTCCAACAGCTGAACAACATAAGAACCACTGTGAGCATTGAGCTGTGCTCTGGCCTCCCCTTCCAACCCACAGCCCAGTCTCCCAATAATCCAGAATTTTCACACTAGACTTGCACGACCTTTCCTAGGTGAAGCTGAAGAAATCTACTGCACATTCAGGTTCTTCCTGATCCTAGTTCAGGTATCTCTCTCCCGTTTCATCCTTCTACACCAGAGGTGGGCAAACTTTTTAGCCCGAGGGCCACATCTGGGTATGGAAATTGTATGAAGGGCCATAAATGCTCATGAAATTGGAAGTTGGGGAAGGGGCTCCAGACTGGGGCAGGGAATTTGGGGGGAAAGGGCTCCGGCTGACGGTGTGGACTCTGGGGTGCTGGAGGGTGGGATCGAGGAGTTTGAAGGGTGGGAGGGGGAATCAGGGCTGGGGCAGGAGGTTGGGGAGCAGGAAAGAGTCGGGGGGCAGGCTCTGGGAGGCACTTACCTCAATCAGCTCCTGGAAGTAGCAGCATGTCCCCCTCTGGATCCTACGCAGAAGCGCAGCCAGGCGGCTCTGCGTGCTACCCTTTCCACAGGCACCGCCTCTGCAGCTCCCACTGGCCGCAGCTGCCGTCCACTGGGAGCTGCGGGGGTGGCGCTTGGGGAAGTGGCAGCATCCAGAGCCCTCTGGCTGCCCCTACACGTAGGAGCTGGAGGGGGGACATGCTGCTGCTACTGGGAGCCACGCAGAGCGGGGCAAGCCCCAGATCCCGCTTCCCGGCAGGAACTCGAGGCTCGGATTAAAACATCTGAAGGGCTGGATGAGGCCCCCAGGCTGTAGTTTGCCCACCCCTGTTCTACACCGTGGGCAGGGTGGCCCTTAGACAGGCAGTGATTGTGCCAAGAGTTCTTTGTCCCATGGAAAGTGTAGTTATCACACATGAGTTATCTGCCTCATCCTTCCCAGGCTGAAAGGCATTAAGAAGCAGAACTTCAGCCAACCAGCTACAAACTGTGCCCAGGGCTGCCCCATGGAAGCATGGAAAAAATGCAACAGCAATGCAAAGTCAATAGGGATGGGGCAACTTCTTACCTTTCTCCCACCTGACATCTCCCTCTGTGACTGATTCTGCAAATGCCGGTGTGTTAATTGTAATCACGTCATCCCCTGTGGGGGGAGGGGGGGAAGAGAGAGAGAGCGAGCCAGCCTGGCACACATATTCAGAGCTCAGTGCACACACTCAAACACCCTTCTATTTTGGACACTGAGAATTGCCTGGAAAAGGGCAATCCAGTGATTGTCAGATTAAGTGAGGAAGAAGAGCAACACCACACTTTTTGACAGCTAGCCACACAGAAAAGAGCCTCTCCCATGGACAGGAAGTCACACAGTAACAGAAATACCCAACACAAGAAAGCCACACACTACAATAGGGCTGAAAGCACAAACCCAATCCCCACCACTCACCCATGGAGGATAGAGTGAAGCAGGCATAGATCAAGAGTGGAAAGGTTGGCTCAGTTGTGGCACAGGGCCACATGAACTCCAGTCAGAGGGGAGCAGACCAATTAGCCCCACTGGTTCCTGGTTCTTAGCTACTTACTGCACACTGCTGTGATTCTGAAGTAACGGACGGAGAAGACACTGGAGGTGTTTACCCTGGAAAAACAGAGAGAGAGATGAACACAGAATGAAAAGGCCTATGGTGTGGTGAGCCCAGGCCTCCCAAGGACAGCTGAATGAGGGGCAGAGTTTACACTGGTTTGCTCCACTTGATCCGAAGGCCACTCAGCTACCCTGATGATGCATACACAGTTGCTCCAAGGGACATTTACATATTGGTTTACGCTGTAGTAACCCTCCTAGGCACCCAAAGGAAACTCAGCAGCCTTCTACCAGGGACAACAGGCATGTACAGAATTTGATTCCAAGCATGTACCCCCGTAATGGCTGTGTTAAACAAATCAGCAGACAGAAGTCTTGGGGCTTCAGAATCTGCCAAAGAGCTGACCAATAGTCCAATCCCATACCCTTGGTTAGTGCAATAGTGATTTGTTTGTCTCCAATTTAGGAGCATCCGCACTACAAGGGGTGCTTCAAGAATGACACTAGCATAGAAAGCCTGACAGCCACAGTCAGACACTTCTGTCACCCCCCTTCAAGGAGAGCCAGACATCCCAAGTGCTCTAAAGAGATGCCGCAGAAGCATCAGTCTCATCAAGAGCTAATACGTTTGGGAAGCAAGAGTGAACAGGTTCTAGCACTACCACAGATACTTGTAAAGTGGGCCACACAAATTCAGCACACATGGCCCAGTGTGTAATGCTGTGGACTCCCAGGGGAGGGAGGCATGCTATGTCTGAGAGAAGTATGAAGACCACCCCAGCAGTGCAGACTTTGCCCTCGCATTACTTGCTCCAGAACCATCCCACTTCTCCTCAAGGAGAATCTGTCTCACTGTGCTTCCAGTAGATACCTGCTGGGAGGCCACCACTAAATACCACAGTGATAGGCACAGTATTAATGAGAACATGATCAGGTGGATACATGAATTATCCTCTCCCCCTCACCATTGACCTCTTCATTCTTGTCCCTTCCATGTCCCAATATTCAGATCCAACCTGCACACGTTTAGGTAACATTCTCAATTCCTGGCCCATAAAAGCCAGAGAGCACAAATTTCCTGAGACTAGCCCTGAGCCCCTATGATGTGCAGAGGAGTTGATGACAATTAGAGCAGACACACCACCAGATACCAGGGCTAGAGCAGCTCCTCCCCTTGACATGCTGCAGCAGGCCTTAGCTTTTCCATGGATACTTACACAAGCTTGCTGCTGTTGATGTAAGCCAGCCCCTGGCTCCGAGATACACCTGCAAGGTAGAAACCACTTCAACTGAAAACCTCATTATCCTATAGGCAGCTACCCAGCCATATACCCACCACAAAGAGGAGGGTTTATAAGGTTAGAAACAACTCAAAGAGACCCTTCCAAGCATGCTCAGTGGAATCTATTCAGATGTTAACAGAGCCTAAAGAAGGCCCCATGCCATTGCTGCCCATCCTGATTGAATGTGGGGCTGCAGCTGGGACAGAGTGCAGTTGGAGGCTGTACAGAGGCCCCTCTACATCAGCTGTCCCACTCAGAGCCTGTCAGAGCATAACAGCAAGCTTTGTTTTCATTTAGATTCCTAACAAAAGAAAAAAACACTCCTGCTCTGGGATCTAAGCTCCACTGGATCATTTTTGAAGGGCAGGATATAAACCAGCAGATGTCCCAAAGCCAAAGAATTTAGGAAATGGCCAACTATAGAGAGAAACCAAACCAAATACCCCCTGGTAAGGACCTTGCCCGGGTAATGCTAAAACAGGGGGCTCCAAATAAGGATAGGATAAGAGCCCCTTGATCCCCAAGAGGCACCCAAAGGAAAGCCTGTGGCCCTGTGAGAAGCAAAGATAGGGAGAATCTCCCATAAAGAAAATTCCTTTCTGAAAAAGCACTGGAGAGGAAGGTTGTTCCCTCCTGAATTATTTCTCAGCATTTCTTAAACCCTGTAGGCTCCACCATATTCATACACTCTCTGGTTTCAGGATGGAGACTAAGCAACCTTTATCATATACTTCTAATTCTGACCTTTGCCTCTCCCGAGATACTGGGTAATTAAGATTCTGGCCTGATATCAGATTAAGGAGACTTGGCATAGCAATCTGAGAACATACTGATTTCCTCAGAGCTATGCAAGTGCAGAAGGGAGAGATCATTTCACTGGAAAATGGTTCTGAAGAGGTAAGTTGCAACTCTGGCATTCTGTTCCCTGCTAAAATACATATTTCCTTTAAAGATCAAAAGCTTGGGGTTTATGACTATAGACGTTGAGCAGGTTTAACTGTTGGTCAAAGCAGAACTGGAAAAATGGAAGGGTGGACATGGACTGTGCAGTCCAGAACAAGAGCACTTTGGGATCCAGTTCAGGCCTTCAGGAAGAGCTCTGAGGAACTAATTCACACTAGATTTTGAAAAAAAATGTACTGTAAACTTTAAAATCAAGCACCATTATCTCCAATGAGCTTATTTAGGAGTTACATTCAATCTCTCTGTTGCCTTTGTGAATCTTCAATTTAGTTGAATGGACTGATTATCATTTATACTAGCTCATCAGTCACCTGTGGAAACACATAACTTGTTTCACTTCTGATTTAATTTGTAACCACTGTCTGGCTTTATGATGATTTTTGAGGATATATTTGGCTCTGATAGCTCCAGTTTATTTCTATCAGCAGCTCTGGTTAGTTTCTCTTCCCTTTGCCTATGCAGTTAGGAAAGGAAATGAAATAAAATACAGGTTGTTAATCCCAAGTATAAGACTCACCGGACAGACAGCGTCTCCCCAGATTACAGTTCCCCTGTCAGAGAGAAGAGGGACACTATCAGGCTTGCAAACAACAGGAAGAACCAGCCCCGAGGTTACTATGTTTTCCCCAGGATTCCAGGCTATAACCTGAACCAATAGGTGGGAGACAGTTCACATGTCCCAATATGTGAGCATGTTATGGCATTGCAGCACACTCTAGTCTATGAGAATCTTTTAAATATTCTGACATCGTTTTCCATAGAAAAGGGTCTGAGAAGCAAGAAATTAAACTCAGATTCCTTGGCTTCCACCTGCATCTCCTGCTGTTGTGTCCCTGAAAATGGATACCCATAGGCAGTGAATAAGGAACAGGCTCCTGAAAGCCCCATGCACCTCAAATTTGCCATTGCACAATAAGGCAACTTGTAGCGATGTTAGAATTGCAAGAAGTGGCAGCTCTAAACTGTTGGCTCCCACAGCCTCAACAGCTCCAACTTTTGGTGTCCCTTTTTTTAATTTTTAGTTAAGGAGCCTTTTTAGTGAAATCCTGGCCCCATTGAAGTCAAAGGCAAAACTCCCAATGACTTCAATGGTGCCAGGATCTCTCACTTTGTAACATTCCATTTAATCCCCAGGAACTCATTAAAAATTTTCTTAACTCAGGTCAACCTTATTTTAAAAACAAAAACAAATTTCAAGGTGCTGTTATACAAGATCCCTGCCCTACTAAGTATTCAGAGTAGCAGCCATGTTAGTCTATATTTGCAAAAAGAAAAGGAGTATTTGTGGCATCTTAGAGACTAACAAATTTATTTGAGCATAAGCTTTCGTGAGCTACACTCATATTCAGATAGCACCTTCCAACCTGGAGCACCCCAGAACTCCTAGAATCTATACACAAGGATCACTTCAACGGGGGGGGAGGGATAGCTCAGTGGTTTGAGCATTAGCTTGCTAAACCCAGGGTTGTGAGTTCAATCCCTGAGGGGGCCATTTGGGGCAAAAATTGGGGATTGGTCCTGCTTTGAGCAGGGGGTTGGACTAGATGATCTCCTGAGGTCCCTTCCAACCCTGATATTCTATGATTCTATGATTCTATGACCACTGAAATGGAGCCAGCTCTGGGATGGGACATGACAAAGCATCACTTCTCATTAGTCAAGGCAGGAAATGAAAGAATCCTATTTCAGTTAAATCTCAACTTCTGAGGGAGAGGAGAGTTTGTAGATGAAACCTGCCTTCAACCTCAGCAAGACACATGATATCAGCTATAATTGGGCACTGACTTGTGGGCATTATGTCTCACAGACATATTTCTGAAAATATTTACCTATCAGATAACACAAACTGCCAGGATTGATAAAATGTTACAGATGCATCAGAGTCCACAGGAATTGACACTTTATAGAAGATGGAATATAAATGGAACATTTTATACTGTGAAAAACTGGCAGAATGTAATACAAGGAAACTCAGTCTGGAGTTTTGGTGACTGGAGTTCTGCATCTTTCACAGTTTAGTTACGAGTACTCCCTTATGGATTTACAGCCTCATGTTACATGGCTCCCTAAACATTTATATACATATCTAATATACTGAGCAAAGCAAGCTCCCTTCTGCCTACTAATGCCGCTCTTCGGATACTTCATGGTAGGGATAATCCTAGCATCCCCATCAGTATTTTTGTGAAGGAACAGGTTGTGTTGTCTCAGATTCTGTAGGAACACCAGACTCCTATGTGTGCCTGCAGAGACCCTGCATTACTAGGATCCAGCTCACTACAAGCATAGACTTTGGGAAGCTCATGCTACAATGGGTGATTGTGAAAAACAAAATCCACAGATGGTACTTTCCATGGGAGCTGAGTCTGTGTGTGTTATAAGAGCTGCTGTTATGCCCAGGGAAATTCTAAAATGCTCTAGCGTAGCTGGACCTCCCTACCCTAAAGAACTGAAGTCGTATGTAAGAGAAGAGGCAGAGGACCTTATAGTGAGGGGAGAACATAAGAACGGCCATTCTGGGTCAGACCAATGGTCCATCTAGCCCAGTATCTTGTCTTCTGACAGTAGCCAATGCCAGGTGGGATTGAACACAACAGGCAATCCTCGAATGATCCATCCCCTGTCATTTAGTCCCAGCTTCTGTCAGTCAGAGGCTAGGGACACCAGAGCATGGGGTTGCATCCCTGACCATCTCTGTCAATAGCCACTGATGGACCTATCCTCCATGAACTTATCTAATTCTTTTTTCATCCCCATTATAGTTTTGGCCTTCACAATATCCCCTGGCAACAAGTTCTACAGGTTGACCATGCATTGTGTGGAGACAGGTGGGAAGCCATCCTGATTCAAGATGTTGAGGGTCTGTATACACTGCACTGTGTTCCTTAGGGCTTTCTTGCGTCTACCCCTCGGGGTGGTGTTCCAGAGCACCCAGCCTATAGAGGGTGTTTGGCAGGGGAGTTAACAACAGGCAACATCCCATTTCCAGAATAAATCTGCTGGGACCGAATCTACTCTCAGGGACACTTGGCATTAATGTCTGACCGAACAACTAATGCTGGCACACCCTTCACAGGAAAGTAGGGGCCTGAACAGGAAACAAGAGCTTTAGGTCTAACACGCTGACCTTAGCACAATGGGTCTCTTAAGAGAGCCAGCCTTAATATGGAAGAGTGAACCACTAATACCTCCCCAGACCAAGCTACCAATTTATTTAATCTTTCCCTACCTCCACATAACTTCTCAGGACCGTTCAATATGATGGAACCAGTTTGACATCAGAGGCCCACCTATATTATAACCTCCTGCATCCTACCCTTTAGGAAACTGCCATCCATCACAGCACATTTGAACCCCCACTCTATGGAATACATAAACCTCAAGATGGGTGTGGGCATGCTGTGTGTCTGAGAATTCCCTCTACAGTCTCCTTATTCCTACCCTGGAAACAAGAGCCAGTTGAGATAAGAGCATTGAGAGAACAGAACCACGCCAGGCAAAGCCAGTTTCATGGCCCCAAGTGGAACTTGCATTAAACTGAATCTAAGGGCTGGACAGCTTTGGAAGTAGCATGACAGGGAGATCATAGAAGAGAGGAACCAGTGAAGCAGCAATCAGCCCTGTGGAAAAGGCTGCAGCCCACATATAGGAACTGGTGGAAAAGCTGCTTACAGCGGAGATGGTTGCTGCACTAACAGGCAGGGCCAGCACAACTCATTGCTGCAAACAAAAGACGCACCGAGGTCTTCCACTTTACTCACTGGTTTCAATAATCAGTAATTACACATAGCATCAGTTAGGTAGAGTAAAAGACGGATGCTAAGATGAGATGCAGACAGTAATGCTGAGCAGATGGAAGATATTGTTACCAAACTGGCAGCTTGACCTGTTCTCTAACTCCCAGTCCATGCAATTGCCAACCTCTCCACTGATTTATTTATGACCTTTTTCTGGATGAATCCAAAGGTCTCATTCACCTTGAATTCTGCTGCCTTCAGTGCTGTAGACTACACTATCTTTCTTAAGACCCTCTCCTCTGTGGGCTTCTGGGGCACTACCTGCTCAACCACTCGATAAGTGGTGGTTCTCCTCACTGTTGTGCCCAAGTGGCAGTGATCAATGCCTTTCTTTCCTTCCTCTCTCTCACCACTTGCATGCTCCCATGATTCCTATGCTGGCAACTCATCTCTCTTTTCTCCAACCCCACAGTGTTGCTTGTCTCTTCAAGTCCTCTTCCCGCACATGCTTTCTTCCTCATGTCAAAACCCAAATTTCTCTTTCCCCTTCCTCTATTCCTGCTGACCACTCCCCTATCCTCCAGTCACTCAAGCCAACAGCCCTGAGGGTCATCCTTGGCTTCTGTCCTCCACTCCTCCCATTAGACTTCCATCAAATCTTGGCGCATCTCTCTCCGCATTTCCAAAAAATGCTTCTTCCTCCTTACTCCCAATGTCAAAATTCTATGTCTATGACCCTATTCTCTCTTGCCTGGATGACCACCACCTCCCTGGCTCTCTCTCCTCTCCACTATATTCAACACACTAACCAAAATTATGTTCCTTGCCCAATGCTCTGATCATCTCTCACCCCAAACACATCTCCCATCTACTGACTTCCTGGCTCATTCTGCATCAAGTACAAATGCCTTGTCCTTACCATCATCTCTCTGCCCTAACTTCTCACCCATTACTGTGGTATACAATTGCCCACTCCTTGTCTTCTGCTACACTTCCACTTATATTTTGCCAACTTCTCCTACCATAACAAATCTTCCCACAACACTGTTTTTGGAGCAGAGATCAGTCTTTGTGTGCCTGTAAAGTTTTAGGAACACCTAAGGTGCTGTAGAAATTACTAACATCTCTGGAGTAACAATACCGAGGCAAGACACAGAAACCGGCTGGATAGAGAGCAGATACAAGGAGGGGAGGAACCTGTGTGCTAAAGGGAATATGTATTAGGAGAGCAGGATATGAGTGTGTAAAAAAAAATCCTGATATCAGACAGTTACAAAAATATTTATGGTTGCATGGGCTGTGCCTTTCTATTTATTTCATGGAGGATGACTGCCTGACAGCGGTACTGCCCCTGTGAACAAGAGGCTGCCCCTGTAACTCCATCTCAGGAGGGCTCCTCCAGCACTCACAGCTTATCACAGCTGCCTGCTCCCGATATGAGCCACAGCGAAGTGTCAGCCTGCCCTGCATTTGCCCTCTCAACTCCCTGTCAGGTTGGGGTTGACGTGGCCCTGCTCGCCCAAACGGTGCGGCCTGTGGCTATGCTCAGCCAACCCTGATGGGCCCGCACTCAGATACCCCGGGCCATTCACGACTCCTGCTTTAGACGGGCAAGTGAACACGGCCCGGGGGCGTAGGGCTTCCCCCAGCTACCATTCCCCACGCCAGGCCGGTCCACCGACAGACCCCAAGAGGGACTTGTTCCCCCGCCAGCTCCTTGTCCGTAGTGAGCCTGGCAGGGGCCCCAGCCGGGGAGGGCTTGTGGGTCACGTTCCCCTGAGGCTGGCGGGGCGCACGGCAGGAAGCCCGTGGGGGCCCCACGGGGGAGCGGCCGATGGGGGCGGGCCGGGATGCCGGCGGGGGAGCGGGCACCGGGGTTCTCCAGGAGACGGCCCAGCACGGGGGCGTGACACCGCGTCCCGGTGCCCTTGGGGCGGCTGCTGCTGCTGCTGCCCGTCTGTCCGCCCACCCCTCTGCCCCCCCGGGCGCCCCCCCGGGCGGTACCTGCCGGAGGGCGCAGAGCGAGCGGCCGAGCGCCCCGCTCAGACAGCGGGACCGGGACAATAGCAGCATCGCGGCGGCGGCAGCAGCGACGGCAGGAGGAGCCGGAGGGCGGACACCGGAACCAGGCCCAGCGCAGGCCGGAAGCGGGCCGGGGCGGACCAACCGCGGGTGCGGAGGGGGGGAGGGGATCGTACCACCCACAGGGCCGGAGGGAGGATAAACTGAATTCCCCTAAATGGGGAGCGCGGCAGAACCAGAGGGGCTAAGCTGTGGGAGCAGAAGAGGATGGCGGGAGGCGTGAACCACCCCGAGGGGACATGGGGGATGTGGGGGCTGAACCACCCCGAGGCGATGTGGGGAGCGTGGGGACTGAACCACCCCGAGGGGACAGGGGGGATGTGGGGGCTGAACCACCCCGAGGCGATGTGGGGAGCGTGGGGACTGAACCACCCCGAGGGGACAGTGGGGATGTGGGGGCTGAACCACCCCGAGGCGATGTGGGGAGCGTGGGGACTGAACCACCCCGAGGGGACAGGGGGGATGTGGGGGCTGAACCACCCCGAGGCGATGTGGGGAGCGTGGGGACTGAACCACCCCGAGGGGACAGGGGGGATGTGGGGGCTGAACCACCCCGAGGCGATGTGGGGAGCGTGGGGATTGAACCACCCCGAGGAGACATGAAGGGCATGGGGACTGAACCACTCCCGGGGGTCCCATGCGGTGGTGCTGGGCCGCCCTGTTATTGGTTGCCTCGCAGTGATGGGCAGAGCCGTGCTCAGGCCGGGATCACGGGTGCTGGGTGCTGCACAGACAGGGTCCCTGCTCCAAAGAACGCACGGAAGCGGAGTGACCCCTGCAGGGTGTGTGCGGGGGGGCTGAATGGATAATGTGCCCCACCCAGCCTCCCCCACCCAGCCCAGTCATCCCTGTCCTGCTGAGTTCTCGCAAGGCTGGTGTGAGCAGCGGGATGGGAGGAGGGTTTGATCGAGGGGAGTGCAGGGGCCTGATGGATCAGCTCAGGGAGGGTGGCCTGTAAGTAATGAGCCTTGCTGTGTGAGAAGCTGACAGACGGGTGGACAAGGTGGGCCTGGTTGGTGGAGCAGAGGGGGCTGGGATCATAATCAGAGTCAAGGGGGAGATGAATAGGGGAAGGGCAGAGGAGCCATTCAAATGAGGACAAGAAATTGGAACCTGATGAGGTGACACTGGGAGAGCCCTTACAGGGATGCAGAGGTGGGAATGCTGTGGTCAGTGACCAGCCAGGAAGGTGATCTTAGCAGTTGTTATTTGAATGGACCAGAGGGTGCAATATGGCTGTCAGAGAGGAGGAAGAGGTTATAATTAGGAAGATGGGATATAAGGGGGTAATGGAACTGAACAAAGTAAGGGTAAAACTCCTCTGTTCAGGAGACAGAGATTCCCAGGGGCCAATCCAAAGGTATAAAACAAACTCCCACAACAATCCCATCACAAACTTCACGCTTTCCATTCCAAGTTCAATGAGCACTTCTGCAACTTTGTTTTTGCTAATATAAACATATAGTGCAGTGTACCTCTCTTACATTATTATATACACAGAAATACCATGCCCCCATATCGCCACACACAATTATTTCTGGAGAGAAAGAAAGAGTCACACATGACAGATGCTATTCATTTTGCTCACTGTACTTCTGAAAGGTGCTCAGATGCTATAGGGATGAGGGTGATATAAGAACCTGAATAGGGTCTGGACGAAAATTTTATTATGGAAGAAGAGGCAAATATGTATGAATTATAACCACAGGCACTTTCCTTTCATTAGGAGGATCCCAAAGGCCTATAAAAACATTATCCGAAATTTACAAATGGGGAAACTGAAACTCAGAGAAGTGAAGACTTTCCTAATATCACAGAGAGTCAGTGACTGAACAAGGAATGCCCCTCAGGAGCCTTGACTCCTAGTCCATTATTTCTGACTAACACACCACATGCTCTCTTTTAGCTAGAAACAGGACCCAAGAATTCTGATTGCCAGATCCTCTGCTCTAGCCGCTAAATCAGAGATCAGAGGTTCTCAAAGAGGTCCATGGAGTTCTTGCTTGTGGGCCACAAAACGCAGGCTGGTTAAAGTTGCTATAAACCTCCTTGTTTTCACTTGCTAAAATCACACTAGAGACAACTAGAATAAATTACTTTCTGGACATTACATTTGATATAAACAATTGCTGTAGTTGCCACAAGCATGTTACCTGGTTAGAAAAGGGAAGGGAGGTCATCTGCACAATTGCAAATGGGAAGAAAGATACATGAAAAAGTCTTCCTCTTAACGTGTAATGAATACTCTTGCAAGGTTTGAGAACCCCTGCACTAAATCATGCAATAGTCTGTGATCATGTAATAAAAGACTGTATTGTAATGAGGCATCTGCTCCAAAGGGTATAGTAAAGATTGCTTGTACATCTGTAATGTAGGCATTTCCTATATTTTGAGCATCTAACTATGTAACCTTAATACTCTCCATAGAATTTTGCAAGCAATTTTCTAGGGATTTTTAAAAGGAAAAAGATGAGAAAAAAATCAATAGGAGACACTGTCCAAGGCTTTGAAACTCTGCTGGCTTGTTTAAAAAAACAAAAAACAAAAAACAAAAAAAAACAAGGAAACAGAGCCTGTAAAGCTCCAAATCTCGAACGTTTTCAGTTATTCTTCACTGAAATGCTGCAGTCCTTGAGCAAGACCACCAGAAAACAGCTGCCCTTATCAAAAGATTCCTGCCTACCAGGAAAAAAAATACATGCTAGACTTTTATTAACCAGCTCTCTAATTTAAGTAGCTGGGGGGAAATTAGAAGAGTAAGAGTTTTAGTAAGAGTAACAGATTAATTCAGCTGAGCAGATGGATTCATTCAGTCTGGTCCCAGGGGAAATCCATCCTCACTAGAGCCCTCCAGCCAGGGAGCTAGTTACAAACGCTACATCATCTGAACAAGCGTTCACTAGTCAATTATACTCCCCATTAGTGAGAGGTGAAAGATTCTTTAGTCACTCTTTGGTGTCCATTCCTGAAGCCAGGTAGATTATTTCCCACAGTATATTTACACCCAGTTCTGAGGGCAGGAGGACACTTATTTACCAGCTACTGTGAACTAATGGTTCAAGTTACTAGAGTTACTGTTAGCAAAGTGCTTTGAAGATGTAAAATACTAAATACCTTTGTTCTTTACTAGGGCTGTCAAGTGATTAAAAAATTAATCATGATTAATTGTACGACAAAAAATGTATTGCGATTAATCGCATTGTTAAACAATAATAGAATACCCATTTATTTAAATATTGTGGCTGTTTTCTACATTTTCAAATATATTGATTTCAATTACAACACAGAATACAAAGTGTACAGTTCTCACTTTATATTTATTTTTTATTACAAATATTTGCACTGTAAAAACAAAACAGTATTTTTCAATTCGCCTATTACAAGTACTGTAGTGCAATCTCTTTATCATGAAAGCTGAATTTACAAATATTAAATTATGTAAAAAAACCCTACATTCAAAAATAAAACAATGTAAACTTTAGAGCCTACAAGTCCACTCAGTCCTACTTCTTGTTCAGCCAATCTCTCAGACAAACAAGTTTGTTTGCATTTGTAGGAGGTAATGCTGCCCGCTTCTTGTTTACAATGTCACCTGAAAGTGAGAACAGGTGTTCGCATGGCACTGCTGTAGCTGGAGTCACAAGGTATTTACAAAAAGAAAAGGAGTACTTGTGGCACCTTAGAGACTAACAAATTTATTAGAGCATAAGCTTTCGTGAGCTACAGCTCACTTCATCGCTGTAGCTCACGAAAGCTTATGCTCTAATAAATTTGTTAGTCTCTAAGGTGCCACAAGTACTCCTTTTCTTTTTGCGAATACAGACTAACACGGCTGCTACTCTGAAACAAGGTATTTACGTGCCAGATGCGCTAAAGATTCATATGTCCCGTCATGTTCCAGAGGACATGTGTCCATGCTGATGACGGGTTCTGCTCAATAACGATCCAAAGCAATGCGGACCGATGCATGTTCATTTTCATCATCTTAGTCAGATGCCACCAGCAGAAGGTTGATATTCTTTTTTGGAGGTTCGGGTTTTGTAGTTTCTGCATCAGAGTGTTGCTCTTTTAAGACTTCTGAAAGCTTGCTCCACACCTCATCCCTCTCAGGTTTTGGAAGGCACTTCAGATTGTTAAACTTTGGGTTGAGTGCTGTAGCTATCTTTAAAAATTTCACATTGTTACCTTCCTTCTGTTTTGTCAAATCTGCAGTGAAAGTGTTCTTAAAACGAATAACATGTGCTGGGTCATCATCCAAGATTGCTATAACATGAAATATATGGCAGAATGCAGGTAAAACAGAGCAGGAGACATACAATTCTTCCCCAAGGAGTTAAGTTTAATGCATTTAATTAATGCATTATTTTTTTAACGAGCATCATCGGCATAGAAACATGTCCTCTGGAATGGTGGCCGAAGCATGAAGGGGCATACAAATGTTTAGCATATCTGGCATGTAAATACCTTGCAAAGCCGGCTACAAAAGTGCCAAGCAAACACCTGTTCTCACTTTCAGGTGACATTGTAAATAAGAAGCGGGCAGCATTATTTCCCATAAATGTAAACAAACTTCTTTGTCTTGGCGATTGGCTGAAGTAGAACAGAGTGGATTTGTAGGTGCTAAAGTTTTACATTGTTTTGTTTTTGAGTGCAGTTATGTAATAAAAAAAATTCTACATTTGTAAGTTGCACTTTCACGATAGAGTGCACTACAGTACTTGTATGAGGTGAATTGAAAAATACTATTTATTTTGTTCATTTTTTTACAGTGCAAATATTTGTAATAAAAATAATATAAAGTGAGTACTGTACACTTTGTATTCTGTGTTGTAACTGAAATCAATATATTGGAAAATGTAGAAAAACATCCAAAAATATTGAATAAATTTCTATTGGTATTCTATTGCTTAACAGTGTGATTAAAACTGCAATTAATTGCGATTAAAAAATTAATCATGATTAATTTTTTGTTACATCATGTGGGTTAACTGCAATTAATTGACAGCCCTATTCTTTATATGTTACTCCTTTCCTATGTGTCACATACACCTCAGAGCTCTCTCCAGCTGCAGCAAAGAGCAAAATCCCCCATTGTCATCAGAGCTGGAATCTCACATTAGAAACAGTTGGTCACTACAATGTATTGCTGAGGATATCTGGAATTTCAGCTTCCCCCAGTGTCCATAGATGGCCAGTGTTCTCTTCCAGCATCCTTTATTAGCTGTTGTAGACCCTGCTTATGCTGGGGGAGCCTCATTCTGAGTGAGATGCATTGTTGTCTCATAAGCCCTGTCTCCAGCATGGATGTGAGGACAATAGCAACTGAGGAACCACATGTTCCCAGATTAGGTTCAAGCTCCAAAATCCTCTAAGATGTTGCTGTCTTCCCACCTGCGTTATTACTATGGTTTTCCTCGGACAGCGCAAGCCTCTGCTGTGTTCAGCTTTGCAGGAGAAGAGAGTCTTTATCATTAGGACTCCTCTGACACAGAGGCACTCTGTTTTCCCTTCCTCACAAGGCCCAAGAGAGATGCTGTCAGCCAGCCTCAGTCACAAAGCTCCTGAATCCTCATGAGCTCTCTCTAGGAGCATGGCTTGTCAGAGAATTATCACAGGGGTCAGAAAGGCATTTTCCCCATGTGCAGCAGTGCATCCCCTGCCAGGTGCAATATGGGAGATTTCACCTTCCCCTGAAACACAGCAGGCATTAATTATATTAGCCTAGAAGAACTGATGGTGTGATCTGGTTTGGCAGAGGTGGGATTCTGGGTGACAACTGCCCTTGTGGTACTGGGGACTGTGCCATTCGGGGCTAAGCTTCCCAGATAGAGTCTGGACAAGATGCTTTGAAGACCTAGTTATTATGCACACCCAGTTGGAACCGGATACAGAATAAAGCAGAGCTCTTGCAAGTTCCTTAATCACTGGGTGATCACTCAACACTACAGCTCTGGGGTTCCTCTAGGAACCAACCGTTCCAGTCCTGCTCCCACTGCTCATCCCTGCCCCAATGATCTGCTCCTACAGTTCCATCCTGATCTATGGCAGCTCCTGCTCCTCCTGTCCTGGACATCCCATACACAGCTCTGCCAATGCAAAGATATCCTGACCTGCAACAAGTTAGAACCCAGAGGTTAATCCACAGAACTCTTCTACCACTGGGAATGGCCCTATCTGAAAAAAAGATTTCACATGTTAAGACCCAGCCTCTGAGACAGCTGACTTCCTGTGTACCTGGGTAGCCCAGCTGCAGATGGAAGGTCTCCCTCCCTGCTCCCTGGCTCTGAACCTGACCTCTTCTTTCATCTGCATATTCAGAAGCACCTTGGAGCTGGTTGGCTGCTATTGGCCTCCCCATCCCCCTCTTTAACAGGGACCAAGCTCAGAGGACTCTTCAATGCCAGTGCTAGTGCTTCAGTGCCTCTTGTTTGCCACACTCTCAAGACACTCTGGGAACACAGGGTACTCTGCAGGCGCCTACCACCCCACCCCTCCACATACAAAGGGGGACCAGGTGAGTGAACTGTCTCCCTGGGGAGGAGAGAGATTAAGCTGGTTCCTATTCAGGGTTTACATTGAAAACTGGGAAATCTGGCAGTTTTGGGGAGTCTCTCCATGGGGAGGGTTTGCAGAATATGGCTCTTCTGAGGAGGTTTGCAGATGCTTGTTGGGGAAGTTCGGGGTATAATCTGGTTAAGGGATGGTATTTTCAGGAGATGTTGAGGGTAATCTGGCTGTTGGGGGGGGGTCTTTTCTCAGGGAGGTTTGGGGGGTGTCTGTTCCTGGGGAGGTTTGGGGAGTGTCTGGGCATTTAGGGTGTCTGCTCTTGGGGTAGTGTCCTGCTGCATTCTGAGTAGCCTCATTTGGGATTTTTCTCCCTTTCTTGTAAAGAAGCCTGGGTAGCTAATAGTAACACTCAGTATGTATAGAGTGCTTTACAAACATCCACTAATTAATGTGATGAAGGATCTGAGGGCTCTGACAGTGAAATGGCAGGAACAATTCACCCAAGAGCTAATGTACAAGTAGGGGCAGGACCTCCATTGCCATAAACACTGACCGGGACCAAACCTGAACTCCAGGGCATGTACATTGCAAGAGATAGGGGGCACTGACTTGAGACTCCTTCCCTTCCCCACCTCTCCCAAAGCATTTTGGTTGTCCCCCGGTGCCCGGGGTTGCCTCAGTCCTAGAGGCTGAGAAAAGCTGGTGTGTTCAATGAAGATAGGTGAGCTGGAGCCATCCCCAGCAGCAGTGGAGGAGACCCGTGTGTGCAGAATTGCCCAGGGTCCAGGAAAAGCAGTATTCCTTGCTGAAGAATCCAGTGTATCTGAATGAGAAGGCAGTGAGCAGGGTGTCTCCATCTGCCATGGAAGGCAGGGTGCAGAGTACATTCTGCTTCTAAGAGCAGATGCTTTGGAGGGAGGGATCTGAACATTTTCCTCAACTTGTCCCCGGGCCCCTTGATGTGGGTGACTGGATTCTGCCAGGCCCCAGAGATACAGCCTCTGGCCTCAACCCTCCAATACTGCTCTTTCTGAGGCCATTTTTTGGTTCTGCATAGCATATTGGGGAATGGCTGCTGGTGCACAGGCACTCCCTGTGTGTGCCAGATCCCTCATGGACTACAGAAAGACTGAAGAAAACCATGAAAATTCAGTGGTGCTGGAACTAGAGGTGCTGCTGCACCTCCTGATTTGAAATAGTAATAACAAACACCAAATACATGGTTTTCATCATCAGCACCCCCACTATAAAAATTGTTCCAGCACCCCTGAGAAAATTCAGCCAAAAGGGCCCCTTCAAGACAATCAGCAAATGCTCGGTTCCCCTATCTAGCACTCCTGGGATGCACAGGGGACTCACAGAGTGCATGCAGCCCTGCTCCATCAATTCTCTGATACAAGGTTTAAAAGGTGACCATGCACATTTACAAAACCTCTCATGCCAAAGGAAGATGAGGAGGTGTAGGGAGTTTTTCAGGAGGGAGAGAAATAGATTGAAACTGAGGGCTTGTGTCCCACTCTCTAACTCTTTGTGAGGCAGGAGCAGCTCAGGTTAATGGGAAAAGCTGATTCTAGTATTTTTGGACAAGTTAAAAGTTTATGGCCAGCTCAATAGCTATCTATTGTATTTACAAGGAGCCTATCACTTTGGTGTCTAGAGCAAGAAAGCTTCAGTTTAAGGAGTTTGTAAGGTCCCTGACTTTACCTTTTCAGGTTAAAAAGATGAGGCACTGTGAGGGGGTGAAGTGCCAAAAGAAGGAGGTTCTGCAACAAACTGGTACATTAAAGAACAAGTCTCCAGTATATATGCCATATAGCCAAGTGGTCTGAAAAAAATCAAGAAAGAAGTGGCTGAACTATGCAAATATAGGAATTATATATGGCTTTATTAAAATTAGCTCCTATACCAGAGGACTAGAGGGGCAGAAAATGTTAAGTCTATCTTTAAAAAGGTTAGTAGGGATGATCCTGGGAATTACAGACCAGTGACCCTTACTTCAGTCCCAGGTAAATAGACTGAAATTATCATGGGAATGGGCAACGGGATGGATCACTTGATGATTACCTGCTCTGTTCTTTCCTTCTGAAGCACCTGGCACTGGCCACTGTCAGTAGACAGGATACTGGGCGAGATGGACCTTTGGTCTGATCCAGTCTGGCCGTTCTTATGTTCTTATGAAAGACAGAATGATAAAATGCCTAGATGAGCATATGATGGGGATAAAATAGCAGGGTGTCTGTAAGGCCACACAGATTTCTGTGTGTGTCAACAAAACAGCAGAGGGATACAAGAGAAATGGTTGCTATGACTTACAAAAACCTTTTAAAAAAAAAACCTTTGACCAAGCCGCTCACAAGAGGTTGTTAAGAAACTAAACAGTCATTGGGTGACAAGCAAAGTACGCTACTGCGGTAAATCGACCTACGCTATGCAACTCCAGCTACGTGAATAACTATACTAGACGCGATAAATCGACCCCCGCTGGATTGATCGCTGCCCGCCGATCCAAAGGGTCGTGTAGACAAGCCCATAGAGTAGGACTAAATGGTCAATTTCCAGCAGGGCAAAAAGTCTCCCAGGGTTAGTGAACATATTTATGAATGCTATGGAAAAGAGGGAGAACACTGGAATGGCAACATCTACTGATAAGACAAAGGGTGTGTCTCCACTGCGGTGGGGAGTGAGTCTCCCTGCTTGAGTAGACAGACCCGCCCTAGGGGGGCTCCAGCTACCCTGGGTCTGAGCTTGGGTGGCTGTCTGAGCCTCAGCAGCAATTCTAAGCTTGCCAGCTGGAGCCCAGCTAACACGGGCATGTCTCCCTGGGCTGGCAGGCTCGCTCCCAGCTCCAGTGTGGACATCCCCAAGGATATTTAGGTTTGTCATGTCTAGAGAACACAGCGAGAAACTTCAGAGCAACCTAACACAGCCAAGTGAATGAGTAGCATGATGGCAAATGAAACTCACTTTTGACACATAAGAAAAAATGATCTGAATTACCCTCACGCACTGGTAGGATCTATAGCAGTGGTTCCCAAACTGGGGTTCGTGAACCCCTGGGGGTTTTTGAAATGTTACAGGGGGTTCTCAGGAAAAAACTCCCTAATGGTGGACAGAGCTGTCCCTAGGGACCCCGGGCAGCACAGGGCCAGCAGCCCGGAGCCCCTGGACTTCCAAGTGCTAAGCAGATCAAAGCAAGCACAGCTATCACACCGAGGAGATTTAAACTTCAAGACTCCTTATAAGAAATGGAAAGAGAGGTGGATATTTGTTGCTGTTTTTAAAATTAAATAGGCAGCTAGTATTGTTTTTTAAATTATTATGAAGAACAAGTTTAAGCTTTATTGTAACGTGCATTGTTTGCCTGGACTGCTCAAAACCTGAATGCTTGTGTAGGAGGAACTCTTTGAGTTGGCTTCTTAAATACCTTCATGCTGTTTCACATCTGATACTCCTTGATGAAACGTAAGGAGCCTTGACTTATAATAGGCTTATTCAAAGTAATACAAGCTACGAAACTCAGATCTTGGAAGAATGTTGCCATTTTCATAATGTAATAAAATACTGTAATGTTAAAGAATAATAAATAGTGTGTAATAAGCATGGCATAAAAACAAATTTTATATTTCCAAGATCACTGCTTTTACAATTTATTCTCAAGTAAAGAAGAAAATCCCTGGAAATATTCATTTTTAGGAGGGGGTTTGCAAGACTTGACGTTTTAGTGAAAGAGGTTCACAGGTTTTTAAAGTTTGGGAACCACTGGTCTACACGAACTGTAAACCCTCAGGAAAAAGCCCAAGGTGTTATTGTAGGCAGCGTAATAAAGTGTCTGTTCAATGCGCAGTGGCAGTTAAAAAAGCAAACTAAATGTTAGGCTGCAAAAGGAATGGCACATAAATCAATAGTATGACCTTACCTGGAGTGCTGCTCAATTTTGGTCACCCTGTCTCAAAGGGATACAGCAGAAGTAGAATGGATTCACAGATGGGTGAGCAAAATGATGAGTGGCAAAGAGTAAAGAGAGATTGAAAAGACAGAACTGTTCAATTTAGAGAGGTGTTATGTAGAGGTGTACAAGATAATGCATGATTTAGAGAAGGTAAATCCAGCACTCCTATTTACCCTTTCTTGTAATATAAGAGCAAAGGGATGTTCAGAGAAACTGAAAGGCAACCAGCTGGAAACTGGACATATATTTTACACAATGCATAATTAACCTGTGGGATTCACTGCCACAAGATAGCATTAAGTAGAAGAGCTTAGTATTTTCCTATAAGGATCAGATGTTTCAAGGATAACAAGAACAGCTACTGACATATTAGATATTATTTTAAAATGTTTAGAAGTAATATAAACCCTCCTGCTTCAGGATGTAATCCCCAGCCATGAACTGAAGAGGGTTAAAAGGAAAAAGCCCTATGGGTGGGTTATTCTGTAATTGTTCATTACAAGGTTTCTTGCATCTTCCTCTGCCCCATCTGGTACTGGTCGCAGTCAGAGACCGGGTACTGGCTAGTTGGAGCACTGCTCTGATCTGGTATGTTAGTTCTTATACTCCTAACTGCCAGGTCAATGGCTCATGCTCTGCTCATCTAATCCCCTCAGCCCCATTCCTTTCATTTCCCTTTTTTTAAAAAAGCTCCTAGAAATAAAATGCAAAGCATTGTTTTAACTCCTTAGTTCTAATGTACATTGATAACTGGAGGCAACATTAAAGAGTGTCACTGCTTCTGGATCACTGAAACTTTTGGATAGCACTGCCAGCTCTGCAGCTCCTCTGAGCCTGATGCTGAATGGTACCTGGGTCTGTGTGTGTCAGACACTTCTTACCCAAGCACTAGTCCTGCTTCAATGTGTGTATGCCTAGGTGCCCAGTGGTGACAGTCATCTTACTCAGGAACAACCTGTACCACGCTGTGGGTGCATTCAGATGCCAATGCTGGCAGAACCAGGCACCATCAGTGCCCAGCCTCAGATATATTTATATGCTACTAATGAGTGTACTGAGGAGCTGGCTATTTAAACTGAGTTGAGTGTAGTGTCTGATATCTGTATGTTTCAGGCAGAGGCAAAGTCCCCTGGCCTACACTATGTGGATGATAAGGCAAACACATGTAAAATCCTCAGAGAGTCACTTTCTGAACATTAGTATTCATGTATCCAGACCCTGGGAAGAATGGAGTAGTGAGGCCACCACAGAGAGATTAGGCACTTGTCTATTCTCCAGTTGCCACAGCCCCAGATGTGGGAAAGCCTTGTGAGATGTAGGGATGCACAGAATGCGAGATGTATTCAACAGCACAAGTGAGCACTGGAACACAAAGATGTGGGGCTCGTGAAGAGCAGTCAGATTTCTCCTTTCAGAGCGATTCAGAAAGGGTTTTCTGCAATGCAAGTAAAGCCAGGACAGTCTGAGCTGAAGCATACCCATAAGTGTCACCTTCTTACAACACCCAGCTCAAGCTGAGGAATGTCTAGGATACAGCCCTAAGCTCCCTTTCCTGAGCTAAGGGGCACCTCGGAGAACCTCTACCAAGGCTTGGTTGAATCAGAGTTTGGATCTGAAATCTCTCTGGGTATTTATATTATGCTCATCACCACTGTATCTGAGTGCCTTACGGAATTCCATGGGTCCACTGTGTAGTCTAATCAATGCTGTTTTGTGGTTCTTTCTACCTATCTTCTCTTCAGGCATTTACGTTGCACACATTGGCTAGGATTCTCTTGCTCTGGATTGTGGGGAAGGGTGTATAAGACATTTAATATTATTTATTGGGAAGCTCTGGCAAGGAAGGCAGCAATGAGATTTGTGATCATTTTAACCTCTCATGGAAGGATAGTCCAAAACTAGAGGCTGGCTGCTTAGAAAGTTCTGCCTCCTGTAGCTGACAGTTCCACTGTTCTTGAGGACGCAAATATCGTGGCTGCAGAGAGAACCTGGGCCTGAACCATGAATGATCATATATTGAATGGGGAGCCCTTGTACTGTCCCGAGCACCAGGAAGGTGTGCTCGTGCTGTCCTGCATTGTATAACAGGTAAGCTCACATGTTTTTAACTGGCTGGAGGCTTTTCAGCACTAGTGCGTGAAGTGGGTTACCATTGAGTAGGGAGGTCACAGAGAATCAATCACAGGGAACAAGTGAGGAGGCAATGTTCCCACACAAATGGAGAGCTGACATAGTAGAGTTCACCTGGTAACATTTCTTGCTCTTTTCTCAGCTCCAGCTCTCAGAAACAGCTGGCACATCAGCAGTCCTCAAATCCTAGGGTGTTCCTGTATAACAAGTACTATCATCAAAACAACCGCTGAGTGGTAACTGTTGAGTGTCAGGTCCTCATCTTCAAGAGTGGAAAAAACCATGAATGGGAGCTGTGTCTCTGAGCAGGATGGAGATAGCTCAAGTTCAGGACACTCAGGTGGGCAGAAAGAAGACCCTTGTCTCCAAAGAGACTCGTTGTTCTCTTCCCCCAGTGTGTCCATCATATCACAACTCCTCAGCCAGACAATTGCTAACAGGGGCCTGGATCCGAACTTCCTTTTCCCTTCCTCGCAGACAACAGAATCACCCCAGGAAGCCAGGGACTGCCCATCTTTTAAGGAAGGGACACCAACACTGGCCTCCCCTCTGTGCTACACTCCAATCTCCAGTTTTGGTGACACAGACCAGTTCTATAATGAACACTTACAAGCTAAGAGGGCCAGAGTGGAAAGCATTATCCGAGGTATGAGCCTCTCACCAAATCCTACCACACTTGGTACCAATGAGGAAAGAGACAGAGAACGCCCTGTGGAGAAAAGAAGTGAGAACTACAGGGAGAACAAGAGAAAGCAGAAGCTTCCCCAGCAGCAAAGCCCACATGTAGCACAGCTTGCAGGAAGAGGCAGGAGCAGTGCCAAGGCAGAGGAGTGCCACCAACTGAAGGAACAGCTTCAAGTTTTGCAGCAGCAGCTGAGGCAGCTTCAAGAGAAATTCTTGCAGGTTTATGAGTTCAGTGATTCAGATCAAAGCTATGAAGGGATGGAGAAGACTATGCACTTACTGAACGGGAAGTGTGGAGACAGTCTAAATGAAAGCCGTCAGGCTGCTACCAGTGACCAACACAGAACTCTTCTTCGGAGGAGCATCTCAGAGACGGAAGAACACAAAGTGTCAGAAACAGAAAGGAGAATGGGGGATCTGGGTGAACTGTCCTCTGAAGAAAGAACCTTTTCTGAGACATTAAAGCATGAGCTAGCCACAGTGGTATCTCAGATGGTGGACACGGTTTTAAAAAAAATATTGTCCAAGCCATCAGGCCATC
Organism: Dermochelys coriacea; assembly: GCF_009764565.3. Classification (NCBI taxonomy): domain Eukaryota; kingdom Metazoa; phylum Chordata; order Testudines; family Dermochelyidae; genus Dermochelys; species Dermochelys coriacea. The sequence goes on along the minus strand of NC_050073.1, from coordinate 85,812,523 downwards.
TAGCTCAGCTATACAACAGCCTCCCAATCTCAGCGTCAGACAGCAGAAGAGAGGATTTTGCCACTGAGGAATACTCCAGCAGAAAATGGCTTCCTGGGGCTTCCTCCCAAAATTTAGTAAACTCACTGACTGAAGCCCACACAGAGGCCTTGTCGCTAGTCATGGAGAAGTCTCCAGACTTTCATGCTCACCCAATCAGTTCAAGAATGGCTAGAAAACCCTGCCATGTGCCTAACATGAATCATCCCTTGGTCATGACTTCTCAAGTTCAAGAAAAACAGATTCTTAGCCAGCTACTAGAGTACAGTCAAAATGGCCATTGGAACAACAGCCCTCACAGAATTGCCTTTTCCCCAGACTGGTTTTCTCAAGAGTCCCTAGATCTACCTTGGAGAGCAGTCAAATTGAAGTCATCAGTCATGAGACACCAGCAATATCCAATGTCCCTTAACACTGCTGAAATGGAAAATTTGGCTCTTCTTCCAGCCAGGAAGGCAGAATGTGGAGAGCTGCAGACTGTGATGGACGGGATGCCCTTCTCCTCAGTCCATATATCCTTTAGTGACCTTTAAAGATCAGCAGTTAGTCTCAAACATGAGTAGCTGCTCTTAAGGTTGCCCCCTCACCTACATGCATGAATCTGAGACAGTACAGGGATTGGTTAACTAACAGGGTTTCATGTACTACTGTGAGAAAGCAGGGCATCAGGCTCCCCTTTCACACGGTACTGGCAGAGGGGCCTGGGCAGAAGAGACCAGCTGACACAGATCTGAACCCTCCTGAAGGCCTAACACATAAGCTCCCTCTCCTCCATTTAGGAGGGCTGTACTGAGCTCTGTTCACTTTTGCTACTCCTGGTTTACCAGAAGGTGGCACTATTGGCTAACACTGCTCATGCAAAAGACTCAGAGAAATCTTATTGTGGAAGGTTTCAGAGTAGCAGCCGTGTTAGTCTGTATTCGCAAAAAGAAAAGGAGTACTTGTGGCACCTTAGAGACTAACAAATTTATTAGAGCATAAGCTTTCATGAGCTACAGCTCACTTCATCGGATGCATTTGAGCTGTAGCTCACGAAAGCTTATGCTCTAATAAATTTGTTAGTCTCTAAGGTGCCACAAGTACTCCTTTTCTTATTGTGGAAGACTCTTTGAGTTCTCAGGTTGCAGGAGCTCTCTCTCCCATCGGACCCCAGCAGAGACCCGATTAGTGACCAATGCTCCCCAAGATAGGCCCATGGACTGAAGCTTTCTGCCCACCCGGAGCGAACACATTTGATTTTCAACAAAACTATCCAGTGGACTAGCAAAAGGCCCATTTTGGTGCTAATGCTCAACACATCCAATGTTAGGGTTGCCAGGTGTCTGTTTTTTGACTGGAATGCCTGGTCAAAAAGGGACCCTGGCGGCTTTGATTGGCACTGCTGACCAGGCCGTTAAAAGTCCCATCAGCAGCGTGGGGGGGGGGCAGGGGCCTGGGGCTAAAGCAGGCTGCCTGCCTGCCCTAGTTCTGTGTGGCTCCCAGAAGCGGCTGCCAGGTCCTTGCAGCCCCTAAGTGCATGGGAGGCAAGGGATGCTCCGTGCGCCGACCCCGCCCTAAGTGCTGGCTCCACAGGTCCCATTGGCTGGGGACTGCAACCAATGGAAGCGGTCGGGGTGGCACCTGCAGGTGTGACAGCAGCATGTGGAGTCTCTCTGGCTGCCTATGTGCCTAGGGGCTGCAGGGACCTGGCGTCTGCTTCCTGGGAACCGTGGTAAGTGCCGCTGGGACCTCTGCCCCACGAACCCCCTCCCGCACCCAAACTCCCTTCTGGAACCCACACCCCCACAACCTCCTCCCCCAGCCCTGAGCCCCCTCCTGCACCCCAAAGCCCTCATCCCCAGCCTCATCCCAGAGCCTGCACCCTCAGTGCAGAGCCCATACCTGCCCCTGCACCACAACCTCCTGCCCCATCCTGGTGAAAGAGAGTGAGGGTAGGGGAGAGTGAGCAACAGAGGGGAGGGGGATGGAGTGAGCATGGGCAGGGCCTCAAAGAAGGGGTGGGGCATAGGTGGAGCTTCAGGGAAGGGGCGGGGCAGGGGTGTTCAATCTTGTGCAATTAGAAAGTTGGCAACCCTATATACATCACATTCTAAAGCACTTTACACACACTAACATATTATCCCTCTCCCTTCTGAGGTAGAATAAATGGGTATCAATGTCTTTATTTTACATGTGAGGCTACTGAGACACACAGGTGGAGTGACTTTCCCCAGGCCCAGAGGATGTCAGTGACCGAGCTGGGAATAGAACCCAGGCGCTCCTGACTCACAATCCCATTCTCAGGCTATCTCTTAAATCTCGGCGGCCACATGATCCTGTCACTGAAAACAGATTTTCCACATATGTTCACATTACTGTCAGCCAGGGTGGGGGCTCCTGCTGGCTGCAACTCTCCTGGGACTGACAAGGGGAGAAGTGGTCATTAGTGGAGTCTTTATTGGGGTCAGATAATTAGAGGACTCCCTCAGATGGGGATTCCTCAGGAAGCACCCTTCTTCCATCACCCCCATTACCATACAGCAGAGAGTGGGCTGTCTGTGCAGAAGAGAAATCATAGGTAAAGACAGGCATGCTGGAGGCATCCTTAGGAGTGTCTGGCCTTGTGAAAATTCAATGATTTGTATGTGCAGGAAAACAGGAAACAGCTTTTCCTTGACTCTGAAGTAAATCCAGGAGGCTCTGACCCCTGGCCACCTGAAGAAGGCCAAGCTGATGTTCTTCTTCACTCGCTACCCCAGCTCCACTCTGTTGAAAACCTACTTCCCTGATGTCCAGGTACAGCTGCTTAAACCAGCTCTGCTGCCAACCAAGCCTGACTGGCAGTGCTGCCAACCTCAAAGCTCCCGTTTTCGCTGATCGCATGTGAAAAGTAACCCAAAAATCACCAAATGACAGTTTGCTTCCAAAAGCCCCAATTTTTGCCATTTCAAAGAAATCACCATGGTTGGCAACATTGGCAGTGGCTGCTCACTTGCATGCGGGCCACTTCTGGGTTTATACCCCATTGTTACCCACCCCATTGGCTACCACCCCGCCTGACTGGAGACATCCCACAGCCAAAAGTCGGATGACCAGATGTCCTGAAATTATCAGGACCATCCTGATCTGAGGGGCTTTGTCTTATATAGGCAACTATACCTCCCCCCCAAAAAAGTGTCCCCATTTTTCACACCTGCTATCTGGTCACCCTGGCCAAAAGGAAGCCCTGCTTTACCACAGCCAGCAGAGTTCTGTTCCTAAAGGTTTATGTGCCACGTGGCTTCTGCTGTCCGGGAAAGGTGGACTTAGTCCAACTGCACATACACCTCAGTATCTGCTCATTCAAACGGCCAACAGATGACAGCAAAGAGACCGCGACTGGGGAGCAGCAGGGCTCTAAGAGTTTGTCTACACGAGCCCTGCAGTGCAGAGTATGAGAATGTGAACTGCAGTTCGCAGAAAAATGCTGTGTGTAATCCCCTGCTCCTCCCTTCCCCCCTGGACGCTGCAGATATGAACTAAAAGGTGCCCAGTTTGCATGAACATAATCCTCTTCAAACTTATGTGCATGCTGCAATTCACCCTTCTGTAGTCTGAACTGCAGGGTCACACTGTTGCATAAAAAGCTGCCTGTTGCAGATTCAAGATTGTTTGTCGTCGAGGCCTTTCAAAAGTAGCCCAGTTGATGAAACATTGCCTAGGGTGGCAACACTGCTTACTGGCCTAATACCCTGGGTTACACTATCTCATGCTAGAGGGCACAAGCTCACAATGTTGTAGGTTCTCTATGTAATTTAGCGGCCCCTATGGCTGATTATGGAGCAGCACTGTCTTCTCATTGGGCTCTCCCCACCTTGCCAGTGATAGATTGGGTGCAGGGACAGCAGCTGCTTCAAAATGTGTGTGTGTGTATGCAGGGGATAGAACAGAGGAAAGGATGGTCAAAATCTCAGGGTAGGAATGAGCATCTAGATGGTCCTCTGCGGCCATACCAGCTACCCCGCTGCACATACTCATCCCTGTGCAAAGGACATGGCTAGATGGGATGCTTTTGCCAGGGCTGATGGATCAAAGGAAAGTTTAAGCGAAGATTTCTGGGCACCATCTGTGACATATGTACCTGAACTGTACTCTCCTCCCAGGCAAAATACAAGGAGAATCTTTCCTTCTCTGTAGGTAGATGATCACTGAATTTCACCCAGTCATTCCCCATGTGACTGTCGGGGGCTGGGGGTTCGTGTTTTTGAGGAAACTGGAATGGGTTCTTTCATATTTTTGGTGTCTAAGATTTCTACATTTATTTTCTTTGCTGAAATCTGGTTCCTTCTCATGGTGTCCAATGGAAACAAGGGTATGTTTAACCCTTCCTTGCTCCTCTGGTGCATGTCCTTTCACAGTTCAACCGCTGCATCACTTCCCAGCTCATCAAGTGGTTCAGCAACTTCCGTGAATTTTACTACATCCAGATGGAGAAGTTTGCCCGACAAGCCATCTTGGAAGAAGTCATGGATTCCAAACACCTGATGGTTTCTCGGGACTCTGAGCTCTTCAGAGCCCTCAACGTGCACTATAACAAGGGGAATGATTTTGAGGTAAGACTGTGCTCAGCCAGGATGGAAACTTCAGTGTGCCCCAGAATGCATCTAACCAATGGGTCTGCAAGCTGGGATCAGTGCCATCCCTTAGCTCCCATCACAGAGCAAAGGGAGAGAGGGGAAAACAAGTTCTGACCATAATTACAAAGGCTAGAAAAACCAGGGCTAAGGGCCTGCAGCCTTAATTCTGGCATCACTAGTACATGTAACAGAGTCAACTGAGTTTGTGCTAGGCTCTGCTTGTAATGGTTTGACTTAGGGGCTTAATGGTAAAAAGACAACTGCAGGCAAGTCATTTATGGGCTGATTTTCACAGGCACTGGAAACTTGCAGATCCCATTGATTGCAAAGGCTTCTGGGAAATCAGCCCATGCATACTTCACACTTGTCATCTTCAAAGCATTTTACGAATATTGATGGATTTCTTCTCACAGCTTCCAAGAATGTGTGTGAGGCATTAGTCCCATTGTAGAGATGGGGAATCCAAAATACTGTGCCGGTAAGTGACTTGCCCCAGGTCACACACTGGGAGTCGTGTCACAGCTGGGATTGGGACTTCCTGGTTCCCAGGCCTGTGTTTACTCTGCTTGGTCAGACCTCTCCATCTCATTATCTGTATTCTTATCCAGTGCCTGTCTCCATGGTCACCAAGTATCCAAGTCTCAGGAGGGACCTGTCACCCTCATATGCCCAGATGAAACTCTGACTTTCTTTGCAAAGGCTTTAACTGTCCTGAGACGTGAAGGGCGGGGCTCTGGATGGTGCCTTATGTACTCTGGGACAACCTGCCATCTTACGGCCCTCATGGGAATCACCATGGACTTGGAGGGGGCAGTCTGAGCTGCATGTCCACTTAGTGCGGAATCACAGGTTCCTTATGTGGGAACATTAGGAGTGCTCACCCACCGTCCTGTAGGGCAGGACTATCCAGATCTTCTCCCCTAAATGGAGGAACTACAGCAGATTTCTGCCCTTGCTGTCCCTGAGGATGAAACTGTGTCTTGGTTGGGAAGCACCATATGAGAAAGTAGTGGAGGTTATTTGGGGGAATCAACCAGCCTGAATGAACAGCTGGGCTACTTGTCTGGGAGGGGAGATTGGAGAGAGGTTCAGCTGCTGGGGAGCTGGGTATCCACCCTTGGGGGGGTTGGGAAGGCTGCCAGTATCTGTCTCTGCTGGGGGGAAGCCAGAAGAACCCCCTCTCCTTGTGTATGTTTGGCAGGGTGTGCAGCAGCCCTTCCCATCCTCCTGGGACTTCCAGCATAGCACACTTGCCTCCTAAGTCTCCTTCTCTCTTTGTTTGCAGGTCCCTGATCGCTTCCTGGAGGTTGCTAGCAGGACCCTGCGGGAGTTCTTCAGTGCTGTCAGGACAGGGAAGGACTCTGACCCCTCCTGGAAGAAACCCATTTACAAAATAATTTCAAAACTGGACAGTGACATCCCAGATGTGTTTAAATCTTCCAGCTGCCTTCAAGAACTTCTCCAGAGTTAAATCTGCATGGGAAGTGGCCTAAGACTGTCATGCTGCAGCTTCATCAGAGAGAGGCTGGCCTGAGCTAAGCAGCTGTGGGCAGGGCCTACATTGTGGGTAACCCTAGTACAAACAGCAATAGCACCATTTATTATGACTATATCTAATCTGGCCTGAAGCGTGCCCTCCCTTCTGGTGAGGTCTATCTATTACATACTTGAACTGCCAGTATTTTATGTCACTCGTTATACCAGTGATCCCCAAACTTTTTACCTCATGGGGCCAACAGCCAGGCACTAGGAGCAGAGCCCCGGTCACGGGACTGTCTTCTGGGGCCCTGGGCTCAGGACTGGGACTGGAGCCACTGGCACAGGGCCAGCAGCTGGGGCTGGGAGCAGAGCTGGGTGGCGCTCCCTCTCCGCCCCCCCATGGGGGCTGGCCCAGGCCCCAGTCATGCCCCCCTGAATGTTCCTTCATGCCCCCTATGGGAGTGCACCCCACAGTTTGGGGACCTCTGTGTTATACTTTGTAGCCCAAAGCAAGTGAGGCCTCATGCCTTAGACCTATAGGGAAGAAGGATGGTGGTTATGTCATCTGGCTGGAAGATCTAAGTTCTATTCCTAGCACTGCCCTAGCATATTGTATGACCTTGGGCAAGTCACCTTCCTTCTCTGTGCTTTGGTGTCCCCGTCTGTAAAACAGGGCTAATATCATTCTTGTTTATAAATCACAGAGGTCCCTGACGGAGGTTCTTAATAAAGGGCAAAGAATTCTTGGCCAAGTGAAGCGAGGTCCTACACTCAACAGCATTTCTGTTTTACCATCTGTTTGGAGTTAATACGATAACTTAAATACTGCAATGATCAGTTCCAAAATTCCAGGCCCCAGGACTCGCCTCAGATATCAACAGGACTATCAACATGCCCATGTGATAGATGCAAAACAATAATTCCTACAATAGAGCTCGTAATGGAATGGATGGAGGAAGTGGGTGACATGAAAGAATGCAGGTCCCTTTCCTGGCTCCCCAGCTGCCTCCTGTAAGAGTGCCTCTTAACCTTTGCACGCTGGATCCAAACATTTGAGTGTACTTTTTAGTGTGCATTTGTGAAATAGTATAGCAGAAGAAATCGCTAGCCAATTACTCTCTCCTTTGCTGTCGCAGCAGACTTGGGGGGGCGGGGGAGGGAGGGAGGTTTCAGCAGCTGACCTGAGCAGAGTCTCATGATCAGTTGCCAGGAATGCAATTGATATTATTCTGTAGTGCCATCCTTGATCAGCCACTTGCCAAGGGATGGAAACTCACTGAACTCATGAAATTAAGCTCCAAGTTCTCTTTGCACTGACTTTGTATTTCTGTTGACATAAATTCCTTAGCATCCTGGGGCCACGTTTAACCTTCCTAACTGATAAAAGAGGAGGAGCCACCTGGTTCCCTCTTGTGCCAGCACTATTGAGAGGGCTATAATTTAGGGTCTGTCAGTCCTGCATCCCAGCTTTTTCCAAATCAAACTATAACTCTTTTCTGTGATGAGCTAGGCTGGGATGTTTACACCTATTACTAAGCCAAGTGGAAGGCCTGTTCCATCACCACACCTATATAGTAGTTTTGTAGATACAACAAATAACCCTTGTTAGTATCTCCCAACAGTCTGAAGTGCAAATATGCATTCCGGATAATACTGAAAAGCTCTGTGAGCCAGTTCATTCAATGTACAGGTGTAGCTGATGATCTTGTAGAGCTTTTTGTATGGAATGTATGAAGACTTAAAGTCATTGCACAGCCTGGGATCTGGGTCACTTCCCTATCCACCACTCTCATTTCCAGGAGCGTGCAATCCTGTGCAATCCAAGAGCTATGGAGTCTGTCTTCCAAAAGTGACAGAGCAAGGTGCAGCCCTAGAGGGTCCTCCAAAGCTCTGGCAGATCTCGCTCTCTGAGGTCTTCACAAAATGACTATGCCAGACTAAATGGGATGCCAAACATGAGTTATGTGTTCCCCTTTCCAGAGTTGTCTTTACAGTCGAAAGAGAATTAAGGCTGGTCGTTTGTCATGGTAAAAGATGCAACAAACCAATGGGGGGAAATGTCAAAAGGTCATTTTGAGAATGTATCCTTTATTTTGCAATTAAAAGTGTTTAAAAACATTAAAAATCCCAGCTCACTCACCCCCTTTTGCTACAATAGACATACATGAAGTAAATAATCATTCACATAATCTTGATCTATATCTGCCTGGGTGGGATGCCAGAGGGAGACTTTTTGCAGAAAAACACCCATGTCTCACATTCTGAGTGATAGGTTTCAGAGTAGCAGCCGTGTTAGTCTGTATTTGCAAAAAGTAAAGGAGTACTTGTGGCACCTTAGAGACTAACAAATTTATTAGAGCATAAGCTTTCGTGAGCTACAGCTCACTTCATCGGATGCATTTGGTGGAAAAAACAGAGGAGAGATTTCTATACACACACAGAGAACATGAAACAATGGGTTTATCATACACACTGTAAGGAGAGTGATCACTTAAGATAAGCCATCACCAGCAGCAGGGGGGGGAAAGGAGGAAAACCTTTCATGGTGACAAGCAAGGTAGGCTAATTCCAGCAGTTAACAAGAATATCAGAGGAACAGTGGGGAGTGGGGTGGGGGGGGGGAGAAATACCATGGGGAAATAGTTTTACTTTGTGTAATGACTCATCCATTCCCAGTCTCTATTCAAGCCTAAGTTAATTGTATCCAGTTTGCAAATTAATTCCAATTCAGCAGTCTCTCGTTGGAGTCTGTTTTTGAAGCTTTTTTGTTGAAGGATAGCCACTCTTAGGTCTGTGATCGAGTGACCAGAGAGATTGAAGTGTTCTCCAACTGGTTTTTGAATGTTATAATTCTTGACGTCTGATTTGTCTTTTACATAGAGACTGTCCAGTTTGGCCAATGTACATGGCAGAGGGGCATTGCTGGCACATGATGGCATATATCACATTGGTAGATGCGCAGGTGAACGAGCCTCTGATAGTGTGGCTGATGTGATTAGGCCCTATGATGGTATCCCCTGAATAGATATGTGGACAGAGTTGGCAACGGGCTTTGTTGCAAGGATAGGTTCCTGGGTTAGTGGTTCTGTTGTGTGGTGTGTGGTTGCTGGTGAGTATTTGCTTCAGATTGGGGGGCTGTCTGTAAGCAAGGACTGGCCTGTCTCCCAAGATCTGTGAGAGTGATGGGTCGTCCTTCAGGATAGGTTGTAGATCCTTGAGGATGCGTTGGAGAGGTTTTAGTTGGGGGCTGAAGGTGATGGCTAGTGGCGTTCTGTTATTTTCTTTGTTGGGCCTGTCCTGTAGTAGGTGACTTCTGGGTACTCTTCTGGCTCTGTCAATCTGTTTCTTCACTTCAGCAGGTGGGTATTGTAGTTGTAGGAAGAGATCAACTTTCTGGACACTACGGTGCTAATAAGCGATGGTCACATAAACACCACCCTATATCGGAAACCTACTGACCGCTATTCCTCCCTACATGCCTCTAGCTTTCATCCAGATCATACCACTCGATCCATTGTCTACAGCCAAGCTCTACGATATAACCGCATTTGCTCCAACCCCTCAGACAGAGACAAACACCTACAAGATCTCTATCATGCATTCCTACAACTACAATACCCATCTGCTGAAGTGAAGAAACAGATTGACAGAGCCAGAAGAGTACCCAGAAGTCACCTACTACAGGACAGGCCCAACAAAGAAAATAACAGAATGCCACTGGCCATCACCTTCAGCCCCCAATTAAAACCTCTCCAACGCATCATCAAGGATCTACAACCTATCCTGAAGGATGAGCCATCACTCTCACAGATCTTGGGAGACAGGCCAGTCCTTGCTTACAGACAGCCCCCCAATCTGAAGCAAATACTCACCAGCAACCACACACCACACAACAGAACCACTAACCCAGGAACCTATCCTTGCAACAAAGCCCGTTGCCAACTCTGTCCACATATCTATTCAGGGGATACCATCATAGGGCCTAATCACATCAGCCACACTATCAGAGGCTCGTTCACCTGCGCATCTACCAATGTGATATATGCCATCATGTGCCAGCAATGCCCCTCTGCCATGTACATTGGCCAAACTGGACAGTCTCTACGTAAAAGAATGAATGGACACAAATCAGACGTCAAGAATTATAACATTCAAAAACCAGTTGGAGAACACTTCAATCTCTCTGGTCACTCGATCACAGACCTAAGAGTGGCTATCCTTCAACAAAAAAGCTTCAAAAACAGACTCCAACGAGAGACTGCTGAATTGGAATTAATTTGCAAACTGGACACAATTAACTTAGGCTTGAATAGAAACTGGGAATGGATGAGTCATTACACAAAGTAAAACTATTTCCCCATGGTATTTCTCCCCCCCCCCCACCCCACTCCCCACTGTTCCTCTGATATTCTTGTTAACTGCTGGAATTAGCCTACCTTGCTTGTCACCATGAAAGGTTTTCCTCCTTTCCCCCCCCTGCTGCTGGTGATGGCTTATCTTAAGTGATCACTCTCCTTACAGTGTGTATGATAAACCCATTGTTTCATGTTCTCTGTGTGTGTATAGAAATCTCTCCTCTGTTTTTTCCACCAAATGCATCTGATGAAGTGAGCTGTAGCTCACGAAAGCTTATGCTCTAATAAATTTGTTAGTCTCTAAGGTGCCACAAGTACTCCTTTTCTTTATTCTGAGTAGCCCCCAATCTGGAAGGAATTTAGCACGTGACTAATCTGAAGTCATTAGGACTATGTACATGCTTAAAGTTGGGCAAAGGCTTAAGTACCTTTCTGAATCCAGCCCAGTATCGTGAGTTCATCCTCATCACTCTACACTGCCCTTTGTTGCCACTCAGGATGCTTCTCCAAAGCTTCCTCCCCACACCAATCATTTTACAACTCCCCATTGATGACTTCGCCTCTCCTAAGTGCGTCTTCCTGTAGCCACTTCATAAAACCATGTTGGTAATTGCCAGCCAAAGCTAAGAGGTCCACCAGCTCCCAGAGGCTGTGCAATGCTCCCAGCCTGCCATGCCTCAGGTGCTAACGTCTTATGTGATGGATCTCTTGCTTGCTTCAACAGATTGTTCAAAATTCAATGCAGCCACCAGCATAGAGAACAAGAAACTGCTCTAATTTTTCTCTCCTTCCTTCCTGTGCTGCCTATAGGTCGCACTACAGCCTGAAGCAGCTGAGAATCCCAACAGCTGTGTATGCTAAGGGGCCTCACCTCCTACCCACCCATAAAACACCCCCTATGCTCGGGCTTGTGAAATCCTGCATATTGCTTGCACCAGGGGAAATTCTCCTCCAATCAGCTAATTGGCTTTCATGGAGTACAGAGGCATAGAGAAGCTGCTGGAAGAAGGCAAATGTCTTCCACAGACTGCCTCCACTGAAACTTGTCCTTGATCAATTTAAATCAATACATTTTTTAAAAATGTTAGTGATAAAAAAAACTGAAAGTAAAGCAGTCTGTCTTAAGGAAACAACAGAAAGCTACCAAGTATTAGGATGTGGTTAAAAAAACCCCTATGCACAAGAGAGTCTGGAAATGGTTAAGATTTCAAAAATCACTCTTCACTCTGCCCTTTACTCTCATTTCTTTGCCCCTGGCTGAGACTCCCATTCCTGCAATGACCCCTCTGCAAAGCCCAACATCAATGGGGCTTCATTTGCGCACAGAGCTCTGAACACAAGCAGCTCATTGTAGAACTGGGACCTAAATTGTAAAGTAAAAAACGTAAGTGGTTCCTTTTGTGTCAGGAACTGCCTCAGTCTGGTGTTTTCATGTAAATAATCTACCCTACACTCACCCTTCGGGCCTGTATCAGACATGAGAGTTAAGGGGCATCTTGCCAGTGCCTGTAGGGCATTTGAGACTTGTAGTCTGTAGCAGTTTAGGCTGGGTTCTTGTATTTGGAGTGTGGGCTCTCTGATCAGTATGGAGAGAATGAACGGGCTCTGGGGTATAGACAGGTGGTGGATGTGGGCAGGAGCTTGTGCAGATCATATGTGAAGAGCTTTCTGGCCTGTACCGTGAGGGCAGGGAACATATAGCAACAGGTTTGTCAATAAATACATTCCAAAATAAAACACCCCACTGCACACACTTCTCTGCCTGGGGACAGGATGACAGAACAAACGTCATGTGACAGACACATAGTCACATTGTTGAATATACTAATGGAAGACACTCAGGCCCAGATCCTCAAAGGTATTTATGTACCTAAGTACGTTTGAGGAGCTTCAGATACTATGGTGATGAGTGCAATATAAGAATCTCTACAGAATAGAATAGGAAAGGGAACTAGCCTTCGGCTTCTGGTCAGTGAGAGTGGGGATGAGTGTCCAGGTGAACTGTTTCGGTTTTCTAAGTTACTGGGGAATATACTTGGAAGTTAGCGGGGCTTGGGGCTGGAGACAAGCGGCAGAGTTAAAGGTGATCTTGGAACCTTCAATGAGTATTTCCAGGATTTTCTGATTTTGTTTAAAGTTTTAAATTACAGGTCTTTCAAACATTTTACAACCTTCATCCCCAATTTACTTACTCAATTTATAAAATAAATATGTAATTCTAATAATTGCTTTATATCACTCAGTATATCTTGACAATGTGAACTCTAAAGCTTTGGAATCTGAACTTCATTTTATCTGTCTTTAAAGAATACCAAAATGTTCAAAGTGTGTGTCTCTGAACACCATTTTAAAGCACAGCACAGCAGTGGCTAACCAAAACTCACTCATTTAACGCCCCCCTCATCAGTCCTCAGGCATCCTTTTCCCCTCCATTCACTTTGGAGAAACTGTGAACAGGCCCTTTCCCCTAAGTTGCTACCCGAAGCCAGCTAAATCCAGTTAAAAGGAAAACAAATAGCCAATCAGAAAAATCAGAAAGGGCCAGAGCCGTCCCTTGGGTACAGTGAATCAGGGCAACTGCCCTGGGCCCTGCGCTTTGGGGGACCCCACGCTTCAATAAAATTGTGAGAAGGCAGGCTGGGAGGTGAGGCAGGAGGCGGGCAGGCGAGCAAGGTGAGGCAAATGGGGAGGCAAGTGGCAAGCTGGGGCGAGGAGCCCCCCTACCAGAACCTCCACCCAGTGCCTCCTGCCCATCGGCGAGCCCCACCGATCAATGCCTCCCCTCCCTCTCAGCACCTTGTGGATCAGATGTTTCGTGGCGTCAGGAGGCGCTGGGCAGGAGGGCAAAGCGTGCTTGGGGGAGGGGGCAGAACTGGGTGGGGAAGAGGTGGGGTGGGGTCTTGGGGGAAGGGGTGGAGTAGAGGCAGGGCCTGGGCGGAGCACCCCCTGGCAGATTAAAAACTCTGCACCTATGTCCCGCCCCCCCCCCCCGGGAAGGTCGTGGAAAGGGCACTTAGAAGCATAGGGATGAAGACCATGAAAGTCATGGACCAAGTATTAAAACATGTACCTTCAGGGACAGAGCTGCCTATTCATAAAGTTATGTCTGCAGGCAGAGGGAATACAATAACCATTTTGGCAGCCACACTAATGCAGCAGGCTCCCCAGTAGAGAAGGAAACTGACACCACTTAGAAATGAAATGGGAAAGTGTTTCATTCTTCTCTTGGCAAAAGACCCATATTTGTGAATTCCTCTGGATGCTGCTAAATCATTAGAAGATATTTGATACAGGATTACAGAGCACTTTCCACTCAGTTTCCACTTGCACAAGGCACTCCTATTTATGGTCCCTGATGGAGAGATGTATTCCCTCGGTGATTTGCTTGTTTCTTCCTTTATATGTTACTGAATGTCAGTAGAGCTGCACTGAGGTGCAGAATGCAGGGCAAGCCAGTGCTGCAATTTTCTGCTACAATGTTAGCAATACAACAACTGTATTTCAAGCTTTCTTCTATTAAATGTAGCTAGCACAGCATTACCTCAGCAGAGAAAATACCTCATATCAATCTCTCCTGTCTCTGGTGATGGGATCTCATGACTGGTAGGTTGAGAGCCACTGAAGCAGACCTTCCATGCAAGAGATGTCTTTTGAATGAGAGAAGGAAAGCAGCAGGGTTAGGATACCAACCCCTAATCAGGTGCTCTTGGTGACACCATTTGTATCCTCTGGGGCTGTCCTGTGTGACACCAAGGCCCACAAAGCACACAACTCTTTATAGCTTGAACTTGTTCCCTACTTGTATTATTTTTTACGTTCTAGTAGAGCCCACTATGTGCTAAACCTTTTCCAAACACAGAACAAGAAAGAGCTTGTCCCAAAGAGCTTTCTAATTAAAAAGTCAAAGTGTTTAGGAAAGGGGTCTGAAATACAAATAAAGTGAACAGGGTGATAACTGACACATCTTGTTAGTTACATTAGTTATTTTATTGCTTTGTAATTAATCCAGCAGGAAAATATTCTGGGAAATACACTAGCTAATTGTAAATGTTCTTTATTAAAAATCAATTTTACACAGAATACAAATGTCTGTGGCATTTGCAAAAAAATTATAATCCGAAAGAGATAACCATCACTTTGGATGAGTCCAGTGTTGTCTTGTCTTGTGTCCTTCAAAACCAGAATTTAAGAAGATCAAAATTAGAAGATTAGATATTCCCCACATATCTCGCTTCCAAACAGACAACCCACTCCCCCCCACATCCCCACTTCTACACAGATTAAATCCAGACACCTGCCATAAGAATCATTCAAGTTATTTTATTTTTGCATTTATTCCAGCTATAGCTATTACATTAATTAAACACAGCACACAGAGAACAATTCTTCAGTATGACTCTTTACACCTTAATTGTATTTATGGTAAATGGGTTACCTTCACGGACACCACAGCCAAACAGTGAGAACCCAACAAATGCCCAGTGAGTAACTCCAGGCTATTACTTTTTTTGGTGGCAGCCAAAACAGGGAGATGAGACTATATGATCCAAGCCAGTGTTACAGATAGATCCTGTGGATACAGCTAATTTGAGCTTGATGAGGTTCCTCTTGGACAAGACAATCCACTCATCCAGTTTGGAGCAATGCAATAGCTTGGAAGGGAACTTTCACAAATAGGAAAGCTTTTCTGTTTTTGCTTTACTCCAGAAAATGAACAAGATGTATTTGCACTGAATAAGCCACTCCAAAAGATTCCCAGCTCAATTAGATTTAGCTTTCTGCTCCTACTGTGCAGAGCTGCCACATTCCATTTCAGGATGCCTGCATGTCAATGAAGAATGACGTGAGCCACACGTAAAGTCTGTAGATCAACTGAAATTTGTAAAACACTTCAGAGTCCTTCATGATGGCAGACACTAGAGGAAATGTAAGACCATCAGAATATGTCAGTGGCTCTCAACCAGGGATAGGCATAGGTCTTCCAGGGGGCACAGCAACTCATCCTGATATTTGCTCAGTTTTACAATAGGCTACATAAAAAGCACTAGCATAGTCAGTACAAACTAAAATTTCATTCAATTACTTGTTTATACTGCTCTATGTACTATACACTGAAATATCAATATAATATTCATATTCCAATTGATTTATAATTATATGGTGAAAATGAGAAAGTCAGCAATTTTTCAGTACTAGTGTGCTGTAACATTTTCGTATTTTTATGTCTGATTTCGTAAGCAAGTAGTTTTTAAGTGAGGTGAAACTTGGGGGTATGCAAGACAAATCAGACTCCTGCAAGGACTACAGTAGTCTGGAAACGTTGAGAGCCACTGATCTAAATGTATTTTCCTCTAAACAGCTGGCTGAATACTGATATACCTATAATTTCCCAAATGTCAAAACTTCCTAGAGCAGCATTTCTCAAATGCAGCCACCGTGGCTTCATGTGGCCACCAGGGGCTTTTCTTGCAGCCACAGCCTCCCGGGCAGTGATTGGAGGGGGTTGGGCCCTGTCCCCCTCTTGAAACACAAACACTGGAGGAGCAGGCAGCCATCCACTGAGTTCCCCACCTTTCCGGAGGCAGCGGGATCAGACTTCCACCCTGGAGTGGCGGGCAGCAGGCTCCAGCTGCGGGGCTCCATCCCCTGGCACGGGGCATCGGGATCCGTCCCCCCAGCTCTCTACCCCCTGATGCCTCCCTACCCACCTCCCCATCCAGTGCTTACTTTGTCCTCAGGCTTGCTGGGGCTGAATAAATCTGCTGTGAAAAGTGATATCTGTACATTTCTTAATATCACTTTTCATAGCAGACTAGTAGCTAGCTGGGAGGCTGTGAAAAGTGATATTAACATACAATATCACTTTTCACAGCAGCAGACTGACTACCTAGCATATCTTAACAAAAAAAAGGGTGGAGGAGAGGGGGGAGAAACAACAAAAAAGACAAGACCATGCAAAGCACCTTATTTGTGTTTCTATTCTGTTTAAGTCCAGTAAAGAATAGAGACCATTTTTATTATCGAGTCAGCAAAAAAACAAAACCCTACATAAATTACGATTTGGACATGTGTATGTGCATATCTATTTGTTTTTCCTAAAGTTAATTATTTTAGGGAAAATTGTCAGAGCAGCCACCAGCAAGAGTTGGTGACTGCACTCTGAGGCTACCAAAAAAATCTGTTGTGAGAACCCTAGAGGTTATATTCTCTGTTGTCTTATATTGGCAATACTGGTAATAGGTATAGGCTTAGCTTTCTAAATAAATTATCGCAAGTTTCTATTGATGCTTTCATAAAAGGAAGGTTTGTATTGATTTTGGACTGTAGGATTTCTTTATCCAGGGGATCATATAGAGTTTGATTACAGTATCATGATTGTGTTCTCTCTCTACTAGTGCTAACTACAGTTTGGTGTTATCCAGTACTGTGCATCAGGTTTCTGATCTGACTAGCTACATAACAGTACTTAATGGTTGGTAAAGCAAATCCTCCATTTTGCCATGGCTTTTGTAAAGAAGATTGCATAAGTTTATTTCCACAAATGAATTGATCATGGATTGCCATTGATTTAAGAGATTTCCTGCGACTAAAACTGGGAGTGCTTGGAAAAGGAAGTTAATTCAGGAGTAAGATACTCATTTTAACTGCCACAGTTTTGCCTAACCCTGAAATTTCATATTTTGGCTAATTTTCCAAATCTGTTTCAATTTTCTTAGTCAAAGGAGTATAATTCATATGTCTTGCCATGTTTTAGAAATGTTTATTCCAAGGTGTTTTATTAAAGTATTTCCCATTTCTATCTTTATTTATCTTTTATATCTTTTTTTTGTAGATCAGAGCCTTTACTTACATCTAGGAGTTCTGATTTTATTTTAAGTCCTGATGCTTTGCCAAATTTTAGGATTCCCTCTTGCAGTTCTAGTAGTGTGTGAGCTGGCTTCATAACAAATACTATAACACTGTCTGCATGACAGAGTAATGTGTATTCCCTATTATAATTCTATTTACATTAGGATTATTTCTGATTGGGCAAAGCCTGACTATATTTCCTCTCTCAATTTCATCCCATTTCTACTTGCTACACCCCCTAGAACCATCCTAAACAATTCCTTCCCCTCCAATTGATCACTCTTCAAACACCTGTACACAAATGTTATATATTCCTCCCACCCACTTGTTGTTAGCTGGCAGTGTATTACCAAGTTCACTTAATGTTTTCTTATAAGGCAATTCCCTCCCCCTCCTTAACCATTTTTTGTTCTTCTCTGATTTCTCTTTTATCTTTTTGGTAACAAGAACTGGAAATGAACACAATATTCCAGATGTCGCTGCATCAGTTACACAATCTTTCTAAATTCATAGTGTTCCCTTGCTAGGATACCTGAGCACCTTACAATAGAAAGTGTAGCCATTCAGATACATTTCTCTCTCCACTCCAAGCAGCGGGGTCTGGACTTTGGCTTGTGTTTGGGAGTGGTTGTGGGAAGGTTGTTTAAAGAAGTGGCTTTTACACTTTGTTCAGAAGGTGCTAAAGTTCACGATTTTGCCAATATCTTCCATGACACAGTAAAGATGTATGAGTAAATTGCCTAGAAACATTTATCTAGGTTCTGCCTCAATATGATCTCTCTGCACATGAAGCATCAAACTTTAGTGTCCCGTTTTTCTACCAGTGCATATCAGACACATCTAATTTGTTTTCAATTATTTCCCTCCTATTGAATATCTACGGTAGGATTTTCAAAAGCACTCAGTGTTGGCCTAACTCTCTCTAAGTGAAATCAGTGGGAGTTTTACTATTGATTTCAAATGGGAGCAGAGTAAAGTCAAGGCTCAACACTTCTGATAGTCCCATGCTCACATTTTAAACTCCTCTTCCCCTAGCTGTATTAGGATTTGACCTGCTCACATTCAAACTATTTTACTATTTCCAGCTCTTATTTCTAACCTGTGTATCATTTCACTCCTCTCAGTGGTGTTTGTGTGTGTCTATCTACAATATAATATGATCTGTAACTTTAATCTGATTCAAGTATTTTTAGTATGCCCATGGCCACAGTGCCCAAAGGGCTATTTGGCACCTCTTCTACATCAATAAAGATGACTCAAAGGGGAGAAAAAAAAAGTTTTTTTCTTCTTTATGAGTCATAGAAGATCTGAAAGGGTTATCTCTATTGTTGTTAATACTAACAATTCAGATCTTGGCTAATACTAACAATTCAGAAAACTGTATAGGTAGTAGAATTGTGACATTACAATTACCAAGGGAGAAAAACATGATTGAATAAGGAAGTTATTTTTATACAGATTCTTTAAAACTTTGTATATGTTAATAGTAGGGCTGTCAAGCAATTAAAAAAATTAATCATGATTAATCACAATTTTAATTGCACTGTTAAACAATAAAAGAATATCATTTATTTAAATATGATGGAGGTTTTCTCTACTTTCAAATATAGGGTTGGGGCTTGGAGCTCTGGGCCTCAGCCCCCCATCAGGGCGCCAGCCCCTCTCTTGGCTCAGGGTTTCAGGACACCCGACCCCAGCCGCCGAGCTGGGTCTTCAGCCCCTCTTCTGCCTCCGGAGCTCCAGGCTAGGGCTTCAACCCCCACATTGCAGGTGCCTCCCTCCCCTCCCAGAGGTAAGCAATTAATGCATTACAAAAATTAACTCGTTAATTTTCTTTTCAGTTAATCGCAGGCATTAACTGAGATTAATCAACAGCCCTAATTAAAGGTTATTTAACTCCAATGTTCTAAAAACAGTTGGGAGAAAAGCTCTCTTTGTTAAAGATTCAACATTCCCATCTTCTAATTAAGGGCTGAGGAACCCCTATCCCAGCCTATCCCAGCCTCCCTGAAACCCCACAATGAATTCTCTATCAAAGTCTGGGAAAACTGAACTTGACATTCCTGATATTTCTAAGAAAAGAAAAACACCACCTCTTTCAAGGCCTTTATATGTTATAAAGGAGCACAAGAAAAGGGGTGGAAAACACAACAATAATTTTTTCCCATGCAAGGCCATTTTCAATAGATTCATAACAGACAATCAGACCTAACATCGATCCCTGCAACACTAATATACGCATCTTTCCTGAGTTCAATACTTCACTATTTACGAATAATGTCTGGTAAATTTTCAACTGATTTTCAATTCCTCTTTCAGGGTATAATCCACACCAAGTTGACTTTGTTTTTCTAATAAAATGGAGACTGTGTATCAAACACTTTACAAGTCTAAATTACATCTATGGCTCTCCCTTTCTCCACTAATTTTGTAATTCTATCAAACAGACCAGTCAATTTTATGTGGCATGATTTGTTATTTAAAATGACTCCCTCACTGCTGTTTATTGCTCATGCTTCTGTATATTCTCTAGGTGCTAAGAGAATTGTTTATCTTAACAGTTGTTCCATTAGTTTACTAGGGAGCAAAGTCAGATAGTAATTGCCAGGCTCACTTTTTTTTTCCTGTGGCAATCACAGAAGGCACAAGGTTACAACCCATAAAACAAACTTTTGAGAGTCATGCCTTCCCTCCCCCACCATTGGCATTGGGACCGAGAGCAGGGCCGTGGCTCCAGTGGGGGGACCATACGGACAGGGGTAAGGAGGCTGAGGCCACAGCTGGGGGTGGGGCTGGGAGCGGGACAGCTGCCAGGGGACCGCTAACAGTTTGGGGACCTCTGCCATAAAAGAAAAGATGACCCATACATGTTTAAGTGAAAAGCCTGAAGCAGAAAGAAACTGCAGTTCAAAAGAGGACAAAACCAAGCATTGTTTTAGAAAGAAATTTTATTGAATTATTTTATGCACAAAACATACACTTCATTACAAAAACAAATACTTACATGTTACTTTTAAAACTAGATTGGGCAAAACACTGGAGAAGATATTGTACGGAACAGTCCTGCATTGGTCTCCAGACAGCAGAAGGAGAATAAGACTAGATACAAAATGGTTACTAACCTCTGTAACTGTTGTTCTTTGAGATGTGTTGCTCATGTCCATTCCATGACCCACCTTCCTACCCCTCTGTCAGAGTTGGCCAGTAAGGAGGAACTGAGAGGGTGCGTGGCTGGCAGCGCCCTTTATACCTGGCGCATAAATGCGTGGCTCTGGAGGGCGCTAGAGCCAACCCAACGGATACCACTAAGGAAAAAATCTCCAGCAGTGGTGCACTTGGCACACACATACCTAACATGGAATGGACATGAGCAACACATCTCAAAGAACAACAGTTACAGAGGTTAGTAACCATTTTTTCCTCTTGGAGTGCTTGCTCATGTCCATTCCATGTTAGGTGACTCGCGAGCAGTACCGCAAGGAGGTGGGCTCAGAGTTCACGGGCATATAGACAGCAACACTACCCTTTGAAACTAGCGTTGGGCTCAGGCCCTTTGGGTGACAGTGTAGTGGGACATGAAGGAATGCACCAGCCACCAGGTCAGGGCTCTACAGATGTCCTGGATTGGGACCTGCGCTAGGAATGCGGCTGACAAAGCTCGGGCTCTTGTTGAATAAGTGGTTAAAATGGCCCAAGGTGGAATGTTTGCCTGGTTGTAGCAAGCTTGAATACAGGCTGTTATCCAGGACAACATTCTTTGAGATGACACAGGTAGCCCTCTCATCCCTTCCATTATTGTTACAGAGTTGCGTGGATTTGCAGAAGGGTTTAGTCCTCCCAATTATACAAGGTGAGGGTCTAACGTCCAACGAATGAAGCTGTCGTTCCTCAAAATTCTTGTGAGGTTTCCGGAAGAAGACTGGTAGGAAAATGACTTTGCTGTTATGGGATTGTGACACCACCTTTGACAGGAAGGCTGGATGGGGGCGCAGTTGTAGGGCTGGCCTTAGGGAAAATTGCACCCTGGGTGAACTTGCATTTTTCGTGCCCCTCCATTGCCCCTGGCCCCCATGGGCTCCCACCCTCCCTTCACCCCTAACCCCTTCACTGTGCTCCCTTTTCCCCATATCCCTGCACTCCCCTCCTGTGCCTCTTACCCTTGCACCCCCTTCATTCCTACCCCTGCACTGTGCCCTCTTCACCCCAACCCCTGTACTCCCCTCCTGTGCTCCTAATCTCTGTACCCCCTTTATCTCTCCCCTACTGCGCCAACCCCTGCACTGTGCCCTTTTCACCCTAATCCCTGCCCCTCCCTCCTACACCCTTATCCCCTGCACTGTGCCCTCTTCACCCCAACCCTGCCTCCCTCCTATGCCCCTAACCTATGCAGCCCCCTCCTGCACCCACATGGGAAAACTAACCTGGATGCAGTGATGGAGCAGCTGGCATTGCTGATTGCTCCCCCACTAGACAGCTGCTCCTCTGCCCCATGCACCCCTAGGGGGCTATGAGGGGAGGAGCGAGATCAGGGCTCCCTGCATCCAGGTCACTTTCATTGCCTGGGCTGCATAAAGGGAGAGCAAAGAGCAACAGCTGCTGATGCTCACCTCACCTCACAGCACAGCTCAGGTTGGTAAAGTGACCTGGATGCATGGAGCCCTGGTGTGTGTGTGTTGAGGGGAGAGTGTGAGTGTGAGTGTGTGTGTGCACGCGCGTCTGAGTAAGTGTATGAGCGCACTGTCTCGTTAAGAAAGCACTCAGGATCAGGTGCCTGAAGGCTTCTTCAGCCACAAGCAGCTGCTGCTGGACCCAGAGAGGCAGCAGCACACAGATTCCCCCTGTCCTGTCACCCCAGCTCAGTGGAGACCGGGTACACGGGTGGGGAGAGGTGGGCACCCCGACATCACCACCCCACCCACACAGCAGACAGGAGGCTCCCAGTCCAGAGTGGCCAGGGGCTTGGGGGAAGGAGGGGAGAGGAGAGGAAACAGGAGCAGCAGCGGCTCCACACCAGCGGCGGGGCAGAATGGGCACCTCTGCTCCGGAGAAGTCCCTGGCTCGGCTTCTTATCCAACTGCTCCCCTGCAGTTCGGGTCCCTCCCCCACCTTCCAGATGCTACTGCTCCACCTGTCTGCCTCCACCAGCCCAGCTGGCTCTCAGCAGGTCAGGTAGGAATCAGGCAAACCCTACACATGGCGCCCCCTTTGGTGGGCTGCCGCCCGTATTGCTCACCCACAGGGATGGCCCTGCACAATTGAACCTTGACCTTGAAGAATACTGTGTGGGGTGGTTCTGAGATAAGGGCCTTGATTTTAGACACCCTCCTGGCTGAGGTGAGCGCCACCAGGAAGGTGACGTTACAGGAGGGAAGCAGCAGGGAGCATAATGCTAACAGCTCGAAGGGGGCCCTGTGAGTGTCGAAAGAACCAGGCTTAAGTCCCATGGGGGGATAGGCTTGTGAACCTGAGGATAGAGTCTTTACAACCCCTTAAAAAACCCAACTATTATATTGGGGTTTGGGTCGAGTCAAACACTCTATTCTCTGAACTAGAACAAGAGTTGATTTCTGCTCATTTATCACCAGGACCAGCACTCTGAAGGTGGCTCAAACCATGCTGACGCTATTTTGTACTTGAGCCTGCAACCGACCTTTAATCAGCCAGTCGTTGAGGTACAGGTAGACTTGTATGCCTCACCGCCTGAGGAAGGCTGCTACGATTACCATACACGTTGTGAAAACCCATAAGGCAGCTGCTAGGCCTAAGGGGAGAGCAGTGAATTGGTTGTGGTGTTGACTCACTATAAGCCTGAGAAAAATGTGAAAACATGCATCATTTAAGTTGAGGTTCGGCATACCTAGTCTCCTGGATCCAGGAAGGGAATGATGGAGGCAGGCAGACCATGCGGAACCACAGTTTCTTGAGATATCTGTTGAGGCAATGCAGGTCCAAGGTAAGCTGGAGGCCCCCTTTGGGATTAGGAAATACCAGGAATAGAACCCCTTCCAAGTCTTGAGGAACTTTCTCCACGGCCCCCATATATAGGAGGGACTGCAGCTCCTGGATGAGGAAATACTCATGAGAATGGTCCCAGAAGAAGGATAGGGATGGGGATGGAGGGGTGGATAGAAACTGAAGTGTATATCTGGTTTTCATTGTGCTCATAAGTGGGTAGCTGATGTTATGAATGACCATGCCAGGGTGAAGAGCAACAGACGGTCCAAAAATAAGGAAGGGGGGGACCAAAACGATGACTGATTTAGCACCCTTGGGCACACCTTCAAAAGGCCTGTTTGGGCCCGCCAGAGTATCTCCGAGATTCCAACTGGGAGGCTGAGGTGGACGAGAGTGGTTGATGCTCTTTTTAACCCCTTTCTTTCCTTTTGTAGGTCTCCTGTCTTGGAGGTGCTGAGAATTAAGGAGGCTGCTGGGGCCTGAAGTGCTTCCTGGACGCTGATGGAATATAAAGGCCCAGAGACTGTAGAATGGCCCTGGAATCCTTCAGGCCATGAAGTCTCGAGTCAGTCTGCTCTGATAAAAGAGAAGCCTCCAAAGGGGAGGTCCTGGATGGACTGTTGACCCTCATGGGGAAGATCGGACGACTGTAGCCAAGAGCAATTCCTCATGGCAACTGCTGAGGCCATTGTTCTGGCTGCTGAGTTGACAACATCCAGAGCCACCTGGAGAGAGGTCCTGGACACATTCATACCTTCCTCCAAGAGGGCAGTGAACTCCTGCCTTGAATCTTGGGCAAGGAGCCTTTGAATTTAGACAGGGAGTCCCACAAATTAAAATCTCTCCCCAGCAAAGTCTGCTGGTTGGAGATACGTAGTTGAAGGCTACCCATTCAATATACCTTTTGTCAAGTCTCTTAGTAATCTTTTGTTTTGGGGTAGCGCTTGTCTGGCCTTGTCTGTCCCTTTTGTTCGCTGAAAATACTACCAGGAACACCAGGGGAGGGTGCGAATGGAGGTATTCAAACCTGCTTGCTGGCACATAATACTTCTTCGCTGCCCTCTTTGAGGCAGGGGGCAGAGACAAAGGAGTTTGCCACAGGGCCTTAACTGGTGCCATCACTATGTCATTGATGGGCAGGGCTATTTTGGATGGAGCTGCTGCAGACAGGATATCAATAAGGCTGTGCAATGTCTCTTTGAACTCCTCAATTTCCAGGCCCAGGTTCGCCATAACCCTCTTCAGAAGGTCCTGCTGGGCCCCCAAATTTTCCACCAGTGATAGCCTCATCAGGGTGGGGGGGGGCGGGGAAGCTTGCACTTCCTCTTTCTCAATGACATCCACTGGAGCCAACTCCTGGATGTTGCTACTGGGGTCAGGGTCCAGTGCTGAGCAGGAAGGAGTGATGGCCCATCTCTCAGAGACCACAGAGTAGGAGCAGTGGAAGGAAGGACCCGATACCGGGGGAAACCCCCAAGGGTTCCAATAAGGCCACTGCATCAGCCAGTGTCCTGCTGCCCAGGAGCCAGCTGTGGGACCAGTACCAAACCTCTGTGGTACATCAACTAGGTATCGGTGGTGGGCCTTTGGTGACACATAAGGTTCCCCTTCAGATTCCAAAGAGAAGTCTTCTTTCAGCGACCACAGTGGAGAGGTACCTGCTTCCACATCCATACAGTGCCAGGGTTCTGAGGACCAGTGATGTATCGGAGATCAGGTGAGGTTTGCCCCAAGAGGGTGCAGAGGGACCCAGTGCCAGGAAGGCGCACGATGATCCCTGCTTCCAGATGCCAGAACTGGTGGGTGCTCCATTGGTGTTGGCCAGCCCGGTAGAGAGAGATGGTCCCTAGCTGCCTGGAAAGTCTCTGGGGTCGATGGTACTGTCAGACTGCCGGAACTGCGGCGGCTTCCTGGAGTTGAGGGAGGATCCCACACCAGACTCAATGCTCTGGGAGGAGTCAACAGTGCCAACATGGGTCCAATATCAGACAAGTGGCCTGGCACAAGTCTCACTATACTGCCTTCTCCTCGCTTGTCTCTCTTTGGCACCAGTGAGCACCCTCTCTCAGTGCACTGTTGCTGCTTCTACTTCTTCCTTGGTACTGGAGATGGTGGATGGTGCCGAGGGAGCGTTTGGTACTGACGGCGAAGTACCTGGTGCGAATTGGAGTGGTTCAGCTCTGAGACTGGTCTGAAGGTGGCTCTCATGAGGATAGCCTTCAGCCAGATGTCCGTGTCTTTCTTAGTGCGGGGCCTGAAGTCCATAGAGATCTGACACTTGTCCCTCATGCAAGTTTCACCCAGGCACTTTAAGCAGCTGGAGTGCGGGTCACTCACGGGCACAGACTTGCCACAGGATGCACAAAGCTTGAAGCCTGGGGACTGTGGCATGCCTGGCCCCTGGGGTGCAGAAGTCCCTCTATGATAGGAACTAACTATATACACAAACTACTTGAAAACTACATACACTAAAATAACTACAAATGTAGAAAAAACCCCAAAAACCACTAGGAAGAAGCCTTGCTGAAGCAAGAAAGGTTGTTTCAGCAACCGTCACAGGTGGTAAGAAGGAACTGGGCCAGTGGCGCCCCTCATACTGGTGCATAAGAGCGCAGCACCCGAGGGTGCTAGAGCTGGCCCAACAGATACCACTCCAGAGAAAGAAAAGGAGTACTTGTGGCACCTTAGAGACTAACAAATTTATTAGAGCATAAGCTTTCGTGAGCTACAGCTCACTTCATCGGATGCATCCGATGAAGTGAGCTGTAGCTCACGAAAGCTTATGCTCTAATAAATTTGTTAGTCTCTAAGGTGCCACAAGTACTCCTTTTCTTTTTGCGAATAGAGCAACTGTAATTGTTTATTAAATAAACATATTAAGCAAATCAATTAGAGGTACAAAAAATTAATGCTTATGAATCAATAGTCTTAAAAATACAGTACTCTCTTGCCTTGGAGAATGCTACGAGTTTCAACCCATTAATTTTTACAAATGTCATTGACTGCTGCTCTGATTTAGGCCCAGCAGCATGGAATCTGCATCGTCAGCTTTGGCAGTAAGTGACCAAAGAAATTTGCTGTATTTACTCCTTTATGGTTCTGGCAGAGGTTGCACCTCAAGGGAATTACAGCAACATTTCAAAAGTTAACAAAGAATTTTAGGTGTACTGTTTACACTAAAATGTAAATTTTAACCATTCACTAAGTAACCCTTGTGTGCCCTGCAAGCCCTTGGACACTATTGCTGTGGTAAAAGCAAGAGGGTAGTTACCATGACCTGCTTTTCGAGATCAGGTATTCCCTGTTTCAATTTATTTTTTGTTGAGTCCATATCAAACTGACCATGTATTTCCAACTACTGAACTTCAAATGAACTTCCAGTCATAATTGTACTAGCTACTACTGGCCAGAGTGCATAACTTTTAAAAGGACTGAAAGTGACCTAGTTGCATGATTTGCATGCCGTTCTCCACAATGGACAAGCAGTCATGTTACCTGAACCTGTTTTATCAACAGCTGTTGAAATTGAGAACAATTATATTTCCAGTGTGAATAGGAACTAAAAGACCAGCAGCACACAGGCAGCATCTGGAAATAGGAAACACTATCTCAATGAACAGTCCTTTCACTGAAGGCCTGTGTGTTGATGACACTGGATCCTACTTTTGCAAAAGCCCAGCCAAAGCAGGAGTGTTGATCTGGTGAAAAATATTCTATTTCAGAAACTTTATAGAGCTCTAATTATTAATGGAAGATAAAGTTCTTACTATTCTTACCTATATGCCAACACTTAACTGGAAGGGCCTTTGTTAACACTTGGCTCCAGGATTCCTATCAGAATTGTTTGTGTTAATATTTTCTGTATCAGCTAAACTGTCGGGATGTTGGCTGCCAATGCTTCCCATTCTGAATGGGCAAGTGGATCAGGAAACAGTACAAGGTCCTTGTAGTTACTGTACTGATGAGCAAGGTGCTTGTGCCTCATTCTTTAGTAAGAGTCCATTCCCCACAAGTAAGAATAATCCTCTGAATGGCATATCACAAGCAGCTACTGTGGAGAAGATTGCGATGTCACAGGTGAGAATTAGAATGAGTAGAAGCAGCAGAAGCCAAGCTCTGAAAAAACCTGTTTTTATGCAAGTGTCCCCTGGTAATATACGATTGAAGTAAACCACAGGATGCTCTTTTCTGAGTTTTCCATGACATCTTGCCAGCTCCTTCCCATAAACAGGGCGGTATAATTTGGCCGGAAGGAGAGCATCTCACTCCTTTCCACAGCCAAAAAGCAGGAACTCAGGAATGTCCCAATCATAGTTTAAATGGTCTTTCTGCACCAACTCTTTCATACTTACAGCAGGTAAGAGGATTTATAAACATGGTAGGCCATGGAGCTGCAGAGCTCAACAACACATTTCTCCACCCTCTCATTACAAAGACAGTTGTTAGGCAAAGACAAGTTTTGGTTTTACTGTGGTGTGAATCGGAAATGCAACTGCCAAGATCTGTTTCACTATGAATAATGGAGAATACAGACATCTCAAAGGACCTGAGGGTTCTGTGAAGTGAGACAGAAGGATATTCCTCATCATAAGACTTTACCTCTGATAATAGCACAGCTTGTGCATCAAATAATCACAGCCAACAATCAGCTACGGAGCAGTAACTATGAGGCAGTCAGTGACTTTGAAGACCCATGGAAGCAGCTGAATCTGGTGGCTAGCTGCACTGGACGCCCCTCCTGGTCCTGGAGCCATTGCCTTTGCCAGCTAATGGTGCTGGGGCTCATGTGTTAAGCATTCCATTAGGTGCAAAACACTGCCACCCACTGGGTGTCTAATGTCACTGAAGAGCCACGGTAAAACCACTACCTTTGAAGCAGTCTCCCCACTAGGTGGACCAATGCTCCAAGGATCTCTTGGCTAGCAGTGTGGCAGCTCAGCTCAGCACACTGAAGTGGGTTTTGTTTATAGCCTTTTTGGGATACTTGGTGTCAATTCAACCCTGCCTTTATACTCCGTGTACTGCTGAATAATCTTGTTTGCAGTGTGTTTTCACCAGGCTTGCCACCCCAAATCAACCTCTGGGCTAAGAAGTCAGAGCCCTGAACACATGTGGGTGGAGAGCTGAAGGTATTAAGGAATTTTCTATGAATCACAATAGAATTAACAAGTATTAAAGGGCGGGAACAAATGCAAGTATTATAGCCTGATTTTTCTTTTCACACAGAAATCCACATAAGTAAATGGAGTTACACCAGGGTAAGAAAGAAAAGGAGTACTTGTGGCACCTTAGAGACTAACAAATTTATTTGAGCATAAGCTTTCGTGAGCTACAGGTCACTTCATCGGACGCATGGGTGATATGAAAGCAGAACGAGGCCCCACATTTAAAACAATTGCATGCAACTGCCCTATACAATTGGAAGACACAGTAGCAGTGAAGACAAGAACTGATCAACTAATGGATTCTTCAGTTTGAAGACAACGCAAAAAATCAGGAAAAAATCCAGTTTGATTTGAACCAAAATCAATTTTTTTCAAAATCTGTCATATCAAAAAACTAAAAAAATCTTTTTCAATCAACTAAAATGTTCTGGGTTGATTCTAAACAAACTTTTACATTTTTTTTGTTTTGATTCAGCTATTTGAGTGTTTTTCATCCTTTTTTGTGTTTTTTTTTAAACAAAATTGCCCAAATTTGAATTCGAAATGCTGTTCCAAAATGAAAAGTCAAAATGAAACGTTTCAAAATTAAAGTCAAAACATTTTGACTTCCCCATAGCCAAATCTTTTGTCCAATTCTACCCAAATTCACTAAGTTTTAGAGCATTGAAAAATACATTTTTTGATAAAAAAATCTATTGGACAAAACAACTTCACCCAGCTTTAGTGAGGATCTGTACAGAGGTCATGTGCAGAAAAACTTTATGGTGGAATTCTCAGACTCTGTGTCTTCTCCCCACCATAGGTTTAACAAACCTAGGTGTATGGAGGATCCCCTACTTTATGATAAGGTCCCAGTTCAGTACCACTGGGATTTAGAGAACAGGTATGTTATCAATCCAGATGCCCAATCACAATGTGGCTTTGGACGATAAATGTCCCAACCTAGACAAACACACCACAGTGAGCATTAACCTTAAAAGCATACTGACACTTGTGGCTTTAAGACACAGCATCCTCTATCCCATGTGGAAGGGAACGACAGCTTTAATGATGATCAGAACTTTTAGGTACAACACAACACACAGATGCAACTTAAGATTGGTCTGTGGGAAGCATCACTGAAGATACTTATCCTTGTGACCTCTCCTCCATGAGTGCAGGGCATGTCTGCTTTCTGTTAATATACCATGAGGGGCAATGCAGGAACAAGTCCCTTTGTGTGATTCAAGGCCAGATAAATCACAAAGTGATTGCTGCTGGAGAAGGGAAAGGCAA
Organism: Dermochelys coriacea; assembly: GCF_009764565.3. NCBI lineage: Eukaryota > Metazoa > Chordata > Testudines > Dermochelyidae > Dermochelys > Dermochelys coriacea. Next base: position 85,782,811 of record NC_050073.1, on the reverse strand, counting down.
TTCTCTAAATAAATCAGGCTCAAAGGCAGCATGTCAATAAGCACAGACCGTAGTAAAAAGATTGGGCAAAAAATAAAGATAAAGCTGGGTTTCTCGCAGCATAGGCTACCTGCAACTGTGCATTTTTCCTTCATGAGAGACCAATGACAAATGGCATTTTAAATATTCACCCATTGTCAAAACGTACATCCTTATCTCAATTAAGTAACATTATGATTAGAAGAAATGTAACCAGACCCAGCACAGTAAAATCTAATTCTTACTCTTTGAGAGAGAGCCATTCATGGTGCTGCCATTTCTCATGTCCATTTTAATATTTCCCATTCTTCATTTTGCAGCTTCAGTGGATGTCTTACTGAAATTACCTGTGCTGTGGAAGGTGGAGACCAGGTACATATTTGTAAATATAGTGCGCCTTTTGTGACTGTAATTACTTTAACTAAATTTAATGCAGTTCTAGCCCATCAAGTATATTCAGGAGGCTTTTTGTTTTCTGAGCAGAATTAGTACATCAAGTTTAGCGAACAACAAATCCAATAATACTGAAAAGTGCTACTTACAGATTACAGAAGGTCAACTAATTTAGTGCACAAGGTTCCTCTAATACTTTGACTCGCCTGCAGGCAGCCCACCCTATATCTGCCATATTGAACCCAATGCTCTGCATGTTCATACAATGTAATATTGTAATGACTGAGGAAAATCAAAGCATGGAATGAAACAGGAAAAACATAGTTGAAAGATCTGGATGCCAGATGAAGGACCCTAGCCATACTGCATCCAGCTGGAGAACTGAGCATAAAGACAACTGATTTCAACACTACATTTTCATTTGTTGAATTTTACATAATATACATAATTGATGAACATGGCAAGGGAAGCATCAACTCATATACCACAACAGTGTGTTTAGGTCTCGTGCTACACCAGGCAACAGAAGGAATGTCAAGACAGATTCTAATTTTTGTAAAGAAAAAGGTTCTTTCTATCTCTCTCTTGTAAGTCTAAGATGATGAACAGGTCCCAACCTTGCTAGGAGGTTTCCTCAGAGCCCTGATCCTGGTGCACAGTGAGATAGAAAAATGGGAGTAAAGGAAACACTGCAGAATACTTGAAAAGGAGAAGCCACACACATTGCAAAAAGGTAGGAAACTGCACATAAAAGTTCTTTTCCTTAGGCTTAGCTCTCAGGATAAAGGATGACTTCAACCTCTGTTAGTGCAAAGGAGGTGGCATCCAGAGTAAATAACAAAGCAAAGTCTCAGGCAGAAAGACTCAATACCACACAAACGAGGTTTCAAATAGACTGTTGGCAGAACTGAGGCAGAAGGAATTTTCTCTGTACAAATAACATTCAGCATCAAGTCCTCTATAGGGCAAGAACCCAACTTGTGCTAGCATTTTACTTTAGCTCTCGTGCAACTGTAATCCCATCAGCTCCGCAACACTTGCTGGCTCCACATTAGTTGTGCTGATTTATTAATAAATGTATAAGTCTCCTTTCTCTGTGACAGCTGAGGACATAAGTTGTCCACAATAAAACCACCGCTTGCCATCTTCTCCTCTTGCATAACTTATCACCAAAAGGGTCAGACTCCATGGGGAAGTGCCTGGGTGAAGAGGTGGGTCTTGGAAAATACCCTAAAGGAGGTAAGACTCATTGTGGCCTGAAGGAGACAATCTCTAACAAAAGATTACTCGACCACCTTGGGCCCTCCCCAAGGATGTTCTATCCCAAACTTCATAATCATAACTGGGGCTAACAACAGAAGTGTCCTAGCTGAACACAGCTGCCCTTCTTTCTCATGCAGTGAGAGGCAAGTTCCTGAGATAGACAGATCCCAGTACAATTATGACTTTGTAAATGACATCAGGACCTTGAATTGGATTCAGAGTTCAATAAGCAACCAAAGTAGAGTGCAAAGCAGTGGCGTGATATGCTCAACACTTTCTTCCTTAGCAAGGTGGCCCACTGTGTGTTGCACCAGCCTTCGTTTCTGGGTGGCCTTCAGGATCAACCCCATATATAGCTTTGTATAACAGGTCTAGCCAGGAGGCAACAAAAGCATGGATCTCCATGGCTATCGTCCTCATCCAGTAAAAAATGGGTCCAATCTTCTGACCAGCATTTGAGGGTAAAAGATTATTTTGACCACTGCTGTCTGGTATTCCAAGAGCAGACATGAATCTAGCAGAACCCAAGGCTGCACACCATCGACAACTGGGAGATGGAAGGGGCTGATATTCTCGGCTGAAAGTGGTTATATTCTGCCAGTTTCTCCAAGTTTTCCCTTTGCCAACCTCCATCACCTCTATTTTGGCCGTACGGAGCTAGCTTCTTTTCATTCATATCTTTGTTATGTACAGAGGCATATCATCAACAAGTAGGAAATGCGGAACTGGGTGTTGTCATTATACTGTTGACATTGTAGTCTATACAGAATCTCAGTATCTCCCTTGACAGCCACACAAACTTGCTGAAGAAGAGGTGACTGGATGTTTCTCTGTAGCTCTATTGAAGAATGGCTGCTGCAATGAGTCCAAATCTGACTTAGTACAGTACATAGATCTGCAAGTGAGAACAAGGAAGCCTCTATTCTATGTTCACTTGACGACTTCCCCTTTCCCCATACCAGCCAGCTCCCAGGGGAAGAGACTTACAAACACTTTATATTTCTAGAAAAGGAGTATTTAAATTGTAAACTCTTTGGGGGCAAGGTCTTTGTATTCATGTGTGTCTATATAAAGAATGCCACACTGTTCGCACTATACAAACAGCGAATAAAAAGGCTTGTATGTATTTGCACTATACCTATTCTGACAGTCCATGCCTTTGCCTCAACTCTGAGAAGTTGTTTCTTTGTGGGAGATCTCAGGTCTGATCCTGGAAGACACTGAACACTCCATTTTCTATTGACTTCAATGGAAGTTGAGGACACAATACCCCCAAGGATCAGGCCCCAGTTAGGTATACATCACAAGATTCCCTAATTGGGATGGAGCCTCTCTCCTCCACAAACTCTGGAGAATTCGCTTTTCCTGTCACAGAGTCATGCTTCCTCTAATAATGGCATCAGCAAAAACTTCCTGGATAAAATGCTCTACATTCTGACTGTTTTATAGCATCCATCTCACTAACAGCCAGTTACTACTTTCATTGTGTCCATCTTATCATCCTTCTCCTAGCAGCACTTGCATGGAACTGGCCATTAGAGCAGGAGGCCAGACAGGCTTTCTGCCGCCTTAGGCAAAAAAGTCAATGGTTGAGCACTTTCCTTACCCTGGTTGGCAAAGGAAGAAAGCTCCAGATGTTACTCTCTGACACTAGAAGCAGCAAAAATGAAAAAGTAAAGAAAATCTCTTCAGCTGAATCTTGTATAATATTCTTCACACAATGGCAACTGCTAAACCACCCACTGTTCCTGTCCAGTTTCATCTCAGAAGGTTAGCAGGGCAAGATGTTACCTTTCTGTCTTATCAAATACACGATAGGACAAACCAATTCCTACATCTAATTGCCTAACAGAATATCATTCTTACCTCCAACTAGAGTATTTTCAATGTCTTTTATTAGAATATTTACACATTACACCTGAAAATCATGCATTCCAAGAGGAGGCAGAGTAAAGAGCCAGCGAAGAATTCATCAGAAGAAATTGTTTCTTGCTAGGATTTAACTGAGAATCCTGGAAATCCAAAATCAGCAGTTGCCACTAAAGTTAAATTAAACTCTCCACTACATGTCAATAATAGCAGAGCTTATACTAGCAGAATGTAAAGACCCCTTAATTTAGATGGGTAAGCTCTTTGGGGAAAACATTATGACTTCTTGTATGTTTGTGCAGCACCCAGATCAATGAGAACCCAAATCTTGACTGGGGACTCTGAGTGCTACTTGAAACAACACTACAATATGAATCCACTGAAATAATTGCCATAGGAAAGTGATGGCTTTTGTTTTCAAGAGGTAAAAAGTAATGGTTTAAAGCTACATATTCTTTATTAAGCAATGAAAAGACACAACATTTGATTACCGTGGAAACAATTTCAAAGTCTTGGGAGTTTTTTTCAACTTATTTTTAACTTGAAATTTAAGCTTCAGAGTCATCTGGTTGCCATTGTCTGAAAAATCTTGATTTCTGTATAATGCTAATTATAGCCTAAAAGGAGCTCTGCTAACATAGGTTTGCTGTGTCCATGTTTTTCTTCAAAGCAGCAAGTTGATCGAGCTGGCAAATCCCAGTCCAAAGGCAACTGAGCAACAAACACCTAGAAGAATATCAGCACAAGTTGCTATATTTGCAAAGACTAAACACTTTGGTGAGGTATACTGGTCAAACAACCTCCAATATTATTGTATGTACTTGGTTTGGCAAAATGGAATTAAAATATTTGTTTAAAATATTGTTTAAAATATTATGTTTAGGATCCCAAGTCACTATCACAATGTATAGATTTAAAAGCAAAACATTTGAAAGTCATCTCCTGCTTTACCTACCTGTTAAGACTTACGCTCAGAGTTCTGCATTTCACATTCTACAAGTGAAGAAGTCATTAACACCCCGAAGCAGGGTAAGAAATGCAGCTTTGTGTCCCATTTGTACATTAATGTTGTCAACTCTTGGGAGAAGAAACAGAATACTGTCTCCAGATCTAGGCTGAAAAGAGCTTCTCAGTTCATCATTTACATTTTTTTCCCTTTGCAATGTTCTGTTAATGACAATGGCTCTTAAACAGTTTTTAATTTTTAAAAAAATACTTTCAGATCACCTTTAACCTCTGATTTCATGGATTGGTTTTGATGTAAATGTGGCCCAACTGCACCCTAACCTGTAGGTGAAACTGGTTGGGTCTAACACAACGGCCAGAATGGGAATGGTTTGGAGTTTCCAAAGGAAAAATATGCAGCCAGTCACTGCAATTGATGCCTCACTCACTGAAGATGCCTGTAAATCAGAGCCAAACTAGACAAATTCCAGCTTAGGTAATTATGGTCAGCCCAACTGGCTTCCTGTTTTTTCATTTGGATAAGCAGTTCTTCACTTCCCCTCCTAAAACTCTGTCAAGGAGCGCTGCTGTTGTATTTCCTCTCCAAAGACTGGTATTTCAATAGTGGGTGAAAAGACAGGGTGACAATATTGCATTCTACAGGTATTACCTCTACAACAAATATAACTGGATGCTATGCAGTGGTTAGATGTGGAAAAACACCCCAAGATGATCTTAAAATATTGTTCAAGTTGGACAGATATATGTTCACACACTCCCTTATCCAGGTCACTCCAAGGGTATTATAAAACAGTCTTTGCCCTCCTTTTAGACAAATGTAGAGAAGCAATATGGATAAACAGTTTGAATGGTCTTCTATAGGCAACTCCCTACAGAAAGGTCTGCTCCAAAAAAGACACTCTTCCACCCTTTCACATTTCCACAAATCAGAAGTATATACAAAATGATGAAAAATTATCTGTGTGTCACACTTCTTTCCAGTCAGCTTCTAGCTTACCCTTATGCAATTCTCATTCAGAATGATTTAAATGTCCAATAAGCCATTCTGGAAAGTTAGTATTCATGAGGAGAATATGGATCATTTCAATACAATTGGTTGTTCTTCCATTTTTAGTTGAGCATACAGTATTGACTTTTTTGTTTGGAAACAGTACATATGCTTACCTGGTCTGTGCAGGTTTGAGCATAACCACAAACTGGAGAACATATTCTTTTTCCAAACAGTGAAAGTCAGCTATAAAGTGATCTACCTCAGTGAAATATGACTGCACTAGATTTAGCACCAACCACTCAAACTGGAAAAAACATCTCAGACTGAATTTTGGTCCCAGGAATATCGAAGAAAAGGAGAATGTGAGACACCTGTATATCTATTTGGTGGAACAGCATTGCCACTTCTCAAAATATATATCCACTCTGTATATAGAGTATTTCAGCCTCCAGGCTGTAGGTCCAGGACATTTCACCAGATTTAGAAGCCCTGAAGGGTGCATGCCTTTTATAGGAACACTTCACTGGTAAGAATGAAAGACAAATCATCCCACTATGAAGTGAAAGTGACTCATCTAGATCAGAAATCTTCAGAATTCATCAATGTGTTCAACAAAAGCCTCAAATGCTCCAATTCAGCATCTGTAAGAACTGGCAAATGGGGGAAAGAAGAGTTACTTACCTTTTGTAACTATTGTTCTTCGAGATGTGTTGCTCATGTCCATTCCATTCTAGGTGTATGTGCGCCCATGTGCACCGTTGTCGGAGATTTCTGCCTTAGTGGTATCCTTAGGGTCAGCTGTGGCCCGTCTTACTACCATGCTCATCCATCGGTATATTAGGCACCACTGACCCTACACCCTCTCAGTTCCTTCTTGCCGGTAACTCCGACAGAGGGGTAGAAGGGTGGGTAACGGAATGGACATGAGCAACACATCTCAAAGAACAGTTATAAAAGGTAAAAAAACGTTTTTTCTTTGAGTGCTTGCTCATGTTGATTCCATTCTAGGTGACTCAAGCAGTATCCTTGGAGACAGGCTTGGAGTTCAGTCTGGTGGCTTGTAGTACTGCCCGACTGAAGCTGGCATCGTCAGCATAGTGGAACATGAACGTATGGACGGACAACCAGGTGCCTGCCCTGCAGATGTCATGAATAGGCACTTGGGCTAGAAAGGCTGCCAAAAAGTCCTGCACCCCTGGTTGAATGGGTGGTCACAATCACCGAGGCTGGAACCTTCCCCTGATCATAGCAGTAGCAAATGAAGGCGGAGATCCACAAAGAAATTCTCTGCGCAGACACTGGGCGCCCTTTCATCCTGTCGGCCACTGCGACAAACAATTGCGTCAACTTGCGGAATGGCTTGGTTCTCTCAATGTAGAAGGCTAATGCCCTCCTGATGTCTAGGAAATGTAGCCTATGCTCCTCCTCTGACTTATGCAGCTTTGGGAAAAACACAGGTACGAAAATGTCCTGGCTCGTATGAAATTGGGAGACCACCTTGGGCAGGAAGGCTGGGTGAGGTCTTAGCTGGACCTTGTCCTTGTAGAAGACCATATAGGACGGTTCTGAGGTGAGCATCCATCACTCTAAGACCTGGCAGGCAGATGTCACTGCTGTCAGGAACGCCACCTTCCAGGACAGGAGGAGGACAGAGCAGGAAGCCACAGATTCGAAGGGGGAACCCGTGAGCCATGACAGCACCAGATTCAGGTCCCATCGGGGGACAGGATCCCTGATGTGTGGGTAGAGGTCCTTGAGGAACCTGGCAGTCATGTCCTCGGTGAAAACCGACCAACCCACGAATAGCGGATGGAAGGCCAAGATGGCTGCCAAGGGGACCTGGATAGATGAAAGGCACAGGCCTTGGAGTTTGAGATGCAGAAGGTAGTGCAGGATCAACTGCCTCGAGCTAGTCCAGGATCACTGCTAGGTGGGTTGCTCTGGTGAAGTGTTTTCTACTGCCCAACAGGACCTGTTGGACATCAGCCAAGAACTGCTGCTCTTGCTCATTTAACCACGCAGCAGCCAAGCCATCAGGTGCAGTGCCTGCAGGTTTGGATGCAGAAGACTGGCGTGGTTCTGGGATAGTAGGTCCAGCCAGAGCGGTAGCTGTAAGGAGCAGCCACCGAGAGGTCCAGCAACATGCTGAGTCAGGGCTGGCACAGCCAAGCTGGCACTATGAGAATCACCCTGCCCCACTTGATCTTCACAAGGACCCTGGACAGTAATGGCGTACATCAGAGCCCCTGACCACTTAAGCAGAAAGGCATCCGACAGGGAGCAAAAAATGTGGCATTTCCTGTTCTCCCTGAACATGAACAGGTCCACTTGTGGAGTCCCCCACTTGCGGAAGATAAGCTGAGCACGTCTGGATGGAGGGACCACATGTGGCAAGACAAGAAGGACCTACTGAGGCAATCTTCCCAGGCATTCTTGGCCCCAGGGAGGTGAGTGGCTACGAGATGGATATCATACTGCAGTCTGAAGTTCCAGAGCTGGAGAGCTTCCTGGAAGAGGACAGATGACCTGGCTCTTCCCTGCCTGTTGATATAGAAGACTGTCATCATATTGTCCGTTAGGACCTGCACCACCATGCCATGCAATGGAGGGAGGAAGGCTTGGCAGGCCAGGCAAACCACTCTGAGCTCCCTGATGTTGATATGCAGGGAGCAATTGTGACTGGATCAACAACCTTAAATGCTGAGTGCGTCCAGATGGGCTCCCCACCTTAGGTCCGAGGCATCTGAGACGAGAGTTGCCAACAGGGATGGAGCCACAAAGGGGACCCTTCCAGCACCGATGCGGGATCCTGCCACCACGTGAGCGATGACAGAACACTGTCAGGAATCCTGATCACCTGGTCCATCATGTGCTGGTTCAGGGCATAGACTGACGCCAGCCATGCCTGCAGGGACTTGAGGCGGAGCTGCATGTGCTGGACTATGTAAGTGCATGCTGCCATGTGATCCAACAATTTCCAGGCATCTGTGGGTGGTGGTGAGAGAGTGGGTTCGCACACACAAAATGAGGTCCATTATGGCTTGGAACTGAGTCTCGGGGAGGAAGGACCTGGCCTAAGTGGAGTTGAGGACCGCCCTCATAAATTTTATGCATTGCACTGGGGTGAAGGTTTCAGAGTAGCAGCCGTGTTAGTCTGTATTCGCAAAAAGAAAAGGAGTACTTGTGGCACCTTAGAGACTAACAAATTTATTAGAGCATAAGCTTTCGTGAGCTACAGCTCACTTCATCTTTCTCGTTTATTACCAGCAACAGGTGGCACAGGCCAGATCAAGATGCCTCCACACCTGATCTCAGGACTGGCCCTTCATGAACCAGCTGTCAAAGAACAGGTAAATTCTGACTCCTCAATGTCAGAGGTAAGCAGCCACTGGCTCTATACACTTTGTGAACACTCTCAGGTCCGACGAGAGACCAAAGGGCATCATCGTGAACTAGAAATGGCGCTGGCCCAACATGAAATGGAGGAAGTACAGGTGCCCCAGGAAAATGGCAATATGAAAGTATGTGTCCTTTAAATGGAGGGGGTCATACTAATCTCCCAAATCCAGGGAGGGGAAGATGGAGGCCAGGGAGAACATGCAAAACTTCAACTTCTTAAGAGATTTGTTAAGATGACACTGGTCCAAGATGGGTCCGAGGCCTCCTTTTGCTTTTGGGATTAGGAAATAACTGGAGTAGAATCCTTCTCCCGCAATGTACCAAGGGACCTTCTCCACTGCCCCCCAGGCACAGGAGGTTTTTGACCTCCTGGATCAGCAATTGCTCGTGAGAAGGGTCCCTGAAGAAGGACAGGGACGGGGGATGGAAAGGAGGGCCGGCTACAAACTGCAGGGTATAGCCCAATGAAATCATGTTGAGCATCCAACGGTTCGAGGTGATACAGGACCAGGCCGACTGGAAAGTGTAGAGGAGACTCAGGAAAGAGAGAGAGATGGATCCAGCATATTGACTGAGGTGTTGTCCCAGGGCACACCCTTAAAAACGACTGTTTCTGGCCTCCCTGGTTTTTGGGAGGGTCAGGTTGTGCAGCTGAGTGGAAGATGAAGGATATTTCTGTTTAGGCCCCCCGTCCTTGTCTTTCCTCATGTAGTTCCCCAGGACCTAGAGTGCGGAGGAGGAGGAGGAAGGCAGAACAGCTTCCTGGACTGCTGAGGTGTGTGAAGGCACAAGGACTGGAGGGTGGCTCTAGAGTCTTTAAGGCTTTATAGCCTCATTTCTGTGAGCTCGGAGAAAAGCACCGTCCCCTCAAACGGGAGGTCCTGAATAGTGGCCTGCGTCTCTTGGGACAACTCAGAGGTCTGCAACCATGAGCTGCGTCTCATTTCCACCGCAGATGTGACCACCCTGGCTGCCGAGTCAGTAGTGTCTCAGGCCATCTGAAGGACTCCCCTGGCCACCACCATGCCTTCGTCCACCAGCACAGCAAATTCCTGGGCATGATTCAGTGGGAGGATCTCCTTGAATTTATAATTTCAACCTGTGGGACTCGTCGAATATCTGCCCAATGATGCCTGGTGATTTGACACCCTAAGCTGAACACTGGCTGTCGAATATACCTTTCTGCCAAATAAATCAAGTCTTTTGGCATCCTTATTTTTGGGGGTGTCACTAACGTGGTCCTGTCTGTCGCTTTCGACACAACCAGGGATGCCGCTGTGGGAGACTGTGTACAGGTATTCAAAACCTTTCACAGGGACTTTTCTGCTCTTTTCTGCTTTCTTGGAAGTCGGTGGAATAGAAGAGGGCATTTGCCACAGTGACTTGGCAATCTTGAGAAACCATGGATGAATGGGCAACGCGACCTGGATGGGGTGGCAGCCGAAATAACATTGAAGAGGTCATCAGCATCCTCCATGACCTCTTCTATTGGTAAGTTCAGGTTCTCAGCCACCCTTGTAAGGAGGGCCTGGTGCTCCTTAATGTCTTCATGGGGACTGTTTGTATGTGATGGCCCGGCCACCCCCTCGTCCAGGGATGACGACTATGATTGCACCACCTGTGGAGGAACTTGTTCCCCTTCCTTGTCCAGGGAGGGGCCCTTAGGCACTGAGGTCCAATGTGCTGCCCCTGCAATGGATTCAGCACCGTGCTCCGTCTGTGGCTGGTAGGGGACCGGCATTCACAGGCACACCCCACAGATTCCAGTATGGCCACTGAGAGGGCCACTGCCCTTGCTGTGATGTAACCGTGGCGGGTGCCACACCGGTCTTCTTCATCAGTGGTGAATCCCCCCCTTCAATGTGAAGGGCTGAACTCTTGGTCCAACTTGGTCCAACTCCTTCTGGCGACTACGGTAGAGCCATCGAGGCCTGAGTCTGCCTGCTGACTTTGGTCAGCAACCAGCTAGGCGAGGGTGAGTAATGATTCATAGATTCATCAATTCCAAGGCCAGAAGGGACCATTGTGATCATCTAGTCTGACCTCCTGTATAACACAGGCCATAGAACTTCCCCCAAATTATTCCTAGAGTAGATCTTTTAGAAAAACATCCAATCTTGATTTAAAAATTGTCAGTGGTAGAGAATCCACCAGGACCCTTGGTAAACTGGCCCAGTGGTGAAGTACTCTCACCATTAAAAAATGACACCTTATTTCCAGTCTGACCCTAGGACTTTAACCCTAGTCTTATTTGAAAGACTGCCAGGTTGCTCTTATTTTATGCCACTCCCTCCTGTGTGAGAAACATTCCTGCCTAATAGTCCCACTATTCCATCCTTTCAGTGGGAAAGCTCCTCAGGTCCTGTCTATGTTTGTCACAGGATCAAAGACTCTCCTAATCCAGGCATCAAGGATATTGAAAGATCCTTGATAAGGCTCAGTAGGGGAAGCCCTGCCAACTCCTGCAATCTTGAGAGGAAAGAATTAAGGCATGTTACTATGGAATCATGAGACCACCAAATCATTTTTCCTCTTTCAGTTCCCACATATTTAACACTCAAATAACTATTTTTCCTTTGTAATCATCCTTTGGAGGGACTGTGGACTGCTGGCTAGAGCAAGGGGCATCAGAGGCCTTGAGTGCCTGCTGGAGAAACGGGACCAGGGGGACCATTGCTGTGATGGTGAACAGCCCCTCCTGGGCGGGGACCGAAGTCCAGGAGACCGCCTGAGGGAGGGTGACCAAGGCCTAGGGGACCTGCAGCCAGAAACTCACCAGTAATGGTGATACGGAGACAGATGCCTCGACTTCGGAGCCCCATGCCCAGTAGGCGGGGAACGTGTCGAGGACCTGGGTCTTCTAGCTGGAGACCTAGGATATGGTGCTGGTATCCGAGGTCGTGGAGATGGGGATCTGCATCTATGGTCTGGTGAGCAGGGGTGCTCCGCCATCCTCTGAGGCTGCACCACAAATGGTTTGCCCTTAGGTGCTGGGGTCTTAGCCAAGTCTGCCACCTGGTGCGTTGCCTGTAGGCTCATTTGGTCTTTGGCCACCAGGACCGCCTTGGGCACTAATGGCCCTGGAAGACCCGGGGACCCCTGTCGCTTCCCGGGGCTGGGGGCGGATCCCTGTGTAGCTCCAAAGTCGGCGCAAGGCCTGACAGAGGTCCTTTGCCCGAAGTCCTCTTGTCTGGTGCCGAGGGGCTCCTCTTCTTTTGCCACTTCTTCGGCACTGGCAAAGGGGAATGGTGCCAGTGGTGCGCTCCGCACCGAAGCAGAAATAGTCGGCATGGGGTCCACAGTGGAGGGCTCCGACGCACTTGTGCGTTCGAAGTCGGAAGTTTTTACAAATCCAACACTTGTCTTTTCTGTGGGATTCCCCCAGGCACTTCAGGCAAGTATCATGGGGATCACTGATAGGCATGACCTTGTGCATATTGAGCGGGGCACGCCCCGCTTTGGGACTCTAAGTACACTAACCAAACTGTATTAAAAGCTAACTAACTACTTACAAACTACTTTACAACTATGTACAGATAAGAGAACAAAAGGCTATAAAGAACTGCTAATGCTCTTGCGATCTGCAAGATGAGGTACTCTACCCAACAGTCATGGGCAGTAAGAAGGAACTGAGAAGGCCTAGGGTCAGTGGCACCTAATATACTGACGCATGAGTGTGGCACTCAAGGGGACGCCACTGCTGACCCTACGGATACCGCTAAGGCATAAATCTCCAACAACTGTGCACGTGGGAGCGCACACACCTAGAATGGTATTGACCTGAGCTAGCACTTGAACAGAAAATTATTCTTCCTCTAGTCTCCTGAAAAAATTAGTGAGGAGTGCTAAAAACTAGAACTGCATAGTGGTGTCCTGAATGGAATTCATAAAGAATTCTGCTCTTCACACTTTCCAGTTCTAGCAAGCTCTACTTTTTTCTCTATTTCTGGTGCGAAAGCTTTAGCCACAGGTGGGTTTTGTGCAATGATCCAAACATGGTCAAAAGTTGGCTTAATCTAAACTCCACTAATAGCTCATCCCTCAACTGAGTACACTTTATCTCTGGCCCTCACACTTGTCTTGGGTTTTGTCAATTGCATTGTCCCAGGCTATTGAAAATTGTCTTGAATGATGATGAAAGGAGATATGCGGTGATACTGTAGCTGTGTTGGTCCCAGGACGACTACTGATGGCTCTCAAATTGAGGACCAATCATGTTTTGAATTAACATCAGAGGCAAACTGGGGAGCCAATGGAGGAAGGAGAGCATAAGAATGATGTATTCTTTAGTGTCTGACTTGCTGAGGATGTGGGCCATCACATTCTGCACAAGATGACCCTTCCGTGTGTTGCTTCCACTTTGAATCCCAGGTATAGTGAATGACACAATCCTCACTGGAGCTTGCAAATTTTAGTTTAGACCCCCCCATGCCACCTACATATGCTGGGCTGCCTTGCCAGGAACTTGACAGCTGTCAATTTTGAGCAGAAAGTAGAATCAGTTCCTATTCCAACTCAACAGTGGTTTTTCCAAGCTCTGTGGTCTGCCCAGAAGCATGACTGCTTCTGGAGTTCCCTGGACAGTAGCATTATTATTAAAATGGTGTCTTCCGTTAACAGGGAATCGCTCTTTAAGGAGATAAAATGCTGTTACCACTGGGGCAGCTACATTAAGAGAATTATTTTTTGTATTTCTGCCAGAAATTACAAACTCATATTAGTGGCAACGAGTTGTTCAAAGGGCTGCATTATTTCATTCCTTACTGAAGACTTGGAATGAGTATTCTAGTGGTGTTGAAGTCCAAAAAGAGTGTTCAAGCAGAGAATAGCAAGTATAGGTCTGCACCCCCATTAGCAGAGATTTCATCTGGTTAGGGTCACAGGCTTGGTGAGTACATGGATGGGAAAAATACAAGGAAAACTCCAATGTCAGAGGAAGTGATATTGGTGATTCCATCTTAACAGAGCATCAATGCCATAGTATGATGCTATGGGCTCCTGTGCTGCAGAAGTATCTTTAGAAAGGGACGTAAGAAGATCTGATCTGCCCTAGTCCTTAAATATCTATTGGCAATTTTTGCCAGAAAAATTAATAAGTACATTTTGCAGTTTCAGTTGAAGAAGACTTTTCTTTGCCTGACTTGAACTTGTATGTAGTGATGATCTTCACTGCGAAGAACGACCCTGCAAGAGGCTGCATTTCAATTATATTTTTAGACTTCAAGCATCATAGGGCAGAAATGGCATTTTCATCTGGATTCTGTACAGCACTGAACACTTTCAGTGAACAACACATAACATGTATCAAAATGGGAACAAGGAACGATCTGTTACTTCTCCACTCAAATTTGCTGCCCATCATATTGATACACCCACAAACTGGAGTTAGAAAGAACTAAACTGATTTGCTGGGTGCTCAAACTCACCACCATGCTTCAACACAGATGGCAAAGATCATAAAATTACTGTAGACTTGGATGCATTATAGTACCTGTAAAGAACAAACATCAATGTGACTGACAGAAAAAAATTCAACATATTTTGAGGATATTGGCAAACACTTGCAACAGAACTTTTTCATAATGTAAACATGGTACTCAATTTGCACTGCCCTTCCAGTTAATTGTCATTTGCCATATCTCTTGTCACATCTGACTGGTAACAAGTGTAACCCCTCATGTGTTCTGTGTCTGCTTCTCCTTCCTTGCATGCAGACCAAGGGAACAAAAACAGCATGGCCTCCTTGAGTGCTGGCTGCTCAGTTCTGCTACAAACTGCATGACAACAGAGGAGACACTATGATCCCCACTGCCACTCTGTTTCCATGACTCTTGCACGCTCCAGAAGAATTATTTATCCTGGAAGGAAAAGTGTTAGAACTTGATTCAGACTGATTCTGAAGGATATAGTGAAAACATCAGCTCTTAGCATCTGGATATAAAACTAACCCATCAAAATGGCACAGGAAGTCAAAATGGGTTCAGGAAACACCATCAGCAGTCCAGATTTGTTATGGACAACAGACTCCAGTTGGTAGCCTCAGAATCTTTCTGGTGGCCACTATGCTGAGGAATGAGAAAGCAACTCCTTTGAGACAGGCCTTGACTGATCTCCACAAGGACACAAAAGCCCTCTGATTTCCCGGAGTTCTTGGCAATTACTGCTTTGTGCAATGCCAACTTTGTGAGAATTCAAAGACAGTACTTTGCAACATTTAAAAACAGAAAGTAAATACTGCTGTATTATGGGATGTGTACACACAAATCTACATTTGTTACCTTCTGGTGTAAAAGCATTACATTCAAGGAGCTTAATTTTTCTATATATAAACATTCATTCAGGTCATAAATTCAGAGAGTCTGTTCACCCTGAGAAAAGCTTTCAATCACACTCAATGAATCAGGCTGAGAAATGTCAAGTAAACAGAAATGTATTAGAATGGCAAACAAAAACCATTCAATATTACAAACAATGGCTCTAATTTAATGTACCAACCAATGCCCTCACCAGTCTTGATTGGTTAATAAATGTAGAAGCAATTTGCAATGTAAGCACTCAGCAGAGCAACAGGTAGCACAGAAGATGCTTTTAGAATTTCACTTTCTTCAAAGTGTACAGAACAGCAATTTCTAATAATTCACCATCAACTAAGACATTTTTCAGATAATCTAGCACCTTCTCTTTCCATACAAGTCTTAACATAAGCCTTTGGTTTGGAAACCCTGAAAGAACAAAAACGATCTATTCAACTTGCTCATTAGCAAATCTGTAACACTGTGCATCAGTGGTGAGACAAACGATATTGTACATAAAGCCCCTACCCTATTGTTCTCAAAGTGGACAATTATTTAATCTATCTTTTACATCAGGTGAAGCCCATTTCTTGGCCAGACTGAGGCATCCTTTAGTTCTAGATCCGAAAGTCTTCATTACTTCTTTTAAGTGAAATTAAATTTTGTGAGGGGAATGAACATGCATTGATGTGGAGTCAAATAGACAACATGACCTATTGTGACCACGGACTTTTCTGGGCTCCCATTGAGAGGGCTTCCCACATTCACAGTTTTCCATTACTTGGTTTAATTTCAAACTCAGCAAAAAAGGAACTTTTTTCACACTCCACATTACTACCTGGAGTATTTCAGTACCCCAGAATTAAATTCAAACCCACAGGTAGCAATGAAAATTTAAAACAGCTGAGAAACTAACAATCCAGAAAACACTTCAAAGAACAGCTGCCCTCCAAGATGACAGAGAAGATGTAAAATTACTGTAGGCCAACAAAAGCCAAGGCCTAAAAAAATAAGCTGGCTACACAGAGAAGAGCAGGTGGCTCCTGGAGTCCCCAGGTAAGACATGCACTCAAACAGAAGCATGACGCCTCTTCCAGATGACGGCGATTTTGAACATTCTGTCAACATGTGAAGACAGACCATGTTTAAAAGGTAAAACAAACACCAAGAGAAAGGCCCATGCTGTATGGCCCACCAAACTCACTGGGTTTATAGTGAAAGTTTATTGTTCTGCTTCCTAGTACAATAAGCTACAAGGTACGTACAGTATAAAACGAGAATGGCCACAAAGCAAAGGTGATACAGACATTGTTACGGTACAGTGGAGGAAACATTCTCTGCCTAATTTTTCCACCTTACCCCACGCATAGCAGCTAAAACTACTGACCCTCCCTCCCCTCCAAAAAATATTAAAATGAAAACTCTCGCTTAGGTGCAGCGGAATTGTATGTCTTTTGGGGACACTGGTTATCACCTGCCAATATTTCAAGGAACTTTCAGAAACTAAAACAACACAAGAAACAAAAATAATCTGTGAAGATGGTAGTGACATGATCCATGCAGGATGCTCATGCCACACTGGGTTCTCCTCAAAGTAAATGGCCTGTAAAGAAAAGAAAAGTCTGTTACACTGAGAAATGTATCACTAAAAATGGTCAGAATTCAAATACAATAATGTAGAATCTGGAATTGGAATAACTAGGTATCCAGCTGACATATATTCCGGTTGTCCTTATAATGAACACTTACACTCTTATTACTGACAATGCTTGGAGATTTTGAAGGCTGATACCCCTTTTCCTTCAATCTTGAGACGCTACACACAGGAGATTACACAAGAATGAACTTGTACAACTGACAAATCCACCTATCATTCAAGGCCCCAGACAAGAGTATCTGGAGGGAGAACCCTAGCAATGTGTGTGCTTTAATCTCATCCTCAACTCTTAAAAAACAGTGAGACTAAATTTGTATAATGGTGGAACACTTACCTTAAAGATACAAAAATTCCATATAATAATTGTCTCAGATATATTTGGTGCGGTTGAGGGCTCTCTCAGCAAGATGACCACTTTCATCTGTGATCTTCTCCCAATCCGTTTGTCCAACCACAAAACCAATGGCCCTCTTCCTGTCTGCATCCTTCTTTTCTTCTAGGTCTGCCCACCTCACCTATGAAGAATACAATGTCAGTAGGACAGCCCTTCAAGAATAAACACTGGAACGCTAGTAGGCCTTTCCCACACAGGCTAGCATACAAAAAAAATTCTTAACCTGCACTCAATCATTTTGGTTCTGAAATTGAAGACCCAAATCATTCTCTCAAAGGAAGCAATGGATGTTCCACTAATTACATGATTTAAAAGGGAATGTCTTGAATATATCACAGGGTAAAGAAAAATCTTGCAGTGGCTGGGGGATGGACTAGATGATTAAGTCTTTTCCATTTTAACACTAATAATTCTGTGATTCAGAGCATAGTGGCTGCATTTATTCTAAGGCTTAGAGGAAGAGTATGGCTGGATGCCTACTGCTCACAGGAATCAAGAGGAAGACAAGAGACCATTGGAATGTATTCTTCTGTGTGGAAGGATTGATGGCAACTGGAGGAAAGCCACAGAACAGAACAATGCTTCTGTAAGGAAGGATTACATAGGCTTACTTCTTAGTGTTCACCACCGTAGTGTGCACGAATCAATATTCTCCTGGTCCCAAATGAAATGGCACAGAGAATACGATACCACAATGTTGAGATACAATTTTTTCACAACTATAATCTTTCTCTGCATCTATCTTGTAAGCTTAATTACATACTGGAGTCATTTAAAACTAGACTGGACAAAGTACAGGAAAATGTACTGTAGGGAACAATCCTGCACTGACTGAAGGAGAGTCACAATCAATAGTTCTTTTCTATCTTTGGCTTCTATGACACATTTCTGGATGAACCTTTTCACTACCTCAACTACTGTGCTAAGTTGCTCATTCATGCATTTATGTCCCATCCCACCCTGACAATTGCCACTTCCTCCTCTAAGGCTTCTTAAAGTCAGTCACAATCTTCATCTCAGATCTGTTCAGACTGCTGCAGTCACCTTCTCACCTACACATAAGTGCATATATGGAATGAGGGGTTGGGGTGTGGGGAAAGAGGGCATAAAAGCAACTAATGGGATGGTTGTAACCAGGACACAAGGTAGGAAGAGTGATGGACAAGGCTAGAGAAGCAGTATCTGCAGGCAACTTATGGTGTGTCTACACAAACTAGATGCCTGTAGCTATCCCATGCCGGCTGACTTGAGCTTGCAGGGCTCAGGCTGCAGGGCTGTTTCACTGCTGTGTAGACTTCCAGGCTCGTAGCCTGAGCCCCACAAGCCCATGTCAGCTGGCACAGGCCAGCCTGTGGGTTTTTCTTTGCTGTGCAGACATACCCTCGAGAACAAATCTCTTCCCCATCCTGCCCTCCAATCCCGATTTCTGCTGACTCCTTGGCCCCCAATGCCCAACCCTCACTTACTAGACCAGTTCCCCAACCTACTTAGTTCAATGTCCTCATTCTGCTAACCCAATATACAAGGAAATAACTTTTATATTTATTTCTATTACCACTAATTTTATATAAATGTTTATACTTATAAAAATAAAAGGTTAATACATGTAAAGAGTGTTTCCCTGCTTAGTGATGTAGGAGCCCTGGTGGGGACGGAACCAGGGAGAGCTGCTACCCAGCCTTGCTCCCCCTCAACTCCCATTCACCTCTGAAAATCTCTTACAGTTTGTAAGCAAGTGGTCCACTGGAACAGAGCTGTCTGTTAAACCATAAGACATTAATCAGAAGAAACCTCGGGTCCTCTTCTCCAGACTTATTTTTCCCTCTAGCCACCCTGCACAAACTCACACTGAGTATCACTCTCCTGCTAAACCCCTTCCTGGTCCACAACCTCCAAGTAACTACCCCACTGTTGTCCTCCCCAATCACCTTCATAGCTGCCTGCTCAAAACTCCATAATACCTCCACCTCCTCCCAGATCCACTGGCCAAAACTAGCCTCCTCATCCATCTACCTACACTTTTAAAAAAATCAAAGACGCTCTCCACAAAAATTAGCTTAGAGTAAAGGTTGTTCAATTGCATTTTCTATGACCATGATCGTTAAAAATTAAGGATATCACTAGAAAGGTCAGTGTTAACATCCATACCAACCTCAATTTACATCTTATCACCCAAACACAATTACAAACTCCTCAGCTCCATGACAAACTCTTTCAGTTTGAACATACAACTAACCACTATGAACACAACCAATTTCTCCCATTCCCTCTGAAATGCACAACCTGCACTTCAACCTCAAATTTTTCCATGCACAATTAGTATAGACACTATGATTACACACATCTATAAGGAATAATATAGCTTAATCTTGCTGAGATTAGAGTTTAGATTATTGAATGTATGTTGGAATTAAAAGGGAGTTTGTTGTGGAGCTGAGGACTCAGACTATATTCTATTGATGCTTAGGGGAGTAAGACAAGTTGGTTGACTATAGCTGTAAATGACTTTACTGTCAGTTTCCTTGATTTTTAGTGACTATCTTCACAGGAAATGTAATTAAGCAACCTTAACTCTAGAAGACCCAATTTTATGGTAGATTATTATTTTATAGATTCATAGATACTAAGGTCAGAAGGGACCATTCTGATAATCTAGTCCGACCTCCTGCACAACGCAGGCCACAGAATCTTACCCACCCACTCCTATGAAAAACCTCACCTATGTCTGAGCTATTAAAGTCCTCAAATCGTGGTTTAAAGACTTCAAGGAGCAGAGAATCCTCCCTCTGACCCATGTCCCATGCTACAGAGGAAGGCGAAAAACCTCCAGGGCCTCTTCCAATCTGCCCTGGAGGAAAATTCCTTCCCGACCCCAAATACGGCGATCAGCTAAACCCTGAGCATATGGGCAAGATTCACCAGCCAGATACTACAGAAAATTCTTCCTAGGTACCTCAGATCCCCCACCCATCTAATATCCCATCTCAGGGATTAGGCCTATTTACCCTGAATATTTAAAGATCAATTAATTACTAAAATCACATTATCCCATCATACCATCTCCTCCATAAACTTATCGAGTAGAATCTTAAAGCCAGATAGATCTTTTGCCCCCACTGCTTCCCTTGGAAGGCTATTCCAAAACTTCACTCCTCTGATGGTTAGAAACCTTCATCTAATTTCAAGTCTAAAACTTCTTGGTGGCCAGTTTATACCCATTTGTTCTTGTGTCCACATTGGTGCTGAGCTTAAATAATTCCTCTCCCTCTCCTGTATTTATCCCTCTGATATATTTATAGAGAGCAATCATATCTCCCCTCAACCTTCTTTTAGTTATGCTAAACAAGCCAAGCTCATTAAGTCTCCTTTCATAAAACAAGTTTTCCATTCCTTGGATCATCCTAGTAGCCCTTCTCTGTACCTGCTCCAGTTTGAATTCATCCCTTTTAAACATGGGAGACCAGAACTGCACACAGTATTCCAGGTGAGGTCTCACTAGTGCCTTGTATAATGGTACTAAAACCTCCTTATCCCTACTGGAAATACCTCTCCTGATGCATCCCAAAACCGCATTAGCTTTTTTCACAGCCGTATCACATTGGCAGCTCATAGTCATCCTATCATCAACCAATACTCCAAGGTCCTTCTCCTCTTCCGTTACTTCTAATTGATGTGTCCCCAGCTTATAACTAAAATTCTTGTTATTAATCCCTAAATGCATAACCTTACACTTCTCACTATTAAATTTCATCCTATTACTATTACTCCAGTTTACAAGGTCATCCAGATCCTTCTGTATAATATCCCGATCCTTCTCTGAATTGACAATACCTCCCAGCTTTGTATCATCTGCAAACTTTATTAGCACACTCCCACTTTTGGTGCCAAGGTCAGTAATAAAAAGATTAAATAAGATTGGTCCCAAAACTGATCCCTGAAGAACTCCACTGGTAACCTCCCTCCAGCCTGACAGTTCGCCTTTCAGTAGGACCCGTTGTACTCTCCCCTTTAACCAATTCCTTATCCACCTTTTGATGTTCATATTGATCCCCTTCTTTTCCAATTTAACTAATAATTCCCCATGTGGCACCGTATCAAACGCCTTACTGAAATCTAGGTAAATTAGATCCACTGCGTTTCCTTTGTCTAAACAATCTGTTACTTTCTCAAAGAAGGAGATCAGGTTGGTTTGGCACTATCTACCTTTTGTAAAACCCTGTTGTATTTTGTCCCATTTACCATTGACTTCAATGTCCTTAACTACTTTCTCCTTCAAAATTTTTTCCAGGACCTTGCATACTACAGATGTCAAACTAACTGGCCTGTAGTTACCTGGATCACTTTTTTTTTCCTTTCTTAAAAATAGGAACTAGATTAGCAATTCTCCAATCATTCGGTACAACTCCTGAGTTTACAGATTCATTAAAAATTCTTGCTAATGGGCTTGCAATTTCAGGTGCAAATTCCTTTAATATTCTTGGATGAAGATTATCTGGGCCCCCCGATTTAGTCCCATTAAGCTGTTGGAGTTTCGCTTCTACCTCAGATATGGTAATATCTACCTCCATATCCTCATTCCCATTTGTCATGCTACCATTATCCCTAAGATCCTCTTTAGCCTTATTAAAGACTGAGGCAAAGTATTTGTTTAGACATTGGGCCATGCCTAGATTATCTTTAACCTCCACTCCATCCTCAGTGTTTAGCGGTCCCACTTCTTCTTTCTTTGTTTTCTTCTTATTTATATGGCTATAGAACCTTTTACTATTGGTTTTAATTCTCTTTGCAAGGTCCAACTCTACTCGACTTTTAGCTTGTCTCACTTTATCTCTACATGTTCTGACCTCAATAAAGTAGCTTTCCTTGCTGATCCCTCCCATCTTCCACTCCCTGTACGTTTTCTACTTCTTCTTAATCACCTCTCTAAGATGCTTGCTCATCCAGCTTGGTCTACAACTCCTGCCTATGAATTTTTTCCCCTTTCTTGGGATACAGGCTTCCGATAGCTTCTGCAGCTTTGATTTAAAGTAATCCCAGGCCTCCTCTACCTTTAGATCCATAAATTCTTCAGTCCAATCCACTTCCCTAACTAATTTCCTTAATTTTTGAAAGTCAGCCCTTTTGAAATCAAAAACCCTACTTGCAGATTTATTTTTGTTAATCCTTCCGTTCAGTTTGAACTGAATTAGCTCATGATCACTTAAACCAAGATTATCCCCTACAACCATTTCTTTTATGAGGTCCTCACTACTCACCAAAACCATCCCCTCTAGTCGGTTCAGCAACTACTTGATGAAGGAATCCATCAGCTATCGCATCTAGGAAAATCTGAGCCCTATTATTATTACTAGCACTTGTCCTCCAGTCTATATCTGGGAAGTTAAAGTCTCCCATGATTACGCAGTTTCCATTAGTATTTACTTTATTAAAAACATTAAAAAGGGCTCTATCCATATCCAAATTAGATCCCGACGGTCTATAGCACACCCCAAGCACTATTGTAGAAGCTCTACTAGTTATCTTCCCCAATGTAATTTTTAAGTGATGCTTATGCAAATGTGTACATTCTTGTGTCTACATGCATTTTTACTTTCCATTCATAGAAGTATTTTAAGCAGCAGCACACATTCAGGGATGATAAAGGATCAATTTTTATTTATACAGAAGCTATTTTTCAAAAGAAAATCACTCAAACTGAACCTGCCCTGAATTTAAGAACACATGCTGTTTTCTTCACTACCCTTATTACAAAGCCTACCATAAAAATCGATTAACTTTAACAGAACATAAGTCATATATAAAACCCATTTTATTTTCCTCTTCTCTCATATACAACACACAGTACAAACTTCCTAGCCTCTTTTCTGCATTATATACTATACCTTTTGTGCCTTCCACAAAACATACACCATATACAGTATACCCATCTCCATGGCTTCTCTAGAAAGTCTGCATCTTTATTTAGAACGTTTCCTTAAGAATGGTGTATCTTTTTTCTAATTCTCAAAATCTGAGAGACATGCTGTTAATCTTTACTATCTTCAATGGCTCACTTTATTATATCAAATCTGTATGTGCTTGGAAGACCATGTTCTTAAGAACAGTCTGCCATGGCATTTAATGGGACAATGAAATGAAACAAAGAGTTCACACTGATCCTGTATGCAGACAAACTGAATGAATGGTGCAGACTATGTTCTACAGAGAGAATGCTGTATGAGTCCTTTAGAGATACTAAGCACTAATGGAGTTTATTACCCTCTTCTTGCCAGGTTCAGAAGCACGTGTATCGTAGTCATCTGGAAGCTGAAGATAATCCTCCATCCTGCTGGCAATTGCTTCCCAATCACGTTTCCTCTTTGTGCCTGTCCGCAAGCCATCCAGCTTGTCTGAGAACAAACACAGAGCCTCAGCGTTAAAGGAGAAAATTTGTGTAAAAGGCACACAAACAAGATGAGAGAGGGAACACTTTCAAAAGAATGAGTCTGTATTTCACAGCAGCAGAACTTGCACATCCAGATTGTGTTGATGAGTGGAATGATCTCTAGTTTGTTTCAACTCTAAAGACTCACCCACATTTCCAATTTTTATTTATCTTTCCTATTAATTTTGTCAGTAACACTCAGTATTGCTGTTTGTATGAGGGAGGAAAACGTATCTTCCTGGAAGTTCACATCATTCAGAGTCCATGCTCAGCAGGCATAACACTGCTGCTGGAAGCTGTTGGTGGAATGGCAGTCCCATCTATTCTGCAATTTAACACAATATTAATGCCACACATTTTCTCCCAAGTGTTGGGTTTAATACTGTGTCAAACATGGTATAACATGCAATATCAGGAACTTGGGGTCCATCTAACTGTTAAACCTACTAAGGACTGCATAGTAAGTAGTTTTTGAAGAACTGCTTCTACTGAACACAAAATCCTGGCACTGCAGAAAGACTCAGAATCTATTATTCATGGTGTGAGAGGTCTCTCACACATGAATGCTCTAGAATCAAGTTTGTCCAAAGGTCACTTTTTTCTTCTGTTGCTTACTGAACCAGAATGATCAGCCTGAGAGATGAGGTGAAACAAGATGACATTTATCGAGTTATAAGAACTTCCTCTTTTTGGCCACTTATTCAAAGCAGATTGCTAGTGGTAATGAGACCAAGTACATAAGGTTAAGGACTAATAGGTGTGAAGATATGAAACTGGCTTTACAGAGCTAAAAATAATTCCACTACCTTTTTTTCCCCATTGGTGTTTACTCACTGGTTCATAATGTCATGTAGTAAGTTTGTTGCCCCTATATTTTAAACAATTTCTATAATCACTGCCACATTAAAGTATATGTAGAGTGACTTTTTACAGTTATTTGGTGTTCTCTGTAAATCATTGCCAGTGATGACAAAGACACTAGCTCAGAAGTCACTAATGTTATTAAATTAGCCAATAGGAGATCTCTTAAACTAATCAAATACAAAGCAACCTATTTGCTGGGCAGCAGAAAAGGACAGTCTAAAAATGTGCATCCAAAGAATTTCAGTACACAGATGAATTTTGTTTTATTTAAAATAGCGAAGAGCAGAGTAGTACTGGAGGTCATGCGAGACAAAAAAAAACAAATGGTGACTTATGCATACTTCAGCAAAACTTCACATGACAAACCAATAAAGTAATCCCTCCCTCATTCATTGCTAGAATTTTCAAGAATCCATTATGCCCCATTTAATTGAGACAGATTCAAATCTTTCATCTGTTCAAGCAAAGCATTTTTGAATTCCCTCCCCAAAGACACTACAGTTAAAAATCAACACAGAATAGTTGTTTCTGCTTTCCTGAAGTGTTAATAGTTACATAGAATAAAAGAAGAAACAATGCAAAGTCAAATATGCCAAATTTGTGACTACGGTTCCATCGAGAGATGCCATCTCCTTTCAGGAGAGAAACTCTAGGCATGGGAATTTCCTTTGTATTGCTCCAGCAGTAAAGGTACTTCCAAGCCCATCTAGTATTATTCACAAATTACTCAACACAGACCACTGCTATCATAAGGCTCTCCAGAATAAACAGCATTGAAAAGGAGAGCAGCACACACATTTAAACTGTGACAATTGGAGAAGTCAAGGAACTCTGTGACAAGGCAGTCATATCAACACTTTCCCACTGCGAATCAGAAATTTCTGATGCTAAGTGCAAGTAGCAAGCACATCTGATCACCAGCATGAAAGAGTTAATTCTCCCACTTCACCTGTGTATGACAAAAGTTGCAAATCAGTACCTGAAAGTTTTGCAGCACTCAAATGTAAAACGGTGAGTTAAGGACTGCACCGTCAGTTTGAATAATTCTTCTTTTAAGGACTCCGTTTATCTCAGTATAGAGTATGTTTTTAAATTTAATCTCCTTTTGTGTCTGAAGTTGGCTGCCCTTTCAGGGAGATCTGTTTCCATCTATGCCATGGTAC
This sequence comes from Dermochelys coriacea, assembly GCF_009764565.3. NCBI lineage: Eukaryota > Metazoa > Chordata > Testudines > Dermochelyidae > Dermochelys > Dermochelys coriacea. Next base: position 85,757,117 of record NC_050073.1, on the reverse strand, counting down.
TTCAAGGTATGTCCAGAGGTGCCCCCAGAGCAGACACTCCTTGAAGCATTCTCAAAGTCCTATTGCACTGATCCTTGGCATATCAACTCAGAAGGGTTTGTTGTTATGAGACAAGATTTCACTTTGTAATATAGAGCCCGCGATGGTAGTTATGGAAAGAAATGGTTATTTAGCACCCAATTTTCAAACTTTAATCATTCTACCATTTAGAGTTTTAAAAATAACAAAATGGCAGGATCCTTAAAATCTGTGAAACTTCTTAAAAACTCACCTTAATTATTTTAATTATAAAAGCACCTGAAATTAACCAATAACTTTTTGTTTCTCAATACTGGCCACCCCTCCAAAAAAAGTTATAATTTTCATATTTTTTTTATGCAACAACTCATAGTGGCCTGAGTGAAATGTTATTTGCATCCTAGAATAAAGTTTTACAGTGCAGATAAAACTTCAGATATTGTAAGGTTAGTTTTCCCATCTGTGAGGTCTGAACATTGCACTATTAAACCATACTTTTAAATAATATACTCAAAGAGGCAATTATACCTCAATCAAGACAACAAGCATTAGCCGATTTCTGTAAGTTGTAAATGGAAGAACTTGCTGCACAAATACAGAAGGGCACATTGATATAGCAGTAGTTACATTTTAAACAGAAATGTGGCTGTGGTTGTATCCAGAACATGTATGGAAAATGGGCAGCAGCATGCAGGGGCACAGTATTCAGAAGAGGAATGTACCATCCCTGCCAGAATAAATATTAACCAAAGCAAGAACTCTGAGGTAAGGAGATTTTCATGTGCTTGGTGACTGTCACAAACATATTCAGCCAAAAGCTCAACATTTCAGACATTCTCCATGACACACTGTAGCCAGTAAAATTCTGTTGTACTTTACCTGTAACAATATTTATAAATAAAAATAGAAAGCACAACAGAATTTGTAGCTGCCAAGTGATTTGGGTGAACCAATCCATCAAAGAAATGTATTTGGCTTAAGATTCTGCCTTTCAGCCCTTTCATCTCTGTAAAAGCTTGTCTATTGCATGTAAACATGCTGGACAGGCCAGCATCTCGCAGGAAACAATCCAAATCTGAAACAACAAATCTATATTACATCTTTACACACCATTTCGTATACAGTTGTAATCAGTCACTGCTGAAATGGACTATTAGGAATAACTACGGCTCACTAAGCATTACCCTGGAAATCCTAGGATGTACCAGATATAACCACTTTTAAGTCCTAAAATGCAAGGTTTCTTAACCACAGTTTTGGCTGACAACGCCTGAATTTATAGAGCAATCTTCTAGGAAACAGCATCCCATTACAATGGGATTTAGGGCTCTCTGTAGCAATATGATACTTGTTTTTAGTAAATTTTGTTTTTTCTATAGCTTTTTGTGGAATTTAGACTTATTGGGGAAGGGGCTATTTATATCCAAACAGGGATAGATTGAGTCTGTTTCCAGGGTGAGACCTCTTTAGCAACAGGACATGGTGACTGTGGAATACAGTTGTCCTGTTAGCTGAGTTCCTGATGAGAGCTAGTTACAAGAAATTTGTACAGCTGATGTCAAGATCAGTGGCTAACAGAGTCATTTTGTTAGGAGTTTAACCCTGCAGTTTATTTTACATTTATTTGTACATATTTGGGTTAAGTGGAGATGATCCTATATTACTTTTATAGTTTGGATTTATGACCCGGAAAGCGTATTATAAAAACAATTATTTTGCTTCTATTTTTTATTAGTGAGATTTAACAATGTGGGGAGGGAGAGATTTTAAAAACTCTATTAGTTTCTGCTGCAGCCCATACTCAGTTTTGCTGGGGATGCTATACACAAAGAATGATATATATTTAAAACAGTTTAATTGTTCTATGTATCATACATATTTTGGGCTTCTGTATTTGATATTTATAAAATGTGTGTAATTGAGGGATTTTTTTGGGAGGTGTTTAAAAATATTAGTTGTGTGTAATGGGACACTTATGCACATTTAATGAAAAACAACAGTTATTTGGAATATAAACACAATAACCAACAGCTTTGAATTTTTTAACCACACAGAGTATTTTATACTATGATTTCCAAAGCAACATTTCTTAAAAATTATCACGGCAAGCCCTAAGAAATAAGCTTAACAACAGACCAGGGTTGTGAATTCTACAGCAAGAATGCACACAACCCTTGGAATCAGTTTCTTCTTTAATTGCTTAGCTGTTTGATAGACCTCAGATACTGAGAAAAGGCTCATCCAGCCGTGCTGAGGGTATCAAGAAGTCTAGATGTTCCATCAGGATTTCAATGGCTCATCAAGAGAACGTGGCAGCAGAAAAGATGCTGCAGCAAAGCAGTCAAACAGCAGGCGACAAAAGGCCATTTATGTAAACAGGGTCTTCTGGTGCCATTTCTATGATGCCGTTAGGATTTGAAAACAAGAATACAGAGGCATGTATCACATACTCAGACTCACTGCCCCGAGGGTTAGGCAGTTATATGTAGTGAACTTTCTCTTTGAAATTTACACTACACATCACCTTTCAGATATCTATTATTTTATCATATAGGTGACTGAAAGTGATCCTTTTATCCAGGTTGGTTCAAAGATCCTGTTTTAGTACCATTCCTGAAATAAACATTGTTGCTCAAAAGTTGCATATTAATGGAAATTCCTTTGCATGCACACATGCTCCATCACTTGGCCTTGTGCCTGCATTTCTCTTGCTGATTTTGATGGAAATATCAGTTATAACAGATAACATCTAGCAGCAGAGCAACGTTAATGAGATTGGCAGTGGAGTTAAAATCATCTCCTTTTCCAGAAAGGTCCATTCTGAATCCTCTGAAAAGTGTCCCACAACTCTCAAGGAATTTCATTTGAACAGCTGACAGTAATTTTTATATCTAGGTCTTTGAAAGGAAGTGATTATGACTGGATCATTCAGAACCAGGTTCAGAGTATGAAGCTTGTGTTATCTGGTCACATGACAGTTTTGGAAGGCTCTCCAGTACTGTTCCCTACTAAATATTTCTCTTAAGGAAAAACAGTCTCTCCTTGATTATTAAATTAACCATGTTCTCCTGTTGGCTCAAAAAAAGTACAAGTAAAACAAGCAGGATATGGTATAGTATTTATGTTTGTAACCCCTTTGTGATGCCTTAGTAAAATTGAATGAAAATGCAAGGAGTAGGGTACACCAGCCTTTCCTTCAGCCAGCACAACACCCATGTTGCAAGACAGACACTTTTTCAATTGAAAATTTAGACTTAAGAAAAAAATGTATGAAGCACAAATATGAACGTGTGTATTGTGAATGGATTCAGTTGCCTATTTACAATACAGAGGAAGAATGAAATATTGCATTTTTTTTTTCTTTTTAAACAAACTACTTCCCTTGAATAGGTGGATGAGCATCAGTATGGAAATGTGTACTCTATGTCAAAGTGTATAAAACAGCTATGGCTAAGAACATTAGACTATCTCTACCTTTACTATCGCAGAAGAGAGAACCTACATTTTACATGGAAGAGAAATGTCTTGTAGATTCACATACACATCTATGAGATCAATACAAGCCATTTGCTCTTTGGCAAGAAAAACTGCACAAATAAGCATATTAAAGTTCTGCACATACCATCAGATACCAACTATAGAAAACAGGAAAAAAAAATACCCACCTAGCTTTGCCTCAGAAGTGTCCATCTCCCATTTGCTTTTCGGAATGTAACCCTAAATCATACACAGAGAGAAGCTCGAAGGGTTAGAGACACACACACACACACGTATATCACTTTTGAACTGGAAAAAGCATTATAATGGGAGCTTAAAACATTTTTTTTTTGGTAAAGTGCAATTCACAGTTAGCAACTAAGGAAAACCAGGTTACTAGACACTTCAGAACCTCTATATCCACTTTATATTCAGTGCTTTTAGTGGCTCTTTTGCATTGTTACAAGAGTGCTGCTTCTGCAAACACAGAACAAATTTAACAGATAGCAATAGTACTGAAACTGTGTGCAAAGTTACAACATTATATTGCCCGAAGTGGCATAGGTTTTGTAACATAAATTATTAGGTGTTGAGAATATTCAATGCACTACAAATACAATTGCAAAAAAATGACATTAGCCATATGCTCTTAAGAATGTATTTCCAGAACAATTCACTACAGCCAGACTTCACTGAATATTCCTATTAAAGGAACAAACAAAAATTTAGTATGGACTCTAACATTAAATGGTAAATCCTTTTTTATAAAAAAGGTTTTACTAGTTTAAATTAGAGTTAGATTTTGTTGAATCATGAGATATAAACACTACAAAAGTTGCTTATTGAAAACTGCAAATGTATCATAGTTCCAACATTGGTTGCATACAAATACAACTATTGTATCAACAACAGAAAGAATGCATTTTATATGTAATAAGGTATTCAGCTACTTTATTCCATGTGACTCAAAATTTTAAATTCTGCAAGAATTTCACTTGATTATTCTTTTATGATATTTCCATTTTACAGTGCTTGCTCAGTGAGGATTTAGTTATACTATTTGTCTATGATCTCTCATATACTCCAGTTTCAGCTGCTTAAATTGTTATACTATTTAATGATTCTATGTAGTCATATTAAAAAAACAACATATTGAAACATATTGTATGAGAAACTTGTTACAAGTATTATTCTCTCTAGAGAGGGGTAAGCATCCCTATAAACAGGTTTCAGCACGAGATTAACCCCAATCCTTAGATCAATTTTATTACACTAACTCCATTTCTACTCTCTTTATAGGCTCTCTCTAAAGATACCAGGGTATACTGGCACTATACAGGCTAACTACTAGAATAGAGTGTATTATTCTAGAGAGAGATGCTGCTGTTGCATACATTGTATTTACATACACCACAGCATGACTCTTTCAAAGTTCTTATACAATTCTAACTTTTATCCAGTTGTAGTTTCAGCTTTTTAATAATGATTTTTAGTTTACTACAGATTATGTATTTTAATTTGCAAGTAGTTTTTTAAATCAAATATGTATTTAATAGGAACTAAGTCATCTGTGTTGTACTATTAACTATAATGAACATGTATATTTACATCAAAATTTTTAGTAAGTTGTGCATTAAAACCTGTTCAAAAGCTCATCTACTACTAGAACATTGCATTTATGGAACACTGTGCTATTTGCACTAGTTTTACCAATATGCTGACAACAACACTGAATTTAAAACGTCAATACTTCATACCATCAAGCACAGAAAAGAAAGTGTTTTTTTTTTTTTTTCACAATACAAAGAATCCAGTAGAGTTGATATATCAACATATGAGTGACTATGATGGTAGGGTGACCAGGTAGCAAGTGTGAAAAATCAGGACGGGGGTTGGGGGTAATAGGCACCTATATAAGACAAAGCCCCAAATATCAGGACTGTCCGTATAAAATCGGGACAGCTGGTCACCCTATATGATGGTGTGAATTAAATGCCCTGTGTACTGTGTGCTGAATCTGTACTGTAACCTCCTTCTTCAGTTAGTATAAGACAAGATTCAGATGTCACCTTTTGGTGCAAGACAGTCTCTCAGGGACATTTACCAGCTGGTAGGTGCTTCTGCCCCTCCTTCTCCGAGGGCAAAATGGAAGTGTAACAAAATGAATTCAAGAACTCCCACCAACTGCTCTCAAAAAGACAATAGATGTCAAAGACAGTGCACTGTTCCACCTTTCTGTATCAGTCTGGCATACCTCTCTCTGACATTAGCCACATCAGAGATAAACTGTAGTAGATAACTCTTTGCTGGTTTTCCTCTTGCGTTTCTGAATGGAAGCCATATTTATATGCGGACTGTTTTTAATTAATAATTTACTCAATTTTCAACCCCCCACTTTCTCCTTGATTTATGCAACTCAAATCTGTGGTTATATGTATTGCATAATAGAAACACACACACACATATATAATCTACATCTATATATTTTTTAATACAGGGCGCTCTAGAAAACTAAAGACACTACTATCTGTTTTAGGTATGGCCCATTTCCAGGCAGTCAGAAGTTAATAGCCACGTTCCAACCAACAGTGAAGTGTCTTTAGATGGAACTCTTGATCACACTTTATTCAGACTTATTCTCTGTCAAAGGATAACTTAGTAAAGAGAATAAATGAGTCATATCAATAGAAAAAATGTTTATTAATCTCTACTCTGCCTGCAGAGATTTTTTCTTTAACTTTTATATTTCCTTTCTCTTCTAGAATCTATCAGCGCTGACCCCATTCCTAAGGAATAGAGAACTTTCATCAGGAAAAAGGTCTCAGTGTCTCTCAGAATCTTTTTTTTAATTGCAATTTAGCTCTTTGGTCCTAGGAGCCAGGATTTGGCGCGAACAATTCATCAAGCATTGAGTTGATACAGCTCCAAGAAGTTACATTTATTTAATAAGCCATCATGGCCTTTAAAATATTTAGCAAATAAAACCAAGCTTAAAGCCCACTCTCCAGGTTTCAATTATCTGAATGATATCCCTCCTCAAGACTGAGTAATCAGCTATTATTAGCAACCAAAGAGAGTGAGACATGCTTCTTTCCAAACCTTTCTAAGACATAAGTACAGCATTAAGTGGTGTCAGACACTACTTTAGTCAAGAAGAGTTTGTAAGATAAGTGCAAGTTTAAGTAAGCTAAGCTTAAATAGACTCTGTTCCCACCACATGATTTCTGCACGTCTTTGTACTTACACAGGGTATTCCATATGTAACAGTACATGTGCTTTCCCCTTCTCCACCTGAGAACTTTCAAACTTGAATTGTCTACAAAAAGCAGGCTCCAGAGGTTGTGGCTTGTAGATGTGTGCCTGGAGCATGGTACCATGCTCAGTTGAGAATACTATTCCTATTCATAGTAAATATAGTTATAGATTTTTTTAAAATCAATTAAGAAAAAGAGACCAAGATTTAGTACTAAAATCCTCTCAAACATGCATAAGAAACCAATCACAAACAATGTATGTATTAGCATTACACTCCTGGGAGTTGCAGAGGTTTGGGATTTATAACAGTTAGACTCCATTTTAGTTATTTTAATAAAATACACTTTGTTTGAGATGGGTGAGGTATCTCCTACCAGTTCGCTTTCTTCTTCCTCTGCTGTATCTTTCTTGGATTCTTCTTTCTGATCTTCAATATTAGCATCAAAATCCTCCATCTCCACCTAGTCCAAAACACACACAGAGAATTATACTGCATTGCTTGACTTCTGAGTATTACTTGCTTATCCAAAGGGTGCAGAGTAGACCCCAAACTCCCACAAAGAGAGAATAGAATGAGAGGATTTATTCAGACAAATATATTGGTGCAACATATTGAGACAAACTCCATTTTCTTCCCTACATAAACGGTTTCATTTCAGATTCTATTCCTGCCACAGAAAAGAATGGGGAATTTGGTGAAGGGAAGTCACGACCTTCTCCACCACAGATATCCTTTTGTGTTACTGGAGCCTGTAATAGTAAGATATTCTCTCATTTTACACACACAAAAACTGTACACAAATTCATGTCAAAACCTGAAGTCTCTAAAAGGATCCCAAACTTGATACTTATATACCACAGGGAAATGCCCCCTCTACCCGCCAACATGTCTCTACTCAGTCTTTACTTTGGAGTACTTTGGATACCTTGGAAAAAACAGAGGAATATTATCACATACAGGAATAATTTATGCACATATTCAACTTTGCCCATATAACTGGATTACTTTTTGGGACCCATCTCTTTGCTGATGTTCACATATGCATCAAGGAATATAAAACCCTCTTAATGGGTCTGCAGCTCCTCATGCCATTAATGGAAGTTGGATGCCCACATTGGAGTAGAATAAATCCCAAGTCTATGCTCACACTCTCTCTTCCTGAGAGCTCAGGCTTTTGCTCCTCTTTTTGAGATTACTAGTTTCAAGAGCATTAGTATTTGTAGACTGGAAAATGAATTGTTGATCTCATGGTTTGTAAGGAACCTTGAGTTGTCAAGTTGAAAAGAATAAATTCTGTTTTCCTACTTTCACAGCTCAGGCGTTTCTAAGCCTGCTATGAAAGCTGCTCTGACATCAGCATACAGCTGTGCTGCACTCAAAATGTACGTGATTTGTGCACCAATGTAGTCCCAGATCTCTTGACTTACTAAAATATCTGACTAACAAGATTACAGAAACACAGAAAGCTAAAATGCCAAGGATGCATGTCAAAGTAAATTCCCCTTGGTACACAGAGAGCAACACGCTTTTCTCTCAAAGCATTCCTCTCCAGACACATAGTATGGATCCAGATATTTGTTTTCTGTGACAGAGTCTCTGGACTTCCCAAAACAAGGACTTGGAGGAATCAATAGAATTTTGCGAAGCCCCCAACATTTTTCAAACTTATAACCCCACTAATTAAATAAGTTACACAGCTGCAACAATCCTGCAGGAATGCTGAGTTTCTTCAGAGAAGGTAAAGATACTCTTTAACTAATAGTCAACAGTCAGTGGAGGACAAAATAGCTTCCACTCTTCGCTTAAGAAGCGTGAGCATGGTCTCCACAAATGCAGCAGTAAAATCCCTCAAGTTGTTCTTGTGCCTGGGTGAGTCTTAACCATATTTGGTTTATACAGTGCTAAATAGACTACTGGTACTTAATAAATAATAACCAAACTTCTCTTCCGCAATTTACATTTTCAATGTTAACACAAATGCATACATTCTCCACTTCATTCAAATAGAGGGACACTCACCTCTTCAATAGCAGCATCCTGCAACAAAGAACGAATGTCCAAGCGCATCATGTGACGTGGTGCAGTCTCCCAGTGATCAGACATCTAACAAGAGATATACAAAATAAAGCACTTCCTACAACACACCACATTGAAAAAGTGAGTCTTTGATCAGGAGTGAACAGATCTTTCTTGAGTACAGTTATATTGCAGCTATCCTACTGAAATAATCACAGGGAATATGGGCCCATCTTCAAAACAGTGAGGGATATATTTGTTCTAAAACAATATGAGGTTTCAGCAACATCAATGGACCTGAAAGCCCAAAGAAATCTAACTTCAATAACCCCTGTGACTCCACTTCTATATACAGTTACCCTATTGATCTCCTTTAGCTTGCGTCCATGGATATTCCTCTTGGAACAAGTCTGGTTATCTGCACTCATTTCAGCTAAATACACCTAGAAAGAGAAAATTAGTATTAGACACCATAAACTCATCAGGAAATTAATGTTACTATCTAAAGCAGTTTTCCCATACAGTGAATGTACGTCTAAGCTGCACGTGCAGAAGATGTATACACTGATACATGAGTGAGCATTTAATACTAAGCAGCAGCAGGACTGACTGGGGGTTCCATTTGGTTTCCTTTTCCTGAAAGAGGGCTCATTGTTTTACAGGTACTAGTGAGTGTGAATGACTCCTGACATCATTACCTCAAAGCCCTTGGTTTTCGCTGCACTCCAGAACTGCTCAAAATGGCGCACCCTGTCATTGATGGCATCCAGGATAATGAAAGGGAAGAAGCCATCATCCAAGGTCTTTTTGAAAGTTTTAAACATACTGGTGCGGTAGGTCTCTTCCATATCAGCTTCATACTCATACTCCATCACCTGGGTCCAGGACAAAAGACAGGTCAAGAGAAAGCAGGAGTTCTAAAACATCTGGAGTTCAAATCCTGATATCACAACCACTGAGCATAAGGGCAGCAGAACCAAACTTCCCTCTGCAAGTACATTTCTAAAGAACTTGTCCACAGATTATCTCTAATTTGGCCACACCTAGAAATGCCTTGTTCAAAAGAACACCAGTGCATCGAAACAGCAGGTTCCAGCCCTAATTGTAATTACACTGTTATGTGCCTCCTTTAAAAATACACTTTCCTTCCTTTCTCAAGCAAAGATTTAAATCAACAGAGCCACAAATGGAGTATACCTTCTTTTTCACTTTTTTTCCTGTATCTGGGTCTCTCTCCTCTTTCTCCACTTCGGTGATGAAATAGTCATCCAGGCTGAGAACTCTGGGTGCCGGTCCTCCACACTCCACCTCTTTGTCCTGGGAAAGAAACAACCAAGGAATACAATTTCCATTCTGCAATGTGGGCCTTCAGTATGCCCAAAGCACACCCCAGCAACCTGAACCACATTCAGTAAGAGAAAGAAAAGAACATTTTTCTATCTGTTGCAACTGAACACCTTTCTTTTTATTTCAGTCATCCCAGCTGCCTTTCCCTCTAGTTCTGGAAGGGGATACCCAATCATTTGAACAACTAGAATCTAAAGCAATTAGAGACTGAGTTTCCAGATCCAAGACTGCTTCTTCCAAGGGACTGACCTAATATGATCTCCCCGTGTTAACTGAACAAATAGAAGGAAAGGAGAGAAGAAGTGTGCACATAGAGGCACATTCCTAGAGATATGCTGATGTTTTACAGTTAAGAGTCTGGCAACATATAGGAAAGTAGCTATTCATCTACTTACCCGGATGAGTTTTGCTACATGTGTCTTTCCACTGCCAGGCAATCCTCTCATTATGATGACAATCTGATATAAAGACAGCATAAGAGAAAGATGACTTTTTGGGCTGCATTCAACAGAACCCTTGAGTATGGGATGTGGCCTATCTACCAACCATAGTGCTCTGGCTCACAATCTTGCATACTGACTGGATACAGAATCACAAAAGAGAGCCAGCACTATGACATGTTCATTAATTGTTTTTATTGTGCCCAGTAAGAACCATGACCTCAGCAGACACCTGCTGAAGATCTGGCCCTATAATGTAAGATTGAATAGAATTTGTTAAACGTTAGTAGTATGAGCCTACCTTAACTATACAATCCTTTGCCAGTGTATGTACACCCTTCCCTACACAGCATTTGGCCAACCCATCCCTCCCACATACCACAGTCGAACACTGCTCTCAGAAAGAATTCTGAAACACAAATATTGTCAATTAATAGGAATCCTATTCTTGCACTCCCAAATCCAAGAGGATTAAATGTCAGATGTATTCCACCTGATTATGTTGTGTTATTCTATTTATATCATCAACAAAGCCTTCTTGGAGCTCCCCCAAAGTGAACCTTCATAGTTTTTTTCTCAAACCATTTCCTGCAGTCTTTACTTGGTCTATGAGAACACCAAAATTAACAAGTTACGTTTTAGATGTTCAATCTGCTTCCAGTTTTGGGGTTCACAAATTATTCAGTGGCTTTAGATGGGGCAGGGATTTGCTTCAGAAACATGCATACTGCAAATGCGAAATGTATCAGAATACAGGCCCCTTAACACTGTTTGTTGTCTTCAGAAAGGATAGCCGCTCCATGCTACTCACCCTTTCTGGTCTGCTGTCCCGTCCTGGTGGCTTCAAAATATCATCCACATTCTTAGACTCTGGTTTCCTTTCTACCCGGGGAGCAGGGGGTGGCTGGCGGGGTACTGATGGAGCAGAAATAGGCATCCTCTCCTCAGGGTAATTTCTCCGATCACCTACAAATTTCAGAAATTGCACACAAGTATTTTCTCAGCTCACTGAAATCAGAAATCTAAATCAGAAATCTCAGTTCACAGGTTTCTAACAGACCCCAGTGATTTCCAAGACTGTGTGCTTTAGCCTTAATTTAAGATCTGATTGGTAGAGGAGAAGACAGACAGTCCCATTTAGCCAATGCCATAAAAACAGAAAATCTGTACTGACAGAAATATGATCATATTTCCAAAAGGCGGAATGGTCTAGTCAAAGAGAAACAAGACTGGAATATAAGATTTTAGTTCAAGTCTCAGCTTTACCAGTAACTTCCTCTGTGGCCTTTGGAAAATCACTTAACCTCTTTGTAGACTGTAAAATGGGGATAATGACGACCTACATTCCTGGGGAGTTCTGAGGCTGAATGAATGTTTATAAAATGCTTTGAATATATAAATCCCCTATATAAATGCTAAGCATTTTTATTCAGTCCATATAAACAAGGAAAACGGACTGGTCTTTGTAATGTCTGTGATTAATTCAGAATTCTGCAAAGCAGGGAAAAGAAGTCAGACCCAACTCGGAATACCATGGGAAATTCTTTTATTGGATTCCATACTATATAAGGGTGTGATGAAGTTCTAAAGCCTCCCAGGTGGTTTTGATAGTTTTGTTCTGACTCACTTCCACTCAGGTGCTCAAGAGACCATGTGCTGAGTTTATTACAAGTCCAAGATGGACAGTTTATCATTCTTATTACATATTGATCTGTGGGATTCTTGCTTTTGAGAGGTGTGGTCTCTCATAACCCTCTCCCTCTGACTTCTGAAAACTGAAATCAAATCAACTCAGCCCGTGGAGTCACAATTACTGCATATGATCACACAGGGTCTTGAAATAGTGTTGCACTTTTAGTGTCAGATGTCAGACTTTACAGATGTCAATACCAAGTGAGCCACAAATGCAGTCCTAAGCAATTCTGATCACAGACATTTGTATAACTGGTGGGCAAAATATCTCACTGCTACTTTCTAGATGTCATAACCAGTGAGAGACAGAAGATCACAAGAACAGGACAGACACTGCCCTGATAAATGCCACTAACATTTATATCCATAATGAAGTAATACAATACATCTTCTTGTGATCCTACCTTCCTGGTTTCATTTTCCCAACACTGTAGTATTACTTTGAGGCTAAGGAACTATACCTCCAAACATGGAAGGTCCATGATCATAGGTTGGGCGATCAGGCTTTCGTTCGTATGATGGTCTTTCAAAGCCCCCTCGCCTTGAGGAGGGATGGTCTTTCTTGTCACGGTAAGACTGAGTCCTTGACGGTCCAGTTGGAGGTGCCCTGCCAGAAGAGACAACATTTTGTATAGCTCTAAGATTTCAACTACAGAGCGCAGCTGTGAATTCCCAATCAGTATACAAACATATGTCCTTCAAACAAAATTGACAGTCTGACAGCACCTAATACAATATCAATCACGTGGATACAACTATGATCCAGCTTGTCCTGCGCTGCATACCTGTCCTCTCGAAGATGGCGTTCTTTCTCAAACCTCTCTCGATCATAGTCTCCTGAGCCGCGGTCTCTGTGCAGTTCCCGTTCCCTTTTAAAATCTCGGTAATCTGTGTTTGCATTGCCTTGACGCTCAAAGTAAGACTCACGATCCCTCTCTCTGTTGTAACGATCCCGCTGGCCTGGATGTTCTGAAAAAAAGAAACCCCCAAAATTTGAACTGTAAAAATATAAGCCAATCCTTAAAAAAAACTCCATGGGAACAGAAAATGCATAGGAATAATGTTATAGTTATGGGCTTCTAAAAGAAGAAAACAGCACACAATCTCTAGCATGGAACAAAAGTTTAGTGTTCTCAGCTATCCACATGATGCTTGCCTACCTTTCTCAAAGGATATCAGAATTAGCCTAGCAGTGCCTACCTTTTGGAAATGGTTGTCTCTCGGGCAGAGGTTCTGGACGCAGAGTTATTCTCTCCCCATAGGGAATTTGTTCAACTTTACTGGTGGTTATATCTGGTAAAGAAATTTGACAAGAAAATAAGTAAGGATATTGTCCCAAATTGCATCCCTCATCCATCTCCTCCCCTCTCTAAAAGCAATGACATAGTGGCATTCAAAGTGATCAGAGGGTAACTAGGCCTAAGTATATATTAGTGACCTGCAATATAAAGAACGTTTGTGCTACATTAATGTTAACTGAATACCACTTAGAGCAACAAACTACTCACGTAAGAAAAAGCTAATTTAATTTAATTTTTAGGTGACAAATCTGAGGAACTGTCCCAGATTGAGGTGTCATTAGAGGGGATTTTGGAACAGATTGATAAATTAAACAGTAATAAGTCACCAGGACCAGATGGTATTCACCCAAGAGCTCTGAAGGAATTCAAATATGAAATTGCAGAATTACTAACTGCGGTTTGTAACCTATCATTTAAATCAGCTTCTATACCAAATGACTGGAGGATAGATAATGTGATGCCAATTTTTAAAAAGCATTCCAGAGGTGATCCCAGCAATTACACAGGCCAGTAAGCCTCACTTCAGTACCAACAAACTGGTTGAAACTATAGTAAAGAACAGAATTGTCAGACACAGATGAACATAATTTGTTGTGGAATAGCCAACATGGTTTTTGTAAAGGGAAATCATGCCTCACCAATCTACTAGAATTCTTTGAGGGGGTCAACAGACATATGGACAAGGGTGATCCAGTGGATATAGTGTACTTAGATTTTCAGAAAGCCTTTGACAAGGTCCCTCACCAAAGGCTCTTAAGTAAAGTAAGCTGTCATGGGATAAGAGGGAAGGTCCTCTCATGGACCAGTAACCGGTTAAAAGATAGGAAACAAAGGGTAGGAGTAAATGGTCAGTTTTCAGAATAGAGAGAAGTACATAGTTGTGTCCCCCAGGGTTCTGTACTGGAACCAGTACTATTAAACATATTCATAAATGATCTGGAAAAAAGTGTAAACAATGAGGGGGCAAAATTTAAAGATGATACAAAACTACTCAAGGTAGTTAAGTCCAAAGCAGACTGTGAAGAGTCACAAAGAGATCTCACAAAACAGATCTTTGGGCAACAAAATGGCAGATTAAATTCAATGTTGATAAATGCAAAGTAATGCACAATGGAAAACATAATCCCAACTATACATATAAAATGATGGGGTCTAAATTAGCTGTTACCACTTAAAAAAAGAGATCTTGGCAACATTGTGGATAGTTCTCTGAAAATATCCACTCAATGTGCAGCGACAGTCAAAAAAGCTAACAGAATGTTGGGAATCATTAGGAAAGGGATAGATAATAAGACAGAAAATATCACATTACTGTTATATAGATTGATGGTAGGTCAACATCTTGAATACTGTGTACAGTTGTGGTTGCCGCATCTCAAAAAAAATATATTGGAATTGGAAAAGGTTCAGAAAAGGGCAACAAAAATTATTAGGGGTATGGAACAACTTCTGTATGAGGAGAGATTAATAAGATTGAGACTTTTCAGCTTGGAAAAGAGATGACTAAGGGGGGATATGATAGAGGTCTATAAAATCATGACTGGTGTGGAGAAAGTAAATAAGGAAATGTTATTTACTCCTCAAAAGGACAAGAACTAGGGGTCACCCAATGAAATTAATAGGCAGCAGGTTTAAAACAAACAAAAGGAAGTATTTCTTCACACAACACACAGTCAACCTGTGGAACTCTTTGCCAGAGGATGTTGTGAAGGCCAAAACTATAACAAGATTTAAAAAAAAAAAACTAGATAAATTCATGGAGGATAGGTCCATAAATGGCTATTAGCCAGAATGGGCAGGGATGGTGTCCCTACCCTCTGTTTGCCAGAGGCTGGAAATGGGTGACAGGGGATGGATCACTTAATGATTACCTGTTCTATTCATTCCCTTTGGGGCACCTGGCATTGGCCACTGTTGGAAGACAGGATACTGGGCTAGATGGACCTTTGTTCTGACCCAGTATGGCCGTTCTTATGTTCCAATGTATTTTTCCCCATATATAAAAATTTTTCATTAATTCCATTAAAGATATAGAAAAGAGCAAGCTAAACTTCCCAGGAGAGTGGTCCAAACAGAAAGGAATGCCCTATCAATGCTACAGTTAAATCAATGTCTACATTTTTGTTTCTAGTGGATACCACTGAAGACCAGTGGTGAACCAAACAGGACTGCAGTGAAGTCCTTTTATTATTGTATTACTGGAATGGAATTTGACTCTTCCGCAGAAGAATACAGTGCCACAAAACCCTGGGTTCCTAGGAGAGTTAAAATGTTCATGGCTCAAATTCAACACAATCTCATCTCAGAACTGCATATTTTCAAATTTTTAATTAAAAATATTTTGACTTTGCCTGTTGAAATGTCATGGATATAAAACATTTAAATGAGTTTTTATATCATTTGCGTAATTCAAAGCAGCTGCAATTTTAAAAATGTTACTTTTTTTAAATAAGCTAGTTGTTTCAAGACTGAAAGTTTTGTAAGTAGAAGTAAATAATCAAATATTCTACTGAAAATAAACATCTTTTACTACTGTTGAAATTAAAGGAAAGGGGAGTTTAACTGTCAAAAGTTAAATGTGTTGTACACTCTACAAGCCAATGGAAAGAAAGGAGGGAGTGATTCAAACAGGACAGCTGCTGGGGAAGTAATGCCACACATACACCCTCTCTTCCTTTCCCAGAAACGGTCTCTGGCTGAAGAGACTAGGGACAGCAGCACAAACTGAAAGGTTACAGCTGCGGAAAACCTAAAACACAAGCAGGAAGGCACAGAACTGGACCGCAGGAAGTAGTTGGTCAGGGCACAGAAAATAAGGGGAATTTAAGGTGTTTTTTTTTTTTTTTTTTAAATAGCCCAGTTTTATCTACTGTAGTAGCTAACAGTCTGTTTCTAGTTGTTTTATAGCCTAACAAAAGCCCCATAAAAGTACAAACTTAAAAAAAAAGTAGCTCAGTTTTAAAACTGAACTGGTGGGTCATTTTCCCAAGGAAATATATTTCCTTCCTTAAGGAGTTTAGCTGTGGGACCCTCCCACCTTGCAGGTTCCTAGATCCCATGCTCCAGCCCGAGCCTGAACATCTACACTGCAATTAAACAGCGCTTTAGCCTGGCCAGCTGCAGGTTTTTAATAGCCATACCCTATATTTGTCAGAGATACCAGTATGTAGACAACAGTAACTGAAGTAGCTAGTTTAGATTCCTGTGAGTTTTCTAAAAAATTTTAATAAAATATTCATGGGATCATTTCTGCTCCAAATAACTACTTTCAAGTTGCAGAGACAATAAAACTAGCTATACCACAACACTCATTTTAAAAGTAACTGCATTCGAGCAGAATTTCTCTCTTTTTAAAGTAGTGTAAAACCATGGGAACTTAACTCTCAACTAAAAGCTTCATATTAAATTTTAGCCTTGGGACATTCAGTATTAAATCTGAACTCCACCCATCATTCTTCATTATATAGGTTGTAAACTCTTGAGGGGAAGGCATTTATCTTCATTCTTGCCTGCAGGGCTCCTCATCTACTTTGGGCAATACACAGACAAATAATAAAAGAACAACAGCATTACATGTTCTACTTGTAGGCGTTCAAAAAGTGGTCCATTTTATTACAGTTGATCTAACATTCAGATAAAAGACCTGTTTTAATGTAGAGTATCAATATTGCATTGGTTATGATATACTGTTTTGTGATTCTATCACATGGGCTAGTATTGATTAGAACCAGAGGTGGCAATAATCAATTTAATTCATGTGAAGCACCTCAACATCACACCATGAAAAGAAAAAGTAAACTCATGAGCAGAGGGGAGAGGATCATCACTTTTTTGGGGGGGTGGGGGGGCACGATTGGCCTTATGGGCGGGCGAAAGCTAAGGGTTATATGGTTACACACCCTGCCCCCACACACAGTCAGCCCAAGGTCCCTTTAGCTCCTAAGTGCTGGGCCTGGAGCTGAGGAGGGGAAAGGCTGGGGTGCCCCAGCTGGGGGCTCCTATGGTGCACTGGGGTCCAGCTGTAGGTCTGGCCTGGCTGGGGAGGGATGGGACTTCCACTTCCCCTGAACAGGCTGATCCCACGGTCAGGTCAGACTAACCTCTGGGAACCTCCCCCAGCTGCAGGAAGCTCTGCTACTGCTGGCTGGCAGCCCAGTTCTGAAGGCTGCACCATCTCCAGCAGCAGCACAGAAGTGAGGATGGCATGATATGGTATTGCCACCCTTACTTCTGTGCTGCTGCTGGCAACCGCACTGCCTTCAGAGCTGGGCTGCCAGCCAGCAGCCACCACTCTCCGGCCACACAGCTCTGAAGGCAGTGTTGCTGCCAGCAGCAGCACAGAAGTAAGGGTGGCAATACCATACCATGCTACCCTTACTTCTGCACTGCTGGGCTCCCAGTCAGCAGCCACTCCTCTTTGGCCGCCCAGTTCTGAAGGCAGCACCACTGCCAGCAGCAGCACAGTA
Source organism: Dermochelys coriacea (assembly GCF_009764565.3). Taxonomy (NCBI): domain Eukaryota; kingdom Metazoa; phylum Chordata; order Testudines; family Dermochelyidae; genus Dermochelys; species Dermochelys coriacea. Next base: position 85,739,104 of record NC_050073.1, on the reverse strand, counting down.
GTAAGAATGGCAATACCGTGACGCCCCCTACAATAGCCTTGCGATCCCCCCACTACCCTGTTTTGGATCGGGACCTCCCCACACACACAAACCTGGTTACAACACTGTGAAATTTCTGATTTAAATATCTGAAATTGTGAAATTTAAGGTTTTAAAAATCCTATGACTGTGAAATTTACCAAAATGGGACCGTGAATTTGGTAGGGCCCTGGCCCTACTCATGAGTGCAGTCTAATTATTTAAGTGAGGAGATCAATCATATAGCAAAAACTTTCAACCTCACTGCAGCTGAGGTATTTGGCACTACATAATGATGTACAGAGCTTACACAGTGATTGTGTTAAGATTCTGGGCATACTATGTGTGGTAAATAACACTCAGAGCACGTCCCTTTAGAAGCAAAAAGTTTTGTTTAAGTGGTCCTGTACTAGAGGCAAAATTATTTTTTCCATTACTCACCCCGCCCATGGCCATAGTCCACAGTCTGTTGAATTAGAGGTGGTTTAGGAATTGATGATGGTACAGATGATGGAATGGGAGTATGACCTGGAGGAGGTATTTTCCCAGAAGATGATACTGTGGGTGGCAGCACTGATTCTGGTTTACATAATGCATACTCCAAATTTGCTCCTTTATCTTCACTGGTATCCCAGAGTCCATGAAAAGAATCCTCATCCCAACGTTCCTGTTTCACAGCACCAGATGTTGGCTTTATTGTAGGAGCCTGACTTGAGGTTGTAGCTGAAGCCGGAATTGGAGCACCTGGCCTTGTCACCGGGGCACCTGGTCTCGTCACTGGGGTGGGTTGCCTGAACAGCACTGGTGGCTTTATAATAACAGCAGGAGAAGGTTTGATAGGCTGAGATTCTATTGGTGTCTCAGGTGGCAGTTGAGAAGATGCCTAAACATGGGAAACATTTTTTAATAAGGCTCTGTAAACAGCTTCCCTCACCCTATGTGAAAACAGTAAACAAAGCCCTCTGACCAACTTGTGTCCCAGCTAGAGCCTTGCAACCTGACCCAAACACAACAGGACCCAGCTACAAGTGTAGAGTTCAGGTCAGGTAGGCTCTGATCACCTCCTCCTACCTGTAGAATTGGCACCATGGAGATGGATGCGTGCCCTGCTCCTGCCAGGCCCTGCCACTTGGCTGCACTGTGTCTGCTAGGGAGTTATCACGCTTACAAGTCACAGTGCCTCTCACTCCATAGCACACACAGTGCAGCAAAGCAGTGGTAGCTGGCAGGAGTGGGGTATGCAGCTGCTGCCACACCAACCCCATGAGCAGAAGGTGGCCGGTGATTGACCACGTTCACCAGGTATGGGAAGTAGGAAGTCCCCTGCAGGACAAGGCCCCAGGACAAGGCAGTAGCGGCGGCAATAGTTTCAGGGGAAAGTGTCAGGTCCGGGTGGGCCAGAAAAGGACTTGACACTCTCAGGTCAGCTGTGCCAGGGTCAGATTCAGGCCCAGGCTGGTCTTTAAAATTGGGCCTGAGCAGACCTCTAGTCCCTTCATAACAGTCTGTAATTCACACATTCCTAACCATTAGCATTTTCAGGTCCCCTCACAGGAGGGCACAACTACACACTGATATCCCAAGAACAGCAGTCATTCTGGATTGGTTGGTGTGTGCTCACTACTTGAAACCTCTAAATCCATTAAGTCAAATATGAATAAAGTCTTAATGTAACTGTTCTCTCATCCAAAATGACCTTACCAAATTAAGCTCTCTCCTTAGCCAAAGCACCTTCCAGGCTGTTTCCCTCAGCTAAATTTCATGTTATAGATATGTGAAAAAAAATTGCCTCTAAATAGCAGCAAGTCTAAGACTGCAGCTATACTAAAAATGTACCCATTGCTGACACCAGGTGCAGCTGAACCAGTGCTGAAAATGATTTAAGTGCAACCGTACACAAGAGTAAATCATATTCTGCACTATTTCACAAAACCTAATAGAGGACTGCTCAGAAAAAGCTGTGATCATGGTTTGGCCATTCTATTCTTGCAGTTAAACTGTTTTCAGCAACACCCACTGCCCACAATTAGTAAACTTCCTAGTATAAACAGAGCTTCCAAAACTATGAACAGTTACCTCTCTTGCTCTTGTGTACACACCCCCTATCTACAGCTATTGCCAGCTTCTTGACAACTCCCAGCAAAAATCCACCCTCTCTAGAATTAACACCAGCTGCTTGGCTCACCCTAGAGAAAATTTGCTTTCTGTTCAGCTAATATCAACCTCCTGGCTCTCCTAGGTTACATGGAAAATGTGCTCCTTTATTCACCACAAGGTCCATAGTCTGACCACCCCTCTCCCATAACAGATACAATATTAAACATGACAAATTAAAAGAAGCACTGTAACTTTATTTAAAACTTTGTAACAAAGGTGGAGAAAGCTACTGGGGACAGGCTCTTTTAGATTTGATTTTGACAAACAGGGAGGAACTGGTTGAGAATTTTGAAAGTGGAAGGCAGCTTGGGTGAAAGTGATCATGAAATGATAGTATTCATGATTCTAAGGAATGGTAGGAGGGAGAACAGCAAAATAAAGACAATGGATTTCAAGAAGGCAGACTTTAGCCAACTCAGCAAGTTGGTAGGTAAGATCCCATGGGAAGCAAGTCTAAGGGGAAAAACAATTGAAGACAGTTGGCAGTTTTTCAAAGAGGCATTATTAAGGGCACAAGAGCAAACTATCCCACTGTATAGGAAAGATAGGAAGTACAGCAAGAGACCACACTGGCTTAACCAGGAAACCTTCAATGATCTAAAAATCAAAAGTGAGTCCTACAAAAAGTGGAAACTAGGTCAAATTACAAAGGATGAATATAAACAAACAACACAAGTATGTAGGGACAAAATTAAAAAGGTCAAGGCACAAAACGAGATTAAACTAGCTAGGGACATAAAGAGTAACAAGAAAACATTCTACAAATACATTTGAAGCAAGAGGAAGAACAAGAACAAGGTAGGCCCATTACTCAATGGGGGGGGGGGGAGATAACAGAAAATGTGGAAATGGCAGAGGTGTTTAATGACTTCTTTATTTTGCTTTTCATCGGAAGGTTGGTGGTAATTGGATGTCTAACGTAATGAATACCAGTGAAAATGAAATAGGATCAGAAAAGGCTAAAATAGAGAAAGAACAAGTACAAAATTACTTAGACAAGTGAGATGTCTTCAAGTCACCAGGGTCTGATGAAATGCATCCTAGAATACTCAAGGAGCTGACAGAGGAGATATCTGAGCCATTAGTGATTATCTTTGAAAAAACAACAAGGAGTCCTTGTGGCACCTTAGAGACTAACAAATTTATTTGGGCATAAGCTTTCGTGGGCTAGAACCCACTTCATCAGATGCATGGAGTGGAAAATACAGGAGCAGGTATAAATACATGAAAAGATGCGAGTTGCCTTACCAAGTGTGAGGTCAGTCTAAGGAGACAATTCAATTGGACATCCTTTCAAAGGAAATAAAAATAACTTTTGAAGTGGTAATGAGAGTGGTCCATTTAAGACAGTTGACAAGAAGGAGTGAGTAACAGTTGGGGGAAATTAGTATTGGGGAAATTAGGTTTAGGTTTGTAATGATCCAACCACTCCCAGTCTCTTATTTTTCCTCCCTTGGTAGCCTGTTGTCAGTTGAATTGTCTCGTTAGACTGACCTCACACTTTGTAAGGCAACTCACATCTTTCCATTTATTTATACCTGCTTCTGTATTTTCCACTCCATGTATCTGATGAAGTGGGTTCTAGCCCATGAAAGCTTATGCCCAAATAAATTTGTTAGTCTCTAAGGTGCCACAAGGACTCCTCATTATTTTTGCTGATACAGACTAACACGGCTACCACTCTGAAACCTATCTTTGAAAACTCATGGAAGATGGGATAGATTCCAGAAGACTGAAAAAGGGCAAATATAGTGCCAATCTATAAAAAGGGAAATAAGGACAACCCATGGAATTACAAACCAGTCAGCTTAACTTCTGTACCCAGAAAGATAATGGAGCAAATAATTAAGCAATCAATTTTCAAACATCTAGATGATAATAAGGTGATAAGTAATAGTCAGCATGGGTCTGTCAAGAACAAATCGTGTCAAACCTACCTGACAGCTTTCTTTGACAGGGTAACAAGCCTTGTAGATGGGGGAAGAGGTAGATGTGGTATATCTTGATTTTAGTAAAGCTTTTGATACGGTTTCGCATGACCTTCTCATAAACAAACTAGGGAAATGCAACCTAGATATAAGGTGAATGCAAAACTGGTTGGAAAACAGTTCCCACAGAATAGTTATCAGTTGTTCACAGTCATGCTGGAAGGGCATAACGAGTGGGGTCCCGAAGGGATCAGTTCTTGGTCCAGGTTCAATATCTTCATCAATGATTTAGATAATGGCATACAGAGTACACTTATAAAGTTGCAGACGATACCAAGCTGGGAGGGGTTGCAAGTGCTTTGGAGGATAGGATTAAAATTCAAAATGATCTGGACAAATGGTCTGAAGTAAACAGGATGAAATTCAATAAGAACAAATGCAAAGTACTCCATTTAGGAAGGAACAATCAGTTGCACACATACAAAATGGAAAATGGCTGCATAGGAAGGAGTACTGCAGAAAGGACCAAAAGCTAAATAGTGGACCAAAAGCTAAATGAGTCAACAGTGTAATGCTGTTGCAAAAAAAAGCAAACATCATTCTGGGATGTATTAGCAGGAGTGTTGTAAGCAAGACACGAGAAATAATTCTTCCACTCTACTCTATGCTGATTAGGCCTCAACTGGAGTATTGTGTCCAGTTCTTGGTACCACATTTCAGGAAGGATGAGGACAAACTGAAGAGAGTCCAGAGAAGAGTGACAAAAATGATTAAAAGTCTAGAAAACATGACTTATGAGGAAAGATTGAAAAAAATTGGGTTTGTTTAGTCTGGAAAAGAGAAGACTGAGGGGGGACATGATAACTGTTTTCAAGTACATAAAAGGTTGTTACAAGAAGGAGGGAGAAAAATTGTTTTTCTTAACCTCTGAGGATAGGACAAGTAGCAATGGGCTTAAATTGCAGCAAGGGAAGTTGAACATTAGGAAAAAACTTCTTAACTGTCAAGGTGGTTAAACACTGAAATAAATTGCCTACGGAAGTCATGGAATCTCCATCATTGGAGATTTTTAAGAGCAGCTTAGACAAATGCCTGTCAGGAATGGTCTAGATAATACTTAGTCCTGCCATGAGTGCAGGGGACTGAACTAGATGACCTCTCAAGGTCCCTTCCAGTCCTATGATTCTATGATAAATACAAATGAATGGCAAAGCTCTGCTGAGTTGATTGGACTCAATCGTAGGAGATGGTATAAGGCAAGGGTGCTCAACCTGTGGCTCCGGAGCCGCATGCGGCTCTTCAGAAGTTAATATGCGGCTCCTTGTATAGGCACCAACTCCGGGGCTGGAGCTACAGGCACCAACTTTCCAACGTGCTGGGCGGTGCTCACTGCTCAACTCCTGGCTCTGCCACAGGCCCTGCCCCTACTCCACCCCTTCCCACGCCCTCCCCTGAGCCTGCTATGCCCTCGCTCCTCTCCCTGCCCCCAGAGTCTCCTGCACACCACCAAACAGCTGATTGGGAGGTGCAAAGAGGGAGGAGGAGGCACTGATCGGCTGGGCTGCTGGTGGTTGGGAGAAACTGGGAGTGGGGAACTGATGGGGCGCTGCTGACGTATTACTGTGGCTCTTTGGCAATGTACATTGGTAAATTCTGGCTCCTTCTCCGACTCAGGTTGGTCATCCCTGGTATAAAGCATACCACACATCCAAAGTTAGCAAGCCTCTTCCTTTATGTACATTTACACAATACATTGCATTACACGTTTTGGGATTGGCTTGGTAACTTTGTAGGAAGCAATCCCTGTACAGCATGCTCTGTCTATGCACTGTCCATATATGACTTACTCTTTACCTAGTCTTTGCTCCCAACTTATCTTATTCTATTATTTTTTCCATTGTAAATAGTTCCCCCTTACCTTAGCTAGTACAGACATTCTGTTTCCAGCCTGCTGATCTATTTACCTCCTTAATCCTGTCTCCCAAGAAATGAGGCCTCACACATTTCCAATTACTCATGTCAAGTCAGGTCTACACATGGAAAGCACAGTTTATGTACACTGAAGAAAAAATTACTCTTCTAGCTTCCTACACAGAGCCTGTGCCAACAGGTTGCTGAGAAACACAGAAGTAGAGTTGCTTCAACATTTGGAAAACAGACAACTAGAAGAAAACGGGTGAGCGGATTTCATGCTCTTCTGTCAATCAGTGTCTAGTATTTATTTACCTACTTCACCGATGTGCTGATAGGATTCGGTCATGTTTGTAAAATGATTTAAACAGTATAAGCAGTATGGTGATTTAAGCAGTATATTATTATACCCATTATTCAGTGGGTGCTTTCCAAACACAAAGGAGGGGACAGTCCCTGCTCCAAAGAGTTTATAATCTAAAACAGTGGTTCTCAAACCTTTTTTTCCCATGGACAACTTGAAAATTGCTGAGGGTCTCGACAGACCACTTAATGATCTTTCCAAATGTTGTTTGTATCGTTAATTAATTATTGTAAAGTGCTTTGGATAAAAGTGCTATATAAAAAAAACAACTTATAATAATTAACGTTTTTTTGTTCTACAAATAAAAGCACACAACTTATATTTTAATATCAGTAGTCTCACCTTTCTAATGTGATGGATGTGCCCTCTCTCCCTTGCCCCAGCAGCCACCAAGCTGGGGCTGGGAAGGAGCGGGGCGGGTCTCTCCAGCACCATAGGAGCCCCCGAGCTGGGGCTGGGAAGAAGGGAGGTCTACAGCGGCAGCTCTCCAGCTGAGGCTGGGAAGGAGGGCCATCTCTCTCCGGCAGCCGCAGCCCTGGAGCTAGGGAAAGTCGCCTGTTTCTCTGGCTTCCGCAGCCCTGCATGTCCCAAATTCCCCTACCCCCTCTTCTCACCCCACTGTCCCCACCATCTACCCCCGATTCCCCCCAATGCCACCACCTCACCTTACATGTCCACCTTCTCCAGGGTCTAGGCACCTAATTAGTGGAGCCATGCGTGAGCCGCTCCACTAAGTAGGTGGGTGGCCCTTCATTCTTTCATGTGTGACCATCCAGGCATGCACCTTAGAGGGAACTATCAGCAGACCACCTTAACAGAGCAGTGGTCCGCGGACCAGAGTTTGAGAACCTCTGATCTAAAAAGACAAAGAGATGAAGGACAGGGGAAAGGACAGTGTTCAAGCAGAGTGATCTGGGTGACGGGACAAAACTTCTTAGTTTAACTTTTTAAAAGTGTAAAATTAAGGTATCGTCTCCTATCCCCCTATAAATAATTGAACTACTTTGATCCATATCAATACTTCAGATTAACAAGTATGTGAAACACACACGTACAAATATATAAGAATATTGTATCAAACAAATGTACAGTAGAACTTCACTAATCTGAACTACTGGAAGGGAGAGCCCAGTGCAGGTAGGTGAGGTTTGTGGCCCAATGAGTGCTGGGGAAGAACACCAGCACCATCAGACAATTATAAATGTCCTACTCCTTCTTCAGGGGATTACCTGAATGCCTGGGGCATACCAGGAATTGATATGTTGCTCCCACACTGGAAAAAGCATGTCATGTTCCCCCCGGTCTATGAGAAACATGTCATTAGACACATTACTCTTGCCTCCAACACAGCAGCAGAATCTCACTGGCTTGTGTTTCAGTCAACTACAAGCTCAAAGTTCTTTTTCCATTTGGGTTTGTAGGTTACCAAAGTACAGTTTTGTGAGATTTGACTAGGTGTAAAGTATTATTTTATGAGTTACCTACCTCAGTTTGCTTTGCCTCACCAACAGAAGCCAGGAAATATCTATTTTAGCTTAGATTTGAACTAATGTTCACACCCAGGTGAATTATCATCTGCATTTCATTCCTTTAGCACAGATTTCATTTACCTGAAGGCACGTGGCCTTGTAGTTGTGGTTTGTGATCTAGAAGTTCCTGTGATGACAGTTGGGGCAGGTGGGGATCAGGCACAAACTCTTTCAGCTTCTCCAGCTGTTCTTTTTGTTCCCTGCACATCAATCACAAAAGTGTGTTACCATTCTGTGGCATAAATGCACCATTAAAAAAAAGGGGGGGGAACCGATTCTTACACCAACAAAATATATTGTAGTAGTATTAAGAATCAATAGCCACAACAGAGTTTATGACTGGGATAAGCTAGGACACAAGCAGCTGGTAGCACCCCAACAGCCAGCATACTGAGAGACTTGACTTAGATTGTAAGCTCTTTGATGCAGGGACCATCCTTTTGTTGTGTGTTTGTAGGGTGCCTAGCACAATGGGGTCCTGGTCCACGACTGGGACTCCTAAGTGCCACCTCAGTAAAAACAATAAATAACAGCTGCAACTACTCAGAGCTCCCCTAACATCCAAATGTTCCTAACACCTGGCTTTGGAAAAATGTATTGGTTGGCAAATCCAGATCAACACACAGCTGATACCAGACTTGTCAGATGTACAGAGAGCAGATCTAATTGAAGACACCTGAAGTTGAAACAAGCTATTCTCTACATTTCTACTACTGCTTCTGTCTCAAAGCATCATCAGAAAGAGTCTTATCAATTTCAAGCCACTTACACTGCATTGTTCTGCTTAGGATCTGCTTTTTCTGAAGTACACAATGAGAAGAATCAGCATAACGTAGAAAACACAACTCTCAATATGGTTTGATACAAAGGGGTGACTTCCCCAGCGTTAACTTGAAAACTGAGGAAAACAGTCAACAGAATCTTCTTTAACTGAACCCTTTCTTTGGCGCTGTAGAGAGAATCTTCTTTCACATATGAAGCCTTCTTGTTTCAGTGTATCAATTTATTAGGCCTTAAACACCATTCTCTAAAGCACAAGTAAAAGTCCCTGACAACCTGGTGTATTAAATCAGTTCCCATGACAGATTAAATTCTTCAGAATCATAACTTCCATTCACTTTTTGAAAATTACATTTCCAGCACTTCTGGTTGCAATTAAAACCTTCCATAGGGGAATAAAAGGTATACTATCTTTATGAGTGTGAAAACAAAACAGCTTTGAGAGAGGGAGAAAATGCCCCCATTCATTTCAATGCGTTTTTAACTGAAACCTAAGGACGACAAATGTCAACAGTAACTGTTTAACTGTTCATCATTTTAGCATAAAATCCAGCTTGTGCGATTATCACCCTAAGGGATGCAATGGCAGATGCAGAAAAGTGGGGGCACCCCACCCCCTTGACTTTGTTTTTCCAAATACTGCTCCCTCACTGATCTTCCTGTTCCCTCTGGAGGGTGAACCATGACGCTCTGTTCTTAGGTCTATTCCTCTTCTTTCTACACTCTTCCCCGAGGACCTCATTCATTTACATTCCATTTATAAGTTTACCTCTTCCTTTTTTGATGTTCCTTCCTACTAATGTGCATGATGCACCCACATCCAGGGTATCACTGCACCATCCAAGCTTTCTCTCTCTTTATATTACACCATTATGGTACCTCTGAATGTTTCCAGTGGTAAGGGATTTTGGAAAACGATTTGGAGGAATATTTTGCTGTTTATTATTGCTTGGCCACTCTTCAGGATTCTTGTGATAATGATGCAGCAGAAATTGTTTTACATTTCATTATGCAGATAGTAAAAATCCTGCATCAACCTCATTTTGGAGCTGTGGGTTGACTACATGATGAATATAGCTTTTGCTATGGGATGCCTGGAAAGGGGCAATCTCTGAGATCATCAGTTGGCTGGGCCCTGGTTTATTACATTTGGATTTGGACACGGACAGAGAGCCACTGCAGCAAGTGGAGAACTGAGGTGGCAAGCACTCATCAGGCTCTGTTGCCTAACGAGTGGACCATGACATTTTGAACCAGCAGGTGAGGGGGGGGGGGGTTTGCCTTCACACATTCAACCCCAGGTACAGCACATTAGAAAAACTGAGTTTTGCAGTGATAGCTACTTGGATCACCGTGGACAGATCCACATCTAAGAAGCCATGCTCCTGACTAGCCAAGGATGTAATAAAAAGCATATTTTGCTACTGTCATCATCCAGTAATCTACGGACACTGAGGAGTCTAGTAGCATCCCAAGACTGCATATCACTGTAACTGAAAAAGTAGACATCTTCAGTTATTTACTAAGTGCCAGTGATGTACTGAACGCTGTACAAGAAACAGAAAAAAAGATGCTTTCTCCAACAAGCATCTTAAAAACTTGAGGACCATGCTTCACTTTGGCAAGTTCTTCAAAGCATTTTCCTCTTCCCACCAGTATCACCTCTGTCTTTCCCAGGTTTTGTTTTAGTCAACTGTTTTTCATTCAGCAGCAGTGCTCTCTCAGGTACTGAGATATCTGGATGATAGTGTCATCTACAGACGATTTGCAGCTAGCTGACATCTGCATGTTGTTGGCATTGGGTCCATAGTATCTCAAATCTTCCCTAGAATTGTAACAATTTAATAAAGGATGGTAAAGTTGAATAGAAGGATAAACAAGATTAAACCCTGAGAGAATCCTCATATGAAATCTCTCTAGGAAGTGCAATAGCCCACATGACATGACAGGAATGAGGGAAGCCAATTTAACGCAATTCTGCTCATCTCACCAGGTCACTCAGATGAATCATCAACACTTCATAATTAAAGGGTGCTGGTCAAGGGTGCAGACAGATCTAACATCAGCATGTATGTGTGCCAACTGTCTTTGAAAAAGAGGAGATTTTCCATCAGTGTGACCAGTGCTGTTTCTGTTCCATACGTTGGTCTAAAATCTGTCAGGGAAGATTCTAAGATATTAGCAGACGTCAAGTGCTGCTGGAAATGGCTTTTCACCAATGCGTCAATCACTTTGCCTGGGAAGGGAAGGTTATCAGCAAAGTCATTGACACTGAGTGATGGTTTCTTGAACACACGATGGACGACTACATGTTTCAGGAAGGCTGATAGGCTGCTATCTCTGAAGGTGTTAATGTTCTATTCTATGTCAACAGTAGACTCAAGTGCTCTTGACTGGCTACCTCCAACCAAGAGAGGTACATATATGATTTCTAAGAACTGGAGAAGCTATCTTTGATACAGTCAATCTTTTCTCAGTATAATTTACAAAGTTCTTCACGCAGGGTGATGCTAGATTTCAAATGAGGGAAGGCAGTCAGGAACCATGATAAAAAAATAAGCACAGTACAAAACCAAAATAATCCATATTAAGTGGATTAAGATCTAGCTAACTGATAGATCTCAAAACAGAATTGTTAACAGGAAATCATCAATAATTAGAATGACTCTACAAGAGTCCCACAGGGATCAGCTGTCAGCTCAACTCTGTTCAGTATTTTTACCAATAAATTGCAAGAAAATATAAAATCATAGCTGATACAATTTGCAGACGACAAATATTGGTGGGGTGGCAAATAACAAGAAAAACAGAACTACATTTAGGAACACAGAATGTGGGCAGCCATATTTACTGGACATGTGTGCATGGTAGTGAGAGGTGGAAACCTCAGGAAAGCAGTAACTCTGAAAAGAACTTACGGGTCACTAGATAATCCACTGAACATGAGCTTCCAATGTGAAGTAGTGGCACAAAAGGCTAACCCAATCCTTGGAATGCATAAACAGTGAAATGTTAAATACATAGAGAGGTGATATCAACTTCACATACAGCACAGGTGAGATCACTACTGGAAAACTGTGTCTAATTCTGATGTCTAAACTTTAAAAATGATTGTGAAAAATTGGAGACTGCTCAGAGAAGTACTACAAAAAATTAATTTGAGGTCTGAAAAACATGCTTTACATTGAGAGACTTATGAGCATAATCTATTTTGGTGATCAAAGAGAAAGTTAAGAGCTACTAGATCAGAGTCTTTAAGGACCTACACTGGAAGTAAACATTAGACTTTATGGAACTCTTTAACCTAGCACTGACATAACAATAATAATTGGAAGTTGAAGTTAGATAACTTCAAACTGGAAAAAAGACAACTTTTAAATAGTGAAACACTAGAACAGATTATCAAGGAAAATGGTTAGTTCATCATTATCTGGAGTCTTTAAATCAAGACTGGCTGAAAGTCAAAGGGACTTAGGTGCCTAACTCACTTGGGCACTTTTGAAAATCTCAACATGGATGTCTTTCTAATAGGATCTAACTCAACAAATTATTGGTCTTGACAGTAGTGAAAAATTCCTTCAACTGCAGGAATTACTGGATGAAGTTCTATGCTCTGCATTATACAGCTATGACTATATAAAATCTATTCAGGTCATTATGCAGAACAGTTCCTTTGGATAAAATTTTGCATCTGCTATTGTGTAGAAGGATTTATTGGCTTCTCTAATGTCTGCAGCATAGGACTACAGGAATTCCTTGCTCAGCAGTCACGTTAAAGCTACTGGACAACAAGTGGTTAGAGAGATCATCAGCACTCTGATTCCATGGTTGGATAAAATTCTCCAATAGAACGTTTTGGAAGCTTGCTGAGGTCATGAATCTCCAAGGGCAGACCAGCACAGTCAATTTGTCTGCCTGGTGAGAGACAGAACCGCAACTCTTCTCTGGAGAAGGAGATTATCTGACCAGAAAGTTGCTGACCAGGATTATGTTACCTACGTCTACACTACAACCTAGACTAAAGATCAGGTCTAGTGTGTATGTGGGGACAGAAACTCATAATAAACTGAATATGAAATCTTGGTCCTAGGTGCTGGAGATATTATTCACACGGATACTTAAATCTCCTTAGTCAAAGAGTCATGGAGACTCCGCTACAAGGCTGGTTAATAAACCTGTTAGGTCCAATAAGAAGTAAAGGTTGTGAGGCAGTCTACAAACCAGTAGTATTGCCATGCTGACTCTCAGATTAAATGACCCATTTGACAGATTTAATTTTGGGAGTCACCTGTACATTCTTGCAGATCTGATTACTTAATATTATCCAATATGCTTGCTCCTCAACACAAACTGAATATGGCAAAAGAAGTTCATCTTTCCCCAAATACCTTCCTCTTCCTTTTCCACTGATGTAAAAACTACAGCCTCCCAGTCACTCAGCCTTATTAGTTGTGTGTGATTTTCCACGCATCTTCCCTCCTCACATATTGGTAAATTCCTGCTGCAATTTCTGTACCTTATCTAAAATAATATGATCTTTCCTCTGTTCTTATGAACAAAACCCTTACACATGCACTGGTTCTTTTTCATTTTGACTACTCTAACCTCCTCCTCTCTGCCCTTGCTAATTTCCGTATCACTTACCTCCAGCGTATTCAGAATGCAACAGCTAAAGTCATCTTCAGGCACTCATCGGCTTCCTCTTAACTTTTATATCAAGTTAAAATTTTTTGTCCTCATCTTTACAGATCTTCACAACCCTGCCTCTGCCTACATCCTAGGTATATGCAATGTTCTCATCCTCTCATATGGATTCAGTTAAAATACAGTGATGATTGAAATGGACTAAAGGAAAATTAAGATAGTAATATCTTGGGATTTGCACAGAATAAGAAATCCAAATGCTTTAAGCCAAACATTCATCACATCTGGGGGTGAAGAAGGAAATTATTGCCCTCCACACAGTACTGTACAATTGAATGAGTTTAAAAGATCAGATGGCCTAGGGGCAGCCCCTTGAAGCATCATGTATTGGCAATTGCAAGAGGCATAATGACAGAACAGATGCAATAATTGTCTAAACTGATAAAGCAAAACCTGTGACCCTACCTGACAGTATTTAATACAATTCCATGGATTAGTTCAGATAAATTAGCAACTTTTTTCCCCTAAAGAAATTACAAGATTAGCCAACTCACCGAAGCATTTTCAGCTCCTGGGCAGCCTTCAGGATTATTTCATGCTGCCTTTGACTAAGGACCATTACCCCTCCAAGTGACTGTTCAGGGTCCAGATTTGGCTCTGCTCCCAGCATGTCAGATGAACGTGGTGGTGGAAGGGGTGGATCAAGCTGATCCCCCAAAGGTCGTAGTCTGTCTGCTTCATCAGGATACCATCTATCTGACAACCGTTCCCTCTCCCAGTCAGTCCTTTCAGGAATGTAATCTCGCTTCTCCCTTGATGTATCACGCCTCTCTGGATACTCTCGAATCCTCAACTCTCCCCTGTCTCGGAGGTCTCTGTCATAGAGATCCCTGTCTCTTTCCTCCCTCCACCGGTCCTCATGATACCTGTCCAGAGGTGGAAGTGGTGGCAAAGGTGGAAGAGGAGGAATGTCCAGGTCATGACCCGGTGTATCTCTGTCATCCAGAGGTCTCAAGTAATCTCTGTCCCATTCTCTATCTAATTCTCGATCATAAACATCCAAGGGTCTTCCAATCCTGTCCAGATCTCTATCCAGCTCCCTCTCCCTTGGCCTTTCCCAATCATCCCACCAAGTGTCTCTTCTGTCAAGATCAGAAGACAAAGGAGGGAGAGGAGGAAGAGGTGATAGTGGAGGCAATGAAAGACGGAGTGGTAACCTGTCATCTCTATCATAGGGATCCACGTGATCATCCTGAATATCTGTGTCATGCTCTCTCCAGTATCGATCTCTTTCCCAATCATCCAATTGTTCGCGCTCTAAAGGACGGGCATCTCGTCTATCTAATGAAGGTTCCTCTTGCATTCTCTCCTCTTCATGACTCCAGGGAGCCCTGGTTGGTTCCTCTCGATGATAAAGAGATAATTTCTCAGAGTTGTCTCCGAGGCGGATTGGTTTATCAATATTGCATGTTTCAGGCCTGCCCATTTCCCTCTCCCGGCTACCTGATCGCCTGACAGAACCCCTCTCCCGACTTCCTGCCCGCCTGCCAGGACCCCTCTCCCAGCTTTCAGCCCGTATGACAGGACCCCTCTCCCGGCTTCCAGCCCGCATGACGGGGCCCCTCTCCCAGCTTCCTGACTGCCCCCTATCCCTGCTGTCTGCCCGGCCAGCTGGTTCCTTGTCTCGGCTGGACAACACCCGCTCCCGGCTGCCTGACCGCCCAACTGGCCCCATCTCCCAGCTGCCTGACTGCGCATCTGGCAACTTCTCCCTGCTACCTGACCGCCTATCCAGCTGCTCCTCCCGGCTGCTCACTCTCTGGATCATCCCCCGGCCTCGGGTGGCTGCCTGTCTGGGCAATCCTCTGCCTCTGTTTGTTAGCCCCCTGCCTCGGCAGTCTTCCAGCCTGCCCTGCCCCCTGTCGAGGCCGTCGTCCAGCCTGCCCTGCCCCCTGCCTCGGCCGTCGTCCAGCCTGCCCTGCCCCCTGCCTCGGCCGTCGTCCAGCCTGCCCTGCCCCCTGCCTCGGCCGTCGTCCAGCCTGCCCAGCCCCCTGCCTCGGCCGTCGTCCAGCCTGCCCAGCCCCCTGCCTCGGCCGTCGTCCAGCCTGCCCAGCCCCCTGCCTCGGCCGTCGTCCAGCCTGCCCAGCCCCCTGCCTCGGCCGTCGTCCAGCCTGCCCAGCCCCCTGCCTCGGCCGTCGTCCAGCCTGCCCAGCCCCCTGCCTCGGCCGTCGTCCAGCCTGCCCTGCCCCCTGCCTCGGCCGTCGTCCAGCCTGCCCTGCCCCCTGCCTCGGCCGTCGTCCAGCCTGCCCTGACCCCTGCCTCGACCGTCGTCCAGCCTGCCCTGACCCCTGCCTCGACCGTCGTCCAGCCTGCCCTGACCCCTGCCTCGACCGTCGTCCAGCCTGCCCTGACCCCTGCCTCGACCGTCGTCCAGCCTGCCCTGACCCCTGCCTCTGCTTACTAGTCCATTGCCTCTATTATCTTCTGGCTGAACCAGACCTTTACCCTGGTTATTTTCTGATCCAGGTAGTCCTTTACCCTGGCTATTTTCTGAAAGGGGCAATTTACTATCTGTAGATTTCAAGTCTTTATTTCCTGTTACAGGGGATGGAGGTACGGCTGCTGTTCCTCCTGTTCTCGGAGGAATAGTAGACTGCACAGTTACAGGTGTACTGAGAAGTGGTGTTGGTTTTTGATTCTGAATGGGTGGAGGTTGAGTAGTTGGTTTTGTCTCTTCTAATTGCTGCGCAGGATCCTGAGAACTCCAAGTCCACTTTTTAGGCCCAGAAATTAATTTTTTGACTTCAGCTTTGGGTGGCTCCTGTTGAGCTTTTGTCAGGTCCTCAGCTGGCTGAACTGGACCAGAATTTTTTGCATCTGTATCAAAGGCAATTGGCATAGACTGAGTTCTATTTGCCAACTCCTGGTTGACAGCTGCATCAGCAAAAGCATCTCTGTTTTCTGTTCGGGACTCTGCTTGAGACTGCTGTTGTCCAAAAGGAGGTTTGGGCCCCCTCCACTGTGACCCGCTTGGTCGGGAACTGTGCATCTGTGATGTACTTTGGGAAGTATAAAACTGTGCTGCTGGCCCCCGGGGGATAGTCCCCCATTTGCTTGAAGACCGTCCATCTGAATTCTGACCTTCAAATCTTGGCCTCGGCCCTTCCAAGTGCTGGCCTTCAAAACGAGGTCCTCTCTGTCTTGGCCCTTCAAATCTGTCAAAGCCTCTTCCCCGAAGTCCATCAAACCTACATGTAAAACAAGAGACATATTCAAATGAACAAATTAAGTGAGAATTCTCTAGAAGATATTTTCACTTTATAAAACCACTTTCATGCAAACATCTCTGTGTACCTCATATGCAAACCCCATTAAATCAATACAGAGAAATGGAAAAATGCACATCAATTTCACACTGCACAACTGAGAGTGACATAAGCCACTTGTAGACTCAGCAACCTCTAGGAAATAATGTTAGATCAGCCACAAAATAATCAGTGTCATGCCCCACTGTTGCATCAATATGTGACATTACATATTTGTGCTGGCTCACATCATCTGGGGCATCATTCATAGACACGTAATGGAAAAAAATGTCCTGTTTATGTGAGAGCAGCAGCAGCATTTGAACCACTCTATATAGATAGTAGTGGCTGAAAGTGTAAATTTCAGCCATGAAGACTAGTTCTGGGAGAAACGTTGACTTAAAATCTTAAGTGGAAATCAAATATGTTATTTTAACATGTCTTGTGTTTAAAGCTCCAGACTGGTGCTCAGAAGATCTAGATTCTGTTTCCAGCTCTGTCCAGATTCACTGTGTGATCTTGGGAAAGTCATAATTTCTCTGTCTCTTGCTACTCCAACAGCAAAATAGTGGTATTTCCTGACCACACAAGAGTGTGGGCAAAGATAAAGTATGTGTAATGTGTCAGATACTACGGTGCTGAGTACTACATAGAAAAGCCTATAAATAAAATATAATTAGATAAATAAAATCTAGGTATAGAATTTAAAATATTATTAAACAGCAAGTGGAGCAAGCTTATGATGTTGCCCTGGCTTGGACAGCTTTATGTGTTTTCTATTTGTACAACTGTATTTTATTCACATTTGGTTCAACTACAACTACTGTGGCCCGAAATGTGGGGAACTGGATAACAAATACAGCATGAAGTGAAAGGATTCATGCAATAGGAGCTAAAGAGGCATATCTGGTCAAAAATCCACTTTTTAATTAAATGCCCAAATACTGATTCACATAACAGAGTAGATAAAATCAAAGTATTTTACACAGGAAACCTTAAAAGGAAATGAAAGTCACATTACTCAGATGTTTGTAACTTACAATATTGAATCTTGAACCAGTGCAAAAAAGCAAAAAGAAACAAGGCAGTTGAAGACTACAAGAACAATCAATTACTGGATCTTGTTTCTCAAAAAATACCAGGTTGGAAACAATTGCTTGATAGCAGTGAGGAAACACACACTGTGGGAAACGCAACTTTCCAGTATTATAAATGATTGATCTGTAACTCTTAGAAGTTTGAAATATCAGCTGCTAACAATCACTCTGGATGTGAAATGGTAGATGATGGGAAATGATTGCATACAGAATTATATTACTGTGAAGTCTCACATATCCTGCAAGGGCTAGAAATAGTTTGGTGAAAGAAGCAACAACATTTTCAGAATTGTAAACCTTCCAAATATAGATTCATGACCAGTGATCAGAAAGAACAGATTTCAATTGCTGCATATTTGATACCTCTTAAAGTGTGAATAAGCCATTCCTAAAATGAGCTCTTAGGCCAAACTACACAGATCAGCTACATAATGTACCTTTAAAAATAAATCTTATTTTTTAAATAAGTCTAATTGTTCATTGACTCAAGAGGTCATCTGTCAAAAAAAAAAAAAAAAAACCCTGAAAAATTAATTTTTCCCCTTCCCAAAAGACACAGGAAACAAAATATAAATGTATGAACATTGTGGTATAATACAAACCAACAATAAACAAGAAATTCAAAGCTAAGGCCAACACTCAGTGGCCTGCTCATGCTCGCACATCCTTTTTAAACCACTGGAGCTAAGTAACACCAAACATAAGAACGGCCATACTGGATCAGACCAAAGGTCCATCTAGCCCAGGGGTGGGCAAACTATGGCCCATGGGCCGGATCCCTGCCCTAAGCCCCTGCCTGCACCTCGCATCCCTCCTGCACCCCAACTCCCTGCCGAGCCCCCTCCTGCACTCTGCACCTCTCCTGCACCCCAACCCCCTTCCCTGAGCCCCCTCATGCACTCCGCATCCCTCCTCTGCCCCAATCCCTTGCCCTGAGCCCATTCCTGCACACCGCACCCCCTCCCACGTTCCCTCCCGCACCCCAACCCTCTGCCCCAGCCCTGCATACAATTTCTCCACCCAGATGTGGCCCTCGGCCCAAAAAGTTTGCCCACCCGATCTAGCCACGTACCCTGTCTTCCAACAGTGGCCAATGCCATGTGCCCCAGAGGGAATGAACATAACAGATAATCATCAAGTGATCCATCCTGTCGTCCACTCCCAGCCTCTGGCACAGAGGCTTGGGACACCATCCCTGCCCATCCTGGCCAATAGCCATTGATGGACCTATCCTCCATTAATTTATCTAGTTCTTTTTTGAATGCTGTTATAGTCTTGATCAAAGAGTTGTATAAAGAAATACTTCCTTTTACTTGTTTTAAGCCTACTGCCTATTAATTTCATTTGGTGACCACTAGTTCTTGTGTTATGAGGAGTAAATAACACTTCCTTATATACTTTCTCCATACCAGTCATGATTTTATAGACCTCTATCATATCGCCCCTTGGTAGTCCCTTTTCCAGGCTGAAAAGCTAGCACCACTCTTTTAAGGGCTTGTACACACTAGCACTCACTTTGGTATAACTTAAGTCACCCATGGGTGTGAAAAAGCCACCCCTCTAAGTGACGTTAGTTACACCAACATAAGTGCCAGTGCAGACACGCACTTCTCCCTCCAACATAACTACGGCCGCTTGGGGAGGTGAAGTAATTATGTTGGAGGGAAAGCTCTCCCCCGTCAGCATAGAGCATCTGCACTAGCAGTGCTATATAGGTACAGCTACATCGGTATAGCTGTATCACTGTAGCAATTCTAGTGTAGACTAACCCTAAGAAACCTACAGTCAGTAAGTGTGCTGGAACCCTGAGGTGAAAAGAGCAAAGAATGAAAGAGCCTTTTCATACCAATATAGTGAGACAAAGTAGAAGCTCTGAGTTTTCCTGGCATCTCTTAAGCACACCCTTCATCAGAAAAATGTAGCTGTGGTTTAGGATTCAGGCTACTTTATTTCTTGATTTTACAACAGCATCTAATTTGTTGGTAGTTAGGTATTAGATGCTCCAAGTTTATAGTAGTTGGATACTTGCCTGAATTTCTTTCACAATGCGCAAGTTAAAGTACTACCTAGGGAAAAGAGCACATATTGTGATTGTGCCTACAGATAACTTTAAACATTTTTGAAACAGATGTTTCCAAACTGTCCTCCAAGACAAGAGGATCAGCGTAGCACTTGCTAGAGGGTTATGATGAGATAGCTTGTCATATCAGACTGGCTTTTCTCTAGGTTTCCAGATAACTCACATTAAAAGAAACTAAAAATACAGGAAATATTTTTCTGCCTCTTTCCCATATGAGCAATAATTGTAGTTGTAAAAGGGACACTATGTGCTTCAGAATGGAGATGTGTGGGTACACAGGACAATCTCGCTAGAAAGATGTGACCTATCCTAGATAATGCCTAAGTGCAAAGCACGTCTCTGACTTTGTTTTCACTTAAGGGTATGTCTAACACTATGGGCACTATAGCGGCACAGTCACCACATAGACACGTGCTATACCAATAGAAGGGGTTTTCTCATCCACATAGGTAATCCATTTCTCCAATAAGCAGTAGCTAGGTCTATGGAAAAAATTTTATATCAACATAGCCACATCTATACTGGGGGCTAGGTCCACTTAACTACAGTGATCAGGAGGTTTGAATTTTTCACACCCCTGTCAATCTAAATTTTAAGTGCAAGCCAACCAGGCATAGGATCAACGCAGTGAACAGTGCGCATATTTTATTTTCAAAAACCCACAAAACAAAACCCACTATGCTGCACCCACAATTTCCCCTGGGGAGAGATGACAAAGAATGAAGCACATGTGACAGATTTTCTCACACTGTTTAATGCACAACTGGCACTATACGTACTTTGGTGATGACAGCAGTAAAAGAATCTGTGTAGATGAGAATGTGTGTAAACTAAAGGAAAAAGACCTACCTAGGACCTCTTGGTCCTTCGAAGTATGTGCCTCTGGGTGGGTCTGGAAGCAATCCACCTGATCTCACTGGTTTATCTTGAACGTTGGAGGTAGGGGGTACATAGGTTGAAGATACTGGAGTTGAGGTTTTCAGTTCTCCAGATGCTGGTTCAGATGAGACAGAAACAAATGGTACAGCTTGCTTACCCAGATGAACCTGAGAGTTTCCTTGGTCTGAAGAGTCAGCAGATGTAGTTATTTCAGAATGGCAAGGTAAAGTTGCAGATGAGCCAGGTAGTTTAAATACAAAAGAATCAGGAATAGGAAGAAGAGCTGGCCTGGTTGTCTTAGCGGACTGGAAAACTTGAAGACTGGACATTGGGGGTTCAGATGAGTTAGACAACTGAGGGTCAGAAGACAGAGGTGGGGGAACCTGCGGAGGGGTGGATGAAGGCAAAGATGGAGGCATAACAGGCATGCCTCCTTGAGAGGTTTGAGAGCATGGAGCAAAAGGAGGTGGCAATGCAACATTCCCAGTGTATTGATTCTTCATGTTTTGAAGTGAGTTCACTTTTTCCTGCAGATGGGACTGAGTAGCTTTCATCTGTCCCTGCCATGTTTTCCACTGTTTCTCATACTCCTGAAGCTGATCTTTGTGTGGATAGGTCTGAAGTTGATCCTGCCATCCTTGGAATTCACGCTCCCACTCTTTGTGAAGTTGTTGAAATTGTTTCTGCTGTGTCTCATAATGCTGCAGCTGCATATCCACTGACATTGTCTGCAAGAAAGAGAGATACAAATGCTGCAGAATACATTTTTAGTTCCTTCTGAAGCCACATGCTTGAATATCACCCTCTGTCCCAATCTTCAGCTTAAACAGAAGCTTGAGAAAAGAGTTACATAGAAACAGAAGCAAACAAATCCTGTCTGGTATATCTCCAACCTATACATTTTAGTGATAGATAAGGGCAAACACTTCCATACAAAAAGCCCACATCACTCAAGGGGGGAGGACTGCGGAGTGGGGAGAGTATAATTAGCAACAGATTGCTTCTGCATACAACCAAACTATTTGGGGCTATTACTAGAATATCCTCCATCCCTACTGAATCACAAATCAATCCACAAATATTCTAATATATGTAGCAAGCAGCCTTGTTTCCCAAACTCTCAATTTGTTTCTCCAAGCACATAGCAATTCAATTTAAATGCACTTTCCTTGACATTCGAGAGCACCACCTGGAACACTAAACCAGGTATACGTTGAGTAAACTGCAGTAGTCCTCCAAGTTTGGGCTTATCAAACTTGTTTATCTAACAAAACAAACTAAGAGAACAATCTCTCATTATGCTTGTAATAACCTACAGCTAGTTAACCTACAACAGTCACTAATTATTCACTATATTTTATCTGTACCCACATCTGTATCTGAATTGCTGTGGCCAAACTGCAAGTCTCCTTTACCCTGCCTTGTAAAATCACGAAAATGTACTACACTAGGAACCACGTGTAGATTATTTTACCTGTCTCCTTGTCCAAAATTTCCTTGGGGCTACTGGCTCCAATATACTTTTCCTTTATCTAATGACTTTCAGATCCTTGAGTGCTAGGAGTGGCAAATACCCACACAATACATATTATTCATTGAGTCACATTATTGCAACATAAAATGAAAAAGTATTAAAACAGTATATTTTGTATAAAATATGAATCAATAAGAGTTCACTAAGAGCTGTGCAAGAAAAAAATGTGACGGCCTAATTATCGTCTTTTATCTCTCCCCTTTCAATATTGTCATAACCAGTCAAGGAGGATAGGAATGCTATATCAATGGTCCATCCAATTCAATGTAGCCAGGTCTGAATCAGTTTGGGTCAAACCCAAACCCAGTTGCCCCTCTAGCCCTGTATTTTGTCTCTGAGAATGAGCAATGATGTATTAGCAGCATTGTGGTAATGACCAGAAAATCCAATCATGATTGTAGCTGCTGTAAAAAACAAACTAACTCATTCATTCACACAAAGAAACAGTGTGGTTCACTGGATAGAGCACTGGACGGGAATTAGGAGATCAGGATTCTGTTCCCAGCTCTCTCACAAACCTGCTATGTGACCTTGAGTGAGTTACTTTACTTGTCAGTGCCTGTTTTACTTCTTACTCTTTGTCTGGTCTGTCTTGTCTATTTAGAATGTAAATTCTTTCAAGCAGAGAGTATCTCTTACCAGGTGTACATACCACTCCTAGCACAATGGGGGTTCAATCTTAGTTGGAGTCTCTAAGTGCTATTATAATAATTTGGAGTTTTTTTAAGGGCGAATATTGCCCCTCTTGCAAAGAAACTGGGAAGGCACAGGCTCTCCCCTAATCCCCAACAATCCCATGATCTGCTTAATTACCCAACACCATCCTACTGACTCCAGCTAGCAATAATCTTATACTCTGAAGCATGAAGATTTACAACAATTAGTTTTATCTGAATTGGCTATTCTGATAACTGTCTAATCTATTTTTAATCTTACTAATCTATTAATATCAATAATATCCTTTGGCAGTGAGTTCCACTATTACTTATACTTTACCTAAATATTTCATTTATTTTGGCTTTTACATCCTCTTTTTCTTGTATTGGAGGACACAGTAAATAAGGGCACCCAACCAGCTCTTTCTGTTCCTGCCATTTTAAGTAACCTTTTCTTTTCTAAACTAAGCTGTCCTACTGTAAAATTTTCAAAGACACCTAGGTCCCATTTTCAAAAGTAACTGGCTCTTAGGAGCTTACAGTGCTCCTTAGATGATTTCGAGAATTGTATCCCATGTCAATAAATAGTCTTTTTAATTACACCTCATATGAAAACTGCTCCCATCAACATCTCTAAATATTCTTGTTACTCTTCAACTGAGACTGGAAAGTAACTTCTTAGGGAAGGGGGAGCTAAGTCTTTGCCCATGAACAACGATTAATGAGAGAGCAAGGCAAACAAGTCAGCCAGAAGAAATGATTATACTACATACTTCTTATCAGACCATGAGTGTTACATCATCCAAGACGTATGCCAAATCCCAGTTTCTCAATGACTAACCTGTGGGGGTGGTGCTTGTTGTATAATCTGCTGGTACTTCTGTAGGATCTGTTGCAGTTGGGCATGCTTCTGCATTATTCTCTGATACTGAAAGCCAACTCGATGGTGTGGATGCTGCTGCCACTGAGCTGCTGCCACCTGCAACTGCTGCAACCTCAAATCTTCCTCAGAGTCCTCAGGAGGTTCAATATTCAGCTAAAGAGAAATATAATTATTATAACTAAGGGAAAGCTCATTCAAGCACAACACCTAAACAAGCTTACTTTTGGGTAAGGAATGGTGTCCCTAGCCTCTGTTTGTCAGAGGGTGGAGATGGATGGCAGGAGAGAGATCACTAAGTCATTACCTGTTAGGTTCACTCCCTCTGGGGCACCTGGCATTGGCCACTGTGGGTAGACAGGATACTGGGCTGGATGGATCTTTGACTGACCCAGTAAGGTCATTCTTATGTTCTTAAGCATAACCAAATTCACAGAAGTTTCATGGCAGTTAATAATTCTGTGACCCTGAATTTTGGTGTTCTGACTTTCTGTGACACTACCAGAATAGATTATTTTGTTTATTTTCTTTAATAAGGGGAATAGTTCAAGGCAAAAATCAGATTTGAGAGAATTCACCTGCATATTCTAAGTAAAAACCATCACTATGCACACGGGCAGAAAGGTTTTTGGGCAAAACTTCTTTGTTATTAGGCACAGTCTATGACCCCATTCTTTAACAAAGGAATCATTATCTTTCAAGGTCTGGAGTGGAAGGCAAAATCACCACTTTCCTTTCCAGCACGTAACAGGAAAGTAATATGCATCTCAGCTAAAAATTGGAATGATTAATTTAATGAAAATCCAAACTATTCCAAAATTCTGGTTGTTTGGATTTAGTATTCTGGTTCAGACCTGAGCTATTAAGTTCAGACGCATGTCTGGATACGAACTTCCACAAAATCTTGGTGATAGAGGCACTAGATTGAGTGTGGGGTACTAGCTCAGGCACATCTCTAATCCTGACTGCAAGATTTATACAAGCAGCTACAAAGGGGAAAGATACTAATTCCTTCCAATTCAGCAAGTAGGATGAGCAAATCATACAGAGGGACAGAGGTAAAAATCTTGAACACTAACAAGGAAAAGTCATTCAGGGATTTCAGGTTAAGGAACTAGGGAGCACGAGATTAGCTAATTGGGACTACAGTAATTCATTCATTTCCCTTATCCTATTTTCTTTAAAATAATTCACTTTTTCTGAGATATGTCATCTGACCTACTGGCATTAGAGACAAATACGGTTCAGAATCTCTGAACACTATTCACTTCACCATGGCAGGGAACATGGGTCCCAAATGCAGAAGTCTTTCAAATCTGTAGGAGAAAGACTCTGTAAATGCAAAGGGATCCTACTCATCACCTAACAAAACTGAGGAAGCAGCTTGTTCCTGAAAAATATTTTACTAGTTCCAAACCTGCCAGACCAGGGAGATGTGTACCCAGACCTGTCTCTCCCAGCTGTAAAGTCTATTCGTTGGGAGGCAATATGGCTTAGTGAATAGATCACTAGACTTGGACTCAAGAGGTTTGGGGTCTATTGGACTCAAGAGATCTGTGCCTGGCCTGCTGGATGATCCCAGGTACCTCACTTGCCTTCTGTACTTCAATTTCCCCACATGTAAAATGGGGATAATGATACTGACCTTCTTTGCAAAGTGCTTTGATATCTACTGATGAAAAGCACTATCTAAAGTCTAGGTATTCAGACCCAGGCAGGAGGAAAACTTTTTTTTTTTTTTTTTGGAATGAATGTCCAATAAGGAATAGCATCTCTGCATAGCGTACCTTAGGTTCAGTAGATGAGACAGGAGGCTCCTCTTTTTTGGAAGATGGTATGAGGGGCTCGTTAAGTGAAGGCGGGTCAGACTGCTGATTAGGAGCCATCACTTTCCCTTCTTCTTGCTGTATTCTCTGCTCAGGTGCATCCTTCACTATTCCTGGACCCTTCGGTTGCTGCTGTCCCTGTGCATGTGCTTTTGCCCTCTGCTGCAGACTTAGCAAGTGTTGCTGGTACCAATACTGTTGCTGTTCCTATAATATACAAAAAGTTTGTGAGAATTACAGTAGCAACTAGGTTTAATAGACAAAAACAGATAAAGATAATCCGCCAAGATAATCACTGAAATCTGGCAGAGAAAGCAGTCTCTTGAGAAGTGTTTGTGCCTGTTTCATAGTGATAACTCACTTCTCTACCATCATTACAGAAAAGCAATAGGTCAAAATCCCTTATCAGGATTCAGTCACGACTGTCCTAGGTGCTATACAGACATGAAGGAAGATGCAGTTCCTATCCCAAAGAAGGCAAAAAACAGAAAGGAGAGGAAGGTGTTCAACATATGAGCCAAGGGATCGGAGTGAATGGACTTGTTAATTCCATTTCATTATTTTATTAACAACTTGTTATATGTATTTATTATGGAGCTCAGATTGGGTAGGATAATGGAAAAGTTGGATGAGGAGAATTAGTAGGAGCCATGGAACAGGGAAAAGGAAAGGGGGCAGAAGGACACTGAAGGAAGAAATGCATAGCGGAAAGAAAGGGAAGGGATAAATGGAGACAACTATGGAGAGTGGGAAGAGTGAGGATGGCAGCAGAGAAACTGTGAGGGAGAGATGTGGAAGGAGACTGGGGCAAACAACCAATCAAATAGAAAACAATACCCTGAGTTCAGATTATAAAAAGCTGTCTTCTAACTCACTGGCATCTGGCAGCTGCAAGATAACCAGATGGGGACGCCAGAAATAAGACAAGACCAGCTACGGAGAAAGTCAAGCTCCTAGCGTTAAGTCCTCATCTTTAAATATGTTCAAAGTACAAAGTGCTTTATAGCTGAAAGGCCTGTTCTTTGGAACATGGTTCCACAAGGTCTGATGGCATATTCTGACATTTAGACTTTCTTTGAAGAATTTCCTCTGCTGGAGAATTTCCCAAGATCTTCACTTTCTCCATATGTGTCATATAGACAAATGGATATATATTATCCATTATAAATCCCCTTTTCTAGATTTTGTAACCAAGTAGCATTCATCTCCTCCAAGTTGAAATAGCTCAGCTCTCAAATGTTTTTATACATTTTCAAAATAGTAGGTAGCTCAATAATTATACTTCATCAGGATTTGCACTGCCCAGCCCAAATATCAAGGATAAAGTTGGAAGAAACTTCCTAGTGATTATGGTTCTATAATCTGCGCACACACTAAAAACTCAATGAAATGCCATGAGTTCAGATTTAAAATAAGATACAAAAGGAACTAAATTCTAACTTTGTAAATTCAGAATATTGAATGTTTACTAAAAATGTATACTGAAGTCCCATTCATCAAGAGAATTTATATAGCTTTTATAAGAACTCTGGCAAAATAGAGGGCACAGAGACTGGTATTTTATAGCCATATAACGAGGATATGGAAAAGCTTATCCTAAAGCTCATGGAATGGTGCGGCCTATGAAAGCACAAGCTCAATTAGCAATTTCCTCTCTTCTGAGAATCTGTGACTGTCCCACATCTTTCATACTCTTCTTGTTCATCTTTTCTACCCACACATTGGCAAGAAGAGCCACTTCTGAAAATCCAGCATGGGAACAGCAGAGAAGCTAACATGAATAACAGTTTATTTTTAAATGCAGGTATAAATTCAGCATTGGTGAATGGTGCTGGATGAGATTCCTTAAGACTGAAGTTTCCAATTCATCTTCAAAATAGGTACAAAATAAGCATGTGCAGTGCAAACTTCCTCCACCCACATACCTTATGTCTGAATTAGAAGGGCCTATTTCTAGTAGTGAGGTGTGAAATGGACGAATTTAAAGAGCAGATCTATGCAGAAAATCACTTCTCTAGAATGACATTTTGGGGACTATATGTCTATGATAGGAGATGGTATCATTCTAGATCCTGCCATTGACCTCTGCCAATATCCTGCATAATCAGGATTCAGATCAGGATGTGACATAAAGAAGCTCTCATGGCTATGGGTGGAGGACAAACATCCATACTTACAGCATGGGATCTCTCAGCAGCCTTCAACTCCACGTTGCATTAGGAGTTGCTTTTGCATTCAAGAGCTAGCAGAGGCATGCAGAACAGCACTAAGCTGGATTTAAACATTCCTTTCACAGAGATGTCACATAACATGATGTTATACAGTAGTGATGGCTGTGACATAGATAAATAAAAGATGATAGTCATGATAGACAACTGCTCTTCTGCCTTGAAAACCTAGTCACTTGAGAACTCATCCCATCTCCTCTCCTTCTCAATATATAGATTAATCTCTAGGAGAGGACATACCACATAGGCTCCAATACCATCAATATGATGACACTCAGCTGTAAATCTCCTTCACAGCACATGAAGCGAGAACCACTTTATGTCCCAACAACTGACTGAGGGCTTGTCTACACTACCGCATGGGGTCGATCTAAGATATACAACTTCAGCTCCGTACTTAGATCTACTTACTGCAGTAAGTCAACAGCTGACGCTCTCCCGTCGACTCCGCTTGCACTTCTGTTCTGGTGGAATATCGGAGTCAACGGGAGAGTGCTCAGCGGTCGATTTATAGTGTCTATACTAGACATGATAAATTGACCCCTGCTGAATCAATCACTGCCCGCCAATCTGGCGGGTAGCGTAGACAAGCCCTGAGAAAAGTGAATGGATGAAAAACAGATGTCTAAAGCTCAGACTGAGCAAAACAGAGTAAATACTGGTGAAGGATACATTTCAAAGAGATGGTTGGACCTTTAGTCCTCATCTTTGATTGAGGGCTACTACTCTCCCAGTGTCAAGGTGGTAACTATTCTTGGAGTCCTATTGCAAACACTGTTACTCCTATACACAAGTTTCAGAGTAGCAGCCGTGTTAGTCTGTATTCGCAAAAAGAAAAGGAGTACCCGTGGCACCTTAGAGACTAACAAATTTATTAGAGCATAAGCTTTCGTGAGCTACAGCTCACTTCATCGGATGCCCAAGGGGTAAGATTGGGAATCAATCACAAGATGTCAATGTCAGGTATCAGAGTAGCAGCCGTGTTAGTCTGTATTCGCAAAAAGAAAAGGAGTACTTGTGGCACCTTAGAGACTAACAAATTTATTAGAGCATAAGCTTTCGTGAGCTACAGCTCACTTCATTGGATGCATCCGATGAAGTGAGCTGTAGCTCACGAAAGCTTATGCTCTAATAAATTTGTTAGACTCTAAGGTGCCACGGGTACTCCTTTTCTTTTTTCCTATACACAAGGAATGCAACAATAACAAGGAGCTTCTTCTTCCATCCTTGACTAACCAACAGTTTATACCAGTGATACTGAGACCTCAAGTCGTTCAGGAGCCAAATTAGCTACCAATAGTACCCAAAAGAGCTACAGTAGTGTGAATTCATTGTTTCGTTTACTATAATGCTATTCATATTTAAAGAGTATAACAGAGAAAATATTAATTTATGTATAAATATATATTGTATATTATTTTCACAGCAAAGTTCACAGTGCAAGTTGATAACTTAATTTGGTTAAAAACATAGTAAAAGTATCCCTGATTGGTTAATTAACAACTCACACAGTGTTTTAATATCACATGCTGCAAAGAGTCCCAGGAGACACATTCAAGAGCTGCAGTCTGAGTATCATTGGTTTATACCTGTTCCTCTCAGGGAAGGATCTCATCACCGTGAAATAGGTATCATCACCTTCTGGTTAGATTAAATTACCACAACACAACTTCTACCAAATGCCCAATTATGACGGTCACACAGAAGCTACACTTGATATAACATACAGCAGCCTCAGCCTAACTCAAACAAAGAAAACCAAAGAAGTGCATCATGTCAACATACCATTTGTTCCACTGACTCTCCATTTAGTTCTGTATCCATTTCAAGGACCTAGTCCTCAGTTTTTAAACTTTTAATGGCCCAACAGGACAGCAAGACTCTATGCAAGCAGTGTGACTGCCAGAGTCCGGGGTGAAAAACTTGGGGGTCTTGGTCACTACAAAATATCAGGATGAATCTGAGAGCCTTTACTGCATAACGCAAGACCCATCTTTTTATGCAGCAAGTCCTTCCCCAGGATGGTAAAAAGCCTGGTGATGCTCATGGAAGAAAACAACAGAGATGATAAGCAAGGAAGAGGAAAACAATACAGCAGTCCAGAACACAGGACTGTGAAGCTTAGGTATCCTTTATGGGAAAATGTACATAATCTTTGTTTAATTTTCAACAGAATATGCACCCAGATACCAAAGTGAATGGCATACTATAAATAAATTTTGGTAGATACTTCACTTATTAAAGCTATGTCTACACCAGAGAGCTTACAGTGCACCACAGAGCTTACAGTGGCACAGCTGTACCGATGCAGTTGCGCCGCTGTAAGCTCTCTCGTGTAGCCTCTCTATGCTGACAGGAGAGAGCTCGCCTGTCATCATAATGAAACCATCCCCAACGAGCGGCGGTAGCTATGTCAGTGGCAGAAGCTTTCCCGGCAATTTATGTGAGTGTAACTTATGTCACTCAGGGGAGTGTTTTTTTCACATCCCTGAACAACGTAAGTTATACCAACATAAATGGTAGTGTAGACATTGCGTAAGTCAGGGGTTGTCAAACTGGCAGTCGGGACCCCTCAGGGGGTCACAAGATTATTACATGGGGGGGAGGGATTGCGAGCTATCAGCCTCCACTCCAAACCCTGCTTTGCTTCCAGCATTTATAATGGTTTTAAATATATAAAAAAGTGTTTTTAACTTATGAGGGGGATGAGGGGTCACAGTCAGAGGCTTGTTATGTGAAAGGGATCACTAGTACAAAAGTTTAAGAACCACTGGCCTAAGTGTTTCTGAAAAGATATACCTTGCCATAAGGAGACACAGGAACCTTATTTTCATTGTGTGAGACTGTGCTGCAAAATGTGTCACATGGAATGGACTCTAAACCAAAATTACACACAGAGATCTGTCAATGTTACACAGTGGAAGACAAATAATATAACAAAGAATTACAAATGACAAATTGCAATTTCTTGCATAATCTACTGAATGGGGGGGGCGGGGGGGAAGCAGCATTCTGTTCAGCTATGGACACTGTTACTACAGAAGATAATCAGAAAATTATCTTCTGCCTAGACTAGACTGTCATTCATTAAAAAAGAGAGAGATTCCATAACTCTTCTTCCGTAGATCAGTAGAAGTTACAATATTTCAGTGTTCAATCTTTACGACCCTTTAGGTACCACTTTCTTTTTAAATTAACATTTAATTTTGTATTGTATCAAATTCAGTAAACTACAATAATGCAAAGTTAGGGCACAAAATCAGAAAATGCAAAAGGTAGTAGTGTTTATTCAGTCACAACTCTGCTCTCCCAAGTATGCATTGCAATAATTCATTAATTATGACTATGTTCTTTTAGATGTATGTATGGTTGTCAAAATAATTATTGTATTGTATTAATTTAAAAATAGCATAGCATAATAAAATTACAGACGCTATCATAATGGACAGCAACAAAGCGAGGGGGGAGCATGTTAACATTTAATATTCAACCTCCTAAAATCCAGCACTTTTGAGTGCTCAGTTATTGAACCAGAATACTGAATCTACATCTAATTTACTATTTTGTTTTGAGGGGAGGGAGGTTAAAGAAAAAATGAATACAAGAGGAGTCCCCAGTTCTATAGAATTAAAAAACCAGCTGGTGCCTATCAATAACATTATAAAAGTGCCCACCTACAGACATAAGTGTTTTTAACAGTAAAAAGTATATTTTTCACTCTCACCAAATTCAAAACCTTTTGAAAAGACTTTCCTCATGTGCTTCATAAAAGTTTACCTTTAGAAAAGATCAAGCATGAACACATTTAGGCCAAACTCTGACTATTTCTGAAAACTGGACAAACAGATATTTAGGGTCTATAATGGAAATACTTTTGTAATCTTAACTATTGCAGGTATGGCCAATTTGCACTGTTATAGCATTTGTGTTCATAAACAACTGAAAAAATATTACTGTAAGAGAAAAATCAAAACAAGAAACTATGCAAAACAAAACAGGTGGCAATCCTACAACATACCAATGGACTGCTGCATTGGTATGGAGGGCCCAATGAAGTCTATAGGGATCCGTGCAGTTCATCTGCACAACGTACTTTGCAAGATCGGAACCCTAAAAGTCTGAAAAATCCACTAAGGG
This sequence comes from Dermochelys coriacea, assembly GCF_009764565.3. Taxonomy (NCBI): domain Eukaryota; kingdom Metazoa; phylum Chordata; order Testudines; family Dermochelyidae; genus Dermochelys; species Dermochelys coriacea. The sequence continues at coordinate 85,707,151 of NC_050073.1, read as the reverse complement.
GATAAAGTTCAGTCAAGGCTGAAACATCTCATTGTGCTTGGGAACTGCTGGCTCTTGAAAACCAACTACTACAGGATACAAAATGTACATTCAACAGGAGTTTATGGAATTTTAGTCTCATCTGTACCATTCCCGGCTTTTGTGAGCTGAAGCCAAAAATTTTGTTTTATTTAAACCTAATTCGTTTATTGTTTCTCTATTTTATCTGTTTTTAGCTGAGCATCTTTACAACTCACATTACATCTGTAAATGATCAGTTCCCATCACTACCTTTTCCAAACTAGAGCCACACTTGGCACCAAAGCACAGGTTGGACACTTTGTTCTTACCTGGGGGGTCATAGTGGAGGGGTCTGGCTGTGCGGTGCTGTGCTGGTCAGAACTGTCACTGATGTCCTTAGCAGCATTCTGCACTGCCTCTTGCTGAGCAGGAGTGGAAGGGGGCAAGGATGACTGGGCTGTAGTAAAGTGAGATTTAGACTGAGAAAGGGATGGTGTCAAAATAGACTGTGCTGGTTGGGAAAGGGATGATTGGGAAGGGGACAAGTAAGATTGAGAATGTGTTTGATAGGATTGGGAGGAGGGTAAATAGGATTGAGGGGCAATTGGTGGAGGGGGCTCTAAATAGGACGGTGGTGGTGGCTGGGAGAGCTGAGAATGGGACAAATAAGATTGGGGCGGAGGGGACTGGGAAGGGGGTGGCTGGGCTGGGGGAATATAGGGTTCAGACTGGGCTGGGGGGATATAGGCCTGCGAAGGGGGTGGATAGGCCTGCTCAGGCAGTGGGGGCGACTGTGGTGGAGAGGACAGCTCCATGTCCATGGGCACTGGGGAAGAAGGCAGGTGCTCCCAGTCACTGTGGGGCTGAGACGGCTGGAGGGTCTCATGCTCTCGGGGAAGGGGGGGCTTGCAGACCTGGGGGTCCCGGGGTGGGGGCGGCGGGGGAGGCTCGCGGTGCTTGAACTGCTTCTGGTAGCTGCGGACGGGGGGCGGCACTGGCGGCGGCGGCCAGTCGGTGAAGGAGCCGGGGAGAGGCGGAGGGGGCAGGCCCGGGGGCGGCGGCCCGGGCGGGGGACCCCCCAGAAGCACCGACTGCATCTGCTTCTGGTGCATTTGCTGCAGCTGCTGCAGCTGGGCCAGGTGCTGCTCCTGCAGGCTCAGGAAGCCCGAGGCGCCGGGCGCGGGGGCCACACCGGGGCCCGGGGGCGGGTAGTTCGGCGGCGGGACGGAGGGGGGCATCACGGGCGGGGGGACGGGCAGCGGCGGGGGCGGTATCGAGGTGGGGGGCGGCGGGTAGTGCCCCGCCGCCCCGTACAGGCCCCAGGCCGGGTACATGGCGGGGCCGGGTCTGAGGCGGCGGCCGAAGCGGAGATCGGAGCTTCCACAGGCCGCGGCGAGTGGCGACAGCAGCAGCGCGTGCGACGCACAGGGCCTGCGTAGTGAGGCTCGTTGGACCTCCGGGACAGAAGAGTGCCGCGCAGGAAGTTAGAGTGCCCCCACCCTGGCCCATAGAGAGGAGCTCGCTGAAGTTAGAGCGCCACCCACCGACCAGCCCGGGCTATAGAGTGCCCGGGCACCGGCGGAACAACACGGACAATAGAGAGGTGAACTAACTGGGACTAGAGCGTCGCTGAAACCCTGGTCTTTTCTTCCCTCATGTCTGCTTGGACAAAAGAGAGGGGCAAAGGCAGCTAGAGCGCCGCTCAGAGGAAGGCTATCGGCCTCCATCTTGTTGGGGGCGTGGCGGGCGAGGGAGGAACAGCAGGCTGCAGGCCACCGCCTGGGCGCCTTCTGGGTTCTCTCGCGGCCAAGGTTTTCACCCTTCCTCTCAGCTGCTCTCTCCCACGCGGGGGTTGCTGGGGCTGGTTTCCCGCAACGTGCCCGCCTGTCCCTGCCCGTATCGCTGCCCTCGGGGCGCCCTAACTACACCTTCCCTTTGAGACGGGTCTCCAGTCTGGTGAAGCTCAGTGTCTGGGAGGTCAGCCTGGGAGGCGAGCTGAGGAGCACAGACAAAGCCTTGAGCCCTTAAATTCCATTACTATGGGGGACAGCATTCAGATTACAGTGCTTGTAGTTGCTTAACAGCCACGAACTGTTAGCTTGAGTTTCAGAACTGTTTAGAGAAAAGGAGTACCGGTGGCACCTTAGAGACGAACAAATTTATTAGAGCATAAGCTTTCGTGAGCTACAGCTCACTTCATCGGATGCATTTGGTGGAAAAAACAGAGGAGAGATTTATATACACACACAGAGAACATGAAACAATGGGTTTATCATACACACTGTAAGGAGAGTGATCACTTAAGATAAGCCATCACCAGCAGCAGGGGGGGGAAAGGAGGAAAACCTTTCATGGTGACAAGCAGGTAGGCTAATTCCAGCAGTTAACAAGAATATCAGAGGAACAGTGGGGGGTGGGGTGGGAGGGAGAAATACCATGGGGAAATAGTTTTACTTTGTGTAATGACTCATCCATTCCCAGTCTCTATTCAAGCCTAAGTTAATTGTATCCAGTTTGCAAATTAATTCCAATTCAGCAGTCTCTCGTTGGAGTCTGTTTTTGAAGCTTTTTTGTTGAAGTATAGCCACTCTAAGATCTGTGATCGAGTGACCAGAGAGATTGAAGTGTTCTCCAACTGGTTTTTGAATGTTATAATTCTTGACGTCTGATTTATGTCCATTCATTCTTTTACGTAGAGACTGTCCAGTTTGGCCAATGTACATGGCAGAGGGGCATTGCTGGCACATGATGGCATATATCACATTGGTAGATGCGCAGGTGAACGAGCCTCTGATAGTGTGGCTGATGTGATTAGGCCCTATGATGGTATCCCCTGAATAGATATGTGGACAGAGTTGGCAACGGGCTTTGTTGCAAGGATAGGTTCCTGGGTTAGTGGTTCTGTTGTGTGGTGTGTGGTTGCTGGTGAGTATTTGCTTCAGATTGGGGGGCTGTCTGTAAGCAAGGACTGGTCTGTCTCCCAAGATCTGTCAGAGTGATGGCTCGTCCTTCAGGATAGATTGTAGATCCTTGATGATGCGTTGGAGAGGTTTTAGTTGGGGGCTGAAGGTGATGGCTAGTGGCGTTCTGTTGTTTTCTTTGTTGGGCCTGTCCTGTAGTAGGTGACTTCTGGGTACTCTTCTGGCTCTGTCAATCTGTTTCTTCACTTCAGCAGGTGGGTATTGTAGTTGTAGGAATGCATGATAGAGATCTTGTAGGTGTTTGTCTCTGTCTGAGGGGTTGGAGCAAATGCGGTTATATCGTAGCGCTTGGCTGTAGACAATGGATCGAGTGGTATGATCTGGATGAAAGCTAGAGGCATGTAGGTAGGAATAGCGGTCAGTAGGTTTCCGATATAGGGTGGTGGTTATGTGACCATCGCTTATTAGCACCGTAGTGTCCAGGAAGTGGATCTCTTGTGTGGACTGGTCCAGGCTGAGGTTGATGGTGGGATGGAAATTGTTGAAATCATGGTGGAATTCCTCAAGAGCTTCTTTTCCATGGGTCCAGATGATGAAGATGTCATCAATGTAGCGCAAGTAGAGTAGGGGCATTAGGGGACGAGAGCTGAGGAAGCGTTGTTCTAAGTCAGCCATAAAAATGTTGGCATACTGTGGGGCCATGCGGGTACCCATCGCAGTGCCGCTGATTTGAAGGTATACATTGTCACCAAATGTGAAATAGTTATGGGTCAGGACAAAGTCACAAAGTTCAGCCACCAGGTTAGCCGTGACAGTATCGGGGATACTGTTCCTGACGGCTCGTAGTCCATCTTTGTGTGGAATGTTGGTGTAGAGGGCTTCTACATCCATAGTGGCTAGGATGGTGTTTTTAGGAAGATCACCAATGGACTGTAGTTTCCTCAGGAAATCGGTGGTGTCTCGAAGATAGCTGGGAGTGCTGGTAACGAAGGGCCTGAGGAGGGAGTCTACATAGCCAGACAATCCTGCTGTCAGGGTGCCAATGCCTGAGATGACGGGGCGTCCAGAATTTCCAGGTTTATGGATCTTGGGTAGCAGATAGAATACCCCAGGTCGGGGCTCCAGGGGTGTGTCTGTGCGGATTTGTTCTTGTGCTTTTTCAGGGAGTTTCTTGAGCAAATGCTGTAGTTTCTTTTGGTAACTCTCAGTGGTATCAGAGGGTAATGGCTTGTAGAAAGTGGTGTTGGAGAGCTGCCTAGTAGCCTCTTGTTCATACTCCGACCTATTCATGATGACGACAGCACCTCCTTTGTCAGCCTTTTTGATTATGGCCTAATCACATCAGCCACACTATCAGAGGCTCGTTCACCTGCGCATCTACCAATGTGATATATGCCATCATGTGCCAGCAATGCCCCTCTGCCATGTACATTGGCCAAACTGGACAGTCTCTACGTAAAAGAATGAATGGACATAAATCAGACGTCAAGAATTATAACATTCAAAAACCAGTTGGAGAACACTTCAATCTCTCTGGTCACTCGATCACAGATCTTAGAGTGGCTATACTTCAACAAAAAAGCTTCAAAAACAGACTCCAACGAGAGACTGCTGAATTGGAATTAATTTGCAAACTGGATACAATTAACTTAGGCTTGAATAGAGACTGGGAATGGATGAGTCATTACACAAAGTAAAACTATTTCCCCATGGTATTTCTCCCTCCCACCCCACCCCCCACTGTTCCTCTGATATTCTTGTTAACTGCTGGAATTAGCCTACCTTGCTTGTCACCATGAAAGGTTTTCCTCCTTCCCCCCCCCCCCCCCCCCGCTGCTGGTGATGGCTTATCTTAAGTGATCACTCTCCTTACAGTGTGTATGATAAACCCATTGTTTCATGTTCTCTGTGTGTGTGTATATAAATCTCTCCTCTGTTTTTTCCACCAAATGCATCCGATGAAGTGAGCTGTAGCTCACGAAAGCTTATGCTCTAATAAATTTGTTAGTCTCTAAGGTGCCACCGGTACTCCTTTTCTTTTTGCGAATACAGACTAACACGGCTGCTACTCTGAGAACTGTTTAGCAATCACAACTCCACTGCCTGAGGGCTTGGCTTCACTGACAATTAACCTGAATTATAACTCAAGTGTTGCAGGGGCACCATTTCAGACTTTTTGGTTCGAGGAGACAACTTTACCCAGGATTCCCGAGGCTACTTGGACATATGAAAACTAGTTTTTTGCAGATAATAAGTTACAAATTATTATCTGGCAGGAGCATTGTATCTAATTCCTATAGAAAGAAAGAAAGAAAATTAAATAAATATTAGACCTACTCAACTCTAATACTAATATGTTCTGACATCTTGTGTCAAGTCAAGGGACACTGGTTAGGTTTAAAATTTTAATATATATTCTTACTTTGTTACTAACTCTTGAATACAACAACAAACAATTGTAGAAAAATCCAGATTACTTTCTGTCACTCTTTTGCAGTTCACCACGCTTGGAAAAGATCATTTAATTTTTTAAAACATCCTACTAGGACAAGGCCCTGTGAGTTTATACTTGCTTGGGCTCTGGAGGTGTTACCCCACTACAAATAATAAACTTGAAACTGACCTTAAACAGGAGTGAAACTAACACTTTCAAGTCACTTTCACAATATTGCCAACCACAAATGTTCACAAATCATGAATCAGACTGACCAAAAATCATGAGATTATGTAAAAATAATAGATTTGGTGTTATTTTTATTTGCCTTCTGCTTTTTGAGCCTTTTGGGTGCACCCAGGTCACATTTTGAAGCTTTCTCCACAGCCACAAGGTTTAGAAACTTCATTTTTCTTTAAGAATGATGGCTGAAATCACCACATATCCACTTGACTCCAGGAGCTGGGGCTTTAAGGGAAATAATTATTATGAGACTCATAACAAAATAATGGGAATTGGCAACAGTGCTTCCACTTCTGTTAAAGGTGAGTTACTTTCCAGAAAGCTCTAAACACAACACTACAGTGATTTAGTTGCAGTTCTGACAAGAGAATATTTAAAACCAAATCCCAAGAAAATTCTACATTTTAAAGTTGAGGAAAACATTGAGACTTGTGAGGTATATCAGGATCTCTGCAGGCAGGAAAGGGAAAATAAATAGGCACAGGTGCTCTGGGCAGCTCTTCCTCTTGAAAGAAAGTTGAGGGTCAAATTTTCTAGTCCTTAATCATGTAAAACTTCTATTGCCATCAGCACCTCCACTCATAGATACTAATGTGCTCAATAACTATACACTTCATACTTAAACATCTGAGCCATCTTTTCCAAGGCTACTCATTTTATACAGATTGTCTCAGAGACTACATTTTCTGGCATATTCTGAACAGTTCTGAGCATACAATGGTGCCCAGTGAATAATACAAAACATGACAATAATTGTTTACTTTATGGACTCTGTAGATTCAGTTTTCTTCTTTGTTCTGGAATTGGCCAGGGTACAGCTGAAACCCTAAGGGCTTGGCTACACTTACATTTTATAGCACTCTAACTTGCTGTCTCACCCCCCTGAGCGCAGCAAGTCTGAGCGCTTTAAAGAGCTAGTGTAGGTGGATTACCAGGAGCACTGGGAAAGCTCTCTCCCAGCACACACACGCAACTACATTCGCACTTCAACATGGTGCCGCGGGAGTGCTTTGAAATTTCCGGTGTAGCTGTGCCCTAAGAATTTGAGGGACAAACACATTTGATACTTGTACAACACTTTCTCATTCCTTCCTTTTTTCAAACTCAGAACAAAAAATGACAAAATAAAATGGTTTTCAGTTAAAATGTAAAATTGCACAGCAGGCATTATTCTACAACCCAGCCTGGGGCAGAACCTGCCATCCCTGAGGGGGTTAAGCAATCATCTCTCAGCTGACTTTCATTCTCTTTTTTCTTCATCCTTCCTGACCTCTCTGCTGCTTTTCATGCTGTCAACCAGGATCCTTTCCAATTGCCTGGGACCATTTGCTGCAGTCTCAGAGAACTGGCCTTGTTTTTTTCTCCATCTATTAGAGTCCTCTTTTTTTGCAGCATACAGCAGAGCGATAGGCTGGTCCAGTGGAATGGGAGCTACCCTGAGAAACTAGGGATCTACTTCTCAATGGACTTCCTGTATGACCTCAGGCCAGTACATTAGAGACAGAGTTTCAAGGTTTTTAGGCACCCAAAGATTCAGCTAGGCATCTAGTGCGGTTTACAAAGCAGCTAGGTGCTTTTGAAAATCCCACTAGGTGCTTAAATACCTTTGAAAATCTGGCCTTTAGTTTCTCTGTACATCAGTGCTCCATTGGTACAAAATGGGTATAAAATAACAGCACTGCTCTACCTCACCGAGGGGCTGTGAGGAGAACTAGGTTAGACATTGTGAGAAGCGGGAATGTGGCACGATCAGGGGAGGAGGCAGGGAAGAGGTGGGGCTGGGGCGGGGCAGGGATTTGGGGAAGGGGTTTGAATGGGGGTGGGGAAGGGGTGGAGTGGGGGAGGGGCTGGGGACAGAGCGAAGGGGAGAGCACCCAGGGGAAAGCAGGGAAGTCGGCATCTATGCCCCTATGTGTAGATGCAACTAGGTCAATGGAAGAACGCTTCCTTTGACCTAGCTACCACTGTTTGGGGAGGTGGAGTTCCTCTAGCAACAAAAAAAACCTTCAGTCACTACAGGCTATATCTATGCATCGAGTTATAATGCCATAGGTATGCTGTTATAGTCCCCGTAGTTTAGACTTGACTTCAGTGCCACATACAAGTGAATGCAGCACCAGTGTGAATAGGGCAGCTACAGCATTATTGTGCCATGTTGCCATTTTCACTCAAGCTAAGTTACCTTGAGAAAAGTAAGTCTGCAGTGTTGTTGTAGCTGTGTTGGTTCCAGGATATTAGAAAGACAAGGTTGATTAGATAATATCTTTTATTGGACCAACTTCTGTTGGTGAAAGAGACAAGCTGTCAAGCCACACAGCTCTGAATTTGGTCCAATCAAAGATATTATCTCACCCCCCTTGTCTCTCTTGAGAAAAAGCAACTCAAGTGTCAATGACTTGAGTTAAGTCTGCAGTGAAGTGAAGACATGCCCTTAAATGATAGCTGCTCAGCATATCTGAAAATCAGACCATAAGGGTCTAATTCTGCAGCTCTTGCTCAGTCCTTACTAGACAAAATTATATGATCTTCATAATTTTGACTGAGTTTGGTCTAAGTTGGGTCTAAGTAATCACTTCAGGGTTTTACCTTAATGCAGCAAAAAATAGAAAATTAGGATTTCATTAAAATAACGAGGAGTCCAGTGGCACCTTAAAGACTAACAATTTTATTTGGGTATAAGCTTTTGTGAGTAAAAAACTCTACTTCTTCAGATGCATGGAGTGAAAATTACAGATGCAGGCATAAATATATATACTGGCACATGAAGAGAAGGGAGTTACCTTACAAGTGGAGAACCAGTGTTGACAAGGCCAATTCAGTCAGGGTGAATGTGGTCCACTCCCAGTAATTGATGAGAAGGTATCAATACCAAAGGGAAAATTGCATTTGTAGTGAGCAAGCCACTCCCAGTCCCTATTCAAGCCCAAATTAATGGTGTTAAGTTTGCAAATGAATTGTAGCTCTGCAGTTTCTCTTTGGGCTTGTCTACAATTACATTTTATAGCGCTCTAACTTGCCGGCTCAGGGGGGTCAAAAATCACCCCCCTGAGCCCAGCAAGTCTGAGTGCTTTAAAGCACTAGTGTGAACAGTCTCCAAGCACTGGGAGCTGTGCAGTGGATTATCAGGAGTGCTGGGAGAGCTCTCTCCCAGCGCTTGCACGCGACCACACTCACATTTCAAAGCGCTGCTGTGGGAGCGTTCTCACGACAGAGCTTTGAAGTTTCCAGTGTAGCCATGCCCTTTGAAGTCTGTTTTTGAATTTTTTTTGTTGAAGGATGGCTACTTTTAAATCTGTTATTGAATGTCCAGGAAGATTGAAGTGTTCTCCTACTGACTTTTGTATGTTACCATTCCTGATGTCTGATTTGTGTCCATTTATTCTTTAACGTAGAACTGTCCTGTTTGGCCAATGTACATGGCAGAGGGGCATTGCTGGCACACGATGGCATACATCACATTAGTAGATGTGCAGATGAATGAGCCCCTGATGGTGTGGCTGATGTGGTTGGGTCCTCTGATGGTGTTGCTAGAGTAGATATGAGGACAGAGTAGGCAATGGGGTTTGTTCCTGGGTTAGTATTTCTGTGGTGTTTCAGTGGCTATTGCTAGTTCCAGAGGGGCAGAGTTCAGGTTGCTTGGGCATGTGTGTACCTTAACTCTTCATTTCCTTCCTGGTTTTCAAAAATTTGAGTTCTGCTGAATGCAGCTTTCTGAAAGGGCACAAGCTACCACGAGGCAGCTTCCCTCTGCATTAACTACGTTTTTCATCAGTGAATAGTCTCATAGTGATGTAATCAGCGCCAGCCTTAGGGGGAGGCAACCAGGATGATCAACCTGGCTGCCAACACGGGAGGGGGAGGAAGGCAGGGCTGCACCATGTCACTCTGCTGCTCAGCCAGTTGGCCAGCCTTTCTCCCCTTCCCTCCCCGCCCACCACCCCTTCAGCTGTACTTGAGGGTTGGGGAGCGCTAAAGAAGTTTTCTGCCCTGAGCAGCAAAACACTTAGGGCCGGCCCTGAATCTAAAGTTGCCACCCACCCTTTCCCCCACAAGGCAAGACCACAGCAACCCAACTCATCCCATTCAACAGCCACTTACTGTATCTAGACTCGGCAATAATACATATAGATAAGATTGATAACAAACCTCATTTGTTTTATCAGCACATTTTGCCAGCCAGTCTTTGTAGTCTGTTTCGTTTAGCCAGTTTTCATTGAATGTGCAGTTTCTGTTGCAAGCTTCTTTTTTAGGGATGTAATAGGATCACTCGCACCATTGCCCTGATCTTCCATTATTTAATATGTCTTGCATGTCTCCAACCCTCTCTCACACACCTGCATGGTGTGCTTATCTGTTGATGGGCAGACAGCTGCAGTATTTTCAACAGTTTTGATCTGTTATTGCTTAAACTGTGGAGGTTTGAACACTGCAGCATCTTTAGCTGGACACAGAAATTTTTAACGTTAGATATCCCAATGTAGTATCTTTTCGCCCAGAACAATCTCAAATCAGGATCTATTGACAGTGCTGCCAAGAGGATCTGAGCACCATCATTGCCAGGAAGCATTGGAGATGGATCGGTCATGTGCTTTGGATGGAAACAGATTCTATCACCAGAGTAGCAATAAGATGGACACCTGAAGGCAAGCGAAAACGAGGCCGCCCAAAAACAACATGGTGAAGAGCTGTGGAAACCGAGCTGAAAAAGCCGGGGCACAGTTGGGGAACCATTGAAAGACTTGCCAGAAACAAACAGGAGTGGAGGAGCTTTGTCACTACCCTAAATGCCAGAGGTGTAATAGAAACATGATGATGATGATGATCCCAGTGAATTGTGATGATAATGCCAATCTTTAGACCCATGTAAAAAAACAAACGGCAGATTAAATTAAATTTAAATCTCTGAAAACCAGGTAGGTTTCAGAGTAGCAGCCGTGTTAGTCTGTATTCGCAAAAAGAAAAGGAGTACTTGTGGCACCTTAGAGACTAACAAATTTATTAGAGCATAAGCTTTCGTGAGCTACAGCTCACTTCATCGGTATGCATCCGATGAAGTGAGCTGTAGCTCACGAAAGCTTATGCTCTAATAAATTTGTTAGTCTCTAAGGTGCCACAAGTACTCCTTTTCTTTTTGAAAACCAGGTAAAGATACATGCCACCCTCACAATGCAACCGTAACTATGCCCCCTGGAGCCAGCAATAGCCACTGGGAGTGCCATAATCAGTAGATGTGGGAAACACTGAAATCCAAGGCCTTTCTCAGCTTAAACTGGTATGATTTTACAGGTGGGAGCAGTAAGGAAGAATGTCTCATGCCAGTTCAAGCATCCCAGAGACAACAGGAAAACTAGTGTCAGTTCCATTCGGAATTTTCCTGCAGTGGGATTTATAGATCTGAAAAGTGGGAGACTCGTAAATGGCTAGGTAGCATGAGACTATTCAAACTAAATATCTGCCTCAGATGCCACTGATAATAGAACTACAATAGTTCCTACTCCACAGAAATACGATCCTAGTGAATCAAATACCAGATTTTTTTATATCAACATAGTTTTCCTTGAAAGAGAGTGGAATGGCACAGATTAGAGAATTTGACAAGGTTGATCTTGCTATTATGAATGAGGATGACCTGGCCTATGCCTTAGCTGTTAATATCAACAGGAGGTTAAGATTGGTGGAGTGCCTTGCTGCAGGCTAAGGGGAAGTAGAGATGGTCATTGAAGTGCACTGCTAATATTACGTCTCTGAGCATGTTGCTATATGGGATCCTCCAATTTCAGAAATTACAAGGAAGCTTTTCTGAGAGGTGCACACTTGAAACCATCAGAAGAGCTGGGAATGCTAGGAGAGTCCCTTAAGATATGTTATGCCTTCACCAGTCAAGTGATGCCTTCACCAGCATATCTTGCCACTGTAGAAAGGGATGAAGGCATGACTGGAATTAAACACAAACACAGAACATGTCTAAGTTGTGACCCAAGGACCTCTTGATGCCAAGTGGCAGAGGGCTCAGGGGTACTTAAGGATTACAGGGATCCCCTGGGTCAGGTATTTACATTAGTCCACCAAAAAATGCCATATAAGGTCTCTAATGAAAGCCTGTGTCACACTGGTCATCATAGTCATTGTGAGATGTTGTATGTATGGAAAATACGTGAAGAGTTATGTATATACACTACAGTTCTGTTCTCTAGGTCTGTGAGTCAGGAAAGTCGCTGAAATCTGAGCTGCATACCTGTCAGGCAGAGAGGAAGAGACATTTCTTTCTTTCTCTCAGACTGGTCATGTGCATATTGAATACTGAATGGTTCACAATGGAGGCCCTTTTACAGTCTGAGCAAAATGCTAATCAACAGATTGTGGGGGACAGAAGAAAACAAAAACAGGTTTGTCCTGTTTAGGGGTAAGACAATGAACATTTGGAACCATATCTGTGATGGAGATGAACCCCCACTTATTCCTTCAATCTGTGAGGACAAGCAGACAGCAGACTTGATCTTATAAGGGACCTCAGCCAACCTGAGACTTTGAAAGAGACTTGGGGCAAGCTATCTGGTAGAAGATAGGGGAATGCTTTGTGAGTTCAGTTTAGGGTTTAGAAATTTTGTTATGATTTTATTTTATATATAACCATTTGTTTCCAATATTCTTACTATCACTTGAGTCCATGTTCTTTGATAAATTTGTTTTGACTGTATATGTATCTAACTGGTATGCGTTAAGTAGAGCAGTGATCCTGAGTTGAATCTTACAAGCTGGTGTGTACTATTCCTTTAGGAGTAGAGAATGTGAAAGTTCTGTGAGCGTTCAGTGGAATATGGGCTGAGCACTCCAGAAGGACGCTCGGAGGTTGGCATGTGCCTATTACTAATCTGTCCAGAGAGGCCTAGAAGGAAGAACTGGCATTGCTAGAGGCTGGTAGTTTTAGGGAGCTGATCCACAATAGGTACAGACAAAAAAATCCTCACACTAACGGCAGTTGGTAACAAGGTGCCTCACAACCCTGGATACCCCTTGGAAGTGTCACATTAAGTACTTCTGGTGTCAGGATCCTATGCATTCCACCATTGTGTCCATGGAATTTACTGTGAAATTCACTCCGTGAGACTGAATTGTGTTCCAGAATTTTAGCTTTAAGAAAAATATGTTGCTAGCCCTCATAGTTGTGAATTATGAACCCAGTTTAACTCTGCAGACTCAGGAAGACATCACTGTCTTATATAAGACAGTGATGTCTTCCTGAGTCTGCAGAGAGCCTAAAACAATAACAATGGAGTTACCCCCATTCATTCCAAAGGGTGTTTCACTCTGTAATTTAAAGGTGACAATTTCAACCCCACCGTTAACTATTTCACCACTCATAATTTTAGTAGAAACATCCAGCTAGTGTGTTTATCCCACAATTCCAAAATGTCTTCACACTTCCCGAGCTACCAAAAGTCCCAACTGTCCTACACCCAGCTACTGCCATCCCCAACTTTTCCCCAGACAACTGCTACAATGTGGTTAGGTAGTATCAGTAAAAAAAAAAATTGAAATCAAAATTGGGAGGATAAACTAAACTGAATAGGAATGTAACAGGGCATACTGACTTTTTTTTTTAAATAAAAACTCCTTTTTAACATTTATCTGAAGCTGCTTGCAGAATTCTTTATTGTGCCACCTACTACAGGGACCTTGCAATAAAATGTAGGTCCAGCTTACTGCAGAGAACATGGAGTCTTTTATCTACTGTGCTTTACATTATCAATCAGCTTAATGAACACAAAACAAAGCATAATTGTAAATGGGATAAATTTACGTGTGTCAGGGGAAAGATGTGGTGATGGATCAAAGCCTTACATGTCTAGTCTCTGCTTCATGGACTTGGACATGTGAGGCAAAAGATTATACGTACATTCATGAGAGGGGAAAAAGTTTCATAACAATTACACATACCATTCTAATAGAGATGATAGAGTTGTGGATCTGATAGTTTTGGCTGCATCGAGCAGATAGTGTGAATCTTCCGCAACCCTTCTGACAGATCACTATGAAAGGGATTTTTAAAGACAGTTCCAGAGCCAGCACTTGATTAAAACATTTGAAATCTACATGAGCCATTCAAGCCCCTAACCTCAGGGCTTTTAATGCCATTTTAACCAAAATGGTGCAGATTTTTTATTATTTTAAAGCTACTGCATTTATGACCAACTTAGTAAAAAACTACTGCAATTGCTAATGAAGTCTATGGGAGTTAGCCCAATCCACATGAGGGCTGAATGGGGACTCATCTTTGTTTTTCAACAGGGCTCTGTCTATACAACAATCAGTGCGGGCTGCCAGCCTAAGCAGGGCCCTAGAGCTCAGTAAGGGGCTTAACAGTAAGTGCTGCATCAGTTTGGCACCTTTTCTCCTCTGCCCCAACCACTCCCAGCGAGAGAAGGGTAGAATGCTCAGAAGAAGTGCCCTGTGCCCAGCTATGAGTATATTGTGGAATAGTGCCTGCATCAAGCAGGAAATGGGAGGAAACACATGAAGACATGCAGAGTTTCGGGAATGCAAGTAAGACACTATCATGTTTAATTCATTATGCTGATGATATAGTAGTTGAAGAAAAGCTGACTAATTCCAAATAGAGACTGAACACCTTTATTATTGCCCGTTTAGTAGAGATGCTGCAGTTTGCCTATGGCGCTCTCATCAACGGTCATGCTTGCCAGTTTTTCCTTCAGCAAGGACCCCAAGAAGTTGATGACAAGTGAATATTTTAAGTTAGTTTATCCTAATGCTTGACAGTCACATCTAGACAAAGCATCTTCTTAATTTGAAACTTGATGGGAGATTTGACCTCAGTAACATTGGCCCCCATGTTCTTATGTGGAGGAGAGAGGAGAACTTTGTCAGCTTTGTTCAGACCCAAAACACACAGAATCTACTTAGTCAGGGATTTGGAAGGTGGGATGGTAGAGTCTATTTAGGTCCCCACAACCCAGCTTCTTATGTTGATTTTCTTCCAGAGCCTCTATCTCCACATGAGGTATATCCACTGCCATGGCTTCATAATTTTGCTGATACCCCACCATTCGGATAATGAAATTCAAAGTGTGGGGCAGACTTCAGCTGTGCCTGAGAAATGCATGTCCTGCTGCAGGCAACAGTTTTTCAGACTGAACTGCAATTCCAGTTTCTAGGAACTTTTGTTTCCATTCTGTGCTGTTGCTGGATTCTTCCTTGACCCTTTCTGTAAATACCCCACCTACAGAATGAGGAGAAAGATAGGTAGATGCACTCTCTGGGTCCTAGTATCCCCTCCCACACATGCTGATGTGACAAACGGGTTTAGGCAGAGCAAGGGTGAATAAAGGTAGACAGATCCAAAACAACTTTTCATTAGAAGACCACAGCTGCAAAGCGAAGGCCTAAGAAATCAGTCCCGTGTCATCTGCAGGCCTGGGAGCAATCCCAGCAGAGGGAGGGAAGGGGGGGAATAGAAACAGAGGAGCCCTCTAACTGGGTTTAGGGTCCTGGCACTTGGTAGCAGGATGTGCTGGGAACATCTGTAGCAATGGGTTAGAATCGAGGGGCTCCATAATCATCTGGCATCCTCTCAATGTTATACCTGAAGGCAACAAAGAAAAAAAAAATGTGAGTATAGAACATCCTGCTTGGAAAGCAGTCTCCTCCAGTAAGTGCCTTGCCATCTTCCCCTTCAGCACGCAGCAAATGTGGAGAGGAGCCTAATGCATTCAGGCCCACAACAAGCAGCTTCATGGCATTTTGACCTGCAGCTTGAATACCCAAGGAGGGCAAAGATTGGCAGTACTGGAACTGGAAAGAGACTTGGAGACGTCCCCACCAGTGTTCCAGCATTACGAAGCTCCTCAAGACCTATCGATTGGGGCACAGGCACCTCAGAAAACTTATCACTGCAGTGGGAGGAAAACAGCTTCAGACCAAGGTCTTACATAATAAGTAACATTACTCCTTTCAGCCCTATAGCAGAGCAGCATGGAGAGCAGAGCACTTCAAAGAGCTGCTATATTAGTCACCCAAGCTGCATTCAAGGGCACAAAAGTATGACAGCAGGAGACACTTTGTGAGAGAAATATACAAAGCTACATTCCAGTTATGGATCAATTAAGACACTTTGTGGACTTGCCTCAGCCAATCTTGACACACTGCTCCCCTATCACATATTACCAGACTCCTCTTCTCTTCATAAAATCTTCCCACTACTAGTACAAAAGCTTTCTCGCTGCCCTTACGATCTGGAATAGCCTCTCCCTCCCTTGCCCCCCTTCCCCATTTCAAATCCCACCTGAAAACATCCTCTTCTCTGCCCATACCTCATTTTCTCTTCCCGCCTCTATTTAACAGCGGGTATGAAAGATACAACTGTTGTATTTCATGCAGAAGATCATATTAAAATATTGAAGGTGCCCTACAAAGGTAAATAAAGGCCTCTTTCTCTAGGTCCTTATAAACACTTTAGGAAGGCTGGGATTGTTGCAAATCCTTGCAAATTTAGATTATATTAAAGCAGATTACAGCTCCTGAAATGTTTAAAGTAACTTTAGATTAAGCAAGCAGCCCCAAACAACACATGCTTGGAAAAATTCACTACTTCCAAGTCACTAAATCAATTTCTTTCAAAGTTGTTTTGTTTTACATCAGAAACTGGGTCAGCCACTTACTTGTGTACACTAAATTTGTGACAGACGTGAAAAAACCCTACTTCTCAAGGAACTTCTGAGTACATTTTGCTGATTCTTCAGAATTAAAAATAAATAAGCAAGCCACTTCTTGGCTGAGATCAAACAATGAAAACTGACCCTAAGGAAATTATTCTTCCAAATTATGAGCAACTGAATGAAATTGTTAGTAATGGAAATGGCATTCCAAACTTAGACTACTAGGTACTCCTGTTACAACAGTGTACAGTCCTTTCTTCACATAGGCGGTCATACCACTTCCGTTTATAAAGACTCAATGACACTACAGTTACAGGCACTATAGAAAACCCTAAGATAGACAGAAAGACCAAACATGTTTGGGAATAAACTGCTAAGACAGCTATTGTCAAAGTCAGTGTTGTGTCCTGCTAGAGAGGTCTCCCACCTGTGGTTGGAAATATACATGATAGGGACTCCAGGAATCTTCCGGATTCTCCGCTTAAGGTCTCTGTCCACTGTGGCCACTATGTAACACTTGTGCTGCAAGAAAGGGAGGCATGTCAGACTCTAACAGTGATCCAGCCCAGTGGAAAGAAGGCCAAACAAATGATTCTGTTCACTTAGTCATAACGCTGGGGCACGAATTCTAAAAGAATTGGACATTACTAGGACAAGATGCTATTCTTATTCATACAAAGTCCTACTACAGATTAGCTGTGCTCTTCTTCTCATCATAGTGTCTAGGTGATTTACGGATGGGAGGCAGTGTTGCCTAATAGATAGAATGTTGGACTGGAACTCAAGTACCTGGGTTCTATTCTTGGGTCTGCCCTGGCCTGCTGGGTGACCTTGGGTAAGTCCCTTTGCCTCTATGTCCCTTAGTTTCCCAATCTGTAAAATGGGGACAGTGATATTGACCTCCTTTGTAAAGTGCTTTGAAATCTACTGAAAAAAAAAACATTATATAGGAGATTGGTATTATCATCTTTATTGCTACTAAAGCTACTGGCCTGCCAGCTGGAGTATTCAGAAAAGAATTTCCCATCCCATACGTATTCCTTCAGATAGAATTGCACAATGAGGTGCATGATGGGGATGTTATATCTTCATTTGAAGCAAGTAATATTAGAGATTGGATACTGGACTAGAGGAACTTTGACTGGCTCCCACAGTTTCTCAGAAGGTCTCAGATTTTATAGGTCATTATTGCCTACAGGAGTTCAGCAAGTTTTCATGCCAACAATGCAGAAGAGTAATCCTTGGAATAGGAGGTACCTGAGTGACCCTCTGAACCAAGCAGTCATCTGCATAGGTCCCTTTGTGTGTGCAAGGCAGGCGTTCAAATCGCGGGTCCTTGGCTATCCTGTGGGGTCATAAAAGATGTCATTAGGATGAGTACTGAGGACACGATCTATACAGATTTCAGAGTAGCAGCCGTGTTAGTCTGTATTCGCAAAAAGAAAAGGAGTACTTGTGGCACCTTAGAGACTAACAAATTTATTAGAGCATAAGCTTTCGTGAGCTACAGCTCACTGTAGCTCACGAAAGCTTATGCTCTAATAAATTTGTTAGTCTCTAAGGTGCCACAAGTACTCCTTTTCTTTTTGCGATCTATACAGAGGCATCTTCAGATAATTCCAGGGTGAGGAAGTAGGAACAACCCCTCTTCCATTCTGGGCAATTTCCAAATCTCAAGACCACAGCCAAGACCAGGGGGTTAAAACCTCTTCAGGCCAATTTCAAATGAGGAGCAAGAAAGGTCAAAAAGCACAAGTTGGATTAACAAACATTGTGGCTAATTATCGTTGTTTATGTATTACTTAGTATTTATTGCAGTAGCCCCCAGAGAGCACAATCAGAATCCGGGTTCTATACAAAACGGAAAACGGTAATTAGAAATGTCTGTTCTTTGGACAATTCCCCTACAGAACCTCAGTATCATGTCCAGGTGGCAAGAACAAGCCTCAAACATAGCCAATGTCTTCTTGTGACTGATCCAACAGTCCAGCCTCCTGGTTTTGGTCTTCCAAGCCATCTTTGGGTAAAGCTCAAATCGATTTAGATGTGCTGATAGTGACTGTAAGTGGGGTCTTTGTGACACCCCTTTTTACAGCTCTGGTCAGTTAGAAGATGTAGGCCACATACTTGCAGGTTGAATCCATGGCGAGGGCTGCCTGGTTCTATCACAGACTTGCATAATCATTCAGTAGCTGAGGGAAGGGCATTAAGACATTTAGAATAACACGCTTGCCTTGATTGTCTATGTAGATGGAATCACTACATAGATATCAGGGGCAGGGATCATATTTCCCTTTAGCACCTCATCTCAAAGTGCTTTACAAGCTATATGCAGAAATAACTTCACCCACCATTAAAAGAGAGCCCTCTTGAGGGTGGAACACAGCAGCTCTTTACTAGCTCCACTGCAATACTACATATTAGGTCAAGAATGGAAGTGAATAACTATGACTGATTGACAAAGCAGAGGAAAATTAGTTATCTGACTTGGACTAATGTTGTATAGACAATGGAACTATGAATCTAATTGCAGGCCAATACCCTGATTCTAGGATTACCAGTTCACATTATTATGCTGCTATAGGACTGAGATGGAACTCAGCTGATAAATCCCTGAAAACATGAACTAATTTTGAAAAAACAAACAAACAAAAAAAAAAAAACCAACAACCTAGAGACACCCCTCCTCCTTTGGACAGAGGTTTCTCTCCTACTTATTCTCAGCTGCAGGAAAATGTTATTTTGGAAAGTTTGCTTCAATTTAAAGTATAAAAAAATATGTTGCACAGATAAGAGATTTGTAGATTGAAAAAGAAATCTTTAAGGATTCACTCAAAACTTGTTCCAGACCCACACCTTAATGCCGGCAGGTGTCTTTGATATGGTGGAAGAAATATGAATTAATTATAAGAACCGGAATGATTTAAAAATCCTCTGCAGTATGGATGTTGTAGTGGAAAGTCACAAACATTTCTTTTTTGCTGTGCTGATGCACAAAGCTCTGGAAACCCTGGAGAAGTTTCTCAACAATTATGCTAGCAAATACCACAAGTTTACAGAAATATGAAGATGCATTTTTTAACATAAGATGCAAGAAGTATAAATGAATGCCTCATTGTCAGTGTGATCATTTAAATTGACATAAGTTGGGAAATTCAGAGTTACAGTTGGAACATCAAGGATCCAGCTGGTGCAAGCGGAGGCCAGAATCATCTTTTCTCCTGTCATGATGAAAATCAGTTTCTTTGTATCATCTCCTGATATTAAAAGAGATCAAGTTGATTTAAGAGCTCTCAGTGCAAGAACACAGTGCAGCCAGCAAGACTACTACGGGTGACCTCACAGGACTTTATAAACAACTTTTGTCCTCAGTGTAGGGACTCCTAAATGCCCTCTTCTCAACAGGTTACCCACTGCAGAAGGAACAAGCACAAAGGAAGAGGAACAGAGTGCCAGTGGCAGAGCTCTCATTATAAACATGGCTGATTTGGATAAAGATTTTTTTAAAAATATGGCTTGCAATCGTGGCAAAGGTGGTTTTATCATCCTCCTCCAGAAGATCCATGTGGTCTTGAGAAGCAGAACTGTCCAGGATGATGGACAAATTGGCGTATATAGAGTCAAATGTTTTTCTCATGGTGGATTTCTCCAATTTAATTCAGACTGGATTGCTGCCTTCATTGTAGCAGGCCTTCTGTGAATGAACTGTTAATATCTTTTCTGGGAGTTTTGGCCAGTCTTGCTCACAATGACTGTACATAAACTGGAGCTATGACTTGCACCATAATGACCAGACATTTTTTAAATAAAAGCTTACATTGTGCAGGAATTGGTAGGCCAAGAAGAGAAGCTTTTGCAAGACTTTCTGCCCAAGCTTTGGGAACAGAACTTTCCACTTCCCCATGCCTATTTAAAATTCAACCATAATGGTTGTGATTAAGTGATAAAAAGTTCTATAGTAAACAATCTAGTCAGCGATGTGTCTGAAGCAGCCAAGTAGACAGATGGACTGAGGAACAGAGTTGAGTGTCTTGCACCTACCTTAGTGCCACACGATACTTCTGCCCTAGCTTCTCAATTTCAGCCATTACACAATCTGTGATACAGGGGATACCTGCATGAACAGATTATTATTAATATTAGTTATTACCTCTATAGTGCCAAAACTGTATTAGCTCTTATCTTACAGTACTTAGCTATGACAATGTGCTCTACAGAAAATATTAAGATAAACTATCAAGATCTCTGCCCTGAATTGCTTACAGTTTAATTAAACATACAAAAAACTCATGAAGGGGGAGGAGAAGGATGAAATGCAAAGCAACCTAGCAACTAGTTGGCCATATCTTGTTAAGTTTGTTGATCTTTTGAAGGAATTTGGGGTTTAAAATTTTTGTTTTTATTTTTTTATTTTGTCAAGATCAGTATTTAAGACTCATCTGATTATTAACTGCATAGAGTTCTAAGGTTAATGTGGATCAAGAATCCCAGGTTCACTGAACCTTGGCCCCTATACTTGGCCAGCAGCATAAATCCTTTTAACTGGACTTTTGTTACCTTAAGCTAGTGCTATGTGGCCTGCAAAGTGTTTGTGGCAGAGTGAGGGATTGTTGTAGGCAAGAGCAGACCTCACCATACCAGGGCATCATGCTGTTTCAGGAGAAACTCTAACGGGAACAGACACTCACACTTGGCATAGAGACAGTCCATCATTGACTGCACCAGGTCCAACTTGGCTTTAATGGAGAAGTTGATGAAGTTTGTATCAATCAGAATATAATAGGGTGGGCCCAACTGCATGTTATACTGGAAGAACAAACAGGAAGGGTGCTGAGGGCTGTCAGAAAAGAAACAATTCAAATCAGTTACTTTAAACTGACACCACCAATGCATTAAGTCCTATGACCTGGACAGATCTGCTAGGAAACATGCCCAGCCGGAGCAGTTTTGAGATAATGCCTGGAGAGAAAGATGGTGGCAATTACCAAGCAGCCCACCTCCATCTCTCTTTCTTCTGAGAGCCCACTCCCCCTTTCCCATAGTATACACATCAAAAAGTTCAGGCTGGGGGTGGGGTGCAAGTTCCTACAATCTTTAGAACGCTCCTCTAAGTGAAAGAGACAGGGAAAATATTCTTGCAACTGCCCAGAGCTGCCTCTCCTCTGCTCCCAAGTGCAAGGCAAGGCAGAGGGCATCTCCACTCTCCCAGATGCAAGGCAGAGTGCAGTTCCTTAGGTACTTACACCTCTCTTTCCTTGATTGCACTGGGATCATCCTTCTTTTTCACATTGGATTTTGCTCGCTCCGTCTGTTTGCTAAAGCAACAAAAAATAAATTACGTTTTTGTGTGACACTCACAAGTTTGTCAGTATGGAGTGTGTGTGTGTGTGTGGGGGGAAGACGGGGGACAACAATGGATAGAATACTAAAACAAAAATGCCTTAATGATGTAAAAACAAAGGGGAAAAAGGAACAGCTAAGAAAGATACAAGGGAGTAAAACTAGAAAGTTTGGACTGAAATTATGAAATTATTTAGGTTAGCTCCCAGGAAGACTCCTTGACAGTGAAATGGATAAAAGTGGGAAAACATCTTCTAAAGCAGGAAGGGAAAGCAATCACTCGGGATCCTGAAAATGGGACAAGACACTAGAGAACATTCAACCCAAACTCATCCTGCATTAGCCTTCAGAGATTGACTAGAGGGAACCCAAGTTTCTCTGTAGCTAAATCTCCAGTACTATGAATGGGTCCCCGATAAGCTGTCCCCACACCCCATTGCTGCGAGGCTCACATGCGCTGGTCTCGAAGGTTGATCATGCGTTTCACGATGGCGTATTTCCTCGCTTTCTTTTGTTTCCCCTGCAAGGAAACATTGTGAGAGGAGAGGAGAGGAGAAAAAACAGACACCTCGCAAACCTGCCTCCCCCGTGACTCCGCTCCCCAAACCCATCTCCCCTACCCCCTCCACATAACCACCCCGCCGCGCGGGACCCCTGCCGCTCGCGTACAGAAACCCCCGAGACTCGGGACATCAGGCGCGGCCACCCCCACGCCCCACAACTCCCATCCCCGCGCCCGGGGAGCAGGGCGGCGCCGCCGACCACTACTCGCCATCCTGCTCCTCGTCCTCGTCCGCCTCCTACTCGGCCCGGCCCGGCCCGGCAGCTTCCGGCGCCCGCCTCGCTCGTCACCGCTGGCCTGCCCGCGAGGAACTATCACTTCCGCCCACCGGCTCGGAGGCGGGGGCAGCGGGAGCCCGCGCCGGCCGCGCGCACGACCAGGGCCCAGACTCGGAACTGCTGCCCGCAGGC
The DNA here is from genome assembly GCF_009764565.3 of Dermochelys coriacea. Lineage (NCBI taxonomy): Eukaryota > Metazoa > Chordata > Testudines > Dermochelyidae > Dermochelys > Dermochelys coriacea. The sequence goes on along the minus strand of NC_050073.1, from coordinate 85,684,568 downwards.
TTCGGTAACTGTCTCCCTTCAGGCCTGTGAGCCAGGGGCTGAGCCCGGTCCCGGGGAGCCCTGGCGGGGGCTCGGGAAACCCCCCGACTCGCCTCGGGCCTCGAGTCAGGGCGGCCTGGAGCCTGCGAGACGCAGCGACCCCCGGCGGGGGTGGGGTTGTGCGCGCGCCTGGAGAGGCAGCGCCTGGTAGCCCTGTTACGGAGCCCCGCCAGTGCGCCTCGCTCCCGGGGAGCCCCGGTCCGGGGGGGCAGAGCAGTCCGGCCAGAGCGGCATGGGAGGCTTGGCAGCGGCTGCCGAAGTGCGAGGACATGGAGCCCTGCACCCGCTGAGGGATGGGGATACAGCAAGTGGTCCGCCCAGCTCAGGCCTTCCCAGTATTTTTACTGTCTGATTCCCCAGTACGTTAAGCCTCTGGCCAGGGTGAGGTTTCCCGGTGAGCTGTAGCTCACGAAAGCTTATGCTCAAATAAATTTGTTGGTCTCTAAGGTGCCACAAGTCCTCCTTTTCTTTTTTGCGTTTAGTGTTTGTTCCTGACTCCCTAGTGCAGTGGTTCTCAAACTTTTTTTACTGGTGACCCCTTTCAAATAGCAAGTCTCTGAGTGCAACCCCTGCTTAAACATTAAAAACACTTTTAAATATATTTAAGACCATTATAAATGCTGGAGGCAAAGCAGGGTTTGGGGTGGAGGCTGACATCTCGTGACCCCCCATGTAATAACCTTGTGACCCCCTGAGGGGTCCCAACCCCCAGTTTGAGAACCCCTGACCTAGCGGGTTTGTGGGCCTGTTATCCCTCAGGTTGGGAGAGGGTGGGGTCATTGGGTCAAGTGTCTAGCATTATGCACAGATACTCCCCTCTGTCCTTGGATTAGAAGTAATTTCTGATTATTCGAGGAAGTGAGTCTGCAGTGGAGCAGGAAATAATTTCGAGCTATTCTGTATCCCATGGGAAACTTGGTTGTTCCTTTGTGTTTCTTTGATGCCTTATTACTAAGGCTACACTTATGTCATGGAAGTCAGGGAATCATCCAGAGACCTCAGAGACATTCTCTGCTTCAGCCCCAGGGACTGTGGGACTGGAGCTGGCAGCCAGTGGGGCCCTGGCAGTGTTCCAGTGACAGGTGACGGCCTCGTGCAGGGGAGGGGAGCGCCTGGGGTGAGCGGCTGGGGGTGTCCTGTTTTCTCTTTGGGAAATGTGGGCACCCTGCAGCTTCCAGCTGCTGTGGGCAGAGGGGGAACCACACAGCTCCTAGCCTTCACAGTGGCAGGGAAAACCTTGGAGTCGCAGCAGCAAAAATCACAGACAGGTTACAGCTTCCTTGAATTTTTGTTTATTGCCTGTGATCTGTCCATGACTTTTACTAAAAATAACCATTTCAAAAGCTTAGCCTTACTTATTACCTCTCACTTCTGGTTTCCAATCTGTGGTCTCGGATTTTGCATTTGAGGAAGTCTGCATGCATTTTGCTCACCTCATTGTAGTGAAGTATTTGTTGGTGAGAAGGTTCTGTTTGGCTTCTGCACTTATCTAGCTGGTTGTTGTAGTTTGTATCTGTCCTTAATGATTGCTATACTGTAAAGTTTTTTTAAGTGATTTACGTTATTTGAGCTTAGGTGAAATTGATTATTTCATTGTTCTGGAAGTTAGATCTTTCGTTGAGATTTGGCTGTGCTGCTGTACCTGCAGCCATTGTCAGGTTTCTGTTTTTTCTTCTCTAGTGTTTTGTGGTGGGCAAAAAGTGTGTGGCTTTTGGCTTTCTTGGCTGAGGTGTCCCCAGAACTTGTCCTTTATTGTGTGTTGATTAACAAAAGGTATCTCTAGTTCTGTCCTGCTGCTATCTGTTCCTGTGGATGCATACTATTTATTTGCAGAACTTATAAGGTTTCTCTTGTGGTTTTGTCCTCTTCAATGAACATTGCAGATACAGATGGGTCCCATATTTCAGTTCTCTGTAGTAAAATGGTTTGGATTATGTTATCAAATACTTTTCACAAGACTCTAAGTGTATGTATGTGTGTGTGTCAGGGGATATTCTATAGCTTGCAATCTCTATCAAGAAAAGGAGTACTTGTGGCACCTTAGAGAGTAACAAGTTTATTTGAGCATAAGCTTTCGTGAGCTACAGCTCACTTTATCGGAATGCATCCGATGAAGTGAGCTGTAGCTCACGAAAGCTTATGCTCAAATAAATTTGTTACTCTCTAAGGTGCCACAAGTATTCCTTTTCTTTTTGCGAATACAGACTAACATGGCTGCTACTCTGAAACCAATCTCTATCAAAATTTGCTAGTGGTTTTGAAAGGGGAGCACACTCCCATTTCCCTTCTCCCTTTCTCTTCCCTCCCACCTTGTTGCAAAATGGAGAGTAGTTATATATCCCCTCTCATATGGAGCTGGTTTACTTGGCTGTCTCTTGTAGGTGAAACCCTAGGGTCTGAAGAACTTGTTTAGTGTTGGTTCTGCGGGACCCTGACTTTGGATGGTTCAGTCCCTCATATAAGAGAAAGGTATTATCATCAAACATACTTCCTGGTAGCAGCCATTGCCTGAGGTCCTAACAAATGCATGGAACTTCACTGTGTCTGCCTGCAGAGAGTGATAGCTAGTGGGATGACACATTCCCTTTTCTGGCTATAGGTCTTTTCCCAGACCTCTTACTGCCATGAGCCAGTTTGTGGCCTATATCCCTGATGCCTTGTGAAAGGAACAGGGAGTTAAGCCTTGCTGTGGTGTCTCTTCTTCATGCACATCCTGGGATTGCTTTGAGCTTGGAGGCGGAGCTGATGGTACCTTTCAGATGCAACCTAGTACTCCTTTTCTTTTTGCTGATTTGCTGAGGTGATCATGAAACATGAGGAAGACAAGCATCAGCCCAAGCTGAGTTACAGCTAAGCCACTTTTCCCCAAAGTACTTTCCTCAGCAGAACTGTAATTAAGGAGCTAGTGGTATGGAAGAGAATCAAAGACTGGAAGGAGAATTGGGCTTGGTAAGGAAACAGGGGGAGAGGTAGTTGAGAGAGGTCAACATATGGGCAATTTTACCAGAATTAATTGTTGGATGAAGAGATGCATTCTCTAGTGCTTTCCTTGTGATGTTTAGATGATCTGAGTGACCCTGCTTTGGGAAGAGCAGGAGGGGTGAGCAGCAGTAGTGAGTGGATGTTCCCCTACGAGCAGTGGCTGAGGCTTATTTTTACTTGGAAAGTGAATGTTGTGTTATGCAATGAATGAAGAAGGCTGACCTGCTGTATCTGTGGAGGAGGTGAGGAGCACATGTGTACTGACATTGATTTAAGATCTACTTTGGAATAGAAAGAATGGGGGATCTTAGATTTTTGGTATTGATCTGGGATCTCTTGTGTGTGTTTTATTTTTTTCAAAGCCAGCATTTCACCTGGACCTTGTTTAAAGTTTCTGGTGGCATGATCCAATCCTGGAGAGAGAGTGACAGATCTGTTTGTGTTGATCTTGGCCATTGATGTCGCTTTCTGTCCTTGCTGCTTGATACTGGAACCTGCCCAGTGCCCTTGAGCTGACTCTTCTGACTTTCAGGATCATATTTTAAAATTAAGTGCATATGTGCAATTGCACTGATACTCTTGCACACATTTGATTTATGTGAGAAAATACTGGATATTCTCACTCTAAGGAGAATCATCTACTTGTGCATGATCTGAGAAGAACTGACCATTGTCAGAGGATATTTGTCCACATGGCTAGATATGCCATGTAAGGTGTTCTGTTTACAAAGTTGCTGAGGTGTTCTCTCAGCTTGGTTTTTATAATTTGAGGCAATACTCTTCTGCAGAAATGATTCATAATCTATTTTTTCCTGAAAACTGTTGGAATTGGCGGGTGGAGGAGGAAACCAAGATAAATATTTATCAGTGCAAGAACAGATATCAAAAGAAGGAAAATCTGATGTGTTCTAGGGCCTCAACAAGTCTTTTTTATATAATGTGTGCCCTCTAATGGCTCTGTAACTTCAGTTACATTAATGTACCAGTTCTGGCTAGTATTTCCCTTATAGCTGCAGTTACACTTGCGCACAGCTCTCAGAGCTTTTCTGCATACTCTTCTGTCTCCACCACAGTTCTCTCTGTGGTGCCATGCACTCCATCCTGGCTCTGCAGGTAGTTTGGGAGGCAAATCTGGATTAAGTCTTCCAAATTCAAATTCTTCCTACAAGTGACAGGAGGCCATCACTTGTTGTGTCCTTGGATCAAGCACATAAGGCCTGTAGGAGTGCTGGGTATTTTTCTCTGCCCAGTAATGAGGTTGACTCTGTACTGGTATCTTTCACAGAAAGGTTAGTTCCCCACCTTGTTAGTTGGTAGCTTTTGGCACTGCCTGATGCTCATCTAAAATAACTTGTTCATCTTGTGAATAAATTACATACCTGGGTACCAGCTAACCATGGCAAGAAGCTTACCCCATAGTACCCTGGCTGAGTAAGTATCTTTGGGGCTGGTTCTAATGTACATGCTAGAAAGAAGCTGGCTGCGAATGTGGCAGCTCCTTTTGTCTCTGCTGGCCATCTGACCTGGTGCCTTGCCTGCCATTTCATGAAGCGATAATGAAATAAGAACTTGCTGGGCTGATTAAGGGAGACAGCTTGTCAGGCACAGGGAATTAATTCTGAAATTCTGTAACCAAGACCAAATGGCCCATTTTCATATTGGCATAAAGCTCCTTGCTCATTCTGGAGGTTTCAGGCACCAAACTTAGAACAGACTAACTTTCAGCATGACTTGGGGAAGGGAAGTAGTTATGGGCTGAGACTGGGGTAGCTTGTGCATATGGGCCCAGAGTGTCAGTTTTGTATCGAGGTTTTTCACTGGGGTGAGGGAGCTGATTCTGTAGATGCTGGTGAAATATTTCCTTCGAGATTCAAAAGCATTTCAAAATTGCACAGTGATAAGAGTCCCTGTGGAATTTACAAACTGCTCTTGGAGTGCACTCCATATTGGGAGGGCGAGCCGGATACAAAGGGAGTACTTATGGAATGCTAGGAAGAAATGTGTAGAGAGGTGGAGGCAGGAGTGTGTTACTGTGTTAAAAACATTTTGGCTACCAGTGTTAGAAATAGTTCTAGAAACTACACCCTGCACTGTGTTCCTTCCTAGACTGCATTGCAGTTTCAAAACCATTTATGCTGGTGGGTGGGCAAAACCTTGTAATAAACTAGCACAGTTGGAGCAGAGTTTGAAGCCAGACATCGAGGCCATATGAATGAGCATCAAGGAGTACAGGTTTGGGGTGACGTCACTAGTACATACGTGAAAGGTTTTGGGTCAGAGCCATGAGTCAATTACCCAGTCCATATCACAGGGCATTAGCTAGATTAACAACTCCTGCCTTGCTGTATTAAGAATAGAGAATTCAAAGGCCTGAAGCTGTGTAGGGAAGAAATTGACAACTCATGGCCTTGGGGATGAGGGAAGGATCTCAGCCAGAAAGGGAAGGATAAAATAGCTGAGTGGGTGGGATTTTCCCTGAGATGACGCAGCAAGAGACTGGGGTTTTCTGTAGCACATGTAAAGAACTCTGTACAGATTTGCTCATCTGTTAGCATGTGTAGGTGGAGAGCTTTGTGCCCTGAAGGCAGCAGGCTCTGTACTGTGGGTAAGAGGTCCTGGGGAGGCAGCAGGCACCCTGAAATAGATGGTTTGGAAGGAATGGGGTAAAGGTGGCAGACACCCTGAAGTGGAGGATAGGTAAGTTGGGAGTGAGGAGGAGCAGGTATCTTATCGTGAAAGATAAGGAGAACACCACTATCAGACAGCTAGCTGATGTGATCTGTTTTGGGAGAGCAGCTGTAGTGTGCTGTCATTCATAATTTATTCTGGTCTCCTCTTTGCACTCTGCATTCTGAAAGAACAGAGGTGAGCTAGGGAGGTGCATGGCCCCCTGGGACATTTCCCATTCTCTGTGTCAGAGTTCCCCAACCTGTGGGGCATGTCCCCCACAGAGTGTGGAGGGGGCGGGGAGGGAGTGCCACTCAGCCCCACTCTGCTCATAGCTCTGCTCCGGCCCCAACCCCAGCTGCAGCCCTGGCTCTGGCCCTGGCTCCCAGCTCCACACCCAGCCTTGCCCCCAGCCTCAGCCCTCCTCCCGGCTGCAGCTGTGTCTCTGGCTGAGGCCCCGGGCTCCAGCCCCCTTATTACCCCTGTCTGTGTCCCTTCCCCCTACCAGGAGCCCCAGCCCCACTCCCAGCCCTGGCTCTTGGGGGGAGGTGTAGACGGGTTAAGGGGTGGAGCGAAGCTGTAAAGTTTGGGGACCACTGCTCTATGGGTTACACAGATCCTATCTGTTATGGGGTTTGTCTCCAGACTGAGATATTTGCTGCTTTGCAACTCAGAGTTTTAGCAAGGTGGATGGTGCTTAAAATGAATTGTCTTGTGAGGCCATCTGCTGTTCAGATCTGGGACACCTGTAATGTGGCAGCAGCAGAGACATTTGCCCCATCTGTTTTGGGGCTCAGATTCCTTGTAAGACATATTATCTATAAATGTCCCTACAGTTGAATATCCTTCACCTGGGATTGGTGCAGTCATATTTTGCAGGACACCACGCTTTTACTAGCTTTATCCTCACCCCACTTTCTCTGAGGGGCTCAAGTGGTGCCCAGTCCATAAATTTACTCTCGGTGGGAGCCAGGTACCTGGTGCCCTGCTGAACCTCTCAGCCTGTCGAAATCTATCTGGGCTGGCAAAGTTTGGTTCCATGTTGGACCTGCAGGATTTCAGGGTCATTGGTGTTGAATGAATGGCTCTGCATATCTAGCCTGCAAAGTGAAATGAGACCAGGGTACATTCAGAGTACTGGGACATGGAGAAGCCTAGCACTTCACTCACTTTGTGGTGCTTTACAGCAGCTGTGCTTGTGGCAATGACATGGAGTCAAGTTTTTTTTAATCCCCTTCTAGGCTGCCCTTTTCATCTATGGACAGGTATAACTGATTTTTCTTCTTCTTGTCCCTTCCCAGGCAGGAAGGCTAGCAAGCAGTTGGTGGCTGCACAGTGCGACAGTGCAGATATCCTCTTCCCAGAGTTGGGGGATAAGTTGCTGTATTTGAGTCCCTTTCTTCCAGTTGTGAATCTAAGATGTGAGTTCCAGGAGCCTCTTTTTCCACAATGTTCTGCTGCTTGGTCCCTTCCTGCTGACCCTTGCCTCACCTCTGGAGCCAAGAGGAAGGATGTGGAGGAATGAGTGCCCCCCTGTTGGCTTTTAGAACATGGGCACTTTTGTAAAGGTATGTGACTGCCATTGGCTGGAGAGTTGGGAGGATTCACAGGGCTGGAAGATGATAGCCATCAGATAGGGAAATGTCTGGCTTAAGCTTTCTGCATGGTGGTGACTTTTGCTGCTGCTGTTGTGATAACTGATAAGTAACTTCACCTCATGCATAAATTAGCTGTATGCACATTATAATTCCTCATCTAATGGCTGGCAAGCTACATTGTATGCACTAGTGTGTGGGAAACTGTTATTTTCACCCCTGACTGTTGGGCTAAGTACTAGCTTCTGGAGCACAGTGGTTCTTGCTTTGATGCATGATGACACAGCCTGAGGGTCCCCATGCCACCTGCAAACTCCTTGCAATAATTGAGAGTGCATGGTGTTTCCACTTTGCTGAAGTGAGATGGAAGATGTAGGTGCACTTCCTTATCCCATTGTCCCCCTGTGGTTGAGCCTCAGAAGGGCCAAATGTATTTCATCCTATGCTAGAGGGCTTGTTTGGGGAAGAGGGGTGGCGGAGGGAAAGAGGTTTATGGGTTATCCACAACCCACTTATTCCGTAGTTTTTCTGCTGAGGCTGCCAACCTGAGGGCTAGTTGCTCATGGTGGTGGTTTTGCGATGTGCCCACGTGACCTGTGAGAATGGAACTCAGATCCATGCAAACTCACTTCAAAGAGCCGTCAAACAGATAGGAACTACTGTCAATCATTAGTATTGGAATTGGTGACCCCAAGGTGAGTGACCATATTGCCCAGTCCCCGAAGCCCACTTGCCCACTCTCAACACAGTCTATGAAGCTCATACTGTATTGTCTTTATTTATCACTGATTCAGAACAGGAATCTGTGATGTAATTGTTCTTTCCAGTAAACTGGGCTGATCGGTTGTTCCATAGCCTTTTGGTATCATGCATTAGGGATCTCTTTAGGAAGAAAACTGGTTTTCTCAACTCCCACTGAAGCATATAATGTGTGTGGGGGAGGAAGAGATGGGGACTCCTGCTGGCCCCTCAGAGTTTTGGGGCAGTGGATATTTATTGATGGGAGCTGTAAGCTGTGTGGATTTGAGAAGGAGTCACTGAACTAGACATGGAGTACTTGTGGCACCTTAGAGACTAATAAATTTATTTGAGCATAAGCTTTCGTGAGCTACAGCTCACTTCATCGGATGCATTCAGTGGAGACGTGTGTTTGTGTTCTAGATGCAGCTGTAATCCTCAGCTGTGTGTCTCACCGAAGGGACCTGATGTTTTACATTATTGGTAAGTGGAGAGGTGGCCCTAATGACAGTTTTCAGAGTAGCCGTGTTAGTCTGTATCGTGTTAGTATCATGTTAGTCTGTATCGTATTAGTCATTGCATCTCGTTGTAGGATCCTGAGGGTTTCCCTAAGTCTTCTACTGTCTTGAATGCTTTCACATTGGTTTAGGGTCTATCTAACAAATAGAAAGTTTTCTTGCCACATTGCCCTCTTTTTCAACCCCAAGCAGACTTATCCCATTGACCTCACTCCTGGCTCATCCCTCCCCTTTACCTTTATGGTCTAGTGGGGTTTGTTTCCTCCATGATGCATGCTTGTCCAATTTTAAATACTAAAGTGGTAGTTGCCACATTGTTTCCTACGGTGGAATCTCAGTAGTTTTATGTAGGTATTCATAGAAAACCACTTGCAAATGTATCTAGATTCTCCTGTGCCATACTTCAGACTCTGGGCAGCTACAACCATCTCCACTCAATTCATAGTCATTCATGGAGTCTAAAACCTAGGGACCTTTATGGTCATCTAGTGTGACCTTTTGAATAACACAGGCCACTGAAGTTCCCATAGTAATTTCTCCATCTAGCCCATAACTTCTGGTTGAGTTAGAGTTGTAGAAAGACATCCAATCTCAGTGCAAGTGGGATCTCAGTGCCTTGCTGGGCCATGCTACCATAACCATCCTGTGTTCTTTCCCTGCTGCAGGTGGGATCACAGTATCCATTGTAGTCTTCTTCTTCACCATTAAGTTCCTCTTTGAGCTTGCCGCACGTGTAGTCAGCTTCCTCCAGCATGAGGACCGGGAGCGCCGAGGGGAGCGAACTATTTATGACTACGTGCGAGGCAACTATTTGGACCCCCGCTCTTGCAAAGTCTCCTGGGATTGGAAGGACCCCTATGAGGTGGGCCACAGCATGGCCTTCCGAGTGCATGTAAGGGAATGTTTCTGTCTCCACACAGATTGAGGGTTAGGTCTTTTATCTCTAGGAGATGAAGGGGAAATTTCTTCACTCTCTGGAGGGTGTGGGACAGGGTGAGGTCCTCTCCTGTTTGTCTATTAGGTCATTTTCATGATTGAGCTGAATATAGTGTTTGTGTCTAACAAACTCCTTTCATGCTGTTGCATGTCATTGCCACAGACTAGGTCAACTGCTGGGGTGAGTGTCTCCTATGCACCTTCCTTTATGGTGAATTGGTAGGGGGCACTACATAGTTCCCTCTGGGGACACATGGACAAGATCTAGTGGTCTTCCTTTAAGGATGCGGCTTTCCCTGCTCTCCTTTTGGGCTTGGGTTCTGTTGATCCTACTCTGGATGCACACTAACAATTCAGGGATCAATTGTCCAGAAACTTGTTCTTCTCAAGTCACATTTTTGAACCCGAGCACAATAAGGAACAGGGGAGGGGGGGTCCAGGGCTCAGAGGTACTCACTGTCCCCTCTCTCTGTAGGAGAATGGTGCTCATACCATGCGGCAGTGGGGCCTTGTCCTGCATTTGCTGTCCCCTCACTCCCTTGCTGAGGCAGGGCTCCATCCTGCCCCTCTGTTGCAAGGTGGCTGGTTTCTCTCTGTCCCTGCACCCCATATTTCTGCTGACCTGGGCTTCTCCATTCCCCATGCAGTTATTCTATAAGAATGGGCAGCCCTTCCCTGCTCATCGGCCTGTGGGGCTGCGAGTTCAAATCTGCCATGTGGAGCTAGCAATGGATATTCCTGTGACCCAGGAAGTCCTTCAGGAGCCCAATTCCAATGTGGCGAAAGTGGCCTTCACTGTGCGCAGGGCTGGGCGATATGAGATTACCATAAAGCTCGGCGGCTTGAATGTGGCCTACAGCCCCTACTACAAAGTGTTTCAGCCAGGTAAGGTCTAGGTGAATTGGTAGTGAGCCTGAGTGGATATAGAGGTGTCAGACACCCCAAGGTATACGTGTTGGGAGCTGAGATAGATATGTGGGGAGGATTTACCCCTTCTGCATTCTGTTCTTCACACATGCTACCCCAAGTAGTAGAGACTCTTGGTTTAAGCAAGCTTATGGGCAGCAAACATAGGAAAACAGAAGCTGCTGTATACTGGAGTAGGCTGCTAGTGCCTCTCAGCCTACATAGCTATTGTCACAATACCATGCCTTGTGGGTAACTTCATCCTGACCCAGCTGAGTGGTTAGAGAATGCCTTTATGCACAACGATTGAGAATTATAATTTATATCTTAGGTAATGTCACTGCAAGTGCTATTTAGATTTGACTCTAATCCTCTTGGATCTTAACTTTGCTTCATTGATTTCCTCTAGCAATGAATTTCACAAATTAATTATCCATTACTTGGAAAAGTTTCCTTTTTCCTTTTAATTATTTTTTTCTGTTTGATTTCAATCAGCATATTATACCCTCTATGCATGTACAATAAAAAAATACATCCATTAAATAATTTTACAAATAGACACGATACCAGTTAAGTTGACCCCTTTATTGCCTCCAAAAAAAAGAGGATGCCCAAAACTTACTCAATACCCTTCTGGCTAAAGCTTGCATTACTAGCTGAGGCTTACAGATCAACTGATCTGTACTTTATTGGACCGGCTATGGGAATGAGTTCCAGAGTTGAGGGCTAAAGTGCTAGCATGATTGGAGTGGAGGACACTCTTTAAATGTCCTTAATGAAGCTGAGAGTTAACCCTGTTCAGCATGTTGGGCCTCTATCCCCTGGCAAGCTCTTTCTTTCCCATTCTATGCATTTCAATGCTTAGTGGCTTGGTTCTCTAGCTGCAGAGGTGGGGAATGTATTAAGAATTCATCCATTCTTTACAGGGCATTGAGCTCCTATCTTGTTAGCTCTCTGCTGCTGTATCTAGGGCAGTCTCTAAATTGTCTAAATTCTAAATTGTCTCTCTTTGTTTCAGGGATGGTGGTTCCTTCCAAGACCAAAATCGTCTGCCACTTCTCCACTCTGGTGCTAACCTGTAGGCAGCAACACACCTTGCAGATTGTCCCCAGAGATGAGTATGATAATCCCACCAGCAATTCTGTGTCCCTGATAGATGAGCAGAATTACAGCCTTTCCATCCATGAGGTGAGTTGGACTCCATCCCTCTCTCCCAGTCTCCTCCTGAGCTAGAGAGTGTTGTCCTCTCCACTGATGTTCTCTCTCTTTGTCTAGCTGGGTCCCCAAGAGGAAGAGAGCTCTGGCATTTTGTTTGAGAAGTCCGTGGTGTCCAATCGGCAGACATGCCAAGTGTTTCTGCGACTTACCCTGCACCGTAGAGGCTGTTTCCATGCTTGCATTTTCTACCAAAACCAACCTATTAGCAATGGCGATTTTGACATTATTGTCCTAAGTGGTGAGTTAAGAGATGTCAGGTGATTCCAGATCAATTGCATTTCCTATTGGATGCCATGTGGTCTAGTCAAGTAGAGCTGTTCTTTTATTTAAATGTGGCTTCCCTCCATGCCAGCCACACTCAGTTGCCCTGGTAATGTCCATTAATTTAAAATATTATTTAAATAAGGTGAATTTGGTGCTGGCAAAGAAAGCTAGATGGAGAAAACACTGGAGACAGACATTCCCTATTCCTACAGCAGGTATAACCCAGGAGCTAACTCCTCCCCTGCCTCAGAGGGGAATTATTTAGAGATTGAGCAGTTGACTGTGGCCTACTCATTCCTTTGCATCTCACAGGTTAACAGTAGGGGAGCCAATTTTGGGCATGCTTTGTGATCTACAGATGAAGAGTAGTATGTAAAAGATAGGTGGTATTCTCATTCCTAATCGTTTTGTGATGTGGTTCTCTGTCCCACAAGGAGTGAAGCTAGCAATTTATTTTACACAAGCTACTGAATGACTGTCATATGGTTATGGCTTTTGGTCACTACGGGCAGGAGTCAGGTTAGAACTGGTGCCCTAGAAGTAAAAGGTTCTGTATTCCTTCTCTCTTCTCCCCCCTCACCCCCGCCCCCCAGCCTGTCTCCCAGGCCTATGGATAGGCTCGACATACTGATGTCCTGGAGGTGAAAGGCTCCATATCCCATTCTTGAGCCTCTTTCATTATTGACTCACTTTACCAGGTTCCCACTTAGCTGGTTAGACTTTTTGCTTAGTGCCGTTCTGTGGACTCTGAGCTTAATGTGAGATGCTGAACTTCGTTTCTTGGCTGTATCAAGCTTTACATGTGTTCCATCTGTGTCCTTTAGAAAATGAAATGAACATTGTAGAACGCAATGTGTCCACGTCAGGGGTGAGTATCTACTTTGAAGCCTATCTTTACAACTCTACTAGCTATGCCAACACGCAGTGGCACCTCCCACCCTCTCATCTGGGCTCCTCCCAGCGCCGTCCTTCTACCGCAACTGAGGATGAGGATGAAGACTCTCCATCTGACAGCCAGACTCCTGAGAAAGTGAAGAAACCTAAAAAAGTGTATTGCTACGTGTCACCCAAGGTAAAGCCCACATGGTTGCTGCTCTTTAGCTTTTGATTCAAATGTTCTGGCATTTCAGAGCTTGCCTTGCCCATCACTTTGGGCTCTGCTTCTAGACATGTCAGACTTGGCTGGTAAAGTTTGTCAAAACTAAGTGTTTGTTTAAACTTGTTATATCAGATTCCTTTCCTCTGTTTTTTTTTTTTTTTCCTCCCCTAAAGGATCCAAAGATACAGCTGCAACATCTGGGGAAAAGTGATTTCCCCCACCTAGCTAATCAATGGGAGCGAGAAACCTGGAAAGCAGGAACAGCTGAGGGAGACCAAGGGAGGGAATGGGCAGAAAATTTAGAGTTTGCAATTCAGTATCAGTTAAAAAGACTGCTTCAGTTTTAGCATTGCATATGTAGAAGCATCATATCGCAGAGCAGGGGGATATAACAATATCTCTGTCTGATCCAAAACCCATTGAAGTCAATGGGAGTCTTTTAATTGACTTTAGTGGGCTTTGAATTAGCTCCTGTATGGGTCTGGTGAGATCGGGCATCAAGTGTCCTCAGTGTTGAGTACTTATAGATCATGATCAGGAGGAGGAAAATCAGACTAAAAACAATAAAACTGGTCAGGGGGCTAGGAAGGCTGATTTAGGAAGAAATATTAGAAAAACACAATCTGTTTAAAAGCTAAAGTGAAGGGATTAAAATATAAAAACCTAGAATTGAGAGTGGTTATTTAGTTTGCTACCTGGAGGTATAACTAGGAGAAAAGGCAGGAAATTAAGAAAAGAACAGTGTAGATTTTGCCATTGTAACCAGATCAATATTTACAGCAACCATTGACCCTCCACTCCCACCAAAACTCCTATCCTAAGCAGAGTGCCTAGGGAAGCCAGAAGAGCAGAAAATTCCATTAGGGACCTCAATTTGCCAATCCATTAATTTGGGAGGGGTTCAAGTAATACAGTAATAGGTACCCATGTAAAACCCTAATCTAGGAAAAATTTTCCTGACAGAGAGAGAGATGAGTCTGTGAAACAGTCACCAAACGGTAAAGGGGAAGGCACATTGCTTGGGCTATATAAACCTAGATTGGATGCAGTATTAGAAAATGTGGAACTGGGAATGAATTCTGAGGGGGAGTGACCCAGTAGTCCCCTCATTCTGATTCAGGGAGACAATTTTGGACTTTCATCAAACTTCACTGTTAAATTTCCTGATACTGGAGATCATTCTGAATGCCTTCTGTTGTAGCTACTGCTTGGGCTGGAAGAGAAACCCCTTATGCATCTGTCTAATCTGTGTATTTCTTATGCACCCATAATTGTAGTGTTTGGGCACCATATACATAAATGTAGACCATCATTCCTGTCCAACAGATCCAGGCTGTCCAGCCCAGCAGTTCCTTACACAGGGCTGTTCTCACTTGCTCAACTCCAGGAAAATTGCTGCTGACTATTCCCCAGCCATCTTTGCTGAAGGAGGCCTGTGCAGAAGGGAGTCTTGTATTGTGCCCTAAAGGAACTAAAATTGGGGCTTAGCCTGCTCTCCAGTGAGAGGAAGTTCCACAGCTAAGGGCCTTCTGCCAGAAACACTCTGCATGGTGAAGAGAGCAAACTGGCTTGGACACCCCAGCTTCAACAATTGCAAGATTTTTTTTTTTATTTGTTTGAACTTGATGTTCATGACATTGAAGGAGTAACAGCAATAATTTGGCCAGTGCAGGATAACTTTCCTCAGGACTTCCCAGCTCTGTCAATGCATTGCAGTCCTGTACTGTAGCATCCCTTGCTATTTGAATCCTGGCTTCCACCCTAAATTCCTGTACACCAACAATCTTTTTAAAAGCTAAGGTGTGGACCATTGGCCTGTTAATGCATGCTCTGGTTTACTGCTATATTTATGTCACATCAGCGTGTCCTAGGAGCTTCACAGACCAGTGTAACAATTAAGTCCTTTTGCCAAGTTGCTTACAATCATTCTTCTCTCCCATGTTACTGCGTAGCGGAGGTTTGAAGGGCATGCGTATTGTCACAGGAGAGGTTTTGGAAGGAGGCTTTTCCTGTGGGTTTGTTCATCCTGTGTCTTGAGTCTAGAGTACTTCAGAAAAGAGCTTTAGTAGAAATATGGCTGCTAATGATTTCTCTTTCCTACGATTCCCCAGCAATTCTCAGTGAAGGAATTCTACTTGAAGATCATTCCTTGGCGCCTCTTCACCTTCAGAGTATGTCCTGGCACTAAGGTGGGTTTGTCTCCATCCAGTTATTGTTGCAGTTTCCACCCTGTCATCCCTTGTTGCTGAATAATGGTCTGCCTGTTAGATCTGCTGTTGGCGAAGTGCGGTTATTTCCACTGAGCAGCTAGATACAAGAAATCCAGGAACTCAAAAAACACCTTTCCTACCAGAGTACTGGAAATGTGTGCGAGCAGGGGCCAGCCATGTCTCTTCTCCTCACCCTAACATCAGGATCCTAGGTATCATTCTCAGTCCTGTATCACACTTCTCCTAATTGCTTTACTGGAGGAGGAAGAAGGCATCTAGTTTTGGTCCCCCTGAATCCCATGCTGTTTGAAGTGGGCTTTATAAAGGCAACATCCTAGCTGGAATCCAGAGGCTAGAGCAGGGTTGGCCAACCTGTGGCTCCGGAGCCACGTGCGACTCTTCAGAAGTTAATATGCGGCTCCTTGTATAGACACCGACTCCAACTTTCCAGTGTGCTGCGGGTGCTCACTGCTCAACCCTTGACTCTGCCACAGGCCTTGCCCCCTTCCTGCCCTCTCCCCTGAGTCTGCTATGCCCTCGCTCCTCCCTCTTCCCCCTCCAAGCCTCCTGCACACTACAAAACAGCTGTTTGGGAGGGAGGGGGAGACGCTGATCAGCTGGACTGTCAGTGGGTGGGAGGCGCTGGGAGGGGGGTGGGGGAGCTGCTGGGGGGCTGCCGATGTATTACTGTGACTCTCTGGCAATGTACACTGGTAAATTGTCTTGTACTGTATCCTTCTCAGACTCAGGTTGGCCTCCTCTGCACTAGAGGCAGTGTGCCTGTTAATTCGTTCTGTATGAGTGTGGAGATGGGAAGGTGTGTGTGCAGAAAGTGGTCTTGGTATGTGTACCTCACATGCTGTGCTTTCTGCTGCACAGTAGTTTGACCCCTGTCCTGCGTCTCTTTACTGCTAGTTTTCTTACCATGGGCCTGATCCTGTGCACAAGCTGCTGACACTGGTGGTAGATGATGGGATCCAGCCCCCTGTGGAGCTCAGCTGCAAGGAGAGGAACATCTTGGCAGCCACTTTCATTCGTTCTCTGCATAAAAACATAGGTAAAAGAGGCTGGTGGGATAGACACTATGATTGGGGGATTCAGGTTGCTGCATCCTCAGGTTGCATGCATCACGGGGTGGCAGGCAGGGAGTTGGCACTTGGTCATTTATTCCCGTTTACTTAGAGTTCTATAATCCTTCTAGGAATTGTAGAGTAGTCTTCTGTCTCTCCTTCTGCTTCTGATAGTACTTCCAATGAAGGATTTCATTGGCCCTGGCTTCTCATGCTCAGCAGGCTTTTCTATCATTCCTCTGAAGGCATCTCCATGAGTGGCTGGATGTCTGACAGACTAAAACACAAACTGTCCCCTGGGAGTTGTGCTGTCCCTGCCTTCCATGGCAGATCACTCTGACTATAGAGCAGTCCTATGCAAATAGGGATGGGGACCCCCTCCTGACACGTGAGGTGTTGGCAGCTCAGATGCAATCATAATAAGATCACTGTTTCAGGAGGCTCAGAGACTTTTCAGGACAAAGTGAACTTCTTCCAGCGGGAGTTGCGTCAAGTGCATATGAAGAGACCTCACTCCAAGGTTACACTGAAGGTCAGCCGCCACGGCCTGCTGGAATCTGTGAGTGAGCTCCTGACAATTGGCACCTGGGGGGGACAATAGGCTGTTCCCACTTGTGCCCAGGACCCATTCCTGCACCTTTCGTTGCCACTCAGTTATTCTCTAGTGAAATCCAGGTTGACACCAACTGCGGGAACAATGACAATTTTGAACCTCTAGCTCCAGGAGATAAACTGATCAGCTTTGGGAAGGGAAGCAAAAAAAAATTTCCCGTTTGATAGTGTTAAATAATTAGATATATGTTGAAAGCCTTATACCTTCTTCTTAAACCTCTGGCATCAGTCACTGATAGTTGCTAGGACTCCGGGACAGTTGATCTCTCCTGGTATGGCAGTAGCAATGTCCAGGCTAGAGGGGCAGTTGGTTTGTGTGTGGTAGAAAGAGCCCCGAATACTGCCTTCAACCAGTGTGCTTTGTTTGGGTTTGGTAACTGTTCCTGCTTATGGGAAGCTGTGTACCTCCCCCTTAAACTGTAAGAGCCAGTGATGCTCTGAGCAGGGAGGAGGCCAGGGCCTGGCACTGTTGTTTCCTTGCAGAGTTCTTTAGAAAAATATAAGAAAATCCTGATAGTTGTCCTATATCAGATGCTTACTAGTCCTTGAAAAATGGGAACCCACCCTAGATACTCTGAGAATTACTGTCATGTCCGTTAGGATAGACCAAACCAAAGAATGTGGAACTATGGCAATACAAGCCCCAGAGCACTGGCTCACTCTGTTTGCGAAGTGTTCTGCAGAGCATTAGCAGTGAGACTTGACTCAAACTCACCTGTTATAGTCCTTAAATGACCTTCTAAATTAGATGCAATAGAACTATCAGTTGCCATGACTTGTGACGCCATGTGTGTTTTGGGACAGAATTGTGACAGAAATGGAAAAGACCAGTTGTGGGGGAGGGAGGACTGGTTGAGATTCTCTTTGATATACTTGGTAAATTTAAATTTGGGAATATTTTCTGCAGTTTGGACAGGCTGTAAATTATATGCACTGAGGCTTCAGGTACTGATTCATTATCCAAACCATTTTTAATTCCTAAAAGTATTTTCAGAGACTCCCTCTGTACCCTGTTATCTTGGAAATTGCTGCAGAGCCATTAGCTGTAGCATTGCATGCAGATAAGATTAAAAAAAAAATTAAATGTGGGGGTGAGGAATGTAAACACTTGAAAAATGAGGACAATACACATGGCAAATGCAACCAGAGAGATACGCACTAATCAGGGGCTAGCATGATGCTCCAATTTATTTAATGATCAACTAAGTCTGAGCTGACTGTTGCATTCAGGGCTCTTTAGGTTACAGGTTTTGCACTTAGATCTTTAATTGGGATCAGGAATGTGGGCCTACATGTTTCCAGTCACTTGAAAGATTTTGTTAAAGTAAATCATGCTATAACAGGTAAATGTAAACCAGCAACTTCTCCCTGGGCTTCTTTCTTCTACATGCTTTCTGAGGGGCTGTTTTCTAAACTGGACAGATGGTCCAGAGAGAACTAAGACTTCTTTACAAAAGTTGCTCCTAGCTACATACGATTTAATAAATTCTATTGAGTTGCTGCCTCTGGGTAGAAGAGGGGGCGGTTTTGGGGGAAGTGCTGTGAATGTGCAATGCTTAGGCTGTTGCTATTGAGCAAACTTTATCTTGGTCTTGAGACCAGGAACTGTCAGGTGTGGGGAACTTTTCTCTTAAATTCTGTAATGGAGAACACACCTATGGTTGAGGCTGAAAGGAAAGTAACCTACCTAAGATTAGTTTCTGGCTCCCCATCCTGTATTCAGATTACTAGACTGGGCCCCTCCCATTCTGCTTTATTTAAGTCCTCCATGCATGGATGCTGAGCCCTGGGCAGTGGCTGCTGCTGCTAACGCTTTTCCTTTCACTCTCTCAGTCTCTGAAAGCAACACGGAATTTTTCCATTTCCGACTGGAGCAAAAATTTTGAAGTGGTTTTCCAGGATGAAGAAGGTAAGGGAACTTGCTCCAGCAGAAACTTTTATGGGCTTGAGGAGGGTGTGCCAGGAGCATACTGAGAGTCACTTGCTGGTCTGGAATTCTGGCTGCCTTGCAACATATCCATCTGTATCTAGATCCTTCTATGGCCTCCATCCCTATAGTTTTGAACAAACATTAATGAATTTAGCTTCCCAACCCCCTGTGAGGTAGGGAAGTATTATTATCCCCATTTTACAGATGGAGATGTGAGGCACAGAGACTAAGTGACTTACCCAAGGCCACACATTTGAGTGTGTGGCTGAGTTGGTATCAGAACACATCATTCTTGAGTCCCCGTTCAGTGCCTTCATTACAAGATCACCCTTTCTTAGAGTTTGCAGCTGGACTTCCCATTGTGTCACTTGTAAATAGTGGCTGGTTTGATATTGGTCACCTGGGTGGAGAACGGGATGTGAATGTGGTGGATAGAAAGGTTTCACCAGTCACTTGTGTTTGTAAATGTGTGAAAATGAATCTCCTGCATTTCATGCTCACTTAATGGATGTGAAACCACAGGTCTAAGTGAATGGAAAATCATTCAGCAACAGGAGTCTGATATGAGCAGTTATAGGAAAATTAAGTGAACGGCCATCTCTGTACTTATTTTCCTGTGATCCCATTCCCAGAGGCAATGCTCTGCCCATCACAATGACTTAGAGATAATGATGCTCTGGCCAGAGAAATTATTCTGTTTTTCTGGCAGCTCTGGGTGGGAAGAAGAAATGGAAGAGAGCTGGATGTGGCCCAGAGCTGACCAGTTTTGGACTTATTTTATCTTGTAGCTCTGGACTGGGGAGGCCCCCGCAGAGAGTGGTTTGAGCTGATCTGTAAGGCTTTATTTAACACAACCAGTCAGCTCTTTACCCGCTTCAGTGACAACAACCAGGCACTGGTGAGTCCTTACCTTCCTACTTCGGTGGACAGAACTTGACATGTAGACATGCTGCCAGCTAAACAGCAATCACAGCAAAACAGCCTCCGTGCCTGCCTGCTTTCCCTGACTGCTGGCAGGCCTGCCCCCAAATCCTCCTAAATTCTCGCTTCGATGTCCCACCACGTTGCAGAGTTAAGAGCGCTGGCTCATAAGCCAGCAAGGTACACCACTAACAGGGAACTCTAGGCTTTCAGGAACTGGGGTTGGCACTATCTAAGAAGGCCTTATTGGGCACAGGATGCAGTCTGTCTGCCTATTAGAATCCCTTCCTCCTGTCATGGAGTGGAAGGCAAATTTTTGGGACAATGCATGTGGCTCATATTGTGTCCCTGCTGGCTGGATTCTGGTTTTTAATCTCTGCTGCTGCGTTCTCCAGGTGTCACTCTTGAGACCCACAACAGCTTTACCTTAAGCACTGGGCCAAAACTATGGTCCATGTTATGAAGGAGATCAGACTAGAAATGTGATCGTAATGGTCCCTTCTGGCCTTAAAAGCTGTGAATCTATGTTCAGATTTAGGGTGCAGTTCAAGGACTGTGAGGGCATCTTCCTGAATCCGGTGTGCAATCTGAATGCCAGTTGGGGTCATTGCTGTCACATGTGTTAACTGTGGCTGATACTGTAGTAATTCTGATCTCTCTCCTTTGCAGGTGCATCCCAACCCTGACCGGCCCCCACATCTAAGGTTGAAAGTGTATGAGTTTGCAGGCCGCCTGGTAGGGAAATGTCTCTATGAGTCATCTCTGGGAGGAGCTTACAAGCAGCTGGTGCGAGCTCGTTTCACCAGATCCTTTCTGGCTCAGATCATAGGACTGCGAATGCATTACAAGGTAAGGCCACACGGCCTTCTGTGCTAAGCCCAGGCTGAAGTGAAACTGAATGTGAGCTTGCTCCCAGCAGACCCAGAATTCCTGCTCAACCATGTATGTTAAATCCCTCTCTCTCTCTCCCCCCCGTACCTCATCTACCTTTCTTCCTCAGTATTTTGAAACAGATGACCCAGAATTCTATAAATCCAAGGTTTGTTTCATATTGAACAATGATGTGAGTGAGATGGAGCTTGTCTTCGCTGAAGAGAAATACAACAAATCGGGGCAGCTGGAGAAGGTGAGAGGTGGTGGGTGAGAGTGCGACAGTCTCCACTCCTTTCATCTGTAGTAGGAGAGGTTGGGAATTGTGTGGGATGTCCCTGCAGCAGTGGCCACAGAAGAAGAGTATCAATAACGTAGGAGTAGGAAGAGTTTCTTCAGGCGGGGGTTTATGCTACAAGGAAGATACTGCTCATCCTCACACACTCTTACACTGACATCCTCGTGTGGCCTCTTGTTTCAGGTGGTTGAGCTGGTAACTGGAGGGGCTCAGGTCCTAGTAACCAATGAAAATAAGATCTTCTACCTGAATCTGCTTGCCCAATACAGACTGGCCAATCAGGTTAGAGAAGAGGTGGATCACTTCCTGAAAGGTGAGGTACTCTGTGCTCCCTGCTTGGCTCTAACTCCCTGTCCTGGAGGCACTGCCACTTACTCTCTTCTTGTCTTTCAGGTCTCAATGAGCTGGTTCCTGAAAACCTCCTAGCTATTTTTGATGAGAATGAGCTTGAGGTAGGTGCTGCTGATCCTGAGCCTGCCTGCCCACTCACCCTCCTTTTCAGATGAAAGTAGGGCTGGTTGGGGATGGGAAGACTCAACACTTGCAAAGTGTGTCTTCCCAAAACCTTCCCCACCTCCTTCCCTCCCCTCCATTGTGAGGGTATGTATCTGAGGGAGAAGGCACTGAGTGTTGTTTGGGGGAATCCTTCTTCTCTCATGTATGTGCTGGCTTCAGGGATGATGATGTATCATTATAGTTTATAGTCCTAATCAGTGGGTATTTGAGTCATGGGTTCAGATGCTCTTAATGTCCCCTGGGATAATAGGAAGGCTAGCCAGACTGTGAATGCCGCTTAGGGCAGGTGGGATAATATTTAGAGGACAGGGCCAGTTCCTGTAGGTCACTCTTTTACCATAATATTGAGTCCAGGGCAAGACAGAGAAGCACTGATCAATTTCTCTGCTCCCCATTTAACATCTAAGCTTAGATTCCTTGGTGCACACATCCTAGTTCCTGCTCTGAGACTCACCGCGTTGCATAATCTGTCAAGTACTTTGCTTTGTACAGTGGTCATTTGGGCAGCCAAACGTGAGGTCTTGTTTTCTGGGTAGCTGTTACCCCAATCAATTTAGGGTACTTCAAGAGGGTGCACTTAGTAGGTGACAAGATTCTAGAATAGCAATGGGGAGCATAGGACTCTTAGCCAGTGGTGAGCTGGAGCTGGTTCGCACCGGTTCACTGGAACCGGTTGTTAAATTTGAAGCAGGACAACCGGTTCTAAAAGGGCTTCTAAATTTAACAACTGGCCAAAAGTGGCACCTTAGGTGCTGACTCTCTGGGTGCTCCGGGGCTGTAGCACCCACGGGGAAAATTTGGTGGGTGCAGAGCACCCACCAGGAGCTCCTGCCCCGTGCCTGGCCCCAGCTCTCCTCCGCTCCTGAGTTACACTCTGCCCTGCTCTGCTTCTCCACTCCCCCCCACCCCCCGTTTTTTTTTTTTTAGCACGGGAAGCCTGGGAGAGCTGAGAAGCAAGTGGCGGCTTCATGCTCAGGCCCGCGGAGGCGGAGTGCAGGTGAGCTGGGGAGGGGGCGCGCGAGGAGGGCCGCCCGCGCCGCAGCAGGTAACCGGGGGGAGGGGGTTGCACAGGGGAACCGCTCTGTGCCCCAGCTCGCCGCCTCCTCCCTGGGCCTGAGAGCGAAGCCGCCGCTTGTTTCTCAGCCCTCCCAGGCTTCCCATGCGAACAGCTGATTTGCGAGAAGCTGAGAGGGGGTGTGGGGGGCGGTGCATTCAGGGGAGGAGGCAGAGGCGGACTGGAGGTGAATGGGGCCAGGCGTGGGGCGAGGCGGGGCAATTTTCACCGTGGGTGCTCCAGCCCTGGAGCATCCACGGAGTTGGTGCCTAAGGCACCACTTTTGATGTGATCAGTGGTGAGAGCGGCTGCTCCCCCACAGCTACTCTACCCCGCCCCAGGAGCCAGAGGGACTTGCCGGATGCTTCCTGGGAGCTGCCCCAGGTAAGCACTGCCGGGACTCCCCACCTCGCCCCCCCCGGCAGGTCCCTCTGGCTCTTAGGGGCGGGGTGGGCACCCACTACAGTGGCCCATGAGGCCCTGCTGCCCGGTTCTGGAGGTAGTCAGGGGACAGGGGAAGGGGTGGATGGAGCGGGGGGGGCGGGGGCGGGCTGTGACCCCCTTGTAGGGTGAGGAGCGAACCAATTGTTAATATTTTGGCAGCTCATCACTGCTCTTAGCCCCCTCCTCTCAGTGTTTCCCCTATTTCCTGGTTTGGCAGCTGTTTTTTCCCATCCCTTAGCCTATCTTGTATCCAACAGGAGAAGCTGGTACTGCATGAGATACCATCCTATCTCTTGATTGAGATCATGAGGTCTTACTAGATTTGCATATGTCCTGGGCCCAGCACTCTGAGCATCCTGCATGCCTCTTAAGGGCACAAAGCTGACTATTGTAACTGGAATAATGGTTGGCTTCATGGGTACTTTGAGCTCCTGCTTTTGTAACTGCAGGTGTTTTTCCTTTCAGCTGCTGATGTGTGGTACTGGAGACATCAGTGTCTGTGATTTCAAGGCTCATGCTGTGCTGGTGGGAGGATCCTGGCACTTCCGAGAAAAGGTAGGTGGGAAGTTTTCTTCTTCCTTCACTGAAATGGGTTGACTGACTTCTGTCACTTGGGCTTCATATGGAGACTGCCTGCTGAAAGCAGGAGAAGCTTCCAGAAAGAAAAACTGGAAAGAACTTGGAGAAGAGCAAGGTCCTTGGAAAAGCAAGACCTGGGCCTGGAGGTGTAGGCACAGGAGAGCAAACTTTGTGTTTGGAAAGGGAGCTTACAAAGATGACGGAAACCACTGAGTGCAGAACAGGGATGACTGCACTGCAGCTGGGGAAAATTCAGCATTTGTATTGAGAAAAGAAAAGGCAACTGTAAGGGCATTTCAGCATTGGCCCAATGCTGGTGTTGGGAATCGCATCAGTGAAGATGTTCAGGATGATATGCCTATATATCAGGAATGGTTTGAGGATTTTTCAGTCCATGTCATTGTGAGGTAGAAGGTTGGCAGCTAGTAGAGATTCCTGAGCAAGTGACCCAGGACTTATTCCAGGAGCACATCCCACCCTGATGAGGGGGGCACATGAGACTGTCTAGAGAAGTGATGGGAACTGCCAAAGTGTCCAAGAGGGAAACAAATTACATTAGTGACAGACACTAGAACTGTTACCCCTTCCAACCTGCCAAGGCACCAGAGGATGTGGGAGAGCAAAAGATTAGTCTAGTGCAGGAAGCAGATACGGATTTGTATCCTAAACCTTAATTAGCTTTCCCATTCAGCATTTCCAATAGAGAGGAGAACCTATGGTGGGGGAGATGGATGAGACATTCCTAGTATAATTGAGGTGGGTGGTAGCAACAAGGGGTAAAGGTGGCTGGTAAGAAGTGACTATGCAATTGTTCCGTTTCTGGTTTGCCCTCCATAATAGGGGTGGCTGTGGCAGTTGGTAGAGCTACTTTCTTGCAAGACATTTTGCCTGCTCTTCTTCTGATAACCTCCCATTGTACTTTTGTGACTCTGCTTCCCTGACCTGGCTCTGCCATTACTGGTCCCTGTCAGGTCATGAGGTGGTTTTGGACCGTGGTCTCCAGTTTCACGCAGGAGGAACTGGCCCGACTGTTGCAGTTCACAACTGGTTCCTCTCAGTTGCCTCCGGGAGGGTTTGCTGCACTCTGTCCATCTTTCCAAATCATCGCTGCTCCAACTCGTAGTACTTTGCCGACAGCCCACACCTGGTGAGTGCACTGTCTGTTGAACTCCCTGCAGCATGCGTGTGGGATTACACTATGTGCTTCTGAGTGGCAAGTACTTCATCTAATGGCATGCCTTGTGGTGAGCTGCCAACATTGCATGCCAGGTGTGTTGGCCCCTCTGAACTGTGAACTGCTGGTAGCAAGCATGTGGTGAGCAACCTGTATATAATGGGTGACAGACATGTGGTGGACACCATGTCATCTCACACAAGGGCAGTGAGCAGCTGGAGGTGCCTGTGGTGGACATTCCCCCACTGCGCAAGTGGTGTGTATTAATTATTTTTCTTTTTTCAGTTTTAACCAGCTGTGCCTCCCTACTTATGACTCCTATGAAGAGGTGCACAAGATGCTGCAGCTGGCCATCAGCGAGGGATGTGAGGGCTTTGGCATGCTGTGATTCCCTTCCCCATCCCAGCTTCCTGGCTCTTCAGGGCAAGGCGTAGCTTGAGTCCACTGCTCATTCTTCTCTTCACAGAGCAATGGAGACAGAGCACAGACTCTGTGCAAAGAGGGCTGTTGTGTGGTCTTTCCGTGTCCAGAGTACATCACCAAGAGCTCGCCTCATGCTCTCCCCTCACTCCCATCTCAGTTCAGAGTGGTATGGCAAAAGAACCGTGATACATTTGTCAGGGTGGTATGGCACTGGGAGTTCCCAGGACTCTGTGCATTTGTCCCTCTGGGAGGGGGGAGAGTCTGTGAGCAGGAGTTGCAGTGTGGCACAGGAGGACATCTATGTAGCAGCCAGTACTGTAGCTGTTTTGGGCGAGGACCAGCTTGAAGCTCTGTTGGAGATCTGGCATGTGGGAAGCCTTAACACCTTTCCATGCTTTGGCTCAAGTCCTTCTGCTGATGCTCCCCTGTAGCTTATGTAACTCCCCATGTATTGCTTGTCTCTGAGGGGCACAGGCTCATTTTCCTATTCAGTACCTGACCCATTAGGACTTCCAGTTCTCTTTCTCTCACTTGCACTGGAAGCTCCCATTTCTTGCCCTTGCTGGAGAGGAGGGAGAGCAGCATCTGCTAGAGAGAGCAACAAAGGAATACTCTCTCTTTAGAGCACAAGCACTGGCTCAGGCAGTGACACTGTACTACCTCCGCCAAGGGCTGGCAGCAGGAATGTCCTTCTGTACTGACAGTGGTTGGTACAGGCCTCTGCTACTAAGCTGGAAGAGGAGATTCTCCTTCAGTGAATATTTCTGATGGTGGTCCTAAAGTTACACAGGAAGCTGTCCCACACCCCTTGCCTTCCTTTCCCTTCCTCAGGAGAGGGGATGGGTATGAGAGTGTGAGCCCTCAATGCTGAGCACAAATGCCTCTCCAACGTTCACCTTTATGGCATGTATGTAGTATGTGATAGGCCAGCTGGCCAGCAGGCAGCTACTACTGTGTGCAATGGGCTTCAGAATTACAGTTGGGGTAATGGTATTGGACAGAATCCAGTACCTCAGCCCCTGACATTCCACAGGGTCTTGGCTTCTACCTCTATCACATGGCAGCAGGAGGCACTGCCTGAAGTATGCTGGAGGAAGAGGAGAGTGTTTCCCAAAGGGGTGTTGGTGCCTGGAGAGCAGCTGGCCTTCTCTCCTCCCAATCCTCTGCTGTTCTCTCCCTGAGCAGTGTTCCTTGCCGTTCCTTCTAGTGTTGCTGGCTTTCCAGCACACAGGGTACTAAACTGGAGCGTCTCCCAGACAGACACTGAGTAGCCCACCAGGTGGCATGTTGCACTAACATTGTCCAGATTACAGTTTGGGAGATAGTTATAAATTTGCTGCTCATACTATCAGGTTCTGTTACCTCTGACTGTCCGCTAGCTCCTCCCATCCCAGCGAAGTAAAGGGGTGAGGAGTCAAGGATCCTGGTTGGCATTCTTTCCAGTTTCAACAGTGTGGCCAAAATCTGAACAGATAATTAAACTCTCAACTTGCCCCTAATGTGCACTTCTTCAGGTCAAGAGTGGAAGCACATTGGTGAGTGGTTGGTGTGTGAGAAGAACCTGCACTGCCTGTGCTGAGTGCAGTCACTGGATTGAGGAGGATTCAGGATCCTGGATTGGGATTTCAACTTAGCATCTCTCCCAAGAGCTAATTTTAGAAAAATAGATAAAACAAAAAATTGTGCCATCACCCTCAGTCCCTTCATTCTGCTGGAGCTGTAGCTGCCCTGAACTGGGCAGGACTTGAGGTATGGCTTTTAAATTGGCTCTTCACTTTTCCAATACAATTTACTAAATACATTAGGAAACTTGGGAAACATTATAGAAAAATGTCTTTTTTTTATTAAAGCAGTGTCTTAACCATTCTTAGGGAGCATGTGCATCACATCTTTACAGAAGTATAAGCCATTGTGGTGTCCAAACCAGCTGGAACTCCAAGCATTGTCATGGATGGTTGGGATTTCTCAGTCTTGTGGGTTAATTCCGTCTCAGGCACTGAAGTGCTGGGAGATAGCCTGCTACATAGCTGGTGCATTTCCTCCCTGACTGATCACTTTAGCAGGGCTAATTTGTCCCTTTTTTAAAATAGGCTCCCTTTTTGTAAGGTTCTGACCTCTTCTGGGGTTCCAACTTATTTGCACTCTGGATGGCTTCTATGGTCAGTGCAGTTGGGGCTCTTGTATACCGTTCCACCCATTCACTGCTCTCCCTAGGGACCAAAAGAAGGTGGCGGTGTTCCTCCGCTCAACTCCTGTTGGTTGGGGAGGCGCAGCGTGGTGCTGTTCCCCCATTGCAATCTTATGTCTTGTTCTTTGACCTGGCAAGGGCCTTTCAAATCTTGTGGTTATAGGCTTATTCTGCCAATGACATCTTCCTCAGGAATCCTCTCCCTCTTTGTCTAGAGCTGGACTGTTTCCACATTGAGGACTGAGAGGCTGAACACCGAGTAGCTTCATCTGCTTGAAACAGCTCCCTAATCCTCACTGTGGGACAGCCAGCACCCCTTGCCTCTCTGCAGTTATACAGATGCCAAGGATTTTCTTTCAACACAAGTGCAGTCAGAACTGTGGTGGATGCTGTTAGTTCTTATTTGATAACCTTTCTTTATTGTTTCCATAAGCCGTTAGCTGGTCCCATTTCCCCTAGGGCTCAACCACTTCAGTGGTAGAGCCTCTTTGTCCCTAAATCTGTTCCTTCCTCTTCCCAACACATCCACCTTATATGCTGCCCTTACAATGACACCAGTGTGGGGGCAAGGTACGGAATGCACTGTGGTCACCTGTACTGTATGTTTTCTGCTGCAGAGGCTCCTTATTTTAGTTGGTCCCTTAAATATTCCCACCTAATTGAGGCGCTTCAGTAAAAGTTTTTGGTGCATGGTACTATCTCAGACAGATTCCTCACTCTCTGGAGCTGCGGTGGACCTCACAGGGCCTGTCCTCTGCCAGTATTTGAGAGTCATGTTGCATGTTTTAGAAACCAGAGACTAAGAGAGAGAGGCCAGCCCCCAGTTCTAGCTGGCAAGTTCCAAGTGGAGTTCAGCAGGTTCTGGAAGCCCATGGATTTTGTAAATAGTTTGTATAATAAATAAAATATTTTAAAAATGCTGTCTTGGTTTGGAGTTGTTCCTGAGAGGCACGGATATGACCTAAACTGGTTAGCCTTAGTGGTGAAGAGTCCTCTTCAGATCTTCTAGTTTCTCACCAAGTCTGTCCCCAGGATTGGGCAGGGCATCTCACCCATCCCACTGATTTCTGGTAGGACTGACTAAATCAAGAACCTGGAAATTGAACTGAATTCTGCAGCAAGACTAGCTGGCTTCTGTGGTGCTTCAGGGCAGCAGGCTGGAAATTCTGCAGCAACTTCTGGTAAATCCAGAAATGAGATTTTTAGTAAACTTACTATACAAATGAATAATATTCAGCTTCTGAGTTAATTTTTATATAAATGCATTTCATTATACTTTGTGCTGCTAGTATTTACACTGAATTTGCTTAGCTGCATTGTAGAAGTTGTCGGGGAGAAGCTGGAGGTTTTGATTGGAAGGGTGGACGGTTGGAGTTGATGGCACCTGGGAAGTTGTGGCCGTTTTGGAATGTGGGATATAAACTTAGCATCTGGAGGTTTCTTCTAAATGATCAACTAAATAGTTAACAGTAGACAAAATGTTTACTATTAGGCCTCAGGGTCAACATTCCTTTACCATGAATCTGAGTGTTTGTTTTCAGGCTGTCTGCAGGCTAAGATTAACAGCACTATATTTGTCATTATGTTCGTGTTTGGAAGATTTTTCTTGTCCACTATAAGAACTGGAAACATAACTTGAAAAATGAAAAGATTATGGAGGGAGTGGATTCCGTGGCAACTGCCTTGTGGGCTTCTGACATCAGTATTGCTGGATGTAATGCTGTCAAAGTGAATTTTGGAATCAGCCCAAAGGTTTTGGTTCAGTTCTTCCCCCTTCTCTGGTAGGTAAAGTTCTGATGGTTTGTATATGTCCTACTACATGCTGGCAGGTATCCTAATGTGTAATGAAATCGGCATTCCCTTCTCTGCATTTGGCCAATATTTGCCTTTTAAGCTGTGAATGAGTGCTGGCTGCTGGATAGCGTGTGAGCAGAAGGTGTGGATCCAGAGTCCCAGCTGTAGTATTGTACTACAGAGTTCCATCTGGCAGCCTTCAACAGGAGCAAGCTCTCATTTTGTCTGGTTCAGAGAAGTCTGAGCTCAGTTACTGCAGTGATGGGTGCCATGAAGAACCTAGAGAGACTGAGAGTCACAGTATCCCCTTAAAGTGGATAAATCTGGGGTTCATGGTGTTCGATCAGGGCTCTCAAAAGTGGGTAAATAGCCCGGATACCCCCTGTGGAATGATCAAAATGATTTCCAGCAGTGACTATTCCAGACAAGCACATCAGCAAGCCACATGCATCATAACTAGTGTGACCATGCGAAAGGATCAAGGTGGAGGCAAGAGCTTTTTGAAACACTACCTGTTTGGCTGGACATGAAGGAAAGGGAGCAACAGTCTGAATTATTTTAGCATGAAGTAGGTTTTAAAGTTTCTGCCCTTCTTTGCAGGGGTGGTGTGTTGTCATCTGGCCATCTCCATTGTCTTGTTCACCAATTCCTTCTGATGTCATGGAGACGGAATGGTGCCAGTGACCTATAGCTAGGTATGCAACTTCAGTTCATCCCAGCATCTGTGAGTTTGCCTGGACCTGGGACTGGGCCAGAAGAAGTTCTAGCTATGCATGCATCTCACAAGTTCTGCACGCACTAGCCTATGTTCTTTGTGCCTACAGGCAGCTGCACAAAGGGAAATACTGCAGACTCCCTGACTGTCCACACACACAGCCCCTTGGCCTGGTATGCTAAAGAGTGAATGTGCTGCTTGGGAACTGCATTGTCTGCAGCATTCTCTCCCCCTCCTAAGTTTTGTCTGCGGCACTAGAAGCACAAAGCATTCACAAGGCATCAGAAGTTTTTTCAGCCATACTAAGGGAGAGACTGATTCAGGGACGTGCTGCTTTGGGGGATTCTCACTATATAAAAGGTTGTTACAAGGAGGAGGGAGAAAAATTATTCTGCTTAATCTCTGAGGATAGGACAAGAAGCAATGGGCTTAAATTGCAGCAAGGGCAGCTTAGGTTGGACATTAGGAAAGATTTCCTAACTGTTAGGGTGGTTAAGCACTGGAATAAATTACCCAGGGAGGTTGTGGACTCTCCATTGGAGATTTTTAAGAGCAGGTTAGCTAAACATCTGTCAGCAGACATGCCAAACCCATGAAAAAAATGTGGAAATTGGGCTTGTTTTTGACTTAATTGGCTTGTGAGTTGCTTGTTGGCTAGTAGCTTGTTGCTTCTTTTTTTTTTATCAGCTCCTGGCAACAGGGAGAGAGAGGGGTGCACAGCGGGCCCACCACAGTCCCAGACTGCACACTGGGGGGATCTAGTCACATAGCGTGTTGGGGTTCTTAGGGATTGGCTTGTTTTGGCCTTGTTTTGAAATGAGATTATTGATTTTTGGTTTATTGTAAAATTTGGGGTGTTTATTTACTGCATGAAAGTTGGCAACTGTGCCTGTCAGGGATGGTCTAGATAATACTTAATCCCGCCATGAGTGCAGGGGACAGGACTAGATGACCTCTCGAGGTCCCTTCCAGTCCTACAATTCTGTGATTTCTGATTTTTATAATATATTAAGGCAGGGTTCAATCAATCTGGCAGGCAGCAATGCCACCTCCTAATGATGCTGTTTGTATCTTCTCTGGTGTGCTTCCATCTCTTCTCTGTGACATTGTGCCAGAAAGAAAGTAAAGGGGGAGAGCCTCTGACCTTACCTTTCCTGAGCATGTGTCAAGGTTCCTTCCCCACTCTGAACTCTAGGGTACAGATATGGGGACCTGCATGAAAGACCCCCTAAGATTATTCTTACCAGCTTAGGTTAAAAACTTCCCCAAGGTACAAACTTTGCCTTGTCCTTGAACCCTATGCTGCCACCACCAAGCGTGTTAAACAAAGAACAGGGAAAGAACCCACTTGGAAACATCTTCCCCCAAAATATCCCCCCAAGCCCTAAACCCCCTTTCCTGGAGAAGGCTTGATAATAATCCTCACCAAGTGGTATAGGTGAACACAGACCCAAACACTTGCATCTTAAGAACAATGAAAAATCAATCAGGTTCTTAAAAGAAGAATTTTAATTAAAGAAAAGGTAAAAGAATCACCTCTGTAAAATCAGGATGGTAAATACCTTACAGGGTAATCAGATTCAAAACACAGAGAATCCCTCTAGGCAAAACTTTAAGTTACAAAAAGACTCAAAAACAGGAATATACATTCCATCCTGCACAGCTTATTTTACTAGTCATTAAACAAAAGGAAATCTAACACATTTCTAGCTAGATTACTTACTAACTAACAGAAGTTATGAGACTGCATTCCTGATCTGTTCCTGGCAAAAACATCACACAGACAGACGAACTCATTTTCCCTCCCCCCCGCCGCCCCATTTGAAAGTATCTGGTCTCCTTATTGGTCATTTTGGTCAGGTGCCAGTGAGTTTATTTTAGCTTCTTAACCCTTTACAGGTGAAAGGGTTTTGCCTCTGGCCAGGAGGGATTTTATAGCACTGTATATAGAAAGGTGGTTACCCTTCCCTTTATTTTTATGACAGCATGTGATTATGGTGCCTGTAGAAGGAAACCCCTTAGACTAGAAAGCAGAGTCTGGTAGATTCTGCTCAATTTGCCATGGAATCCACCCTTTGCTGCAGAATTCTGTGCCAGAATCTGAGTTTTCCATTAGAAACTTAATTTTTTTTAATTTATCCCCTTCCCCTCCTCCATTGGTTCTGGGCCCTGATGTGCTGTGCAGTTACATGAGAAGCCATTATCTCTGCTCTGAAGAGTTTACAATCTTATTGTAAGATTGGAAGGGTCACCATACTGATTGTGTTACTCGTTTCAGACGTAACTGATTACCAATCTCCATTTTAAAAAAAGGTAGCTGAAGCTGGTCTTAGAATTTTCCAGGTGCTGGACCCGCTAGGAACTTTGGAGTATGCCATTGCCTGAGTCTTGGGGTACTGTACACCGGATCCAGACTCAAGGGAGAAAGCTTTGGCAGCCTTTTGCTTCTTTTGTAAGGCGTCAAACAATGTGAACAAAGAAATCTGAGTCCTTGAACTCAACGAGAAGCTAGAATTGGCCTAATGTTGCTCAGAAGAGTTTTCTTAGGTGTCAGTAGAAGCCAGGATGAGATGGAGGCAGTTCTTTGGAGGAGAATCTCTGGCTGTATCTTTGGTGGCCACCACCTGACTTCTCTCTCCCTCCCCATTCCAGAGACTCTCCAAATAAACTGGAGGGTGGTGCAGCTGTTCAGTGAATTTCAGGTTCTGTCATACTAACATTTTTTATTTTACGGAGACCTCAAAACTGATATTTTTTTTTAGACTGGTCTTAAAGACCTTGTGGACTAAATAGCTATCAGTTGGGTCAT
Source organism: Dermochelys coriacea (assembly GCF_009764565.3). Classification (NCBI taxonomy): domain Eukaryota; kingdom Metazoa; phylum Chordata; order Testudines; family Dermochelyidae; genus Dermochelys; species Dermochelys coriacea. The sequence goes on along the minus strand of NC_050073.1, from coordinate 85,651,999 downwards.
CCTGTGCTCCACTGACTGAATTGTGATGATGCGTCAGTGGGTCATGCCATTTGTCACAATGATGAAAAATACACAGAAGAGCTATAGAAACTCCTACAGTCACTTTGAGGAAATGCTACTCCTGGGGGAATTTTGTTCCACTGCGCATGTGCAGAATTCATGTCCCCTGCAGATTTCTTTGCTTCTCCGCAGAAAAATGACTTTCTGACAGGGAAGTAAAGGGAAGCTGCAAGAGCAGTCATGCACCACTCCCAAGCTGCGCAGGTACATCATTTCAGGCACCCGGAGGAGCCGGCGGAGAGGTAGATTACCACAGGGCTGGGGACACCCCAGTCAGTGGCTCCTACCTTGAGCTGAGATCAGCTGCTAGTCCTGGCTGGGCTGGGGGCAGGAAAGGATGGGACTTCCTCTTCCCCTACAAGGAGTGGCTGGGGCTGTGTCAGACCCACCCCCAGAAACCTCCCACAGCTGCAGCAAGCTCAGTATCCTCCCCTGCTTCCTGCCCCCATCACTCCTCAGCTGTGGGGGGAGAAGTCACTGTACGGGGAGCTGCTCTCCAATCCGCTGAAACCCCATGCATTTGGACCTCCCATATCCAGACACCCCGCCAAGCCTCACCCCGTACACCCAGGACCGCTCTAGTCCTCCATACCCAAACTACACCCCACTGAACCTCAATCCTTGCATCTAGAGGCTCCCTGCACTTAAACCCCCACCCTGATGAGCCCCATCCCCCTGCACCACCCTGAGTCCCCCACACCACTGACCCCCAACTAGCTGCACCCAGACAGCCCACTCCCCCAGCACCCAGACCTCCCTGCTGAGCCCCCCACACCCAAACCCCTCCACTGAGCCCCAACCACTTTCAGCTGGAAGTCCCTGCAGAGTACCATTGCCTCTGCACCTGGAAAAAAACACCCCCAACAAGTCAGTGCATCCAGATCATCCACACACACACCGCACTGAGCTGCCTGCACCCAGATTGTCCCACACAGAGTCCTCCCACCCCACACCGGGATCCCCCCACACTGAGCCCCTTCCACACATGGATCCTGCCTGGTTGAGCCTGCCTGCCCCAAACCTGGTGTGCTTGGCGCAGAGGGGCAGGGCCCCAAGGTGTTTCTGGGGCAGGCTTAGGTTTTGTGCTGTATCAGGGTCGGATGCAGCCTCACCACTGAGTTCCTGTGGGGTGGGGAGGCTGTAGGGTGATCTCCCACTTTTGTGTACCCAGTGGCCTGTGCTCCCCACTGCCATTCTGGAGCCTCTGCATTTATTTATTGACAAATAAAACTTGCAGAATTTTAAAATATTGTGCACAGAATTTTTAATTTTGTGGTGCAGAATGCCCCCAGGAGTAATTAAATGGCTGTAAAACAAGCAATGGGAAAACCCCAAATGTGAGAAGCTTGGAGTTTGTTTAGAGCAGAAGCCTAATGTTCAGGTACTTATTCAAATCTATGGAAGCCCCTGTCCTCACAACCCTCCCCATCAAAGGCCCTGACTCCTTCCTGTCATTTACTTTGTGAAAACCTGGTGGCCTGCTACCCTCAGCAGGTGTGATTGAAGTGATCAGCAGACCCCTTCCTACCCCCATACCAACGTCCCCTCCAGTCCACCATTGCCTGACCTCACATCCCTTCCCATTCTCAGTCTCTTCTATCTAGATACTTTATGGCCCTGTGACAATAATAGCAATTGTCTAGATTAGAAATTAATATTAGGAAAATATTTAATTTTTTAGGACCTTTAAATGTGATTTTATGAGCTCCCTTTGTTCTCAGCCAGCTCTCTGGACCCTCATGGACCTTATGCCATATGGACCACCGTTTGCTAGTCACTAGCGTTAAACGGAGAAGCAGTGAGACTTGGTGACAGCTTTGATGGAAGAAGAACATCTCTCTAAGATGCAGCGTTTCTTGTCCATCCACAGAACTGAAATTTGTCCAGATTCTCATCATGTGTCCTGATTACTGCAACATCCTTTTCTCTGGCCCTGACAATTGCAGTCTTGCCCCACTCATTTCCATTTAGAATGCTGCTACTAAGATCACTTTCCCATTCCTTTGCTTTCACCATGTCACCTGACTCTTTGCATCCCTCCATTGGTTCCCCTTCTCTACTGCATCAAATGTAAGCTACTTGTCATCATTTTCCAAGCCCCTTTGTGACCTATCCCCACCTTACCTGTCATCTGTCAGTATTGAAACCTTGACTCCCACCTCCAGCTGACCCATGATACCAACCTCCATCTCCTACTTGTTACATTTTCAGACAAGGACCATAGTGCTTTCTCCCATACTGCCACTCATGCTTGGGAGGAGCTCTCCATAAACATCCTCAAAGCTATCTCATTATCCTCCTTCAAAACCCTCCTTTGCCATGATGCCTACAGAACCCATATCTATGGTTAGATTGCTGGTATACTGGGACTGCAGCTTCTCATGGTGACCAGTATAGTTTCATGTTTCCTTGTACTCCCCCAATTATCTGTCTGTACCTATCAGTGGTGGATGGGCCAATGGGGCCCGTGCCCAGGTGCCCCTGGAAAAATGGGTGCCCTGGCACCCCAACCTGCTCTGCTCGCCCACCTGGTGCTCATGCTGGGGAGCAGGGTCAGGGTGCGGAGGCTTCCCCCACATGCTCGGCACTCCTGTTGGGGAGTGGAGTTGAGGCATGGGGGCTTCCCCCGCTCTCCGGCAGGAGCACCAGGTGGGCAGAGCCAGGCAAGCACCCTGACCCTGTTCCTCGGCAGGAGTGACTGCAGGCAGGAGTGGGGAGGGGTCCTCTCTTGCTCAGGCCCAGGACCCCACAAATCCCTAATCCACCTCTCTCTTTGTAGCTTGCTTTAGTCTTAAGAGTGTAAGCACTTTGGGGCAGGGACCATCTTCTTATTCTGTTTGTAGAGTGTCTAGCCCAATGGGGTCCTGGTCTCTGAGGCTTTGCGGGATGTTGAAAAGATAAGGTATAATACAAACCTCAGTTAAGCAAACTTTGGAAAATGTGGCAAAACTTTGCCATTAGACTTTGAATTTTTATTCTCTCAGCTCTCTGTCCTATCTCATCTAAAAAACCTTGATGCCTGGATAATTCTTGAATAGTGGTAATTCATAATTTTGGGGCCTTTAGTTAGTACAGGTCATAATAGTATTAACATGCAAGAGCTGAATTGAAGATGCTATTAAAACTTAGGGGACAGGGACAATGAGAGATTCTCTTAGTAATGATTCAACCTCTTCTAAAGTGACTTTTAGCGCAGCAGTGGGAAGTTTGTGCCTTGGTACTCTAACTTCTCCACTTTGACACACTTCCTTCCCTGACAGCACAATAGAATCCTAGAAATGTAGGACACCGAGCACGAATGTCTACCAAATTAAGAGCTCTATTCCCCTGTGCTGAGGACCCATACCTGGACCATACCGGTCTGGTGTTAGTCTAACCTGTTCCTAAACACCGTGAATGATGAGGATTCTACAGCCTCCCCTATAACCTATTCCAGTATTTAACTATCCTTATAGTTAGAAAAATTTCCTAATATTTAATTTAAATCTCCCTGGCTGCAGATTAAGCTGATTACTTCTTGTCCTAATTTCAGTGGAAATAGAGAGCAATTAATCACCATCCTGTTTATAACAGTCCTGAATTTGAGATTTTTGCAGCTGATGTTATTAAGCTATGCTGCCTCAAGAAGGAATGCAGCAGTGAGCAGAAAGATGGCCAAAAGGGGATGCAAGAAAGGAGTGGTAGTAATATCCCCTAAAGCAGGGGTGGGCAAACTACGACCCACCGGCCATTTTAATCCGGCCCTCAAGCTCCCGCTGGGGAGGAGGTGTGAGGCTCGCCCCACTCTGGCGCTCCAGCTGGGGAGCAGGGACATGGGCCGCTCCATGCAGCTCCTGGAAGCAGCGGCATTTTCCCTCTCCAGCTCCTATGCATAGGGCTAGCCAGGGGGCTCTGCACCACAGGCAGCACCTGCGGACGGGGCAGCAAGCAGAAGAGCCACCTGGCTCCACCTCCGTGTAGGAGCCAGAGTGGGGACATGCTGCTGCTTCCGGGAGCCACTTGAGGTAAGCGCCACCTGGAGCCCACACCCCTGAGCCACTTCCCTGTGCCCCTGCCCCGTGCCCAAACCCCCTGCCCCAGCCCTGATCCCCTTCCTGCCGTCTGAACCCCTTAATCCCAGCCTAGAGCACCCTCTTGCACCCCAAACCCATCATTCCCAGCCCCAACGCAGAGCCTGCACCCCCAGCTGGAACCCTCTTGCGCGCACGCACACTCCCCCTCCCCCCCCACTGCAGCCTGGAGCCACCTCTTGCACTCTGAATTCCTCATTTCTGGCCCCATCCTGGAGCCCACACCCCCAACTAGAGCCCTCCCCCATCCTGAACCCCAACCCCAATTTTTGTGAGCATTCATGGCCTGCCATACAATTTCCATACCCAGATGTAGCCCTCGGGCCAAAAAGTGTGCCCACCCCGCCCTACAGGATCATAGCATATCATTTCACATTTCAAGGAGAGGCACCCATTGCAGCAGCTTGACCACCAGAGGGCCACCTGTGATTGACTTGAGATGGTGTAGTTCATTCGTTTGGAAGGAAATTGGCTATTTCTCTTTTAATAGAGTTCTTGAATTGGTAGACATTCGTGCTCTGTTTCTTACCCCCAATCTAGAGAAGAGTGACTCTAGCAGAAGTACACCCTATTCCAGCACAGTCCCCTTTTACATAAACCCCTCTGTTTCTAGCTGAACAAATTTAAAATGCATCAAAAGGAAATTATCTTTACACAATATACAGTTAACCTGTGGAAAATTTTGCCCCATTTTGCTGAAGGAAAATAGCTTTAGTAATTATTTTTAAAAATTTAGAATGTCATGTAAATAAATAGTATCCGCAGTAATTCTAACCAGATGAAAACGATCCCTCAGGCTTCAAGGCACAGACTGGTCACTAGTTTGGGGAGGAAGAAAGAATTTAATCCAATCAGCCAGGAAAGCTCAACTGATTAGGTGCATAGGAGGTGAAATATTCCACCAACACAAGACAGTGTCAGCATTTTAGAAGACAATAAGGACTGAAGGCATTTGATTTTGGAGCCACAGAAGAGGCTATTTGAGCATTGCAGGTCAAGGAATTGTAAGGAGCCAAGCATAGGGAACTGGGCACCAGAGGATGCCTCCTCACCATAGCCAAAGTTGGACCTGATCCCATTCTGCCCTGCTGCCAACCACAGACCTGTTGTTCTGAAGCAGCTAGTATACCAACTCTGGTGGTGTCTAACCCTTCCTGCCCTCGCATGCTACAGCTTCCTCGAATACAAAAGGTGTGACCTGTCTGATCCAGCACATTTACTGTAAGTAACTTCAGTGTCCCCAAACTTTGGAAGAAGATAGCTTCCAAAGTATGTGTGTCTGAGTGGGCCCCGATATTCCTGAGCCCTTTCTAATTGTCCTCTTCCTGGGCTGAGAGCAGTTGTGATTTAAGTGAGAAGTGACAGATTTTCAGTGGAGCTGCATACCAGGAATATTAGTGAGGTGTAAATCACTTGGTGCTGCCATGCTGTCCACAGGCCCAGGGCTCTGACCTTGACAGATCTGGTCTTAGACAATCTAAAAAACAGAGGGAGAGACACCAGCTCAGACAGCTAACACCAGCTAGTGGGAGGTGACAGGTTACAGTGGGAACAGTAATTTTTGACCCAGGAGCTCCTCACAAAACCAGGGGGCAACAGTGTGCAGGCTGGAAGGAGTTTGGTTGTTCAATTTTCAGTTGCGTGTTTCTCTTATTATTGCCCTTGCTGAGACCCAGCGGTGCATTCTCAACCCTGGTCATTTTATAAGGATTATAGCAAACATAGAGGGGTGGAGCTTCTAAAATAGGTAACAAGAATAGGTGCAGGCCTGGAAAGATTTTAATCTGAGGAGAGGTTGTTGCTATTTAGAGAAGAGACAAAGAGACAGGGATAGGATAGAAGTATGCAAAATAGTAACACTACAAAGAAGGTAAATCAGGTGCCCCTGTCTGTGATGCAAGAGGACAATAAATTAGACAGGCAGCAAGTTTAAACCTGATCCAAGGAAAATACCCTTTTCCACAATGAGCCTGTAGCAATGAGTTCCACAGTCTAACAGCACGGAGGCCAAGAGCTTAGCAGGATTAAAAAGGTGTGACATTTACATGGATAATGACAACAGCTACAGTTAAATTAAATAGGATTCAAAAAAAACCCCTCCTGCTTCACAGCATAGGCCAGCCTTTCTGATGGGAGGATGAAACTTCCTCTGCCATTTTCTTTCACCTTCTACTGAAATACCTTAGACTAAAGTCATTGGGCTCAACAGAGGTATGTCTGGGTGAAATGTAATGAGTGGCCTATGCTATACAGAAGGTTAGATCTGATCATCTAACGGTCCCTTCTGGCCTTAAACTCTGTGAATCTGTAAAGCATCTGATACTGGCCACTGTCAGATACAGGATATTAGGCTAGAGGTGTGCTGGGCTGGGCTGGTATAGGAATTCCCGTGTTCTTAGGTAGAAAGAAGAAAGTCAAATCTGGCCACCTTGTACTTCGATCCCATCAGATCTCTCATGCTAATCAGGGTTGGGCCAGTTTAACACTGCTAAGAAACATCTAGGTGCTTCAGGAAATGGTGCTGGTGACTCAGTAAGGAGCACTCTCCTCTCTGAGAAAGTACTGACCCCAGTACCCCAATGCTATGATAAGGGGTGCTATGCTGAAAGATGTGTGGGCAACACAATAGCAAGCACTCCCCTCTGACCTACTGTCCCAGGCTGATTCCCTGTGTGCTGCTGGAGGTGCTGTCTTTTGAATGAGTGACTAAATGTAGATCCTGACTGTGGTCATTCAGGAATCCTTGGCACATTTCCAAAGTGTCTAGGTATTAAGCTGAGTCTTGGCCAAATTTGGGAAGTTTCATTCTGTCCCCCCTGCAGTTTCTATTGGACATGATGTTTGCCTTCACAACCTGCCTTTTGTGTAGTGTTGCTATGTGCTGTGAAACAGCTGCCACACCACACCCCAGAAGAGGCTGTATTTCAGTGGTGAGTGAATAATCCCTGTATGTATGGTTTGTAAAGTGCTTTGCAATCCTTCGGGATGAAAGGCACATGGAAGGGTAAGAGTTTATCATTCTAAAAGTGCCTTGCCATCTGTGTCCCCCTCTGGGGAGGGGTTGCTGCAGTTAGGGTCAGCAGACATCATCCCCCATTGACCTGCAGGATGTGCAGTGTAGAAATGTGTCTCATAGGCTTGGAAAGGTAAGGAGCCCCCCCCTCTAAATTTCCTCTATGGTATACCCGGTGGGGAGCCCCTCTTATCACTTTCTTCTCTGTCTCTTCACCATTTTCACTTTCTTTGTTGTCTGTGTCCCATACTCCACAGTGATTTTTTTTCAAGGGGGCCCCTGGAGCATGGGTTCACAGCTCACTGGTTACTGCTGCCCAAAACACCTGCTCCCTCTCCTTTCCTCTCCCACGCTATTCACCTGCATCCCCATCCCTTCAACTAGTGTCCTCACTTTTTCTTCACCTTTCTCTCTCCTGCCAGCATGGCTGCACAGAGGTCAGAGTTCTTTATGTTTGGCTGTGGTGGGGATGGAGCTGGGTCTGACATGGCAGAGTGCAAAGCGCTAACCGTGGCTGCTCTGAGATTGTCTAAGGTTTGACTTTCTCTATTCTCCAGGGTGCTTGGCAGAGTGTGCTCCTTCTCCAGCTCTTCCTGGCTGCCTTTCCCCTCTCCAATCACTCATGGTAATTCACCCTGGCACTGTTTGGCAGGGACTCTGTCTTGGCATCACGAACAGCCAGGGTCAGCTGTCAGCCTCAGAGCCATGAGCCTAATTCAATACAACAGATGTAGGTATTTTTTCCAAATTCCCTCTGGGCCACAGGATTAAAGTCTCTGTTCTCAGCCGGGGTCCCTATTGCAGTCACTTCCCTCTGTGTTACACAACACCCATTAGGAGGAACAGCACAGACAGATTCGTAGGGACCCCTCCCCCAACCTGGAAAAGCCAGGGGGCCAGATTTCCAAAGGCTGAGGAACAGATTGTGTTAGTCCCAGGAGCTCTGGAATGGTTCTGCCTCACCCTTCTCACCCCCCACCTCCCCATGAAAGGTCTCTACAGCACTCTACTGCCTCCATTCTAGCCAGGGAGGAGGCAGGATGTGGATGACGAGGAGTGTGAAAATACTGGAGCCTTATTTCCCGTGACCTCTCTGGCTGTGCATAAACCTGAATCTCACACAGTTGGTGTGAGAGTGGCCAAGGTGCAGTGTGCCCACCTGACCACATCCCTAGGCCAGGGCACCAATCTGCTTGCATGCTCATTGATCAGGAGGCTTCTATATGTTTCTGTACAGCAAGTGATACTTGTGATATCTCAGTAGGAGCCCCAGTCAGGGAAGGAGTGGGGAGTAGCAAGCAGCATGAAAGGCAGATTGATTTCCAGAAGCCTCCAGTGCAAACAGGAGGGAGATCGGGTAGTGAAATAATCCATCACATAAAACAAAATAACATGCGTGATAGAGACTAGAGGGGACATGCCCTAACAAGCTGCTCCCCAGAGCTGGGCTGCAGGACTGAGGAGACTGGTCTCTTTCTGCTGGCTGGGAGGATGAAGCTGGAGCTTGCTGAAAGCCGAGGAGGCTGCATACTAGGACCTGTCTTTGTCCAGCTGCAGGCTGAGTGTGAAGTGAGTCTCTGCTACTTCATCTGACTCTGAAATTTTTGGTTTCAGAGTAGCAGCCGTGTTAGTCTGTATTCGCAAAAAGAAAAGGAGGACTTGTGGCACCTTAGAGACTAACAAATTTATTAGAGCATAAGCTTTCGTGAGCTACAGCTCACTTCATCGGATGCATTTGGTGGAAAAAACAGAGGAGAGATTTATATACACACACACACAGAACATGAAACAACGGGTTTATCATACACACTGTAAGGAGAGGTTTCAGAGTAGCAGCCGTGTTAGTCTGTATTCGCAAAAAGAAAAGGAGTACTTGTGGCACCTTAGAGACTAACAAATTTATTAGAGCATAAGCTTTCGTGAGCACAGAGCTGTAGCTCACGAAAGCTTATGCTCTAATAAATTTGTTAGTCTCTAAGGTGCCACAAGTACTCCTTTTCTTTTTACTGTAAGGAGAGTGATCACTTAAGATAAGCCATCACCTACAGCAGGGGGGGGAAAGGAGGAAAACCTTCCATGGTGACAAGCAGGTAGGCTAATTCCAGCAGTTAACAAGAATATCAGAGGAACAGTGGGGGGTGGGGGGGCGAAATACCATGGGGAAATAGTTTTACTTTGTGTAATGACTCATCCATTCCCAGTCTCTATTCAAGCCTAAGTTAATTGTATCCAGTTTGCAAATTAATTCCAATTCAGCAGTCTCTCGTTGGAGTCTGTTTTTGAAGCTTTTTTGTTGAAGGATAGCCACTCTTAGGTCTGTGATCGAGTGACCAGAGAGATTGAAGTGTTCTCCAACTGGTTTTTGAATGTTATAATTCTTGACGTCTGATTTGTGTCCATTCATTCTTTTACGTAGAGACTGTCCAGTTTGGCCAATGTACATGGCAGAGGGGCATTGCTGGCACATGATGGCATATATCACATTGGTAGATGCGCAGGTGTACGAGCCTCTGATAGTGTGGCTGATGTGATTAGGCCCTATGATGGTATCCCCTGAATAGATATGTGGACAGAGTTGGCAACGGGCTTTGTTGCAAGGATAGGTTCCTGGGTTAGTGGTTCTGTTGTGTGGTGTGTGGTTGCTGGTGAGTATTTGCTTCAGATTGGGGGGCTGTCTGTAAGCAAGGACTGGTCTGTCTCCCAAGATCTGTGAGAGTGATGGGTCGTCCTTCAGGATAGGTTGTAGATCCTTGATGATGCGTTGGAGAGGTTTTAGTTGGGGGCTGAAGGTGATGGCTAGTGGCGTTCTGTTGTTTTCTTTGTTGGGCCTGTCCTGTAGTAGGTGACTTCTGGGTACTCTTCTGGCTCTGTCAATCTGTTTCTTCACTTCAGCAGGTGGGTATTGTAGTTGTAGGAATGCATGATAGAGATCTTGTAGGTGTTTGTCTCTGTCTGAGGGGTTGGAGCAAATGCGGTTATATCGTAGCGCTTGGCTGTAGACAATGGATCGAGTGGTATGATCTGGATGAAAGCTAGAGGCATGTAGGTAGGAATAGCGGTCAGTAGGTTTCCGATATAGGGTGGTGTTTGTGACCATCGCTTATTAGCACCGTAGTGTCCAGGAAGTGGATCTCTTGTGTGGACTGGTCCAGGCTGAGGTTGATGGTGGGATGGAAATTGTTGAAATCATGGTGGAATTCCTCAAGAGCTTCTTTTCCATGGGTCCAGATGATGAAGATGTCATCAATGTAGCGCAAGTAGAGTAGGGGCATTAGGGGACGAGAGCTGAGGAAGCGTTGTTCTAAGTCAGCCATAAAAATGTTGGCATACTGTGGGGCCATGCGGGTACCCATCGCAGTGCCGCTGATTTGAAGGTATACATTGTCACCAAATGTGAAATAGTTATGGGTCAGGACAAAGTCACAAAGTTCTGCCACCAGGTTAGCCGTGACAGTATCGGGGATACTGTTCCTGACGGCTTGTAGTCCATCTTTGTGTGGAATGTTGGTGTAGAGGGCTTCTACATCCATAGTGGCTAGGATGGTGTTTTTAGGAAGATCACCAATGGACTGTAGTTTCCTCAGGAAATCGGTGGTGTCTCGAAGATAGCTGGGAGTGCTGGTAACGAAGGGCCTGAGGAGGGAGTCTACATAGCCAGACAATCCTGCTGTCAGGGTGCCAATGCCTGAGATGATGGGGCGTCCAGGATTTCCAGGTTTATGGATCTTGGGTAGCAGATAGAATACCCCAGGTCGGGGCTCCAGGGGTGTGTCTGTGCGGATTTGTTCTTGTGCTTTTTCAGGGAGTTTCTTGAGCAAATGCTGTAGTTTCTTTTGGTAACTCTCAGTGGGATCAGAGGGTAATGGCTTGTAGAAAGTGGTGTTGGAGAGCTGCCTAGTAGCCTCTTGTTCATACTCCGAACTATTCATGATGACGACAGCACCTCCTTTGTCAGCCTTTTTGATTATGATGTCAGAGTTGTTTCTGAGGCTGTGGATGGCACTGTGTTCTGCATGGCTGAGGTTATGGGGTAAGCGATGCTGCTTTTCCACAATTTCAGCTCGTGCACGTCGGCGGAAGCAGTCTATGTAGAAATCCAGGCTGCTGTTTCGACCTTCAGGAGGAGTCCACCCAGAATCCTTCTTTTTGTAGTGTTGGCAGGAAGGTCTCTGTGGGTTAATATGTTGGTCAGAGGTGTGTTGGAAATATTCCTTGAGTCTGAGACGTCGAAAATAGGATTCTAGGTCACCACAGAACTGTATCATGTTCGTGGGGGTGGAGGGGCAAAAGGAGAGGCCTCGAGATAGGACAGATTCTTCCGCTGGGCTAAGAGTATAGTTGGATAGATTAACAATATTGCTGGGTGGGTTACGGGAACCATTGTTGTGGCCCCTTGTGGCATATAGTAGTTTAGATAGCTTAGTGTCCTTTTTCTTTTGTAGAGAATCAAAGTGTGTTTTGTAAATGGCTTGTCTAGTTTTTGTAAAGTCCAGCCACGAGGAAGTTTGTGTGGAAGGTTGGTTCTTTATGAGAGTATCCAGTTTTGAGAGCTCATTCTTAATCTTTCCCTGTTTGCTGTAGAGGATGTTGATCAGGTGGTTCCGCAGTTTCCTTGAGAGTGTGTGGCACAAGCTGTCAGCATAATCTGTGTGGTATGTAGATTGTAATGGATTTTTTACCTTCAGTCCTTTCGGTATGATGTCCATCTGTTTGCATTTGGAGAGGAAGATGATGTCTGTCTGTATCTGTGCGAGTTTTTTCATGAAGTTGACAGATTTCCACTCTATACGGCTAAATTCAGTGCCTTGCATAATCACAGGTTTCAGAGTAGCAGCCGTGTTAGTCTGTATTCGCAAAAAGAAAAGGAGTACTTGTGGCACCTTAGAGACTAACAAATTTATTAGAAATTAAATTTATTATTAATTAAATTAAAATTATTATTGCTGCCATCATGTGCCAGCAATGCCCCTCTGCCATGTACATTGGCCAAACTGGACAGTCTCTACATAAAAGAATGAATGGACACAAATCAGACGTCAAGAATTATAACGTTCAAAAACCAGTTGGAGAACACTTCAATCTCTCTGGTCACTCGATCACAGACCTAAGAGTGGCTATACTTCAACAAAAAAGCTTCAAAAACAGACTCCAACGAGAGACTGCTGAATTGGAATTAATTTGCAAACTGGATACAATTAACTTAGGCTTGAATAGAGACTGGGAATGGATGAGTCATTACACAAAGTAAAACTACTTCCCCATGGCATTTCTCCCCCCCACCCCACCCCCCACTGTTCCTCTGATATTCTTGTTAACTGCTGGAATTAGCCTACCTGCTTGTCACCATGGAAGGTTTTCCTCCTTTCCCCCTCCTGCTGTTGGTGATGGCTTATCTTAAGTGATCACTCTCCTTACAGTGTGTATGATAAACCCATTGTTTCATGTTCTCTGTGTGTGTGTATATAAATCTCTCCTCTATTTTTTCCACCAAATGCATCCAATGAAGTGAGCTGTAGCTCACGAAAGCTTATGCTCTAATAAATTTGTTAGTCTCTAAGGTGCCACAAGTACTCCTTTTCTTTTTGAAATTTTTGGGAGCAGGAGTAAGGGCACCGCCTGTCTGAACATGAAGCACTGGCCTCACTGACAGACACGGGGGAGTATTCAGTGCATTTCCATGTGCCCACGGGGAATAAAGATTTAGGAGGATAGATGTCCATTCAGTCCTGTCCCATGCCTGAGTTGCTGCTGTGTTCAGCTCTGTGAGAGCCCTCCCCACCAGCTGAAGCTCCTTGCACCAATTACAGTACTGGATTTAGTAACAGAAGACCATAAATGAAGAGGCAGCTAAGTAAGTACCCAACAGGCCAATTTGGAGCTCTACAGGGCTGAAAAGACTAGAGCTGGTCCAGGTGAGCTGAGGAAGGAGCATATTTTTGGCTATGTGACAGGCAAAGGAGCTGCTGGTCCTTCATGGTCCATGTTGGGAAGTTCCTTGAGGAACTGTCTTCAAACCAGAAGGACCAGGCCCCATGAGGGGAGAGAGTCACCCCTAGCTGCCTCTGTTTATTCAGAACCTGGATGGAGGGCTTAAACACCATGTTAATTCACTCTCTTGTCCAGCTGCAGAGTGTTAGTCACTCAGAATAAACCTCCAGGCCAGTGCAGATAGTTAGGGGCCGGCCCCAGCTACCTCTGTGCTCTCTGGGTGCACTGCACAGTTCAGAAGGGAGTCGCATGGTCTGGAGACCCTTCTGATTTAGGCAGAGCTTAACAGGACAGGCACAGCTTCCTTTCCCATCTCCATTAAAGTGCTTTATGGCAGGTTCTCTCCATCTGCCACCTGGTGTTTAGAGTGGTCACAACTGCTGCGGTGATCTGAGCGGGCTCCATGCAACTGATTGGTCTTGGCCTGAGGGAGACCTGCAGCCCCCTTGCTGTGGCAGTCACCCCAGCTGTGGGTGGGGAAGGCTGTTTGAGAAAGAAGTGATTGAATTTGTAGTAAAGAGAGATCCTGACCCAGTAGTGCCTCTGGCTCTGACACCTACAGAAGTGTGGTCCTTGTGGTACCATCTATCCACTATGTCTTTTCCTGTGGGGCTCTCATCCCCACACATCCCTTCCTCCCCCTCTCCAAGTACTATTTATTCCTCTATCCTGAGCTTGGGCTGAAACTTTGGAAGGAATCCAGCTGGAGGAGAGCCTGCCCCAGCTATGCAGCCTAAGTAAGAAAAGGGCATCAGCACTGCAAGGAGGCCCCCCAATGAAGAGAGGAGCACAGCACTTGTGTTCCCAGTAACAGCAACAGGGCCCTGTAGCCTAAGAGCCTGGGGCAGATGCTCTCCACCACCAGGAAAGGTCTTTCAATGACCTGTTAGAACAACTGCAGGGTTTGGCTCCCATCAGGTGCCATGCTCAGAATGGCTGTCGCTGGGAAGGGTCATCATCTCTTTACTTCGGATATGTTCTGAAGCAATTCTGGGGGCTGTGGGAAGACAGGAGTTTGGCTTGCTGGTGAAGAAGTTTCAGCTCAGTGAGGGTGTTTGGGGTGGGGGGTGGGTTGGACAGCTGGGCTGTATATCACCCACCAGGCCTCATCAGCTGCTTTGGAATCAGAACTCAAACCACGAGGAGACTGGGTTAGAATTCCAGACTTTTCCTTCACCTCATTTGTTAGCCGTTTCAGATATGGATGCTGTGGCCGGGACACAAAGGCCTGACTAGAATGCAAGGCGCCGATCCAGTTGACCTTGTTCAAACCTTGTCCTCTGCAGGCCTGCCTGAATGTGAACAGTGAGAAGGCCTCTAAGAGGGAACTCTGGATATCCAGATATGGCAGTCATAATGGACTCAGTTCATCACCATTTAAGGGCAGTGGTATAATTTAGATGTGAGATGGACATGTCCCTGCATGCTGGTGCAATACAATAATGTAACATAGCAGCAGTTTGGCCCAACTCAGATCAGGGCCCCATTGAGCTAAGTGCTATACAAATGTGTAGCAAGAGACACTCCCTGCCCCAAAGAGCTTACAGTCTAAATATACTTTCTTACCTTCCCTGTTTGTTTCATCCCCATTTTACGGATGGGGAGCTGAGGCACAGTGAGATTAAGTGATTTATCCAAGGACACACATCCGATCTGTAGAAGAGCCAGGAACTGAACCCAGAGTTCTAGGGTGCTAGAGCTTCCTGACACAAGTAATTGGGGTCTTAGTCCTTTAGTTGGATGGTAGGATATAGATAGGGAAAGACTGTCCTACAGGCATGCCCATTGGCCACTTCAGAGCAGAGCCCCTAGATGTTAAATGCTGCCCGCAGTTCAAACCTCTAGTATCATGTAGTGAGTTGGCCCACCCTTTGAAGGACTTTGTCTCATTTGTCTGGCTTGGAGGTAGGGGAAGCAGTTGTGATGTTCTGAGTATTATTGTAATTGTTGTGTCTTAATCCCCCCAGGAAGGTGTTTGCATTCAGATGTGTGTGTGTGTGTTTGTAAGTGAAGTGTGTTTCATGCCCCAAGGTATGTGGATTTACTGGCAGTGACAGTGAGCGATAAGCATGAGGTGCTACTCAAACCCCACACCCAGCACATTTTTGAGCCAGTTTCTAGAGAGAGCAGGATTGGAGCAGGGTAACCCAGGAGCATTGTCTTCTAGCAGCAACATGGCTGAGTAAACCCCAACTCTGCTAATACAAGCCTGTAGGGCTTGGGGGGATATTTTGGGGGAATAGGACTCCAAATGGTCCTTTCCCTGATTCTTTGTTAAATCACTTGGTGGTGGCAGTGTTTACCTAATCCAAGGTACAGGGGAGAATTTGTGCCTTGGGGAAGTTTTAACCTAAGCTAGTAGAAATAAGCTTAGGGGGTCTTCCATGTGGGTCCCCACATCTGTATCCTAAAGCTCAGAGTGGGGAGGGAACCTTGACATGGTGGCAGAGGGGTGGGATCATTTTGAACCAGAGATCATTTTGAACCAAAAGCACAGACCTGAGGAGTTTTTCTCTTTTTCTGGAGGCAGAGGTGTTAAGTTACAGCCAGGAAATTACAAGCAGTTTCCCCCCCCCCCCACTTTCTAGCTCTTGGGTAAACTAAGCAAGCAGGAGCTAGGATGACAAAAAGCAATGTGCAACAGAAACTAGAATTAGCCAGATTTGAAGCTGAAGAGAAACAAAAAGAATATGACAGATAGCCTTAGAACACTTGGAGATGGAGGCAGAAAAAGCCAGGGTGGAGGCAGAGGAAGCTGACCACAAGAGAGCTGTGGAGGAGAATGAAAAAGAGATGGAGGAAAAAGAATGAGGAAGCATGCATGCACTGGAGTTAGAGATGGCAAGGGATAAGCAGAATATACCAGACAACCCTAGCAATCCTTCTCTAGGTACCGCTTCCCATCCCAGAAAGTTCCCCAACTACAAGGCAGGCGATGATACTGAGGCCTTCTTAGAAAATTTCAAAAGGGCCTGCCTTGGTACAAAAAGAAAAGGAGTACTTGTGGCACCTTAGAGACTAACAAATTTATTTAAGCATAAGCTTTCGTGAGCTACAGCTCACTTAATCGGATGCATTCAGTGTACAGCATCTCTACAGACCAGTACGTGGTAGAGCTGAGGCCGCAGCTCAGTGGACCCTTAGCAGAGGTGGCGGCTGAAATGCCTAAGGAATACATGAATAGCTACAAACTTCTTAAAAACAAGGCCAGAATTTAAATGAGGCTAACACCCAAGAAGGGCTGTCGGCAGTTCAGAGCCCTAAGGTGGAAAACAGACGTGTCATTTACCCGACACGCCTACTACATTGTGAAACATTGGGATACCTGGATATCAGGAGCAAGTGTTAAATCTCCGGAAGAGTTGCCCTTCCTAATGCAAATGGGGCAGTTCTTAGAGGGTGTTCCTGAGGAAATAGAAAGGAACATCCTAGATGGGAAGTCCCAAACTGTAATTGAGGCAGGGGAGATTGGAGCCAAATGGGTGGAGGAGGCAGAAAAGAAAAAAACTAGTAGCAGTTGGAGCGAATATCAGAAGGGGCAACCCGAAACAAAACCCTATCCCGGGGGGCAACCCAAGGCCCCACCTACATCCCAAGGAAAACCCCAGACACCTTATTGTCCCACCACACAATTCTCCAGCAACCCACCTTGCCCCAGTGACCAGTCAGCTGGACGATGTTTTAAATGTAACGAGCTGGGACATGTACAGGCCAACTGCCCCAAGAACCCCAACAGATTACAGTTCATTGCACCGGAGTCACACTAAAGGTCCTCAGGCCCAGATGCCTCCCAGATACCCTCAGAGCGAAGGGAAACTGTGAATGTGGGTGGGAAGAAGGTTACAGTGTGGAGGGACACTGGAGCACAAGTGTCGGCTATCCACCAATCCTTAGTGGACCTCAACTTAATCAACCCAGAGGTCCAAGTGATGATTCAACCCTTCAAGTCAAACTCTTTTGACTTGCCTACAGCCAAGTTGCCCATCCAGTACAAGGGCTGGTCAAGAATGTGGACTTTTGCAGTCCATGATGATTACCCCATTCCCATGCTGCTGGGGGAAGACTTGGCCCACCATGTGAAGCTAGCCAAGAGGATGGAAATGGTCACCCGCAGCCAGGCTAAGCAAGCTGTCACACCTAGCTCTGTTCTGGAAACTTCTACCAGGGCCCTGTCTGTGTTACCAGAAACCCAGATGGAGGTGATGGAACCAGACCCCATGCCAATGTCTGCAACAGTCGTAGTGGATCCAGTCACAGAGACCCTGCCAGAGCCAGTCCCGGAACTGGTGGAGCAACCAGCACCAGAACCATTGCCAGCACTGAATCTAGCGCTTGCAACCCCAACACCATAGGGCACCACTGAGCCTGCCCTGGCTGCAGCCGCTAAACCTACGCAAGAGGCTCAGCCGGAGCCTGAACCCCAACATAGTGCACCAGTGGAGAGCGGTTCACAGTCCATGGAAACAACCCCATCACCTGTATCGCTTCCAGAGGGACCAAGCCCAAGTCCACGATCCAGTGAGGAACTGATGTCTCCAGCATCAAGGGAACATTCCAGGCCGAGCAGGAAGCAGATGAAAGCCTCCAGGGAGCTTGGACAGCAGCATGGAGCAACCCACCGCCTCACAAGTCTTCTAATCAATCCCGGTTTGTTGTAGAAAGAGGACTTTTATATAAGGAAACTCTTTCTGGTGGGCACTAGGAAGACTGGCATCATCAGAGACAGTTGGTAGTTCCAACTAAGTACCGGGAAAAGCTCTTGAGCTTAGCCCACAATCATCCTAGTGGCCATGCTGGGGTGAACAGAACCAAAGACCATTTGGGGAAGTCCTTCCACTGGGAGGGAATGGGCAAGGATGTTTCTACCTATGTCTGGTCTTGTGAGGTGTGCCAAAGAGCGGGAAAACCCAAGACCAGGTCAAAGCCCCTCTCCAGCTACTCCCCATAATTGACATTCCATTTCAGCAAGTAGCTGTGGATATTCTGGGTCCTTTTCCGAAAAAGACACCCAGAGGAAAGCAGTACATACTGACTTTCATTGATTTTGCCACCCAATGGCCAGAAGCAGTAGCTCTAAGCAACACCAGGGCTAAAAGTGTGTGCCAGGCATTAACAGATATTTTTGCCAGGGTAGGATGGCCCTCTGACTTCCTGACAGATTCGGGAACTTAATTTCCTGGCAGGAACCATGGAAAGCCTTTGGGAAGCTCATGGTGTGAATCACTTGGTTGCAACCCCTTACCACCATCAAACGAATGGCTTGGTGGAGAAATTTAATAGAATTTTGGGGGCCATGATACGTAAATGAGCACTCCAGTGATTGGGACCTAGTGTTGCAGCAGTTGCTCTTTGCCTACAGAGCTGTACCACATCCCAGTTTAGGGTTTTCACCATTTGAACTTGTGTATGGCCGCAAGGTTAAGGGGCCATTACAGTTGGTGAAGCAGCCATGTGAGGGGTTTACGCCTTCTCAGGAACTAATATTCTGGACTTTGTAACCAACCTACAAAACACCCTCTGAACCACTTTAGCACTTGCTAGAGAAAACCTAAAAGATGCTCAAAAAGAGCAAAAAGCCTGGTATGATAAACATGCCAGAGAGCGTTCCTTCAAAGTAGGGGACCAGGTCATGGTCTTGAAGGTGCTTCAGGCCCATAAGATGGAAGCATCATGGGAAGGGCCATTCACAATCTAAGAGCGCCTGGGAGCTGTTAACTATCTCAAAGCATCCCTCACCTCAAACCTAAAGCCCTTTTATTCCAGAGAATTAAAGGTTTGTCACTTTACAGCCCAGGGAGGAGATGACGCTGAGTGGCCTGAAGGTGTCTACTATGAAGGAAAAAGTGACGGTGGCTTGGAAGAGGTGAACCTCTTCATGATCTTTGGATGTATGCAGCGACAGCAGATCCAGGAGCTGTGCACCAGCTTTGTGCCGATGTTCTCAGCCACCCCAAGATGAACCGAACGGGCATACCACTCCATTGACACAGGTAATGCTCACCCAATTAGAGCCCAACCTCAATGGGTGTCTCCTCAAGCAAAAACTGCTATAGAATGGGAGATGCAGGATATGCTACAGATGGATGTAATCTGCCCCTCTGGCAGTGCATGGGCATCTCCAGTGGTTCTAGTTCCCAAAACAGATTGGGAGTTACGTTTTTGCGTGGACTACTGTAAGCTAAATGTTGTAACTCGCCCAGACAACTATCCAGTGCCACGCAGAGATGAACTATTGGAGAAACTGGGACATGCCCAGTTCATCCCTACCTTAGACTTAACTAAGGTGTACTGGCAAGTACCGCTGGATGAATCTGCCCAGGAAAGGTCAGCCTTCAACACCCATATAGGGCTGTATGAATTTAATGTGCTCCCTTATGGGCTGCGAAATGTACCCGCCACCTTCCAAAAACTTGTACATGGTCTCCTAGCAGGATTGGGAAAATATGCAGTCGCCTACCTTGACGATGTGGCCATTTTTTCTGATTCATGGGCAGAACACCTGGAGCATCTACAAAAAGTCTTTAAGCGCATCAGGGAGGCAGGACTAACTGTTAAGGCTAAGAAGTGTCAAATAGGCCTAAACAGAGTGACTTACCTTGGGCACCAGATGGGTCAAGGAACTATCAACGCCCTACAGGCCAAAGTGGATGCTATCCAAAAGTGGCCTGTCCCCCAAAGTCAAGGAAACGGGTCCAATCCTTCTTAGGCTTGGCCGGATATTACAGGTGGTTGTACCGCACTACAGCAAAATCGTCACCCCACTGATAGACCTAACCAAAAAAACCCAGCCAAATGCAGTTCAGTGGACTAAAAAGTGTCAAAAGGCCTTTAACCAGCTTAAAGTGACTCTCATGTCTGACCCTGTGCTAAGGGCCCCAGACTTTGGCAAACTGTTCCTAGTAACCACAGATGCGTCCGAGCGTGGAGCAGTTTTAATGCAGGAAGGATCGGATCAAGAATTCC
This sequence comes from Dermochelys coriacea, assembly GCF_009764565.3. Taxonomy (NCBI): domain Eukaryota; kingdom Metazoa; phylum Chordata; order Testudines; family Dermochelyidae; genus Dermochelys; species Dermochelys coriacea. Next base: position 85,631,905 of record NC_050073.1, on the reverse strand, counting down.
ATCCTGTCATGTTTCTCAGCAAGAAACTGTCTGTGAGGGAAAGTCATTGGTCAATCAGTGAAAAGGAATGCTACGCCATTGTGTATGCGCTGGAAAAGCTATGCCCATATGTTTGGGGACGGCGTTTCCAACTACAAACTGACCATGCTGCGCTGAAGTGGCTTCACACCGTCAAGGACAAAAACAAAAAACTTCTTTGGTGGAGTTTAGCTCTCCAAGATTTTGTTTTTGAAATAAAACACATTTTGGGAGCTTCTAACAAAGTGGCTGAGGCACTCTCCCGTGAAAGTTTCCCAAAATCAACTGGTTAAAATCATCCTTGAAATGTGGGAAGTATTGTTAGTTTTTATATAGTCAGTAGTATATCTAAAGGTACGTGTGTCTTATTAACTCTGTTTTCTCCTAAAGCTCCAGGAAGAAATCACAGCCAGTGTGGAACCGGCTGTCCAGCACTATCTGTGATTTGGGGGGGCGTGTCATAAAAATAAAGGGAAGGGTAACCACCTGTCTGTTTACAGTACTATAAAATCCCTCCTGGCCAGAGGCACAAAAACCTCTTACCTGTAAAGGGTTAAGAAGCTCAAGTAACCTGGCTGGCACCTGACCAAAAGGACCAATAAGGGGACAAGATGATCTTTGGATGTATCAAATCTGGGGGAGGCTTTGTCTGTTCCATGTGGCTTTTGCCGGTAACGGAACAAGAAAGCAAACACTCCAACTTCTTAGTAAGTATTTAGCAAGGAAATGCATTATTGTTTTGTTTTGGCTTGTGATTTTTCTCTGTGCTGAGAGGAAGGTATGTTCCTGGTTTTTCTTTATGTAACTTTAAGGTTTTGCCTAGAGGGAAATTCTCTGTGTTTTGAATCTAATTGCCCTGTGAGATTATCTCCCATTCTAATTTCACAGAGGTGCTTTTATCTTTTTTCTTTCTAATAAAGTTCTGTTTTTTTTTTTTTTTTTTTTAAGAATCTGGTTGGATTTTTTAATGTCCTAAAAAACCCAAGGCTGGTCTGTGCTCATCTTGTTTATTCTCAAGCCTCTCCAGAAAAGGGGGGTGTAGGGCTTGGGGGGATATTTTGTGGGATTAGAACTCCAAGTGGTCCTTTCCCTGATTCTTTGTTAAATCACTTGGTGGCAGCATTTACCTAATCCAAGGTACAAGGGAGAATTTGTGCCTTGGGGAAGTTTTAACCTAAGCTAGTAGAAATAAGCTTAGGGGGTCTTCCATGCGGATCCCCACATCTGTACCCTAAAGTTCAGAGTGGGGAGGGAACCCTGACAATGCCACTAAGCTTGAGCCAGGAAGCTGGGTTTTTGAAGCCCTTTTTGCTCGTTGGGTGGAATGGGCTAGTGACCATTAGGATTCTTGTTAGCGTTTCCTGTTGATCACTCATAGAGTTCGTTCTTGTTCAGCATCTGGCCCTGGACCCATCCTTTATCATTATTTGTATTACCATAGTGCCTAAAAGCCTTAGTCAAGGTCCAGAACCCTACTGTGCTCGGCACTGTGGCAGGTTTAGATTAGCTGGGAAAGTTCTGCTTTTGAAAGGAGCTGCAGTGATTAATGACCAGGAAATAATGTTACCAGCAATGGAGATGCCCTGCAAATGCTCCCACATCTGGGAGGAGGGGCAGTGGCCCTGGCTGTTGTGAGTGTCCTGCTTGCTTGGGCTCCCCGTGGGTTTTCACAAGCTCAAGGGAATGGGACATCCCAGGTTTTCAGACTGACAGAGTGTTAACAGGTGAGAGACAAATGCAGGTGCTTAGCACATCCATGGCTGCATCTCATAAATCAGATTTAAAATGCCAGAACCTGATCTGGGAAGGAATCACCAGGGAGATGATATGTCTGTGTCATCGGCTCTTCAGAGATAATTAGAACCAGAGAAACGTCAGGAAGTGAAATGGCACAGAGAAACTCTGGGCCTGCCTGGGAGAGTGCAATGTCTCTGAGCTGCCATTGGGGACAGTGGGGGTCCAAAGTGTTCATGCGAGACTGGGGTGTTTGGTTTTTGAGGGGATTGGGAGGATTGCTTCTGTTGAATCTCAGAGGCAGCTGAGCCTAAAGGAATAATGTCCTCATGCCCAGTGAAGGCCCCTCCCTCCACATGGACCTTTGGCTCCTTACATCAGGAAACAATAAAAACCACTAAGGGTCCAATTGCTCCATTCCTATGCTCAGCCAAGCAGGTGTGGGAGACTCCTCCGACTCTGGACCTGGCCCCTGGCCTCAGTTCATCTGCATAGGTAAAGCACCATACCTGGACATTAGTGGTAGCATTCACTGTAGATGCGACTGGGGTGTTTTAGTCGAGCACAGGAGTGGGGGTGCTCAGGCCTGGAGTAACTGGCTTTTGGGTAAGACTAAGGTGAGTTAGCAGGTCTGCGTGCTGTGGGGACTGAGGAATGGACTCTAAAGGGTGGAACCGAGGAGATTCAGCAGAGGTGGTGCGCACAGGCCTGGAATAGGTCAGGGCATGGCCGGTCAGGATTGAGAGGCACTGGTGTGGTAGGGCTGTGAGGAGTAGCATGCTCAGCTCCTGCCAGAAATGCAGCAGTGCAGTTTAGTCCCTGAGCCTCAAGACAAGCAAACTCCTTTTCTCCCTCCATCTCTTCATCTGACTCTGTGTGTTTAGTTTTCAGAGTAGCAGCCGTGTTAGTCTGTATTTGCAAAAAGAAAAGGAGTACTTGTGGCACCTTAGAAACTAACAAATTTATTTGAGCATAAGCATCCAATGAAGTGAGCTGTAGCTCACAAAAGCTTATGCTCAAATAAATTTGTTGGTCTCTAAGGTGCCACAAGAACTCCTTTTTGTGTGTGTGTGTTTAATGTCACCAGGTTTCCATGCTCTGGGCATCACAATTCTAAATTACAGGGGAGTCCTAGTAAAAGCCCTGCTGAGGCTGGAGTGAGCCTGGAATGCGAAGAGTTAAATTCCTAAATGTGGCTCCAGTTCCTTGCAGACCAGAATATCTTTGCATGAGGGTTCCTGACTGAGTGGCTTGAGATGTTGGTTTCCCAGGTTGCTGCTGCTTGTTGTTAGGGTCAAGTTGTGGTGTGTGTGCGCATGAAAGGGAGCTTTGGTGCGTGCACATTGTGCTGGATTCTATTGTACTGAACATGGCCTCCCCTTTCTCAGCTGCAGCATGAGACAGGGCCTCTCTGGGAGCTGAGAGAGGAGCTGCTCCCAGGGCCACCCAGAGAATTGTGTGTAGAAAAGAATCCTCACAAAAGCTCCCAGCCTGGGATCCCTGCATTCCTCTGCCAGCCTCTCAGGGGTGGATTGTTTCCAGCAACGTCCCTGGTAGACAGGCAGCTTCCCAATACAATGAGTTTCCAAGAGGTTAAAACTGCTCTGTCCACAGAGAAGGGACCTGTCCCCCTACTCTTTCCATTGTCTTGTTGGTGCTCCCCCATCCACTTCTGTATTCCTCTCCATGCCTCAAGGACAGAATGCCTTGAGGCCCCTCCTCCCAGGGAGCAGGACTGCAAAAATCTGAAAATGGGCATTTCTAGCTCAAACAGTGACAGGCTGGTGGAAGAGCCCATGCTGCGTGTAAATCAAAGGCAATGAGATGGACAAGACCATTTAGGTCGTTAGTCCATTCCCAGGGGACAGGGCAAGATGGTGCCCTGCAGTACATGTACTTGTGCTTTTAAATGGCTCAAGGGAGGAGATGATTCCAAAATATAATAGCTTTCACCAGCAGAGTTTTCTGGTATTTACCCTCTTCATTTGCTGTTGGATCCAATCACATCCCTCCCCCCTGGGTGTTCACACCATCCAAGGGTTAGTAGGCTGCTCCCTGAGGCATTGCTTAACCAGGGCATACTGAGAGCATTCTTCAACCATTCTCCTAAATAAATCTAACCCATTTGCTAATTGTTTTGCTGACCTTTCTGGGTGCCCAGAATTGTGCATTAGGTCATGTCTCGCCACCGGATCATGGATTTGCCCTCTGCATAACTGAGGGACCACCTTGACAGTCTGTTTATTTGTGCGTTTCCCAGCAGATGCCTGAGTAGTTAAAGTCCCTCTTGTCTGTAATATCCTTGCACTCCTCTATAGATGGTGCAGGAATTGCTCTCTCTCTCCCCCTGTAGTGCTGGGGCTTTGCCCACTGCCTTTATTATTTGTTCTTTATCTTGTAGTTCACTGCTACCCAACTCAGTAGTAATGTATGGGATTCATATAGTATGTTCCTTTGGACTCTGTGTTCCTTGGACCAAATGTAGACCTGGTAAAAATGCAAATTCAACAACTGAAAGGGAGCCGCACTCAGCTAGAGTGGGCACTGAGAGGAGCCACAATGAGGCACTCTCATCCCAAAATTCTTCGCACCATAAGCACAAGGGGCAAGGTTCATACTGGCCACCTGCTGGGGAAAGCAGAGGCTGGAGCCAATGGGAAGCCCTTTCTTTATTGACAAAATCTAAATGGTGGCATCACTTCCCTCAGTGGTTCCCCCAGGCCTGTAGTGACACTCATTGGACACCAGCCCCATCTCGTGGCTGTCCCCTGGTCTAATGAAGTGTGATGTCACCATGCTGTCATTCCAGACAGGTCACTAATGGCACCAGAGGCACACTCAGGACTCAGCTCAGACCTCCTAGGTCAAATTGAATCAGATCTAGCCCCAACATAAGGTCCACAACTCCCAATGAAGTCCAGTAGAGATGCATCCATTTACAGCAGGGCTGAGCTTGGCCCAATAAGGATTCTCTGGCCTATATTTTTCTCCTTGGAAAGGAGTTAATTCTGGAGTCACAATAGGGACTGAGTTTCTAGCGTCTTCCTTCTGAGGCTCTCCAGACACTTTCAACCATTACTGCATTCAGCTCCCTGCCTGCTCTCAGGTCTATTGGAGTGCAGGAGCCTGTTGCAGTGGGGGGCCTGCCCCCCACTTCTTCCTGAAGTCTGTGAGTGGGGGTAGCCTGCTCCATGAGCATTAAGCAGTTTGTAGGGTGTCAGAAATCTCCTGGCAGAGGGTAGGCATGTGGGAATGAAACTTGTCTGACTTGGAAGGACTGATGGCTGTATCCAGCCTTCCTGACTGCAGGCTCACCAGGCTTTATTTGAGCAGCTTGTCCTCTGACACTGGCCCCAGGAAAGGACAATAGGAGATGGAACAACCTCCACTTCAGCTGCAGGGACTGCCCTGCCCTTTGGCCTTGTCTCTAGAAGGAGAGAGGCATGAAAGGACCTGGAGTGTCTGGCTCCAACTCCCTGGAGCTCACTGTCCAGTCGCTGCCCTCCCTGCTCCCCATCCTGCAGCTGGAACAATCCCGGCTGCTGCAGATGGACTCAGACACAGAGGGAGCTAATGAAAGTCAAAGGATCAAATGGAGGAGGGCTGGCAGCTGGAGCAGGGGTCTCCGGGGTGAGTCCCAGCTCTGCACAAAAGGGTTTGGTGAGTGTGGACAGCTCCCTGAATGGAATGTGACTTGTGGGGGGAGGGGAGAATATCACTGCACAGTCCCCACTGCCTGGCATGGTCTCATGTCTGCAGTCTGGACGGAGCATAGGATCAAGGTAAAGCCTGGGGGAAAGGGAGACTGCGAGGGGAGCATACAGGTGTGATAGCTTTGCTCTGGTTGTGCCTCTCCACCTCTGTGGGGAAAGGCCAGTGGAACTGTGCAGTCAGGGATCCACCAGCCCTGCCCTGCTCCAATACACAACGCCAGCACCCGCATCCCTGGGCTCCAGGACTCAGAGGGCATATCTATCCCTGCAAAGGGTTCTGGCCTCCTCTCAGGAAGCTGCATGGGTTTCCAGGCAGGCAGGCAGGACCCTTTGTGCTGTGGACATTGGTGGGGGTAAAATTTGCCCCTTCAAAGAGCTGCCACATTCCAGCCCTGGCCCAGGGATGTGTCTAGTAAAGTTAACTGCATGACGCCTCGGGAAAATATTGTTATTGACAGTGGGTAACTTGTTGCTAATTTTGCATCTGATCTGTGTTCCCAGGAATTGTCTGAGCGGGACTGTTAGTTCTTTGGGACCAGGACTGGGTCTCTGACTGGATTCTGGGAACTTCTACATTGCCTGATTATTACTAATTGCCGTATATAAATATTGAACTGGCCAACCTGTTGGGGGGCTGTACAGACACTTAGGAAAAAATGCTCCTAGCTCCAGAAAAATTACAGTCTTTGGCCTTAATCCTGCAAACAAGCACATGTCTAATTTGAAGCCTCTGAGTTCCATTGAAGTCAATGATTTGAGGACCCTTTGAAGAGACCCCTAGGAACCCTCTTCCCTACCTGGTAAGAACACTGTTCTTGGAGACCCTGAGCATTTTGCTCCTGAAGTTGGTGCCCCAGTGGCTGTGATGATGGTGGCTTCATGAGATATGTGGGGGCAGTTATGTCATGGTGGTATTTGCTTTGTGGTCTAACTAATGCATCTCACCTGGCTTGGGTTGGAAGAATGAAAGGGGGTGTCATGAAACGAATCTGATAGAAAGGCTGTCAGGGACTTCCTAATCTCACACTCCCCATGTGAGTGCTCTCTCATATCAATGGCCAGAGTTGATGCTGGTGTGAGTGTGAGCACCCTTGGGAGCATTGGAGTGCTGTTCTAAGCCAGCTGGAACTCTGCATTAATCAGACCTGCTCAAAGGAAGTCTTAAAGCTACAGTGCTGCAAATAGCCTTAATGGAGTTAGGCCCTTAGGTAAAGTGGTGGTGGAGCTGAATTTGTTGGTTTTAGACAATATCCCTTGTGTAGGTGTTTTTTTTTTTTTTTTGTTTTGTTTTTTAAATTGTGGCTGTCTCCACGGCTGGAACCTTACAACCTGGTGGTGGGGAGAGTTGTTCCACTGTCTAATCATTCTCACCTTTGGAAGCGTTTCCCTTCTCTCTTGCCTTGCCCCTGCTTCAGGGTAAGGCTAATGCTGTCTGTCTCTCTCCCCTGACCCCACTCCCCATTTCTTTCCTGTAGCCCGTTGTGGCAGCTCTATCTCTGTAAGGGAAGTGCCTTTCCTGCATTCCCAACCCCAGGAGAGGCTCAGAAATCTCTGCCCTGTTAAGTGGTACAGTGCATGAGTCCTCAGCTTTGGGAAGGACACACTTGACCTTTGTCCCCTCCAAGATATGCTTTCCCTGGGTAGGAAGTTTTGATTCAGCCCTTAAACAAAGTTCTGCCTGTAGGGAGCAGGGGGCCTGACCCTGCCTCAGAGAATGATGGATGGGAGGGTGGGTCAGCTTCACCCTCAGTGACAGTGAAGAGACAAAAGGCCCAGTGACCAGCAAGCAAAGAGGACCCAACTCAATTTATAAAATAGCACAAAGCCACCTCCCCTCCCCCATTAGCAAGAATAAGCTGCCTAGGATCAGTCAGATTGTGCCTCTGTCCAAAGGAGAAGCAAACTTGCTGGATAGGAGCAGATCAGAATGATGCTTTGAAGGTCCCTTCTTTCCTCTGTATCTGAAACCCAGTTCCCTTTTTTAGGGTTGTCTCCTGTTCCAGCCACTCTGTCTGAACCAATACTAACTTCTCCACAGATTCTCCAGGCCCCGTGGAAGCTCCTGTGCTATGTCTAGTCCAGTTCACTGCACCTCTAGCAAACTTGGCCCAACCATATCCATTAAGCAAACACATACTGGCCCAGTGTAACGTGCAGCTCAACATCTTCATTTCTCCTAAGCAACTAGCAGCAAGGCATGTGGGACCTATGTGCGCAGTAGCACAATTGTCCTCCTCTGTAACACACCTCTCCTTTACTATAGGTTGTGTTATGGTAGTGCCTAGAGGTGCCAGCGAAGATCCCAAGGCCCCATTGTGCAGACACTGGGGAGGAGAAAAGAAGTGATGTTATTGCCATTCTGTAAACGGGGCCCTGAGGCACAGAGAGGAGGCGTGTCCAGTGCCTTACCATGGGGCCACCCTCCATCTCCATGGGATCTAGGTGCCAGAGGTGCTATTTAGAAAGTAGCAGCTTGGCTTGGCCCAGGCTCTTTGTTGCACCTCTGACTTTGGCATTCCCTTAAGTGGAGCTCCTCTTTCTCATTAGTTTCTGCAGGGAAGCCCCGCCACAGTCCATTCTGTGCTTATTTGTGTTGTGTTGACAGTGCTTAGTACTACACAGCATACATAACGTAGAAGCCAGTTCCTGCCTGGAAGCTGTCTGAACCTAAAGGAGAGACCTAGAAGATGGGACCCACTGGGAGACCTACAGCGTGGAGTGACTCAGGCTTATTTTTCATTATTTGTTTCATTAACATGTAAAGCTTTTTTCTTGTAGGAATGGTGGCAGAAGTGAGTTTCTGGAAAGGGTTTGTATGAGAGAGAGGGTGGCCTAGAACCCTGCTTGTCTGTATTGTGGGGAGACCTGTGCAAAGAGGTGAATGTCCACCATGTCCTGGGAGGCAGGCTCACCAGATCGCCAGTGCATGAGTTCTCATCACTAGACTCAGATGAGGAACAATTTCCTCACCCCTGCTCCTGTGTGTGTTTCCCCTGAGTTCTGTCAGCTTCCTTCAGTGATCACAGCACTCAAGATAAGTCTCACACAGTGAGGCAGCTCTGTGAGAGCTGGGGTCAACCCATGGGGAGCTTTAAAGATTAGCACCAGGACCCTAAAGCAGATCCAGTAAGGAATGAGGAACTGGTGTCAGCCACAGGGCACCGGAGTGATGTGCATGCACCTTTTTCTGTTGCTGCATGTTGCTGAGTGCTGGGCTTGTTGAAGCTTTTATACGGCCCATGACCTTCAGGTCTCAGCTTCTCCAACACCTTCCTTTAGAGGATCTCAAAGCACTTTACAAACAAGTTAATCCTCTCAACTCTCCAGTGAGGTAGTTTGGAATTATTGGCAAGCTGAAGCCCAGAGGTGGCCAGTGATGTACTTAGTATTGCACAGTGCCGATGGCAGAGCTGAAGCTAGAGCCCAGATCTCCACAAGATGCACTTAAAAACAAGGCCAAATATGCATCTCTGGAGCGTCTCAAAGTAAATATGGTGGGACCCATTTATAGTCTGATGGGTTATAGAGAAATGGGGAGGCAATTCCAGATTATTTCCAAGGCTAATCCCCTGGAATGGCAGCCTGGCGTGCACAGTGCTTCAGTCTACAGACATTATCTTCACCTCCTGAGTGAGCAGAGAAGGGAGAGGGTGAGAGGAGAAATTGCCTCCATCCAGTCAGGATGAAGTGAGGTGAGGTGGGGTGGGGGATGGATAAGGAATGACTTCTAATGTGTGCGGTAGCTGGTTCTGGCAGGGAGTAGATAGGAGCCAGGCTGGCATTGCTATAGCTGGGAATGAAGAGCTGGACTTCCAGAGTCTCCATCCTCACTGCACTTGCCATGTTCTCAGACCTGGTATGAAGGTCATGTGTGCCCTGTTACAGTGGCACTGTGCTTCTAGTTACCCCGTGTATGGGGAGGGTGAATGAGTATGCTGCTGGTGCACACCTTGGGTCTAGCCGAAGGCACTAGGGGAAGGGTACAAATCAGTAGCCTGTAGATACACAGTATGTTGTGGGTCCTGGCTATATTTTACTTCAGCAACTAGTGGGTCTTTGAGTTTGTCATGTGTATGATAATTAAAACATCAGCTATCAGCTGTTTCTATAGCTAGAAATGCCTGGAAAGGGAGGAAATCCAAAAGTGTTACAACTAGTGTTCTAGCTTGCACCTGTGTCTGATTAGCGTGAGTGTGACTGCACATGTTGTGACTTCTGAGATGCTACTGAAAGGGGAGGGGCTGTGCTGCTGGGGAGAGCTCCAGGATGCCATACTGTGTCTTGCTCTCAAATCTCATTGAAGTTTCAACACTGAATTAAAGTTTTGTGTTTGAGAAGGAAACTGGAGCAGGTGTGCCTTGCAATCCTGCAGTAACGAGAATAATTAGATGCAATTCCTGTCAGAGCCAACAGCCCTTAGCTCCAGTTTGACACTGTCTCTGGTAATAGGTTACTGTGAGTCAGAGCCCAGACCATGGCTCTTTGGAGGTTGAATGCTGCATGTAAATGATCAGGCAGACCAGGCCCATCTCCCCAAACACACCCCGCACGGCTGATTTGTTTACAATCCTCACCCATTTCATTTCCCACAGTTGTTTTGCTATGAGTGGTGCTGCTGAATCAGCTCTTCTGGATGTGGCTTCTCCTATCAGTGAATGCTGTTGGAGCTGGGGGCCTGGGAGACCCCACTTTGCTGAAAAAGCCTAACTGATGGGTTGCAGTGGGATTGGTGTCAGGAAGTGACTTGAACAGGCCATCTTATCTCTGGGGGTTCCCTGTATGTGAAGCCCAGCCCAGCTTGCTGGGGTGTAAGAAAGGCACTGACCATCCTTCCAGCCCTGCTGCTTCCTCCACTGCAGAACTGAGACTAATTCACTGCCATGTCCAGACTGTTTGAAAACATTGTGATAAACTTCCAAACATCTGTTTTACAAACCAGATGTGTGAGCCCTGTCTGTGAATTCTCTTCTGAAGAACAGGTGTTCAGTAATAACTCTAGCAGCAGCTCCAAAGCCAGCGGGGTCATCAAACCACATAGGAGCTCAGGGCCTGGTGCCTTCCCAACCATGCAGCGTAGGAGAGATTTGCTGGGAGTGTAAAGCATGTTAGGTGTTTGCATGCCAATAACAGTTAAGATCAACACAGATTTGGTTTGTAGGAAGATTGAGGACTGGAATACGCAGGACAGAAAAATCCATAGCTCCAAAGCACCTTGCTCTAATTTGGGGTCAGAGCGCCCCCTGAAGGCTCTTTGCTCTGGTTGCTAGGGCAGCACAGTGATGTCCCTGGGTACATTTGGTTAGGAGGGCCCTATCACTCTCATGGATGGAGCACAGAGCTAGATTTGGCCAGCATCCTTGGTGGTAAGTGGTATTCTATATGGGTGTGATTCTGATACCTCCAGTGGCTGTGGGGTTTGGGAAGAGATCCTATGTCTCAGATCTGCTCCCTGTTGTTTCTCACCAGCTCTGAATCACCATCAACTCCAACTCTGCTGCTGCAAGAAGATGTATGCTAAAGTGAGTCAATTTATTCCAATGTCCCCAACCCTGGCATGCCCTGTCCTGGAAATCTGGGAACTGGGATGTGGAGGAGGGAAATGCCTGAGCTTGGGTCCTCTGTGAGGAACTGTACCTTTAAGAGGCTTGGGCAAGGGCTAGTTGGAACCCGTTTTATTGTTATGCACAGTCTCGTGTTACACAATGCTGATCAGTTGGAACTCAGATGCTGAATGAAGTGGACCTCCATCAGATTCCTTGACTTGGCATGCTCTCCTGCTGGGTCTGGATCCCTAAGGTCTGCACTGTTCTGGGGAGGAGCAGAGTCCAGTCCCAGGGAGAGAGTGAGATGTAGAATATGGATTGGCAGATGAGCTCCTGGGAAGGCAATGGTGGGTGTATAAGTATTACTGCCCTCTGTTGGAAGGAATGACAGCCATGCTGCAGTGTGATCAAGTGACAGGTGGGAAGTGCTTGTGTTGCTAACCAGCTCCTGTTTGACACATATGAGCTAGGATGCAAGGAACAAAACAACAAAAAGCTGCAGCCCCAGAGGACTGGAGAGGAGAAAGCATGCTTCCCAGACCATCTCCCACAATGCCCCAAGATCCTGCACTCTTGGGTGGATTTTAACTCCCGATACACCATTGGGTGACAAATGTAGCCAGCCAGGCACTGGCAGTGATGCTCATACATTCCACAGCCACCTCCATATCCAGAAAGGAGAGAGCTGAGTTAGTGGTGGGAGGCGAGGACTGACTGAGAATAATAGGGCGATTTGCAGCTGTGCCCCTGGAGCCCTTAGATGCTGCATGGTAAGTCTCGAGGAGTGCACTACACCATTAACATTTAGGAAAGCAGATGTGGAGGAATTAAGAAATGTAGAGTCATGTCAATGCCTCTAGTCCTGCCCACGGAGGAGATGAAAGGGACATTAAATTGGGGCTGGGAAGGGACTGAGCCAAAGTGACAGCACTGTACCCCCACCCACTGGAAGCCCCTAGATGTGACCTCCGCACAGTTGGGGCTTTGAGGTGCTGCTCTCATTCCTTCTGATCAACCCAAGACAAGCTGCCTTTTGGTGCCATTCCATGGGGTGAGTGCTTTGATCTCCCCAGGCTGTGTCCCTGGCTTCTGTGAGTGCCCTTCCCCCAGGCTGATACAGGACAGAAGCTGCCCCACTCATTCAAGTGTAGCAATAGCTGTCTGGGGATTAACCTAGTTCAGGCTGCATTGGAGTCCAGTGCTCTGGCTTTGCATTGATGTGCATTAACAGGGATGTCCCCAGTTGTGTCCTGATAGCTCCCCCCACCTCCCTGTGCTCTGCTACCTCTGGGGTTTGCTCCACTATGCAATCCAGGGCCTTAGAGTTGGGTATGTTGTGGGGAGGGGTGTTACAAGGAAGGTGGGGAGGGAATGTCCCCTATCCTCCCGGCTTGTGCTGCCCTCTTGACTGCTAGCCCTAGTTCTGGCACCATTCCCTACTGTGCTGGGCTTGCCAGTCTCTCGGGATTTCACACAGTCACCTGGGCTATTAGTATTGCTTGTGTGCACTTGGCTGTGGAAAACTGCCTAGTCAGCTGGACTGAAAGAGAGTGGGAAGAGGGAGGAGGAAAGGAAAGAAAACTGTGAAATGGATGGGCTGAAAGTGTCCGAGCCCAGGAGAAGGCTGGCGTAATGACCAGAAAACATTCTAGGCCACTAGGTGCAATTCAGAGCTGTGGTATGAATATCCCTGATTCCACCTCATATCCCTGTTGTCCAGTTATTCAGTCATCTGAGCCAGGGTGAGGGGTGGGGAGGCGGCTCCCATCTACATGGGAAATGGGTGCTGCCTCTCTGCAGCTTCTAGTCCTTTGCAGTGTCTGGTGACCAGACCCTGTGCAGAAGTGCAAAGCGGCTTTGCAGCTCACATGGCAGCTGCCCATGTTTGCCATGTAACTTCCCATTTCTGGATCTTTCATGCTAAGTCCAATTAACTGTGCATGAAGATTAATCCATGGATAAACCATAACAGTCACTGGACCTTATTTCAGGCCCTGCAGGTGTGTGCCACACACACACGGATATACAAAGGGCAACAGCAGAACCCTTTGGTTGCTAGGAAGAGAGTCCTTTTGCATTAGTGTGATGTCGCTGGGGAGCTGGATCCCCAGCCTGTGAAGTCACAGCTGGGAAACTGGAAACCCAGCCTGGTGCCTCCACCTTTTATCCAATGGGATTGTAATATGCAAATGAACTACAAATTCCCTAATTGCATGACAACTGACTTCCTTACCTCTGACGTCACAAATCCACCAGCCAATAGCAATGTTGTTGTTTGCTCATCCCCAGTATTAATTTATTAATGAGCTCTTAGTAGTGACTCAAATCACTCTGCCATTAATTGTCAGCTGAGATACTGACCTTTCATTCTGCTGGTTCAGCTCCCAAATCGGCAGATCAGTTAGGATTCTGCAGTGGGGGTGACTGATAGTCCCAGGCTGGCAGAGTGCACAAACAAACTAAAAAAACTGTGGTTAGAATCAACCTGCTGAAAATCCACCTTGTCAACAACCAGCTTTTCTTTTAACCTGAACTTCCATGGTGGTGACTTACGAGATTCCCAAACTAAACCAAAACTGGTGGAGAGCCAAGCTGAGTGTTTTACTTTAAGGGAACTGGAAAGCCGTCACTCCTTGTTTGGTAAAAGAGAAAAGGAATGAAACAGCTTTAATCTGAAGCACGAGTTCAAAATGTGGTGAATGGTGGTTTTGTTCTTGTTTTTAATAATACTTAAGATGGTACTGAAGAAATTCAATGTTTTTTTTTAGAAAAGTTTAATATAGTGAAACAGAAGAAGACTTTCCACCTGAGCCCTGACTTTCCTCCCGTTTCTTCTCTGTCACTGATATTTGTCCATCTTGCTTGAAGTCCTTAGGTCTGTTCTCTTCTGCTGTGTTCTTGTTGCCTTGGAGAGCTGCTCCTCAAAAAACAGATGGGGAAGATCAAAGGGGCCAGGCTTCCACTAACACAGGCTGTCTGGGTCACTGCATATCCTAAAGTTGGTCTCCTGTTCTCAGGCCTCTTGAGAGTTAAGGCTCATTTCCCCCTCTCTTCCCTCCACCTGTGCAATGAATATTGATGCTTCAACTGTCCTCTTGAGGCAGCCATCAGAGTTAGCACCCTACCGAGATGCAGAAAAAACAAATTCTTTCTGTCCTTTTCATGGTCCTCTTACAGGCAGTGCAGAGACAGAGATGTGCTGCTGTCCATTCTTTGACCTCTCTATATACATACCCTGCTAGAAAATGGGGAGCACACCCCTCTCTTGGAGCTATTGTTTCAGGCATGTTCTCTCTATACTGCATTGGTTATATTCGAGTCACATTCCAGCTGCTGGTGGGAATAGTCAGTGATGGAGCAAAGAGGCTCGAAATAAACATCAATGTGATCATTAAACAAGGAGCCCACTGGATTTCAAAGAGCAGCCTCACCAGTGTCTTTCTCTAGCCATATCACATGGCAAGCTCCTATCTGACTTGCTCTTCACTCTTGTCCCTAGGGGTGTCTCATCTATTCCTGCTGCCCAGGTTTCTCCCTCCTTTGTATAGACATGTTTATGTATATTTTCTTGTGTTCTAACCTCCTTCACTGTGTGTGGTCTGAGCCAGTATTAATGTGAACACACATGTTTAGACAACAGTATCCCCAAAGTGCCTGGCCATGGGACACCCAAATGGTTGGCCTATGCCTCATTCCTTCCTCCCTCTTGGGGCTGGTTCTGTTTAAGTGAAAGCAGAAGGAACGCTAAAGCCAACAAACCCAGCTCATGACTAGTAGCTGCTGGACAGCTTCTCTCCTCTGTTTCCTGACAGCAGCCCATCACTGACACACATGGCTAGTCTGTCTGCTGAGCTCTTCCCCAGGCTGGAGTGTGCTCTGGGGCTCTCAGAGAGCTGGCGGATATGGCTGCACTCTCTCTGTGTGGAGCTATTCCCCTATTGCTCAGTAGCCCACCTGCCTAGTGGGAATGTCGTGTTTCTAGTGGAACAGTGTCCCGTAATCCAAACACGCTGAGCTATGTGTTTCATGGCAAAGTCAAGGGGCTGGAGTTCTATTCTTGGAGGCTTTTCTGGATGCTTTATTGAGTCCTGAAGCTGTCTCTGCTGCTTGGTGATGTCCTCTCTGCAGGGTCCTGTCCAACTGGCTCTTGGGCTTTCTTCATTTTGTACTTTTGTCTGATTGCCATGGCCATGGCCCTGGCCAGCTCCCCTGAGGTTGCATCTCCTGTCTCTGTGTGAGACATCTGTTCTCTGAATGGTCCCATAACATCTTGAATGCCTCTAATGGTGTATGGTTTCAGAGTGGTAGCCGTGTTAGTCTGTATCAGCAAAAAGAACGAGGAGTCCTTGTGGCACTTTGAAGACTAACACGTTTATTTGAGCATAAGTTTTTGTGGGCTAAAACCCGCTTCATCAGATGCATGCAGTGGAAAATACAGTAGGAAGATATATACACACAGAGAACATGAAAAAATGGGTCTTGCCATGCACGCTCTAATGAGACTGATCAATTAAGGTGAGCTGTTATCAGTAGGATACAAGCTCACCTTCTTGTCAGCTGTTGGAAATGGGCCATCCTGATTATCACTACAAAAGGTTTTTTTCTCCTGCTGATAATAGCTCATCTTAATTGATCGCTCTCATTATAGCTTGCATGGCAACACCCATTTTTTCATGTTCTCTGTGTATATATGTATATCTCTTCCTACTGTATTTTCCACTGCATGTATCCGATGAAGTGGATTTTAGCCCATGAGAGCTTATGCTCAAATAAATGTGTTAGTCTCTAAGGTGCCACAAGTACTCCTTGTTCTTTTTTCTAATGGTGTGTTACCTACCGCATCCTAAAGAAGGTTTGAGCGTCTCCATTTGCAGAGGGATAAAACCTCGTGAGATGTGTCAAAAGGCTGATTCCACTCCCTACCAACAGTGCCAGCGTGGGGGGGTTCCACCAGATGGAGTGCAGGCTGTGACTCAGGGCCCCCATACCCTTTGTCCAGCCCTGTACATAGTAAAACATTCCCCTTTTCCTCTCAGCAGCCAGCTCCCGAATCTGTGGAATGCATCCCATCTGCAGCGTGTTATGGATGTGCTCAGCAGTGGAGGAATAAGCACATGTGGGTTCTGAACCTTTCTGCAGAGAATGAAAAGGAGCTAATTAATCTAAAGAATGTGGCACTAGGAGCCACATCTGGGATCCAACTGTCCCTGGGAGTGGGAATCCCAGGTGCTATATAGCTTTACAGTCAAATTACAGGGGTGATGGAGTCACAAAGGACAAGAATGCAGTGGCACTGAAACATATAAACTCTGTATGTCTGAATCCAGGGCTAAATGGACCCTGGCCTCCACCATCTCTGCCCTGAAGGGCCTCCCTCCCACAGGCCTGAGAGCTAAAAGAGAATTGATTCTTCATGCTAATCCCTCTAGGGAAAATTGAAGTTCAGGATTGGATCTTGCCCTCCTCAGCTGGGAGGTGAATCCAGCCTCCATGTTCTTCCTGTCTTGAGTTCCCTAACACTTCATGCACCTACATCACTCTGTTCTAGCAGTGGCCTTAACTCTGCCCCTTGAGCAACCTCCTCACCTGTAGGAAAAGGAGAATCGCAGCACCAGCTCAGCTACACTCTGCTTCATCTGTCCCCTATGCTGCTCTGAAGAATGCACTCATCCAGTGGTGTCTCCATGGTCAGTCTTGTCATCTGTTTCTTGGCAGCACATCAGCTGGGACTTGGAAAGCATGTGATGGGGGGGGGGAGGAGGGTAACCATTTAGGTCAGCCTCTGAGCTTGTTCTTTCTTTAGACACTGCCTTTCTGGGTCTAGGAGCTGTTGATCTTTGCAGCTAAGCTGAGCTGATGCCAAGCACTACTACCTAAGTGTTTGACTACATGGAAAATTAAAACAAATAACTAAAGGTGTGAATTTAAAGTGAAAAAGTGAATTAAGCTGAAATGAACTAAGGCTGCTTTACATCTGTATGAGAGCATCCACACAGGGGTTTAATGTGTTTTATCTAACACACAAAATTCACATCTTTACTTAATCTGCCTTAACTTCCTAGAAAAGCCCTCTGTTCCCAGCAGCAAATGGCCAGATGGCCCAGTCACCAGAGATCATCTGTCAAATTCAGGGTTGTTATCTAACAGTGGAGCGATGATGAGAAAGCAAATCTTGGCAAGGGTTTGATCTTGTAGGTGCATTGCCCTGAACTGTCCAAGCTCTGCTGTCCGGGGAGTTCCTGAGAACCAAGCTATTTCATGTTTGTCTGCTGAACAGCACATTGAAATCCAACTCCTGTTGCAATTCCCCACGGACTCTGTGCTTCCCCATTTCTGACAGACAGGATGAGTATGAAATGAGTCACTGCAGCCAGAGAAGTGCCAATGCCCAGAGGACAGAGGAGCCCTGCGCTGAATGTTAGCCTGCAGCATGGGCTGAAACAACACTGCCTCTCGACCCACACCTACCAACCGCTATGGCTGTAATCAAGGCTTCAGGTGTTTGCATAGCACCTGTGCTGGAGATGTGTAGAGAGGAACAGCTTGCCTAAGCAAAATGGCAATAACAAGCCAGGGGGCTCAGCCTCATGCTCCCAAGCACCCCCGCCGCTAGCCCAGGGTGCCCAAAAGCAACCCGCAATAACAAAGCAGGAACAAAGAGCTTCATGTCCCACACTCATGAGCAACTCTAAATCAGAAATGGGGGTGCGTGGCTACAGAGCATCCCTACAATAACAAGCTAGTGTTTACACATTTAACAATGGAAAGAGTTTAATGTCCAACTGTTGAGGAATTATTGTAAATAGGGAGTAAAAATGATTTTAAAAATTATGCAAGCTCCCTGGGCCTGGCTCCACAGGAGGCAAAGCAGCCTGTATGAGATGTTGGAGGGATGGGACCATTAATTGCTTTGCTTGTTTTATACTTCTCTCTCCTTCACCTTCTCAGAAAGGAAACTGATCCCCTCACCCCCCTTAACTCTCCCTGGCCCATTGGTGGCTCTGGGCTGGTGCTGGACCCAGAGAGGTTTAATCAGTTGGGTAAAGAGCAAATTTATTCTTTGATACAAATGGGAGCAGCAGTGACAGCACCTCCTGTGCTCATGCCCCAACATGGCAGGAGCTAGAAGAATGTCTGCAGTTGTTTCAGCAGAATCTAGTTTTGAGCAAAGCCTTGAGCTCCAGCTCTTTGTTTTCTAAGCCTTGTTTATGGCACTGATAATTCTTTAGTGTCAGGTTTAGACACTAAGCATTTTTTCCACTGCTGCATAAGAAAGTAATTAGGTGAAGATGGAGAGGAGGTTCTCCCTTAGAACAAAGAAACCAGCAATGGCTTTTATCAGGCTGTGCTCTCTGGATCCAATAGCTACATACATGCTATCGCAAACTGCTTCCTGGGCAGAGACTCAGCCTCAGCTACAGAGAGGGAGGGGTTGATTGCGCATTGGAAAATCCCAAAGCACCCCTTGGATTTCGTCAACAAATGGCTTCACTGATAAACCAACAACTGCCAGCAGGGTCAAATGCCAGTCCAGCCAGCTCCCTTTGCTCCTCACAGACTTGGGTAGACACAGGTAAGTGCTGTAACATCAGCTGTAATAGCACATCACTTAGTTTCTCTCCCTGGTAGTTTGGGCCAAAAAGAAAAGAGAAGCTCCTATGGACTCCAGCTTAGCCCATGTGTTTTCACGGCCAGCTCATTAACCCTGTAGTGGCTGGATGACTAGATAACATCCTGCACAGAGCACTCTGGTTTTCTCTGGCCTAGCTTTAAGATAAGATTTGAAGAGAGGATGTGACTCAAGGGCCTGTAGGGAGTGGGTAGGTGAGTAGAAAGAGAGCACCAGTTACAGAGAGCAGCACAAGTGAGCAAGCGGTTTTCCTCCCTTCTTTGTCTGGTTCATCCTCCCTTGCCCACACCATAGAGAGAGGCAGGGAAGGGGCAGGAAGGACACTAAGCGCAGGAAAGTGGTGAGAGCTGGCAGCAGAACAGGTGGCTAGGAAGGCAGTGGTGGAGGTAGGTTTAAGAGCAGAAAGGTAAAGTGGAGTCAGGAGAGTTCTGAAAATGAGGAGCCTGCATTAGAATTGGCTGTAGAGCTGGGTGGGCGGCAACAGTGGTTGATGGAGGGTCTGCAGGGGCTGTGTGGGGCGGTAACCTGGCCCCACTTCCTGGCTTGAGGGAGCTAGTAATTAGCTTTGTCTGCATAGGAGGAGATGGATGTTCAAGGACTAGGATGACTTGAAGCTTCTGGCCTTAGGGGCAAAGTTCTGGCCCTGACTGAGGAGTTCTGAGAGAGTAAAGAGCAGGGGAGGGCAATGCTTAAAGTGGAGTGTGTGTGTGGGGGGGTCCATTATTCTCTACAGCAATGAAAGTGACATCCCATGTGCCTGTCCCTCTGCCTCCTCCAGTCCCCACATCTGTTCCCCCAGCCCTACCTCTGCTCCTGGTGCAGCTCCAGGGATTTTTCACACCCCTTTCCACTACCCCTGAGGGCTGCAGCAAAGTTGGGTTCTGCAGGAGGGAGAGAGGAGGAGCAGAGGATCCATCCCTGTTGCTCACTCTAGGGGGAGGGAGGAGCACAACTGCCCTGAGCTATGGGCACCTGGGCAGGGCTGAAATGTGGCCCTGCAGAGACCAGGCTCAGTTGTAGAAATGTCACTTGTTGGATTTGCTACTACTTCAGACTAGGCTCACCTAAGCCCTGCCTGCAGGTGGCCCTTAGTGCCAGCGTTGAGACAACCACTGGCAGGGAGAACAGAGCACTTACATCGGAAGCAGGGAAGGAGACAGCTGGGACCTCAGCTTCCATCAGGAGTTACCCAGGAGAGTGGTGGTACTGAGAGCTGCCCCAGCATTCTGGAGGGTCCAGGCAGCATGGGGAGCGGGTGGGAGGAGAGGTTCCCTGCTCACCTGTATGGAGCAGAGCCCCTGCTTCTAGTCTGTCTGGAAGCAGTTGGATCTGGGTGAGGTGAGAGGCAGCCCCCTGTTGCTGAAACACTGAGGGAAGGAGGGTGCAGAGAGGACAGGAGTGGGCGAATGAGAGGGGCCAGTTGAGGTGAGCTGTTGTATGGGGAGAGGGCCTTGTGTTGGTAAGGCTGGTGATGGAAAGGGGAAGGGTCTGGATGCAGCTCCCCTGGATCTGCCAGTAGTGCAGAGGTCACAGACCTGCCGGGCCATCAGAAGCAGGTGATCCATTCAGGGCAGGGTGAGTCAGACTCTGGCATGGGCTGGCAGGATCTAGTCCTGGGGTCCAGTGGGGTAGTTTTTCTCACTGGTGAGTCATGTAGGAACAAAGTGGATATACAGGTGGTCAGGTGACCTGCTGGGATTTGTTGAGATACTGACCACCCTGGAGCTGCAGTGGGGTCTGCCCCAGATATTCTAACTGGCAAACACCCTCAGCAGGTCCCTCCCAGCAGCACGTACCAAACAACGCCCCTCTCCTCATGGGCACATGCCACTCTCCTGCCTGTCCTCCTTGTGCGCTGAGATACTACGAGATCCCAGTATGCATTTATCAAGCTTGTGCCCGTAAGTGAGGAGAGAAGTCACACCACCGCTAATACTGTGTGCCGCCGGAGCCCCCTCCACCACTGGATCACCAGGGAACTGAGTTCAGCTTCAGACCCTCCTGGGAGGAAAGTCTGTCCTTGTCTCAGTTGAGAGATGACCACAGTGAGCAGAAGAGTGGGGAGGCGACCTGGCGTGGACGCGGTCAGTTGGTAGAGCTGAGATCAGGACCCTTGGTTCTGTTTTCCCGCTAGATCAGTTCCATCTCTTGGCACTAGAGGTGGTCTTTTCAATCACTGCCTAACTGAAAACACCAGCTGCTCACGTTGGAGGCAGATGAGGAGGAGGCTAGTGCTTCTCTTCTCCATCTTGCTTGGTACTTTCCCTGGCCTTATCTCCTGGTAAAAAGGCTGGTCTCGTAGCTGAAGGACCTAGAGCTTTGGCTAGTCTTTTTTTGGCCTGGCACAATGGATGTGAAGAGATGAATACCATGAAACACGGAGCTGGGACTTGGGAGATCTAGCTAAGAGGCTGGTCCACTGTGTGACCTTCAGCAAGGCAAACTTCCCCTCTCTGGGCTTCAGGTTCGCCTGCTGGGAAATGGGACTAACAGCCCTCCTGCCTTCTCCGGGTGTGCAGGCTAAATGTGTTGGAGTTCATTCAGAAGATCCTAGCCCCTGTGACATAGGGGTGAAGGGCCGTGGCCTGGGGTATATTCTGTCTCCGGGGCTTCCCCAGGTACCCCTCCCTGCCCACCTTCGCTGAACGCTTACAGCTGTTGTGAAATTCTAACACTTGCTGTGAGCTGGGGAAGCTGAGCCACAGGCTTGTTCAGCAGCAGGGAGGCTGAACACAAACTCTCTGAGCAGGCGGTGGAAGGGGCCGCCCTCCCCGGTCGCTCATGGGTTAATGTTTCTCTGTTGTAGTTTGTTTCCCTTTGCCAAAGTGGGTGTTGCTGGAATGTCTCCTCTGGTAAGGAGGGGGCCGAGCTGTGTCCTCTGCAGAGGGGCGATGTCAGCATCAAAAAGACACAAAAGGGGGAGGTTTCCAAAAATAAAACCCTCCATCCCCTCCAGACTCTGCCAGTGCCAGAGGCAGGCGAGAAGGTGCTTGGAGCTGTCTGCAGAGAGCGCAGGCTCTGACAGCCAGGGGAGAGGAGGGATTGGGAGTTCTCCTTTCAGTGGTAGGAGGGACGGCTGCAGCCGCTCTGTGCAGCCCACGCTGTTGGGTTTGCTGTGTTACCTTCGCCCCAGGCTCTCCTGCTCCTGCAGGCAGCAGGTACTGATTAAGTGCCCCCCGCACCTCCACGCCTCAGCACATGGCAAAGTGAAGGACTTGGAAGGCTATTTCAGGGGACTTGCTCAAGGAACTTTGCCTAGACTCCTTCCCACAAACTCCTGTTGGATACTTGGCTTCATGGGGCTATCAGCCACACGCTGAGTGCTCTCTGTTCCCTTCAAGACTGGCCTTTCCTCTCAGGCAGGCACCATGAGGGGCTCCTGGTGCAGTTTTCTCCCTCTCACTTTAGCTCTTTTCCTGGGGCTTGGGGATTCTCAGAGAGACTTTGCTGGAAGATTTGATTCAAGTTCTTCATTCCGAACCGAAGCTGGGAGTAGGGGCACAAGTCGGCTAAGGCTGCGGAACCCGGGCAGTAACTTGGGACCCACGGGCAAGGTGTACAGCCTGTTCCAGGTGCACAGCCCTCCTTCTGCCTCGGAGCACCTCCCAGCAGCCTCTCCAGTGGATCGCCCAACCTGGATGAGGAGCTTGACAGGAGGGGACAACAAGGAGCAGCTGTCTATTCCTCCAGATCACAAACTACCTGCTCCCCAGAGCGCCCGAGGCCAAGCCAGCAACCTGAGGGCAGCTGCAGACTCTCCAGATGGGACCCTCCTTCAGACCCCTGTGCAGAGGCAGAAGACTGACTCCTCACGCCAGCGGCAAAGAAATGGGCTCAAAGCTCGGACAGTTCCCAGGGCAAAGGTGCAGAATGCCAGAGGCCGACTCACGGGGTAAGTGCAGCCAAAGGGGTCTCACTGCAGGACTAGGTGCATAACGTGACTCCTTCTTTTGCACCGACTAAGAGGTCTGAGCTGGGAGCAAAAGGGACAGAAAGGTTCCATCTTCAGGGGACCTCAGTAGGTGGAGACTCCAGCCCCAAAGCTCCAGCCACAGGAGGGACCTCTGGTGTGGGTCCCATATCCACCCGCTATTTGCTCACTAACCAAACCATTTGTGCCCACTGCCACTGCACCTATGCAATTCCTAGGAGGCAGAGCTCCACTTGTTTCTTTCCCCCTAGGTCACTTACCCACTTTCTGTCCGATGTGCAGTAATAAGGGCCAGTCTGTGCTCAGCTTCAGCTGTGCTGACCCTCGCCTGCCCCTGGCACGCAGCCCAGGCCCCAAAGCAGCTTAGGAGTCAGCTCAGTTACTTGCTGTAACAATGTGTGTATGTCCCCCACGTGCAGGAGGAGTTTGTGCTCCGTCTCAGCACAGAGAGCGTGTGTGAGAGCATGCGCTTGATGTGTTGTCTGCGTCATTTCACCTGGGTGTGTTACCTTGGAACGTGCTGGTTGTGATGCCCTTCTTGCGTGGTTTGCGGCACAGCAGGGTTGCTGTGGGTCACACAACTGAGTTGCATTGCAGGCTGTGGCTTTTGTTGCTCTGCTCGTATGGGTGTTTTGTGTGTAGCCTTGCAGGGAGTTCAGAAGGTTGTTGAGTTGCTGTGCAGTGTGTGTCCATGGGGCAGTGCAGTGGGGTGGGCTGTTGTGGCCCTTGCTTGGCTTTGGGGAATGTAGCCGGGTTGCCATGGCCACTGACTGTAGGTACTGGCCTCTTGGTGCATTACACCTGGAATGGGCCCCTTGTAAGTTCTGCGTGCAGTAGCTTCCACCTTCGCACAGCTCCTGCTGGCTCAGCTGGAGGAGGCTTCCTCTAACTTGCCCGGCAGAGCTGCCTCCAGTTCCAGTCCCTGGCATGGTAATGTGGAGGCGGGGGAAGGGGACATGTGGCGTGCCTAGAGACTCTGCAGAAGAGCCCTTGGCCCTGTGCTTCCTCCCTCTCCTGCCATTCCCCTCCATGCTCCCCTGCCCAGGGTGCACCTCTCAGCCTGCTCTACTGATGTAGTGGTGATTATGAAGCCACCCTCTCTAATCAGTTAGGAACACCCAAATTGCCACCCATAGCCATCCTGTCAGCATAGTCACAGGATAATAGCAGAGAGGGCTGCCTGTGGGCTGATTGCTCAAGTGCCCTCTGACGTGAGCTTAGTGCAGACTCACAGAAACGCTTTCTTCCAACACTGAACAAGAAACTTGACTAGAGTAAGAAAAGCAGCACTATTCCTAAAGCTTCCCTCTCCCAGCCTCACTGCAGAGTTTCTGCCTAGAGCTTTCCTCTGCCCCATCCTACCGGCTTCCTGCAACAGACTTAAAGTAGCAGCAGGCACAGCCTACATCTCTTCCCCTCCCCCAACACCCCCATTACTCTATAAACATGTTTAACAATAGTTAAGAACAAACTATAGCTCTGGACGAGCCTATGGCTTCCTCATTCATCCAGCTCTGCTCACCTTGTGGCCCTGAGGAGGGGCTTGTCCAGTGGATTCACTTGGATTATCAAATCCCATTCAGTCAGTTCAGGACACTTCTTAGCAGAATGATTCACCCTCCACTAAGGTTGTGGTGTAAGCATCATTGCTCTTGGGATCACATGGCAATTCAGCTGGGCTTGGGGAATCAGCTGGAGATGCTGCTTGCTTACTCTGTAATGAGTACCCAGATCAGGCTCAATCATGTTCTTGGGCTGCAGCTACTTAGGGACAACAGCTGATGTCCAGTTTTATCAGGAGTGGGTGGCTTGCTTTAAGGTTAGGTGGTGGGTCAGGCTGCAGTCGGATGACTAAAGAATAAAACCTGAGACCTCTTAGAGGTAGCAGCTCTCATTCTTTGAACAGGATCACTTAGGATGAAGATTTTCCTGTGAGGTTGGCAGTGTTGTCCCACAGGCAGCTGAGTTTAGTTTACTCTCATGACTGATGTGGGGAAGCCGTATAGCTCAGAAGAGCTAATAGGTAAATTTTTGTTGTAGCATTCTCTTAGCAATCTGAACTGCTCCCTCCACCAGTCTATTCACTTACGGGTGATGAGGGCTGGAAGTAAAATCCTTGAAATCACACTGCATTCAAAAAGCTTGGAACATGGAGCTGGCATATCGTGGATCATTGTCAGCGACTATTTATTTTGCCCAGATGCCAGGACAAAATGAGTTGCCTTTGTTAACTTTTCTCTGACCTGCTCACTTTGGGGGTAGGGACAGGTATCTAGTGAGGTGGAGAATTTTTGCCTAACTAGAATAGTCAGTGGCTACCAATATGTTTGTTTTCCTAACACAAGCCTAGTGATATTCTTTTCCGAAGCCTATTGGATATAATGTTCTGGGTAGGAAAGTGTCTTTGAGTTTTGGCTTTCTGGTCATTCTACAAGACTCTCATGATTCCATCTCATCTATCTGATTTTTACCTTTGTTAAATCCATCGTGTTTCTGCCCAGGAAACTCTGTGATTTGAAGAGGCTCTATTTTATGGTGTTTTCTACCTGCATCACACTTGCACCCCTTTCCTGCAGAGTGCCTTTCATTTTCACTCATTCAGATGATCAGGCAAGATGAACCAGCCATTCCACAGTAGCTCAGACACTAATTATTATAATTCTGAAAGTTCCTTGTTTAAAACCCCAATTTCTAGATAGTGTCTTATTTGTTTTTTCTTATTGTTGAGTTTCAGTGCTCTGATTCTCCATATAGGGCCCTAATACAGGCCCACCACACTTTGGCTCCAGTGGAGACATACCCTGAGGTTTAATTTCCAGCTTGGGCAGACATACCTGAGCTAGCTCTATCAGCACTAACTATAGAAGTGTAATTGCAGCAGTGTGAACGTCGTGAAGGTCTAACCGCCCCAGCTAGGTGCCAAGGGTTTCAGATGGGTGGAACCTGGGGTGGCTTGCCCATCCCGCCGCTTGCGCTGCCAGAGCTACACTGCTATATTTTGTGTGCTAGCTTGATCAGAGCTAGCATGGATACATCTGCCCAACCTGGGAATGACATCTCTAGCTCCAGTGTAGACGTGCCCTCGTGCTGTGACTCTGCACCCTTTGTCAGAAACGCCCCATTCCTTTCTGCAATAAAATGCTCACCCTCATACTTCCTCGGAAGGATGGCATAGCTGTTTCATCTTTCCTCTGGGACAACGATGATCCAGATGTGTGTTTAGCTTCACTCCCTGTGGTAAAAGTGAATGCCGTGACATATCCTGGGGCCTAGACCATGCTTTGTGATCACTGTGGCTGCAGTGTGAAAGCTGGGGAAGGGCTCCTTCCACCCAGGCAATTGAGCGAAGCCAACTGAGTCTTAGGGAGAGCTGAATTTTGGTATTGTGTTTTGCTGGCTTGGAATGAGTCAACTTCTGACACCATGTCCTGCGTCGGTAGCAAAGAATCACAGAAGCTGCTTTTTTCTAACCCTGAACAAGGAGCTTTATTAGAATAAGGGAAACAGAATTATCCTGAAAGCTGCAGTTGCTTTGTGGAGCTTTGCTTAGAACCGACCCTTCCTGACTGGTATCCATACACACAGCATTCCTGCCTACTGCCAAGGATCAGCCCATGTTCAGGTTGGGTGTGTTCACTTTGATTTTAAAATGTTTGTACATCTTTTGTTGTAGTCCTTGGGCTTTTGGTAGGTTCCCACCCTGGGCCTTAATGTCCCAGAGTTGGGAGCCTCTGAGCCATTGAAATGTCTCAGATGCACCCAAGGTGTAAATATGCCACAGAGCTGGGTGTATTGTGAGCAAAAGCTGGCCAGCTCCCAACTCAAGGCAGATGTGTTACAGTGTAGCTGGGTGCTTTCCCATTGCACAAGCTGCTGAGAGTGTCGGCTCTAAAACTGCGGAGCCTGTGCTCCCTACTCTCTCAGCTCCCCCCTCCCAACAGCCAGCTGGCTCCTGAGTTCAAACCTAATCACACAGCTCCTATTATTAGTGCCCGCGGGGTGCTCAGTGCTTTCCAAATGGAGAACAGCATCTTCATGAGCCTCCCCCGGGGCTGTTGTACTGTGAGCCCCTCCTTCCCCCCACTCCTGGCAGTGGGAGCAGTAGGTTAGTGGAGATTGGTTAGGACATGAAGAGTGGAAGTTAGCAATCCTTGCATACATGCATGCACAGGCATGAGACTGGCACATTGCATGTATCCCTCAACAGTGCTTGGATGCTCCTGCCCTGACGCATGTTGCTCCTGCCTCCCCTATCAACGCCATAGGACTCACCCTGTACCATGCTTTGGTTGATGCAGTTTATGCCCATCTCTCCCCTGTCACCCCCACCATGGCTCCCTCCTCCTCTAGCAAATGTGACATAGAAAAGACAGGAACAGAGACATGAAGGTTTGCAGGGCAAAGCTTTCAGAAGTTGGGAAACACCCCAGTTAGGCTTACACGGGCAGCCTTAACTCTACCCCTAACATGGCTGCCTCATTCCAATACGATCTTCAGTCACATAGTCATGTGCCTTTTTCGGAATAATACAATACCATGTCATACAGTGCCCCTACAATCTTAGGCCACTTTCAATATACAAGAAACTGCTGCTTAATCTTTTTTGTTCACATTGATGTCTTTGTTCTTTAGTCTACAGAATCTGTTTATTCAGACAGCGTATATGGTGTGTTCTCTCTCCAGCATGTGTTCCTTAATAATGTAGTTAACATGCAAAGGCTGCTCAGGAGCTCAGGCAGTTAATGATGCTAACTCGGATGCATATTTTCAGAGACTTGTCTATGCCAGCAGTTTTTCACTCTCACTCTGTGTTGTGTAAGAAGGGTTTATGGTGAACTTCTCATATAAAGTTGGATGAAATTCTCTGGCCTGTGCTATACAGGAGGTCAAACCCTGATGATTTAATGGTCCCTTCTGGCTTTAAATCTATGAATGACTTTAATGGAGCCTATGTATTAGTAATACATTGCGCAGTGCCCTGTACTACAGGATGATGCCTAGAAGGTTGTAAAAAAATGTATACTATTGTAATATTTGGGAAAGCATGTGATCACATAGGGGAGCTATGCACACCATTAATGTGTGCAACTCCGTGATCTTATTGCTGCTTCTCTTGTCCTCCTCCCCCCTAGTGTTTGTTACACTTGCTTGAATCTGGTGTCCAATAAGACTACAGAGTCTTCAAGGCTTGTGTTGTCTTAAGTGTGTGTGGAGCACACGGTGCAGTGAGGCCCTGATCCTGACTGAGGCCACTATGTGCTCCTGCAGTACTAATAATTAATAAGGAAGACTGTATTGTAATAAGCTAAGAGGGCAGAGTTAATGTTGCACATTCAGCCGTGGCTGTGGCATTTCCTGATGTCGGGGGCAGAGGGGGCTTTGCCATGCAGACTGTGCATTCTTGAAGGTTTGTTTTCACTGTGGACACTTAGGAAGTTACCCGCTAACTTTGGAGATGAGGCTGTCACAGGAACTCCGGAGAAACAAGACACGGCTTCTGTCTTTCTGTCTCCCAACACTTGTGGACCAGGGAAATGGCATCTGGAGGAAAGACAATGACTAAGGCCCTGAGCCTGGAAAGAGAACCACATGGGTGGACCTCTGCCTCTGCGCAGAGCCCTAGAGATCTCTCGGCAAGATCAGGGCAGGAATGGCTCTGTCACGAAAAAGGGAACTATCTTCCCCCTTATTGCCCCAGATGCTACTTGTTTCTTAGAGCACCTGGCAACCCTGTTGAGTGAGGAAGGGGCAGCTTCTCTTGTGCTCAGTTTGAGTGCAATTTGGGGCTGCTATCTCCAGACTGTGTTTGGAGATCACAGAGTACGGAGATCACAGAGCACATCTAGCACCTCAGGTGAGAGCTGTACCCTAAC
Source organism: Dermochelys coriacea (assembly GCF_009764565.3). Lineage (NCBI taxonomy): Eukaryota > Metazoa > Chordata > Testudines > Dermochelyidae > Dermochelys > Dermochelys coriacea. The sequence continues at coordinate 85,603,463 of NC_050073.1, read as the reverse complement.
AAACTCATCCCCATTCCCCACAGCCCTGCAGGTACATAAGTATTGCAGCTCTGTGTTACTGGTGGGGAAATGGAGACTGAAATGAGGTGACTTAGCAAAGACCCCCTTGGCACTCAGTGGCAGAGCCAGGATTAGAGCATGGGCCCTCCTGAGGCCCAACCCCATGCGCATTTCTGCCATTCGCACAAGTACCTGCTGTGGCTGACCTGATAGGGCTTGGGCAGGGAGACCTGCTTGTGGAAATGTCTTTTACTCTGGGCCTTTTGGGCTGTGTTGAGCTTGGTACCACCTGGTGGTGATACTGGGAACTGCTGAGTATTCCTGCTACAGAATGGCCAGGCTGTGTACCTGCCATCTGTGTTATATTATCTGTGCGCCTCTCACCCCCGCTAGACCTGCATGCAACAGAATGGGCACCAGTCACTGCCTTTCTCCAGGACTTAATTCCCTCCCTGCTGCTCAGTGCAGAGCATGGGACTCCTGGTCTCTGCTTAATATTGTGCACACAGCTGGAAATGCCATTCTAGTTTGCTTCCCTTCAGCAGGGCACAGGGAGCATGGATTACACGTGGCCAACCCACTGTGCCCATGCTGCCATAGTGGGCCATACATGCGTGGTGACTTGCAGTACAGAGGACAGTGGCATGGGGCAGTCTTCCAACAGGACTCATGGGTTCAAAGGCAGGTGGCTCAGGGCAGTCCCAGAAAGGCACTGTGTCTAGGCTATAGGGTTCAGAGGGCTAATGACACAGAGCTAGTCCCCATCCAGGCTCTGGGGATTGGCTGATGTGTGGTGGCCTGGGCTGGCCCCATGGCTGGGCACTCTTGCCTGTGCCCTCAGGTTTCTGGGCGGGAAGCACTGGGCAGCCTGGCAGGACACCATATTTGAGATTGCAGGGTGGGTGGGTGCCTGTCATGCAGGCTGTGTGTTTAGCTCTGGCTGGTGTTTTTCACAGAGTACTGGGGGGCTCAGTGCTGCACAGAGCCCAGCATGGACCCATGTCACTCCATGCAGCCACTTCTGACCTGCTGCCTTTGCCTCAGTTCAGAGGCCCCATCACCTGCATAGCGGTTAACTTTTCACACTGTGACGGGGCAAGGCCAGATGGCTATGGAAGAGTAGTGGGAGATAGATATATTAGCTTCAGGCTAAACAAATCCCTGGTACCAGGATAAATGAAATGGCAGCTGCTCCAGGTCAATTAAGACACCTGGGACCAATTAAGAACTTTCCAGAAGGCAGGGAGAAGGCTAGGTTGATTGGGACACCTGAAGCCAATCAGGGGCTGGCTGAAACTAGTTAAAAGCCTCCCAGTCAGTCAGGTGGGTGTGTATGTCAGGAGCTGTGGGAAGAAGTTGCGCTGTTGGAGAGGCTGAGTAGTACACACCGTAACAGGCACAAGGAAAGAGGCCCTGAGGTAAGGCTGAAGTGGAGCTTGAGGAAGTGAGGGCTGCTGTGGGGGAAGTAGCCCAGGGAATTGTACATGTCATGTTTCTAAAAGGTCAGCTACCATAGCTGATATTATTAGGGTCCCTGGGCTGGAGCCCGGAGTAGAGGGTGGGCTAGGGCTCCCCCCCTATCTTTGCCCCCTGATTAATCAGTGAGACTGGGAGACAACAGAAACTGTACAAGGAAGGATAACTTCTCCTCACCTCCCTCACTGGCTTATGATGAAAATGGCTCAGTAGATTGTGACCCTTGTCTCTAGAGAAAGAAGGACTATGTGGAGGGTCACAGTGAACCTCTGAGGCTAGCGAAATCCGCCAGGAAACGCGGGACCGACGGAGGCAAGGAAAGAGCTTTGTCACAACTGGTGTCAGGTATGGGATTTCATTCACAGCATGGCGGAAGAAAGAGAGTTTAAAAAAAAGTGCACTGGGGTTTGGATTTTTGTTTGTTTGTCTGCTTTGTACCACAATGGAGGAGGTGGTAAGAGCTCTGGTACAAGCCACGGCAGACCAGCAGGAGGCCACCTGGGTTCAGGCAATGGCACAACAGGAGTCTATGCGGCTATAGCAGGAAACCAATCAATTACTGATGAGCCAGGCGACCCAAGATTGTGCTCTCTTGAGAGAGGTGGTGGAGCAGCTGAAGATCCTCACCACCCAGGCCCGGGGGTCTGACGGGATGCAAACCCTGAGGACCACTGGTTGTCTGCCAAAGATGACGTCAAGAGATGACGTAGAGGCATATCTCCTCTCATTTGAAAGGACTGCTCAGCGTGAGGCATGGCCCCAGGAGCAGTGGGCCACCATCCTTGCCCCTTTTTTGTGTGGAGAGGCCCAGAAGGCCTACTTTGACTTGCCTGCCACGGATGCCACTGACTATACCCATCTGAAGGCAGAGATCCTAGCACAAGCAGGGGTAACGGCAGCGGTAAGGGCCCAGAGGTTCCATGAGTGGAAATACCAGGAGAACAAACCCCCGAGGTCCCAGCTATTCGACCTCATACACCTCCCACGGAAGTGGTTACAGACTGAGGTGTGCAGGCCGGAGGAGATTTTGGAAACCCTGGTCATAGACGATTGCATGCGGGGACTGTCGCCAGATCTCCGCAAATGGGTAGGTCAGAACGATCTGTCCATGTATGACGAGATGATCACACTGGTAGAAAGACGGATGACAGCCAGAGAACTGATCTGACTACCCAAGGAAGGCCTCTTTCGAAGCAAGCACCTGACCCCAACCCTGGAAGGTTGGGCAGCCAAACCCCTGGGGAGTCTGAGGTGAAAGAAGGGGGGGGCCGAAAACCAGTGGGGACCCCAGAAGGAAGGGATTGGCCTGAGTGGGGGGAACCCTGGGACTAAACCCCCTAGTCCCCGGGATAGGGAAATGATTAAAAGCAATTATAGATGTTATGCATGTGGGGAGTGGGGACACATAGCAGCACAGTGTCCCAGCACCGAGGAGCCTATGCAATGTAACTTGGGGGGTTGGGATGTCCCATGCTCCCTTATCCACCTCGTGGGGGTTGCATTAGCCCCGCATAATTACACCAGGCCAGTGAGGATAAATGGAGCAGAGACTACAGCGCTTGTGGACTCTGGGAGTGCTATCACCCTCATATCGGGTAAGCTGGTAAAAAGTAGTCAGCTGCTATAAACCAAATGCGTAGCAGTGACGTGCGTGCATGGGGCCGTGAGCCATTACCCCACCATCCCAGTGGAGATAGAGGTTCAGAGAAACCCCATTGAGGTGACCGTGGGCGTAGTTCCTAAACTCCCATATCCTGTAGTCATTGGGAGGGACTATCCAGGGTTTGATAATTTACTCCCCCCGGAGAGGCTGGAGGGAGGTGGGGACCCTGAGGACAGCGACTTGTCACTGGGAGAATGTCAACCCCTGATGTTCGCTGAGATTTCTCAGGATCTGTTCTCAGCCCCCCGAAAGACCTGGAAGACAAAAAAGGAGAGGAAGGCTGCGAAGGCCTTGGGAACCCGGATCCTGACCCATGGCCAGAAGACCTCCCTAGTAGGCAGATGGACGCAAGCAGCCAACAGAGAAACTTCCACCACAGAAGGTGAGCCAGAAGCTGCCCCCAGCCATGACGGCGGCGAGCCGTTGGAAAAAGCAGAAGCTGGCCCCTGGGAGCTTGGGCAGGTTAGTCCCGGGAGAGAGACTTTTGGGCGGGACCAGGTAACAACTTCTGGTGCCACAAAAACATCAAAAAGCCATATTGAGTCTCGTGCACAGTCACCTGTTTGGGGGACACCTAGGGGTAGAGAAAACCCAGGCACCGATCCTGCAGAGGTTCTTCTGGCCAGGAGTACGTGAAGATGTCCGGCGATACTGCAGCTCTTATCCGGAGTGTCAGTTACATAGCCCTCGCCCGCACTTGCGGGCTCCTTTGATACCTCTTCCAATAATAGAGGTTCCTTTTGAATGGATAGCCGTGGATCTGGTAGGGCCCCTAGAGAAGACAGCTCGGGGTCACCAACATGTGCTTGTTGTACTGGACTATGCAACCCGGTACCCGGAAGCTGTTCCCCTGCACAACACAGCTTCCAAGACAATAGCTAAGGAACTAGTACAGATCTTTGCTCGGGTTGGGCTACCGAAGGAGATATTGACTGATCAAGGGATACCTTTCATGTCCGAGTTGATGAAAGATCTCTGTTCATTGCTCCATGTACAAGCCCTACAGACCTCTGTATACCACCCGCAAACAGATAGACTTGTGGAAAGGTTCAGTAGGACCCTCAAGGCCATGATCAGGAAAGAGGTGAACCAGGATGGGAAAGATTGGGATATCCTATTGCCTTACCTCATGTTTGGCATCCAGGAGGTTCCGCAAGCCTCCACGGGTTTCTCTCCATTCAAACTACTATATGGGCACCATCCTCAGGGCATATTGGATATAGCCAGAGGAGCCAAATCCCGGAAGGAACATAGTTGAGCATGTACTGCAGATGAGAGATTGGGTAGCCCGAGTTACGCCCATTGTACGGGAACACTTGGAGAGAGCACAGGAGACCCAACGAACCCATTATAACCACCAAGCGAAGCTTTGACGGTTCCAACCAGGGGATCAGGTGATGGTACTGGTGCCCGCAGCAGAAAGTAAACTGTTGGCCCAGTGGCAGGGACCCTACGAAATAATCGAAGCCGTGGGAGTGGTGAACTATAAGGTGCGGCAGCCAGGCCGCCGGAAATCGGAGCAAATTTACCACATCAATCTTCTAAAACCTTGGCATGATCAAGAGGCATGCTTAGTCATGCAGGAGACCCTTCCCCAGGAGGATAACTTATACGAGCAAGTGAGGATATCATCCGACTTGATGCCGATCCAAAAGATCGAGGCAGCCGACAAGATTAATCGCAACAGCGATGTGTTCTCCACAAAACCAGGACGGACGACTGAGACCTATCACCATATCCACACGATCTCCGGAGCCAAGGTAACATTGAGACCCTACCGAATCCCAGCAGCCAAAAGAGTGGAAATCAAGGCCGAAGTAAAGAAAATGTTAGAATTAGGGGTTATTGAAGAATCTGACAGTCAGTGGTCCAGTCCAATTGTTCTAGTGCCTAAACCTGATGGTACCATGAGATTCTGTAATGACTTTCGCTGACTGAATGAAATATCCCAATTTGATGCGTACCCCATACCACGCATTGACGAACTGGTTGACCGACTGGGTAGTGCCCGATTCTTGACTACACTGGATCTGACAAAAGGGTGCTGGCAGATCCCTCTGACCAAAGAAGCTAAAGAAAAGACAGCATTCTCCACCCCGGATGGCCTATTCCAGTACACCATCCTCCCTTTTGGGCTACATGGGGCCCCAGCCACATTCCAGCGCCTCATGGATAAGCTGCTGTGTCCCCATACTAGTTATGCAGCTGCATACCTAGATGATGTCATCATCCACGTGCCAGACTGGGGAACGCACTTGGAGAAAGTTGAGGCAGTACTGCGCACCTTAAGATGGGCTGGCCTCACTGCTAATCCCGCTAAATGCGCCATAGGCCTAGCAGAGGCTAGGTACCTGGGATATATTGTGGGAAGGGGCATAGTGAAGCCCCAAATGAATAAGCTAGAGGCAATTCAAAACTGGCCCCAGCCGACCCGAAAGAAGCAGGTCCATGTGTTTCTAGACGTGGTAGGCTACTACTGACGGTTTATTCCCCACTTGGCCACTAGGGCAAGTCCCCTAATGGACCTGGTGAAGGCCCGAGGTCCAGACATAGTAAAATGGACCGACGCAGCAGAGGGGGCATTTACAGACCTTCGGACGGCCCTCTGTAATGACCCCGTACTCATAGCTCCGGACTTTAACAGTGAATTTATTTTACATACAGACGCTTCCGAGGTGGGGTTGGGGGCAGTTCTGTCGCAAATGGTGGGAGAAGAGGAACGCCCGATCCTCTACCTAAGCAGAAAGCTTCCTCCCAAGAGAACAGATATACGCAGTAGTCAAGAGAGAATGCCTTGCTGTCAAATGGGCTATGGAGACACTGCGTTATTACCTCTTAGGCCAGCGATTTACTCTTGTGACGGACCATGCACCCCTCCAGTGGATGCAGCGGAATAAGGAAAAGAATGCAAGGGTCACCATGTGGTTCTTATCCCTCCAATCATTCCAGTTCTGCATACAGCACAGGGCTGGATGTCACCATGGCAACACTGATGGTCTATCAGGAGCATACTGCCTGGCGTCCCAAGTTGCCCAACTCTATGGTGTTGAGCAGATGTGGGGGATATGTGACGGGGCAAGGCCAGATGGCTATGGAAGAGTAGTGGGAGATAGATATATTAGCTCCCGGGTAAACAAATCCCTGGTACCAGGTTAAGTGAAATGGCAGCTGCTCCAGGTCAATTAAGACACCTGGGGCCAATTAAGAACTTTCCAGAAGGCAGGGAGAAGGCTAGGTTGATTGGGACACCTGAAGCCAATCAGGGGCTGGCTGAAACTAGTTAAAAGCCTCCCAGTCAGTCAGGTGAGGGTGCATGTCGGGAGCTGTGGGAGGAAGTTGTGCTGTTGGAGAGGCTGAGTAGTACACACTCCTAAGGTAAGGGTGAAGTGGTGTTTGAGGAAGTGAGGGCTGCTGTGGGGGAAGTAGCCCAGGGAATTGTACATATCATGTTTCTAAAAGGTCAGCTACCATAGCTGACACTATTAGGGTCCCTGGGCTGGAGCCCGGAGTAGAGGGTGGGCCCGGGCTTCCCCCCCACCTTTGCCCCCTGATTAATCACTGAGACTGGGAGACAACAGAGACTGTGCAAGGAAGGATAACTTCTCCTCACCTCCCTCACTGGCTTATGATGAAAATGGCTCCGTAGACTGTGACCCTTGTCTCTAGAGAAAGAAGGGTTACGTGGAGGGTCACAGTGAGCCTCTGAGGCTAGCGAAATCTGCCAAGAAACATGGGACCCATGGAGGCAAGGACAGAGCTTTGTCACAACACATACAGAACCTCTCGTTGTGGGGCAGCCCCGGAGCAACCTACCCTAGACCTTTGCTCCCATAGCACTGAGTTGTGAGCTCCCAACTCAGGGCTTCAATGCTGGGGGTGAGGGAATCCCAGCTCCTGCTCCATGTGAATGCTCTTGGCTGGAAAATGCCAGAGGAGAAGTCAGCAACCAGAAGGCTCCTCTCTGAGTTGTGTGGTTGCTGGGAGGCATTGGCCATGGGGGTGCAGCGAGCTGCGCGCACCTGGGGGCTGCTATTCTGCCAAGCTGCAGGAAGCCAGCCACTCCCTGGAGCACCATCCCTCTGAGCTGTAAACACGCCGTGCTCCTTAAACCTGCAGGGGTTTATTTGCAATTCTTCATAAGACAACAAAAAACACATGGTATTCAAGCCATGAAAATGTCAAGTAAATGCTTTAAATGTAACCAGATGCTCCCAGGGCTGGTTTCTGCTCAGTGAAAAACAAAGACCACTTTGCCCAGCTCCGTAGCCCCCAGCCATCCTTTTCTCCCAGTCTCCCAAGGCTCCAGCACACCTGGCTGTCCATTAACACCGTCTCATCAGGAGGTGAGAGAAAAGTTTGCTCCATTCCCCACGTGACCCCCGCAGTGCGGCCCATGCAGTCTGGGATAAGAATAACTCTTAGCACCTCGCTAGCATTTTACTGCTTCCAAGAGCTTCACAAATATTTAGCTAATCAACCCTCACTACCCTAGAGCGACACTGGGGCCTGGTGAGTTTGGCACCACTTTGGGAGTTGAGATTTTCCTAGCTCTGTCACTGACTCACTGTGTGATCTTGGCAAGTCCCTTTCCCAGCCTCAGTTTCCCCATATGCAATGTAGTACTTATGATGCTGACCTGCCTCTCGGGGTTTAGAGGATATGAGATAGTGTCTAGAAAGTGCTAAGGATTAGGATTGTCCATGAGCCTGAAGGACACAGCAAGGCTGTGACAGTGAGTCTGTCATTACAGGCAGCACCAGGTGCAGTATAGAGGAGCCTTAGGGCAGGCACTGAGAAGATCAACAGCAACAGGAGGAGCCCAGAGGGAGATGGGCCTGGGGGAGTGACACAAAGCACCTAGTGATCATACCCTTTTGCATGCACTGCTTCACATGTGCTCCTCAGACGTGATTCTGCTGCCAAGATAACCATGACTCCTAGTGAGTCAGCCCTGGCCTTTCACTCCTTTCTGTGCTTGTTCTTTGTGCTTCTGCTTCATCCACACGGCCTCTGGCTGCTCCTGCAGGCCTGGCAGCAGCAGCCTTCCAAGGGAGAGTCAGATCAGCCCCCAGGGTGCTTGGGTGCAGCTGTCCCCCTGATAGCTCACAAGAACCAGGCATGTTGATGCGGTGCCCTCAGAGAGTGGGAGGGCCTGCTAGGTACTGGGCCACCTTCTCTATTCCAGTCTTGCACTCTGCACCCCAGAACGTATTACCCACCCTATGGTCTGGGAAGAGATCAACTCTCAACAGAGAGGCGTTCTCTCTGTGTGTGTGCGTGTGTGTGTGAGCGAGCGAGCAAGATCTAGACAAAGATTCTGGACTTCATTCCATGAGGAATTGTTGGCTTGATCTGAGGCCAAAGCAGCTTCTCTGAGGGCGGCGCCTGCTCCTGCCTGCAGAAACCACCTTCTGATTGTGCCAGTAATTTGAGGCAAGAACAGGAAATGTTTATGCTCCTTCACAAACCTGCTGAATGTGATTTGCAAAGTGCATCTAGGCCACCTTAGGGAGGAGGGGGGAGCTGTGGTGATGTCCCACCTCACAAACAAAGCGGAGTTGGGTCTGGTCAATAATTGAATGGGAGGCCTGCAACAATATAATGATTGGATGTTTTTAGACATCTAAAGATAGGGTGCAGCTAGGGTTGCCAGGTGTCCAGTTTTCGACTGGAACGCCCAGTTGAAAAGGGACCCTGGCGGCTCCAGTCAGCACTGCTGACCGAGCTGTTAAAACTTTGGTTGGCAGGGCTGGCAGGCTCCCTGCCTGGCCCCGCATGGTTCCCTGGAAGCAGCGACATGTCCCTCGGCTCCTAGGCGGAGGTGCAGCCAGGGATGCTCCATGTGTTGCCCCTGCCCTGAGTGCTGTCTCCATAGCTCCCATTGGCTGGGAACCATGGCCAATGGGAGCTGCAGGGGTGGCGCCTGCAGGCGCAGGCAGCATGGAGCCACCTGGCCATGCCTCCACCTAGGAGCTGAGGGACATGTCGCCACTTTTGGGGAGCCCCCCGAGGTAAGTGCTGTCCAGAGCTTGCACTCCTCACCTCTTCCTGCACCCCAACCCCCTGCTCCAGTCCCACACCCAAACTCCTTTCCTGGAGCCTGCACCCTGCACCTCCTCTTGAGCCCCCTCCTGCATCCCAAACCCCTCATCCCTGGCCCACCCCTGCCCCAGCCCAGAGCCCACTCCTGCACCCTGAACCCCTCATTTCTGGCCCCACCCCAGAGCCTGCACCTCAAACCAGGGCCCTCACCCCTTCCTGCACCCTAACTCCTTGCCCCAGCCCTGTGAAAATGAGCGAGCGAGTGAATGAGGGTGAGGGAGAGCGAGCGACAGAAGGAGGAGATATGGAGCGAGTGGGGTGGGGCCTCAGAGAAGGGGCGGGGCTCAGGAGGAGGAGGGGCAAGGGTATTCGGTTTTGTGCGATTAGAAAGTTCCCAACACTAGGTGAAGTGTAAGCAGACTAGATATGGGCTTGATGCAGGATTTCCTTCTATGGCCTGTGTTATGCAGGAAGTTAGCTAAGATGACATAATCGATCTTGCATGCCTTAAAATCTATGAATATTAATAAGAGCTTGATCCTGAAGGATCGGTAAGTGCTTTACAACAAGTTACTCAGCTACAGAAATCACGCTTTCTGCCTCTATGCGCACACAGTGAAATGCAGCCCGTTCTGTGGTGAGCTATGTAGAAACAACACTCCGCAACAGTTTGAAGCAGGAAATGAAGAATAGTATTGTATCCGTTTGAAGCAGCATGGGAGATTTATGGGAGCAAAATATAATTATCAATGCTGGATTAGACCCAATCCTAGAAAACCGTGCTGTGAGATCTTTAATGGCCTCTGATTGTCGGGATCTCAAGTTACTCATAAGAACAGACATACTGGGTCAGACCAAAGATCCATGTAGCCCAGTATCCTGTCTTCCAACAGTGGCCAGTGCCAGAGGGAATGAACAGAACAGGTAATCATCAAGTGATCCATCCCCTGTCGCCCATTCCCAGCTTCTGGCAAATAGAGGCTAGGGACACTGTCCCTGCGCATCCTGGCTAATAGCCATTGATGGACCTATTCTCCATGAATTTATCTAGTTCTTTTTTGAACCCTGTTATAGTTTTGGACTTCACAACATCCTCTGGCAAGAAGTTCCACAGGTTGACTGTGGGTTGTGTGAAGAAATATTTCCTTTTGTTTATTTTAAACCTGTTGCCTATTAATTTCATTGGGTGATCCCTAGTTTGTGTGTTATGAGAAGGAGTAAATAACACCTCCTTATTTACTTTCTCCACACCAGTCATGATTTTATAGACTTCTGTCATATCCCCCCTTAGTCATCTCTTTTCCAAGCTGAAAAGTCCTAGTCTTATTAATCTCTCCTCATATGGCAGCAGTTCCATACTCCTAATAATTTTTGTTGCCCTTTTCTGAACCTTTTCCAAGTCCAATATATCTTTGTTGAGATGGAGCGACCACATCTGCATACAGTATTCAAGATGGGGGCATACCATGGATTTGTATAGAGGCAATATGATATTTTCTGTCTTATTCTCTATCCCTTTCTTAATGATTCCCAACATTCTGTTCGCTTTTTTGTTTGCTGCTGCACATTGAGTGGATGTTTTCAGAAAACTATTCACAATGACTCCAAGATCTTTCTTGAGTAGTCACAGCTAATTTAGACCCCATCATTTTACATGTATAGCTGGGATTATGTTTTCCAATGTGCATTACTTTGCATTTACCAACATACTCATGAGCAAAATGGCACCTCTGGCAGCACAGCACCCCCTAGCAACCATGCTAGGGCATTGAGGTTAGTACTGATTCAGGAGGGAGAGCACCCCCTACTGAGTCACCTTCACCATTCCCGTAGCACCTGGATGTTCCTTCCTAGGGGATTTCCCCTCCAAGCATTTAACAAGCCCAGCCTGGGTTGGCTTGAGAGCTCAGGCTGCAGTGGTCTGGGTGCAAGGAAAGCTCAGATGTTGTAGGAAGTGGTTCTGTTGGTGTCTCCGGAGGTGCTGGCTATGGGGAGACCTCACCGCCTCTCTTTTCCTAATCCTGCTGTTTGTGACTGCTTAGGCCGAACGTCTGCGGGGGACAGTGCTGCTCAGGGTGGACAACTGCTCCTGGCACAAACCGATGCATCAAACGTGAGTACGAAAGAACCATCGATTAGAGATGTCAGTCATGGCACTTAATGCATCGCTGGCAGACACTCAGCTGTCCCAGTGATGGGTGTGGCAGGAGGGCCAGAGAATGCCCCTTCCGAGTCCTTTGGCCCTGAAGTCCCCTTAGTCATTATACTGATGTCTTTGAATTTCTCCACTGTTTGGTTGAGACATAAACTAGGAGAGAATTCCCTTCTCTGTCTGACTCACCCCACCCCCTGTTATGGGCATGGTGTGCTTCCCATGGCAGAGATAATGGAGCGCCACTATGGGTGCTGTTACATATATGGTTCCCAGAGATGAGCTGCATTTCCCCTGTTGGTGCAGCACTTCTGGCCATGTCAATAGTCCATGCTAACATCGACTGCATCAGAGTCCAGCCCCCTTCCCCTTGTTAATTTGTTATTAACCAGGATCGGGGCCCCACTAGGCTGGGTACTGCACGTTTAGAGACATGGGCCTGTTTCTAAGAGCTGATAAATTTGAAACAAGACCCAAGTGATTGATAAATTGCAGGAGGGGTGGTGAGGGAGGGTAGTGGAGATACGGTCACATGGCAGCTGCTGCCCCCCAAATTCATGGTTCCAAATTATCTGAACGTTTTTTTACAAAAGCAACTAACTAGGCTGGCGAAGGGGCTGCCCTGGGAGGGGCTGGGTGTGGAAGCCTGCTCTAAAGGGGTATGCACACTAGGGAGACAACAGAAAATGGCTTGAACACTCAATCAATCCCTGACCAGCTCATTACTGGGGAGCTGCTCTCCCAAGGAGGCTGTGTCTCTTCATGCTTTCCCAAAGTAGAAATTACTGGAGCTGTGTGAGTACAAACACCTTCTCCCCATCCCTCAGTTCTGACACAGCACCCAGGGGGCCCTCTGTGTGGGGAACCCTCTTCCTCTCCTTGGCTGTTACTTCAGAACTCCTCTCTTGCCTGTAAATGCAGGGCCCTCTGGGCTGGGGCCTCCTGCAGGGCAGCTCTGCTTGACACATTCATAGGACTAAAACAGAGTGCAGTGATTTACAGGGAAACAGTCCCATGGAGGGGGCTTTGGTGACATCATTAACCACATGAGCTGGAACCCCAGTGATGCAATTAATTACATTGTAAATCAGGGCAGCTCACTGGCTGCTGGTTAGTTTTCTTAACCTGTGGATCCAGCACGACTTGCAAGTTTCCAAACACATAAATCCTCTAAAACCACAGAATGAATGAAGAGCGGGGTTTATTCTGCAAAGGTCTCAGCTCCAGCATTTGCTGCTGCCATACTTCGTGGACCACCCGCAGAAATCTGCCTGTTCCCCTCTGACCTGCTGCCCAGATAATCCCAGAGAGACTCTGTGAAGAGAACATTTGTAAATCCAAGCAGCAGTCCCTCTCCTTTCCATGCCTGTCATCAGTGGGCCTAACTTCTGGAGTTGGCCACCTGGGAATTCTGCTTCACCCATCTGTGATGCTGTAGTGGAGCCGGGGTCTGAATCTGGGGTTTATAAAGTGGAGTAGATTGCAGCTGCTCTTCTTGTGAGCCCTGTAAATCAAACCTCTGTCACAAGCAAGTAAGGAGAGCAATAGTAAGAGTAAGGAAAGTCTGGAGGAGACTGGACTCCTGAGCAATAAGTAGCATTACAGGGAAGCGGAGGAGTGGCTAGTTGTCCTTAGAATCATAGAATCATAGAATATCAGGGTTGGAAGGGACCCCAGAAGGTCATCTAGTCCAACCCCCTGCTCAAAGCAGGACCAAGTCCCAGTTAAATCATCCCAGCCAGGGCTTTGTCAAGCCTGACCTTAAAAACCTCTAAGGAAGGAGATTCTACCACCTCCCTAGGTAACGCATTCCAGTGTTTCACCACCCTCTTAGTGAAAAAGTTTTTCCTAATATCCAATCTAAACCTCCCCCATTGCAACTTGAGACCATTACTCCTCGTTCTGTCATCTGCTACCATTGAGAACAGTCTAGAGCCATCCTCTTTGAAACCCCCTTTCAGGTAGTTGAAAGCAGCTATCAAATCCCCCCTCATTCTTCTCTTCTGCAGACTAAACAATCCCAGCTCCCTCAGCCTCTCCTCATAAGTCATGTGCTCTAGACCCCTAATCATTTTCGTTGCCCTTCGTTGTACTCTTTCCAATTTATCCACATCCTTCCTGTAGTGTGGGGCCCAAAACTGGACACAGTACTCCAGATGAGGCCTCACCAGTGTCGAATAGAGGGGAACGATCACGTCCCTCGATCTGCTCGCTATGCCCCTACTTATACATCCCAAAATGCCATTGGCCTTCTTGGCAACAAGGGCACACTGCTGACTCATATCCAGCTTCTCGTCCACTGTCACCCCTAGGTCCTTTTCCGCAGAACTGCTGCCGAGCCATTCGGTCCCTAGTCTGTAGCGGTGCATTGGATTCTTCCATCCTAAGTGCAGGACCCTGCACTTATCCTTATTGATTGTTTCCTTGTTTTCCTTGTTTTCCTTGATTGTTTTCCTTGTTTCCCCGAGAGACTCCCCAGGCACTCAGGGTCAGCATTGTGTCCGCAAACTTGTCTGGTCTCCTCAGAGCCCTGTTTAAACACAACAGGACAGCCTGGTGCACACAAGCCATGAGTGACAACTGTAGGCCCACACTGGCCAAGATCTGTCGGGAGAGAGATTAGTGAAATGTGTTATACCGGAGTGTCATGAGGAGTAATGGCAAAGGACTGAGGAAGTGTAGGCAAACTATCAGGAAGATACTGCCTGATGGTGAAATGGTCAGGCTGTGGAACCTTCTCCCAAGGGAAGGGATGGGAGCCCTGTTTAACATTAGACTGACTGAGAGGACAAGACAGCTAGATGGAGAACCTAGATCTTGTCCTTCTCTGGATTCTGTGACTTCATATGGAGAGGCAGCCCATGGAGACTGCAGGTCCCAAACCCAGAAACGTGGCCTGCCTTGAAGAGCTCTCTATTGTGCACATCTCTTGGACTGGAGGCTGATGACTGCCCCCAGAAGAGAAGGGGGAGTACCTAGCCGTTATGATAGGTCTCAAAGCGCTTTACAAATGAGGTCAATATCTGACCTGAGCTGGGAATAGAACCTGAGTTCCAGTCCAGTGCTCTGTCCACAAGGAACCACTGTCAGCCGTGATCTGGTGACTGGCCTTTGGTTTCTGGCCGGGCTAGGAGGATGCCACGGCTTGAGTCACACTACAGGCCAACTCTCCCCAATCTTCAGAGCAAGGCTTCCTCTGAGCCAGTGAGAGCTCAGCCAGGACCTTGATTGTTGCTTTGGTTGTCCTCTTTAACATTTGCAGGCAGCTATGTCCTAACCCTGGGGCCTTTGCAATAAGGAGCTTCAAGTTTTCTATTCCCATCTCCTGCCCCAGCAATTCTTGCTTAACCTTATTCTTGCTTGAAAGGAGGCTGGACACACAGCCCCAAATAGGGTTACTTCCCTGTCCCCCCCTCCAGGCTCCTTACCCCTTTCAGGATCTTGCAAACCCACTTGAATTTAGCATGTTTCCTTCAGCCCATTCAAGGGTTTGATCCTCTCCCCAGCTCAAAGATGGAATAAGTGCCCTGCCCTTGGGGGAACTCCCTGGAAGTCAGGGATGGGCCAGAATCCTCTTCCTACCCACACTCCATCTCTAGCTCTCTCTCTGTGCCTGTGTTTCTTTCTTCTGTTTGTCTGTGCCTCTCCTCCCCAAACCACTGAGGTCAGGCTCTAGTGTCCTTCTTGGGCTCCTCACCTGCAGAGTGTCACACATGTGAGTGCTTTGCCCCCTTCTGGCTCATTTGCACGTTGGGTTGATCTGTGCTAATTAAATTTAGCTCTTGGCATCATCTTGCTGCTGTTTTGCTGCTAATGAAACATGCAGATTGGAAACAATTTTCTGAACTGCAACTGACGGATTCTTAAATCAAAGAAAATTGAGACCAGGCCTGTCGAAAGCGGAGAGGCCTGCAGAAGCCCCCCACTTCAGAAAGAAGAGGTGCTCAGTGGCACTGCAGTACCGTGCCCTCTGTTATTCTCACTGCCACACTGTGCTTCCCACGTCCTCAGCACCCTCTGATGTCCTTGATTCCTGGCTGAGAATCTCCCCTGCTCTTACCCAGCAGGTGAAGGGGGTGAGGCACTGGCGCACTGTGACTGGGAGACTGGTTAGAACTATGGGTAACTGCCATTAATTTTCCCACCTGTTCCTGCTGAAGTCACTGCTCGCAAAAACTGTTTGTGCCAAATCTGGACCTGATCTCCCCCTCCCCCCCCCCCCCGCGTCTCCTTTTAGATGAGCCTGACAGGAAGACACATGTCCATACAGGGACATCACAGCCACACCTTGGGCAACCATTTCTGCTGGGGGATGCAAATGGTGGGGATGGGGGGAGCCTCCTCACTAGAGACATTTTCAATAGTGGCAAAGGGAACTTGCTTAAATGTGCAGTGAGATGGTTCCTCCATCCACCCTGGGGCCCAGCATCCCTCTCAGGTGACAACCCCCTTTCAGTGAGAGTGAATCTTGGGCCTGGCTGAAGTGAAGAGAGGAGACGGACCCAGCCTTCCACAAGCTCTGCTCTTGTCTGAGCAGCCCCTGGGATCTCTTCCAAAGGGACATTTGCCCTCTGAACATTGATGTATCAAGTGCTCCCCCTCTTTCAGTCTCTTGCTGGGCTGGACTTGAGCTGTTTCCATGGCAAAGTACATTCTCAGCCCCTGGGTGGTGATGCTGGAGGGGATCTGCTGCTTGTCATGCACATGGGAGCCACTTGTCATGGGCTTCAAGAAACATTCTTGTTCTGCTGCTGGACACTAGTCCCCACTGCAAGAATGGGGCCCTGGAAAGAAATAGGGTTTGATTTTGTCTTGCTCTGGGTGGGCTCCCCACTAGTGCCACAGAGCCTGGGGGAGGGGCAGGGTGCTGTGTGTGCAGTGGTAGGAGCTGTAACAAAGTGGGGATTGGGCAGAGGTGGGAGCTAGTTTGGGGCCTGTGGAACGTGCAGGTGGGGGGTGAGTTGGAGGAGATCAGGAACTCCTCAGCACAACCAACGGTATTACTAACATGCCCATCCCTGAATATCCAGGCCCCCTGTTTCCAGCTTCTTTGTTCCTGCCTGACTCTGGTTCTAGTGACCCCCTCCGCATAGTTCAGAGTGAAAGTATCTGCTGCTGCCAGAGGGGGGTGTGCAGGGCACAAAATGATGTGTGGATTGCGATGGAGCCTGAGTCCAGGAGCTGTCTGTGCCCTTGCTGCATGAGGCTGTTGTAGTAGGTGAGTCTGAAGCCAGCGTGCACCAGAGTTCCCAGAAAACCTCCCCTCTGGGTTGGCACCATCTGACTCCACGTTCCAAAGCCACCTCCAGCTAAGCAGAGTTCTCTTTCCATTGTAAACACATGTACGTTCCTTTCTTTAGCATAAAAATGCAGGACTCTTGAGTTCTTTCCTGTTCGGGGTTGAGTTTCCCTGGGCCAGCGGTGCTCCTGGCCTCTGAAATCTCTCCTCCTTCCTCTCGTGGTGAAGTACGATTCTTCCTCTCCTCGTCTTTTTATAGCCCTCTTGCTGTGCTGTCACTTCCCAGCTCGGAGTTCCCATCGTGCTGGCTGATTAAAGCCTTCCGCTCGTGAAGTGTTCCTGCTGTTGTGCCGAACGTGCCAGGACGTGTGATGGAGACGGAGACTGCGTCTGCTCTGCAAAAGCCATTTGCAGGAGTCAGAGCAATGGCCTGGGAGAGTAGGTGCTACAGCTGTGCCTGAATCTTCCTGATTGGAAGGAACTGGCGATGGGGGCTGTACTAGGCGGCTCTGAGGCATGCGGGGCGAGGGGGGGGGACTGGGAAGGAATCCGCGCTGCTTGGTCATGTTTGTGTAGCTGTTCAGATTTATGGATGAGCAGGTTAATGTATCTATTTTAGAACATTTCAGGCTCCCAGAAGCATTTGAGTAGCAGTTAGAATTCATGAGTGTGCCAACAGCAAACAGACCAGAGGAGCTTAAGCATCATCGCTGGCCCCAAGAGGTTTCAGGCAAGACAGCCCAGTAACCAGCATTAAGTGCTGCCTGTGTGGCTTTCCCCATCCGTCCCGGCACCCCCCTCCCCACCTGTTCTGTCCATCTGGCTGCAAGAGGGCACCTCAGCGCACCTGCCCCAATGTTTTTATCCTGTGTCAAGTTGGGTCCGCTCCATTGCAGGTCAGTGTCCAGAGGCGGTTAGAACAAACTCGGGCATCAGGGGAAGCCTTTGTGAATAAAAGTTCAGCCTATGAAATCTGCCCAGAGTATCCCAGAACCCCAGTAACTTCACCTAGGTAACAGGACCTGCCCAGGTCGACAGTGAGAGAATGAGGCCCCACTTTGTTCACTGCAGGGATCTTGCGAGCGTTAATGTAATTATTCCAGAGAAGCCAAATAATTTCTGTTCTGGAACAAGGGGCCAAAGGCTGACTCGCCTCCCTTCCCCACCCCACCAGCAGCCAAACAGTAGAGAGCACGTTGGGCTGCCAGACAGTATCTGTAAACAAAGTGGAGGGCCAGCATCTTTCTCTCATTAGGAACTTTTCTGTGAGCAGCACAAATGCTATCTGGGAGCTGGGCTCCTGCCCATGTGGGCTGCCTGTGACTGCTCAAGTGCCCGGCCATTGTCGGCAAAGATTAATTATAAGGACACTGTCAACATGGGGAGGCCTGACGGGATGGTAAATCTCAGGCAGGCCTTAGAGCAAAACCTTTCTCTTCTTGAAGCTAAACTAATGGTTCTGCTGTGTAAACATTGCTTGGTCCCCAGCAGCCTCCCTCCCCAATGCTGTTCTGCTGGAGTCTGGGTTGCTGGGGACACTCAGGCTGATATTTTTAAAGCTGCCTAGGGGACTCTGGCATCCTGTTCCCATTAATTTCCCAGCCATAATGTGTTTTTGTTTAATTTTTGATCTCCTGATCTTGTACATGGAGCAAATCGGGGGCTCTATCCAGATGGAAATGCAACCAGAGACAATATGTC
This sequence comes from Dermochelys coriacea, assembly GCF_009764565.3. NCBI lineage: Eukaryota > Metazoa > Chordata > Testudines > Dermochelyidae > Dermochelys > Dermochelys coriacea. Next base: position 85,585,190 of record NC_050073.1, on the reverse strand, counting down.
CGTGTGAGAAAGGAGGGGGGAGGAGCTTCTGTTTATGTCTAAAAGCCATAGGTTGGGTCTCAGCATTGAGACAGGAGAGAGGGTATGGCCAGAATGTTGCCCCTGTTCTTTGAGGATCTAATGCCTGTAACATACCAAGCACAGGTTTCAGAGTAGCAGCCGTGTTAGTCTGTATTCGCAAAAAGAAAAGGAGTACTTGTGGCACCTTAGAGACTAACAAATTTATTTGAGCATAAGCTTTCGTGGGCTACAGCCCACTTCATCGGACGCATGCAGTGGAAAATACAGTGGGGAGATTTTATATACACAGATAACATGAAACAATGGGTGTTACCATACACACTGTAACCAGAGTGATCAGGTAAGGTGAGCTATTACCAGCAGGAGAGCGAGTGGGGGGAACCTTTCGTAGTGATAATCACGGTGGGCCATTTCCAGCAGTTAACAAGAATGTCTGAGGAACAGTGTGTGTGTGGGGGGGGAGGGAGGGAATAAACATGGGGAAATAGTTTTACTTTGTGTAATGACACATCCACTCCCAGTCTTTATTCAAGCCTAAGTTAATTGTATCCAGTTTGCAAATTAATTCCAATTCATAAGTCTCTCGTTGGAGTCTGTTTTTGAAGTTTTTTTGTTGAAGAATTGTCGCTTTTAGATTTGTAATCGAGTGACCAAAGAGATTGAAGTGTTCTCCGACTGGTTTTTGAATGTTATAATTCTTGATGTCTGATTTATTCTTTTACGTAGAGACTGTCCAGTTTGGCCAATGTTCATGGCAGAGGGGCATTGCTGGCACATGATGGCATATATCACACTGGTAGATGTGCAGGTGAACGAGCCTCTGATAGTTTGGCTGATGTGATTAGGCCCTATGACAGTGTCCCCTGAATATGTGGACACAGTTGGCAACGGGCTTTGTTGCAAGGTTCCTTTTCTTTATACCAAGCACAGTGATTTTCTCCCTTCTCCAGCTCACAGTTTTCCACGGATTTTCGTTCTTCATTAAAGTGAAGTGTATATGACTGAATCCAGATCTTGGGCAAAATTCTCTGGCCATGTGGCTTTTTCCAGTCTTGGGGGTTGAAATACAATGGGGAAAAAATGGAATTTCCTGAGACTCAAAGGCTGGGAAGATGCAGAAACATGCAAGTATCTAATTCTGGAACACCTTGACGCTTCCTGCTAAACTGAGAATTGGGAATAGTGGGTGAGCGAGTTTTAAGTTATGGGACGAAGTTTCCAACCACTTGGAATGTTCCTTAGTTCCTACCCAGATAGATCAGCAAACCAAGCTATATGCCGAGTATCCTAAGCTACCGGACTGTTAAGGGCTTGTCCTCAGTGAAGTGCAGCAAGGGAATGAAGATGAGGATAGTTCTTTGTACAGTGCTCAATCCCAGCACCCACTCTGACTCCTTCCTCCTCATGGCCCCACTCCCCTCCACTCATTCCTAGCTGAGTAATCCTTTTGCCACCCCTGACGGGCACCTTTACCCAATCTCAATTGTTACGCTGTCCCACAACCACCTTGTCACAGACTCTCTGTAGTGTAGCTGTGGAACTCTCCCAAGAAGTGCCCTCTGCCCCAGTACCAGCCCCCAGAACAGCTTTGGGAATTGGGCTACTTGCCCAAAGTAGGGGAGAGGGTGTTCAGCAAATGTAGATGTGGAACTGAGGGAGGCAGTTCGATAGGAAGACAGAAAAAAAGTGGGATTGTCTGCCTTGTCTCCACCTTAAGGAACAAGTCCCTGCCGCTCCATGGGGTGACAACACTAGCTGGTCAGGTACAGGGTGGGTGACAGGGACTCCCTTCTGAACTTAGCCTTTTACATTTCTAAAACACACTTTAAATTTGAGCCTCCGGGGGTTAATAAACAACTATAGGTTGCAATGTTGTGAGACTGGGCTTAGGGTTGAGGCACTTGGGCTGAGTCTCAGAGGATCTGGGATTGGTTCTGGTTCTTCCACAGACTCTCTGTGTGAACTGGGGCAAGTGATTTAATCTCTGTGTGCCTCAGTTTTTCCTTTGTAAAATGGAGACATGCAAGGGGCGGTGGGAGAAAGTACTCCTTGGCTACTCAGACTGTGTGCTCTTTGGGGCAGGGACTCTCTCTCACTAGGGGTATTTGTTCACTGCAGAATTAGCCTGGGCTCTGACTCATTTCTTGCGCCTCTGCCCCATCCCATCCTGGCACACATGCCTCTGCCCCAAGGTTAGTGGTCCTTTGAACCCGGGACAGCTAGCGTGGCTGGGAGCGTGGCAGGTGCCACATTCACTCATGCTGGTAACCTGCCCACAGTGCCATGAGGACTCAGGCTAAATTACTCAAATGCTGATAGTCCTTCAGTGCCTTCCCACAATTTCCCTTGTGGGCCTAGAAGTTCTCCCACAGCTCATTGGAAAAGAATCATAGAGCAGCTCATCTTATTCCCGTGCAAAGAACCATGGGATATGCCCCCAAAAGCCCTAGTGATACACATGGGTAAGTGCAGCCCCAGTAACTCAAGCAGGGCTTTGGAGTGTGGCTGCTCGCATTAGGCAGGGGTTCTCAAACTGGGGGGCAGGACCCCTCAGGGGGTCACCAGGTTATTACATGGGGCATCGTGAGCTGAGGTGTTGGGGGTGCAGGAGGGTGCTTCGGGCTGGGGCCGAGGGGTTTGGAGGGCAGGAGGGGGGGATCAGGGCTGGGGCAGGGGGTTGGGGTGCAGGAGAGGGCCGGGGGGCACGCTCTGGATGGCACCTCAAGCAGCTCCCAGGAACAGTGGCATATCCCCCCCTCTGGCTCCTACGCCGAGGCACGGCCAGGTGGCTCTGCCTGCTGCCCTGTTCGCAGGTGCCACCCCTGCAGCTCCCATTGACTGCAGGGGTGGCGCTTAGGGTGGGGACAGCCTGCAGGGCCCCCTTGCTACCCCTATGCATAGGAGCCGGGGGGGGGCATGCCGCTGCTTCTGGGAGCCACGTGGAGTGGGGCAAGCCTCTGATCCCAGTCCCCAGCTGGAGTGCTGGAGTGGGGCAAGCCCCAGACCCTGCTCCTCAGTGGGAGCTCAAGAGCCAGATTAAAATGCCTGGAGGACCAGATGCAGCCCCCGGGCTGTAGTTTGCCCACCCCTGTGCTAGACCTACTATTATTTTGCTTATGTTGCAGTGTTGTCAACTCTCATGATTTTATTGTGAGTCATGCAATATTTGTTGTTTTTCCTTAAAGCCCCACTCCTGGAGACAAGTGATTACTGGAAAATCTCAGTTTTCATTTTAAAAGAGTACGTTTCTAGCCCTAATGGTGCAGAGAAAAGCTTGAAACATGACCTGGGTGTAACTTAAGAGCTGGAAGGCAAATAAAAAGAATCCAATATTTATAATTTTTTTGAGAAGCTTGTGATTTTTCAGGGCCAGACTCATGATTTTTAAATTCTGGGGGTTGGCAATGCTGCTGCTGTCAGATGATCAGCACTCTTTCCTCTGTTGTGCATCTGGAGTGGGTGAAAAACAGTTTTCAGAGGGTTTTTAAGTTCTTTTCTAAGCCTGCTGGGACAGCTTGGCAGGGGATAGATCCAAAGGCTGGAATATTTCAGCTATGGCAGTTTCCCTACTGCCTGAAGAGACAACGGGTATGACCCCACTCCCCTCCTTCACTTGCTTTATCTCAGCAGCTCAGGGATTCCTAGAATGGCTAAAAGAAAAGGAGTATTTGTGGCATCTTAGAGACTAACAAATTTATTTGAGCATAAGCTTTCATGAGCTACAGCTCACTTCATCTGATTCATTCATCCGATGAAGTGAGCTGTAGCTCACAAAAGCTTATGCTCAAATAAATTTGTTAGTCTCTAAGGTGCCACAAGTACTCCTTTTCTTTTTGCGGATACAGACTAACACGGCTGCTACTCTGAAATGTAGAATGGCTAGTCTCTGATAGCTGGGCTCCTGATAAAGTACCAGAGTTTAAAGCTGACGTGAATATACTATATGTGGTGTAATTGTAGCTGTGTTCATCCCAGGATATTAGAGGACAAGATGGGTGAGGTAACATCTTTTATTGGCCCAACTTCTGTTGGTGAGAGAGACAAACTTTCAAGCCACAAAGAGCTCTTCTTCAGATCTGGGAAAGGTACCCTGAGCATCACCCCTAAATACAAGGTGGAACAGATTGTTTAGCATAAGTAGTTAGCACACATTTTAAGGGACCATTCAAGGCAGAGTGGCCTGTTAACACCTCTGCAGACATAGGACAAAAAGAGAGGGTTAATGGGTTACAGATTGTTGTAATAAGCCATAAATCCAGTGTCTCGTTCAGTCCATGCACTTAACCCCCCTTTTTATACTATGACTGCAGAGATATTAATGGGCCACTCTATCTTGAATGGTCCCTTAGAATGCGTGCTAACTACTTATGCTAAACAATCTGTTCCACCTTGTGTTTAGCTATGATGCTCGGAGTACTTTTCCCAGACCTAAAAAGAGCTCTGTGTGGCTCAAAAGTTTGTGGCCAGGTCTGCCCTACAAAATTATGTTGACCTAAGTTACATCGGCATACAACTGTTGCAGTTATTCCATCGCTACCCTCCTTGTGTTGGCAGTGTGCATCCTCACCAGAAGTGCTTGTATCGATGCAGAATGCAGTGCACTGTGGGTAGGTATCCCACTGTGCAACTCACCACCATCCAGCACAGGGTGTTTTGGGACATTTTTGCGATGCCTATTGGGGCCAAAACTAGTCATGCAGGGGTGACTGGGAGCATGGAGTCAACTTCCCATAATGCAGTGTTCTGCATCCCATAATATTTCACACCTTTTTTTCAAAATCCCCACAAACTCGCATGTCCTTCCTCTATCCACCCTCTCTGACAGAAGCATGGAGCCTGCACAGCTCTGCACTCTTGTCATGAACTTTGCAAGCACAGGGTGCATGATCCTTTAATTCTAAATGACATCGAACCCCGGAGTGTCAGACTTCACTGACATGGCGGAATTCTTGCCTGACTGGGACCCTTGTTGTGCTCTGGGATCTGCACTGATGACGAATTCACTTCACAGAGGGGGTGTAATTCCAGTTGTTGGCTTTAGCCTATGCAACCCTAAGTAGTTTGTGTTCTGCCCGTTCCTGAGACCTGCCTCTCTCCCAGTACAGTAACACAGCAGTCGAGGTCAACTTAAGTAACCAAGCCAACATGCCCGTGATCTCCCTGGGAAGGGGCTGGTGGCAGGTCATTTTCAGACAGGACCCATCCCCACTGCTCTGATAAGACTGTAGGGCCTTTCTGTTCTGGATTCTGGGGAAGGAGGTATTTGGGAGTGAGTCAAGCTGGGTGAGTAGGTGGCATGTGTGGTCAGGTTTGTAAACGTTTTCTTTGTCCATGTGCCTTTAGTGATGAACAGGCGCTTGGATACCAGTGATGAGTGTTGCATGGGAACCTGAACCAAAGGGAGGTGCATTAAAAATCTATGTAGCTATTTGAGAACATGGCTGGTATGAATGCCTTAGACACCCGTCCCTTCTGCTTGGCTCATGGAGGAACCACACTATCTAAAATAACCGTGATAGAAATGTTCACTGCACATTTCAGCCCCCACAGAAAGGGTCCTTTTCGGCTCTGGTTGAGCCGCAGGTGAAGGTTGAATTGTTCTTGCATTATCCAAACAGGTTCCCCTCGACCTAGAATCCAAACCCTTCGGAGGGGCTTCTGTTGGTTGGGGCTTCCTTTCTGTTAAAGGAGATGCTTCCATTTGGTCTCCTTTAGCCACGAGCCATGTAGCTGTTGTCCAGTGGAGAATGACTAACTTGGTCCTGCTGAAGTGAACTGTGATTCCTGACTATTACTGACTGGATTATAAGCCCAATTTGGCTCCTGTTAATTTGGGAAGCATTAGGGCCTCCAGCATGTAATTAATGGCACTTTCCTCCCAGAGTCAGAGCTGAAGCTGATGTGCTGTAATTAGGAACACACACAGCCTGTGAGAATGATTTGGGCATGAAGTTAATGAACTGTAAGTCCCTGTAACTGCTGAGGAATTTGGGCATGGTGACTTCAGAATTAGCTGGCAGGGGAAGGGTAGGAATGTTCCAGAGAGGACAAGAGAGCTCAGAGGGATCGGGGAGGGGATCCATAAAATATAACCATGAAATAGAATAATAAAGCAATATGATAAAATGAAACCTAATACAACAACTCCTAAGGGATCCCAGAGCCATATTGTCCTCCGCTTCATGCTTCCCTTCTCCAATCCCTCCTTGTGCTATTGCAGCTCTTGTTCTCAGCTTAATTGAGACCTTCTTCTTGCAATGAGCTCCATGTGGGGATCAAGGCACTGGATTGTAAGCTTTTCTGAGCCCATTTCTGCTCTCACTTGTATCAAAGTAATTCAGGAGTAGCCCCTTTTTGTTCAATGGAGGGATGAGTAGCAGCTCTCAGCTCTCTCTCTTGTAGATCATATTAGTGATCCATGGTAATCACAGTACTGAGACTTTCACCTCCAGGGTGCTGGTTCTAGTTTAGCCCAGAGCAGTAGCAACCCAAAAAGATGTGACCTGTGTGAAATGTCAGTCTGATCTTCCTCTTCACCCCAGTCTTAGCAGTTCACCTGCCCTTAGGAGTTGACTGAGGGAAGGGAAGGGTCTCTCCTGAAGCTGGGATTTAGCCAAGGGGTGGTGGGGAAGGGAAGCCTCCTTTAATTGTTTGTGTCAGGGGTGGGACAGGTTGTGTTATCCCACTTCTTAAACTGCAACTGTATGGAGAGGGCAATATGGGCCTGTTGCACTGGGAGCTATGTATCTCTGTTCACTCCTTTCCATGTCCCTCCAGCCGTCTGTGACCCTCCATGCCAGAACAAGGGATCCTGCAGCCGACCCCAACTCTGCATCTGCCGCTCAGGTTTCCAGGGTGCCCAATGTGAAGAGATCGTTCCAGAACGAGCATACCATCCTCCTGGCTCTGTGGCAGCCCTCCAGCCCCCAGCAGGCTCCCTTCCGAAGAGGGCTGGCAGTGCAGAGAGAGAAGGCTCACCCAGAGGGGCCCAGACACCTATCCTGCAGCAACCACTAGCTGGGTAAGTCACCCCAGTTACCAACAGGAACCAGATTCCCTTGACAAATGAATATTAACCCCAGGGTTTGTGTTGTGCTGAGCCAGGCCCTGCTTCCATTCCAGGCTCCAAGGTCTCATTCCCCAGGCCCAGCCAGTGCCCTAGGGAATAGTGCTCTGCTTTGTGATGCAGAAGATCAAGCTTCCTTTCCAAGTCACAGGCTCTTCCTTGGGGCTATTAGAGCTGCAGAGTACTGGTAAAGGGGCGATTGCCCTGAATCCACTCTAAAGCAGAACTAGGTTTGTCTCCATCACCGTCTCCTGGTTCCTGGGAACAGGTGCGACTGTTGGGGAAGAGCCTGTGATGGAGTGTTCACCCCACACTGGCCTAGGAAGGGTTAATGAGACTGAGAAGGAGCCAGATAAGCACATAGGCCACACCTGAGAGGAACTGGGTAGCCTAAGTAGTCACAGACTGAGGAAGGAGCCCAGTGAGAAGGAACAGGTGGGGCTAGTATAAAGCAGGAAATTGGCAGCAGAAAAAGGGCTGCAGTGAGGGAGCCTCCAGCCACTCTGGTTGTTAATGAGGGAGGGAAGGAAGGAAAGCAAGCCGGGGGGAGAGCAGAAACCTCAGGAGATTGAGGCCCTGAAGAAGGGGTTTATCCAGAAGGGTGGTGGAGTAGGAAAAGGCTCAGGGAAGTGGCAGCAAGGTGGGACATTGCAGACCTTGGCTGCTGATTAGAGGGTCCCTGAGCTGGAAGCTGGGCCCGGATTCCTCTACCAGCCACTGGGGAAGTGGCACAGTCAGGGCAGTGGATTTGCAGCCTGCCTGCGACTGTTCATCCTGTAGGACTTTGATACCCCCATGAGGGGAAAGCACAAAGTGACTCGGCCAGATGGCCAAGCCATGAAGAGAGAGCACCCTGAGTCTAGGTGACCAGATAAAACGGACAAAATCTCGGGACACGTGGGGGAAGCAAAAAAAAAAAAAAGCGGCCGGACTTTCCAAAGCAAAAACACACGCCGGAGCGGCCAAAGCCGCGATATCGGGACAAATGGTGTCCCGACCGTGCATCAGTCAGGACACGGGACAAAAACCTAAAAATTGGGGCAGTCCCAATTTTATCGGGACATCTGGTCACCCTACCTGAGTCAGAGAGAGAGAAAGAGGTGGCAGGGTGTATGAGCGAGCAACAGAAGGGAGCGTTGGACCTGGAAGGAACTAATCTTCAGGGCAGCCAGGAGGAGGCGGTCTCGTGGTGAATGTATCCCAGGACAGAGCCTCCCCAAGGTTTAATAGTGTATAGTTTAATAGTTGTCCTTTGTCCGGTTCAGTAGCATCTTTAATGGTCTCAGCCAGAAAGACAGGCTGGTGGCTTTTTGTGTGTCCAAGCAACATCCCCAGGTAAGAATATTGGTTAGAGTTGTGCTATTATTATATGCAGAGAAGAGCACAGGTACTCGGGATAGTACACAAATGTACGCCTGCGTTTCCAAGGTGCCTATCATCATAGCTCCTAGGAGCAAATGGTTGGTGTAACTGTTACACACTTATATTACACTACTATATACAGTTCTTATATATAGTAGTGTAATATAGTAGGTGCATGGGCATCTGGTGCAGGATTATTATGCTTAGGTAACTCTGCAGCTTTTGTTTATTTGGTACTGTGCCTAAGAGAGACTAACCCCCTTCTAGATTGAGTACTGTGTGGTAGGGGCTCAAGGTGGTTGTTGTTTCTTTGTTTCTTGTGTGTTAAAAGTAGCTCATTGGCTACAGCCCAGTTCCCTCTAAGCCAAGCCGTAATCTATCCCATATCTTATATTTTGTAAGTCCCACTGTAAGTGTAGGCTTTTTCTCTTGTAAGCCTAAGGGTGGTGTTACACTTCCCAGCTACTACTGGGAATATTCCAAAAAAGTATCTTTGTTGTTTTGTACATTTGCAGAGTGGGATACCTCCTCGAGTAACATAATGGGTGAGGGTTTTGCAGGATCCATATCAGTGTTCTTTTGTAAGTGTTCATGGACGTCTGAGCAAAGTGCTTGGCTTTGTGTCCAGCTCCAGAAAGCATGCCTGCATCCTACCTGTGTCCTCTCCAGTGGTTTGTTTCTGTGGAGGCTGCAGCATGATCCTTTCCCCAGCACTTTGAGGAGAGCATTTCATTCTTGTCACTATTATTGCTTTCATATACATGCATCTTATACAATTGCAATAGCTGGAGATTCACCTATGGCCAATGCTGACTGCTACCTGCAGCTAGTTCTTTCTCCAGGATGAGGCGCCCACCATTTCCCTGAGAGATTATTCCACCACCTAATGCATCTCCCTGTTAGGCAATATGAATGGTACTGGTAGCTGTGTTCTGCCAGATAGGTGTTGAGGCTACTGCAGGCCTACCTACAGACAGGCATGTGGTCCTTGCATGTGCCATGGTCTGTACTGATGTTCAGTCCTTCAACCTAGGGTCTTTCACAGAAGTCTAGTAAATGACTGATTGCAGGTGACTGTAAAGCTTGTTATGGTGATGCATCTTCCCAAGGCTGTAAAACTGACTCTAATACTGTGTGGAGCTTCCCAGGCTGGGCCTGTAACCCCAGAGAAGCTGAAGCAAATAAATCAACTGTTGTTTGTTTAGCAAAGCCAAATTCTGCTTGTGGGGTGTTGATCATGTCCAGTGAGTTGAGCCAGATCCCTTAGCAACTGGCTTGCCAGCACCCTTGGTTCAGAGAGAAGATATGGAAGAACATCTTAGGAGGGTCAGGAGTGAGGAGTCACTGCTGGTTCCATGTCATAGATATTGTGAGGCAGCTCTGAGATTCAAAACACACGGTCAGCCCCAAAACTTCCAGCACAAGGTTATTGGTAATGAGGGGAGCTCAAGCAAAAGCAGGGGTTTGTAAACTTTGAAGTCCAATCCTCACTACAGGAAATGCCAGGACACGAAACCAATCTTCAGACCGATTTTCACTGCAGGGTTTCCACTACTCTAAGGTGGATTATTGGTATCTAGTAGTGGTATTACCGTAGTGCCTGGGAACCCCAGTCATGGACCAGGACCCCAGTGTGTTAGGTGCTGTACAAACTGTGACGGGGCAAGGCCAGATGGCTAGAGAAAAGTAGTGGGAGATGGATATATTAGATCCCGGCTAAACAAATCCCTGGTACCAGGATAAGAGAAATGGCAGCTGCTCCAGGTCAATTAAGACACCTGGAGCCAATTAAGAACTTTCCAGAAGCCAGGGAGGAAGTTGTGCTGTTGGAGAGGCTGAGTAGTACACACCATATCAGGTACAAGGAAGGAGGCCTGAGGTAAGGGTGAAGTGGAGCTTGAGGAAGTGAGGGCTGCTGTGGGGGAAGTAGCCCAGGGAATTGTACGTATCATGTTTCTAAAAGGTCAGCTACCATAGCTGATACTATTAGGGTCCCTGGGCTGGAGCCCAGAGTAGAGGGGGGCCTGCCCCCCCTTTGCCCCCTGATTAATCACTGAGGCTGGGAGACAACAGAGACTGTGCAAGGAAGGATAACTTTTCCTCACCTCCCTCGCTGGCTTATGATGAAAATGGCTCAGTAGAGTGGGACCCTTGTCTCTAGAGAGAGAGAAGGGTTACGTGGAGGGTCACAGTGAGCCTCTCAGGCTAGCAAAATCCACCAGGAAACGCGGGACCCATGGAGGCAAGGACAGAGCTTTGTCACAACTGGTGTCAGGAGTGGGACTTCGTTCACAGCGTGGTGGGAGAAAGAGGGTTTAAACAAAAAAAATTGCACTGGGGTTTTGGATTTTTTTTTGTTTTGGTTTGTTTGTTTGCTTTGTACCACAATGGAGGAGGTGGTCAGAGCTCTGGTACAAGCCACGGCAGACCAGCAGGAGGCCACCTGGGTTCAGGCAATGGCACAACAGGAGTCTGTACGGCTACAGCAGGAAACCAATCAATTATTGATGAGCCAGGCGACCCAAGATTGTGCCCTCTTGAGAGAGGTGGTGGACCAACTGAAGATCCTCACCACCCAGGCCCGGGGGTCCGACAGGATGCGAACCCTGAGGGCCACTGGTTGTCTGCCAAAGATGACGTCAGGAGATAACGTAGAGGCATATCTCCTCTCATTTGAAAGGACTGCTCAGCGAGAGGCATGGCCCCAGGAGCAGTGGGCCAGCATTCTCACCCCTTTTTTGGGTGGAGAGGCCTAGAAGGCCTACTTTGACTTGCCTGCCACAGATACCACTGACTATACCCATCTGAAGGCAGAGATCCTAGCACAATTGGGGTAATGGCAGCGGTAAGAGCCCAGAGGTTCCATGAGTGGAAATACCAGGAGAACAAACCCCCGAGGTCCCAGCTATTTGACCTCATACACCTCGCGTGGAAGTGGTTACAGCCCGAGGTTTGCAGGCCAGAGGAGATTTTGGAAACCCTGGTCATAGACCATTACATGCGGGGACTGTCGCCAGATCTCCGCAAATGGGTAGGTCAGAACGATCTGTCCATGTATGACGAGATGATCACACTGGTAGAAAGACGGATGACAGCCAGGGAACTGATCCGAGTACCCAAGGAAGGCCTCTTTCGAAGCAAGCACCTGACCCCAACCCTGGAAGGTTGGGCAGCCAAACCCCTGGGGAGTCTGAGGTGAAAGAAGGGGGGGGCCGAAAACCAGTGGGGACCCCAGAAGGAAGGGATTGGCCTGAGTGAGGGGAACCCGGGGACTAAACCCCCTAGCCCCGGGATAGGGAAATGATTAAAAGCAATTATAGATGTTATGCATGTGGGGAGTGGGGACACATAGCAGCACAGTGTCCCAGCACCGAGAAGCCTATGCAATGTAACTTGGGGGATTGGGATGTCCCATGCTCCCTTATCCACCTCGTGGGGGTCGCATTAGCCCCGCATAATTACAGCAGGCCAGTGAGGATAAATGGAGCAGAGACTACAGCGCTTGTGGACTCTGGGAGTGCTATCACCCTCATATCGGGTAAGCTGGTAAAAAATAGTCAGCTGCTACAAGCCAAATGCGTAGCAGTGACGTGCGTGCATGGGGCCGTGAGCCATTACCCCACCATCCCAGTGGAGATAGAGGTTCAGGGAAATCCCACTGAGGTGATGTAGTTCCTAAACTTCCATATCCTGTAGTCATTGGGAGGGACTATCCAGGGTTTGATAATTTACTCCCCCATGGAGAGGCTGGAGGGAGGTGGGGACCCTGAGGACAGCGACTCATCAGTGGGGGAATGTCAACTCCCAATGTTCGCTGAGATTTCTCAGGTTTCAGATTAGCAGCCGTGTTAGTCTGTATTCGCAAAAAGAAAAGGAGTACTTGTGGCACCTTAGAGACTAACAAATTTATTTGAGCATAAGCTTTCGTGAGCTACAGCTCACTTCATCGGATGCATTTGGTGGAAAATACAGTGGGGAGATTTATATACACACACGGAGAACATGAAACAATGGGTTTTATCATACACGCTATAAGGAGAATGATCACTTAAGATGAGCCATCACTAGCGGGGGGGGAGGAAAACCTTTCATGGTGACAAGCAAGGTAGGCTATTTCCATCAGTTAACAAGAACATCTGAGGAACAGTGGGGGGTGGGGTGGGGTGGAGGGGAGAAATAACATGGGGAAATAGTTTTACTTTGTGTAATGACTCATCCACTCCCAGTCTTTATTCAAGCCTAAGTTAATTGTATCCAGTTTGCAAATTAATTCCAATTCAGCAGTCTCTCGTTGGAGTCTGTTTTTGAAGTTTTTTTGTTGAAGGATAGCCACCCTCAGGTCTGTAATCGAGTGACCGGCGAGATTGAAATGTTCTCTGACTGGTTTTTGAATGTTATAATTCTTGACGTCTGATTTGTGTCCATTCATTCTTTTACGTAGAGACTGTCCAGTTTGACCAATGTACATGGCAGAGGGGCATTGCTGGCACATGATGGCATATATCCATTGGTAGATGCGCAGGTGAACGAGCCTCTGATAGTGTGGCTGATGTGATTAGGCCCTATGATGGTGTCCCCTGAATAGATATGTGGACAGAGTTGGCAACGGGCTTTGTTGCAAGGATAGGTTCCTGGGTTAGTGGTTCTGGTGTGTGGTTGCTGGTGAGTATTTGCTTCAGGTTGAGGGGCTGTCTGTAAGCAAGGACTGGCCTGTCTCCCAAGATCTGTGAGAGTGATGGCTCGTCCTTCAGAATAGGTTGTCGATCCTTGATGATGCGTTGGAGAGGTTTTAGTTGGGGGCTGAAGGTGATGGCTAGTGGCGTTCTGTTATTTTCTTTGTTGGGCCTGTCCTGTAGTAGGTGACTTCTGGGTACTCTTCTGGCTCTGTCAATCTGTTTCTTCACTTCAGCAGGTGGGTATTGTAGTTGTAAGAATGCATGATAGAGATCTTGTAGGTGTTTGTCTCTTTCTGAGGGGTTGGAGCAAATGTGGTTATATTGTAGAGCTTGGCTGTAGACAATGGATTGTGTGGTATGATCTGGATGAAAGCTAGAGGCATGTAGGTAGGAGTAGTGGTCAGTAGGTTTCCGATATAGGGTGGTGTTTATGTGACCATCCCATATTAGCACTGTAGTGTCCAGGAAGTGGATCTCTTGTGTGGACTGGTCCAGGCTGAGGTTGATGGTGGGATGGAAATTGTTGAAATCATGGTGGAATTCCTCAAGGGCTTCTTTTCCATGGGTCCAGATGATGAAGAGATCATCAATGTAGTGCAAGTAGAGTAGGGGCATTAGGGTACAAGAGCTGAGGAAGCGTTGTTCTAAGTCAGCCATAAAAATGTTAGCATACTGTGGGGCCATGTGGATACCCATCGCAGTGCCGCTGATTGAAGGTATACATTGTCCCCAAATGTGAAATAGTTATGGGTGAGGACAAAGTCACAAAGTTCAGCCACCAGGTTAGCCGTGACATTATCGGGGATACTGTTCCTGACGGCTCAGGATCTGTTCTCAGTCCCCCAAAAGACCCAGAAGACAAAAAAAGAGAGGAAGGCCACGAAGGCCTTGGGAACCCGGATCCTGACCCATGGCCAGAAGACCTCCCTAGTAGGAAGATGGATGCAAGCAACCAACAGAGAAACTTCCACCACAGAAGGTGAGCCAGAAGCTGTCCCCAGCCATGACGGCAGCGAGCCGTTGGAAGAAGCAGAAGCTGGCCCCTGGGAGCTTGGGCAGGTTTGTCCCGGGAGAGAGACTTTTGGGCGGGACTAGGCGGAGGACCCCAGATATGATAACACCAGGAAAGAGGTGGCCGAGATCGATGGGATACCAGTGGATGGGAAGGTCCGGGGTCCCGGACCTTACTTTATAGTGAAGAAAGATCTCCTGTACCACATGGTGCAAATGCAGGAGCAAGAGATGCAACAAATTCTGCCACAAAAACATCAAAAAGCCATATTGAGTCTCGCCCATGGTCACCTGTTTGGAGGACACCTAGGGATAGAGAAAACCCAGGCACGGATCCTGCGGAGGTTCTTCTTGCCAGGAATACATGAAGATGTCCAGTGATACTGCACCTCTTGTCTGGAGTGTCAGTTACATAGCCCTCGCCTGCACTTGCGGGCTCCTTTGATACCTCTTCCAATAATAATAGAGGTTCCTTTGGAACGGATAGCCATGGATCTGGTAGGGCCCCTAGAGAAGACAGCTCGGGGCCACCAACATGTGCTTGTTGTACTGGACTATGCAACCCGGTACCCGGAAGCTGTTCCCCTGCGCAACACAGCTTCCAAGACAATAGCTAAGGAACTAGTACAGATCTTTGCCCGGGTTGGGCTACCCAAGGAGATATTGACTGATCAAGGGACACCTTTCATGTCCAAGTTGATGAAAGATCTCTGTTCATTGCTCCATGTACAAACCCTACAGACCTCTGTATACCATCTGGAAACGTATGACCTTGTGGAAAGGTTCAATAGGATCCTCAAGGCCATGATCAGGAAAGTGGTGAGCCAGGTTGGGAAAGATTGAGATATCCTATTGCCTTACCTCATGTTCGCCATCCGGGAGGTTCCACAAGCCTCCACGGGTTTCTCTCCATTCGAACTACTATATGGGCACCACTCTCGGGGCATATTGGATATAGCCAGAGAAGCCTGGGAAAAGGAGCCAAATCCCGGAAGGAACATAGTTGAGCATGTACTGCAGATGAGAGATCGGATAGCCTGAGTTATGCCCATTGTACGGGAACACTTGGAAAGAGCACAGGAGACCCAACGAACTCATTATAACCACCAAGCGAAGCTTCGACAGTTCCAACCAGGGGATCGGGTGATGGTACTGGTGCCCGCAGCAGAAAGTAAACTGTTGGCCCAGTGGCAGGGACCCTACGAAATAATCGAAGCCATGGGAGAGGTGAACTATAAAGTGCGGCAGGCAGGCCGCTGGAAATCAGAGCTATTCCAGTACACCATCCTCCCTTTTGGGCTACATGGGGCCCCAGCCGCGTTCCAGTGCCTCATGGATAAGCTGCTGGGCCCCCATACTAGTTATGCAGCTGCATACCTAGATGATGTCATCATCCATACGCCAGACTGGGGAACCCACTTGGAGAAAGTTGAGGCAGTACTGCGCACCTTAAGGCAAGCTGGCCTCACTGCTAACCCCGCTAAATGTACCATAGGGCTAGCAGGGGCTAGGTATCTGGGATGTATTGTGGGAAGGGGCATAGTGAAGCCCCAAATGAATAAGCTAGAGGCAATTCAAAACTGGCCCCAGCCGACCCGAAAGAAGCAGGTCCGTGCATTCATAGGCGTGGTCGGCTACTACTGACGTTTTATTCCCCACTTCGCCATTAGGGCAAGTCCCCTAACGGACCTGGTGAAGGCCCGAGGTCCAGACATGGTAAAGTGGACCGATGCAGCAGAGGGGGCATTTACAGACCTTCGGACGGCCCTCTGTAATGACCCCGTACTCAAGGCTCCGGACTTTAACAGTGAATTTATTTTACATACAGACACTTCCGAGGTGGGGTTGTTCCCAAAAGCCACCTGTTGTGAACTGGAGACAGCAATGTTCTCTAGGATAAAGGCCTTTCTCCTCTTCACACTCACTGGCATCAAGTGTGTTTGGAGTTAAATTGTAAAATCATCTCCTAATTCCCATCCCTGTGACAAAATTGTGTCCACATCGGGGTAATCACATTTACCCACATCTGCTGCAGAGGAGAAGTTGCATATTGGCCTCAACCTTGAGTGTCCTCCTGTGTTCCCTAATGGAACCCATCCCATGCCCTGTCAGGACAATCTTCCACGGCTTTCACTGAATCCTTGGCTTCCCCACACTGCTTATTACTGTACTCCCTTCCCCTGGAGGCTAGGGGAGGATAGAATCCCATCCATGTTTCTGCATGTCTGGTGTTCCCATAGTTGAAGACACATGCTTCTGGGAGAAGGAGGTGGGTTTTGAATTCCTGTGCTGTTTTCAGGATTGATGGGACCAGAGCCCCCGTTCCCCAAATTCAGACTGGGTAAGAGTCGGCACTTTCCATGCCCCTTTATTACATGCCACGTTTGGCAGAGGTTCAAAGCTGGTAGTGGGCTGGAGGCAGCCACAGGGAGCTCGTCCTGTACAGTGTGAGAGCTGGGAGGCATCGGAGTGGCAGCCTTTGGCATGTTGAGTGCTAGAGAGGAGTTTTCTGGGTTTGTCAGTGACTGGGAAGCGTTGCCCTTCTGGCCTGGCCTAGCCACAGATCATCAGCGCCCCACTAGTCTGAATCCCTGCCCAGAGAGAAGGGAGGTCCTGACAATCCACCGGGCAGGCGGAGCTGCACTTTGGCTCAGAAGGCAAACTAAATAGAAACAGTTCAGTTTTTCTACATTTGAAGTAAACAAACAGGAATTCTTTGGATAAGAAGGAGCTGCAGGGAATATAACCCCTGCCCCTCCCCCAGGAATGGCCTGCTGCCCTGCAACCACCTGCATGTTAATTCCAGGCCAGTGTGTGAGGAGGAGGCCCCCATTGCTGGGACCACAGGAAGTTGCTTCTGTGGGAACGCGGTGCATAAATCTGTATCCAGAATCTATCTGGTGGGCTCCTGCTGCCCAAATGACACGTGCTGGACTGACAGGTTTCAGAGTAGCAGCCGTGTTAGTCTGTATTTGCAAAAAAAAAAGGAGTACTTGTGGCACCTTAGAGACTAACAAATTTATTAGAGCATAAGCTTTCGTGAGCTACAGCTCACTTCATCGGATGCATTTGGTGGAAAAAAATTTTTTTTCCACCAAATGCATCCAATGAAGTGAGCTGTAGCTCACGAAAGCTTATGCTCTAATAAATTTGTTAGTCTCTAAGGTGCCACAAGTACTCCTTTTCTATGTGCTGGACTGTGGCTGTATAGCAAGCAAGGAAGGGCTACTGGGACCTGCAGATCAGTTTCCCAGCAGCCCAGGCATGGGAATAGGAAAGAGCTCTGTTTTAAGGTGCTTAGACACTGCATGGACATCTTGCTGGAGCTGAACTGTGGATACTAGAGAGCTGCCTCTGGAAGGACTTTGTTTCGACAAGGTGGTTGTTAGGAGCATGCTTGGTGTTTCAGACCTAGAGGTTGGAGGAGGACTTATTCACAACACTCTCACTTCAGTGGCACCTCTTCTTGGCACTGCCTTCTCCTCAGCAGTCACAAGACATCTGAGGGGAAAGTGAACATTCTGTCTCTACTTGTGCTCTCTGTGTTGGGTTAGGAATACCAGCTGCAGGGAGCAAAATTTATGGTAGGATCTCAAATGAGGGGAGAAGGGCGAGTGCAGCTGGGGTTGGTGGTTGCGGAATGTGTATTTTTCTCCCTCTAAAAATTAATTGAAATAATCTGTAATTGTTAAATTTCACCATAACAACACAACAAACCTAGAGATGGGTTCCAATTCTGAAGGCGAACAAAGGGCTAGAACACTTATTTGAAAAGAAAACTTAGATTAGGTAGAGGGGAGCCTGCAACAATCTTCAGATTTCTCATGGAAATTACAGACCGTGGCTCAAAGGCAGCCTCTAATAACCAGAAATTTAGAATCCCACCTTTTTAAAAAGAGTCAACTGGTCCAGGACTAGCAGATAAGATGGCTGTCAAGTTTTGAGACCCAGCTGGCTTTAGAAGATGCCACCCCAAAAGAAAATTAGACCTTCTGAAAAAGTAAAATCCTAATTTTTTTCAAAAT
Organism: Dermochelys coriacea; assembly: GCF_009764565.3. Lineage (NCBI taxonomy): Eukaryota > Metazoa > Chordata > Testudines > Dermochelyidae > Dermochelys > Dermochelys coriacea. The sequence goes on along the minus strand of NC_050073.1, from coordinate 85,567,029 downwards.
AACATCTCTAAAAGCTTTTGTCCAGTTAACCCTGAATTTACACATTCAGGATTAGAATGGATGCTTTCTTACAACCTTAACTATGGTGTTGCCACTGCTGAGTGTCCATAACTATTTGTTAAATAATACAGTACACACAGTGCCAACTGGAATTTCTTATTTAGCCTTACAAATGGTGTACATATTCTACACGCCTCATGCTGTTCTGTTAACTTAAGGCTGTCACTCAGTTTAAGTTAATGAGAAATACTGTTTAGTAACACCAAACTAGCTTCTAAAAATGGGACCTTAACTTGGCCAAAAAGCCACAATACGCAAATGCTTTTCACATGCATGTTCTACTGAAGATTTCACACATTGCTGGGTTCAAAACCAAAGCAGAATATTCAGAACATTAAGGGTAATATTTAAGGGTAAGTCATAGGGGTCCAAGCCCCACTTTACACCTGTGTGGCATGCTTATGCACAGGCTTACACAACACAAATGTAGCTACAGTGGACATTTCCTTAATGCAAACTGGCCCTTATTCACAACTTTTTAGGGCACTTTCCTTTAGCAACAATTTTCCTGAGGCAGCTAAGCATTTAAATTTCTTAATCCAGAGCCATCTGCAAGTGGATATTTGAAACCTTGTTAAAAACATGAAACTAAAAAGCCAATGCCAGTCTAAATGTAATTATGTGAAAAAAGCAGTTCTGCTTGGAGCAAAGAGAACTTTGAGTCTCAGATCTCAGCGCCTCTCTGGTTTTGACACAGTTGAAAGCCTTTGGCAAGCAGGCTGGGAAGCCTATAAGAAAAACTAGAGCTGCCCAAGAGAAGTGTAAATGTCATTTTTCTTACATAAAAATACTGTTTTAAAATCACATGGCATGTAACTCCATTTCGGCACTATAGACAATTGTTTGGCTTTCTAACATTTTAAAGCTGTCAGCACTTGTGAATTAAACTAAACTGAATTAAGACCACTTTAATTCTGATTAACACCATCCACACAGGGATTGAATGGGATTTAACTAACCCACTTCAAATTCATGCCTTTTAATTAATTTGGATTATCTTTCCTGGATGTCCCTGTGTAGACGAGCCCTAATCCACTTTTTCATTCTCGTTTTTCTAACTGAAAGAAAAACTATCAGATTGTCATTTTAGACTCTGTATTGCAGAGCAGGGTGACACTGGAAATGCAGCATGGGTATACTATGTGAGGCTGTATTAACAAATCTGGTTCACAGCATATTCTATATATAGAATATTTGACACATAATCTATAACAACACAGTTTCAATAGTAATTACAGACAAAACACTTATATTAAAAAAACATTAAGGCCACAAGGTCAAGCAGTGAAAAGTTAGGAAATGCGGAATGAAGGTTGTCTGTGCTTTCTTAATTCAGCCTTCTCGTGTGTATGGCTCACAAACCTCTTTGAGTAAGCTTTGGTAAGGAACAGTCAAAGCAGAAGGGAAGAGAAGGGACTGGGAAGTGGTGAGCAGAGGTAGAGTAGAGAGGGAAAGTAGAAAGAGGGAAGAAAAACTGGATTCATTCACAGTTCATTCTGAGAGACAATATTTCACATAAAATTTCTTTTCAATTTTTCCCTACTGAGCTGTGGGGGTCAAGTGAGGGAGAACAGAAAATACAAAGGTTTCTTTTTTTTCCCTGGAAGTTTCCAGTTTTTTTCCCCAGGACTCTCACATCTCTAGCTACAGTCTTTAATTACATATCCTACTTTTTGGTTAAAAACTTGTTTAATAAAAAAACTGCTTAAGCCAAATCAAAATGGGCGACTTTTGTTATTCCACACGCAGACTTGCACTGAAATAACAAACAGTGTGAATTAAAACCAATTTAGTTATTTCGGTGCAAGCTTGTGTGTAGAGCGTGCATGAGGGACCCGGAGGGATTAGAAACATAGGCAGGAAATAAGAGAATGAGATTCAACCTGGAAAAATGTTATCTATTATGTCTGGAGAAAAAAAAAAATCCCATAGCCTGAGTCTCAGTGGGAGGGAGAAACCTGGGAAGGAGGAAGACCTGAGGGAGATGGAGGGATGGTAGCAGTCAGCAAATTGAACAGGCAATGACAGTGTCATGTGGCTGTATAAAATGCCAAGCAGCTTTGGGCTTTGTAGTCAGAGACATAATGTCCTAGAACCCCTCTGTCTATGCGTATGGAATATTGTGTTGAGTTTTGGGTGCCTTCTTACCAGAAAGATACTGACAATTTGGGAGGAATTCAGAGAGTAATAAAATGAACAAGGGGCTGGAGGGAGTTATGGGGAAACATCAATAGCGTAAAAACTGTGTAGCTGAGTTAAGGGATGGCCATAGGGCATGGGGGGACATACTAAGCATTTGTAAATAGCTGAGGGGAGTAACCACTGAGCACTAGATTGCCTTAGTCCTGGCAGGGATGCATACTTATTGTCCAATTGTGAAGGGACTTTTACTACTCTTTCTGGTGGCTCTGAGCAGGGTGTGAAGGCATGGTGATAAAAACACCTGAGACTGTCTACCCTGGAGCTAGCACTGCTGGAGCTGCACTGCAGGGAAATTTCATGCCCAACTTTTGCCAGCACAGATGCAATCCTAGTGCTTGGCTCAGCTCCCTTCACCCTGGGTGATGCTGGTCCCAGCCTTGCGCTCCCTGAGATAAATATTGAGGGCCTGGCGGGGAAAGGAGCAAGTGCAACTTTGTGATGCGGAATCCTCTCCTTGGAGAAACTGCCCATTCCTTCAGCCAAGGGGCTATCAGATAGAATGCAAACAGAGATAGGACGTATTCTTGGCCCGGACTCTGGCTCTAATCCCTCCACTAATGAGCGACTGGAAGGATGGAGCTGGTGTTGATAACAGAGCAGAATCCCCAGGAGGCTTGTTCCCTGAATCCCAGCAATGCCGAGACTTGGAGATCTGAGAAGAACATAGTGTAATTCCCCAGCATGGCCGTAATGGCCCATAAACCAAGGATGGGGCAACAGCACATCAGGGGGAGTAAGAGGAAACCTAATTAAAGCAGAGCTCATAGATCCAAAGCCAGGTTCCCTCTGAGTTTCAAGCTGCAAATGAAACTCTATTGAAGAATGTCATTTTAAATTAAAACACCCAAAGTCCTCTTCAATCTGCAGCATTTTTAGGAAGATCGGGAGATTTCCCAGCATTTCTACTTTCTAGATTTCTACTTTCCTAGATTCAGGGCAGAAAAGAGGCCACTTCCCCCACACACACCCCTGTGTTTGTGGAGCAGCAGCCTCTCTCTGCCCCTCCTGCAGTTTGCAAATAGAGAGACCCTCTCGGTCCCAGCTGTGCCCAGCGTAAATGGGGGAGGATGTTACTTATTTCCCTGCCTCCCGAGGGGGTGTGTGGGTGTGAAGATGAATTGGTTGATCTGTTTGTTCAGTGCTTTGAAGCTGGGGAGCCCAATAGAGGGGATGGGTGTTACTAGTGAACAAGATGCAAATGTGACTAAATGTGCTTGTTTTGTCTCTGTGTGACATGGAGATGAGTGACCCTCTCCCGTGAACCCAACAGGAGCATTTCCTCTGGTTAAGGCTTTGCCTATGCAGTATGTTTTCAGCAGAGCGGGATTGGGTCCCCAGCCCACTGTCATCTGATCCCACTCTGGCAGCCGGGGTTTCTGGAATGGGATGCTCAGCCTGCTGTGTTTGTCTGCAGAGGGCCTGCGCGCACTGGGTTCAGGCGGGCTTTGCTTCCGTCATGTCTTTGTACTCAATCTGTTTCCTTTCTCCAGTGCCTCCCAGGTTGGGCCCCTCCTGCGTGCTGCACTGTGAAGTTTCTCATTAGGGCACGTGCTTGCTCAGAACCGTAGTCAAGAGCCATGCCTAGGCTTGGGGAATTTAAAGTGCTGGCTGCACTAGCAGCCCATATTTGGCTTAGTCCTAGTGATCTTTATGGAATATCAGGGGAGCTCAAGCTTTGCCTATCCAAGAGCTGCGCTGGCATCGAAGCATGAACCAAGGGCCACTCTTAGACCTGGCTTACACAGTTTTTGTACCAGAATAACTATTTCAGATGGGGTGATTTATTTTTATCAGAGTAGTTATATGGGCATAACCTCCTGTGTGGATGCTGTTATATTGGTATAAAGGTGCCTTATGCCAGTATAAATTATTCCCCTTCCCCTACAGGGATAGCTATACTGGTATAAAACACCTTTGTATCAGTATAACTGTCCACACTAGGGGGCTGTACTGCTTTAACTATGCCGGTGTTGCTAAAGCAGTACAGCTTGTGTGTGTAGATAAGCTCATAATATGCATGAAATGAAGCCAACTGGAGCAACTCATTATTAATGAATGCTGCAGCCTATGGGGACAACAGGTTCCAGCATGCAATTCCTCACCTGTAACTGAACAGCCTGGCCTGATGTCTCTTCCAGCTCCATCTCTGTACTGGAGCTGAGGATGGCTGAGGACTGTGTTGTGAACCCATCAGCAGCATTTGGACTGCACTTTGCCTGTTGGGTCGAGCAGATTTCAGATGTCCTTGTGTTTTGTCTTCAGGGAGTCTTGTGGATCAGCCCCAATATCCAGTAGAACCAGTTAGAAACAAAGGCAAATCCTTCCTCCTGCCAGCAACAGCTGTGTGCCATGTTCTTGAATCCCCTTCCTGTGCCACCTTCATGCCATGCAAGTGTTGCTCCCCTACTGAGGAAGCTGGGTTTCTGCTATGGGGTCAGCTCTTTTGCTCACTACTGGAGCAGCCAGCCAGCCAGAGAACAAAGGAAACTTAGGGCTTGTCTACACTACGCGGCTTTTAGAGACAAGGCTGTGTCGACACAGCCTTGTCATTAAAAGTCAGCATGTGTGAATGCTCTTTTGTGGTATTTTTGTCAGCACTTTTGCCAACAAAGTACTTCCAGCCCCACGAGCAGCATAAGCTTTGTTGGCAGGAGAGTGCTCCTACCGACAAAGCCGCATTCACACTGCCGCTTGCGTTAGCAAAACTTTTTTCTTTTGCGGGGGGGGCTTTTTAAAGTACCCCTGAAAAACCAAAGTTTTGGCGACAACTGTGCAGTGTAGACATACCCTTAGTCACAGGCTCTCTTTCTTCCTTCTCAGCCTGTGGAAGAAATAAGTAGATTAGCAGATTTTTGTTTGCTTGTTTATTTTTAGGCTTGACAGAATTTGATTTTTTTTAAAATAATTTCAACAGATAATATGGATGTTTATTTCTATTTTTTTTTCTATTTTATCTATTTAAATTTTCACAGTTGCAGGAAATTATGGGGTGGGGTCAGACAACAAAGCAGGTCACACAATAATTATTTAATGACAATAGATATTGATTTCAAAAGTAAAAGCTTTGTAACCATTAAAACACAAAATATCAACACCACATGTCAAAATATACAAAGTAAATAGCCTTCCATCAAACCCAATACATTCTCACACAGCATTTCTCTCACTTTGTCATGGGCCTGCAGCTGTGAGAGGGAGGCCATTTTATTTAGGGAGACATTTGTTGTTGCCTTCTTTGGTGCTTTTAGAGTGAGTGAGCTGGTGCCGTTGTCAGCCATGGACGGGTACCAGTGGGCATGGAACATAACGGTACAGCTATGCTGAGGTGTTTAATGCCTATTTTGCTTCAGTCTTCACTAAGAAGGTTAATGGTGCCAGATACTAAATGCAATTAATATTAACAACAAGGGGAAAGGAAAGCAAACCAAAATCAGGAAGGAACACATTAAAGATGATTTAGATAAGTTAGAAGTATTCAAATCAGCATGGCCTGATGAAATTCATATGAGGGTGTTTAAGGAACTAGCTGAAGCAATCTCAAACCATTAGCAACTATCTCTGAGAACTTCTGGAGGACAGGTGTGGTCCCAGAAGACTAGAGAAGGGGAAACATAGTACCGATCTTTAAAAAGAGGAACAGAGAGGACCTGGGGAATTATAGATCAGTCAGCCTAACATTGATACCTGGAAAGATACTGGAACAAATTATTAAACAATCAAGTTGTAAGCACCTGGAGGATAACACAGTGATAAGCAATAGCCAACATGGATTTGTCAAAAACAAATCATGCCAAACCAACCTAATTTACTTCTTTGTCAATGTTCCTACCCTAGTGGATGAGAGGGAAGCTGTAGATGTGATATATCTTGATTTCAATAATACTTTTGACACAGTCCCACATGACATTCTTATAAGCAAACTTGGGAAATGTGGTCCAGATGAAATTACAATAAGGTGGGAGCACAACTGGTTGAAAGACTATATTCAAAGAGTAGTTATCAATGATTTGCTGTCAGACTTGTGGGGTGTGTCTGGTGGGGAGAGGTCAGTATTGGGTCTATTTCATATATTTATTAATGACTTGGATGATGGAGTGGAGAGTGTGCTTATGAAATTTGCAAATGACACCAAGCTGAGAGGAGTTGCAACCACTTTAGAGGGCAGGATTAGAATTCAAAATGATCTTGATAAATTGGAGAATTGGTCTGAATTCAATAAGATTAAATTCAATAAAGACAAGTGCAAAGTACTTCACTTAGGAAGGAAAAATCAAAGCTACAAAAATGGGAAATAACTAGCTAGGTGGTCATACTGCTTAAAGGGATCTGGGGGTTACAGTGGATCACAAATTGAATATGAGTCAACAATATAATGCAGTTGTGAAAAAAAGACTAATATCATTCTGGGTGCATTAACAGGAGTGTTGTATGTGGGAGGTAATTGTTTTGCTCTCCTTGGCACTGGTGAGGCCTCAGCTGGAATACAGTGTTCAGTTCTGGGTGCCACACTTTAGGAAAGATGTACACAAATAGGAGAGAGTCCAGAGGAGAGCAACAAAATAAGAGATTTAGAAACTTGACCTATGAGGAAAGGTTAAAAAAACAAACAAACAACTGAGCATGTTTAGCTTTGAGAAAAGAAGACTGATGGAAAGACCTGATAAGTCTTCAAATATGTTAAGGGCTGTTATAAAGAGGATGGTGATCCATTGTTCTCCATGTCTACTGGTGGTAGGACAAGAAGTAACGGACTTAATTTGTAACAACAAACTAACAACAAACAAGGGACATTTAGGTTAGATATAGGAAAAAACGTTCTATTTATAAGTGTACTTAAACTCTGGAATAGACTTCCAAGGGAGGTTTTGGAATCCAGTGATGGGGATTCAGAGGTTTTTGAAAACAGGCTGAACAAACCCCTACCAGGGACGGTCTAGGATTAGTCGGTCCTGCCACAGTGCAGGGGTTGGTTTTGATGACTTCTTGAGGTCCCTTTCAGCCCTACATTTCTATGAATCTATCTACAGGAGCAGTGTGCCTGTACTTAAGAGTCTTGAAGAGAAGAGAAGGGAGGCTTAAGTGATATTGAAGGAATGTGCAGATGAACGCTTGTGCCCCGTAAAGTCAGTAAAAGTCTTAATAGAACTCTGGGGCCAGCAGCTGGATCCACTGTTCATACATGGTAATGGCAGCATCTTAACAAGGTACCAGTTTGCTCCAATACTGAGAAAAACCATACGCTGCAGTTTCCAGAGGTAAAAGACCTGGGATTTTGGTAATGAGCCTAGAGCCCATGGGATAGGGTGAGACCTTGTAGGCTGAGGTCCCTACCCATCTTTCTGCACCCTCAGAGCGAGCCGAGTCCGGGGGGGAGGCTGAGGAGTGTCTGGCCTCATTTTTGCTGTTGCATCCAGATCGATTCAAAGTCTGACAAAGGGGAAGTTTCTGGGCACTTGAGGCTTTCTAAGCGTAGCAGCCTTTGGTCCTTGTACACATGGACGTTGGTGTGATGCGAGCTGTCCGTACTGCTCTGGTGCTTTAGTGGAAAATCAGAGAATGCGAAGCATTACAGAGAGGTAAGTGATTCCCTGGCTCACCCTGTGCAGAGTGGAGCTGGGAGTGTGTCTGGCTGAAGGGATGGGCAGATGGACAGGGCTGATACTGAGGAGGATGTTGGTGTTATAAGACAGAGGTGAATCTGCCTGTTGTTCTGGCAGATTGTCAGGAGCTGAGTGTGACTCAGCTGCTGTCCTGGCTCAGAGCTCTTCTCTTGGAGCTGTTTGCACAGACTCTGACCTGAAGAAGCCAGGATGGAATTACCAGCACATTAGTGGAGAGTGTCATTAGAAAGCCCTTACTTTGGGGCCCTGTGTGGGGAAGGCCACATGGCTCATCCACAGGCAGTGGTCTTGTGTGGGGGTCTGTGACCCTTGGCCTCGACAGATCTATCTGAACTGAAGGAGCCAGTTGAGTGCTCATTGTCATACTGACTGCACAGTGCTGGTCCCATGTGTGGTTAATATCTTCTCCCCGTGCTGTCCAGTAACCTCTCTCCACGCTCAGTACCTCCTTCTGGTTCTGCCAGCTGCTCTTGGTTAGGCATTGATTAGGCAGATGGTGAGGCAACATGGACTAAAATGCCAGCAATACCTATGTGGTACTTGGCTCTACAAACCTTCACACGAGCTCTCCAAAGGCCTGGCCTAGATCAGCAAGTGGATGAAGAGCTGGATGGAAGCTGAATCCAGGAAAGACGGAGGTGATTGTGATACATTTACCCACAGTGCCTTGGATGAGTCACTGCCACCTGCTTACAGTGTGAGAGAGCCTTGTCTATGTCCCCAGGGAAGCTCTCTCCACTTACTGGCTGCTGGCAACACAAGTGCTCTATTCTGGGCTCCATAAACCCCGCTCTTTCCCAATGCAGGCTAGCAAATTACACACCCAACTTTGTTACACTTGAGTGCCCAGTCCCTTATCTTCTGGATATCTGCAATGGTCACCATTCTACTGCCTCCAGGGAAGCAGTGAGCCCCAGTTCCCTGGTTTCACCTCAGCTCAACACTCTACTTACCCCAAGGCTCTTAGAGGTGTCTATAGTAAAACCAACTGGACATTTACTTAACAGGGCTTGAGACAGGGATTCAAACAAAAACAAGAATAAGGGTTTAAAAACATAAGAATACAAGTAAAAGAAAAACAAAATGCAATCTGTAGCCTATGCTTGTTAACAAATTACTTCCCTGTCTGATAAGGTATTTCTCTCCCGTGGTTAGTTCTTACAGCGCTTGTCCAGTTTGAAAAGCTGGAGTCCACCTTTCATGAGGCAACCCCCTGGCAGAGTCTCTCTTCTGTAGTGGCTAATAACTTGTGCTCTTTCTTCATCTCTTACATAGTTACAGAATATAGTCTCTTGCCCCAGGGGGTGCCCTATATCAGAGACTTTTCTTGGGGTTCTTTTGTCTCTGTAAATCCTCAAGCCTCCACCAGGCCCAAACTGAAAACAAAGTGCTGTCTCCACAGATGTTCACCGCTCTCAACATTGATTGAATTAGCCCTGAGACCTGCTTCTCTCAGGAGACAAGTTTTGCTTCAACAGTTTTGAACCCCAATATCCCACATGTTATGTAACTCTATAGTTATTTCCTGTGCAAATATCTTGCAATACCCAGGACAATCAACTAGTTCTTAGCTTTCAGCAGAGGCTGCACATGACCCCTGCCGGTGAAATATTGAAGAAGCTGGTTGGACACCTGTGTACGCCTGTGTCACACTGATGTGGTGGGGAGAGGGGAAGCACTTGGAGGAATTTTCCACCTCTACGACATCACCCTACTGATGGCATCTACCCTCAGACCATTAAGGTAAGCCACAGCCTGGTGTCTGCCTGGATTCCTCACAGCTTCTGGATACCCAAATAGCTGTGGTCATGAAAAATGCCCTCTTCTATCTCCAGCTGTTGAGAAGACTAGTCCACCTTCTGTCAGATGCAGACTCAGCCTTTGTGGTCCAGGCTTGGTCTTGTAATTCCCTATATCTCGCAATAAAATTGCTGACCTTTAAAAAAGCTGTAATTAGTTCAGAAAGCAGCAGCCTGACTGCTCAGCAGCACCAGCCTCCAGGAGCCTATCAACCGCGTACTCCGCTCTCTGTTCTAGCTCACCGCAGAATGCAGGGTCAAATTCAGGGGTTCAGTCCTCAACCTTAAAGTTTTTCATGGGATGGATCCAAGTTGCCTTGTCTATGCAGGAGACAGAGCTTTCTCAGGGCTGGTGCAAGACTGGAACAAACTCCCCAGGAACCAAGGACCATCACAAACCTCACCTCTTTCCTCTCCAAGTGTAAGGCACATTTCTTTGACCTGCTTTCTCTAACATAAACACAGAGCAGTATGTACCTAAGGGGGGAAAATGACCGCCAGCACAACCCTACCAAAACAAAACACTTCAGCATATACAATTCCCCTTTTGGGAGAGGGCACCAATCATATAGATGTTAGCCACCTCACTTAATGCAGTTCATCTGGGAAGGTGCTCAGAGGCTACAGTGATATGATAGAATAACCTCTATAGAATACTTGAGAGACCAGCTCTCCCTATGTTTTTATTTCCTGCAGTGGCAGTCACGTTCCAGTGGTGCAGTGGAGCCATCACCCTTAGGAGTGAAACTCCTGTGTTCAGGAGACACAGCTTTGTCAGCAAGTCGCCATTGGATCTGGATCCCAGGAGAGATCAGGATGAGCACAAACATCAGCACCTTCAGAGCAGAATGCTATTGCCACTTTGACCCAGCCTTCCCATAATAACACTGCAAACATTAGCCAGGTGCTCAGATATTACTGTGGTGGGTTCCCTAAAACAACTCAGAAGGAGGGAGGCTGTCCCAGGAGGCTGTCCCATGTGCTGTTTCTGTCACATGTGCTGGGCCTGAATGGAGAGTGCTGTCAGCAGCCCTGACAGATGAAGAACAGGGAAACCAGCTGCTTGGCAGCCAATCCCATTTTGTAAAGGAAGAGACCATTGTCTATAGGCAAAGGCTCCAAGCTGCAAAGAGCTGTGCTGGCCATGTGCCTGGCTGGAAGTGTGGAAATGAACAAGAGTGCTGAGGGATTCTGAAGGATTGCCTGAGGCTAAAGCCCTGGGCCTTTCACTGTCTCACTGCATAATCCCTGGGGCTGTCCTATCCTCATAAGCTTCTGGGCCTGTCCTTTGAACAGGTGTGGGCACGGACAGTGATTGCACAAGCTCCGCAATTGCCTCTCAACCCCTACTCTGGCCCAAAGCAGCCCCAGCTAGCAGTGAGAGGGTATGTCACTATTTTCAGCCCTTTGTCTCACTGCTGGGACATTCAGCAAGGGACGAGGGGGAATGTGGTTTTTGCGATTTGGACCGCTGGGAACTGGTCTGAGACTCAACTCCTGTCACGTATCCAGGGACACCAAGTGGCTGCAAGAGGGTGATGATTTCTAGCTACTACTGACTCAGGCTGCATTTAAACAGATGAACTCCAGATGAAAGGTTCCATTCCCCAACCTCTCTGAGCCAGTCAGCCCCCTGACCTGGGGCTAGATTGTAGCTGGAGCTCTAAAGGTGAAAAGCTCTTTTCTGTTCCCTGACCTTGAACCTGAACCAGCCAGTAAGCCTGACGGGGCTGGATTTGAACTGGCAAACAGAGCTGGAAAGAGACTCCCTGCGAGTTGCTTTCTGTGACTCCCGCAGCGGACGGACGTGTTACCTAGCTTAATGTACAAATCCTGGAACACATCTGCCTATAATGGAATCAAATAAACAAGTTAATTCAAAGCAAATCAACATCCCCCCTGCCATGCACAGACACAGATCCTTCTCTGTAAACAGGATCCTAGCTGGCTGCCTTTTCCCCGTCGCTTTTCATGCAGGCTGTCTTGTTCAATTTTTATTTGCCTTTTGCAGGATAGGTGCTGGCCCCATGTGATGAGCACATCTCACTAACTTTTATTCCTAACAGCAACATTCATCTCTTTTTTGAAAAGTCCATTCATATGGATGTTTTAACTTAATGTAATCCTTCTGCCCATCAGAGTTGGCAGCAACAAGGGCTGGGTTCAGTATCTAGGGGTTCCATTCCAATAACACAATGCAAAAACCAGCTTGAGCCCCCACCCAGTGACCTGGAACAAACATATACCACCCCCACCTCCTGGGCGCCTCTAAGAGGCAATACTTCCCCTCTCACAAGCACAGAAAATGAGTGTAGCAAAAGCCTTTTAATAACAGAGAGAAACAATAAGAAAAGGAGTACTTGTGGCACCTTAGAGACTAACAAATTTATTAGAGCATAAGCTTTCGTGAGCTACAGCTCACTTCATCGGATGCATTTGGTGGAAAAAACAGAGGAGAGATTTATATACACACACACAGAGAACATGAAACAATGGGTTTATCATACACACTGTAAGGAGAGTGATCATTTAAGATAAGCCATCACCAGCAGCGGGGGGGGGGGGGGGGGGGAAGGAGGAAAACCTTTCATGGTGACAAGCAAGGTAGGCTAATTCCAGCAGTTAACAAGAATATCAGAGGTTTCAGAGTAGCAGCCGTGTTAGTCTGTATTCGCAAAAAGAAAAGGAGTACTTGTATCCGATGAAGTGAGCTGTAGCTCACGAAAGCTTATGCTCTAATAAATTTGTTAGTCTCTAAGGTGCCACAAGTACTCCTTTTCTTTTTTAAGAATATCAGAGGAACAGTGGGGGGTGGGGTGGGGGGGAGAAATACCATGGGGAAATAGTTTTACTTTGTGTAATGACTCATCCATTCCCAGTCTCTATTCAAGCCTAAGTTAATTGTATCCAGTTTGCAAATTAATTCCAATTCAGCAGTCTCTCGTTGGAGTCTGTTTTTGAAGCTTTTTTGTTGAAGTATAGCCACTCTTAGGTCTGTGATCGAGTGACCAGAGAGATTGAAGTGTTCTCCAACTGGTTTTTGAATGTTATAATTCTTGACGTCTGATTTGTGTCCATTCATTCTTTTACGTAGAGACTGTCCAGTTTGGCCAATGTACATGGCAGAGGGGCATTGCTGGCACATGATGGCATATATCACATTGGTAGATGCGCAGGTGAACGAGCCTCTGATAGTGTGGCTGATGTGATTAGGCCCTATGATGGTATCCCCTGAATAGATATGTGGACAGAGTTGGCAACGGGCTTTGTTGCAAGGATAGGTTCCTGGGTTAGTGGTTCTGTTGTGTGGTGTGTGGTTGCTGGTGAGTATTTGCTTCAGATTGGGGGGCTGTTTGTAAGCAAGGACTGGTCTGTCTCCCAAGATCTGTGAGAGTGATGGGTCGTCCTTCAGGATAGGTTGTAGATCCTTGATGATGCGTTGGAGAGGTTTTAGTTGGGGGCTGAAGGTGATGGCTAGTGGCGTTCTGTTGTTTTCTTTGTTGGGCCTGTCCTGTAGTAGGTGACTTCTGGGTACTCTTCTGGCTCTGTCAATCTGTTTCTTCACTTCAGCAGGTGGGTATTGTAGTTGTAGGAATGCATGATAGAGATCTTGTAGGTGTTTGTCTCTGTCTGAGGGGTTGGAGCAAATGCGGTTATATCGTAGCGCTTGGCTGTAGACAATGGATCGAGTGGTATGATCTGGATGAAAGCTAGAGGCATGTAGGTAGGAATAGCGGTCAGTAGGTTTCCGATATAGGGTGGTGTTTGTGACCATCGCTTATTAGCACCGTAGTGTCCAGGAAGTGGATGTCTTGTGTGGACTGGTCCAGGCTGAGGTTGATGGTGGGATGGAAACAATGTGGCATTATGTTGGGGAAACACCACCAACAGGATTCATAACGCAAATCATGAGCAAAAATCCACCCCAAGCAAATCGGGCTGTATCCTTTCCCTTTGGTTCTTGAGTCCAGCAACCCAAAAGTCACCCAAAGTCCCAAAAGTCCAGCAACCCCAAAGTCTCTGTCTCTGTCCTTGTTGAGTCCAGAGTTCAAAAGTTCATCTGCAGAGTTTTAACCCCCCCCCCCAGCCTGTGTGGAAATCAGGGGGGGAGTGGAGTAAAGGGTTACCTACGTGCTCTGACAGTTTCTGCCTCTCCTCTCCATGGGTTTCTGCTGCAGCCTTCATCACCAGCAGCCGCCCCCCTCCAGTAGCCACCGCTCACCAATATACCTTCAGGCCCTCTACTACTTAACACAGTACTCAGTGATTTCAGCTCATAGTAGGGGAGCCCCAGTGCTGGTACACCATTAGTCCAAAAATGAATTCAGCTCTGCAATCTGTAACCAGACTCCTAGTAGAATCAAAATTAGCTCTGCTGTTACACGGTAGAGAAACAAGAAGGTACAATTGCCATTTAAAACCCTCAGAAGGGGCACAAAGTACAAATACCCATCCCCAGCCTTTTCCCTTTGTTGCGTTTTGGAACCCATGTCCCTTGCCTAGCAAGTGCTCCTTAGTTGGTGGTGAGTCCCTCCATCATAGCAAAAAGCCAAGTACAGTTCCACTGTCCTTGATTCACATAATCAGGATAATAATACTTTATACTTCCTGCCCCAATAACAGAGAAACTGGGGATTCCACAGCAGCCAAAGTGACCATCTAGGCTGGGGGTGTGTGCCTATGCAAATGAGATCAGCTCCTGAAGTTCTTTTCCACAACTCACCACCAGATGTCAGGGTAGAGCTCATCCTAACTCTGCTTACGTACACAAATTGGTGTTTCTGAAAATCCCTGGAGTTGTCCTTCAAAAAGAAGAGGTCATATGCCAGACAGAGGAAAGAGCATGGCCACCCCCTACTTGTGGCACATGTGCTTCCTCCCTCAAGGATGATAGGTGCTCAGTATGTTTTGAAGTACAGGAGCTGTAGTTTCTATTAGCTCATATCACTGGCCTACTCCTCTGTGCTGCTACCCAGAGAGCCCCTGCTGCCCAGGGCTGAAATTGCTCTACAATGAACTTATTACCAAAGCAGTGGGTGTCATCATGCTTGCTTCGTGAGATCTCAGAGCGCCCCTTCTTTTGGGATGCTCCCATATATACAGCAGAAGCTTTTAGAGTTCTGGCCACACATGGCCACAGCAGGACATTTAGTGATAATAAGGTGCAGATGTCTGTTGTTAGACCTCCAGGCACTTGCCATTGTGTGTGAGGCTCCCAGGAAGTTATGTCCATTATATGGCTTCCAGCTGTTCCCTTGTCACCCAGATGGCCTTATTGGAAACACATGGCCTCATCTCAATGACACCTATGAGAGCTGTGGGAACATTGGATGGGCTTTTCCTAAAAGGGCTGTGTTAGCAAATTGGTGGCATTCATAGCTGTGTGCAGAACGTCTGAGATCTGCAGGCTAGCCATGCCATGACTTCTGTGGGAGGTCAGGGCTGGGTAGGACTGTATGAATTTCTCATGGGAGATGCTTGGAGAGACTGATGGGGAGCACTAGAAGAATAGCAAAAATGCATATTTATGCAGATGTGTAAAAAAAAAAAAAAGCCGAGGGAAAGATTTCAAGAACAAACGCTGCTTGGAAGGGCCAGCGTGTTGGTGTCTTGATATAGACTCGGTCCTGGCTGGTCTTCTACTGTCTGTATGCAACTGGCTGCTCCTCACTATGGGAGAGTCTAGCTGGCTGCAGCTCTCTTGAGCGCTGTACTGTCACATAGGGCTCCCAACTTCACTGTTGCTCTCCATATGAAATGAGATGGAGGCAAGAAGCCGAGCCTAGACTGGATGTTAAGGGACGTGCTGACTGTGATGTTGGATCCTGGGACTGGATGTTGTGGGACCCCAACTTGGCTTTATATTTTATCACCCAGCGCTCATGGAAAGAACAAATTGTATTTGTTTACATAGATTTATGAAAACCAGATCCTAGTGCTCAGCCCAAGTGCTGGGAGCCCCTCATGGATCTGAAAAAATCACATTAAACTACTTAAAGGGAAATAAAAACTGGATGTGGGCCTTTGTGCTGCTTCATGAAAAAGGCCTAAAATGTGTTGTTAAAATATTTTTTTTATTTTTACCTTAGAAATTCATTAAAGGTTTTGTCTGTCCTGAAAGATGCAATGGCCTTGTCTCTTTCTAGTCTTTTTCCCTAAAATTTCCCACTATTGACACTTCTGGTGAGTTCCACCAGTGGTAGCAATGTTGGCAGCTGTAGCGTAGACAAGACTCTCAGGGCTGTTGGCATTTTACCACAGTGTCAACTATGTTGTGCTTTTAAAACACTGAGGTTCCCAAAATTACTAACACAAGGGGAGGGGAACCTAGAGTAGACAAAGCTTTGGTCATCTGTTTCCCCCAAGGGATTGGGCTGAAATGGAGACGCCCAGCTAGATATTTCCTCATATTGTGAATGCTGTCACCCATGTCTCCTTCTGAACCCTCCTAGTGGTCTCTTGCACAGAAATAAGAGAGCATTTGCTCCTTATCATGCTCTGGGTCCTTCTGAAATGCTAATCATGCTTTGGGTCCAACTTCAAAGCAAGTCCATCTATTCTTGCTAAGGACCACAGCCTTGGTAAAACCACCTCATTGTCAACCACAGCCACAGGCTTCATAGCATAAGCACAGACATGCTGCCTTCATCCATAGCCAGGAGGAGATCATCAACCAACACTACTAGTGCTGTTTCTGTTCCTTACCCAGATCTAAGCACAGACAGACCATCTCAGGGGAACCTGAAGATTGCAGATATTGCTACAAGAATCCTCAAGAATCTTTCTTTGGAGATTAGATACCTGTCAATAGCAGGCAAGATCATTAGCATCAAGAGTTGGTTTCTTGTGTTAAGGTCTCACCAGAGCCTCCTAGAGGCCATCTGGCACTGACATTCTCCTTGAACAAAGGGCCCACTGTCTCACTGCTGGCCTTTACCAGCCCAGAGGGAGCTGGTTCCATTACACAGGTAGTGACCTAAAGTACCCCAGTGCCTTTTTGACCACAGCTACGCTTTGAGCAGAGGTTTTCATTGACTTGGCTATAGCGATGCCCTGGTCTCCTTCCTGAGTGGTTACAGTTAACTCAGAACCCAGCAATGTGTGTGAATAATTAAAATGACTACTTCAGATCTGCATTAATTTGCATTACTCAACACTGAATCCCATCTGCCCTGGTGCTGCCCATTCACCTACCTTTATGAGGTCTCTGAGGAGTTTCTCACCATCGTCTGTAGTCTTGCGTAACCTAAGTAATTCTGAGTTAACTACAAGTGCTGCTGCCTCTTTGTTAATTTCCTTTCTCAGATCAATGATAAATACATTTAAACAACAGTTCCAGTATAGAACCTCGGGGCACTCCACTGTTAAGCCTTTGCCATGCTGAAAATTGACCAATTATTCTGACTTTGTTTTCTGTCACTTAGCCAGTTTCTGGTCTGTGCTAGAACTTAACCTCTCACTTTGTGACTACTCAGTTTAATGGCCTCTTGTGAGGAACTTTGTCAAAGTCTTTTTGAAAGTCCAGATAACCTGTGTTAACCAGCTCTCCGTTAGCCACTCTTTTGCTGTCATGCTCATGGGATTCTAGCAGCTTAGAGAGGCATGCTTTTTCTTTATAGAGGCCCTGCCGTTTTTCCCTATCATGTCCACCTCTGCAATTTACAAATCTATTTTTAATTACCGACTCAGCCAGTTTACAAAGTACTGAAGTAAAGCTCACTGGTTTGTAATTCCTTGGATCACTCCTAGTGGTATTTTTATAAAGATCAGTAGAGACGCTCCCCGGGTTATGCAAGACCCGACTTATGCAAATCTGCACTTATGGAAAAAATTCCATAAGCTAGAAATAGGAGGGTTTTTTTGTTGTTGGGTTTTTTTTGCATTATGGTCGGGTATACGTTTCCGACTTACACAAAATTGAGTTACGCAAAGCGTTCCAGAACGGAACGATTGCGTAAGTTGGGAAGCATCTGTACAGCATTTGCTATGCTTCAGCTCTCCCAGTATAGAAGCTGATTTTAACAAAAGAATGCATATTTTCATTAGCAACTCAGTCATTTCATTCTCCAGTTCCTGCAAAAAAAAAAAAACCCAAAACCCTCTTGGGTGAATGCCATCTGGGCCTGCAGACTTCTGGCTTTATAATAAATCTGTTTCTTCATAGATTCATAGAGGTTAAGTCGATAATGGACCATTAGATCATCTAGTCTGACTTTTGTACATCACAGGCCATCAAATTTCACCAAGATATTCCTATATTGAGCCAAATAAATTATGTTGGACTAAACATGTCTTCCAGAAAGGCATTCAGTCTTGATCTGAAATCACAGAATATGGAGGATCTGCCACTTCCTTGGTAGTTTCTTTACAACAGTTTGCTCACTGTTTAAAATGTTGTGCCTTATTATTCCTAACTTTGTCTGGCTTCAGCTTCCAGCCATTGGTTCTTGTTATGCTTCTCTCCAATAAATGTAAGTACACTTTGGTACCTGGAGTCTTCTCCCCATGAAGGTACTTCTATGCTGTAATAAAGTCATATGCTGACAAAGGCAGCGCGCTCCTGGTGGGTTGGTGCTGTTGGTCAGCAAAACGGAGCCAGGAGTGAGCATGACAGCAAAGGGTTGTGACAGGAGCAGTGGGAGATGTTAACCCAAGAGTTGCTGGATGCAAGAAGCTCTGTGCTGGGGACCAGAATGCCTCTGCGATGGGCAGTAAGGAGCATGGCCTTGGAAGTTGGGAGCAGCTTTGTACTCTCCCTGCTTGGCTTCTGCAAAATGCCTAAACCCATGAACCCCCCCAAAGCTGTAAATGCACCAGTGGGAGTTTGTTCCCTGTAAAGTTTCCCTCATTCATGACTTTTATGGGCTGTGTGTTTTGTTTATTTCCTTGGCCCAGCTCCTCCCAGGCCAAGTCTCTGGTCTCGTCAGTGCCCAGGACTCAGGTAGGGTTGAGGACTCGTTCCCCAAGAAAGCTCCCATAGTGAGAGGAACTTACATAGAGCACTTGTGTCTGGAGTGAAAAGGGTAGATAAGAGGAGCTATAGGATTTTCCTCCATCAGCATGGTCCCATCTGATATAGGCGTCCCCCACCGTAGTGATGGAGCTGGTTCCCAGAGGCTCAAGGCTTTCCTTATGCTAGGAGAGAATTTCTTTATTACATGAATGATTTATCAGAGGGTGAGTGACTTATACTGGGATAACGGGGAGGGATTTCTCAGTGGTTTGAGCATTAGCCTGCTAAACCCAGGGTTGTGAGTTCAATCCTTAAGGGGGCCATTTGGGATCTGGGGCAAAAATTGGGCATTGGTCCTGCTTTGAGCAGGGGGTTAGACTAGATGACCTCTTGAGGTCCCTTCCAACCCTGGTATTCTATGAACCCAGCTAGGCTGCACAAATGGTATGTATGACTGCAAACCCCCTCCAAGGATCAGGCTGCAGACACCTCAGGATGCCACCTCATCTGACTCTGTACCATTCATCCAGTGGATGCAGGCATTTGTGTATTAGCCCCAACTTGGGTTCCTTATTGGAATGCTTCCCTTTTTTACAAGACAGAAGAGAGATCAGGCTGGCCTAAGCAGCAGACTGACCAGTTCCAGAGGCAGCTCCCTTCTTCCTAGCAGATTTTAGGCTGCTCTTCTGCATAGCTGTCTCCAGAGCAATTAATTTAAAACAGGCGCAAGCTAGAACATCAGTTGTAACACTGTGCCATTTTTGTCTGTTTGTAGGAGCTGGCATGTGCAAGTGTGACTGATTCAAAGATAACTAACTTCTGGGCTGCTGGATTAAACTCTAGTACACCCCATATTATCCCACAGCACTGAATCTGTTCCCTGCAACAGTCCTACTGAGGCAGGACTGCTTCTTATTTGCTCTGCTACTGTGAGTGAGCAGTTAGTGCTGCTCTGTTTGTGCCTCTGCACAGATGCTCCGGCACACAGGTCTTAGGTCCAGAGAACTGTTTGTCTGGAGGACGTGGGATGAGAAGAACTGGGTCTCATGTTTGGTGCCCATCTGATTGCTGTAGTATGGTCTTCCATTCCTCTGCTGGGCGTTGGACAGACAGGCAGGCAGGCAGACAGAAGGAGCTGCATAGGGCTGGCACTGCAGGCAGAGAGGAAAGTGAATAAGAGGCTGGGAACAGCTGTTGCCTCTCCTTGCATGTTTCCCAGACTGGCTTTCTTGATTTCTCTGAGCAGGTTCATCACCTGGCTGTACCATGTTGGGGCATGGTGAATGGTTCCAGCATCATCTCTACTTCAGGTGTCCCCTGTGTTCATGGCATTCAAGCTGAGTGCACCAGGAGGGGAAGGAGGTTACTTCTGAGCATGGCCATGTGGGCAACAGACTTTGTGTGATTGCCCGGGTGCTTGTGTGGCCAGGCAGGCGGTTTCTGTGACTGTTGCAGCCCATCAGGCTCAGTTCAGTCTGCAACCTCAGCCCTACTACAGTCCATGCTGCAGCCTTCCTCGTGCCGCTGCCGTTTGCTCATCTCCTGGGGCCATGCTACCCCTGCCCAGGGCCTGCAGGGACTCTGCAGCCCCCTGGTACTCACAGCAGCTGCATGCTTTCTTCAGAGCGTAAGACTATTTTCCCAGTGCATGCCGTGGGCTGCATGTGAAGTGCGGAAAGAAGCCATTGTGCCCCCTGGGTTCGGTGCCTTTATACTGAGATATTTCCCAGGGAAGATGAGTGCAGCCTGTCCAATTAGCATCCAAACATTTGTTTAGTGACAGAACTGGACTCTGTATTATTCTGGACGGTGATAGGCTGCTACAACATGCAGAGATTTGAGCCAGGAAGCCCTGTGGGAGATGCATCAGGAGAGGTGCCAGGAAGTCGCTAACATTGCGGTGAAATGGCAGGTGGGCAATGGTCTGGAGGGGATGAAGAGCGGGCGCTGCTCACCCTGACTGGCAGACAGGAGGCTGGGATTTCGAGCATAGCAGTGCGGGTTCGTATAGAACACACAGGGCGCAGCTGCAGGAGCGTGGCATGGTCATCTGTAGTAAATATTCTTTTCCATAGAACTCAAGGAAGAATCGGCTCCCCCGTCTCCCAGCACACTGGGTCTTCACGCACTGTCCGGCGCTACCCAGCTGGTAATACTCAGCTAACATCCAACGCTCTACCCAATGGGAATGGGCATGAACAGAGCAGCTCTGGACCACACGCAGCCTATCAAGAGCATATGCTGTCTCTCTGGGGTAAGACCTGCTGGGCTGCCAGTATCTCTCAAGGGCCTCCTTGAGAGGGGCTGCATTTGCTGATGACATCAAAATGATAATCAGAGGGGTAGCAAATACACAGGAGGCACAGACTATCTGCCTAGCACCTCACAGAGTGGAGGGGCTGCAGGCAATACACTGGGATTCAGCTCTAGTGAGTGAGTGGAAAGTCCAACCCCAAGGAGAGGGAAGTAAGCAGTAAGAGAGAAACCTAGGGGTGGAGGAGGAGTCTGCGGTGAACAGCAAGTGCAGGAGATGGCTTGGGTGACAGGATATCAGCAAATGGAACCTATGCTCCTAGGAGCACAAAAACCAATAACGGGTGCATGCATATGTGTGAACTGAGAGAAGGCATAATGCTACTCACACTGCTCTGGAGCCAGCAGCGCCCTGGGATGGTGTTGCAGCTCTAAAGAGAGAGGGAAAGCTTGAGAAAGAAAGTATGAATGCTGTAGGGATTGGAGAAGCCCCATTGCACAGGGATGGACTAAGGGAGCAAAATGCAGATGGTAGGGAAGAGAGAAGGCTTGGGGGACATGATAAATGCTTCCAGAGATAGTAACTTGGGATGGGAATTTCACACTCAGGACATTGGCTGAGTCAATTCTCTCTCAGTATAATCAGAGAGCAGGGATGCAGCAATTCTCTGCCCCCTGATTTGGCTGTGGATGTCTGATTTGTGTAACCTACAGGTGGTTATTTCTCTGGCTGGCCCCCATAGGCTTTGTAAGGTGCAGAGGGGCAAAGCTGCTAGAGACAGCTTGTATGAGATTGCCGGGAGAGAACCCCAACCTGACACACCTAGGGAGGGTTCAAAGTGCCCTCTGCACCTCCTAAATGGGGGCTCTCTCCTGTGGGCCTCCAGAGGTGTGGGGTACAGAGTATTCAGGTGGCGTCTAGCCAAATAGCTTCAGATTGCGGGCTGGCTGTGCCCTGTTGCCCATTTGTTGCCAGCCAGCAGAGCCTGGCAGGCTCGGAGAGAGAGCCTGCTCCTTTTTCTGGTTTGAATAGTTTAACTATTTTGTTCCATCTTTAAAAACAAACACCTAGGACATTCTTCACAGAAATGCTGTTAAGAAAACGAGAAGGGCGCATGGTGAAACCTCTGGAAGTCAGGAAATGCCACAGTTAGGGCTTATCTACATGGGGAAATTTACTGGTATAATTATATCTGTACTGGTATGATCTCCTGTGGGGACACTCTTATTTCATTATGAGTGGCCTTTTCCCAGTTTAGCTTATACTGCTTCTAAAGTGACATTAGCTAAATCTGAAAAAGGCCAAGAAGCAATGGCCAGAATCACAGAAAATTTAGACACCTGGGGAGAGAATGATTCCGTCTCCCCACAGTTCTAGCAGAGCAATGGTCCAATCAGAGAGAGTGTGCAGCAGTGCACAACCACAGCTGCCCTGGTGCCTGGCCTGCCATGTACAAGTCCTGCAGTTAGGATGCAGATGCTCCTGGGGCTTGGCTGTGCTGCTTCCATTCTGCACTGGCTTTTTTCTTCACAGGGGCCAACCTGACAGAGAAAATCCGAAAGATAAAGATTGTCTTCACCCCCACGATCTGCAAACAGACGTGCCGGAGCGGCCGCTGCTACAACAGCTGTGAGAAAGGGGACACCACCACCCTGTACAGCCAGGGGGGCCAGAACCATGACCCTAAGTCTGGCTTCCGCATCTGTGAGTATCCCAGGGCTTCAGCCTCCTCCCTGCCTGGACTCCTCCTCGTGTCTCAACAGACTCACGCCATGGCTTCTCCCTGTGCTCAGAAGAATGTCTCACACTCCCAATCAGGAGCTATTTCAGCTTCTCTGGGGGCCGACCTCACCCTCCCACACACTTCCTCCCTTGGGAGGGGGGAACCTCATCTCCACCCTACTCCTCCCATTCTGGGTGGGGGAAGAACGGGTTTCAGTCAGAGCCGCAGACAGGCCTCACAGTCTCGCTCCCCGTCAGGGCCAGCTTGCTGCTTTCATTGGCATCCAGTCTTGGGGCTGTCTTTCATCACCTAATTTCATCCCACCCTCTCCTTTCACTTATGTGGTAGCCAGGAGAGCTGGCTTCAGGTTGTGAGTTGTTTCAGTGACCAGGGCTGCTGAAATCTTTCCTCTCGTTTCCTGGATGCTGGGACTGCCCTGGAATTTTCTGTGCCATCTAGTCTGTTGGGCAGGCTGTCTGCCCTTCACACCAGGGATCCACTCAGGCTCTGGCCCCCTGGGTGGTGGAATAGGGCTTTTCATTTGCTAGCCTTGGCAATCCCATGATGGTGAGATGAGCTGTTTCAGAAGCCCAAGAGTCCCTCCAAAACCAGGGGAGTTTGAGAGAAGCCCTGGCAGAGGTGGGGACTGAGCCAAGCAGGCGGTTTGTGTGAATTACCCCAACGCCCCAACACAGCTGGGTATCTCCTCCCGAAGGCTGACTGAGTAGTCCCAAAATCTCCTGACTTGTGAGTGATTTCTAAGTGGTGTTCTTGGAGAATGGTGGGTGCCCATCTGCGAGGCACACAGCTTCACCCCCAAGTTTAACAGGCCACCAGGGGACCTGAGGCAGGAATGTCTCATCGAGACAGGAGAGAGAGTTGAGGGGCACCTAACTCTTATTAGGATAGACCCTGGGTCATCTGCTTCAATCCTGCCCTGTGATGAGGACTGAAAGGAGTCACTTGGGGTATCATTTGCGGATGCTTCCCTGAAGCTGTGCAGGCAAACGGCTCCTGCTTCCCTTCTGATTCCTCCATCCCATCCCAGTACTGTATCAGCTTCTGCAGACACAGGACAGGCACAGAGAGAGGCTTCAAA
The DNA here is from genome assembly GCF_009764565.3 of Dermochelys coriacea. Classification (NCBI taxonomy): domain Eukaryota; kingdom Metazoa; phylum Chordata; order Testudines; family Dermochelyidae; genus Dermochelys; species Dermochelys coriacea. Next base: position 85,543,318 of record NC_050073.1, on the reverse strand, counting down.
TTCGGAATCCTCTGCCTGTTCCATGCCCATTGAGCTTCCCTGCCCCTTGGCTTGTGAATAGTAACCCCCACCAAACCAGATTTCTTGGAAACTCTGATGCTGAGGGCAGGGGTCATGCTAACTCCTCTCCGACTCCACTGTATCACCCTGGCTCTGTGGGGCTTTGCAGAAGGGTGTGTGTGTGTGTCTCTCTCTCTCTCTCTCTCCCCCCATCACCAGCCACAATGACAAAGCCCAAGGGAGAGCAGATCTTCCTCAGCCTCTAACTGAAAGAGACTTCCTCCATTCTGAGCTAAGGGAGGGTCTGTGGTTTCTCCTCTTGCTCTCTGCTGCTTAGAGTGACCCTCAGTGGTGAACCCCAGGCTGCCACCAGGCTGTTTTCAAGAAATGAGGAGCCTGCTGCTGTGCTGGACCTGCTGCTTGGTTATTGCAAGGCTGCTGCCAGGCCAGGCCACTCATCTGGGATCCCAGGGCTGATGCTGGGCCACTCCCTAACCAGAGGGAGTAGCTAGGCTCCTTTGTTAAGCCGGTCTCTCTTTGCCTTACAGATTTCTGCCAGATCCCCTGCCTGAATGGAGGGCGCTGCGTAGGCAGGGATGAGTGCTGGTGCCCATCTAACTCCACAGGGAAGTTTTGCCACCTGCCAGTTCCAAAGCTGGAAAAAAAACAAGTGGGGAGAGTCCTGAAGACCCTGGCCAGTGGCTCCATGAAGCAGTCCATGTACACACTGCCTCTGTCCAACCAGCTCGGTGAGTGCAGGCCTGGGCCACCCACCCTTTCGGGCTGCCTGCATGTGTGGTTTAGAGAGCAGCCCTGGCTGGGTATCTGGGCCCAATTATCCTCCAGAGCATGGGCTTGCAAAGCTAGTGCCAGGTTGCTTGTGCCCTGGAGACTAGAACATTTCTGGACAGGGGTGTGTGGAATTCATGGGGGAGGGAGGGCTCTGGTCTGGGAGATAATAGGGGGGGAAGCAGTGGGGCTAGCTCTGGAGTCAGTGGAGGAAGGAGGTAAGGGGTTGGTCCAAGTGACAGTGGATCCCTTAACCCTGACACACTCTGTGCATTTTGGACAGCCCCCTCCCTCATACTCACCCCACATTCCACATGTGAAGTATGGGATGGAGTGATTGTTATTAGATTAAAATATTGTGCCTGCCCTTCCCTCAAGCCTGGTGCCAGTTTCCTCCCAGGAAGCCCATGACCTCCCCACCTTGCTGCCAAACCCTCCAGGTCTCTCTCTCGCCCACGAGTAAGAACACACCTCTGAGCAGGTCCAGGTATCTTGGTATTCCAATGGCTTCACCCTCTTCTCTCCGGACCAGTCAGTTATTAGAACGTGGGCTCTTTGGGAGGGCCCGGGAAGGGGTGCAAGCACTCGAATGTGTGTGTGGGAGCTTGTTGCAAGCACATGGTGTCAAGGCTGTGTGAGAGAGCGTGCAGATGAACAAGTCCCACGTGTACAAGGCCTCAGCCACCCAGAGGCAGCAGGACCTGAGTGTTGTGCCTTTTCCACGCTGTGAGAAGCACCCACAGGAATTAAACGCCACTGCTCTGTTGAGGCAATGCTCAGGGTAGGAATTTCAATGCATGGCTGTCAGGGAATATCAGAGTTCAGGTGCCCATGGTGCCATGGGCGTAGCCACAAGGCTGAAGCCAATGGGAGCTGGGCATGTGCCTCTAAGTGTGGTCTGCGCGAAGGCTGCCATGGGAACACTGGACTCTCCTGGCTTGTGCATTTAACCCCCACCCCCACTGTAGCGTGGCATTAACCCAGAGTGTTGCACTTAAGCACCATCCTGTGGGTTCTTGACGAGCTTGTCTCAGGTTGTGCAGGAATGCTCTTCGGGGTTTGCCCACCTGGGAGACTAGGCAGACGTTTTCCTTCATGACACAGGTTTTCTCTGGATTTCCCCCTGTGGTCGTCCTAGAGTGACCCCAGCAGTCAGTGTCCCCTCCACAGTGACACACTGGCAAACAAGGAGCTGCTCCCAGTGCCAAGTAGGTGACCTGGACAAGTGTAGCTGAATTGTCAGTGTTGGTCTAAACTTATCTTCCAGCTTCCTTAAACCCTTCCCTGGTGAACGTCCACATCAACCACCCGCCAGAGGCCATTGTGCAGATCCACCAGGTGGCCAGGGTGAGAGGCGACTCGGGCCAATCGGAGGAGAACAGTGTGGAGGCTGTACTCATGTCTCAGCTACCCACTGGGCCACAGTACAGCTACAGCAATGGGAACAGCAACAGCATCACCAGAGAGAGCGGCCAGCAGCAGCAGCCCCCGGAGCTTATGGGGAGGTGTTTCCGGGAGACACTGCATGGACAGGTAAGGGCTGCACCTGTCCTGCTTTGGGGGAGGGGGTGTGTGGAGCAGTGAGTGTGTGTGTGAACATGAGAGCAGTCCATGTGGCACAGTGCATATGCGGCGTGCTGGTATACAGGCTGTGCGTGCAGAGTGCAGTGCCTTTGAGTGGTGCATGTGCTGCATCCGTGTGCTGCGTGTGCAGCTGCAGTTATGTAGTGGATGCATGTGACCCAAAGACAGAGAAAGAGGGCATGCCAGTGGGACCTGGGGTCGCCGCTGGACCCTGTCATGCCCTGTGCCTCTGTTGCTCAACCCTGACACCTCTCACATACAGTCTCCTTTGAATAGGTGCCCTATTTACAGAAACATTTACAGCAAGATTCTGATTACTGGGTAGGAAATGTAGGAAAGTTCCCCTCAATCTCACACCGTAAGTGAAAGCCTGATTTTCATGGACAGGTACCTTCCTGTGCATCTTGGTCAGACCTAGGGAAGCAAATGCCCCTGCGAGTGCCTAGCCCTTCCCCTGCACTGCCTGGATTTTACTATTTTACCTTTCCCCGTTGGAGGTTTCTGGCCCCCAGTCTAACACCTGTGAATTTCCAGGGGCGAGCTCTGAGCGAGTCCTATCGTCTGATGGACCAGAACTCTTCCTTCTCCCCCAACACTATGAATACAGCCCTTACTCTCAATCTATTCCTGAGACCTTTCCCATCATTTGCTCTTTTCCATCCAAGACATTTTTAGCTGGATTTAATTCTCAGCAATTTCCTAAAGCAAAAATAAATGAGATCAGGCCCCAAACATTTGACATGTGAATACGGGGCTGGAAAAGCCCCATTCAGCTGTGTGAAGATGGAGAGTTCTCTAAACCCAACCTCAGTCCCAGGGGACTCTCCCTCCAAGGGGCCAAGTTAAAGGAGGACCCGTTAGAGATATGATGGTGCTCTCCTGCAACCCATAAATCTGCGGAGGGGAGCTCTGCAGTGGGAAGAGGGGCCACGCTTGCTGGGAACATGCCTTGTTTAACTGGAGCTGTGGCTGAGCAGCCTGGGTGACGGCAAGGAGCCCAGTCAGGAAGCATTTGTCTCTTCTGTCTGGGTCTGAAACAGAGGTGATTGGAATGTGAGCGCTGGGCACGTGGCCATGTGTCAGATGGATGGGGGCCGGATTTGGCCTGTGGGCCATGACATCTCAGCTCTAGTGGGGAAGCCTGTAATCCAGAGGGGGAAAGAGAATCATTAAGCAAACAAAAGCATTTTACCACAAACTCCCCACGTGGGCTGGAGCTGTGCACCCATCTCGATGGGTAATCCCTGGGTGGCTCAGAGCAGGCACTGGCCTTATCCCGGGCTTTGCTGGGTGATCATCTCTGGGTCATGCTCTGGTCTGTCTAGCACCCCCAGCTCCTCCAAGGGGGCAGTCCCAGGGAGGCTCGTGTTTTTCTGTCTGCTAATCTGTTTACTGTCTTAAACTGTGTCCCTGGCCCTGCTCTGTCCCTGCAGGGAGCTTTGCTGTGATGGCTGTATTAGTGTCTAGCACAAGGCAGTCATCCCCTGTGCTTGTTCTGCTCCTCTGCAGTGAGCCAGGGCTTTATTCCTCCTCATTGCCCCCCTCATCCTACACTGCCTCCCACACTTCCCTCCCTTGGACACCCCTGCCCTGGAAGGGTGGAGGGGCTGGAAATGGTGTATGGCATAGTCCCACTCTGAGAATCCTGATGCCTCCTCTCCTCCTCCCTTTCAGTGTGCTAACCCACTGGCGGGCCTGGCCAAGTTCGAGGATTGCTGTGGCAGTGTAGGGCTCTTCTGGGGGGTGAACCAGTGCATCCCATGCCCCCCGAGACCAGGTAAGTGCTGCTGTAAGGGAAACTTTAATGGGGACAGTCCATGGCTTCTCAGTCCTCAGAGCTGAGCTTTCTCCACACACACTACAGAAGGTAGGGGGATCCAGAGAGAACAGAGGGCTGCTCCAATCAGCTGAGGAAGCACAAGACTCCTCTCATTTCAGGCCTCTTGGAATGTAGGTGTACTTTGCTGAAGGCCTCTGGGAAGGAGGGTGCATCTAACGTGGTGTCTTGGGTGATGCTTGCCCTCTCCAGCCTCAGCCCATGCGCCGGGAGGAGCAGTTTGGTTTGAGCGCTGGCTTGGAGCCCAGCACTTTCCCCACAAACCGCCTCTGTAAAAGTTCAATGCAGCCAGTGGCTTGCTGCGTGCCAGATGCATTAGGAGGGCGAAAAAGGAAAACAAAGGCCGAGGTTTTAGGAGGTGCAGCCCTAGATTAGCCGAGGAGGCTGCAGACTCAGCTGATAGAGTTACGGGCCTGCTCTAGGTCCAGCGCGGGCTTGGCAGGGGCTATGGAAATAACACTACATCAAACAATTGGCAAGAGTGTGCTTGGAGTCCGTTCCAGGGACACAAGAATCCAGCTCAGGTTTTTCTGCTCCCAAGAACTGAGCAGACTGACCCAGCACAGCTATAGGGGAATCCTCAGCTACTTGGCTAGGACCTTGGGCCCTCACTGTGGGGCTCATTCCTTGGGGTGCTATGGTTTCTGGGAAGGACCCCCCACCCTGGGGAGGGAGAGGGAGTTTCCCATGGACTAGGTGACTCCTGCACTGTTCAGGACTGCTGCCCTGCTTCCCTCCTTGTGGGCAGACACATCTGTGGGCTCCAGTCTGAGATGGGGCAGGAAGATGAGCCCCCGATAAGGCCAGTGGGGTGGGATGTGCTCCCGGATGGGAGGAGTGATGCCAGTAAGGGTGAAATAGTTTCTAGCCCTGGAGGAAATGCTGAGCTCTTCAGCCCCCTCTCTGTGGGAACATGGAGTTACCAGCAGGTAGTCTTCGCAGCTTGGCAAGACGGGCTTAGTGTTGTGCCCCCATGCTGCTTATAGGATGGTGGATGGGGCCTGGTGTTTGTCCCCCACCCCCATCTTTAGTGGGACAGGGCCTGGGGCTTGCCTCTCCTCTTTTGGCATCATGGGGCCCAGTGCTCCCCACCCACTGGCAGGACAGGATCCGGTATCATCCCCCTTGGTAGGTACAGGGCCAGTAAGATGGTCCTGGCACTCCCTGAGTGGAGGTCAGCTTTCAGTCCCATAGTAGGGTGAACGCATAAGCCGGCGTGCAGTCTGGGGAGGGGATTATTGCATTGGAAAGGAGAGTCTCATGTGACCAAATAGCTGCTGCCAGTAACCACTCAAACCTGTGCGCAGCCAGCCGGGTCTGCCCCTGCCTCCCAGGCTCCTTCCATCCCAGCCATGGTTAGATAGAGAGCTTGCCAGGGGAGATCGTCTGGGCCTGCTGGGGTCTCTACAGCCCTCTCCACCTATGCCCTGCATGAGCCTTGCTGGATGGAACGGACATCCTCTCTCCAGGCTCAGTGAAGTGCAATGCCAGCATTGGAGTCACAGGTGCTAAGTCCCTGCTCTTAGCATGTCATGCGTCAGGCTGCAGCTCTCCCAGTGTGGTTTTACGAGAGCAGGGAGCCTGTGCTCTAGGATTCCTTATTAGGATTAGATCAGCCTCTGTTCAGAGCCCCCATAAGAGATCCCCCCCGCTTCTGGGCAGGACAGACTTCATTCCCCCCATCACAGTGATCTGCAGCAGGCAGCCCCTAGGCACCATCAGCCCTACAGACAGAGAAAGGAATGGAAGCCTGGTGGTGGAGATGGCCAGGCCAGTGTGGTGTGAGCGGTCCTGAGTGCTGTGGAACTGAGGTCAGAGAGGGTGTGCTGAGGGGGTGGGCTTATTGGCAGGGCTGAAGCCAGACTAGAACGGCCCTGGGGTACCTAGTGTGGGGAGCTGGGAGAAAAGGATGTTCTCTGGTATTTGGTGAGAAAGGGGAGTTGGCTGTGGGATAGTCCTTTGAGTGCGGGGTATTCTGTCCTATGCCCGCTCCACTGCGGAGTGCAGTGGGCACGGCGCCTCTGAGCTCACGCCTGCTCGCCTCAGCCAGACATGGGGCTCTTGCCTGCCTCCCTTCTCTTCACCTGGTCTGTCTGTCCATGCTTGGCACTGTAGTATCAGAGCACCTACACCTCCGCTCCATCCTTCCTCCACCATGGGGACTAGCAGAAATAGAGCCCTGAGAGCTGGACAACAGGAGTAAAGGGGAACAGTTACATGGAACAGGATTATTGGCACCTTCAGGTAGTGCCTTGAGTCAGGCCCACCTCCTGCTTGCATGCATGTACGTAGTCATTTAGATCTTTGTCTTCCCTGTGCCGCTTGTTGCTGGGATGACATTTGTCTGAGATGCTGGACTGGTTTCTCCTCAGTCATGGGCCATGCTAGCTGGAGCCGTGTTCCCTGAAATGTGGACTAGGGCCTCAGCATCTTGGCACCAATGTTAAAAAGAGGTGCTCAGAGTTGCTGTGACCCCCTTGCCCTGTGCGATTCTGCTGTGGCCCCGCTTCTTGCTGCCTGTTTCTCTCTGCTGCCCCCGGTCTGCTCCAAGGGATGAGCATGAGCACGTGACTATGCGAGGGATCGCATGGTTGATGGGTTCACTACAAACAAAGAAATACACCATAAAGGCATTCTATGCACAAACTTTCTCCCCTCCCCAGCCCCTGTATTTGGTTTCTAGTGATCCTCTGACCTTTTATCTCCTGTGACAAAGTTCCTCCTCTGCCTTGGTGGGTCCTGCGCTTATTGGCAGATTTGCTCACCTCAGAGGTTCACGGCAGCCCTCAGTTTGGCCACTTTTGTGGCCCAAATCTGCCGTTCACTCAGTTAGTGTCATCACTGGCCAGCATGGGGAAAAGGAAGAAGAACAATCCGCACAGTCTCTGCTAATCCACCTAGTGGATCGGGGAACAGGCCAGAGACCTTCCCTTCTGGTGGAACCCACAGTCCAAGTCAACTTCTCTGGTATCAAGTAGGGAGTTGGGGGGATGGAGGGAACCCAGGCCCGCCCTCTACTCTGGGTTCCAGCCTGGGGCCCTGTGGATTGCAGCTGTCTACAGTGGCTCCTGTAACAGCTGCGTGACAGCTACAACTCCCTAGGCTACTTCCCCATGGCCTCCTCCCAACACCTTCTTTATTCTCACAACAGGACCTTCCTCCTGATGTCTGATAATGCTTGTACTTCTCAGTCTTCCAGTAGTACGCCTTCTCACTCTTAGCTTCTTGCAACTCTTGCTCCCAGCTCCTCGCACGCGCACCACAAATTGAAGTGAACTCCTTTTTAAATGCAGGTGCTCTGATTAGCGTGCCTGTCTTAATTGACTCTAGAAGCTTCTTGATTGGCTGGTGGTGTTCTAATCAGCCTGTCTGCCTTAATTGTTTCCAGAAAGTTCCTGATTGTTCTGGAACCTTCCCTGTTACCTTACCCAAGGAAAAGGGACCTACTTAACCTGGGGCTAATATATCTGCCTTCTATCACTCTTCTGTAGCCATCTGTCCTGACCCTGTCACACTCCATAATTGCTGTCTTCACATACTTCCCATCCCCATGTTCTCTGTGCACATCCTCTATTTCCCCTTTCTCTCTGCTCCCTTTATTGAGAGCAGGGCTGCACGTGGCATCTTCATTGGGCTACCGAAGGCTGTGAGAATTTCCCACCTCCCTGCCCCTCTCCAGGCACTGGGAATCCCATACCAATGAATTCTACAAGCATGAGACCCAGCAGCTCCCCCACCCCCCAATTTACACCCCTGGATCTCAGAGAACTGCATGGGATAGGGGGACACAAATTCCATAGACTTTCAAGGGACCCTCACGGCTGGATTGGGTGCTGCCCTTCAACTGTGCATGGCAGGTGAATGTCAGTGAGAGAATCCCAGGTTACTAATGTGTGTTGAGTTTTTCACTCAGGAGGGCACAGAGTGTCCCAGATCCCTGCATGGGAAATCTTGGCCATCAGTGGCAGCAGGGACCAGACAGACATCCCATAGGAAGCAGGCTTCATCCCTGCAAACACGAAATCTCCACCTGGTCTCTTAGCAGATAGCTGGGGAGGGCACTAGCTTGTTAGAAATAACCATTAACTCCTAGTGGCTCCCAATTCCATGGCTTGTCACACTATATCCCTGTAGCAGCTGGGGCTCGGAGGAGCATGACATTGGTTCAGATGGCTGTTTGTCTGTTGATTGAGCTCAGACAGATGGATGCCTATCTGGCTTTCATCAGATGAATTCCATGTGGACGTGAAAGTTGACAGCAAAGAATGTATCCTCCATGTTCTTCCTTCCCATGCCACCAGGAAATCCCGGCCTCAGTCCCTGGCTGCAGGCTACAGTCTCCCCTTGGAGGCCAACTGGCCCTTGTGTACATTGGCAGAAATTCAGGTTAGCTGGGGAAGTCCAGAGCTTCCATTTTTCTCTCTAATTCTGTGCAAGGCTCTATCTCTGTTGATTCCATCTTTTGCTTTGCTGCTCCTTAAATGGCCCTATGTGGTGGAGACCACACGGTGTGAGAACAGCCAGACAGCTGCCATGTGCTGGGGCTGGTGCAGAGGGAAGGTTGCACTGCTCTGAATGAGGGTAGTGCCATTGAATTGCTGATGTGCTTTTCCCTGGAACGTGATCTCAGTATCTGATGCCAGAGCTCAGACAGAAATGGGTCAGGGGCACAGGTTCCTCTTCCACATTCTCATCTCTCTCCTGGAGGCACCAAGTGCTATTACCTCTCTTCACCCCCAGCTTTGCTCCTCCTCTCCTCAGCATCTATGGATGCTCCTTTCTCCACCCAAGGTGCTGGTATAAAGAGGCCTTCAACCTGATGCTTGGGGTATATAGCTCTGCATTGTGCCCACCAGCAGAGACCCCACATCCCATGTTCAGGGCCCAGCTGTTTCTTTCAGACTCAGATCTGGGCCCTGCACATTGTTCATGTTGTTGGACTATAGCTCATTGACCTGGTCAACCACTTGCGCAGCAACGGTGCATCCTGCTCACATACTGCTTTCCTCTGGCACTGGGGATTTCCAAGAAAGCTCCCCTCTGAGCCCTCCTGTGCTGGGGAGCTGTGCACCAGAACCCAGTCTCGACAGCTCTTGGAATTTCAAGCATTCCAGCAACCAGAGACGGAAATGGCAGAAATTAGCTCAGCGTAAACACTTACAAATGTATGGCAGGGCAGCCAGGCGAGAGCTAGACAAATGAAGAACTTGTTTGGATTGACTTGCTGCCTGAGACACTGGATTATTAGTTGAGTCTGGAGACAGCCGGACGTCTCTGCTGACTTGCAGCTTTTATATTAGGTACACATTAGTGTGTGGGAAACATCAAAGAATCGGATGGAACCAAGGCCGACAGCTCTCTGAACTCGCCCGCCACGCCCGTCCTGCCCTGACCAGCCCCTGCTGCTGTTCTTCATTCACCTAGCACCAGCAGTGGTAGGGGCACTTCATACGCCACATCTACATCAGTGGAGGCTGGGGCTGGGATGTGTCCAGGTGGGGTGTATTTTACTCCAGGCAGGGATTAGCCTCACAGCTTTCATTTGCATGTGTGATTTTCAGTTGCCAGGTTTGTCCACTCTCTGTTGGGGAGACATGGATTTCTATGCCTTCTGGAACAGGTGTGTTTGAGAAGGGATTTGGAAGAGGAGGGCTGAGGTGTGGCAGAGTGTTCAAGGAGCGGCTTTTGCCCACGTTAAGTTGGTGGTAAGACATCCAGGAAGAGAAGTTGGAGACAGGCTGAAACATGGGATTGGGTCGGGGTCGGGAGATATGTCAGGAGGGGTGAGGTAGATCTGTGAGTCACTGGTGTATGGAGGGTAATTAAAGCTGTGTGAGTGGATGAGATAATCTAGAGAGAGGGTGTGAAGGGATCAGAGGATGGGGCCAAGCATGGAGCCCAGTGGGAGCCACTTGCAGAGTGGGAGGCGGGAAGGAGGATCCCCTGGAACAGTTGCTGAAGGAATGACCAGAGAGGCTGGAGTGAACTGAGGCACGGAAGCCAAGGGAGGGCAAGACTGCAGGATGTGTGACTGGCAGGGTCAGAAGTAGCTGAGAGGCTGAGGAGGAGGATGTTAGATTGGAGGACCTGGGATTTGGCTGGGAAGAGGTCAACGCCTGTGGGGAAAGGTGTGCAGAGGGTGAAAGCCAGGCTGATGTTTGTGTCGTGTTGGAGAAGAAGCTGAGTTACAGTGATGTTGTCAGCATCCAAGCATGAGGTCAAGAGGCCAGTGACAGGAGGTGGAGTGTTAGGACCATTCACAGCAATGCAGTATTATTTCTGCTGACTCACCAGTCTAGATGAGTCCTGGTTAGCTTCCAGCTTGGGGTTGGAGTGCCTCTGTGGGGCACAAGGACCAGGGAGTGCAAAGAGGAGAAAGCAAGGCGAAGGAGATGGCTTTAGTTGAGGGTTATATCTTACTCTTAAAGTACCAACAGAGGCAAACCCAGGCAGGGCATGAGTTTGGCCACTAACCCACTGTGGCCTCAGAGCAGTGTCCCTTGCCCACTTCAGAAGCCGTGGGATAAAGGAGGACAGAAATTGAGAGGTTTTCCCTACAGCTAAGGTGTTTGCTACACCATAAGACACAGCAGAAACTAACACAGAGGCCAATTCTCCAAAGTGCTTGGTGATAGAAATTCCAAGAGAACAGAAATTAAAGTCCCGAAAGCTTCTCCAAGCAGATGGACTCCCCCCCCCCCCCCCGCACACACACACACCTCTTTTCCCAGCTCCACTGCATTTCCTGTGGGTTTTGCCTCCCAGGGCCGTTCTCAGTCTGGCAGAAACCCTGCCCTAATGCCCTTGGTGCTGCCTGTTTCAGGCATTGTCCCCACCAGCAGAGGCTCAGAACACTGCTTCGCCTTCTCTAGGATGGGGCCACAGAGTGGGAAGCTTAGCAAGATAGAAATAGCACCCATCACTTTTCCTCAGAGCCTGGTTAGCTCTGTGGGAGTGAGCATCCCTGCGAGGATGGGGTGCTGCTGGATTTGTCCAGGTGTTGTGTACTGTCTTTTGCACTGACTAAATGGCTGGGAGAAACCACTTCCCTTCTACCCCTCCCAAACAAGCTTTCAAGAGTTTCTGGCTGGAGCAGTAAACTAGTAAAGCAGCCCCTTTCAGACTCTGCCCCTTCCCTTCTCCCACAGGATAGCCAGGGGTCAGCCTAGCAATGGGCCCAGATCCGGCAGTCCTGCAAACTCCCTGCCCAGTAGGGTTCACTCCTTCTGCTCTCTTTCTCCCCCCTGACCCCACCCGGCTGGAGGTTTTAACTTCATTAAGATACCGTTCTTTGAAGGCCATCATTTTATTTGTATTTCTCCCACATTTTTCAAGGTTTTGTCCTAGAGAAGAATCTGAATGTACTGGAAAGTTGGATTCTGTAGTGTCTGGCTTGGCGTCTGCAGTGTTCCCCATATGGACCTCCCACCATGTTAGGCATAGCTGGCAAATGGCTGGCAGCTCCCCCAGCTGGAGCCACAGTCATTAGATCTATGGAATGGTATTGCAAGCCACATGCCATTCTCCCTGCTGCACCCTTAGGCATTGTAAAAGCAATTGGAACCCTCTTGGAAATCAAACTCTGGCTGGCCTCACCCCAGTCAGACCAGGGATGATGCAGAGAAAAGAGATTTAAAAGATTTGATGAAGCCTCCAGAAGGACATAGTTCTACTGGAGTGGCACAGTCTGCCATGGACACCGGTCTCACCGTGCACATGGGCATGGCTGGAAGTGGGGAAGGAGCTGAGGCTTACACATGATTACAGTTCATAGTGCTTCTCGGCCAGAGGGATCCCAACAGGTTTGAGACACATTCCTGACTTGCTCTCTGGAGGTCTCCCTTTGCCCATCACTCAGGGGTGGCTGAGTGGGCTGCAGCAGCTGGTTCACAGTGCACAGCAACACAACACAATGGGTTAGCACATTAAACGCAGAAGAATCTTGTATCCAGTTGGAACAGCTAGTAAGGTAGAGTGGAGTTACCTGAGCTGAAAGTTACCCCAGCCACCAGGGCTAACAATCCAAGGCGGGATCTTGGTCACCTCCAGCAACGCAGCACCCCTTGCTGGGGCCTTGGGGAACGTTGTGACTCATGGGGAAGCTGTCTGTCACAGATCATCTGGAAGCAACACATCCGGAGAGCAGGACTCTTTAGCCCAACACTCTTTGGACAGCTTTAGAGATTCCTATTCTCAACTGTCCCAGAGTCTCTTGGGCCTTGCCGTTGTCCTCTGGCTCCAAGAAATGGACTCATTCCCTCGCCCCGTATCTAGCAGTCTGCCTGCTCCTAGGGATGCAGTCATTTTGTGTGCTTTCCCTCTGGAGTCCATTGCTGAGACTCAGCTGTCTGCTTTTCTGCTGGCAGTGGTATCAGCAGCTGGGTCAGAGTTTCTCCACTTGGGGAGCAGGTCTTTCTGCTGTGTGTGTTAAACAGGCTGAGGTTTCAGTGACATGCTTGGAGCCTTACTCAGTCCAAGGAGAAAGGATTTTGCAGTCTGGTTTCGATTAACCACGCACACTCCAGCCTGTTTCTCCCTGGCTGGCTCCATCTCTGGGATGTTTACTGAGGGCCAATTGACTAAAACTCAAACTAGGCTGAATGCTAGAGATAGGGTCTCTTGGTGGCAGAACACTGGGCTCCCACTAGTCATTGACTGCCTGTCATGCTGATGCCATCCCTAGCTTTCTTGGGCCCGTGCTGCACATTCTCATTGCACAGCCTTGGTTCCTTTCCTGTCTCTGCTGATGCCCCTATGAGAGCTATACTCTCCTCCTGCCTCATTTTTTCTCAGGAGGCCTCCTGATTGCTGCACTCTTGGTTCATTGTGTGCTGATGGTTATACCTGGCTCTGCTCCATCACCTCATAATCAGCAGTGACTCATAAGACCCCCTCCCCCAGTGGCTCTCCCTTCCCCTACAGAGCTTCCTAACAATCTCTGTTAAACACCCCGCCCCCCACTCCCACCCTCCATCCAGTGCCTGCACCAAATCGGGGTGTCCAGCCATTCATCACTCTCAGTCTCTTCTGGCTTCTGTAAACCCTTGGGACTAACTCATTCCCCTTCCACACACAGCTGCCATTGCTGTCTTGGAAGGTGCCTAGAGCACTAGACAAGAGATGTAACCAAAAATACATTCATCAAAGTATGCAGAGACCTTGCCAATGGTGTTTCCGTCCAGTGCAGTGTCTCCAGAAGGGCTGACATTAAGTGGCTTTGTGTCCTGAAGGTGACCAAGGAATCCAGCTCATTTTTGATTCACCGCCAGTCTGGGGACCCTCTCCATCCTGCCTGGGGCAGCATTGCCCATGTGCTGTGTCAGTACCCCAGGGGGCCGTGTGGTATAATGTATCTGGCACTGGGCTGGGAGCAGCTCTATCATTAACCTGATGTACAGGGCAGCAGGAGCCCAGGGCCACACGCAGGGGAGGGAGGCAGTGAAAGCCAGGGCCCTGTGCTAGATTCTTCTCTCCTGGGATGGTTGTAATTGGGTGGCAGATGAGAGAAAATAGTATCTCGAGTCTTTCTGGCTGCTTAAAGGTCAACTTGTTTGACTGAAAATCCCTTGTGACCGATCTTCTCGCTGATGGTTTCCTTTTTCATGCTGACAAGCTTGATTATTTTAACAGCCGAGGAGATAAGCGGTTGCGTGAGCCCTGGGAATCCAAGGCTGTTAGTGGAGCCTGCTCACTTCCCTCTGTCGGAGGCTGTGAGCTAATGGCACCTGCCTCCCAATGAGATCACCGAGAAAGCATGTACCCCTTTGCCGATGTGGAAGGCAGGCCTTGCTTGGGACGCTGCTACATTTGCAGCTATAACAGAGACTAGGCTTGCTCAGAGTTGTGAGCCTGGTTGGCAGGGGGCTGGGGAAGAGCTCTTTGGAAAGGGCTCTTCTCTGTCCTGTCTAGAAGGAGTCCTGTTGCACAGCCACCTGGAGAGCACTTGCTTCTTAAATGCAGAGCCTGCTACCTGCAGAACTGGCAGGGAGGCAGGGCTCAGCAGGCAGAGCATTTTAATCTGGAGCCAGACCACAATGCCTTCAAACAAGCCTGAAATCTCCCTGCCCAACAGGTGCTGCTCAGCTGGTCCCTAGGGTATGTCTACACTATGGGCACTATAATGGCACAGCTGCAGCACTGCCATGTAGACGCTTCCTGCATCGATGGCAGGGCTTCTTCTGTCACTGTAGGCAGGGCTGCTTCTGTCAGTGTACCGAGCAGCGGTAACTAGGTTGAAGGAAGAATGCTTCTGTCTACACTGGGGGCTAGGTAGCTTAACTTCCTTGCTCAGGGGTGTGAATTTTTCACAGCGCTGAGCGCCATAGCTACATCAGTGTAAATTGTAAGCGTAGACCAGGGCTAAGCCTCACTCTGATCTTCTGGAAAAGAATCAGACACAGACACAGAGGAGCCCAGGACCTTCTGGCAGCCTTTGCTGACCCTAGCACTGCCTTTGTTCAATCTGAGCACCAGATCTATTTTCTTCCAGTCACTACCCACTATTAAATTCCAGAACACTAACCTACCAGGCCTGTCTCCCATTGCCAAGAGCTGGGAGGTTAAAAGTGGATGGTTAAGTTTAGATGCAGTTCTCCTTTACTTTGCTGGCTTTCCAGATTGGCCTTTTGTTGATTTCCTTGTCTTGGTTCACATCATATTTCAAGGAAGGAAATTATCCTCTGCTTCCGTAACCAAGTCCAAGCTGGCAGTTAGTTGACATCCTCCTGCAGCCATAGGGTCTCATTGCTTTATGACCATATCCTGACAGAAAGAGAGCCACCTCCATACTCAATATTTCAGACATTGTGTCTTGATTCCCCTTGGTGCAGAGATCTGCTCATGTTACATGACAGTTGCTCTTTCAATGAACATGGGTTACTTTGCAAAATTAATCTGTTAGTCTACAGCAGTGGTTCCCAAACTGGGCTTCGTGAACCCCTGGGGTTTCGCGAAATGTTACAGGGGGTTCTTGGGAAAAAATTCCTAATGGCGGACAGAACTGTCCCTAGGGACCCAGGGCAGCACAGGGCCAGCAGCCTGGAGCCCCTGGACTTCAAGAGCTAAGCAGATCAAAGCAAGCATATCTACCACGCCAAGGAGATTAAACTTCAAGACTCTTTATAAGAAATGGAAAGGGAGGTGGATATTTGTTGCTGTTTTTAAAATTAAATAGGCAGCTAGTATTGTTTTTAAATTATTATGAAGAACAGGTTTAAGCTTTGTTGTAACATGCATTGGTTGCCTGGGCTGTTCAAGACCTGAATGCTTGTGTAGGAGGAACTCTTAGAGTTGGCTTGATAAATGATAAATAATTAATGATAAATAATTAATAATAAATAGTGTGTAATAAGCATGTCATAAAAATTATATTTCCAAGATCACTGCTTTTATAATTTATACTCAGGTAAAGTGATCAATGGCTCCATGTCTAGTTGGCAGCCGGTATCAAGCAGAGTGCCCCAAGGGTCGGTCCTGGGGCCAGTTTTGTTCAATATCTTCATTAACGATCTGGAGGATGGCGTGGACTGCACCCTCAGCAAGTTTGCAGATGACACTAAACTGGGAGGAGGGTAGATATGCTGAAGGGTAGGGATAGGATACAGAGGGACCTAGACAAATTAGAGGATTGGGCCAAAAGAAATCTGATGAGGTTCAACAAGGACAAGTGCAGAGTCCTGCACTTAGGACGGAAGAATCCCATGCACTGCTACAGACTAGGGACCAAATGGCTAGGCAGCAGTTCTGCAGAAAAGGACCTAGGAATTACAGTGGATGAAAAGCTGGATATGAGTCAACAGTGTGCCCTTGTTGCCAAAAAGGCTAACAGCACTTCGGGCTGTATAAGTAGGAGCATTGCCAACAGATTGAGGGGTGTGATCATTCCCTTCTATTCGGCATTGGTGAGGCCTCATCTGGAGTAGTGTGTCCAGTTTTGGGCCCCACACTACAAGAAGGATGTGGAAAAAATTGGAAAGAGTCCAGCGGAGGGCAACAAAAATGATTAGGGAGCTGAAGCATATGACTTATGAGGAGAGCCTGAGGGAACTGGGATTGTTTAGTCTGCAGAAGAGAAGAATGAGGAGGGATTTGATAGCTGCTTTCAACTACCTGAAAGGGGATTCCAAAGAGGATAGATCTAGACTGTTCTCGGTGGTAGCAGATGACAGAACAAGGAGTAATGGTCTCAAGTTGCAGTGGGGGAGGTTTAGATTGGATATGAGGAAAAACTTTTTCACTAGGAGAGTGGTGAAACACTGGAATGGGTTACATAGGAAGATGGTGGAATCTTCTTCCTTAGTGGTTTTTATGGTCAGGCTTGACAAAGCTCTGGCTGGGATTATTTAGTTGGGGATTGGTTCTGCTTTGAGCATGGGGTTGGACTAGATGACCTCTTGAGGTCTCTTCCAACCCTGATATTCTATGATTCTGTGATGAAAGGAGAAAATCCCTGGAAATATTCATTTTTAGGAGGGTATTCGTGAGACTTGACATTTTAGTGAAAGGGGTTCACAGGTTGTTAAAGTTTGGGAACCACTGGTCTACAGTCTGACCATTAACTTGCTTCATTAACAAACAACAGCAATCTGCCAACTGCAGATAAGAGTCACACTGGTGCTGAGAGAGTACAAGACTCCATGACTTTCAATATCTTTTAGCCTATTTATTGTCTTCAGAATGAAGTCTTTCTCCCCAGCGTGTCTGGCTGATGGATGCTGGGTGTGATCTATGTCTCTGTAAAGGCCTTTTGGAGAAGAAGTTGAGCCTCACTCTCTATTCATGTTCCATCATCGTCTGATTGCAGGAACACCTTGCTCCCTGTTGGAGTGCTTCCGTGTTACAATGCTGTGACATTTGTGTGTTTGCTATCACAATTGTGCCAGGGCTGACAGATGTCTCTCCAGGCACTATTGTGTCCTGCAGTCAGCCCCCAGCATATGGACTAGGCAGTGGGACTGGCCTGGAATCTCTTTAACGATTCCAATCCCAGTGGGTCGGGTGGGGCAGAGAGTGATTTTTTTAAAGTGTTGTAACTTCAACCTCAATGGCCATGCCCCCACCCTCACACTTTCAATGCCACACCCCCAGCCTCAGCATCCTGCAGTGGCCACACCTCCAGCATCACTAACACTTATATTCTTTGAGCATCTCTGGTTACTTTTTAGTGCTGAACTGGTGGGGAGGTGGATGAGTGTCTACTTAGTCTTTAGTTCTGGCTGCAGCCCAGACTTGCTGGCATAGAGTGCATCTCTGCCTCCCAAAGGGTGTCCCTGGCCTTACCAGTTGTGTCACGTGGCTGGGGAGGTAGGTTACTGTCTCCCCTGTGTCTGTCACAGGCTCATAGATACTAAGGTCAGAAGGGACCATTCTGATCATCTAGTCTGACCTCCTGCACAATGCAGGCCACAGAATCTCACCCACCCACTCCTGCAATAAACCTCTCACCTATGACTGAGCTATTGAAGTCCTCAAATCATGGTTTAAAGACTTCAAGGTGCTGAGAATCCTCCAGCAAGTGACCCATGCCCCATGCTGCAGAGGAAGGTGAAAAACCGCCAGGGTCTCTTCCAATCTGCCCTGGAGGAAAATTCCCTCCCTACCCCAAATATGGCGATCTGAACCCTGAGCATTTGAGCACGATTCACCTGCCAGACACCCAGCAAAGAATTCTCTGTAGTAACTCAGATCCCACCCCATCTAACATCCCATCACAGGCCATTGGGCCTATTTACCATGAATAGTTAAAGATCAATTAATTGCCAAATTCACGTTATCCCATCATACCATCTCCTCCATAAACTTATTGAGTTTAATCTTGAAGCCAGATAGGTCTTTTGCTCCCACTGCTTCCCTTGGAAGGCAGTTCCAGAACTTCACTCCTCTGATGGTTAGAAACCTTTGTCTAATTTCAAGTCTAAACTTCCCGATAACCAGTTTATATCCATTCATTCTTGTGTCCACATTAATACTGATCTTAAATAATTCCTCTCCCTCTCCGGTATTTATCCCTCTGATATATTTATAGAGAGCAATCATATCTTCCCTTAGCCTTCTTTTGGTTAGGCTAAACAAGCCAAGCTCCTTGAGTCTCCTTTCATAAGATAGGTTTTCCATTACTCGGATCATCCTAGTAGCACTTCTCTTTACCTGTTCCAGTTTGAATTCATCCTTCTTGAACATGGGAGACCAGAACTGCACACACTATTCCAGATGATGTCTCACCAGTGCCTTGTATAACGGTACTAATACCTCCTTATCTCTGCTGGAAATACCTCACCTGATGCATCCCAAGACCGCATTAGCTTTTTTCACGGCCATATCACATTAGCGGCTCATAGTCATCCTATGATCAACCAATACTCCAAGGTCCTTCTCCTCCTCCGTTACTTCTAATTGATGCGTCCCCAGCTTATAACTAAAATTCTTGTTGTTAATCCCTAAATGCATGACCTTACACTTCTCACTATTAAATTTCATCCTATTACTATTACTCCAGTTTACAAGGTCATCCAAATCTTCCTGTATGATATCCCAGTCTCTCTCTAAATTGGCAATACCTCCCAGCTTTGTATCATCCGCAAACTTTATTAGCCCCACACCACTTTTTGTGCCGAGGTCAGTAATAAAAAGATTAAATAAGATTGGTACCAAAACTGATCCCTGAGGAACTCCACTGGTAACCTCCCTCCAGCCTGACAGTTCACCTTTCAGTATGACCTGCTGTAGTCTCCCCTTTAAGCAATTCCTTATCCACCTTTCAATTTCATATTGATCCCCATCTTTTCCAATTTCACTAATAATTCCCCATGTGGCACCGTATCAAATGCCTTACTGAAATTTAGGTAAATTAGATCCACTGCATTTCCTTTGTCTAAACAATCTGTTACTTTCTCAAAGAAGGAGATCAGGTTGGTTTGGCATGATCTACCTTTTGTAAAACCATGTTGTATTTTGTCCCATTTACCTTTGACCTCAATGTCCTTAATTACTTTCTCCTTCAAAATTTTTTCCGAGACCTTGCATACTACAGATGTCAAATTAACAGGCCTGTAGTTACCCAGATCACTTTTTTTTCCTTTCTTAAAAATAGGAACTATGTTAGCAATTCTCCAGTCATACGGTACAACCCCTGAGTTTACAGATTCATTAAAAATTCTTGCTAATGGGCTTGCAATTTCAGGTGCCAATTCCTTTAATATTCTTGGATGAAGATTATATGGGACCCCCAATTTAGTCCCATGAAGCTGTTGGAGTTTCGCTTCTACCTCAGATATGGTAATATCCCCCTCCATATCCTCATTCCCATTTGTCATGCTACCATTATCCCTAAGATCCTCATTAGCCTCATAAAAGACTGAGGCAAAGTATTTGTTTAGATATTGGGCCATGCCTAAGTTATCCTTAACCTCCCCTCCATCCTCAGTGTTTAGTGGTCCCACTTCTTCTTTCTTTGTTTTCTTCTTATTTATATGGCTAAAGAACCTTTTACTATTGGTTTTAATTCCCTTTGCAAGGTCCAACTCTACTTGACTTTTAGCCTTTCTCACTTTATCTCTACATGTTCTGACCTCAATAAGGTAGCTTTCCTTGCTGATCCCTCCCATCTTCCACTCCCTGTATGCTTTCTACTTTTTCTTTCTGAGATGCTTGCTCATCCAGCTTGGTCTACAACTCCTGCCTATGATTTTTTTCCCCTTTCTTGGGATACAGGCTTCCGATAGTTTCTGCAACTTTGACTTGAAGTAATCCCAGACTTCCTCTGCCTTTAGATCCATAAATTCTTCAGTCCAATCCACTTCCCTAACTAATTTCCTTAATTTTTGAAAGTCAGCCCTTTGAAATCAAAAACCCTAGTCACAGATTTATTTTTGTTTATCCTTCCATTCAGTTTGAACTGAATTAGCTCATGATCACTTGAACCAAGGTTGTCCCCTACAACCATTTCTTCTCTGAGGTCCTCACTACTCACCAAAATTAAATCTAAAATGGCATCCCTCTTGTCGGTTCAGCAACTACTTGATGAAGGAATCCATCAGCTATCGCATCTAGGAAAATCTGAGCCCTATTATTATTACTAGCACTTGTCCTCCAGTCTATTTCTGGGAAGTTAAAGTCTCCCATGATCACGCAGTTTCCATTAGTATTTACTTCATTAAAAACATTAAAGAGGGCTCTATCCATATCCAAATTAGATCCCGACGGTCTATAGCACACCCCAAGCACTATCACAGGGGAGGCTCTAGTAGTTTTCTTCCCCAATATGATTTTTTCCCAGAGGGACTCTGTCTTATCCATTCCAGTGCTTCTTATTTCTTTACATTCTACCTCATCATTGATATACAATGCTACTCCACCATCTTTACCTTTATTTCTGTCTTTCCTAAACAGCACAGACCCTTCAATACCTATAGTCCAGTCATGACTACTATTCCACAATGTTTCTGTTATCCCTATAATATCTAGTTTCACTTCCTGCACCAGTAGCTCTAGTTCCTCCATTTTGTTACCTAGGCTCCTTGCATTGGTGTACAAACCTCTTAATTTTTGCTGTTTGGACTCGCTCACATTCTTTACCCAATTAGGCACGGACATTCTACAACCAGTATGACTGTTAGACTGGTATCCATACTGCCCTTCCTCCTTATGTCCATTCTCCTACCCACGGCTGTATCCTTTCTTACTTTGTTTTCTTCCTCTCAGTGTTAAAATCCGGGGTGGAGATTACCTGGACATCTCCCAACCATCTCCCCCAAATTCCTAGTTTAAAGCTTTCTTAATCAGTTGTGCCAGCCTCCATCCTAGAAGTCTATTTCCTTCCCTACTCAGATGAAGTCCATTCCGACAGAACTGTCCTCTATCCATGAATGCCTCCCAGTGGCCATACATCCCAAAGCCCTCCTTATAGCACCACTGCCTGAGCCATCTGTTGATAGTCCTAATCTTGTCACACCTTTGTTGCCCTTCTCTAGGAACAGGCAGAATCTCACTGAAGAACACCTGAGCCTCGATTTCCTTAAGCGTCTTCCCCAGCCTGGCATAGTCTCCCTTGATATGTTCCAGAGAAAATCTACCGATATCATTTGTTCCCACATGAAGGACGATGAGTGGATTCTTTCCTGCATCTGTTAGGATCCTCTTCAACCTCAGGTCCAAATCCCGTATCTTAGCACCTGGAAGACAGCACTCTCTTCTATTCTCTGGATCAACTCTAGTTACAGGCCTGTCCATTCTTCTCAGTAAGGAGTCCCCGATCACGTAGACCTGCCTTTTCCTGGTGACAGTATGATTCTCTGCTCTATCCCCTGTTCCCTCTGGCTGCAAGTTCTTTCCATTCCTATTCTCCCTTGCAATCCTCTTCAACCCATCCTGTATCCTCCTGGGGCTCATATTTGGTGTAGTCTCCATTGACTCTTCCCCTTTTCCTATAGGACTAGCCGCTCTTCTTTTCTTCCTTGCCCTTCCACCTTCAGTGAGCACCTGCTGATCCCCTTCTTCATTTTCCAACTCTGCAAACCTGTTCTTGAGCTCTATTTCTCCTTCACTAGCCCATCTTTTCCTCTGCCTGGTTCTCTTAGTCACATGCTTCCACTGTCCATTTTCTTCACCTAGCAGTCTCCCCTCAGAGTTCTTTGGTCCTGCTTCCATCTGCAAGTCTGAGCTTTTCCCTTCAGCCACCTCATGTCTTTGCTCCATAATCCGCTCGAATCCCCTTCTAAACTCAACCAGACTTTCCACCTGCATCTCCAATCCTCTGATCTTTTCTTCCATCAGCTCTATCAGACTGCACTTCAAGCAGACGAAGCGCTTTCCAGGTACCCCCTCCAGGATCATGTACATACCGCAGCTTCCGCATCCAGTCATCTTCATTGTGTCTTCCACTACTTGGGTCACTACCACTGGTGAATTAGCTTCGTGTTCTCTTGCCATTAGTTTCCCTAATTCCTCTTCAGTGAGGGGAGTGGGGATCAACCTCCTAAAGGCTTAGTCCTGCCCTGCAATAAGTCTCCTGGGATAATTTAAAGCTGCCTTAACTGGGTGGTTGAGGGCTTTCCTCAGAGAGTGTTAGGTAGGACCCAGGATGATCATCTGCCCAAGCCCTGAATAGCACTTGCTGTTGTGTTTTTTTTTTTTTTTTTTTTTTTTTTTTTTTTTTTTAACCCACGGTAGGGTCCTTTTATGGCCATTTTCCCACTCCACTGCCTTATGGGTTGTCTCAGATTTGTCCCTTATTTATTCTTGGCATTCACGATGTGCTAGGTGCCTCCCAGGCGCTATGGACAGACATGTTCCCTGCCATGAAGAACTTGCAGACCTGATACGACAAGGAAGAGCTACAAGTGCTAGATGGGGGAATAGGAAGCGGGGCAGATGAGGGGTGTCAGGATACAGCCATAGGGTTATTTAGTTCTTGCGCGCACGTCGTGTTCCAAAACATATTCCACAATATGTGGGGAAAAATCCCTCACCCCACAAAAAGAAAAGGAGTACTTGTGGCACCTTAGAGACTAACAAATTTATTAGAGCATAAGCTTTCGTGAGCTACAGCTCACTTCATCGGATGCATCCGATGAAGTGAGCTGTAGCTCACGAAAGCTTATGCTCTAATAAATTTGTTAGTCTCTAAGGTGCCACAAGTACTCCTTTTCTTTTTGCGAATACAGACTAACACGGCTGCTACTCTGAAACCTGTCACCCCACAAAGATCTCTTTCCAGGACAAAGTGCCCCTTTAACCACTCCCCACCCCAGCCTGGCTCCCTCCCCAGCTCCTCCCACTCCCTGAAGTTAACTTTCATTCACTCCAAAACACGGTACCTGAATTGGGCCTCTTTGGAATTTATTGGCTGGATTGTACTCGCCTATAAAAAGTTTGAGAGATTTAATTATGTAGGTTATGGACCACTTTTAAACCCACAAAACTATTTTAAGACACTATTTAAAATTCTGTGTAGTGAGAGTGAGTGAGTCAGGAAATCATGTGCAGCCAGAGCAGAGAACTCCTTGTAAAAAGGGGGAAAAGGTAATAAATGTCCCCTCAGCTGTTATTTCAGCATCTCGTTGGGGCTTATGTCATTCCTTCCATTTCCCTTGTCATGTGCCAGTGGACAGTCCAAGCAGAGGACCCGAGACATCACAGAGTTGGAGAGATGACTGATTGCAGGAGTTGTAACTGTGCTGCTTTGCTGGCACTTGTCTACGGCAGAAGCAACCAACTGGAAAATGTTGCAATTCATCTGCCCAGCCAGGCCATCATCCAGGCACTCTCTGCCTGGTCTGGGTGCTCTTTGCTATTTTTCTGCCCTGAGAATCTTCAGACCTGTAGCACAGCCAGTTTGGAGGCACCTTCTCAGGTCTGAGTTGCAGGCTCCTTAACTAGAGTTGTTGGTGTATCTAGGAGCTGCCTGTTAATTGTGCTACCCATTTGCTTGGGATACTGAGGCTGTTTTCAAGGTAAATTTCCCAATAAGGAGCAAGAGGCATGTGCATGAGAATAGAAATGTGTGGGGAACCCTAGGCCTGATGGGCTGTCCACCCTCCTGTTTCTACTCAGGCCGTATACTTACATGATGAATCACTGGCTCCAAGGTTATGATTCATTGGGAGTGAATGATGGTGGGACTGTAGCTTACACCTCCGCACTTGAGACCTTTGAGATCCAATAGTAACTTATTTCATAAGGAAAAAAACATTTGTTTATCATTGGGAGATCAGCAGCATGTTTGTGTCCAGGACGGATGGAGTAATCCCTCATCATGTCGTATGAAATTCACACTGGGTGCCCAAATGCATCTACTGCTCCTATACTTTAAAAGGCCAGCTTTGTATGGAGACCAACTCTGTAGGAGATGGCACATATATGGCTGAACCTGCTGCTTGAATGCTCCTAGGAGTGAAAAGAGTTCTTTGCATGTCTCCTGAGTCTGACTGGTCTAAGCCCCTCACTAATCTCCAGCATGGTCTGTGTTGTGCCTCTCTTTACACTTCTTACTCTGCGAGGTCCAGGGAAGATACTAGATACTGTCGGTGACTTTTCCTTCCTGGTCTCTTGCATCCTGAACCTTATAATAAGAACAGTGATGCTTTGCACTCCAATAATGCGTTCCATCAAAGGATGTCAAAGAACTTGACAGTATAGC
Source organism: Dermochelys coriacea (assembly GCF_009764565.3). Taxonomy (NCBI): domain Eukaryota; kingdom Metazoa; phylum Chordata; order Testudines; family Dermochelyidae; genus Dermochelys; species Dermochelys coriacea. The sequence continues at coordinate 85,518,974 of NC_050073.1, read as the reverse complement.
TTTACCGGTATCTCCATGTTACTGATGGGGAAACTGAATCAGAGAAGGAGAGTAACCTTTGCAAAGTCACACAGTGATTCAGGGACACAGCTGGGAAGAGAAGTGGACTCCTGATGCCCAGTCCCCACTGCTCTACCCAGTAGATGACAAGGCTTCTCAGTGTGTAGGGGTCTTCCTTCTTCTGACCTTAGCCCCCGAAAAGCATGATGGAAGAGTAATCATTGAGTTGTATGCACTCTGTTAATTTTCTTAGCCAGTCTAATCTCTGACTTGCAGTTTTCACTCACTTGTGGTTGCCCAACATGAGTGACATTGTTGACATATTTTACTGGAAGGTGTTGTCAACAGGCTCAGGTTCATAGCTCTGGTTTGTGCCCCCTCTGGATGAGCCTGGCATGTATGACTCTTCATACAGGATCCTGTGCCTCTCTGAAGGTATTAGGGGAGCAGCAGGAGTCAGAGCCTTGCATGTGACATTAGTGATAACCAGGTCCTGCTTCAGGGAAGGGATGTTGATGGGGGTGTTTTTTTGTGGGTGATGACCAGAGGGGTGACTGTGTGAAGAGATTGGGCTCTTCCCTTTGGGACTCAGCATCAAATTACCATTCATGCTCCCCCCAAAGTGGGGAGATTGCCGTCCTCCCTCCTTGAGGATCTCAAAGCACCAGCACATGCCTGCGAGTTGAGCCGATTTGCATCCTGGTACCCTTACAGTTGCTTGGGTTTGGAAACCAATTGATAGAAGTCTGAGGTATAGCCAGATAGGCTGAGACCAAGGTCACAGGGATACCCAGACACCATGGAGGTAGGTAGCTACCTCAGACCATGCAAAACTCATGTCACACTGAGGGCGTAGGTCAGAACTAAGGCTGGTTGGTTGTTGAGATAAGAAAAGGGCAACGTCCTTATGTTAGGATTTCTTTTGAAAAGGAAAGGCATGGCCCAGAATATATGAATTACTGTTAAAGCTGTTTATCATGGGGAAAGTATGAGAAACGTCAACTGACTGCTCTTTATTTTACAATAAACATTGTAAAATAATTCTGATAATATTTCATAATAATTTAAAACCATGTAAAAATCCATCCAGACTCCAGCATGCTGCACATAGAGCCTGGTTTGGGAAAGTTTCTGGGGGGGTCTGGATTGTCAGCAGACTGGCTGGGGTGACAAAGACCGAAGCAATGTTTTCAAAAGCGTCCAAGTCCCATTTTCAAAAGGAGAGTTGGGCATTGAGGAACCTATGTTTCATTGAAAGTCTATGGGATTTGGGCTCCTAAGCCACTTCGGGCACTTTTGAAAATGTTACCTGTGGGCTTGTTGTGAAAACCACTTCAAAGCCATGACTTTTGTCACCTGCAGCCTTACTCCTAACTCTGCCCATGGCATGCCGGTGTTAAATGTGAATTGTTTAACCAGTCAATTAGAGGACAAACTTATGAAGGGATCAGCTAATGCTTGGAAACACTACATGGTGAAGGTGGGTGTCTGAAACTGCTGCTCTTGGGCCACTTCCATTCTCCATCCTGCTCCCCATCCTACCCCAGGAGGCTGGCTGTGGTGGGTTAGTGTGGTACAATCCAACTTGATCCTGTGCGGTATGTTTTATGGACTCTTTGGGCCAGGCTTTCGGAAGTGTGCAGTCTCCATTTAGGCCAAAAATAAATCACCAGATCTTTAAAAGAGCCCAGTATATTGCGTGTTGAATTCTTTGGAAAATCTAATCATAAATCTCACAAATAGGAGGTGCTGAGATTGTTATGAAAATCTGGCCCTAATTCTCTGTGCTGAGCAGTGGGAAGTCCGGCCATGAGGTCTCTTGAAAATCTGTCCTGATCTGTGTGTTGTATTCCTGATGCATTGATCACCGTGAGCTATAGGTGCCTTTAATATAGACTGTGTCGCCTACACTGCTTTATAGATTTAACACCAAGCACTATACCATCAGTGAAAGACAATAAGGGCACTGGGCACCATTCTACAGGCCCTTCACTTGCAGAATTGCTGTTAATGTCATTGGCAGTACATGCTCAGAGGGCTTGCAGGATCCAGTCCAGCGTATAGTGAATAAATTGAAACATCTGGTTGCGAAGCCAGTAATGGTGGGGGAGGAAAAAATAAAGTAGTAAGCGAGGGATAGAAACATCTGAAAGAGAGATTTGAAAAAGGGTGGAGTTGATGGTGCAGGAGGCAATTCCAGATGGCAGCAGCTGCAGAGGTGAAGGCTCTCGCACCAGCAGCAGAGACTGAGTGTAGGGATGGAGATAAGGCCAGTGGAGTAACAGAGGCTGTGTAAGAGAGGGCTCTGAGGTGTGTCAGGAGCATCTCCTGCTTCATTGTGGGACCACTGCTGAGCAATTCGGTAGCATGAGTGTGAGCTGAGTTCCTGGTGCCATAGCCAGTGGTGTGGAGGTAGTGACAGGGGACTTATTGACAGAGGTGGGAGAAGAAGAAAAGGCAGGGACAGGAGTACACCAAGATCACAGGCTGGTGGGTGTAAAGGAGAGACTGGGGTCAAGGAGAGAGAAAGAGAAGATGGGATTGTGGAGTTTAGCCCTGGTCCCTAAGCTTCCAAACTGTTTGCTGTCTTCTAGCTCATCCAGTGATTGAAAACAGACAGGTGGAGTGTCCTCAGGGATACAAAAGGCTGAATTGGAGCCATTGTCAAGGTAAGGATGCCACTCTGATTCCTTTCTCAGACTCCTTATCAGGTAGAGTAACAATCATTCCTGTGTAAAATGAGTTCACATCCTGTCCTGGGACCAACCTACTGGGAATGTTACAGTTAAAGAACCCTGGGCCTTAAAGTGTGAAAGTAACTAGCTACATTCCACTAACTGTATAGAAAAATTGCATGTCCTTGACAGCTCAGGCTGTTTCACAGCAAAACCAGTCAAATTTCCCGATAACAACCTTATCTCTAACCCACAAGACCCACCTCTATTCTCCCAGCATATGCATGCATTAGTGATTTACATCTCTAAATTCAGCATGTACTTAGTGGTGTTAAAAACAGGAGATCTGTATATTTCCTGTAGCCTGAAGCAACTTTAACTGCAAGTTACCAGTGATTGTGGCGGGGCGGAAAGGGGGAAGAGTTTGTTTGGGTTTTTCGAGAGGAGTGGTGAAAGTGAGTTGGCTTGAAAATCTGTCTGCACCAAGTACATAAACTTTATACTCTGCCAGGCTCCTCAGAGTCTGCCTTGCTCCAGGGTGGGGCCCGTCTATGCACCTTTCAACCCCAGAGTGTCCTCTGCCCCACATCAGGGGGTGGCTGTGTTTGGACCATTCATCCAGGGGTCTCCTCTGCCCCACATTGGGAGTAGAGGGTGTGTCTGGGCCATTCACCCCCAGGGTCCCCTCTGCCCCCACATTGGGGTGTGGTGTGGTGGGGGGAGCATTCACCCAAGGGGTCCCTTCTGCCCCACATTGGGTGTGTGTGTGTGTGTGTGTCTGGGGCATTCAACCCAGAGTCCCCTCTGCCTCCATTGGGTGAATGGGTGTGTGTTTGCGCCATTCAACCCAGGGTCCCCTCTGCCCCCATTGGGGAGTATCTTATGTGGGCGATTCACCCTGGAGTTTCCTCTGCCCCACATTGGGGGGTGTCTGTGTGGGGCAATCACCCCAGGAGTCCCCACACAGGGCGGCAGGGCAAGGGGTGCCTGTCTGTCCCATTCATCTGTTCCACCTCAGGAGGGCGGCTTTTACCCTGTTCCTTGTTAGAGGAATAGCTGACATTTTTCCAACTGTAAAGTTTTCCATGCAGTGATTGGGAGCTAGAATTCTTGGTCACATTGTCATGATTCCTGATAAGCCATGAGGTGTCCCGTAGAGGATGCTGTCTGGGCCTGCCTGGGCAAGCTCATGGCATGCAGTCCAGTGACTCATCTCCTCTAGCAGGGACTTTCCATCTCACTGAGTTAAGTAATGAGTCACCTGAGAGCTTCCCCACAGTGTCCTAGAGGAGAATGGTCACCAGAACAGTGGCCTCAATTCCCTGTGACAATCAGTGTGGGGCTAGTGTCAGGGCTTTGTGCTGGGCCCCTGTGTGGCTCCTGGCATGGGGACATGTTGGGAGAGAGAGAGAAGTGGCCATAAGTGCTCTGCCACCCCAGGGACCTTTCTGAGCCTGGCAGGAGATGCACTGTCCTGCACGTGCCTTGGTGCCTTGAGGTGCCATATACTTACATTCCCATGTCCTTGCTGTGGCCATAGGACATGTGTCTCAGACCCCAGTTCTAGTCCAGGACCTGAATTCAAAGGCAAAGAGAGCAATTTGGTTAATAGAACATTGGAGAAGGATCCCATGGGTGACATGGGGTCCTTCCCAGCAGAGATGGAAGAGGGAGTGGGATGATGGATGAGAGCCCCTGGATGTTCTCCAGGCCTTTGTCTATAGGAGTGGAGCCCAGCTGAGAGGGAGCCAACAGGCTGAGTGATCCACTGAGCTTCGGATTTTGTTAAAGCATTGATGAGAGATGGCAGCAGGGCCCAAGCAGAAGTTCCGGGAACCTCAGGGAGCTCTCCTGCAACTGCTCTGTCTGTCTGGCCAGTAGGCCAGCATGGGTCACTCTTGTGCACCCCCACTGCAGAGAAGCAAACCACCTGGCTCCCTTTGCAAGGACGCCTCCTTGCCTTTGCTTACTAAATACCAGAGAACAGCATTGCAACATCAGCACTGTTACGGAGGCCAGATTGAGAGTGGCTGGAAGTTCAAGTACTAACTGGCATGAACTCTGGCAATCCAGCCGATCCCAGGAAATGCTGTGCCTCTGGAATTGAGTTTGGCTATGCAGCACAAATCTTCCAGAGCTAATAGCTGGGAGCCACAGCATCTCCAGTGGATTTGCTGATTGCCACTGATGAATGACAAACCAGGGGCCTCAGGTCCACTTCTGTTAATGAGAACAGCACAGGTTCTGGAGAGGCCACCTCCTGATGCTCCCGGCACCCAGCCATTCAACAACAGGGACAGTGGCAGCCAGCTGCTGAGCATGGTGCAGAGATTGTCATGGAAACTGGTGGCTGATGCTGGGTAGGGGAAGAAGATGGGGATCCCTCCCACAGCTGGGCTGCATCCTGCGGCTGCCAACTGGAAATGGACAGGGGGACTGGGCAACATGTAATCACTAGGACTCAGAAACCCCAAGCAGCCTGGTGAAGGTGTCAGTGCCAGTGCCAAAGCCAGGATCTTGCTTCAGAATACACTGAGGACAATGTGTGTGACATGTAGGGTGACCAGACAGCAAATGTGAAAAATCGGGGGTGGGGAGGTAATCGGGTCCTATATAAGACAAAACCCCTAATCTTGGGATGTCTGGTCACCCTTGTAACATGCATGAGTCATGGAACACAGCATCTGCAACTCGGGTCTGGTTTCCTCTTCAGACACTGACCATGTTGGCCCCTCGGTAAACTCATGTACCTTTGTACTATGTGCTCCACCTTCCCTGTGCACCTGAGGTTATTACTGAGAAGTACCAATAGGCATAAGAACCAGCTATGTGCAGAATGGAAGAAATGGCTGGGCTGCTTGTGGTTTTGGGTTTGTGGGCTCCCCTTCCCCCAAGGCACTGTGTCCTGGGTCCTGCCTCATCCCTGACTGGGGGTGGGCAAGGACGGGTAGCGTACAGCTGGCAATGCTGCTTCTGTGTCACTTGGGGATACCCATGTGGTGGGAGTCCTCAGCTGCCCACTTCGGGTAACTTTACTGCACTGACAGAGAAACATGAGGGGGCTGGAGCAGGGGATGGGATCTAGCCCTCTGGTTTAAATTAGATGCACAAAGCTCAGTCCCCACTGCCAGTAAGAACATAAGAACAGCCATACTGAGTCAGACCAAAGGTGGTCCATCTCGACCAGTGGCCAGTGCCAAGTGCCCCAGAGGGAATGAACAGACCAGATAATCATCAAGTGATCCATCCCCTGTTGCCCATTCCCAGCCTCTGGCAAACAGTGGCTAGGGACACCATCCCTGCCCATCCTGGCTAATAGCCATTGATGGACCTATCCTCCATAAATTTTTCTAGTTCTTTTTTAAACCCTGTTATAATCTTGGCCTTCACAACATCCTCAGGAAAACAGTTCCACAGGTTGACTGTGCGTTGTGTGAAGAAATACTTCCTTTTGTTTGTTTTAAACCTGCTGCCTATTAATTTCATCTGGTGACCCCTAGTTCTTGTGGTATGAGAAGGAGTAAATAACACTTCCTTATTTACTTTCTCCACACCAGCCATGATTTTATAGACCTCTATCATATCCCCCCTTAAAGTTATTGCTTTTCCAAGATGAAAAGTCCCAATCTTGTTAATCTCTCCTCATACGGAAGCCGTTCCATACCCCTAATAATTTTTGTTGCCCTTTTCTGAACATTTTCCAATTCCAATATATCTTTTTTGAGATAGGGCGACCACATGTGCACACAGTATTCAAGATTAATAAATTTATTTGAGCATAAGCTTTCGTGAGCTACAGATCACTTCATCACTCACGAAAGCTTATGCTCAAATAAATTTGTTAGTCTCTAAGGTGCCACAAGTACTTCTTTTCTTTTTGCAGATACAGACTAACATGGCTGCAGTATTCAAGATGTGGGCATTCCATGGATTTATATAGAGGCAATATGATATTTTCTGTCTTATTCTCTATCCCTTTCTTAATGATTCCCATCATTCTGTTAGCTTTTTTGACTGCCGCTGCACATTGAGTGGACGTTTTCAGAGAACTATCCACAATGACGCCAAGATCTCTTTCTTGAGTGGTAACAGCTAATTTAGACCCCATCATTTTACATGTATAGTTGGGGTTATGTTTTCCAACATGCATTTCTTTGCATTTATCAACATTGAATTTCATCTGCCATTTTGTTGCCCAGTCACCCAGATTTGTGAGATCCTTTTGTAGCTCTTTGCAGTCTGCTTTGGCCTTAACTATCTTGAGTAGTTTTCTATCATCTGCAAATTTTGCCACCTCACTGTTTACCCCTTTTTCCAGATCATTTATGAATATGTAACTTGTGCTGCTTGTTACTATAATCCCTTGTATCCCTCTGCTCATTCAGACTCCAGACAAGTCAGATCCATTCAGTGCCTCAGGATGACAAGTTAGATATGTGCTGCTGGCGTATGTCAGAGATGAGCCCTGTAGCCTTTGTAAGGGATAGATACACCAAGCTCTGCCCTGGATGGGGTTTGGTCCCCACTGCATCAAACATCTGCCCTGGACAGGGATTCCCAGCTTGCTTGCAGTCCGGGCCTCTGGTCCTATATGTCACAAATCTCTGTTCCTGACTCAGTAACAGGGTGCTACTTAGCAGGGCTCTATCCTTGCCATCTCTCTCACCAGCAGAAGGACAGGAGTGGCAGAGGGAGGATGGGCACAGTGGGTCAGGTGCCTGGCAATATGCACAGGTTTTCCATCATCCTGGGATGGGAAGTCATTTCTGATCACTTGAGGACAGAGGAGTAGGAAATGTCTCTTGGGTTGGATCTCTCCTGTCCCACGGCATGCTTGGTTGTTCCTCTCTGAGGTTCTAGTTTCTATTCTGAGGGCCCTGGCTTTCCATTGGAAGAGGGCCTGCTGTGCTTTGCACGCTGCTGTGGTGAGGTGCACCAGTGAGAGGAATCTGCTTGGTACCTCCACCTATCTAGCCAGGGTGGTTTGTGATCTGTAGGATTTTCTCCAGAGATTTGACTCTCACTGTCGTATCTAGCCCTGGGAAAGCTACTCCTCATCTCCATCCTCTGCTGGAATGCAGGATCCAGGGTGCTGATTAAGATGCGTGCACCAGATGGGTACATCCATGCCTTGTATCTCCAGTCACGAGAGCTGCATGTGCTCCAGTTACCCCATGTGAAATGTCCCACACCCTGGCCTGTGACCCCCTCCTCCCTGAACATGGCTGAACAGGGACTCCTGGGGAATTTTCCCATTTAGAAATTATTACACGTGGCAAAGATGGGGAGGCAAACTGCTGCTGCAGACACGTCCACTCGGGTACCATACACTGGAGCCCAGGTTTATTCCATTTCACTATAATGCCCAACGTAGCTAATCCTGGGCTCTGCTTCAGTGTGCCATGTTCAAAGGGTGAAAAGCACTGGCTGGCATCTTCCGTGCTGCGAAGGCGATGCTGGGTCTGTCTGAAGGCTGCAGCGGGGACTCTCTGCAGCAGGGGAATCTGCTCTTGACTGCTGTGCGCCATGTGACCACCTGGGAGGTTACTCAGTTATTAGGTTCCTATTGGATGGGAACTGTGAGGAGCTGTGGGAACAGCAAGGAAATGATACTTGTCCGTCCTGCTGCGCAGGTGGTGGTGATAACAAGTACTTAGCCAGCATTCCTGAGAGCTTCCAGTTGGTTTTAAATCATTGTCTGACCTTCCCAGCCCCATCAGTATCTTATGGATGGCCCAGAGGGGAGAGGGAATTTGCTTGAAATCACACACTACATCAGTGGCAGAGCCATGGCTTGGACTTGGGAGCTGCTAGCTCTCACTTGTGTATCCCCAGAATCAGCAGCACCAGTGACAAGCTGGAGACATGCCTACCACTCATCCACTGATGCACTCTTTGATTCCTGATGATGCATCCTTTGCAGACAGTGCCCCAGTCTGGCCACACAGGGGATTTGATTGAAAGGAGGAGACTTGCTATAAATCAAGTCCTGCCAAGCTTCAATATGGCAGCTTTAAAAATTACTTCACACGGATAGCCCTGTGAGATACAACATCTGGTGTCCACGAGGATCCCAGAGTAGAGCAATCATTTGAGCCATCTATGCAGCTGCACCTAACAGGCCGTGCACAGCGGATGTGGGATTGCAGTCATTACAAAGGTTCCTGTGAAGCAGTTTGCAATGCAATGCTAGTGTCCTATGGGACACTGGACTAGCTGAGACTAGTATGCTGATGCTGTATGACAAAGGTGGGGTATGGGACTTGAGGGATTTAGAGGCCTGATACAATTGAGCAAGTAAGATGCCAGACTAACAGTACCAGTAACCTGATCTGATAGAGCAGGAAGAGGGGCCAGTAACTTTCCCAGTCATTCCTTTCCACTAGCGAAAATCCCCAAAATAAGCTGAAGAGCAATTGAATCTGAAGGCAGCTGCAGAGAGGAACAAAGGGTACATAGCCAGGACAGGAGGCAGGAAGCAGACTGCAGGTGAACCTAGCTAAGAGACAGGCAAGACAAGACTCTGGGACAGAGGGGAGGAGGTTTTTGAAAAGTCTGGAATCTCCTGGCACATTATTGTACCCACCAGGGGCTCAGCTAGCAAAGGCAGGCTCCCAAATTCCTCCCTAACCCATGGCATGCTGTACAGCTTCCACATCTGAATGACACATGGTGACTGGACCCAGCTGGATGAATCTGGAGCATCAGCAGCAGGGAAGAAGAGAGGCGAGGCTAATGAGACATTTTGGGTTGGCTGTTTGCTCTTGACACCCCTTTTGCAGGTTAACACGGCCCATGGGACAAGGTGTACTTAACCCTGCCTCAGTGTGGGAGGGGGACTAGATGGCCTGCTGAGGTCCCTGCCAGCCAGGTCAGGCCCCTAGAGAGAGCATCAGCTTGAGAGAGCAGCACTTTGTGGAGTCATGTGACCTTGCAATACAGGACACTGCCACTGTCCCTACCAATAGACTAGCTGGGCATCAGTGTCATCAATGGCAGGTATGAGCCCCTCAGGCCTGGAGCTGACTGTTCCAAGCTGTGACTGAAGAAAGAGCCAGGCCAGAGTCGAGATTGTTTCATACTGTTTCAGAAATGGAACAATTCAAAATCTCAGAGGGCACCGTCCACACAATCAGTGCCTTGAGGGGACCTGCAAGACCCTGGCCTCACTCTGATGTGGGGTCCCCACCCCTAAAAGCCTAATGCTTGTTGATGGGAAAGTATATGAGAGAGCCTGGCAGGACTGTGCTGGCCCTGGAGTGGAATACTGTGCCAGGGGACTGAGGGGACATTCTTAGCTGACAGTATCCAGGAGGGGACAGAGTGTCTCAGGAATTTCTGGAGGGGGCCAGGTAGCACAACAGTGCCCTGCCCTCACCCCTTCTGCCTGAGGCTCCTGAAGGCTGAGCACATTCGACCCTATCCCCCTTTCAGCCTTCACTCTTATGCAGCACTCCCCCAGGGAATGGCAGGGGGTGGGTGGCTGACCCAGATGTTACCTCCATTATCAGAGGGACAGAAATGTTAGGTGAGAACATGGGTAGCCAAATGCTACCTGCAAAATTCTCCTACCCTGTCTAGCTACAGAGAGAGACTCCCCAGCTCTCCCATGCTGCTAGGTTTCTGGGCTTTTGCTAAATCTTATTTTCTCCCAGTGTGAGAGACAGCAGGTCTCCAGCCAGGGCACTCTAGGCAGACACTGATCTCAGTGACTCTGCAACCCACCCCTAGCAGCCCCTCACATGAGACCTTCCCCAGCTCTGTATGTGGGGAAACCCCATGGGAATTTACTCTGGTGACTCCTGCTGTCACCTCTCGACTGGTTCAGTGTTGGAGAGACCAGCTGTGTTGCAAGAAGGTAAAGACTTCTGCAGTTAGCTGGTTGCATGGGGGTCAGTATCAGCCTGTGGGGTGGGGGGCTGGGAAGGGCCTCAGAGAGAAAGTGCTGCTCATGTGGCTGTTGGACACATGGTTTGATTTGTCAATTTGCTGTTCAGTGGGCTGTTCCATGCCCTTCTCTTTGCTTACACCAACCAGGCTATGGGAAGGGAGCGCCAGCGATTTGCTACATAGCAATAGGGGACGTTACAAGCCCCTGCCCTGTTGAATTGCAGCCCCTTCCCTTGCCTGCCGCAGTTCCCCCTGCCACGTGCTGCTGTCGCTGACTCCAGTTAATGGGCAGACCCAGGGCATTGTGGCTGATTCTGTTCTCTGCTTTCACCCTGCAGATATCAACGAATGCCTGATGCTTGGCCTGTGTAAAGATGCCGAATGTGTGAACACCCGCGGTAGCTTCCTCTGTACCTGCAAACCTGGGACCATGCTGGACCCGTCCCGCAGTCGCTGTGTCTGTAAGTGCTCTGGAGACCAAGCCCTGCATAGTCGCTTGGAAGCAGCTGCTCAAGGTACCCAGTGACGTCCCCCAAAGCTTCCCTGGAACTGTGAGCAGGAACCAGCAGATCATGAGCCAGATGGAAACAAGATATCACGTGTCAGTGTGTCCCAATGCCCTGAGAGAGTGTATGGGTGGGTGATGTCAGATCCTGTGTGCGTGCATTCATGCCCTTGCATGATGTGTGTGGATGGATATGTACCCATGTGTCCCAGCACTCCCCTCGTACAGGTCCACTGGGCTCAGCTCCCATGGGATTCTCATTCACTTCCCTCCCTTGTTCACATTGGGTTGTTGAGTGTGTAACTGAGCTGACATGACGGTAGTGCTATGGCAGAGAATGCAGGAGATAGAAAGCCTGCACCCAGCTTCTGCAGAGGCTGCTGTGAAAGCAGTGACCTCTCCCCAGGGGTGCAGTTCTGGGGAAGGGGATTGAGAGCACCTGCACTAGAGTATCTGGAATCGAAATGGAAGCCCATCTCTTCCATGCCACTTCTGTTGGATCTGCCCACTCCACTGAAGTCCTAGGGCTGAATGCCCAAGCAGGTTTAGGCTGGGGAGAGATATACTATGGAAACCGCAGCTTCCGGGAGAGGGGCCTGCAGCTCTTCACCAAAGTCCTCATCAGCCGGGGCAAAGGTCGCGTGCTGTGATTGGGGGGTGCTAACTTGTAGGGACAGCATGGAGACTGTTGGGGCAGAAGTGGACCAGTGGGGTGATGGCGGCTGTATCGCAGCAGAGGAGGGATGCGATAAGGCCTTGGGGCTGGTGACAGAGAGGCAGAGCTGGGAAGGACCTTGAAGGCGATGACAGGCAGCACTTTTCCTTGACACTCTGTGCCCGGCAGAGGTGACAGCTTGGCCTCCAACACTAACCCTGGGCTTGTGTTTCAGCGGATAAGGCTGTGTCCATGGAGCAGGGGCTGTGCTATCGCTCAGCAGCGGGAGGTGTCTGTGCCCTACCACTCACCCAAAGCATCACCAAACAGATCTGCTGCTGCAGCCGTGTTGGCAAAGGATGGGGGAGGAATTGTGAGAAGTGTCCTGTGCTCGGGTCAGGTGAGAGCTGTGCTCGCTGCCTAGCTGTGCCCAGTGTTCTAAGCCTGGAGCCTGGCCTTCACCTTACACCTTCTCCCGACTCCTTGGCCCAGAACCAGCTCAGGCTCCTTTCCACTGCTGATGTGTTGGGAAGTGGGTGTGAACAGTCTATGGGGGACTGAGTGCAAAGGGCACAGGCCAGCACAGAGACTGTGGTCTGCATGGCTGCTTGCTAGAAGGCAGAGTGCACTAGCTGAGAGTGGTCTGCCGCTCTGGAGGCTGGAGTGAAGCAGAGCAGATTCCAAACCTGTGGGATCTGCAGCACAAGTGAGTGCATCTGAGCATGAAGGTGGGGAAGTTCCTCACCAGGCAGCCATCATGCAGCACTGCCCCAGAGGGAGACCACAGCCTTTCCCATGCCTGGGTTAGCCTGACAGTCCCTTTCATCTCACTCTGCCTCCCGTAAGGTTAAAGTTTCCTCCTCTCCTAAAGTGTCAGCCTTCAAGTGCCCCAACGCACCAAGCAAGGATGGGTTAGGCTTTTACCCGTGTGTTAAGTACTAGAGAGACCACAAACAAAACCCCACAGGGCTGGGAATTCCTATACATCTCTTTGGACTGGGTGGAAGGCATCTTTGGACATGTGCATCAAAGGGCCAAAGTACTAGAAGGTCCCCAGGGCTTGCAGCATTGTAGCCATTTATCTGGTCCCTTATCCAGCCTTGGCAGGCTGTGCAGCCCCCTCTGCCCATTATACGGTTCTCTCCTGTTGATGAAGTGATAGCTTTCCTTGGTGCTCCCCCAGGGAGCTTTGAGCCAACGGAGAGATTCAGTCTCCAGTAGCTGTGAATGCTAACTGGTATCAGTTACAGACACACCCAGTGCTGGGAGCAGATTCTCTCTGCTGGAAACATCCACCCTTCACACCATGCTCTAACGTACAGTGACTGATGGATGGAGGATGTACCCACACACAAACACACACCTGGCCATTCTCATCTGTGTAGCAGAAGACAGCATCTTCAGTTCCTCCATTGGATCTTGCCAGAAGGACAGCCTCGTGTGCTCACAACTGGTTTCTGCCCCTTTCCTCCACATGTCAGCCTTGCCCTGTGTCTCCCTTGCAGAAGCCTTTAAGGAGATTTGCCCAGCAGGACATGGCTACACCTATTCCAGCTCAGATATCCGTCTGTCCATGAGAAAGGCGGAGGCAGAAGAGCTGCCATTCAGCTCAGAAGAGCAGGGGGAGAGCAGCGACCGGACGCCCAACTGGGCAGCAAAAAGGCCGCAGCTGCAGGAAGCCCTGAGTGGTGGAGTCACAGGTATGCTCCTCTGTGCTGGAACCTCAGCAGCACAAGGTAGATTGGGATGTGATGCAACATTAGTAGTGGCTATGCACACAAGTGCCCTGGATGAATTCCCTCTTTCATCCTCAGGCTGTCCCTATCCCAGGGACTGTGGTTCCAGCTGAAGTGGACTCGGGTCAGCTCCAAAGCTATGCAAGGCTCTCTTGCCCCTGTATCCCAATGGCATAGGGTATGACCTTTTCAGAGCTCCCTGGCCCTCCTGGGCAACCTTTGAATTCCAGCCTCAGATCCTCATGTGCTAACAGGTGCCGCTACTGCCAGATGAGCATGCTGCCTCCATACTTGGAAGCTGCAGTCTGATTCAGATGTGCCCTGCTGAGTGGGGCTGTGGGTCCAGCTGAGTTTAGGGCTCAGTGTGAATTCTGGCACTAGTATCCCTGGGTGGTTATCCCAATGCACTCAGGCTGGGAATCTAAATCCAGAGAGGGGAGTGACAGTTGTCACTGGAACCAGGGTCTATTAGAATGTGAGTTTCCTGCGGACGCTGGGGAAGGAGCCAGGACTGGGGCAACTCAGTGTGCTAGGTTTGGAAGGACAAGTTCCCATCTTGTGCTGGGAGAAATGGGGGACTCCTAGCCAGCATCAGGGAAGCAAGTGAGGTTAGTGCAGCCTGGGCTCTCTGAGGTATGTGGGGTGCTGACGCTTCTTGTTCTGAAATTCACCATGTGCTGTTTAATTTTCCAGGTCACTCTCCAGATAGTGAGGTGAGTCAAGCCCATGCTGTTGGCAGATGATGGGGTGGGGATATGTTTGTGTTGTACTTCACTAGTGGTAAAGGGATCGTTTAAAAAAAGTAATCAGAGGGAAACACTGAATGTGTTGGAGTTGGAGTAATGAGGGGAAGTGGTGCTGGAGGAGGTTAGAAAACACCCAGACAGCCAGGCATTTTCACTTACTGCAGATCAGCTGCAACATTCAAGCCCCAGCTGATGCTTTGGGCTTGGGAGCAGCTGACACCCCTTTGTTGAGGGTTGGGAGAGAATGGTGTCTTCCCCCCTACCTCTGTGATAGGATTTTGGGGTTTGCCTCCTTGTGCCCTAAACCTTTAGGAATAAAGCTTAACAGTAAGCAGTGAAGGGAAAAAATGAGGGGCTTGTGACTTTGTTGTGTTGGCTTCTTTGGGATGGTTTGGTTTGGTTGTTTCAGTTTGACAGCAGACGTTCATGTCCAGTCTGTCTCCCCGGTGCACTCCTATGGTTTGCATTGCCATAGTATCTGAGCACCTCACAATCTTTAATATATTCAGCCTCACAACACTGCGGGGGGATCGGGAACAGCTGTTAGTCCCATTTTACTGATTCCCCACCAATGGAGAGATGAAGTGACTAGGCCAAGGTCATGCAGCGGCTCTGGGGTAGTGCTGGGACTTGAACTCAGGTTTCCCCAGTCCTGAGCTAGCCCCCAGACCCCTGGTCATCCTTCCTCTCTAGCTAGGAAGAGTCTCTGATGACTGGAGAATTAGTGAAATGATGACAGTCAGAAAGAGTGAAAGTTGAGCTATTGAGGGGGAAGGAGTTTAGCCAAACTATAGGAAACTGCTTTGGTTTGTGTTTAATGCCTGGTTAATGCCAATGACTAATTAACATCCTGAATAAAGGAGTCTTTTGCAAAAGAGTCAGTACTCTTGCCCTTTGAGATGAGGATTCAGAGCTCTCAACAGGCATCCCCAGGATTTCCCAGAGGTTCTCCAGCAAAACCAGGAGAAACCACACTGACACTTTGCAAAAAGAAAAGGAGTACTTGTGGCACCTTAGAGACTAACAAATTTATTAGAGCATAAGCTTTCGTGAGCTACAGCTCACTTCATCGGATGCATTTGGTGGAAAAAACAGAGGAGAGATTTATATACACACACACAGAGAACATGAAACAATGGGTTTATCATACACACTGTAAGGAGAGTGATCACTTAAGATAAGCCATCACCAACAGCAGGGGGGGGAAGGAGGAAAACCTTTCATGGTGACAAGCAGGTAGGCTAATTCCAGCAGTTAACAAGAATATCAGAGGAACAGTGGGGGGTGGGGTGGGAGGGAGAAATACCAGGGTATTTCTCCCTCCCACCCCACCCCCCACTGTTCCTCTGATATTCTTGTTAACTGCTGGAATTAGCCTACCTGCTTGTCACCATGAAAGGTTTTCCTCCTTCCCCCCCCTGCTGTTGGTGATGGGTATTTCTCCCTCCCACCCCACCCCCCACTGTTCCTCTGATATTCTTGTTAACTGCTGGAATTAGCCTACCTGCTTGTCACCATGAAAGGTTTTCCTCCTTCCCCCCCCTGCTGTTGGTGATGGCTTATCTTAAGTGATCACTCTCCTTACAGTGTGTATGATAAACCCATTGTTTCATGTTCTCTGTGTGTGTGTATATAAATCTCTCCTCTGTTTTTTCCACCAAATGCATCCGATGAAGTGAGCTGTAGCTCACGAAAGCTTATGCTCTAATAAATTTGTTAGTCTCTAAGGTGCCACAAGTACTCCTTTTCTTTTTGCGAATACAGACTAACACGGCTGCTACTCTGAAAACTGACACTTTGGAGATCGTCCTTGGGAAAATCTTTGCCAAAGGGTTGCCTGCCTAGTTCAGGTTCTGGAGCGCCTCACAAGATTAGCCAGGCTCCCATTTGGGGCATTAGGTAATGCAGATACCTGACCCTGAGGTTTGTAGCTATGCAGTCGGCCTGTGAAGGAGACTTGGAGGGAACTGAATGCAGAAATCTAAAAGGCTAGGCATAATGCTTTGAATAGGGTCCAGCATATGGAGGCTCCAGACGTTCCACACGCTAGTAGCTTCACCTGCCATTACAGTACCCTTAGTGTGAACCAGCAGCCAGGATGGGGCAGGAGGAAGCTCACCTCTCTCTTGCCCCTTGGCTAAATACATCCCTGGGCGGTCTAGGCAGAGCCAAACTTTGTGTTTGTGTTTCTCACCCACAGGGCACTGCTGATGCCACCCAAGAACCTGCCACACACCCAGGTGCGTAAATGCTCAATTGGCTTGTGAATAAGCTACAAATAGAGAAGAGAAAGGAGGACCAGGGTTGGCCCAGCTGGCAGCTTCAGGCTGTGCTGATAACCTTAGGGTCAGGGAAAGGCAGCTTTATTTCATAGGCACCTCCTAATCTCCTTCTGTGTCGCTCCAAATGCGCTGTGCTGCACAGAACCTGGAGGCGCTGCAGGAACAGGGCAGCCCCATGAGATGCAGGGCAGGGAGGGCCACACTCCATTTCATGTATTGGAAGAGCTGTTCCTCCAGCCCAGGGATGGGGCTCTGTTATTGTCTGCCCACATTCATGATTTCTGCATGCTGGGCTCTGTAATGGGCACCACGGGGTGGGGGTGGGGTCAGGTTGCAGGGGTCTGCACCCCCAACATACAGCAGCAAGGTTGCTAGCTGTGAAATTTCTCAGCTGTAACACGAATGAGGCTGGATCAGGTGACAACTGGTCTCAAGATGTCATGTGGTATAACATATGCAGCAACCTAGATGCTAGGCTCAGAATTGGGGCTTGGCACCCACACCTGCTGCTCCGCAGCTGATCCCTCAGTATTGTGAGGTGCGGGGAAGTTGAGGTTGGGGGCTCATGAGCAGGGCTTAGGCTGACACTTGCTCCTGTGTCCGACTGTGATCTCAGGCTGGTGCTCACATCTCTCTCATCTGCAGGGGATGTAGTGGAGGAGACATTCCCTCATCCTCCCGCCCAGCCAGGCCCAGAGGCTGCAGGGGAAGGCACTGCTGCAGCACAGATCACAGGTTCGTCAGCAGCTCTAAATGGGGTTTACCTGCCACACCTGGCAGGCCCTAAAGAGAAATGTGATCCAGTCAGAACATAGGGCCCTCCCCACCCAAGGATCCCTGGTATGCCAAACCCTGGTAGATCCCACCAGGCCTGGGTGTGTGCTGAGGGATCCAGGCAGATCCCAATGGGTACAAGAGCAGATGCTTTGGCTTTCAGTGCCCTTCACTGTGTAATTTGTATAACGCACGACCTTGTCTGGATCACGTGGAAGGGAAGCTTAGGATTCATGCCATGAATGAACACAGCCCTTCATTGCTGCCCAGCCAAGCTCAGAGACTTGTCACCCAAGAGAGCCCTCACTTTGATTCATGTGTTTAGCATAGGTCAGTGTTATTTCCCTGACATACAGCTCCTCCTGGTGCGCACTGCGTCTGCTGTGCTTGCCCAGGGCTACGGGGACGGAGGCGGTCCGCAGAATACGTGAGGCTAGCTGGATCTCTGCACTGTGAACAGCAGGGTCTCTGAGCAGAGGGGAAAGGGAAGGGCTCCCCGGGGAAGGGAAATCACAGAGGGGGTGGCAGTGACTCCCAAGGAAAGCGACTGGCAGGTTCTTACTGGTGGCTTTGGCCCAAGCCCTGCTGCAGTCAGAGTTGAGTCATCTGGAAATTGTGGTGGAGCGGGAAGTGTGTGGCTCCCAGGGGAGGCTTGTTTACTGCGTGAATAATAGCAGTTCTGTTATTCTAGGGTTGTCTAAGTGTCTGGGAGTGCTGCCCCTGCTTGGGGCCAAAAGCACCCTCAGAAGAAACCCTGGCACAGGCACCTTGCTGTGGAATGCGCCTCCCACAATAGCCTTTTGTTTGTGTGCGTTTGTGTGTTGGTTTGGTGATGGGATTGTTTCACTGTTGGGGCGTATGTGGATCTCTGCTGGCCTCTCCTTGCCCTTCCTGCATTCAATGCTGCTAAGCTGCTTCCTCTGGCTGCCATGGGATTAGTGAGACCAGGCTGGAGGCAGCAGGAAGGGAAGCAGCATGTGAATGGCCCACACTGAGCTGGCACTAAAGCCCTGGGGATGGTGCCTGCCCTGCCTCCCTGCTCCCAGTGGCCAGTTACAGGGCTGCACTGGCTCCTGGGGAGCCACTTGCCTGCCCAGGCCAGATAGAGCTGGTTTGCTGTTTTCTTCTGAGCTCTCCATGGGCTTTCCCCGCTTTCCAGCGCAGGGGTTGGGCCAAGGTGTCCCAGCCTCCTGCTTTCACTCAGCCCAGCTAGAAACAAGTAGAGATGATAGACGGTGCCTAGCTGCAGGGCTCTGGAGCCCTGGGAAGCCATTTCCACCCTGCTAGGTGCACTGACCCAGACCAACCCACAGGTGCTGACCATTAGTGCTCCCTCTCCATTCTTGGGCACTGGGGGTCCATCGCTGTCGTGGTGGCTGGAGGCTGCTGAGGCCCAGCTCTGGCAGCTGTCTGAGGTGCAGGGGACTCGGAGCCGTCTCCCATTCTATCTGTGATGTGGGGGTGGTGCTACTAACTGGGCGGGAGGCTGTGGAATAGGGAAAGCCCTGTACTATGTGCTGGGGGACAGGGGAGCAGAGGCCTGTGACTTCTCCCTGTCTGTCTCCCTCAGAAATCGATAGATGCTCCTCTGTACCCAATCCGTGTGGCCCAGGCACTTGTGTGAACCTGCCCGGCAGATACAGCTGCATGTGTGGCCCTGGCTATCGGCTACATCCTGGCCTCCCCCGATGCATTGGTATGTCCCTAGCTCTGCTGTTTCTAAAGGGGACAGTGGGGAGACTCCCTGCTGTTTCTAAAGGGGACAGTGGGGAGACTCCCACGTCAGGAGACGGGGCACGTGGAGAGAGGCTGGCTCCTGAGCACAAAGCCTGGCCGAGCCAGACCCCTTGCAGGGCACCAGCCCCGCTGCCTTCCTAAGCAGAACAACTCTGTGGCTTGGGATCATTCTCTCTGTCCTGCTTCCCCAGTTTTAGTAGCCAGGGGAAATTTGTAGGGCAGAACCCTCCCGCTCCCATCATGTGTGGGAATGCAATGCTGCCCTCCAGCGGTCGATGGCAGATAAACGGGGGGTGGCCCTCATGTGTCATCTAGCAGGCTCCCTGGGGAGGGAAATACTGAGTTGGGGAGATGGGTCCCCTCAGGCCCTTGCTCATCCCATCTCCAGCAGTGTCTGTAGGAAATGGGAGGGTTAATGGTATTTCCCGAGTGACCCTGTTCCTCTGCTCCGGACCCAGATGATGATGAGTGTGTGAGAGATCCCTGCGCTGGGAGGGGTCACTGCATCAACAGCGTGGGCTCCTACTCCTGCCTCTGCTACCCGGGGTATACCCTGCTCGCCTCCCAGGATGCACAGACCTGTCAGGGTAAGTGACACTCCATCTGGCACACGCCTACAGCCCCAGGGAGCACCTTGCCCACAAAGTTCCTGTGACCTCCCTCAGCTACATGTTTCCTTGGTAATGGAGGTTCCAGCCTCCTCCTTTATATGGGCTCTTCCCCCCGCCACTACTGCCCAAGCCTTCCCTAGAAGGACCCCTCATGATGGGGCAGGGGAGATTGCATTCTCCTTGCTCATTCTCCTAGCCTCTTGCTGAGGCGGGGCAGTGCACTGTGCAGACTGGGGAAGACTCTGCAGAAAAGAGTCAGTCAGCAAAGGCTTTTCCTCCAGAAAACCCCTCAGCTTGGGGCCTGTCTGACCCAGAGGCCAGTGGCATGGAGCCCAACTAGCCCTGCATCCCCTGTCCTGTGTCCCAAGCACCGTCTCCGAGCATCTGGAGAAGGCAGGAGGCAGCTCGGCAGAATGTCACCCACTGGTAGCTGGCAAGCAGCCCTTTTCCTTGCTCCGCTGCTGGTCTGGGCTCATTAGCTGGGCCCTCTGCCAAGCAAACAGGAAGTCCTGTCCCTAGCCCAAACTGCCTCCAGCCTGCTTTGGCATGTGGGGGTGACCAGCAGCAGCAAGGAGGGACTGAAGCATGGCAGAGTGAGGCCCATGGGGACTCTAGCCCTGAGTACAGCATGGCACTGCCTTTCCTCCTCATTGGCATGAGGGCAGAGGTTGGCTCTCAGGAGGGATTTGAATGAGGGGAGGGGAGTGGCCATTCAGCGTGGGTTTGGGACAAAGGGACAGGGAGGGTCCTGCACACAGGCAGAGCTACCTCTCGCGCCCTTAGCTGAGCCCAGTTCCCTGATGGGACCTATCCTTGGGTACTAACAGATCTGAATGAGTGTGAGCAGCCCAGCATGTGCCTGGGGGGGCAGTGCACCAACACACCTGGATCATATCACTGTGAGTGTGCCAGGGGCTACATCATGGGCCGCAGAGGACAGTGCGAAGGTGAGTTTGCTAACCTCCCCTACATGAGCATCTCCAGCCATTTTGTGCAAACCTCAGCTCTCCTCATCCCCTCCCTCCAGATCTGCACTGAGGTACCTGCACCTTCTCACTTTGTCACTTCAGTCCCCTGACACAGGTCTGCCCCCGCTTGCCTGGGGGAATCCCCATCCCGCTGCGGGAGAGGGGAGCTCTCTCCCCAAGTTCATTCCCCTTCAGGCTCTGACTCACCCCTCAGGCCCAGTGGGACCCATCCTGAGCCCCTTCTTCTGGATTGGAAAGGGAATGTGTTTTGTTCTTGGGCTGGTGCTTATCTTTGGAGGTTTGGCATCTGTCATTGCTTGCCCCTGTTTGAGCCCTGGGCTGCCAAGTACATTGAAGGTATGACGTCTACAGCCAGCTGCATGTACACAGCATGTCACAGTGATTGAAAATCAAAATGGGCATCCTACTAGGTGGGAGAACAGGCCACAGAGACTATGAATGACAAGTGGGACTCATGAGAACGTCCTTCTGAGCCCCAAACTCAATGCACCATCAAGCCCATCTGCTTGGAGTCACAGTCACTCTTTCTTTGGCCGGAGCTGGCTGAGAAGATGAGATGCAGATGACTGTGGTCCCAGCTGCGAGGATGTTCTGGATGGGACTCGGTCTATCTCTCTCTTTTCCTGGAGTCTGAAAGCAGGGGGTCTCTTTGCAGATGTTGATGAGTGTGCTGACCCCAGCACCTGTCCCAGAGGGAGATGTGTCAATGCGCTGGGCTCCTATGAGTGTCTCAGCTGTGCAGCCGGTTACCAGCCAATGAATGGAAGATGTGTTGGTAAGGAGGCAAGAACTGTTCCCCCCCCCGGCCCCTCCCCACCTTGTGGAAACTCCCTCTTGCATGGCAGCAATTCCAGTCCTAGCCAATCCCTCCTGGGACTATAATGTGCCACACAAGCCTTGTGGGCAGACACTGGCTGTGGGAAATGGCAGGCAGAAGAGGCTAGTTTGTGTATCCTGAGTACCATGCCCTGCAGGATTGGGTTGTGGGAAGATCCCTGGGGATTTCAGAGCATCCCTGTTCCTGGTTTGATGGGCCCCTTTGCTGTGTCTTGCAGATGACGACGAGTGCTTCGCCGTGGGAACCTGTGCTCATGGACTGTGCATCAACATGGCCGGCTCCTTCAGGTGTTCCTGCTACCATGGCTATGAGGTGACAGCAGATGAGAAGAGCTGCCAAGGTATCATATCCTCTACCAGATGCTTTTGGACCCAGTCCAACTCCTAGTGAAGTCTGAGGCATTGTTTCCATTGAACCTGGGGCATTCCTGAATGCATGGCCTGGCTGCCTGTACCTCCATGCCCCAACCAGGATAGCTAGGTCCTGAGATCCTGTGGGGCTAGCCCCTCTCCCTCCTTATCTATTATTTATCTATTCCCCACAACGCACCTGGATCTGAGAGGAAGCCCCCACTCCCTGGCCTCAGACGTGGCCCCTCCTCCCTGTCCAGCTCTCACTCTGGTTTGTGGGTTTATTTAGATATCGATGAGTGTGCAACCCACAGCACCTGCCCCA
The DNA here is from genome assembly GCF_009764565.3 of Dermochelys coriacea. Lineage (NCBI taxonomy): Eukaryota > Metazoa > Chordata > Testudines > Dermochelyidae > Dermochelys > Dermochelys coriacea. The sequence continues at coordinate 85,496,861 of NC_050073.1, read as the reverse complement.
TGGGACTCTGTATAAATACCGAGGGCTCCTTCTCCTGTACAGCCTGTGGTGCTGGATACACCGTGTCCAGAGATGGCAGCATGTGTGAAGGTATCTCCTGTGGATGGTGAGATGTGTGGGTGCCAGGGAGACTGGATTCCATGGGAGGACGTGCTTGCAGTTAGGAGCAGGCCACTGGTGGTGTCCAGGACTGGCTTTCCAGCAGTGGCTGCAGAATCTCACAATGTGCATGGCACTCGGGTCACTGGGCATCCCCCAGCCCAGCTGAGGCAAAGCTGCCAGCTTGTGGCACAGCATTTGCAGGCCGCAGTTGTAATCAGTGTCCCTAAGGCTGAGTCTCTGGCCTTGGATCTGCATCACTGGTGACCTGAGCTGAGCCACTCTTCCTGCAGCAGCTCCAGCTGAGCTCCCTGCACTCAGGAGAGGTTCTGGGGAACAGCCCCCTGAACCCCAGCGAGACCCACTTGGAGAGCAAAGGGCCTGCCTAGGAAACCTGCTTCAGCAGCTTAGCTTTTGCGGTGCAATAGAGAGCTAGAGGGGGTTTCGAGGGGAGGTCACTGGGAGTGACAGGTGTTCAGAGATGGACCACTGCAGCTTTGGAAAGGGGTCTGTGAGTCACAGAGCTAATCCCCCAGCTGGCTTTGAGTACCTGGCGGGCGGGGGAGCAGAGTAGACGCCCTGTCCTTTATCCCATCTGGAGTTCCAGTCTGTGCTCTCACCAGATATCGATGAGTGCAGCTCACCCGCTGCCTGCCCCTTGGGAATCTGCACCAACATGGATGGTTCCTTTGCCTGCCGAGCCTGCGATGCTGGCTACATTCTCTCCTCCAACAGACTCACCTGTGAAGGTAAATCACCCGGACTGCTCTCTGCCTCTGTGGGAGCTGTGGCTGCAAGTCAGGCAGTAATAAATGTCAGACTAAGAAGCTAGGGGTCTTGCGCCCATTGGGTCACACCCCCAGTCGGTCACGCCCCTGCTCAGGTCAGCTTAGCTCTGCACATTGGCAGCACATCGTGTTTGGAGGGGCAGTGGGTATCTGAAGGGAAATGATCAGATCTGGGAAGGGGTACAGGTACAGAGCTCATTAATTAGATTCTCAGCTGACACTAATTTAGGGGGAACTGCAAGCCCCAGCGAGGACAGCGTAATACAAAGAGGCCTCGAGAGAGCAGAACCACAGGCAGGGAATAGCAGAATGGGATTCTGTTCAGAACAACATGGCTAATAGGTCTGGAGAAAACAACCCCAAGCCTAGGTAGTCAGTGGGAGGGGGAAGGCTTGGAATCCGGAGTGTCTCAGAAAGGCATGGGACAGTAAATTAGGAATTTCTGATGCAATGTGGAAGCAAACAGGGCCCATTTAGACTGCAGGCAGAGCTATTGTGTATCTGAACAGGGGGAATAGCCAGGTCCTACTTTGTGTAGCGCTGGTGCATTTTGTTGTGGTCACCTTTTTATCAGAAAGATATTGGCAAATCAGAGGGAGTTCAGAGAAGACCAACCAAGGTGATCAGAGGGCTAAGCTATAGGTAAGGCTACGATTATGTCACAGAGGTCATGGAAGTCACGGAATCCATGACTTCCAGAAACCTCTGTGGCATTGGGGCACCATAGCAGCCCAGCCACCGCCAGCAACGGGGGGCCTTCCTGCAGTAGCCAGCTCAGCTCTCTGCCCCCGCGGGTGGAAGAGGATCCCCAGCAGGCGGCAGGGGATCCTCCCCAGCTCCGTGCCCCCGCAGGCGACAGGGATTCCCCTGCAGCTCCCCAGCTGCCACTGGTGGAGGGACCCTGGCAGCTTCCCAACTGCCAGCGGTTGTGAAGGATCCCTCCCAGTTCCCAGGCCCCGCGGGTGGTGGGCCCCACCCTCAGCTCCCAGCCCTGCAGGGCCCTGGGGGATCCCACCCAGCTCCCAGCCACGGGGCAAGGATTGGGAGCCACAGCTCCCAGCCTCTGCAGTGGGACAGGGTGCTGGACCCTCCCCCCTCCCCATTTTGTCAGGGATACTTTAAGTAAAAGTCAGGGACAGGTCACAGTTTCGTGAATTTTTGTTTTTTTCCCATGACCTGTCCATGACTTTTACTAAAAACATCCATGACAAAATGGTAGCGTTAGCTGTAGTGAAGTGTGAAATGAGTAAAACCTGTCTAGTTTGGCTAAGCCTCAACTCTGAGGGTCGGGGGACCTGGGAGGAGTTTATAAATGTCTGCGGGGTATAAACTCCAAGGCAGAGAGGAATTATCTAGGCCTATGGTGCAAGGGTTAAAAACAAAACAAAACAAAAATAGGCAGAGGGTTAACAAAGACACGGGCAAGCCAATGAAAGAGGGAAAGCTGGCAAAAGGGTGATGAAGTAATAAAGGCCCCAGTTCAACAAAGCAGTGAAGCACAGACTTAACTTAAAGCATGCAAGTGGTGGTATTGAAGTCACCAGCACCGCTCTCTGTCTTAAGGTACATCCATGCTGCAAGTGCTACAGCAGCACGGGTGGGTTTCTGTTGCTTTAATAGCTGGGCAGTAGCAGTACACCCTGAGCAGCATTGCTTGGTGGTCTACTTAAGCTTTAGGTGCAGGCCTGCCCTGAGAGCGCTTTGCTAAATAGGGATAGGTAAGCATGTGGATAAGTGTTTGCAGTGTCATGGGCAATATTAATAATAAAAGTAATAAGGGGGTTAGACTAGATGACCCTTGCAGTCCCTTCTAGCCTTGTGGTTCTATGAAGCAGGAGGACTGGGATGAAATTGGGGAAGAGAAAGCAAATGCTGGGCAGAAACTCCCAGACAGTGAGATCTGTCTGACTGCAGCAGACCTTGCGGAAGAGAACTCCAGCCTTCCCTAGTAACTGCTAAACTTGTGGTTGTTAATTGTTCTGTTCCCTAGGCCCTGTTGTAACTTGTGTGGGTTTTTTTTTCAAGTGTAGCTCTAAGGCTGTGCTCTGTCGCGAGTACCTGAAATTGTGGTGTAGAACATGAGTTTATGTTGCTAAGTTACTCAGGAGTGGCAGAGCCACAGGTAAGGTGTGCAGAGAGTCCTGCCAGCCGGTCCTCTATACCCAGCTACACCAGCATAGGTTCTGGATCAGCTACATATTCTGCAGGAAAACTGCCTTCGGAGTGTGACTGAGAGAGTTTAAGGTTATTTGTTTCTCCCCTTTCTCCTATTCACCCACCTGTACAGGCCTCGGAGGAAAAGAAAAAATAGAACTAATATTGTTTAGACCACCCCCTGAAAATGACCTCAAATGGAATTTCTGTATCTCCTAATGCCTGATATCCTGCAGCCTGCTATGGTCATAACTGTGTGCTGCATTCCATTGGGGATACCCTCCCCCAGCACCTTTCTGCTGGTATCAGGGTCACCTTTCGGATCAGAGATATTGGACCTTAAATCTGTCTCTGGCCTAATGCCTCTCATGGGTCTTCGGCAGGGATATTTTTGGAGAGAAATCCCACATTTGCGGGCAAAGAAGGAAACATTTTTGTGGCAGGTTTTGTTTGTTATGTGAAGCAGTTCAGATGGCTGGAATGGTGGAGAAGGGCCCTTCAGAGATGTATCAGTGGGCTGAGTGCAGATGTAGTCCAAGGTGCTTGATAAAGACCCCCTGGTGATGAGCATGGCATGAAAAGCTAGTGAGGGAAAACTGTAGCTTCTCTCATGGCTTGGCAGTGGAGCACTTGGGAACCACCAGCACACAGATGGTAAATAAACCCACTAACAGGCTGTTTGTTTGGGGTAAAACTCATGGGCAGAGGCACACTGCATCTGGTGATCCCTCCTAGAGAGGGAGAAGGCGTCTTGGCCACTTTTCTTCTTCCTTTCGGTTTACAGCTGGGTCTGAGGCACACACAGGAAAATGAGGTAAAGTTTCCATGCTCCTGATGGGATGGAAGGATTGCACATTTTGTTCCATATGCGAGCTAGTCATGTGACTCCCTCCCTAGATGGGTCTTTTCCGGCATGTCACTTCCCCATGCTCACCGCTAGAGCAACTCGGGGAGAGAGCACTGACGGAACATTATCAAATGTTTGGTGAGTGACCCCAGGAGAAACTGTTCCAGTTTTCCCTTGCTGGATTGGTGTCCATGGCTCTGGATTTGGGGTTTTGTGTATAAAAAAAACAATAAGGGTTTTATGATGGCTTACAACAAATGAACTAGGGCATAGATCATCTGCTAGGGAACTGGTGGAAGCTAGGGATGTTTTAGAACTGAGTGTGGTAGGAGTAATCTTGCCCCAAGGCATAAATGAATGGTGCCCTGTTGTGTATACCGTGTGCTTGGCATTTAGCAGAGGCAAGGTCCCTGCTCTGCCCTGAGGAGCTTTAGGCTCAATGTTTCCATCTCTAACTTCTGTGATGGGAACAGGCAGAGCAAGGGAGATGGGGAATGTTGTTGGTGCCCTCTGCAGCCCACAGGTTGGTACTGACAGGGAATCAGTCCTCTTAGACTCATGTGCTTTTTCGCAGTCAAAAAAGCTGCACTCGGAGGCACTGGGCCCTGCCTGGTAGGCTGGGGGGACTGAAAATGTAGCAGAAATGTTGTTTCCTTCTGACGGCCTGGAGCATCACACCTCCCTTGGATGGACCCGTGGAAGGGTGGGAGTAAGGAGCTTTCACTGCCCTGTGGGAGGGTGGAGAGCTGCCTCCTGCCCTTGCCCTCAGCATGCATTAGCTGAACTGAATTGTGTTCCAAAAGAGGCAGGTGAATGGGACAGTCCAGAGTGACAGAGCCAGGTGAGGCCGAGGCTATGTCTGGCTTTCTACAGTGGACATGGTCATACTGGGATATGGAAGCCCATTTCCCTTAGTGTTACCTGCACACTCTAGGGCACCCCACCTTTACTCTTCCGTGGGCTCATGGCGTAACCTAGTTAATTTAGGCACCCCCACCCTTTCCCAGGTTCTAGGGCTCCGGGTGAAAGGTAACTTCCTTTACACAGCTCCTACAGCTCAGAGCGTAATTTTCTGCGGGCTTGCGGCGCCATTTACCAGTGAAAGAACCTTACACAGTAATATTCTTAACCTCTGTTTATTAACAGTTACCAAAACAGAATACACATGCTAAGCATACAATGCTTCCAATAAGGCAGACAAACTTTTCCTGGTGGCCAGTCAGGATCAGGTCATCCGGGGCTCCTCCAGCTTCTGCACAGTGTGATTGCAGGGTGTTGAGGTCTGGCAGCTCTGATCTTGGGCTGTGTCCTAGGTTCCTAGTTATGTTCCAAAGAACTTCCTTTTGGACCCCAGTTTATATACTTAAACTTGAGTCCTCCTTAGCTGTACCTTAACCCAATGGTTCTCAATCTTTCCAGACTACTGTATCCCTTTCAGGAGTCTGATTTGTCTAGCTTACCCCAAGTTTCACCTCACTGAAAAACTACTTGCTTACAAAATCAGACATAAAAATACAAAGATGTCTCAGCACGCTTACTGAAAAATAGCTTACTTTCTTATTTTGGCCATATAATGATAAAATAAATCAATTGGAATATAAATATTGTACTTACATTTCAGTGTGATACTTGAGCCTGTTTTTCACTTGTGAGCCTGGTCTGAAGCCCGAGCCCCACCACCCAGGGCTGAAGCATGTCACTTAGCATTGTATGGCCCCCTGTGGCATGGGCCCTGGGCAATTGCCCTGCTTGCCACCCCCTAATGCTGCCCCTGCACTTGCATTAAACCCTAAACCCGTCCCATGACCCTCCTGGGGGCTACAACCCCCAGATTGAGAAACACTGATTTAGATGAGTTGAGTACCCCCTGAAAGACCTCTGAGTACGCCCAGGGATACATGTACCCCTGGTTGAGAACCACTGTCTTAAACAATCATTTTAAACTAAAGAACTACAAAATAATTCTTTGACCAATCCTAACATATTGTGAAACAATTATTTAGCCAATCATACCCCACCACCTTAGTTGATTTAAATCTTGCAAAATTAGTTATGGACCAGACAGAAACCATCAAAGAACCAGACAGAAACCATGCAGATAAACAATAGAGAAATAGGGACCATAAAGGCAAAACAATAAAGTATAGCTTTCACAATCACAACTGTTGAAAAGTGATTCCTTGCCAGACAGAATGCTATCAAACAAAGTTTTCTTTAAACATCTTAAGATCCGTTTCTTTATCTGGTAGTGGTGGGTACTATTAGGACAGGATCGCCTTCTTAACAGCCCGATATTTCATTGGTTTAATGTAATTTAGATAGAATGTGAGGATGTCACTTTCTGCTTTTTAGCTCATGGCTGCTGCTGTCTTAATGTGGCTGCAGAAAAAGGCCTCAAACCTTACATTAGTGTCATCCCATCCCTCCTCCTTACATCCCCACCCCCGTACCATCACCCCGAAGAGTTCTCCTCCCTCCTTAGAGCTTACACCCTGCAGGTAATAGCAGGTTGTTGGCCTGTCCCCCAGCCATGTCTTAGCCCAAAGGAACAGATTTAATTCCTTCAACCTTTCATTATTAGTGAAACTCTTATGACTGCTGGGGGCGGGCCAGGACAGATTAAGGGATGGCTGGGGAGGATGAGGGTCGGGAGTTTCCACAACCGGGAGAGAATGAGGGGCACCTGTCAGGGAAGGGTTAGGCAGCCAAGAGAGTGGGGTCAGATGGGGTGTTTAGGGGGTGTTGGGGCACTTCACTGACATACACTCTTGTGCCGTTAGCTTGACCCTTGTCATGGCTCTTCTCTGGTTTCCCTCCAGTTTGTGGCACTGAGGTGCCCAGTTCTGAACTAACTTGGGGACGGGCCCAGGAGACTGGGGCCTGGGTTTGGTTTAGCTAAACCTCCTTGGTTGGTCCTGGTTTGCCAAGGCAGGACTAGCTCAGATCTGGGATCCCTGGATAAAAAGGCACCAGAGTCTGAGGGAGTGTTGGAAAAGGTGCTGCTGTAGCTCCTCTAATCGCAGCATTCGAGAGCTGTATAGAGCCTCTCCTCTCAGCACCCCTAGACGGGATCCCTCTTTGTAGGTATCCCCAGGATCACACTGTGGGCTGACAGCCAGGGGCTCTGCGCTCAGCAGGCAGGAAGGTCTCTGAATACTGACCTGCCTGCTGCTGTCAGAGGCCTGAATGGCTGCTGCCCTTGGCCTCTGTTTGTTTGTAGCAGTTGCTCATTGCACACTCATACTGGCCCTGACTCTTAATTCTGTGCCTCTCTGCCTGAGCAGATATTGATGAGTGTGAAGACCCCACTGTTAGCTGCGTCGGGGGAGAGTGCCTGAACACACCGGGCTCCTACAGCTGTCACTGCCGCCCTGGATTTGAACTGCTCAACGGCACTATGTGTGAAGGTACAAGCACCTCCAGGGCCTGTCCATTCCGTTCCCCTTTGGACTCCACCAGGGAGTCTGGGGCATCTGCTGGGAATTCCCATTTCTACCCATGCAGGGGGGATTGTAGTGCAGCCTGGGACAATCAGCCTGTGGAGTGCTGCCCCAGAGCATTAACCAAACATGAGGTCACCACTGATGCACTCCCTGTGCCTGCGATGGGGCCCTAAACCCTCCCGGGGCCTGCCCTGTGCGGACAAGGGGAGGGGCCCTCCTGCCATCTTCTGACAGCCGATTGTGTGGAGCTAACTCACATTTCCCCTGCAGACGTGAACGAGTGCCTGGGCAGTGAGATCTGCAGCCCCAATGGCGAGTGTCTGAACAGCCATGGATCCTATTTCTGTATCTGTGCTCCTGGCTTCTCAAATGCGGCTGGGGGAGTCAGCTGCCAAGGTGAGGGACTGGGAGAAATGGCAGTAGCTAAATGTGCCTTGGACCCTGGCTATCGCCCTGGGCTCTCCTTTGCCCCTGACTACCCTCTGGCTCTCCCCCTGCCTGACTCTGCCCCCTAGCTATCCCCCTGGGCTTTCCCCTGCCCCCTGGCTCTCCCCTTGCCCATCCCCCTGGCTCTCTACCTGCCTGACTCTGTCCCCTAGCTATCCCCCCGGGCTCTCCCCTGCCCCCTGGCTTTCCCCATGCCCACCTCCCTGGGCTCTCCCCTGCCCTTGACTATGCTCTCTCCTTTCCCTGGCTGTGCTCCCTTGTCCCCTCTGCCGTGATCCCTGTCCACTGTGGATAGTATTTATTGTGCAGGGACCAGTGTACACCAGTCAGACAGCCTCTGTGCTGATTCTCATCGTGTCGTCTCTTCCAGACGTGGACGAATGTGCAGACAAATCTCGGTGTTTGCAAGGCCAGTGTTTCAATACGGAGGGCTCCTACAGATGTTTGTGTGAAAATGGCTTCAGGCACTCACAGGAGACTGATGACTGTGTAGGTAAGCACTGGTTTTGGGGGAACACAGGGCTCTCCCCAGATCGCTGGTGTATGTATGAGGGTCTCCTTCCCCACGCAGAGGGAACACCTCTACTTCAAGTACCAGTGACACTCATCACTTCACTCTTGCTCAAGAGCCATGAGGCCTCTGCCCCTTCATTGGTTCTCCCACTAGCTGTGCCATGACAGAGGGCCCCGGGGCCCAGAGTGGGTTTGTGGGTTGGGAGGCCTAGTATCAGGTCATTCGTGGGTTTGTGGGAGCAGTTGCCACAGGACCCCAGTGTGGTTGGGCTCTAGTTGCACGAAGGCTCTCCAGTGGGGTTGTGGGGTTCCCAGTTGACTGTCCCATCTCTTTGCCCTTCTCCTTCTGTGTCTGTTGTCACCGGGTGACAGATGTGGACGAGTGTGCAGATTTTGGGGACACTGTGTGCGGCACATGGAGATGCCAGAACACCGTGGGTTCATACCGCTGCGTTATGGGCTGCCAGCCTGGCTTCCACCAGACCCCGCTGGGTGACTGCATTGGTGGGTACCGCTGCGTGATCTGTGCTCTCTCATGGGGGTGGGATGGCTGGCTCAGCTGGCATCCTGAGGGTAAAGCTTGCTGCCCAAGCCAGAAGCAGGGAGGTGCATGTGGTCCTGTCCCTGGTTAGCAATGAGGAGGAGGAAGTGCTTGGCCAGCGTCGATGTAGATAATGCTGAGTGCTTGTTTTCCTGGCTGTTTGTGTCTAGACTTCTCTCTTCTTGGCATTTGGTAACAGACGCTGCATTGTGCAGCTTTTCGTCTCAGGGAGATTCCTGGGGAGGTTACAGTCCATTCCAGGGCCAGGATTGTATTGCAGCACAGAGTCCCCCAAGAGGCAGCTGCCTGCTGGGGTTCCTGGCTATGTCTAGCTGCCTGCCTGCCTCCCTCCCTGGAGCTGCTGGATGAGCTGTGCTCTGACAGAGGCTGGTATCTTGGCTCTGGGGTTGATGCATGGAGATCCCCCCTGCAGAGCTCCGGGGTTGGATTTAGAGTTCCCAGCCAAGGGCAGCATTGAAAGGTGACACTACAAAGGGGTTACTGTGGCATTAAAGAATCCCCCAAACTCTCATAAGATTGTGAGGGGGAGCTGTCGCCAGCTGGGGCCCAGTGTTGCTGCTAACATTATAGGTTAATGCCATCTGAGCTCAGCTTCCACTCCTTAATGTCCAGACAATGCCAAGCTTCAAACATGCAGCTTCCTCGGCTGTTGTGAGGAAATCTCACACCCCATGCAGCAGTGGGAGGGGTATCAGGGTGCACTGTACAGCCCTGCAGCCTTCTCCTGCAAAGGTACACCCTCTGCCAGGCGAACCAACCCCTGCAATCCTGACTCCTTCCAGCTTTGGGGCACCCTAGATATCTGCGGGTGTAGTTATGGACAGGTGAGGGGTCCCAGCAAGCCCCCGATTATGCTCGAGAGGCCATAAAGCCAAGGTTTGGGTGCTTGTGGGGTCTATGTGTGTGAGGAGCAGGCTCTGCACAGCTGCAGGCAGAGCTCTCCATGGGTTAGGGTGTGGAACTGAGGAAGGAGAAAAAGTGCAAGTCTGCCACTGATCAGCAAGGAGGTCAGGAGCAGGAAAGCACAGTCCCTATCTGTGTTCATGGCCCCTATATGCTCCCACATTGTCCCCTAGGCCCCTATATACCAGCCCAAAACACCTCATATTCAGCTTATTCTATCCTGTATCAACCCAAACTCCCCTATCCTTGTCAATAACCTCCATACCTGCCCATGGCCCCATACCCATTTGCACTCCCCCGTCTCCTATACTTTCTCATATTCATCCCCTATACCTCCCTTTATCCATCCATATTACCCTTCCCCCTAATTTCCCAGCCCTGCCCATGTTCCCTGTATATTTTTCATCGCATCTCTACCCAGTTGGAGCACTGAATTATATTGGAGGTTGCCCTTATGGTGACTCTTCCCCTGTGCTAAGTTGTTCCCCTTCCTTCTTGCAAATTAGGGAGGGGAGCTGGGCAGGCCTGGCCCTGTGATCCTGCGGCAGCAGGTGTTGAGAGCTTTCGCTCTGGGGCTGATCCAGGTGGGAGGGCTCTGGGAGTGTGATGGGGATGGCCTGGGGAAGGGAGGTTCTGCAATGACCTGGGCCCTCCTCTTTCCTGCAGACATAGACGAATGTGCCAACGAGACGCTGTGTGGGAGCCATGCCTTCTGTGACAACACGGATGGCTCATTCCGCTGCCTTTGTGACAGTGGCTATGAGAACTTGCCCCCAGGCCAGGATTGCGTGGGTAAGAGTCACTCAGTGCTTCTGGCCCGACGCCTTCACGCTGCCTCTGTGCCTGTGCCTGTCTCTCCAGCACATGGGTCCCTGCACCCTTTGTGCTGCACAGATCAGTCTGTCCACATCTCATTGGGGGTGTCCTTTCCTGGCAGGGGATAGGAAAAATCCTTTCCCTGTGGCTCCCTCAGGATCCCTAGTAATGGAAGATGTTCATAGGTGGGTGGGGCTATGAGCAAGGGCAAGAGAGGAAAGTGGCTACCAGGTGAGTCTCCAGGACATGGGCCCTTTTCAAGCAGATGGACATAGGGGCCCCTGGAGGTCAGAGAAGTTCACTTGCGGGATCAAAAATGGGCAAGGCCAACACCTTCCACCAGGGAGGGGGTTGCAGGTGAATGGTGAAGGGATCAATTATTGGGTGTTTACGTTGGAGTGTGCCTGAATCGCAGCAGTTGGAAGAGGAAATGCCCTGTCAGATCCCACCTAGTCCATTCCAGAGGGCCAGGGCAGGATCTGTTCCCAGCGCTGTGTCCAGAAGTTTAAATGCTCCTGGTGAAGGTGCTTCCTGCATTTCATGGATAGGGAGTCCTCTTGGTGTTCAACACTGTGCAGCCCGTCCACAGGCTTGTTCCCTCCTACCACGGACACACACTGAGACCCGCCCCTCTGGGGCGAAAAGCATCCGTGACTCTGAGGACTTAGGTGGATGCACTGTCCCACTGCGGAACCCTAAAGCCGTTTCCTTTGCCTTGTGTGACAGACGTGAACGAGTGTGAGCTGATGGTGGCCGTGTGTGGGACTGCGCTCTGTGAGAACGTGGAGGGATCATTTCTGTGCCTGTGCCTCAGTGACCATGAGGAGTACAACACGGAGACCGGAGAGTGCCGGCCACGAGCTGGCATGGGTGAGATCTCACTGGGGCGGGAGATGGGTGCTAACAGGGCAGTGCTGGCCACGAGCTGGCATGGGTGAAATCTCACTGGGGCGGGAGTTGGGTGCTAATAGGGCAGTGCCGGCCACGAGCTAGCATGGGTGAGATCTCACTGGGCAGCAGCTGGGTACTCGGGGTAGTGCTGGCCAGGAGTTGGCATGGGTGAGATCTTGCTGGGTCGGAAGCCAGGTGCTGCCTGGGCATTGTTGACCATGAGTGGGTGTGGGTGAGATCTCACCTGTGGGGATCTGTTCTGAAGGCTGAAGAGTCGTGCCAGGGAGGCCACATTGCCAGTCCTGTTTTCATCCTGGGAGATTCTGGATGTGGGGTGACCTTCCCTAGCGCCCCAGAGCTCGGGCTGAGAGCCCAGCATGTCATGGAGCCCTTCCGTTGCACATCTCTTATATTCTGTTGTCTCTCAGGGGACCCTGAGCGGCCCATAGCACCACGTCCCTCTGGCTTGGAGCGGAAGGAGTGTTACTATCACATCAGCGACGTCCAGTTATGTGACAGCGTCCTGGCCAAAAACACCACCAAGGAGGAGTGCTGCTGCACCGAGGGGGCTGCTTGGGGGGACAACTGTGAGACCCACCCCTGCCCTATCCTGGACACAGGTAGGACACCAGCCCCAGAACGCCTCTCCTCATGCAGATCAGAGCAAATAGCATGCTCGCTGTGTCCCAACCTAATCATAATACAAATTCCTGGGTTTTTTTTTTCTCTGTCCCCTTCCCTTCCTGTGTGCCAGTGGAATACAGCGAAATCTGCCCGAGTGGGAAGGGCTATATCCCCGTGGAAGGGACTCTGCTCTTTGGACAGACGTCATACACAGGTACCAGCACCTTTTCTTCTCTGCGGGGCCTGGGCTACTAGAATGTTCGTCGGTACCCCACACAGGCTCTGAATGGGTTCATGTGGGTCTGAGAGACCAATTATGTTAACTGGCTGCACCTGGAGGGTAGGCCAGGCTCACTTAAAGGGGTGTCCCAGCTGGAAGAAGCTGTTGGTGGTTGCTATAAAGGCAGGAAATCTGACACAGAAGAGAACTGGGCTGGAGCGAGGGAGGATTTTCTGACACCAAATGAAGTCCCTCTGGTCACTGAAGAAGAGTCTATTAGAGAGAGAGAGAGAGAGAAAATGGACACAATGTGGGAGGGGGGAAAAGAAAAGAATAGAAGCAGAAGCAGGGGATGATATCAACAAAAAAAGCAAAGCTGAGGAAGGAAATAAACCAAAATGCTACAATTATAAGATCACTAGTCAAAGAACAAGATTTGGTAACATTAACCCTTTGAAAGTAGCTGACTGGATTAAAAAAAAGCATAGAGGATATTGTAAGAGCCAAGAGGCTGTGAGATGGAGATCTTTTAATTGAATGTAAAAACAAAGAACAAGCTGTTATAAAAACTAAAATGCTAGGGGAAGTTAAAATAAGTTACGAGAAGGTAATGTACGGCATGCCATTAGAGCTGACCAGTGATGAGAAAACCAAAAGCACAGGAGAAGGTAAAATGTTAGTAAGTAGGGAACTAATCAGTAAACCAGGAGGAGAAAGCAAAGCCATCAACAGCTGTAGTGTTGAGGGATGGCTCTACCTGAGAAAGTAACTCTAGGATTTCAGATATTCAGAACAAAGTCATATATCCCCCTTCTCTAAGGTGTTATAAGTGCCAGTGGCATAGGCATGTCACAAATATTTGTCAAGGGAAAACAAAATGCAGTAACTGTGGAGGAGAGCATTCCTATGAGGGGACAGAAATCAAATGTAGTAACTGCAGTGGTAATCACAGTCCAGCATATAGAGGATGTATTGCATCAAGACAAGCTACTGAGAGACAAAAGACAAAAATTTTTAATAACATCCCTTATGTGGTAGCAGTAAGGAGACTCTCAAAGTATTAGGAAGAGACAATCAGCCCAGGAAAAATGGAATTGTGGACACAGCCTTATTCGATAAAGACTATGATAAACACTGCAGAAGGAATAGGGTGACGATATACTTGTTGTGAAAAAAAGAATGATGAACTGTACATCACAACAGGGGGGAAAATCAGAAAAAAATGAATATTGTAGCAAGGGCAGTAGGAAAAATACTTATAAGTTAGCAATTTGCAGTGGACCATATTCATGCAATTCTGAATGAGGTTAATGGTGAAGCGTGACTAATATGGAGATCTCAGTCTTTTGCTGGAATCTGAACAGTCCGATTGTACATGGTCAAGAACTAAACGAAAATATCCTGGAAATGAAAACTAAACCAGATCTCATATCTATCCAGGGAACATGGGTGCTTGGAAAGTTTGCTTTTAAAATTCCAGGGTATAGTGCCTTTAGGCAAGACTGAAAACTAGGAAGAGGACAAGGTGTTTGTATTTTCATAAGGGAAGGATTAAGCTACATAGCAGTAGAGAATGTGGAAGTAAGCCTAGAATATAATGTTGTTGAGATCCTCATGCAGAAGAGAAATATTTCTGTAAGGATTTATAAAGTCTACAACCCTTATGGGAAATTAGAAAGTTTGGAGCTACAAGAAATAGTGAAGAATGCTAAATGACCATATATTATATATGGTGGCCTAAATAGTGATGATAAATTGTGGGGAAGTAAGACAACTGATAAAAAGGGTGCATACTTAGGAAAGTTCATGGATGAAAACAATGTAATGGTTTTAAACGATGACATCTCAAATAGATTTAATGCAGCAGATGGTAGTTTTTCCTATTTAGATGTGGAAATTATAACAGTAGATATTGCAATTAAATGCAACTGGGAAATATATAAGGAAGAAGGAATGGGGAGTGATCATTTCCCTATACTTATTATTTTTCAAGGGCAAGGTAAGGTTGAAGATAATGGAAAATTACCCACCTGGAATCTTAAGAAAGCTAACTGGAAGCTGTTTACAAGTAAATGGACTGAATTTGTGAATTTTCATTGTGTGAGAGATGACAGAGAATGTCAATAATAATAATGGGATTAATAGCAGCAGCTACTGTAGCCATGCTTCAGATATTGAAGTACCCTCAAAACTCAGTTGTATGGTAGAATGAGGAGTGCAAAATGGCAGGTAAAGAAAGGAACAAAGCCTATAAAAAACTGAAAACGACAGTGACTAGTGACGATTGAATGAAATATAAAAGAAGTAAGACAAAAGCACAAGGAATTATAAAAAATAAAATCAAAGAAAGAGTTGAAGGAAGTACTGTGGGTGGATAAAGAAAGATGCCAAGACATCAGAAATACAGAGGCAAATTAGAAGAATGAATGGAATTCAGACTAAAGCTCTGTCTACACTAGTACTTTTGTCGGCAAAACTTTTGTTGGCTGGGGGTGTGAAAAAACATCCCCCCACCCCCCGACTGACATAAGTTTCACAGACAAAAGAGCCTGTGTGCACAGTGCTTTGTTAGTGGGAGAGTGTCTCCAGCTGACATAGCTACTGCCTCTTGTTGAGGGTGGTTTAATTGTGCCGGAGGGAGAGCTCTCTCCTGCCGGCATAGAGTGGCTACACAGGAGACCTTATAGCTGTGCCGCTGCAAGGTCTGTAGTATAGACATAGCCTAAGAGTAGCCACATCCCAGGTCTCATTTGGACTGACAAGATAATCAAGCTCTGATCATGAGAAAGCAGAAGTTTTAGCAGAAACTTTCCAAGGGATGAGTAATGATGGAAATCAAAGTGAAATTTTCCACCAGATTAAAAGACAATTCATTGAAGAGAGCCATGATCTATTATGTAGTTGAGATAAACATGAAGATACTGTACTGAATGAATGGTTTTGTATGGGAACCTGAGGAAGCTATTGATATCAGCAAAAATACCTCCCCAGGTAAATTTAATGTATTTAACATAATGTTTAAATATCTCTCTGAAAGCAGTTTGTGGGTTCTCTTGGAATTATCTAACACTAGATGGGGGAAAAGGTGTTACTCTGGTAGAGTGAAAACATGAAGTAGTAATTCCAATACAAAAACCAGGCAAACTATTCACAAAAGTGGATATCTGTAGACTGATTGCCTTTACATCCTGTCTGGATAAAATTATGGGGAAAATGGTGAATGAAAGATTGGTTGCCTATTTGGAAAACAATGGCATCATAGGTAAGGTGCAAAGTGGTTTTAGGAGAGGAAGATGCACCATTGATTACATTGTTATATTAGGAACTGAAATATGAAAAAGTCCGAGGGAGAAAGGTTTTATGATAGCTGCCTTTCTAGATATTGAGAAGTCATATGACATACTGTGGAGGGACAGCTAGTTGTACAAAGTAGGTGCACTAGGAAAAAGGGGAAGAATGTATGGATGAGTTAGAGAATTTTTGAGTAAAAGGACCATGCAGGTCAGAGTTGGGAAAGTTATGTTGAATATATACAACATTAAAAATGGCACACCACAGGGAAGTGTTATTTGTTAAATAAGATTGGGATGATAAGTGCCGAGGTAGACATCACTCTGTATTCACAGATGACTGTAGTCAGTGGGTTAGAAGTAGGCATATTGAGGTGGCAGAAAAGGGAATCAGCAAAGAGTTACGAGAGACCTCTGACTGGGGAAAAGCACGGATTTCATGCTTTCCATTGGTTTTTACGAAAAGGAAAGTTACAAAGGAATGTAAACTGTATATGTATGAAGAACAAATACATAGAATTAAAAGGTTGAAATTCTTAGTGGTAACTTTTGATACTAAATTACTTTGGAAAGATCTTATAAACCAGCCGTTCTCAAATGATGGGGCTCCCAAGAGAGGCGCAAGAAAGGGAGGCGTGAGCTGTGTGCCTTTTTAAAAAAGAGCTCCGGCTGCCAGCCCCAGGTGGCTGGGGCTCATGCAGAAGGGCCGTGCATACCCGGGAGGCAGGGATAAAGAGGACAGCTGGAGCCTGCTACTTGGATGCCCCTCCTGCCCCTCCATCCCCCACTGGGAGGCAGCCCGGACTTAGGGTCTTCTCACCCCTCCCAATTCCTCACCAGGCGGCGGCTCAGGCTCAGGCTCTCCTCTCCCAGCAAATCCCTCACCTGGAGGCGGCGGGGCTCCAGCTGTCAGCCCTGGGGTGGCAGCAGCAGCAGCACAGAAGGGTGGCAATGGAGCGCTAAGTTTGCTGTGAAAAGTGATATTGACAAATACCACTTTTCACATTGCCACCTTTACTTCTGTGCTGCTCTCCACTCTGCCTTCAGAGCTGGGCGCCCAGCAGCAGCTGCTGCTCTCCACTCTGCCTTCAGAGCTGGGTGGTGGTATATGTACCTGGAGGGGAGTAAGGTGTAAATGACTACAGACACAAAGAAGGGGGGCGCAATCAAATATGTTTGTGAACCAGTGTTATAAACTGTAGTAAAGGAAAAATTAATCTGCTTAAAAGTCTTGCTGGGACTAATTGGGGGATGGATAAGAAAAAGCTCCTCATGGTATACAGAGCCTTAATCAGAACAGTTATTGACTATGGCTGCTAAGCTTTTGGGTCAGCATCAAAATCAGAATCTAAAAAATTTGATTTAATACAAGCCCAGGCACTACGAATTACTTACAGTGCATTCATTACAATACCTATAAGCATGCTATAGATCGCTTCTAGTGAAATGCCATTTACAGTACAAATGAAACTACTGGACTGTCATTTGTGGGATTTCCTTCCCCAGGAAGGAGTGGACTGAAACCAATACTTGGCTGGAGGGTCAAGTTACAGGAAGAGCTATCACCACAGGGCCAGAGCAGCTGTCAGCAGGGGGTGCCTGATGGGGAAGCAGCTTGCTATGCCACCCCTACCCATGAGGAAGTGCTCTAGCACTGAGTGCACTCCTCTACAGCATTGCACTGAGGAGTAACTCCCCAGGACACCTTTGGGATGGTCCTCTCTGACCCTAAATCCGGCTGAGTCAGTGGTGGGAGGTTCTGAGACAATATTGACAAACGTGGCTTTTTTGACTGTTCAAATATAGCAGGAGTGTGAGTGACTCCCAGCATTAAGACTGAAATGCCCTTTCCATGAGAAGCCCCCTCTTCCCATTGCCAGTAACTCTGGCAAACTAATTCTTTCTGGGCTGATATTTCTCAGGTTTGATTCCAGCCAAGAGGCAAAGCTTTTTGGGAAGTTTCAGCAGAATTCATGCAGCCGTTTTTGAGTTCTGCGTGTTTATAAACCAGACTTCGTTTGTAAGATTTAGCTCTTTCTCCTCTTGGTTGCCAAGCTGGATTCCAAACTTGTGGGTTTGGAATGTGGACTTGGCCATGGCTCTGGCCCTTTAGCTTCATGGAATGGATTTTCAAACCAGTTAAAAATATAATTGTGCAACTTGTTTGTGTGCACGACTCAGGGAATTGCATGTGCAGTGTCCGTAATGAGCTCTGGGCCCATGACTTCCCCCTATTCCCACTTTGCCCATGGTGATTCCCTGCCCCTGTTCTACCTACAGGTGATTCTCCCTCTGTCTGAGTTCAGGACCTAGATGCTGAGCTGGTTTTCCCCAGCCTTTGCTCATGTTGACCTCAGGGATGGAAGGAGCAGGTTCCCTTCCTGCTGCTGGCCGCAAGTCACATGGTCTCTGTGACTAACGCAGCTTCTGCTGCCCCCTCTCTTGGCAGATGCAGACGAGTGTGAGATGTTCGGCTCCGAGATCTGCCGGAACGGGCATTGTGTGAACACGGTGCCTGGGTACAAGTGCTTCTGCCGCTCTGGCTATCTCTACGACTCCAGCCGGCTCGAGTGTGTGGGTGAGATGGCCCTTCCCCTCTGGATGGCTCCTCCCTCCCTCTGTCTGGGCCTCTGCTCCTCACTGGGGGAGGCAGGCCCATTCTGTCCTTATGTGGCACCAGTGCCCTTACTGTGTGGGTGGTGCCAGTGCTGATGCCCATGTTATGTGAGGTTAGCAGTGTATGGAGCAGTGTCCTCCAGACCCTCGTTTGGGTAGGAATTGGCAGAAGCGTTCCTCAGGGCCTTTACACAGTGTGTGTGTGGGATGGGGGGGGAGTTTGGGGGTGGCAGAGGCGCTCCTTGGGGCCCTTGCACAGTGTGTGTGTGAGGTGGGGGTAGGGTGACCAGGTGTCTGGTTTTCAACTGGAAAGTTGAAAAGAGGACCTGACAGTTTTAGGTCAGTAGGGTAGCCAACTTTCTATTTGCAGAAAACCGAACACCCTTGCCCTGCCCTCCCCCTTCTCCGAGGCCCTGCCTCCACTCACTCCATTTCCCCCTCCCTCTGTTGCTCGCTCTCCCCTACCCTCACTTACTCATTTTCACCATGTTGGGGCTGGGGCGCAGAGGGGGGCTCTGGGCGGGGGCAGGAGGTTGGGGCACAGGAGGGCATGAGGAGTGTGGGCTCCAGGTGGCGCTTACCTCAAGCGGCTCCTGGAAGCTACTGGCATCTCCCTCTGGCTCATAGGTGGAGGCATGGCAATGCGGCTCTGCGTGCTGCACCTGCTTGCAGGCTCCGTTCCTGTAGCTCCCATTGGCCATGTTCCCAGAGCCAGAAGGAGATGCTGGCAGCTTCCCAGGAGCTGAGAAGGCACCTACCTGCCCTGCTGCAGGCAGCCAACCAGACTTTTAATGGCCTGGTCAGTGGTGTTGACCGAAGCCAACAGGGTCCCTTTTCGACTGGGCGTTCTGGTCAAAAACTGGATGCCTGGCAACCCTACTGGTCAGATCTACTGAGCGGACACCCAAAGTCCTGTTACTGTGATGGGGGAGGCAGGGAGGCGCCGAGTCATCACTCGCGCCTGACCCTACTCTGCTGGGGTCGCCCTCTACTTGCATTGGGTGGCTGCAGCTCTCAGGCTCTGCAGACGAGTCCCTCCTGACCCACACAGGGAGGTGGGAGGGGGAAAAGGAGTGAGCGACAGAGGGAGGGGGAAAGAGGAACGAACCGGGGTGGAGCCTCAGGGGGAAGGGGCAGAGCAGGAGCGGGGCCTCGACAGAAGAGGCAGGGCAGAGATAGGCCCTCAGGGAGAAGGGGAGGTTCTGGTACCCCTGCTGGAGTGTCCGGTTTTTAAACCTTACAAAGTTGGCAACCCTAGGTGGGGGAAGAGGGTGGCAGAGGCACTCCCTGGGACAAGGGTTGGGGTGGTGCCCTCGTTTGCCAGTGTAAGGGTATCTCTGCCTTCCTGTGGCTGCAGATCAAGACGAGTGTGAGAACGAAATGTCCTGTGTGAATGGCGAGTGTCTGAACACAGCAGGCTCCTTCCACTGCTTCTGCAGCCTCCCCCTGGTGCTGGATGTGACTCGCAACCGCTGCATCAACGTCTCCAACAGGGCTGGTGAGTGGGGCCAGCCAGCAGGTTGGGTGCTGCTGCAGGGTCTTGGGAGATGGGTTTGCTCCTATGATCTGCACCATCTTGGCCTGGGCCTGTAGTGCAGGCTGTGCCCCAGGACCTCCATGCATGCCTCCTTGGAGTAGGAAGCATTGACATAAGGTGCAGAGTGGTGGAGTATCCATAGGCAAGGTGCTGCTGCAGCTGGGGGGAGCAGGGGCTGTGGGGTACAGGGCCAGACTCAAGGGGGAATGTTGCATGCAGGGATCTGTGCTGAACCAGAGGATCGCTGTACATGAGGCATGTTGTGGGAGGGGCAGTGTGCTGGCTGGGTCTGAAATTCAATGCCCGGGGTGTGAGTGCGGGGCACAGTCTGGGAGCAGGGCACTGGGCACGGCGCTTTCTTAAGGGATCCCAGGAGACCTAAGGGATGTCCCCATGGCATTCTTTGCCCATCTCACTAACAGAAGACCTGGATGAACATGAAATCCACCTGGACATCTGTTGGCAGAAAGTCTCCAACTACATCTGCAACCAGCCACTGCAGGGGCGACGGACCACGTACACCGAGTGCTGCTGCCGCTATGGCGAGGCCTGGAGCCAGGACTGTGCACTCTGCCCCCACAGGGCCTCTGGTGAGAATGCAGTGTCACAGGAACTGGGGGAGGAGGACAGGGCTGTGGAGCCTTTGGCCTCTAGGCTCCTGCTAGTCAAACCTGCAATGGTCAGCAGTGAGTGAAAGGTCGTTGTGGGCTGTGGGTGAATGGAGAGAGGGCTCTCCCAGCAGATCCCAGTGAGCAGGTGTCCACATCCCATAAACCAGCCCCGCAATGTGTTATCAAATGCCCCCTTATTAGCAGCCCAGGACTGAATGGGCCACAGGGAATGAATTCTCCTGTCACACCTAGGGGAGTTCCCTCTGGCTGAGGTGCACTGGCAGAGGTGGCATGTGAGTCCTTTGCTGATGGTATCTGAATGATGGCACTTAATGGCACAGCACCCCTAGTACTGCACTGAGGCATTGGAGTTAGTACCGACTCCGAGGGGAGTCTCCACTATTTGGTCACCCTCATTGCTCGCAGCAGCAGCTAGGTGTTCCGGAGCAGGAGGGGTTCCCCTCCAAGAGTGTACAAGGCCAAATCCTGTTTAGCTGGTAAGATCTGACACAGACCCAGCCCAGGGGGCTCTTTCTGGCAGATATCCAGCCCCCTTAGTCATGGCTTGGAGCGTGGGTTCCACATACCTTGCAAATCCCATAAGGACCCTGGGACCCAAGGGGGAAGCCTCCTCCTACAAGAGCTGGACACAGAAGTACAGCTTCAGAGCCTTTTCCCATTGCTTACAGGTGTCCTAGCTCTGCCTGGCCTTTGCTCCTCCTGGGCTTGGCCTTTTTTTGGCCCACCTGAGTCCATCCCTGATGCAACCTCCACTTAGCTCATCCTTGGACAGTCAGGGGCTTATCCTCCTTCGTGCCATGGTGCTAGGCTGCCCCTTCCCTCTCTCTCCACCTCCAGAGGACTTTGCTCACCTGTGTAACGTGGCCTGGGGAGAGACTGAAAGGGAGGCTGGACTCCAAGAAAGGCCTGGATACGAGTATGGACCAGGCCTAGAAGACTCTCATTATGGAATCTATAGCCCAGACTTAGGGCCCTATTACAATTACCTGAGTTCTGAGTATGGAGCCCCTGATGCCAGCTTCGCCCAGAGAGAACCGAGCAGCGAGGTTGGTGGCAGCACATTCCTACGCACTCCTCAGCTCCATCCAGAGCAGTCCCAGCCCCGCTACCTGCCCAGCCAAACTGGTGAGTACTGAAGAAGACCAAGAGGTGTCCTGGCGGCTTCCTCTAGGTTCAGGCTGTGCCCAGAAAGTAAAGCCTCCCCATTCTCCTAAAGCCAGCCTGGATGGGGCCCCATCTGTGTTATCCAGACCAATATCCATATCTGCTGCCTCTGGCCCCTTTATGTGACCCACCTGCCAGGCTGATGGTCTTCTGTTCCCCTGTGGGCAGACAACCTCCCCTTCCCCTCCCGCCGCGTGTTCCCTGCAGGCTGATGGCCCCTCTGTATCCACAGGGCATTTTGACAGCTTTGAGGGACTCCAGGCAGAGGAGTGTGGCATTCTGAACGGCTGCGAGAACGGGCGCTGCGTGCGCGTGCGGGAGGGCTACACCTGCGACTGCTTTGACGGCTTCCAGCTGGACATGACCCACATGGCCTGTGTAGGTGAGTGGCCCCAAACAGTGAGAGAAATGGCCCCACAGAGGGTAGGGGGTGGGCTAGCTGCCCTCCACCCTCACAGCTGGGCTCCCATAGGTGCTAAGATACTGGTTTTGAGGAGTGCTGGCTGGGCTCTGCAGCTCCCAGTCACTTCAGCTGTGGAGCTCAGGACATGCAGCCCTCAGCCATTCCTGACCTGCTGCTGCCCCCTAGGGTCACTGCCTGGGAATGGCAGTTGTCTCTGGAGCTCCGTAGGAGCAGGGCTTGTGAAACCACTCCCCACCCCAACTCCGACTGTGTTCCCATCACAGAACTGCAGGGAAGAGAACCAGGGTCCGGCCAGGAGGGACCCCTTTCCTCAGCACCCAGGGCTGTCACTGTAATCAGGGCATCAGCCACTTTCCTGGCACATCCGGCTGGGTTATACAGCCTGACTGAGGCTGAGGGGAGATTCACACAAGCCCTGGGTCTGTCATGGGAAGGGGGACCGCCGCTCACTCAGTCTGGGGGAGCATTGTGGGGAACAAGGGGGAGCCACACTCACTCAGTATGGGGGGCAGATGTGGGTAATGAGGGAGAACCCTGCCTGCTCAGTCCTGGAGGTGGGGGTGCTGTGGGGAATGAGGGGGAACCCTGCTCACTCTGTGTGCGTGTGTGTGGGAGCTGTGGGGAGAAACATAGGAAAATTAAAAGTTCAGGAAAATGAAAAGTGGAGAAGGAGAAAGGATCTAGGAAACAAAGTGAGGGCAGAACGGGTTGGAGGTGTGTGCGCTCTAGTCAGTCTGGGCAGGCTCCCTGTGGTGCTAGCACACTAAGCACTAGTGCAGACCTGGTACAGGTGCTTTGGCCACCTGTCACATAGCAGTGCTCTCAATCAACATGGTGTTTAAAAGCCAGTGGCTCTTGGGCCTCCACTACACTAGCACTCCTGCCCCAGAAAAGCTGGTCTAGACAAAAGGCCTCCATCAGCACTCTGGAACAGCTGTAAGGTTAATAAAATGCTAATTTGTTTGCTCAGTGCAAGGTTCCTTGCCTGTGTTTTTGTCCCTGAGGTGATAATTGGCCCCTTTCAGGGCTACCTTAGAGATGCCCTCGTCTCTGTTTCCCGGCAACCTTGCCAAATCAGCTAGAGGAATTTTGCAACACCAAAATCACCCTTTCCCCCAAATCTTGTTGTTTAGCTCATCTCATTCTTGAGAGAGAGCACAAAGCATTCTTCTTGGGATGATCTGTATGGGGGGCAGTTTATATCATGGGATGTTTTCTTCAGTGTGGGGGAGCCCTATGCACTGTGAGGTTGCTGGGCATGAGGGAGCACTACAGCATGGGGTCACGGGGTTGCTTTGCAATGTGGGGGTACTGGGTTTGGGGCTGCTGGGCATGGGGAGTTGGGTGTGGCAGGTTTGGAGGGCTCCTTGCAGTGGGGGGTGTTAGGTGTGGGGGCATGGAGGTATGCTTTGCTGCAGAACATGGCTTTCAAGCTTTTTTCCCCATCCCTCTCCTTTCAGACATTAATGAGTGTGAGGAGGTGAGTGGCCCTGGGCCCCTGTGTGAGGCCGGCACCTGTGAAAATACAGAGGGCTCCTACCGCTGCAACTGCTCGCCTGGCTTTGTGGTGCAGGCTGAGCCCCACCGCTGTGCTCCTGCGCCCACCCAGAGCCCGGAGGCAGCATAGCTTTAGGGGACTGATGGGGCAAGGGTGGCCCCCCTCAGACACTCTGCTGGTACCTGGGATCCATCGGCTGGAGAGAGGCCCCCTGGGACTGCAATAGCTTTGATGCCCTTTGCTCATCCCCCAAAGCGCACAACCTTCTTGCCATACCTCGCCTGGCTGAGCCCATAGGGACACAGTCCAGGGTAGAGAGCGCCAAGCATCTGCAGCCACCTCCCTGCCTGGTCTGCTCACCACCAACCTCCTGCTTCTGCCACAACATGGACCGACAGGGCCCCCCACTCCTCTCCCTGACCACCCCACAGGGCCCCCCTACTCCCTGCACTGCAGACCTGTGAGGCTCACCATTATTGAAATGGCTAAACAGGCCTTAAAAAGGAACTCTAGCAGCTGAAGCTGCAGAAGGGCAGCACCTTCCCCCAGCTCTTCAGTAACCGGTGTAAATAGCGGAGAGTGGTGAGAAGCCTCAGTCCTTCCCCAGTGCCTGGCAGAGGGGTTGTTAGCAATTCATCATGCTCACAGGACACTTCACCCCACTCCCAGCTATAGTCCTGAGCCTTCATAATTCCAGTGTTACCCCTCATTGCTTTTGTTGGTGTCTTTGCCCTGCCCCAAGGCACAGCCTGGTGCATGAACCCCTAGGCCTGGGAGCTTGAGTGTGAGGAGGGCCAGCTCCAGCTTTGTACAGATGCCAACTGTCCTCTGGAGGTGGCTTGGATGTTGAGCCTAGCAGGTTTGAAAGGCCTCGGGACCTTGCTCTCCCTGGGCACAAGACTTCACCCCTGCACTTTGTACGATCGCCTAGCAGGGGGATGGGGTTCCAGCTTTGTAAAGCTGTTGGTGGCTTTTCCTAATGGAATCTGCTAGGGAACATCTGTCATTGTTAAATAAAATGTTTATTTTGGACCCTGTGGCTCAGACACTGGGGTTGGTCAGGACTATCCCTGCCTCATCTCTGCCTAGCCCGACCACTGGGAAGAAGAGTCTATACATGGTGATGCACACAGTGCAGCAGGAGCACCTTCCTTTAATTCCCCAGTGGAGGGCCACTGTCTTCAGGCAATGTTTGCCCAGACTCTCTCTTTAGGGGGAGGTGGCTCTTTTAAATTTAGGGTATACAGCCCAGATGGGACATTTTACTACTAGCTGGTGAGTAGCCTTAACTCCTACTATGTTTTTCCTTTCATATAACTGAGGGGAAGATCATATTGTCACAGCCCACTGCCAGGCTGGACTCAAGCTGCTTCCTCATAGCAGCACCTTGCAGGGGCTGGCTGCATCCTCAGCTGGACCATCATCCACTCCTCTCGCATAATGATAGAGGCGCCTCTGGCCCCAGCTTGAAGATACTACCTTACACTGGCCACCCCATCACACAAGGCAAAACAGGCAGGTGGAAGTTTTTATTGAGCCTTTATTAAAAGGAAAGTTATAAAAAGAGGTTGGGGTGAAGAGCCCCCAGCAGCAGCTCCATGTGAATTAGTAGACAGTGCAAATCACTGGTTAGCAAGAGTCATCCCTGCAGTGATGCTGCATGCGGTTTGGGTTTGTGCCTGCACCGAGGAAGCATTCTCCCAGCTGTAGAGTTGCTGGCCACCGCTGGGCCAAGGAGACACCAATGCTCATGGAAGACAAGTGGCAGGGCCAGTCCCCCCTCTTCAGCCTCCATTGGCTCTGGATGGCAGATGCAGGTTGCAGGAACACTCTGGTCATGACTGAGTAGGAGAAAAGCAGAGGGATGCAGCAGCATTCTATCAGGACAGGCACTCAAGGGTTAACAGGCAGCAGCTGACACCAGCCCCATTGTATGAGAGAGAGAGATCCCTTGGTGATGCTCATTTCAAGGGACAGAAACCCGCACAGAGCTCCAGCAACATGCTGCTCATCCACTGCCACCAATGGCTGCCAGACTCTGCCCCCTCTTAAGCTGCAGGGATTTGAGCCCTCTGCCTATTGATGCCCCTGCAGCAACTGTATCTCAGATTTGGGACAACACAGAGCCGGCTGCTTAGAGGCTGCAGAATTTTGAAGCAGATGCCAGGAAATGCTCATTATGTAAGAAGAGTCTGACCTATGTTTTCACTTCTACTCTCCCCTCCCCCAAAGCCACCAACAGGGCAAGCAGGGCTCCTTAGCTGGTGATCTGGACAGGTATCTTCCAGCAGAATAACATCTCATTTTGGTCATCAAGCAGCTCCCACTTGACGATCAGTTTAATCTGGAAGAGACAAAGGATGTGAGTGTGCAGGGAGTTGCCCTGGTCCTCAGGCATGGAGGCAGTCTAAGTTTCTTTGTGAGGTGGGGAAGGAGAAAACCCACCCCTCTGCCCCCAATTATGGGAGGAACTGCACCTCTGGAAGCAGACTGGGAGCCAGGTGAGCTGCAGCAGGCTAATTCCAGCTACGCTGTACACCAGGAACATCTTGCATGCTAAGCAGGGTTGGCTGGGAGATCTAAGGACTAGGACTCCACCCTCCAAGTCAATACTGACCTTACTGTGGTGATGGAGGGCCTTGAACTGGGTCTGTTAAGAAAAGTCCCGGCCCTTTGAGCTGAAATTTTCATTAAGCTCCCCCACCACCATGAGGCACTAGGGCCAGGAGGGAAGAGCTGGAGCAGGGCCATGACTGAGTCACAGGCTCTGGAAGGAGCTTATCTGGAAGCACTGCCCAGAAAGCAGCCTGCAAACATTGTACACACCTTCCCCAACCCCTGCAGTCA
The DNA here is from genome assembly GCF_009764565.3 of Dermochelys coriacea. NCBI lineage: Eukaryota > Metazoa > Chordata > Testudines > Dermochelyidae > Dermochelys > Dermochelys coriacea. The sequence goes on along the minus strand of NC_050073.1, from coordinate 85,470,546 downwards.
CAACCTAGCTGCTCCCCCTGACAGGCCTGGCCTGGCATGGTATCAGGAATTGGAGATGGGTCTTGGAGAGAATGGTGCATGGCGCAGAGGTGACTGACAGGTGACCTCCCATGCACCCCTTATTCCCAATGGTAAAAGGGCCTCCTTGCTGAAAGGCATGCTGTGGGGCTGAGCCCTGACCAGGCTGGGTAGCTCTGAGACCTGGAGCTGGCTTGTGGGTACTTACACTGGGGTACTCGCTTTTCACAGGCAGCTTGTTCAGGTAGCTGTAGGAATGGCCTTTCTCAATGGGGCACTGGATCCCACACTTGCATCCATCAGGCTCAGGGATGGGAAACGGTATGTCCACATGGAGCATCTCCCCATACACCTTCGCTTTGCTGCCCTGGCTCTCGATCTCTGCAGACAGGGAAAGGGATGAGAGGGAGATGAGCAGCTGCCCACAGCTACGGAGCTATTAGGGCAGGGCACCATTTCCACCCCATGCAGCTCATAGGGATGCAATGTAGGATGAGGTCACCAATAGATGCTCTTCATTTCTTTCCTGCTGTGAAGACACTTCCCAGCCATCCTTCCCCACATCTCCAACTGCTGCAGGAAAGTCCCAGGGATGAAAAGTGGTTACCTCCCCTTCTGCCCTCCCATCTCCACCCACCGCTGCAGAGAAGCCACCACCCCCACAGAAGCTCAACCCCTAAAGTAGCATGTTCTGCTCTTACTGCTGGAGAAGGTGACATTGACGCTGTAGGACATCCCTTTCTGGAGCTGGCAGGGCTGTGTGGGGCAGGGGCTCACATTCACTTCTGTGATGCTCCCATCTTTGGAGCCTGCAAGAACAAACAAGAACTTGGTCATTTGAGGGCCCTGTTACTCATAGTCAGAGGCCTCCAAGCAGCGTAACACCCAGTCCTAGTGTACATGACATGAGCATACCAGCAATGCCAGACATGGCATAAGACATACACGCCCCTCAAAGCAAAGAGTCTTGGAGACTAATGAGGCTCCAGCTAGAGTTACTTTGTGAACAAACTGGAGAGAGTCCAGAGGAGTTCAACCAAAATGAGAAGTTTAAGAAATATGACCAATGGCCAATTCTTTCAACCCTTCCTCCTGTTTAGTCGAAAGAGGAGAAGGCTGAGCAGGGACCGGATAAAACTTCAAATATGTAAAAGGTTATTATAATAGGACAGTGATCAATTGTTCTCCATGTCCACTGAATGTAGGACAAGAAGTCATCAGCCTAGTCTGCAGCAAGGGAGATCTAGATTAGACACAAGCTTATTAATCATGAGTAAGGCTACGATTTAGTCACGGAGGTCGCTGGAAGTCACAGAAACCATGACTTCAGCTTGTGGCGGTCGGGAGCTGCAGAGTTCCCTGCCTTCTGCAGGAGCAGGGAGTTGCAGGGTACCCCCACTGCCTCTGGTGGTCCCGTGGAGTTCCAAGCCATTGCAGACAGTGGGGGTACCCCAGAGCTCCCAGACATGGCAGGGTACCCCACAGCTCCTGGCCATCGTGGGCCCAAGCTGCAGGTGGCAGAGGTACTTTGGAGCTCCTGGCCACTGTGGGTGGTGGGGTGACCCCACAGCTGCAGGCAGCGGGCCCCCACACCCAACCCACAGTGGGGGGCCCCCTCAGCTTCTAGCCCCACTGCAGGCCATGTGGGGACCTGCAGATCCCCATTTTGTCACATATTTTTAGTAAACATGAGGTACAGGTCACTGCTTCAGTGTACTTTTCTTTATTGCCTGTGACCTGTCCCTCACGTTTACTAAAAATATCCGTAACAAAATCTTAGCCTTAATGATGAGGGTAGTTAAACAATGGAAGAGGTTAACTAGGGAGGCAATGGAATCCTCATCTGTGGAGGGTTAAGACAGGTTGGACAAAAACCCCTGTTATGGATGCTCTAGGTTTACTTGGCCCTGCCTCAGCAGAGAGAGTGGGGATGGGGATGATGATGGACTAAATGACCTCTCTAATTTACATGGCCCAGAGATGTTGGGAACTTTGCACAATGAGGAGACTCACCCTCTCTGCACAAAGAAGATGCTTTGTGATTAGGTTGAAGTAGGACAAATTGGGGGGTGAAGAGGAAGGGGGAAGCAAAGATGTGGATTGCTTAGGTTTGAAAGTTTCCCTAGGGAAGGAGTGGGAGTCCTATTAGGTGGGACAACTATAAACCTTGCCAGGGCAAGATCCATACTGGCAAATTGGGTTTTAGCAGCTCTAGCTCTGAGTTTTGCATTATTTGTATTCAGTGGCACCAAGTCAAACTTTTGGGAGGGGTAAACAAATTCCAGTCCCCACCCCTCCTCCATCAGGGACCCCATTCTACTCCCCTGTCTCTCTCTCTCACACCCACCCACCCTCTTCAGGGACCCTCTCTCTTTTTCATAGATACCAATCCAGAAGGGATCACTGGGATCATTTAGTCCAGGGGTTCTCAAACTGGGGGTCAGGAGGTTATTACATGAGGGGTCACGAGCTGTCAGCCTCCACCCCAAACCCTGCTTTGCCAGCATTTATAATGGTGTTACATATTTTTAAAAAGTGTTTTTCATTTATAAGGCGTGTCGCACTCAGAGGCTTGCTATGTGAAAGGGGTCACCAGTATAAAAGTTTGAGAAGCACTGATCTAGTCTGACCTTTTCTGTCACACAGGCCATAGACCTTTGCCAAAATAATGCCTGGAGCATATATTTTAGAAATTGCCAGAGTGAGAACCCACCACAGCCCTTGGTAGGTTGTTCCAATGGTTAATTACTTACACTGTTAAAAATTTAGTGTGTCAAGGTGCGTGAGGTAATATTTACGCTTTATTTCCAGTCTGAATATGTCTAGCTTCAAATTCCAGCCACTGGACTGTGTTATATTTTCTCTCCTAGACTGAAGAGCTCATTATCAAATGTTGGTTCCCCACTTAGGTACTTTTAGACTATAATCAAGTCACCATTGCATGAGTCGACGCTATCTGGAAGTGAGTTCTTGGCAGTCCCTGTGCACCAGGTTGCAAAACCATTTGGCCTGGCAGCCCTCCATCTGGACAGAGAAACGTCTGGGCCAAGTTTGAGTGGCATTGTAACCCTATGCATCAGGTCACAATGCCACTCACTGAAATTTGGCCCGGCTGTGTCTCTGTCTGTACAGAGGGATGGCTGGGTCAAATTTCAGTGGCATTGCAATGCTCTGGACCGCTCCTGCAGCAAAGTGCAAAAAACAGGGGAGGGGGATGGAGGGGGAGGAGGGAACATGACATGTCCCATTCCCCCCCACCCTCCCCAATTGGCACCACAGTTTGTACTGGGCTATAAATGATGCTTTTCAATGGTCCATAGAGAAAAGCAAAACCCTGCTCTGGAACAGAGGGAATCCGAGTGGGTGTGTAACAGCGACAGACCCTGGGTGTCGGCGGGCGGGATTGAACCTGGGACCTCTGGAGCTCAGTGCATGAGCCTCTACCACGAGCTAAAAGCCATATGGCCATTAGCTAAGGCTGTAGAGCAAACTCATTAATCCCTAAGTGGTCCGAGTGCCACTAGATGGGACAGAACACCACACCCACGAGGTTTGTGGGTTACAAGTGCAGGGCAGCATGAAGCAGCCAGGGCAGCAGAATGACCTGCTGGGGTGTAACAGGTGGGATTTCAGGAGATGGCAGCACAATGTACCTCTCCAAGCCTTTTCTCTAACTACATTCATGGGGAGACAATGCCAGCCACGGGGGCAGCATGGGCCTGGTGAAGGAGATTAATTAACACTTAGGATTGGAAGAGACACTATTAGGACCATCTAATCCAGCTCCCTGGTACTAGCACAGGATTGTTCCCCACTTCTTCTAGCGCACTGGCCTCCAGCGATGGAGCTGAGGACAAGGCAGTGGGCAGAAGAAAATACTGGGTGAGGTGCAGGGACTGCAGGGGAAGGTGGAAATATCAGCTTCTTTAGGTAAGCAGGGCAGAGACAAGAAGGGGAAGCTGGGGTTTAGTGGGAAAGTCAGTGCAGAGATTCAAGGAGGAGGAAACATGGTAAGAATAGCCAGAAAGGAAGATCACGTGGGATGAAATGGAGGGGAGAGGGAGGAATCTGCAACTGTCACAACAGGAAAACAGCAGAGGACGAACTAGCGGATGAGCAGTGGGGAGAGGAAAGGACACTGGTAGCAGAGAAGGGAGTTATAAGTCAACCCTGGCCTTGGTAGGATAGAAAGGAGGCCAGGCTCTGCTTGGTGACAGACATGACAGTAGTGTCCACAGAGGAAGAAGGGGGACTATTTAAATGGCCAAGTGTCCTCACTCTGAGTTCTAGTGACTATGAAGAGTTTTGTCTTGTCTATACCAACGCATGCCTGAAATGTCCTTCAGGGGAGGGAACAGACTACATGCTGGGCCTCTCTCTGCAGCCACTTCCGGGTATACACAGACAGACAGACTCTGCTGCTGTTTGTAAGACTGAATGGGACAAGGCAAGTTTAGTAATATTTTTCAAATAGTGTTTCACCTGGGAGCATGGGAGTGCAGCACAAGATCAATTAAACCTTCCCGCTGCCCAAAGGCCCTCATCAGCAACTGTAGTGCTTTCAGTGGGTGGGCATGCACTAAGCAGGCCCTAAAGACAGGCGGTGGAAGACAAAGACAGCATTGAGTATTTATTAATACCAGGGAAGTCCGAGTCTCTTGCAGAGTACAATGCTATGACAAAGCTTTAGAGTTCTCTGGCTTCACTGCATTGGGGGAGAAATTTAGCTTTCACTTAGTTATTGGGATATCAGTTAAGAAGGTTTATTACTAAACTCAATGTGACCAACACAAAGCAGCCTTGGAGATATCTTTCTAATTAGCCAAAAAAGTCCTGCTTTCCAGTCTCTTCTCGGCCTTTGAGAAAAAGCAATCTGTCATTTTACAATGGCCACCGTATCTTGTTTATGGAGGCCAGAGGTGAGTTAGACTGGAGGGAGGGAAGGTCACTTCATCCCTTTATTCTCCATATCATCCTTGTCTTTATTTTAACAAACACTGTGTCATTGTGACCTCCCCTCAGAAGCTACATATTGAGCAATGGTTCATATAAAAGCCGATACATAATGTTTGTGTTGGCTTATCAACAGCTCTGCCATCATCCATTAGGATTCCTAGGTCTTTCTCAGCATGACTGGTCACTGGTTTCTCCCTCCTCCACCCTGGGAGGGGGTGAGGGGAGAATTCACATTAGGAACCTATCTGAATCTTTAGGCATCTAAATACCATTAAAAACCACCCCCTTCCTGCCTTTATTCTCCGTAGGCCTCTGTGTTATTTCTCTGCCCTGACTGGTCTCTGAACACTACCCAATGTAGTGTTATTGCTCAACTTTGCTGATATGCTCTTTATGCACCTCTTTCAGATCAGTGAGATTGTTCCACAAGATGGCCGTGCCTGGATCAATGTAGCTTACAGAATCCCAGTGGATACCAGCCCCTAACTTGGTATCTTGCCATTTATCATTACCCATTGTTCAGAGGCGGTTATCACTACAGCAGCCTCTCTACCAGAAGCAGGGCCATAAAGTACAAGGTGCAGAACAAACAAGACACGTCCCTTTCTGAATTTAGCTCCTTAGGTGCCTAACTGGCCCTTTAGGCCCAACATTTAGGTGCCACTGGCACTAACAAAACCCCTGCTCAGCTGCTGCCTAACTCTGTAGGCACCTTTAGGGATTTAAACTCCTATATTTCTGCCAGTGGGCATGCACAAAACCATCTCAGTCCTAATGCCACCTCACAACTAACAAGGTGCTTAGAGCCCTTGCTCATACCTAAGCCCCAGTGGGATTCTCTTCTCCCTCTTATGGGGCCCAATGCATTAGGCAGGCTCACATTACACATAACTCATACAAAGGACAGCTTGGGGGGTGGCAGGCATGGGTCCCAGATACCCATTAGCCCTGTGGTTACAGTACTCATCTGGGATGTGAGACACTTGGGTTGGAATCCCCATGCTGCCTAATTTGGAGCTGAGAATTGAATTGGATTCTCCCACAGCCCAGCTGAGCGCACTGACCACCACGCTATAGAACAGGGATGGGCAAACTTTTTGGCCTGACTGCCACATCGGGGTTGCAAAATGGTATGGAGGGCTGGGTAGGGAAGACTGTGCTTCCCCAAACAGCCTGGCTCCCTCCCCACCCTTTGATTGCCTCCCTCAGAATCCCTGACCCATCCAACCCCCTGCTCCTTGTCCCCTGATCACCCGCTCCCAGGACCCCCTGCTCCTAACACCCCGCCCTGGGACCCCACTCCCTATCCAACCCCCCTGCTCCCTGTCCCCTGACTCCTATCCACACCCTGCCCCTAACTGCCCCCCAGGACCCTGACCCCCTATCCAACCCCCCCCGCTCCCTGTCCCCTGACTGCCCCGACCCCTATCCACACCCCCACCCCCTGACAGGCCCCCTGGGATTCCTACGCCTATCCAACCTCCCCCCGTCCCCATTTCTCCATCCCCGGACCGGCTCCCCCCAGAACCTCCACCCCATTCAACCGCTCCTTGTCCCCTGACTGCCCCCCAAGATCTCCTGCCCCTATCCAACGGCCCTGCTCCCCGTCTCCTTACCATGCTGCTCAGAGCAGCAGGACTGGCTTATTGGAAAGTCTGGGAGGTGGGCGGGCGCAAGCTGTGCTACCCACACAGCAGCGTAGCTGTGGGGGAGGAGGGACAGCAGGGGAGTGGCCGGGGGCTAGCCTCCCCAGCCAGGAGCTCAAGAGCCAGGCAGCAGGGTCCCATGGGCCGGATGTGGGCTGTAGTTTGCCCACCTCTGCTATAGAGTCAATCTCCCTCTCCAGCCTAATGAATATCTATACAAAGCAGAACAGCTTCCCACATAGCCTGGCGGTTAGGGCACTCCTCTGGAACACAGGAGACCTTGGTTCAAGTTCTTGCTCCAAGTCAGGCAGAGCAGGGACTTGAACTCAGGCTTCCCACATCCCCAGCGAGGGCCCCAGGCACTGGGCTATTAGCTGTGATGGGGTGGGGCACACTCCCGGCTGACCTGGTTTAGGCACCCAATACCAGGAGAAGGTTCATAGCTGAGAATTCCAAACAGAGAGAAGCCTCTGGCCTGTCAGTCAGGTGCTTAGGGCTCAGATCAATGAGGGTTAGTTGCTTAAATAAATATCTTTGTGGATCTGGGCCTTAATCCCCACCCCTTTCCCTTGCATTTCACTCCTGGCTAGCTTAGGTAGCACTCCCCACTCAGCTCGCTGGCTTCTAAGAATCCCTTACATAGATCCTTAAATCTCCCCTGAGGTGAGGCTGCAAATTATTCAACTGGGTGGCAGGGCACCTAAGCATTGCAATGCTTAACTCCTAAATCAACTTTGTGAATCTAGCCTAGGGTCCCTACTCGGACAAGCTTTCAGTTCTAGGATGGCAGCCAGAGAGTTGCTATAGGTTTTTATATAATATATATATACACATACACACACTTCCCTCATTGGTAAGTGTAGATTTTCTTGAACTGCCTCCTTCAGCCTACTTTGGTAAGTGTTTGCTGATTTCTTGCAAGTGTTGTGGCAGGAAGGTTTCAGTCCCATGACAGTGTCAGCTCCAAACCACTTTTAAGTTAATGTTTCAGGAAGATTGGGAAACACTGTTGAATGCAGACAGAGATTATATCTCTGGCCCTCCACTAAGCTATTCATTTTGAAATTCTAACAAAAGCTGGCTAGATGGGGAGAGAGTTGGATGCACATGAGGCTGAATAAGAGAGGTTTTCCCATTGCTCTCAAAGGGGCACTGGGAAACTAAGCTGGAAACTGCAGGAGTTACTTATTCAATGGGATGTGCATGAATTTTCCATGGCTGCTCTCCACGGAAAGAGAGAGATTCAGAGGCTGCTATCTGCATTTAGTGCAAGCCTAACAGAGAAGAGACTGGCTCTGCATGACACCTGGCACAAATCTGGACACTCACTGAATGCTACCTAAACAATTAACATGCAGCAAAACGGTTTGGAGAGCCAGTGAAGCTTGAAGCAAGAAATGCAGGTGCTTTATGGATCTCCTCACTGTAGGAGCCCAGTCCCTAAATTCACCCTTAGCTCAACAAGCACAGAACCGCTGCTAGGGAAAGTCTCTCCTTGGTTTCTCATCGACATAGCAGCCACCAGTCTGTAGCCTAGGACCTAAAAGAGGAACACGGAGGGAGCGTGCAGCGTCTTACAAGTGTTGTCAGGGAGCAACAAGGTTAACCTGCGTAGCTAATGCATCCGATGAAGTGAGCTGTAGCTCACGAAAGCTTATGCTCTAATAAATGTGTTAGTCTCTAAGGTGCCACAAGTCCTCCTGTTCTTTCTGCGTAGCTAAGGACTCCGCTAGGTACCGCAGGAGAGGGTTACAGACACATTAAGTGCTCCCCATGGGGGCCAGCGGATGCTTAGTAGGGGAAAGGTGGAGGAGCCTTGACAGCAACTCCCGGGCGGGCGGGCGGGCGGGGAGGGCGCTAGGAAACCCTCCAGGACCGAGCCAGCCGGAAGGGAAAATACCCTCTCCAAGACTTCCCCGCCCCTTTCACCCCTCCCCGGGTTCGCGGGCTCCTGAGGCGCGAGGATGAGCCGCCCCAGCCTGGCGGGGGGAGGTGTTGTGCGGCACCCGACCCAGCTCGCACGCGGCCCGGGGCCGCAGGAGCCACTCACCGCAGTCCACGAATCTGAGGGGCTCGGCGCGCGCCACGGGGCCCAGGGCCAGGAGCAGAGTCACGGTCAGCGCGAGCATGGTCCCGGCCGGCCTCTAAGCGGGGAAAGGAGGCTCCAGGAAGCGCTGCGCAGCCGGAGCCGCCCGCAGGTCACCTGAGAGCCTGCGGCCCTGGCCCCGCCCCTGCGCTCAGCTGACTGCGAGGGAGCCGCCCCACGGGAGGCGGGGCCGGGCCAAGGGGGTCTGGGGGTGCCCCCGGGCCCAGCCACATCACCGACAAGAAGCTTTTAGCGTGACCCGGCCAGACCTTCGTGGGCCCAGCAGGGCCAGAGATCCGGGCCCGGCCGAGCCGGCCAGAGGGCGTTGCCAACCCCAAGCGTTCAAACGCCCCACGTCAGGCCGCCGGAGACCGGAGAAGGGATTTCTTTACCTACATGCGGGAGTGTTTAGTCCCTTGCTGGTTTGGGACTGCAAGGGCCAGGGCCGTCCCTTGCCATTGGGGTGCCCTACACAGCCCCCCCCCCCACGGGATAGGGCTGGTTGCCAGAGCTGGTGCTACTGGGTATGCAGCACGCAGCTGCCTAGGGCACCATAAAATTTGGGGCTATTTGGTGCCCCAAATTTCTTGGTGCCCTATGGAGCTGCATATTCTGCGTATGCCTAGGGACTGCCCTGGCAGGGGTGCTCGGCTCAGGCTCTCCATCTTCCCCCCACAAAGCCAAGGGCTAGACGCCTCCTTCCCCCACCCTGCCCCTGGTTACAAAATGGGAAGCGGAGGTTCTTGTGTGATCTCTTGCTATCAGGAGTGGAGCTTAAGAAAGACATTATCACAAGATTCATGATTTTAAAAGTCACAAGAGCCAGTAGCACTGCTGGTCTCTGCTGCTGGACCAACTTGTCCCCTGTAGAAGACATGCCAGAGCTTGTGACTAACACTTCTGAAAAGCACTGACCCAGGAGCCATCTTTCACTGAGATCTAACCCCAGAGCAGAAGTGGCAAGGAACAGCTGGGGTGTAAAGCAGCCAGTAATTTTGCACACTCAGTCTAGCTCAGGGATTCTCAAACTTCATTGCATCCTCTGACAACAAAAATTATGACACGACCCCAGGAGGGGGGACCAAAGCCTGAACCCACCCAAGCCCCGCTAGCCTGAGCAAGAAGGCCAAAGCCCAAGCCCATGGGCTTCAGCCCTGGGCAGGGGGGCCTGTAACCTGAGCCAAGCCACCCAGGGCCAAAGCCTGCTGCCCAGAGCCAAAGCCAGAGGGCTTCGGCTTCATCCCCGGGCCCCAGTAAGTCTAATGCCAGCCCTAGCAACTCCATTAAAATGGGGTCCCAACCCACACTTTGAGAACTGCTGGTCTAGTTTATGGAGATTAAGATAGAACCTCCAGCCCTGCCCACCCCATCCCAAAGACTCCCCACATGGTTCCTGGGTACCCTACACAATCACCCTGGCCAGCATACTCAGGAAGCCAGTTTAACTGAGTGGTCAGGGACGCTCCCTTCCTGTAACTGATCAGCATCAGGCCACGTATCGGATTCATTCCTGCTGCCCTCTTACCCCGTCACACATATAACGAGCCTGTAGAGAGACACAAGCAGCCCCCTTGCAGAGTCTCCTCCATGTTGGAGCTGCTGTGGCAGGTGCTCAGCAGGCAGCTTTTCTCAGTGACTGTCAGCGATACTGTCAGTCTGAGCCCCAAACTCCTCCCCTCGCTCTTCCCCACATAGTGTGCATGTGGAGCTATCCTTTTCCACCTGCATCAGGGCAGTAGAGAGAAATAGGCTCCTGGCACTTCCACCCACTGCTCAGGAAGAGGAGAGAGATTGGTATGTGTCTTCCCCATCTACCTACAGCTGCTCCCCATATGGCATTCTTATGTACAGCTTGTTATTGTACTGCCACAGCCTTTGCTCTTCCTGGAGCACCCCTTTTAATGTCATCCCATCCCCTCTGCAGTCTCCTTTGGAATGGAAACTCCTCAGGGCAGAACCTGACTGCCTTTTTGTCTGGCTAGTGGTGTGTTGGGTGCCAGAGGAAGGTTACAGAACCTTCGTTGTTCACCGGGATGCAGTGTTTTACACTAGATTTAGCAAACTTGACAATGAGGTAATTAGTTTGCTATTTGGGAATAAGTACTCCTGGTTAAATGCTGACTAAGGAGAGAAGAAGTTATGCAATTGTAGCATTGAAAGGGTGTAAAACAGGAAAATTGGAGCAGTTTCTGAAGATGATCCAGTGATGGAGGGATCCATAGGACTAATGTGATTAAATTAAAGGAAAGGAAAATGCAGGCTGGATATCCCAACAGCAAGCTGGATTAAGCTGCAGAGTGGTCTCCCATGAGAAGTGGTGGTAACCCCATCCCCTGGGACATTTAAACTAGACTCCTCTGGACTGGAGAGAGGGTCCAAAGGAGAAGTGGCCTATAGTCCTTTTCCATCTCTCACATCCAATTTGAGCCTATGGAATGAGATCAGGTGGAGGTGTGAGCAAGGCTGCACCCTAGAGGAGATGAAGTCTAAGATCAACAAGGAAAGAGCTGGTTTGAGAGGGAGAGAAGCTGGTGACCTGCACAGCATATCCAGTGGAAGCAGAACCATAGTGAGAGAACTAGGACAGTTATACTTGGGCTTCCTCTCCCAGGCCCTCTCCCCAAAGCCTCTACTGGAAAACCACCCATTCCTAAATTCTAGATTGGTAAATTCAGTTTCTAAGCGAGTGGATAGGAACAGTTGATGAGGGCATCCACATGCAACAGATGAGGAGCAGCCCAAGTGAGCAGATCCTAGCTAGAGCAGTAGAAGGAGTTCCTACAAAAGCAAATGGAAATGTTTTTCCTTCAAGCAACAGTGAGTGAGCATGTCAGCAGGCTGACCTGTAGCCTCATTCATTAGTCAGACTTTTGTAAAAGATTTCAGCATGCAAGGCACATGCTAAGTGTTATTTTGAGAAGGCAGCTGCACTCTTTGACCTGCACCAGCTATACCATGAGTCAGTTCTGCTTCATAATCCTCCAGTAACACTCAATGATGGGCTCCAAATTTACTCCATGGATACTAGAAACAGGTGGCTACAAAAAAAAAATGCCAACAAATACATTTTCACTTGCTTCCCAATAATATTTTAAAAGGGGTTTAATCTGGCACCCTAAACTAAAGTCACTCTGCACTAATTTGGTGCTGTAGGAAATAGTTTGATCTGCTATTGGCATGACCTAACAAGAGCCAAGACACCAACACATGTCTTGAGGCAGGAATGTGGCATGAGAGGGATGAGGCAGCCTCAATCCTTCCCTTTTCAGACCTGTCAGTGATCTCCACACTCAGCGTCTGATCTGAGTATCTGTCCCCCAGACAAGAATCTCTTGATGAAAAGACTGCAAGAGAATTAGTACAACTGTGGAAGACTCTCCAGCAGCCACCTTTTTTCAAAAAGTTCCATCACTCCAGGAAACGTTTGTTTGTTTGTTTTTTACATTGTCAGGGGGAATTTTCCTGGGAGGTTCATCAATGGTTCACTCTACAGAGTCTCAAGTAAACAAAGATCCCTTAGTGCCTACTATAATCCTTTCCAAAGTAAGTGTTAAGGGAGTGGCTTGTCCCCTCAAAGCACATGTCCAGAGATTTTAACCCAGTCAAGTATCTCTTCTGGTCCAGCTGCTTGGAAAAACTTATTTGATTTGTGTATCTTGAGTTCTTTCCTCAGGGCCCTCAAATAATTTCCTTCTCTCCATCTCCAGTCTTTGTGCTCTAGCAGCACATATACGGGAGTTTTGAGCAGAGTTACTCTCAACTCAAATAGCAATATCCCCAAACTATTCTGTAGCATTCTCAATAAAGCAAGATAATAGGTCATCTTCAGCAACATACTCCATGAGAATTAAATGGGACTCCTCCCTGATGAGCTGCCCACCAACCACATCTTTACTTCATCAGATGCTCAAACATGGTAATAGTAAAGGCACATTTTCTCTTGTTTTATTTCATAGATTGTGAGATAAAAGATTTGTTTAATCTGGTACCAGGACTGGCTCTTAGAAATGCTACAAAATGAATTGTTATAAAGGCATCAAGTACAGAATAAAATTTCAAAAAATAGTTCACACCTTCTGACAGTTATTGCAACACAAGGGCCTACTGGTCAACTCAGAAAAAGTGCTTCAGACAGACATTTTAGAGTACCTCAAGATAACACAGACTAATGTTGTATTACACACATGGAGAATGAACACACCCTAGTTTATGCATACCCAGATGGTCTCATCATAAACACAGATGGGAACAAAAGACTGTTTACAAAACCACTGAATAAAGACCCTTGGAATGAGGAAGTCACTAGGTAGACACACTATCCATCATTAAGACGACTGCTAGAGCTGTTCAGTAATATAACCCAACCAACTGAGAGTAAAGTCCAGGCCTCTAGTTTAACAGCCAGTTATACCTATAAAATCCCTATAGCAACCTTACATTTGCAGTCCAACAGACAAACACTTCATGTACACAGCAACAGTCCACCACAGAGCAGAACTGGATCACTTCCCTCATCCTAATCACCAGCCAAAAAAGAAAAATTAAGTTCTCACGCTACATTAACCAGGACAGCAAATAAATGTGCCCTCCACCACAAAGCACTAGACAATCAAAACTCAAATTCAAATGAAAGTTTGAGCCTCTCATTATATAGGTATTCATTCCTTACACCTTATTACAACCAGCTTCCAAATCATTAGAGCAAACCCCACCCAAAGCCGAAATGTGCTCAAAGTGCTTTATTAACCAATTAAAACAGCTAGACTACCACAAGTCCCCACAGAGCTCATACTAGCAGATGACCTCACTGCAGAAACTGAGCTGAGCTAAAGCACATGTTCACCCAATAAGGAACCAACAACCAGACTAGGGAAGGAAACACAAAGCACAGGCCAACCCCAGAAAATAGAACTAAGCAAGCAATCAAGGTGATAAAGAAGAGTAGGGAACAGAGACACTCTCTCTCTAGTGTCTGAAATACAAGGGAGTGCAGAAAAGAGATATCATCATTACCAGGAATCATAAAAGACTTTTAAAAAATAAAATTAAAAGAAAAGCCATGAAGGGAAAATCCTGTGCATGACCCTAGATGAGAGAGACAGCAGTACACTGCTTAATGACTAGTTTAGGAATGGCTACTAATAAACTAGGAGACCCAAATACAGCATGAACCCATCTCTGGTCATAGTATCAGAGGGGTAGCCGTATTAGTCTGGATCTGTAAAAGTGGCAAAGAGTCCTGTGGCACGTTATAGACTAACAGACGTATTGGAGCATAAGCTTTTGTGGGTGAATACCCACTTTGGCGGATGCATACTCTGGTCATACTTACTTCTAGCAGATATCTGAGGGGTCTATTTCTTATACATGACAACACCTTCTTATTGTAACCCCTTTGGAGTTTAGAGAGCATGGCCCCTTTAAATCATTTTGCTAAGGAGCAAGGGGGAGCAGTGAGAGAAAGGAGGGAAACTGTAGGGTATGGCTCTAGAGCTCCAGAGAGAGAAGGGCTGCAGCAAGTAGGCCCTCGCAAAGTAAACCTGCCTGAAGCCTCGGAAGGACAGGGTGGCCAATCGGGGACACCTTAGGACAGGAGCCAGGAGGAGCACTGTGCCAGGGAGGAATCGCCCAAGAAGGACAAGCCAGACCTGGACCCAGTTTCACTGCTGCCCAGAGCTGCATGGCGCTGTGAGTACTGGGGCCTGTGACTCTGCATTGGGAATAAGGAGGGAGGCAGCTAATTAGTTAAGTGGGGAGATGGTCGCTCTGTGTGGCTTTGCAGAGAGCGGCAGAAGAGGGCACCGGAGGGGTTTGTTGGGGAAAGTTTACTGGCATTGAAGACGACCAGGAGCACCCAAGACTCACTGCCAGATTGGAAGTTTGCTCAGGCCTCCTGAACTCTGTGTGCAGACACATTGCTTAGGGTCTGCCCTTTCAGACTGTGCTACCACTAGGCCTGTGAAGCCTTGATTTGGATGCAACCCTATGTTTTACTGCTCCCCCTATATTTCCCCTTGTTGTTTTTCTCCTCTCATCCCTCTGTAAATAAATATTTCCCTTTCTTATATCCATTGTACTTTTCTGGTGGGTTCACTCTGTGGGGTTTGGAACAGATGCCTCTGGGGTGGAAGGGATTTTTCCTGTTGCATTCCTGCGTGCGCCTTCTCTTGCCCAGAGCTGCCTGCAGAGCAGACTCCATCTTGGCCATGAGGGTGCTAAAGTTACACCTGGTGGCCCATATAAGGATTTTGCAGTACACACATGCACACACCTATGTTGTGCACCTTTGGACTCTCCTTCATAAAGAAACTCCTGAGTGACTTAGTTAAAAAATAACTAAAATAAAATGGAGAAGGGATTACTAGAAGACCTGTGCCGAGGGGCACGAATCCCAGTAACCAAAACTGTGCTGGTGGCGAGGTTCCCAGAAGAGATGGAACCAAATGAAATTGAGGAGGGTCTAGATGCAGCTGAAATACTGGGGAGAGTGAAGGTCCACCCTCGTATTTACAACGGCAAAGTGAAGGGCATGGTAGCACCATGTACTCATTCCAAGGAAGCAGATCTTGATAAAGTACCCAAAGAGGTGCAAGGAGGCGGTATCCCCTGGACAATTCTGGGGTCAGAGCAGTCCCCTACTACTGTGCCCGTGTCACTTGAGGTGGATTCTTTAGTACAGAAATTGCAAGCTCTGATGGTGGATGAGAAGCGGATAAGAGAGGAAATAATTCTGGCATTAGGAGGGGCTCCAACACCCGCAGCACCCAGCCTGGTTGGATGAGCCAAAGTGCTGGGAAATGCTCTCAAAGATGCATTGAAGCCGGCATATGAGAAGCAGAAATGTGTGCTTGACAGTCTGAGGGGATCTGCCATGCAAATTGTCTGAGCCCTGAAAGACTCCCAACTAGCTGCCACAGTGCAAGACTATTTAACTGCTCTTGAGAGTGTCTACGGTGCTACTGATAGCAGTGAAGACCTGTATTATCGTTTCAGCCACACCTATCAGGAGTCCCATGAATGATTGTCGGATTTCCTCAGGAGACTAGAGGATTTGCTACGGCAGGTAGTGTGGAAGGAAGGCATCCCCACCAAGCACATTGATTCCACTAGGTTGGACCAGATCCTTCAGGGCACCCAACAAGATGGGTTGATGCGATGGCGACTGCAGCTGAGAGAGTGGGCCCAAAACCTACCCCCATTCTACAAGCTCATTCAAGAGATACGTGAAGAGGAGGAGTGATTGTTGCAAATGGACGCAGTAGTGCAGCCGAAGAAGGCAGGGAGTCAAACCACCACGGTGCTTGGAGAGATGGAAGAGGCCCCATCAGTGGCAGTGGCACTGAGAGATTTGACCCGAGAAGTGGCCATACTTTTCCATCCTCAAGAGTATCAGGAGGGGTGATAGCCGGCGAGAAGGTTTCTGTTACAACTGTGGGAGAGATGGTCACTATGCCTTGGACTGCCAAAACAAGACAGATCATGCAAGGGTATCTTAGAGATTGCGGCAAGCCATTAGGGAGCTTCAGGGAAACGCCAACAAGGCTTTGGGGAAGGAGTAACCCAAGACCCTGAAATTCCAAGGCTCCCCAGAAAAAAATACAAACAGGGGTTACATTATGTTTTATGGCAACGCACACTTACCTACTGAGTCTATAACTGCCACTTCATATATTCCTTGTACATTGATGCTACTACACTCTCTTATGCTGTTTGATATCCTTAAAAACCACAGTAGATATTTTTTACTATTGCCCTACTTTCCTGAGGTTCTCACTAAACCCTCACTGTATATTCTGTCTCCCAAAAACATAAATTTTTCATAAAGAGGCTTTCTTTCCTGGGGAACGCTCCCTGCAGTCCCGTATCAGGTGAGCAACCATTTCTTTAATCTTCCATATGTTACATAATCCATCTTTATGTCTATTCAATAAATATAAATTATTATTATTCAAACCACGGTAACAGTTAATGGCCTAACTATGAGTACTTCTCCAAAGGTATGTAAGGTGTACAGTAGCACATTATCCTCTATTTTGGGGTATAATTCATAGAATCCTCATCCTCTTTTCTCCTTAGTCCACAATTCCTGGCTTACCTTTTAAAATCCTTTTTAACTAAATTTTCAAATTCCTTCTTATTCTTTTTTATATCAATTGCTGCATTTTTAAAGCATTTTTTTGCTTCCTTCTCTGCCATTTCACTGCCAGGCATGCCAAAATGTGCTGGAATCCATGCTAGTACTATGTTCACATTCAAATGACATCTGTCTAGTTTGTCTTGCTAACAAAGTATTAATGACATTAGTTGAAAATGAGCCCAGCTGGCTCAGCCTTGCTTCTTTCTAGGCCTAAGTGACGTTGCACTTCATATGTTTTATGGAAATATGCTAATGAGTGTAAATATCATGTAACTGGAATATGCTTCATGCAAAAGGTCTCTTGTAAGGCATCATTACAAAGCTTATCTACTGAGTGTGTTCATCCTATTTGTATGAATGTATCATTCTTGTATCTGAAACTGGGAATATGAAATGTAACTCTGGGGTCATTGTAATTATGCAAAGTGTGGGCTATTAATAGTAGCTTGAAATCTTGATGGCTCCCATTAACTAGGACAATTGGTTGTGAATGGCTCTGTTTACTTGCAAATCTTCATGGGTACTTGCAGGCCAACCTTGAAAGAATGGAGAATGAGGTCTTAGTGATGTGATCATGTCACCTGGTACTGGAATCCATCTTCTAAATGGAAAAGCACCAGGTTTAAGCAGGGGTGGGGACCCAGAGAGACAAAACATTCCCGCCTTGTGCAAAAGCTATAAAAGGGGGTGGAACAGAACAAAGGAGGCTGGCCATCATGACAAAACCCCTACTTACCACCTGAGCTGGAACTAACAAGAACTGTACCAGGGAAAAAGGATTGGGCCCAGACTAGAAGGGAGTCTAGTCTGTGAAAGAAGCTTATTGGAACATCTCTGAGGGGGAAATTTACCTGTATTCAGTTTCTTAAATGTATTAGGCTTAGACTTGTGTGTTTTTTGTTTTGTTTTGCTTGGTAACTTACTTTGTTCTGTCGGTTATTACTTGAAACCATTTAAATCCTACTTTTTATACTTAATTAATTAACAAAAAAGTGATTAATACCTGGCAGAGCAAAGAGCTGTGCATCTCTCTCTATCAGTGTTATAGAAGGTGAACAATTTATGAGTTTACCCTATATAAGCTTTATACAGTGTAAAATGGATTTATTTGGGGTTGGATCCCATTGGGAGCTGGAGATAGGTGACTTGCTGAGGAGTTTCGGGTTAAAGTCTGCAGCTTTGGGGGCGTGGACCAGACCTAGGTCTGTGTTGCAGCAGACTAGCAGGTCTGACTCAAAAAGACAGGGTTCTGGAGTCCCAAGCTGGCAGTGGAAAATGGGCTGGGAGGAAATTCCACCACATCAGGTGACAGACAGCCTCAAGGGGGTTTTTGTGACTGAACCTGTCACAGCCTATATTAACCTTATCATCTGGTTGCCAGGGGAGCTACAATCTGGGCAACACAGAAAAACAGAAGTCATGTTGTCACGTTTTTAGGACTACTGTTACTAAAAACATCTAAAAAGAAAAGGAGGACTTGTGGCACCTTAGAGACTAACAAATTTATTAGAGCATAAGCTTTCGTGAGCTACAGCTCACTTCATCGGATGCATCCGATGAAGTGAGCTGTAGCTCACGAAAGCTTATGCTCTAATAAATTTGTTAGTCTCTAAGGTGCCACAAGTCCTCCTTTTCTTTTTGCGAATACAGCCTAACACGGCTGCTACTCTGAAACCTGTCCTAAAAACATCTAAAATCACTAACACTAAAAGAGATGAGATTTCCCCTCCTGTTTTTACTCCCTCTGTGAGTCAGTTTCAGTTTTCTCTGTATCGGCAATCAGGCCCCAATCCTGCCAAGTGTCCTGCAGAAACGAAGTTTGCCAGACACCTACCTATGTGTCATGCAGCAGGGTAAGCCGGTACACAGAGTGCAACCCGAACACCCTGTCGGCAAGAGAGCGCTGAAGGCGGCGCAGCAGTTAAAGGGAAGACGGGATTCCCAACCCCATCCCTGGCTGCAGGCCCAGCAGCAATCATTCTGCTCCACGGCGCCGACGCTCTGGGTGCTTGGAGGCTGCGACGCGGCGGAGCCGGCCCCATCAGCCAGTCTGTTGCTTAGCGACCAAACTCAGGACGCTACGTTCCTAAACCACTTCGCTACCGCGCCTGCGCACCTCCTTCCTGGCGTGTCCGCCTCGGCAGCGGTCATGACAGGCCGCACGTCACCGGGCCCGTAGGAAGAGGCGGGGCTCCACGGGCTCTGCGCCAATAGCGATGTTGCAGGGGGGCGGGGCATTCTAAGAGCCCCCCCCCCCGTGCAAGATGGCGGCGTTAGGGGTGCTGTTGAGCTGTCTGAGGACTCTGCGTCCCGGCGCTCGGTGCAGGTAGCGCTGCGGCCCTCTCGTCGGCCTCGAGCGGAGCCAGGACATTAGCCCGGGGTCCCCGCTCCGTCCCTGGCGCGTGTGGGGGGGCACCGCGCTGGCGCTGCACGGCCGGGCGCTGAGCGCCTGCAGCTCCCTCTCCTGGCCCTTGGGCAGCCTCGCCGCGAGCACCCGGACCCTGCCGTGCCGCGAGCGGGCGGCAGCGCCAGGCCCCGCTCGGCTCCTGACCCGGCCGTTCCCCCGGGGGGCGGGGGATGTGGTGCGGGCCGGTGGCGCCCCTGGAGAGGGACACGGGGCCACTCCGAACCGCGGGGCGAGGGCGCGGTTAGCTCCGACCCGCAGGCCGCGCGGTGTGACCCTGCCGGAGAAAACCGTCTTGGAACAATGCGCAGGTGCTCCAGGGACTCGCTAGTGCCCGGTGCCCGCCAAGAGTTGGCAGCAGCTAGCAAAATAGTCTCGCCTGTAGCTAAGGTACCTGTAATAGACAGGGTGTCGGAGGGGTGATGGACACGGACACTCCTGGTTCAGGGCACAAGCATCTCCCCAGGGACTCCCTCTGTGGGCAGGTTCGCCCAGCATGGTGGTCTGGGGCGTTCTTCGCTCCTGCCTCCGAAGCATCTGGTAGTGGCTGCTGTCACATACCCGATACCAGACTAACCTGACCATTGCTGTGAACCAGCCTGTTTTTATAATCTCTCTGTGCTCTCACTAGCTGTATGTACATTGAAGCAGTGTCCATTAGGCATTTCTCCTCCTCGACGCTCCCCATCCGTCCTAGGTTGTTTCTACTCTCTCATGAGAATTTCCCCCTCCCTCCCCCCCGCATTCCCAAAATCTCCTTTCTGGAGCTCTGCTCTAGTAACCTTTGTGCTTTTCACCTGCCTTGCTGACTTATTTCCATCCCCATCTTTTCACAGCAGCCTTTCTCCTACTTTGCTGCACCTAGTAAGAACACCACCCTGTTCTTCTCAGAATGGAGTCCACCATGTACCAAGCATCAGGGTGCAGTGGGCATCATCCTCTTCTAAGCCAGGGCAACCAGTGTCTGACTCTAGCGAGGGACAGATCTACCTCACCAACAGCTGTGTGAAGGTACAATTCTTTAGAAGGCACTCATGGTGTGTCATTGTGTGCATGTCATTGAAAAGGTTGTTGCAGTGCCTGGCACACTCTGAGCATGAAATTCTCTACTATTGACATACCTGTAACATCATGCTACTTATAGCTACTTGACCTAAAGGTTTCCAAAGCATTTGGTAATCATCTGTAGGGTTCACTAATGACCCCCCCACACCCCTTTCAGACATGCAGTCCCCTTTGAGGTAACTGCAGACTTCATGGTAGCTGAGTCTTGGGAAATCGGTGATTTCCCCCTCATCTCTCACATGAGCTGCATGAGGGATTCCCCACACATGGCTGTGGTGGACAAGTGTATGCTGCAGACCTGGCTGCTTATGAGGTACCTCCCCAAGGTCATACAGGTGCCCCTTCCATATTGCTCTGATTCTGGCCCTTGTCCTGTTGAGGCATCTTGTAGGCTTGATATGGGATTGGAAGCAGATGCTGTCTGCTTGCACGTGAATATTGCAGATCTTTTAATGCTCCTCCCTTTCTGCTTTGCAGAGGCTGCTGGAGATTATAGAAGGGTCTGAGTTTCTCAGGCTGCAAGTGGAGGGAGGTGGCTGCTCTGGATTCCAGTACAAGTTTTCTTTGGACACAGTTATCAATCCTGATGACAGGCAAGGACAGAGGATAAAGGGGTGTGGGTGTATGATGCGGGGGAAACTTCTGTGGACTAAAGTGGTGAGAAGGGTATGTGTGATAATATATGTTGAAGGGAGGAGGTGGGTGATCACAGCTCAGTAAGGGGAGGGAAGTGATCACAGTGTATTCCTTTATACTTCTGGAAGTGTGCTTTTCCCTTTTATGTCTGTGGGATTATAACAAGCCACATATGCTTCTTTCCTAGGGTGTTTGAACAAAGTGGTGCTCGTGTTGTTGTGGATGTGGACAGCCTGGCCTTTGTGAAAGGTGCAATGGTGGATTTCAGCCAGGAGCTGATCCGCAACTCGTTCCAGGTGGTGAGCAATCCACAGGCTGAGCAGGGCTGCTCATGTGGGACATCCTTTTCTGTCAAACTCTGAGTGGACTCCTCCTTGGGTGTTGCTTGGGTGGACATTGAGCCAGAGACTGTCCTCAGCATCCTCTCCAAGGGTTTCTCATTTTGGTATTTTCTCAGCTTCCCCAATCCTCCTCCTCAATCTGTTATACGATTACTACAAATGTCCCCATTTGCCTATCTGAACTGAGTCTGCAGCCAAGACCTATTGGACTCTCCCTCCAAGGGTTTGAAATAGGCTTTAAATCCCACACAAAAGCATCTTCTGTCCTCTATGAAGCTCCAGGAATTGCTGAATATAATGAGCCACCCTGATCTCCCTGAGCCACACAGCACATGGAACTGCCTTTCAGGAGCTGCCTATACATGTGTATTGACTATTTTTTTAATATCAGTTTCCATTGTTTATTTATATTTTTCATGCTTTTCAACGTGTGGTTAGAATGCAGCTCTCTAGGGAGATGGTTGTTTCCCCCTTGTCCTTAAACTGGATGTGGGATTCCTGGGATGCCTGCCCTTTACAGCTGGCTGTGGGTCTTCCCAGACAATTTGTTCTACTAATCTCCTTATTCTTGACGACCTACCTGCCTACAGGGAGCAGCCAGCAGCTGGGGAAAGACTGGTCTACCTCGTACATGTAGGTGAAGCAGAGAGGTGGGTGTAGGGGGGAGGATTAAAGCTTTAGGGTTAGGGCTCCAAAAAAAAAAAAAGCAAGCAATTTGGTTTGTTTCCCTCCTGATTCAATTTTAAAAAATGGTACAAATCAGCAAATGGCTTTTCAAACTCTCTCTACTTTTGCCAGCAGGGTATAAATTGCATGGTGGATTGGCGAGCCTGTGGTCACATCTAGGAGCCCTTGTACTCTGTCCTGCACATCACTTTGATTTAATAATCTAAAGCATTTTCCTAATTTTGATTCTTAGTCTAATCTCTCTTTAGCTTTGTGTCTGTTTTTAGGAGAGAAACACATCTCTCATTCCCTTTGTAGGGTAGTGCCCAGATACAACTGTGCTGTAGGAAGTGTGGCCTAGGGGCTTCCAATGCAACTTCATTTTCAGTTACTCATCACTTTGTGGAACTCCCTTCTTATAGCTGAAGTTTTCCATGCTTAGTCTCTGCCTGAAGGTGAATGTTTGGTAAATTTGAGCCAAAATGTTTTCAGGTGACAAGAGGGATAGAGAACTTGTGTGCTTTTCCCATTATTACAAAAGAACCTACTATAATAGTCTCACAGCCAAATTGTGGGATTTAAAAGAGTCAGTTTCCCATGGAATGGGGAGCATCCCAAGGAATCAGCTTGCGATTTGGGCAGATTTTAATCCGTTGAAAATTGAATACCAAGCAGTAAGTTTTTTTTTATTAAGTGTGTTAAATGCTTATCTAAAAAGGGTTTTTGCATGTGTGCACTGCTGAGTTACCCGTGTTTACTGATCTCTGTAGTGGTTGCTCCTAAATGGCTGTGATTTTTCCCCCTGCCCCCAATATTTTGAATCTGGATCTGCTGCAACTTTGGCTTCAGGGGAACGTCCAGAAGGTCCTGAGTTCTGCTCCAACCTCTTCCCTGAGTGGCTTTAATAATTTTCTGAAATGGACACACCTTCTTTTGTTATGTCTCTTATTTGCCCTTCCTAGGTGTGGGGCTAACATTAACCCATTTGGTAGATGGGGTTGCTGAAGGTACAGAGAACAGACTTTCCTAAACTCCCGTGGTTAAGCTTGCAACACAGCTGGGAAGAGTATGTTTATCTCTGTGCTAGAGTCTTGTTTTATCTACCAAACCACAGTGCTTCTCAGACAAAGTGTTTCCAATCTTATGCACTTAGAAGGTAAGCTCTAAAGCCTTGTGTAGATGCCGATCATTATTAACCCTGATTTTTAGGTAGGGTAACTAAGCCACAGGCACTGTTCTCTGATCCAAGAAACAGGTTCTAGTACTGTTTGAACTTGGGTAATTCCTTTTCTGTGCCTCATTTAATCGATACAGAAAAATAGGTATGAGTGATTGTAAGAATACAAGAATGGCAGGGGGCTCTGGGACACTGTAGAGCATGAAATTACTTAACTTTTTTTCTAAATGGACTTGATTTTAAGTTGTCCCTTTAACAATACAACTTTAACATTCTATCAATGAGTTTGTTGTATGGAATTTAAACTGAATGTACCTGTTCTGTTCCACTCCTCAAAATCTGTGTCTTTGCTCATTTTCTGTTCAGTGCTGTTGCGTAAGGAAACACTCCCTATACGCAGACCATTTTCCCCCTTTTGCAGAAGCTGCCTCCTGAGCGACTTAAAGAACACTTTAAGTACTACCTTTAGTCACTTCTGCACAATCCTGGGGAAAACCCACATATGCAGCTTTCTTCACCTGTAATGTTGGCAATATCTCAGTAACTACACTAGATGGCACTCTTACTCTTTGGGAGTCATGATGTTGAACAACAGCATACAGAGATTTTGGGCCTGAATTTTGGTTCTGGCTGAGCTGTGCCTGTCTCAGGTCCTAGGAAAGGGGCAAAAATGGCTTTGCAGCTTCCCAGTTCCAGGGATGGCTGGGGACTAGTTCAGCTCCCAGTGTAAGGTAAGGAGTACTCGTGGCACCTTAGAGACTAACAAATTTATTTGAGCATAAGCTTTTGTGAGCTACAGCTCACTTCATTGGATGCATACCACGAAAGCTTATGCTCAAATACATTTGTTAGTCTCTAAGGTGCCACAAGTACTCCTTTTCTTTTTGCGGATACAGACTAACAAGGCTGCTACTTTGAAACCAGTGTAAGTTAGAACAGTCTGGTTGTCGGTGGTGCGTCGAGGCTGTTCTGGAGTTCAGAGATGATTCAGCCACACAGTCTGTGCTGGAAGCTGCAAGGGAGAGTGGCATAGAGCTATTACCATAGCTTTAACCCACCAAAGAGAAATTCCCCATGCTGGCTAAATCTGTTGGCTTTGCACCAATGGTTTGTTGCAAACAGGCCATATGGAAATGGAGAATCAGGTCCCCTCCAGAATCCTCCTCCTGCAAAGAAAACTAAATGCACCAGAGATTTGCCTTGGTCTAATGCATTAGTGCTTTTAAAGAGCACACTTTAAGAACTTCTCAGCTCTTGATCTTATGGAGAGGAGGAAAGAGGAGAAGAGAGGAAAGTTGGGCACTTGGGGCCTGACTTTCTGAAGTGCTGAGGACCTGCAGCTCCCATTGACTCCAGCACTTTAAATATCAGGCCAATGAACTTCCATGGAGCCCATCACCTAAATAACTAAACTGGCGGTTCTCAAATTGTGGTACTTGAGCAGTCATTGGGTGGTATACTTATTAGTTTAAAGTATAATATTAGAATAAGAACCTGTTATGACACTGATTCATATAGTATTATGAAGGTAGTATGCTAAGTACTTTGGAGTCTTAGCTGTGTATGCTAGGTCTTACAGTCAGAATGCCTAAATGAAACTGTTAAGCTCTGGGTGCCACAATGTGAGGAAGGACCAGGATAAAGAGGGAGCTGGCATTGGTGGAGAGCGGTAGGGGTATGGAAGAAAATGTACAAATGCTGCTTGGAGAAGGGGATGGGTCTGAAGTGAGCACCAGTGGCATAGTGGAAAGAGCAGGGTTGAGTGTGTAAGTGCATAAGTAGGGAGGGAGAGAGCTGGGAAGTGCCTTCAAGGTTATGGCATCAAGTTTTAACTCCATCTGATGGAAAAGGGGGAGATGGTGAAAGGGTTTTAAAGATTGAGGATGACACAATGAGGACAAGCCAGGAAAATGTTCCTAGCAACTGTTGTTTGAATGGACAGGAAGTGGATAGTACGGGTGTCTGGAAAGCCAGATAGGAGGAAGTTGCATTAATGGAAATGAGATGAGGATTGACTGTGTGAGTCTTGAGTATATATAGAGAAAAAGCTTGGTTTTAGAGCCTCTGGAGCAAGTAGTGGCAAGGTTTGGACACCATCTGAATCTTTGGGGCAAAGGTGACACCCGGGTTGCTGGCCTTGGGGACAGGGCAGATGATTCAGTTCACAGTTCTGGAGAATGGTGAGAGTGGAAAGGCTAGTTCAGGAGTTCAGTTTTGTCCATGTTGCATTTGTTAACATAATATAACCAGGAGAAGATTGGATGGAGTGAGACAGGTCAGGAATGGGAAAGCAGATCGGAGTCATTGGCATAAAGATGATGATTGAAGCACTGAGCTAAGATCACCTAATGAAAGGGTGTATAGGGAAAAGTGGGACCAGGACAGACCTTCATGGGGGCTCATGGAGAATGAGTGATTGGAGGAAGAACATGTTTCTTTGCCTCCCACACCTAGGAGGAACACCTTACTCCACCCACTCTCTCAAGAGACAAAGAAGGAATGACCAGAGAAGAGAACCAAAAAAAGGGTAATTATGGAAGCCAAGCTGAGGTAAAATTTCAAGAAAGGGCAAATGTAATGGACATGGTAGATAAATCCTATGCCTGCATAAATTCATAGATACTAAGGTCAGAAGGGACCATTCTGATCATCTAGTCCGACCTCCTGCACAACGCAGGCCACAGAATGTCACCCACCCACTCCTACGAAAAACCTCACCTATGTCTGAGCTATTGAAGTCCTCAAATCGTGGTTTAAAGACTTCAAGGAGCAGAGAATCCTCCCTCAAGTGACCTGTGCCCCATGCTACAGAGGAAGGCGAAAAACCTCCAGGGCCTCTTCCAATCTGCCCTGGAGGAAAATTCCTTCTTGACCCCAGATATGGCGATCAGCTAAACCCTGAGCATATGGGCAAGATTCACCAGCCAGATAATATAGAAAATTCTTTCCTGGGTAACTCAGATTCCCATCTCTGCTATTGCTCTGTTTAAGACCGTCAATCAGTCACTGCCACTAGGCTAGATCTCTCTGTCAGGGCTCAGGCCAGGGAATGATGCACAGATAGCATTTGTTGCTCTTGTGGAAGCACTTTCCTTTCCCTTCCCATAGATTAGGAAGTGCATCACACCATCCTGCTGGACCTCTCTGCAGTGTTTGATGCCACTGATTGCCAAGTGTTCCTCTCCTACTTCCAAAGAGCTGCAGGGGTAAATGGACATGCCCTAAAATGGCTCAGGTCCTTCCTCTGAGATCCAACCCAGTGAGTCATCATGAGCAACTGGCCAGAAGTTGCAGACCTGGCCATAGTGAGCCATTCATTCTTGATCTTCAGGCACAATTATACAATTCATATCTAGGAATAAAGCCATGCACCCTGAGAAGGCTCGATTGGCAAAACACAGCAGCCAGTCTGCGTGGCAACACAGGTTATGTGCACACATTTGTCCAATGCTCTGCTCTCTTCCCTTGCTGTTTTTTTTATGTACAATGTCAATATAAGGTCCTGTGTCCTGATAGATATATCTGTGAAGTTGGCCTTAGCTGCTTGAGAGAGCTGCTCTATCTGCAACTATAAACTCTCATTACACTGGATCAATGTAATTGTCAGCCAAAAGGTGGAGACTCATGAGTTCAGAAGACAGAACTTTCATAGCAATGGACTGTGGAACTCATCTCTGCAGGAAGTAAGTGACCATGGACCTAACCTCTTTAGAGCTAAATGGAAAATACCTTTATATGACCTAAGTCTCCCTCTGTTTTTTCTCACACAAAACATGTTAATACAAAAAGGGGAGTCTAGTTTGATTTGAGGATCTGGGTCTCAGTTCAAGGTGTTTAGGTGCCTAACTGCTATTGAAGTTAATGGGAGTTAGGTGCCTAAATCTGGGCCTGAGTCACTAGATGTAGTATCAGACGTAGGATTGAGTTTTGGCCTGAAGTGGAAGCATCTACTTTGGTTGGTGTTTGGAATTAGGATTAGACCAAGTCTGGGTTTGTGACAAGTTGAGGATAGGGGAGTGGTGTGGAGTTTTGTTTGGAGATCAGGTCTGAGCAGATGATAGACTTGAGCTCAGGTTTGCATTTGGTTTGGGATCGTAGGTGTAAATGAAGTCTATCAGAAATGGTTCACAGCTGGTATGAGTATCCCAGTGGGAGATGTGCAGCCATGGAGGCAAGCGCTGTGTTAAGGTAGCTTCCTCAAGCCCATCTGGGAGTAGGCACAGCAGCCTTCTGGATCAGTATGTGGTGCTGTTATTCCTCAGTCAAGGGAGGCAGTCTGTGTGCAGTGCCTCCAGTCTCAGGCCTTCACACACATGAATTATCTGGGGTTTTTGTTTGTTTTTAGTATTTCCTTCTGGAGTGATCGAGTTTCTGGCCTCGGTCTTTCTGCCCATGTTTTTAATCAGTGCTCATTTATCTTTGGCATCCTTCGGAGGAACAGAATGGTATATCTGTCAGTTGCCATGGAAACAGACTAAATGCATATTACCATGGCAATCTGCCATGATCTTCAGCTTTATCGGTGGGTCTCATTTTCTGAACTTGGGGGTGGGGTGCTGATATTGATCTTCCACTGTTTTAAAAAATGAACCCTCCTCTGCTATCAACGTTGGTTCAGTGCTTGAGAAGTGCAGTCGACAAGAGACCTGTGACTGCTGCTGCCACCACCCCTTTGGCCAGACTTGCAACCACAGTATCATCTCCAACTCCTTTCTTCTCCTTCTCCCCATTTCCAAAAATACAGACACATTCAGAATGATCCAATGTTGGCACTGACACTTTCCAAACTTCTCCTCTCCATCTCATGCCACTCCCCCAGGTCAATAAATTCAGGCTCTTTTGGACCAATGGTCAGAGACAAAAGAGTAGATTCCGAAGTCTAAGGCACTCCCTGAGAATCCATTCCCTCTGGGTGAATGCAGATTGAACTGTACACTTGAGCATCCCTTTGCTAACAGCCAGGTACAACACTATGAGAGAGGCAGGCTCTAAGGTGAGTAGAGTTTATACCCTTTGAAGCTGTGTAGGTCCAAAACAATGCTCTGAACTATGCACAGAAATTAATAGGAAGCCAGTGCTGATCACAGAGAACAGGTGTGTAGTGTGCTTTCTGTGGAAGAGAGGTTCCTACCTCCTAGCCAAGACTGAATTGGGAGGGGAGCAGGGGGCGGGACGCATTCTTAGCTGCTTCTAATGTCTCTGCCTTCAGCAGCAGCCCAAGTTCCAAAAGTTTTCCAGTCTATGAACCTGAGAAACAAAAAGCTCAAGGAAGTTGCTCTACCCTTAGACTCCCTCCTTTTGTTCCCTTAGTGTATGCATATTGTCACTCTTATCTAGCTTGAGCTTCAGCCAATTCCTTCTCGTCTAAAGCCTAATCTTGGTTATTCAGGGATAAATCCTATGCCTTGTGCTGTCCTAGTCTGATGCAATAGAGAGACAGAGCTGAGAGTCACTCCTCTCCCCTCATGGTCTTGCACACATGTTGAACAGTAGGGTGACAACAGAACTGTTGTACTGCACAGTTGTCCCCTGCTATCTTCTGGGTCCTGTCAGAGAGAAGAGGACAAAGCTACTAAAATGCAGCTCTCTGTCCTTAGCAGGATCTGCAAAGGTGCCAATGACACTTCTAGGTCACTGGTTTCAAAATCAGTGTGGACACGTGACATGTCACCAGGAAGAGCACACGTACATCAAGTTCAGTGCACTTCTGAGCTAACTTTGCAGTAGAATAAAAAATGCTGCCCATCTAGGCTTCCAGACGTACTGCAATGAGACTTGGAAAGTCTCAGAGTTTCAGTAGGGTAACCATCTAGTTGTGTGGGTGCACAGTGGCTGAGGTAGATTGTGCTCTGCTGCTGCGTGTGGTAGGTTGCATTCACCTCTGTGAGCATCCCTTCTCTCTTCTGTGCCCAGCACCCCCTTTGCAGGTCTTCTGTGGCTCAGGCCTCCAGGTGAGAATCACAGTCCAAACCCCTTCTATTTTGACTTTGTTTGACCCTGCAAGAAGTTCCTTGCCCTTTAGGACCAATTGTAAATCAAATGGTTCATTACCCTTCTCGGGCTTAAATCCTTCTCCAGAATTAAATTTGCAGAGTTCCTCCTGAACTTCTGTCACCCGTTGTGGCCAGCAATTGGTCCTGGCTCAACCAGGTTCATTTGGCTGTGGGCTAGGGAGCAGCCTGCTTTACTCCACGGGTTCCAGCCAGAAATTCTCTTGCCAAGAGCTAGCAGCAGGCAGCTCCTTTTTTCAGCCTCGTGAGCCTAGATTGGCTGTTGCTGATTCCCAGCCCTTCTAGTTGCTGGAGGACCAGATCTCAGTGGTTCCCAAAATCGCTGCTCCCTGGATGTTTCTATAGGCAAGCCTGCAAGGTTAATACTCACTGCTCTTTTCCTCTCAGAGAATTGTTTCCCGAGGCAGTGTGCAGCAGAGCAATGGGACCTCCAGCAAGGGGCCACAAAGGCCTGGTACACCCTGTCCGATTCTTAGAAAGGGCTTCGCTACACATCTGGGGAAAGATTTTATATAGCCTTATGTGGGTCTGAGGAGCCGCCTCCTCTTTGGCTCTGAGGTCAGACACACTGACTATCCTTGCTACCTTGTCTAGATGAGGTGTGTTTCCCTTTGTGTCTCGAGCTGCCTTGGTGCAAAAGGAGTGCCTGCTTTTTCCTCTCAAAGGGTGAAGCAGTAACTGTCCTCCAGAGCTCTTGGAACAACATGCCCGAGTGAGCCAATGGACCACTTTCACACCTGCTTCAGTAACTGCACTGGAACGAGGCAGGGAGAGAAATTTTGTGCCTCCCCTGTTCAGGGACTGCCGGGGACTGGTTTGGCCACTGCTGCAGGCTGGAGCAGACTTGAGGACTGTCCTGATTTATACCCTGCTGTAGCCTGATAGACTATTGCAGGGGGGCAGAATTGTTGGGGCACAGGACAACCCTGGAAACTCCCCGCATACCCCCACTCCTGTCCTGTCCAGAGCAGTGCTTGCACCAGGTCCCCTGTGTGTGTGGGTTATATAGCTAGCTCTTGTAGAGGGCTTCTTAGGCCAGGGCCTTTGAGTCAGTGCAGGGATGAACTGCCCTGACTGCCTTCCAGTGCTGTAGCTGGGGGTGCGTGGCTCTGCTCTTCATGCTTAGAAGGGTCAGATGTAGACTTCCCTCCCTCTTGTTGCGTGCACACTTGCTGAAAATGTCAAACCCAGCAGATTTATGTTCAGTGTAGAAAGTTCCTGCTGAAAAGCAAGGAAGAAATAATAATATTTGGAAAAGAAAATTCTGTAGCTGTCTGGTGACAAATGGAGAAGTAACAAGGAGACATTGTTAGTAGGGCTGTCAAGCAATAAAAAAATTAATCGCGCTGTTAATAGAATACCATTTATTTAAATATTTTTCAGTGTTTTCTACATTTTCAAATATATTGATTTCAATTGCTATTTCTTTTGTGTATCATTTTAGCAGTGCAAATATTTGTAATAAATACAAAGTGAGCACTGTACGCTTTATATTCTGTGTTGTAATTGAAATAGATTTATTTGAAAATGTAGAAAACTAAAAATATTAAATTTCAATTGGTATTCTATCGTTTAACAGTGCAATTAATCTCGATTCATATTTTTAATTGTGATTAATTTTTTTGAGTTAATCGCATGAGTTAACTGCAATTAATTGACAGCCCTAATTGTTAGTAGAAATTTTATCTGCTTGCACCTGTGACAATATGGTAGGGAGACATGCGGCCCCACTGCTTCCTAGCAGATTCCTCTGCCTGTTAAGAAAACTCTTCCTCCACTGCCGCTGTCCTATATTCCCAGATAACAGGCAGAGGCCAGAAATAGGACTGATAGAGTGAAAGAAGTTTCCTAATCCTCTCCAAATTGAGCAGGAAAGTATCAGTGAAAAGCCAATTCACAGGGCAGAGAAGACTTACATGAGAGAAAAGTGGACCTACAAATTGAAGGGAGCTCCTCCATTGCTGGGAAATGAAGAGAAATAAGGGCTGGGTAGGGGAAGAAAAGGGACTGGTTCCAGAGAACCATGTTGCTTTGAAAGGAGACCTGGCTGGCTAGGCCTTTGATGACTTACAATGAGAATGTGGGAGCTGAAGAGTCCAAAGACCCAAAGTGACTTAAGATATGGTATAAACCAGTCAGATGGATGCTTCCCAGGGCAGTAGTGGAACTTAGGGGATATGGAATGGTCTAGAGCAGCTTTTCTCAAACTGGGCTCTGCAGACCCATGGGGTTCTGCAAGGGTACTCCAGGGGTCTGCTGGCCCTGCTGATCAACTCCTCCCCCTCCCTGCCAGTGCCTCCTGCACCCTCAGGAACAGCTGTTCAGCAACGTGCAGGAGGCACTGGGAAGGAGAGGGGGTGAGAGAGGTTGGCCAGAGGTGGAGCAGGGGCAGGAAGGGGTGGAGTGGGGGCAGGGCTTGGGGTCTGCGAAAAAAAAATTAAATCAAAATGGGGGTCCTCTGATTGCTAAAGTTTGAGAACCGCTGGTCTAGAGAGGTTCTACCAAAGGAAAAAAAGACAGTGGGAAGGCCAGAGATGGTTTGAACTTCAGTAAGCGTTCAGGGCCTGGGTTACCAGTCAGGGATATAAACCCCCAAAAGCAAGAAAATCCCAGAGGTGTAAGGGACGGAGGATCTAGGAGGGTGTATGTTGAGCCCCTCCTACCCTGCAGCATCACTCTTCATAGTAGTCGGAGACAGTAATGATGCAAATGTTGAGGTTACAGACAGAGATGCTTGGGTACCGTGGAGATGAATTGTATAAATGCCTAGATAGATAGGATTCCTGCTTATTGCAGGTGTCGCTACAAGAAAAGACTAGTTTCAATAAAGACAAGACAAGCGATTCATTTAAGAAGAAATAATCAAATAGAAGATAGTGGCTGGGAAACTAGACCTCAGAGGAGACTCAAGGTGAGAGAATGAAGGGTAAATTGAATGAGCCAACAATACAATGCTATCACAAATGCCATATTAAGATCTAGTAATAGGAATGTCAGATAGGAAACACGTGAGGTAAGCAGCTTGCTTTTCTTTGCCTTGGACAGGGATGGGCTCCTAGTTTACAGAAAAACAAAGGGGGAAAGTTCAGAGTAGAGCAAAATGTCTGGAAAATAACCTTCCTTCTTAGGGCAGAGGTAGGCCTGCGGGGCTGGAGGAAAGAGTGAGGGGAGCCAGGAACAGCAGCTCTAGAAAGAGAGATTACCAAGAGGACATGGGTTGATCTATTACTTGTATAGCAGCATAAGTGGACATTGCAGTTTCCAGAATATGTAAAAAGACAAACAGCCTGTTTGGAGCCTACAGTACCCAGCAACTCACTTCTGGTGTGAGGAGAGGCCACTTTTACAGTACACAGGGCTGTAGCTCCAGCCCTGGAGTTTGTGCCTATACAAGGAGCCACATATCAACTTCTGAAGAGCCGCATGTGGCTCCGGACCCACAGGTTGGCCACCCCTGGCCAAAGGAGACCTGCATGGTAAGACTAGGCACTGTCTGGATAATTTAGGCATACTGAAGTACATCCTGCCTTGGTACAGGGCAAGGACTAGTTACCCTAGCAGAACACCTGACCCAATGCACAGGACACAAAGGTAGATTAAATATCATACCATGCTAACAGTCCCTTCCTGCCCTGAGGAATCTGCAGGGCTCCTTGGGCAGAGAGGAGAATGCTGAATTAGGATGATCCCCAGGCTTGGTGGATTTTCCCTGAGTTCCTTGGAGCTTGCACTCTTCCTGACCCTCCTTTTTCAGATGCATTTGATTAATGCATATACATTCCTGTTTCCCACATGAATGGGTTTCAGAGTGTGTCAGCTGTGTAAGGAATAATTGATAGAGCAGGCTACAAAGCAGCTGGAATCTCTCCTAGCGGAGCTGGAGTTGTTAATTATAAGAGACTAGCTAAATCATGGCTGAGCCATCAGCCCAAGAAGTGCTTTCTAACCCTTTTCCCCATTCTCATTCTTTTCTGTTCAGGTTCTTATATTTGTGACCATCACCATAGTATGATCCTAAGAGTCAAAAGTACATCTGCCTTATTTACATGCGCGCACACACATGCATCACACATGGATAAACCTCTCCTCCTTCTTCTCCCTCCCCAGCCAGTAAATTGTGCCCTTTCTGGCTCCTGCCTTCTCCCCCAATCTGGACTAACCTGGGTCAGGCCTCTCTTCTAGCAAAGACCAGATGCAGCGCTTGTGCCCATCCATCTCTGCCTCTGACTGTGCAGACAGAGCGGCGGTTCAGCACTCTTGTCTCAGCTATTGCAGTCCTAGCATTTCAAATTATATCTGAGCTAGCAATGATTGAGCAAATTTTTTTTTTCTCTTTCCTCTCCAGGGATCAAATCTTAGCAGGACTTACCAGCTGTTTCTGCATTGCTCAGAACGCCTGTCTTCCTGTCTCTTTTTAAATAGAGTGATCTCTGAGCCAGGGTTCAGTTCCAAGCGATTCAACACTTGTTATCAGGGTAGGGATAACATTCCCAGAGTGTCTTCTCTTCTCTGCATGGATCTATCCCAAGTGGAAAGGGGGTTAAAAGAGTAGAGGAATTTGTTTACTCACTAGTTCATCCCCATCCTGCTTCTCAGCCTGGGACTCTCGAGACCTGGGTTCCCTTCCCTGCTCTACCACAGACTTCCTGTGTTACATTGGGCAAGTCACTTAATCTTTCTAGGCCTGTGATCCCCACCTGTAAACTGGGATAATAGTGTTTCCCCACCTCACAGGGGTGCTGTGAGGAAAAATACATTATAGATTGTGAAGTGCTCAGACCGTATGGTGGTGGGGACCACATAAATTCCTAAGATAGAGCTAGTATGTGGCATCTCTAGGATTTGTTGCCTTTGCTATTGAAAGGTTGACACGTTCTCTTCAGGCTTCCTGGAATTGCAGGGAGGAGCATGTGCAGAGAGAAGGTCTGTGCTATCATCACTAACTGGATTCAGTGCCTGGAATGGAGGAGGCCCCTGCTTTCTGCCAAGGCTCCTCAGGGACTTGGCAGCCAGAGACAAAGAGAGGGCACCAGGTCTCCAATTAAGGGAGCGTCCTTTGATTTCCACTGCTCTTACAGGAAGAGGCAGACTCGGGATCTGAGGAGAACTCCTCACCTATGTTTGGGCCCAGCTTTAAAGCTGCTAGACACACACAATCTGCAGGAGCCTTTGATAATTCTCAGACAAGAAAGTGACATAGAAAAGCCTTTGAGCTGCCGGCTCAGCTTCTGCTCAGAGATGCTTGCACAAGAGAAACTGATGCACATCACAAAGTGGGGAAAGAGACGGAGGATCTGAGGTCTGGCAGAAGGTGATTCTCTGAAGGGGCTTGGCTCACAGGAAGAGGAAGCCCTTTTGCTTCCCAAAGTCCCTGTCACAGGCAACTTAGAAGGAAAAGGGCCTGGGACCACTTCTAGCCAGTAACTGGTACCAAGCTCTCAGCCTTCGAGCATTCACCCCCCAGGGCCTCAAACTCTGCTCAGGGTAGGACAGGTGGAGACAGACAAATTACATCTTCCTTATTTCTGGTTCATCGCATGGCATTCGCCAGAAGACTCCAGTCCTACTACTCTGCCTTCTTCACATGTGGGACATGCTCCTGCTGCACACGCCTACCAGGTATGCACAATTGTCATAAATAGCCCCTGGTGGAGGCTAGAATGTGTGTGCGGAAAGAGCCAGCCTCTTACCCTGGGATGAAAAACTAAGGAGAAATGACCATGAATATCATCAACAGAACCCTGGGCACTGGAGGAGAGAGAGTGAGAAATTGATAGGTTGTTGCTCAGCGTGGCTGACATCCTGACTACCATCCCCTGACACCCTGATACTGTTGGATGGAAAGCATCACCAATACGATTCCTAACTTCTGTAGGGAACGCTTTGATCATCCAAAAAGGAGAAAAGCGTGGCTTAGTGCCATCTGGGAGGCCTCTGTGGCACAGGTGAGCATGCACTGGTGTGGCTGAACAATGCCTGCAGCGCTCTGTGAGTGGTACCACAGTGGTTTGGCACATGGGATTGTGTCTGGCTGGGAGCGGTACCCACAGTGGTTTGGCCCAGGGCAGCATGTCTGGCTCGGAACGGTACCCAGAGTGGTTCTGTGTCCAAGGGCAGCGTGGCTAGCTGGGAGCGGTACCCAGGTGGCTCTGTGGCCCAGGGCAGTGTGGCTGGCTGGGAGCGGTACCCAGGTGGCAATCTGCTTGCGCCCAGTGCCTTGGCTGATTTCAAAATTTGTTCCTTGAAAAATGTGCCAATTTTAGGTGAAGAGATGACAAACCTGAGCTTCGAGGGAGTGTGTATCAGAAAGGGTTGGGAGGTCAGGGATTAGTTTGTCTCTTCAGCACATCCTAGAGGCTCCCTCAGTTAGAGTGGGATAATGATGCAAATGGTTTGCAGAGAGGCTATTATTTACTGGTTTCAGAGTAACAGCCGTGTTAGTCTGTATTCGCAAAAAGAAAAGGAGTACTTGTGGCACCTTGGAGACTAACAAATTTATTTGAGCATAAGCTTTTGTGAGCTACAGCTCACTTCATCGGATGCATTCGGTGGAAAATACAGTGGGGAGATTTGTATACACACACAGAGAACATGAAACAATGGGTTTTAAGTATTATTTTACTGTGTCTTTAAAAGGCCCAGGCCAGTAGAACTCCCCTAAACCCATCAGAGCATTAGGAGGTTCAAAGTCCCACCTTGCTGAGACCTCACGGGACTTAGACCCTTCCCCACACAAGGAAAAACACTTACTGGGTTACACACACACACACACCCACTCTCCAGCTCAACCCCTGCCTCCTCGTTGGAAGATCTAAGTCTTGGAATGACAGGCAGTGCCCAGATGGGCAGGAGCTTGCACCAGTACTGGGGGCTTCTGGATTAGTTGGGCCCAAACACATCTTTGACTCCACATTTCCTCCAGGTTTCCCTGGCAAGGAGTTGGCTGCCTGTTGATCCTGTCCAGTAGCTGTAAGGGCCGTTTAAAGCTTCCCAAGAGACACTTGGCATTTCAGCTAATATGAGGCAAGATGAGGATAAATCACCTAATGCCTGGAGTGCAGCTGTGCTCAGGGAGCCTATTGCAGGCACAGGAGCACTTGCTCCCCATCTGCATGAGAGATGAGCACTTCACAACGCCTCCACTTCAGCCTGCACGTGCATCCGGCAGGAGGGACTTGCTAATAGGAAGCCTGGCCTCTTGAGTGCCCACTCCCCCTTCGTGTCAGCTGGGTTCCCTCATCAGAGAGGTGAATTAGTAAGTCCTGGCTGCTGGAGCTGCCTGTGTGCAGGGAAACCCCTCCCCATAGCACCATACTGGGTAAACATTTCTCCTGTTCCCAAGCCAGAGGGGAGCAGTCGAGCTTCACCCCACACTGAAAAGGCAGCCAAGGTGCCTGAACAATTTGGGGGATGGAAGATGGCAGCCAAGCTAGAGGATGTTGAAACAGGCCAATCTCCTCTTCTCCCCACAAAGGCTAAATGCCAATGACCTTCCTTCAGCCTGGCACCGTGGCCCCACCACCCACTTGGGGTGGCAGTGTAGAAGGGGGAGCCCTTTGCTTTCAGACCAGCAGAGGCAGCAGCATAGGGCTCTTTCTCCCTCTGAGGAGTGGCATCTTCCCCTCTCTCCATCCAAAGAGGCAGGGGTGCTAGCCGGGGGCCTACGAGGTCTTAGCAGTCGCCAGAGTGTATCCACTTGGTGGGCCAGGCCTGGTTATTTTCTTCATAACCACAAAGGCTACTAGAAACTTCCTTTTTTGAATGAAAGCTGAAAGCCTGACATAGTCACATGATTCCAGGAGCTCGGAGTCTGTGCCTTCATCCGTCCTTGTCTTCATCTGAGGCAGGCTGTGGGGGGCTCTCTACGCAGCCTGTCAACACCACCACTCCTTCAGCCTGCCAGAGGGGCACACCCTCTGGTGTGTGAGAGAACAATGTTCCAGAGAACAATGCAGTGCATTGTTCCCTCTTGCAGGGAGGGAGAGGGTGGATTACAGAGAGGTCCAGGTCTGAGTGTGCTGACTGCAGGTTTCCCAGGCAGTGAGGGAAGAATTATAGTCCCAAATTTAAATCCTGCTCCCTAGCCCTTATTTGGGGTCCT
Source organism: Dermochelys coriacea (assembly GCF_009764565.3). Lineage (NCBI taxonomy): Eukaryota > Metazoa > Chordata > Testudines > Dermochelyidae > Dermochelys > Dermochelys coriacea. The sequence continues at coordinate 85,433,302 of NC_050073.1, read as the reverse complement.
GCCTCTTCTCTTCCCCCATTGCATCCCCTGTTTCCTTCTTGTGATTCTGGGGAGGTAGATTGCAGAAGAGGTGTGGCCGGGGCCTGACCTTTCTGTTTCAGGAGAATATCACAACAAACAGTGGGTTTCCAGAAGGAGCCCACTATAGAGCTGTATAGTGCAAGGAGTGTAGCTTCCCCGATACTGAAAGGGACAGTCTCCAAGGTAGATGTTTGTTGGTACCACCGACCAGGGAAAGGAGTGTCTGGTTTGCGCAGGTGACAGCTGCTGCAGGATTGCTATTTCTAATGAAAATTTCTGTCTACAGCTTTCAGTGTCTCACTGGGTGACCTTGGAGCCCTTCCACAGCCCCAGAATCAGGCTGCTTTGCGCTGCTCCCCATTACCAAGATGACTGGCTTGTAGTTCCATGTTGGCTCAGGCCTGCGTGTGCCTCGAGGGGAAAGTCTATCTCCCGGCATCTGGGGGAGAGGTGATTGAACCCCAGGCTATGCATCCAAGCAGGGAGGCGCTACCAGGCCCTGCAGTCCTCTCTGCTTCTCTAACCTTTGTGAGATGTAAGCATAAGGAAAAGCAAACAGCAAATCTAGGGGATTTTGCTGGGCAGGCCCATTGGAGCCCCTCCGACCTGCTTCTGTCACACTCCTCAGACACACAGAAACAGCTCCCTTCAGAGACTTTGGCAATGACAATAGGGATTGAGTCTCAGCAGAACTGGCAGAGGAAGAAGAAAATGTTCTTTGCCTTAATCCCTGCTTCTATCCTGCTTGCCTTGCCCTGAGAAGCTGCTGTTTAACCAAAGTCAAATAATGTAAGTGGCTCAGCCCTAGGTGAGGCTAGGGGCCACACTCACCAACAGAACCCAAAAAGAGCCAGGTGGGGACTGGCTTCTCCCTTCCCCATGTTTGGGGATCAGGGAGGGGGAGGAAAAAGGTATTGGAGAGTGTGGTGTTTTGAAAAGTCTGTTAAAATGACTAGCTAGCACTTGAAATGTAGGGGGTTTCCTTGTCCTGCTTGCAGGCTAAGGGGCTCTGCAGGGGAAGTGTGCGATCTGAACTGGGTCTTGTGGAGTGAGTCTGCAGAAAGCCAGCTTAGAGTAAGGTGAAGTGGGTGGTGCCATTTGGTTTTTAGGGAGCAGCCTGCTTTGTCTCTCTCTGTTTTGGAGTTCTTGCATGTTGTTGTTCTGAAAAAGTAGTGTTACACTGCAACCTTCCAGCAAGAGTATTTTATGGCTTTATCTAACTTCTCTGTCTGTATGCTGTGAACACATCAGAGAGATCCAGGGATTTCCTCCCCAGAAAAGGCTTTGGGAAGACCTGCCAGTTGGTGCATTTCAAATGCAAAGTAATTTGCTCCCCAAAAGGATCTCTTATAAGGCAGCAGTAAAATCATCCCAGCAGAGAGGGGGTGAGCCTTTGGGAGTATATCTACACTGCAGCCAGCTCATGTCAGCTGATTCAGGCTCGAGGAGCTCAGGGTATGGAGCTATTTAACTGCAGTGTAGCTGTTCAGGCTCACGCTGGAGCCTGGTCTCTGGGACTCCATGAATGGGGAAGGTCCCAGAGCCCATCTACACTGCAATTAAACAGCCCCATAGCCTCAGCCTTGTGAGCCCAAGTCAGCAGACGCGGGCCAGTCATGAGTGTTTAGTTGCAGTGTAGACATTCCCTGAGAAGCAGGAAAATGCCACCCTGATTTCACCTTCTTTTAACTGCTGCCAGTGAAAAGGCCTCAAAGCTGCTTTATGGCCAATTTAGTGTCCACAACAAAGGGAAAATGGAATCAATAAAACAGAAAGATCCAAGCTGGAGTGAAACGTCTCAGCCTCCAGCCTGTTGCCAGATAAACTTGAACCTCCACTTCATAGGGCAGCCTGGGATGAGCTGGGATCAATTCCAATCTGCTTCAGACTTCAGCCAGACCAACTTGGACTCTAATCTTGTCAAGTCTCATAAGATAAACAGGTTTGGATGGAAGGAGCCCCCAGTTTGCTGCAGGAAGTGCTATTGGTGAATCAGTAGGTGATGCTCTTTCCTTTGGGTCAGTATTAAATCCATACCACAGTGTGGTATGATGGGGGGCACTGGTCTGCTAGAAGTGAAGAAGACTGAGGCCCTGACCATTAGTATTCATAAAAATTCTCACAGTCCTTTGTGTGAAACAGGGGTGGGGATTAAACATTCCCTTTAATGTATGCAGCCATGTCAGCCCCAGCATATTAGAGACAAGGTGGGTGAGGTAGTATCTTTTATTGGACCGATGTCTGTTGGTGAGAGAGACACGTTCAAATGCTTATCTCACTCACCAACAGAAGCTGGTCCAATAAAAGATATTATCTCACTCACCATTCCCTTTAATGGCAGATGAAGTGTGGAGTAACAGAGACAGTAAGATTTTAGGCACATTCTGGCTCTGTGAGTGAGTGAATTCCTGACAGGAGAGAAATGAGTGGGCACAGGATACTGTATCCTAGTTTAATGTATTGACAAGTGCATATACTCTTTGGTGGGGCAATTAGATGGTAAAAGGAAATTGCAGTTTGTAGCTGACATACCTTAGCCCCTTTCGGAACTGCAACAAAACACCCCTGGATTCCAGTTCCAGCCACACTATTGGTGTGTCTGCAGCTTCTCCAGAGTCATAGCGTCTGCTTCCTGCAATATGTGTCTGTCTCAACTCCCCCATACCAAACATATTAGAATCCTTTGTTAAGGGCATGTGCCTGGGCTGAAGTCACTATGCCCAGCTGCATATCCGTCAGTGTCACCCAGCCAAGTCAGCGTGAGTCTGTCTTGGTGTGTTGGCTTGACAAAAGAGACATTTGCACCTTAGAGACAAGAGGTTTGGTAGACACTATATTAGATGATAGCCATTGTGTCATTACCAGACAGGCCTGCAATGACAAGGTGGGTGAGGTAATATCTTCTATAAAGGGGGTTTCTCATTGCTGATCTGTTTCAACTAATTAATTATATTCATATCTTCACCACTTTTATTCCCTGCAGTTTAGTAGAGGGGAGGCGAGGGCGGGCAGGGGAATTGTCTGGACAACATATATGAAGTGGCAAGAGTTCAAAAGCACCCAGGAGAGGTGAATCTAGCTGTCTGCAAAGCCCTCAAGGTGCAGGAGGAATCTGCAGATACCCAGACTCCTCTGAAGCAACTTGGTCTAAGGAATTTATTACTAGTGTAATGAGCATGACTCAAGGGCTGAAGAAGCTAGGCCCTGAGGAAAGGTTAAAGGATCTGGGCTCATTCCTAGTGGAGGACACTGCCCAGCTCCTCAGAAATAGTTAGGTGCCTACCCCCTACTGATTTCAGTGCTAAATACCTTTTGATGATCTGGGCCTATGGTCTTGTCTGCACTGGGGAAATTTACCTAATGTTTAAGCTGTTTCTAACACCCATTCAGGTGAGGCAGGGTTAGCACCAGCTGGAGCTGCAGTGAGATGAGACTCTTGCAGCTGGCAGTTGTCTTCAGTTCTCACGTGCTCCAGGGCTTTTCTAGGTCAGATGGAAGAACCATCATGTGCCCATGGAGAAGGGGTGCGTGGCAGGGTGCTGGCTTACAAAAACTTAACATTCTGCATCCCCTGCAGGTGAAGGGGGCTGAGCTACTCCGGCAGGGCTGAGGATCAGTCAGTGCTTAGTCACACTCTATAACATCAGCTCTGTGGGCGCTGCCAGAGCTGGAGTCCCTAACAAGGCAAGGTATTGTGCCTAGGCCTCTTCCTTTCCTGGGGGCTCTAAACCTTTAGGAGAAAACGTGCGGGAGAGCTGGGCTTGCAATGGGGCTGGGTCAGCAGTTTCTAGGGACACCAGGCTGGGAAGAGAGCAGAGTAAGAAGGACTAGGCTAGGTAGAGGGGATGGGGCAAAAGGTGCTTTGCAGTTTGACTAAACAGCCCTTCCCACAGCTGAGCTTGGTGAGATTATGGTCATTCCAACCACCCAGGCTGAGAGGTGAATGGACTCAGGGCCTGGAGTGCCGCCTGCTCGTCTCCTGGCACTGTCAGCCGTAAAGGCTTCCAGAAGAAATGATGTTTGTTCTGACATTTAAAATAGATTAAAAATCAGTACAGGCTTTTCTGGGACATTTCAGAAGGTGAAGCTATTGATTTAGAAACTCAGCCTCAGTTTTGAGAGGCAAACTCTCCTCAGTTTCCTCCCATGAACACTAGCTCCAAGCATCTCCTTGCCTGGCAGGAAGACGTTAATCCCTGTATCGTTCTGAGTCCAGCGTTCAGTAGCCCTAGAGGTGAAGCTGTGGACTGGTGACAAAACGCTATGCCTGGGAGGTGTGAGGTGAGCACTTAACAGCTGCTTCCAAAACTTTCTAATAGGTGAATCAGTACAGGTGCATATTCCAGGTGCATTGCCCAATGTGCTAGTGTCAGGAAGCCGCATCCACAGCCCCCACCAATCAGAAATCCAAGACTCAGGACTCAATAAAAAAAAATATGGGGGGTTCTCATGATTTGCCTTCAGGTGTGAGTCCTCTCAAAGCTACCACCCTCACCTTTCACAGCTGTCCTGTGGCTTGCCTCTTTGGTGATGCCAAACTCCAACCCCCGTGAAAACATCTGAATCCCAGTGATGAGGTCCTTAGATGTACCTACCATTCCCCTGAGGCACTGAATGCTGATGATAATTAACTATAATAATTTCTGGTCCTGGTCTCAGTCCCACAGGGGACACTAAAGGTTGAAAAGTTCTTGTCTCCTATTTTTTGGCTGCTTCTCCACCTATCTGTACCTCTGTTCTGCATTTTAGCCACAGAGTTGGAGACTGGATTGGATTTTCCACCTACAATGAGCTCGTGGGTTTGGCGCTCCACCTAATTAGCTGTGGCAAATGTTTAGATCCCGCCTTTACCCCTCTGTAAGGGGGCGGGGGTTCTTGCTCTGCCGCAAAGGGTATGCTAGTTCAGTCAATCTGATAATTATATTGCACCCATTGTGGTGACATCACAGAATAGCCATCATGGGAATGAAATGCACCCTGAGCATTGACTCCTGAAGACTGGCCTCTATGTATGTGCTGGTGGAGCATGAATGCCAAGGATGACACGAGGGGGCTGTTATAGAGCTAGGCAGGTACTACCTCTGCCAAGGGGAGAACACCCTGATGGGAGAGCCTTCTCTATCAGAACACTCTGTCCTCCCTGGCCAGTTTTCTCACAGTACCTTCCAAATCACAGCCCATCTAGAGGAATATAGGCATAGGATGCAGCACCCCCAGGCTCCCAGCTGCCAGCCCCATGCATGGGGACTCCACTGCTGGTCCTGTGCCCAGAGCTCTGCTGGTGCCGGTCCTGCACCTGGGGCTCTGCTGCCTCATAGCTGGGGCTTCACCGCCGGCCCCACGCCCGCAGTCCTGGCTGCTGCCCCGTGCCCGGGGATTCCGCTACTGGTCCTGCCCCCAGGGCTCTGCTGCTGCTTGTCCCACCCCCGGAGCTCCACTGCTGGCCCCACGCCCGGGGTCTTGGCTGCCAGCCCCATGTCAGAGGTCCTGCTGCTGCCCCACACCCAGGGTCCTGGCTGCTGCCCCTTGGCCAGCTCTGCTGCCACCCTGCTCCCAGAGTCTGCTGCTACCCAGTACCCGGGGCTTTGTTCCTGGCCTCACCTCCAGGGGGAGGGGTGGACAGGAGTAAGGGGACTGGCTTTCAGCACCCCCACTATTAAAAATGTTTCATTGCCACTCTAGAGGAAAGCAGTGGAAGAGCCCGTGGGGTCACCTCCCTATGGGAGGAAGGAGCTCATGGAGCAGGGTATTAAAGCAGCAGCTCTTGCAGCTGTGCTCAGCCCGCCAACTTTCTCCACGTATCAGCAGAAGTGAAATGAAATTGTCCGCTACTGGCTTTGGAGAACTTATATCTCACAGCCTCTAATCAGGTTAGATATGGCGTTTCTTATCTGTTATATAAAATGGTGCTGCGCTTCAATCCATCCAATTATTTTTTCCAATAAGTGTAAGTGGAGGGGGAGGGGAAGCTGACAGAGCGGGGCCAGGAGAACTTATTAGACTTAGCAATGAGCTGGCAGCACAGGGACAAGTCGCACCTGGCCAGGCAGCTGCCTTTGTGCTGTACACAGCAGCCTACTAGATAGATGATAACAGAACCAACCAGGGAGGGGCCCATCACAGAATGGAGCTCTCCTGGATAAGGAGTCATGTGGAGACCCCTAGTCAGCAAGGGGGTGAAGGGCTGACACAGTCAATGGAGTCTCTGCAAAGACCCCTCCTGCACTCCCCATAGTGGAACAGTCGTGCCCTACCCAAACGCTTCCCATAAGAAAAATAGTGTCCAGGGAAACACATGGGGATGTTTCCCTCCTGTGCTCCCACTATCCAGGGCTAGCATAGCGGAACTGTTGGCTCCTTACTGAAACTTAGTGGTGTTTTCCAATAAGGCCAATATCCCAGTACCAAAAGAAAGGGGAAGGGCTGATGAGAAATCAGGATCCTGAAACTGACAGTCCCCAAGGCCAAGGGGGAAAGGCCAATGCTTCCAGTCAGCTTGATTGATAGCGCAGCCAGGCCAATGAGGGAGTTGGGAGGCTGGGGTCTCATCCTCAGTGCGAGCTGGGCCAGAGCGGAGCTAAGGAACCTGAACTGAGGTGGGGAGCAGAATTGCACCAGCCAGAGCCAGAGAGAAGCAGCCTGAGCTGAGCAGAGCTGGAGCAGCCCAGGGAGTTGTGCTGGAGGCAGAGCAGCAGCACTGGGGCTAGGGTTGGAGCTGGAGCAGTCTGGACCTAAGTGCGGTAGCAGCTGGGGAAAGTGAGGAGGAACCCTGGGCAAAGAGCCCAGCACAGGGAGATGCTCCCAGCCAAGAGGTCTTGCAGGCTGGACTTGGAGGGGGATTGTAACTCTGATGGGAAGGCCAATGCTGGGAAGAAGGGTCTGGCCACATCTAGAGCAACTGTCTGACCTGCTGCATCCCTGCAGCACAGCCAGGGCCTGGGATGTGTGAGGTACAGACTGTGAACTTCCTGCAATGACTGTGTGGGTTTCCCTGGGCCTCCAGGGCAGGGTTACGTGTTTTCTTTTAACCTTTCCCATTTTTTCTTATTTTTTTTAAATTGGTTGCTGTTTAGTAAATTGTATTTTCTTGGAACATTATTCACTGAACAGTGGGTCAGGGAAGGATCCAGTGCGGAGAGAGCACCTGGAATGGGGACACTCTAACCCCTGTCCTAAGTGACCATGACATAATTGGGGGTCAAACCCTCTAGGAATCCTGGGCCCAGCCTTTTCAGGGTTACGAGGATTCTGTCACACAGGAGAGTTGAAGGGGAGCCCTCGAGGTCAGGCAGGCCTCCGGGCAAAGGGAGTGGGAACAAGAACGCAGATCCTTTTGCTAGCCAATTGCACCGGGGTAGTGTATAAGCCAGGAAAGTTCCCCACAATAGGGAGACCATTCCCCTGCTTACATATGGCCAGGCATGGCCCAGTTTCTTGGGTGGGAGGGGACTCTGCACCAGTTTAGCACTGTGGAGTTGCTCTCTGGCGTTCCATCAATGGTACAAGGGCTGCTGAGAAGGAATTCTAGCATCAGCCTGCAGCTCAGCAGTCTCCTGAGCTGCCAGCGTAGGCTTTCACCACAAGAGGAGCTAGCAGCACTGGCACACACAGGTGCAGCAACATTCGTGGAGAGGAGAGGAAGGGTTTGGGGATCACTGAAGGGTTATATCAAGGCCAGCAAAACTATTTCTGAGAGTTAGACATCTATGAAAGTCAGAGTGTTCACACCAGCCCCAGACTTGGGGCCACCTTCTGTGAAGAGCTCGGCTGACTTCACTGGAAAGCCGAGCACCGTACAAAATAGCAAAAGCAGAACAGCCTGCTGCCCCATGATCAGGATCCAGCCCAGTCAAACAGAGCCCCTGAAAACACTTTGGCTCTCTGGGCCACTCCAGTCTAGATGGCTCCCCCTACCCAATAAGATCTACCCCTCTTCATTGTTCCCTACGTTTCCTGTAAGTTACACTTATACCTGAGGGAGGAGCAGAGAATATGGACTGTCAGCAGACCGCACTGGCTGTTGTATTGGTCACCTCAGTGCTACAGTGATGTGGGCATCGAATAAATAGAGGGGGAACTTCAGGCAGAGACAGAGGAGGAAAAAATATGGGGCAGGAGGAAAGAGTGGGACACAGGGAGGGGTCAAGCAAAAAAGAGAGCAGAAGAAAGGGTGCAAAGAAAAGAGAATCAAGTGTGGAAGAGAGCAATGGGGCAAACAATAGAGAGTCGGGAGATAATATGAAAGAAAGAATGGGGCGAAAGGAGACGCTGCTTTTCAGAGAGAAAAGGAAGAGTAAAAAGGACAGCAACAGCACAGCCAGCACGTGATGTGGAGATGGAGAGGGAAGAATACGATACATGAAAAAATCCCCATTTTCGATTAGTGACTGTAATTCATTCTGCTTCTCTCTTTACTTGCCCTTCCTTGGTAGATTCCTGTATCTCCATACATTTGAGGAATAGATGGGAGAGGATGACTATTTTGAGCACTTACCCCAGGTTATATTTATATTGGTGGCTACTCTTGATTTGGGCATTAACCAATTAGGTAAGTAAGAGAAAACAAGGTAAACTTCACCATGAAGCCCCTTCCCTCCTCCCCCTCGCTCATGCCCTAGTTCTCTTGCTACCAGATCCCTAGAAACCCCAGCACACAGAGAGACTTGGCCAGTGAAAAAGTGTTCAAAAGCTGGCAACCAACGCACAGACTCCAGCGCGAGCAACTGTGCTCAACTTCTGCTACAGGGACAGAGGAGGCAGCTGGCAGGGCAGAGAATCTTCCCAACCCCTTTGATTTAAAATAAGCCAGGAGAAGCCCCCTGAGGTTAATCTTGCAGGCTACTCCCAAAATTCACATGGTCACCTGGCAGGGAGTGAGGCCAGGTCCACTCTTGTTTGGACAGATGACCTGATCTGCAGACCAAAGGGGTCAGACTGTAGCTCTGTGAGAGGCAGGTGCTATCCCTACTGTTCATCTCCTGGTTCTGAATTCCAGCAGCGTTCATCCTCTCTCAGCCTCATTCAAAGACACAGCAGCAAAGCTAAAGATAGAATTGGGGACAGTGCTATTAGTCACCAGAGACTTCAGACCTCATTAGTGTTCAAAGCGGGCCAAATCAGGCCTCGTTTCCTTTTCCCTCACACCTTATTGCTAACCCTCCACACAATTCACTCTGACCCTGAGTCACCGGGGTGCTGACTCTGTACTGTGACAGAACACTCCTGGAAGAAAGCATAGCAGGGTTTTGACTAGCCTTTCTGTCCTTTCATGTCCCTCATTATTTGTGTAACTCTGGCAACATGACAGGTTTCAGAGTAGCAGCCGCGTTAGTCTGTATTCGCAAAAAGAAAAGGAGTACTTGTGGCACCTTAGAGACTAACAAATTTATTAGAGCATAAGCTTTCGTGAGCTACAGCTCACTTCATCGGATGCATTTGGTGGAAAAAACAGAGGGGAGATTTATATACACACACAGAGAACATGAAACAATGGTTTATCATACACACTGTAAGGAGAGTGATCACTTAAGATAAGCCATCACCAGCAGCAGGGGGGGGGAAAAGGAGGAAAACCTTTCATGGTGACAAGCAAGATAGGCTAATTCCAGCAGTTAACAAGAATATCTGAGGAACAGTGGAGGGTGGGGTGGGGGGGAGAAATAACATGGGGAAATAGTTTTACTTTGTGTAATGACTCATCCATTCCCAGTCTCTATTCAAGCCTAAGTTAATTGTATCCAGTTTGCAAATTAATTCCAATTCAGCAGTCTCTCGTTGGAGTCTGTTTTTGAAGCTTTTTTGTTGAAGGATAGCCACTCTTAGGTCTGTAATTGAGTGACCAGAGAGATTGAAGTGTTCTCCAACTGGCATTCAAAAACCAGTTTTCAAAAACACTGTAGCTCACGAAAGCTTATGCTCAAATAAATTTGTTAGTCTCTAAGGTGCCACAAGTACTCCTTTTCTTTTTATATTATCTGTCTATCTCTCTGGGTAGCCCATCACCATAGTATCTGAGCACCTTCCATGAAAAGTAAACACCAAAGTTCCACATATAAAGTAAAAAAGTCTAAGAATACACAAAAGCAATCAGTGGCATCGCAGCAAAACAGTTATTCCACTATTAAATTTTTCAGCCCCTCACTGCTTGTTAAAATAGTGCCAATTAAAAACTCTCTATAGCAAAAGAACTTAATGTAATTTAAAGATTAACATTAATAGATTCACCAGTTAATTTGGAAACAGTCTTCAGCGAAGAATTCTCCAGCTTCTCAATTTTACCAATGGAAAAATAAAAGCCTGTTAATCCAGGTCATAACATTAAAAATGCTGCTCTTTATTATTTAATTGGTAGACAGTGTTATGTGATTTTTCTCTCATCCTTTAAACTCTTGACTTCAGGACTGAAAACTGGAACCATTTCTCTCTGATTGATGATAGCTGAAGTAGCATTGGGGAAAGCCAATACCTTTCCTCAGTGAAATAAAGTATCAGCCTATTAATCCCAATCCTGAACCACTGGATTCAATAAGAGCATTGCCATTGACTTTAATGGGAGCAGAATCAAGCTCTTGGCAAGCAAGTGTGTAATATCTGATCTTGCTCAGAGGAAACAATAAACAGCACGAGAAGAGCACTCTGAAATGTAGTACTGTTCTGTACTCTGTAAGGGTGTCTACCCTGCCATTGTACCCAGAGAGAGCCAACAAGGAGGAATACATAAAGATTTCCATATAGGTGATTCTGATTGTTCATCGGTTTCCAAAATGTCTTTTTGAATAAGGGTTAAATTAAATAAAAGTGGATTTATTTTAGAATCTTCTGACTGAACAACAGAGAAATTAACAAAACCGAAGAGTAAATATCAGAGTAAGTTCCCAGTTAACTCTTAGCTCTTCACTAATAATGGGTTTTGGATTTGAATGGGGGTTACCTTATTAAATTATCTTGTTTCTTTTTCCATTAAAGAGGCAGGCTTCTGCTGACCCCCAACCCACCTACAGAAGCACTCAGAGAGTCAAGCTTTCTCTCTGGTCTGACTAATGCTGCTGACATTGACTCAAAGGGAACACCAGGCTGAACAAAATCTCTTTTTTGAGAATCGGCAGTTCCTGATTTCTGTGATGAAATTTCATCTGAGGGGTTGATACAGATGGACAGTCATACATTATCCCATGTCCCTTTAATACTTCTGGGCACTTCACCAAGAGGCCTGGTGGGGAAGAAAGATTTTTTTGAGAGGAGAGAGTGAAATGCTAAGAATTGTGGCCTTTAATACCTTGCCATGGTGACTATTTGAGTCGCTAGAGGGACTTGAGCTGTTCCCCTCCCCATCGCTTATTTCCTTGTGACATACTGTTAGAGTGAAAATAACCCAGAACAACAACTATTTATTTAACAACAGAGCTATTTAATACCAAAGCACCCTCCGCCAGATCTAATGATGGAAATGTTCATAGGATGCCAAGGGAAAATATCCTCTATGTGCTGGGTTAAATTCCAGTGGAAGCCTCTTATAGAATAATAAATCCCTAGCAAAACAACTGTAAGCAGGCCTGTCCCACCGAAGATGGACCTGAAGGGAGGAGGACTGACCCTCACTGAAAGGAGATCATCCTCATCGGCGATCTCATTTCAAGGATGGTCTATACCACAGATTTACATATGGGTCCTGACCCTGAGATGACTCAGGAGTCCGATCCTGGAACCACCAAAGCCTGCATATGATTTATTTTAAGGTGGGGAAACTGTTGCACCTACAGCAACCACATGATCATGACAAGCTGGAGGTTTGGGGCCCAGTGGCAGGGAAAGTCCGAGACGACTGAAGGTCTCCAACTTGCTGCAGCCTTCATCCACTTTCACAGCCATAGAGATCCAAAGACCCTCTTCCCGCCTGATCCACCACTAGGGACTTGATCAAAAGGAGAGAATCTCCTACAAGAGACAAGAACGTTTTTAAAAAAAAAAAAAATTGTATGTATAGATATAATTTACGTATGAAGGTCCCTGCTACCTGACATCTTAAACAATTGCTTTCTGGAACAGCCCTTTCTAGAGCACAGAAAGGGAGTGGCTTACATACAAAGAATTGGTTCAAGAAGTAACTTTAGTTGAGTCACTAAGTAACGGTGACCACAACTCAGTGGCATTCAGTGTCCTCAGGAGAGGGATTGTGCCAAAAACTGTGGCACTAAATTTTAGAAAGGGAGATTTAAAAAAAAATGCAGAAGCTAGTCAAAGAGACACTCATGTTAAAAGTGAGGAAATTAAAATCCTTAGATTCTGCGTGAAGGTTACTTAATCAACCATAACAGCATCAGAGAATGCAGAAGATGGGGCTACTGCTTACCTTGCAGAGGAGTCAGATAAGAGGGGACATGATATAAGTTTACAAAATAATGAATGTTATAGAGAAGAGGGATCGTGAACTTCTATTCTCTCTTTCTGATCATAAAAGAACAAGGGGACAGTCAAGGGAATTGAAAGGTAACAAATATAAAATGGATACAAGCAAATACTTTTTCCTGCAACAGATAATGAACCTAAGGGACTCATTGCCACAGGATATCACTGAGACCAGGAGCTTGGGAGGATCAAAAAAGGGTTGGATTTATATGGGTAACAAGACTATCCAGAGTTAAAATGGTAATTTTTTTCTTTTTTTTAATTGGAAGGCATATGAACCCCAAGACTTCAGTTCATAAGCCAGCCTCTAACTATTGGGGTTATGAAGAAAACAGCCAATAGCAGTTATTTCATAACTGCCAACTGCAGAGTTCTTGCACATTCCTCTGAAGCATCTGGTACGAGTTACTTTCAGAGACAGGGACTGGGCTAGACAGAGTACTGCTCTGATGTGATATGGCCATTGCTCTCCTCCTGTGTTTCTAAGGGCAGGAGCCTCTTCGCTCAGGCAGGCCGACTTGTGCTAGCAGGGCTCCAGCTAGCACACTAGCAATAGCAGTGTGGATGTTGTGGCTCGAGCTCAGGCTCTCCAGCCTAGGTGTCAGTTGGGCTTGAGACCTCAAGCTCTAGCCCGGGCAGCAACAGCCACACTCCTACTTTTAGCAACTGTAGCTCAAGCCCCTGCTAGCACAAGCCCCTGCTAGTTCAAGTCTATACCAGGCTGGGACACTCACTCCCAGCTGCAGTGTAGGTCTAACCTAAGACATAGGCGCCAACTTCTTCTGGTGCCGGTGGGTGCTTAACCCCCCTATGTCTCTGGCCCTGCCCCGAATCCATTCCTGCCCCACTCTCTCCCCGCCATTTCAACCCCTTCCCCAAAGTCCCCACCCCAACTCCGCTCCCTCCCTGCCCCTATTCGACTCCTTCCCCAAATCCCTGCCCCGGCCCCACCTCTTCCCCGTCTCCTCCCCTAAGCGCAGCACGTTCCCGCTCCTCCCCCCTCCCTTCCAGATCTTGCTACAGTTGTTTGGCAGCAGCAAGCGCTGGGAGGGAGTGAGGAGCAGAGACATGGAGCGCTGGGAGGAGAAGGAAGTGAGGCGGGGGGGGGGCGGGGGGGGAGCTTGGCTGCTGGTGGATGCAGATCACCCGCTAATTTTTCCCTGTGGGTACTCCAGCCCCGGAGCACCCATGGAGTCGGCGCCTATGACCTAAAAGGCTATTTGAGCCAATCAAATACCCTTTGTGAAGCCAATAGCAAGGCTTCCTCAAAGCTTTGTCCCCAGGGTGCCTGTTTCAGCTTGAACAAGAATCCAGTTCCACACCCCATCTTTACTGCTCATTACCCTTACTCGTGGCTTCACATCTGTCATTAGACTGTAAGCTCTTTGGGGCAGGGCTTCCTTCAACCGGTAGAAAGTAATAATAATAATAATACTTAATAATGTGTATTAAAAGTTTATCTTCCTCAAAGCACCAGCGTCATGTAGCTGGGGTAGGGGCACCATCCCGGAGGAGGGAAGGAGAGTCCTGCAGTTTCTGCCTGACTTGAACTACATTCCTTCTGCTGCTTACAGGCTAACAGGAGTTAGGAGAACTGTTTATTGCTGGTTTGTCAGCTTGACAGCAATGTTTTCTTGATGGCCTGTTAGCTGCAGATAACAGTAACATCCTCACGCTTTGGAGCACAAGCCCTGGCATAATAAATCCCAAGCTGTTGTCTAAGGTTGAGTGGCAAGGAGAGATGAAATCAGGACCTTGCTGTTGTGGATTTACAGACAAACTAGGAGAAGTGGTCTGTAGAAAACCGGTGGTTTGTGACGTCTCTAATCCCACTGCTGAGAGCAGCCTAGCAGTTTGATCATTTCATTTATGGGCTTCTGAGACTAGGGAGTGAGGTATGTGAACCTTCTGATTGAGAAAGAAAGGAGGAAACAAAGAACTTCGACTCTCTAAGAAGAGGACATAGCAGCTGCCATTGCAGGTGGCCAGACGAGTCATTCAGAAGCAACATGTTGATGTAAAGCTCTGGTGTGCCAAAAGAGTGGTAAAAAAGAGACCCACTCACTGCTCCTGCAAACAGAAGGAAATGGCTGCAGGAACACATGGTACCTGAACATGTGGGTGGAGAGACAGGGAAACAGCCAATGAGGCGTGTCAAGAAAAGGGGGCTGTGGTCCCTGCCACAGAGCCAGGAAGCATGAGCAAGAGAGATGAAGAAATGGCTTTACCTGTGCTCACTGTCTCAGGATCTTCCCAAGGGTTCTGGGTGAGGATAACTATTTTAAAGGGAAGTGGATACATGGTATCACTTGCATCAGATGTCACATATCTTTGCAAAAGGCATCGCCTTCCTCTGCAAAAGCTGTGCGGCAGATATGTATGGGGTGGTCGATGAACACGCGGGTGTCCATAGACAAATGGCTAGATGGCTACTTTTTCTGGGGAAGGGTGACTATCCATCCCTGCTGGGTCAACTGTAGTTGGAAAAGATCTGGCAGAAATAGCCAGAAATTCACATGCTGGAAAACACAAACAAGCCTAACTGATCCCATGCTCTTATTAGGTAGAGCAGCAGTTCTCAACTGGGGAAGTCAGTAGCAGCGCAGCATGGAGCTGAGGCCAAAAGTGCCGTGGAACAGAAGCTGGAAGCCCCGGCACCTTTCTCCCCCTCACCCGCTGAAGCTGGGAGCGGTAGGGCTGAAGCCGGGAGCCCTGGCGCCCTCCCTCCCTCCCTGAAGCTGGCAGCGGTGCGGGGCAGAAGCCAGCGGTGGCATCAGGCTGAAGCCGGGAGCCCTGGTTTCCCCCCCCCCCAGGGCTGAAACCAGGAGCAGCAAGGGACCCCTGGCACCCCACACCCCGTCTGAAGCCAGCAGCAGCATGGGGCAGAAGCTGGGAGCCTCAGTGCCCCCCGCAGACTGAAACTGGGAGCGGCGCAGGGTTGAAGCCGGTAGCCCCGGCACTCCCACCTCCTACTGAAGCTGGGAGCAGGGGGGCATCCCTGGTGCCCCCCCTCACCAGGGCACCTCCCGGGCTGAAGCTGGGAGCAGTGGGGGGCTGAAGCCTTGAGCCCTGGTGCTCTCCATGGGCAGAAGCCCTGAGCCCATGGGCAGAGTTGGGGAGGGCACAAGGGTGTTGCACCTCCAAACTGCAGTGTCTTACCCAGAGTGGGATAGTCAAGGGACAGCTCCAGCCCTCCTCCTCTCCCTTAGTCCCCCTCAGACCCAGCATTTTGGCCAGGTCATAGGTCAGAAGCCAGAGCCAGGCAGTGCAGGGCAGTTGCTCCTCTGGCTGGGGGTGTCATGGAGCAGGCAGCCATGGCAATTGCCCATCTGCTGCTAGTGCCTGGGGCTGCGGCTGCTCCTCAGCTCTCAACTCCCTTTGATTGCTCATGCAGCCGATAAGAGCTGCCCGGATGGGGGGACCCGGCTCTGGGGCTGGCAGAGTCCACAGGGAGCAGCCATCGCAGAGGGAGCCCTCCTGGCACACAGCCCCTAGCTACCCTCTCCCTGCACCCTGAGCTACCCCCCCTGCTCACACAGACCCTAGCTACCCCCTCCCCGCACCGTGAGCTATCCCCCTGCCTGCACACAGCCCTTAGATACACGCTCCCTGCACCATAAGTGGTTTTCAGACTTTTTCAACTGAGTCTCCCCTTTGAGTTATATTTTTTGGTTGCATCCTCCCACAACCCAGACAGGCTGGGTGGCCTGCTGAGGTGAGTTAGGGAGTGGAAGTTGTGCTACCTCGCTGGACCCCGCTGTGAGGAGCTGGCCTGAACCCCGCCGGCCCTTGCCCCCCCCCCCCCGAATAGAAGTCAAACTATACCCATGCCCAAGGCCCGTCCCTCCTGACCCAGAGCCCTGAGTCCCTCCCTGTCCCTTCTGGGCCCTGGAGTTTTTATAGCATAACGAGGAGGCCTCAGAGAGAAAAAGATTGAGAACCCCTGCGGTAGAGAACATGAAAGGCATCACTAAAGGTGGCAGTCATCAGACCAAAGGTCAAAGTGGATCTAGTCAAGCCATTACTTGTCTCTGTGATGGAGTGTCTTGGCCCGTCAGCATCCAGAGTAGAATCCTTCTTTACTGACAATACCCACCTTAACCTGGTTCCAGCCTTCAGCATCTCTACTTCTACCACAGTGGTTCATCCAGGATCCATGGGGTTTGTTTGGCAGATATCCTGGTTATCTTGCCAACTAGGGCCACGTAACATACTGACCTTGCTCTAGCAGGGCTGAAGGGGAAGTGCAGAGACCATCCAGACGTCTCTGAATAAAGACACTAGAGCAGATAGCTGGGGAAAGCATGTTCCTGCTGTGTGTGCTGAGTTATTTTTGTTCCTTATTATAATTGTTGTCTGTGACGCACGATATAAGCGTCCATTATGGGGCTTATGTTTTTTGTTTGGTTTGATTTGTCAAATGGCCTATAATTAATCCAGTGCTCCAACAAGAGAAGTGTTGTGTGATCAACCAGAGGGACTGGTGTGTCTTTCCTGAAGAGGCAGAATGAGTTTGGTTATAGCCACATATGGTGAATGATCATCTCTGATTCTGCTTGAGTTTCTAGAAAAGGAAGAAGCTACCTGTGACACAGAGGCCCATTGGTGGTTCATTACTCTGTTTCAGCAACTCTTGTGAGGCCTGACATACTCGCTGCACCTCACACACTATTGTCATTATATATACTGAAAAGTTGGAAATTAATATATAATTGGAAAACTACTAACTCAATGATCATTAATATTCCTGCGTGATGTATGTACATGGTGTGTATGAAGAGTTATGGATATGTGCTAGAATTAGGTTCTTAAAATGTGTTTGGTAAGCAATACATATACACAGCAGGCCTTAGACAAACGAATGTGTATTTGCTTGTCCAACCACCCTGCAGGCAAAGAAGGTACATTTACAGACAAGGCAAACAAAGCCATCAACCTACTGAGCAGGGGAGATAGCCTTCTAACTATAAAGTCAGGGGTCTGATCCTCAAATGATAAGCAATTGAATCAACTGATTATATTCAATATTACTGTCATATAAATGTGTATCAAGCAAAGTCTTTTACAAACGCTTGTGACACACGTGATTAATAACACCGACATTTCACAGTGATAACACTACATGAAGAATTATGGATACTCAATGTTATTATGCTTTAAAGCAGTGGCTCTCAACCTTTCCAGATTACTGTATCGCTTTCAGGAGTCTGACTTATCTTGCATACCCTCCAAGTTTCACCTCATGAAAAAACTACTTGCTTACAAAATCAGACATAAAAATACAGAAGTGTCACAGCACACTTACTGAAAAACTGCTGACGTTCTCATTTTTACCATATAATTATAAAATAAATCAATTGGAATATAAATATTGTTCTTACATTTCAGTGTATAGTGTATAGAGCAGTATAAACAAGTCACTGTATGAAAGTTAACTTGTACTGACTTCACTAGTGCTTTTTATGTAGCCCGTTGTAAAACTAGATGAGATGTTGGACCCTCTGGAAGACCTCTGCGTACTCCCAGGGGTACATGTACCCCTGGTTGAGAACCACTGCTTTAAAGTCTGCGACCAAGCACCGGGAGAAACAGATTTTCTCCCAGACAGGAGTGAAGGCAGCTATTTATTTGTCTCTAGTGCAAATTAAGCAGTTTGGAATCACAACAATGGAAGCCTCATTTACATATGAATCCACAGGGGGATGGGAAGTCAACAGGAAGGGAAGAACAAGCAGAAGCCTTCCTGCCCCTTGTAGCAGGGTCACTGAAATTTGGAAAGACAGCATGGCATCTGCACCCCAGCAGGAGAGAAAAGCTGGTCTGGGCTTACTTTTCAATGAAAACATTTCAAAGATTTTATTGGCTATAAAATTCAAGGGGGAGAGAACCCCATAGTTATTATCCATCACTTGGGGAATTCAAGGGGCCAAAGCCCTTGGAACCACAGAACGTTGTAGCCTTCAGCCAAGGAATTCAAAGTCTCTGGGAACTGAGTTTAGGTGAGAAACCTGCTTAGGTAAGGATTGTAACTTGCTGAAGTTGAATTTTAGTCTTGGAAGTGTATGTGTGCTTTTGTTTGCTGTGACCCTTTCTATCTTTGTTCCTCGTGCTTGGTGTCACTTCACCCTATGTCCTTTTGTTAAATAAACTTGTTTTACTCTTATTGTAAACCAATTCAGGGCTGTGATTAAAATAAAATTGTCAAACCCCAGTTAAATAATGAGCTGCAGCATATTGTCTCTTTGCTGGAGCAACGAACTTAATTATGCCTGTGCTTGTTCCAGGAGAGGACTGGATGCTGCAGGGAGATGTCTCTGGGGAGCATGAGTTCACTGATAGTTACCTGCCAGGCCAGATTTGGAGTGACAGGGTCCTGAAGAGTTTGCTGACAAGGCAGACAAGCTGGTGTGTCAGGGAGCTGTCACATAGCTTAGCAGTAGAAAAACTCTCACTTGCTGAGGCTGAGGGGAACACAGTAACTCACAGCTCTGGGAACCTCAGCAAATTGTCACATTGGCAGATGATTTTGGAAAAATTCAGGATGGGGTGTTGGATTCACTCTGCAAACAGTAACTGGGCAGTGGAAGTTGGGGTGTGATCTGCAGGCTTGTGGGCTTGCTGTTGGGGTCAGGGCTGTTAGCCATGGCTGCATGGCACTGAAGGCACCCAGAGTGGCCGGCAGGCAGTGACACAGCCCTTTACTGGTCTGGGTTGAATCCCAAAATGTCACAGTACCAAAACTGGAGTAAATCCATAGTTACTGTAAATTCAGTGCTATGTGCAGAACAATAGCCTCTCCCTTGTATTGCAGATCTCTTTACTTTTTAGCTGTGGGGCAGAAATTTACCAGTACTGATCTATGGTGGGCATAGGGAAGGAAAGACCCCAGGAGCTGCCAACGATAGTGACAAACATTGGGTTGGCATCAACTTTGTTCCAGAGAGCATTTGGTCTATGTTTCTGACACCAATGGGCATCAAAGCCACAGTGGATGCCAGTGTCCCTGAAAATGTGAGTTAGGTACGTTCTTTTTCAGGGATTACTGAACTACTGTGGGTACATCATTTCATCTGGCAATAGTAAAAATGGATCTTTTCCCCCAGTCTTGTAGCTCAAGGAAAGATCAGGACAAAGCTGATAAGGTGAGAAGATACAGACATAGCAGACCCTGTGCTGTTCTGATTTTTGGACTTGGGCCACATGAGCAGACACTAAGAAAATCAGACCAGCTCCCACCCTGTCATTCCAGATGGCTGGAACTCCCAATTTAGTCTGGGTGTCTATAATGGGGTCTTATGCAGTCTTGCTGTAGCTGTGTTGGTCCCAGGATATTAGACAAGGTGGGTATTAACTCATTCACCTTGTCTCTCTGTTATGGGATCTTTGCATTTTTATTTCACTACCTTTAGGATGAGCTGCAGCCAGCAGCCTCTGCTCTCCAGCTGCCCAGTTCTTAAGGCAGAGCAGAGAGCGGTGGCTGCTGGCCAGGCACCCAGCTCTGAAGGTAGCGCTGTCGCCAGCAGCAACAGAGAAGTAAGGATGGCCTGGTATGGTGTTGCCACCCTTACTTCTCTGGTGCAGCTGGCAGTGGCACTGCCTTCAGAGTTGGGCACCCAGCCAGCAGCCACCATTCTCTTGCGGCCCAGCTCTGAATATGCGCAGTGAGTTTTTTTCCCCCCTGAATCTTCTCATGCCCCCTCCTGCGAATACATTCTTCCCCCCCAAGGGGGACGTGGCACCTCAGTTTGAGAACCTCTGTCCTAAAGTAATTGTGATAGCCTGGTTAGGATGGCACCATTGATGAAAAGAAAAATGATAGTAACTTGTGTCACGCTATGAGCAATATGTCAGGACTATTGCTCCTGTATCCATGGTGGTAGCCCAAAAATCCATGGCAGTGTCTTCATGTGCATTCTACTGGTCCTTTGAAGGTACACATGATTTTGGCAGCTATTGCTTTACTCAGAGCAACCAGAGTCCTGTGTGATAGTGACTTTTATTATGTACGTATTATTGTACAGTGCCCCAAGGTGGGTAAGTTATTTTATGATAGGAATAAGAAGATGCAATCCCAGCCCCAAAGACCTGTGTTATGTCTCATTTCAAACATAACACAATGAAGTAAAGTATGTAAGCAGTAGAAGAGTTGGAGGGGAAGAACAGGGGAGACAACAATAAAACAATGCAGTAACTCAGCGCAGCTAGTGCAATGGTGTGTCAAAGCCATTTATTTTATATATACTATAAATAAATCTCCTTGTAGGCTAATTTCTCATAAGTGTTGTAGAAGTGAGTCTCTAGGTGGTGGTGAATGAAGAGAGTGCAGCGGCTTCATGGACCAGCTCAGGAAATCTTTTCTACATCTACTGAATCTGAATCTGTACTGCCTGTGAGAGGCATAAATGTTCAGCAGTCATGTTCTGCCAGAGCAGCTAATAAGTGACAATGGACTTCAGTTTGTATTGCATGAGTTTGAAACTTGCATGAAGATGGATGGTGTGCATCACATCAAAGGAGCACCATACCAGCTAGCAACAGCTTAGCAGAAAGATTTGTCCAAACTATGAAGCAAGCACCGTGTTTCTCAGAAGGAAAAGCATCTATTAATAAACACTTGGCTAATTTCTCATTATCTTATTAAAACAGCTCATGCCACTGCAAAGGAGCCTCTAGCACAGCTAATGCTTAGTTGATAACTGAGTGCCTGTTTTGATTTACTGAGCTCACCCAGACTGACACAGGTGCTGAAAGAACAGGCACAGGTAGATCAACAGGAAAGACAAGTAAAAAGTAGTGATTTAACATGAGGATGTGCAGAACTAGCTTGTAAGTAGGCAACTGCCTATAAATGGGCGCTTGCTGTGGTTATTGCCAAGCCAGGATCAGTGTGGTGTTCACCCGCTGCAGGAACAGAAAATCGTCTCACATGCCAGGGATTGTGTTGATCAGCGTTTAGCAGCACCTACTGAATGAATCAGCTGAAAGTTCAAGAGTTTCTGTTCTGGAATTTGTGAATGATGATGAGTGGCCCCTTGTCACAGACACTTGCCATGCCAGAGGCTTCTCCAGCAATGATATTAGTGGATGAGCTGATGTCACCGTCTGCTTCCACATCACTAATTCTTCTCAGACATTGCTCTTGCATGCTGCGGACTGTGACGAAGGTCCCAGTTCCTGTTCCCCATGCATTTTGAATGTGATATCACATCCCTGTTCTTTGACATCATAGTCTGGAGGCAAAAGAATTCCAGGTTTAGATGAGAATTTGATGTCGTTGACGCTATTCTCTAGCTATTCTCACTATTCTCAGTTCTGTTAATGGAGTATTTCTATTGTGGGGCACAAGTGATTAGGTATTGGAGTACCATGTGGTTTTGGGTAGTCCCCCTTAACAATATTTGACCGTACAATTCAACCTTAAAATATTGGACAAACATCCTAAGTCTGTCTCTCTCCATAGAAAAAATATAAAGGTGTATTGACCTGCCTCAGTTTCCTATGAAATAGGGATAATGAGACAAGCCCACTGTTGTAAAGTGCTTTGAGATCCTTGGATGAGAGCTAAGTATTAACCTGGTTCATCTTTGTCATTAATTTTCTTGAAAGTGGGCTAGAGGGGGAATAGGCCCTGCTCAATTATCTACTTTGTTTGCAATCTTTCCCCACCTTGTGCTTTTGCTGGTGTGAAGCTAAGCCTGCCAGTGCATGCCTGACATGCAGTCCTGGCTTCTATAAAAGGCAGAGGTGGGAAGATGAAATATATTTGGTAAAAGTGTGGGGAGTGGGGAGAGCAACTCCTCCTACTGTACTTCCCAAGTGCTGGGTATTTTGTCTTTATTATGGTTTGCAAATGAAAACAAACAAGATACAACAAAAGATAAATTGAGGGTGAGGAACTGAAAGGGAGGCATTGGAGACAGAGAAGAGCTGGAGAGAAAGGAGTAAATGAAGACATGAGGGCACAGATTAACCGTACAAGAATGAGTGTGAGGAAAAGAAAGAATTGTGATAGATTTTAGAATCTACAGAGAAAAAAAGAAGAGGTAGATAGAGATGTGGGACCTGAGAGGGGCCCAGTGAAGAGGAGGGAGCTGTTCTCTTTGAATTAGCTGTACCAGCCAGATGCCCCCTGTTCCACCTCAATTCAGGATTATTGATGGATTATTGATCTGAGAAGGTAACAAAATAGAATCTAGTGGAACTCTGCGCTTCTCCTGACTATTTCATAGCAATGAAAAGCAGATGCTATCAGAGAACAGAAGGGGTTTGGGACTAGTTGGTAGCTTTCAGGGTCATGAGATTTTGGATCTCTGTTGTGTTAACTCCATGTGGTGGAAACTGTTGTGGGGATGCATGGAAGGGCAACACGTTATGTCTGGGAATTCAAGATTATTCCAACATAGTGAGATTTAAGTTTTTACAGATGTAGAGAAACTCAAGGGACTGACAAAAATCATTTGCTTAGCAGAAGTGGCAGTGCAGGCCTTCTGATGTAGGTGGAGAAATCAACTGAAACCAAAGCCTGGCTAAATACTGAATAATACTTATTTATGTAAAATCTTTTATTGTTTATAAAACCTTAATAAATAGTGCACCCGGATTCATAGAGTTTTCATATACAGGTGGAGAAGCTAAAATGCCAGCAATGAAATTAAAGTGCACTACAAACTGCAGTGCAGGACAGCACTTGTTTAGTTCCTATCAAGGTGTTGGAGTCTAATATTTGGGGTTTGGTTTCACATTTGAGCCAATTCTATGAACTTTTTAGACAAGTGTCTTGAATTGTGTTATTTGATCCCAGCATGTGCACCTGTGATAGCTGCGGCACTCCCATCACAACTTGGAATGACTCTTTGCAAAAGTCGCCTACAGATTTTTCCATTTGGTTTTCATGTTTTCACCCTCTGAGTCATTTTCTGCTTTCAGCAAATCTGCAGCCTGTTTATCCCTATTGACAGCATCAGTGCTGCAAGCAATCGGTTTCACGGCCAGCTGGCTGGTTGCTGACAGAAGGCACTGTGTCTGAAGACAGGGTAACTAAAAACCCGGGGAATGTTTTAGGGGAGTGGGTTTCTTCACAGGACAGGTTTCAGAGTAGCAGCCGTGTTAGTCTGTATTCGCAAAAAGAAAAGGAGTACCCGTGGCACCTTAGAGACTAACAAATTTATTAGAGCATAAGCTTTCGTGAGCTACAGCTCACTTCATCGGATGCATTTGGTGGAAAAAGCAGAGGAGAGATTTATATACACACACACAGAGAACATGAAACAATGGGTTTATTATACACACTGTAAGGAGAGTGATCGCTTAAGATAAGCCATCACCAGCAGCAGGGGGGGGGAAAGGAGGAAAACCTTTCATGGTGACAAGCAAGGTAGGCTAATTCCAGCAGTTAACAAGAATATCAGAGGAACAGTGGGGGGGGGAGGGGAGGGAGAAATACCATGGGGAAATAGTTTTACTTTGTGTAATGACTCATCCATTCCCAGTCTCTATTCAAGCCTAAGTTAATTGTATCCAGTTTGCAAATTAATTCCAATTCAGCAGTCTCTCGTTGGAGTCTGTTTTTGAAGCTTTTTTGTTGAAGTATAGCCACTCTTAGGTCTGTGATCGAGTGACCAGAGAGATTGAAGTGTTCTCCAACTGGTTTTTGAATGTTATAATTCTTGACGTCTGATTTGTGTCCATTCATTCTTTTACGTAGAGACTGTCCAGTTTGGCCAATGTACATGGCAGAGGGGCATTGCTGGCACATGATGGCATATATCACATTGGTAGATGCGCAGGTGAACGAGCCTCTGATAGTGTGGCTGATGTGATTAGGCCCTATGATGGTATCCCCTGAATAGATATGTGGACAGAGTTGGCAACGGGCTTTGTTGCAAGGATAGGTTCCTGGGTTAGTGGTTCTGTTGTGTGGTGTGTGGTTGCTGGTGAGTATTTGCTTCAGATTGGGGGGCTGTCTGTAAGCAAGGACTGGTCTGTCTCCCAAGATCTGTCAGAGTGATGGGTCGTCCTTCAGGATAGGTTGTAGATCCTTGATGATGCATTGGAGAGGTTTTAGTTGGGGGCTGAAGGTGATGGCTAGTGGCGTTCTGTTGTTTTCTTTGTTGGGCCTGTCCTGTAGTAGGTGACTTCTGGGTACTCTTCTGGCTCTGTCAATCTGTTTCTTCACTTCAGCAGGTGGGTATTGTAGTTGTAGGAATGCATGATAGAGATCTTGTAGGTGTTTGTCTCTGTCTGAGGGGTTGGAGCAAATGAACAAGAGGCTACTAGGCAGCTCTCCAACACCACTTTCTACAAGCCATTACCCTCTGATCCCACTGAGAGTTACCAAAAGAAACTACAGCATTTGCTCAAGAAACTCCCTGAAAAAGCACAAGAACAAATCCGCACAGACACACCCCTGGAGCCCTGACCTGGGGTATTCTATCTGCTACCCAAGATCCATAAACCTGGAAATCCTGGACGCCCCATCATCTCAGGCATTGGCACCCTGACAGCAGGATTGTCTGGCTATGTAGACTCCCTCCGACTTTGTCCTGACCCATAACTATTTCACATTTGGTGACAATGTATACCTTCAAATCAGCGGCACTGCGATGGGTACCCGCATGGCCCCACAGTATGCCAACATTTTTATGGCTGACTTAGAACAACGCTTCCTCAGCTCTCGTCCCCTAATGCCCCTACTCTATTTGCGCTACATTGATGACATCTTCATCATCTGGACCCATGGAAAAGAAGCTCTTGAGGAATTCCACCATGATTTCAACAATTTCCATCCCACCATCAACCTCAGCCTGGACCAGTCCACACAAGAGATCCACTTCCTGGACACTACAGTGCTAATAAGCGATGGTCACATAAACACCACCCTATATCGGAAACCTACTGACCGCTATTCCTACCTACATGCCTCTAGCTTTCATCCAGATCATACCACTCGATCCATTGTCTACAGCCAAGCGCTACGATATAACCGCATTTGCTCCAACCCCTCAGACAGAGACAAACACCTGCAAGATCTCTATCATGCATTCCTACAACTACAATACCCACCTGCTGAAGTGAAGAAACAGATTGACAGAGCCAGAAGAGTACCCAGAAGTCACCTACTACAGGACAGGCCCAACAAAGAAAACAACAGAACGCCACTAGCCATCACCTTCAGCCCCCAACTAAAACCTCTCCAACGCATCATCAAGGATCTACAACCTATCCTGAAGGACGACCCATCACTCTCACAGATCTTGGGAGACAGACCAGTCCTTGCTTACAGACAGCCCCCCAATCTGAAGCACCAGCAACCACACACCACACAGCAGAACCACTAACCCAGGAACCTATCCTTGCAACAAAGCCCGTTGCCAACTCTGTCCACATATCTATTCAGGGGATACCATCATAGGGCCTAATCACATCAGCCACACTATCAGAGGCTCGTTCACCTGCGCATCTACCAATGTGATATATGCCATCATGTGCCAGCAATGCCCCTCTGCCATGTACATTGGCCAAACTGGACAGTCTCTACGTAAAAGAATGAATGGGCACAAATCAGACGTCAAGAATTATAACATTCAAAAACCAGTTGGAGAACACTTCAATCTCTCTGGTCACTCGATCACAGACCTAAGAGTGGCTATACTTCAACAAAAAAGCTTCAAAAACAGACTCCAACGAGAGACTGCTGAATTGGAATTAATTTGCAAACTGGATACAATTAACTTAGGCTTGAATAGAGACTGGGAATGGATGAGTCATTACACAAAGTAAAACTATTTCCCCATGGTATTTCTCCCTCCCCCCCCCCACTGTTCCTCTGATATTCTTGTTAACTGCTGGAATTAGCCTACCTTGCTTGTCACCATGAAAGGTTTTCCTCCTTTCCCCCCCCTGCTGCTGGTGATGGCTTATCTTAAGCGATCACTCTCCTTACAGTGTGTATGATAAACCCATTGTTTCATGTTCTCTGTGTGTGTGTATATAAATCTCTCCTCTGCTTTTTCCACCAAATGCATCCGATGAAGTGAGCTGTAGCTCACGAAAGCTTATGCTCTAATAAATTTGTTAGTCTCTAAGGTGCCACGGGTACTCCTTTTCTTTTCACAGGACAGGTGATTGTTCCAGTATGGGTTTCAGTGTACTTCTAGGTGGCTCCTCTCTTGTGGGAAGGATCTCTGTTGTAAGCTTCCTGGCAACACAGCAATAAGTCACACCCAGGTGTGTGCATTACACACCGCTGGTGCCTTGTTAAGCACAAGGCTGAAGGCAAGTGCTATGGAGGAAGGATGGTTCTGTGGTTAAAGCACAGATCTCAGAGGCAGGACTTCTGGGTTCCCATTGGGGCTCTGACAGTGGCTCTCTCTATTATGTTGTTACGGCCCCTCTCTGTGCCCCACAGAGCATAAATGGGGCATGAACACAAGCAGAGGAGGGAGATACATGTGAGCATTGAGTGCTCTGGGGCCCTCCAGCTGTCCTGGAATGTGTTGGGCAAGAACTGAAGAGTGAAATAGGATGTTGTGGTCCTCTGCTCAGCAACGCAGCCAGCAGACCTGGCCCTGCTACTGCTGCAGCCATGAGCCAACAGAGAAAGGAACAGGAGATGAGGCCAGCACAAAACAGCATAACAGAACGTTTGGACTGCAGGGAGAATGTGACACAGTGAGTGGCTTCAAGGCAGGCATGGAAGAGAGCAGGCAGCTGGCTGGATGCCTGAGCAGGAGGAGACGGGCCCAAATCCTTATCTGAGATTAACATGCAAGGACTTCTTTTCCAAACCAGAGAGTTCAGTTCACCAAATCAAATGTCCTTCTTGTAAGGGCTCATCAGAAAGCTCTCACAGTGAAGGATGTTCGGGGTGGGCAAACTTTTTGGGCCAAGGGCCACATCTGGGTGGGGAAATTGTGTGCAGGGCTGGGGCAGGGGGTTGGGGTGCGGGAGGGAGTGCAGGGTGTGAAGGGGGTGTGGGGTGTGGAAGGGGGTGCGGGGTGCAGGAATGGGCTCAGGGCAAGGGATTGGGCAGAGGAGGGGTGCAGAGTGTATGAGGGGGCTCAAGGAAGGGGGTTGGGGCAGAGGGGGGCAGGGTGTGACAGGGGGCTCAGGGCAGGGAGTTGGGGTGCAGGAGGGGTGCGAGGTGCAGGCAGGGGGCTTAGGGCAGGGAGTTGGGGGCAGGGTGCAGGAGGGGTTTGGGCTCCGGGGTGGCAGTGGCGCGCACTGGGGCCAGGGCAGGCTCCCTGCATGCCTGCCCTAGCCCCATGCGGCACCGCTCCGGGAAGCGGCCTGAACCACGTCCCTGTGTGGCCCCGGGGGAGGGGAGGTCACAGGGCTCTGCACGCTGCCCTTGCCGTGCCTCCAGGTACCTCCCCCGAAGCTCCCATTGGCCACGGTTCCCTGTTCCTGGCCAATGGGAGCTGCGGGGAGCGGTGCCTGGAGGCAAAGGCAATGCACAGAGCCATCTCTGTCCCCAACCCCAAGGGCCCCAGGGACGTGCTGCTGGCTGGTTCTGAGAGCGACGCGGGGCCTGCAGCACCACGGGGGCAATCCCATGGGCCGGATCCAAAGCCCTGAGGGGCTGGATCCGGCCCACGGGCTGTAGTTTGCCCAGCCCTGCCTTAGACAAAAGGAACTGCCAGAAACTCCACTTCTCAATGATACCAAGGGACCGGCTTCACAGGGGCCATGGCTCCATGGGAGCCAACAGCTGCAACAGAGCAGAGCACTAAGTGGGGGAAGGTGGAGGCCTTCACTCCTCTCTGCTGGGCTTATCCAAGTCTCCCTCTAGCAGCTGCTGGTCCTGAGGTGGGGGAGGAGTCTCAGAGCCTCTTCCCCATGCTCAGTGACAAAGAGCAGCACCACAGGGGAGCAGGATTAGGGGCTTCCCTTCCAGGAACAGCAGAAATTAGGGAGGGTGAAAAGGAAACCCCTAGCCCCTTCCCCCAGTCAGGAGGCATTGGGGGGTGGGCCGCTGAAAGCTCTCCTTCTGCACAGGACCTGCCACAGAAGGGCGAGTGGGAGAGAAAAGAGGAGTCCAGAGCTCCTTCCCCAATCAGGAACCAGCACAGGGCTGGAGAAAGGGGCTTAGGGCTTCCCTGAGCCACCTTCTCAGCTCCATAGGGATATATAGGAATATATAGGCTCTAGGGATATATAGGCCCTTCTCTCCCTGCCCCCTGGCAGGAGAGATTGCAGCTTGAATTTAAAATTGTCTCGTCTCCTTGGACTGTGGGCATGCAGCTCCCAGCTCTGCTCATCCTGCATCAGGCTATTAGATCCCCCCCTCCCAACCTAACCGGGGCACGGAGGGGCCAGGAGGATGGGGGAGCTGGGAGCTGAGGCACTGTGAAAGCACAGTTCCCATCCCTACTCAGCCTGCTGCAGAGAGAGAAGCGCTGGTTGTTTCACTCCCCTGGAGGAGTGGGAAGTGGCTAGGGCACTAAACTGGGAGTGTGGTGACCAGAGTTCAATTCCCTGTTCTGTGACAGACTGTGTGTGTGTCCCTGGGCAGGTCTCTGTGTCTCCGGGCACCCTCTGTAGATGGGATAATTGCACTTCCTTCCTCACCACAGTGGTGAGGATACAGAAAGATTGTGGGGCGCTCAGATACCACAGTGGTGGGGCTGATTGAAGTACCTAGGATAGAAAGAGGTCTGCAGCTGGGAGGTGTGCAGTAGTTCCATCTGTCTGAGGAGCTGGTCTGGCTCTCCCTGATATCTGAGCCCCCTCCTGCCATTCTCCTACAGATGTCCCAGCCAGGGGAGAGGAGAGCTTGTGTCTGAGGATGGAGCAGTCACAGCAGGAGTGGAGCGGTTGGCTATAGGAGGAGGAGCACAGCTAGTAGAGCTGCTCCTGGTGGTTGGTGTGATCCTTGAGACATTTCTGGAGGTGGGGGAGCCCCAGCGAATGTGGGGGACATGCATAAGGAAAATGGGAGGGGAGGAGATACAGTACTGGAGGCCCTCCGGGTCAGAGATTGCAGTCCTTTTCAGGATTGCTGACTGAGCTCCTATGGAGGAGAAGTGGGGTGAAACGTGTGGGGAAGACCATGGCTGAGGAGGGGGAAATGGTGATGGGGTATTGCTGGGAATGGGGGGGCAGAAAGAGGACTGAGCTGGTGAAAGAAGGAGATTGCTCGCTACATCACAGTAGCTTCTGGCGTAGTAGAACTGTTAGCTAATGCTAATATCCCTTTAATAAAAATATGTGCTGCTGCAGGATATTTGAGCCCTCTATGAAGCCCTCTGTGCTAGAGCCAGGGCTCTTAGCCCAGCTGCAGACTGAGGTAGGTTGCCTAGGTAGGAGCATGTCAATTAGAGGCACTCAGGTCAGGTAAGGATGATGGGAGAGATCTTGCAAACTCCCAGCTGGTCTTTAACCATCCTTCATAAGCAGGCTAATGGGGGAGCTCCAGAAAACCGCTCCAATGCCAGATACTAGTATCCTGGATCCCTCCCAGTCAGACTTCAGGTCAGGGCATGGTGTTGCTCTGGTAGATGATCTCCTCCTGACTGTAGCACAGATACGTGCACCACATTCCTCCTGCTGGACACCTCGGTATCATCTGATACCAGTGATTATCAAATACTCCTGCCCCACCTCCAAGAAGCTGCAGAGGTGAATGGCAATGCCCTGGAGTGGCTCAGGTCCTTCTCAAAGCCAGCCTAAAGGGTTGTCATGGACAACTGCCCTCTGCCTTCAAAGCTGTCATCTCCAGAGCTATACAAGGCTCAATCCAGTCTCTTGTATTACTCAATATCTAAATGTAGCCATTGCGGGAGCTGGTCAGACAACATGGGCTGAAGAGCTAGCATGATGCAGACAACACCCCGCTCCACCACTCCTTTACATCCATCACAAACAGCACTGTCTCTCAGCTCTCTGTGCCTGCCGGAAACCGGCACCTGGATAAGAGTGGCTGGCTAAGGCTGAGCCCAGGCTAGACTGGATATTCCTAGACTGACGTGATGCTGGTCTGAAGAGGGAAGAGCTTTGAAGAACTTGCCTCCTGTATCACATCAAAGACATCTGTGCTCAAATTTCATAGATTCCAAGGCCAAAAGGGAGCACTATGATCATCTGGTCTGAGACACCCCCACCCCGCCCCTTGTATAACACAGGCCATAGGACTTCCCCCAGATAATTCCTGTTTGAACTACAGTGTAGTTTTTAGAGAGACACTGGGGAGTCAGTCTGCAGCCTTGAGTCCTTTGGCACTCCTTCCAGCTATTGGAAGCTGTAACGGGGGCCTGCCCCTTTGAGGGCTGAGGGACTGAGGCCAGCCACCCATGTTCATAATCAGATCCTCTGGGAAAGCCATCAGACATTCTCTAGAAAGGGCTCAAGAGAGCTCCGTGTAAGGGTCTTGCAGGAGGGAGATGGGCGCCTGCCTCAGGTCCTGAAGCAGGGGGATTTCAGGCAAGGGAATGGTGGGTACTTTCAGTGCTGAGAGAGGACATGGAAAAAGCCTCTGGGTGTCATAGCCCATGGGTGGGGGAGGCAGAAGAACTGCATTGTTTTGATGTTGTGCCTAAGTTTTACATTTAAAGAATAAAACTAAGCCCTGGGGCAAGGATCTGAAATCTCTGGGCATGGCAGTGAATCCTTCCTGGGCTGAGGAGACAGGCCAGCAGCCTGTACTGCATTCTCTCAGACACAGACCTGGCCATGGGGATCCATGCATTTGTGATCTCTAGGCTCAGTTACTGCAACTCATGAGATTCACAAATGAACCAAGAGACCCTGGCATAGCCCTAGCTGGTACCAAATGCAGCAGCCTATCTGTGTAGGTAGGTCCCCAGGAGCACATTGCCCCAGACTGCACCCTGCGCTGGCAGCCGATTTAGTCCAGTTTGAAGTCTCTGTCCTGCTAGTTAACCCCCTGATGGAACTAGTCTTAACTCCCTGAGAGATTGATTGCATCTCCCTCTGGGATCAGGACCTCCAGTGACAGCTCCGTCCCACCAGAACAATGAAATGGGCAACCAATGGGGGAGGCTCACAGGATTTGGGTCCAGACTATGGAACCAACTACCACAAGAGACAAGACTGAGCAAGGACCTGGCCGCATTCAGAATACAAAGTAGAACTCAGCCCCTTAGCTTAGCTTTCCCTCGATAACTTCTGCACACAAAACACCCAACATTTCCACTCATTCCCTCACACAAACAATAAACAACCCAAAACCCCGTGAACCAACCAGCTATTTCTTGAATGGGCTGAGGAGGAATAAAGAATAAGGTTATTTCTGTTTTTAAATGCTTGGCAGGTGTCAGATACGACAGTAATGGTGGCCCGGCAGGTACCTAGATAGATTGTTCATATTGCTGTGTGTGGCTTACTGGCTTCTGCTGGGGCCAGTCTCCCGCCTCCTATGGCAGGATTGTGTGGTTACTCTCACCAAACCCTTGCAGTTGGAGGCCTCTCAGGAGCTCCGGCATCTGTTTCTCCAGCCTCATCCTTCTTCCTTTTAGTCTCTTGGTAATGAACAGCACAAAATGGTTAGACAAGGGCAGCAGTAAAATTAGCGATGTGGTAAAGTTCACAGCTCTGCTCATAAATTTAATTTTAAGTGAGGCGAAGCGTGAGACAAGAGGCCATAAAACTGGAGAAGCAAAGCTGGTGTCTGATTGAAGCTGCAGCTTTGTGCAGAATTGCAAGCAGCTTCCATCCAGTGGCCAGTTGCCATGGGGACCTTGCAACAGCGGGTGTAGCAAATCTTTCCGTTCCCAGCTTATACAGAGCTTGGGATGAAATGGCACGGCAGGGGGGGCGCAGCCACGATTCAGGGCCTGCTAAGACCCTTCCTCATTAGCAGAAACGGAAGCCCAGGGGGTTGTTATTTTATTTATTAATTTCAATTGATATACACACAGGAAAAGTTCCCATCCTGAGCTCATGCTGCCTCAGGCAGCCTGTTCTAAACACAATAAATACAAAAGAATAGATTTAGCTGCATCACCCGGGATACCTTGTTGGGACATTTGGTAGGAGAAGAAAGATTTTAAATTTCTCACTGAAACATGAAGCTAATTCCTTCATTGCCTGCTGGAGGGTTTGACGATGATCCCACTCAGGACATGTCTACACTGCAATTAAAAACCCATGGCTGGCCCGTGCCAGCTGACTCGGGCTCATGGGCTCGGGCTGTGGGGCTGTTTAATTGCAGTGTAGACGTTCTGGCTTGGGCAGCAGCCTGAGCTCTGGGACTCTCCCCACTTGCACGGTCCTAGAGCCCAGGCCTCAGCCAAAGCCTGGATGTCTAAACTGCAATTAAACAGCCCCACAGCCTGAGCCCTGGGAGCTCGAGTCAGCTGGCACGAGCCAGCTGCGGGGTTTTTAATTGCTAGGTACGCATACGCTGAAACTGACACTGTGCTGCCTGGAAGCAAATGTCTGCACTGCCCACCCTGAGCAATGACCACCCCCGGTCCTGTTATTCCAAAGGACATGGATATTAGTGCTTCCTCCTCCTCCTCTTCATTGTAGGTGTTGGGAGTAAATGGAAAACTTATGCTAAGTGCATCTCTCCCTATGGCTTGGAGTCTGGAGCTTGCACCTTAGCAAGTGGAGCTTATGCCATGGATCCTAATGCTTGCATGGGATACTGGGCCCGTGGGAACACAGAATACGGAGGAGCTGGTCTGGTCTGTTGAATACCAGCCCCATAGCTCTAGGGCATTGATCCTGCACCTGTGAAGTCAATGGAAGCTTTGCCATTGACATCAATGGGTGCAGGATCAGGCTCTAGGGAGCAGAGTCGGGATTCCCCCAGCACTGGGTTGCTGCACCAGCCAATTCTACTCAACTGTGGGTGTTTTAGATTTGGACTAAAATTGACAACATTCCTCAGCAGCTGAAATGGAGGCATTTTTCCTGAGTGTGGCCTGTCCCACGGGTATCATGTGAAACCTTTCCCACAGTTGAGAACTTGCTCCCCTATGAGCCAAGATTAAACAGAATATTAATGAATATCCATTTTAGTATCATTAATTCAAAGGTAACATTCATTTGCAGTGAAATCCTGGCCCTAGTGCACTTAACAGGAATTTTGTCATCGGTTTCAGTGGAGCCAAGATTTCACCCGATATTGTTAAGACATTTGGGGGGGTTACAGTCCTGCAACAGGTGTAAACATAATTTGCCACAAACAGGCCCGCCAACAGCAATGCCGGGCCTCAGGGCAGAACAGTCAATGGGCCCCCACGCACGCACAAGCTGTACCTGTGTGGACACAGTCCACCTGACATTTGGGCTGTACTGCACCTGCGCTGGCTGGTGCCCAATGAGCTGCCAGCTGCGCTGCTGGTGCCCAGCTGCTGGGCGTGCTCTTCCAGAATGGCCAGGACTTCCACATGCCCGTCTGGTAGGGTTGCCAACTGTCTAATCACGCACACCTGAAGACCTTTGCCTCGCCCCTTCCTTGCCCCTTCCCTGAGACCACGCCCCTTCTCTGAGGCCCCAGACCCATATTCACTCCATCCCCCTCTCTCAGTCGCTCCCTCTCCCCACCCTCACTGACTTTCACCAAGCAGGGGCAAAGGGTTGGGGTGCGGGAGGGGGTGAGGGGTGCAGGCTCTGGGAGGGACTTTGGGTGCGGGAGGGGGTGCGGGGTTGGGTTCTGGGAAGGAGTTTGGGTGTGGAAGGGGGTGCAGAGTTGGGTTCTGGGAGGGAGTTTGGATGTGGGGTCAGGCTCTGAGAGGAAGTTTGGTTGCGGGGTCAGGCTCTGGGAGGGAGTTTGGATGCGGGAGGCAGTGCGGGGTCAGGCTCTGGGAGGGAGTGCAGGCTGTAGGCTGGAGCAGGGGCTTGGGGTGCAGGAGGGGATCGGGGGTCGACGCTTACCTCAGGCAGCTCCCAAAAGCAACTGGCACACCCCTCTATCAGCAGCTCCTAGGCGGGGAGTCTAGGGGGGCTCCACGCGTTGCTGCACACAGGCACTGCTCCCCACAGTTCCCATTGGCCTCACTTCCCAGCCAATGGGAGCTGCGGAGTTGGCATTCAGGGCAGGGGCAGTGCACAGAGATCCCCTCTCCAGGGGCTGTAGGGATGGGCCGACTGCTTCTGAGAGCGGCATGGAGCGAGGGCGGGCAGGAAGCCTGACTTAGCCCTGCTGCGCTGTTGGCAGCGATGGCCAGGGCCCTCCAGGCCCTTTTAAATCACCCGGGCCCCTGAGCAATTGTCCCCTTTGGCCCCTCCATCAGTGGGCCTGGACACAAATCATCGTCACAGAACCCCCCAGTGACCTAAATAAAGGGGATTGGCTATGGGAAGAGGGGCAAAAATGGGATAGACATGGGAAGGGGGATGATAAAGAAGTAAAAAATAGACAGTGATGAAATTAAAAACACAGGTTGGACAAAGACGTTTGAAGGCATCTTTTAAGCACTGGAAGAGAAGAAAAGACACATTTCTGTGGGGAAAAACTTCTGACTGCCAGAGATTTCCACAGCAAATGCACAGTCTAACTGCTGATGGTGGGGTCCCTACATAGTAATGGTTTCAGAGTAGCAGCCGTGTTAGTCTGTATTCGCAAAAAAGAAAAGGAGGACTTGTGGCACCTTAGAGACTAACAAATTTATTTGAGCATAAGCTTTCGTGGTATGCATCCAATGAAGTGAGCTGTAGCTCATGAAAGCTTATGCTCAAATAAATTTGTTAGTCTCTAAGGTGCCACAAGTCCTCCTTTTCTTTTTTACATAGTAATGGAGTCTGAGCACTGAGATCAGATGCTGTCCTCCTTTATTATTTCATGGCTCTGTGACAGGCTGGCCTTCCCCTTTAAGGGGTAGGAGGTCTTGGGCTCGTCAGCCCTGTTAAATTAGCTTCTCAGTGCTTAATACCATGGATCACCAAATACTCTACCTGTGCTTAATTTGTGCCAGGGCTGAGCCCAAGCATCTCTATGCTTGGCAGCTCATAGCCCTAGCACCTCTGGGCTGGCTGTGGCAGTTATGAAAGTAAAAAAATTGCTTTAGCCCCAGCACCCCTTTCATTGCAAATTAAGAACTGACTCCTGCCCCACCTCCAAGAAGATGCAGGGGTGAAGAGCAATGCCCTGAAATGGCTCGGGTCCTTCTCAGACCCAGCCTAGTGGATTGTCATGGGCAACTGCCTTCCACCTCCAAAACCCTCATATGCAGAGCTACAATCTTAAGAGGAAGGAAGCCCAGCAGTGAGGAGCCATAGGAGAGCAAAAGACGGGCAGAGGCCTGCGGAAGGCTCCAAGCAGAAAGGCCTTGGTATGGTTGCTTGGAACAGAGCAGGGAATAACTCAAAGGAGCCCCAGACAAGCTGAGGGGAGAGACGGAAAAGAGCCTGGGAAGGCAGCGAGTGGGAGAAGGGTGCTTGAAGTTGGAGGAGAGCAGACAGACCCCTTAGGAAGGAGGGGCTGGGCCCACTTTCGGACTGGCCTGGGACAGAGTTCATATTTTGTTTGGTTTAGATTTGGATTCCCTTGAGAGGATGGACTGTTAGTAATAGTTTAGCTGGAGGGCCAAGTCACTGCAGCCAGTCACTGCTACATCTGGAGTAAGCTGAAGATTGTTGAGGGGAAACTGAGGCAGAGTGCTGCAATGCTAGGTCTTGCTATGAGGGAGTGCTCTGAGGTGGTGAGTCGTGTACAGGCACCCATCAGCATGCCAGGTGCTTCTAACATAAGACCAGTCCCTGCCCTAAAGAATGTACAGTCGTAAGGCCCCAGTCTTGCAAATTGCACCATGCAGGTAGGAAGTCAGTAGGGCTCTGGAGAAGTCCACTGGTCTGCACTTACTGAACAACTTGCAGGATCAGGACTTAACTGGCAAACTTGACAGACAAGGGGAACATGGACTACCCCAGGAATGGGAGAAGCTGGGAGTGTCGTAGGCTATGGAAATATAGTTGTGTCTTCTTTCTTCCGTCTCCCACTCTCTGTGGGGCTCCCTCCATACTCTTTCTGAGCGATCTCATCTGTTCACACAACTTTACCAATCTTCTTTACACTCATGAATCACAGATTTACCTTAATCACCTGTCTCACCCTGCCTTTCTGACATCCTCTGGTTGCCTCATGGTCACCTCAGCTTAATGGAACAAAACTGAGCTCCATGTCTTTCTGCCTAACCCCTTTCCCTTCCCTCCTTTCTTTGTCACTATGGAGCACGATCATCCTCTCTGTAATCCGGGCCGGCAATGTGGGGGTCAGCTTCAATTCCTCCCTGTCTCTTGCCTCATCCATCTAGGGTGTGTCCAAATTTTGACACTCCTTTCTCCACAGCATCTCTAAGATGAGGCTTTCTCTTTGTGCAAACAACCCAAATGCTTGTCCAGGACCTCAGCATCTCCCGCCTTGATTATTGTAACCTCCTCTCCTGCCTTCCTGACACTCACATTGTCCCCACGTTAGTCCATTCAAAATGCAGCTGCTAAGCTCATCTTCCTTGCTTGCCACTCTGACCTTTGTGCCGCCTTTATTAATCCCTCCACTGGCTCTCCCTTGCATCAAGTTTGAGCTTCTTCTCCTTACCTTCAAGGTCCTTCTCAACTTTGCCCCTCCCTCATTCCCTGATAATCTCTTACTGCATATCCCCACTCCTTCCGATCTGCTAACTATGCCAACTTTGACCATCTATTTTTCTGCCTCCTCCACAGCTGGCTTTGTGCTTTCTACCACATCAGATGCCTTTCATGAGGTGATAGACCACTACCTTCTCCTTCTTCCAGTTCACCTGCAGTCCCATCTCTGCTGCGATGCCTACAACACACAGGCCACCTCGCTGGTCAGAATGGCAGCTGGGGAAGCTGACGTGTATCTGTTAAAAATGGTATGTGTTTTTCTTCCTTC
Source organism: Dermochelys coriacea (assembly GCF_009764565.3). NCBI lineage: Eukaryota > Metazoa > Chordata > Testudines > Dermochelyidae > Dermochelys > Dermochelys coriacea. The sequence goes on along the minus strand of NC_050073.1, from coordinate 85,396,053 downwards.
CCTTTATACATCCCTCCTCTTTCTGAGTGTAGGCTCTTTGTGGCTCTGTATATCTGTGGATAGTGCCTAGCACAATGTGGGTGCTACCACATATAAATGAACACCAATTGTGCAACTGCTTTTTGGTAGGCGCTGCGGCAGGAGTGCATCTTTAGGAATGATCTGGATGAGGTGAGAGAGAAGGCTTGACAGATATTTTTGGAAGAGGATTCCTGCAAGGAAAAGGCTGAAGGAGCAGGCCTCTAATATACCATAGCCTGCACTGCTAAGCGCTTTAAGGGATGTCAGGGCTAGGATAGTCAATCCACTGCTTTATTGGCAGCTGACATGAAGATAATATGATCAATGTAGCTCAAGCCAGCGAGTGAACAGGCTGCTGCTTTCTGAACGTGCCGCAAGGAGCGATGGAGAAGTCCCGCTGAGAGGGAATGACAATAATTGAACCTCATGGCCAGGTAGGCACATGTTGCTCTTGCAAGGTGATGACAAGATGCTGTAAATCAGGGCAAAGCCTGTGCAAACTGCACAACTGGGAAAACATAAAACACTTTGGTACCTTGCCCTCATAGTGCCTGGGGCTGACAGTGTCCTTGCAAACACCCAAAAAGCATGTCCAAAGCCTTGTGTGGTAAACGGTACATTTCCCAACTCCTGTCAATAATCAGGAGCCTGTGGAGCAGTTTGCACCCTCATATGCCTGCACCAGTGGGAGCAAACAGCGTCTGTAGCTTTCTTTTGGAAAAACCCACAACATGGCAAATGATAAGGGAATCCTAGAGATTAGACCTGGAAAAGTCCTGTCCGATCACTTCCTAGTCTATCCTCTGTGGCCAGTAGCAAGTCTCAAGTGTTGAGTCATTTTCCTCAGGTAAGCCCCTACCACATACTGGGGCACACTAAGTTCTGCAATCCTCACTGGCATCAGCAGGAACAGAGCACAGGATCTTCGGCCTCAAAGACAGTCATTCCCCTGTTGCTGGAGCTAAAAGTGAATCCTTAGTAGCTTCTGTAGTAGTATGGCTTATACCTTCCATGTGCTACAGTCAATAGAAGGCTATATGACTTTAGGCACTTGAGCAGGTTTAACATCCTGTCCAGTAAGGGTCCGTAGTGACCCAGGCAGACTAGCCAGTACAGTACACACTCTCTTTGCATAAGTGGGGTCTGAATGAGCTCTCCCCTGACATGCAGTGATGCACTGAGGGAAAAGACTTCAAGAGCAAACGTATTTGCACAGATATGCCTACTCTGCCTTGGAGCGCAGCATGATGGAGTTGCTTTGCCAAAATGACCAATTTGGGCTGGTTTGGGGTTATAAATCACTCTAGTATTTGAATGCAGGGGTAATGAAGTGTTGTTATCCTTATTTTATGAGCAAAGGGCAGCAGAACTATGCTTAGCATGCCCTGATTGATGGGGTTACCCTAAACTGAACCTCACTTGCTAATCAGGGGGAGGGGTGCCAAATCCCAATTAAGATGACAGTGGCTGGGTCAACTGTTTTTAGCTGGGGAGGAGGGGGGAGATGCTGTTGAAAGAGTTCTAGAGACCATTTGACCAGCTCCTTTCCAGTGTTTAAACGTTGAGCTAATTAGATTCAATTGCGAGTCTTTGTTTCTGGGTAGTGGTTCCTGGTGCTGTTCTCTCTGCTGAACAGGTCTAGAGGCTCCGTCTTAGACCTTGTGTGGGGATAATGTTTCAGCAAAAGAAAATACAGAAACTGCACTGGCAGTGAGGTTCTCCATCGCCTGCTGACATCACTGAGAGCTGAAATCACTCAGAGCTGGGTTAAGTGGTAGAACTTCAGAACATGAGGTTCAGTGAGTGGTGGTGGCCAGCAGTGGCAGAGAACGACAGCCAGAGCCATTCCTTGGGTACAGCGAATTGGGGCGACTGCCCAAGGCCCCGTGCTTTGGGGGCCCCCGCACTTTGATAAAATCATGAGGGGGTGAGGCGAGCGGGGTGAAGATGCGAATGGGGAGATGAGCGGCAGCGGGCAGGGGGGCAAGGAGGAGCCCTGATGGCAGATGTCAGCAGAGAGACAGGGGCAGCTGTGAGCCAGCTGCAGTGATAGCAGTAGTAGAGGCACGGATCAACAACCCATTGCCCTGCCCCCCGGGGTGGGAGATGAACTGCTGTGAACGCACCACCGAATGCTAGGTCTTCACTAACAAAGGATAGCCAACTGTGATCAGGGTGCAGCAGAGGGAGAAGGGTGGATTGCGTTAAGGGACATTCGTTTGTCAGACTTTCACACCACAAGGTGAGAAACAGGCAAAGGACACTGCCCATCGCACTGTGGATTGGGTGTTTGCCTGTGCTCACATGCTTTTGAATCACAGTTGTGGTGTTCTCCCAAATTAATGTTGGGTCCCCTTTTTAGCTTGTTAATAAAAGTTCTCTTTTGTTAAACACAGATTCAGTGCTTGTGAATGAGGAAGTATTGCCTCTTAAAGATGCCCAGAGGTGGTGTTAAATTTTCCCAGATTACTGGGTGGGGCAGGACCCGAGATGGTTCTATTTTGTATTGTAAAGAGGAACCCCTAGATATTGAACCCAGCCCTTGTTGCTGCCAACTCCACCTGGCAGAAGGGTTACATTTGTTTAGACAAAATTCATCCCTGAGCATACAGGAGTCACAGTTTAGACCAGCCATTGGGCACCAATTGTGACAATTCACAGAGTTGCACAGTTGTCCTTTATCCTGCACGTCAGAGCTGCACCTCCCCAATGGAGGCTCCCTGACTGGGATTTCTTTGACTTATTTTATAGCAAGCAGTGGCACTTTCTGCCTCCCTGTCTGCTGATGAATTTATCTGAGCAGCTACACTTGGGCAGCCTATAAACAACCGATGGTCTGGCTTTGAGGGGAGGGGGACTCTTGTATTAAGATCCTCCAGGGTGAAGGAGTGGGTGACTTAATAAATAGGTCTGTTCCCTCTCTAGCCACTGTGATTCTGTGAACTCATTTCAGTAATGGGGCAGTGAGCAATTCTGCTTTACATTCTGGTACATTCCCAATAATTAAAGCCTGTTTATTCCTTATCTGAACTGATAATGAAGGTGGACGTGACATTAGGCTGAATACTTGATCCTGGACCTCCTAGTATATTGCTTTGTCATCACTTTCCTTTTGAGGCTAAATTTTGTTGTCCCTTTAGGAAAGCGCTCCACCATGAGGAAAACAAATACATTTCCCATGTGTGTGCACAGATACTCACCTGGAATACTGGGTTCAGCTTTGGTCACCCTCTCTCAAAAAGGATACGGCAGAAATAAAAGGAGTTCAGATTAGAACAGAGGTACCCAAACAGTAGGATGCACCTCCTAGGAGAGGGCATGGAGGAATGTTCAGGGAGGCATGGCTGAGACCCAGGCCAGCCCCCATGGGGGAGCGGGTAGGGAGCGCCATCCAGCTCCACTCCCAGCCTCGGCCCGGGCTGCTGGCCCTGTGCCCAGGGTTCCACTCTCGGCCTCAATCCCATCCCAGCTGTGGCCCCAGCCTCAGCCCCCCTATCCCTCTCTACATCCCCCCTCCACCCCCAAGCCATGTCCCCACTCCTGACCCCAGCTCTGGGGGGGTGGGGTCATGAACAGGGGTAAGGGGGGGCATGACCCTGAAAAGTTTAGGAACCACTGGACTAGAGGGATGATGGTCATTAGAGGGCTTGGGCCAGATTTACAAAGGTATTCAGGCACCTAAAGATGCAGATAGGTCCAGTGGTGAGCTGGAGCCAGTTCGCACCGGTTCGCTAGAACCGGTTGTTAAATTTAGAAGCCCTTTTAGAACCAGTTGTTCTGCGAGGGACAACCAGTTCTAAAAGGGCTTCTAAATTTAACCGGCCAAAAGTGGCACCTTAGGCACCGACTCCATGGGTGCTCCAGCCCTGGAGCACCCCGGGGGAAAATTTGGTGGGTGCAGAGCACCCACCGGCAGCTCCCCGCCCCACCCCTGGCCCCAGTTCACCTCTGCTCCGCCTCCGCCTCTGCCTCCTCCCCTGAACGTGCCGCCCCGCTCTGCTTCTCTGCCCCCTCCAGGCTTCCCGCAAATCAGCTGTTCACGCGGGAAGGTGGGGCAGGTGGAGAAGCAAGCAGCAGCTTCCTGCTCAGGCCCAGGGAGGTGGAGGGTGAGCTCTGGCGGGGGGGGCACGAGGAGGGCTGCCTGCGCCGCAGCAGGTAACCCGGGGGTGGAGTGTGCAGGGGAACCGCTCCCTGCCCCAGCTCACCTCCACCACCCTCAGCCTGAGTGGGAAGCTGCGGCCTGCTTCTCAGCCCTCCCTGGCTTCCCGCCGAATAGCTGATTTGCGGGAAGCTGGCAGGGGAGCAGAGAAGCAGAGGGGGCAGCGCGTCAGGGGAGGAAGTGACGCGGAGGTGAGGTGAGCTGGGGCCGGGCGCGGGGTGGGGACCTGCCAGTGGGTGCTCTGCACCCACCAAATTTTCCCCGTGGGTGCTCCAGCCCCAGAGCACCCAGGGAGTCGGTGCCTAAGGTGCCACTTTTGATGTGATCAGTGGGGGAGTGGCCTCTCCCCCTGCTCCCCCGCAGCTATGCTCCCCCGCCCCTAGGAGCCAGAGGGACCTGCCGGATGCTTCCTGGGAACTGCCCCAGGTAAGCACCGCCAGGACTCCCCACCTCGCCCCCCGGCAGGTGCCTCTGGCTCTTTGGGATGGGGTGGGCACCCACTACAGTGGCCCACGAGCCCCTCCTGCCTGGTTCTGGGGGCAGTCAGGGGACAGGGGAGGGGGTGGATGGGGCAGGGGTCCTGGGTGGGCATCAAGTAATGTGGGGGGGGTTGGATGGGGCAGGAGTCCCGGGGGGGTGGGGGTGGGGAAAGACCCCCCTGGGGTGAGGCGGGAACCTGTTGTTAAACTTCTGGCAGCTCATCACTGGATAGGTCCCTAGTGATATTTTCAAAAACATCTAAACAGATTAGGTGCCTAACTCCGATTGAAATCAATCTGCTTTTGAAAATTCCACCAGGCACTTATCTGCATTTTAAGGCACCTAAATACCTTTGAAAATCTGGCTCCTGTATTTTAAGTTTGGCTGTACTTGTCATGCCAATAATGCTTTTGAACCTGGGTGATTATGAAAGACTGTCATGACCTCGTGCATGTGGGAGCTAGGGTTATGTGGCTGTGGGAACAGTGGGGGGAAGAGAAACTGTGAAGCTATGTGTTTCTTTTAGCAAGTGTAAGGTGCTCAGATATTCTGTAAAGAGCCTGGTATGAACGCCCACGCAGTTGCAAATTGTGTGCATGTCATCGGGTAACTGGCCCTTTAAGGGAAATGGGGTTAGACTCACCTGTGCCATAATTAACTGCATCCCAGCCTGAGGGAGCAGGATTAATGGGGTCAGCATGGAGAACAACATCTGGGCCTAATTAAAAAAATAAAATGGCCTGAAAGAGAACATGAGGAGGCCCTGTGGGAGTGACCCTGCAGGAGCAGGTTAGGTTTGGTTCCTGTGAGAGGCCCTGAGATAGAGCCTATAAAAGAAGCAGGGAGGGCCCTGGGAGAAGATGTTGGTGTTCAGGGGGAGATAAGGCCATGAGAATCCTGTCAGGAGGAAAAGAACCTCCAGGGAGAAGCCTCCAGGAGAGCTCTCAGCTAAAAGGAGCAAAGATGAGCCCTGGGGGAACAGGGGTGGAGAGCAGTGAATTGTTGATTGAGAGAGGGACTCCAGAGAAGGCTTCCAGAGAGTCAGCTCTCTACAACTGACCTGGAAGGACTTCAAGGTAACCCTGATGGGACAAGAGCTGAGAGCCTAAAAGGCAGGCTGAATAAGAGCCCAAGAAGGGTGGAAATGTGATGTGTTTAGAGGTTTTGTTCATTTGGACTTTTCTTACCCTGAAAGGTGACTGACCAGGCTGGAGAGCGATGGCATGGAAGATGTAGATTTTAGCAGAACCAGCACAGCAGGAATAAGGGTTGCTAGAGGAGAAGGACCCCAACAGTGCCATGCTCTGAAGCCAGAGGTTTATTCTGGTGGTAAGTTCTCTATCACAGTGCCTACATCAGGGGTCTGGTTTTTTTTTTTTTGTTTTTTTTTTTAAATTGAGCCCTCTCTGTGGGTTTTAAATAACACAAGGGCTTGATTATGAACTGGCCTATGTGCCCTGACAGTGAAGTGAGGGGGCTACCTGCACTGTGGGCCACAAAGTGATGGGAAAGGCAGCCTCCATGATGCTGCTAACTCACCTTCCCATGCAGGTGGGTTGGGCTAGGCATAGGCAGGCAAGGAAGGGGAATGATAGAACCTTGGCATTGGGGGAAATAAGCTGCTCTGGGGAAAAGGCCTGGTGCAGTTTGTTTCCCCTTCTGGGAAACAGGGGCTGAGTTGTGACTGGCTAAGCACTGCCTCTTACTCTGGGCAGATTGCAAGAGATCCATCTCTCCCTAGATGCTTAAAATAAACTGTGGGCAGGTGTCATAAACGTACAGCTAAGGGTAACATAAAATCCCCCCTTTACCTGTAAAGGGTTAATCAGTTCCATTAACCTAGTTGGCACCTGACTAGAAGGACCAATGGGGAAAGAAGATACTTTCAAATCTGGTGTGGGGAGGTTTGTGTGGTTTTGTGTCTTTGCTCTAGAGAGAGAGAGAGACAGACAGATACCAAGCAAGTAATCCAGCTCCTGCTGAATGATACATCTACACTTGCAGAAATAGTAAGTAATAGCAAGGAAATGCGTTAGAGTATCTTTTGTTTTAGCTTGTGAATTTTCCCTATGCTAAGAGGAAGGTTCATTCCTGTTTTTTTTTGTAACTTTAAAGTTTTTTGCCTAGAGGGGAATCCTCTGTTTTAAATCTTATTACCCTGTAAAATTATCTTCCATCCTGATTTTACAGAAGTGTTTCTTTTTTACTTTTTCTTTATTATAAAAGTTCTGTTTTTAAGAATCTGATTGGGGGTTTTTAGTGTCCTTAAAAACCCAAGGGTCTGGTCTGTGCTCACCTTGTTTACTCTCAAGCCTCCCCAGGAAAGGGGGTGAAGGGCTTTGGGGGATATCTTGGGGAAACAGGAACTCCAAGTGGCCCTCTTCCTAAATTTTTGTCTAACTCACTTGGTGGTGGCAGCGATACCATTCCAAGGACAAGGAAGAATTTGTGCTGTGAGGAAGTTTTTAACCTAAACTGGTAGAGATAAGCTTAGGGGGTCTTTCATGTGGGTCCCCACATCTGTACCCTAGAGTTCAGAGTGGGGAGGGAAACTTGACAGCAGGTTAGGTGGTTTCAGGAGAAAAGTGATGCTGTTTGTAATGATGGATTTGATGCCTTGGTTGGCATTAGAAATGCATCCATGGGTTAAGGAGATCTAGAGGGATTATAAAACATTTTTTTTACTTTCCAGTTTGCATCTTCTCAGATGGCTCTAAAATAACTTCTTTGGTTGATTCTGGCAAAGTCCATCCAAACTATTACCTTTTGCCCTGCACATTTGCATTTTGGAGAACTGAAATACTTTCCTGTTTGCAAATGATTTTTATTCTGAGGTTGCGCCAGCTATTGATATAGCTACAATCCATAGCCACAAGAATGGGCTGAAAGTTCAAACAGCTGAATAGACTTCATGCATTGCTTGCTGTTGCAGCTGAATATCTAAAGGAAAACAAACTCATTGGCTGAGTCTCCTTAGAATAATCCCCCAACGATAGCCTCTGATTAGAAAAGAATTTCTGAGTTGGTCTGAAGGAAGCGTGGTACCACAGGGTTGCAGATGATATTATTGGCATCTGTCTAACACTATTGTTATCCTGGGGGTTATATGACCCTGGTTCCTTAGTGAGGCCTGTAGTGATTATATTTTTATCAGTTTGTCCCCAGGGGATCTTGCCTCCAGTCTTGTAAGAATCCTTCTGTTAATCCAACCCTCTCAAGGTATGTCAGCGGTTGAAGTGAGCAACAAGATTTCCACTATGGATTTCACGCAGCACATCAGTGCTATTGGCAACAGTACTTGGTCCTTAGCAGGGAGAGGTGCTGTTCTTGATGTGCTACGGTTACTGTAGAGATGGCACTTCCATGATAAGCCATTGGAAATAGAGGCTTATCTCTTTTGGAAAGATTACCCTTCAGGCTGCATTTTTCTCCTGCTTGTTCTCAGCCCAAAAGTGGTGTCTTGTGAAGTTGGATTAAAAATTGGCTTGGCTGGTTTTTGAGTTCTTCAAAAAAGAGGAAAGTGTCTTCAGCACCACAGACGTTTTCCAGACGCTGCTTTTCCTCCCTGTCCTTGAAACAGTAACTCCAGTGAGTTCCTTGCCAGCTCCATTTTCCTCACTGACGCTAAGCGCCTTAGTCCTGTTTGAAGCAATGTGGTTTATAAATAACAGAATAATCTGACAGTAGCACCCGGAGCACACTCGCCATGTTACTGGCCTTTGCAAGGCACGAGCACCAGAGAATACAGTGCGCTGAGCTTGTGAGAGCTGGGTGGGCTTGGTGAATCTCCTGCCCCATGCTTGCGGGCGCTCAGTAATCCTACGAGCACAGTCAGCATTGCTTCACTCTCCACAGGATCTTCTCCCACATGGCTCAGGGCCAGAGCCCCTCGTGGGGAATTTAATGAAGACCAGGACTGAGCCCTTAGTGTTGTTTGTTAAGTTCACAATGGCCTTGACAAGTCCTCGTGGAGCACTGCCTGGGGAGAGACTGCAGCCTTCTCTGTGCCCGTGAGTGTGACCTTGTGCCCTGACTGGTACCTCGTTTGTGGCTCCCTTTCCTGAGGGTGCCAAACAGCAACTCACTAAAGAAGGCTCTAAGCCCAGTTGTCTTTGTTTGCAGTGAAGGAATGTACTAGTGCCAGTGGTACAGAAATGGGGGGGAATACTCAAGGACAGGTGAAATCACTCATCCCGCAGCCTACAGGAGTCCTCTAGACAGCACTGTTAGGCTGCCACAGAGTTTAGCTACTATTAACCTCCTATGAGGGGAAATAGTCATTTGTCCCTCAGCCTGAAACTGCATATCTGGCCCCCTGGCATCTCAGTGTGTCCCAGTTATGTTTGCCAGACAGTGGCTGAACCGTCTTCCACCTTTTTTCCCTGGGATTCCCTCCAACCTCCCAAGCCTTTTCCCACAGTGGTTGTTGCCCAACAGTTATTTCCATGCCACTGCTTTTCATCCCTCTTCTATCTAATCTGAGTGCTGAATCCTTGGAGGGGGTTACCAGTCAGTGCATGTGGTTTCTGGAGCACTGAGCTCTCTGCATTCCAGCCCCCTAACTGACAGAAAGCAACAGCAGAAAAAGCTGATGAACTCAGTGGCCCTGATTTTGTCACTCACACAGTAATTGCTGTGGCTCACATCCAGGCTAATGTTGTACTGTACTTAGAGTCACAGGGCTAGAAGGGTCCACAAGGGTTATCTAATCTAACCCCCTGCCAAGATGCAGGATTTGTTGTGTCTAAACCATCCAAGACAGGCTTCTTTTGAAAACCTGAAGGAAAGTAGGAGACTAAATAAAATCCTACATACTTAACCATGTTCTAGATGGTGCAGTTGATCTAAGCAAAGGATACAGATCTGGGTTGTTTAATCCTTGACTGAATCCTGGCACAGAGAGATGGTAGCCAGGCCTTGGGGTGGGGAAAAGTTAGGGAAGAGCTTGATGAATGGTTTGAGAGGTGCAAGCTATGAGCTGCAGGGACTTGGTCTGTAACAGAGAAAATCAATGCTATCCCAGCGGGAAGCTACAGATCTACTCTTCTCCTCTCTCCCTGACTTTTTCCTCCTTTTTATCCTGCCTCTTCCTCTTTTGCCTTCTGTTTTCTTTCTCTCTTCCTTCCTCCCTTTCTATTTCTTCTGCTCTCCCAACCTCCTCCCACAGGGAGAGAGCTCAGGATAACTTTGATTCACAGGATAGCCACCAGGCTGAGCACAGTGGAACGGGTGTGGGGAAACCATGAAGGCCTGATGGGTCACAGGCTGCCAGAGTGAACATGAGACAGGCCATAGGCTTGAAGGTTGGGGAAGTTGGACTCTGGTCATAGGCTTATTGTGATGGAATTGAGAGTATCTGAAGACTTGTAGGGGGAACTCTAAGTGGTTTACAATTTACCAAGTGTTGTGGTGGGTTGTCCATCACTGACCATTTTTTAAATCAAATTGGATCCTTTTGAAAAGATATGCTCTAGGAATCATTTTTGGGGAAGTTCTCTGGACTGTGTTGCATAGGAAGTCAGACTATATGGTCACAGTGGTCCCTTCTGGTCTTGGACTCTGGTGTTGGAGGGATTGTGGGTTCATTGGAAAGGAATACAAGATCTTTCCATAGAGGATCGTGGATGGGTACTGTGATCTTGTCAGAAGAGATCGAGAATGGGATTGCAGAGTCTAGAAAATGAGTGTGGTTTGACACTTGTGGGTTGGGTACTGGAAGAATGGCCTATCTATGGGTGTCTGGCCTCAGTTTATAGTTTTTGTCCCTCTAAAAGACACAGTATGCTCTGGGGAAGGCAGCCTCAGAGCCCATGTCATTTGAATTCACTGTCCATCTGTGGATTTGTGTGGCTCTTTTCTGCATTCCCTCCTGTTTGCCAATGAGGATGATTATTGGTTGAGTGCTGCTGATGTGTTTGGTGCTGAACAGAACAGAACTGAGATAGGTCTTGCCCCCAGGGACTTTGTCAAGCCAGGACCAAGATACCAACTTCCACGTATTCACAGGGTGCCAGAATTCTGTGCTGAAAGGAAAACAATGAGCAGCACTTGTGCCAAGAATCGTCCTCCAATGCTAATTGCTGTTACTTCAAACCCAAATACTGCCGGGATCGCTTGCCTCCCTGAGATGACTCGTGTCTCAGATGTGACAGTTCAGCCTTTTTCTAGTTATTCAAGAGAATAATAATGCTTAAAATGTGTGGTGGGGGATGGGTTCCTATTCATGCTTGCTGAGCTGAATTTGCCTAAACTTTCCCCAAAACATTTCCCTGGGGTCTGACACCAGGTGTGAAATGTTTCCAGTTTTGAAAGTTAGAAGTCACTGGCTACAGGCGTTTGTGATGACAACATGGTCTGAGTTTTACCTGTGGCAATGCTGGATGTCAAATCGAGGCTGAGAACTGGGCAGACACCAGACATGTGGGGTGACTATCTTGGGCATTTGCTTTCCTCCAGGAAATAATACTTTCGAAGCCAGAAGAAGAATGCACATCCTTCTTACCTAAAACACAAAGGGCTTTGTACAGAGGCCTGAAGGCGAAACATGCATCCCTTGGTAAGATGGGGACTTTGTGGGGCAGAATGCAGGCTCTGGGAGCACCCATGTAGACCCCGTTGCCCTTGCTGTCAGCTGTGAAGTGGGTAAGATCCCTGTGGAGCTCATGTAGCTGCCACTTGATATCTTATTCCTCATCCTGCTGCTTGTCTTGCATCTCAGGCTTCACCACTGTTGTAAAGCTTCATTTCCAGAGACTTGCCTCCTGCCGATAGCTGAGTTAGGAGCTCCCCAGGGCTCTGTCTCTCAGACTCTAAAGAAGATTTATTCAGCTATTAGGCAGCGGGGGACCTGCTTTCAGGTAGGGAGGGCAGCTGCAGGTTGTCCCAGTCTCAGGTGGGGTCAGACAAATTTGTGCACACAAGGAGCTGGACGAAGAGCACATGCACAAGGGAGGGGAGTGCCTTTATCAGTGTGGAGAACTACCCCACTCAATAGTGCAGATTAGGCCATGGTGTTCTGGGGCACCTCATGGCCAGGAAAATACCAACAAACTGGAGGGAATACAGAAAAAGAGCTGCACAAATTAGTAAGGAATAGAAATACTGCAGAACAGATCACTTGAGGAATTGAAAAGATGCAGGTCACAAGTTCAAAGCCAGCTCAGGTAGACAGAAGCTTCCTCTTAGTCATCTTTTCTCTAAACATAGTAGTCTTTATATTGTTCCTACTTTCCAGACCTCTAGGGGCCAGTCAGCACAAATCTAAGTTAATGGAGGGCCCTGATTGAACACCCCTGCAGTCAGTGCCATCGCTTTCATTGCCCTTCTTGGGGCATCAGAAGTGAACAGGTTATTCCAGGTGAAGGCATACCATTGATAGTCCAAGACAAAAATGTCATTAAAATGGAGTGAAGGGGGAGAGTATCTATCTGTAATTTAGGGTCAAATATGTTAAAGGACTGTTGTAATTATCCCAACCCCAGACGTGTTAAACCCGGGAAATTCACAGTTAAAGTTAAACTTAAAAGAAATCCAAACATGTTAAGGTACAGATATGCACAATGAGGACATCCAAACAATCTTGACTCTCCCTGCTATAGGCTCTTCTAGCTTCTCATATAGTTAAAGCTCACTGCAATCCTCTGCATGGGTACACGGAAATTTTTTTTATTTAATGGTCATTTTTCCCTAGTTATTCTTCATCATTTTAAGTTTCTCCTTCAGCAAAAATTTCAACTCTGCCCTGCAGAGATGTCACGGAAATACCACATGATTATGATTAAGGCATGTTAGTGTTTGTGGAGCCAGATCAGAACAAACTGGTTTTTTTCATCATATTTGGGTTTAGTTTTTGTTTTCCTGGTTTTCCCCCTTCATGGAGTCATTACACGTGTTTTTTTTTTTTCTAATTTTAGATAATATAAATAAATAATGTTTTTGTACATAAACACTAAATAAGAAACCCAAAGAGAATGTTGCCATGTAATATTTCTAACAATTTGAAGATGTGAAGTACCAACCATGCACCATTTAAAAAATGTTAACTTTTATGGCCAGATTCACTTGTGCATTCTGGCTCCTTTACCCCACTTTAGAACAGCAGAAAGCAGCCAGAGAATGCAGGCCAGCTAGAATGGGTTTACTGCTGCTTCTGCTAGAGCAATGCAAAACGGCCAGCATGTACACTGCAGGTTTCCCCTTCCCTCTTGTCGTCCAAATTCCCCTTGTCTGTTGCACTCCCTTTGTGCACATGCCCACCCTAACATTCCCACTATTACTGGCACTTCCCTACACTTTCCTGTGTGCATATCCATGTGCGCATATCCCTGAGTGCACGTGCGTGCACACACACACCATTTCCACTTTCCTCCTATATTGGAAGGAAATTACATTATATTACATCTCCTATATTCCCCTTGTCAAGGATCCACAGGATTTGTCCTATGCCCCAGCTTTTAAACAGTCCCTTGGAGGAACCCCTTCAGTGTGCCAGGCTCCTAAGTGGTCCCATTCTCCTTAAGGGTAGACTGTGAGACCTCAACATCTCCAAGACTGAGCCTCTGGGCTCCAGCGCTCATGTTTCACACCATGAGCTCTGTTCAGTGGGTCGAATTGAGACACTCCTGTTCAGAGACTTGTATCTCGGCAAGTATTTGCAATGACACCAGGCAGCCTTTTTAAAACCGAGTAAGGTATGTTTGAACCGGAATACTGCATTTGGAAGTTGTTGGTTAGCATAGAGAAGCAAAGGTAAAGACAGTTCAGACTGGCCAGTCTCCTGGCTCTACCCAGACAAGCTGCTATAGAATCAATTTTGGCTCTGTCTCTCTCAGTCCCAGGTGAGTGCTCTTGTGTCTCTCCCAAAGACCAGCTCTTATCCCAGCATCCTTTCACCTCTTGGTCCATTGTCTTCCTCCAGCAGACTTATGCCGAGTTTCCCGTGAGTCAATTCAGTCTTTGGGATTCTCTGTCTTTCTGGATCCTCCACTGAGATGGGTAGGTTTCAGCCAACCCCCTCCTGTCTAGATGTGGTGCAATGCATGGCCTTTGAAAGATATTTAAGATTGATTGGTCTTTTGTGTGCTGCTGTTTTTCATAACTGAATATTTATCTGCCACAAAGACTTGCTCCTCCATCTCCCATTGTTCTTGATGGGACTGAAGCCACAGCAGCCCTCAGGAAGACAGTGGCCCCCTATGCTATTGGTAGCAGAGGCACTTGGTCTCGTTGACAAGGAGAGAGAGCCTTCTCAAAATGGCTGCTGTGGCTTCAGTCCCATAGAACAATGGGAGATGGGGTGTATTTTGAAAGGAGGCAGTTCTTCGTGGAATTCTCTGTAGGAAAATATTGTATCCTTCAGCCTCTGCAGGAGGAGACATTTTTCATTATGAAGAATAATTGGGTGAAACGACCATTAATCCCCAAAGAGAAATATTCAAATGTAGCATATATACAAAATTTTAGTGAGTTTTAACTTTAGTTAGTTTGGGCAGTCTATGTTGTTGAGAGTATTGGGGGCAAAATAAATTCTGACACTGGGTACTACATGTCAACTCAACCCTCTACCTACAGAATCATTGCTGATGCCTCCATAAGAATGGCAATGTAATATTTTTGCTGCTATTCTCTGTCCCTTTCTCAGTACCACCATGTTTGCTCTTTTGGCCATTCCTGTGCATTAAACAGATTGGTTTCACTATATTGTCTACAATGACACCCAGGTCTCTTTTCCCCTGAAAGGTTAAAATTAATCTAGAATTCACTGGAGTATACAAATAGTTCAGATTATTTCTCCCAGTGTGCATCATCTTGCAATTGTCCATACTGAATGCCATCTCCCATCATACTGCTCAATTAACTGTAATTGGTTCCTCTGTTCCCTACAGTCTTCTCTGCACTTGACTAACCCGGTGATTTCTTTTTTTTAATCAGCTTCAAATATTGACTTCAACATTCCTCCACCCACTCCCCAATCTATAATAAATGCATAAAATCTGGCCACTTATTTTGATGCCTAAGTAGATGCTGAGCTCTTTAGCAAATCAGGCTCTTTCTGATGTGGTCTGGGCTCAGATTAATATAGCTGCCTGAGTCTGTGCTTTTCCCAAAAGACTTTACATCCTCTTGAGTCTGATGTCATTCCTCTTCCTTTTATCTTTTCTCTTTCCTAGCCTAATCAGATGCCTTGAGGACATCCTGCAGCAGAATCCTCATCTGAAAAACCTTCCAGTTTATCTTGGACCCTTGTATGGTGGGTTTTTTTGTGTTTACTGGCACTAAACCCTTGACCTGAAATAACCACTTGTTACTGTTTGCTGAGAGTTCAGGTATCTCATTTAACGTGATCAGGTTTTTGGCTGCCAGTAATGAAATGTTAACAGATTTGTCCTGGCATAGTTTGTTGCTTTGTCTGTTAGATGAAGAATGCAAAGCACAGGACATCGTGGCAATGGTGCTTCTAATGTCTGACGTACCATTTACCATCTCCTTCCAATGCAGAGTAACCCCAGAACAAAAGCATGACTCTTTTATTCATGTAGTTTGTACATAGTAAGTTTGTTTTTAAACAGGGGCATTGTTTGAGTGGTCAATGGCTACACTTGATATGTCCATTGGTGTATAACGGTGGTTTCAAACGTCTTTTTTTTTTTTTTTTCCTGGCAACCTAGTTGAAGAAAATTGATGCCCAAAACCCAGGGGAGCTGGGGATGAGGGGTTTGGGGGAAGGGGGCTCAGGGCTGGGGCAGATGGTTGGGGTGTCAGGTTGAGGGCTGCGGGGGGGGTTGGGGTGCAGGAGTGGGCTTGGTTTGGTGGGGGGCTCAGGGCTGGGGCAGGGGGTTGGGGTGCAGGAGGCAGTCAGGGCTCTGGGCTGGGGATGAAGGCTCTGGGGTGGGACCTGGATGATTGGTTTGGGGTGCAGAAGGGGCTCCAGGTTTGGGTGGGGCTCAGAGTTGGGTCAGGGAATAGGGGTGCAGGGTTGGGGGTGGGCTTACCTCAGGTGGCTCCTGGTCAGCAGTGCAGCAAGGGTGCTAAGACCGGCTCCCTGCCTGTCCTGACACCACAGACCATGCGGCGCCTTGGGAGCAGCCAGCAGCAGGTCCAGCGTCTAGGCCCAGAGGCATGCCAATTGGAGTGCCGGTGCTTGGGGCAGGGGCAGCGTGCAGAGCCCCATGGCACGCATGCCCCTGCCCCCCACCTAGGAGCTGCACCTGCTGCTGGCCACTTCCGGGGGGCACAGCACAGTGTCAGAACACGTAGGGACTAGCCTGCCTTAGCTGGGCAGCCCTGCTGATGGGACTTTTAACAGCCCGATCGGCAGTGCTGACCAGAGCTGTCGCGACCTAGTGTCTTACATTCTGTGACCCAGAGTTTGAAAACTACTGGTATATAATCTAATGAGATCTCATTTCCTCTAACTGCAAGCGTCCTTGCCAGAGTCTCCTTGCTGCTCAAGCTGAGATCAGGGGACCACTTATTCCCCCTTTTTTGCTAATGGGCCCATTTCATTCATCCCATTAAACGTATAAATATCCACAGTGAGGCTCAGCAGAGCAAGAGACTTTGCACATTATTGTTTCAATCCTTTCTAAATTCCTCTTTTGTTCCTTGCATAAAAAATGTTTCTGTATTGTATGTGGTTCCTCCCCTTCTCCCCCCCCCCAACTTTTATTAGGTCATCCAGTCCTTCTGCATGTAGCCCCCTTAGTGACTGGACCACAAGTTTCCATGTGCTTTTCCCCTTAAAGCTGCATGCTGGCATGCATTCATAAAAGTTATCAGATCATCATGGTGTTAAGCTGTTTTTACACACCCTCTCACACACGACTCTAGCAAAGAGACATCCTGGGTCAGTCTTTTTGATTCAGGATGTTAATGTCATCTTATCCTCATCAAAGCAGGGGACACAGAGCTGCAGCTCTGCTCCTAAGTAGTATCTGTAGAAGTTTGGGGGGGCTAATACCCCACCCTGTCTGGGTAATTACAGTGCCTGCATTTTAATCCGGTGACTGTGTGTGGCCCATATGAACGGCAGAGCGGCTCCATTGAATTGGCGAAAGCAGCTTGTGGGGATTTTGATGGGGCTGCTGTGGCAGAGACTATTATACTTTGCAAAAAGAAAAGGAGTACTTGTGGCACCTTAGACTAACAAATTTATTAGAGCATAAGCTTTCGTGAGCTACAGCTCACTTCTTCGGATGCATTTGGTGGAAAATACAGAGGAGAGATTGTGTGTGTGTGTGTGTGTGTGTGTGTGTGTGTGTGTGTGTGTGTAAAATATATAATCAGAGAACATGAAACAATGGGTTTATTATACACACTGTAAAGAGAGTGATCACTTAAGATGAGCCATCACCAGCAGCGGGGGGGGGGGGGGGAGGGAGGAGGAAAACCTTTCATGGTGACAAGCAAGGTAGGCTATTTCCAGCAGTTAACAAGAATATCTGATGGACTACAAGCTGTCAGGAACAGTATCCCCGATAATGTCACGGCTAACCTGGTGGCTGAACTTTGACTTTGTCCTCACCCATAACTATTTCACATTTGGGGACAATGTATACCTTCAAATCAGCAGCACTGCGATGGGTACCCGCATGGCCCCACAGTATGCCAACATTTTTTATGGCTGAATTAGAACAACGCTTCCTCAGCTCTCGTCCCCTAATGCCCCTACTCTACTTGCGCTACATTGATGACATCTTCATCATCTGGACCCATGGAAAAGAAGCTCTTGAGGAATTCCACCATGATTTCAACAATTTCCATCCCACCATCAACCTCAACCTAGACCAGTCCACACAAGAGATCCACTTCCTGGACACTACAGTGCTAATAAGCGATGGTCACATTAAACACCACCCTATATTGGAAACCTACTGTCCACTATTCCTACCTACATGCCTCTAGCTTTCATCCAGATCATACCACACGATCCATTGTCTACAGCCAAGCTCTACGATATAACCGCATTTGCTCCAACCCCTCAGACAGAGACAAACACAAGATCTCTATCATGCATTCCTACAACTACAATACCCACCTGCTGAAGTGAAGAAACAGATTGACAGAGCCAGAAGAGTACCCAGAAGTCACCTACTACAGGACAGGCCCAACAAAGAAAACAGAACGCCACTAGCCATCACCTTCAGCCCCCAACTAAAACCTCTCCAATGCATCCTCAAGGATCTACAACCTATTCTGAAGGACGACCATCACTCTCACAGATCTTGGGAGACAGGCCAGTCCTTGCTTACAGACAGCCCCCCAATCTGAAGCAAATACTCACCAGCAACCACACAACAGAACCACTAACCCAGGAACCTATCCTTGCAACAAAGCCCGTTGCCAACTCTGCCCACATCTATACAGGGGACACCATCATAGGGCCTAATCACATCAGCCACACTATCAGAGGCTCGTTCACCTGCACATCTACCAATGTGATGTGTGCCAGCAATGCCCCTCTGCCATGTACATTGGTCAAACTGGACAGTCTCTACATAAAAGAATAAATGGACACAAATCAGACGTCAAGAATTATAACATTCAAAAGCCATTTGGAGAACACTTCAATCTCTCTGGTCACTCGATCACAGACCTAAGAGTGGCTATCCTTCAACAAAAAAGCTTCAAAAACAGACTCCAACAAGAGACTGCTGAATTGGAATTAACTTGCAAACTGGATACAATTAACTTAGGCTTGAATAGAGACTGGGAATGGATGAGTCATTACACAAAGTAAAACTATTTCCCCATGGTATTGCCCCCCCCCCCACTGTTCCTCAGATATTCTTGTTAACTGCTGGAAATAGCCTACCTTGCTTGTCACCATGAAAGGTTTTCCTCCTCTTCCCCCCCCCCCCCCGATGCCCCGCTGCTGGTGATGGCTTATCTTAAGTGATCACTCTCCTTACAGTGTGTATGATAAACCCATTGTTTCATGTTCTCTGTGTGTGTGTATATAAATCTCCCCTCTGTTTTTTCCACCAAATGCATCTGATGAAGTGAGCTGTAGCTCACGAAAGCTTATGCTCTAATAAATTTGTTAGTCTCTAAGGTGCCACAAGTATTCCTTTTCTTTTTGCGAATACAGACTAACACGGCTGCTACTCTGAAACCTATTATACTTTGGTAATATTGCTGTTTTGATTACCCATCCATCTAGTCCTTTTAGCGTGCATTTCATCAGTTTAATCATAATGTAAATTCAAATTGGTTTGACAGGAATTAGCAAGCTGTATATCAAAGTATTTCATCTGCCTGGTGACCTTTTCTGTGGGGCTCTCCGGTGATTTGGGCAGTGGGGTTTTGCTGAGTATAGTAAGAGCTCACTTTTATGGTAATTTACTGTCAGACCCCAGAGTCCTTTAAACTTCTGTTTTTCTGGAAAAGGTTTGTAAGAGCTCTTCCCAAGACCTTGCCATATAAGCCAACGGGTTGTTCTAGTATAACAAGACTTTGTCCCTTACAGGCCCTCTCTGTTTACCTTTAATCAGCACAAGTTGGCTGAACCTTGCTGCAAGTGGCTTGATAACCAAGGCAAACAGGGTGCCCACACTCCTGTCTCCAGCCATGTGCCAGCTGAAACTGTGCCCATAGATTCTAGCTGCTCCTGGTGATGTGTAGTCAGAATCCTTATCTAGGATTTTCACCGAGCTAACGCATTTGGCACCAAACCTCATTGCTCCTAGGGCTGCAAAAGGAGAGTTCCATCACCTTCTCCTTGTTTTATTGTTACCCTGCATTTTGGTTCAGCCAACTATAGGTTGGAGGTCTGCCACCAATTCTGAATTTGGATCCAGGTTTGGATTACAAACTTACCCCCAAATCCAGGGGTGTCTATATGTAGGAGTTTGCTTTAAGCCCATCTGAGGTTTGCTCTTAAGAATCCTCTACCAACACTGCCTGGTGCTGGGTGGGATCTGGCCAGGGGGAACCATTCTATTTGGGGGTGTTGCTTTGTTATTAGTAGCAACTCTAGGCTCTGGCGAGATTCCCTAGAAGGTAGCCATGTGCTGCGGGACTGAATGTGCATAAGGCTGGCTCACACCCTTTCTATTGGTGATGGAGGAGATGAGCTATCAGTCAGAGTCTGACTCCTGAGTCAGACACAGAAATCACAGATGGGGAGTTCAGGGGCTGTGTTGCTCTCATTATCCAGCTCAATCCAGTGGCTCACCTCCATGCTATTCCTGTTAAATGATCTCACTGCTGTGGCTAGAAAGAGAGGGTATGTCTGACTGGGAGAATAAGACAAAGATAGAAACTTTTCTGCTCACACTTTGGAGACTTGTTTCTGGGTATGTCTACACTGCAACTAGACACCTGCAGCTGACCTGCACCAGCTGACTCAGGCTTGTGGGGCTTTGGCTAAGGGGCTGTTTAACTGTGGTGTAGACATTTGGGCTCAGGCTGCAGCCTGAGCCCTAGGACCCTGCGAGGTTTGAGCGTCCTAGAGTCTGGACTGCAGCCAGTGGAGCATGGTCCAGCCGTGGGTGTCTAATTGTAGAGTAGACATACCCAGAAACAAGCCTCCAAAGTGTGAGCAGGAAAGATTCTATCTTTGTGGTGTTCTCCCAGTCAGAACTCTGGTGACACCTGGGAGCTAGGCCATCAGAAATGTCTATCCATTTGCAATAACCTGCCAGCCACTCATGGAGTATGCGAGAAGCAGAAATCACGTGGTGGTAGAGGTTAGTCTAGACCCTCCTCCGAGCATTTACAGGAAACACAAATCCTGCTGAGAAGTCGGAGCTTTAGCCTGGGTAGGGCCATGGCATTGGGCGTAGAGGCCTACTGGAGATGTGGGATCCGGGCAGTTTGGCTTTGGGGGTGGCATAGAACCACTGTGAGCATGTGGAGATGCAGCATGGCACTAGGATGCTTTTGAGCATAGGAATTGCCAGACTGGATCAGAGCAAAGGCCCAGTATCCTGTCTCTGACGGCAGCCGGTACCAGATGCTTCAGAGGAAGGTGTAAGTAGGCATGTGGGATAAAATCTCTTCTCCTGCACCCTCCCCTCCCCTCCCCACCCCATATCCACTCTCACCCTGATCTCAAACAGCTGGAGATTGGCTGAAGCCCCAACATGAGGTTAATAGCCTTTCCTAAATGTATGTTAGCACTGCCTGTGATAACTGGATATTCTTGAGCATGTTGGGGTATAGCATCAGGGAGATCGCTTCCGTGGAGGCAGGGAGGAGGTCATGCTATCTAAACCATGTAGGGTTGTGGTTTTGGGGGTCCAGGAGTGTGGCATGGGAGCACTGTGAGGATTTGGGGTAATGGCACTGGAACACTTGAGGCTGTTGGCGGCACAGCCCCATGGGGGGTGAAATGGCAGGGCAGCGACCTAGGGCTGTCAGGGTCATGGCAAGGGAACGGTGAGAGTGCAGCATGAAAGATGTTCGGGGATGCTGGAGCATAGTATGGGCGAGGCTTGAGGAGGTTTGAGTGGGTTGTGGTCATAGCAGAGATGCAGTTTGTGTGAGGGAAGCTGTTTGGGGAAGCAGTTTAGGGGTGCTGGGGTGAGGAGAGGAGTTTTGGGGGGAGTGGGGAAGGAGTTGGCAGGTTGGGGTGCTGTATGAGCTCTTTGGAGTGCAGATTGAGAGTGGATAAGGGTTATGGGAGTAGGTAGGCTTTTGAGGCTTGGCTCGTCTCCAATCTCACTTCATGCTGGTGTAGATCGGGATTAACCCAATTGAACTCTCACAGGTTTTACCCTGGTGGAAGTCTAGTGAGGGAGATCTGAATTGGGCCCTTTAGTTTTAATTCTATAAAAACTCTCTGTACTTTAAGAAAGAAATTCCACGTAAAGGAGAAGCTCAGCTTTTCCATCCCACAAAAATAAACAGCCAAGCTCTGGCTCCAGGATTCCCAGGTGGACTTAGCCAGCCCTGTCCCACTGGAGCAGAGAGCACACTGGCTGTCCCAGTGAGAGACAGTACCAGAGCTGGGCCTCCTTGACCCTTAGCACCGGCACAGAGGGGACCCATTTTATCTTCTTGAAATTCTGCTGTGCAGCCCTATCTCTTTCCTTCCCAGAGTGTTTGTGGGAGCTACAGAGGGAGTAGCAGTGCCAAGGGAAAAGCAGCAAAAAGAAAGAGAATGAAAAGGCAGCATTTCTGAGTCCTTAGCTGAATTAGCAGGACAAACCTTGTGGGAAGGAGCAGTAATCGGGCAACGTGCAGCTCTCCTTCGGGAATGTTTACAGCTGATCACACCGCAGCTGGAGTGCTAGAGTGAGTGAACGCTGGGCTCTCTTGACACAAATGTGAAGTAGAGTTTTGCTGCAGCTAGAGGGCTGTGCTGATGCACATTTCCAGTGCTGTGTCTGGCTATGCTGATGCACATTTCCAGTGCTGTGTCTGGCTATGCTGATGCACATTTCCAGTGCTGTCTCCGGCTGCACTGAGGCGCGGTCCCCAGTGCTATACCTGGTGCTGTCACTGACTACCTAAGACTTCTAAGCAAAGCAGCTCAAGAATCCACCCTGAAAGGAGGAGGCTAGAATCATGCCAGGTGAAGGACTGTTCCTAGCCAGCATCATGCCTGGATCAGGTTTACTTCAACTACCTTCTCTCCAACTTAGTGGATGAGACACTCTTCATCACTCAGGTAAGGAGCATCCCTGGACTTTTCTTATCCAGGGTACTGTCCTGCTTTGATCAGACAATAGCAGCCAGGGCAGGATTAACAGACAGTTGTTTCTGGGAGGGGCAGGGGCTGGTTAGGATTTAGCAAAAGAGTTTGATCCCCAATATTTCAGAGAAATTGCAGAGCCGCTTCAGGCGGGTCTGAAAATCTGAGGTGGCCACAGAGAGAAGGGCTCTGTGGACTTTCCCTTACAACTCCCCCCTCTGCTAAAGTTTGGAGATCAGTAATTGGACAGTGTGGCTAAAGAGAACTAATAGTCAAACCATGCATGATAGATGCTAGTCATGTCGCTCAAGGCATCACTGGAAGATGCTGAGGTGCCTGGAAGATCTATTAAAAACCTGAATAGAATAGAAGAGGCAATTAGTCAGTTTGGTTAATTGTGCCAATAACAATACCTTCTACATGTAACCCCCTTTTCAATCCAGGTTTGCAAGGTCCTAGCCGCTCTTGGGCAGTGTCTGTGGGAAAGGAGCTGTTTGCAGTTTCAAAGGGCTAATGTGGAAGGAAAATGCCTTTGGTATCTTGCCAGTACCTGGCTTGTAATTCATTCTCCTAGGCTGCTCCAAGTTTTATAGAAGCCCCGCTATTCTACACAGCCCCCCTTTACAAAGCTGCTTGCTTAGCTTCCGAAAACTAGATTTCCTCTGAATGAGCGCAGCATCTGCCACCAGAAACTTCTCCCCCAAAGGAACCTGAAGGGAAAGTGATGATGCTATCTAAATAATACAGATAAGTGCAGACAGGTATGAGGCTGGCTGAGACTCTCGCAGGAAAATCCACTTTGTCTCAAGAGGATAATAGATGGCTACTTCCCAACTCAGCAGCAGGAGGAATTAGCCCATCAAAAAGGGTGTTGCTATATTTATCTAGCAAAAGTTTCCAGTGTAATGGAAATAGTTGGCAAATTGCAGCATTTGGAAGCTATATGATCTTCATTCTGATTCCCTGCTTCTCCACCAGAGGCAGGGAGTAAACAGGTTACTGGAGAGCAAGTACATTGCTGCAGCTCCCATTTGGGATCCTCATTCTGTTCAGCACAGGTCCCTGCTTTGGCCAATAGGAGAGCTCTCTGAGAGCTGTGTGTGTAGGAGTGTCTTCATGTAAGCACTACAGTGGTACAGCCACACCAAAGCAGCGTTTTAAGTGTAGACCTGCGCTTACATTGCTATTTTTTCTAACCCCAAGTGGCAGCTTCTTTTGTGGCTTTAGCATGGGACTAGCAAACAGGAAATACCAATTCAAGTTCCATCTCTGCTACTGACTTGCTATGTGATCTTGGGCAAGTCATGAAAAGGTCTCCAGGGATCAGTTTCCCAATCTGTAAAATGGGGATAATACTGACTCACCTCATAAGGGAGAGGAAGAATGTGAGGATTTTCATTTATTATGTATTGAGGGAGAGGCGGAGAGACCCTGAGCCAGTACAGTATATGCATAATATTAAAGAAGTGATCCCTAAACTTTTTTACTTGTGCCCCCACTTACCTGGTCCATGACTCCCAGAGAGCTTCAGTGGGAAGCAGGAATTGGGAGCGGAGCCATGGCCAGGAACAGGGTTGCGGTTGGGGCTGGGGCCAGCATTGCAGCTGGGGCCACAGCTGGGGTCAGGGCCGGGACCAGAACTGCACCTGGGGCTGTGCCCAGGAATGGGGCCATTGGCAGCAGAGCTGTGGGCAGAGTGGGTTTGGGTGGTGCTCCCTCCGTGGCCACCAGGGGGCTGGGCCAGGGCCTGCCATGCTTCCCAAATGTTCCTCCATGCCCTCATACGGGGGTGTACCCCACAGTTTGGGGACCACTGCGTTAAGCACATGAGTAGTATCCATTGATTTATATGGGGCTACTTACATGCTGAAGGTTATGCACCTGTTTTAAGTGCTTTGCTGGATTCAGGCCCAAGCATCCAAAAGATACTAGATGCTTTATAGAAGTCTGAGACCCAGTCTCCCTGTGCCAAAGCACTTCAGGCATTAGGAGGGGACAAAAGGAAGAAATCTCACTGGCATTTCTCCTCAGTTGTTCCTTCAGGGAGTTTGCACCCCCTCCCCCCACCCAAGTCTAGGGGGCTGCTCCACAAACCCTGCTTACTCCCCAGGAGCCTCACAGATCCCAGAGGATGTTGGTACAGGGGAGCATGGAGAAGTCTGCAGGGGGGCTTGGTGCCTCTGCAGCAGCTCTTTGGTAGTTTAGCTCCAATAGAGCTACACTACTAGGGCTTCACCTGGAACTCCCCTTAAATGGGAATCCTATCATGGGGTGGGATTTTTACCTTGGGGCCCTGAGCTCTGCTGGGCTGGGAGTGGGAGGATGCATTTCCCCACCTCCTTGTAGGCATCCCTCAACTGTGGAGTGCCCTCTAGTGACTAGAGGAACAAGATGCTGCCATGGAGGCAGCTGGGCCCCTTCTACTTGGGAGGGCAAGAGCCAGGCATGAAGGTTCCATCCAGACACAGCTCAAGGGGGCATGATCAGGCCCTTGTGACCTGGGCCAGCTGCTCCGGTGGTCCCTGGGGTCAGCTGCACCGGCTGCTGCTTGGGAGGCCCAGGGCCAGCTGGCTTCAGGGAACATCTGAGCAGCAGTCCTGGGGGCTTCCCCTCAGGAGCCAGCTGCACCAGCCACTGCTTGGGCAGCTGGCTCCAGGGACTGGGCAAGCAGCAGTCCTAGGGGCAGCCCGGGGGAGCATCTGAGCAGTGGTTCTGGGGGCTGCAAATTTTTTATTGCCCGTGACCTGTCTGTGGATTTTACCAAAAATACGCATGACTAAATCTTAGCCTTATTCATGAAGCACTAGGTACCTTTAGACTTGTGAGTGCTCAGTAGGATAGATACCCCACTGAGGACAGAGAAGTGTGCTTATGTAGCTCCTCCTTAGTATCTGTGAACATCATTAACCTCCCCATTCCAGATCACTAATAAAGATGCTAAATCAGATACTAGCCCTACAGCCCATTTCCACCTTGCTGTTTGTCTTCACCCTTTTTGTTTCCAGTCCCTTGGCAGGTTCTCGGTCCATGTGGCTGCATCAGACCCAAGCCATGCTGAACAGGTTTTTCAGGTCAGATTATATAATACACAGTATAAAATTTCAACGTTTGTTTTTAAAGCACCAAAAGTGTGTAGCACTTCATAAAACACGTACAGGCCCAGGCCCAGCCCCTGCCTCCAAGACCTGCCGATCTAAATCTAGATGGGACATGACAAGGAGGGAAGAGACACAAACCAGCTGGTGGGGTAAATTCTAGCTCCAGTAGACCTAACCATGCTAACTCAATCTGACCTAGTGTGTGTACATCTCCTTGGGTGGAAACTACACCCCAGCTCAGAGGGGGTCAGACCTCAAAAGGAGAAGGGAAGGACAAAGACATAACACTGTTCAGCAAGGCACAGGCACAGCTTGATGGCTCCATTAAAAAATCCTTGCATGCCATTATCTGCCTCCTTGCCATCACACCGGCTGTCCCCTAACCCACAGCCCCATTGCCGAATACAATCCCTGCAGTTGCTGGCAAATGCAGGAGGCGAGGGAAAGAGAGGGAGCACCTTTGGGTGGGATCTTTTTGCCTAGAGTGACCTGTGCCTGGCGCTGGAAATGAACAGGGTTGAGGAAGGGCTTGGGGGAATATTGAACCCCTTTCCCCCTCACTGGCTACCGTTGCTCCTGACTTCAGACTGAGTTTGGGAGAATCAGTGCTAAAAGTCTGGGGCAGGGTGTCTATCATCTGGGGATCATGGCTTTGGTAAGACAGTGCTTCAAGTGTGCTGCCAGCAACTGGGCTCTGTTTTTAATTTGAATTTTCTTTTCTTTTGTAGCTGGGTCCATGACCCCTATACAGCGCCCCCACCAACACACACACTTTAAGCACTGGGAGGAATGCTGGGCTTTACACAGTCACTCCAGCACTGTGGTTTCTCTGAACAGAGCTGAGTGCCAGTCCAAGCCCAGACACATTGAGATTTGCAAAGGGGCATTGGATGCACAACTGCTGTCGACGTTCAAGGAGATCTAGCAGGCCTTCTGTGACTTTGAAAATCTCCCCTATCATCTTATCTTTAAAAATTCATTGGCTGTGCATTGGGTTTTTATAGACTGGCTCATGTGGCCTTTTTACTAAAGTTAGACGGGCAGGCTCTCTTCTCCCTCCCAGCCATATGGCAAGAGTCGTAAGACTCTTCATTGTTGAAGTTCTCATACTTCCCTCTTTCCGTGAGCGTTGCAAGGAGAGGAAGAGTAGTTTAAAAGCCTGAAGCAGATGTTATGTTTTCAAGAATGACAGGAGAAATAATCTCCTTTACTCCAGCAGCTCCTTCCAAGTTGGAGGCAAACTTTCTTAAATGGAGGGCAAATCTCCATCTGATGAGTCCAGGTGGAAACATCAGACACTAAAAACAAGGCTAAAAAAATCTCAGGTTGTAGCTATTAAGCTGGGTAATGAGACAGACCTCACACTTTGTATCAGACAGGGAATTCTTCACCTGAACTTGAATGGAATGATTCATTTCTTCATTATACCAGCTTATTGCATCTGTGAGAAATACATCTGAGTTTGAAAAACTGAAATAGGAAAGTGCAGCATTCAAAATACAGCTTAGATTTTTAAAGTGATAGCAGATACTTAGCACTAGAAGTAAAACCTAGCAAGTAAGGGCTTTAAATATATTAGCAGTAGCACCCACGAGCCCACATCAGGATCAGGGCCCCATTGTGCTGAGTACGGAAGGAAAAGACAGTAATAGTCTCTGCCCTGAAGATCTTACCATCTAATTTGAAACAAGACAGGATCATGAGTATAACAAACACTAGGAAGGCAGAAATACCAGCAATGCCTGAGAGCCCCACCTTTATGAAGCTGTGATGGGTTCCCCCCAGGGTGCCACCTGGAACTGAGGTATCATTAAACCCTCTGACCTTCCAGCCTGGGCTCTTTCACACTGTACTGCTGTGACAAGCTGCAAAGCCCTCCAGCCTGCACTTTCACCAGCGTTCACACAGATAGGGACACACCCAGCTGTAGTTACATGCAGGCTCTCTAACCACCAGCTTCCCAGCCTGGGACCTCAGAGCAATACCGTCCTGCCCTGGTCAAATCTGGCCAGTAGACAGGTTTAATACCTAGTCTGCCACTCCCTCAATGTGCAGAGAACAACGCACACTTGTGGTAACCAAGCAGAGATTTTTCCCCAAACACTCCAGTCAAAGCTCACTGGTTTAGATTAAAACAAAGACAAGTTGATTAACTACAAAAGATGGATTTTAAGTGATAGCAAACAGATCAATGCAGATTACCTAGCAAATAAACAAAAAATGCAAACTAAACTTAATATACTAAATAAACTGGGTATAAATAACAGATTCTCACCCTAACTGATGGTACAGGGAGACTTGTAGATTCTTAAGGCACAAGCTGCACTTGTTTTGCAGCTTGGATTCCCCAGGTGTTTCATACACAGGCTAGAAAGCCCATTAGCCTGGGTCCAGCACTTCCCCCAGTTCAGTCTTTGTTCCTCAGGTGTTTCCAGGAGTCGTCTTGTGCTGGGAGTGAAGAGCCACAGATGATGCCACCCCCTGCCTTATATAGCTTTAGCATAGTGCCAGAACCCTTTGTTTCAAAACCTGGTTCCCAGACCGGTTTGTGGAAAAATACTGACATCCCAAGATGGAGTCCAGAATCATGTGGCCTGGTCACATTTCTTTGTAGAGTCATAGCAGCCATTACTTAGTGTTTGTCTGGAGTGATCTCAGGAAGGATCACCAGGTGGGAGATAAGCTTCTCCTAAGGCCTGTAGTTTTCCCTATTCATAGACTATCAGGGTTGGAAGGGACCTCAGGAGGTCATCTAGTCCAACCCCCTGCTCAAAGCAGGACCAATCCCCAACTAAATCATCCCAGCCAGGGCTTTATCAAGCCTGACCTTAAAAACCTTAAAGGAAGGAGATTCCACCATTTCCCTAGGTAACACATTCCAGTGCTTCACCACCCTCCTAGTGAAAAAGTTTTTCCTAATATCCAATCTAAACCTCCTCCACTGCAACTTGAGATCGTTACTCCTTGTTCTGTCATCTGCTACCACTGAGAACAGTCTAGGTCCATCCTCTTTGGAACCCCCTTTTAGGTAGTTGAAAGCAGCAGTACTCCAGATGAGGCCTCACCAATGTCAAATAGAGGGGAACGATCACATCCCTTGATCTGCTGGCAATGCCCCTACTTATACAGCCTAAATGCCGTTAGCCTTCTTGGCAACAAGGGCACGCTGTTGATTCATATCCAGCTTCTCGTCCACTGTAACCCCTAGGTCCTTTTCTGCAGAACTGCTGCCTAGCCATTTGGTCTCTAGTCTGTAGCAATGCATGGAATTCTTCCGTCCTAAGTGCAGGACTCTGCGCTTGTCTTTGCTGAACCTCATCAGATTTCTTTTGGCCCAATCCTCTAATTTGTCTAGGTCCCTCTGTATCCTATACCTACTCTCCAGAGTATCTACCACTCCTCCCAGTTTAGTATCATCTGCAAACTTGCCAAAGGTGAAGTCCACACCATCCTCCAGATCATTAATGAAGATATTGAACAAAATCGGCCCCGGGACTGACCCTTGGGGCATTCCGCTTGATACCGGCTGCCAACTAGACATGGAGCTATTGATCACTACCCGTTGAACCCGATGATCTAGTCAGCTTTCTATCTACCTTATAGTCCATTCATCTAGCCTATACTTCTTTTAACTTGCTGGCAAGAATACTGTGGGAGACTGTATCAAAAGCTTTGTCTCAATGCCCTGAATAGGCCCTTCCCAACCAGCCATCTAGACTGAAAGCATCTTGTCTAGTGGGGGTTACCCAGGTGTAACTACATTTGAAGTACAGGTACATAGTCAGTATTTAGAACTTCAGATAAAAAATAATGATATATGTATACAAATAGGATAATCATTCAGCAAATCATAACTTTTCCAATGACACCTCACGTGACTTATCTTGTACAAAATGCATCATAGTTATGCCACAACCATATTATAATACTATGATGAATATGGGGTACAGTGTCACAGAAGCCATCAAAGGTTGGTAGAAATAGATCTTGAGGAGGTAATCTGCAGCGGGCTGCTTTGCAGGTCAGCTCAGGGTGTTACAGGCATCAGGGGCAGTGTGGAAGAAGGCACAGAGATGTTTGGGAGAGAAGTAGACTAGTGGGCTGGTGAGGTTGGTGTCTAGCCGAAGAGGTGGTGTGATTAGAGAGAAGTGTGGATAAGGAAGGTGGGGCAGAGTGGTAAAGGTCCTGGAAGGTGAGAGCAAAAAAACTGGAATTGATGTGATGGAAAACAGGGAGCCAGTGGATGAATCCAAAGAGTGGGGGTTGCCATAGGGCAGGAAGACTCTCTTGGCAGAGCTCTTGGTACTCCTAAAGCTCTCCATGAGACCAAATGCATATTGTTGTAAAGCAGACATGAGCAACTGCAGAAAAGCATGGTGGAGAAATTAGAAACATAACCACTAGCACATGAAATCCCTTCTCTCGCTGTGACAGTCTGAGGCCCAGTTCTTAGGCCAGTGCCTTTGGCTAAGCAGCAGAGGCAGCCATCAGCTGGGAAGCGACCGGTCATATCCCCACATTCCAAACTAGTCAATATGGGGATGTTAGGAAGGGGATCCAATCTATCACCTCCAGAGAAAGGGAAGAGCCTAGAAGATGTAAAAGGAAATTTAGGTTGATGGTTTTCTGTCTGGTTAAAAACTCACTTATCAATAGACACAGCTGGGAAACCCTTATGTCTTTATAGATGTAGTTGTGAAATCCTCACTTCTGTATTTTGTCATTATAGTTCCCACTTTGCTATTGTTTATTGGCATGGTCTCTGTCTGGTTCTGTGATTGTTTCTGTCTGCTGTATAATTAAT
This sequence comes from Dermochelys coriacea, assembly GCF_009764565.3. Taxonomy (NCBI): domain Eukaryota; kingdom Metazoa; phylum Chordata; order Testudines; family Dermochelyidae; genus Dermochelys; species Dermochelys coriacea. Next base: position 85,365,853 of record NC_050073.1, on the reverse strand, counting down.
TTTGCTTGGTGTAAATTTAATTAAGGTGGTGGGATATAACTGGTTAGCTAATCATGTTGCAATATGTTAGGATTGGTTAGTTAAATTTCAGTAGAATGATTGGTTAAGGTATAGCTAAGAATATTACTATATAAATTAGGGGCAAACAGGAAGTAAGTTGGGATTCGAAAACAAGGAAAAAGGAACTTGGATTTAAGCTTGCTGGAAGTTCACCCCAATAAACATTGAATTGTTTGCACCTTCGGATTTTGGGTATTGTTGCTCTCTGTTCATGCAAGAAGGACCAGGGAAGTGGGAGAGAGAAGGAATAAGCTCTCTAACACATGAAATCCGCCATAGGCACATTATAGTGCACAAGTCTGTGCATGTTCAAGCAGCAGCTGATATCTCTTGTCTCATCCTTAGCATCCAAAGCCTGACAGAGTTCCAAGAAAGGCAGAGCTAGTTTTATGGAATGACAAAAATCTGATCGCATTATACTTCTAACCCCAGCCAGGTCCCCTGGGTGGGGAATAGTGGGTGAGTGAGGGAGAGTGCCATCTTATTGTTGGAAAGCATTCATAGCTACTGGATCTCATAAGTCTGTTAAGTTTGATTCCCAGAAGCTGTACACGCTTGAAATTTTAAGCAGGTTTTCTTGGGGACTAGATGATCATCTCTCTTTCACCTTCTCTACTGGTGTGTGTTTGCCAGCCAGCCGATATATGGCAACTCTGGCATGATTTTCTTGGTGAGGTTCAGAAGTGAGCATGGGGAACTCAAGAGCATGCAGCCTGCACTCCTGTTACTCTGATTCTGTGCTGTGAAGTCTGAGGATGGCTGCAAGTTGCTGTAGAAGTTACAGTTCCCTTTTTCATGGCCCAGACACTCTGGTCTGGCACTTTATTGCTGAGATGGACTGTCAGAGTCCTGACAGCTAGCACCATGTCAGATACACAAGTGTCTCCCAAACTTCTCTTATGGGTTAATTCCTCAAAGGGCTTGAGAATTTGAATGACAGCCTCCGCCAGACCCTACTGTGCTGAGTCAATGCCTTGATCTTCACCTCCTCTGAGCAGAGCATTAGCAGCAGCCAGTTGTTCCGCTCCAAATTAAATAAATCAATCAGTTGTGCCTGACATGATTTGCTCTTTATAACCTCCCCCCCCACGTTGCTTACTGCTCACATTGCCCTCTAGGGTAGAGACTTCTTTTTACTCCTGGTTCCATTATTTGATTAGGGATTGAAGGCAGAGTTATGGGGAGCGAGGCTGCTCTAGTGTAAATCCAGTGTAGCTGCACAGAAGTCAATGGAATTACACTAGTATCACAATCTGAACCATTAAACTCTTGACCAGGCCCTCATCATTTTCTGCCTTCATTTCTAGAACTCCTTCCTCTCCAGCCTCCCTGACATCCCCTCGCAGACCTTGGCTCCATTCAGGATGCTGCTCCTAAAGTCATCTTCTTGGCCCTTGCCCTCTGCTAGCTCTGCTTTCTCCACCACATCATATTCAAGCTTCTTGTCCTCCCCTGTAAGGCCCTGCACAGCTCTGCTTGTCCCTACTTACCTGCATTTGTACCTTGGTGTGCTGCCTTCCCCATCCAATCTGCTCCACCAGTGAAACCAGCTTCCATTGTCCATTTGGCCACTTCTCCTACAAGCACCATTGTGCCTCCTTCCATGTCTCCTCACTGTGCATAGGACACCCTCCCTGAACTGATCCAGAAGGCCACTACTTTCTCCTCCTCAAGCCCCACTCCTACCACCATATCCCACAGGAAATCACCAATGGATAATGGCAGATGTAGAATGTCCTGGTGCCCAGTTTATTTATTTGTCTTTTATAAATTAAGAGACCACACTGACTGGAAACATGCTAATATGCACCTATAGCCTGTGTAGCCATGCGTTCCTCTTCCATCGGTTCCCTCACCCTTCCCTTTGATTGTTTGATGCAACAGCAACAACAATTTAGTGTATTTTGCCTGAAACTAAACCAGGAGTGGGCAAACTATGGCCCAGGGTCTGCATCCGGCTCTCCAGATATTTTTAATCTGGCCCTCAAGCTCACACTGGGGAGTGGGGTCCGGGGCTTTCCCCACTCCGGTGCTCCAGCCAGGGAGCAGGGTCAGGAACTTGCCCCATTCCGTGTAGCTCCTGGAAGCAGGGGCATGTTCCTCCTCTGGCTCTTACGCATAGAGGCAGCCAGGGGGTTCCTCACACTGCCCCTGCTCCAAGTGCTGCCCCTGCAGCTCCTATTCACCAGGAACCACAGCCAATGGAAGCTGTGGGATGGTGCCGTAGAACAGGGCAGCGCGCAGAGCCCCTTGGCTGCCCCTATGTATAGGAGCCAGAGAGCGGACATGCCACTGCTTCTGGGAGCCACTTGAGGTAAGCGCTGCCCACAGCCTGCACCCCTGACCTCCTCCCAACCCTCTGCTCCCACCCTCTAAACCCCTCAGTCTCAGCCCAGAGCACCCTCCTACATCCCCAGCCCCACCCCAGAGCCTGCACCCCCAGCCGGAGCCCCCCGCCCCAGTCCGAAGTCCCCTTCCGCACCCTGACCTTCTCATTTCTAGCCCCACCCCAGAGCCCACACCCCCAGACAGAGCCCTCATCCCCACCCACACACCAATCCCCAATTTTATGAGCATTCATGGTCCGCCATACGTGGCTACTGTAACTTATAATAACTAAAAGAAAAGGAGTACTTGTGGCACCTTAAAGACTAACAAATTTATTAGAGCATAAGCTTTCGTGAGCTACAGCTCACTTCATCGGATGCATTTGGTGGAAAAAACAGAGGAGAGATTTATATACACACACACAGAGAACATGAAACAATGGGTTTATCATACACACTGTAAGGAGAGTGATCACTTAAGATAAGCCATCACCAACAGCAGGGGGGGGAAGGAGGAAAACCTTTCATGGTGACAAGCAGATAGGCTAATTCCAGCAGTTAACAAGAATATCAGAGGAACAGTGGGGGGTGGGGTGGGAGGGAGAAATACCATGGGGAAATAGTTTTACTTTGTGTAATGACTCATCCATTCCCAGTCTCTATTCAAGCCTAAGTTAATTGTATCCAGTTTGCAAATTAATTCCAATTCAGCAGTCTCTCGTTGGAGTCTGTTTTTGAAGCTTTTTTGTTGAAGTATAGCCACTCTTAGGTCTGTGATCGAGTGACCAGAGAGATTGAAGTGTTCTCCAACTGGTTTTTGAATGTTATAATTCTTGACGTCTGATTTGTGTCCATTCATTCTTTTACGTAGAGACTGTCCAGTTTGGCCAATGTACATGGCAGAGGGGCATTGCTGGCACATGATGGCATATATCACATTGGTAGATGCGCAGGTGAACGAGCCTTTGATAGTGTGGCTGATGTGATTAGGCCCTATGATGGTATCCCCTGAATAGATATGTGGACAGAGTTGGCAACGGGCTTTGTTGCAAGGATAGGCATGAAAGGTTTTCCTCCTTCCCCCCCCTGCTGTTGGTGATGGCTTATCTTAAGTGATCACTCTCCTTACAGTGTGTATGATAAACCCATTGTTTCATGTTCTCTGTGTGTGTGTGTATATAAATCTCTCCTCTGTTTTTTCCACCAAATGCATCCGATGAAGTGAGCTGTAGCTCACGAAAGCTTATGCTCTAATAAATTTGTTAGTCTCTAAGGTGCCACAAGTACTCCTTTTCTTTTTGCGAATACAGACTAACACGGCTGCTACTCTGAAACCTGTGATTATGCAAGGCACTGAATTTAGCCGTATAGAGTGGAAATCTGTCAACTTCATGAAAAAACTCGCACAGATACAGACAGACATCATCTTCCTCTCCAAATGCAAACAGATGGACATCATACCGAAAGGACTGAAGGTAAAAAATCCATTACAATCTACATACCACACAGATTATGCTGACAGCTTGTGCCACACACTCTCAAGGAAACTGCGGAACCACCTGATCAACATCCTCTACAGCAAACAGGGAAAGATTAAGAATGAGCTCTCAAAACTGGATACTCTCATAAAGAACCAACCTTCCACACAAACTTCCTCGTGGCTGGACTTTACAAAAACTAGACAAGCCATTTACAAAACACACTTTGATTCTCTACAAAAGAAAAAGGACACTAAGCTATCTAAACTACTATATGCCACAAGGGGCCACAACAATGGTTCCCGTAACCCACCCAGCAATATTGTTAATCTATCCAACTATACTCTTAGCCCAGCGGAAGAATCTGTCCTATCTCGGGGCCTCTCCTTTTGCCCCTCCACCCCCACGAACATGATACAGTTCTGTGGTGACCTAGAATCCTATTTTCGACGTCTCAGACTCAAGGAATATTTCCAACACACCTCTGACCAACATATTAACCCACAGAGACCTTCCTGCCAACACTACAAAAAGAAGGATTCTAGGTGGACTCCTCCTGAAGGTCGAAACAGCAGCCTGGATTTCTACATAGACTGCTTCCGCCGACCTGCACGAGCTGAAATTGTGGAAAAGCAGCATCGCTTACCCCATAACCTCAGCCATGCAGAACACAGTGCCATCCACAGCCTCAGAAACAACTCTGACATCACAATCAAAAAGGCTGACAAAGGAGGTGCTGTCGTCATCATGAATAGGTCAGAGTATGAACAAGAGGCTACTAGGCAGCTCTCCAACACCACTTTCTACAAGCCATTACCCTCTGATCCCACTGAGAGTTACCAAAAGAAACTACAACATTTGCTCAAGAAACTCCCTGAAAAAGCACAAGAACAAATCCGCACAGACACACCCCTGGAGCCAGGACCTGGGGTATTCTATCTGCTACCCAAGATCCATAAACCTGGAAATCCTGGACGCCCCATCATCTCAGGCATTGGCACCCTGACAGCAGGATTGTCTGGCTATGTAGACTCCCTCCTCAGGCCCTTCGTTACCAGCACTCCCAGCTATCTTCGAGACACCACCGATTTCCTGAGGAAACTACAGTCCATTGGTGATCTTCCTAAAAACACCATCCTAGCCACTATGGATGTAGAAGCCCTCTACACCAACATTCCACACAAAGATGGACTACAAGCCGTCAGGAACAGTATCCCCGATACTGTCACGGCTAACCTGGTGGCAGAACTTTGACTTTGTCCTGACCCATAACTATTTCACATTTGGTGACAATGTATACCTTCAAATCAGCGGCACTGCGATGGGTACCCGCATGGCCCCACAGTATGCCAACATTTTTATGGCTGACTTAGAACAACGCTTCCTCAGCTCTCGTTCCCTAATGCCCCTACTCTACTTGCGCTACATTGATGACATCTTCATCATCTGGACCCATGGAAAAGAAGCTCTTGAGGAATTCCACCATGATTTCAACAATTTCCATCCCACCATCAACCTCAGCCTGGACCAGTCCACACAAGAGATCCACTTCCTGGACACTACGGTGCTAATAAGCGATGGTCACATAAACACCACCCTATATCGGAAACCTACTGACCGCTATTCCTACCTACATGCCTCTAGCTTTCATCCAGATCATACCACTCGATCCATTGTCTATAGCCAAGCGCTACGATATAACCGCATTTGCTCCAACCCCTCAGACAGAGACAAACACCTACAAGATCTCTATCATGCATTCCTACAACTACAATACCCACCTGCTGAAGTGAAGAAACAGATTGACAGAGCCAGAAGAGTACCCAGAAGTCACCTACTACAGGACAGGCCCAACAAAGAAAACAACAGAACGCCACTAGCCATCACCTTCAGCCCCCAACTAAAACCCCTCCAACGCATCATCAAGGATCTACAACCTATCCTGAAGGACGAGCCATCGCTCTCTCAGATCTTGGGAGACAGACCAGTCCTTGCTTACAGACAGCCCCCCAATCTGAAGCAAATACTCACCAGCAACCACACACCACACAACAGAACCACTAACCCAGGAACCTATCCTTGCAACAAAGCCCGTTGCCAACTCTGTCCACATATCTATTCAGGGGATACCATCATAGGGCCTAATCACATCAGCCACACTATCAAAGGCTCGTTCACCTGCGCATCTACCAATGTGATATATGCCATCATGTGCCAGCAATGCCCCTCTGCCATGTACATTGGCCAAACTGGACAGTCTCTACGTAAAAGAATGAATGGACACAAATCAGACGTCAAGAATTATAACATTCAAAAACCAGTTGGAGAACACTTCAATCTCTCTGGTCACTCGATCACAGACCTAAGAGTGGCTATACTTCAACAAAAAAGCTTCAAAAACAGACTCCAACGAGAGACTGCTGAATTGGAATTAATTTGCAAACTGGATACAATTAACTTAGGCTTGAATAGAGACTGGGAATGGATGAGTCATTACACAAAGTAAAACTATTTCCCCATGGTATTTCTCCCTCCCACCCCACCCCCCACTGTTCCTCTGATATTCTTGTTAACTGCTGGAATTAGCCTATCTGCTTGTCACCATGAAAGGTTTTCCTCCTTCCCCCCCCTGCTGTTGGTGATGGCTTATCTTAAGTGATCACTCTCCTTACAGTGTGTATGATAAACCCATTGTTTCATGTTCTCTGTGTGTGTGTATATAAATCTCTCCTCTGTTTTTTCCACCAAATGCATCCGATGAAGTGAGCTGTAGCTCAAGAAAGCTTATGCTCTAATAAATTTGTTAGTCTTTAAGGTGCCACAAGTACTCCTTTTCTTTTTGCGAATACAGACTAACACGGCTGCTACTCTGAAACTTATAATAACTAGTGTGAGCAAGACCAGAATCCATGTAATTGCTGGATTCACACTCCACTTTTTCTGAGGATCAGTCTTACTTTTGTCTTTCTCCAATCTTCTAGGACCTTTTCAGTTTGTACCTTCCTAGTCGGAGGTGGCAATTGTAAGTGTAGCTGAATCATTGGCTAATTGCCATACAAGCCTGCAGTGCATGGCACTCAGGTGTGTTGATTTGTAAATGGAATGGACACATATTGCAAAAATCAAGGTAAATTCAAGTGGCTCCATCCCAGAGGTAGATGAAAGGATCCCTGTATATCAGTTTGTTACATTTGTAAAATGCATTGTGATCCTTCTAGATGAAAAGCCCTAAAGAAATGTCAGATCATTATGACAAGAAACAACAAGACTGAGCACTGGGAACTGTCATTGTTAACAAGGAAGGCAGCCAGCGAGGAAGCACTCATAGTAGCTAGCATGGATTTCCACTATCCACTGAATCAAGTCAAGAGAGCTAGGAGTCTGAGGTCCCTCTCATTGATTCTCAACCTTTCCAGATTACCCCTTTCAAGAGTGTGATTTGTCTTGTGACCCCAACTTTCACATCTCTTAAATTATTTACTTACAACATCCGATCTAAAAATACAAAATGGCCACAGCACACTAGTATTGAAACACTGCTTACTCTCATTTTGACCATATAATTATAAAATAAATCAATTGGAATATAAATGTTGTATTGACATTTCAGTAAAAAAAGAAAAGGAGTACTTGTGGCACCTTTAGAGACACAAATTTATTTGAGCATAAGCTTTTGTGAGCTACAGCTCACTGCATCGGATGACCAATCCTGCACCTTCCTTTCCCTGTTCCCAACTGCAGCACCCTCCCCTTTGTCCCTTTCTCCATCGGAATCCATGATGAGTGGCAAATTGTACCTCTGCTCACTGCCTGGGCTAAGGCTAAACTAAGCACAGTAAACTGAGTGCAGTGCAGACCAGTGCCCTAAGCCTAAAGATCTAGCAAGGAGAAAAGGAAAGGACCTTTCTATAGCAGCCCCTTCTCTCACAGAGACAAGAAATACTCTCTCCCCACCCCCAGCATCAGAAAGACATCCCCAAAAGTGTGATGCCTCTTATAGGCCTGAGGGACAGTGTGGGTGTGAATGGATGTGGATGTGTGGGGAAGTGAGTGTGAACAGATGTGTGGGAGAGAGAAGATGATGCACCAAAATATACAGTCAACAGAAGGGGAAAAAAGGAGGGAAGGAAGTATAAACACAGATACATAATAGCTTTATATTATAATTGTAATGTCTTTTATTAATATTTGGTTTATTGCTTTGGATTCTCATTAACTAAAGGTTTTATATCCCATTATTTTCCTGAACCATCCAGTCCACACAACATCCACCCCCTTCAAAAAACCCCAAAACCAACATAGTTAATGGAGGAGTAATAATAAAACTACTAATAATTTGCACCTCTTCCTTCTGAGGCCATCAGATAAGTTTATACATTTGAATTAATTTAGCCACACTAACTATTTTGAAGCAAGTAATCATCATCAGCTCCTTTCTACAAATGGAGAAATTATACTAATACTATTATTTCTCTCATAGTAGCTTTATGACAAAGTAGTCTGGTCCCCAAGTGCACAGGGTAAGAGCACAGAGGTCAGGTAACTTTTTCTCAATGAAAGAAACAATGTATTTCTTTAAACGTATTAGCTATTTTTAAAAGTTATTTTACATTTCAGTTCAATTGTATTAAAGTAAGAAAAATGTAATTTTCTATTGTCTGGTTGTAGGAGCAGCAAGAGTTTTCAAAGCTGATAAATAATGTAAACTCCAAGAACAGATCAGATTTTAATATAAATTGCAATGTTTAATAATAAATTGTGTACAGTGCTGCTGAGGGAGCCCTCTCTTCCTGCCACAGCCCTGGGGCTGGGAGAGAGGCATCTTTTCCCCCCATAGCCCTGCACACCCCAACCTCTCCCAAGCCCCCATCACCAACCCTTACCTCATCCCACTGCCCTCGTCCACCTTACACATCCTCCACGCTCTCCTGTGTGCGCGCCTGCAGGGCAGATGCACGGCCCTTGATGGCCCTCTGTGCAGCCATGCAGGTGTGCACCTTAGAGGGAACATAGCCCATGATCCCCCTGTGGGCCGCAACCCCCAGGTTGAGAGACACTCATCTAGATGAGTTAAGTACCCTCTGGAAGACCTCTGAATACCCCAGGGATACATGTACCCCTGGTTGAGAACCACTCTCAACCATCCATACCCGGTGCTCAATTGAGAATCAACTTTTTACCTTCTGATAAATGCGCAGTCCTCTGTAGAGCATAAGCTTTCGTGAGCTACAGCTATTACCACCTCCTCCATTGTGGTATAAAGCAAGCAAGCAAACAAACAAACCAAACAAAAAAAAAATCCAAAACCCCAGTGTGCTTTTTTTTTTTTTTTTTTTTTAAAAACTCTTTCTTCCGCCATGCTGTGAACGAATTCCCACCCCTAACACCAGTTGTGACAAAGCTCTGTTCTTGCCTCCCTGGGTCCTGCGTTTCCTGGCGGATTTCACTGTGACCCAACCCTTTTCTCTCTAGAGACAAGGGTCACAGTCTACTGAGCCATTTTCATCATAAGCCAGCGAGGGAGGTGAGGAGAAGTTATCCTTGCACAGTCTCTGTTGTCTCCCAGTCTCAGTGATTAATCAGGAGCAAAGGTGGGGCGGGGGGGAAGCCCGGTCCCACCCTCTACTCCGGGCTCCAGCCCAGGGACCCTAATAGCATCAGCTATGGTAGCTGACCTTTTAGAAACATGACATGTACAATTCCCTGGGCTACTTCCCCCACAGCAGCCCTCACTTCCTCAAGCTCCACTTCACCTATACCTCAGGGCCTCCTTCCTGGTGCCTGATATGGTGTGTACTACTCAGCTTCTCCAACCGCGCAACTTGTTCCCACAGCTCCTGACATACACACCCACCTGACTGACTGGGAGACTTTTAACTAGTTTCAGCCAGCCCCTGATTGGCTTCAGGTGTCCCAATCAACCTAGCCTTCTCCCTGCCTTCTGGAAAGTTCTTAACTGGCCCCAGCTGTCTCAATTGACCTGGAGCACCTGCCATTTCACTTAACCTGATACCAGGGATTTGTTTAGCCTGGAGCTAATATATCTATCTCCCACTACTTTTAGATAGCCAGCTGGCCTTGCCCTGTCATGGTAGTTTGGAAGTAATGTTTCTGCAGAGAAACATTATCTAAGTGAGAATGAATATTTGATTTGCATCTGGAAATCGACCAATATGACTAGCGAATCCCCAAAAAGCAGCACACAGTATCCCAATTCTCTAAGCAATTTAGTCTCTGTCATCTCTGGAAGCCCGTTACTGAGGCAGCTGACTCTACCCCTATTAGGAGGCCATAACCAACGCCATATTCACTCCTTTCCAGCTCTATCAAACAAGTTGCTTCACAGCTGTGCATTAGAGGCCCTTCATCACAGACACCCTGTATCATGCCCATTAGCCAGGTCCATAATCTGCGTCACCTTCTCCCCCTATATCCTGGCGGTCACTAAATCCTTCCCTTATAATAGTTCTAAAATCCCCTCTCTCATCATCCTACTTGCTAGAACCCTTGTACACACCTGGCTCATAGTTTGCTTGGATTTCACTTCCCTCTCCATGCGTCTCCCACAGACCCCATCCCTTCTATATGCTGCTCTGACCAGCTTTCTCCTTTGCTGCTCTGATGATATCTCCTTCCACCTCACATCCCTTCCCTGGCTTGCATCAAGTTCAAGCTTCTCGCTCTCTTCTTCAAGGCCTTACGTAATCTCACCACTGCCTACAGCACTACATTCACTTCCGCCTTCTCCTCCCCCACCAGACCCTACTCTGAGCCTATTGCTTTCACTTTAAGGTTCCTTTTGTCTCTTGCTCACACTTGACCTGGCTCCTTTTCTCATGCTGCCTCCTCCACTTGGGACAGCTTTCCACACACCCATGTGACTGAATGGCTGGTCTCTGCTCCTTCTGATCCCTCCTGTAAACCATTTCTTTTGCTCACCCTTCCAACCATGACCCTCTCCCTGGTATCCTCTTCCCCTATTAGCTCCCGGAGGCAGGGATGTCTCCTCCTTGTATGTCAGGCAGGAGCAGGGCCTCCTCTTATCTCTGGAAAGCATCAAGCACAATTATGATCATGTGCACTTACAGGCTGGCACTCCGTAAGTAACAATAATAACGTCTCCGTTGCCTTCTCTGTGCAGCCATTGCTGTAATGTCAAGTGCTGCACAACATGGTTTGATTTGGAGTCTGCCTATCGTACTGCCTGGAGGCCAAGGCAGGTGAGACTATTTGTATGCTACTTTCATTGTAGCTGGAGCAGGCGCTCCTCTCCCTGCAGCTGCTGTGCTGTGCTGTGCTGTTTATCTCCTGGCTTCCCTGATTGCTCCTCTCTGGGTGCAGTGCTCGGTACTGCTCTCTGAATGTGCCTGCATGGCTCAGTTGGGAGCGCTCTTGCATGTCAGCCAGAAGGTCTTGTGGCTTAAAGTCTCACATCAGGATGTTCTAACCTCCTCTGGGGGAATCTGGGGAGATGTAATCCAGACATAACCTAACAGTGAGGCAGGACTGAATGTTTACCTGACAGAACAACTAAATTGTGATTGTTATTGGAAAAGCTACTTATTTTACCATTAACCCAGCTTGTTACACCCAGCATCTGTGCCAAGTGTCAAATTAGAATCACAGAGAGGAGTATTCAGTGACTGTAACCATATTGCACTGGGGAGGATAAATGTGCCAGTCCTGTCTTGAGAGCTGGGGGCTTTGGAGCTGGGAGACATCAGTCACACTGTGAGAGAGACCCAGATTTATCCTGGGACTACCTAGACCAGAATCTGGCCCTGTTTGTTTTTCTCGTTAGCTCAGTTCATATCCATTGTCTCCAATGCGGCACTTGTTTTGATGATCTCTTGGCGTGAGGCACACTGATCAGTTTTGTGTTTTGCCACAGACTGGAGCAATTGGCAGGAGAGGTTGAGACTGGGGGTGTGGGCCTCACTCTCTGGAGTGACTGAGTGTGCAGCTGTAGGGAGAGAACAACCACGTAATTATGGAGAGATAGCATCCATGGGTACCGAGGTGATATCCTAGCCTGACTGCAGGTATGGTCCGTCTCTGTCAATCTGATAGACTCTCTCCTCCAGGTGCATCTCTGTGTCTGAGCTCTGTTTGTGTGTATGTATCTTCCCTAACCACCCAATGACACCTGCTATTATTCGCTCTCAGTATTATGCAGACTAATCCTGTGGGGTGAATAGTGCCACATTCCATCCAAGTGAGTTTATAATGAGGATGGAGTGTGCCTTGCTCTCAGCCAATTTTGTCTGTTCACTGCTTCTTCGCTTTGATGTGCCAGTTTCATTCTTTCTCTCCAAAGTCTGATGATGGGTAATAAGGCCCCAATTGCATTAAACTCACTGAAGAACCCAAGGAAGTCCAGTCCGGTTTGGAGTTTACTGCATGATTTGCTGGTCTCTGTCTCTTCCGGAGTCTGGGTCGGGGGACAACTGTATGTCTTTCTTCTCGCCTGTGATTCCCTGCATCATCTACATATTCTCAGGAGCATGGTAGGTGCCGTGCAAACATATATGAAACACAGTCCCTGCCCCAAAGAACTTACTTTGTTCACTGCACACAAGCACGTGTATGCACAGACACTCACATGCTATATTTGTGCAATGCTGTGACCTTGGTGCCTTTAAGAAATTAGAATGATCTCTAACCCTTCAACAACTGTGTCTTCCTTCCCCCCCCTCTCCCCTTCCCTGCCCTGGCTGTCTCTGTGATATTAGAGGGCTGTTCAGAGGACATGCTAACCCTGTTGTATTAAAGCAGGAAGCATATTCCTTGCTTGCATTACAATATAACTGAGCACAGCATCTATAGGGCTCTGACACAATATCCCTCAATGCTCCACTTCCACATAAAGCTACAGCTGCAACCTAATAATGAGACTGTTCCTGTGGCTGCACTTCAGGGTAACTTTGCATATTTATGAGACCTGTGGTGGAAAGGTCTCGCTTCTCATTTCTCTCCTTATCCTAGAGCCCTTGTTATCCAGCTTTCTCCCTAGAGAGGGAGAAATGCAGTTTGCTGGGATTTTTCTGTAGCTGTTCCATAAAAGAGAGATTCCTGACCATGATCCTCCCTGTGCAGAGTTGGCCATCTCCTTAATACAGCAATTCCCATACTCCTCCCTGCTGCAATCACAGTCTTATGGGATGGCTCAGGGCAGATGTACTTAGGTTATCTCTGTTGGCCCTTTGATCCCTTACAATCAACACCGCAATATCCTTTTTTTCTTCTCTTTATAACACAATCTCTGGGAGCCAAGCCCCTGGGGTGTTGAAGGGCAGCAAGGAAAAGAGTGTTGGCGGTCTTATATCACAGAGAACATTATAAAAGAGGGATCTCTGTTCCACAGAGTTACAGAAATTAGTGAGGGAAAAGACCCTGGGTGCCTCCCATCCACACGCTGACAATGCGGGATTGTTGTCTATGTAGCTTACTGCTTTGTCCAGCATAGCTTTAAAAGTCCCACGTGGCTGGCCTTCATCATTTCCCATGGGAGAGAATTCTGCAACCACTACTGCTTGCTCTTGGGGAGACTTTCTTAGTATTTAACTTACATTTTCCTATCTGTTCCTTGATTACTCCTAATTTTACTCCCTGAGTAATTCATCGCCCTTCTGGATATTTACACCCTTCAGCTACTTGCAGACTGTTACCATGTCCCTCTGTGTTGTCCCAACAAGACAGATTTTGCTCTTGCAATCTTTCCTTGTAAATCTGTCCATCCAGCCCCAACTTCTCTGAACTTTTTCCAGTTCATCAGTATCTTTTTAGTTATAAGGTTCCCAAACCCACATAATCCAGGTCCAGTTGCAGTAGAGTTGTATAAAGAGTAATAATCACCTTTTGGGCTTTGTTATTTGATGCCTCACAGTGGCCTGTTTTGCTGCCATATTTCACTGCCGGTCTAACTTGCTGCCCAATATCACCACTAAATCTCTTTTAGCCGTTTTCTTTTAGTTCCGTTTCATTTTATCTCATACTTATGTTTTCAATTTCCCCAGGACCCTTTGCATTATTTCTTTACTCACCAATATTCACAATGCTTCCCAGTGTAGTAGTGTGTGCAAATTTCATTAATGTGCAGTTCATTCCTTCTTCCAGATCAGTAAATGAAGATCTTAAATATGACTGGATGTAACATTGAAACATGCAATATCCACTAAACGCTTCCCTGCAACCCCGTATAGGGCCATTTATCAGCACGCTTTGCTCATGGTCCTTCAGGCAGTTTTCTGTCCAGTTCAGTGACTATTTCCCACTTCGAATGAACTTTGGCAGAAAAAAATGTAATGAGACAAGTTGTCAAATGTTATAGTAAAAATACAAGTTTGTCTGCCAAGATCTTTTCTTCGCAAACTCCATGGTTGGATCATTATCCTGTAGATGTCTCGTGATTTTTCACCCCTTAATATTTGTTCCATTATTTTATTAGCAATAGAATTTAAATTTACAGGAAAGTAATTGGCAGGATCACTTTTTTTCCTTTTCCAACCCTCCATTACAAACCCAGTTCTCTGTAACTTCCTTGAATTAACTGTCAGTGCTATAATTTGTTAGATCATTCCTTCAATATTTTTAAAACGCACATCATCCAGATTGTTTCACTTCTCTATTGAAAATTTCCCATATATGCCTGCATCGGCCTTTATTAATTTATTTTTACTAAATCTTCCTTACCTATTAATGGTTCAAATAGAAATTTGTAGTAGGATGGGAAAATTAAGAATCTGGGGCATGCCATTGGTCTTATTTCGGTTGTTGGGTTTAGTGTGTGGGTGCTGCTGGGTGGCGTTGGTGGGCTATGACATACCGGAGGTCAGACTATGACTCAATGACTCTCTTGGTGGGGAGAGGCATGAAAGATATGTGAAGTAAGATGGGTAGGCCTTTAACAACACAAGGTGGTCCTGAAGGATTTGAGGGGCAGGGGTAACTTAGAGAGAGAGAATTATTTCATCTCCCTGAACGGGGGTGTCAAGGTTCCTTCCCCACTCTGAACTCTAGGGTACAGATGTGGGGACCTGCATGAAAAACTCCCTAAGCTTATTTTTACCAGTTTAGGTTAAAACTTCCCCAAGGTACAAACTATTTTACCTTTTGTCTCTGGACCTTATTGCTGCCACCACCAAGCATCTAACAAAAATAACAGGGAAAGAGCCCACTTGGAAACATCTTTTCCCCCAAAATCGCCCCAAGCCCTACACCCCCTTTCCTGGGGAAGGCTTGATAAAAATCCTCACCAATTTGCATAGGTGAACACAGACCCAAACCCTTGGATCTTAAGAACAATGAAAAGGCAATCGGGGTTCTTAAAAGAAGAATTTTAATGAAAGAAAAAGTAAAAGAATCCCCTCTATAAAATCAAGATGGTAAATACCTTACAGGGTAACCAGATTCAAAACATAGAGAATCCCTCTAGGCAAAACCTTAAGTTACAAAAAGACACAAAAACAAGAATATACATTCCATTCAGCACAACTTATTTTATCAGCCATTTGAACAAAACAGAATCTAATGCATATCTAACTAGATTGCTTATTAACTCTTTACAGGAGTTCTGACCTGCATTCCTGCTCTGGTCCCAGCAAAAGCAACACACAGACAGAGAGAACCCTTTGTCCCCCCCCCCCCCCCAGCTTTGAAAGTATCTTGTCTCCTCACTGGTCATTTTGGTCAGGTGCCAGTGAGGTTATCTTAGCTTCTTAACCCTTTACAGGTGAAAGGGTTTTTCCTCTGGCCAGGAGGGATTTAAAGGTGTTTACCCTTCCCTTTATATTTATGACGGGGGGGGGCTCAACTTTCAAAAGTTTGGGAAATGCTGCCCTAAGGGAAGGGGTGGAAGCTCATTGATAGGGACATTTTGAAGCCGGATACAATACTAGGAATTGTACAGTAGGGGAGAAGCTGGGATTGGCCCTGGGGACAAGCACATGGGAGCTAACTGGGCTTTTGATCCTCAGGAGTCTTTAATTCAACTTCTTTATTTAAATTTTTGTCTGGAGGACAGATAAAACTAAGGTAATATGCTTTAGATCAAAATGAGTGGCATACCTCAGGGAGCCCTACACCAGGCAGATGGCTCTGCCTATAATATATAACATACTGCAGAAAAAGAAATTACTACTATGTCTAAAGAGAAATGACATTTTGGGCTACAAGGCAGCAGGGTGTCCCATTGAGGTCTGTTCAGGAGATAGGTGTATGCTAAAGAACTGCTTTAAAAACACAGTGTCTAGTGTTAGAATTAGAGGTGGCCAAATAACGGAGTTTATATCCCAGGGAAAGTCTGATATTCTAACATTTGTTTTCATGCCAAATCAGGAGGAAAAGTCAAAATATCAGCCATTTTCACAGAACAAAAGGTTCCAAAATATTTTTATTTGGAAATGTTAAAATGGGCAATTGTTAATTAAAATGAAATGATTCATCGTTCCCAAATGAATACATTTGTATTTGAATTGACATTTTAAAAAAAAGATTCTTTTTATGTCATTTAAGGAAATGTCTGTTCAAAACCAAATGTTTGTTTTGTTTATATTTTGCTGATGGAAAGTCAAACAATTTTGTCAAAATCAAAATCTTCCCATGGCAAATTCTGATTTTGACAATCACATGTTCTGGTAGGAAATTGTTTTGTGCAAAAAAAAACCGTCAGCCGGCTCAAGTTAGACTCTCCGGAACTGAGCTCAGTGGTAGAGCTTTTCTATGCCCGGGGTGGTGCTGGTTTGATTAAAGCTGTGATGTTGCACTGGTTTAGAAAAATGGTTTAGAAAGGAAAGATGGTGCAGTAGTTAGGATGCTATTCGGGGCTGTCGGAGACCCGGGTTCAATTGCTGCTCTGTCAGAAACATCCTGCTTGACCCTAGGGAAGTCACTTAGGGCTGTCCTACACTACAAAGTTAGTTCAGTTTAACTACATTTCTCAGGGCCATGTCACACCCTGTGTCGTATAATTAAGCCGACCTAAGCCCCAGTGTAGACACAGCTAGGTTGATGGAAGAATTCTTCCATTAGTCTAACTATCGCCTCTCAGAGAGGTGTATTTACTACATTGATGAAGGAATCCCTTCCATTGCTATAGTAAGTGTCTAAACTGCAGTGGTGCAGCTGAACCATAGTAGTGTGTCTAATGGAGACATACCCCTAGGCTGGGTACATCTACACTTGGAGCTGGGGGTGTGATTCACGGCTCGAGGAGACATACTTGTGCTAGCTCTCATTGAGCCAGCAGCTAAAAATAGAATATAGCCATGGCTGTGGGACAGGCTAGCCACCAAGTACGTACCTCTCTGAGATCCTAGGCAGGGACTCGGGGTAGCCACAGCTGCATTCTGTTCATAACCGGCTAGCTCAATGAGAGTTAGCGTTTAAGTGTCTCCGTGAGATGGGAATCATGCCCCCAGTTCTAAGTGTAGCCATACCCTTTTTTCTCTGTGCCTCAGTTCCCCATCTGTATAATGGGGACCATAGCACTTCCCCACCCCACAGCGGTGTTGGGAGGACAAATACATTAAAGATTGTGAGATGCTCAGATACTGCAGTAATGGGGACCTTCAATAGATAGATAAGTGCAGCTGTGGGTGTAGACCAGGCCTCAGCATCTCAATCCCTCTCTCCCTTTCTGTGCTTTGTATAGTGTATGGAGAGGCAGTCCCCCCAAGAGAACACTAAGACGGTACCAGTCATTAAAATATCCTCACAGCAACCTTCTGTCTTCCCTGAATTTATACGTGGTCCCTCATCAGCCCAAGCCCAGGCATTAAAAAGCGCCATGAAAGCTCAACTCTGTTTGGAAATCATTAGCTGCTGAACCAGTAATGCATGAAGGGCTGTAATTTACTGTGTGTCCTGCTAGTTTTGGATGTCAGAACGGCCCCTCAAGTGGATGCCAGCTGTGCATCTACTGCAGTGCCATCTGGTATCCTCTACGCAATATAAATTATGAGCCACTAGAAAGAATGCAACCAGCATTCCTATCTGACTGTATGGTCCCTTCTCAATGTGCATTGTAGATACAGCAAATCCTCCACTCATTCCAGTCTGATGTTAACAGATCATTTCATCACATGCTTAGCTCACTATCAGCTTGTGACAGATGAACAGCTCCTCAATTATCTGAGACAGTATTCAAGCCATGGAATATAGGGTTCCTAGATTCTTATTCTCTCTAGTGCAGCCAGATAGTGCTATTTTGCACTGGCGAGTGTACTGCAGTCATCTCTGCTGTGACCAGTAGATGTTACTATGAATGGTTCCCCTGAATCTGTAGCCTCGCCTTGTTGATATTATACACTCATTCCTTCTACTCTCTTTTATTCCTCAGGGTTACCCTCCCGTTAGCTCCTCCAGGCCATTTTCAGCATAATGGAAAGTCTGAGTGAGCTTCAGAACCCACTGCTGGCCAAGAGCAGCAGGCATCTTCATGGTAGCTACTCCTACCATCAGCATCACCCTAGTCATTGCTGCCAGGGGAAACTTTACATCTTTCAAAACACTGGCAGTGCCAGGACTCACCAGCTGCTGGATGCCAGTTCTCTGCAGCTGGCTGTTGAAGCATTATATGGTCCCAACTTCATCCTGGTGAAGGATGAGACCAGTCTCAAGGCCAAGGACAACAAGGGGGAGAGCTGCGAGATGACCTTCATGGAAAACAAAGAGGTCCCCTCTGAGGCTGCAGATGGGCGAGAAAAACAAGGGCCATGCCAGATGGAGAGTGACATCAGAATCCAAACAGTGTCCTATGAGGTGGAGGAGGAAGAATTCCAGGAGTATGAGGTGAGCTACTTCTAGGAGAAACAGCAACAAGCTGCTCCCCGATAAATATGTCCAACTGCCCTTGGGGGTAGATGGTGCACAACTGGTATTGAAGGTGTTAAATTCTACCATCCCTTCTGTGTCTGAACTCAGCATCACCACTGAGTCTCCTAGCTGCTTCTGTTGGTGTCCAACAGGGTTATTTTTGGTGGGATACTTTGAAAATTTAATCTCACACTGAAATCAAAGTGGAGCTGGGATTACAGCCTCCGGGAGGACTCACTCAATTATTATAACGTGATCTCATTTCAATTGCATATTGCAGTCCCATTGGTTGAAATGTTATCCTAGTATTGTGAGTTTCTCTTACATTTGCCCTTCCCCACCCACCCCTCTCCTCTCCAGCTCTGGCTTATTACAGAGCGAATGTTACTATTTCTGTCAGCCAGATAGCTGCACAGCAGCAGCAGTGCAGTGAAGGCGTTGTTATATTTTTAGGGTTGGAAAGTAATCCGGGGCACTGTGGATTGACCAGAAACTCGGCCCAGAGAATGATCTGTCTCTGTCCTTTGAAATAGGCCTTTTTTAATGCAATGGCTAAGTGCAGATGAATGATGAGGTCACACTTTGTGTGGCAGCCACATGTGGCGTACATGCTGCTCTGTCACAAGGCATGTGGGTATCTTGATTGGCTGCTCAGAGGGGACCTCATTGACCCATGGGGTGAGGAAGCTATCATTTTATCCCTCTCCATCCCCCTCCCCTATAGCAATCTTGTCTCGTCACTGTCCTTCCAGTCCCATCTTGACACCCTCTGTGCCACACCCAATCTCCTGCCTCCCACACATTCTCCCTACATCCTCCCCACGGTTTCCTGTTGTTGATCCATGCCTCATATTTTCCCTCCCAGTCCTTTAATAGTCTCTTATCATTCAAGTCTCCCACTCTGCATCCCCAGTCTCTCTCATGCTCTCTGTTTTACTCTGCACCTCCTTAGTCACCTTCTTGGCACTCCTTAGCCTCTGACTCTGCTCCCACATTCCCCTCAGTCTCCCTCCTGCACCCCACATTCCCTAGAACTCTGTTTCCCTTCCTACTCATCTTTCTCAGTCATCTTCTATGCTTCCATGCACCCTCCAGCTTTATCCTGTCTCTTTATCTCTT
Source organism: Dermochelys coriacea (assembly GCF_009764565.3). Lineage (NCBI taxonomy): Eukaryota > Metazoa > Chordata > Testudines > Dermochelyidae > Dermochelys > Dermochelys coriacea. The sequence goes on along the minus strand of NC_050073.1, from coordinate 85,346,055 downwards.
CTGTGTATACCCAGCATTTCCCTGTCTCTTCAAAATTTCTGATACAGTTTCCTAGCCCCAGAGCTCAGGAGGTGGCCAATTTTCCTGATATCAGCCTGACTTAGGCTCAGTTGAGAACTATGGGAGATGGTGGCCATCTTCATAAGGGGCAGCCTCATTTTCCAATATAAGGCAGTGGTGGCCATCTTGACTATGGCTGTGGCATTACAGAAAATAATGGAAAATTCTGAATAAGGGCAGGTGAGAGGGTACATAGACCCCACACAGACCAATAAGGGGTTAATAAGAGCCTGTGGACTTAATCAGCCCCACCCTGCTATACTCGTCAAAAATAGAGGGAGGGGTTAAAAGGACAAAAGCCCAGCACAGTAGTGGCTGACCAGGAGACGGGATAGACCTCTTGTGCTAGCTCCTTGAAAGAAGACCCGGCTGGGGCCGGGTCTTGTCCAGAGATTGCCTGAACGATGGCCTGGCTAAGGCCAGGGAAGATTCAGAGACTGTCAGAGACCAAAGCCTCCCTGGGGGCAGAAGGGTCTGGTGTGGGACTCTAATATTTGTTTTGTTGCCTGTGACTAATGCATCTTTTCCTTTAGGACCTGAGAGATGGAGTTTGTTGTCCTGTCTGGTCTTGCTTAAGGTCAGAATACGACCAGGGTAGCCAATAGTCCTTTGTCTCCCACACCCCACCCCTCAAGGGGATAGACACTTCCAATAAACCTGGGTTGATTTGACCCTACCAGAGTCCATGTAATAATTCATCATGAAATCTGAAGCAACTCAGTCATAGTTTGATACCAGCTTGTGGATAGTTCCACAAGTTTGATACCAAGCATCATGAGAAACTTAAAATATAAATATATCATGAGTCTTGCCATAAAATAATGACTGGCGAATCTGTGCTATAGCTATTTATATTGACGTGTCCTGTGTTCACTAAGGATTTACCATGCAATATAGAAGCCAAGAACAATACACAAGATTCACAAAGGCAGGACTCTCCTGGAGTGGATTCCACTAACCCTGCTATTGTTGGCATCTACTGTTTATCTCCAAATCCATTTCTTTGGACCATGGCGATATGCCTCTTCCAGACTGAAACAGGCACTTGCCCATTTCCATGGGTTTAGACCACTAAAACGTGCCCCCTCCAAACTTGGGCCAAAGGGTGCCCAAGATGGGGAGAAAAGTATGAGACACTGAGTGGCACGCACATTGAAAAGAGGAACAGGGGTTCTCATGAGATTAGGGTAGGCTCAAATCCAAGCCCTTTCCCTTACTTTCAAACCCAGTCTGGCAGTCTCAGACCCACTTAGTCCTAATGAGAATGAGGCATTTTGCTAAAGCCAACACAGCCCATTATGCCAAAGCCCAAGATGTTTAGGTATAAAAATAATTTCCAGGGAAATCCCAAATCTCCACCAAGTTTGCTGAAGACTCAACCTGGGAAGAAAATCAGAATCCATTTCAATCCCCAAATTTTCTCATTACATTTTTTTCTCCTCAAACCAGCTTGAGAGGATACAGTGTTTTAGAAACTCACTCTCTGAATGTTCGGGTCAGAAGAGTTAGAGAATATATGAAAGGGATGGGAAAGAAAAGGAGGTGAGACTGAAATACGGAGAGTGAAGGGGGTGGGGGTGGGAAGCACCGCTTAGATACAAAGAGATAAGTGCCATAGAAATACCATCGGTGAGCAGACTGGCAGGGGCAGCTCTGATTCAGGGAAAGCCCTTAGTAATAGGACACAGAGACATTTTGTTTCAAGAGCTTAGAGTTGCCAGAGGTTGGTAGTGACCAAAAGATTTTTCTACCGGCGGCTGTGTGGTGGTCTGCAGACCATGAGATCCTGCATCTCAGCCCCATTCCCATCATACCTTCCCCCACATAGCAGGCCTGGATGGGCCGTCGTGACTGCACCCCTTTTTTATCTCTGTGGCAGATCCCTCCAGCGCAGGCTGGCGTTAGACTGGTGGGAGGAGGGGAGGAAGCCCTTGTGTCAGTGTTTGCAGCCCCCAGCCCAGTTTTGACAGGCTGGCCTCATGACATGTTTCAGGGTCACATAAGTGTCAGACATGCCAGCCTGTCCCTCTGAGGGGTGAATAGGGTACACTTGCACTGCTCTTCCCAGGCTCTCTCTGTCTGGGCTCTCTCCAGACCTGACGGTCCCGCGCTGATCAGCAGCACTGAACTCGTTTGTTTTCCAGAGTGACTCCTCGAGTGACAGTGAGAGTGAGGATCATTTCCTGATGCTCCCCCCACGAGACCACCTGGGCCTGGCCATTTTTTCAATGCTCTGCTGCTTCTGGCCCCTGGGGATTGCTGCCTTCTACTTCTCCCATAGGGTGAGGAATCCCATCTGTTGATGTCTCCTTTTCTGTGCTGCACATGCTGGGTTAGATAATGGCTCTAACGCAGGGACTCTGCAAGCCAGAAGAACCTCTTGAGTCAGGGGCCTGGCACCATTCCAGTCAGTGAGACACACATTTCTGTCACTCCCATGTGTCCTGTTTCCAATCCTCATTGACCTGTAGCTCTGTGTGCTGGGGCAAAGCAAGTCATGCTCCAGGGTGTGGAGTGCTCTGGGCACCCTTCATCCTTACCCAACAGCAGAATTACATGGTTCTACTGCATCCAGGGCTCTCCTTGACCATGTGGGGGAAGTAGAGGACTTGCCCTTCAGTGCAGAGACTAGATATTATGGGCCAGAGTCTCTGCCCCACCCTTTGTGCCATTCTGGTGGTGCAAAAGGACCTCAAACTGACTATAACTTGCCAAACGAGAATTTCTCCAGCACGGGCGAGTCTTTGGCAGGGGTGGAGCTGTGCTATAGTCAGTTCCTATATTGCTCTGCCCTGCTCTGTGCTTCAACAATCCCCGGAGGGTGGATGGTCTCCTGGGTGACTTTTACCAACTGGTGTAGCTTGGAGCTGCCCCCAGGCTACTCCAAACTGTTCCAGAGTCAGCAATGGATCTGCTTGAGAATCCAGCTGCCTTGGAGATTGGGCAGAGCAGAGACTCTGCCCTCTGTTTCTCGTTACAGGGGTCCCTCCATTCATTATGTCTGTAGTAATGGCCTCTGATATCACATAAAGCCAGTTCCCCCTCTATACAATAGGGATAATAACACCTCCCTTTGCCGATCTGCTGGTTAAACCTTGAATCAATATTACTCTCCTGTTTAAAGCTGGGGAAGGACTGACAGCTCTCCCCATTAAAACAAGAGTCCATTGTGATCTTCCCAGATCACACAAGAGGCTTGATTCTCCTCACACTTGTGTGTAAGTCAGGTGTAACTCAATAGTGTAAAGCTGACACAAATAAGAAGAGAATCTGGGCCTTGGCCTGTATTAGCTCATACTGGTTGCTGCTCTAGTCAGGGCATGGGCCAGATTCTGTTCTCAGTTACATGGATGTAGATCCAGAGTAATTCACTTGGAGTCGATGGAATTGTGCCTGATTTATACTGGATGATCAAAGTTTTTTCTCACAGTCTTAAGAAGTTAAATGGAGACAGCAGAAATAATAATAAAATAAGTTATAATGCACCTAGCTGAGTATAATATGAAAGGAACAACCTAGCACAGCATCTGTGAGGCAAAGTGGGATCTTTAACCTGCTGGAGTTCTTTGAAGAGGAGCTCTTGTGGTTGTTTATCTAATGTAATTGCTGTACATGGTGCTTGCTTATCACTTGGATTGTTTGTTAGTTCTTCAGGGCAGGGACTGTCTCTGTGTTTAACAACTGAGAACACACACAGGAAACGGAGCGGGGTGTCACTGTAAGCAACCCTGAATCTGTGAAGTGGTGGCCCAGAGAGCAAATGAGATGCCTGGATATTGAAAGGGGAATAGAGAAGAATGTAACAATGCCATAGCATAGAGTGGTGTGCGTCCTCACCTTGAATACTGCATTCAGTACAGGGCACTTCATCTTAAAGATGATGTGCAACAGGAGAAACAGGAAAAAATAACAGCAATTAAAAAATGACTAGGAACACAGGTACTGCCAGATCAATGGTCCAGGCTGTCTGCTGCCTTTTCCCTGCCTGTACCCAGAACCAGATACCAAGGTGTAAATTCCCATAACAATCAATTATGGAATAATCTGCCTCTAGGGGAAGATTCTTCCTCACTCCTATTAGTCAGTGATTGGTTTATCCTAGCTAATGTATCTGCAGTATTCTTGTTGTTCATATACATGTTGACTCCACTATGTCCTAATATCATGTGGCAGTGAGTTCCACAGGTTATTTATCCATTGTGGAAAAATTTATTTCCTTTTAAATATGTTGCCTTTTAATTTCAGTAAATGTCCCTGTGATCTGGGATTATGCGAAAGTGTAAAGGGCAGCGCACCATTTACACCCTTTATCCTATTCATTATTTTGTGAATATTTGCATTTTATGAAAATGATCAGAGGCCTGGAAAGACCCTTTTAACCTCTCCCCCATGAAAGTATTTCTAGGCCTCTGATCATTTTCATTGCTCCCCTTCAAACTCTTTCTATAACTGCCATATTGTTTTTGAAATGATGTGGCCAGAACAAAACACCAGAGGAGGGCAACCCACCAATATATGTAATGACATTATACTGTTTCAGTATTCTTCTTTATCCCTTTTTAGTACAATGTAACCAGAAATAATTTACATACTCCTGATTAGTCAACATACTAAAGACTATTAGTACAATATAGCTAGTGTCCCTGCATGTGCAATCATGATGTCATGCCAGAAGGAAGTTCTATTGCACTTACATTTCGAGACCACAAGTGCATGAAGTGACACATTCAAAAGTCCAAACACAACCAGTTCAAAGACTGATCCATCTACACATGTATGGCTATCTGTAGCTACTCACCAAGAAATATTGTACTGGGAAGAGCTGGTCCAATTATCCCTGTACTATGAGAGTGGAGTTTAAGAATATCAGATGCACACATGTACTTCAAACTTCTTAACCCCTCAAACCTACCTTTTAAAGGAAAGCTGTATCAAAGTAAATTTCCTCAGAAGGGAAGAGGGGGATAAAGGTTGGGAGTCAGTGCTGTTCTCTAGAGTAAGTGAACAGTCAATCCTCTTCCCCAGAGGGGTTAGATGATGTTAATAGTCACTTACACATTGTCTTCTCTTTCTAGACCAGCAAGGCTGTCTCCAAGGGGGACTTCCATATGGCAAGTTTGGCCTCCCGGAGGGCCCTCTTCTTTGCTGCGCTCTCCATCACCATTGGCACAGGGGTCTATATTGGTGTGATTGTAGCACTCATTGCTTATCTATCCAAAAGCAGCCATGTATAGCAGAGACCTTGACGCCAAAGCTCAGCACTCTGCACCCAAAGGCCAATGCTAGTGAAATTCACGCTTTTGTGTGGAGCATAGGACAGAACGCTTGCAAGGGCTACTGAGCAGTTCCATAAGTGGAGGGATCCAGGCTTGGATGTGCTGTACAGGCTCTTTCCCTTTTACATGAACAATAGACTCCATTCTCCTTTACACCTTGGACAATCGGCTAACAACATCCCACTAGTAAAGAATTCAGCACAGGCTGAAAGTCCTGGATTCTGAGGCTAAGAGGAGCATGTTTCACTTAAGGAAGAATGTGGAAGAGATATTTTTAGTTCATCTGCAATGCCTGGTGTAGCCACTTATAGTTTTCAAAACAACATGTTCACATTCTAGTCCTGCACTGTGAATCCCACCACCTAGTATATCACAGCCCTGGTCTGATTTTGAGGCATATGGGGAAGAGGGCAGTGGGCAATTAATTCTCTGGCTGCTCTTCCTTTTAGGAGAGAGGGCTCATAGGCTGATTGCAAGAGAGATTGCTCAGGGGTCCTGTTGTGGGGAGAACATTTCAGTTTTAGGGCTATTGATTGGCAACTGCCCCTTTAATAGCCACAAACTAGGAGGACACAGTGCAGCTCTGAATAAAGAGAGAGCTCTGGGACTCGGTCTTCAGAACCTCAGCTAACAGCTCTACCACCAGGCTTTACCCTAGTCTCATTTACCAATCCGTAGCTCAGCCCTTGGTGAGTCAGACCTAGCTCTTGAGTCATACATCCATTCTGAACAAGACGATGGAAGGTCTTTTGGGTTGGTAATTGTGTGTCATCATTTCATGTGTAGAAGCTGGTTGGGAAAAGCCTCACAATTCTTGGGCATTATCATCGTCACAGTAGCACCTAGTGGCCCAACTGAGATGGGGATGCTGTTGTGCTAGGTTCTGTAAAGACACGGTGTAAGAGCTCCGGCTCCAAAGAACTTAGTCTCAGGAGACAAAACAAAGGCTGTGTGTGAAAGGGAGGCACTGAGCGCTGACATGATTTACCCAAGGTCACAGATCAGGGGCCTCAGGGGGCATAGCACCCGAGGCCAGAGTGCTAGCCCCTAGGCTAGGTACCTCACCTTTAGCTTGATCAGTGAGCAATGAAACACTCCAGGTACCACCATTTAGGGCAACACCCAGAAGAAAAGATCTTGTTCTGCCCCAATGCATCTACTCCCAGGTAAATAACAACCCTCTTGCCAGAATTGGCCTGATCCCATTCATGCTGGTCACAGACAAATAAGGAGGTAAACAAAAAACCCTCTTAACTCAGCTTTGTGTATAACCTCCAGCCAAAAATACTGTTTGTTACTGGACGGAAGCTAGAGAATGAGAAAATATATGTTCCAGGTTTGGAGACTGAATGACAAGCAGTGGAGCCAAACCCCATGTGGAGGGTGGGAAGAGGTGTCTGTGCAAGGCTCTGTGCTGGATGGGACCCACGTTGGAAACGCCAGTGCCCCTTAGCCCTGCTTACAGCCTATTGCTTATGTGTATAGTGCCAATAACACGCTAGGCGCTTCACAGATGGATGTGGAGGCAAGATCTTTGCCCCAAAGAGCTTACCATAAAGAGACACTTTCTGCTTCAACCTGAGCTCCACTGTAGGCCTCAGATACCACATCTCAAACCCTCCTCACCTTGGCCAGACCTCCCCGCACTTCTTTCCTTGCCTCCCCACACCTCACCCTGATGGGGCCTAGGCAGGCTCCCAACTCACCCCTCCCCTCCCTGTGCACACTATAGCATGTTTTGTAAGAGACTCAGCATGTTCCTTGATCCATGTATTGTTCATATGTACATTCCCTTCTAAAGCAGCATGTTAATATCTGAGATTTCTATTGTACTTGAGCCATAAAAGAAGGAAACACACAAGAGAAGAGATCTGTTCAGAAGCTTCTCTGAAGGTCCCATTATATTTTATAACATGAAAGAGTTAATAAAAGAGACGGAAACAGGAATGTATCCTTTGTGAGTTGGAAGTGGACGGAATGGGGAGGCACACTGTGCAAATGGCACAATGCTATTTAGATCAGTAAAACCACAGGATGCTTGTGAGGGAGTCTGGAGGATGTAATCCAGGCAATGGCTGGGCAACACAATGGAAGATTATAGTTAATTTAGATCACTGCAAAGAAATACACTTTGGGGGAAAGAACCTAAACTTAGAGCCTCTGAATTCATAGTAGCTTCTTAGAGGAAAGATTCAGGAGTTCCCATGGAGTTCAGTTTGCCCAGTGCAAAGTAGATATTTAAAAAGCAAAGATGCTCAAAAGAGAGAGAAAAAATATAATGATCATGAATAACAGTGAACTCTTCTGTGGAGTTACTAACAAGTCCCCTGGAGAGGCTGGAAAAGGTCAGAGAAGCCAACAAAAATGATTCAAGGCCTGGCAGGACTTGAATAAAAGAGATGGGAGTTAGAAAAGTTCCAAGGTTTTCGGTTCCTTTTTTACCATTAGGTAAAATCTTACCAGTTTGACCGATTCATAACTCAAGGAGTAGGGTCACTTGAATCATAGTGAAAGAAAGTAAATGGGAAACAAAGAGAGGGAAATGGGCATCTAGTTAACGTGGGGAAGTCAGTGCCCCATGGGTCACCATGCTGGAAATCATGGCTGGATTTAAAGAGAGGATAATTTGATGGCCAATAATCACTTCTGAAGCTGTGCAAACTAAAAGAAGTATAATGAAATCTTTGCCCATCAGCTAGCCCCCAAGGAGGTAATAAAGACTCCCCCTCCCAGCCATAGCAAGGCACAAGTGACCAGCAGCATTATGGGTGGGAGGGTCCCATCAGCTACTGTCCAGTAGATAGAAGCAATAGTCTAAGGGTCTGATGTGTTACATTATTTGTACTGCAGTGGTACCTAGAGGCCTCACCAGAGATTGGGACCTTACATTGTGTACCAGCATATAGTACAAGACAGTCCCTGGCCCAAGAGCTTACCATCTAAATAGGCCCAGGGAACACACTGCCATGCATTCCTTACAGCAGGAGCTGGAATACTGGGCCACAGGATTGACCAGTGGCCTGATCCAGGACATCAGGAGCCAGGATCCTAGGGACTACATGATACTGCAAATCTGATTTGGTTGCAGCACAGAGGGGGCAGTATCTGGATGAAAATCTGGGGAAGTGTCTGCTGGTCAAAGGGTGAGGACAAGAAGGTAGAATTTGATGCAGTAGAAAATGGGGAGCCAGTAGAGAGATTCAAGGACAACATTTACCTCCCTGACTGAGGCATCATAAGGCTTAATTAAAAGGTATGTTTCTCACATGCTTTGACACTCTTGGCTGGTGTGAAGTGCGATGCTTTCCGACTTGCCCATGAGCAATCCCAGAAGATTGAATAGCGTTACAACCAGGAAATGTAAAGCAGCACCAGCTATCTCTGCATGCTCAGGACCGTGTCTCCCAGTCCCATGACATTCTTTCCTCACAACAAGTGAAAAGAGACCAACCAGATCCTTGCTGTTTTCTCTGAAAGTTGAGTCTGAAGGCAGATACAACCTGGCCTCATCTTAATCAGGGTTATCCAAGATTAAATTAACCAACTAATTTCTTCACCTGGAGACACAGCCTTGCATAACTGCTGCCTCTCTCAAACTGGGGGTTTCTTTTCAATTGATGTTCTTGGTTGGGTTATATTGGTCTCAGGTGTTGAGTTCCCCTGAATTACTGTGCCTTGGATTCACATTTTCTACTAATGACTGCTCCAATGGCCACAACATCTATTAGTCACAACTACAGGGCTAGTCGCTTGCAGAATGCAATCATATTCAGGGGAGTCTGTTCCCAGACTGCTATGAAATACACAGCTAACGCTGCTCCCTACCAGCGCTCTGCTCTCACACAACAGTCAGCATGGGCCGAGATGCTTCCTGCAGGTTGGCAATGCTAAGTGTGTACCCTTCTGCCTGAGGCACATGGCTCCCCTCTTGGGCTCGCTCACAGGCTGTTCTTGTGTAGGAGTGACTGTGGTGCAGCACAAAGGAACGAAAGCTGGGAATCTTTGGCCAGAGAAAGGCACCGCGCTGTGGCTGGTGTTGTTAATTGATGTGACTGACACCCTGGGTGCCTACGGCTTTCTGCAGACACAGCTAAACCCTGGCTTTGAGGCACTGACATTACTGCCCCTGGACATCCCAGACCGCAGGTACCAGATGCTGCTTCACTCTGTCTTGTTTAAGCAAATCTGCATTTTATACTAACAGCTTCCCAAGGCCCCCACATGAGCCTCTGTCTCAGTGATGCCTACTGTAAGGGGACTTTTGGCCCATTACTGAAACGTAATGGGGTTTTTTTGGGTGGCCCACTCCCAGTACCAAAAGAAAGGGGAAGGGCTGATGAGAAATCAAGATCCTGAGACAGACAGTTCCTGAGACCAAAGGAGAGAGGACAGTAATCCCCAGGTCAGTGTGACTGGCAGGGCAGGCACGCCAATGAGTCAGGAGTCCGGGATCCCATCCTCCCTGTGAGCTGGAGCTGCCTGATCCAGACTAAGGCAGAGCTAAGGAGAAAGCGGCAGTAGCCAGAACCAGAGGGGCCAGAGAAGCAGCCCAGAAGGCAGAGCGGAGCTGCAGCTAGAGCAGCCCAGAGCCGGGAGCTGGAGGCATGCTGACAGTGAGCCAGAGCTGAGCTACAGTGGGGAGCTGCGGGCCCAGTGCTGGGGAGCTGACGCCCGCTGTGCCCTGAGCGACATGCGAGCAAAGTGCGGTGAGCAGCTGGGGAGAGCGAGGGAAGGGGGGCTCTCGAGGTCAGGCAGGCCTCTGGGTAAAGGGAGTGGGAGCGAGGACTCAGATCCTTTCACTTGTAATTTCACCGGGGTAGTGCAGAAGCCAGGAAAGTTCCCCACAATAGCAGGACCATCCCCCGACTTACACTAGGAAACCAGCTATACTCCAGGTGGCTGGCAGCTGGGATTGGCTAATTCCCAGGTCTCTGGGGAGGCTAATGTGGTGGGAAGGCGGGACAGTGTGTGGCCACTGAGAGGAGCATTTGGCCAGGGTCCTGCAGTCTCCCCCATAATAGGAGCCTTCTGCCACCCTGGCCTTCCTTGCCACCATGCCTCCTCTCCCTTGCTGGGCTGCCACTCACACATCTCATTCTGACACTGCATGGGGTGGGCAGCAGCAATGGCTCCCTGGGGAGGTGGAGTTCTCTGCCCGCTAGGGACCCTTTTCTATATCTCCTGGAAGGGAAGGGGTTGGGGTGACTGTCTACTGAGGAGGCATGGGAGGGAGAGGGTCTCGGCCCGTGTGTCTGCCCTGAGTACCTCGGAGCAGAACTCTGAGAACAAGAGCCAGCATTTTCTCAGCCTCTTGAGGTGCCTTCCAGCCCTGCATCTTCTCAGATTTCATAAGATTCCCAATGAAAATTCACTTCTGCTTACTAAAAAAATCACTGGTTTTCAGAGTCCCTTAGGTGTGTTTTGAAAATGCTACCCAATATCTGTCCTCAGGAGCCTATTGGTCAGCCTGAGGGGTCTGACTGGAATAGTCCAGCTTTCCACACCCTCCACTCCCCTGAACTGTGAGCGATACAGTCAGCCCTGCTATCAAGAGCCCCTGTGGCCTCTGCTCCACACCTCCCTACACTTGGAAATTACTCTTCAGGCTCCTGCTTGTTCAGGGAACATCTCTTCACATGCTCAGTCTCACCAAGCTTCCGCTAGTTTAGCCCTTCAGCTCCCTACAGACTGTCTGGCTCCAAGTTCCTTCTGCTCATCAGCTGTACTTGGTGGCACCTCCTGGAGTGATGCACTGGGACACCTCAGCCTGCGTCCTTGCACTGCCAGTCACGGGGATGAGTGTCAAATGCAGAACTTAGGTTATTATCCATTGAACTAGAAATAAGACCCGGATGGGCTCCACCAGATCTGCGAGGGCCCACCTCAAACTCACTTGCACAGGCTCTTTAATGACTAGCACTCACTGGGGAATATGTGACACTCTATGTAACAGAACATAGTAAATTGAAACTCATTTCTTTGTCTTTTTAATTTAAGCTATAAGGAGAAGAACTTGATCTGAAAGGGGCCGACAAAATTAAAAAGTGTTTTCTGCTCATAAGTGGGGTCTCTGGTGATACCATAAGGGGTATGTGGTGCAAGAACATCCCCTGGCTGGGATGTTACGGAAAGGAAGATATTAGTTAGAAGTAGCCTAAAGGGAAACTTGGGGGAACTGAAATCCATAGAATCAGCGTGGTGGCTGCCTCAGAGTAATTTATTATAGACTCCCACACTCTGCTGCATGCCTGAGAGCAAAGAGAAGGGACACAAAAAGCCAAGAAATCAGCTGGTTAAAAAGCAGCCCCAGGAGTTTGTACTAACTACAAAATCCTTTAAAATTAAATTTCTGCTTGAGGCTCTAAAAGAAAAGGAACATCACCGGCCAACCCTGCCCTCATCCCCTCTGCTCTTTCCTACCACTACCCTTACTGCCCATCCCCTCCACTGCTCCTTCCTGCCACCCCTTCCGCCTCTGCTCCCTGCCTAGCCCTAAGGATCCCTTTTCCCCACCTCCACTGGGGACTGAGAAGAGGGCTGGTGGTGGCCTGCTCTGGGCCCAGGTTCAGAGGGGAACAGAAAGTCTTTCTCTTCCCATCCCACCTACCTTATTAGGAGGAGAATCAACTCACCCCCGCCGTTAGTCACTGTAGGCTTTTACGTTATTTAAAGTGAATTTTGTAATGTGGTATTATACCACTGTGGGTTCGGCTCTGAGGGCTACAGTTTCAAGCGTAACAGAGTGGAAGTCACCTTTGCTACTTGCTTCAGATTTAGAGTTTCTAGGAACCCATAAAGACCAAGGGTAGTGACCACACAGATATTCACAAGTACAAGGCCTAGTGGTATTTTCCACTGAATGCACCCGATGAAGTGAGCTGTAGCTCACAAAAGCTTATGCTCAAATAAATTTGTTAGTCTCTAAGGTGCCACAAGTCCTCCTTTTCTTAAGGCCTAGACTGTTTTACAAGTTTTATTAAAGTTACAATTAAAGTTCTGATTACCCAAGCATATAGAAATTCTATACAGACCTATGCACAAGTTACAAATATAGTTATACTCACACCCTTAACGATAGTGTTAGGCTCTGATGGGTCTCTCATGGATTGATCATCACTAGAGGAATGGTTCCTGCTGAAGTTTCCCATAGTGAGCTCATTTCTCCCCCCCCCCCCCCCGCCTTTTTATAATGTAATTCTGACGATACCTCATGAGCATTTATACACACAGTGCACTCTGTGGTGACGGCATATGTTAGAAAAATGTGACTGCTGGGCATCTTGTAAGCAAAAATTTACTTTTACTGTTCGTTTTTTGCAATATCATGCTTTGGTACCATCTTTTCCTGTAATCTTGTGGCATAGCGTCATTCTTTGGTCACTTACTTAAGTCAAGCATTTCTTATCTCCAGGGCCTAAAATAGCTAAAATCTTTGCAGGCCTCAGCCTACAGGCCTTGCGTTTCAGCCCTACTTACTTAGCTGCCTAATTCATAATTATCCCTTCTAACTCCTAATCAAGCTTATACTTCTGTAATCCTACAATTTAACTCTATTTAACATACAATGAGTATATATGACATAACATGTTAGTTAATCATAACCACACAATAAATGAACAATAAATTAAAATCATTGGCTACATCACAAACCCCCTCTGACCCAGGCCTAGTGTTACTACAGCTCTTTGACCAAGCAAACCTGCCCTTCAATGATGCTTATGCACTCTAGTCCTCCCTGTGCTGAACTTGTCACCTCATTAAAACCTACACCAGCCTTCCCCCCAATTTATCCAAAGCTACTTTGGAGCGGGGGGCACAGTGTATTTCAAAGGCCTGTACTTTGAGTTACATTCCTTCTCCTTTCTGTCACTGGGTTTTGGCTACTCCAGTCCTGAGCTCTGTGGGGCAGAGGCTGTATCCTCAGAGGTAGCTTGCATGTGGCTGGCCCTGTATAAATAAATGATTGATTTCTATCAGACAAGTTGAATCCGGGCTCCATCGGTAGTGGCTCCAAAGTGTACAGTGACGGCATTAATCCCATAGGTGCTGATTAGGGTTTGTTTTATGGAGCGAGGCAGAAGGCCTAATAGATCCAGGGCCTCCTGTTCAGAGGTGCTGAGCACTTGCAGCTCCTATTGACCACAGTTTGCTTTTGGGTGCTCAGCATGTCTGAAAATCAGACCCTTGATATTCCCAAGTCCTTGGACAGAGTAGGGAGCAATGTGATCCACTAACACTCTCTGGCATTAACCAGCCAACAGAGCACTCGCTGACCAGTGTACGCCTCAACATCTGTGCTTTGCTAGAACCAGGATGTTGTCAGGTGCTGCCCTGGAATCATGGTTACTCCACAGAAGTGGGATTTCCTGCAGCATGAAGCACATACCATCTTTCGCTAACTGGCTGGGTTTTTCCATTTAGGATCCCACTTTCTCAACAGTTGCCTACACTGCGCTAACTCATTGGTCTGCTCACATTCGGGGGAGGAATCCCGCTTCTGTCACCACAGCTGATCTCCTGACACCCCTTTGCTAAGACAGCTAACGCACTCTTGGACAAGAGCCCCACTGGCCTTTCACCATGCACGGATGATCTGCAGCACCAAGAAACTGAAAACTACATCCTCACAGAGTGGACGCATCAGTTTGGAAAGAGAGTCTAACACACAAAGCCTCTGTCTGCACTGCCCTGCAGTTCAGACTCTGGGGCTGTGAACTGCAGGGATGTAATCCTGTCTGATGAGGACTATGTTAACGTGCACTAGGAACCTTTCAGTTCGTGCCCACAGCATCCACGCAGGGGAGTTACAGTGCAGCACTTTGGTACGTTCTGCTAGTCACACGTACCTCCACAGTCCAAAAGACAAGCCCTAAGTAAATTCAGGAGCCTATTGCTGCACCTTCATCTTTGTCTGCTTGAGTGTAGCTCCTAGACCAGGCTCAGCAGGCTATTCTCTGGCTCATCCAGAGTTGCCACAACTATGCCCCAGCTTGGCCTGATTTCCTCCCTATGCTGTGACTGTGGGGGCAGCATTGCAGACAGTAACTCATGGTGGAAGAGTGCCCAACCTTCCATCCGGAGGGAGTTTTCCACCACCTAGCCTCCCTGGATACAGAGACTACCCTCTGGTTACGAAGCTGGACATTGAGCTCTGACATCTACACATGAGAGAGAACAGTAGCAGGAGACTCACACCATTCACACCTCTGTAAACAACAAGCCAATGGAAACAGGCCAGGTTTAACTCAAACAAAGTAAAGCCCATTAAAAATGTAGGCAATAAGAAAAAGTGAGAGAACATGAGGGCTAAAATTAATAAACACTAAAAGGGGCAGTTAGGAATCTTTGAAGCCTTTTACAAAATCTTAGATTGCTTTTCCCCTCCCCTCTTTGTTGGCAAGTCATTGTGTTAGACTGGAAGTTCTCTGGGGCAGGGATCTATCAGACAGATCACATGTCTGAAGCGCTCATATTAATAAGCTATCTATGTTAGCAGCCCAAGGATGTAACCCCCCCAGGGTCACACGCATTGTGCAGTCTGGCGGGGAAGAAGCCTAAGAAGAGAGCTAGCATGATGAAAGAGACGTGGGTATCTAACCTAGACAGATGTGCTTGCTTCCTGACCCTTACCTGATAGTGCTGTCACTACGTCCATGAGGCTGGGAGTAAAAAGAAATCCCTGGCTTTTTCCCCCTGTTAGGCAGAAGTAGGACCAGCTGCCTGTTCTCTACTCAGGAAGCTCAGATCTGGTGGGCAATTATAAAATGTGCATAGATTTAAGAGGACAATTCTCCTTTTTGGGCCTGAAAGTCTCCCTGGGGCTCAGACCTTCCATCAGCTCCTTGCTCCCATAACCTGGGGCCCATCAGTCTGGTGCTTCTTGTCGCTAGCTGCATTGAAGTTTCTTTTGTTTGTCCTTTTTGCTCAAAGTGAAAAATGTGCCGTCTCTCCACTTTTATTTCCCTTCATCTCACTTTGCAATTTCAAGTCAAACTCATCTTGGCAGGTTTTAATCTTAGGAAGTGCTTCCCGCCTGAGACAGGCCTGGCTGATGGAGTGCTCTTTTATCAGAGCCAGGCTACGCTTCGTACCCTGCTGCCTATTAGGATGCAGTAAAACAGAATGTTATAAAAGGAAAATGCACTGGTTTGTCCAACACAGATCTAAGTTACTGACACATCTGAGCTAAGTCTGTCAACACATGCTTCCTTTTTTCCTTTCTTCATGCACCTTTCCACCTTAGCGAATGATTTGAGATGGAGAGAATCAGAAGTTGCCTCTGGATGCTGGGCTTTGTAGTAGTTACAAAGGGTGCAGGGGTTGGTTCTGCGCTTGATCTATTTCAGTTTTCCTTCCCGTTCTCTGAAGCGCATCGGGAGGAGGAAGTAGGGAGCACAAGGAGAGGGGCTAGTACAGAATATTCAGGACAGAATACACTGGCTTCTACCAAATGAATGTTAATGAATGGGATTCCTGGAAACTGAAGATCTCTATCCCCAAACCAGGAACACTGAGGGCAGCAGCAGTGTGTTCTTCCCTGTTCACACCACCTTGGCTCATGTGCCTCCCCACTGTCCTGCAGAGACCTCTTCTAGGGCTGGGAGCAGGAGTGCAGACTCCAGAGGTCCACTATCCTTTGGCCTCTCAGCTGAGAGCCAGCAAACGGGCAAGTCGGTGACAACTATGATGAAGCCATCTGCCACTAGACCCTCACACCCATTACCCATTACCACTGAACAGTGGCCAGATGATTAGGAATTTGAATCACTACAGACCTGGGCCATATTCAGAGTGGTGACCTATCAGGTTCTGTACCAAGGGGAATCCACATGGTTTAGTGATTAACACAGGGGACTGGGAGGGAGGAGGCTGGGTTTTATTCCCAGCACTGACATTGACATACTGTGCAGCCTAGGGCAAGTCAGCTACCTACAACCAAAAGTTCAGAAGTGGTGATTGATTTTGGGTGTCCAGTGTGAGACACCTGGGGCCTGATTTTTCACAGGCACTGAGCACCAGCAGCCCCCGTTGACTTCAGTTGGATTGTGGGGGCACAGCACTTCAAAAAAACCCCATCTCAAGATGTCTGAAATAGGGCACTCAAAATCAGGGGCCATTTTTCACAATGTTGGCCTTACCCACTCCATCTGTCAGGGTTGTCATGGACAATAATGGGAACACGAACACTGCCCCAGGCGTGTAAAGTGCTTGGAGAAAAAGTGTTATCTAAAAGCAGGGTATGCATGATTTGTTACTGTCTTATTCCCAGTCCCCTAAATCATCCAGGCCCCCCAACCTGGATGGATCAGAAATTGTCATCTAAAAGTGAAAAACTCTGTCTCCTACTCCCTGCACCAATCTGGCCCCCCAACCTGTGGCTGGATTGGCACCACTGCCCTAGAGCTGAAAGACACTAGCTCACCCTTCCCTGAGTCACTCTGGACCCTCAGCAAACATGCTGTCCTCATTTCAGAAAGAGTCACACAGAAATAGAACAGGAACGATGCTTTCTTCTCCCTTGACGGCACAATCAATATTTTCCTTTCACCGCAATTCAGAGAGGAACTGTCTAATTATCTGAGGCAGAGTGAATTTTCTATTCCTGCAGCAAAAAAAGGATCTCAGAAATATACTCACCTGCCCTCTTCCATTCCGGTTCCTCCCCCCTTGCCCACAGCCTGCAGCTGGGAGAGACTGTGAAGGCTCTGCCTGTGGCAGTGCCATCTCTCTAGGGGCGGGAGGAAAGGGATTTGCTCACAGAGAAGTCAATTAAGGGCCATCATTCAGGCATCAGCTGCTGTAAAACCAGGATACTCATTATTGCTCCTCTCCCTTGTGACACCTGCCATGATCTCCCCGTATAAAAATCTCCAGCAGCAGAATGCACCAGAGCATAATAGTTAGGGCTGCCCAAACAGACACGAGCTCAGCCAGCTCCATTGGGCAAGGAAGAAAGAGGCCGTGTAGCAACACCTCCCACAGGAGAGTTCCACCAGCCTCTCACTATGCGAGTAATAGACTGCACCTGTGTCCAGTGGGTGATGCAAGCAGGCAGAGAAGAGCTGCCCAGCTAGCTCAGCCAGCAGCAGGAGGAACCCCAGGGCACCACTGTCCACCCCTCAGGGACCACATGGGGCAGGAGCTGCCACTTCCAGCAGTGGAAGTCAGGCCCCAGCAGCTGAGAGTGAATCTGCAACCAGCAAGGCAGCTGCTCCCATGCCCCCTGGCTTTAGAAAATGTCTGCTGCCTAGAGGAGCTGAGGAGCTAAGCAGGGAGAAGTGGTGAGCCCTGGGACGAGAGCACTGCCAGGAACTGCCCTGCCCCAGGACAAATGGGCCAGCTGTGATGCTTGTGGATCAGGTCCACAGATGCCAACTCTGGTGACTCTATTGCAACTCGCGATATGTAGTGTCTTTCGTAACACTCCTGCTCCTGGAATCAGAGATGTGCAAGGAAACCTCAGCTTTCCTTTGAGAAGTAGATTTCTAGCCCTTGCGGTTGTGGAGAAAAGCTTGGAAATGTGACCCGAGGGCACCCAAAAGGCTCTGAACCCAGACAGTGAATAAACAGACCCCAAAACGTATCATTTTTCAAAAATCTCATGGTTTGGCGGGGGGCCTGACTAACCATTTCTGAACATTGAGGGATTGCAGTGCTGGGTCCGTGTTCCCCCTACCTTGCAGAGCTGCAGCAAGTCCCATCGGGGCTTCTGCCAACTTAGAAAAAAGAAGATAAAGCCCTAAAAGAGACAGAAAGATCAGTAAAAAGAAAAGGAGTACTTGTGGCACCTTAGAGACTAACAAGTACTCCTTTTCTTTTTGCGAATACAGACTAACACGGCTGCTACTCTGAAAGAAAGATCAGTGTCACTCCAGGCACTTAAAGAGAGTGGGCAAAGGCTGTCGGGGATTGCTGGGGGCTGCCTACTCCCACAGAGCCAGGGGCATGGAGGAGCTTTGCCGCCAGCTCGAGACTCCTTAGCTTTGATTAAATGGTTTGGCTGTTCCTGTCTTCTCTTTCTGAGACCAGCGTCTGTTTCGTAGCCTCCTCCTCAGCGCTGCACAGAGAGCTCTCTGGAGCAGAGCGGGCCTGTGGCTGGAACACTCTGCTCCTTGCTGTGCTCGCCTGAACCTGCAGTTAGTTCCCGCAGCCCTATGGAGAAGTAAAGGCTAGGGCTACTTGCCATGTTGTGGAACTACTTACCCTTTAGAAACAACACCTGCACCAGCATGGAGCCTGCGGAGAACACGAAGAGCAAAAGCACGTTCAGCTTCATCTCCCCTCTCCTTGCCTCTGCCCTCCCTGCCAAGGTCCGCTGCAGAGACTGGGTCGAGGAGAGGGAAGTGGTGAGGGCTGAACGCTAATTTAAGCTGATGTCTGTCACAGACTGCTCACTGCAGTGGAGAATTAGTGTGCAAGGAGGTGCCCGTTGCCCCACACTCCATTGGATACTCCTGCCAAAAGGAATCAGGCTGGAGAAGATACTCAGGGCATAATTCAGTTTTATTTATTTGCTGTGTGTCAGAAATAATAAAAAAAAGGGAAATTGCACAGAATGAAGCCATCTAAATGCTCCAGTCCATGAATAGTAGCCCCACTAAAAGGCACAACAATCCAATCTGAATCCAGCTCTCTATCCCCCCATTCACATCCTAAACAGCCTGGACCCTTAGCTCTCTGCATAAATAACAGCAAACTGAACTCCAATCCTAATGAGAAGAGCAGATACATACACCAGCACCTGCTATAGAGTTTCTCCTGATTTTTCCCCACCAACATATGTACCTGTATTGTTTTCCTTTACTCCCACATGTATAACAATTTTGGCCACACTCTTTCTATGACATTCCATTTGTAAATAGTTAATAAAGAGTTAATCAATGGTTAATACATTGTTATAGATTCACAGGGGTCAATAGGTTGCTAGACCCTACTCTAGCTGATGTGCATAGAATCCGCTCTTACATATACTGTTCCTCTGTGTGACATGCTTAAAACTCTATTAATTATTTATTAACCCTTGACAAGCCATTTATAAAAGGCATCTTAAAATCAAGGGTGACCCTACTATCTTCAGGGACACCTCAGTCTCACTCCTGAGAGCCGTTAGCAGAGTCAGTAACACAGCTGAAGTGAGTTAACCTAGGGTATGTTTACCTTGCAATTAGACACCCACGGCTGGCCCATGCCAGCTGACTCAGGCTAAGGGGCTGGTTAAGCTCAGTATAGACATTCAGGCTGGGGCTTCAGTCTAGAGCTCTGGAACCCTCCCTCCTTGCAGGAGTCTAGACTCCAGGCAGAGCCTGTAATCTACACTGCAATTCAACAGCTCCGCTGTCTGAGCCCTGCAAACCTGAGTCAGCTGGCACGGGCCAGCCGCAGGTTTTTAATTGCAGGGCAGATCTACTCCTAGAGCACCCAGGAGAGGAATTCACAAATCCTGCCAACTGGGATGCCATTTCCCCAGTGGCTTTCCAGACCTTCCCATTGTGGGAAGCCCCATCCTTTCACTACTCACACAAGAATGCTGAGATCAGGGGTGTGTGAGATTGAAAAATTCACCCTCACTTCCTCCTGAACATTCCTAGCACCTTTAATCTATAAAGCAGACACAGCCACATTCAGGGGCTCAGCCATAAACTCCTCTATGGATTCCTCCAACTGATGAAGTTCCTCCATCCCAAGAGCCAGCATGAGCAGCGGGTGGAATGGGAGGGGCAGGGGATGAGGTCAGCTAAAAGGAGAAGGAACCCATCTCCTCTCCCTGGCTTGTGGGTGCAGCACATCCCAGGAACTCCCCTCCTCCTTGATGGTGTAGCAAGAGCTTCCCCCCGCCTCATTTCAGTCCACTTTGACCATTGAGTATAGGGACATTCTCAGGCTGGCTGACTGTATCAGACTCTTCCAGCTTGTGTCATGCATGGATTTCTCCAGTAATTAATTTGTTGAGTACACCTGGCTCTACTCACATGTCCATCTGTCTCAACAGGGTAAAATTCCAGTGGATGACCCACATGCTCCCTGGAATATAACCAGATGAATCAGGACATCTTGGAAGATAATGGGTTCTGGGGCCATTTCAGCCATTTGACAGCCTTCTGCAGCCATGAGCAAGGGAAGGAAACTCTGGACAGCACAGGACAAAGGGGATGGTCTGTGCATAATGTGACTGGCCATTTGCTGACTCAGAGACAGATGGTTATGGGTATTCAAATGGTCCATTGCCAGAATGCAAGGCTGGGGCTGATCTAGAATCAAAAGCTGATTAAGTGAGCTGTAGCTCATGAAAGCTTATGCTCAAATAAATTTGTTAGTCTCTAAGGTGCCACAAGTACTCCTTTTCTTTTTGCGAATACAGACTAACACAGCTGCTACTCTGAAACCTATAATAAAGGTGTGACACACAAGGGTGCTAGGAAGAGTCTGGTCTTTATTGTCAGGCTGAAGCATCTGACATAGGCAAGGGTTAAATGGCTCTGCCCCGTCACATGACAGGTCAGTACCCATCTCCAGTGGCTACTGCTAAATTCCCCACCCCCTTTTGGGGAGGGAAATTAGATGCAAATAAAGCATAATATCAGCCAGAATACAACCACAGATTAATACTGCCAGTCAATAAAGCACACAATGGAGATACCTAGGATGGAGGGTGGGCTCAGATGACCTGAGCCCCGGCAGATGAGACAACTATTCTCACTCTATTGGACACCTGTCATTATTTTAGAACCCAAATGGCTTTCTGATCACACAGCAATATCTTATTTATCAAACTGCTCCTGCAGTGGCCTGTAGGGTTGCCAACTTTCTACTCATAAAAAACAGAAAGCCTTTGTCCTGTCCCCTGCTCTGCCTCTCCTCTGAGGCCCCGCCCCCTGTTCACTCCATCCTCCCTCCCTCTGACACTCACTCTCTCCACCCCCACTCACTCGCTCATTTTCACTGGGATGGCTCAAAGGATTAGCGTGCGGGAGGGGGTGAGGGCACCGGCTGGGGGTGTGGGCTCTGTGGTGGGGCCGGTGATGAGGGGTTTGAGATGCAGGAGGGGGCTCCAGGCTGGGGGATAGATCTGAGGTGTTTGGAGTATGGGAGGGGGCTCCGGGCTGAGGGAAGGGATTGGGGTATGGGCTGTGAGCTGGAGGTGCAGGTTCTGGGGTGGGGCCAGAAATGAGGGGTTCAGGGTGCAGGAGGGGACTCTGGGCTGGAACAGGGGGTTGGGGTGAGAGGGGGAGGAGGAGGGCTCCAGCTGAGGTTGTGGGCTCTGGTGTGGGGCCAGAGATGAGGGATTTGGGATGTAGGAGAGGGCTCCAGGCTGGGGGTTGGAGTGTGTGTGTGTGTGTGACGGCTCCAGCTGGGAGTGCAGGCTCTGGGATGGGACTGGAGATGAGGGGTTTGGGGTGTAGGAGGGTGCTCTGGGCTGGGACCAAGGGGTTTGGAGGGCAGGAGCGGGATCATGGCTGGGACAGGGAATTGTGGCATGGGGGGGGGTGAGGGCTTTGGCTGGGAGTGCGGGCTCTGGGGTAGACCTGGGGATGAGGGATTTGGGGTGCAGGAGGGTGCTCTGGGCTGGGATCAAGGGGTTTGGAAAGCGGGGAGTAGGAAGTGGGATCAGAGCTGTGGGAGGGGGTCAAGAATTCAGGCTCCGGGTAGCACTTACCTCAGGCAGCTCCCAGAAGCAGCAGCATGTCCCCCCTCTGGCTCCTATGCGGTGGCTCGGCCAGGCAGCTCTGCGCACTGCCCCGTCCGCAGGCACTGCCCCTGCAGCTCTCATTGGCCACAGTTCCTGGCCATTGGGAGCTATGGAGCTGGCGCTTGGGGCGGGGGCAGCGCGCGGAACCCTCTGACTGCCCCTACATGTAGGAGCCAGAGGTGGGACATGCTGCTGCTTCCAGGAGCCGTGCGGAGCCACTGCAGGAAGGAAGCCTGCCTTAGCCTGCTGTGCTGCCAACCGGACTTTTAACAGTCCGGTCAGTACCGAAAACTGGACACCTGGCAACCCTGGTGGCCTGTTGAGCCCTGAAGTGGAGCCACCTGGAGCCTTGGTTTGCTACTGTTTTCCACTGTCAGTGACTGGACGGGTATGAGCTACTTCGCAGGCAGCACATGAGCACTCTCGGTCATTTGGGATTCCTAAAGAAACAGAGATTCGAAGCCTTTGTTGGTTTTATTTAGCTGTCTCCTGTTCCTACTGAAGAACTGTGTCTCAGAGAGGGAGGTGTGTGCGATGGGGAGATATGCCCCACTGGCTCTGAAAAAGTTCACTGGAGAGCTCAATAGGATACCTGGCTACACCTGGAGAGGGGACCAGGCCCAATGAAAGATAAGTCCCAGCTGGGTGAGGAGCTGGGTGCTTACCGTATAGAGAGGAAGCCTAGAGCAGAAGGAAGGTAGCATGGATGGAGAGAAAGAACACTGTAGCTTCTCTTGGGGCAGGTGAGAGACCTTCAGGGCCAGGATGAACATTAGGGCAGTGGAGGGAAGAGGAAGCCTAGGAGAAGAGTTGGCCTTGGGATTCTCCCCTGCCTAGAGAACTTTGGCAAGAGGTAGGGAGAGACATGGAGCAGGTGCTGTGGTGCAGAAAGCTCTGGCCTTGTTAGAAGGGAAGGATCTGGTCCACCAGGGAGGCTTTCAAGTAAGGAACAGGGGAAATCTAAGAGGGATGAAAATTCAAGTCTGAGGAGGGCAGAGTGGTTTGTTTGCATTTTCATTGGGGATTTGTTGAGAGATTGTAGGGGAAGCCCTGAAAGAAGCATGAACCAAGAGAGGCTACAGAGCCTGAGAAAAATACAGGTAGGAGCTATGGAAAAGGCCTGTGGACAGGCTGAGGTAGGAAGAAGCCCAGGAAGTAGCAGGAGTAGGTCTGAATAGATAGACCTTGCCTGCTTGTTACAGAGTCATAGAATCATAGAATATCAGGGTTGGAAGGGACCTCAGGAGGTTATCTAGTCCAACCCCCTGCTCAAAGCAGGACCAATCCCCAACTAAATCATCCCAGCCAGGGCTTTGTCAAGCCTGACCTTAAAAACTTCTAAGGAAAGAGATTCCACCACCTCCCTAGGTAACACATTCCAGTGTTTCACCACCCTCCTAGTGAAAAGGTTTTTTCCTAAAAAGAAAAGGAGTACTTGTGGCACCTTAGAGACTAACAAATTTATTAGAGCATAAGCTTTCGTGAGCTACAGCTCACTTCATAGCTTATGCTCTAATAAATTTGTTAGTCTCTAAGGTGCCACAAGTACTCCTTTTCTTTTTGCGAATACAGACTAACACGGCTGCTACTCTGAAACCGGTTTTTTCCTAATATCCAACCTAAACCTCCCCCACTGCAACTTGAGACCATTACTCCTTGTTCTGTCATCTGCTACCACGGAGAACAGTCTAGATCCATCCTCTTTGGAACCCCCTTTCAGGTAGTTGAAAGCAGCTATCAAATCCCCCCTCATTCTTCTCTTCTGCAGACTAAACTATCCCAGTTCCCTCAACCTCTCCTCATAAGTCATGTGTTCCAGTCCCCTAATCATTTTTGTTGCCCTCCACTGGATGTTTTCCAATTTTTCCACATCCTTCTTGTAGTGTGGGGCCCAAAACTGGACAAAGTACTCCAGATGAGGCCTCACCAATGTTGAATAGAGGGGAACGATCACATCCCTCGATCTGCTGACATCTACTTATACATCCCAAAATGCCATTGGCCTTCTTGGTCCTTCAGATCATTTATGAAGATATTGAACAAAACCGGCCCAAGGACCGACCATTGGGGCACTCCAATTGATACCGGCTGCCAACTAGATATGGAGCCATTGATCACTACCCATGGAGCCCGACAATCTAGCCAACTTTCTATCCACCTTATAGTCCATTCATCCAGCCCATACTTCTTTAACTTGCTGGCAAGAATACTGTGGGAGATCATGTCAAAAGCTTTGCTAAAGTCAAGGAACAACACATCCACTGCTTTCCCCTCATCCACAGAGCCAGTTATCTCATCATAGAAGGCAATTAGATTAGTCAGGCATGACTTGCCCTTGGTGAATCCATGCTGACTGTTCCTGATCACTTTCCTCTCCTCTAAGTGCTTCAGAATTGATTCCTTGAGGACCTGCTCCATGATTTTTCCAGGGACTGAGGTGAGGCTGACTGGCCTGTAGTTCCCAGGATCCTCCTCCTCCTCTGTGATGTGTCCTAGGATGTTGAGTTCAGCCACTGGTGTGCTGAGACCATTGCCTCATGCTGATTAATATTATTTTTGGGTTTTTTGTATTCCCCTGTTGGCCTGTCTGTATCCAGCTGTTGTCTCTTGTTTTATACTTAGCTTATGAGCTCCCTGGGGCAGGGGCTGTCTTTTTGTTCTGAGTTTGTACAGTCCCTAGCTCAGTGGGGTCCTGGGCCATGATTAGAATTCCTAGGTGCTATGGTTATCCTACAACTACTAATAATACACTCCTCATATCTCTGAACAGTACCAAATACAAAGATCCATGCCACCTCCCAGCATCCTACACTGCACAGCGCTGAGCTCCTATCCACCCCACTCTGCCTTAGACTGCTCTGACCTCCCCTGTTCCCCCTCACTGCTCAGACTCCCCTACTGCTCTAACGCTGCTCTAGTTTCTCCAACCTTCCCTCCATCATGCCCATTGCTCTGACCACCCCCACCCCTCCCCCTCTGCTGCTCCAAGCATCGCCCCAGTTTCATCCCCCCTTCTTGTCTCTTCATGCCCCTGGTAAACTTGGAGGGGCTGTGGGAAGGTGGTGAAGCTGTGAGTGTGTGCATGCACCAGCTGGTTGCAAGAAGGGGTAGGAGAATGGAGATGCAAAGTCCCTCCCCACAATCTGGGCCTGGTGTGTGCAGAAGGCATTTTACACATCCTTCTGTAGCCTAGCAGGCTCAGAGAGGTGTGAAGTGGCCCATTCATCTCAATGAGATGTTCTCAGCTGAACTAGAGCACTCCATGGAGATTAACATAGCCTGAAACAACAGCTCTGAGAGGTTTCAGAGTAGCAGCCCTGTTAGTCTGTATTCGCAAAAGAAAATTTGTTAGTCTCTAAGGTGCCACAAGCTCTGAGAGGGGCAAACTGCTCCATTCATCACAGGCTTTGTCTACATTACACAGCTTTTAGCAACATGGCACTTTTGCAGACAAAATACTTCCACCCCCTATGAGCCGACAATGAGCCATTTACACTGCCACTTGCTGCAGCAAAACTTTTGTCTTTCCGGGAGTGGGACAGGTGCTTAAAAAAAAGTTTTGTCCTTCAATTGGCAGTGTAGACAAGTCATCAGTGGGTGTTTTTATCCCCCACTTGTGGTTTCAGCACTAGTGGGCCTGAGCCATGCCAAGAGTATGCCTGTTCTCAGCTGATCACCACAGTCTCTACACTGTGTGCTTGGTGCCTGCTCCGAGCGTGCCTGTTCTCAACTATGATCTCAGTGCTGTGCACTGTGCCATGAATTGATCATCCTGTTCCTTGCTCTTCAACGTGGCATTGGCATTGTATGCCTGTGCCATGCACTGAACATGCTCATTCCCAGCTCCTCAGCTTGGCTGGTTACAGCAAGGTGAGGGGCATGTTTTGAAGGCGGGACAGAAATGGAGCATATGGATGTGGATAGGTTTGTGGGGCACAGCTAAAGCCTCCCTACTTCCTCATTGCACAACTCTGACCCTCTCCTTTCCTTCCCACTCTGCTGCACTGTTCTGATCTCCCCTTTCCTCCTAGAAGCAGCAGCAGCAGCAGCATTGTGGGGATGCGTGAGCATGGAGACCTTTCCCTCTGCTGGAGGCAGCATGGAGAAGGAGGGGAGTTCTGGACTCCACCTCTGACCGGGGGTAGTGGAGGAAAGGGGAGACCCTGAGTCCTCGCCCTGGGCCTGATGGAGCAACATAGCGAGGAATTATGGGAAATTGGGGGGGTTTGTGGGGGAGGGCATAGATGGCTCCACTTCCTTTCCCCTACCACATATGTTACTGGAGGTGAAAATGCTCAACTTTCCTCCTTTTGGTTCTGCTCTTAGGGTAACTGAGCTCCCAGAAACCAAAGGTCATTTTGAGGATGACCCTTATTTGTTGAGGGATCATAGAAAAACTACCCTTTTGGAAACCCAGTTCTTCATCAAAACTTTAGTCATCAAACTGTTTTTTCAAAATCAGTGGTTGAGTGGCCCCTAACACTAATACAAGATGTTGTCCAGGGCTGTGCTGGCCCCTAACAATCTGTGCCAGAGCACAGATCTAAAGGGGTGAAGATTGGCAAAGGAACAGAGTCCCCTCCCTTGTATTGGCCCAACTCACCCACCCATGCCCTGTTCCAAACCCCTTCACATTTCCCTCCTCACTGCTCTGACCCTTCATATTCCTTAGGTTTGCACCAAAAAAGTTATAAGAATCTGCAAATGTTACAAGAAGCTCTTGTTAGGGGAGAATTTAGTATTAGAAAACCCTTGATCAAATAACTCAAGGACTTGCTTGCCTTTGATCGCACTCAGTTCCATTATTCAAAAAATTCAGGAATTACATGACCTTAACTGCTTAGAGTCTTTCATCTTCCCTCTGTTAAATGCTAATTTCTTTGACAATACATCTAAAATAAAATCAGAGTCTGACTGTGGATTTTAGAGCACTTTAAAATATCATTCTTAAATTAGACATTTGGGCTTAGGGCAAAACTTTCAAAAGGAGCCCCTGAAGAATGCAGGGAACGTGCCCAAGGTGCATTCTCTGAAAACTGCCGAGGGTAGGGTTTAGACTCTCAAGTCTGGTCTACACTACAGAGTTAGGTTGACGCAAGGCAGCTTATGTCCACCTAACTCTGGACGTGTCTACACTTAAATTTCACTCCCGCCAACGTAACTGCTCCATTTCCTTGAGCGGTGTAGAGTCAAGGTTGATGTAGATAGGTCGAAGCAGTGTCAGTGTGGACATTGCATTGCTTAAGTCGACTATTACTGGCTTTCAGGAGCCATCCCACAATGCCTCACATCAAAAATGCAATCGATACAAGTTTCTCCTGGTGAGGACACAAACTGTAGACACGCCCAAGTCATGTAATTACTGCAGCGGCTGTATGCCGATGTAAGTTAGGTCAACTTAATTTTGTGGCATAGACATGGCCTCCGTGCATGGGTGCTGCTCAGGTTTAAGGACCCCAGCATGAGCCTGAGCTATCCAGTTACTGTAACAAGCTGGCTGCAAACCCTAGTCTTCCTGCATGTGCACATTTCACTCTTTTAGGCGTGTCAGTTTAGCTCCTGCAGATCTAGAATGTGAAAGTTTGTCCTTAATACATTTTTCAGTATTGCTTCCTGTGATGGGATGTATAGACCTCACCTTGTGGCAGCCAGGAAGGGGTTAATAGATGAGTCAGTTCCCTCTCAAGCTGTGACTAACTGGCCAATTAATCACAGCTGGGATAAAAGGCTGCAGAGTGGGGCTGCTAAAGGGGCTAGGAGCCAACCAACTGGAGAAAGTGCCTTAGCAACAAAGTGTGAAGAAGCTGTATGGAGAGGTGACACTCCAGGGAGCGAGGACTGGAGAGTGCAGCTCTGTAACAGGAGCCTGCAAACTGACAAAGGTAGGAAGCAGCAGCCCAAGGATCCAGCAAGGTATTGTAAAGAACAGCCCCTACCTGCTTATTGCAAGGGGCCTAGATAGGAACCTCAAGGAGAAGTTGGGCCTGGATTTCCCCAGCCCCCCTTCAGGAAGGGCAGGCAGTGTAAACCAGTTTTGTACCCAGACTGAGACTGAAGACTTGGGATAAGCCATTGAAGGGGTGAGGTGGCTCCAAGTGACTTGGCTGAAATGTCAAGAAAGAAAAGACCACCAAGCAGTTTAAACCACAGGTGACAGTACAAGAGAAACAGCTGAGCTGCTATGCCACACCCAGCCATGAGGAGGCACACTGATCACTGACTGAACCTTTGACATGCCCTGAAAGGGGAAGTCAGTGGATGCACTAGCTGAGCTAAATCACGAGTAGCTGAGATCAGTTTGGGGAGGATTTGGAGCAATAGGTTGAGCCCCCCAAGAGTGGACAAAAAAAACTCCAAAACACTGGATTTTGTAAACAGCTGATTTTTTTAGGGGGATTATATTTCAGAAATCTCTTGCTCAAAGGATCCCAAATTTGGGCTACTAACCCTATCCCCCATATCCTTATGAGGCACAGCAAATGTCAAGACCATCCAACTCCCCCATTGGCTAGTTGCCTCTTAAGAGCCCTTAAAATTCTCATCTTTTAAACAGCAAGTGATTAAAACTTAGAGCTGCTGCTCTGCTATAATGCAAATAGCCAAAATGAGTTATTCATGGGTTGCAGGCCCTTAACAGTTAACTCATTTGGAGTCTCCTGGTGAACAAACTGACTTATGAGGCTTAGTACGCTGCTAGGGGATGTGTTGTGTTCAGCACCTCAAGTGGTGCTTTGTTTTGTTTTTTTAAATTAACAGTAGTCCATTTAACTCATTTGGTTTTATTACAGTGTTAACTCGGTCAGCTGGTATCTGTATTTGCTCAATAACATTTAATTTTACCATCTGGTCAAATTTTGCTTTTACCTTCCCTCTCTGCTAAATGAAATGTTAGGTGTCGATATATTGTGGGTAGTACCCACTGGGATTATTAGGAATTTGATGAATCCCAGTTCATTACATGGTTGCACTACATGCTGTTGCAGCCTTTGTGCTGGACATGGTGTATTGCAATGACTTCCACACTTATTGCCAACAAATTGGTCCCTGACATTTGTTTACCCTTGTACTGTGTTTTTCTGCTTTCATGTGCATGCTTCACTGCTTATTTAGTCCTTTCACTGCTTATTAACATTTTCATTGAGAAGCACAGCTCTCACTAGCCCCACAAATAACTAATGTTCTTTGCAAAGTCAAGTCCGCCTCTCACAATATCCTTGCTTTGACCTGTTCATCAGTTATACCACTCTGATTAGTTCAATTGTTAACCAGTCAGGTTTTCATGGCTTAGCTCAGCTTTATTAGGTAGGCTTGTACCAAAAGGCTCAATTATTTCATCTGGCTATTGGGTTTTTTTTTTTGTTTGTTTTTAAAAAAGTGCCTATGCCAAGTGACCTCCTTCTGTGGGTCATAGTATTGTGGATATGTTTGAATTATTTTTGTCTGGCAGTCTGCAGTCTCCTCCATGCTCCCACTGGACTGGATTGCAAGTCCTCAAAGCTTTTAGGCTTGCCCCAGGCACCATTGTGTTTCACTCTCTCAGATTTCTGAGCAATATCACTTGCTTCCAAGAAATTCTGGAAGTTCTCCCGCAGTTCTCTGCCAGCTTCCCTCCCAGGTTGGGGAATTAAAGTGGCTTCAGTTGCTTCATTTTTTTTTTTTTTTTTCCTAAAAATGCTGTCCTCTTCAGACCCAGGGTGATTAGAGGTGGTTGGGAACCTGAATTTCTATTTGGCAAGAAATTCCAACATTTCTGAAACAAAATTAGTTCCAAATCGGTTTGAGAAGCTGCAATGTCCCACAAAACACCTTCCAAAACCTTGGTTATTTGGAACCATTAAAACATTTCATGTTAATTTTATTATACTGAATATTAAGACAACTTTAATATAGTCAAAACTAATCAAAATGATACAGCTGAAACAAGGTCTTGAAGGGAAAAAGTTAAATCAGTGCTAAAATAGACACATTCCCACAAAATGTTTAGTCAAAACTACCTTTTTTTGGCAGAAAACTATCCCATCAAATTTGCTGATCGGTTCTACTTGTGATAAAGGTACAAAATGCAGGTGTAGTGGAAAGAGCATGAGCTCTATTTTGTGGCCCCAATCGCACAATGTGAGGTAGGGTTCCAAAAGTTGAAGACCCTGCTGCTGACTCCAAGGGCTACTGCCACAGATGTGGCTCAGAAACAAGCAAATGGCTCTGAAAAGACTGAAACAGACTCGGAGCATGAGACCACTGCCTTGATTAATGGGGAAAAGCAGAATGATGCTTTAGGGCTGTCTCTAGAGTGACTTCTGATGTTCACTAAGGAGAACATAGGCTTTGCATTTTTCACCAGCAGACGCTGGAGACAAAGACAGTGTCATGGCCAGGCTTTGACAAGTGGGAAGTTCCCTGCATCACCCAGTTTCCCAATCAGCTGCTCAACTGCTCTGATGAGAGGTAGGGTTGGGATAAAGGCAACCCTGCTCTTGCTAGCACGAAGAAAGGAGCACCTGTAGCACATATCTCGAAAAGGTTCTCCTGCCCTCCCATAGCCATCTCTTAAGTCTTCCAATCACCCTCATCAATTGAGTCCCCCCTGCCAGCCTCTGTTTGCTGATCTTCTCTGAGCTCCCCTGCTGATCTGTCTGAAAACATCAATTCAGCTATCAAGAAGAGACCTGAACTGTGCAGTGTGCTCCATGTTCAGGGACCCTGATGCGAGCTGTGGGTACTCAACACTTCACTTCACTTATTTACATGTCTAAATAGGTATGTAGATGCCTAATGGCAGCGGTCACACGGAAAATGTTGGCCCAGTCATTGACCCCTGCTAGAGGCAGGATCCAGCACTGGATAGGCCAGTGCTCTGACAAATCTTGAGTTCTGCAAGCCTCTCCTCCTGGAATGGGGCAAGCCTGGTGCCATGTGCTGCATAGACGGCTCTTATCTCTCAGTCCCTGCACCGAGTCTGGCTGTTTTTTGAGTAGCATGACAAACATGGATGAATGTGAATTAGGTGCGTCAGTGTTTGAGAACAGCCCCTAAATCAGACACAGGCAGGAGGGCTCCTCTGTATGGGTTTTACAGTCCCCCAGCTTCTGCATTTTAATCTCCTTTTACTGTTTTCATTTCCTGCTTTGCTGGGGTTTGTGTTTTTAAGTACCAGGCTGTGAGGGATTTCAGGTGATACTTGAACTAAATCTTACTCCACACATGTGAAGGGAGAGATTTATTGTCCCAGGGTTGACAGCAAAGTGAGGAGCAGCTGGGCATGTTTGAAATTCATCTCTCTCCTGTCATCTCAATGAGAGTTCAGTGTGACAGGGATACATCGCAGGTTATGTTTTTCCCCCCAATTAGACTCTACTCAGCCACAAACTACCTCAGTAAATAAAAAGTGCCCACAACTGATCATTAATGCCAGGAGTACTCCTCTGTCCATGTCCCTCCAGGCTGGCTGGGCAATAAAACACCATCTTGTTATAGCAGACCAAGGAAGAAGACAAACTGGGCCTGAGCTGGAAGGGGAGAATGCAAGTTTGTCACATTGAAATCAACATGGAGAATCGGTTGTTGGGCTGGGAATTGGAAACAATGACCAGAGATGAGGCTGGGGATTGGAAACCAGCCCTAGAAGCCATACTGTGGGATGTGAACTGGGAACTGACTGGAGACTGGAATTTAGGATGGGAAATGAAAACCAAAACGAACTCCAGAGAGTGGAAAAGGAAACGAGGCCTAGGAAGCAGACACCGAAGGAAGAGGAGTCCTGGAGACCTGAGATTCTGTATCTGGAGGATTCATGCTTTATGGTGGTATGCAGCAAACCCCAGACAATGTCCTCTCCAGCAATGGGAGGATGAGCATAAAGAGCTGCATAGTCCTCAGCAGCCTTGCATAGCAAGCTGATAAGGCTGGCTGGGAAAAGCAGAGGGCATGGGTCTGTTGCTACTGCTGGAGCCCTCACCCAACCTTCAGACTCCAACCCTGGCTCCAGAGTTGTAGGTTCACCAAGTATTAACCCTGGGATCCAGGTCAAATTCCAACCTGGGCTAATTAAATTCTGCTCCCTCAACTCCCCCTACAGTTTCTACTGAATACACAATTCCTCTTCACTTCCTGTCCTCAGATGTCCTGCAGTGTTGCTGCAGGGATGCCAGACAGCTGGTGTGTTCCACAGCCCAGGAAGACAAGCCCTTTGTCAATTATGCACAAAGTCTGCAAAGCACTTTGCGTTCCCTCTTGGAAATAAGTAAGATGAATTGAAAGTGATACTTGTCGCTGTCACCATCCTTTAGTACCTCGTGGGAGTAACTGAAATCTGGTGCTATAAATCCCATAAATGGGCTATTAATATTGATAGAAAAAAACCTCTACAGGGAGAGAGGAAAAGTAGAAGAGGTAGAGAGAAGCCAATGAGTCATAATGTGATAACGCAGGGGGATTGGAGACAAAGATACAAGGAACATACAGTAAAGGACGAGTGACCTTGGGCGTCCGCTTCACACCTCTCCATTCCCATGAGTGAGAGAGCTTCCTGGATCAACTTCCAAGCAGCTCCATACTGCAGGGAACAATACTCATGGGGGGCTTTTAACAGTCCAGGCATCTGAATGGATGACAGATACAAATCAACAAAGATCATCAAAGTTGTTCTTGTGGCGAGACCACTCCTATGATCCAGAATACAGAGACTCCAGGAAAAGGAAAAGTCTTTCTGGATCTGCTCCTTGCCAAAAGGAAGGGATCAGATGAGAACAGGGAACCAGTGACCAGCAGATCCAGAGACCATGTGCTACTTGAGTTTGGCATGTGGAAGGGATTGGTCATTGCATACAGCAGTACAACTGCATTAGATTCCAGGAAAAATCTAGTGAGTAAGGTCCAAAAGGAGGCCCTTACAATCCACCAGCGTGGGAGAAGGTGGCTGTAGAATCCTAACAGTCCCTATAACAAAGGAGAAACTAACTGTAGGTCCTCTGGAAAAGAGGAATGGGAGGAACCAGGAGCAGCCAATGTGGCTGGGCTAGGGTTGGCTCAAGGATCTGGAACCAGTACCAGCAATGGAGAAGGGGAGCTGTCACTCACATGGGAACTCTCCAAATCAGGGAAAGCTGCAGAGAAAAGATCAGGAAAAGCAGAAGGAGTTAATGTTGTCAGCGGGGCCCAGGGTGTATGGTGGATTTTTATAAATCTATGGGGGGGGGAACTTAGGTTGGGGGAATAAAGACCATGGGAGGTGGGTGTTTTAACAGGGACTCAAACAGGGCATCTCAGCCATTCTTCAACAAGAGAAATAAAAAAAAGTGAGGGAGGGAGATTGTAATGTAGCTACTGATGAAGAACAGGGGAGGGAACTGCTGTGTGAGAGCAAGATTTTCTAGGGGCTTGGGAGGGGCTGCCTTAGAGGGCTGTAAAGAGAAGAGGTTTGTGCATGATTCCAGGAAGAGGGTCCTGATGCAAATCGGCGTGATGCATACGCCTGATGTATAGGTAGAGGCAGAGCCTTTTGGAAGCGTGGTCCCAGGTGATGGCTGTCTCTTGAGCACAGGCCAGATCAGGCTGCCTTACATCGTCAGTGGACAGCCCTTACCCCTGTGCAGTTCCATCCGGGAGGCTCTCTTGGGGGCCAGTGAGCAATTATTCATCACCATTGTCTGACACCCTCCCACAAGACTGCAAACCTGGGCCCGTTTGCAAGTGCATGCAACCAGACCTGCACTGTATCAACACCACCAGTAGTGACAGCAGTTGATAAATCTACTCTTCTCCCTCTGAAGAGCAGTTGATAAATCTACTCTTCTCCCTCTGAAGAGCTCTTCTATCCAGTGCCAAAGCCATCTGTCGGGTACAGCAGCGTGAGCCCCATGCCTGACCCCAAGGTGAAAGTTACTAATGACTGCTGTTCTATTCAGAGGCCCTTAGAGCTGCTGAGGTAGCACCTTCCCCAAAAAGGAATGCTCTCAAGACTGTTGAAGTGGATCGCCCTAGAATGTCAAGCAGTGGTTTCCTCAGCAAAGCCTGAAGCTCAACACCATTCTGCGGGGCTAGCATCATCGTCCTCAAAGGAGGGATTGACTGTAGAGCCCGCCTGCGAGGCTAGCATCTGGGCTTTCGAATGGCACAGACAGCAAGGATCTGCCTGTGAGAGTTGGGTCCATGCCATAAAGGCCTTCTGCCTATTGAACCCAGTCAGAGAGGGCATGTTGTTGTGCCTACTTGCTTTGACAGGCTTTCTTCTGGAGGAGATACTGGCACTGCTCCTCTGTGCTGGTTTGTTACTCTGATGTCACAAAAGCACTGGGTCATAGGTGGAATTGGCCCACAGGGCCTGCCCCAAAACAGGGCTGTTCTACTCTGTGCTTAGAGCTGGCATAACAGCTCTACGCTGGCCCCGCACAGTCTTCAGTGTTGGTGTAGGCAGGGCTGGGGGGAGGGCTAGCTAGTGTGCACTGTACTCCAGCCATTCTCAGCTGCCAATAGCCCAAATATTTCTTTCTGTCCTATACCCCCACGCAGAGACACCTGGCCCACAGCCAGACTCGGTGCAGATCTGTCATTCTCGATTGCAGGGTACGCAGGATCAGGGAGGAAGTTCCAGGCACTGCAATTTCATGCCCTCCTTCAAAATACATAGCGTGGGTTAAACTCCCAGCCTCTACCTTGGCCACTTCTCTCCCAGGGCCAGTCTTTCCTTGCCCCCCCTATACACGTACCAACCTACACACTGCGCTACCCCTTGGCTCTGTCCTCCAACTTGGCTGCTCTTACAGCCTTGACCTCCCCCCAGGCTGGGGCTAGGCACTTAGGAAACCAAATCTCTCCGCAGACTGACATTAGTCTTTACAGAAGTCAGCTATTAAATCTTGAGTGCAAAATTAATGGACCTTCAAGGGCTCCCTTGTGTGACCACGCTGCATGATGGCAGTGGAGGAGTGAACCCCAGTGAGGTTCAGGAGTAGCAGGAAGGTTCTGTACTTTCCTTAAGATGTGCTGAGGCGGGGGGAAGTTTAAAATTAGCATCTCACAGACCTGCTCATCTGGCACACAGTCCCCAGGGCGCTTTAGGTGCATCCCCTGAAAGGTGAGGAGAGAGCAGTGCAGCGATGGCACCAATTCCAGTCTCTTGGCTGTATGAGACATAGTCCAAGACAGTCTCCCCAATTCCATTTCATCCTGCTCTAGGGATGAGGGAGGCTCGACGGGAGCTTGCAGTAAAGGAAAGTTGCACAAGCTGAAAATTGAATCTGCAACAAGTCAGCATGGAAAAGAAATCTGTGTTTACACATTACAAACTAGAACTCTCTTGCTCTTAAGTTGTGGGCCCCATTGCCCTTCTGGCCCCTTTACATGAGGCTATACTAGAGGAACTGGCTACCAGTATCTCTCCAGCCTCCCCCATGTCCGGGTGGGTGACAAATATGAAACTGATGAAAGAGAGAATTTAGTTAACACAACTCATGATTAATCTGTGGGACTCACTGCTGCAAGGGTATAGTGAGGCCAAGAACTTAGCAGGATTCCTAAAAGACCAGGTGAGCACCATGAAGCCATCCGCAACTATATCTGATAGGATAAAGATGTGTATGGCATATAGACCTCCTGCTTCAGGGGTAAACCAACCACTGCCTGATGGGAGTTTAAAAGAAACTTTCCCTCTGGGCAGGGAGTTGCATAATTGTCCATCATGGGGGTTTCTTGTACCTTCCCCAGAAGCATCTGGTTGCTCTCAGGGTCTGATTATAAAAGCCGATGGAGCACCACCAGCTCATCTACTCAGGCAATGTGTTGTACATGCTATGCTCCTGATCTCTGGGGTGCATGTATTTCTGAGCCTTGGCCCTGATGCTGAGTAGGCTTGGCCACTGGTGCCTAGAGTCTGAACCTGTGTGCTTTAGTAGGCTCAGTGTCAGACAATCCACCCTCTATCGCTCCCTTCCTTTGTCTAGCTGAGGGAAAATGCCACTTAGTCTTGATTTCAATTTCACAGCTGCTGCTGCCACCGCTGCTGAGGGGAAACAGCTGATCTCTCAGCCTCTGGGCACAGTTTACAGACATGGATAGGTTTCAGAGTAGCAGCCGTGTTAGTCTGTATTCGCAAAAAGACATGGATAATCATTCTGGAGTAATTACCAGCTCACTCGTCAGAGGAATTCACTGGTGAGAAGTCCCTGGCAGCTAATTACTGGGGGTGGGTGTGACACTGACACACACTCTCTCTCTCTTCTCTTCCCCCCAGTGATCAGAGCAAATGCAGCACTTTCTGCAATAGCTTCAGCCATTCCCGTCATGGGGGAGTGCTCTCCCATCCTTGGATCGGGGCTGCTCACCTTTCCTACTGGCAACTGCTCTGGATCCAAGATTGCAGCCCTGCTGCTTTCACTGTCCAGTAGGTAGGGTTTTTATGACACCTATCAGTGCCCTGACTGGACAGTAAAACAAACTCTACTTGCCTACTAACACCTGTTGCTCCTCATGGACCAACCCAGTAGAATGAACCCCAGGGCTACTTGCACCAGCCCCCCACCTGAGTTAGACTAACTCAGTGCAGGCTCAGCAGTGCCAGGGATGGGGGCAGGGAAGACAGAGATGATGTCACAGGGCCAGGGTTATGAGGGGTTGGGATAAGTGCTGCAGTGCAAGAGGTAGGAAGAAGCTGGGGTTGTAGGGCAAGGCCTATCTCCATGGGTGTCCTCTTCTCAGGCTGGGGGAGCCGTACCAGAATAAGTCTCCCTAGGGCTTGATGCCAACAGGAGTCAGATCCTAGGTGGGCAGGCCCTCACTACCAGTGGGATTTGGGGCAAGGGCTAAAGTACATTGAAACAGGATGTGGAGGAAGGGTTTTTACCCCACCAGCCGGGGAGTAGGGGGGGAACACTGCTCCTCCCTGGCAGGGAAAGCAGGGGGCTTTTAGCACAGGAGTGGGAGGCTGAGTTGGACCTCCACCACGTCTCTTATTTTTACCCCTGACATAGGGCCCATTTCAGTCCCATTTGGGATAGCCCTGAGGGGTCCATGTTTGGCCTACTGGAGGCAACCTCTCAGGGCTAAGTCCTAACAGGGATCAGACCAAACTGCCTAGCCACAGGCTTTCTGGGGCCACAGGAACCAGAACCCCAGACTGCCAGGGTTGCCAGCCCCTCTTCCATGGACCTGAGATTCCTCTCTCTGCGTACACAGAAGGACACAGTGGCAGAATGAAATAGGGGTAACAAGCAGCATGGGGTTCTCAGGGGAGGAAGGCTTCTCTGTTTCCCCACTGTAGAGAGGCAGAGGTAAGGCACAGCTTTCCTAGCAAGCCGTGCAGAGAGGACTGTCCTATAGGCAGGGGCTGCTGAGTGGGGAACTGGGCATTTTAAACACTGTCTGCACTTTGTCTCCCTTTATCAGAGCACCACCTGCTGGCTGTGATCCCCTTTCACCACCCAGCCACCACTTTTTCTCCAGGGACAGGGAGTGAGCAGATTTATCACCCCATTCACAGCATATTAAATTTATTTTTGAAAAAAATCAGCTCTCTGTCAGACACTTACTATGATGATTTGTGTGTCCCTTTGATTGTGAACTTGTCAATGCAAGGGCTGTCTCTTTACCTATGTTTGTACAGTGCTCAGCACACTAGATGCCTGAGGCCACTAATAAATGTACAAGCACCCTCCAGATCCTCTTATCTGGGGTTATTTCTAAAAGTCAGTAGCTTCCCTTCCCTTTTTCAGCAGTTGGGGGTGCGTGCTGCTGCATGCCACAGACGGACTGCAGGATAGTCACTGCAGGCCTGTATGGTGGTGTCTCTGCCCTGACACTTCTATAAACATATCCATATGGGACAGGCCCCTGTGGGTGGGAAACCACCCCTGTATCAGCCAGAGGTGCAAATCCCAGCTCATTTTCTAACATTATTAGAAGGGGAGAGCCTGCCCGTGGCATTCAGTTGTATGAGCCTGATGAGGCTTCCATTCAAGTCAATATAGAGACCCCCATCGGTCTGAATAGGGACTGGATCGGTTCCTATGTCACTGGTTTGGATCTGGCCCAGCTCAGCAGTAACCCATAGGTGTTGGCCCTTGTCCTATGCTGTAGGGAGCTGCCCGCACTGGTAGGGAGAAGGGATAGATAATCTTCCCTCTCTTTGTCATCCATCACATCCCTGCTAGCTGTTCAGTAAGATGAGCTGGTGAGTGCTCAAAGCAACAAAACAGCCCTCCCCGCTAGCCAGTTGCAGCAGAGAGGGGAAGGGAGCCTGAAGTCCCATCTCCTCCCTGGAGGTGATGCTATAGGCTCAGAGCAGATGGTGCATGCGGGAAAGTTGTACAGCTGCTATCTGCACGGGGCCTTGGAGACAGAGAAACTATCACCCTGTTGGGGCCCAGCTTTCTTCTAAAAACAAACAGGAGGGCAACAACCCTCACTAAAGAATTTCAGTCAGACAAGGGGGGGGTGAGATGAGAGAGACACCACACAGGGCTGGTAATGGAAGGGTCTTTATTGCTTTAAATTTCTACAGGTCACACACGCACATCCAGTCCTGTCTCAGCATAGGGCTTAGCCATGGGTCACCCTCCCCTCTCTCTTACAGTTCCTTTTAGATAGTGAAAGCAGAACCCCACCCCCAGCCCATGGTGCTGTCTCTCTACCCCCTGCAGTGGGCAGCAGGTTGGGGTGTCCTACCAGACTCCTGTGAAATAGACACTCCTGGAGAACAGGAACATAAAGGCACTCGCTGACTGGGATTGCAGAGGGGCACAGGAGTGAGGTCATTTGCTACTAGGGCAGAGGACTCAGGGAAGTTATCTTTCTCCAGAGCCTGCAAGAGACACAGGCTTGAATGGGACAAGGCCAACAGGCCCCTGCTTAGCTGAAGATCTACATGTGATCATTCCCAGAGAGGGAAGGGCAGACCAAATGAAACAGGAACACAATCCACTCACCAACCAAGGAATGCCAGGAAGTCTTGTCTCCTGTGACTATAGGCTGGGCAATGAGTGATCAGGGAAGCCACAGAGTCACGTGGCCTCTAGAATTAGTACAGTCACAAGCCCCAGATCATGTCACTGCTGTGCCTGAGCTAAACCGCTCCTCAGCTCCCAGCCCCTGCTCCTAACCCAACAAGGAATACACCAAAGCAGGGAGGCTGCTCCACAAACAATCAGTGCAGCCTCCAGGGTGCCCTCACCCAAGGTTGGGCTGTTAGGAATTCTTCCTAAGGACACCATGCCTGGGACAATCTCAGCACCACTTCTTGGGGCCTGGGCAAGAATGAGCTTGTTGACCTCTGTGCCAGGCACCATATGGCTCACCTCATTCCCAAGAAAATCTTGACATTAACAAGATTGATTTTGGGTTGGACAGTGACCTGGGACAGATGAGCCCACAGATCTTGCACGCAGCATTTAGAACGGAGGCCTGCAGCTTGTCGGCCCATGAACTAAGGGCATTTATACCCATGGCACCTACGGGAACATTTCAGAGTCACATATCCCTCCCTCTCCCCCATTCCACCACCCTGTATCCCAGCCTAAGCACTGGGAGAAGGCAAGTTCCATTTTGCCTTTTTCTTTTGGGGCATCTTGGCAGCCCAGAAATTAACCCAAAACAAACCAGAGCTCTCATTCCAGTCTCCACACCTCCAGGGACTGGCAATGTGCAGACCTGGTCCCTGTATTCCAAGACCAGATCTAGCCAAACAGAAGGGAAAACAAAATAAGAGAAAAAACAAAGATAGATAGAGCTGCTCACAGCTCACAAACACTGCCCTCCCGCCTGGAGGGCGGAGAGCAGGTTCCAGCAGGCAGCCCACCCTCAGGCATCCACTAGCGTCAGTCCATCGTGCAGTGCACGCTTCCACATGTAGTAGGTGGAGCGTGCCGTGAGGGGGAAGTGGGCACTGAACTCCTTGTAGGTGGGGAAGGTTTTCGATTCAAAGCGCTGCTGCAGGAACAGTTTGGCCTGAGCTTTGAACTGGGCAGTGGCAATCACATCCATCACGAACATCCGGCTGTTGGCTCTTTCCGACATGGCATAGCCCGAGATTGTGGCATTGTAGGGGGTGACTGATGCTTGCTTGTCTAGATGCTTGGGAGCCATTTCCATTTGTGTCTGTGGCTTTATCGCAGGCTCTGATTTTCCAGGAGCCTCGGAGATGACCTGACTCAGCTGTTGGGATGAGCTGGTCCAGAGAGGATGCTTGTTCATCTGCTGGCTGCTTCTCTTCCAGAACCAATAGGCTGTGGAGGAGAAGCCTGGGTATCGCAGGCGGAACTTGCAGAATGGCAGCCGCCACTGCTGGACATGCCTCTTGGCCATGTCTCGAAGCTGCTTTCTCCAGTTATAGAGAGAGGGTTTGAGCTGGAGGAGACTTCTGGGCTCTGGTCGGTGTCCATTCAGCCTTTTCCTGCCAGGCAGATTTCCAGGCTTGAATGGCAGGTATGCCTTCCCTTTCACTAGTGGCTTCTGGCTGACTGAGGGAGGCTGAGGGGGTTTGAAGTTGGGGTTCCCCTTAATGGCTTTTCTCCGCCAGTTGTAGTAGGTGGACCTGGAGATACCAGGGAAGCTGCGCTTGAAGCACCTGTAGGGCACCAGAGTGTTCATGGAGATGCATTTCTCTAGGTATGACTTGGCTCCTTGCATGAAGATTCCTGCTTGGTTGGGCTCCAGGGGAGGGATCTTTGGCCTTAGGTCCCCCTCTGACTTTGCTGCATCATCCCTGTCCAGGTGGGGCTTTTTTTGATGGTCTCCATGAGGCTCCTGTGACACCATAGCCTCAGCTGGAGCAGAGGTATCGCCACCATTTACCATGCTCTGCATCTCATGCTTCCAAGCATAGTAAGTGGAGCGGGAGATTTCTGGGAACATTTGTCGGAAGTGCTGAAGAGGGATCACATTGCCCTCTTGGAAGCAAGACTGCAGGAAGTGTTTGGCTGCAAACCTGGTGGCTGCTTTCTGCCTGTGTTCCCGGGACTGGCGCTTCCAGCGGTAGAAGGTGCTCTTGGTGATGCTGTAGCGGTCACACAGATTAAAGTAGGTCAGCCGGGGGTCACTCTTCAGCAGCTCCAGAGTCTGGACTGGCTGGACTGGAGGCTCTGGAGGAGGGCTTGTGGGTTCCAGTTCTTCTAGGCCTACCACAGCCACGAAGTACTGTGCTTTGAAGACCTGTGAGGAGAGCTGCTGCCCTGACCACATGATGTGGAGCGTGGAGGTCTGCGGGCCACACTTCCTGGGCCGGATGAGGCGGTTGAAGTATGGCCGGATCTTCAAGTTGCTCATGGGGTAGATGGAGTAGATGTTACACTGCAGCACCGAGGCCAGGGCGTAGACATGCCACATGTTGGCAAAGGTGCCAGGGAAACAAGTGGCCTTGATGTCAGCATCAAAAATGGCCTCGAGGATGGCCAGAGGGAGGCTGGTCATCTCAGGGGACTCCTCAGTGCAGAGGGAGTAGCGGGCAGCCTGCAGCATCACCTTGGAGTCAATCATGCCGTTCAGGTAGTAATGCTTGTGCAGCAGCATCTCCACAACTGTGCGCACCTGCAGCTCCAGACTCAGGCTGGGGTTCCCCCACAGCAGCACGCTGGCTGCCTCAAACAGGTGGTTCCCCTCCCCCTTGCAGACCAGAGGCAGCATGTTGCTGGGGGCGTCCTCTGGATAGAGGCTTCTTGCCACCCGGTCAACTTCCAACTCTTCCTGGAACTGCCTCCCGCAGTAGCTGGGTAGGGAGAAAGAGGACAAGGTCCTCTCAGCCTCCAGGGCTGCACTGGTTAGTCCCTCTAGCCCAAAGCATTCAGTGGCCTCCTGCAGCTCCTGCAGTACAGACTGCACTAGCTGGTGCCGCTGGATCATCCTGCAAGACACAAGAATTCAAACGATGTGAGCTCCAGCAGAGACCATGCCTACCAACCCCTCACCCTCAAGGGGGCCGCTCTTGCTCTCAGTCCTCCAGATTCAAAGGAGGA
This sequence comes from Dermochelys coriacea, assembly GCF_009764565.3. Lineage (NCBI taxonomy): Eukaryota > Metazoa > Chordata > Testudines > Dermochelyidae > Dermochelys > Dermochelys coriacea. The sequence goes on along the minus strand of NC_050073.1, from coordinate 85,304,095 downwards.
ATCCTGGGTCCTCACACACAAACATGGGCAAGGGATAAATCTTGTGTTGCTCTCAAGCGACCTCTTCTGGCCAATGTATAAAATGGCACGGATGGCCTCCCGAGAGGACAGGCTGGCCAGAGTGATTTGAAGTAAGGTGTAGGAGAGTACAGCTTGAGGGTGGGAGGCAAGGCTGGACGAACAGGGGGTGCTGCAGGCCAGGAAGTGTGGTGCCTGGGCAGAGCTGTGAAGAGGGAAAGCTTACACCTTGTCTGTTCTGTGCCTGGCTTTGTGCTCAGGCCCACATTGAGCCCAACATTTACCCCAAACGGTAAAACCTGGGAATCTCCAAGGGGAAAAAAAGTGTATTCGTTTCATTATCCAACAACAGCACTGGGAGAGGGGAATGGCCACTCCCTTCAGTCATCAGCTTTCCTGTGAGAATTAGATACAGAGCCCGTTCTTAAGGAGCTTTCAGCCTGCCAAATAAATGGGACAGTCTAAGAACTCTGCCTGGTCAGGTGAAGGAGTGAAGCATTTTCACAGCTGGGATCATTGTGTGAGAACAACAAAGCTCTCAATACCCATCCTGGGGAGTCTGTAACCTGACAGTGCAATACACATCTTCCAACTTTTGCAATAAACGGTGGTTGTAGTTCCCTTTAAGCCACCAGATTTCAGAGTAGCAGCCGTGTTAGTCTGTATTCGCAAAAAGAAAAAAAAAAAAAAAGTACTTGTGGCACCTTAGAGACTAACAAATTTGAGCATAAGCTTTTGTGAGCTACAGCTCACTGCATCCGATGAAGTGAGTTGTACCTCACAAAAGTTTATGCTCAAATAAATTTGTTAGTCTAAGGTGCCACAAGTACTCCTTTTCTTTTTAAGCCACCAGGTGGCGCATGCCACTCACTGTAGAAGCATGAAGAAGGGCTAAGTGGATTTCAGGTATCCTTGCCCTTTGGCACTGGAATAAGGGCTCTCCTGATGAATATTGCCAGCACAAAGGGGCCTCTGCAGTCCCTTGGCAGGGACATTCCAGGGTGGGAAGAGCAAGAAGCATCCCCACAGTCCAGTTATTCCCTGCTGTTGCAATGCCCACAGACTATTGCAGCGGGAAGAGGCAGGAAAAGGGTGCAGCTGAGGCTTAGCCTCTGCCAAGGGCTGAGGCGGCAGCTCCAGGGTCAGGAGAGTACCACTGCCTCCCCTCAGTGCTGGCACAGGGATGGATCTGGCTATAGACCTTAGTCCTTGTGGAAACTGGGGAACATGAGATCAAAGCCGCCTCCATCTCTCTACATCCAGGCCATGTTGTTTTGTTTAGTGTGTGGGTGGTGGCCTGTGATATTCAGGAAGTCAGACTAAATGATCTAGTGGTCCCTTCTGGCCTTAAACTCTATGTCCAAATCCTGTCCCTCCTTGCTCTGTACCAGCTCTGAGAGCCAGCTGTTTCTCTAATCACAAGCCAAAAACTCCAGTCCAGTCCCTTATTTCCCTTCTTGTTTACTCTACACTCTTTCCTGACACCCACATAGCCGCCCCCCGCACAGTCCATTAAAGTTGTATTCCGAGCTCCATGATCTCATGACATCCCTCCCTCTTTGTATCCCTCCACTGGCTTCTCTTTTCCACCATATCAAATTCAAGCTTCTTATCACTCCTTCAAGGCCCTGCATAGTCCTGTGCATCCTTATTTATCTGCCCAACACTCCAACAGCCACCCGCTCCCCTCCACACCCCTAAATGATGCAGCCTCAACATTCCATTTCTCTGTTTCTCCTACAAGCATGGCTGTGCCTTCTTCCATGTCACCTGCGCCACATGGCACATCCTTTCTTAGCTGGTCCAAAGGTCCCATCCTCTCCCCATTGAGGTCCTGGCTGAAGACTCACCTCTATCGTGATGCCTGCAAGTAACCATTATTATTTGTCTAACACTGATGCCTAGAGGCTCCAGCCAAAGTTGGGCCCTATTGTGCTAGACATTGTGAAATCTCAGAGAGAGAGAGAGAGAGAGAGAGTGAGAGAGAGAGAGTCCCCTTTCCCAAGAGCTTACAGTATCAATAGACATGAGAGAGGGGAGAAGAGGGGACGGACATCCCAGAGGTAAAATCCAAACCAGGACTAGGACTCAACTCTTCTGACTGCTAGTCAGGTGCTCTGTCCATAGACCACACTGACACCCTGAGGCAGAGAGGCCTAGTTGTGAGGCAAACATTACCTAGACAAAACAAAGGCCACAGTGCTATTATTAACCCTTTGTTTTGTTAGCCTAGGGCCAAGTCAGCTCTGTACTGGTTTCCCTTTTCCAGGGGTAAAGGTGAAGTGGCAAAATTTGCAGACAGACAATTCAAAATTACTCAAGATAATTAAGTCCAAAGCAGACTGAAGAGTTACAAAGAAGTCTCACAAAACTGAGTGACTGGGTAAAAAAATGGAAGATGAAATTCAATATTGATAAATGCAAAGTAATGTACATTGAAAAACATAATCTCAACTATACATACAAAATTATGGGGTCTAAATTAGCTGTTACCACTCAAGAAAGATCTTGGAGTTATTGTGGCTAGTTCTCTGAAAACATCTGCTCAATGTGCAGCGGCAGTCAAAAAAGCAAACAGTATGTTGGGAACCATTAGGAAAGGGATAGATAAGACAGAAAATATCATAATGCCTCTGTATAAAGCCATGGTACGCCCACATCTTGAATACTGCAGATCTGGATGCCACATCTCAAAAAAAGATATATTAGAATTGGAAAAGGTAAGATAAGGGCAACTAAAATGATTAGGGGTATAGAACAGCTTCCACATGAGGAGAGATTGAAAGAACTGGGATTTTTCATCTTGGAAAAGAGATGACTAAGGGGGGGATATGATAGAGCACTATAAAAATCTTGACTGGTATGGAGAAAGTGAATAAGGAGTTATTTACTCCTTCACATAATACAAGAACTACGGGTCACACAACGAAATTAATAGGCGGCAGGTTTAAAACAAAACAAAGTACTTCTTCACACAATGCATGGTCAACCTGTGGAACTCTTTGCCAGGGGATGTTGTGAAGATCAGAACTATAAGAAAGAAAAAACTAGATAAATTCCTGGAGGATAGGTCCATGGCTATTAGCAAGGATGGGCAGGGATGCAACACCATGCTCTGAATGTCCCTAGCCTCTGTTCACCAGAAGATAGGAGTGGACAACGGGATGATCACCTGACTGCCTGTTCTGTTCATTCCTTCTGAAGCACCTGGTACTGACCACTGTCGGACGACAGGATACTGGGCTAGATGGACCACTGGTCTGACCCAGTATGGCTGTTCTTATGTTCCAGGTCCCTCTGGCTGGTCTCAGATTGTGGCCTGTTCAGGACACAGCCTTCTTTTATGACTGGAAAGCACCTAGCACATTACAGGCAGGATTGAAAGTCACTATCATCACAGGGGAAAGCATGCAGTGGGTTTGATGCTGGGAGCCAGACTTGCCCTTAAGTCCTGGTATAGTTGCATCTGGATTTGCCATTTGGGCACAGGGCTACATTTTTATTCTCACTGAGGCTGTAAGAGAGATACTTTGTGAAGCAAAAAGAAAAGGAGTACTTGTGGCACCTTAGAGACTAACAAATTTATTAGAGCATAAGCTTTCGTGAGCTACAGCTCACTTCATCGGATGCATTTACAGGCCACACATCTTGGTCACCTGTTTTCATAGGCACCAACTCTGTGGGTGCTCCAGGGTTGGAGCACCCACAAAAAAAAAATTAATGGGTGCTTAGCACCCACTGGCAGCCAGCTCCTCCCCCTCCCTCCCACCATCAGCTGTTCTGCAGTGTGCAGGAGATGCTGGGGAGAGGGGGAGACACACAGCCGGGGTGCACTCAGGGGAGGGGGCAAAATGGTGGTGGAAAGAGGTGGGGCAGGGATGGGGGCTTGGAGGAAGGGGTGGGGTAGGGGCAGGGCCTGGGGCAAAGCAGGCGTTGAGCATCTCTGGGGCAAGGAGGAAGCAGACACCTGTGCCTGTTTTAGCCACTCCATCACCTCTGCTCCTTAGTTTTGCTGGTTTGTTAGGAGAGCAAGATTTGCCCCTCACTCAGGAGATCTTGCAGAGTATGTGTCAGTGAATCCCTTTTGCAAGGGCTGACAGCCCAACCCACAGGATTTGAAGCCCAGCCCACAGGACTTGACTTGCCACATCCTGCCTCTGCATCCTCCACTCTCAGCCCAGAGAGCGAGGTGGTCATTCCCCATCAGGTTTAATATGCTACCCCCACACCACTCCCAGCTCAGGGAGTAAGAGATCAAGTAAGATGCTCTCACTGTGGGTTGTCGACCTCGACCGGGTCCTGCGAGAGAGCACCCCCTGCCCACCCTGCACGCCAGGCCCTCCAGACCTTTACATCAGGCCCCTGCCCCATGCCCCCCCCCCCAGCCATCCCACCCCTTCACTGTGAGCCAGCTGCACGAATTGCAGCCATCTCGCTTCTGGACCATACCAAGGAAACATCTGTACGCGCTCGTGCTCCACACCCTTCACATCCTCACCCTCGCATCCCGCCCCAACACGAAGTGTCAGGACCTCCTATCGCCTCTGGAGGGTGAGGTACCCCAGTGGGCCAGCCTATACTCCACCCTGGTCCCAAAGCCCGCCAGGGATGTCAGTTGGTGACTCCTTCACGGGGCCGTGAGCATAGGGGTGTTCTTGGCACGGTTCACCTCCATCCCGGACACCTGCCCCTTCTGCGGCGTGAAGGAGACCCTGGCGCACATGTACCTGGAGTGCACCAGGTTACAGCCCCTATTCCGGCTCCTCCAGAAGCTCCTGCTGAAGTTCTGGCTGCACTTCTCCCCACACTTGTTCATCTTCGCACACCCTATCCGTGGCCTCACTAAGTCACGAGACCTTGTCAAGCTCCTCCTGGCACGAGCCAAAGTAGCCATTTACACTACCAGGAAGAGGACGGTAGACAAGCAGGTGCTCTGACTGTGAGGCCTACTTCCGGTTCCTCCCTGGTCTCACGCATCCGGGCAGAGTTCCTCTGGGCAGCGTCCGCTGGCTCCCTTGATGCCTTCGAGGAGCAGTGGGCGCTGTCTGGGGTTCTCTGCTCAGTGTCCCTGTCCAGTTCCCTTCATTTAGCCCTGTGACCTCACTCCCGTCCCTGTTATCTCCTTAGTTGTCCCCCATACTTAATTGAGATCCCGGACCTTGTGGATCCTCTCCTTAGGCTGGAAGAGGTCCTTTAGTAGTGGGATCCATCTCCAGGATCCCAACAGACTGTGGGTTGTCGATCTGGGGGTCATGAACAGCTCTCTTCCTTTATGATGAAATGGAAGGGGCTTCCCAAACCTTTTTCTATAGTAACACAAGGTCACGGAATGGAGAAGGGGGAGAACCACTGCTTTAACCCTACTCTTCAGGGCTAAGCCTGCTGCCCCCACACCACATCCAACTCCTGCTGCCGACAGCCTGAGCCAAGGGCTGCTGCATGGATCCCAAATGCAGACCCCTTGCTTCAAGCAGCATAGGGATCCGGCAGGGCTTGGCTAGGGTGGTGGAAGAGTGGGCTTGGAGCTGCCACAAGGTGCTGGATTGCCAGCTTTGAAACAACAGGCTTGGTTTCATCCCCAAAGCAGCTCTACCAAAGCAAGCTCCCAGCACCCTCCATCTCCTTCTAGATGTGGCCAGCCCTCCTCCGTGGAGCCTAGTCCACAAGGTCCAACTCCTTGGCCCCTTTGCTGAGGCTACCAACAAGGAGGCCACTTGTGATTTAGGCACCTCTCCTCTAGGCACTGCACTTCAGTCACAAACCTCATTACACACAGTGCCAGCTGGCTTGGTAGCCCAGGGATATACCACCATTGCCCAACATCACATTTGAACCTATGACCTAGAGGTGAAGCTTCACAGCCCATTCCTCAAATCCTAGAGCCCAGACACCTAATACCAGAGGCTGACACAAAAGCCTGTGATGTGGCCAGCAGGGAGGTCCAAGGGCATGGTGAGAAGCCCTGCCCCCAGTTGTTGGGATGGAGGAACACGCAGGAATTCCCACTAGGGTGCTACCCCCGAACCCTGGTCAGGGGCTGTAGTTTTCATATTAGTCTCTGGCTAGTAGGCATCTCATGAACTTGAAACCACTGCCCACTCCTTTGCAGCAGGAAGAGGAGAAGCAGCTCTCTCTTCTCCCGCCCTACCCAGAGCCATTAGGGGAAAGGTCTAATATTCCACCCTTCCCTAAAGCCTCCTGGATGTTGGGGGAGGAAGGAGGAGTGGAGGGGGGAGTCTTGCTATTCTACTAAGAGCTGGATTAAGGCACAGACACAATAAGCATGTGCCTAGATTCTTGTCAGTGGGAGTCACATGACCACAACAGATTCTCAGCTTTCATTTCAAGGGCAAAAATAATGTTGCCATCCCTTATGATTATAGAGAAAAGCTTGAAAACATGAGTGTAAAGGGTTTGTCTACCCTAGACAGCTTTGTCGCTTTAAGGATAGCAAGATAGTTAAAGCAGGAAACAAACAAAACAATCCCCTTCTTGTGGATACAGTTATACCGGTATAAAGGTACTTATACTTGTGCAGCTTATTCCAATTTGTGAGGGGAAATATGCTTTACAAATATAAGGAACCTTATACCAGCATAACAGCAGTCACACTAGGGCTAGAACTATAATAGATATAAAAAGTCACACCCCCTAACCACAACACAGTTACACTGGTATAAAATTTTCTAGTGCAGACTAGGCCTAATAGTTATGTCGGACTCAGACCTGATTTGGGGGTGGGAGCAAGGGGTGGGTATGGAGGCTTTAACTATCCCAGTAAAGTGGCAAAACTTTCTAGTGTAGACAAGACCCGAGTCCTCCAGCAGCATGACACAACAGCTTTACGAGGTGTGAGCTGCCCCATTCATCTTAACATACCCATAAATACCTCTAGTTCCTCAAACAGCAACCATGTGAAGTTGACGCAATACTACTGAGTGCATTTTTCCATTTGTGTTAGTTTAACTGAGATAGTGGAAAGCCCTCTAAATGTGTTACCCTGTGTCAAAGCCATGTTTGTAGTCTAGGCGTCAGGGCTGCCCACAGCTGCAGTGAAGCTGAACAGAGCCTTGTGAACTTCCCTTTATGGATGCTTGGGTAAGCTCTAAGCAGCAGCAGCACTGGAGCTGCCTGCAGGCCTAGGAAAATGACATCATGTTTGGAAAGTTTCTCACAGCCATAAAGACTAGAAACCTTGACCAAAACAAAGAATCAAAGTTCAGATGCTGCACAGATATTGATGGCATCAGCGCCCATGCTCACCAGGAGATAGTGGATTTTTCAGACCCTTCCTGAGCCCATCTAATATCCCATGTATGTCCTCAGGTCAGACTGGAGCTCCAGAGATGGGGGGAGGCCCTATGTCCTAGTCCCTAAATCAGACAGTTCCCTGCACCATCAGCCCCATGTGGGTCCAGACTGGACGTGGAAGGCTCCACTCCAATTCGTGGGCAGCCTTGTTTGTGATGTCATGGATGACAGCACAGGCCTGGGACTAGCACGGTGGGTTCCCTCTGGTGGCTCCCTGGCCCCGCTGCAGCATAGGGAAGGGTGTGTGTGAGGGGAGGTGGAATTTAAGGGAGACAAAGTGTGGCTCTTTTTACCCACAGACATGCAGGGGTTGCAAGTGGCCAGAAGGCATTGGGGGAGGGGCGGGAAACCGGGTTTATTGTCCTCGAAAGAAGGAAAGGCATTTTCTGGACAATTATGTCCTGGGGCGAAGTCCACATGGAGGGACAATACAAAGGTTCCTCACGCTCCGTTCCAGAGATGGGCTGAGAGGCCCCAGGAGGGGAGTGAGGAGCCCAGTGAAACTGCCCTGGGAGGCCCACTTCGCATGGGGAGGTGGCGGCTCCACAGCAGGGCTTGGGGCCGGCGGGGAGGCGGAACAGAGAGAGTGGGTGAGGCAGGGACTTCGCTGGTAGCCGCCGCAGCCCCCTGGGCACCACCCTGCAGCTGCTCCGCGTCCGGAGGTGATTGCACAGCTTCCCCCTCGGCTCAAGCCCCAAGCGTTTGGACCCTGCTGACCTGGGCTGCGCTTCCTGCAGTCCGGCCCACGCCTGGCTTTCACCCTTGGGATGAAGATTCCCTCCTGAGCCAGGGCTGTGCTTTGGGGATCTCCCCTGGACTCACCTTGCTTGTTGGGCAGAGCACTACAGCTCACACCAGCCAATCCCCGGCGGCTGCTGCTGCTGCTTGCCTTGCTCCCTCTGCAAGGCAGTTCCCTGGACATTTAAATCCTGCAGCAGGAAGCGCAGCAGGCTCCACTTTCTCAGCTGGGTCCCACATTCAGACTGGAACTGGTTTCAGATCTGGAGTGAACCATCTGGAGTGATTGGCTTTGGCTTGTGTGAAGGGGTCTCAGCTCCTCCCCTCCCCCACCAGGAAATAGTCCATCCTCAAGTGCTCTTGTATCCAAGATGAAAGGAGTGCAGATTCAGGGGTCACTTCCAAAGCTAAAGTGATAATGGCTATTGTCTCAAGACACTCAGGCCAGCAGGACTTCTTAAAGGGCCAGCACCTTCACTACTGTGTGCTCTCAGACCTTCCAGAACGTGAGCAGAAAAACAAGAAGAAACTGGGAAGATCTCAGTTCCAAAAGGAAAATGTAAAAGCAGAGAAGCCCTCAGGAAGGGCTCTGCCTGTAGCTGGGAGCCATGTGGGCAACTCAGACATTGGGAAGGGAGCTAGGATACAGACTGATTGGTGTGGACCCCCAACAGCTTCCTCCTCAGCCCCTGCAACACCCTCCTGCTGCTTCCACAATTATAACAGAAAGAGAACCAAAGGGCCAGGAACTTCTTGCCCAGAGATCAGCCCTGGATTTGATTTCTCCTCTTGTTCCATCAACTCAGAGCAAGAAAAATTGAATGTTTTCTTACCTAGCCTGCTAGCTATCACCCTTCCACACCTGCTGTCTGGCCTGCCTACCCTTCCCCAGGCAAGTCTCCTGCCACTGCCCATGCAATCTGTTGCCTGCCCTAAATATTGTGGGAAACAGACCCTCCTCCACAAAATACCCTGTTGCCATGGGGAAGGTGCACAGAGCTGGGAGCCAGGACTCCGGGAGTTCAAGTCATACCTCTTTCACTCACAGCTGTTCATATTTCTGTGCATTTCACAACCTTATTCATGAGCAAGGCTTCACATTTTTCTCTCTGAGACAAGCAAGTATAATTCTCCTCGTTTTACAGATAAGATACCTTCTGGCAGAGCTAGGAATAGAACCTGGTTCTAATATGGCAGACCCAAGTCTCAGCTGCATTGCCTTTCAGAAAGAATTATCCAGATTTATCTGCTTGTCTGTAACCACCAGGTCCTACTGCCTCCTAGAGCCCAACCTTACCAGTCTCCCCCTGGCTCTGGTTCTCTATCCACTAGCTCTTTACTCCTGGCAGCTTGCTTATACATATGGCTTGTCCCTCACGCACACCCTTCTACCATCAGCCTCTTTCCCTCACTCTCCCTGATACCTGGACTGGTCCCTCTCTTGTTCATTGGATCCCTTCCTTGCCCTCAAAAACCGCCCCCCTCCCACTAGCTCTGGCCTGCTGCAGCTCTCTCCCTTTACGTGTTCTCTTGGCCCCAGAAATCTCTTTATCAGCCCCTCCCAGCACATTAGATTCGTCACATTCCTTGGGCCTTACATGAATCTGTGTAAACAATAAAACCCATGAGAGTTTTGCTCCATTATCCCCCAGTCCCTAAAACCAATTGCCTCAAAGTCTGTCCTCTTTGCAAGACCCTGCAGCCTCTAAGACCTCACTCGAGACCCTGAAATTGCAAACCTTACCCTCTAATTCCACCTACAGCTCTGCCAGTCCCACAGCCTCTCCAGCCCTCTAATGCCCTGTGGTCTAACCTAATCTAACTTAACCTAACCACTGCCTCCTGCCAGCCCCCCTGAAGCCCCTTCACTCTTGCCCTCTATGTCTATTCCATACTGGCTTCTCCAAAGCATCTGTCTCCCATGCCCTGTTTGGATTTGTGTGGAAAAAACAGCAATGGAATGAATGGTATGTCAATTTCCTAGGACTCTGGTTCTACCAGGGGCGGCTTCCTGCAGTCTTTGTAGTGGGTTGGTCATTTGCACAGTCAGTGTCCAGGCTCTGGACTGGGACAATTCAGATGAGAGAAGTTTAAACAAGTTCTTGGATTTGAAATGCTTAATTGAGAGAGTGAGAGACTGACTGTCCACTGTCCCAAAATGGGGCCCTGAGCTTTGGTGCTTGTTACTGAGAGTGGGCAGATATAATGGACCCCAGTGGTCTTGGAAGCCCAGCATACATCATGTTTTCTCTTGCAGGTATTAGCAATAAGAAGAGAGGAGCCCTGGTGTCAGGTAATCCCCAACTGGTTCATTATTCCTGTTGTCAGCTGCATCCACCTTTATTTAGCCAACGTGTGGTTTCTGCTGGCCCCCAAACAAACCCTTTACTCAGGTCTAGTCTCCACCCACCCCCTTCTCCCAGGACTAGCCCAGACCCCAACCCAGCCCCGTACCTTTTGACCTGCCAAAGCCCAAGCATGGGATGTGGTGTGTGAAAAAGATCCTAAGTTAGAGGCACAAAATAGTTATTGATGCAGATACCGAACATGCTGTAGCATTCCTTCCTCAGCATAACGCACTTTCTGGACCTTCCATTTTTTTGATTCTTTATTTCTCATGTAATAATGGTCAGCAATAATGGAGGGGGGGATCAAATTTTTGAAGTTGTGTGGCCTGTAGGTAACTTTGGGGCTAAAAATGAGTTAGGACCCTTGAAATGAGGGACATTTGAGAAGTGTTTCCAGACCCTCTATGTCTCACTCTTGTTTTCTCCCCACCCACTCTCCGCCCATCTCACTCAGTTGCCACTTCTCACTCCAGAAGCATCTTGGGGAGGTTTCAGCAGGAGAACAAGGGCATGACTCCCTGTAGATTAGTGCTGTGACCAGCCCCGTCTCCCAGCTGCTAGACTCTCCTCAATCCCTCCAATTAAGACCATGACCCAATCTACCTTCGAACCCTGGCAGCCCTATTTCCAGGTGTTGGCTGCTCACGCAGAACTTGGATTCCATGCCCAATGAGTTCACTATTCTGAAACACAGAAGAGTCATTTCAAAGAGAGTGAAGGAGAGAGAGGAACCCAAAGAGTTCCCAGATTAGCCTCCTTCTCCCTGACACCTTGGGCAGCTGCATAGCCAGTTTTCTTCTCCCTCGGACCCTGATTCAGAATCACCTCTCCCTGGCAGCCTGGCTGGCTCCCTTCTCCCTAGCACACCCACAGACACTCTAACAATATTCTCCTGCACCCTTCTCTTTGTAACATTTGGTTTTATTTGCAAGGCTGGGCTCACAGGCCTGGGACACTGGTAAATCCAGAATCAGCTGGATCAGTGATTAACATGGGGGCTGGAAAGCACACAAAGAGACACCCCTGAGCAGTTCTGTTATGCAGATCACTGCACACACAGGCTTGCAGCGTATAAACAAGTAGTTAGTGTTTTTCTGTGCTTGGTGCCGCCTGTTCCCCGGGCCAGGTCAGCGGGAGACACCGATGCTCTCTGTTACTTGGTTCTGAGGAGGCTGGGGGTTTTTTCTGTAGGTCATGGAGACATTTGTGGTTTAGCTGTTGTGCTTTAACCTGCCTGCTGCAGCCCATCCTTCCTCAAACAAGCCCTGGGGCAGGGGGCACAGAATCCAGCTGGGCTCAGTTTCTCATGCTGGGTTCTTTGCCATGTTGCAAGTCAGGCCTGTCTGCTCTAAGCCATCGGCACATGCATTTCTGTGCAGAAAACTGGTCCAGTTTTCAATAGACATTTGTAACTCTCCCTGGTGTTTTTTAAATGGGGGAGGAGTGTCCGCAGGGCATAGAACTGGGTTTTTGTTCAAGGAGGAGCATTTGTAGCTGCGTCACTGGAATGTGATGACTCTGACAAGGCCTGAAAAGGGGGCACATTTGAACACATTCCATACTCTCCCCTAAATAAGAAGAAAGCACTCTCCTCGCCTTACCCCACCAACTCCAATGCAGAGTCAACTTCCCTCACAGGATCAGATACAGGGGACCCTCCAGAACGGAGCAGGGGCTGAGCAAGTCCAAGTAACTCATTGACTCCAGAATTGTTCAGGGGAGGACAGAGGAGACCGATTGATTTTGGGCTGTGGGATGTCGTATAATTGCCCAATCTTCTGTGTGTCACAGCTAGAGCCAGGCTCTGTTCTGAGTGGGTCAGGCTGCTGCTGGGATGATTCTTCTAGCTCTGGATTTGGCCTGAGTTGATCTGAATGGATTCAGGGCTCGTGTCGCTCAGCCCTTCTCTAAAGAATAGATTTTGTTCTTTGCCTTTCTCAGGGCTCAGTCCAGCAAGGTTCTGAGCTCCCTCCATTCCCATGGAAGTCTATGGGAGTTGAGGGTGCTGCACATCTGTTCTCGTGGTTTGACTTCTCCCCTCTTACTCATGTGCTGTTCTGCAGGGAAGCTGAAACCTGGGAAGTGGGAAGAGTTTGCAGCAAGCAGGGTGGAGTTTGCAAATTGCACCAAAAGCTGAGTGAGTGCAGTGGCCTTAGATCAGGAGACAGAGGGGTAAGAGCCCCTCTCTGTACAGCTCTGCTGGGATATTGTGTTCAGTTCTGGACACCTCTCTCTGAGTTAGATAGAGGGAGTTCAGAGAAGAGCAACAAAAAGGCTCAGAGACTAGAGCAACTGAATTATGGGGAAAGATTAAATGAGCTAAATCTGTGTAGCTGAGCTAAGTAAGGACTAGAGGGGAGGGACAGCTAACATCAGAGGGGTTAACCGAGGGATTCTCAAATTGGGGGTCAGGACCCCGCAGGGCGTTACGAAGTTATTACATGGGGGGGGTGTCACAAACTGTCAGCCTCCATCCCAAACCCCACTTTGCCTCCAGCATTTATAATGATGTTAAATATATTAAAAAGTGTGTTTAATTTATAAGGAGGGGTCACACTCAGAGGCTTGCTATGTGAAAGGGGTCACTGGTACTAAAGTTTGAGAACCACTGGGTTAATCCTTAGGGAGAGAGAGGAACTAATTAGGGTGATACCTGGGCAGGGACTGAGGGAATGGAATGAAATGAAAGAAGGAAGGGGAAACCCTTGCTCAGAGAGTGGCTAAGGGGGAGACTTGTCCCTCGAGGGGAAGGTGAGCAGGAGGGGAGAGACCCCATTGCTTGAGTCATTTCAGACCAGAAAAGGCACTGGCCCATTTACAAGAGGGACAGTCCTGCCCTGGGATAATAGAGATGAGACCCAAATGGCTTTCTCATCTCTGCCTTTGATTTCCAATGACATGCTCTGGGCTTCTGCACTCTTAAGCTCCCTGCCCTCCTCGCTCAAGGTACCTGCACAGTTGGGTTCCCTTCTCCCGCATTCCCCTTTTGCAAAGGATGCCTGCTGTAGACTGATTTATCGCTGGTTCTGGGCTCTGTTTTCTGCTCTGGGGGGCTGTCCCTAGGAGTGACTGTAATGCACACAGCTCAGTTCCCTGCTGTTGGACAGGACGGGGAGACGCCAGCTTATCCCAGCCCATGTCCTATAATGCTGGGCAAGCTCCTGGCAGCAGGTGGTGGGGGAGGGGGAGTTCTGGGAACTGCCAAAGATTCAAAGTCAAGATCAAAGCATTTCTCTTCTGATCGCCTCACACTTTCCTTCCCTCCCTCATGCACATAAAAGCATTCAGCCCCCAGCAGGCTCTCTGTGGAAGGGGATGGGGGCTGCTCTTCCCCTTGCTTTTCCTGTGTCATAATAACTCTACCCGCAGTAGAGACTTGGTGAATGTCCCCCACCCCCAGTGTCAGCGGAGACCTGATGTGAGTTTGGTGACTGATTTCCTCCCATGCTTGTGGCAAGAACTCTCATGGAGCCTCACTGTCCAGGCCTTCTTTTTTGCGGGGGGGGGGGGGGAAGGGGTCCCAGAAAATCTCCTTGCTACCCCTTTCCCAGAAACAGGGGCTGCCAGTAGGACCTGGGAGGAGCAGGGGTTGGAGATTAGTGGTAGGCGGTGAATCACAAGGAGAGATTTGGAAGAGGAGAGTAAGGCTGCTTGGCCCTCTGGAAAAGGAAGGTTAATCCAAGCATAGTGAATGGAGTGAGAAGAAGCAGAGTCATTAGATACTAGGATGACAGGCACCAACCTACACACATAGACTTGATAGCAAGAGGAAGACAAAGGGAGTGGGAGTGCAGGGGTCAATAATAGGCCCAATATTATATTTAACTTCCTCATTAATGATTCAAAAGGGGGACTGAACAACCTGCTATGACACTTGCTGATAACACTGAGTTGTAGGCAGCTGCCAACTCCAGGGAATACAGAGAACTATAAAAGGGCCTAGAGATTAGACCCAGGGGCAGGAAACAGCAGAGCAAGACTCAATTTTGGAAAGCTTCTGCTGCTATGTTTGGAGGAAGATAATCTCAAACCCAGCTACCGGCAGGGGGAAGCTGGGAAGCAGGAATGTCTGGAAGAGACTGAATGTGGAGAACAGGCAGCTTGCAATGCAGTCTAGCTGCAAAGAAGCCATTGTCACTGTCAAAGAGAATGTATAGTCACTGTCCATACAGCTCTGCCTCTGCTGTGACCGCAAACTGGAAGGAGCTGGAGAACAGCAACAAGAATGGTTCAGGTGCTTGAGAGACTGACTGATGAGGAAAGTTGAATAGAGCTAAATCTGTCTAGCTTGGATATGGAACATTGGGCTCAGAGGGGACAACAGCCAGGAGGTAGGAAGATTGTGGGAGGCATGCAAGAGGTTATAACTGAGAGCAACAGGATGGACTGAAACCTAGGAAAATACAGGCTGAATCTCAGGCAATTTCTGAATGGTGAGATCAGTCAAGCTCTGCACAGAGAAGGGAGTGGCAGCCTTATGTCATTGAGAACTGAAATGGCCAAAGCCCTGCTGAGTACACCAGAGGGAATTACGTTGCACTGCTGGGAGGGGGTCAGCTGCATGGGACCAACTAGAGCTCTTCCTTCTCTAACTTCTGAATCAATAGCAAATCCCTCAGCCGGGGCCCTGCAGTGCAGAGGGGATCATTTGGAGCGTGTCGCCAGAGCAGCAGATATGAAATGGCCTGTGGTGTAAACAGTGCAGCGCGTCCCCAGAAGGTCTGACTCCAGGACTCACTCCCCAGCCCTGCCCCGAGGCATGTCCTGGAATGAACACAGCCTTTGCTGGTGAAGAAGTGTGAGAAGTGGGAAGGGTGTCATAAAAGATGTAAATGTTCAGTGCTGAGAGCGGCTCCGACTGTCTTGGACATGGGCTCTGGGGGGTAAGGGGAAGAAAGCTGATAGAGAGGCCCAGAGGGTGAATTTCTCTTTTGTTCTTGATCTTGGCTGTGTCAGGAAGAGCTGGGGAAATTCTTGGAACTGATACACTAAATGGAGCTCACAGCAGGTGCTGTATGAGGCGGGGGAGGACAAAGAGGTGGTGGGAAAGGGGTTGGAATAGACAATTGCAGCCCAGCATGTATATGTGTGTCAGATCCCCTGGCTTCCAAGCATTCAAAGTGGAGTCCAGTTTATAACAACCCGGACATGAATATTCTGTCCCAGCTGGGAAGCCACTTAATCTTCCTAGTGGGAGGGAGAGCGAGGCAGATAAATTCCAGTGATTACTGACATGACAAGGCTCACAAATGCCACCTCTTAAAGACTGGTTTCAGAGTAGGAGCCATGTTAGTCTGTATTCTCAAAAAGAAAAGGAGTACTTGTGGCACCTTAGAGACTAACAAATTTATTTGATCATCAGTTGGCAAGAACAAATGGGACAAATGCTCAGTTTGCCAGAAAAGTCAGGTGCAACTGCTAGTAGGTCAGGAAGGAATGTGCGGGGGGAGGGAAGGTTTGGGCGAGCAGCTCAAGCTGGGCTGGCTCCGCGAAGGCAGGGAGGGTGAGTGGCAGGAACTGGCCCCACGCAGGCAGTGGGGACCCTCGGGCTAGCCCCAGGCGGTGTCCCATTTTCCCTTTGGGGAAATATGGTCACCAGTAGCCATAACATTCCATGCTAGTGGGCTCAGTGTTTGACAGTAATGGTCTGTGCCCTTTGGAGCTCGACCTTTAAATATGACTGATAAAGCTGTAAATCACAACAGCTTGTGGTGGGAGGGAGCTGAGATGTGAACCAGGTGGGAGAGCGATATTTGCAAGGAGGCAGATTGTGTGCATTTTAATTGATTATGTAGAGTCTGATTTTTTTTGTTGCTTTTTAAACTGATCAGGCACAGGATCAGCTAGTGCCTGAGTAGAGAGGAGTGTGGGGAAGCAGCTAAGAGGAGTGACCTGCAAGGAGGGATTGGACGGGACAGGGGAATGAGGCTGGTTGGTGTGTGGACAAAGGGAGCATGGTCTGGGCATAGAGGTTGTGTGTGTGTGTGCAAGGAAAGGCCCAAAGGCGCAGTGGGAGAAGGGATACAAAGAGAGGGCCAGGTGTGAGGGGGGATTGTGAGGAAATGTGGGCCTCAAGCCCAAAGGGGCTCAAATCCCTTTACAATCAGATTTTCCTCAAGCAAAAAGGTTTCCTAACCCAGAGTTAAGATGACAATTTCAAAAACAATAGCTTTAACTGACTCCAGCATTAAAGATGAGATTGCTGAAAGGACAGGAAAGTCAGTGGTAACTTAGGTTCCAACACAGACCCTATTCTGCCCCCTACTTTAACTTCCTACCACAGACCCTCCCCATTTTGCATCAGTCTCACTGTGCCTCCCTCTTCTGCTCCTTCACCAACTTCCGCTCTGACCGCTTGTGTTTATCCTTTACAATAGAGGGTTTCATTGCAGGATCATGGGACACACATGGGATTATGCTGTTAACCACCAATTACCTACTGTGTATTAGTCTAATGTCATCTTTGCTGGCTAACATGCTGTTTGCACCGTGTTGTGTGATCCTGGAAAGAGAAACCTGTTTGAAAAGAACAACAGGGCCATCACAAAAGGTTCTGGTTACTTGGGATGCTTCTCTGAAGGCCCCCCCCTCCATTCCCACCCCACAAGTCAGCAACCCTGCTGTTCTCCTTCCCTTCCTCAGCCCCTCTGGCAGTAGCACACTTGAGAGGCCTGCAGGGGCCTTCTCTCAATCGGTGGGGATCTTCATGGGGAGGGTCAGGCTCCTTGCTCCCCAGAAACAAGTGGTGGTGCCCATTTTTGAACTGGAGACACCAGAAGGCTTTGCTGACAGCAGCAGCCCAGAATGTATATGTGTAGCATCCCTGTGTTGGGCTTAACGTGACATTGTGGGCTCCGGACTGGTGCAGCCAGGGAAGCTCCCCAGAAGAGCTGTGCTGGCAGCAGACTCAGATTGCGTTGGCAAGCCATAATGTTGATGGTACCAGTCCTGACTCATACAGAGAGTTTGGTCGGGCTTTGTTTGAGGAGATAGGGTTTGGCCAAACCACTTCCTATTTGTAAGGAGCTGGTGCTGGAATATCAGGATGGAGGAGTTTGTGTGTTGGTGTTGGAATTATTACTGGGAAGTTCCTGACTTGGAACATTTAAATTAATGTCATATTTCAGAGTAGCAGCCGTGTTAGTCTGTATTCGCAAAAACAAAAGGAGTACTTGTGGCACCTTAGAGACTATAGCTCACGAAAGCTTATGCTCAAATAAATTTGTTAGTCTCTAAGGTGCCACAAGTACTCCTTTTGTTTTTATTAATGTCATAGTAATTTGAATTGTTTGTAGAGGGGAGAAATTCTCAACCTTAGCATTGTGCACTGGATGGAGATTTCTTTGGTTTCTCTGGGAAGATATGTAACTGCTGTAGGTTGTCAGAGAGTGACTCAGCTGTGAAAAATGTAAGAGATAAAAAGATGACAATCAGTGTAAGCTTGCCCTATATTCCTACTGCTTTATTGTTCTTTAAGTGACATCACTGAATGCTCATCTTTGTACAAGGGGCTCACAGTGCAAACATGATGCAGCTCACGTGGAATTGACCAGAGGAGGGTTATATTCTCTGGCTGTACTATTCACAGCACTAGGCTTGGCAGCAGGATGTGTTTTAAGGCAGTGGTTCCCAAACTTTAACAGCCTGTGAACCCCTTTCATGAAAATATCAAATCTTGTGAACCCTCTCCTAAAAATGAATATTTCCATAAATTATAGAAGCAGTGATCTTGGAAATAATTTGGTTTTTTTATAACACTCTTATTACACACTATTTATCATTACATTATTTTTTTTTATTACATTATGAAAATGGCAACACTCTCCAAGATTTCACTTCTGTAGCTCATATCCTACATGTTCATCAAGGAGTACCAGATGTGAAACAGCATGAAGGTATTTAAGAAGCCAACTCAAATAAAGAGTTCCTCCCACAAGGTTTTGGGTCTTGAGCAGTCCAGGCAAACACCGCATGATTACAGTACAACAAAGCTTAAACTTGTTCAGCCAGGAAGTCATGGTTACGGGGCTCGGGCTGCCGGCCCCCGCACCTCATGGGGCTTGGGCTGCTGGCCCCCGCGGGGGTTGGAGTCCCTCGGGACAGCTCTGTCCGCCATTACAGAATTTTTTTCTGAGAACCCCCTGATACATTTCACGAACCCCCAAAGGTTCACGAACCCCAGTTTGGGAACCACTGTTTTAAGGGATTTGAATGAAGAAAAAGTTATGTTGCAAATCTTTGACTGTGAATATTATTAGGAGAGCTGCACATTTCTACCATAACTCAAAAAGATCTCCTTTATCATGTCCAGACTTCCCTAAATAATTCATCTGAGCATGAGCCTGATCTATGTCAGTCCTGGGAAAACGTATTTCTGAAAAGAAGGAGGGTTGGAAAATGGAGGGGAGGCCCAAAGAAAGTCCAGATGCTACAAAGAGCCATGTGGTGACTCGGTAGGGGGCGCAGTGCTAGTATTGCTCTCCCCAGTGTTGCAGACAGTGGCGCTAGGAGGTGCTGTGCTGTAGGGAGCGGTGGTGGTGATTCCGGACTTTATGTGGCTGCAGTATCTTCTTATCCGCTGGGTGGCAGTGTAACACTTGAGCAGCAGCAGCGGACTCCTGGCCTTTCTAGCCCGCCCCGCGAGATATCTATCGTATGGGATTTTCCTTCCCTGCCGCCATGTTGACCGCGTCCGCTCCTTCCCTTTCCCGGAACTGCTCTATCTCAGCCGTCGAATTCTATGGTCCCTGCGGCGCCTGTCTGCCTCGCGCTGTAGCGTCTCCATAGTTCCATTGGTGGGCGGGCTGAGAAGGGGATCTCATGAATATTCAGACCGAGTGATGGGTATTCATCACGTGGCGCTGGGGGCGGGGCAGGACGCTGGCGATGTGACGGTCTCTTTCGGACTCTGGCCCGGGCGGCGGCGGCGAGGGGGCTCGGGTCGGGTGGTGCTGGGCTCATGGCTGTCGGGAGCGCGGCGGTAGGGAGCGCCGGCAGCCGGTGAGTGGGAGCGGGGTGCAGTGGGGAGGGATATGGGGGGGGCGCGTTGGTTGGCGAGGGTACGACGTAGGTGGGGGGCGCGTGTTCTGGCAGGGCGTGCAGGGGATATGGGGGCACGTTGGCTGGAGGGGGTACGGGGAATATGGGGGTTCTTTGGGTGGTGGGGGTATAGGGTAGGGGCGCGTTGGCTGGAGCCCCCCGCATACCCCCCTGTGCCCCCCGCCAGACCACGCGCCCTCCATTGGTTGGCAGGGTTAGGGGGTGGGGGGCATAGCTGGAAGCAGGACGGGAGGAAGAGGAGAGGGAAGCTGTGTACTGTCCAGGATCCCAGAGGCTAGTCCAGGGTGGTGTGGGGCTGACTCAACTGCCTGTGGGGGACTGGAAAGGAGCCTGAGTGTGTTCTGATATTACAGCAGTAAGGGCCACACAAGTACCTAGATAGCTAGGGAAGGGGAGCTGACAGAGAATGGGGGCTGGTGGTGGGAGGGGGGGTGTCCTTTGGATAGCAAAAAGTGGTTGTTGCGGGAAGAGCTGGGAGAGCCCATGGATAGGAATGTGATGTAGAAGGAGATGTGAAACTAATGAAGGGAGCGTGACCCAGAGAGGGGGGAGTTGTTGGCGCAACAGAACAGGAAGATGGCTTTAGCCTCAGCACTTTGATTAGACTTTAGGATCCAACTCAAGAGTCAGGTGGGCCCGGAATCATCTCTTTTTCCCCCATTCAGGTGTTTCATTGGCAGGACAAGCTAGATGCATCTTGCCAGAGTGTAAAATAGCCACGCTTCTTGGGCATGCGCTGGAGGTAGATCTAGAATGCTGGAGCAGCAGCTTCTCTGATTTGCACTCAGTGGGTGGAATCAATCTCACCATCCAACCATAAGGTCTAGATCCTGCCTGGTGCATGAAGCATGATAAGGGGCCAAGCCTGTCCCAGCCTGTAGAAGGCACAGGAAAGGATTCATATTCTCCAACATGAAGAGCCATCTTGGCTACTCTCTTTTGGGACCCTCCAGCACAAATGCTCTGCTGTGGAATCCCTGACTAATGAATTCTTATTAACACACTTGACGACTGGCTGGCTGGCTGGCCTTGGACCAAGCAGGTGTATCTTCCATGGGGCAGCTCTGCAGTTTGTTCTCTTGGCATGTAGAGTCCTTTATTTTGAGGATCACTGCACTCCTGGTGCCCCAAGGCTAGTCTATGGCCTCTCCTGCAACTGTTACTGGGGATGTGAGGCTCCTCCATTGAGGTAGAGGAAGGATTGAGAGTCTGGTTCCAGGGAAGTAGGCCCTGGGGTGGGGTGGAGCAGAGATGGCTACTTCTCTGTAAAAGGCAGATTACATAGTGCACCTTCAGGAGTCCAGTGCCTGCTTGCTAACTCACTCTCCTGCTCTTTCTCTCACTCTCTCTCAGCAGGCCCCAGCCCCAGCTGGACCTACAGTTCCTGCGACGCTTCAGGAAGATCCAGGCCATCTTGTTTCCCAGATGGTCCTCCCAGAATGTGCTCATGTTCCTGACCCTGATGAGCATTGCCCTATTGGGTGAGCTAGTGAATGGCTGGCCTAGATTGGGCTGGGCTGGGCTGGGCTGGGGGACAGAGGGGAGGGGGGCAACTCCAGGCCTTTCACTGGGGCATGCTTCTTGCCCCTCCTCCACTGTGCCTCCTCAGCCCTTCATTTTCTCTCTGTTTTTCTTCTTGCCTCCCAGAGCAGTTGGTCATTTACCAGGTGGGATTGATCCCCAGCCAATACTACGGGGTCCTGGGGAGCAAGGACTTCTCTGGGTTCAAAACCCTGACTGTGATTGCTGCGATACTCATCATACTCAATTCCACGGTAAGAGAGGCATGTGCTCCCAGAGGGCTAGGGAGAGCAAAGAGGGACCCTATGATAAAACAGTAACCCTTCCTTATCTTCACTCTTAGGGTGGGGAGGAACAGAGAGGGATCCTATAAAAAAGGAGATCCCTCTGTAGGCTGCAGCATGTGCTCTCAAGCCTGGGTTCTCCAGATGGCCTGGGATTTGTTGATGAGACCAGGGATCCCTTGTCAGCTTTACTCCTGGGGGATTCTGCACTACTGTGTATGTGCATAATTAATGAGACATGCATATTTTAAATTTTTTATGCAAAAAAAGCTTCTGCTGAAATGTTGCTGCAGTTCTGCCTTTTGCCCACCAGAGGACTGTCAAGGCTGATTCCTTTGGCACTTTGAGTGCAGAAGGTGGGGGCCTGCAAGGATTCTAAAAATCAATACAGGCCACTTCTTGTATTAAACTCCCAAGGTTACAGCTTTTCTCTGACCTTGGATGGGTAGATGCTGCCACCACCCAAGTGAAAAACCCCTTTGAGGACCCAAGAAGGCGCACTTGGGAATTCCTTCCTGTGGGGTACCCTCAAGCCCTTTCACCCCTCACTCCCACCCCCACCCTGGGGAAGAACTGAGGGAAAAAAACAAAAGAAATCAGCTGTTGCCACCAGCTAATTAAACAACATGTGCCCAAACCTCTTGCGACACAAAAATCCAATCCTGTTCTTAAAAAGGTACATTTTATTAAAAACAAAAAAATACATCTGGAAACTCAGGCTATTTCTAGATTTAAAAAACAAACAACCATTTACAAGGATTAAGCATCAAGAATAACGTTCTTGAGGTCCAACTTAAAGGTTACAAGCAAAACAAAAGCATTTGGGGTCAGCACAGAGGAGTCCATAAGCTATAAAGAAATAAAAAGAGATAAACCTAATCGCATCTTCCTAGACATTTCCTGATTTACTTACATGTCTGGGATTTCAAATGAGTAGTTTCTAGGTATGACACCGATGATTTTTCATACCTGGCCCAAAGCTTCTTACAGCATAACTGCATCCCTGTCTGCCTCTCCCCAAGAACAAGCACAACAGACAGACAAAAGGGGAGTCTTTTTTCAATTTTAAAAAGTTCTAGCCTTCCCATTCGCTCTTTTGGCCAGGTGCCCACTCACTTCCTTTTACCTGTGCATCGCAGTGAGACTTTTAACCCTTTACAGGTAAAACAAGTAGAGAACAGCTACTAAGAGGAATTTTATAACTAACTGGTGGGCTGGATCCATAAAAGAGAGCTTCCTCCCTCCCCCCTTTCATTTATCACAAGGGTGCTGTGGGGCAAGAACAGCAGAAGCTCCCAGCAGAAAATAACTTCTGCAGTTCTGCCTTTTACTCACCAAAAGGCATTGTGGTGATAGAACTCAGCAGCAGCTCCCAGCCAGCTAGGGAAGAGAAAGAGCCTGCCTTCTTCACAGCACCTGTCAGGCCAGGTCAGGAAACGGGCTATGGGGAGACAGCGTTGGGTGCTGGGGGAGTCAGGGGCTCATAAGGGCTAGTATGGGAGGACAGACTAGGGCAGGGGCTGAATGGGAGTGGAGGAACAGGACCACGGTGAGGGGGAGGGAGCTGTAGGGCCAGATGGTGATGGGGGAGTGCAGAGCTACGTAGGGACAGAGGGTGGTTGAGTGGGGGCACAGAGACGCATAGGGACAGAGGGTACAGAGCCACATAGGGACAGGGGGAGGAGTGCAGGCCACATGGGAGTGGGTGTCTGAGTGGGGGTGGAGGGACACATGTAGACAGGAGCTGCAAGGACACGGGTGCTGGAATATATAGGGACGGGGCAGATGTGCCTGAATGGGAGAGGCTAAGGGTCAGCCAGGGTCTGCATGGGGGAAGCTCACTAACAATCCCTCCTCACCTCCCAAAAAAACCTGTTCCATATTTTTCCTACCCATACCCCTCCAAGTTAACACCCAGGCTCCTTCCCAACAATTTACTTTCCTCTCCCTTACCTCCTCTGTTACCCCCCCGACTCCCCCAAGCCTTTGCACTGTTTCTGAGGCGTGTGGGAAATACAGTTCTGTATTGTAGGTTAAATGAATTATTATTTAGAGTTCTGTATTAATATGCCTAATAAGGAATCTATTTGTCAAAAAAAATTTCCTGAATCTTTTTTTGACGTCTGTATTGTTAAAGACGTACTTGCTGACAGGTATTTTGAAATAAATGACCAAAAATAATTGAAACTGGTGTGATTTATATTGCATATTTTATTTGTCAATATAACAGAATATTAAAATATTGTGTGCCAAAAAACTAATAATTCTGCACAGAATTCCTCCAGGAGTACAGCTCGCAACGTTGCTCTTGGAGCTTGGTACTCAAAGGGAGGGACTGAGACTCCCTTCTGCCCTGTGCAGACAGCTGAATGTGGAATGGGCCATTTAGTTTTTTATTTCTGATTCATTTTGGATTTGTATCGTTAAATGATTGCTCTCCCTGCCCCTCTTTCTGTCTCTCTTTGCCTCATCTCAGCTGAAAAGCTTGGACCAGTTTATCTGTAACCTGATGTATGTGAGCTGGAGGAAGACTCTCACCGAATACCTTCATGGCTACTATTTCCAGGGCCAGGTGTATTATACCCTGAACGTGCTGCGTGAGGACATCGATAATCCGTAGGCCGCTCGAAACTTCTTTCAGCCTCTTGCTTGGTGTCTCCTGAACTGCTTCTCGCTCTTTGGCTGTCATGTCTGTGTATCTGGCTACCCTTGGTAGGGGGCCATTTTGAGCTCTCTGTGTGTGTGTAATTCTGCTCTGTGGGTTTTTCTCTAGGGCTGGGTGGCCTGGGCCCCTATCTCTGTGCCTGGTAGGAGGCACTTCCTGACAGAGAACTCTCTTCGTTGCCAAAAGATCTCACTGCCTGCAGGTTGACGGAAAGTGCTGTTGTTTCTGTTGGTGGGTCGTCTTCTGTGCTGCCTGGTCTTTCCTACCTCGTGCAGCTCTCCCTACCCCCACAGCCAGCTCCCTCCCGCAGGGCCTTGCTTCCCTCTCAAAGACTCTGCTCTCCCTGGTAAGGATGTGAGATCATCCTTTGGGCTGGTGCTTTGCCCAGGGTAAATCCTTCCTCTTTGACAGGGCTCAAATCTGGAGCAAGGAAAAATGCCCACTTGAGGCTTAAAATAATTAGACTAGTTATTTGCACAGCAGTGTTGGTTATAAACAAAACTCCATGTGCTGTGCAGCATGTTATCCTGTGGAGGGACTTTGGAACCATACAGCTGGTTCCCCTCTGCCCTCTTCCCCCCTCTCCCCAGTCCAGCTGGGACAGGCTTCTTTGTTTGTTTTAATCTTAAACTACCCAGAATTTTTAATTTGATGCAGATGTTTTTCTAAAAGGTTTTGACAGCCAGGCAGGGCTTTTGACACCTGGGAAAGGCTTGGGAGTTGGCTTTGTTTCTTGCAGTAGAGGCCTTTAGAACTTGAGAAGGGGGTATATCTTCTCTTTTCCATCCCCTTTTGGGCAGAGTCAGACGTGACTTTGAACTTGGGAGTAGTGGGTGGAGAGTTGAATTCCTCATAGTTCATCCCAGCAAAGTTTGACAACTGGCTTCTCCTTTACACCCCACTGCAATATTTGCCACTGCATTAACAAGCAGGGGAGAGGAGGAGTATATTAGCTGGATGATTCTGATAAAATGATGAGCAGCTAAATAGTTAATGTTGTCGTTTGAATCAACATCTTTAGGCTTTTGAGAGGTCCCTCCGTTTAGCTGTCACCCCTGCCAAAGCTATTGTTTCAGGCTGCCTATAGATTTGTGAAGTCAACACTGTGTTAGTTGCACTCGTATCACGGTTGGAGGGAATAGGGGCTGTATGCATTTTTTTTTTGTTCAGATTCTGGATGAAATACTTGTGGCAAAATAAAAAAAACAATCTGTAGCAAGTTACATGGCTGCATAATGACATTATGGCTGAGGAATGGGTACTTCAGACTTAAATAGCTAGTGATACAATTCGCTTCTCTTACTGGTGACACCTCCAAGGGAATTGAGCTGAGCCCAGAGATAGTTACAGGAAATGATTGCTTAATGGAGACCATAACTCTTGTTAATGGAGATGACTTCAGGTAATTTAGTCCTCTCAAATAAGAGGATCATGATCACTTTGTAATAAAAGTGATTTAGCACCACATCTGTGTGGGATGGAGATAGAGGAGTGGCACTGAACTATGATTCTCCAGCCATGACTGGAGCTGCCGCCCACCTCAAAAAATGTTTGTTGCTGACAAAACTTTGCACTAGACCAAACTTGCAGAAACAAGTTTAGAAAGTAGTGCCTAAGGTCAAGACACCTGAATGCCTCGTTAGTGTGATAGGCAGTCAGTGTAGAGCATGGATCAAAACCAAAAACTCATGCACACCCAGCTGTTCCTTCAGGGAAGGAACAGAGAGGCCCCTCACCAGACTTATCTTAGTCAAATGTTTGCTTTTAACCTTGGGATGTGCACTATATAATCAGGGCCCCCTTGGTTCCTCAGCAACGTGGGACCAAATTGTACGGCAGGAAGTCTTAAATTCTGCGGCAGAATGAATGTGTTGCTATGGCTCACTCCCCACCCCCAAACAAATGTGTTCTGCTATGGCTCATAATTGAAAATACTCCAGGACATAAATGTGTCTGATGGGTTTTCCTCTGGGATCTTCCTCTACCAGGAAGTTAAAGGCTAAGCAGTAATGGTGAGGTGGTGTCTTATTAGCTCACACAATGCAAATCAAACTGGGGACTATCTCCCTTTCTTTCTCTCTCACTCCCCTCTGTGTGTGTGTTGGGGGGGGGGATAAGTAGATGGGCACTGTCGGGTATCACATCCAAACAGCTCAGAGTTCTAGCAGCGTATCCGAATTAATATTGCTTATAAGGAGCCATAAATGTTGTTTAATAGACAAAGGAAAGACAACGTTCCTGTCCCGGGTTTCCAGTCTAGTTAAAATGTAACTGGATGAGAGATGGTTACAAACACTTGTGAAGAGGGAGGGCGGCAGCAGTAAGATCAGTGTATGATGGAGCAGCATAAAAACAAAAAGCTGGTGCTGTTTTGGGGTTGCAGAGGGAGCATGTCAGAGTTAAGAAGGGGAGAGTCTCCCGCCCCCTGGCTCTAGGGAAACCGTGCCTCCTGTACTGTGTTGGTTCAGGGCACCTCCTTTCCAGGCAGGTATTGACAAATTGGAAGGAGCTCAAAGGAGAGCAATGAAAGTGAGGGATTGATTTATGGAGAAAGTTTTGAAAAACATGTGTAGCTTGCATAAGGGGCCAGCCTACACGCTAAACATAAGCCGGTCAAGCAGCTCATAAGGGGCCAGCCTACACGCTAAACATAAGCCGGTCAAGCAGCTCATTACAGCAGGGTCAGCCTTTGGCAGTGTGGTTAGGGCCCCTCACTGTGTTGTTAACTGGTATGTGTAATCAGGCTAAGGGGACCAGAAGTGACTTGGTGGGTTTTGTGTGCACATGAGGCCCCAAGAGATGGCTAAGTAGCGGCAGGGTTGTGAGCACCAAGGGGGGAGAAGGGTGATTCAGGATGGGCTAAGGGGTAAAACTGGGAATGGGATGAAGATAATAAAAGGAACATTGTGCCTGGGTGGTGGTAGTGGCATCTTAATAAGTCCTGTCAGGTTGTGGAACGGTTTTGCAAGGGAAGTGGTGGAAGTCCGATTACTTGCTTCCTCAAAAACTGGATTGGACAAAACCCTGAGAATAGACAATGGAACAGCCCTGCCCAGTGTGTGGGATGGAAGTGGTGGGGGAAGAAACTAGGTGCGTCCTGACGGGGCTTTATTATCTCTGTTCTGTTTTGCTCTTGTTTTCATAGTTGGCTTTAACAGTCAGTGTTGTTTTATGTCGAGCAGAGACCAGCGAATCAGTCAGGATGTGGAGAGATTCTGCAGACAGCTAAGCTCCATGGCCAGTAAACTCATCATCTCTCCTTTTACACTGGGCTACTACACCTATCAGTGCTTTCAGAGGTAGGATCTCTGCACCTTCCCATTGGAGTACTGCACCTCTCCGAGCTGCTTTCATATCATCCCTGGGAGTGCTGTGGTTCTCAGAACTTAGTGGTTGGGAATTTGAAGCCTGGCACTAGCACATGGTGTGGGATTCCTGGCACTGATCTGGTGGGGGTGACTCTGACTATGCTGGAGCAGGAGGGGGGTAGAGTTCCTAGTCCTAGTGTACTGAGGTTCATGTGTAGGGTTCCCAGCAATAGTGGGGTGGGTGTTGCTTTGACTGCACTCCCAGTCTAGTGTGTGGCCTTTCCTGGGTTTGCTAACTAACCTCTCCCCATCTTCCCCTTTAGCACGGGCTGGCTGGGCCCAATAAGTATCTTTGGGTATTTTGTCATTGGGACTGTTGTTAACAAGGTGCTGATGAGTCCCATTGTGTCAAAACTGGTGCATCAGGAGAAGCTGGAGGGGGATTTCAGGTGAGTGGTCGGAGTCTTGCTGTCACTGACCCTTCCTTTCTGGAATTGCTCTGTTTAATGGCAGCTTGCTCGTTCCCCAGTCCAGTCCACTCAGTGTGTGACTCAGATGTGGCTAATCTCCTCCCTGCTCCTTGACTAAGCAAATCAGCCTGCTCAGCTCTTTTGAGTGCACAACCAGCCCACTGAACCCAGCCTCAGAGAGACCCATCTGGAGTCAACCTGCTAAGCCCCAGCCATCCCTGCCACTAGAGTGTGACCTGGTGAGATAGCGCCCCTGGGTTTCTGTTGGTCCAGTCGTCAGTGTTTTCCACCGATCCCTCGCTGCTGCTGCTAATTGCAGTGAGGTGCTGTGGAGTAGAGGGAGCACGGAGCTTCTAATAAGTTGGATCTTAATCCACGTTCACCAAAGATGGTGGCTGAGACTTGAGGCATTGCTCTTCCTCCCACCGCACACATGCACTTACCTTCATGATGTGCCTGAAATCCCCACAGACCCCCTAGGTCTTCTAAATCTCTCCTTATGCTTTGGGGCATAAACTGTGAAAGGTATTGTATCAATGACCAGGTGCATTGTAAGGGTTTGACAGCTTCCTCTATAGCATCCATCACTGTCAGAGGTGTGGACAGCAGAGCAGATGTACCCTTGGTGTGATACGGTGCAGCATGGGGACACTGAATTAGAAGGGCTCATTGATCTGATCCAGTGTATCTCGGATACTGGGCTAGTAAACAAGATATGGAATACTGGACTGTCCCAGCGAGTGGGATGCCAGTGGTCCAGTGTGATTGGTGCAGAAGGGAGGAGACCAAACTAGACCACTGAACTGACCTGCTCTGATGGTACCTATGTATAGGGCAGTGTAGTGCCCTTCTGAACCTTGCTCAAGGCCCCTGGGCCTATGTTAAGTCTCATTCCTGGACTAAGAATCTGTCGGATCACTCACTATGATAGCAGGAGCAGGAATGGATTTTTCTGTTGCAGGGATGTTCATTGTTTATTCTGTGGGGTGGTCGCATCTCATGTTTTGGTTTGTGTTGTGCAGGTTCAAGCACATGCAGATTCGTGTAAATGCAGAGCCAGCTGCTTTCTACAGGTAAATGGTGGATTAATCTGTTCCTTCTCATCTCTTCTCGTGACCAGCTCCTAGAATAACTGCTCAGTCATGTTTTCCAGAACAGTAAGGGAAGGGACCTATCCTGTTGCTTGCACTGCCTTGTCCTGTTCTTTTTGTTTAAAAGCTCTTGTCCCTGCCCCCTGTGCCTGGTACCAAGTCTCTAACTTGCTGTTCTGCTATGATCCCACTGTGATCCAAGTACAGGGCCTGTGCTGGGTCCTACCTTTCCTTTAAGAAAAAGTGCCTGTAGGATGTTTCCTAGACCTGTGATTGTGCCACAGTGCCTTCCTTTGGTTCTGCTCAGCACCTGCTGGCAGTGGTCAATAAATAACCCAGGTGCATTAAAATCCTAGGAGTTGGAGAGGAACAACCTTTTTCCCCTCTTTCCCCCCCCTCCTCAGGGTCCAGTTTCAGATTATCCTATGGCCTACAGACCATTTTCTGGTGCATCAGACTGGGGCCTCTTCTACTACTCTGGGAGACTGTTGAAGGGCCTCATCCTATCTTGTTAAGATCCTCTCCTGAGATCTGTCTAAGGTTCCCTTTTCCTAATTTCATCCCACTACTCTCTCCTATTTCCCCTTTGTTGTCAGCCCAGCGAAACAGACTTTAGTTCTTTCTCTCTCCTTCTAGCTCAGTCCCTCTGTCCCCCTGGTCACCTTGTTGATCTTCTGCAAGTTGCATCCACTCTGTCAATGTCTACTACTATTGAGGTGCCTAGAATTGAGCATGCTTTCCCAGGCGGGACCAGTGCTGTATGGTGTCTGCAATGTCTCCCAGTGTTGTACTTCTTGTGAACATCATTAGCATGCTCTTTACCCCCCTGAACCAGATCATTACTAAAGATGTTGCATCCAGTTGGCTAGAACCCTGATGCCTGAGGGCCCCCAGCTTAAGTCTGGAGTGGAGTGCCTGGCTGTGGGCAATGAAGGTCAATGTTACCCATACCTTCTAGCCTTAGCACTATGGGATCTTATCACTGGGGGCTGCCCCATTCTCCAGCCCTCCCTGTCTCCACTGTGTACGTGGCTCACTGGCCTGATCTGGTTAAGCACCTGTAGCGGTTCTTCCTCCATCTGTCTAGCCCAGTGCTGTGCCCATGTGGTGCTAACAATAATGGGAGCTGGAGACAAGTATCTTCACTGCTGTATCATCTAGGCATGGTGAGAGCAGAATTGGACAATGTGGTGGCAAAAGCACCTGCACTGGACCTACACTGGCAGCTGCTCTGGGGCTAGCCCCATGCGCCGCTCTGCGGGGGCTAGAGTTGGTAGAAATTCAGTATGGACACAGCCTGCATTTGAATACTAAACATTTTATCTTTTTCCGCTTTTTGCCACCTGAGGGCGGTGTAAACTTTGTGAATGAGTGGAAGTAGCTGTTGCAGATCTCAGCCCAGGTGGCTTGGTGTGTAAATGGAGCTCTCGGGTGCAAGGATCTAGGCTCCCAGGGTGCAGTCAGAGTGGTGCTGATCTAAGAGTCAGCAGTGACTGCGACTATATCAGCAGCTACTAAAGCTGGGGTGGGAGAGGAGCCCCCTTCCAGGCTTGAAATCCAGTCTTAGTCCGACAGCTCCAGGGACATGAATTTGATAGGCACAGATTCACTTGGATTAGCTGTGTAAAGTACTTCACGGTTTGGCTTCTCAGGATGTTGAAGGCCTGAGCCAAAGTGACCCACAAGAGACCAGTAATCGGTCCATTTCTGCTCCAGTGTGATAATAGTTATAGAACAGTGGCCAGGCTAAGGCCTTGGCATCTTGGTGGTCAGGGGTCAGGTAAACAGGCTAGACATCACCTCCTCAGCTCGCCACGCTGCTTCCCTTTCTGGATCCAGGAACACTGCAGGATGTTGCCTTCTGGAATGGATGGACTCTTGGTTCAGGTGCATGAAGTAGCCCCATGGGTGCCCTAGTCCAGTATTGGACCTTGCTGTCATCACTTGCCTCCTTTTTGCCCTCCATGTCTAATAGAAATACCAAGGTGCTCTGGCAGATTCTTTCTCAGAGCCACCTGCCTCGGCCGAGGAACTCCTCAGAGGCATGTTCACCAGGCAGCACCTGGGTATTTAGTGCCTGGCCACCACAATAACATTGCACAGATACTATGGTGATGGGCATGCTCCAGATAGCTACAATAGTCCTGCAATGTTTTCATCACTCTGCAGTGCACCCAGCATGTGATGGCTTTTGCAGATCCATGGCATGCTACTGTCTTGTTTTGCAGAGCTGGGCAGGTAGAGCACATGAGAACTGATCGCCGGCTGCAGAGCCTTCTGCAGACACAAAGGGAGCTGATGGGTAAAGAGCTGTGGCTCTACAGTAAGTGGAGAATTTCCTTGATTAGCAGGGACATGTGGCAGCTTCATCACGGTAATCATCAGACCTGGGGAGTGCGTCCCCAGAGACATATAGGAGTGCTGGCTACTCCTCCGCTGCTCATGGCTGCAGGAGGCCATACCTGTTGGTGTACTGGCACCTCAGGTGTTTGTTGAGGCA
Source organism: Dermochelys coriacea (assembly GCF_009764565.3). NCBI lineage: Eukaryota > Metazoa > Chordata > Testudines > Dermochelyidae > Dermochelys > Dermochelys coriacea. The sequence goes on along the minus strand of NC_050073.1, from coordinate 85,272,781 downwards.
GCATTGTCTTCCTAGAGGAGAGCCCAGGAGAGGATGCCGTGGGGGAACACTGGCAAAGCCAGAGGACCAAATCAGGAAATGGGTTTTGCAGGAATCCAGACTCTGAGGGGAACAGGTGGCAGCAGCAGTTGGGATTTCAGTCATCCACACTAAGAGCGTCAGGGAAACTGGGCCCTTGGAAGGGAGTAGGGTTGGTGGGGATGAACGGGAGCTGCTCTGAGACCATGTCTGTGTAACGCATGACCCTCTTGGCCTGATGCTGCCCGGAAATCTTGACTGTGATCCTGATTCCAGCCCCCCCTGAGCCAGTCCCTTAGTGCTTAGAGTCAAGGGCAAGTGAGTGCCTTGCCTTCAGGGTACAATCTAGAGCTCTGCAAATCGTGGAGTGGCATATGTGGGAATTCTGAATACTTGAGCATTTCTGCCTTTCCTGTGTTCCTTAGGAAGGTCAGTGATGTAGGCTTCCTGCCCCAGCCAGATCCCACGGATATTCCTTCCTGCGTCCTGGCTTGGCTGGCCACTTTGCTTCCCCATGTTTCTAAGAGGCAGCGGGGGCTCTGACATTTGGAAAGAAGTAGGCTAGGTGGATTTTGCCCTGTCTAAGGTACTCTAGCTGTGTGGGTGGTGGTATCTGGATGGCTTTTTCTCCACTTTGGTGCCCTGGCTGGGGGAGCTTCATGCCAACAGGTTTCATCTCTGTGATGTGGGTCTTTTGCTGTCTTTTTCTTGGTCCCTGAGGTGCAATGTGAGGCGTTTGAATGGGGGGGGCGGGACTAGTTCTGTTTGGCCCCAGAAATTGGGCTTGGGTTTGCCTGGGACAGAGGGTGCTCCCTGCTCATTAACTCCTGCCAATGTGCTTATATCCAGTTGGGATCAACACCTTTGACTATCTGGGCAGCATTCTGAGTTACGTGGTGATTGCCATTCCCATCTTTAGTGGTGTCTATGGCGACCTGGGTCCAGCTCAGCTGAGCGCTCTGGTCAGCAAGGTGAGTTCAGCATGTGTTCCCTCTGCTGCGTTTCTTCCCCTTGCACCCTGCAGGATACTAGGCCAGGGGGTGTGACGTAGCACAGGCTGACCCAATCCTGAAGGTCTGGTGCTAAGTCTGAAGACAGCAATGTGTTGTGCAGGGCTGGGCTCCAGTGAAAGAGGTGGCTGGTATTGAGAGCAGAGCGAGCAGTGCGCCGCAAGAGGCAGTGCTGGAGGTTGAGGGGGTGATTGCCCCTCGCTAGGGATGGCTGACTTCACTGAGTCACACTCAGGACGTTCTTTGCCAACATAAGGCTAGAAACGTAGGCCCTGTGCTTGCAAACTCTTAGGTATGTGATTGACTCGATGCACTCGCGTATGGAAAGCTAATCACACACACAGGCATTTGCAGGATCAGGCCCTCCTGTTTTAAATGAAAGGTTACATACTGATGAGACCGCACAAGGCATCGGAGCAGGGCTGGGCCCATGCAGCACTGCCAAGCCCACTGCTTCTGCTGACTGAAGAGAGGCTGCAGCAGCTGGTTGCTCATGGAACCACCCTGTCCACAAACCAGATTCTTGGCTCTAAAAGACCCTGTCTTCACGGAACTGCTCTGTCTAGAAGGCTGATCTCTCTCCTGCTTTTGTTGCCTCACTAGGCCCCTAGGGAGGGGCCTCCAAATCTGACTGGTTCCCAGCTAAACAAAATCAGCCCAAGACTGGTAATGCAGATCTAAAAGCAGCCAGCTTAGCATTCCAGGCTGTGTAGCAGAGACATGCATCTGAGAGTAGCAGACCACTTCCAGAGCAGGGGATGGGGGGAGTGGTCAGCGTGACACCAGGGAGAGGACCCCGACCCTAGTGCTGGCAGCAGTCACAGTGTAGCTTGGCAGGATGTGGATGAGCTAACTGAACAGCTGCAGCCTGTTTGTTTAGAATTCCTGGTGGTTCTTCTGGTTGGTCCTCTTTCGCTTAAAGCTGTTAGAGGCTTTAACCCTTGGAGTACTGAGAGGAGCTCCCTAAGGCATCAGTGTGAGGGGCTCGTCCAGGGCTCTACAGAGTGTTCAGGCCAGTGGGGATTCCTGTGGGGAATGAGTCCTGGTGCCCTCTCCTCCCCAAGTCCTACCACCAAGCCCCCTGGCCAGTTATTGTGTTTGCAGTGGGCTGATCGTGTTCCCTACAGGGATGGCCTTATGGGAGGCAGTTCACTCAATGGCTGTGGGGAGTGAGAAAGGGCAGCTCCTAGCAGACACCGGGCGGGATCTCCCCAGGGTCAACCTACAGGCTGATGCATGTGAGCCCTGTTATGTCTCTTGTCCGATGCCGCTTTCTCTGTGGTTCGTCCCTCCGTTGGGTCACCACTCTCCTCAAGTCTAAGTGACTGCACATGCTCACCTGTGATGGCTGCCCTAGCTGGGTATATGGTATTCACTGCTGCTAGCTTGCTGGCTGTGAGGGCAGGCACAGCCACCTGGGCGCTGCTGCTCCATCTCTGTGTTAACTCTTCTCCCGGTGTGTGCTTCTCCGGCAGAATGCCTTTGTCTCCATATACCTTATCAGCTGCTTCAGCCAGCTCATCGATCTCTCCACCACCTTGTCTGACGTGGCTGGCTACACGCACAGGTGAGAGTTGCCCTCCCTTAAGCCTGTCTCCAGGAGAGGGAACCTTCTTGGTGCCCCAGTGCAAGGCTTCTGGGACTGCCCCAGTCTATGGCTCTGGCAGAAGTGGGGAAGCTTGTACCCTAGGCAGGGCTCCTTGGAAAGGGGTGATTGCTAATGTGGGGTCAGCTTGTACAAGGTGTCATTCTTAGTATGAAGATAGCACCCACAGACCCAAACCCAGATAGTGCTAGGCATGGTCCGTCCATACACCTAGTGCGAGACTGCCCTTGCCCTAGAGAGCTCGCACTCAAAGGTCACTGCCGTGGGCCCATTTGGAACTGAGCTGGGCAGGGAGCACGTCTCTCCAGAGCCTGGGTGCTGATTGCCTAGGACTGGAATCCCCTTGCCAACAGAGGCCACTGAGGAGGCCAGATGCTGAATGGAAGGGTAGCTCTTCCTTTAAAATATGCCTTAGTCACAGCCCACTAGTGTCCATGTGCTTTCTAGTCCAGTGAGTAGCTTGCAATGGAAGGCACTGAACTGACTGCATGATGCCCGCTGCTTAGGAACTCTAGGTAATTCAAAAACAAAAGAGAACTCCTTTTAACCTCCCTCCAGTCCCCCAGGATGGATGTCCTGTCAGTGGTTCAGCCTGGCAGCTCTGCAGGGTAGGACTTGTTCTGTGTCCTGTACAGCACCGAGCACATTGCTCAGGCTAAACAAATATGAAATACAATCTGTTAAGAAGCCCAGTTGGGACAGGAGCTGGAATGTGGGGAGAGGGCTGTGGAGTCACATCTGTCCCTCTTGCTACCCTCTCTGTCTTACAGGATTGGGGAGCTGCAGGAGACACTGTTGTCTCTCTCCAGGAAACACCGTGATTGTGAATCAGAAGCCAAAACCAACTGGGACTTTGACAAGTGAGTGTCTGCGGCCAGCCTGAGCTTGGGATGGTAAATTACTGTCTGAAGCTGGGTTTCCAGGCTGTGGGGAAAACTCTCATGTTCATCAGGCATTTTGGATGTGCCTCTGGGATGGTAAAATAGGGTTTCTTCCAAACACTGCAGCCTAGGGTCCTTCTCCCTTGAATTCCCCTGGGAGTGCTATTAGGAGGGACAGAGGTCTGCATCCTTTGTGTCTGAGGAATAGGCACAAATTAAATAACCATTGGGCATGTCCCCAAATTTCCCTGAGGCGGGGAGGTATGTTCATGTCACTGGAAAATCAAGGAATTTGCAGCCTTGGAAATCAACCAGCTCAATAAGAGGAAAGTGCAGGTAGCCAGGTGTTTGTGAAAAATCCTTTTGAGGCCAGCAAGTTGAGCCTCCCTAACGCCAATGTATTTGTAATCATATGATCATACGATCTGTTACTGGCTGCCTCCACTCCCCTCCAACTGTCACACTCGCCTGTCACATCTTGTTTCAAATTAGTTTATAAACTGTTTGGGGCAGGGAGCATGTCTTCATGTGCATGCACATGCAGCACCCAGTACAGCGGGGTCCAGATCCCAACCAGGATTTCAGGGCATGACCATAGTGAAAATAGTAAATAAGTCGAGAGAGAGAGAGAGAGAAGCTCTATCTAGTCCACCCCGACCCCAGCAGCCAATGGGATTGTTCCTGATGATGTGTTCTCCAGGGCTTTGGCCAATTTCAGGCTCCCTGCAGTTCCTCACTGTATCAGTCCAAATGGGGCTCTCCTTCAGCATTTTCCTTCTTGCTGTTGTCGCAGATCATCACATCCTGTCAGACATGGACAGCCCCTGCATTTGGGGGGCGTTTCTACGCTTTGGAATGTGTTCCTTCCATCTGTGGAATTGGAACCAGTGCTTGGAGCGGTGGGGATCTGACGGTATGTTCGGGGTGTGGGCCAAACTTTCCAAACCTAGAAGTCTAAAAGCAGGCCTGAATAAAAGTGGCCTGCCTTTAACGGATGAGGACTGCGAGCCCCAAAGTCTGAAAATCCTGGCCTTGGCCTCTAACCATCAGATGCCTCTGGCCGGCAAAGTTACTTCTTTCCATTCCTGCCATTTCTGCGGTACCTGTGCTTCCCAATTCCTTCCTGCTGGGTTCCTGGTCCTGAGCAGGTTGCCGAGGAGAGGGCTGGATTCGCCTCATGCGTTAGGATTGTTGCTAGCTGAGCTCAGAGTGCAGCTCCCATTGTGGGCAGTGAGGCGTGAAGCAGAATGAGCAGTTTGGATCCTGCAGTCTGACAGTTTCTGACTTGCAGTCTGAGAAGATTGGGTCTGGGAGCCCCACTGAGTATAACTTGTGTAATAGCAGCCATGGCCCCCCGCAGGATCTGGGCCCCCTTGTGCTGGAGGCCGGACAAACATCTACAAAAACAGCCTCTACCTCAGAGAGCGTACGTTCTAGATCAGGAGTTCTTCGACTTTTGTACTGGTGACCCCTTTCACACAGCAAGCCTCTGAGTGCGACCCCCTCTTATACATTAAAAACACTTTTTTTATATATTTAACACCATTATAAATGCTGGAGGCAAAGCGGGGTTTGGGGTGGAGGCTGACAGCTTGCGACCCCCCATGTAATAACTTCATGACCCCCTGAGGAGTCCCAACCCACGGTTTGAGAACCTCCTGCTCTAGATAGGTGAGTGAGGGGAGAGGGAGACAGTGGGATCTAGGCCTCTTATTCATAGGAGGGTGCGTGTGTTTTAAAAAGTTATGAATGAATCGTCCACTCTCTCTCCATCGCTTGACCTGTCCGTCAATAAGTAGCTGATTCCTTACAGGTTGTTTTCCAGCTTGAATCACTGTTTAATTCTGGATTGAAGTGTGGCCCTGTTATGAAAGGGCCTCATAAGGTATGTCTGCACTGCAAAGAAAACCCTGTGGCAGCGAGTCCCAGAGCCTGGGTCCTTGGGCTTGTGCTACAGGGCTAACAGTAGCAGTGTAGACTTTCCCACTTGGGCTTGGAAACTCGCCCCCCTTGCCAGGTTTCAGAGCCTGAGCTCCAGCCCAAGTGGTAACATCTACACTGCTATTGTTAGTTCTGTAGCGTGAGCCTGGAATCAGCTGACCCAGGCTCTGAGACCTGCTGGCTAGGTCTTTTTTTATTTTTTTTTTTTCCAGTGTAGACCATCCATTGGGGTTGTCTATTCCCAGTACAGCCTTCCAGAGCTAGCAACTGTTATGGCAACATTTCCACAAGGGGGAGCTGGAGATCACATTTCGATGTTACCCTTTGCCAGAGCCCCTGCTGGAGGCCAGTGGCTTATGTGGTCTGTGCTGTGGTTTTGTGCTGGGTCACTGATTAGCCCATTATTTCATAGTGTAGCTGGTATAAATGACACCTTGGTACCCCAGTAACTGGTGCTTTCTAACTCAGAAGGCTGGAATCTGTTGAGTTTTTGTCTGTAGGCACCAGTCGCCATGATATCTAGGCCCTAAATGTGACATTAGGGGAGGCATGTCATTGAAAGGCATCTGCTCCTCACCACTTCGAGGCTCAATCACTTACGCTTGGCTCTTTTCTTCTCTCTCTGTTTTGGTGTTTGGGCTCCAGTGGTTTTGGAGAGCAGACTGTGCTGGGGGAAACAGCCTTCCTCCTGGAGCGAGTCTCTCTCTCGGTTCCATCCTCGGACAAGCTGCTCATCAAGGACCTGGACCTACGGATTTCCCAAGGGAACAATCTGCTGATCGTAGGGAACACTGGCACGGGGAAGACGTCGCTCCTGAGGGTCCTTGGTGGCCTCTGGGAGAGCACACTGGGTAAGGACGGTGACTTCTCCAAAACCTCATTCCACGAAACGGGGGGCAGGAGCTGGTGCTGCTGCAGAGAGGCTGGCAGGTGGAACTTGAGCCACGTGTGGCAAGTTAGGGCCTTGTGAGTGCTGTCACTGGTGCATTCAAGCTGTTCCCTCTCCCGTATGCTGTGGTGTGAACTTCTCATCCGTGCATTCTGCTGAGCACCTGACCTCTGGTCCATGGAAGCGTGATCATTACCTAGTGCTTGGATCTCACTAATGCAGGCCTGTGCACTGGGAAAGGGCTAGAAGGTGAGCTTGTGAGACTCTGTCTCTTGGATCTATGCAGGGAACATCCACATGCTGACCTGCTTTGGCCCCCATGGGGTGGTGTTCCTGCCGCAGAGACCTTTCTTCACAGATGGAACCCTGCGAGAGCAGGTGAGTGTTTGGTGCAGGGATCCCACAGGCTGGCTGCACAAAGTGACAGTCCCAGTCCCTAGATGCACTCTGTCAAAGTGGATGGGACGGGACAAGCAACCCCAGTGCTAGGAAACTGTGGGCTGCATAAAGGCTCATAGGAGAAAGGACTGGTGACAACTCATCTCCTTGCGTCCGAGTTCTGGGCCCAGCGTGTGGCTGTGATGAACTCCATGTCCAGCTTCCTCTGACATGGGTCTGTATTTGTTTGGTTTGTTCAACCAGGTGATTTATCCTCTGAAGAAGATTTATCCAGTTTCAGGTGAGTGGAAATTAATTGAAGCAGCTATTAAATGATCATTGGCTGCACCTGTCCTATACACCCCACTGGCACATTGTTTTTTCTAGCTCAGCACCTCCATGCCTGTCTGTACATTAGCAGCACTAACTCATTCTGCTTCTGCTGCCCTTAGCATTTCCTTGAAAGCCTTATCTGTGTCTGTAGTTCAGCTCCATGCTCTCCATACGCTTCCGGGAGGAGGATTCGCTCTTGTGAACAGCCCTTTGTGAAGCCACATTGGCTGCTGCTTGTCCCTTGTTCATTGCTACTTATGTACGGAATCTTCTAGGATTCCCTGCTGATTTCCATACGTGTGTGTGGAGAGGAAGTACTCAAATCGCCCTTACTACGCTTCTGAATTCCTCCAGATTCTGCATTAGTCAAACACTGAGTCTTCACCTTCTGACCAGTAAGAAGTAGGTCCATGAAGGGTATCTTAGGAGTGGAACTCCCCTATGAGACCAGAATCGGTGGATTCAGGGTGCTGTGGATTTTCTCTCTCTCAGTGGTGTTGTAGTTGCCCGTGACACTCCTTTGTAATGTTACCCAATATATTTCATCACCAGCCCCCTTCTGAACCAAATTGTCTTGTTGTCATGGTAAATATATATTGAGTTAGATTTCTGAAAGCACTTTTCCCAGCAGATATAGGTGTGTGTTTAAAAAACAAAAAGAACACTTAAATATACAAAAACAAAGCTTAAAAAAACCTGCCCATCCAAAGTTTACCCAGACCACAGGGCTACTTGTCCAGTGTAACCGCTCTTTTTATTGCACAACTCATAACTGGCCGCTCCCGCTCCTAGATTTGTTGTTACCCACCATTCAACAGGAGGTTATTTATTGCTGTACCAAGGAGGGCTGGACAGTCCATTTCTTGTAACTTTTATTGTGTTTTATGACTGCTTCACAGAGTGTAGAGCCTGCCTACAGAGCCTATTTTAAATAAACCTACCCTTCACAAAGAACCTGAGAAAATAGCTGGACTTTGCATTATGTCCTGAAGGCAAATGAATCCTGGTTCTGTCAGACCCATAGGAAGTGTGTTCCAGAGTCAGGCCCTGCTGTGGGTGATATCCTATGGGAGGAAAGAGAATCTTTCCCCTCCTCCTCCCCCCTCCCCCCCGCACTCCTCCCCAAAGCACACCCCTGTGACCAGTGTAGCCAGGAGTCAAGCCTTGTAGGACTCTATCAGTTATAACCAGACTGGAGTCTGATTGGAAGCCAGTGAAGACTGCAGAGCTCCAGTGTAATGTTGTCTGAGTGAAGTGATGCCCAATAAGCTGGCAACTACATTCTGCTTCCAGATAAGCTGGAGGCATAGCCACATGTAGAGTGCATTGGAGTCGCCTAATGTCAAGGTGGCAAAGGTTAACTTCACTTTAGAGGCACTTGGTAGGTACATGGCCCTTCTGCTTAGCTTCCACATCAGCTTACATGTCTATTTTAGATTTCAGCTGGCTGGCTCATTTTAGCTCTAATATTGTCCCTTCATTTGTTGGAACTTCTTGTTCCCCTCCCAGAACTCCCCATTTGCTGGTGCCTGTGTTCTGACCCTTGGGATTCCCCGGCTTGCAATATGAGGGTTTAGAGCTTTTAGGCAGTCTTGCTTAAGGCATGTTTCTGTTGCAGTTGGGCACAGTCAGAACTACTGAACCCTTGGTCCCTGTGTTTCTCCTCCCTTGCTCTCCACTGACCCAGGTTCTAGATATAGCTCTGAAACGTGCTGCCTAGAAGTCTGCCTTGTTCATGGTGCTGCTCCTGGATGTTGGTGTTTAACCTCCCCTGCATGTGGTGGGCCTGTAGGAGCCACTTGAGGATTGGCCTTGGGCCGAACGCTGGAGTGTGAAATCTGCAGCTCTTCAGCGGTTCAGACAATCAAAAGTTAGACTTGAAATGACTCCGTTGAAAAATAAACAAGCAACCAGAAACTCTCATGGGAAGCAGTGGGAGATTTGGGCCCGTTGGCCCATCCTTGGTGATCCCACAGAAGTGTTGCCCTAGTGGTACTCTTGTCCTGGATGTGGTGGTGATGCTCTTTGTGTTCTAGGGTCTGCAGATGATGAGAGGATCCTGCATTTCCTGGAGCTGGCTGGGCTGGTGAGTTGCTAAGGGAGCTGACAACAGCATAATGGGCCTGCTCTATTACTGTGCTCTCCTACCTCTCACGGCAGAGTGGCACAGTGCTGAGTGTCATGTGCAGGGTGTTATCTATTACCTGGACAGAACCCTCCTGCTAAGCCCAGCAGAGGAGGAGTATTGCTGTGGAAGGTGCGACACCGGTGAGGAGGTGGGAACGTATCAAAGGCAGGAGTGACCCCAGGGTGGGAGAAGGGATGTCATGGGAAGGTGAAATCAGGAGGCACGTTTGTGGGGGAGGTGACTTTGGGAGAAGGATGGAAAGGGGTTATTGAGGACAGCACTGGGGAGGAAGGAGGTGGTTCTATTCAGGACTGTATCTGCCATGGGAGGCTGTTGGTCAAAGCTGGGGACATGCCAGATTTTCATTAGTCTCTTTCCTGTGTCATTTGCAGTCTGAGTTGTTGGTGCGCACAGGGGGTCTGGACCAGGAGGTGGATTGGAACTGGTAAGGCTGGTGCAGTGTCTGAGGCTAGGTTTGTGAAGATTTCCTGGTTAGTGGAAGTGATTGCGGGGCAGTCACACAGAGCTGACCTGAGTTATGAGGGGAATATCCTCTGCATCCAGGCACACAGAGGTAAGGGAATGGTATTTTGGAGCAAAGATGTCATCTTTGCACTGAGTGTCTGTTCCAGCATCCCTGCCCCCAACATCTGAGTCTGATAATCCCACATAGGCACCTCTGCTCCCAAAGCAATCTGAGATCCCTGGGGCTGCAGAGCCACCCCGAAGCTCTGAATCTGACAGTTCTGGGTGCCAAGCTTGGAAAGGAGTTGGCTCCATGTGAGCGGGGGCAGGTGGGTGGGTGTGTGTGGCGGAGGGCGGCTGAGTGCCTCTGCAGGAGACTGCTCTGTGAGGCAGACAGTGAAGGTGGATCACGTGATTCTCTGGTGTTACTGATTGCCAGAGGGTTGGGTTCATCAGCAAGTTGGTGCTAATTGTGGCTTGTTCTGATTCTTGGCTCTGCTGCAGGTATGACATCCTGTCCCCAGGGGAGATGCAGAGACTCTCATTTGCAAGGCTCTTCTACCTGCAACCCAGATATGCAGGTGAGTGACAGCAGGCTGGCGAAGAGTAGGTCTCTGTGCAGCTGGAGGGGTAAACCGGCAGCGAGACTATTTAAAAACCCCCCTTTCCTTTGCCAGGAACCATCTGGGTCTCTTTGCCATCAGTAATGACTTCCTGTGTGTACCCTCCAGCTGCCAGATGAAGTGTGCATCTGTCCCAGTGAACATATTTATACAGCCCCATAGTTCAGGGTGCCTGCTGGACCAAAAAAGTGGCAAATATCTGCCCTAGGGAGCTTTTGTCTGTTAGACTAAACTGTGCAAAAGAGGCTGAACAAAGGTGAGGGAGAACCAGGACTCCCACTGAGACAGAGCACAAGAGATGCTCTCCTGTGTTGGTGTCTCTAATTCTTTCCCACAACCTTAATATATTAAAATCCGTGATCGGTGCCATGGGTGGAGGGGTACTGCAGAGGATGGGAAGGCTAATGGGAAGAAGTGTGTGAGGAAGAGATGTTCGAAGGCGAGCGAGGCTGCATGGTGCACAGGGCCATTGAGCATGTTTCTGGCTCAAGAGCAGAACAGGAAAAGGCACCAGGCTGCTTGTGGGCAAAGGGAGAGTATGAATTGTCATGGGACAGTGTCTCATGAAGAAGGGACTGAAAACACACACTTTCACTGGGGCTCCTACACAGTGTTGTAGTGAGCTCCCCCTATTTTAGGGGCTGATAGCATCATCTGTTGTTAAGATTGCCTGATACTTGCCATTACAAGACTCTGTTTTCAGTTGTTTATAACTTTTGCCAAACATTAACCATTCAGGCTGAAATCTTCTATGCTGGGTGTCTGCTCAGTGTCACAGGCCTTGCTGGGCTTCCCCTTCTGAATGCTGTGTCTGGACCCATGTGCTTGATCTGTGTATTTATAAGCTCTCCTGAGTCTGGGTAGGCTCCAGCCACATGCTTTCCTGGCATGCTTTCCAGGCACTTCTAGGGAATGGGATTCCATGGTCCAACTGCCCTGGGCCTCCAGGGCCATACTTTGGAGCAAGGCCTTGAAGTTTGACAGGGAGATGGCCTTTGTATCAGGGATGTGCCTTTTGCCATCCTTCAGGAAAATCTGCCCAAATTTAGTTAAGTTATAAGCCTTTCAAAGAATTGCAACTTGCACCTGCTCATTAAAGACTTGCTAGAGCTTCAGAGCTAGCTTTGCAGAAGAGCCGATCTGCACTGGATATGCTGTAGCCCATGGCTGAGTTGGACTTTTCCCTACAATTGCTGCTGTAGGCTGTGAGAGAACTGGGCACTAGAACTGAGAGCAGGGAGCCTGTCTCTCCTGTGCTCTGTGGGATGAGGAGCCCAGGGTGGGTAAGAGACAGGAATGGGACAGGGCAGAAGGGGTCAAGTCTTAGTGGTGGAGTGGCTGTGCCCTCTAGAGCGTGTTCCTTCCAGAACCTTCAGTAGAACCCAAGACTCCTGAGTCTCACCATTGCTCTGGTGTCACCAAAGATCTGTGAAATCCACTAGTAAAGCGTTTCCCATCCCCCTCTAGTGCTGGTTACAGGGGCAACCTTAATCCTGGCATTTACTGACTTTTGAGTGCTTGACTTTGCAACCTTAATAATGCACTTTCAGTGCAGATTTGTATGCGTCTGTGTGTAGTATAGGAGGTAACTTGTGAGTGAATTTTGTGTTGTGTATCGTTGACAAAGTACAGGTAGATCTGAGTTACAGTATTGAGCTTTTTTGCCTCCATCAGGTTCTCTGGCCCACAGTGAGATAGTTGTTGGGGAGAAGGTTGTGACTGTCCTCACCACTAGATCACTTCCCCTCCAAGGGGAGGCTTGTGCATTAATTACTTGCAGTAACTGTTGGTAACGAGCGTAGCATTTTGGCAGGGAGAGTGTATCTGTGATCTATATCACAATGGGAGGTCGGGTGTAGGGATTGAGTGGAATTAAGTGGGGGAGGGGGAAGAGCAAGAGCCGCCAAGTAGGAAAAGTGATCTCATCCTTAGCTCAGTTTTTTTTATCTAGCTTGTTTACCAGGAAATTTCTTACATGGGGTTGCGTATTCAGCAAGGCTCCCTGAAAGCTCCGTCGGGGACGCTTGTAACCCCACTTAGTGCAACATTTCATAGAAAAACATCAGAAGTTATTTTTCAAAGGTTGAGCTTATGGAGGCTCCTCTTCCTTGGCTGGCGGCTGTCATAACTGGGGCCCTGGTGTTCAGCAGTGCCACACAACCCACCCTTTGGTGTGGAACTGTGCTCTGGAATCCAAACTTTTGTTTGTTTTTTCTAGCTCTAATGGTTGGGAAGATAATCTTGAAAACATGACCTGCTCCGAATCAGCGCAGTGTTGTCTGCGTATTAGCAGGCAGCCTGAAACGATACCTCTGAGAGGGAGTATTGTGGTTAGGAAGGAAAAATCAAATGCACAGCTACACAATGGAAAATAACTGGCTCAGCAGCAGCAAAGGATCTGGGGCCCATAGTGGAGCATAAATTGAATATGAACCAACAATGTGATGCATTTGAGAAAAGGCAAATATCCATTCTGGGTGTATTAACAGGAGTATCATATCTAAGCCATGGGAGGTAATTTTTCTACTCTGCCCTACTCGGCACTGGCACAGCCTCAGCTGGAGTATTGTGACCGTTTCTCAGCACAACAGTTGAAGAAAAATGTGGACAAATTGGAGGGAGTCTGGAGGAGAGCAACACAAATGATAAACAGTTTAGACAACCTGACTTGTGAGGAAAGGTTTAAAAAAACTGGGTCTGTTTAGTCTTGAGGAAAAAAGAGTGAAGGGGGGAAGCTGATAAATCTTCCAGTATGTTAAGGGCTGTTATTGAGAGGACAGTGATCAGTTTTCTCCATGTCCACTGAAGGTAGGACAAGAAGTAATGGGCTTAATCTGGAGCAAGGGAGATTCATGTTGCTATCAGGAAAAACTAACTATAGTGCTCATTAAGCACTGGAACAAGTTACCAAGGGACATTGTGGAATCCCCATCATTGGAGGTTTTTAAAAAGAGATTAGACAAAAACCTGTCCCGGTGATCTGGGTTGACTTGGTCCTACTTCAGCGCAGGGAGCTGAACTAATTAATGACTTGAGGTCCCTTCCAGCCCTGCATTTCTATGATCTATCGCATTCATCACCTTGGGATGTTGATTCTGAAACCTAAAGATCCAAATGTACCTGGCAGCCTTGTTGTTTGTTGAGCTGGATGTTTCTGCTAAAGTGAATCACCAATGGAAATGCTTACAGCACGATCCCCAGGCACCAACACCTGCAGTTTTTCCTCACAACCCCTGCCACCAGTACAGCAATCTTTGGCATATTGAAAACTGAAAATTGTGGTGTCTGTAAAATAAATTCAGTTTAATCTCTAATCAATACCCCAGGGACTCAAGGACTTAGTATTCTTAAACCCTTCATTTTTAATTTAAGTGAAATGGCTGCAGAATTTCCAGTCTGCCCCACCAGTGTGTAGCTGAATTCAGAAACATTGCCACAGAATTGAGGTCCCGTTTGTGGAGTGAAGGGGGCTGGGGTTCTAGCTTCCCCAATATCTCCAGCTCTGGAGGCTTTCTCATAGGGGAGACTTCCCCAGATTACAAGGTGTTGAAGGTTCTTAGGGAAAGACAAACCCTGGTGATACTCACTGGCATCTGGCTGTGATGGAGGGGGTACATGATGCAAGCTGCATTCTTTTGGCTCGAGTAGGAGTCCTTTTGGAAAGACCAGGTTTCCCCTTCAGCAGATAGTAGCTTTGGGAGCTGGGACCAGTGGTGAACAAACGTCCCTGCTCTGTTTCTCTGGTACCTTTTGTGGTTTGCCTAAGAGTTCCTCCATGGAGGTTTCAGCCTTGACAGCTCCATGCAGCTTGTGAGCAATGTTCTCAACAGCTGCTCAGTCCAGAATCCACACCTATAGGGAAGAGCAGGCTGGAGGGCTGGGATTGGCTGAGCTGGCTAGCTAACCTGAGTGGTTGTAGTCCTTGGATGATGCCATGTTGATGGGGCTTTCTGCTTTGCTCTCAGTACTGGATGAAGCCACCAGTGCTCTGACAGAGGAGGTGGAGAATGAGCTATACCGTACCTGCACTCAACTGGGGATGACACTAGTCAGTGTGGGACATCGCACCAGCCTGGAAAAGGTGAGACAGAGAGTGGCAGACCTATTTCCATCAGCAGAGCGGTGTGGGGGGCTGTTAGCTCCTGGACTGCATGTGGGACTGAACAGGGCAGGGAAGGGCAGGTGGATGAATGGCCTAGGCATATGTTGTCAGTGGGTGGATGGCGTGGAGTTGGGCAGGGAGGGAGAGGGATGGTGGGATGTATATGGGTCAGCTCCTGGGGAGGAAGTGGCTCCCCCCTTTGAAGCCAATGCACTCAGTTGTGTGTTGCTAAATTGCAGTTTCACAGTTGGATTTTGAAACTCTCCGGAAGAGGAAGATGGGAACTAACGAGAACCGAGAGAGTGAGGCGGCTTCCAGCCAGTGAGGGGTGCTGAAAAAAGTACCGAGGCTTGAGACTGGTTAATTACCCAGGAGCTGCAGAAACGACCTGTGCCACAGGAGATACCTGATTAGTAGAACTGTAGGAACTGCAGAGCCACCAGGAGCCAATAAGTATTCAGGGAGGAGAGTGATGGTTTCTGGATTTTACTGAAGGAACCAGGGCTGAGTCTTTCCTTTCTGCCTGTTGTCCAAACTGCTGCTTGTTGGGTGCTGCTGAGAGTGGAGGCTTCTGTCCCTCCCAGAGAGGGGCTTCTCCTCAAACCATTCCCCTAGCATCTGATCCCTTCTTCTTGCCTGTCATGGTAGGGGGGAGCAGAAGGAGCCCCACTTCTTTCTGCCTTTGAGAGGGGATAACTTTGGATGGAGTGGGGGAATTCCTGGGTGCCAGGAGAAGGCATCATTTGGTGCTATGCAAAGGCAGGGCCAGTGCTGCCTGCACTTGACTGCAGTGTGGTGCTGGCTCAGAAAGGACCATGGTCTCCACAGGGACCATTATCATTTGGGCCTGAGACTGGAATCTGCTTGGATGGACAGGGCCCATGTCTCCTCATTCTGTTCAGGGTTATGCTCAGCACATGGTGGATTAGTCCATGGAGTTTGTCGTCTTCCCCCCAGGATGAACCTCACTAGAAGCATTTTGCATGAAAATCCCAGGCCTGTTCGCATGGGGTATGTATGGCAGCATTCATCAAGCAGCCTGAGCTGGTGCCAGACAGCAGCCACCGCCTCCTGTCATCCTGCACTAGGGCTGGCCTCTGTGGGCAACTGCAGCATCCAAGTGCCACAAGCTGGTGGCCCTGGGCTACCAGAGCAGGGGTGAGTGGAAGCTGGGCTGGAGCCCCTGGCCAGGGGCTGGGCAGTGCTGCCCCGAACTGCCAGCCTTTCTGGGAGGTGCAGGTCAGCAGGGCTCACCCCTGCAGAGCCAGTGGGCCAGCCCTGGGTCCCCCCCTTCCAGTGCACCTACTCTCCTCCTCCTAGGTGTGCAGGGATGTATGGCCAGGGGAGACCCTGGGGTCAAACTTCTCCCTGTGCAGCCTGGCAGGCACCTGATCCCTGCACCCCATGCTTCAGTTCTCAAACTCCAAAGAAAGGCTGACTCTGTCTGCAGTGACACCCCTCCCCCACACAGAGCTGTGGCAGTGGGTTTGGAGCAGCTGCTGGAAAAGTGTCAGCGATTAGTGTTCTACATGGACATGCTGGATCTGGGAGCCATCCTGAAGAGACGCCTCCAATTTGGGGTTAACCAACCTCTGCCCCCTTTCTCGTTATCCAGATGCTGGGAGGGGTATGGTGGCTTCTCACTAAGGCCTTCTGCTTCTCAGGGAGGAAGCAGGGCCCCCTTCCTCACCTCCCTGCCTGCCTCACCCTCACTCTTACTGCCCCCAGACGTGGTCACTTCTCAGAGGAGTGGTCTGCTTTGGAGGTTAGTCCAAGGTCTTCAGTGCCGGTGTAAAAAATAAAGGTCTGATCTCAGCTGAATTACTGGTGCCTGCTGATTTGCTTTTCTAGACTAGGTCCCAAATTTGATGAGGGTGGGAGGAGTGAAGAAAAGGGGAGCAGAGAGCACTCATGTTACTGGCCTTGCTCCTCCTGCAGGAGGCGCTTGTGCCCCTCGATGATCTCCTCTACAGCCTCGTGGTCATCTAAGGTGGTCAGGTCCCCAAGCTCATCTGCCTTGTCCTCTACAATCTTCTTCAGGACACGGCGCATAATCTTACCTGAACGGGTCTTGGGTAGCCGCTTTGTGACCTGTGGCAGAAAAGCAGAGAAAGGGCTGGAGCCCTAAACTGGATCATCTGGGGCTGGGGACAGTGGGGAAGGGGCTTCCACTGTGCTGTTGGAACAGGGTTGAGGGCATACAGTATGGGCAGGAACAGGCCTGCGGGCTGTTACCTGAATGTATTCAGGGCTTGCATATTTTGCAATCTTCTTTGAGACCAGCTCCTTGAGTTCATTGCTCAGCCTCTCCTGAGAGACATCAGTCCCCTTCTTTAGCACAATGAACACATACGCTCCTGGGAAAAGATGGAGTTACTCATCCATGCACCAAGCCATGGTTCAGGAAGATGTCCAATGCAGGGCTAAGCACTCTGCAGCTGACTGAGATGCAGCCTGAAGTATGATGGGGGCTGAGATGGTGTGTCTGTGACCTAAGTGAATCTCAGCTCTCATCCAAACCTTTGTACTGAAGTGGTATCACCAAAGCTGAAACAGTTCCTCTCCTCCAATGAGGTTGTGGGACCTCCCTCCTGAAGATGTCCTGGAGGGAGTCCTGGGTTTGCCTGAAGCTACAAGCCCCTGCAGTGTAAGGCTACCAGAGACTTGCCCCCTTCCAGCCCAAAGCCATGTGGCTCTTGCGATGACTCCCGCCCCACAAAGCTTACCATGTGTATCGCAGGGGTGAGTGTGGTCCCTGTGTCCCCATGCCCCAGTACAAGTCAGGTATGCAGTTACCCTGAGTGACTTCTTCCCCCCACCACTACCCCTAGCAGCTGTGAAGCCCATTACAGAGATTGCAGTAGCAGGAATCAGAGCTCCTCACCTTCTCCTTTGATCTCATGAGGGAAGGCGATCACGGCTGACTCTGCCACCACTCTGTGCTGATTCTGGAACAAAACAGGTTTGCGTTTCACTTCAGCAGTCCTGGCAGGCTGGCTGCAGCCTGTCCTGCCACACACTGGCCTGGTGCAGCCAGCTGTAAGGCAGAGAGAGATGAGGAGCTCCAAAGGTGGCCTCCATGCCCTCTTCCTACTTACCTGCCACAGTAGAGTGTAGGGAAGAGGCCTGACACCTCTGCTTCCCCTTCCAGCTCGGCTTACCTCTGTGAGTGGCAACTACCCATTCTGCTCCTCCCACCCCTGCTGCAGCAGGACCAGTAACCTGTTCACAAGATCTCACTGGGTAGTTCCTGCTTAGAAACCCAGGGACGTGTCTGCTCCAAAGAGCACTGAGAGACTCCAATCTCATAACAATGGGGGCCTCCAAGGGTTAATAATCCCCTAGATTTGCATGATGCTCTGAATTCACCTAGCTGTAGCCTGAGCACCCAATAAACCTTTATCCCTCCCTTGAGTGCAAGGATAGAGCTGGGGCCTGTGCTGTTAGAACACCTTAGTTGTGATATTGGAGCTAAATACTTTGCCATCTCATCTGATGCTGCTGAGGAAAGCGGAACTTACCATACTGCAGCCCTGTGCTGGGCTTTTTGACAGAAAGGTAAGAAGGCCTGAAGTGTTTGCAGGGAGAAGGGGTTGCCCCCTACTCAGTAAAGCAGCAGGACAGCTGCAACATACTCATAGCTGTAGCTAGCTTGATGGAACTTGTGACGGGAAGAGTCCTAGTGAGACTTCAGAAATGATGGCTGCATGTTGTGATCGCTATCCCAGCTGGGTAGCTCTAGAGTTGGTTGGAAATTAGAGTGGGAGTGGTAGAGATGAGAGAACTGCTCCAGGTAGAACTTCTGCCCCATTCCCTACAAGGCCTCCTGCTGGAGCAGAAAACTCAGGCATGACACCACAGTGCTACGCTCACTCAGTGTTTCAGGGCTTCTTTACTGGGAGGCCCCCATGCCCCTGCTCTGCTCCCTGAAGAGGCTCTCCCCACCTCAGCTCTTCAGACTTGCTTATAAGCTAGGGGTCAGCTGTTTGCCACTTCTTTCTGCCCAAGCCTCTTACCACAATATCTTCCAGCTCTGCAGTGCCTAGCCTGTGCCCGCTGACATTGATTACATCGTCCAGACGTCCTGTCAGCTGGTAATATCCTTGGCTAGTACGATAGGCTCCATCTCCCGTGAAGAAAAATCCTGTGATGATCAGAACCGTGAGAGTCTCTCACAGCTAGCCTCTTCCCTCATCCCATTACCTCCATGGCTTAGGTACACCCCTCCTCACATCAACACCATCCCCCTATATACTATGCCCCCCCTAAACTCACAGCAAAGGGACTTCTCTACCCCCAGGCAACCTCATGGCTTCTCCCAGCTCTACAGCTCAGGGGCATTCCCCATTACTACCCTTAATTCTGGGGTGCATGCTCCATTGCTGGACCAGCCCCATTCCCACAAGCCTGGGACACATGCCACAGTGAAGCCCTCCATGGTCTGGACACTCTTCTCTTCCCTTTCTCTCATTGCTACAGGAGCTGACATTATCATTTGTATTACAGAAGCAATTGGTGGTCCCCACTGAGATCAGGACCCCTTTGTGCTATATATACACACACATACATAGTAAGGAGCTGTCCCTGTGTCAAAGAGCTTATGTTCCGAATAGATGAGACGGACGAAGGATGGAAGAAAGGAAGAGCCATCTCCATTTTACAGATGGGGTACTGAGGCACAGAGAAACTACGTGACTTCTCCAAAGCATTGCAGTGAGTCTGTTGGAGGCAGGAATTTAACCCAGATCTCCCATGTGCCAGTCTAGTGCATTTGCCATAAACCCCCTTCTTCATGTGGCTCTAGAAGCACCCAATCTCCAATCCGTGATCAGCTGTGCGTCTTCCTCTGTCCTTCCCTGCAAGTCCTACCTGGGTAAGGCATCAAGTAGGTTTCCAGAAATCTCTTGTGGTCATTGTAAATTGTCCGTGCCATTCCTGGCCAGGCCTGAGAGATGCAGAGGGCTCCAGAGACACCATTCTGTGTTAGGACGTTTCCCTGGAAAATAATATCCTTTGTCATGAATGGGGCTGAGGGTAACCTCCACGCTTAGTCTTGGGTCTAGTTTTACCTGCCACATCCCCACCACAACCTTCTGACTGGGAGAGACATGGAGAGCAGTGTGGGAAGATCTAGTTCACACCACCCGCAGGGAGATGATGTGCATGTGTAGCTCACTCTGCTGCTTAACACCTGGTATTGGTCCATTGCTTCTGAAAGAAGCCAATTCTCACTCAGACCCAGCCTGTTCTGTGCCCTTGTCCAGATCTTCTTCCCTTAGTGTGTTCCAGTTCCCTGGGCACTGGCACATAGCTACAGCTATGACTGTAAGTCTAGCATGGCATCCATTCAGTTACTGAGGAGCTGGAAACCACTGTTCCAGAAAATACCTTTGTAGCATTTCTGAGGCACGCCTCCAAACTTCTCCCAGGACAGGGCACTATAGAGAATGGTGCAGGAACACAGGCTGAGAAAGCAAGGGGTTGCTACCAGCTCCCTTGCTGCAGTTGCTCGAAATAGGAGGATCTGTAGGGAGTGGGACATGACCTTGGGGGTGGGTGGAAGACAGGGTGCAGCTTGCAAGTCCTCTACTTCCAGCCTCTGCCTGCTGGAGGGGATAGTATGGGAACGTTGGCTAAGAGAACCTCTGGACTGATGGTTGTAAGTTACCTTGTCATCCAGGAGGGCAGGGTTGATCCCAAAGAGTGGTCTCATGGCCATGCCTGGAAGAATCTCATCTCCAGGGCTGGATGGACGGGGAGAGATACAGATGCCTCCTGTTTCTGAGGTAAATGTAATGGTGACACCCATGAAATTAGGTCAAAGCGAAAGCGAAAGCCATGGAACACTGCTAAGAAATCCACCTTCCCCCTAAGTCCTGCATGGTTAATGCAGCTGCTTCCATGCAGGGGTTGCTGTAGGCAAGGGTCTCTGCTGTCTGGAGTTGGCTGGAAAAGATTGTTAATTAGAGATGGAAGGTCTTGCACATCTAGTCCAGCGCTGGATTGGTCCCTACCGTCTCTTCTCCAGATTAATTTAAAATCCTATCATTTATTTTACTGTCTGACCTGTGGTAGGCTCCCTGTGCTGGGCACTTGGCTACAATGGGCCATGCACATCTATGGTGATGTCTAAATAATAATTGTGCCCAGCTGAACAATCCCAGATGTGTATTACACCTCCTAAGATGGGGAGATGACTGGGGAACTGCTTAGGTGCCTGTAATGGGAGGGGTCTTCTTTGCTTCTTACCAGTTTGCCACCATGTGTCAACTACTGGGCACCGTGCATCCCCAACCACGTTGAAGTACCACTCCCATGCTTCTGTGTTGATGGGTTCTCCCACTGCAAGGGGAAAGGGAGATGAATCGTATTTAAGGGACAATTCAGAAAAATCTCTCTCCTTCCCTTTTCTGTCGACATACTGGCTTTATCAAGATCATGGACCTGGGCCAACTAATAGGCCTTCTCCTGGGTGGTATATTCTCTCTCACTGTGAAGTACTGACCCAACACACACCTCTAATCCAGCCCACTACTGAACTGAGTCAGAGTGATGGTTCAGGACTGACCAGACTATCACCTGGTACCAACCTGATCCAAGGGTCTTGAGGGAAGATCTGTCGTATCTCTTTACCCACTCGTCCCCGTATCTCAGCAGCAAGCGAATTGCTGTGGGTGCTCCATAGAACTGATTAATTCGTAACCTCTCCACTGTTTCCCAGTAACGCCCTGGAATGGGAAACTGGGCCAGTTACCTCTAGAATTGGCTCATTCAGCCTGATCCCAATACTTTCCTTGCTTCCATACCCCTGCTGTAACCAGGCCAACCTAGCTCAGGGTAAACGCCAGGAGCAGCAGCAGTGGCTCTTTCCTTCCTTGAGAGCCCTTCCTGATAACCATCTCCACAGCGCTCTCTGCGGCAGGGAAGGACACTGCTAGCATCCCCCTCAGGACCCTACCATGTGGAGGTGACTTCCCAAACATGTAATACACAAGAGACTACTCCAGAGAAGGAGAGATTTGCTCTTCTTCTTACTGCTCCACCCATGAATAAGATGGTTCCCTATCACCTCCCCTGGGGTGTGAGAGGAATTCTTCAGCTCCACACAGGGACTCAAGTCGTGCCATGGTGGCGGGAGTCTTTGGTATGTGGGCTGAGATGGGAATTAATTTCAGGCCTTGCTCTCTTCTGTATAGAGCGGCCAGGGTCACTTCCCTGCTTGCCAGAGATTTCAGAGCATGGTTACATTCATGCATTTCTAATAGCTTCTTACAGTTCTAACAGAATGGCTGCCAAGCATTTTTGAAGAAGGATCCTTGGTCCCTCAGCCTCTTTCTGCTGCCCTTCCCTGGGGCCAGGGCTCTTCTGAACCTCCTTATTACTTACCAGGATTGGGGTACACTGGAGTGCTTTCAAAAAGGACTGTGGTACCTCCGTTGCACAGAGGGCCGTACACCACGTAACTGTGCCCTGTGATCCAACCGATGTCGGCCACGCAGCCAAAGACGTCCCCATCGTGGTAATCAAACACATACTGTGCAAAAAAAGAAGAGAGCAAGAGCTGTAGCCTGGAGACAGGGCCCCCTCCTACCACAGAGGTTGCCAGAGCAGCTCTTGTGTGGGAGAGATCTGTAACTAAAGTCTCCTTTTTCTGCCAGCCTTGTCTTCCCCGTCATAGATGCCAAGGCCAGAAGGAGCCATTGTGATCACCTCACCTGTGTAACACAGGCCATAAAACTTCTCCCAAATAATTCCTAGAGCAGGTCTTTTAGAAAAAAAACATCCCATCTTGACTTAAACATTGCCTTTGATGGAGAATTCACCACAGGCTTGGCAAATTGATCCAATGCTTAATTACTGTTCAAAATTTACACCTTATTTCCAGTCTGAATTTGTCTAGCTTCAACTTCTAGTTGTTGGATCATGTTATACTTTTCTTGGCTAGACTGAAGAGCCTATTATCAAATATTTGTTCCCCATGTGAGTACTTATAGACTGTCATCAACTCACACCTTAACCTTCTCTTCAATCTAAATAGATTGAACTCCTTGAGTCTATCACTATAAGGCATGTTTTCTAATTCTTTAATCATACTCGTGGCTCTTCTCTGAACCTTTTCCAGTGTATCAACATCCTTCTTGAATTGTGGACCCCAGAACTGGACACACTATTCCAGCAGCGGTTACACTAGTGCCAAATACAGAGGTAAAATAATCTCTCTACTCCTACTTGAGATCCCCTTGTTTATCCCAGGATGCCATTAGCTCTTTTGGCCATACTGTCACACTGGGAGATCCTGTTCACCTGATTATCCACCATGACTACCAAATTGTTTTGAGTCACTGCTTCCCACCCTCTCTGCTACACCCATCTGTCACAGCTTGTCCCTGTTTAGCCCGTAAGCAGGGACTGGCCTATTCTGCATTTGCGCAGCACCCAGCACAATGGAGCCATAGTCCTGGTTAGGGCCCTGCTGAAAAAGAAATAAATAACTAAAGCAGCTTCAGTCCTGTGCTGAGGAAAGGAGCCAGGGTCCTGATGCAAATTCAAACAAGCCAGTTCCCATTACTACTGGAGTCAACACTCGAGGACTGTCGAACTCCAGAAGGCCCTTCCAAAGGTAGACTTGGCAACATGATGTCAGATGAAATTTGCTGTTGGCAAGTGCAAGGGCATGCTTGTTGGAATGAACCATTTGGACCATTCCTTCACATTGTTGGATTCTAAATTGACTGGGACCACTCATGGAAAAGAGCTGCTCTTGTGCAAACAAGTTATTAGGCTGTATAATGAATTGAACTGACCATGTGATACTGCCATTAGACAAATCAACAGTAAGTTCATAGCTGCAGTTGTGTTCAGCATTGCTTGTCACTTCACACACAGGTACAATAGAAATAGAAATGAGTGGAGGCCCAGAAGACTTCCCTCAGAGGCCAGACTATTTAGTTCAAAGAGGAGATGAGTCAGAAGATGCTCACAGATGCGATAGCTGATGGATTCCTTCATCAAGTAGTTGCTGAACCGACTAGAGGGGATGCCATTTTAGATTTAATTTTGGTGAGTAGCGAGGACCTCATAGAAGAAATGGTTGTAGGGGACAATCTTGGCTCAAGTGATCATGAGCTAATTCAGTTCAAACTAAATGGAAGGATTAACAAAAATAAATCTGCAACTAGGGTTTTTGATTTCAAAAGGGCTGACTTTCAAAAATTAAGGAAATTAGTTAGGGAAGTGGATTGGACTGAAGAACTTATGGATCTAAAGATAGAGGAGGCCTGGGATTACTTTAAATCAAAGCTGCAGAAGCTATCGGAAGCCTGTATCCCAAGAGAGGGGAAAAAATTCATAGGAAGGAGTTGTAGACCAAGCTGGATGAGCAAGCATCTTAGAGAGGTGATTAAGAAGAAGCAGAAAGCATACAGGGAGTGGAAGATGGGAGGGATCAGCAAGGAAAGCTACCTAATTGAGGTCAGAACATGTAGGGATAAAGTGAGACGGGCTAAAAGTCGAGTAGAGTTGGACCTTGCAAAGGGAATTAAAACCAATAGTAAAAGGTTCTATAGCCATATAAATAAGAAGAAAACTAAGAAAGAAGAAGTGGGGCCGCTTAACACTGAGGATGGAGTGGAGGTTAAAGATAATCTAGGCATGGCCCAATATCTAAACAAATACTTTGCCTCAGTCTTTAATAAGGCTAAAGAGGATCTTAGGGATAATGGTAGCATGACAAATGGGAATGAGGATATGGAGGTAGATATTACCATATCTGAGGTAGAAGCGAAACTCAAACAGCTTAATGGGACTAAATCGGGGGGGCCCAGATAATCTTCATCCAAGAATATTAAAGGAATTGGCACCTGAAATTGCAAGCCCATTAGCAAGAATTTTTAATGAATCTGTAAACTCAGGGGTTGTACCGTATGACTGGAGAATTGCTAACATAGTTCCTATTTTTAAGAAAGGAAAAAAAAGTGATCTGGGTAACTACAGGCCTGTTAATTTGACATCTGTAGTATGCAAGGTCTCGGAAAAAATTTTGAAGGAGAAAGTAATTAAGGACATTGAGGTCAAAGGTAAATGGGACAAAATACAACATGGTTTTACAAAAGGTAGATCATGCCAAACCAACCTGATCTCCTTCTTTGAGAAAGTAACAGATTGTTTAGACAAAGGAAATGCAGTGGATCTAATTTACCTAGATTTCAGTAAGGCATTTGATACGGTGCCACATGGGGAATTCTTAGTTAAATTGGAAAAGATGGGGATCAATATGAAAATTGAAAGGTGGATAAGGAATTGCTTAAAGGGGAGACTACAGCAGGTCATACTGAAAGGTGAACTGTCAGGCTGGAGGGAGGTTACCAGTGGAGTTCCTCAGGGATCAGTTTTGGGACCAATCTTATTTAATCTTTTTATTACTGACCTCGGCACAAAAAGTGGGAGTGTGCTAATAAAGTTTGCAGATGATACAAAGCTGGGAGGTATTGCTAATTCGGAGAAGGATTGGGATATTATACAGGAGGATCTGGATGACCTTGTAAACTGGAGTAATAGTAATAGGATGAAATTTAATAGTGAGAAGTGTAAGGTTATGCATTTAGGGATTAATAACAAGAATTTTAGTTACAAGTTGGGGACGCATCAATTAGAAGTAACGGAAGAGGAGAAGGACCTTGGAGTATTGGTTGATCATAGGATGACTATGAGCTGCCAATGTGATATGGCTGTGAAAAATGCTAATGCGGTTTTGGGATGCATCAGGAGAGGCATTTCCAGTAGGGATAAGGAGGTTTTAGTACCATTATACAAGGCACTGGTGAGACCTCACCTAGAATACCGTGTGCAGCTCTGGTCTCCCATGTTTAAAAAGGATGAATTCAAACTGGAGCAGGTACAGAGAAGGGCTACTAGGATGATCCGAGGAATGGAAAACTTGTCTTATGAAAGGAGACTTAAGGAGCTTGGCTTGTTTAGCCTAACTAAAAGAAGATTGAGGGGAGATATGATTGCTCTCTATAAATATATCAGAGGGATACATACAGGAGAGGGAGAGGAATTATTTAAGCTCAGCACCAATGTGGACACAAGAACAAATGGATATAAACTGGCCACCAGGAAGTTTAGACTTGAAATCAGACGAAGGTTTTTAACCATCAGAGGAGTGAAGTTTTGGAATAGCCTTCCAAGGGAAGCAGTGGGGGCAAAAGATCTAGCTGGTTTTAAGATTCTACTTGATAAGTTTATGGAGGAGATGGTATGATGGGATAATGGGATTTTGGTAAGTAATTGATCTTTAACTATTCAGGGTAAATAGGCCAAATCCCCTGAGATGGGATATTAGATGGATGGGATCTGAGTTACCCAGGAAAGAATTTTCTGTAGTATCTGGCTGGTGAATCTTGCCCATATGCTCAGGGTTTAGCTGATTGCCATATTTGGGGTCGGGAAGGAATTTTCCTCCAGGGCAGATTGGAGAGGCCTGGAGGTTTTTCGCCTTCCTCTGTAGCATGGGGCATGGTTGACTTGAGGGAGGCTTCTCTGCTCCTTGAAGTCTTTAAACCACGATTTAAGGACTTCAATAGCTCAGACATGGGTGAGGTTTTTCATAGGAGTGGGTGGGTGAGATTCTGTGGCCTGCGCTGTGCAGGAGGTCGGACTAGATGATCAGAATGGTCCCTTCTGACCTTAGTATCTATGAATCTATAAGAAGGGATGTGACAGTGGCATATCAATTTGTCAGTTAAAAAAAAAAAAAAAAGTTTCTTTCCAATTGCCAGCCCTCAAACTCCCCTGTGAGCAGAACTGGTCTCCTTCCACCTTACAACACTGTCTAATAAAGACAAATAGTTGTGTTGCTGCTCTGCAAGCCAGAATAGATTCCAACCTCTCTCTCTTGCGGCGTTGGCTCTGCAGGGCTAGCAGGCGGACACCCCTCTGGCCCTCTCCGCAAGGTAAGCTTGGCTCTGCACCAGCACAGGGAGCTAGAGTTCAGACATTGCTATTTTCCACACCCTCCCATTTCATTGGATGCCATGCTGGAGTAGGGGGAGGGACAGAATGTCCTAGACTAACTGGATAGCAGGGCTGGCCCTGAGAGTGAAACAAGTATTTTACTTGGGCCTGGCTCCTCTTACTCCATTTCCTGTGTGTTTAACACCAAGCAAGTTTCTTAGTGTAATGTCTTTTGGAAGCCCTTTGTTTCTTGGCCGTTGCTCTAGGATCCACCATTTCCAGCAATACTTTAAAAGCCTTTCATCCCTTACAAACATGCTGTAGCTGCCATTAGGTTTGCTGTGGCAATGCTCCAGCAGCTCCCCGCAAAGTGGGCCCAGCGGAACGTGACAAATGAGGATTCCAGGGATGAGGAAGGCTCTGGTGTGTTTGTAATGGAAACTCGCTGTCCTCTGTGCTAGTCTCTGTTTAAAATAACAGAGTATTCAAGCAGCAGCAGCTTGCTGAACCCAGCCGGGGAAAACGAGCAGGAATTCATTCCAGCTCTGGTCAAGTTTTCCAGAGCAGCTGGAGCTAAAGTGGCCGTGTGTTGGAATTAGACAGTGCTGCCTGATTCCCACGTTCCTGTCCTGGGACAACATCCGCTGCCTTCAGCTTTCTGTTCTCATGAGCTGCCCCAGTATTGCCAAGCAATAGCTACACAGAATGCAGTGGCCAGCAGGACAACTGTACCAAGCCAGGGGTCTAGTGAGGGTTAAGCATGTTGCTTTGTTCTGTGTCAAATCACTGGCTCCCTGATTTCCACATGTCCCACCCCCAAGACACACAGGGCATTTCAGACCTAAGTCACCAGATCTGGCCTCACACGAACATTAGATGCACCAAGGCTAGGACTGGAGCCCTCTGGTAAGAAGGCCTGGGTGGAGGTGTGAAGGTCCCTGGATCAGGTATAGGGGGAGCTTGCCCATGGCTAAGGAGCCCACACTGAGGTGTTTAGAAAGGGATTTGTCTCATGAGGAGCTAGAAGGGTGGCTCTTGTGTAACACCGACAGGCCCTGGTGGTCAGTGGGTAAGAACAAACCTGAGATCTATGGAGCTTAGTGCATGAGTGTCTACTGCATGAGCTAAAAGTGACATGGCTGTTAGCTAAGGCTGTAGAGCAGACTCATTAATCTCTCTCTCTCTCTCTCTCTCTAAGTGGTCTTGGTGCCACTAGATTGGACAGAACACCACACCCAGGAGATGTGTGGGTTACACTTGGAAGCTGGTTTGCTTGAACTGTCTCAAGCAATGGACTTGTCCCCACTTCCCTTGGGGGAGGCTGTTCTGCAGCCCAGTACTGCGCTGTCTCAGGAACACGAGTGTGGCTCAGCACGTGAGCTCCCAGCAGCTCTGACTCCAGCTCTCTCTCATGTCTACACAGCAAAAACCAACAACCCCACGGCAGTGAGTCTCTGCACCTAGGTCAATGGGTGCCCAGTGCTCACACTGCAGCGCTAGAAATAGCCATGTAGACATTCATGCTCAAGCTCTGAAGCCCGGGGGAAGAGGGTGGGTGTCAGAGCCTGAGCTCCAGCCTAAGTGGGAATGTCTACACAGCTAGTTTTAGTGGCGTGGCATGAGCCTGAGTCTGTACACCCGGGCTCTGAGACTTGCTGCCGTGGGGTTTTTCCCCCCAAGTGTAAATGTATCTTCAAAGGTCTTGCATACAGGCAACCTAATGACTGGAATAAAATCTGGGACATTGCTGTCTGTTTTAGGGGCTTCCTCTTCCCAAAGCTACCTCTGCTCCATTGAAGTATGGACCCCTCTTTTTAGTGCTCTAGGGGCTCTCTTCAGGAGCAGAGCTTTCACTCTCATGTATGCTTGGTGTAGTTGAAGCTCAGAACACAGGGGGCTTGGAGGTGTCTCTCTCTCTCTCTGTAAGTATATCCTGTATTCCCCTCTGCCGACCTGTAAGCAGGTTGCTGGCTAAACTGCAAGAGCACGTATGCAGAGAAGGAAAAGGCTGGGTTATTTCTGTAAGATACCAGCCATTTCTCCCTCTCCATCCCCTGGAATAAACTGCCTGGGTGTCTGAGCAATGCTTTTCTCTGTGGGTGGAGCACCCTCCCTGAACTGATTGGCTCAGGGTGTGGCGAAGACAGAAGAAGGAAAAAACAAATGTTTACACATAAATGACTGTTAATATAAAACCTATGTCTTGCTGGTGTTTGCTGCTCCTCCCCCCTTTCTACTTCATATGTCATCTTGGCAGCTCTTTGAGGCATAGACCATCTCTTCCCAAGGGTGGGAGCAGTGCCCAGCACAACAGGGCACCCAGGTCTACCTGGGGCCTCTGGGTGCTACTATAAGTAATGAATAATTGACCTGCTCTAGAACATGCACTGGTGCCCCCTGTTGCCTGGACTCAGCCCTGCTTCATTCCTAGTAACCGTCTTGCTCTCCAGCAGCTGGACCCCTAATAACATTAGCAGCTCCCAGATTGTGCTTTAGCTCAAATAGTAGAGACATGGTCTTGTCATCATAGCTTGGTAATTCTGCTGCCTGTACACCTTGACCCCATGTCCCTGGTGTCTGTGTCTAGGCCTCGTTACCTTGTGTGTGATGGCAGCATAGAGCAAGTATCCTGCCTGGGAGTGGACCAGCCCCTTGGGTTTGCCAGTACTGCCTGATGTGTAGAGAAGGAACAGCAAGTCTTCACTCTCCATGGCAGCAGGCTCACAGCATACATCCTCTTTCATCATTTCCTATGACACAAAACAGAGAGGGTCTCACTCAGCTCCAGGATCTCCTCACAGCCCTCAGATTTCCCTCCACTCTCCCCACACTTGCTCTGACCTTACATTTCCTTAGTCATTTTCTAAGCCCAGAAGAGCTGAATGGAAAGCATTGTAAACGTCAGAGAAATGAACCCCACTGTGGCTTATCCCTCTGCTGCCTGGTGATGGGCCAACGCTGCCTGGCAGGGGGATAGCCCTGCGGAGGCTGGGACAGCACTCCAGCAAACCAGACCCTAACCCCTCTCCCCGCATTCAAGCTCTTGAATCTTGTTGCTTCTTCTTCCTTCCTACATTTCTCAAGTCCATCTCTTCCTCTCCTTCCCTATGGCTAACGTCTCGTCCAATTAGTCAATTCTCATCTTGCCTTGGTCAATTCTCATCTTCTTTGCTGCTGCTCTTGCTTCCCTGCCTGATCCTCTTCAGTACATACCAGAATGGGTGCTGCCACTGGGACCATGCCACCCACCTCTTTTCAGAGCCCTTCAGTGTCTTCCTTTCACCTTCCACATCTGGTTTAAGGTTCTTTTCCTCCCGCTCACAAGGCCCTACAGAACGCTGCCCCATCAACATCTTCACTCTCATTTCTTCCTCTATTTCCTTAGCGTCCTAGTCATGTCTTTGCATCTTCTGTGCTGCCCTTAAGCTTTGAATTCCCTCCCACTCCCAAACGCTCACCCCCTCTTCATTCAGCTGGCTCCTTGAAACGCAGAACTAGAACGCAGAACTGAAAAGTGACTATCAAAATGGCATCAATGGGGCCAGTGTTTATTGTTTTTCACTCTTGCCAGATCAAGTGTGCTGTGTTCAAGTAAACGGAGGGGTTTTCTTCCACATGCTGGCACCACAAACTCCCAATGGGTTCTGAGGGTCAAGCTGGCTCTTGCTGGCTCAGGCATTACCACCAGTAATAACGATTCTGCAGTTGGGACGCACTTAAAAATTCTGTTGAGGCACTGTCCAGAATAGACTCCAGCTCCCTCTCCCAGGCCTGTGTAGCCAGCAGGAGTAAAAGGCTGTAATCACTGAGCCAGCAGCTCTAACGCTGAACCCTGCCACAGAGCAGCTCTCCTGAGTAGGAAGAAGCCATTTGTTCCTGTCACTTTTCTACCATAACAGAATTCTATGAGAAGCCTTCTCATGTTAATTAGGTTATTTGTTGAGCACAGACAGTGAGCTCTGCTCTGTACAAAACATGGTGGAGGCAGTTGTTCTAAACCCAGGAGCTAACAACAAAATACTTCTTCAGCAAGCGTAAGTGCTGCTACCCTGAGGTCTGACCATCATTGGGTGCATTGTGCCTAACTAGGAGCGTAAACACCAAGAGAGACAGCCCGCGTCACTGTCTATGCCAGGGGTAGGCAACCTATGGCATGCGTGTCAAAGGTGGCACACGAGCTGATTTTCAGTGGCACTCACACTGCCCAGGTCCTGGCCACCAGTCCGGGGGGCTTTGCATTTTAATTTAATTTTAAATGAAGCTTCTTAAACATTTTAAAAACCTTATTTACTTTACATACAACAATAGTTTAGTTATATATTATAGACTTATAGAAAGAGACCTTCTAAAAACATTAAAATATATTACTGGCACACAAAACCTTAAAGTGAATAAATGAAGACTCGGCACACCGCTTCTGAAAGATTGCTGACCCCTGGTCTATGCCTTGTATAGCACTGATTGCTAGGACTGCAGTCAGTAAATGTGGCTGTGGGCCCCACCCAGACTGGAATAGAAGGGTACTGCAGGCCAGGAATAAAGTGCATGGACAAAGCTGTGTGGAGAGCCCAGGGCTGGAATAGCAGGGCGTGCTACAGACCAGGTCTGAGGTACATGGACAGATAGTTTTCAAGGTCTTGCCCACACTATTGCAGGCTCTGGTTAGTACTGCCAGCCCCTGATGTTACATAGAGAATACTGTGTCTCCAAGAGCTCCCCACATTAACATTCATTCTGGAGAGCAGGGCAACTGTTGTTGGGAAGGTTCCTGGCCTGGGCATTAAGCTTCGGACCATGACACTGTTACCCCCAGAACAATGTCCCCAGTGCAACTAAGTGCAAACAGGGTCCTTTGGGCTGGACTGGAAACCCCCCCCTCCCCCCCACTTCTCCTGATTCCCTAGAGCAGATGTCCTATCATAGGGGGAAGTTGGTTGTAGCTCCACATGGCATCTCACCTCTTCCAGTGGCACATCCAGTTTTGACATGGGAACCTTCTGCTCAGTCCTCATGGAAACCAGAACTCGCTTCACCAGTGGGCACGCATGCACGGCCTGGTCCACTGTCTGCTTCAGCTCAATAACCTTGCCCCCCCTCAACCCCTGGTTCACAGTGATCACTGTCTCTGACTGTGCTGAAGAGGGCAAAAGAGAAGAAAATGAACAGCAGCATGATCAGCCCTTCCCCTCAGCCCAGCTGCCCCTCTGCCCTCCATCATTATTACCATGATGTCTAGCACCCCTCCCCCCCCGGCTCTAGACACACATCTAACCCTGCCCTGCCCCACATGTCTTTTCTCTCTCCTTCCCCCTCCCGTCTCCAGTTTTCATTGCCTCTCTTTAAAATAAAAGCAGCAGTTTTAAACTCTTTCTTTCCCATTAATGTGTCCCATTAAGTCACATACAACTTGATGAGAGACAGCACTCCAGGTCCTTGCTCTCTCTGATAAAGCAGAGAACTCAAGCCCCCGCACCGAGAGATGATGGCTTGAGAGACCCTGCTGCTCTAGGAGCTTATTTTTAAAATGCTGAATTTGATGAAGCCGGGCACAGCATCCACTGGGCTGGAAGAGGCTTCTAGTGAGACCTAGTGAATTGCATCAGGGGAGGCCCTCTACTGGGATACAGTATTTAGTCCTCTCCTCCCTGCCGTGCATCATCATGGCAGGATTCCTTAATCATCCCTGATAGGGCAGGGGATGTTTCTCCTTAAAGAGGTCCAAGGAGCAGCATTCCAGCACCGTCCCTTGGCAGCATGTGCCACTGCTGAGCTCTGCTTAGGGTTAGAGAGCGTCTCTAAATATTGAACCTGAACTTCCCTGGATGCATCTTAAGCCTCCTCCTTCCAGGCCTGCCCGTGGGAATGAGTGATGCCTGTGCAAACCGTTTCATCTCCCTCAGTCAACTTCCTGGCTGCAGCTTTTATTTTCCAAACCGTCTCTCAGGGCAGGGCTTGTCTGTAGCTACAGCTTGTGGGGAGTTGTGGTGTTGTTCTTGGGTGGCCTGAGCATGTGATCCAGGGCCCACTTGTTTCCTCCACTCCCTTAGGCCACTCTCTCCTCCATGGCCGGAGGAGTAAGAACGCCGGGGCCAGGAAGCTTTGGGCACAAACCCCACACCCTCAGCCCCACTGATCACTGAAGCTGACAGAGGTTTATATTGTTTCCAAGGGGCCAGGCTGAAGAGACAATTTGTGCACAGAGCACCTATCAATTGTGAAGAAGGCTCTTACCATCCCGGATCCTGTCAGCTAGAGCCTCAGAGCTGAAACCGGCAAATACCACAGTGTGTACGGCTCCTATCCGGGCACAGGCTAGCATGCTTGCCACAGCCAGAGGGCATGGGGGCATGTAGATGGTGACTCGGTCACCTTTTCTCACTCCCTGTCGTTTCAAGGTGTTTCCCAGACGGCAGGTCAACTCAAGCAGTTCTCTGTCCAAAAAAACCAGCTTGTAGTTAGAAGCTTTCCCATCCCAGAAGCTTCTCTGAACTGGGAACAGATGGGGCTAACCTCCCTTCCCTTCTGGGAGCCCCACAGAGCTGGAGATGAATGACTCTGGTCCCTTAATCAGATAAGTAACCATACCAGACCTCTGTGCTCAATTCCTTTAGCTCAGGGCCCCTTGATGGGGTAAGTACTGACCTGTATGTAACCCGAACTTCTTTCCCAGGCTCATCTTTCTCCCAGATCAGGGCCACTTTGTTTGGGGCTATATGGACGTGTCGATCCAGACAATTCACTGAAAGAGAAGATTGACTGTCATTACAGGCTCAGCTATTTTCAATTCTAGTAAAGTCAGTGTTCACGACTCCATTTTCTGAATACAAACAGGGTGGCTGCATTGTAAGTTTGACTGTTATTCAGCCTATTAAACCACATCATTGCTAGCACCAGCCATCAGGTCAGAAGCACCTCCCCAATCCCACTCCCACACCTTTCTCCCTGCCACACCCATGACCATCCTCCTCATCCTTACTTGCAATCTGCACAATCCTAACCAGAAACTGCCCCCAAACACCCTGAGTAACCATAACAGCCCTTTGCACTTCTCCTTGGTGGCTCTCTGAGTGCCTTATGAATATTAACTCAGTCATTTCTCAGCAACCCTGTGTGGCAGGTAAGCAATCCACAGGGAACACTACACCTCCCACTGAAATGCAGCTGCCTCTTTAGTGGAATGGGGCAGCTATTAAACAGTGACAGCAGCACTCCAGAAGGCAGTTTAGGACAGGAAGTGAGGAGCGCCGCAGAGGGAATGTAGGGAAGTAGAATGCAATCACCTGAGATGGAATAGGGCCAGAACTCTGGGCGTACGTAGAGTTCCTTGGAATGTTGAATGACCACAAGTGGTCAAGACCTTGGTTTTAAATCTTATCCCAAAGTGGGCTCCTCTGAAAGCACAAGTGTTGCCAACACTTGTAGTTTTATGGGGAGTCTAATTACATATGTTGTTTGTTGTAGAGCTCCAGCTCCCGGAGTTGTGATTAGGTGAGACTTTCAGCTTTCATTTAAAAAAAATAAATTTCTCTCCCTCATGGTTCCAGAGAAAAGCTTGAAAATCTGACCCCTAAAGGCTCAAAAACCAGAAGGCAAATAAAAAAAGAACTAAAACTTATTTTTGAAATCTCATGATTTTGGGGGGCCTGACTCACGATTTTTGAGTGATTGGAGTTGGCAGTGCTACTATCTAGCGCTGTGAAGAGGCACTCCTTGATAATGGATAAGGAAAGAGCACTAACTTCTATTTGATGACCTCAGTAGTACATGGGTGCACCTTTGAGGACTCCCACAAAAGAGTACTGACCAGGCCCAATGACACAGCTTGCGAGAGCAGCTAGGCTCACAGCACATGGTGGTCCATCTGTATTCACACATCCTAATGAGACACACTTGCTCCCCTACAACCAATCACATTCCTACACACCTACCACACATAGCCAATTGGAACGTTCCTGGCAGGCGTCCTCTGGCTGAACTTGTGCCTGGATCTGAGAGACCATCCCTCATTTGAACCCTTTCACCAGAATGTGCTGCTCAGCTCTACCTCCCTAGTTTTTCTTCAAGTGAAAGTGTTGGATTGAGTGGCACCATTGAGCACTGCCAGACTTGTGTGTGAGGAGAATAAGACTGGGAACAAACACGCCAGGGAAAGTGGGGGTCAGAGGCAAGTGCTGTCCTACACTCACACCCTCGCTCTCTGACACACTTTTTTCCCTTGCCCTCCTCCCTCTTTGGTGTCTGTTCCTCAGACTATTCCTCTAAGTTTAGGATTTCCACAGGCAGGGGAAAGACAGATCGGTGCACTTCCAAGAAAGTGTCTAAAAACAGGTTTCAGAGTAGCAGCCGTGTTAGTCTGTATTCTCAAAAAGAAAAGGTTTACTTGTGGCATCTTAGAGACTAACAAATTTATTTGAGCATAAGCTTTCGTGAGCTACTTCATCGGATGAAGTGAGCTGTAGCTCACGAAAGCTTATGCTCAAATAAATTTGTTAGTCTCTAAGGTGCCACAAGTACTCCTTTTCTTTTTGTCTAAAAACAGAAAGCTAATTCTTGCTGCCATAGAACTTCCCCAGTAGCCACTAGCTAACAGAAGGAGTTAAAGTGTGTGCATTCCCAGGAACAGATTCATGAGAGTGAAAAGGATCCATCCTGAAGATGCTGGGACCAGGTGGGTTCCCCAAGAGGCCAGCAAACTGGGGTGGGGAAGTCTGGCTTCCTGCTTACCTGCTACATTCAGTTGTCCTCCCAGGAACCAGGACACCCAGCCCTGCTGTAGATTACAGTCTTGTACAGAGTGAAAAGGATTAATCCACATGAGTCGGTTTCTCCCTAGAGCTCCCCAGAATTCATCTACCTGCTCCACTGACATCTTGTAGAGCCCTGGGTGGTCCCTTGATCCAGCGAACGCTACGGCTTCTGGCATATATGCACTCAGGGGCCCGCCAC
Source organism: Dermochelys coriacea (assembly GCF_009764565.3). Taxonomy (NCBI): domain Eukaryota; kingdom Metazoa; phylum Chordata; order Testudines; family Dermochelyidae; genus Dermochelys; species Dermochelys coriacea. The sequence goes on along the minus strand of NC_050073.1, from coordinate 85,237,506 downwards.
TCCAAGCTCTAGCTATTCCAGAAGAAAAGGGTCCTCTAGAGGATTGACAGAAGACTTTTAGGCAGCAAGCCCTAGGAAGCAGCCAGGCCATGATCCAGGTTTGCAAGAGAGATCCCCAACTCTGCAACAAGCAGGAAATGGTCTTCAGAACTCTGCTTTTCTTCTTTAGGTACAAACCTCAGGCTAAGAGCTTTCAGTCTGCCCTGGAGCCGTGGTGTTGAGCGGGAAGGAGTGGAGTGTTAGCTGGGTCTCTCTCTGTCCATCAGATTATAAATCTGCACTCAGCAGACAGCTCAAGAGGTGCGCCGTCTCTTCCTGACACGCTTTCTCGCCTCTTCCAGATGGATACATGAAAAGGAAATTCAATCCCTTTTAAGGGAGGAAAGGGGGTGGGCTGTAGGAATGTTTGACTGGAATAACCTTCATGCTAATCTGAATTCTGACGACTGCTCTTGCACTGAAGCCAGAACTGGCTGGTGATTGTATTCTCAGCAGCCGGAGCAATCCAGGCTGGCCTGTGTCACCTTACACTTTCCCTTTGTCCTATCACTAACCTGCCCTTGCTTAGAGGTTAAATGGAGCACTTTGCCTGCTGGGTTGATCTGACCCCACCCAAGCCTCCTGCCTATCTGCTCTGCTTGAATTCTTTTCCCAATCTCACTTTGTGCCTCCCCCACTCACGCAACCCCCTGTACCTGTAATTATTTCCCTTCCTTTATGTTCCAAATGACCTCACTCTCCTTAGTCAGAATCCTCCTAAAAACACTCTTCTGAAGTCTTTCAGCTACAGTCCATCACAGAACTATGGGTCTATTATGAGTCTATGAAAATGCTTTCCTGACTGACTGGGCTGTTTATTTACACTCTCTGGGGTAGGTACCGTGCCTTCCTCTTTATTGTCATTGCTATTTATGCCCTGCCACAGCATGCCCAGAGTTTTACTGGCAATTGTAAAAATGAGATCCTTGTCCCAAGGGGCTTCCCGTCTAAAGCTGGACTGAAGAGACACAGCCAGATTCTGATCTGCACCTCCCTGGAGATGCAACACCAAAGGCGAGGGCCAGGCAAAAGTGGCTTCAAGCACAGCTCCTGGAGTAAGTTACAGCAGTTCCTAATTTAACAGCAGCATTGTATAGCTGCCCAGGGATTGTCCCACAGCCCAGAATAACCAGAGCTCAAACTACCCTGGCCACTCCCCTTTCTAGCCATTAGGTGCAACCCAACACACCCCTTCTGAGAGCAGTGTAGGGCCCTGTGCTGCTCTTTTGCTAGGGGAATGCCCCCAGACCGGGGTTTCCAATCCCTTTGCACCAGCGGACAGTATCAATGGGCCATAGTGGGACCAAAATCTAGCCTACAGTGAAAGGATAACAGACATGGAGGGTGAGGAGAATAGCCCAACAAAAGAAAAGAGGGGTCCCTACCCTCTAAGTTCCAGATTCCTAAGCAGAATGAGAGAAAAAAGCTGATTGCATCTGAAATGGTTTTGTTCAGATTTTTGGCATTCTCACTGCAGGGGGTGACGTAGCTTCTAGGATTTGTAGAAAGACAAAGGTTTCAATGAGTAGAGCCAGGTCATTTGGTGCAAGACCAGGGAAGCTGTTTCAGGGATTGGGAGAAGGGGATGGAGGCTTGCCTGGAGGATGGGGAATAGCAGGAAATGAGCCCAAGATGGTGCTAGAGCAGAAATGCCGCACAAGGAAATTTGAAAGGGAGTCTGAGTGTCCAAGTGATAGCAGAGGGGCAGTGAGATGAGATATAGGGAGGCCAGGGAGGAGGAGGTAGGAGGAGTCAGATGAGAGAGAAGGCCAAGAGATAGTGCAGCTTTGAGTGTTCATGGTGGATCTCAGAGATGTTGCAAAGGAAGAACTACCAGGATGTGCTGACAGCCAAGCCCCTGGCTGTGAGTGAAATTCTCTGGCCCATGATATGCAGGAGGGCAGACTAGATGGTTTAATTGTTTCTTCTGGCCTTAAATCTAAGAAAGGGAAGAGAGGAGGCAGCTATGGTATTCAGGTGTGATTCTGGGTGTTGGGAGGACAGTGGAATCCCAGTGATTGCAAAGGAATGAATGTGTGTACAGCACCAAATGTATTGGCAGCAGCCCCCAGTCCCCACAACAGTGAAGGGGCCTTCCCTAGAGCTCTAAGTCTCCATATAGTCTCTACTGGTACCATGAGGGGTTGAATCCCTGTCAACCATCTCCTTCCAGGTGCATCCAGGCTCCCAGGAGGCAGAGAACCCAGCAGCAACAGCAGCATGAACACAACAGGGCTGCAGCTTCACTGTCCCAAAAGCCCCTCTGATATCAGCAATGCCAAATTTTTTGCTAGGAAAATGGGTTTGGGAGGGAGAGCTGGGGAAGAGGCTAGAGGTCAGAGTCTGTAAGAACAGAGCTGCAGGAAGGGCGCAGCTTTATGCAGGCTGCCTGAACTAGAGGAGTCTGAGGCACCAAGCAGGAATTACAAACACAAGAGTTAAAAATTGCCCATAGACTGGGGAAATATGTGAGCTGGAGTAAGAAGGCCATCAGAGGGGAAAGGGAATGTGTAATTAAATGGGCAGGTGGAGGAAAGCAGAGAGGCTGGGCTGAGTGATTGTATCTTATAGAGAGAGGCACAGAGTGGGTGGGCTGAGTGACTGTATCTAAGGGGCAGGTGTAGAGAGGCCTGGCTGAGTGACTGTGTCTAAAGGGGCAGGGACAGGGAGGCAGAGAAGCTGGATGCAAGCTTTACAAGGAGCATGAGAATTCCCTTATGTAGTTTCTGTCTGCTCCTTGCATTGGGGCAGGGTCCTGGTTTATTGTCTGTGATGCACCCAGCACACTTGAGGGGATCAGGTTTGAGGGAACATAATAATAATCTCTATGGGGCAATCCAGGGAGAAAGACTGGAAGTGGTTCCTGGAAGGAAGGCAAGGGGCAGCCGCAGCCTCAGTAATTCTTGACTGGAAAAAGAGAGACCTCCAGTGGCTTTTTCAGGTCACAGCATGTGAGTATTTCCCACCGGACTGGTTCCAGGATTGGCAGAGTTAAAGCACATGGAACATAAACTAAGCCCCTGTGGCAAAAGGGATTGAGGGGGACATGTCTGCCTTGCCCCCTAGTGCTTTCCTATGCTGATGATTTTTCCCTTCAAAATGGCCAAAAGTCTCAGGCATTCGGACACCTTCACTAGTGCCAACCCCAAAAGTTCAAAAACCATGTGTTTGACCCCCAAGAAATCATGAGTTTTTAAAAAGAAAGATTATATTTTTTGTCTCTTTCAATTTTTGAATTCTCCTTGCCCACTCCCTCTGTGTGTGTGTGTGCGCGCGTGCACACACATACATGGGATCATTAGTGTTGCCAGATGTCCCAAATTTACAAAGTGATTTTTGACATGCCTTCCCTCCCCCCACCCCCAAAGTGCATGAGTTCTCAGTGGCTGCTTGGGGATGTGGGGCTTCTAGCTTCTCCCCAAATCCAAACAGTCTAAAGCTGTTGTCCCCTCAAAAGCCCTACATCTACCCATCCCACAGCCCAGCAAATAATTATGCATCTGTCCCCTATCTCCATATCAATTTGGTTCCACCAGCCCCCATATTAATTTTGTCCCCATATCTGCCTGTGCCCCAGCCCCCATATCTGCTCCCACTCAGCTCTGATAAGCTGTTATTTCTCAGGAGGTAGGGAAGTTTTTGATGGGTGGTCTGAAATTGGCGTGAAGGCTGGGGCATCTCTGAGACTTGCTCCAGCAGGGGGCCAAACTCACGTTATTCATGTTATGGGTGATAAAGTTGTGAAAATTGGAAGCCATGGTGTTAGGTCTCCTTGCATAGGACTAGTACACATCAAGGCAGACAGGCTCACCATCTAGCACCATGGGAGTGGGATGTGTCAGGCCAGGTCATCTCCCCCTGCAGGAACTGGGTGTCAGGCCAGACCAACTACTTCTATAGGCATATATGCCAGTGAGTAGGTCCATCTTTCCCTTGGTGATGTCAACCCAGGGAGATTGGGGAGCACTGAGCTGGACTATCTCCATCCTACAGGCCTGGGTGAAGTAGGGCCAGACCATCTTCCCCTGTGGATCCAGGATATGTCAGACTGGGAGTAGGGGGCTTGCACCAGGTAAAGCCCCCATGTGGGCCTTTTGGGCTTTAGATCAGTCCATCTCTTCTAACAGGATGGAGGTGGGGGGGGGGCATCAGTCTGCATTGTCTTCCACCTGTGGGACCAGTAGGTCAGGCTAGACCTTCTCCTCCCTGTGAGAGCAGCTGGCTGGACCATCTCCATACACAGGAATGTTATGTGCTGGGCTGGGCTCTGTTTTCCCACAGGACTGGGGGGTCATTGGACCAGGCCACCTCCACCTTGCAGCATTGGGTGGTGTAGGGGACATCAGACTGTGGGGGCTCTGTGTCACATAATGTGCCCCTCATGTGACTATGGGTGTCAGTCCAGGATGAGCTCCCTCCATGGGACCTGAGATATTGCGTTGCTCCTTCTCTTCCGTGAGGGACAGGGGAGCACCTGTCGAAGCGAGGCCTGTGCTCTCTCTCTGACTCATTTCAGGACAGAGAGGTGTCAAGCCAGGCTGGCTCCCCCTGTGGGTTGTGCCGTGGTGGGCTCAGCACCTTCCTCCATGGGAATGAGGTGTATTGAGCTGTGCCATCTTCCACCCCCATTCCATCCCCCAACCCATGGGACAAGTCATTGGGCCAGGCCACATCCCTATGGTGGACTGGGGTAATGGGATCAAGCCAGGCCATCTTCCTCAGGTAGACTCGGGGGCACTGGTCTGGGTACTCTTCCCCCTGTGACACTGGAGTGAATCTCTACATGCCATCACATCTAATTTATGCCTCCTGCCCATGGCAGAAATGATTTTATCTCTGAACATGAGAGCTGCCAGCTTGTTGTATCAACCACGCAAGGTACTAACAAGCTTCAACAGGACTTTATTTTCAAAGTGGAAAGCTCTTTACCAAGCTGCCGCTGCACTCTCTGTAGCTTTCTCCAAGCCTCTCAACTCAACTAAATAATTACAAGCAACATCTAAACACCACATTCCCTCCTCTCTTAAGAAACTCTCCAAATTAAAATAAACATTATTGTTCTAACCACAGGAACAAATATGAAACAAGACACTATACTGTTGGCAGAAATATTACACTGAAAACACTGTAGATACTACATAACATACCAGGTGGTCGTCTGGGTCTGACCGGCCGTCTCTCAAGCCCCGGTTCCAGTGCAATGTCTTGTTGTGTTGGTACTATGGTGAATTGGGTCAGCCAATGCAACCCCTTCTTCTGCGTCACTACTATAGGTGAAACCCATTCTGAGGAGTCTATTTCTTCAATAATGTGCTTTTGAACAAGTTTTCTAAGTTCCTCTGAAACAGCTTCCCTGACTGAAAATTGTAAGTGCCGTAACTTCTGTCGTACAGGCATCACATTATTCCGCATTTTAACTTTATGCAGAAACCCATAAGCACAGCCGAGTTTCTCCTCAACCTGGTGTTGGGTCCCAGCTGAAACTGGTCTGCGTACCACAAGAGTGCTTTGCTGAGGAAGATCAATTAATCCATTAACTACCCTGAGATTTAAAGCAGCCAATAAATCTCTGCCAAGCATAGGAGTGCCTTTGTGGACAATGTAGAACTCTGTAGTTACACAGCAATCACCAAAAGTAACTATTGCTGCCAGGCATCCACGTACCGGAATATGGTTTTTCAAATAGCACACCAAGTGAAGTTTGGGTTCAGAAAGAGGCACATCTTTAAAGTAATGCAGATAGATGGAATCAGGTAGTATAGATACTGCTGAGCCAGTGTCCAACATTAACTGAATAGAGTGTGGTTTGCCTGAGGGTGTGGCGGAAACATTTACAGTGCACTTTATCTGTTCTACAATATGTGCAGTAGTGATTTTGTCCACGCTCAGCACAGGAACATCTGGTATTGTAACTGCATGCACCTGTTGATTGAACTGGCTACTGCGACATACTTTAGCAAAATGTCCAATCTTTTTGCAATGTTTGCACTGAGCTACTTTTGCCGGACATCCTGTGTAGCTTGCAAGGTGTTGTGGGGATTCATAGCGAAAATATGCTTTTACTGTATTTTGAATTTGCTGATTCGGTGGTTTTTCATTAGTTTTCCTCTTGCAATTGTGTGTCAGCAGTGGTAATGAACTTTTCTGCAAAGGAGTCACAGCCTGGACTGTGCCTTCTGTGTCCATGCTCATTATTTTGGCTTCAGCTGTAACAGACTCAATCTGAGTAGCAATGGTTATTGCTTTTTCTAGTGTAAGTTGTGGTTCCAGAAGCAAGTGTTCTCTTACATGAAGCATGGTTGTTTTCTCAATGAGCTGGTCTCCAATCATCTCATCTGCCGTATTCCCAAAGTCACAAATTACAATCAGATTCCTCAGGGAAGCAATATACTGCATTATAGGTTCCCCTGGTTTCTGCTCACGCTGGCAAAATCTGTAGCGATTAGCTACTACATTCACTTTTGGCACAAAAATATTCTTTAATGCAGTCAGTGCAATCTCATATTTATCATCTGCAAGGGGAAAAGTGTAAAATATACGCTGCCCTTCTGCTCCAAGGCAGTGGATTAGCAGAGCTTGCTTTCTTACTTCAGAAATCTCTGTAGCACTGATTGGAAGCAGATAAGTCTCAAACATATCAATCCAGTAGTAAAAGCAATTGGAGGCTCACCGGGGTTTTGCAGAAAAGGTACAGGGGGGTTCAGAGGCAGAAGATGCATCCTCTCTGCCAGAATGTTGTATCAACCAGGCAAGGTACTAATAAGCTTCAACAGGACTTTATTTTCAAAGTGGAAACCTCTTTACCAAGCTGCTGCTGCACCCTCTGTAGCTTTCTCCCAGCCTCTCAACTCCTTCCCCTCCTTCCTGTTTCCTGTCCTTTCAGACTCCCAACAGCCCGTGCTCCCAATTCTAATAATTACAAGCAACATCTAAATACCACACAGCTTCTTTCTGTTTTCCTTTTCCTCAGGGCCTAAATAGGCAACTATTTTTAATGCAAAGGTTTTGGTTTTTTATAGAATCTAACCAATTTGCTTTGCAGGGGACAGAAATGAGGAGGGAGGAACATGTTGGGGATCCCCATCCCCCTGCAGTGAGGGGCTGCGACAAGTCCAGGTAGGGTTGCCACCCCTCCAGGAATTACATCTCAGTCTTTAATTAAAGATTATGTCCTGTGATGAAACCTCCAGGAATATGTCCAACCAAAATTGGCAACCCAAAGCCCAGGCCAGTCTTGGTGCCAGGCCAGACATGCTGAGGGAATCAATGGTGGAGTCATGAAGGTTAATGAGTCTCTAATTCTTCACTCTTCATTAGTGGGATCCCTTGTGGCTCTTGTTTCCCTGATCAGTGGGATCTGACTTGCCTGGAGCGCTGATCAGGTACCAGTGAGGAAGAAAGTCTGTCTACAGGGAGGGGCTGCCTCCATAGAGAAAAGAAGTGGGGGTCGGGGGGGAAGCGTCTCGCTTAGTATCAGAACCATTGGCAGAGTTACACGTTAGGGCTCTAACCCCACTGCATAAATCCCTCAAAGGACTGACTGTCATTGTTCAGATCCCTGTGTGTATACAACATACCAATGACCCTGTGACAAAAGCAAAACACCAGGATTGTTCTTTATGCAGCAGGATGAGACCTTGTCTACAAGTGAGACTTACACTGTCTGCTCTTCAATCAATTGTGCACAAATGGGTCAGTCCACACTAGACATGAGCAGCTCAGATACAGTCCTACCTCATAGTCACACTGGCACTTTCTTAAACCGAGATAACACCAAGCCCCATCCACCATGGAGGTGTAAGGGTCCAGAGCAGGCAAACCTTCCTCTAGTTTTCTGCCTGAGTCCCCTCTCTGCCCTGCTCCCTTGTGCTTCCGCTACATCTGTCCCCCTCTGCAGCGTCCCTCCCATCAGTAGAAATGCCCTCTCAACCAGCCCCACCATCAGGCAGTATTGCCAACCCTAAACGTTCAAAGAATCATGACTGATTCCCCCAAAATCACTAGATTGACCCAAAAATCATGAGTTGTTTTTTCAAAAAAAAATTATATTGTGGTTTTTGCTTCGTCTTTGATTTTTTTTTAATTCCTCCCCTCCCTCTGCCCATCCCCAGTGTGTGTGTGTGTGGGGGGGGGGGACAATGACACAAATTTAGTGTTGCCAGCGCTCCCAAACAAATAAAGTGATTTGGCCCCTTGGTACAAGAGCTATTGCGGGCTGCCAGATAGCATAGAACTTCCAGCTTCTCCCCCAAATAAACAATTCAGTGCCCCCCAATCCCCCATCTGCCTGTCCCCCTGACCAGCCATTAATTCTGCCCCTCTAGCCCCACATCAGTTCTACTCTCCACAGTCCCTGTATCTGCCTGTTCCCCCAGCCCTACCTCTGCTCCACCTGCAGCATCTGGGGTTCTTCATCCTCCTCTCCCAGGCTGCGGGGGGACAGCTGCAGGAGTCCCCTCTCCCCACTCCTGCAGCAGCCCTGGTTGGTTGCCTTCCCCACTTCCTCACCTTATATGGAAGAGCAGCCAATCAGAAGGGGCTTTTCCCCTGGAAGCAGGGGGGGTCTTTTCCCTCATCATCATCCGTCACCGGCTCCAGCAAGCCCCAGTTGGTTACTGGCGAGAAGAGTTGGTGATGCTGCCTCACGGCCTTGCCTTGGAAGACTGGGGGTTAATTCTAAGGGGGTAGGTCTGGAGGGGCTTGAGCTGGCTCCTTGTGCCACCCCCATTCCTTGTACAATGAGGCCTGGAAAAGATGCCCACCTTCCCCCACTACAGCTGGGCTAGGTCAGACTTTACTGTGACAAACCACACTGGAGCCAGACCATCTTACCATCCGCCTCCCTTACTGGGCAGGAGTTACCCGCCCCCCAAGAGGGGCCCTAGGCTGATGAGTTACTCACAGCCCTTCTTTCCTGCTTTCAGAGATGAGACACCCATGAAGGAGACACAGGCAAGCAGGGAGGTGGATGGATAATAGCCACCATCTTGGCTCATACCAGGGACCTCCAGGGCTGAAGCAGTAAAGAATCAGGCTCTGTAACTGGTGCCTGTATTAGGCTTACATCCTCTGTATGTTGGGGATGTGAGATATACCCTCACCAGTGAATTACAGCTATAGGTGCCTGGAGATTAGACACAGGAGGTTTGTCGGGGAGTGGGCTGTGTGCATTGTGGGTGAGGTGTAATTTGATGATAATGGCATAATGCATCATGCAAGCTTTGCCAGAGTGACAGAGACAGAACCCAGCGCTTGCCATCATAAACAGAGACAACACAGCAATATAAGCTGATAAGGCCTCGGCTGGAATATTGTGTCCAGTTCTGGGTGCCACATTTCAGGAAAGATATAGAGAGACTGGAGAAAGTCCAGAGAAGAGCAACAAAAACGATTAAAGGTCTAGAAAACATGATTTAAGACTAAGAGGAAAGATTTAAAAAATTGTGTTTGTTTAGTCTGGAGAAGAGCAGACTGAACGCAGCTGGGGGGGGACGGATTACATTATAACAGTTTTGAAGGTTGTTACAAGGAGGCGGGTGAAAAATTGTTCTCGTTAACCTCTGAGGATAGGACAAGAAGCAATGGGCTTAAATTGCAGCAAGGGTGGTTTAGGTTGGTCATTAAACAAACTTCCTGTCAGGGTCGTTAAGCACTGGAATAAATTGCCTAGGGAGGTTGTGGAATCTCTGTCTTTAAGAGCTTTTTAAGAGCAGGTTAGACAAACACCTGTCAGAGATGGTCTAGTTATTACTTAATCCTGCCGTGAGTGCAGGGGACTAGAGTAGATGACTTATTGAGGTCCCTTCCAGTCCTACCTGTCTATGATTCTGTAACTGGGCTTCATGGCACATTTGGTTCCCCATGAATTCACTGTCATTTTTGTCAGTTCCTGATGCAGATGCCTGGTGCCATCTCTGCATCACTTTCTTTTCATGCCAAGACAGGGCCAGGGCCAGTGCATTGGATACACAGGATTACTCAGTTTTTCTTTATTGCCATTTAATGGAATGCCTTTAAGTATTTCTGATAGTTTGAAGAACCTGTCTCTCACACCCTTGGCGTTTGGACACAGGACTAAAAATGTCTTTATTTCAATCTCTTCTCTGCATAGCTGTTCCTCTCTTCATTTGTGTCTCCAGTGGCAGAGCTTCTCTCACTTGCTTTTGGTCACGGATTCAGTATTTGGTAAGAGTCTTCGTAAGTTTGGCACATTTCACTGTAACTAGGTATCGGCTAGTGTGGGATTGTTTTTTTTTAAATCAGTTAGTTTCAATGACTTATACATTAGGTAATAAAGCTTTCAGTCCCTCTTCTCCCCATGGCCAGGGCTTTCCTACAGCCTGGAGAAATTTAGTGCACATTTCAGGCTACTCTCAGTTACACTGAGGGACTGGTTTGGTGTCCAGACTTGGGGAGCTTTGCATTTAAAGACATCTTTGCATCACCTCTTCCTGAGGTGCAGTGTGTGTTCTCTAGGTCCAGTGATGGCTTTATCTCTGAGTAGTACACTGGAACAGCTGGGTCAAGGGATTGCTCCGATAGGATTCATAGGTCACTGAAGTGTGTGCTGGAAAGAGTGGGCTGAAGTAAAAGTCCAAACCTGCAATTTCCATTTCAGTTCAGTAATACTTTGCTGGCATGACAAGCTCTGCGTGTGAGACAGACCCCCCCCCCCACCCCCAGCGCGTGCCCTCTTGCACCTTTCTCAGTTGAAGGCCTCTATTTGCATGCAGTTGTCTTTTACCCTACACCTAACTTGGTAAATTGATGTAATGGTGTCATATGTTCCCCCCTCCCTAACAACCCCAAGAGCAATGGAAGGTTTTGTAGCAATGGAAGGTTCAGTCCTGGGTGCCAGATTGAGACCAAAGTGTCACCAACCTCTTTTATAAAAGAGGCACATGTCTCCCCCATTGTGTATTTTTTACATTGGTGAATGAACAATGAAGGATAATTAAGATATGGCCAATGGTTTTCTCAGGGAGGAAGGACACTGCCTTGACTCCATGGATAGATTGTCATGGCCAGTTACTATACCTTTTTATTGAGAATGCTGCAGAATAGGGCTTCTGGTTCCATGTGCAATTGTGACTCCCCATCTAAACCAGCCTGTAGCTATCTCTACAAGATATCTGGTATGTTTGCTACTTTGGCAATGCTCCTATATCTCGTCATATCAATACAGTACTACTAAATTGAATGGCATGCGTGCCAAGTGTGTTGTGTACACTTAAGTGTGAACAAGTGTGATATGTGCACGAGTCATGGATGTGCGCAAAGTGTAAGCATGGTATTGTATTGGTGCGTAAAGCATGTTCATGTCTGCAGGGTGTATGTGAGGTGCATGGATATGCAAAGCAGAACTGTGCCTGGATAAGTATGGGAGTGTAAAGTGTGTAAGTACAAGTATGTGCAAGCTGTGTCTGTGAGGTGTGATCATGGGTGTGTGCAAGGTGTAAATGCTTGTGAGTGAGACACAGTGTATGTGGCTGAAGTGGGATGTGTATGCGGTGTGAGAAGTGAAATTCTGTGTGTGGGGCATGTGTGTACACTCAGGGTATTGGAAGCAGCACTAAGTAAATCTTGAAATATGAAGCCTTAGAACATACACCACTAGCCCCCTTCCCAGGAGGCCCCCAGGCTTCCATACATCCTACATGATGCCCAGGAAATAACTGCCTTGCATTTTGGCCTTTGAGTGTAAGATGGTGTGTGGCATTTGGGGAGAGAATTGTAAATGTGTCCCCTGAGCACCTCTCTTGCTGCAATATGATGCAGGGATGACCATGACCAATGCCATGTCACCCTTATTTGGTGCTGCTTGAAATGTGCTAGTCTCTTGTTGGGAGGCCCAGCTCTCTCTCTAAACATTACAGAACTGAGAATTCATTGGGCCACATTTGGCACCACATTGAAAATGGTAGGTTGTGAACAGAAGTTGAACATTTTTAGGTTCCATTGGCTCTGGCACAAAGCAAATACTTTGGGCTGCTCCATGTTTTTATTTATTCCACTGGTTGTCTTAAGAGCAGGTAGAAACAACTTTCACACAGATGTGGGGGTAACATATATCCCTCCTTTATTTGTGTGCATGTGCGTGCCTCCCCCCCCACACACATGCAAGTACACATGCACACTTTACACATATGCCCAAACTGCTGGGCCATCTGCCTTCCATCCAGGCCCCCTTACTCCAAAAGATGATGATTCCTCCAAGCTTGTTGCTATCTTTAGTTTAGTTTTATTCTTGTTTATATCTTTACAGAAAATGGCACATAACTCACAGGTTCTGAATTACTAGAAGTTGTTACAGTTCCATACCTCAAACACCTCAATACTGAATTCTTTTCTCACTGTATGTACAGTATTTACACACCATGGGCTATAGTCTAACACGTCAAACAAACTGGGGACAAAGACAAACAGAGGCTGCATGGAAGGGAAGGATCAACCTTTGACAGAATAAAAACAGTAGCTCTGGGGAAAAGCAGCTCACAGCTGAAAGCAGGACAGAAAGGACAGGTGTAAGTCATTGTCCTAGAGCCTTCATGGAGGGTGGCTCCTCAACAGGATAGGAAGGGAGCTTTCTTGGAGCTGTGATGTCTGGCTAGTGGGTTTTGTTGGTTGTTAGTGACAGGGTCTATGTGTATTCATGTGGGGGGTCTGTGTGTGAGGCATATGTACACCTCAGAGCGTGTATGAGCATGCCTGCATATCGATGGATGCGGCTGGAGCTCCCTTTGAAACTCAGAGACAGAGCTGGTGGAGCATAACTCAATAAATACCTAATTTGGCAAACGTTGTTTTTTGATATAGAACCATTTATTTAGTGAATATTTCTCCCCCAATATTTGACCCATTCCACACTGAGATTTGGCAGAACCTGCAGGCCTCTCGCTCTCTTGGGATGCCCTGCTGTTCTGGGGGCCATAGCCAAGTCTCTGAGAATGAGCCTTGTAGAAACAGGTTGGACCCAGGGCATGCCTGCAGCGAGGACTCTCTGTTATTAATCCATATGAGTAAGCCTCAGCAGTTTATGCTGGGGAGCGGAATGTGCTGACCAAACATTTCTAGGGAGCAGTTTGAGGCAGCCTAGATTACAGCTAAAATGATACAGTGCATGGAGGAGGGTGCAGCATCAGGGGCGGAGCCTGGCCTCAGCAGCTGAGGAGGGTGGAGCCAAGTGCCAGATATCTATGAGGGGAGAAGCCGGGTCTCATTTACCAGTAAGGGGTGAAGCTGGGAGCAACACTTGGGTATCTGTGAGATCCTGGATACCTATTAAGCATGATGTCGGGTGTAGTGTGTGTTCAGGATGGCTGAGGGCAGGAACTTGGTACCTGAGTGGGTTATGAGTCTTCGGCACACCTATAAGGGGAAGACAGGTGTAGGACTTGGGATACCCCCAAAGGGAAGGAATGGGTCTTGGGTACCTGAGGTTGTAGGGATCAGCTCCTGGAAGTTAAGCCTGCTCTTCCCCATCCCCTTGGCTTCTTACTGGAAAACCGAGACCAAAGTCAGCTGTCCAGCACACCACCCTCCCCGTCTCAGAGTGCCCCTCGGACACTCCACGACTCAGTCAGGAAAGACACACATGGAATATACAAACCACCATTTAAATAGACTCACTGTTTTACGCAAACACTTCCATGGATTTGTCCCGCAGTGCTTTAGGCCGGAGAAAGAGTAAAATGGTCCCTGTGAGGGCAGTGGGGCAGCCCCACCCACACCAGGTTCTTGGGTGCAGATGGCCAGGTCCATAAACACACTGGGGAAAAGCACATTCTTTGGGAGATGGAGTTCATGCTGCTCTGGGCAGGTGGGAATGCAGCGGAGAATAGACTCACTCTCAGGGTTGGGATAGGGGAGACTGGACCAGGGAGAAAGAGTTGCTCTGACATGGGAACGGGTGGGACTGGGACAGAGACTCGCTCTGAGACTGGGTATGTTGGACCAGGACAGGAGAGACACAAAGCTGGTTCTCAGGCTGGTACAGAGGGACCCAGAGGCTCAGTTAGCCCCAGTCTCCTCTCAGAAGTAGTTGCTGATAATTCCTGATCCCTCAGAAAGAAGGGGGCAGTGTGGCAGGAATAGTCCTGAGGGCAGGGACATTGGAGGGGCAGGAGTGCTCCTGAGGGGAACAGTCTCTGGACACACCTGACAGTCAGAACTTGGCCTGAGCCTGTGGCTTCCTGACATTCACAGAGACCATGTGGGGCCTCACTCCCTGTGCAGGGGCTGTCGGAGGGGCCCTGTCAGTCTGAGAGGAGGCTGCTGCCCCCCAGAGGAGACAGTCTTTGGGGGCTGGTTTCCATCATCTCTTTCCCTCTAGATCTGCTTCTCCTCCTCTTGTGATGAGTTTGATTTCTCCATTTGTCTCTCATCCTCTGCCACTGCCTCCTCTTCTTTCTCTGGCTTCCTGGCTGGGGTGGGGGGGTCCCCAGGGACGGTCCCCAGGACTTTGGTGCTATGCTCCTGAGCTTTGGCCCTGAGGGCAGCAATGCTGTTCTCTCTCAGTTCCTCCTGGGAAATGGTGGTTTTGGGATCCGGGGCCCTCTCTTCCTTGTTGCTCTTGTCAAGCTTGGGCAGGGCCTGGCGTTCCACCTCCGGCTTCCTTCCCACCTCAGCTGCTGCCTCCAGAGACTTTTTGTGCATCCCTAAAAAGAATTGTTGGTATTCGGGTTTAGAAAAGCGCCTGGGCATGGGAAAGCCATCTTGAACTGAAAACAGCAAAGATAAAGAGAGGCCAGAATTAAGGAAAAGCAGAAACCCTTGCTTCAAACAGCAGTCACACAGAGGGCCCATTGCCTTGGGCCCTGCATGAGGGAGAACTCAGGCCAGTTCTCTTCTAGAGACAGGCCAGCACTGAGGGGGAGCCCAGGACAGACCAGAGGGGGGAGCTTGTGCCAACTCTGTGCTCTGAACATAAGGGAGGAACCAGGCCTGTAGCAACAGGCATGGAACTTGGCCAGAACTGATAGGCCACACCTAAGGGAGAGGAGCGTGGTGGGAGGGGACAGATCCCTGTGCTCCTCAAGGGTCAGTCCTGAGAAGTGGACAAATGTGCCAAAGTCTGATGCCACTTCAGGAGGCCCAGTCTAAATATCATGAAGAGCCAGGGATTTCCTGCCCCAGAGGTTAGGGGTGTGGCTGCAGGACCGGGGCATGAGGGATCAAACAGAATGGGCTCCCTGGCACTAGCGAACAGTGAAGGTACCCAACTAGCAATGACAAGATAACGGGGCAGAGGGGCGCCTTTGTACAGCACCCTATTACTGGAGCCAGGTAGCAGGAGGGGAATCTGGCTATTCTCTCACCCACAAGGCTGATGAGAGGTGTCCCTTTGCCTATTCTCCTCCCTCTTGCACAGCCTACCCTTCCACTTCTCTCGCTCCCAACTTCACACAGACAGAAGGACAGGGCTGCGCATTTCTAAGAGGCCAGAAATGAGCTTTTTGGCAGAATGAGCCTGAGAGATCAGAAAACAGGAAACAAAGAGCAGGAATGTGAAAGGGAATCTGCTACTTCCACATCCACACAGCCCCCGACCCCCCAGAAGAAGGCAGGCAGGAATTAGACTGCCTTCAGCTGCAGGGAACTGTGGGAGGATACCAGTCCCTCCCTTCCTCCCAAAAAGAGGACTCAGGAGGACACTTGGTTCATCACAGGAACAACAAAGTTGCCCCCCCCTCTGGCAAAGCATCACACAAGGGGCCCCTCAAGGGCTGCAGGAGTCAGACCCAGACAACTTCTTGCTGTGTAGCAGGGAACCGAACCTGCTATGGCTTTTGAGTACAGTGGATATTGACGCCCATGCCACAGGAACCTGGGCCAAGGGGATGGTACCCCCACCTCATGCCACAGGAGTTTGGGCTCAGGGCTGATAGCCCCCGCCCCATGAGTCTGGACCTGAGGACTGATACCTTACCCCACCCCTGGGCCAAGGGGCTGATACCCTTGCCCCTCAAGTCAGGACCCAGGGCTTGCAGCCCCACCCTAGGGCCCAGTGGTCAGGCCCTAATATAAAAGGCAAGGTCCTTGTGCTCTCCAGTATGGGGAAAGTATGAGTGTAACTTCCAGTGTTACTCTAAGTTTCCCTATTTCAACATGTCACTCCCTAGAATACTGGCTGTGCCCAGGTAGGGTGCTGGTCTCTTACCCAGGAGCCAAGGGGCGCAGGACTCCATGATGCCGTCCTTGGCGGATTTGAGGATAGACTCTGGTAGTGGGATGGAGTGACGTACCATTGCGCCATAGAGCCCATATTCTGCCATCACGCTGCTCCTGCCCCAGCACTTCTCCCGCTTCCGCCACTTGGCTCGCCGATTCTGGAACCAAACCTGCAATGAGCAGAGCAGTTTACTGAGGCCCGGTGAATTGTCGCTGCCCCCTTAGTTAGCCTGGGATTCTGTGTGTGCGCGTGCACGAACAAGTGCTTGTGGATATCTGTGTGAGGGCGTATGTCCCCCTCAGGCATCACAAGCCAAAACAAGAGAGATTTATTAAAAATGTTGTGAGAGACTTTAGTCACCTTTATTCCTGACAAAAGCACAGGCCTGACCTTGCTGAATGGACAGGGCACAGTGCAGGCCAGAAATGGGCAAGCTTCCACCTGCTGCTCTGCTGATGCCCCTCAGGTCCGCTTGGTACGCCAATGATGGGACGCTCTATACACAGCTCTGCCAGTATCCCTCAATCTCTCGGAGAGGGTGAAGAGTGCCCTTCTATGGGACATGGAGATGCCTCAGGAGCAGCTACACCTCTCCCCTGAGTGTCTGTGTATATCTCCTGCAGAGGCTGCCATGTGTACCCTAGGGGGGCAATACATGTTCTCTATTGGAGCAGCTGTGGCTTTCCTCTCCTTCCGCACCCCTCCAGTAGACTGTGTCTTTTCCCCACCCTCGCAGGAGCCAAGCTTCAGTGCAAGTCCCATCCCTTGCATCAGGATGTAATTAATTTCCCATTGCAGTGTCTCTCGCTAGTGGCTTTTGGCTCGGGTGCCTGGGATTTTCTCTTTCATTATTTACTGAGTGGCTGAGCTGCAGAGAGAGGCTGTGTGCAGCAGTGTCTGTGGGGACGGCTGGCCCAGAGTGGTGTGCGCTAAAGGTGTGTGTGTGGGGGGGGGCAATCGCCACAGCTTGCCGTGAATTCCCCGTTTGAAAAGGCCCTCATCTTCTCAGAAAATTGGCAGAATAATCTCTGGGCTGTGACCCAGGGGACAGTGAGCAGAGACTCGGGTGGCACCAAGGGGGGGGGGACGACTCCCAGAAATCTATTAGTGTTCTCGCTCCGATTTCCATTCCTCTTGTCTCGCTCTCCCCCCCCGCCCTCCCCTCATTCCCTCCCTTCCCGCAGTGGAGAGGCATCAGCTTTAGATGAAAAATTGCTCGAGGTCTATTCAGAAGGCGGCAAAGGAAGAGTCAGCCCCAGGGGCAGCCCGGGCCTGATTGAAAAATAAGTTAATTTCAGTTTGAATCGATGGGCCTCAGGCACTGAAATATCACGGGAAATTAAAGCAGCTGGTCCCCTGGGAATCGCGCCATTGACCCGTGCTAATTAATGCCATGGAGTTACCATTCGCCTCTCTGCAAGGCAGCCCCTCCCTCCCTCAGGACACCCCAACCACCTCCTCATTTAACTAATTAGACTCACAGAAAATTGGGTGTTAATTTGTTTAGGAATTTTTTTTTTCTTTCCAGGGAGGTACATGGCAGAGTGGAAATGAATGGCGGGGTCTCGCTGGCAGATGGATGCTCGGGGTCACTCCGCAATCTTCTCCAACTTGATTGCTTGATTAGGTCGTTAGCACATTAAAAAAAAAAAATTGCTTGCCGTCTGGCGCTGGCCTGATGAGTGGGATGAGGCGGGAATCGCCTGGGTAATTTATCTTTTTATACTGCAAAGAATTTGATTTCAATCTGCAGATATATGGAGGCGCCTTTGACACCTGTTTAACATTACAGAGCTGACAACTTAACCCTCTGATGCCTCCACTGCCATGAGCCAGAGGGGAGCAGTGCTCACCACTCCAGCTGGGGGTCCAAGGCTGGGAAGTGGGTTCTCCCAAGGCTGGGCTGGGGAGGGAAATTCTGGAATGAACTCCGGACACGCCCCTCCAGCAGCAAGAGAGCACTTAGAGGGGGAGGGCTGGATAATAGGTGCGGGCTGTGGAGCTGCAGCTGACAGGTTTGTTTTGTCAGCGCACTTGCCGATTTGAAATGAATGAGTCTGGGCAGACCCTACAATGGCTGTGGGGAGCAACCCAGGTTATGGAGAAAGTGTGGTGCCAGCCTCTCACAGCAGGGAGCTCTGTGGGGGAAAGAGGCGGGAGCACCCACATGGGGAAGCTCCCAACTACTCCACTCCCAGCCTTTTTCAGAAGTAGGCACTGTTGGGGACAGAATAGGGCACCAGCAGTTATGGGACAGAATAGGGCACCTGGGGTAGGGAAGCAGGGGCTCCAGCTTCCAGGGGGTGCTGCACCACTGTGCTGCTCTGCTGGGGGATTTTTTGGTGGGGGAGGGACTTGGCTTTTTTTCTGCTCAGAGACTCGCAGGGAGGGGGTGACACCAAAAATGTTTTCTGCCCTGCCTGGCGGAACAGCTAGTGCTGCTCCTGCCAGTACCACCTGTTCTACCAAGAGCAGGGTAGGGTATGGGACAGCAGCACAGTTACTCCAGTCCTCTCTCTCCCAGCAGGGGGCAGCAGGAAATGGACCCAGGCACTAGCTGTAGGGGAGTTGCCAGTGACTTTAGCCCCAGGCTCTCCAGGTAGGAATTGCTGAAGGGCAGTGGTTTTCAACCTGGGGTCTGCAGACTGTGTCTAAGATTTCCAAAGGGGCCTGCACTTCCGTCTGAAATTATTTAGGGCTCCATAAATGGAAAAAGATTGAAAACCACTGCTGTAGGGAATGGCAGGTGAATGTCTCAGCTACTCTCATCCCAGCCTCTCCCAGTATAGGCACTGCAGGGAATGGAGTCAAAGAGCTCACTGCCACTGACTGCCTCAAAAAAGAGTAATGTAAATAGCTTCCTTGCACATTTAAGACCCATATTCTTTGCATTTTCATTCTGCTGCTATTTTATTTCTGGACTGTTAATGGTTCTGAACCCATAGATCCCTTAGCAAGCACCCTCCAGGATTCACCTGCGCCCTCCTGCCTGGAGGGCTCTTTATCAGTCAGGAGGTAGAGGAATTCTTACTCAGGAACTGCTTTGTTCATTTCTCCTGTGAGGTACCTGACTCTAAGGCACAAGTGCAAATGGTACCAGTCCTTTCTAACTGACCAGCTTTGAATATCACTGGTAACAACACCTCTGACCCATACAGTGGTTGCCATCAAAAGGCCTCCACCTCCACACCAAGTGACCGAGCTTGCCAATTTTACCTTGGATAAATAGATACAGTTATCTCCCTATCTATAGAAGTCCCATGTTCTTCCCTTGATATCCTATTAGAAACACCTTGGGTACTGCAAATTCTGTGGGAAGCTGACTGCAAATAATTACATCCCTGTAAACAATTCCTAAGATGCTCAGCACTGCAGTAGCTGAGCACCAAGATTATCTTAAAAAGAAAAGTAGTACTTGTGGCACCTTAGAGACTAACAAATTTATTAGAGCATAAGCTTTTGTGAGCTACAGCTCACTTCATTGGATGCATCGGATGCATACCCTGTAATGTATTTACCATCCTGATTTTACAGAGGTGATTCTTTTTACTTTTTCTTCTATTAAAATTCTTCTTTTAAGAAACTGAATGCTTTTTCATTGTTCTTAAGATCCAAGGGTCTGGGTCTGTGGTCACCTATGCAAATTGGTGAGGATTTTTAATCAAACCTTCCCCAGAAAGCGGGGGGGCAACATTTGGGAGGATTTTTGGGGGGGAAGACGTTTCCAAATGGACTCTTTCCTAATAATAATACCGGTTAGACATTTGGTGGTGGCAGCGAAAGTCCAAGAGCAAAAGGTAAAATAGTTTGTACCTTGGGGAAGTTTTAACCTAAGCTGGTAAAAGTAAGCTTAGGAGGTTTTCATGCAGGTCCCCACATCTGTACCCTAGAGTTCAGAGTGGGGAAGGAACCTTGATTATCTTGGCATTTGTCAACAATTAACACACAGCGACAGCCGAGCTGGCCATAGATTTCCCCGTGAGATAGATGTGGGACGTGGGGGATTCACTGTGACTTTTAAAGTGCATCTACTATACATAAAGGGCTGTCCATAAATTAATCCATTAGGGTGTGTGGGTTCTTAATTTTAAATGTTTGTTTCAGTGTTACAAAGGGGTAGGTATTGAAGATCACCAAAAAATGTGTAACAATTTATGGATAGCCCCTAACTCTTCCCCCCCTTCTCTCTTTCTTGTACATACACCTTTCTTTCCTTTCCCAACCCCTGGATTTTATCCCCCTTCACTTTCTTTTTCTTTTTCCCCTCAGTACTTCATTTCCCTCCCCCACACTTCCTGCTGCTCCTCCCCTGGGACACAGTCTTGTGAACTTCTCTCACTCACATGTGTGTCAAATGCACACCATTACTCACACACCTCTCCCATACCACACCTTTCCCCAGCTCTTCCATGTAACTGCATCTGTAATGTCCACTAGATGGCTCTATGCATTGAAACTCAACATACTTATTATCTTTTTCACAGCAGAGGAGAGGAAGCAAATGTAAAAACAGCAGCAACAGACTGCCAGGTGGCAAACAATTTTCTATGTCAGTGAGATCAAAATGTTTCATGAGAACTGTCAATTCGGTCAAAATTTTTGATGAAAAATTATCAAAAGAGCTTAAGAGCAATAAGATCAAAGCACCTCATTTGGGCTTTGTTTTGACTATTATATATTATAATTTATAAATATAAAAGTCATGTTATATCATAAATATAATATAAATATAATATAAAAGTCAAAATGATAAATTTGAAACAAAGCAGTCTGATGAGGTTGTTCTGACACTTCCAGCATGGCATTTTTCTCAGATTCCTTTTTTTAATGGGAATCTTCAATTTTTTGTTTTGAGTTGGGATGCAAAGAAATTTTGGAATGTCAGAGTATCATGTAGAATGGAAATTCTGGGGTTTGTTCAGCTCTAGTACTGACCCAAAGAGCCAGATTCTGCTCTCACACTCATAAATCAGGCAGAACTCCAGTGAGACCAATGGAGTTTAAAACTAGGGTTAATGAGATCAGACTCAAGCTCGGCATCGCTGCCACAATTAATGCCTTAGACCTCAACACAGAGAATCACAGAAATGTAGGGCTGGAAGGGACCTCGAGAGGTCATCAAGTCCATCCCCCTACACTTAGGCAGGATCAAGTAAACCTAGCCCATCCCTGACAGGTGTTTGTCCAACTTGTTCTTAAAAACCTCCAGTGATAAGGATTCCACAGCCTCCCTCAAAAGCCTATTCCAGAACTTAACTATCCTTATTGTTAGAAAGACTTTCCTAACATGTAACCTAAATCTCCCTTGCTGCCGATAAAGTCCATTGCTTCTTGTCCTATCTTCAGTGGAAAAGGAGAAAAACTGATCACTGTCCTCTTTATAACAGCCCTTAGCATATTTGCAGACTTTTCTCAGTGCCCCTCTCAGACGTCTTTTCTCAAGACTCAACATGACCAGCTTTTTTAACCTTTCCTCTTTGGTCAGGTTTTCTAAACATGCTGTCATTTTTGTTGTTCTCCTCTGGACATTCTTCAATTTGTTCACACCTTTCCTAAAGCGTGGCACCCAGAATAGGACATAGCACCAGTACTGAGAAGAGTAGGACAATTACCGCCCATGCCTTACATGCAACATGCCTGTTAATGCACCCTAGAATGATATTATACTTTTTCACAACTGCATCATATTGTTGATTCATATTCAATTTGTGATCCACTATAACCCTCCGTGATCCTTTTCTGAAGTACTACTACCTAGCCAGTTATTCCCCAATTTGTATTTGTTCATTTGATTTTTCCTTCCTAAGTATAGTACACTTGTCTTTATTGAATTTCATCTTGTTGATTTCAGACCAATTCTCTAATTTGTCAAGACTACTTTGAATTCTAATCCTGTCCTCCAAAGTGCTTGCAACCCTCCCAGCTTGGAGTCATCCACACATTTTATAAGCACACTCTCCACTCTATTATCCAAGTCATTAATGTAAATATCGAATAGCATTGCACCCAGGACAGACCCCTGTGGGACTCCAGTAGATAACCCCTCCTAGATACCCCCTTCTAATTTGATAGTGAACCATTGATAACTACTCTTTGAGCATGGTCTTTCACCCAATTGTGTACCTACATCAGTAATTTCATATAGACCACATTTCTATAGTTTGCTTATGAAAATGTCATGTGGAACTGTGTCAAAAAGCCTTACTAAATCAAGCTATATCATATCTATTGCTTCCCTCCAATCCACTAGGCCAGTAACCTTGTGTGACAAAGCTCTGTCCTTGCCTCCGTGGGTCCTTCTAAAAGCTGACCTTTTAGAAACATGGCATGTACAATTCTCTGGGCTACTTCCTCCACAGCAGCCCTCACTTCCTCAAGCTCCACTTCACCCTTACCTTAGGGTCTCCTTCCTTGTGCCTGATATGGTGTGTACTACTCAGCCTCTCCAACAACACAACTTCTTCCCACAGCTCCTGACATGCACACCCATCTGACTGACTGGGAGACTTTTAACTAGTTTCAGCCAGCCCCTGATTGGCTTCAGGTGTCCCAATCAACCTAGCCTTCTCCCTGCCTTCTGGAAAATTCTTAATTGGCCCCAGGTGTCTTAATTGACCTGGAGCAGCTGCCATTTCACTTAACCTGGTACCAGGGATTTGTTTAGCCTGGAGCTAATATATCTATCTCCCACTACTTTTCTATAGCCATCTGGTCTTGCCCTGTCACACTTGTCAAAGAAATAAATTATATTGGTTTGGCATGATTTGTTCTTAACAAATCCATGCTAGTTATTGCTTATAACCCTATTATCACTTAGGTGCTCTCAAATAGATTGTTTAATAATTTGTTCCAATATCTTTCCAGGTATCAAAGTTAGGCTGACTGGTCTATTATTATCTAGGTCCTCTTTGTTCCCCTTTTTAAAGATAGGTACTATGTCTGCCCTTGTCCAGTCTTCTCGGACCTCACCTGTCCTTCAGGAGTTCTCAAAGATAATTGCTAATGGTTCTGAGATTGCTTCAGCTAGGTCCTTAGTTACCCTGGGATGAATTTCATCAGGCCCTGCCAATGTGAATACATCTAACTTATCAAAATAGTCTTTAATCTATTATTTTCCTGTTTTGGCATTCATTCCTTTCCCCTTGTTGTTAATGTTAATTGTGTTGAATTTCTGCTCATCATTTTGGTCACCTTTTTAGTAAAGACTGGAGCAAAATAAGCATTAAACACCTCAGCCATGTTGATCTCATCAGTTATTAGTTTTTCCTCCCAGCTAAGTAGAGGACCTTCATTTTCCTTCATCCTTCTCTTCCTCCTACATAAGAATGGCCATACTTGGTCAGACCAATGGTCTATCTATCCCAGTATTCTACCTTCTGATGGTGGCCAGTGCCAGACGCTTCAGGGAGAATTAACAGAAGAGGGCAATTTATTGAGTGATCCATCCCCTGCTGTCCAGTCCCAGCTTCTGGCAGTTTGAGGTTTAAAGACACCCAGAGTTTGGGGTTACATCCCTGACCATCATAGCCATTGATGGACCTATCCTCCATGAACTTATCTAATTCTTTTTTGAACCCAGTTATACTTTTGGCCTTCACTACTTTTGGCAGTGAGTCCCACAGGTTGACCATGCATTGTGTGAAGACATATTTCCTTTTGTTTGTTTTTGTATTTCCTGTTGCTTATTAATTTTATTGGGTGACTGCAAGTTCTTGTGTTATGAGAAGGACTAAATAACACTTCCTTATTTAGTTTCTCCACACCAGTCATTATTTTATATACTTCTATCATATCTCCTCTTAGTCGCCTCTTTTCCAAGCTGGAAAGTCCCAGTCTTATTAGTCTCTCCTCATATGGAAGCTGCTCCATGCCCCTAATCATTTTTGTTGCCCTTTTCTGAAGCTTTTCCAATTCCAATTTTTTTTGAGATGGAGCAATCACATTTGCATGCAGTAATCAAGATGTGGGCAATCCTCGATTTATATAGAGTCGTTATGATATTTTCTATTTTAATTTTCTATCCCTTTCCTAATGGTTCCTAGCATTCTGTTTGCTTTTTTGACTGCCGCTGCACAATGAACCGAAGTTTTCAGAGAAACTATCCAAGATGACTCCAAAATATCTCTCTCGAGTGATAACAGTTAATTTAGACCCCATCATTTTGAACGTATATTTGGGATTATGTTTTCCAGTGTGCATTACTTTGCATTTATCAAAATTGAATTTCATCTGCCAATTCTAATGTATTTAAAAAACCTCTTCTTACTGCCTTTTATTTCCTTTGCTAGGTATAACTTATTTTGTGCCTTAGCCTTTCTGATTTTGTCCCTACATGCTTGTGCTATTCTTTTGTGCTCATACTTAGCAATTCATCCATATGCTACCCTTGTTGTTGGATTCCTTTTTGTTTTTCAGGTCATTAAGAAGCTCCTTATGGCTCCATATTGGCCTTTTGCTATCCTTCCTATCTTTCATTTGCATCAGGATAGTCTGCAATTGCATCTTTAAGACTGTCTCCTTCAGAAACTGCCAGCTCTCCTGAATTCCATTATCCCTTAGATTTTCTTCCCATGGGACGTTACCTATCAATTCTCTAACACTGTGGAAAACACTATGGCTGTGAGCCTTAGCAGGTCACATCCAGTTCACCATTGTCAGACAGGACAGACTTATTCCCTACAAAAAGAAAAGGAGGACTTGTGGCACCTTAGAGACTAACAAATTTATTTGAGCATAAGCTTTCGAGAGCTACAGCTCACTTCATCGGATGCATTCAGTGGAAAATACAGTGGGGAGATTTATGTACTTAGAGAACATGAAACAATGGGTGTTACCATACACACTGTAAGGAGAGTGATCACTTAAGGTGAGCTATTACCAGCAGGAGAGCGGGGGGCGGGAGAGATGTGGGGGGACACATTTTGTAGTGATAATCAAGGTGGGCCATTTCCAGCAGTTGACAAGAACGTCTGAGGAACAGTGGGGAGTGGAGAGGCGGAAATAAACATGGGGAAATAGTTTTACTTTGTGTAATGACCCATCCACTCCCAGTCTCTATTCAAGCCTAAATTAATTGTATCCAGTTTGCAAATTAATTCCAATTCAGCAGTCTCTCGTTGGAGTCTGTTTTTGAAGTTTTTCTGATGAAGTGAGCTGTAGCTCACGAACGCTGATGCTCAAATAAATTTGTTAGTCTCTAAGGTGCCACAAGTCCTCCTTTTATTTTTGCGAATACAGACTAACACAGCTGCTACTCTGAAACCTGTCATTATTCCCTACAGTTTATTTTCAGGGCTTTCTCTAGATTTAAAAGGCCCAAGTCTTGGGAGATGATTCCACAGCCTAACAGATCTTGTGCTTGGGAACCGTTTCATGACATCCAGCCTACGGTTTTCTTTGCTCAGTTTCTCAGTTGATTCACGGCCCAGGGAAGCCCTTTCTTTAAGACAGTGGGAACTCTGTCTATTTTCTCTGCTTTTTCTGATGTCTCACTTTTGGTATATCTGTGGAATTGGCTGTTATGCAAGTACATCTCTTCAGCCACCACCACAATGTATAAATGTGGAGCCACTTATTGTAGGCAGGTGTCTTGCCTCCACTTTCCCTTTCCCTTTCCTTTGGTTCTTCTATAGCTCCTTGATCAGAGTAGCCTTTGCTTTGGGATGGTGCTGATATTTGTGTTCTATAGTTCTTTCCATGATCTGCATCAGCAGTAATTTTGTTGGCCACTGGGAGTAGTATCCAGGTTTAATCATGACATTAGCTGCTGCATAGGTCTGCTCTTGGTGCCTCCCCTTGTGGCAGGCTTTGCATGTGTATACCATACACTTTGCTTTCACCTAATAAAAGCTTGTCCTTAGCTTGGTTTTCCCATTATACTGACTGGGATAGGGCAAGGAGGTTATGTATTTGCACTCCCAAACTTCCCAAGTAATGGCTTTGTGAACTGTGAGCCATTAGCAATGGCCACAACATTAGAAACGCAAAGGTGACTAACCTGCTCACTGCAACACTCCACAGTCATAGGAGAGGCTGTGTCTCTGGGAGGTTCAAGCTCCCTGAAGTCAAAGTGTTAGTTAACTGCTCTGAATACTATTTGTCCATACTAGCTTTGCTCCAAGGTCTGAGGGTACATCACATGGCGTAAGTGGCTCCTTCATGTTATTATGCAAAATATTATACATTGCAATGTCTCTCACAGCACCTGCTGTCCGAGGTCCTGCCTGGCCAGAATAACATCTCCGTCTTTGCCGAGACATATTCTATGTGCCTTGGTGACCAGCATGAATTCTTGACAACACCCCCATTCTCATAACTTTGGCTAGAACTATTCTGGGTCCTTTGTAGGAGACTCTATTTTGCATCCTAATTTCCTCCCAATAAACCAAGTATTCTCTAGTACTGTCAGGATCCCTGTCTTTTATTTCTCACCTTCCAGCTTGCAACATGGCTTTCAGTGCTTGTAGTATTTCATCTCATCTTCCATCTTCAGCTACATACTAATCTGATGTATAGAGGCATACACCACAGGGAGAAGAGTAGAGTCCTCTCTGAAAGACCTGATGGTTTTTACATTTTACAGATACTTTGCTGACGGGCACATTCAAAATGCACAGAGTTAATTTCTCAAGATTTTGTTTCTGTTTGCTGAAGGATGTCTTTGATTTTTTGCAATGCTCTCAATTTGGTGATCCGTCTTGGACCAATGCAAAGTATCTTGAGACAATGCTACTCCCGAGATAAGTTTGCAATATATACTTCAGATCCCTTTTTATTTCATTTGAGCACATTATGTGTGCTCAGCCCTGTAGAGACAACAGAAAATATAGAACCTGCCCCAAGAAGTCGATAATCAAAACTGCCCGAGACAATATAGTAAACAGGAGAGATTTTCAAAAAAAGAAAAGGAGTACTTGTGGCACCTTAGAGACTAACAAATTTATTAGAGCATAAGCTTTCGTGAGCTACAGCTCACTTCATCGGATGCATTTAGTGGAAGGAGAGATTTTGTTATTGTTGTTTTTACCTTTTAGGATGTGGATGAGAAAAGGGAGGTTGTTCAGCATTTGAGAAGACAGAGGGAGTACCAAGTATTTGGAGAAGCAGGGGAGAAGATGCAAAGAGGAAAGTGGGAGGATACAATGGTTAGGGCAGGGAGATACTCTAGGATGGAGCACAGACAGCAAGTGGGAAGAGAAGGGAGAGACAAGAGCACAGATGTAAATAGGTGGAGTCATGAAGCGGTTTGAAAGGAAAGATGAAAAGCTTGGGAAGCAAGAGGAAGCCAATGTAGGGGCTTGAATAAGGCAGCACATGATCAGCACATGCCTCTAGACCCCTATCTCTGTACTTCGAGAGGATTCATGGGCAAATTGAAGGGAAAAGATGTTACCCTGAGGCTTATGGTCTGAATCAGCACTGATCACAGCTTGTCATTCAGATCAAATTCCCTGGATGTGAGCGCTGTAGTCTGGCACTATTTTTTAATCGGTGCCTATAGCAGCTTCCTAGCTGAGAGAGACTTTGACCTTCAGGCTGTCTTTCCTGTGGCAGAGTTGAACCTAGTCCTGGCTCACTTCAATCACTCTGAATTGTTACATCCTCATTGACATCTTAGTATCCAAGTGCTGATTGCTGCATGACAATTGCTTTCACTTGCTCAGAGGCTTATTATGCTGTGACTGCCACTCCCAGGCAGTGTCCTTGTCTGACGGTTGATGGAGTGGCTTATACACATCGTACAGGTGGGCAAAAATTGATAGAAGTAATTCACAGACACCATCAAACCTCATACTGCCTGCACACTGGCTAGCTTAGGCGTAGCCAGAATTGCATATATCTTCTATGGATCTGGACGCACCCCCTCAGCAACGAACAGATGGCAAATGCAGGAAACTCCTTTTTTCTCCTGGCTCTCTGTAGTACGTTGCTAAGGTCAGTTACTGCTTCTTCCATTGTCTTACCACAGCCAAATACCAGAGCATCTTCTGCAATAGTCACTCCTTCTTGCTGTTGCTGCTGGTACTCCTCTGGAGCATCTGAAATCCCAAACAGCACCTGGTGCCTTTGATATTGCCCCACTGGGAACCAAGGTACTAGAGAAATGTGGGTGTTGAAGCTGACCCACCACAATCTTCTCAATACCCTTTTCCTAAGGAGGGGAAGGTAGAGACAGGGCAGTAGTTGGCAAGATCTTTGACACCTAATACAAATTTCTTGAGTAAGATTTTGACACTTAAGGGCTAGTGGGAGCTGTCCCTCCCTCAGCAAGGCATAATTGGTCTCCATTAGCCCCGCATCCTGTTTTTCATTAACTGGATGGGGAAGGGGTCCATGTCATGTGAGACAGAATGGTCTTCTCATTGTCTAGTGCCTTCAGAACCTCCACCTGTGTGACCGGCCCAAGTTGCATCAGGAGACCAACAGCCCCCTTGCGCTCTGAGCCCATTTCCACAGATCTGTGTAAATGACACAAATTCACTCTTTTTTGCAGGACAACAGCTTTGCACAGCAGGACATGTTAGATTCTGAAGTCAGTTGAAGACAGCTCAGCCTCAGTGTTTATTGTTTAAATGTCTAAAGTCGTCGGCCCTGCTGTTGACGAACCAACACTGTCATGTAAGGCTGCCCTTTGCAGGTAAACAGCTGATACCTGGAGCTGTGAATCCCAGCCAGATGCTAGCTGGGTTAAGAGGCAACAACACAAGCATAAGTACAGCAAATCAGCTAGATCACTCTCTGCGCAGTACCAGTGAGACAAGAAGATGGTCACTGCATAGTGTGCTGTGTGTGTGCATGCACAGACTTCCTGAGTGACCTTGGGCAAGTCACATGGGGTACGTCTGCACTTCCAACTGGAGGTTTAAATTCCAGCTCAAGGAGACATACCTGCACTAACTCTGATTGAGCCAGTGTGCTAAAAATAGAAGTGTAGCCATGGCTGTGTGAGAAGTGGGAGGGGCTAATTGTCTTGAGTTTGTACCTGCCCAAACACTATGTGCGTACTCAGGTGGCTAACCACTCCTACTACTCGCGCTTCTATTTTTATCACGTCAGCTTAAGCACAGCCTGTTGTGGGTATGTCTCCTCAAGATTGAATTTACACCTCCAGAGTGAAGTGTAAACATACCTGCAGTCTCTCTGTGCCTCAGTTCCTCATCTATATAATGGGAATAATAGCACTTTCCGACCTTCCAGTGATGTTGTGAGGATAAATATATTAAAGATTGTAAGATGCTTAGATTCTACAAAAATAAAAGGAGTACTTGTGGCACCTTAGAGACTAACAAATTTATTTGAGCATAAGCTTTCGTGAACTACAGCTCACTTCATCGGATGCCTTTCATGAAGTTGATAGATTTCCACTCTATATGGCTAAATTCAGTGTCTTGTATAATGACAGGTTTCAGAGTAGCAACTGTGTTAGTCTGTATTCGCAAAAAGAAAAGGAGTACTTGTGGCACCTTAGAGACTAACAAATTTATTTGAGCATAAGCTTTCGTGAGCTTATGCTCAAATAAATTTGTTAGTCTCTAAGGTGCCACAAGTCCTCCTTTTCTTTTTGCGAATACAGACTAACACGGCTGCTACTCTGAAACCTTAGATTCTACAGTGATGGGGACCATATAAGTATGATAGACAGACGTGTTCCCTCTGGTGGCTAGAGCCACAGAGCAGATAAGGGATCTGCTACTGCTGCCAACTAAGGGAGCTCATTTTTATGACAAGTAGCCTGTGTTTTTAGAGGTCAACTACCCTGCTCCCCGGTGTGTGAGAGAGTTATCTAGTTGCTGTGCCTGGAGCACTAGGATTATTAAATTTGGAAACCTGCCATCATTATGTAATAAGCATATACTGAGAGGTCACATGGCATCCTCAACAAAGAGAGATGTGACCATCATCTGGATCACCGTAATTTGCTTTAGATAATAGGACAGCACGGGTTCTCTGACCCCGCTGCTGATCCCTTTCCTCTGCCGGAGCATAGGACACAAGAAGCTGCACGCATCAAACTGATACCACTTATCTCCAGTAGATATCACAATCTGTGAACCATAATATCACCTCTTCGAACATCACCCCCCCCACACACACACCTATACCTCTGATGCCTTATCACCAGATCTGGCTGCGCTGTGAAATCTTGGAAAATGTGACTGTTCAGAAATGATTTCATCTGGCAATGGGGTGACCACTGCCCCAGAACAGCAAAATCTCAGCTATGATACACTGTAAAATTGTTTCGCTGTAAGGGCTTGACAAAGTTATCCTTGTCTGTTTCCTTCTTCTATTAACCACAATTGATATGACTTATTCTTATTATTACTATTGATGGTGATGTTATGAGTAAATTGTATCAGAAAGATTCTTTCATTTTGCAAAGGGAGATGAGACAGAACGTACTCTAGTCATTTGCAATAATCATATTAGTTTGTTTACTCTATGAACTCCTGAAGCAATGCCTGCTAAAGAGAGATTTCCTTCATCTTAGTCTTGTGATTGGGAATCAGAATTAGCAAACAGAAATTTTAAAAATGTCTAGTTTCTAATGCTGTCCGTGTGCACAAACAAAACACAGGATATTACAACATGTTTTTTGTGGGGAGTGGGGACAATATGAAAGCGTATCTCCCCTCCAATCCATGCAAGATGGATAGACCATTTTTTGCTTTTTTAATTAAAGTTTCATACTACATATCCAGGCATTGTCCTTCCCTGGATCTTCAGGCTTGAAGTTGATTAATTTACTTACTGTTTCTGTGATAGAGCGGCTTACAAACACCAAATCTTGCCCAGCAGCTTTGATACCATATTTCAGTAAACTTTAATGAGCATGGAATGCTATTCCAACAAACAAGTGCATCCTGAAATGTCCACTAGATGGCCACAGGCAAATATGTACACACCTATAGACAGACAAACAGACGAACCAACAAAATGTCTCTGTCTCTCAGCACATATTTTGCATAGTCACTAGGATGCCCGTGTGCATCATGGTTTGAGAGTCTGAGATTGAGGAAATGAATAGCTGGCATTAAGAAGTCCTCTAGCTCTTCCCACCACTGATTCATAGTCAATTTCCCCTTGTCCTGCAGATAAACCAATGTTCGGCCATTTTATCACAAATTTCTTCAGGTCTGATATTACCGTGTCTCAAACATCCTGCTGCTTTCTCAGGCTACCAGACCTGTTCCCTTCCACTACAGAATAACAACTCATAAAAAGGAGAAGTCTCTGACTGAGAAAATAGCAGGGAATAATAAACCTCACCTGATGGCCAGAAGAGCATGACCAAGGAGCTAGTGAGTTTTGCTGGATGTTTTTTTTTTCCCTTGACCCTTAGCTGCTCTCATAGTCTCATCTGTCATCTCTATGCTGATGATTCCCTGATCTACCTCAGTCCCTAACATTTCCCTGTCTAATCTGGCATCTCTGACTGGCATGTCTCTGAAATGTCCTGCAACCCCAGTGCTTTCAGTGATAATCCACTGATATGAAAGTCACTGAAATGAAAAACGCCACTGCAGCGATACTGATACTGATACCTCTACCTTTGCATCAAATGTGTCCCACTGCATCGTCTGGGTCTGATTTAAGCTGCAAACAAACCCCTTGGGGCAGAGACTCTCTCTTTGCACATCACCAAGCATACTGTTGATGCTCAATAAATCAATTAATTATAATAATGCAAGTCTTGACTGGATCTTGATAACTCCCTAGCAAGCCCTGATTGCTGGCCAGGGGTGCAATTGTAGGCTTGGCTCAGATACTGCTCTCTGATAGGTACCGGGCCCTCCTCCCTACATGCCCAGGAGTGGAAGACCTGGCTTGGCTTGGAAACTTCCAGGCTTCTCAATGAGGCTGCAGCACGTTTATAAACCGGGAAGCTGTTTATTGCTGTTTATTCAAATGTAATGTCAAGATTACTGGCACTGTTTATGGTGACATCACTTTCTATGGAGGGTGTAAAAGGGCTATGAAGTTAAACGAGCACAGTAAAGGTGGCACACGGCCTGCATGGCTTATCATAGAAGTCTTGACTAGCATTGTCCCTGCTGCTTGCCTAAACCCATCACAAGGGAACTC
Organism: Dermochelys coriacea; assembly: GCF_009764565.3. Lineage (NCBI taxonomy): Eukaryota > Metazoa > Chordata > Testudines > Dermochelyidae > Dermochelys > Dermochelys coriacea. The sequence goes on along the minus strand of NC_050073.1, from coordinate 85,205,210 downwards.
GGCACTGACACAGGAGATGGATTCCCACCACACAGGAGGACAAGGGCCTTTCCTTCCAGGCTCAGCAATTTGTAACAATTACCTCTGCCTCTGGACTCACATCCACACCTCTCGAGGGGGAGGATAAATCTATGTGCAACTTTAAAACATGCAATTGTCTGGCCTTCTTTTGAGAAACTGTCACTTGCTGCTAGTGATCTTACCAACTACTGACCTGTCTGAAATCTCTCCCTCCAAGGTTACCTCCCTGACAAGGTTGCTGCAAGCTAACTACACTAGTTCCTCTCCTCCAACATCACCCTGGATCCTTCCAGGCTGATTTCAGACTGGCACATGGCATAGAAACGGTGCTGATGACATTGATGGACGGAGGACAAGCTAATGTAATATTAAGGTTTATGGACATGCTAACATTGCTAGATCTGGTAGCATCTTTCATCACTTCCATCATGTGATGCTACTGACCCACCTATGGGAGTCTAGAAGGGGTAGCAGGCGTCATGTTCAGCTAGCTTCACTCTTTCCTCTTTAATAGATCCCTGCAGGTAATGATGGGCACTATTCCACCACACTGAGGGCTGTCACCTGTGACACTCCACCAAGCTCATCTCTGTTCATCACCTATTGTAGATTGCAGGGGAGATTGTGAGACACCGTGGGCTACAATACCATCAATATATTGATGCCACCTCACTCTTGCTGTCCTCATGGAGCACAGACATACTATCATACTAATACCCCGGTGTCTGAGGGAGCTAGGAATGGGGATTGGAAACAGCTAGCTCAAGATCAATCCTGGAAAACTGAGGTGCCTTAAGGTGGATTCCCCGCTGCTCGCAGGAGCCCAGACAAAAGATGGAGCCAGAACTGCTAATGTTCCAACTTAGCCAAGAGACAGTGCCCTTACCCCTTGAATGTGGACCTGACCACAGCGGTCCATATTTTGGTCACCTCCAGGCTGAACTAGTGCCTTTGCTTGTTTGACACATGCTTCGTGGGTAACCAACAAGAGTGCACCACACCAACACTCCACACTGCTGATTTCCTATCCAGTCCTAGTTTGGTATCTAGGCTTTGGAAATTTTCTTTAAAGCACTAAGTGGGTGTGGGTCTGGCTACCTGATACACCCTGTCTCACCTTGCAGGTAGCCATGCTCAGTGGGGATGCTAAGGCAGGCAGAGCTCAGTTTCAAACTCATGGAGGGTAAAGTAGGAGAGCCCTGGGCTATGGACTTCACCATGGTTGGAGATCAGGCTGAACAAGAATTTTGCCACTTTTAGGGCTTCATTGTTGTTACTGATTGTTTTTACAGCACCCCAACGCATGCTGGGAACTTTATAAAACAAGTGAGACCCAGGCCCTGCCCTGAAGGGCTTAGATAGGACATAAGTGAGACATAAGCAAAAAAGGGATTAGAGAGGAGTCCAGGATTCACCTTGGCCAGAGAACACATGTTAAAATACAGCACTGGGTTTCAAATGTGCTAGATACAACATTGTAGATAACACATTTCAAACATACACACGGATCCTAATCTAGACAAGTCCAAAGATCCATTTTACATTAACACAAAAGATGACACTTTACAGGGTTTTGCCCGGTCTCGTCCTGCGTGTGTCAAACTGACCTGAGGGGCCACTAGAAACAAGTAAAGTATGAAGGCTGAGCAGAAAGTGGCCTAATCTTCTGAAGGCTGGTGGAATAATCTAGTTGCATCAGAAGTGCCTGAAAAGCTAAGGCAAACCCTGTTGGAGTCTATCCACAGTCAGATACCTTTCTGTTGCTTCCATATTGTATAGATTCTCTCCATGAACATATGGCCCATCTCTGCCGATCAACTTATCAGAAATCATAAGATAAGCAGTCAGGGCTGCTCAGAATTTAGATGAGAGGAGGCCTCCAAAGAAGAGACATAGGAAGTAGTATGGGTTATGCTATAGCACTATTCTCCTCTCGGACTCTGTACCAACCCAACTCCTCTCTCCCTCCTGAGTCAATGCTGACCCCCATGCTTCAGCATGGTGCTAGGGAGAAATGAGCTATGATAGGTGCACACTTTTGGGGGAGATATAAAACCAGCGTGCTATCAGGCTACACCAAAAGCTCACTCATTAAATCTCACATGGCACTTTTTGTAACATAGGGACCTACAGCCTTGGGGCCAAACTGAGCCCGTGAATATCTGCACTGACTTCTAGGCCTTCTGTTTACAGCTGTCATGTTCCACTCCAGAGGAGGCCGTATTTTGGTGAGTAGTCCCTAAACACACTGCGCACTTCAATCTCCCTGGTCACTCAATAACAGACCTAAAAGTGGCAATTCTTCAACAAAAAAACTTCAAAACCAGACTCCAACGTGAAACTGCAGAACTGGAATGAATTTGCCAACTGGACACCATCAAATTAGGCCTGAATAAAGACTGGGAGTGGTTGGGTCATTACAAAAACCTAAACCTAATTTTCCCCAACTGTTACTTACACCTTCTTGTCAACTGTTTGAAATGGGCCACTACTCATTATCACATTTTCCTCCCTTGGTATCCTACTATTAATTGAATTGTCTCATTAGACTGACCTCACACTTGGTAAGGCAAGTCCCATCTTTTCATGTATTTGTACCTGCTCCTGTATTTTCCACTCCATGCATCTGATGAAGTGGGTTCTAGCCCACGAAAGCTTATGCCCAAATAAATTTGTTAGTCTCTAAGGTGCCTTCATTGTTGTTTTTTTGAAGAATGTAAGTCCTTTGGCATTCTTCAGGATGACAGACACTATGGCAGCATGAGGGTGATGTCACAGAGAGAGAGAGAGAGAGAGTACATGTGTGCCCACATCTCAACATGGTAGCCACCCGTTTACTGAGACTAGGCTATGAATAATCAATAGGAGATTACAAGACACTGATGCTGCTAATCAGCTCCCCCTCTTCTGCTCTGTCCAAGATTCATCTCCATTGGATGGAAACCTCCAGAGAGGGAAGCAGGGGGAGGGGAAGAGAGAGAGATCTCCAGAGGCTCATCTAAGTTTAAATATTGCCCAGTGAAACATGCATTGGAGGAGACGGAGAGGGGAAGAACGCACACAGCTCCATGCCAAGGGCTGCACTACAAAGGGGTGAATATCACACAGTCTATGAAACCTCTAGTTAGCGCACCAGTAATTAGTAGGTGAGTTGATCCCGGGCTTAGGGTGTAGCCAGAAAGCCAGGTTCAATTCCCTGCTCTGTCACAGCTTTCCTGTGCGACCCGGGGCAAGCCCCATAGCCTGGCTGTGCCTCACACCCTCACCCATAAAATGAGGATGACAGCACTTCCCTCCCATGGAGGGGTGTTGGGTGGCTCAACCTATTAACAGCTGTGAGGTGCTCAGGTGGTTATGGTAATGGGAGCCATCAGTACCTACACTAGACAGACAGAATTTCCCAGAAGTGCCTCAGCTTGGGTCCAGTTCTCAGAGACTTTCCAACACTACAGAGGTTTCCATCCAGGATCCTTGAGACTCCTGAGCTACGCTTAATGTGCGGATTAACAGAATGACTTGGTCTGTAAGCTTTTTCAGGCAGGCACTGTGGTTGTGGAGCCCCTACCACCAGGGCACCAAACTCATTCAGGGAGGAGGGCTGCGTTCCCACAGTAGATATGGGACTGGAGCAGAATGCTAGGACTCCACACCCCTCTCCATCCACAGCAGAACACCAGCTGCTGTCAGTGGGAGATTTGTCACAGATCAAGAGTAGAATGTGGGTTCCTGTTCTTTATTAACTACTTTGGTGTCACACTCAGTAACACTTGGCAGAAAAATGCATCTCCCCTGTAGACCACAATTATTTCTGCCCTTTGTTTCTCTTCCTTCTCCCTCTTTCTTTGCTGGTTTCTCTCCTTCCTTCTGTTTTTTGTGTCTCCTCGGGTCTTCCCTGTGCATTTTCATCCTTGTACCCATTCCCAACCCACTGGGCTCCTCTCCGACTACTGCCCCCAGTCCATCTGCTAAAAGGATCGGTAACACAATTCATGTCGATATTAACATGTCCTTTTGGTTGACACTTCAATGAAATTAATAGGAGTCTGAACAGTGAATGCCTCTCTGAGCCATTGTTTCAGGCTGGCTGCAGACTTAGGAAGACAGCAGTGCATCCATTTACTCTCCATTCACCGATGGAAGCTTTTCTTTGCAACCATGAGGGCTAGAAACTTACTTTTTTACAAAATGTAACCAACTGCCTGATTAGTGTGGTGCTTTGTCTCCCTCGAGTGGTGACTGGGCCACAGCTAGAGGTGGCTTTTACAGCCTTAGCTAGCAGAGCTTTGGTCTTGTAGCTCAGGAATTAGAGGGTCATAACATTCTGCACAACCTGAATATGTCACGCAAGGCACAATAATACAGTAGACAGGCCAGATACAGCCTGCGGTCAATACATTTGACACTTCTTGCCTTACCCAACAGGGTCCTGCTACTGATGCAGATCCCAGGTGTTATGGCACTATAAATAATAATACCCAATTTATGATTATTTATCCTGCTCCCTTTCTTCTTGATTGGTAGTCATCTCCTTTGGTCATTTAAATAGCAAGTGGTACTGGCAAGTCCTTGTTTCATGCAATAAGAAATCATTTTACCACTATGCTCACGACAGCTCTTACCCCAGACCTCCGTGTGTATGGGGCCGTGAAGAAACCCTCAGCAGTCCAATGCGCCAGGTCAGATGAAGCACAAAGGAAAGTACCACCAGAACATCGCCAGCCAACACAACAGGTGAGATGGCCATCGTCAGAGCAGAAGAACAGGTGGAAGGATGTGACAATCAAGAAGAGTAATATGTGTAGAAACCGTCTCCCTGGCTCTAGCACCTACCCCAGCTGTGATGCAGCAGCACAGAATGCATTGCTGGGCAGAAAGACAGCAAAGGAAAGGGCAACTCAAGCTGGGGCAGAGGCTTGGAAACCACCTGAAGGGGGCAGTTGGAAAAAGATGTTAGAGAAGAAGGTGGGAAGGAGAAAGATCTAGCTGCTGAGCTCGCAGAGGAACTGGAGCTGGGGTAGGAGGTGAGGTAATAAAAGAAGAGGAGAATAAAAGTAGGGAACTGGGGAGTAAGAAGGAGGTTAGCAGAAGCAGGAAAAAAAGTAGACTTGGGTATGTGAGCAGCCGCTATTAGAGAAGGGAAGTAGAGGGAAATAAAATCCAGACTTACCAGAGAGCGAGTATCAAGGGAATAAACCAAAAGGAAACAGAATTGGTGGGGAAAGGAATTGATCAAAGGGCTGTATTAGATGCAAACAGACCCTAGAAGCAGTAAATGAAAAGCCCACCAGAAAGTGTGACTGTTCGAATCTCTATTGAAGGTGGCTAATGGAAAAGTGAGGGCCCACTAGGTGAGGAAAACCCACTTGTGGTTCAACTTGGTGCAAAGAGGTACAGGCACACAAACATTAAACCTCAGGAGCACTTCAAGCTGAAGAGAAACAAAGAACTGAGCAGCTAGCGTGGAGCTGGACTTACAGCCAAGGACAGGAAAAGCTGATTCTCCTCTGAAGGGACACAGTATGTTGTAGAGTAACCTCTCTTGTTAATAACAATGCATTTGGTACTAACTGCCCAGTGTGCAGAAGCTCATAAAGGTTAAGGAGTTGGAAACCTACAGTTCATTACTATAAATAGTAGGTCTTTGGTAATGTTCTATATTATTTATACTCCTAGTACAATTTGGGGGGTTTCCCTAATAAAGTTCTAAAAATTTACAATCACCCCTACTGGCTTCAGAGTAGCAGCGTGTTAGTCTGTATTCGCAAAAAGAAAAGGAGTACTTGTGGCACCTTAGAGACTAACAAATTTATTTGAGCATAAGCTTTTGTGAGCTACAGCTCACTTCATCGGATGCTTTGCCTCTGCCTCTCCTCACAGCTATTGTAGTCCAGCCTGACTGGGTCAGCCCAATGCAGAGGGCAAAGGGCTATGGAGCCTCCCAACATCATCCCTAATGACAGAAGCCTGCCCTTGGAGGAAAAGAAGAGATGGAGACTAGGCCAGATATGTACAGTTCTCTGACCAGTGCCTAAGAAGACAGGAAGCCACCAGAGAGAAAAAGGCAAGTACTCCTATTGAGCCTCACTGTCAGGGCACTTCACAGCTCTGCCGCAGCCCACATCTCAGCTCCTGTCTCCTCCTAACCCCCTCTTGCACCTCACACTCTGCCCACTCCTCTTTTAAAGCACTCCCAGCCTTCAGCTCCCTCCTCACCCTTACCCCTTTCAGTTGCTTTGCAGCGCAAGTCTCCACCCCCATGTTTTCTACTTTGACTAGATCACAACATGGCTAATGGTATGATCCATAGGTGCCGACTCTGTGGGTGCTCCAGGGCTGGAGCATCCACAGGGAAAAATTAATGGGCGTTCTGCACCCACTGGCAGCCAAGCTCCCCCCCGCAACCCCACCTCACCTCTGCCTCCACCTCCTCCCCTGAGCGCGCCACGCCCCCACTTCTCCGTCTACCTCCCAGCTCTTGCCAACTCAAAACAGTTGTTTTGCGGTGTGACAAGCTCCAAGAGGGAGAGAGGAGGAGTGGGAATGTGGCACGCTCAGGGGAGGAGGTGGGGAAGAGGTGCGGCTGAGATGGGGATTTGGGGAAGGGGTTAGAATAGGAGCAGGGAGGGGGTGGAGTGAAGGCAGGGCAGGGTGGAGTGAGGGCAGGGCAGGGCAGCGGCTTAGGTGGCTAGTGTACACTGGCCAACGTCGCTAGCATTCTGAGTTGTATACTCAGGGCTAGATTCTACCTTTTACAGGCAGACACACACTAGAGGGGTAGTGCCATCAATCTTGGTGAAAATGCAGCAGCTCCCATAGGCTCAGTTCCTGCCCCTGGCCACTGCCCCGGCTCATCCCGTTGCCTCATCAGGTAGCTAGAACCCAGAGGAACACTAAGTGGAAGGTTTCAGAGTAGCAGCCGTGTTAGTCTGTATTCGCAAAAAGAAAAGGAGTACTTGTGGCACCTTAGAGACGAACAAATTTATTAGAGCATAAGCTTTCGTGATGAGCTACAGCTCATCACGAAAGCTTATGCTCTAATAAATTTGTTCGTCTCTAAGGTGCCACAAGTACTCCTTTTCTTTTTACTAAGTGGAAGCAGAGCCTTGTGCGCTACAAGCACATCATAGCCAGCTGCTGGTGGGGGCACAAGAATGAAGAGAAGGTGCCATAAGCCCTTTCTCTTCTCAGCCTTGCTCAGCTGCCAGCTACAGTCATTGGCCCTTAATCTGTAGTGCAATGAGCAGGAGCACTTTCTATGTATATGCCTCTCCTAGACTCCAGCTGGCCTTCACAGCTCAATGCACAGGACTACAGGATGCTACACACAGACAGTATCTTAAGAGTGAAGAACAACTGTAATTTTCATTGTGTTTGAGAAATAGTACATGATTATGTAATTAAGAACTGACCCCATTGCTGTAAATGAGAAGCAGCTCCACTAAAAGCACTGGTGTTACCCCAGCATAAGAGGAGAATCGGGCCCACCATGAGCGGATATACACACAAGAAGACAAATCCAGGCCTGCATGTACCAGCTTAACTTTGGCATTTCCAGACTGTTATCCATTCGTGTGTCTTGGCTGTGTAGACTGCAAGATCTTCCAGGCAGAGACTGGTTCTCGCCCTGTGTGTGTACAGCACCAGCATAGTGATACTGCAACTGGAGCTGTTGATGTTGCTGTAATATAAATAAATCAACAGGAGCACTCCAGTAACAGAGAGTGGGGCCAATTCAGGTGCATTGACAACATTCTCAGCTGCTACTGAAGTGGGAGGAGCCACACACCCATCAGGCAGGACAAAAATACAAAGGGACCAATAGAGATTAGAAATACAGGCAGGAAACAGCAAAATTTGATTCTAAACAGAGCTAACCTAGCTGGCTAAAAGTAATCCCCAACTCAGGTACTCACTGAGAGGGAGGAATCTGGGGTGTGAGTACAGTGCAGAAAGTCTGAAGGGCCAGGGTGGGCTAGGTGTAGTGCAGCAGGTGCAGTTTAGACAGGAGCTTGCCCTGCAATATGGCAAGGAAAGAGGCTAATGCACTGCTGGGCAGCATATGCCAAGACCTCACCCTAGGATCAAAGAGGGAAGTATCTGTCCTCTACGCAGCTCAGATATGAGCCCTCCGGAATGCTGCATTCAGGCCCTGAGTCAGCAAAGCATTTAAGCAGGTCCTTTGGTGAATCGAGGCCTCAATTCTGGGTACATCCTTACCTCAGGAATAGTGACAGATTGGACTTTTCAGGATCAAGAAATAGACCCTGTGTCATGGCACTGATAGCTAATGGAGCTTTTTGTTCTCTGGTAGATGACAGGGCCAAGGACTGTCAGGATGTGCATGCTCCAATAGCGGCATGGTAATGGGGCTCAGTTCAGTAGCATGGATAGGTCAGATCAGTTGTGTAGCACCGTGGCTCAGGCTTGGCTGAAGAGCACAGTCTATCCCAGCAAAGTGCTGCCACCTGCCCTGGGTGCCTGACACTCCCCTCCCAAGTTGCATCCACCTGGGGCCCCAATAGCCAGAGAGCAGGCAGTCACTTCTGAGTCACAGGAAAGACACTTTCCCCCATGAGTTCATGCTCCTTATCACAAAACTTCACCTGGGAGTTTGTGTTTGATATGCCGCACACCAGCATGAAGAGGGAGCCAACAAAACCAGTTACGCTGCTCTTACACCTCCCCTGCTGGGGCTTTGAAGAAACATGCAACTCAAGGAGGTGGTATTTAATAAAGCTTCAAGCTTTATTAGCTAGTAGCCAGCAGCTTCAGCTATGCCTATGTTCAGACTGCACAGCATCATACCCCAGCTGGGGACTGACATAGAGTCCCTCTCAGGCTGGCTGCATGGCAGGGGAGCAGAGACCACCTAATACCCAAAGTCAGATGGCAGGGTCTAAGCTAATGCTTCCAGCTTCATTTGATCTGTTTGCAGGAGTTTGCAAGGCCCTCCCAGCATTAGCACTGCTCAGATTAGAATGAGGAGAGGCCTGTCTGTTCGCACTGCCTCCTGCAGGCCTCAGAAGCTACCACTGCTGTAGAGCATAACTGCAGCAGTTTCTTCTTCACCTCAGTCTCCAGTTCCTCCCATGCAGTGGCTCATACAGGCTTCAGGTCAGGGAAGGACAAGAGTAATTTGCATCTGCACCAGGGCTTCTCTCCTAGTTTTGGTGCATCCAATGGTTAGGATGCAGGACAAGAGTGACAATATGCTTTTTATATCTATATATAGGCCCTAGAACCTGCTGCAATACCACCCAATCACAAGGGAAAGAGAGGGCAGCCAAAAGGCAGGATGGATTAATTCTGGCAAAGAAGAATCAGACAGCTTTTAGAGATCTATCAGGAAAAAGAGAAGAGCTATAGAAAAATGCATCCCTTAATATATGAGGAGGGGTGTGTGTGAAATTAACCATGATGCTCAAATGGCTGTGATATTGAACTGCATTTTAAAAACTAAGGGGAAATCTGAACATACACCAGTCAGCTGGTCCCTTTGACATTCACCCTAGGGCATGATCAGAATTAACTATTGAAGATATTGGGCCATCCACAAATTTTTTTTCCCAACTCAGGTCATGAAAAGTTGGGGAAGTATCAGAGGATTAGAGAGAAGTAAATTCCTCAGCCAGAGGCAAAAGTGAGCATGACAGTTACTAGCATAGAGATTTAGAGTAAAATTTTCAAGAGCACCTTGGTCCCATTTTCAAAGTCATTGTTGAAATCAAGACTGAGGCGATTTGAAAATTTTACCCCTAACTTCTATCGCTAGGAAAATAATGGAACAAATATTGAGGAGAGTAATGAATGTCTCGACTGTCACAGCTGTACTCAACCATGCAGAGACCGCTCTCACTTTCTTGCCTGGACCATGGTCCCCACTGTGGTGGGGAAAGCAAGAGCTAGGCACCCAATGTTCCTGTTGCAGGAAAGTAGCTGGGAGTAAGCCACTCCCCAACAAGGGGCTCAGTAACTTATTCCTTCAGCACAAGGAGAGATGGTGGAGGAACAGTCACTCCTGACTCACAGTTCATTCCCTGCTCCTTGGGCAGCATGAATGTGTTGCCTGTGACTTTGAGTTGGCCCTTAACATCTAGTAGGTAGAGCCACAAACAACAAGAAGCAACGTGAGGTGTAAAAAACACACACAAAAAATGAGTTCCAAACATTAATTTGTGGCTGAAGGAAGTCAGTGGATTGAATGCAGCTGCAGTTTAATAAAGCCCTTGAGAACGGAGAGTTGCAAAATATTAATTCATTTTAGCTGATGATGCCCATGCTTTCGTTAGCACATGGAATGCCATTCGAGCGGGTTCACCTTCTCATTTAATTCCTTCCCAAGACTCACTTCCATGACAATGCCTACAAGAAACTAACCAGCTATTAGTGGCTAGATTATAGCCAGGGATAGTTTACATAATAAAAGTGAAAAATATAATGGCACTAAGAAGAGGTATTCCAGACACCCCTTTTTTTCTTGCCTACTATATCACCTTCGCCTCCCCACAATCCAGCTGTTTTTAACTCAACTCTGTGGGGTAGGATTCACATCTTCCTATGTGCCCATACAGCAACTAGCACATTTCTGGCACTGCATTTTACTCAAGAAGTGGTAAAGCAGAGAACTCCTCACATACCAATTAAAACACAAGTGCCAAGAAACACCAAGTGCCCCAAGAAATACTCAAAATAATATGGTTACTAATCCATATGTCTGCTTACTTTTATCTCACCTGTACACTTCCTACACTTCTAAAAGCAGAGAGGAAATTAATGAACACTTATCTGAGATTTCACTGCCCAGATGTGCCCCATGAGTTATTGGAAGATGATATATCTGTTGAGGAGATGAACAGGCTATTTCAAAAGTACCTCATGGGAAAGGCCCCAGCCCTGATGAACAGACTATTTGATTTTAAACAATTCTTTAACAAAAATGCTGGTTCCCAATTAGCTAATACCTGAAACTGCTCCATATGCCCTGGCAGTTTACCTCCAACTATGTGTGCAACCATGACCTGCGTTCATTTGTGCCTTAGGTTGGCCTATTTTATCCTTCAATAAGGGCATAAAATCATCCAAGTTTTAGCAAGCAGAAAGAATTTCTCTCTGGTCTGGTCTTTACCAATCACATGGTACTTACACAGGCAAGAGACGATCTCATAATATTAATATTCCTTAAGGTAGCATATTTCTGAAGCAATTCCATCCCTAGATTCCAGAAAGGCCATTGATTGCATTGAGTGGTCAGTCCTCATTTCTAGCCTTGAGTGATAAGATCTGGGCCAAAATTCCTTACTTTGGTATGGTAATTGTACCAGACCTCAACAGCCATGATCTTTAATAATGGTTATGAGTCCAAAAACTTGGCCTCCAAGAAATTAAATGCGCTGTCACTGTCGCTTTCTTTTATTATGGCTCCTCTAGCTGAAAAGGATTCATTCCAGCAACTGTATTTCCAGGGGGGGAAAAAATCAGGGATAACAATCACCTCTGAGGTTCTGTGTTTCACCTCCTAAGAGGTCCCCCGTGGCCCATTCTCATGGGCTCCAACTCAGTTAGACATTGGAACATTAGAATTAGGTACTGGAGTCCATGTAGCCAGAGATTCTTTAGACCTTTTCAAGTTGAATTATCCTCATCTAGCCCCGCACTTTAGAAAACAGTCTTGCATAACTAGAATATACTTAACCTCTATTTTCTTGAATAAACACTATTAGTATGAACTCCCGTCTCCATCTCCCTGCGATTAATTACTTTCTCCCAATTCTTCCAGGCCCAATCTCAGTTAAACCTCTTTAACAACTGCAGGGTGATATTAAAATGTATTTTGACAGATAAAAAAAATATTTATAATTCTGTATCCGAAAAAAAAAGTCCATCGGTGGTTTGGAGTTTCATAACTTAACTGTTTAGCAGCACTGTTTGATCCATTATCAGAATGGTGCATATACTGCCTATGCCCTTCCAAACAGCACTGGATCCCTATGGAACCACAAATCCTAGATACCCCATTTGAATACATCTCTTTACTTATACAGTCTAATTTTTACCTGCTCTCATATAATTACATTGTTTACTCACCATACAAAAGTTATACTGACTAGAGTTACCAGAATTCTTAAATACTTTCCATTCCTTTCTCCCCTCTGTAATAATTGATCATTTCCCCTAGAAGATTATACTACTCTCCATCCAAAAAAAAGACAGGCATGGTCTTACTAGATGTACTCAATTTCTTTATATGACTGGTCAGATATATTCCTCTGATCAGTAAACAACAGTATAATTACACTAATATATCATTATTTCAATAATCCCATACTTGGACTTTTACAGGGCAATAGCACTTTGAATGCAAGGTGCTTACAAAGCTTGGAAAATATAACGTTTTAGATAACCAGAATGTAAATGTATCTAAAATCCACACAATTCATCTAAGAGACCAGGATCTGCCCTCTTAAGTAGTATATAGGTAGAGTTGGATATTCCTGTGGACAGAGTGACTATATTTTGTGGAAGAGGCCAGATTCTTAACGCATCTCTTACATTACCATAGCTGGGAGTGGAGTCTCCCAGCCTGGGTAGACAGACTTGCACTAGAAGGGCTCAAGCTAGTGTGCTAAAAATAGCAGTGTGGACATTCTGGCTCGGGCTGGAGCTTGGGCTTTGAAGCCCAGGAGATCAGGTGGGCTCGAGAGCCTGAGCTAGAACGTCCACACTGCTACATTCAGTGCACTAGCTGAAGCCCTGATAGTGCAAATCTACCTGCCTATGTTGGGAGTCTTGCTTCCAGCTGCAGTGTAGACACCCTGTATGTACTAAACATGTGTATACCCAGTAGCAGCCTGCTTAGCCCCATACAGAGTGGCCTCAATTTATTTTGATAAAGGTCACTTAAATTCTGCTGTAGGCTCTTTTAAACGTGTGTGATGTCATTACACATTAATCCCGATATTTTGTGAAATGGTCAAAATGCAAATTACTAGGAGATGAGAGAAAGAACCTGCTAGAAAAACTAGCTCCTTCCTCAGTTTCCTTTTGATAAAGGAGACTTTCTAATGCTGCCCAGTGAGGAAATCCTCATGTTCCTTCTATGAGCATCTGCTTCAGAAAAGCATGGGAGAATCCTTGCAATGAGGACACCTGCTGTCCTAAAGAATTAATCTCCATATTATCTCATTACCTGGGCACCTGGGAATATTTTTACTGAGTCCAGTATAATGTATCAAAACAGGAACTATCAGTATTTGATACCTGTTAAGAACACATGGTGCTTTGCTACAGGTATTGCTTGTGTGAATAGTTCTTACACACCACTCTATTTCAGTTTTTCCATTTACTTCTGTATGTATTTTAATATTGGTCTCTACTTGTGGCCTCCAAAAACTAAACCCATACCTGAAAACAAAGGATAGTAATGAATGGCAATATGCAAGATGGTCCACTGGGAATGTGCAGGGGTTGGCATTAGGAGTCAGTCTTATATAACTTCTTTATTAATGATCTAGACAAGGGAGTGAACAGCATGTTAATGAAATTCCCAGATGGTACTAAATTGGGAGGAGCTGCAAATCCCATGAGGACAGAGAAATAGAGAGGGCCCTGGAAAGATTAGAAACATGGGCAGGGAATAAGGAGAGATTCAGTTTAGGAAAAAATATAGCTAATACGTTAAGTGGAAAAATAATTTGAAACCAAAAATATCGAATGGAAGAGGGAAACCTGGGAAGCAGGAATGTCCAAAGGAGATTTAGGAGTGGTAGTGGACAGCCACTAGACAGATAGAGTTTGCAATGTGATGCGGAATCAAAACCAGGCCAACACTAGTTTGGGGAGAGATGTGCAGAAGGACTCAGGAAGATAGCTGTCCCTCACTATACAGCACTGGTGTAAACTCATTTGGTGTATTCCAGTAGGCTCTTGATCTTGTTACCAGAAAGGCTGACAAATTGGAGGGAATTCAGAGAAGAACAACCAATTGATTACGGGGTTGGAGAGATTGATTTATGAGGAATGATTTGAAAAGAGATATTATAGCTTGGATAAGCAATGACTAAAGGTTGGAGAGTAGAGGTTGGTGGGAACAGGAGAACAGGTTAACAGTCTACCACTATTTAAAGGGTATAAATCCCAAGGCTGGTGAAAGAGAGATCATTCAGGCTGGTACAAAGGAGAGTAACTGGAAAGTTTAAAAAGGGGGTATTGAGGTTAAATATCAAGGAGCACTTTCAAGCATTAGCATCATCTTCCTGATATGTGGGGAGGCTTACAACACAAAAGAGCAGCCAGGGAAACACTAGAAAATATACAATAAGGAGCAATCCTGTACTGGCTCCTTGAAGACAGCTTGCTATTTTCCTTCAGTATCTCTTAGGAGTCTCTTATGTGATTCTGTGATCTCTGTCCTGGCATGAGATGCTCATGTTCCCCATACAATAATGCCATGAAAAGCTACCATTTCCTATACCATCCCAGTTTCACTAACTATCACTCCCCCCTGTGATACAGGTGCTGATGCTTATTACGCCCATCTATAGCTCCTACTTAGATGGGTCTAGTCCAGTTCCAGTTGAGTAGGCAGATCAGAACAAGGACAAGTTGTGGCACAGAAGTTGCCAAACAGTTTCTCACTGGCTAGTGACAGAGTAAAATATAAATAGCAATTCAGTGAAAGAAGAAAATTGTCAAGCGCTATTCAGCTTCTAAATAAGACAGATGAAAACATTGGCTCACAACACCACAAAAGTGACCCAGATATTGACATTACATATGCAACCTTGACCTGCAGCACATGAAGATATTGGTCAATCCCAGCCTATCAGCCTGACGTGATTGGTAAATGGTGTCTCTACATTTCAATAGTCTGGTTTTGTCCATGGCTAAGGTTCCTTCCCAGACAGACAAAGGGTAAAGGCCCGTCTGTGGGAAATCAAAGAATAGACTTTCTAATCTAGCTCCAGATGATGAATGCAAGCAATGTTTATCTCTCCCCAGGCCTCTTACACCCCGATTCACGGAGAGATGACATCCCAGAAAGCCAGAGGTATCTAACTGGCTCTCTATCTAATTCTTTCTTGATAGAAGCATCAAGACCTACCCATCACAGTGAAATCCCAACATGGAAAACAAAGAATAAGAAACCTTATTCTAGCCATTCCTATTTCAGGTAAGGAGCCAATTAATTATATCTCAGGCCTGCTGAAAATCAGTGCTTTGGATAACAGCAGTGAGGTCACCAGGAGTCATGCCAGCACAATAGAAGGATTGGGACTTGGTTTTATCAACATGGTATGTTTGATTAACACAAGTGTTTGGTGGGGGAAGATTTGTGTTGCAAAGAAAAAAAGTGAAGCTGTTTGGGTTGGGAAACTCTCCATTCCTTTCTCTCCTCTGCCACTTCCCCCTCCACCACCCTCCAGGATATACCTCAGTAATTTACAGCATCAGCACTATATCCTCGAGAGTTCTCTAAGGTTCTTGTGAACCCATGGAACGGGCAGTCCACCAGTGCTGAAGAAATAGCTGGATAATGATGTGTTGGTTCCCTGGGTGCAGGGAAGAGGCATTGAAAGAGGCACAGACTGAAAGAGCAGATCTGAGTGTGGGGGGCAATTGAAGGAATGAGGGGGGACAGTAAGAAAACGTGCAGTTTAGTGTGGCACAAAGTGGAACCCAGGCCAAGCCCTTCACAGAGAAGCCGAGCTGCATCAGCTAGAGAAGCACCTGCCACAGATATGCAGGGGAATAAGGCCAAGTTTCAACCCTGCAAGCCCAGAAGCTTCACTCTGTATCAGCACACGCAGTGAAGCCAAAGGGCTCCATATTTTGCTGCTCTGTTCCTGCGCTTTGTACAGGAACCAGGAGCAGGGGGCAGAGGGAAGGGAAAGCAAAGGCTTTAAGCTACCTTTGTGACCCCCACATTCCCAGGCTGTCAGGGTCCTACACTGCCTCGGACATTAGTTGCAGCAGTCATAAGTATTCTCTAGCTTCTGTTTTGGCCTCAACCCCCCCTATGGGCCATCTGCCAGCCTAGAATAGCTAAAAACAGCATTCTTCAACCACGCCCCCTCCCTCCCCCTCCCCCCCCGACATGCCCTACGCCAAAGGCTGTGCTAGGCATAGACACATACAGAGCTGTTCTGGCAGTTCAGTGCCAGCCAGGGAATCCCCATCTAACAGGGATATAATGCCGGAGGGAAATAAGAGGGCAGGGGTGCAATGGAAAATCAGCCCCAAAGGTTTTCCTGGGAAGCCACAAGTCTCTGTTTTGAGAGTTTGACACAGAGAACACAAAAGGCACATGCACATGCCTTATTTAGAAACTCATCCATACCTGAGTTCATAATACAATCTTATCCAGGGCTACACTAGGCAATCTGATGCACCCTGAGACAATAACATCTAGCCCTCCTGTGTGCCTTCAAGAGAATAGAGACTGGCTGTTCCCCATGTCAATGCTTCAGTTTGCAGTGGGTTGGGATCAGGGATTTCTCAGTTCAAGGACCTGGTCTCTATGGAGTTTTCTCTTTAACCATGTCCACACAGACCCTTGGGAGCTGCAAGGCATGGCTATCCAGGTCATTTTGACCATTTTGGACTCTTTCAGTACAGCAGCTCCTCATTTTGAGGTTATTTTTCTATTCTGCCTATTTTCTATTCCATTATCCTGGACACCTTGTGGCAGCTGCTGTGGAAGTTAATAAAAAAAACCACACACAAAACAGTACAATACAGTATAATACACACAAACAAACATACTAACACCAGCCCACAATGCAACCACACACACAAAACACTACACCCACAAAGACATACCACACACATACACCAAACAGATGTTTGCAAAGAAAATATGACTGCCTAGAGGTTTTGGTTACAAGGGGTGGAGTTTTATGCAGTGTGATGTGACCATTTCTGTGCTGGAAGCTGCCGTGTCCTCTCCTTAGGGAGAGAGCGAACACTGCTTGGGAAGGGAGGGATGAGAGGGCTGCTCTAAGGGCCCAGAAAGGTATGATTACCTGTATCCTGTCTTCAGGCAGTTCTGTTTTCATGGCCAGCATCTCTCTGGCATAGACATCAGGATAATGCGCCTCATTGAAGGCCTTTTCCAGCTCCTCCAGTTGGTAGGATGTGAAGATTGTCCTGAGGGGAGTAAAACTCATTGATCAGAATATAGAGAAAACTGAACAGTCACAGAGACAGAGAAACAGGGAAAGGAAAATCTCAGAAACTGGATAATGTATGTAGATTGTGTTTTACTGTTTTTCTATGGACAGAAAGTCAAGCCCTTGGCTGAGAGAAAGCCCAGAAAGTGCCAGGACATTGTGTTCTTATACAGTCACAAGTCACCTTCCTTTTCAGCCACTTCCTTCTCTAGGCAGCCTCTCCTCCAGTTTCTCTCCCTCCACAAGATGACCATAATCTCTAGATTAGATCTCAGACATTATTTCCTTCCAAAAGACATTGAAGTGTCTCTTTTCCCTTCAAAGAGGGCCCCACTTCCTGATTTATGGGCACTATGGTCCCCTTTATGTTTGCCACACAGACACTCCAGAAGATTGCACTGAGGGACCGACAAGGAGTGACATTGTTCTCAGCATCTCACCTCTCCCAAGTCTCTCCTGGCTTACAAACAAACCATTCCCCCTCAGCAAGTCCCCAAAATTTTGTCACAGCCCTCACTACTTTCACCAGCCAGTTCCTCCCCCCATGCATGCAATCTCCAACCATGAACCCACTACCAGTTCCCTTACTCGACTTCTACACAGAAACCCAGAAAAAAACATCTCCCACTAGCGGATCCCTCCCTTTCTCTGATTTGCATTACCCCATTACCCATCATTGGAAATCCTTCCTGACTGCCCTGAATGGTCAATTGTCCCATCTTGCATCCGTATATCCAGTTCTCAGCTTGGAATGGGTGGATTAAAAAAAAATCAGCAGCTGGGATCTGAGAAAGATGAAAGCACAACTCTAGGGGAATGCAAAGAGATTCCAGCCACGGGGAAGTAAGGTACCAAGACCTTCTTCACCTCCCTGGTATCAGAAATCCTCCCTGAACCTCAGGCTATCCAAACCCTTTGAAACTCCAATTTCTAAGTGGGGTCAGCCTACACAGCAGTCAGCATTCTAATGGGTGAGGTTTTTTTTTTAATTGACTTGCATTTCAAGTAAACAATCAAACCATAGGACCAGAGATACAGTGCCCGAAAGATTTTTTTTTAAATCTTTAACTAAAATTAGAGAATTTCAAAAGATCTTTCCCAATAGCACAAACAGAAACACAGGCTCAAAATTACCTTTCAACATTTGTAAACCTAAGGTTTCCACCATATCAACAACATTAACAACATGAGGGGCTTGTGAATGCAGGGGACCCGGTCTGCAATCAGATCTTTATTTAAATTCACTCCTAAATCTGCTCTGTGTTCAGGAATATTCTGCTCCTACTCTTGTAGAATCATGGACACTAGGATGAAAAAAGACCTATTAGCTCATCCAGTTTCGCTCTGCCAGACCCAGTGCAGGATTATTTCTTATTGTACATTCTCTAGTTTTTAAATGCTCCACATGTTTGGGGCTTCTGCCATCATCAGGAGATGATGCCACAGCCCAGTGCAGCTCACTGGCTGAATATATATCCTGAAATTCATCCTATATTTTCCCTTTTTAAAAATCTGATTAGTCAAAGCCCTTTTTACCACAATACATAATCCCTCCTCCAGTTGTCACTTAGCCCAGATACAGCAGACAGATTTGGCAGTTTTAAGCTTTTCTTATTTAAAAAAAATTACTAAACATGAAAAGTTTGTTACTATGCAAAATTGAAAATTATAAACAAATCCAAATCCTGTTTCCAGTATCCTGATCCATCTCTAGTCCTGATCCAATTGTGATCTTTACTCCCATCCTAATTGAGATCTCACCCATCCTTGACCCCAATCTTGTTCACAAAGGAAATGAGTCCATATTTACTCTGGGGGTAACCATAGAATTGTTTGACTTGAAAGTATGTCACATAGGTCACTAGTCAATCCCCCTGGATTGGGGTGGGACCTCTAGCAGGGAATCTAACCCATCCTGGGATATTTAGTCTCTTCCTGCACAGCATCCTGGCTAGGCTTTCACTAGGGTATCTTTTAATCCACCCATCCTGAATTGTGGTAGGATTGATTTAATTATCCCTAAACCATCCCTGATAGATGGCCACCCCCCCTCCTTTTGTCCTGACTATCGCTGGTCATGGCAATCCCAGAATCGAGCTAGGTACTTCTAGCCATCACTGTAGCGTCTAATGTTTATGTGGCTCAGTGATTTTTATCTGTGTTTTACAGATGGATAATAGAGGCACAGGGAGGCAAAATATCACAGTCTATGGCAGAGCTGGGAACCGAAATCTCAAAGCTGTGATGCAAGTGCCTTACCAAACCAGTCATCTTCCCTCATCTACCTTAGCAGCTTGTTCTGCCTCTTGTTGAACATCTTCAATACTTTATTAATAATGAATAAGTGATTGATAGAAACTGCTATTTGCCTAATAAATTTTGCTAAAATTGCTCTACTGCATTGCAGAGTCCAGTTTTAATAACCTGACTCTCCCATTTCTAGTGGCCCTGGATAAATGGCTTGTCACTTTAGGAAATATTTTAAAACTATTGATGCCTCTGGGGCCCCCACACCTAAAAATTGTAGGCATCTTTTGAGTTAAGTAGTAGCCTGGTTTCAAGATTCCAGGATCCAGAGCTATTGGAAATAAATCGCACAGGGTAGCTTTTAAAAATAAACAAACAAGCTTTTTATTATGACAAAGTTACAATAAAACTTTAACATACTATATTGTAGATTACTTATTCAGGATCAGATTAATATTCAAAGAACCTGGCTAAAGATTCTGGCTTGCTGGCTGGGGAGCCCTCCTCCTCCTCCTAATCCACTAGCAAAGATGACCACATTTCTTAATACTTATCCTCTCTTTTTGGCAGTTCTCTTGTTTATGTACTTGGTGTGAAAGCTTTCCTATTAGGACAATCCATATTTTACTATATCATAATTGTATAGGTGGAAGGGTCACCTATTTCCAATAGTGTGCAATACAAAGTCTCACTGCCAACAATAAAAAACCCCAAACAATTTGTGTTCTGTTTAAAATGCAAACCCTTCACCAGAGCATTAACTAAACAGGTCAGGGGATCTCTAGGAAGCTGGCATTTTGTCATAAGATGAATCTCTTTATTAATTTCCTCCCCAAACCATCTAATTCTTGGGCACAACCACCACATGTGAAAATATGTCCCCAGTTCCCTGCAACCCTTTCAACAGAGTGCCTCTCTAGTAGCAATATGTGATGGATCTTAACTGAAGTCAAATGCCATCTGTGGGAAATTTTCTTGCGATTCATAATCGAATCCCAAATCCTGCTTCCTTTGACTGGGGAGCAAAAAGCAGATGGTTCCCTTCAGATAGATTCCTTCCTCCTCTGCCCTTTGTCAGACCTGAGCCCCTGTTCCTATGGGCTGAATTAGCTCTTATGTGGAGGTGCGTGGACCTCTATAGAGGAGGGGGAGGGAGAGGGGTGTGGAATAGAGGTGGAAGGTAGGGTTAGACCCAGTTTGGGTCCTGGGCTGGCTACTAGGGACTGCCGATCTCATTAATTCATGTTTATTTATATTTTTAATCAAGCGTCCTTTTATTTGAAACCCATCAGTGGTACAGCAAATCCATGCAACCAGACAGTCCTACCGCTGTTACCCTCATCCTTCCTCCCTAGCCCCTTCAATCGCCTGTTACACCGAATTAGTGCATTTTGTCTCAAGGCAGGCCCCAGCGCAGCAGCTGGATCCAAGTGAGCGCGAGGTTCTGCCTGCCCAGACCCAACTGCACCATCGGGGCCCGAGGCTGGAAAATCTTTGGGGGCAGGGGCTGCGCCATCCCCTGCCTCTGTGCAGTGCCCCGCACGACAGGGCCTCGGGGATGGAAATAATAAATAGGGCTCCGAGAGGCCTAAAGGTACCAGCCAAGGTTGGGGCAGGTTCTGCTGTTGGGGGCGAGCGGGCAGGCGAGGCCACAAGATGCGGGGGGGCTCCAGGGTAGCCCTGCGGGGTCTCGCCCGGTGGGGAGCTGAGCAGGCGGGGAGGGGGGCAGCGGGTTGCTCTCCTACCTGTGCCGTCTCTTCTTCCGTTTCTTGCTCTGGTTTAAGGAGGATTTGGACATTTTCCTGTCGCTGGAGGAAACATCCTCGGAGTCTGGGAAGAGAAACGCGGCACACACTGAGGACGGGCTCGGGGACTCGCCTCTCCCAGCTCCGCAGAGGCCCCCAGGCTGCCGGCGCTGACGCCCCCTCCCCGGGCCGGGCCGGAGGCTCCCTGCCCGGCGCGGGGTGCCAGGGGCTGGCACGGCCCTTGCTTTGCATCTCCCTGGGGTTTCGCTTTATTTTTCGTTGGTTCGGCGGGGATTTCGTTGCGATCCCGCCGCGGCAGCCCCCGGGCCGGCCGGCCTCGGCAAAGCCCTCCTGGAGCCCCTGTCCCGGGGCGCGGCGAGGGAGGTCTGGGGGCTCGGCCCCCTTTTGCTCCGAGGGGCCGCTTCTTTGCGCGCCTGTGCCCCGATTGCACCCAGTTTCGTTGGTTTTTAATTCCCGGCGGCATTTAAAACAAAACCCCCGAGAGGGCGAGAAATCCCCGCGCTGCGCCCGCTCCCCCAGGAGCCCGCCGCGGGGGGAACTCGGGCTCCGGGGGATAATCTGCCCGGCTCACCCGGGAGGCGCCGGCCGATTCCCGGCGTGGCTCGGGGCGCATCCCGGAGCCGCCCGGCGGCTCCTTCCCCGTATTCGCCGCCCCGGGTGGTTGTTCGTTCCCCCGGGCCGGGGGTCGTGCCGGCAGCTCGGGGTCTCCCTTCCCCGCCCAGGAGCCGCTGGTGCAGGGCGCCGGGACCCGCATTTCGATACAATCGGTTGTGCCATGGGGCGGGGACCGTCTCGGGCTCGCCCGAGGGGCGACGGGATGGGATCGGCCCCCTCGGCCCGATGGGTATTTGCTATGCGGACCGGGCGTTCAAGGCGGGCGGGCGGCGCTGTGCGGCCCCGCCGGGCAGGTGTGTTGTGGGTGTGGGTGTGTTGTGGGGGGGGGGGGAATTATTATGATATTTACTAACTTTCCCCCGGGCAGCTGCGGGTGAAGCGCGCCCGGCAAGGGCCGGGGCTCCGGAGAAGGCGGCCGGGCGAGTCCTGCCGTCTAGCAAACGGACGGCGCGGCACCCAATTCCCCGCAAACGAGTTAGAGGCTCCGGCGCCCCGGGGGTCGGCTCCCCTCCGGCTCCGGGAAGCCCCGAGCCCCCGCTGTGGCACCCGCCGGCCGCGGGTTTCCCATCGCGAACCCGGCGCCGGAACGAATTTTAATAAAGTGGCCCCGGGGGGCGGCCTGGGCTTCCCTGCCGCCCTGGCTCCAACTCCTCCGATGCGCGGGGAGCGAGGGCCCGGCTATGCGGGGCGCCCCGGGGCAGCAGCCTGAGCCTACCTGAGCTGGCCGTCTGGCTGGTGTCCAGCTGTCCGGGGGCCCTGGCCAGGGGCTGCAGGTGGACGCTCTGGGGGTCGGACAGCACCTCCAGGAAGGTGGGCGGGGTGTAGAAGCTGGGGATGCTGCCTGCCCCCAGGAGCCCCATGCTCACGCCACCTACCCCGGCGGGGCTGAGCACTGAGCGGGCCGCCAGCAGGTGCCCGGCGGGCAGGGAGTCCAGTGCAGCCCGCGGGTGCGAGGGCGGCTCCTTGTTCAAGCCCAGGATCTCCTGGATGCCGAAGCCGGTGCACCTGGGCGGGGTGGGCCCGGAGCTGGGCTTGGCCCCGGCCCCAGCGGCGGCCCCGGCCCCAGGCGCACTGGCCGCGCTGTCGGGTTTGGGTTTGCTGGGCAGGCTGTGGGCGAGCGCGTCCCCCGCTTTGCCCGTCATGCTGCGGCCGGCCGGTCCCTAGTGCCCGCTCCCGGGAATGCTCGGGAGCCCCCGGCTCAGGCCCCTTTTATCCGCCCAGCCTGGAGCCCAAGTGGGGTCAGAGCCGAGCAGCCAATCACAGGGGCCAGCCGCGATTAGGAATTCCAAAAAGCGGGCAGGCTCCTGCACCCGCAGCGGAGGGGCCGGGGGGAGGCGGCGGCGGCGGCGACCTGGGACACGAGGTCCGGGGGGAGCCCGGGAGATGGGGGAACCCTGTGGAGGCAGCCAGGACCTGGGGGCCGCCTGGGACGGAGGGACCCTGGCAGGGCAGAGCGGGGAGATCGAGGCAGGGTCTGGGGGGAGCCTGGAGAGGGGCCCTGCCGATCAGCTGGGCCAGGTGTTATTACTGATGACAGCGCGGGTGCCCAGCGACCCCAGCCAGCCGCTGGCCCCTGGACCTGGGGTCTGAACGGGGACAAGGCCTGACAGGTGGGTGCAGAAGGCAACAGCGGGAGGGGGAAAGGCAGGGAGGGAGGGATAGCTCAGTGGTTTGAGCATTGGCCTGCTAAACTCAGGGTTGTGAGTTCAATCCTTGAGGGGGCCATTTGGGATCTGGGGCAAAAATTGGGGATGGGTCCTGCTTTGAGCAGGGGGTTGGACTAGATGACCTCCTGAGGTCCCTTCCAACCCTGGTATTCTATGATTCTAAGGCAGGCCAAGGCCAGCAGGCTGCGGGCATTTGCCAAGTGCAGGCTTCGGAGCTGGTGTTTTAAATAAGCGAACAAAAAGCTCCACAGCCCCTGCTAGCGCCTTTGTTGAGGGGTGGGGCAATGACCAGAGGACAGAAGCGGACCCAGGAGCAACGTAGGGCAGCCCCACGCACAACCCCACGGGAAGGGGCATTGCTGAGGCCACAGTGAAGTTGTGCTGTGGGTAGGCTGCCAGGCTAGAAGGTGGGCGGAGGGGAGAGGGAAGGGTTGTTGTGGTGGGCTGGGAGTGCTGTAAGAAGGCATCAGAGTGAAGGGAAGTTGAAATGCCTGAGCATCTCTCTGAGCCTGCCAAGGCCCAAGCAGGAGGGTTCTGTGTGTCACACCCCCAAGGGGAGAGACACACGAAGTGGTAGTGAGGAGGGAAGCTGAAGATGCTACAGGATTCCTCCCAGCATAATTAGCCTTCTTAGTTGCATGATTATTTCTGAGGTAAATAAATAAATAGCTTAAACAACAAAAGTGAGGCACTATCCAACTTGTAGGGACGGAAATGAGTTAGGTCAAGGGACACTAGGTACAGTTGAGAGCATAGGAGATACAAACTATTCATTGCTCAGATAGCACCTCCCCACCCAGACCCAAAGAGGCAGGTAAGAAGTGCAGACAGAGGATGACCCACCCAACCTCTAAGCCTGGGGCTCCACAGGGACAGAGCCTGGGCAGCAGGCAAAGCACTTCCTTGGTGCTTGGGCTTCAGAGGAGCCCTGTCAAAGACTTCAATTCCAGAAAAGATGGCTTAATACTCAAGCCTACATTTCGTCCCATGCCTTTTAGGTATAACCTGTTTGTCATCCTGACGATCCCCTCCTTCTTGAAGTTTATGCCCATCAAATATTATTATGGCCCCTCAATTGTCAACGGTTGCAATAGCACCTATAGGACGTGGGGTGTTTTCCAGCCACAATAGAAAACTGCTTTGGCAGTTATTGGTGGAATGGCTCAGAGGTGAAACTTGGTACCCTGTTCTGCTTCCCCCCACAGGAATCCTTCCAAGGGGACTTGATGGGATTCCAATTTCACTGAACTAGAAGGGACAGGGTGGAGTAGCCTGCTAGGCTCCTTTGTACTCTCTTCCACACAGACTATGGGTCACAGTACAAATATTTTAGTGAGTCTCAGTCATCACATAGGCCATTCTGCTTTGCAATACAACTTTCTAGAGAACAGAAGGAAGACACACATCAAGATAAAATTTGATCACACCTGATTTTGAGTTAATTGCATCCCAGCTTGAAGGTGCAAGAAAAAAAAAACCTATCCATTACTTTTACTAAAGATGAACAGCACTTGAGAGATGGGGAGAAGTGAAGGTAGTTTTGTGGGAGGCAGAAAGGAAGTCCAAACATCTGCAAGAGAGCTCTATTTGAAGACTGAGACATTAAGAGAATTGGGCCCCTTACTGTCC
The DNA here is from genome assembly GCF_009764565.3 of Dermochelys coriacea. Classification (NCBI taxonomy): domain Eukaryota; kingdom Metazoa; phylum Chordata; order Testudines; family Dermochelyidae; genus Dermochelys; species Dermochelys coriacea. The sequence goes on along the minus strand of NC_050073.1, from coordinate 85,180,097 downwards.
ACCTCTTTTACACTGCCCCAGTGGCATGAGAGGGTAAAAACAGCAAGTGGAGACAGTCTTCCAGAAGCTCTCAGAGTAAGAGCCAGCCAAAGGCATGGTGAGGAATGTGGCCAACACTGGCTATTCCAAGCCAGCAGAGCAGCCTATAGCTTGTTTAATACTGTCTTAAATTAAAGCAGCATCTGGGGCTGCTCTTACTTGGGCCAGCCAGGGTGCCAGAATTCAGTAGACAGAGGTAGTTTAAAGCCATCTTTACCCCCCCCCCCCACCCCCAGAAGCACCATTCAATCTGGCCCTAAAGCTTGAAATTGCTTTGACTTAAGAGCAGCAGGATTCCTTGTGCAGTAGGGGGCAACTGTTTCCATCCTTGTGGCAAAGGCTAGTTTATTTTGTTATACTTGGATAACAAAAGTGAGGTCAGTTGCCTGCCAGCACTAGCTCTTTATAGTGCTTTCCCTCCTTCCCCTCAGAATGCTGCCTCGTGCTCAAAGTTCCATTATACTTCAGTGTTTAGGGATAAGTCCTGCTGGACCAGCCATCAATGTACTGGTGGGGAGAAGGGAGAATGGGAGACTGTACAGAAAGCCCCTGTCCCTACCCAACACTCCCACGGAGAAGGCAGTCATAATGTGACAGCCTGACCTCTCAGGGTCAGCTCCTGAGGGCTTCTGAGAGGCACACTTCTGTTCCCCAGTCTTGGAGCTGGCTTGGTCCTGGGCATATCTTGGCTCCCCTCCCTGGTGGGGCTTGAGGCAGAACCTTAATGATACACTGGCAGTCATGGTCACCTAGGGATCAGTCTGCTGGCTAAGACTCACCAGAGAGTACACCACTCTGGCCACACCACCTTGCCATGTAGAGGGACCAGGAGCAGACAGCATAGTAGAGTCTGACACCAAGGGAACTCCCATCAAGGCAGCTAATTGGTTGTACAAAGCCAGGCCTCAGAGTGCACAGCGTGATGGCGTTTTCTGGCATTACTAGCAAGCCTTAGTGCCCCGAAGTGAATGTGTGTGGCCATGCCCAGTCCTTCCGCTCACTCCTCCCACACAGCTTCACAAGAGCACTGAGAGGATCATGTGTTACACCTGTTGTAGCTATGTAGTAACTGCTGGTGGAGAGTATGCCCCTCTTTCCCCCCGAGGCATTATCCTTTCTCTTCACCTACACAGGCATGACAGCTCAACACTACTATGTGGGCAGTGTCCCTTCTCTTCTACCCTCAGTAGAGCTCAGCTTTTCGTTAAATATCTGAGGTCTCAGATATTTACTACAAGGTTTTGTTACAGGATCATTCTTTTCTTCCTGAAGAGTAGTACCACATTTTCCCATCTCCCTTACCTCCTCCAGCCATTTTTCATCTTATTGGTCACATCATTTGAGAATAGGAAAATGGCTATCAACTTTGGGCTGAAATGTGAAGAATAGCTTCTCTTGCATATTGAGGAATTCTCTGATTACTAGGCTTTAGAGTGGTCCTCAATGGAGGAAAATCTTCAGTGATTGCTTTCCATTTATAGGATACCTCCCCTCCTGCCCACCTCCCACAAGCACAAAGACTTCTGTATGTCTAGGAAAATAGACCTGAATGCAATTTCTCAACAAGCAAGAGCCCATGTAAGCCAAAAGTTAGGGGGCTCCCTCCACAAACCAGACAAGACCAGAAGATTACAATATGCCTCATCCCTCCCCACAACCACATGAGATAGAACAAATAGAGAAGCTAAATCTTCCTGTGTCTCACCCAGGAGGCCACATCTCTACCCTGGCATATATCCAGGGGACAACAGTCCCGAGTCATGGGCCCCAAGGGATGTTCTACTCTACCTTCTTGGGACTATGCCATAGGATTGCCAGCAGCTTCAACCCCAAACATCTGAACTAAGATAGGATATAAGTCAACTCAACAGCCATTCAGCTAGACTAGTCCTATGTCATTCAAAGATTTATATTTTAACAGGCCTTGAAGCACCTCCAATGTCTGTGCTCAAGAGGGTCTTCAACTGTTTCCTGCACTGTCTGCAACCTACTGAAGCCCATCACAGAAAGTCACTAGAAGATGCACATTTAAGCAACTCAGCCACAACCTTCCAACACAGGGTAGATAGTTGGGTAGATCCAGAGTGTCAGCTCCTGGTATCTTAGCAGAGGTCAAGCCTTTGGCATGCTTCTGCTGGGCTCATGCTCTCCTCCAAAAGAGGAGGCACTGACCATAGACAAATCCCATGGAAATGGAGTGGGATCTAGGCACCCTTAGGAGCCTCTGCATGTCCTGGGGGAGAAACTCACCCCTAGCTAAGATGCATTTGAAACCATACTCCTAACATAAGAGATGCTGGTGCAGGTGGAGAACTTTGCACCTTTCTGAGTCAGCAGGTATAGCTGTACCCTAGGAGAGGGCAAGGGGCATTTGCACCTTTGACCTTCCTTAAGGGTTCTACCAAGGGAGAATAGCTTCTATCTGCAGGTAGAAAATCTAGAGAAACCCTGTAGGCAATGGCCGTTTAGTAGTGCTGCCCAGATTCAGTGTGTTCAGATGTCTTTCCGTGACCCCTCAAGGCAACATTGCCAAGGTTTGGGGGCATGCAATCTTCAGTCCCCCTTCCAGAACAACCCACAGCTGACTGTAATGCAACTAATTTCTCAGTGAAGATGGAAGTTGTTCACATCATTTAAACATTGAGCCTTCAGGGAAGAGAGTGTCCAAGTCTAGTTTATTAATAGCAATTTAGCCTTGGGTCAATGTGTAAAAAACCCAAAAAAGTATTCCTACACAATTTAAAACTAAATCCAAAATTATAAAATGTTAGATTATAAATACAAATTAAAGAGACATCCACCATTATCCATATGTGATCCCAGTGCCACTTGCCTTTTCCTTATTTTAGCAGCTGACCGTGCCAACAGGGTAACTGCTCAGCTTACAGATCCATTGTCAGTTCCTAACAAATATGCTATTTTCTGAAAGGTTGTAGAAAGAGGCATGCAGGACAAAGAGAAGGAAAGCCATTTTGACTTCAATACAAATTAAAATGTAATAATGGGGTAGGAGAACCACTGCATGTGCACCAGACTTCACCACTCTGAACAGCTCCACTGGACAATTCTTTGCTACATCTATAACAAATCAGAGATTTGCCTATGCTCTAACCCTCTGCTAAGCCAGATCCAACTGGGTTTTCTGAGCATGCAAGGCTCCTTCCCTCTTTTCATTTCCCTGGATTAAACTGTTAGCCATGGGAAGATCTAGCAAGATTGTATCTTTAACAGGCAAGAATTCAGTGGCTGAGGACAGAGGTCTCCACTAAGCTTTCAAGATCCCATCCTGATGGATTAGCTTATTCTCAGGCTGTCCTGGAATTGTGTCAGATACAGAAGCCTCTAGAGAAAACACACACACACACCCCTTTTCTGGTTGCAACACTGGATTGTATTTGGTTTGCTTCAACCTCCAACTGCACCAACCAGTCATGTGACCATGAACTCCAGACAGTTACCAGACACCTGTTGTAGGGCCAAGGGCAGAACAACAAGAGAGGGAGACAGACAATTCATTGTGGCTCAGGTTAGAAAATAGAATCCCCCTTTCTGGAGGAGGCTTCACTGCAGGAGTTTAGGTTAATCCAGATGGACAAAGGTCTCTAGCTCCATTATGTCTATCCAGTCCTTCAAACATATAAAATAAAAAGAACAAACCATTAAGGGTCATTTGTTTGTCCATCACTGGCTTCTAGCATTCTTCCTTCTGAGGTTATACTTTTCCTTAAGATGTTCAATCTAAATAGGCTCAGCTTCACTTAATTTGCTCCTAGCAGGGTGGGCTTCCCTGAGCTTCCTCTGAAATTTGACTAGAAATTAATCCCCGAAATGTCAAGCCATGAGTTGGCTCAGCTGAGCCTCTTGCCAGGGATGCCAGTGGGGAGGGGTGAGCGAAGGTTTTGGTGCTGCCCCAAGAAGGCCTCACAGACCAGTAGTCCCCATTACATACCTTTCCAGACCCAAACCTCAGAAGAGATCCACTCACAGCATGGGTAAAGCCCACAGATGCCACAATGTCCAAAAACTCTGGCAAACAAGCAAAAATTATTGACTTGGCATTTTAAGTATAATTTTGAGGATTCCAAATGTAGCCCACACTGGTTGAGAGTGGGTCTTTATCCCCCTCAAGTGCTTGGTCTCCTACAGTTGCTATATTAACAAATTTACTCCTTTAGCCTAAGTAATAGGTGCCAATGCTGTGAATACTGAAGGTCTTGGGTTCAAACCCCATTGTGACACAAGTGGGGTCATTGTAAAAAACACAAAGGAGCTCATCTAGCCCAGCAACAAAGTCCCTGGGATATGGAGGTGGATGTTAAACAGATGTCTTGGTAGCTAAATTGCCCCATGAGAACAATATCTGATAGTTTCAAGCTGCTTGAAAGTTGGGCCAGAGATTTTTCATTCTCACCCTCCTCCAATCTCAGTAGATGAGGAATTGCTGGGAACAGAATAAGAGTGTGGGGGGTGCTGAAATTGAGTGGGCACTGGCATTCTTGCAAATAGCCACTGGAGGTGCTTTGTTTTTTCCTTTTGATTGCCTTTCCCCAAATACTTCATCACATCGGCTTTGTAATTATTATTAGCCTATAATGCCATCTTTTCCCCTCTTCTTCCCTTTCTATTTCTCCTTAGATACTTTGGGAACTCCCCAGCCTCCTGACCTTGCCTCCATAATTAGGAAGACAACTCTGGCTCCCTTCTATCATACTCTTTGTACATCTCTAGTGGTGACAACCATATTGTGCTAAGATCACCTCTTCGGTGGAGTTCCACAAGGCTCAGTTCTTGATTGTCTTCACATTTCTATGCACCTCCATCAGCTTCTCTCTGGCTTTTATTGAGCCATAATTTTTGTGCTGAGGATACTTGGCTATACATAGTTTGACACCTTCTGTGATTCACCCTTGTACCCTGTCTTGACCAAATGGACGTTTGGCTTCTTCTCTACTTCCTGCAGCTGAATATCTCAAGGACACAAGTGTTTCTCTTAGGGAAAGAGATCTCCTCAGGTTTCCCAGACTCAAATCTTCCATTTCAGAATGAGGAGGGGATGGATGAGGCATTTCTACAACAAGCAACAGAAATATCCAAGATACAAAACCTGGTAGCAATGGGGGACTTCAGCTATCCATTGGAAAAGTAACATGACAAAACCACAAAAATGTCCAATAATTTCTTGGAATGTCCTGGGGACAACTTATTTCAAACAGGGTGGGGGAGAGTAACCAGGGAGGCAGCTATTTTATATTTGATTCTAACTAAGAATGAGGAATTGGTTGTGAATCTGAAGGTGGAAAGCAAGTTGGGTGAAAGTGATCATGAAATGCTACTTCATGATACTAAGAAAAGGAAAGAGTGAGAACAGCAGAAAAAGGACAGTGAAATTCAAAAAAGCTGACTTTAACAAACTCAAAGAGTTAGGCAAGTTCCAATGAGAAAAAAATTAAGAGGAAAAGAAATTCAGGAGAACTGGTAGTTTCTCAAAGACACAATTACAAACACAACAAACTATCTTGATGTGAAGAAAAGGTAGGAATAATAGTAAGAGGACAATACAACTGCATCAGGAGCTCTTTAATGACCCAAAAATCAAAAAGGAATCCTCCAAAAAGTAGAAACATGGACAAATTGCTAAGGATGAGTATAAAAGAATAGCTCAAGCATGTACGGATAAAATCAGAAAGGCTAAGGCACAAAATGAGTTACAACTAGAAAGGCAAATAAGAGGCAATAAGAAGATGTTTTATAAATACATTAGAAGCAAGAGAAAGAAAGGAAAGAGTAGGTCCACTACTTAGCAGGGAAGGTGAGCTATTAATGACCACCACCAAGAAGGCAGAGATGTTTCATGCATATTTTGTTTCACTCTTGCCATAAAAGGTTAATTGTGACCAGAAGTTTAACACAATTAATATTAACAACCAAGGGGGAAGGAACACAAAGCAGAATAGGGAAAGAACAGGTTAAAGAATTGTAACAAGGTTCACTCACCACTACAGCACCTCCTGATGGCTCTCTTGGGAATTAGCTCAGTGAGCCCTCCTCTGCTGGTTCCTCACCACCATCATTCCTGCTCTTGGACCCACATCTCTCCAAGGACCACAGCATCCTCTTCAGTGACATAGCCCTCCAGCTGTGCCACACACTATGCTCCCCACTTCCAGGGGACCTGCAGTCCACTATGCAGCCACTTCCCTTAGTGACTACTGCAGCAAGTTGTCCAGCCATTTCCTCATGGCCCCAGCATCCTCTTTGCCCTTGCCTCAGCCCACAAACCCCAGCAGCGAGCCAGTGTCTCTCACTTCCCCGGTTTCGCTAGCATCACTGCTCTGTCCAGAGTGCTGATAGATCTCTTAGCCCTCCAGAGATACAGTCCTTCCTCCCCAAGTTCCCAGCCAAGAACTGCCTTCCTCTGCCCTGCAGCTCCCTTTTTATATGGGCCTGCATGGCCCTGACTGGCTGCTCCTTTTGGCCCTTCTCTGATTGGCTGCCTCCCACACAGCCTTCGTAGGGCTGCTTTTAACCCCTTTTCTGCCACTGAGGGGCAGCCACCCATCACAAGAATATTTAGATAAATTAGCTTTATTCAATTATGCAGGACCTGATTAAATTCATCCTAGGGTACTTAAGGAACTAGCTGAAGCAATCTCTGAACTGTTAGCAATTATTTTTGAGAAATCACAGATGACCTGTGAGGTCCCAGAGGACTGGATATAGGTACACATAGTACCAGTATTTAAAAAGTGGATCAAAGAGGACCTGGGGAATTATAAACCAGTCAGTCTAACTTTGATACCTGGAAATATACTGGAACAAATTATTAAGTAATTAGTTTGTAAGCACCTAGAGAATAATAGGGTGATAAGTAAAAGCCAACATGGATTTGTCTAGAACAAATCATGCCAAACCAATCTAATTTCCTTCTTTGACAAGATTACTGGCCTAGTGGGATTGGGGGAAACAGTAGATGTGATTATAGCTTGATTTTTAGTAAGGCTTTTGACACAATCCTACATGACATTCTCATAAATAAACTAGGGAAATGTGGTCTAAATGAAACTACTATAAAGTGAGTGCACAACAGGTTGAAAAACTGTACTCAAAGAGTAGCTATCAATGATTCACTATCAAACTAGGAGGACTGTATCAAGTGGGGTTCCACATGGGGTCTGTCTTGGGTCTGGTTTTATTCAATGTTTTCATTAATGACTTGGATAATGAAGTAAAAAGTATGCTTATAAAATTTGCAGATGACACCAAACTGAGATGATGCAAGCACTTTGGAGGACATGATTAGAATTCAAAAGGACCTTGATATATTGAAGAATTGGTCTGAAATCAACCAGATGAAATCTAATAAAGACAAGTGCAAATTACTACACTTAGGAATTAAAAAAATCAAATGCACAACTACAAAATGAAGGCTAACTGGCGAAGCAGTGTACTGCAGAAAAAGATTTGGTGATTATATGGGATCACAAATTGAATATGAGCCAATAATGTGATGTAGTTATGAAAAAGGCAAATATTATTCTAGGCTGTATTAACAGGAGCATTGAATGTAAGTCACAAGAATAATTGTTCCCCTCGACTCAGCACTGGGGAGCCTCAGTTGGAGTGTCATGTCCAGTTCTGGTCACCACACTTTAAGAAAGATGTGGACAAGTTGGAGAGAGTCTAGAGGACAGCAACAAAAATGATAAAGAATTTAGTATACCTGACCTCTGAGGAAAGGTTAAAAAAACTGGTCATATTTAGTCTTGAGAAAAGAAGACTGAAAAGGGATCTGATAACAGTCTTCAAATATGCTAAGGGTTGGTATAAAGGGGACAGTGATCAATTGTTCTCCATGTCCACTGAAGACAGAAGTAATAGTCAACTTAATCTGCAGCAAGGGAGATTTATGTTAAATATTAGGGAACACTTTCTAACTATAAGGATAGTTAAGCACTGGAATAGGCTTCCTAGGGAGGTTATGGAATCCCTGTCTTTGGAGGATTGTAAGAACATGTGAGACAAACACCTGTCCGGAAGGGTCTATGTTTATTTGGTCCTGCCTCAACATAGGGGGCTGGACTAGGTGACCTCTTGAAGTCTGTCCCAGCCCTACATTCCTATGATTTGCCCCCCTCTCTCTGTAACTTGAGCATTGTCCCCAACTCTGAGCTTGCCTTCTTCTCCCACAGGCTCTGTCAGCAAACCCACCTTATCCCATCCCACAGTACTGGCCATCTACTCTACTGCCTTGACTCCCTCTCTGCCTTCACCTCCTCTCACTAAAACAACTTTCTTAACTATGGATACCCAAAGTCCCAGCTATCCAACGTGCACACAGAGGTGCTACCACTTCCTCACACTTGCAAAGAAGCATGACTAGATCACTCCCTCCCTCATGCAATTCCCACTCAATCTAATTTATTTCAGCATCTGATTCAAAATTGCCCTGCTCTTTGTTTACAAAACCTCCTGTGGATTTGCTCCAGCCAGCCTCACAGACCCTATCTCCCTCTGCTCCCCTCCGCTTCCACTCGTTCATCTGCTCTGATGCCACCGGTCTCCTCTGACTTCACGCAATCTCAACTCGCTTGGCATGAGAGTCTTGTCCTTTGCTGCTTCTTCCAAAGGAATGGCCTCCCTATATCTTTCCAGTTCATCTACTATCCACCTCTTTTCAAATATCATGTGAAAAAAAAGATTTTCCACGTTGCCTAAAACTCTTCATCTCTCTCACGCTGCACTGTTATTTTAACTCTTCTCTCATTTAATTCTGTGATGCATTTGGGATCTTCTTGTATGAAAGACACAAGACAAAATAAAACCTTTGGTGTGATCATTATCATTCAGTGATGGGTTATCATTTCTTATGGATGTAGGATATAATGGGTTATTATGTCCAGAATAAAACTTACCTGCTGTATCAACAAATACAGTATACTGTTATCTGAGATCCAGTGGTTAGAAACTGAAGCTTGACAGAGTCAGACTAGAAAAAAGGTGTGAATTTTTAAGTGTGATTGTGATTAGTCACTGGAACAACTTACTTAGGGATGAGGTGATTCTCCATCACCCAAAGTCTTTAAATCAATTTCTTTTTAAAAGATATGCTGTAGCTCACATACAAGATATGGGTTTCATGCAGAAATTATTGTTAAGGCTGTATGGCCTATGCTTTGCAGGTGGTCAGTCTAAATGGTCACTTCTGGTCTTAAAATCTTTGAATCTATGGCTCTCGTGTTGTCCTTTATATGTAATGTTTTTCAACAACGTACTTATGAGATTTCTTGCTAGTCTTAGGATAGCTGAGATGTTCCATTGGATATATTTTTTCTTTAAATAGCATTTTATTGATTTTTGTAACTATTCAGTAGGATACTCAAAATACAAGGAGGGTGATAGGATATAACATATTTACATGCATTTCAGAATGTTTCCCATTAGTAGTTGTTAGTCCATTGTAATACTTGCCCACCTCACTGGTGGGGTTTTAAATATTATTTAATGTCAGTACAGTGTTTAATAAGGTGCGAGGGAGGTACTGAGTAATACTCATTATTTTATCTATTGAAAATCATCCCATCAGTTTCCACTGACATCCATTAAGCCAGAGTGTCAAATCCTGGCTCCACTGAAGTCAATGGGAGTTTCGTCATTGACGTCAGAGGAACCAGAATTTCCTCTCCATCTCCACCATTCACCATAATGTGTGTGTCTCCTTTCCCCCATGTGCCTGGTAATTGTTACAGACACAGAAATAGCCATGCTTTTCTTTTCCCTCATCCTCGGTGGTAGAACATCTCCATATTCTTTGGGTGGAGCATCCTCAGCCAAGGCAGTGAGCAGCTGTTGGTAAAATACTTCCTCTGCCTGGATCTCCTCTGTGGCCAGGACTGGGCAACAGCTGAAACATATCTATGAGCAGGGCTCTTTAGGGCTTGGGGCCTGACATCTCCTGTTCTTCGGAGTAGGAACTAGACACCAGACAAAGCATCTTTTCTTCTCATGGCTGCTGAGTGGTAAGAACTGGACACTGGGGGTTTCTGGTTTCCATATACACATTTTCATATTAGCTGCTCCCTGTTGCCTTTGAAATGGATAAAAGCAATTTAACGGTTATGAGTTAAGGGGTTGCTCCCCCACTTCAGAGCAGTGCTCCATCTACTCCAGTATCTTGTCTCCGACAAAGGCCCATAGCCCAGATGAGTCAGGGGAAGGTGCAAGATTCTCTGTAAAAGGATATGCTGCCAATATGGGAAGTGCCTTTCCCTGCCTGTTTGTGCTCGGGACATTTTCTAATTTGTTTTGAAACCAGTTAATTTAAATCCAATTTTAAAACTAATTAGAACCTTAACATAGACACAGTTTTAGTTGGTCTAGGGCTGCCCATTTTTATTAAACCTCTTTCAAGTAGTCTGGAAACTAATTGAATGAAAACAAACCAGGACACTTTAAACCACCTAAAGCCAGGTTTACACTACAAAAAAAGTGTTTAAAAATCAGTTCAACTGAACCATTTTTAAAATCATTTAGAAAATTTCCCCACCGTAGACAAGCCCTGAGTGGGTGCCTTATATCGTAAAGCATGTGAGCATAAGTGTTTACAAGGATTTATGCTGTCTAATGTAACTGTTGATGATCTCATTATCCACATAAATATCTGATCCTTTTTTGAATCCTGCTTAGCTTTTGGCATCAGTGGCAACTTGGTGGCAATGAGTTCCACTGGTTAATTATGCATTGTGCAAAAAAAATACTTCATTCGATGTTTTAAATTTGTTGTCTTTTAATTTAATTGGCTGGCCCCCTTTTCTTGCATTTTGAGACAGATGAATAGGAGAACTCAAATTATCTCTCTACGCTGTTCTGTAAAAGGGTGGTCTGCCTCATTTAAAGGCTGGAGGGGACTAGGGCCAACCAAACCTGTTCTAAGGCATGACCTCTTTAAGAACAGGTAATTTACTGGAAGTATTACCAGATCCAGCTGGGCATGAGTTCAGCTGCCTGAGTCATGTGACTACCTGCTGAGGATTTTTAAAAAGAGTGCTCTTACCTCTGTTAGGAGGATTTTATAGGAAGATTCTCCTTCCACGGAGTATGCATAATGCTGGGTTGTGGGGAAGCCACGGTCCTAAGAAGGAGACCCTTCTATGGCAGGAAAGAGTTTGAAACCAGGGGTAGGAAGAGACCTAGAGGAAAGTCTCCTCAGAGAGACTCAGAGAGTGGGTCTGGCAGAGCTCCCCTGCTTAGAGGGAAGTGGGCAGCCAAGGTCTGAAGCCCTGAAACGAGGGTAAACGCGAGAAGCCCAAAGGAAGGAAGGAAGGAAGGGTTTGAGCTTGGAAGGAGGAACAGTATTTATTTCATGAGGATTGACTAAATTGCACTCCAAGGGAGAGAACATTATTCTAAAACTCCTGGGTGTGTATGAGTGGATTGGGGAACCAAGAGCAGAGGCTGCAGTGCCAAGCCATGGTATGTTCTGGGACACCCTGCAATATCTCTATTATTTGTGTACCTCTGTCACGTTTCCCCTTATTCATTAAAAAACTAGACCAATATAAAATTAACATGGCAGATGTTAAATGGATTAAAAACTGGCTACCTGATAGGTCTCAAAATGTAAATGGGGATTTATCATCAAGTAGGTGTGTGGCCAGGGGTCCCATGGAAATGGATTCCTGGCTCATCACTATTTAATATTTTTATCAGTGACCTGGAACAAAACATAAAATCAACATTGATAATGTTTGCAGATGACATAAAAATTGAGGGAGTGGTAAATAATGAAGAGGACAGGTCACTACTACCGAGCGATCTGGATTGCTTGGTAAGCTGTGGGCAAGCAAACAACATGCATTTCAATACAGCTAAATGTAAATGAGTACATCCAAGAACAAAGAATGTTGATCATACTTACAGGATGGGGACTCTATCTTGAGAATCGGGGACTCTGAAAAAAGTCTGGGGGTTGTGGTGGATAATCAGCTAAACATGAGCTCCCAGTGCAACTCTGTGGCCAAAAGGGCTAATGCAATCCTTGGATGCATAAACAGTGAAATATCGACTAGGAGTAAAAAGGTCATTTTACCTCTGTATTTGTCACTGGTGCAACTGGAATACTGTGTCCAGTTCTGGTGTCCACAATTCCAGATAAATTCAAAATGCTGATAAATTGGAGAGGGTTCAGAGAAGAACCACAAGAATGATTAAAGGATTAGAAAACATGCCGTATAGTGATAGACTTTGAGAGCTCAATAGATTAAGCTTAACAAAAAGAAGGTTAAGAAGTGAATTGATTACAGTTGATACATACCTACATTTAGAACAAATATTTGATAATGCGTTACTCAGTGTAGCAGAGAAAGGTACAGCACCATCCAATGGCTGGAAGCTGAAGCTAGACACATTCAGACTGGAAATAAAGCATACATTTTTAACATTGAGGGTAATTAAGCATTGGAACAATTTACTAAAGGTTGTGGTAGATTCTCCATTACTTGCAATATTTAAATCAAGATTGGCTGTTTTTCTAAAAGATCTGCTCTAGGAATTTTGGGGGGAAGTTCTATGGCTTGTATTATACAGGAGGTCAGACTAGATGGTCCCTTCTGGTGTTGGCATCTATGAACCTCTTCTCTAAACAGTCCCAATCTCTCCTGATGGGGAAGTCTGTCCAAGCCTCAGTTTAATCCTTCCTGTTTCCCATCTCTGGACTGTTTTAAGATCTGATGACCACACCTGAACACAGTATTCTGCATGACAGTGTACCTTTGATTCATACAATAGTAGAACATTTTCAGTCTTTTCTATAAAGAAAAGGAGTACTTGTGGCACCTTAGAGACTAACAAATTTATTAGAGCATAAGCTTTCGTGAGCTACAGCTCACTTCATCGGATGCATTTGGTGGAAAAAACAGAGGAGAGATTTATATACACACACACAGAGAACATGAAACAATGGGTTTATCATACACACTGTAAGGAGAGTGATCACTTAAGATAAGCCATCACCAGTAGCAGGGGGGGGGAAAGGAGGAAAACCTTTCATGGTGACAAGCAAGGTAGGCTAATTCCAGCAGTTAACAAGAATATCAGAGGAACAGTGGGGGGTGGGGTGGGAGGGAGAAATACCATGGGGAAATAGTTTTACTTTGTGTAATGACTCATCCATTCCCAGTCTCTATTCAAGCCTAAGTTAATTGTATCCAGTTTGCAAATTAATTCCAATTCAGCAGTCTCTCGTTGGAGTCTGTTTTTGAAGCTTTTTTGTTGAAGTATAGCCACTCTTAGGTCTGTGATCGAGTGACCAGAGAGATTGAAGTGTTCTCCAACTGGTTTTTGAATGTTATAATTCTTGACGTCTGAGTTGTGTCCATTCATTCTTTTACGTAGAGACTGTCCAGTTTGGCCAATGTACATGGCAGAGGGGCATTGCTGGCACATGATGGCATATATCACATTGGTAGATGCGCAGGTGAACGAGCCTCTGATAGTGTGGCTGATGTGATTAGGCCCTATGATGGTATCCCCTGAATAGATATGTGGACAGAGTTGGCAACGGGCTTTGTTGCAAGGATAGGTTCCTGGGTTAGTGGTTCTGTTGTGTGGTGTGTGGTTGCTGGTGAGTATTTGCTTCAGATTGGGGGGCTGTCTGTAAGCAAGGACTGGTCTGTCTCCCAAGATCTGTGAGAGTGATGGGTCGTCCTTCAGGATAGGTTGTAGATCCTTGATGATGCGTTGGAGAGGTTTTAGTTGGGGGCTGAAGGTGATGGCTAATGGCGTTCTGTTGTTTTCTTTGTTGGGCCTGTCCTGTAGTAGGTGACTTCTGGGTACTCTTCTGGCTCTGTCAATCTGTTTCTTCACTTCAGCAGGTGGGTATTGTAGTTGTAGGAATGCATGATAGAGATCTTGTAGGTGTTTGTCTCTGTCTGAGGGGTTGGAGCAAATGCGGTTATATCGTAGCGCTTGACTGTAGACAATGGATCGAGTGGTATGATCTGGATGAAAGCTAGAGGCATGTAGGTAGGAATAGCGGTCAGTAGGGTTCCGATATAGGGTGGTGTTTATGTGACCATCGCTTATTAGCACCGTAGTGTCCAGGAAGTGGATCTCTTGTGTGGACTGGTCCAGGCTGAGGTTGATGGTGGGATGGAAATTGTTGAAATCATGGTGGAATTCCTCAAGAGCTTCTTTTCCATGGGTCCAGATGATGAAGATGTCATCAATGTAGCGCAAGTAGAGTAGGGGCATTAGGGGACGAGAGCTGAGGAAGCGTTGTTCTATGTCAGCCATAAAAATGTTGGCATACTGTGGGGCCATGCGGGTACCCATCGCAGTGCCGCTGATTTGAAGGTATACATTGTCACCAAATGTGAAATAGTTATGGGTCAGGACAAAGTCACAAAGTTCAGCCACCAGGTTAGCCGTGACATTATTGGGGATACTGTTCCTGACGGCTTGTAGCCCATCTTTGTGTGGAATGTTGGTGTAGAGGGCTTCTACATCCATAGTGGCTAGGATGGTGTTTTTAGGAAGATCACCAATGGACTGTAGTTTCCTCAGGAAGTCAGTGGTATCTCGAAGATAGCTGGGAGTGCTGGTAACGAAGGGCCTGAGGAGGGAGTCTACATAGCCAGACAATCCTGCTGTCAGGGTGCCAATGCCTGAGATGATGGGGCGTCCAGGATTTCCAGGTTTATGGATCTTGGGTAGCAGATAGAATACCCCAGGTCGGGGCTCCGGCGGTGTGTCTGTGCGGATTTGTTCTTGTGCTTTTTCAGGGAGTTTCTTGAGCAAATGCTGTAGTTTCTTTTGGTAACTCTCAGTGGGATCAGAGGGTAATGGCTTGTAGAAAGTGGTGTTGGAGAGCTGCCTAGTAGCCTCTTGTTCATACTCCGACCTATTCATGATGACGACAGCACCTCCTTTGTCAGCCTTTTTGATTATGATGTCACAGTTGTTTCTGAGGCTGTGGATGGCACTGTGTTCTGCATGGCTGAGATTATGGGGTAAGCGATGCTGCTTTTCCACAATTCTTTATACATTCAAACTGTTTGCTTTTTTGACTCTCTTTCCACATTGAGCAGAGGCTTTCATTGAGCTGTCCACAAGGAATGGCTAAAGTTAATATAGAACCTAGCAATATGTATGAGTACTTTCAAAATATTCATTCCAATGTGCACTGCCTTGTATTTGCCAACATGGAATTCAATCTGCAATGACACTGCCCATTCACCTAGCTTTGTCAGGTTTGGCGGGAGTTCCTCACAGTCGTTCCCTCACAAACCTAAACAATGTTAGCATCTATTGTAACGTAAGGAGATTAAAAACAGATCACTGTGGTGCAATCTGCATTCAATAGGCTAGGGCACATGCTATTGGGAAGCCTAAGTGGAAAGTAAGCATTTCTGGCTCCTGCTGCTATCTAGGCAATCAATGAGCAGCCATGAGTCCAAAAAGGACCCCAAGATTACCTAGCCTGTCACCATTCAGAAGACAGACGTTGAAGGTGAGACTCAAGGATTGAAATAGAGCAGGTGTGTGGCATTTTGAAGAACTGGACATTTTTTTTTGGAGGCCGCCATCTTTAATTCCAGAAGCTAAATGTTCAAAGAAAAAAATTAAGTGTCTTGCTCTTCTGGTTGCAAAGATAACTTTAAAAATGTAAACAGAGTGTAAAATGATAGCAGTGATATCTGACTGCATCTACAGGCAGCCTGAAACAACAGCTCTAAGAGAAGCATGAAATGCCCCTATTCATGACAGGGGTTGTTAACACTGAAGTCTACTGATGACAATTCAAATGTTAATATTCTTAACTAATTCACTTTGGAGTTGTGCATAATCTATTGTGAATGGCATCTTGGTTTAGTGTCTCAAATGGACTAAAGTTGGTTTGTGGGTGGAGCTTTGAGCAATACCACTACCGATTCGTTTGGCTCTCCGTTTCACTCCCTGGTGAGATTACAGTACTGCTAGCTCCCCACACTGCTGCTACTTCTTTCTACCTACCAGCATTCTCTCCAGCTTTACTCCTTAACTCCTTCAGGTCCTTAACTCCCTCAGACACTGGGGCTGTAAGGCAACGACATCTGCATTTATTGGGTTCAGTTCTTGGATCTGTACATTCTTCTGTGTGCTGGTGCCCTGGTACAAGGCAGGGCAGGGGTGTGCACAAGGAGTGGCAGGCGGGGGCACAGAACTCCTCTGGCCCCAAAGCTGTGGTGGGAGCTGAGAGCTTCTCTGGCCCCACGGGCCAGGGGAGGAGAGCATGCTCCTCCAGCCCCAGAACCGCAGCAGGGGCACAGAACATGCCCCTTCAAAAGCACTCAAGTTCTTGCGCATGACCCTGAAGCAGCCTTAACCCTCAGCATAGCGAGATCTTTTGGTTGTGTAATGGCTTGAAAGATTAGATGAAATGGGACATGGCCAGTGTGACTGACCCTACACCTCAGTGATCTCCAGCTGCTGAAGGGTGTCCCTATTGTCTCCACCCCAATTCTGGTGCAGCTTCTTCACAGGGTCAGTCCCCCTGTGCTACGTTCAAGCAGCCTGAGGTCTGCTCTAAATTACACTGGCTACAAATAGCCCCAACAGACTAAAATGTAGCTCACCATTTGCATGGAACAGGGATGTTCTGGCTACCCCTCCTTTCCCCCAGCCATGGCTCCTTTTCCCTGCTATGTTGACAGTGGGAGAGGGGGAGTGGATAACAACCTCTATACCACCATGTTCTAGGGGGCTTCTCCCTGGGCTAAGACAAAGTTGTAGTAGCACAAAGCAACCACACTGCACTGGAGAAGCTGTCTCATCACCCCAGCCTTTGGAGAGACCAATCATCTCCCTGTGGAACTGGAATCCAACGGGGGTACGGGCTGGGGAGGTGAAAGGGACTAGGAGGAGAGGCTGGAGCTGGTTTGGGAATACAAAACTCAGCAGAACATACTTTCTTCCCCTCATACCTGCAGATGTTGCTTGAGGATGGACATTTTTGCTCACAGAAGAGATCAAGCCAACCAATGAGCATTTTTTTCCCCTCACAACATTTAATTCCATTTTATGTGAAATAATAAAAGTCTGAGCTTCCTGTTCATGAAGATTTGATATCAGAATTGCTCCACTCTGAGAGCTGTCACTTCGGTATATGGGGAGAGAAGAAGAGCTGAGGACTTGGTGGAGTGACTTGGACAGGGTCACCATGAGCAGAGAGAGGTTTGTTTATAAAACACGGGATTCCAGGCAACCTGGGATTGGGAGGGGATAGGTGGAAGATAGTACGTTGCCCTGGGGCTCCCGGTGGGCAGGGAGGATAATTATGGGAGGGATGGGAAATCCAGCCAGAGTGCAGGGTTGCGGGGGTGGAGTTGAGCACGTGGGGTCAGGATTGTGTGTGGGACTGTGGAGTTCAGAGTGCAGCACGATAGATCATGTGTGGGATGGGTTTTCTAGTATATGCAGATGTAGGCACTGGAGTGTGGCATTGGGAGTCCTGTGTTGTGGCTGGGGTATCCCATCTTCTCAGCCTGGGGGCTGAGCACCTCATTTCATAAAGGTCGAGGAGCCACAATCAGGACTTGGGGGAAGATTCTCTGCCTTGTTCCACTCCCATTGTGCTGCTCAGGAGGCACAACAGGAGCAGAAACCTCTGAAGTCCATAGCTGGGGATTCCTCCAGTGGAGCTAAAGCTGGCATAGCCATCTCGTATGCCTCCCTCCCTGCAGCCCTGGGTGCATGGGCCAGAGAGGGGGAGTGACAGAAGCATGCTGAGCTCCAGCTACCTGCAGCTGGTGTATGGTGTGCAGGGGTCACCCCCAGCTTGATGAAGCTACAGCAACTGTCAGGTTCTCCAACTTGGGCTGGTGCAGGGAATAAGAGAACTGTAACTAGTTGTTGGTTCTCAGATTCAGATTCTCTTTCTCCGCTGACTTGGGCTGCCTTGGGTGGCTGCGTAGGAGAAGGAACCATCCTTTGCTACATGCCTTCCAGGGCCCAGGCTCAGGCAGACGTGATCAAGCTCCTAACCTGTTTTCCCTGAGGTTCCCCCAGCCTGGCAGGGAAGCAAGCAATGGTGCATCCCAGGCAACTCTCTCCTCCCTTCCCTGTGATGCAGCAGCTGGCAGATAGGCATGCTGCTGAGCAGCTGTGGCAGGGAAGGGACAGCCTCTGCTCAGAGCACTGTCGCTCACACCAGAGATTCCCTGGGGCTGCTGGGCAAGCACTGGGTGACAGTGGGAGGCGTGGAGTCCACTCCCCACAGCGACAGGGCTCCTCAAACGCTTCTGTTTAAAACAATCATAGCTCAGGGAACACATGTTCAATTCATAATCCAACACATATTTTCTTCTTAACACATACTCAAATGCCACAGGCTAGTCTTCCCCAGTTTGGAATGTTAAGTGCCAGACTGTGGGGCTGCGGACACTGTGTGGGGTTAGGAATCCTTAAACTTGAAGTTGGGGATGGTGTGTAAAGTGTGTGAGGGCTCCAAAGATTCAGGCAGAGAGGGCAATGATAATTTTGGGGTGTGGATTTCTGTTGCTTGTGAGGCATGAGTTTCTGGCTTGCAGCATGAGGGCAGTTGTGGGGCACAGGTTAGACCAGTCTGGGGGAGAAGAAAGTCTTTCCTGCACCCTCCCATCACCACCTCTTAGATCTCTCTCTGGTCTAGAAGGGCTGCGTGCATTCCTGTGGGCCAAGGAGGAACAAGGCTGTCTAATGGGCTCCCACTTGGAACATTCATCCTCCTTTAGGAAGGATTTTAATTCGTGTAAATGAGTGTTTTTAATTTGTTATACTGGGCTTTATCTCTATTACTATCTCATTTGCTTTTAAACCCAGTTTTGCCCTCCCAACTGAATTCCATTTGCTGCATTAGGAGTAATTCTCTTCCCCAAGGGTTAGATATTTTCTCTCCACATAAAAGTCGCTTATTTTGGATAAAGAGACGATTAGATTTATCTTTAATATTTTAATGGCAGGCAGGATTATTGGGTAGGCAGCCCCGGTTTCGGTTGTTGTGGGGGGATTAGACTCTAATAAATTCTTCAGATTGGGATTTTTTTTTTCTGGTTTGCACAAAGTACTTGTATTTTTTTTTTTTTAAATAGTGGCTTCCTTTTTTTGAGTCATAAATTCCATTTGATGTTTCCTATTAGTATTAAATCAAGATTAAATTCATCTTTTTAATTTTAACATCCACAACGTCAAATCTTTAATGGTGCAATTTGAAATACCTGCAACATACCTTGCTATTCCTGTAAGAACAGATGGAAGTGAGGAGCTACAAGAAGAGTGAGGGATGAATGGACAGACAGACAGAGAGGAGAGGGAAGCAAATTAGCTGCTCCCATCACCCATTCTGCTAGAGCTTTGGGCATTCTGCAGTTTTCGAAAGCAGCTTCCTGCTCTTTTTGGAACATCAGATGCATCTCTGCAGAGACTAGACCCCCCCCGCCCAGTGGGACCTTCCTCGCTACAGCTCCCCTGTCAAGCTTTCAGCTCCAAGTGACTACTGGGAAGCCCCTCCAAGCTGGTATCAAGTGGTGCCAGGAGCGGAGGGCTGAAGGTAAAGCCCACTTGTAGGGGCCGGTTCCCCCTCTGAGCTCCGCACTCCTGCTCTGCCTGCCACCGGATCCGATTTTAGGCTAATCAGAAACTTAGTAATAGACTAAAATGTCAGCAAAGTAGAAATCAATAAGTGTTAATGCTCCGGGACTTTCACTGCTAGGCAGCCCCCCCCAGCCAGCAGCACCATCCTGTCCCTTTGATTTCGGTCCCTTCTCTAATCCCCACCTCATCAGCTCCCGGGAAGGGCTGATCTGCAGCAGAAAATCCCTCATTCGGGGCAAAATCAGCTTAATTTGCAGCAATTTGTAGCAGGTCTTTGCTGGGATTTGAGTCTCAAATTATCCCGCGGGTGGGGGCTGCAGCCGTGGCAATATGGGCCGAGATTTCCCGGCTCCTCTGTTTGCCCAGATTTGTCTGGGGAGTAATTACCGCCGCGTCGTAGCCCCCGGGTCCGCACCCCAGCAGCCGGGCCTGGCGCGGCGTGAGCCGCCCGGATTAGCAGCATTAACAGCAAATGCAGAGCAACAATTAATCATTTGCTGGTAAATACAAACAGGCACCGCCCCAGGCTGCGGCCGGGCGTGTAACGGAGCAATGAGGAAAGGGAAGGAGGAGGAGAGCCGGGGACCTTGTGGCTTCAGGGCAGAGATCAGAGCAGGGAACTTTCCTTCCTCTAATGCTGCTAATTACGGCCTGCAGCTCCTCTGGCTGCCGAGCAGGGAGCCCAGAGCCAGGGGACCCCTCCTCAGAACGGGGCGCCTCCCCAAACCCGGGCACCTGCAGCCTGAGGACTCCCCCCAGGGTGCCCACAGCACGTGCCCACGCCAAGCCAGGGCGTCTCCATCAAGGAACAGAGTAGCAGCCGTGTTAGTCTGTATTTGCAAAAAGAAAAGGAGTACTTGTGGCACCTTAGAGACTAACAAATTTATTAGAGCAAGCTTATGCTCTAATAAATTTGTTAGTCTCTAAGGTGCCACAAGTACTCCTTTTCTTTTTCCATCAAGGAAGTATCCCCCATCGAGGGTGCCAGCCAGGGTTCCCCCAACAGAGGGCACTCTGAACAAAGGCAACCCTCAAACCAGGGACCCCCATATGGAGCCCACAGCAAGGGCCACTCCCCATGCATAACTGATCATTGAACTAAAAACTAGTGGTTGCCTAGAGGCAAGTGATCACTATCTACCTGATCTAATTATATTGGTTATGTGCAAACAGAGTATAGTTTTGACCATTAATGCACACGCACACAGGGAGCTTTAAAAGCAATGATTTCCTAAGGCTGAAAACAATCATCAACAAAAGTGAAAGGAAAAAAATTAGTGACCAGTGACTGAGAATCATTTGAGGATATTTTATTAGATAACCCCAAATATATATATTTTTTAAAAATCACAAAAGAAGGCTTATTCAGTTAGAAATCTGCCCTGTTAAGGAGGGATGTGAAAGTGGCAATAAAAATAAAATTTAAAAATCCTAATATATACAAAAGGAGAAGTTGAAAGCAATGACTATAAATTAGCAGTTATGAAGTGAAGACAATGGATAAGGGAAGCTAAAGGTATTAAAAATCTGTGGCCAGTAGGGTTAAGGATAAGGAGGAAATTTTAAAATATATCAGGAACAAAAGAAATTCTATCAATGGTATGGGTCATTACTATCTAGGTATTGCAAAATTATCAATAGTGATGCAGAAAGGGCAGAAATTTTCAATAAATATTTTAATTCTGTATTTGGTAAGAAGCTTGATGACATTTTCACATCTTATAGTGACAATGAAATACTTTCTATTCCATTATTATTTAGGGAGGATGTTAAACAGTAACTATTAAAATTAAACATTTTTAAATATTCAGGACAGGATAACTTGCTTCCAAAAATTTTAAAGGAATTGGCTGAGGAGCTGTCTTAACCACTGATGTTGATTTTTAAAAAAAATCCTGCAGTACTGGAGAAGTTCCAGAGAACTGGGGAAAAGCTAATCTTGTGCTAGTACTTTAAAAGGTTAAATGGAATGACCTGAGAAACCATAGGCCATTTCGCCTGTTATCAGTCCTGTACAAAATCATGGAAAGGAAGATATGAGAGTGAATCAGCAAAGAATTAAAAGATGGTACCATAATTAACACATATCAATATGGTTTTATGGAAAATAGATCTTGTCAAGTGACTTAGCCAAGGCCATAACATTATTCTGTGGCAGAATTGGGACTAGATCAAGGAGCTTCTTGTTCACAGTTCTCTGCTCTAACCACAGGATTATCCTTCCTCTTCATGACTCTTAACAAATTTCACAATGACAAAGATAAAGCTAAGTATAACTCACAGCACTGACTACCGCATATTCTTAGACAACAAAATCTTAAAGTTAAGGTTCAGACTGAAATTAACAGATATTAGAAAAATGAATACCAAGAAGGTGCAGATGCCCTCTTGTTTCCCTATTTTTTACAGTTTATTGTAATGTACATAAAAGTTTGAATATACTTACAGTTCATACATTCACCAACATTGATCTAAACATGGGTAAATTAATATTAGATAGACAATCTAATAACAGCTTTAACCCTAAATCTCCAATATAGATACCAAGTAACATAGTACTTCCATTTAAGTGTTAGTGATAGTTTAAAAAAAAAAAGACCAAACCATTTGTTTCAACATATACAGCATTAAAATAGCTTCAGAAACTATAACTTGTCTTGCATCCATCGATGGGCCACATTGCACTACCTTACTCACAGTTAATAAGCCAATGGAACCCCATGTATATCACAACCTATCCCTATGTAAATAAGACCCTTCAAAGTCTATCTTCTAGCTGCAGAATACTAACATTTTAATTATCAAATTTTACAGATAGCAGTATTGCAAACCCCAAGCATTCAAAAAAATCATGAGTCAGGTCGCCCAAAATCATGATATGTGTTCAGAGGGAGAGATCTTTTTAATTACCTTTTGGTTTCTGAGCCTTTAGGCTACATTCAGGTCACATTTTCAAGCTTTTCTCTGCAATCATGAGGACAGAAATGTATTCTTTTAAAATGAGAGTTTAGAATTTCATATAATCACTTGACTCCAGGAGCTGGGTCTTAAAGAAAACAACAAATACTACAAGACTCATGAAAATCATGAGTGTTGGCAACAATGTATAGATAATACAAAGAACATTGCTTTGTACATAATGACATGTAATGAAGATATATCTTCCTAAATTATATCTTCAACCAGATTATTCATGGTCCTTTTACAACTGACATCCCATTCCATAGTTATTAGACAAAACACTGAACAACTATTGCCCTGATTCTGCAAACATTTATGTGATATTAGTCATGTGAATAAAGATGCACACGTGTTTACAGGATCAAAGTCTATATTACACAATCAAGGGGAAAAGAGAAAAGAAAACTGATCCTGACTTAAGATTGTTACTGAAACAGCACTGTTAATTTTCACATTTACATTTTTGTTAAAAAATGTATGAATGGTAGGATAGTCAAAACTTTATGTACACAATAAATTAAGATAATTTCCATGCTTTTAAAATGGTTAGAGATTTTTTCTTTTTTTAACTAGTATTCTTGGCATTTTTTTTTCTCAAATGTTTGTTGGTCACTGGAACAGCTATGACTTTAACCAAAAGCTTTTTGTCTGGGAATGTCCTTGTTTATATTTCTTTAAAACCATGCAAAGTACATTAAGAACATACATGAGGCTCCTATGGGACTCACAAGGTCAACATTGACGCCTACAAACTCTGGACTGCACCAACAAAACTGTATGTTTTGAAGAATCCAAGTTCTCCACCCACTCAAAAATAACTCTCTTGTCTACACTGGAAGATCCAGTCCAGGATGTGCTTCCAAGCTACACAGGAGTAGGGATGAAACTTGGAAAATCATCAGAGCCTGTCCTTGGTAGGAATTGTGGAACCAGCACCACGGACTTCATTTGAGCTGGAGAAGTCAGTAATAGCTGAAAAAGGAGAGAGGACTGGTCACCATTCAGCTAACCACCTTTTCTCTTTAAATATTCTGTGGATAACTCTTTATATGATTAAATGAAGTGTTATGTGTATAAAACTATATATGCTGAATTATGTTAATAAGATGCTTATATACCATGGTAATGCGCACAGTATAAATGTCTAGATTAGATATATAAAATAGACTTATGTGGATACATAACTGTATGTAAAATACTTCCATGCATTACCACATATGTACCCAAAACTTCATGAGCTGAACAGTGCCTGGTTCTGCACCCATCCCCACCCTCCCATTCATATACAATTAACCTTCCCATCCAAAAGTAAGTCCAAGGTCCTGGGTCTACACACTCTGTCAGTTGCAAGATGGCCTGCTGCTATTCCCACTGATGTCAACAGTGTACCTGAAGGCCTTAGTGCATGTCAAGCTTGAAAGTGAAGCATGGACCATAACTGGTCTTAGAAGCACTGGATGGACTGGGTCAGCTGAGCTTCTAAGTCCTGTAACTGTCCTTGAGGAACTGAGAAGCTGCACATGGACTCTGTTAGCTGGGAGGGAATGTGGACTACGGATTTCATTTTTCTTGTCAGCCTAGAGTGAGGAGCGGGGAATGGGGACCAGTCAGTGCATAAAATTTTCTGTGGTGCAATGTTTACAGGAGGTGAAAGCGTTCTGTGCACCAGTCAGGTGGCAGGAAGAGGTCTCAATGCCAGAGTAAGGACAAGGAGAGTTTGAAATGTCACATTCCATGATGTTGGATAGAGTAAATAGGTACAGTTAATATATCGTTTTCAACTTTTTTTTTTTAAACTATGCAAGTGTTTCTCTATAGCAGTATCCATACACCTCGTTACACCTGTGCAAACCTTTCCATTTGGAAGTAGGGACTGGGAAAAACATGATATTTTCTCACGTATGCAAAAGAGAACTTTTAATGTGTAGCTTAAAAATCAAAATACTTGAAGTAAACAGGAGGGGAAAAAATCTACTCCACCCTAATACTAATTGCCCACATTTTCAGCCTGTGATCTTTTCCTTGTTATAAGTTACAGAAGTAAAAATCAGACTCAAGAGAATCCTGATTGCACAGCCTCCCACCACTGCAAATCACATCTGATAGAGGCTGATACCCAGTGCCCCAGCTGGCACAGATAGTCAGAGCTATGAGAAAACTTGCTCTGTTAGAAGAGGAAAGATATAGTAGTGAGGGGGCTGAGTAGATGTTCAAGTACCAGGGTGATTGGGTCAATATTAGATCTACGGTAGGTAAGTAGTCAGACTCTATGCCCTTTCTTTCACAGGATCTCTAGAACACTGCGGCTGTCTGATTGGGAGAGACAGAAACAGCAGAGGGAAGTAAACCAATGACAGTGTTCTGAGAACAGTATGGGATGAGTCTCCATTTACACCAGTCCAACAGCACTGTAACTCCGTGACTTCCATGGAGCTCTTCCAGATTCCCACTGGTGCAAGTGAGAGGTCATCCAGGCCTTATATAATTTATATTGTACTAAATTCAATACAATGTAGACATTGCTCTAAATTATTCCAAAGGAATCAGACAGGGAAATACTAAAAGAGTTTGGCTTGAAAGCAAAGAAAGGGGTAAAATTCCAAAGTTATTTAACAGAAAATTGAAAGGGATGAAGAGACATTGTCAAAAGGGCTTGAAAGAGAGTCAGCAGAGCAGCTGAAAGCTCTTGTTGGCTGGATCCTGCCAGAATATCCACAGTTACATGGGTATATACTTAGCCAAAGGGGCTTTAAATCTGTTGATGTAGGTCTGTATAATCAGGGAGAGAAAGTGGAGAGAAGATCCAGGAGGGATAGTGGCCTGCTAAACCCAGGGTTGTGAGCTCAATCCTTGAGGGGGCCATTTAGGGATCTGGGGCAAAAACTGGGGATTGGTCCTGCTTTGAGCAGGGAGTTGGACTAGATAACCTCCTGAATCCCTTCCAACCCTGAGATTCTATGAAAAGCCTGTACCATTCTATTCTATGAAAACAAAGAAAAAGAGAGAGGAAAGAAAAGACAGACAGAAAAGGGAAAAGAAGAATGAGAGAACATGAAGGGGTGAGAGGGAGGGAGGGAGGGAGAAAGAGTTGGGAGGGGAGAGAGACAGAGGCTGTTTTCTATAATTACTGTGGATTGGCTCGGATTAAGGGCAACTAGCTATCTCTTGGTTTTTCCTTTTTATATAACCACTAATCTCCTTCTAATCAGTTATTATTAAATTATATTCCATTTTTAATTCATTCACAGATCATTGGTGGCACAATTCAGACATCTGGACAGATAATTGAATAGAGATAATTTATGTAAATGAGGAACAGTTGTGTACAGAGGTGGGGGAGGGGAGAGTCCAACTTCTGAGGCCAGTGACCTAATGAAGAACCTCCAAAAGCTGCCCCCCACTCTCAGTGAGCACTCAGGCACAAGAGTGAAAGGATCTGAGGTTTGAGCATGGCAGTGACATACATACATGCTGGGACGCTCCAGGCTAATGGCTGCCTGGTCTAGATCTGACCTGTTGGTTCAGGAGACTAGGCAACAGTGACCGTCATTTTACTTTAGCCTCTATGCTACTCTTTGAGGCAGGGACTGTCTCGCTGTGTCTGCGGAATGCTGACCACACGTCGGGTGCTCCCACCATCTAAATACTACTAACCATCACACACTCATCAAAAACCTGGATCTGCCTGCGCCAGAGGAACTGCACTCACAGTAGAGCCCAGGAACAGGTTGCATGCCACCTTCTTGGGCAATGCAGAGGAGCTGATGAAGGCACAAAGGGATGGCAGCAGCAGCAAGCCCCAAACACAAACCCTATGCAGACTGTCTCACTCTGCAGAACTGGGCCTGGAGTGCAGGCTCTGAACTCTCCAACCCCCCCACCAGCTGGGCACCGTGATTTACGGGTTTGGAGGGCAGGGCCATGTAATGGGCTGCACATGGACAGGGAACCAGGAACTCCTGAGCTCTGCTCTGATAGATTCTGTCCCTAGAATATTGCTCAGAGCACCTAGCTGTGACACTGACTCAAAGTGCAAGCACTTCTTGTGCTTCAATTTCCCCATATGTAGCTTGAGAACAATATTACTAACCTACCTACATCACAAGGGGGTTGTGTTGTTAAGATTTGTAGATTCACTGAGTATTATTGTTTTAAAGGAGGCAAATAACCAATAAATTCCACTGGATAATGCTAAGACTGCTGCTTGAGGTTGCCTTGTGCATGGTGCAGAAAAGTCAGCCTAACAATGCCTTCTTTTGGAAGAAAAGGCCAGGCAGAAGGAGATGCCTTATGACAACTGGTGAGGGAGGGTGCTGCTGAGGCAAGTTAGTTATATTTACCCATCCCAGGCGGAGATGAAGTTTGACAGAAAGAACATGGACACAACCTCAAATTCTGTGACTGAGGTCCTCTGAGCAATGTTCTAGGGGCAGAGGCCTGGACAGAAGATATCATAGTGGCATCAGGCCTGGATATGTCACCCCCTCACCAAGCTTCCAGCCTGACAAACTTTCTGAGAGATTGAGCATTATCCCCAGCATCCTGGCCAAATTTCAACTCAAGTAATAACTTTCTTCTTCTTTAAAACTGATTCAGATGGACACAGTCATCTTCTTCACTGCCTGCCCTAAACTATCGCCAAGAGCTGCTGTCCTTATTTCAACAGCTGCTACTTTGTACTGTTGGCAGGGGGGGGCAGCTGCATTTGAAGAGGAGGCAAACTGATGCCTAGTTACACCATTTGTAAAGTGCTTTGAGATCAAAGGTGACAGATAAACACAGGAGGGGACCAAGACAAATGGTGTAACGAAAAGGGTAAAGGAAAGTTTGGGGGTATTTCAATTTATTGTCATCCAATAAATAAAATGACCTGAGCAAAGGGGACTAAAATGACCTGAGCAAAGGGACAGGAGATGGGAGCAGCATGACTTCAGTGACCTGGGGAGAGAACAGTAGATGGCCGTGAGGGAGGTGATTTTCTCTGAGATCCTTCCACTGCTGAGCATGAGTGAAGACAGAAGATTGATTGATGCTGGAGAAAGCTAATGGATGTACTAATTGCCTAAAGGAGAGAGTTTAGGATTCACATGGCCCACCAGTCTTCTGTAGTCCCAAGGGACTAGTTGGATTAGGCGGGTTCCACTTAAACAGATGGGGTACCAACCTCCTGGCTTCATAACAGGTACACTCTATTAGGTGCTTTTAAACTAGCTTGGACAGGAGAGGAGTGGGATTTTTCACTTCTCAAATCACCAAGCATGCACCTTCAACAGAAATTAAGAAAGAAGATGGAGTTGTTTGACAACAGAAGCAGCATGTGAAATAGACACACACAAATTCACACTATCTGCTAGAGGATTGGGGGGGGAGGGAGCAGGGAGGAGAGGGATGAATCCTGTTCTTCTGGGCTCCATGGCCTTGATTTTTTTGTGCTGCACTTAGATATGACAGAGACAGCCATATAGAGACCTATAATAGATATATCCATTTTCCTAAAAAGGGGGAAAGAATTATATTGACAATTGCTAGCCCAAAAGTCTAACTTCTATCCATAAAACAATAATGGAAGAAAGCTTGATTGGTGGGTGAAGGGTACACAGTTGAGCAATTTGATTTTAGAAAAGCATCTCACAAAATTTTACTACCAAATTAATTCAGATTGGTTTGGAGAGGACATGGTCATGGAAAGTATAACTGGCAGAGGTACCTCCCTGTACAATGAATGATACACAGTCCTTGTCTTTGTTCATTTGTATGTTTCATTGTGTTGGTTCTGTTTCTATTTTTAAAATATTATCAAAATATTGCTATTGAGAAAATTACTGTAATTTTAAAAAAATCAATAGAAATAATTGAAAATTAGCTGAAGGACTATAAGTAATGGGTTATGAGTGTGAATGTATCAAGTTGTGGAAGGTGTCTAGTGGAATGCTCAATACATTTGTATTTGGACAGATCTTGTTTAATATCTTCATGAATGGTGTAGAAGGGAGTTAAGCAGCACTTTAATAATATTTACAGATGATACTAAGTTGAGAGGAGTTGTGAACATCAGTAAAGACAGAAAAGGAACTCAGAGGCCTAGAGACATTAGAGACTTGAGCAAAAAACAGAGTGAGAGTCAACTTGGGAAACGGCATCTGGGGAAAAATAACAGATAAATCTATTGGAGACAAGAGAGCTAGAAAACCAAAATGGCTGAAAGTAATGTAGGAGTAATAATGAACAGCAAAATGGACATAAGTTTGCAATGTGATGTGACTATAATGCAATTCTAAGCTACATATACAGAGATATGACCTCCTGGAGCAGCTAGTTAATTGTGTCTCTCTGTCTGGCTGTGGTATGACTGCACATGGAACCTTGTGTTCAGTTCTGGGTGCCTCACTATCAACAAAATACTGAAAAATTGGAAGGAGTTTAGAGAAGCACAACGAAAATGATCAGTGGGCTGGAGGGATGAATTTGTGAGCAAATAGTAAGTGCTAAATCTTCCTGGTTTGCTTAAGTGATAAATAAGCAGGGGGGAAATGGTAAGTCTTCAACTATCTGAAGGATAAGGATTTAGGATGGTCTCAGAAGTGTAAATAGGATTAACTGAATGAAATAAAGAACAGTAGGATTTGGGGTAAATACCAGGCAACAGTTCCTGATGATGAGCTATACCAGGCTGTGAAAGTTTCTCCAAGGAAAGTGGCATGAAAGGGACACCCTATTGTGTGGGATGTATAAAACTAGATTGGATGTTTTGAACCTAGGAGGTTTGACCTTCTGCTGTGTGGAGACCACGATTCCAAACAGGCTGTCATCACAGAAACTATTCAGTTCTGATGTTTCCTTCCATCCTTAATTCTCAGTGAAGATCATCCACATTACTCTCACCTTCAGTTCTTTCTCAACTATCTAATTCTTGATTCTATTGAAATCTTCCTTCACTTTGTAACTAGTTCCCCCCTAGGATAACAGTTACTGGGATGTTCTCTTGTACTCTTGTGCATATGCTTTGCTTTCCTGTCCAGACATCCAGGAGGCAGCTAATGACTCTTTTCTGTTTTCCAGGTCTCAGATAGCCCAAATCAACTTTTTCTCTTTTCCTGTATCCCATTCGAAGTTCCCTGGAGACTCTCAAATAGGAGGTTCCTGGGCCTTTTTATTTTTAAGTTATATTTTGTAATATGAATCCCCTTTCAGCTACGATAGAGAAGCTTCATCAAAAAAGTCTTGCACGTGTTCTAGAAGTGCCCAGGCTTTGGATTAGTCTGACCTCCTCTGGAAATTCTTTCAATAGCCAAACCCTCTGGATGTTTATCTCTGGTTTATCTTCAGCTCTCACATGGTTTCATCCTGGGTGTTGTCAACTGCATTGTTCCAGAGGGGTATGGCTGTCTTGGTGGGCCATGGACGGAGCTGTGGTCACTAATATAGTTGGGCCTGATCCATTGATGCCTTTGAAGACCAGGACTAAAGCTTTCACTTAGCAAAGGAAGCAAAGTGGGAGTCAGCAGAGGGATGCTAGATGAAGCCTCTGAAAGATCTCTACGTTTAACCCCAGATACAGCAAATTAGAGTAATCCAGTCCGGAACTGAGAAATGCATGGATCGCTGAGGCCAGGTCATAGTCTGGGAGAAAGGGGTGAGGTCTCCTAGCAAGCTGGGAACATCTGAAGCATTTCTCAGCACTGTCATGCCTGAACATCCAGGCTGATCAATGAATGAAACAAGATTACGAGGCATTGCACTACTGACCAACAAAGTAATAGGCACTTTCAATAAGAAAGGAAATGAATATCCTGGCTAGTTTTTGAAGAACTTACTCTTCCCAACAAGTATCGGTTTTGCCTGGGTTTAGTTTGAAATGGCTGCTTTTCAACCAACTTCTGATTTCTTGCAGGCACTGTGATAACTTTGTGATGGTGTGGGTTATCTGTGTCTAGAGAACACAATTCAGGAATTATGAACGAAACTGAAGTGGGTTCAGGGAGACTCACTCTTGACAAATTGTTGTCAGACAGGGTTCCATTTTCTAATGTAGACAGGCCTTTAGCTCAACCAGCCCAACTTCCACAGCCAGTGCAGGGTTGTTCGCTAGTGTGTGCTTTTTGGTATTTTGTCCAGTCTACTTTGAAAAGTCCCAAATGATGTGGCTCCTACCCTGTCCCTTGGGAGAAGGTTCCGCACATGGTACAGCTCACTGGCAGGGACATTTCCTGGTATTTAACCTGAATTTTCCATTTCTTAATTTCATCCTATATGAGAATGGAAATGTGGACAAGGAACTGGTTAAAGGGGAGATCACAAGTCATGCTGAAAGTTGAACTTTCAGGCTGGAGGAAGGTTAGTGTGGGTCCTCAGGGATTGGTCTTGGGACCAATCTCATTTAACATTTTAATTCATAATTTTGGCACAACAGGTGGACTTGCACTAACAAAATTTGTTGATGACACAAAGTTGAGAGGTATTGCCAATACGGAGGAGGTCTGAAATATCATACAAGAAGATCTGGAGGACTTTGAAAGCTGGAGTAAGAGAAATGGGATGAAATTTAACAGTGTAAAATCATATACTTAGGGACTAACAAGAATTTTTGCTATAAGCTGGGGATGTATAAGTTAGAAGTGAAAGAGAAGGGGAAATACCTACATATATTGGTTGATCACAGGAAGACTATGACTCATCAGTGTGATGCAGCTGTAAAAAAGGCTAATGCAAGCCTAGGATGCATCAGGTGAGGTATTTCCAGTAGAGACGGGGAAGCGTTAGTACCATTGTACAAGGCACTGGTGAGATTTCATCTGGAATATTGTGGGCAAATCTAGTCTCCCATGTTTAAGAAAGATGAATTCACACTGGAACAGGGTGAAGAAAAGGGCTACCAGGATGATCAGAAGAATGGAAAATCTACCCTATGAGCGGAGACTCAAGGAGCTTGGCTTGTTTAGCCTAACCAGACAAAGGCTGAGGGGATATATGATTACTCTCTATAAATATATCAGAGGAATAAATGCCAGGAAGGGAGAGGAGTTATTTTAAATTAAGTGCCAATGCTGACTGTAGTGATCCCTTGCTCTCGAGTGAAGAGGGAGACCACTCCGCCTCACTACTGCAGGCAACAATAGTCAGGTTCACTGGCCCTGCTTGCCAGGGTAGAGCAATAACCTTTATATAGCCTGCAGCCTTCTGGCTGGGGCAGACAGCAATCAACATGTGGGGCTCTGGCCCTCTGGGCGTGGCAGAGCAACAAGCAGTCTTTAGCCCTAAGGCTCCTGGCTGGAGCAGACAGCAATCAACAGTTACAGGCCTTCTGACCTAGGGAAAGTGTGCAACCAACCCCAGATGTGGGGATGGCGGCAGGGGGGCAGCGTCCTTTCTGGCAACTCCTTGCAGCCCTCTGCCTCTTCGATCAGTAGGGCACTGGTCTGCTCGACTGCTGGTCCAGAATCCCACAGACAGCTCTGCTCCCTAGAAGAGACCTCCATCTCTTTCCCTGTTCCAGTCCCAATTGAGCTATAGGGTCCTCCATTTGAACTTCCTGTCCCACTCCAATACTTCCAGTGCGGGGGGGTGGGGCGGGTTTGCTCCACCCACCAGGGAGATGGTAGTGGTATCTCATTCTCTAGTCCAGCGGGAGGCCACTCTGCCTCACTACATTGACACAAGAACAAATGGATTTAAACTGGCCAACAATAAGTTTAGGCTTGAAATTAGACGAAGGTTTCTAAACATCAGAGCAGTGAAGTTTTGGATCAGCCTCCCAAGGGAAGTATTGGGGGCAAAAAACATAACTGGCTTCAAGACTGAGCTTGATACGTTTATGGAGTGGGTGTATGATGAGCATGTGACCCATCTGCGACTGCTAGTAGCAAAAATCCCCAATGGCTGGAGATGGAGAACTAGCTGGGGAGGACGCTGAGTTAGTGCAGAGAATTCTTTCCCAGGTGTCTTGCTGGTGGGTCTTGCCCACGTGCTCAGGGTTCAACTGATCACCATATTTGGGATTGGGAAGGATTTTTCCCCCAGGTCAGATTGGCAGAGACCCTGGGGGGGGGAAGGGGGTCACCTTCCTCTGCAGCATGGTCACTTGCTGGTTTAAACTAGTGTAAATGGTGGCTTCTCTGTAACTTGAAGTCTTTAAATCAAGATTTGAGGACTTCAGTAACTCAGCTAGAGGTTGGGGTCTATTGCAGGACTGGATGGGTGAGGTTCTTTGGCCTGCAATGTGCAGGAAGTCAGACTAGATGATCATAATGGTCCCTTCTGGCCTTAAAATCTATGAGTCTTGAAAGGAGCTAGAAAGAGAGAGAATTGAATAAAGAAATGTTTAAAAAAAACAACAAGAAGCTTTAAGGTTTTCAACATTTTGTTTATGCTCCTGCCTTAGGGGTCTAATTATTGCCATTTAAATGGTAACAGATTTCAAGTTCTTCCTTTATAAATTGCAGTCACCATTACATGTCAACGGGATTGTGCTTATTAGTAGCACCCTATTATAATAAAAGGTCCAGTTCAAAAACTCAAAGCTAACCAAAAACTCAAACGGTAATAACAAAATGTTTTTTAAGTACATCAGAAGCAGGAAGCCTGCTAAACGACCAGTGGGACCCCTAGACAATCGAGATACAAAAGGAACACTTAAAGACGATAAAGTCATCACGGAGAAACTAAACAAATTATTTGCTTCAGTCTTCACGGCTGAGGATGTTAGGGAGATTCTCAAACCCAAGTCGTCTTTTGTAGGTGATAATCTGAGGCATTGTCACAGACTGAAGTGTCACTAGAGGAGGTTTTGGAATTCATTGAGAAACTTAACAGTAACAAGTCACCAGGACCAGATGGCATTCACCCAAGAGTTCTGAAGGAATTCAAATGTGAAATTGCAGAACTATTAACTATAATTTGTAACCTGTCCTTTAAATCAGCTACTGTACCCAATGACTGGCAGATAGTTAATGTAACGCCAATATTTAAGAAGGGCTTTAGAGGTGATCCTGGCAATTACAGACTGGTAAATCTAACATCTGTACTGGGCAAATTACTTGAAATAATAGTAAAGAATAAAATTGTCAGACACATAGAAGAACATAAATTGTTGCGCAAAAGTCAACATGGTTTCTGTAAAGGGAGATCATGTTTTATTAATCTATTAGAGTTCTTTGAGGGGGTCAACAAGCATGTGGACAAGGGGGATCCAGTGGACATAGTGTACATAGATTTCCAGAAAGCCTTTGAGAAGGTCCCTCACCAAAGGCTCTTACGTAAATTAAGTTGTCATGGGATAAGAGGGAAGATCCTTTCGTGGATTGAGAAGTGGTTAAAAGACAGGGAACAAAGGGTAGGAATAAATGGTAAATTTTCAGAATGGAGAGGGGTAACTAGTGGTGTTCCCCAAGGGTCAGTGGTAGGACCAATCCTATTCAACTTATTCATAAATGATCTGGAGAAAGGGGTAAACAGTGAGGTGGCAAAGTTTGCAGACAATACTAAACTGCTCAAGATAGTTAAGACCAAAGCAGACTGTGAAGAACTTCAAAAAGATCTCACAAAACTAAGTGATTGGGCAACAAAATGGCAAATGAAATTTAATGTGGATAAATGTAAAGTAATGCACAATGGAAAAAATAACCCCAAATATACATACAATATGATGGGGGTTAATTAGCTACAACTAATCAGAAGAAAGATCTGGGACTCATCATGGATAGTTCTCTAAAGAGGTCCACGCAATGTGCAGCGGCAGTCAAAAAAGCAAACGGGATGTTAGGAATCATTAAAAAAGGGATAGAGAATAAGATGGAGAATATCTTATTGCGCTTATATAAATCCACCGTATGCCCACATCTTGAACACTGCGTACAGATGTGGTCCCCTCATCTCAAAAAAGATATAGTGGCAATAGAAAAGGTTCAGAAAAGGGCAACTAAAATGATTAGGGGGGTTTGGAACGGGTCCCATATGAGGAGAGATTAAAGAGGCTAGGACTTTTCAGCTTGGAAAAGAGGAGACTAAGGGGGGATATGATAGAGGTATATAAAATCATGAGTGGTGTGGAGAAAGTGAATAAAGAAAAGTTATTTACTTGTTTCCATAATATAAGAACTAGGGGCCACCAAATGAAATTAATGGGTAGCAGGTTTAAAACAAATAAAAGGAAGTTCTTCTTCACTTAGGGCACAGTCAACCTGTGGAACTTTTTGCTTGAGGAGGTTGTGAAGGCTAGGACTATAACAGTTTAAAAGAGAACTGGACAAATTCATGGAGGTTAAGTCCATTAATGGCTATTAGCCAGGATGGGTAAGGAATGATGTCTCTAGCTTCTGTTTGTCAGAGAGTGGAGATGGATGGTGGGAGAGAGATCACTAGATCATTACCTGTTAGGTTCACTCCCTCTGGGGCACCTGGCATTGGCCATTGTCAGTGGACAGGATGTGGGCTGGATGGACCTTTGGTCTGACACAGTATGGCCATTCTTATGTTCTTATGTTCAATATGCAAGATAGGATAGTTGATTAGTATTTCACCTGCTTATATTTGGCCAAATACCATTTCCAGGTACTTGCTAGTCAAACACTAAAATTAGACATTTAGTTAGACATATAACTGTGACAAACACCCTGTCAGATAGCAGAAAGAGCCTACAAAGAGCTGTCATCTGTCTAGGCAGGCATTTATCTTGTGCTCATTTCCATCAGATCTGAGCTCACAGAAGTGGCACCTATACCACACAGACATGAAGCCCAGCCATTAGTGAATAGCTTTATTCCACAAAAAGAAAAGGAGTACTTGTGGCACCTTAAAGACTAAAAAATTTATTTGAGCATAAGCTTTCATGAACTACAGCTCCCTTCATTGAGTGCATGGGGTGACTCAGTCAGTCCAGCTCATTAGAGTATATGGAATGTCTGTCTTTTTGGAGTCTGTCAGCATTTCTGCATTCAGAGAGTGGGATGGTTTCCTACCAGGAGTTATTCCTAATATTTCTCTCCCTCGTCTTTCCTTCAGGTATCAGTGTGTAGGACACTGTATTATTAAATGTAATTGCACACAATTAATTGCCAGATCCTTGCTCAGTAATCCGTGCTTGACATGGGAGCTCTTTCCAACTATTGCTACATCTCCAATCTCCCAGGAAGATGATGGCAAATCAACTCCCTCAACAGCTTGATTTTTCAGGTTTTTTGGATGACAGTCAGTTTGGTTTAGACTTGCGTATTGTAAGGAAATGGTAAGGATAGTGCTCGTTGATGATCTCCTCCTGGCCATGAAGGAAAAGCAGGTATCCAGATTTATCCTTAGTCTTTTAGATCTATCAGTTGCATTCTGTAGCATTAATCACAAGATGGTGGTGATGCATCTGCAGACCATAGCAAGGTGGATGGGGTTACTCTTGAATGTCTCTGCTTCTTTCTTTGAGATAATTCCCAAAGAATGGTATGGGGCAATTACTCATTTGTCTCACAGGCATTCTCATGTGGGGTTCCACAAGGCTCCATCTCATCACTCCTCTTGTTCAGCAAATATATATATTTGAGGGACTAGTGAGGAAATATGGGTTGCAGTGTGTGTTCGATATGTTGACGGCACCCTCTTTTCTCTATATTTCCATGTCTTATGACCCAGAGGGTGGGAATGCTCACGCAGTATCTAATGGAGATTGGGATATGGAGGAGAGCTAGCTGGCTGGGCTAGAGAAGGTGGATGCTGCAAGACTCAGCTGTTCTCCCAGGATATTCTTGCACAAGGAGAGGGTTAATTGGGTAGGGGGTGGATTGCAGGCTGGGGGAAGAGCCAAGCTGGGAGATGATGTCTGGGCTGGGAAGATATGGGAGGTCTGGATTTTTCTTATGGGCCATGGTAATGCTCCTGTTTAAGCCCCTATTTAAATGTTACTCAAAATGGTGACGATAGTTGATTACTATAATTATAATTATATTATAATTATATACTTTGGAAAAGCAAGTTGAGACTCTGTTCTCTGACTGGACTAGTTACATTGCTGTATTCCTACGTATTCCCCTTATTTGGCTTTGTAGTGTGAAAATAAGTTGGTTTTTAATTGTCTAACAAGATGGGAGCAGTTAATAAATATGAATGAATAGATAAGCGTGTAAGATGCCTATCACCAGGTATATGTACAAACTTAACACAATTTAAATTGGGCCATTAACATCCATGCCTCAGGCTCCAAATAGGATTGCTTCAGGTGGTTAGAGCTGGGCAATAAGCAGGGATGTCACATGAACAGCTCCCTAATTCTACATGTTCATACATTATCCTCCATTAACGCCTGCCTATTATGCACGCTCTCCCTTTGCTTTTCTGCAGCACTCTTGGCTGGCAGAAGACTTTGGCCCAGATGCTGTACCCCAAACAATCAGGAGAAGGGTTAGTGTGGAGCCCTAGTGTGGGTGGACCTGTCCTTGCCTCTGACAGAGACCTGTGGGGGTCTGGCTCTACTTCCATTCTGGCAGCACTTGTACAGCTTGTCAAGCCAATGAAGTCTCATTGAATAGAATTGTATCCTCACACTGCTGACTGTTCTCCATCTTAAAAGTCCCCACTATCAATGCCCTCCACCCTCTAAGGCTTTGCTCCCTTATATTCTCCTTTGTAGTCCAACAACAGACCCTCCTCGTTTCCTTTGGTGTCTGTCCAGACAGCCCCCCTTCCCAGTCTCTTCATTACTGCCCCCCTAGCACACATGCACACAGACACCATTAGCAGCTCCCCTTTCCCCTCCTATCCCCTCCCCTTCCCTTCAATAATCTATCTACATATTAAAATGAGTTTGTCCCTGATTTACATGCGTAAGAAGGGATGTAATAATGAGGACGTAGATTAGAAGATTTAGCACAATCGTTTGTGTAGATTGTGTCCCACCAAAGGGCAGCTCTGACGAGCCGAGATTAAGGAGCAAACAGCTGCCGCTGGAATTCAGTCCATTTGTTTGTTTGCTGTTTTCTCTCTTGACTCCAGCAAACAGTCTCATTAACATGCAAGTGATTTGCTCCTTAAGCCTTTTCCTGTTTATTATTGGGGGAGTTGCTGACAAGGGCTTTGTAGAGTCCCTGGCCCAGATCTAAGAGATCGACATGCAAATCAAGATTAAATTGGGAAGTAATTAAAAACAAAGAGGGGGCATGACACCTTGGTACCCTCTTCCTTTTGTGGGGGGTGGGGGAGCTCTTAAGGTTCAGACATCACAAGAGGGAATACAGCACACAAGAAACTGTGTCCCAAGAAGACTGACTGTCCCTTTAGCTTTCTCTCATCCACACCTCTGGGTCTTTCCTTATATATATTGTTGTCCCTTTCTCCCCAAACCCCACCTCCACAAATAAAATATCTGGCTGTCTACTGAACTAATTTACATATTTGCTTCAATGGCCTTATGTGGCAACTTGTTCCATGTGGTCACTGCTATTTGACTGAGATGGTGTCTATCCATAGGATCACTCCTTGGGATCTGCACTCTCCCCCAGAGTCCAGTCTTTTCTGCTGTGGCCATACTCTGGGCAGGTGGTAAAAGGAGCTCCCTACTACTCCTCTGGGTATGAGTATGAGATTTTTCATTTCACATATGCTGTCTTTTTTGGATCATTGTCACCAGGCTTTATCCACATTAAAATGCATTTTACGTTCACTGGCTCCCATAGGTACTAGAGCTAGGGGTGCAGCAGCACCCTCTCGCTTGAAGTTGTTTCCGTCATATACAGAGTTTACAGTTTGGTTCAATGGCTCTCAGCTCCCCCATATACAAATTGTTCCAGCACCCCTGATGGCTCCGAGCACCAAGATGTAAATCTCTCCAAACTCCTGGGCACCATTCCTCTTCTTGCTCTCCCTATTTGGTATCATCAGTAAACTTTAATATTTTTATCCACATTGTTGACAGATGCAATAAACAGAAAAAAACCTTCTCATGAAGGGGCTTAAATACTGCAGTGATGGGGGTATCTAGACAGATAAATCAGGTGAGCTACTGGGGACTCTTCCTTCAAGAGACCTTTTTCCAGCTAGGGAAATTACAATTCACCCACCCTAATTTCAGATCTTGCCTCTTACCTCCTATGTCATGGCCTCTTTAGCTTAGTCAATAATCTTTTACTGGGAACCTTTTCAAATGCTTTCAGAAAGCAATGTGTTTACCTTGTCTCTTCTGCAAGGAATAGGGTGCACCATGTTAAATATCTGCTCTAATTTGAGTTGATTTCAATGGAGTTACACTGGGGACAAATTTGGCTAGGTGTCTTTAAAGAATACACAGAGTCAAATCAGTAAGGCTACCCAATGTTCCCTTATCAGGCCCTAGACAATTGCTGTTAATATCTTCTTCACCTCTGATGGTAATGTGGTAGCAAACTCAGTGGTTTCTTGTTGCTGTGATGTCTCATGATCCTTTAGGTTTGGGTATTAACTCCAAGATCTATTGATAGCCACACGGAAACAGCTGTGTGAGTGATGTTCTTCCACTATTGGTGATATAGGAAAAAATAGATCCCCCACACACCATACCCCCATGCCCCTCATGCCTTGTTAGTTTATGAGATGGTGTGAATATCTGCTGCTTTCAGGGAATTTGAACAACATAGGAAGTTACCCTAGAGCCTTTTGTCGGATGGGACAGAGGCTCTGACAGAAACACCAGTAAAACAAGACAACCCTTTTCTTTCATTTATCACAGCACCTGCTGCTCCCATTTCAAGGCTGGAAAAATGATGATAAATTCTAGACATTTCATTTGAAAAAAGAGTGACTGTTACTGAATGACGACATGTAAGTTACATGTCACGTCGTTTACTGAACTCAGGCACTGAAAAGCCAGTCAATGAGCAGTTAAGGGCATCATAAATCTTATGGTGTCCATGTCACAAGGACGTACAAATACGTATTTCATCATCACACAGTCATCCTTAAAAAGAAAAGGAGTACTTGTGGCACCTTAGAGACTAACAAATTTATTAGAGCATAAGCTTTCGTGAGCTACAGCTCACTTCATCGGATGCATTTGGTGGAAAAAACAGAGGAGAGATTTATATGCACACACACAGAGAACATGAAACAATGGGTTTATCATACACACTGTAAGGAGAGTGATCACTTAAGATAAGCCATCACCAGTAGCAGGGGGGGGGAAGGAGGAAAACCTTTCATGGTGACAAGCAGGTAGGCTAATTCCAGCAGTTAACAAGAATATCAGAGGAACAGTGGGGGGTGGGGTGGGAGGGAGAAATACCATGGGGAAATAGTTTTACTTTGTGTAATGACTCATCCATTCCCAGTCTCTATTCAAGCCTAAGTTAATTGTATCCAGTTTGCAAATTAATTCCAATTCAGCAGTCTCTCGTTGGAATCTGTTTTTGAAGCTTTTTTGTTGAAGTATAGCCACTCTTAGGTCTGTGATCGAGTGACCAGAGAGATTGAAGAGTTCTCCAACTGGTTTTTGAATGTTACAATTCTTGACGTCTGATTTGTGTCCATTCATTCTTTTACGTAGAGACTGTCCAGTTTGGCCAATGTACATGGCAGAGGGGCATTGCTGGCACATGATGGCATATATCACATTGGTAGATGCGCAGGTGAACGAGCCTCTGATAGTGTGGCTGATGTGATTAGGCCCTATGATGGTATCCCCTGAATAGATATGTGGACAGAGTTGGCAACGGGCTTTGTTGCAAGGATAGGTTCCTGGGTTAGTGGTTCTGTTGTGTGGTGTGTGGTTGCTGGTGAGTATTTGCTTCAGATTGGGGGGCTGTCTGTAAGCAAGGACTGGTCTGTCTCCCAAGATCTGAGAGAGTGATGGCTCGTCCTTCAGGATAGGTTGTAGATCCTTGATGATGCGTTGGAGAGGTTTTAGTTGGGAGCTGAAGGTGATGGCTAGTGGCGTTCCTTTGTTTTCTTTGTTGGGCCTGTCCTGTAGTAGGTGACTTCTGGGTACTCTTCTGGCTCTGTCAATCTGTTTCTTCACTTCAGCAGGTGGGTATTGTAGTTGTAGGAATGCATGATAGAGATCTTGTAGGTGTTTGTCTCTGTCTGAGGGGTTGGAGCAAATGCGGTTATATCGTAGCGCTTGGCTGTAGACAATGGATCGAGTGGTATGATCTGGATGAAAGCTAGAGGCATGTAGGTAGGAATAGCGGTCAGTAGGTTTCCGATATAGGGTGGTGTTTATGTGACCATCGCTTATTAGCACCGTAGTGTCCAGGAAGTGGATCTCTTGTGTGGACTGGTCCAGGCTGAGGTTGATGGTGGGATGGAAATTGTTGAAATCATGGTGGAATTCCTCAAGAGCTTCTTTTCCATGGGTCCAGATGATGAAGATGTCATCAATGTAGCGCAAGTAGAGTAGGGGCATTAGGGGACGAGAGCTGAGGAAGCGTTGTTCTAAGTCAGCCATAAAAATGTTGGCATACTGTGGGGCCATGCGGGTACGCAGTGCCGCTGATTTGAAGGTATACATTGTCACCAAATGTGAAATAGTTATGGGTCAGGACAAAGTCACAAAGTTCTGCCACCAGGTTAGCCGTGACAGTATCGGGGATACTGTTCCTGACGGCTTGTAGTCCATCTTTGTGTGGAATGTTGGTGTAGAGGGCTTCTACATCCATAGTGGCTAGGATGGTGTTTTTAGGAAGATCACCAATGGACTGTAGTTTCCTCAGGAAATCGGTGGTGTCTCGAAGATAGCTGGGAGTGCTGGTAACGAAGGGCCTGAGGAGGGAGTCTACATAGCCAGACAATCCTGCTGTCAGGGTGCCAATGCCTGAGATGATGGGGCGTCCAGGATTTCCAGGTTTATGGATCTTGGGTAGCAGATAGAATACCCCAGGTCGGGGCTCCAGGGGTGTGTCTGTGCGGATTTGTTCTTGTGCTTTTTCAGGGAGTTTCTTGAGCAAATGCTGTAGTTTCTTTTGGTAACTCTCAGTGGGATCAGAGGGTAATGGCTTGTAGAAAGTGGTGTTGGAGAGCTGCCTAGTAGCCTCTTGTTCATACTCCGACCTATTCATGATGATGACAGCACCTCCTTTGTCAGCCTTTTTGATTATGATGTCAGAGTTGTTTCTGAGGCTGTGGATGGCACTGTGTTCTGCATGGCTGAGGTTATGGGGTAAGCGATGCTGCTTTTCCACAATTTCAGCTCGTGCACGTCGGCGGAAGCAGTCTATGTAGAAATCCAGGCTGCTGTTTCGACCTTCAGGAGGAGTCCACCCAGAATCCTTCTTTTTGTAGTGTTGGCAGGAAGGTCTCTGTGGGTTAATATGTTGGTCAGAGGTGTGTTGGAAATATTCCTTGAGTCTGAGACGTCGAAAATAGGATTCTAGGTCACCACAGAACTGTATCATGTTCGTGGGGGTGGAGGGGCAAAAGGAGAGGCCCCGAGATAGGACAGATTCTTCCGCTGGGCTAAGAGTATAGTTGGATAAATTAACAATATTGCTGGGTGGGTTACGGGAACCATTGTTGTGGCCCCTTGTGGCATATAGTAGTTTAGATAGCTTAGTGTCCTTTTTCTTTTGTAGAGAATCAAAGTGTGTTTTGTAAATGGCTTGTCTAGTTTTTGTAAAGTCTAGCCACGAGGAAGTTTGTGTGGAAGGTTGGTTCTTTATGAGAGTATCCAGTTTTGAGAGCTCATCCTTGCTATACATGCTCTGCCTGTGCACTGAAGGGCAAATTCTCCTCTCAGTTACCTCAGTGTTAATTCAGAGGACCTGACTGTGACTGGCTTCATGCAAGGGTCACTCACATGGAGGAGCGCACAAGATTGCTCCATCAATGCAGCTGTGTGGGTGCATATCCCCCAAAGAGGACGGGGGGAGGTGGAGTCTCCCCCGAACACACATACATGCTCTGCCCCAGCCCATGGTGTTGGCCAGGCCTCTAAAATGTTGTAACTTGTGCAGTCTTCCCCCTCTCCCTACAACATCTGA
This sequence comes from Dermochelys coriacea, assembly GCF_009764565.3. Lineage (NCBI taxonomy): Eukaryota > Metazoa > Chordata > Testudines > Dermochelyidae > Dermochelys > Dermochelys coriacea. Next base: position 85,137,570 of record NC_050073.1, on the reverse strand, counting down.
CTGCAAAGAGAGGGATGGTCTCTCTTGAGGAATGCTTCCTCATCTTGGCTCAACATAAAGGGGAGCAACTCCATACCACCCCCATGTAGGCCAGTGGATAACTGCCCACAATTTGGGCCCCAATTTTAACTGCCACAATTTGAGAACATTGATCTCAATTAATTTACATAGTTATCATTGTAAAAGTATTTAGGCTAGAATGAGGCACGGATCGCAGCACCCCCGACCCCAGCATCCTGTATATGATCATGTAATTACCGATCGCATCATAATGAACATGCACAATGAGGCAGAGTTCATGTTAAAAACTTCCCTGATCTTTCCTGACATTTGGGGGCTTTATGTTGCATGGAATCATCCTAACGTAACCTTCATTATTTGCCTAGACAATGTAGTGAGATAGCACAAAAATGACACAGAGTCTGCCTGAACTTTAGAGTATTGCACAGAAAGAGACAGGGCACCTGCAGATCTTCATGCTGACTGAGGCATAGCTCATGTTTCTCAGCATCATCCACAATCCCACAGACATGAACGTGCAACGCAGACTCTTTGCCTTCAGGACGTTAGGAAATCATCATTAAAAATCATTCAGTCTTGTTTTAAAATTCCTGCCCAGTCAATAAATAAATAAAATAGCTGATGTTATTTTTTTAAACAAAGCTATGAATGCAAGCTCATTGCCCCACTCTGCTCCCTTTGTGTCAATTTAGGTGGCACAAAGGGAGAGGAAACTATCGCCTCAGCAGATGCATGGGGCTGTTGGGACAGGAATGACATGGCCAGCCTACACTGTGGTCTGGCCATCTCCAAGCAGGGGGTGATTCTTTGCTAGCTGGCACAGGTTAGAACAGCCACCAGTGTCCTCTGATCTATGCTAGGCTTGGCACTGGAGCAGAACAGAGAATCTCACTCCTTGATCCCCCTGCCTTCCCTCTGCTAAAGAATTTCACCCCCAAAAGTCAAAGAGTTATGAATAACTAAAAAGGGAGTTTATAATAGAAATGCTTACTCAACCTTGATTTAAATCGTTAGTGTTCCAGCTATAAGAATGAGCCAAACAGCCAGACCATCTCAATAAATAAAAAGTAAAGTAAAGAAGAAATCTGCATGCCAGCTCCAGTGTGGGTCACTGCTGTCCAGGGCACTCAGTCACTCAGCAGCGCCTCCTTCTGGCTGGTTCTTGCAGTAGCGGTGATGGACTCCAAACGTAGCTGAGTCCAGTCCTCAAGCCAGAGGAAGAATCCCCAGGATGCAGAGCCTGAGAGTGTGTGGAATTGTACATAGGAGAAAATGTGGGAGATCTGGGAGCGTTCCTGTTCCCCTCCCCACTGAAAGAAAAGCCTGGTCAGCCTCACTGGCTCTGGGTGGCTCATGCGTAAGTGGAGGTGGGGGTTGGGTTATTACTTTACAGGATGTTTTCTTAAACCTTATAATGAAATCTACGCTTGATTGTCTATATACAGAGACCTCAGTGAACGGCACCATAGGAAGTGGGAGGAAGGAGTGTGACCAACCTGCTCTTGTGACAGATGGTGCCCAGTGGGGCTACGGGTGGGGGAATGTGTTAAGGGAATAGGGACATTTCTGGTTTACAATCAAATTTTTTTTATATATGTTTTTGTAAAAAGACAGATGCGGGATTGTGCATTTTCCATCACAGAACCTCCTGCACTAAGGAAGGGCTTCTAATGTATATCCAAGTTTAGATGCTGTACTATGGGGATAGGTGCTACCGATAGCTCCTGTGGTCATCAACCCATTCAGCGTGGCAGGGAGGAAGGAAGACTGGAAAAACAGCCTGTTAGGTCTAGGAAAACATGCTCACATGTTTTCTTCTTGGGTTGAGGGCTTAGTTTTAGGGCTAGCTGCAGCACCTGGATGACTTAATTTTTAAAGGGTGACTAAATTCCTACGTTTTGTTAGGGCCGTGGGAGTAAACCCTAGTCAGAGGCCGACTTCTAAACCTTGTGAAGTTTTTAATTTAATTTTAGAGCCTATTTTGTCATTTCCAGCCTGGCCCTCAGTTCCTATGTGAGGCAGGGGTGGCATGCTATTCTGGTGACATGCATAGCAGATAACAGCAGCAGTCAGGGAGCCACTGACAGACTCTCTGTGTGGTAAAAGTTATTCACACCCCTTACCTCCAAACACACACACTGCCTCCCCCGATAAGGGCCAAACTTGAGATGGGAGGGAGCATTTGGTACAGGAGGGGGCTGCCTGAAAGCCACTGCTGCAGGTGCACCAGGTAGAACCAAGACGCACTGCAGCGAGAGCATGGCAGGCAGGCAGAGTGGCCTCAGAGACCAGGCTGCTGCTCGTGCCACTGTGCAAGGAGTGGAGTGGCGGGGCCTTTAATCTTCTGAGTGGTTGGGACTGCTGCCAGGAGCCAGCTCCTTTCCCTGGAGGTGGCAGCAGAATATCCCCTCATCTGTTCCTCTCCTGCCACCCAAAGACACAAAACATGTGGGACCAAAATTGGGGCTCCCTCCAGGTTACTCCTGTCAGAGATCGTGGTGTATGGCAGTAAAATGTCCACAGGCACAGAAAGGCCAAGTTTAACATCAACCTTTTCTTTTGGGGACACAAAGTGCTTTTGGGAACTATACACATGCTGCTCGCAGCCAATGGGGACAACTTGTTTTTTATGACTTGAAAAGTTGGTGCACGTCTATGCTGGGTTCAGATTTGGTTCTCCTTCCTTTCCATGGGGCATATACAACACCATCTTGCAATCTCCTTCTGAGGTAAGGGAGCTACTTTCCCTACTCAAGCCTCTCCTATTCAGGCAGTTTCTCTTTTCAGAACAGAGAGCTCTGGCTTGTCCCAGCACCACAAACTTCTTCACTAAATATGATTATTGTTATTATTACTATTGTTATTATGTCATAAATTGACGTCCTGTGTTCTATTCTGTTATCTGGGGATTCTGCTCTAATCTTGATGATTGCTAATGCAGTGTAAATCCAGCGCGCTGGGTGATAATCTGGCTACATAAAAATTGATGTTTTAGACATAATCAAAACCTTTCATTTTAATGTTGTACAATATATTTGGTCTAAACTGTATTGCACTTCAGCCATTCTTGTCCGCTGCTCAGAAATGCACCACAGTTTTTTTAAAATGAAGCTGGTGCATGGCGTGTAAACTTTGGAATTTAATGCACACTGCGTAGAACCAACCCTCGGAAAGGAAAACAGAAACTTCTCAGCTGTGATTTGGTACAGAACAGAACAATTATGCTGTGCAGACTGGTGACATCTGAAAGTTGGCAGGGAAGCTGGCCCCGTCCCAGTGCCTGCAGGGAGCTTTTCTCCCCCCACACAATCAGAAATCTCTAGGACTTTATGTTTATTTTAAATTAAAACTGGTGAGATGCGTTTCAGTTTATTATCAATGGTTCATATAGATTGAGCCTGTGTTTTCAATACAAGTCTGTGCTGAACACATTATACATGATCAGGCAGGTCTGGCCTAAGAGGCAAAAAGTGACCCATACACTCACTACTTAATTACCTGGACAGAGAGAAAGAGATGAAGACAGAAAGTAGCAGCTAGAGGGAGAAAGAAGAAACCATAAGGGATTGTCCCCTCCCCCCCAAATACCTCTACTGTCTTAGCTAAAAATAATACATATAGGTATATTGCTTTATTTGTATTCTTTTATTTGAACTCTCCTATATACTCGCACACCACATCCCGACTAGGTTTCAGTTGGGTTGTTTCTGTAATATCTTCTACCATACTGGGAGTTTTTTCTTTTCTTTCCTTCATTGTTCCTCCTCTCCTTTTCCTGAGTCCATCCCCTTTGAGTTCCCTGTTCTCCCCATGTGTTACTGAGTCCTGGCTCTACATGTTTTCTGTGCACCTGAACTCAGCATTAAAGCACATGGAGAGCAAATGCATGTGTTTGGAGGGAAAATAAAAACAACCATTCACCACTTCTTTCACTGGGGGGCCACATTAAACAAGGTCATGAGCTGGAATTAGCCTGTGGCCTACAGTTAGCCAGCTCTGTGATAGGGCTTTTTTCCTTCTCTTGCCCCATGCAGGTCCCTCTCTCTAGTGCCCCACTCTGACAGAACTCTTACCTCCAACTTCATCTGCTGACAGGCTGGGATCTGGGCTACTTCTGTGCCCCAGCAGGTTTTATACTTGTGTCATTCTACTACGCTAGTGTAGCTGCCTGAAAAGCCTGCTGGAGTGTAGGAGCTGCCCCTGCAGGATTAGGCACAGAAGATGTCTGTAGTAGTTCTGGTGCCCTGTAAGAATGGAAAAAGTAGTAAGAACATAGCAGGGGTCAGGAGATAAGGTGGCTGCAGGAGAGGGAGTCCCTTTGATATTGCAACAGGACAGGTTCACAAGCATGGATGAATAAGAGAGGCTAAATCATTTCAGGGAAATGAAGGAAAGCAACCAAACTAAGGCAACGGTCCTGTGCCCTGACCCCAAGAGCAGCAATATTCACAAAAAAGAGTACAGTACATCTCTGGAGGTCAAGTCCCCTTTGTCTCTTCTGATGTCAACAGGGATGGCTCTGCCCATCCAGCTACCACTGGAAACAGAGAATTGAGAAATCCAGGATCAAAATAATTTAGTTGTGGATGGGCTTCACTCTCCAGTGTATAAACAAACAGCATTCTCCTTTCTCAACAGTCTGTGCCCCACGCCCCATTATAATATATTATACTCTTAAATATTCCCCTATAATGAAAAACCACTTTCTGATTTTGTCTAAAATCTCTTCTTCTAAGTCCTCCTGGACTGTAAACATGAGAAAGGAGCAATAAGAACATAAGAACAGCTATAGTGGGTCAGAACAATGGTCCATTTAGCCCAGTATCCTGTCTTCTGACAGTGGCCACTGCCAGATGCTTCAAAGGGAATGAACAGAACAAGGCTGATCCATCCCCTGTCATCCAGTCCCAGCTTCCAGCCATCAAAGTTCAGGGATACCTAGAGCGTGGGATTGTGTCCCTGATCATCTTGGCTAATAGCCATTGATGAACTTATCCTCTAGGAACTTATCTAGTTCTTTTTTTAACCCATTTATACCTTTGGCCTTCACATCCTGTGACTATGAGTTCCACAGGTTTACTGTGTGTTGTGTGAAGAAGTACTTCCTTATGTTTGTTTTAAATCTGCTGACTAGTAATTTCGTTTGGTGACCCCTGGTTCTTGTGTGATGTGAAGGGGTAAATAACCCTTCCTTGTTCACTTTCTCCAGTCATGATTTTATAGATCTCTACCATGTCCCCCCTCCGCCATCTCTTTTCCAAGCTGAACAGCCCCAGTCTTTTTAATCTTGCCTCATATGGAAGCTGTTCCATACCCCTAGTAATTTTTGTTACCCTTCTCTGTATTTTTTCCAATTCTAATGCATCTTTTTTGAGATAGGGAGACCTGAACTGCACACAGGATTTAAGATATGTGTACACCATGGATTTATATAGTAGCAGTACGATATTTGCTGTCTTATTACTTATCCATTTCCTAATGGTTCCTAACATTCTGTTCACTTTTTTGACTGCTGGTGCACATTGAGCAAATGTTTTCAGAGAACTATGCACGATGACTCCAAGCTCTCTCTTTTGAGTGGTAACAGCTAAGTTAGACCACATCGTTTTGTATTGTAGTTTGGATTATGTTTTCCAATGTGCATTACTTTGCATTTAACAACATTGAATTTCATCTGCCATTTGCCTGCCCAGTCACCCATTTTTGTGAGATCCCTTTGTAATTTTTCGAGGTCTGCTCTGGACTTAATTATCTTGAGTAATTTTGTATCACCTACAATCTGTTCCACCTCACTCTTTGCCGCTTTTTCCAGATCATTTATGATTATGTTGAACAGGACCAGTACAGATCTTTGGGGATACCTGCTATTTACCTATCTCCACTGAGAAAAGTGACCATTTATTTCTACCCCTTGTTTCCTGTCTTTTCACCAGTTACTGATCCATAAGAGGACCTTCCCTCTTATTCCATGACTACTTACTTTGCTTAAGAGCCTTTGGAGAGGGACCTTGTCAAAGGCTTTCTGAAAGTCCAAGAACGGTATCCACTGGATCACCCCGGTCCACATGCTTGTTGACCACCTCAAAAAATTGTAATAGATTGGTGAGGCACAATTTTTCCTTACAAAGGCAGTGTTGACTCTTCCTCAACATATCATATTCTTCTATGTGTCTGATAATTCTGTTCTGTGCTATAGTTTCAGCTAATTTGCCTGGTACTGAAGTTAGGCTCACCAGCCTGTAATTGCCAGGATCGTCTCTTGAGCCTTTTTTAAAAATGGACATCACATTAGCTATCTCCAGTTATCTGGTACAAAGGCTGAGTTAAGCAATAGGTTACATATCTCAGTTAGTGATTCTGCAATTTCATATTTGAGTTTCTTTAGAACTCTCGGATCAATACCATCTGGTTCTGGTTACATATTACTGGTTAATTTAGTTCCAAAACCTCCTCTATTGACACCTCAATCTGGGATAGTTCCTCAGATTTGTCACCTGAGAAGAATGGGTCGGGTGTGGAAATCTCCCTCACATCCTCTGCAGTGAAGACCGATGCAAAGAATTCATTTACCTTCTCCACAACAGCTTGTCTTCTTTGAGTGCTTCTTTAGCATCTCCATCGTCCAGTGGCTCCACTGATAGTTTTGCAGGCTTCCTGTTTCTGACGTACTTAAAAAAAAATTGCTGTTACTTTTTGTGTCTTTTGCTAGTTGTGCTTCAAATTCTTTTTTGGCCTGCCTAATTATATTTTTCCACTTGACTTGCCAGAACTTATGCTCCTTTCTAGTTTCCTCACTAGGGTTTAACTTTCAATTTTTAAAGGAAGTCTTTTTGTCTCTAACCACCTCTTTTACTCTATTGTTTAGCCATAGTGGCATTTTATGTTGGCCCTCTTCCTCGGTTTTTTAATTTGGAGTAAACATATCATTTGAACTTCTATATGGTGGGTGTTTTTTAAGTTTCCATGCAGCTTGCAGGCATTTCACTGTGTGGGTTCGGCACACTGGCCCACTTTAGTGTGCAGCCAAATGGAGATTCCTCTGCAGAGACAGACTCTGGTTGTCATACCCCTGGAGGACCCCTCTCTCTGTATGCTTCTTGTGGACACCTCCTCTGTTCAAACTTGGTATAAACACAAGTCTTCAGGAAAGCCCAAAGAGAAATATGGAGCTGATGATGCACTATCTCTCGACAACTGTCTCATACCTTGTCCAGAGCACAGGGTAGAAGCTGTTATGAAAAAAAGAGGACTGTGTGCCTTTAAGAAGTGCCTGGCTGTCCTGGTGTCTGTAGTGCAGCGAGGCAGGGAATGCACCGCTGATACTAACCAAGTTTGCCAGCCATGGTTTTCTCATGGCTCCCACACAATGGCCCGTTTTTTGCCCACCTGCCGATAATGCTTAATTAGGCGAGGAGTTGATTAATTTGTGGTAATTGACAGCTAATTACAGGCCTGAGGGCTCATTAACTTGACGTCTTGTCTCAGTGAATTGGCTGAAGGGGGTCAGGTGATGTGCAACCTCCCCCACCTCCGAGACACCCTTTATTCCCAGCACAGGAGGACTGTTGGAATTTACCTGGATCGCAGGGAGGCGGATAGGAGAACAACCTGTGGAGAAACAGCAGCTTAATGCAGGGATAGGGAAAGGAGGGCAGAGCTCCTGAGATAGTACTGACACACAGAGGGGGCTAAACCAGCACTTGTTAGATACTACAGCAATAAACAGTGTTATAAAAGCCTCCAAATACAATGCCCATGGCATTCTGGTCACAGAAACAGAACAGAGCTGAGGTTCAGGCCAGACGGTCCCAGCTGGAAAAACGGGTGATCCCAAAGCTGAAGGAGAGGAATTTTTGGATTCAGTCAGGGATAGATTGGAAGTCAGAGGGAGAACGCTGAGTATATCACACTAGTGACAGAGGGAAACAGTGCCTTGGGGGACAGAGGCATTACTTACCTGTGTGGGGTGTGAGTTCCTGAGACCCTGGCTCCTGTGTACAAGGCTCCGGGAATGCTGATGGTCTATGGTACTATTAGAATATAAACACACTTTACAGGGTAGTTCATAACATGAGGGTAGATGGGGATGAGGGAGGACCTCTCAGCAGCATGTAAGCTGGTCAGGATTCCCTTCACAATGACCTGACTGGGCTCCAATGTCTAGAAGCTCTCACTTCCACTTTATGTCACCCCCGTGACCATCTCCGAGACCTAAGAAATTAGCCAGTTCCCAGGCACCAATTGCCACAGAATTAGCTAGTTTCCTACGGTTAAAAGGAAAGTACAAACAATTATAGAGCAACAGAAGAGCATAAGAACTGCCAAACGAGAAATGACCATTAGTGCATCTTGTCTAGTATCCCAAACCCATACTAAATTAGATCTATGGGCCATATAATCAGGTATCCTTCTGGAACAGGCTCCAAAGACTGATATTTTAGCTTCAACTGTGGACAATGTTGGGTGCTACAAGAGAAGGCATAAAATTCCTACAAGGCAGGTTATTGTTTAATACTATCCAGTGGTGGATTAGTCACTGGGCCAATGGGGCCTGGGCCCAGGGGCCCCAGCAACTGGGGGGCTCCGGAAAAAAATCCACTGCCAGGCGGTGGAAGCCCAGAACCCCGGCCGCCAGGCAGGTGGGACGGGGGAAGCCACCACTCCCCCCCACCCAGTGGCCCCAGACCTTGTTCCTGGCAGAAGCTCCCAGGCAGGGAAAGCCCCCCTCCCGGGCAACCCTGGGATAAGGAATTGGTTAAAGGGGAGACTGCAACGGGTCCTACTGAAAGGCGAACTGTCAGGTTGGAGGGAGGTTACCAGTGGAGTTCCTCAGGGATCGGTTTTGGGACCAATCTTATTTAATCTTTTTATTACTGACCTTGCCCCAAATGTGGGAGTGTGCTAATAAAGTTTGCAGATGATACAAAGCTGGGAGGTATTGCCAATTCAGAGAAGGATCGGGATATTATACAGGAGGATCTGGATGACCTTGTAAACTGGAGTAATAGTAATAGGATGAAATTTAATAGTGAGAAATGTAAGGTTATGCATTTAGGGATTAATAACAAGAATTTTAGTTATAAGTTGAGGACACATCAATTAGAAGTAACAGAAGAGGAGAAGGACCTTGGAGTATTGGTTGATCATAGGATGACTATGAGCTGCCAATGTGATATGGCTGTGAAAAAAGCTAATGCGGTTTTGGGATGCATCAGGAGAGGCATTTCCAATAGGGATAAGGAGGTTTTAGTACCATTATACAAGGCACTGGTGAGACCTCACCTAGAATACTGTGTGCAGTTCTGGTCTCCCATGTTTAAAAAGGATGAATTCAAACTGGAGCAGGTACAGAGAAGGGCTACTAGGATGATCCGAGGAATGGAAAACTTGTCTTATGAAAGGAGACTTAAGGAGCTTGGCTTGTTTAGCCTAACTAAAAGAAGGTTGAGGGGAGATATGATTGCTCTCTATAAATATATCAATGGATAAATACAGGAGAGGGAGAGGAATTATTTAAGCTCAGCACCAATGTGGACAAAAGAACAAATGGGTATAAACTGGCCACCAGGAAGTTTAGACTTGAAATTAGATGAAGGTTTCTAACCATCAGAGGAGTGAAGTTTTGGAATAGCCTTCCAAGGGAAGCAGTGGGGGCAAAAGATCTATCTGGTTTTAAGATTCTACTCGATGAGTTTATGGAGGAGATGGTATGATGGGATAATGTGATTTTGGTAAGTAATTGATCTTTAAATATTCAGGGTAAATAGGACTAATCACAGATTCCCATCTGTGGAACCTGGGAACAGCCTCCGATATTGTCCTACTGAGGAACTAGAGGAAACTGTATGGAAAACATTTGCAAAAATGGTTATTTTAAAAGGATACCACCCTACTACATTTTTATTCATTATACAGAGTCATTTATTTTTATCACAGAGTCTGTTCAGGCAATAATCCAGCAAATACTCACAGACCTTTTATCTGATCAGTTGCTTCTTAATAGCTCCTTACTGGATAGAAATTATGGGACATCTTAAATGTGTTGCTTTTTACTTTTGTATGCCCTCTTGTTTTAATTTTTTGTACCAAAGCAAACTGGAACCTAATTGGCTTTCTGTACAACAGTCATTGTTTTATACCCTTCTTTCATTCAACTTTTCTCCTTTTCACCCTAGATACTCCCAGACTTTGTAGTGTCTCTTTTTGTAAGGAAGCCAAACCATCCCCATGCCTCTAATAAATGTTGCTACCCTTCTCAGGACCTTCCTCAATTTCCATAGCTCAAAACTATATGTGAGAGAACATCCCAGTAATTTTTATTATGGCATTGGAATATTTTCCTTATCACTTAGCACCAAGGAGGGTAATTGTTTGGAATAGCCCAAAAGGATATAGCCTGTCATTTTCTCTCTAGATCTATTAATAAAACACTGGGTGCTGAAAGCCTTGTTCATTTCTTACCTTGACTACTACATGCCTTTTGGAGCAAGTGTGAGAAAAGGCTACATAAAAGGTTAAGTACTAGATGTAGCACTCCTCACTGAGCAATAGCAAGTGTAAGTCTCTTGTACCTCTCCTCTTTATCTTTTAAATACTGTCATGGCTCCAGTGACCAAAAGTATTGGAGCTTCACACACATCAATGAATGTATCTGCACAACCTCCCTGTGAGGCAGGGAAGTACTGCTCCATTTTACAGATGGGGCACTGAGGCACAGGATAGATTAAGTGACCTGCCCAAGGTCACATAGGAAATCTGTGGCAGAGCCAGTGTGGATGTAGATCTCACGAGTCCCACTCCAGTGTCCTCTTAGGACTCCCTCTTACTACATGGCAGGAATAACTTGGAGGCCACACAGCAATGCTCATTGTTGTAGGCTCAACCTGCCTTATATGCAAATCTGGGTAACAAGCCAGTTGCTTCAGTGAGTCATCAAAACCCATTTAACACTTTCACATTAGGATCAACACCAGCTAACAAGGTAGAGGATGTTCCAGGCAAAGATTGCCTGCCTGTTTCAGTCACCATAAGGCTTACCCACAGACATGCCTCCATCGTTCACTGAGAAATTATAAAAGGGAGATTAGTTACAAAGAGACCATCAAATTTGGGGGTCACCTGGAACCCCGAGTGCTTCATTTTTCTTGTTGAACCATCTGAAGGATGAGGGAAAAGGGGTTAATGAAAATCTACACGGGGAACAATAGAGATCAGCATCCTTAACAGTCTAAATACCTGAGAGAAAGAGAGTGGTAACCAGGGAAGATGTTTAAAATGTGTGTCAGAATAGAAGGCTTTTCAAAGCCACTTTGCACTGGGTGCCTTGAACACTGGGACAAACTTGAATGCTCTGCATAAATAGGTCGGTGATACACAGGGCATCCTAATAGCTGAGTGCTATATGGGCCCCCTCACCATAGCATCTGAGTGCCTTGTTGGGTGGCGCTGTGCCTCCCCCAGGAGGGAATGCCTCAAGAGGACTGGCCCTCCCCAAGTTCTTTAGCAGAAAAGATCTGCATCATTTCATATGATTAAAACCATCTGACTGAAACCCTTATCTCCAAAAAAAGAACTCCCACTCAACTCAGTTAAGTGCTCTCTCTATATGAAGGGAAGATGAATAAATCTACAATTGCCCGTCTATCTGAATGGATTAGATCTAATATTGGAGGGCTTCACACAACCATGAATCCCATTTGATCCATTCTGTGTACCTAGCACCCCATACTGTCCTTGAATAAGTGGCCAAACACCACTGCCAGGATTGTCATGTCAGAACTGAGCTATGTCACAGTACAGGGAGCACTCACTAGGAAAGGTGGCCCTTGTTAGGCATCAGTACTGTGGCAGCATAATGAGACATTTCCACTGACATGACTTCATCTTGGTCTGAGAAATTATTGGTAATTGACTAGAAATCTGAGGGAGATCAGGAATTTTATGAACTGTGTAGCCATCTCCAATTCCTTCCTGGGTCTCAGCCTTGATGAGGATGCTGTCTAAATTCGAAAAGACATGTCAGCCTTTGCTTCTGAGATGTGCCACAAGAGTCACTAACACTTTAATGAAGACTCTTAGGGAAAAGAGAAGAGCCTGAATGATATTGTGTTGTTTTACCAGCAGAAATGTAGGTACCTCCTATATGAATAATGCAAAGGGGTGTATAAATAAATCTTGCTCAGACTTATAGATGTCATGAATTCCCCTGGTAGAATCCTTTCCCAGAGGATATTATGAAGGCCAAGACTATAACAGGGTTAAAAAAATAATAACCCCCCCCCAAAAAAACTAGATAAGTCTATGGAGGATAGGTCCATCAATAGCTATTAGCTAGGATGGGCAGGGCTGGTGTTCCTATCCTCTGATTGCCAGAACCTGGGAATGGGCGACAGGGAATGGATCACTTCATGATTATCTGTTCTGTTCATTCCCTCTGGGGCTCCTGGCATTGTCGGTAGAGAGGATACTAGGCTAGAGGATCTTTGGTCTGACCCAGTACGGCCATTCTTATGTTCTGAATCACGGCCGATATTGAAGCCAGGCTTTCCCCTCTTAAATTTGATTTGCTTCATATTTCAGCAATTTCAGATCTAACAGCCTTTGGAATCCCTGATTCTTGGGAATCACAAAGAAGATGGGGTACATCGGGCAAGCCTTTTGTCCTTGGAGAACAGCCCTGCCACCTCCAGGAGATGATCTGGACTTTTCATAGATGGGTTCTTTCCAGAGGGCTCCTAGATTTCAAGGGGCTATATACATCTTCCTTGTGGTTGCCTCAATAGTTCCAAGGGTGCAGATGCTCTTCATGCCTACTGATCTGCTTGATGTAGTCTGTTATTCCAGGCTGAAGTTGGAGAATCAGTCAATCACATAAGGCTTGTTTTTCCAGGCAGTCATGGATTTTGCCTGGAAGAGAATTGCCCTCAGATGTTGGACTGCTGACACGGTTTTCTTCCTCCAGGATTCCTTCCCCATGACTTTCATCTTTGGGATAGTTTATTCCGTTGATATTGACATAAGACACATCTCAGGCAATCGCAGGAGGAGTACAGATTGATGAGACACTTTTTTTTAAGCTTTTTTTAATTCCACTCTACATCCACCTCACATTAGTCTCTGTTGAATTTGGCAGATCTGAGGAGTTGTTTAACCTGGATGCCTCCTGAATCATATGTATAACCTTAGATTCCACCCTGTGATTATGTTTGCAGCTGTTGCTATAGCTAAATGACTGATGGATTCTATAGATGTGACCACAGAACAATTTGTGGCTAGTGGCACCTGAATAAGAATGTTGCTGATTTTCAGTTCCACTTTCTACTGTCAACCATACTACTGTCATTCTGGAGAATCATGTAAAAGCTAAAGAGGCCTGTAGGGCTATTGAGCCAGCCTCGTAGTTCTGTATAACAGCTACTTCTCTCGCGGTCAGTGAGTTCCTTAGGGAATGATGGGATCTTTGGCATGGGCTGGGACTGCCTTGGTCAGTTTGGGACTCATGAGGCAAGCTGTTTTATCCTTTGGGGATTTGTAACCTTTGCAGCACTGTCAGTTCAGGCCCTATCTCATGTTGGGCTGCTCTTTGTATCTTTTATCTCATCCTCAATAGCTGCATTTTTTAATACTTTGAAGAGTGCCTTCCTACAGGCTTCACCTCCTCTCCAGTGCATGCAAGCTGAGTGCTGCAATGACCCATAGATTCAAATATGTAGCTCAGAAGGAAACACTATCTATCCGATTCACCACTAGGGACAGCTCTTCTCCTGATCTGGGAAGAAGCAGCAGGCAAAGGGGACCTGTCTGAGGAGGATGTTTGTTGCGATGTTTGGTTTCTTAGGCCTGAGCCTTTGCTTAGATTTCTTCTTTCTCTTGCCTCATCCTTGTTGTCAGGGGGAATAACAGGTGGAGGTTCCTAGTGCTTCTTGCATTTAGATACAGATTATCCTTGCATCTTTGGCTCCAGTATCAGGCTCTCTCTTGTATGTCTGGAGAGACAGTAATTAAGGACCCTGGCTTTATCGGAGGGATACGAAACATAGCACCAAACAACACTTTATAAACTCTCTCAAACATTTCTAAGATAGCTTTTCTGCAAAAGGTACTGCATGCACAGAATCCATGCTGGTCTGGTGTAGGATAAAGGTTTTATAGGTATGAATGTGGGATGCTTCACCACTCATTAGTAGTGTAGCCAACACAAACTCATGCCAACAAAAGCTTTACACACTAGAATGTGTCTTCTATATCTCATTCAAATTGCCAAATATGTAAATTAGGATATAAAAATGTGATCTTAATTGGTTGCCCTAATTTGCAGATTAACTGTCAGCAAGTTTTCAATGTGAATTTAGATACGTCTAGTTGCTAAGGCAATAGCCACCAAAAATAAGCTATTTCCACTGATTACAGATGCGGAGGTCAGCTTTTCAGACATACAGGGCATGTGTGTTTCAGCACAAGTGTGGAGCCAGGAAGTTGATGTGGTTTTAAAATCAAGGTCATTACTACCACTTGTGTGTATTCGCAAAAAGAAAAGGAGTATTTGTGGCACCTTAGAGACTAACAAATTTATTAGAGCATAAGCTTTCGTGAGCTACAGCTCACTTCGTGTGTATGTGTGTGTCGGAGGAAGAGGGCTGTCACCACCTCTACAGTGGTTGGAACCAAAGACCATTGAGGTCAATGAAAAATCTTCCATTGACTTCAGTGGCTTTGGATCAGGCCCAAGTGAGGATCTCCAAGAGCTGCCATACATGTTCTCATCCAGCAGCGTATAACATGCAGGCCAATTGCACAGCTATAAGACCCAAAGGAATCCCAGAAGCCATTGTGATGGTGTGTTTTCATCACCAGCCTCCTTTAACTTTCTAATGTGGAGGCTCTTGGGTCTTGCGGTTTTGCTCCTTTATCCAAAATGGCCACTTTCTGGTACTGGTGACTCCCCTTCTCTTTCCTTAAACAATATGTAATACATACACATCTGGTTTCCCATATCCTAAAAAACAAACCAGCACCCTAAATCCAGTGAGAAATTAAATGTTATACAACAGGACTTACTAGGTCTTTATAATAATTTCAGACCAGAAAAATATCCTAAGACAAAGATGGAAAACGTTGACTAAAAGGGTGCAAAAACTTTCAGGCCAACACTAAACGTATTGTTATGTCATAATGAGTTCTCTATGGCTTTCCCCAGGAACCTGAAAGGAAGTGGATGGAAGTGGCTTCTCAGACTTAAACCAGTGTTTTAATTGGTGGAAAAGATGTTTTCCAATAGCTGCTTAGATGACTGACATCTCTCCCAAACACCTTGCAACAAAAGCACCCTTATTTTAAGCTTGGGATGTGAGAGACCTCATGGGTCAGATTTCTACAACTTGCAGCCACCCAGAATATGGTCCAAGGCCCCAATCCTGCAAACATTGACACAAGCTAACTTCGTGTGTGAGAGTAGTCCCATTCATTAGGAGAATTGCTTATAGAGGTAAACAGACCTTATATAAAATTGTAAATAGGTTTCATCTTGATGAACTTTAAAGTAACTTTATTCTTTCAAGATTTAGATTTCAGAAGATAAGCTGTCTGAACTATAGCTCAGTTCCAAAATAGGAAGGCAATTAAATTAATAGGAAGGTAATTGCCTTGTTGACACCTGATTGTCCAAAGGCCTTGGAGAGAGGTGATGCAAGACAGAGCAAGGAAAAGTCAAACCAGAAGGATCAAATCTCAGGCTAAGAAGCCTTGCCTTTTGGGTCATTAAGCCATCTGAAGAAAAACCTGACATTCCAGAGTCAAAAAGATTGATCACCTTGGAAAGAGGAAGTCATGACATCAACAAACAGGCCGTTCTAGCCTTTGACCAGTCTCTCTCTCCCAGCACCCAAAGAATGGCCCCTAGTGAGAAATGCTGTACCAGCAGAATGTCACTGGCTCCTTAACTGAAGTTCCAGCTTCTACTGTCAGAATTGAGAAGCCTGCAAGAGCTGAAGACTTCCCCCTCCCCTCCCCTTCCCCCTTCTCCCCGGCAATCCTTAAGCATTCTATTTTTCCCATTTCAAATGTTTATTTTTTTGTTTTGATTAGCCAGGAGACATCCCAGCCTTTTAATTTTCTTTATTTTTAGGGTGTGGAAGTGAAAGCATGGCTGTGTGCATGAGTGCCCATAAAGCCCACCCAGGGAAGGTGCTAAAAAGAAAAGTTCCCCAGGTTTAAACAGCCCTAAAGATTGTCTCATAAAGATATTCATTAAAATGTGTTCTGCATGTAAAAATCCGCAAAGACTTGAGATTGTCATTTGTAATTTTGGGTAAATAAAATTGTTAAACTTCTGCTTACTGGGACTATTCTGTTATGGTCTGTATTATAACAACTCTATGGTGAGGGGAGGAAAGGGTTAACTACCACATAAGAACTGGGACTCTTTGAAGGGAGTTTTATAATTGGTTCTTAGGTTGAGGTTCAGACATTCAATAATAATTTGCAGGGGCGGCGAGTAACACGTGCCCATGCTCCAGCAAATTCTGGGCTTGGGAGCCAGGCTCCACTAATGTTCGGGGCCGGGTCTCTCTCGGCTCCACCTGCTGCCTCATGCGCCTCCCCCGGCCCCACCTGCTGCCCCCACGCGCCTCCCTGCCTTTGCCCTGGGCAGCAGGCGGCTGCCCCCTGCAGCTCTGTGCTGTGCTCTCTCACTGGCCACTGCCAGCTACAAAAGGGAGTGGCGCCGGCGGCAGGCTGCGGAGGGAGGAGGCACACACGTGATGGCAGCCCTCCCACTGCAGCACCCACCACAGGGGAGCCAAGAGGGCTTCCTGGACCTGAGAGGGGCCCAGCCCCAGGAGCATGTGCAGTTATGGTGTTGGATGAGTGTGCTGCCAAGGGGTAGAAGGCTAGGGGGGGGGAGTCCTCTCTGGCCCCAGCCCCGGGGCAGCCTGCCTGTACCCCAAACTCCTTATCCCCAGCCCTGCCCCACCTCTGAGCCCTCACCCCCCTGCACCCTAACCCTCTACCTCAGCCCTGAGCCCCCTCCTGCACTGTGAACCCCTCCATCCCCAGCCCCACCTCACAGCCCTCACCCCTGCACCCCAACCCTCTGCCCTAGCCTTGAGCCCCTCCTACATCCCAAACTCCTCATCCCCACCCCAGAGCCCTTACCCCCCACACCCCTACCCTCTGCCCTAGCCCTGAGCCCCCTCCCACACCCCAAACCCCTCACCCCCAGCCAGAGCCTTCATCCCCCCCACATTGTGCAATATAGGGAAACTGTTAAATGCTTACTGTTTCCAGTCCATTTTTACGCTATTTTAAAAAAAAAAATATTGGCTTACAGGGCAGGTAGAGAGCAGGACTTGGACCACCAAAAATTATACAAACCTGCTACCCCATATCATTTGGTTTCAGTTTTAAAATACTTAATCATTCAAATTATAGATTTGATTGACTTTGGTCAAATTCTCTACGTTGTCACCAAACAGACAGCCACTTTCTTAGACTCCTTAGAATTTATATAAGAATTGGTCATTTTTGCTACTAATTTGATGATTTAACTCTAACCCAATATTAACATTAAGTGGATTTGTTGATTTGATTATGATTTGATAGAATGTTTTATTCTTCACTTAGTTTAATATTAATAATAGCTTAGCGCTGTGATACACAGGCCTCATTTTCAGAAGTGCTGGGCACCCAAATTGAAGTCAGTGGGAGCTACAAATGCTGAGCACGTTCTGAAAATCAGGCCCTATGTGAGTAGATAGGCCATGCAAGGTGCTCTAAAGGTCAACAAGTTTGGGGGCTGACAGGGGGAAGCAAGCTCCAGAGCTGTGGAACTTTCACTGGCCTTGATGACACTATATTTTTATCCATCTAAACATTTCCACTAGTGCTAATGCTATTTCCGCTTCACTCACGGCAGCAACAGTATAGACAAGGTGCTGGCTGCTGGTAGTGTTTTCATCACCTTGGCATGCAGCCCTGCTCTGAGCAAATTCGAAGAGACAGTGACTGGAACACTGGAAGCTGCCTGGAGCCCTGTCTATTCTAGGGCTCCCACCACTGCTACCTGCGACGTATTGAAAGAATGGGGAAACTTTCCTCTCCCAGCCCCCAAAACCATACTGTAGGTAACCCTCGCTGAGTATGAACTGATTTGGTGGGCTTTAAATACAGCAAGGCTAATCTCATCTTAATGAGGTCTGCCCAGGAAGCAAAATATAATAAAAGCAAATTACATTTTGTGCTTAAAATTTGTGCAAATCTTTTCTTGTTTAGTCCCTTCTTCCATTTTTAACCCTATTTTTCCTTTTATGTCCACCTCACTCTATCCCTTTCTCTTTCTTTGAAAACCAGCATCTCTTTTCCTCTCATTCACTCCTGCACATTTTCCCCACCTTCTTGTCCATCCCTTGCTTTCTTCCAAATTGCATTGTTTCATCATCAGTTTCCTCAGTCCGCTTCCCTTATTCCCACCTGTGCCTCATTCTCTTGCCTCGGTCCTGTGCCACCCTAAGTCTCTTGATAATTAATAATACTAATACTTATACCTACACTGAGCTAAGAAATATGAATTGAGGTAAGTAAATATTTAATTGGATCAAATTCAGCCCTCGCAAAAGCAGCTGGAACTCCTACTGCAGTGAATGGAAGAAACACTCACTTACACCAGGGCTGCATAGTACTTAACTCTTTGGGGTGTTGAGATTGTTAATGCAATAATATTTTCTGTGAGGGTTCACAGGATCTGGCCCGCTATCATCATTGCACCAGTGGGGTCAAGAATTTAAACATACTATAGTTAAAACATTTCAAAATGTTAAGGAGACTAATTCCCCCACGTTGTGCCATCACTCGTGCCTGTGCAGAGTGAGTGTGAAATGCTACCAAGTCAGAAAGGTAGTGCTGTACTTTATGCCCACTTTGTACAGGTGTAAATGATGGCACAAGGTACAAATCAGGGAGTATCAGGCCTAAAGCTTCCCACACTTTGAGAGAAGTAGTTGAAATGACTGTTTGAAGCACCTTAATAATAAATAATATCTAGTTCTTAATAGCATGGCTATACTTTGTGCAATGTGGATTTGGGAAACCTTCATTTTTAGTTTGCTGATTTTTGTGTTTAAACTCCCAGCCTTTAACAATACATTAAGGTGAATTTTAAAAATTTAATTCTCTAAATAGTTCTTACGGGCATTTAAAAAAAGATTAAAATGTCAGGTAGTATGTTGTGGTTTATTTTTATTTAAATTTCATATACCCATCAGTCTCTAGATGCCTATATTTGTATAAAAAGCCACAGATATTCAAGCTGAGAATGAGTCAGCATGGTGGTAAGGGCTCTGAAATGGGACTCAGAGACCTGGGTTCTATTCCTGCTCTGCCACTGGCCAGCTGGGTAACCTTTGACAAGTCACTTCACCTCCCTGTGACTCGGTTTTCCCTTCTCCCTTTTTCTGCCTTGTCTATTTAGATCACTGGAGGTTTTTAAGAACAGGTTAGGCAAACATACGTCAGGGATGGTCTAGGTATACTTAATCCTGCCGCAGCACAGGGTGATGGAGTAGATGATTTCTTGAAATCCCTTCCAGCCCCTCTATGATTCTGTGATTATAAGTTCTTGAGGACAGGGACTGTCTCTTACTATGTACTAGTACAATGGAGCCTGTAATGCAAATACATCATAATAATAAAAATGTCAAAGGATCTCCTTCCAAAAGCTCTCCTGCCTTAAAATCAAACAGCCACCCCTTACCTAAGCTGCTCCACTAGTAACTAATAGATTAATATAAAAAAAATCTAAATGAGAAATGTATGAAACCATCATACCCTTTTGTACTAGGCATCCCACACAAGGTTTGCTGGTCTCTATAGGGGTTCTCTTTGCCAGGGAGAATCTTTCTTTGCAAGAAAGGGTTTGAAAGCAAGATGTAAGATATCTGATCACCCTTTTCTTTTCTGTATTTGGAAATATGAAGTTTTGCATCTTATTATTTATAGAGCATGGTGACATTTTATGACATGACAGCAAGTACTCTCACCCCTCATCACATGAGGAATTTGAGAGAGACTGAGAAAAGCCCTATATAATAGCATTGCATGTTCATTAGGCAAGTTTCCCTGGTTGAAGGTTTCTTTCTTTCCAGTAGTGTCTTTTAGTCCTCAGCAGGACACTTGATCTAGCATCCTGAACAACCAAGTCTGAGAGACTTCAATCTGGGTAGAGAATCTCACCATGGCTCTGAGACAAGATACTAGATGGAAGTTCTTGAGTGTCCCATCAAACTAGCCGCTTGGAGCTTGGTGCAGCAGATGAGCTCCCAGTAAAGCATAGACAGATGGTTGGCAGCAAAGTTTGGACTTCTGTCTGAAAGAAGAGTGGCTTTGCGTTGATTTCTGGTCCCCTGGAAGTTGGAAGAGCTTTGGATCCCAAAAGAAGTGGATGTACTTCTAACTAAAGGTATGCAGAGACCCAGAGACCTGAGTGTTGCCCAAGAGACTTTTACCTTCTTCAAGATATCCTATGTCCTTTCATTAACAAATTGGGACCCTCACACAGGCAGGGTCTATGGTCAGCTCTCTATGGTCAGAGCCTCCCATGGCAAACTGGAGTTCATTAGCTAGGAGGATCAGCACAGACCTGGCAGCTGTATCAGAAGCCTCAACATTTCAAACAGCTTAGAAATTGGGCTCGGCCACTATCTGAAGCTCGGTCATGATGCACTTCCCCTCCTTTCTCAGTTCATCTGAAAGCTGATCTAACAGAGTATAACATTATCTGATTAAAATATGACCATATAGTTGCAACCACTGTTATATATTTGCAACAAATCTTCTACAAAATGTGGCATGCAATATTGTCTTTTAAAAGGTTATGATTTGCTGGTTATGATTATGCTATCTCTATGCATGTATTATTTTTGTATTTGATATTATAAATATTGGTTCTATATCTGGATTTCAAATGTTTTCTCCTGGGGTAACGCCCACAAGGTAGTTAGCCAGCACATCTTGGAGGGACTATTCAAATTAAGTGGCCCATCAAGAAACACTTGACTGACAATGGACCATGGGAGATGCCCATCTACACTGAATGGACTGTCCAGCAAACGTGCTGTTTGAGGTATAGGTAATAGCTTCTACTGTGTCCAAACCTTCATGCATGGGCATGTGACTTGCCATGCGACTCCAAACACTATCTTGTCACCTGTAATTTTCCACTAGCTGTGCTGACATTTTTGTTTAAAAACAATGGTTTTCCCTCCACATGGCAGAAGATATAAAAGGCCCTGGAAACACCTCCATTTTGCCTCTATCCTGCTCCAGCCTCTTTCCTGCCCAAACCTCTGGACTATAATAATGGGAGCATTCTAACCAATGGACTGAGGTCCTTCTAATGATTTGGAAGCAGTCAGAGACTTGACTTAAGCCAGCAGTTTATTCCATCACTTCTACAAGCCTGAACCAAGAACTTTGCAATTACTGTATGTATTTGATTTCTTTAACCAATTTTAACTCACCTTTCTTTCTTTTATGAATTTAGATTTTAGATACTAATGGATTGGCATCAGTGTGATTTTTGGGTAAGATCTGAGTTATATATTGACCTGGATGGGCGGCTTGTCCTTTGGGATCAGAAGAACCTATTATTTGATAAGACTGGTTGTAAAGAACCATTTACCTTTAAAACTAGTATTTTCAGTGGTAATACAAGAGCTGGAATGCCTGAGGAAACTGCCTTATGACTTCTTGTTAGCCAGTATGGTGAAACAGAAGTTTACTTTTGTTGCTGGTTTGGTATATTCTATGGGGGATTAGCCACCAGTCTTGGGGTATATCTGCCCTGTTTCTCAGCAGTTCATCCTGAATTTGGCACTCTCAGTTGTGGCCCACTAAGGCACGGTTACACAGGGACAGTAGCTCATCCTAAGGAGGAGGATATGCTTTTCCAGCACTGCCTGATGATTGGGTATTCTTATCCATAGAAGGACTGAGGAATAAGTTTTATGTGTCAACAACTCCAACTGACCGGCATCTACCTCTAGGCATGAATCTAGAGGTTCCACCATGGCAAGGTGTTTTCATTGGCTATAGCTACACTAGATAGCTGTAGTAGATAACCTTAAGTTAGGTGGAGTAAAGTATTCAAAATGCTTCTGAGGAGATTGCCTTCTTCAAGATGGGATGTGGTATGAGAGCTACAGATTCATCTGGTAAGTCAAGAAAGGTATTTCCTGCTCAGGTGCCTCAAACCCTTCCTCCTCCAGTTCTGACACCTGAGATGAGATGGTTAGATTTCTGCTCCTTAAAAGATAGATATCTGTGGAGAAGACTTCCATCTATCCCTATCTGGAGATCAGTTCCTAGACTCTGGCTCCCAAGACTGATGTAAACAAGGGAAGGAAATCAAGGCTTCATAAGGATGAAGATGTAGAGAAGATCTTTACAAGTCCAAATGACCCAGGGACAGGGCATGGACAGAGTAGATGCTGCTCCAGGAGAAGGATCCTTGCTGTGATCTGATCAAGTGGTGATAAGAAGGCCTAAGGCAGCATGCCAAGAATGCTGGCACAGGCTTCAAGCTGCCATTGGGGATGAAGTAAGACTGAGACTGGGGCCCCTTAGAGCCAAGGCCTCACCTTTTCCAGGAGAGACTCCACCACAAGGCACAAAGAAAGGAAAAGAGTAAGTTTAAAAAGCTGACAAACCAACTATACTCAGAAATAGAACTCAAATGGGCAGACAGGACAAAACTGACGAGAGATAAGTTGAGGACCCTGATCTGAGCTTGGCGTTTACCACCATTATAGAGGGTTTAAAGGAACTGAAAGGCAGTTGGGATGATTCCCCAGCAAAAAGGAGGAAGGGATGGGAGAGTAGTGGCCCCAAAGTCTATTGTTTGCTCGACATTTCCAAGCTCCCAAACAGGGAGATGTTTCTCTTGAGAGTGAAGAGCTATATGGCCAGCTCTTGAAGGAGAAGACAATGCTTTCCTCTGTACCCAGTAATGGCATGGCTTGGAGGTTGTAGAGAGCTCTAAGTAGTATGTATGGTATTAAGGAATTGCAATGAAGTATAAGTGTCCCTCCAAGCCCTCCACTCGTGACTGCATGCACTCCATGACTGCATCGTTAATAATCCATTTGTTCACTTTTCTCCCATAACACTCTTTCTCTCATGCCATCCCCTAAGCATGGAAAAGCTTTCCTGAACATGACTGCAAGGTGACTGCCCTCTCCTCTTCAAGTCTTTCTTTAAGATCCAACTCTGCCACAAGCCTACAAGAAATAGCCAACTAAGACATCCCTTAATTTTATTTCTTCCTTTACAAAAAAGGTAAATCAAAGCTTTCAGTACCCCATTATATCGCACACTAACCTTGAATAATGGTTTTATCTTATCAATATTACCCCTGTTCTCCTTCACCCAACCCCTCCCTATATCACGTCTGAAATTTTGTATGATCCTCAGGACAGGGTCATGTCTTTTTACTTATATTGGGAAGTGTCTAGTACACTTTTGCACGTTCCTAAAAATAATACGTGGACATAGCAGAGAGGGAGAACTACAGTCTGAGCTTACTGAAGAGAACAGAAGATTTTTGATAGGCTATGGAAGACATACTGGCAGTTCCTCTAACCTAGTGGAGAACAAAAACATTCATTCAGATGGAACATAACCCTAGAGAAATGGCAGACTATAGACCACATGACTTTGCAGGTATGCTAGGGAGGTGTGACTGCTTGGTACAATGGAGCAATATTCCCACCATCCTCTGCAAAAATAACAAACAGAGGGGGAAAATTACTTCCCCGAGCCAGATACATTTAACCAGAAAGTGGTAGGCCCTGGAGCCTCCATCAGAACAAAAATGGTTTAAACAGGTTCAAAACACAGCTGAAACAGAGAAAGCAACTTTGAAAATTCTAGGACAGACAGACAAGACATCATCCCCTCATGCTGAGGACACTGATTTAATTTGGCAGTTGGATAGATCCCTAGTTTAAAAAACTATCACATCCACATACAGGTTTAATTGTTTCAAAAGAATGGGTAGGTGAGGAATCAACATCAACCAGCAATTCCTTGTAGTGGTTACTCATGTTGCTTTATAAAGTTAAGAACTGAATTGATAAAAATTGTAACAGTAAATTAAAATTCTCACCACCACTTTCCCTCTCAACACCCACTGTCCTTTTCTGTTGCTGATGCAACACCCTCCTCGTTCACCTGAGACACGACCGACTCCTCCATTCTCTTGGGCAGGCCTCCATGGCTACACAGGTCTTTCTGGTTGCACGCTTACCCGCATAGCTGCAATCTCTGTCTCTAGTACCATCTCCATCTCTATGCCAGTTAGACATATATCTACTCTATGGCATCCCACAAGCTCAATGCATCAGCATTCTGTTTTCTATCTTCTATCTCTCCATTCTCTCTCAATTTTTAACTGTAACTAGTGCTTTTAAGCAAATGATACACGGTATCTGAACATACCTTTCAATGCTTCCTATGGCTCCTCCTGAGCCACCCTCTCTATCTGTCTTGACTGAGTGAATTTATGGGTTATTATTGGTCTCAGCTTCCTTCACCTAGAAGTCTCACAGATGGAACTATTTCCCTTGGGCAAGAGGAGCCTCCTCAAATGTACTTTTGTCTCCCTCCTCGTCTCAGACCTCAAATAGGCTGATGCCCGGTCTGTCTGGGATTGTCCCAGTCACCTCCATGTTACCTGCTGTAAGTTTTCCCAGGTTTCACAGTCCTTGCTGCACAGGTCTCCATGAGGATACTGACAGCTGTTCACCTGCTGGGAGTTAGGATGTCTTGATCCCAGCTTTACATCCTTGGTGTTTATTCCCCAGATTCTCTCCACCCACATGTCCATTTCACACCTCTGTAGGGTGTAAGCAGACATGCTTCATTTACTGTGGGGTCACTGGAGTGCAGCCAGTTGCTCTGCAGTACTCTGCCAGTACAATCTCCAAGCTGACTGTTTTAACCATTCTCCTGCCCTCTGGCAGTCCGATAGGTTTGTCCCAAGTTAGACCCCTTTCTGTCTCTCTCTCTCTCTCTCACACACACACACACACACACACACACACACACACACACACACACACACACACACACACACACACACAGCTTTCTTTGCTCATCCAGAGAGGCGGTTGGGATTTTGGATGCACCAGGTGCAGCTACTGGGACTGCTGGTTGGAGAAGCATTTGCTTGAGCCCGTTAATTAGCACAGTAGCAGTGACTGTGTTCCATTAGCCAGCCCATGTGGTAGGATCCCCTCCCCATCCACCAGCCTTTCCCCTAATGAGATCTGGAAGAGGGACACTCACAAAACACTGCCTCAGAATAATATTCTGCTTTGTCCACACCGGTAACGAGAGCTGACAGGATCACTACGTCCATTTCTCTTCTAATTAGCACACTTCCAGCTAGGCCTGAGCCAGCAGCCGGAGATAAGCGATCGGACAACCGTACCGAATCACAAACACAAAGAGGCCCATTCCCCATAATTAGGTGAGACAATCCCTCAGTCTTTTCTCGGCTGGAGCTTGCCGGTAAGACTCTCGCTGTTTTGGTAAGTCCCAGCAACACAAGTTACACGTCTCCCCAGGACACTAATAAGCCCCTAATTGTCTTCCGCTTCACACAGCTCTTACCCCAGGTCTGACTTGGGGGAATTCTCCTAACAAGTGACAGCCAGCACTCCTTGTGCCACAAACAGCAACAGGAGCTGCCTCTCGGGCAGTTACACTAGAAAGGGAAAGTGGATGAGCAGTCACAAAGCAACCGAGCATCTGGGGCCAGTCTAATGCAGAACAGGGACCGAAGGGAAGAGGCCAGAATAGCTGGCATCAACTAAGTGTTGCTGGTGAAAAAGACTGTCCCCAGCCTACCCCCATCCTTCCCTCCTCCTTCTCCACTGCTCAGCCATCAATCCACCTTCCATCTTGCCCTATTCCAATCATCAGCTTGCCTTCTCTCTTCTTGCCTCTCTCTCCTGCTGTCTGCTCCCTCATATATTTGTGTAATAATCTCTTCAGAGCACAAGGATCTGAAAACAAGCAGTTGCTTTTAGCTCATTCCAAAGCAGACACTGTTTTGCATGTTACCTTGGTTTTGGAGGCGAGGAGGGGGCAACAGTGAATTCTGACAATATGGGGAAGCTGCAGATATTTCGGCTTAAATGACCACAAAGATTCCCCTTTGGGGCTTTCCCTCTGTCTGATCATACTACACCTAAAAGGAAATGCAGGACAGTGGTTGAAACAGGGTCTGCCAATAGAGCTAAGCAGTTGCATTTCTCCAGTGAGACAGAGAACCATGGTCTGCCATCAATATTCAAACTCAGAAGAAGCATGTAGAAAGGTAATTCCTAAATGAGACCCTTTCATTTCCAGTGAATTTACAAAGGGTCTTATGGCCTGGTTTTTAAAGATTAAGGCTGGCCAGAAAACAAAAAATCTTTTTGTGAAACATTTCAAAATTTGTTTTCTGTCCAATGCCGAACAAAAACAAGACTCTGTCACAAGGGGGAGAGGTGTGGGAGACAGATTCAGGTCCCTGCTCAAAATCAAGCAGAAGAGAGTCTCCCTCTCTCTCTCTGGTTTTAACCTGAGACACCTTCCTGACGAAACTGTTATCAAAACTGACGTGTCTCCAAAAAATATTTCAATTTTTCACAAACTGGTATTTTTCAACAGAAACTGTCTTGTCAAAAATATTTCAATCAGCTCTATTAAAGTTGCCCAGCCACCTGCAGCTTCCATTGACATCAGTGTGACTTGTAGGGTAATCAGCACTTCTGGAAAATCAAGCCAAGTCAGACCACTGTTTTAAATCTACCCATTTTACGGTTCTCAGTAGAGGAGAGAATTTGGGGAGTAGGGAGACAGGGGGACAAGCGGTGGTAAATTAACCAATGCTGGCTATAGGAAATGGGCAGGAGCAGATGATTCGCTAGAATGGCAATTGCGATTAGTTTATATATAATTATAAATAAATAAAAATTCGTAATGGCTAGTTAGAGGGGCAGCTGGAGATAGTTTATACAGGGAGGGGAAAATAGAAACACCATGGACCCAACAAACCAAATATCCATCCTGACCCTGTTCACTTCACTGGTATCTTGTATCACACTGCTCCTCACTTTGTTTAGACTGTGAGCTTTTTGGAGCAGGGACTCATTCATAGACTTTAAGGCCAGAATGGACCATCATGATCAGTCTGACCTCCTGCACATTGCAAGCCACAGAACCTCACCCACCTTCTCCTGTAATAGATCCATAACCTCTGGCTGAGTTACTGAAGTCCTCAAATCTTCAGTTTAAAGACTTCAAATTACAGAGAATCCACCATTACTCTAGGTCAAGTCAGCAAGTGACCCTTGCCCCATGCTGCAGGGAAAGGTGAAAAACTCCCAGGCTCTCTACCAATCTGATCTGCGGGGAAATTCCTTCCTTACCCAAAACATGGCTATCAGTTAGACCCTAAACATGTCGGCAAGACCCACCAACCAGACACCTGGGAAAGAATTCTCTGTAGTAACTCAAGAGTCCTCCCCATCTAGTGTCCCATCTGTAGCTGTTGGAGATATTTGCTAATAGCAGTTGTGGATGGGACATATGTTATTGTAGGTAATCTCTTCATACCACCCTTTCTATAAACTTATCAAGCTCAGTCTTAAAACAAGTTAGGTTTTTTGCCCCCATTACTCCTCTTGAAAGGCTGCTCCAGAGCTTTACTCCTCTAATGGTTAGAAACCTTTGCCTAACATTTCAAGCCTAAACTTGTTGATGACCAGTTTATATCCATTTGTTCTTGTGCCAACATTGGCCTTTAACTTAACTTCTCTCCCTCCATGGTGTTTAACCCTCTGATGTATTTATAGAGGCAATCATATCCCTCCTTTAGCCTTTGTTAGGATAAACAAGTGAAGCTCCTTAAGTCTCCTCTAGTAAGGCAGGTTCTCCATTTCTCTTGTCATTCTAGTATCCCTTTTCTGTACTTGTTCCAGTTTGAATGAATCTTTCTGAAACATAGGAGACCAAGGTTGCACACAGTATTCTAGATGAGGTCTCACCAGTGCCTTGTATAATGGCAATAGCACTTCCCTGTCTCTACTGGCAATACCTTGCCTGATACAGCCTAGGATTGCATTAGCCTTTTTCACGGTCACATCACATTGGCAGCTCACAGTCATCCTATGATCAACCAATATACCTAGGTCTTTCTCCTCCTCTGCCACTTCCAACTGATACATCCACAGCTTATAGCAAAAATTCTTGTTCTTAGTTCTTAAGTGCATGATGTTTCACTTTGTACTATTAAATGTCATCCCATTTCTACTACTCCAGCTTTCAAGGTCATCCAATCTTGTATGATATTCCGGTCCTCCTCTGAATTGGCAATGCCTCCCAACTTTGTGTCATCCGCAAATTTTATTAGCGCACACCCACTTTTTGTGTCAAGGTCATGAATGAAAATGTTAAGGATTGGTTTTGGGATGAATCTTATTTGAGAAACTCCATTAGCAACCTCCCTCCAGCCTGACAGTTCACTTTCAGCATGACCTGTTGTAATCTCCCCTTTAACCACTTCCTTACCCATCTTTTGATCCTCATATTAATTCCCATCTTCTCCAATTTAACTAATAATTTCCCATGTGGAAATCTATCTGATGCTTTACTGAACTCCAGGTAGATTAGATCCACTGCATTTCCTTTGTCTAAAAAATCAGTTATCTTCTCAAAGGGAGCTTTGTCTGGCACAATTGACCTTTTGTGAAACCATCTTGTATTTTATCCCAATTACTATTTACCTCCATAGCTCTAACTACTCTCTCTTTCAAAATTTGTTCTAAGACCTTGCATAAAATTGAGGTCAAACTAACAGACCCGTAGTTTCCCAGATCACTCCCCCCACCCTTCTTAAATATAGGTACTATATTTGCAATCCTCCAGTCAAAGGGTATAACTGCATAGTTTAAAATTCATTAAAATCCTTGCTATTGATATTTCAATTTCACGTGCCAGTTCCTTTAATATTCTTGGATGGAGGTTAGCAGGCCCCCCAGTTTGGTCCCATTAAGTTGTTTGAGTTTGGCTTTCACCTCCGATGTGGTAATTTTTACTTCCATTTCCTTGTTCATATTAGCCACCTTGCCACTGCCCCCATGCTCCTCATTACCCTTAATAAAAACTGAAGCAAAGCATTCATTTAGGTATTGGGCCACACCTAGATTATCTTTAATCTCCACCCGATCCTCAGTGTTAAATGGCTCCACTTTTTTCTTTGTTTTCTTTCTCCTTATATGGCTAAAGAACCTTCTACTATTTTAATTTTTTTTGCTAGGTACAATTCCGTTTGACTTTTGTCAGTTCTCACTTTTTCCCCTATATTTTTGACCTCCAAGAGGTAACTTTCTTTGCTTCCATCCCTTCTTCCATTCCTGGTGGGCTCTCTCTTACTAACCTGTTTGAGATGCTTGTTCATTCAGTTTGCTCTGCAATCCTTCCCTACAAATCTTTTCCTCTTGCCAGAAGCTGAGAATGGGCAACAGGGGATGGATCACTTCATGATTACTTGTTCTGTTCATTCTCTCTGGGGCACCTGGCATTAGCCACTGTCGGAAGACAGGATACTGGACTAGATGGACTTTTGGTCTGACCCAGTATTGCCGTTCTTATGTTCTTGAGGTGCAAGCTTCAGATACTTTAAGTCAAAGTTGAAGAAACCTATTACAAGTCTCCTCCGCAAAAAGATTCTTGATTCAGTCCATTCCACTTCCCTAATTATTTCCCTTAATTTTTTTTAAGTTTCCCTTTTGAAATCAAGGACCCTAGTTGTAGACTATTTTTGTTCATCCGTCCATTTAATTTAAACTGAATTAACTTATCAAATCAAGGTTGTTCTCTACAACCAGTTCTTCTATGAAGTTCCCACTACTTACCAATACTAAATCTAAAATGGCATCACCTGTTGGTGGTTCGATGATTATTTGGTGAAGAAATCTGTTGGCTACTTGTAATGACCTTCACTCTCTGTTGGGGCACCACCTTGTGGCCACATATGGGGATTAGCTCCTTCAGGTCTGATTCTCCCCTTCTAGTAGTTGCTCACACCATGCCCTCCCTCCCCTCCCCCACATCTTTGCTCTGCAAGACTCGCAGTACTCCCTCTTCATGACTCAGTCCTCTGGCCAGGTCACTGTACAGCCCTCCCCTTCCAGGGTATCAAAGTCCCACTGGATCTGCTGCCGACATGTTGTTCCAGACAGCCTTTTAGTCCAAGATGAGGCCCTATGCCACTTTCCCAGTGTCTGGCACGGGAACCCAGGTCCAACTACTAGTCTGCGTTCCCGCCCAGAGACCCTATATCCAGGAACTACAGTCTGCTTGCTCCCAGACCCTGTCACTATTACCCTGGACTCCCTACTTTCCTTCTCTATCTTCAGGCCCCTCGCCACTGGGTTTACCGGCCCAAACTCCCTCCTTCCAGGGAGTAACTGTAGACTACCTCCCCTTTTTGACTCCTTGTCAAACTCTGTAGCTCCAAACAACCTTCTCTTCTCCCAGGGAGTGACTGCAGACTACTTCCCCTGCAGCCCCCTTCTGTTCTCTGCTTCATCCCTTTATACAGGCCCAACCTGCTCCTTTCTCAGCTGAACTTTAACTTTCATGAAGCTTTATTGATCCCTGGTCTCCTCTAGGTGCAACATATAAGGTTAACTGACCTAATTTAACCTGCTCTGCGTTGTGTTGGGTGGACACCCCATCATTTATCTGGGCCCTACCATGACAAGTAGTACTTGTCCTCCAATCTATATCTGGGAAATTAAAGTCTCCCATAATCACACAATTAGCAATAGTATTTATTTCATTAAAAATATTAAAGAGGTCTTTAATCATATATAAATCAGACCCTATGGTCTGTAGCAGACCCCAAACACTATCCCAATGGGGCCTCTGATACCTTTCTTTCCCAAAGTGATTTTGACCCAAACAGATTCTGCTTTATACATTCCATCACTTTTAATTTCTTTACAGTATACCTTGTCATTAATATACAATGCTACTCCACCATCTTTACCTTTATTTCTGTCTTTTCTGAACAGCCCATACCCTTCAATACCTATACTCCAGTCATGACTACTATTCCACCATGTTTCAATTAGCCCTATAATATTTGGTTTCACTTCTTGCACTACTAGTTCTAGTGCTTCCATTTTGTTACCCAGGCTCCTGGCATTGACGTACAAACATCTGATTTGTTTCTGCTTGGCTTCGGCCACATTCCTTGCCCAATTAGGTAAAGTTGTTTTACGGCCTGTATCATCTACCTGACTTAACATCATCAGCACCAATACTGTCTTTCCTCTTGTCCATTCTTCTACCCTCTGTTGTTCCTTTCTTCATTGCTGTATCATCTTTTACTTGATTTTCCTCCCACCATTATAGATGCATCTCCAAACTGTATCCCCGAATTCCTAATTTAAAGCTCTTTTAATCAGTTGTGCTCCATTTCAGAAGTCTATTTCCCTCCTTACTCAGGTGGAGTCCATCCCATGAGAACAATCCTCTGTTGGGGAATGCCTCCCAGTGGTTGAACATTCCAAAGTCCGCCTTATAGCACCATTACCTGAGCCATCTGTTGATCATCATAATCTTGTCTTGCCTTTGCTCTCCTCTTCTAGGGAGGGGGAGAATCCCACTGAAGATCACCTGAGTCTCCATTTTTTAAACAGTCTTCCCAGCCTGTCATAAACTTCCTTGTGTGTCCCAGTGAGAATCTAGCCATGTCATTTGTTTCCACATGAAGGACAATCAGTGGATTATTTCCTGCTCCTATTAGGATCCTCTTCAACCTCGCATCCCATAGCTTAATTCCCAGCAGACAGCACATCCTTCTGTTCTCTAGTTCAGCACTGGTGACAGGTCTGTCTGCTGTTTTTAGTAGAGAGTTCCCAATCACACAGACCTGCCTCTTACTGGTGTTGGTGTGATTATCTGGCCTTCCCCCTTCTATTCTTCCTGGCTACAAGTCTTCTTGTCTTCTGTTCTCACCTGCAATCTTCTGCGAGACATCTCTTAACCTCCTGGGGCTCTGAACTCTGGCTCTCTTCTGGTAAGGTTAGCCACTCCTCTCTTCTTCCGTCCTCTCCCATCTTCTGGTATAGCCTGCCCCTCTCCCCTTCCTTTTCCAACTCAACAAACGTGTTCCTTAGCTCTATTTTGCCATCACTAGCCAGTCTTTTCCTCTGCCGCCTCCTTGTAGTCATGTTTTCCTCGGCCACTTTCTTCATCCAGCAGTCTACCCTCACAGCTCTCTGGTCCAGATTGCACCTGCAAGCCTTGAGGTTTCGCTTCAGTCTCCTCTTGCCTTCCCTCCATCCTCGACTCCAATACCTTTCAAAATTCTGCCACAGTTTCTAGCTGCATCTCCAAACCTCGGATCTTCTCTTCCATCAGATGTATTAGGTGGCACTTCACACAAACAAAGCACCTGTCAGATACCCTCTCCAGGATAATGTACATCCCGCAGCTTGCCTATCCAGTCATCTTCATTGTCTCTTCCATTCCTCGAGTCACCACCACTGCTGCAGATGTCATAGCCTTCCCTCCTAAACTCCTATCAAGAAGGAAAACACACATACACACAAATACAAAATCAGCACAAATCCCCTCCCCAAATTCCCTTACAAACTCACCTGTTTTTAGCTCTATTTGCTGCCTCCTATGCCACCTTCTAAGTGTTTGCATAGCACCTACCACACCTTGGGGTCCATTACAATATAAATAAATATTAATATCAAGAATAACCCTGCCCTCAGAAGTAGCATATACCTGATGCTTCAGAATAAGGTGCAAGACCCCAATAATGCACCTGGACAATTAGATATATTGTTATATATATATATAATTGCTATATTGTGTTAGGCGGTGGGGAGTTTGGAGAATCCTAAGATTGCATTAACTCACATTAACACATAACTGCATAATTACCACAGTGATCCTGATTCACTCTCCACAGTCAAGTACTTCCTCTTTGCAGATATCTTGTCAATAAATAGGGTCTGAAGTCATTCATACTGCCCAATTCCTTGATCGGTGATTAATAAGGAGTTTCAGGCTCTCTTCTTTTCCCTCGCCAAGCTGTCTGTAAGAGGGACAGGCAGAGACTATGCAAGGGTTCACTGGTTAGTGATTTGTGTTCTAGGAGTCAACGTGAAAATTAGAGGTCAGCAACACAAACCTAACAAGGAAACACCAATTCTGTGCGAGACTCAGCTGCCTGGGATCAGCTGTTCTGCACAAAGGGTTGTGATGAACAAAGTCAAGTCTAAAAATCAGTAGTTTCGGTGGATAATGAAGCAAAGAGCTTTCCTGCTGAGAATTCCAGTGGCAAAAACATATGTTAACTTGGCCATATTGCATGTATGACAAAGAATATAGAGTGTGGGGTTATACTATGAAAAGGTTTTTTTAAAAAAAATATATTGAAAGCTGTGGTTGGGTTCATATTGAGATGGGAATCTTAGATTTTGAATTTCCTCATTTGTGTCCATTTTATCATTAGACTTATTTATAAGTAAGGCTAAGATCTTGTCATGGTTATTTTTAATAAAAGTGACGGACAGGTCAGGGGCAATAAACAAAAATTAACAGAAGTTGTGACCTGAGAATTTTGCTGCTGTGGCTCCATGGTTTCCCCTGCCATCCTGGTGGCTGGGAGCTGTGTGGTTCCCCACTACCCATGGCAGTTGGAAGCTGTAGGGTGACCATATTTCCTAAAGAGAAAATGGGACACCTCAGCCGCTTGCCCAAGGCATCCCCTTTCCCCTCTCCCGCACGAGGCTGGCACCTGTTGCTGGAACCCTAAGGCGGGTCCACTCAGGAGTCTGACATTTGTCTCTGAAAACTTGCAGGAGGCCCCCCATCGCTGGAACCCTGCCAGGGCCCCGCTGGCTGCCAGCTGCATTCCCACAGACCCTGGGGCTGAAGCAGAAAATGTCACAGAGGTCTCTGGAAATCATGGATCCATGACTTTCATGACCTCCGTGACATAAACGTAGCCTTATTTATAAGAAATACAAAAGTTACTGAGGCATGTGCATGCCTGGGTTCCCACCCAGTGACCTACAGGTAAGAATAATCTTACATCTCTAGAGTGCCTTTCATCTCAAAGGATCCCGAAGCCCCAGACCGGGCCATTAGGGTCCATGAAATCCTCAGCCATATGCCTTCCCTCACCTTGTTTTTTTGAGAAAATATCAAGCTAATCTCAGCTTTCATTTTTAAAAAGGTAGGGATAAATTCTGGCCCTTCTGAATTTAATGGAAGTTTTGCAATTAAAGTCAACGAGGCCAGGATTTCACATCTAATCTTTAACCCTCTTCATTGCAGAGATAGCCTGGAAAATGTAAAATAGGGGCTAGTATGGAAAATTTGGTGTGTGACATTTCCTAAAAATCACAGATTATTCAAAGTCCTCCCTACAACCTCAAGCATTAGTGAGACTCCTCAGGTGAAAAAGGTGTTTGCAGGATCAGACCCAGCTTTTTGTATTTTACATTTCTTCAGAGTTTTTTTCTTTTAAAAAAAGGATAAGACTCACAAAACGGCAGTTTTCGGCTGCCCACAACTGTTCAAGACTAGGATTCCATAGTAGTACATTCACTCTGAGTACACTACAAATTATTGTGAAGATTCATGGCTCCAGTTCCAAGGGAAAGTAGTAAAACTGATCGGTGACTATTAAACCAGCTTTGTAGGGACATCAGAAAAAAGACACAAATTTCTAGGATAGCAAAGGAAAGCCCAAGCTCCTCATTAACTACTTATAAGGAGCAAACTATTTATAAGCATTTTCTCATTTCAACAATTTAGCCTACACACATGCTTAGGAAGAGGTCAGTAAGTGTTGTATAGATATATGACAATGCTTCTCAAATATCCAGGAAGTGCTTGAGAAAGAGGTTTCTACTACAAACCTTTGGCCTTGATTTGTTTTGGGTCTATCTGCCAATGGGCAGTAGGACTTCGTAATAGGGTGGCAGAGTCTAACCCCCTAGAGGAAAGCTGGACTCTTCTGCTGAATTACCCTAGGTATAAGCACTAACACCCTATTTCAGATTCAGGGTACCTACTGTTCTATCATGCTGGCAAGTAAATCCAATTATCTCAACCATGATATAAGGGGTATGCATGTGTATGTTTGGGTTCAGAGGAGATTGTGGAAGGAAACTCTAAGAACATCCAGGTTCAAGGAGCAAGTTTGGGCTGAGATTTATACTGTTACTGTTTCAGTTACTCCAGGAAGTGTGTAACTTTGGTCATGCC
Source organism: Dermochelys coriacea (assembly GCF_009764565.3). Classification (NCBI taxonomy): domain Eukaryota; kingdom Metazoa; phylum Chordata; order Testudines; family Dermochelyidae; genus Dermochelys; species Dermochelys coriacea. Next base: position 85,102,206 of record NC_050073.1, on the reverse strand, counting down.
TACTCTGCAAAGGGCACAATGAACTCCACACTAGTTCTCTGCCAACAGGACAACAAGGAGTAACTGATCTCCACTGGCCAATAATAGAGAAGAAGGTTACTCAAGTAGACAGTCATACTTCGAATACATATCCTTCAACATCCCGTCAGAACTCTATAGGAAGCAATAGCCATTGGAGCTACAATACTGGCCCCTTATGGCACTTAATATTTAGTCCCAAGGATGTACATGAGAGTGATTCCAAGCCCCCATCACTTCCTTTTTACTTTTTCAGAATCCTTAGCAAAGGCTCAAAAGAAGAGGATAGAGGGAGTTAAATGTGAATCTACATGAAGTAGTGTTACTGGTAAGTAACCTCTCTTTCTCCTTTGAGTTTGATCAACATGGATCCCAATTCTTGAGAGATTAAATGGCAGTAACAATCTCAAAAAGTATGTGGTTTGTGAAGCATTTTATTAAAGATTTTGGAAGAGTATTGAATTTGGAAGCTAACATAGGAGAAGAATTAAATCTTCAAGAATCAATAGCATGAAGAGTATTCTCCCAGAATCTCAAACAGTGATTCCATTGGCTTCATAAATATGAATTTCAAGTCCCTAGAAGGTGGTGGATCTAAAATGGATGGAAAGATATGGATATATCCCTTCAAAAATCTAGAAGATAGTAAGCAGAGATGGCAGCCAATCAGAGCTTAACAGAACTCAAGGATAACCCAGACTGTCTGAAATAGCCCCAAATAACCCCATTCTGAATACACCATAGATTGTAATAGAGCTAGAAAAATACAAGCAAGAATCTTCTCCGTTCCCTTGTATACATTCTTGTTGTTGAATGCTCCCTTCTCTCCAAGAAACTCTCTTAAAACTCTAAGGAATACTTAAATTCAGAGAGATTAACAACAGTCCAGTATTCATACTGCCAGAATCCCAAATGGACAGATTAATCATGAACCTGTGATAGCAGATATGGTATAGAGCTAGGAGACCTGAGAATAAAAACTGATTAATCCAAGTCAAAACTATCATTGCCTGAACCTTGTCCTGTCTAATTTTAGTAATGATACTCAGAATGAGAGGCGGCCAGGGAAAGACAGGAATGCCAGAATCCAATGTATTATACTAGTTATTTGTACTGTTGTAGCACTTAGTCCCAGTCATGGATCAGGACTCCATTGTGCTAGGCACTTTTCAAATGCTGCCCCCAAGAGTTTACAGTTGAAGTAGAAGACTAAAGACAATGTGGATACAGACAGTCAGGAGACGCACAAGGGAACAGTGAGACAATGCTGGTCAGCATGACAGGCAGTGTTTTCTGAATACCAGCTGCCTAACTTAAATTTTTATAGGCACCATTCAAAAAGAGAGTCTTAACTAGGATAATGGGGTGGCTTTGCAAATGTTTATGAGGAGCTCCTCCCACGAAGGAATGCATTGTTCACTGAAGTGAGGGCTTCTTGCTTCTAGATCAAAATTGAAGACTTCCCCCCTCGATTTGTGGCAAGTTGTGAACAGCCCCATCTCAAGAAGGTTAGGGCTGTGGAGTTTTTGAGGGACCGTTTGCTGAGGATGTCCACTGAACTTCTTGCTGAAATGCTGCCCTTTCCAGACAGAAGAGAACCAATGAATGATCCAATATTGAGACATTTTGACCAAACTAATATATTTATGACACAGGCCTAACATATGACAGCTACAGAATTCCTTCTTGGAGCAGATACCTACATTAAAATTATACTCCCATTTTGAGAAGGGTGGTTAAAACATTGATGCAGATTAGGAAATTTCTTAATCTAATTAATCAGGTATAAACATACAGTCCCTGACCCTCATGAATGAAGTAGTAATATAGGAAAATACTGGCAATGAGAGGTGGAATCTAGGAGCTATATATATGTATGTTGTGGGACTGTTCCAAAAATATATGCTTTGAAGTGATACATGCTCTGGGTATAATTTAATTCCTCTCTCCCATTAACTCTGGCTCTTTCTATTCTTTTAGCTAATTCATAGGTGCCCATGGATTTTCTGGAACAAGTATTTCTTTCAGCTGCGCAAACAGCACAGCACCTGATGCTTCCGTGTTGAAAGTTGAATGATTCTAGGGCTAGAGGACTAATAGAATGGGATAAATAAAACATTGACATTTAAAAGGCACAGTACATATATGAAGACTTATTAGCTTTATTTCTGTGGATTTTAGACTAACATTTGAATGTACTGGGGAAGGTAAGACATGACAATGCTCTATCAAGTAATGACGACCCTGGGATAATGTAATGAAATGCAATCAAGCTTTGGTTTTTCCTTCGCTCCTAATTCTTCCTTTACTTCACTGTTTTTTATTTTTTTCATTATAAAATAAAAATCTCACACACACACACACACACACACACACACACACACACAATTGCAAACATTTGCTGCTGCTCTGTATCAGTCCCGTAATTGGGAAGCTTACCACAGCAGAAAGAAACGGAGCTTGTGAAGGCTGCTAAAAATTCGTAGTTCTTTTTGGCTGTTGCCACTTATTTACCAATGAGGAGGTAACACCTGCTGGTCACAAACTGATAATAGTGGGATGCAGAAAAGTGCCTTACTGTTAAACTTTAATGGTGGAGAACCTGTTGCTAAGGAACATTTCCAAGGCGATTGGTCACAGCTTCCACATTTCACAGGGCTGTTTCAAGAAAACTCACACCATTACGTAAGCTTTGCACTTGTTTATTATAAGAACACAGAGCAACAAGAGACAGATTACAGTCTTCTGGCTAACACACAAAAATACATGAAAATACTAAATTAAAAAAACCCATCACTGACTCATCTCTATACATGACAAGTACACAACCAATAAATATCTTGAATCTAAAGCATACATAACATGCTGCCCCATAGCTAGAGGATAAGTACTGCTGCACAGGTTGAGGGAAAAGAAAGGATTTTTTTATATGCTATAGTACCAACTACTTGAAGTTTGAGATATTTTACCAGCCAGATCATAAAATAGGCATGCAGATTTGTAGCAGATTTCCAGGGTCTCCCTCTATACTTCTCAGCTTCCCAAACAACTCATGCATTGGAGTGGTAGACCTCCATAACATGTAACAAAGGACAAAAATTCACAACAGTCACTTTTGGGCCACACATTCTATATATACAGAACACATCCAAACTGGACATACAAATGTTAATATTCCCAACAAACAAATAATTTAAATTAATACTTTCAAAGCTACATCTATGTCCATTCTGACCAGCAACTAAGCAAGTCCCTTCCCTGTCTCTGACTCCCCACTCTCAGCTTCTCTGCATATCCTACTATCCTATTGCCCTTCCTTTCAAGAGATGCAGCTGCTTTGTTAAGCCTCAATTCTCCGAAGACAAGTGTACAAGTACAGCCCCATTGAGTTCAATCAGACTGCTCACATGCCCAAAGTTAAGCGCTTGAGTAAGTCTTTGCAGAACAAGGTCTTAATTGTGCAAACTTAGTGAAGAGGAGCTTTCCCAATTTAGCCTAGTTCTGGTTGACAAAATGGAGGCACCCACAGACTAAAGATGGAGAGGCTTTAAAAATTTTAGTAAAAATTCAGAAGTCTGCTCCGAGCAGAGATCTGCTCCTCACTAATGAGCACAGGGCCTAAAAACAGAGTCCGCCCGAAGACAGAAGAATTGAATGCTTCAAGGACAGTCCATTAAAATGTTGTAGTACAAGTACAGCCCCGATTCAATTCACACCTCACTGCCAACTGCAGATTGGGGAATGACTAAATTTAAAGGGCACACATGCTAAAACGTGTATGAAACTGTTTAAACAAAGAGAAAACTGCTCTTGGACCAACACTTTAATGATATTTTTTAGCCCTGAGGAACGACCAGTTTGTTAACTCTAGAATACGTAATTTTAAGGGGCAAAAGGAAACAGAGTGAAATAAGAGCTGTGTCAACCTTATAGAGAAAAATAAAATCTGAAAACACAAGACTGATACACAGCAGCATGTTGAAAGAGGAAAGGTGCTAAAAGGTACTCCAGTATCAAATGGGCCTCAAGGCACTAAAAGGTACTTCAGTACCAGATGAATGAGACCCAATCTGTACAGGAGGATACTAGCTTACAGTACAATTTTTCCCTTAAAGAGTGGGATGCACATTCCATGTTTGCAGGTGAAACAAGTTCTGGGGCTGCTGTTTTCTAATAATGTGAGAAAACATCAGAATTCTATTTTCAAGTATAAGCATGCAGATGCTGTTTATAAAGATTATCCCCACGGGGGTGTGAACAAGACAGTCGCTCCACCTCGAAGCTCTCTATAATTGAAAACATTATTGCCCTTCAACCCTGAATCTTCCTCTAGTACCTCAGCCGGACTCTCACGGAGCTGGATTTGCAAAGTGGACTGATAGATCTGTTTGTGTCCTGGCAGAAGTTCCCACAGGGATATTTTCTTTCATGATACAGTAATAGCCACCTTTTCTCATTCACTCTCTATGGACCATTGGTCTAGGTTAAACAAGAGAACATACAAATGTTTAGCATAGAGATGGAGCTCCCTGTACACATAGCACCTGATGCAAGTATTTGTGGAATGAAGAACAGAATAGTATAGACAGGATTGAAGGACTTCCCTTGATTGCAGGACATTCTTCTCTGAAGGGTGTGAGTAATGTGAATCTAGTATACAAAACAAGTTCCACCTGCCTTGTAAGCAGGGTATGATTGTGCAGATCCAGAACTAACCAATCCTAGAACTGTCAGTCTTCATCCAGAACCCTGCTTATATCCAGCACTGCAATTGTGCGTTCAGCATGGAAAATTACACACACGGAATCACTGTTCCTAAGGCAAGAGACACATGGAAGAGCCAATGCATCACCCAGAAGTACTGGCCAGCATCACAAAGACCCTGGCTTAATAGATGCCAGCACTGAAAGCAACTGAGTGAGACCACTGGGGATGTACTGCTTTGAATGGGTAAAAAAAGATTGCTGCATAACTTTGCCACAGCATGCTAAGGTTGAGTTTTCCTGGCAATTGGGTGCCGAAAAGGTTGGATGAAGTCTCAGTGCTGATGGAACTACTGGCAATCATTGTGAGCAGTGTCTGGAATGCTGCTCGTCAGTAAGGAGAAGAGCTGTGGAAGCAGTAGACAGGTTTGCTTCTGTAGTTAAAGAGCAAAGAGCTTTATCCTTCTCTCTAGGAAATCATAGTGTTCAGCTGGATCTGCAGTGAGGAGTGAGATGATCCAGACAGGGATATTTTTGCCCGAGTTCCAGTAGCAGCAGCTACTTCTTGGGTTTCTCCAGGATGTTCAGGAACTTCCCTCGAGTCATTTCTCTAGCTGAAATCACAACGGAAAAAAAGATTAATGTAAAACAAACAAACAGTTAGAGCAGGATCATTTATAATATTTAATTAGAGGACAGAAATTCATTTAGAACTGTGCTCTGGTGCTAACACATAACTAAGAATTTTTTTAAATGAAAAGATAAATCCGATCTGCACCTTGAATTCCTGACAGCCTGGAAATGTAGGCCACACACTGGAAACTTCAAAGCTCAGCAATAATTCCCATGGCCTGTCTCATTATATACAACCTACACTTTCTATTCCTATTGTGGATAGCCTCATGGTCATGGAAGATCTCTCTCTGTCTTTGCACGATCAATCTTTGAATGGTGTAATCCAGAGCTCCATCGCTCTGTCTCAGGGCAATTGTTCCTGGATGCTAAAATCCATCAGAGATCATGGAGCTCTGTCTCTCCATTTCAGGATTACTGGTCCCTGGATGCTTATGATCTTAAACAGAAATTAGACAGCATTTTCTCTCTCCCTTGGCAGTATTACTCCCTGGATGCTGCAATATAATGGAGTTTATATTCCCTTAATGCAGTTCATCTATGTATGGTGTAATAAAGTAGAGTTTATAGAGCTTTGGTCTTCTCTCTTTGCATTGTCAGTTCCTAGATATTAAATACAGCAAGGCAAGGTTTATACGTCTCTCCCTCACTCTTGGCACCATCAATCTCTGGTTGCGGTATTACAGCAGAGTTTATACAGCCACTTTCCTGCACGAAACATTTCTGACTTGTGAGCCCATAGGCTCTGGCAGAGCCACCTAATACAATCTTTGTTCCACAATCACAATACAAAATATAGACAGCGTGATTAGTGATCGAACCCTGGAGAGAGGGGTTTCCTCATCTTTTCAGCTCTTCTAAATAAAGGCTTTAGTAAGCTTTGTGCGGATGAAAGGTTCCTGACTGACAGCCCAGGGAACATGGAGTCCTTTATTCACAGAACAGGTACAGGAGCAGTGCAAGTTTCCTACACCAAACCTGGACAGCGCCATCAAGGAAGGAGATGGGATTTTAGTTTTTATATGGTCCATTCATAGTTCTTGACCTTTCTACTAAGAGGAACAGCAAAAATGACAAATAACGCCTGAGTTGAGGATGGATTTTGTGACATTACCACTTGTCCAGTAGGAACTGAACTAAAACCTGACTCATTTCACATAAGCTACTAAACACCCATCATCAGGCAAAGACATTTGGTCACTACTCACCTGGCTGATTAGAACTCATGTCCTACCATTGAAAGACCTCAGATGCCATCCTCAATTCCCTAAACTACCGATCTCTACTTCCCTTCCTGAAGAAGCTGTATCCAGTAGCTGGATGTTTCTGCCAAAACAGTCAACAGTGAAATAGCTAATGCTGGCAGTTAAATTGGCATGGTTAGGTTTCAGAGTCAACACCCCCATTGACATGAATGGGACAAATCTCAGCTATCACAGCTTTTGTTTCAGGCTGCCTGCAGACTCAGGCAGACATTACTGCATCAGTGACACTGGTTCATGTTTTCAATCATGATGGCTACAAATTTCTTTTTTAAAATGTAAACGTGGATTCTTGAGCACAATTCCAAGAAAAAGGATGAACTCTATGGCAGGTTCCATGACTGAAGAATCGCAGAATATACAGGGTCCTCCCACTATACTGAAGAACAGTCCTTTGTCTAAAGAACTGGACCGTGATTCAGGAAATCTGGGATCTATTCCCAGCCCTGCCCTTGATTCATTTTGCGAGCCCAGGAAACCATTTACTCCTTTTGCTCCTCAATTTTCCCAAAATATTTTCCAAAAATATCTGTCTGCCTCCCAGGGCACGAATACCAATAAAGAGCTCTGAGGCTCCTGGATGGAAGGAGCTGGAGAAGGGCAGAGGGTAGTTTGTTTTTTTTGGTTCGGAATTATATTGTTATAAACAATCCAAGCATGTGATTAGTAAAAATGTGAGTTTTCTAGAGGTTTCAGTTTGAAACATACTCCTCAATGCAAGCAGCTCCCTGACACTGCCATGTTTGACACTATCCAACAGTGCAGCATTGTAAAATGTTATTGTGGAGAAAGCACAAAATCAAACTACAGCATTCTCAGCTGATAGAGTGGCAAGATTTCCTAAAAATCAGACCCATATAGGAGATATACGCATGTATGACAACTCTGTTCCACCAAAGAGGGTTGCACCCTATAAATCAAGCAGTGAGCATAGACTTCTTCTGTGCTCCGAGTGAAATTATTGTGGGTTGGGGGTTGCTCCAGAGCACGTGCCCTCCTGTTCACTTGTCATCGGAGATGTTAACATTTCTGATTAATTCACAGACCTCTCATTTTATTCTTCATTCCTTTATCCTTGCTATCCTACTCTGCTGTAGCTTAAGATTCTTACCGACCTGCTACAATAATCATCGCCCGCTCTCCCCCCCCGCCCAACCTGGTGAAATTGTTTAGTGATGCCAACCGCGCTTTTAATTTGCAAGACATCAGACACAGAGGTAATTTATACCAACATCTGTTCATTTCTGACTTCTGAAACAAACTCGCACATGCTGCTACAAAATCCCATTAGGAGCAGGAGGCAGCCTTCTGCTATTCTGTATTTCTCTTCTCCGCACACGGGCTGTGGCAGGGCTCTATTATTAAAGGTATGACAAAACTAAAAGAAGGGCCCCACATGTTTGTATATGTATAGAGATTGCCATGAAATACATCCCCATAATGCAAACAAATCCCAGCCAAACGGTAAGGGAAAATTTCCACAAATATTTACAATTTTGTTTTCCCTGCTCTGCCTGACTCTCCGATCTTCCCAAGAATCACAAGTCAGTGTATTACTGGTAAACACAGGACAGATCCAGATTACAGGGTTCTGAGTTCAAATGTCTTGGCTATTCCTTCCTCGGTCCCTTTTTTTAATCCGCTTTGGAGTCTTTCCTGAACACGAGTGTTCCATAAAAAAGTCTCCAATATTAAAAGTGCTCCGTCTACCCAGCTCCTGTTAAACAAATTCTTTATGATGGGACTAGCATTTCCAGGTGGGCATCTTGGAGTCGTCTGGGTTGCTGTAGAAGCTGGAGAATGAAGAAACCACCCCATGTTCCAAAAGTGATTGCAGTCAAAGAGAAAGACCATAAAACCTATCTTAAGCGACTGCCCAAGGGAACAGCAGAAGCCAGTTGCCTAGTAGACAGAGGTGGTGGATCTTTTAATTAAAAGGCTGGACAAAAAATGTACTGGAAGCCTTTGGGATATTTTAAAATGGTTGCTTAAACAAGGCACTTGTCTAATGGAGGTGGGGTTTTAGCGCAGGTTTCATTGTATCAGCAAACAGACACCACAGAGTCTGTGCAGCATAAAATAGAAACATGAATCTCCATGTCAAGTCACAATTTACAATCCTTCCTATGCTGTGCATCTATCACCACAATAGAAAATCAACAATGGATACGATCGCAATAGCCTGGTTACAAATTAATCTCTTCAGTTAGGTGGGGGGAGGGTAGTATTGAAGACCACAGAAAAACACCTTTTTAAGATGTTATCAGCCTGAGTTACAATAAAAGTTGAGTGCTTAAACAGACTCCATTTCCTTGGACTGCATAAAGCACTGGCATCAGACTACTGTAAATAATGGGGACCCCTGACCCAGGAATTAAATTTTCTGCCTTGGAAGAGGTGGATCTTAGAGCATGTATTGGACAGGAGAGGTCAGGGTGGAAAAGGGAAGCTGTGATTTCCACTTGCTTGGAGGGTGGAGTTAGATTTAATATAATCTCTTCTTTAGAACTTCAATCCCTCAATCCTGCATTTAGCCTTGTTGCCTTGTGCTCCTGTACTACTACAACTGTCCCCAAACTGCCTCCTGCAGTAAATTTTGTGGCTGCTAGCTGAAAAGATTCAGTGGTACAGATTGATTTCTTACAAGTGAGGAGATGAGGGATTACCAAAAGCAGCCCTGGCTAACAAGATTGGGTGCAGAATCTCTTGCTAGAGCAGCCCACTCTGCCAGCACTTTGCATCCTTTCACTATGACATATGGGTTTCATTATACAAAGATTTTCCTGATTTTAACTTTGAGGCGATTACATTGGAAACTAAGAGCCATCTTTACATCTGTAGCAATTTAAAGGTTAAGTAACTTTTAATCAAATGACAAAAACTCATAATGTTTTGCCTCCAAGCCAAAATGAAAACTGCTGCTCCGGATGTTCCTTCTAGTGACAATAATTAGAAAAGAACACTCTGCTCGAGATGGGGATCCATTCTCATTGGTCCCCAACATCTCATAAACAGCCTTCTCATGCATATGACAACACAATACAAACTGTGTCATAAGGTCTGGATAGCCAGGAAATAATGGAGGATTACTGTACTAAAACCAGTAATGAAACAGTGACTTACACTTATATAAGCAACTTTCACCCAAAAGGATCCCAAAGTGATATACATATATATACACAAACCCCAAAACACACTATTATACCCATACTCAAATACATACACACACGATTACACAAACAAGGCATTTGGGGATATCTATGCAACAAAATAATGTGACAAATTGCATTTATCACGAACCTTTGGCCATTACACCTGCCCTCTGCTCACTAATCCATCTCTTCTGGGACTTATTCTAGCATTACAAGCCTATGAGCAGCTTCAAACTGCAGACATTAAAAAATGCAATCAATCTGACAAAGAAACATTTCCTCCTTTCTCCCCCAAATTCATTTCTCAAAATTACACTGGACTAAAATATAGGACAGGCTCAGCCCATGACCAGTAACAGACCTAAATTCAAATATTTTGCTACTTTTCAGGGTTGGAAACTCATTTTCTCACCTTCCCAGTGAAGAACACAGAAATTGGTTTTAGACCTGAAAGATCCTGAGATATCAGACTTTGAATATCCCCCCTTTTGGGGGGGAGGGGAGGAGGGTAAAGAAAGGCTATTTTAGAAAAATTTTAAAGGTTTTAAAAATGTATCTGTTGTAGTTTTCCTCTTCCTCTGAGTCCCGTACAGTTGGACTTCTGGTAATTAAAGAACCTGGCCTTACAGATTTTAAAAAGTCCAAATAAAGTTTTTTTAAAATATTTCTGAATTATTTCTATAATAGTTTTTCCTTTAGATTACATCACACTATCATATACTCTAATTCTGCCGCATATTTAAATAATTTATTATCCCTCCTTCAACCAGCAATGGAATGAGGGTTTCTCATACATGTTGCCCTGATCTAATTCATTTCATACCATCTTCCCCCACAGTATTCTGTTGATTGCTTTTAAAACATTCCCCATTTCCTCAGGTCTTTTTTTTTTTTTTTTCCAGGTGCCCCTCTTGTAGCCAGTTTTCCAGTTAAATTATTGTGCTTTGATCAGATTATCAGACAACACCAGGAAACTAATAAAAGACATGGTGCTTGACTGTAGAACTATTATATCACTACAGGGATGAAAAACCAAAAGTACTTTCCCTTGACTATAAATACAAAGAATGGCCAGGGGAACTGTCCAAGGCTGGGAGAAGCCTACCTTGCAGAGAGACAGAGTCGAGCAGCAGGAGGTGATTTTTATCTTATTTGCCAAGAAGGTCTGTTGTAATAGGGATGACTTTTCTTTGACTGAGCAGACAGCATTAGGGCAGGAAGACACAACACCAACACACGGGAGGCCCTGAAAGAGCTCACTCATGAGCAATGGGTAAGATTCTTACTTGTCTTAGCTTGTGAAAGTCAATGGCAAAGCTTGATCTTTGGATGGGCTCCATTATTAGCGCATCTGGGGGACACTACAGGGGCAGTACTAAGGAGAACAGAGGCATTTGTATGATAATCAGCCCCAGGAGAGACAGACAGAAAACTCAGATGCAACCTATTTACAAAACCACAAACTAAAATAGTAAACTATGTGAAGATTAAAATTACTACACTAACCCTAAAAAGACACAACGGAATGGCTTGTATCAACCAAGGTCTATGGGGCATTGTTAGCAGGGCAAGAGAGGTCAGTCAGCCTGCTTCAAAAACTCTGATAATGGAAGAGGAGAGTCCTGTACCCTTTGACCTCCCAGGTGGTCTTAGCTCCTCTCCTACCAAGCATACTTATAAGCAAAATGACCAGATTCCACCAGTCCCATCAACACCTGGTAGATGTTAGGAATTTGGCCTGCTCCATCTCATCCTTCACACTTCATAAAAAGAACCCTAACTGCTCTGCTAACCCAATCTCTCTCTGATATGGCTGCCAGATAAAAATCTCAGTGTCCTGATGTGTGTGGACCCATGCAGCAGACCCAGACCAGAAAATAACTGGAGGAGTTATCTCTGAAGAACAGTAGTTAGCAGATGCCATCCCCATCTCCTTCACAGAGGACAAGACTACCTGAAATACGCTTTTGTTCAACTTGTGCTTAAGAAACCATCTCTGGACACTGAGTATCTACCCAATCATTAATTGCTTGAGGGAAGGTAACCGAGGATTGAGCAGCTGCCAGAAGGAGCATCTGGATGAAGTAATATTTTTTACTCCTATAACACCTTTTATTCTTGGATCTTAGAGCACTCTGCAAACAATTTATCAAGCTTCACAACATCCCTGGGATGCCAATGCCAGACCAGGTATAAACTTGCAGTGAGGGGCAGTAACATCCCAGCCCAGGCCTAGAGAGCCACTAAGATCTAGTTCCAGGTCAAAAACATGAGGACCGTATAGCTATTTTGTTTCAAGTGACCTAAACAGCAAGATGAAACTCCTACAGCACCTCCCACTTCAGGAGCTGGCAGCAGTCAGCATCCTATGAGGGTGAAGGCCTGATCCCCCTTGACCCTCAGAGCAGGGAAAGAGTTACATCTCCTCTCCGTGAAGCCAATAAAAACCTCTCTTGATTATAATTTAGATAAGAGCCACTGGATTGAATAATAATGTCTGAAACTCCCCTGGCTGTTTCACCTTGAGACGTCCATCACTGGGTTAAACATGATGCTAATTGCATTTGGATTGATTAATTTCTCTCACTCCTGTCTATTCGAATAATGCTTAACAAAATAATCACAGCACCCACAGCCAAATCTTCTTCGTCAAAGGAATGAAGCCATCAGAACCAGCAGAGATGAAAGAAATGAAGATGACCCGTAATTACTGCTACGGTGATATCATTACCATATTATAGAAAATGAGTGTATGGAGGGGCGGGGAGGAGAGCAGGGGCCTACGATTATTATTTATTTTTTAATGGAACCTTACGTCCCAAGAATACAGATCTGACACAGTGGAGCATACAGAAATACAGAACTGAAAAAATATAAATCCTGTGCATTAAATTGCAAAATACTGTGAACACTGAGGCTCTAGATACATCATCAAGTGCCTTGTGCTGTGAGCTGGTGTTATTCACACCACTATTTTTTTCATTCCAGTAACACTTTGTATATGACTAGCACAGATTTAAGATGTCTATCTCCCTACAGAAATCCTCAGACATCCACAGTAGCACTTACCCTTAATCCTGACGCTAACGATGATATTATTTTAATATCATTACAGGTGGTCTTGTTCCAAAGCCTGATTCAGTTTTTAAACTGTAAAATCTAGCTCTGCATTCAAAGGAAAGCTTCTCTGCTAAAGACAGTTATTCTTAAATGGTAATTCCTCATTGAAACAGGATGTAAATTCAGTGGCCAGCCAGACTAGAAGATGACTTAAAATTGTTCATTATTGTGGTTCCATACAGGTATCACATGTATCTAGTCCGGAAAAATTTGAACTAGGATTCAAAAAAAAAAAAAAAAAAAAATCAGCCAAAAGGAAGCCCTTCTGCTCTGTTTATTCTCCAAAATACACTCCCCAAGCCCCACTCATTTGAGAAACAAATAGCTTGGCAACTGTATAAGATCTTCAAACACCTGTGCTCTACAATTCTAATTGTGGTTTATACAGTTCACTTCTCTCAGTGCTGGTTATGTCTGCCCCTAGCCTCTGACTGAAGACACAAAATACATAACCAACAGCTTAAAACATTTATTCTGAAGTAAAGCCAAGGTCAAATACACACAAAAATGTCACATGCCAAAAAAAAAAAAAAAAAAAAAAAATCAAGACCCGAGAAAAGGATCTGAATCATGAAGCTAATTAAATACAGAAAAATGATGTTCAAATCGTTTTTAAAGACGAAGAAACAAACTCAAAACATACGACTGATATTAAACCCATTTCAGCATGAAAGGTGAGGATTTTTTTCTCCTAAGTGCTTGTGAGAAGTGCCAGACTGATCTCAGTGGGCCTAAGCTCTTATCTTCAGACTAGATACACGATGAACAGGCTACCTCCAACAGATGTGCCTCACCCCTGACCTCTAGGGCAGTGATGTGCTTCCAACATTTTAACAAGGAGATCTCTCAACATTTTTCCACCTCAGTCTGTGACAAAACATTCCCTGAGGAAAGTATTCTCTTCACTCCCACCCCTCCTGTGCAAAATATCCATCTGTTCCACAGGTCCCCCACAAAACCTATCAATCTTTCCACACACACCCCAAATCCACCAATGCATCCACCCTCAACCGCTGGGCCCAGTAACAATTGACATACCATGCTTCCCCTGCCCCAGCACCTCATAGAAGCTCCTCTAGGTGGTGGCTTCCCTACCTAACAACCTTTGGTGACAGCAGTGAGAGCAAACAGATTGTACTGAGGTCTCTGGCTGTGGGATGGCTGAGTGGGGAGTGGGTCACCACTCGTAGTGAGCTGAGGGAGAGCATAGTTGCATGGGAAAAGGGTCCTTTTTGGTTCCTAAGGTAAGCAAGCGTCCCCTGGTGGAAGCTGGTGTGTGCACATGGGAGACTGGGTAGAGGGGTTCTACCCTAACTGATGTGTAATGTTGGAAACGGCCCCTAGCTTGGGTGGGGTAGTAGGTCTCTACAGGCTCGTAGTGATGAAGGGCTCTCTCAAAGTAACAGCTCTTTAAAGACCAACCTGAAGCTAGCCAGGCCTTGGATAATTCTGAGCACAGAAGCCAGTGACAACAAAGGGATTAGAGTTGTCAGGGTAGAGAGAATTACATATTCACAGTACAGTAACTGAAAAATATTGTGTAGTGATTATGTAAATCTCTAGACTCCCACTGGCTAATAACGGCTGTCCGACAGCCAGAATATAGGGATGCAAACTGTATGGTTATGCAAGTCAGGACACCCACAATCAGAGTGCAGGGAAATGCATTAAAGGAAAAAATTCTTTATGGTTATGGGTCAGGAACTATACAGAATCCTTGCCCTCTGAATGGCTGAGACAACTCCCTTTGAGTAGGATATGTAATAGCTTGACATTTATATTTACTAACGAAAGATGAGTTGTGAGATGGGTTTGAATTGTTTAATTTAAATTCCGTTGACAAGGACTGTGAGAAGAGGGGCCTGGGTGAATGAAGGGAATGCGCCAATATTCTAAACTTATTTGCCCAAAGTTGTGTGTTCACCTACTTTCTAGAACTGTAACTTGAAATTTAACGATTGTAAAATATTTCTTACATTACAGGTGCAATGTGAGGTTAATGTCTGTAAAATGTTATGAGGTCCTCAGAAGGCAGACCGTATATACATGCAAAGTATTATTTTAAAATAAATATATATAAACATAATGATCTCTTAATCCATTTAAAAAAAAAATCCAGATGTTAGATTTTTCCTTAACATACAGTCTAATCCTCAAGAACCCTTGTTGGAACAACAGTTTTCAGTGGAGGAGATAAACGTAATCCCAGATGCCATAATGAATTAGCAAAGATTAAAGACCTGTTCGGGAAAAGAAGAGTGGATTCTTATCAGTGAACTGTACTATTTGCTTTAAACTGGAAAGAAACAGAAGGTCCCTTTCTCAATCAGTAAAACACTGATACAATAAAAAAATCCTAACTGTGCCCTAATTAATGTTTTCCAAGCAGTATTCTACATGTAAAAGTAACAGCACCTGATTCATATCCAGTATCCCAGGGCTAGGGCCAGGGACTTCCTCCTAGCAAGAGTCAGGAACTATGGAACTGTAGGAGGGCAGGAGCACAAGGAACTGAGCGGCAGCGCACCATCTCAGCTGGAGGAAGAGGAACAGCAGCTTTACAACTAGCTGGACATCACTGATGTTGAAAGACTCTTTCTTCTTTACTATGAACTATGGATTTCTTTCCTCTTTGCTGATTGGCTGTTAGCGCTACCTTCTTCCCACCCCACTTCCTCGCAGTCTCTTAGTTGCCAGCCTCACTCTCCCTGTCCTACAGGATCCTTTCTGCTCATGTGCCATTAACCTCCCTGGACTGAGGAAATGTTACAATTCCGAAGGGAGTTTGAGGAGGAAAGATAAACAATTTTGCCAAACTGAATCCAAGTTGGTGCTAGACATCAGGGAATAAACATCTATTTAGGGAATTCACATGGCTCCCATAACATCTGAACCCTGTTGGAGATACAGTCAAGGATATAAATGAACAGAGAGGAAGAGGTAGATTAGGAGGAGTCAAAAATCAGGACTTGAATTATACGTATGTGTGAGAGGAGTTCTGTGCTCTACCAAGCTCTGCCCATGAGCCAACACCCACCTACCGGAGATGCCAAAATGAGACACCACTCACAGCACATTGCGTAGATATTCAAAATATAAACATGAAGGCTTTGCTGGGATCCTTAGACGTGGTTCTCCCTAAATGGATTCAAGTATACTCATGAGTAAGCCAAATTAAAGGCACACGCATAACATATACATGCCTAGGGCCCCAGCTCCCAGACACATAGGATGACATCAAAATCACCTCTTCCATAAAAGGAAAGCTTAAAAACATGATGCGAGTGTAACCAATGCAATGATGTCAGCCTGAGTACGCAGACAGCCTCTGGCAGAGGGACAAACAGAAGCAATTAGAGGCAGGGGAGAAAGCACGTGGCCCACACCCATTACAAGAGCAGACCATATCCCCACTGCTCTGGATGGGTGGGATGAAAGATAGATTAGCTAGTTTGGAGTTGCTGACGCCCCACTGAGCCCTGTGGGGTGGATTCCCTGGGGGGGAGGGGGAAGGCTCAGATACACTTCTGGGTTCTGCTTCTCCACTCTGGCCTTCTGACTTCACGGGTCAAATTGTGAAGGGGTGGGGGTTAGGGAGGGAAAGAGGACTGGTGTCTGCCAAACACCATTAATTTATGACACCAAAAACTCAGACTCCACAGATCTATGGACCTCCCTCTCTCTTCTTCAGACTTGTCTTCGCTAGTATATTAATTCAAGTCCTGTCCACACATAAAACCCCTTAACTCAAGTGTGGTGGTGCTTTTAACTGTAATTAGCTGACCCGTAACGGGCCCTTCAGACATTTTAATCCAGTCCTTGAGCTCCCGCGGAGGAGCAGGGTCCAGGGCTTGCCCCACTTCGGCGCTCCAGTCGGGGAGCGGAGTCAGGGGCATGCCCCATTCCACGCAGCTCCTGGAAGCAGTAGCACGTCCCGCTCTGGCTCCTACACGTAGAGGCAGCCAAGGGGCGCCGCATGCTGCCCCCATCCCAAGTGCCACCCCTGCAGCTCCCATTGGCCAGGAACCATGGCCAATGGGAGCTGCAGGGGCAGTGCCTGCAGATGGGGCAGTGTGCAGAGCTGCCTGGCCGCACCTCCGCATAGGAGCCGGAGCGGGGACATGTCAGTGCTTCTGGGAGTTCCTTGAGGTAAGCACCGCCTGGAGCCTGCACCCCTGACCCCCTCCCACACCTCAACTCACTGCCCCAGCCCTGATCCCTCTCCTGCCATCTGAACCCCTTGGTCCCAGCCCAAAGCACCCTCCTGCACCCCAAACCCTCATCCCCAGCCCTCCCACCCTGCACCCTGAGCCGGAGCCCTCATCCCCGCCCCCCACCCCAACCCCCTGCCCCAGCTCGAAGCCCCTTCCTGCACACTGAACTCCTCATTTCTGGCCCCACCACAGAGCCCACATCACCAGCCGGAGCCCTCCCCACCTCCAACCCTCAATTTCATGAGCATTCATGGCCTGCCATACAATTTCCATACCCAGATGTGGCCCTTGGGCCAAAAAATTTGCCCACCCTTGGGCAACAGCATGAGTTAGCACACTTTATTAGCTACTAACATGACTACTCCTGCAGCATAGAGAAAGGCTAAGTGCCACTTGAGTGATGCTAATTGTCCAATACCTTCCCAGAATTTCCCCATCTGTCCAAAAAGGACAGACTGTTCTCCCAAAATTCAGTGAGAGTGGCTCAGCTTACTTCAGTTGCAAAGAACCACGGGGCATGTTCCCAGAAGTCTTAGTGCCACCAGTGTGAACAATGCAGCTGCAGTGTTATTTCACTGTGTGACTACCCTCTCTCAAACTAGGCTAACTTAAGAGAAGTAACTTGAGTGTAGGTCGTTGCAGAGTTAATACAAGTTACCATGATTTGGTAGAAGTGAACATGCCCCATTGTCACACTTCTCTGAGATGCTGTTTCATGGGTCTCTGTAGTTTCAGGCAGGGAACACTGCATCTGTTTATACCAACTTCACATTTACAAAGTTTTCTCCCAAGGGCTGGCAACTTAGCTTTTACTGGGGGGTTGAGGGGAGGGAGAAAAGAGAGATTCTGCAGAATGATATGTCAGCCTTAAAAAAGTGCTGAGTTACTGACCCAGTCCAATTTGAGCCCTGCTCAAAGTAGAGATAATTGCTGAACTGTGAGAATGGATGATGTGGCCCAGGGATATAGCAGAGAAAAGAGAAGCCAAAGACAGAATGCTGAAAGAGTGAGGGGAAAGGAGAAATGCTGACACAAACTGAAGAAAAGCCAGGAGCACAGAACTGACAAATATAAGGAGGTAGCAAGAAAACAACAGGAATGAGCACTAGAACATGCAGTGTCTCAAGATCTACAGGACACTTCCCAGTTTCCAGGGCTGGTCCCAGACTCCAGGTCAGGTTTACAAAAAATGGTCAATTTCCAGACTTGGAGAAACTGGAGTCGGGGAGTGCAAAGGAAAGTCACCATAATGGCTCAGAGCTACTGAGTGGCAGGTTATCAGCAGCGAGGTAACACCTAATTGGCTGGGGAATGCTATGGGGTGGAGCCTCTGCTGAGAACCTGCTTCTTTGTAGGTCTCAGCTAATAAGTTGACACCGCCCTTTCCAGACCCCACATCTCTAGCTTCCTGAAACCTGGAAATTGACCATAATTGCTAACTGTCCCTCTCACCCCTTTTCAGAATCCTGGTGGAGCTCCAGCCTTTTGGTCTGCCAGACACCCAGATGCGGGAAGGAGCGGTAACGATTCCCTGTTGGCTTTGCTTCTTCTTGGTCTCTCTTGCTCCTTCACAGTCTCTTCCCTCATGTTTCACCTGTTCCATAGGTCTGCTGCTCAAGCTACTGTCCATTACGCCTGCCCACTATGGAAGACAGATATAGCTGCCTCCTCTGGCCCTGTTCTCAGCTGACCCATGTCACCCAATTCATTGCACCCACCACTTGGAGGGGAAGAAGAAAAGTGTGGCAGAGGAGTAGCTCCAGACAGACGTAAGGGTCTGAGAGACTCGAATCAGAGAGGGACAATGTAGAGAAAGATGTGAAAAATAAGAGGAGGAAAGAGAGGGTTAATAAAGGAAAAAGGAATAAATGGAATGAAAATAGCAAGAAATTTTGCACAAATTTAAGGTCAGAATTCTCTTTTTAAATTAACTTCAGACTCCCCCTCCTGCTACTCCATACTCCACCATGGGTGCTACATCTGGGCTGCCCTACTCAATGCGACTTCCTAACCCCTCACCTCAACCTTCTTCATCCCCATCCCAAACCCTCATCGACATTTCCTCAGTCACCTCCAATGGTTCCCTATTTTTCCACTTTTAAAGCCTGGTCACTCCCTGCAAGAGTCTCTGGACCAAGTGCCCCCCTCGAGGGAGAAGAAGGAACTCATGGTCCCCCTACAGGTCCTTTCACATCCTCATGAGTCTATGGAAACTGTACACATTTCTTTTGTGCTTTAAGAATAATCCATTTATTCAGGTAAATCAGAAGCTAAGCATAGTCTCTGTGTTGCTTCTGATATTTCTATCTGTTGAAAAGCGAAATGACAGCTTGGCCTGCAATCCGGAAACATCCGTCACCTAGCCCTTTTCTGCTGGGATTTGCGTTGAATGACGTTTACTGCAGGTTAATAATTAGTTTTTAGCATAAGAGTCTAGTGCAGTTGTCCTCTCCCCAGGAGAGAAAAACAGGCTGAGTGATTTTTAGATTATATGCTCTGATAAGACACAGGCGCCTGACTCCCTATGTGCTTGTGCCATACAAGCCACCTGCTCTGTGGAGCTGCCACTGGGGACACCCTGGAAAAGGTTTAATAATGTGCTCCCTGGAGATGTTACTCAAAAACCTGAGCTAAATTTACAGCCTATATCACAAAGTAAAATTTTGTGTACAAAATCCTATCAACAGAATCTAAAGCAATCCCTAGAAAAAGAGTGATACTCTACGTTAAACAAATGTGATTTCATATTAAATGAGAATCTGCCATGCTTGCAATAGCAAGAACATTATGGAACATAGGAACTGATAGACCGGGTCAGATCAGTGATCCAGCTAGTCTGGTATCCTGTCTGTCAGTAGCTAGTATCAGAAGCTTCAGAGAAAGATGAAAGAAACTCCATAGTGAGCAATTATGAAAAAACCTGCCCACAGAGAAAGATGCTCTCAGCCCTTGGGAATAGTTGGTTTACACCCTACAGCATGAGGTTTTATATCCCTCCTAAAAATACTTTATTCTAATGCAACTATGGATGTTATTATCCAGGATAGTGTCTGAACCTTTTTTGAATCCTGCTAAATTCTTGGCCTCCATGATACTGTGGCAGTGAATACTACAGGTTAACAATGCATAGTGTAGAAAAAAAAATTTGCTTTTATCAGTTTTAGCCTGATTGCCTTTCAGTTTCACTGAATTGCCCTTCTTTTTAGGGCTGAGGAAGAGTCAGTAGGTACTCTCAATTGATCTTCTCTACGCTGTTCTTTATTTTATATACCTGTTTCATGTCCCCTCTCAAAACTAACCAATCCCCATCTTTTCAATCTCTCCTCATACAGAAGTCTCTTGATTTATAAGCAACAGACCATCTAGAAATGAAAAATGCACTTTTTAAGACTAATCTTGAGAAATTACTATAATGCTAAAAGAAAAGGAGTACTTGTGGCACCTTAGAGACTAACAAATTTATTTGAGCATAAGCTTTCGTGAGCTACAGCTCACTTCATCGGATGCGGATGCGGATGCATCCGATGAAGTGAGCTGTAGCTCACGAAAGCTTATGCTCAAATAAATTTGTTAGTCTCTAAGGTGCCACAAGTACTCCTTTTCTTTTTGCGAATACAGACTAACACGGCTGCTACTCTGAAACCTGTTATAATGCTAAAGACTCTGCCAGAAGTGACCTTGTGCAACCTGAGTTATCCTATCAGTAACATGGGAAGAATCATACTTGCTTTTCTTCTGGTGAACGGTTGTGAGGCCAATAAAAAAGGTTGCTAAGTGCTCAGAATTAAGGCCAATCTGAGGAAAAGTGGGACTCAGATCACGGTCTCCTGTCTCCCAGCCTGGTGACTACTTCAGGCCAGAGGGTATTTATGTCGAGTGGAGGAAGAGTCATCATTCTCCCTGTGTCCTGCAAGGAGTTACAGAGTGATGTGGATATTCTGAAACACTTCAGCAGGCTCACCACGGTTTAGGGGTATATGAAAAGCCAGGCAGTGGAGCAGGAGCTAGAACAATGCCAGAGCATTTATCAATTGTGAAAACTCTGTTAGCCACAAAAAATCAGCATTTGTGCAAACTTCCAAATCTGGACACATTTTTCAAGAGGAGTCTGATTTGAGGACACTTCATGCCAAATTTCAACTTCTTACTCCAAAAAAACCAAACAAACAAAAAACAAAATTGCAAAAAACCCACAAGCATAACATTAGGCAACGTTAATAGAGATGTTGCTACCAATCCAGCTATAAAAATTATTAAATAAGATTACCCCTTACACAGATCCTTGTGGCACCCCTTTCTAGACACCACCTCTTCGACTCAGCTCATATCATCCCAGTTATTTCAAAATCTGATGTTGCCAAACTTATCAAAATGAGTCTTCCTTGAGGAAGAAAGTCCATGTCAATTTGAAGTTTAACTAACAGCTTTGTTTGATTATCAATGCATTATAAAGGTCAGAACAATTTGTAAAAAACATTTTCATACATAACTCTAAATAATGACGACAGCAGATTATATTATTTACTACTTGCTGGCAAGGGGCCCAACAGTGTTCTCGGAGCTGTATGAGACACAAAACATTAAAAAAGAGTTCCTGCCCCAAAGACCTAATAATCTATAAAACAAACAAAAGGAGGCCCAGAAGAGAGAACTAACTTAGGGTACGACTACAGTACAGATGCTACGTTGTGCCGCTGTAGCACTGAAACGTAGACATTTGCTACAGTGACAAGATGGGGTTTTCCGTCACTGTAGTTAATCCACCTCCCTGAGAGGCAGTAGCTAGGTTGAAGGAAGAATTCTTCAGTCGACTAGTGGTATCTACACTGGGGCTTAGGTCAGCTAGAGAGTACGTCACTCAGAAAAATCCACACCTCTGAGCAATGCAGCTAGGTAAACCTAAGTTGTAGATGTAGACCAGGCCTTAGATTCCTTTTTCCTCCTCTCTTTATCCATCATGCTGGCATTAGAAGGACACTCAATGCGGGTGTTTGTGGGATTTGCAGAAGTAGTGAGTCTTTAGAAAGGATATGAATGAGGAGAGCTTAAGGGCCTGACATGCTATGATGGGGTCAAGATTAGCAATAATAGTGAAGTAAAAGGAGGCATGATAAAGAGACAAGATCTCTTTAGATTCTATTTTGTTCAGGTTTTAATACCATACCCATCACTGAGTTGTGAGCACCTTCCATGGAGACAGAGTTTTATGGGATTCAAAGGCAAGGATGGGACATTTACACTGAGTAAGGTGAGCAAAGAGCCAGTTAAGGTATTCAAAAGAGGAAAATTACATGGTCGTATTGATGGGTGTAGAATGTCACCTAAACTGCTGTGATTGACAGGAGGCAGCAACATGGGTATCAGAAAGGTTTCGGAGAAAGTGCAATAACCAGGATGGGAAACTGAAGATACGAACAGGTGTTTTAATTGCTGGGACAGAAAGAAAGGTTCCACTTTTCAATATGCTGGTAAGAAGAAACGGCAGCATTTGATCATAGCCTGGATGTATATGAACTAAAAAAATAAATCCCCTGTGTTATCATCAACCATGTAATATTTCAGTCCCAAAAGTATATAATGGTCTCAAAACCAAAACTGAAATTAGGGCTTCAGATGGGAGCATCCAGTTCAACCTCAGCCAAAATGTTGCTTCCCTTTGGGTATTGCTGCTCCTGGGTGTTTCGATCTATATTCCTTTGAAGAGCAGGAAACTTAACTTCCTTCATCAGTCAGTTTCCCACCTGGGTTGTTTGCTTGTGTCAGGAGTTCTCTGAAAGGACCCATCTGAGAGCAGGGCATACTCAGATGTTGCTTGATACTCTGTCTGAACTAAGGGCTTGTCTATATGGTGCAGCAGTACACAGTATGGAGGTGTGATTTCTAAGGCACACTAAATGGTCTGTGTAGACCATGCTGGCACACACTAAAAGGTCCCTAGTATGCTTTAACATATTGCTATTTGAAATAGTACTATCGTAAAACACATGAGGGAACTCTAGTGCACACCAGGAAGGTCTACATGGACTAATTAGTGCACAACATATTAATGCTCTTCAGAAATCACACTCCATAGTGCACTGTGTGGACAAACCCTAAACTATCCACCACCACACCCAGTTCTTGAGAGTAGAAAAATACAAACAGCACCACAAACTTTTGGAGAATCAGACTGCTCTATTAGAGGGAAAGAATCTGATGACTTATTTTGATGGATGCAACAACTTCTGTGGTTATGGAGGCAGTGTGTTCTAGTGGACTGGGCACCAATGACCTGCCATGTGACCTTACGTAAGTAACTTCACTTCTCCATGCCTGAGTTTCCCCATTGAGGATATATATAGCAGAAGCTCTGTAAAGCTGTTTGAGATGGACAGAAGAAAAGCACTATGAAATAGCTAAGTATTATTGTTTTTTAATATTGGGTTCAGACTCAAAAAAGTGTTCCAACACAAATGACTAGGATCTTTTCCCAGTCGTTCCAAGGACTTAGGCAAAGAGTCTGAAGAGCCTTCTGGCACCCTCAGCTATTGCAGGAAGGCCAGTCAAAGGAACCCGAGTCCCCAAGGCATCCTCCATGAAGATCACACAACAGAGGTCATTTGTCAGGACAAGGAGTCCCAAATCCTGATTTCTTGTCCCATCTGCCATGGCAGAGGGAGACTAATGGCTGGACAAAATCCAAATAGAAAAACCAGAAAAATACTTATGATCTTACTACTAGAGAAAAGTCTAACTAAATATTGTGTGCTAGGTATCCTGGCACACCTACCGACACAATACCTGCAGTACCATAGAGTCTAGGCCCCTTCGTGTTGGACCAGGCCCAAACTACACTAAGCACTGTACGAACAGAGAACAAAAAGACAGTCCCTAACCTAAAGAGCTTACAAAAGATGGATGCAGACAGACTGACAAGGGAGTACAAGGTAACAATAGAGAATACTGGTCAGCACGATAGGCAGTAGCATCAGCATACCAGCGGCCTAACCACTGTCGAGTTTTTTGTAGGCATCACACAAAGGAGAGTTTTGAAGGAGGATAATGAGTTAGGTTTGGGGGTGTTCACAGGGAGTGAGTCCCAACACAAAAGAGGCAGCATAGAGAAAGCATGAAGGTGCCTATTTGAAAATTTACCAGATGGGTGATGGAATCATCATGGGTCAACTGGAGGCAGGAGTCAACCTCTTGATAGTGAAGAGAGATGACAGGGAGGGTGGGGGATAGGATGTGAAAGGCCTCAAAATGAAGACAAAGTAGCTTATGTTTACGGAATAGGAGAAGAGGGAGCTAGTGGAGGGATACAGAATACTTTTTCATTTAAATTTAACTTATTTCTTGCAGGCTACATGGCAGGAGTGAGGGTTTAGAAAGAAGTTTAAGGACACTTTCCACGGCTTACCTGATTCAGGCTGTTCAGGAACAATAAGATACTTCAGCTTTTATTTATGTTCAATGATTTCATTAGCTCATTTTTTATATTACCACTGTATATTCAGCAATGTACTTCCAGGTAATTAGAGGAGACTTCATAGAGAGGACAGGAAAATGCAGCAGAACTGGGGATTCTTTCTTTTCATAGCTTTGTTGCCATGACTGGTTATCATTTGAATTAGATCACCGTCCTTATGCTTTAATTAGAGGAAGTGGCATTCATCCTAAACAGCCTAACACCCCCTTTCCACATATGACCCACATGCACTGGATCTGCAAATGCACCAGTTGCTACTGCTTGGAGAAAGCTGCAGTAATTTCTGGGAGTATAACAGCAAGTCTGAGCTGGTCACCACTGTGTGACCACTGACAAGGAAGAAAGTTTAAATGATGCTCTCCTTCAGTGCCAAACTTAGTGAAAGCTCAGCATCCAGATCACCGCTTATTTGCCCACATGGCACATAAATACCAAGATGATCAGCAACTTAGAAATACCTTAGACAGGCAAATAGACAGACAATGTAATGTCAGGAAACAGACGCTTGCTAACAGGGCTGTCAAAGTGCTAGGTATGTCTAGGATTTATGGCATTTAAAGAAATGTAATGAAATCCACAAAGCAGAGATTATGCCAGTCAGATACAGTAGCCAGTGTTAAATTCCTTGCTCATTAATCCATGCAGTTTTTATGTTCCACACTAGGCAGAGACTCTCTTAAAATCCCTGTCTGCATTAAGAAGTGATCTGCAACCATGCACCAAAGAAACAGGAAAAACATGGCCTGAAAGAGTTAAGGAACAGCTTAGCTGCAAGAAGAAAGTAGTGGGGGTGCATTTTCAATGCCATCTGCTGGATAAAATGGACAATTTCAGTTATGGTTAGAGGGAGCTGCGCTTCTTATTACCTCCCAACAGCAACAGATCTCTTCTCCATATTGTGCTCTAATGTGGAGACCAAAGGTAGGTGTTTAACTACTTACTAAGCACCTACTCCCCAGCACTACCACTGTGGCCAGCAAAGCAAACAAGCAGTGTCAATTTAATCCTTGAGGAGTAAGGGGGAGGGTGTTGGCTCTTACTCAGCTACAATAAAATTCGGTGCAACTCTCCTGCATTATCTGCTAGCTTTGAATCCATGTTAGTAATCACAAACTTTACTTCTCTGATTAACAGCATATGGTGCATATGCAAGGAATCCAGCTCCCTGGAGAAGTACCTTCAATTAAATCTGACAGGAAGAGCATTGATGTCTTGGTGTGAAACCCAGAGTTGGCTATGGTCCATCCTGGAAGCACTTTCACACCAGAGTCAGCATGTAGTTCTGTGTAGATAGGTTTACTGGCAAGGCCATCAGAATGAGAAAATATATCCATCTTATCTAAAAAAAAATTTTTTTTGAGTAGGAAGGTCCACAGATGATCTATTGTCTGCAGCACGCAGCTAGTGTGCAGAACCAGACACAAGAAGAGGGAAGGACCATCATCCTGAAGAGTCTACCAGTAATAGATGACTTCTATAGCTAAGAGTGATAATCACAGAACAAGTCAGATAAGGTAATACCACAGGAGTCGGAGACAACACTTGTTACTACAGAGCCAATGAAAAGGTAGTTTCTTGCTGAAAACAACAAAACAGCATTCTAACGTTTTCCCGTGAGCTATAACAACTATATATCCCGTGAGCTATAACTATAACTATATGGGTCAGATGTGAAAGCTACATTCACTGAAGCATGGCATTCTCGTTCTCATTTGTACACAAAAGACCATGTTGCTGCTTTATGCATTTCCTCACAAGTAAATGTACCTTTCCCTTCATGATGTTGTCATCACTCAAACAGTGAGCTCTACCAGACTGATGGAGTGATCTTCTCAGTATGCTTCTAAGATTGTCCATTGAATCCTCCTGGAAATGGAACCCTTAGAGACTGTCTTGCCTCTATATGATGGCTAGTATAGAACAAGTCAGGTCTGAGGATTTGCAGAAAAACTTTGTGTGCTGGATATATATGTTGAGGACTCTATAAACATCTAAAAAATGTCGTTTCCAATCTAAAGGACGTGTGGATTTTGGCAGAGGGAGGAGAAAGTACTCTCAATGAAAGTGAGTTGATTGTAGGCATGAGACAGGATTTATCCTGAGGACCACTTACTTAATTGGCACAAGAGGTGCAGCAACTGGATTGCACCAACTGGGGTCCCAGGACAGAAATCCTTCTTGTTGACACGATCGCTAGTAGTCATCAAATTTGTTTTCTCTTAAAAAAAAAAAAAAGAGAGAGATTCTTCTCTTCAATGACCAAAAAGAGGTTCTGCGAGAGCATTCAGATCCAGCTTTAGATTCCATGCTTGAGCCCTATGTACATTTGGCAGGCTTGTAAATGTTGCAACTATAAGCATCTTTTGATGTCTGAAAATCCTCTTCCTGCCTGCTGACTGAAGGATTCTGGATGCTGCAGCTACTTCAGAGGATACTGGGCTGCATGGACCTTTGCTCTGACCCAATATGGCCATTCTTATGTACTTAAAATTTAAGAGTACACGTTGACAAACCCATATTTACCCCATCATGTGGGAACTCTAGGATAGTCAATGGATGCAAGAGACAGAGAAACTCCTTTCAACTTACATCAATGGGGGAAACCTTGGGCATACGCGGGAATATGCCATGCTGGCAGACTAGAGACCAGCAAAGGTTTGATCACACTGATAGAGTATCCCTTTTTCAAACATGTCTCAAAAGCCAAGCTGCTAATTTTAGTTTCCTTGGATCCAGCAGGTAGATCAGTCTGTGGGAGAAATGACTCTCAGAGGGAAGGGATATTGGTTGCTATACTGAAGATATCTGACAACCTTGGCTAATAAAAGGTGATTAGGATTATCTGTCCCTCTTGATCTTCCAAAATAGCCTGGAAATTAGAAATTATGGAGAAAAAAAACATGCAAGAGGATATTGGGTCACATCTGGGAGAGAGCATCTATGTCTGCTGTCTCCACATCTCTCCTGCTGGAGAAGAACCTGAGCACATTTTGTCTATAAAATAAATCTAATGATGACATCCTTAGGGACTTGGTCAAATGAAGAGTGAGCCCTGGATATAGAGCCTGCTCTGCCTGGTCTACCAGTAAGATTAAGATTTTGTCAGTTATTTTTAGTAAAACTCAGAGACAGATCACGGGCAATAAACAAAAATTCATGGAAACCTGTGGCCTGTCTCTGACTTTTACTAAAAACAACAGGTGGGGCTGAGGGAGTAGGAATGATAGCTCGAACCTCCAGAGCCATGGGGCTCATGCCGCCCTGGGCAGAAGCTGAAGAAAATGTCAGAGTTCTCTGAAAGTCATAGAATCTGTGACCTGTGACAAAATCTTATCCTTATCAATCAGAAACTAGCTCAGCCAGTCTGCTACAGAGTTAATTTTCTTCTTATGTGCCAGGTGTATAGAACTTAAATATTCCTTTCTGCCCAAGATATCAGAAGAGTGCTTCCTTCTGCGGGGAAGATGATTTGGACTGTCTCTGCTTGCTAACATAGGCCATGGTTCAGGTATTGCCAGTCATGCACAGAATCCCTCTGTAAGAGAGGAAAAGCTAATACAGCTTGAAGGGTGCAGTGGACTGCTCCTAATACTAGCCAATTGTTGCTGAGTTTTCTTTAAGTCCTGTCCTCTGAATAAGCTCCTATAGCCTAGTGTCAAACTCAGAAGTCATGACTAGCTGAGCAGGTCCCACTATTGGATGGTCACTGGTAAATCTGCAAGGTCTTGTCCACCAAAATGACTGGACAACTATCAGCTGAATTTCTACTGTTGAGGCATGAGACCCAGTGAATAATGGGAGTAATAGGAGGAAAGTCTGGAGGGGTCTCATGATGCTTTGATCACTGAAGGATGTTGATGAGAGACCATCTGTAATGGGGTATACAAACCCCCACAACAGGCAACCAGGGGTTAAGGAACTGCTCTGGGCTCAGCCAGCCCCACCTCGCCACAACTGTAGGAAGTGCTCCAACTGGAGGAGGAATAAAAACTGCAGGAGAGCAGCTCATTTGGTGGCAAACCAGGGAAGAGTGCAGACCTGTTACCCACAGCTCCAGCAGAGGAGTGCTGAAGGAAAGGCAGAATCTCTCCCCACAACAACTGCCCAAAGCTCCCTCCCTGAGGGAAGGGTAAGCCTGCTACAGAGAGCCTGAGAGGGAAGCATTCCCCTCTTCCTTTCATATGGACTGAGTTTTGTTAATTTCCCTTTATTTTGTTTGGACTGCCCCCTGCAGGGGAAAGCCTTAGGACTGACATGGCCCATGGACATACTGCAGAAGGAGGCAGTTGCCACCTGAGAGAGGAGGAGAGCTACACGTAGCTGCCAGAAGGTGCCTTATGGTCAGTGGACATCCTTCATGCCTTCTAGACTAAGATGGCAACTTTGGGACAATCACAGGGGGTGATAGGAAATGGTCCATGGAGGGCAGCCTTAAGCAGCCCCTCGCTGTCAGAGCACTGATAGCCCTCAAAGGGCCCTGGGTCAGAGCCTGGTGGAGTGGGAGGACCTGAGCTCCTGTACCAACAACCCAGCTACAAGGTTGGGGCTTAGGCCCATGACACTAGGTAATGCTACTATACCAACCAATAACTAGGCAAGGACTATTACAGCAGCTCACCGAAAACACCCATTAGGACTTGCAACAATGAGGAGGGAAGGATGGTGGCTGACAGAGCTACTTCTTGAAGCCTGGATTGGCTCTCCTGGGAGAAAAATACTCTGTGATGGACTGTGTCCCAGTTCCTAAAAGGAGACTATACTGAGCTTGTTGTGGTTGGCTCTCATCCCAATTTATCAACACTGGACATCTCCCTTGATATATTTCCAATTAGCACTAGTTTAGACTAGGAAAAGGTAAATGGGGACCTCTTCCTACCCAAGGATTGCAAAGGTCTACAAGAAACTTGGTAAATACCCTTGAATCCAACACAAGACCAAAAGGCAGGTAGAACCCACAATGGGAAGAAACCACCACTAGTAGCTCTTCCTCTGCCTGCACCTCTGGGGGCCCTGGCCAAAGGGGCATCCTAACCTTGGAGGCTTCTACCGAGGTCCTGGCCTTTACTTGCTGGAAATTCAGCCTGCACACGCCAGCTGACAAAAGTCGGCGAATCACCCCTTGCGGGAGGTGTCTGTTGGTGGAATCTAATCAGAAAGCAGGTAGGAGTTTCAGGAGGAGCTGGTTCATCTAAGTAGTATCTGAGAGCATAAGGACTCCATTGACAGGATGTATATAAAGAAGTCTGGCATGGAGGGTGCAGCCAACGGAGAGAAGAATATAGCAGCACCAGAGGAAGAAGCAGAATTGGCTGCTCTGCAGGGAGGAGACTGGCTGCTGGCCACTCTGGGCAGCAGAAAGTGCTCTACCCCCCACTCAAATCCCCCGTCCATCAAGGTCAACAACCAATACACTGTACTGGCAACAGGAAGGGAGGAACAGACCCCATTGGCTGAGGAACAGGAGCCACCTGCTCTCAAGGCTGGGAGGGTCACAGCCACTGAACCCAAGAAAAGACAATGTAGGGTGGGGGTGGTCAGGGATTCACTTCTGAGGGGGTCATTGGCATCCATTCGCTGATCTGACGTCACTTGAGGTACGCTGCCTGCCCAGAGTCCGCATCTGAGAAGTCACGGAAAAGTTGTTGAGGCTCATCCATTTCTCTCTGCTTATGCACTACTCTATGCTGCTCATCCACATGGGCACTAATGGTACTGCCAGGTATAACCCTGATCAGACCAGCAGTGACTACCGGGCTCTGGGAGCAAGGGTGAAGGAGTTGGGGGTGCAGGTAGCGTTCTCAACCATCCTCCTGGTTTTGGGTAAAGGCCCAGGCAGAGGGACACTTCCTGAAGATGAATGCATGACTGCACAAATGATAGCAATGGGAGGGCTTTGGCTTCCTTGATCATTGGATGCTGTTCCAGGAAGGATGATGGTTGGGAAGAGAAGGGGTCCACCTGACTAAGAAGGAGAAGAGCATTTTTGGATACTGACTTACCAACCTAGTGCAGAGGGCTTTAACCTGGCTCAAAGGGGGCAAGTGACAAAAGCCCACAGGTAGGTATAAATAAAGATGACCTTAACAGAAGGCTAGGTGTCGGGAGGAAATGGAAAAGTACAATAAGTCATAGGAGCAACAAAAGAGAACAGTGGGGAAATCTTACATGTCAATATATAAATATAAGGAGTATGGGGAATAAACAGGAAGAACTTGAAGTATTAGTACATAAACTAAATTATGACTTAACTCGCTCCACTAAGTTTTGATGTGATGAATCTCATTGCTGGAATATTGGTATAGAGGAGTACAGCTTATTCAGGAAGGACAGGCAGGATAAAAAAGGAGGTGATGTTGCATTATACATCAAGAATATATACAACTTGTTCTGAGGTCCAGAAGGAGGTAAGAGGCAGACCAGTTGAAAGTCTCTGGATGAAGATAAAGGTGGGGTGGGGCAGAGTGGCGAAGGAAGGAGTAACCTTATGGTGGGGTGATAACCTGCCAAATCCAGAGGAGGAGATGGATGAGACATTTCTAGAACCAACAAATATCCAAAAACACAAGACCTAGTAGCAAAGGGAGACTGTAACTACCCACACATCTCTGTTGGAAAAGTAATACAGCAAAACAAAAGATGTCCAATAAGTTCTTGGAATGTTCTGGGGATAATGTCTTGTTTTAGAAGGGGGAGGAAGTAACCAGGGAGGCAGCCATTTTAGACTTCATTCTGACAATTGGAAGAAATTGGTTGTGAATTTGAAGGTGGAAGGTAATTTGAGTGAAAGTGATCATGGCATGATGATTTCATAATTCTAATGAAAGGAAGGAGTAAAAGCAGCAGAATAAGGAATTCAAAAAAAGCTGGTTTAACAAACTCAGAACTGGTACGCAAGGTCCCCCAGGAAGAAAAACTAAGAAAAAGAGTTCAGAAGAGCCGGCAGTTTCTCAAAGAGACAATATTAAAAGGCACAAAAAACACACCTATTCTGATGCTTAGGAAAGACAGGAAGAATAGTAAAAGCAGGGCCATCCTTACCCATATGCAAAGCATGCAGCTGTGTAGAGCACTAGGAAATTGGGGGCACCAAATTTCCTGGTGCCCTACGCAGCTGCGTGCTGCTCCAGCTCTTCCCCAGGTCCCCGCCCCTTCCCCGCCCCCACTTCCCTGAAGACTGCAGCCAGGCCCAATCCTGCACTCACTGGTAAGTAGAGCAACCTGGCCCCAGCCTGCTCCGCTCCCCTGGCTCCCAGCAGCACCGCCGGCAAGTGCTGGGGGACGGTTCGCCTTTCCCCCCAAGCCTGGGACCAGGGGAGCAGAGCAGCCTGGGGCCCCAGGCCTCCACAGGAGGGAGCAGGGGTCGGGTCCCAGGCCTCCGCGGGGGACAGGGGTTGGTCACTTCCTGTGGGAAGTGGAGTGACACGGCCCCAGCCTGATTTGCTCCCCTGGCTCCCAGGCTTGGAGGGAAGGGAAAATTGCCCCTCCTCACTCACCGGCGGCATGGCTGGGAGCCAGGGGAGCGGAGCAGGCTAGGGCTGGGTCACTCCACTTCCCGCAGAAAGTGGCCAGCTCCCCCCTGCCCCATCCCACGGAGGCCTGGAGTGGGTCCCACACAGGTCCCCCGTGGAGGCCTGGGGCCAGCCATCCCTGCTCCCACCTGTGGAGGCCTGGGGCTGCATAAGGCACCAAAATAGCTTGGAAGGGCCCTGAGTAAGAAGCCAATATGGCTGCATAAGGAGCTCTTTAATGACCTGTTCTGATACTGCGCTGCGCCCTGGACGCAGCCAGCAGCAGGTCCGGCTCCTAGGCAGGGAGGGCCATGGAATCAGCCAATAGGAGCTGGGGGGTGAGAGCCAGACCTGCTGCTGGCCGCTTCTGGGGCGCAGCATGGTCTGCGGTGCCAGGACAGGCAGGAAGCCTCACTTAGCACCACTGCCGCGCCGCTGACCGGGAGCCACCCGAGGTAAGCCCATGCCCCAATCCCCTGCCCCAGCCTTGAGCCCCCCCCCACAAACCCAGAGTCCCTTCCTGCCCAAACCCCTCATCCCCGGCCCCACCCCGAGCCTACACCCCCAGCCCAGAGGCCCCTCTGACACGCTGAACCCCTCATTCCTGGTCCCAACCCCACAGCCCTCATTCCCGCAGCCCAACCCTCTGCCCCAGCCCTGAGCCCCCTCTTACACTCCAAAACCTTCATCCCCAGCTCTGTTGGGTTGTGGGCATCAACAATTTTCTTCAACTGAATCACCAGAAAAAAAAAAATTTGAAAACCACTGAAGTAGAGTACTGTGTCCAAATCTGGTAGCCATACTTTAGGACAGATGTGGACAAATTGGAGATAGTCCAGAGGAGAGCAAAAAAAATGATAAAATGTTTTTTTTTAAACAGACTTATGAGGAAACATTAATAAAACCAGGTATGTTTAGTCCTGAGAAAAGAAAACAGTTTTCAAATAAGTTAAGGGGTGTTACAAAGAGGATGGTGATCACATGGTCTCCATGTCCACTGAAATAAAACAAGTAGTAATGGCCTTAATCTGCTGCAGGAGAGATTTAGGTTAGATGTTAGGAAAAACTTCCTAACCAGAAGCATAGTTAAGCACTGGAATAGGCTTCCAAGGGAGGTAGTGGAATAGCTGTTATTGGAGGTTTTAAAGAACAGGTTAAAGAAACAGCTGTCAGGGATGTTCTAGGTACATTTGGTCCTGACTCAGTGCAGGGGGCTTAATTAGATGACCTCTTGAGATCCCTGCCAGCCCTACAGTTCTCTGATTCTGTGAATGAGTAGAGGAAATTATGAGATCCATACTAGAATTGGAGAAATCTGAAGTGGCCAAATGGGAACAAACAAATGAGCCTCCTTAGATTGACAGAAGTCAGGAAATACCCTGTCAAGATGGAAGCCTAAGCTGTCTTCAAGATTTCCATCTGTTAGAGCTGGAATTCCTGGAGACTAGAAAGACACGCAAAAGTTTGCTTCATCCTGGCCTTCATTCCATGAGACAGAGTTTGATTCAGATCTCTGCACCATTTTGAGGTTGGTTTCTTTCCTTGCTTTTCTTGTTCTTTCCCTTCTCAGAAGTGTGGCAGGCGTGCAATTGAGGAGGAAGAGGTAGAGAAAACCTTCTTTTCTGGCAATTTCTTTAAGGAAATAACCTCAGTGACATTCCTTTTGGGTAAGAGTTATGGTTGAGAGTCTAAAAGGGAGATACTGCCCACTTCCTGGGGTAACTGCTGCTCTGTAAACATCCTAATCTATCTGCTCAGGGGGGTAGTGTACTCAGCAAGACAACCTCTAGCCCATGAAGAGAAGTCCAATAGGGATATAACCAGCTGGGTGCTATCTAAGGGCAATTCTTAAGCCTGAGCCAGCTCAGAGGGAATAATTTGCCCCTCAAAAAGTCTTGCTGAATGAAGAAGTCACTGTTGACCCCATCTGGGGAATCCCCAGGCCAGGAGACAACTGAGTAAGCCACTGGGATCCAGGACTGGGGTGTCCAATTGTCAGTTCGGAAGGGAAGGAAGCAGATGGAAAGGGAATAGACTCTCACTTGCTTCATGTCTCCAGTGCCCCTCAGCTGCTTTCTGACCCCTAGGGGCCAAGGGATCGGATACAGTGACTTCTAGACTCTTTGCTGCATCCATGGTCTCTGAAGCAGGTCCAAGCACTCATGGGTTTTTTTCCCCCCCCAACTGCCCTGTTGGTGGTCAACTTCTGTTCTTCCCTCAGGAGGGAGAGGAAGAAACTGGGTACTTGCCAACAGATGGAGCTGGTACCAAAGTTTACGCATACTGGGTTTGCTAGAGTTAGAGATGGGGTTGAAGGCACAGAAGTGGGGCTGTGAAGGTGCTGGACGACTGAATATGTCAAGCACCCTGCCTAATTGCTGAATTACAGGGGACTAGCACAAGGAACAAGTCCTTGCCTTCTCTTCACAGCCTGCACTCCATGGAAAGGCTGCCAGGAAGGTGTAAGCACAGCTGCAGACACAGGAAGAGAGAGAACAAATTAAAAATTCCTCTGGGATAAGACATCCAGAGGAGCAAGAACTTTCCCACTGGGAATACTCGTTAGGCCTCAGTTCTCTGAAGCCATACACGTCAAAGATGATCAGATTTGAAAAGGGTCATTTGAAATAGAAAAATTGTTGTTTTGTCTGGCTCTGATGCAGGAGCATCTCATTCACCTAAAAAGGCAAAACTAGACTGACAAGCTTTTTATAGGATAGTCTCTTCCTTCCAGTTGTGGTTCTGCCCTTTAGATGCATGGAAGCTGAAGACCTATTATAAGCATCTGAGGACCTTGCTGCAATGGAGAATGTGACACATTCACATGTGAATAAGGCCTGGTGCATAATTCTGAGTTTATATGGTAGAGTATGTATATACAGGAAAGAGGGCACTTAACCCACTTAAGGTCCAATTCAGCTTTATTTCATACACTCATTACATCACAAAAAAAAATTAACTTTTATGATACAAGTCCTAATGTTAAATTTCCCCCCTTCCCCATACTAAAAATTCACTTGGCCTATACCAAAGGAAACAAGAAACCAAAAGCTCTATGTTTAAGAAATAAGGTCCATGTAAAACAGCATCTACATTTATTTCAGTCTCTAATCCCTTCTCTTGTCTTCTCCAGTCTCCAACTACCCTTCAAGTACCTACGACTGGACATCCTGGAACTGAAGGGAGTATTTCTCTTTTCAAATACTAGAGTACTGCTCTCCTTCAAAGAAAAGGAGTACTTGTGGCACCTTAGAGACTAACATTTATTTGAGCATAAGCTTTCGTGAGCTACAGCATTCACTGAATGCATCCGATGAAGTGAGCTGTAGCTCACGAAAGCTTATGCTCAAATAAATGTTAGTCTCTAAGGTGCCACAAGAACTCCTTTTCTTTTTGCGGATACAGACTAACACGGCTGCTACTCAGAAATCTCTCCCTCATGAAACTCTAATTACAAGCAAACCACAGGATCCTAGAAAACACTAGGACAGAATGTGAAAAAAAAGCTAGTCTTCTCTGCTTCAGAGAAATAAAACAGGCTGGTATTGAAAACCAAGAGGAAGTGATCTAGCCAAACAAAAGCAGCTCTAAAAGGTAAGCAAACCCCACAAGCTACGCGCTCATTATTACAGTGTCGATAGCCTACTTGTTAAAAATGTATATTTTAATTTTCTGTATTGCTAAAGGTCCCAATTTGCCCAGGGATCTAGCTAAGCTGCCATTTTCTACCACGACAGAGTCTAATCTTTATTTAATGGATTTAGCATCTATCTTCACTAGAGTGGTCTCTAAGGGAAAGGGGAGGGGAGTATGAAGGGGCATAGAAGAGACGATCAGAACCCCCCTCTCCTTCATCCATCCGGCGCTCATGTTTGTGTTCAAAATTCAATTACCTCCTTATTGATACTTCACAGAGATATTTAAGCTGCAAACATGAAGCCCTGATTTCCCAGGGGGCCATGCCCCTCTCTATTTCACTGCTCTGCTTCCCCTAGGGTGAATTCCTGAGGCGTCCATATTAATAGGTAATCAGTCACAATTCATTTATTAAACAGCTAGCAAGGTTTATCAGCCTGCCCTGATTAGCCGGAAGAAGCCACTGAATTCCTAATTTATTTATGGAAATGCAAGCGTCTTTTTGAATTCCATTCAGGAGAGACAGGGGTGCTGTGGGCTTGGCATGCTGAATTCTAACAGGAAAGCAGCAGGCAGACTAGCTACCGGGAAGCACGCTACTTCATCCTGGGAAATGCGCTGCCATGACCCTTAGTATGGTCAATGGATTTAGGGCCACAGAACCTGCTGCACCAGAATTCATTAGATTGTTTGTCACAAAGCGGGCATTATTATCCATTACAACTATTAAAACTGTAATCCCAAGTACACTGAATGTGGATTGGTTGAAAAGTGGTTCTTAAACTGAGTAAGGTTAAGAACCTCAGTGAAATCATATCAGAGTAAGGGAAAACAAAAATACTTTCCAAGAAATTTTAAAATAAGAGGTTTAGAAGAACATTGAAGGGACCATCAGGTCCCATTCAGCCCAAAATATTGATTTTGTAAAATTCAGCTTTTGAAAAAAGACCAATTGTTTTCATTATTTAATTGTTGACACTGGAATTTAAAAGCAAACTCCCCACTGTACTTTGCAGCTCTATGCTACTTCAGAATAATCAGAAAGTGAAACGAACAACAAATACCTCTTCTACTGCAAAGTGGGCAAATGGAAACATAGGCCCAGATCCTGCAAAGACCTATACATGTGCTTACATTTATGCACATGATTAGTCCCAGCTGAGTCAGTGGGACTATTCACATGTGTAAAGTTAAGCTGGCACACAGCTCTCCGAAGAATCAGGGCCATAAATAGTGAAAACTAAATAAAAAATTTTAAACTCTTTCTATTTTCAAGTGACATCTTAAGACACATTTGATTTTTTTTTTTTTTTTTTTTTAAAAACACTGACTACTTGTAACATCTGAGATCACTATGATTAAGAGAACAGGAGGACTTGTGGCACCTTAAAGACTAACATTTATTTGAGCATAAGCTTTCGTGGGCTACAGCCCACTTCATCGGATGCATAGAATGGAACATCTAGTAAGAAGATATATATACACATACATACAGAGAACATGAAAAGGTGGAATAAGAGGCTAATTAACTAAGCTGAGCTAATTAATTAAGATTAACTGTAGCAATCACTACAAAAGTTTTTTTCTCCTGCTGATAACAGCTCATCTTAATTAATTAGCCTCTTATTCCACCTTTTCACGTTGTGTGTGTGTGTGTGTGTGTGTGTGTGTGTGTGTGTGTGTGTGTGTGTGTGTGTGTGTGTGTGTAGACAGACAGACAGATATTCTTACTATATGTTCCATTCTTTGCATCCGATGAAGTGGGCTGTAGCCCACGAAAGCTTATGCTCAAATAAATTTGTTAGTCTCTAAGGTGCCACAAGTACTCCTGTTCTTTTTGCGGATACAGACTAACTTGGGGCTACTCTGAAATCTACGATTAAGAGAGATTAGGGGAAAATATTCTTCTCTGTTCCCCCCCACTCCTCATTTGTGTGTAGTCAGTTTTACCATTTACCTTGTTTTTGTGAGTTTTAAAACAAAGCAACTGGAAAGAGAAAAACGTTTTCTAGAAAATAGGAAAATGGGGCTGCTCAACCACAAAAACTGTAAAGATGTCCAGAGGCAAGTGTAGTGCCCAAGAGTTTTTATTTCATTTTTAAAATAACTGTCTAGATTTTAAATTGATAGGGTCACTAATAAACTAAGACGTTATTTGGAAACAGATAAGAGTTTGCTTAAATAACTTGAGAGTGTCCTTCTAAGAGCCAGTTCTGAGTCACTGTTATTAGACAAATCACCGATTTTGTCCCGCAACTTTAATGCTCTGATCTAGTCTTTAACTGACCAAGAAAGTACTCATAACTAATGCACTCACTGCTTAAATAACGGAGACTGAGGATGCTACACTAAGGTCTTGTCTATACACAGAAGTTACACTGATTTATCTAAAAAAATCAGAAACTGATTTAGTTAAACTAGTGCAAACCCCTCTGTGGACACTTATCAGTTTAAAACTGGTTAAGTTTACAGATGCACAACAAACTATAAACCAGATTTAAATCTCGAAGAGTTTCCATGCGAGAGTTTGTGCTATTTACGAAATTAGTTTAAAAGCACAACTTTAGTTAAACCAGTGCAACTCTGTTTAGACCAGACCCACAGTGCAGACTATAGGAAAACAAAAGCAGCTGTCATAAGTCATGGACTTTGACATACTGGATCAGCTACCTGGTCCATCTAGCAAGAATCAATAACTGATGCCTCAGAGTAAGAAAAAAAAAGTTGCACAAAGTGCACCTGACAAATACACGTTGTACACGGGATAAATTTCTTCCTGACCCTTGTGGCAACTGGCTCATACCCTGGAGCTTTAGATTTGATTTTCCTCATCATTACAACAGTACACCATGAAAGGGTGTGTATGAGTAAACTACTGATGCATGTGTCAGATGTGTTGGCAGGAACCAAGTGCTGTCAACGGTCTCAGAAATGAACCAGCAGCTTAATTCTTTGTAGTGTGCATTCATTAATTTACATTTCAATTAAACTAAAACTTTTAAAAATTGGGGGTGGGGGGAGATTGTATAGTTCCCCAAAGTATCTTTCCACTGTGAAAGCAGTTCCTAGAAAAAGGATAAGAAAAAATAAGAAACAGATCTAAATACAATTTCTCTGTTGTGCATTTCAGTAAGGAGATCCCAACTAGGCACCATTGGAAATTGATGCACAGCTGTGATATGATCAAACAAGCCCAACAAAACTAATTAGATTGTGACTTTGGATAAACAGTGCCCTCAACCCATCACAGCTTTCAGACCTACAAATGTCATCAATTGGTATAAAGTTATCCGACCCTTTCCTAAATCTTGCCACGGTACATCACAATGACTTCCTTCAGCAGTGAATTCACAATATTGATTTCAGGCTACAATATTTATATACGCTTTACAAGACAAGAAACTAGCCCTGAGCAAGTTACTGGACTTGATTCAGCAAAGCATTTAAACACATGTTTAAAGTGCTTTGCTGAATCAAGGCTTAATTCAGCATAGTTTTCTTATTGTCGACACAAACTCTTGCTTATACAGAAAATATCTAAGCAGGGCCACATGCATTTCACAACTCTGTAGAATCTGCACCGGCATCTGCAACAGAATCCACCCCTTGCTGCTGAATTGTGCTCAAGAATCTAAGCTTTTCCTTTTAAGAAAAGCCGTCTTCTAGTCCTTATGGTTATGAAGATACACTCTCGGTTCATGTCTCCCAGGGTAACCAATGCTGCGTTGTCTTCTTGAGCCTCCAGTCACTCAGAAACAATTGCTCTGAGAGTTGTGGATTGCTCCATTTATATCAATAAAGCATTTATTCTTTAAATTGTTTTATTTAGGTTTTAGTGTCAACATGGTCAACTATAACATTGCTCATCCATATAGCTGAAGTGCTCAACCCACAATCCCAAACTACCTCCTTTGCCTGTCCATCTGTCAAAAGCCCCAAGTGTCCCCACCTAGCTGCCAAAAATCTTCAGCTTCCTCCCTGACAGCTTCTATGAGGGAATTGTAATTGATCTTGTATGACAGTGTATACTGAAAACAGAGACATAAGAGAATGGAATTTAGTAAAAACAAAAAACATTCCACTACTGTCTTTAATGCTTTATTCATTTTCGTACTGAAGTCATTTAAAATTGCCATTTTAATTTACATGAATCTGCTACAGAATTTCTAGTTTCTCCCACTGTAGTATCACATAATTAACAGACCTTGATGCAGAATATAGAGTAAGCTTTCTGTACAATCCACAAGGCCAGGTTTATAAATAAAGGGCACAGTCTACTATAGATATCATTCTTCCCTTTCTGAAATGCACAGTTTCACACAACTTAATAGGGAATGTCTATTAGTCTGCTGTATATTTTGTGTGTCGCTGTATGCTAATGTACTGTATGGTTTCAGAGTAGCAGCCGTGTTAGTCTGTATTCGCAAAAAGAAAAGGAGTACTTGTGGCACCTTAGAGACTAACACATTTATCTGAGCATAAGCTTTCGTGAGCTGCATCCGATGAAGTGAGCTGTAGCTCACGAAAGCTTATGCTCTAATAAATTTGTTAGTCTCTAAGGTGCCACAAGTACTCCTTTTCTTTGTATGGTTTCAATAAGCGATAGAATAATTATTTCATGTCTCTCTTGTAGTATACACATTCAGCACTCCTACACTATACTTTTTCTAGTGCCTTTTACTCAAAGAGTTTTGTACAGTACATACACAGGAATCATTTCCCCCGCTACTTAAATAGTTACCTCTGTGGGAGAATGTGGCAGCTGTTTAAACATACAGCAGCACTACACAACATGGCA
This sequence comes from Dermochelys coriacea, assembly GCF_009764565.3. Classification (NCBI taxonomy): domain Eukaryota; kingdom Metazoa; phylum Chordata; order Testudines; family Dermochelyidae; genus Dermochelys; species Dermochelys coriacea. The sequence goes on along the minus strand of NC_050073.1, from coordinate 85,061,694 downwards.
GCGATAAGATCCCTTTTAACTTTTGTTTTAATTGATGTTGCTGGGGAAAATTAGACTGTAATTACCTATGCTGGTATTTTGCCCATGACAATTGAAGTTAACATCCTACCCTTAAAAAAAATGTATGGGATTAATGACCACAAGTCATCATGACCTTTGTCATACATCTCATCCAAAACACAACATTTCCAATATTATAGAGCCCCCTAGAGCCATGATGGGGTAATAATTCAGTAGTGAGAAAAGCACTATCTACTGAATCACCAACATTTCTTCCTACAACACCTGAGTTTTCCTTAGAGGATTCCCATCCAATTACTGACCAAGCTTGATCCTGCTTAGATGAGGAGATCTGAGATCAAAACCTAAGGTGATATAGATGCAAGCACATTTTAATAACTCATAGTTCAATGTGGGGTTTATTAAACTCAGTGTTTGTCAAATCACTTATAGAGCCATAGAGGTTTAATAATCTGCTATTGGGCACGTTCACTAACTTTGTCCACAGACACACAGAAGGGTTGAGACGATATAATGTATTTGTTGCAGGTCACGAATGATCACTAACAAGGTCAGCTCCCAGACTGCTGTGCTGGGCAACACAAAATGGGGAAGAGATGGCCAGCCCTCTGTAGAGATAGAGGTGGTTAGGGACTATTTAGAAAAGCTGGACGTGCACAAGTCCATGGGGCCGGACGAATTGCATCCGAGAGTGCTGAAGGAATTGGCGGCTGTGATTGCAGAGCCCTTGGCCATTATCTTTGAAAACTCGTGGCGAACGGGGGAAGTCCCGGATGACTGGAAAAAGGCTAATGTAGTGCCCATCTTTAAAAAAGGGAAGAAGGAGGATCCTGGGAACTACAGGCCGGTCAGCCTCACCTCAGTCCCTGGAAAAATCATGGAGCAGGTCCTCAAAGAATCAATCCTGAAGCACTTAGAGGAGAGGAAAGTGATCAGGAACAGTCAGCATGGATTCACCAAGGGAAGGTCATGCCTGACTAATCTAATCGCCTTTTATGATGAGATTACTGGTTCTGTGGATGAAGGGAAAGCAGTGGATGTATTGTTTCTTGACTTTAGGAAAGCTTTTGACACGGTCTCCCACAGCATTCTTGTCAGCAAGTTAAGGAAGTATGGGCTGGATGAATGCACTATAAGGTGGGTAGAAAGCTGGCTAGATTGTCGGGCTCAACGGGTAGTGATCAATGGCTCCATGTCTAGTTGGCAGCCGGTGTCAAGTGGAGTGCCCCAGGGGTCGGTCCTGGGGCCCGTTTTGTTCAATATCTTCATAAATGATCTGGAGGATGGTGTGGATTGCACTCTCAGCAAATTTGCGGATGATACTAAACTGGGAGGAGTGGTAGATACGCTGGAGGGGAGGGATAGGATACAGAAGGACCTAGACAAATTGGAGGATTGGGCCAAAAGAAATCTAATGAGGTTCAATAAGGATAAGTGCAGGGTCCTGCACTTAGGATGGAAGAATCCAATGCACCGCTACAGACTAGGGACCGAATGGCTCGGCAGCAGTTCTGCGGAAAAGGACCTAGGGGTGACAGTGGACGAGAAGCTGGATATGAGTCAGCAGTGTGCCCTTGTTGCCAAGAAGGCCAATGGCATTTTGGGATGTATAAGTAGGGGCATAGCGAGCAGATCGAGGGACGTGATCGTTCCCCTCTATTCGACACTGGTGAGGCCTCATCTGGAGTACTGTGTCCAGTTTTGGGCCCCACACTACAGGAAGGATGTGGATAAATTGGAAAGAGTACAACGAAGGGCAACAAAAATGATTAGGGGTCTAGAGCACATGACTTATGAGGAGAGGCTGAGGGAGCTGGGATTGTTTAGTCTGCAGAAGAGAAGAATGAGGGGGGATTTGATAGCTGCTTTCAACTACCTGAAAGGGGGTTTCAAAGAGGATGGCTCTAGACTGTTCTCAATGGTAGCAGATGACAGAACGAGGAGTAATGGTCTCAAGTTGCAATGGGGGAGGTTTAGATTGGATATTAGGAAAAACTTTTTCACTAAGAGGGTGGTGAAACACTGGAATGCGTTACCTAGGGAGGTGGTAGAATCTCCTTCCTTAGAGGTTTTTAAGGTCAGGCTTGACAAAGCCCTGGCTGGGATGATTTAACTGGGACTTGGTCCTGCTTTGAGCAGGGGGTTGGACTAGATGACCTTCTGGGGTCCCTTCCAACCCTGATATTCTATGATTCTATGATCTGACAAGTCAAGCTTTCCATGATAGATTGTAATGGCACCAAAATAACTACCACCATTGTGTAGCTTAAAATAAATGTTTGATGAAGTCCTAGATGTGCAATAATCACCCATGTACAAAGTGCTACATGTGTAGTTGTTCCTGTAAATGCAAAACAATGACTGCATAGAACAATGAATTTGCCTACGATAATTATTTGTTTGAATGTGTTTTGTTGGGCTTTTTGTTTCCAAAAGCTGTGTCGTCTTTCAGTAAAATACAAAGCAGAGAATTTGTTTAATCAATATTGGATCTCTTAAAATCACCGCCATTCTCTAGACTAAAATGTAACAATCCATTCAGTAACAACACTTTCTCAAGATTAATCTGTAAACCAAAATCTGTGTTTACCCAACGGAAGGATTATGTCAGGTGTCGAGCAGGTTTTTTTTCCTTCTTTCACGTTACTATTGAGTAGGTATAGGATCCCAAAGATGCAAGATGAATAAGAGGAAATTCACTGAACGAAAACAAAATTCAACAATTAAGCAATCAGTCTTACACCCATGAAAAAAAGTAAATGCAACTGTATCCTCTTCACATCATGGTTGAAAATTTCTGCAAAAAACAAAACAAAACAAAACAAAAAAAAAAAACAGTATATCAACTCACCCACTGTTCTGGGACACTGGGGGGGAAAAAAAAGCAAACGCTATGATGGAACAGGTAGACAACATGTCAGCTGTAAGTCTGTCTTTCCATGTGTTAGAGCCATATGTTAAAACACTGCAAGTTATTTGAGACTAGTTTCCTGCATGCTAATTTGTCAGCCTTGTTATTAAGGCTTGAGGTTGCTGGATGTCCAGGGAGCGTCAATCTCTTGGAGATTAAATAATTCATGAAGAGACAGCCTTCAAAACATTATTTCATATGGAAATAAAGTAAGGTTTTATTACCAAGATAGATGTATAACAGACAGTGTTTCACTGAAGGAAGGGGGGGCACCTTACAATGAATATGATGAGAAAATGCAGCGCATGCAATCTTCTGTCTATGGTGCTAAGCACTCTTTTCAGCAGTCAGGCCATGACTCAGTGAACCCCGGAAAACCCTTCCCCTTTAGTGGGACGCAATTCCCAGAGTACCCTCTCATAAAGTCCTAGTGTCTATTTCTTATGGGTCATTTTGGCTTTCAATTTAAGACTACATTTCCCAGAATGCCTTTTTAAAGCTCTTCCATCAGGCAGAAGCTAGCTCTTAAAAAAAATCAAGCGTCTTCAGGGTGTGATTTTCCCCTGGAGAGGTGGAGGCCAAAGGAATCCCCATACTCAACATAGAAGAATATTCAATAGGATTTAAATCCATAAAGAAAGAGCCTGTCGTTGACTCAGGGCATCAGTATGGGACTATTCCAACTCTCCTTGAAGTCAACAGGAGTATTTCCATTGACTTCAAGGGGGGCTATAAGAACCATGAAAAAGAGATTATAAGCATGAGTCAGGCCTGAACAATGGAAATTAATTTCATTCTTTTCCCCTCCCTGAACATGGCTCCCTGCTGGTTTCCCTTTCCACCTTGGTCAGCCCTGGTAAAAGGCCCAAATTCTTCAAGAAAAAAAGTGAACAGCAAAAGAGAACAAAAGCCAGAGGAAAGTATTAATGGTTCGATTTACACAAAGAGGAAGAGGGTCTGTTGGAATCAGCCATTTCCAGCTGAAGCTCTTTTCCGGTTCTACTCATGTCATGCTCCTCTTTGTTAAACGTTCCAGGACAGAGAAACCAAAACATAAAAGCTGTGATGAGGCAGAGTAATACCTCTTCATTACAGAGAAAACATGGCAATGAACATTACTTCACAGCAAACTTATAAAACCTAGAACATAATTCCTGCGGCACCCCACCCAACCACATGCTTCACCTATGTCTAAATGCTCGTATTGATTGGTGATACTCTCTGAAAGAGCTGATTGGATGTATCCTTAGTATACGCAATTCTCACTTCATCTCTTGCAAGCAGCTCTACTCAAAAATCTGCCCAATTCACTCTCTAAAATTAGGAACCCCTCTATCGTGCTCTGTCCATCTACATACAAAATAGACAAAGGAACAATGGAATTGCCGATGCACTTGAAAGGTCTCAAGGAGTTCAAATTCTACAAGGCACCCCAATAGTAATACTCCCACCTCATTCTCATGGTATGCCAGGGCTTGAAAAAGTTCCAACAACTATTAGCTGGAGAGCTAAATCTGCTAGCCAGAAGCAGATATGACTGATGAAAGTAAGGTCACTAGTGAGGTTCAGGAGCCAATGCTCTGCTGAACAATCCAGTTCTCATCCCTCCTCATTCAAATCAGCTGGGATTTTTACCAGGACCCCTAAGATCTTGCTTGATTAGTGGATGTCTGACAAATTTGAAGCTCCAGTCCCCCCTAACAAGCGGAATAGAGAAGTTTTTTATCCCCATTCCAATGCCTTCTGGCTACTGCAAAGGGGTGGGGGAGGAGGGATTCCCCTTCACTATCCCTCTCCCAGCCTTCTTTTTCGGTACTTCTCTTCTGTGAATAACGCTAATATCTCTCTATAGCTGCTCATACCTTTCGCAAGTAGCTGAAAGGTTAAATGGATTCTCTGCATTATCACTTCTACCCACAGGGCTCTGAATAGCAGCGCTGAAACTCACTGGATATTCATTTCACTCTGCAGAGGCTTAGCAAACCTATGAACTGAGTAGCAAAGGCACTGGAGCTGTCTATCTGTAGTCTCAGGAATTTAACATTACAGCAGTTACACTCAGTTCAGACATGTCTGGTTCTTCACAACAATGACTAGACTTCTTTTTAATTATAGCTTAAATTCTGCAGACAGTAATGGTTCTTCAAATTGTAACAAGAAATAGAACGAGCAAAAATGGAATAAGGCAGTGGCAATCAGTGAATGAACCTGGTACAAAAGTGTGTTTCAAGATAACCATGGGCACTTGCATAAAGCTGACAAAGTGTATAAACTTTGACTCTGCATCAAGCTAATGTGCACTGGAAGAAATATTCTGAACTACTCACACACACTGCTGGCTTCTAATGTAACTGTAACCACGCAGGGTGTGTTGGGGGTGGGGTGCGGAAGGAGGGTCATTGTGAGCACCTCAATGAAAACCTCTCTTCAACACGCAGTGGAGGACAAAAAACCCCAAACAAACAAAATTGTTAGCATATATAAAGATTGGGACAGAAGATACTGAAGACACTATACCACTATAGCAGGGGTAGGCAACCTATGGCACGTGTGCTGAAGGTGGCACACAAGCTGATTTTCAGTGGCACCCCGGGTCCTGGCCACCGGTCCGGGGGGCTCTGCATTTTACTTTAATTTTAAATGAAGTTTCTTAAACATTTTTAAAACCTTATTTACTTTACATACAACAATAGTTTAGTTATGTATTATAGACTTACAGAAAGACCTTCTAAAAACGTTAAAATGCATTACTGGCACGCAAAACCTTAAATTAGTGAATAAATGAAGACTTGGCACAACAACATTTCTGAAAGGTTGCCGACCCCTGCTCTATAGGATACATCCTCCCCTAGAATTTCGTGTTCAGATCTAGTCAGCCCTTCTCAAAAGAGAGTGTAAAAGAAACAGAAGGCGGCTTAGCAATAGGTAACAAAAATGATTGGAGGCCTAGAGAGACTTTCATACAAAAGAGAGACTAAGGCCAGGTCTACACTACAAACTTACATCGGTATAACTATGAAAAATCCACACCCGAGTGATGTAGTTATAACGACCTAACCCCTAGTGTAGACTGTGCTATGTCGACAGGAGAGCTTCTCCCAATGACATAAAATCTATCTCTGCGAGAGGTGGTAGCTAACTACACTGAGGAGAAGCTCTCCCATCGGCATAGTAGCATCTTCACTAACATCTGCAGTGGTGCAGCAACACTGGTGTCACTGTACCACTGCAACTTCTTAAGTGTAGAACTGCCCTAAGACGACTAGGGAGTATTTAGTTTAGAGAGGAGATGAAGAAAGGTATGTAAAATAATGAATGGTGCAGATAAGTCTGACTGAATGCTCCCTACCCTCTCTCATAATACAAGACCATGGGGACAGTCAACGAACTGAATCTTAAACTCGATAAAAGGAAATAAAACACTTGTGTTAACTATATAAAACATAATATCTGCAGAACTCACAGCCACATGAGACAAAGAGCTTAATTGGATTCAAAGAAGGCTTGTACGTAGATAACAACAACAACTTCATCATCATCCACCACTACCTCAGATAGAATGAAAAAAACACAAGGTTATATAAACCGTGATGCTTACTGGCATAAGACAAACAATAACAGACAGGGTTGGGGCAACTTGCCCCTAGGGGCAAGTTATTCCACAATTGTGCACCATGGGCTTCTTTGAACTACTAAGACATTTGGCATATGACTGTCAGAGACAAGAAACTGGACTAGATAAAACACTGGTCCAAGTCCACGGGAAGTTATTGTTTCCCCAACACCAGTCTAGCTGAGACACAAAGGCTTTTCATTTATCACTGCATTCAGGTTTAAACATCCAACAAAATGCAAATGACGGCACCACTGACCAGCTGACTGCACTGCAGGGCTCAGGGATCCCCTGATGTTTAGGAATCCAGTTGAAATATTTCAGTAATGTCAAGTACAATCCAAAAGGAAAAAGGAGTACTTGTGGCACCTTAGAGACTAACAAATTTATTTGAGCATAAGCTTTCGTGAGCTACAGCTCACTTCATCGGATGCAGCTCACGAAAGCTTATGCTCTAATAAATGTGTTAGTCTCTAAGGTGCCACAAGTACTCCTTTTCTTTTTGCGAATACAGACTAACACGGCTGCTACTCTGAAACCCGTCAAGTACAATCCACAGCACAGGGGATCAGCATGATGTAAACACAAGGCCAGGACAGAAAAGGAAATATACACAGAGCCCTGCGAGAATACAAAATTTGTATCCGCATCTGATCCACAAACAAACATACATACAGGTAAAAATCAACAAACTTAGATAGACAGACAGAGCACATATAGATAGGAAGTAAGGATGCATATAAGCGCTAGACAGGGGTAGAAATACACGGCACAGGCCCCACCACAACCATATCAGAGCAGAATGCTAAAAGGCTCACAGGGTAGCCCCGTTACTCGTTTGCAAAAATCTGTATTTCCATGTGGGGAAAACACGGAAACTGTAGTTATGGAAGTCAAGCAATTAAAAACGTTTCTAAGGCATTCATGGGACTGCACCAGCCACAAGTGCCTGACAGCTCTAAGCACTATGCCAGTCCCTGGAGAGCCATCACACTTCAATTACTATCACTAACATTAGTCATTATCAGGCTGGCTTCTGTCCCCAGGGAAGACAGCTTGTGATGACAATACCCAGCCTCTCCTTGTAAAACAATTCATTAGGCAAAATGGAACAGCTGGGGCAGGCACGTGGTGGTTCACAGAGTGCCTGCCCCAATGGGACTTCTGGCCCCGATTTCCCTTTTGGGGAGGGGGCAGCCACCACCCTCATGACAGCTGTAGAGCCCTCGGGGGACACTTCAGGTTTAATCAGCGCTCGTTACTCTCGAGAGGCACTTGCATTGCAAACTTAAACTAATGGCATTCGAGCTTTCAGCAGGTTACACCAGTCATCAGATAAGAGGCTTTAGGGCATTTTTATCTTGTTCTAATGCTCAGGAGTTAATGAGCCAGTTAGAGATACTGTCACAGAGACTTGCTCCAGCCACATTATGGAAACAGGGCCTTCAAGGCTGTGCTTACTGTGGATGCAAGGTGAGGCAACATGTGTGTTATTGCTCCTGCAAGACCTCATGCTCAGAACAAGTGGAACCACCACCAGTAAACAGAGGGAGGTTCTGCTAGAGGCAAACCACTAAGTCTTTCCATACAGCGTTGGGTGTGCATCACAAGATCCATTGTAGAAAAAGTGGAAAGATGACGCTCCAGTACCTGCCCCCAAGATCGGCTCAGTCCCCACACCAGGGGAGCACAGCACTGCTGACTCAAAGAAAGCAGAGAGGGAGGCTGGAGTGAAGGCAGAATTGTCAGAGCATACAGAGCAATACCACCATCTCCGAGTTAAATAACTGGTCAAACGTGCCACTAAACAGCTATTTAAATCTCTGTAAAACTGGAAAATGAATATTTATTTCCTACCAAAGCCCATTCCACCCCATGAGCATAAATTTACTCTCTTAGGCCATGTGGTCTGTGAAGAAGCCTTATCTCCAATCCTTGGTAAAAGCATTTAATGGCTTCTTCAATTTCTCACAAATCAACAATCAGACCCATTCCATCACTAAATCCCCATTCCACTGTGTCTTCTAGGTGCAGAGGTACTCCAGACCAGACTTAAAATTACTCCTTCACGGCGGCAGGCATCAGGAGCAGAGAGGAGACACCAATGACCAGTACACAGGATAGAATATTTACTGATGATATCTAGTTCTTGTACAGTGCTTTTCATTGATCTCAAAGCACTATACAAAGGAGGTCAATATCATTATCCTCATTTTACAGATGGGGAATGGAGTTACAGGGAGGGGAAGTGACTTGCCCAAAGTTATTCAGCAAACCAGCAGCAAAGCCAGGAATTGAACCTCATGTCTCCTGAGTCCCAGTTTAATGCCCCATCCAGTAGGACACACTGCCCTCCTGCAAGCAGGTCCACCTAGCCATATTGTGAGGGAAGGTTTCAGAGTAGCAGCTGCGTTAGTCTATATCTGCAAAAAGAAAAGGAGCACTTGTGGCACTTTAGAGACTAAAATTTATTCGTGAGCTACAGCTCACTTCATCGGATGCATGCATCTCTAAGGTGCCACAAGTACTCCTTTTCTTATTGTGAGGGAAGAAACTCTCCTCCCTCCTGGCAAGAACCAGGACCTGAAGGAAAATGTAATTTAGGGAAATCACTATACAGGTAATCCTGCTGTGATCAACACAGGTAAAGTCTTGATTAAATGCCAGGGGCAGGGGAGAGAAGCTGGAGGAAACTAAGAAAAGGAGTACTTGTAACAAATTTATTTGAGCATAAGCTTTCGTAAGCTACAGTTCACTTCATCGGATGCATTCAGTAGGACACTGGGAGCATGGATCAGACACAAGGGCTCAAGAGCCCGTCAGAGCAGTCTCCCAATTTTTGACGGTCATTCGGTAACAAAGGCACCAGTTAACAGCAGACTGAGCTTTTTCCCCCCACACCCCCTTCCTTTTCTGACGCTAATATGTGAGTGGAGTAGGCCCAGTGACAGGAGGGCCCTTTGAGGATACAATGTCAGAACATGGTGCCGGAGATCATGTTCTCCTTCCCATGACATATATATGGCAAGTTACTAGGACCATCTTGTGGGACTCGGCCCACGCCCACACTTGCAGGGCCTCCTGCCACAGAGATACATCTGAGGATCTCAGCTTGTCTACAAAAACCATAGCGGCCTGATTTTCCATTTGAACCAAGACCAGCTTTTAGGACCAAGGTCTTTAAGAACCTTATTGTATTCAGGATCATCCTCATCTTCAGAACATTTATTCCTGACTGCTGTTCACAAGAACTGAAGCTGCAAACGGATTAACCCTTCTCCAGCTAAATCCCAGTACTATAGCTCAGGAGGCTGAGCCACAATACAATAGGTGACACCAGTCTTTCCTCTAGACCAGTGGTCCCCAAATCAGGGCCCGCATGAGGGGCATGGCTCAGGGTGGGGGGTGCACTGATAAGGATAAGGGGGCCAAGGCTGGGGCTGCAGCTGGGGGCAGGTCTGGGGCCAGGAGCAGGGCCGGAACAGAGCTGTGGCCAATGCTGGGGTTAGGGCCGGGTGCAAAGCTGCAGCCAGACCACAATCAGAGGCTGAGGGTGGGCCCAGGAGCCAGGGCTGGGCTGGAGCAGCACTCAGAGCGGAGTGCAACTGAGTCGTGCTCCCTCCCTGCCCTATCAGGCCTGGGCTAGGCTGGGCTCTGCCCCGAAAGTTCCTCTGTGCCCCCTAGGAGGGTGTGCCCCAGAGTTTAGAGACCTCTGATCTAGACACTCCCACCTCCACCACCAAACTCCAGCAGGGATTGTAGGACATGTTCTCAACTGACTTTAAGGCTAGGGCAATTGTAATGCAAGGTTTCTGCCATACACTTTTACTGCCACCTAGTCCAAAATAGAGTGCTTGGGCAAGGCAAGACAGTTGTTATTGGCTAAGGCACCTTTTAACTGTGGCCTTTATAGATTCCTGAACTGGTCTGAAAAATCAGCTATCTTGGACAGCAGCTACAAAAACTGGGGAAATGTAGGATGTTTGCACAAAGATCATGAGTAGAGTATGCCCCTTATAACTAAGCTTTTAGTTAGTAAAGTTACTAAGCATCATTCAGTGATAAATTATGCAATGTACTTTTAAAACCACCATTATCTCTGCCACCGATTAGGCAACTGTGCATGCCATCATCCGATTTGTGCACACAATTGGCACACTCAGGTACCAGAATCAGATGGGCAAAGGTGTCTGATTTATTTGAAAAGCTGCCTTCTGTAGTATCAGCATTAGGCTTCAGAATCAACAATCATTTAAAATGAACAGAAGAATTTAACATCTCTCCAGTCTGAGCTGTTGTTTCAGACTAAGACAGTCCTATCAGTGCACATTTAGAAGTCCTTATTTTTAAAAAATGAAAGCTTGCTTTCTGCAGAATCTGAATGTGTTGTGGCAATACAATAAATAAATCAAGTGGCCTGGATCTGGCCTGCTGGCTGCATTTACTACTGCATTTTTGAAGTTACTTTGTACTCTAAGAATACACCAATGTCAGAAAGAGACAATTTTCATTTTGTTGAGAGAAAAAAAAATCATAATGTACCATGGCCAGAAAAATATCCCCAAACTACAAAAACTAACAAAGGAGGTTCTGTGTATACAAGTGGCGACAACAGGCATCAAACAGAAAATAGCAGGGAAGAGAAATGACAGAAGTTTGAATGTTTGACACATTTACAAGTGTTTTAAAGATCGTTTCCTTTTTCCAGACATCAAGAGCATGCACATCTCCTCCCACAGTCAGCAAAGAGCCATCAATGGCTGGTTTAGGATGCAATATTAATACTCTCCATTGAGACTCAACAGCATTTCCCCCAAAAGAGTGGGATAGGGGAGGGGTTGGCCAGAGTTTTCTTGATGCTTTGAGAAACATTTATTCCACTCTTCATGAGGCAGAGGAAGAATACCCCCAAAACATCCATGCAACATTATGTACAGTAGTTTTGGAGGATACAGTGGTTACCCGGATACTGTATTTCCTTTGTGGTAAGAATGAAAAATTTATACATATGTGCAGTATCATATTTGATAACATTAGCAAACTCTATCCATCCTCTCCCCCATTTTTGCATTCAGGAACAGTGTGTGTTTTTCCAGTTTTCAGCACTTCCTGGGCAACTCAACCACTTGCTCAAAAAAAACCAAACCAAAAAACAAACAAACCACCAAACCAAAAAAAAAAAAAAAAAAAAAATTTTTTTTAAAATAGCAACCACGGTCAAGGCTCAGTTTCCACCCCCACCATTGCAACCTAAACTCCTGGCAAGTTAATGCAAATCAAAGAGAACACTTCTCTGCCACTGGTAGCAAAGTATGTTTCTTTCCCAAGAGAGGCCTGTAAAACAGGACAGTCACTGACAGCAGTACAATTACTGACACAGATACAGACTTTATGGACATGTTTATCTCCGCTGTAAATCCACACTCTCTCTCCACTCCGATTCATGAGTCATAAAGAAATTGCAGATAATGAAAAAGTTGGAGAAATTTACAGCATGTCGGAAACCTCAGACAGCCAGAAGAAATTAAAGAGCTGACTGAGGATAAATCACACAGGTACAATTAAAACTTCCCATACCTTCTTCAATTCCAAACTGGCACACAATCCAATGGAGATGATGAAAAGTTGAGGTCATGACTCCTCTGGCTGTAATAATTTTTTAAACTAACTACATGTCAAAATTAGCCAATTCACAGATCATGTGTGAATGCCAATTTCAAGCTGGCACTCTGTCGTCTCTCTCTTCCAGTGGGAACTATCCAAGAAGCAATCCTGCCTGTAAACCATCTTAACTATGACGAGCACTAAATGAAAAGGTGATTTCCTTGTCCAAGAGCCCCTGTCACCGTACCACTGTGCACTAAAATAAGACAGCAGATCTATAGTATTGTGGGAGGGGAATGGAGAGAGAGATTGAGAATCGGAAAGAAGACCAAGGTTTCTTGTTTCAAACAGATACCATGGTTCTCAGTCATTATGGTGATGGCAGCCATATAAGCAGACGATAGATGACCTATGGTTCCTTTCACCTCTTTTCAACCATCCAAAGGTGATGTTTAGAATGATTGCACACACCAAAGTGAAAGCAAGCTTTATTAACCCAACACTCTCCCCAGGCAACCAACTGAACACATTAAAGTTCGTATCTGTAAGAGAAAATGTGACAACAGCAGAATCCCTTGAATTGACAGGATAATAATTCCTGGATTACTGCATGTGGTTTCAGATCAGCCATTTTTTAAACCACAGGTGAGCCATCCAAGATTGGATCCACTTTTAGGCAGAAAGAGTTTATCCTCTTATCTTTGCTAATTAAATCCCTGTCAAATTAACTGCATATTACAGAAATCAAATGTCCAAAGAGGGTAATTCTGTTGTCTAATAATACCACACCAGCTTCAATTATCATCGCATGCAATACAATCTTTTCTGCACAAAAAGTACTGTAAATTCAGTGTTAAATAATAAACAGAGTAAGGGAGAAAGAGGTTTCAGGCAAGGCTGAAATGAGAAGAAGAGTGACGCCGCAAGGCAGACAGATGTAGGGAGGCAGAAAACAGGAGTTGCAAAGGAGAAGACTCTTGTTGAGTGTAACGATACTATGTAGAAACTCAGATCACACTTTCTTCACCCTAGCCTCCCACTGCACTGCTGTAGATCAACCCCTTATGCAATAGTGACTATGAATAAACAGCATGTTCTAACAGTACTCTTTCTATTCTGTAGATACTAAGTTCCTCCATGACCCCTCTCCCCCGACAAAGTTTATGGCATAAATAGTACAGTCTAAATAGGAGAATGAAGATACGTGCATAATCGCATTGGCCCAGAAATGTTGAGGTCACCAGGGTCTCCTTTGGGCAAGCAGAGGGGGTGAGAGTGACTGCATAAATCAATGCCTCCAGCATATTGCACTTCTCAACTCTACTCACTACAGATTCACAGTTACCTCTAATTCCACCCAAACCACATGGTCTTAAAAGAGGAATGGGAAGGGAGGGGGAAAATGGGAGGGTGGGTCAAGGAGAGGGACATCTCAGTTTCCATCGGAGGCCAGACCAAATCTTTTCAAATTTCTTTGAGGTCCCTCTTCTTGGGGACGCTACCTGCTCTTTAGCTGCTAGGTCAGCCAACTTGCTGTGCTAAGCTTCCCTCCCCGGAGGCCATCTGCTCTTCCATCTAAGCAATACAAATCATTTGGCTACAAGCCCTGCTCCAGAGAACCAAGCTCTCCATGCACTGAAGTGTTCCCAAGATGATAGGATACATTCCAAAAACAGTACTGGAATATAATTTTTAAGATGTATCCATTCATATGAATCCTCTTGTCTACTCTTAGCCAAAAGGACAGCCTGAGACAGCCCCAAAACATGTGAGCCAGTGTGGCTCTGGGAGACTCGAACCTCCAGCAGCTATATGTTTTGGCAAAGGCCCATGCATTATAACTAATGCAGGAGCTGGGGTGAACGAAATAATCTTCTGCTGAATCAGCCTTCATTGTAGATCAATTGTAGAGTTGTTAGTTTTTTTGCAGGGCACTTCCCCATTGGCTAGGGCTCAAGGACGTACACGTATCTTTGTTCCAGGCCTGGTGGAGGCAATCTAAATTAGGGAGGGTCTTTTGGGCCAGGAAGTTTTAACAGGCTATAGCTGGTCGGGTGAAACTACGGAACACTATCCAGTAGAATATGGATTCTCTGGGGCTCCCAGTACAATAGGCCCAAAATGTCCTTCAATAAATGCTTAAACTGCAGGTAGCGTCATGCAGCTGAACCAGGTAGGTTGTATTGTTGTTGAAGTGCTTGGAATGGCAGAAACTAATCCTTTGAGATCAACTGAGACACCCAAATTTCCCCTTATCCATCCCTTCTCTCCCCATTAACAGTTTGTCACTTTTCAACAAGGGGTTACTCCAAAGTACAGCATAAATATGTGAGAAGAGATGGATTTTAAATTTTCTAGCTAAACTTGCCCAGGTTTGCCTGGTAGCTAATATTGTAGGGGATATTTTATGATCAAAACAGTAATAGGCTGAACCCAGTACTCCTGCCAACAGGAGTGGATGTACCAACTCTCATTCCTGCAGCGGCTGGGGAGGAGTCTGCTCTGTTGTGTTCTGGAGCCAAGGGCTAAGTAGTTTGTATTTTTAAATTTTTGCTGTTCTTGGCAGGGTGCAGTTACAGCACAGTACTTTATGGGCTTGAGGCAGGCAAAGGCAGATGCAAGACTACACAACTAATTTTCTAGGCAAATGGGTGAATTACTACGAATCTTCCAATTCACTCTGTTCTCTCCTTATTTTATCTGGGTCTGCACATGGATGGGAGACAACAGACACCATGGCCAGTGGATCTCCATGAATATCCAAAGTAAACAGAAAGACCTCCATGGAAGTCTACGTGCGGTGTAGACTATGGTGACAAAGTGACACTCTCAATCTGTAGACCCTAATGCAGTGCTAGAGGGCACTCTGAAGCACACAGTGGTAGGAATGACTAGTAGGGGACACTCTTCCTTCTGGCAGAGTATTTATCCCAATGTCCCAACACAGTGCTAGGACTGCTATGCGGCTGGAGGGGCCACCTTTCAGTAAAGACAAAATCAATAGTTGCTGGCTCAATCTTTAACGCTTGACACATTAAGAATGGGCGTCCATCTCTTCAATAAACTAGCACGGAGATATTGATAGCAAACGAATTCATGCTGGGCTCTTACTACTCTCCCTGCTCCCAACATGTGATGCTGCCCCATAACACTAGCTTCTTCCCCTCTACAAGAATAAATCCCCTCCTGTAGCTCCCAGTACAGCAATTAAGTAGTCCCATTTCCCCAAGGAAGTGGCTTTTTTCAGGAGACAGCCTGCTCTTCAGGACAGAATCCAACACTACAGCTTTGTCCAGAGAAATGTACTACCCTCCTTGGCAGCTTCCTGCAGAGAGGAAAAGGAATGGGGGCTGGTAGCAAGTAGATTTCACTAAAAGGGACAGCTAGAGGAAGAGACTCTTTGGAGGGAATACGAGATTCAGTGCAGGGAGGCAAGAGTCCCCTCTGTCCATCCCCTACCGTATCGTCCCTGAAACTGACAGCACCCCCATCTGAAACCCTGGAAGTCAGAGCATCCCCATTTTACACACACACACCTGGAAATGTGTCCAACCCCTAAAGATCTGAGAAGCTAAGACTCTTTTTGCAAGTGTTAACTGTGATATCCCAGCGTCACTGCAGGTTAGGTAACATTCTGCTTCCCTAAATGTCCTTGTACTTTAAAGATATAGGATTCTTTTGTTCTGGATGTCTCAGGGAAGGATTTGTCCTTCCCTGTTGTGTAGTAATGGAATAGGGGTATTAGATAGTAGTGGCATTTCCTAAGACCACTTGAGTCCAGTTTGATCAATGATTCAACTAGGCCAGTTATCACGTCTCCAACAAGAGGCTTAAGAGAAACATGTAAGATACATTAACAAAGTTATAAGGAAGAACCTGCCCCAGACAAACAATTTTGCTCCTGATTCGAGGCAGCAGTTGCTTGTGCAGTTTTTTAAAGATCCTAGGTAACACCTACAGAAATTCCCCATTTACCATACCGACATTAATCTTTTGAGTCTTGGCAAATTTTGTCTTCATAATAGCATATGGTAGTGAGTTCCACAAGTTAATTAGGCATGTAGAAAGTCAAGAATGACTACATTTCAGCTGTAGGAGATGGTATTGTTTGGATTCCCAATATGGGGAGAAATCAGCAACATGGAACCTGAGTATATTCTTAGTGCAACTTATTTACACACACACACACACACACACACACACACACACACCAGTCATGGAAGAGAGATGGTCAAATGGGATCCAGGCAATCCCCTCCTTTCATGAATCTCCACCCAAAACCCAGTGCCTGGCTCCCAGGGAGCAAACCTGCATTGAAAATTGACTCTAGTTACATTAACAAATAGAAACTCACTTGCTGCTTGTCACAGTTTTCCCAAACAATCTGAATCAGAAACCACCACCAGAGCATTCCTTCTGAGACCAAAACTTTGCTGGCAAACTAAGAAAAAACTTTTTAAGACTTTGCAACAGCATCAACTGGTGATTCCTGCCACACCATTTAGTAATGTTTATTACTGGCCCTGCCAGGTAATTCATAGAAGCACTGGGTTGGACCTCAAAGATCATTTGAAAAAAACAGAAAGGAGGGTAAACGCTACATGAAGCTTCTCAAATTAATACCACAGAATATTTTGGATCTGTAAAGGTCTTTAGCCATATTGTTGACTGTGCTATAAAAACATAAGCCCTAAGATGGAAGAATGAAAGTGTACAGGAGGGAAGACGACTTCAATCCTAGACCACCACTAGATAAAGTACAAGTTATGTTGGGTTTTTTTGTTTGTTTGTTTTTTTAAAGATCAGTCCCATCCTTGGATTTTATAAACCAGTTGAGCAAAAAGATGCAATTCACCTCTTCCAAACTGTTCAGAGCACAGTACTAATTTATTTTAATTATTTGTATTACATTAGCACTTAAAACAGAGGTGGGTAACCTTCAGCCTCTGAGCTCCATCCAGCCCTCCAGATCATTTCATTTAGCTTGCCCTCAGATGGGACTCTCAGTTCCAGAAAAAAATAAAGAGTGATCCGGCTGACTGAGGGGTGCAGCCTCTGAGTAAAGCTGCTGCTGCCTCATACAGTTCCACTTCACTCCATTTCCCCATCAAAACAAGCTGTGGTTCCTCCCCCACAGCACCCAATTCCAGTTACTGCCTCCACATCGGCTGATTTTTGGGAGCTGAGAGCCAATTAGGTTCTAGCCAAGCAGTGAGCAGGGGCAAGGCATACCTCAACCAATGGTTAGGAAGTTACCAGAGCGGGTGGCATGGGATGGAGCTGGAGCCTGTGTCAAGGGGGAAATGGGAGTTGGAGCCCATGTGCCAGGTCACACTGCCACTCATCAGCCTACCCACCTCATTCAAGGAAGGGATTTCACCCTATGCCACCCAGTTTTGATTACTGCCTTCCCATTGTCTCCCAGCTCCCACAGCTAATCTGATTTGCCCCGGCCATGGGCAGTTCAGGGTGCATCTCTGCTAATAGAGGAGCAGTAACTCCTTCCCAACTGGCATGACAGAAGGGCAGCCAAGCCAAACCTCAGTGGCATTGCAACCTGGCTCATGGGTTCTTGCTCCTAATCCTGAGCTCTGCCACAGGGGAGCAGAGAGGAGGCAATGACTTTGAATGGCAGAGAAAACACATTAAGATGTTTTTATTGTTGATGTTTTCATTTTATCAATCCCCTAGTCTTCTGCATACTAAAAAAAGGGTTGTGAAAGATTATGTTTAAACTGTTTCCCTCCACCCCCATTTAAAGGCTGCGCTGTAAGGAGCTTTTATAAACACTGTTTTTTTACACAGTTAATTGTATGTGAACATGCTGTATTATAATAAAAATCTGACCAATGCAATTGTAAACTATGCCTACACGGTGTGGCACTCTGTCCCCCTCTCGTGGTGATTAGACCAAACAGGGATTGATGACTCTGTTGCAGCCTTGGCTAAGATACCTGGGTCTTTTAACTGAGGTAGTGGAGGCTGATGAATTGAGCTCCAGATTGCCCAGGTTTGATCCACACTACCTACAACGCACATAGGGGCATTGGCCTAACACTAAGTAGCTCCTAAAAAACATACAGCCCACTAAAGGCTTTCAGTGGCCCATCTCTGAGCTAGAAGCAAAAAAGGCTCCATGGTACTCAGTCATTCAGACACACAGAATGCTCCATTATAGCAGAGGAAGGGAGGAGTGTCTATTAAAATACACAGAGGCTACAGTCTCCTTCTTTCTCCCCAGATAAACAGCTTTTGCAAGTATTTCAAAGTTATGGGGTGGCTGTATTTAACAAACTTTAATCACCACCATTTGTTCAATCCAGTTTAAGGATTTAATGGAAAATAATTCAAGGAGAGTATTGTGCCCTTTGTTAAAAGCTTCACTTTAAGTTAACAGATGCGCAGCACACCATAGTTTGAGCCCTGGCTTTATACCTAAAACACTGGTGATTTAAAAACAAAAAACAAAAAAAAAACCCCCACCACAATGCAGAAAATTCACATTTCAGTCACGTTGGAAACTGCTAGTCTAGAAACTTTGATGTTATCCATACTGTGCGCAGTTTGCAAGCTTCAAACCACCATTCACAGGGAAACAATTTTCAATTATGCCTCAAATCATTTTTCAATAAATTGCAAGTCTGTACCACAAGTAATACCCAACATCAATGCTGGTAAAGGAGAAGGCCCTGGACGTACATCCAGAAGACATACCCGTGAAGTGAATTGTGCTGCCATCCCTTGCTCCCAAAAACTGTTCAATGAAGTTAAAACTACAGGTGTGATCACATGGGGATAGATACAGCTGATCCCAATAGGAGATTCTAGCTGAATGTTTGTGGTTCTCAATCTGGAAGTTCTTATATGTTAAAAAATCATAATTTTTTGAAGACAGGAACATTTCTCTCACCTTCCCCAGTTCTTTCAGCCAATGGAATTTGCCCAAGTGTTTAAAAAAAAAAATCACGCATGGGAAGAGCATGCTTATGAGTGTGTGAATAGGATGTAACTGGAATATGCTTTATGCAAAAGGTCTCTTGTAAAGTATCATAGCAAAAGTTATAATCTACTGAATATATTCCTCCTATTTGTATGCATGTATCATTCTTGTATCTGAAGCTAGAAATATGAAGTATAACTCTGCATAATTACAACAGGACCTCCAAGCATGGGCCATTACAGGTGGTTTAGAATATTGATGGCTCCCACTGACTAGGACAATTGGCTGTAAATGGCTCTGTTTACTTACAAGCCTTCCTGTGTACATGTGGGCCAGCCAAGGAAGTATGGAGGCTGGCCCACACAGGTGACATGATCACATGTCCTGTGAGACACCTGACACTGGAATCCATCTTAAATCTGGTACTTTTCCATTTAGGAGGGGTGGGGACCCAAACAAAAAAGATTCCCGCCTTGTGCCAAAGTTATAAAAGGTGGTGGAACAGAACAAAGGGGGCTGCCAGTCATGAGAAAGCCCCTGCTTTACACCTAAAACGTTTGCTGGAATTAACAAGTACTGTACCGGGGGAAAGGATTGGGCCCACACTAGGAAGGAGTCTAGTCTGTGAAAGAAGCTTATTGGAACATCTATGAGGGTGAGATTTTACCTGTAAACAGTTTCTTAATATATTAGGCTTAGACTTGTGTGTTTTTGCTTTATTTTACTTGGGGATTTACTTTGTTCTGTCAATTATTATGTGACACTACTTAAATCCTACTTTTTATATTTAATAAAATTACTTTTGTTTATTAATGAACCCAGAGTAAGTGATTAATACCTGGGGGAGCAATCAGCTGTGCATCTCTCTCTCTCAGTGTTCTAGAGGGCAGAAAATTTATGAGTTTTATTCTGTATAAAGCTTATACAGAGTAAACAGATTTATTTGGGGTTTGGATCCCATTGGGAACTCGGTGTCTTGGTGCTGGAGATAGGTGACCTGGTGAACAGTTTTTGGTTGAAGTCTGCAGCTTTGGGGGGCATGGACCAGACCTGGTTCTGTGTTGCAGCAGGCTAGTGTGTCTGGCTCAACAAGGCAGGGTTCTGGAGTCCAAAGCTGGCAGGGAAAAACAGGCTCTGAGGTAATCTCAGCACGTCAGGTGACAGTCCCAAGGGGGTCTCTGACTGAACCCATCACAACCATAACATTTTGTTCAGAGTTGAAAACATTTCAGTTATGAACAACCTCCATTCCCAAGGTTTTTGTAACTCTGAGGTTCTACTGTATCTCCTCTATGACTGGTTGCCCCTGCTGGTGTTAAAGTAGAAGGGTGGACAAGCAGTCTCCCTTCTCATTATTTTGCAGCAGAGGCAGCTGTGGAAGAATGTGCAGGCACACAACATGGTAATACATTTACTACAGGAATAAGCTTTAATGCAACATCAGGATGGAAGCTGAAATCCACAAAGGCTGAGAAATTTTAAACTTGAGGTTCCTGAAATATTAACTCACATGTGCCTATAACAGACATGTTTTAGACAACTGTGTAATGACAATAAAATAAAGTACTCCTCTTACCAGAGAAGGGTTTCTTAATGCACTGCTGCTGCTTTTCCATACGTTTGGAACGCCTAAAAATATTTATACTTTTCTAGGTAGAGAACTGCAGAACTGGATAGAGAAGTTAAATGCTTGAAATGAGGAAATTCACTATGAAGCCATTAGTGAATGTGTATAGTACTTACATTCATCCAGTCCTAGCTGATAAGCCAGGTTCTGCAGGCCTCGAACCTTCTCCATTAGGTTTGCTGTGGTAAGGCTCCCCAGCTCTTTAAAAAAAAAAAAAAAAAAAAAAAACAGAATAAATGTGATTTTTAACATTGTCTGTTGCCCTCTAGTGGCAACTAAGCCATATTAGCTATTTAGCAAAGAGGCTTCAGGTCATATTGTTGATATGCTGTCTCCAAGGGGCAGAGAGAGCACATGTTCAGTAGTCCTCACATTTGGGTAACAGTGAAATAGTGAAAAGAAAAAGGAGTACTTGTGGCATCTTAGAAACTAAAATTTATTTGAGCATAGCTGTAGCTCACGAAAGCTTATGCTCAAAATAAATTTGTTAGTCTCTAAGGTGCCACAAGTACTCTTGTTAATTTGTTAAAAAAAATGTAACTCAACCCACGTTTTCAGTAGGAATCAAAGGCCTGTCGATTTTGTACTTTTGGAGATAGTAGTAAAATCATAGCTGTTCCATAGCACAGCCAGCATTGTACTTAAAGGCGAGATTAGATCCGTTACATATTGATACAACTATTTTCTGCAGAATCATTTACTTTTAGATCAAATTAATTGAGCTCTCACAATTCAGTCTGTTAGTTTACGGATTAAAAATTACCCCTCTGACGTCTCCAATTCCTTCAGAAAAAAAAAAACGAAACGAAACATTAGGTCAGAGGTTTGAAAAAAATAAAACAAATTAGTGACTGACTTGTACCTTGTAAACTTTAAGATACAGGCTGTATTTTAAATGTATTAGCGTGAAAACTTTCGATTAACTTATTCAAAACCATTATTTGCTTTGTGATATCCATCATATAACAGTCATCAAATGATTGTTCCAGAATTTAAGATTTCATTTAAGAGATTTCTAGTACTATGGTTGTGAAGAGAACACTGAAAACATGAGTCAAGGCTAATAGATTTGATGAGTGCATCTTCACTAGGAAAAAGGTATGGATAGTTCTCTGAAAACATCCACTCAATGTACAGCAGCAGTCAAAAAAGCTAACATTAGGAACCATTAGGAGAGGGATAGATAATAAGACAGAAAATATAATGCCTCTATATAAATCCACAGTACCCCCACACCTTGAGTACGACCTGCAGTTCTGGTTGCCCCATCTCAAAAAAGATACATTAGAATTGGAAAAAGATAGCGAGAAGGACAACAAAAATGATTACGAATACGGAACAGCTTCTATTTGAGGAGAGACTGGGACTTTTCAGCTTAGAAAAGAGATGACTAAAGTGGGATATGACAGAGACCTACAAAATCATGAATGGTGTGGAGAAAGTAAAGAAGGAGTGCTATTTCCCTCTTCACATAACACAAGAACCAGGAGTCACCAAGTGAAATTAATAGGCAGCAGGTTTAAAAACAAACAAAAAGAGGTACTTCTTCACACATTGCACAGTCAACCAGTAGAACTCTTTGCCAGGGAAAGTACTGAAGGCCCATACTATAACGGGATTCAAAAAAGAATTATGTAAGTTCATGTAGAATACGTCCACCAGTGGTTATTAGCCAATATGGTCAGGGATGCAATGCCATGCTCTGGGCGTCCCTAGCCTCTGACTGCCAGAAGCTGGGAGTGGAGGACAGGGGATGGATCACTTGAAAATTGCATGTTCTGTTTATTCTCTCTGAAGCACCTGGCAGAGGCAACTGTCAGAAGACAGGATACTGGACTAGGTCAGACCAATAGTCCATCTAACATGGCCATTCTTATATGCTGAAGGTACATTAACAACACCTTTTTTCCCTAGTGAAGATACACCCTCCTTCCAACTGTCTGAAACAGCAGTTCCGACAGGTGTGAACAGTCATTGAGGGCAATTAACTTTGAAATTTAAGTTGATCATTTGAATGGTCACATCAATTAAACTGGTTTCAGAGTAGCAGCCGAGTTAGTCTGTATTCGTAAAAAGAAAAAGAAGTACTTGTGGCTCCTTAGAGACTAACAAATTTATTTGAGCATGACCTTTCGTGAGCTACAGCTCACTTCATCGGATGCATTTGGTGGAAAAAATTTGGTTTTCCACCAAACGCATCCGATGAAGTGAGCTGTAGCTCACGAAAGCTTATGCTCAAATAAATTTGTTAGTCTCTAAGGTGCCACAAGTACTCCTTTTCTTTTTATCAATTAAATTGCTGCTGATCATTTTAGCAGAATCAGAATGCAATATTTTCTCTGCAGAGGCTGGCAGATGATGACTACGAAGATACCTAGCTCATTTTGCACTCAGCTACTCTTGCCCTCAAATGTAAAAGAAACCCCAAAGAGCTAAGAAAGTTCTGCCAGCCTTGTTCTAAAGAGCCAACATGCAGAAGCAAGAATCCTACATAGTAGGTACCTTCACAAAACTCACATTTTGAGTAGAAGTAGCAACAGCTACATGGACAAATTGTGTTAGAAGTATCCAAGGAACTATGATCGAACAGTTTCTGACTGCTCTTTAGCCTAATTCTGTTAGAAGCTGTGCAACAGAACCCAAGTTGAGCACAGCTGAATTGAGCCATTTTAAAAAACAGCTCCTTTTGCACTGTAGTTTGTGTCGGAGTATGGTCAAATGTTTCTTCAGCCTGAAGAAGAGCTCTCCAAGGTCTAAAATTGGAAGCAGTGCAGTAGAAAAGGAGTACTTGTGGCACCTTAGAGACTAACAAATTTATTTGAGCATAAGCTTTTGTGAGCTCCAGCTCACTTCATTGGATGCATTCGGTGGAAAATACAGTGGGGAGATTTATATATACACACACACACACACACACACACACACACACACAAAACATGAAACAATGGGTTTTATCATACACACTGTAAGGAGAGTGATTACTTAAGATGAGCTATTACCAGCGGGGGGGGGGGGGGGGCGGCAGAGGAGGAAAACCTTTTGCAGTGATAATCAAGGTGGGCCATTTCCAGCAGTTAACAAGAACGTCTGAGGAACAGTGGGGGGGTGGGGTGCGGGGAGAAATAACATGGGGAAATAGTTTTATTTTGTGTAATGACCCATCCACTCCCAGTCTCTATTCAAGCCTAAGTTAATTGTATCCAGTTTGCAAATTAATTCCAATTCAGCAGTCTCTCGTTGGAGTCTGTTTTTGAAGCTTTTTTGTTGAAGGATAGCCACCCTCAGGTCTGTAATCGAGTGACCGGAGAGATTGAAGTGTTCTCCGACTGGTTTTTGAATGTTATAATTCTTGACATCTGATTTGTGTCCATTTATTCTTTAACTGGACAGTCTCTACGTAAAAGATTCCTTAATATTGCTAAGAAAAAACAGAAATTTCTAACACCCCTTTTAAACTCTGTTTATACTGCATAAGCATCACAGTAGGCACTACCTTAGGTTCTTTCCCTTTGAGGCCTCGAGTTTCCGCTTACCTAGACTTTACATTGCTTGCCATCTGATAGCTCATACTTACCCTTTAACATATCAATATCATCATTTTCTAGTTCAGCCATCCATTTGGGAGGGGAATTGGTGATAGGCTGTCAGAAGACAAAGAAAATGCATGCTCAATCAAGTATTTTTGTGCATTGTTGTAAGATGTGTACAGCTACCATCTCCAGCATCTGAAGCAATGATGACACCCGGACAATAATATTAAGTGGACTAAGGATTAAACTCCAGCCACTCTGTAAAGAGCTATCCTTGTCAGATGCTGTGTTTCTGTATCTGAGTCCCGTTTTTCCAGTATTTTTTTCCACTGCTGCTGAAGCAATGTCCCCTTGTCTCCCAAAGGGCAATACAGACAGTAATACTTCTGAAAATCACTGAGTGCAGATCTAAAGCTTTCATTTCCAAGTTTCATACACAGTATGAGGCAGAAGATACATTTATTGTAAATTCTAAAACTCCCAGAGAGGGAAAAAAAAGTTATCCTAGCAAGAAAATACAGACTGTGACAAGTAACATGTGCACACAGGAGAGGGTTATCTAGTACAGTGGTTTTCAACCTTTTTTTCTGCCAACCCAGTTGAAGAAAATTGTTGATGCCCACGATCCAACAGAGCTGGGGATGAGGGGTTTGGGAGGAACTCAGGGATGGGATAGAGGGTTGGAGTGTGGGCTGCGGGGTGGGGCCAGGAATGAGGGGTTCAGGGTGTGGGAGGGAGCTCTGGGCTGGGGTCAGGCTCTGGGGTGGGGCCAGGGATGAGCGGTTTGGGGTGCAGGAAGGGGCTCCAGGTTGGGGGTGAGGGGCGCTTAGGGCTGGGGATTGGGGCATGGGCTTATCTCAGGCAGCTCCCGGTCAGCAACAAAGCAGGGGCGCGAAGGCAGGCTTGCTGCCTGTCCTGGCACCACCGACCACACTGCGCCCAGGAAGCTGCCAGCAGCAGATCCAGCTCCTAGGCGGAGGCACATAAGCAACTCCATGCCGCTATTGCCTGCCGGCAAAGTCCCCCCGCCATTAGCCAGGAATTGGCCAATGGGAGTTCAGAGACAGTGCTTGGGGCGGGGTGCAGAGCCCTGTGCACCCTCCCCTCCCCCGCCGCCTAGGAGCCGAACCTACTGCTGGCCACTTATAGGTTGTAGCACGGTGTTATAACAGGTAGGGACTAGCCTGCCTTAGCTGGGCAGCACTGCCAACGGGACTTTTAACGGTCCGGTCAGCAGTGCTCACCAGAGTCGCCGGGACCCTGTGCTTTACATTCCATGACCCAGTACAGGGTTGTGAACCAATTTGAAAACCACGGATCTCGGAGAGGTCTTAATAGAAACACAGTGACATTAGCAAACTAGATTTAAGAAACCTCATGAACAAAGTCTGTATAGGGTACTGTATGAGAAAAACAGGAATTTCCAAAAGATAGCAAGATTGGGGAAAATGTGGGGGGGGGGGGGGGGGAGGAAAATGTAAACAGGTCTGAATTAGAGGAGATCACTTACACTTTTGAAGGAAGCAGCAAATTCAGCAACACCTGGTACTGGATAGGAGAGAGAAAGATAATTATTCATGACCAAAATGTCATTGCTTTCCTGTTTCCAAAGAAGTCACAATTAATCATCATCAAAGAATACATCTACCCTGCAGCTGTGAAGCATAATTCCCACCTTGGGTAGGCATAAACACTTGCATTAGCATGCTAAAAATTAGTGTGGCCACAGAAGTCACGGGCAACTTGCCTGAATACAATCCTGTCTGAGGTCCTAAGCAGATGGTTTGACAGCTAGCCTGAGTTGCCATGGCCATGCTGATATATGTTTGTACACTACACTGAACAGAGCTACTGCACATGTGCCAATCAAACTAGGAATTACACTTCCCAGCTGCAGTGTAGTTAGGTAAAATCCCCAGGCACACCCTGCCATAAGAAATGCCATTTCACTACATTAAATGTGAAATGTTAGTCACTTTAATTCATGCAAAAAACTGCAGCAAATACTACAGTAGTTACAAGAATTCAGAATACTCCTTGGGAAAAAATAAGATTTTCCCTGCTGATTTGCCATGGGAGTGTCAAGAGCAAGCAGATGGAGTTTATTGACCAGTAGTTTACACAGAGATCCTGAGAAGCGTACCTATCAGCCCTCACTAGTTAGATATCAGCCACCTCACCAAGGAATGCAGATCATTGTAGTTTAAATTCATTGGTGTAGAGAACAAAACCTGAGAAGTATCCCCACTAGAAAGCTACGAGGAGGACATCCTGGATCTACTGGGGCTCAAGCTGGATACCATCTCCATTAAACCGGCATTACATTTACATGGCCAGACAAAGCCTAGAGGGTGCCACTCCCTGCACAACCAGACCATAACTCCCTGACGCACACAGGCCACCTCCCAGGTGGTGGACCGCAGTACACTGACGGTCCAGGGGCCTTTCTTCTTCTCACTGGGACACGAGAGGCTTTCTCCTGCTCCCACACGAGGGGTCCACCCACATCACCAGCCCCTGGGGGAGAATCAGGCACGTCTTACGCTGCTCTGGCCACAAGTCTGGGGATGCTCGATCCAGCTTCTCAAAGCTCAGCAGGGAGGCTTCCAGGTCGGTCCCTGGAAGGAGACAGTCAGTCAGACACAGCGCACACCGCTCCCGCCTCGTGGACGGGAAAGTCACACGTAGCCTCGGCGACGCTCCGGCCCTACCGCCCCCGGGCCACGGCGTGAGGGTGCCCTGGCAAGGCTCGACCGTGGCGCCCCGCGCAGGAGGCTACGGGCATCTAGCCGGGAACTGCCCCGAGGGCAGGGCTGCCAGTTCCCGCCTCAGGCTTCATTACCCGGGACTACCCCGCGGCGAGATAGGGGCGCCCAGCAGGGCAGGTCTCCGGGACACCCACGCTGCCGAACCGCCAGCAAGGAGGGGGACGGGGGGGCAGCGACAGATAAAGCTCGAAATGCGGCTCAAGAACCGGGCGGGCTGAGCCGGTGCCCAGGAGACGCCCCGGTGAGCTCTGCGCATAGGGCTGGCGAGATGCGTTAGGCGGAGCCGGCTCCAGTCCCGGTGCTTCAAGTTCTTACCTTCCGTGGGAGCCGCCATCTTGTCCAAGTCACGTGACGAGCAACTGCCACCCGCGAGAAACCCTACACCTGACTCCCTCTAAATCCGCCCAGACACGCGCCGCCTACGTTCCTCCCCCTCGGAGGCGTGTCTTGACCCGAATTTCCACCCCGGGCATTTCAGTTCTCCTAACCAATCCTCGCCCCGGGACGGGGGGCGGTTCCTGGGGGGGCGGGGCTAGACGAGTCGGATCCCTATTGGCCCGGACGAGCGGTACCGTGCCGTGCGAAGGTGAGGGCGTTGTCTAAGCGGCCAATGGCAGTGCGGGGGTGGGCCCTGCTCTGTGAGGGTCTAGCAATCTCCCGAGGGCTCAGGGACTCCCAGCGGGCAGGATGGCGGCGCTGGCAGGGCGCGGGGCCCAAGCTGGGCAGCGGCTCCTATGCAGGGTGAGGCCGGGCGCCCGTAGCACCCGGGGGTGCCGAGCAGCTCCTTCCCCGTGCCTAGGTGGGGGAGTCCTGTCGTGGCTCCGACGGGCGGGCTCGGGTCTGAGCTCTACGGCTGGGGGCTGGTCTCCGGCCTCGCCTGTGCCGGACAGTCCCCCGGGCTAGGGGGCCGGGTGGCCGCCGCACGCGTGTTCCCGTCGGGCTCTCGGGGGCAGCCTGGCTGCCAGCGCGGCTCGACTGAGTGAGAATCCCGGGGTGGCCGCTCCTGCTGGAGGGCGAGCAAGCCTTGCACCCGTCCCGCGCGGGAGGGGAGCCTGGGCTGGGATAAAAAAACCAGGAGTACTTACGGCACCTTAGAGACTAGCACATTTATTAGAGCCTAAGCTGCAGCCCACGAAAGCTTATGCTCTAATAAATGTGTTAGTCTCTAAGGTGCCCCAAGTACTCCTGTTTGGTTTTTTTCGGTTTTTTTTTTGTTTTTTGTTTTTTTTTTTGCAGATACAGACTAACACGGCTGCTACTCTGAAGTCTGGGCTGGGATAGGTTTTCTCCGGGGCAGCTAGCGCGGGGTGGCAGCGGGGCAGCTCTCAGACTCCGGGCAGCGAGAGCTGGGCTGGGCGGGCTCCCGGCAGGGCTCTGCACTGGGTCGGCCTCACGGCTTTAGTGCTACTGGGGACAGGGACTGACGGAAGCGGTTCTGATTTTTCCGCGTCCTGCCGCCCCAAGGCGAGCGGCGGGACGGTACCTAGGAAGCTGCGCCGTTGAAACGGTTTAGAACTGCACTAGTGTGAATGAGGGCAGTTGTGCAGCACTTTCAGATACGTCGACCTATCGGGGCTAACTTGAACCACTGAACGATTCGTGCTTAATCAGGTTCCTTGCCATTGATTCTATTAGCACTTGTTCAGTTCTCTAGCCTACATACAGGGAATGATGGAGACCCCTTCCATGGCATATTCACTTACAACTATTGGTGACGGTCCCCTGCATTGCTTTGCTCCGTTAGGATACAGTTGACTAATGGACCTTGGGGCTCAGATACTGGAATCCCTCCGTGGCCACAAGCCAGGCAGAGACTGGATGAGTCTAACCTCTGCAGAGACCCCAGGATTTGCCTCCTGTGTGTTTAACAGCATTGGTCTCTGTGTCTCTGCCTTTCTTTCATGTAGATCCCTGCAAAAGTGAGTCCCACCTGGTATTCTTCATCCTCCTTCTCTTCTTCAGTGGTGAGTTCATTTTTCTTCTTGATGACCAGCTTTACCAAAGGGAAGGAATTGGGGGCTCAAGGGGTTCTGGATGCAGGGAAGGGTAGGAGGAGATGCAGATGGCAGCTATTTTGTTAACCCTCCACATATTTGCATGGCAGGAGCTGCACCCCAGTATCTTCACTTGCATAATCCAGGGTGCCTACCTAATCTGGTGTTATGAAACTAAAGCAAGTTTTTGTGGTTGCATTGCTACAGAGGTGGATTTACACTGGAAGAAAATGTATTTGCTGAATTGACTTTAGATAGATCAGCTTAGCTTGCAGGGTATGAAATAATTTCAAATCAGAACTCTAGATAAGGCTGGCTAATGCTCTGAGAAGTCTATAATAGCTACTGGGGCAGGTGGATTGTTGGGCTCTTTTCCTCATGCAATGAAACACTTTCTTCACATCTCTCCTTAAAGGTCACTTCCAGGGCTTAAATTCTCAGAGACTTTCCCAGAGCTCCCTCCCAGCCCCCCCCCACCCCCATTTGGGGCTCTGGGCTTCAGTTGTGGGGCAGGGAGAGGTCTCAGGGGCTTCAGCCCCACAGGGAGGGGGTGCCAAGGCTCCCACAAGTTTGAAAATATTTACAGGAGCTCTGTTCTGGGCAGCTCGAGCTGAATTTAAGCCCTGGTCTCTTGTATCGCTTCTCCTCTATTTAACTTCTAGCTGTTTTCCCCAACACATTTATGCTTTGGGGTTCTTAGTGAAGGGAGGGAGGAGAGTCCTAAGGAGCCTTTCTAGTCAGAGAGAGAGAGAGAGAGAGAAATCTGCCTTCTTATTAACCTAACTTAGATATTTATTACACACAGGAAAACTACATTAAAAAAACATTATTAAGATTGTAAAGTCAAGCAATCAAAAGTTAGCAAATGCCAAGAGTGACATATCCAGGGTAAGATCCAGACTAATGAGTAGTTGTGTCCCCCAACCCTCTAACCTTGGGTGCCTTTTCAGTGATGTTGCCACCACTCCTGGTCTGCTCTCATACAGCCTCCAGCACATAAATCACTCCAAGCAGGGCTGTCCCTACCAGTACGCAGCTGCATAGGGCACCAAGAAATTTGGCAGCTGTGTGCTGCCCCTGCTCCTACTCCACCCCAGCCCTGCCTCTTCCCACCCCTCCTCTGCCCCAGCCCCGCCCCCACTCCATCCCTTCCCCAAAAACCCTGCTCTGCTCCGCCCCAGCCCCACCCCCACTTTCCTGAGGACTGCAGCAGAGCCAGGCCTGCGCTCACTGGTGGTGGGAAGTGCAGCAACCTGGCCCCAGCAGTGCCACCAGTGAGTGCTGTGGGGTGGTGTGCCCCAGCCCCGCAGGGGGGCTGCGTAAGGGCCCAGAATAGCTAGGGACGGCTCTGACTCCAAGCTCTATTTTGAGAGGTCTGCCTGCCAGACTCACACCAGCTTTAATGCAGAGTGACCCCAACACACTCCCATTCCCAGATTTCCCCCCAGAAATGTATGTCTTGTACTGCCTAGCCCTTTCCTGGACAATACAAGCTTGTATAAAGTTTGTCATTTAACTAATAAAAAATGATATGCTCGCTTGCTGTCCCAAATGGAGTTTCCCAAATACTTCAATTCAACACACTGGATTAGATAAAGTGATAAAACAAGAGATATTTTAAGCACACACGAGTATGAGGCATAAAAGTCAGAACTGATTACAAGAAAAATAAAAGTAAAAGGCAACTAACGCCTAATTTTACCAACTAGGGTAGCGGTTCTCCATGACTGGCGTTAGACTTGTTGGGGCATGGGGCCAAAGCCCAATCCCAATGGCTTCAGCCCTGGGTGGTGGGGCTCAGGTTACAGGCCCCCCACCTGGAGCTGAAGCCCTCGGGCTTTGGCCTCCCCACTCAGGGCGGCGGGGCTCAGGCAGGTTCAGGCTTCGGTCCCCCCCTCCCAGGGTCGTGTTGTAATTTTTGTTCTCAGAAGGGGGTTGCGGTGCATTGAAGTTTGAAAACCCCTGAACTAGCGTAAATTCAAGGCAAAGTCTCACCGCATGATTCAGCAGTTCTGTTGGCTGAACTTCAGTCAGGATCTCTCCTACAGTCCAGTGTTGTTTCCTTTGTTCTTCAGGTGTCATGAATGCCATAAAAAGAAAGAAAGGGAGGAATGATTTGTAATGTCTGTCCCTTGTTTTAATAGCTTCCCTCACCCACACCAAGAAGCATTTCCTGCTGAGATCTAGCAGATAGAAAGTCTACATGGATGGGAACCCCATGCTGTTTCTTTGCTAAAATGTAGATTTTTCACCTCTGTCCCTTTTCCTGCTAGTGAATAGTCACTTAATGGGTAATGGCCCATTTCACCTTGTTTACCCTGGCTGAGGCATCAGCTTGCCCTTTGTCTCTGAGGAACTAGTTTGGCCACTCCCCAGACTTGGAACGTGTTTTAGTAACACCAAATAGTGAAATCTTACAACTTTACATACATCATTGCAACACATTTTACCAGGAAAATAATGATCATCAAACTATGAGTTTTCAAATGATATCTCACAAGGCATGCTTGTACAAAGATTATTATAGTAGTATGCAAGGGGTGAAAAATAAGATGCAGACCATCACACCAGGATTAAGATGGCTCATGCAACCTTAATTTGTCCCTCTTATGCATATTGATTCTGATGGTCTTTAATTACATGACCATATATATTTTTTCCACAGGGCCCCACCTCATTCAGTGCATAAAAGAATGATGCTCACTTAATGAGCTGCTATTCAATATTTTGTTTTCTTGTCGTTATTTATTGTTGCTCCAGGTTTATTTACTGCACATTATTCAAACCCTGCTCTGAAGATAGAATTATTACTTTCCTCAAAATGGGCTTTTCTATGGTTGCTCTCACCAGAGTATCTCAATGTTGCACAAACATTAATGAGTTTATCTTCACAACACCCCTGTGAAGTGAGCTGGTTGTCATCCCCATTTTACAGATGGAGAAACTAAGGCAAAGAGAGGCTAAGGTCAAAAGTATCCACTAATTGTTGATGCGCAATTTGAGACACCTAAAAGCTGATTTTTTTTCAGAGTAGTTAGCATTATATAGAACATTATATGTTCAAAGCATAACTTCCCTTGACTTCATTTTCAGCTCAGTGTTTGGCACTTCTGCAGATCAGATGCTAAGGTCTTAAGTTAGGCACCCAGAATATGAGGAACGTACAACTAGTGACTACATGTGAAAAGTTTGGTTTAAATGACCCATAGAAGAACTCTGTGGCAGAGACAGGGATGGGCAGCATTCAGCTGTCTTAACCATGAGACAGTCCTACACTTCCTGCAGTCCCCTGCCTCATTCAGTACAAATTTTCCAACTTCTGCAACAAATAAGGCAGGAGCCCTACAGACAAGAGTCCCCTTTAATACCCAACCCTGATTCATCACCAGAATAGATCCATCCTGTCCACTGAACAAGGTAAGGGTCCTGTGGGGTAAAAAAATGGTGATGATGTACCTGAAGGTTGTACCGTAATGAAGACTCACAAAGGGCTGAATTAAAGTTGCACAGGCAGCCTTAATTCTGGCATTTCCCAACTTTTGATTTCTTGACTTTGTAACTTAAATAATCTTCTTTTAATGTAGTTTTTTGTGTGTAATTTCCTAGCTCTTAAAAAAGCAAATTGGAAGAAAAAAATCCAGAAATTCCATCATGTGGCATCATATTGACACCCTCATGGGTCATTAGCTGGGTTGGAACCTTTAGATCCGCTACACAGACTTCAGTCACAGTGAGCTGTAGCTCACGAAAGCTTATGCTCTAATAAATTTGTTAGTCTCTAAGGTGTCACAAGTACTCCTTTTCTTTTCACTTAATGGAGTAACTGATGGCAATAGTAAATTGTCATCCTCTAGTTGTCCAGCACTAGAGGGGGATGAGAGAGACACTTTGCCAATGAATTTCACAGATATTTGCTGACTGTTGAGGAACAGTGAGACTCAAAAGGCTTGGGTTCCATTGCAGGCTCTTTTGTTTATCTTTTTACAGTGCAAACATCAGTAATCAAAAATAATACTATAAAGTGAGCACTGTGCACTTTGTATTCTATGTTGTAATTGAAATCAGTATATTTGAAAATGTAGAATAACATCCAAAAATACGTGTAATGAATTTAAATTTGTATTTTATTATTGTTTAACAGTGCAATTAAAACTGCGATTAATTGCAATTATTTTTTTAATCTGGTTAGTTTGTTTTGCATTAATTGCATGCATTAACTGTGATTAATTGACAGCCCTAGTTATTGCAGAGAAAATCCAGATTTACCCCTGCACTGGAGGGAACATGGTTTGTGGAGATGTCACATGTGCAGCCTGGTCACTCATAAGAGCAGTGAGGGGGTGGAGCATGTTCAATGAGGAGGGAATCTTCGGAGATTATAGCTGTTATAACTGAAGTCCCTGCTGAGCATGTGCAAATTGGGATTTTTTTTCCCCCCAAAGTGGGGTAGATTTGCATGGTGACAGTAAAAGACATGTATAAAATCATGACTGGTGTGGAGAAAGTAAATAAGGAAGTGTTATTTACTCCTCATAACACAAGAACTAGGAGTCACCAAATGAAATTAATAGGCAGCAGGTTTATAACAAACAAAAGGAAGTATTTTTTCCCACAACGCACAGTCAACCTGTGGAACTCCTTGCCAGAGGATGTTGTGAAGGCCAAGTCTATAACAGGGTTCAAAAAAGAGCTTGATAAGTTCATGGAGGATAGGTCCATCAATGGCTATTGTCCAGGATGGACAGGGATGGTGTCCCTAACCTCTGTTTTGCCAGAAGCTGGGAATGGGTGACAGGGGATGGATCACTTGGTGATTACCTTTCCTGTTTGTTCCCTCTGGGGCACCTGGCATCGGCCGCTGTTGGAAGACAGGATACTGGGCTAGGTGGACCTTTGGTCTGACTCAGTATGGCTGTTCTTATGTTCTTATGTCCCTAACGCAAAGGCCATCTCCTTGTCAAATTTCAAGTCTTTGCTCCAAAGTTTTCGGGTGCTAGAGTTTTTAAAGAAAAATTTGCCAGAATTTGAAATTTTCCCAAAAAATTCACCCTTGAGAGAGACACCTCGTATAGAAGATTTCACCTTGAACTGTTGAAGTCTGCCAAAGTTATAAGCAACTGAACACAGGGTCTTTTAAATGGGAAATGTCAGGCAACATTAAAAATAGGTGGTGCTAGTAGCCCCTTCTGTAAACTGTCTAGGCACAAAAGGGAGGCAGAAACATTACCCACTAACTTGTGCTTTGTCTTCTGCAGCCAGCCACCAAACTGTTCATTGATGGGAAGTTTGTTGAATCCAAAACTACCGAATGGATCAATATCCATAACCCAGTAAGTGAAATGACCTCTGCTGCTGTGTGGGCCCTCGCTGTGGTGAGGAAGGGGTTGCTCCTCACTGAAGTCACTTGGGGAGATGCGGGGAGTGTGACTGCCTTGCAACTGCCTTCTTAGGGGGTCAACTGCCTTCTCAAGGTTAATGCCAGACTCAGTAGAAATGACACACACTGCCTTCTCTCCCCTATATAGAAGATCTCCGAGAGGAGACTTAGACCTTTGTTTCCACTCTTTACATGCTGGAGGGGCTCTGTGACTAGTACATCAAGTTAGTAAATGGTTTCTGTCATAGAATCATAGAAGTGTAGGACTGGACTTATGTGATTTGATGTAAGCCTGAATGTAAACTCTTGGCAGAGACTGGTGTAGACCCCACCTCTCCTCCAAGGGGGAGGAGAGAATCCTGGCTGGAATCTGAGGTTCTTTTCCCCTCTTTTAGCTGTGAAATTCCAGTGAATTTGGCATAAAGTACCACGTTGGATGCAACTGCTTTATGAGTCTGGTCTCAGAACTCAGATTTTGTTAAATTCATCTCTGTGTCTGCCTCTGGGGAGCAGATGCAATTGAGACTGCATGGAGGGGGATCCTGCCTGACCCTTGCAGCAGGTGTCTAGACAGTGGGTTCTCGGACTTTTCTGTGCGGAGCCCCATTTTGACATTTATAGTTATTATTTTTACTTGATAGTGATCAGGACAATGAGACTCGTTCAGCAAAGTTGGCTCAGCCAGCTAAACTCATTGTATCTAGTGAGGAGATTCACCCTTTGCAAGGCTACTCACTTTCTTGTTTTATTTCTTCTCCTCTTGCTCTGAACGGTTACTTATCTTTATTGTGCAGATGTCTCTCTGAATGATGTAACTGATGATCTCTGCTATATCAAGGCAGATTTTTAAAAAACCCTAAATTAAAAGAATGTTAAAGTTGCTAAAACAAGCTCTCAAAAGATAGGAAATGCTAGAAATACGGTTTTCCATATTAATTATGATATAGTACTTAACTTTGTAATCACTTACTGATTTTTTCAAAGGACCTGTGCCTCCTTTAGGGCACAAGAGGAACAGCAGATGAGCCATAGAAAAAGACTGTTATACAGAGAGAGACTGCTGTCCATAGGATCCTGTCTTATGCACAGCAGATGTGTAGCGAAGAGGCTGAGAGATAGAGGAAGCAAAAAGAATCTTGTAGTTAAAGCACTGACTAATACTGAACCCAGGGAAAATGGGTTCCATCCCTGACTCTGCTACAGTCACTGTTAGGCAAGTCCCTTAAACCAAAATGTTCAGAGGTGGTCACTAACTGTTAGTTTTCTGGGTGCCCAACTTGAGACACCTACAGCTTGTTTTTCAGAGGTGCTGAGCACTCAACTCTAGTTGAAGCTGTGCCCTCCAAGTATGTGAGGGGAGGAGTTTTTCCCTGATATCAGGGGAATCATGTAAGTATGGTTCCATTTTAGAAGGATATCAGATCAGGGATGTGAAAGGGGCATTGAATGGCTGAGGAAGATGGCATGAAGAGGATGAGTTTTGATGTAATTGGTTGTTCCATCAGGCCACAAACGAGGTGGTTGGTCGTGTCCCAAAGGCCACACAGAGCGAGATGGAGGCAGCTGTGACTTCATGCAAAAAAGCTTTACGGAACTGGTCAGAGACATCTGTTCTGAGCCGCCAGCAAATCTTGCTGCGTTACCAGCAGCTCATCAAGGACAACCTGGTGAGACCCTTATCGCTGTCCTTAATGGCTGTCGCTGAGTGCATGCCAGTAGCCCAGGTTGGGCAGGCTTGAGTACTGTTTCCTGGGCTCATGGCAGGGCAGTGCTGTCTGGGTTTGTGAGCTGAATGGGGGTGGCATTCCTCGTGCCACGGGAGGGATGGTGTGGTGCTTTTCAGGCCCATGGGGACAAAGGGGGCAGTGTTGCCTGTGGATAGAGGTAAGGGCATATTGTTGTTTGCATTTTATCTTACACCAATTGCTGTTTTAAGTTGTCTTGAGGTTTAATGGAGTCAGTGAAAGCAAAAGGGAGAAATAGCTGCAAGAGTTGTTCTCTCTAGGGCTTTGCAGTCTCCCGTTCTACATCCCCAGATTGCTTGGCTGTGATGCCATAGGATTCAGACCGGCCCTACAATTCCAGTTGTCCTAATTAAAACATTCCCTTTCTGTAGGTTGTTGGCTTTTCTCACACGTCCAGTGACTCATACTAAGAAGTAGCAAATTGGGTAGTGTTTCCTTTCCAAGCCCCTCTTTGTTGGTCCATTCGTTGTGATATTTGGCTATCTGTGGAACAGCCTATTCTGCCTCCACCTCCCACTTGTGCTGGTTGGCCCTTTTTTTCCACACTTTCTTTTTTTAATTTCCAGAAAGAAGTTGCTAAACTCATCACTTTGGAGCAAGGAAAGACCCTGGCTGATGCTGAGGGAGACGTATTCCGAGGCCTCCGTAAGCTGCTGGCTCCTCCCACTATAAGGGGATTTCAGAAGCTATGGGCAGGATAAAAGTCAAATGAGCAACAGGGGCTCTACAACACAAGAAAGTAGCCCCCTTCAGAGCCTTCACATGAGGGTAGAGGAATGGGCTTGTCTATACCTTAGGAGCTGCAGATGGAAAAGGTCCATTTTCCTTGCCCCATTTTAAAGTTGCAGCCCAGTTTCTCTCCCTGCATGTTATACTGACTCCAAATGGCTTTTGATGGGTGGGTCTGTTCCATGTGCAGAAATGGCTGAAATAAAGTCTCTGCTGGGATTGGTACCTCTGTGCTTCTTGCACTGGGAGTGTTTTGTTAACCTTGCTCAGGGCTCCTGTCATGTGAACATTGAATGCACTGAGGAAAGAATCCATTTACTGTGCTTGGCCATGCAGGGAGTGTTCATGGTGCATGGGAGCTGCAGGTTTTGGGAAAGATGTAGGAAGAGAGAATTGCATTGTAGAGAAGGCAGTTTTGAGGCTGAATGGTAGGCGCTCACTCTTTGGCATATCACCCTTTCTGCTGCAGAGGTGGTTGAGCACGCCTGTAGTGTGACATCTCTCATGCTGGGAGAGACCCTGCCCTCCATCACTAAGGACATGGACACTTGCACCTTTCGCCTGCCTCTGGGAGTGTGTGCAGGGATTGCACCATTCAATTTCCCAGCCATGATTCCTCTCTGGATGTTCCCCATGGCCATGGTTTGTGGAAATACCTTCTTGATGAAGCCATCAGAGCGTGTGCCAGGAGCACTTATGTTCCTTGCTAAGCTATTACAAGACGCTGGTGCCCCTGATGGGACTCTGAACATCATCCATGGGCAACACGAAGGTAAGCTCAGGCTAGTCTGCTGATATGGCTACAGAGTGTGAGGGTGTGTGGGGGCATGTGTGCTGGGGTTTCCACTGTTGTGGATCAGCATGGTGTTTGGGGAAGGTGGGACAAGGGGGATCCAGGGAAGTGCAAGGCTGATGCAGGACGATAGAGAAACCTTTAAAGAGAGAAGGTGGACAACATTTAAATCTGGATGTACATTTTGATTCCTAGGATGGTCTTTTCAAAGTGTCCAAGTGACTTAGGAACACAAGTACCATTGACTTAGTGTATTTGTACTCCTAAGTCACTTAGGCACATCTGAAAATACCACCCTCGGAGCCTAAATATGGATTTAAGAGCCTAACTTTAAGCACCCAGTTTGACAGATTTTGGCTGGTTTAAAAAGTAAGAAGGGTTCTGGCAGTTATGGAGCTGGAAGAACATCAAGATATAAAGGATAAGGAGTTCTGTGAACTCCAGTGTGTAGGAGGGACTGGACTGGGAGAAGGTGGCTGGGATTCAAGTACCAGAAGGGCAGAGGCCAAGATGGGTGGAGGAGCTGGGATGTGGGTGCTATGGGGACAGAGTGATGAGGATTGGGGACCAGGTAGGTGAATGGAGGGGCAGGGGTTCAAGTGCTGGAGAGTGAGTAGAGGGAGAGGGAATGGGCAGCAGTGGAATCCCTGTAATGGTGGTACACAGAGGGGCAGGAATGTGGGTGCTTGGGCTTTGGGTAGTAGAGGGATGGACATTGTGGGGATGGGGTTAGAAGGCCGGAAGGGACCATTTGATCAAAACGGTCCCTTCCGGCCTTGAACACTCTGAAGAGGAATGTTAGAGTCCCAGCATATAATGAGCTATTTCCTTTTTGAAGCTGTGAATTTTATTTGTGACCATCCGGATATCAAGGCAATCAGCTTCGTGGGGTCCAATCAGGCTGGAGAGTACATCTATGAAAGAGGATCCCGGAATGGCAAGAGAGTCCAATCCAACATGGTAAAGCACCTCAATGTAGCAGAGATTTCAGCCTACAGGCTGCTACTCCCTTGTATACATACTTAAGACCTTTTCCATTCAGCGTCTGGGACTGACTTGAATTTAGGCAGTTGGATGTGCTGAGAGAGATTAAGCTTCCCTTTCTACCAGGATGATAGCAGCTCAGTAATAGCTATAATATGAAGTTGTCATTGCGGAGCTGGAAGACTGTGCACCAGGTGTATTTAGCAGTTTGAGATTGAATATATGTCTTGTATTTTAGGGAGCCAAGAACCATGGTGTGGTGATGCCTGATGCCAATAAGGAGAACACCTTGAATCAGCTTGTTGGAGCTGCTTTTGGAGCAGCTGGCCAACGCTGTATGGCCCTATCTACAGCTGTATTAGTGGGAGAGGCAAAGAAATGGCTTCCAGAACTGGTGGAGAGATCCAAGAACCTCCGAGTTAATGCAGGTATAGATCTGTTTGGTAGCTTCAGGTTAAGCACCTGGCTTGTGTGTGTTTGTGTATCTGGTACATTGCAGTGTGTGACTGTGAGATCTTGGCTTCATGGGTTTCATGGAGGTGGGGGCTGGAAGACTGCCTGCTTGGAGCCTCTGTTCGTGTGTGACAGAGGTCTGGATTCAGCACCACATGGTTGGAGTGCTGGGGGGATCTGTTGTGAAGGAGGGCTTGACTGTGTTACTAGAACTCTAGTTTTACTTCCACAACATCAGGCAGTTTATAACTGGGGGTTTGGGGCTTTGTGTAAAAGGACTCAGCCCTGCCTTTAACGTAGCAACCCTGCTTATTACATTAACAGACTTTTATTCTAGGAACGTTCCCCTTTCTTTCAATTTGTGTTTAGTAAAGCCCTTCAGATGGAAGCATCTCTCTTTCTGGGGGGACAAGTCAATCCGCTGTTGGATTTTGTAGTTGATGTAAACAACAAAGAAACAAACAAAGGTAGCTGGTGTAAAGATCTTTGCCATTCACATACATCTTTATTGAAAATCTTGATACCTAGATTGCTTTGCATTTCTTGGATGTTCATTTTCCAGCTCCCTTTATAGGCCTTGTACAATATATTTCTAATTATGTGTGAATTAGGTTTTTCCATCATATTTTATTTTTAACTTTATCACACTATAGAGCTCTCTATTGAGTTATATTATGTCTGTAAAATACCTTAACATAAGTACTCCCCCTCTTTCCTGCCAGCATAGATGCTTTCCCTCCACCCCATCTCCTATTTTTGAAGAGATTTTTTTAAGAGGACTATCCTATTAATGAGACATCATTAACTGAAGCATTACAGTTATATTGAAATGAGTTTCTTGCTATTTAGGACTAGCTTAACTAAACTAAGACTTGCATCTTCTCCATTCTAGTTCTTAAATATGATTGTGGCCCTCCGGCATACACCAAGTCTCCATCTGAGCAGCCAGTTAAAGGCATATGTGCATTGAAGATTGATTTAAAAAAAAAAAAACGCCATCAAATTATCTCACACATACACAGAGTACAGGGGAGTGTAAAAAGTCAAGACAGACTAGAAACAAAAAGGCTTCATGATATGTTTTAAATCTCATGGTTTCTGAGGCCAATTTCATGATTTTTCAGGATCCAACTCATGGTTTTTAATCTCTTGAGATTGGCAATACTGCAGACTAACCAAACTCAGTTCCTCTTTGAGTCCATTTTATGCTTGTTTTTAGCAGC
This sequence comes from Dermochelys coriacea, assembly GCF_009764565.3. Classification (NCBI taxonomy): domain Eukaryota; kingdom Metazoa; phylum Chordata; order Testudines; family Dermochelyidae; genus Dermochelys; species Dermochelys coriacea. Next base: position 85,021,382 of record NC_050073.1, on the reverse strand, counting down.
TATCATATGTAGCATATACAGGACAAGATGACCTTTTGTTACCTTTTCCCTTCTATGGTTCAAGAAGGCTTTTGCAAAACTTTCAAGAGCTTCAAAATTACAGAACTCACCACAGCAACTGTCAGCTCTGTGTGTTTTGGGCGTGGGGACTTCTGTCTCTCTGTTCTGGAAGCATGGGGCTTTTCTGTTGGTTTGGGGCTCCCCTATGGGTTTGGAGTTCAGGGCCTCTTGGTTCTGTGTGTTTGAGTTTTGTGTTCCTCGGCTACTTAATTTTAGGATTCTTGTATCTTTGCTGGGAAGGTAGTTGTTGGTTGGTCTCTTTGAAGATGAAACCATCACAATTCAAACCTTCCCCTGCTTCTGTACTTCAAAGGAGACCAACCAGGAGCAGATCTGGGGCCCTTGATCACCTCCCAGGCTAAGGACCGGGTCTGCCACCTGATTGAGTGTGGAGTGAAGGAAGGAGCTGCCCTTCTTCTAGATGGACGAGACATCAAAGTGAAGGGTTATGAGAGAGGCAACTTTGTTGGACCAACCATCCTTGCTAAAGTCCAGGTGAGCTAGTCAACGAGCTGGTCACTAGATGCAGAGGAATAAAGTATCATAGGTTCAGTTGAAAGTGTGGCACTTGTCATCTTCCCAACACAGCTGGCAATGGCCCAGTGGACTTATCAGCCTTGATAGGCTAGATGGCAAACTGCTGGTTCAGTGTGTGCATTTAAGCACTTATAGATGTTGCATGTGTTAATTGGGCAGGGTAGAATGGTTAAGGTTCCAACCTCATTATATCCTGAAATCTGGATGGGAGAGTGATAAGTGAAGTGGTCTGAGAGATGGATGCAGATGAAGCTGGGAAACTGGGTGGTAGGAAGGTAGAAGAGTGTGGATGAGATGATGCAGACAATTAATTGCCAAACCTCCAGCTCCTACATAAGAAATTGGTGGTTTGGAATGACAGTGGGAGAGTTGTAGACAATGTGAGAGTGCAAGGGAGAGGGATGGCGGGTAGGGTGCAATGGGGTTGACTAGTAGGCAAGATGTGTGTCAAGTTGTAGTGATCTGGTCACCCAGGCTGGGAGGATGGAAAGCCAGGAGTTATAGAAAGCCAGGAGTTATAGAAACAGAAGCAAACCAATCCTAATTGAATCTAGGCCCTTGATCAGCCCTCAGGCCAAAGAGTAGATTTGTCACTTGACTGAGAGCAGGCAATGGATGTGGTAGTTGGGTGTGACAGATGGCAGGGCATGGCATTGGGGTTGGTAGCCAGTGGGGCATGTAAATTAAACAAGGACAAATGCAAAATACTTCATTTAGGAAGGAACAATCAGTTGCACACATGCAAAATGGAAAATGACTACCTTAGGAAGGAGTACTGCAGAAAGGGATTAGGGCGGGTCATAGTGGATCACAAGTTAAATGAGTGAACAGTTTCAAAAAAAATGTGACCATAATTCTGGGATGTATTAGCAGGAATGTTGTAAGTAAGACATGAAAAGTAATTCTTCCACGCTACTCTGCGCTGATTAGGTCTCAACTGGAGTATTGTGTTCAGTTCTGGTTGCCACATTTCAGGAAAGATGTGGACGAATTGGAGAAAGTCTAGAGAAGAGCAACAAAAATTATTAACGGTCTAGAAAACATGACCTATGAGGGAAAATTGAAAAAATTGGTTTTGTTTAGTTTGGAGAAGTGAAGCCTGAGAGTGGGGACATAAGTTTTCAAGTACATAAAAGGTTGTTTCATGGAGGAGGAATGGCCTAGATAATACTTAGTCCTGCTATGAGTGCAGGGGACTGAACTAGATGACCTCTTGAGGTCCCTTCCAGTCCTAAGATTCTGTGATCCTATGTAGGATGATGTCCAGTGAGGTGAAGGATGGTGAGTGATGATGGGAATGCTCTGAGGGTTTGATTTGTGTGTGGGGTGGTCTCTGCTTTGGAGGTGTCTGTGGCATTTCCCTGACTTGAGTTTTGTTTTCTGCTGTTTCTGCCTTGGCAGCCAAGCATGACCTGCTATAAGGAGGAAATCTTTGGGCCAGTTCTCGTGGTTCTGGAAGCAGACACTCTGGATGAAGCAATTGAGATAGTGAACAGGAATCCCTATGGAAATGGAACTGCAATCTTCACCACCAATGGTGCCACCGCTAGGAAATACTCCCACTTGGTGGACGTGGGGCAGGTTTGTATCCATAGGATAATGTATAGAGTAGAATTATTCTGATCAGTGCTTGCCATGTACATGAGACACCCATCTAGTCCTGGCTTCTGACTTCTGTCTTAAGGTGTAACATACTATTATCTCATATTTAAGGAAACTGGATCTAGTATCTTTCAGGGGAAGAGAAATATGAGGCTGTTCTGTTGTTGCTACAATCTGGTACTTGTTTCTTTTATTAATGTGGTGTCTTTACTCTGATTTAGGTGGGTGTAAATGTTCCAATACCAGTGCCTCTGCCCATGTTCTCCTTCACTGGCTCTCGTGCTTCTTTCAGAGGAGACACCAATTTCTATGGCAAACAGGTAACTCATCAAATTAGGAAACGTATTGTGTTTTTGCTGCTCTGTGAACCTAAGGCAGGAAGCCAGATGGAGGTGAAGGAAGAGACCACCAGGTTGCATTAACAAGGTGGAGACTTGTGAATGAAGGGAGAATTGAGCAACGTGTTTTATTGCTGGAGCAGAGTCCTCAGGAAGGTGGGAAGGGTAGAGAAGCTATTGGCAGCTCCCGTGGTGGAGATCTTTGTACTCTGAAGGTATAGTGGGAAGCTTGCAGGAGTCCCAAGGCCAAATGTACAACCGTTGTTTCTCTCTCTTCCTTCAGGGGGTGCAGTTCTATACACAGCTGAAGACCATCATCTCTCAGTGGAAAGAGGAAGATGCCACAGTTACCAAGCCTGCTGTAGTTATGCCAACAATGGGAAACTAACCAGCTTTTACAGGGGTACCATCCATGGTGCCCTTCACCTTCTATGCTGCAGACTTCTTCCAGTTGTGTCCTGACTGCTTCTGTTCCCTATTTCCCTGGGAATAGAAAGCTCAGTTCTCCTTAAGACCTCTATTTCCAGACAAATCAGGGAGGCTCCTCATGTAACGTACAATCTAAGTTTTCTGTTGCTCTCAGCAATTTTCAGCTAATTGAGCTCAGTTTCTCCCCAGAGGAAACACTCTCCTTTAGTGACAGGTCAGATGACAAGCCTGGCACAAGTTCTCTTCTCTCCTCCCCCCCGCTCCCCTTCAAACTGAACTTGCACAGGCTCCATTTTCCACTATATCTGTCTTTAGTCCCACTGACTCAGTGCTGCAGCTTTCTCCACTTCCCTCTCTGGTCCAAGATTCTGATTCCATCTCACTCTGAGGAACTCTCCTTGTTTCAGAGAAGTGGCTTTTCCGTTACGGGCAGATAGTAAGTCTGAGAGTGTAACCCCATACCCACTGAACAGTTTTGACGGGTCTGACACTTGGGAACTGGCTGCTTTAAGAGTTTTACAGGGATGTATACTGGGATGCTTGACTGAGGATCAAGGAGATTCCTGAGAGTATAGAGTGAGTCCTACCCTACCTTGCTCTGGTTGGAAACTTTGATCCCCATCATGTATATATCCTGTCAACTCCTGTTAGTTCTCAGCTCTGACTGTTAACTGAAACCACTTGCAGGGTGATGCTTATTATGATAGCAGCAGTGTGCCTACGTTCCCTGTGACCATGGAAGCAGAAGCATGTGTATGTCCACTCCTGGCTGGTGGTGGTCAAGCCCTGTGAGACAGGGTGGAATTGGCAGGAAGAAGGCATTTCCTTCCTCAGAAGGCAACCAATCTCAGTCTTTTGGTTTCTCTTCCTGATTGTCGTATGTCTGTGCTGCTACTGCCCACTACTTGATTCACTGTCACACCTGCACACATGCGTGTGTGCGTGCGTGTGTGTGTGTGCGCGCGTATGCATCTTTTAGTGACTGCAGGCCCTAATGCTAGTGACAGGTAAGGAGGTTCTGTTAGCCTATGTAATAAAGGTCTTTGCAACTGGAGGTCTGGGGTTCTATTCCCTGGGTGGGTGGGAAGGATTGAGTTTGAGCTGGTGACTCATGATGCAGCCATGGAGTAGTTAAGGAAAGGTCCTGGGATGGGGTAAGATTAAGGGGACCTTATGCTGGCTTCACTTAGAATCTGCTATAAGTGGCAGGGACTTGCAGAAAGTTGCTTCTTGCACCTGAGGAAAATCATGCTATTAAACTGATTCTAATCATGATTCATTGGTCTAATTGAACAAACTGAATGTGAACACTATGTATCCTGCCTTCTGGTAAAGATGCCTTTTGTAACTGACAGCTGCCTGACTTCAATACAACTGCTGTGGTGCCACTAATATTTGTATATTTTCTTTCAGGTTCTGTTATATCCTAGAGGGAAATGCTCATATTTCTGCAATTTGATTATGAATAAAAATTGCTAATGCATTTCTTCAATTAATGACCTTCTGGGGGTTTTGTTTGGTTTTTTAATAAGACCTTGTCTGGATATAATGTTGATTTGCCTCATGGGGTCAGCTGTGCCATTGATCCTGTTATTAAATCTGCTTGGATCCAAGTCACCACCTCCTTCTACATAGAGCTAACTGCTGCGAGGAAGACCGTTGCTGGTTCCACGTACATATCACTTCATTCCAAATGCTCTTTATCCTCATACAAACACTCCAGAGCAGAAAGATCTTCATCAGAATGCAGTGACACGCCTTTTGTGCCATCCAGCCTCTAGCCCAGATTCCAGTGGGCAGCTGGGGAAACCCTACCCACCTACATAAGTTGAGCTGGGGAAGAATAAAAGATGTTTTTATTTTAGAAGACAACCTTAAACGTGTATATAAAATTAATTTACAGTCCCCTTTCAGGCTGGTTTCAAATGAAAGCCAAACTAATACCACAATAAAATGGGGATATTAATGATTTCACAGCTGTCGCATCATTCCACTTACACAAGAGTCCCAGAAGAAAAGGTGCATATGAGACAGTAACCATCATTACCTTGCGTCTTGTTCAGTCAGAGTCTACAGCCACCTTACTCTACTGTCTGTGACATTACCATCTCAATATCTGGAAGGATTGCTTCTTAAGGAGAGGGCTCCGATACTGGGACCTGCTGCGTGATGAAGGTCAGGCTGGGAGCAATGTTTTCAGTGCTGCAAAGGTAAAGCATTGCAGATGAATCAGCAATAACATGTTGCTGTTCACCCATACATGGTGGGGAAGGGAAGGGGTTAAACAGTAACCTCTAATAAGATGTAAGCCTATTCCTTCAGTTCTTCATTTTCTTCCCTTATCAGGCTCCTCTCTTCTCCCACCCCATTCAGGCTCTTACCAAATCCTGTCAGCTCCTTCCTTTACAAACACAAAATCCATCCTTTCCCATGCCAAGAACATCTTTGTTATCAAGGTTACCTCTTACCTTGAATACAGTAGAACCTCAAAGATATGATATGAACACGAATTACAAACTGACCTGTCAGCCAGCTGCCATGTGGAACTGGAAGTAAGCAATCGGGCAGCAGCACAAACAAAAAAAACCCCAAACCCAGCAAATACTCTACTCTGCCTGTATTGCATCTTAAAGGTAAGCACCTCGGGCATGCCTGTCCCCACCCCTTACTTGCCACAAGGGGGGCAGCCATTTACAGGTAGGAGGTGAAGATGCTGAGGTTCACAGGCGCAGCTGTGAGCTCCTGAGTAGGCAGAACAGCTTTCCTGTGAGCCAAGCATGCTGTCCTTTCCTGCTCCCCCTAAGCTTGCAAGCTCAGTCCAAGCCTGGAAAGAAGCAAACCAAGCTGTTGCTGGAACTTGGCCTGGAGTGTGAGCTGCTGGAACATGAGCTCCTGCCTGCTTGCTGCGCTTTAGAGGAGCAACTCAGTTTTAAAGGGCCACAGCCAGCACTGCACGCCCACTGATGCAGAAGTGCCCCTGGGTGCCATATTCATCACCCTTGCAGGCAGGGGGCTAGAACTAGCTGCCTGTCCCCACTCACCAGGCAGCCACTTGCTGGTAGGAGGCGAAGACTGCGATTTGCAGGCACTGCTGTGAGCCCCCACTCCAAGCAGTCCACCCTGAGGAGCCATCCCATAACATCTTGTTCAGAGTTACGAACAACCTCCATTCGTGAGGTGTCTGCAACGCTTGAGCTTCTACTGTAGGGCAACTGCACATCTCACTTTTTCCAACCTTCTGCTCTACACCCAAATGCCATCTCTAAAATCCTCACTTGCATTCAAGGGAATCTGTTTAAATGTTTTTAAAGGTAGACAGTTTTTACATTAAAAAGAAAATAGGTGAAGGTTTTAAACAAAATCACAGAGGAAGTATAGAAGTTTTAAAAAAAACCCCAAAATTAATTTTGTCAGATCAAGTTGAGCCTAGCATTGACTCATGTATTTGTCTTCTTATTGCTATTGCCCTGACTGTCTTTTCTTAACCTCCATTTTAAACTCAAGCTACTCATTGTTTTTCTATCTGTTTGTACAGTGCCAGGCACAAAGGGCCTAATTTCTGAATGAGGCATCTAGGTGCTATTGCAATATAAACAATAAATGCACTGATCTCTATTCACTATGTTTTTTTTTTACCATCCACATTCCTCCAATCCTCCACCTGTACTCCTGCTTTCATCCCTATTCTTTTTATTATTTGAATTATAGTTGTGCTTAAAGGCCCCCCTGCTTGGGGCCCCACTGTGCTGGGGGTTTCACAAAAGTAGTAAAGAGAGAGTCTCCGCTCCAGAGGAGTGTACAGTCATTGTTAAATGACAACATTCAGCAGGTTGATGAAACAACTGGCTGGGGAAGGAGAAGTGTTGCTGCCTATACTCCTGCCAAGTCACCTTCTTAACTGGCTCATTTGCTGACTCCTACTTTCTTCTCTGTGCCCTCTTCCATGTCAGTCCTCACACTTGGGACTCATGCCCCTCTTTATGCCCAAGAGCCACCCAATCTCCTTGCAAAGTACTAGGGGTCTTGCCCTAAAGGAAATAAGTCAGTGCTCCTATTTGTGAATTTTATCTGGTTATCTTGTATATTAGAGTGTAAGTTCCAGGGGACAGTGTGTGCTACCTCCACAACATCTGGCACACTTGCAGCAGTTAATGACAATGCACCATACACCCACACTCCTCAGAGCTTATGCCATATGATGATGTTATATACCCCATGCGTTGGAGAATAACAATTCAGCTAGGTGTGTGGTTGTATCAGAACCTGCACCTATGATAAAACAGGCTCCAGATCTAAATAGGACTGATTCCTATCTCTGCTATCCAGGCAGTAATAGCTGAACTGAGGAAGAGAGAGGAAAGATGGCCTTTGTGTGCCTAGAATATTAGAGAGATAGGGTGTCTATATTTAAATAAGACACCTGCCATGAGATGCTTTCACCAAGATAGCAGGCACAATGGGACTAAAGTGTCATTCAAACCAGGCAGAAGATTGAATCCCATCCCATCACACACAGACTAGGCATCTGTAATCTCCAGCCTTGCTAGCAGCTATTCATTATATATGTAGGAACAAGTTCACACGCTTTGAAAAAGCATTAACAGGCACCGATCACAGAAATCCATCTGTTTAGCAGCACAGGTCACTGAACACTTAATCTTGGGATTCTACTCTCTTCAATAGCTCTCTCCTGAATGGAGAATCTAGCTCAAGGCCTTTCTACTGATATTCAAAGCTCTCTGTGCTAACTGAGTAAGTGTCTCTCCTGTGCAAACATGACCTCTCACAACAACTATGTTGTCCAAGAATAATGAAGCTGTTGACTAGGGGAAGCTTCTGAGTGTGGGAGACAGAATGGAGCTGCTGGACCTAGATTCTGGAACTCATAAACAGAAGAGATAGGAATGACCATAGACTACACATTCAGAACTAAAAGCAAAATTAATCTTTTCAACTCAAATTTCCCTCAAACGTCTTCACATGCAGACACACCAGGACAAACAAGCAAACAAAAACCTTCAGACTAAGCAAAGTATTTCTCTTTCATGCTGGGACAGATGGAAGGGAAAGATGATTATATTTCTGTTTTTAAATATGTGGAGGTGCTTGGGTGTTGTGTTAATGGAGGCTGCAGAAGTACCTAGGCAGAGTGCTATAAAATATCTATCTTACCTAGCTTTGTTTCTTTCTCCAGAAGTAGGAGTAACAGCAGCTGGAGCTGAAGGGATCAAAACATGTTTGCGTTTCCTGTGAGGAGGAAACAAAGGCAGGAGAAATATGGATTAAGTGTAACATGTACTAAGAGGCTTCTCTCTATGCCATTCTTATCTCTCTTTCTCACTATCTCAGTGAAGATGAATAGCAGCAGGAAGTGCTAGTCTGGTGCTAGGTGTGCTTTAATTTAATCTAGACAATGGAACTTGTGTTTTGCTGCTGAAGTCCCGCTACAGTAAGGAGTGATTGAGAGAGACACAGAAATGCAGAGTTCAGGGGTTACAGCAAGTTTCTGCTCTGCTGCTCAGTTCTAACCACAGGCATACAGGGGATGGCTGTTCAACTATTTATTTATAGAGCCTAGATTATCTCCCCCCCAGCCCCATTTAGCCACTCTGGACATTAATTCAATTTCTAATTTCAGTGACCATGACTCAGTGATTAGCTCATCAAGTCCATTCCCCTTCTGATTCACAGGGAACAAACAGATTCCCCTAGCGGATGATATATCTAATATTAAGCTTATCTGAGTCGAAAACAACAGAAAATGAAGTTTAAATGTCAGATTTTGGTATTCCAATTCCAGTTTGTGGACAAAGCATGAAAAGTGAGTAGAACATAGTGTTTTCCCTAAATGAAATACATTAATTGGACATGACCCTACAAAACTCTGCTATATGTAAGATTATTGAAGTGAACACATTTCTAATATAGCATTCAACTGTATTCCCACTAATGCTGTTTGTTGGGGTTTTTTTGTCATGAGTTTCCCTCTCAGCTTGGACAATGAAATGGGACTGATCAGTGTCACTTTTTAGTTACCATGCACACACAGGAATATTTTTACATATTTTATATAGTTATATGTTTTTAATCTCTACTGTAAAAATGAAACAAAATTGTCAAAACTTCCATGAATGTAACACTAAGGCTGAGAATTTCAACAAACACACTCAAAGTGTAAGAGTTACTATTCCCATTGCAACCTTTACACTCCCACATTGCACATATAGCATTTTAGATTAGTATTTGAGATCTCCTGTATATTTTTTAATACATGCAAGCATAGTTTACATTGCTTAATCTTTCAGTTTCCAGTTTGTGAATCAAGTTTTCAAAGAGGCTTCTAAAACTATGTTCACAAATTCTGCATGCACACAGCAACATGAGCTATATTGTGAGTACAATTTTAGTGGCCAGTTTGTGAAAATTTCAACACAGTTTTAACTTTTTTATGATTGGTCAAATTGCTTTGTCTGTGGCAAAGATAAAGACAGATTTCATTCTGTGTATGGGACACGTCTGTCCATTAACTGGATAAATTATCTCTTTATGTTCACTTGCTAAGATAAGCAGAATCAGTTAAGAACTGTGAAAAAATTAATCCCATTCATGGGTCTAGAACAGGGATCAGCAACCTTTGGCATGCAGCCCGTCAAGGAAATCCGCTGGCAGGCCAGGATGGTTTGTTTACCTGCAGGCATCCACAGTTCGGCTGGGATGGTTTACCTGCAGCATCCACAGGTTCGGCTGATTGCAGCTTCCACTGGCCGCGGTTCACCGTTCCAGGCCAATGGGGGCTGCAGGAAGTGGCGTAGGCCAAGGGATGTGCTGGCCGCTGCTTCCCACTTCCCCCATTGGCCTGAAACGGCAAACCACAGCCAGTGGGATCTGCGATCGGCCAAACCTGTGGATGCTGCAGGTAAACAAACCATCCCAGCATTAGCTCCAGAATGGGGGAATCCAAGCAATCATCCTGGATTCCACAACAGGAAGAGCTCTGTGTCCATCTGCTACCATAGAAACAGAGCATTACCGTAGCTCCAGGCCATTCATTCTTGCAAAGAGTAACCTCAGAACACATTCCTTCTGCTCCCATGTCAACTGGCCAATATCCACCTTCCCTTGCTGGATATTTGTCCTGCAAAATATCAGAGAGCAGATCAATGTATTAGGAGAATAAGACCAAACAAAACTCTTACCATCCAGCATAAAATCTCCCTTTTTCTGAACAGAGAACACACAGAAAGGATTTTCAATCATAGCTCTGAATTTCCTAAGTTTCACTCAGCTGGTCAATGATATGTAAGAAGAAAAAGAATCCTGCATTGGCAGGAGATGGACTATACACCTTGATCAATCTTCCCACCTCTTTAAATTCTGAGGTTTAAATCAAGAATAAAATACAGAGCTTTTATCTCTAAGAAGGCCCCATGTAGTCTGCACAAAATTGTACCTAAATTCTATGGCAAATTACCTAGATTCTGCTGCAGTCTGATGACATTCTGGATATTTTGTGGCATCTTCAGATAAATTTCAAAACCAGAGGCTTTTATTGAATTAAGTTTAAAAGGTATAAAACAATCAGTACAGTAGCTCCTGTGTTATTGATTTTGACATTTATTTTATAGAGTTGCCCCTTTTCAGTTTTCATTGTGCCACAGATTTTTGTATTGACAATGAAGAACTGCATTTGAGAAGATATCAAGGGAGGTGTGCAACTGAGGCTTTTGGTTCACAGGGAGGCAAGGGAGACAGAGGTTGCAAGAAAAGCATATTAAAATGATCAGCAATGAAATAAATAACAGTGTTGGCATTTAATTGTCACTTTTAGGATTCAGTGTTCTATTGTGTTTTGCCAGGTCTGCAGAAGCAGTCAGTCCTGAAGTTCCCTACTCTGAACAGTTGGGTCTGCAGCCTCCCCTCCAATGCTGAACTTCTTTCCTCCCCTCCCATCACAGCAGCCTCCACAGAGATTACTAATCTGGGTATTGTTACTACACAGGGATTTTTAAGATTTAGGTTTCATTCCTATGAGCCAGGGAGATGGACACTAAATCATCTGCTGTTTAATTACATGTACCATTTCTCTGCCTCCTGCAGGTCCTTGTACATACTATTTGTGCTGTGAGGCATTGCTGTTAAATGTTCTGATTTTGGGGTACTCTTCCTTCCCAAATGCCTCCATCATTTTCTTCTGATAGGCAGCTTGGGCCACCTGCTTGTAGCACTTCCTGCTGGACACGATCTCACGCTTCACCTGTTCCAGAGCTTCTAGGAAGAAACTTTCCACCTCACTCCTCTCATCCAGGATGTTCTTGGCCAGTTTCTTCACTCGATTCATCTCCCGATCCTTCATCTCCAGCAGCTGCTGGAGCTTGTTGATCTCTACCATGCCTGCCTGGTTTTGAACTAAAGCCCGATGCCGTGTCTTCTGAATTTCTGTTTCAAATTCTTGGGTCATGTGACCTAGTGCCACCTCCAGTCTCTCTACCTTGTGCTGCAGTGCTTGTTATCTGTGCTTTTTGCAGAGTGACTTGCCGACCTTTTCCTGAACCAAACTCTCATTGGTTTCCTAAAGGACAAGAGAAAATTATTTGGACTCTTATCTTGGTCAACCCTGAACCTCAGAACTCTTTCAACATAACAGCACATTGGTTACATCAGACTGATAGATACTCCGGCACTTCCATGCTGGGAAAGCAAGTAGTAATCTGGGTCAGGCTCTGCCTGCAAGAGAAGCAAGATGAAGAGTGTCTGATCTGCACACTCCCCATTCTACATACTGAACTCTTCTTAGAGGGGCAACCATAGGAAATGTTTTTATTTTCTCCTTCACAATTAAAAGGACAGAATAAGAGCCTCATGTCTCTTAGATAGCTCCAAAATCCAGTAGATTGTGGATGGGTCTGACTGGAAAGGTGCTAGTCCCAGTGAACTTGCATATGTACCAGAATTTGGATTTCAAGGGCCCCTTCCTAGGGAAGAATGAAATAGAATAGAAATCAGAGCAGGAACCTTCTCCTGCAGAAGAAAAGCTTTGTCCTCTTCTAGCTGCTTCTTGATTTTTTTTAGCTCCTCTGCCTCCTTCAGGTGATAAGAAAGAGCCTCTTGAAGACGAACATTCTCCTTAAACACTGCTCTCCCAGTGCTGTCTAACTGCTGGAGAAGGCAAAACAAAACACAAGAGGTGACATCATAGCCTTTTGGGTCTTCCTATATTAAAATCAGTACCCTAATTTCAGAGAAAGAATTTGTTTATAGGGCTGCAACTGAGACAGCTTTGCTTTCAGCATCAGGGCTGGACCAGAGAGGGGGGATCATGGAAGTGTCACAGAGACAGTATCTGGATTGGAGCCAAAATGAGTTTTATGTAGAGATGACGGTGCCTGCATTTAAAGTGTGAAAGTAATATAGATGCAGGCCAAAGGCCCTTACACATTTTCCCAGAAGGGTCCCTGCTGTATACAGTCGTGTGGCTGCCTGGCAGTATCTGTAAGACCAAGAGTTACAGTGCTTTCTGACTCCTCATTGTAACTGGGGAATAGATAACGCAAATGGCTTACCACAATGGCATCATGGTGGGCTCTCTCTGCCAGCATTACTACTTCTTCTCAGCCTCTCTTTCTAGTAGTTGCTGAAGGGGAGAAAAAGCTGCTTAAATACAGACTGAGACTATGTGGTACTAAAGACAAAATCAGACACAAAGCATTTTTCTAAAATCACATACATGGGATTAAACTGGCCACTGATACAACCCTGTACCCTAGAGGAAGAGAGGGAGTGAGCAGTGACATGGAATCCTTGGGGGCACTGAAACCACCTCCCTGTGGGAGTGGGGACTGAGCAGTGATATGACCCCTCAGGGATCCTGATGCCCTTCTGACTTTTCCTGGAAAGCTGTACCCATTGCCACATCATCTTATTGTATTTTTTTACAAGCACTGATGATTGTAAAAATGTTCATCAAATAACAGCCAAAGCAACTCAAACCTGGGTCAATAGGAAAGTCACATTGTTCTAATATGAGATTCCTAAATCCTTCGTAAGGCACTGTACCTTTTCTTCAATGAACCTGTTCTCCAGCCGTCTAAGAGTCTCCTGATGTTCCCTGTTTGAGATTCTCATATTCTCTTTATCTATATTTAAAAAAAATCCCTTAACAATGGTGCGTATTTCAGCCTTGTAGATAAACATGTAGATGAAACTCTCTGGAGAGGCATCTCCCAGTTTTTATCTTGTACTTCTCAGGCCCTTATCAACTCCTTGCATAATCTCTGCCTCTTCTCTACTTCTCTTTAGTCATGTTACACTTCCTTCTCTTTCATAGATACCAGCTGTCCTATTTTTAAATCATTGTCAAGCTTCATTAGCATACTTTCCACTAGTTTGTTAATAAATATACAGAACATGGGACAGGCCCTTTGAAAACTCTCCCAGTCTCACACAGCTAGTTACATTCTTTCTACTCATTCAGTCATCTGTGCTATCCAAACTCCTGTGTCCCAATTTCTTCGAGAAAATTCTGCAGAAAGGTGTATTTCATAACTTACTTCTAAAAATTTATTTAATATTTATATTGTGGCACCAAAGAGGTTCCAATCATGGATCAGGGCTCCATTGTGCGAGGCCCTATATAGACACATAGCAAATGATAGTCTCTGCCCTAAATAGTTTACAATCTAAGTGACTTACTTGTGTCAAGAGATAAGACAATCCCTGCATTCCACCTGCCTATTGAACTGAATATTGAGAAATCATGTTATATCATTTATAAACCCTATGGTATGTATAGCCCAAATACTAGGTCTTCTGTACGTATTCTTAAAGGAGGTATAAGCCCCTTCTGGTATATAAATTGACTGGATCCCAGGCTCTGCAATCCTGGCCTCATGCAGAAGGGTATGAGTCAAATGTTTGCAATCCAAACTCACGTTCTGTAAACTGCTTTAAGATCTATGGATAAAAATCACTACAAGTACTAGATACTTTATTATAGGGCTTGGATTTGGCCTTATATTTTTCTCAAGACATTGCAGATTGACCATTTGTTGTATTTGTCCTCAGTATTGAGGCCTTTTAGTTGCAACCTTTTAGTTGCAATCTGTCCATTTTTTGCGCTGGGGCAGAAGCAATGAAGAAGCCACCACCTGTCTGAAATTGGAAATTGGAAGTTGGAAATTATTCCTGTACTAACCAGCCAAGTTCAAAAAACATACAGATTCTTTTTAGATTAAATAGTGCTGATTTTATATGGTCCCCCCCAAACTATATGCTAGGTCAGGAACATATAAGTCTGACCAATATAGTGCTTTCTACACTCACAGTAAGCCCTGGTTTGCAGTAAACAGTCTAATAAATCAGCCAGGTGCATCTGATATTCTTTCCATATGAGTCACCCACCCTGCCATAAAGGTGGCAGTATCACTTCTCATATAAATCATTACTGACAAAGTCCTGTGGAGCATGTAGTTAGTACAAGTACAGGTTACCATGTCAAATTATCAGTTTTAAATTAGATTGTGTTAGTATTGCTTTCAGGCCATTAAAATATCCAAAATTAACACTTATGACAACTTACATCTTCCAGTTCCATCTCCATGTGTGCTTCTTCTTGCGAAATTCTTTTACTGTTTCAGTTCCAACTGAATTAAGCCAATTTCTCTTGCTTTTTTGCTGAATTTCTCCTCCATATCTTTCCACTGCGCAGAATAATGTTCTGCCTGCAAAATCAGAAATTCTAATCAAGAAGGAACAAGTCACAACCATTCACAATATCACTGCAGGAAATGTATAGTCCAAGAAAAATTAAGAACCTTGAGTGCAGAATTTAAAAAGTCACTAAATTAATGAGACTTATCACTAGGAGGAAAAGCAACAAGTTGGACAGAAATCGAACTACCAGCAAAAGAGGGAGGCCTAGAAAGAAAATGTTATGTTTAGAGCTATCTTTTAATAATATGTAAATTCCCAGGCTGTTCTGTTCCTTGTTATTTTAGGGATGGCTGGGCAAGAGGTCCTTGAAGAGCCTACCTCATGCAATTTATTGCTTAAGGGTCGGGAATAACAGACTTCTGTAGTCTGCAAAATTGACATGTTTCTGTTGTATCTCTGCCCGACCTTATCTATAGGTATTATTACTGGTATCTGAGATAGCAACCCACACTAACAGCCAGAAAGGCCTTGTATAGTCCCCCCCCACTTCTCTTTTGCAGGTTTTTTTCTCACTGCCAGGGGTTTACCTCAAAACCTTTACTGCATATCACTCTTTTTAACTTGCTCATCTTACTAGAACCAAAACCACTGCTCAGTCTGCTGTGAAGGCCTCATTCTGAGGGAAAAGAGAAAGTTCACATCACCACTATTCTCATTCTCTTCTTGGGCCTGCTGCTTCAAATCGGCTCAGCTGTTGCTTCAGTTTTGCAATCTGCACAAGATGAAAATAGAGAAACCATCATCAGGGAAAACTCTCCCCCATTTGTTTACCCCGCCACAAGCTTCTTTATGGGATCACATTAAGAAAGCTACAGCACACATAAAATGCCTCTCATTTATAAGATTTAAGTGGGGACTACGGGGAGGCAGTGTATGGCTGTGTACACTAACCCTACCACTGATTCTGTGTTGGCAGAACTCCTCATAGGCCACTGCAGTCCCCATTATGCCACTAGAGCAGCATATGGGGCCACAATGGGACTCCAGATCGGTCCCTTGCTTCTTGTACTGCATGTTTGGAGTTGAGGCTCTTAGACCTGCCCACTCCTCTCTTACTGAAGAAACGCTTATAAGTGTCAACAGGGGATCATTTGTGGCTGATATTGGAGAACTTAGAACAAAGTTACACAGATGTAAAAACACCCTGGGCATCTAGCTTTGACTTCACATATTTAAAAAATGGCCCTGCAGGTGTCAGAATGGGCTGATTATTGCTGGTCCTGCCACAGGTGGTCTAATGCAGAGAAGATAACTCATTAACACTGTACAACTGCTTTAATATTTGGGCAAACTCTGGATCCAGTTACACTTTCACTAGGAAACTTGTCCATATTTCCAAACTAGAAAATTGCAGCTTGCTCCAGTGAAATGTTCCATTGAAAACTGCAAAGATGCACATCATCCACACCAAGAACCCTGTTTTGGGATGTGCTCAGCTCACCCTGTCTGCTTACAGCATCCACCGAAGCATAGTGGGACTGGCAGATTGTGCATCTTTCCCACAATGACTGTCAGAGCTGCCTGGAACATGTGCAGATATCTGTGGTATATAGAAGATGATACTACCTGTGAGCTGTTTCAGAGTAGCAGCCGTGTTAGTCGTATTCGCAAAAGGAAAAGGAGTACTTGTGGCACCTTACAGACTAACAAATTTATTTGAGCATAAGCTTCATGAGCTACAGCTCATTTCATCGGAGGCGGATGCGTCCGATGAAGTGAGCTGTAGCTCACGAAAGCTTATGCTCAAATAAATTTGTTAGTCTCTAAGGTGCCACAAGTACTCCTTACCTGTGAGCTATTTTTGATTTGGTTCCATCAGTTGCTTCAAAAGGTTCTGTGCTGCATTAGGAGCTGCATGTGCACCATGAGCAGCAGGTCCTATGGTCACCTCACATTTGCTGATGACACTGTGGAGAGTCTGCATCTCCCTCTGAACCTGCTGTCAAGACATCCATGGGCCTGAAGGCTGCACACACTGCCACCTCTGGTGTGGATGCTCAGAGGGGTGCAGGGAGTGGTGGACAGGTTTCTTGGTTTCCTGCACATACCTGCTCTTCTTTCTCCACATCCTGTTTTTGAGAAAGCTGATCACCTCGACTGTGTCCTTCTCCAACGGTGCTGCTGCCATGCCAGCTCCTCATTGTTCCTGGCCAGCACACGTGTGGCCTTGCGATACTCGGCCCGGGAGATCTCGGTCACCTCTAGCCGAGCTTCCCATAGCGCTGCATTGGCCTTGGCCCCGCTCAGCCTCAGATTCCTTATCCACCTTCGACTCAGCCTTGGCCCCTTCTGCGCCCTGTGAGGAAAAGCTGAGGCACGTGGATACGAGGCCCCCGGAACTCCCATCCCGCTGGGACCCCATGGCCAAGGACTCTCCCTGCGCTCTCCTCCCTCGGCCTCCCCATCCCCATTGCCTGGTTACCTGCCCCATTATCTCCCTATTCCCCCCACCCCTCCCCTCTCTGCTCCCTCACTTCCCCGTTACCCTGGTTACCTGCCCCCTCATCTCTCCACTTCCCTCGCTAGCCAGTTACCTCCCCCGCTTCGCGCCTTTCCCTTCCGCATCTTGGCCCGGGCGGGAGTTGCGGCCGTCGATTCGCGCACGGATCCGTCCTCTTTGGAATCTTTGCGACAAGAGCTGGCGGCGACCTGTTGCTATGGGGACTAGAAGGCGGGGACTAGTGACGAGTAAGTATGCGACCGTGATGTCAAGTGCGCGGACGTGGCACGCGGCACCGGCGAGATGTGTGGTCCCGAGCGCACCGGCGAGGCGGTGAGTGCAGAGTTCGGGAGCGCGCGGGAAGAGTGACACCGCCCCCGTCCCATGGATGGAGCCCCCTGTGCAGCCCTGCGCGGACCCCGAGCCAGCCTGGCTCCCACACAGAGGACCCCGGCTCCCTCCGAGACCCAGCCCCGCTCCCCCCCTCACCCGGCGCCATCCGGAGAGCCTCGCTCCCCCTCTACCCACTGCTCCTTCTCTCAGATCTCCTCCTGCTCCCTCCCTACCCTCTCCGTCCTTGACCTCACCGCTCATTTTTGTTTCTCCCCATACCCACTCCTCTCAGACCCCCTGTCCACCCGATGGAGACCCATCTGCTTCCTTCATTTAAACTTCTGCTCCCCATACTCATCCTTCATCCTGCCCCACTATGGAAACCTTGTGCTCCCATATACTTACTCTTCTTCCCAACACATAGATCCCCTCATTCCCACAGATTCTTGCCCTGCCCACAAAGATCCTGCTCCTCCCCCCATCACCATAAATTCCTTGTTCTTGCCTTACACCGACCATTATATCCTCCCCACCCCCCAAAAAACCCAACAGCTTGTCTTCTTACCTTCTTCCACCTCAGCCCTCCACACAGCTACCAGTCCCCCTGCTGCTCCCTGCTTTTCCCCGCCAATCCCCATACTCTCTATGCCCATATTTGCCTCTGGCTCATCAAGTTTGGTTTGGGGGAAAAACACTTTTTTTTTTTTAATTTCGTTATTGCTCTGAATATTTACAGGAACACAACACATGTCTGAAAGCTTTTTGACACTGGAAATGTTTTGCTCTAACTTCAATCTGTGAATGAAACCTAACTATTCAAAAAAGTTAAAAGAGAAATTATGAGATTGTCATATTCTTCTTAGGTCTATTAGGAAACAACTAGTTATAGAACAGCCTAGGGAAAGAGGAATGGGTGGAATGCCACTCCACTTCTAAAATGATCTTAGCATCCATAACCTTTCATATCTTACACTGGTCCAGCTCCTGACCCTCACAGAGACCTGGATCCCTTTGACACTGCTTCTGCCCCACCTTACTGATGCCTCTCCTTTTCTTACACTGATTTATATGGATCAGTATATGTTGGGCTTCTTTCTGATTGCTATTTCCAATCCCTATATCTTCCCTCTTCTCACTCTTTCTCTTCCTTTGAATGACACTGCATCCGACTCTCCTCTCCTTCATATTGCTATCATCTACTCTCTACCCCTCTGTCCCATTGCAAGGTCTGCCATGCCAACCCCCAGCCCTGGCTTACCTCCTAAATCTGTTTCCTCTGTTCCAGCTCTCACCCTGCAGAGCATCTCTGGTAGAAATGCCATGACCAGACTGACTTCCTCCATTAGAATCCTTCTGTCTTCTTTCAGTTCTGCCATATTCCCAGTTAACAACTCTACTTCTCCAACCTAACCTAATTTCACGCCTTCAGTTTGAGCTGCCTTTTAGCCCTTTGACTCTCTCCGCAAACCCTCCACTTCTCTCTGCACAGGATCTTGCTGATTTATTCCAGGAAAAAATCAACAAAGTATGATGTGACCTTCCCCCGCCTTTTTGCTTGCCTTCCCTTACTTCCCTCCTCCTCCAAACACTTTCTTCCTTCTCCCTGGACACAGATGCAGAGGTTAACACGCTTTAGTGTCTTCCATCTTTTTAAAAAAAAAAAAAAAAAAAAAACCTACACACGATCACACTTGCCTGTTCAACAACTGCTCAATCTCCCTTTTATCTCTGAGCTCATCTGATGCCCTGTTTACAGTTGCTGCTGGAGTTCCTCTTCTCTAGTTCTATCCTAGATCCTCTCCAGTCTGGCTTCCTCTGTTACTCAACTGAAACTGTTCTCACCAAAATCTCTAATAATCCCTTCTTATTCAAATCTCAGAACCAGTACTCCATCCTCATTGACTTGTCAGCCACCTTTGATACAGTTGACCATGCTGCTCTTCTTGAAACCTTGTCCTCTCTTGGCTTCTGGGACTCTGTCCTCTCCTGGTTCTCCTGCCTCTCTAATCAATCCTTCAGAGCATCCTCCTCATCCATCCTTCACCTTTCTGTGACAGTTCCACGGGGCTGTCCTTGGTCCCTTCTCGTCTCCCTCTGCACCTTATCTCTGGGTAATTTCATCTGCAAACACAGATTCAACTACCATCTCTGCAGGAGGCTCACAGATCTGCCTTTCTAGTCCAAATTTGTATCCCTCTGTTCAAACTAAAATATTAGCTTGTCTCTCTGATCTCCTCTTGTGGATGTCTGTTAGCACAAGCTCAACATGGCTAAAATAATGGACCTTATTATTTGTGGTAATAAAGTTTATTATTACTTTTCCGCGATTTTCTGCTGTTGCCAGTGGCTCAAAGTGGGGGCTCCCACTGTTGGCCACCCAGGGCTGAGAACCGGGACCTGAGGCTGACAGCAAGGGCTCCCACTGTCAGCGCCACGCACAGTGGGGCTCCCGCTGTCAAAATTGCGGTAGAAGCCTAATATTGCAGCATCTGCAATTTCTGCAATATCGCAAGTTAGGTGGGGCCTTATGCACCATCCTTTTCTCTGGCCTTGACAAATGCATTATTACTCCATTCATATCCATTCAGAACGTTGCTGCAAAGACGGTTCTTTTAGCACGTCACTTTGACCATGCTACCTCACTCTGTTCCCTCCTTCTCTATCACATCAAGCAAAAGCTACTTGTCTTAATTTCAAGGCCTTTCATGGCCTATCCCCACCCTACCTGTCATATCTTGTTCTGTATCAAAAGATCAACTCCCATGATGCCAGTCTCCATCACCCACTTGTTAAATATTCAAACAAGCACCTACATATTTTCTTCCATGTTGCCCCATGCTTGGGAGAAACTCCCCGTAAACCTCTGCAAATATATTTCATTGTTCTCCTTCAAATCCGTCCTTAAAACCTCCTTTGCCATTATGCCTATAAAACACTTGGCATCTATCTTTTTGTGCTGTGTTTGTACAGTGCCTAGCACAATGGGTTCCTGATCTAAGCTTAGGGCTCCTAGACTATGGTAATACAAATAATAAAGATAGAAAAAACTGTTATTGGGTATTAAAAATGGGAGTAAGTGGAGCTCTAAACTATCTGAGGGGGGGCTTAGTTTGCCAGAATCTAGAACTTTCTAGATTCTGCCAAACAAAAGTAGAGCATCTGATAATATTTCTATATAGAGCTGGCTAGCTCATCTGTTTTTTCAGTCTTTAAATTACAGTGTTGAATTCACTAGATGTTTGTCATTCTAACTGTAGTAAACATGGAAACTTCTGATCAATATTGCAGACAGATGACAAGTGTCTGTCGTTACCAAATATCAGTATATGAATTTATCTTGCCTAAATTTGAAGTGGTAGAAAGCAAGTTATTGATTTTAGTGAAATGATTAAATTCTTATAGGTTAAAAAGTAAATAGCAATATACAAAGAATTCTTGCTCATGAAAAAATCGGTTTCTTCAAGATTAAATCCATCATTGAATGAAACTTTGTCTATAGAAGTCAGCAGGAGAGTAGAATATTGAGGTTGCTGAGCCTGCCAGTGAGAAACTTTTGGTGCCATCATCATTGAAATGTAGCTACAATTTATTAATAGTATTGTAGTAGCAATTTGTCCCTGTTCTACGCATTCCAGCAGCATTTTAATATCAACTTCTTTGAGAAGCAGTCAGTTTTTCTTTGACGGCCTAAAAATGACAAACATCAATTGGTGATTGTGCCATAAAAACAACTGAAAGTCAAAGTTTCAAGCCTTCTTGTATGTTACCATCACCTTTAATGTAGCACAAAATAAAAAATTTAAAGAGTGTAGCATAATATGAACAATTTAAAGAAGGGATTGAAGCACTTCTCATTGAATATTCTGGAACAGACAGGTCTGCTATTAGATGTTACAAATGTAGGGGGAGAGGAAATTTAAAGGAAGGGCTAAAAGAATAAACAGATATTATGCAAGGTGATTGATCAAACATGAAAACGATCTAATAAAAATAACAACCAACCATACAGGGAAAAATGTTTCTTCTTAATGCTATTGATTCTACATCTGAAACGAAAACCACAGAATATTGTATTCTAGTTGCTGAAGATGCCAGCCAGTAGAATATTGAGAAAAATAAGTCAGATATTTTTGTCATTTGTTCTGACAGTAAAAATGAAATGAAAGGATGAGTTCTTAGTACAGTCACCCTAAATTTTTGACACATAGTTGTTCAACACTTGTTGAGAAAGAAATAATGCCGAGCACTAAGGCACATTATGGAAGTCCAAAAGTATGCAGCCATTGTCATCAGAATGATTGGTTGTTTGAAAAAGGAGGATTGATGTTTATAGCTTCCCAATGGCACTGGTGGAAGACTTAGGAAGATGGTGTCTATATTTGCGTCCAATTACCATAGATAGCTGCTATTTGCACTGAGCACAAGGATGACTGAGCAAAACAAAGCATGTATTTTACACAACAAGGGACTCTGTAAGGAGGTATTAAATTTATAAAAACAACTGTTGGTTCTATTGGGACAGAGAATAACAGAGTATAGGCAGGTGAGACTGCTGTTGCAATCTCAATGGAAATCTGTCTTGATCTAATTAACAAAATTTAAGCCAATAGGACAAAATTTAAAAAAAAAAAAAATTCATAGAAGCAGTGGAAACTTAAAGCCCTGCTACAGGAAGA
Organism: Dermochelys coriacea; assembly: GCF_009764565.3. Taxonomy (NCBI): domain Eukaryota; kingdom Metazoa; phylum Chordata; order Testudines; family Dermochelyidae; genus Dermochelys; species Dermochelys coriacea. The sequence continues at coordinate 84,999,258 of NC_050073.1, read as the reverse complement.
AGAGGCTGAAACATGGCTGCTAGATCATATTGAGAGTTGTTCCTTTTTCTTCTAGCAATTTTAAATTGAAGATCCAGAATTGGTCCCTAAATCTACATTTGCAAAGAAGTTGTCATTTATTCCATCAGATTGCTGGAAATTCTGGCAGTACTATCACAGAAGAAGGAACTGTTGAATTCAGAATCTCAATTTTAAAAAGACCTGCACTTATGTGTAACCAGCTCAGCATCCAAAAGAGCACCATTTTTCCTGCGTTTCTAACGATTCTGCTTAAAACTTAATCATGAGTTATGTGCTGAAAAAGTAAATACACTGGTAAAAGTGTATTTCTACCTGAAGTCATATACATGAAAATTCTAGGAATAAGAATTAGGATTCTGGAAACTTGATTTTTTGCTTACAAAACTGCAAGCATTTTATTTTGGACAATGGGGGTTCCAGGGATGCTGGAACAATTTTTATAGTGTGGGTGCTGCTGATGGAAACTATGTATTTGGTTTCAGAGTAGCAGCCGTGTTAGTCTGTATTCGCAAAAAGAAAAGGAGTACCCGTGGCACCTTAGAGACTAACAAATTTATTAGCATAAGCTTTCGTGAGCTACAGCTCACTTCAGCTGGAGCACCCATGGAGTTGGCGCCTAAGGCACTACTTTTGGCTGGTTAAATTTAGAAGCCCTTTTAGAACCAGTTGTCCCTTGCGGAACAACCGGTTCTAAAAGGGCTTCTAAATTTAACAACTGGTTCTAGCAAACCGGTGCGAACCGGCTCCAGCTCACCACTGCTGGGATCCCACATGCTCCTCTGCATGGGATACATGGAGATATGAATGAGACTTTCTTGCCCTGGGATACTGTGATGGGGTGTATAAGCCCCACATTGTGGAATCAAGAGTTTCAAGAGCAGTCTGGGCCCAGAGGGCTCCACCCAGCCACACCTGCTGGCAAGCTCACAGGGGAGGCAAAGATCAAAAGGGAGCATCCCCAGCTCAGTCTAGGCAGAAGGAGGAAGGGAGCAGTCCTAAGCTGTTGGCCCCTGCAGAGAACCCTCAGGAGCTCCCATTGCTGGAAGTAACCCTGTTGCCAAGTCACCAGAGGCCCCTGTGGTAGACCAGGAACGATAGGCCATAATTGAAGGAGAAGAGCCTCTGCATCGCTGAGAGGCAGAACACCCTTGAGAGTCCACAAGCACACCTTGTGGTGGCTTTTGAGGGCAGATGCTGTGGTAGGAGGTGACCTATGGAGCAGGCTTGCTGGGGTCCTTCCCCAGGCCTGTGTATCCAACCTACAGTCACAGGGACCTGGTTTTAACTCGATCGAGAAGGGAGGGCCCAAGTTCCCCTATGGCCCCACAGACAATACCATCTCTCCCCTAACCCCCAACAGACACTGCTGAGGTTTCTATGTGGTAGAGCTGAAATAAGGTTCTGCTTTGCAAGTTCTGTTGCCCTGGGACTTCCTGTTCCATCCTGACTCTGAGGCAACCTTGGTCCTCCCTCCACAGTATGAGGATTGTATACTTAAATGCTGAAGAGCCAGAACAGCTGAATTCATTTTGCCTCAGTGCTTTCACCTTGGTTGTACTTTAAATTTTCTCTCATTTTTAATATATAAATCTGCCCTGTGTTGATTTTACTGCAGGGGTTTGTGGCTGGTTGTGAGTATTTCCAGCTTAAATAATGACAGCTCAGTTTTGGCAGAGCTAATGCTGTTGAAATGAACTTTTGTCATTCTGTTAAATGTTTTACAAATTTATTGATCTCAGTTGAACATTTAGTTGTCTGGAACTTGCCCCTTGTACTTATGGCTCAACTAAAGACCTATGCATGCATGCTTGTCAGCACTAGAATCAATGATAAACCCAAACTCATAAAGAACAGCTAGCGTGAAATTTCATGTGCCTCCCTGGTCAACTAGCTTGCGTGATAAATAGTCAAGTCATGTTAGCTGAAGGTGAAGAAGAGGTGAGTACAGTCTCAGTCTTCGCTGTCACAGCTTCCCAGCTATTGTAAGCTGCCTGTCAGGAACCTTTGGAGTGGAGGAGCAGTTGTGTAAGTCTTGCCTCAGGTGTGTGACTAACTTTGCATTTATACTACAAATAATTATTACTGCATCTGATAAGGGGTAGGCAGATAGCAAGATGAGATTAATTCTGCTGATCTGCTTATTATACCTACTAAATTGAACATTCAGTCTGTAAAAAACATGCTAGTATTCCTGTTTATCCTGTCTTCTTTCTCGCCCCTCTAGTTGTTCGTTTTTCTCCCCACTTGTTGCACCTTGTCTTAAACAAAGATTGTAAACTCTTTGGAGCTGAGACTCTTTTACTCTATGTCTGTACAATGCAAAGTGCAATGGGGCCCCAACCAAGTTGCATACAAATTAATAATTCATTCCCAGGCATTAGTGCTTTGTCAACATAGAGGAGGAGAGACCAATTTGCTTAGACCATAAGATGACCTAAAAATCTGGAGAGCCCCGACCACAAGCCAAAATTCTAATGAAGCAATGGGAAACAGTTGGTATGCTCTGTGTTGGAGAAATAGCAATCCCTTGGGCAAGAGTCATTAGCATAGAAGCAGAAACACACCCTGAATGTCTGCAAGATTATCAAATGGCCCTATGTCCATGTTCTATGGACTATTTGAATAAACTATTCATAGAATGAGCTGCGGGAGAGGTTACAACCAATAACAGTCCATGCAGGTTAAAAGTTATTGACTTTTAAAAAAAATGGAAAATACATTCCTGTTTCTTAGTACCTAATGTCTCCATCGGTTTCTCCAGGAGAGGAGATTTATAGCTCTGCCCCAGACTTCTCTCTCTGCTCCTTCAGCCTCCCCTTAACCCTTCCCCATCTGTTACCACTCTTCTCCATTCCCACTTTCTGTCTTGCTTACCCAACTCTTCCACCACCTCTCTCCTCTTACTCTCTCCTTATCTTTTTTAAGACTGTCCAACTCCCTTCCACTGAAGTGCCACTGGGCTGGGAGCACTCCACACCACTTAGCAGAGAGGCTCAAAGTGGCTCTGGCGTGGCAGCACTTCAGTGAGGAGCGAGGGAAGAAGAGTTGACAGATTTAATTTGGGGGGTAGGGGAAGAGAGCATGGAGAGGCATGGAAAGCTGGGAAAGTAAGGAGAGAGCAGATGACTGAGGAGTGGGGAGATGTTCAAGGGAAGAGGTTTAGAAAGGGAAGGGTAAAACAAAGGGAAGCTCTACCAAAAAACTGACAATAGCCAATAGTGTTAATGTGGAAAATTAGTAGATTATTTTCATACTAAATTTCTAGGGATTATACAAGGATGTAGGTATCACATGCATCTGTGATGTAATCCAAAGCTTCCGCAGCGTGGCTGCATCAGAGATACGACCTGAGGCAGGTGCATGGATTTTATTTGTAATTCCTTTCAGTAAATAAAATAGTCCTGAGCTGTATTGTGCTAAGATAGCACCACAGCTACCGACCAATCAAAGAGCAGGATTTCCTAATGTGACTTTATATCATATTACGCCGTGGGGCACAGAGCAGTTCCTCATATTCTCTCTTGACAGAGGCAAGAGTCAGGTAAGGATCCTTACAGGAGAGACAGACACTGGGGCCAGAAACAGGCAAGGATCCACAGGGTGGCAAGTGCAGGGACAAGGAGCAGGCAAGACTCTCAAGCAGAGTAGATGGACATGCACACAAGTGTGGGTGGGGTGGACAAACAGGTCCAGGAGGAGGGTGTGAGGGAGGATCTGGAGGTGGATGAGTTGTGTTGGTGTGTTTTATATGCTAGGCAGGAGTTCTCACAACAATTTTTTAGTGGCCTCAGAGTGCAACCAACAACTCTTGCTGGTGGCCATGCTGACACTTTACCCTAAAATACTATTTAACTTTAGGAAAAACAAATAAATATGCACATATACATGTCCAAATCATTATAGTTTATTTATGTAGGGTTTTTTCAGACTTGGTAATAAAAATAATGTACAGTGGTCTCTATTCTTTACTGGACCTAAACAGAATAGGAAAACCAGATAAGGTGCTTTGCGTGGTCATGTCTTTTTGTTGTTGTTTGTTTTGCTTTTTTGGTTGCTTTTTAAAAAAAAAAAACTTGCTAAGTAGTCAGTCTGCTGCTGTGAAAAGTGATATTTGTATGCTTGTTAATATCACTTTTCACAGCATCCTGGGAAAAATTAAGCCTTGGATAGGAAGGTGGGCAGGGAGGCCGCGGGACCCAGGGATGATGGCCATGGATGGTGAGCCTGGGTCCAGAGCCTGCTACCATGTGAATGAAGCCTGAAGCCTCGTAACCGAAGCTTCCTCCCTCCCCTGGGAAAGTGGGGAATTCACCAACTGCCTGCACCTCTAGGGTTTGTGTCTCCAAAGGGGGGCAGGGCCCAACCCCCACTGGTGGTCCTGCGAGAGGGACCACTGCTCCCCGCCTCCCATCACAGCCCAGGAGGCTGTGGTTGCAAGAAAAGCTTCTGGTGTCTGCATGCGGCCACAGTGGCCATATTTGAGAAACACTGTGCTTAGGGTACTTTTGTTATATGTGTTTGCAGTGTGGCCCTGACAGGGTTCTCTTGGTGTTGCTCAATACAAATAATAAAGACAACTATTATCCTCCTGTTTGCTTTAACTAAGCACTTGATTAGTGACTGTGCAGTTTCTATCCTGTGTCTCCTTTGTTAACATCTCCTGGCAAGACAAGCGTGCAGGGAGGCTTTAATCACAGAGTGGAGGGGTAATGGGAGGGGAAAGCTGCTGAATCTTGATACCTAATACTAGGTCATGCACTTGGAAGATGGTGAATAATGTTGGCATATTATAGGCCATGTGAGCAGTTTTCATTCTGCGAAGGAGAGGAAGATACCATGGTCAAAGCATAAAAATAGTTTGTCCTAGTTTGGCTGGTTTTAAGCAGAGAACTCTGTACCAAGAGGGGAGGATAAACAACCAACTTATAGGCAAAAAGCCATCAGAGAAGTCTGAACACTGAGAGGGGGCTGAGAAACTGGGGCCAAGTGCGCATCACCATTTAGTCTCCCCTCCTGCAGCACAGATCCCTCTGGGGACCACTGTGCCACTGGCAGTCCATGCCGTTTACCCTCCCATACACTGATCTCTCCAAGCAGCTGCCATCAGCCTGAGATGAAATTCTCTTTGTTTGTGGTACTGAATGACATTTGTGTTCTGTGCCAGGCCAGCATCCCATATGTGGATGTCAGGATGGAGAGATCCAGCCCTGAGCGCCACTGACATAAGGTGTGAATTCAGCTGAGACTTGAGCTATCAGGAAAGTCCCAGGACTGTAAATCTGATCCGGAAGTCCAGGTGAGAGAGAAGATTCTGTGTACAAAGTCAAGATTAGGTACCCTGGGACTCAGTTTTTAAATGCTCCATGCTGATGTCTGCAGTAACAGAGAGGAGAAATTAGTTAGGTGCAGTTGCAGCACTTAGAGGGAGAGCCCCTGTATCTAGGGTGGGGATAGCCGGGAGCACCTGCCCTTTGGGTAGGGGCAGTCAGGATAGACATCTTTCTCTTTAAGGGTGGGTATCTTCTGTGCTGGGCAGATGCCTTTAAACAGAGGTATGAAAGAGAAAGATGTTGGTAACCTCTCTTCCTGTTTCACTCTCCAGGAGGTCCTGCAACTCTGTGAACGCTGATCCATACTCCAGCTGCCCCAAGATTTTCTTGCAGGATGGCAGCTACCTGGCTCGCCATCTTTCTAATGCTGGCCCTTTCCTCTATCTACTGCATTGTTTCCCATCCAAGCCCAGAAATGTGGTTTCAGGGTCTCTTTCCACCTAGTGTGTGCCTTGTAAATGCCACTGCCAACATCTTTTATGGCATCATGTTTGACGCAGGAATGCACCGGGACCCGAATTCACATTTACACCTTTGTGCATAACAAACCCAGGTAAGACTGAATGGCAGAATTCCAACAAATAAGACCAGTTCTCAGAGATCCAACCTGCAGGATTCCACACCCTGATCATATTGTCTTAGGCCCCAGCTGCCTTTTCTCCTCATGCACCATCCGAGAGTTTGAGACAGCTGGGGTAGTTTCTACTATCAGTCCCTAGATCCAAACTCTGGGTGGTGGTTGTTCTCAGTGTGTGGTGGGGCTTCACAATGCAACTCTCTTCCCTGTTAATCTAACAAAGGCTGTTGACCTTCTGGGCATAGAAAAAAAATTCTCGGTTTCCAAACGCTTTAATCTGGGCAGTTGTGTAAGGGGAATAAGTCTCACTGAGGCTTGGATGGCGTTTTCATGTATTGTCCTTAGGAAACTTGATATGTTTCCTTGTATTGTAACTTGATGTGTTTTTAACAGGTGGTTAGTGAATTTGGAGCACAATGGGCACATTTTGTTAAATCTTTCCCTGGCAAAGGAGGATCAGTGTTTGTATTGGAAAGGGATGGTTGTTATCTGCAGGGAGATATAGGGGATGGTCATCATGGATGATCTCATGTGAAATAATCTGATCCTAACTTTGAAGCTACAGAGCTGGTGGTATAGGCTTTCTCATGTGCTGCTTTGTTTCATTTGTGCAGAGCAGCCTCCAGAGCTGGAAGGGGAGATCTTTGAGTCGGTAAAGCCAGGTCTTTCTGCTTATGTTGATCAGCCTGAAAAGGTAAGACTCTTCTGGAATCTCCCATGTTCCCTGTAAATAGGTCTTCTCATCTTAATGCCACCTGTAATTTACTTAATATGATTGACTGTATCTAATGGTTAGCACAGGGAACTGGGAGTCCAGATTTAAGTGACCTATTCACACATCTGTCACTGAATGTCTCTTTGACCAAAGTCACTTCACCGCTGTGCCTTAGTTTTCACCCCTCTCAAATGGCAATAATTACATCTGCCTACTTCACATGGAAAATGTGAGGTTTGTTTAACTATTTCTAAAGTTCTTTCAGATCCTCTGATTTAGAGCAAAGAATAACTACTATTATTAGGGGTGGAACTTATGCTTTGTAGCAGAGTTCCTATTCCATAGTAATTTAAAACATGATTTTATACTATCAGTATCCATATTCACTCTTTTCTCTGTAACTACTCAAACGTGATAGTTAAGTAAATGTTCCATTTTCATTTACTAGTAACTGTCTCAATTTTCCTTTTGGGTGAAACTTCTCAGTGCAAAGGTGAATTTCTTTTCCTTGGGAATTTTGAGGGGAAACAAATCCTGCTTGAGTTATATAGTGGACCAAGAAAGAAAGAAAGAGAGAGAAACTCTTTCCAACTGTAAAGAGTTGCTTTTTTGTGCATGGAAAATTCAGACAATGATCTATAAATGTAAACCTTTGTATGCAGCGAGACTTCAGTGAGAAATAGTTTTCTAATAAGTTTTGGTGGAGGAGAATCAATACTGAAGCTCTAAGCAATATAAAATTCATTTTCAGAAATGGACAGTACAATGTTCTATTACACTTTTACCTAAGTAATTGCTTCAGGCACTGTGACAATTAGGAATCTGTATGTACCACTTATGAATTTTGTTTGATATTGCGGGCTCTTTATATGTATCTGTGTTAGACTGCAAACTCCGTTTTGGATGTGGGGTTCTTTATCTTCTCTGTTCTCCTGTTACTGACATGACGGACTGAAATCCAAGGTGTAGTGATGCATGACTAGCAATAAATTGGGACAATCCTCGATTGAAATACAAAAACCCTAGACAGTGGACTGGCTTCCAACCAGAAGAACTGGTTTGTCAGGGAGAGATGACCTGACAATAAAGTCAGCTGAGGAGGCAGATCCACAAGTCAATCGATAGAGGGATTGGAAGGTTATAAAAGGGCAAGAGCGGATCTCTTTGGGTCTTGAGCCATTTCACCAGTTCAAGCTGAGAGAAGCTGCGGCAGTAGCCTGATGAGGCGGGGGAAACCATGGCTACTTGAACACAGATGTTTCCCCAAGGACTGCTAGGGAAATGATGAGCTAGAGAGAGAGGCTTTGCATTCAGGGATGTTTGTTGTTAGCATATATATGCTGTACTCTCTGTATGTTTCTCATGCCTTAAGTAAAGAACAATGTTCTGTTCAAGTCCTGGGCAAAGTCTGGATTTGTTAGATGCAACATCTACCATGTGACATCTGGAAAATGTAAACCATAAGGCTCACACCTTTGGATGGAGTTCTGGGACAGGATATGTTTTAAAGGTACTGGGTTACCTTTGGAGTCAGCACTGATCCTGAGGAGCTTACGGCAAGTGGGCTGCGGGGCTCCTTTCCATGAAGGAGTAACAGACAGAGTTGATGCCCAGGAAATGTTGCAGAGAGGCAGAGGGAAGAAACAGTGTTGCAGTCTACTGAGACCCAGGAAAACACATCGCGGAGGGGGGGAGGTTCAGTATATTCCCTCACAGCAATCTGGTGAGCCAAACTAGATTTGTGACATGGGGGAGAATGTGATAATTTGGGGGATCTGGCTGTGCCTTCTCTGTTAAGTACAGAGCAATGGTATTAGAATTCTGTACACAGTGTCTGTGTGCATTATGTGTTACACCTGTCATGTGGCCCCTGGAAGAGAGAACCAGAAGGCTCACACCTTTGGTTGGAAACCTGAGAGATGGTGTATTTAAGCTACAGGTGTATTTAATCTAGAGGAGTCAGTGTTGATTCAAGAGGCTAGGCAGTTTGCAGGCCAACCCAAATCCAACAGGATCCAACTATAAATGTCAGGGTCGGGTCATGTCTGAAAACAACCAGGCTCAGATTTTGTGATCTCTGATCACTTCCTCCTGCCCTTGGATTGGCGGCAGCTGCTTGCTCTGCTCCTGCCAGTTGCTGCCACATTGCTGCATTCTAGGTGTGCCATGGAGTTAGTGTGCTAAGTCACAGTGCTCTTACTCCATGGCGCACATAGCGCGGCAGGGCGGGCAGCTGGCATGAGTGGGGTATGCAGTCACTACCTTGCTCATGCCACAGGCAGGAGGCAGCTGGAGATGGATCAGAGCACAGGGCATGGGGAGTGGGAAGCCCTCATCAAGTCAACCCCCAAAGGCAAGGCAGCTGTGGTGCTGACATAGGTTTAGGGCAAAGTGTCATGATTGGGTTGAGTCTGAAAACAACTTGACGCTCTCAGACTCGGTTCAGGTCAGCTGTGGTGTAGTTGGGTTTGGGTCAGGCTTTAAAAACACACCTGAGCAGATCTCTACTGCAGGAGTCTCCGCTCTCAGGACAGGGTGCTAGATGGAGGGGTTTGCACCCCAAGAGTCTGCCTAAGTGCTGTTTAGACTCCAGAGGCTTAAAACACCTGGGGTCCAATGACTGGATTCCCTCCACAGCAGTCTGGTGAGCCACCAGCCAGGGAGCCTGACCAGGGTCTGTGACAAGAACAAATAGTTGCTCGTCTCCTTAGTGCCTCAGTTAGAGGTCTGCTCAGGCCTAATTTTAAAGCCTGAGAGGTGCTGCAACCCTTCAGCAGTACTCACTCCGTAGCACAGAGTGCAGCAAGGTGGTGGTGGTGGCTGGCAGGAGTGGGCACACAGCAGCCACTGCCATGCAAACCTCATGGGCATGAGGAGGAGATCATAGATGACCTGACCTAAGCCTGAGAGTCAGATCCCATTGGGTTCAGGCCCTACTTATGCAGCCCCAAAGATAGCCAGCCATGCAGAAGCAGTTCCTAATACACAGGCAGCAGCCCTATTGACCCTTTTCTCCTCTCTACTCCCATGTTAGTCATCCAGCTCATCTGTAAAAATACAGGTGGCCTGAGCCACTGGTAACCTTCATCTCCACCTTGAAGAGCAGTGCATTCTTCTGGTGAATGGAGAGCAGGGAGTGTAGAAGAAAGAGGGAAAGAATTCCATAGATTAGAGAACAGACCCAGAAACAGCTCGGGAGGGAAAGAGTGAAAGTGGACAAGAAGAAAAGCAAAGGCAAGGTGAACACTAGGTGTGGGGAGGTGGTCAAGTTGAGCTCCACTAAAAAGGTTTGTGAACCACCATCCTAGATTAATGAAACATTAAAGTTTCAAAATTAAAATGAAGTTAAAAATGTATACGTTAAAGTTTCCCGTGACAATGAGACAGCAGTTTCCCAGGTGTCTTGAGGCTAAAGCACAGGACTTGGCAAGCAAGAGATCAGAGTTCTATTCCAGAGATTCATTGTGTGGCCTGGTAGAGTAATCTCCTCTGTCTGGACCTAAGTTTCTTATCTCTGAAATAAGTAGAATGTTTATCTATCTCCCAGGATTGTTGTGGGGGTTAATTCATTGTTTGTAAAGGTTAGGTGCTAAAGATGGACAAATTATTATTATTTTGAAGACTGGAAAAAAACCCAAGCTAGTACTAATTTCTGGTACCTGTCCCACTTTTCCAAGCATTTTCAAGGACAGTTGTCAAGTGTCAACAATAAAAGGAAAGTAATTTTGATCTCTGTATCCTGCCTGCTGGACCCATGTTCCATTGTACCCTGCCAAGAACTCACTCCTTAACGTTAAGCTGACAGAATTACAGGTACTTGATTTACCTGTGTACTTCTTTGTTTTGAAAATCACTTCATTCCAGAGATCAATACACATGGATCAGTTTGTCAACCTCTCAAATGAATGTATGGGCACCTGTGTCCTTCCATTCAGCTTTGAGGAGGAGGAGACTGAGACAAGGAGAAGCTGTAAACTTGTGAATTCCACACCCAGTTCCAAATATACTATATGCTCACTGTAAAAAAATAAAACAAAACAAAAAAATCACCTCCTTCTGATGTTTGTTTTTATTATCATAAAGGATCATTACCAATAACCCTTGGCGTGGCTGTCCTACGCTCCTTTCCCTAATCCGTCTCCCCACCAGAGGCCTACTTCCACCTTTCTTTAGATTCAGGTGATCTTTAATGAATCACAACTGCCTCAGTGAGATGGCAGCAATTAACCTATCAACAGGGTAGGGCAGTAGGAAAATCAGAGTCAGTCCTGGAGTAGGCCACCAGGTTCCATGCATCAGTGGCCTTACACTGGCCCCTCGGTTTAATGGGTGCAGTGGTGACAGCAAATTTATCAGTTTATGCTGCTAAATTCAATGTTACAGGAATGCATCTTCAAGAAGAGACCATGTGAGTAGGAAACTTAAATCCAAAAAGAGTGAAGGGCTTTTTGGATTTATCATAGAATTATAAAAATGTAGGGCTGGAAGGGACCTCGGGAGGTCACCTAGTCCAGCCACCTGTGCTGAGGCAGGACCAAGTAACCTAGACCCTCCCTGACAGATGTTTGTTCAATCTGTTCTTTAAAAACTGATTTTGGGCAATTGTGTGTGTTTGTTAGTGTGCTGTCCCAGCTCTACAGAGCTAGCAGACCTTTACTGAACTGCTCAATAAATTTACAGACTCAGTTTTAGCAAAAGCCCCGGAAAAGTTTATCGTTGATGAAGCACAGTAACAGCTCCTGGCAGACTTTACAAGGATACTAAAACATGTATGCTTGTGACAATGGATGCAGCTCAGTCAATGGCGGGACTTTTACTGCTCCTAGGCTGGCCAAAAATACTCCTCTAAGATCCATCTTATACCCAACCAATACAAACGAGTTAGTACTGCCCCTTTTGACGTAGTTAGTTACTGCCTCATGACACTGCTAGTTATCACCCATCATCTTGTACGTGTTGGTTCAATTAAAACATTTTTATTATGTAGTGTTATCTTGACCTTTTCTTTTAGGAGGGGTCAGTGGTTCCTGTTATCCTTGGGGAATGTTTTTGTATCATCCTTGATATCTGATGTTCTGGTACCACTTGATATTGGGATGTGTTTGCATGAACACTCTGTGACTAGCACTTCTTAAGAATGTGTTTTTCTGCAATATCAGCCCTGTTCTTGCCAAATTCTGTAAGCAGGTCCTGCCTCATACCAGGCCTCTGATACAAGGGCTTATGTCTCAGGCTCAATTCCTACTACAACAGGGATTCCACAACCTCCCTTGGAAGCCTGTTCCAGTGCTTAACTATCCTTTTAGTTAGACAGTGTTTCCTAATAGCTAACCTAAATCTCCCTTGCTGCTGGTTAAGCAGATTACTTCTTGTGCTACCTTCAGTGGACATGGAGAATAATTGATCACTTTCCTCTTATAGCAGCCCCTAAAATATTGAAGACTGTTATCAGGTCCCCCTCAGTAATCTTTTCTCAAGACTAAACATAGCCAGTTTTTTAAGCTTTCCCTATAGGTCAGGTTTGCTAATCTTTTATCATTTTTGTAGATTTCCTCTGGACTCTCCAATTTGTCCACATCTTTCTTAAAGTATGCCACCCAGAACTGGACACAGAACTCCAGCTGAGGCCTCACCAGTGCCAAGTAGCATGGGAAAATTACCTCCTGTGTCTTACATATAATAATCCTGCTAATGCAACCCAGAACGATATTAGCCTTTTTTTTTCTGCAACTGGATCACAATGTTGACTCATACTCAATTTGATCCACTATAACCCCCAGATCCTCTCAGCAGTACTACTGGCTGGCCATTTATTCGCCACTTTGTAGTTGTACACTTGATTTCTCCTTCTTAAGTGTAGTACCGTGCACTTACCTTTATTGAATTTCATCATGTTGCATGGGTCTGAAATCTCTGATTTGTCAAGGTCATTTTGAATTCCTATCCTGTCCTGGAAAGTGCTTGCAACCCATCCTAGCATGGTGTCATCCACCACAGATTTTATAAGCATATTGTCCACTCCATTATCCAAGTCATTAATGAAAATATTGAATGGTACCAGACTAAAGACAGACTCCTGCTGGACCCCACTAGATACATTCCCACAGTTTGTCAGTGAACCACTGATACTACTGTTTTGAATATCGTCTTTCAACCAGTTGAGCTCCCTCCTTGTAATATTTCATCTAGACCTTGTGTCCCTAGTTGTTTATGAGAATGTCGCATGGGTCTGTGTCAAAAGCCTTACTAAAACCCAAGGTATATCACATCTGCAGCTTCCCTCCTATCTTCTAGGCCAGTAACCCTGCCAAAGAAGGAAATGAGCATGATTTGTTGTTGACAATTACTTATAACCCTATTATGCTTTAGGTGCTTCAAATGGATTGTTTAGTAATTTGTTCCAGTATCTTTCCAGCTATCAAAGTTAGGCTGACTTCTATAATTCTCTGGATCTTCTTTTCCCCCCATTTAAAGATAGGTACTATGTTTGCCCTTCTCCAGTCCTCTGGGACCTCACCCATCCTCCAGGAGTTCTCAAATAATCACTAGTGGTTCCAAGATTCATTCCACTAGTTTCTTAAGTACCTGAGGTGAATTTGATCAGGCTCTGATTTGAATTTACCTAATTTATCTAAATATTCTTTAATCCGTACTTTCCTTATTTGGCTTCTGTTCCTTCCATCTTCTTGTTAATATTAATTGTGTTAAGTATCTGGTCAAAATGTATATTTTTCTTTTCTTTTTTTTTTTTTTTCAGTCAAGGTTGAAGCAAAATGGGCATTAAATTTGTCAGCTTTCTTGATGTCATCAGTAAGGCTGCAAATCTTTCACAGAGGTCAGGGATTCCCTGACTTTCCAGGACCTCCATGACTTCTGCAATAGCTGGTGTGGCTGACCCTAGGTCCGCCCGAGCAGCTGGGGCGGCACCAGGGACAGCTGCACCAGCTGCTACTCCGGCAGCTCCAGGCAGCTGGGCTGGGAGCAGCAGTGGCACCCCAGGCTGTGCCCCCAGCATGGAGCAGCGGTGGCGGGGGGACCCCGGGCGCCCCCAGCCCCTGGATCAGTAGCATCCCCCGGAATCCCCTCCCCCAGGTTACAGGGCAGATAGTGATACAACCTCTCATTGGTCTGGATTGCACCCTAGAACATGACAATGTCACTGTATTGAAATCTACAGAGACTCTCTTTGCTCCCTTCCCCTTGCCTCTTCAGTCAGTAATAGTACCAGAGAAACTAGCTGATTTATACAGCATGACTTCCAGGTTTGTGAGATATCAGACTCCCCTCCCCAAATACAAAGCTTAGAATTTCATGAGCAAAGAAACTGCATTTTCTGTCATCTTTTTAAAAAAAAAAAAAAAAAAAAGCTCTGTACACGTCTCTTTTTCCCATGCTTAAGGATGCATGTGCCCTCCTGATCTCGCTCTTTCCTAAGTGCCTATCACTGTGGTACCTACGTGCCCTGCTGGTCCTTTAGTGTGTCACCCTCTGTTGCATTTTGCCTAGTGTTCTAGGGTGAAGGAGGGAGCTATAAAGTGATTGTTTTTCTGATTGCCCGTTGAAGGGAATAGTGTGGAAAAAAAACCAGCTTCTGTTTATTTTTAGGGTGCAGAAACTGTGAAAGGATTGTTAAAAATGGCCAAAGCTGTGCCACGTAGTCGCTGGAAGGAGACCCCAGTGGTCCTGAAAGCTACAGCTGGACTGAGGCTGCTTCCAGAGCCCAAAGCCCAGGCTCTGCTCTCAGAGGTAACCTGAGAGATCTCTGTGCAATAGTATGGTCCTCCTTACGCTACCTTTCATAGCTCACTTCTCCATGCTCTCTACCATTACTTAGTTCCAACTGTGAAAAACAGCTGTAATTCCATAAGAGTGTATGAGAACTCTCAGACCTTAAAACCCTCCTGCTGTGGCCCTACACCCCCCTATCCTAAAGGGAGGCATAAAGGGTGGATGGAGAGGGGCCTAGTACACATCCTTCTTTCCTTCCTAGTGCCCTGAGGAGGAGGAGAAAGCTTTGCCTAACACCACACATTCATGCTTTACTTCCTACTGGTTTTGGGAAGAAAGGGGAAGCTTTGTCCAGCACCCCCAGTGGAGAGCAAGGCCCCAGACCTAGAGAATCTAACCATCTCTCCTTTCCTCAGGTGAGAGAGGTCTTTGAGGAGTCACCCTTTCTGGTTCCAAATAACAGTGTTAGCATCATGGATGGATCTTCTGAAGGTGGGTCTTGGGAAGTTGGGTTCCAGAGTTATGTAGATGACACTATATGATCCAGAATGTAGAGATCCTACCAGAGGAAACGTTTCTGTTTGGCATTGGATGAACAGAAACAGAGTTCGTCCCTGCACCAAAGAGTTTAAAATCTGAAGAAGTGGTTTTTTACCCACAGAAGCTCATGCCCAAATAAATCTATTAGTCTTTACAGTGCCACCAGTCTCCTTGTTGTTTTTGTGGATACAGACTAACACGGCTACCTCCTGATACTTGACATCATGTTTTATTAAATATCTTCATGAATGATCTAGAAGATGGGGTAAAGACTCGTTAGTGAAATTTGCAGATGATACTAATTTTGGAAGCACTGCAAACCAGTAATGAGGATATAAAAACAGCACTAATTAACCTGAGCAATATTAGAAAGCTTGGCGAATAATATAATTAAATTCATCTTGAAGAAATGCAGCTAATAGAGTAGCATAGAAACAGTCCGAAACACAGAGTTGCAGCAAAACCCAGAGAACCAGGAATGGCTGAAATAGACTAGAGTGGGTAGCAAATTATACATGAGTTTGCAACATGATATAGCTGCAATAAAGGGCATTATACAAATGGAGTAGGTTCACAGAAGTCTCGCATCACAGAATAGGGAGGTGAAAAATCCCTCTTTAAGCAGTGCTGATGAGACCCATCTGGAAGGTTACATTCTGTACTGAGCTCATCAGTACTACTTGAACTGTGTGAATAACTGATTTTTTGGTTTGCTGGCAATTCCAAAAAGTTTAAAAAAATTGTTTGGGGCCAACCTGAAAATGAACATTTTCAAAATGTAAGTGTATCAAAAAGTCGGGGCGGGGAGAATGATTTGAAACGTTTCATTTCCATTTTGAGCCTTTTCAAATAAAATTGAAGGAAATTTCCAAACCAAAAAATTAAAACTGAACAATCAAAAGGTTTTGTTTAAAAAATGTTGAAACATTTTGATCTTTTTTTTAGAATTTTTTAGAAGTTTTTATTTTGACCAAAACAATGCAGCAAATTCAACATGAATTTGAGAAATCTTTCGGTCAACCCAAATCTGCATTTTTTTGCCCCCCCCCCCCCAAAAGTTGAAAAATTTTGCCCAGTACTAATTACCACTATATAGTAATAATTTGGGGAGTTCTGAAGAGAGCAGAAAAAATAAAGGACCTATTTATGAGGAAAGATTGAAAGAGTCAATGCTGGTGTAAGAGACAATGAGCATGATCAGTCTAAATATCTGAAGGAAGGACATAAATTATTAGTGCTATTCATAGTGTATTATTAGGGGTAATGGGATGTAGCCCTTGAGAATGCACTGTAGGGAACAGTACCGCATTTGCAGGAGAAGGACTAGTGGGGCCTAGTAGAGCCTACTATGGCCTTCATAGGTTTTTATTTTCTAAGTTCCATCCTCAAACCGCATCTGTTTCATCTGGAATCCCACAGCTGATGTAGACCCAATGCCAAAATGAAGCTCAGTGGCTAGACCAGAAGAGGAGGAGTTATTCATATTTTACTGGGTCTCACTAAGCAGATCCATGTTTTTTCATATCTAACTGTAAATACGACAAAATTAAAATACAAAGAATGTGTATGCAGTTTTAAGGTTAGGAATTTAAATGCTCAAAAGTCAGCTGACACTGTAAGTAAATTTACACGTTATCTCATCTCAGTGACCGTTTGTGTATCGTTGTGATACAGAGCTCAATTCTTGTCACTGCACTAGATGCTCCAAAAAGCCTTCTCCCCACCTCCTTTTGATCTTACATGACATGTCATTTGTTATAGGTGTAAGTTAGATTGTGAGATGTTTGGGGCAGGGAACTTGTCTTATTTGTTTGTCTGAAAAGCACATATAATCTAATACAAACGATGACTAACTCACAGATTGTATGAGGGTGTGTGAGTGGGCAGGAGGTAGAAGCAGTTTCAGTTCCTCTTTTTTCCTTGCAGGAGTTTTAGCCTGGATCACTGTGAACTTTCTGACAGGTAATTAACTGCTTGACTCATTGTTAGGCTTGAACTGGAAGGAATTTGGAGTTGGCTACCCTATCTGTGCCAGCCCCCCTTGCCTGGCTTACTTCCCCTTTCCTCTCCACCATGGCAGCAGAGAGGGGGAAGAAAACAGGAGAAACTAGAAGAAAGAGCCTCTGTCCTGGCTGAGGGAAAATGGTAATGGCTGGATCAGTTCTCAGAATTTGTTAGAACTGGAAGTATTAAACTCTTCCCCTTCTGTACTCGCCAAGAATCAGATTGGGGGATTTATGCTCTATCTCCTATGGAGAGATGGGGAGAGGATTTTTATCCACATACAATTTTTGGATGTGGAGGGATTTCTCCCCCTTCTTCTCCATGGAACTGAAGTTGAAATCAGGAGGGAAGATCTCTCATCTCTGCCCTCAGTCCCTGCCCTGTGTCTGCCAGCCTTGTGGTAATGAGTTAGGGGAAGGGGGTCATCCTTTCATTCCCCGTGTTTCTGCCTGACACCATCCCAGCATGTTCCAACATTATGTGAAGCTAATCTTCATCTGGCTATGGATCCTTCAGGCCAAATCAGCCCTGGTACGGGTCTGTGATGCATTGATAACAGGATGGCTTAAGGATTTATGGGCAGTCTCTGAGTTAAGAGCAGCTATTCTGATCATGATATTGTCTGTAGGGCAGCTGTATGGCCAGAACCAGCAGACAGCTGGGACACTGGACCTGGGAGGAGCCTCAACCCAAATCACTTTCCTGCCACGGTCTGAGGTGAGAAGTAGACACAAGCATGTGTGCTAGAGTTGCCATAACCATGGGTAATGGTGCCCAGGCACCCACATGCTCTGAGGACTCACTTTTTCAGCACAGGCACCTGCATGCCATCTGTGAAGGTCAGCCTGCTTTTGTTCCCTTTAATATTGACAATGAAATTCAAATGACTGGTGCTTGTAAACAAAATATCCTGTTTAAGGAGAAAAGAAAAATGGATATAAACCAAAGAAAAGCAGCTTGTGTTGTCTAGGCCCAGGCTGGGAAGACCTCGCTAACACGGGTTAGACTTTGTGTGTTACAAAAGGAAAAGGTTCCCAGGGATGTTTCTTGCATGTTAGAAGAAATTCTGAGTGGTGTTAGTGTATCTTTCCTAATAGTCTGTCCCTTTGCTTAAGCAGTGAAGAGAAAGTACTGGGACAGGAACAGGTTGTGAGAGGCGGGATCACAGGTGGGGAGAATGTGCAGGAGAGTCTGTGCCCACCAGAGCGCACACTCCTTCAAAGCCTGCAATGGAACCCAAAATCCCTGAGTTTCACCATTTCTTTACTGTCAGCAAATATCTGTGAAACTCACTGGCAAAGTGTGTGTCTCATCCTCCTCTAGGGACAGAGGACGACAACTTACTATTACCATTATTTACACTATTAGCTGAAATGGCAGAGGTCTGTGTGGTGAATCTGCAGGTTCCAAGCCTGCTGATGACTCATGGGGATGTCAGTATGATGGTACATGTTGCAATTTATGGCTTTTTTCCCCCGTTGGCTTTTTTAAGAGCAAAGAAATTACACACACAAAAACAACACTGAAAGAAGATTATTAAGGTTGCGAAGTCAAGTGCTAAAAAAATGCCAGAATTTAGACCCCTTGTGCATCTTTAATTTAATTTTATGATCACATATTATTTTTTCAACAGAACCCATTCCTCATTCTGTTTTGAGTGCTTGACTTTGCAACCTTGATAATGTTCTTTTAATTTAGATTTTTTGTGTAATATAATTAATGACTCTTACAAATAATAATGCATCCTCACAAGGGGCAGAAGTAAGGCTGCATGGGCTATACTAATTTTGAGGGCTGGATAGGTGAAGCATTATGGGTGCTACCACAATACCAAAATTATGAGTTATTTGTCATGGAGGATGGATAGCTCCATGTAGCCACATTAGATGAGTACAGTAAATTATCTCACTGCCTATGTGAAAATTAGCAATAATATTATCATTAGGTTTTGTTTTGTTTTTATTTTTTGGGTTTTTGATTGAGTAATAGGGACTGAAAGGTGTACTGTTTACTTAATTTTTAGGAAACCTTGGAGCAAACCCCTGTGGATTTTGTCACCTCATTTGAAATGTTCAATAGCACTTACAAGCTCTACACGCACAGGTGAGGAGCAAGAAGCTGCCACTTCCACTGGAAAATCAGTTCTTTCACAGCCTGAGATCTGCCTAGGATGTACCATGTTGTCCCATAGTGAGTTGTTGAGCGCTGATCTTCTGACTAGATTATCTGCTTGAAAACCACTTTGGAAAGTGTAATTCAGCTATCAAGACACAACCTTGTCAAAGGACTGGAAATGAGATACAGGACCTCTCGCATCCCAAGCCACCAATTCCAGAAAGGCTTGGCTTATTAGTCACTGAGAAGCTCGTTGTGTAAAAGTAATATCCTTTGATCAGCTTTATCCTCTTGCTTTGTTGTTATGAGGGTAAATAGGAGCACCTCACCCATCTTTAGGCTATACATTTTGCATCAGTATGTAAGAGTCCATGGTGGTCCCTCCCCATCAGTCTCGGTGGGGGGCCAGGCCCCCTCGCTACCGCTTGGCTGCCCAACAAATCTTAAGGGGGAACTAGTGCTTTCAGGGCTCTGAACCCAGTAGTCTATGAGCTTCTGGGCAGGGCCAAGCAATAAGCAGTAAGCTGTCTATAAGGCTCTGGCCCTTAGGCAGGGCAGAGCAACAAGCAGTTTTAAAGGGGGTCTGACCCTAGGGCAGAGCAATAGGCAGTTTTTCGCCTGGCCTCCTAGCTTGGGCAGATAAACACAAGCCTCTTGGCCTAAGGTGGGTAAGCGGCCATCCTAGGGGTGGGGCAGCCCCAAGGGATGGGAGATCGGGCCTACCTTTCTCTACCAGGTCCCAGCCCCGGGCCCTGACAGTGGTGGAGGGATGCCGCACTGGGTCAGTGGGGATCCCACTTAAACACGCTGACCAGTATTCTGGCCATACAACCGGACTATTGTCTGGTGTCCCTGGGCTACTTCCTATGACCCCATTGCAGTCTCATGGGGCCCTCTGTCTTCCCGGGGTTACACAGCCAGCGGCAGTCCAAGTAGCTCCTCTGTTCTCCCATCAGTTGGCTGACCTAGCAGTCCTCCTGGGTCCTTGGCGTTGCAGGGGTCATCCTCAAGCGTGGGGCTCAGCAGTGGGCAGAATGCATCTATCTCCTTTGCCAACTCCCCTCCAACTGAGCTGCAGGGCCCACCTTTTAAGCGTCATGTCCCGCTCTTCTGCTTCTGGCAGGGAAGGCAGGGCTGGTCCAGCTCTGCCCACCTGGAGGTAAATAATGCTTCCTTCCCCCCCAGCCCCTTACAGTCATGGCTGGGGTCCATGCCCCCTCGCTACACAGTATCATGTCCCTCTCTTATTCCACTCCTCTCAAAATTAAACAGCTCAGTCTTCTCGATCTCTCCTTTGCATAAAAGTGTGCCCAGGCCTCTAGCACTTTTGTCACCCCTTCTGAAATTGCTATTTCCTTTCTGAGTTACGGTGAATCGAACTAAGCCCAGGTCAGGGCATACCACTGAATGATATAACAACATTAAATTATTTTAAGAATTATTTTTTAACCTATACTTTGTGTATCCAAGCAGTTTGCTTGCTTTTTTTGTCCACTGCCGCCATTGAGCAGGGGTGTTTATTATGCGGTCAACAGTGATGTCCATTTAGTTTTCCCGAGTAATTTACAGTTAGTTTAAAACTCAGCCAAGTGTGATGAGTTAGTGATTTCAGTCCCGTCCTAGTGCACAAGAGGCCATTATCACAATTAGAAACTTGGTTAGTCATCTTAGCTGATGAAATGAGTTCTGTGGTGTCAAGTGCCCCAAGAATTGGTCCTGGAATCCGTCTTTTTCTCTCTGGCCTGAATCAGTTGCCTGTGGTCATTTTTTCTATTGTTTTACATTCCTTGTATCTTTACCCAAAGTATTTCTCCACTGCCCTCTTGGTCATCACATTATATCTTGTGGACATCATAGATTAAAGTCGCCCAGTTTCTGTTAGATCATCATCTCCATCATTGTGTATGACTGGGGTCGTCTTGCTTATTTCCCATTTTCATTGCATTTGTTCGTAGAGATGTACATGCGTTAATGCTCCTTTTTCTCCATTCTTCTGGTTCAGCAAGTCCCGTCTTCTCCTGATGCTTTTTATTTTAAATCTCAGAAATTCACACCAGATTTTTGAGTTGCCCAAAAACTTCCTATTCTTCTTTATGCGCTTCCTGCCTAGTTTTAGATTTGCACCTCATATGTGTGCTTTGTAACACCTTGTTTTTGCATTAGTCCGTTGGCACTTGGAATTCTTCTCCTGGCAGAGGAAAACTAAATAAGATGTAGAGGGAGATGTGGGGTAGAAGGCACAGAAAGAGAATCTGGTTTGTGCATGCCATAGATCTAGGCTGGCTGTGTGAGGTATGTCAGATGAGCCAGGGAAAACTACAATGTTTTGTTTTGGGTTTTTTGCAGCTATTTGGGCTTTGGACTGAAAGCCGCCAGACTAGCAACGCTTGGAGCCCTGGAAATGCAAGGTACAGTCAGTTGAAATAGCCATGTTAGATACTTAAAAAGGTGGGTGAAGTTAATCTTGTGCCAGCTGCCCCTTTCCCATGCTTCCCATCCTGTATCTTACCCTTTTCTCCATTTCCCAGGCAGTGATCTGCCCAGAAACGGAGAATAATATTTATTTCCCACTAACAGGTGAGAGGCCCAGCTGTGCTGCAGCTTACAGGACCAAGGAGGGAGTGTATTCCAGAGTTGAGACTATTCCCCAATTCAGAATCATTTTGTGCAGCATTTAACTTTTTAACCAAATCTTAATTTCCCCATGGACAAACTGTAAGGCACCTTGGGCTTTTCTCTCCTTCCTCTGGAGTAGTGATTGGGGGGAGGGGAAGCATTAGGAGGTCTCAGCCCTTTCTGACTTTCCTCTGGCTTCCTTGCAGCAGTGGATGAACAGATGTTCCGAAGTTCTTGTTTACCGAAGCGACTGGAGGCAGAGTGGCACTTTGGGGGAGTGAGATATCAATATGGTGGCAACAGAGAAGGTATATTAAGGAGGTTTTGTTTCTGGCAGAAGGTGATTTGGGTACCTTCCTTTTGTGGGATAAGCCTCAGACCGTAGGAAGAGGGTGTTTTTGGTCAACACCGTTTCTGTGACCCTGTTCTTTGTGAGGATGTCAGTCGGTGCTCAGGGATATGGTCACAGAGCCATTCACAAGTCCCTTGACATGGAAATCCCTTGATACAGCACAGGAAAAATCTGAAGTGATCAGGCTCAGGGCACCTGGCCCTATAGAAGTTGCCATTTCTCACTGCAAAATGCTTTATATCTCTGGTAGGCAGTTTTGGATCTACTGGTCCCACTAAGGTAAAATTAGTGATTAATTTTGAGAGCTCATGGGATGGGTGAGGTCTTAGAAGGCTGAAGAAGGGCAAACATTGTACCTATCTTTGAAAACGGAAAAAAAGGACCTGGGAAATTATAGACCTGTCACCCTAACATCAATACCTGGAAAGATACAAGAAAAAAATTATTAAATAATCAATTTATAAGCACCTAGAGGATAATAGGAGATAAGTAATAGCCAACATGGATTTGTCAAGAACCAATTGTGCTAAATCAATCTAATATTCTTCTTTGACAGGGTAACTGGCCCAATGCATAAGGGGGACGCAGTAGATGTGATTTATTTTAGTAAAGCTTTTTACACCATCACACGTGAGATGATTATAAGCAAACTAGGGAAATGTGGTCTAGATGAAAGTACTATAAAGTGAGTGCATGACTGCTTGAAAATCTGTACTCAGAATCATTATTGATGGATCATCGAACTGGGAGGACGTATCTAATGGGGTACCACATGGTTCTGTTCTGGGTTGGATACTACTCAGTATTTTCATTAATGACTTGGATAATAGAGTGGAGAGTGTGCTTATAAAATTTGAGGATGACACCAAACTGGGAGGAGTTGCAAGCACTTTGGAGGACAGGATTGGAATTCAAAAGGACCTTGATGAATGGGAGAATTGGTCTGAAATCAATGAGATGAAATTAAATAAAGACAAGTGCAAAGTACAAACGTAGGAAGGAAAAATCAAATGCACAATTACAAAATGGGGAATAACTGGTTAGGCAGTGGTCCTGCAGAAAAAGGATCTGGGGATTATAGTGGATCACAATGAGAACTCTGCCTGCACTGTGGGAGCCCTGTGTGTGCACTGTGCAGCCTAGACTCTGAAGGATTCATACATAGTTCTGCAAAAACACGTGAGGTAAATAGTACCAGGTGACACAGTTGGGCCTGGGTCCTGGCTGAGTCCAAGTATGATGCTGGAGTAGAGAACGCGTATAAGAATGGCCATACTGGGTCAGACCAATGGTCCATATAGCCCAGTATCCTGTCTTCCAATAGTGGCCAGTGCCAGGTGCTTCAGAGAGAATGAACAGAACAGGCAATCATCAAGTGATCCATCCATCCCCTGTCATCCACTCTCAGCTTCTGGCAAACAGAGCTAAGATCATTCAGAGCATGGTGTTGCATCCCTTCCCATCCTGGCTAATAGCCGTTGATAGGCCTATCCTCCATGAACTTATCTAGTTCTTTTTTAAACCGTTATAGTTTTGGCCTTCACAACATCCCCTGGCAAAGAGTTCCACCGGTTGACCGAGCATTGTGTGAAGAAATACTTCCTTTGGTTTGTTTTAAACCTGCTGCCTATTAATTTCATTTGGTGACCCCTAGTTCCTGTGTTATGTGAAGGAATAAATAACACTTTCCTATTCATTTTCTCCACAGCAGTCAAGATTTTGTAGACCTCTATCATATTCCCCTCTTAGTCATCACTTTTCTAAGATGAACAGTCCCAGTCTTTTTAATCTCTCCTCATATGGAAGCTGTTCCATGTCCCTAATAATTTTTGCTTCCCTTCTCTGTACCTTTTCCAATTCCAGTAGATCTTTTTTGAGATGGGGCAACCAGATCTGCATGCCGTATTCAAGATGTGGGTGATCATGGATTTATCATAATGCCTCTACATATTTTCTGTCTTATTATCTAACCCTTTCCTAATGCCACTACACATTGAGCAGATATTTTCAGGGTGGAAGGATAGCTCAGTGGTTTGAGCATTGGCCTGCTATACCTAGGGTTGTGAGTTCAATCCTTGAGGGGGCCATTTAGGGATCTGGGGCAAAAAAAATTGGGGATTGGTCCTGCTTTGAGCAGGGGGATGGACTAGATGACTTCCTGAGGTCCCTTTCAGCCCTGATATTCTATGATAAGTATCCACAGTGAATCCACACTCACACTCTCGAATGGTAACATCTAACTTAGACCCCATCATTTTGTATGTATAGTTGGAATTATGTTTTCCGGTGTGCATTACTTTGCATTTATCAACATTGAATTTCATCTGCCATATTGTTGTCCAGTCGCCCAGTTTTGTGAGACCCCTGTGTAACTCTTCGCAGTCTGCTTTGGACTTAGATATCTTGAGTAATTTTGAATTGTCTGCAAATTTTGCCACCTCACTGTTTATCTCTTTTTTCCCAAATCTTTTATGAATATATTGAATAGTTCTGGTCGCAGTACAGATCCCTGGGGGACACCACTATTTCTTTCTCTCTCTTTCTCTCTTCTGAAAACTGATGATTTATTCCTACTCTGTTTCCTATCTTTTAACAATTTCCTGATCCATGAGAGGACCTTCCCTCTTATCCCATGACAGCTTACTTTAAGTAAGAGCCTTTGGTGAGGGACCTTGTCAAAGATTTTCTGAAATTCTAAGTATAGTGTTCTAAGAGTTGCTGAGATATTATGGAAAAGAACTTTCTCTTGGGTTTGGATGTCTAAACTTCACCCTTTCACTCTAAGAAAAGGAGTACTCGTGGCACCTTAGAGACTAACAAATTTATTAGAGTATAAGCTTTCGTGAGCTACAGCTCACGAAAGCTTATGCTCTAATAGATTTGTTAGTCTCTAAGGTGCCACGAGTACTCCTTTTCTTTTTGCGAATACAGACTAACATGGCTGCTACTCTGAAACCTTTCACTCTCTCTCCTTCCCTCTCACCCTTTCTTATTTCTCCTTTGGACTCTGCTTTCTCTTTTGCTTTCCCATCAAATTGTCACTGGTTCCTCTATCTCCTGATCTGACTCTGTGGATTTATTTTTGTGTGCGTTTGCCCTGGCAGGGGAAACAGGATTTGAGCCTTGCTATTCAGAAGTGGTGAAGGTCGTACAAGGAAAATTGCACAAGCCAGATGAGATTCGCAGAAGCTCCTTCTATGCCTTCTCCTATTATTACGATCGAGCTGTTGACACTGACATGATAGTAATCAGCTTGTGATAGAGAGCTCTTGTGTGAGATGTGCTGGTTCATTAACTAGGAGAGGGAAACTGAGGCATTGAGGTTACCTGGCATGAGGGGTGGGAGAAGAGGCTGTGGGAAGATGGGCCCCCTGTGGTTTTTGATGGAGGATAGGAAGAAGCACACCCAGGGAACAAACATGGAGCTGAGTCCCCAACACAGTTTGTCTTGGAGGACCTTTCCCAGACCTGAAGAGCAGCTCTGTGTGGCTCAAAAGCTTCCTCTCAGTCTCCAATAGAAGTTGGTCCAAAAAAGGTATTGCCTCACCCATCTGTCTCTCTAATCCTGAGACTGACATGTCTACAACTATGCTGCATACAGCACTCTGTGATAACGACTTTCACTTTCTTGTGTTCTACCCCTGCAGCTCTGTATATTCTGTGCTGCAGAATCTACCCTTTGCCTCAGCTATGCTCCAGAATCCTAGCTTTTGTTTGAGATTTCTTTTTAAGACCTCTGATGGTGCTTTCTCATCTTTCTTTTCAGATTATGAAAAAGGAGGAGCTCTAGAAGTGAGAGATTTTGAAAGAAAAGCTAAAGAAGGTAAATATTGTGAAACGTGAGAGGTATGGGAAAAGGAGACAATGGCAATATGTGCAATAATTATACACATCAGGATATGGGATTGATTTAAAAAATACAAATCAGCTATGCCCAATTGCTCTCTCCATCTGTCCCTTGCTGCCGCTGTCAGGTATCCATTATTAGTTACTCATTTCTTGTAATAGTTGCAGTAGAAGCAAGTCTTGAAGAGGAATTTGAAGACTGAAAGCATACTGGCCTTACAGTTCAGGGCATGTGTTTCATTCATAAGGATCATTGTGGCAAGAAGTGGATCTACTGTACTAAAATCAAGAGGGACTTCTGGACTTCATGTCTGAGAATGATGACCCTTGTTAATCCCGCATCCCATCACTTTTGAACTCGTTATTTCTCAAACAACCTGGACTCTCTTTTAATTCTGTTAAAGTTTACCTGGAAGCCACTTCTGCTTTTCACCCTCCTATGAGTGGATCCTAGTTTTCACATCCTATATGAAAAAATATTGAAGGGCCAGATTCATGTTTCCATCTGTTCATGAATCACTATTTGAGACTTAAACTTGGTGTTTACAAAGCTAATGGCAGCGCAGTTTGAGTTGTCATGTTTTCATTGCTCTATCCATCATTGAATATGGTGGTTCCTGATAGCGACATTAGCCCAAAGTGTGAGATCCAACCTGCTGGCTCATCATCCCCATGTATGTTGTTCCATAGAGTAAGGTGTTTTGTGCCACACACAGAATTTTTAACTAAAATGGACTCTGATTGCCACTTTAATCCATCTATAATTATCCATAATCCTCCCCAAATCACATTGTGCTTCTCTTGCTCACTTCTGTAGTGGGCTACGACTACATCTCAATTCTCCTTAGTGGTGGACCACATAGTCAATTCTTGCTTGAGAAAAGAAGAACTGTACTTACCCGGAACAGTACCTCCGTGAGATGATAGTCTGTATGGGATTCACACTTCCCAGTCTTCTTAGTCTTTGCCATAGAATCTTGATTAGTAGAAGGAATTAAGTGGTAGTAGGGGCCACATATGGCCCCTTTTATATTCTGGGGCTTGTACATGGTGTTGAGGCTATAGCTGTTGGTTAGAAGGTTCCAAACTTGCATGCAGACCCAGAGCATACATCTATACAGGAACTCCAGCTTGAAGAACTACAGCTGTGTGGTAAGTAGCCTTTCTGTCCACCATGTGACTTTTTAACCCTAAAATATCCAAGTCCACAATATGAAGGGAGGGATGGCAAGTCTTCAGTCGTGAATGTGTCGTTTCTGAGTTGTACAGGTGAAAACCTTCACAACTTTTATCAAAACAACCTGAGCATTTATATGGATTTGTTTTTTTTAAAAAGGAAAGTCATGGGCTGTGACCTTGTGACCAAGTTTCAGTCCAAAGAGAATTTTTGAATTTTATGGTGATTTATAAACACCCCAAGGTGCTTTTAAGGTGGAAATGAGACTGTATAAAGAGGCCAGTTGTAAGGAAGTGAAAGAGATGCGGTGAATTTACTGCATGTAAGATGGTAAGGGCCTAAGTATATTTAATGGAACATATATTGGCTAGCAGTACATAAGCAATATAATTGTTGGACTAGTTTGGTGTGATCAATAAGACCTTTGAATAACCCTTTTGGGAAGGGGTTTCTTTCTGGCTTATAAATATCCTGTTGTTCAGTTTTTGGAATGCCCCTGAATGTCCCTGATTTGGGTACAAGTCAAGAAGATGTCATTGTGACCTGCCAAATGCAATCCAAATAAACAAGGAAAATCTCTGTCAAATAATATTAGTAGGTTTGTTACTGTTAATAAATAGATAAACATGTTCTATAGTATAGTGTGTAATGCAGAATTTCATATTTAGTCAAATATTTATTATATAACAAATCACAAGAGGGGGTGTTGATAAAAGTAGGGAGTCCCGTTGGGTATAAAAAGTGTTTTAAGACTTTGTTTGTGTACATGCAGCCAATGTATTGGCCTGTTACATCCGCTGATCACTGGGTGTGGCATTCTGTACCTAGGCTGAAAAAGGCTGTTCCTTGGATTTGAACTCAGAGTTAGCAGTGGTTTTCATCTGCTATAGCAAGCAGTGGTTGTCTGCTTGGCTAGGTTCATATATAACCTGTGGGCCTGGCTGGTGGTCTGTAATATCCTTACAGCTAAGAGAAGTGACTGCGCCCATTACAGATGCAGTGTAACTGTCTCCCAGTTATTGGACCTGTGAGGAATCACCCAAAAGGAAAGGGTGTAAGGCTCAATCTCGAGGCCTCATTTTGGGCTCGCATTTAGTAACAACCTAAAATCACGTGGGAAAAATTCAGTTAAGAAATGAGCTGTTGATGGTGGAATCTAAGTCATTGCAGGGATTCCAGGTGAGACAACTAGACAAGGAATGATTTGGGTTGGTATGTCCTTTGATGACAGAGTAGGTAACCTAAGAGCTCACTTCTAGCTTTAATGTTCATCAAAAGCTGACTCAGCTTTCACTAGAGCTGCGTGAATGCTCTTGCTGTGTTAAGAGGCATTCATAATGGTGTCCAAAAGAAAACGAGAGAAGTACCTTGAACATAAAATACTAATGTGCTAATCCCTGGCACAGCTGTGCAGACTTGGATTCCCTGTACCTGGAAGCGAACGGTTTGTGCTCAGCACCTGTGCCATGGGCTCTGATTAGATGTGCTGTTTAGTCAAGTGTTCTACTAATGAATACCCTTTTAAGCCCCCTTTCTCTCTCTCTCCCCCCCTCCAGTGTGTGATAACTTGGACAGGTACACCTCCGCCAGCCCTTTCCTGTGTATGGATCTCAGTTACATCACTGCCTTACTAAAAGAAGGCTTTGGATTTGGGGATAACACACTCTTACAGGTGAGAGAAGCATTGCAAGGACCTAGCACTATCTTTCCTGTATCTTGAGAGAAGATGATGTATTAACACTCTGGCTCATGGAATCTCACCTCTTCCCTCTACATACACAGTGGTGGGATGAGACAGGCTGCATTTCAAAGAATCACTGCTTTGGCAAGGGATTGAATATAGCCACTGTCCTGGTGGTTATGGTGACCTAGAATTAAGCAATAGAAACTTCCAGACATTTGTCATTTCCTTGTGACCTTCTCAACTCAAACTTGACCCAAAATTCAGATTGTTTAAAATAATAATGCAAGAAGTTTTCAAAATCTAACAGAACTAATTTCCTGATTTTAAAAAAAATGCATTCAGTATAAATAGTTATGAACAAAAACTTTCCTCTGCAGTGTGTGCAACTCCAATACGGAAACTGAGGACGCGACAGCATCAGTGGTGAAAATAAAATTAGATATGAGAAATTCTCCCACTTTGAATTAACTTGGGTGCTGCTAGTCACATAGGGAAGGGAATGTATTTGATGTGCATGTGAGCCAAAGGCTTTTGGCTTTTACTCTGCTCTGGACCCTTAAGTTCCTGTGGCTGTGCCTGCCTTGTACATGCCCTTCGTCATTTGCACTGAGACGCTTGTTGGCAGCTGCTCTTCCCTCGTAAGTAGCGCAATACACCTTGCAGTTTCCCAGCCCTCTTCTACCACTCTACAAACTCCCAGAACAAACGCCCATTTGCAGAGCCCCGCCTGACCTTCCTTCCACTACCTAAACTGGACATGCAGGCCCAGCTGACTTTCTTCTTTTTGAACAGCTACTTCTCTCTCTCCTTCTGGCCACATGAATTCAAACTCTTCCCAATTTCCTACCTTCCAGTTCTCAGCCGCACCCTGGATGCTATTATCTGACATTCGTATATAGGGCTGTAGGTGTGGGTGGCACTGTGCAAAGAATAATTGCTGCCCCCCAAAACTTTCCAGTACAGATGATATGACAGGTCTTGCTGGAGAGAGAGAGAGATGACAATAAGCGAGTTAAGAACAAAATTTACCTCTAATAAGGGGTTGAGGCTGCTTGTTTCATAGTGGACATGTTTTTATTTAGGTTGGTGTAGGAGGGAGGGTTCAAGTGGAAGAAATGTAAGAAAAAGTGGCTGTAGAGGGATGTGGAAGAGGAGAGGATGCATGGGGAACAGGATCAAGGAGGCTGTTCCAAGAAGAGGGAACAGCATGGGAGAAGGCACAGAGGTATTTGTGGGAAAAGGATTCAGAGGATGCGAAGGGAAGTAGATGTCCACATTGAGTGGATGTGGAAAGAGCAACAGGAGAGGAGATGGGAGCAGAGTCTTCACTGGGTTGGATTGGATTTGATGTGGAAGGAAATTAAAGGCTCAGGATAAGATAATGTTGGACATGGACAGCAGCAGAAGAGGAAGAGAAATTTGGCAGTAGCAGGTTTACATTCTCACCAGCTGCTAACTCCCACCTAATCTCTTCCCCCTCCCCCCCGATGAAGCACTTGGTTCCTCCATCCATCTAGGACATCTGATCCCAGCCCTCCTCATGGTGTACAGGTTCCATGTGTAGAACCTCTTGAACCTAAGCACTATGAAGGTTAATCCAGCTCCTTTGAAAAGGCCAGCTCAGGGGCATTATTATTGTTACCAATCATGAAACAGGATTTAAGAAAACAAGAACTCCTGTGTTTATCCCATTTTTTTCCTCTGTGGCCAAAGTTCTGTCTGGCTGTGGAGGGAGGTTCTGTGGGCTTTATTATTCTTCAGAGTGCCAATCTCTGCTTAGCTCTTCCCCCTCATGTAACTGGCCAGATTCCAGGTGGAGAACACTTAGCAACTTGTTGCTATGGGAGGATTTTAGGCAGGTCTGTGGGGAGGCAGTCTGGGGTTGGGGAGGATTTCCTACAGTGGAAAGCAGGCTGAGACTGTTCACGTTGCTTCCTTCACTTATATTCCCCTTTTCCCCCACGTCACTCATTTGTTAAATTCTTGTCTTCAGTATGATTGTCAGGCCAGGGACCAGTGGAGGCTAGTGAGGAGTGGTATTGGGAAGTGCTGAGGGAGACAGTTAAAGAACTGAAAATGATACTGGTCCAGATTGTAGAGTAGGCTACAGAGGAGTACTAAAAGAAAGCAGGAATCTATGCTGACCAAGCAGTCCCCCATGCCAAGTTGTTGCAACTGGACTCAAAGGAGAGAGAGAGACCATTAGTATTTGTTCTTTCAAAATCCATCCGATTCCATAACAGATGTTCCTGGACACTAGCAGTTCAGGTTGCTGCCTCTAGGCAATATCCACTGTGTTTTCCTTTACAGAGTAGTGAGTGAAGCTCTTTGAGGTTGTTGCCATTCTGTGCATCTACCCATCAGCTTGCTCTTGGTCTATGGTGGCAACTGTATAGGTCTGGGAGAAATGCTGCAAATGACTGATTTCTTTTTGTTTCTTCATAGTTAACAAAGAAAGTGAACAACATAGAGACAAGCTGGGCCTTGGGTGCCACCTTTCACCTGCTGCAGTCTCTGGGGCTCTCCCATTGAGCCAGCACCCCCTACAGAAGATTGGCCTTTCCAGAAGGCAGAGAGGGCAAGTTCAAATTTCCAACTGCATAGCTCAGCAGGAGTCAGTCCTACAGGAAAACATGGATTGAAGCCATGGAATCAATTCCCCAAGGTCTAAGCAGTTCCCAACTGCAATGAGAGCAGCCACAGTAGGGTTTCTAAATAACTTCATTGCCGTAATGGATACAAAATCTGCCTCTTGAAAGCCAAAGAGCCTAAATTCCAACTGCGCAGCCTTGAAGTGGATTGTGCTTATAAGCAGCCCAGACACAGCTTCAGTGAATGGATTCATAGATGCCCCATTGTACCAGCAGTTCAGAGTGCTTGTCATGCCCTGGCAAATTACAGACCTTTGGCTGATGCTTGATTTTTACATGTAGAACTGAAGTTTGGCCCAGAGAATTTTTAAAAAATATAAATATTCAAACATAACACACGCATTCAATGCAGAGTGAAATCCCCAACATGTTGTAAACCTCAGTTTTCGATGTGTTAGCCCTTAAACTGCTTAATACTGAGGGCTTAACTTTTCAGGATTGGCCAGTTCCAAGGCAAGTGCTTCTTGGGCAGGTATGAGGGGGCTAGGGTGGCTGTCTTGGTCTAGAAGCCTGGGCCTCTCCCTCCCTGTTCTCCCCTCTGACCAGTCTTGAGTAAGACAGAACCAGCATGGAACCAAAAATCAGTTCTCTGTTCAGAGGATCCTGGTTATGGAGCTATGGTGAGACAAGAACAGATGGTTTTTCACTTACTTGAGGTGAAAGGGAGAGGAAAATGGGAGTAGAGGTAACTTGGTTCCTGTTCAAATTAGAATCAGACAGATCCTTCATTTCCCTCCTTCAGGTTTGTGTTTTAACCCACTGAACTTTAAGTCAATAATAGCAGGAACTATAATAATAATTTTGCAGGGTTGGGCTGATAACATAAGCCTAAGCTGGTGGGGGGGGGGGGGGAAGAGGAGAGAGAAGGAATGTGGCTGGCCCTTACAACCATACTCTTCGTACAAGACTCATGGCAAGTCCCTGCATTGGGGTAGAGAATGGTGTCTTAATATTTTATACAGTTGGTCTATAGAAACAGGGCACTTAAGGAAGGGGTTGTAGCTTCTCAGTATTTCCTCCATCCTCTCCCCCAACCCAGGCACTCTGGCATGACAATCCTCAGTTGTCTATTAGAGTGTTTCAAAAGTGGCAATTGTAATCTCTCCTATCCCCAATGCCTATGTGGAAGCAAAAGAGAGGTTTACATTTGGAAGCAAAAAGTGCGCTCATAAGATGGCCCATCACCCATCCCTGCAGAGGCTCTGTGCCAGCTTGCTTCTTCAGCACAGCCTGGCAGTGGCAGTCTTTTCCCTCTCATGTTAAACTGCCTGCCCCTTCTCTTCCGCCTGAGGTGAGGTAAAGCTCCCATAATGAGCTGAGAAATTCCCCTGCAACCTCTTAGTAAAACAGGCCAGTCCCTCTAGTGTAAAATACCTCAGAACTGGCCTGTGGTATATAAGGAATGCAAGAAACCTTTACCACCACATCCTCATGCGGAAATGACTGTCCTGGTATTATTTGCCAGAAGTAATGGCAGTACTGTCTATGCACACATTACTAGGAGTGCATGCATCTATTACTACCTATAAATCTTGCTTTCAGCAAACTTTTTCTGTGTTGGAATTTTCACTGACTACAAGATTGGATGAAGTGACCAATAGCCTGGCTAGATGACATCCAAGAACTAGCTATTTTAGTCATCCACTAATCTGAGCCCTTCCTGTGACACGTAGCCTAGTGCTGGTTCTAGACCTGACCTTGGGAGCAGAAATAAGGCCAGCTGCATCTAGAGCTGGAAGGCAACAGGAGGGAGTGACACAAGGGCAACAGAAGACCTACCACCATCTCCATATGTTCAAGCCCTTGGGAGAACTTGGGGAAAGGACTGATTGTGTGTGGGGAGTGGGGTAGACTAGAGAATAGCACAAGTACAGTTCAGAGTAAGCTTTCTTTCTGTGATTTAGTATCAAGCTCAGGCACTACAGACTCTGTTGGGAGAATTTGCTTTCTCTGTACCAAAGTTGCATTAAGTCTGGAATGCTCAGAGCATTGATCTTTCAGTTGTACAATTTAACTGAACCATTACTGCTGCTGCCAATCAAGGGCCCAATTGTGCAGTCCTTGCACAAAACTCTGCAGAATAGAATCCTAAATTTTCATCTGAATTATCCCAGAGGTGAGTTGGACTTCACCTGTTTCTTCAAGTCCCCATACCTACCCTAGTGCAATGAGATTTACTAATTAGCACAAAAGTAGCCTTGTAAGAGAAGGGGCCTGATCTGCATCATTGCTGGAGAGGAGAAAGTGCCTGGATAAAGGACATTGACTAAACAGAAGTGACTGTAGAGCTTAGGGCTATGTCTATACTAAGAGCTAGGGGTGTGATTCCCCTGCTCGTGTATACATATTCGTTGAGCTAGCAAGTGTATAAGTAGCAGTGTAGCTGTGGTAACAGCAGGGGAGTCATGGCTGAGACAGACAGACATAGTACAGAGCCGCCTAAAACCAGTGTGAGTATGTTCTTGGCATGGCTCAGCTGGGTCTCTGTCACTACCCGTGCTGTCGCTGCTACATTGTTATTTATACTCCCACTAGCTCAATGACAGCTTGTGTGAGTATGCATAAGCGAGCAGGAGAATCACACCCCTCGCTTGCAGTGTGGGCATCGCCTGAGAGAGTTTGCTTTCAGTCACAAACTGACATTTAAAGTTCCCTTTGTAATGTTAATTCCTGATATTAGTTAAATGTACATGATAGCACTGCTATAAAATATAAATCCAGTGCTCATGTTACTTAATGCTGTAATCCAGTTAATTGTCTAATGCAGGAGCCTGGTGTTTGGAACATTAAGACAAGGCCACTCAAATGCCTATTTTAGTAATTAAAAAGCTATTTTTAACAAAATGTTCTTGGATTCAAACCTTGGTGATGAAGTTTTCCTCCTTTCCTTTACACTGTTACTCCTCAGTACCAAAGAAATAGGATGGCACGCACAACCCTTAAGACTAGCCAGTTTCCTGAGAAGGGCCCTCCATTAGACACCCCTCAGCCCTCCCAAGAGGGGGTTGCCTGGGGAAGAGGAAGCAGGCTTGGGCTTACAGAGCCAGTCTTACCCTGAATTAGCTTCCCTGCTGCAAACCACACTCACCTCTGGCACCAGATCTTGCTCCAGAAGCTGGAGGCTGACAACCCAGAGGGAGAATCACATCAGCACCACAGTGCAGTACAGTGTAGGGAAAACAGTACATTTACTGCCTCTTCAACCTTAGGCTAAAAGGGCCACTGCTATATGAAAGCACGTAACAAAGATGATTCAGTGGCTGAAACTACTGGTGCCACAGGACAGGACTTGGTCCTTGGAGAGCAGAACAAACAGAACTTCAGCAAAGATGAGCGTATGTTGTAAGAAAAAATTTCATTCCTGTTTTTGTTATTCTTCAAAGACACTATTTAAATACACATTTCCAAACCAGACATGATACAGTCCCCACAGGGTTAAAGATCTCAGGTTCCCAGTCACTGGTGAACTGCAGCTCTAGCTAGATGGAGAAATTACTTACTGGCAAAGGACATAATTTGCTCCTAGAGAGGGAAAGGGGAAAAAACAAAAAAAACAAGTCACTCGTGAACCAGTGAGAGACACAAATATTTAGAAACAAAGCAGAGAATGCTGCTGCATCCTCCTTCACTCTACCCCATGGATACCATCTCTCATTTAAGGAAAGGAAGTGAAAAATCACTCAAGCCAAATACATCTTTGGATTGCCTCATTCACATGCCATTCGAACACAGCATGTCATTCCTACTGAATCTGCTTGTGACTCAGCTCATTGTATCATCATAAATTAATCTGTAGTATCCTAACAGTGCCTCTTACTTTGACTGGAGACAAGGCATTTGTTGTTTGTAATCCCCATGTCCTCAGCAGCACAAAGGGAGCGACACTTGTAGAGTAGAGTCTCTTTAACAAGTCGATGGCAGCCATTAAAGAGAGGTTATGCCTCTGACGGTCTGTCTCAAACTGTAAGAGGTGCTTTATGGAGCCTGGAAAAGAGGGGAGAATTAAATTGCAATCCTAACTGCTCATGGCACTGATATAATGAGCTCCACAGGGACCCAAAACACACATACCCACACACCAAATGATCTCTGCACCCTCTAGATTCATCTTAAAAAGGTGCTGTTCTGTCAGCAAATAGCAAGATCCAAGAGTTTCTTCTTGTTCCCTTCAGCAGCCCTTATTCCCACATCTCCTTACACCAGTGGTCAGCAGAATGGAACATTCTGTAAACTAGGCAACACAGGATGGGTTTTGGGAAGGGAAATGCACCCAGGAGCATCACTCTCTGACTGGTCCACAGATTAAGTTTGGACACCCCAGCTCCTTCCAGTTTATGAATATGCTGATTCATAACATGAATAAATGTGACACCAGTGTGCCCAGAGGTGGACAGGAAACAAACTGGGTCAATTCTTGCCCTGAAGAGCTCACTATCTAAAATAAAGTTCAGATATGCTAGGAGACTTGGAGAAGGGGATATTCAAATTATTGCCATAGATTATGTATCCTTACCCAGATCCTTCCCATTGAAGGCTGCTGTGCTGAGGTGATGTGTCAAGCATGCAATATCTCCAAAGCCCATATTTACACCTTGTCCTGCTAGTGGATGGACTCTGTGTGCTGCATCCCTAAGGGCAGAGCAGAGAGCATCTCAGATTCTAACCAGAGGAGAGCAGAGAGACAGTCCATGTTTTCCTTACCCACTAAGTCCCTGCACCCTCAGTGTAGAGCAGAGATTCTCAATCTTTTTCTTTGAGGCCCCCCCAAAATGCTATAAAAATTCCATGGCCCACCTGTGCTACAACTGCTGTTTTTCAGTAGATTAAAAGCCAGGGCCAGCATCAGGGGTAGCAAGCAGAGCAATTGCCCAGGGCCCCACCACCACAAGGGGCCCTGGAAAGCTAAGTTGCTCAGGCTTCAGCTTCGGCACCGGGCAGTGGGGCTTGGGATTGAGCTTTCTGCCCTGGGCCCCAGTGAGTATAGGGCTGGCCTGCTCTCTGGTTTATTTTGACGAACCCCCTGAAACCTGCTCGTGGCTCCCCAGGGGCCCAGGACCTCTGGCTGAGAGCTGCTGATATAGCACACACTTCAGCTCCTCGGTCTAATAAGCCCCTGTATAAACACACCTCATCTAACAAGTATCTGACATCTAATACCTCCCCACACTGTGCTCCACATACTCTGCCTGCCTTTTTTCTTGAAGAACCACTCCACGGCTTGAGACATAATCCACTTTCCACACCCTGCTGTGCCAGAGATGCTTCACTTCATTCCCCAAACACCATACCTTTTATGGAATCAGAAATGGCCTGTTTTCCTGTAAAAAACAGCCATGGCACCTACAGCCCCAATTAGCAATTTACCCAATAAGCGCCATCCGGTGCCGGACATATTCTGTGGCATGCCCCATTCCAAGGGGAAACACAGCTCGGCTCTTTGGCTCCACTTTGGCGATGCTTGGGGGCAGCTGGCGGGCTGCAGTGCCTGATGGCATCAGGAGAGAAATAGCAGATCGGAACATGGATCCAGCAGTATCAATAAAGTCCGAGTGGTGTAGGTTGCTCCACTGAATAACAATAAAGATTGATTTATATGGTGCCCCAAACCCCAAGGCTTCTGGGTGTCCCAACAAAATTACAAACACTGTTTTTTGTAGTGCCCACAACATACTAGGCACTGAACAAGCACAAGGAATGACATGATTCCCTGCCCTAAAGAGCACATTCTGCCTTTACTAACACCAAAAAGAAACATGGCCTAATAAATACCAGACTGATGCATAAATCAACAAAAGCCTCCAAATACACAGTTCTAACCACTCAGCAAACAAAATCATCCTCATTATGGCCTAGGAGACCATCTTAGACAGAGAAAAGCCTGCCCCTCCTATCATTTTGAAAAGTAATTCACTCTCCATTACTATCTCCACTAAAAGAAAAGGAGTACCCGTGGCACCTTAGAGACTAACAAATTTATTAGAGCATAAGCTTTCGTGAGCTACAGCTCACTTCATCGGATGTAGCTCACGAAAGCTTATGCTCTAATAAATTTGTTAGTCTCTAAGGTGCCACAAGTACTCCTTTTCTTTTTGCGAATACAGACTAACAGGGCTGCTACTCTGAAAACTGTAAGGAGAGTGATCACTTAAGATAAGCCACCAGCGGGGGGGGGGGGGAAGAGAACCTTTCATGGTGACAAGCAGGTAGGCTAATTCCAGCAGTTAACAAGAATATCAGAGGAACAGTGGGGGGTGGGGTGGGAGGGAGAAATACCATGGGGAAATAGTTTTACTTTGTGTAATGACTCATCCATTCCCAGTCTCTATTCAAGCCTAAGTTAATTGTATCCAGTTTGCAAATTAATTCCAATTCAGCAGTCTCTCGTTGGAGTCTGTTTTTGAAGCTTTTTTGTTGAAGGATAGCCACCCTCAGATCTGTAATCGAGTGACCAGAGAGATTGAAGTGTTCTCCAACTGGTTTTTGAAGGTTATAATTCTTGACGTCTGATTTGTGTCCATTCATTCTTTTACGTAGAGACTGTCCAGTTTGGCCAATGTACATGGCAGAGGGGCATTGCTGGCACATGATGGCATATATCACATTGGTAGATGCGCAGGTGAACGAGCCTCTGATAGTGTGGCCGATGTGATTAGGCCCTATGATGGTGTCCCCTGAATAGATACGTGGACAGAGTTGGCAACGGGCTTTGTTGCAAGGATAGGTTCCTGGGTTAGTGGTTCTGTTGTGTGGTTGCTGGTGAGTATTTGCTTCAGATTGGGGGGCGGTCTGTAAGCAAGGACTGGTCTATCTCCCAAGATCTGAGAGAGCGATGGCTCGTCCTTCAGGATAGGTTGTAGATCCTTGATGATGCGTTGGAGAGGTTTTAGTTGGGGGCTGAAGGTGATGGCTAGTGGCGTTCTGTTGTTTTCTTTGTTGGGCCTGTCCTGTAGTAGGTGACTTCTGGGTACTCTTCTGGCTCTGTCAATCTGTTTCTTCACTTCAGCAGGTGGGTATTGTAGTTGTAGGAATGCATGATAGAGATCTTGTAGGTGTTTGTCTCTGTCTGAGGGGTTGGAGCAAATGCGGTTAT
Organism: Dermochelys coriacea; assembly: GCF_009764565.3. Classification (NCBI taxonomy): domain Eukaryota; kingdom Metazoa; phylum Chordata; order Testudines; family Dermochelyidae; genus Dermochelys; species Dermochelys coriacea. The sequence continues at coordinate 84,960,812 of NC_050073.1, read as the reverse complement.
ATCGTAGCGCTTGACTGTAGACAATGGATCGAGTGGTATGATCTGGATGAAAGCTAGAGGCATGTAGGTAGGAATAGCGGTCAGTAGGTTTCCGATATAGGGTGGTGTTTATGTGACCATCGCTTATTAGCACCGTAGTGTCCAGGAAGTGGATCTCTCGTGTGGACTGGTCCAGGCTGAGGTTGATGGTGGGATGGAAATTGTTGAAATCATGGTGGAATTCCTCAAGAGCTTCTTTTCCATGGGTCCAGATGATGAAGATGTCATCAATGTAGCGCAAGTAGAGTAGGGGCATTAGGGGACGAGAGCTGAGGAAGCGTTGTTCTAAGTCAGCCATAAAAATGTTGGCATACTGTGGGGCCATGCAACATTTTTATGGCTGACTTAGAACAACGCTTCCTCAGCTCTCGTCCCCTAATGCCCCTACTCTACTTGCGCTACATTGATGACATCTTCATCATCTGGACCCATGGAAAAGAAGCTCTTGAGGAATTCCACCATGATTTCAACAATTTCCATCCCACCATCAACCTCAGCCTGGACCAGTCCACACGAGAGATCCACTTCCTGGACACTACGGTGCTAATAAGCGATGGTCACATAACCTCCACCCTATATCGGAAACCTACTGACCGCTATTCCTACCTACATGCCTCTAGCTTTCATCCAGATCATACCACTCGATCCATTGTCTACAGCCAAGCGCTACGATATAACCGCATTTGCTCCAACCCCTCAGACAGAGACAAACACCTACAAGATCTCTATCATGCATTCCTACAACTACAATACCCACCTGCTGAAGTGAAGAAACAGATTGACAGAGCCAGAAGAGTACCCAGAAGTCACCTACTACAGGACAGGCCCAACAAAGAAAACAAGAGAACGCCACTAGCCATCACCTTCAGCCCCCAACTAAAACCCCTCCAACGCATCATCAAGGATCTACAACCTATCATCCTGAAGGATGACCCATCACTCACAGATCTTGGGAGACAGGCCAGTCCTTGCTTACAGACAGCCCCCCAATCTGAAGCAAATACTCACCAGCAGCCACACACCACACAACAGAACCACTAACCCAGGAACCTATCCTTGCAACAAAGCCCGTTGCCAACTCTGTCCACATATCTATACAGGGGACACCATCATAGGGCCTAATCACATCAGCCACATTATCAGAGGCTCGTTCACCTGCGCATCTACCAATGTGATATATGCCATCATGTGCCAGCAATGCCCCTCTGCCATGTACATTGGCCAAACTGGACAGTCTCTACGTAAAAGAATGAATGGACACAAATCAGACGTCAAGAATTATAACCTTCAAAAACCAGTTGGAGAACACTTCAATCTCTCTGGTCACTCGATTACAGACCTAAGAGTGGCTATCCTTCAACAAAAAAGCTTCAAAAACAGACTCCAACGAGAGACTGCTGAATTGGAATTAATTTGCAAACTGGATACAATTAACTTAGGCTTGAATAGAGACTGGGAATGGATGAGTCATTACACAAAGTAAATCTATTTCCCCATGGTATTTCTCCCTCCCACCCCACCCCCCACTGTTCCTCTGATATTCTTGTTAACTGCTGGAATTAGCCTACCTTGCTTGTCACCATGAAAGGTTTTCCTCCTTCCCCCCCCTGCTGCTGGTGATGGCTTATCTTAAGTGATCACTCTCCTTACAGTGTGTATGATAAACCCATTGTTTCATGTTCTCTCGTGTGTGTGTGTGTGTGTGTGTGTGTGTGTGTGTGTGTGTGTAAATCTCTCCTCTGTTTTTTCCACCAAATGCATCCGATGAAGTGAGCTGTAGCTCACGAAAGCTTATGCTCTAATAAATTTGTTAGTCTCTAAAGTGCCACAAGTACTCCTTTTCTTTTTGCGAATACAGACTAACACGGCTGCTACTCTGAAACCTAGTGTTAAGAATGTCAGCCTGTAACTGCACTAATGAAAAAGTGAATACAAATCAGTAAAAGTAAAGTCGTAATAGGCTTTCAAGGCTTGTGCATTTAAATCAGACACTTTACCTACTAGTTATACAGCTGGTTAGTATCCATACAAGTTCACAAGTATTGATTATAGCAGGCAAAAGAGAGAGCCTATACTTTTCTATTTGAGCAAGGTAAGATATGTACTAATCAACAAATAAAAAAATATTCAAAGCCCAAAAGCTACCTTAATGCAAATTAACCAGATCTGAATGACAGAAGAGTCACAAGTCCGAGCATACAGTGAATGCACACAAGACTAAAATGAAGAATTCTTAATTAAAGGGCAAGTTAGACTTTGTGGAAAATAAACTGGAACTGAAAAGTAGTAGGCTTGTGGGCCTCCCAGGAATTCCTGCATTGACTAAGAGGTGTTAGAGCCTTGGGAGTGCATGAGTTAGGATAGTCAAAGGAAGTGCCATGTCAAAGCACAACTGCACTGTAAAAATGCACTCACAGGTTTTGCATACAAATTTTGTTTGGCTTATTTTTATATAAATATATGTGGAAAAAATAGTGGGGAAGGAAGTGTGTCTAGAATTACAGGGCGAGATTCTGTAGGAAACTGAAGAGGAGCTGCTGTCCACAACAAAAGGACCATGTATATCTTTCTCTTCAGAGGTTTCCAGTTCAAGAACTAACCAGGCTCAACCTGTTCAGCTTTTAAAATGAGGACCAGATCAGACCTAACCATGTAATGTTTTTCAGCACACACTAGCATGCTTTTCTTCCAAGTCAACTTACTGCAACTTCCATAATACATTAATTATGTTAGGTCCATACATGTCAGAACAACAGTGGTCAATTCCAGATTCATCACAGGAAGACGCAAGTCTTCCATAATGCACTTACCTGCACTGGTATCCCATGAGAGGGACATTTCTTCCCACCCTGAAATCCTGGTCATTACACCGAAGGAGGAGGATTGACAGTCCTTATTTTACTCTAGCTAGTGTCACTGCAGAAGCTATTCTTATTTAGACAGGCATCTAATGATTTTTGAACCTTATTAATATGTTCCATTAATAAATATTACACTTTACTCATTTTAAAGTTGCCATCTTAATTTCACTGAGTACTTTTTGTATAATAGGATGGAGTAAACAGGGACCAAAATGGCCACCATTCTTTAATTTACAGAAGTCCATCTTATCACAGCAAGAAAGTCAGCTCTGCATCCTCATGAAATGATGATACTCACAAAGGCAGAGTTGATGGTGTCCACAAAGCTTTCCTCATCCATACTAAGAAGCTGTGATGCATGTTCATGAGATGTGGACCAAACCAAAGAGCTGGCAGTGTCAGAGAGCTGATCCAAGAGAACCATAAGAGTCAGTATCAAGAGAGAAAAATAACCTGTTCAAGGCTCCCCAACATGCCAATCCAGGAAAGGGCCCGGGCCCAGGCCCCACCCACACGCTAATTCGGACCAGGGCTTTCATTCCACCTATCCCAGAATCAATACGTGCAAGGGGCTCCATACCCATAAAAGCTAACAGGCAGGAAATAGGAAAAATAAATAAGAATTAGAGGGGGGGAAAACTACAGACAGAGAGGTCAAGAGTCATAGAAAGGAGGAAAAGTCTAGAGGCAAGACAGAGGCAATGTAACTAGGCACTCAAAGGTAAAAGAAAGGTGATTAGAAATAAACAGACCAAAAAGTTAAAGATGGGTAAGTCACTGCCTCTTACCGGGAGAAGAGCAATTGGCCCTGAAGGGAGGAATCTCTGCCATGCTACATTGTTGTCTGTGGCCTATAACATGGAGAAACAGGAGGACTGATGAGAACTGCTGATCTTGCATCACCTACTTAACCTGCGCAGACACTGCAGCTCAGGAACTTGCAGGATCTCACCTCAGACAAGAGCAGAGTAGCAACCACAGCTGACTGATCATATTGATAGTGGATGTTCTGAATTCCAGCTGCTTTCCGGACCATGGAGTTCTGACCATCTGCACCAATCTGTAAGGGGATGAGAAACAAGGAAACCTAGTCAACGGCTTTAGAAAAAAAAAAAGGATTCCAGCCCTTATTATCTGCAGTGAGTAGCTAACTCAAAGTAGCAAAGGCCTCCCATTTGCACTTGGATATGTGGTTTCTTTTAAATAAATCAGAATACTGCAACAAGAGGGAGCCTCTTTAGCCCTACTCTAATTCAGTAGAGTCCTCTTCAGCTAGCCACAAAGAAGGCTACCGACATTAACCCTTAGTATCTGACACAGTCAGCAGCTCACCTCACTCAAACCCTCTCCACTGATGGAGCAGCACCACACACGAAATCAGAACTAAATCCATTAGAAAGAACTTGGCAAGAGATGGTGCCTGATCAACAGAAAATGGAAGTTTAGTTACCAGCAGTTTGGTCTCTAGTCTGCGTCCATCAGCTAAGTCAATTTTGACCCAAGGGCTTGTGTCAGAGAGATGACAGGAAAGGGGCCAGGTATACCCAATTGCTCTGCTCCTGTAGAGAACCTCCACCTGATCTGATAGAACACAACATAGCAGGGTCACAGCATGATACAGACATGAGAAAAGGAAAGTTACAAAAGAGAGCAAAAGGCAAGACAACTAGGCAACACAATGACTCAGAGCTGACCCCACCAACACCTACCCTTCAGGCAGAATGAAGCAATCTAGGCACTTGTATTGCCCCCATCATTGCCCCCATCACTGCAGAGTCTGATCACCTCCCAAATAGCTGGGGGGGGGGGGGAGTTAAATATGCTTCACAACAAAACATAAGATACCACAGTGAGTGCACGTGTGAAGTCTAGGAAAGGACACAGGATAGAAGGCTTAGATAAAGTTCCACCAAGAACAAGTACCTCTTCCTAACCCAGAGGGACTGACTTCTCCATAAACCTCCGAGTTATCTGCTGAATGGATTTCCTCCCTCTCTCTTCCCCTGTTCCACAGCTCCCTGCTGAATACAACTCACTGAGAGCTCCCACACTGTGAATAAAAAATGAAAGCAATTATCGCCTACCTGACACTGCATCTAACTGTTTGGTTAGAGCAGACATAATGACATTGTTCTCCACTACATAACCCATGTCTTCTAAGTTGTTTTTATCAAAGATTATCATGGCTTCTGAACAGGCATCCCATACCTATTAGGGGGAAGACAGAAAATATTATCACACAGCATAGACTCAGCAAGCATTGTTCAGCTCCATCAGAAACTGCCCACAACTCTCCTTTAACAGGGAAAGGTGATGGGCAATCATCCCTCCAGCTGTTAACATCAGGAGCTTGAGAGAGGACATAGAAAAGTGAGAAAGTCTCCTAGGACAGTGGTTCTCAAACTTTTGTACTGGGGACCCCTTTCACCTAGCAAGCTTCCAAGTCCAACCCCCCTTAAGTTAAAAAACTTTTTGGTATTTTTAACACCATAATAAATGCTGTAGGAAAAGCAGGGTTTGGGGTGGAGGCTGGCAGCTCGCAACCCCTCATGTAATATCCTTGTGACCCCCTGAGGGGTCCCGACCCCCAGTTTGAGAACCCCTGTCCTAGGAAGACTCCCACTCCCTATTCAAGCCCAAATTAATGGTGTTAAGTTTGCAATTGAATTGTAGCTCTGCAGTTTCTCTTTGAAGTCTGTTTTTGAAGTTTTTGTTGAAGGATGACTAATTTTAAATCTGTTATTGAATGTCCAGGGGGATTGAAGTGTTCTCCTACTGGCTTTTGTATGTTAACATTCCTGATGTCTGATATCAGACATTAATTTGGGCTTGAATAGGGACTGGGAGCAACTGGCTCACTACAAAGCAATTTTCCCTCTCTTGGTATTGACACCTCCTCCTCAGTTATTGGGAGTGAACCACATCCACCCTGACTGAATTGGCTTTGTCAGCACTGGTTCTCCATTTGTAAGGTAACTCCCTTCTCTTCATGTGCCACTATATTTATGCCTGCATCTGTAATTTTCACTCCATGCATCTGAAGTGGGTTTTTTTTTTTTTACCCACAAAAGCTTATGCCCAAATAAATCTGTTAGTCTTTAAAATGCCACTGGACTCCTTGTTGTTTTTGTGAATACAGACTAACATGGCTACCCCTCTGATTCTAGGAAGACTGTCACACCAAGAATACAACAAGCTTAGTCAGTGTGTCCTGTTTCTCTCCAAAGAGGAAACAAATCTTGGGCCATTAGAGGTAAATATTTCTGAGAATTCTAGTTATGTTAGCAGAAACAGACAGACTGCATTCATGGCAGTGAGTCAGGCACCTGCATCCGCCGGAAGGGTTTGAATCGCAGGCTGCAGACATGATCCCAGGCACCAAAACCTAAAAGAGAGAGAAGGACCCACAACATGAAGAGAAACCAGTCACAATGAGACCAACAGACTCAGATTCACTTTCCTCTCTCTCTCCCCTCGATCCCCTACTGAGCAACACTCTTCCAGCCTATCCATAGGCTCTACTTTCTCCACCTGCATACAGAGCTGGGTCTGTCTAGGTTCTTATAAGGCTCTCACACCACTCTTGATACTGATGCAAGACAGGAGGAAAGATCCACCTGCCTAGGGTCAGTGAAGGCTTGACTTCAGGAATTCAATGTAGCATACAGTCAGCTCTCACTACATATACTTAGGCTCTAAGCTGGGGGCACAGGAGGGAGGGAAAGGCTCAAGGACACAGTTGATTAAAACACTTTTTTCATCATTAGAATGAAGGGTTCAGATCTGCCTGTAGCCACACATCAGATTCTCTCAGCAGCCCATGAGTTCCCCTTCTCCTCTATCCCTGAAGACTATATCATCCTTCCTGTTAATGAGGCTTGCAACTTCAGTGTCACATTAGACGAGGGGTGGGCAAACTATGGCCCGCGGGCCAGATCCGCCCTGCCAGCTGTTTTAAGCCAGCCCTCGAACTCACACTGGGGAGTGGAGTCTGGGGCTTGCCCCGCTCTGGCACTCCAGCCACAGCACAAGATTGGGGACCACTCCACACAGCTCCCGGAAGCAGCAGCATGGCCGTACTCTGAACCCCTCGATCCCAGCCCAGAGCACCCTCATGCACCCCAAACTCCTCATCCCCATCCCCACCCCAGAGCCCACACCTCCCGCTAGAGACCTCACCACACCCCACTACCCCGCTCCAGAGCCTCCTCCCACACCCTGAATGCCTCATTTCTGGCCCCACCCCGGAGCCCACGCGCCCAACCAGAGCCCACACCCCCTCCTGCACCCCAACCCCAATTTTATGAGCATTCATGGCCCGCTATACAATTTCTATTCCCAGATACGGCCCTCGGGCCAAAAAGTTTGCCCACCCCTGCGTTAGATTCTTCCTCCTGCCACCCACCCAAGCCAGCACCAAGTCCTGTAAGTTTTTCCTTCACAACTACTTTAAAATATCATTTTCTTTTCCTAAAATCCTTGTCCAGGACTTGGTCATCTCTCACTTCAGTATCTGCAACTCCAGATGTACACCCAACTCTCATCATATGAACACCTGCTTGCTTTTCTCCTGCCTTCCACACATTGTTTCAAAACTCTGCATGACTCTCCCATTGCTTACATCTCAGCCCCCATTTCCTCCAGTTGCCTGTGCTTCTCCAAAGCCTCTCTCCTAATCTACCCCTCTGTACCATTTTCAAACTCTCCTTTCTGCCCCTTCCTCCCTGCTTTCCTTCCCTCACCCCACTCCAAGCATCAGCCAGCCTCCCCTCAGCCAAATACTTCCACAGAACATGGTGATTCTGTGAAATGGCCACCATCAAAAGGAAGCAGAAAAAAAATAACTTTTTACACCACTCAAACTGGATTTCCCAAACTCTGGTCATCTAGGGTAGTGCTCATCTGCACGTTGTACTTCAGATCTTAAGCTCCTTGGTGCAGTCACCCTTTTTGTGTCATAGTGCTGAGCGTGTTAACAGTGTTCAGCAAATAATTGATAATATAAGCATTGCATGAGAGCTGGAGAAGGTCATTTTGTCCATACTCTCGGGGCCACTTCACACCAGCCCAAACTGAGTTATCCCACCTTCATCAGCCTGTATGTTGAACCTAACTCGTTTCAATGCACGACTTGTGTTTAATGTATAAATGATCTGGAGAGGAAAGGGGATGGTTCATCTATATACAGGAGGAAATAAAATTCAGAAGCCATTCTAGAGAATAGAAGGAGAGGGCTGAGAAGTTCTACATTCAGTGCAGAGAATGATGAAGTAACAAGGACAGTGGAACATCAAAGAGAATCCCCTAAGTGAGAGTGGACACAAACCATTCAGGGTAAAGATTCAGGAGTGGGTGGGGAAGAGAATTTTCACTTCATTCAAAAATTCCGTGTTCAAATAGGACATGAGAGGGTTCTGCTACAGAAAGTGAAATTACAGATACTATGAAATTAAGCACAGGAGCATTAACTTCTTAACTGTCTCTATAAACAAATACAAAGTGAACTAGAAATTAAATAAAAAGAAAAGGAGTACTTGTGGCACCTTAGAGACTAACAAATTTATTAGAGCATAAGCTTTCGTGAGCTACAGCTCAAATGCATCCGATGAAGTGAGCTGTAGCTCACGAAAGCTTATGCTCTAATAAATTTGTTAGTCTCTAAGGTGCCACAAGTACTCCTTTTCTTTTTGCGAATACAGACTAACACAGCTGCTACTCTGAAACCTAGAAATTAAATGATTCTCTGAATCAGAGATGGGAGGATCATCAATGGTACGGATACTACTGCATCTCATGTTCCCAAAAGTTGTGATATGTAATCTGATAACTAAGGAGGCAATGGTGAAATATTTTGTTTAAGGATATGAATAGGGTTGGGCACTTGACCAGTCCAAAAATAACTGACAATATTTGACTGGTCAATTGATCAATGTCAAAAATGGTCAAATATTTAAAAAAAACCCAAACACTAATTTATTAAAACAGTAATAAAAAGTTTCCAATAGGCTTAGCTTTAGATAGATTATGCCTAATTACAACAATCAAGTTACTTAACTGAGTTATTTTAACTCAGAAAAATGCGAAACATAATGAAACTAAGTTCTAAAAAAATGAAAGACTGGGACCATGATGCAGTCAAGAAGGTAGGCCACCACCTTCATCAGGACACTTTTGCTGGAATGTTTGATCCTGGTCAAATAATAGAAGGTTAACAGACAATATTTAACCAGCCAACTGACCATCTTGCCAAGCCTAGATATGAGAAATGACAAATAACGGAAGATTTGCAGAAATTATCTGCTACAGACCCCATAACTGAAGGGCAGCAAGAGTCAGAAATTCCTCAACCAACTATTGTGAAGTCAAAAAGTGAACGGTGATATACTCAGAAGAAGGGATTTTTGTTTCAATTGGATACTGTGTTCTTCTCTCAGTTCTAAACCTAAACCATTGTGTACTGTTGCTCTGCAAATGCTGAATAGGTCCATCCTTCTACTTCAAAGATGGCTGTTTCAGGGATGGGTGAAGTGATTTCTGTTTGTTAAATGTTTTGGGATTAGAGCTGGTTGAATTTTTTTCTGTCAATGTGTGGGGAGGGGGCAGGGGAGATTAAGAAAAATGGCTTTCTGAAAAATTGTCAAACAGTTCAAAATTTTTGATCAAAACAAACTGAAAAACATTGCCTCATTTTAATACAATACATTTTTGTTTTTTTGTTATTTTTAGTCCCTCCCTTTCCTACTGAAAGAAAGTTTTTTGTTTGGTTGGGTGGATTTTTTTGGAATTGGGAAAAAAAGTGTCCATAAAAAAAACTGCAAAAAAAAAGTTTTGTTCCATTCAAAAATGTTTACAGAAAATACTTCAATTTTTACACCAGACTTATTTGGGATCCTTTGTAATGAAAGGCACCATGAAAACGTCAGAGGTGGTAGAAAAGAGGGCAAGAGAGAGAACAGAATTACCAGAATTGGAATTTGGACAGGACCCAGAGATATTCCTGCTCTTGGCCCGGATGCCATAGGATAATGGTCAGAATCTCAGTTGTGTGTCTCATAATTGTAACTCCAGCAGCACTGAGCCCCTGCTCCAGGCTGGAGAATTAGTTCAGCAGCAACTCAGAGCAAATTACCAACACCATTTTCTGGAGTACCTGGGTTGTTCTTGGAGTTCACACATCCACATCCTAACCACACCTAACACTACTTAGTTTACAAATAAGTAGTATGGCTTCAAGCAAGTAAGGTTAGGGTGCATGAACCAGCCTAAAATCTTCCCACCTACCTAAATATTCATGCTGTGAAAAGCAAGAAGAAAGGGAATAAAAGGTTTGGAGGAGCCAACTCCGTGCTGTGTACCAGAAAGCAGATACAAGACTATTTCAGAACCAGGCTGTGAAATTAGTTTTTTGTGGCTGCAAACCTCAGTCCAGTTACCCAGGGGTGGAGAAGCCTTCACACCTCAAAATCCACCACCATCACCATCAACACTAACTGTCCCTCTTGCATCCGATGAAGTGAGCTGTAGCTCACGAAAGCTTATGCTCTAATAAATTTGTTAGTCGCTAAGGTGCCACAAGTACTCCTTTTCTTTTTGCGAATACAGACTAACACGGCTGCTACTCTGAAACCTGTCCCTCTTGCTGGCTTCTCAGCAGAGAAGTGTAAGACTGAATGGGCCCAAGAGACTGAACTATGCTGCAGAACCAATTCCTCCAAGGCAGGGGTGTAATACATAGACTAGGGAACAGTGCAAGAAGCTTCCTTCACACAACCCAGGCTGTATCTGTTCTGTAGAAAGAATACTCTAGGGCTGTCACTTGAAGATCTTTCACTAGCACTGAAGTCTCACAGAAATCTACACAAAATGAACAAAGATCCCAGAACAAGAAGTCATGCCCCTAACCTAGAAAATTCAGAATGCACGGCTGTAAGAAATGGAGAGTAGGAATCAGCCAAGTCAGTTTAAGAACAACAGTCCCAATCTGAAAAATTCTCAAGGACCTCACAAAAATAAAGCCAGTTCCAGTTTCAGATTAAAGTGTTATACAGAAAGAACAAAAGAACTGTACTCACTGCTCAGAAGGGTGGCTGAACCAGGGGAGATGGAACTGACCCTGTTACTGTAACTCTCAGGCAAACGGTCAGACACTTTCCTAGGGCCAGCTTCCAGTAACAGGATTTTCTTCTCACGGAAGTGGACATCATGTCCTGCAAAAGGCAAACATTTATTAAGATACTTTTAATAAAAATTCATTTCTTTATTTATATATCAAGAACTCCCATGCACTTTGCAATGAGACACACAAATAAAATTCCCTACAGGGAAAAGCATATACAACACAGATTTCTAACTAGGTAAATACAGATTTAATACTATGGAGGCACTGTTCGCAACTCCATATTTAAGGTTTAAAATCTGTTTTGCAATTAAAGCAAGGAGTCAACCTGTTTTGTATGAAAAACTACAGCCTACTCCCCAGACTTGCAGCACTTACTTGGTTGAGTACAGAACAAATTTTCTTAAAGTTTACAAGTAAATCCGTTAGTTTCTGATTTAAAATTAATTAAGAACCAAATTCTTTAAGAAATTTAGCATCCGTGAGCATCTTTTCTTTGTCCCAAATGATCTTAACGATGGAATAACCCAGGCACTTCAAACTTTTCACATAGTTAAAATCTGAACTCTTTTGCACAGGCTATACTTGAAAAAAATAAGGTAATGGCAATTAAATAAAAAAATAAATAAAAAATGGCAATTAAACTAAGATATTAATTATTATTGTATTTAATTGTTATGGTTATATAGGCTACAATTAGGCTCAGGAAATCCATAAACGGGGTCACTGACATTAAAAATAACTTGTCCAATCACTACTCTTCCTCTACAGCTAATTTGCATGCAACAGTTCTAGTGGCTGTAATGACTCAGTAGTCCACTCTCCTTCATACACTTATCAAGAATAGTTCTTACTGGTAAGTTACTTTGCCCAACTGTTACTGCTTTTTAAAAGTTCCATGGCTGCATATGAGCTTTGGGGATCAGCGCTTAAAAGGCTCCCTGCAGCACAGCTGCCTCAGCTCCACTGCACAATGAAGTACCACTCGGAAGAGGCAGGGATGTAAAGGGAGTCTTTAAAAGATATTTGGACATGGGGACTGCTCCCCTTCACGTAGGGCCGGTCTCACACAGCCCTTTGAATCTATAAGTAGATTTCAAATTAAGAGCCAGGTTCACCAGTACATTTCAACTTGCCCTACTTCCAAATATTAACAATAGCACAATTATCTCTTCCCACCCCGCCCCCCCAACAAAAAAAAAAAAAAGGAAGATAAACAGGACCAGTGAAAACAGTCAGCTACCAGCTGGAATAATAAGCTACCACTTATTTAAGAACAAAAATTAAGGGAATGAATAGGCTTAAAATAGTGGACTTGTTTTAAATTAATGAAAAAGAATTAAGTGAAAATGTGTAGGCTACTGCTGTATAGTTTCAAACAGAGATTCTCCTTTTCTTACCCACAATAAATTGCCACTTCTCAATGAAAGCTTTTTTTCATAGGAAGTGTAATGACTGCCCTAACTAAATGAGAGACAACTCCATTTTAGGCCTGGTCTACACACAGTATAGAGTTATGGGTGTGATCCCCCCCCCCCCGCAGTAGATCAGCACAACCCTTATAAGAGATACACTTATACTCCCCATATAGGTTACTTCCCTTCTCCCTTTACACGTTACACCCCTATAAGCATCTGTATCCGGAGATAGCAGTGTACCCGCTTTGAGAGGTGATGGGGAGCGTTGTACCGTTTCAACGCTACCAGCAGAGCTTGGACGAGTCTCAACCCGGGCACCACAAACCACTGTCGAGCCCCAGGTCTTGATGGAGTCTAGGCCAGGGTCCTCCCGCTGCCCCAACCCCCTCCTCCGCCCGCGGGAGGGGCAACCACCGCTGGGCTCTGAGGCTTTTCTGGTCACATTCACGACCAGTCAGAACCGGGGCCCGGCAGGGCCACTCATCGGGACACGCTCTAACCCCACAGCAAAGAGGGCGGACCGACCCGCCCACAGCCCAGGTGAGCGCGACAAGGCCTTACCCAGCGCCGCGGCCATAGCGCTCCCGACCATCCCCCCGCCCGACACCACCACATCATACACCGGCCCGGTGCCTACAGCCCGCACCGGGGCCCTCCACGCCAGGACCGCGGCTCGCCCAGCCCAGAGCCCTCCTCTAAGACCACAACCACCCGCAGACACCCACACCGCCATCACTGCGGAAGTGACGGGACCCAGCACCATAACAACCGCCCAAAACGGAAGTGACAAAACAAGTGCCGTGACAACGCGTGTGCCAACAGCCGCCGTGCCGGCACAGCAACTCCTTTCTGGAAAGGTCCTCCCAGTCGACGAGCAGTGGGAGAGGCGATCATTGGCTATTGAAGCAGCGACGACACAGAGGGCGGGCTTAGAGGCTTGGCCACAGCGCTAATTGGAGTAGCCTACAGGAATCCACTGACCAATGAGCTGGTAGGCCCCGCCGGGGGGCGGGACTAGGCACAGCCCGTGAGGACCAGAGATGACAGTGTCCAGGCAGCTGGGAGCCCTAAGCGGAGCCAAAATGGGGTCACCTGGGGATGGAGCCGGGGCGCGGACCCGAACCCGACGGGTGAGAAAAGGGAGAGGGCCGAGCACCAGGGGGCTGTTACCATGGGAACGACCGAGGTGTTCTTTGCCCTCTCCGAGTAACGGTTTCAGGGCGCGTGCGGGATTGACGGGCCGTGTGACGCAGTCACCTCAGCGCCATGGTCCCGTTACCCGGGCAACGGAGCACCTCCCCTGCTTTGGTCATTGAGGGGCTCTTACCCCTATTGCGCGGGGGACTGAGGTCAAGGGAGGCCACGTGACTTGCCCGAGGTCGCCCAGGAAGGCCACGGCGAAGCGGGGAGTTGTGGAAGCCAGGTCGCCTAAGTCCCAGTGCCTGCCCCACGGGTCAGTGCTTTGTCCCCTCCTGGCCCCCCTCCCTCTTTACTAGCCAGATACCTTGGACATCAGCAGCTTCCTGAAATGAACCGCTGAGGCTCAGGAGGGATAGTTGGGCTCAGATTTTGGAAGGCTACAGTGGGACCCTTTGTCGGCCTTATGGAGAGGCTGTAGCCTCTGCCCCCTAAGGTTACAGCCAGCTTCCATTATAAAACCTATTTTAACCTCCCTACAAATATAGCATGGAAAACGTACATGGCCTGACAACTGATTTACCCCAGAGGTCGAAGAGGGGTGTTTGCGTTACAGGTCATTGAAAAATTACCCTGACTTTTGTTTCTTTGTCACCCACTATCTCGGAAACGCTTGTTCGTAACTCTCCACATTTCCCAAATAGTTAAAACTCCCCACCTGGCACTAGTTGGGAAAAAACAGATTGTAATTAAGCAAAGTTGTTAATGAATTTTGTTGTGGATAGGTTGGGGCTGATTCCTGCTGCCGGTGACTCCAGTGAGAGTTAGAGGCTCAATCCTGCTCCCATCACTATAAATGAGAGGTTTTTTTCTATTAATGGCAGTTGGAACAGGATTGGGTAACATAGGCCAGATTCACACCTATGTCCAAAAAGTGCTGGACATAACTGAAGGTGGGGAGGAGAGCATAAAGGACTGAGTTACATAGATTATAGTGTGTAAACTGGAACAGCCCCAATAACAAGACCCTTGCATGACAGGGAGAGCTAGAGAGGCACTGGGTATTCTGTTTTTTATGGGGTTTAGGTCAGCTCTTTTATGTTGTATTTTCTGCCTTCCTGCACCAATGGGAATGCAGCTGGCTAAGCTGGAGTTGGCATCAGAACAAGCAGTAGGCTGTGTGTGGGAGTTGCCTCTCAGAGCTCAAGACATTAGTGTAAGACAGTTATTAATGGCTTTACTGAACATCCAGTCTGATCTCCCTAGGTGTTTCCACCTCAAGCTTCCTCAGATTCTGAGCTAGAAACAGAGAGAATTGGTGGTATCACTCAGCCCAGGACAGATGAGCAGTTGGATTTTCTCCAGGCAGGCAAGGAGATGGCAGCTGCCTCAGGCTCAGCTGAGGGGTATTATGACACACTGCAGGCACTCAAAATGAAAAACAGACAGTATCTATTAGAATTGGGCTTGCTCTACCAGGTAAAATTGGAGAGTGACCAGAAACCCTTCAAGGAGGAACTGGAAGACTTCTTCCAAGACAACGGGCGATTGACTCTGCAGGGCAAGCCCTATGAGGCTTCAAGGTAGGACACATTGGAAAGCTGTTATTTTCCTTCTGCTCATTATCTTCCTGGAAATGCCTCCAGTTGAATACCGATATTGGCCGAGTAAGTGAGGCCTAACCCTCCACTCAGTGGCATTTCTGTTTGTCTGTAACATGATAACTTTGGAATACCATGTTGGATCAATTCCAAAATTTCAGGGAATGTTCTAGGCATCAAGGGGTGAGGGGCCCAGCTGTGTGTGCAGCTTGGCCTACATAAGCAACAAAGTATATTAT
This sequence comes from Dermochelys coriacea, assembly GCF_009764565.3. Taxonomy (NCBI): domain Eukaryota; kingdom Metazoa; phylum Chordata; order Testudines; family Dermochelyidae; genus Dermochelys; species Dermochelys coriacea. Next base: position 84,945,401 of record NC_050073.1, on the reverse strand, counting down.
ATTATAGTATATTATAATCTCTAGTATATTGCATTTATATAGCACTTTGATCAGAGGTTCTCAAAGGACTTTACAAATGTACATAAGTGTCACTTCTACCTAGCCACAAGGTAGCTCTCTATTGCATGTCCCTTTGAGATTTCTTATCACTTTATTTGTTACTGCCTCATTAATAATCATGTCTTTGTCCTACCCACAGATCTAGTATCATAAGCCAGTCCAGTTCTTTAACTGACCTAAACTTGGATAGTCCTTGGGATCAGCAAAATCCCCTCTCACTTCCTCAGTCCCACCTGAGGCCAAAGACTGCTGCATCTGCCTGGATCTCTACTATTACCATCCCCCAGCCCTTCAAGATGACTTTGCGTGAGGCTCATAAAAAGCCCCAGTTGATGAAATCACGTGCATCCCTTGAGCTGGAGAAACAAAGGGACAAAAGACAAAGTCAGGAGGAGGCAGAGTGCCAGAAGCAGTTCCGGGCACAGCCGGTGCCTGCCCATGTCTACTTGCCACTCTACCAGGAAATAATGGAGCAGAATGAGATTCGCAGGGAGGTGGCAACACAGAAGAGAAAAGAGTTGCTCCTTTCCACTCAGCGACCCTTCAGCTTCCTGGAAAAGGAGGACAAGAAAAAGGTGGCCATCAGACAGAAGGTCTTGGCAGCACTGGCTCCAGTTGAGAACTCCAAACCAAAAGGCAGCAAGACAGTCCCTAAATCCATCTATAACCCAGTTCTTGGGGATAAACTCAAAGGTAAAGTGCTTAGTGGTCTTCCTGTAGAAGGGATTCCATGTCTGCCTCACTTCGCCAGTCATGTCTCTCGCTGTCTGGCTGCCATGACAATGCATGCTGGGAAATAACATGTTCTGCTTCTTGTCCTGTCAGGCTCTTCCTGATAGGAACATCTCTCCAGGAGAAGATTGCTCAGAGCCATAAGAAAGAAGTAGTTGTCCTAGGTGTAGGGATTGAAAGAGGGCTGCTTGTTAGCCTGTCCGTCCACCATGTACAAACATTTATTTTATCAGAGAAAAACAGGGAGGCAGGGCTCTCACACCTTGAAGCAGGCATTGAGAACTTCCCAGCATCTGCAGCATGTGAATCGGGAAGACATTTTCTCCACTGTGTAGTATTGTATAGTTACATGAATTACATGAAGAGGTAATGCAGTTTTGTTGTAGCAGTGTTGGTCCAAGGGCCAATGGCCAAATGCATCCGATGAAGTGAGCTGTAGCTCACGAAAGCTTATGCTCTAATAAATTTGTTAGTCTCTAAGGTGCCACAAGTACTCCTTTTCTTTTTGCGAATACAGACTAACACGGCTGCTACTCTGACACCTTCTTCTGAAACATCTAGTATTGGCCACTGGTGGATTAGATAGATTTACAATATTTTCCAGTTCAACAGGGGTCAGACTGTTGATTCTGAGCTACATGGACTATGCTGGTCTATGACAGAGTTGGCAGTGGAAGATTAAAGGAATGAATCTTAAAAGTTCAAGATGGGGAACATCTATTAAGTTATGAAAGTCTATACAAGATTGTTCCCCACAGTCTTGTTTCCAGGGCTCTATATAGTCCACTTTTAAATGTCCCAAGCAATGAGGCTTCCACCAGTTCCTTCAGGCAAGAATTCCTTGCTAAGTACAGCTCTGTCAGGTAACTTTTCCTCATATTCAGCCTACTTGAAGACCCCTACATAAATTTTCCTTCCTTCATTTATTTATAGACTTGTTACACTATGGTTGTTGTTTAGGGAATTGATTTCTCAAGAGCTAAGTATGTGCCACTTACCTAATCATTTTTATTGCTCTTCTCAGTCCCTCAACTTTGTCATCATTTTTCTGATACTATGGTACCAAGAACTCAAACCACTGTTGCAGACAGACCTCACCAGAGCCATGTACTGTCTCTCATCACCTCCATGCTCTGTGACATGATGTGTTTGTATATATTACCCAAATTTGCATTGGTCATTTTAAAGCCATATCGCATTTCTTTTCAAATGTCTAATTTGCTAATTGCTGTAATCCATATTCCTTTACATTGAGTGTTTGTTATAATTTTTTCACTAGCTATATTATCTTGTAATGTACTATTCTAAATGGACTATTAGACTGAATGGATAGGGAAGACGTATAAGATACTTGATTGGTTAGACAGCTGGTGTGATCTGAGAGTGTTGCCTGATTGGGTGGATCATTGTTTTGCTATTTTATGCTGTACCATTATGGTCGATATCCCAGCAGCCAGTGTGGTACCGTGTACCATTGTAATTGGGTAACTGACCAATTGGATATGCACAAGTGCAGGTTTCATGTGTTATATAAGAATCAGTGGAAAAAATTTAACATTTTCAATAGAATGTCACACTTAAGTCATTATAACCTTGTAAACTATATAAACCTTGTATATTTCTGAACAAGCCCTATAAAAACCTTATTGTTCCATCAGCACTATCCACCATCCTTTCTAAAAGTGGAAAAATTATTTTGCGTACATAGTGTCCACGAAAATGGCACACGTGAAAAATGTCAAATTTTCATATTATCCCTACAACATACACTCCCCACCTCCCATGGAAAATTAGGCCCAGAAATGACATGAAATGAGGACTTCAGGGATGCAGAACTCTGGTCCACACTGTATGCATTTTTACCCAGAATCTTTTCTAATATGGACTAATATCACTGGATCCTGTATAGAAAAAAAAAATCACCTGGTAAAAGTATACTCGAGTTACAATGTCTGGATCATGTGATCAGCCCCAGGGACATTAGTCAATAGAAGAAAACAACAGATCATCACAGAGCCCCCTTACCATCACATTCCTGCAGGACAGAAAGGTGCAGCTACCTTCACCAGCACCCTTATGGTGGTGGTGGAGAAACAACCTGTCCAGTAACTGCACCCCTGGAGGGATGGTGTGTTCAGTAATTTATGCCACAGCAAGAGAGAAAAATCAGTCCATGCTGCTTGTGAGGGGTTGGGAAAAAGTCATAAAGGACAAATCTTGCATTTTGGGTGGAAAAATGCACTAAGCAAACAAATACTGAACACTCTACTTGTGTTAACCTCTCCCATTATGATGAAATATTTGTAGGAGCAAGTCCTCACTGTGCTCCCAGCCTCTCCCTTTTCTGTGTTGGCAGTTCCCAACACCCTCTGCTGATCTTTATTCTCATTGATTTGGTTTTGTTTCCCAGAAGCTGAACTCTACAGGAAAATCCGCATTCAGATGAGAGCCAAGGATTTGTTGGAAAACTCCTTGGCTCCTATTGATCCTAGCAACAGGCAAAGAGAGCCACAGTCCCGAATCGCCACCAAAACCAAACAAGAAAAACTCAGCTTTCTGCAAGACGACTTCAGTTTTAAACCAAGAATTAACCCAGTGGTGCCTGATTTTGAAAGACTTTACTGGGTGTTTCAGAGAGAAGCAATAAGGATACGAGAAGTCAAAGAGCCAACTCGTAATCAACCATTTAAACTGAGAACCTCCAATCTCCACTGCAGGCAGAGACAGGCTAATCAGCAAAAAATGAAGGTGAGGGGATGATGTGTTTCTGCAGCATTACACCCTTCACACTGCACCAGGTTTGCTGGGATCTCTGTCTTCTGATTTGTAATCATATATATTTTTACTGAATCTGACCTACCTGACAGGGAGACCTGTCTGCTCTTGTCTAACATGGCCCCTTCCTAGATCCCTGGTCAGCCAGAGGCAGGGCATTGAGGAGTGAAGCAAAGGCAGCCAAGGCTCAGCCACTTCTGCCTAATCCTAGACAGGTCCCCCCACTGAGATCAATCTGACTTCTGCCTGCTGGAGGAGAACCGAGGGGAACAGACTCCGTTCAAGACCAAAGTCCAAGACCTTCCCCAAATAAGACAGAATACAGTGAGCTGCTTCTGCCAGACAGAGGGAGAAAACTGAGTTCATGGTGTAATATGAGTAGTTGGGCACCAAAACACTGACCCAGTGGGCTGCCTCCAGGAGTATCCGGGATATGGTAACCCAACAGTGTATTCCAGAATGATGAGAATAATAGCCTTTCCATTGTTCCATTCTTTATACTGTGCTAGGAAGAAGTCATACAACGTAATTTTTTTTAAAATTATATTATAATTTGCCTTATGTATTTTCAACAACCTTATTTCCTTATCTATATTGAACAATCTGTGCCATTTATTAGAAACTCATTTCTTTGTAAACATTATGCATTCTTAGATTTTTTTTTATATTTTATAAGTAATCAAGAAGAAAGGGAAAATTCATGCAGAATATCTGCACAAGCTTGTGGACAATGACATGCATTAGGCTGTGGAATAGTCTTTAAAATTAGACTGAACAAAACCCTGGAAAATAGTAATGCTGCACTGGGAAGAGATGGACAAGATTATCTTTTCGATCTCTTTCTTCAATGCCATGTTAAGGACTCCCACTAGCCTCATTGGTAGGCGTGAATTGGAGGTCTGTCCTCACAGACTGCTGCAGACATGTTTGAGTCTCTTCAGTAGCCACCTAAAGAACAACAAAGGAGTTTCTGCACATTTCACAATTATACTAAACTAGATTTCATTTCTGTCTGGATTTTCAGCAGCCTTCCAAGGCTCCAGTGCAAAGAAGTTGTTCTCTGACTGGTCTCTCCTCTCTCTCTTGCAACACCCTTCCAGTGCACATTACAGATGCAACAAGAAAGAGGGAATCAGCGATGAGGTGAGTAGGAAAAAAAGTACTTGGTTACAGAACCATGCCCCATTAATAATACGGTAGAGAAGATGACATTTGAAATAGTTTAGCTCTTCCCCATCACACCTGCCACTCCCACCAATGCCTACATTGGTTTTTCTGGAAGCAGCTTCTCCCCCATTGAATGACAAGAGGGGCTGACTTCAGTAAAACATGTTTTTTCCCTCTGCATGTCTGTGTCTCTCTCGTTTCTTAATAGTCCCATCACTTTAGTATCCAAGTGCCTATTGTTATCTCTCATCTTCTTCCTCCGTATATTTTTCCCCCTTGCTTGTTCCCCTCTCTTACCATGCTCCCCCCATTTTTTTTGGCATTACATGGCAGTAACACATTAATTATTCTTTTAGACAGGTTGTCACACTTCACAATTAACAGAGTGAGATTCCCAGCCAACATTCCTGCACTTTGAAATGAACCTGTTGTACCGTTACCCACTTTTCTCTGTGTAGATACTCCCAGGAAGACAAAAAGAGCAGGGAGAATGAAGGAATTCATTGGATGGAGATACAGAGAAAAAAATGTCAGGCTATGCATAAATCTATGAGCAGTCGAGCAAAAGCAATGGATCCCCATAAAAGCCTGGAGGAGACGCACAAGGAGAAGATGAAACAGAACTGGTCAGTATCCCAGGCCACATCGATAGATAGCTCTTTGCTGCAGTAGCTTGTTTTAAACAACAAAAGATAATTGCTTTGGAAGGGGATTGAACCTGGGCACCTATGACCCAAAATGTACCTTCCTCTGGCAGCCATGCCCATTTCACTGTCATTTTTATTTTTTTGCATTTCAACACAGCTCTTTCCAAACAGATAGAAAAAGCCACAAGGATCACATTTTCTGTGAATGCCTCCACCACTGCAACCTCTGTCTTTGTGTTTGTATTAACTGTTTCACTGTTCATCTTCAAGTGGAACCTTACCTAGTACTGTGTACCCTGCAGCAGCATGAGTGCATTTTGTCCGATGCACACAGTATGTGAAACAGAAGCAAAGTAATTAAGAGCATGTGCTGGGGGTATTTGAGATGAGGATTTAGAAGGTAATTCCAACTGATCAGAAACCAAGAAGTCAGTCAGAGGGCACCACAATTAGTCAGGGAACTTTTCCATTTCAGGCAAAATGACCGCAAAAGAACAAAGGAGTACAAAAAAGAACTGGAAGAAATGCAGATACGAGTCAAGAACCGACCATACCTCTTTGAACAGGTCACAAAGGTAACCACTCAAAGCTCCAGTACCAGTATGGTGCATAAGATATTTTGTCAGCTAATTTTTGAGATGAGTAAGGCAGCTGGGTGGAATTCAGTCAGGAATAAGAAGGTGCAAAGCTATGTAGTCTCTGGACTAAATTCAGAAAGGGACAGACCTAGAACAGCTTCCCATTTAATGTTTAGGAAACTCCCTCCCTCTGGAAAAATACCACTCCACTGTGCTCAGCTGTTCTGTGAAGCTTTACAGCTACTTATTAATTTATAATGCAGTAACACCCCAAGGCCATAATCAGGATTAGGGCTTCATTCTGCCAGGCACTATATGAACTCCTTGTCCCTGCCCTGAATAACATAGTTTACAATGTAAAAATCTTCAACTAACCATCTGAAGACCATTCTCAGTTTGGTGTTTATTCTGTACTTTTGTTTGGAAAGTGGCAGACAGGTCCTAGAAAGGAACAAACAATGTAGTCCCTCCAATCAACTGCAAGCTTGTTGGGCAGGGACTATTTATTCAGTACCTCTCATCACTGTACAGTATCCTCTACATATGATACTATATTAGAAATAAACAGCTTAAAAACAAACTTTTACTGTGGCTGCAAACATTGTACCATGTAAAAAACTCCCTCCTGGGTTTCCTCTTTCAAATTCTACACATCAGCTCTGAGCTGTGGAATAGTCTGATTAGATGTAGGGACAAGCCAGCTGCACACTAAACTAAGCCTCTTAAGAGAGCTGTCTTCCCAGCTCATAATAAAACTGTTGAGCTGAGCAATTGATCTGTGTGGGAAGAGAAAGACATAGGCATCTCTGTGCAGTAACCCCATTGAGGTCAATTTCCTATTTGTCAGGCTAGAAAGAATTAGCCAAGATTGGTGTGGCATTCACTCACCTAAAAAGGAGGCCATCCACACTGATAGTATGGTTTAACCTTTAGAAGAGCTGTCTAATTTCTGGATGGATGACATCTTGGAATGGGCAAATTTGCAGAGTTTAGTTGGAGTCAGTGAAAAGTGTCGGATAAGTGAGGGGGGGATGACTTCTGGCTGCTTACAAGTGGACTGGGTGGGACTCCAAAGTGGATCTAATTCCCACACCAGTCCCACATTATTCCCCTGGGCCTCAAATTATCTGCTTCCCGATCTCTCCCTCAAACTGGGAACCAGTACAGAGAAAGAAGGGTGTAGCTAAATCAGGATTGGGGGTACAGCTGTTGGCCTACTTGGACGAGGATGCTGCTCGCAGGGGATATGAGAGAGGCAAGGAACAAGAGTGTGGAAGGAGGTGGCTCACAGTTGTGACTCTGAACAGAGCTTTCTCTATTATCACAGCTCCTGTGTAGCTGCTAGGAACTGAAACCTTCTAGATAGAATTATTTTCGGGTGTCTATTATGGGGAAGGAACCAGTTTTGGTTGGTTCATTTTTCTGTTTCAATTCCAAAGCATGATGCCCGGCAAGAGGCAGAGCGACACTATCGGGACGCCCTTTGTCAGGTGGGGCTGAATGAGGAATTTGTAAGGAACAAAGGGAGAGATGCTACTGACCTACCAAAGGAGGAAGAGTCTGAAACTCACAGGTAATCAAAGCAGTAAGGATGTAGAACTAACTCTCCTGTCTTTGGCTAGACAGAAATATTCTTCCTCCTTGTTCCCAAAGAATTCTAATCTGTGCAGGTGAAAAGTATAATTCAGTTATGCCTGTATCAAGTAATAAGGCTCCCCTATTGCTCTTTGTGCTTATGACCCATATGACTAGACTTCTGCTTCTCATGCATAAAGTATAAAGTAGCTCAGATCATTTCCAGTACTTAACAAAAGGTTCTGACTCTTTTTCTACAGAGCGCAGGAGTCTCAGAAGGACACAGACATTGGCACGATACAGGAAGAAAAATCTTAGGAAGAGCAGAGAACAAAGAAAATGACAACATAAGAACCCTGCACAAGACTCAGTGGACCTACTTTCAATTATTTCCTTTAGTCCAAGATGCTTGAAAGCAGCAGTTCTAAACTTTTTACTTGCATGACCCCATTTTCAGACTTACTGCTTCCTGTGACCTTACAGCAAGGAGGATGTCATTTTGTAGAGCAACATGGTGTCTGCCACACAGCATGATCTCACACACACTATACATGCACGGTCACGCTGTGTGGAGCAAAATGGCATCCTCCACACACTCAGAAACACCGTAAATGCATCCACTGATGGCATGACTGCAGTCCTATCTGCCGATGGCACAATCCCTCTTGGGGTCACAATCCATAGTTTGGGAATCACTGTTCTAGAGTTTCAACAGTAGAACCTCAGAGTTACAAACATCTCAGAAATGGAGGTTGTTTATAACTCTGAAATGTTCGTAACTGAACAAAACATGGTTGTTCTTTCAGAAGTTTACAACTGAACATTGACTTAATACAGCTTTGAAACTTTACTATGCAGAAGGAAAATGCTGCTTTCCCTTTTTTTTTTTTTTATTAGTTTGCTTTTAACACAGGACTGTACTTTATTTGCTTTTTTTTTTCTTCTTTCCCCTCCCATCTCTGATGCTGCCCGTGTACTTCTGGTTCCAAATAAGGTTTGCGGTTGGTCAGTTTATAATTCAGATTCTACTGTATTTTCAAGTGACTGACTTAAGAGAAAGTTGCTGTGGTTTGGATGACATAAGAAGACTACGCACAGGAGCGAGAAGGTGAGGATTAACTCTTGCCTAGAACACTTCTTGCCCCTCCCTCTGGTCTCCTCCTAAATCCCTCAAAAGTGTTCCCCAACTGACTCATTTCCTTGTCCCTTATTCTGGTTTTCAGGTTTAGAACCAACAGTGAAACTGCGTGAAGCAGGGAGAGAGGAGGGTGATGGGTTGGGGCACTATTGCTGAAAAAGAGAGGTAGACCTGAAGGCATGTACACGTGTGTTCACTTCCTTTGTGCTCAAAAGACTCTGAATGGAAAGCGCAAATTTAGTAGATTTTAAAATTTTGCTCTGAAGCTGTCCCTTGTTTTTGATGTTGATTTCTGTTGATGTTTCATGTTGCATGCTGAAGTGGATTTTAAGATATTTGTATAGAATAATAGATTTATGGATTTGAATTACCCTGGGGAGACGACTTGAAAAGAAGCTCTTCTCTAGCATCTTGCCTCTGCACCAGCTGAACAGCAGCTCTGCTCCTCTCCTATTGTTATGGAGACACTGTCTTGCCATAAAAGTTGCAACCACTTTCCATTATAAAGCTCTATTTTAACCCCTTGTAACTTTGGCTCAGATCATGGGTTTGGCATAATTTACTGTGAAGGATGTCGGTGCAAGGTTTGAGGAAATTCGTCACATTTTGAGCTCCATGTAATTAAAAAGCTATCCAAATCTGAAGTTTGGGTTCCTGTCTAATGTTGTTCTCTCTTAGCTCAAAATCAGTTTGTTAAAACCCCTTAAAGCTCCCTGAAGTCATGTCCTGCCTATATGCTATAATTAAGCAAAGTTCCTAGAAATGTAGGGCTGGAAGGGAACTTGAAAGCTCTTCTAATCCAACTCCTTGTGCTGAGACAGGACCAAGTATACCTAGACCATCCCTGACATGTTTTCTAACCTGTTCTTAAAACCCTCCAATGGCAGAGATTCTACCACCTACGCTGGGGGCCTATTCCAGTTCTTAACTATCCTTATAATTAGAAAGCTTTTACCAACAAATTTCCCTTGCTGATTACTTCTTGTCCTACTTTCCCAGAACATGGAGAACAATTGATCACCATCCTCTTCATCACAGCCCTTAACATTTTAAACACTGTCAGGTCCCCCCATATTTTAACACTAGTATCAAATCATCTTTTCTCAAAACTAAATACATCCATTTTTTTATCCTTTCCTCATAAGTCAGATTTTCTAAACCTTTTATCGTTGTTGCTCTTCTTGGGACTTTCCAATTTGTCCACATCTTTCTTAAAGTGCGTCACCCAGAACTGTCAAATAGAGCAGGACAGTTACTTCCCCCTTCTTACATACAACATTGCGGTTAATGCAACCCAGACTGATATTTTTTTTGTAACTGCATCATATTGTTAGCTCATATTCACTTTGTGATCCACCTCTACTCTCCCCCGCCCGATCCTTCTCGGCAGTATTACCACCTAGCAGTTATTTCCCCTTTTGTAGGAAGAAAAAATTAAATGCACCCCTAAGTGTAGTACTCTTCACTTGTCTTTATCAAATGTTATGATGTTGATTTCAGACCAATTCTCCAATTTGTCACAGTTGTTTTGAATTCTAATTGTCCTCCAAAGCGTTTGCACCCCCCCCCAACTTGGTGTCATTTACAAATTTTTATAAACATATTCCCCACTTTGTGATGCAAGTTATTAATGAAAACATTGAATTTTACCAGACCCAGAATGGACCCCACAGAACTCCCCTCAGGTATGTCCCCAGAGTTTCACAGTCAACCACTGATTACTACTCTGAGTACAGTCTTTCAACCAGTTTTATACCCACCTTACAATAATTTCATGGAGCCCACATTTCCCTAGTTTGCTTTTTTGTTGTGGATGGTTTTGGGACCAGTTCTACTACTGATATCCATGGCTGTTAGGAGACCAAGCCTGTCCCCATTAACATTACTGGGAGCTTTTTCTACATGGATTTCAGTGGGACCAGGTACTATATACGAGTATGTCCACTGCACTGCCTGGCTGCATCTTAAATGATATAAAGGGTATTTCTATAGCTGACAGCAAATAGAGATCTTCCTTCAGATAAGAGCGGGGGCAGGAGGGTCTGTGTTTTTAGGGGTAAGTCTCATTGACAATTAGAATATTTTCTGAAAATGTGCATTATGTCAAAGTGCTTTGAGATTAAAAGATGGCTCCTTTTTAATTTTTTTTGCAAGATGTCTGTTTCTTTGTACCACCCTGTCCTTACTCTCTGTTCTCTCTTCATACCCTTTAACTTGGAAAAAAAAAAAAAAAAAGGTAGGCAGGCGCAGAGTTGGCACTTTCCTTTCCACCAGCTAAGCCAGTACCCCAACTTGAGTTGACACACCAGTGCTGCAGGGTAGTAGTCCTTCTCACTGGCCGAGTCTCAATAGAATTTAAGCTTTCATTTAAAACAAAAATTAAGTTTTCTTGCCTTTCTGGTTGAAGTACCTTCTAAATGTGGAATCAATGCAAGTGCCGAGTCTGCAGACGGAGAGAATGGAACAGTATCTCTTAGAATCACATATTGTCCCTTCACTATAGCAAAGCTCCCTACCTACAAAAGAGCCACTGTTGTTCCATTAGGTAGGGGCACTCTGTGCAGAGAGGTTTCAGGATGTGAGCATACTGGTGGCCAGGGCACTACATAGGCCAAATCCTGTCCCACAGAAGGGTCACAGAGGCCTCTCCTGTTACTACAGTCCAGAAGAAGAAGTACTAGTAGTGGTGGTGAAGGGACCGTGTTGTCGCTGTGTGCCATGCCACTAGGTTGGATGGGATAGGGAGAACAGAATTCCTCACCCCAATCATTTTCTGTGTAAAGCCCATTTATACTCAGGCTTGTAGATGTGTACCTGTAGGGTGGCAGGAAGTAGCATATTGTCCTAAAGATGCAAACTTCTACCTTTATCTCAGTGGGGTGCTAACTCAGAAGTCTAATAACTATCATTTAAATGTCCACACAGCTAAGAGATTCACCACAGACCATTATAACAGAACGATCCACAGTTAGTTGGATTGATGGAACATGATTAGGGCACCATTACCTTCGTACTCACCCCAGCTACTATCTAGCATGTTTTCAACAGTGACCCTTGCACATATTCTCTATGCCACACTTTGGGAGAAAGATATACAAATTATTACATTTACAGAATTTAAACAACAACACTTTCTGCCAAACGAAATCAGAAGCCAAAGAGCGAAACAGGCTGTTTATTTACAATACAGTAAACACATAATCTTCTACCTCTGATTTTTAAATAAAAAAACTAAACATACTAATAAACATTTTAGAAATGAAGAAATATGGGGCAAAGCAAGCAGCAGAGCTGGCTCTGAGGTAATCCTCTAACTTGTGTCTGGCCTCAGACTCTGGGGCAAGGTGGAACTCTAGGGAACATATTTTCATAAAGCAAGGAAGAGTGGTGGAGAAGCTCCTGCTCCTCAAGGAAGAGCCTCAGATTCTAGTTAGGGTCAGCCTGGAAATAAACTTTCAAAATTCAGAAGGAAGAATGGGACTGCAATGCTCTGGTTTAGAATCCACAACACCCTAAATATTCTCCTCTAAGAAAAGCCCCTATTAGTTGCTTAAGCAATACTAATGCCTTGTAAGTGCTGGAGCTTGTGAACAAACTTCAGCTTCAGGTGAAAGTGGTTTGATGTTGCAGTGGTGGAAGTGCCGCATCCCTCCCAATGGCAGGTTTAGAAAGTCCCACTTGTCAGTCCAACATGATTAGTGGCTCCTGAATTTAGCTTCAGGAATCTGCTTCAGTAACTAGGAACTCTCATGTTCTACATCTCATATCCCATTCTGGACTGCAGTTTAGTTTTTGTTGCAGCAAGTCATGAAAAGTAAACTGCCTGCACAGCATGTACTCTGGATTCAGGTCCTGCAACTCTCCTTTAAGAAATCTGCACACAGAAGTCTGTTCTTTAACTTTACATCCTGTGTCTTCTCTTACAAAAGGAAGAAAAAACGAGTGATATAGTAACTGTAAAGTCAACACACACATAGTTCAGATTAACATTTATCTGCATACAGAACAATCAGTATACTGCACATAGAGCTTGTTTACAACATTCTTTCAAATCACCCATAACTGTCCTGCTACCCACAAACACCCAACCTGTTCTAAAAAGCTTGCCACAACATGCAGCCAAAGCAAGCATCCCTGCTTCCGGGACCAGGTCACCAGCACCTGCCTCCCAGTTTTCAGAAAACTCATTTTCCTAGGCAGCCATCTGAAAACTTATGTTGAACCCCACTCTGAATTAAAATTTTAAAGTGTCTGGAAGGAAGAGAGGGAGGAGAAAGAATGGCAGGAGAATCAGACAATCTATAAACCTATTAAGTAAAATTGCAACTGAAAAAAAGCCCAGATTGGAGTAAAAAAAGTGGCACAAAGTGAGCTTACTTGAACTGAATGAAATTATTGATAAAAGAGTCGTCAGTCAGTTTTCAGACTTGTTACAGCAACCTCCCATCAAAATAAAAAAAAAATCTTAAAAGGGATGGAAGTGTCTATGTGAAAAATCAAAAGCTTGTTTTGATTGGACAAGATTGCTACTCCTTTTAGGCAGTTCTGGGGAACACTTAACAACATAGGATCATTTGACTGAATCAAAGATATTCCACCCAGACGACATCATTATCCCCATGGCTATGTCCTGAGCAACTGCTAAGGTTCCAGCTATCTCCATCTGGCATGGACGTTTCCTCCCATCTATTTTATATCTTTCTCTTTTTGCCGTCTATATAGTAATAGTTCAGTTTAACCAACCAGAATAGATTTAATGTTGCAGTATTTTGGTGAGATCTGGTTGGGAAGCTAAATGTGATTCCTGAGCAGCCTGTCTTAGTAAAATTTTGCCAAGGCCCTGGGATTTCCAGTTGGGTCCTGTACTGTGCTTGTGATCTTCCAGCAAATGAACTGCAAGTCAGACACACACCCTCTTTTGCTATTTTTATTCTCTTGCCTGTGTGTATGTTTTGGCTTGTCCTAAAGACAAACAGGATTGGACTTTTAAACAATTTAAGAACTGAGAACGACCAACTAAATTTGATTCAATTCAAAGAAGAACCGTTGATGCCATTTAAAGAGACTTCAAACATAGATCCTCCCTTTAGTTTTAAACTACTCCTTACAAAGGGGGAGGTGGGAAGGGGAGAGAAGGGAGAAAATGGTATTGCTAAAATAAAAACAGCTGAGTTTTAAATATTATATAGCGTACTATGAATTTACCCACATCTTGGCATTGTAACCATGAACTCAAGTTATGCTGTGACAGTAAAAACAACAAAATAAGTGACTTAAAAACCATCTCTGATCATCCTAATAAAATGAGCTGTGTTCTAAGGCCAGGAAGATGTCTGTCTTTTGGTCTATAAATACCTTAGAAACAGCAATGTGAAAATACAGACTTTTCATTTTTACTCTGAAATTTAGCAGCAACATTAGATTTTTTTTTAAACTTTAAAGAAGGAATAAAGGCCTGCTCAACTGACCTGTAAATTTACTGTAGTAAAGCAGACACCCCATAGGAGTGTCTCCCTGTTGACATGGTGACCAGGTGATGAGATTGTGGCAAAACCACATCAGGTGCTGATTGGAGGGCTCCTGGTGTTGCTTCAGCAAGAACCTCTGTGAATCACAACACATTTACATACAGTGGCACCACACATTTAGATTGCAATTTGCAAATAGACCTATTTAATTGGAGATTATTAATTTAAGTACATCAAAGCACTCTGAGCTCTTCATGTGACACACTAAACAAACTTGATTGTGGCCTTCAACAAAATGACTAAGTTAGGAGGATGAAGAGAACATAGCAGGTATAATTTAATTATATTTAGTACATTTATTTAGGCTATTAAGAGTCAGCCCTAATAATGACATGTATTAGCATAGTCTCTCAAGGTAAAGGATGAAAGGCCTGTTGCTTGAAACATTTAAAACATCTTAGGTTTTAGGAGAATGAGCTGCAGGAACAGTATTGCAATGCCTTCCCAGGACATGGGCTAAAGAATTCATCTCTTTTCCATCTCCAGCTTTATAATTCATTCTCCATCTACTCATCCTACGATGTTTACAGTAAAAGCAACACTCAATCATCGCTCTGCATCATAGTGAGACTGGAGGAATGACCCTACTTCAGTCACCACATATAAGGGGGCGGAAAAAAGAGCAGCTGGTCTCACCCTCCTCTACTCCAATAATAGACTCAGTATCTGGCAGGTGCAGAGACTCCACGCCAAGACGAGGTTGCGAGTTCATGGAGATCAGATTCTTACTATGCACAGCTGCTTCTTCCAGCAAACTGCTGCCCACCAGCGACTCTGTTACAAAAACAACGTACTGTGAACTATCTAGACTCTGCCTTTGCGGCCCACCACCGTCAGAGGAAGGGACTTCTCTGTCTCACACAGACCCAGCGAAAATGTCTATTTTCCAAAGATACCCACTTCCATGAATTCCCACTCTTGGGTCTGTGCTTCCAGCACACCACCGGTGGGAACTCCCAGAGTTCTAAAATGTTAAGCCCTTAGAACACCAGCAATACAAACAGGCAGAGCTGGATATATTAGGTGAATTACTTATATAGGAAGAATAGGTTCTGCCCCTAAAACAGAGGAGAGGTATGTATGAAGGGCATAAGCTTCACTTCAAAAGAGATCAGATTCAAGATTTTTCAAAGCAAGGGCCCACCTGCCCCTTGGCTGTCACACAGAGATGCCCTCCTATCCTTTACCCTCGACCTTTCTCACCTACTCCTTTCCCTTCACCTTTCCTAAGAAGGGCTTCCTCTCATCCAGACAAGAATTCCCTTCTTCATCCTTCCCTAACCTCCTTAGGGAGGGACAACCTGCCTGCCCCCACTGGCCTGTCCTCTCCTATCACTTCCTGTAAGAACACACTCTCACCACCACCACAACCACCACCTCCTCCTCCTCCTCCCCCCCCATATACGTGCTTGTTCACCTATGTGTCGGAGTACGCTCCTCACACGCCCATGCCAGGGAGGATGCCTTTCCCTCCTACATATTCCTTACCCGGTTGCTCTCGCTCTCTGCTTCCAGCAGCTCCAATTCTGGAGTGGTGCTTTCTCATATGCACATTCCGGCTACCACTCTGGGAAAATGTCTTCCCACAGATATGGCACTGATGGGGCTTCACTCCTGAAAAGAAAAAAAAAAAAAAAAAAAACAGAACAAGTTGATACTTCTGAATTTGGGAGTAAAGACCCAATCAATAAATGGGAACATGTAGTCAAAAGGATAACATCATTGGCACTGAAATTCAGGTTAAAATCAATTCCTGTTTTCTAGAGAGAAGCAATTCTATCAGAAGGGAAGCACTTCAGAGATCAATATTGCAAAGTGCTGAAAGAATCGAGTCTTGAGGAGGACTATCAGGTTCTCAAACCTGTTTTGTGAGGATATGTAAGTTATTTGCAGCATCTGGCTATGTGCTCAGGAGAGATGTGGAAACATTTGATCTCTAGTTTGTACCTAAAATGTACTCTGACCAAAAAAGGGGTAGTAGATGAGGGCACAGTCTTGTGCAGTCTGAAAGATGTTGCCATCTCTGGCCCACACCATGAGGACGAGGCAGGGTCTGGTGTCCAGCCTCTAGTTAGTATGTAGGTTCACTGTTTAAAGGCCAGCATGTAGAGTTTTCACCGGAAAATGGTGTTCATGGCCCACAAATGGAAGGTCAGTAGAGATGCTGTTCAAGGAAAAGGGGTGGAGTTAAACTTATTCCCAAAGAAACTATAAAAAAAAAATGCCCCTCCCTGCCGCACCCCACAGCCTCTTTGAGGACACCAGAACAAACCACATTTGGAGTTTGCTGACCACATTTGATGTTCAAAAGAGAATGGAGACATTTTTACAAAATTTAAAATACCTCTACTATTTCAAACTCCTGTCTCCCTCTTTGTCCAATTACCATGAGATTAAAAACCAACACACACACACACACACACACACACACACACACACTCCTCCAACCACCACACGAGAGAGAGCTCAGATGGAGTGATTTTGATGATTATGGGGGACAAAGGTTAAACTCTATCTTATAGTAGAAAGCTAGTTAAAACTTAACTATGTTGTAGCTAACTGGCTCAATAACAAATATTTTATATAAATCAGTGCAATATTTGTACCTTTGAATTTAGAAATGGAATAAACTAGAAAGGAGATGCAGGAGATAAGTCATAATCTAGTTTGTGTACTTGTGGCCTAATAGGCATCACAGAGACTTGGTGGGATAAATATCATGACTGGAAAATTGGTATAGAGAAGAATAAGTTGTTCAGGAAGGGCAGGCTGGGAAAAAGAGGAGGAAGTGTTGCACTGTATATGAAGAATGTATACACTTGTTCTCAGGTTCAGAAGGAGGTGAGAGGCAGACCAGCTGAAATCTCTTGGTAAAGATAAAATGGGGAATAAGGAAGAAAAAAAAAAAGTAGACAGGGGTCTACTACAGAACACCACACTGGGAAGGAGAGATGAATGAGGCAATTCTAGAATAACAGAAATACCTGTAATATAAACATAAGACCTGTAATAATGGGGGATTTTAACTTTAACAGATATCTGTTGGAAAAGTAATACAGCAAAACACAAAATGTCCAATAAGTTCTTGGAATATGTTGGCAACAACTTTTTGTTTCAAAATGGGGAGGAAGTAACAAGGGGGACGGTCATTTTAGATTTTGATTCTAACAGGAACGAATTAGTTGCAAATCTGAAGACAATTTGGGGGAAAGTAATCACAAAATGATAGATGTAATTATTCTAAGGAAAGAAAGGAGTGAGAGCAGCTGAATATAGATAATGAACTTCAAAAAGGAGACTTTAACAAATTCAGAGAACTGGTAGATAAGTTCCATAGGAAGAAAATTTAAGAGAAAAACAAGTTCAGGAGAGCTGGCAGTTTATCAAAGAGACTATCTATATTCAAGGCACAACAGCAGACTATCCTGGTGTGAAGAATTAGAATACAGAAACATGGCTGCACGTTAAACAAGCTCTTTAATGGCCTGAAAATCAAAAAGGAAAAAATTGCTAAAGATGAGTGTCACGCTGCCTGGAATAAAGAAAAGGAGTACTTGTGGCACCTTAGAGACTAACAAATTTATTAGAGCATAAGCTTTCGTGAGCTACAGCTCACTTCATTGGATGCATTTGGTGGAAAATACAGAGGGGAGATTGATATACACACACACAGAGAACATGAAACAATGGGTTTTATCATACACACTGTAAGGAGAGTGATCACTTAAGATAAGCCATCACCAGCAGCAGGGGGGGAAGGAGGAAAACCTTTCATGGTGACAAGCAAGGTAGGCTATTTCCAGCAGTTAACAAGAATATCTGAAAAAAGAAAAGCAGTACTTGTGGCACCTTAGAGACTAACAAATTTATTAGAGCATAAGCTTTCGTGAGCTACAGCTCACTTCACTGGATGAAGTGAGCTGTAGCTCACGAAAGCTTATGCTCTAATAAATTTGTTAGTCTCTAAGGTGCCACAAGTACTGCTTTTCTTTTTGCAAATACAGACTAACACGGCTGCTACTCTGAAACCTGTCAAGAATATCTGAGGAACAGTGGGGGGCGGGGTGGGGGGGAGAAATAACATGCGGAAATAGTTTTACTTTGTGTAATGACTCATCCATTCCCAGTCTCTATTCAAGCCTAAATTAATTGTATCCAGTTTGCAAATTAATTCCAATTCAGCAGACTCTCGTTGGAGTCTGTTTATGAAGCTTTTTTGTTGAAGGATAGCCACTCTTAGGTCTGTAATCGAGTGACCAGAGAGATCGAAGTGTTCTCCAACTGGCTTTTGAATGTTATAATTCTTGACATCTGATTTGTGTCCATTCATTCTTTTACGTAGAGACTGTCCAGTTTGACCAAGGTACATGGCAGAGGGGCACTGTTGGCACATGATGGTATACATCACATTGGTAGATGCGCAGGTGAACGAGCCTCTGATAAATTTGTTAGTCTCTAAGGTGCCACAAGTACTCCTTTTCTTTTTGCGAATACAGTCTAACACGGCTACTACTCTGGAGCCTCTGATAGTGTGGCTGATGTGATTAGGCCCTATGATGGTGTCCCCTGAATAGATATGTGGACAGAGTTGGCAACGGGCTTTGTTGCAAGGATAGGTTCCTGGGTTAGTGGTTCTGCTGTGAATACAGACTAACACGGCTGCTACTCTGAATGCTGCCTGGAATGGTTCACAACTGTGAGTGCTATTCTCCGATCAGACTGTCAGAAAACAGGGAAGACACCTCAAAGTGGTGGTATGTTCTATAATTAGATTTCACTACGCCAGTAACAAACGTGAACTCCTGGATCACTACATTAGTCTTACCATGGAGTCACGGATAGCCCCCTTAGGTTCTCCAGCCTATATTACCATCCAGACAACTGGACTTTGTGATACTGGTCATTATGCCAAATATCACATCACATTAGGTTACTCCTGTGATGTTATATGATTAAAATATGACCATGATGAAGTGAGCTGTAGCTCACGAAAGCTTATGCTCAAATAAATTTGTTAGTCTCTAAGGTTTCAGAGTAGCAGCCGTGTTAGTCTGTATTCGCAAAAAGAAAAGGAGTACCGATGAAGTGAGCTGTAGCTCACGAAAGCTTATGCTCAGATAAATGTGTTAGTCTCTAAGGTGCCACAAGTACTCCTTTTCTTTTTGCAAATACAGACGAACACGGCTGCTACTCTGAAACCTGACATAATGTAATATGATAGCAATCAACAGAATAGACAGGTTAGAACAATATCTATTGACACATAAGCGAATTGATTTATGTATTCTAGATTACTTAACATTTCTTTGATATTCACACAGAAGTGAATTGGCCTATGGCTCTGACCTGCTGGGCTGTCAGCGTCACAATGAGTATCAGAATAGCACAAGCATGCAGGGACAAAGTCAGAAAGGCTAAAGCACAGACTGAGTTGCACCTAGCAAGGGACATAAAAGACAATAAAAAGAGGTTGTATAAATACATTAGGAACAAGAGAGAGAAAGATGAAGGAAAGTGTAGGTCCACTACTTAGTGGGGAAGGAGAGCAAATAACAGAGGACACCAAGAAGGCTGAGGTGTTTAATGTCTATTTTGCTTCAGTCTTATCAAAAAAGGTTAATTGTAACCAGATGCTTAACACAATTAATATTAACAAGATGGAAAAAACACAAAATATTAAGAATAAGATAAGAACAAGTTAAAGAATATTTATATAAAAGTCAGATGTATTCAAGTCAGCAGGGCCAGATGAAGTTCACCCTAGGGTACTTAAGGAACAAGCTGAAGCAATCTCAGAACCATTAGTGATTATCTTCAAGAATTCATGGAGGACAGATGAGGTGCCAGAGGACTGGAGAAGGGCAAACATAATACTTTCTTTAAAAAAGGGGAACAAAGAGAACCCAGAGAATTATAGACCAGTCAATCTAACTTCAATACCTGGAAAGATACTGGAACAAATTATTAAACAGTCAGTTTGCAAATATCTAGAGAATAATAGGGTGATAAGTAGCAGTCAATGTGGGTTTGTCAGGAACAAATCATGCCAAACCAATCTAATTTCCATCTTTGACAGGGTTACTGGCCCAGCACATGGAGAGGAAGCAGAACTAGTCAATCTTTTACTCCTGGGGGCATTCTGCACCAAAAAAAAAAAAAAAAAATCTGCACACAGTATTTTAAAGTTCTGCAAAATGTGTCAAATAACACTACATGATCACACCAGTTTCAATTATTTTGTTAATTTATTTCAACATACCTGTCAGCAAGTATGTCTGTAACAATACAGGCAAACACAAAAATTCCCCCAGGAGTAGAGAGTTAAAGAAACCCCTATGACAACCGAGTTCCTGTTTCTCTGCCCCCTTCCCAGCCCAGAGCCCAACTGGGGGGCCAGATACCCCTAAGCCCCTTCTCCTCCCAGAGCCCATCCACAGCTCTCCACCCTCCAGCCAATACACCGGAACCCCCACACGACCAGCCGTGAAGCCCACCTGGCACAGATACAAGCACACTCTCCCCGCCCCGAGCCCAGCCATGCCCCCCACCAAGATGACACCAAGCTGGGAGCGGCTGCAAGCACTTTGGAGGAGGGGATTAAAATTCAAAACAACACTGAAACTGGAGAACAGGACAGAGGCACTGGCCACCATCAGAAGACGGGTTAGATTGATCGCTGGTCTGACCCAGTATGGCCATTTTTATGTTCTTATGTCTGAAATCAACAAGATAACATTTAATAAAGACAAAATACCAGGAAGGAAAAAAATCAAATGCACAACTACAAAATGGGGAATAATTGGCTAGGTGATAGTACTGGTGAAAAGGATCTGAGGGTTATAGTGGATCACAAATTGCATATGAGCCAACAATGTGATGCAGCTGCAAAAGAGGCTAATATTCTGGGGTATATTAACAGGAATGTCATATGTGAGATATGGGAGGCTGTTGTCCTACCGATAAGGCCTCAGCTGGAGTACTTTGTCCAGTTTTAGACACCACATTCTAAGAAAGATATAGACAAATGAGAGAGAGTGCAGAGGAGAGCAACGAAAACAATAAAAGGCTTAGAAAACCTTACCTATGAGAGGTTAAAAAAAAAAACTGGATAGGTTTAATCTAGAGAAAAGAAAACAGAGGACCTGATAGTCTTCAAATATGTGCAGGACCGTTATAAAAAAAGACTCCGATCAACTGTTCTCCATGTCCACTTAAAGGGCAAGAAGTACCGTATATACTTGTGCATAAGCCTAATTTTTTTAGTAAAAAAGGGAAGCATCAGAGAAGGGGGTCGTCTTATGAATGGGTATAGAGAGGGGAGAGGTGGGACACAGCCCTTCCCCGCAACAGAGGGAGCAAGGAGAGGCAGCACAGCCAGCAGTGCCAGAAGGGAAGAGGCAGAGCTAGAGTCTCACTGCTTCTGGCCACGCTGCGCTCCCCCCCAGCCTCCAAAGCAGCTGCAGCTCTGGCCCCGGCCCACAGGAACAGGCTGCAGCTGCTCTGCCCCACCCGGCCCTCACCAGATAAGGTGGGAAGGGATGGGAAGGGAAGAGTGTGGGGGTCCGGGGCTATGGGTAGGGTCATGTGGGGGGTGGTCACAGGGGTTACTCCCCTGACCCCCAGCTTCTCCCCCCAAAAAATTTCCCCACCAGTTGATGTCCCAGCCCGTCAGGGTAAGCAGCTGGCATGCCGGGACACTTTGTTTACTTTGGTTTACCTCCGTGCCTGCGGAGGCTCAAGGTTAATAAACCATCTCGGTCCACCAGCAGCTTATCCTGATTGCCCAGGAGCCAAAGTTTGCCGACCTCTGAATTATAGGGTCGGCTTATGAATGGGTCATAAAAATTTTCTCTTTTTACTTATCCATCTTGGGGGGGGGGGTCGGCTTATAAACGAACCGTCTTATGATCAAGTATATACGGTAATCAGCTTAATCTGCTGCAAGGGAGATTTAAGTTAGATATTAGAAATACTTTCTAATCATAAGGGTAGTTAAATACTGGAATAGGTTTCTAAGGGAGGTCGTGGAATCCTGTCATTGGAGGTTTTTAAGAACAGATTAGACAAACACCTATCAGGGATGGTCTAAGTATACGTAGTCCTGCCTTAGTACACAGGACTGAACTATATGACCTTTCAAGGTCCCTTCCAGGCCTACGGTTCTATGATCCTATAAAGACAGAGACTGGCAGAGGGTGGAAATCACAAGATCCAGGACAGGGCAGATACCAGGTACAGGACATGTTGTCCATGAAGGAAGTACTAAAAAAAAAAACACCACGAAGAACAGTTCCACAGAAAATAGGGGATTTTCTACTGAAAACTAGACCAAAATACTGCAACAGAGACATTTAGCATATAGGCCTCATCTACCCTACCTGAGTGGACAACCAGGTGTTTCCGAAGGCTGGAGTATTCAGCAAATGAACGACCACATCCTTGTGCCTCACACAGGAAGGGCTTTTCTCCTATATTGCAAGAAACACAAGTTCTTAGGCATTAACACCTGTACATCATTTTATCTTCCAACCTCTTGTAACATCCCTGATCCACATTCATTCCTCCCCCTTGGCCCTACATTACAGCTACCAAAGTTCACCAAGAAGGCAGATTCCTTATGAATTTGTTTAATGCAACTTCTTCATTGGCTGTCAAGAGTTTATGCTGAAACTCCTCCTCCTCCAGGCTGAATGTGACTCTTCCACAGCATTTCCAGCCCATGACTCACAAAAAGAAGCCAATCAGGGCTCAGCTGGTCCATCTGTTTCTTAAAACATCTTTCCAGTATTAGGTGCCAGAAAGTAACACAATATTCCAGGTGCGGTTCCATAAGAACTACGTAGAAACTGACTACAACCCTGGCTGCTCTGAGATGTCATGCTCATCTCTATGCAGCTAAAAATCACATGGGCTTGATTTGTTGCCATACCATATTTCAAATTCATATATGTATTTTCTGATTACTATCATCCCTTAGATCTCTTTCAGTCAATACTGCTTCCTAGTTTTCTGCCTCCCACAGAATATCTGTGTTTGGTCTTATTATTCCCCAGATGTATTTGTTTTCATATTCTTAGGCAGAATCTCATTGATATTTCCTTCTCATAGGTCTAATCTTTATAGATCCCTTTGTATTTCTCCAACCTCATTGGTGTTCTCATCTTCTAATTTATAATCATCTATGAATTTCATTAACCTGTTCTTAACCCTCTTTAAGGTCACTAACGAGGATGTTGCATAAAATTAGGGCAAAAAGATGCCTGCAGCATCCATTAGAGAGCTGCTCACAATTCAGTACACTGCTGCTTATTATTACCCCTTAATCACAGCCCTACAGACAGATTTCATGCTATGCGTCAGTCACTGCCAAGGCAATTTGAAATACTTCACATAAGACTAATGAGACATTGTGTTAGATGATATAGAAAAATCCACGTATATTATATCTATCACATACCCTTCATCCAGTAATTTTGTAAATCAGTGAAAAGAGCGCTCATGTATTTAATGTGATGACTTCTTTCTAACTCTTCTTCCATGCAATTTATTGCTTGGCTTAATAGCTATTGGGGTATTTGATATATCTGAATGAAAGGGATTCTGACTGGTACTGTGGTAGTGTTCTGACTGGTACTGTGGTAGTGACAGCGTGCATAAGATTCTCATCAACCATTTATGTAACTTCCACAATCTTGCTCAAGATATAAATATTAGGAAGAAAAATTAGTACGGATGACACCCAATCAGTGGCTCAGCATATAGTTCCATCTATAGAAATAGATGGTGGGTTTGTTTGAACACCACAACTTGGAACTGTCTTCACGTTTGGTACACGAGGATGGTTCCCCCAACTTCCTTAAATCTCATTTAATTTACACCAAAGCAAATATTTGCTACTTATTGCTAGCCACGATTTGGGAACAACTGGTCTGAGACATTTTTTAGTTTAGATACGCTACTTTCTGCTGGGTTCTGAAGCCACAGTATACACAACACCAGGGCCAACAAACCTTAGCCCTTCCTGCAGAGAAAGATTAACAAAGTAGAAAACTGAGTCCAAAGACAACCACAAACACACTATCACTACATATGCAAAACTTCACTATTCTGGTACATCACTTTCCATTACATCCCAGCTCCCATCCTTCAATTGTATGTTCTCTAGTTAGACAGTAAACTCTTCAAAGCAAGGATCTTGTCTTCAGAGACATCCACAAAGCACATAGCACACTGGCGCGATATAAATAAAACATGAGAGTGGAGCACATATATTCTGTGCTGCAGAAGCGTTTGTGGAACTACACTCAAAATCTGAGCTTTCATTTTAATAAAGTTGTTTTCAGCCTTTGTAGTTGTAAAAATAATTTTAAAACGTTAACCGAGTAAGAACTGATGTAGTGTTCTCTTCCTGAGTCTCCTGTCTCAAACAATATTCTCAGACACACAGACTGCCCCATACATTTCAGTCGATTGTTAACCCTGAAACCTAAAGATTTCAGTTTAAATGTCAATGTTGGGGACTATTAAACTATTGAACATTTAACAGACACAACCAGATAATGTGCTTATCTCAATTACAAACTGCCCCCTCACACTTTTCTAGGAATATAAAGCCCCAAATACCCACTACCTAGCTGCCAAGATCTTCAGCTAGTCCCCCAATTTCTATGATGCATATCTGGACTGTCAATGTAAAAATCTGAAACATATTAAGAACTGAAAATGTGTGGACACCTAAAAATAAATTTAATGTATACTACAACAAACAGGGGCTACAGTACGATTGAATTATTCATTTTTATATTTATTAGAAACCTTATTTTTATTTTAAATGTAATTGTCATAGAATTCAGGTCCAGCTGGATGCAGAGGGCCAAGCATACAGCAGTACACCTTGATTAGCATTAGTGGAGCACTTTACATTATCAGAATGCTGTGTGAAGCATTATCATTGATTCTTCCTATTAGACCTTTCAGCTATAGTATTTGATGCTCTCCTCTCTAAACATTGCCTCTGTGAACATTTCTCAACATATTTATCTTTTATTTTACAAGTAGCACAGGTAATTAAGGAGCTAAATTCAAGTTAATCTAGATTCTATCAACTAGTTCATGTTTAGGCCTCATTTAATTTATACCAAAGAAAATATATGCCACCACTTGAATCAGTCACTAGTCCAGGACAGTACATCTAAATTCAACAGCAGCAAGGACATGGGGCTAGGTCAGTATCTGGACAAGTATCTCAACTTACTTTGCCTCTTTACTCATAAGAATTTAAAATGACTTCTCCAAAAACCCTTAAAATGCCAATTTTCAGTTATCATCCACCTGGGAACCACAGTCTTCTGAGAATTTAAAAAGGTCCTGGGACTGATGTATGAGGGAAAACAGAAATGTACACAGTTTGGCTAAGTGACAACTAAAAGAGGAACATGATAAAAGTATACAGCATCTGAAGGGTGTAAACGCCAAGAAGAGAGGAATTACGTAAGGTACCTCACGAGTAAATAGCTGGTTAATCACATTGATAAATGATTGTAAGTTGGAAGATGAGGACACCAGTGAAGGTACATATGGATACTACTCTCCCTGGACCATTTCTTAGGAAGTGTTTCCTTAATGAAGATGATCTGGGATTTAAACGCACCAGTGTGAATCCGCAGGTGGTTCTTCAGATTCCCAGCTGTTGTGAACTGCTTCCCACAGCCCACCTCAGTGCAGACAAATGGTTTCTCACCATTGTGAGTTCGCATGTGCACCTTCAGCCTTTGCAGGACATAGAAGCTTTTCCCACAACCTTCTGCTGGGCAGGTGAAAGAACGATCATTCCTGAGAGGCAACAAAAGAACTGCAGCAACGGGTTATGAAATAATGTATTTTCTCAGGAACATTCAACTCTGCTGCAACATCTGATTTTTAAGTAAGGTTTCTACCTTTTACTCATTTTTCAACTGAAATGAATGGAGGTACAAGGAAATTAAGTGACCTAACCAGGTAAGTGGTTTAAATCTGTATTTAACTAGATTACTCATTAAGGAGTTTCTACCACATGGTCAGAAGTTGTAAAATCTATTGGAAAAAGAAAACAGAAAATAAGTCCAAGCCTCTTTGGCTTATATCACAGGTTTTTTTGCAACCTCAACTTTGTTTGGGACAGATGACCTTGCAAGGCAACATAATGCACATATGTGATAACATTCCCCCATATACCAGTGTCCGATGTAGCAACACCCTTACTATAGCTGGGATTGGGATAGGAGTGCTACGTGTACATGAGATGGGGAAGCTGAATTAACACTGTCTGTCACACAGGATATTTTAGATAGCTCCACTTTAAAATATCATTAACAACCAGCAGGAAGAGCCTAAATCTGGCTTACTTTTTTCAATGTATGTGGCATAGAGATGAATCTAACACATACATTCACACTGTTCTAGTTTCTGAGGGGAGAGCCAAATTTAGAGATCAGTTACCATTCCTTTCAATTTCTCTATTTTGTTAAGTTAATATGAACTCGAGTCTTTTTCTTTTTTGGGATAGGTGTGAATATAAGAAAGACAGTGCCAAGGTGAGGAGGCTCAAAATTCAACAATCCTGTTTTCCTGACTTTGGATTTAAATACATACTGCAGCCCAATCTCATTTTCTTTGTGCGTCCCCTTCCACTAAAAACAAGCGATTCAATATTTTTCTAGAAACACTTGGGCTAGTTCCAGCCTATTCAGCAACACTTTTTTTTTAATTTTCAAGTTTACATTAATAACAATGTTTTCTATGAACTAGGAGCTTTTCTGTAAAAAGAGGTCAGCTTTTCCTAAGCCACAGTGGATTTCATGGAGGATAACAGGGCATTTTCAAAATAAACATTTTTCTACACCGGATACCCTCCCAGCCAGGCTGAGTGTGTGCAAGAGGGGCACTGACCATAAACCCTTGTTAGGGAGACCATTCAGCAGCTAAATCTGGGGTTTACTCAATTTTGAGTTTCCCTTTGCCCTTCAGCTTCAAAGAAAGATTTTATACAATGGGAATTAATAATGATGTTTTGTACAAAGATCGGGAATTTCTGTAAGGTCTTGCTTGGTCACAATAGCAGAGATCTCTGCTCTACTCACCTGTGAGTTTTTAAATGATATTTGAAGTGGGCTGGCCACACAAATGTCCGATCACAGCCCTCAACTGTGCACTTCAGCTTCTTCTCTACGCGGGACAGGTGAGGGATGGGACTGGAATCTTTCAGCTGCCCATCTCCTGAGCAAAGATGAACACTTTCACCTAGAACAGAACAGAAAGAACTGTCAAAGTCCACAGAGGAGATGGATTACTGTATGAAAGAGACAGGATAACCCCTAGTATAATCCAGGCCTATAAACACAGATGTGTTCCTGGTTATCATGTATTTACCTAGTCCTACAAACTAGATATTGCTACCCAGCCCATTGCAGGGACCACATCCATATCTACCTATCTTCCCAGGCCTATAAACTATTCCCAGCAAGGTAGCATATCATATCAGCTGCCTCCAGATCAGATTAATGATAGGGAATGTGTAATGCTGAGAGATCAGAGGCCACAAATATCAATTAAATAGTAATTATTAGGTTACTTCAACTATCCAAATATTAAATGGTCAAATGTCACCTCTGGATTCAGTCAGGATAAGCAATTTCTCAACACCTTAAATGATGACTTCTTGGAACAACTAATTCTAGAGCACAGAAGAGGACTTAATTATTTCAAAATATAATTATAGTTGAGCCATTAAGTGACCACAATACAATTAACAGATCAAAAAGGTATCCCTCAGAAAACTGAATACCAAACCTAGTTAAACCACTAGAAAGGCACATAAAATAAAGCAGGCAATATGAAAAATGGACATTATGAGGATTAAAAGGTAATTTGAAGACGAAAAACTGTATACAAAAAGAAACAAAAGATTCTTTAAGCAGATCAGAAGCAGGAAGCCTGCAAGAGAATTAGTGGGTCTACTGCATTACCAGGGAATGAAGGAAGCAATTAAGGAGGTAAGGACATTGCAAAGAAATTAAATGACTGTCTTGCAACAGTCTTCACCACAGAAGATTTTGGGGAGATACCTTCAGGGTAGGTATTACAGTTGAAGAACTCCTTTGAACTCAAACTATTGAACATATTTTCTTAGAAAATTAAATCTGTATATTTTCAGTCCTAAGAGATACTGAAACCTTGCTTTAACAGAAAGCCTCAATACAGCCTTAACTATAGAGATGCTAACAATGCCACTATAATGATTTTGTCTATTTAGAAACTATCCTGCAATCAGATAGGATACACAACTAAAGCTACAGCTAGTTGCCTTTAACGGAAGGTTAAATCTTTAAGATAGTAACAGGACATTGCCTACCATTATTGCTTGCTTTGGCATTCTTTGCGAGCTGTGCTCGAGTGGCAGCAATCAAACTGTCATGGGCCAATTCCTGCACTCGTAGAAACCAGGGGGTACTGCTGTCGGTGCTATCATGGGAGAGAAAGTCATTCCCAGAATCCTCTGCTTCATCCTGAACAAATACCAGGTGCTCTGCTGGACAGCCCAGGCCTGTAAGAGATGGCAGCTCCATGAGACAGAAAGATAGTCAATGAGAGGGGACTCTCTTGCTTCTCAGAATCTAATATCCAGGGTACAGACATAATATCTGCACTAAGTCTCCACTGATTTCTGTATTGTGGAAAGCTGCTGACGGTTACATGCTCCTGAATAATATCCACCAATACCCAGAAAATTTCATATTTCCCCATCATAAGCAGCTGGGATAAAGATGCATTTGTATCTCCCACATTCTACTGTCTGACACAGATCCAGCCAGATGACAACAAGAAGGGGAATTACCTGCTCTTGTTAGGTTGAGGAGAATAAAGGAAGTGCTGTCACTGGGCTGGAGGTCTTGCAATAAACTGGAAGGCTCTGGACTTGACAGGAGCTCAGGTGGTTTCTGTACTGTTTGTGCCCTTGTCTCCTCGCCGTCAGGGCCTACATTTACCTGAAGGCTTCTCAAGACAGCAGATGAAGGAACATCTTTGGAGGAGTTAGTGTGACTTGGAGAATCACCTAGTGAAGAGAATGAGATCACAGACCTCTACGTAGCAAAGCTCCACCATTAATGAAAAAGTCCTAATAACTCTTCTGAACCTATCCCTCCTCCACCACCAGGATCCCTTCTCAGCAAGAAGTAGGGAGAACATGCTGCAGTAGCACAGTAGAGACAGCTATATAAATAGCACTCCCATACAAACCTGTACCATAGATTTTACCTGGCAACATCAGTCTGTTGCATTCTGAGGTCTCAGTAACAGGAAGGAGGGAGAGACAGGTGATGCCTTTAGGTTCTGATTCCACCAGTCCCCGCCCCAGTGGAATAGATGTGTTCTGAACAAACTGAACCAGCAGCTGAAAAAGAGAGGATCTTGAAAATAGGATTCAGCAGTGAGCAAATCTGTTTATAGCACAAGGTTCCAATGAGGAGATAAAAGACATTGAGTTAGGCTTCCTCTACCTTGTAATACACACAGAACCCAACCCAACATTCCTGGAAGTCCATGGAAGTCTTCCCACTTTCTTCAGTGGGAACTAGATTGAGCCCATAATTGAAAATATTAGCATTTATACATGACATCCCTAATTATTTCATGAGATTGATAATCTTGATTTTTCTTTAGAAATTCAATAAGAGAGCCTAGCTCACTATAGGTAGTAGTTTTCAGAGTAGCAGCCGTGTTAGTCTGTATTCGCAAAAAGAAAAGGAGTACTTGTGGCACCTTAGAGACTAACACATTTATTAGAGCATAAGCTTTCGTGAGCTACAGCTCACTTCATCGGATGCATTTGGTGGAAAAAACAGAGGAGAGATTTATATACACACACACAGAGAACATGAAACAATGGGTTTATCATACACACTGTAAGGAGAGTGATCACTTAAGATAAGCCATCACCCACAGCAGGGGGGGGAAAGGAGGAAAACCTTCCATGGTGACAAGCAGGTAGGCTAATTCCAGCAGTTAACAAGAATATCAGAGGAACAGTGGGGGGTGGGGTGGGGGGGAGAAATACCATGGGGAAATAGTTTTACTTTGTGTAATGACTCATCCATTCCCTGTCTGTAAGCAAGGACTGGTCTATCTCCCAAGATCTGAGAGAGCGATGGCTCGTCCTTCAGGATAGGTTGTAGATCCTTGATGATGCGTTGGAGAGGTTTTAGTTGGGGGCTGAAGGTGATGGCTAGTGGCGTTCTCTTGTTTTCTTTGTTGGGCCTGTCCTATAGTAGGTGACTTCTGGGTACTCTTCTGGCTCTGTCAATCTGTTTCTTCACTTCAGCAGGTGGGTATTGTAGTTGTAGGAATGCATGATAGAGATCTTGTAGGTGTTTGTCTCTGTCTGAGGGGTTGGAGCAAATGCGGTTATATCGTAGCGCTTGGCTGTAGACAATGGATCGAGTGGTATGATCTGGATGAAAGCTAGAGGCATGTAGGTAGGAATAGCGGTCAGTAGGTTTCCGATATAGGGTGGTGTTTATGTGACCATTGCTTATTAGCACCGTAGTGTCCAGGAAGTGGATCTCTTGTGTGGACTGGTCCAGGCTGAGGTCACCTTCAGCCCCCAACTAAAACCTCTCCAACGCATCATCAAGGATCTACAACCTATCCTGAAGGACGAGCCATCGCTCTCTCAGATCTTGGGAGATAGACCAGTCCTTGCTTACAGACAGCCCCCCAATCTGAAGCAAATACTCACCAGCAACCACACACCACACAACAGAACCACTAACCCAGGAACCTATCCTTGCAACAAAGCCCGTTGCCAACTCTGTCCACATATCTATTCAGGGGATACCATCATAGGGCCTAATCACATCAGCCACATTATCAGAGGCTCGTTCACCTGCGCATCTACCAATGTGATATATGCCATCATGGGCCAGCAATGCCCCTCTGCCATGTACATTGGCCAAACTGGACAGTCTCTACGTAAAAGAATGAATGGACACAAATCAGACGTCAAGAATTATAACATTCAAAAACCAGTTGGAGAACACTTCAATCTCTCTGGTCACTCGATCACAGACCTAAGAGTGGCTATACTTCAACAAAAAAGCTTCAAAAACAGACTCCAACGAGAGACTGCTGAATTGGAATTAATTTGCAAACTGGATACAATTAACTTAGGCTTGAATAGAGACTGGGAATGGATGAGTCATTACACAAAGTAAAACTATTTCCCCATGGTATTTCTCCCCCCCACCCCACCCCCCACTGTTCCTCTGATATTCTTGTTAACTGCTGGAATTAGCCTACCTGCTTGTCACCATGGAAGGTTTTCCTCCTTTCCCCCCCTGCTGTGGGTGATGGCTTATCTTAAGTGATCACTCTCCTTACAGTGTGTATGATAAACCCATTGTTTCATGTTCTCTGTGTGTGTGTGTATATAAATCTCTCCTCTGTTTTTTCCACCAAATGCATCCGATGAAGTGAGCTGTAGCTCACGAAAGCTTATGCTCTAATAAATTTGTTAGTCTCTAAGGTGCCACAAGTACTCCTTTTCTTATAGGTAGTAGTGATGTCCATTATTAAAGCTGCATATTACTTGCCATTACAACCCTCATTTTCTGTCCCTTATCACTGTCATGCTCTAACCTTTCAATCCAAAATTTTCCATGTTTAATCTCTGGCTCAAGTTGATTTAACAACAATTATTTTTAAACCAAAAAGGATCAGCCTTTCAAGAATGTAGGAAGTAAAACGGTAGGGAGCTCTGTCAATATAACAAATATTTTTGGGATAACCCTAGCATGTCAAGGGTTTGGAGCAGAAACCAAAAAATTTGACAAGAAACTAATGGTGAAGTCAGAGAAGTGCATTGTCCCTCTGAAAATCTGCCCAGATTTGTCCAAATTCTGAGCTGTATAATTTGTACATTGTTTACTCATTCTCTTTTCACCACAAAATCTCAAAGTTCAAACTCTTGCCACACTACACTGGGCATGTTCCTAGGCCCCTCTAAACCTCTGACATTCCAAAGTGAAAGCAGAGTTTTACTTCCAGGATACAGACAGAAAAAATTGATCCTCTCACGATTGTCACATTCCGCCTGCAAAACAAAATACCCTTTTGACCTACAGAAGAAATAGTGGGCTAGGAGCCAGGAGATCATTAATTCCAGGCCAACCTTTTCCAGTGACTCACAATAATTCTGAGCACTACTCAACCCTTATTATCAAGCTAGGCATCAAAACCTTACACCTAAGAAAACATGAGGATAAATTCCTGGGGACCAGAGAGGCTGCACAAGGTCATTTTTGGCAGATCTACAAAGAGAACTCAGATGTCATCCACTTAAGACATTCTGCCTCAGAAAGAATATGCCAAATCTATGTGGTTGGCCCTAGGGGTCCGTAAAATGGAGCTACTCCTGCTTGAATTCACAAAATACTTTGAAATCCACATATGAACGAGAATCATTAAAAATATACCACTCAGGAGTCTTATCCTTCAGTTCCGTGCTCTGTCCATTAGACCACAGAGCCAGGACTAGAATCCAGACCCTCAGAATTCTACTGCTGTCTAATAAATAAATATATATGATGGAATTTCTATGTCCTTTTAAATTAAAAAGATAAAATTCCAAAAGAAATCTTAAGAGAACTTTACCTTTATTGTGATATAGCCTTTAATTATATGTTCACATACAGCTCAGTGACTAAAGCTGGCTATCTGTAGTTCTCCCTCATTACACACCTTTCAACTTCTACAACTTATAAATGAGACAGAGGGCTGCAGACAGAGAAATAATGGTTGCATGATAAGAGGACCAATAAAGCTGGCTTCCATCACTGCCTCTAACTCAGACTTACTATGAGATGGTGAGTATGTCACTATATAGACTAATTAACAGAGGTAATTGTGATAGATATAGCAACCCCATGTAATATCTTTGGGCACCATATTGCTGAAAGCTTATAAATAGTTTATATACGATGGTGTTCTGCTCCATGAGGATGGGTTACCATAGCTCTTACAGGACCTAAAAACTGTGGGGGACAATTAAGGCGAGTAACTGAGACTAAACAACTCAAGAGAAGTTCCACCCCCAAGGCAGTTTGCATATACTGGTTCAGGGTGGGTTTTCCAGACATTATGAAGCAAAGAAATGGTTTTTGACATAAAAGAATGAGCTTGAACTGACTTGTGGAATTCTTTTGAATCCGGCAAATGAACACAACCTTCTGTCCAATGGGGCCCCAACCCGTGTGGAAAGGCTGGAATGTCTTTGGCCTATTTGAGCCCCAGGAGACTGATGGATGACTCCTGATATGGTTATTGTGTTTAAATCTGCTTATTGTTTTTATTACGTTTTCTTTGCAATGCTTTTACCTTAAGAATAAAATTGCTTGCTCAGAAAGAGCTGTGTGGTAACTTGCAACTGCTGGCAATACATATATTCATAGCCCTCAGAGAGAAAGCAAAGCAAGGTTCTGGCCTTCAGGCAGACTGGCTTATTGGAGATATTACAGTGTAAGGCAGGGAGCTGTGTAGCCTTAAAACCCTTGGTCAGAAGGGAATGGGACATGGGTCCCTATCCAGAGACAGGCGATGGATGAAGACCAGTCTGGCTGCTCCTGGAGTGGGGGCAGGGGAAAATACAGGTGCAGTTACCCTGAAACTGTGTCAGTACTCGCTCTCGTGTGTGCCTCATTTCCTGCGTACCCAAAATTACACACTCTGAGCTTGATTTTCAGAAGTGCTGAGCACTCACAAATCCAAATGAAGTCAATGGGAGCTGCCAGTCTTTTAAACCTCTACAAAATTAGGTCCTAGGCATCTTAAATTGAGAATTATATTACACCCAAAATTAGCGGACCCTTGAAATTTCAGGTCCTAATTTATCTGTGCTCAGTTCCTCCACCTCCCTAACTCTCTAAGATATTATGAAGATAATTTATATGGCACTCAGATGGCCATATGCAAGATGAACTGGGCCAGAATACAAAACCAAATTTAAAAGATCATCAATTCTCATTAGTTATAATAACATCCAGATGCCTCAATCAAAATTGGGGACCATTTTGCCAAGTGCTCTATAAACAAATATTAACAGATATTCCCTGTCCTGAGATCTTACTTTTTAGTTTAAGACAAGATTCAACAACAGGGTATGGTTAACAGACTTGCACATCTTGATAGCTTAGTCATTCAAAGTTACTGGGATGTTTTTTTTAAGATATAAATATGAAATATTAAATTATATCCATACCCCTACTGCAAACTGCCTTGCCATGAAATATATATATTAATATAATGAAATGTGGCCTGGCTTATTACTAGAGATACTTTAAAAAAAGATTTCCTCCTTCAAGGTGGCTTTGGCTCAAACCATCCATCTACATGTAGTAATGTTAGGGTATTAGATGTGGCCAAAAGCAACAGCAGAAAGTCTCTTCTAGAAGAGGGAGTCTTTTAGTTTTCCCCAGCATAATGATATCAAACCAGTATGCAAAACCAATAGGATAAAAGCAGCAAGCACTGGTAAGAATATCAAATCTTCCTTATTACAAACATTTTCAAAGAGATAATCTTAAACACCACAATGGTTTTTTTTAAAAATCCTTCCTCCCAAACATTATCAAATTGACCCCCTCCCAACTCCACCACAAACAATCCAAGGACAGTCAAACATTTTCATAAAGTTGTCACATCTTAACAGAGAAATAGTCTCAGGGACACCTCCCTTCCCATTCACAATCACATGATATCCCTGGGACAATTACAGAGATTGATTGCATGGAAAAGTCACATTAAGAAGATATGTAATGCCTTTTTAGTTTCTTTTAATGCAATTTTGAAGCTGAAACGAAAGGGGAGCCACAAGCACCATGTGACCAGCCAGCATTCTGAACAAAGATTTGGGAACTTCTGGAATAACCCAAATTCCCAGAATTTAGTAGTGTCACTCTGGTAGGAGGGAAAGAAGTTGGTACAAGGATTAAAAAATAACAAAAACAAAACAAAACAAACAAAAAACGGGAAAATATATTTTCTCAGCCACTGTTATTTTATTCAAAAATGGCTGATGAGACTTTGCTCAAACTAAAAAACAATCCAAAAAGTCAATATTTTACAATATTATAAACCACTGAAAAGGTGAAAAGAGAAAATATTCTGCAATCTTAAATATAGGGAGTGCTATCATTATCTGCTATGTTTAGGTAGTTTTGAGGAATTACCGTCTACATAGCAAACTGCATCTTCTGCTGAACTTAAGAGTTGGACCATAAAACAGAAAACAAGTCAGGAACTGAACCCAGTTCTGAGCTGCTTACCTCTGGTTTGGATTCTAACTCATCCGATAACATTGATTCAAGTTTCCGATTCCTGCAGCTGTTCTGGGCAAGGCACAAGTTTAGAATTCAGAGTGAACAGTCCCCTCTGATGATTCTCATAGTCTCCTAGCCTTTAAGCAGTGCAGTCTTCCTGCAAGAAGCTGTGCGAGGCAGATATTCAATTTAACCTAAAACAAATAAAAGAATGGAAGTGTAAGCAGCTGAGTACGGGTATTGTTAAGGAGTACAAAATCCCTGTCAATATGGATGGTCTCTCCAGTTTCTTGAGGTTCTGTTTTATACTCATCTTGGTGTTTATAGTACTATCACAACGGTATCAGAATGCTAACAAAACAGTCTAAAGACAAATTCAATTTAAAAAAACTAGTCTCTATGCCTCCCTTCTATTATATAATTTAAGACTACAAAGAATTAAAAAAGCAGTACTTTCTGTTGCTTATCTACAGAGAAGCATTGCCAAGCCATTCTTCAGGGGTTGTTGCAAACATCTGGGCTTATTCAGATTGTCGGTGGAATGAAATTCCATAGCCAAGGATCCATAATCAAGAAAGCTCTGCTAACCTGTTCCCAAAAAGTCATCTCTTTTCTGATTGTCAAAAAGTCCCTGATGTTCACAGATATCTTTTGATTTAATTTCACCTTAGTTCTCATACATACTGCATCTATAAATTAA
Source organism: Dermochelys coriacea (assembly GCF_009764565.3). Classification (NCBI taxonomy): domain Eukaryota; kingdom Metazoa; phylum Chordata; order Testudines; family Dermochelyidae; genus Dermochelys; species Dermochelys coriacea. The sequence goes on along the minus strand of NC_050073.1, from coordinate 84,909,151 downwards.
CCATGTCATTTTTTTCCACAAATTAGGAAGGAAGCTAGATATATATTTTTGTTCCCATTTCTGGAAAGTGCTCAGTTACTAGTGACAGGAATCAGCAAGAAAATATTATATCCAGTTCTCCTGCTCCATCAATATCACAGCTTCTTGCAAGTCCTAAAAAATGTAATAATCTGAAAAAACACAAGTTCTCATTCCAGGTCAGATCAGCACAAAAATTATGATAGAGCCCTCCTGTAGGACTCCCCATGGGTTGTCTGTCCAGACATAGGATGCTATTGGCAGAGGCCATGTCTTGTACTAACTGTACAGTGACAAGCCCACTGACTGAACGTAGTAAGTAATCAATCATAAAATAAAGACAGGGATTAAAACTTTAAGGGGACTCCTGGTACTTAGTTCATGTTCTAAGACCCCCTTTGCCTTTCAAACTGCAGACTTGGCTGGGTCATTCATTGGTCAGTGGCCACCACACCCAGCGAAATAAGCTACTACCTAAGGGATGCAGGAACCAACCAAGTTGCACTGGTTACGTTACAGGAGCGAAGAAGCCCGGGTCCCTAGTGCGGCCCTGCAGCCCTTCCAAAGCGGTCTGAGATTTCAATATGACCCTTCCTGGCATCAGTGTTACACACGCCAGCACCACAGCCAGCCTCACACGGTGTCTGCGGGCGCTGCCCAGAGCAGCTGGTGGGCGAAACAAGCCAACGCCGTGAAGACAGACAGGTAGGCCACGACGGGCCGGGATAGCCCGAGGCCAGGCCGGGGACCGGGCCGGACGGAACCGAGGGAGGCCCCAAGACCCAAAGGCACAGTTGTGTGGGCGGGAATGGGGGGCGCGTGGCACACACGCGCTCCCACCCCGCCCCCATCGGGGCAGGCTCCCCCCTCAGCGCGGTTGCCTGCCGGACGTGTTCCCCTCTGAGCCCCCTCCCCAGCTTCAGTCCCCCGGGGGAGGGCTCCAGCCCCCGAGAAAGGGGAGGGGCCAGAACCGCCCCGCGCGATCCCCCGGGTTCGGGGAAGCAGCAGAGCCCTGGGGAAGGGACTGATCCGCGCGCACCCCAATTCGGAACCCCCCCCCCCCTTTCTGACTCCCCCCACAATTCTTACCGGCATCTCAGAACCGCACGGATGTGACGTCAGACCAAGCCGGAAATGCCCAGGCGTTCAGCAGCTCTATGGTCTGGGCGATTTTCCAGGCTGCCGAAGGCCTCAACTCCATGACCCAGGCGGCTCGAGCGGTTACGGGCACCGCCCGGGCCGGGACACCACATCCGGTTCCGGTTTCCACCCGGGCGGGAGAAGGGGAGCCTAGTCTGCGGATGGGGCCCTAGAGCCCCGTTGCTCTGGCGCTGCGCCAGCCCCCTCTCCTCCTACAGGGGGATCACATCGCCCCCGTGACCCGGAACCCGCCCCAAGCATGCCAGTGTTTCTGGGGCCCTTAGCCCTGCTCCCGCCTCTGCAGTCTCCCTGCCCCTCTGCTCTAGGGTTGCCAGTTTTCTGATTGCAGAAATCCAAACACGCAGGCCCTGCTCCCGCTCATTCCATTCCCCCTCCCTCTGGCTCATTCATTTTCACCAGGCTGGGGGGGGAGGGGAGCAGGGTGCAAAAGGGGGTGAGGACTCTCACAGGGGGGGAGGACTCTCACTGGGGGTGCAGGCGGGGGCTCTGGGCTGGGGTTGGAGTATGGGAGGGGGTGTGGCTCTGGGAGAGGGCTCAGGGCTGGGGCAGGGGGTTTGCTCCAGGCAGCACTTACTTTAGGCAGCTCCTGGAAGTGGCTGGCATTGGAGCTAGAGGGGTGGTGGGGGAGCTCTTCACACTGCCACAGGCCCTGCCCCCACAGCTCCCGTTGGCCAGGAAGCTGCAGAGCCGGCGCTCAGGGTGAGGGCAGCCTGTGGTGGCCACCTCTGTACCTAGGAGCCAGATATGCTGGCCACTTCTGGGAGCCACAAAAAGCCAGGGCAGGCAGAAAGTCTGCCTTAGCCCCGCTGCACCACCGTCCAGACTTTTAACAGCCCTGCCAGAGACCCTTTTCAACTGAGCATTCTGGTTGAAAACCGGACGCCTGGCAACCCTATTTGGGGCCAGCCTGGGTTCTGCGGCCACCTTCTCAGCCTGGTTCAGGCAGCCCGGCCCAGATCCCTCCCGCTCCACATGGCCTGGGAAATGGGCGGCCTGGACCCAGGAGCTCTGCTGCCAATCCTGGCCCAGCACTCTTTCACCAGCCTGTCAGGCAGTGTCCCAACCTGCTTCAGTGTACAATAGTCATGAGTCCCAGCCCCCAAAATCATGAGCTGTTAACTAATAATACAACATGGGTTCTTTTATTTAAATTGTTCTTTAGAGCTGCCATCTTCCAGTTTTTCTCTGTAACCAGGAGGGCCAGACGCTATGGGGTTGGGTGGTTTGTTTTGTTTAAAGTAAAGCTTAGATTCTCATATTATCACAAAAAGAAAAGGAGTACTTGTGGCACCTTAGAGACTAACAAATTTATTTGAGCGTAAGCTTTTGTGAGCTACAGCTCACTTCACTGGATGCATCCGATGAAGTGAGCTGTAGCTCACGAAAACTTACGCTCAAATAAATTTGTTAGTCTCTAAGGTGCCACAAGTACTCCTTTTCTTTTTGCGAATACAGACTAACACGGCTGCTACTCTGTAACCTGTCATATAATCATGTGACTCCAGAAGCAGAGGCTTTAAGAAAGTCACCCAATATCACAAGATGCATGATAAACTCACATGTGCTAGAAACACTGAAGGACCCAAAACCTAGTCTCTTCTATTCTGCCACCCCACACCCAGTCTGTCTTCTGTGCTAGCAATCTCTCCCTGTTACTCAACTTGCTCCCCTTCAGGCCATCCAAAATAGTGCTGGTGCCTTTTTCATAAGTTTATACTGCTCCAAGCAGTCTTGTCAGTACCAGTGACTGCTGCCTGCCGCCAATATTATCTCATTGTTTCTTTGTACTCCCCATTCTGTTTGTATCCTTGTGCTATCTCTTATACTTAGATTGCAAGATCCTTGGGGCAGGGGCTTTCGTTTTCTGTGTTTGTACAGCACGTAGTACAAAGGCCTGGTTTATGACTCGGGCTCCTAAGCACTAAGGTAATACAAATAATGAATAGTAATACCACTAGCACCAGTGCCTGATGGGAGAACTGTCCAAGCTGGAAGTCTCCTGTATGCCTCCTTTCTACTAAAGGAAGATCTGTTTCTGTTGAGGACTCCCCCTCTATTGGGCAAAGAAAGCCTGTTGCTTCCCACTATCCCTCCTTTCCAGTAGGATACATTTTTGTGTTTAGCAGGTACTGATTCCTTTCCTACCCTACTTGATATGCACCACAGTCCTTAATATATTAATCCTCACCACATTGCTGGGAGGAAGGGAAGTACTATTATCCCTGTTTTACAGATGAGAAACTGTCCAAGGTGTCACAGGAAGACTGCAACAAGGTAGAGAATTGAAACTGGGTCTCCTGAAGCCCAGGCTGGTACACTAATCACTGGACCATTTTTCCTCTCATCATACAATACATCATCTTTTATGATGGAATGTCATTTCACCATATATTAATACACATGAAACCACAAATTGTTGTGCTCCCATTCCTGTTTTGATTGGCCTTAACCAATAGTGCTGAGCCAGTACTCGCAATGAGCAATCTCAGAGATCTATGGTTTCACAGCAGCTCACCAAGTTAGGGTTATTGAGCCAGTGAACTCACAAATGCACATGTCTTCATACAGCCCTACACAGCTAGAGTGGATGAGCAGATAACCTTGCAAAGGCTCGTAACTTAGCTTTTGCCCAGCAAAGTAGAGCTACTGAATATGAAACCTCATTGAAACCTGCATATTACCATTAGGCCAGTTATACAGAGTTTATGAAACAATGACCCTTGCAGCCTTGACACTAGCTCAGCATGCTAAAGCTGCAGAACTAACAATCTCAAAGATTGGCCATCACATACAGTCCTCAGCTAAAACCTCTCCAACACATCATCAATGATCTACAACCCATCCTGGACAACAATCCCTCACTTTCACAGGCCTTGGGAGGCAAGCCAGTCCTCGCCCACAGACAACCCGCCAACCTGAAGCATATTCTCACCAGCAACTACACGCCACACCATAGTAACTCTGACTCAGGAACCAATCCATGCAACAAACCTCGATGCCAACTCTGCCCACATATCTAAACCAGTGTCACCATCACAGGACCTAACCAGATCAGCCACACCATCACCGGTTCATTCACCTGCACATCCACCAATGTAATATACGCCAACATGTGCCAGCAATGCCCCTCTGCTATGTACATTGGCCAAACTGGACAGTCCCTACGTAAAAGGATAAATGGACACAAATCAGATATTAGGAATGGCAATATACAAAAACCTGTAGGAGAACACTTCAACCTCCCTGGACACACAATAGCAGATTTAAAGGTAGCCATCCTGCATCAAAAAAACTTCAGGACCAGACTTCAAAGAGAAACTGCTGAGCTTTCGTTCTTTTGCAAATTTGACACCATCAGCTCAGGATTAAACAAAGACTGTGAATGCAACTACAAAAGCAGTTTCTCCTCCCTTGATGTTCACACCTCAACTGCTAGAAGAGGGCCTCATCCTCCCTGATTGAACTAACCTCTTTATCCCTAGCCTGATTCTTGCTTGCATATTTATACCTGCCTCTGGAAATTTTGACTACATGCATCCGACCAAGTGGGTATTCACCCACGAAAGCTTATGCTCCAATACGTCTGTTAGTCTATAAGCTGCCACAGGACTCTTTGCCGCTTTTACAGATCCAGACTAACGTGGCTACCCCTCTGTTACTTAATCTCAAAGAGGCTGAGCCTTATCAGCAAGCTTTACATGCTGAGTTAATGATCTTGCGGAGACCTGTGCCTTGACATCAGATCAACATGCTAGAAGTGTGATTTCACTGGTTTAGCAAAAACAATCTATCTTGACACCAGACCAGTGAGCTATAGGAAATGAATCAGTAACCTCACAAAGGCATGTCTACTAATTTCAAGTGAGCTAAATATACTGTGCTAGAGCCTCACAGAGCTTTTCACCTGTCATCATTCCAGCAATCTGTAGTTGCTAAGTCAGTAACCCTCTTAGAAGCCTCTGCCCCAAAATCAGCCCAGTCAATCAGTGGAGCTGAGGCAGTGCTTTAACATCAGACCAGCAAGTTACAGATGCTGAGTCAGTAACTTTAGAGGGTCCTCTGCCTTGATATACTAGACAGCTAGAGGGACTGGGACAGTTATCTTACCAAGGAATGTGCCTCAACAGACATGGACGAAGCTAGAGATGCTGACCCAGTGATATCACAGATGTCCTAGCCTTGATATCAGCCCATCAAGCAGTAGCTTTTGAGCCAGTGACCTTACCTCCCAGAGACCTGCCCCTTCACATCAGACCAGCAAGCTGGAGGTGTTCAGTTAAATAGCCTGAGTCTTAACATCATCTTAGTAAACTAGAGTTGCTGAGTAAGTGGCTACACAACAGCCTATCCTTTGACATTATGCCAACACACTAGTAACCAGCATCCCACTCAGTAACCTCAGACACACCTTTGCCTTCACATCAGCCCAGCAGGCTAAAGAGCTAAGATAACAAGTTCATAAAGCTTTCTGCTTTAATACTATTACATCAAGATACTATTACACCAAGACTGACATTTCGGTCAATTAATAAGTAACCTTACAAAGACCTGTGGCTTGACATCAACCCAGCAATCTAGAGTTGTTGAGCAGATATTAAAGTAAGCGGGAGTGCATGAGAGCACAGTTTCCCTTCTGGTAAAAGCAGAGAGAGAATCCACTCTTATCCTGCTCCAGAGCTGTCCACCCTCCTACCACTTCACTGGCTAGGGAACTGAGGACCCCCATCTGTTGGAGAATCTGCATTGTGAGCAGCAGGAAGAGCTGGTGCCTGGCTGAGCAGTTTATGTGGCTCCAAGTCTTTCCTGTGAATACATGGAATACCTCCAATACTCAATGAGACATTAATTATTCATATTGGGAGTCCCATATCTGACATCTTTCTTCTACAGGAAGATCTGTCCCTCTGGTGGTTCCCCCTACAATCCAGATAAAATAAGAGACTCAGCCACATCTCCTCCAGAACCTACATTTCAGGATAAACAGCCAAGTACTGAGAGTTCCCTCTCCCCTCCTGGCAGGCCATTGACGATTGTGTGGATTAAGAAGATGGTTAGGAGATATATTTTGAGTTCTGTTTCTGGGATCAGTGAGCTAGTAGTACTTGATACACTCAGTTTTGGGTGTAATTGGGCAACATAAATGTGTAAATGACGCAAACAGCTATGTTAAAAGAATGGTAAGTCTGCAAAGTCTAGCACCTAAAAGCTAGAAAATGTCAGAGGTAAGGTTCTTCATGCAGAAGAAAGATTCCATTCCCCTTTATGAGTTCTATTGTAGTTCCCGTCTCTCCAATATGAGTGTGATGACAGCTTCTTTACCCACTCACCTTCCTGCACCCTATGACTTTGTAATCCCCTTTCTCCCTCTTCTAGACTTGATGGCATTCCACCCAAGCTGGAACAAGTGAGCACTGACCCCCACATCAGTTCTTAAAAGTGTGTGCATCAGGCAGGCTACCACTGTGGCATCATAGTGTTCCTGTACAAAGGTAAAGGATCTTGCACTGAGTGTTGCAATTATAGGCTGATCTCATTGCTATCTGTCTCTGGAAAGATCTTTGTTAATGTTCTGCTTGGTAGGATGCAGCCTCTTCTTAAAAGGCAACATTATCCACAGCAATCAGGTTTCACTGCTGGGCACTTGACAGTGGATTCTGTCTTTACCCTTCAGCTTCTGGCTGAGCTGCACTGATCCAGACTTCTTTTGGCCCACTTCTTGTGGCATATAGCAACATCAAAATAGCTTTTTATTTGGCTGACAGGTCAGCACTTTGGCTCACACTGAAAAGAGCTGGCATCCCAGATGTTCTGATAAATCTGGTGCACAATTTTCACAACGCCCTGGCACTGTTCTGTCAAGCTTTTGACTGGACATTCGGACTTGCCACACCAAACGTCAGAATCAAGTTTGATCAAAAAGCGTTCACTGACCAAGACTATGACGATGGTGTTGCCCGGCTTGTGGTGACGCAAGAGAATTTCAGCCCTGTCTTTCAAGGTTTCCAAGATGCTTCCCACACACTATGGGGTTGAACATCTCATGCAAAAGACTAAGGTCCACAATTTTGGAGCTGGACCACTAGAACTCCTGGTGCATGTGCAGTCAAGCACCTAACTAGGCTGCAAGCAGAGTACAAATGGTTGCAGTAAACCTGGTATCCTCCAATGAATTGGTCTTGACACTTCCTGCACAAAGTCCAAGTCTTGCTTATGGGAGCAAAAATGTCTGCACTGAGACAAACTTTAGGTTCTAACAAACCTGTGTTCCACCTGTATTGCTAGATGGGTCAGAAACCTGGACCCTCTCACAAGTAGACTTGGAGCAGTTAGATGCATTCTATATGCTCTGTCAGCACCAAATCTTGGGTATAAAGTGGTTCAATTTTGTGCAAAATGCCATAACCTCACAGATATCGGGCCTTCCTTCAATCCCTCACTATATTCAAAAGCAGCATTGCATGCTCTTCCACCATCTCTCCTGGATGAACACCATGCTCTCCTTCGATGTGCAAAGGGGTTCACACCTTAACCCTACCCGCCATTGCCTGTGGGGCTGCCCCAGAGATTCATGGATTTGCAGGATTGAGTGAGCCAGACCTGAGAATGTGACTGTCCGATGCCTGCTGTGATGCCATCGGCCCTGGTTGTTCTCGCTGGCATGCAGGTCCATAGTGAACTGTGCAAATCTGTTGATCTCTCTCCTCAAGACCTGATTCTGGAGGGAGTTAGCCTGCCCCACACCCCACAGGTGGGCTTGGTGGTATGTTCCATCTCCCCCACAGCTCAGTCCAGAGGTAGGTTCCATTTCCCTCTTTGAGTGAGGTGGGAGGTTCCTTCCTCCCCCCTCCTAGGTCAGTGGTAGCATCCGCAATCCGCAGAGCTGGGTCTAGACGAAGTGCCATCCCCCTCTACGAGTTAATTGGCAGGATCCATTTCTCCCCCGCGGCCGGGTGCGGTGGTTTGCCCCAGCAGTAGCCGAGTCCCGGCCAGCCCCCGCCCCCTCCGCCTAGTCATTGATGTTGTTGTTTTTGTCGCAGGAGGCGGAGGCGAGGCCGCGGCCTGGGGCTGCAGCAGCGGGGCTCGGGCCGGCGCCAGGCATGGCGGTGTGCGGGGAGGCGGTGGGCGCCGGCTCCCTGCCCAGCGAGCTGGTGGTTCACATCTTCTCGTTCCTGGCGGGCCCGGACCGGCTGCGGGCCTCGGCCGCCTGCTCGCACTGGCGGGAGTGCCTCTTCTACCCGGCCCTGTGGCCCCGGCTGCGCCTCAGCCTCCGCGTCTCCCCCGCCGAGCGGCCGCGCCTCGACTTCCTCATGCGCAAGTGCGGCTGGTTCGTGCGGGAGTTGCGCGTCCAGTTCGCCGCCGACAACTACCCCGGCGGCGGCGGCGGCGGGGTCTGCGAGGGGGCGGCGGCCGCGGCCGAGGGGGAGACGCCGCTCTGCCCCCGCTGGCTGGACCTGCTGAGGACCTACCTGGAGTTGGTGCTGTGCGTGCTGAGCAGCGTCCGCAATAACAGGTACCGCGGGGCTCTCCCGCCCGGCCTGGCCCGCTCCCTGGGTGGAGGGAGCCATCCGGGGTGGGGGGAGACCTTTTAGGCCCAGCTCCTTCCAGCCCGCTTGGACCTAGTCCCCTTGCCCGGCCCCTTCCCCTAACCCGCCCACCTGACTCCCTCCCCTGTGGGGGATCCCCTCTTGCCCGGTCCTTTTCCCCAGCCCGGCCCCTCCCCTGGCGGGATTGCCTCCTGCCCTGCCCTTTCTTGGGAGTGGGGGGGGGGGCTCCCTTCGGGTGGGCCCCTTTCTCCAGCCCATCCGCCCGGCCTCGGCCTCTTTCCTGGGAAAGGTTAGTAGAAACATCTTGCTCTAAACAGAGAAGGAAGGGTTGGGGGAAAGAGTTTGTTTAGTAAAACTGCTTACAGAAAGTGTATTCAAGCAAATCCTGGAAGCAAATTAGATTTACCTGTGCATATTTTAAAATAAAGGGCATAATGGAGGTGGCAATGAGGAATAGGTCATGGACTGTATGTGCTGATGCTTCGTGAAGATAAATTGTGAAGCATCTGCAAACTGATAGCTAATTCACACATCACGTTCCATGTTCATAGGAACCGTGCTTTGATGAGATGTAACAATTCAGCGTGTAAAAAAATTGTCTCAAATGAAGCTTTATTTGGTATCTGTGAAATGTAATTTCCATCATTACTTATAGTGCAAACTCTGGAGCATTTCATAAACAGTAAGTAAAACATATAGTAATCATTTGTTAAATTAGTGTCTTTGGAGTTCTTTATCAAACAGCATTAGGGTTACAATATATAAAGTAACTTCAGCATATTTTGCATTGTATCATGTCAGCTGTGGAATATAAATATAACACAAGGTATAGAAGTAGATTAACTGACAATTTACACTGCCCTGTGATAGACACAAGGTTTATTAGAGCTGTGCAAAGAAATTAAAATCAAATGTAGGGAGGATCAGAGCTATAAGCTTGAGTTCTGGTGCATATCTAGACTCCATTCTCTCAAAATACTTTAAATGTGTCTTCAAACTTTATTCATGCATGAACAAACACAACAGATACATTGTGGTGAAAACACTAATGTACACGTTACACTTTTTTTTAAATTTACACTGTTCCTCCTACCACCGAGCTGTGATGTAACCTTGGTATTGAAAAACATATTAACTATAATAATAGCTCGGTTGCCTGATACTCAGTAATTTCTGAAACAATTTAGTCTCTATTAGAAGGAATCTTGTATTTAGTCAGAGAGAAACTATTAAAGATGAGTGACCTTTGATCTTGGAAGATGATGATAAAGAGGAGGATGGTTCCATGGTTAAGGTGCTAGCTTGGAATTTGGGAGGCCTTGGTTCAGTTCTGTGCTTTGCCACAGTCTTCCAGAATGATGTTGGACTCTTAGGGTATGTCTGTACTACCCGCCAGATGGGTGGGCACCAATCAATCCAGCAGGGGTTGATTTATTGCATCTAGTCTAGATGCGATAAATCGACCCCTGCGTGCTCCGCCGCCGCCAGAGGCGCAGGTGGAGTCGATGGGGGAGCGTTAGCAGTTGACTCACCACAGTGAAGAGACCGCAGTGAGTAGGTCTAAGTATGTCGACTTCAGCTATGTTGTTCATGTAGCTGAAATTGTGTAACTTGGATTGATTCCCTCCCCCAGTGTAGACCAGGCCTGAGTCTACTTGTACCTCAGTTCTCTCTGTAAAATGGTGGTGATAGTACTTCCTTACCTCACTGTGACGATGGTAGCCATATAAACAACTTAGACAGAAAAGCAAGGGCCCATTAAGATGCTTCAGGGTTCCCCATCAATATTAGGCAAGGGTATAGTTGGAAAGGGATCCTGTGATCAAGATTTCAGAGTAGCAGCCGTGTTAGTCTGTATTCGCAAAAAGAAAAGGAGTACTTGTGGCACCTTAGAGACTAACAAATTTATTAGAGCATAAGCTTTCGTGAGCTACAGCTCACTTCATCGAAGTGAGCTGTAGCTCACGAAAGCTTATGCTCTAATAAATTTGTTAGTCTCTAAGGTGCCACAAGTACTCCTTTTCTTTTTGTGATCAAGATGAAATTAAAAACTTTACCTCCCCACCATTACACAATTAACATTTACAGCTTTTTTTTTTAACTTGGGTATCTTAAGCTGATTTACTGTTTGTGGAAGGCTATCAGAAAAGCGAATACAATGATGTACAAAATCGGAACATGTTAGGGCCATCATGCTTCTATGGCTTTGGGGAGAAATCTTTTTTGTTTGGTTTTTTCATGCTTTTTTTTCTGCGTTGTAGCTAGAGAATAATGAATATAATCCCTCCTTAGTTTTAGATGAATACATACTTTTCACCTGCCAAATATCTTTCCGTTCCTCCACTTTACTGCAGTTAGCTCAGAGACATTTCCTATGTTATAACACTCAGCCATCTCCCTGACAAAGCTTACTTTCTGAAAACCTCAGTTCTGCTCCAGCTCTGAACTGAGAACCCTAACCTTTATATTTTAGTACGCTTTACTCTGTTCTTCCACTTGTCAGCAGGTTAGGGCTGTCTGCCTCAATCATCTGTGTCTGCTGCTATAACTCTTTGTTATCAAGCTTTGTTACAATTCATTAGTTCTTTCTTGTTGGCTGACTTGAAAATGCATCTGCCAGTAAGTGAAAACTTCTGTATCAATATTGATCTATCAGACTGTGTGAGAGTACAGCAGACTCTACTGTCTGAACTTGATGTTTTTTGTAAGGTCGTTATTTATAATTAGGGCCCTACCAAATTCACAGTCCATTTGGTCAATTTCACTGTTATAGGATTTTAATGACAGGTTTCAGAGTAGCAGCCGTGTTAGTCTGTATTTGTAAAAAGAAAAGGAGTACTTGTGGCACCTTAGAGACTAACACATTTATTTGTTGTTTGTTATTTATTGGCTCAAATAAATTTGTTAGTCTCTAAGGTGCCACAAGTACTCCTTTTTCTTTATAGGATTTTAAAAATCATAAATTTAATGATTTCAGCTATTTAAATCTGAAATTTCACAGTGTTGTAATTGTAGGGGTCCTCTCCCAAAGAGGACTTTGGGGGGTGGGGGGCATTGCAAGGTTATTGTAGGGAGGGTTGTGGTACCCTTCTGCACTGCTGCTGGCCACAGCGCTGCCTTCAGAGCTGAGCAGCTTGAGAGCAGCAGCTACTGGCCAGGGGCCTAGGTCTGAAGCAGAGCCACTGCCAGCAGCAGTGCAGAAGTAAGGCTGGCATGTTATGATATTACCACCATTACTTCTGCGCTGCCGCTGGTGGGGCACAGCCTTCATAGCTGGGTGCCCGGCCAACAGCCTCTGCTCTCTGGTCGCCCAGCTCTGAGGGCAGAACCAAAGTAAGTGTGGCAATACTGTGAACCCTCCCCCCAAAAAATAACCTTGTGATCCCCCCCACCGCAACTCCCATTTGTGTAAGGATCCCCAATTTGAGAAACGCTGCTCTTCCCTGTGAAGTCCCTATAGCATAGGGTAAAGCACACAAAAGACCAGATTTCATGGTCCATGACGTGTTTTTCATGGCTGTGTATTTGGTAGGGCCCTATTTATAATCCATAGTGCAGGAGTTCTTTTAAAAAGGCCAGACAATCTTTATTTCTGCATCACTAAAAATTAGTCAACAAAATGTTAGTCACACACACTGTTTATAATATTAACTTGGAAATGTGAGTGGATTTCTAGTGTGCTGTGGCCCTGTGAAAAGTTCTCACATACACTGTAAATGCTACATAGTATCATTCCTGAAATTCACTACCTCTGCTGCTATCCCCTATTCCCCAACAAGTGCTTTTATATTAGGAGGGAGCTTTTGCTATTCTTAATCTGCCCTACTACTTTGCCAAGCTACTTTTTACACACATCCTTTCCAAATTGGTGGATGCTTTAGACATTTCTTCAGTAAAATGTTTGCTTCTCTGTGCTACGTTTTGATATAGCTAAAATACCCCCTCCCCCCCATTTTATTTAGCTCCTTTTAATTAAAATGAACTGTGGTGGAGAAATGCCTTGGCACTTCAAGGTCCCTTGACAAAAGAATCATTGTCTTGTTGCTAAGGCGGAATCAGGTGTCCTGTTGTGGAGAATCTCCTGTGAATCCTTTTTACATTTAACTCCAGCAGTTTAGTTCAGCTTCTGAAGTGTGCAGGATCATGCACTATGCAAAATACAATATACACAGACAAATCACAACATATAAAAACATGCAGTAGAAGTGGTATAGAGAATGACTAACTTCAGATTTGGGTCATAACTGTCACAGCATTGGCAAGTTTTCCTTTGGTAACATTCATTCAACTAGAACAGATTCCATCTAAAATTTCCTATCACAAATAAGAGCTGGTGCAGTAAAGCTTATTGTAATTCATGGTGTATGGACTTGCAAATTTTACTGTTAGCCAAATTGCACATTTTAAGCTACATGGGTCTTAAATGAATGTAAATAATTGGAGATGGAAAAACATTGTGCTTATTCTGGTAGAGCCAGTTATACTATAGTTTCACTAACGCATAGATACTTCCCACCATAAATACACAGAGCATAATACATGCTCCTCCTTTATTCCATCTCCATGACCATGTTTGAATTTCATGATAAAATGCTTGAGTTCTCAAATTGTGTGCACATGTGAGATTGTCTATTCCTGAACTGCATAGTTCTTGAGAGCTATTTAGAACATAAATCAGAAATAATATGGTATGCAAAAGCTCATCTGGACTGCTTCATAGAGTTGTCTTAAGTGATTTGGACGCTAAAAATTCAAATTGAGAACCCCAAATACCTAAGAGTATCTGTATTTGCTGAAGACCGCTAATCTCAAACAAGTACTTGTTCTAAGTTGCTAAGGAAATGAATTCTGCTTCTCTTACTTTACTATAGAAAATCACTAGCTTTTACCCATGATCATGCCAAACCAGTCTGTCATTCTTTGACAGGGTTACTGGCCTAGTGGATGGGGGAAAGCTGTAGATATGATGTATCTTGATTTTTAGTAAGTCTTTTGACACCATGCCATGTGACATTCTCATAAGCAAGCTAGGGAAATGTGATCCAAATGTAATTACTATAAGGTGGGTGCAGACTGGTTGAAAAACTGTACTCAGAATACTTATCAATGGCTCACTGTCCTAATGGAGGCATGTATCTAGTAGAGTCTCTCAGGGGTCTGTCCTGTGTCCAGCACTAGTCAATATATTAATGATTTGGATAATGGAAGAGAGAGTATGCTTATAAAATTTGAAGATAACACCAAGCTGAGAGGAGTTGCTAGCACTTTGGAGGACAGGATTAGAATTCAAAATAACCCTGACTAATTGGAGAATTGGTCTGAAATCAGCAAGATGAATTTATTAAAGACAAGTGCAAAGTATTGCAGTTAGGAAGGAGAGAAATCAAATGCACAGCTACAAAATGGGGAATAACTGTCTATTTGGTAGTACTGCTGAAATGCATCTGCGGATTATAGTGTCTCACAAACTGAGTGTGAGTCAACAGTGTGGTGCAGTTGCAAAAAAGGCTAATATAATTCCAGAGTGTATTAATAAGAGTGTTGTATATAAAACATGGGAGATAGAGTGGAACAGTTATTTGACACGGGTGAGGCCTCAGCTTGAGTACTGTGTCCAGTTTTTGGTGCCATACTTTAAGAAAGATGTGGACAAACAGGAGAGAGTCAAGAGGAGAGCAACAAAAAGTTAAAAGGTTTAGAAAACCTGATGCATGAGGAAAGGTTTTAAAAAAAAAAAAAAAAAAAAAAAAAAAAAAAAAATTGGGTGTTTAGTCTTGAGAAAAGAAAACTGATAAAGGCCCTCAAGTATATTAAAGGAGTGTAATAAAGAGGATGTTGATCAGTTGTTCTCTGTCTACTGACGGTAGGACAAGAGGAAATCAGCTTAATCTGCAGCAAGGAGATTTATGTTCGAAAGTTTTTCCTTAATATCAAAGTACTGGAATAGGCTTCCAAAGGAGGCTACGGTATTCCTGTCATTGGTTTTTAAGATTTTTAAGATCAAGTTGGACAGACACCAGTCAAGGGTGGTCTATGTGTGCTTGGTCCTGCCCATTTGGTCTGCCATCCAAGTACTAGCCAGGCCCGGCACTCTTTAGCTTCTGAGCTCAGACAAGATTGGGTGCATTCAGTGCAGTATGCCTTCAGGCAAAAGCCATATTTCTCCGTTGGTGGGGTAACTGAACCCAAGTCAATTGTTTGGAAAGCAGCTCTACTCATTGCTACACCACAAATATATCTAATAAGTTGCAGAGATTCTAGTTTCTGTATGAGTCATATCAAAGGCACCAAAGGAATGAGTGAAGATTGAGAATCAGATGGTTCTTTCATGCCTCTTGGGATGTCCTTCTGGCAATGAAACCAGAGAATCTGCAGCTCTGATTTCTTACCATCGTGGGGTAAGTGTTTTTGTAAAATACAGCGCTAACTACCTCAGCTTTGGTAAGTAAACTGTCATGCCTTATTGTGGTCTTATAAATCAAAGGTTTCAGAGTAGCAGCCGTGTTAGTCTGTATTCGCAAAAAGAAAAGGAGTACTTGTGGCACCTTAGAGACTAACAAATTTATTAGAGCATAAGCTTTCGTGAGCTACAGCTCACTTCATCGGATGCATCCGATGAAGTGAGCTGTAGCTCACGAAAGCTTATGCTCTAATAAATTTGTTAGTCTCTAAGGTGCCACAAGTACTCCTTTTCTTTTTATAAATCAAACTTACTCTTTGCATTACTGTACTGTTCAATATAACTTTCAAAAAACTTAAAGTGCAAAAAAAATCTTTTTTGATGACTGTATGGCTCTTTGAGGATGTATACCAAAGGACCTGAGGCACGACAAATGTCAGTCTGTAAAAAACTAAAAATAGGGAGGAATTTTGATGCTCTGTTGGGTACTGGATGATGATGTACACTTTTTCCACTAGCTAAATTATCCATTCACTGTACAAAACAAAGCTGCTGATGTAAACAAAGCTGATATTAAAGCAATGATTATGTGAAAATTTGGAAAAAATTCTACGTAGAACTTTGCTAATTCTCACAGACTGGAAGGATTTAATGAATTGCTATTACTAACAGTTGCTAACGAATTACATAAAATATACTGACAGTCTTGCTGCTGGAAATCACTTACATTCCAGAGGGCCATCTTATAAATCTTGTGTTTGATATTACAGGCATACAGATCCAGAGTTATTGCAAATTTATTATGAATGACAGTCTGTTAATACAAAACTTGTACTGGATTTAGAAAAAAAGTTTCTTCATTCTTTATTACTGAGTACATGGGCATTAAAAAGGATCTTGGTGTTTGATAACCGTTCTACTCCTGCTGCTTATTTTTGACCAGAAGTCAAAATGCTGTTTTGTAACAATATCTATCACAACAAATTGTGAGGGTCGCAGAGGATTATGACTTCTGATGAGAGAATGAGCAACAGGAACAGATAATCTCTTAAAACAAAGATTCTAAGTAAGTAGTAGGTATGGGGAAACTTTCCATGAGTCATCAGAATATCTATGCTCTTATTAAGATGGTTGTTTTTCAGGAAGATTCTTGGAGTGGGGTGAAGGGAGAAATATTTGCTTTTTTACTCTGCTGTGTTGAAATCCACAAGTGTAGTCTTACCCTGTCAGAGCTGTTCTGGGAAAAAGTAGGAAGGGGTTGATGTCTGTCTGTTTTCTCTCCCCAGTGACCTACCTGATCTGTATCAGTGTGCAGAGCAAGAATCTAGATTTCTAGTAAAACTACAATACGTCAGCAAAATGTGTTTTAAAGAATTTCAGGAATTAAATTAAATGAGGCTCCTGGATTATTAAACAGGCCAAATATTCAGCATATTGAGGAAGTCAGAATGGCCGCATCTTTACTGAGACTCTTCTGCAACTCCCCCACCACTGGTCTGGTAGAGGCAGCTTCATTTAGCAAGCAATGGTGGAATTGCTACCATAGACCATGAATGAGCAACTTTACCATTCTCTAATCCTGCTGTGTATAAACAAGGCCTATGTGAAATTTGGTTGAAAAATGTGTAATAAAAATAGGGCACAGCAAGCAAATCTAGTCTAGTGCAATTACTAAATTAGTAGAGGATGCAGTGGCATGTTAGGATAAAGTTAAAAGTTGCTGGAGAAATATCAGATCATTTAAAAGTAGAATCTCATGGATGAGAAATCATAAATGGTAAATCCTTTGGGACAAGGTCTCTCTCTGTATGTGACATTTGTAGTACATAGAACTGCATCGCTCTGATCCTAACTGGGGCCTCTGGTTGCTGCTTTAATAAAATGATTCAGTAGTAATTGTTCTTTTCCTTTCTCAATCAATCATAATAGTAAAACTGAAGCAGGAATCAGAAAAAACAAGTTGTACACCATAGGGATCACTACTGTTTTCATTATTTTCATTAATGATCTATAGGGGATATGAATTCAGCCACGATCAAACTTACAGGTGGTGATAATGATCATGTGACTAGCAAATGCAAAAGAGAACAGAACTAAGTAGCACTATAGCTGTCCTTATTTACTTAAATAGTAAACTCTTTGAGGCAGAGACTTTATAGTTGTGTGTACTGTATCTAGCACAAAGTGTTACAGCAATTTACTACTACTAATGTAATCTTGAAACAAAACAGTGGGCTATAAGTAGTGAGATGATGCTGACTGTTAAACAGGCCCTGTGTGCCCTGCAGCTCTGTGGCTGCATAATTAATCTCTTGTATAGCACTGTTTTCCGGACTGAAGCTTTTAAAAAGGTAGTTTCTAGCCCTTGTGTGTTGTAATGTAATGTCTTCCTGAATCTGCAGATGCTCTGAAAGATGTGAACTGCCTCATTCATCTCAATGACTTGTTCTGAAATCTAAAGATGACAGTTTCATTTTCAGCATTGCATATGATGCTGCCAGTCATTTTAGCAGAAACATCCAGCCATCCTACTTTCTCCTCATACTAAACTGACTTTTTTGGCTTCCTAGGGGCGAAAAGCCCCCAACTTTCCCCCCCTTCTCTGCCGCCAAAATCTTGAGCTTTCTCCTCACCCAACAATTTTCTTTGAGGTAGTTAGGCATCTTCAATATAAAAATCTGAGGCGTACTGAAAATGAGAATAGTCAGCATAAAATTATATTTAAATAGAATATCAAATAACTTGGGCTACTCCACTGATTTATACTCAATTTTTGTATTTTAATTAAAACTTCCAAAGCTGTTTGTACAGGAACGTTGTTGAAGTATTTAGGTGTAGCTTGCTGTGAAGTATTTGAGGCCTTGCTAGTAAGTCCCTCATTCACTAGGAGAGGAAATAGACAGCAGATACAACTAGGAGACAGCTGTTAGGAAATCAGAGTGGGAAGTGATGACAGGTCACAAACTAAACAAGAGATTTGTAGTAGTGCTAGTTCACAGTGATTATAAAGGGTGATAGATTGGACCTAAAAATTAGGGAAGTGAGACATCCCCTCTACATATCCTTGGTTCCACTGCAAGTGAAATATCTTATGAAGATTTAGTCATCTTCTGGTAAAGAGCAGTGAAGAGTCCAGGGAAGGTTCCCTGGCACTGCAGCATGGGCTTTAGTGTTGCTGATATTCACATAGTAAACTTGGGAACAGATCTTTGGATGTAGCACCTTTAAAGTTTTAAGTCTGGAGATGGGGTGACTTCTTTTTTTTTTTTTTTTTTTTTTTTTTTTTTTTTTTTTTGAAGCATGCATAAGGGAGTTCATGCATAAGCTGCTCCTCATCACAGTTCTCCTAGTGCCAGTAGCAGCATTAAATGATTGAAAAAGGATCTGAGAATGTGCCTTTGTCTAGGCTTGTTCGTGGCCATATTATTTACAACTTTCTGCAATCAGCCCTTTCTTCCTCGCAGCGCACACTGGAGCAATGCAACTGTTCTAATTTTTTATACATATATCAGAATATATGTGGGAGATGATGCACGAGCACTAAAGCCTCATGGTTCTTCATGTATACACTGGCACTGATCATACTGCCTCTAGGAATTGCTGTGATGAAGTAGCAGCATGTTACTTGTAAACAGCAGGAATAGGAGTTAAGTTTGTACATTCTTCTATGTAAACTATAGATTAAATTATAGTGACAAAAATAAACAGATGGTTCAAACTCTTGCAATCCTCCAAATTTTCACTAGGATTCATGGAATGTTACACTACCAAAAATAACATGTTTTAGAGTCCTAGGAATAAATTATACCCATAGAATATGTAAATATTTAAAGGAATCCTGTTAACTTTTGAAAAATGAGCTATAGCTCACGAAAGTTTATGCTCAAATAAATTTGTTAGTCTCTAAGGTGCCACAAGTACTCCTTTTCTTTTATACTTGTTAAAAGTATGTCAGGTGGCACACCTGCATTGGAGCCTCCTGTACTTGCTTTTGTGGTTTTACCATCATGTTTTTTAAT
The DNA here is from genome assembly GCF_009764565.3 of Dermochelys coriacea. Classification (NCBI taxonomy): domain Eukaryota; kingdom Metazoa; phylum Chordata; order Testudines; family Dermochelyidae; genus Dermochelys; species Dermochelys coriacea. The sequence goes on along the minus strand of NC_050073.1, from coordinate 84,890,009 downwards.
GTCTTTCCCTCACTGGTTGTTGGAGGGCAGGGGGAACATAAGTGGGAGAAATTGTCTGTATAGGGGAAAGTGAAACTGACCAATGTGCTCACCCATGTATATCATGAATGAATTTATATATTTATGTATATTTTTATTGGGGCTATTGTATATATTTTTAAATATCACAATTAATTGCAAGATTAAAAAAAGTTGTGATTATTTGCAGTTTTAATCACACTTTTAAATAGAATACCAATTTGAATTTATTATAAATATTTTTGGATGTTTTTCTACATTTTGAAATGCATTGATTTCAGTTACATAGAATACGAAGTGTACAGTGCTTTATATTTTTATTACAAATTTTTACACTGTAAAAAGATAAAACCGTATTTTTCAGTTCACCTCAGACAAGTACTGTAGTGCAGTCTCTTTATCGTGAAAGTGCAACTTACAAATGTAGAATTATATTTTACATAACTGCTCTCAAACAAAACAATGTAAAACTTCAGAGCCTACAAGTCCACTTAGTCCTACTTCTTGTTCAGCCAGTCGCTAAGACAAACACATTTACATTACAGATAATGCTGCCTGCTTCTTATTTACAATGTCAACTGAAAGTGAGAACAGATGGGTTCTACTTGATAATGATCCAAAGCAGTTTGGACTGAAGGACCTTCATTTTCATCATCCGAGTCAGATGCCACCAAGAGAAGCTTGATTTTCTTTTTGGTGTTTCAGATTCTGTAGTTTCCGCATCGGCGTGTTGCTCTTTTAAGACTTTTGCCATCATGTTTCACACCTTATCGCTATCAGATTTTGGAAGGCGCTTCAGATTCTTAAGCCTTGGGTTTAGTGCTATAGCTATTTTCAGAAATCTCATATTGGTACCTTCTTTGCATTTTAGTCAGATCTGCAGTGAAAGTGTTCTTAAATCTAACAATATGTGTTGGGTCGTCATCTGAAACTGCTATAACATGAAATATATGGCAGAATGCAGGCAAAACCGTGGAGCAGGAGGCATACAATTCTCCCCCAAGGAATTCAGTCACAAATTTAATTAATGCAATATTTTTTTAAAGAGATTCATCAGCATGGAAGCATTTCCTCTGGTATGGTGGTTGAAGCATGAAGAGGCATATGAATGTTTAACATAGCTGGCACTTGCATACCTTGCAGTGCAGGCTACAACAGTGCAGATATTTGTAATCAAAAATATTATAAAGTGAGCATTGTACACTTCGTATTCTGTGTTGTAATTAAAATCAATATATTTGCAAATGTAGAAAAAAATGCAAAAATATTTACAGTAAAACCTCAGTGTTACGAACATACCTCATTTGGAACTGGAAGCATGCAATCAGGCAGCAGCAGAGACCTCCCCTGCCCCCCTCCCGAAAAAAAAGCAAATACAGTACAGAACTGTGTCAATCATAAACTGTCAAACTTTTTTAAACTTTCCCTTTTTTAGTAAAGTGAGGGAACTGTTTCTGTGCTGCTTTTATTTAAATTAAGATAGTTAAAAACAGCATTTTTCTTCTGCCTTGTAAAGTTTCAAAGCTATATTAAGTCAATGTTCAGTTGTGAACTTTTGAAAGAACAAACGTGTTCAAAGTTACAAACATTTCAGAGTTATGAATAGTGACTTCCTGTGACCTCCATGACTTCTGCAGTGGTCAGTTTGGCTGACCCTGGAGCTGCCCAAGCAGCTGACCTTGGAGTGAGCTGCTCAGGAGGCCCTGGGGACAGCCACACCAGCTACTTAGGTGACCCCTCAGCCAGCTGCTGCTGGAGTGGCCCCAGCGCCAACCGCATCGGCCACTGCTCTGAAGCCCGGAGCTCCCTTTCCACCTCCCCACCACCTCTGGTAAGATTGAATCAGTGATGTTTATGGTATAGGTCATGATCTGTGACTTTTTATTTCTTGCCTATGATCTCTCCGTGACTTACTAAAAATACCCATGATTAAATTATAGCCTTAGTTATGAACAACCTCCATTCCTGAGGTGTTCATAACTCTTGAGGTTCTACCATATAATAAATTTACATTGGTATTCTATTGTTTAAGGGTTAGATTAAAACTGTGTAATCGCAACTTTTTTTTTAAATCTAGTTAATTTGTTTTGTGTTAATTGAGTTAACGGTGATTTATTGGTAGCCCTAAATATAGTTAGACATCATCTTGAATGTCTCTTTAAAAAAGCATATTGAGAATGATGGGCCACTGGATGAAGCATGTTACAAAAACTAAGTGAGCTGTGGCTCACAAAAACTTATGCTCAAATTTGTTAGTCTCTAAAGTGCCACAAGTGTAGTATCTTTGGCCTGGTCTAAGCCTAAAACTCAAGTGGACCTAGCTATGTTGTGGGTGGGTGGGTGGGGGGGGGGAATTCATATCCAAGAGATGTAGTTAAGCCCCAGAAGTCTTCCTTTGACCTAGCTATTGCCTCATAGGATTAACTACGGTGACAGAAGACCCCCTTCCATTGCTGTAGCAAATGTCTATACTACAATGCTGCAGCACTGTGTCTGTGCAGCTGTAGTTTAGACATAGTCTTAGAGTTCTAGGGGTTCAGCATTAAGTGCAGCTTTCATATAATGAAAAGCAGATATGTATACAGTGTCGTTGATGGAATTTTAAATACACTTGTGAGGATGAAAGTGGATAACATGCACTTAAATGTCACAAGGTGTATTCCTGGTAACATTCTGCTAGACAACTAGATAGGTATTCAGACTATTATAGTAAGGTGACTCAAAACTGATCAGATTTCTTGCTTCTGCTCTTGATTTTGGTGTTTTAAGCTGCTCCCCCTGAAAAGTTCCATCTAAGCTTTAGTTTATTTGGAAGTTGTGTGTTGTCCCAAACTTATAGACAGTGCAACTCTTTCCAGCCTGGACGATACCTCCTGTGCATAAGTGTGCCCTTGCTACCTGTGTTCAAAAATTGTCCTTAACATTTCTCCACTGTTGCCTTATCTTCATGTGCAAACTAACAAAACCTATTTTTGTAGGAACCTCCAGAAGTTAAGTCTTTTTGGGGATATAAGCATTCTTCAACAACATGGAAGTATATCGAATACATACCTCAGCAAGGTGGACCCAGATGGCAAAAAGATTAAGCAGTAAGTTCTTCTGTACACACTAGCAAAAATATCATGCTGGCTCAAAGAACTGATAATGAGAATGCAAGGTATTAGGTTGAAAAAGCTCCAGCTTGGTAGTGAGATTTCATCTGGTTTCCATTTTTGTGTTATCTGATGGTCATTGGGTGACCTATATGAGAAGAGCTGATCTTGGTCAAGCTCCTCGTGTCTACGTCACACAAACCATCATCAGTTGTCAGATTTGTGGTGATCTCTGCAGACAGTGTGTGAAGACACAGTACTTTAACTCTTGCAAGGGATGATTCTAAAACAGAATGAGGTGGTATTGGGGCCAGGGAGAGAGGAGCAGGGTTTCATTGGAACTGTATGTACTATTGCTGTTCTGAGACTGAGTGGAGAACTACACTAGGAATTGAAGTCACCTGACAAATTAAACAAATATATACAAGAAAAACGAATATTAGGAAACAAGTGACTTTGAATAAAGTCATAAGTGAACTCCAAGTAAGGATTTGTTATCAGACTCCATGCCTGTTTAAAATGAGAACTACTAATTTCCAGAATAATTCCTAAGGGCATGTCCATATAGAAAAGCTATATTGGTATAATCTAAGGTGCGAATTTAAACTGTTAATTATATCCGTATAACCTTCCCCCTTCCCCCCCCCATATGGACACTCTTATTGCAGAATCAGAGTGGGTTTCGTTTTTTGTTGTTGTTTTTTTTAAAGCTTGTATCTAGGCTTGGCAGAACTCATTTTTTTTATAATTTTTTTTACAATGTTACCAGATAACGTCAGTGTTTGCTTTTAAGCTTTTTTTATCTTAATCTATTGCGGGAAACTGTGCGGGAGTTCAGACAATAATTGTTTAATGACAGTAGACATTGAGATTCAAAAAGTTAAAACTTTATAACTGTTAAAATACAAATTTCAACATGACATGTCAAAATCTACAAAGTAAATTTGCTTAAATCAACCTCTGTTCTCAAGTAGCATTTTTCTTTGCCTATCTGTACATTTTTATGATTGGTGGAAATGTATTTTTATTGGCTTGTGTGTATACTAAAATCGATGTCGATCCTCAAAAATCTGATCCTCCCAAGTCTACTTATGCCCTTTTGGAAGTGTGTAAGATAAAATGAAAAAGCCATTCTTATTCTGGAACTAGTGTCCACGCAGTGGGTTATGCTGATATAACTGTAAAACTTGCCAACATAGACAATCCCTGAATGTCATAATTTTAATTTACATTGCCAAGGGCGGCGGTGGGGAGGGAATCTGCTTATCCCAATATCCTAGGAGAGGAATGGGTACTCTTTCCTTTTCCGTGTGCCTGCAGCTGAAGTAGCTCTGGAACTATCATAGATATCAACAGATGGATTAGTATGTACATGAATATTGAACTCTCTAATGCTTAGATCCTGACTTAAATTTACAATATGGTGGAAATTCAGACCTTCATCTCCTACTGTGTCTTTGTCCTGTTGTACTTGTGTAATGCAGAAATTGAGATCAGTGGGAGATATTATGCAAATTTCATACTGTATTGCGGTACTGAGGCACAATTTATAGATATCAGAGTAAAAACTTTTACTCTGGTTGTGGTGGTGGTAGTTGTTTTTTAATAATATGCTTAGTGCTCTTCCGACTATGATGATTTGTTGCATACCGCACGGTTCTATAGTGCATAGGTTTTTTATGCTCTATATTTGCAGTTTACTGTTTTAAATGTAACTTTATACTACTTTTCTCTTTACAAATTCATTTTATTTAACCTTTGCTATGGGAAAGTTCAATACATCATGTAAATGCAGTACATTGTGCAGTTACAGAAAATACGTTCTACCATTGAATTAAATGTAACTATTTAAAACTCTTATGCCTGAGGTGTTACTTCGTCATCTAAAAGTTGTTAATTAATCTTAATTTTTCTAAAAATACCAATTGAGCCATTTTAAATAAGTGCATTTAGTGCTGGATTGAGACTGCATTATCCAATGAACAGAAATAGTATGGACAACAGCAGTGCACTTGCTTCCTGCATAGTCTTACCCGTATGCCTGAATCCTGTATGTATACATACTAGAACACGTAATGTGACTGTGCTCAGAAGAGCATTTGTCAGTGGTGAGGAAGAGGAAAAATTCAGCTGGGTTTTAACAGCTGGGGGAACATGATCAAAGAATTTCTTTAGAGCCAATCCAGAGCATTTAGCTACAGTGCTGAAGTTGTGTGATTCACAATTGTACATTCAAATCAAATTCCTTCCTGTCTTAGGTATGGTATGTGAAATGAATATATAACTTAAAGATCTGTTTATAAAATGTTACAGGGGTGGGACAGGTGGTCAGGATAGATGCAGGATCCTCCTCCTGTGTGGTGAGTGTGGGTCACTCCCCCCCCCACCCACCCCCCAAAAAGGGCGCACAAATGATACTCGGTTATCTAATTTTAAAATATTGCCAGGCCAAATCATGCTTATCCCAGCTTAAACTCTTATAATTGCTGGTAACTGTAGGAATGATCCAGTATGTACACATGAAAGTATTTTAAGAACCCCACTATTGTTTGCACTTGAGAGAGGTGTAATGAGTGTGGTCGGCTCACCCAGTTTCAAATATTTCAAAACCAAATTTCTCCAAATCTGGCAAAAAGCATTGATGTGCTTTTAGGGCTATATTTTGTACATACTAAGCTTGCTGTTGGGCTTGGTGGGGCAAGGACTGTATTAGAGGTATCAGAGCATGAAGCATCAGAGGCTTTTTAAAGTAGTAGTTACTCATATTTGTATAACCCCAAAATGGCTGAATGGATTCCCTTAAACTTTTGTTTTAAGAGTTTGGTGCTGAGAAATATGGGATATTTCTCTTCAAAGGGCAACATTTTCCACAAGATCAATCGATACATATATTCCCTTCCCAAGATAAATCACAATTGCAGCATCATTTGAGTTTGGTAGAAGTTAAAGTAATTTAGAGCCTGATTTTGCAGGTGCCATACATACAGAACTTTCACTGACTATTCAAGGAGTTCTTCACGGAGCACAGCTACAGAATTGCACACTAACTGAAAGAGTAGAGTCTTTCTTGAATAAATATAGAATGCTATGCAGTTGTATTACCACATTGAGTCACATTTAATGGGGTCGTTATGTTTTTCTTGCAGAATACAACAGCTATTTGAAGAAATATTGGGCAATAGCAGGCAACTGAAGTGGCTGTCTTGTGGGTTTATGCTGCAAATAGTTACTCCCACATCATTGTCATCTTTATCAAACCCCATTGCCAACACCATGGAACACCTGAGTTTGCTGGACAACCACATCCCTGGTAATACCACTCTTATCACTGCAGTTGAATTGGAGCGCTTTGTGAATCTGCGCTCCCTCGCCTTGGATTTTTGTGATTTTACAGCTGAAATGGCAAGAGTCCTGGCTGATAGCAACCATGTGCCTTTGCATCGACTCTCTCTTCTGGTCCACAAAATTTCCATAATGCACAAGTCCTTGGAAAACATGCCAGAAGATGAGAATTGGAAGGCACTGACACGCAACAGCACTAATCTTCGGGTCTATATTATGGCTTTTGATATCAAGAGTGATGACATGCTAAGAATTCTTAAGCCCAGTATCCCACTAGAGAGGATTCACTTTGACAGCTACATCACTTGTGTTTCAGGGGCTGTTGTTGACCTCATATCCAGGCAGTATGACAAATTTCTCACTCATTTTATATTAATGAATGATGTGATAGATATGTCTGGTTTCCCAGATCTTAGTGACAACCGTAATGAAGATCCACTGGTTTTGTTAGCATGGAGGTGCACAAGGCTCTCTCTCCTAGCAGTTCATGGTAGGTAATTCTATTCCCAAACATAGTAAGTGACTTTGACTTTTTTTATGCTTTAGTCTTTTTTTCTAAAAATCACAATCATACACTTTGTATTAATAATATCAGTTACTGCCCTAAAAAATCTTGCAGGAGATGTTAATAGTAGAAGCTGTTTTATACAGATACCGAAAAAACACATTCTCATACCATCAAACTTGAAAATGTAAAGTCATTCCACATACTATAGTTATAGTTATTCCTCATAACAAATCACGTAACTAGTAAGTTACTGACTGTGTTAACAAATTTTCCTATGCAACTCTGTTCTCACTTGAAGTGTACTAGGTTACTTGTGTAAATGAGGATGAGCAAGAATTTTTCTTGTAAGGTTCCAAAAAAAAAGGGGTAGTATATAATATTCCATGCTCTGGAAAGCTTATTTTGAGTGTGTGGAGGATCTTTATTATATTAAACTATGTATTATCCAGAGAGTAGCTATGCTTGTGGGTATGAGAATTGGAAATGTTTGCTGCTTAGCATTAGTTCATTTTGCAGTGAGGGTTAGGTGATCTTCCTGGTTGTAAATATGTATGGCCCACAATGAAGCTAGGGTGAGAGGAGATGTGTGTTACCAATCTAGTGAGAATCTAGCAGCAGCTAACAGGATGAAGTATTGGCTGACAAAGTTTAGAATATATTCTCTGTTTGATCTACTTGCAGGAGGGAGAGTAGCATAAACTGTATTTCTCTTCCCCTGAAATAGTTTTAGGTGAGTGCCTGGCCAAATGCCACCATACACTAGTCATAAATTGTCCGTGCTAGCTATTTTATTACTGTAAACCTCTAATCCATTCTGAACTTGGGCTCAAAGAGAGAGGAACTTACTCTTGTGTATTATCTGACTTCAACTAGTGACCTACAGCAGACAAAAGTAGATAATATTCATTTAACAAATATAGGGAAACAAAATGCTAATGTAACACTAGTAGTGTGGCTCTTTATATCTTATGTGGACCAGCCATAGGAGGTTTGAGTCTGCTGGTGCTGATAGAAAAGGAATTGAGGCCTCAATCCCGTGATCTGCTGTATAGGAGTGCACCCCTGCTCCTCCTTCAAACAGCTTGCAGGATGGGGTTGTTTAGCTCAAGTGGCAGAGGGTCATGTTTTTAGCACCAAAGGGCATGGGTTCAAACGCCACTGTTTACCCCAAAGTGGGGGGAGTCAGATACTTGCAACAAAGAGTCTTCAGCTGACAAACTTTAATTATTTTCCATTGGAAATCAGTTGGGGAAAATTAAATTCTTTACTTTTCTTTATAATCACTATAAGTTTCCTAGAGTCAAATGTCAATTCTGATTCTACATAACCAACACATCTGAGGCTATGTCTACTCTACAGCTTATGTCAGCATAGCTTAGGTCGCTGAGGGGTGTGAATAAATCACCCCCAGGAGTGACTTAAGTTACACTGACATAAGTGCTGGTGTAGCACTGTGTCGGTGGGAGAGCTTCTCCTGCCAATTTAGCTACTGCTGCTTGCAGGGGCTTGAGTAGTTAAGCCAGTGGGAGAGCTCTCTTCTATCGGTTTAGAGTCACGACATTAGAGAGCTTGCGGCAGTGCAGCTGTGCTGCTGTAAACTCTCTACCATAGCTGTGCACTAAGTGGCTGAATGTGATTTTAGGTGCCTCACTTTAGCCATCTAACTTTTAAAATTTAACCAAATTGTTGTTGTTTTGATGCAGTTATTATCCCAAAAACTTAGTTTACAATACGGGGGAGGGGAGGGAATCAGACATCCTCCAAGACCTATCTAATATAAAATAGAAACAAACAGCTGTGTAAATTTACAAGCTAACAAATCCAGCATCAGAAATGTATAGTGTTGTCACCTGTCTATCCAGCAAACATTCAGGTAAAGCAATAGAAAAGCAAACTATTAATAATCTTTATTAAGCAGAGAATTGGAAGTTATATAATTGTCAGATCTTTTTAGACTGTTTAAAAGGTAGTAACTTGGTGTAATTTCTTATTGTCTGTCTAAGTGGGGGAAAAGACAGATGCCCAATAGGTGAAATCAGATCTCAAGATGAAGTACTTTCAGCTGTGCTTCTTGTAACTTGCCTAAATTGGGAAAATATGATCTTTTTCTTCTTTATGCTACCAGACTGCCTGGAAGTTATTTTGTCAGCTGGAATAAAAATAACATCTAAGTTTGGTGTTAGCTTAAAATATTTAAGAACTTGGAAGTGAAGACTACATTTTTGCTGTAACAGGTTCCAAATGCAGCAGTTTATCTTAAGAATCAATTTTAGGTTCTTCAGAAAAGGCTAAAATATTCATATTGGATATTCTGTTGTCCATAATTTCTACTGCTTTTTAAGGAAGTTCTTATAAACATGACAGCTTCTAAACTTTTTACAATTCAGAAATCGCAAGTTTTATCCTGTTAGGTCCCGATTGGCAGTAAAAATTGTCTCAATGTTAACTTTAAAAGTGTTTTGGGTGTTTTATTTATTTATTTATTTATTTATTTATTTATTTATTTTAAAGTGAGTCTGACTTGTTGATAACTACATTTCATGTTGTGTCAGCTAGAGGAGGGGAAGGGGGAAGAGAATCTTCTCTTGCGTCCATTCCCTGTACTCTCAGAAGAAGTTAATGAAATCTATTTATACCTGTCCTCTCCTCTTGCAATTTGTCTAAGTACTTATATGTAACAATTACAAAAAAAAAAAAAAAAAAAAACCCTCTCAGGAACATGTAATTATAAAATAGACCCCCTTTAAGCTCAACACAGCAATTGGTTCTTTTTTAAAACAAAAACCAAACACTGGGTTTTAGTGACACCCACTAACAATTTAATCCCCTTCTATCTGATATCCTCCCCCCCCCCCCCAAAAAAAAAAAAGGCTGTAAAGGCCTTCAAGCCAGAATGAACTATTCTGTGGCTTAGCTGTGATAGCTCAGAGGATGGTTACTAGTCAGTAACTAGGATTTACTTGATCTGCATCTGTCTGGCTACTGTTTGTCACTTGATCAGATAAGGCTAAAAGAAATCCACCTCACTAGTGTCTCTTGCAAAAGTGCTTTCTCACTGGGGCCTTAAGAATTTTTTCTGCTTTCACAGAGAGACATCTGCTATCTACCTTAGAGTAATAAATAAATACATTTGTTAGTCTTTAAGGTGCCACAAGTACTCCTTTTCTTTTTGCGAATACAGACTAACACGGCTGCTACTTCGAAACCTACCTTAGAGCGAATCTTCCAGAAGCAATAAGAGTGAGGAAGTACCGAGGCAATCTCTGGGGCTGAAAAGCAAGCCCACCCAGCTTGCATGAAAAGGGGGGAGAATCTTCCCCGTGGGGCAAAGGCTCTCCCTGAGGCAGCCTTAGACTTTGGGGAAGAGGTGCTTCAAGATTTCATGGTGTAAGAGATCTCTACAAGCTCCTGCCTTGTGAAATGTTTGGTTGGATGGGGTCCTTTCTGGCTCCTAAAATCTTACCAGAAGTCTAGTCATTCCTTCCAGAAGTTAACATGAAAAGCTATAGGGGTCATGATAGCCGCCTTGGTATTCAGAAGGCTAGTCCAGGGAATGGCATTCCTCCAAATCATCACATGCAGCAGTAGTTATGTATCTGAATCGCCCTTGTTAAGCTGCCCCCTTTGTTCTTGTGGATGTTCTTGTTCTTTTTCTCAGTAAGGACCTATTAATTCTAAATTCTGTAGTGGACTGGCTAAGATCATTCAAGATTCTTCTGGAAAGTATGACCTAAAAGTGGAGTTCTTGATTGCGTTTGGTATCCTACAGTCTTCTAGGCCTCCAGATGTTCCTTGTGCATTCAGACTTCCAGCCCACTGCACTAGACAGGGGAAGCATCAGTGAGTTAACATTACAAAGTTGCCTTTTAGAGTTCCTTGCTCTTTCATTAGGCATTACCACTGATCATGCCAGCATCCGCAGATGCCCTGGACTGCAGAGTGCTTTGAGCAGTGCTTCTGTGGAAAGCTTCAGGGGCAGTAGGTAAAAGATTCTCATTCTCCTTTCTTCATCAAACTCCTTCATTTAATTCAGCCTCCACTGTCTTCACCTCTCCCCACTGAAATGTTTTCTCATAGGTTTCCTGCTATACAGAATCCACTATCTACATTGTTGAAGACCATTCCAGAGAGAGTCAAACCTTGCTTGTATTTACCAGATAACTTTCTGTGGCTTGGATGAGACTGTCAGTTTCATCCGCTCTACTAGGCTTTCCAAGTCCAGACATCGACAAGAGAATTTGCATGTTAGGTGGGAAGAAGAGTAAGCTTATAGCTTACTGGAAGGAATAAACTGGAGAAGTGAAGGGGAGGGCACCCTAAAGAAGAGGAAAATCCTGGATGGTGCTTAGTGGTATCAGTGAGCTAGGAGGAACCCAGCATGTTTTCTCAGCCAACCTATGGAAAGCAAGTTCACTAGTAATAGGGAATATAATTTGCCTTTTTCTTCACTTTCTGGGGGAAATACAATATGAACTTCTAGTAGGTAGCAAAGACCATTTTATAATTGTCATATTTAATTTCAGTTAAGATAATTTTGCAGTTGAGTGAAAAAGTTTTCAGCATTGAAGGGACTTGGTTTTTATGAAAAGTACCATGATCTGTGAGGAAAGGTCACAATCACTGCAAAAATGGAATCTGGTAATAGAAAATAGGTCTAACTGTAACACAGTAAAATCAAACCTCTTCAGAATTCCTCTGTACTACAAACACAGTTTTAATGCAGTTCTTACACCTATACTTTCACTTAAGATGATTAATCATGCACTTTTTCTTGCACATAACACCTCTAAACTGTCAAGTAGTGACAGGTTTCAGAGTAGCAGCCGTGTTAGTCTGTATTCTCAAAAAGAAAAGGAGTACTTGTGGCACCTTAGAGACTAACAAATTTATCTGAGCATAAGCTTTCGTGAGCTACAGCTCACTTCATTGGATGGCATCCGATGAAGTGAGCTGTAGCTTACGAAAGCTTATGCTCAAATAAATTTGTTAGTCTCTAAGGTGCCACAAGTACTCCTTTTCTTTTTGTCAAGTAGTGTAGGTCTAAAATATTTAGTTTGTCCCAGAGTCTAAATAAATATTTGTTTGAATAGTATTGATTCTCTATAGGGGGAGGGGACAGATCCAACAAAGTTTGGCCGCAGGGAGAGGGTTCTCCTTGGAATGTTTTTATTTTTTTATTTTTTTTTTTTCCCCCTCACTTGATAAGAATAAATTTGAACCTTATGGCTTGTAACTTTTAAGAAATGCAGAAAAAAGGTTGCCAAATGGAAAAGGGGCAAAATCAGTTGGGGGGGAAAAGGCCTGCTAGTCAGGGGTCTCAGGTTTTAAACACTTTTTTTTTTTTAAAAAAGCAGTTCTGCAATGAAGTGACAGCTTTTTTTCCCCCCACCCTCCCAGGTTACACAGTGTGGGCCCATAACCTCATTGCAATCGCTCGTCTTCGTGGCTCTGATTTGAAAGTGCTTGAAGTCACAGAAGAAAGCATTGATTTCGACCAAGGTGAACTGGCTGATCAAGATGTGGATCCAGTACATAACCTCATTGAGCAGGTATCCCTTGGATTGGGTCGACCTTGGCATGCAGTCATGGACATAGAATTACTCAGTGTCTTCACTGAGCCAACTCGTCATTTTTATCGAGAGATGCAAAGCTTCAGTGAAGGCATTTAGCTCCTTTTTTTTTATTTACAATTCCTGTGGTTACATATGCAAGTAGGATCCTATTATGTTTTTCAGTAGTGTGAATTAACCCCTTTTGTGCTGTGTTTAATCAGTATTAGATATATAGAATTATATATGTGTATTCTACTTCTTGATCAAAGAACGTAGTCGGGTATTGGTTTAGAAGCTGAAAGTGGCAATGTTTAGGGCTTTCACGGTTAATGGACTTGTCTACCAAACCTTATAGAGATACAGCCGAAGGTTGTCTGAGGTTGCCGGCTAACTATATTTTTTTACTGAGTAACTGCATCTTCTATTATTTTACTATTATGTCGGAGTTTAGTGCTCAGGAGCCAAATTTTTTAATATCCATAGCCCAGTGGATTTGTATGCAATCACTGTCATATAATCTGGTAGTACGCTACTTATTAGGCTTTAAAAAAAGGAAGAAAGAGAATACTACCCAATGCCAGTTCACTGTAAACTTCCACTTTAATTTCACATGCAGTTTCTGAAGCATGACTTACTACTACTACTCTAAATTTATTCTCAGTTATTAAGCAGTAGTCTGTAGCACTGTGTAGCTTTTTTTCAGTTACTCACCTGAATTTGCGAGCTCTTAGACTATAAATTGTAGGATTTCTTATCCTTTGTAAATTCATCATAGCTTCTTATTCTCATGATCTGTCAGTTTCTCCATATGAGTTAGCTTTGGGCCCAGATTTAAAAGGAAATACAAGTTTACACATTCCAATGGGGTAAAACCATAACAATGAAGATATAAATTTAAATGTACATGCTTACAAACAAACATTAGTCGTGAAATCCCTAGCAACCAAGTCACTGGACTTTCTCTGTCAGCGCCTGTGTCAGCTGCCAAAGAATAGATTAAAAATGAAGAAGTGCCCACATGCTGGCAGGGGCAGGCCAACTGTTGGTCTGCCAGATACTGCTAGATTGTAATATATAAGGTCGAATTTCGACCTGTGGTACACAGCTGTGCTGTGGCTCAGTCAGCAACCTCAGAACTCTTAAACAAACATGCACCTGTTTCACTGTGAATAGTGAATGTAAAGGAAGGAAAGGAAATAAATACAAAGCTTGTTCTATCACAGGTATGAGCTGCTATGATGCATGAAGAACATTCCATGAAGTATGTTTTAAAATCTTGTTATATCTGAGAGGCTTTAAAAGCCGATTTAACTGTTTCAGGGCAACCGCGGTACAGACGTGGTCTCTGTGAGACTTCCACCTGACCCCAGTTTTAAGTGGTACGAATGTTGTGCATTTAATGTTAAAGGACAGTCTGCAATAATTAAAGTAAGTGGCCAACGTGGGTGCCCAGCAGTGCTGAGACCTGGCTGCTATATTGTAAGCTTTGGAAAACACAATTTATGCAACAGATGTCCAGATATGATTCTATTTATGGAAAAAGTTTATATGTGTTTTACAAATGGTTTTACCATCTTATATTAAAATGACCTTTTGACAGGTGTGCGCTGTTTTGTCTCCAGTGAGCACATACCATGCGGATTTTATATGTACATCAGTAGAGTGAATCCACTGGCACAGTGTGTGTATATGCCAGATGTGGTGAGATTTTATCTTATAAATGTGATCAGATTAAAAAACTCCTGACAGAAAATGTAAGGAAACCAGCTGAATGTTTGAACTGATGACTGATGTTGTATGGTTTATGTTAAATGTATATTCTTTTAATCAATGAATAAAGCATTAAAAACTGATCATTGTAAAATTTTATTGTATCAGCATGAGGATTTTTAGCATTAAGCTGCAGCAATCATTCATAAATTGTGTAATTATTAGTTCACATTGTGTTGAGGTGCAGCAAAGCTTAGTCTAAAGTAAATCATACAGTAAATTCTTATTTGGCTGATATTTTACTAATATGTTGATAAAATAAAGTGCTTAACAAAAATTAGACCAGCTAGCATAGAACGAATATTGCACATTTGATATGGCTTATTAGTCTGATACAGTAAATCGTAGATTGTAGAATATAGACTGACTGAGAAATTCCTGCACCAGTTGCAACTGCTTAACTCAAAATCTAATGTGCTCTAGAAAACTGTAGTATTCATGTCAGTGTCCCACTATTAAATAGATTATGAATACCTACAATGCTTCAGTTTGACATTTTATCTATTTTTATAAATCTAATTGCATATTGTGGATGAAAATTGCACGTTTGGTAGACTGGTATAAAGAACTGCCACACCATAGCAGTTACTGGCTGTGCCATGAGAACTGTCAAGTGGCTGCTTACAGTGTGCTTGTGTGCCAAATATTAATTTAATCCTGATTATTGAAGATGAAAGTTTAGGATAACAAACTACTACTAATCATATAAACCATGCTGCTTACTAAGATGTTAGTGTCTCAATTTCTTTTACGAAGTCTAGAAAACAATCCTTTAACCCATCCTCTTTTGAAAAGGGAAGTAGCTTAGGTATGGGTAGTAGTGGTGAGAGGGGAAATAGAACTGTAGCCTGTTTCTTATTATAGTAACATCAAATGAAAGGCAGAAATGCACAAGTGTCATGACTCTGTCGCCGTTGAGCACTAGGATTGTGGGTTCAGATCCAGGACTCAAATAGGGTGTAAGCCCAGTAGAGCCTGTAAAGCAGCTTGCAGTAGAAGGGGTGCTGCCATTATTCAACTAAAATTTAAGGTTAAAGTCTTCAGCTGTCCAGGAGGAAGCTAAGATCAAGTAGAACTTAATGAAGAGGATAAGTGTTTCTTTGCTTTTAAAAAATATATATATATAAATAAAAAATCCCCAACCATGTTAATATCCAGTGTTTTGTGAAACTAGATTGTAAGCCCTAGAGAGAGGTACTATTCTGCGTCAAATTTGTTCGTTCTTAACGCTAGTGGCAGATATTGTTTCTCTTTCTAAACCGTTCCTTTTGTTTGCTTTTAACTAATTTCCCAGACTTAAGGGTAACCATCTTTCCATTTTTTTTTGTTTCCTTTTTGATTTTCAGGTTATTAAAGAACTCCTGGTGGAGCCATGTTGGCCTCTTACTATTCTTTCTATGTTTCCTTTGCATGAGAATAGTTCGCAGATGTGTCTTTTAATATTGTCTCCTTGAGGAACTGCCAGCTCTCCTGAATTCCCTTTTCCCTTAGATTTTCTTCTCATGGGACCTTACTTACCAGTTCTGTGTTTGTTAAAGGTTTGTACATAAATAGCTAGAATATCGAAACTTAAAATCGTATGTACAGTTGAACTTTTTGATGATGGATATCTACTTACACAATTGTATTTGAATTTTACAAATTTTCCTTTGATCAGTAACCATCTTTATTTAATCTCCTGAACGTGTGTGGAATGTTGCACCATAGGGTTAACATGAATGGTCTGAACTGGTATTGCAAATCTTGGATTCCTCCAAATTGGAAAATTCAATAAGAAATATGGATAAAGTGTGATTTAAAATACCTTGTAGTTTGGACAATGCTAGGGAAATATACATGATCTAGCTCTCCTAGTTTCCATAAGTGTAAATCAGAGTAATAACTTCATAAATATAACCTAATAAACTGAGGGTGGATATCAGAGTGGAAGAACTTAAATTGGGGCAACTTAAATATATTTGAATCATTCTGTTTAATAAAAAAAAAAGTTGAGCTGCTATAAAATTAATCTGAAAATTTGTGCTATTGTAACTTTAGATTACAATTTATAATGAACTAAACTATAAATGCTGGGTGGAGGCTGGGGAGTTTAAAATGCCATTACTGGTAGGGTATCTTACCTGAACCTTACAAAAGTGATAACTTTCCAGAAGTATTTTGCTTATAAGCCCCTGATCCTGCAAACACTGATGCAGAACTTTGCTCTTATTTACTTCAATGGGGCTGTTGTGCATCCTTACATTTAAGCACAAAAAGGGTTTGCAGCATGAGGGGCTAAAATTGTGTATTAAACTTTTTAGTATCATAAAAGCGGTCACTGTAAAATAAATGTTTCATTAACCATGAAAGGTTTAGATATTCAGTACAGTAAATTAGAACTTTTTCTTTTGAAAATTTTGGTAGATGTATACAGGAGCTTAAAGTTAAGTGCTTTTGAAAATCTTACCCTTAGGAAGATTGACTTCAAACCCTGATGGAAGCGCGAAGAGGTTAGTGAAAACATTTAATCTTTCTTGACTCGTGGCAGTTCATTCATATTGAAATATGATGGCGGTTGCAAATGTACCACAGGCTCTTTACTCGCCAGTTTTGTATTCTCATAGTAAGGCTATTAATGGGGCCCTGGACTTGTCTGCTGTGGCATAGGTCAGTGTTTTAAGTGTGAAACTTCTCAGAAAATCTGTGCAGTAGAAACAGATTTTAAATAATGAGGAAACGAAACACAAGTCCAAAGTTACTTTTTATAAAATGGGAGGAAAGTAAAAAATCATGATTCACCCCCATCTCCCCCTTGTAGAAATTATTTCTACAGTTACAGAGGTTGCTAGGAATAGCATTGTAAGGTAATTGTTTCAGACGGAAAGTCCTACTAAGGATTTTGCACATTGACTTAATGCAGCTTTGAAACTTGACTGCAAAGAAAAATGCTTTTTTAACCATCTTAATTTAAACGAAATGAGCACAGAAACAATTTCCTTTTTTTTAGTAGTTTAACACAACACTGTACTGTATTTGCTTTTTTCGTCTCTGCTGCTGCCTGATTGCACTTCTGGCTCCAAATGAGGTGTGTGGTTAACCAGTCAGTTCAGTTCAGTTCATCACTCAGGTGTTCATAATTCTGAGGTTCTACTGTTGCGATAGCCCAGTAACTATAGCTAGAACTCTGAAACTGATCAGGCAATAAAGCATAGACAAAATGGGGACCTGTGAAGTTTTGGAAAATCTGCAATTTACCTACAGGTTCCTGCCTACTTTTAATTAGAAGCAAAGCATCACTAGTCATTTGAAATGGGGTGCACCCCTACGTACACTATCTATGGCCTTACCATCATGTCAGCCTGTGCTTGCTTGTATAGCACCACTGTTTTCAAAAAACCTCTTGATATTTACTATTGTCTAACCCTGCCAATTTTTAAAATTTAGCTCAATCCATGTTCAAGTGGTCCTAGGCCCACTTTGTCCATTCTGATTAGATTTTCACCTAATCCTTGATCACTTTTCCTTACTATTGCTGCTGTCTCCTTTACCCCTGGAGATCCACAGGAGCCAGCATATTTGATACCTTCTTTATTAGGCCGATAGTTGTTGCTCCTTTCAAACTGGAACACTTCCCTAGGATATATACAGCATTGGTGAATCTATTTTTTTGCACAGGGTTGCTTCACAAAGCATCCAGCCAGAGCAATCTGGCTTTCCGGTAAATTAAATGGAGGAAGACTGCTCGGAATTGACCATTTTTTTTTTTACATGTATCCTCTCCCCCTTCCTCCCTCCCCCTCCATATAATCAGTTTTTGTTTGTAACCTAGGCCTTATGTATTAGCAGTTGAATCCACCAGTGGTGCAGAGCTGTCCTAATTTAATTTAAATTCCAGCCTTTGAATATTAAAAAAAAAAAACAGGGGAAACAAACTGATCCTGCAACTCACCTGAAACCATAGGCATGGGAGGGAAGAATTGCCACATTTACTACTGTGGGGGAAATGACCATTTAAAATGCCAGTTAACTAGTTCACTACTGGATGTTTCTGCTAATGCATTTATGCCAACCTCCCCATGAACTTGCCTTCACTACTGATCAGTTCTGTAGTGCACTTAAGCTGTCACTACAAAAGTCTTTGGGTGTGAATCACAAAGTGCTGTTGCAACACTGAATAGCATGGCACCTAGAAAGCCACAGGAACAACAGTGTGATCCACATAACCAGCATGTGAACCAATGGGAGATGCACATGAGAGGGATGTGTGCTAACTTTATCCAGTAAGCTAAAGATAAAGATAGCACAGGAGGTGGTCCTATGCCCCCCCACACATGACTCAGGTGTTTAGCTATCCATCTCTTTCCTTGTTTGTGAATCCCTCTTGGCAGCAGTAGGTAGGACCTAGGCAGGAGATAGACACCCAGGTGCCTAGAGCGAAGCTGCTGTGTGCATGCCCAGAGGGGGGGCAGGGGAGAAGAAACTTATTCACTGAATGAGCATAGGTTCCTACAGTATTAAGCAGCAACTGAGTGGGAGTTTTGTGGATCACAATAGTGCCTAAAAACAAGTTAGGTGCCTCATTAACCTCATGGATTCCACACATACCCCCCACCACCCCAGTTTTAGTTGTCAAAACTGAGTGTATATGGAATTTACCCTGGAGAAACTGTACTAATTTCATAATTAAAACAATTTTTCAAAGCTGCCACAGTAAGTTTAGCTTGCCTCAGTGCACCAGGTCTTGCTTTTAACAGAGGGGTTTGTAACATAGGTCACTGACCTATCATTTGCCTTTTTTCCACTTAGGGTCGAGCATCAAGTGGCACATACATAAATATGGAATACAAGATGGAGTAGTCAAAGGGAATTACTAGCAAATCAATACAAATATCCAATTAAGCAAATCCATTTAGATTTTTTTCTAGATGTTAGATGTCATGGTTAGTGAGATCCACAGAGTGATATGAGGTTTTAGTGTGAACAGATGCCATTTTTAGATTACATCTGTAACAGGACTAAAGAGATGAGATCAATAAATGGAACAAATCTGAAGAAAGGAATGGCTTAAGTCCCTCTTTTCAGTCTATTTATTCTCTCAATGGGTAAGCTAAACACTATAAATGCGTAACTGCATTTAAGAAATATTTGTCTAGTGTAGTAGTAAACTAAAATACAAATATTTGAGCTGAATGGCTTTGGGCAGTTAAACTTTAGAGACTACAAGCATTGCAGTAAGCTCACATGTTAGTTGATAGGAGAAGGGAGAGAGTCAGAAGTAGTTTATACAGAAATTTAACAGTTTGCTTAACATTACCACCACACAAGTTTGTAAAGTGACTGCATTTTATTAATTCAAACATTTGTTGTTTTCACATTTTTCTTCTTACTCCTACAGCAAGCACTGCTCTTTGCATGCAGAGTTTCCCTGTGCAGGGGAGACAACAGCTGGACTGTTTTCAATGTTACTCTAGTTTAGGACACCTTCAGAACAGGTGACTCAAATTAAAAATACTTAATTTAAAATAGGACTACTGTACAATGAAAACCATTTAATTTTATCCTTATTTACAAAACACTATCCTGAGAATTGTTAAGCTTCAATTTGAGCAAAGTATTTATATAGAATCCCTTAAGTAACAGTAGTTACTTAACTGAAGATGATTTTACAGGTATAGAAAGAGCACATCAGGTTAATTCCCAACATGTCAGACAACAGCATCAGGTGTCTTGCTGTGGCTCTGGATGTCCGGTAGCTGGAGTATTTGATGGATGAATTAATGCAGGAGGCTCACTCCTATTTTCAAGTGAAGGTGGAGGAGGCAGAAGAGATCCAGTTCTTTGTGGTGGATATTGAGAAAAAGGCCTCACTGGGAATGGATTTCTCACTGTTTAAAGATATTAAGTATTTAGCTGGTTACACTTTTAAAGCTTCATTATTCAAAAAAATAGACTGTGCTGGATCCCTTTTCTCACTATGCCAATCAATCTTCTAGCAGTTCAATGATTTACAGTGACCTGTGTCTGTAAACAAGAAAAGGGCATGATGCCAGAACACACAAGACTTGTACTAGGTGTTAAATTCCCAGTGCTACAGTCCAGGATGGGAAGAGAGTTGGAAGATGCACCAAACCATGTTGCACCTCTCAATGGTATCCAATTACAGGGTACTGCAATGTAATGAGAGCAAATGTAGGTATGTATATGCCATTGCCATCTCAAACAGTCAATCACTTGAGGAATGGCATTCTGCAAGGTTCTCCTTTTGCTCAATTTGTAAAGGCCTTGTGTTCCTGGAGGAAGAAGAATCAGTGGATACAGTCCAAGTCTATTGATTGGGACATGAACTGTGATGGCTGTTGGCAGGTACTTCTTCATTAGAGTACGTTATTTAAGCATTGTGCTTGAAAAGCCCCACATCAGGCATCTTAAAAGTTTGATGAGCTTTTGTTGGTAGAAAATAATGGAAAAAACCCCTTAATAGTCCCTTAAAGCCTTTTAAAAGTATCCCTAAATGTTTGTCAAAAGTGAAGATCAAACTCATCTCACCCCTCCTACAGAGCTATAATTTATAAAGTGTGCCCAACACAACTGTCCCTCTGTGCAAATTTTTTAAACTGCACCAAAACATTTGATCATGAGGTTTTGTTGCCTTTTGCAGGGCCTGCCTGGGGCATGTGGGCTCATTTGAGTGAGATGGGGCTTGAGCACAGCAGCCTAACACTTACTTGTTTGAGGGGAAACTAATCTTCAGCCTCCTATAAGCAAGTATTAAGTGACCTCAAACATGAAGCCCAATGCTTCCTAATTTGATTTTGCCAGCTCTGAGAGGCATTGGTCAAACTCTGTTCTACTTTCCCACTGCACATCTGTGTACTAAGGGTATGTCTACATTAGAAATGTAAATTGACCTATATTAGGTTGACTTATAGCTACTGCTGTAAGTATGCACGCTACCCTCCTTCGGTTGGTGGTGGGTCTCCTCACCAGGAGCACTTCCACCAACTTAAGAGGGGCAGTGTCGGGAGCTGAGAGGCCAGTCTGCCAGGAGCCCAGCTACCTCATAGGCTTGTGAGGGGCTGTTTGTTTCCCCCTGCACGGGAAAGTGGGAAGCTTCCCCGGGCGTGAGAAGCCTCAAGCACAGGGTCCAGCTGCCCAAGCTTTTCAGCTGCTTCCTTCTCTTCCCTTCGGGGGTTGGACTAGATGACCTTCTGGGGTCCCTTCCAACCCTGATATTCTATGATTCTATGATTCTCCCTGGAAGGAGGCAGGCTGGCTTGTCAATTTCATGGCTTGGAGGGAGGGAAGCCACTAGAGCAGGGGACAGCTGGGCTCTAGCTTCCCAGCTTTCTTCTGTGCGATTGACAAGACAGCCAACAGGCAATATACACAGACTCTCACCCTAACTACTTTAACATAAGCTCTGTGCCTTCTGTAGAGGTGAAGTTATGTTAGGGTGACTAGATGTCCCAATTTTAGGGTCTTTCTTATATAGGCTTCTATTATCCCCCACCCCATCCTGATTTTTCACAATTGCTTTCTAGTCACCTTAAGTTATGTCAGTGAAGTAGGGCACTTGCATCAGCTGGAGGAAGGCTGTAGTATAGACACTGACCCAATTAAGTTATCAGGTGATATGTCAACCTTACTGTGTAGTGTAGACAGACTTTCAGATTCTAGAAAATATCAAAATTCCACTCTCCTGCCACCTCAGAACAATCTTGTGTGTGAAGTGGAATAAATATCTTACAGCTAGCAGTATGCAAGTCTACTTCATAGGTAGGGCAATGAAATAGATGAGTCTTAATAAAGGCAAGATTTCAATCTGGGGGCAGTTAATGGTTTGCCCATGACACAATCTTCTGCGCAGTGAAAATAGAGGAACAGCACCAGTAGCATTATGCCAGCACTCAGCCTTCTTATCGGGAGAGCGAGGCATTTTCCTTTATCAAGTGACCACATCCCTGCAGCATCTTCTCTACTATTCTTGCTCTGTGCTCACTTTGGAAGATTCTAAGCACCTGTGTCAGATGTGTATTGTAGAAGGCTAGAACTTGGCAGGATCTCAGTTTTCCTTTAACCAAAATAAAAGCTATCCAGTTGTGGAAGATTTAACTTTCATTTACATAGTTTTGAACTGAATCCTAAAGCTGGCTGTGATTTAGTTCATGTTACTGTCTAATGGCTTGTTGTTGAAGGGAGGAAGATATATTTTTAAAAGGTGAAAAGTGAGTAAGTATATAAAGAAACTATAGAGACTAACACTGTTTAGAGTGCATGTAGGAGGGAGCCTCCCAGCCTGGATCTGCACAGCAGAGCTCTGGCTAGTGCACTAAAAATAGCTGTGTAGACCATGCCTGGACATTGTTGCTTGAGTCAGAATAGCTATTTTTAGTATGCTATGTCAGTGGACCTGGGCTGGAGGACTTGTTTCTAGATACATTGTACACATCCCCTGACAACACCAATTAAGTGTCAAAGTGCACACTTACAGTACAGTAATATTTATAGGTCTAAAGAAATTGTTGGCCAAGCTTCTCTGTCCCTAGCGTAAACTAGAGCGCCTGGGGACTGCTCTAGCTTACCTCAGCAGGCTATGAGCCTCAGAGTGCAGTGTACTCTGCCATTGCCCCCTGTCTGTGCTGATGGGGTGTTGGCATAGGACCTGGTTATACCAGTTCTACATCTGCTGGGAAATAGGGATGGGCTAGAGAATCTGGCCTAGTTTCCTTGACAGACAGTGATTTTACAGTTATGTAGTGCATTATACAAGAACAGGATAGATAGATTTGGGATGAAACTTAAAATCTTAACTTTATGAAAAAGTAGCTACTTTGTCATGCCCTTCACATTAGCTTGATTTGAAGGAGAGGAAAAAGGGTGTGCAGAATAAGATTGTACCAACACCAAAAGAGGTCTTAAAGAAACACAGTAAGATCAGGAATATAATTTACACATACACCCTGAGGATGGTAGTTTTAGGGAATTTAAACTAAAGAAAATTACATACTTGCCAATGAAGGATGTGGTAGACTTGCAAAATCCCTTGAAAAATATTCACGAGGTCCATACATGCCAATAGGAGGAGGAGGTGGGAAAGGAGGTCCTCTTCTTATAAAAGCTCCTCTAGGATCCACAGAGAGCAGTGGAGCTCTCACTGGAGGGAGAGGTAGGGGAGCAAACCCTGATCCAATTGCTTCACTTTCAGAGGTGAGTGACTGATCAGACACATTTAGGAAATTCTATAGCAAAAATCAGAAACTGGTCAATTAGCTTTCTGAAAGAGATGAGGCCTGTATTTTCAAGACAGGAGGTGGAGGACTGAGCTAGGAAACCTGGGTTCTATTCCTGGCTCTGCCAGATCTTGGGCCAGTTAATCTTAAAGAATGCAGCTGGGAACAGTCAGGGGAAACAAGTGCACACAAGCCATCATCCTGATCACTATACATTGTATCCCCTTCCCCACATCCTTTTGTCTTTTTAGTTTTTCAGGTGGTCAATTAATTTGGGATAGGGACGATGTTGTCTTGTATACATGCTTGGATATGTGCCTAGTACATTGTGGGTGCCATCACAAATCTATACACAAGTTTGTGTGTCTTTAAAAAGTGATAGAGGAACAAACTGGAACATAACTGATCTAGTACACACAAAAAACCTTGCCTTAATGTTAGAACAAATAGATTAAAAATATATCCTTGCACAAAAAGTTTGGTAGAAAATAAAATTACTTACACTAAAACTGGGATGGTCTTTAGTTCCATTTCCACGGGGCTCTGTCCTTGAACTATTTTCTGGAGATGCTTGCCCATCTGTGTTGAAAAGTAACAAAATAAATTAGCATGGATAGGTTTTCCCACCACTTTTTCTTAAACCACTAACAATAAAGTTTGCCCCAAAAAAGAAGGGGAATGGGGTGTTGGATATGTGCTAAGGGGCAATTAAGGATTATGTTTCTGGGCCTGATCATCATTATAACCATTTAGGAAGGGGATAAACATCTGATAGCACTACAACCCAGCTGCAATTTTCCAAGTTGCTGTTGGCCAAATAAATTCTCTCTCTCCTGGATATTATATTTCTCAGTTATAACATGATCTTCCTTGCTTGGGAACATACATCTTAGCATATACACCACACCACTAAGGCTTGCTATTTTTAGTCTAAATTTCTGTAGGTTTCAGAGTAGTAGCCGTGTTAGTCTGTATTCGCAAAAAGAAAAGGAGTACTTGTGGCACCTTAGAGACTAACACATTTATTAGAGCATAAGCTTTCGTGAGCTGTAGCTCACGAAAGCTTATGCTCTAATAAATGTGTTAGTCTCTAAGGTGCCACAAGTACTAAATTTCTGTAGTCTCTCTTTCAGTCTGAAGGCCTAAAAATATGGCCGCAATCTTAGCAAAATCTCCAAAGAGACTGCAATATTCTCTCACCCACTATATCAGGGCTGAGAAAGAATAGTGCAAGTTTCCCCACAATGCTTTGTTGCTACTTGTGTTAGATCTGTTTTGTAAACAAGGTGATATTTTAATTCTTATGAAAGGTGCCAGATTAAATGTGTTTTCTAAAACAAAATGAAAAAAAAGAGTTGGAGAGGAGTGGATGCCAGAAGGGAATCTGACATTGTATTGTCACTGACTGTGGCCTGTCCTAAAATAAAAAAACAACAAAAAACAATCATACATACTTGGGGAATTGACTTTTGAACAATCCTGCTTTAGCTTCTCTTTTTATATGAGCAAAAAGCATTGAAATGTAAAGAAATAGCTGAGGCCAGACAGCTACTTATGCCACCAGGCAAGTAATGCTGGACCTCTATTTGCACTTTATATCTGGTTTGCTTCTTCCATAGCACAGAGGAGACATTTTTCTCAAATCAAATAGATCATCAAGATCCCTTCTCAAAATCTCAAATATAGGTCTACTTTAAAAGTCTTGTGGATTGTCTGTTTGGTGGGGTACACTCTACTGAGGTGTGATTTCTAAAGTGCACTAATTTTATGCATTAAACTGCTCCATATAGACACAGTGTACTTCAACACAGCACCATTTGAAACAGTACTACATTAAAGCACCCTAGGAATCTTTACTGAGGACCAGCAGGGTGGCGCTTAAGCTGTCAAACCTAGGAGCTAGGGCGGAGCTGACAGCTCCGGCTCAAGTCACAACCCCAAAGCAAGGTCTATTACAATTATTTTTAGCATGCTAGTGCAAACCCCATTACCATAAGTCTGGACCTGGGCGGATATGCTCACCCCCAGATGCAGTGTAAGCATACCTTGTGGTTTGCCTCATTTTCTGGATGTTCAACTTGAAACATCCAAGACCTGATTTGCAGGAGTGCAGAGCCCTCTCAGCTGTAACTGAGTCAGTGGGTCCTGTGCTTTGAACATATAAGGGGTGTGGCAAGATGGCAGATTTTAGTCTGGTGGGTCCTGCGTTTTTCTTGGCAGGGAGCTAAGATACCATCCTTTGGTCCTGCTCTTGGGTGCCAAAGGCCCCACTACTAGCCCAGGAAGG
Organism: Dermochelys coriacea; assembly: GCF_009764565.3. Lineage (NCBI taxonomy): Eukaryota > Metazoa > Chordata > Testudines > Dermochelyidae > Dermochelys > Dermochelys coriacea. Next base: position 84,864,231 of record NC_050073.1, on the reverse strand, counting down.
TAATAGAGGAGGGGAGGGGGTCTGGGTTTGCTCCTTGCTCTGAGTCCCAGCCCCTCTCAACCTTGTGGGTTTCTTACCCTCATCCCCCTTAGGTGGGGTTACCCTCAGTCCTTAGATGCTGGGGGGAAGGGAGTCTCCCTGTCCTGCTGGGCAGGGTCTCCCTTACTCCAGTTCTCCAGTCTTCCAAATCTCTCAACACACCTTCAAGCTCCAGTCCTTTCTTCTCCTCCTCCGTCTGCCCAACACGGAGTTTTATTAGGTTCCTAACAGGGCCTTAATTGACTGCAGGTGCTCCAATTAACCTGCAGCCATCTTCCCTAGTCTACAGGGAACCATGCCTTAATAAGCCTTGAGTTTATATATTTCCCCTCTAGCACTCTCCCACTGCTCCCTGGCCCTTCTGTATTACAGGGGCTATAAAAATAGTAAGTACTCTGAAAAAATCAGGCCCTAAAGGTCTCCATTTGGGCACCCAAAGTTAGTGGATACATGATAGTTTTAGCCTTAATCTCTGTGCCTCAGTTCCCCATTTTCCAGAGGGGATACCACCATTTTAGCTCCCATGGGTGTTGTGGTAACATTTGTGAAGCTCTTTGATGCCACAGTGATGAGTCCCATAGGAAAGCCCATGAGGAAATGATTAATGTTGCATTCAGTGCAGAGTCTGAATGCTGTAAACAGGCATAGGCCCTCACACTGAATGAGGAGGATACAAAGAAAATATTGAATAGCTACCATTCAGTGAGCACAATCCATCCTGTGAAATAGATTGCTATCCTGATAATAGGGAAAGTAGTATCTGGGCTAGCAAATGGTGAAAAACGTTTCTGAACAGAACAATCTCATGTTATAGGTTTGAGCCATGGTAACTAACAGGTAATCCACTACCATACCTTATTACATAATTATATAATTGTAATATCTTTCATTCAGTCACATAATGGCCGCAGATTAAAGCAATTCCTACCTGCTTTATCAAAAGACTGCATGTTATGACTTCGTAGTTCTGCTGGTCCAGAAAGCCTTCCTGAGTTTGGAGGATTAGAATAAAATCTTTCTTGTCTTCGAGGGGGGAGAGTTGGATCATATGGCTGACCTACCATTCAATTAATCACAAGAGGCAGTCTATTTAGCAGAGAGTCTCAGATTTTTTGTTAATTAAGTTATATGTCTACCTGTTTCCTCTTTGGATTTCTTAAAATCTCACAAAATATCCAAAATTAGATAGTGTATAATATAGGAAAACTGTCTTAAAATAAAATAAGAAATGAAGATAAGTCTCCAGCAGGGCATCCTTACTACTTGCACTTCTGGTAAATAAAATCATCATCAAGTTCTACACAGATTTAAAATAAGATCAACGGTTGCTTAAGAATACAATACCAGAAAAATCCTACTATGCAAATTGAACCCAACATGACTGATGCAGCAGCTGACCCACATGCCGGATCAGCGCTTTAGTCAGGAATAATTACCATATGTTTTAAAATATGCAGTATGTTCAATATAGATGAAGTTTGATTTTTTTAAGACTACATTAACATGTACTGTAGCAGGCCATGCTATAGAGACTACCCTACTTCATTAAATCTGGAATACTTACATTTAAGGCATATTCATCTCATGTACTAAAAGGTGACCTGAAACTGGATTTCTTTTTGAATTGAGCTTGCGCCCTTTACTGTTTTATTATGTATTTAGATGGCCTGACAGGTTGTGTCCCCCTCACTTCTCCCATGCTTACGTTGTAACTTAGACATATCAGGAACGTCAAGGTTGGTTGTCCCTGGTTTTGCTGAAGAACACATGGGAGATCAAGAACATTTACTGTAAGCTTTAGCAATTTAATTAAAAAGGCCAGGGTGAAATCAACCTCTAAGAGAGCTTTCCTTTAATCAAAAAGTAAAACCTGTTTAAACTTCAATGACTTTAGCACACTTCCCCAACCATGTGTTTTAAGCAGTCTGTATATCTACACTAGGAAAAAAGCTTGTTTTTAACAAAGATACAGGATTTTACAATGTGTTAAACTCTCTCTTTGTAACAAAAACAACCCACCATTTCCTAGTGCAGACATACCCTCTATGGGTCAGCTTCTGCTCTCTCTTAGCTCTTGAGATCTCACCATTTCTCTAGTGATCATAGAATCTTCCAGACTAGACACAGCTTGAATTTCTAATGCCTAGAACAAGCCTCTAATAAAATACTTGCAATTAATTTAACCCCCAAATGCTCAGTTATACATTATATACACAATCCTATGCTTGGTGCAGCACAGAGCCATGCACCTCCGGAGAGGAGCTCCAGGAGAAATCTAAGCTCCTCCTGGGACTCACCAATGCACAAGGGGAATGAACCTACTATTATAACCTTGACGTGTTGCAGCATACTCTCCCTTGTGCACAGAAAGCAGGGTTACATGTCAAAGTTAGGTAGAAAGCAGTGACTGTAAATGTCTTTTTAAAATGTAGCTAGTATCTGAACACACATCAGGTTTCCAATATTCTTACAATTACATTTTTACAAATATCTGATGGCCAGGATATTTATTTACCTGATGATGGCAGCATTATCCTACGATCTCTATCCCATGGAGGTGATAGGGACCCAGTGTCTGAAGGTGCTCTGTGGGAATCAGATAACCTATCAGAGCTCAATTCTCCTCTTTCATTAGCAGCTTCATACATGGCAGGGTTCCCTGCTCCTCTTGATCCTTATTAAAGAAATAAGATACCAGTTTATTCAAACATTTTAATAATGTGTTGCAGCAAACTTCACTGTCTGTCAATAGTAAGAAAAAAAGTGCCAGTGCTTTAAATATGTGGTAGAAGCATAGCTAAAGCAGGACAATTTACCAGGTGAATTGTCATGATTCACCATAATTGCTGCATCAGCTTAGTTGTCATGTTTACTGAAAGTGTTTAAAAGGTTTGCTTAAAGAAGCAATAAAAGCTTAATTCCTTAAAAGATGAATCTACAATATATTCAGATTCCTTTTTTTAAAAAAAAAAGGAAATAAATCCTCCTATCATTCCAATCAGTGAAGCTGGTACCTTCTTGTTAAAAGTTCTTCTCACTGTAGTCCTCTGCAGCTTGAAGGGACATGGTAGATTAAAAAAATTCAGATTTTTTTTTTCTTTTAATTTGACCATTCTAGTGAGCAACGCTTTCAAAAGTTGGAAGAGAAGAGAATCAAAGGAGATTAGAGCATGTAAAGTTGGTTTCACAGATCAGAAGAAATAGGGAAAGAGCATTTTATTGTAAATGTGGTAAGACCACAAAAAATGGGAAGGAAAACTCAGGAGCTGTGTAGTAGGTGAAACTACTTTATTAATTCTTTTATAAAATACTCCTGTAAGTTATTTTCTCTTTAAAAAAAAAATAAAACATGATTTGCGCTGAAAAAAATGACACAAATATGAAACTCCATGATGTCATTTTGAGTTTCAATTACTTTTCCTCACTGTCAGCACCTCAAACAGCCTGGAATCTGAAAGTCAAGCTATTTTCTGTCTTTCACAAAATTACAAAAAGATTATACAATCAGAACTTCGTTACCAATTTCTTTTAAAATATCTTGCTCACTCAGCTTCACTGGCTCTGCAGCATGAAATGAATGGTAGATACTTATTTCTGTCACTAAAATAAATAGGCAGGACTATGCATACATAGTCCCTTTTCACAGTAGAATTGCATTTTAAAGTGAACAAGTTGAAACTTTCATTCCTTCCTACTGTCCCCCAGAGAGGACCAAATCATCCTGGAGACCATTCAACTGTTAATAACTACTGTACTGTTTCTCTTCAAATTTGAAGGTATTTGTAATGTAAAGAGGTGTATACAAAATTCCAGTTTCTCCTATTTATATAATAAATTATTAATTAAGAGACCAGGTTTTAAATGTGATATAGCTAAGGCCGAACTTTCCATCTTCAGTTTGCATTTTCAAAGTTCTAAGAACTTAAATCGTTAACCTTGAAGTGGCCTCAATTTTTCATTTTAAAATGCTATTTTTAATTGAATTTTGATTATTTAGCATCCTAAGCTGATCTGCTGCTCCTCCTCTTCACAAATAGAAGGATCTCATCTCCAATCAAGTTGGGTCTGAATATGTCATTAGGGGCAGACACAATAGTAGTAACTGGAGAAGCAGCTTCTGCAAAGAGTAATGAGCCAGAGACTTCCACTCCCACTGCATTGTAACAAACTGCTGAGCTCCCTTGCAATACTTCACCTTATCCCCATTCCTCCAGTTCTCTTATGTTTGCAAAGACTACCACAGAATCCGTGAGAGACAGAGGTGAAGGGAGTCACAGATTCTCTCCCTCTCTTATATCTGTGGGATAGTGGTGTTCTCCTGAACAAAGGCTGCCACAGATTTTTGGGGAAGGGGGGGCGGGAGAAGAGGAAGCTACTCCTTCCTTCAAGCCCTACCTCACTTCCCAGAGAAACATATTTCTTGCCAGCCCCATTAGGATTGTCCCACACTGTTTGAGTGCATAGGTGCACTCCCCTCCCTTTGTCATTTTCAGACCAGTATTCTTTGAGCTGGGAGCAGCAGCACTCTCTTCAGGAAACTAATGATGTCAGTGACCAACTCTTGTTGCTGATCGTGGAACGAGACTGAGCAGGAATTCTACCTCTGTAAAGGAGGAAAGGCTTAGGCAGCATCCCTGTCTGTCCAAAAGAGACCAAGTTTGCCTGTTTCCCTACACTTCTGTACGAAGTGATGCCACAAGGAGTAAAACCATAGTTTAGTGATCCACTATTGCTACCGATATTACATAATGGACTGCTTTAAAAATGAGCGAGAAAATTATTTTCATGTTTATCTGGGGATTTCATTTTATACTGAGTTGGCTGTTTTTAAATACTTTTGCAGGTCACCATCAGGAGAAAAAGATGAGATAGATTAATAGAGGAGAATGAAATTCAGAATAGAGATGCTTTGAAATTTAAGAATTGTACCTCTTCCTCCACCACCTGGAAGCATAGGAGAAAGTCTTAAAGGGCCCTCCAATAAGGTTGGCGGGGAAAGAAAAGCTCTTGTTTCAGATGAAGGCCGGCCCATGGGTGAGGGTCCATATGGGGAATGCTCTGGAACAGTTAAAACGAAATATTCAAATTCAGTGTTAAAAACTGCATAAGTAGTTTACTTTTCACAATTTAAATTCAAAATTGGGTCAGAAGTGAAATGAATCGGGTGGTTTTGTTATGTGTTCTAGAATGAAACCACAATGTGGTCTAATTTCAAAGGCATTTCAAAATTCTTATTTTAGACTAAATACCCAGTAGAAAAATGTTTAAGTGATCTAGAATAATGTATTCACTCAGGGTCAGCTTTAAAAAAAAGTGATATTTGCATGCACAAATGCTTGCTGTGCTTACAACAGTTATGAATATGCTGGTGGGGGGGGGGGGAAGAAGAGAGAGAGAGAGAGAGCGAGCGTGCCAAAATATCACCACCACACCATACCTGTAGTATTTTACAATTCAAAAAAAAAAGGAGGAGTTTTAAAAACTCCACTGTACCTCTGCCAAATGGTCTAACTGGGACATCAAGAGCGTGAGGATCTTTTTCTAAAAGGTCAAATCTAAATTCCATTTCAGTTAATCTGTAAATATGGGAACAAAAAAAAATTACTAACTTTATTAAAAAAAATCATTCCAGTTTCCTGGAAATCCATAATTCTCCACCAACATTTCTATTGAAATATAAAATTAATCTAGAATTCCATTTCCTAGGTGGTATCAAAGATATTACATTAGCTAGTGAAATAAATTACGAAAAATAAATAGTCAAACGTAGAACAAGTTATCAATTTAAGTATTCCTCAAAATACTCATCTCCCTTTATACTGAAAGGTAAAAATTGTAATTCACATATTAAAAAATGGAACAAATGTTACAAGCCCAACATCACATTATACTCAGTTATTGTAAACCTCATAAGGATTTTTAAATGGTCTATTAAGTAAATAGCACTCAATTTTAAGAGTACAAACTTTCAGTAATCAATGTTCCTGGTTAATATAGGAGATCATTTAACAAATTCCTGGTGTTATCTTTCTCAAAACAGATATTTAATTTCAGTATTTTTAACCAGATCCTACATTCACACACTATAACCCTGGTTACATTTCATTTGTCCCCTTCTTTCATTACCGAAACAGAACAACATTCTCTCCAGCAGTTTCTATGCCAAGATGGACTAATGTTCCTTCTACCATTTTAACTACGGAGAGGAGACTGAAGGTGTACCATGCTACGAACACTGTGCAATCTGATTGTTGCTGGCGCAATTTGTACTGTTGTGTAGCTAAGAAATCACTCCTGCTCAGTCTAGACTCTCAATAATTCTCCATTTCTACAAGTATCAGTCACTCAGAAATGTTTCCACTACCCATCCAAGGTTTTCCATTATCACTGAACATTACTAATACACAGAAGAAAAACAGGACAGGGCAAATAACTGCATTCCTACAAACCTGTGGACTCATTAGTTAAGGGTATTCTACTGAAAATACATGAATGACCATGGCACGTTAAGTCATGCACAATCTGAAAAATAATTTACCCACACCCATTTGTAGCTGTGTCAGTTCTGGTTTTACGCTTTTCCACTCGCTCTTTCAGAAAGATCAAAATTGCAGCTAAATTATACTGTTCAGAATCTATCCAGTACAGTACTTACTTTTGTCTGTTGTGTGCATTTTCTTTTCTCAGATCATTAAGATGTCTTTCCGCTGCCCGGGCTGTCAGCTTTAGGAAAAAAAACCTACTCAATTAAATATTTCGTAACTAGTACACCTCCTGGATTTCCAGTAAGTATTTCTAACTGATAATTTGTAGGCCTGTTGCTCGTAACATGAAACAGGTCTATAAAGTGTAGGGGAAATTATCACATGAACTTTTTAGGAAAGTGCAAAAGGTACATATATTGGATTTCACCAGCAAAAACCAGCGTAATATTTTTAATAACCATCCACATAGAAAACACATACTAGGAAACTCTGACTTAGAAGAGGTTGAAACTCCTAGGTATTTTTCACAATCAGTGTAAGTTATTAGCAGTTCCACTGAAGTCAGTTGTTAAAAGATCACATGATTAGAATCAGTTTTATTGGGAATCTTAAGAGGCTACACTCCACATCAGATTTTTGCCATATTTAAAAATAGTGCAAATCGAAGCCAAGAAGTTAAGTTACTAATACTATTGACCTTACAGAATCCAAAACAAGCGTTATAAACTTATTGTAATCTTGACAGCAAAATGTGTAAACTTAAGACCTCAAGTTAAAACAAGATCAAATAATGTTAATTATTCTTTTTAATGTATTCATAAGAACTGTGCAACAACAATGAAAAAATCCTAAAAAGATTATTTGAAATTCATCCACTAATCACTTACTTCTGAAACAAAGAAAAAGCAAGCAAATGAAAAAAAAAATCAAAGTTTGTATCTAATAGTGAAGGGAAGAGGGGATGAAATGCCATCTTTTGTTCTTTTCTTGAATAAAAGATGCTTATTTTATCTTACAAAGGGCCAAACTATTCCCACGGTTACATACACACAACTCTGACTTCAATGGAAGCTGCATGTGAATATCTGAGGGCAGAATCTAACCTTACCCATCCTGACTTACAGATTCTTTGAGGCACACATTAAAGTTGGCCATGGGGAAACAAACAAAAAAAATCCACACCATTCAAGTATTATGGCTATACTGCGTCTCCAAAATTATAATCAGGCAAGTTTTAAGACTTAAATAAGGTCTATTTGAAAACCTGCAAAAAGAGCTAGGGCAGTATGGGGAGTACCCTAGCATGGAGTCCAATTAACATCAATAGGATTCTCTCCTATGTAGACCCCTTTGCAAGATTGAAATATTTATTAGTAGTGAGATATTTTCATTTTCTAGTTTAAAGAGAAGAGAAATGGATTTTGCAATAATATTCTTGCAAAAAAAACCAAAAAAAACAAAAAAAGGCAACTGAGCAGAATGTTATCACAGAACAAAATGTCTTTTACTATTAGATAAAGGCAGAACAGTACAGCCAGGGAATTTATTAAAATAGCATTGAAACAAGGCCAAAAAGTTTATTTGCAAAACATCAAACAATTGTTAAACAACATCTTGTTCCACTGGATTTATTTATATAACAAGTGATTTTGTAACATTCTGGCAGAATTAAAGAGACTTGGTTTAATTACTACAGCTATTTTATCTGATAAAAAGAAAACCCAAGAGATTTGTCATTCAGAAACCTACTAACAAAAATATTTAATCAATAGTTTTGTCTGCAAACACCCCAATAAAGTCAAGGAATAAGGCAGTCTGTTCAGCAGTTTGAAGAGCACTGTAATTTTTCCATAACAGAGCTGAGAAATTTTAATATTTGGAACTTACCCAGTTATCGTGAGCTTTTTTCTCATGTGAAGTAATCTATTAGAGAGAGATATGCATTAGAATACCTTTAAAATAAGTTATTCATCTGACACAAAAAAAAATAAATTAAGACTTCAAGGCTATTTTCTGATACAAAATGAACAGGCCCCCAAAGTTGAAATTGAGAAGTTATACTCTTACTCAAAAATACCACTCACTTGGTAGTCTTTGCTAATTGTAATTTATATCAAGGTATGTCTGATGACATTAACCAAACAAAGCCAAACGCAGTATGGCAAGCAGCTTTAAAGTGGTAGTTTCAAGTTGAAAATCAACTGTATCATTCCTGAATATGGCAAAATGCCAGTTAAGTCAACATAAAATATATACCTGACTCTGATAAGAATGAATGGTTCTGTCTAGCTCTTCTTCTAGATCTTTTGCTCGTTGTCTGTAATAAAAATGTTAGAGAATACAATTTTAAATACGAATACCACCACAGATAGTGACACTGCAAATGAATAACTGAATTTATACACAAACAACAACTATTCTTACCTATGACCAAGGCCAACTTAAAAAAGGATGAATAAAAAGAGTGGAGTGGGGTGGAGAGATAGATCCTAGGCCCTGTTGAAGTGGTGCAAAGAAGACTGGAAAAAGGTGGTCTAAGTGGCAAGCTGAAGATTTCTCTGGCATAGGGGAATTCCTCCAGTGATGTAGAGCCAGCCAAGTCAGTCCTACTCTTTGCAGCACCTAGTATAGGCAGTGCATTTTTGCATACCTGCAGTTACCAGCTGCCAGAGTTGCCCCTTGAGGGTCATTAGAGACTTAAGGATTGCTGCAAGTTGCACTAGGGACCAAAATGACCCAGGAAAAGGGGACATAAAAAGGTGATATAAGGCCTTTTTTCTTCAACCCTCCCACCCACGCCTACATCCTCTTTCAGGCCCTGTGTTAAACACAGCTCAGCCACACCCAAAAGATTAGACCCAAGGTAAACACAGAATTTAATTATGTTCCACTCTTTGCAATATCCTCTTAGAAACTTAAAAATAAAATTTCCCTTCTACTTCACATTTTGCCTAAATATGAAAAGGACAGATTGTGTTTTTACCTGAGCATTTTTGTTTACTCTTTAGGGTACCATCATCAAGAATGTCAACATAATTCTAGGAACTGCATTAATCAATTAACTGATCAACAGAACCTTCTAAAGCAGTGGTTCTCAACCAGGGGTCCAGGGCCCGCTGGGGTGGCCATGAGCAGGTTTCAGGGGGTCCATCAAGCAGGACCAGTGTTAGATTTACTGGCAGAAATCCAGAGTCCCACTGCATGGGGCTGAAACAGAAGCCTAAGCAACCTAGCGCACAGTGCCCCCCACGGCATGGGGCCCCAGGCAATTTCCCAGCTTCCTACCCCTTAAAGCCAGCCCTGGCTTTTATATGCAGTTATTGTGGCACAGGTGGGCCATGGAGTTTTTATAGCATGTTGTGGGGGGCCTCAGAAAGAAAAAGGTTGAGAACCCCCGTTCTAAAGAATCAGTCATCAAATTGTGCTCAAAAAGTCACCAACTTTCAAGGGGAGTAAAGGCTGAAGAATCATGCCATACTTTGGGATTCTCAAAGACAAACTATCCTACCTACCCTGCTTTGCAAACAAAATGAAGCGACCCATATAAGAATACAAAATTTTAGATTCTATACACTGATGGAAGACGAGAACCTGCCATTAGGCACTTGAGTGTCATGTGTATTTATCATCTCTCTCTCTCAAACACACACATACCATTTATATAAAGCTAGGATAACTATAAAAAGCATGGAAATTTTTTTGTGGGGGGGAACACTATGACAGAATATATTCTGTAACAATGCATTATAATAAGTAAATTTACTAAGTCTCTTGTGGATTTTGTAAACTTTAGAGAAAGCACCAACAGTAAATAAAAATTTGTAAAGTACCTGTAACTGTTTAGTTCTTCAGCAGCATGATTAATTTTCTCATCTACTTTAGAGAGTTTTTCTTCTTTCTGTAACCGTTCTCTCTCTTCTACTGTTAGTTTCCTTTAACACACGGACAGTATGGTTAGCTGTACCTCAAAAAATAATTTTGCAGTTATTCTCTCAAAGAGATTATTTAGTGTGATATTCACCCACAGAAGCAGAAAAAGGTTGTGGGGTGTAAGCATAGTGTTTTTAAATTTGTTTACATAGCTCATTAGCCATTAATTATTAAAATCTGGAACAGTAAGGTAATACCAGGACTATCACTGCACTCAAATTAACTCTGATGCACATAAGGCAGCTCTGCAGAACATGCAGCCCACAGGCTAGAATAGGAACCATTAACCATTCTCCCCTATACATGGGTTCTTGGCCACTAGGCTGCATAAATGTGGAACTACTAGTCATGCCCTAGCCTCTCCCCAAATTCACGTATATAGTGTGCTATGCAAACCAATTACTGATGCATATTTAATCATTTTTTCTGAGAAATGTCAGTATAGTTTGCAACTGTCACCATGCTATTTCACTACTGAATGACTGTCCTAGCCAACTGATAGGGTTAAACACATAATAGGTCTGTTGAAGTTTCAAAAGTGACTTTATTCCCTCTTCTCTAAACAAAAGCCCAGTTTATCCATAATTACAACATTTTTAAAATGTATTGTACTTCTCAGGATGCTAGTTTTTGCCTGCCCAAAGTTGTGTCAGCCCTTGTAAGTAAACACAGGAACCTCAGGAATGGAGGTTATTCGTAACTCTGAAATGTTCATAAAACTGAACAAAACATATTGTTGTTCTTTCAAAAGTTTACAATTGAACACTGATTTTAATACAGCTTTGAAACTTTATTATGCAGAAGAAAAATGCTGCTTTTCCTTTATTTTTTAGTAGTTTATGTTTAACAGTACTATACTAAATTTGGTGGGGATTTGTTTGGTTTTTTTTGTCTCTGCTGCTGCCTGATTGTATATTTCCAGTTCCAAATGTGGCATGCGGTTGACTGGTCAGTTCGTAACTCTGAGATTCTATTGTAAAGTTCAGCTCTTAACCAGCTGAAATAGGCTATAATTGTCTAATTGGTACAACACACTTTTGCATACAAACACATTTAAAAATAATACCCCTCACCTGTTCCCATAAACAGTTACAGTGATAAATACACAAGAGGTATACAGTCCCTTCCTATACAAGCATTTCAAGATTAGTATCATGGACTTTCCCAATATTTCATCCATCACTTCAAAAAATTAATAAATAATAATAATCACATCCGAATCTAAAAACAAAGATGTAAAAATCTATTTGTTTATTCAGCTACATATCAGTTTACCACAAATGCTCAGATTTTCATATGTATACTGTATTTTCAGCCAAATTATAAGGAATCTGGTTGATATAAAACTACAGTTGTTATGAGAATTATCTTTCAAGAAACTGTCAAATTTGTTGATACATTTAACTGAAAAGTCAAATGACTTCCCAATCTTCCCTTAATCAATCATTAAATGCTTAATGTAAAAACACAGCGGTATCAGTACCTGTGTAATTTCATTTCATTTTCTTGATATAGCTCTGTCATTACTTTAAGCTTTTGCTGAAGCTTTTGAAGTTCACTTTCAAAATGTGCATTTTCAGACTGCAAGGAGACTTGCTCATGTTGGAGATTTTCAATGCGTTCTGTCAAAGTTAGAGACAGCTGAATAATGTGCACAGTTTATGAAGTTAAAACAAAATCAAAACATTTTAGAAAGTAAAAAACATTGCAAGTCGAGGACTTTAAAGTTTTATTAATGAAGGCCTGTTTGACATTTGGGAAGTAACGTAGGGAGACATCTCCCTACAGTCCATAGGATACGGTTTAGTTTTTTGCATTGTGATATATTTCCACAGATTGCACAATTGAGAAACAGTATTCTGACTGGTCTTAGTACAGGACAGGGAGTCAGGAGTTCTGAATACTTCTTCCAGATTTAACACATACTTGATATGACTTTGGCTTAGTTAGTTAAGCTCTGTTTCCCCATCTGTGGCTGGAATGGCTCAGAAAGTCAGTACTTTTCCTCTGGAGGATGCCATTTTGAGATCCATAGTCTAAATTTTCAGGTTGTTTTCTATTATTATTATTTGTTTAAGTGTGCTGAAGACAACAAGCAGCATGAACAATAGTTCACAGAAGTGTAGAAATGCCCCATTCATCCCAATTGGGGTTAACCCTGAAACATCATGATAGTTAACAACATGGAGCAAGGAGATAGACATTTAAATTATCTCCTTATTTATTCAGTTGCAAACCGTGCTTCCTTTCAATATATTTAAGCCTCTGAAGTTCAAAGGCCCGAATGGGGAAAAAGGCTACAGTCAGTCTAGAAAGACATCTATTTGATGAGTCAGCATAGGAGACCCTTAAAAGTTATCGGGGAAAAAATTGCTGCATTAGAGGACAGAATAATCCAAAAGGCCACCAGGCATATGGCATTTTAAATTGAGTCCAATTTTCTGCTGATAGTGTTGTTATTTAGGTTGAAGGCATTGGCTAATTAGATGCAAGATGTATAAAGTTGCACTAATTTTATTTTAAAAATATATTTCCTTAGAATGAAGCCTTTGTAGATTTTGTCCAAAGGAAAAGAGGCGACTATGTACTTTCCAGGCAAGAGTATTTTTAGAAGAAAGTAATGCTGTATTCCAACTAAATATAATGAACTAATCACTTATAATATATAATGAACTTTATTAGAAATGAGTTTCACAATTAAACATCCTAATGAAAGCCAATAGACATATTTTCAATAGCAATATTGAAAAAAGATTTTCAGTATATTTATTTTTAGTGGCAACTGTTGCATTTCCAACAGTGAACTGGGGTAACAAATTAAAAATGGCATCTCAGCAGTCTATATTATTGCTGTGGTTTTAGCCACTTACTCTTTTAAGATCAAATTTTTGGAACTGGTTAAGTCACTTCAATTCAAATTTAATGGATTTTTAGCTATTACTGTAAACTTAATATTTTTTCCACAAAAACTGAATGAATAAGCCAGAGTTATTTAAAGACATGAATAGCTTCTCTTATTTAAAAATATCAGTTATTTCAAAAACAAAATAATCTAATTACCTGTAAGTTCTTCTTTAGCTTTATCTTCATCTGCCAGTTTTAAATATACTTGATTTCTTTCTATTTCCAGGGTTTTTAAACAAGCATTTAACTACATTAAATTAAAAAAGGAATTAAGTGTGAGTACATTACTGCAGGAAAAAGACTCAATTCTACTTGACTGCATTTCTCAGATAATACAATACTAAAGTCAGAATGTTATGTTATGGCTGTAACATTAATTGATTACTGCTTGGAAATGCAATCAGCTAATACCCTATTTGAGGAGGACAGGGCAGGTTGCATTCATTCTAGACCCTGGCAAAGAAAAAAAAAGTGTCAATTAAGATTGTTTAAGTATGGTAAAAAATATTTAGAAAAAACGGACACCCTGAACTTTGTTTACATTGATACAATTATATATCTCCATTAAAGTACATGCCATCATGTTGTTACATCTAGTAAATAGCAGTTTTCTTTATTCCTCATTTTTTCTCTCTGACCTCTTCCTTCCAAAATTTTAAAATCAGTACATCATAAAGTGTTACTACATACCTTAGCAGCATAGATCAACTTCTTTATAGTTCGTTTTTGCTGATCATCTAATTAAGAACAAACAAAAAGAACAGTGAAATCACAAACAGGACTATGATATGTTTTGACTGGAATGTACACATACTACTCCTAATTACTGAATATATTTTTCATAAAAATTGTGCTTAGTGTGGTGGAAGCCAAAGCTAATGTGACACTCTCAGTGTGGAAAGGAAAAATTAAAGTTGACTCTCTTCTGACATATTAACACAGGCTGACTTCTTCCCCAGCTGATTAAGCATCAACTGAGCTGACTGAGGAAAAAATGGCAATGCAGGATGCATTTAGTATTCTGGAGGAGCACATCTGCAAACCATATTAGAATGCAGGGTTATGCTTCTACCTTTAACAAATTAATTTAATTACAAGCTTTGTGTAAGGTCTAGTTAGTCTCTTTTCCCAATTAACCTATACTTTTTTTTGGGAGGGGGGAGGAGAGAAGGGGCTTAGAAAAGAAGTTGTCCAGATTGTACCTAAAAGCTCACCATTTTCTGTTATATCAACATCCCAGTGGTTATCTTCAGTGTTGTCTTCTCCTATAGCTGTGCTCCAGTCTTTCATCTTCAATAAACATTCTGTCAATGACTAGATATTACCAAAAATAAATAAAATTAAAATCCAAAATGAAATATAGGCAGTGAAACTTTGACTACTAAGAAGGTCTGAGTTCCATTCTATGCATCTGATGAAGTGGGCTGTAGCCCATGAAAGCTTATGCTCTAATAAATTTGTTAATCACACTTTTTGTCAACTGTCTAAATGGGCCATCTTTATTATCACTACAAAAGTTTTTTTCTCCTGCTGATAATAGCTCATCTTAAGTAATTAGCCTCTCACAGTTTATATGGCAACTTCCAACGTGTGTGTGCGCGCGCGCCTGTCTGTCTCTCTCTCTCCCCCCCCCCACTTACTATATGTTCCATTCTATGCATCCGATGAAGTAGGCTGTAGCCCACGAAAGCTTACGCTGTAATAAATTAGTTAGTCTCTAAGGTGCCACAAGCGCTCCTGTTCTTTTTGCGGATACAGACTAATACAGCTGCTACTCTGAAACCTGTACTTTATTATTTTCTCATTAATAAATCAAAATTAGCTGGCTAGCTATCTAGGATTCTACACATTCCACTACTTACCAATTAAAACACAGGCAAGAAGCAGTACAACAGGGAGGCACCACTAAAGGCTCTTAATGATGCTCACTGGGTATTTGAAGAGTTCTGTATTTTTTATACATATAAAGTGTCTTCAAAGTGAAGAATCTTTTAGACTGCAAGGATTCCTATTTATTTCAAATTTTAGATTCTAGGAGTCCGTAGCCTTTGGACAGTGTCCCAATGGACTCAATGAATTCAAACCTCAACCCAAACAGCTTCGTTTGCCCAGGGAGGGTCGGGGGGTGGTCGGAGGAGAAGAAAAACTAAAAATAAGTTAATGAAAGAAGCAAATTGAGACAGCTTAACATCTTTTCATCCTAATATTTAGAATCTCCTATAACAGAAAAAAGTCAATGTTAAATACAGCAATTTACCTTGACTTGACTTTCCTTGTTTTTCAGAGCTTCCTCCATATCTGCTTTAGACGATTCAAAGATTTTTGTTTGTTCATTTAGTTCACTAAATCGTTCACCCCATCCTTCAGCCTCTTGTAACAGCTTTTAAAAAAAAAAAAAAAAAAAAAAAAAGGCACCAGATCAATAAGAATCTACCACAAGTTGAAAATCAATAACAAACACTCAATGTTTTTCACATTTCAACAATAATTAGCCATATGTACACTGTACTCATAGGCAGCATATTTGGGGTGAGTGTCTTGAAATCCCACCACCACCTGTCCATGAGAACTAAACAGAACTAAAGATTGTGTAATGTTGAAGAGCTCAACAGTGAAACATTTTATATTATTGTCCTGTTCTCTAATTTATTGTCAGCTGCACAAGCTCTCTAGGGTAATTAGTTACTAGGATATCTAAAAGCAAGTTTAGCTGAATACTTCAATCAACATTTTAGACAAAACATACAGAATGTAAAGAAGCCAATTAAAATAAAATATTGAATTTCTGGCTAATCATCCACAGATTCCTGGGAATAGGTTGAAAGAGAAAAGACATTAATTTCCCATACTCTCTCCTTAAGCTACAGCACTTGTTCCCTTTTCACCCTAACAAAACTGTGAGAGGGAAGTGTACCATTAATATTTTTATTTCTATCTTGGAAGTTCTCTATTGAATAAAATAAATGGGATAGCTATTTAATTCATCACATAACCCACAGATTTTTTCCTAACAATTATTTTTTTTTCCACCTAATACCATATGGTTAAAATATATTTAAAGGGACATGTTGCTGCTAATCAAAGTCATGAGTATTCTATGTAAGCAGACTCTAAATGCTAAAAATACTGTAACTAGCCTTTTGTTAATTAGAAGGGCAGGCAGGCTGTGAAAGTTTTGGGACTACATTAACAATTTTACAGGAATATTTCATTTTCAGAAGCGTCCTACAAAAAAAAAACAAGGAATAGTTAGACTTCAAAGTTTGTTAAAATAAATGTAATTGCAATATGTCAGCTAATTAAACCACACCTGCATATTATGAGAACAAATTTGTTCTTTAAGAACTGTGTATTTAATATAAAAACCTCAAGAATCTATTAAATGAATCTTCTGAAAGATTCTGAGAGCCTATTGTTCATCCTCCGGCTGGAATCTTTAAAAATACCAGGTTTACAGAGTGGAGTGACTAATCCATTTTAATCAAAGAACACTCAATTCTATGTAGATGGCATTAACAGGGGAACAACCCTCACACAAGAATACAAGCAAGCCTAAACTTCAGCTTGCCAAAGATAAGCAATTCAAAGACATAATAAAACAGAGGTGGTGTATAAACCTGGAAGGATTAGATTTTTATCAGAATCAGTAAATGTCCGTTTCACCACACACACAAAACAAAAAGGTATTTCCATTGATAACAGAAATTTACAGAAAGCCAAAGAAAGAAAACTGTTGCTTGAGAACAGAGTTTGATTTAAGGTTATTTACTTTGTATATCTTGACACGTGATGTTGACAATTTTTATTTTAAACAGTTAAAGCTTTAACTTTTTGAATCTTAACATCTGCTTTCATTAGATATTGTCTGATTCCCCCCATTTACATTTTCACACCCGTGGGAAAAAAGAAAAAAAAATGCTTAAAAATGACCATTGATATTGTCCGTCAAAATTATTTAAAAAAAAAAAAAAAAAAAAATTTAATTCTGCTAAGCCTATTTATGTGAAGTGAATGATAACAGTCAGCTGACACGGTATGTGCCCTTTCAAGTAATAAAAGTCATACACTAGTCAAATTAGACAGGTGAAAAATGAAGAGAAAGTTTTCATTATTCCAACACTGCCATTATCACTAAATCCCTTTCACCGAAAAGCAACTAAACTTTAAAAATACATTCTAACATGAGTCAAAGAAACAGTGAACCAAAGCTGATTCTTGTACACCGTAAGGATTATAGCAGATGGAAAGGACAAGAATTTTGCAGTGAGCTAAGGCAGTACGTTTTCCTAGCGCTCAAAATTAGAAAAAAAAAGAAGAAATGTTTATAAACAGTTGTCTTGTTCAAACTAAAATGTTTAATCCTGTCTCTGGCATATCATTAATCTATTCAGAGGGTAGTAGATCTATTATAGTTATGGCAATGATGTGCCAGAGGATTATGACCCATTTGTGTATAAGACCAAGGAAGAAAGCACACTGATTTCCATGAACAAAACACACTTTTGTTACCTTTTGAGTGAAAATGAAATTCCATCTTTAAAAAAAGATAAGAAAAAAAGGATGTGTATGTTCTACTAAAGAAAACCAAATTATTTGCTTACAATGTTTTCATTAGGGAAGAAAAACAAGCAAGGCAGACCATTTTCATTTCCTTTTCTGATTGGTCTATTGATAAGGTCTTTTTTCCCCCACAGGGAGTATACCAAATATGATACAAGAGTGAAAGAAGTTGCAGCATGCACTAGCTCAATTCATTAAAAATTTGAACACAAAACCCCAAGTACACTAGATGTCCTGGTCTTGAATGTGTCATGCAAGTTTATTTTACCTAGAAGGAATTCCAATTTGATTACTGTAAAGGAGTCAATTATGACCTTATGAAAACAGATTTTGATGCGTGTAAAATGATTAAAGTTACGTCATTTTCAACACTTAGTATTGTCTTGCTTAAAAGGTCCCTTTTCACAGAGGAGAAGCAGCAAAAGAATGTCCTCATTCAAACTCCTCTGGGTTCAAAAATGTGAAAGAGCAACAAGATATTCATGTCACAAAGATAAAAAGACGCTGCTCTATTCACTTTTTTAATTAGGCACTGCTTCTCTGACCTTAGTACATTATTTCAAGTACAATAAAGGGTACAATTAGGAATAAAGACCAAAGGAATGGACTTAAAGCAAATAAAGTACATGAGAATAATTTTCTTCCAATGGTCTCCTCTTTTCCTTATAAACCAAGTTACCTGATCCAATACCCTCTCTACAATGACTACTTCCAATCAACTACTTCTCTGTTCACTCTTGCATACGATACGTGTTTGTCTGTTTTACCAACAAACTTAACATATTAAAAAAATGAATCTCATCTTCTACCACCACCACACTTCCATTCTCACTGTTGATAACAGAGATTTGCGAGAACCAGAATTTCCCTTCCACAGAAAATTTTACATTTCCAAAAATACTGTTCTGAATTAAAAGAGAAAATCTGATACGAAAAGTTTTCTGTGGAGCATTTTCAAAAGATTCCATTTCAGAAGAACCAAAATGGAATTTGTTTAAATGGTCCCGGCAATCCTAACACCCCAGCTAACCAGGCTGGCTGCCAAGAAGCCCTTGCTCCCAAGCTCCCAACCAGGCAAACTGCCAAGGAGGTGGGCAGCTGAGCAGGAAACCAGGTAAGTTTCTGGCAAACTGGTTTCTGTCAAAGTCTACATATTTCAGCAGAACATTTCAGTTCTGACTAATTGCCATTTTTGGATAGAAAAATGTTTTGAACATTTCTGACCAGCTCTAGTTGATCGTTCCAACATCCTACCCACCACCCAGGCCTGCAACTTCTGTGTCATTCTGAACACTATTCTCCTCTTTTCCATCACAAACCTGATGAACCATTTCTATTCTGGTTTATAGCAACTAAAATCCTTGTTCACTGCCTGGTTTATCTCTTGCCTAACTATTCCAGTGCCCTCCTATCTGGCCTCCCCACTTCTTACACTGCTCTCCTCCATTCCGTTCCAAATGCTACTGCAGTAACAGTATTTTCCTCACCTGCCACTTTGCTAAGTTATTCTCCTATTTAAACCCTGTCTGTGTCATCTGAATCAAGTTCAAGCTTCTGGTGCCCACTTTTGTGAAGTACCTCAACTATGTACTTGCCTAAATCTTTATTCTCATTTCTTCCAAAAACCTCTTTTTTTCCCTCAGCAAAACCTTTTCCCATCCCCTTTGTATCCTTCTCTCAATATCAGTGTTGGTTTTTTTCATGCTGCCCTTTATGGGTGGAACAAGTATTTCACACTTTACTTATTAAGGTTTCTTCTCTCTCTCATGCACATTCCATAAAGCCTTTTGAGAGAGAGAGAGCGAGAGAGAGATCCAAGGAAAATATTTAAAATAAGTTATTCCAAAAAAAAAAAAAAAAAAAAGTACATATATCCTGGAGATTTTGTGTCTGTGTCCATCTCCAAGATACTTTACAATCTCCAGGATCATTTGGTTATGTTCAATTTGATGATTAACTCCTTCGAGCAGGGATCATATCTTTAGTTATGTGGAAACTGACATGCATATGTACAATACTACATAACTAGGAAGAACTTACCTGTTTCTCGCTTTCCTGAAGATGACAGTTTTCCTGTATTGCATCTTTGACAGATGTCTCCATTCTCTCTTTATTAATGAGAAACACTTTTAATGTGGTCTTGGCCTAAATGAAATAAAAAAAAGCAAACTGCTTCAACAGTATATCTGAAGATCCAATAGCTTGTTGCTGTTTACAATAAATTTATTGGCAGTGTATGTTTTATAACTGTATACTAATAAAATAAAGTGTAATTGTGTTTTTCAACTAATGGTAACTGCCACACTCTTTTGTAAAATGAATCAGCTACTACATACCAAAAAGTAGGACTGAGCCCTAGAAGACTGGTATTGATACTCATGTCAAGTCATGCCTGTGAGTATTTATTTGTGATGAAACAATTTTAGTAATTGATTTTCCCAATTTGAAAAACAACCTTAGATATTTGACTTACTTCTGCCACTTGTGACTGGACAGATTTTGCTTCATTTTCTAAAGACTCCATTCTTCTCTGTATTTCCGCCATCTGCAAAGCCATAATATTTATTTTCATACAAGTTCTTCCAGGTTGAAACTTTTTAGCCAAACTAATTTTATGAGATAAATTTTCAGAAAATGCTTCTAAAATGTATTCCTGTAAAAATATTTATTGTAAGGATTGTCTTTGAAGGCCTGACAATACCAGTTTTCTTTTCAAAGGTTTTCCTTAAGGAAGATTTTTTTGACTGTATGATAGTGACATATGATTACATACTAATACCTTCTTTTTACCTTTCTTGTAACATACTGTTTCTTTTTACAATGCTTATAATATGTATATTACATCCACCTGTCTGAGATATTGGAGAACCATTAAATTAATCCATTTCCCTAAAAGTACTTTAAATATCCTGGATATGGAAAATCCTTTCCTAAAATGTCAGCTGAGTGGGCCTCCAACTATTATTCCTTTACAGCTTTTAAAAAAGTGCAAGTGTTCACTGAATTTAGCACTCTTACAAATCCCTTTGTCAATTAGTTCATAAAGTAACATCACTGGCATCACAGGCAAGAAAGAGACCATAATTCATCAGGGCTCTATGGTTGCTTTTATACAGCCCAATAAACAGCAGTTCTGTGAGCTTCCCTGATTACATAGTTGTAGAAGTTATTCTGAAAGGTACTTCTCCCTTGATAGCAATCACAAAATGCTTGTTTCAGCATTATCTACCCAGACAAGACTGCCCCCCATTTCCTGAATATCCCCAAGATGGAAGCAAGTTACTTTGGCTGACAGTAAGCATCATCAATGGTAAACAGCACAACATTGTAGGGGAAGGGGGAAAAACAAGATTAGCTGTTGATAAATGAGCCAAAAAACACAGCATTTTTGCAGGTTCTGCAAAAATGATTCCCCCCAACCCAGCCCAGCAAGTTTTGTTTTCTAAATAAAAAGGAAGTTAAAATTCAGAGAACCTGCTCCAAATCATACATTCTAAAGTTTATTTGGACTCATTAAATAAACTGCAAAGAAAAAAAAAGTTTAAAAAAAAATCACTTACTTGTTAAACAAGTCTTTTTTTACCCTTGCTATATAAGACATTCAACGTACAGCTCTATCTTTAGCTCCTAAATACTTGCATATTAGTTCCTGAATCTTAACTACCTGGGATTGTCTTGAATGATTTTAAAAAACAAAATTAAAATTAAAAAAGGAATGAAAAGACCGCCTTTTCAGTAAATGTCTTCTCAGAGAAATAACTCTGATTATACACAAAAACCATATTCCAATTTTTAAAACCAAGTTATCCGAATATGTTTAAAAAAAAAAAAATGTTTTTTCTGAACCTTACCAAGTCATCCTGTTTTGATCGCTTAGACTTCTCTTCTTCCAGCTCTTTTTCTAAATTCTCTATTTCATCCTTGAGTGCAGTGTTCGACCTGTTCAGTTTTTCACAGGTTGCCTAAAACAAGTCATTTTGATAGTTAACCTACAGAAATTTACAGTTATAAAGTAATTAAATACAGGTGTGTATAGTGTATTTTTTATGGAAAACTTTAATAATCTACAGAGGTGCAATAAGGCCTCAAAAGTTAAGTTTGCATTGAGATCTGTGTTTAAAGTAGGGATTAAATCACTTACATATGAATAGTCTTATTCCCAACCTTACAGCATTTACTCCAAGTACCGAATGAATTTAAATACATTTGTCAGTTTATTAGTTACATACTTTTCAATAGCCCCATAAGTAGTATGGTGAGACTAGGCTTTTTTGGAGTCCTCTATCAAATAAGTTCCTGATTTTTGGGATCTAAAAATGGATTCATTTCTAGATTACAGCAACATGTAAAACATGCTATTTTAAGTTATTAGCGTATATTTTTGAATCAGAACTATTAGTCAATATTTAAAATTTATGCTGCAATATGTCATACAACATTTTTTCAAAATACTGTGGTACACATTTGATTCTGCATCAGTCATTTGAGGGGTTTGCATAACAATTTTACAGGATGTCACTTATAGGAAGCATGCAGAGAAAGCTATCTGCATAATTATTTGCTCCAAAATTAATTGCCTGCATGTCTGATTTGCTCCATAATTAAATTTCTCTGCATAATTGACCCACTCCATAATTAATTCACTGTCTCATTTGGTAATGGTTTGAGAAACCCTGGATTAGCAAAACAATTCCACAGATTAAAAAAAAGTTCACTTCTGACACCTTCAGTTTTTCCTGAAACACCACCACCTCAATTATACAAAAAAAAGCCACTTTGTTTTTTTTAGTCTGTTTTTACCTCAATATGTGATGTATTTGTTGATTCTTTCAGAAGACAGGCATCCTTTAGAGATGATTCTAAGTCTTCGTACTGAAAGAGATACATGATATCAAAATGTGCGTAAGATCAAAAATTGTTTTAAAAAATGAAATTAATTTATGATTAAGTTTAAAACACTAAGGGATGGATTTTGAAAAGTATTTAGGCACACTAGACATTAATTCCCAATGGGCGTTAGTGGGATTTTCAGAAGGGCCTACATGCATCTTTAGGTGCCTAAGTATCTTTAAAAATCTGGCCCTACGAAGGTTAGCACGGAGCATAAAAGCAAGACATCTAGGAGTACGTTTCCAATGCAGCGTACTGTACTATAATTTAAGAGGAAAATGCATTAAAATCTGCATCAGATTTAAAAGAATTTAAACCAAGGGGAAAAAACAAAAACAAAACAAATATTTCAAGATCATCATAAATATAAGTTTTTAATATTTAAGTTTAAATAAAGCTTCTGTTGCTTAAAAGAACAACAATGGTTCAATATGCTAAAAACATACATTGGAGAAGGAGGAGAACAAAAATAAGAGTTACCTCTTTCTTCTGGAGACTAAGTTTTTCAAGAACTTTGCATTTGTCTTCAAGTAGTTCAGCAACTTTACTGGCAAGCTGTTTTTCCCTTCCTACAAAGGACAGTAGCTCCATTTTGTAATATTCAAGTTATTAAAAACTATCATAAAAATAATTTAAAATTAACAGTGTAGCTAGAAACATGCTCCACAGAAACAATAAGGAAAGTTAACTTACCTACATAAAATCTGCTTCTAACCTGAAACAAAAAGAACAAGCACTGAAATTTGTCTATAATGTTACACAGCTTGCAAGGATAACACTATTCAGTTTTTAGCCTCATCTTCTCTGCATTCTTTACTTAACATTACAATGTTTACTTAATCTACAGTAACTGTGGTTCTTTGTGATGTTGTAGTCAGCATGGATCCCACCATAGGTGCGCATCCATCTCACATATATGAAACTGGAGGTGTTTTTGAACAGTAGCATCTATTGGGGCTGCGCACAAGTTCTGTGCCTCCTCACGCTCCCATACGAGTCCATAAAGGGTGGGGAAGCCACACACATAACCCCTCCACCCCCCCAATTCTCTCACCATTTAAAGCACTGATAGCTAAGGAATCTGAAAAGCAGGCGTGGAAGGTGGGTTGTGGGATCAATGCGGACTATGTTCATCGTGAAGAACAAGAGTTACTATAGGAAAGTAACTGTTCTCTCTTTTTTGCATATTCATCAGTGTGGAACCCATTGTAGGTGACTGATGAGCAATATTATCCCTAGATAATAGAAGTGAAGAGTTTTAGTTGTATCAGTCAAACCGTGATTGAAGTACTGCTCCTGAACTTGGTATCTGACCCAGCTGCCATGCCTACAGCATGTTTAACAAAAGTCAGGGAGTTGCTCCATATTGCAGATCTCAGAGACTGGCAGTCAGAAGATGCTGCCAGTTCCCTGGTGGAGTATGCGTTGACATTCAGAGGGAGAGCATGTAGCTTTTTCTCCAGGTGTAGACTGAGGTTTCAGAAAAAAAATAATGGCAAGGTAACTGATTCTTCAGATGGAATTGCGAGACTCCCTAAGCATGAACTGGGGTGTGGTCTCAATACCATGTTGTCTATATGGAAGGATGTGCAAAGTGTAGAGTTGCCACCTGTCCAGATTTTCCCAGGATTGTTGCTTTTCTTTTCCCCCCCACAGGTAGCTGTCCTGGGAAATCTGTAAGAGTACTCAATACACACTACCAACTGTCCAGTTTTATGGGCTAAGGATCATCTCAGATGTCCTGTATTTTTGTACCTCAGAAGTGGCAACCCAAGTAAGGTGAGGTAGCCATGACGGCTTGGAGCTCAGTGACTCCCCATGCTGAGGTGATGGCAACCAGAAAGACTGTTTTGATGGTAAAGAAATGTACTGAGCAATATGACAGTGGATCTAAAGGAGTCAACCTGTGGAACTCACTGCTAGGGGATGCGGTGAAGGCCAACAATATAACTGGGTTTAAAAAAAAATTAGCTAAGTTCATGGAGGATAGTCCATCATTATCTAAGATGGTCAGGGATGAAACCCCGTGCTCTAGGTGTCCCTAAACCTTTGACTGCCAGAAGCTGGGACTGGATGACAGATGGATCACTCAATAATTGCCCTGTTCTGTTCATTCCCTCTGGAGCATCTGGCACTGGCCACTGTTTGAAGTCAGCATACTGGGCTACATGGACCATATGTGTGATCCTGTATGGCCATTCTTATGTTCTTATGAGTCTACAGGAGTTTTAGGAGAACAATGTTGAGGGCCCACATGGGAGTCAGTCTAACCAGGAAGTAAATATGAAGGAGGCCCCGAGGAAATTTTGATATTGTCACATGCGAGATCCCAAATGAGTATACCAGAGTGTGACACACCAATATTGCTGCAAGGTGGACCTTGAGAGAGAGTGTGTTGAATGCTAATCCAGCATATTTCAGGTGCAGCACGTAGTCAGGGAGCTTCAATATCAAGACCTCTACTGGGTCTAGATCACATTGGACTGGCCATATGAAAAATCTTTGCCATTTTGAAGAGCAAGTATTCCTAGTGGAAGGTTTCCCACTTTGTATGAGGACTTCCCGAATCTATAGGCAGCAGTTTCTACCAGCAGTGTTCAGTCAGCCGACATCCAATGCATCAAGTGCAATGACTGCATCTGACCCTGGTTCTGAGATGTGTTCAGATAGGTTGGGAGATGTACGAGTCTGTCCTTGTGGAATAACACCGAGTTCTGCCCAGAGTCCACAACTCCGTGTTTGGAGCGCCCTCTCTCAGTCCTGGGACTTGGGTACTGGAGGTGTTGAGATCAGTGATGAGTCTTTTCTCGGTGTCCTTTTCTCTGCACTGGTCTTTGGCATCGCTTGTGACTAGATTGGGCAATAGATAAAATTGGCTTGTCTGTTAGCTTGTCTCCTCAGGATCTGATGAGACCTTCATGCTATGTTAAGTAGCCCTGTACTGGGAGATTTGAACAGGTGGATCTAACTGCTGATACTCGGTCCAGATGGGTCAATTCTAATCACAGTGGTTATATGTTGAAATATCAAGAGTTTTGAAGGTTTGGCAAAACCTAGTGGGTTAGACATTCACAGATTAGAAGGAACAGAGAAGGTTGAAGTCACTCAGGCCTTAATGCCCTTGTACAGGAGTACAAGGTGTATGCAGTGTAAGCAGACACTATTGTTAAAAAAAAGGGGGGGTGGGAAGGGGGAAGAGGAGGAGAGACTTGAATGCAAGAGGTTCATTGACACCCTCAGTGGGATCTATACTGTCACATACATTAAGAAATATCCTTACGTTGACAAGCTGTTAGCCATTCACGACAGCTAGGATCAAGGATTGATGAGAGACCCTAGGCCAGTGATTCTCAATTAGAGTGGGCCAATTTCAGAATTTTATTACAAGAGGCGGGCCATTTGCTCAGAAGGCTGACAAAATTAAAACCACTTCAGCTGCCAATAAAGACTTTGACTGCAACATAAGTATTAGTGTTTCTACCTTTTAACAAAGATTATAAAACACCATCATTACCTGTTTCAGAGTAGCAGCCGTGTTAGTCTGTATTTGCAAAAAGAAAAGGAGTACTTGTGGCACCTTGGAGACTAAAATTTATTTGAGCAGCTCACGAAAGCTTATGCTCAAATAAATTTGTTAGTCTCCAAGGTGCCACAAGTACTCCTTTTCTTTTTGCATCATTACCTGTGTTTGTTACAATCTTTAGCAAGCTTTGTGAAGAGTGGTTTGTAGGTCAGGGCAAAGCACATGCACTGGTGAAGATGCTCATCTATCAGGTGATTGCGATGTTGGTCTCTTATAACGTTCATGATAGAAAACCCAGATTTGCGGAGGTACGTTGATCCCA
Organism: Dermochelys coriacea; assembly: GCF_009764565.3. Lineage (NCBI taxonomy): Eukaryota > Metazoa > Chordata > Testudines > Dermochelyidae > Dermochelys > Dermochelys coriacea. The sequence goes on along the minus strand of NC_050073.1, from coordinate 84,837,578 downwards.
ACTCTGTTAACAGATAGATGACTAGATTCTGACAATTCTGAAACAGGTCAGCATATTGGAGTCCACAAATCATGAAGTCCCACTTCTCTGAACTTTGCCTTCAAGACATCTGAGCTCTGGAGCCTTACAATTTCTAATTGAAAGGCAGTTTCGTTAATTGAATCAAGAATGTTCTTTGCTTCAAAAGGGCACAGTCCATTGGCAGAGACAAACAAAAGCAAATCCTTTGGAATTTTAAAATTCTCCACTCGCATTTTAAAATTTTTGATCAGATTGCTTAGGAATTCTTGCATCATTTTCATTGAAGTTTTATCTGTAGCAACAACACACAACGTGGGGAAGTGCAACATTTTTCATGTCAAAGATTTCAAGATTCCTCTGAAAGGCACTCACTTTTTCAAACAGATCCCTGGAGGAAATTCAAGTGATCAGTAATATCACACAGAAAAGCTACCCATGACATAGAGGGGACATCATTCATAAATTCCAGGAACTCACAAGCATTATTGGTCTTGTAGTTTGAAAGAATTTCTATTAATTCTTTTCGAAACACACAAAACCTCTCTAATATGTGCCCCTACTTAACCAGCAAATGTCGTGTAGCAACAGGACTGTATTCAGCTGAAATGTCTTGTAAAGGAGCCTTAAAAGAATTTTGCAAGCTAGAAGTTGAGCATATATAGTTCACTAATCTCATCACAATACTCATTGTTTAAGTCTCCAGACAACTTACCGCACAGGACAGACTGAATGAATGATGCAGTGAAGTGTATTTAATGAAAGATGTATCACTGCCAACTATCAAGCAAAGCCCTTCTCTTTCCCCGACATGGAGGGACTTCAATCTGAAACAAGCAAGTTTACTTTTTGCAGATCTAAGCCATTTCCCCCCGCCGCCCCCCCCCCAAAAAAAAAGCCTTTTACTTTTTCCAAAAGTGATCTCTCCTGTGGTGTAGCTTTTTAATGGTACTAAGCACAAAAATTCTTCCTTAGATTTCATGATGGTGAAATTTTTAAACAGACAGCAATAGCTGGGCAGCGTCACTTAAATGACTTGACTTGTCCACTGCAAGAGACATGTATTTGGTGTTTTTTACATCAGAAAGCAGAACTGACAAACAATCCTTGTAAATTACCTCTAATCTTCGCACTGCCATGGAATCAGACAGGATAACTTGTTTCACAGGGTCCATAATGTCATCTTTGTTTTTATCTCTGGCAAAAAGGTTCTCCAGCATTTCCAATGTGCACTTCTTCACAAACTCAGCATCCAGGAAAGGCTTTTTCTTTTTAGCTAATACCACATTATTCCAAGAGAAGCAGATGTTGCTTTTTCCTGTAGAGTCGCTGATGTTACAAATATGGCATTTGAAGTGTGATACGAAGACTTCAGATTTTCAATTTTGTCATGTCTTGCAACACTGCCAGCAGGATAGACTGTGTTGAAGCTACTGTGCTTTGATTCAAGAGGCACCTCACCCTGACAACCTTACAGACGGATACAGTGGTTTGGCATATTAAGCACAAAGATTTTGTGTTTAAATGAGGTGGCATAAAAAAAAAAAAAAAAAGAGAGAAAATCCACTGTCCAGTTTGGGTTAAAAGCTCAGGTTTTGCTGTTGACTTTGCGATACCATACCATGCCACCATTAGTTCTGCGCTCTTGCTGGCAATGGCACTGCCCTCAGAGCTGGATTACTAAGAAAGTCACAGGCAAATGATCAGCAGCACATCACAGTTTGTGAATTTAATTGTAAACATTTTTTAAGATGAGCTGGCAGGCCACACAGGAAACCTTAGTGGGCCACATTTGGCCCGCATGCCACCTATCACTGCTCCAGGCCAGTGAAAACTACTGACATTGGACATGTCTGCTTTGGAAACAAGAAAGCAAACAATCCATTATTTCAGCACAACACCTTGCACTGGAAGTTTCTAAGACAGCCAGAACATAAGAATGGCCATACTGGGTCAGACCAAAGGTCCATCCAGCCCAGCATCCTGTCCACCGACAGTGGCCAATGCCAGGTGCCCCAGAGGGAGTGAACCTAACAGGTAATGATCTAGTGATCTCTCTCCTACCATCCATCTCCACTCTCTGACAAACAGAGGCTAGAGACACCATTCCTTACCCATCCTGGCTAATAGCCATTAATGGACTTAACCTCCATGAATTTGTCCACTTTTCTTTTAAACCCTGTTATAGTCCTAGCCTTCACAACCTCCTCAGGCCAGGAGTTCCAGATTGACTGTGCCCTGAGTGAAGAACTTCCTTTTATTTGTTTTAAACCTGCTACCCATTAATTTCATTTGGTGGCCCCTAGTTCTTATATTATGGGAACAAGTAAATAACTTTTCTTTATTCACTTTCTCCACACCACTCACGATTTTATATACCTCTATCATATCCCCCCTTAGTCTCCTCTTTTCCAAGCTAAAAAGTCCTAGCCTCTTTAATCTCTCCTCATATGGGACCCATTCCAAACCCCTGATCATTTTAATTGCCCTTTTCTGAACCTTTTCTAATGCCAGTATATCTTTTTTGAGATGAGGGGACCGCATCTGTACACAGTATTCAAGATGTGGGCGTACCGTAGATGTAAATAAGGGCCATAAGATCTTCTCCATCTTATCTCTATCCCTTTTTTAATTATTCCTAACATCCCGTTTGCTTTTTTGACTGCCACTGCACACTGCGCGGACGTCTTTAGAGAACTATCCACGATGACTCCCAGATCTTTCTCCTGATTAGTTGTAACTAATTAGCTCCCATCATATTGTAGGTATAGTTGGGGTTATTTTTTCCATTGTGCATTACTTTACATTTATCCACATTAAATTTCATCTGCCATTTTGTTGCCCAATCCCTTAGTTTTGTGAGATCGTTTTGAAGTTCTTCACAGTCTGCTTTGGTCTTAACTATCTTGAGCAGTTTAGTATCGTCTGCAAACTTTGCCACCTCACTGTTTACCCCTTTCTCCAGATCATTTATGAATAAGTTGAATAGGATTGATCCTAGGACTGACCTTTGGGGAACACCACTAGTTACCCCTCTCCATTCTAAAAATTTATCATTTATTCCTACCCTTTGTTCCCTGTCTTTTAACCACTTCTCAATCCACGAAAGGATCTTCCTTCTTATCCCATGACAACTTAATTTACGTAAGAGCCTTTGGTGAGGGACCGTCTCAAAGGCTTTCTGGAAATCTAAGTACACTATGTCCACCGGATCCCCCTTGTCCACATGTTTGTTGACCCCCTCAAAGAACTCTAATAGATTAGTAAAACATGATCTCCCTTTACAGAAACCATGTTGACTTTTGCGCAACAATTTATGTTCTTCTATGTGTCTGACAATTTTATTCTTTATTATTGTTTCAACTAATTTGCCCGGTACTGATGTTAGACTTGCCGGTCTGTAATTGCCAGGATCACCTCTAGAGCCCTTCTTAAATATTGGCATTACATTAGCTATCTTCCAGTCATTGGGTACAGAAGCTGATTTAAAGGACAGGTTACAAACTATAGTTAATAGTGCCACAATTTCACATTTGAGTTCCTTCAGAACTCTTGGGTGAATGCCATCTGGTCCTGGTGACTTGTTACTGTTAAGTTTCTCAATTAATTCCAAAATCTACTGACACTTCAATCTGTGACAATTCCTCAGATTTGTCACCTACAAAAGACGGCTCAGGTTTGGGAATCTCCCTAACATCCTCAGCCGTGGAGACTGAAGCAAAGAATTTGTTTAGTTTCTCCGCGATGACTTTATCGTCTTTAAGTGTTCCTTTTGTATCTCGATCATCCAGTGGCCCCACTGGTTGTTTAGCAGGCTTCCTGCTTCTGATAGACTTAAAAAACATTTTGTTATTACCTTTTGAGCTTTTGTCTAGCTGTTGTTCAAACTCCTTTTTGGCTTTTCTTATTACATTTTTACATTTAATTTGGCAGCGTTTATGGTCCTTTCTATTTACCTCACTACGATTTGACTTCCACTTTTTAAAAGATTTTTTTTTTACTTTATCATGGCTTCTTTTACATGGTTGTTAAGTCACGGTGGCTCTTTTTTAGTTCTTTTACTGTGTTTTTTAATTTGGGGTATACATTTCAGTTGGGTCTCTATTATGGTGTCTTTGCAAAGCATCCATGCAACTGGTAGGGATTTCACTCTAGTCACTATACGTTTTAATTTCTGTTTAACTAACCTCCTCCTTTTTGCATAGTTCTCCTTTCTGAAATTAAATGCCACAATGTTGGGCTGCTGAGGTGTTCTTCCCACCACAGGAATGTTAAAATGTTATTATATTATAGTCACTATTTCCAAGCAGTCCTGTAACAGTTACTTCTTGGACAAGATCCTGCACTCCATTCAGAACTAGATCGAGAGTTGCTCTCCCTTGTGGGTTCCTGTACCAGCTCCTCCAAGAAGTCATTTAAAATATCGAGAAATTTTGTCTCTGCATTTCATCCTGAGGTGACATGTACCCAGCCAATATGGGGATAATTGAAATCCCCCACTATTATTGAGTTTATTTTGATAGCCTCTCTAATCTCCCTTTGCATTTCATGGTCACTAACACTGCCCTGGTCAGGTGGTCGATAATAGATCCCTACTGTTATATTCTTATTAGAGCATGGAATTACTATCCATAGAGATTCTATGGAACATGTGGATTCATTTAAGATTTTTATTTCATTTGAATCTACATTTTCTTTCACACATAATGTCACTTCCCCTCCCTTCCCCCCCATATGACCTGTTCTTATTACAAGGAGATAATTGTGTCAGTCACTGAAACAGGACAGAATGCTGAATGGACCAATGTCCAAATTAAAAATATTGTAATTTTACACACATACAGGAGCTTTTTCGCACACATAATTTCTGCCTCACTGATGGAAAACAAAAAGACCTACATGTAACACACACACATCAAATGATGATATTTTATTTTAGGATCAAAGGGATATTAGAATTATTTTCAAACAAAAAAAGATGCTGCAACTCAAATGATGGAAGTTATTAACACTTTGTACCATATCTTCAAAACACAGGAATCACTACATTTACCATGGAAATGTAGCTACTTCTTATGCACAGTGCTGCAGCTGCTTAAAAGCAAAGAGACACTACACAGTAGTTCAGGTCAGCAGGTTAAGAAAATTTAGTCCATTTTGAACTGTAGGGAGAATTTAGGATGTTATTACTCTGATTGGAATTTGACCAGCACAAATGACAAAATCTTGCACAAAAATGTCATTAGATTTTCAATAAGTTAGTGTGGCCAAGAACCTCCGTATTATGTTTCTCTAAAAGAACAGTGCTCAGTGCTCCCCAGCAACATATTGAGGCATTGGTTCAGTAGTGCAACATACTAAATCACCAACATCACTTCCTGAAGCATCCTGAACTTTTCTAGGCAGTCTCCTATCCAAGATGGGCCTGCTCCTACTTATCTGCAAGATATGACAAGATCACAATCCTAGCTGGTATAGCTAAAATCAAATATAGTGAAGTACCAAGAGATATGGGAGTAAAAATACCCACAAGATACTTAAGGAATAAATGGGAAACTAAAACATGCAGCTGTTATTTTGGAAGCTGGCTTTGAAAATTTGTCCCATAAAATGAGACAGTAGAAAGGGGAAATTTTACACTGTTTAATTTAATTTGCTTTTGTAAGATAAATATGCATTTCACATTAAAAGCAACAATCTTTCAGCAAACAGTCAACCACTAAGAACCTTGACAAGAAGGCTACTACCCAATTTTCCTCCAGTTTCAGAAAGAATATCATCAACTGTATGACCAGTTGACTTAAAACTTTAATGTGACACTAGCAAACCAGGTCAGATCAGGGCCACAGGCCAATTCACTTGTATGTTAGTGTAGATCAAAGCAATTATTAATGTGTAAGTGTGCATTCAGATATTTAAACTTCATGAAAATTAATGGTAGGTTTCAGAGTAGCAGCCGTGTTAGTCTGTATTCGCAAAAAGAAAAGGAGTACCCGTGGCACTTTAGAGACTAACAAATTTATTAGAGCATAAGCTTTCATGCATCCGATGAAGTGAGCTGTAGCTCACGAAAGCTTATGCTCTAATAAATTTGTTAGTCTCTAAGGTGCCACGGGTACTCCTTTTCTTTTTATGAAAATTAATGGGTCATTACTTTTATTGTTCTCGTTTATCTATTCTTGTTATAATGTAACAGCAAACGTTTACATGTGTGTATAACCCTGTAACTAAAATACCCATCAAAGAAATCTTATGAAATACTATTGAAGGACTTAAGGACTTTAACAGAATATGATAATTTCAAAACAAGTCAAGGACTCTAAGTGCATTCCTCACTATCTGTCATCAAAGAAAAAAAGCATGTGGGTCCAGACAGTGTCAACTAGCTAGAAAAGAAGATATAAAAGATGGATTCAAGGAAAGATCCTTCATCTCTGGACTGTTTGGATTCTAACAGAGCAGAATAACTGAAGGAGAAGATGGAGTTATTCTGGTTAGCCTTGAAGGACTTTTGGGAAATTGGCAGTTCATTACATCACTGACACCATTTGGAGTGACAAACTGTGATTTACTCATTATATTTTATCTGCTTTAACCTCTCAATAATTCTCATTCTTTTTTCTTAGCTAATAAACCAATAATTAGTTTACTACAGAACTGGCTACCAATGTTTTCTTTGATTTAAGGTCTGGAGTACCAATTAATCTGGGGTGAGTGACTGGCCTCTTGGACCTGGGAGAAACTTGATGAGGGGGGATTTTAGGTTTAAATAATCTTTTATCACAGTTTTTTTATCACCAGTTTGTCTGGGTGGGAAGACAGATTGGAGAGTCTAGGGGACTGTCTGTGACTTGATGGTAAAACAGGTATAGCGATCCAGGAGTTCATGTTTGTAACTGGTTTAGTGAAATCTAATTACAGAACATACCACCAGGTTGGGGTATCTGCCCTGAGATAGGTTTCAGAGTAGCAGCCGTGTTAGTCTGTATTCGCAAAAAGAAAAGGAGTACTTGTGGCACCTTGGAGACTAACAAATTTATTTGAGCATAAGCTTTCGTGAGCTACAGCTCACTGCATCGGATGCATTGTTAGTCTCTAAGGTGCCCTGAGATAGGCACTCACAGTTGTGAACCACTCCAGACAGCATGACACCTTTAATTTTTCAATTAAAAAATTCAAACTGATTAAATGACAATTTTAACCAATTTTTTTAAATGCAAACCATCTACCTAACTCTGTACTTCATTTTGGATACTTACTGATTGATAACTCCTACACAGAAACAGTAAGACTGTAAAAACTCCAACAACTGCAGCACAAATCACTATTTCCCATGGGAAACCATAAAGATCAGGACCAGGTCTCATATCTTCAGGCAACGCTGTCACAACCTTCAAAAAAAAAAAAATAAATAAATAAATAAAGCAGCAAAGTCTGAGTGGTTTAAAAAAAAAAGGGGGGGGGGACAAATTACCTATTATTTTTGACAAATGCAGATATTACTTGTCGTTTACTGTCAGCTGTGAGACTATAAGACTCTTTGTATATTTACTTTTTCAAAACCCTGAGAAGTAGCAAATGTTGTCAGAAGCGTTTTGTTTGGTTTTTAAATCTTTTGTTTATTTAGCAATCAGTGTATAATATAACAGAAGACACATATGGCATGTTGAACCAGAAGAGACACAGCTTTTTAAGTTTTCCTTCTGAATTTGTTGTTTAGGGAAAGGGTCCTTCTTGAGGTACAGTAGTTTATATGTAAAAGTAAGTGTTAGCATTAAAATAAAAAAAATGTTTACAACATAGTTGGTGGACAATTTATAGTGACAGCTAAAGATATGCAAATAATTTCTCTGACTGACTAAAATATAGCATAAGTATGGTTTTAGAAAATAAAAATAGTAGTTTACTATGTAAAAGATTGTGATTTGCATAATCTGTGGTCTACATTATTTGTAAATAGATATGTATACATTATTTTCTAAACAAAACAAAAAACAGCCTGCTTAATGTAGCTCACCTTTCCATATACAACTTTTAACATATAATATTTTATTCACCAAGCAGAAAAAGTCTTAAACTTTGAGTCTTTCAAGCTGAGATGCTCAGTCTGCACTTGGAAAGAGCATCATTAGGCCTCCTTTGATACTATTAAAAGGAAACGTTTCAGAGTAGCAGCCGTGTTAGTCTGTATTCGCAAAAAGAAAAGGAGTACTTGTGGCACCTTAGAGACTAACAAATTTATTAGAGCATAAGCTTTCGTGAGCTACAGCTCACTTCATTGAAGTGAGCTGTAGCTCACAAAAGCTTATGCTCTAATAAATTTGTTAGTCTCTAAGGTGCCACAAGTACTCCTTTTCTTTTTATTAAAAGGAAAATATAAGCACGTTTTCCTTCCATATTTGAGACTATATTTCCGAATTTCACAGGCCTTAAAAATGCTTAAATTTAACAAGTCCTATGCCTCCTCTCAACCAAACCTTACTATATTTCCATTCCATTGCTGTGCCCTTCTCATCTTGATTTTCCCTAAAAGGTGTCATGATCCCGGGTCCTGCAAGCTGCTCCTCACCGGGAGGCCCCTGTGCGGGGCAACTTGCCGAACTGGGGCCTAACCCAGACACCTGACTTTTCTAGCAAAATGTAAGCTATCGGATGACAAGTTTCGCAGCAGATGAGCGTCATGTAAATGACAAAACACACAGGTTCTGGGGAGTGGGTCACTGAAGCGCAGAGTAACGTCGCTCGTCGCGGCGAAGCAGCTTTCGCGTTACGAAAATGCTCCCCCCCCTCAGAGATCGCCAGCTAGTCACTGATCCCACCTCCCCGCCCCCAACCGGGGAAGTTTCACAACTGAAGGGTCCAGGAGAACCAGGCCGCAAAGCAGCACCGTCCCTCGATGCCCCGGCTTTCCCCTGCCCCGGACACCCCCGGCGGGGACAGAGCCCCAGCCCCAGCCCCCCGGCCGGGAAGCTCGCTGCCGCCGGCCCCGCACTCACGCTCCGCGCTCGCTCCAGGGCCAGCCCGCAGAAGCGCTGCACTGTCTCTCGGAAGCCGCGCCACAGGCCCGCGGCTGCCGCCTCCGGAGCATCCGGGCGGCTCTCCCCGGCGGCCATTTTACTGCGGCAGCGGCTGCGGCTGCTCACGCTCTGGGCGGCGGCGAGGGGGCAACGGGCGGCCAGGGCCCATCGCCGACCGCAGGAGCAGCAACCCCAGCAGCGCCCACGCAGCTTCCTGCCGGCGCCAGCCTGACAACGGAGCAGGCCGCACCACCGCCCCGGAGAGGGGAGCGGGGCGAGACCATGGTGCGCGGGGGGGGGGAGAAGGCGACCGTCACCGGTGGGAACTCAACATATGGGATTGCACCACTGCCCCAAAAACACGGGCCGAGCCAGGCGGCACCATTCCGGGGGGGCAGCGGGGATGCACGGCTAAACCAGGATGGAGGGGGGCAGAGGTTGCTGCTGAGCCCCGCGTGTGGGGACCCGCATTAGCCCGCCGGCGAGGGTGACCAGACAGCAAGTGTGAAAAATCAGGACAGGGGGTGGGGGGTAATAGGAGCCTATATAAGAAAAAGACCCAAAAATCGGGACTGTCCCTATAAAATCGGGAAATATGGTCACCCTACTGCCAGTGCGCACCTGCAACCCAGACGGGGGCGGGCCACAGTAGGTTGGGAACTGCAGACTCAGGGGCCACCCCTCTAAACGTCACACAAGGGGTGGCTCTTTAGCCTCCATTTTAGGAACAGTGGGGGCAGGCTCCTGAGGAGATGCCAACGTGTGCCTCCATTTGGGGCCGGGCAAGACACTGGCAGCCCTGGGGTAGCACAAGTCATGTTAGCAGGATTGTGCTGGGCGGGTCCAGGGAAACACAAGCAACCTGTAACAAGTCTTGGCTCCAAGTCATGGGGGGGCCCATTGAGACCACGCCTTGTGACTCACTAAGTCATTCACAAGATTCCCATGTCAGCTACCTGCAGTTTGTTCTATAACAAATTCCTTCTAGGGAATAAAGGGGTTAGATTTATATATTTATCGGGCTTTTGGGGTCTTACCCTCTGTCCTTTTTTCTCCCCATTAATATCTTTAATAACCCCACATTCCAGTGGCCAACTTAGGAAGGCTAGATGCAATTCTCTTTAGAGCTTATCAAACTAATATTTAGCCTCTTCTAAAATAAATCATTTGAGAGCACTTCACCCTCCACAAGGCTCCTAGCCTGAGAAGGTAGGAACTTGAGCTCAAGTCCTCTGTTTAGAGGCACAAGATTCTGTTAACTAGACTGCTAGCCTAACCTAAAATTTGGTTGTTTAAACATTTTACACACAAATGTATTTCTTCACAAGCAAAACAAGGCTTAGGCCCTGCTTTATCCAAGCTGTTGTAACCCATCTTGCCTGCTGAACTTCAGGAAATGAACCCTAGTGTCAGCCAGTGAGAGTTTGGGGAGAATATTCCTACCACAACTTTATATATAGGAAGCAGAAAAGAAAGCGAAAAAATCTGGGGGGAAACAACAATTAAACTAAGCAAATAGGGTGTAAGGATAAGAAAAAAGTAAAGGAGAAATGGAGGGACCCAATTTGAACACCCCATTCTGACAATATTTCCTTTCCAGCAGAGTTACTGCACATTTTCAAACACTTATCATACCCTAATGGAGCTAAGCTCTACCAAATGCTGACTCTGGACAGTTAAAATCTCAAGCTAGTGCAAAGAGCCCTTCATAGACAGATGTTAGAAATTCTACACTTAACTCCAAAAATTGTTGGAAACGGCTGTTTCAGGTGGAAATGTTTGAATACAGTTGGCTTGGTATTTATAATTTACAGAATCCTTTCCTCACAAACTAATATAGCCCACTCACCTTTCAAACATTTAAAGAGATACAATTCAGAATAAAAACAAGATAGAAAGTAATTAAAGAAACCAAAGGAAAGATCATCACACAACAGTACAGGTTTAGAAGTATTTCCATGGCAATCTCACAATCATTCCTCTGTATAGTACTCAGTGGATACAGAACCCCAATCTCTTCTTAGCTAGACTTTAACTACTTGTACAGAAACTTACCCCTTCCTCTGTTTTGGATGTTTCCATTTGTGAATCAAATATTGTAATCACATAACAAACATTTCTATAAAAACTATGAGCATAAAAATATCCCTAATTTCTTAAGGAAAGTTCCTGATGCAGTCAGAGAGACATCCTGCACTGGTATGTTTCCAAATGGACAGAGATCCTGTTCTGACATTTCTGCAGTCAAGGGGGGGGGGGGGGCAGAGGTGGATTAACGACGAACAACAAAGTTTCTCATTTCATGGCACATCATGTTTCCTTTCCTTTGTAAATATAAATTAATTGACACTATGTGTTTTTAAAATTCTAATGCAAAGAAATGTTATATTAGGAAGTCTAATATATACATTACTTATTTTTTTATAAACACTACAAGTACACCTTTTAAAAAATTGACCATATTGTGGGCCCATAATACCACGTGTTGGTATTACACACTGAAACACAGAGGCTGCAGCAAATATTGATAAGCCATATCCTAGCTACGTGGCATTGTAATTTTACTTATTTCATTATTTCTGCAACTTGATTTCTATATTCCATTGGGATTATTTTCATTATAATTATGTTTGTAAATCCCAGCTTTTATAAAGGTTGACTCAGTCATTCTTTGTATGCAGCAACATATGCAATTTGCATCTTTTACTGTGAAAATCTAAGAGGAAGGAAAAATGCAATACAAGGTAGCAGTTGGCACCTAATGATATACATGGGAATTTGAAAGTAGCCATTTTATGTGTACTGAGCAATAAAAATTTGAATTTTAACACAGCCTGTAAAGCATGAATACTCTATGTATCCCAATCAGCCATTAAAGTCTTAATTTCTAAAGAAAACAAATTATTCATGTTTCCCTCTCATGTTTCATGAATTTGCCAGAACATACTGGGATAAATTATAAGCATGTAATAATTAATCCCAGTGTGTCTCAAACTTTAAGACCTTGATTATACCACATCTGAACCTCAAAAGTTCTTGGCATGTGACCTCTTCAGATATGCTTCTTTTATTTGTGCCTCAAGAGTTCCGATGTCCTCCTTACTTTGCCCCCTCCATCCCATTTATCTTTCAATAATATCCTCCCTTTACCTGTCAAATTTCCACATCCTCTGTCTTTCCTCTGCCTCTCCAGATCCCTTTTCCATCCCTTCAGTTATCCCTGTCTTCACCCCCTTTGCTTTGTTTCTCCCAGACATCCCTCTCCAAGTGCCCCATGTCTCTGCCTACCCCTTCCCACCTTCCCTTTTCAAGCCTCTCCCACCCAGTTTCTGCCCCACCTTCCCTTCTAAATATCTTTAGAATATTCCACAACAGCTCCCTTCACTTATCAAGCTCCCAGCCTTCCCTTACTCTCAGACCTTCTTTCCCCCAAATCTCCCCTCTACTCTCCCTTCTTCTCTTCACTCTCCATCTCCACCACAGCAAGTTTACCCATACTTTCTTTCTTCCCTTCCCCCAATCCCCTTTGCTTCTCCCATGTTCCGTCTCCCCATGGGCCCTCACTTGTATTTCTTCCCTGCAGTACCAGTCCCCACAACTCAAGGCACAACCTGTACTGGTTCCTCACATCTCCACTCCCCAACACTCTTCTCTGTATTGGTGCCCTTCCCTCGCTCCACAAGATCCCTCTGTCCCCAGTGCCTCCCTCATCAGCTCCACAAAGTCTACCTTGTACCAACCCCTCAAGCAAATTCCCTCTTGTATCTGTATCCCCCAGATCACCTCTTCCCCACTGTTCACCCATTCTCTCTCTCTCTCCAAGGACCCCTTGGACTTGTCCCCACTCCCCAGCCTCCCTAAACCTGTCCCCCAATTCCTCATTCCCTCCCTCTCCAGACCCAACATCTTCATGTCTCTCCCTGTACCAGCTGCCCTCTTGCCCCCACTGTACCACTCTCCAAGCTCCTCTCTGTCCCACCCCTTTCCCCAGCTCTCCCAAGCTCCCCAAGTCCCCCTCCAAGATGCCTCCCCTGTTCAAGGCGTCCATGTTCCCCCTCCAATGTCCCCTTTGTGCACCCCCCCCAACCACCCCGGCCTCTCTTTCCCCTTCCCTCCCCAGAGGAGAAGCAGCAGGAGCTGCTGCTGCTGCTGGTGGATCATGGGTGCCTCCCTGCCTGTCTCCCATGCCAACTGACAGGGAATGAGAAGGGTGTCCATGCAGGGAGGAGACTCAGCCAGCTCCCAAGTCTAGCTGCATGGGGACACAGTGGCCCCAGTGTCAGGAAGCTGCACTGCAGCTGCCTCTTCCCAGCTTGTCTTTTCTGCTTGATTGTACACGTTTTACTGAGGGGTTATAAAGACTAATTTTTTTTAAATCATCTGGTACAGCATCTAACTGTGGCCAGTGTACCTTCAGTTGTACTTCTACCACAGTTTGAAAATAGTTGACTTAATCTACATATTGAAAGAAGAAAACAAAATCTATGGTAACACAACTTGCTGATGGAGATTTTACATTTGTAGATTTTGCAGCAAATGCAAAATTATAGTTCCCACACCCACTGTACCTCACATTTTATATTATTTTATATATTGTACTAACTTTCGTACATTGAATATGTTCACAAGAGGACCATGTTATGTTGCTGTGGGAACCAAAAGTTTAAATTTCTTCGTTCTGGTACTGTATGTGTAAAATCACTACTAAAAGATTGCAGTACCTTTTTTTTTATTTTATTTTTTTATTCAAGGCCCAACCCAGCTTTCATTTAAATCAAAGGGAATTCTGCCAATGACTTCAATGGAAGCAGGAGCTGGCCATGGGTTTTCTTTAAAAAAATAGATTAAAAGTGCTGGTGTGTTTCATAGATTCATAGATACTAAGGTCAGAAGGGACCATTCTGATCATCTAGTCCGACCTCCTGCACAGCGCAGGCCATAGAATCTCACCCACCCACTCCTACGAAAAACCTCACCTATGTCTGAGCTATTGAAGTCCTCAAATCATGGTTTAAAGACTTCAAGGAGCAGAGAAGCCTCCCTCAAGTCACCCATGCCCCATGCTACAGAGGAAGGCGAAAAAGCTCCAGGGCCTCTCCAATCTGCCCTGGAGGAAAATTCCTTCCCGACCCCAAATATGGCGATCAGCTAAACCCTGAGCATATGGGCAAGATTCACCAGCCAGATACCCAGGAAAGAATTTTCTGTAGTAACTCAGATCCCATCCATCTAATATCCCATCTCAGGGGATTAGTCCTATTTACCCTGAATATTTAAAGATCAATTACTTACCAAAATCCCATTATCCCATCATACCATCTCCTCCATAAATTTACCGAGTAGAATCTGAAAACCAGATAGATCTTTTGCCCCCACTGGAAGGCTATTCCAAAACTTCACTCCTCTGATGGTTAGAACCCTTCGTCTGATTTCAAGTCTAAACTTCCTGGTGGCCAGTTTATACCCATTTGTTCTTGTGTCCACATTGGTGCTGAGCTTAAATAATTCCTCTCCCTCTCCTGTATTTATCCCTCTGATATATTTATAGAGAGCAATCATATCTCCCCTCAACCTTCTTTTAGTTAGGCTAAACAAGCCAAGCTCCTTAAGTCTCCTTTCATAAGACAAGTTTTCCATTCCTCGGATCATCCTAGTAGCCCTTCTCTGTACCTGCTCCAGTTTGAATTCATCCTTTTTAAATATGGGAGACCAGAACTGCACACGGTATTCTAGGTGAGGTCTCACCAGTGCCTTGTATAATGGTACTAAAACCTCCTTATCCCTACTGGAAATGCCTCTCCTGATGCATCCCAAAACCGCATTAGCATTTTTCACAGCCATATCACATTGGCAGCTCATAGTCATCCTATGATCAACCAATACTCCAAGGTCCTTCTCCTCTTCCGTTACTTCTAATTGATGCATCCCCAGCTTATAACTAAAATTCTTATTAATCCCTAAATGCATAACCTTACACTTCTCACTATTACATTTCATCCTATTACTATTACTCCAGTTTACAAGGTCATCCAGATCCTCCTGTATAATATCCCGATCCTTCTCTGAATTGGCAATACCTCCCAGCTTTGTATCTTCGGCAAACTTTATTAGCACACTCCCACTTTTTGTGCCAAGGTCAGTAATAAAAAAGATTAAAAAAGATTGGTCCCAAAACTGATCCCTGAGGAACTCCACTGGTAACCTCCCTCCAGCCTGACAGTTCGCCTTTCAGTAGGACCCGTTGCAGTCTCCCCTTTAACCAATTCCTTATCCACCTTTTGATGTTCATATTGATCCCCATCTTCTCCAATTTAACTAATAATTCCCCATGTGGCACGGTATCAAATGCCTTACTGAGATCTAGGTAAATTAGATCCACTGCATTTCCTTTATCTAAAAAATCTGTTACTTTTTCAAAAAAGAAGATTAGGTTGGTTTGGCACGATCTACCTTTTGTAAAACCATGTTGTATTTTGTCCCATTTACCATTGACTTCAATGTCCTTAACTAATTTCTCCTTCAAAATTTTTTCCAGGACCTTGCATACTACAGATGTCAAACTAACTGGCCTATAGTTACCCGGATCACTTTTTTTTCCTTTCTTAAAAATAGGAACTATATTAGCAATTCTCCAATCATTCGGTACTACTCCTGAGTTTACAGATTCATTAAAAATTCTTGCTAATGGGCTTGCAATTTCAGGTGCCAATTCCTTTAATATTCTTGGATGAAGATTATCTGGGCCCCCCCGATTTAGTCCCATTAAGCTGTTTGAGTTTCGCTTTTACCTCAGATATGGTAATATCTACCTCCATATCCTCATTCCCATTTGTCATGCTACCATTATTCCTAAGATCCTCTTTAGCCTTATTAAAGACTGAGGCAAAGTATTTGTTTAGATATTGGGCCATGCCTAGATTATCTTTAACCTCCACTCCATCCTCAGTGTTAAGCGGCCCCACTTCTTCTTTCTTAGTTTTCTTCTTATTTATATGGCTATAGAACCTTTTACTATTGGTTTTAATTCCCTTTGCAAGGTCCAACTCTACTCGACTTTTAGCCTGTCTCACTTTATCCCTACATGTTCTGACCTCAATTAGGTAGCTTTCCTTGCTGATCCCTCCCATCTTCCACTCCCTGTATGCTTTCTGCTGCTTCTTAATCACCTCTCTAAGATGCTTGCTCATCCAGCTTGGTCTACAACTCCTTCCTATGAATTTTTTCCCCTCTCTTGGGATACAGGCTTCCGATAGCTTCTGCAGCTTTGATTTAAAGTAATCCCAGGCCTCCTCTACCTTTAGATCCATAAATTCTTCAGTCCAATCCACTTCCCTAACTGATTTCCTTAATTTTTGAAAGTCAGCCCTTTTGAAATCAAAAACTCTAGTTGCAGATTTATTTTTGTTAATCCTTCCATTTAGTTTGAACTGAATTAGCTCATGATCACTTGAGCCAAGATTGTCCCCTACAACCATTTCTTCTATGAGGTCCTCGCTACTCACCAAAATTAAATCTAAAATGGCATCCCCTCTAGTCGGTTCAGCAACTACTTGATGAAGGAATCCATCAGCTATCGCATCTAGGAAAATCTGAGCCCTATTATTATTTTGACAAGTGTGTCTTCTTGGCTGTTCTATAAACACACATTTGAATGTACAGTCACTAAATGCACAAGGGAGAATTCTGCAGAGGCAATGGGAGCAGCAAGGGGCTCAAGAAAACAGCAGCTAATGTGGCATTTCTTGCCCCTTCCCCTCACCAGTTGGGCATCAGGTCTCCCCATGGCCAAGTTTGAAAATTCTGGTCTCCTTAAATGCTTCCTCAACATAAAAACAGAGGCCACACTGAAGATACCTATCCCAATTCTTCTGTCAGTTCCAGCTCCAACTCCAGATGAGTTTCAGAATGTAATCAACAGCAGAATCGGGCTCAATTTCCCTCTGGTGGTGTTAAAACATTAAAGAAACAAAATCTTACCTTTTTGCTAACAGTTGCCGCTGCTGAAAATACAGATTTTACAAAGTCACCAACGTCAAGACAATCAAAATGCAGGAGAATCTGATATATCCAGTCTTCTTCTGTTAATTTATAAGGAAAGAAAATGTTTTGTATTATCATATTATCTTGTTAATAGCTCCATTTTTTTTTTAAGATTGCAATCTTTTTTTCAGATCAAACACTTACCATTATTGGGAATGTAGTTTTGAATTAGGAAAAAGATCTGTGATAAAGGTTTTTTAGCATCTAACTGTATATTTTTTGCTGAATTGTACATTTTCTCCTGAGCATTCACTGGAGCAATTGTTATTGCTTTTGAATGTTGGCCACTGTTATGTTCTTTATACAAAGCTGTATGCATGTGATGGTCTTCTTTTGGAGCTTTGTCTGATAATTTTCTCTCATCAGCTATATCTGCAAACAATTGTGAAGTGGAATCATGTTTATTTTCAGCCTTCTCATCAAGAATATTTTCTGCATATGAAATTTTATAAGATTATTTCCCACTATGTTACTAATTTGGTTTCTGAATTGCTCCTCATTTTCAAAGTTAGACTCTCACTGGCAACTGCCAAAAAAGGAATCCCCTTCTCCCCAAAAAACCCCAAAACCAAACCCCTAAACAAATGGACAATTGATTTAAAGGGTTACTCTTCTGATGTCACCATGTGACAAGACAATATAATAAGTGACCTGGCAGGACTTTCAGGACAGGATTATATTTACATAATGTGTATTGTATCACTGTAAATCTATATTCTAAAATTGGGCCAAATTCTGGTCTGAGAATGGGGTTGCATATATGTAATTGCAGGCAAAAAAAAATGGTTACCTACCTTTTGTAACTGTTGTTCTTCAAGATGTGCTGCTCACGTCCATGCCATTCTAGGTGTGTGCACGCCCACGTGCATGGTTATCGTAGATTTTTGCCTTAGTGGTATCCATAGAGTCAGCAGTGGCGCCCTCTTGAGTGCCACGCTCATGCGCCAGTATATCAGGCTCCACTGACGGAATGCCTTCTCAGTTCCTTCTTGCCAGCAACTCCAACAGAGGGGCAGGAGGGCGGGTAATGGAATGGACATGAGCAACATCTCGAAGAACAACAGTTATGAAAGGTAGGTAACCATTTTTTCTTCTTCAAGTGCTTGCTCAAGTCAATTCCATACTAAGTGACTCACAAGCAGTTTGCCAATGGAGGTGGGCTCAGAGTTCAAGGTCTTGCAGCACTACCCTGCCGAAGCCAGCATCATCCTGGGCCTGCAGTGTCAGCACATAATGAGTCATAAACGTGTGCACAGATAACCAGGTAGCAGCTCTACAGATCTCCTGGGCTAAGAAGGCTGCAGATGACACTTGTGCTCTAATCGAGTGCGCTTTGACTATTGCTGGTGGAGGTGCGTTCACCAGCTCGTAGCAGTACCAGATGCAGGCTGTGATTCTGGACGAAATCCTTTGAGCAGACACACCTTTCATCCTATCTGCCACCACCACGAACAGCTGCATTGACTTAGGTAATGGCCATGTTCTATCAATATAGAAGGCCAGCGCCCTTCTGACGTCCAGGGTAAGTAACTTATGCTCTTCTTCGGCTTTATGGGGCTTCGGAAAGAAGATCGGTAAGAAAATATCCTGCCTGGTATGAAACTGGGAAACTACTTGGGCAGGAATGCCGGGTCTGGCTGCAGCTGGACCTTTGTAGAACACTGTATAGAGTGGGTCTGATGTAAATGCTCTGAGCTCAGACACTCTGCAGGGAGCGGACATAACCGCCACCAGGAACGACACCTTCCAGGAGAGAAGAGAGCAGGAAGCCAGAGGTTCGAAGGGAGGCCCCTTGAGCTTCGACACCATGAGATTCAAATCCCAGGGAAGGACAGGATCCTGTCATGAGGGTAAAGACACTCCAGACCTATCAGGAACCGGGCCATCATGTTGTGAGTGAAGATCAACTTGCCTTAGAATGGAGGGTGCAAAGCCAAAATAGCAGCCAAGTGGACTCTGACTGACGACAGTGACAAGCCCTGAAGCTTGAGGTTCAGGAGATAGTCCAGGATCACCTGCAGCGAGGTCTGTGAGGCCTGGATGCCCTGATCCGAGGCCCAGCATGTGAATCTTTTCCACTTTGCCTGATAGGTCACTCTGGTGGAGGGCTTTCTGCTACCCAGCAAGACCTGTTGCACACAGGTCGAGCATTCCCGCTCATCAAAATTCAGCCATGCAGCAGCTACGCAGCAAGTACAGCACAGCAAGTATAGCTACACTATCAAGTACAGCGCCTCCAGGAGACTGCTGTGGTTCTGGGACAGCAGGTCTGGCCAGAGAGGGAGTCTCAGTGGCTCGACTACCAAAAGGTCCAACAGCATGCCGAACCAGTGCTGGTGAGGCCCCTAGGGAGCTATCAGGATAACCCTCACCCTGTCCTGCTTGATCTTTACAAGGACTCTGTGGATCAATGGCACCGGCAAGAAGGCATACATCAGGACACTTCACCACGGAAGCAGGAAAGCATCTGACAGGGAACCGCCGTCCGTCCCCTGGAGTGAATAGAACAGGTGGCATTTCCTGTTCTGGCGGGACGCAAACAAGTACACCTGGGGAGTCCCCCACTTCTGGAAGATCATACTGGCCATCTGTGAATGGAGTGACTACTCATGGCAAGACGAGAAGGTCCCGCTGAGGCAATCTGCTAGCACATTCTTGGTGCTGGGCAGGTGCGCAGCTACCAGATGAATGGCGTGCTGCACACAGAAGTGCCAAAGGCTGAGTTTCTTGGCAGAGGGCTGACAACCTGGCTCCATCCTGTGTGTTAATGTAATACTTTGCAGCGGTATTGTCTGTAGGTCCTGCACCACCTTGCCCCTCAGGTGGGGCAAGAAAGCCTGGCACACCAGGCAAACTGCTCTGAGCTCCCTGATGTTGATGTGGAGAGCCAGATTGTCCTGCAACCCATCAGCCCTGGGTGCTCAGCTTGCCCAGATGTGCTCCCTAGCCCAGGTCCGAAGCATCGGAGACCAGGGTCAGCGATGGGGAGAGGGTCACGAAGGGGGCTCCCTGCAACACCGACCCAGTGTCCAACCACCAATTCAGGGATAACAGGATGTGATTCGGTACCCTGACCACCCGGTCTAGATCGTATCTGTTGGGGGTGTAAACTGATGCCAGCCATACTTGTAGAGGCCGGAGGTGAAGCCAGGCATGACTGATCACGTGAGTACAGGTGGCCATATGACCCAGCAACTGCAGGTAGGTGTGAGCCGTGGTGAGTGGACAGCTCTTCACATGGGAGATCAGGTCTGACATGACATAAAAACGTGCCTCTGGAAGGAAGGCTCTGGCTCGTGTGGAGTCGAGAACCACTCTATGAACCCTATGCATTGGACCATCCTTAAGGTAGATTTTTTCTCATTTATCAACAGACCCAGGTTGCGGCAGGTGGAATGCACCATATCGTGGCTTCTCTGCACTTGGTCCCGAGACCTGCCCTTGATGGGCCAATTGTCAAGATATGAGAAGACGTGGACCCCTCAACGTCTGAGGTAAGTGACCACCAATGCCATACATTTTGTAAAGACCCTTGGAGCCAATGAGAGGCCAAGGGGAGTGCCTTAAATTGGAAATGGTGTTCGCCCATTATAAAACGGAGGAAAAGTCTGTGACTTTGGAATATTGAGATGTGGAAATAGGAGTCTTTCAAGTGAAGGGCAGCGTATCAGTCTCCCAGATCCAGGAAGGGGATGATGGAGGCAAGGGAGACCATGCGAAACTTCAACTTTTTGAGAGACTTGTTGAGGCATTGCAGTTCCAGAATGGGTCTGAGGCCCCCTTTTGCTTTTGGGATTAGAAAGTAGTGGGAGTAGAAACCCTTTCCCTTCAAGTCCCGAGGGACCTCCTCCACTGCCCCCATGTGCAGGAGGTTCTCAATCTCCTGAACAAGGAGTTGCTCATGAGAAGATTTCCTGATGAGGGACGGGAAGGAGGGGGGAGGGAGGGTTGACCAAAAATTGCAAGGTTTACACATTACGTCCAGCACCTAATGGTCCAAGGTGACTTGAGACCAGGCAGAACGGAAGGCACAAAGATGGTTGAGGAAAGAGCAGGGTGGATCCTGGAAGGTGATTGGGGCGTCACTCTCGACCGCACCCTCAAAACGAGCGCTTCTGGCACCCAGGATGTTTTGCCGGGCCGGACTGCGGCTGAAACTAGCGTCTCTGTCCCTTCTTGCAGATCCCTGGTGAGACTGCCACAGCCTAGTCAGCAGGGGCACCCGGAACTGCTTTCTCACAGGCTGCAGCGTATACATGCCCAGAGAGCAAAGGTTGGCCCTGGCTGTCCTTTAGCCCATGCAGCTTCACATCCCATCTGGTTGGAAAAGAGACCATTCCCATTGAATGGGAGGCCCTGGATGGAGGTCTGCATTTCCTGGGAGAGACCTGCAGTCTGAAGCCAGGAGCTGCACCTCATTATCACCACCAACACAACCGCTCTTGCTGCCAAATCCACCACATCCCATGCCATCTGCAGTCTGAAGCCAGGAGCTGCACCTCATTACCACCACCAACACAACCACTCTTGCTGCCAAGTCCACCACATCCCATGCCATCTGGAGGGAGCACCTAGCAGCAGCAGTGCCCTCCTCCACCAGAGTGCCAAATTCCTGGGCCAAACCCTGTGAAAGGAACTCCTTAAACTCATGGAGGGAGTCCCAGAAGTTAAAGTTGTAATATCCCAAGAGGGCCTGATGGTTCACCACCCAGAACTGCAAACTGGTTGTTGAATAAATCTTTCTTCCAAACAGATCCAACCGTTTGGCCTCTTTATTCTTGGGGGTCAAACTGGTATGCTCCTGCTTGTCTCTTTTGTTGGCCGCAGAGAACACCAGTGAGCTGGAGGAGGGGGAGTATAGAAGAACTCAAACCCCTTGGTTGAGACAAAATACTTCTTTTCGGCCCTCTTTGAGGTGGGAGGAATGGAGGAAGGAGTTTGCCAGATACCCATGCCAATCTTAAGGACACTGTCATGCATGGGTAGTGCAACACAGGTTGGGGTAGAGGTTGACAGGACATTAAACAAGGTGTCAACCTGCTCAGCCATTTCCTCCACTTCCAGACCCAAACTCTTGGTCACCCGATGCAGCAGGGCCTGGTGTTCCTTGAAATCGTCCATCGGGCTGGGCCTCCAGGGTCCCACAACTGTCTCATCTGGGACGAGGATGATGATTGCACCACTGGGGAGGTTCCTGGGCATCTTTCCCCACAGGGAAGGGAGGCTTAGGGATGGGCGCCATTCCCTTCACCTCGACCACCGAGTGTGCCTCGTGCACCGAGTCCGGTGCCATCAGTGCCGCCAGCGGTTGCTCCAAGGCGACAACTGATGAGTGGTGAGAAGGGGGCATTGCCACAACCAGCATTCCCCATGCATCCCTATAAGGCCACTGTGCTGGCCACTGGCCATGTTGCCAAGTTGGCGCCGTCAATGTCGATGCAGCCTGGGTTTCCCATTCATGCTGGTGCAGTCTAGATGAGGGGCTGAACTGGGCTTCCATGCCAGAGGAATCCCCTGCTGGTGACCACAGTGCGGCCATTGATGCCTGGCTCTGCTTGCTGACCGTTGCCTTCGGAGACCAATGCCCAGAGCGAGGTGATTGGTGCTGGTAAAGAGGGGACCGGTGCCAATGCCAGGGGGACTGGAGATGTGATGGGGAGCGCTCTCACAATATAGGCAACCAGGACCTACACCTAGAGGACGATTGGTGGGAGGGCAAGCAGCGTCGGTAAAATGGAGACCAGCTTCTTGCTCTAGGCAATCCGCATCAAGATGGCGACGACTGTGAACATGGCACTAGTGACCAAGGATGAGCCCCAGAGTGTCTGGGCTGCAACTCCAACAATCTGTGGCGTGGAGGTGGAGAGCGCTGCTTTGTCTTGGGGGATCAGCAGTGCTCCACTGCCTTCTGAGGGGTCTTAGCGGCTGACTTGCCCTCAAGGACAATCTTTGCTGGTTCCTGGGCACATGCTGCACTGGCAACATCAGCAGAGGCCTGTACTCTCTCGGTGCTGGGGGAGCCCGTGAAGGCGTCGGTGCCGCCAGGGTTTTTGGTCCCATGCTGCTCCCGGGAATCGGTGGTGGACGTTTCACAGGGTTCAGGGCCCCAGCTGGGGTGGTGCGAGCACACGGCTCCGGAGTGACCAGGCAGCCTGAAGTGGGTCTTTTGCCCAATGACCCATGGCCCTTTTTGCTTGGTGCTGGGGAGCCATGCTTTTTAGACTTCTTTTTGGGCACCAGCAACGGAGAATGGTGCTGGGCAGAGCCCAGTGCCAGGGGCGCACTGTGCACCGAGGCCAAGGTACTTGGCGAGTCCTAGAGGGGCTGCATGGAAGCCGGACGCAGGGTGGACTCCATGAGGAGAGCCCATAGCTGAATATCCCACTCCTTTTGCATGCAGGGCCGGAAGTTCTTACAAATTTGGCACTTGTATCTAATGCAGGGGTGGGCAAACTACACCCCATGGGCTGCATCCAGCCCATCAGACCTTTTAATCCAGCCCTCAAGCTCCCAAAGGGGAGTGGGGTGGGGGACCTGCCCACTCTGCCCACCTGGCACTCCCCAGCCCCCAACTCACAATTCCTTAATGAGCACCATCTTCCTGCATGCAAAGCCACACTGCATAGGCACGATTGGCACTGCTTACCTAGACTTCACTGCACTGTTTCTGGGATCAGAACATTGCCCCTATGTGGCAGCATACCCAATCCCCGAGGCGCCAGCCTCCTCGCACCAGCCTCCGCCCAAACTAGCCAATGATCAAGGCCAGCAGCTTCGCAGGGATACCACCCATAATCGAGTCCGATTAGGAACCCCGAGCTCCTTCATCGACCAGTCCCGGAGGCACCACTCCTCTGAGAGACTCACCTCATTCCTCATGAGCCAGTCACCACAGCCCAGACCCTCCCAGTCTCCTATGGCCCCACCCTCAAGGTTTTATGTTTATTACCACTAAAATGTATTTTTATTAAATAGAGTTTATTTGAATACCTCTGAATTGTTAATTTTGTGAGCATTCATGGCCTGCCATATAATTTCCATACCCACATGTGACCCTCAGGCCCAAAAGTTTGCCCATCCCCGCTCTAACATGTGACTCTCCTAAGCACTTGAGGCAGCTGCTATAGGGGTCACTTACAGGCATAGGCCTGTTGCAGTCCATGCAGAGCTTAAACCCTGGGAGACCAGGGCATGCCCCACCTGGGGAAAAATCCTGGCTGGGACCCTAACTGCTAACAATTAGAAAAAGAAAAGGAGTACTTGTGGCACCTTAGAGACTAACAAATTTATTAGAGCATAAGCTTTCGTGAGCTACAGCTCACTTCATCGGATGCTTTTTCTTTTTGCGAATACAGACTAACACGGCTGCTACTCTGAAACCTGCTAACAATTAACTACACTTAACAACTACTTAACACTAACTACTATAAACAAAACTATTTACAAGGCTGTAAGGCTCAAAGTCAGTAGACAAAAAACCACTAGCCCTTGCAGTTCAAGGGAAGGCGCTCCGACTAAACACCACGGGCAGTAAGAAGGAATTGAGAGGGCATAGGGTTGGTGGCGCCTGATATACCGGCACATTAGGGCGGCACTCATGGGGATGCCACTCCCAATGCTACGGATACCGCTAAGGCATAAATCTCGAACAACCATGCATGTGGGTGCGCGCACACCTAGAATGGATTCAACAAGAGCAAGCACTCGAAGAATTTGTGTTGCCCAGATGTAATTAAGGCCAGAATATAGTTCACTATTTAGAAAAAAATATGTTTTGTCTTGAATCAGTACTGATTGGAGTACTCTTCCAGGATTGCCAGGTCTCTTTATGAAATCATGTTCAGATATGTGAGAGGAAAACTCAAGTAAGAGAGCTGTAATAACCAGGAAAAAAGAATTCATAAAGAACTAAAGATGATCAGCTTTCCATAAATGAACAAATGTCCTTGTAAATGTTATATGCACAAAGAACAATCATAGACATGTTTGTCTGTGAGTAATGAATGGCAGCACACAGCAGCTGCACATATAGAAGAGTATCAAGAGCTCATACAATTAACAAAAAATGCTACTATACGAGATTAACTCAATTTTGTGGAAAATTTCATAATCTAGTTCAGCAACTGTGAAATTATTGTAAGTCACCACTCTGCATATATTTATAAATATATGATGACAGAGCAAAAATGACTGGAGTTATCTGTACCATCCTAAGTTTTGATTTCTTTAATTAGCTCAGTGATTTAGACTAAACAAGCAGAATGCTTCAGAAAACAAAATCTTTCCAGCCACAAAAAGGAAATAAGCATTAATTAATTTTTCATGGCATTTCTGGAAGTACAGCTACTATATAAAGATACAATACAGTCACAATTAGTTACATTTAGTGAGCTAAGAAGAATTAGCAATTTGTTAGAGAAAAAGGGTTACTATTAATTAAAATTAAGTCTGTTCATGCAAAAATTTTATTTATTAGAAAATACCCTAACTGGGTCATATTTTCAAAGCCTCTGTTTGGCTACTGAAACTGCACATGCCTACGTCCATGTTATGCCTAGATTTTTATGCAACCCAAAACTTTAGATTTGTATGTATGTATGTAGTTATATATCTCTAACTATGCAGTTTGTATGCACTGTTGACTGAGAAATATTGAAGGTGTTAAACTGTGGGCATAATTTTAGAGGATTTAGAATATTTGATCCTTTGGGCCAAATTAATTTCTGGTATAACTTCACTGGCTTCAGTAGGTTTATACCAGGGATAAAATTTTCCCATTAGAAAAACCACATTTACCAACTACATTCCTATTTTACTTACATTGTGAGAATGATAATTTAAATGATGGTGACACTAGTCACACAAATATGATACAGTTTGGTACTTTATGATGCCTTCAATGAATACTGAAACCAAAATATGCAATGGCATCAAGAGTTTGATTACAATGGGGTTGATTATAAAAAAGAATCATGGTAAAGTAGTCTTAAGTCTGACTTTTGAAATCAATGGACTTACTCACCAAAGTAAAATAACAGGCTATGGTGTGAAGTATAGCAACAGATAGCCTGGTCTAATGTCCACTGAAGTACATGGAAAGACTCTCATTAACTTCAATGAGCTTTGGATCAGGCCAGAGAACCTCAGGAAGAGGAACTATCTCTGGAATAACTGTGAACACTTTATCTCTTAACAATTTCAGGTGGTTTTCTACTGGCGTTACCACTGATTTTTACAAGTACTTTACCCATGTCCATACATTTTATATTACATAATGGTGTCCATAACCTATAATTAGTGTGGCATAAGGGAGTTATATATTCCTCAGAGAAAGTGTTAAATAGTTACACTCTAATCACCTATTAACAGCTAGTAGCTAAATTCACTAGTGTTGATTTTAAACCACTAAAAGTGAACAGTGTCACACCTGTCTTACATTTTTCTCACACAAAGCAAGTTTTGTTCTTGTTTTATCACCTTTAATTAGTAAAGCAGTAGTTCAGTACCTGATTCTGCATTTTGGGCTTCACACTTCATTCTGATGGCTGATAGAAGATCTTGTACCTCTGGAAGAAAATTCATTTTCTCCTTTATACATTTCTCATAGTCAATGTCCAGATTATGTTCCTCTTCCACAGAAGCAGTCACTTGTTTCTTCGGCATGAAACTGTCTTCACATGTAAAAGTAGTGATATCATGCTGAACTTTTTTAAACTGTTGCTCTAGCACCAAGAGTTTGTTTTTTTCAC
Organism: Dermochelys coriacea; assembly: GCF_009764565.3. Taxonomy (NCBI): domain Eukaryota; kingdom Metazoa; phylum Chordata; order Testudines; family Dermochelyidae; genus Dermochelys; species Dermochelys coriacea. The sequence continues at coordinate 84,810,754 of NC_050073.1, read as the reverse complement.
ATAGACTCTTTAAAGGTTGCTTCACTTCCTGAGACAATTTTGAATAAAGCTGTTGGTACGCAATGAATGGGTTGGATATATCTGTGTCCCCTTCAATTAATCTTTGGCCTTCTTTCCTGGTTTTCTGGGACATAGACCCTGTCTCCCAGATTATGGTTTTATTAGTTTCCTTGTTGTTTGTTCCTGTTTCTGATGTAATATTTTTTTCCTGAATGCCAAGTTGTCCTTCCTCAGATCTACCTTTTAGCATTTTAAAATTATCTATGTTTAAATTATTTGTAGCTTCTGCCATCTGAATTGTGTCTTTCTCTTGTTCAGATTCGTTTTCCTTTAACTCAGCCTCTGTCCTTTGCACGTTATTAAATTCTACCTTTATCTGGTTTATCCTAATATCTTCCCTGTTTTCATTTGGGTCTAGGACAGGACTTTTTTGTTCAGAATTTATTCTAAAGTCTCCATTATTATTTTTACTAAACAAACTTCCAAGAAAATGTGAAGTTTTTGTAAAAATACTAGTCACTCCCCCCTCTGTCATGACACCATTTTTATAATTTATATTTTGTGAGTCTGTTTTTTTCTGATCATCAGTATTTTTTTTGCTTTTGTCCTTACTGTCTGTTGCTTTTTCAGAAATAGTTAATTTTTTTATATGATTTATGTTTTCAGTTGGAAGAGCATCTTCCCTATCAATGTGTCTTTTACCTTTCAGATCTCTATGTTTCACAGCATTTAAATGGAGTGTTTCCAAGCCCTGCTCACTTTGCGAAGGTACACGTTCTATGTTGTTGTGTGCTGAATCATGATAATGGGGAATATGTAACAAAGGCTTGTTAGGATTAGAGCCACCATGATTTTTAAGAGGTGCCTGGGTTTGCAATTCAGTAGACTCAAAAGATTCTAAATGTAATGCTAGGTTTCTTTTTTCAGAGTTCTCAACTACACTAGATTGTTCTTGGAATAAATGTTCGTGTTCATTAAGTAGGATATGATTGGATTCTGCAGTTATTTTTGTTGTAACTAAACTTTCTTCAGACATTTTCTGTGATTTTGCTACATCCTGTAACTTTGGTGTTACATTGTCATTTGAATGAGGATATGATGATATTTTCTGGTATTCAGATTCATTTTCTGTATTTATGCTTTCCATATCTTCATGATGACTTGAACTGCTGGGCTCTGGTACTTCTAAATCTGATGATATGGAAGACTCTTTTCTTTTAGTATGTAGCATCTGAGTTCTATATTTCTTTCCAGGATCTGAATTACTATTATCCCCAGTCCCACATTCTGATATCAGAGGCTCATGTTGGGAAGATGAATCATCCAGTTCTATATCTATTGGCTCTTTTTTATGGTGTGGTATATTCATGGAAATTTGTTGAGATTGAAGCTCCTCTTCAGAAAAAGTATCAGCACTAGCATCAGGTGCTATAATTTGTTCTTGTAGGACTTGTTCACCAAGAACATTTACTGTTAATGAATCATCACTAATTCTAATATTATCAGAGTGCTGTTCAGACGGATTTGAAATATGTTCTCTTTTATTGTATTCGTCATCTATTTGCTCCTGTGGAAATGGCATAGAAGATTGTGGAACTTCATTGCCTTTGTTTTGCAAATCATACAGTAAATAATTTAATGTGTGACTGTCTTGCTCAAGAATTATACTCTTACTTTGTATTATTTCCTCAGATGTAGCTACTGAAGATGTTTCTTGATTAGCCAAAATATTTGCTCTCTTTTCATTTTGGGGTTTATTTGGCTCATAATTTTTTATCATTTGCTCACTGTGTTCTAGGTTATCTTCACCACACTCTGAAACATGTGAAAAATTCTCTGGCTGTTTTATTCTGTCTTGGGAAAAATTATTCATGTCTTTGCTATTCACTACAATTTTGTCTAACACATCATCATCAACATTTGAGTTGGAAAAATGATCTTTTATGGAATCTTGTGAGACATCATGCAAACCTTTGTCTGAAGAATTTTCAGTATATTCCCCATCAGTGAGTTCTCTTTCCTCTTCAGAATCCAAAGTAATATGTTGTTCCTGTACTTCATTATTTACATGGTGTTTTGATAGTGATTCATCAAAATGCAGAGAAGATAACTGGTCTGAAACTTGAATTTTCTTTGTGTCAACAATGTGATCAATGCCAAGTTCATGACTATTATCCTCTGAAAAATTTTCAGCTAAGTAACCCTGCCTTACTCCCTTTTTAATAATATTTTGTTGACTAGAATAAGAATCTTCACAGAAGTATCCATGTTGTTCTGGTAAATCTTTTATATTTATTTTTGATTCTAAAGATACCTGCTGCTCATCTTCTAAAATAGAAACTTCACTTTTCTCTTTTATATTAGAAAATTCCTCTCTTTCATTTCTTTTAGAATTGTGTTCCTTGCATTTTGGATATGTAAATAAAGGGTCTACTCTGTGTTCTAACTGGGATTCTGAAAATGAAAGAAATGAGCTATCTTTTACTAATTTAGTATCTTTCATTGTGTTTTCACTATCTTGTTCAATATTTTGCACTGTCAACGGAGAAAATAGAACACTTTCTTTGAAAATGTCTACATCACTCTTCTCTAGTACTTGTTCATTAATCTTCTGATTTGTTTGGCCTTTCAGTTCAATTTCTTTGCCATTTGTAGTCTGGCCATTTTCATCATTGAAGCTCAGAGTCTCTCGTAGCCTTTGCAGAGAATGCTCATCTTTGGTTGCAAAACATTGGAAGCTCAGTATGTTTTTATAATGACTAAAAGAAAAGACAGGCTGTGGTTCTTCAAACTGGTTTTGCTTGTCTTTCTCTGAATTATCAGCTGTGTCTAAGTCCTCAGATAAACTGGAAGAAGATAAAAGCTGCGCTACAACTGATTCCCAAGTGTCTTGAGAAACTATAGATTCCTGCTCCTTTTGATCATCTGATATGTCCATATTAAAATCTATGTTTCCAGAGATATTTTCATACCAACCTGCCTGGTCATTTTTGCTCTCTGATTCCTCTGTTATCTCTTTTACTTCAGTGTTTTCTATTACTTGACTTTCTGCTGCTGAATTTTGTTCTGTACTGTAAAGCTCAGTTAGTTTGGTTTTGTCTGATATTCCTTGAGTAAAAGGTGACTCAGCTTTATTTAGGATTTTCTTGAAGTTCAAAAGACTATCTACATTTGCTGGCAACTCCCCAGAACTTGGTGTGTCAAATTCTGAATCTACTGATTCTTGTTTATGTGTTTTCAGATTATTTTGTCCTTCATCTTGCATCATTTCAGCTATTTCTCTTTGTGAGTTCCTCTCTATGTAAGTTTCAGTTTCTTGTAGGTTTAAAGTATGCATTTCTTCATTCTTATCTGTTCTGTCCTCTTTATGTTCAATTGCTTCCTCTTTTGATAACACACGCTGTTCACTAGAATAAAAATCTTCACTTATATATTCATGTTGTACTGGTGAATCTATTGTATTGTCTAACTTTAAATCTGAAGATGCATGCTGCTGGTCTTTGGAGATAGGGACATCACTGTTATCTTTTATATTAGAAAATTCCTGTCTTTCACTACCCTCAGAAACGGGTTCCTCAGGGTTTGAATATCTAGATATTTGTGAATGTTGACCTTGGGAGATTTTAGATTCTAACTGGGATTCTACAGATAAAAGGGGTGAAGTATTGTTATATATTACTAATCTCGCATCTTGTATAGTTTTTTCACTACTTTGTTCATTATCTTGCACTGCTAATGGGGACAACAGAACTCTTTCTTGGGACATTGCCACATCTCCCTTCTCTTGCATATTCTCACTAACCCTCTGATTTGCTTGTAATTTCACTGCAGTTTCTTTACTTCCTTGTAATATTTCATCATTATTTTCAGATTGGGTGAGTTCTTCACTAAAGTTCAAATCCTCCTGTGCATTTTGCACAGATTCCTTTACTTTGGTTGTTAAACTGTGAAAGCTCAGTATGTTTGTAAAATGAGTAAATGAGAGGAGAGATTGAGATTCTTCAAACCTGTCATGCTTTTCTTCTTCTGAATTTTTAGCAATAGTGGAGTCTAAGCTTTGAGGTGAGCTAGGAAAAGAGTGAAGCTGGGATGTAACTGATTCCTGTATGCCATGAGCAACCACAGATTCCTGCCCCTGTTCATTATCTGATGTGTCCCTATTAAATGTAATGAAGTTACTATATATTTTTTCATACCAACCTGACTGGCCATTTATGCTTTCTGACTCCTGCGTTATCTCTTTAACTTCAGTGTTTTCCATAACTGGAGTTTCTGATACTGGGTTTTGTTCTGAACTGTGAGGTTCAATTAGTTTGTCTTTGTCAGCAACATCTGTAGTAAAAGATGACTCTTCTGCATTTTTGGTGCTCTTTAAATTGAGAGGATTATCTTCATTTACTGGCAACTCCCCAGAAGTTGGTGTTTTATTGTCTGAATCTAATATTTCATGTACATTATTTTTCTTGTCATTTTGTTCTTCACTTATCATTACTTTGGCTGTTTCCTTTTTCAGTTCTCTGTCCATCTGAGATTCAGTTTCTTGTGGGGTCGAAGTCTGAATTTCTTCATTCTTATCTGTTGCAACCTTCATTTCTCTGCTTTGCTCCTCGTTTGTTATAGGGTTCTCTTTCTTAGCATGCCCAAATGTTAAAACATCACTTAAACCCAAATTAAACCAGCTTGATTTGGATACCTCATTGTGACTTTTTTGCTTTTCTTCTGTTGATTTTTCTGCAGCTGCATTTCTTTGTTCAAACTCAGAATGCTCAGCATTACTAAAACTATCATGGATTTGTGGATTATTTTCTTTGGACAGCAAACCAAGGCCTGAATTCTCTCTATCAAAATTTAGTAAATCTGTCAATCTACTCTGAAACCAGCCAGAAGGCTCTGGTTTATCCTCATCAGTTAATTCTTTCATGTCACTTTCATCAGTTATTGCTATTTTTCTGCTTCTGAATGTATTTTCTTCTAGAGGTTTGGTCACTGTTTCAAAAGCTTCCTCATCTTGTTTACTTCCTAGGCCAAGCCATCCTACAACACCAGAAACAGTCCATGTAGATTGTATTGGAGCTGGTTTCAGTGGGTGACTGCTTTTAGCTTCTTGCAGGACAGCATCATCTTTTCCATTCTTGTTTTTTCTGAACAATTTTTTGCTCTCAGTCTCCTTTTGAGTGTGAGGGTCTTTGAACTTTCTGTCTAATTCATCACTTTCAGGAACTGACTCAATTCCATGTTCCCACTGGAAGGAAATAGTTGTCTGTTTTTGGAGCTCACCTTCGGACATCTTTGATTCTGGCTCTGTGTAAGGTAATGGATATTCACTTTCTTCATTAGGATCGTGCAATACACTATCTTTATTTTCCAAAAGGTATTCACCTCCATCAAGACAAAGGAAATCAGTTTCCTAAAAGAATAATAGTCACCTTTTTATTATGTGTATGGATGTTTTAAAGTATTTTGTAATAAAATAATACACCCATTTTATCTACTTTTTTGCTTCTGTACAATAGTATGTGTGTATAGCCTTGTATGAGGAAATGTAGGTAATCTGGATATTCCTCATGGCTCTATTTGGCTTACTTGGTATAATGTGTGGATCTAAACTTCTTAATAGAGATCTGTGTCTAAGCAATATACACAGACAAATGGTAGAATAACAAGAAAAACACATACTGAATGACCCCAAAGAAGAATTGCAATGACACCTGAGTTTCTACCCATGAATCAGCTGGAGAACAGAATTTCAGCTGTTCATCAGTATACAGGGAAGACTGGTGATATTAGTTTACCTTAGTTGGCACTTCTACTTCTTGTGTAATAAAAACGTCTTCAGTTTGAACTGCATTCTTTGGGAAATATCCAAAATCCTTCCCTTTCTATAAAAATAAAAATGGAAGGAGAGTATTTAGCATTTTGTTATATATACAGATGATGTGTGTATCTTTGCTTGTTAAAAACTTATGATCAAACAAATACTTAGATTAGAAGAGCCCTCTAAAGTTGATATTCATACCCATTTTGGTCAATGGAACCCCTTCTCCTTCACAAATAAATGTTTTCTCCATCACTTCTTGAAGCATATGACACTGTGTATCCCATGCTATGTTTTACAATTTACACATGCACATTACTATTGTGAACAAATGTTGGTTCAGTATCAAAACAGTAGCCTGGACACAGCTTCAATTCATATGCTACTATATGCACTAATGATTTGATCCCACGCCCACTGATATCAGTGGCAAAGCTCCGAGTGGCTTAAGTCAGACCAAATTCATTCCCTCATAGCAAATGAGAACCATACTCCTCCATGTATTTTATGTTCACAAATGTAATGTATATATTGGGTATCTACTTACCAGCCCTAAATTATTTCTCTGTGTAGGATGTGTTAGGGAACTAGATGAGAAATTGTTATGATCCATGTCAACAGGAGGTACAGGGTTATCTAGTAATCTGAGCTACCAACCTCCTAACTGAAGGAAAAGCATTACATTTTTATATTATCAAAGACAACAGGCAATGATCATCTGGTCTGCTTTTGAAATTATTCTGCTCAACTAGGTAAATATATATTTTATGACATGCACAAATTTTCAAAATGCATAAAGTTTCACTTATTGACTGCGTTGGTTAACTTTATTTTTGGTAGAGCTATCCGGTTCTTCTATTGTAACCATCACCTGGTATTTGAGCACCTACAACAGGGGTGGGCAAACTATGGCGAGGGGGCCATATCCAGCCCTTCAGACATTTTAATCCGGCCCTCGAGCTCCCGCTGGTGAGCAGGGTCCAGGGCTTGCTCCGCTCCAGCTGGGGGCTTTCCCCACTCCGCACATGCTGTGGCTCCACATGGCTCCTGGAAGTAGCGGCATGTCTCCCCTCTGGCTCCTATGGGTAGGGGCAGCGAGGGGGCTCCGCACACTGCCCCCACCCCAAGCGCCGCCCCCGCAGCTCCCTTTGGCTGGGAACCATGGCCAATGGGAGCTGCAGGGGCGGTGTCTGAGGACGGCGTAGCGTGCCGAGCCACCTGGCTGCACTTCCACAAAGGAGCCGGAGAGGGGATATATTGCTGCTTCCGGAAGCTGCTTGAGGTAAATGCTGCCTGAAGCCTGTGTCCCGACACCCTCCCACACCCCAACCCCCTGCCCCAGCCATGATCCCTCTCCCGCCCTCCGAAACCCACGGTCCCAGCCCGGAGCACCCTCCTGCACTCCCAACCCCTCATCCCCTGAGCCACCCCAGAGCCTGTACCCCCAGCTGGAGCCCTCACCCCCCCCGCACCCCAACCCCATACCCCAGCCTGGAGCCCCCTCCCACACCCTGAACTCCTTGTTTCTGGTCCCACCCCAGAGCCCGCCCCCCAGCTGGAGCCCTCACCCCCCCTCTCACCCCAATCCCCAATTTTATGAGCATTCATGGCCCGCCATATAATTTCCATACCCAGATGTGGCCCTCGGGACAAAAAGTTTGCCCACCCTGACCTACAAGGTTTGAACCCATGCAAACACATGTCCACTGTATCTTAAGTCCATCACTGTCTTAACCATTTGACCGTTCTATTGAAGGTGCTCAAGAAAAATTCCCAATTACTTCTTTGGGAGTTTTGTTTTAACAAAGATTGCAGGATCAGACACCAAAATTGGATTTTTGATTAGATAGTTTTAACAACTCCTTACCTACATTCAAATTAGTCTGTGGATGCTTGACCCAATAGACCTGAACTGTTGTAAGTAAGCCATGTAGTTAAAAGACGGATGATATGGTAATGACTATAGCATAATTACTGTGAGACTGAAGACCAGGATTGCAGTCTCAGCTCTATCACTCCCAATGGGACCTTAGGCAAATCTGGGGTTAACCTTCCCTCTCTGGGGAAAATGGAAATCATAACTACTTACCTCACAAAGATGCTATGAGCCTTAATTGGCTAATGTTCATCAAGTGTTGAAAGATCCTTAGATGACAGGTATTATAGATGTGTAAATGTATTATTACAGGGGTGGCCAAACTGTGGCTTGTGAGCCACATGTGCCTCTTTCACAGTTAATATGCGGCTCACAAAGCCCCCTATGCCCCCATTTTCTACCTACCAGACTGGTGGGGGAGAGGGAGTTCAGGGCTTCTGCCCTGCAGTGGGGTGGTGGAGCTAGAGGCTTCTGCCAAAGACGACTGGTGCCTGTTGAGAGTGGGGAGTTCAGTTTAAAGGTTCGGCCCCCCAACAGCTTGAGTCACGCCCCTCCCCCAGGCATGCCCCCTCTCTTACCCTCACTAGCCCCTCCCTGCAGCTCCCATGTGTTAGCTTTGTGTGGGAGAGGCAGCAGCAAAAGCAGCGGCTCTCCCTGCAGCTCCCAGCTGTTTGAGGCTGCCTCTCCCCACAGCTGCAGCTGCCATGTAGGGAGGGGGCCCAGTGATACCATGTGACCGAGCAGGGCCAGCAAACCCTGGCAAAAAGCTTGGGGGGGGCACATGACACCGCATGCCCCCCATGCGCTGTCTCTGGTTTCTGTCCAGCAGGGAGGAGAGTCTCGGAGTTTCAGACCTCCGAGGCATACCTGCCCCGGCATTGCTCTCAAATTTCTGAAGATTGTTGTATGTGGCTCAGAGGGTCAGTAAGTTCGACCACCCCTGTATTATTGTTTTATTTAGCTTGCTCATAGTGAAATTATAGGTTTCAGAGTAGCAGCCGTGTTAGTCTGTATTCGCAAAAAGAAAAGGAGTACTTGTGGCACCTTAGAGACTAACAAATTTATTAGAGCATAAGCTTTCGTGAGCTACAGCTCACTTCATCGGATGCATTTGGAAATTATAGCAGACTGAAATACTTACACTTCCTGCCCACAAATCTTCCCTTTTTCTTGAAAGTTTGGAGTATACGATTATCTCTTCCCCCATTTTGAATTTCAGATATCGGCAGTCAGGCCCTACGTAGTCTTTAGTGCCTTGGACTCTGCTCATTGCGGCTGAATATATGTAAAAAGGGAGCAAAAAGCAACTAGCATAACTACCTTTCTTAAATCATTTATCACTCTGAAAAAGTAGATGTGATAGATATAAAGAAACACTAAACATTGTTTATATATGAATAAAATATGTTTTATGATAATATCACTGTTTAAATTCTAAAGTAGAAAGCTACTCAAAAACTGGAATATACATATGCATACATATCATGCACTCATTAAAGTCAGTGGCAAAAATCCTATTGACATCAGTGAGAATAGAACCCAGTCCTAGATATTCAGACCATCTTTCAGTATTGGCATGCACAAAACTTCCAATGCCTTCAACAGGAGTTATACATGTGGAGCAGCTGCAGGCTAAGGTGTTCCACACGTCCATAAAAAACTGGGAGATCCAAAGACAACATTTTCCAAGTATTTTGATTGTTTGACTTTTAAATATTGCACATTTTCATTGGCTTATTTTTCAGCTATTTTAGTCCTTTCTTTTGAACATAATATTAAAGACAAAAAAGCTAAGTTTAAACAATATAAGCATGAAGAAATATACATGTTGCCAAAAGCAGGAAATTTAAAGTCTAGGTGCCTGGCTTTCATTTCAATTTCCTTTTCAATAACTTTTTAAATACTATACTCAGTTTGAGTCCCAATCCCTCCCATAAGCTGCTCCACAGAAGCAGACACCTGAGCCTGCCTGGAGCCGCCTGAAGTCAATGGGGCCCATCTGAGTGCAAGGATCCAGCTGCATAGAGCAATTTGCAGGATTGGGAACTCTGTGTGCAAATGTCAGCTTGCAAGGTGGATAGGCTCTCAGTTTTGAAAGTGCAAAAATTTGTAAGTGCAAAACCAAAGGAGGCAGCTGAAAAATTGGCTCCAAGTATATGTGACAAAAACAGGTTTCACAGTGGTAATCAGAGAGGTGGCTTTTCTACAAAGTATTCATTTCGTATCACTGCCATTTCTGATTCTGCAGCAAGCCTGGACAGCTGTTTATGCAGACGATTCTCCAAAAATTATATAGGGCCTTTCTATCGTATTCCTTAACTAATTTCTGCCCTTAAGTCACACCATAGCAGGAAAAATAAATAAAGGACAAATGAGCAGTATCTTTCACAAGAAGAACTTATAATGGGGGGAAAAAAAGAACATTTTGCTAAACCAGAATATGTGTTCTGTAAACATTTTTATATTCTTTTTACATTTACAGATATATCAGTTTAGAATTTTTTTTTAAATATTTCAGTATACAGAGAAGAATAATTAAAAATAAATACATTAGATGTTTCTTAACATAGATTATTTTCAGGAAACTCATGGAAAACTATAAGATGTTAGCTCCAAGTTTCTAATGTACTGGTAACAAGAAGTATTTCTACTGAACTTTGCCCTTTTGCATATTTCCACAACACAGTCCCACAGAAGGGTTTTCCAGGAATATTTTTCCTTTATGGAAAATATATAGGGGTATCCTTCATAAGCCTAATACTTTGACAACAGTACATTAAAGCATTTACACTTTCCAAATTTTCTTTCACATTTTTATTGTGGGCTTCTACATTGTGATTTGAAATGACTACATATAGATTTACCAGACTCATTAAAAATAAAAACCTTTTAACTTACTTTCACATTCCTGATCGCCACACTTTTTCCACTCTGACAGTAGCTTTGTACTCTGCAGACTTGTTAAAAATGAAATTACTAACAGCAAAATTCTGTGATCCAAAAACTTCTCCATACTAGGAAAGCAAAACGTAAATCTATAATTTGGTAAAACTACACAAGTAGGATTGGTATTCAGTCAGCAGAAATATCTAATATTATTGTACTTAACCTAACCAAATGTTGAAAATAAGATCCCATTTTCCTTCTGGCTGCGGAATCTGCTTAAACAGAAGAGCATTAGATTTCCACAGTTTGCAGAGTCAGTTATCCTGATTAAACACATAGGCTTAATAATTAACTAAGTTTTGATAGCTGGACTAGTTTTTTGAATACCAAGCAATGAACTCTATTCAGACTGAAGATTTTAGACCTCCTAGAAGCTAATAAGCAAGTGGATTATACTGTACTATATGTGGCTTATGGGAAATCGTGGGGCAAAAATTCAACATTTGTCGAAAGTTTTAGTGAAAATTATGGTTTATTTTCCTGATTGTTGAAGGAATATTTTTAACATACAACTCGTCAACACATTATGAGCTCAGTCTCTCATGTATTGGCTCAATTTCCTGTGTAAATTGATTTGCACAATTGCCTTTATACTTGCCAACAATTTTTTTTTTTTTCAGAAAAAATTCCTCAAATAAACCATAGGTCGAGAGGTTTTTTGTCCCCAGCCACCAGAATGTTCTGTGTGTTCTGGTAATTTAGGTTATTTTTACATTAATATATTGATTATCAGGGCCTCAAAGCTAATGCATTTTTTCAGGTTGCTCTTCTCAAGTGCCTGGTCCTGCAAGGTGCTGAGTGCCTCCTCTCAACCTCTCAACTCCCATTGACTTTAATGGGAGTTGAGGTGCTCAACACCTCACAGGATCAAGCCCTTGAGGATATGTTTACACAGCTCTCACGGATCCACAGTATCGGTGCTATGCCTCCAGCTTTGGAACAGTCTCTAGGAGGAACCCTTTCAGAGTGCCTGACCCCCTAGGGATCTCGCTCTGCCTCCAGGGCAAGCCATGAGGCTTCACCATCTCCTTAGTCAGGACCTCTGGTCCTTTAGCACTCTTCCTTCACATCTCAGCTGAGTCCAACTGAGATAAGCTTTTGGTAGAGACTTGTACACTCTTCAGGGATTAATGCACCTCAGCAAGCATTTGCAGTGACACTCAAACTGCATTGTCAAAACAGCAAGGTTTATTAATCAACTGAAACACAATTTAGGAAGTGGATAGCACTTAGGATAGCAGAGAAAACTGAAGGTTAATGCATAGACCATTCTGATAAGCCCAGAGCCCAGACAAGCTCTAGTGAATCCCACTGTTCAAGCTCTGTCTCTCAGTCTAACCTCCAGTCCTTGGTCAGACTCCAGGTGAAAGCCTGGACTCCTTTTCCCAACCAACTCTTATCCCACACCTCATACCACTCCAGTCCTTTGTTATCAGGCTGGGGATTGTTGCTCCACTTCCCGGGACCTTGAGGCGAAGCAGGGAAATCCATATCCTTCTGGGTCGTTGGCTGCTAGGTGTCAATGTCTTGGTGATCGTATTTGCCATTGTCATCTCAGCTACTCCACTGATATGTGAAACTAAGGCTAATGTCTACACTACTAAATTAGGTCGAATTTATAGAAGTCAGTTTTTTAGAAATTGTTTTTATATAGTCGATTGTGTGTGTCCCCACACAAAATGCTCTAAGTGCATTAAGTGCATTAACTCGGCGGAGTGCTTCCACAGTACCGAGGCTAGCGTCAACTCCTAGTGTAGACCAGGGGTGAGACAGCTAGGTGACATCCACACCTACTCTGAGAGCAAACTGTCCTGCTCTGAGAGCAGACTGTCCTTTTCCCCCAATAGGTAACAATGCAGCATGTAGGGGAAACTGAGGCACACATAGGCTTCATACAAATATTACAGAAAATTCCCACATTGTCACAAATGCACACTAAGCCAAGGCTCTGACTCAGATTTGAGTCCAAGCCTGCCCTCCATCCACACACAAATCAGTCTTCAGAGTAGCAGCCGTGTTAGTCTGTATTCGCAAAAAGAAAAGTAGTACTTGTGGCACCTTAGAGACTAACAAATTTATTAGAGCATAAGCTTTACAGCTGTAGCTCACGAAAGCTTATGCTCTAATAAATTTGTTAGTCTCTAAGGTGCCACAAGTACTCCTTTTCTTTTTACAAATCAGTCTGATTCAGGTCAGCAAGCACTCAGGACCCAGGTCCTAACCTGAGTCCCACTGAGATTCAAGTCCAAGCCCTGTCATTTTGCAGTGTGGCTGCAGCTCAAGACACAGACCCGAGGCAGAAGATCTGCGTTGTGCAGTGTAGAAGTTTAGCACGGCTGCAAGACGCAGGTCCTGTGATTGTAAGCCCAGGTTTACAATGCAATTTGGATGTTCAAATGCCATCTTAGAAACACTAATTCCAAATGTCTAAGTCCCACAGAGCTGGGTTGACAATAGAGTGTTGACGTATCCTGAGAGGGTCAAATATAAACCCGGAAGACTAAAAACCTACATTCTCTGGCTCACATGCTACATACGGATATATAGTATTAAAGTGACCTCCTGTCCTGTGTTTTAAGGAAGATCCCTTGTTTGGTGCCTAACAACCCAAATCCAGCAAGCCAGAGCATGCTTTCAAGCAATAATCGTACAAAGGCTCACACCCTGTGTTACAAATGTATGATTTTGTACCATCAATACCTCATGAGTACCTTCCCCATAGTGCATAGTGGTTCTCATGAAAAATAAACTGTGTCTCGCATTTCCTTAGCCATTAGTACATATTCCATCACAATGACACCACATGGCAAGAGTATCTAACAGTTTGTAAACCACATTCATCAACATTGGAAAAACAGACATAAAAACAGTGACAGGAAAACTCCAAGGATTTAGGACTGGTTCTGATAAGCCTTCTATGGATGCCATTCAGCAACTATCGAGGCCCCCAACAAGTTTTAGACCCTCCCTCATGCCTCCCCTAAACAAATCCTATTTCCCCACAACCTGTTTGTTATCTTCTTAGGATGCTGCTATCCCAATGTGTTGTGTCTGGGAGCCAGGGTAGTTAGCAGGTGTGCTTCCCCTCTACTGTGTCCTGGAGCATCTTTGTAAGGCCTCTCTTCTACCATTTTTCAACCTCCCTGCTGTCAAGGACTGCCCCAGTCTCCCTTCTTTGGTGTCACCCTTCCTTTCCACCTACATCTTGTTTGGTAACCCCAGTCTCTCTCCCCTCTCCATACTGTCCCCAGCCCATAGTGTTCCTCCCTAGTCTGACAGTGTCCACATCCATTTCCCTCTCTAGTGCCCCTACCTTCCTCTCAACAGTCCCCCAAGGTGTGCCCCCCTCTTTGCTCCCCACCACAAGCTATGCATACTACTTTCCCCTTGCCTTGCTATCTCTTCTCTCTCACTGGTACCTGCCACTGTTTTGAGAGTGACAGAGTTAAGGTGAGCAACACAGACAATGCTAATGGCTGCTGCCTTCTGCCCTCCCTTGCTTCCCCAGTTTTGTTGCAGGCAGAAGCACAGAGCTGTGAATGGGGGCGGGGGGGGCATCTGGCAGTCAGAGCAGTGAGACTAGATCTAGGACAGACAGATGCAGACTCTAGTGACGGGAGGAGAAAACTGCAGCAAGTTTTTGTTCTCACTCCCCACAGGCAACGCAACAGGTCAAAGGAAGAGACCTTAGAACATATCTGTTTACGACAGGAAACTCAAAATCTCTCAGCTGATCCCCTCCCCTTCACTAAATTCTCTCCTCTCCCTACAGCAACAGTTTCTCTCTGCCATTTAGGAGATGGGGAATGGCATATAAAGCATTTCAATTTAAAAAAGCAGAAAGATAATATTCCTGACTTTAATTATTATTATTTGGATTGTGGATCAAAATGCCTAGGCCCACATGCAAAAGAAGACAGAATATCTGTCCCAAAGAGATTTAAATATGGATAACAGTAGGACTCTTGAATTGTCCACTTTCCAGATTATTTTTTCCTCTATTCTGTGGTATGCCTAAATCCTAGCATGGAACAGAGAGTAGAAACTAATTACTGGCCTGGGAAAACTGGAGTTTTATTCCCAAGTACAACATGCAATTGCTATGCTTAAAAATGGTAAAACCAAACACCTTAGCCTAAAATTAGCTCAACTGTGTAGTTCTATGAAGAAGCCAAATAGTGAAATCCAAGCTTAGATCTCTAGACCATGTTACTTTAAAAATTTGTTAAACTTTATCTGAAAATGGTTGATTTATGCTTCCTACCAATAGGAAGCTATTGTGTCCAAAGCATGTCTAAACCAGTTCCAGAGTCAGTGTGTGACTCTTCTAATGGATGTGTTAAAAGGGTTTAACTAAACATGGCTATTCAAATTATGATGTCTGCAGTTTTCCAAAGTTTTCTGTTTGGTGTTTACTGAGGACTTTGATAGACTGCAAAAATATCTAATGAGTCTCCAGAGGTAAAACATGGGCTTTTTTTTGTGACTCTAGGTGATACATATGGGATTTTACAGTAGCTATTGTTTAAAAAAAAGACCAGGTGCATAATTTTCAAGCCTTCTGTGTGGAACAAGAATGTCCTGACCACAGACATCCATGACAAGAGTTTATGATCCTATTACCCACTTTTTAGATTTGAAGCTGTTAAAGGCTGTTTGGAAGCACCCTGATCCCCCCTTCTGTATGGATTATTTTTTGTTGTGTGATTTCAATAATTAATCAAATTTAGATTAATTATTCTCTTTTCCTGTTTATAATTTTAAGTCCCAGACCTGTAGTCTTTATGAAGACATAATTCTCACTTATCTTTGAACTAAGCTCAAAGGTAATAGTTAATGGAGTTTATCATAATAGGCTTCCAAAGGACAAAGTTGAAAACTTTTAGCAGATATAAAATGTGCTGTATATTTTACTTCCGCTTTGCAAGTTAAAGACCAGACACATTCTTGCAGTAATTAAGCATGGACTGTGTTAGTGTACATGCAAAGATACAGGAATATTAATGAAAACATAGGAAATGTAGATTGATTGACCTATTTATAGAAATGTTCAATATGCAAACCTGAGAAGCATGCTCACAAATCTTAAAACTTATTTATAAGATTTGTGCATCTTTCTGCCATGTGACATACAGAAATATATATACTTATGGCTTATTTTTAACAAGCCATTAAACAATAAAGATTTCTTGTACATAGGTTGACATTTTGAGTGCTATTAGCTGCACATAATATTAAATACATTATATAGAAAACAAAAAAGTTACTGAATTTTGTTATTTTTCATAACTGCCCATTACGTGGTGGACAATGTTGTTGTATCTGTGTCCCAGGATATTATCGAGACAAGATGGATGAGGTAATATCTCTTATTGGAACAACTTCTGTTGGTGATACAGACAAGCTATCAAGCCACACAGAGCTCTTCTTCCTCAAACCCCTGGGTTATGCTAGTAGCATTAAGCATTTATGTTGAAGAATTTAAAGATTAGCAGGCATAAAACAACTAATATTTAAATATAAGATCAGAAATAAATTTAGAGAAAAATAATTTTAATTAAGCATAATTATTTGCCAAACTACCAACACAACCTGACAATGGACAAGAAACTGCTGGTTATTAACTGTCACTCATTTTACTTCAATTATTTTTGCTTTACATAGTACATGGTTTCAGCATGGTAGCCATGTTAGTCTGTATCAGCAAAAACAACAAGGAGTCCTTGTGGCACCTTAGAGATTAACAAATTTATTTGGGCATAAGCTTTCATGGGCTAAAACCCACTTCATCAGTTGCTGATAGTTGACCATAGTGCCCTGTGGGAAAACATATTACAGAAAGTTTGAAGAGCCCACCAACACATCCTGCTGAGCAGTCATTTTGGTCTGTGCACCCCCAGCTACCAGAGCCGGCAATATGAAGGAGGCACCTTTTGAAGAACTTCTCTTGCTTGCGCTTTCACTCCTGTGTCAAGAGAGAGGCAGAGCTTCTATGAGATGCTGGTGGATATTTTGGCAGCATTTTCTGACCCACCAAAGGCACCTGACGGAGCTTATGATGGAGCAGGAGGACAAGGACACACACAGGGCAGACTTGAACTTGCTGTTGCTCCACATGACACTTGGTATACCCTCTGATGCCCCCTTGTGGACTGGTGCTTCTGAAGCAGGGCCCAAGCACAGACCTGGTGGGACCACATCATCATGCAGACCTGGGATGACCAGCAGTGGGTCCAAAACTTTTGCATGATGAAAGCTGCATTGCTGGAGCTTTGTGAGCAGTTTGCCCCAACCCTCCATCATAAAGACATTTGTATGAGAGCAGCCTCACCAGTACAGAAGTGGGTTGCTATACCCCAGTCTGCTACAGATCCGTTGCCAACCAGTCTGGTGTTGGAAAGTTGACTATGGATAAAGTGGTGGTGGAGTTTCTGAGGCAACCAGGCATGTGGTTTATCCCAAGGTGGTGAGAATAAACAATATTGCTGAAGTAATTGCTGCTTTGAGAGAATGGAGTTTCCAAACTGCACCAGGGTCATTGATTGGACTCATGGTCCCCATAGTTTGCCCTCCTCAAGGAGCACGAGTACATAAACCACATAGGATACTACTCCATTGTTATGCAGGCTCGCAGACACAAAAGTCGATTTATGAATGTCAACGTGGGATGCACTGGAAAAGTTCATGATGTCTGGATTTTTTGCCAGTTGGAAGTCTACATTCATGGGCAGGCTGGGATACTATTCCCACCAAATGACATTGTTATAAATGGAGTTACTGTCCCCACCGTTATTCTGGGAGAAACTATGTATCTCCTTTGTCTTGCCTTATGAATCCATACCCTGATTTTAGAGGCCCTGTCAAAAGATGGTTTAATTACACTCTCAGCAGGTGTAGAATGGTTGTTGAATGTCAGTGGACATGCTACAAAAAGCTTTTTCTATCATTTCAGGCCTTCCATATTTTGGAGGACATAACTCTTCTTTTGGTCCCTGATTGGGAAAGGGAGGTGTTATTCCAAGCTGCCAGGGGGAAACCTGTGGTGTATGCAACCAAAGTATTCTACTGTACAGTGACTGACAAGCACATCTCAGAGTGCAGTGGGCTGGTCAGCTACCCAGGTAGCCCTGGAAAATACGACCTTCCCCACATAGATTAGCCTATTATGACTGCATGCAAACATGTCACAGCCCATTCTCCTAGCCTCTCCCACCCCACAGCACTTATCTGGACAAAATTTCAAATGCTAGTCAAATTTGGGACAAATTATTTTGTCACATATGGACTACATTTAACTGAAATGGACTAGGCTTGTAAATGGAACACATTTTCCCCTCCCCACCACAGTTTACTGTTTCCACGAGGTTCATTACACTATTGAGCAGTTACAGAGCAGCGTACTTACAGGCATGGCAATGCAAGGTTATTATTTGTAAGAAACAGGAATGCACTAGCAAAAATCTGCACCTTTCTAGTAAAAATTCACGTTCAAGGAGTTTTTACTGTTTGCATTTCCAGGTTGCCATTTTGAACTCCATGTATGGGGGGGAAAGAGGGAGGGAGCCAAGCTGCTGGCATACAATTCACCATTAGTGGCTACACACAACTAGCTTGGCTTTTAATAACTTTTGCATTGATTCATAGAATGGAAATCCCTTCCACTCCTACATTAATAAACATTAAAATGGAGCCAGAAACTTACCAGGCTCTGGGGCAGCTTCTGTCCTTTCTAGATCTCCTGCAGGCTCTGTAATGGGCTGTTCCTCAAGGGGGGCATCGAAAGGCTCCTCCAAGAAAGGCCCCAGGACATGCTGTTGCTGCTCCTACAGTAAAGTCTCCTCTGGGACTGGTTTCAGAAACAGAGTCACTGTGCTGGCCTCACTTGGCACCTTCTGCTGGCTCTGATCAGTTTCCTTACCAGACTCTGGGGCCAGCCAGTCACCTTGCTGGTTGACCAGGGACCATCATGCACCATAGTTAGCTCCATGTTTGATGCAGTATTCAGCACCCAGTCAAACTCTTCATAAAACAGGCATGATGTCAACAAGTAATCCAAAGTGTGGTTCTGGTCCCTGGTTTTCTGGTACTCATTCTTGAGAAATGTTACCTGGTCACTAGTCCAGTAAATTTGCAACACTGCCAGTTTCTTCATTCATTGTTGGTATGCATGATCATTCCTGGTACTCTTACTAAAGTCCACTGTTTTGCTGGCTTGCACCAGAGATTTACCCAAATCTGGCTGTGCTCCCGTGACCATGAAGCAGCATGCTCTGCAAAAGACTTCTTCTGTTCAGTCTCCATTGGAAACACAGAAAGCTTTGTGATAGTGTGTTTGCAGCTTGGTGGTCAGAAAACAATGGAAAGGTTAAACACTGACTCACTAAGCTCCTGCACTACACCAAGGTGGGTTGCTTCTGTGTCCCTTGAGTCAACCAGTGATTCTTGGACTAGAGAGGACAAAGGAAGTTGGCCCATGGGATTGTGGGATACTTTTGGTGGACTCCCAGGATCCAAGTCTGGGGGACTGCATCTACACTGCAAAACAATAGGGCTCTAATTCTGGGTCCTGGCTAGACTCAAGCTCAAACCCTCCACTCCTGCAGGGTACTAGGAGCCTAGGTCTGAGCCCGAGAAATGTTTGTGTAGATGGAAGGGAGGTTTGGACTCTAAACTGAGTATGACCCCAGGTTTATACTACATGCCCTAAGTAATTTGCCCACAGTCACACATGACAGTTGTAGTAGAACCAAGATCTCTGAATTCTAACCCAATGCTTTAACCCTAACACTATCCTTTTTCCTCTTTACATGTGTAGAAATCACTTGATGGCCAGTTGAAAATCTGAAAAAGTGGGGGTTTTTACCCATGAAAGCTTATGTCCAAATAAAACTGTTAATCTTTAAGGTATCACCGGACTCCTCGTTGTTTTAATTGAAAATGTGTTAGCCTGAGAATGGAATTTTGCTCTGCATGGTTTTCTACAGTTCAATGATTTTTATTTTGTAAACATTTACTTCCAATTTCCTTTAAAGATAAGGAGTTTTAAGAGTTAATGGCAAAGACATGAGCTTATGTAAATAACAGGGATTTTTCTGAGTGATGTGGCATTAGTGCACATTTGCTGCATTTCATCTATGCAGCTCTATATATCATTCATGAACAATCTACCTGCAGACTTTTGGTTTTAGTACAAGGACTCAGCTACTGTGGAACATCAGATTAGAAGACGGAGGGTGTTAGACACCAGATTTAAAAAAAAAAGTTTAGTTCAGTTTATATTTCCTGTTACTATTTGATTAATGGGTGTTGATCAATATGCAGGGCCAATGGAAAATTGTATCCTGGGACAGTTGTGGGGCTTCACTTTATGAAAAAATACAGAAAAAACAACCCATCTTGTCATCTGCTCTATTAATCTTAGGCCATGTCTACACTAGCAACTATGTCAGCAAAACTGTTGTTGCTCAGGGATATGAAAAGAACATCCCTCTGGGTGACGTAAATTTTTGCCAGCATAAGTGGTAGTCTGCACAGCACTCATGTCCACTGGTCATTGGGGGTAATTTAATTATGTTGACACGAGAGCTTTCTCCCATCGGCATAGAGGGGCTACATGAGAGACTTATAGTGGTACAATTGCGCTGCTGTAAGCTCCCTAGTGTAGACATGGCCTTAGTCACAGCATTATTACCCTGGTGAAATATCCTACACCATGACACTATGTATGGAGTAAACTGCATGGTAAGCATTGTTTACTTTTTAGAGAACAGGAATGTAAGCAAGTAGCAGCTAGACCTACTTTGATGGAAATAGAAAATTATGTACATTCCCTAGGTAGTAAATGACATCCTGAGCCTGTACATCTGACATGGCAATGAAGAAAGACTCTCAAATTAATTCCTCTAATTGCTGAATAAAAACTTGGCAAAGTTTAGAGGGAAGTCAGGTCCCAGAAACTGTTTTCAGCTTTTCTGTCTGCCAAGCCTTGCTTTGATTTGCCAGACCCAATAAGGCACAAATTTTTAACAGTGAGAGTAATTCTCCATTGGAACAATTTACAAGGGGTCATCATAGATTCTTCATCACATGCAATTTTTAAATCAAAATTGGATTTTTTCTCCCTAAAAGATATGTTCTCTTTCAAACAGGAATTACTTCAGGGAAGTCTTACGGCCTATGTTATGCAGATCAGACTAGCTGATCAAAATGGTCTCTTCTAACTTTATAATCTATGAACACCCACACAATGTAAATACCATTTTTTGTTTAAATAAAACCTTAACTTCTGTCAAATTGTTTGTATACCTTGGCAGCAGTCTCTCGTAGACTGATCATGAATGTCAGGTACCTCAGATTTCCCTAAAAGAGGATTTTCTAATCATAATTTTAAGGCCAGAATGGACCATCATAATCACCTAGTCTGATCATCTGGAAAACACAAACAATATACTTAGTATGCTGATCAGTACTAAAAAGATTAAGTGTTTTAGTCTCATTGCCAAATTATCCAAACAGCTGTTGAGACTGAAAAGAGAATGGGACCTTTCCTGTCTCTAATCCTCATCTCCAGACTGGAAATTGGACTCTTCCTATGCCTGCTGACAGCAGCTGCCTAATGACCCTTTGCACTCTATTTCTGGAGACCTAGCAATCACTATGGCAATATTCAGTTTAAGATGCTATTTTCAATACTGGTTGAAGCAAGCGATTGCTTTTCCCTATCTTTTAAAAAAAAAAATCCTGAATAGACATCTCACAGCTACATGGTTCAGACTATGTTTTGCAGGGAGGAAGGGACTTCAGCTTTTAGAGAAGTTACTGAAAAGACTACAAAACAACTTACTGCTGCTGACATACGTGGCTCTGTTTTAGTTTTGTTTGCAAGCATTTTGCTTTTGGGAAATTTAGTTTTTCTGACCATATCATACATAATTGTCTGGGTCTGAATAGACTGGACAATTTTAGTAAGGCTGGCTGTGAACAGTGCAGCAATGTGAGCTTACTGTATTTATATAGTGGCCATTAATATCACGACAAAATCTCTTGCATCTGAAGTATTAAGCTATCACATACACCATCTACACTATTACTCTGCAAAACTACCAATTAACCAAGTACCTCTCTAATTTACATTCAAACCAGGTCAGCAATAAACTTTTTTTCCTTTTGTCAAAACTTATTGCTGCCTGAAATAGGACCTAAACCTAAAATAAGAATTAAATTTAATCGATCCACTTCTAATTGACTAACTAGGACCCACTGCATTGCTACTGTAGGTTGAACTAGTGCATTCCTTCAGACCTATGTACTGTGGAGTCTGGTTAGCACAGCTCACTTCTTGTCCAGGACTCTACTATTACTTAACACTTCCTGGACGATAAGGAAACTGCTCAACTGTGTTGACAGAATAAAGGGCAGCTTTTTAAGAAGTTGGACACTATTTTGCAACTGATGATTAAAATGGCTTCTAAAAATGGAATCTGAAATACGCAGTTAACCAAATTATGGAAGCTAAGGACATGCTTGCTAATAGCTTCCCTGTAAACAACAGAATTGCTGATAGCTGGAAAATGCTACATTTTAAATTTGAGACAGGGACAGCTGAATGCGTCTCCCCTTCATCTAATTATAATTTGCAAGACAGAGTCCACAATGCAGATTATGTATAAATTCTTCTGCAGGTATTAGATTAATCCATCTCAGCTCTGAACCATTGTTTAAAAAAACAGAAGGGGAAATGAGTTTGCACTGACTGTCAGGCAAAAAGAAAAAGCAGCAACAATTCCAGAAAAGCAAAAGCAGAAAGCACACAGAAGGGAAATGTGATGGAAGATCCCGATTGAAAGGAATGCTAGCTGATTAGTACAAGGCAGAAACTTCAGCAGCATCACCCTTGCATAACATCCACTCTCAGCACTTCATTTCATTCTTGGGTAGTCAAGTATTCTTTAAGCAAAGGAGTCCATTGTACTACACTACTGTGAAATGATGGGTTAGGCTGAACGATTTGAAGTGGATCTGCAGAATTAAACTGAAAGATGAATTAAGCACAAGGGGAGTTTGGCACAAGCATGGCAGTTGATTCATAGATACTAAGGTCAGAAGGGACCATTCTGATCATCTAGTCCGATCTGCTGCACAACGCAGGCCACAGAATCTCACCCACCCACTCCTACAAAAAACCTCACCTATGTCTGAGCTATTGAAGTCCTCCAGTAGTGGTTTAAAGACTTCAAGGAGCAGAGAATCCTCCCTCAAGTGACCCGTGCCCCATGCTACAGAGGAAGGAGAAAAACCTCCAGGGCCTCTTCCAATCTGCCCTGGAGGAAAATTCCTTCCCGACCCCATATATGGCGATCAGCTAAACCCTGAGCATATGGGCAAGATTCACCAGCCAGATACTACAGAAAATTCTTTCCTGGGTAACTCAGATCGCATCCATCTAATATCCCATCTCAGGGGATTAGGCCTATTTACCCTGAATATTTAAAGATCAATTAATTACCAAAATCCCATTATCCCATCATATCATCTCCTCCATAAACTTACAAGTAGAATCTTAAAGCCAGATAGATCTTTTGCCCCCACTGCTTCCCTTGGAAGGCTATTCCAAAACTTCACTCCTCTGATGGTTAGAAACCTTCGTCTAATTTCAAGTCTAAACTTCCTGGTGGCCAGTTTATACCCATTTGTTCTTGTGTCCACATTGGTGCTGAGCTGAAATAATTCCTCTCCCTCTCCTGTATTTATCCCTCTGATATATTTATAGAGAGCAATCATATCTCCCCTCAATCTTCTTTTAGTTAGGCTAAACAAGCCAAGCTCCTTAAGTCTTCTTTCATAACACAAGTTTTCCATTCCTCGGATCATCCTAGTAGCCCTTCTCTGTACCTGCTCCAGTTTGAATTCATCCTTTTTAAATATGGGAGACTAGAACTGCACACAGTATTCCAGGTGAGGTCTCACCAGTGCCTTGTATAATGGTACTAAAACCTCCTTATCCCTACTGGAAATGCCTCTCCTGATGCATCCCAAAACCGCATTAGCATTTTTCACAGCCATATCACATTGGCAGCTCATAGTCATCCTATGATCAACCAATACTCCAAGGTCCTTCTCCTCTTCCATTACTTCTAATTGATGCATCCCCAGCTTATAACTAAAATTCTTATTAATCCCTAAATGCATAACCTTACACTTCTCACTATTAAATTTCATCCTATTACTATTACTCCAGTTTACAAGGTCATCCAGATCCTCCTGTATAATATCCCGATCCTTCTCTGAATTGGCAATACCTCCCAGCTTTGTATCTTCGGCAAACTTTATTAGCACACTCCCACTTTTTGTGCCAAGGTCAGTAATAAAAAAAAGATTAAATAAGATTGGTCCCAAAACTGATCCCTGAGGAACTCCACTGGTAACCTCTCTCCAGCCTGACAGTTCACCTTTCAGTAGGACCTGTTGCAGTCTCCCCTTTAACCAATTCCTTATCCACTTTTGATGTTCATATTGATCCCCATCTTTTCCAATTTAACTAATAATTCCCCATGTGGCATGG
Source organism: Dermochelys coriacea (assembly GCF_009764565.3). Lineage (NCBI taxonomy): Eukaryota > Metazoa > Chordata > Testudines > Dermochelyidae > Dermochelys > Dermochelys coriacea. The sequence goes on along the minus strand of NC_050073.1, from coordinate 84,786,556 downwards.
TATCAGCCTTACTGAAATCTAGGTAAATTAGATCCACTGTGTTTCCTTTATCTAAAAAATCTGTTACTTTCTCAAAGAAGGAGATCAGGTTGGTTTGGCACGATCTACCTTTTGTAAAACCATGTTGTATTTTGTCCTATTTACCATTGACTTCAATGTCCTTAACTATTTTCTCCTTCAAAAATTTTTCCAGGACCTTGCATACTACAGATGTCAAACTAACTGGCCTGTAGTTACCTGGATCACTTTTTTTTCCTTTCTTAAAACTAGGAACTATATTAGCAATTCTCCAATCATTCGGTACAACTCCTGAGTTTACAGATTTATTAAAAATTCTTGCTAATGGGCTTGCAATTTCAGGTGCCAATTCCTTTAATATTCTTGGATGAAGATTATCTGGGCCCCCCGATTTAGTCCCATTAAGCTGTTTGAGTTTCGCTTCTACCTCAGATATGATAATATCTACCTCTATATCCTCATTCCCATTTGTCATGCTACCATTACCCCTAAGATCCTCTTTAGCCTTATTAAAGACTGAGGCAAAGTATTTGTTTAGATATTGGGCCATGCCTAGATTATCTTTAACCTCCACTCCATCCTCAGTGTTTAGCGGCCCCACTTCTTCTCTCTTAGTTTTCTTCTTATTTATATGGCTATAGAACCTTTTACTACTGGTTTTAATTCCCTTTGCAAGGTCCAACTCTACTCGACTTTTAGCCTATCTCACTTTATCCCTACATTTTCTGAACTCAATAAAGGAGCTTTCCTTGCTGATCTCTCCCATCTTCCACTCCCTGTATGCTTTCTGCTTCTTCTTAATCACCTCTCTAAGATGCTTGCTCATCTAGCTTGGTCTACAACTCCTATGAATTTTTTCCCCTTTCTTGGGATACAGGCTTCTGATAGCTTCTGCAGCTTTGATTTAAAGTAATCCAAGGCCTCCTCTACCTTTAGATCCATAAATTCTTCAGTCCAATCCACTTCCCTAACTAATTTCCTTAATTTTTGAAAGTCAGCCCTTTTGAAATCAAAAACCCTAGTTGCAGATTTTTGTTAATCCTTCCGTTCAGTTTGAACTGAATTAGCTCATGATCACTTGAGTCAAGATTATCCCCTACAACCATTTCTTTTATGAGGTCCTCGCTACTCACCAAAATTAAATCTAAAATGGTATCCCCTCTAGTCGGTTCAGCAACTACTTGATGAAGGAATCCATCAGCTAACACATCTAGGAAAATCTGAGCCCTATTATGAATCTATGAATTACACTGAAAGATGAATTAAGCACAAAGGGAGTTTGGCACAAGCATGGCAGTTGATTGTATCTCCCTTCTGAAATGGTTCTAGGATTTCCTGAAGATATTTATGGGTGAATCATTCTCAGATTCATCTTACCAAGTCCATTCCACCCTCACTTCCTGGGACATGCAGCACAAATGTGTTTTGTTCAGTTTTTAACTTGTACAGTAGTTTTGCCATTCACCTTTTTTTGTTTTGGATAGAACTTCACAGGTTGTAAAGGGAACAGGCACCTTCAAATACAATGTATACTGCACACAGATGATGTTAGCTTTTTTGTTTGCGGTGTTGTTGTAGCCATGGTACTCCCAGGATATAAAAGAGACAACAGGGATGATGTAATATCTTTCACTAGACCAACTTCTATTGGTAGAGGACAAGCTATGGAGCCCAAGAGAGGTGCTATTCAAGTCTAGAGAAGGTAACCAGAGTGCCCAAGCTAAACACAAGGTAGAACAGATTGTTAAGCATAAGGGGTTCAGACATGCTGGAAGAAACCACTTATAATAAAGTGACCAATTAACACCTCAGCTGTGGTAGGTGAATGAGAGGCTAGTAGGCAGCAGAATGTTTTATAAATTGTTGTAACGACCATAAAACCATAGTATCTGTTAAGTCAATGGTTTTTAGTGTTCTGCAGTTATGAATTTAAGTTCCCAGGCGTATCTTTTGAAGATGGTGTACCGATTTCTTTTGAGGGTGAGGACTGAGAGGTCAGATGAAGTGAACCCTTTGTGAAAAGTATTCACCCACAGGTGTGTTTCTTATTTTTCAGTGCGATTTTGATGCATAGTGATTACGTGGGTGAAATGAGACAGTAGTTAGGGCATATATTGCCGTGGATGAGGTATACCACATTGTGTATAGGACTCATGGAAACCTGCACAACACCTTCAAAAGGCAAGCCTGGGAATTTAAATTAACAATTCTGCTGGATAGTAAAAACCATTAACTTAGAGACACTGATTTTATGGTCCATTACAACAATCTGTATTACACCTGGCTCCCTCCATTTTCCTATAACTGCCAAGGTGTCAATTGCCCACTTCATTTCAAGAGGTCTCCTACACCATGTGAAGACCTTATGCTTCATCTTTCCCACCTTGTACTTAGTTTAGGTAACTCTGGTTACCTTCTCCAGACCTGAAGTGAAGCTGTGTGAAGCCAGAAAGCTTGTTCTCTTCACCAAACAGAAGATGGTCTAATACAAAATATTACCTTTCTCACCTTGTCTCTCTCAATGTTAGCCTTTGCAGATTAGCATGAGCAGAAACAGTCTTAAGCGTCCATTCAGTAGTCTAATAAGCCACATTTATTTGCACATTTACAGAACAGGCCCACAGGTATGTCATTGTTTCATACAAAATTATAAAAACAAAGTCACCTTGATACACCATACTGCTTTATTTGGAACTTACACACTTCCCTATCAAATACATTCAAAAATTATCCTTGAACACAAAACATTGGTATTAGTCCCAGATAACTCCAACATAAATATTCATAGTGGCACACAGGGATCAAAGTTTCATCAGTGGTGAACAAATATAAGATCCTAGTTAAAAATGACCAAGATCTTGACCTTTTCCACCATTGGCCAACAAAGCAGGGAGCATCATTAAACAGACATTGTTGTAAACATAACCTGAGCACCTGCAGAGGAGAGAGTAGCATTCCAGACTCTCTGACTCTGTCTTGGTCTAGATTGGCATTTTTATTTAATACTGCTTATATGTGGGTTGGAGAAACATTTGTAAAATGGGAAAATAAATCAAGCTAGAATTGGTTAGGGTGGGGAAGAAAGTAAAGGAGTGAAAACAGATTGTTCACTTCCCCCTCTCTGTCCTGCTTTGGGAAGTTGAGGCTGGCTTTAGCGGGACTTTGAATTCCAATTCTTGCCAGGGATGGAGGAGAGAAGGTAGAATGGTAATTATTCTAGGCAATAATGTTATAAAAGCTCCTAAAATATGTAGATGGAAAGTTAAGCGTCAACAGGACATCTCAAACCATTTATTTAAAATGCACATTTATTTCTACAAAAAAGATGTATGATACAGAAGTAGAAGTGATCACACCAATTTAAAGATATACCTATTAAAATATACAGAGATTCTTAATGAGTACAGGATATTTAAAAAAGATGCAAGGGGGGGTTAATTCTTTTATTTTTACAGTTTTCTGGAGCTTCACATAATTTTGATAAGTAACCTTTTACAAAATTATGTAAAAAGTACAAGATGCCTGGTAAACGGTTTGCATTTTTCCAAAAGACTTTTTACAGCATGCATTTGTTAAGGCAGCTTTCTCCTCCTCATAAGGAATCCTTTTACTCATCAAGTAATCTTCTGCTGCAAAGATTAGGCTAAGGAAGTTTAGTCTCTTCTGTTAACGCCTTTTGTCTTTCCTGTCTGATTTACGGTCTCTTTCACTCCGTGAAGTTCTTTTGCCTGACCGACTATTTTCTGACACAGACCTCTTTCTGTCAGACCTTGAACTTTTATCCTTTGATCCTTTTGTATCTCTGCTACTACCTTTTGAAGACTTGTGACTTCTGTCTAGTCCTGAAGCATCCCTTCGCTTCCTATCCAAGCTCCTCCTGTGCTTTCTATCCCTATTATGACCCCGTCCTCTGCTTCGACTTCTGCTCTCACTGCTGCTAGTGCTACTGCTGCTACTATCTCTGCTACTACTTCCACTAGTGCTACTGCTGCTGCTGGAACTACTCCGACTACTGCTGCTGCCACTGCTGGAACTGCTGCCACTACTACTGCTGGTTGAGCTACTACTACTAGTACTAGTGCTGCTGCTACGACTTCGACTCTTGCTAGTCTTGTTCCTTGTCCTACCCCTGCTTCTACTCCTAATTTTATTCTTAATTTCTACACTCGTTGCCTGGATCTGATCTGATTGCAACTCACCCAGCTTTACAGACACCACAGTGATTTCCTCCTGGTCTGCCTGAGGCTCTTGATCTTGAATGGACTGAGACAATGGTGGAGGCTGTGGCAGTGGCACAGGCACAGACTCTGGCTGGGGCTGTATCTCTGCCTCAGGCTCTGGCTGGGCTTCAGGCTCCTTTTCCTGTTTCTCGTCAGGTTCAGCTTCAATTTCTGGTTTGTTAGCTTTCTCCTTTTCAGGAGAATCAGTGTTAAGCTCTTTTGCTGGCTGAGCATCACACTCAGCTTCTGGTTCCACTTCCTTGCTATTTTCACTTTCTAATGGTTCTACACTATCAGCCTCATTCATCTCCATCATATCCTGCTCATTATCCACTGGCTGAGAACTCTCACCTTCCTCTCTTACAACCATGACCTCTTCATGCTGCCTATCCTGCTGCCTGTCATTCTCCTTCACTTCAGCTCTCTCTTCTACCTTATCCTCCATTTCATGTTTCTGCTCCTCCTCCTCCTCCTGTTCTTTCTCTGCATCACTATGACCTGCCCCTATTTTCATCTTTTCCTCCCCTGCCTCCTCCATTTCTACATCATTGTTCTGGTTACCTGTCTCCATCTCTTCCACCTGCTGAGCCACCTTACCCTCTTCCTGCTCCTTGATCTGTTCTTCTTTCTTTTCTTCATTGTGCACCTCCTGCTGTTCTTTTTCCTTTACAGACTGTCTTCTGGGCCTGGCCTCCATTTTGTTAATTTGTTCTGCAAACTCATTGCGTCTATTTTCAAATATTGCTGGAGAACAAGAGGCAAACATGAAAGAGTAAATTTCAGACTAACTTGTCAAAGTTAAGACTGAAATCTTACTTATTCCCAAATATGTGTTTACGAATTGTAAAATACTATGTTCCTGTTATCTTTTCAAAGCGTTGTGCCATTCAAGTGTAATGTGAAAGATGGCAATAGTTTACCAAGAAAGTAAAAGGGGACAGAGGTAGGTAAATTTAAGCCCAAATTTTAGATTTTATGAAAAGCTATCCACAAAAATTGGTCAACAGATGTTCAACATTTCTAGAATTCCAGTGAAGAATTTTGATTGATTTAAACATTAATAGCTTTAAAAACTAAACATCAGAATATAAGTTTCCTTGGGCCTAATTTTAAAGCCTGATCCAAACCAAACTAGACCATAGCCAATCCAAAGCCAACCTGAGCATGTTGGGTTGTTTTCAAACAAGATAAAAACCACTTGTATTCCGGCCAGATTGCAAGGGTCTAGCCACTGACCTGGACTCCATTTTCTTTACTTTGTTTCCTCCGTGGAGCCACCACTGGCCCCTCATGCCACCTCAACCTAGTGCCCCACAAATGAAGGGCATCCGCTTCTCCCTGAGTTGCTGTCCTGAACCTATGCTCAGTGCTGACACCCATCCTTGGGGCCCAGCTCCTGCTGGCCTCCTCACTGCACAGTGCAGCAATGTGAAGGCGGCCAGCAGGAAAGGGTCATGCAACTGCTGTCGTGCCAACCCAATGAGCAAGAGGAGGTGATCAGAGACTACCTGACCTGACCTAAGCCCAGGAGCGTCAGGCTGTTTTCAACCCAACGCTATTGCTCGTAGTTGAGTCGGTCAAGTTTTGACTAGTTTACGAGACTAAACACCAGAGCATTTTCACTTTGGTACTCATACTATTGGCACTGACTAGGTTCCATTGTCTAAACTGGATGAAATGAAAGTAGTAAGAGCGTAAATGGCAAAAAGTAAATTAGATGTTTAAATAATCAATTTTATTAATAAGGCATTTGTACACGTGAACTAGTTTTAAACGAGAATGTAACTTGACAGCATTCCTTTCAGCTAGGAAGGTCAGTCAGAATGATATAAATCCCAATATAGAAAAAAGGCTTTGAGGGAGCGAGATCTCATGTTTAAGAAGATTCAAGGAAAAATACTACAATTGATAAATTCTCAACTGAATTATCCCCTTTCAAAAAACCCGTAAGATGCTCAGTATCACACATACTGATCTACTCTAAATTGTTTCCTGAAAGAAAAAACTTAGATAGTTATTCTGAGGAAAAGAGTGCACATATATATATATTTTTTTTAAGATCAATACTTTTAAAAAAATTGTTTAAATTATCATAGAAGAGCTAATTTGTTCTGTTCCTCAGAACACACAAGTTGCTGACTCCTTGGTAACACTTACATTTTCACACATGCTTGCTCCATGGAATGTGCCTCCTTACCTTCTTGCCTCATTAGCATTTACAGGTGAGACATGGCTACGGGCGATAACATGAAGCAAAGAATACAACACACACACCTTTAAAAGACTACATGCATACACCCACTTCTCAATTAATTTTGCACTAGATAATGACTTCTTTAAAAAAAAGCATTAAGTGACGAACAATCTCACCCCACTTCTTCATCAACCACTGTTTAAAAATGTAAAATTTGTTCTAGTAAAGGAATTAAGATATTGAAATTCAAAAAGTTAAAGAAAATACATATCTTGCTTGAGAGAGGGGAGTACACTCACACTCCTTTTCCTCCACATACCACCTACCATTCATTTTTTTTTGCGAATCATCTATTAGCTTTTGCGTAGCGGGACACATCCTGCCAGGTATGTAGAAGAGATGGGGCCTTGTCCTGGTTCTTATATATTTAATTATTTTGGCATTATGTTCATTCCATTCTTCTTGCTGAGAAACAAAGGAAAAAACCATAAGATACACAAGAGCATACTTTACATAAGAGAAGTACTGAGAGTAAAAGTCAGAATACTCACCAGTTGAGCAAGTTCAACCTTTTGTTCCAATAGACGCAGTTCTGTCTGTTTAGCACGCCTTTCTTCGAACAATTCTCGTCTCTCATTTTCAACCTGCTTTCTCTCCTCCTCTGCCTGCACTTCAAGCTTTTGTTCAATTTCTTGACGTCTCTTTTGCTGAAGGTAAATAAAGTATTGTCTTAGCATTTTCTTCTAGTGTTGAAAAGGTACCCTTGATCAGTTTTGTAAGTATAAAGAGTTACATAAATGTTACATGCAGTTACATTATGGAGTGAAATATATATATTTTTCCTTTAAACGCAAGTTAAGATAGAATTCAGAAGCTAGCTAGCAACCTGTAGAAAAATTCTGACCTCGGTTTAAAACCAAACAGTTATCTTAATAGGAAAGAACTCAGAACTGCAACTTATCAATAACTGTTAAATAGTTAATTTTACCCAAGCAATTATTCTTTAAAAAAAAATAAATAAAATCCTATCATCCATTTGGAATCAGGCTGACCAACCACCAAGAATGCTTTTCTAGTTAAATGCTTATCTAGAAATAAGTTACAGCTCTACTAACAATGGCTTTATCAATACCACAGGAGACTCACACATCTATTTACTGAAAATGGGAAGGTTTACAATTCATGTTATAGAAAAATCATCGACTTGTGCACATAAGTGGCACAACACAATTACATTCTTATGCACTTTTGGCACAGTTGCCTATGGTTTACGAAATCAGAACACAGAAATAGAATAACTGCATCTTAAGTCAATGCTTATCTTTAACAACTGTTTCATTTTGTATTAACAGTAATAGACCACTTGATTGACTGGTTAGATATCACAGACAGCCTTTTAGTTGGCTACAAGTGCCATTCACTTTGAAATTACTCCAAGTACTCAATAACAAGAGGAAAATGTTATCCTTTTCCTGCTCTACATGTTTTAGAACATGATGCTTTCTTAAAATTTCCTATGAGCATATACTATTTATCACTTGTGTCATGACAACTGGGGACAAAGCTCAGAGTTTCGCAGCACTTTGAAATCCTAAAAGAAAGAAGAGTCCCTACATAGTTTTTTTATAGCTTTTCAGTTCAAAGCAGCTTTAAAAGCTTCTTAAAAAAAAAAAAAAAAAAAAAAACTCTTGGGCCCCTGGGGTCAGGATGTCTCACTATAAGCAATGCATGCATCATGGGAATTTTTCACTACATGCACTGAAGTAATAACTGCCTAATTTTGCCTCACCTGCTTTAGTTGTGTCAGATTATAGCATATAATATTAAGAGAAACAAGTACCCTCTCAGTAGCAACTGTGGATTCTTGTTTAAATTTCTGAAGAGTGCCCATCAACAAGCCAAATATACGTCGATTCCTGAATAAAAAATAAAACACTTTTTGAGTCTCAGTTTAAAACAGAGGGTTTTTGCTTGCATGAACACTGGGGGAAATTATTGTACATTAGTGACACCTATTTCTATAGGGTCACTAACATTCCAAGGCCACAAGAAAGAGGTATGGGCTGTGCCAACAGTGTAGAACATAATTAATAATGTATACTTTGACATAAGTGTACACTTTGCTTTACCAAATAGGCTAAGACATGATCTATGCCCAGAAAACCTCACGCTAACAGTTCAGGTAACAGTGTGGAAAAATAACTAGTGAAGAATTCATTGTAAAATACATACATGGAAAAAGTGGATTTTAAGGAAGGATTTAGAAAAGGGCACAAAAAAATTAAAAGCAAAAGATTGTTCCAAGTGCAGGGAATAGCAGAAAGATGAAAGCTGAACAGACTGTTTAGTCTAGTAGGGGGATCCATGGACTGGAAGAGTCTGGTTTCTGTCATTGGACTATTGTATGAACATAGGAAAATCATTTCACTTCTCTGTGCCTCTATTGCCCCAGCCATCCTATGTCTATCAGCCGGGGAAAGGACCACCTATCACTATGTGTTTGCACAAAACCTTATACAATGGAGTGTCACACATTCAGTGGTAGGGGCTGACTCTCTCTCACTTGACTCTAAAGGCTAGGAATAAAAGTTCACTGACAACAGGCTAGTTGTGATCTTGTCCAACTGCATAATGTGCTTCACAATTATAAGGCTTGTTTAAAGTGAATACATTTTCTTCCTTCCCCTATCCATAAACTCACTCCTCCATGCCTCCCATTACTGCCTTTTTCTGAATATTCTTCTTCCCTACCCAATACCTCTTTTCCCTGCCTTTAGGATTTTCCCCCTTGTCCCTTACTTTTAGGAACTATGCCCCTCCCCTTTAAGGGATACTGCCTCCCCCAACAGAAAATTCCTGCCCCCTCACTCTTTTTGGGTGAGGAGATAGGGTACCAGAAGCAATTACTCCTCTTAGCATGGAGCCACAGGGATCACCCTGAGCAGCAAAAACCAGGCAGGAAGAAGGAAGAGAACAGGAGCAGAGTCCTGAAGTCTTTGTAGGGAGGGGAGAGGCATGTGAGATCTGAGGACAAAGCATTCTCTATCATGTAATCCATTTTAAGAAGTGTACCTAGGCTACGTTTACTTTCAAAGTAGCCCTTCAAAATCACCTGTCATGTTTAAATATTGCCTTCAAGAACCATATGAAAAATTTTAAAAATCATACCATGTTCCATGTTAGGAGACAAAATATGTGAAGGTGCCACATAAGCATAAGGAAAATAGATTTGTACCTTTGTTTTCCCTTCTCATCCATAGTTTGATCCTGAATTAGGTCTCGACGTGTTCGCTCTTTGGAGGTAGCAACAACAGAAGATTGCAACGCCGGCTACAAGAACAACAGAACAATTAGTTTGTGTTCCAGCTACACACTTGTGTGCCAAATGCCCACTCTCTCAACTGTTACCTTTTTAACATCTTCCTCCTCTGCGTCGCTTTCATGGCGTGATTCTCTCCTTGTCCGACGTTCCCCACCCAGCCTGAGGAGAAAATACAAGAGTCAATCATCATTATTTGAGATTGAAACAAGTATAAAGGAAAGATAACATCCCAATAGAAACGGCACTTTTCAAGACTGCTGCAGCCAAATGCATCAAGATTTCCAATAAATTCTCATCATCCAGAAGTTTAGAAGATAACCAATAAATAGTGCTCTGGCTACAGTTTTGCATATGGGACTCCAGTGTCAAGGAACACAAGTATTATAGTTTACAAACAGTACCTTAAATTGCTTTAAACAGTGTCTAATAAAGTAAAAGACAGGACTGCCTGTTTAGGTATTTATTGTACACCCAATACATTACTATCTTCGGTTTTATTCCCAGTTTATAACCTCTCTGTGCTTAAGTTTAGTAAGTATTTACATACTGCACTTCAGGGTGGAGTTCAAAGGCTTCAGAATTTGTAAATGGTTTTGAAATTTCAGGAGAAAATGTTACTGAAGTTATCTAAAATGGATGAAATCCTCACAATAAATTAATCCCTGAAACACTGCAATTTTCCAGATAATGTGATCAATATTTCAGAGTAAGAATTTTTTGCAGAATTAAGTGTTAATTTTATAACAGATTTTAACCCAGAACAATTATTCTACAATGTTAAAACCCTAAAAGGTGGTATAAGAAGCAGACTAGTACAGTACCGCAATATGATTTTTTTTTTTTTTAGTGAAAATGATTGATGATCAAGCAGCAAAATGCTTTAAAACTAAGTAATTTCTAACTACTTTTGAGAGAAACATGGCACCAATTCAGAGAAGCACTTACTGGTAAGTACATGTGTAAGTGCTTTGCTGAATCCAGACCTTAATAAAGAACAACAAACCTACAAATTAACAACAGAGCTATTCCCAATTTTTATCTCCTGGTATTTCTGTATCACAAGGCCAACCTAAAGTATGCACTCTCCATACTTCAAGACAGACTGCATACATATATGCGATGTTTTAAGATACTTTTGAAACAAATGCAGATCTTGTTTTTCTAAAAGAGTGCATAATGAACACAACTACGGAACTCCTTTAAAACTCCACAAACAAAACCAACTGAGACCTTTATTGCTGAACTGCAGCCAAATAGAAAGTGTTTATGATTAAAGAGAATCAGTTACACAAGAATAAACTTGGGCAAAGCAAAACAAAATTTTATGAGATTCTATTCCTGTGTGTTGGTTGTGTTTATTTAAGATGTCTCCTTTACAACCCGGTTTCTTTGAGCCTTCTATAAAGTCAAACCTAGGTAAAATTGTTGCTACAGAATGTTGCAGTGTGACAAATTCTACAACATATCTGCACTGTACAATCACGCAGAAAAGATTTCAAGAGGAGAAAGTCCTTATCAAGAGCCATGAACTCAGCAGCAAGCTCCTCAAACATACTCACACACACTGAATTTGGCAGTGATATATACTAAATTCTGGGGGAGAAAGTCTACTGATCTGACTAAGAAATAAAATCATGGCTGTGTTCCTTACGTTATTAAAGGTGACCTACAAAGAAAAAAAAAAATAGAGGACATGCTCACCTATAACTGGAGTTCTTTGAAATGGACTCTACACATTCACACTCTTGGGTTGCACTATGGTGCAGTTCCAGTGGTTGAATGGTTCATTGCAGTGTCACCCAAGTATCCTAATATCTCCTCCTTCTCCTTCACTGTTCCTGAATGTTCTGAGGGTAAAGCTATAAAAGTGGGTGTGGCGTTCTGGCCAGCTCAGTTCCTTTCACCAACTTCTCAGGTCTGTGACTGCAATAAAGACTTCACAGACAATGGGTAGGGAGTGTGAATGTGTAGAGTCCATCTTGAAGAACTCCAGTGACAGGCAAGTAACCTCTATTTCTTCTTCGAGAGGCATCTACACATGCTCACTCTTGGGAAAGTCTGATGAGTAGTACTGTGAAATGAGGAAAGTGGGACACTTAAACACTGACTGAGGTACAGCTCTACTGAACTGTGCAGCACACCCAGATGCTGAATCAAGGGAGTAATGTTTAGAGAATGTGTGTACAGAGCTCCAAGTTCCTGCTCTGCAGTTTTCAACAAGCACACATTTTGACATGCCGAAGAGGCTGCCTTAGCCTAGTTAAATGTGTCTTAATGTTGCAGGAAGAGGGACAGAAGGTAGTTTGTAGTTCTCTAATACAGAACCTAACCCAGGGGTCTCAAACACACGGCCCACGGGGTTATTTCCTGCAGCCCGCCAAGCTCCCTCCCGGAGTTATTTTCTGCGGCCCACAAAGCTCCTCGGCCCTCCCATACCGCATCCCCGCTCCTCTGCCTACCTCCAGGCACTTAGTGCTTACCAGGAGGGAGGGGAAGGAGCGGGGAGCCATGTGCTCGGGGAGGAGGCAGAGATTTGGGGAAGGGATTGGAATAGGGGCAGGGAGGGGGCAAAGTTGGGGTGGGGACTTTGGAGAAGGGGTTGGAATGGGAGCGGGGAAGGGGTGGGAAGAGGCAGGGCAGGGGTGGGTCCTGTCAGTGATTCGGCCCTCGGGCCAATGTACTAATTCTTATGTGGCCCTCGAGTTTGAGATCCCTGGTCTAACCAATTTAGACAAGCATTTAAAATAACCTGACCTTTACTATTCACTTTCAAGGCTTTGGAAAGATTAGGTGATTTAAATCCGGAGTCTTTAACATGCATGCGGCCCATGGGGTTATTTTCTGCGGCCTGCCAGCTCCCCATAGCCCCCCCAGCGTTTACCTAGAGTGGCTCCAGCCCAGAGCGCACTGGGGGCAGGGAAGGCTCTCCGCCTGCCTGCCCTGCCCCCGTGCCGCTCCGGGAAGTGGCAGGGAACTGGAGGGGAGGGGGGGAAGGGGAGCCACAAGGGCTGGGAATGGGGAATCGCGGCCAATAGGAGCTTCGGGGGAGGTACCTGGAGGAGCGGCCAGGGCAGCACACAGACCCCTGTGCCCCCGCCCCAGGTCTCGGCCGCTTCCTGGAGCGGCGTGGGGGCAGAGCAGGCAGGTGGGGAGCCTGCCCTGCCCCTGGTGCGCGCCGGGCCGGACCCACACCCCATACCCATCCTGCACCCCAACCCCCTGCCCTGAGCGCCCTGCTGCACCCCACACCCCTCCTGCACCCTGACCCCCTGCCACACCCTGCACCCCAACTCCCTGCCCTGAGCCACTTGCCGCACTCCACACCCCTCCTGCACCCCAACCCCCTGCCCTGAGCGCTTGCTGCACCCCACGCTCCTCCTGCACCCCAACCCCCTGCCACACCCTGCACCCCAACCCCCTGCCCTGAGCCCCTTGCCGCACCCTGCATCCCTCCTGTACCCCCTGGGGGTAGGGAGGGGGCAGAGTTGGGATGGGGATTTTGGGGAAGGGGTTGGAAGAGGTGGGGCAGGGCAGGGCCTCATGGAAGGAGTGGGGTGAGGCGGGGTAGGGGCAGTGGTGCGGCCTTCAGGCCAATGTACTAGTCCCTCATGTGGCCCTCGTGGTCATTTGAGTTTGAGACCCCTGATTTAAATAAAATGTCAGTGCTCTTTTATCAACTGTGTGGAGTTCTGATTCTCCCAAGTGTGCATGAGGTGTGGAAAAGAACACTAGTAGAATAAGTGACTGGTCAAAATGTAAGCCAATGAGGGAAGGAGCAGCAGGCAGCACAAAAGCACTTCAACTGCTATGAAGTTTCACTGTCAGAGCTGCAATCAAGAATTGTACACGTAAAGGCCACTCAAAGACATAGTAACAGGTCTGTGACCTTATGCTTTGTCTACATATGGGCTTGCATTGGTTTAACTTAATCAGTTTAAAATCAAGTTGGTTAAAGCAGGGATGGCCAACCTGTGGCTCCGGAGCCACATGCGGCTCTTGTATAGGCACCGACTCTGGGGCTGGAGCTACAGGCGCCAACTTTCCTATGTGCTGGGGGGTGCTCATTGATCAACACCTGGCTCTGCCACAGGCCCTGTCCCCACTCCACCCCTTCCCGCGTCCTCCCCTGAGCCCTTCTGTGCCCTCACTCCTCTCTGCCACCCCTGAGCCTCCTGCACGCCACAAAACAGCTGATTGGGAGGTGCGGGGAGGGAGGCGCTGACTGGCGGGGCTGCCAGCGGGTGGGAGGCGCTGGGAGCTGATGTAGCTCTTTGGCAACGTACATTGGTAAATTCTGGCTCCTTCTCAGGCTGGCCACCCTGGGTTAAACTATTGCAATTTTAATGTGTAGAAGAAACCATAGTTCTCTGCCCCAGCAAACAGATACTCAAACTGCCTACACTGTCAAACTTCAACCACTATATTAATGATAAAAATATTAGCAAAAACATTCAGTTAGTATGTTCAGCAGTTAATGTCGACAATTAAGCATTTTAGATTTCAATGTTAACATCCCATTGAGCTGGGGAGAGGAGGAGGCAGTTTACACCCATATATTACTTCAGAACCTTTAAAGGATGCGTATATAAATTACCACTCAAATTCTACATCTGATCGCACTCCTTCACAATTATAGAACGTATCTGTAGTGGAACCAGTGGCTTAAAATGGAAAGCATATACTAACCTTATAGTCCATTGTATTGCATTTTATAGTGAGGAGAATGAGACAAGATTTCATCAGAGGTGAGATGGACATGTTAATACACAGACAGGGAATCATACCCTTACTGGTGCAACAGTGATCTTCCAAAAACATTAGTGACCAGAGTGTCTTAAATTTGGAATGGTTAATCTTTAAGCAGGTAATTGTAAAGCCACCAAACTAACAATTACCAGTTCTGAGAATTTAAAATTTGCTAAATCATAATGACCTTTTACCCGGGTAAAGTTTTTATGTCGACCTCTGTACCTACCTACTGGTTGCCCCTTCAAGATCCCTCTGTTTGGCTGGGGGTCCTCCACTATCAGAGAATCCACGCCTAAAAAAAAAATACAAGACTTAAAACAGGAACTACAATAAATAAAGTAGTAGTCTGAGCAGAGACCTGGAAACTGGAGCTCCAGAGTTCCCAATGCACGTCTGTCACTGACTCAATTGTGACCCTAGGTAAGTCAAACCTCCTGTCTATGTGGGTAATGCTTGCCTACCTTGCAGGAAATAACAAGCATAATATGTCATTATCTTGTGGTAACAGCCAAATTATATAGCACTCTCTAAACACTAAGTAAATGCCCTATATTAGTGGCATTAAATACATAATAACCCTGTAATTCTGACCCTCCAACACCCGATATTCTACTTTGGGAAAGTATCATTGAGCCAGGGCAGACAGTTGGCCACAAAATAAATAAGTGTCTCATGTAGTCACAGTTAAAGCTAACATGTGGTAACTTTTATTTTATCTAATTCTGAAGTTTCTTACCTTAGCAATATGCTACCACGCCCTCTACCTCCACCAGGGCCTGTGATGGTCAATAATCTACCTTGAGCGGGCCTGGAAGAAATGTACTAGGTGTTAGAACTTGACCAGGATAAGCAAATACATGCTCTCTCTGGATGCCTGCACGGCCTCACCAGACATGGACTGTGACAGAGCCTTGCTTGGAAAAACCTTGCCCGGGAGCAGCAGCACAAACCTTGGGAGGTGCACAGGGATGTGACTGCCACTTGGGGTCGCCAGCATTGTATTTAAAAAAAAGAGGGGCTGTTTTCACACCCTACCCCTCCTCTCAATATCATTAATAATAATAATAATAATAATAATAATAATAATAATAATAAGCAACAGCGCTCACCTACATTCATGAAAAAATAAGGAACTTTTGTGTGTCCCTTTATACACGTTACCGACCCTGCGGGCAAATCGCACGCACCGGGTCCCTACAATCACGAGGGGGTGAGAGTCGATACAACGCCCTGCCCAGCAACCCCATAGGAGCAGCAAGGAAAGCGGCGGGGAGCCCCCGCCTGCACGCTAGAGGGAGGCCGCAGCGCAGGCCAGGGCGCTCCAGGAGGGTCTCCCGCGCTCACGGGTCAGAATCTGGTGCCCGAAGCGAGAAGGGGAGTCGGGCTGTCGCCTGGGGAGCCCCCAAACCCGCGATCAGTCGGCGGGGTTTGCTGCCAGGGTCGGACATGCGCGGCCCCATCGCTCCCCAAGAAAAGGAGCCGGCAAAGCCCGCGCTGACCGCTAGGGCCGGCCCAGCCGCCCCCGCCCGCAGCTTCGGGGCGCGAGCCCGCGCGCGCACCCACCCAGCCCCGGCCTGGCCTCACCTCACCTCACATCGTTGGGGTCCCGGCCCGTGAGTTTGCGGATATTCTCATCCACGTGCTTGAGGCTCTCCTTGGCCTTCTCCAGCTGCTCCTGCAACGCGCGCACCGCCACCGCCATCCCGCCAGCAGCGCGGCCTAGCCAGGGGCTAGCGCAAAGCACCGCTGGGTAACGGGGAGAGACGCTCCGCCTACAGGCAACTCGTCCCGCTCTGTAACCCGCCAATCACAGAGCTCAAAGCCAGAGTGACACCAATAGCCAACCACCGACCCTCCGCGCCCGCCAATCACCAAACCCCGACGAAGAACGACACCTCCCACCGCCAAGAATCGCCCGACACATCTGCCAATTAAAGAGCCCCATGACGGAGTGACACTCCCATAGCCCATCACCAGTCGCCTTTGCCTACCATATCTGCGAATCACCAAACGGACGAACAAAATGACACCGCTCGAAGCCAACCAGCACAGCTTCCTTCCTTCAGGTCAACCAATCAGAAGCGGAGTAATCCTGCCCATCTCCACCCACGCCGAACCAATCCCAACTTTCCCACCGAGGCGCCTCAAAGGCAAGAGGCGGAACTAACCGGTCTGGGGAGTAGCCAATCAGCTCCTATTTTGTTATAAGTGAACCAATAACAAGGCATTTTATTTGGAAACAAGAGAAGAGCGATCGCCCGCACGGCCTGGGGTTTAGCCAGTCAACGCGCGCGCTGTTTGCTTCTTTCTCTTGGAGCCGCCCCGCTCATGGGGCGAACTTGCTGCGGAGGAGCCGAGAGCTGCTCGGGCTGCTAGTCTCGCGGGGCAAGGCGAGCCGCCTGCTTGGCGCTGTTGTCCTGTCTTTCCCAGCGCAGCGCGGGTAGCTCCCCTGCTGATCTTCAGAGCGACGCCGCTTCACGGCCTGCCTTGCGCCGGTGCGCGCCCGCCACCCTGCACCGCCTCAGCCCCTCGCCCGTCGGTTGCAGCGTGATTGGCTGGGGGCAGGTCGTCCCCGGCACAGTTCTGCAGGCCGTGCAGAGAGCTCCATACTCAGGCCCCCTGCTCGTTGCCCAGGGTTTTGTAGCGCGCAATGAGCCGGGTAGCCAAGTGTCTCTGTTCTGGCTGTAAAATTCCTTATTTGCTAATCTAGGTTCCCGCTATTTAGGTTCTTTTACTGCCGCCAGCTCTGCGGCATGCTCGCAGAATTAGCATGAAATGAAAATCTCTCTCTTGCTCCGTATCCCGTAGGGACTTGATGGATTTGGCTTTGTGGTGGTGTGCGAAGTTTAGGTGAACGAAATGGGCCAATTACCCATCTCAAGTCAACAAGGAAGGGAACATGAATGAAAGATGGGTCATTGTGCTGGTGCTGGGTGGTGTTGATGGCCTGGCCTAGATGATCTGGTCTGGCCTTAAATTCTATGACTAAAATAGGGTGAGGGGATAAGGTAAATGTGAAGAAAGAAAAGTAAAAAGAATAGGAGGATTTGTGGCACCTTATTAGAGCACAAGCTTTGGTGGGCTACACCCACTTCATCGTAAAAGTAAACTTTTACTGCATCTCTAACATCATCCTTAGTTTAATCCCATATGTATCTGCAGAGGTAGAGGGGGCCATTATAAATTTACATCCAGCTTGTATCCTTCCCCCAACCCACACACACCCTAGAACTGCCAAGATATTTCTCCTGTAGACTGCGATTTGTCCCCTTGATAAGGAATATCTGCCACAAAGACAACTCTGTTACTGGCATTAGTTTAAAAAAAAAAGGTAAAATGCCATTGACCAGATGATATCGGCAGAATGCCTATAACAGCTTTCAGAGCCGGTAAAGCTACTGGGGTGCCAGTTTAAAACATGAGTGAGACCATGGGTGTAAAGGGGAGCCATTATACCTAGGCTATAGGGAGAAACGGGACCTCAATATTTTAGAATATGTGACATTAAAGTAGTCCCCAAGCTTCACACCCAGCCTCCTCTCCCCCCTGGGACTGCATCCCCTCATTCTAACGTGGCAACCCCTGGCCTCACCTTCACCCTCCTTTGACCCGCATTGCGCAGCGCGCTCCGCCCCCTCACGCTTTTCTCCCGGGGGGCGGGGCCCTTGGAGTCTGACAGCGGGAAGCCCCGCCCCTGCCCGGAAGCCGCCCGTTGCCTTGGCAGTGAGGCCGCGCGGCGAGCCGGAGCGGCCGGGGCCCGGTCTGGGAAGGAAGGAGCCGGGGCGGCAGCGCGAGGCCGGGCCCTGTCCTCCAGCCCCCCGGCATGACCAGGCCGGAGATGGCGGACGAGACGCTGTTCCTGCTGCTGCACAACGAGATGGTGTCTGGGCTGTACCGGGCCGCGGAGCACGGCGAGGGGGTGAGGCGGGGACTGCCGGCGGGGCGGAGACCCCTATTCACGGGCACTCGCACGCCTTGGCCTGGGGGCGATCTCCCGGGGGTTCCTTATCCAGCTGGTCCCTACGCTCCTGCTTGGCACGATGCCTCTGCCCGGAGCAAACGCCGCTCCCGCCAGGGCCTCTGGGTGCCAGGAGTACCGTGGGGCAAAGCCCAGCCTGGCGCTGTCCTGGCCGAAGCTAGAGAAAGAAAGACATGAACTAGGTTATTTCCTGAACTCAACATACCTCATTCTTTTGTAAAACCTTTCAGGAGAGCCGGCTGGCCACATCTTTCCATTAGCATGTGTTTGCCGGGGAGGAGCACGAGCTGAAAGAGCGTATCGTAGTCTATCGCTTGAAGCCATTAGGGATGGATGTGTTCTTATTTTCCCTATACACCCGTGCTACAAGACTGGCGTTAACAGAATATGAAAATGTAACTTTTGTATCTTCTAGGAAAACGGACGATGCATCACTAAACTGGAAAATATGGGGTTTAGAGTAGGACAAGGATTAATTGAAAGGTAAGAATGGTGAGGTTTTAAAAAGTCATCCTATAGCCTTGCTCCCCCCTCCCATGTCTCACTTTGCAGTCCCCCGTTCCCCCCCCCACAACTCTTTCTCCAGACATTCTGTGTGGACTGGAGCCCTCCATGAATTTTTGGTATTGAAGTAAGGTTTACAGGACTGTACTTTATAGCATCACTTCTAGTGCTTTTTTAAAGAGAGACAATGTCAGCTCACCTTCAGATCTTTGGTAGAGTAGCTGACTTTAATGGTTGATTGAATACTTTTGTTAGCAGTCCATCTACTTCAATTTAAAATCATCCATAATTCTTGGATGAATGCAATCTAGTACAGGTGATTTATAGTTCTTTAATTGTCACTTGTTCTAGCACTTTCTCTTTCAACACCACATTCTCTTATGGTTCATATTTATCACCTGAAGATTGGGTGCGGGGGAGATAAGTATATGGTAAAGACTGAGGCAAACACATTACATAGTTACTCTAATGTCCATTTCCTCATGAATTGTGCCTTTTAGGCCTTGTCTACACTACAGAGTTTTGTTGACGCAAGTTACGCCAACATACAGCCATTCCTGTAATTAAAGTGCTGTGGCATGTCCACACTACACTCTGTGTCAGTAGAGTGCATCCACAATAGCAGCTTTTGCACTGATACAGAGAGCAGGGCACTGAGGGTAGCTATTCCACTGTGCAACTGGCTGCAGGGTGCTTTGGGAAGGGTTTGCAGTGCCTCATGGGGACAGATACAGCATCACATGATGAAAGTTTCTCAATCCCATTGTTTGGTAGGCATCCTACTAAATTGCTAACTGCTTTTCAACTTCCCTGGTAACGTGCAACCTAGTCATCTCTGTCAGAAAGCATGGCTCCTGCACTGCTGTTCAGTATTGTGCTGTGTGTTCTGAACACAAGGCTAATTGGAGGAGCCCGATGGGGGGCTGTTTGGCTGGGGGATGTCTTGAAGGAGCATATTAACACTGATCCACAGTAATGAGTGTTGCTGTAGTGTGCTGAGCCTGGCATTGTTTGTTTGCACCTTTCTATGAACCATCTAATGATTGCAGTGTGTGCTCAAAAAGTAACACATTTTAAATCACTTTTTAAAGTACCACTCGGTAATATGACCAAACTGACATTACTAAAAAACACTAACACAAACCCACAGAAGTGTATATGTGTGTGTGGCAGGGAGTGTGTGCATGAGAGAGACAGAGTATGTGTTGGGGGGTATGCATGTGAGAGAGAGAGACAGAGTGTGTGTTGGGGGAGAGTGAGTGTTGGCATGCTGTCTCTTTAAGTTCAGACAGCAGCCGGAAGCATCCAGTCCTGAGGCAGAAGCTGGTGGTGCAGATAGCTGGTGTCCCCTTATCCCCCCAGCTCAGCAGAGACCAGTACACTAACAAGGGGAAGGGGACACCCTGACATCAGCCCCCGTCTCACTCCCTGCTCAGTTCAGCACAAGTCTCTTCCCCCACACCCCCATTAGCAGCAGCCCGCCCTGCCTGCCTGCTGCTGTGGTCCTAGTGCCAGGGAGAGCAGGCTTCCGCATTAATGTTTTGATTCAGTGATTCCCTCTGAATTCTCCCACAGCCTCCTCTCCCCACAGACCAAGGAGATCCACCTCCTTCCCTGTAGTCCAGGTAGGAGTGCGTTTGCTGCAGAAAACCAGCATGTTCAGCTGGGAAGTAGCTATGTGAATTCTCTAGCTGAGAAGTTTCAAAACTTCCTGGGGTTTTAAAGAGGAGGGGGGCATACCTGTGTAGCTAGATGCAGGGCAGCAGAGTTCAAAACAGTGAACAGAGTGGTCATGGTGGGCATTGTGGGATACTTCTTGGAGGACAGTTACGGTGACATCTACACTGATGCTTTTTCGATCTAACTTTGCTGCAAAAAGCTCTACAGCTCTCATTGAGGTAGTTTTATTTTGTCAGCAAAGCAGGAGAGTTTTGTTGGCAGGAGGAACATTTTAGTGTGTATACCTCCACTATTTTTGTTGACGAAAGATGCCTTTTGCTGACAAAACTGTGTAGTGTAGACAAGGCCTTACTCTTTTATAGCTTACCAGACTTACTGCTTCTCTGACAGACTTACCACTTTTGATATACTTCCTTAATTTCTTGTTTTTTCTGGTATTTGTTTTTCAAATCCCTTTTAGCCATCCTAATTTACATCATACATTTTATCTGCCACAGGTTATGCTCCTTGCTCTTGGTTGCAGTAGGGTCAAATTTCCCATTTCTTAAGGATGCATCTTTGACCCTCCTGAACCTTTGCCATTTAACCATACTGTATTATTTTTCGTATCTTCCTGTTTTTTTTTCCTTTAGGAATGTGGTTCACTTACAGTTTACTCAAGTGAACTCCATGCTGAATCTAAAGATTTTAGTTTTCTCATTTTTTGGGTTTCATTGATGGTTTGGTTTTTTTTTTTTAATCCCCTTTCCTAAACCTATAAGTGTGTGTGTGTGTTTGTGTACGTATATATGTATGTATATGAACAAATAATGCTAGTGAGAGGGGCAGCTGGAGGTAAGCTATATAGAGGGATGGAAAAACGATTATTAAAAATAAGTGCCTCCAGAATCACTCTTTTTAGGAAGGTGCGGCAAATGAAAGGGTATGTATTTGTCTCTAGGGACTAGTTCTTTTGCCATATTTGATGGAATTTTTGTTTTGAAAATAATAGTAAGCATCCAATAGTATACCATGTGTGAGCAGTATGTTGTCTTCTGGCAAATATTTTAACACAGTCGCTGGTGCATACATCTGAAGCATCACATGCAAACAACATTAACTTTGCTTGTCTGCTCTACCTTAATACTCAGTGCTTTGAATCCTTCCTGCATCCCTGTCAGCCATTCATTCCCCAGGATTAAAGTTAGTTAATTCAAATATATTGGTCCCACCAGAATTTTGCCACATCATGCATAGGTATTAAGATAACATAAAAGCAACACATAGTACTATGCGTACTTGAGTGACAGTGGTCAAGGGAGTCTAATATTTGAATTTTCTGGCTGTGTTATATACTTAAATCTCAACCAATGTTGCATATACCTTTTTTTTGGTCATTTACTTGACATGTGGTCAATTGAGAGTCAGTGAACACCTGCGTTTACTTGAACAAAATCAGCCTAACCATTTCTGCTCCCTTCTTAGGTTTACCAAAGACACTGCCAGATTCAAGGATGAGTTAGATATTATGAAGTTCATCTGCAAAGATTTTTGGACTACTGTATTCAAAAAGCAAATTGATAATTTAAGGACCAATCATCAGGTATTGATACTGTAGCATAAGAGTTAATTTGTGGAGCTTGTTATAAACATTTTATTATTTTGAAGGAATAATAATATTGCTTTAGTTTATCTTGGTCTGAAATTAATCATACACATTTTCCATCAGGGATAAACTTTTTCTTTATATGGTCTTAGTTTAAAAAGTAGCTGTCCTTAGTTAAAAAGAAATGTTTTAGATACTACTTTCAATGCAGACTTGACTATAATAAATATTGGAGTGGTGTTATAATGCAGACTTGGCTGTAATAAAAGCTTAGAGTGATGTTATAGTCTTTTGCCATTTTAAAAGACTAATGCCCAGATCATCAAAGGAATTTAGACTTCTAACTTTCATTAAAATCAATAGCTGCTTAAATACCTTTGAGGATCTGAGCCTAAATGCCTGCAATCCCCTAAACATTCTTTATAGTACTGCTGCACCAACAGACCCAATGCAAGTACACAGTCCAAAAATGGAGATGGCAATTGTGATTGAGTTTTGTTGTTTTACAACACATTTTTACATACCTGATGAATCATTTAATAGAAAGCAATTGTCATACATGCTATCTCAAGCTGCCTGCATAATATTTTTCTAGAATGAGTTCCTTGAACCATTTTTACTTTGAAGTCATTATTGTATGCTTTTGAATGTTGCCATTTGAAATACTTCCACCCGGCTAAACACATTTTGTATGAAAAAATTGACAAACTTTCACTGCAAATTGGCATCCCACTGATATGGCTCTGTATTCATGTCCCTTCCTCTGTGGAGCTAGCCAGTTCTCAGAGCTATAGCAGAATCATGTAAACAGCTGCTTTCATTGTTAGAGCCTCAAATTTCTGTTTTTTTCTTTCCAATAATCCATGATATGGCACAATTCTCATGATAAAATTAGGGATGGGAGACTTGTATGGGGAGGAAATGGCTGCAAAAGGTAACTCTGTAAAGTATTTAACTTCCAATGGGTATTTTATCACCAATACAATTTAACAAGGAATGCTTGCAGATTAGAAACTGTATACTCAAATTTAATAATTTGTTCTTTGTTCTAATAGTTATTGTATTCCAAAAATATTTGAGATCTGTAATAGCAGAGCCAATGTCAGTTTTATATGCATCTTTAAATTCATTTCTGGTAATGTTAGGTTATAAATTGACAGAATCATCCTTACCTCTTACAGCCAGAAATTAAACTTGGAGACATTTTCATGGCATGCTTAGATCAGCCTGTGCTCTTTTTTATACTACTTGTTACATAAAGTTATGTGGGCACCTTTTTAATATGTGCAGAGATGGATTGTTAGAATCCTCTTTTATGCTGTTCATATCAGGGAGTACTCATGTCCATATCCTCTCCAATGACCTTTTTATTCTTAAATTATTTTGGGGGAAAGTAATGGAGAAAAAATTTACAGTTTCTTAAATTAAAATGAACAAATATTAAAATATTAACAACAAACAAAATTTAATACATCAGAGCTGCTGTTAAAATTATTCTTCAGCACTGGAAAAACTTCTCCCAATTACATGCAAGTCATCAGGCAAATCCCAGCTTCACAACTTTAACCCTTGAAAGATTTGTGCCAAAACTAAGTTAGGTATGCAGATACCACAACAATGAATGTGCTTTGCGAACCTGGGTACATTACAGGATTCTAAATACAAAGAAAGTATCTTAAGAAAACATTATACACTTCTTATCAGCAACTTGATAATATGTATTAATATAATGTAGTAGTTTTGTATAAACTTGCAATTTGAAGTATCTTTTTCTATGGTTCGTTTTTAAATTTTATTTTATAAAGCTTAAAGAAACAATTCAGTTTAAACTTTCTGCTCTTTATTCTTTATATATAGCGTAAATCCAGTTTTCTGTTTCAATCTGAAAACATTTCTCTGTATTTGTAAATATCTCTTAAAAAAGATGAACTGATTCTCTCCAAAAACCTTGATTACAATATGTTGCTAAATATCCTGCTAAAGGAAAAATTTCTTTTCCTATAGGGTATCTATGTACTTCAGGACAACAAATTTCGTCTCTTGACTCAGATGTCTACAGGAAAACAGTATTTAGAATATGCACCTAAGGTATTCTTCAGCTGTAGCCTAGAAAATTAGCAGTTTTAGATCTGTATTATCTTGATTCAATTGTACAAATTCTTGTGACTGGAGTTGTGTGGATAGAAAAGGTACAAAAATGCGTTTGAAGCATTTTCTATGTAAGTGTTAAGTGTTACTGATATCTAGTCTAATGTTTTCTATTATATTTAGGAACAGTGAATTTGACTGGTGGGTCAGGAAATAATCATGGTCATTTTGAAGTTTAGCTGTGTCAAGTTTGAGTGGCTTGTCTGACAGAGCTAGGTCTGCACAGGGGTCTCTTCTGCTCTGCTTGTGAGTGGAACATCAACAAACAACACACCTTGCAGTATGGGGAATATTGAAATGGGAGTGACCATTAGCCTCTCAAAACTTTTTTCTTTTCCTTTAGTAGAAACCATCCGATGAAGTGAGCTGTAGCTCATGAAAGCTTATGCTCAAATAAATTTGTTAGTCTCTAGGGTGCCACAAGTACTCCTTTTCTTTTTGCGAATACAGACTAACACGGCTGCTACTCTGAAATCTGTCACGTACTATCATGAACCTTCCTGTCTTTCTCTTCCATTCCTTTTCTCCTAATTCCTAAGAGATGGTGAGATTATACTAAAGTGGTGCTCAAAACAAACTTTCAAAGATATTACATTTTTATAAGTACTATCTTCCATCAGATTTTTATAAATAGCTCTTAGTTGTATTAATTTAAATACTGTATCTAACATAATAGGTTAGATAAGTTACATCAGTGCCTCAGCAGGGACTCTGCTGCTCTGAAGTGGTTTTGGTCACAGTGGATGTCAGAAATAGAATGCTCAATTAAATTATATTATAGGTCTTAGATGAAAGCTTTTGATCTCTTAACTGACGCCATGACTATGGATCTTTATAATACTGGATAGAGTCTTGGGAGATTAGCCTCTTTCTGTCTAGTCTGCTTGAGATACTGTTTTCTATTTTTTATGTAAAAATATTTGGAGATATCTTTAAGTTCATAACATTTACCCATTTTCTAAGGATAAGCTAAGCTCTGATTTGCCAGCAGGTGTCTTGAGTTTAAAATCACTCCCTGCGTATTCTGGTATGAAGTTTATATACCCTCTGGCCAAATGTCTTGCAAAATGTTAGCATGTCCTCAAATGTTGAAACAAAACCAGAACTACCACATTTTATGCATTTGCAGTTAGATTGTGATACAATGCTAGTATACTTTTATTGTAAACTTCATTTTCAATGATGCTGACATAAAATAAAATGTAATTTTATGTTTAGTATCTGGCATTCACTTGTGGACTAATCAGAGGTGGCTTATCAAATCTGGGAATAAAGAGTATTGTGACAGCTGAAGTTTCAGCAATGCCTGCATGTGAGTACATCTCAGATTAGACAACTGTTGTAAGATCATTTAATAGGTTTCTTTATCTACTTCATCACTGTTCAAGTGTTCAATGTGGGACTAGAATTTAAAGCTGTACTAAGTGTGGATGTCAGGAAATAGCTTATTTTGAGTATTGAAGGTTGTTCTATTGAAAGAGCAGAGAAGGCTAGCATGGAGAAAAAACATAATTATAAAATGAAAAGCAAAACTAAGAAAAATACATAGAAAAGAAAGACTGGGGAAAATGAGAAGCAGCAATCAAGCCAGGATGTGGCAGTAGGGGAAAGAAAGGGAAGATTCCAACCAAATGAGGTTGAGAATTGCTGTTTGAATATCTTCTAACTTTAGAAAATGACTACTACTTTTGTAGAATTCCAGGTGCCAATGGGATTTAACTTTTTTAATTAATTAAATTAAATTAATTAAAATTTGTTAGTCTCTAAGGTGCCACAAGTACTCCTTAACTTTTTTAGTGGTTCTCAAACTTTTTTTACTGGTGACCCCTCTCAAATAGCAAGTCTCTGAGTGTGGACCCCCCCTTATAAATTAAAAACAAGTTTTTATATATTTAACACCATTATAAATGCTGGCGGCAAAGCGGGGTTTGGGGTGGAGGCTGACAGCTCGTGACCCCCCCCATGTAATAGCTTTGTGACCCCCTGAGAGGTCCCAACCCCCAGTTTGAGAACCCGTTTTAGTACAACTTGCATTATCGCCTGCACAATGAACATAGTATATGTAGTTACTGACAAACTACCTAGTCTCCACTCCTCTTCAATATTTACATGAAACCACTAGAAGGGGTGGTGACATAATGGCCTTTAAGTGGGTTCCCACAGGGCTTTGCACTAGTTTTAATTGTTTTTGTTTTTAACAGATTTAAAATGAAATGGATGCAACTTTGAACACAGACAAACTTGTAAAAATACTTTTAACTGGGTTTAACAAATGTAGTAGAATAGCTAGATTTGTTTTACTGGTGAAGAAGAGGACTGCACTGTCTCCTGCTAGCTCTTTTGAACAAAGCAAGTATGAGAAGTTGCTGCAGTTGGAAGGATTTACAGATAATAGATATTTTGTAACTCAAATCTGCTTTTCTTTGCAGGTAAATTTCAGGTGATGATACAGAAGATGTAGAACATGTTCAGATCTGTGTATCTGCCCTTTTTAAAAAACCCTGTGTACACTAAAGATGTCTTGATTAATTTAGCTTCACCTGTATACCTTATAAATTATAATAGCATGCAGCACAATTCCTGCATTATGTAAAGTAAATATTAACTTAATAAAAATAGCTTAACAAGATATTAGTATTTTGGTATGTACTAAGACATTAAATATCCACTACAATACACATTCAATTGATTAAATAACTTTAACAGAAACACATGCATTTCAGTTACTAGATTGCTGTATGATGAAGATTGCAGGCAGATGTTGTTAAGGTTCCTTCCCCACTCTGAACTCTAGGGTACAGATGTGGGGACCTGCATGAAAGACCCCCTAAGCTTATTCTTACCAGTTTAGGTTAAAAACTTCCCCAAGGTACAAGCTTTGCCTTGTCCTTGAACAGTATGCTGCCACCACCAAGCGTTTTAAACAAAGAACAGGGAAAGAGCCCACTTGGAGAGGTCTTCCCCCACCCGCCCAAGCCCTACACACTCTCTCCTAGGGAAGGCTTGATAATAATTCTTACAAATTGGTACAGGTGAACACAGACCTAAACCCTTGGATCTTAAGAACAATGAAAAATTGATCAGGTTCTTAAAAGAAGAATTTTAATTAAAGAAAAGGTAAAAGAATCACCTTTGTAAAATCAGGGTGGTAAATACCTTACAGGGTAATCAGATTCAAAAGATAGAGCATCCCTCTAGGCAAAACCTTAAGTTACAAAAAGACACAAAACCAGGAATACACATTTCCCTCCAGCACAGCTTATTTTACAAATCATTAAACAAAAAAAAACTAACACATTTTTCTAGCTAGATTATTTACTAACTTTAGAGACGTTGTAAGGCTTGCATTCCTGATCTGTTCCTGGCAAAAACATCACACAGATAGACCAAACCCTTTGTCCCCCTCCAGATTTGAAAGAATCTTGTACCCTCATTGGTCATTTTGGGTCAGGTGCCAGTGGGGTTACCTTAGCTTCGTAACCCTTTACAGGTGAAAGGGTTTTGCCCCTGGCCAGGAGGGATTTTATAGCACTGTATATAGAAAGGTGGTTACCCTTTCCTTTATATTTATGACACGCCCCCCAAATCACAGATAAGGTGAAACACTGGCTGTGATTTCTTCCTGGAGCTTTAGGAGAAAACAAGAGTTAATAAGACACATGCATCTCTAAATATACTACTAACTGTATAAAGACTAACAATATTTTCCACATCTTAAGGACAATTTGAACCAGTTGATTCTGGGAAACTTTCACAGGAGAGTGCATCAGCCACTTTGTTAGAAGCTCCTGAATTGTGTTGTATGTTGAAATCAAAATTTGGAGAGCTAAACGCCACAGTATAAGTGTTTTGTCATTTCCCTTGGCGGTATGAAGCCACTGTAGCGCAGCATGGTCAGTTTGCAGGTGGAAACGCCTTCCCCAAACGTATGGGCTTAGCTTTTCCAGAGCGTAGACAATGGCATAACATTCCTTTTCACTGATTGACCAGTAGCTTTTCCTCTCAGACAGCTTTTTGCTGAGAAACACAACAGGATGGAACTCTTGATTCAGTCCTTCCTGCATTAAGACTGCTCCCACACCACGCTCGGACGCATTTGTGGTTTCTAGGAACGGTTTGTCAAAGTCTGGGGCCCTTAGCACAGGGTCAGACATGAGTGTCGCTTTAACCTGGTTAAAGGCCTTCTGACACTCTTCAGTCCCTTGAACTGCATTTGGTTGGTTTTTTTGGTTAGGTCTGTCAGTGGGGCGGCGATTTGGCTGTAGTGCGGTATAAATCGCCTGTAATATCCGGCCAAGCCTAAGAAGGATAGGAACTGGGTTTTTTTTTACTTTGGGACAGGCCACTTTTGGATAGCATCCACTTTGGCCTGTAGAGCGTTGATGGTTCCTTGACCCACCTGGTGTCCAAGGTGAGTCACTCTGTTTAGGCCTATTTGACACTTCTTAGCCTTAACAGTTAGTCCTGCCTCCCTTATGCGCTCAAAGACTTTTTGTAGATGTTCCAGATGTTCTGCCCAGGAATCAGAAAATATGGCCACGTCGTCAAGGTAGACTGCATATTTTCCCAATCCTGCTAGGAGACCATCTACAAGTTTTTGGAAGGTGGCGGGTACATTTTGCAGCCCGAAAGGGAGCACATTAAATTCATACAGCCTGACGTGTGAGGAAGGCTGACCTTTCCTTGGTGGATTGATCTAGTGGTACCTGCCAGTACCCCTTTGTTAAGTCCAAGGTAGAGATGAACTGGGCCCGTCCCAATTTTTTTTAATAGTTCATTTGTGCGTGGCATTGGATAGTTGTCTGGGCGAGATGCAGCATTTAGCTTACGGTAGTTCACGCAAAAACGTAAATCTTCCTCATCTGGTTTGGGAACTAGAACCACTGGAGATGCCCATGCACTGCCAGAAGGACGGATTACATCCATCTGTAGCATATCCTGGATCTCCCATTTTATAGCAGTTTTGTAAAATCAGGATGGTAAATACCTTACAGGGTAATCAGATTCAAAACACAGAGAATCCCTCTAGGCAAAACCTTAAGTTACAAAAAGACACAAAAACAGGAATACACATTCCCTCCAGCACAGCTTATTTTACAAGCCATTAAACAAAGAAAATCTAACGCATTTTCTAGCTAGATTACTTACTAACTTTACAGGAGTTGTAAGGCTGTATTCCTGATCTGTTCCTGGCAAAAGCATCACACAGACAAACCAAACTGTTTGTCACTCCCCCCACCTTCCAGATTTGAAAGACTCTTGTCCCCTCATTGGCCATTTTGGGTCAGGTGCCAGCGGGGTTACCTTAGCTTCTTAACCCTTTACAGATGAAAAGGTTTTGCCTCTGGCCAGGAGGGATTTTATAGCACTGTATACGAAAGGTGGTTACCCTTTCCTTTATATTTATGACAGATGTATTTTAAAAATCTTTAAAGTTGGAATTGAAAACCTGAAGTATGGTAGAGTGGGCAACTTTTCCCCTCCCTTTTTGTTCTTTAATAGTGTTAGGTAGAATCCTGTGGGTGAGAGTGAATGGATTGTAAAAGGAGGTGAAGAGCTTGTACATTTCAGCAACTGGAGGGGTTGACAGAATAATGGTATGTTTGTTTATGGGATGTATGAGTTTTGCTCAATTCAGCATTCTGAAAGGTGATGACATACTACTAAGCAACCTTAACTCTGCATTAACATAGGAATTGTTTGCCATTAAATTTCCTAGTTTTTTGAATGATGCAGTGGATCTAATTTACCTAGATTTCAGTAAGGCATTTGATACCGTGCCACATGGGGAATTATTAGTTAAATTGGAGAAGATGGGGATCAATATGAACATCAGAAGGTGGATAAGGAATTGGTTAAAGGGGAGACTGCAACGGGTCCTACTGAAAGGCGAACTGTCAGGTTGGAGGGAGGTTACCAGTGGAGTTCCTCAGGGATCGGTTTTGGGACCAATCTTATTTAATCTTTTTGTTACTGACCTTGGCACAAAAAGTGGGAGTGTGCTAATAAAGTTTGCAGATGATACAAAGCTGGGAGGTATTGCCAATTCGGAGAAGGATCGGGATATTATACAGGAGGATCTGGATGACCTTGTAAACTGGAGTAATAGTAATAGGATGAAATTTAATAGTGAGAAGTGTAAGGTTATGCATTTAGGGATTAATAACAAGAATTTTAGTTATAAGCTGGGGACGCATCAATTAGAAGTAACGGAAGAGGAGAAGGACCTTGGAGTATTGGTTGATCATAGGATGACTATGAGCTGCCAATGTGATATGGCTGTGAAAAAAGCTAATGCGGTTTTGGGATGCATCAGGAGAGGCATTTCCAGTAGGGATAAGGAGGTTTTAGTACCGTTATACAAGGCACTGGTGAGACCTCACCTAGAATACTGTGTGCAGTTCTGGTCTCCCATGTTTAAAAAGGATGAATTCAAACTGGAGCAGGTACAGAGAAGGGCTACTAGGATGATCCGAGGAATGGAAAACTTGTCTTATGAAAGGAGACTTAAGGAGCTTGGCTTGTTTAGCCTAACTAAAAGAAGGTTGAGGGGAGATATGATTGCTCTCTATAAATATATCAGAGGGATAAATATAGGAGAGGGAGAGGAATTATTTAAGCTCAGCACCAATGTGGACACAAGAACAAATGGGTATAAACTGGCCACCAGGAAGTTTAGACTTGAAATCAGACGAAGGTTTTTAACCATCAGAGGAGTGAAGTTTTGGAATAACCTTCCAAGGGAAGCAGTGGGGGCAAAAGATCTATCTGGTTTTAAGATTCTACTCGATAAGTTTATGGAGGAGATGGTATGATGGGATAATGGGATTTTGGTAAGTAACTGATCTTTAAATATTCAGGGTAAATAGGCCAAATCCCCTGAGATGGGATATTAGATGGATGGGATCTGAGTTACTATAGAAAATTCTTTCCTGGGTATCTGGCTGGTGAATCTTGCCCATATGCTCAGGGTTTAGCTGATTGCCATATTTGGGGTCGGGAAGGAATTTTCCTCCAGGGCAGATTGGAGAGGCCCTGGAGGTTTTTCGCCTTCCTCTGTAGCATGGGGCATGGTTGACTGGAGGGAGGCTTCTCTGCTCCTTGAAGTTTTGAACCATGATTTGAGGACTTCAATAGCTCAGACATGGGTGAGGTTTTTCATAGGAGTGGTGGGTGACATTCTGTGGCCTGCGCTGTGCAGGAGGTCGGACTAGATGATCAGAGTGGTCCCTTCTGACCTTAGTATCTATGAATCTATGAATGGGAAAAGTTATGTTGTTGGTAGAAGTTAGTAGCCATTTAGGCTGTTGTAGATATGTCCCACAATTTGCGTACTGAGACATCCAAAACTCCCCCCAGTCAGATGGGCTTCACCAGCCATGAACCTGACCCCTTCTCTGGTAGCAGGCCCCCCACCTCTGCAGCTGAGAACAGATGTCCCTGAAGCCTTCACTACTTGGTATACAAACTCTTCTGTTGCTGTTACTCTTCTCCCCCCCCCATCATACAATTCACCTTGAGTGAAGGACAATTATGTTACAGTGGAATGGTGTTTCTCATCATGTTTTGGAATGCTTGGAGAGTGGAGTTTGTGGCAGGGTCAGTGAGAGAAATCAGTGTCTGTTCTAATACTACCAGTTTTTATGTTTGGGCTAGAGAGGGAATGATTCTATGTTCTTGTGGTTATGGCAGCCCTGTGGGAAACCTCAGATCCGGTCCTGCCTTTCTCATCACTTTTTCAGTATTTATCCATAATAGAACAGCTTCAGCAGAAGGTGAGGAAATCTCTCATCAGAATATTAGATAGATCAGTGGTTGAAACACCCACAGGTGGAAGACCCCTGTTCAAATCTTTTCTCCCCCTCAGGCACAGTGGGGGAATTGAATTTGAATCTCCCACATTCCAGGCAAATGCTCTAACCACTCAGCTAAAAGTTACAAAGTGGGCACTATTGTTGCTGGCACCACCCATTTTGTGTGGCTGAAGCACCTAACTCATCCCCTCAAGGAATAGCTTAGGCACCTAAGCCACCTGCCTCCAGGTACTGAGTGACCTTTCATGGATTGCTAAACAGAGATAGGTGCCTAAATCCAGGCTATGCCTATTTCAGAGAGAGGCAGAGTTTAGCACACATCTGTCATCAGCATCTCCCACTGGCTATCTTAGGTGGCTCCCCATCTATTATGCTGGCTTCTGTGAATCACACTCTTAGCTGCTTAATCTCTCTCCCTATTCATTGTATAAGGAACCTAAGCACCTAACTCAGGCTGTGTGGATCAATGTTGCCCCTGTGATTGTCTAAGTGCCTAAAAATTAGGCGTTGTGACACTCAGCATCGAAACATCTAAGTCCCTTTGTAGATCTCACTTTTTTGTTCAGCAAAAGGAGAGTGTTTAGAAGCAGTTAATGGCTGTATTAAAGAAGCTATGTTCAGTCTGCTATGGTGGAATAAGAACTGGACAGAATGGAAATTTTGTTCTTACATTTAAATATTGTGAAGATGACATAGTATAGTAACCTGCCATTTATTTGAAATGTTTAAGTATTTTTTCTTGTATATACCCAGACTTGACTACAAGTGCCAATATTGATAGCAGTTAAAGCAAGAGAGAAACTAAGAGCATAGAGAAACTAATTTCAATTTCATCTTGAAGTGGTTAAATGTACAAAAAACATACCCGATCAGTGTGAGACTAGTCTTATAAATCCAGTAAAGTTAACAGGATTAAGGTTACAGTATTTGTCTAGATTACATTAAAGCCAGGTCAAATAGTTGTACAAGCTTGTTCACACTAATAAATACTCATGCTCTGAGTAAATGTGTAATTATTTTACTGCTAAAATTAGTATAAACTAGTTTTATTGCACTAGAATCCAACATTTTCAGATCCTTTGTTTTATCTCATGAATACTGAGCTAATTGTTAAATATATTAGAGTTGCTAACTAATAAGGAATATAGTTTTGTAGTACTATTTAAATTCAGTACCTGACTTGAGATCATAAAAAAAACCCTCAGTCCATGTATATCTAACATGACCACCAATTCTGAAAAGTTGCAGTTTATAAATAGCAAAAATAGATGCCAAGAAGCAATTTTTAGAAACATTCTAGCAAGACACACAGCAGTTTTGAAAATTTTATTGTAAAGTTTTACATAACCCTTTAATATCTGACTCTTTAGATGAGTTCAGGAAAGAGCTTTCTCACTGCCTCAAGCTTTCATTTGTAAAAAGCTTGGGGCGTAGTCTTGCAAATCTTTATTCACATGAGTAATTCAATTTCAACAAAAGGGCTTACTCTCCAGAATTTTTCAGGATAAACTACCCTTGGGTGCTTACAACAGCTCAAGTTGCATACTGCTTTAAAGACCACTTGTTTTTGAAGAGAAACAGGTTTATAGAGAGGGGGTAGACACTTTGCTGCTGACCCTTTTCAGGTCATAGATTATTCAGTGAGATCAGCAGTCTTTTGCTCAACACCATTCAAGCTCACTACTAAGAAGGTACGTTTTGAGCTGCATTGCACCTGGCTGTTTAACACTGATGCTGGTGTTGGTTTTATAGTGATGCGAGACATTTAATGTCCCCAATCTGGGATCAGGAGGGCTCATCAGCCAGATCACGTTGATCAAAATACCTATCAGAGAAACACAATTTGAATATAGGGAGAACAAAGTTAGTCTGAGAAAGAGTTAAGACATTGTTCTCTCCCACCCACCCCATTAAGTAATTGACAGTGTATTTGCTGTATAGTTTACCACTAGTTTTTATTCCCAGAATGTTTTTGGCTTCATACAAGTAATTTTAGATTTGTTCAAAAGGTTCATCAATTTATCACATGCTTCAGATAAGGGTTTTTTTTTGTTTTTTTTTTAAACTCACTTCTCCTTGAGGAAATCAGTATATGCTTCATTTTCTCCTGGTTTTAAAAGTAAGTCATTTTAACTGAGCAAATGTGTACTACAGAATATAAGGTCTTTACAAAAACATTCTCATAGCCAAAATTCCTTAAAAGCTGATCATAAAGCCAAGATTTCTGTGCTTGCTGTGTACATAAATTACTCTAAATTCTACTTAATAAAAATGAAGCTTGCAATACCTGCTAACTAAACAGATTAACAAATTCAGAGCAGACACTTTCTCTTCTTTCTTGTTCTCCTGCGACAAAGGAATATGAAGTCTTAGGTCATATGTCTAATATTACTTGGCTGCAGAAAAGGACTGCCATTCTTATGCAATTTGTTGGGTTCCCATAAAAATCCAGTAGTTCATTCTCCATACTTTGCTTTTTCATTCACTTGAGTCTGCTATATACACACACACTATTAAATTGAATTACTTGGATAAATGCAAACTAAGAATTTTATTTCTCAACAATCCTGTCAAGTCATCCCCCACACTATGCTGAATTGTAAGAATTTTCCCATATTAAATTGTTACTTACCTCTAATACTCTGACTTCAGAGCATCGTCTTGCCAATTGCCGAATTAGGGAATGGGCTTCAGGCAACAAAGGCTTTTCAAGACATGCCAACAAAGCATAAAGCCATCTGCCCTAAGTGGATTTAAATAGAAGAAGTACAGCTTAGTATTTTCCAAATCAATTTTTACTGTAATTAACTGGGAACACACCAATTGTACTGAATGCTAGTAGAGACCAATATCTGGTCCAAGAACACACATGCATTAATAAATATTGTCATGATAAAGGGGAGACAGGGAAAAAAGTTTCAAAGTTTGTTTTAACACCAAGTATGTGCTCCCTAGGGCATACCTACAGGCAAGGGAGACAAGTTACCATTGCTATGAAAATAAATTTGAGTTTCTTGATATTTGAAATATACAACTCTTCACTGAGTTAGTTTATAGGTAGATAGAATAAATTAAAATTACCAGTTCTGGAGTAAACTCTTTCTCTCCAAACCAGTTTATCAGATATTCCAGGACACTAGTTATTGTTGCCTTTTAAAAGAGGAAAAAAGAAAAAAAGACACCTGAAAAGAAGAATGACTACATACAACAGTCACTGCACCAATTTTTGATGATTATAGTTTATAAAGAACTATATCAAAAGCAAACAGAAGCATGACTTCACTTTTCATAGTGAAATGACACTTGTTTATATATCCACTCCATGGTGCATCTAGACAGGCATTTATTTCAGTCTGAAACTTGATATAAAGGAAAAAGGAAATTTCAGGACAGATGTTGCTGATATTGGAAAGGACTTGAATATATAGTAAGAAGAGGAAATGATGCCCAAAGTGGATCACAATACTTGAAAGTCTTAAAACTAAAATCAGAGGTATAGAATCTATGTCAATCTGACATAGAAAAAATTCAGACTGTTTAGAGATGACTAACGGAATATAATAGTACCAGAGGTAGTATTAGTATAGGGGCTTCCATGATGTTCAGAATGCCACAAGACATTCCACATGCTGTTCTCCAGGTGGCTTGCAATATCCGGGATAAAATTCCATCAACCGAGGTGTGGAGGCAGCCTACAGGCAGACACCCTATTACATGGGTTCATGAAGTCTGTTTCAACGCTGGACTTTTTGCTAGGATGACCAGACAGCAAATGTGAAAAAGTGGGATGGGGTGAGGTGGTAATAGGAGCCTATAAGAAAAAGACCAAAAAATCGGTACTGTCCCGATAAAATCAGGACATCTGGTCACCCTACTTTTTGCCCATCAAGCCTTTGCAACCATATAGGAATGGACCAAATGGTGAACAATCACTACAGCCGACCATTTGGTTAAGCAGTGAACTAGTAGTAGCAGTAGTGCACTAAGCAATGTGAATAAACCTCACATCTGTCATGTGTTGCTTCTTCTGAAGAGGACAAGAGAACAATGTGCAATGGAGTGTATTGTTTTGGTATGGTTTTCATTATTATTATTATTTAAGCCACAAGCATGCAAATATGTTCTCAGTACCAGCAACAATAATCAAAAATAATTCACATGAACAAAAAAATATTTCTATTTAAACACTAAGTATCAATGAGAAAAGGGTAGAGGTTTGATGTGTTAGTTTTACCAAGTAAAACTCTAGTGGCAGATTGCGGTAATGCCTCAAACAAGTTTTATGGTATAAATTATTGTTTCCTTTAATACAATGACACTCGATAGGATATCCATGGAATTAATAGGAAAACTATAGAAAAAGTAAATATTTTTGGTGAGAAATATTTTATTCTCAGAAGTAGAAACAGACTTACCTGATTCATTCTGCTAACAATACTTAAAAAAGGGGGAAAACCAATCTGAAAAGAAAAATCATGGTGGAACTGTAATATATGAAGTAAACTTCCCAAGAAATTCCCTTGTATTTTAAGATTTAAATTAGAACAGAGTTTGAACATGAGGACATAATTCCACTTCATATTTTTCATTGTAATGGGTTTTCAAAGCATACCAAGTTCTAATTTTGAAAATGCCAGTTACAATTAATAATGTGAAGAGCAATAAATACTCCTGGGGGAATTTTAAACCAAAATATTAAAAATTCTGTGCACATTATAAAATTCAGCATATTTTGTCAAAACAACACTATATAATCATTCCAATTTCCATTATTTTGGTAATTTCAAAATATCTGTCAGTAATTATGTCTGTAACAATACAGACAAAAATTCTCCTAGGAGTAGAGAATTAAAGAAACCCCTATGACAATCCAGTTCCTGTTTCTCTTCCCCCTACTCCCCAGAGCCCAGCTGGGGGGCCAGATACCCATAACCTCTTCCCCTCCCAGAGCCCAGCTGCGGGGCACCCCCCACCCTCGCAGACCCCAGGGATCCAGAAGGAGATACAGCATGACGCTGGGTCCTGGGCTTGTGTGGAGTTTCCTGCATGCCATGTCCTTCCTTCAGGACGTGCTGGGAAACGTAGCTGCAGAAACCCTCCGGCTCTTCCTCCCCCTCCCTTCAGCAGTGTCTTCTATTTGGGAGCTGGGCTCTGCCAGCTCCAGTGCCACGTAGTGGCGGCAGGCAGCTCTGTAGCCCATTTCTGTTGGGGGAGGGGGGGAGGGAAATTCTATGCGGAACATTAATTTCTGCACCAATTTTGGATTGTTCAGTGGCACAGAATTCCCCCAGGAGTAAAAGCAAACATAAGCAGTAAAAAATAGCTATTCATCTAAATGTTACCAAATTCTGGGAGAGGCAACAGATTGTAAAAGGATACAACTTGAATTTCTTTGCACTTCAATTTTTTTAAAAAGTTATTGTTTGGGTCATAGACTCTTTAAATAGGTCCTGAATTTTTATAAGTGTTTTCTGGCTCTCTGATGTTTATTAAGGGCCTTTCTGGCACGTCCAAGAGCAACAACAAACATGCCTGAGCCCACCTCTCCACCTACCTCTCTCTATACACACACATGCTCACCCAAACTCCTTCCTCTCTGTACACACCCATGCCTGATGCCTTTGTGGCTTCAGCTTTGCTGCTACCACTACGAGTAAGCACACTCTTAAAAGGTTTAGGGAATAGTATACATGAGAGTTCCCTGGAGAGTGGTCTGCACAGGAGACAAACTGCAACTAATCATCAACAAAAAATGGTGACTATACAGAAAATGCTGTCAAATATACAGAATAAAACATTGTCTCTAACATGTTTCAGTTAATAGTAATCCTAAGAGTAGCTTATAGTAGTAGATATATTTCCATCTGAAAATTATGCAAGATAAGATTCTCTGCTTCACCAAGTTTCCACTTAACATAGCAGGGAGGTGTGGAGCATGTTCATCAGAGCCTGTTTTGGATTCAGATTGGATCCGCACTGAGCCCAACACATCAGGACAGTTTCTGGAAGCTGCTAATGAGACATAACAGCCAAGAACCAAGAAGGAGCTTGAGTACTCTTATTAAAAGTGATACCTACCTTTATGTAATCAATTCCTAGGTTTTCATTACCAGACACTGCAATAGTTGTTTCCGAATATAACTTTTCACCCAGACAAAAGAGTTTCCAGCCTTCTTCATCCTCAGATTTTGGCTGAAAAAGGTATACAAGAGTGGGCTACTTTTCATATGATGTTATGATTTGTATTTTCATTACATAAATTATATATTTTCAAATAATATATAACTCAGGTAATCCTGATTTGCAGTTAAACACAATTACTAATGCACCACCATTATCAGCATAATACAATTTAACAGTAAAATAAAGAGGTTCACAAAATTTGTTATAAAATTTACTTACCATTGTAACATTGCTGTCCAAATGTTGTGCCTTCCAATGATTTCTGTGTTTGTTCAAACTCTGTAGGATTAAAATAATTAAGCTTGATTATGGTTTATAATGTAATGATTTTATTCTAGCCAAAATAGCTTTTCATCTCCAAATTGCTTTCATTGGGCCTTCATAACCATTAAAAAAAAACAAAAAAACAATTCAATACCATTATAATGGTTATTTCTTTTAGAAAAAGTAGATTGCATGTTGCTGTAAAAATATGGTAAATAATTGATCAAATTATTCATGTATTTCTTTTAATATAACAATGTATTGCAAGTTGTAAGACAGAATTTACTATTTTATTACCTGTAAAGAGAGATGAAATTTGAAGAAAACGTGTTGCTTGGTTAGTCTACTCCTTAAAATGTTACTTTAAATACTTCTTCATTTATATAGCTTTGACAGTCTCTAGAACCATAATTTTAGCACTATTAACTCTTTAAAATGTTTACTTAAGGTAAGCAATCTTAAGAAAAAGAGTTTTCAGTTCTTGAAACACTGCCCTTACTTCTGTTTTGAGATGTATGTTTAAATAGAGAGCTTTCACCTTCATAAACCAGCTTTCTGATTCTTCTGGATCTGGCAGAGTTATCATGTGTTTGATAATCTTGCCCTAGAAATAAGCCTCAACAATACTGCAGTATCCTAAATGAGAGGAACACTGGCTGAAAGGAACCAAAACCTTGTTTCAACACGAACACTAAAAGAGATTAGATGTATTTAGATTCTCAGTCCAGTATGGGTCAAGGACCTTCATACCATAAAAATACCTTTTTGAAAGGAGATATGTAAAGTTTGTCCAAAACCAAAATGACCTGCTTTGACAGTATTCTGGAGATTGAAGTTTAAACCTTTGGAATTCAAGGTATGTTTTCCAACCTATTGCAGCAAAGTTTTTGTTGTTGTTTTTTAAGCAGGCACCTTGAGACCAGAAATCTGTGCTAAAAAAAAAAAATCAGAAGAGCTGACAGATTTTATACAAACATAATGTTAGTATAGAGGGCTAGCCTTCTGATTTTTCTTCACTGCTACTCTTGCATGTTTTCATGGATACTAACACCAATGCTTTTCCTTCCCCTCCACGCTAATTCTGTCAGAGGTAAAAGAGGTCAGCATTTAACATGCTGCAACAGGAATGCTATATGTTTTAAAGTCACTTAAGATCTTAAGAGTATTAAAACTTTGTGGTAAAAGTCAAGTTTACTATTTGTTTACCTTTTGCAATTTACTCAGCTTGGATTGTGGGGGGAAAAAAGACTATTCAGTTTCCCTTTCTAGTTCTCATACAATGGGGCAACTTGCAGGCACTGTATCGAAAATTTAAGATACAACCATCAGATCTGTGCAGATGGACCTTTCTACCTAGATGGAATCCTACTGAAGTCAATGGGTTCTCGTATGGGTGCAAGGTACTGTCCATGAACCCTATTACTGGACTGGGACCCAAATGTTTTTATTTCGATCTTAGTACTTCATTAAAACATTCCTATTAATACCACATTTTGTAATATTTTGTTAGCTACAAAAAACCCCTAAGCTTTGTCCTCAACTACTTGACAGAGACCCTTTTAATACACAGATATCATCATTTACAAGACTTTGTTCTCAGCCAACTAAATGTATGATTGCCTGTTTTCTCCAAGAACCTCTTTGGTGCTGGAGTGTCATAATAAATTAGGTTTTACCAAAAAACCCAAACAAAAATAAAACAAAACAAGTTTTCCAAAGAAAGCAGTCATCTACTTTATTTACTATTTTCTACCATAAAATGTTACGTCCTATATCTTTCCCCAGAATACAGTAAAATCCACCCTTCCACCCCAAAAAACACCACCACACTAGATGCCATCATATCCACACTGCACTAGTTTGTGAACACTGTTCTTTACCTGACGAACTGCTGAAAAATGAGACACTTGCTGCTGCTGCCATTTGAGAGTTGGAGAATATCCCTCAGGGGCAGGATGGCATCCTGTGAGCTAAAAAAGCATAGGCAGGATTTTTTTTTTTTTTTTATAACAAGTAATCAACAAACAGAACCCTAAACTAATAGAGTCTAAAACTAAGAATTTCCACTTAAAGTACATGTGAAACTAAGAAGACAAGACAAAAGATAATTCTACTTTGAGAAAGAAAACAAAACAAGCCCCAATTCTCACATTTTACAAAAGAAATGTCATGTTTTGACTGGTGATATGCTGAAGATATGACAGATGTATCCCACTCTCTTACTATTAATGGCGAAGTATTGTTTTCTCATGATAGGGGAAATTCTCTAAAATAAAACAAATGGTCATTATTTTTCTTTTTCTGAGTGTTGATTTAAATAGTTTATTTTGCACAAATGCAAGTTTTACAGAAATCTCAATCAGATATATTGACTGTCTTACTTCATATCACAAGC
Organism: Dermochelys coriacea; assembly: GCF_009764565.3. Classification (NCBI taxonomy): domain Eukaryota; kingdom Metazoa; phylum Chordata; order Testudines; family Dermochelyidae; genus Dermochelys; species Dermochelys coriacea. The sequence continues at coordinate 84,745,501 of NC_050073.1, read as the reverse complement.
AAGTGGATAGCCTGATTTGCACAGAATAAAAGACTGATATATAAAAATACATTGTTTTAGGGCCCTAAACAGATCTAACACTTCAATTAAGAAGGGGCAACTGCCAGCCATACAAGACATCAGTGCAGAATCAGAAGAATTACTGTTCCAGATCTCCACATTAAACCCCATGAATTGGTAATAAAAATCTAGGAGATAGAAATGAAAATTTGTAAATGCTTGTCGTTAAGTGCCTTTTAGAGGAAGGAATAATGAAAAACCTCTCTAATGACTTCTTGCAGGTGAAAATTTAGCAAGAATATAGGATTTCTCTAGATTAAAAGTGAACTCCAAAACTCACTAATCCACTACTTTTACAGTTCAGTATTGAGCCAACTCCCTATTTTATTGCATTAAACAATATTCTGAATAAACTGAATGATTCACTGGAAGAGACACACAAGCAGGAAATTCCACTATTATTTCCACTAGATACGAGTTAAAGAAAAGTTAATCTGAACTGTAATGTATATATTAAAAAAAAATTGAATTAAAATAGTTTCAAGTACCACATTTTGCCTGATCACATCCCAATTTGATTTTACAAACACTTAGGTTTGGTCTACACTATAAAGTTAGGTCCACGCAAAGCAGCTTATGTTGACCAAGTTTGTGCATATGTCTATGCTTAAATTGGTCTCCCACCGACGTAAGTGCCTCATTACACTGACACAGTAATAGCATCTCTCCAAGCGGCGCAGAGCCACAGTCCACATACTTAGGTCAACACAGGGCGAGTGCAGACACTGCATTACTATAGCAATCCTAACTGTTGTCCAGCGGCTGTCTATCATGCCCCACGCTGATCACTTTGGTCACCACTGTGAACTTCCCTGCCCAGGGGTCACATAAACCAGAAACCTCTCCTCCCATTTGAGGCCCTGCAAATTTTTGAAATTCCATTTCCTGATTGCCTGATACGGTGTTCACACCTAGCAGCTTTCCATTGTTGAGTGCAATTGCCCAGCTGACCACGCTGGCTATATACTCCAGATGCACTCCTGCCTGGAGCAGACAGGAGATATTGGATCTCCTGGGCCCGTGCGGAGAAGAGGCTATGCAGGCCCAGTTTCAAACCAGCTGTAGAAATGTCGATATCTACCAGCATGTTGCTCAGGGGATGCAAGAGAAGGGACCAGCAGCAGTGCCGCTCGAAAGCCAGAGAGCTGTGGCAGGCATACCAGAATGCCAGGGAGACCAACAATCGATCTGGTGCCAAGCCACAGACCTGTCCCTTTTACAAAGAGATGCAGGCCATACCTGCAGAGATACCTCTCCCGATGCCAGCACAGTGGATACCTCTGAGAAGCCAGAGACATAAACCCCTGGTGTGAACAGCAAGGAGGAAGAAGAGTTGGTGGTGGAGGATGAGGAAGAGGAGTACGGGACAGGTAACCAGTGGATCCAGCTGCCCAGCAAGCCAGGACCCGTTTCTGACTCCACTGCAGTCCAGCCAATCAAACAAGTGAGCCTGATGCAGGGGAAGGAACCTTGGGTAAGCGTTTAGATAAATTTTCAATTACAGGGATGGCACTCCCAAAGTGTCAAAAGATGTGTTCTGCTTTTTCATTAATTTACTCATGGTAGAAAAACTAGCAGTATAACCAAGAAATGTAGAATTGCTATCCGTTTTTCATTCCACTCTAGAGTGGGGGGGGGGGGGGGGAAGAGAAGCATGATCATGTGGAGCAGTTTATGTATGTATACAGGGATGATCCTTGAATCCTCCTGAGAGATCAGTATGAAATTTTCATGGAGGTACTCTGCAATCCTCTGCCAAAAGTTTCTAGGGAGGGCTGCCTCATTCCTCCGCCATAGGACACTATTCTACAACACTCAGCAACAACTTCAACAGGCGCCATTGCAATACACAGGCTAGTATCATAAAGGCCCAGATAGCTTCAGGACACCAGCAGCAGCTGTCCTCTCTCTGCCTTTGTTACCCTCAGGAGTGAGACATCATCTAAAATCACCCCAATCCCCAGTGGACCACTCTCACCATGGCTGGTGCTGTGACTGACACTGTCCACAAGCAATCTCAAGCAGAAGTGAGAACGTAGTGCTTAAAACTTTAGGAAAGCAAGGAGAGTGAGTTCAGCATCTTAAGGTCCACTTTCTTAGCGAATATGCTGACAATGTTACCCTGTGTGTTTTGTCTTAAAACAGCTGCCATTGCAGCCTTCAGGATCTCCCCCTGCACACCTGCAGAATGCCTGAACCAGAGAAGGAGAACAAGGAGTCAGGATGACATGTTCAATGGGATCCTGCAAGCCAGAGCTGCATTGTATCATGAGCACAAGGCATGGAGGATGAATACTATGGACAGAAGGAAAGAGTGGAAAGGCCCAAGAGTCCCAGCAGGAAAAAGGAGAGATGCATTAGGACATAATAGGGATTTTCAGGCAGCAAACACAGATGTTGCAGGCTCTGGTGGACCTGCAGGTTCAACAATCCCGAGTTCACCTCCCTCTACAATCCATTGAGAGCTCAGTATCAGGAACATCCTATATCCCCCACATAACATTCCATGTGTCCTCATTCCTCATACCACTCCACCCCGAAGGACATTAAAGACAATCACAGTTTCTCATACACTGACTTGTAAAAAAGCCATGGTTGGTGTATGTGTAGCTGAAATCGATATGAACATTTTTTCCCTTTCATAATAAATTAAGAGAACAGAACTTACTTTTTTATTGTATTGGTTTTAAATTGCACAAGTTTTTTTTTTTAAACTAATTTTGTTACAGAATAAATTATTTGGAAAATAATTCATCTTTATTAGTTCACAACATACGCTGCTAAGTGCTCAGCAGTTCTGAAAGCAACCAATTACCTGTTACTGCACAATGACACACAAATCATAGGCTCATTCACAAACAAAATTAACAGGTGAAATGACAATGTTATATTTCTACACGTAATTGCCACAAGGCCACAAAAGAGCAGGACCTGGACAACACCACACACCACTCTGGCTCGCTGTTAAACTGGTCTTTGAAAGTCTCCCTGAGCTGAATACCTCCTTGTTAAGCTCTTCCAATACCCCTTGCATCTGGCTGTTCAAATTCAGCAGACATCTGCTCCACTTCCACCTTCGTGGAAACTTTTCCCCCTTTGCTTCACATATATTATGCAGGACACAGCAAGGAGCTATAACCATTGGGATATTTTTCTCACTGAGGTCCAATCTTGTGATTAAACAACGCCAGTGACCCTTCAAATGACCAAATGCACATTCAACTGTCATTTGGCACTTGCTGAGCCAGTAGCTGAATCATTCCTTGCTGCTGTTGATGTGGCCAGTGTATGGCTTCATGAGTTGGGGGAGTAAAAGGAAGATTGGGTCACCCATGATCACTATTGGCATTTCCACATTCCCACTGGTAATTGACTGGTTGGGAAAGAAAGTCCCTCCTTGTAGCTTCCTGAAGAGTCCTGTGCTCTTACAGATGCGAGTGCCATGCACCTTCCCTGGCCAGCCCACACTGATGTTGGTGAAGAACCCCTGGTGATCCACCAATGCTTGCATAACCATAGAAAAGTAGCCCTTTCTGCAGATATTCTCAGCAGCAAGGTGGTCTGGAGCCAAAATAGGGATATACATGCCATCTAGTGCTCCACCACAATTGGGAATCCTATTGCTGAAAATCCATCCACTGTGTCCTGCACATTGCCAGGAGTCACAGTCCTGCTTAGCAGAAGGCGATGAATGGCTCTGCATGCTTGCATGAGAACGACCCCCGCCGTGGATTTCCCAAATCCAAATTGATTCCAGACTGACCGGTAGCAATCTGGCGTTGCAAGTTTCCACAGTGCGATCGCCACTCACTTCTCCCTGTCAGTGCTGCTCTCATTTTGGTGTCCCTGGGCTGAATGGCTGGGGCGAGCTCAGTGCACAAATCCAGGAATGTGGCCTTGTAGATTTTAAAGTTATGCAGCCACTGTTTGTCACCCCAAACTTGCAACATGATGCAACCCACCAGATCATTGCTTGTTTCTTGGGCCCAGAAGTGGCAATCCACCATCTGAAGCTGCTCTGTGAATGCCACCAACAACCTTGAATCTGTCCTCCAAAAAATCATCATGGTCCCCACTCATTCGGTTCTTCTTGAGGCTCTGCAAATACTCCAGGATTGTGCGCTCTATGCTTGCAACGTTCATGCTAATAGTGCAGAGCTGTGCAAGCTCCATGGTTCTGTCAGAGATAGCGGACAGTGAGGAGGTCTGTGTGGGTTTGTGGAATTTTGAAAAAGAGGTGCAAAAGTTATGAATACATATAATATTATGTGATGGAAACAGTAGCAAACTGGGAAGTTGATCCCATGCTCCCAGCTACCCCCGCATGACTCATTTCAGCCCCATCATGCACTGCCAAAGCTTCCCAAAAGACAGTGAACACGAGAGTGGCGAGTTGCACAGTGGGATACCTACGCATCGTGCAGAGCACTCTGCATTGATACAAGCACTCCTGATGAGTATGTTTCTCACCGAACCAAGGAGCCAAGTATGCAGGCGCACAAGCAACATACTAACTTTGGCAGCTGTACGCCAACATAACTTGAGTCAACGTAAGTTTGTAGTGTAGATGTGCCCTTAAACAAAAACATTTATCTCCCCTGTTGTGTGATCAATAGAAACAAAAGGGAAACCTGTCAAAGCAAATAAACTAAGACGACACACTTTCTCCTCTACCATCTCTTAAAGATCGTAGTCTGATCTGCCTCAGTTCCCCATCTACAAAATGGGGATAATATCTCACTGGGGTGTTACAAAGATAAAATCTATTAATGATTGTGAGGTGCTCAAATAATAAGGCGAGTAATTCTATATAAGCATCTAAATAGATTTTAGTAATATTAGATTTTAAAAATCATTTATGTTAGAATATTAAATAGATGGTGTTCCCTCTAGAAAGTAAAACAAAATGCTATCATTCTAAGGGCCTGATCTAACTCCTATCATCAATGTTAGCAGAAGGATTAGTAACTTCACTGGGAGGTAGTCAATTTTATGGCTTATCATAAAAAGAGAATACAATATCTTTCTATATGTACTTGAAAACAACTCCATCAAGAAAGGAGAGAATATTTGGGGGAGGGGAAGTGAAAGAGGAAAGTGTCCCAGGTTGTTCAACTGGGAATCACGAAGTAAAATTGAGCAAATTAAAATTTTATGCCAATCCCAAGAAATGTTTTCCAACCGTGAAATATCAGAACAGAGTTTCCAGAAGAGAAATTGTAGAAGTTCCATTATTTGAACCATTTCAAAGGGGACAGGGCAAAGCCCTAGGACACATACAGTAGGGAATAATCCTGTTTGACTGACCAGAATGGATGGATTAGGGTGATTTAAAAAAAAAAAAAAATCTGAGAAACTAGCAACAGTAAAAGACTAAGAACATATTCTGTATTGATATCCTTGTATCTTTCAACTGTAGGAAAGTTTTATGGCAAACTTTGTTATAAATCTTTAAATACAAAATTTTTTCAGTTGCAGCTGCAGTGAGAAAATATGATCCGTTATTTTTGCTGTAAATACAAGACAATATTTTGTGTGAATGTTATTAGTTAGATCAGTTTTAATGAGATTTCAGTTATCCAGTAATTCACAATCTGAATCTGCAAGACTAGATTCCATTTACTTCTGCAGATTACTTAAAATTCAGGTACTCTACGATATGTTTGATGCTTACACCATGCATCCAAAAATTTTAATAGACAAACATTTTAATATGAAACTGAAAGCTTTTATTCTCATTTAACCGTCTAGTCTGTTTTTCTAAAAAAATATTTTTAAAATATATACACAAATATATAGACAATACTTACTGAAATATTCACTGTCTGCTTCTTTCTCAACTTTCTGGGATCGATCTGTGCCACAACAACATCTGGGCATCGTGCTGCTTCAATCCTTCAAACAGAAATAAAAGGCTATGTTTTAAATCCCTCAGCTACATCCCTTAGAACCAGAAACTGTCACAGGTTTGGGTTTGCATGAGGAGGTACCTGATCAAATACAAAATACTTGCACAATTCTTAAGTTATTAATTAGAATCTATTAAAGAAAGAAAAATTACAAAAAATATTTTACAGAAGGGTATGGGTTGAGAGTTTTAAAAAGATTTATGAGTTTACAATATAGGCTATGAATGGTAGATAAGTGCCCCCATGTGAGCCAGTCTGTGGCACAGTGAGGAACAGAATTCAGGACTTCTGATTTCTCGTTCTGTGCTTTAGCCACAAGACATCTTTCCATCAAAAATATCAGTAAAGGTCACTGCTATTAGCAACTGTAGCTAGTAAAATATCATTGTATTCCTTCTGTGAAAAACAGACTACAGTCAAGAGTAAGAACTTTCTCTTATTATTTCATTATGCTATAATCTGCCTGTCAAAAACATGTGATGATGGATCAGAGAGTGCAGTGGAATTTTAGAAAGTTTTAAAGAATATGCTTGCTGTCTGAAATGAGAAACTTATGAATATCAAAACCCGAACAACCTAGAGCAACAGAGTCAGGTAATTTTAGGCTTACATTTTTAGTATTGTTAAGAAATGGTCTTGTTATGAATATTGACATTAATTTAAATTCTCAGTAAGTTATGTAACTAAGTAACATTTGCTAGAACACCGATGTTACCTTGCAAGTTTTACAAAGTTTAATTAACAATAGTATTATTCAGACATCAAACTTTGTAATTACTTGTATTATGGTAGCACCTAGAGGAACCAAATGAATTCATAGCATTTTTGTGATGGGTGCTTTCCAAACACATAAGAGATAATTTATGTTCCAGAGAGTTTATAGTTGAAGGCCCCAATCTTGCAACATGTACAGCATAAACAGGGCAGTTTGTCTCTGCACTTAGAAATTGCTGGACCAGGACCTAAGAGACAAGACAGCTAAAGGGTTTGGTAAATGGGTTAGGTATACAGTCAGGACAGGACCCGGGTCTCTTTTCTCCCAGTGCAGTGCCTGAACAACACTTATTTCTTAAGGGTATGCCAAGGGAGGTTGTGGAATCTCCACCATTAGAGATGTTTAAGAGCAGGTTAGGCAAACACCTGTCAGGAATGGTCTAGAGAGAATATAGTCCTGCCACGAGTGCAGGGGACTGGACTTCATGAGATGACCTCTGGAGGTCCCTTCCAGTCCTATGATTCTACACTGCACTGTCAGACTCAGGGTGAACTTAGCGAACTCACGGGACCCAGGTTCTCAGACCCAGTGGTCTGAGCGTGAGTCCTGCGGTGATTCAGGTCCAAGCCCTGTCATTTTACAGCGAGGACACAGCTCATCCCTGGATCTCCAGAGGTCTGACCTGAGGCTGCACCCAGGTCCAACAAATGCAAGCCGAGGTTCAGACTGCAGTGTGGAGTCGCGGACCCACAAGCGGAAGCTTGGAAACCGGAGTCGGCAGGCGGGAAGACCCGGGTTGACAATGCAATGTAAGGGGTAGAGCGGCCCCCACGCAGGCTGCGCGCTGGGACCAAGGGGGGCTGGAACCAGCCCCGCAGCTCGCGGGGCGCGCGAGAGCGACACGAGTCAGGGCACAACTCCCTGCGCCCCCGGCCCCTTCACGGAGGGGAGGGGAGGGGAGGGGAGGCGCGCAACGCCCTCCCTCCAACGGGCTCCCAGGCCGGGCGTCCTCTGGAGAGGCGACCCAGCAGCCGCCGCACTCACCAAGGGCAAGCGAGGCCAGGCCCCGCTCGGCTCCCCCACGGGGCCAGAAGGCAGCGGGGCAGCCCCCCCAGCCAACCCCTCCCCCACTTACTGGACCCGCTTTAAATACTCCGAGGGCGTCCGCGGGGGCATGGTGGGGTCGAAATCCTCCGCGAGGTCACAGTCCCCTACAGGCAGGAGCCGGGGCATCAGCTCCTCCACCGCGGACTCCATCACCGCGCCACGGCCGCTGCCACGGGGGGGGGGGGGGGACGTAGGGCGCAGGCGCATTGAGGGACGCCGCTTACTCCAGGGACCGCCTCGGGGGGCGGGTCGAGGACATAACGCATGCGCACTGCGTGACCTTCCGTGCTGGGGAGACCGCCCCTTCCGACGCCTGCCAGAGGTCGGTGCAAGCGGAGTAGCGCGCTGCCTTCCCAGGGCTCAGTGGAGGTTGGGACGCCCTCTAGTGGTGCGGCCAAGCTCCAGCTCTCATCTCCTCCGGCTGTGTCCCGATGCTTCTGGGAGCTTCCGCCCCACCGGCCTGGATTGAAGCATAACTGGATCCAGTGCCTTTTGAGCCTACAAACACCATCCCATTGCACCATGTGGCCCTTGTTCCAGACAGTATAAGACACACTGTCTCCTATTTCAGAGTAGCAGCCGTGTTAGTCTGTATTCGCAAAAAGAAAAGCAGTACTTGTGGCACCTTAGAGACTTAACAAATTTATTAGAGCATAAGCTTTCGTGAGCTACATCAGATGAAGTGAGCTGTAGCTCACGAAAGCTTATGCTCTAATAAATTTGTTAGTCTCTAAGGTGCCACAAGTACTCCTTTTCTTTTTACTGTCTCCTATTGTAATAGTAATTGTGCAAGGACCATCTGCGACCAATACAGACAGTGTATAATTTAGTACCATAAACAAAACACTACAGGGTGTATTCCCTTTTAAATAACACCATGCCTTATTTTCCATACAGTTCCATACTCTCCTGTGACAAAAGGAGGGCATTGTTATGCAATAGGTGCCCAACAAACCACTGCCACGTTGGAATGTGACCTGCCAAAATAACATTGCAATATGACCATTGTTATGCACAAACTCAGAAATACTGAAACCTTAGCACAAGCTTGGTATGTAGCTCTCAGCTAGGAAACAGAATGTGAGTAAAATTGTGCAAAGACAGACAGGTCTACAGAGAACTGCCATGTACTAAGTTTATAATTCAGGGCACACTTGCCCACTTCTTTACTGACCACAGGTCATCTCTTGACATAATTTCTGGACCCAGAAACACACTAAGCCAACTTTGCCACTGCACTTCAACCTAGAACCAGGTGTACCACAGCTTTCCCCTCATTTTAACAGTCCTGAATCAGACACCTTTTCACACTTTAGTACACTTGTGTACAGATCTACAGAATGGGTTTGCTGTCACTATGGCCACAAATTAATGGCAGAATAAAATGTAACAGTTGGCCAAGAGATTTATGTCTCATCATTGCCTTTTGGGGGCTGATGTATCACAGTGGAATGATGGATTGGGACTGAAGATAGAGAGGAGGAAGTTTCTACACCATCCCTATGAGAAAACCTCTTGAAGGGCTAACCTTTGGCTTAACACGCAGAAATACCAAGCAATACCATATATACCAAGCACACTTGTGCCCAAATAGTTCTCTGATGTTAATCCACAAATTATAAAGCAATTAAATCTCCAAAATGCCATTGAATCTATTTAGCTCTTTAATAACAATTTTAAAGGACCAAAGCTAGTGTTCTAACCTAAATTTCAGCATTAGCAAGTGTTTCTTTCAGTGCCAGTGCTTAAGATTCAATCTTTCTCCATTTAAGTCAATGGAGGTTTTGCCATTAGTAAATTATTTCTTGATTTCAAAATTTGTCTCATCTGACAACTCCCCTTGCTTTCTGTAAAAGCAGAAGGAAAGATCAGTGAATTTAGGAGGTTGACAGGAACTGGACTTTTATATACAGGGATCCATTGCCTGTCTTTTGCCCCATGTCTCAGAGAAATAAACTAACCATCTTTGGTAAATCTTAAAACCAGCTCTTTTATTTCAGGCTGACACTTCCATCAAGTGAGTACACATTTCAGCCAAAAGATGGCACATACACACAAGCCATCTTAAATGAAGGCAAAGGGACATTTAAAAACCAAACAACAATGTACATTATAGAGAACATAAAACTTTCTCAATCCCCTGTGTCAAATGAGAATAATGATACTTCCCTTCTCTGTAAAACAATTTGAGATCTATGGATAAAAAGCACTATAAGATCTAAATATTAATTAATAATAAAATAATAATAATAAAATAATTAAATATAGTGCCTGCTCTAGGCAATGATACAAATATTTTATGTACTTATTCCTGAAGGGTCAGAGAAAGGATTTTTAAATTTTACTGCACACACTGCATTTATTGTATTTTTTAAAAAAAACTATTTGAAAGGCACTTTTGGTTGTTTCTTCTATATTTGAGCAGTTCTGAACAAGCAATGACCTTCAACTTTCCTCTCCATTCATTTTTATTTGCTTTTAAGGTGTATCTCATAACCATTTACGTGTAACAGGCAGCTTTACTCTGAAACCAGGATGTAACTTCCTATTAGTGCAAGTGACAAGTGTTAACATCACTTGAAATAAGACCTGCTTAATCAAAACTACGTTGGCATTTCAGGAGAGTTGGACACAGTGGTAAAAGTAAAACCTTAACTTTGTCAATATATAAATAGATTTCTTGAAAATATTCAGATTTTAGGATCTATGATTTTATCTGGCGTGAAGACAAGAATTATAAAAGAGAGAATCAGGGATTTTGATGCAGCAAGTTTAAATTTTTTCCTGAACATTTCTAATGCTGCTTTTTGAAGCTGAATAATGTACTTTGAACTAATTACTTACTTTTAAATGGACTATTACAGGAAAAATTGATGGTTTTCCTAGGACTATCAAGAAACAAGACCTAACAATGGAATTCCTGCAATATCTGGCAGAGCTAACTATGATTCAGAGGATGAAGAAGAGAAAACAGTCAGACCTGAATAGTCTTTCTCCTTATCAACTGCCTAGGAGTTACAAAGGAGTAATTTCTTGAAGAAGAGGTGAGTTGCCACCTGTTGATGTGAACTGATGATTCAAAATCTAACACACAAATCTGTAACATATTGCAATAAGGTAAGCAAAATAAAGTAGAATTACCATATATTGTAACACCAGGGGATAACAGAAAAGAGATTTTCTGATTACGGTGATTGCTTGTATTTTGACCTGTTTATCCATTCCATATATGTATCTATGTGTCCATCCAGGTACTTTTGCTTCCCATTGAGGTCCCCGCCACCACAAAATCTGTGCACCTTCCTGAAGGGCTCTTCGGGACACAAGAAATGTGGGACTGGGCCCTTATAAAATTAAATATTTATTCTTACAATGATTGGTAACAAAAATATTTTATACCTCTTATCCTCACTGGGCTTTCACTATATTGTACCCTCCTGCTTTTCTTTCTTTCTTTCTTTCTTTCTTTCTTTCTTTCTTTCTTTCTTTCTTTCTTTCTTTCTTTCTTTCTTTCTTTCTTTCTTCATAGTTAGCTCTCTGCTGCTGTCTACAGGGGTACTCCAGGGCTCTGTCCTTGACCCTCATTTCTTTTCCCTTTACACCCTTTCTTTGGGCACCATAATATTGAGGGAGTTTTTCCATCTGCTTTAACAGCACCTGCCAAGGGACTATTTGGGGCTCCAGCCTTTTTTTGCAGGATAGGGAGTCTGCATACCCTCAGCTCACAGTTCAGTATTTTCTCCAACTGACAGTGTGACAACTCTCTCCAACAGAGAGTGTGTAGCAGAACTCTGAATCTCTCCATTTAGGCAGTGTGGGACCCTGTTTTTGTCTGCAAGCCCCTTAAGTCATGAAGCCAGCCTGGTAATTCAGACCATAAGATGACTGGTGAATAGCAGTGAAGATAGTAATTGTGTAGAATTTCACCACAACCATAGTTAAAGTACAAATAATGGATGTAATGATGTTATAGTCACTCATAATTGATTCACTGATATTAGATGGTCATTACCATGTGACATATATTTTCAGATTCTGTGAGAAAAAGTGCAAGAGAGATGATAAGTGTTTTGCTCCCCACAATCAATAAGATTCCTCAGAAAAGACTACAGTTACTGCTTTGTCCAGGACATTTTAATCCTCTTTCTTGGAGTTGTTGGTTAAAATCTTTCTGGCATGGTAACATTGCTTTGCAAACTGAATTACTGTAAGAATTTTGTTTTAGAAGAAAACAAAAACTGATACAGTAGCTTGTAGCCTAAACAAAAACTCTGATACATTGAGGGTTAAATGCTATTGTTACTTGCTAAAGTATTTTGGAAAATTCGCATTTAAACAAATTAATTTGGAAACATAATCAGGGACAGTCATATGAAGAAATGAAAAGTGTAATAATATCCTGTTTTATTAGGTATCTCCTTGAATATAACCGTTACTCTTTGGATACTTAGGTGACCACTTCTGATGTCCCCTCCATATGTGCTGACTCCGTGGGTGCTCCAGGGCCCAGGTAATCAGCTCCTCCTCCCCAGCACCTCCTGCCTGCCAAGGATCAGATGTTCAGTGGAGGGCAGGAGGTCCTGGGGGCGGGAGGGGGAGGATTGGGAGCAGAAAGAAGCAGAGCGAGAGTACGGTGCGCTCAGGGGAGGGGGCAGAAGGGGCCGGAAGAGGTAGAGTGGGGGGGGGAGTGGGGGTGGGAAGAAGCAGGGCAGGGATGGGGCCTTGGGGGAAGGGGTGGAGTGGGAGCAGGGCCTGGGGTGGAGTTGGGGGTTGAGCATCCCCCAGGAAATCAGAAAGTCAGCACCTCTGGTCCCCTCTACCATTTCATTGTTATTCTATAGGGTTACCAGATAGCAACTGTGAAAAAACGGGACGGGGGTGAGGGATAATAGGCGCCTATATAAGAAAAAGTCCCAGAAAACGTGACTGTCCCTTTAAAACGGGACATCTGGTCACCCTATTATTATATATGATTATTAACATACACTTCCATTCCTATATACAAATATTTTAAATGGTTAAACATTGTATGTTTCAAATAAACTATAATAATTCATAGGGTAAAATGCAAATGCATAACACAGAAGTTTCATTAAAATATATATATAAGCTATCTGGTATCATTACTCTGAAATAAGTAAGAGATTTGAAGTGTTTGCTTGTCTCTTCCACCAAAAGAAGTTGGTCCAATAAAAGATATTACCTCACCCATCTTGTTTCTCTCATAACTAAGGGGTGACAGTTAGATTTATGAAATAAAATAATCTATTGAAATATAGCACATACATGCTTATGCAAAGTTTAGTTACTAAAACTAAAATAATACAGTCTAGCCAATTTAAAATAACAACTAGGTATTCTGTTTTAAATTTATTTTGGTAAACCGTAACAAGAAAAAATAATTGTGCCTGAAAGAAATAAAGCAGATTATTTTGGGGAACTAAGCACTGATATTTGGAACATGGATTAATTATTGATCTAAATGGGGAAACTCTGTATTCTTTCTTTACATAATTTATTATACTTTTAGAAATAACAGAAGGAATATTGCTTTTACACAACAGACAAGCAGTCTAAACAAATAATAGAGTAATTTTGAAAGCAGTGAGAAAAAGCAATTCTGAGAAAATATTCATACCACCTTACAGAATAAAAAGCACCCAAAACACCTATTAAGTACAAATCCTAAAAGATAGGCAACATGAAAAGTGAATTTGTGGAACCTGGGAATGTTCTAGCTGTCTTCTCTGTACAAAGAGTTTACCTGAAACGGACCATAGAGTAGAAAAAACAGGACTGAGAACAAAAATGTATACAAATACATATATGTACACACACCATCTGTGTATGTATATAAAAATAAATAAAGAGTGATGTAATGGTTTCACAATACCATCTAACCATATAAATATAATCAAATCTGTGGTAGAAATATTACAATAGAACATCGTTGTCAGCTAAGTTGAAAAAGTAAAGAAAGGTAAACGCTCCCTCTGGTGGTTGTTGATCAAAAATAATTTTCAACTATTTTGAGAGTGATACCAACATTGTGCACAAAGATTTAGAATTAGAAATTCTAAAACAATAAGAAAACCCACAAAACATACAACAAAGTTGGGAAAATAATTAGAAATGACTAATTATGAAGAGCTTCCAGATATTACACGTGATAAAAGTCTGTAAAAGGTGGATTCCAGCCAAGCAATTGACAACCTTCCTCCTCCCTGAAAAAAAAAAAATCTAACATTAATAGTATATATTAATAGTATATACAATTAAGAGATTTAATTTCTTAAATATATATATTTTTCTCACAGGACCTCTCCCTCATGCAGTGTGCAACAAAGCCCTTCCTGAATCAGCAAAGCCTTTAAGCATATATTTGGGTATCACAGTAGCAGCCGTGTTAGTCTGTATTCGCAAAAAGAAAAGGAGTATTTGTGGCACCCTAGAGACTAACAAATTTATTAGAGCATAAGCTTTCGTGAGCTACAGCTCACTTCATCGGATGCATCCGATGAAGTGAGCTGTAGCTCACGAAAGCTTATGCTCTAATAAATTTGTTAGTCTCTAAGGTGCCACAAGTACTCCTTTTATATTTGTGTATGTGAGACTACTCACATGCTCAGCTAGGCCTATGCTAAAGTGTTTTCATGGACTGGGCCTGAATGAGTCAGCAGTATGTACTGAATGGGACAAGGGTCCTGAGAATCTGTCCTTAATTTCTGGCCAAATTCTATTTGTAATTACTGGGTAAATCTGCAGTAAACCCAAATTTACACAAGTGCAAATGACAGCACATTTGGGCCCTTCCTAGACAGAATGGACATTGTGTAGTGAATAATACAGCAGGGGTTCAGAGGATTTGTGACTCACTTAGGGCCTGATCCAAAGCTCATTTAAATCAATGGCAGTGCCACATCAGAACCTTGGTGTGTAGCAGAAGGATGGCAGGGAGTCTCTGCACCCTAGTGGTCTGTAGGTTGGAGTGTGGTGCAAGGGGTCCCCCTCACCCAGTTGTCTGTGAGGTATGGGTGAGGGGAGTCCCCCTTGCCCAGTTGTCTGTGGGTCAGGGGTGTGGGTGCAGGGACTCCCCCATGCCCTCCTGTCTGTGGGTTGGGGATTTTGGTGGAGGGAGTCCCCCACACCGAGTTGTTTTTGGGTTGGGGGTGTGGATGCAGGGAGTCCCCCAGGCCCAGTTGTCTGGGGATTAGGGGCGCGGGCGCACGGAGTCCCTCATGCCCGGTTGTGGCAAAACCCCGGAGCAGGATGTCAGAAGCCCTGTGCTAGGCGGCAGCACCCGCGGCAGGACAGGGTGGTTCGGCGACTCCCTCGCGGCTCCCCTGAGGTTCAGCCAGACACATTCGCACACCGCGGGAGTCAATTCTGCCCCAGCGGCCCCGGGACGCTCTGCCTGCAGCGCGGGGGCGGATCGGCAGGGGGAGCCATGGGCGGGGGTGCCTGCTCTCCTCCCCGCGGAGACCCCACGGCGGGGCGGGCGCAGCCCCGGCCCGGCCCCGGCCCCGCGCTCTCTGCCCCTTGACGTGGCACGGACAATCCCATCAGCCATGTTGTCGCGTCGGCAGCGCGGGGCTGCTGGGTTCAGTGAGTGAGTCAGGCTGGGACGCTGGCAGGTGAGTGGGGCTGAGGCTCGGCAGCTGAATAACAATTCTGCGCGGAGCGGGGCAGCAAGGGGACGCGGGAGCCCAGCACCCCGGTTTGAGGGGGTGCAAGGGCGCTAGAATCCCCCTGCGCCCCTGCCCTGGGGCTGTGTGTGTTGCACGGAGCCCTCCCCTGCTGCCTGGGAGGGGGGGGGGTCTTCAGGGAGAACCCCGGTGCCCGCGGCTGTGTGCGGTGCAGGGAGACCCCCATCCTAGTTGTCTGTGGGGTGGTGGGGCAGGGAGCCCCCCCCCACCCCAGTTATCTGTGGGTTGGAGGGTGGATGCAGTTGTCTCTGGGTTGAGGGGAGTGGTGCAGGGAGCTCTCCCCAACTTGTTAGTGGATGGGGAGGGGGATGCGGGGAGTCCACCCCAGCGCCTGAGGTTTGGGTGGTGTAGGGAGTCAAAGTCCTGTCACCCCTATGCTGTGGGCTGGGGTATGCGTGTAGAGAGCCCATTGCAAGAACCCCTCCCCCAAGTGCATGTGCTTCGGGCTCGGCGGTGTCAGAGCCCCCTCCTGTGGCTGTGAGGCTGGAATTTGGGATACTGGCCATTCAAGAACAGCAGTTTGCTGATATGTTATACTCTGGCCTGCTCCGTAGGACTGGGTGGGATCAGCGGTATAAGAGGAGATGCTCAGTTCTGTTGAGGAGGGGAGCTGTCTTACTGACACAGCAAAGAATAGTTAAAGTGCTACAAACCCCTAGCGTAGATGTGGTTATACTAACTAGTATCAAGGTGCTTATATTGGTATAGCTCGGTGGTTCTCAACCTATTTACTATTGCGGGCCGCGTTCAATACTACCTATTTGGCCTTGAGGATGTCACATGGGCCGCAAGCAGCTTATGGGCCATAGGTTGAGAACCACTGGTATAGCTTATATCCGTAATTTTTCAGAAATCAGGTGTAAGTATCCTTTATTGATATTACTGAGCCCACACTAGGGGATTGGAGGGACCATAGCAGTTCCTAAATAGCTAGAGTCATAGCAGTACAAAAACTGCTTGTAGGTAAGCCCATATGCAGCAAAAGTCTTCCCCTCCTTAGATGGGCTTTAACTTACTCTACTCTTAAAATCAGTCCCTAATGGAGGGGACTTGGGAAGCAGGTCTGGAGTACTGGTGTGCTCAAGAAGAAAATCACAGAAAAGTGAGGAATTAATGAAGCTGCTGCTGACCATTTATTACTGTCTGGTTAAATTCTGTCATTTTGACAATTTACAGTTAATGCTGATCTGTGCCAACTATTTTCCCTAATTTAAACATTTTGGAATTGGAACATATTTGTCTGATTTTTTTTCTTCTGGTGTAAAAATTAGAAAGAAAATAACCAAATCAGAAATAAAGCTAATAATGACCTAATAAGCTGCTTAAAGTGTGATTACCACAGTTTCAAGCTTACCAGTTTAATTTTATTTTAGAATGAGTATGTACTACATTATATTGTTTTTATGGTATTGAAATATGACTGCTGCCCCACTGGGATCCTTAGAAAAACAAGATGTTTATTTTTAGGGTATCGGTGGTGTTCAGATGTTCTACGTCAGTTGAGTAGGTTTTATTTTGAAATAAATTAAAGAGGTTTAGAAATATTTAAAGGTATTTGCAAGTGCTGTAATAAAGGAGGGGGTATTAAAAGAATGAATCTGTGTTGAAAAAAAACATATTATTGCTTGTTTTGCATCAATCAGCAAACCAACAGCTGTTTCTAGAATGATTACTTAACAGCATATATTTTAAAACTGTACAATTATGGGATATCTTTGTGAAGTATAACAAACATATTTGGTACATACTAAGGGCAAGATCCTAGAAAGTGCTAAGTGCCCTCATATCCCAATGAGATTACTTACATGGGCAAAACTTTACCGAATTAAGCCCTCCAAGTCTATCAGAATGTCTTTGTTTTAGTGAGAAAGTTGTATGTATAACTACAATAACTCAACTGCAAAATCCATATCTTAACAAGCTGGATCCTATTTTGGTAACTTAAACTGTGATACATAAACCAAGTCAGGTCTTGGAAGGAAAGGATGGAAAGAAAGGGGGGAAAATTTAGCATGAAAATGTTTCCTAAATCTAAACAAGAAGCATATGCTATCTTAGAAATGCAAGTGCATTTAACTCGTTGCATATTATGGGGCTTTGTTTGCATGCATGCTCTTCATTTTTATGAGTCACCATACAGAGTTTGCGTACCTTGCCCTCTGTAGAGCACATAACCAAGTAATAAGGGGATAAAAATAAGACTACATGGAGCTACTGTACTTCAAAGTAGGGGAAAAATGAAGGGGAAATAAGACTTTAAAAGATACCGTACAGAAAAAGGGAGTTAGCTTTGAAATACTTTGTCTTAATTTCCGATTTTTACTTATGTCACGAGTAGAGTTGGAGGGTTATTTTTACATAAGAACACAAGAATGGCCATACTGGTCAGACCAGTGGTCTTTCTAGCCCAGTATCCTGCCTTCTGACAGTGGCTAACGTCAAATGTTTCAGAGGGAATGAACAGAACACGGCAATTATTGAGTGATCCACCCCTGTTGTCAAGTTTGAGCATCTGACAGTAAGAGGCTCTGGGACATCCAAAGCATGGGGTTGTGTCCCTGACCATCTTGGCTAATAGCCATTGATAAACATATTCTCCATTAACTTATCTAATTCTTTTCTGAACCCCAGTTATAGTTTTGGCCTTCACAACATCCCCTAGTAATGAGTGCCACAGGTTGTGCATTGTCTGAAGAAGTACTTCCTTTTGTTTTGAACCTACTGCCTATTAACTTCATCAGGTGACCCCTGGGTCTTATGTTACATGAAAGGGTAAATACCACTTCCCTATTCACTTTTTCCACCCCATTCATGATTAAGGCTACATTTTAGTCAGAGGTATTTTTAGTAAAAGTCAGGGACAGGTCATGGGCAATAAACAAAAAGTCAGGGCTCGGTGACCTGTCCGTGATTTTTACTAAAAATACCTGTGACTAAATCTTACATGCTAGGAGGAGGGCGCTCCTGAAGACTGCCGCTGGGGTGGGGGCAGCACGGGGTGATGCTTTTGCTGAGGTGGGGGCAGCACGGGGTGATGCTTTTGCTGGGGTGGGGGCAGCCTGGGGCACCGCTGCAGCTGGGGGTGGCCCAGGGCCTCCTGTTGTTGCGGGGGGAGGGGAGCAGCTTGGGTCCCCCTGCTGTTGGAGAGGGTGGGGGCAGCCTGGGGCCCCCTGTCACTGCTGGGCGAGGGAGTGGCCCGTAGCCCCACTGCCGCTCTGGGTGGGGGGTGGCCAGAGCCCCCCTGCTGCTGCTGCTGGTCTGGGCGGGGGGGCAGCACATGGCCCCACTGCTGCTCCGGGTGGGGAGTGGCCAGGGCCCTGCCGCCACCACCACGGGTCCCAGACTGCTGCTCCAGGGGCTGCCTGAGTAATGGTCGGTGTGGCTGTCCCCTGGGCTTGCCCAGCTGTTGGGGTGGTCTTGGGGTCAGCTGCACCAGCGCTGCAAAATTCACGGAGGTTGCGGAAAGTCACGGAAGCTGTGACCTCTGTGAATGATTCTTAGCCTTATTCATGATTTTACAGACCTCTATCATGTCCCCCCCCAGTCATCTCTTTTCCATACTGAACAATCCCAGTCTTTTAAATCTCTCCTCAGATGGAAGCTGTTCCATACCTCTAACTTTTGTTGCCCTTTTCTGTACCTTTTCCAATTCTAATGTATCTTTTTTTGAGATGGGGCAACCAGAACTGCACACACTATTCAAGGTGTGGGTGTACCCTGGATTTATATAGTGTATTATGAACTATCCCTTTCCTAATAGTTCTTAACGTTTTGTTATCTTTTTGACTGTTGCTACACAATGAACGGAGGTTTTCAGAGAATTATCCACAATGACTCCAAAGTCTCTTCCTTGAGTGGTAACAGCTACTTTAGAACCCATCATTTTACATGTATAGTTGGGATTACATTTTCCATTGTGCATTATTTTGCATTTATCAGCATTGAATTCCATCTGCCATTTTGTTGTTCAGTCTCCCAATTTTGTGAGGTCCCTTTGGACTTAACTATCTTGAGTAATTTTGTATCATCTGCAAACTTTGCCATCTTGCTATTTACCCCTTTTTTTGTTTAAAACTTCATGTATAGTGTCTGAAATAGTGCTCCTCTCGTAATGAGTTGCCATTTCCTATCTCTGTTCAGTAAATCATTTTAACAAAAGAAACTGTTCCCTTCAAATTTGATTCCATAGCTATGCCAGATATCGTTGTTTCTTCATCCACATTGCCTACTATTTTATTTTTCATTGGGGTAACATTCTCTCTCTCACTCTCACCCATGCCCATCTATCTATTTCCCAACATTACAGTGCTGGATCCTGAAATATTAGGGGAGAAGGCTTTTAATTTTTAGTTCCTTTTAAGTACCAGCCTATCCCTCACTCCTTAACTGACTAAATATTTCTCCTCTCTCTGTTCTTTCCCACACATACATCCTAGTTTTTGTGTGTTCTGCCGTTCCTCCCCCCCCCCCAATCTACACTTTGGATGGCCAAGTCTACACTAGGCTACTTTTCTTAAATCTTCCCACCCTGAGTACTGCTGATGTACCTCTACTATTAGTAGCAATGAAGGGAGTGCTAGCGTGGACAGAGTTCCTGGCAGCTCCCTGCATTTTAATTATCATGTCCTGTAGACCTGCTCATAGTAGGATTATATGATATGGTTGTTAAAACACTGGCAGCTAGTCTGTACTTGTGCTCCCACCATTGAACTAGAGCAGTGTTTGAGGGTAGCAACTGTGGAAGAGTTTAAGGAAAAGGATCCAGTCTGTAGACATTGACAATTAGTCTATACCAATCCTATTCAACTTATTACCGATCCTATTCAATTTATTCATAAATGATCTGGAGAAAAGGGTAAACAGTGAGGTGGCAAAGTTTGCAGATGATACTAACCTGCTCAAGATAGTTAAGACCAAAGCAGACTGTGAAGAACTTCAAAAAGATCTCACAAAACTAAGTCATTGGGCAACAAAATGGCAAATTAAATTTAATGTGGATAAATGTAAAGTAATGCACATTGGAAAAAATAACCCCAACTATACACACAATATGATGGAGGGCTAATTTAGCTACAACTAATCAGGAGAAAGATCTTGGAGTCGTCATGGATAGTTCTCTGAAGACGTCCACACAGTGCGCAGCAGCAGTCAAAACGAACAGGAAGTTAGGAATTGTTAAAAAGGGATAGAGAATAAGATGGAGAATATCTTATTGCCCTTATATAAATCCACAGTACACCCACATCTTGAATACTGCATACAGATATGGTCTCCTCATCTCAAAAAAGATATACTGGCATTAGAAAAGGTTCAGAGAAGTGAAACTAAAATGATTAGGGGGTTGGATTGGGTCCCATATGAGGAGAGATTAAAGAGGCTAGGACTTTTCAGCTTGGGAAAAAAGGAGACTAAAGAGGGATATGATAGAGGTATATAAAATCATGAGTGGTGTGGAGAAAGCGAATAAGGAAAAGTTATTTACTTGTTCCCATAATATAAGAATTAGGGGCCACCAAATGAAATTAATGGGCAGCAGTTTTAAAACAAATAAAAGGAAGTTCTTCTTCACACAGAGCACAATCAACCTGTGGAACTCCTTCCTGAGGAGGTTGTGAAGGCTAGGACTATAACAGGGTTTAAAAAAGAACTAGATAAATTCATGAAGGTTAAGTCCATTAATGGCTATTAGCCAGGATGGGTAAGGAATGGTGTCCCTAGCCTCTGTTTGTCAAAGGGTGGAGATGAATGGCAGGAGAGAGATCACTTGATCATTACCTGTTAGGTTCACTCCCTCTGGGGCACTTGGCATTGGCCACTGTCGGCAGACAGGATACTGGGCTGGATGGACCTTTGGTCTGACCCAGTATGGCCATTCTTATATTCTTATCTCTATTTTATCATGCTGTACACAGTCAGTTTTGGGAATGGTTACTGTGGGCCATTTTCAAATTGTCAATTTGCATTGGCAGTTGTTTATTAAGTTTCCCAGTAATGGAATAATAGAACTTTACAATGAAACAAAAATCTAGATACTACATTTACCTTCTGGATAATTTTCACCGCTGATATTTTAGAACTAAAAAACTTGATGTCCATTTAAGGATTATCTGAACTCCTACATCAACACTGTAAACTAGTGGTATATGCCATATCTGAAATATTAAAACTTTTCTAAATGAGAGCCAGATCCCTGGCAATGGGAAGTTTGCCAGGAGACATACTCAGAGATGCACACTGCTTTCAAGCACCCACTAAAGCATAGGTATGGAGCTAGCCTGGCCATGAAATGTGTTGATTTAAGCCCCAGTTCAGCAAGTTACTTAAGTAAGTGCATAGCTTTAATCACTTGGGTAGTCCCACTGAAATCTATGGGACTACTTGTGTTCTTAAAACTGCAGATGTACTTAAGCACCTTGCTGAATTGGATCCTTATAGTATCTTCCGAGGCAACCTCTGCTTAGATGGTTGGTATTGATCGTATTTTAAAGTTTCACCCTCTTTCAGAACACCTACTCCTTCTGTGTACCATTGCCTGCTCTCCATCAAGGCAAATCTTCTTTCCTGTGCAGCTATGCTCATGGGGATGATTCTGACCCTTAGCATTTTTATAACTTAGAAAGTAAGCAATTTACTTATCACTCGAGTGGCTAAGCAAGTATATGAAACTATGGGCCTATCCACACTATGGCTCCAGTCCTGCATTTGGATCCACGTGGATTGATCCTGGACTTGTTTATTTGTTTTTTTTTTTTGCATATATTCAGTTCTGTAACTGTATTAGGCTTGTCTACATTGAGACCTTCTGCTGTTGAGTCTAACATTGTGCAGCCTCACTGCTATCAGTGGTGGCAGTGCTAGAGTAGACTGGTCCACTGGCATTTTAACCACTGTAGGGAATGTGATCGAGTGGTTGCTGACCTTTTGCTTGCGTCCCTTCAACCGCTCCCTGGCCCCTCTGCTGCTGCTATTCCTGGACCTCTGCTCATTCCATCCCCACTGACTAACTTCTGCTCTGTTGCCCACTGTGCCTCCTCTCCCCCCCCCCCGTTCCTTCCCATGGTTCCCTGTCCCTGCTTCTGTCCTCGTCCATTTTATGGCTACTGCCCATTGTCCTTCCTTCTGAATGCTATCCCTTGTCTCCCTGAGCTCCTTTTCCTATCTTCCCAACCCCCTCTTGTATCCTCTCCTCCTATTCCTAACCCTTCTGCGTTAGAATCAGGTTGTGTCCTTTTCATTGCCTAGGTGCAAGCAAGGGGAGCATTGAGAACAGAAGAGAGCGTCCTTGCTCTCAGTGCCACAGTGGTGCCCACCCAGCAGTAGCAATTGCAGGGAATTTCAGTGCTGGGTCAGCATGCAGGTGCTCTGTTGGGACGGAGAAGACTCAGTGCAGAAGAGCTCTCAGAGAATTTAGCTGCTGTACTCTAACAAGTCTTTAATGAGCATATGTGAACTGAGATTTTGTGGAGGCTCATAACTTGGCCAAATTTGGACAGATATTCACAGGAACAGCAAACTACATATCCCTAGTACTGGGGTGATCATCCTGTGTCAAATTTCAAGTTCTTGATGCTAAACTTGGAGGCACCAAAGTTTCTGGTGAATGAAACAGTTGTAAGAATATTTTAACATGCATAAAACAACTTATTTTACCCTAGCCTTGTTGTCTGAAACAAACCATTTTAGCTGAAACAAAAAATACAACCTGAAGCAAACACCTGCCAGGAGAAACTGTTCGGGTTGAATTTAAGTTTGGCAAAGTTACAAGCAACCAAAAACCAGGTCTAGTAAAGGAAAGATTTGGGCAACCTTAAGTATAAGGTTCTACATGTACCACCTGTAATGCTATTCCCCAACAAGCGTATAGAACCCTTATTGTCCCAGAACGTGCACTTCCCTAACCATGGTAGAACACTGTCACACATTTATATTTGTGGATGGGCCCAGTAGTGTGCTTTATTTAAAAAAAAAAATGTTGGTGTGTTATGTCTCTAAATATTGCTTGTGCTCTTAGCACATTCCTATAAACTTTTCTGTCAAAACAGAAAATGTAAGTCATGAGTTTAAAATGATCTCTCTTGAATTAGCTAATGGAAAGTGACAGATTAAATAATTACAGTAAAAGTGGAATGAATAATTAAATCACAGGGAGTGCCATTAGTGGAGATGCCAAGAGCGGTCTACAAAAGAGAGATGACTTTTTTTGTAAAGAAGCCTCATATCTTTTAAAATATGTTTAAAATACTTGCTTTACATTGACCTGACTCCCACTTTCCTCTCCTGAATCTTTGCTTTAATTGTAACACTGCTGGATTGAATTTATGTTCCTCAACCAAGACGAATTTGAAACATGTCATGTTTCAGTGCAGTACATTTATTTTAACTTTGCAAACATTTAGCACTTTTCATGATGTTGCTGCATTCTGAGAGTTTTATTTTCTTCATTTTTTCTTGGAATTCTGTACAATGCATTTAGAATTAGACGTTTTAGAGAATTTCTGAAGGCTCCTTTTTAACTGAATACATAAAATTTCAGTATGTGGCATTTTGTCATGTGTTTAACCAGAAAATATTGGTTGTAATTAAAGCTTTTGTTCCTGATTGTGATTCTTTTCAATATATATATAATTCACATATATCCTGTTAATTTATACCTTTTTATTTCAGAAATAAGAAAATAAGTTAACAATGACAACCTTCCTGGAATTCATCCAGCAGAATGAAGACAGAGATGGAGTTAGATTCAGCTGGAATGTTTGGCCTTCAAGTCGTCTTGAAGCCACAAGAATGGTAGTCCCAGTGGCTTCCCTCTTTACACCACTGAAAGAGCGTCCTGATTTGCCTCCCATTCAGTATGAGCCAGTTCTATGCAGTAGAACCACCTGTCGTGCAGTTCTGAATCCGTTATGGTAATCATAATACATAATTTAGATAATACTTTAATATTTAATATATATAAAATACTTAAATTTTGTATTCAAAAACTTTCCTTCATAATGCTGGTTTGAAAATACTGCATCTCATGCATAAATTGTTATTTATAAAATTTTGCATATTTTAGTCAGAAATGTAGGGCCCAAACCTGTGACGACTAAGGATTTCAGGATCCAGCTCATAGTTGTTTTGAAGGAAGACATTCACAAAAAATTATCCAGTTAATTAAATTGATTTATGTTAACTTTAGTTTGAATCAGGTTATAAGAGTCTGAAGTTTTCAGTAACTGCAAGTCACATGGGATAGTAGATATAGTTTTAAATTTTTTTATCTCTAGAAAATAAATATGAAGAGGTGAGCTAGTGTAATAGCTTTTCATCTTTTGTATAGTTTGGATTCTATGTGACTTATGTTCCTTATAAAATAAATTCATTATTGTCAGCTAGTCCTTTTTGTACTAGATGTTTGCGCACATCACAAAATCAGTTAGCTCAATTTTATGTAATTCAGCGTCCCCAGCTTGGGAGACAAAGGATGGACTTTAACAGCTGTAAAGTAGTGTGTCAGGATAGAGGTCTGTGTTATGTTTTGAAGCTGGAACAGTAGTTGCTTATAGATGAAGTCAGGTCTAGTGTAAGCTTATCCTTATCAGAAGCACTACATTTCACTCAAGGTTTTTTTACATGTAAAATTAAAAGTATGGCTAAACAAAATTTGTAAACGAAGGGTCAGATCCTCAGCTAGTATGAATTCGCCATCTCTTGATGTCTTCATGTAAAGACTGGATGCCTTTTTGGAAGAGACACTTACTCAAATATAAATGATTGGGCTTAGTACAGGGATAATGTGGTAACACTCTGTGGCCTGTGTTACACAGGAGGTCAGACGAGATGATTTGCTCATCCCTTCTGGTGTTAAAATGTATGAATTGGCACAGTTTCATTAACTTCAATAGAGCTATGCCTATTTATAGCAGCTGAGGATCTGATCCAAAGACTTTAGTGGTCATCTTTCTTTAACTCTTCTGCCCTATTATTGCTGTTGTCAGGAGAAGACAAGAATAAGGTTAAAAAAATACTAGGAATCACATACTACTTATTTGTCTAAAGACAGTGGGTGGGATTTTCAAAAGCACCTATGTGACTTGGCAGCACAAGTTCCATTGACTTTTATTATTATTGTTATGGGGTAATAATAATTACTGATCTCTGTAATTTTATATCCTCAGATGAAAGGTGCTATATACTTAAAAAAAAAAAAAAACCAACAAAAAAAACCCCCACATGGTGAACTGTGTCTAAAATTTTTGGATTTTGGACATACTGAATATTTGACATAGCTGTCTTAGGGTGTGTCTCTATTAAAGAAATTTGTTGTGTTTAAACTCAGTTAATTATTTTTTTATCGTGTCTAAGTGGAAGCTATTGCATTAATATCCTGTTTGCAAAAAGAAGGCTGAGAAAATAATGCCTCTGAAGATCAGCTGGCTTGGGATGTGGTAGACAGAGTTGGCATGTACCCTTTCTGTTTGCACAGTCTAACATGGTTTATGTTACTGCAAATAGCAGTGTTGGTGCAATTTGAAATGCGTGTATCTATTTTAATTTTTGGAGGACTTAAGAAATTATAGGTATTTGGTTTACCGTCAGGGACTTTTGCTCTTGGGCATACTTGGAAAACAAGAACATTTATATAAAAACAGCGTATTAACCCTCTCCACAACCCGTTATTACTGAAGGAATCTTTTTGAGTAGGAGTTTTTCTTTTATCATGCTAACTTCTCCTTTTGTCTGGACCAGTAGTGAAGCCATTATTATTATTATTTGTATTACAAGTAACATCAATGGGCCTGAACCCATTGTTCTAGGCACTGTACATACATATAGTAAGAGAGAATCTCTGAATCCAAGAGCGTGCATCTAACCAGACAAGATAGATGGAGGGTAAGAGAAAGGAAGTATTACTTTCCCATTTTACAGGTCGAGAACTGAGACAGAGAGACATAGAGTGACTTGCCTAAAACCACACAGGAAGTCTGTGTTAGAGCTGGGACTGAACCTGGCCTCCTACATCCTAGTCCAATGCCTTAATTATCATCCTTGCTTTCTTATAGCCATAATACTGTGTTAATTACAGCAACTCTTCACTTAAAGTCGTCCCAGTTAATGTCGTTACATGGCTGATCAATTAGGGAACATACTCGTTTAAAGTTGCGCAATGCTCCCTTATAACGTTGTTCCGCAGCTGCCTGCTTTGTCCACTGCTTGCAGGAAGAGCAGCCCATTGGCGTGAGCTGGTGGGGGCTTGGAACCAGGGTGGACCCCCCCATCAGCTTCCTGCTTCCCTAAGTTCCCTGTGTCACAGTGGCCCAGCAGGCTATCAATTGCCAGCAGTTCAGCTGTCCCTCCCCCCACTGCCCTGTGCTGCTCCGGCCCTTTGCCTTGGAGCTGCTCCCCGAGCCGCCTCCTTGCTGTGTGGGTAGAGGAGGGGGGAAGAGGGAGGCTAATGTCAGGGTGTCCCTCTCCCACCTGCTCCTGCCCTCTGCTTACCCCCTCTCTATAGAGCTGGGCGGGGGGAGACAGGGCTCAGGATGGAGGGAGCTTGCTGACAGCAGCTGCTGTCTCAACTTGCTGATCTACTTAAAACGGCAATGTACTTAGCGTAGGGTCAGTGTACTTAAAGGGGCAATGCGCATCTCTCTCTCTCTGTCTCACACACAGGTTGTGTGTCTCTGTCTGCTATGCTGTCTCCCCTCCCTCCATTTGTGCTGCCTTGTAGAGTGTGATACTACATTAACAACAATGCGTTAACCCTTGAGGGATCAGCCAAGTGCTACTTCATCATTTAGCAGTAAGGCATTCCCTGGGAAATATCCCACCCTCTTCCACCCTCTGACTTCAATACCTCCATCAAGCTTCACAATCATCGTTGCTGCGTACAGTATTAAATTGTTTACTTAAAACTTGTACTGTGTGTGTGTGTGTATGTATGTATACATAAAATATAATATAATCTTTTGTCTGGTGAAATTTTTTTCCCCTGGAACCTAACCCCCCCCATTTACGTTAATTCTTATGGGGAAATTTGCTTAACATCATTTTGCTTAAAGTCACATTTTTCAGGAACATAACTACAACGTTAAGTGAGGAGTTACCATATATCAGTCTGCTGCTATTGAAATAATTACAAAGTTATACGTTCTTTATTGTGAATTTACAGCAGGATCATTAAGGAGAAGATGGTGAGGGGGAAATTCTTGTTTGAAGCGCACAATCTTTGACAATTAGGAAAAAGGGCATGATAAACAGATAAAGAATGAATCCATGTCATACACACAACATATGTATTTAGTGTCAAAGCCCCTTGGTAGTGTAAAACAAACTATTACTAATACTTCTCTAATTTTATTTTTATAGCCAAGTGGATTATCGAGCAAAACTTTGGGCTTGCAATTTTTGTTATCAAAGAAATCAGGTAAGAAAATGAAGTATTCGGACTATAGTTGCATCTGATGAAGTGAGCTGTAGCTCACAAAAGCTTATGCTCAAATAAATTTGTTAGTCTCTAAGGTGCCACAAGTCCTCCTTTTCTTTTTGAGACTATAGAATGACCTTTTTAGGAATGGTGCATTTAATTTTCCTCCTATAAATTATACATGTGAATTGGAATTGCCAACAGGATGCTAAACATGCGGATATCTGCCCATTCTGACACACTAGTCTTGAGAGCTTTTCATAGTAGTGATAGCTATCGTTTTTTACAGAAGCAAATAATATATGCTGATGTTTATTTTTCAGTGTTTTTCTGTAACTTGTAATTTTGAAATGTGTACTTATTTTTTTTTTTTTTTTTTTTTTTGCTTTTGCAGTTTCCTCCTACTTACGCTGGTATATCAGAGATGAACCAGCCTGCAGAACTTTTACCTCAGTTTTCTAGTATTGAATATGTAGTACAGGTAAAAAAACAAAAACACAAAATCTTTGACATTAAATTGCATTGAAGCTAGCTACACAGAGTATGGCTTATTTTACTTTTGTTTTGATTTAGCAGTGATTAAAATGCAGTGAATAATCTACATGTTTTCAGTTGTAGACCTTTGACCAGTATCATCCATTGGAAACGGAGAGTACTATTTTTGATTATAGTGACCATAATAAAATTATAGGAACATTATCTGATTATTAAGGGCAATACAAGAGAGGGAAGCTCTATATGTTCTAGAGATTTAAACTTCTGTTGGGATGTGTTTCTTCATGAGGAGTTCAGTTCTCTTGTGCTTGTTTTGGAGAAACCATTTTATTGCTGCTTGCCAACATAACTTAGATCAAGTTTTAGTGAGTAGTTGGTCTTTGAAGTGAAGATTATATCTGAATAATTGTGGATTGGTATGGGAACCAATTTATTTCTAGGAGAAGGTTAGTAGTGAACTGGTTAAGTTTACAGATAACTGTTTTTTGGCCAATCAGTTAATATCATTTGGATTTTCTTATTTAATTGTAATACTGACAGACCCTGGTTGGTGGGATTGAATTTGGGACCTCTGAATCTTAGTGTATGAGCCTCTACTGCATGAGTTAAAAGCTATGTTGCCCTTAGCCAACACTGTAGCAGACTCATCAGTCTCAAGCTGGGCTAGGTGCCACTATTGGGGTACAGGGTGCCACACCAAGCAGGCATAGCTAACATAATTTATCTATCTCCATTTCATCATGGTAGGGCATGGGAGTGTCTTAGTAGAGATTAGTAGAGGAAAAAAGCCATGCAACAAGAAACTGCAAAAAATAAAATTAATTAGACCGGAAAAGGAAGGAGTTAGGAGGGGACTGCAGTGAGGCATTCAAATTAAGAAAGGTAAAGTTAAAATTTGTCAACCACTCCTTTTGGCTAGTTTTGTAATACTAGATAAAAGGGAACAGTTGCTGAAATTACAGGGGAATGAATTTAGAATGAGGGGAACTGCTAATTATCGAGTCAAACTATGGAATGAAATGTCACAGAAGATCTAATACTGTTTCTGTTTTTTTCTAAGTTTTGATAAATTTAATGACCACTAGCAGCACTTTGAGTAATACTTTGTTTTTCATCTTGTAAGGTTAATAACATTATCTCATGATTCAACATTATCTGGTGAGACCTGGAAGGAATTTGTTCTTCTATATTGAACATTGCACTTTTGGATAGGGTTAATTATGGTACCGAGTTCACTCTCCTGTGCAGCATTAGGTATTGGCCACTGCCTTGGGTGGGTTGCCAAATTGGATAGAGCATTGGTCTGAGCTAGTGAGGTAAATTCTATATTTACTAAAATTAATATAACTTGAACAAAGTTTATTTTTGCAATTTGATTATTTTCTGTACAGTATATACCGCCCAATGTGCTTTTTCACTGAGTTATTATTATTTCTTAAAGCGTGGTCCTCAGATGCCTTTGATATTTCTTTACGTTGTGGACACATGCATGGAAGATGAAGATTTGCAAGCCCTGAAGGAATCCATGCAAATGTCATTAAGTCTCTTACCACCAACTGCTTTGGTAGGTCTTATTACATTTGGGAGAATGGTGCAGGTCCATGAGCTTGGTTGTGAAGGAATTTCAAAAAGCTATGTCTTCAGAGGCACAAAGGACCTCTCTGCAAAACAACTTCAGGTAACAGACAAAAAACAATTAAAAACCCCTCAGACCATGAAAATGATCATAGTGGTGAACTTCAAGATAATCTGTAATCAAATTATATATATATATATATATATATATACTTTTTTTTTTTTTTACAGGAAATGTTGGGGCTTACTAAAGTATCTGTTTCACAAGTAGGCCGGGGTCCTCAAGTACAGCAGCCACCACCTTCTAACAGGTATTATTTAAAAAAAAAAACAAAAAAAATCTCATTGCTAAATTGCTTTACCAGAAAACTTTACCTCATGATTTTTTTTCTTGTGTGATTGGTACAACTAGAGGGTCACACACTTTGTTGCTCTAGTAGGTTGAGTGCTGTGTATTATCCTAGATTTTTTTAATGCAAATGGCTTTTTAGGTTAAAGGATCATCCGAGAAGGTTTCTGGGGAGCAGAATCTTAGCTTGGCTGTCCTTAGAGACTGTGAATGTAATTTTGGAAGCTGAGGCTGGAAGAGTTGCGACAGTAGTGAATTTCCCATTAGAAAAGAATGGGGAAAGTCTGTCCCAGATAACAGACTCCCCCTCTTACCATACATATTGGTCATTCTAAGAGGGTCTCTAATAGTCAAATTGCTTTAACCATTTCAAGGGATAATTAGAACATCTAACATGGTAACATTTGTAGTGTAGATGGGAGCTTAGGCTGTAAAGGTGGTATAGGAGAATTACAGTATAAGGAGAAGGGATTCCACATCTAAGAATGCATTTGATTCACCCTTCAAAAAGATTTTACTAAAAGATCCCTGTCTACAAGGGTAGTTTGCTTACAGACATCAGTATTTGTGGCCTTTCTGCTATTTCCATTGCTTCTGACATGTTTTTCATGACTTCTTCTGAAGATGTATTTTAACAAACTTACTGTGCCTCAGCACATTTGAGAATATATAGAGGTGCTGATTCTGTCTTCCTATCTGTATGAATATATCCAACATTTTAAAATATATCAACAGAAGTATTTATCCATATTTCATTCTCTTAGATACGATGATAGGCAAAAAAGGCTCTTTGCTAAATAATCCGTTGGGATTTAGATTCCTAGACAATTCTGAAAATTTTACCCCTTCACATTTTCATTTTGTCTTCCCTCCAAGATTATCCTCTTTCCTTTAGTCTCTGTCTCAAATTCCCATGGTGACCTGATGTGTTTTTTGTCTGCATGTAGTTCCTTCTGGACCCTGGTTGCCTTGCTACAGTGCTCCATGTGGAGCTTCCTGTCTCCTTAGGCTGAGTATGCCATGTATGTAGTGCTTCCAGACCTTGCCAGCCTGTTGAGCAAGAGACTGTGCTCTGAACCCAGATTTGGATCTTTGGCATTGCAATCTAACATGTTGGCAATGAATTACTCGTCCTGATTATTTTTTAAAAGTCATATAGCCAAAAGAATCCTAAAGCTAACATAATGCCATTTATCTATATTTAGATTCCTACAGCCAGTGCAGAAAATTGATATGAATCTTACTGATCTTTTGGGTGAATTACAACGGGATCCTTGGCCTGTTCCACAAGGGAAGAGACCTTTGCGTTCCTCTGGAGTGGCTCTTTCTATAGCTGTAGGACTCCTTGAGGTAATAGTTCAACCTAAAATTGTTTTTAAATGTCACTAGATCACTGTGCTACATAAAACCTTCTATGGTGGATCTGCAGTCAACACATAACAAAAACAATCTCTGTAATTCATGTATATTAGTCTTGTGTTCAGATTCAGGCAAACATGACATTTACTGAATTTTCCTCTATTTAATCAGAGTAAATGCATGCATCTCATTCTATTTTTATATTCCACACAATTACGTTACTACCTTATGCTTGTTTAGTTGGTGACTTTTTGTTTAGATTAAAGGAAGTCCACCAGTCTTTTATTACTATATTAACTTCATATTTATATTGTTCCCAAAAGTGTGCGGGGCACTGTACGAAGCAAGAATACTGTCCTGGTCAAAGAGCTAAGAATCTGTATTGAAAATGTATTGGGCAAAGAGGGAGAAGGAAATGGGATGCAGCCCAAGATTTTAAAAAATACATTTTTTCTTAGTTCTTGCCTAATTTATCCAGTTATTTTTATTACCTTTTGTCTTTTAGTTGTTTAAATCATGCCTGTTTGCTTTGACTCTATTTGTTACA
Source organism: Dermochelys coriacea (assembly GCF_009764565.3). NCBI lineage: Eukaryota > Metazoa > Chordata > Testudines > Dermochelyidae > Dermochelys > Dermochelys coriacea. Next base: position 84,713,273 of record NC_050073.1, on the reverse strand, counting down.
AATCTTTTTTCTTTTTAATACCTATTTTTGTTCGATTCTTCATTGTAATTTCTTAGCCTTTTCCTTAATTTCTATTTTTGTTGTTTTTATTCCCTTCCTATTTTAACTCTTTCCCATTTTGATTTTTGTGACTTTTGTTTGTTTATAACCCTTTACTATTTAACACTATTTTCTACAGTTTTTAACCCTTAGTCAGTAGACTGTTCTTCCCTTTAAGAACTGTCTCTTTGCTTTGAATACTGAAAGACACTGGTATTGTGGCAGCATACTTGTCTTGGCTCCTTCCTTCAAGTCTCTAAACAGCGCAGCCTTCTCTACCTGTAATGTTACTTTGCAGCCTTTGTAGTCATATGTTTGGGTGATGATACCTGTTAAAGTAGCGAGGGCAGCTTGTCAAGATGCTCATGGTCACTGCTGGGCCTGTGAAATCTTGCCTGTGTTCTCCCCAATCCTTGTGGTCTTTCTGTGTTAATGGGATTTAATTTACATAAGTTTACTTACCTTTAAAGGTTGTATTTCCTTACAGGAATAACCTAGAAGGTTTCTTTATGGTGTGTTTCCCCCCCCCCCCCCCCAACTAATCAGTACAGCATGGGAAGGGTCTTATTTTGGTTGAGTTTAACTGAGATGTTTCATGTGCATGCACATGTTTGATGGTTTTTTTAAAAAGAACATAGCAGAAAGTTGAGTGACTGTGTTTTATATCCCAGCTTAGCTGAAAAAGATTGGGGGAACTGTTATGTTTTTTTCTATGATTTAAAATCCATTTTTGAGATTAGTCTTTTTGGCACCTCGCAGGCCCAGGGTCCTTTTAACTTCTATTGTTCCTCTTTATGTCCTTAAAGATGTATTGACGCCAAGGGGAACAAACTTTAATTTAAAGAAGTGAATTCAGTGCTAGTGAAAATTGCCAGGTTGGTTGCTCTGTGACAAAAATCCTGCTTAACTGTAGAAGAGGTTGAGTTTGGGCAACAAACTGCAAGCTTCCCCTTGCTTTTATGCTGCTTCCAGAAGGGTCCACCTCTAAGGAGCAGAAACTAGTTCAGTCTCCATACCCATTCAGTTCTCTGCTGAGACTGCCAGTTGTGTGGTTGACACCTCTTGAGCAGAAACTAGCTACTTGTTTTCTAGGCACTAGTTTCACAGAGGCACAAAAGTCAACTGAAAAAAACTTTCTATTTAGAACAATTCTGCCAATATCTAATATTTCCCCTCTCTGATATTTTTATCTCCCAAGACACTTGCATGGAAACAAGATGTTTTGTATGAAGATTCCATTTGTTTCTGCAGTTTATTTTCCATATTACATCATTATTTTGTGATGACAACCATTTCAGTAACAAGTTGATGTAATGGCACTAAGAGGAGGGTTGTGATTTCAGAATGTGGAAGCAGATAAAATTTTGAACGTAAAGACAGTCTTCCCTCCCCCCCATTCAGTTATTTCTAGTAGTAGTTAATAGAGAAAGAGAAATACCAAAAATACCATGGACCAGATCCTCAATTTGTGTAAATTATCTTAGCTCAGTTGAAGTCAGTAGTGTGGTGACTAGCAGAGGATCTGACCTCAGATGTATGCAGAACTTCCTTAAAAGTTAAAAATACTAGTTTTTATGAGGCAAGAATGGTATTTTAAGTTAAACTACTACTCAGAATTTTGAGATATTCTAATGCAATACAATAGACACAACTTCATAGTTGTTTCCTCTATTAATATTATGTACTAACTGTTATTATAGCAAAAAGAGTTGCTCTCTGAGATTTTCTTTGTCTTACAGTGTACTTTCCCTAATACTGGTGCACATATATTGATGTTCATTGGAGGACCAGGCACTCAAGGACCTGGGATGGTTGTAGGGGATGAACTGAAGTTACCTATAAGATCGTGGCATGACATTGAAAAAGACAATGCTAATTATGTTAAAAAGGCTACTAAGGTAAGACTTACCAATAGATGGGGAAGAGAGATGTAATTTTTTTTTATTTGACAGATAATTAGAATAAGACATTTGATATTAGTATATGTATAAAGTGATGTAGAACTTACAAACATTTTTGTTGTTATTGAACGTTCCTTGAATAACTACATATCTTCCAAAATTTCATAAGGATTTTCAGTACATTGAGTGAGAACCTCAACTCCAATTTAAGTTACTGGGAGTGTTTCCACTGACTTCAGTAGGAGTTGGATCAGGGCCTTAATGCACAGTGATCAAGAACGGTAGCATTGATTTTTAAGTAGAATGCCACCTTGATCAATCTACCACAAATTATCTTTTAAGCTGGCTGGGAAAAGTAGGGAATAGTCATAAAAAATTCTAGACCTTTCTCACTTAGTTTTTACTTCTCAAAAAAAGATCTCTTAGCCAATGTTAGAGTATAATATGGATACAATTTAATTTAGCTGTTGTACAAGAATTCTGAGAGCTTATGTTTTAACGTTAAAATGTGACGAATTCAGTTTGCATATTGTTATAAATGCATTTTAATCTTGTATTTAGCATTTTGAAGCTCTGGCTAATCGTGCTGCTACAACTGGTCATGTTATTGACATATATGCATGTGCACTAGATCAGACTGGTCTTCTGGAGATGAAGTGCTGCCCCAACTATACTGGGTATGTGACTAATTTGTTTAAAGTAGTTTATGAAGGTTCACTTAAAAAAAAAAGTATTTAAAAAAGAGTTGTCATTACCTAACAAAAAATACTAATGACTTTGTTTTAGTTCCAAATGATAGAAGAAAAAGTCACTACTCCATGTCTGTGTACTGTGATTGTGGGTAGCTTGCATATAGACCTAAATTGTTGTGAGCCTGGAAAGAATTTGTTACCATAATTTTGGGTTTAATTATGAGGGTGTTTCCTCTCATTAATTTTAACATTAAATATTTGGGGCTTAAATAGTGTAAATGTCTTTTTAAAATATTTAGCCTGTGTACTGTTGCCAAATAATCTATTTTTCCTTTCCATATATGTATCTTGGGCTTCAGTAATGGTCAGCACATACCTTTTTCACAGTGATCTTTTATTTCTGTTACATTTTTGTTCTTCCTTTTGTCCTTTGATTGAGGGGGAAACCTTACTTCTCTAGATGTCATTTTTTTGAGTGTCTTGAATTTATTCATGTATGATGTACTGTGTATAGTGTGTTCTTGACCTCCCTGAAAACATTCTCTTTACTATTGATCTTGTGTTGGGTAATAAACTAAGATTTTTCAGAACAGTGTGTTAGATCTTTTATTGTCTCTAGTCTGACTTCCTCTCATTTCACTCTACTGAAACTACTTTCATCAAGGATTCAAACAGCCCTCTTTTTGGCCACATCGTCAGTTCTTTACGCCTTCCTTATCATCCTTGACCTCTCTACTGCCTTGCACTGTAGGCCATACTCTACTTGAGTGTCTTGCTTCCTTCATCTTTCATATTACTGCTCTCTCCTGATTCTTCTCCTTCTCTGGCTGTTCTGAGTGTTTTTTGGGGGGAGGGTGGAGAAGGAGTGGTCTGTTGTCTTCCTTCTCTTTCCCACTGCCCATGGGGATATCACAGCGATCTGTCCTTGGAGCCTTAATCTTCTTGCTTACCCTTTCTCTGGACAGTCTGATTCACTCATGCAGTTTCAACTACAGTCTCTGTGTTGATGACTCTCAAATTCTTCACTCCTGACTTGTCTCCATTCATTCAGTCATGTCTCTGATGTCTCCTGGATCGCATCACCAGTAAAGCTTACCATGGTCAAAACAAATACTGATCTTTCCGACGAAACTCTCTGCTTTCCCCCATTCTGTCTTACTGTTGACACCACCCTCATCCTTTATGTCACTCAAGGCCATAGCATGGGGTTAATCTTCGACTCCTCGGTCTGCACTGTCCCTCACATGTCCAAATCCTGCCACTTCTTGCTGTACAATTTTTCTACGTTCCACCTTTTCAGTCCCAACAGCTAAAATTCCCTCAGGCTTTCATAATTTCCCATATTGATTACTGTAACCTCTTGCTTTGTGGCCTCCTGGACTCTCATGTTACCTACCCCTCTACAGTTAGTATAAAATTCTGTCGCTAAAATTATTTTCCATGCCTGTAATGTGATCATGTCAACCCCTCTTAGAATCCCACTACTAGCTCTTGTTCCTCTGTCACATCAAGTTCAAGCTTCTTGTACTTTGAGTCAAGGTGCTATGTAAATCTGCCCCTTCCTCTGTCTCTTTCTGCAATGCCCCATCCCATTCTGGCCCCTCCAACAATACCAGCCTTGACATCCCGTTTGTCTACTTCTCTCACTGTCCGTTACTATGTTGCCTGCTAGGCACAGGGTTGTTCTTTCTGAGTTGGTCCCCATAGTATTGTTTTCTCCATATTAAAATAACTCCTGAAGACCCACTTCTACTGTGATGACCTACCAGCAACTAGTCAATTTATAAAGGGAAAGTTGGAGGGCAGAACTTAACACAAAATTTATCAACCGTATTATTAAAAACATGGATGCCTTATATTTGTACACTGTGAGCACTACTGGGGATAAACACTAATCATGTCTTACGCTCGTTCCTTAAATGCTAATCAGATAGATTTAAAAATACTTCACTGCTCAATATGAGTAGTTACAGATTGCAGTGCAGTCAAAGTAATTTCTTCTTCAATGAGCACTGCTGAGCTCACACACAAAATGTGTTTTATGAGAATAGTTTCAGGTTTGAAATAATTACTTATCTGAGAGAAGCAAAATGATATGAGAAAGTATCAGAATATTAGGATAAGTTAATCAACGGCTGCATCTCCGCAAGGCAGGGTTAAAAATTAGCTGTAATGATAAAGTCCAGTGCAATGTTTTTTCCAGTTGAAGCTTTTGTTTTGAATTAAGAGCCTGATGACTTTGACATGCTGATCTTGTAAGAAACCTGTTTACAAAGTTCCCCATTAGAAACCTGTTTACAAAGTTCCCCATTATGCTTTATGATGAGATAACTGAAAGTAGCTCCTGTTAAGGTGATTTTGAAAAAAATGTTTGAGTATTTCATAGTGAACTGTTTTTACTTTAAACTCTGAGGGTATATCTGTACTGCAGTTAGACACCCGCAGCAGGCCCGTGCCTGCTGGCTCAGGCTGTGGGGCTGTTTAATTACAGTGTGGACTTCCCAGCTCGGGTTGGAGCCCAGGCTCTGAGACCCTCAGGGAAGTCTACAGTGCAATTAAACAGCCCCGCAACCCAAGCCCTGTGAGCCCAAGTCAGCTGGCACAGGCCAGCCATGGGTGTCTAATTGTAGTGTAGATATGTTTGATAGTTCTTTGAGAGATAAGTAAAGTATATCCTGTTTGCTAAATTAATGCATAATAACTAGTCCAGATGCTTTCTAGTTGTGTTTCTGTGTTTTATCTTGGTATTTTTTTGGTCTTTCATCCAGAGGCTACATGGTAATGGGAGACTCTTTCAATACATCCTTATTCAAACAAACCTTTCAGAGAGTATTTACCAAAGATATGCAAGGGCAATTTAAAATGGGATTTGGTGGCACTTTAGAAATAAAGGTAAGAGTCAAAACTTAATATGAATATTATTAGGGTCTGGTGTTGTATTTCCACTTCCCTTAGGTACCACTGCAGATGTGGTCAGACTTAAACTCATGCACATGTTAGAAATTCAGAAGTTCTAACAAATCAATTCTAGTGATGTATTTGCATTGCTTATAGTAGCGGTTCAGTAACCTTTCATTTTAAACCTTTATTTTTAGGGATTTATTACTTTACCATAAAAATAAGGTCTTGAGGCAAGAGTGCTTGGGATCCTGTTTCTCTTATTTGGACAAAACTATCCTTAATCCAACATACATGCTAATCAGCTGAGGCTATGCATATCCAGCACAAGAAGTCTTGGGGGCTACAGTGTGTGGGCAGGCATGGTAGTTAACCCTGCTAGCACATTTTGAGCATTAAGAAGAGAATCTTTTCTGTTGCCAGCACTGGGATAAGAGGCTTTCTATATTCTTTCTTCCCAACCTTCTTCCCACCATTGCACCTGTACAGTAGAGGCTCAGATCCAATGGAAAGTACAGTCTGTATCCTAAATTCAGGTATATACATTGATAAAATGTCCTGAGAAATTTTGTTATATATCAGAAGAAACAAAATAATATACTAGGTACGCCAATGTGAGGAAGCGTGAAGCAAATTTTAACTAATGTGAAAACTAATGTGCTCTGCTGTAGTGGGAATTCAAAAGGCCAGATGATTGTTTGGTACCTTTCATTGCTTGTTTGTCCCCTCCTGTATGTATGGCTCAGAAACCTGGGAGCAACTGTGACTAGGGAGAGTTCCTGGTAGCATGTCTTCAACAGAGGTGTCCTGCCAGGGCCCAGAGTTGGTGTGGAGGTGCAAGGGCCATCGTTGTAGCTGCAAGCTGGCCTTTCACAAATCCTCGAGGATCAGGTGTGGGGTCCCAGGACTTTCTCTATGCGGGGAACCTGCCCCCATCAGGAAAATGGTGGGGTTCTCATTGTCAGGACCAGTCGGGGGGGGCCAGGAGGGCCATTTGGCCTGGGCTTCAAGCTCAAAGGTGGCCTCAAATTTAGACATGTGTTAATTTTTTGGCATTTGATAAGTTTTGCAACTTCTTTTTATGTGCATCCCTATCAGACCAAAATGAGAGAGACACACTCAGCTTAAAGCTGCAAATTTAAGCAAATAAGAGAAGTGATTTGTTAAGACATATTTTTTGTTAACTGGTATAGATTTTGTCATATTAAGGAGTTAAAAATGTTCATAAATATTAATAAAAATACATCTGATGGCACAAGATTAGACCGTGATGAATGTGTCCTCTCAGATCAGCTGATTATATAAACAAACCATGACTAGTGGCTGGTGCTGGATCAAGTGCACATTGAAGGTAGAGAATTGTTACATTTTAGTGTCTTTATAGTTTTAGGTCTAGTTGACTAAGGAATTATTTATGTGTGAGAATTCCTCATTCTTATTTTCATATGGTAGCTAAAAGAGGTGACTGGTTGGTTGGTTGAGCCCTAGCTTGGCCTTCATCGAAGGCTTTTGTAGTCTATAGACCCAGATTCAAGAAGGAGATGTGCCAACAGTAACAGATGCAGAAGAAGATCCTGTGTACAATCAAGAAACTCAACAGCAATAGGAAGATGTAAATCTTACGCAGCAAGAGCAATTCATGAGTACTACAGGTTTGACTGTGACTGACATTGGAATTATTGACAAGAGCAGTGCTGCTCAAATGCAATCTTTTCTTCAAATTGGTTGTTTTGAAATTCCAAGTAACATTCCACGAGATGCTGATAATCATGCTTTCCCTACTCATCTGCTGACAAAAACTCTTCCAAATGGTGAGACGTGCACAAGAGACTGGTTATGCTGGAGTACGGAAAAACAATCTCTGTACTGTGCACCCTGCTTCATTTTGAACAAAAGTGATGCAAATGCACCAGTTCTCTCTGATCAATCAGGATGGAGCATCAACAGAGGTTGGAGGAAGCTGAAAGACTGAATATCATCATATGAGAGTTGAACATCACACAAAGAAAGCTGTGTTACATGGAAATCAGCCAGTAGGGCAGCATCAGCTGAAAGTTCCGTTGAGAATTTACTCTTGACTGAACTCTCTACAGAAACTAATAACTGGAAAAAACTTCTTGAGTGCATCCTGAATGTCATCTTTTTTCTTTCTGAGCAGGGACTGGCTTTCTTTGGTTCCAGTCAACGTATTGTTGACCATGCAAATGGAAACTTTCTAGGCATAGTTGAGCTCCTCAGCAAATATGACCCACTTTTATGAGAGCATGTAAAATGTGTTTGAGAGTTGTAAGAGAGTCAAAAGCACATGCAAGTCCATTATCTCTCCACACGCATACAGAACGAGTTTATTGAGCTATGTGGGTCATTCGTACAAACAACAATTCTTGATGAGATTTGAAATGCCAAGTATTTTTAAATCATTGTTGATGCCACTCCCAGATTGTTCTCACAAGGAACAGACTACTATGGTTAAAATGTTAAGATAGGTTTATTTTGTTTGATAATTCCATGAGAAAAACTGGAAAAGAAATTGCTGCTCTAGTTCTAGCAATTCTAGAAGGTTTTAAGTTAGATTTTCAAATCTGCATTGGTCAAGCCTGTGACAATGGATCTAATATGGCTGGGAAGTGCAAAGGTGTACAAGCAGTTCTGCTTGAGCATAATTCAAACTTTCTTCAATTGTGGAAACCACACACTAAACCTTGTAGGTGTTGACTATGCTGAATCATGCAAGGAGGCAATTACTTACTTTTGGAACTGTTTAGCAAATGTACAAACTCTTCAGTAGCAGTCCACAAAGGTGGGAAATTCTGAAGCAATATCTTCCTGTTTCACTGCATGGGATGTCCAAAACTAGATGGTCTGCACGGATTGATGGTGTTTAACCAGTTATGCAGCATTTAATTCAGTGAGAAAGGCTTTAAATGAGCTTGAATCTCTCAATCTCACTGCTTAGGCTTGAACTGAACTTCAGTCTATTCGGAAGCACATGTCCAAATTTGAATGCATTCTGATGTCATCTTTGTGGGTAAAGCTATTTACGATGATTCACCAAACAAATCTGGTAATTGAAGCACGCAATGCTACAATTGATGTTGAGAGGGATAACACTGAAAGTCTTATCAATGACATTCAACAGATTCGTGAACAATGGGATGCGATCCTGACTGAGTCCAAATTAGTAGCACAGAGTATTGGCATTTCATCTGAGTTCTCCACCAATTGCAATTTACCAACTGAATCTGATGCCGAGCATCATTATAGGGTCAATGTCTTCCTTGTCATCATTGACTCTATTCAGTCATGTCTTACATGTCGATTTGAGTCACAGCGACTAATTTGTACCCTTTTTGAGTTTCTTTGGCAGTTCAACAGACTGAATAATGAAGATCTACTTTCTGCAGCTGAACAATTTCAGCAACAGTACAACAAAGAAATCTCAAAAGATCTCAGTGACAAGGTCATCTTTCTCAAACAAATATATTCCACGAACTTCAAATTGGATTGCAAGCCAAAGAAATTGCTTCAAGAAATACTTGAACTTGGACTCTCTGGGATGTTTCCTAATATCACAATTGCATTGCGTATTTTTGTCAGTTTGCCTGCATCAGTGGCTTCAGGTGAACACACATTCAATGTGTTGAGGCAGGTAAAGAATGATCACCGTTCAACTATGGGACAAGAGCATTTGAATGGGCTCACTATGCTTAATATCAACTGTGACATTGCACGAAAGCTAGATATTTCCTCAATAATTAGTGCATTTGCACAGAAAAAGGCTAGAAAAGCATTTGTTAAATAAAAAGAGATTCAAATTATGTCTCACTCTCTCTTTTTTGGTGCCTCATTTTGTTTTCATGTCATCATTTTTTATTTTTATTATGGCTAGGGGCCTCAAAAGCTGGAAGTGGCCCAGGTCTCTCTGGACCTCTGAGAGGGCCTTCTCTTGGGTATTTCCTTTCCCAAAGCCCCCTTAGGAGGATTTCATTACTGGAAGTAATGATCTGGCCTTCTTGTTTTGTACGTACATAGCTATGAGATTGGTTGAAGAAATTGGCAAGGGTAAATAGGGAAACCCAACTCTTTCAGGACACCATTGCATGGTACAAACTGTATTAGAATCATATAAGTTATTAGATGTTGCTTTTACCAAAGCATGTTTAGGAGATACAGAATATTAATTTAATATGATATTTATACAATCATATGGCCCATCCCACAGCCCCTCGTCTGAGCCTCATCTCGTGAATATTTTAATGATTGTATCTTCCGTAGAAAATGCCTTTAGTTATGTGATGTAGACATCACCTATAATATGCTTTCTGGGGCACTCGGAGGTCTAAGTAGTAGCAGGTGTTTTTTATATGCTATAATTCATAAACAATACAATTTTCAGATTTAGAAAACTATACATGTAGCAGAGTTCACTTTTTAGACTTGCATGTTTGCAACAGCAGTTGGCTTTGTTTGCTGAAAGAATTATAAATATACTGAACATCCTATGTATTTATAACCTCTTCTAAAAGTGTGGATGAAACACTGAATGCCTGCCAGAAGGGTTAAAAGAAAAATAAATGTTATTTTATCAGTATTGAATGTATAAGTAAGCATAGCTCAATATGTGACTTGTTTTTCTTTTAAATATAAAGACCTCAAGAGAAATCAAGATTTCAGGAGCTATTGGACCCTGTGTCTCTCTCAATTCCAAAGGACCTTGTGTGTCAGAAAATGTAAGTTACTTTTGTTGTAAGTGGGTGCAATTTTGAATTGCTAGAAAATAAAACCTAGGTTTTCTCGATTTGTAGAGGAATTTACTGGTACTACTTAATTATTGGATCAAAACCCCTGTATAAATCATTATCAGCATTTCAAAATTTGTCCATGAACGGTTTTTCAGATATGCCCCTGACTCATGACTCAAGGCCCTCAGTCATCAGAGGGCTATATACAGAGTCTGGTGAATTTAGGTGGTTAGGTTTTTTAAAATATATTGGATGTATTTTAATTCTCTGTTTTTGGATGGAAACCAACAGTGAAATAGTTTTTTCACTGTGTTCTCTGCTCTCTTATAAGACCACAGTTCCATGAAGCCCTACATCCTGTGACCCATTTATGTTGTATCATGACGTTGCATCAATATGTAATATTCTATCAATATGATATAATGTAAAAACACACAAAAACATGCACAGCCCAACTACAAATATAGCAAAAATAAGTATTAAACCAGTGACGGGGAACTCAACATTTAGGATGTTTGATAGAGGGATATCACCTTCTCTTCCCCTTTTCATTCCCTTCCTGTGATGTCTGTCCTTCCATACTTTCTCTGTGCCATCTTGGGAGTGTCCCTTATTGCCTTCCCTATGGAGTTCTTTTGCTTTCTTCTGCCCCCAATTGGTGCCTGTTCTTCTGCTCTTTCTGAGGGAACTGGCCTGCAGCTGCTGCTCATGTTGGCAGCCTCTCTGCCTCTAGAAGCCAGTAGAGGGAGCCCTGAGGCTCCATAACAGAGAGAAAATAGTGGAAACAGTGGCCTGTAGTGATCAGATGCAAGAAGTGCAGCATTTTTTAATCACTCTATAGGTATATTAGTGAACAACAACAAAATATTCCTGTTTTAAAAATCATTCTATATGATTTATTGACAGGAGATAGGAACAGGAGGTACATGTCAATGGAAGATCTGTGGCCTTAATCCCAATACAACCCTTGCGCTGTATTTTGAGGTGGTCAATCAGGTAAGAGAAGTTTCACTCCACTTTTAATAAACTCAAAACACAGTAGTTTGATTTTTATGTAAATCTTGAATACTGTATTTTATTTTTACTACTCCCTCAACCATTCCCGCAGTCTATTACCATCCTCAGTCAAGTTTTTAAATTGATTTGTATCCACCCAATGTGATGAGTTGACTTTGTTTATAAATGTTACATTACGTACACTAGCAGCGATCCATTTATTGAATGACAGATATCAGAAGATAGAATAACAAATGGTGTGTGTTAGCTGTAAAATGTTCACTTTTTAATATATAAAAAAACCGAATAATTGTAAATTCTGCTATTTAAGCTTCAATAAGCAGATAATCTAGTGATAAGAGAGAAATTGGTATAGTGTAGTTGGAGAAAAAATTGGAGAGTTACATTGTACATTGCTTTTACCAGATATATAAATATGCGGCTTTACATGGTTGTGTTTTTCTTCAAATTAGTAAAAAATAAAAAAACAAAATAAAACACCAAAGCCAATCAACCAAATCTCTGATCTTTATAAATATTTTAGCAAGTTTTCAGACTGTTGTAAACACTCTTTAATATGCATTGTTGGATTGAATTCAGCAGTTTCAGGTTTTGATTTTCCAATAAACTGAATATTAACATGTTTCTTCTTGTGTGAACAGAAGCCAGAGTGGTACTTTGAATTGTTGATATTTTAGGTATAAGTCTCTCTCTGTAGGTGAAGGCAAAGGGTTCTGTTCCAGATGAATAAAGACTTATTTCAATTTGCAGATACATCTATTCTGTACCTCCTGAGAAGAGAGAGGAAAAAATAATTCTTTATTTCTTTTAATAGGCAAAAGTACAATGTTCTCTTTAAAAGAAAAGGAGTACTTGTGGCACCTTAGAGACTAACAAATTTATTAGAGCATAAGCTTTCGTGAGCTACAGCTCACTTCATCGGATGCATTTGGTGGAAAAAACAGAGGAGAGATTTATATACATACACACAGAGAACATGAAACAATGGGTTTATCATACACACTGTAAGGAGAGTGATCACTTAAGATAAGCCATCACCAGCAGCAGGGGGGGGAAGGAGGAAAACCTTTCATGGTGACAAGCAAGGTAGGCTAATTCCAGCAGTTAACAAGAATATCAGAGGAACAGTGGGGGGTGGGGTGGGAGGGAGAAATACCATGGGGAAATAGGTTTCAGAGTAGCAGCCGTGTTAGTCTGTATTCTCAAAAAGAAAAGGAGTACTTGTGGCACCTTAGAGACTAACAAATTTATTAGAGCATAAGCTTTCGTGAGCTACAGCTCACTTCATCGGATGCATCCGATGAAGTGAGCTGTAGCTCACGAAAGCTTATGCTCTAATAAATTTGTTAGTCTCTAAGGTGCCACAAGTACTCCTTTTCTTCATGGGGAAATAGTTTTACTTTGTGTAATGACTCATCCATTCCCAGTCTCTATTCAAGCCTAAGACTGGGAATGGATGAGTCATTACACAAAGTAAAACTATTTCCCCATGAAGAAAAGGAGTACTTGTGGCACCTTAGAGACTAACAAATTTATTAGAGCATAAGCTTTCGTGAGCTACAGCTCACTCGAAAGCTTATGCTCTAATAAATTTGTTAGTCTCTAAGGTGCCACAAGTACTCCTTTTCTTTTTGCGAATACAGACTAACACGGCTGCTACTCTGAAAAATGTTCTCTTTAAAATCGTCAGTAATATTGACTCAAAATACTCATATGTAACAAACAGCAATTGTAATAGCTCTGTGTTACCAAATAGATGTCAAGAGTTTGGAAAATAATGTAGTACTTTAGTAGTAACTGAATGTATTTTTCTGTACTGTATTTCTGTTTTGAAATATGGATTGTTTTGGTTATCAAATTGAATGTTATAGATCAGACCTTAAATCTTAGGCACCTGCAATTATGCACATCCATTTGTACGTGCCTAACATAAACAAATACTTGATGTATGCATATAAATCAGGGATTTATGAACATACTTGGCCAATTACTTGCTATCAGCATGAGCAAACATCTGATTTACATGTGTAAATTAGATGTACACAAATGGCTGCCCCCATGTAACTTTGAAAATGTGGTCCTTTGTATGAAATTCTAGTCTACTATCAAACTGTTGGTTATTCTTCGTCTAGATAGGGGTTTTGAAAATCTACATTTGTTATTCCTGAAGCATATTTAAATTGCTAATTATTGGAAGTGTTATGGATTAATTAGAAATGCTTGATACTTGAAGAAAACGTAAGTTTTATTCTGTTCACCTCAGAAGAGGGAGGAGGTTGTTTCCTCAAGCCATTGTGGCAAAGATTTCAAACATAATCTGTATCTTGCACCCAGATATAGTAGAAGAGAACAGAGATGCAAAATAAGTTCTGAGCAAGACTTGTAGCAATCCTCGTTTTTAAAACTACAATTAATTCAAGTGAGAAGGTATGAAAATCTTTTAGATTCAGTAAATGGTTATAAGCATTGGAAAAATAGATACGACAGTCAGCTTTTGTAAAATAAAAATTGAAGAGACCTGCTCAGTGATTGATGATTTACATTTACTTTAGATTTACTTGTTAAAATTCCTGTGGAGCTAAATTTTTTTTGCACTCTTGCAAAAAGTGCCAATGTCCTACATAATTATTAGAATAACTACATTCTTCCTACTTATTCTCCCTGCATTTGCAGTTGGATACATTATTTTTCACTTCTTGTCTGAAACTGTTGTGTAATATTGCTTTTCCTATTGAACAGCTTCATCATTACACTCATCATTACATTCATCATTTTTTGCTGCATTTCAGTAGTAGGTGAAATGATTCGTGTATAGTTGGTAAAGCACTCCGGGGATCCTTCAACATGAAAGGTGTCACGTAAATATAATGTTAAGCCTCTGTTTTTAAAATTAGGATATCTGCCTTCATTAAGATGAATTAGATATAATTTGCCTTCCTCTTTGTGAATTTTCACTAGACAGCCACCCCCAAGAAATTTATAGTATGTTAGAGGTGTATCGTAGCTCAAAAATTTCCAGATAAGATTGCATTCATTATGCTTCACTTAAATTTAACAAGGTAGTCTTCTATTTATGGTTATTTCTATTTCTGTTAGGTTTGTACTGCAGTATATTTGAGAAATCCTAGTTTGTAGAAAAAGGCAAAATGTTTGCTATTTTTTCCCCTTCAGTTGCAGAATATGATGTTTTCAGTGTATTTCCCCCATTTCAGCCACAACTGAATTTAATTTTAATGTTCTATTGTTTAATCTGTATAAATTAATATCTGGTATGCTATGTTCTTTTGTACAGTTGAGTTGAAACATAGGTTTAACCCAGATGTTTGCAGCACCGGTCATATTGCATTCCTTTTCTACTGAAATATGATTGTCACACAAAGTTTCACAGAAACAATAAGGAGTTCAGCATACCAGAAGATACTGTAAAATGGGGAAAAGTGAACATAAAATCAGCATTAGCCAGTGATCATTCTGTATGTGCGTGTATATAATTTTTTGTAAATCATATCTATTGTTTTGTGATTTAACAATCGCTAACATAGTTTTAAAAGTCATCCTTACACAGAAAAGTGTGTAAAATGGTGATTTAAAAAACTAACACTTCTCAGCATCCACTTATTGTCAGGCATATTTTGAAAACTAAAGTGATGGATACTTATTTCAAAGGTATAAGAGTCACACTTAACCAGTTATATGTAGTGTTGTTGTTGCTGTGCTGGTCCCAGGATATTAGAGAGACAAAGTGGGAGAGGTAATATCTTTTACTGGATCAACTTCTGTTCGTGAGAGAGACAAGCTTTCGAGCTTACAGAAATCTGTACATCACTCAATTATATACCATACTGTGACGACTGACCTGGGCTGTGAAATTTCAGTTTGCATCAGTATTCCAGTTCCTATGACACTGTGTTCTGTGAATTATTGTTCAGCATTTTCACTACGTCTGGTTTAAGGGACAATGACAAATATTTGTACATTATTTTATTATCAGTTGTTTTTAATCCTTAAAAATAGAATTGTTTTAACTGTTTTAAAGCAATAAACCCTTAGCATAGAGAATACAGTACCATTAAGAAATTACTCATATCAGACATAGATTTACCATATTGTGCTTTACAATGGTAACATTTACAAGCAACACTAAAGATACTTCCTTATATCTTTCAGGAATGCAAATATTTGGGTAGTTTAACTAGTTTCAAAATAATATTGAATTTATATATTTTACAAGAGTTTCCTCTCCGGAAAATAAGGAGGAAGTCTTCAGTATTGCCAACTCCAAATGTTAAAAAAACAAATTTATGAGCCATATCCCCAAAAATCATGAGATTAGCTAAAAATCATGAATTAAAAAGTGTTTTGGGTTCTTTGAGTTTGGTTTTGAGCATTTACAGAGCAATTGGGTCACATATTTTAAGCATTTTACAGTACACATGAGGTTTAGAAACTTTTTTTTTTTAATGATAGCTGAGATTTTTGTGTAATCACACAAACCTGGAACCTGTGACTTTAAGTAAAACTACCCAATACTCAAAAAGAAAAGGAGTACTTGTGGCACCTTAGAGACTAACAAATTTATTAGAGCATAAGCTTTCGTGAGCTACAGCTCACTTCACTGTAGCTCACGAAAGCTTATGCTCTAATAAATTTGTTAGTCTCTAAGGTGCCACAAGTACTCCTTTTCTTTTTGCGAATACAGACTAACACGGCTGCTACTCTGATACCCAATACTGTGACACTTGCAATAAAATCATGAGTTGACAATACATCCTCTTTCCAGATCTTCCCCCCCGCTCCCACCTAACTTATGTGAAGTGAACTAATCATATCACTATACACCAAAAACTATCAAGTATATCAAGAATGCACAAAAAGGAAAAAAAGCGCATTGCTTTTTCTCTAACGTCTTTCCATTATAGTAATCTTGGGTGTTATTGGTAGGTTAAAAAACAATTATACAGAAATTAGATTTTTCAAATCAACAGTGTCTCTTTAAAACCTTGCTGCTGGCATGATGATTTTTTGTAATGTAGGACTTTGTCCATTAGATTACTGTAATTTTAAAGTTAGACAAATTTAGGACTTAAATCTATAGCTCAAGATTGACAGTGAATTTACTGGCTTACATTTTTTATCCACTAGACATTTGCTGAGCATATTAGATTTATTAAAGTAGCTTCTTTTGTATAATTTCTAATTTCAGAATGGATTTTGGCAGTGATAGGAATCCTAATATGATGATTATACTACAGAATCTTAGTGAGATTTTGTTAATTTTTTTTTTAACACAGCACAATGCTCCAATTCCTCAAGGTGGACGTGGTGCAATCCAGTTTGTGACTCAGTACCAGCATTCAAGTGGACAGAGACGTATCAAAGTAACCACAGTTGCCAGAAAGTAAGCTTTAATTGTGATGAATTAATTTAGCAATAGTGTGATACACATCTGTTGCATTTCAAATAGAATTATTCAGTTATTTAACCAATTGAGTGCTTTTGGATGTACAGTGCACATGGCAAGGATGGGATTGTGCCTCATATACTATGTATGTCTTCTGGATGAAGAGCTATAAGGCATCCAATTTCTAAGAAGCTGCAGGGCTGAATGGAAATGCCCTGAAATGACCCAAATCCTTGTAGATAAAGCAAGAATCTCTGGGTGAAATTCTATGGCTTGTGTTTTGCAGGTGGTCAGACTAGATGATCATAATGGTCTCTTCTGATCTAAAAATCTATGAATATGAGGTCTATCCAGAAGGTCATTATATACAATTGCTCCTCCACCACCAAAATCCTCACCTGCAGTTTCATGGGTTCAATTAGCATTGCAATTAGCTTGCTTAGAAAATGGAGGTTAGACATTAAGAAGGCAGTTTGCAATACTGAGTGATGTTTTCTTTAGTACTGGACAGACTATTGCATGCTTAATTTGGTGGTAGATTTCCCTTTATTAAAAGAGGTGTGGGCAGTCGCTGTTAGCATGAGTCCCAGGTTGACTTACACTTATTACATTATATTTAATTAAAATCTTCTCAGTACTCAACAGAACTGACATTGTATGCATACAGTACACTCACTTCTCACAATCTGCAAGGGCCCAAAATTAGGGCACAGAATGACACAAAGACCTAGAATGAGGGGCACAAGGAAATTATTATTGCAGGAATCGGAATATGTGATTAATTTTCAGTTTAACATTTTCTATAACCTTCCTT
Source organism: Dermochelys coriacea (assembly GCF_009764565.3). Taxonomy (NCBI): domain Eukaryota; kingdom Metazoa; phylum Chordata; order Testudines; family Dermochelyidae; genus Dermochelys; species Dermochelys coriacea. The sequence continues at coordinate 84,695,769 of NC_050073.1, read as the reverse complement.
TCATAATTCAGCATTTTTGATATCAATGACTTGTAATAATAGTGACACTACATTATGTTTTTGTGGGTGGAGCTGCATTTGATTCAAAATTAGGAGATTTCTGAAAAGAGAAGTGGCAATTGGGAAGTAAAGAGTCCACCCTAACGAAGATTTTGGAATTCCAACATGGGCTTGTCTGTTACGAAATTACTACAGCTATGCTATCTGCCTTAATTTTAATAGAATATCCTGAGTCTGGATGTTTTTCCTTTAGATGTGGTAAAAATTATTGCTTTCTTTTACAGCTGGGCAGATGCTCAGACACAGATCCAAAACATTGCTGCTTCTTTTGACCAAGAGGCAGCTGCCATTCTTATGGCCAGATTGGCAGTTTATAGGGCAGAGACAGAAGAAGGACCTGATGTACTTAGGTGGCTGGACAGACAGCTGATACGACTGGTAAGAAGACCATACTTTTTCTCTCCAAGTTTACATTGTTAAATAATTCAGATGTCCAGTGGTAATCTGTAAATACTATATACAGAGAGACTGCATACTTCACCACGACCACCATCACTACCATGAATGCATCGCTAACCAAGATTTCCTATTTAAATAATTAAAATAGTTATGATTTTAGTTAGTATAGTATAGTTAGATTTTAGATAGTATGTGTTCAACTCTCAGCACAGAGTCACTGCTCTGAAGCAGCCAAGTATCAAGAAGTTTAAAATAAGATTAAAGATCTGGCTCTGGGGAGTAGAAATTTAAAGCTGGGTGGGAGGTGGAGAGAGAGAAGAAAAGTATGCATTTCAACCTAATTTTGCAACCGAGAAAGTTGAAGTGTAGCTTACCACAGTTAAGATGGACACATAAGACATGAAAAGAAATGTATTACACTTGGTGAAGGACAGACTCATATATTGAGAAGTGTATATGGTTAAATACATTCTGTATTGTCAGTGGTTAAGATGGCTGTAGATACAGCCCCCCCCATTTTTGCCCCCCCCCATTGGTTTCTTATGGATTGTCTAAATGCCTGTATACTAGTTAAACTACATCTAGATAGTTGCAACAAGCTATTTCTAGCTTCACTAACTCCTTATGCAAGCACCAAATAAATGCATCCTTAGAGAAGTCCTTTGCCAAAGTTAAAATTTGTGATAGTTTTCTAAGCTGTCTCTGTTAGTAATGTCAGTCTTACTGTACTGTAACTGGAGGTGGGTGAAATTTTTTCAGCTAATACTTTATTCAGTGTAGTGTTAAGTTTGCCTCCCACATGTAAGTGATATTTATGTACAACTTTAACTGTCATAATGATTTTTGTCTGGGAACATTTAATTTTGTAATTCCTCTTTGGGGATTTAAAAAAACAACTCCACTACCCGATATGGAAGGAAATTATTACTTGCCAAGAAGAGCATTTGTATCAAGTTTCATCCTGGACTACATTTGTACAGTAAAGGAAACTTGGGGAAGGAAAAAATATTGATTATAAAATAAATAAAATGAAATGAAATATTTGAAAATACAATAGTGGCATAAACAAAGCTGCCATACGAATTTAGATTCATTTTTCTTTTCCTTCAGTGTCAGAAATTTGGAGAATATCACAAAGATGATCCAAGCTCCTTCAGATTTTCAGAAACCTTCTCACTTTATCCACAGGTGAGTAGAAAGAAGGTGTTAAAAGCAAAGAATAAATGATTAGGGGAAAAGCATGGATTTAGGAGGCGGTGGAGGGGATAGGACATTGGATTGGGACTCAGAATCAGAAGACCTGGGTTCTCTTCCTAGCTCAGCCACTAACCTGCTGTGTGACCTTGGGCAAGTCACTTTACCTTTCTGTGCGTCTCTTTCCCCTTCCACCCTTTTTCTTCTTGTCTGTTTAGGGCTCTTCAGGGCAGGGACTGTTTCTTACAATGTGTAAGAATGTATACATGTGTAACAATGTATACAGTGCCTAGCATAATGGAGGACTGTTCTTAGCTGAGGCCTCTATGTACTATCGTAATATAAATAATAATATTAAAATAGATGTTGGGGACAGCTATTAAAAAAAGAAATTCACAAATATTTTAAATTTCATGCTATACAGGATTGCTCTGCTGATGTCTTTCATGTACTACTTAAAAATGTTAAATTGATGAGGAAACACTTCACTGATGTTTTGTTAGTTTTAATGCAGCTGAGCTTAAAAGGAATTGTGCATTTAGTAAATAACCATTTCCAGAGCACTATTAAACCCTGTTGCATCTGGACTTTCCATTGACCTCAAAGCACCTCCAGTATAAACTGGTTGCACTGCAGAAACATTGGTCCAGCAATAAAGGGTTTGGGCTTTCCATTTTGAACTAAAAGGTCCTAATTTGCAGTTGATAATAATTGTATTCCTTCTCATAGTAAAACTGCTCTTTGTCCAGTTTCTGTGTTTAAAACATAGTACACTAACTCCTAAAAACTGTACAGTTAATTTACACATGCTATTTTAGTAAAGATTATAACAGTATAGAATATTCTGTTTTAGGTATAAATATAGGGGAGAGAAGAGATGTTAAACTCTCCTTTTTGTGCCTACCCATTTTGAGAGTAACCTTACTTTATTTTCATAGAGAAGTGCAATGTTAAATTATTTGGGATGCAGTTTTGTGGGTGGTACATTTCTAATGTTGCACTACCTAGTAGTTTGTTAATTTTATTGGAAACAGATTTTTTCCACTTTATTTGTCCAACCCTGTAGGACTTTTTGTTTTGCAGTTCATGTTTCACTTAAGGAGGTCCCCTTTCTTGCAAGTCTTTAACAACAGCCCTGATGAGAGTTCATACTATCGTCATCATTTCATGCGTCAAGATCTAACCCAGTCACTTATCATGATTCAACCAATCCTCTATGCCTACTCTTTCAGTGGACCTCCAGAGGTATGACAATGTTTAATTCAACTATAGAGCAAAAGTGCACTAGATGTGGGATTTTGTATTCATGGCTGTGTTGCAGATATTTATGTAAGTATTAAAACAACCTTATGCATCATCGCCTGTGAAAGTGTGTGTGTGTGTGTGTGTGTGTGTAAAATGTATTTTATATAAAACAGAAAATTGTGAGCAAGGCAGCTATGTGAACAATGAAATCTGATTATTGCACAATAGCCTCGAGAGCATAACTCGCTTTTTTGTATGATGACATTCCAAACCAAGACACCTGGGATGAAATTCTGGACCTTTTCAAGTTAAATGGGATTTCAATGACATCAGGATTTTCCCCTTGGTGTAACCTATTTTTAACCCTAGGTTTTACTTTTTACTAGGCGTGAAGGATTTTACACAATTTCTAGGAAAAACAAAGTTTCAAGGCTGTTTATGAAAGGTGATATCATAGTCCCACCATATATCTCACCCAGAACTGACCCCCTCCATTCTCATAGAGTTGACTACAGTTAATTAGTGTATTGCAGTCCTATTAGTTACATTGCAGCCAGTTTTGCAAACCCAAGAATTCTGGCTAGTTTAGATATAATGTAGGCGAGTTTCCAAAGCTTTAGTACTTATTTGTCCCAAACTATTAGATCCCATATCCTGAGTACCCTGCATTCCATTTTGAAATGGATTTACCAGAAGCTACAGTAATAGTCAAGTGAAACAAATACCTTTCTGCAAACATTTTAAAACCAACTTTTGTAAATAGAGAATAATACTTGGATGATTTTAATAAATTATTTAGTGTGTGTGGGTATTTGGAACAGATAAGATACAAGCCAGTCTCTGCTCAAGAAAGCTAGTAATCTAGAAGAATTCTGAGTCAAATTCAGTCTTAGTATGTGAAGCAATTCCACTAAGTCAATGAGGTTGCACCCAGGTATGCCAGTGAATTTGTGCCTGTCTTTTCATTGAAGTTATAATGGCTTCATGCTTTCTCATGTGGTTAGATCTCCACACTACAAAGTAAAAACAACGAGGAGTCCTTGTGTCACCTTAGAGACTAACAAATTTATTTGGGCATAAGCTTTTGTGGGCTAGAACCCACTTCATCAGATGCATGGAGTGGAAAATACAGGAGCAGGTATAAATAAATGAAAAGATGGGAGTTGCCTTACCAAGTGTGAGGTCAGTCTAATGAGATAAATCAATTAACAGCAGGATACCAAGGGAGGAAAAATAACTTTTGAAGTGGTAATGAGAGTGGCCCATTTCAGACAGTTGACAAGAAGGTGTGAGTAACAGTAGGGGGAAATTAGTATTGGGGAAATTAGGTTTAGGTTTTGTAATGACCCAACCACTTCCAGTCTTTATTCAGGCCTAATCTGATGGTGTCCAGTTTGCAAATTAATTCCAGTTCTGCAGTTTCACATTGGAGTCTGTTTTTGAAGTTTTTTTGTTGAAGAATTGCCATCCGATGAAGTGAGTTGTAGCTCACGAAAGCTTATGCTCAAATAAATTTGTTAATCTCTAAGGTGCCACAAGTCCTCCTTTTCTTTTTGCGGATACAGACTAACACGGCTGCTACTCTGAAACTTTTAGGTCTGTTATTGAGAGACCAGGGAGCTTGAAGTGTTCTACTTGTTTTTGAATGTTATGATTCCTGATGTCAGATTTGTGTCCATTTATTCTTTTGCATAGAGACTGTCTGGTTTGGCCAATGTACATGGCAGAAGGGCACTGCTGGCACATGATGGCATAAATCACATGGGTAGATGTGCAGGTGAACGAGCCCCTGGTGGTGTGGCTGATGTGTTTAGGTCCTATGATGGTGTCCCTTGAATAGATACGTGGACAAAGTTGGCACTGGGATTTGTTGCAGGGTTTGGTTTCTGGGTTGGTGTTTTTCGTGTGTAGTTGCTGGTGAGTATTTGTTTCAGATTGGTGATGTCAGATTGTTACAGACTGTCTGTAAGTGAGGACTGTCCTGTCCCCCAGGGTCTGTGAGAGTGAGGGATTGTCCTTCAGGATACGTTGTAGATCCTTGATGATGTGCTGGAGGCTGTAGGTGAAGTAACATCAGTCTAGTCACAATTTTCTTTGTCAATTTTTTTGTGCAATCAATACTTTGAGGTATCTCTATCATGATATATCCTGTTGCCTCACATGACATCAACATATAGAGGCCACATTAAAAGCCTTCCAGTTGCCTTTTTAAGTAATAATACCTCAGAATTCATATATGCCTAAGTATTCAGTATACAGAATATAGGGCAGCATAGACAATACTATAGTACTATTATCTAATTGCAAAAGTAAGGCTGTAAGGAAAATATGTTCCAGGACGACCACTGGTTCTTTACACATTTGAAGCATCTTTAAAGTAGTGACATGCAGGCCTGCTGGCGGGGGGCAGTTGCCCAGGAGCATAGGCAATTGAAAAGGGCCTGGGATCCCCGGTCTCTTTTAAATCACCTGGGCAGGACACAGGGCTCCTAGGCGCGCACAGGGTGGTACCGGCAGTGGCGAAAAGTGCAGGTGCAGCACCGCCTAAATGTCAGCATCCGCGGCTTGTACGTGTGTGTACCAGTCGCCGCATGTGGTAGCTCCGTGCCCATGTGGTGACACCACACCTGGCTAGCAGCAACGTGGGGCCCGGCTCCAACCTACCCTGCACGAATCAAACCTCAGCCATCCCTTTCTAGGGGGCCCATTGACTGTTCTGCTCTGAGGCCCGTAATTGCTGTGACTGGGCCTGGTGACATGGTATTGATAAAATGCAGGTGTTTGAAAGACAAGGCAAAGGCACCGTGATGAAATAATTCTCCCAACTCTTGACTTCCGTATTTACTTTTTTACATTACATGTTCATGAAATATTGTGTATTTGGAATCAAGCAGTCTAATTTTAAAATTAAATTATAAGGGTTATAGATATGTAATTTTGAGAAGTAACAATGCAGAACTAGTAGTAATTTTAAAGAAAAGCATTTCCTAAAATTTGGTGATCTGTTCAAAGAGGCTTGTAAAATACTTAATTACTCTGTTCTGCATATTCAAACTGAATTTTTTTCCTTTTATCTTAGCCTGTTCTTCTTGATAGCAGCAGCATTTTGCCAGATCGCATTCTTCTTATGGACACCTTTTTCCAGATCCTTATTTATCATGGAGAGGTAAGATCCAGTCATTCTTATGTATACATCCTACTCATTGTAGAAATATTCTGTGACCAAACTAAAGCCCTAATTTTGCAAGCGTTTACTACAGTACTTGACTGAGAGTACCTGAGTAGAACCCGATAGAACTACTTGCATGCATTAAATTAAACATGTATATAAATGTTTGGAGGATTATGACCTAATGTGGTTTAATATAGTGGCACCAGGTATTATTTGCTATTTCCGTTATAAATCCTGTTTTTCAAGGGGGTTAAGGTTCATTTTCTTCCGCACACCTCAAGCTAAAACTTGTCCTACATGGTATCAGCATGCTAAATTTTTATGTAGAACAGCAAAAGGTTTTTTTTGTACTTTTGGACACATTATTCCTATTAATATTTATTTATTCTGTGCTTTAGGTGTGCATGACATTTTACAGGAAATAAGATTGGTCCCTGACCTGACAAGTTTACAGTTTAGCACAGCTTAGCCTGACAGACAAAGGTGGGGAAAAGTATGGGCAAGGACAATGGCTACAAGAGTAAAAGATTATATTACTTGCTTTTGTTACATACACATTTTGTTAGATCTTGTGTTTAGAGAGTCAATTTTATAAGTTAATAGGTATTAATAGTTGGAGGAAGCAAAGTCTAGCAAGATGGCAGGAATGGTGGAGTAGAGGTGAGCATTGGAACGTTCCCCTCTGAAAGTCCTATTTATATCAACTGTACTGTGAAAATGGATGACTGTCTTTTTGTTCTGTGTTTGTACGGCACCTTGCACAATCACTGGTCCATGATTGGGGATCCCAGGCACTATGATAATAATACAAATGATGATAATAATGAGTGCTTTTTAAATTTTTTTTTCTCTAGACCATAGCTCAGTGGCGCAAGTCAGGCTACCAAGATATGCCAGAATATGAAAATTTTCGCCATCTGTTACAAGCTCCAATAGATGATGCCCAGGAAATTCTCCATTCCAGATTCCCAATGCCCCGGTACATTGATACAGAGCATGGAGGAAGCCAGGTACAGTGAATTGTGTACATAGGTTTAAGAAATGAGGTGTCATTAGTGTCTAAATTAAAGAAACTAAAAAATGTTCATTTAATGATTAAAATTAATGTAGTGGATAGATATATAAATGGTGACTTAGCAATTAGGAGGTTGAAATTCTGACAGAAATAAGTATGTAGAAGTAACTTGTTATTTAATGCTTGATTCCCTTTTTTAGTCACTACTATTCTTCCATTTGTTTTTGAGTTTTGAAACATTTCTTAGTATTCTATTATTTACATTTATTTTACTAGGTTTTTCTTTAAAAAAAATTAAATTTTCCACAACTTTGAAATGTTGTTAACATCTCAGATTATTTGTGTGATGTAGCTATGGAATCTAGGGATCTTTACGTTTTGGTTCACATTAACCTTCACTTAGAGCTTACTCACTTTTCCCTGCAAAAACTTAACTTTACCAAAAAGAAAATTCAACAATTTCCATCCCACCATCAACCTCAGCCTGGACCAGTCCACACAAGAGATCCACTTCCTGGACACTACGGTGCTAATAAGCGATGGTCACATAAACACCACCCTATATCGGAAACCTACTGACCGCTATTCCTACCTACATGCCTCTAGCTTTCATCCAGATCATACCACTCGATCCATTGTCTACAGCCAAGCGCTACGATATAACCGCATTTGCTCCAACCCCTCAGACAGAGACAAACACCTACAAGATCTCTATCATGCATTCCTACAACTACAGTACCCACCTGCTGAAGTGAAGAAACAGATTGACAGAGCCAGAAGAGTACCCAGAAGTCACCTACTACAGGACAGGCCCAACAAAGAAAACAACAGAACGCCACTAGCCATCACCTTCAGCCCCCAACTAAAACCCCTCCAACGCATCATCAAGGATCTACAACCTATCCTGAAGGACGAGCCATCGCTCTCTCAGATCTTGGGAGACAGACCAGTCCTTGCTTACAGACAGCCCCCCAATCTGAAGCAAATACTCACCAGCAACCACACACCACACAACAGAACCACTAACCCAGGAACCTATCCTTGCAACAAAGCCCGTTGCCAACTCTGTCCACATATCTATTCAGGGGATACCATCATAGGGCCTAATCACATCAGCCACACTATCAGAGGCTCGTTCACCTGCGCATCTACCAATGTGATATATGCCATCATGTGCCAGCAATGCCCCTCTGCCATGTACATTGGCCAAACTGGACAGTCTCTACGTAAAAGAATGAATGGACACAAATCAGACGTCAAGAATTATAACATTCAAAAACCAGTTGGAGAACACTTCAATCTCTCTGGTCACTCGATCACAGACCTAAGAGTGGCTATACTTCAACAAAAAAGCTTCAAAAACAGACTCCAACGAGAGACTGCTGAATTGGAATTAATTTGCAAACTGGATACAATTAACTTAGGCTTGAATAGAGACTGGGAATGGATGAGTCATTACACAAAGTAAAACTATTTCCCCATGGTATTTCTCCCTCCCACCCCACACCCCACTGTTCCTCTGATATTCTTGTTAACTGCTGGAATTAGCCTACCTGCTTGTCACCATGAAAGGTTTTCCTCCTTCCCCCCCCTGCTGTTGGTGATGGCTTATCTTAAGTGATCACTCTCCTTACAGTGTGTATGATAAACCCATTGTTTCATGTTCTCTGTGTGTGTGTATATAAATCTCTACTCTGTTTTTTCCACCAAATGCATCCGATGAAGTGAGCTGTAGCTCACGAAAGCTTATGCTCTAATAAATTTGTTAGTCTCTAAGGTGCCACAAGTACTCCTTTTCTTTTTGCGAATACAGACTAACACGGCTGCTACTCTGAAACTAAAAAAATGACAACCATGCATGCTTTGCTTCAGATAATCAAGGTAAAATTCTGTGACTACAAGATTTCTTTTGTTTTAAATTTAGTGATTTATTTCCTCTTTGGTTTATGTTTTCAAAGGCCCGCTTCCTGCTTTCTAAAGTCAATCCCTCTCAGACTCACAACAACATGTATGCCTGGGGACAGGTAAGCATACAAAACATTGTGCTAAGTTTATCTCAGTGGTGAATATGCTTGAAGGAATTTTTTTTTCTATGTTCAGAGTTTCCCAACTTTAGACACAGTGAAATATTAGTTTCATCCAGAAAAATCTGTTATCCATCTCGGCAATATAGTTCAGGAATTGATCACCAAAAAGTGCCAGAAAACTGTCCTACAAACTGATAGACTCTAAGATCAGAGGTTTAACAAGTGTGGGGCAGTGCACCAGTATTTTATTGATACTTGGGTTTCCCATGGCCCAGGCTGCCATTGAGTAACTGGAAAATTAGCTTTTCAAGTCCTATCTCCAGGAAGAAAGCTTATTAAATATACAGAAATTCGGGAAGTAGGGCTATCTACAGCAATTCACTTTCCTGACTCTGTTGTAGCCATAACGACTCTGCATCCCAATCCCCTACCCTCCCTTCCAGCTTTGAACTTTATAACAGGAAAAGAAATATAACTATGGGTAAATGCTAAGTTAGTGGCATTGTCAAACAAAAATGTACTGACATTAGGTTTGTACACACTTCTGTTGTTGACCAAAACAGCAGAAGCTCTTACCAAGTAGTCTGATGAAGGGCATATTCAGTCCGAAACATTAACAAGATGTCAGAGTATTTCTCAATTTAAAATGTAACCAAAACCAAACTTTGACCCAATTTAAAAACTAAGTAACTGTATTTGAGCCTGGACAAGTTAGACTCTTCTTTATTTAGAAAGGGGAAGCTTGCCTTTTCCTATCAATGTTATTGACATAGACTCAGCTGCAAAGTAAAAATAGAATTTTTCACTTTTCCATTGACACTGTATTATATAATTTCTGCATGAACTCCTGCAAGGTTAACTTTCAGCTACTTGTGCAAACAGACTTTGTGATAAACAGACTAGTTTATTCGGTTGATCTATGCCATTTTTTTCAATTTTAAACTTAACTAATTTTGCTCTTAACCTTTCCCTGAGTTATGTGGGTTGTTGTTATTCTGGCTGATGTCTGAATTGGTGAAAATCACCAATAAAATTTGATACTCCACGTTGCCCTGAAGAGGGCACAGGCACACCATTGAAACGGTGTTTCAGGAGGCAATGAGTCATATAGTTTACGCTTTAATATTTAACTGTAAGTGAAGATTTTTCAGACTGTCCCTGTATGTGCATTTACTGTATTTAAAACATAATCAGAAAAAAATAACTTAAAATTTCAGTAGAGTTCCATTGTATTTACTTGAAAGTACATCTTCAAATTACTCTTCTTAGCAATTGTAATAGTTTAATTTGAACTGGTACAAGATAATATCTAGCTGTGCTTGTCACTGTTTTCAACTGTACTCTTTCTTTAGTGGTGACTGGGCATTTTACAGTTTTTAAGAGAAAAAGCTGCGTACAATTTCTTAAGTCTCTACTAATGCCAAACTTCTTGGCATCAATATAGCTGCCTCTGTTAAATTTAAATTTTGTATATATTTGCATGCTGCAGTGCTGGGTTTTTAAATGAATAGAAATTATATATTTGTTCAGTCTGTACAAAGCAAAGCTAATTTTCATGTACTTCTTAGTTTCATACAATGAAACCTTTCTAGTTTTCTCACTGGTAAACTACAGAGCCCAGAATTCTCAGTAGACAAAGTGTTCGATTTGTTATTTACTGAGCTACTCTCTAGATGGTCTTCAGCTAAATTAGTGGTGGATTATTAGGTGATGTCGAGCTCTCTTCCGATTTAAAAATTGTGGAGTGGTGAGTCACACTCTCACTCCTTGATGACAGTCTATTTATAATCCTGTTGCTGCTCCTTGCACAAGGAGAGGAGAATTCAGACTAAACTACTAAACCCGACTCTGCCACTGATCACTTTGCGGCTTCAGCCAGTTCTAAAAAAAAGTCTACTAATTTTGAGTGCCCTAATTTAGACACCTGTTTCCTGAGCATGAAAAGTGTCACAAACACCCATTCAGCTCACTGACTTTCATTGAAGTTATGAGTGTTCAGTGTCTCTGAAATGAAATCATAGTTGTGTCAAGGTGGGCATGCAAAGACAGGTACCCCAAAATAGTGAGCATTTTTGAAAATGTGGCCTTAACCTTTGTGGTCTGTCCGTTTTCTTCATCTGTATTATTATTTGCATTTTTATAGTGCCTAGGGGCCACAGCCTTGGACTAGGACCCCACTGTGCTAGGCACTGTACAAACACAGAACAAAAAGGATGGTCTCTGCTTCAAAGAGTTTACAATTTGTAAGAAAAAATATATTAGATGGACAAATAGACAGATAGATGGGTGAGTACACGAAGACAGTATAGGTCAGCATAAGAGGCAGTGGCCTCGGCACAACCACAGCCTAACCATTCTCAAGTTTTTTATAGTCATCACAGCAAAGGAGGGTTTTAAGGAGGGATTTGAGGGAGGACAATGAGGCAGCTTTGCTGGTGTTTATAGGGTGCTCCTCCTGCTCCTCTGTAAAATGGGTATAATGAGACTGACCTCCTTAAAAGAGGTCTTGTGAGCTTTAATTACTTAATGTTTGCAGAGCTGCCAAGTCTGTTGTTTTTCTTTATGTACTACAGGTTTTGGCCTTTTTACATGGAAACTTGAGCAATTTGCCAATTTTTTTCTAATGCTCGACTCATTGCTTAGTATGGGCAGATCTGATAGGAAATTGGAGAACCACTTGTATGTGTTTTAAAAATAGTGCTCACACTAAAATGTTGAAAATTTACAGTCTGTTTCCTTGACTTCTTAGCTATCTAAGGCTCTCTCCCAAGTGAGTCCAAGCAAATATGTCTCTTTAATATCTACACTCAGTTTTTTCATTTCATCCTCTTAAAGCTTGTATTTTGCCATGAGCGCTTCACAGGGAACTTCTTGGAATTCTTCAAGTTGTTCCCTGAGGTCAGAGAGCAAAGAAAAGAAAAATGGAGAGACTGCATCTTTTTGATCCCTGACTCTGCAGTGTATGACCTTTAGATATCATTACCAGTTTTAAGAACCGCAGAATGGAATGGCTGTTTAGCTCTGAGCCAGCATCCATTGAAGTCTATGGAAAGACTTCTCCATTTGGGTATGTCTATCGTGCAATCCTGGGGTGTAATTACAGCTTATGTTGACATTCCCGAGCTGACTTGGGAACTGGAGCAATGGACTGTACTAGCCCGCCTGGAATGTATTACTCATTTGGAAGCTTGTGCTGCCCGGCTTCACTGCTTCAGTACCCAAGCTAGCTAGATCTGTACATTGGAGCTACATGAATGTCAATTTGTAGACATACCCCTTGACTTCAGTGGGCATTGGATCAGGCCCTGGGCAGCTTGCTGTCTTGTGTTTCCCATTGATATTTTGGGTGTGTGTGTTAAATCATAGTTAATTTAGTGGTGGTAGTAACAGGCATTCCTCTGTCTTTCTATTTTTTCTTATTTGGTGCACTAAGATAGGAACAGTGTAGGAAATATGGCATGACTTTTTAATTTTTTTCTCTATAAAATGTATCTTCAATATTTGTCAACTATCTGAAACTTTAGGCTTCCCACAAATACATTTAATTATCTCCCCCACATTATGTCTTGTTGCAGAATCTGTTTAAGAAGGGAAGGAATATAGTTGTGATGGTTTATACTTGAATTTATGCAAATATATTAAATGTATGTAAACCTACAATCTAGCATTTTTGTCAAAATGATGTTTGTAAAGCCCTTTAAAAATATTAAATTATTATTTTACAGAACATACTGTGCATTAAAAATGTTTTTTTTCCAACTACACTTGCTTCATAATTAATATAATCTAATGAATTCTCCTTGTTTTTACTTTCTCTTGGAGGAGTCTGGAGCACCCATTCTGACTGATGATGTCAGCTTGCAAGTCTTTATGGATCATCTGAAGAAACTTGCCGTCTCTAGTGCTGCCTAAAAATGATGCAACACATTACAGACATTGACAAGCTGAACTATATTTCAGCTTTCTTTTTCCTTTTCATTGTCTGCAATCAGAATGCTGTGATATGCACAAGCTGCCTAACTAGATTTCAAAGTGGTGTCGTTTTCAAGAAAGCATTTGTTAACAGCAAATGTCTTCATGGAATATAATTAGAGGAAAAAGAACAAAGTCTTTTTGGTTACCATGATGATTTATATATATATATATTATTTTTAGACCATTGATGATAACTTTGAAATGTGATATTTTTTTAAATGGTTGAGAATGTGACTCTACCTTGCACTACAAAGACATGTTAAACATTACAAAGGAAGTCTATAGTGGCACTGGGCTTTCTAGATTGCCTTGTGACTACTTCTCTTTACTAATTTTGAACAAAAAGCAAACAAAGATACAGCAAAAGCATATAAAATAAATAATATAAACTCACTCTTTCTGACTTAGTCTACAGAATGTTTAATTTCTTCAATAATCAGTTATGTTTGTGTTGTGATTATTTAGGAAAAAAATTTTCTTTCAAGTATTGACTTTTTTTTGTTTATTTTTTACCTTTGCTTTTTTGGTAACAGATTGTTTCCCTCCTTCCTATTTAAAGAATTTGAGCACAATTTAAAAAAATCAGTTCTTGTCCAAAGTGTAAACCTGACAATCCACATGTTATATCTCTGCCAGTAATTCTACGCTATTACAGTTAGTACTATCAAACACTACCATACATGAATATACTCAAGGCAAAGGAGAATAATATCAATGCATTTTAGATTGTTCTAAGAAAAACCCTACACTACAGTTGTGAAGAGATTAGAAATGTAGTCTTGATTTGTCTTAGCCAGAAAATTTACTTTTTCCCTAGGATACATAGATTTTTTTGTTATAGCCTTATAATAATATTACTCTGATGTGTGGTACTACACATATGCTTTTTTGTTTCTGCTTCCTTTTTGTTATAAATTCAGTAGGCTGCAAATTTTTGTTGAAACAGTATTATGCATTATATGCCATAATTGTAATAAATTTAGTGATACTCTGTTCTTGATTTTTTTTTTTTTTGGTAAATTAATGTGTGTTCACATTTACTGTTTAAAGTTTACATATGGAACAGATGTTTACATTGCTGATGCTATTTTGACAAGCAAAAATGTAAAATTTGGTAGTGGATAATAAGAACATGTTATACAATGACTGAAGGAAGAGAGAGAATTTTGACCTAGAAATCCAGTTATATGCTCATGAGATAGGCATGAGTTTTCTCCTGTTTGTCTGTAAATTCTGTGAAACTTAATGAAATCAATAGCTCTTAGTTTTATTTCCTTAATTTTCTTTTATCTAAATGAGATTATATCCAGGCCAAAAGAAGCTCAAATAAAGCATACCTTTTCTCTCACTGTTTTGGTATTTACTTAACTCTTGGTAGAATATATTTGAATCTGATTAAACTTTTGTCTAAAAGCAGATGTGGTACTAAAGTTGGAGATAATGAAAGTCATAATAATGTTACATATTTTGTATATTTACACAATTGTATAATTTTGCTGCTGTAGCCATCAAACTTTCAGCTTAGTTTCTAGAAATTCAGAAAGGGCCCAAATCACTGACAATTTAGGTAGCATGAATTGTGACAGTTCTTGGGGTACCCAGGACTGAGTTTATTATTCCTGCCTCCAGTGAAAGGGTGTCTTGCTTGTGGTTGCTGGGTGTCAGCTTCCTGACACTGCCCGCTCTTTAGCCACTCAAGCCCTCTCCTCTAGGCTGTGCAAGCCCTTCCTTTGCCTTGCAGGTTAACGATAGGTGCACCCCAATCCTTGAATCTCTTTTGAATCATTCCCCTGCGATATCCAGCCCGACACTGGTTACTCACAGAATTTCTAGATCCTTTGCACCCAAAGGTTCAGCTTGCCACAGTTTACCATTTTTACCTTAAACCAATGCTTTTGTCAACCATACAGCACTTGTAAGCATTAAATACAAAAAATTTTTTAGAAACGGATAAAGATTTAACTAGGAACAAGAGAGAATGGTGGAAACAAGTGGTTACAATAAAAAACAAAATCATAAAATGCAAATCTGGTCCACACTTACCAATAGCTACCTCTCCTATCTTAGAACATAGATTTCCCCCTCAAAGTTCAGTCTTGCAGAGGTGGCTGTCTTCTCAAGAACCAGGATCCAAATGTTCATGAAAGCACCCTCTTTTGCCAGGGATTTTCCTCAGTGAATGGATCCAGAGTACCTTTCCCTACACTTTGTTATACTGAAAACAGCCTTTTATTTCTATTCACAGTCAGGGCAAACCCCTCCATCATTGTTCAGTTTCTTTTCTATCTTGGGACATCTCTAAGACACTGTCAAGGATGATTCTCCACTCTGGCACTTCTGTGCAGAAGGTGGGGGCCCGCAAGGATTCTAAAAAATTAATACTAGTCATTCCAGGCTTGTATTAAACTCCCAAGGTTACATCTTTTCTCTGACCTTGGATGGATAGATGCTGCCACCACCCAAATGCAAAATGCCTAGGAACCCAGGAATACACACTTGGGGTACCCTCAAGCCCTTTCACCCTCCCTCCAGGGAAGAGCTGAGAAAGAAAACAAAGGAAATTAGCTGTTGCCCCCAGCTAATTAAACAACATATGCACAAACCTCTTAGGACACCAAAAATCCAATCTTGTTCTTAAAAAAGGGAAATTTTATTAAAAACAAAAAGAAAATACATCTGGAACTTAGGCTTTTGCAAGATTTTAAAAAAAAAACCCACTTACAAAAATTAAACATCAAGAATAACCTTCTCGAGGCCCAGCTTAAAGGTTACAAGCAAAACAAAAAGCATTTGGAGTTAGCACAGAGGAGTCCACAAGCCAATAAGAAATAAACCTAATCGCATCTTTCTAGACATTTTCTGATTTATGAGTAGGTTTTAGGTATGATCTGATGATTTCCATACCTGCCAAAAAGCTTTTTACAGCATAGTCCCAGCCCTGTCTCTGCTCTGTCCCCTCTCTCTGGAGAACAACAACAGAACAGACAAAGGGAAGTTTTCCCCAATTTTAAAAAGCCTTCCCATTGGCCCTTTTGGTCAGGTGCCCACTCCTTTCCTGTTACCTGTGGACTTTTTAACCCTTTACAGGTAAAGCAAGCAGAGAACAGCTACTAAGATGGATTTTATAGCTAGCTGGCTGGCTGGGTGTCCATCAAAGGGAGCTACCCCCTACTTCATTTATCACAGACACATTACCATCGGATGACTAATTTCTACTCCAAGTCGATGAAACATGCTTTCAACAGAAATACATTATTCCTTAAATATTATCTGTACATATATGTTGCAATGATTGAATCTTGACAAAGTTAGGAGCTAAAGGATATTTTACATGTTTAAAAGTATCCTGTAAAAATTGGAAGTCAAATCCTCCCAAGAAAAATAGAAAGGAATGTGAACTCTGGCAAGTCAAGTGTAAGAGTATTATTGGGCATGCCAAAAAAGAATTTGAATAGCTACTAGCAAAAGAGACAAAAATTGACATCAAAAAAATTAAGTCATCAGAAGCAGGAAGCTTGCTCAAACCATCAGTGGTAACAATGGACAATCAAGGTGCAAAGGCACACTCAAGAAAGACAAGGCTGTTGCACAGAAGCTAACTGAATTCTTTGCATTGGTCTTTGCTGTGGAAGGTGTGAAGGAGATTCCCACATTTGAACCATTCTTTTTAGGTGACAAATCTGAGGAACTGTCCCAGATTGAGGTGTTGATAGAGAAAGTTTTGGAACAAATTGATAAATTAAATAGTAATAAATCACCTAAATAGTAATAAATCACTATATTACATGAGAAGTAATTCTTCTGCTCTACTCCACACTGATTAGGCCTGGAGTATTATGTCCAGTTCTGGGCACTACATTTCAGGAAAGATGTGAACAAATTGGAGAGAGTCCAGAGAAGAGCAGCAAAAATGATTAAAGGTCTAGAAAACATAACCTACGAGACCAGGGCCATCACCTTGGTGATATGTCCAACTAACCACTACAACCGTGGCATTGGCATTGTCTCACACTGAAGCACAGCATAATCTGATTTCACAGTCACCACAGCCATACACTTTCTTCTGTCTCCACACTTAGGTGTGAGGGCCCTTGCCTAGCCAGAAGTCAAATGTCATAGAACCGTAGGGTTAGAAGGGACCTCAAGGATCATCTAGTCTAACCCCCTGCAAAAAGATGCAGGATGCGTCATGCCTCTTCTCAGCTGTCACAACATAGCTTCCCCAACTGAATGATACTTCCCACACTGGCATTATACAAACAAGCCATGCTGCTAAAATTCTTCACCTTTAAAGGGGCATAATCACAATTTGCTTGGCAGGATTCAGCAGGAGAAATGATCAGGTATAAACCAACCATAATATTGTACCAGGAAGCAAACAATAATCAGTACTCTTCTTAGAAAAATAAAATCACAATGCAAAAGGTAAAAACCAGAAATCCTACAGCCTCCTCTCCCACCCCCCACATATGGCTGTCTCCCTCATATAAAGGCCAGAGAAAGGGTGGCTTTTGCTTATACAGAATCAATATATATTATGTTGGTAATTCAATTGCTAGATAATCCACTTCAGTGGTAATTTCATTCTTTGTTTACTCTTGAGTCCCTTTTATTCTATGAGGTGGTTGTTTATTTTAGCCACAGTCTCACTGTGGGGTGATGGAAAAACCACCTGAATCCCTTTTTTATAAACAGATATGCATTTTTTCTTTCTGAATATGTTTTATACTATTAAGTCATTGCAGTATCCATATATATGTTACAATTATTTTCATTCCATGTTTTTTTCAGTACCTATCAATGAGTTTACTTAAAGGTTATATAAGAGGATACTTCCTCTTAGCGTATGCACAATGATTCATCACCGAATTTGGTCCGCTAGTTGGATCATTAACTTTCCCAGCCCGGGATGGGTACTGACAGGGAGTGCAACATGAATGGTGATCCATGCCCCCAGGAGGAATGTTAAAAGATTGTGTGAAAATTTAATGTGGCACCTAACAGAATCATACAGTAGCTTTTATTGTCTATGTTCTGTACCAATATGAAAAAATAAATGCATTATAATTACTCTATAATATCCTAACTCATATCATCTAAAAAAACCTGGTAGGGGGTGCAAATATGCTTTCTTGCCCAGGATGCTAAAATGCCTAGTTACAGTTCTGCCAAATACACACAGCCTAGACTCCAGGCTGCTGTCACATAGGTCCTGCCATTCCAACTCCACAGCTGAATCTGGTCTCTCTGGTAAACTCTCTACAGGATGGGGTGGAAGTCTGCTTGGAAGTTACTTCTTTTAACCTTTTACCTCCCAGCCCCATTGCTGGGGGGAGCAGGACAAAAATACAAGGGGATTAGCTAGTTGCAGCACTTCTCCCTTTCAAGCCAGGCTGTCTGGGGAGGATAGAAACGAAGCAGCTGTGTGTGGGTAGGAATTCTGTGGGGATGGCCTGTGAGTTCCTTGTAGATCTACTCTCCGCATAGCCCACCTCCCTTTCCCCCTCCTTGCAGCCATTGTCAATTCCACCTTGAGGAGAAGCTATCACTTTAACTCCATGCACCTGATTCTTCTCATACTTTCACTAGAGTAAGTGAGACAATAGAGTTACACTGGCACCAAATTAGTGTGTGAGATCAGAGTCAGGTCCTGTGAGTTCAAACTTGCAGAGTTTTGGACCCTCAGCACAGGATAGCATGTAGCCCACTTTTCCCTCTCTGCATGCACTAGCTAGTTCAAAATCAGTTCTAATTTAATGTGAACATTTTAAGCACCTACTGTCCATGACCTTATGAATATGCCACCCTACTGAGAGTGAACTTTATTTGCTGCATGCATCAGCATTGGAAGCATATGTGGAAGAGAGTGAAAGGTTAATTGAAGTATGTGGAAGGTTTTAAGGAGTTGTTGATTGCAAGCTAATCTCATTCACCAGGCTGCCATACCTGGCTAATGATGTAGCCTGTTTAAGTGTTATGTAGCACTATTGATATTTAAAAGCAATAAAGTAGCTCTGGGATGAAATAATGCAAATATATAGAAGGGCTCACATTGAACCCTTTCCAGAAAACAGATGACAGGTTGACAGATGGTCAAAACATTACTTCCTGCATAACACAAAGCTAAAAGAACAGTGAATAACCCTTAAATCTATTTTGTTGTGGGAACAAGCTTATCATCGGCATGGGAACACTGTGGGTGAATTCAATTCTGCTTGTCCAAAAGAAAAGTGAATGTGAAAGCTAAGGAAGGTAGGGAAGGATAGTCACTTGTGGAAATCCACCATTTTGGCAGTCAGAGGGTCACATGGAGTGATTACTTAAATCCCAGAGGCGCTCACAATTTCAAGCAATATGATCAACCTAGTTAGGATCAAAATTTGACATATTTTAAACATGTTTATAATCTTCCTTCCCATTTCTCAATATCTGCATACAATATTTAAAAAATAATCCAAGCTAACCCAGCAGTCTTGAGTCAGCAGCACAACTGTAACAAGTGTGTGTGTGAGTGTGTGTCTAAATTCAGGTTTCAAGCTCAATTCCATCCTCTCACAGGAGGAGGAAAAAGAAGTGAGTGTTTCATCTTTGGATACATGACAGTAATAGAATCATAGGACTGGAAGGGACCTCAAGAGGTCATCTAGTCCAGTCCCCTGCACTCAGGGCAGGATTAGGCATTATCTAGACCAGTGGTTCTCAACTAGGAGTCTGGGGCCCCTTGGGGGGCTGTGAGCAGGTTTCAGGGGGTCCACCAAGTATGGCTGGCATTAGATTTGCTAGGGCCTTGAGCAGAAAGCCGAAATCCTACCATGTGGGACTGTAGCCCGGGACTCTGAGCCCCACCACCCAGGGCTGAAGCCGAAGCCTGAGCAACTTAGCTTCACAGTGCCCCCTATGGTAGGGGGCCCAAGGCAATTACACTGCTTCCTACCCCGTAACACTGGCCCTGGCTTTTATACACAGAAAAACAGTTGTGGCACAGCTGGGCCATGGAGTTTTTATAGCATGTTGGGAGGGGAGGAAAGGGGAGAGGGGCTCAGAAAAAAAGAGGTTGAGAACCCCTGATCTAGACCATTCCTGACAGGTGTTTGTCTAACCTGCTCTTAAAAATCTCCAATGATGGAGATTCCACAACCTCCCTAGGCAATTTATTCCAGTGCTTAACCACCCTGACAGTTAGGAAGTTTTTCCTAATGTCCAACCTAAACCTCCCTTGCTGCAATTTAAGTCCATTGCTTCTTGTCCTATTCTCAGAGGTTAAGAAGAACAATTTTTCTCCCTCTTCCTTGTAACAACCTTTTATGTACTTGAAAACTTATCATGTCGCCGCTCAATTCTCTCTTTTCCAGACTAAACAAACCCAATTTTTTCAATCTTCCCTTATAGGTCATGTTTTCTAGACCTTTAATCATTTTTGCTGCTCTTCTCTGCACTCTCTCCAATTTGTTCACATCTTTCCTGAAATGTGGTGCCCAGAACTGGACATAATACTCCAGTTGAGGCCTAATCAGTGTGGAGCACAGCAGAAGAATTACTTCTTGTGTCTTACTTACAACAATCCTAATACATCCCAGAATGAAGTTTGCTTTTTTTGCAACAGTGTTACACTGTTGACTCATATTTAGTTTATGGTCCACTATGAGCCCCGGAACCCTTTCCATAGTACACCTTCCCAGGCAGTCATTTCCCATTTTGTATGTGTACACCCGATTGTTCCTTCCTAAATGGAGTACTTTGCATTTGTCCTTACTGAATTTCATCCTATTTACTTCAGACCATTTCTCCAGTTTGTCCAGATCATTTTGAATTTTAATCTTATCCTCCAAAGCACTTGGAACCCCTCCCAGTTTGGTATTATCCTCAAACTTTATAAGTGTACTCTCCATAACATTATCTAATCACTGATGAAAATATTGACAGGAACTGGACCCCGAATGGATCCCTGTGGGACCCCACTCATTATGCCCTTCCAGCATGACGTGAATCACTGATAACTACTCTCAGGGAACGGTTTTCCAATCAGTTTTGCACCCACCTTATAGTAGCTCCATCTAGGTTGCATTTCCCTAGTTTGTTCATGCAAGACAGTATCAAAAGCTTTACTAAAATCAAGATATACCACATCTACCGCTTCCTCCCTATCCACAAAGCTTGTTATCCTGTCAAAGTGGTTGACAGCCTTAAACAATGGGACTGACCAAAACCATACCAAGTTGGAACTCAGACTAGCCTTATAGTTTGCAGTTGTTAGGGGAAAATTGCTTAGTAAAGAAAGTTTAGCAGAATATATTCTGTTCATTATTCCTTAGAACAATTAGAATGCAGCCAAAGTGAATTTTGAAGCTAATATTGCTGGCACAAGATGAAACACATTTGATTTATCTTATACATTATGTACACCACAGATACCCACAGAAACAAAACCCCAATCCAGTTCTATTTTCTGCTTTTTACTCGCAATTAATAATCACAATTTAAGTCAAGCCAAATACACTCTGGTATCCAACCATGTGATAAAGTGGGCTATCATGGAAAGGCTGTCTTAAATGTGCATTTTCTGCACAAACACTCCACTGTACTTTCTTCCCTTTCCTTTGGGATCAGCTGAATTGCTTTTAATTGTACTCATCACCTCCATCATTCATATTTTGTCAACAGGATACTGTGGAGTGGGGATGCAGGAGCTTTGGGAGCTTCTGCAGCCTCAGAGTTGAAGCAGTGGTGACAAGACTATGTCTACATTGCGCAGTTAACCTGAGTGATAGGCATTCAGGTGTGAGCATTCCCACAGCAAAGCCCCACCTTCTTTACTGTGTCCTCCCTATTTCTGCACCTGCTTGTATGTGTCTGGGGTGTATCTCAGGCTACTTTGTGCTGAGCTACTCCAGGATTTTTTCCCTGTCAGTTGCTGTATTCCCAACCTCAAGAGATCAAAAATAATAGAGTCAGATCCTAAAAAATCACAGGCCCTATAAAACATTATCAAACCATAGTTTTTTAGTCTCTTCTGACTTTTTAACTCCCCTCTACTTTTCTGGCAAGATGTGTGTGATGATTTCAGGTTGAAAAGTCAACCTTTAATGCACACATACCTCTCTTTGGCTGCTCAAATAGAGATTCAGTGTACACTGAAGGTACACAAACATATTTAACGAGAATCTGAATGGAGAAGATACAAAATGGTAAATGTTTGTTTTATTTGGGCTCATCCTAAATAGCAAGCCACTCACTTTCATATAATTGTAATGCTTCTGTTAATGGTGTCTCATTAATAGGAAGGATGTCCCCTCAAAAGTATTCCTTCAAAAATGGAGATGGAATGAAAGGAAGACATCCATGCTGGTGGGAAAAAGGGGTATGTGATGAGGTGCGTACCCCACATAGGCCCTGAGAGGGTTAATGTGGGCCTGAGATCCCGGTTGTTATCTGGCTGCACCTGGAGGTAGAGCCAGGCTTAACTGATCATGCTGCCCAGCTGGGCAGGAGCAGGCTGGTAAGTATAAAGAAAGTAAGTTTGGCCTAGACGGGGACTGTAGGGAGAGAGTCTATAGTTGTGCTCTGGGAACAGAGAAGTGATGAGGAAGAAATTGGGAGAGTAGAAATGATAAGCCCAGGAATCAGAGCCCTAAAAGAAGAGTCAACCTAGAGAAGCTCTAGGAAAGAAGCTCCTGAGACAGACTGGGTATGAAAAGTAGTGGGACTGTGTTGGTTGTAGAGTTCTGGACTAGACCCCCATGTAGTAGGAGGGCATAGGTTCCCATACCAGCTACTGGCAAAATGGCATAAGCCTGGAGTTGGGGTCAAAGACCCTCTGTGAGGACCTTAGACTACCTTATATTGGGCCTTGTGTTACTTTGGAAGGGGAGGAATAAATCATGACCTAGCCAGGAGGCCAAGTTATGCGATGAAGGACCACCACAGAAATGAGTCGTTGGCAGGGGGATTTTAGGGGAGAGAGATGCTATGCTATGCCTGGCCATCAGGAGGTGTTCCTGTGGTGAGCTGACCCCTTTCATAGGGTACTACTTCATTTTTTTGTATATATACTCTGTGGAGAGCTCTATGGTATGGTAAAGTTTAAAATATGATGGAAAAACATAAGTCACACATTTAGAAATATATCATATAAGGGCTATAAAATGGAGCTGGAAAATGAACATCCAAGGAACCCAAAGCGCACTCTCTCTCTCTCAAATTTTCCATTTA
Organism: Dermochelys coriacea; assembly: GCF_009764565.3. NCBI lineage: Eukaryota > Metazoa > Chordata > Testudines > Dermochelyidae > Dermochelys > Dermochelys coriacea. The sequence goes on along the minus strand of NC_050073.1, from coordinate 84,672,473 downwards.
TTTTTTAGTAAAGATGCATGTGAGCTGCGAATATTTTAAATGCAAGAATATTGTTAAAAGATCAACCAGCTTTTAGGGTTTTATATATTTCAGTTCTTTAATTATATTTATAATTCTGAAATATTTCTTAAATCCATTCAGTCACATTGAAAATACTTCAAAAATAATTTAAAATAACTTCTTTCTTTGTATAAATTTGATAATTAAATAATGTATATTATCTAGTAATTACAATAAATTATTTTAGTTTCTTTTTATATAAACCTCAAATTGTCCAAATAGCTAAAAATAATTTATTTTATTATAGTTTATTCTTCCCTCCTGTTGCCTTCAGGGCCTCTCTCCTTCCTTGAGCCCTGCAGCACTTCTCATTCCCCCACCATCATTTCAGGCCCCCCCACTCCCAGCCTTACCTTCTCCTCCTTGTAGGGTCATCCTCTCCTGCGCCTGCAGCAGGTCCACTTTTCTCTCCCCTTTTCCATGCTGAGGGGGTTGTTCCTGGGGCTCTTCACCCCGTCTGCCCCTTCCCCTGCAGGGTGGAATGGGGAGGAACAGAGGTGCCGTCCTGTCTGTTTTCCTCACAGGAGGAAGCAAAGCTTCACAGGGCTCTTTGCAACCTCCTCCCCTCCTGTAAGAATGGCAAGTGGAGGGGAGAGACTCTGCCAGGGCTGAACTTCACAAGGGAGCTGGAGCTTCTTGCATAGTCATGAGATGGGGTCCAAAACCCTGTCACTTGAGATAAAATCGTGCAAAGTGGCAATACTGTAATTGCCAAAGAACTTATGTCCTTTGGGGGGAAAGACATTAGAGGGCTATCAGCACTAAGGTGATTTAGCCTGCATCCTCAGGGCTGGTTCCAGACTGAATTAAAGCTGAGTTTGGGTTCTATCCCTGCTGCTCCAGTCTGATAAGCTAGCCTGGGTTTACCGTACCTCCAAACCTGGGAAAAAGGTCTTTCTTTGTGGATGGTAGGGACATTAAGGCTAAAATCTGGGTAAGGTCTCTAGTTAATGGTGAGTGAAGACACACTCAAAGTGGCTTTGATGCCTCTCTGGGGCCCAGGCACCGGGGGTGGGGGTAGAAGGGAGAGAGGTTCCCAGTACATGGAAATGATTAACATGGATACAGATATACATTTAATAACTACAATAGATCTGAAGAGATAGTCTTTTAAGGTTCTCAAAGTCTCATTAGTTCATCCACTACTTTCAACTCCTTTTTTTGCAAGATATTTCATTACCAAGCAGAGGTACCCCTTGCAAAGGCTAACTGTTATACAGCACAACTGTAGGCCTGATCCAAATCCCACTGAAGTCAATGGAAAGACTCTCATAGACTGCAATGGACTCTAAATCAGATCCTCTTGATGCAAGAGATTTTTCAGCTGCTCTGCCTTTGTAAGAAATACAGCAGTGAGCACACTACGCTGTCACCACTAGCTGAAGCAGAGAGAGATTGAAATTAAACTTGTTTAAAATAATAAAAAATAGAGTGGTGACAGTGAATCGTAGAGTTAGGGTATTCTTAGCTATGCACAGTTGTTTATTAATTATAACGGTTTAATAATTAATAAAGATAGTTTTGGGGGGTTATGGTGAGCGATAACAAGCTGGCAGTTGCAAGCAGTCACTGTTAGGGAAATCCAAAATGGAGGTCTGGAAGAAATTCGGCCAAGAGCAGGCAGGCTGAGGTGAGACAAAGGTCACTCCAAAACCTAAAGGCAGGGGTCAGGTAAGCATATCACAGGTCTTCAATCAGGTCTGGCTTCTAAGGCGCAGGTCTTCAATCAGGTCTGTCTTTGTCAGATAGAGGGCTTATACGGGATAGGTGGCAATGTTTAGGATTGTAAAAATAACCAATCGGAATAGGCCAAAATCTGTATATAAGGCAGAGAGCTGACAGGCTTGAGTCAGAATGAGGGGAAGGTGTGTGATCTGCTGTGTTTGTTTGTTTTCATAATATTATGTTTTAGAGTTACTGTACTAGAAAATATTGTGTTAAATAAAGATTATTTTTGTTTTCAAAGAATTACTGCCTGAGTGTCAATCCTTCGAGTGGAAGGCTGTATCCGTGTCCTCCCCAAGGTTAACAGAAATCTGTTCTGGGGAGTTCTCCACAGGTTGCAGGGAACCTCCCTGGTAAAACTAATTCTTAGGGCAGGCCACCCCATTTTACCTACCAAAACCAGACAAATTGAGGATTAAGTTATGAATTTAGGCAGGCCATTATAGGGATACTTGGAGGCTGATTTTGGGGGTAACACTCTGAGCCCAATCATGAGGTGCTGAGGCCCTACTGCGGGGTGCTGCTGAGTGCCCTCAACTCCCATTTCAAATCTGTGACGTTGTGTGTGAAGAATTTTTTTTTGTTTTAATTATTATTTTTAACAACATTAATTCTGGGAGATACACTACACTTTTTCAGTAAAGAAAAGGGGAAGATTTTCACAGGCAGAGAAAGGAGTTAGGTGCCTATCTCCCACGGACAGATAATATCATTCTCGAGCTCTGTCTAGCTGTGACTTCCACTGTTGCTGCCTGGCCAACTAAAAAACCTCTGCTCCCAGTGCTTGATAGTCTAGTGCATCAGTCTATCCAACTACATCGTCACTATGAAGTGAAGTTGTCTTTAGGGTTCATAGAGGGTAAGGTGGTCTCTGGGGTAACTTGATCTCTGTCTATAAGTACATAAGAGCCAGGAAGTGAAAAGTCCTATAAACATGCCAGTCTACCTTCACCATTGTAGGTGAATGAAATATACATACTAATTAAATAGCATAAAAGGTATTGGTAAACAGATTTTGGATATAATTTTAATAAACTATGATGTAATTATTGATAAGGGAAAAATACCTTTGCATATGACTCTTGTCCGCTTCCCTTTATAGACCACATGACTTCCCTTTAGGGGGCCATTCAGGGATCTGGGGCAAAAACTGGGGATTGGTCCTGCTTTGAGGAAGGGGGGTGGACTAACTGAGCTTCCTTCCTATCCTAAGATTCTAGACACAGTTTATCAACATATGACTTTTGAGAGGAACAGACTTGGACTCTAATCCTGCAAAGACTATACACTTGCTTAATTTTACTTGCTGTAAGAAATCCATGGGAGTATTCATGGTACATAAAGTACATCATTGTAGGAGTGATTTAGACTCTTTTTAAAGTGCAAAGACAAGCACTGGAACACTTGATCAGTGGGGATATTTCAATTGAGGGCACTATCACTGGTAAACCTCAAGAGGGCAGTAGCTTCATAATACTCAGGTCTGATTTTGATCCTAGTTACTCAGGGGACTGGTGTAATTATTGAAGTTGTTGCATTTATCCCTGACTTACACTGGTGTAAGTAAGATCTGAATCAAGCCTTACAGTATTTGAGTACAATTAATTTCCATTTAGAAAACACAGCTATTTCCCCCCCCCCCCCCATTTTCCTTACTGGTTGTTATGCCATTAATGATCAGAAACAAGTATAAAGAAAAGGAGTACTTGTGGCACCTTAGAGACTAACAAATGCATCCGATGAAGTGAGCTGTAGCTCACGAAAGCTTATGCTGTAATAAATTTGTTAGTCTCTAAGGTGCCACAAGTACTCCTTTTCTTTTTGCGAATACAGACTAACACGGCTGCTACTCTGAAACCTGTCAGAAACAAGTATGATTACCATTTAAAGTAACTCACCTTCTGTCTGTTGGAGAAATTCCACAGCTACATTCTTGGTGCGCCATGAAATGAACTGGCAAGAGCAACTACAGAGAAAAATAGAATTCTCTTCTTATAACAGACTAATCAGAAAAACTGACTTAAATGTAAACAACCATCATTTTAAAAATAAGTCCCAAACTTTCCATGAATTAGTGAGTGCCCAAATAAACACAGTCGTGAAAATTAAATATTTTCACCCTTTTAACCCCATCATAAAGACAGTATACAAAATAAAGTCTATGCATAATCACAGATTTGTGTGTAAATGCATAGCATTAGGATGGTATAATTTTTTCTATAAAAGGAGAAAACCAAAGGATGGCTATCTCTAAATCTGAACTTATATATTAGTATATTTACTGAATTTAACAAAGATTCCCCAGAAACATAATCAAATTAGGACTAGTAGTGTCAGAAAAATATTATCTTTCAAGAGAGAAAACTTTAGCTCAGAATAAAACTCATAAATTTATGAATGCTAGGTATAGAATAATTTGTTCAGACAGCTAGAGAATCATGTAAAAGAAAAAAATCCCAGGATATACAGGGAACTATTATTTACCTTGTAGCCACTTCCTAGTCTTCTTACTAGGGTGGTATCCTGCTGGGGGAGAAGGGTCTGACAGTGTACAGTGAGTGCAGGTAGTGTCAGTCCATTACAGAGAAACGGCAGAGTGTGAGTATGGGTTTGTGGGGCACTGCTCAAAGAAGGCATAGTTAAGGCTGCATGGGTGTTTATCTTAACTCTGTATTTCCTGTTTTTTTTCAGAAGCTTGAGTTTTGATGAACTTGACATTCTGGAATGGTACAAGCTATGACTGGACAACCTTAACTCTGCATATGTTTTTTTAACCATTTAATAGTTAGCGGTACAACCCCAGCATGTATGTAGTTATATCAGTTAAAATGTGCCTTTATACCAGTACAACTTATTTCCCTTCCTATATGGGGGTGCCTATACTGCTATAAATCACCTTTATATGGGTATACTGCATCCTCACTATGGGGCTTGTGCTGCTTTATTTATACTGGTATAGTTAAAGTGGTATGTCTTCTGAGGTTAGACAAGCCCTGTGTATGTGTTTTCTGGTAATGTGGAATATAGTTGAATAAACTTGTTTTTTGAGAGCGAATGCTCAGCAAACTGGCACACTGTAGATAAATGTGTAGAAGTCTATTTCTTACACTTAGACATAGTTATTTATACACTGGAGCTGACACTTTACAGGAAATGAAACATTTGTCACTTTGTCATGTTACATTTTGAGAATTAGTTCCTTGGTATAAATGTGTAATAAAACCAAGAAAAGTTTCCACACTACTTTAACTGAAGTAATGAGATAAAATAACAATGAATCAAAGTTAATGAAATCTCTTGCAGAAGAAAAAGTTAAATCTGACCACAGCAAATGCAGCCTTAATTACATGAAGTCTTAATTTACATCTCAGCTCCCAGACAGGTCATGCAAAATGGCAGCAGAAAAATCAGTTTCAGAATGTAGTAATCATATTCTGACAACTAGGCCGTAAATTAAAGGCAGGTTAAATGAAAGCATGGAATGATGAAGTCCAAGGTATTAGAACTGTTACATTTATTCTTTGAATAATGTGTAAGCACATACAAATATAACTGAGAGCAGCACAAGAACAAATTTTGTGGCAAGAGATCTAGTGCCAGATTCTAATCTTCTTTACAACAGTGTCAACAGAGTAATTCTGCTGAAGCCAGTGAAATAAGTGCAGTAAAACTGGTGTAAGAAGGTTGAAAATCAGGCTCCTAAATTGGGAATGTGACATATTGTTTTTTTATAGCTCAACTTTCTTTGCTGTTCTACTTTAATATTTTTCCCCCTGCAAAAATTGCATTTCAGTTGTGGTGAATGTAATAGTGCACAAAGAATTATCTATATAGCTGTCATTTATTAAGGGCACATCAGGATGCTCTAATTAGCTTTGTTTCATGTTGACTACAAGTCATATCTTTAATTTCTGCAGTCATTTCCTTGTGTGGGATTTTTAGTTTGTTTAATACCGAGCTGTCCCTTTCTTATGTCACATTCAATTAGTAGTCCAACATTAACTAGTTTCACAGCTTCCCATTACTGTTAAAAAGATTTCTAAAACTCAGGTTTGAAAAAGAAGTGCAGATGTAGATAAGCAGCCTATTTATTCCACCTATTGTAAATGTAACATACAAATATAACTTATTTCATACATAATACATAAGTGACATACATGCATAGTGACATCCAATATCTGACATGTGATGACAATAGTGGTCACAAGCAACTTCCAAAGTAGTCTCCAAAAAATTATCTGGCTTATTATGGCAAGGTTGGGGGTATTTGGTGTAATCTATTTCTTACCCCTCTCTTACTGCCAGTTGTTATTAAAACATTGTGTTACTAATAGAGCTGGATGAAACTTTTTTGACAAACTTTTTGCCAAAAAATGCAGATTTGGCCCAAATACCACAGTTCATGAATTCATGTTGATCTGGGTTGTTTCGGTTAAAAAAACTGCTTCAAAATTTCGAAACATTTCAGTTTTTCGGGCTAGCTTCCCAAGGAGACTTAGGGCTTGTCTACATTTGAAATGCTGCTGTGGCACAGCTGCAGTTGTGCATTTGCACTTCAATGTGGACATACCTCTGCTGACAGATTCTCCCATTGGCGTAGGTAATCTACCTCACTGGAAGGCAGTAGCTAGATCAATCAAAGAATTCTTCTGTTGAACTACTGCTGTCAACTCTGGGCATTAGGTTGACTTAACTATGTTGTTTGGGGGTGTGGATTGTTCACACCCCTGAGTGGCATAGCTGGGTCGACACAGCTTTTTTTGTAGACCAGGCCTTAAGCACCATTTACAAAATGGTGGTGGTGCTGCTGTCCTTATACCTAAAAGCCCAGTGCTTATGGCATTCACCTGAGATCCAGATTCAAATCACTGCCATGGAGCAGGTACCTGAACCCAGCTCTCCTACCAGCTCCAACCACCGGGCTGTTGGATATTCTAATCTGGGGTGTGTTTCAATCTTTCCCACTGAAGCTATTCCACTTTGACCCAGCCACACTATTTAATTATACAAAGGAAGTTGCTCTCACAGGAATTGTCTCCAAATATAGAGAATGAAACAAAGAGCAATCTGTCTACCACAGCTTCTCTCAAAGGACTACTGAGTAACAAAACTAACACCAATGCAGCATTTCTTCAAAGATTTGATTGCATGCTATGAAAAAAACTTGTCAATGAAACATTGCACATATGATGTTATGCATTTGCCTAATAAACTCCAATTCATGCTGGTAAAAGACACCTCAGTGGGAATATGTGAATGAGATAAGGCAAACATTTCAAAATACAACACAGGAGCACACCAAGGCATGAACTAATGTGTCACACCTAAATCCTTCAGAGTTAACATTGGAATCTTTCTATATCCATTTCATTCACTGCTTTATCAGTCTACTGTCATCAAAAGAAACTAGAGGGCTTCCATCAACATTAATGAATTTATCCTCATATTCCTGTTTTAAGGTAAGGAATTATTATCTCTATTTCTCAGATAGGGGAACTGAGATGTTACCCTACTTGCCCACAATCATACACAAAGTCATAGTAGTGTCAGAAATTGAGCTAACATCGCCTGAATCCTAGCCTAGAGCCTTAATCACACACTCATCCTTCCTCTCTGAAAGTGATCTTACAGAAAAACTGAAATATTAGTACATATATGCTATACAGTAGAAAGGTTACAAGGCTGTTTTGTTTGATACTGAAAGACAGTTCCCTATAGAGTAAAAATAATTATAATTAGGCAACATTTTAGTTTAGTGCCTCAACTTAATTCTGTAACACCATAAAATCACTTGTTCTGTTCAGTTCATGAATAGCACTAATAATGAATGTAACTTCCCTGTTACTTTACTTTTCTGGGAAATGATCCCTTGTTAATATGCTGAAGCATCTGGTTTAAAACATTTTCATGTCAGTATTTGCTTTCCTGTCACTCAGTGATCTCATTTAAAAGCATTTTTTCCTAATCATTGCTTTTTGAATCCTACTTTCATGGCCACAAGATGTCTGAAGCAAAAAGCCTTTGAAAATGCAACATCTGTTTGTTCTTTTTAGAGAAAAGATGCTGAACGTCTTTGAAGTCAATAGAAGTTCAACATCTGTTTGTTCTTTTTAGAGAAAAGATGCTGAACGTCTTTGAAGTCAATAGAAGTTGAGGATACTCAGCACCTTGTAAGAAACACTATGATTTGGGTAATAAGTCTGCCCATGTTAGCCGGAGGCCTTAATATTAGTAGTAATTGTGGTCCAAGTACTCTTATCTTATGGCACAATCAGGTATCCATTTAAAAAATAGGTGGACATCTGTAAGCATATAATAAACTGACTGAAATGATGGGGATGGAAAATTAACACCTTGAAAAGCTCTAAATGAAGCACACTTAGCTCACAACCATCAGAGGTATACATGTGACTAGTGCCTTAATTCTCTCCTCTTTGCTCACATTATGTAAATATTAGTTTGGGGGTGATTTCTCAGCTTAAACCTATTATTCGTTTATAGTATACTTGGTGTTCAACTTCTGTACCCCTTTCATCTCTTCTATATGCAAGGACTCACTGTAGATTTCTTAGAGATTAGTGATTGTACAGGCTGAGCCAAAGCCATGTATGCTGCAGCAGCTGCCAGCTTTCCTCTGAGTCATCAAATATTACTCATCAGAAAAAGTAAATGAACCATGAAAAGTAAGCAGCGGCAGACAAGTAACTGGCTCCTCTATAGGGCACTTTGTTCATACAGGTGAATAACTTTCATGACTGAAGATTGTTGGTGTAAGAAAGCTTCTTGGTGGCAACTGATGTGTTTTCATCATAAGAACATATGAAAGGCCATTCTGGGTCAAATCAATGGTCTACCTAGCCCACTATCCAGTCTTCCAAAAGGAGCTGGGGCCAGATGTTTCAGAGGGAATGAACAGAACAGGACAATTATTCAGTGATTGATCTCCTGTCATGCAGCTAGACATTTAGGGACACCCAGAGCATGCAACTGTGTCCTTGACAATCTTGGCTAATAGCCATGGTTGGACCTATCTTCCATGAACTTGTCTAATTCTTTGTTGAACCCAGTTTGGCCTTCAACAACCCCAAGCAACTGGTTCCACAGGCTGATTGTGTTGTGTGAAGTATTTCCTTATGTATGTTTTAAACCAGCTGCCTATTAATTTAATTGGTTTCTTGTGTTATGTGAAGGGTTAACTAACACTTCCCTATTCACTTTTTCCACACCATTCTTGATTTTATAGACCTCTATCAAAACTCTTTGTCTCAGTTGTCTCTTCTCAAAACTGAATCATCCCAGTCTTTTTAATCCTCATATGAAGCAGTTCCATAACCCTAATCATCTTTGCCATTACTTTTTCCAGTTCTAATATCTTTTTTGAGATGGGGTGACCTGAACTGCACACAATATTCCACATGTGGGTGTACCATGGATTTATATAGTGACATTATATTTTCACCATTCTTTTTAGGTGATAAATCTGAGGAACTGTCCCAGACTGAGGTGTCATTAGAGGAGGTTTTGGAACAAATTGATAAATGAAACAGCAATAAGTCACCAGGACCAGATGGTATTCACCCAAGAATTCTGAGCAACTCAAATGTGAAATTGTAGAACCACTAACTGTGGTATGTAACCTATTATTTAAATCAGCTTCTGTACCAGATGACTGGAGGATAGCTAATGTGATGCCAATTTTTAAAAAAAGCTCCAGAGGTGATCCTGGCAATTACAGGCTGGTAAGCCTAACTTCAGTACCAGGCAAACTGGTTGAAACAATGGTAAAGAACAAAGCTGTCCGGCACATAGATGAACATAATTTGTTGGGGAAGAGTCAACATGTTTTTTGTAAAGGGAAATCATACCTCTCCAATCTACTAGAATTCTTTGATGGAGTCAACAAGCATGTGGCCAAGGGTGACCAAGTTAATATAATATACGTAGATTTTCAGAAAGCCTTTGATAAGGTCCCTCACCAAAGGCTCTTAAGCAAAGTAAGCTGTCATAAGAAGCTTAATCACAAGAAACTGGATAAGAAGGAAGGTCCTCTCATGGATCAGTAACTGGTTAAAAGATAGGAAACAAAGGGTAGGAATAAATGGTCAGTTTTCAAAATGGAGAGAGGTAAATAGTGGTGTGTCCCAGGGGTCTGTACTGGGATGAGTACTATTCAACATATTCATAAATGATCTGGGAAAAGGGGTAAACAGTGATGTAGTAAAATTTGCAGATGATACTGCTTTTCAGTCCAAAGCATACTGCAAAGAGTTACAAAGGGATCTCACAAAATTGGGTGACCGGCCAACAAAGCAGCAGATGAAATTCAATGTTGATAAATGCAAAGTAATGCACATTGGAAAGCATAATCCCAACTATACATATACAATGATGGGGTCTAAATTAGCTGATACCACTCAAGAAAGAGATCTTGGAGTCATTGTGGATAGTTCTCTGAAAACATCCACTCAATGTGAAGTGGCAGTCAAATTTACCCTCTTTTCCAGATCATATTCGAATATGTTGAACAGCACTGGTTCCAGTACAGATCCTTGGGTCCTCTCATGGATCAGTAACTGGTTAAAAGATAGGAAACAAAGGGTAGGAATAAATGATCAGTTTTCAAAATGGAGAGAGGTAAATAGTGGTGTGTCCCAGGGGTCTGTACTGGGATGAGTACTATTCAACATATTCATAAATGATCTGGGAAAAGGGGTAAACAGTGATGTAGTAAAATTTGCAGATGATACTGCTTTTCAGTCCAAAGCATACTGCAAAGAGTTACAAAGGGATCTCACAAAATTGGGTGACCAGCCAACAAAGCAGCAGATGAAATTCAATGTTGCTAAATGCAAAGTAATGCACATTGGAAAGCATAATCCCAACTATACATATACAATGATGGGGTCTAAATTAGCTGATACCACTCAAGAAAGAGATCTTGGAGTCATTGTGGATAGTTCTCTGAAAACATCCACTCAATGTGAAGTGGCAATCAAATTTACCCTCTTTTCCAGATCATTTTCGAATAAGTTGAACAGCACTGGTTCCAGTACAGATCCTTGGGGGGACCCCACTATTTTATCTCTCTCCATTGTGAAAACTGACTATTTATTCCTACCTTTTGTTTCCTATCTTTTAACTGGTTACTGATTCATGAGAGGACCTTCCCTCTCATCCCAGGACAGCTTATTTTGCTTAAGAGCCTTTGGTGAAAGATCTTATCAAAGGCTTTCTGAAAGTGCAAGTGCACTATAGCTACTAGATCCCTTTTGTTCGCATGCTTGTTGACTCCCTCAAAGAATTCTAAAAGATTGCTGAAGCATGATTTTCCTTTACAAAAATTGTGTTGACTCTTCTCCCAATATATTGTGTTTATATATGTGTCTGATAATTCCATTCTTTACTGTGGTGTCAATTAATTTGCCTGGTACTGAAGTTAGGCTTACCAGCCTGTAATTGCTAGGATAACCACTGAAGTCTTTTAAAAACTGTCTTACATTACTTATCTTCCAGTCATCAGACTTCTTATCCTGGTCTCTTGTTAAAACAAAGAAAAGACTGCAACACAGTCTTGCATGTTTTGATGGCTTGATAATTTTGTTAATGTATTTGATTTGCCTTGAAGGAGGAGTAATCAGACTAGAGAAGGAAGAACATATTTCAATAAATTGCAAATCTAGTTGTACTACCTAAGGGATTTGCAATTTAATCACTCAATGATCCTTTTGAAAAGCGCTGCCACATCTCTGATAGCAATAAGAATCCAAAATGTACATTGAGGGGCAAATATTGTGCCCCACTAACATCTGTGAGACTCTTTTTATCTGGGAGTCTTAATCTTGTCCCAAAGTCTCCCCACATTAGCTCAAAGCCTAAACAGTAGAATGGAATCTCCACATTCCTGGGCTACCCATTGGCTAGTTCAAGGAGGGTGAGGGAGCCAACTAGCTGCCACAGACCCCCTCTGCCACCCTTCATCTTGTGGTTAAGCATTCCCATCCACAGAACAGTCATTTCTGCTGTTGAAAGCTGCCATCTCCACCTATCCTATAAGTGATACTTGTCAGAACTGGGTAGTGGAGGCTTGCTGGGGGGCTGATCAGATCATCTTTTGTGTTCAAGAAGAATTTTTCCCTCTGCAGAAAAATTGGCAAAGAGGTGGGGCATGTGTGTAGTGTGTACACTTCCTCACAGCATCCTAAATGTCTGGTGGCTGAGGATAATAAGAGTAAGGGATGATGTTTTTTAAAAAAACCGAGGAGGGGGTTTGTAATAAATATCAATGTTGTTGCAACTTGCAGCTGGTATCCAGCGCACATAGGAGTCTTCAAGGGGTAAATATAGGACCCCGGAAGGACTGATAACCTGCAGAAGCAGTGGAGGTCTTTATTTCATGTGCCATGTATGGGTAATAATATTTTTAAAACACAATTGGCTCCTTACTAAGAGAATTACTTACAGGTGCTGCAGCTGCAGCTAGCATTCTAGCCATGTGTACCTAGACTGGCTTCTTGGTGCCTCCTCCAAATTCTTCCCTCCTGCAACTTGTGCTCCTTCCTCAAAGTTCATGCAGGTTGCTACATCTCTCCTTTTAACCTTTTTTGGGGTATCTTTTGTGCAAGCATTTGCTGACTTGTTGGGGTCCAGAGGTTACTTGTACATAGTCCATCCTATGTGACAACTTGGAGAACCTATGTACAATTTATGAGTTCTGACTGATGTTACAAATTTATGAAAATTGCTATTGTATCAGGAAATGCCTTTATGTGGATGTGGAATCCACCATCTGCTGATAGGGCTATAGAATCATCCTTTGCAGATCAGATAAAATGGAGTCATTTAAGGTGAATGACTGTGCTCTGGACTGAACAGTTAGTTGCCTGAAGATGGGAGAAACTAATTCTTCCAACATCTCTGCAGGGAGGGGTGAATAGAAAAGTCCCAAACAAGACAAAGAGTCAGAGGTGACAAAACTTGGGGTTAGAAAGGACTTGCAGAAGGAATTAAGGGGGAAAGCTTTTTGGGGGCACAGGAAGCTTAGGGGCAGAAGTTGGAAAGAAATGGGTATGTTTTTATAGCAGAGTGATCCAGTTTAACTGTAGGATCAACCAAGATCAAGGACAGCTAGCTGGGCTCGAGACACTCCATGATTTGGCAGAGTAATCATGAGCTGCACGGAAAGGATCCTGGCTAACCAAAGGGATCTATCCAAGTTCACTGAACTGGAAAATGAGGCAGGGAAATGAGTATCGGTGTCTATTTTGTATAGATCTATGTATTTCTTGTGCTCCTAAGTAAAGAGTGTTAGAATCCAGTGCAGTCTGTCTGTCTGGCTTTCATTGTTGCATGCTCCTGAAGAGGTCACACCTCTTGGTGGGATTCTGGGGAATGTGCAAGTGCTGCTGGGAGGCTTTGGTGAGATGGCACTAATTTCAGGCTCCCAGGCTCCCCTCCCATTGGTAGTCAGGGGTTGCGGTCATGACCACTAGGCCACACTCCCCAACCAGATCCTGAGTGAAGACCATTACACAGGGACAATGCCTAAATTCTGCCTAGTCCTAGCAAGCTAAAGGCATGTGGGATTCAGTGTTTGAATCCCCTTAGCAGCCTGAGTGTCCATCAGTGAGCTCACTATCAGATATGTGATGCATGGCTTTTACCAACAGCCCATTGCAGCCTGTTAGGCCTCATACTCTAAGTCTACAGTCTTCAAACCAGTCTCCGACTTCCAGTTTATGTTATTGCTGTTGATGGCGGACTTGCTTCCACCTTATTTGTTGCCTTCAATCTGTTGGGTGGCATCTTATTAGTCCTCTGTGTTGCCCAGATACTTTCTGTTCTGACTCTTCTGTCAGGCTTGCTGATGGTCGAGGCTTGTTTGTCTGGATTTGTTGGCTCTCTGCTGCTATTCTGTCTGTATCTCCACCAGTGCCCCAAGTCTGTAGTGACCTCATACATTCTGTGTCCCACAGCAGCTTGGACTGTTGTTGCTGGCTGTTTGCCATGGCTTTGAGTGGCTATTTGGTTGGACACAGACCTGCTCACTTGTGTGTAGGGCCCTCAGATCCGTGGCTCCTTTGGAGAGGGCTGCCTGCCTAGTTTGGTGTTCTGTTAACTGCTGCTGTGTACTGTCTGTAATACCTTTGTTGGGCTGCAGCAGGCTACCCCTCATGGGACTCACTCTTGGTTCTCCAGCCCATTAGTCCTTGTGCTGGGCTGCTACCTAATCACTGGAAGGGTGTATTGTGATGGTCTTACACTGCCAGTAGGATCCCTTCCTGTCCATTTTGCCTCTGCCATCAGTCTCTTGCCTGCCTCTACCTTCTTGTGGCTTTGTGAGTATCTAGGGGAAGATGTCTTGGGTTGAGGTTTCCATTTGGTGCTGAATTGTTTGAATTCTGCTGCAGTGTACTGTGGCCCATTGTCTGAGCATAGCATGTCAGATATGCAATACCTTGCAAAATGTACCTGTAGTTTCCTGATCGTAGTTCTTGCCTGAGTGCCCTCCAGATAGTCTAGCACACAGAAATTGGACCAGTAATCTATTATGACCATGTAGAAAAATGAACAAGTCTGTTACAACCTTTTCTCAGGCCCTGGTTGGGATTTAATGAGTTTATAGTCTTCTGTTGGTCACTTACTCTTTGTCCACTTCCTGCTGTTCCACGTATGCTCTCAATTTACTCCTGGGGGAATTCTGCACCAAAAAAAATCCCCCAAAAAACAATTCTACTCACAATATTTTAAAATTCTGCATATTTTATTTGTCAAGATAACACAATATAATCACATCAGTTTCAATTATTTTGGTAGTTTATTTCAACATACCTGTCAGCAAGTATGTCTGTAACAATACAGACAACAAAAAAGATTCAGGAAATGTTTTTTGACAAATAGGTTCCTTACCAGGCATATTAATACAGAACTTGGAGTAATTTATTATTATTACATCAATACAGAACTGTATTTCCTGCACCCCTCAGAAACAGTGCAAAGACTTGGAGGAGTCAGGGGTAATAGAAGAGCAGAGGGAGAGGAAAGTAATTGCTGGGAAGTAGCCTGGTTGTGAACTTGGAGGTTGTTGGGTGTGGGTGGAAGAAGTATGGAACAGTGTGGTGGTGGATATTTTGAGACTGGGAGGGTTTGTTAGGGGGCCTCCCTCATACTGACCCCCTAGCCCCAAGTCTTTCCCATTTAGTCAGGCATCTCTGCCCCAGCCCATGTGTCCTTGCACCTCCACTCAGTCATCCCTCCTCCACATCTCCATGTGGCCAGCCTCGTCTCTTCCCTGTCTGCAGCTGGGGCTGGCCTGGGAGTGGCTGCTCTCCGTTCTGGTGCCACAGCAGCCCCTGGTGGGTGAAAGGCATAATTATAGCACCTTTCCAGCAGAATGTATTTTCTGCAGAGAAAGGCACATGAATTCTGCATGTGTGCAGTGGCACAGAATTCCCCCAGGAGTATCAACTGGACATTCATTCTTAGCCAATGTCTTACTTGCTTCTCATCCTTTCCCCCAATGAAATAGTTAAAAAAAATGTACACTAATTTTCTCATCTTTATCCCCCATGGTCAGCTCTGTTTACAGGTTCAGTTCTTGTGTCCATGCTTGTGCAAGATTTCTTTTGTCTGGCAATCCAGCATTCCCCAGGATCAGAGCGAATGGGCAACATTGTGGGACTTAGTTTCTAGGTGCTGCTTTATCTGCCTGTTAATCATAGTCTCTTCCTTTCTGTGGGTCTTGCTAGACTTACCACTGCAACCATATTTGATGAACCTTGTGCTGGGTAATAACTTGACACAGCTTCAGTGTTAGAATCAGAGTGATTTTCTGGAAACCCTTTTAAATATAAGATCAGCAACAAATTGCCTCTGGTATCTTTATAGTTAATAACTTTGGAGGTGTAGGTTAGCTGAAAAGGGAAGTGATCTAGGACTGAGATGAAAAAGATCAGCTCACTTTATTAGCTGAGGAGTCTGTGTAGGGGAGTCGGTGGACAGAGAATGAGCTTACTTCCCACAAATTTTATGTACAAGAAAACTTGTTGACTCCTCAAAGACCCAAACCATTACTGTTTTTTTCACAGCCTAGACTTCACTTGTCTTTTTGGCTAGGACTCAGTGCTCCACAATGCCCTTTAGGTCCAGCAATTGTAATACATTTTATACAACACTAGTTACCATACTTCAGCTTCAGTTTCTAACACTGGAGCTCCAGAGACAACTGAGGTTCAGCTGAGTTAAGCTTTTCTAACTTTTTTCCAGTTTCCCCTGCTTAAAGTGATCTCCTGGCCTCTCATTTCCTGGGAGTTCTGCCCTTTGAATTTTTCTATACCTCCTAGTGCACATGTGGAGGTAAAATTTTTTTTACCTCATACCTGTTTTGTCCCACTAAACTACCTGTCTCATCTTTCCCATTGCAGTTTCTAATCTGATTTTTTTTTGGGGCAGGGGGGAGAAATAATCTTCTTGGGACAAGACTTAATGAGCAGAAATAGTCTGGTCACATGTTCAGACAAGTCTCATGTAGATGTTTTCTCCTGCGATTTTCTTTCCTGGGCGTTTTCATTACTGTTCATGGAATATAAATCTATTTAAGGTAATGAGGGAATGGATGAAATACACAGTGAGATTATGGATGCAGATGTCAACCTGTAAGGTGAATCCATGGTTGAGAAAAATAGTTGGAGAAATTGTAGAACCCTAATGGATAGGGCCCTACCAAATTCACAGTCCATTTTGGTCAATTTCATGGTCATAGCATTTTAAAAATAAATTTAATGAATTCAGATATTTATATCTGAAATTTCATGGTGGTGTAATTGTAGGGTCCTGATTCAAAAGGAGGTTGTGGAGTGTGTGGGGTGGTGTCGCAGAATTGCCACCCTTACTTCTGCACTGCTGCTGGCGGCGGCACTGCCTTCAGAGCTGGGTGGCTGGAGAGTGGCGACTGCTGGCTGGGAGCCCAGCTCTGAAGGCAGCACTGCTGCCAGCAGCAGTGCAAAAGTAAGGATGGCATGGTATGGTATTGCCACCCCTTTCTTCTGTGCTGTTGCCTTCAGAGCTGGGTTCTTGGCCAGCAGCTGCCACTCTCTGGCTGCCCAGCTGTGAAGTCAGCAGCACAGAAGAAAGGGGTGGCATGGCATGGTATTGCCACCCTTACTTCTGTGCTGCTACTGGCAGGGCACTGCCTTCAGAGCTGGGTGCCTCGCCAGACACTGCTGCTTTCTGGCCATGCAGCTCTGAAGGCAGTGCAGACGTAAGAGTGGTAATACTGTGACCCTCCTACAATAACCTTCCAACACCCCTTTTGGGGGTCCTGACTCAATTTGAGAAACACTGGTCTCTCCCATGAAATCTATATAGTATAAGGTAAAAGTACACAAAAGATCGGATTTCATGGGGAGACTAAATTTCATGGTCTGTGATGCATTCTTCATGGCTGTGAATTTGGTAGGGCCCTACTAATGGATTAGGAATGAGACTGCCTACGCCTCATCAGCATTTTACCCTCATGGAGGGAGGAAAACAATGCTTTGTTCCTTGTTTCTTGGTGTTAAACTTCACAGATGAGGTCAATCTCCTCCTCTGTTTTGTGAACTGACGTGTACATTGAGAGAAGGGTAGAACCTGCATTCTTTCTATAAGTTACATTTTTTGCTTCCCATTGGATGGTACTGTAGAATATTAACAAGGCCTCCAGCTCCCAAATATAACACTAATGGCAAACATTGACAAATCTATTCTCGCTCAACTAAAATGACCTATACATGTGCTCATAGGGATGACATGCCTTAATGTGAGCTTTTTGTCAGGTATCCTAATTTTATACTTACACATTCTGTACAACATTAGTGCAATACGCAGACTAAGCTTTAACTGCTTTTCTGATTAATTAGTAAATGAGCAGATTTTTTTGCTCTACAAAGACATTGACACCAATCACCAAATAGTAATATCTAAATAATGACAGCCTGACTCTAATGATACTGCCATTCATTAAATCTGCAGCTCTCTCTTGGGCTGTAAGTGGAAAGTAACTATTAACAGTGCATCAAACTTGTCACAATCAATATTGTAAGGCTCTATCCCTAGCTTTGACTCTATTTTTAAATGAAGTTCTTTACTGGGTCATGCTTTGTCATCAGCCTTTTCATAGAACTTCCATTCAGATCAATAGAATGCTCTGGAGACGAACAATTATTACATCTAGGTAGTAAATCTGGTAGCATGGAAAGGGTTAAAGACCTTTTCACAAGTCAGGTCTGCTTTTTGGGTCTTTTGGAATGCGGAGTATGCTATTTTGCATTATTCCGAGAGATTCATTGATAGGTTTCCCAGACTGTTGAAAATGGTTGGGATTGTCAAAAGCACCTGAGTGAATTAGGCTATGTCTATACTACAGAGTTTTGTCGACAAAAGTTATGCCGACATACAACACTGCTTTAATTAAACAGCTGTTGCATGTCCACACTATGCTGCTTGTGTCGGCAGAGTGAATCCACACTAGCAGTTTTTAGATTGACACAGAGCAGTGCACTGTGGGTAGCTATCCCACTGTGCAACTGGCCTCAGAGTGCTTTGGGAAGGGTTTGCAATGCTTCATGGGAGCAGGTACAGCATCACATGATGCAGGTTTCTCAATCCCATTATTCCATGGGCATCCTACTAGATTACACACTTCAGTTGAAAAGCAGTTGGCAGAGGGGGGAGAGGGGGAAAGTGTGTGTGTGGGGGGGAGTGAATGTGTCGCATGCTGTGTGTTAAGTTCAGGCAGCAGCTGGAACCAAACAATCCTGAGGCAATGGGAGGGGGATCCCCCAACATCAGCTCCTGCCTCCCTCCCTGGCTTTGTACAGCAGTCTCTCTCCCCCCCCCCCGCTCTGCCTACTGCTATGTTCCTAGTGCCAAGGAGAGCAGGATTCCACATTAATGATTCTGAGTTCTCCTACATCTTCCTCAGCCCACAGACCAATGATCCACCCCACCCCTTCCCTTTACTACAGGCAGGAGAGCACGTTGCTGTTTTCCTGCCGGCATGCTCAGCATATGAGCTCTCCATGCTGAGGAATGTCAAAGCTTCCCAGAGCTTTGGAAAGGCGAGGGGGCACATGCCTGCAGGGCAGCAGAGCTCAAAACAGTGAGCAGAGTGGCTTGGCAAGCATTGTGGGTTATTGGGGGAGGCCAGTTACATGGACATAACAAATGGCAGCGTCTACACTGACGCTTTGTTGCTTTAACTTTGCCGTTAAAAGCTCTCTGCCTCTATCGAGATGGTTTTATTTGTTGCAAAAAGTAGTATTGTGGTGTGTACACCTCCACTGTTTTGTTGGCAAAAGTTGCCTTTTGCCAACAAAACAGTATAATGTAGATAAGACCTTAGAAACAAAAATCTCTTTGTCTTTTGGTCCTTTAACCAGACCATTTAAAAAAAAGCATCTGAATGGCTTCATAATTAAGAGAAAAACCAAAAACTTGTACTGTAATCTTTATTCAAACTTTCTATGGGAGCAAGTTTTCAGATCTGTCTAGATGGAAATTGTCTGTAAAATCTAGTGTTACATTGCTAGCAATATTGAGTGAAATGTCTGGGCTTGTCTATGTAGTCTGTTAGTGCACAACAAGCCAGAGTGTAAAACTACAGCACTCTATCTTGCCCTGCATAACTGGCCATGTGGACACTGCTAGTGCACACTGAAAGTTCTGTAGTAAGCTTTGATGGACTACTGTTTCAAAGCATCATATGTCAAAGCATACTCCACTTGGCCACTTAGTGAGCAGTAGGCTAAAGTGCTATAGATTTACACCTTTGCTTGTCATGCACTGACAGTGTCAAAAGCCTTTAGTCTTTCAAGGGAGATTTTCAAAGGCACCAATGACTCTCAAGGGGAGTTGGGTGCCTAATTGTCACTTTTTTGAAAATATTTTAGTCTACAAGTTACACTGCATCTCAGAACAAAGAAGAAAACCAAACAAATTCCATTTTGTAAAACTGCTTTGTTAGCAAGACAGCAATTGATACCCTAGATTTTCAAGTCTGAATTTTCAGAATGCATGTTAGGGACCAATTTACCCTGAACCAAGTGCAGACAAAGTGAGCTTTGGAATATATTATGTACTCGATAGACTCTCATTTTAAAAGACACAAATGTTTACTTTGTACCTCTATGAATTTAAGACTCAGTTCAACAGAAAAGCCAGCCAAGCAGGTAGAATACGAACAGTCAAACACATTGCCTCCGGGGTGCTGGAACAATTTATACAGTGGGGGTGCTGAAAGCCATTGAGCCAAACTGTAAACCCTGTCTATGATGGGAAACCACTTCAAGCTAGGGGGTATGGCAGCACCCTTAGTTCCAGCACTTATGATTACTTCTACCACTTCAGCTGTTCTGGATAGGGGGCCATTACATGGTACAACATACTGTATTTCCCAACCACAGGTCAAGCTGATTTCTTTAGGGTCCCATTATTCATGTGAAGGAGTACTCTTTTATGCCATTGTTATTTGTTTTGATGTAGCACCTACGATTCCCAGTCATGCCAATCAGTGGGAGTTTATGGAAAATAGGTCCTGTCAAACTAACTTGATATCTTTTTTTGATGAGATTAAAAGTTTGGTTGATAAAAAAAATAGGGTCCTAATATACTTACACTTTTGTAAGGTATTTGACTAGGTACATTTTGATTAAAAAAATTGAATGACATAACTAACATGGCACACAGTAAATAGATTAAAAGCTGGCTAACTGATAGGTCTCAATTTACCTGTAAATGGGAGTAGTCCTTGAATGGGTGTGTTTATAGTGGAATCTCTCAGGGTTCTGTTCTTGGCCCAACACTATTTAACATTTTTATTAATAACCTGAAAGAAAACAAAGTAATTACTGGTTTCAGAGTAGCAGCCGTGTTAGTCTGTATTTGCAAAAAGAAAAGGAGTACTTGTGGCACCTTAGAGACTAACAAATTTATTAGAGTATAAGCTTTCGTGAGCTACAGCTCACTTCATCGGATGCATTTATGCATAAATGCATCCGATGTAGTGAGCTGTAGCTCACGAAAGCTTATGCTCTAATAAATTTGTTAGTCTCTAAATGCATCCGATGAAGTGAGCCGTAGCTCACGAAAGCTTATGCTCTAATAAATTTGTTAGTCTCTAAGGTGCCACAAGTACTCCTTTTCTTTTTGAAAGTAATTACTGATTGTTTGCTTGTGTCCAGTTTATGAAGCAGTTCAGATTTCTCTGTATTAGTGACCTGTCCTCTTCATTATTTACCACTCCAATTTTTGGGACATCTGCAAACTATCTGAATTTTAATATGGCTAAATGTATACATTTAGGGACAAAGAATGCAGGCCATACTTACATGATGGGGACTCTAACTTGGGAAGCAGTGACTATAAAATAGATTTGGGGGCCATGGTGGATAATCAGCTGAATATGAGCTCCCAATGTGATGCTCTGGCCAAAAGAATTAGTGCTATCCTTGGATGCATGAACAAGGAAATCTGAAATAAGAATAGAGAGATTATTTTACCTCTGTATTTGGCACTGGTGCAACCACTGCTGAACTAGTGTGTCCAGTTCTGGTGTCAAATAAAAAAGGTTGTTGATAAATTAGAGAGGGTTCAGAGAAGAGCCACAAAGAGTGATTAAAGAATTAGAAACCATGCCTTAGAGCTCCTTGAGTCCATCACTCTATCAAGTTAGCTTAAGAAATACAAGGCTAAGGTTGATTAGTCTATAAATACCTGCACTGGGAACAAATATTTGCTAATGGGCTCTTCCATCTAGTAGAGGAAGGTGTAACACAATCCAATGGCTGGAAGTTGAAGCTAGATAAATTCATACTGTAAATAAGGTGTACATTTTTAAGTGATTAACTATTGAAACAATTTACCAAGGGCTGTAGTGGATTCTCTATCACTGGCAACATTTAAATCAAGATTGGATGTTTTTCTAAAAGCTCTGTTCTAGATATTATTTTGGGGAAGCCCTAGGGCCTGTGTTATACGGGAGATCAGTCTAAATGATCACAATGGTCCTTGGAATCTATGAATTGATTTAGTGTCACTCTGCTCTAAAGATGACTGTAAAATCAGATTGTGGGCTTTAATTTTTATTGTGGCAATGATTTGCAGAACAAACTTGCTGTTCACAAATAAAGATGGTTCTATTCATCTTACAAATTCAGTCTAAGATATGAGAATCAAGGTGAATTTATTCTGGTTTATTCATCTGCAGGCCAAATTCTTTTGGTAATATTTCTACCACCCACTTGTCTTCAGTGGCGTTGCAGAGGTGTGAATGAAGGCAGATATTTGGCCTGCAATTGGCAATGCATGAGGCAGAATAGAATTCAGCTCACTCTCCTGTTGTAATGTGCTTTAAGTACTGCTGGAGTTGAGAATATAAAACCTCTATGACTCTAAATGAAACTATATTGATGAAGTGGAGTAAGAAGTTGTCATTATACATAGAGTGAAGTATGATCATAAATGAACGAACATTGCTGAATCCTCTCAGCACTGCTGTCTGGCTTTACTTTGAAGTTAGCTGGTTCTATAATGTGCTTCCTATTAACTACATTAAAACATTGTGCAGATAGTATTAATTTCTTCTGGTTCTCTCACTTTTAGACTTACACCCCCACATTGATTACATAGCAACGAGAACAAATAATGGTGCATGTGAGTCAAGTATTAAAAGCCAATTTACTTTTAAGTTTGACTATTACCCATAGTCAGTCCTTACTGCTGAACTCAACACAAAAAGAAACTGACTGCTTCAGATTCAGTAGGTTATTTTTTCAGTAAGCTACACCTTGTAAGTTGCTGGAGCTATTTATTCAGACTTTCAGGCTGGAACTAGAAAGGTGATACACCAATCTGGCTGGCAAGTAAATTATTGCTCTTTTGTGGCTTTGTCATGAACCCCAAACAAGTGTAGGGCAACAGTAGCCTGGGAATCAGATTGTGCCCATCAGAGTCAATCTGCCTCCTGTTTTCTAGTTGAACTGCAGTTTAAATATCTAGGCCTATACTCTGCACAGCACACATCCCTGTGTGTGTGGGGGAAGGGGGACAGGAAAGGGGGGAAGATTCCACCCACTTGGGAATGGCATGTACAGACTGCTCTGCTGCTTCATGCAAGCTGGTACGAGAGAGCAGGGGTGGAGTAGTGGTGGTGGTTCCTTTTGCTTCTTTACTCTATGGCCATGTAAGATGAACCATAATTTTACTTTTCACAGTCTAGACTGCTTCTCTATCCTTAGCTCTCCCTTGCACCTAGATATTTCATGTCTTGCTAATAAAATGACTCATTGTTATAAAACCCTCTGACTATATGTGGTGCCTGGAGAATTAAGGATGGAGTGGTAACCCTAACTGGGAAATTTCTTGCTTTTGTTTATGTGTGTAGGTTTCATTTTCAAACAAGGTCACTAAATGTTAAGTACCTCAGTACAGATGTAGACCCCAAAATGGGCACTTAGTCACCTAAATGTTCATTTTTAGATGCTTAACTGTGAGTTTGGGTGCCTAGGAACCCAGGTTTGAAATTGGGCTCTAAACTTACACATCCTTGTAACTTAACACTTTCTGTTTAATTTTCCTTTCCTTTTTTAAACAGCCTTTTGAAGCTTTCAAAGGACAGATATGTTTATAACATGACAACATAAACTGATGCAGGAAGCTCAAATATCACATTATTTCCTCTCTAAGAAAGAGGGTAGTATGGCTGACTCATGTTCAGGGGCATTTATGACTATGTCTAGTCTAGGTTTTCATGTTACAAAGCTATGGAATCATGTAGGGGAAAAGTAAACAAGATGCAAACATTATTTCCAGTTAGAAGTGGTTTGGTTTCAGAAAAATTCTCTGTGTAGTCATAGACAGAACTGGGATTTAAATCTCTTGTTCAGTATATCTTGCGCAGGACACATGATGATCACCTCTCTGTTCATTCCCTTTGGGGCACCTGCCATTGGCCACTGTCAGAGGACAGGATACTAGGCTTGATGGACCTTTGGTCTGACCTAGTATGGCCATTCTTATGTTCTTATTAATAATGACCTTTGTTACATGACATTTACATGACTTAATTGGGCCTTTTTAAAATACTTTTTTAATATACAAGTTTTTTAGTGGTTACCACACAAATACACCCGTTGCCTAAATTAAACACTTCTTTGCCATTAGAGGCTAAATATTGCATGGTACATTGTTCGCTTGAATGGTTTAAATGACAAGTTAGTTGTGGGCACACCTATATCCTTTGTTCCCACTTTTTACAATGTTTCGTTAATTTTACTAATTTATAATTCCCTTTTTTAAATTAAGTGTTTCACTTATTTTTATTTGCCATAACTTTTTATTAATATTTTTTGGCAACACCCAAGGCATTGCTGCTTTTTTTTTTTTGCTTTCCTGTGTTGTGTAACAGCATTTTGCCTTTTTACTTCCTTTCATAGTGGCTTGATTCAAATTAAACTTTATATATTTTTTATTTTGCAATTTGTTGAGTTTATATATGAGGATTTTTGAACCACTTAAAAGGCAACATAGCCCATTACTTAATAGATTAACCATTTTTTATGTATTGCATTTTATAAGTTTGCATCTGTACACATTGTATTGCTAGTACAGTTTTATTGTTAATTTTAGACACACCAAATAGATTTACATTTAGAGACGTTTTTGAGACTCGGGCTTGTTTTAATTGGAGTTTTACACTTTTTATTTTGTTTTGATAATGCACCAAAATTTTGTTACATGTGTCTGCATAGCCCCCAAAGTTTTACCCAAAGCTGACATTTTTTTGGCAACATTTTAATATTAAATAAGCTTAAAACTTCAGCTTCAGCACCAATACTACCTATGATATATTTTCCTATACCTTTCTGATTTTGCATAGTTCTGTTTTCCCATTGTTGTTGCCACACTTGTAATAGAGGCAAGACATATGGTATACACTCCAGATGTTTTGCACTTATGTTTACTTGTACTTCTTTTAACCAGACTGTTTGATTTACAGGGCTTTGATTACTTTTTTTTATATGGGTGCATATTTGCCATGATTTTTGGTGCAATTGTGTTTACTCGTATTTGATTAATAAACATAAATGATCATATTCCCAAATATATATTTACCCATTAATTTTTTTAAAGCAACTTAATTTTATTATTATGGAAGGATTTGCCATTATACCATATTTTTATACCTTTTTTCCTTAGTATGTATAAAAACCTTTCTCGCATTTTAAATTGTTTGGCTTTTTATATTTTTGTAACATTTTTGCCATTTTCCCACCATATTTTAAATTTTACCTTAAAAGGTTTTTTTTTACATTTGGTTTTGTTTGGTTCTGTTTTTTTTATTTTGTGCCATGAATAGTTGAATGTATGATTTTCTTTGATGTATACCTTTATTTTAGAGGTGCTTCCATATGTATATTTATATACCCCTAAATTTTTCCAAATATTTACAAAACATAAAAGCTAAAACCCAGATTTTTACCTTTTTTGAATTATGAGGATCCTTAATATTGAAGCCCTGGCCATTATTCCATAGGAATAATGTCCGATGCTTCCAGCCATATTATTTTAAATACTTACACTAACCTTTTTTATTTTTGCTCGAACTCGGTATTATTATTATTTTTAAAATATAATGCACACAACAATTTTTTTTAATAAGCACAAAATGCAAAGCAAGTATAAGCAATAATCCAATTACAAAAATTGTAGCACCTTATTTACACTTTAAATTCAAGGTCCATACAGGATAATCTTTGGTGCAATTGGGCATTTTTTTTTGATTTGTAACATAAACTAAAAGAAGAAGAAAGAAAAATTATTTAATTTTTAGGCCATAACTTTAATTGTGATGTATGGACCCACTTTTCCTTTTCCCCCTTGTTAATTTGCACTACAGTAGGTGAAATTTTGTTTTTGATGGAAAATGGTTTAATCCATTTAGACTTCAGGACATGATTTTTTTATATTCATTTTAAATACATTATTTTATTTTTGATTTTTTTATAATTTACTGTTCTGAGCCACACGAGAATTTACATAGTCTCTTGCTTTTTTAATGGCGTAAGTTAGTTTAAATTTAATTTTTTTAAGTTCTATTGGTAACTTTCTTACCCATTGGGTAACTGATGCCTTTTTTGGGGGCGGGGGGGATACAATAAAAGGCTCCACAATTTTATAGGCCTTCCAAAGAGAATTTGATTGGGCTGGTAGCCAGTACCCAATCAATTACTATTTTGGATGGCTGCCAAAACCATTGGCAATTTATTGTCCCAATGTTTGCCAGGTTTTTTTTTTTTTTGCACTACTTTGCATAGAGCTTGTTTAATAGAGGGGTTTTTTTTTTAAATTCTTTCTGACGATTGAGGATGATAGGGGATATGTCATTCTGGCTTTATTTTTAAAACTTTTAATAAACTTTTAGTTACTTTTTTTTTTACAAAATGTGGCCCATTATTTGAATTTATTACTTTTGGAGTTTCATATTTACTAAACACTACTTTTGACAACTTTTTGGCAGTGGTTTCTGCAGTATGATTTTTGGTGGGAATTGCCTTTACCCATCCAAAAAAGGCATTTACTATTACTAATAAAGACTCATGCTCCAATAGTCAGACCGAAGGTGCTAGGGAATCTGATTCTGACCGAACAGGAGCAGATGGGTAACCAAGGACTGATCCTGAGCCTCCAGTTCATAGCTGGGGCTTAGTACTGGGGAATGCTGGGTTGATTGCATCAGGACTTCCCATCGCAGGATCAATTCTGACAAACTGGGGGATTCCAGATAGCTAGGCCTTCCAGGAGAGCATACTGAGGTCCCGCCTGTGATGAACTGCCTGGTGTCTTGGATCATCGATGCCATCTTGGAGGCAGAGGATGTGCACAGGGCTGGTATCACTGAAACAAAAGAAGAACGGTCCCTTCTGCCCCTAAGTGGTGCGGGAGTTGTTACTCCTGTTCAGTGCATAGTTTTGAGGCACAGGGAGATCCCACTACCATCAGTATGTACATCTGTCCTGGAAAGTGAAGTCTCAGGCTGTTCTGGAAGAAAGGGTGAAGAAGACCTCTTTTTAGAGGATTTATAAGATTTGCCCCTTTCTTGTGGAGTGTTTTGCCCTTTTTTTCCTTGTGCTTCTGCTTCATTGAGTTCTAATACTTGCTTGAGGGCTGTGATCTGTCAGGACCGGATGCTGGAGGGGTGCTTCCTGGAGGCTCCAGATGGGGAGCAGGAGGATGCAGGGCCTCATGAGCTCCATGAGATGTCTCCAGATCCTGAATTAATGAGATTGCTTGGTGTGTGTATGGGGATAGAGGAGCATGGCAGATGCTGCACATAAAAGGCATGTATGCTTCCCCAAGGCAATACAGGCAGTTCTTCAGTTGGTTGCTCACTGGGAAAACCCAGGGGCAGGCCAGGCAAAGCTAGAAGCCTGGAAGTTTGGGCATCATAGGTGCCTGAAACAGTGGAAGAGCTGGAGGGAGGGGAGAATCCCCCATTCCCCAACTACCCAAACTTTAACTATTTAAAATACTTAGAGGTTTGACGAATGCTGAAGAGCAGAAATGGACACAGGAGGGTTCCATCCCAGATGGTGAGCAATAAAAAGAGAGGTGGTCGGACTGTGCTGCCCTTTATGCTTTTGTCTGGGAGCATATGCAGGCACAGGATGCAGAGGTAGACGGATGGATGCTACTACTGAAGAATTTCTGGTCCTGGGTGCACAGAGCACATGCGCATCCACAGTGAATACCCGAAGGGACCAGTACTTGAAGAAACATGACTTACTTCATCTTGGCCTGGGACTTGCATAAGAACTTTGTCAAAGGGAAACTAAACAAAAGGCCGAATGATATAGTCATTATAGTGCTCATTGATGTTTAAAAATATATTGACTTATGTGTTTGTTAAAATAAACAATCCTGGTCATGTCCTAGTGCAATGGACCATGTAAGTAATCAAAAACAGCACACACATTCAATCAGCATCTAGTGAATATACACCTAAAGCAGTGGTTCTCAACCTTTGGGCTCAGGACCCATTTGTAAATGTTTATGGCCTGTCATGATGCAGTAAATAGTCTGGGAGTGGAGGCCTTGGAGTGGTTTCAGTCAGATCCTACCCCTTTAGGGGGTTTGGTCCTGCCTGGCACTCACCCCACACTGGTGGCTCCTGTGCTATGGGACTGGCTGGGATTTGCTCTCTGCTCTGGGCATTGCAACTTCTGGGGTTGCAGCACCGTTCAGTTATGGTCCTGCCCCTGTAACTGGTCTAAATTTGTGAGTAGAGTTGTTACCTGGCTCATTGGCCTACTTGGACTCCTGTTATGATGACTGGGCCAAACCTGAGTGGTGCTGCAACCCCAGAGGTTGCAGTGCCTGGAGCAGGGAGGTGAGCCTAGCCAACCCCATAGGACAGGAGCCACAGGAGCTGCCATGCGACCCTTTGAAACATTCTGGTGACCCAATTTTGGGTCCTGACCCACAAGCTGAGAAACCCTGACTTAAAGGATGTTACAAAGGTCATTAAGTAGAGGGCCTTAAGGCTGTGATACATTTGGTATAACTGTGCTTGTATAGCGGCGTCTTATTGGAAAACCCGGGATGTGGGTGGGTGCAAGCCTGCCCACTTCTAAAGGCCCCTCCCCCAGCCTAGCAGGAGGGACCACTGGACCCAGGGACCAAGTAAATGCGGGGGACAACTAATGAAAAATAGGGGTTGGAATGAAGGTCATAGGTTCAAAATGAGGATACTGGATGGGGACACCGAGCAGAGAACCCCGGACAATGCCCATCGCTCCTCAAAGCTGTCAAGGGAGCCAGTGGATGCTGCCCAGTGGAACTCTGCCCGGATACTTGAAACTAGGGAGGAATGGAAATAGGCTCCACAGTCGCAGAGCACCCCCTCGTCCAACATCCTCCTCCTGGTATTATAGATGGAAACTTTGGCCAGGGCCAGGAGGAGGTTGACAAGGAGGTCTTGCGACTTTGTGGGGCCATGGATAGGGTGTGCAAAGAGGAATAAGTATGGGGAGAAGTGCAGTCAAAATCTCAATAAGAGGTTCTGGAGGAGCCTGAATAGGGGTTGCAACCTGGCACAATCAAGATAGGCGCACGCCAGGTTCTCCCTCACGCCACAAAAGGGGCAGGCCTTGGGCATAGGGGTGAACTGCACCAGGTGCACGCCCGTGCTCTCCGCTCCATGAAGTAGCCACCAACCGATGTCCCCGGCGGGCCATGGGACCAAGGTAGAATAAAGGCTGGCCCACCAGGGCTCCTCACTCTCTTTAGGTAGAAGATAGTCCCGCCATTTGGTGTCCCGTCGAGCGCCACACCACCATGTGCTGGCGGCGGCACTTGAATCTGCACCTGCCGGCAGAAGGACAGAACGTGGCGGAGGGTGGGGTCCTTGCAGCCCAGCGGGAGAGGGCTGATGACGGAAATTGGCCTCCGCAGGGTGGAAAGGGCATGTAACAGGGCAGCGTTGGGCAGGACGGAGGTCAATACCACCCATACGCTGAAGTCATCCAGGGGTTCTAGAGGGATGAACACCCCCCACCACCACAGGACCCTTCTCTACTGCCACCTGCTCCTGCCCTGAAGGGCTTGAAATCAGCCCTGGGAGAAGGCTGTGGCTAGGAGCAAGTGGTTCCCAGGCTGATTGGGGAAAGCAGGCTCAGCTGTGGCCATGCCCCATTCAGGGCTCAGCTGGCCCTTATAAGAGGGCAGTGGGCCAGGTGTAGGCAGTCTCCTCTAGCTGTAGAAGGAGATAGGCCTGGCTGCTGGGGGTGTGCACTAGAGTACCTGAGGTGGAGCAAGGCTGGGAAGCTCTGGCCTGGAAACCCTGCAGGTTGCAGGCCTACTGTAAGGCTAGATGAGTACTTGGGTTGCAGGGGGCAGCCCATGGGTAGGCAGAGGCAGCAGGTCCAAACCCCCCTTGCTTGTGATGATTGGCTTATAGGCTGCAGTCTGCCCCAGTGTGCAGGGGCTCAATGGTGACTGGCAGTAGCCAAAGACTGAGGTGAGGTGGGAATAGTGGGTGGGGGTTCCCTGGGGAGGGGAGACCCAGAGACTATGGGGGCAGCACCCTGGGTAAAAGGGGCACTGGGGTCTAGGAGGGCCTTGGGCCCAGTGGCAAGTGGGACACTGACCTACAGAGGGTGCTCTGGAGGCTGGAAGAGCTAATTCCCTGAGAGATCAGCAGGGGGTGCCACAGGGGTGAGTCATGCACCCTTACAGCTTGTTTTGTTGATTGCTTTGTGAGGACACTGTTTAGGCTGATATTAATGAAGTGATTCAGAAACTGGCAGGATTTTGGATGATGTCAGACTTAAGCTGTTTCTCACTTTGTAGTTCCTCCTTCACCTACCTTGAGTTCTTTGAATTAGTGCTCAGTGGTGTGAGAATGAGCTCATTCTCAGTAGTGTTCAGGATTTATGTGGAGGTGATGTCATCTGGGTCCTTAGCTTTGGCTCACTTTGGTCAGGACACCCCTCAATATTAGGACAATGAAGGCTTAGTGGTGGCAAAGTGGATTCCAGGGTCTTAAGGGTGGCAGCCATGATAGTGAAACTCACTCCTTCCCCTTCTCTTGTCTTGCAGTCAGCCCCCCTCTCCCCCCCCATATCCCTTTTTAAGGAGCCAAAAGGGGAGTGGTAGGTTGACTAGCCCACCCCCCTCATCATTTTTATTGCCACCTAGGCTGAATTTCTGATGCACCAATCTTAGGCCAATGATTTCTGATACAACATTTCTTTTGTTTACCAGGTGTGATCTTAGCACAGTCCTTGAGTTACATCACTTAGTCTTTTTGTAGCGTTTCTCCTCTTGCACCTTTTCCCATCAACATTTTATTGCTGTAGGTTATTGTGATCTCTTATAAACTTTAATCTACTTTCCCACAGTTGAGCTCACAATTGGGGTAGTTTTGTAGGCCCAATTGTCACTACAGCTCATGGCTGAAACCCTGATTCTCTAATAGCTGTCGAGAAACCAAACCACTAACCTCTCATGTAGCACAAGATCTAAAAAACCCAACAGTTTTAACATGCTGTCACAGTAAATAAATATACAAAGAAATAAAGCTGACAGTAGTTAAGAGCTCTGGTGAGGAAACATAGCTCATGATGTCTTTAGTACACTGTTAATCTTAGCTACTCTGCCTGGGTCAGAAAGAGATAAGTGTCTGTCCTGGCAGAGTCTAGGGCATGGATGAGAACAAACTGGCTGAGGCATACCCAGAGATGAGAGAGGCAGTGGTGGGTTGGAAAATGCAACTGGAAGATATGGCACAACTTCCCTTTCCACCAAAGGGAGATGTCTTCACACATTCTCCCATATTCATAACCCAGCACTTAGTCTAGTTGGATTCTCAGTTATTGCTGAATCTACATCCTGAAGAAGTAGCGAAGACTACCTTATGAACCTGATTCAGTAAACCACTTTAAACCCTATTATGAACCCTATTCAGCAAAGTGGTTAAGGAATAAACTCAAGCACTTGTTTAAATGTTTTGCTGATTCAGAGTCTTTATTATTTGTAGCAGGTTTGGAGACTGCAACCTTTATTTCTGATGTGCAGGCTGCCACCCTGCCTCATGCCTTTTGTCTCAAGACCTGAACTAGATTAGGTAATGCTCTTTACTGGGGGGGCTTCTCCTTAATTTAATTAGGGAGCTAAAGCTAGGACAGAGTGCAGCAGCCCACTTGGTAACTGGAAGGTCTCACCACAGAGATATTTGACTAGTGCTCCATGATCTGCACTGACTGCCTGCGAGTTTGGGTAGAATGTAGGGTACAGGTGGCTTGGAACTTTCTGTCCAAAAAAAATTATTTTGATGGAAAACAGTTTTCTACAAACTCAGTTTTCCAATGGAAACTTTGATATTTTTTTTTTGTATGTGTGCGTGCAATTTTTTAATTTTTTTTTTCTGCCAAGAAAATTGAAATGAAATACCTTGTTTCAGGTAGGTTCAAGCTGAACTGAAACATTTCATTTTGCAGTGGTGCAATATTAAGTTGTTCTTCCTAAACTGCAGTAGTGCCTCATTGGAGTTGTTGTTTGGTTGTTTCATGTTTCAATTCTTGCCTACAGGCAGGGCTTTTTTGAGCAGACTAAATCTCCAATGATGCACCAGAGTCTCTGAGCAGTGGGAGAACCATGGGAGTCGCATGGCTGCAATGGATGAGGGGAGATGTGGTCCAGCTAAGGAACCTGATCCATAGGGAAGAATGAGGACATGAAGTATCGAAACTGCAACTCTGAGACACCATGGCACCTAGTTGGATGCAGCTTAATATTGCAAAATTTTTCAGACCTTTTCCTTTTATAAAATATTTAGGTATCTTGGTTTTCTCTTGATTAGGAAGAAAACAATGTCAAAATATCAATTCATCACAGGATGGAAAGTTTGATTTTTCTCAGCTGTGTTCTGGACGGCTGAGCGCCTACCTACCTGCAAGACTGCCTCTCTCCCCTGTACCATAGAGCCACAGTTATGTTCTGCAGAGGTGCTTGAGCTGGATACCCCTTATTATAAAAGAGAGGGGGTCACTGGCAGGACACTTCTTGCGAGGTCCCCCTTGTTATGGAATGTGTTCCTTCCTCAACTTGGTCCAACCCCAATTTCCCCCCCGCCCCAGATCTGTTGATTATTCAGAGCACACTGCAAGGCTTATATTTTTGGGAGGGCTGCCGAAGAAGCAAGTATTAAGGATGATGTCTGGAGAAATATGAAATTTTGGCTTATTTTTGCAGTCTGGATAATAGGGTTTGTCACAAGATGAACTGGCCTTTTAAACTGGCACAGGTGAGGTGGAACCTGAACCAAGCTTAGCCTGCCTCTTGGGTGGAAGGAATAAATAAAAGGGTCATGAGTTTGGGGTAGCATGTGAATCAGAACCAGGTTTGCTAGGGGACAGTCTGAGTTTAGTCAGGAGGGAGACTAGACCTGGGGAGTCAGTGTTTGCTGATGAAGTAGGAGACTAGCCAGTGAGGAGGCCAGCTGTGCATTTGGGAAGAAGCACTAAGAAATGAAGACCATGAACTTGTGTTATAGGGTATATAACCTAGTTGATTAGGATTGTTTGGCTAGTGACCCACAGTAAAGGGTGAGTGTAGTTATCCCTATGCTGCTCCCTTGTGAAGGGGTGCAGTTACTTCTGTCAACAAGGGGAATAAAGGAATGTCCAGGAATCTGAAGCCAGCTGAAGGGGAACAGAACAGACCCTTGGAAGATGGGCCAGGCCTGGCAAGAGTCTAGGCCGAGACATTGATTTGATATTTTCCTTTGGACTTTGCTCCTTCCAGAGTTAACCAGACTCTTGTGACTTAATAGGAGGCTTGGAAAACTGAGGCAGTAGATGGTCCTGAAGCTGGACCAGGTAAGTCGCTACTAATTTTTTTGTTGTTGTTGTTGTATTTGTCAGAGGCATCTAGAGTCTTCACATAGATGCCTCTTATTATTTTATAAATCTAAATTTTAGAAGGAAAAATAAACTGTAGAAAAATACAGAAATAGAATACAATATTAATAATTAATCCCCCTTTATTTTCCAAAATAGTGCAACACAAGCCTTCAATAACAGGTAAAAGGTATGTATTCATCAGGCTAGATTTTTCAAAAGACCACAAAGGGCCAGCTTTCTGAGTACCTCACATCCGCAACTGAGGCTATATTTTCAAAAGTGACCACCATCCAGGAGCTCATAAGGTGATGCTTATAGCTGGATTTTCAACAGGACCAAGCATCTTACATGGACCAACATGCTAAACTTTTTTGAAAATCTGGTCCCATGTGACTCATCTCAAGAATGTAAGGAGGGGAATATGAAACTTCTGGCCTATTAATATTATGCTTTATGGAGTCTCCAGGACTTTCTTTACACAATGATTCAAATGACTAATCTATATAGAAATCAACATGAGCTTTGTTTTTAATATGGTCAGCATCTTTTCCATATGCAAAATTTTTCATTTAGAAATGGGATCTAACATGGAAATGCTATTTTATTAAGCACTAATCTGAAACTCTCTCTGGCAGAGGACCAGAAATATAGACTGTTCCCAAGTAACTTACAATCTAGAGAACATCCATCCATGCATTATGAATGTCATATTTTAGTAAGGTAATGATGGTCAAGATCTTGCATTTATTTAGGGCCTATCATTCTGAAGGAGTATCCCAAACAGGTATACAAAGTAAACAGAGGGTTTACTTATCTAACATTGAAATGCAGCCACTTCTGGAATGAAACAAACAGTTCAGTAATGCACAGCAATAATATAACATTTTGAGGCCAGAAGAAAGAACTGCTTCTCCCTTCCCCCTGCGTGCCCCCCTCCCCGACTTCAGGGTGAGTTTAGACCCATGGTCCTCAACCTGTGGGCCACTTGTGGCCCCATCAGCACAGAGCTGCGGCCCACGTGACCTCCTCAGGGTCATAGAGATAACACATTGTGAGCCACATATGTGGCCCACAATGGTAAATACGTTGAGAACCACTGGTTTAGACAATATAGGTATTCAGAATCTAATCTGAATTTAGTGAGGGCACTTTTTTCCTCAGATATTTGACTTTGTGCTAAGATAACTTATAAATGTCTTTGAATAACTGGGAAATTTTTATAAAAATTAAGTAAATGCTTTCCTTACATTTTAATTTTCCTTGCCGGACATATTCCTGATGGACCCCTGAGGATTACACCTGATTCACTTTCCCCATTCTAAGAATAAGACTCTGCTCTCATTGAAGTCCATGGTGAAACTTCCAGTGACTTGGGACTTTGATGACGCAGAATGTCACAGATCCCCAGGGTCACTTTGGTCTATGCCCCAGCCTTTCTCAATTTCCTTGAACCACCTCTTTAGTGGGCTGGGCCCCAAAGATGCATGCACTTGCATAGGGGCAGGACTGTCGCCTCCAAGACTGGGCCTTTAGGCACCAGTGATCCCTATCTCCCTCCCTGCTCTGAAGCTACTTGAGCCCGACTCCTCTGGGAGGCTAGTACTGTATCTCTTCTGGGTGCAATGCTCTCAGTGAGTATGCAGTGACAGCAGGCACCACTTTCAAAATAAGGTAACAATTTATTAGTCACTTGGCATAGAAAATCTAAAAGTCCTTAAAATAGCAAAGAGACAAAGGTTAAGCCATAATCTGTTTTGATCAAACTAATGTAGACAACCAGCCAAGCTATTATGGACTTCATTTCTGGTCCTGTCTCAAGCCCTTTGTCCTTAGGCCCAGGTGAGAGATGCTTAACTTGCCCAAATGACAGCCCATATTCTTCCCCCTCCACCCTCACTCCTTTTCCTCTCTGTTCTCCAGCTGAGTTCACATGTTCCCCTTAGTGGGGTTTCCCACTGTTAAGCATTGCTTGCTCAGTTGTTGGGAGGTCTCATTGTCTTTCTGGATCCTCTGTTGATTAAAGTCGGTTTCAATTAGGTTCTTTAGGACCTATTCATTCCATCCAGACAGCAGGGTGACACATACTCCTCCTTTCTCCTGTACTGTGCCAGAAGCAGCACTACCCTTTTGCCCCCACTAGGTAGCAATGCAAAGTACAGAAGGAAACTGAGGCATACATAGGATTGATACAAAATTACAGAAAATTCCCACTTTGTCACATAGGCCAGGGCCTTTCAGTGAGAGATGGGTGCTCAACTCCTCTGTGGGTTTTTTGAAAAACCTCCCCCTAAATCCCTGCATCTTCAATGTCCCATGTTACAGCCATAATTCTTCAGACTAAGGACTGGACTTCCCAGAACTGAATACCACACTCTACTGAGCCAAAGGTGCTGCTATTGAGCAATGCGAGTCTGAGTGACAATCTCTAGCTTGTGCCTCGGTGTTCATGACACCCATATTTGATTTCCAGTTTTGAGTTTTTACCTTGGGCTGAGTGAGGCTGGTTAAAGCAAAATGGCATTTTGCTCAGATCTTGCAGAGGGAGGTACCTCATGACAATCTGTTTGTGAGTTGACTGATAAGTTCCAGCCAGTCCTCTTCAATTGAAAATGTGTGACTCAGGACTTGAAGGGTTGTAATGGGGAGGAAGGGATTAATTAGAAAAACAAAAGTGAGTACCTCAGGTTACATGAGGAACATGAAGCCCCTCAAATCTCAGTGAAAGACGAACAATAAAACAAATTGATTGTAGCTTTGAGTCTTCAGTATGTGTGTGGAGATAATGGATAGGAAAACCAGACACTGTTTTTCTAGCACATGCCAGGTTGGATCACAATTTAACATTTTAAATAAGATGGTCTGACATTTTAAATAAATGTGGTTGTGACTATTTTATTTTGTATACAAGTTCCCTTGGAGAAAAGCAGGGAAATGTAACCTATAAATCATACTGTTATAAATGCTCTTTTTGTTTCCCTGACTTTAAGAATAAGATTGGTATAGTTCTTTCTTTCCCTTTATTTGTGCTTAAAAAGCCAGCTTTGGTTTTATCACTGTTAAACAGAAATGATCTTTGCTTCAGTAACTAGGCTGATAAAGTTGTGTAAGCATTTAGCAACAATGGCACTCTGTGTAGTTTGGATCAAAAGCAGATAGGTCACTTTTTTTCCCAAGGAACCAACAGCAGTGTAATTATGTGCGACACCCATGAAAGAGTTAATATGTATAAGTATACCTTATTATGATGAGTTCTGATAGGCAGTTATAGTGTACCGAGTTTTTGTGATCTCGGGCAGAACTAGAATTCTCCAGCAGGCCCATGCAATTTCCGTTAGAATCAGTTGAACGAAATTCTTATTTCTGTGGAGTTCTAGCTCTACTCCAGACTCTTAAGGATTATAAATACAAGAGGTGATTCAGGGGAACTATATTATAGCATGTTACGAGACATGTTTTAGAAACAGTCTCCAGGCCTGATTAGATCTGTGAAAAGGGGATTAAAATCCACATGTCTGTATTTACCAGATATCTTGTGCGAAGTTCTGACTGGCTGTGTTCAGGTGTGCTAAAAGTGAGACAGATGGTGCAAGGAACCCTTCTCTTTCCACCACACCCACCCAAAGATAGCTCTAATTGGGCTGACTATGCTGGCAAACATAGGTCAGAGGTTCAGAGTGGCTCAGAGTTCCTGCATCATTGGCTGGTCTCAGAGGAAGGAGCATCTGGGAGGGCTGGCCAAAAATTTTCTAACTAAACTTTTTCTGATGGAAGAATTGGGTTTTACATGACAAAAAAAAGTCATAGAAAGTGTCTGCATTCCTCAGACTTCCAGTTTTTTACTTTTGTTGGAAAACTGAAATTATCAGTCAAACTTCTTTGGGGTTTTTTTTGCCCCAACCCCTCTTCCCCCTCCCACCAAATTTTCTGTCAAAACTTTCCATCTGGGGGATGGCCTCGCTTCCAGACCAGCTGTAGTGTCTGGTTGGGCTGGAGCCATAGGAGTGTTTGCTACATGTTCTTGAAAGTGCAGCAAAGCCTTGAGGTCATCAAGTTCTCCTCTGCCTTGGTGGAGGTATTTTGCCTTTCATAGAAGGTGAGCCTGCTTCCCTTGTACCACTGGAGCTCCAAAGTTCTAACACAATTGTTGTCCTAAAACATTTGCTTAAAACCTTTGCTAAAAACCTTGAGTTTGAGGTGGCACTTTCCTATTTTGATTCTTCTGAAATTAAGATGTTGTAGATGTGAGTGAAATATGTTTACTCCTAGAGCTGAGATGAAAATCTGAATTCCATGCCATGGTAAAGACCCAGGCAATGGCAATAGCAATAGCAAAACAAAAGCAGTTTGTCAGTGGTCTGCCATTTCCTTCAAGAAACTCACAATGTCAGGAGAACAAGAGATAGAAGTGCCACAGGTCACATTTAAGGGTGATCATTCTTCATGGGCCTCCAGGGTGTGGATATGGGGGTGTGGAAATCAGCAATGAGAGAAAGGCAAGTGCTATTTACAGGGAAGTCCAAACTCAGCTTTTGCAATGAGGACTTGCATCAGACCAAGTCAAGGTAAACCGCTTCAAAGGCAGAAAAAATAAAGTCCTAAAGCAGCCATGCAGGGCACAGAGGTTTTTCTTTCAGTTAGTCAGAAATGCTTTAGAAATCCTGAGTCCTGCCCTGATCTACAAAGTGGCAAGCATCTCTGCTTGAAGGCAATGGATGCTGTGACAGAAGTGATTCTGAATCACAGTTTGAGAAGCCCTAGCCTAGGTAATATTTCAATAGGAATGTCACACCTATCTCTACAAGTAGGGAAACAACTAGATGCTGCTAAAAAACCATAACACAGTAGAATATAAATTGGCCAGCAGGGATAGGCAAGGGAAGGCCCTCCTGTACCATGACAAATCAGAGGGGAATCTTCCTATTCCTTTAGCCATGCTTTTGTGTTGGCTTCACAGTAGTACAGCTATAGAGGCATTAAGCTGTGTGGCAGTTGCTATAGTCGTAATGCAATACTCTGAGGAGTTTGCACAGCTTTTGTTATGTCTGATTAATATCTTATCAATGCATAATGTATCTTGCTGACTCTTTTCCTAAACTGTTCCGTGTGTGTGGTGCTTCCTCCTTTGTCTGAGTTGACTAGTCTGCACTGTGTGTATACACTCCCAGGGAGACAAGGTGGGTGAGGTAATGATTTTATTGGCCCAACTTCTGTAGGTCCAATAAAAATATTACCTGCCTTATCTTGTCTCCTTAATGCCCTGGGACCAACACAGCTACAACAACACTGCACACACTTCCCAGGCTCAGTTATACCTTGAAAGCCTGTATTGTGGGCAGTGTGGAGGTACACTACCTCAGCAGGGGCCCCAGGTTGCATTGTGAGGGTTTCAAGCAAATACTTAACAGTCAGCAGGTGTTAAGGATACCACTGTCAGAATCTTTCATATTTTAATAATATCTCAGTAGTTCTCATGACTTTCTAGAAAGACCTTTTAGTAAAAATATAGTATGTTTGAATTAATGCAGACATTTCCATCAGCAAAATTGGAGAGTACAGAACAAGTACAATATGCTATGGCAGAGATTTCCAAAATGTGATATGTGGAGCACTTGCTGGTGGTTCCCATTAAGCTGGTGAGTCATGTGTTGGGTCTCCTTCCTGGTGTTGGGGAGAGAAAAATGGGGGGGGGGGGAAGAGATGGAAATAATCCCTTTTTTAAAAGGATAAAATATTTAGTGGACTAAAGACCATTAAATACCCTGCAGGCCTGACTTTTGGAGGCATTGAGAATCCACAATAGCCACTGAAGTCAATGAGTATTGGGGGCAGTTCTAAATGGTTTTTCTAATACTATTCCATTGCAGTGATGATTGTAGTTAGAACAGGGATGTTGTTCACTTGTGAATGGAAAGGGAGAGATGGCTTGTGGCATTACAAATAGGAAGGGAAAGAGCCCACACAACCTTCTCTTTAAGTTGTGGTTTGCCCTTCCACACTCTGCATGGGTCCTGGAAGAATGTGAACTCAACCTGGGATGGGCCAAATTCTGAAGTCCAGAGTTGGAAGCCCAATTCTCTGATTTTTTTTTTTAGCTTTCATACACTTCATATATTCTGGCTTTGATTTTATTCTCTCCTTTAATCTTATGTTAGAGTGCATGTGTGTTTTTTGGTTCCATTTTTTTAATGGAAAACTCCATACAAAAAAAATCTCCTGGTGATTTGTAATCACAGCGTCCAATTCACTTCAAAATAAGTGCTGTCTTACAGTAAAAAGACTTCCACATAGTCAAGTTTTGAAGTCTCTGCTAAGTCAATGTATTTGCAATAGATGTTTCACACTACTGAAGTAGAAAAAGAACTGAAACTTAGACTGTAGATATTTAGGGAATAAACTTTCTCAAATATTTTGATTTAACCTCCTGATTCTTTAACAAGTTTTGTTGCTTCTTTTTAACATGGGAGTGATTAGTCACATTTGTGATTGGGACTGTTCCATTATTATAATGGGCATGAGGGCTCATCTATTAAGTAGCCATTTTGCTATGGCAGGTAATTTAATTTTGATTTTCTTGCAGGGGAGAACTGACTTGCAACCCTTGAGCATGTACAATATATACTAAGTGTCATTCTCTCCTAAAATTTCCTTGAAGGTGGCTTTGAAGTTGATTTACCACAAAGATTAATGATTTAAAATCTAGGCAGAGGTTGGCATTTTATAAAGTAAATTGGAAAGATATTTTGAATTCCACTTTAAAGAAATTGCAATACATGTAATATCACTAAACCTACGTCAATTGGCTTTTCTGTGACACAGTACTCCTTTTCCTTAATCAATGATTTATAATGGGGTTGACACTGTGTAACTGTTGTAATACAAAACATTCATATAGCATCTTTCATTCAAGGCACTTAAATACCCACAAAGTAAATATGCAGTATTAGCCTGGGTCTACAACTGGGTGAAGTAAGACAAAGATCAAGTGACTTGCCCAAGGTTACACAAATCATTAGCAGATGTGAAAATTGTATTTAGGAGTAGATTGTGGATTTGGAGAAAAGTGCTGCAGCTTTGGACTAGTTACACTGTAACTTCACTAGTAGTATGTTTAAGTTTGTGTCAAGGGTGTCCCCATCTTTGTAGAGGAGTTGTATTTCTGAGTCAAAATAACTGGCATTAACTATATTCTGCCAAGCAGCTAGAAATGGAATAGATGGCTATTCCATCTCATGGCTTTCAGGAAGTTGAATTGTTTTGTTGAACACCAAAAGATGACTTTAATATTGTATCTTCATAGTCAACAAATCCTATTTTTTTTTTTTAAATTTCAAATCTGAAAAGCTCTGCTTATATACTTGATTTCTGATTGGCAGCAATTAATGATGCATAACTTGAAAGAATAAGGAAATTAATAAGAGAAATCCTGAAAGGTTGATTTGTCATGTCAAAGACTATGAAAAAGCAAATTAGGATGGCAAACATGATTACTCTTGGGGCCAAATTCTGCCCTCAGTCTCACCTGTGCAACCCTATTGACGTCAATGTGGTTGCCTGGGTTTAACTGGAGGGAAAAACTAAGGTGCATGTTACAGAACACAAAGTAGCTAAAAAGGCCCTTTGATTAAAAGATTGGAATATTTTTAAAAACTTGAAATATAGTGATGTGGTATTTTACAAGGAGAGCAAGTAATTTGCTGCAAGCAAACATTGCAAATTCATCCATCTTGCCTTCTGCTATAGTGGTGTTTTGAAAATATTGTTTCATTAGGAAGGTGAATCTTCAGTTGAGGGCCTTAAGTTGGTTTTATTCAAGGAAGTACTTAGGCGTGTGCTTAAGTGGTTTTTCTGAATTGGGGGGCCTTGGAGCCCTGGAACCTAACCTATATAACCCCTTTTTCTACTATTTTCAGTGAGTTGTAGGTGGCAGTCATGCTGCCTTTAAGGGATACCTGTACCAAGCAAAAAAGGGTCCTGGTCCATGACTGGAGCTGCTAGGCATTACTGCAATATAAACACAGCTATTAGCTTTCCTCCATAGGTGAACTTTAGCTACACTGTGACTTGGTTACTAAGTCAACCAGTCCTGTCAGGATGCAGCCATGTTTGTCCATTTAACACTCTGGATGCCTCATTTTCTCATCCTTTAAAGGGGGTGAAGGTGCATATCTACCTTTTGTAAATAACTTTGAATTCCTCAGATGAAATTCACTGTACAAGTATTACTGCAGTAGATACCATTGGCCTTTCTTTAAAAATCCTAGTTGTAGCTGTATTATTTCTACGCTCTTTATATTATGTGGGATGGTGTTAATGGCACCCATCAACTTTTACCAGATCTGTGATTGATGGCTATCTTAAGCACACTTCAAATTAAATGAAGGAGCAGTTAAATGCCTCTGTGTAGTGGTACTGAAACTGTAGAAACCACAGCCCAACACATGGGCCAGCATGGCTCAGCCTCAGCTAAAGTTAAGCCATTTTGCCCCTGGGGTTTCCTTGAAGACTGATTGAAAATA
Organism: Dermochelys coriacea; assembly: GCF_009764565.3. Taxonomy (NCBI): domain Eukaryota; kingdom Metazoa; phylum Chordata; order Testudines; family Dermochelyidae; genus Dermochelys; species Dermochelys coriacea. The sequence continues at coordinate 84,630,736 of NC_050073.1, read as the reverse complement.
TGACTGTGACATCAGTTGGCTGCAGCTGTGTCTGTGGGTGAAAGGAACCAGAAAGAGAGCAGACAGTGAGTGAAGCAGCAGTGTGTAGCCCTGAAGGAAGCCAAGAGACGCTACTCACTGAAAAGCCAGGCTTGGATTTCTGGACAAAATCTGCCACCTGTTTTTTCTTTCTGTATTCAAGGAAACAGTGCTTTATTTTTAAAAGTACCAACCTTTAAAATAAACATGTTTGCACCAAAGAAATACTTGACTTTTATAATCAATTTCTACTCCAAAGGAAGCAATCTGACAAGAACTTGAATGCTGGCTAGTTGCATTGGCCAAAGGGCAGCAATCTTCTATGACCTATCTAGAGCAAAGGTGGGCAAAGCATAGCTCGTGGCTACATCTGGCCTGTGGGACTGTCCTGCCCAGCCCTCGAGCTCCTGGCCAGGAAAGCTGTCCCCTGGCCCCTCCCCTGCTATTCCCCTAACCCCCACCACCTCAGCTTGCTGTGCTACCAGCGCTCTGGGCAGTGGGGCTGCAAGCTCCTGCCGGGCAAAGAGGTGGGTGAGTTGGATAAGGGGCAGTGGGTCCCAGGGAGCAGGCATGGAGCAGGGGGCAGTTGGATGGGCCAGAGGTTTGGGGGGGCAAGTCAGGGGATGGGGAATGGTGGTGGGGGGGTTGGATACGCATGGGAGTCCAAGGGGGCCTGGCAGGGGTGTGGATAGGGGGAGGGGAACAGGGAGCTGGGGGGGTTGGATAAGGGGTGGTGTCCTGGGGGCAGCTAGGGGTAGGGGGTCCCAGGAGGGGGCAGTCAGGGGACAAGGAGCAGGGGGGTTAGATGGGTTGGGGATTCTGAGTGTGGCAGTCAGGGGATGGGGGGCGAGACTCTTTGGGGAGGCACATCCTTTCCTACCCAGCCCTCCATACAGTTTTGGAACCCCGATGTGGCCCTCAGGCCAAAAAGTTTTGCCCACCCCAATCTAGATCCTGAACAGTTTTAATTGGTTTGAAACAGCTAGAGATGTGTTGAGGTGGGGAAGCGCATCATTTGGCTATCTTGCGTGCTTTGTCTTGTATGTTAAAGAACATTTTGATACAGAATAAAAGACAGAACCATTTCTTGTTAGTAGTTGTCTGACAAGTACTATTTCTCATTGCAAAAAATTTTGATCTTGGACTTGGGAAATATATAAAACACTGTGCACTAAGACTTTCCTATATGGGGACACTGATCTGTTTGGGGTTTTTTTGAACAGATTTTTCTATAGAACAAAACGTCTGTGTGAAGGTCTTGACACTGCAAAATGTAACTAATCCTACAGTATTATAAAATGCCAAGTACTCTTGAAAAGAGTCTTATTATAACTTGATTCTACACTCTGCATGAAATAAACACTGGATGTCATTAAAATGAGATCTAGTCAAATATTAACCAAAAGTAACTCAGTCCTGTTACTAAATACTTATTTCACTGTTTCCTCAAAACAAGTATATTGTGAAGGGCCAAACTTTCTGCAAATGTAAATTGGCCAAATGTCACTGTCAATGGAGCTCCAGCCGCAGTGTTAGGGTGGATTTTCTAATGTAAAATGGAATAAATCTGTCATTCCACTTGCATTTTGATTAGTTTTGAATTCTATCCCTGATTATTTTGATTTTTAGGGCATACACAAAGACAGCAATGTCGCTGGGTTTTTGGGAAAGAATGTGGAAATATACATTTAGCAAGAGAAAGATGCAGGAAAACATAGGCCCACTACATGGTGTGGAAGGTGAACTAATACATGATGACCTCAAGATGGCTGAGGTGTTTTAATACCTATTTTGCTTTAGTCTTCACTAAAGATTAATTGTGACCAGATGCTTAATACAATATTAAGAAGGGGGAAAGAACAGTGAGCCAGCATGGGGAAAGAACAAGTTTAAGAATGTTTAGATAAGTCAGGCTCTGAATCTCTGAACATGAATCTCTGAAATTCACTCTAGAGTAATTAAAGAAATGAAGCAATCTCGGAACTGGCTAACTATTATCTTTTTGACACCTCCTGGAAGACTGGTGAGGCTCTGGAGGAGGGCCAACAGTACCTACCTTTAAAAAGGGAAACAGAGGACCCAGGATTATATACAAGTCAACCTAACTTTGATACTGGGAAAGATGCTAGAACAAATCATTAAACAATCAATTTGTAGGTACCCACAGGATAACATAATCTGTTTATAAGTAATAGTTAACTTGGATTTGTCAAGACTAAATCATACCAAAACAACCTAAAATGTTCAAAATGCTATTCTTCCTAATCAAGAAGCTGCATACTCCACCCACCCAGCACTCCAGGTCTGGGTGTCTGTCTCCTCTTCTCTTCTCCCCTCCCCCCCCCCCCATTTGCTGAAATAGTGGTTTGACATTAATTCAGAGAGCTCTTCTAGGTGATGGTTTGAGATTTGAATTCCCAGATATCTTGTTTTGTCCATTTGTACCCAGATGTTTTCTGAATGACTCTTCAATCTCTGGCAAACTTATAGCTGAACTTCTGCTGGTGAGAGAGACAAGATTTTGAGCTGACAGATCTTCTGTCAGCAAGTTTGTGTCTCATCAACAAATTGGTTCAATAAAAGATTACCTCAGCTACCTTGTCACTAATAACTTAGGACCAACAATGCTACAACAACATGGCATATAAACTTGTAGGTAGCATTTCAGATTTGGCATAACTTAGTATAAAACTAGATGCTTTCCCAAAACCTTGGATTTATTTAGAAACTAATTTTAAACCAATATTTGGTTTAAATAAAAACTTTATATGCAGATGTAATATCTTCTGATGTGTTCCTACAAATTCTAGTCCTGTGATAGATTCATTGCTCCTTATTTTATGTGCAAAAGGCTCAAGCTGTGCAAAAAGTAAAGGAGATAATAACAGGCATCCCTCTATATTGCTCAAACGGGAGACTTAACCTCATTAACACTCAGAAGCTTTTGGGCTGGTGTAAAGAACAGTTATCCATTTAAGGAACTGGTGGCCAAAGTCTCTATGGGACATGACTTGAACAGTTCCACTCTATTCTATCTAAGGCTCTCTGTGAAAAGTGATAACAAAAGAAATGGATCTTCTTATGATCAAGGTAACTGGATGATTCCAAGTATTCGCCCAATATTTGATAACTGTCCTTAATCCAATTTGAGCTGGGTTTATATAAACTGAGAACATGGACTACAATCAGCTGACTAGTATTTTTGCTAAGTCTTTTGTCATGATTCAACAGTGACATAAATCCATATTAGGTGCATAAGGTTAGTCTTTTCTGACTGCAGTAGCTTCCATGACAGGTTGTGGAAGTTCCTCCACTAACACAGTAGAGCTGAAGGTACTCCTCAATGGAATCACTAATTCCTCAAATATGTTGTAAAAATTCAGCGGAAAAGCCATCAAGTCCTGGGGTTTTACCACTTTGTCAATTTTACTTATCTTTTGGCAAGCCTGCTATGCTGAGATCTTTAACTTAGAGCTCAGAGTATCTCGGGTATAGAGGCTTTTATAATATGAAGCAAAAGCAGCAATTTCATTAGCATTTCTTGGCTGACTGTTAATTTGTGGAATACATTGCTTTGCTAGTGAATGCCTTTTAAGGCTATCACTTTCATTTCCACATTCAGTTCCCCCTAATAAGTTACTTTCTTTGAACATGTATTTTTGACATTAAATATATCCTTGTATGTAACTGAGGGTGTGAATAAAATGTGTAGTCTTTCCCTTGGATGCAATTCTCACTAGCATTCTGAGAGATTAAAAATGACAAGGGAGATAAGGAAGCAAATGAATCATTGACTTCTCTATGCCAACAGTTTAATCAGATCTATCCTAGTAAGGAATTAGTGTGCAAACTAAAGTCTCCAAGTATAACTTCCTCTTCCCCAAAGTATTACAGCATTTTAAAGACATTGTATGTGAATATACACTACACCCACTGTTAACCCAGTAATTGTTAGGATACTGTCTCAATAGGATACTGTCTCTCCTTATCTTTGATTGATTTTTTTTAATATGAAAGATCCATGTTTAGCCAAATATTTTGCTCGCTCCTCTTTTCTTTAGCTGAAGCTCAAAAGGTATGCTGAAACCAATTGCTTTTGATGCTCATAATTTGCGCCCCCTTTAATGAGTTTCTTGAAATAGCAAAATGAGTGGATTTAAGTTCTGCCAGGGTTTTTTCCTTTTTAATGACCGTTAGCCCTTTGACATCCAAAGATTACTTTAGAAGGATACCTTTTTATCTTATTGAGAACTTGACATTACTGTGATTCTTTAACTGTTTGACAGCATGAACCCTTCTGTGGCCAATGTCATTTTTAATTATTTTGTGTTTGATTGTGTATCTATGTTTGGTTTCTCTTTATAAACTTCTCTATTTCTTGCAGTAATTTCCCTCCCAAACTCCCACATTCCATCCCCACTCCCACATTCATTTTAAATCCACAGATAACATGTAAAACCATCCCCCAAACAACTGTGTTGCTGAACCCTAAACCCCATACTCTTCCTTTGAACTCTTGGATGACTTCTTTTGTAATCCGAAGAAACATTTTTACCATCTATAGGACTTTTACCCACACCCTTTGGGATAGATTACCATCTGATCACTTGTCACATGGGGAGGATTTACAGACTAAAGGCTCTTCCCTGTCCCCTCTCTATTTTCATCAATATCCTCTTCCACTGTTAACATGATAAAAACATGGGCAGTCAGGCCAAATGGTTGAAGCAGGAGTAGTAGCCAGCAGTCAGAGCCCAGATGCCAGAGTCATTCAGTTAAGTCAGGAATCAACTTGACTGTGGCTCAGCTCTATCTGGAGTGTGGCAGGGCAGGGGTAGTGCTGGGACAAGCAAATGCAAGAGCTATTACAGCTGTTAGCAGCCAGCACCATGCTGCTAGTCTTATGATCAGACTGGCTTTTCCCCCTTTTTGGTCAAACCACCCAGTTGGGTGATCAGGTGGCTCAATTGGCGCTGAGCTGCACTTGTTAGTGCCTAGGGGTTTAATTAGCAGGGAAGGAATCTAGCTGTGAATCTTTATTCCTGAAACTGGGACTTCCCCCTTATGAGCATTTTCTTTTTGAAACTGAACACAGCTATCACAGTATTATAGTCACCCCACTTAAGCAAACTACCTACATTATGACAAAAAGATGCCAAGAGAACTGTCAAAGTTTAAAAAGTAGAATGCATAAACCTAATTTGACCCATCTTAATGTATGGAACAGGGACTTGCTCAGCCACAAGAAAGGAAATCAATATGCTCTCCACCATGGAAATGAAGATGTTGAGATGGTCAAATGGTTGGATATGCTGTGATAGGAAATGAAAATGAGGTTAAGGGCCTAATGCAGGTTTCTTCAATTGAAGATGAGTCGTGGGAGGCTAGATTACATTGGTGTATTCAGTGGAGACCTGAGAGCTATAGCAGTGGGATGACTCTTGCAATGGTTGTGGATGGAATATGACCAAGACTCAGTAAATGGACTGGATATCAGCAGACTGCAGGGAGATCCATCTGCATGACAGACTGGTGAACAATCAAGAGTTTTGGAAGGAGACTGTAAAAGTTGCTGATCTCAAACCTGGGAGTGGCAAGGGAGAAGAAGAAAAGATAGTTACTGTTTCTTGTTGCAGAATCCTAAGAAGTCCCTCCTAGTTACTCCTCAGATACAGGGTTACTCCTCAGATACAGAGATCTTTTGTTCAGCTTCACATGTACTATTGGCAGTATGGTCTTTTTTTTTCCTTGGTTTCATTGTCTGCCAAGAACTTTAGCAGTTTCTGTAATGATTGCTTCTGGAATATCCTTGACACGTTTTGCGATTGGGATTTTTATCCCAGGTGACTGAGGCTTTTTTTCTCTTGTTTAAAGAATCTTATGGTAAAATATGGATTTTTTTTTGGAAGCTGATTGAGTTTAAATGGGAGTCCCCATATGCAGCCTACATCTGCCTGTCTGAGTGCTACTGTAATTTCTCCTAGCTCTTCTGTTTTTTAAATTTAGGGCAAAGGAATCTCATGGAAATTTTCAGCTTGTGGCTTTGAGTGTGAGCTCTGAATGCTGTCTGGCTTTTTTCATAACTTTTCTGTTGATCTTCAGATTTCACAATTAGATCCATGGATCTGTTGTGAGGCCTAGATGGGGCAAGCAATACCCTATGTGCTCTTTTACCTCTTCCAGAGATCTGAGATGTAACCACGCCACAAGTCAAGGTTTTACATACCAGATTGGGGTTCTTCCTTCAGTATGTTCAGGCAGTTTCTTAATTCTGATATTGTTTCTTCATGGGTGGGCTTGCGCTCGCGCTCTCTTCTCTTTCCTCTTCTTCCCCCTCCCCATCAGCATCAGGTGGCTCTGCAGCGTGCATGTGGTCTCTGGCCAGGCTCTAGCACAATGACTCACTTAGTCATTTTACTGTGAGGAGCTTGGTTGTCAGATCTTCTCGTGGCCTTAAACTCAACCAACTCTGAAATGTCAGCTATGATAGCCATTGATTTTTCTTAAGCCCAGGCATTTGTTTGATTTAGCTGCCCTGTGCTCACTTGGTGTGAGGTCTCTCCACCCTGTGAGCCAGAAACACTCTTCTTAGTGAAGTATTTTGATTTTTTTTAAACATTCAGATTGTGGAGGTAAAATCCATTCTCTGCATCTCTGCTCTGTTTTTTGGGAGTTTAATAGGTTTTGGCACTGGAGGCAAATTACTTTGCTATCCACTCAGCGTTCAGGATTCAGGCAGACATGTTATTCCAGACCTTTGCTAGCCTCCATCATTGGAGGCTTATAAGAACAGGTTAGACATGGGGTCTGCAAACTTTCAAAATTTTTTTGGTTTGTCTTTTGACCAAAATATTTCAAGAGCTGCATCATACGAAAAGCTACTTTCAGAGTTAGAATTTATCGACTAATAATTGAATATTAAAGTTATACTACTCACCAGTACTCTTAAGGCAACTTCTGCTGTTTGAACAACTCTCTAAAGATGTCCATGTTTGGTGAATATGCCATGATTTTCATTTTCAAGAGGGACTTGAGACTAACATCTTGCAGTCGGCTCCTCAGTTTTTTTGATTAAATTCATGTTGGAAAACACCTTCACAGAAGTACATTTAAACCAAAGACTGAGAGAAGCCCCAATGTATATTTCTTCAGCTGACTGTATGTAACTGCTAGACAATTCCAAACATCAAATATAATCTGGTCTTGCTGTTTAAGGTTGTCCATTTCTGACCACTTGTGTTGTAGTCCCAGGATGGATTTCTACCTTTCCAGATTTTAAAGTTCAGTGACAAGATCTTTTAATTTTGAATTCCGTAAATTCTGCTCTTGCAAGTCTAAGTTGAAATTGCACTCTATCAATTCTGGAAAACGCTGAAAATTTCAATGTAGAAGTGTCAGCTTTAAGCAATTTCAACAGAAATGACAAAGTGGGCTTTTCCCTTCTGAACTCATGAAATTGGTCAACACATGCAGCTTCTATTTTGATGACTGTTTCTGCAAGGACCCCAATGTCAATATCAGTCACTTGTTTGTATTGCTTCAGTGTTGGGAAGTGCACTAACATGCATGTCTCAATGTCCCTTACAAACAAAGGCAGCTTTCATTCAAATGGAAACTTCTTTCAAAAGCAAAACTGCAGTGTTTCCTTTCCCCTGTAGCTTCTGATTCAATACATTTAAAGGAGAAGTTAAAACCACCATGAAGTTGAATTTCTACCCACAAGGGGGCAGCCAAACTCCTGGATTAGACAAATATCTGTCTGGGATGGCCTAGGTATACTTGGTCCTTCCTCAGCATGGGGGATGAACTTTTGAGGTCCCTTCAAGTCTTTCATTTCTATGAAAAGGAGAGGGGGGGGGGGGAAGTGGAGACACGCATAGCCAACCTATGTAACCATTATATTGTAGTGCCAATCAGAATGTATAAATGTCCAAGAATAAAGACTATTTGGGAAACTTCTTCAATGGGCATCTGAAAATGAGCTTGTAGAGTTATCAATTTTTTTGTGCAAAACCCTACATTTTGAGCGTGCAGATATCTATAACTATGTGGAAATGTTACCTGTGTGTGCATACAAACATGCATTCACAACTTATGGTACTGTTGTAGAGACATTGAAAATTTGTCCTTACCTGGGGTTGCCAACCCTCCAGTATGGGCCTGGAGTCGCCAGGAATTAGACTATCTTTCTTTAAAGATAGTCATGTGATGGAATCTCCAGGAATACATTCAACTAAAATTGGCAGCCTTATCCTTGCCTGTTCAAGTCTTTCACCGGTCTTCTGTAGCTAATGCAGCATAGCAGGAGATCTACCCTTATGGAAGATGTTTTTGGCAATACTGATTAAAGATCAGCCAGTACATACCATGACAATATGTACATTAAAGCAGTCTTTGTCTCTATACATGTACTGGGGTGGCTGTTTACCCCTTTGAGACCAGACATGCCGCTGCAGAATCCACCTTTTGCTCCTCCTCCTTCCAGGCCCCTTAGGAACTCCCTGTGATGGATTCTTTCCCCAGCCTGGGATGTCTTTTGGAACTGGGCTCCCTTTACACTGTACTGCTATGCAGCCTGTCAAGCCCTTTCCCAGGCTTCAGACTGCACTTTACCAGCACACATACAAGTAGACACATACACACACCCAGCTGCAGCTATACGCACAGATGCTGAGATCAGCTTTGCATGGGAAGGCTCAGTTACTCAAGTGCACCCCCCCCCGAATTGTAAACCCAAAATTATACCATCTTGCACTGCACAGAGAACTGTACAGCACAAGCTCATGAAATTCACCCCTCCCTCAACATAGAGAGGAATATACACAGCCTTCTGTCCAAAGTTTTGATTTCCCCCCCACGCTGGTTTTAGACAAAACAAAAACAAGTTTAACTACAAAAAAGATTAAGTGATTATAAGGAATAGCAAACAGATCAAAGCAATCTGCTTTAATCTATTTCCTAGGTAAACATGCAATCTAAGCTTAATATACTGAAGAAATTGGATGTGTAGCAAATTCTCACCCTAAATGTTTTAGGCAGATTGCAGAGATTTTTTAAGGCAAGCTGTACTTGCTTGCTGCTTAAAACTCCAGTTATTCCTTTCGTAGGGTAGACAACCTTCTAGCCTGGTTTTAGCCCTTCTCCCCTAGTTGTCTTTTCTCTGATGTTTCTAGTAGTCGTCTTTCTTGGGCGGGGAGTCAGTGAAGAACAAACAACAATGTCACTCCCCTGCCTTAAATAGTTTTTACATATGGCAGGAATCCTTTATCTCCCAATGAGATTCCCATGCCTGGTCAGTGGAAAAACACTAGTATAATCATGGAGTCCAGTACCAGGTGGCTTTGTCACATATCCCTGTAGGGCCACGACTCCAACTGTTCTTTGTGGAAATGCCATTCTGACTTTCCCAACAAAAGCTCAGTGTCCTGGCTCTGGCTTCCTACTCCCTATCAATATACGCCCTGTTCAGAGGGAAAAAGCCACATCTATTCTACCCTTCTGCAGAGAGCTTCCCGATTTGTTGGGAGAGAGGTGAGTCCTGCCCCACCCTATGCTACAGGGCTCCCCATCCCAAGCAATTAAAGGGACAGTATCCTGGTTTTTCCCATCCAACTAATACCCCTGGATCACGTCTTCTCTTCCTGTTATAAGGCTATTTTGGAGTCTATCTGATTCCAATATGCCTGGAAAGGGGTCTTCTGATCCTCAATATTAAAAGGCCAGTACACCCTATGATATTGTAACAGGATACTTTACAAGTTTGCCCTATAGGACTAAAACTATTAACTATGGGCTAAAACTAGACTTAACACCACTTTAAATGTTTTTCATGCTTCAAATAATGTTGATGTACATCACCAAACAGTCAAAGCAGCAGCTTAATGCTTGCTTGTTCTCAGATATAAAATATTCATAATCTTATTTAGCATTCATTCAAATTACATTTAGTACTTACATTATGCTACAGTTTTCCTTCCAAAACATGAAAATCCCAAATGGTGAAAAGAGCTGTTTTCCAAAATCACATGTGGCCAATATGTTATGTCTAAGTCAGAAAGTTTTCCTCCCCTCCTGCCCCCAGCAATACTCCTCCCATGAATAAACAGTTCTAGCAGGTTAAGCATAGAGTAGGGAGTTGCAAGACCAGGTTTCTGTTCTTGACTCTACCAATGACTGTGGCCCTGGATAAGTTACACAACTTTTCTATGCCTCAGTTACCTTATCTTTAAACTGGAATAGGATAGCACCCAAATTTGTTATCCACTTTGAGATCTGCGGGTGGGAAGTGCTATATAATTGCAAGCTATAATGTGTTTCAGAGTAGCAGCCGTATTAGTCTGTATTTGCAAAAAAGAAAAGGAGTACTTGTGGCATCTTAGAGACTAACAAATTTATTTGAGCATAAGCTTTCGTGAGCTACATCACGATGCAGCTGATGAAGTGAGCTGTAGCTCACGAAAGCTTATGCTCAAATAAATTTGTTAGTCTCTAAGGTGCCACAAGCTATAATGTGTTACTGCAAAAAAATGCAAGTGAAGCACCTGCATAATCTTTAGTTAGTAGCCAGTAATAGAAGGAAATAAGTATCACATGTTCTCCACCTGTTTGGTACATCCTTTTTGTTTTCTTGGATACTATGGGAACAGTGCTTACGTCCTACGGTGAACATTACAGAAAATTCAGAGGTCTCTTGTCTCTTCCCATGTTTTCTTTCAATAGGACTGCAAGATTAAGCAAAGATTCACAATTTAGGTTATTCTCACCATTTTTATTTTAATCTTGTTCAAGTAAAAAATTTTAGCCTGTTGGATAGTCTCTATATCCTATCTTCAATATGTTCAGCTGAGAGACTGAAATGACACTCTCCGGCATGGTTCTTAAGTGGCTCCTCTGAAAGGATAGTGTAACTTCACACTTTTTCAGTAAAAAGATAATGGAATAAATTCTTCAATTATGAATGTGCAACCTCGCTGAAATCAGTGGGTTTGTTTAAGTGTAACTGACCCCAGTGTGTGGCTCTCATTATTTACTGAATGGAAACTAGTTCTATGTGAAACATGGAGTGAATTTGAAATTAATAATAAATCTGGGGTTGGGGCAGTGGTGATAGGATATAATTCTCTCTAGCTTCACTTAACCCAAGGCAAAGGGCTCTTAGCAGGACTTAAAAACCCCATTGAAACTTCCTCTCCTAAGGAAAATGACATGGGTTTGTGCCAGTTACTGTTCAGTCAGACATGAAATTTAATTGCTACATAATCTCAGATTGGACTCTTGTAGCAATAAAGTAAAATTTTAAAAAAATACTAAACTAAGGCAAACAGTTCATTTAATAAAAGATGAAATAGTTTATTTCAATGGCATGAGTAATTCAGAGCATTTTACTTTCTTGTAATGGTTCACAGGATTCTTTTTTTTTTTTTAACCTAAAGGATCTCTTCAGCCAAAAATAAATTTTGGCAAACTAACTTACTGGATACCTCTTAATATGTAAAACTTATTAAATTTATTCCAGCTAATGAGGAACCCTTACTATGATCATAAGGACCTATGAAAACAAAATAGTATTAAGCTGAGGAGACCCGTTGCATCTGTATATTTGCCTTGTCTCCTGATAATGGAGTTTTGATGTTGCCAACACAAGCATGAATACATCATGACTTAACCGACTGTACTTCTCTAAGTGCTAACCCAAGTGTGGAGGCAAATTAAGGCTGTTACTCTGCATTTTAATTCAGGGACCTGTAATCATTTAAATGTAGCATGGTAATGAAATGGCCATGTACGACTTAGACACTTTAATTGAAGTACATTATTTATCTCATCTGCAGGTCTTACTGTTCCCTCCACTAGTGGTAAGAAGTAAAGATGGTCAAATTCTTCAATAAAACATTTTTTGTCAGAAAGTGCTTATTTTTTCAAACAAACTTTGTGTGGGAATATATCAGTTTTCTGGGGAAAGGTTTCTTGGGCCTAGCATAGAATTTCTGGTCAAAGCCAAAGAGAGCATAAGAGCCTCACTCCAGAATAGATAACGCTCAGTGGTTAGGGCACTCCCTTGTGATGTGGGAAGCCCAGCTTCACATCCCTACTCTGAATCATGTTTATGGGTTTTTTTGGGGGGGGGGGGGCAAAAACCTAGCAGTCTCATTCATCCCAATGTGTGTGTGTGTGTGGTTTTTTTTTTTTTTTTTTTTTTTTTTTTTTTTTAAATCTCCAAGTTCCATGGAGTGAGAAAATTGTTTCCCACCCAGCTCTAGTCAGGCTGAAATATTGTCCAGGGAGTATGCGAAATGAGGAATGCTGCCTTTGAAGAATCATTCCCTTTTCCTCCAACCCTATGGAAGCTTGGCTCTGCAGCTCTTAAAATTGGCATGTTGAGAGAGACTGGAGGGATGTACTGGGCTTGAGTTACCACTTAACGTAACTTTGGTGGGTAAATCTGATGACCCTGTGAGTATTGGCTTATGTGCTTTTCTCCGTGCCTGACACCCACACACTCCCGCATCCTCACAAATGGCTGGCAGGGAAGCCTCTCATAATGTATTTCCTGCAGGAGCCACACTGTCAGAGAAGAGCGCTAGTATATTGATGTAGGCCTTGTAGACCGACAGATGCTGACAATTCTCACTCTTCCTGCTGAAGTTGGAGACAACCTCAAGTGATATGGTGAAACCTCATAACTTCACTCTAGATCTGTCTCTATAAAATCTGTCTCCTGTCTTCCATTTCTCATACTATTTCTTCTTCCATTGTTGAAGCCAACTATGACTACTCACATGCTTAAAGTTAGGTCTCTGCTTTAAGTACCATACTGAATTGGGGCTTAGAACAACCTTATTATAGCATTGCAGAATCTCACAGGAAAGAAAATTGAGTTCATGTTTAAATTACAGTCAAAGATTCTATACATGTATTTCTCTTATCCAAACTGTTTCACCCATTCCGGCATCTTAACCTCTCTGGTACATTTCTGTTGGATCCAGAAAAAAAGTTGTCAAGCAAATCTCAACTCTACTCCAGCATAATATTAGTCTAAGAAATTTGCTCCCTAATTCTATCACTGGGTTCTTTTTGTAAGGACTCTCTCTTGTTCACTGTCTCCCATTTCCACCAGGCATCCCTTCTCCCACTTTCCAAAGTTCAATAGCCTTCAATGTTTTCTTAAGCATTTAACACTATTTAATGAGGAGTACTTGTGGCACCTTAGAGACTAACAAATTTATTTGGGCATAAGCTTTCGTGGGCTAAAACCCACTTCATCGCATGCATGCAGTGGAAAATACAGTAGGGACACACACACACAACATGAAAAAAATAGATGTTGCCAAACCAATTGTAACAAGACCAATCAATTAAGGTGGGCTATTATCAGCAGGAGGAAAAAAAACCCTTTTGTAGTGATAATCAGGATGGCCCATTTCAAACAGTTGACAAGAAGGTGTGAGTAACAGTAGGGGGGAGAAAAAACATGGGGAAATAGTTTTACTCTGTGTAATGACCCATCCACTCCCCGTCTTTATTCAAGCCTCATTTAATGGTGTCCAGTTTGCAAATTAATTCCAATTCTGCAGTTTCTCATTGGAGACTGTTTTTTGAAGTTTTTTTGTTGGAGAATTGCCACTTTTAGGACTGAAACGACATAAATAGGACATAAATGATCTGGAGGATGGTGTGGATTGCACTCTCAGCAAATTTGCGGATGATACTAAACTGGGAGGAGTGGTAGATACGCTGGAGGGGAGGGATAGGATACAGAAGGACCTAGACAAATTGGAGGATTGGGCCGAAAGAAATCTAATGAGGTTCAATAAGGATAAGTGCAGGGTCCTGCACTTAGGATGGAAGAATCCAATGCACCGCTACAGACTAGGGACCGAATGGCTCGGCAGCAGTTCTGCGGAAAAGGACCTAGGGGTGACAGTGGACGAGAAGCTGGATATGAGTCAGCAGTGTGCCCTTGTTGCCAAGAAGGCCAATGGCATTTTGGGATGTATAAGTAGGGGCATAGCGAGCAGATCGAGGGACGTGATCGTTCCCCTCTATTCGACACTGGTGAGGCCTCATCTGGAGTACTGTGTCCAGTTTTGGGCCCCACACTACAGGAAGGATGTGGATAAATTGGAAAGAGTACAACGAAGGGCAACGAAAATGATTAGGGGTCTAGAGCACATGACTTATGAGGAGAGGCTGAGGGAGCTGGGATTGTTTAGTCTGCAGAAGAGAAGAATGAGGGGGGATTTGATAGCTGCTTTCAACTACCTGAAAGGGGGTTTCAAAGAGGATGGCTCTAGACTGTTCTCAATGGTAGCAGATGACAGAACGAGGAGTAATGGTCTCAAGTTGCAATGGGGGAGGTTTAGATTGGATATTAGGAAAAACTTTTTCACTAAGAGGGTGGTGAAACACTGGAATGCGTTACCTAGGGAGGTGGTAGAATCTCCTTCCTTAGAGGTTTTTAAGGTCAGGCTTGACAAAGCCCTGGCTGGGATGATTTAACTGGGACTTGGTCCTGCTTTGAGCAGGGGGTTGGACTAGATGACCTTCTGGGGTCCCTTCCAACCCTGATATTCTATGATTCTATGAAACTGAGTGACCAAGGAGGTTGAAGTGTTCTCTGACTGGTTTTTGAATGTTATAATTCTTGATGTCTGATTTGTGTCCATTTATTCTTTTGCATAGAGATTGTCCCGTTTGGCCAATGTACATAGCAGAGGGGCATTGTTGGCACATGATGGCATATCACATAGGTAGATGTGCCCGTGAATGAGCAGCTTACGGTGTGGCTGATGTGATTAGGTCCTATGATGGTATCCCTTGAATATATATGTCGACAAAGTTGACAACAGGCTTTGTTGCAAGGATAGGTTCCTGGGTTAGTATTTTTGTTGTGTGGTTCTACAACCCATCCTGAAGGACGCTCCCTCACTCTCACAGATCTTGGGAGACAGGCCAGTCCTCGCTTACAGACAGCCCCACAACTTGAAGCAAATACTCACCAGCAACCACACACCACAGATCAGTCAGCAGAAAAATTGAACTTGTTACTAGCTTTAGTGGGGTAGTCACCCTGCTCTGGCCCTGAAGGGGTTAAACCAGCCCTGGGAGAGGGCTGAGTCTGTGAGGCCTGCTGCTGGTGAAAGCAGCAAGCCTAGTTGGATTGGGGAAGCAGCAACAGCTGGCCCTGATAAAAGGGTTAAGCCAGGAGTTAGACATTCTCCCTCCAGCTTCAGAGGGAGAAGGACCTAGCTGCCTGGGAGTTGAGGGTACAGGCAACTGAGCAGGGCTGGAGAAAGGCAAGAGGAGCTCCAGCCTGGCAACTCCCCAGGCTGCAGGCCTTGTCAAAGGCCAAACCAGGTACTGGGGTTGCGCAGGCTGCAGCCCAGAGGATAGGCAAAGGCAGCAGGTCAACCCTCCCCGGCTTTGCCAATGAGGAATGGCTTGGACACTGCAGTCGGCCCCAGTGAGTGGGGGCTAGATGGTGACTGGCCGTAGCCATAGACTGAGGCGAGGTGGGGATAGAGGGTGGGGGGTTCCCCTGGGAGGGGAGACCCAGAGAGAGGGTGTACTGCCAGGGGGCAGCACCCAAGATAAAGGGGCACTCAGGTCCAGGAGGGACACGGGGGCCTGAGGCAAGCAGGGTGCTGGCCTGTAGAGGGCGCTCCAGAGGCTGGAGAGCTAATGCCCAGGACAACGAGCCGGAGGCGCTGCACCAGTGAGTCATTGCCTCATTACACTAACCCATATGTTTGATTTATGTCAGTCTTCCTTTTGTGGTTAAATTCTTTTGTTCCTATTGTAATTTTTAATTTTATTTAAGAAAACTGATTAATGCCCATTGTAAGGCAGTCATGGCTCTCCCCATCCATCAGGGTGGGAGACCACACCCCCTCGCTATAACACTTCTGGGAGTGCTTTGGTTCAGGGAAAAATCAGCTCAGTGTCCCAGGGCTGCAGTCAGGCCAAGCAGTGATAAGTCTATAGCCCAGAACCCTCAATCAGGTCAGAGCCACACATAGTTAATGGCTCTGGCCAGTGGTCTGGGAGAGCCACAATAAGTTTATCTGCCCAGGCTCTCAATCAGGACAGGGCAGTAATCCAATAGGGGCTCTGACCTACAGTCAGTTAGAGCAGTAGGGAGTCTATTCCCCCCAGTCCCTCAATCAGGGCAGAGCAGCAATCCATTCAGGTAAGGGGCTCTGGCCTGTAGCCAGGCAGAGTAACAGTGCTGACTAGAGGAGATTAGCTCTCTGGTGGGAGAATCAGCAGACCATCTGGTATCCTAGTTCAGGTAGGGGCCAGACCAATGCAGGCCTCCTGACCACAGAGTGGGGAGGTTGCTACCCCTGACAGTGGGGAGGCAGGGGGACACAAGCCCTCCTGTTCCACTGCATCCCAGCCCAGAGCCCTAACAGTGGTAGAGTGGTCCGCCACTGGGTCAGCGGGGAAATCCGACCACAACGCACTGTCTGGCTTGCAATCAGTCACACAGCCAAACCCTATTCAGCTTCCCTAGGCTCCTTCCTATATTACCAATCTGGGGGTACCTGGGTCTCACTCAGGTAGACAGTAAGCAACAGCTCCTCTGTGTCTGGGAGCTATGGTACAGGAGCAGCCTCTGTCAGATCTGAGCTCCAGCAGCAGGGAGGAGAGACATCCTGCTTTTCTGACAGCTCCACCGCAACTGAGCTAGAGGGCTGGCAATTTATAGTTCCTGTTATTGCTCCACCCCTCTGCTTTTGGCTCATCAGGGGGCAGTTGCCGCTCTCTCCCCATCTGTCAGGGCGGGAGACTATGCCCCCTTGCTACACCCACATAAATGCCCTTTTTGGAAACCTGAGCTGTAATATTAATCGCTCTTGACATGTTGCTGAAATGGTTAAAACTACACATCCAATCTTCATGGAGAATGTAAATGCATTAACAAACTTGCATTCAGAATTCCAAACAACTTCAAGCAATCTAACTGCCTTCATTTAATTTGGTTTTGCTTTTCAAGCTTTATTTTAATGCCATGTCTTTTATGGAACCTTATCTTATTTTAGAAGTTCTCATGTAATATTGAACAATTTCTGTCCTATACAGTCCTTTCTTTAATGATGGAAAAGCTGAGGCTGGCTCTATTTCAAGAGATACTCTATAGTTGAGGCCCCCAGAATTGCTATCTTTCAGAGCTAGATCATTATTTTATTCAATATTTCTTTGTCTGCAGCCATGTCTGGCTCATGTACCTATTGCATACTGTACCTAATTCCACTCTGGCAGTTATACTCTGTGCTGCTGAAAAGATGTGCATACCAGTTCATATTAATTAGCTCTCCAAACCTGAACCCATTTATTGAACTGAACCTCAACTGAACATTTGTTGAGGTTCAAAAAAGATGTTAGATATATTTATTTTCATGTACCTCTGCACTTCCTGATTCTGGATAAGAGTGGAAACTAAAGTGCTGAAATACTCTGAGGAAATATAGCAAGAACAACTATCCTAGCCCAGCTAACTGTACACAAAATGTCATGAAGAACCTGATTGTCCAGGATGTATAGCTCAATTTTGAAGCTCGCTCACCATTCTGTGGAGGTTAAAGACCAGACATATGGGTGTGAGTGCATAAAGTCCCCACACCACTCTTTCTACGATATACATTGACTTCAAGTGGAAGCTGTTTATATTAAGCTAATGGGATTGCTTTAAGGGCCATGCTGGATTGGAGCTTTGGGGCTTATCAAAACTCTAGTCTCTAAGGTGCCACAAGTACTCCTTTTCTTTTTGCTAATTGAAACAGTTTTCCTTTGGCAAATACAATTTAGCATAAAGAAAGGTGATGCTAAAGTGGCATCTATTTCAATAATTTCCCATGAGACATTTTTTTGAAACAGAAAACTTTTCGTTATGGAAAAAATTTGCAATTTTAATTTCAAAAATTTTCCAAAAATGTGTTTCCCCGGAACTTTCATTTTGTGGGAAATTTTGAAAATGTATTAGTTTCAAGTTGGAACAAAAACACATTTTGAGATGTAGAAATGCCCTGCAAAATGGAAGCTTCAAATTTTAACCAGCTTTAGCCTTAATTCAGGAAAACATCCCTATTCAGGAAAGCATGTGCTTAAGTTCTGTTTGAAATCTCCCATTTGAAAGTTTCATATTGAAAGCCCTAATTGATTTAGGAGCACAAGACGTATTGACAGTCATTGGTATTTGTGTTCCTAAATCATTCAGACTCTCCTAGAAATACATCTCAGTAGGATTTAAACATGTACTTGCATACTTTCCGGAATAGGAATGTACTTAAAGTACATGCTTAATTACTTTCCTGAATTTGGGCTATAGGAGTTTTGTGGTTAAAGCACTTCAAATGGGACTTAAGTGATCTGGATCCAATTGCTGGAACTATTATAGAATTCCTGTATGACCTAAGCAGATTAATAAACTCTGGTCTATGCTATAGAGTTAGGTTGATGTAAGCGGCCTTGTATCAGCCTAACTGTCAGTGTCCCCACTACAGCTTTGTTCCTGCAGTTGTAAGTGTCCTACTACCCTGACATAATAACTTCACCGTCTCAAGAAGTGTAAGATGGGGTGTAGTTAGGGTGACAGTGTCTGTGTAGACGCTGTGGGTTACTTACATCGGCTGTTGGCTGTCATTCTTGTCAATTTCATGGCTCCCTGCTCTGAGACTGGGGGGACAGCCGGGCTCCCAGTGGGGAGCCAAGAGATTTGGGGGGGTCAGTGGGGCTCCCAGCAGGAAACTGCACGTGGAGCTGAGATTCTGGGTTCTCAGCCCCCCTCTTCCCCACTGCCTCTCAAGTCGTTGGAAGTGCTCCTGGTGAGGATGCGCACCACCAGTAGAAGGAGGGGTAGTGTGGACATGAACCACCACAGTAATTTATTGCAGTGGCTGTAAGTCAACCTAACATAAATTGACTTAAGTTTGTAGTGTAGACATGCCCGTAATCTTTTCCTATCTGTGAAATGCAGATAATAGTACTTCCTGTCTCTCTCATCCTTTTTCTGTCTTGACTAGTTTAATAGTCTCTGCCCACAGGGAATTTACAATCTCCTATTCTGTGTCTATACAGTGCCTAGCACAGTGGGGCCCTGATCTTGGTTGGGGTCTCTGTGCAACTGCAATACAAAGAAAGTGGTTTTTTAAAGAAAAAAATATCCTTTACAAATATTTTTAGATGCTATCGAAATATCATTCAACAGGGTGCTGACCAGGAACTGCCGAGCCAGCCCTCTGTCACTCCAGCTCCAGTTAAGGGAGGTGAACTGGAGCTGACTAGAGGAACCTGAGCCTGATTGGCAGAGGTGGAACAGCTGCCAGCCTGATTAGCCTGGGGCTATATACAGGCTCAGAGGAAAGAAGGAAGCAAGTAAAGGGCGGGGAAGGGTAGCCGTAGCTGGAAAGGGGTAGCTCTTGCCTCCTGGCTGCAAGAAAGAGAAGCCCCTATGACTAGAACCCCCAGCAATATGTGGTGAGAGGTGGTGGATTTGCATGGTGAGAGGTGTAAATAAACCACACCTGGTGACTGCTGAGCCAAAAGGTCTCTAAGTGATTTTTTTGGAGCAGAGCAGAGGCAGGACCAATCCTTGTTACAGACAGACATCAACTCATTTTTCACAATATTCAATGAGTGCCTTATTTGTTCACACACTACTAACAAATGGTCACTTTTTGTGTATTCCTTAACCCATTACATATGTGCCCAAACAGCAGACTTTAAATTCCTTCCAGATTTTTTTAGTTGTTTGGATCTGGGATTTTGCTTTGGGAGCAGTGCTGATTGCTGTGATTTTTTGTATTTACATAGTGAAGGTTGTGTCTGGCGAATCCAGGCTAGTCATGAAACTGAATAACTGTTCTAGTCAAGCTGTTTTAACAACAAAGCTCTTTAGAACCTTCATCCAAAGCCCTTTTCTAAGAATGAATGATATAGTTCATAATCATCCTGTTTCATTTTGAATTTCAATTATTGCAATAACCTTTCTTTTAACTTGCATCCTATAATCATGTATTCTTCTCCCCTGGGTACCAAATACAATAAATGCCATTTGTCCTCTGTGCAGTGGAAGTTGCTGTATCACAACAGCCTTTTAAGGAAAGCAAATATACCAGAACCTTCGTAAAATGACCAATTTTAAAATGTCCCTATAACTCTTTTTTGAGATCAATAACTTGTCTTAAATACTTTGTCATCCACACTGCTCATTATGAATTTCTTTTTAGATAATTGGAGCATATGTATTAAATGAAAGTAAATATTAACATTAGCATAATGGTTTTCTGTGAAAACTGCAAACAAAGGCAGACTCAGACCCCCTTTTGTGTGTGACCTTTTCCATATCCTTAAATAGAAGGTAGTCCCTTTCACTGAGTAATCAGCATGAAGAAATAATGAGGCATAAATAAAAGTGAATAACAAAGGTAAAAGTTTTTTATTATAGCAACTGATAGATTAATATCATATATTAGGCAGAAGTCTCATGGATATATATTTGTTTAAACTGATTTATTGTTATGCTTACATATTGCCCATAGATAAAATAGATCATTCTGAATCACCACCATTCATTGAATCCCTTGCGGGGAGCCTTGCTTTGCATGGTAGATGACATCAGGGGCTGTTTTGTATACTGTTTTTAAAGGTTCAATTACACAAGGAACCTATGGGTGGAAGTAATACCCTACTTCATGAAGTCCCACTTTCTTTATTGGAACTACTCATGTTGTACATACTACTCATTTTGAGTAAGGGTGGCTGCATCTGGCCTAAAGATTGTAGCATTAGTGACAACTTAATTATATAGAATGCAATTAGCAATGCAGAAACCTTCTTTTAATTAAAAGAGCTACCTGTACAATGGACAGCCACAGGGTCTGAGCCAATGACCTTTGAAATAAATGGAAAGACTTCCACTGCCTTCAGTGGGTATTGAATTGAACCTATGATCTTTTCTAGACACTACAGCATGATTATGGTGATTCTTCCATAGGGTTAAAAGTCTCAAAAGACCTCTGTTGTGAGGATGCATGTTTGGACAGGATTAAATTAAGTCCTATGTAAGGAAGAAGGAGAGAGGAACAGATGAAGTAACAGATATAAGAAAAGATGCCTTTAAAACATGCAAGAAACAGATTAGTTTCTAAATGTTAGTAGCTCCCAAAGTTGTGTACCAAAACTCTGTGCTAATGTCGATACTAGTCTCTCTTTGTGTTGGGAGGTGTAGCTTTTACTGTACCAAGACTAGTGTTCATTTGTAAATGTGCTTAATCTTTTTTTCCTCCTCTTTTCAAATTCTTTTAGGATAATTTGAAGTTGGTATTTTATTTCAATAATAAAAGAGAAAACAATTGACATTTTCTCATCAACGTCAATCATCTGAATTCACAAAATATCATACTGATAAGTAAAGTCCAATATGCATGAGATAAGCTACTGAAACTTGGATTACCAAAGGTGGTAAATTTATATAAAGGCCTGGATCCAGCCATGGTGATTGTTGACATTCTGTTGCTGTCTCTACATGTCCTTTTTTGTCTGTGTGAACATACTCAGTAGGGGCTGAAGTATTGTACACTACTCCAGATTTGATCCAGTGTACAAAATTGCATGATGGATATAAAGGTAAGGAAGAAGATAAAGGAATTGGGTCTAAGTGGAATACTTTTAGAGGAGAAATAAGGTCACAAATATTTCCAAATGTTCAGTTTCATCACTACTATTACTCTTTCTGCTTCCTCGATATAATAAAAAGTCAAGTATATTTTATCAGTGCAAATCCTGTTTGTTGTGTATAGATGAGAAGAAAAATAATTACTGAAAATTAAAGTGCTCTGTTTCCAACACTTTTGTCTTATTTTTTCCTACAGTCGTCTAGCTAGAATTTTATCATCTGTACCTTTTCAAATAAAACTAATACATTTTATTGAACTCAACTAAAAGTGAGGGGAAAAGAATGTAAGCTAGCATGGCTTCTGTTTTCCTTAAATTTCACTATATCTGAGCATGTATCAATTACCTTTACCTTCCCCCCCCCATCCCTTTCCTCCTTTCTTTTTGTATTAAATCTCCTTGACTGGATTCTTTAATTTTATTTAAAAGGGAGCCTTCATAGACTTTTTTTTTGCATTTTAGTCAGGGTTGATGCCTTAGAACACCTCAGAGAGGGCTTTAAAGATACAACTCTTAGCACCAAGAAAGAGAGCAATCTAATTTATGTGAGAATTCTGGGATGGCAGTGGCAAATCATTTATATTCTCTTACTCCAGCATACTGCAGGTACAATATTTTTACATATATCAGTACCTTCTTTCCAATTTTTTTCTCCTTTTGACAGTAAATGGACTTATGAATTGAGCTGAGGGTTCTGGACCGTTCTAAAACTTTGTAAACAAAAATTATGCATCTATTTAACATATGTATTTTCTCACAAAGTTCTTACTAGAGTCAACAGGTCTGCAAATGTCATTTTTATATGGACCTGGTCCTGCTCCCAACAAAGTCAATGGGAATTTTGCAGTTGGACTACATCTCCCATGGTGCACTTATGGTTTAACCAGGGGATAGACTACAGTGCACCATCGGAGATGTAATCAAGCCAAGGAGCTCCGTTCATAGAGAACAGATACGAGGCACCCAACTACAATTCCCATGAAGCATTGTGGTAGCTAAGGGAGCACATATTAACGTCAGATTGACAGCCCACAAAAGCTTATGCCCAAATTTTAGTCTCTAAGGTGCCACAAGTACGCCTTTTTGTTGTTGTTTGTTGTTGCAAAAACAGAATGTTTGTTTTTTATTTGGATTGACACAAAACAAAATATTTCATTTGGATTTTGTGGAAACTGCATATTCTGTCAAACTCTTTGATAGCAAAGTCTCAGCCCTGCTCTTGTGCCCACTAGTTTGGGTACCAAACTTGAGACACTTAAATTCATTTTTATAACAGTTTATATGATCCAAGCACAGCTCCCATTGATGTCACTTACAGTTGTGAGTGCTCAGTGCTTGTGTAAATCTGGCCCCAGGTGTCTGAAGTTAGGTACTCGGAAAATGAGCATACGAACATTTTTTGGTTTAAGCAATTTGCCTAGCTTTATAGGAGCTCTGAAACAGAAGTAGGACTGTAGTCCGTTGCCTTATTCTAAGTTGTCCAAGGTAACAATAGTTCAACTCAGCCTATTATATAAAATCATTTATAAATAAGTCAGCAACAGTGAATGGCAGATTGAATTGGTCCAAACAAAAAGGTCTGCTTCTACAACCCAATGGCTATGTTAAGAGCAAGACTAGTAAACAAAAGTAGAATGGAACTGGAAATTAATGGACCAAAGTCAGTGTTTCAGATATTAAGCCTAACTGGTGGCCAAATGATGAGGGGATGAGCTATTCTGTTCATCACATCCTTCTGGGGGCCTTAAAAAGACTTTAGGAGGATCAAAATAGCTGCAAGATGACTGGTCTGAAATAAGCTTAATACAATCCTGTTTTCACTTGTCATTATGATTATAGCAAGGGTTCCTCATTAGCTGGAATAAATTTAATAAGTTTTACATATTAAGGAAGATCTAGTAAGTCAACTACGTTATAGATACAGTAATTCCTTACTTAATGTCCTCCTGCTTAACATTGTTTCAAAGTTATGTCGCTGCTCCATTAGGGAACATGCTTGTTTAAAGTTGTGCAATGCTCCCTTATAATGTCGTTTGGCTGCCTGCTCTGTCCACTGCTTGTAAGATTCTGTGGAAGAGCAGCGACTTTACAAAGGAGCATTGAACAAGTTCCTCTTCTCTGCTTCCTCCCCTTCCCTCCCAGTGCTTCCGTGCTGCCAAATAGCTGTTTGGCGGAGCTTAGGACTTTCTGGGAGGCAGCGGGGAGGAGGTGGAGTGGGGACGGGAAGAGGCGGGCCTGGAGCATCCCCCGGCAAAGTTGGCACCTGTTCTTCTGCAGGGAAGCTGCTTCCTAGCATCCTTGCCTGTAACAGGCTGTGCCTGTGTGGGGTAAGCCAGGGGCACCTCCCAACCACAGTACAGTACTTACAGTATATAATGCTTTTTGTCTGCCCGCCCAAAATTTCCTTGGAACCTAACCCTGCACATTTACATTAAATCTTATGGGAAAATTTGATTAGTTCAATGTCGTTTCACTTAAAGTTGCATTTTTCAGGAATATAACTACAATGTTAAGTGAGGAGTTACTGTAGTTTATTTCCAAGATCCACGGCATGAAAGTAACGAAGAATGTTTTTACTTTCTTGTAATGGTTCACAGGACTCCTTTTTTTTTTTAACCTCCAGGATCTCTTCAGCCATATTTTTTTTTAAAAACTATTTCAGCTTTTATTAAACGAACTGTTTGTCTTAGCTTAGTATTTTTTTCACTTTTCCTTTATTGCTATTAGAGTCCACTCTGAAATTATGTAGCAACTCAATTTCATGTAATGCTGAGCAGTAACTGCCACAAATCCATGTCATTTTTCCATAGGAGAGGAAGTTTCCATGGGGTCTTCAAGTCCGGCTAAGAGCCCTTTGTCTAGGGTTTGGTGACCTTAGAGAGAATTCTATCTTATCTTATGTGAAAGGCATCCTGACCAGTCTGGGCCAGAGAGAGAGAGGCCCAGATGACATTGCCACCTCCACTGAGTCTGGCTAAATTCTGAACACCACTTTGAATGTGAGACTCAGGTACTTGCTCCCACTCCCTGCTCCAGGTATCCCTTTTCTTTCACCCATCTTTATTTCCCCCCGCCCCCCCATAGCTGCCCAAGACTGCATCTTTTGTAATGTTGGTGAAAGCCAGTGGCCAGAAAGGCAACTCCTTAAGCAGCTTGATTGTTGGTACAAGTTTGCCTAGTCTGAACAGCTATCCGTACTGTGTGCTGTGCTTTTTGGCTCTCCAGCCGTGAGGCTGCAAGTGAGAGTTGACACTAGAGATGGACTCTGCATTATCTTTGTAATCTCTGCTATTCTTTTCCATTCCCTTTTGTGTGCATTTTGTCTTGAAGGAAGCAGGATTGAATTTTAACGTCCAGAGAGCTTAACTAATTTTTTCACCCCCCAGGGCAGTTACCAACTTTAATACAAATCTGACACCATGCCCAACAGGGTTTTCCTTATAAAAACTTTCTTCAGCTGCAGGGAATAAGGGATATTGTTAAAAGCCTCGCTTAATACTTTTAAATGCAACTGTTTTCCTTTTTCTGTATCTTTAATAAAAGGTTATCAAAATGTGTATTGGTGATGGTTGTCATGGGATTAAGCAGGCCAAGGTCTCTGTATTCAAAATCCCAAACCACGTTTAACTGTTCAGTGTTGTATCTGTAGCCCAATGTGTTGCTCAAGCCTTCACCCTGGTGCTTGCTATGTGGAGTGGTTTCTTCCCATTCCTTGCATGGGTTGGGCTGGGGTTCTCTCAGATACCTGGTGCCTCCTCACTGTATTTGAGCCACAGTGGGTGCAGTCCCTTGGAAAATGAATAGTGCTACTAGTGGGCAAGGAGCAGAAAATCCACTAAAGAAGAAACAATTAAGTACACCAACCCAAACCCCAGCAAAGACCCGACACACCCAAAAATAGCATAAGAAAGAGGGATTTTATTGGGAGTGGGGAAAATAGGATCTGGGACAGGACAGGGTTAGAGTTAACCAATAAGTTATTAACATGAACAAATCAACCAATTCCTCACCTCCCAACATTCACAACT
The DNA here is from genome assembly GCF_009764565.3 of Dermochelys coriacea. Classification (NCBI taxonomy): domain Eukaryota; kingdom Metazoa; phylum Chordata; order Testudines; family Dermochelyidae; genus Dermochelys; species Dermochelys coriacea. The sequence continues at coordinate 84,605,012 of NC_050073.1, read as the reverse complement.
CATCCTCATCTCCACAGGACTGGCACTGCCTGATTCATGTAACTGTCCCTTAGCAGCTCAGAGGCTCCCTTTGTGGAGAGTGGGTGTTAATCACACTCCCTGCCCCTGAGCTGTTTGCACCTCTCTCTCTCTCTCTCAGCTCCAACATGAACCTAAACCTTGTCCCTGAGTCAGGCAGCAAGCTGTCCTCACCCACCGAGAGGGGCTGAGCAGCCCAGGCTCATTAGTGGCCCAGTAAACTATTTGTCTAAATCACCCTTTGCAGAAGCCTTCCTACTGGCCTCAACAGGAGTTTCTGTCCTCATTCCTGACTTCAAGAACATGCTGGAAAATGGTGCCAGAGGGCTCTGGTAGACAATTGCAGTTGTAGTCCCTTGGGTAGTACCCCCACAGTCTCAGTTTGGCATTCCAGGAGCTGGCAAACTCTGTGTGCGCATGCACACCTTTGACTCTGGGCTCATTTATTCCATTGAAACTAACACAACAGACCACTCTTTCTCTTCCTGCAATTCCCTGCCTCATTCACTATACACCTACTAACTTCAGCAACAAACAAGGCGGGTGGACCTACACAGAGCTGGCTGGACATTTTTTGTCAAAACTGGTTGTTATAGAAAAAAAATGTTTGAGCAAAACAATTTTTTGTGTGAAATTGTATTTATTTCAAGAAATTTCAGTGAGAAAAATATTTTGTAATGTGAAATGTTTGTTCTAGAATTTAATAGTGTGTTTTTTCACCTGTGGGGATGGAGCATGCTCACCAAGGATGGTCTCTTCAGTGACTAATGCTGCCAATCTCTAATGCATATATGCAAGTGAGATTTATTATTTGGGCAGCCTTTCGCAGAGATTACAAAAAGCTCCCCTGCTAAACGTCAAACTACTGCAAAGCAAGGAGGTGCTAGAGCTTTTAACTTAAATGGATGGAAGACTTTAACATGGACAGGGTAAAAATAATGCATCTTAACTTTTGTCTCAGAAGTGGATGAATAGTTTTAACGGAAGCTTTCCAAGCATCAGCCTGAGGCAGACATTTGTCATGGAAAATTTCAAAAGCTCAAACTGTTAAACCTTGGAAAAATTATAAGTGGCTATGACAGAATGCAAACAGTTGTACCTGCACTCTGATCACTCAGCTGTTTAATTAGTTCCCTTGAGAAAGCTGAAGGGGGTTATTAGACAATCAGGCTGGCTTTTTTAAGGAGCCAATTACACCATCAGCCCAAAGCTGATAGAGGCATGAAGGAAGTCTTGGAGAGGGGACAGGGGACTAGGGCTAGTTGAGCTCAGGCACACAGAGACCTCAAGGGAGGGAGACCTCTGTTCCCCTTAGGTCCTTGGGAGAAGGCCAAAAAGTGCTCTTGGTGCTGTAAACAGACTGTTTCACAGGGATTGTTGGGGAAATGGTGGAGGGAACTTAAAATAAAAAGGGTATGGTGAAGGCACAAGCACTGGAAGCCATGGAGTTTCTGTGAAGAGAAGGCAGGAGAGAAGCAATGCCACTTGACACCAACTGAAAACAATGTCTTAAAATGGAAAGTGTTATGCAGTCTTAACTATAGGCTACCATCTTTTATGCTGCACATATATACGGTACCATTAGATTGACATGTATGTTTTGTGAACTATTGTTGCTAGATTTTTTTTTTTTTTTGTTTGGAGTGCAAGGTAAAATTTAGCAATTTTATCTCAAACTGTGCATATTACATTATTAATAGGTAGCCTTATTTATGTATGCAGGTATTCCTGAATGCCTAATAGGCAACTTGAGAGACAAGGTATGTGAGGCAATATTTTTTTATTGGACCAACTCCTGTTGGTGAAAGGGACAAACTTTCAAACTTCACAGAGCTCTTCTGTAGGTCTATGGGTAGCATGGTGTAGCCCAGATGAGTACTGACTGATGCAACGTATTGGGTTTTTTTTTTTAACTTCCTTTCTTCTTTGAAGCAGATTAAGTTTATTAATCTGCTACAATCATTCCCTAAACATTAAAAACCTTTCAGTGGCTATTCTGGGAATTTGGGACGGGCTTTTTCAATGGACTTGTGCTCCTAAATAATTTTTTATTGTACTGTATAGTAGCTAGATGTCCCAATCATAGATTAAGATCCCATAGTGCTAGCTTCTGTAAAAATAAATTACTTTACACACAAGAAAGATTGTGATTTAGCCTAATTTTATAAATACACGTCAACAGTTTTAAGGAGCTAGTTATGATGTATCTTTTTAAAGTAGATTAAACAGGTACTGTCAAGACTTGTAAGCTTCAAGTTTGATTCTATATTAATGAGACATAACTACATAGCACCTTTTTCATGTGAAGGTCTTCCGATGCCATACAAACTTTCAGTAAGTGTGACAACACCCCCGTGTGGGTATTAACCCAATTTTACAGATAGTTAAACTGAGTCACAAGATTATGTGCCTTGGCTGATGTTACTGATTCAGAAATAGAAGAAAGTGGGTCCCAGTCCCTTCTTTGTAACCACTAGACAACCATCAAGATTATGTCCTGATATGCACTATAGTATATATGTTTGTTTTGCAGCATCCAAAGACTTTACATTGTTGTAAAAATGGTCTCTTTTTTCACTGGAAATGTCCATAGGACCCTAGTTAATATCACAGGGGCTGGTACGCGCACATCAAAAGAATAGACTCAAGGTGCTAATTTTTGTTTTATTAAAATTCAGATCACAAACTAGAAATAACTTTCTAGAAGCCACTTTGTAGTATCCAAAAAACAAGTGTTACCAACTGGAAAAAAAAAATAGAATTGGAAGGAACAATACTGTTTCTCAAACTCCAAAAGTGGGAAAGAGAAAATTAAAGGCAACTAATAAAAGCAGTTGGCACTTTTTAAAGCTTTTTTTTTTTTTTTCCCAATAAGGAACAAAACTTGACTTATCTAATGTAGGAATAAGGGACTCACAGGTCCTTTGTTCTCATTTATGTGGGCTGTGTATTTGCCCTTGCACATCCAAGGAAGTCAAGCTGACAACACATTAGAGTGCGGAGTGTGGCTTAACACCTGCAGAGCACAAGTATGGGCTGGGGAGCTCCTCCATGCGATTAGCTGGGCTTGGGCTCAGACTCCATGAAATGACCTGTGAAGACAACAGATGCATATGGGGGCCTTGTTGAGTCTGCGGAGGGATTAGCTGACTCCCCCTCCCCCGCCAATGCCAGTGTTCTGAGGGGAAAATACGAGTTATTTTGCCCCCATTGGTGCTATGAGATCGCTGTAGTGTTTCAGCTGTCAGCTAGGTCTGTAGTGTGCTGACTGCTCTGTCTCTCTTTATACTTTTCCCCTTTTGAGCTCCCTGTTACAGAGCAAGCCTGCCTGTCTGGCCTCACACTCACCACCGGCTCTCTCCTGTCCCACTGTCCTGGGTATGGGAGTTGGAGAGCGAGTCTCATCAGCGGTGTTTCCATTCTATCTTGTGGTGCTGGCCTGGGCCCAGCTTCCCCCTATGGCCTATTGACTCTCACCTCCTGGAGGAGGCTTGAGGAGCCTGCCACAGCATCATATGGCACACATCAGGGCTTTGCTTGTGGAGCCTGGCATTCATGTGGGGTGAGAGGGGGCAGCTGGGGAGATGGTGAGTGTTAAATAGATTTGGGGTGTCTGAACTCCTCTAGCCCTAGGCATTCATGGCCTATGGATGTGGGGCAGTCACTTACACCAGTGCAAAGTGGGTGTGAAATATGACCAAATCAGAATGATGGTGGCTTGCGCTCACTTTGCATATACACTCAACTCATTTTGCATTGGGGTAAATGACTCTGCAAAGAGTAGGGCACTGATAAATTGGACCCCGTGATCATTGATGGTAACCTGCTAAAGGCATAGATTTAAATCATGAAACTTTGTACATAAACCCTTAGAACTCAAAGTGCTTCACAGAAGAAGTTCAGTATCATCCTTTCCATGTTACAGATTGTGGGGAAGAGACAGGTGAAGTGAATTGTCCAAGATCACATAGCAGGTCAGTGACAGAAGTGGGACTAGAACTCAGGTCTCTTGAGCCCCATGCCCTGACTACTGGACTGCATTGCCTCATTAAGATTAATATCTCTGTTCATCAAGGAAAAATACTAACTGTTAGCAGTTCAGCATGCAAATAATTCTTACAGATTTTAACTCCTCATCTTTTCTTTCAAAGTGATTCACCCTTCTGTCACTGCCACACTCATTTTATCTCCTCCTCTGCCTTTTTTGTACTCTATCCCCAGATAATTCCACTAACCTTCATTCTTCATTTATCTTTATTGCACAAACATCTTTTCCCACTTGCATGCCTCCTATGATTTTGTTGACTCACTGTGTCGTACTACCGCTCTGCCCTTCTTCAAAACCCACTCCTGGTTATCTCTTCAATGTGAATATAAAAAAAACTAAATGATTAAGCAAACGAGGAATGAACAAAATGTGCACTCTATATTAAATGTGGGCTTGACTTGTCCTCCTTTTAGACTGTTTTTGGTCTCTTCTTTAGGTACAGACCCTGAGACAAATATGCTTCCCTTTATCATGTGTCAGGTTTCAGAGTAGCAGCCGTGTTGGTCTGTATTTGCAAAAAGAAAAGGAGTACTTGTGGCACCTTGGAGACTAACTATAAATTTGTCTTTTATCATGTGTATGTTCCTTACTCCTGAAAGTAGGTGCTTGGCTTCATGTCCTCCTCTTATGTCCATTGTCATCCTCTGTTATAAAAGGCCTGAGTTGACTGGAGACCTAAAGTGGGCTATTTAGAGTGCTACAAGTTTGAGGCATCAGTTAAATCTCTCAAGGCAGAGCTCATTAATATTTAAAAACTCCTAGGGAATAGCTTAGTACTGTTTGATCTCTCAGAATTATTTTTCTTGACTGTTCTCTCAAAGAATATATTTAAGGTTGTAACAAATTGTTAGTAACATAGCTGCAATTTTTTCACCCAAAAATCTTTAAATAGAAAAGACCTTCATTGATCTTATTTGTTAGGAAGGCTGGTTTGAAAGATCCTTAGTCTTGAACCATAGCTGATATTCAGAATTAGATGCACTTCTTGAGAATATTTTTATTAGGGTCACATTTAAATAGTGAACTATTAAGTATTGTTACTTGAGTATGTATTATGTCAAGACATAGATTGTTACATGGTTCAAATTAAGAACATCAGAAAAGTTTACATATATGCAGAAGAAATGGAGTAACATAATAAACTAAACTTCAGTAAGGAAAAAAATAAAATAAAATAGCTTCCTCATCCACTTTTTCTTTTCAATGTAAGTAATGAAGGATAGCTAAACATTTAAAAACTTGTTATAAGTAATACTCCTTTAGGTTATTCGTCCCACTCTCAAATCTCTAAAATTTCCCAAAGTTTTATAAGCAATTGGTCCATTATGGGAGTGTTGTTTTCCCCGCGGCCCCATCAGCAGCTACAAACAAAAGTTATAGGTAAAAAGCAAACCAAACCAAACCAACCAAACAAAAATAAAGCTATTAGTATTATAGGCATGGAAGAAAGATGTATAGTGTGAAATTCTGGCTTCACTGAAGTCAATGGCAACTTCAATGACTTTAGTGGTGTCAGGATTTCTGCATTACATACATAATACTTCACTACTTCCTGATTCTAAGACTTAACACATGTACTTTATGTACATGAGTAGCCCCATTCACTTCCGTACTCTCATGTGTAAAGGTAAGCATGTTTGAGTGTTTGCAGGATCAGGGCTTTAGTTGGTGTCCCTCAGCTACTTACTGAGTGAGCATTGTTTTTCAATATTATTGTGTCCCAGAAGTCCTTCACATCTATATAACTTTTTCTGTGATGTTTTATTATAAGTCTATTAGTGATTCATATGAAATACCTTTTTGTCATATTTATTGGCTTCGCATTGTGCGATGTAGAAGTACATGCTAACGTTTCAAACTTTTCATTCTTTTACAATTCTGGGAAACCACTTTTTTCCTTTATAACTTCATGTCTCTGAATGTTGACAGCTTTCAGTTTGGTCTTCATTCCATAGATGACCAATGAATAATTAAAGAGTAAAAGAGCAATCATGATGATAGCATGTGAGATGGTATCCAAGTTCTTTCTGACTTTGCTGTAAAAATGGACTGCTTTTTACAGGAAGCGGTAGTAGTTAGATTATCAGACTGAGAGCTAAGAGCTCTGGCTAAGATTTTCAATAATAGGAGCCTACATTTAGGCTCCCAAAGCCATACTTGGGCACATAAATGTGTGGTCTGACTTTCAAAAGCACTGAGCTCCCAACAGCTTCTACTGAGCAAGATGATTGGTGCATCAGGTAAATACACTTTCAGGCAGCTCTGCAGCATAATATCTGTTCATGATTTTACCTTTATCTCCACCGTTCCCCCATTCTGGATACTATTTAAATGAAGAAGATGGTCACTGACAATCATTTGAACTCCCACTGATTTGATGATGCCGTCAAATTTAAACATACAGCAGCCGCTCTAAACATTATGCTCCTGATCGCTCTGTTATAGAAAATTCTGATCAGCTTATTCTCTGGAAAAATAGCTAAAGATGTACAAAGCTCTTTAAATAAATTTACATTTTATCCTTTATGGAATGCGGCTTGCAGCAAAATATAAGAACAAATAGTTAAATGGAAATAGATTATACTTAAATCATACTATATGGGCTAAAAAGAGAAATTTTAGTAACTTAATTTGAGATTCTTAGACTATTGCATTTTTGTTCATTTTGCAAATTTAATTCCATATTTAGGCCCCAAAGAACCACTGGTTAAAGTTGGGAAACAATTGTGGAACAAGCCATGTAATTCAGTAATAAGAAATGTATTTTGTATAAATTGGAACAAGAATGAATGTGTTACTAAAAACATGCTTTCTAGCATAAACACTGCACTATGTTAAAACTGGCTTCCATACTATTTCTGTCCTTGAAGAGTGAATTAAAACTTTCTGAACTAAAACTGTTGTAAAATTTATAACAAGGAAAAGGCTTTGGCTGCTGCACAAGGGCACAAAGATATATCAGGTTTCTCAGTTTAAATATTTGAATAGATCTGTCTCTGAAAAGATAAATGAAACCAAACTCCTTCTTATCTTACTAATTAAAAGAAAATGTGCAATGCTCCTTTATTCCCAAGAATGGGTGCAACCTGAATTATAGAAATTTTTTTAATAGTGTTTCAGACCTCAAACATGTCCCTTTTATAGATGTTCTAGGCAAACTATTGATTTTTATTGTCCCTCCCTATATATTTCAGTGGAATCCACTATACTGGCATACTGATATGTCAGTCTCACTTAACTGCTAGCATTGCTAGGAAAACACTTTCTGAGCAATGCAAGCCAGCAGTGGATACATGGTGGTCTAATGGTACTTCTGGAATTGTCTGCAAAATGTTGGTCAAAATCATGCAACCTTGACTAACTCATGTAAGTAACTTTTTGTGAATAAGGATCATTATCATGAATAAAGGTAGCAGGATAGGCCTTTATCACTATAATTTCCGCAACACCCAAAGTTTGCTAGAAGCTTTATAGATCAATAAAATAGGTGAGGATTATAATAGTAAGGTCACATGGTATTTAGCTTTGTTCTGTACACTTGATGGTGGCATTTCTATAAATTTATTTAATATTGTGATAAGAATAAACTAAATATCTTTATCCTTTAACAAGTTTTATTAATTTCCTGCCTATCCTTTTGAACTTTTTAAAATATTTCTTTACGGTATTTTTTGTGTATGATACCACAATTTTTTAAAAAAATTGATGTTTCTCCTTAAAGCAATTCTTGGAGCTCTTCTTAGATCCTTTAATGGAAGCATAGGCACTGACTCCGTTGGTGCGGGCTCAAGCACCCATTTAAAAAAAAAAAGTGGTGCTGAGCACCCACAGGGCTGGATTAATCTTTTGTGGGCCCCAGCGCTCTGGCTGAAGCCCCGCCCACTCTGTCCCACGGCCCTACCCTCCTCCTGCATGGATGGAGGGGGGCAGGGGCAGAGAGGAGCACCCACCGGCAAAACCAAAAGTCAGCGTCTGTGAATTGAAGGTGATATATAAGTGAAAAGTTATTTTTAAATATGAATGAATATTAACAAGCATAATATTGGTCTTATTCTGCTGCCCATAAACTATCCATATGAATTTAATGAAATTTTGGTGGGAACTGTGAAAGTTCAGTCCCTTTAAAAATCAAGCCCCAAATCATTCTCAAATGTCATGATCATAAACAGCCTAATTCTACACTTTTTGCGTATTTAGAACTCCCATTAACTTGGTGAACGTTGAGAGTGTAAGGGACGAAGGATCAATCTCCTTATTAACACTGCTCTTTCCATGGGTAAAGAGATGTTAATGAGACTGTGATGGTGCCCCCTATAAGGCATTATGTGATATATACATTCATAAGTATATTTCCATAACTAGAATGTGTTTTATGCTACATATGTCATGTAACCTATCTCTGTAAAGGTTATGGTCTACTGAATCTATTAATCCTGTTTGTATGCATGTATTATTTTTGTATTCGAAGTTACGAATATTGGCTGCATACTTGTTTGATTCTGAGTAGGTTTTAGTGAAGCAGTTGGTCAGCTTCCTGAGAAAAGACTATTCTCAGTAAAAAGAAAAGGAGTACTTGTGGCACCTTAGAGACTAACAAATTTATTAGAGCATAAGCTTTCGTGAGCTACAGCTCACTTCATCGGATGCATTCAGTCCGATGAAGTGAGCTGTAGCTCACGAAAGCTTATGCTCTAATAAATTTGTTGGTCTCTAAGGTGCCACAAGTACTCCTTTTCTTTTTTGCGAATACAGACTAACACTGCTGCTACTCCTGAAACCTTTAATAAGATAGGTTTCAGAGTAGCAGCCGTGTTAGTCTGTATTCGCAAAAAGAAAAGGAGTACTTGTGGCACCTTAGAGACTAACAAATTTATTAGAGCATAAGCTTTCGTGAGCTACAGCTCACTTCATCGGATGCATTTGGTGGAAAAAACAGAGGAGAGATTTATATACACACACACAGAGAACATGAAACAATGGGTTTATCATACACACTGTAAGGAGAGTGATCACTTAAGATAAGCCATCACCAACAGCAGGGGGGGGAAGGAGGAAAACCTTTCATGGTGACAAGCAGGTAGGCTAATTCCAGCAGTTAACAAGAATATCAGAGGAACAGTGGGGGGTGGGGTGGGAGGGAGAAATACCATGGGGAAATAGTTTTACTTTGTGTAATGACTCATCCATTCCCAGTCTCTATTCAAGCCTAAGTTAATTGTATCCAGTTTGCAAATTAATTCCAATTCAGCAGTCTCTCGTTGGAGTCTGTTTTTGAAGCTTTTTTGTTGAAGTATAGCCACTCTTAGGTCTGTGATCGAGTGACCAGAGAGATTGAAGTGTTCTCCAACTGGTTTTTGAATGTTATAATTCTTGACGTCTGATTTGTGTCCATTCATTCTTTTACGTAGAGACTGTCCAGTTTGGCCAATGTACATGGCAGAGGGGCATTGCTGGCACATGATGGCATATATCACATTGGTAGATGCACAGGTGAACGAGCCTCTGATGGTGTGGCTGATGTGATTAGGCCCTATGATGGTATCCCCTGAATAGATATGTGGACAGAGTTGGCAACGGGCTTTGTTGCAAGGATAGGTTCCTGGGTTAGTGATTCTGTTGTGTGGTGTGTGGTTGCTGGTGAGTATTTGCTTCAGATTGGGGGGCTGTCTGTAAGCAAGGACTGGTCTGTCTCCCAAGATCTGTGAGAGTGATGGGTCGTCCTTCAGGATAGGTTGTAGATCCTTGATGATGCGTTGGAGAGGTTTTAGTTGGGGGCTGAAGGTGATGGCTAGTGGAGTTCTGTTGTTTTCTTTGTTGGGCCTGTCCTGTAGTAGGTGACTTCTGGGTACTCTTCTGACGACCCATCACTCTCACAGATCTTGGGAGACAGACCAGTCCTTGCTTACAGACAGCCCCCCAATCTGAAGCAAATACTCACCAGCAACCACACACCACACAACAGAATCACTAACCCAGGAACCTATCCTTGCAACAAAGCCCGTTGCCAACTCTGTCCACATATCTATTCAGGGGATACCATCATAGGGCCTAATCACATCAGCCACACCATCAGAGGCTCGTTCACCTGTGCATCTACCAATGTGATATATGCCATCATGTGCCAGCAATGCCCCTCTGCCATGTACATTGGCCAAACTGGACAGTCTCTACGTAAAAGAATGAATGGACACAAATCAGACGTCAAGAATTATAACATTCAAAAACCAGTTGGAGAACACTTCAATCTCTCTGGTCACTCGATCACAGACCTAAGAGTGGCTATACTTCAACAAAAAAGCTTCAAAAACAGACTCCAACGAGAGACTGCTGAATTGGAATTAATTTGCAAACTGGATACAATTAACTTAGGCTTGAATAGAGACTGGGAATGGATGAGTCATTACACAAAGTAAAACTATTTCCCCATGGTATTTCTCCCTCCCACCCCACCCCCCACTGTTCCTCTGATATTCTTGTTAACTGCTGGAATTAGCCTACCTGCTTGTCACCATGAAAGGTTTTCCTCCTTCCCCCCCCTGCTGTTGGTGATGGCTTATCTTAAGTGATCACTCTCCTTACAGTGTGTATGATAAACCCATTGTTTCATGTTCTCTGTGTGTGTGTATATAAATCTCTCCTCTGTTTTTTCCACCAAATGCATCCGATGAAGTGAGCTGTAGCTCACGAAAGCTTATGCTCTAATAAATTTGTTAGTCTCTAAGGTGCCACAAGTACTCCTTTTCTTTTTGCGAATACAGACTAACACGGCTGCTACTCTGAAACCTGTGATTATGCAAGGCACTGAATTTAGCCGTATAGAGTGGAAATCTGTCAACTTCATAAAAAAACTCGCACAGATACAGACAGACATCATCTTCCTCTCCAAATGCAAACAGATGGACATCATACCGAAAGGACTGAAGGTAAAAAATCCATTACAATCTACATACCACACAGACTATGCTGACAGCTTGTGCCACACACTCTCAAGGAAACTGCGGAACCACCTGATCAACATCCTCTACAGCAAACAGGGAAAGATTAAGAATGAGCTCTCAAAACTGGATACTCTCATAAAGAACCAACCTTCCACACAAACTTCCTCGTGGCTGGACTTTACAAAAACTAGACAAGCCATTTACAAAACACACTTTGATTCTCTACAAAAGAAAAAGGACACTAAGCTATCTAAACTACTATATGCCACAAGGGGCCACAACAATGGTTCCCGTAACCCACCCAGCAATATTGTTAATCTATCCAACTATACTCTTAGCCCAGCGGAAGAATCTGTCCTATCTCGGGGCCTCTCCTTTTGCCCCTCCACCCCCACGAACATGATACAGTTCTGTGGTGACCTAGAATCCTATTTTCGACGTCTCAGACTCAAGGAATATTTCCAACACACCTCTGACCAACATATTAACCCACAGAGACCTTCCTGCCAACACTACAAAAAGAAGGATTCTAGGTGGACTCCTCCTGAAGGTCGAAACAGCAGCCTGGATTTCTACATAGACTGCTTCCGCCGACGTGCACGAGCTGAAATTGTGGAAAAGCAGCATCGCTTACCCCATAACCTCAGCCATGCAGAACACAGTGCCATCCACAGCCTCAGAAACAACTCTGACATCATAATCAAAAAGGCTGACAAAGGAGGTGCTGTCGTCATCATGAATAGGTCAGAGTATGAACAAGAGGCTACTAGGCAGCTCTCCAACACCACTTTCTACAAGCCATTACCCTCTGATCCCACTGAGAGTTACCAAAAGAAACTACAGCATTTGCTCAAGAAACTCCCTGAAAAAGCACAAGAACAAATCCGCACAGACACACCCCTGGAGCCAGGACCTGGGGTATTCTATCTGCTACCCAAGATCCATAAACCTGGAAATCCTGGACGCCCCATCATCTCAGGCATTGGCACCCTGACAGCAGGATTGTCTGGCTATGTAGACTCCCTCCTCAGGCCCTTCGTTACCAGCACTCCCAGCTATCTTCGAGACACCACCGATTTCCTGAGGAAACTACAGTCCATTGGTGATCTTCCTAAAAACACCATCCTAGCCACTATGGATGTAGAAGCCCTCTACACCAACATTCCACACAAAGATGGACTACAAGCCGTCAGGAACAGTATCCCCGATACTGTCACGGCTAACCTGGTGGCAGAACTTTGTGACTTTGTCCTGACCCATAACTATTTCACATTTGGTGACAATGTATACCTTCAAATCAGCGGCACTGCGATGGGTACCCGCATGGCCCCACAGTATGCCAACATTTTTATGGCTGACTTAGAACAACGCTTCCTCAGCTCTCGTTCCCTAATGCCCCTACTCTACTTGCGCTACATTGATGACATCTTCATCATCTGGACCCATGGAAAAGAAGCTCTTGAGGAATTCCACCATGATTTCAACAATTTCCATCCCACCATCAACCTCAGCCTGGACCAGTCCACACAAGAGATCCACTTCCTGGACACTACGGTGCTAATAAGTGATGGTCACATAAACACCACCCTATATCGGAAACCTACTGACCGCTATTCCTACCTACATGCCTCTAGCTTTCATCCAGATCATACCACTCGATCCATTGTCTACAGCCAAGCGCTACGATATAACCGCATTTGCTCCAACCCCTCAGACAGAGACAAACACCTACAAGATCTCTATCATGCATTCCTACAACTACAGTACCCACCTGCTGAAGTGAAGAAACAGATTGACAGAGCCAGAAGAGTACCCAGAAGTCACCTACTACAGGACAGGCCCAACAAAGAAAACAACAGAACTCCACTAGCCATCACCTTCAGCCCCCAACTAAAACCTCTCCAACGCATCATCAAGGATCTACAACCTATCCTGAAGGACGACCCATCACTCTCACAGATCTTGGGAGACAGACCAGTCCTTGCTTACAGACAGCCCCCCAATCTGAAGCAAATACTCACCAGCAACCACACACCACACAACAGAATCACTAACCCAGGAACCTATCCTTGCAACAAAGCCCGTTGCCAACTCTGTCCACATATCTATTCAGGGGATACCATCATAGGGCCTAATCACATCAGCCACACCATCAGAGGCTCGTTCACCTGTGCATCTACCAATGTGATATATGCCATCATGTGCCAGCAATGCCCCTCTGCCATGTACATTGGCCAAACTGGACAGTCTCTACGTAAAAGAATGAATGGACACAAATCAGACGTCAAGAATTATAACATTCAAAAACCAGTTGGAGAACACTTCAATCTCTCTGGTCACTCGATCACAGACCTAAGAGTGGCTATACTTCAACAAAAAAGCTTCAAAAACAGACTCCAACGAGAGACTGCTGAATTGGAATTAATTTGCAAACTGGATACAATTAACTTAGGCTTGAATAGAGACTGGGAATGGATGAGTCATTACACAAAGTAAAACTATTTCCCCATGGTATTTCTCCCTCCCACCCCACCCCCCACTGTTCCTCTGATATTCTTGTTAACTGCTGGAATTAGCCTACCTGCTTGTCACCATGAAAGGTTTTCCTCCTTCCCCCCCCTGCTGTTGGTGATGGCTTATCTTAAGTGATCACTCTCCTTACAGTGTGTATGATAAACCCATTGTTTCATGTTCTCTGTGTGTGTGTATATAAATCTCTCCTCTGTTTTTTCCACCAAATGCATCCGATGAAGTGAGCTGTAGCTCACGAAAGCTTATGCTCTAATAAATTTGTTAGTCTCTAAGGTGCCACAAGTACTCCTTTTCTTTTTAATAAGATAGTCTCTCAATTAATTTAGGTTTCTATCACCAGAGGGCACTATTCTACCAGTTTAGGCTAGAAACTGTTGTATATGACCTGTTATACATCTTGATTTAAACAAACAAACCAAAAGATTTCAAAATTACCTTTATAAAAAGATTTTGAAGCTAATTCCCTGAAACACATGCACCCCTTCCTTTCCATTTATATATAAATAAAATTAGACAAGAATACATTATGACGTGGCTGGGTTGCATTTTTAGAAACATTGAGCCAATCTTGGGAGTTAAAAATGACAGCTTATTAAATAAAAAACAAGCAAACACTATTGTAGTTTATTCTAGTTCAACTGCTAGTGCATAAATAGAGTCTGGTTCTAGGACTTGCTGAATTTTGCCTCCGTACCACCCCAGTGATTTTTCTCAGGCTTTTATAGATACTTGACCTCTTCCATTTTCTTCCATCAACCAATGTTTTAGTAACTGGCAACAAAACTAAATGCATTAACAACTCTGATGCAGCAATAGTTTGCTAGTTTTCAAAACTGTCTTCTCACCACAGGCAGCCATTTCTGACCATAGTTCTCTTGGAGCAGAACTCCGAGTTGAACTCAGTACTCCTCTTAAGCAGACCAAAATGTTCAGATTTGAGTGTCTAAAACTGGACTGCTAAATAACTTGCCTGACTTTCAAATGGGCGGAGCAACCGCAATGCCCACTGACTTTAAAGCTAACCTGGAGGGCTATTCAGGGGCTTCACATAGTGGAAAAATATGGCTTTGCACTTTACAGCATTGTTCTGTGCTTAATATTATACAAGGGCTGCTATTTTACTACCACATTAAATGCAAGAAACTGAATGGAAATTAAAACCCTGAGTGGCTGAGACCTCGGGTATCTCAAAGATTTTTCTCTTCTCTTGTGTCCTTTAATACCCATTACCAGGAAGATTACTTTGTAATATGTGCTACAGATGAAACTCATACGAGCCAGGGGCCAAGGGTTCTCAGTGGTGGGGCCTCAGGTCTGGAATTCAGTCCTGTTGGATTTATCCTAAATCCTAACTCAGTCACTTCTAGTGAGAAAACAAGACACATCTTTGTTCCTGCTTTCTCCTGACTGCAGGCCTTGGAATTGAAGGATAGTGCATAGAGAGGATGGATAGTGCAAAAATGTGTTTATCAGCTTGATTGACTGGAGATAGGTCCTTGGTTTCAAAGGTGAAAGGAGGGAGAGAGGAGTCCTTAATGCATCATTTGAGAGAGTGAAGATTCTGAGGGCAGCCATGTTGGAGACAATAGTTTATAAAAAGAAAATTTATTGGAGCCTAAATTTTAGGGCTTAGCTGCGTAGATTCCAAACCTGGAAGGACCATTGTGGATCATCTCGTCTGCCCCCCTCCTATAACACAGGCCATAAAACTTCCCCAGAATAATTCCTTGAGCATATTGTTTAGAAAAGCATCCAATCTTGATTTAAAAATTGTCAGTGATGGAGAATCCATTATGACCCTTGGTAAATTTTTCCAATGGTTAATTATTCTCACTGTTTTTAAAAAAAAAAAAAAATCACACCTTTTTTTCCAGTCTGAATCCATCAAACTTTAACTTCCAGCCACTGGATCATGCCTTTCTCTGCTAGACTGAAGAGCCCATTATTAAATATTTGTTCACCATGGAGGTACTTAGGGACTGAAATCAAGTCACCCCTTAACTTTCTCTTTGTTAAGCTTAATAGACTCAAGGATCTCAATCTATCACTTTAAGCCATGTTTTCTGATCCTTTAATCATTCTTGTGGCTCATCTCTAAAACCTCTCCAATTTTTCAACATCCTTCTTGAATTGCAGACACTAGAACTGGACCCAGTATTCCAGCAGCAATCATGCCAATGCCAAATACAGAGATAAATGGCCTCTCTACTCCTACTTAAGATTCCCCTGTTATGCATCCAAGGATTGCATTAGCTCTTTTGGCCTCAGTGTCACAATGGGAGCTCATGTTCACCTGATTATCCAAAATAATCCTCAAATTTTTTTCAGAGCCACTACTTCCCAGAGTAGAGTTCACTGTTGTATAAGTATGGCTCACATTCTTTGTTCTTAGACATGTATATATACACACACACACACACACACACACACACATTTAGCCATATTGTTTGCTTGTGCCCAGTTTACCAAGCAATCCAGATCACTCTGTATTAGTGAGCTGTCTTCTTCATTGTTTACCACTCCCCCAATTTGTGTGTCATCTACAAACTTTATCACTGGTGATTTTGTTTTCCTCTAGATCACCAATAATAACGTTAAATAGCAAAGGAACAAGACGATCCCTCTGGGATCCCAGTAGAAACCCACCCATTAGATGGTGATTCCCTGTTTACATTTACATTGAGACATACCAGTTAGACAGCTTTTAATTAATTTAATATTCTACTTTTTTAATCAAAATGTTGTGCAGTACCAAGTCAAATTCCTTACAGAAGTAGCTCACGAAAGCTTATGCTCTAATAAATTTGTTAGTCTCTAAGGTGCCACAAGTACTCCTTTTCTTTTTGCAAATACAGACTAACACGGCTGCTACTCTGAAATATGTCTACACTATTGTTTGTAAACAAAGATTGTAATCTCATAAAAAAAATCAAACTAGTTTGACAGAATCTATTTCCCATAAACACATGTTGATTCACATTAATTATTACTCCCCTTTAATTTTTTATTAGTTAGGTAGGTGTTGGGGTTCATGTATTAAGTGTGCCTGTGATCTCTTCCTGTCTCTCCATGGGCACTTCTTGCCAGTGACAGGTGTACACCAGCACTTCTGAGTGGAATCCTTTGATTCATTCCATTTTTGACTGGACCATGAGCTTACAGCACCCCCTGTTTACCAAGTGTATTACCTCTAAGTCCAAATGAGTTTGGCCTCTGTTCTATAATCCTTTCTGGGAGCTGTAACCAGCTGGGAAATGCAGTGACAGAAAACTTGTTCTAAACAGGCTACGTCTTATTTGTTCATAGGAGCATCACAAGCAGAGAGAGAGAGAGAGAAGGGTTAAGAATAAGAAAGGCTTTACATATATTGTCTACTTAAACTTGCAAGGGACAGCCAAGCTGATGCATGCCCCCACTTATCCCTGGTGCCCCAACATCAGGGAACTGTTAGTCTGTTTCTCTGAAGACCCTCTGTCTCCCTTTTCCTCCAAGGCTCTGTTCGAAAGTTCCCACCTAAAAGCCACCTCCCCTCTTGGTACCCTGAACTCAGTTTCACATTTGGAGGGAAGCTTCAAAGGAATGATCGCCTCCATTATGTGTCTGAGTATAGTTGTCTACACTCAGTAGCTTTTGGTTCCTGTAGTCTAAAACTGCCTCAAACTGATATAACTCCTTAGTTATCCTTTAATCAGCAACACAATAACCATGAGGTCCACAGAGATACATATAATACTCATAACAATTAATACAGAGAAATCCCACATTTTTCCACACCTAATTTTGAAAGACAAGGTATTGGTTTTTAACCATATAGTTGGGATGTTCCAAAGTGACCGAGTAATGGAATGAATGTGAGAATCCCAATGAGCCGAATCACAAAGAAAAGTAGCAAAAACATGGGAAAACTTTTACCTCAAAACAATTTTTATGAAGCATGGGATTTTTCAAAAAGTGATCAGTGATCACTTATTTCTAATCTCACTGAAGCCATGATAAAACTCTTGTTATTTCAATAGGAGCAGAATTAAGACAACTCTGAGCACTTTTGAAAATTCCACCCCTAGTCTATAAAGACTTTAACTCTAGTAAATAGAAATGTACTCTACTCTACTGTATACCCCCAAATTTTAGCCACAATATGTTCCCTTTGCTAAGGAATGAATCCATTTCCCTTTTGAATGGGCTTATTTTATTTTGCTTTTATTCAGACATTAGGCAGTTTCTTTAGTTTTTTTTTTTTAAATTATCTTTTGTG
This sequence comes from Dermochelys coriacea, assembly GCF_009764565.3. Lineage (NCBI taxonomy): Eukaryota > Metazoa > Chordata > Testudines > Dermochelyidae > Dermochelys > Dermochelys coriacea. The sequence goes on along the minus strand of NC_050073.1, from coordinate 84,587,221 downwards.
TAAGGTGGAAGTTTCTAAGGCTTATCCATCACCAATTACTTTTTTTTTTAGGACCTTGACAAAAGTAAGCTTCTACAAAAGTACAATTGGTCTATGATCTACAGCAGTGGGTTGCTGCTCACATTTCAGTATTCAGAGTAGCAGCCGTGTTAGTCTGTATTCGCAAAAAGAAAAGGAGTACTTGTGGCACCTTAGAGACTAACAAATTTATTAGAGCATAAGCTTTCGTGAGCTACAGCTCACTTCATCGGATGCATCCGATGAAGTGAGCTGTAGCTCACGAAAGCTTATGCTCTAATAAATTTGTTAGTCTCTAAGGTGCCACAAGTACTCCTTTTCTTTTCACATTTCACTAGTTATCTTCCTGCAGTTTGCAGTACTTATCACTTACTACTGCAGCCACTGGCTCTTTTATATCACTATCCCTGTGGTAGATATAACTTAGATAGTTTTTTCACTTCAAGGTTCAAGAGACACTGACAAGGTTTTCATCTGGAGGCCAAAAGACCAAAAACATCAAGACACTTGATCATGGCCTTGGATAGGCTAAGAGGCTACTTACACTTGATCTTAGCTCAGAGAGCTGAGATACTACTACAGCTGTCTACCCCCAACTGTGGCTGAATGCTGTATGATAGGACTTCATCACAGAACAAAGGTAGTCAGTCTTTGGTGAAAGAATCCTTTTATAATTGAAATGTTGCAGTGGATTGTGCAGGGGCACCATGAGATAACTGTTTTGTTATGAGCATTCAATCCCTAAAGAGCAAGTAAATCCTCCAGGAAGAAAATTGTTATTTCAAATGGAAAAAAAAATTTGAAAATCACTTGTGGTTTTGGTGTGGAGCTGGCATTTGGACATTGAGGGGAAAATTTGCAATATATAGCATGTGACTGCTTGAAAAGACTTAAATTTGGCTCTGGTAAGCCACAGGACAGTGATGGATATGCATAGTAAATGGAACAAGTTTTTGTTCTACTATATTTGCATCTCTGCTATGTAGCCCAAATATTGTGGACACCTGGGTGAAATATGTTCCTTAACCCCAAGAGGGTGGAAATGGATAAATGACATTTCAGTGGAGTCCTTGCCAGCTAAAGGTGAATAGGACTGATAATGCGTGATAATAATCAGGGGAATGGGAGCAATCACTGACAGCTAGTACAGCTCAAGGGAGGACTCCAAAGAGGCTGGGATTTACTGCTGGCTGCCACTTTCATTCTGATGGGGGAGTGCATGGGGAAGTGGTACCTCTCATGCAGTCAGCTCTGTAAAAGCAATCCATGGCTAATCTAGTTTGCTGAGCTACTGCTTGGTGGCACTCTTGAGTTTGCCTACCTTGCTATTGACTTTTAAAAGTCATTGAAAAATGGGGAGGAAGAGAACTGCAGTTTTAATTTAAAATAAACAGAGTACTACAGAGGATGAGACGGCGGAGTAGTAGAGAAATACTGCAATGTGCTTCTCCTGCAGCTTTACTAGTGTGCTACCCATTATATGGGAGCTAATATCCATGTTTGGCTCTTGCTACATCCCAGAGTTGGCCTTTAATCAATGTGCATTCCTGGTTGAGGAAATTCAGATGAGAAGTGTTCACCTGCAAACAAAATGGCTCAGATCTAATCCCACTACTGAAGTGCATGGTCTTGTGCAAAAGTGCATGCTGCTCGTCAAGGTGCTTGTATCCATTTGCATGGTTTTAGTACTTCCTGTGTTGTTGTTGTTTTGGTGTACGACAACCTGTGACTGTCAGATAAGCAATGTGTGGAATGATTTAAAGGCCAAAGGTAAAATTTAAAGTGTTTAATAGACTATGCATTTCTGATTTATAAAAGATAACTATGCCAGTCATTATTATTTTAACCCTAGTGCTTGAAAGACTCCCAGGTTTTCATAAGTGTGCACGGTTTTTAAATTTCCAGTATCTTGCCAGGATCAGTGATTATTAAATTTCCAACTTGAATTAAAATCCCAAATCGACATGCTGTGAAGGCACAAACAGCCACGGTCATGGCTTCATTCTATAATGTGGGCATTTTCAAGTATATGCAGTTGGATTCTCTGCTGCTTTCCATCTGTATAATTACTTATATCTGTGTGCAAAGCGAGTCCAAAAGGCTTCCAAATAAGAATGCATTTTACATTGACTCTTGCACTCACTTTGCACTAAGCTACATGATTACACAAAGTGCAAAGCAAGAGGAGAATCTAGCTCATGGCATTTATGTGGACATTTAAATCTTGAAAACATTTTCCAGGATTCATCCTTATATCTGCACATCTTACAGGAAAGAGACATGAATGAAGGAGGAACTTCTTTACTTCCCCCAAAACTAGAAGAAAATATGCACTTGCTGATAAAACCTTGCAGAGAAATTCTGATGAAATCTTTGGGCCCTACTTGCCTGTGTTTTGCTATCTATATCTCAGATAATTATGCAGCTTCTATTACCATAATATCTGAGCATCTCAGTCTTATCTAGTTATCCTCCACAGCCCTCAGAGAGAGAAGTCCTTACTATTGCCCTTTTACAGACAGGAATGGAGGCACAGAGGCTAAGACCCAGAATTGTAAAGTTATTTAGGCACCTAAAGATGCAGATAGGTGCCAAGTGGGATTTTCATTCTGCATCTTTGATGCCACAATACCTTTAAAAACCTGGTCCTAAGTGATTTGCTCAAGGAAGTCTGTGGTGGAGCATGAATTGAGGCCAGGTCTTTCAAGTCCTGGGCTAGCACCCTAACTACCAGGCCATCTTTCCCCTCATGTTTTATACTTTTAGTGCAACAAGTCTAATGCAGGCTCAGATGGTCTTTTGAGGATTCTCCTTACACTGGGGAATACTTGAGTGACATGGGGCCACTGTAGTGCATCCTATATCACTCTCTACCTCACTCCAGTTCAGAGGGGATGTCCAAAGTGTCCCTATGCTCTGGTGATTTCCCTCTATCAGAATGTCCCCTTGGAGCAGTGGGCAGTGTGTGTAAATTAAAGCAGCTTGGAAGATGCTCTAACTTAAACCAAAGGTCCAGGCTGATGAAGATTAGTATCTGTGTTTGTGTCTCATTGAACTGAACAGAGCTCAGCTAGGTCAGAAGATCTGGCTGATTATTTTCTGGGTTCCCTAGTTCCGTGTTTTTCCATTTCTTCTTCAAAGGAGTAAGGCCCCTCCTGCCTGTCCATTACAGAAGTTCTAAGCTCATTTCTATAGGTTATGACTGTCTTGTCGTTGGAAGGAGTGGGATTGGAGGTTTCCTGCTTCAGCAGAGGTGGAACGGCTGGAGAGAATACAGCACAACCCCCTTTATCTGAAAGACTTGGGAGCATAAACAATTTTTAAATAAACAGGGTTTTGGCTAATCATGGAAATGACAAGGCCAGTTTCTCACTGTGGGGAAAATAACCATCTTTCATAGAATCATAGAATCATAGAATATCAGGGTTGGAAGGGACCCCAGAAGGTCATCTAGTCCAACCCCCTGCTCAAAGCAGGACCAAGTCCCAGTTAAATCATCCTAGCCAGGGCTTTGTCAAGCCTGACCTTAAAAACCTCTAAGGAAGGAGATTCTACCACCTCCCTAGGTAACGCATTCCAGTGTTTCACCACCCTCTTAGTGAAAAAGTTTTTCCTAATATCCAATCTAAACCTCCCCCATTGCAACTTGAGACCATTACTCCTCGTTCTGTCATCTGCTACCATTGAGAACAGTCTAGAGCCATCCTCTTTGAAACCCCCTTTCAGGTAGTTGAAAGCAGCTATCAAATCCCCCCTCATTCTTCTCTTCTGCAGACTAAACAATCCCAGCTCCCTCAGCCTCTCCTCATAAGTCATGTGCTCTAGACCCCTAATCATTTTTGTTGCCCTTCGTTGTACTCTTTCCAATTTATCCACATCCTTCCTGTAGTGTGGGGCCCAAAACTGGACACAGTACTCCAGATGAGGCCTCACCAGTGTCGAATAGAGGGGAACGATCACGTCCCTCGATCTGCTCGCTATGCCCCTACTTATACAACCCAAAATGCCATTGGCCTTCTTGGCAACAAGGGCACACTGCTGACTCATATCCAGCTTCTCGTCCACTGTCACCCCTAGGTCCTTTTCCGCAGAACTGCTGCCGAGCCATTCGGTCCCTAGTCTGTAGCGGTGCATTGGATTCTTCCATCCTAAGTGCAGGACCCTGCATTTATCCTTATTGAACCTCATTAGATTTCTTTTGGCCCAATCCTCCAATTTGTCTAGGTCCTTCTGTATCCTATCCCTCCCCTCCAGCGTATCTACCACTCCTCCCAGTTTAGTATCATCCGCAAATTTGCTGAGAGTGCAATCCACACCATCCTCCAGATCATTTATGAAGATATTGAACAAAACGGGCCCCAGGACCGACCCCTGGGGCACTCCACTTGACACCGGCTGCCAACTAGACATGGAGCCATTGATCACTACCCGTTGAGCCCGACAATCTAGCCAGCTTTCTACCCACCTTATAGTGCATTCATCCAGCCCATACTTCCTTAACTTGCTGACAAGAATGCTGTGGGAGACCGTGTCAAAAGCTTTGCTAAAGTCAAGAAACAATACATCCACTGCTTTCCCTTCATCCACAGAACCAGTAATCTCATCATAAAAGGCGATTAGATTAGTCAGGCATGACCTTCCCTTGGTGAATCCATGCTGACTGTTCCTGATCACTTTCCTCTCCTCTAAGTGCTTCAGGATTGATTCTTTGAGGACCTGCTCCATGATTTTTCCAGGGACTGAGGTGAGGCTGACCGGCCTGTAGTTCCCAGGATCCTCCTTCTTCCCTTTTTTAAAGATGGGCACTACATTAGCCTTTTTCCAGTCATCCGGGACTTCCCCCGTTCGCCACGAGTTTTCAAAGATAATGGCCAAGGGCTCTGCAATCACAGCCGCCAATTCCTTCAGCACTCTCGGATGCAATTCGTCCGGCCCCATGGACTTGTGCACGTCCAGCTTTTCTAAATAGTCCCTAACCACCTCTATCTCTACAGAGGGCTGGCCATCTCTTCCCCATTTTGTGTTGCCCAGCACAGCAGTCTGGGAGCTGACCTTGTTAGTGAAAACAGAGGCAAAAAAAGCATTGAGTACATTAGCTTTTTCCACATCCTCTGTCACTAGCTTGCCTCCCTCATTCAGTAAGGGGCCCACACTTTCCTTGGCTTTCTTCTTGTTGCCAACATACCTGAAGAAACCCTTCTTGTTACTCTTGACATCTCTTGCTAGCTGCAGCTCCAGGTGCGATTTGGCCCTCCTGATATCTTTCCTACATGCCCGAGCAATATTTTTATACTCTTCCCTGGTCATATGTCCAACCTTCCACTTCTTGTAAGCTTCTTTTTTATGTTTAAGATCCGCTAGGATTTCACCATTTCAGATAAGAAGGTATTTTAGTAGATGGGGGTTGTATAAAGGGGGGTTGTACTGTAAATGGTTAACGAAGTCTGGTTTGCATTAGATGTGATAAGAACTGCTAATGTACCAACTCAGCACAGCACTCCCTGTTCCTCTGCTGTATTAATATAATTATATAGCTATTCTTGCAGTAACAACTTCCCCCCACCAAATCATAGGCCATGAAATGAGTATTTTTTAGTTCTTTATATTTTTATATTGATGAGCAATTCATTTTGTTTTCGTCAGCATAGACAGGATAGATAAATTTCAAACACAGCAATAAAATATTAATCAATTTTTACATATTGCAGGATGCATATGTAGCTTCGCTTCAACGATCAAAGAAGCCTGTAGGATCTACAGGTCAATTAGCGTTACTACTTGTTATGGCGAGAATCAAAGTTTCAAGATTGATTATACTATACATGTTTCTTCGAAGGACCATAGATACAGAAACCATAGAAACTGCAAAGCAGATGGCCGAGAGAGGTGTAAGCTGCAAAGCTTCAACAACATTCTTGGGTTTATCTAGAGATTTGTTTAAAACAGAATTAATAAAGGGAAAATCTACCTTCATAAGTGCCAATTTTATAGGCTGCAGTAAATAGCCCCAAATACTTGACTCGGCAGAGTTATATATTGTGGTGGGGTGTCCACCCCACAATAGGCCTGAAGGGGTTATGGTGGCAAGGTCGACCATAACCACCTAGGCTGCACCTGGAAGAGGAGCCGGGGAGCAATGAGAACTAATTTAAAGAGGAAGCTCATCTGGTTAGGAGACAGGCTGCTCCTGTTCAAGTCCAGTAACTCAGAGCAGAAGGAGGCTGCAGAGAGAGAGAGAAAGAGGCTGCAATCAGAGGGGGAGAAAAGGCAAGGTCTGAAGTAGCCCACGGATACAGCAGCAAGGGATAGGACTGTGCAAACCTTGACTGCTTGTTGTACGCTCCCTGGGCTGGAACCAGTGTAGAGGGCAGACCTGGATTCCCCTACCTGTCACTTGGGAAGTGGCACCATTAAGGGGCAGTGAAAGAGAAGACTGCCTGGGACAGCAGGTCTAGAGAGACTTTGATGCATGAGATACCTGTGGAAAGGAGAAACTACAGTGACCTGGCTGGAGGGCTAAGTCATGAATACAGAGCACTCTGAGTCACAGAGAATGAGAAAGAGAGCAAGTCCGGGACATGCAGTAAGCAGTGGAAAGTGCTAATCCCCAGAGCAGCCAGGGGAGAGTGCCCCTAGGGGTCCATGGATCCGTGACATACACTTATGCTGACAAAACAATATCACACTCATATCAGCTTCTCATTATAATCAAGGAATGCTAGTCAGATCTGTAGAACTGTTGTTCTAGTGGGCTCACCTTTCTATCACACAGGACAGGTCTACACTACTGCTTAAATCATAAGTTATGTTGCACAGGGGTGTGAAAAAAAATTCACTTCGCCAAGTAACGTAACTTACATTGACATAACGCGGTGTCTACACCACACTATGTCGGTGGGAGACGTTTTCCTGCCAACATAGCTTTTGTCTTTTGTTGAGGTGGATTAATTACATCGATGGGAGAGCGTGTTCCCGTCGATGTAGCACATCTTCACCAGACGCATTAAATTGATGCTGCTGCATTGATCGCAGCGGTGCTCATTTAGTACACTCGTGAAGACAAGCCCAGAGTTGCATCAATAAATTTCAAAGCCCTAAATGAGATCCTTAAATATACCAACTATAATGGGGACAGACAAATTTTTTTTTTCCTCCTTGTGGGCCATGTGTACACTAGGAGAGCTGTAGTGGTGTAGGATGCTGGCCAAAGGCGCTCTCTGTGTGTGTGTGTGTGTGTGGAATGGTACTGGCGAAGCTGTGCTTTATACCGGTACAGTAAGCATATGCCCACCCTCACACGAAACAAGCTATGCTGGCAAAAGTGCAGTTTTGCTAGTTTAACTGAGTCTGCATTAGGGGCTTTTGCTGGCAGACTTATGTCAGCCAGGTCACACCTCTTCGTATCCCTGACCAATAGCGATGTGCTGGCAGAAGTCTGCTATAGCCTCCATTTAATCTTATGGTTGCCCAGTTTAAATGAAAAATGTGAAGAAATGTCAAAAATTAAGATTACTACACCAGCGTTAACCCTGGACTATGTAATGCGGCATTTTATGGTATACAGTTTGATACAAGTATTAATGCGTATTACACAACATGTTTAACTGGGAAACATACAATACGAGATATGCACAACATGGCTGAGTTCATTTTGCTTAAAGGACCTTCACTTGTGTGTTTCCTGATTTTAAGGAATGTTAACTGTGTCTCCTAAATGTTTCATTAACTTTTCTGCATTAATATATTGTGAGGCTATAAATACAAATCAGGGTAGAGTTAAAGGAACTTACCTGAAACATCTCCATTATTATAAACAGAAAGTCTTTCCCCTTTTGCCAGTTAATTTTTTTTCAATGGGACTCAATAGTACTGTCAAGAACCAATCAGTGTTCTATATTCTTAACTCTGGCACTTTTATTTCTCTTAGAGCTCGGAATAGGTATCAAAGCCCAGCGTTCAATAAACTGAGGGAGCAAATCAAACACAATCATTCTAATTGTCCCCTGTGCTGCTCAAGGATAACTGAATTAATATGTCCAAACAAAGAGGATTGACTTTCACATTTTTGAGATGTGGAACCCTCACAATTGACCTTCTTTTCCCTTGTCATCTAGCTACTCTGAGGAACCCAAGACCCAGTTGGGCTAATGAGGTGCTTGGAGCACATTGGAAGGCAATGACAAGCTATAATTCCATTCTCTTTCTTGTCAAATGAGAAGAAATGGGAAATAATTCACAAATCCATGTAATTATGTCACATTCTGAGTGGATGTAAAGCATCCATTCTGATTTCTTTCAAAATCAGAAGCTAAAGTAGATAGTGGGGCTCTGAGCTGGTTTGTGGTATATGCATGATGGGATTTTTTTGAAAGCTGAGGTTAACTTTCATTCTGTTGTACTTCCCAGTGACTCGAACATTCCATTTAATTTAAGTGCAATTCAACTATATAGAACACCTGGATCAGTTCCTACAAAAGCAAGTCAGAGGCCAAGTTTATGGTTTTATTCACCATTTTAGATAGGCTGGATAAACTCGCTTGTATGACAACTAACCTGAACACTCAAACTTCATACCAAACAAAGGTTTGACACAGATCAATGCTAGTTTTTTAAAAATATGTCTGCAGTTCCTGGTGTAATCCTGATTCTCATAACTGGAGAACAAGAGAGGCTACTCTTCCAGTACATCTGATCTAACTAAAACCAAAGACTACACAGAGAGAAAATCTTTTACAAAATTGTCAGCCTGGGTTAAATAGCAAAGTGGCTCAAATAAATTTAGGATTAGTGATGATGCTCAAAGCTTGTGTTTAGATACTTTGCTGAATCAGGGTCTTAATCATTTAAATCCTACTGAAATTGTGCTTAAATTCTTTGTGGAATGGGGATAGAGTTTAGCACATTGCTCAATCTGAACTTAAATGCCTATACAAATCAAACCTTATAAGATTCATTCCTCACTCATTTTGACAATAACTTTGGCTTTATCCTCTTGGGTTGGATCCTACCCTCAAGTAAGGCCTGATCCAAACCCCATTTAAGTTAATTTAAGTCTTTACATCCTTATCTGTGCATTTTGCTGTTTAATCAGCTCTTGAGTTCTTGGTGATCTGACTGAACCTCTGGCTCGGATTTCTTGCTTTGTTTAGATCTGAAATAAAACCTCAGGGAAAAAAAGTTGTTTTAACATTAAAAAGCATGTGCCTTTCACATACAACCACAGGCAAGCCCTTAAATGCATCTGCAAGTGACAGCTACACCTGATCTGTGATGGAGAAATAATATGATGCTTTGCATGGGCTCACTTTGCTTATTGTAATCCCAGCTTCATGTGTCCTGGTTGTAAAATTTATAGTCCGTTGCACTTTAATTTCCAAGAGGTTTTAGCTATTTCATCTCAACCCCAAATTCCTGCATTTTCTATTTAAATAAAAATAGTATAAGAAGAAAAATGAAATAATTGATACATGTCTTATGTACCAAAATATAATTGCAGGTGGATTTATAGTGCCTCCCACCCATTAAGTTGTTTAAAAATAAAATTGGGACACTTCAAAGGCAAGAAAGGCTATGGTAGTCCTCTTACAGCAGGAAAAGCACTTATGAGTGAATTACAAATGAATGTTTCCCACCTTCATTCAATAAATAACAAATCCAGTCAGTAGTTTTATTAGAACAAACAGGATGTTTCACTCAGTACTAAAATTAGATAAATAGATTATGAAATGAGATGGGACTATTGTGATCATCTAGTCTGACCTCCTGTATAACACAGGTGATAGGACTTTTCTGAATTAATCTATTTGAATTATAGATTCATAGATTCATAGATACTAAGGTCAGAAGGGACCATTCTGATCATCTAGTCCGACCTCCTGCACAGCGCAGGCCACAGAATCTCACCCACCCACTCCTATGAAAAACCTCACCCATGTCTGAGCTATTGAAGTCCTTAAATCATGGTTCAAATACTTCAAGGAGCAGAGAAGCCTCCCTCAAGTCAACCATGCCCCATACTACAGAGGAAATTAGAACATATTTTAGAAAAACGTCCAAGTTTGGTTTAAAAATTGCCCATGAGGAAGAATCTACTATGACCCTTGTTAAAAATGTATGCCTTTTTTCCAGAGAGAATTTGTCTTGGTTCATCTTCCAGCCAGTGGGTCTTGTTATACCTTTCTTTGCTAGATTGAAGAGTCTATCATCAAATATTCCCCCCCCCCCCCACATGTAGGTACTTATGGACTGCTATAAAGTCATCCCTTCTCTTTATTAAAATAAATAGATTGAGCTCCTTGAGTCTAGCCCTATAAGCATGTTTTCTAGTCCTTTAATCATACTTGTGGCTCTTCTTTGAACCCTCTCCAATTTATCAACATCCTTCTTGAATTGTAGGCACCAGAACTGGACACAGTATTCGGCAGAGGTTGCACCGGTGCCAAATACAGAGGTAAAATAACCTCTCTATTCCTACATGATATTCTCCTGTTTATACATCCAAGGATTGCATTAGCCCTTTTGGCCACAATAGTGCACTGGATGCTCGTGTTCAGTTGATTATCTATCAGGACCCCAAATCTTTTTCAGAGTAACTGCTCTCCAGAATAGGCCCCTATTCAGTAAGTATTGCCCATGTTCTTTGTTGCTAGATGCAGATGTTTACATTTGGCTGTATTAGATACAGGCAAATAATGACAGGTTTCAGAGTAGCAGCCGTGTTAGTCTGTATTTGCAAAAAAAAAAAAAGCAGTACTTGTGGCACCTTAGAGACTAACAAATGTATTAGAGCATAAGCTTTCTGCATTTTATCTTACCGGTGATCCAGATTGCCTTGTATTATTGATCTGTCCCCTTCATTATTAACCACTGTCCCAATTTTAATGTCATCAGCAAATTTTATCAGTGTTGATCTTATGTTTTCTTTCAAGTCATTGATTAAAAAAAAAAAAAGTTCAATAGCATTGGGCCAAGAACAGATTCCTGTGGGACCTGCTAGAAAAACACCTGCTTGATGATTCCCTGTTCAGTTACATTTTGAGACCCATCAATAAGTCAGCTTTTAATTCATTTAATGTGTGCCATGTTAATTTATCTTTCTAGCATTTTAATCAAAATATCATGTGGTACCAAGTCAAATGTCTTATAGAAGTCTATTACATTAACACTATTACCTTTATCAACCAAACTTATAATTTCATAACAGACATCAAATGAATTTGACAGGATCAATTCCCATTAACCCATGTTGATTGGCATTAATTATTTTACTCTCCTTAATTGTTATTAACTGAGTCCCATTATCAGTCACTCCATATCTTGGCTTGGATAGATGTCAGACTCACAGGCCTGTAATTATCTGGGTCATTCTTGTTTACCCTTTCAAATAATTGGCACAACATTAGCTTTCCTCCAGTCTTCTGAAACTTTCCCAGTGTTCTAAGACTTACTGAAAATAAGCATTAACACTCCAGCGAGCTCCCCAGCCAGCTCAAATCTTTTGGATGCAAGTTATCCAGGCCTGCTAATTTTAAAATGTCTAAATCTTGTAGAGGTTTTTTTTGTTTTGTTTTGTTTTAAAACATCCTGCTGAGATATTATTGGAATGGAAAGAGTGTTGTATGACTACATTATCTAACAACTTACAGATGCCAGCCTCTGGTGGGAAGGGATGAGAAGGTTATCAACATACTGACAGACACACTCGGGGAAAGAGTCAGAGCACATGCTGCAGAAGGCAACTGGGCTGAATGAACCATACCAAAGCTTACAAGGAAAGATTAAGGTTTAGGTAAAGGGAAGATAGGCCTATAGACTTGTATTGTTTTTACCCTTTGCTCTGTATGCTATGTAACTTTGGGTGAAGGAATAAATAATGCTTTGATTTGAAGAAGCTGAGTTCTGAGTCACTTTTATCCGTTAAAAAAAGAACAAGGAGTACTTGTGGCACCTTAGAGACTAACAAATTTATTTGAGCATAAGTTTTCATGGGCTAAAACCCACTTCGTTGGATGCATGCAGTGGAAAATACAGTAGGAAGAGATATATACACAGAGAACATGAAAAAATGGGTGTTGCCATACCAACTATAATAAGAGTAATCAGTTAAGGTGAGCTATTATCAGTAGGAGAAAGAAACCTTTTGTAGTGATAATCAGGATGACCTATTTCCAACAGTTGACAAGAAAGTGTGAGTAACAGTAGGGGGAAAAATAAGCATGGGGAAATAGTTTTACTCTGTATAATGACCCATCCACTCCCAGTCTTTATTCAAGCCTAATTTAATGGTGTCCAGTTTGCAAATTAATTCCAATTCAGCAGTTTCTCACTGGAGTCTGTTTTTTAAGTGGTGTTCTGTTACTTTCCTACTACAGAACAGGCCCAACAAAGAAAGTAATAGACATGCCCACTAGCCATCACCTTCAGCCCCCAACTAAACTTCTCCAGCGCATTATCAAGGATATACAACCTGTCCTGAAGGATGACTCATCACTCTCGCAGATCTTGGGAGACAGGCCAGTCCTTGCTTACAGACAGCCCCCCAACCTGAAGCAATTTAGTGGAATGCTCAAATAAATTTGAATAACTATACACTCTCCTTCCTTCTGCATCTCAGCGTAATTCTTTGCAGAAGCACAGACCAGGGTATTGTTTTTTTCAGAAAGCATTACACAGTTAAACCTCAGGGAAATTGTATGTAAAACCCTGGCAAATAAATATTGATCGTCCCCAGTCAACTTCAAAGAGTCAGCACCATACATTTTTGTAGTAAAATGTTTAATGCACACTAAACACATTGCAAATAGAATCAAATATTGTAAATAGTGTTTGGAATATTATAAAACTTTTGAACAACCGTTAGACAGTAAATCTGCTGGTGTTCCTTACACAGACTTCCCTCTCTTTGTTTCTGTTACAATCTTTCAAATGTATGGTTTTAAACATAATAATCTGTGTCATTTAGCACACACATCACAATGCCTCTCCCCCTGTCATCTTTTCTCAGGGCGTACGACTTTTCAGTCTTGATGACCTTTTCTAGTATGTTATGTGTTACCTAGACTCTTCAGAATTTAAGACATGGCAATATCTCAGTCCTTTCATACATTTCAGAATGCTGTCAGCACACACATAGTCTGGGTCTCCTCCAACCCTCGGGCTGTAGCTGACTTGTCTTCTCAGTTGCAGGTGAAACAGAAGTCAGTAGCAGGGCTGTCCCTAGCTATTTTGGTGCCCTATGCAGCCCCCAGCCCCTGCGGGAGGGGGTCTGGCCTCAGGCCTCCGTGGGGGATGGGGAGGTTGGCACTTCCGGCAGGAAGTGGAGTTACTCAATCCCAGCCTGCTCCGCTCCCCTGGTTCCCCAGGCTGGGGGTAGGCGGGAACCGCCCCCAGCACTTGGCTGGCGGTGCGGCTGGGAGCCAGGGGAGCGGAGCAGGCTGGGGCCAGGTCGCTCTACTTACTGGTGACTGTAGGCCCACCCACTTCAGGACTCCTCTTGAGCGTGGGGGTGAGGCTGGGGCAGAGCAGGGGCGGGAAGAGGTGGGGCTGGGGCGGAGGACGTGGGGAAGAGCCGGAGCAGGGGCTGGAGCAGCACGCAGTGCCCTACGCAGCTGTGTACTTTGTGTATGGGTAAGGACCGCCCTGGTCAGTAGCTTGTATCCAAAGCGTTATGTGGACTGGGACTCAGCCCTCACAGCAGACACATCTCTTGGCCCTGCAATCGATCAGCCAATGAGTCACAGGGCTGTCTTAACTCCTGTATTTATAATTTTCTCTCTCTTGAGCTGTGATTAGCTCAGCTCTCAGAGGTGACTAAGGTGTGCCTTAGAGATTTCCAAGAGGAGTGTGCGTGTGTTTGGGGAAGAGATGTGTTTTTACCAGCTTTATTTTCTTTTTAAAATTACATGGACTATGGTTCTGGTTCCCTGTAACTGCTCCATGGGTTTTTCAGTGTTCTGGGTGGTGCCCATAGGCATAATCTGACGTCCTATATTTGGGGGGGGGGGCAGCTCCAGTCAAGCCAATGGAGTGTGTGTGTGTGGATTCTGTGCATGCCTAAGGGGCACCATTTCAGATTTTTGGGGGGGGGGGGGAGAGCAACTTTAACAGTGATTCCAGAGGCTATTTAGGCAACTGAAAACTAATTTTTTTTGGGTAGAGAACTCAGAAATGATCTGATAGGAGCATTGTATTTAATTCCTATATCAAGAAAGAAAATTAATTATTAGACCCACTCAGCTCTAATGTTCTGACATCTTGTGGCAAGTCACTTAAGGGGCACTGGTTAGGTTTAAAATTGTAATGTATATTCTTTCTCAGATACTCTTATTAAAAGTCAGAAGGGACCATCATGATCATCTAGTCTGACCTCCTGCATGTTGCAGGCCACAGAGCCTCACCCACTCACTCCTGTAATAGACTCCTAATCTCTGGCTGAGTTACTGAAGTCCTCAAACCATGGTTTAAAGACTTCAAGTTACAGAGAATTCACCATGTACGCTAGTTTAAACCTGCAAGTGACCCATGTCCCATGTTGCAGAGGAAGCGAAAAACCGCCAGGGTCTCTGCCAATCTGACCCAGGGGAAAATCCCGACCTCTAATGTGATCAGTTAGACCCTGATCATGTGGGCAAGATCCACCAGGAAGATACCTGGGAAAGAATTCTCTGTAGCCACTCAGTCTCCTCCACATCTAGTTTCCCATCTCCAGACGTTGGGAACTTTTGCTACAGGCAGTCGTCGATGGGCCACGCACCATTGTAGGCAGCCCCATCATACCATCTCCTCCATAAACTTATCAAGCTCAGTCTGGAAGCCAGTTAGGTTTTTTGCCCCCACTGCTCCCCTTGGGAGGTTGCTCCAGAACCTTCACTCCTCTGATGGTTAGAACCTTCACCTAATTTCAAGCCTAAACTTGTGATGGTAGTTATATCCATTTGTTCTGGGGTCCACATTGGTGCTTACTTAAATACTCCTCTCCCTCCTTTGTTTTATCCTTCTGATGTATTTATAAGAGCAATCATCTCTCTCCTCAGCCTTATTTTGGTTAGGCTAAACAAGCCAAGCTCTTTGAGTCTCCTCTCATAAAGGTAGGTTTTCCATTCCTCAGATCACACTAATAACCCTTCTCTGCACCTGTTCCAATTCATCTTTCTTAAACATAGGAGAACAGAACTACCACTCAGTATTCCAGATGAGGTCTCACCAGTGCCTTGTATAATGTACTAACAGTTCCCTGTCTCTAGTGGAAATACCTCACCTGATGCACTCCAGACCATGGTTAGGCCTTTTTCACGGCCAGGTCCCATTCATATTGACAGCTCATAGTACTCCTGTGATCAACAAATACTACACCCAGGGCTTTCCTCCGTCCCCTGGTCACTTCCAACTGATGACAATTCCCAGCTTAAATACAAAATGTGTTAGTCCCACCTAAATGCATGACTTTCTGCACTATTAAATTTCATCTCGGTCTTACTATATCCAGTTTCACACAAGTCATCCAGATCTTCATGTGGTCCTCCTCCATATTGGCTATACCTCCCAACTTTGTGTCATCTGCAAATTTTATTAGCACACTCCCACTTTTTGTGCCAAGGTCCATAATGAAAATGTTAAATAAGATTGGTCCGAAGACTGATCCTGAGGAACTCCACTAGTAACCTCCCTCTAGCCTAATAGTTCACCTTTCAGCATGACCCACTGTAGTCTCCCCTTCAACCAATTCCTTATCCACCTTTCAGTTCTCATATTAATCTCCATCTTTTCCAATTTAACTAATAATTTCTCATTTGGAACTGTATCCAATGCTTTACTGACATCCAGGATTAGATCTACTGCATTTCTTTTGTCTAAAAAATCAGTTATCTTCTCAAAGAAAGATATTAGTAACTTTGTTACCATGTCTTGAATCCAACAACTGAAACAATTGTAGAAAAAAATCTACAATTTACTTTCTATTAGCGCTGTCAAGTGATTAAAAAATTAATCGCAATTAATTGAAAGATTAAAAAAATTAATAGTGATTAATCGTGCAATTAATCACACTGTTAAACAATAGAATACTATTTAAATATTTTTGGATGTTTTCTACATTTTCAAATACAACAGACTACAAAGTGTACAGTGCTCACTTTATATTTATTTTTTATTACAAGTATTTGCTCTGTAAAAAACAAAAGAAATAGCATTTTTCAATTCCCCCATTACAAGTACTGTAGTGCAATCTCTTTATTATGAAAGTTGAACTTACAAATGTAGAATTATGTACAATATTATGTAGAATTATGTACAGATATTTACATGCCAGATGTACTAAAGATTCATACGTCCCTTCATGCTTCAACCACCATTCCAGAGGACGAGTCCATGTTGATGATGGGTTCTGCTTGATAACAATCCAAAGCAGTGCGGACTGAAGCATGTTCATATTCATTATCCGAGTCAGATGACACCAGCAGAAGGTTGATTTTTCTTTTTTGGTGGTTTGAGTTCTGTAGTTTCCACATCGGAATGTTGCTCTTTTAAGACTTCTGAAAGCATGCACCACACCTCATCCTTCTCAGATTTTGGAAGGAACTTCAGATTGCTAAACTTTGGGTTGAGTGCTATAGTTATCTTTAGAAATCTCACACTGGTACCTTCTTTGCATTTTGTCAAATCTGCAGGGAAAGTGTTCTTAAAATGAAGATGTCCTGGTCATTATGAGACTGCTATAACATGAAATAAATGGTAGAATGTGGGTAAAACAGAGCAGGGGACATACAATTCTCCCCCAAGGAGAGAAATTTAGAAATTCAGTTACAAATTTAATTAATGCATTATTCTTTCAACGACTGTCATCAGTAAGGAAGCATGTCTTCTGGAATGGTGGCCAAAGCATGAAGGGGCATACGAAAGATTAGCATATCTGACATGTAAATACCTTGCAATGCTGGCTTCAAAAGTGCCATGCAAATGCCTGTTATCACTTTCTGGTGACATTGTAAATAAGAATATGGCAGCATTATCTCCTGTAAATGTAAACAAACTTGTTTGTCTTAGCGATTGGCTGAACAAGAAGTAGGATTGAGTGACTTTTAGGCTCTAAAGCTTTACATTGTTTTGTTTTTGAATGAATGTTTGAATGTTTTTTATTTAAGAAAAAAATCTACATTTGTAAATTGCACTTTCACAACAAAGAAATTGCACTACAGTACTTGTATCAGGTGAATTGAAAAATACTATTTCTTTTGTTTATCATTTTTACAGTGCAAATATTTGTAATCAAAAATATACAGTTTGATTTCAATTACAACACAGAATACAATATATATGAAAATGTAGAAAAACATCCAGACTATTTAATAAATTTCAATTGGTATTCTATTGTTTAAGAGTATGATTAAAACTGTGATTAATCAGGATTAATTTTTTTATTTGCAATTAATTTTTTGAGTTAATCGTGTGCGTTAACTCCAATTAATTGACAGCCCTATTTTCTATCATTTAGGCTACTTACTTTTTGCAGTTCACCAAACTTGGAACAGATCATTTAACTTTAGGAAACATCCTAACCGCCCTTTCTTATCTTAATCTCCTGTTAATCACTCTGTTTATAAACAAAATTCTGACTCCCTGCCTCAGGGGACCAAGCTGGCAGAAGTCTCCTGTCTCCTCTACAATACTCATTACATTGCACACTCAAAAAGAAAAGGAGTACTTGTGGCACCTTAGAGACTAACACATTTATTTGAGCATAAGCTTTCGTGAGCTACAGCTCACTTCATCGAATGTGTCCAATGAAGTGAGCTGTAGCTCACGAAAGCTTATGCTCAGATAAATGTGTTAGTCTCTAAGGTGCCACAAGTACTCCTTTTCTTTTTGCAAATACAGACTAACACGGCTGCTACTCTGAAACCTGTCATTGCACACTCAGGCTGCCAGCCTGAGGCTTGCAGTTTGGGGGGTGCAGTACCCCTCCCTGCCCCCCCCAAACTCTGCCCATGGTGGTGCCTTATTAGGAGAAAAAGGAGACAGGATCCATAAAAGGCTGCTTGTGGTGGAGGCTGGAGAATTTGCTAAGAATGGGTGAATAGTCCTTCTTAAGAGTTGACCTTTAAAAACGCTGAGGTAGCAGCAATTATCTTAAATCTGTCTCTGGGTAGGAAAACACAACAGAAGATTTTGTTCTGAGTTGTAGATGTTGTGTTTTCATGCATCTAAGTTCCACTCTTAAATAAAGCCTATTTCCAGATGGGGGGTGGCAGAGACTTTTCAGTTGCTTCCGGGTCCACCCCAGTGTCTGACCAGGATCAGTCAACCTAGCTCTACAATGGGCTGTGTGAGAATAAAGGGCTAAAGTTTCCTTGACTCTCAGTATATGGTCAGGATTTGGCCCTAAAGTTCAAGTTTCTTGATTCAGCAAGTTCTTTAGACTGTCCTCCATTGCTGGAAGATTTCTATCCACCATTCAAGGGCACTAACGCCTAGTTCCTGATTGCCTCTCTTACCTGATTGCAACCAGCTTCCTATTATGATCGTGCATTTGACCTCATCCAACATGTTCAGATCTTATTCTCCCACGTGGGAAATCCTTCCTATCCCGTGAGTTACTAGCACTTGTGATCTGAGACAAACTGACATTTTAGGTTATCAATACTCGATGTTTCCAGGAAAAGGTCACCATTTTGTTGTCAGTACAAAGGGTGCTTTTTTTATTTTAGGGTGAACCAAACTTTGGTATGTGTACAAAGACAGATGCATTTAATCCAATTTCAGCCAATGAAAGTGTTATTTCAGATTTTTTTCACCAGTTTTAGAATTGAAACTAGGCTTCTCAAGACTAATCACTCCCACTTTCATATACTGCTCTAAATTTACTCCCCTACCTTGTTATATTTGCTTGCAGTCATTGAGTCTTTTCCAAGAATGAAAACAATTCTTTGTTGGTCTATTTAAAAAAAAGTTAGTTTGACTGAAAAAGGACAAAGGCAATATTTAGTGATCACAACTAAATAAAATAGCTTGCAATGCTGAGGTGCATTCTAGATGGTCAATGACAATTTTCTCATTGTAAATTAAACTTTCAAGGTAGAACTGTTTCTTCTTAGAGGGAAGACTAATTGAATAAAAGATCAGGAAGTTACGATAAATTGTTATACAGATTGTATATCATCACTTATCTCCATGTATTCATCTTGATCTGGTGAAGACAGGAATTTAGAATTCAAGAAACCTGTTAGCTTCATCATAGCCCATAAATATAAATTTATTTTCCAGTTTTTCCCTCAGTTACACCAGTTTTATGACATAATTCTGCTAACACAGATGAGTACTTTTACCCACGTTACTAGTATTAACATAAATAAAGTTACTCATGTGCAGGACTGTTTGCAGGATTGGGCCCTAAATTGGGAGAACTTCAGTGTACTCACGTCAAAGTAAAACTGATGTGAGAGGAGAATCAAGCCCAGGGTTACACCAGTGTTTACAGTAGTTTAGCAAAATCACCTTCTAAAAGCTGAAACCTCATCCTTTTATTTTGTTTCTAAACCGTAGATGTCCTTTGAGACATAACGTTCTTCCTTGAATTAAGGCCAAAACTCTGACTCTCACAGACAAAGGAATTAATATTTCTATACTTTATTTACAGATAAACTTAATTTATAGCAGTTAAACATGTGAGGATGGAAAAGTTGATGCTATTACATCTGGTGGATTAAATTTAGAACTCGTGTGAGACTTTGTGTGTAGCCCTGAGTAAGAGGCACCACCTCAGAAGGAGCCCCAAGAATGAACAGTGACTATGAAGTGATCCCATGCTGCTCCAGGGAAAAGGTTTGGCGTGAGGCAGCTTACTCTCCCCTTACACCAGCTCCTCTGTATTCCAAAAGTTTCACGTTTCAGGAATGAGAGGAGGCCTAGGCCTAGGAGAAGATACATTTTCTGATGTGATTTGAAAATATCTGGAGTTACATGAAGTAGCAAAATACAGTTAGGCTGTTCCAGAGGGATGATGGTACAGAGGAGATGGGTCTCTTAACAAGACAGTCAAGAATGGGCAAGATTCTCTGTTGCCCTGAATTCTTCTGCAGCCATTTGCTCCAGTGCAATGCGAGAGTAAAATGCTATTGTTCTGACTTGATAGTGTTTTACATTCACTTTGCGCTGGTATAAGTGATTACACAAAGTGCAGGGAAATGGAGCCTCTGGGCCATTATATACAGGGACTAGAAAGGAAGCCAATGCAAGATGAAACAAGGGAGCAAGTCCCATTAAGGTGGGTGTTGGGTGACCAGACAACCTGCCTGCTCCCTCCGCTATGGTGCGGTTCTTCCTGGAATGCCTGCTTTCCCCTGTATTTCTTTATATGTATTGTACCTCCGGATAGTTCATGTTGCACAACCTCAAGAGAAAATGA
Source organism: Dermochelys coriacea (assembly GCF_009764565.3). Taxonomy (NCBI): domain Eukaryota; kingdom Metazoa; phylum Chordata; order Testudines; family Dermochelyidae; genus Dermochelys; species Dermochelys coriacea. The sequence goes on along the minus strand of NC_050073.1, from coordinate 84,566,805 downwards.
TAAATTTCAAGCAGTCACACAGAAAAACTTGGCATTGTTTTATGATAAGACAGAAGCTGTTAAACATCACAATATAATGATGCAGAAATGCTGTAGTGTAGCAAAATAGGCATTAAACACCTCAGCCTTCTTGATGCTGTCAGTTATTAGCTCTCCTTCCCTGCCAAGTGGAGGATCTACGCTTGCCTTCATCTTTCTATTGCTCCTAATGTATTTATAGAACTTCTTCTTATTGCTTGCTGGCCCTTGCTAAGTGTAACTCATTTCATGCCTTAGCCTTTCTGACCCTGGACTCCTTATATCCCATTTTCAATAGGTCGGAGTATGAACAAGAGGCTACTAGGCAGCTCTCCAACACCACTTTCTACAAGCCATTACCCTCGGATCCCACTGAGAGTTACCAAAAGAAACTACAGCATTTGCTCAAGAAACTCCCTGAAAAAGCACAAGAACAAATCCGCACAGACACACCCCTAGAACCCCGACCTGGGGTATTCTATCTGCTACCCAAGATCCATAAACCTGGAAATCCTGGACGCCCCATCATCTCAGGCATTGGCACCCTGACAGCAGGATTGTCTGGCTATGTAGACTCCCTCCTCAGGCCCTTCGTTACCAGCACTCCCAGCTATCTTCGGGACACCACTGACTTCCTGAGGAAACTACAGTCCATTAGTGATCTTCCTAAAAACACCATCCTAGCCACTATGGATGTAGAAGCCCTCTACACCAACATTCCACACAAAGATGGACTACAAGCCGTCAGGAACAGTATTCCCGATACTGTCACGGCTAACCTGGTGGCTGAACTTAGTTATGGGTGAGGACAAAGTCACAATTTCACATTTGGTGACAATGTATACCTTCAAATCAGTGGCACTGCGATGGGTACCCGCATGGCCCCACAGTATGCCAACATTTTTATGGCTGACTTAGAACAACGCTTCCTCAGCTCTTGTCCCCTAATGCCCCTACTCTACTTGCGCTACATTGATGACATCTTCATCATCTGGACCCATGGAAAAGAAGCTCTTGAGGAATTCCACCATGATTTCAACAATTTCCATCCCACCATCAACCTCAGCCTGGACCAGTCCACACAAGAGATCCACTTCCTGGACACTACGGTGCTAATAAGCGATGGTCACATAAACACCACCCTATATCAGAAACCTATTGACCGCTATTCCTACCTACATGCCTCTAGCTTTCATCCAGATCATACCACTCGATCCATTGTCTACAGCCAAGCGCTACGATATAACCGCATTTGCTCCAACCCCTCAGACAGAGAAAAATACCTACAAGATCTCTATCATGAATTCCTACAACTACAATACCCACCTGCTGAAGTGAAGAAACAGATTGACAGAGCCAGAAGAGTACCCAGAAGTCACCTACTACAGGACAGGCCCAACAAAGAAAATAACAGAATGCCACTAGCCATCACCTTCAGCCCCCAACTAAAACCTCTCCAACGCATCATCAAGGATCTACAATCTATCCTGAAGGACGACCCATCACTCTCACAGATCTTGGGAGACAGGCCAGTCCTTGCTTACAGACAGCCCCCCAATCTGAAGCAAATACTCTCCAGCAACCACACACCACACAACAGAACCACTAACCCAGGAACCTATCCTTGCAACAAAGCCCGTTACCAACTCTGTCCACTTATCTATTCAGGGGATACCATCATAGGGCCTAATCACATCAGCCACACTATCAGAGGCTCGTTCACCTGCGCATCTACCAATGTGATATATGCCATCATGTGCCAGCAATGCCCCTCTGCCATGTACATTGGCCAAACTGGACAGTCTCTACGTAAAAGAATGAATGGACACAAATCAGATGTCAAGAATTATAACATTCAAAAACCAGTTGGAGAACACTTCAATCTCTCTGGTCACTCGATCACAGACCTAAGAGTGGCTATCCTTCAACAAAAAAGCTTCAAAAACAGACTCCAACGAGAGACTGCTGAATTGGAATTAATTTGCAAACTGGATACAATTAACTTAGGCTTGAATAGAGACTGGGAATGGATGAGTCATTACACAAAGTAAAACTATTTCCCCATGGTATTTCTCTCCCCCCCCCCACTGTTCCTCTGATATTCTTGTTAACTGCTGGAATTAGCCTACCTTGCTTGTCACCATGAAAGGTTTTCCTCCTTTCCCCCCCCCCCCCCGGTTGCTGGTGATGGCTTATCTTAAATGATCACTCTCCTTACAGTGTGTATGATAAACCCATTGTTTCATGTTCTCTGTGTGTGTGCATATGAATCTCTCCTCTGTTTTTTCCACCAAATGCATCCGATGAAGTGAGCTGTAGCTCACGAAAGCTTATGCTCTAATAAATTTGTTAGTCTCTAAGGTGCCACAAGTACTCCTTTTCTTTTTGCGAATACAGACTAACACGGCTGCTACTCTGAAACCTGTCACTTATGTAACTAAACCTAGGAGAGCTTTCCTCCCAACATACTCGATGTGAAAAATGTTGTTAAGAGTTAAGTATCAATTTTTGTTTTTGAATGAGGCTGTAGGAGCTCAGCACTATTCACTTAAGGTAAAATCCTGAGAAGTGCTGATCACCTACAACTCCCTCTGAATTCAATTGGTGTATAGGTGCTCAGGATCACTCTTGGCCTTTAGTAAGCCAAATAATAGCTTACTGTTCCAGGAAGCATAGCCAGTGGGTAGGGCTAGAGAGGGCTAAGCCCTTCCAATCTATCTCTGCCATCTCATTTTCTGAGCCACCCCCCCACCTCTGTATGCCCAGCTTGGCAGGCGAAGCCCCTTGTCCCATGGTGCCAAGGGTAGGAAGAGGGTGGGGCCTACTTGTGTGGGTGAGGGGTCTATTGGTGCGCTGGATTCTCAGCGGGTAGAGCTACGTACCTCAGTCATAGAAAGCAGTGCTGGCTCCTCGGCACCACTTCCTAGAAAAGTTAGTTTGAAAAGTGCCAGTTGCAGGCAGCTCCACTAGGTGAGTAGGCCTGGGAGCTGCATCTGGAACAGGCCATGAAGCAAGAGGAGGTATGGTGTCTGGGGAGCCCCAGCAGGTGAGTAGGAAAGACCTGTCTGAATAGAGATCCTGGGGGGTTTGCAAGAGGAGGAGGAGCTGGAGCTGGAGCTGGTGTGGAGTAGAAAGTATAGTCCCCACATTGAGGATTAGGATGAGGTTTGTTGGGATGGGATGAAAGTCCTGGGGCAGGGTTGAGACCCTGAGGAGATTGATGGTTGGGGCAGGGGGGACAGATCCTGAAGTAGGGTTTCCACCTCCAAGGTGCAGAAAAAGCAGCCACTTGCCACCTCCCAACATCAAAAAACTGGCCACTGGCCTCTCCTTTCCCCCCACTCCCCACTATAGCTGTTATTACTGAAATGTTTTTGAGAACCATTTACACACACACTTACATTATTTCATTGTTTTTCTTTCCTTATCCTAATACAGTGCCTAAGTCTGGATTCCAGGGTTGTGAATTGTAACCTGCAAATCTAACTTGTCCCAACTGGAAAAAAATACCCAAGCGTGTTAATTCTTTTAGCCAGGAAGGCAATACAAAAACTGGCCTGACTGGTTAAAAAACAGTCAGGTGGCAACCCTGCCCATCCTAAGATAATAGGTGGAAGGGAAAGGAGAGTCCTGGGGGAAAGAGGAGATTCTAAGGCCCCACATCCAGTGGTGCCAGGACCAGGAAGGTGGCAGGGTGTTGCAAGGGGAGGGCCCTCCTTGCACATGGACATGTGTGTCAAGTGATGCTATGGCAGACTCCTCCAAATCTGCAAGCAGTGAGAGCCCATAGGACAGAGTGGTGAGCTCCCAGCCCTGTGGGACAGGAGATGACACTGTGGGGTGAGCGCAGGATGCACTCAAAGAGCATTTTCACCAGCTGCATATGCCAGGAAGCCAGGCTTCTGAAACTTCCATTTTCTTTTTGCACTTTAACATATAATGAACCAACAACTTCTGCTAGCTACCCATTGTCACTGTGCCTCCTTAGGGATCCCAGCCCTTGTTTCACCACCCAAGCACTAGACTTCATGATGAATGGTTATTGGAAACCAATTTCATCAAACAAAGGGTCCTTCTAATCCCAAGAGATCAGTCACATAGCTAGGTCAATATATAACTCAGATCTTACTCAGTAATCATGCTGTTGCCAATCCTTTAGTATCTAATATCTAAAGGTTTATTTATAAGAGAAAAGAAAGAGGAGAGGGTTAAAATGATTAAGGAGGTCATATACATACAGTCATGGCAAAGTTCTTGGATCAGGTTTGTAGCAGTGATGTTACAGACTGCTGGCTTGTGAAGTCTCTGGTAACTTTGAAAAGATTGGGATGCTCTTTTTAGTGTAAATCCAGAGATCAAAGCAGGAAAGAGGCAAAATGGAGTTGCTTCCCAGGTCCTTTATACCTTTTCCCATGTGGAGGGACTGCTTTCAATCTTAGTTTATGGAAAATTAGAAGCACAAGATGGAGTCCAGGGTCACATGAGCTACTCACGTGCCCTTGCATGCTTTGATGACTCATAGGAGCAGCCATTACCCATTTTCTGGCTAAAGCATCCGCAGGAAAGTACTCTGTGTTTCTTAAAGGGCAATCAACTTGAATGGTCTATTCACAATGTGCTAGCCAGACTGGATATAAACTACCTTGTGGGTGTTACCCCAAGAGCAAACACATTTGAAATACTGGTACATAGTAAATATTCATAACTTTAGATACAAAGATCATACATGCATTACAAACAAGATAATCATATTTGATGGTAACTTTTCCATTGATACCTTACATGACATTTCAATTTCTTTACAATATTCAGTGCTGAGCTTTGTAGACAATCTTAACATGCTTCTTTATATCTTCAGATAATGATATCTTAAGGCAGCAGTTCTCAGCCAGGAGTCCGGGGCCCCCTGGGGGGCCGCAAGCAGATTTCAGTGGGGGGCCGCCAAGAAGGGCCAGTATTAGACTTGCAGATTCTGCCCAGGGCAGAAAGCTGAAGCCCTGCTGTGTGGGGCTGAAACCCAGGGCTCCCAGCCCTGCCACCTGGGGCTGAAGCTGAAGCCTGCACAAGAACTTAGTTTTGCAGGGACCCCTATGGCATGGGGTCCGGGACAACTGTCCTGCTTGCTGCCCCCTAATGCTGGTCCTGTTTTTTATATGCAGAAAAACAATTATGGTGGCACTGATGGGCCATGGAAATTTGATAGCATGTTGGGAGGGCCTCAGAAAGAAAAACCCATGTCTTAAGGAACACTATCAAGTTGTATAGATTTTTGTATAAATTAAAAGCAAAGTTGAGGGAGGAGGGTTTACTGAAATAAGGCTTGAAGAGGCTTGCTAGAAGAGATAAATGGAAGGGAGACTACCCAAAATAACCATAACATCTGTTTTAGTTCAAGACTTTGAGGTTTTGGCCTGGCTTTTGTTTGTCCCAAACCTGGTATGTGTGTTTTAAGAGATTCTGAAATTCCCAACTCTTATTTGTCACAAAACCCTAAAACCAAACAACAAACAAAAAACCCTGTCTGGATACATGCAATCTGCCATTCTTCTCCTTGGCAGCTATAACATCTGGTGGTAATGGAACACAGAGTGAGCTTGTCATTGGAAGTCAGAGCTCACTTGTTTCTTGTATTATTAGATTGTATAAGATCTTGTGACGTAGAGATATTATATGAATACTAGTGTACTCAGCGTTCTTGTAAAGAAATGTGTTCTGATGATTTATCTTGTTTAGATAGGAAGGTGTTGTCTTGTAGCAATTTCAAAAGTTTCCATGAAAACTCTTGTTTTATTTTTGAAGACAAAAGTAGAAAAATAACTAGTTCTGCCAATGTGAAAAACTCTTCTGACCCATTTAACGGCTTTAGTGCCTCCGTGATTTAGATCAGGTATTTGAAATTTGGTAGGTGAAAAGACTGGGGTCAGAGGGGTTTTGTTACTGTCCTCATGGATCTCTTCCTAGGTGTGTCAAAGTTATAATAATCTGAAAATTGACACTTTTTCACATGCTTAGGAGTTTAGAGGCTTGTTCTTTAATTTTTGGAACATTCCAGCTGCATTGTGTGGATTTCCTTAACTCCCAACAAGCCTGCTCCATTGCTGAGAAGCAGCCACACAAAACTGAACCTCTGGAGGGTACACAGTGCCTAGCCACATCATTTCTGGTGGTAATGGCAGCTACTGATCATCAAAATTATTTAGTGTTTGTATTGTTATAGTACCTAAAAGCATCAGTCAGACCAGGGTCCTACTGTGCTAGGCAATGTATCTACACGTGTATATATAATGGCCCAGGGGAGTGAAAATAGATAGTATGATGATTTAATTATACGATGGGCCAGATTTTTTTTTTATGGATCCTGCCATTTGCACCACCCAAATATTGTAAAGAGATGGGATACTGGCCACATATTGTCAGCAGGGAATTCCCTACTGATATATCTGAGCCAGATTCACACTCTGGGTGCCTGCCCCGTCTCTGGTTTTGGTACCGTGGCAGAGCAACATACCCATTGTCTCAAGCGTAGGGCCCACTAGGGGACCCTAGCAAATCTTAGTGCTGTGAATGGGTGCACTCCTGCACCCACACAGAGCTAAACTGAAGACAGTGGGCCTCTGTGTGAGCACAGGTGTAAGCCCATCGTAAATGCAAGGCCTCCTCCAAGACACCCCTCACAGCCTGGGGGCAACCCTGTAAGTGGCCCCCCACCTCAGTTTCCCTCTTGGATCCCCACTAACTTCATAGAATCTTGTCCTGTAGTCCAATAATAGTTTATTATCAAAACTTAAGCAAGTTGTCTGTAACAAAAGTCCCAAACATAGTCCGTATCGCCCTAGTGTAAATAGTCCTTAAAAATCGCATCTCCTCTTAGGCATTAACATAACTCGTACCCCATTCTGGCATCTTTCATCATACCCAGACTCTCAGTTCTCCTCTGTCATTCTGCCAGATCTTTCTTCTGGGGTGCAACCTCCCACATCCTAGTGGGCACTCCCATAGCTCTCTTGGGAGTTTCCCCTTGCTGCCCCCCTTCCTCCAACCCTCTCTAGCCATTGGCTCTGGATCTCCATCTTAGAACCAGCAGACAACTCCTTCTGCTGTGACTCCTTCCGCCAGGTCTCTGCCCTGGCTCTCTGACTTGGGGATGCCAACCAGCAAACACCTCTTGCTGTTCTCCTTCCTTTAGCCTTCTCCCAGGAACCTTCCGTTTGTGGAAGGTCTCATTTCCTGCCCCACTTCTGACTGACTGATTGACTCGACCCTAACCCTCTCACTGGGCCTCTGTTAGTTCCTCAGGTGCTGCCCCATCCTCTTAATTGGCCCATCTGAGAGCATGAGGTGGTCCCTTGACTAGAACTGGAGAGCAGAGCTCAGGTTCACTTAACGGGCCAGCCACCCAGTTACACCCACCCAGAGCTAGTTGCAGGGTTAGGACTTTAGTGACATTCTTTTTACTCTGGTTTCTTTGTATAGTTATATAAATATCAAAAGAGCATCTGGAAAGGCTGCATCTAATATTTCTGAACAGGATGCAGGGATAACTGTACAGGATTCAGGAATAACTGTTACACTTACAATTGCAGCACAGAATTCTAGAAGCTGCTTTGGAAGGAAAGGATATATAATTCCCTTAGAAACTAAAACAAATACCCTTCCCCCCCATCCTGTATATCCTCCTTAGGTTTAAGCTCTGGAACATAGGGGAGGAAGAAAGAACTTGTCACTACTAGGAAAGCCTTTGAAGAAGGAATGATAAAGCAGCAGTAATTTTCCTAGCTGAATTCTGGGTCAGGCACTCAGAAAAGGAACCTCTATTTTGAAATGTTTCAGAGTAGCAGTCGTGTTAGTCTGTATTCGCAAAAAGAAGAGGAGTACTTGTGGCACCTTAGAGACTAACAAATTTATTTGAGCATAAGCTTTCGTGAGCTACAGCTCCCTTCATCGGATGCATTTGGTGGACGAGAGCTGAGGAAGCGTTGTTCTAAGTCAGGGGACACCATCAGAGGGCCTAATCACATCAGCCACACTATCAGAGGCTCGTTCACCTGCGCATCTACCAATGTGATATATGCCATCATGTGCCAGCAATGCCCCTCTGCCATGTACATTGGTCAAACTGGACAGTCTCTACGTAAAAGAATAAATGGACACAAATCAGATGTCAAGAATTATAACATTCAAAAACCAGTCAGAGAACACTTCAATCTCTCCGGTCACTCGATTACAGACCTGAGGGTGGCTATCCTTCAACAAAAAAACTTCAAAAACAGACTCCAAAGAGAGACTGCTGAATTGGAATTAATTTGCAAACTGGATACAATTAACTTAGGCTTGAATAGAGACTGGGAATGGATGAGTCATTACACAAAGTAAAACTATTTCCCCATGTTATTTCTCCTCCCCACTCCACCTCCCCCACTGTTCCTCAGATGTTCTTCTTAACTGCTGGAAATGGCCTACCCTGCTTGTCACCATGAAAGGTTTTCCTCCTCCCCCCCCCCCGCTGCTGGTGATGGCTCATCTTAAGTGATCACTCTGCTTACAGTGTGTATGATAAAACCCATTGTTTCATGTTCTATGTGTGTGTATATAAATCTCCCCACTGTATTTTCCACCAAATGCATCCGATGAAGTGAGCTGTAGCTCACGAAAGCTTATGCTCAAATAAATTTGTTAGTCTCTAAGGTGCCACAAGTACTCCTTTTCTATTTTGAAATGTTGAAGCAGCATGTCTTCTGGATGACCTGAATAAAGAAGATCTTTTTCTTGAGTGGTAACAGCTAGAGAAGATGATACACTTGAGTTATTAAGGGACAATGGCAGAAGCCTTGGCTTTTATGAATCTGGATCTATCTCCTGCTGATCCTACAGAACTGGTTTGATCAAAAGGATCAAAGCCCAACAACAGGCTGAAGAGGTCTAGCAGGGTTTAAAATGGGAGCACTCTCAACGGTGCAGGGGGAACCAGACTGAAGCAAGACTCAGACATAGGAACTCCAGTGGGTGTCTGAAGAAGCTAGGACTACCTAGGATGCCATTATGGGATTGTAGGACTTTAGGTATGATAAAGATATGTGCAAGCACTTTGTTTTACAATCTCTTTTTTTCTAATGCTTTGTTCCTACTGCTAAATAAATGTATTCTTGTTTTAAGAAGGCTGTTGGTGCCTGTCATTGGTCACGGGCTCCTGAAGGGAAGAATGGCAGGTGCCTGAATCCAGTTGGACCTACAGGACTGTTCACACAGAGGGTACTATAGCCCAGGTCCTGGTCTCAGGCTTTTGCACTGCAGTACAGAGTACAAGGGTGTGAACTGCAGAGTGCACCAAAGTGTTATGCTCTAATTTCCTCATTTGGACGTTGCTAGTGCAAACTAAAGGTACTTAGTTTCTACTAATGCAGTCCTGTCTGAAAGAGGATTAAGTTAACGCAAACTAAGTACCTTTAATTTGCACCAGCAGCATCCACATGGACCAGTTAGAGCACACTAAGCTTTGGAGTACTCTGCAATTCACTGTAGTCTGCATTGCAATGCAAGGTAGACAAGCCCCTATGAGAGAGAGAGAATTAAGAAATTCCACTGTAGCCTAAGGCAAGCTTGAGGGAGTGTGCTCAGAGAGACCAGATAGGGGACAGAAGTGCAGCTAGCCCTGCAATTATGACAAAAGGTTTTATAAATATAAGATCACGTCTTTACTAAATCATGCAGGTTCTGATTTAATAGCTCTAAAACAGTTAAAACATGCTTATAACTCCTTGAAGTTATCATACCTCACCCTAAAACAGAATGGAATAATGCAGAGCTCCACTGGGCTCCAATGTCTACAAACATTGCATCAATTCAAAACAGTAGCAGAATGTAAATTGTAATCTTTTCAATGTAATGATTTGTAGAACCAAATATAAAGAGAATGTAATATTGTTGTCCCTCAATATATTTATAAAGGATTAAAAGGATCTGTGATAAATCCCAGTGGATATAATATCCTGTATTCCTTTACTATCCCTTGCTAACTGCTAGAAGAACAGAAGTTCTAACTAGTTTATTTATAATTTTAGATCAATGCTCTTCATGTAGTGGAGTCTACTGGGGTACTGTATAGTAATGGTCTGCAAGGTAGGTGTGCTTATGCAAGATTTGTTTAAGCCTAGAAGGAAATATTATAAATATTATAAAGTAGCTACAGCTCCCTAAGATGCTAGATCAAATAATGAAAATAAAATAACATTGTGATATGTATTGGGGGGGAAAAAGGTTAAAGAATAGAGTTAGTCCAAAAATTCAAAATGATTCTCCCAAACAGACAATTTTTTTGCAGAGTTGTGTGTATGTGAAAACTCATCCCATTTTCCCCATCAGCTAGAAAGCTGGTAGAGAAATTCTGAATTTCAAAATTTTTTCAGTTGGAAGGAGACAGACTTGTCATAAAATATCTTTCCCATTTTTTGACCATGCCAAAAATCTTAAATACACCTAGGACTAGATCCTGTCCTCTAAGGAGAAAAAGTCCAGAGTGAGTCAAGACTTCGCACACCATACATTAGAGCAGTGGTTCTCAACCAAGGGTCTGGGGGGGGGGCCATGAACAGATTTTAGGGGGTCTGCTAGCAGAGCCAGTGTTAGACTCGTTGGGGCCCAGGGCAGAAAGCCGAAGCCCTATCATGTGGGGCTGAAGCCTGGGGCCCTGAACCCTGCCACCTGGGGCTGAAGTCAAAGCCTGAGCAACTTCACTTTGCGGGGTCCCCTGACGTGTGGGACCCTGGGCAATTGCCCTGCTTGCTCCTCCCTAATTCTGGTTCTGGCTTTTATATGCAGAAAAAGTTGTGGTGGCACAGGTGGTCCGTGGAGTTTTTATAATATGTTAGGGGGACCTCAGAATGAAAAAGGTTGAGAACCCCTTCATTAGAGAAAACATTTGGCATTATTTTACTCTAGTTTTTGAGAACATGCTGTGAAGAAGGCTCATATTATTTCCTCAAAAAGAAGAGTTAGAGCATTATAAGAAGTTTAAGTTTGCAAAATTCCATTAAATCTGGTCTGGTTCAGGTAGTTTGTAGGCTAAGGTTGTCTGGGTTCAGGAAGCTTTCACATCAAGAAATTTACAAGTTTTGCAAGCTGAATCCCTTATTTTTATTTTATGACTTTCTTTATGTAGTATATATGTAGAAATTCCCTAGGGGAAAAAAGTTCACTTTATCTTAGAGATGTGCCACCAAGTCCTCCATGATAACTTGCAACAAATTCACCATAGGAGGAGAGCCAAGAACATTTAAGACCCTTGCACAGAGTCCTAGCTGCTTGCAAATTAACTCTTTGCTACAGGGTAAGAGTGCTCTCCTTTCTCTGGGAGCCCACTATCATTGCCCAAAATCCAAGTTCATGTATATTTATAGTGACTTCTCAAGTGTCACTGCAGAATTGTGGGTAGTTAGCCTATGCAAATAAAACTCTTTGTGGCAGCACCTTTCCCTTGTCACCAGTAGAGAAAGTAGAGTTCTTTCCCCTTTGGAGTTTCTTTGCCATTGGGTTTATACAATGGCTACCTAATCTGTATGTAAAAATGCCATTTCTTGGCATAAACACATTTTTGAGATTGTAAAACTGGGGCAAAAGTAGATATCTTCAACATGTGTACCTTACTCCCCTGTTCCAGCTACTAGTATCCCAGGGAGGAGGGGGAAAAGTCTTTCCATAGCTGCTAATCCTCCTCCTGCACAGGAGGCAGGAGTGGGTGGAGCTTTAGTTCAGAAAGATATAAGGTGTGCCAGGTATAGACCTCGTGTAGGGTACACCCACATGGAGCAGGGAAACAATACATTTTCTAGGGTGCTCCTGAGACAGCATGACAACACACTGCCCTGTATGTAGGGCTTGTGGCAAATCCTTAGTTTGGTCTACAATTTTTCAAATCCTTTTGCAATCCTTTCAGTCTGGAGGGAAAGTGCTTTATAAAATTACTAAACGATCACTCTTGAGAGTTTGATTTCAGTCCCGATCCCCTTCTTGTTTTAGCACAACAGAGATATTTAGAATGGCAGCCATTACTATCTATCAACAGGTTTCAGAGTAGCAGCCGTGTTAGTCTGTATTCGCAAAAAGAAAAGGAGTACTTGTGGCACCTTAGAGACTAACAAATTTATTAGAGCATAAGCTTTCGTGAGCTACAGCTCACTTCATCGGATGCATCCGATGAAGTGAGCTGTAGCTCACGAAAGCTTATGCTCTAATAAATTTGTTAGTCTCTAAGGTGCCACAAGTACTCCTTTTCTTTTTATCTATCAACAGTTACTACACAATTGTATCTAATGCTAGTTCTTTTTTACTAAATTCTGGGAAATACTGAAATATCTTGCATACCCCTGTGTGGTAATTAAGTGACTTTTTAATGACAACCACACAGTTTCAAAGTATCTTATTTCTAATGATACAACAGATGCTAGTATTACTGTAGATAGGCTTTGCATTTTTTGGGACATTTTTTCTTCAAGTAAAACACCCATTTCTTAAAAAAATAATTTTGGGTCTGCTGTGTTGGGATTTGAGTTTTATTGGAATCAATGTAACCAAAGACAATTTAATTTTAAATCAGCTAACAAAGATACATAACTGTCCAGCTTTCATTTGAATATGTTGGTGCTATTTTATTACTCACATGTCAAGAATGTGGCTGAACTTGTCTTAGGGAAGTGGTAACAGTGGGTGAAAGCATTTACAGTACATTACTCAGAATTAGCAGAGATGGAATTGGAATCATTTTTCCTCTTTATCACTGTGCGCCATACTTCACTTACCTACTAAATGCAGTCTGATCAGTGCAATCTTGATGGATGAGGCAACATGCTTGTAAATAAACTGATATATTTATATAGCTTATTACAGAAGAAGGAAATGTATCATTATGAGAGCAGTGAATCCAGAGCAGATTTATAACTCTGTCAATACTCTACAATAAGCTTATCATTCTGGGAGCGGTAGGCTTTCAATTTTAATTTCTCTACAGTATAATGAAATGGCCATAAAATGATGTAACGATTGATCTTTATATTGACTTCCTTGGCTTCTTCAGATCTGTTGATTGAACCCAAATGGTTTTGTTATTTTAATGTTTTACATGGAGATGGAAAATTTTGGAGGTATTCAAAATCCAAACCAAGATCCAAATTTTGTAGTTCATGCCCCTAACTCTGGATCAGCAACACTTGTCAGGCCTGACATACTCACTACACTTAACATACTGTTATCATAATCTGTATTTAAAAGTCATTTAAGTTATCATAGATACAAACTGGTAACAGCTGGTCCCAAAAACCAGTGTGTGATGAATATATGGTAAGCCCACAAAGAACTTTACAGATATATGCTGCAAATGTGTTCTTAAAATGCCTGTTCCAGACAAAAGAATGTGGTTCCTCCTGTTTGAATTTGTCTTTGATGTAAATTAGGCAAGGTGTGACCAAGGACAAAGAGAAGCACATTTACATGCAAGGTAAACAGAGCCATCCTCTTAACTTATGTGCAATATGCCTCCAGTGCATGGGACCAGGATTCATCACCGAATTTGGTCCGCTGGTTGGATCATTAGCTTCCCAGGCTTGGGCCAGGTACAGCGAGAGCGTGTGGGGAAAAACAAATATTTAATCTGGATGAGGGATGGAGACTGCACCCCCCAGGAAGCTTCCTGCCTTTTGAAGCAGAGTCAATGAACTTTGGGAAGACAGCGTGGTGCCTACATGATAAATAATTGAATCAACTGATTGCATACAATATTACTGCATTGTAAGAATGTATCAAGTAAAGTCTTTCATGAAAGCCTGTGACATACTGTTGATTAATTGTGAAGTGTCTGAGGAATTTAAATACTCTCCTATATTATGCTTTAAAGTCTGTGACCAAACACAGGAAGAAACAGGTTTTCTCCCAGACAGGAAGAAAGGTAGCTATCTACCTGTTTTCAATGTAAATTAAGCATTATGGAATCAAAACAATGGAAGCTCTATTTATATACGAATCATCAGCGGGATGGGAAGTCAACAAGAAGGGAAGAACAGCAGGAAGCCTTCCTGCCTCTGTAACAGGGTCAATGAAATGTGGGTGATATAAGCAGAAACAGAAAGCCATTTTGGTATCCTTCACCTGAAGAGACAAAGGAACTGAACTCTTTAAGATCTATGTAGGGTCCTGGCCGGAGAGTCTGGTCAGCCGTTCTGGAAAAGAAACTTATTGAGAAACACTTATTTGAACAAGAATATAATTTGTTAAATTAAGTTTTAGTAGGTTTGCCTGTAATCCTTCCTATCTTTATTCCTTATACTTGATATCACTTAATTCTATGTCCTTTTGTTAAATAAACTTGTTTTACTTTTACATAAACCAATTCAGTGCACTGTTTGAAGGGAAACCCAGTTAAGCTATTAGGCTGTTGTGTATTGTATTTTTAAAGGTAAAATGGACTTAACTTCTGGGAGTGTTGAGCAAGGAAGTTGGACAGTGCAAGGAGATGTCTCTGGGGAACTTGGGAGTTGGGGTTCACTGAATGTTACCTGCAAGGCAAGGTTTGAACTAGCGGAGTCCTGAAGAGTTTTCTGGCAGGGCAGACATGCTGGTGTGTCACACAGCTGAGCACTAGTAAAACTCTCACTTGCTGAGGCAGAGAGGGGTAACACAGTAACTCACAATTCTGAGAACCTCAGCAGTTTGTCACAAGCCCATCTGCACAAAATTGTGGCTTACTACTCTGTGTGGTGTAAGACTGTTGAGAAAAACAATCAGATATGAATCTGGAGATGCTACAAAACTTGGATCCACTTGCCAAGGCCTAGATCTTTTTTAAGTGCCTAAAATATGTAGCTCAACTTACAAAAGTGCTGAGCAGTCAGAGTCTTCTGTTGATTCCATCTGCTATATTATAAGCAAGGGCTGACTGAATTTTACCTAGAATGTCAAGAAATTATATTATATTGCTAAATTTTATAAGAAAAACTATAAGGCAAACTTTAACCTTGAAGTATGCACAGAATAAAATTCATATGTTTAATACAACTCTAACAGAAGAAAGTATTTGGATGTACTGTATAAACATAGGGATCCCACACTGAGAGGAGTTAGTTAGGTTCTCTGGCTCATTCTTCTAACACACTGATCTTGACTGAGGAATAAAAATACAAAAAAATACGATTTTGTTTACAAACAGTTTAGGAGAGTACTCGTTGACAGAAACTTGGCCTCTCTGAAATCTTGTGCTGATCTCATGAAAGAGCCCAATAAAATCCATTGAGAGCCTTGATCTTGGTGCAATCTCTCTAGAGTTTATTGCCATGATGGTTTTGTGATATGAATAGACTGATGTGCCATTAAACTAAATTTACTGGGTACTTAATATAAGGATAGAACAGCCATTAATAAAGAACCTCCCAATAAGAAATTATTGATGTATAGAGGAAAAGGAGGAATGGAATTGAATGAGCACTAATTTGCATATGCAAGGCATTGAAACAAATGCTTTTTAAAGTATTATAATTTCTAATAAATTTGTAAACATATTACTTTTTTGCATGCCTGAGGAGGATTGGTTGTTACCCAAACTGATTGCAATATCTTATAAAAGGCTGCCATATGGAGTCCTTCCCATTAAAAGACCTGTTATTGGGGTCTCCGTTATTAGCTGAAATGATGTTGGCTTCATTTGGCTAATGTGTTGAAAGGGGAGCTCCTGCAGTAAATAGCTAATCTGGAAACTTGAGCTGTTCTGAGAAGAGCAGGCCCCAAACCAAGAGTATTTGTTTCCATTACTGAGAATGGCAGGCAGATGACTTAGGGCAATATGTGTGGATGTTTTTGTGGTGATTGTGCCAGACGGACCCTGGTTCTGGGAAAATACACTCAGGACCCTATAATACTGTTATGTTTGCTTAAATAATTGTTCTTCAGGGACCTAGAGAACACTTTGGAATTTGCTGTCTGAAGTAATTTAATTGCTTCTGTAAGAAACTGTTAAGATCTGTTAACTCTAGTAGTTAATGTCCCCAGAAGAGGTTTTAGAAAACCTTGCACTTTGCAATTAGATGATTGGTCACAGTTGTGTAATTGCCCAGCACATTGACACAATTTGCAATGAAAGTCTCTGAACAAAAACACTTTAGCACTGACCTTTTGTGATACTTCCTGCAGTTGTTAGGCTTATACAGTGCTGCTATCAACAGTGTTCAGGTAAGCCCATTTAAGAGTAATATTTTATCACAAGAAGATTCTGATGCAGTGTGTATGCTGTAAAATCTATTTGCATATTTGTACTACAACACAGTAGTATTTGTTGTATAATATAAAAGCAATGCAAGGATACTTAACCAGGTATTAATAAGAGTATGTTAGTATCAACTTTGATATTTTGGTTGCATTATGTACTTGTCATTCAGTTAGTGATTCATAGCAATGAATTAAAGTAATACTTCTTATTAACGATGGGCCATCTGAAAGTTTGAGGTTCATAAGGGGTTTTTAATTCAGCCATAAAAGTTCATTTGGCAATTTATGAGTGGTATTAGTCTGGTAATAGGACTGTCACTTCAAAGCCCTCTGCAGAGGGTGAATATTAGGTTGGTTCTGGCTCATGAGATTTAAGGGAATCTCCTTGCATGCCTTATAAAAGTTATTAATGTCCAGATACTGCATCATAAATAGAATTTTGTTCTTTCCTGGCTGCACTTTTAAGTTTATTACTACCAGGGATAAAGACCAAACTCTACTCTTGCCACCTCTGTCTTTTGGCACAGCCTACTAGATAACCAATGATCAGTTTTTGCTTGTGACACTGATAACTGCCAATATTTGAACAAAGAACTTCCACTAGAATGTCTCCCTTAGTCCAAGAGGAAGTGTGAAAGACTGGGGAATATATTAATTTTTTTTCCATTTAAAGAGAAATGCTTTCTCATAACTTTAACAAGGAAAGAGGAAACACCAACTGGCAAACTAATTCATTAAACAGACAGTACAGCACAGTGTTCCACCTGTAGTATTGAAAATGAAGGGTTGGGATGAGGATCTTGGAAGGTATTTTATAAAAAAAAATTCTCATGAAAAGATACCCCTTTTGTTTGGTGCATTCTGGTCCATTATAATGTGTGTGTGTGTGGGGGGGGGGGGGGGGGGTTGGAGGAAAGCTCTTGAGAAGCACATTTGAGTCTTGGGGATAAATCCTCTAATAGAATCTAGAGTCAAATACTCCAGTTACAGATATTGCCGTGGCAGGGAAATCCTCCAATCCTTCCTTACACATTTACAACCTTAATCCAGTGATTCTCAACCAGGTGTATGCATACCCTTAGGGATACACAGAGGTGTTCCAGGGGGTACATGAACTCATCTAGATATTTGCCTAGTTGTACAACAGGCTACATAAAAAACAATAGAGAAGTCAGTACAAACTAAAATTTCATTCAGACAATGACTTGTTTATATCGCTCTATATACTATACACTAAAATGTCAGTACAATATTTATTTCCCAATTGATTTATTTTATAATTATATGGTAAAAATGAGAAGGTCAGCAGTTTTTCAGTAATAGTGTCCTGTGACACTTCTGTATGTTTATGTCTGATTTTGTAAGCAAGTAGTTTTTAAGTGCAGTGAAACTTGGGGGTACACAAGACAAATCAAACTCCTGAAAGGGGTACAGTAATCTGGAAAGGTTGAGAACCACTGCCTTAATTCATTAAAATAGTTCTTAGTTACACAATCACATGCTGGACTCAGTCATTGGCTACAATGAAGGAGTGTATCTCAGGAAGGGGTGTCACAAAGCGGGATTTAAGCCACAGTAACACGGGAGTGCTGGCCCTTTCAATCAGGTTACAGGCCAGCAGGACCCAGTTCCTAATCCAGCCCAGAGAGAATTCTGGGAATTTGTCACCTTTCTTGTTAAGGTAATCTAATGATGTGACAGCATTTCATGGACATAGCCGAAAGCTGCACTACTTATTGATGATTAAATTGTGCTTTTTTTAGCCAATAGTCTAGAATTATTTGTATGGTCCATTAAATCTAGCTTCCAAAATACAAAAGTAAAGCAATGCAGGTTAACTTCTCATAGGTAAATCTGTGACGCTTATTAAGCTGTAAATAAGCAATGATCCAAGCTGCAATGTGGAATTAGTTTCTGCTGTGTGCTTAAATATAATCTGTATCATGTAGTAGGGACATAGTGAGTAGTTTTTAAAGAAAGCCATTCATCTCCTTTTAAGTATTGAAATACTAGAAAATACTCTGATAAACCAAGCTACCCAGTCTCAAACTGGCATACGATAAAACATCATGTAAGCAGAACTAAATTACCAACTATAAAATTATATTAAACATTCACTAAGTTTAGGTGAAAAGAAAAGGAGTACTTGTGGCACCTTAGAGACTAACAAATTTATTAGAGCATAAGCTTTCGTGAGCTACAGCTCACTTCATCCGATGAAGTGAGCTGTAGCTCACGAAAGCTTATGCTCTAATAAATTTGTTAGTCTCTAAGGTGCCACAAGTACTCCTTTTCTTTTTGCGAATACAGACTAACACGGCTGCTACTCTGAAACCTAAGTTTAGGTGTGTTATGAACAATAGTCTATGTGTGTGCAGGAAAGTGGTAGTAGTCTAAACTCCATTGACAACCAACCCCTGCTCCTTTGTGAGGACAAAATGAGAGACTTTTCACAATAAAGTGTGCAGATCTTCATAATACAATTGTTCATTTCTTTCTTGAGTGCTTTGATCAAGAGTTTCAGAGTAGCAGCCGTGTTAGTCTGTATTCGCAAAAAGAAAAGGAATACTTGTGGCACCTTAGAGACTAACAAATTTATTAGAGCATAAGCTTTCGTGAACTACAGCTCACTTCATCGGATGCAAATGCACCACCAAATGCATCCGATGAAGTGAGCTGTAGCTCATCAAAGCTTATGCTCTAATAAATTTGTTAGTCTCTAAGGTGCCACAAGTACTCCTTTTCTTTTTGATCAAGAGTGAAATAGTTAATGATATTTAAATGATCACAGTTAGGCTTGAGCTGAAATGAACAGTGGCAATTCACATCTTTCTAAACTGGTGTTCCTGACTCAGGTAGCTCTCACTGTATTGATTTACTTTCTGAAAGTTATTTTTACAACTATAATGGCTGGAAATTTAAAACCAAATGAAGAAAAGCATAGGACACAGCCACAAACAGAAAATTCCAGCTTAAGTCAAGTCACCATGAGCTGGCTTAATGCAACCCTGTTTTGGTTACAAGACAGAAGACCCACAACCAAGTTGTTTCAAAGGGTATGTCTGCCTTACAAGTGCAGTAATTGTAGTAAATCCACCCGCCTGAGAGGTGGTGACTAGGTCAGTGGAAGATGGGGGTTTGGTTGATCTAATTACATTACACAGGGCATGAATTTTTTTCCACAGGCCTGAGAGATATAGCTAGGTAGATCTAATTTTTAAGTGCAGACCAGGTCAAAGTGTGAGCATACAATGTAATTGCATTTTCAGTGTTATCACTGTATAAAATATCTGATTATATGAATTGTTATATATATTGTCATGACTTTGCCTAAATAAGTTTTCTGTGACATCTGTGGTTCCATCAAAATCATCATGTAATCAGATTCTCATTTTATATGATTGTTTAGCCTCATTTACACTTGGTGTGAAATCAAAGAACAAGGCTGATATTCATGTTTTAAAACAATCTGGTACAGAAAAGATGTCAACGAAGTGGAACCATATGAGACCTGCTCACAACACAGGAAATCATGATATTTAAAGCAAGCTGGAATATTTCTGAAAGGGAATTTTCCTTTCTTGATAGAAAGTATCAGATAATGGTGGCCACGAATTAAGAAGGGCAGATATTAACCTCTGCATTCACATAGTGGTGCTACTCTGGGGGTTGGATGACTGCCTGCTGAAGCAGGAATTTCAAACACTGACAGAGAGAAAACTCCTTCTAACCAAACACCTGTTTTATACCTCACTCATCACTAAAGTGGCTGCTGTAAATGTATAATGGTGAGAAATAAATTGAGCAGAATACTCCTCATATTTAAGATGAAAAAACAAAAGAGAAAACAATCTTATTTTCAGGTCTTTTAAAATAAATTATAAAGGCACAAAGATAGTTTGTTCTTTGCTCATTTTAAAAGGCTTAGATTTACTACCAGCATAAATCCACTCAACATATTTATCCAAAATTCAGGGTAAATATGTCCCAACACAAAATCACTTATTAGCAAACATCTTAAATTAACATAAATTGAAGATCAATAACTTGCTTATTTTCTCCCATTTCGCCTAGCTTTATGTAAATTAGCAAGAATTGCCTTTATTTGTACATTCTTAACCAAGTGGTATGATACATTCCCGTGTTCCTTATCTAGTAATACATATTTAGGTGGAAGTCTGCAAACCATTATAATGTCAAGGCTTCTGTCAATAACTTATGTACAAGTTCAGTTCTGTTGCTTGTCAGGACCTCTGGAGTAGATATAAATGGAGGTCATGTCAGTTTAGGTAAGAGGTGTAAATATATCCCATTACTTTTTCAGAAATAGGAGGGGACTTGCCAGCATTCCCTTTCCAAAAAATAAGCTTCATGGTCTTCCTGACAAAGGTATTGCTGCATTTGTGTTGGCTGCTCTTGTTGCTTGCACAGTCATGTTACTATCTGCATTTACCACTTTGTTCAGTTCTTTGGGGTTAATTTACCAATGTCGCAAT
This sequence comes from Dermochelys coriacea, assembly GCF_009764565.3. Lineage (NCBI taxonomy): Eukaryota > Metazoa > Chordata > Testudines > Dermochelyidae > Dermochelys > Dermochelys coriacea. The sequence goes on along the minus strand of NC_050073.1, from coordinate 84,546,049 downwards.
TACATATCATGGGTGAAATCCTGGCCCAACTGAAGCCAATGGGAAAACCTTCTTTGACTTCATTGGGAACAAGATTTCACTCCATGTATTTAATCCACTTTTTAAAAATAATGCCTTTTGCTGTCTTAAGACTGGACAAATCACTAGAGAATACACCAGAGTGAACAATTCTGTACTGGCAGGGGACTTCACTAACTGTGCCCTGACATGTGCCAGAACTCTGACTCTAAGAGGATTTCAGCAGGTGAAAAGGGTACTATGGGGATGCCCTTCTAGGTTAGCTAAGGAGACATCTGACTAGAAATCGGGGAGGGAATGAAACGATTGCAGCTGGGAAAAAGAAAGGTGGTTTCCATTTGTTCTTCTGTCCCCTTTACCTATCTTTTGTATTCTTCTTTATTGCCTACTTCTCTTTTCCCATCTCTTCTCTCGCTTCAGCTGGTTCTCCAGATTTCCCTGACTTCTTCTTAGTTTCATAATATTGTTACCTGTTGACCTAAACCATTAACCAATATTCACAGTCTTGTGAGTAGTTTCTGTTAGGAGGAGAAATTGGTAATGGAGTTAAGTGCAATCCTATTAATGTAATCCTGTTTATATACAAAGAATGCATTTAAAAAGTCAGTTTCCTTGAATGCAGTAGGATCAAACAACAGGAGGCAGTTTCTTTACTCACAGTTCCAAGCCTCTTTCCAATCAGCACTTTGCCCCAAACGCTCTCATTTTGTTGCTTTTCTCTCTCTGGACGACATTACCAGTGCTTCTCTTGCTAGTTGCTTCTCCCATGCACTTACAGCTTCACCAATCAATACCAAGTCACCTGAATTTGCATTCAGTGCCAGCAATACCCCTCCACCTTCTCTGCTTCAGTCCAGTCTTGCATGTGACCTGTGTTTTGGGTGGTGGCTCCTATTGTTTCAACTATCATAATAAACAAACAAAAACAAAAAAGTTTAACTGCTTCATCTAGTTAACCTGAATTTAGGATGGCTTCCCATGCTTCCATGAGGTTTCGCACAACCTCCAGCATAACAAAATTTTATTGCAGTGGAAAATGCATAATAGCAAAAATACATGAACTTCAAAATATTAAGTATTTACACTGAAATTAAGAATGGCCTGGTGAGATTTCACTGTTTATATCCCACAGCAAGCCAAAATGTCTTGTGGCTTCACTGAATCTTAAATAAAACCTTGGATTATCAGCCTTTCTGAGATCCCATAGGCTGAGTGCAGCTCCATAAAAGCACTCACTAGATATTTCCTGCAGGAAGGGAAGATACAAATCCTCTTTTGATCAGGCAAAATGTTTCAGACTGAGAGTTTGTCAACACATTTACATTCTCTGAATTTTTTCCAGTTACATAAAGTTAATTTTATTTGTAGTTATAATGATCCAATATACACCTTAAAATAACTATTATTGTCAACCTCTAGGCAAAACTTATTCATAAAGTATCAGCATGTGGGCTATTAATTGTATGGTTCTGACTGGTAAAGGAAGGCACACCACACTGCTTAGACTTTTCTTTGTACATAGGTTACTATAAGAATAAAAAGTAATTGTATCCACCATGATCTCAGTTCATAATCATGTATATTTCAAGAATTTTTAAACCTGGAAATGTTTTATATCTAAATATAGGCACCATAAAAGATTTATAATAATTAAGGCTAAGATTGTGTCATGGATATACTTAGTAAAAGTCAGGGACTGGTCACGGGCAAAAAAGAAAAATTCACGGACTCTGTGACCTGTCCGTGACTTTCACTAAAAATATCCATGACAAAATGAGGATCTGAAGCAGGCAGCTGTGCAGATGCTAGGAGCCACCTGCAGTAGTTGGGGGCTGCAGGGTACTCCTTCTGCCTGCAGCTCTGGAGGTCACCCTGCTGCCCACAGCTCGTGGGATCTCCCGTGGCTGGGAGCTTGGGGGTTTGCCCACTTCCCACGGTGGCCAGCAGTTCAGAGGTTCCCCCATCACTGGTAGCTCTGGGGGTCTCTGCTATCCCAGGAGCTCGGGAGTTCCCCTGCTGCTTGTGGTGGCCAGGAGCTCAGGAGGTTTCCCCGTCACCCCTGGCCACTGGGAGCCGGGGGTTTCCGCCACCTCTGCTGGCAGCTGAGAGCTCAAGGGGTTCCCCCGGCCACCGGGAGCTCAGGGGGGTTCCCTTGCCACCACTGATGGCTGGGAGCTTGGGGTTACCCTGCTGCCCATGGCAGCATGGAGATCCGGGGGCCACCAGAGGCAGCGGGGGACCCTGCGGCTCCAGCCCGCAATGGTCAGAAGTCATGGAGGTTGCTGGAAGTCACTGATTCCATGACTAAATTGTAGCATTAATAATAATATAACAAACATAAGGAAATAAATGAATTAACTTCCTATGTACATTATACATAAAAAGAAATTGTGATGATAGGGCAGTAAATTGTTTTAAAATACTTTATGTATATAAACTTGTCTGCCGCCATTTTCAGTCTATCCTGGTGCAGTTGCTGTGCTGAGCCAGAGGTAGAGAGGTTGACTAGTATTTAGGGTTGTTGTGGAGGGGAAAACAGAGGGGGCCAAGCAACTTAGAGGTAGGAAACTAGAGAGCACATGGAGGGGTGGCATGGTGCTGGGCTTCTTGATCTCAGAATGGAGAGACTATGATGGAGGCTAGAGGAAGGGGTTTCATGAGAGTAGAATAGAGGGGGTACTAAGGAATGGAGACATTGAAGGCAGCAAGGACAGGAGGCATATAATAGGCTACCATATACCAGGGACCATGGGGAAGGAGACCACAGGAGTTATGTATATGAACAGTTAAGGGAACAAAATGTTTTTTTCCCCTACCGTCCATTCATCACTCACGAATCACACCATTTTACTCTCACCAGCCATGCACTCTTATTTTAGCTCTCTAAAATTTCCAGAAATATATGTAAAGGTCAGAAAAAATTACCAGATTATAATATGCCATTTCCTATTCAAGGGATCAGTTTCCTGTATACCATAACAATGAGACATACAACATTACTCATTACAAAAAACCCTCACTCGAATCAGTTACTACTCAGTGTAGATACAAATATAAAGACAGATCTTTCTTCCACCCAGCCTGGTTGCTTTATTCTCCCCTTGGTATGCCTGGTATCCCAGAGGATGGGGCAGGACAGCCATGGCTCTATCACTTGCATACATTAATCAACAGAGCTCACCATCTAAGAAGACCTTCTTGTGCTACTCCCCACTGCTCCCATTGCAGAGCTGGGTATAAAATGGAACAATAAAGCCCTTATAAGGATTTTTTCCCCCCTTCTGATTTATTAAGTTCCAGATCCACAGTATTGTTTCTCATTTCTATCTTCTAACAAAGGAAACAATAGCTGGAGGCATGTAATGAGGATATGAATCATAATCCATCTGTAAATACAGTTTGTGTACAATATAATCTATCTGGATTTAGAAGCAAAAATGGATTATTTGTGTTCATTTATGGATTAATGTGCACACAAAACATGTTCTCTTTCTATGCCACTGACAATACAAGTCCAGGGCCATTCCTGCAAACATTTACTTGATTAGGCCCTTTCTCATCCAAGTAGTCCTGTTGATTTGAGTTGAACTACTCATATAAGAAAGGACTATTTGTAGGCCATAGCATGAAGCACTTGCTCACATTGGATGGTATCTTATTGTGTGAAGAGCCCTATTGAATGGGGCTATTTATGAAGTAAAGTACTGCTCAGTGAGAGGAAGGAGCTCGTTATCTGGCATTGTATAAGTAAAGATTTGCAGGACTGGGCTCTTACATTATATAGCATCTTATAAACTTCATCCCAGCATGCTTTACAGAGCAAAATAAAAAGTAATCCTTTCAAGTACACTTGGTGTTTCCTTACTTTGAGTTACTAATGTTAAATATCAATGGAAACAAACCTGGTTTTGTATTTTTTTTTTTAAACTGTTCGAGATTTGACTCCATTTGTGACAATGTCAACAAGATTTCAGCATCTAAACCTTTGTGTGGAAGGACTATGTATTTCATCTATTCTTAGAGGGTTATTTATGCAGTATTGTAGCCGTGTTGGTCCCAGACATTAGTGAGACAAGTGAGACATTAGTGAGACAATATAAATAACTTTTATTGGACCAACTTCTGTTGGTGAGACAGACAAGCTTTTGAGCTTACTTAGAACTCTTCTTCAGGTCTGAAAAAGAGCTCTATGTAAGGTCAAAAGCTTGTCTCTCTCACCAATAGAGGTTGGTTCTTTACCTCACCCACCTTGTCTCTCAGAGTTATGTATTATTCTTAGAGTGGTTGCTATTTAAAAAAATCTTCAGTTACCTTATTGGATGCAACCAGTGTATCAACACTATATATATTGAACAGTACAAAACCAATAACCGAAAATCTGGGTGTGTATTGCAAAAGTGAATTAACCTGTCACAGGTTGGAGGAAAAAAGGCACATCCTTAGAGCTTATAAACACAAGGTGTCCCTGTCTGGCTATTTATTTAAGCCTACCCCAAAAAGAAAGCCAGACATGCTCACAGGTGAATTTGGACACTCTCCAGAGGTATATGCTCCAAAATTATTATTAACAAAGGCTTGCAACATTTAAAAAATAGCGAAAATGGGCTTACTTGCTCTGCCCCTTCAAGGGGAGACCATCAGCACAACCTCTCTCCAGCTATGGAAAATACAGGGCTTATACGTTTCCCAGCATGCCTGCTCCAGTCTAGGACTATAATAAACCAGCTGTAGGTGACTATTTCTTAGCCTATCCTGCTCTCTTGGGTCTAGAGCAGAGACTGGTTGGGACCATCAGGAAGTAACATGAGCCTTCACCTCTGATGAAGGAAGGGAGTTCTAGCCCACTTTGCTATTGGAACTTCAGCCTAAAGCCTGGGTACTCAGCATAGGCTTTGTTGTAAGGCTCCAGAAAACTTCCTTGAACCACTTTCTCCCTTCTCCCACAGGGACTGTATTCCTGGACCCAAAGGTCTTAACTCTCAAACTGGGGGTAGTACTGGTCTGGAAGGGATCTCATCAAAAGCCTGAAAGGGTCTGTACACACAGTTCAAGCCCAAGAACACATCTGAGGAAAGTAAGTATTATTTGAGAGATGGATAAAGTGAATCATAGGCAAGTTGTAACATCCTAAGGTCACACAATAAGTCTTTTTTTATAGCGAGGAGTAGGACCATTTCCAGTGTCCTCTTTAGGACACACCTCCAGCACAGCAATTGTTTTAAACTAATCTCTCCATCATTAGAAAAGAGCCATTTTAGCAAGGAATCCCAAAACAGCACCCCCAAAAATAATATATTGTCACCTTTACTAAAAACAACATCTTACAAATGTATTTCTTGAAGGCATGTATATTTTAAGGATATGGCAGAATCTAGGTGCATTGGAGTCCATTTATTTCTGTTACCATTTTGTGATAAAATACCAACTGAATAAAAAAATAGCTATATTCAGTGCTGGATTGTGCTTGTTTTACATATACTTCTCTATGCTCTCAGAGCAAATATGGTCTACACCAAAGACAGAAAGAACATTTTAATTATGTGAATTTTCCGTCTGAACTCTCCTCCACCTGTGAAAATAAAATTTCTTTCATTAGCTACATTATATTTCCTTTTACCTTAAAAGTGAGGAAAATATGCCATAATATTGAATTTGCTGATGTAATTTAAAAGATTCCTTATTTGACTCAGATGTTGTTCTTCCTTTCAAAAATGCTTCTCCCCATTTTATTAAACATCTGTTAACAGAAAAATCCGAATGCAAAAAACCAATATTGATTAATATCGCTCAGTATTATTCTTAAGCATTATTTCCACATTCTTGTGGGGTTTTGTTTCCACTCTCATCCTTTCGCTTCTTGATCTTGCTAATTTTTTGGAAGCCTGCAAATGAGGGGTTGGGGGAGAAGGGGATCAGTATGAAGATGGTGTTCAGAAACTGGACCTGGAAGAGAATATGAATGATTTTGTGGCAAAAGCATGTTTCAGCAGCCATTTATCCCGTTAATTCTTTTCTTGCAACATTTGTCTGAGCTAGGCAATATATTATTTGCCTCTATCATGTAGCTCTTTCATTGCTATATTTTTCTTCTGTATGTGTGGTCTGTTCCTATTACCAGTTGCCACTGCATGTCTTCCTGCTGAGTATCTGCAGCCGAGGGTAGCAAAGTGTGATGGGTCATTTAGCAATGATTGAATGTGCACAGAAGTGGCTGGGTACCATAGGCTCATGTGACAGCTGGTTCCAGATAATCTTAGTGGCTGAACATGGCATTTAGAGACAGAAGACCCAGGTGCTTGCCTGCCCAGGGCAACGGTTCAGTTCTCAAAATTCTACCTCCACCAAACTTCATCTCTAGAGATTGTAGGGATTTTCCACATCTCTGAAATGGAGCAATCAGATTTTGTGGCATGAGCCCATATTACTCCATTTAATTCTTCTGCATGGGCACCTGTCTCTTTATCCTTATAAAGGAGGTACATATTTTCACTCCATGTCCATCATTTTTCAAGCATAGCTTCAATGTTCAACCTATTATTCTGAGTTACACCTTCTGCTATTTGTATCTTTTTTGGGGTTACAAGTCATCTTCTAGGAGTCATTCATTTGTTTCTAGTAGACTAAACTCTGATAGGAGACAAAGTTTAACTCATCTGATGCTAGTGAGTCACCAACTTTGCAGTCCTGTTACATTCCAAGACTAACAGTAGTCAGATTAAGGTGTCTAAAAGATTTGCTCAAAACACAAACACTTATTGATTTAATTATTCCTGTCTTTATGGTGGTAGATTAAAAATTCTTTTGTGGTAAGATGCTCTCAGAGGACTCAGCACTGCAATCATTACTCTTGCAAAACTCTCCAACTTTCGATTAAATGTTTGCAGGATCTGGTCCAGAATATTTGGGAGTTTGAAGTCACTTATAATCTCAATCTTGTTTTATTTATGCTTTGTTTTAGTATATACTACTTCTTACTGATGTCTCTTTCACTTAGTCCATGATGGAGCCCTATAATTCATTTTGACCTTTGATCTACTAGCTCTTCTTGCACTGATTTTCTGTATTGGATTCACAGTTCATAGCTAGTCCTTCTTTCTTTCAGCACACCCTGTATTTTAAATTTGTCACCAACTTCAGAAGTTAGCAATTTCCATTCATCCTCAATGAACCAGAGCCACAAAGTTGAATGCCAGCAGGCACTACCAGATTATCTAGTCAGATCCATACGTTGCAGACTACTAACATTGTCCAGCCGCTCACATGCTAATCCCAACAACCAGAATTAGACCAAAGTATTACACCCCTCAGCAAGTTAAACTGTTTGATCACACTACACATTTCCTCTGTCATGTTTCTCACATTCTCTCAGGCAGAGCACCTTGTGGAAGAGCAAAGGTGAGCTGAGAATTAGAATGTTATGCTAGTCACAGCAGAGAATCTTTGGACTCTCAAGAGGGACACTCATGCAGATACAAGACTCTGCATTAAGGATCTTGAAAGCAAGACCTTGATCCATGTTTAAAAGTGACAAAAGGAAGAGATGCAAGTGCTAGAAAACATTACTGGGGGGATGATAAAAAATCTGCTAGTTGTCACCTTTTCTCAGTAAATGGCACAATATAAGAGATGAGGCTCTGAAATGTATATGTATGGAGCTAGACATTGGCAGTTATTCTCAAATAGAAGAGCAACAATGATCTCTTTTATTGTGGAGGCAATTCTAGTTTAATTAAATAGACTGGGTCAAATTCTTCAGTCCCTGACACTTACTGACATGTGTAATGATCTTGGGGTTCATTAAAATAACAAACCAGTAAATGAGAAAGGAATAAAACTTTAATACTAGAGAGCTTCTGCAGCAGGCTGCTGCACAGAGCCATGTGGTGTTACTAACCCCTGCCTCCAGGGTGCATCTCCAAATTCCTATATTCATAATACTGTCCCTTATGAAGGAGCGTCTCTAAATTATAATCTTCTACAAATAGAACTCTAAATCTTCCCTCTTAAAGAAAAACAAATTAACTCTTATATACATATATAAACAGCTAACAACACATGCATTAAACTCTCAACCCATGTTTAATTAATTTGCAAACTGGACACCATTAAGTTAGGCTTGACTAAAGACTGGGAGTGGATGTGTCATTACACAAATACAGGTTTCAGAGTAGCAGCCGTGTTAGTCTGTATTCGCAAAAAGAAAAGGAGTAAGTGAGCTGTAGCTCACGAAAGCTTATGCTCTAATAAATTTGTTAGTCTCTAAGGTGCCACGGGTACTCCTTTTCTTATTACACAAATAGTTTCCCCATGTTTATTTTTCCCCCTACTGTTCCTCACACGTTCTTGTCAACTGCTGGAAATGGCCCATCTTGATTATCACTAAAAAAGGTTTTTTTTCTCTCCTGCTGGTAATAGCTCACCTTAACTGATCACTCTCGTTATAGTGTGTATGGTAACACCCATTGTTTCATGTTCTGTATATATAAAATTGTCCTACTGTATTTTCCACTGCATGCATCCAATGAAGCGGGCTGTAGTCCATAAAAGTTTATGCTCAAATAAATTTGTTAGTCTCCAAGGTGCCACAAGTACTCCTGCTCTTTTTGTGGCTACAGACTAACATGGCTACTACTCTGAAACCCATGTAGTATATTTCCATAAACCCAATGTGTCAACTACCTAGAGAGGAGAGGTTACGAGCACATCACTCGAGTGAGACTTTACCGCTCACTTTCCTCAAATACCCTTTCTCCAGACAGGTTAGCAAATCTGAGTCTTTCAGGATGTTTAATCTCCCACTCTGATCTTCCCAGTATCAGCTTTCCATTAGTATCTGGGTTGTTCTCTTGTTCCTTGACAGTTTCTCCTTTATGCATTGATAAAGGATCAGTCAGATGGGAAATGCCAGAGTTCACATCTACTGTCAATGCATTGTAACTTTCTGGGGTTACTCATAAATCTCTTTGATTACATCGAAATGTGTCCTCCTGGTCCGTCTGTTCTACATAAAACCTTGGATGCAGCTGTTCTTTAATAGTACCCCTTTGACCCCAAGTATTAGAGTGTGCCTGAGGAATCATACCTCTATCACCTGACTTGATATGGGACATCACCGGCCCTTTTGTCAAAATAATATTTCTGCTTCGTCTTCCGATTTTCTTTCTTCCATATGAGATTTCAGTAAATTATCAGTAATTGGTAAATTAGATCTGATCCTTATTCCCATTAAGAGCTGAGCTGGAAACGAGCAATTCTCCAGGGGTGTACTTCAGTAAACCAATAGAACTTTATACAAATCACTCCCTCTGTTGAGATTTTCATAAAAATGACTTTTCAATCTATGGCAAATTCCCTAAAATCTGTAGTGGAAAATTGTGGCCCATTTTTGCTAAAGACTTCATCTGGAATTCAGATTCCCTTCATGCCAGCTATCACTGATTTACTGTTAGTACTGTGTAGTGTGCAAATTTCTGTATACAGAGAATAATAATCTGTGACTATTAAATAATCCTTTGATTGCCAGGTATATAAATCAGTGCCTATCTTCTCATAACACCTTTGTGGAACTAGGTGAGGTCTCAGTGGCTCTGCATGTTGGCATAGCTTATATTTCAAGCATGGAAAGCAGTTTCCTACCACATTAGTGATGTCATGATTAATCCATGGTCAATATAGCACCTCTCATGCTTGTGGTAGGCACTTCTCAATTCCTAAATGACTCCCGTGGATCTTCTATAGCATTTTTTTTTTCCAGAGGCTCATTGGAATTACAACTTTACTGCCCTTGAAAATCAACCCATCTATCACAGTAAATTCATGTCTGCAGTTCCAATTGTCTCTTGTACTTGGCTAGCAACTGCTTATTTCTTCAGGCCACCCTTTAATTATCACTTTTTTAAGGATTTCCAATGATTCATCTTTCTCTGTTTTGTCTCTTATTTGTTGCAGTTTCCTATTAGCTGTGGGAATTGACTTTACAATCAGATCTACATAGGCTTATACAGCTCTCTGAAGTCTGCTCTGCTTTTGTGGGAGCCACTACTATGGAAAATCACAGGTTTCAGAGTAGCAGCCGTGTTAGTCTGTATTCTCAAAAAGAAAAGGAGTACTTGTGGCACCTTAGAGACTAACAAATTTATTAGAGCATAAGCTTTCGTGAGCTACAGCTCACTTCATCGGATGCATTTGGTGGAAAAAACAGAGTAGAGATTTATATACACACACACAGAGAACATGAAACAATGGGTTTATCATACACACTGTAAGGAGAGTGATCACTTAAGATAAGCCATCACCAACAGCAGGGGGGGGAAGGAGGAAAACCTTTCATGGTGACAAGCAGGTAGGCTAATTCCAGCAGTTAACAAGAATATCAGAGGAACAGTGGGGGGTGGGGTGGGAGGGAGAAATACCATGGGGAAATAGTTTTACTTTGTGTAATGACTCATCCATTCCCAGTCTCTATTCAAGCCTAAGTTAATTGTATCCAGTTTGCAAATTAATTCCAATTCAGCAGTCTCTCGTTGGAGTCTGTTTTTGAAGCTTTTTTGTTGAAGTATAGCCACTCTTAGGTCTGTGATCGAGTGACCAGAGAGATTGAAGTGTTCTCCAACTGGTTTTTGAATGTTATAATTCTTGACGTCTGATTTGTGTCCATTCATTCTTTTACGTAGAGACTGTCCAGTTTGGCCAATGTACATGGCAGAGGGGCATTGCTGGCACATGATGGCATATATCACATTGGTAGATGCGCAGGTGAAGGAGCCTCTGATAGTGTGGCTGATGTGATTAGGCCCTATGATGGTATCCCCTGAATAGATATGTGGACAGAGTTGGCAACGGGCTTTGTTGCAAGGATAGGTTCCTGGGTTAGTGGTTCTGTTGTGTGGTGTGTGGTTGCTGGTGAGTATTTGCTTCAGATTGGGGGGCTGTCTGTAAGCAAGGACTGGTCTATCTCCCAAGATCTGAGAGAGCGATGGCTCGTCCTTCAGGATAGGTTGTAGATCCTTGATGATGCGTTGGAGGGGTTTTAGTTGGGGGCTGAAGGTGATGGCTAGTGGCGTTCTGTTGTTTTCTTTGGGCCTGTCCTGTAGTAGGTGACTTCTGGGTACTCTTCTGGCTCTGTCAATCTGTTTCTTCACTTCAGCAGGTGGGTACTGTAGTTGTAGGAATGCATGATAGAGATCTTGTAGGTGTTTGTCTCTGTCTGAGGGGTTGGAGCAAATGCGGTTATATCGTAGCGCTTGGCTGTAGACAATGGATCGAGTGGTATGATCTGGATGAAAGCTAGAGGCATGTAGGTAGGAATAGCGGTCAGTAGGTTTCCGATATAGGGTGGTGTTTATGTGACCATCGCTTATTAGCACCGTAGTGTCCAGGAAGTGGATCTCTTGTGTGGACTGGTCCAGGCTGAGGTTGATGGTGGGATGGAAATTGTTGAAATCATGGTGGAATTCCTCAAGAGCTTCTTTTCCATGGGTCCAGATGATGAAGATGTCATCAATGTAGCGCAAGTAGAGTAGGGGCATTAGGGAACGAGAGCTGAGGAAGCGTTGTTCTAAGTCAGCCATAAAAATGTTGGCATACTGTGGGGCCATGCGGGTACCCATCGCAGTGCCGCTGATTTGAAGGTATACATTGTCACCAAATGTGAAATAGTTATGGGTCAGGACAAAGTCACAAAGTTCTGCCACCAGGTTAGCCGTGACAGTATCGGGGATACTGTTCCTGACGGCTTGTAGTCCATCTTTGTGTGGAATATTGGTGTAGAGGGCTTCTACATCCATAGTGGCTAGGATGGTGTTTTAGGAAGATCACCAATGGACTGTAGTTTCCTCAGGAAATCGGTGGTGTCTCGAAGATAGCTGGGAGTGCTGGTAACGAAGGGCCTGAGGAGGGAGTCTACATAGCCAGACAATCCTGCTGTCAGGGTGCCAATGCCTGAGATGATGGGGCGTCCAGGATTTCCAGGTTTATGGATCTTGGGTAGCAGATAGAATACCCCAGGTCCTGGCTCCAGGGGTGTGTCTGTGCGGATTTGTTCTTGTGCTTTTTCAGGGAGTTTCTTGAGCAAATGCTGTAGTTTCTTTTGGTAACTCTCACTGGGATCAGAGGGTAATGGCTTGTAGAAAGTGGTGTTGGAGAGCTGCCTAGTAGCCTCTTGTTCATACTCTGACCTATTCATGATGACGACAGCACCTCCTTTGTCAGCCTTTTTGATTATGATGTCAGAGTTGTTTCTGAGGCTGTGGATGGCACTGTGTTCTGCATGGCTGAGGTTATGGGGTAAGCGATGCTGCTTTTCCACAATTTCAGCTCGTGCACGTCGGCGGAAGCAGTCTATGTAGAAATCCAGGCTGCTGTTTCGACCTTCAGGAGGAGTCCACCTAGAATCCTTCTTTTTGTAGTGTTGGCAGGAAGGTCTCTGTGGGTTAATATGTTGGTCAGAGGTGTGTTGGAAATATTCCTTGAGTCTGAGACGTCGAAAATAGGATTCTAGGTCACCACAGAACTGTATCATGTTCGTGGGGGTGGAGGGGCAAAAGGAGAGGCCCCGAGATAGGACAGATTCTTCCGCTGGGCTAAGAGTATAGTTGGATAGATTAACAATATTGCTGGGTGGGTTACGGGAACCATTGTTGTGGCCCCTTGTGGCATATAGTAGTTTAGATAGCTTAGTGTCCTTTTTCTTTTGTAGAGAATCAAAGTGTGATTCTCTACATACCACACAGACTATGCTGACAGCTTGTGCCACACACTCTCAAGGAAACTGCGGAACCACCTGATCAACATCCTCTACAGCAAACAGGGAAAGATTAAGAATGAGCTCTCAAAACTGGATACTCTCATAAAGAACCAACCTTCCACACAAACTTCCTCGTGGCTGGACTTTACAAAAACTAGACAAGCCATTTACAAAACACACTTTGATTCTCTACAAAAGAAAAAGGACACTAAGCTATCTAAACTACTATATGCCACAAGGGGCCACAACAATGGTTCCCGTAACCCACCCAGCAATATTGTTAATCTATCCAACTATACTCTTAGCCCAGCGGAAGAATCTGTCCTATCTCGGGGCCTCTCCTTTTGCCCCTCCACCCCCACGAACATGATACAGTTCTGTGGTGACCTAGAATCCTATTTTCGACGTCTCAGACTCAAGGAATATTTCCAACACACCTCTGACCAACATATTAACCCACAGAGACCTTCCTGCCAACACTACAAAAAGAAGGATTCTAGGTGGACTCCTCCTGAAGGTCGAAACAGCAGCCTGGATTTCTACATAGACTGCTTCCGCCGACGTGCACGAGCTGAAATTGTGGAAAAGCAGCATCGCTTACCCCATAACCTCAGCCATGCAGAACACAGTGCCATCCACAGCCTCAGAAACAACTCTGACATCATAATCAAAAAGGCTGACAAAGGAGGTGCTGTCGTCATCATGAATAGGTCAGAGTATGAACAAGAGGCTACTAGGCAGCTCTCCAACACCACTTTCTACAAGCCATTACCCTCTGATCCCACTGAGAGTTACCAAAAGAAACTACAGCATTTGCTCAAGAAACTCCCTGAAAAAGCACAAGAACAAATCCGCACAGACACACCCCTGGAGCCAGGACCTGGGGTATTCTATCTGCTACCCAAGATCCATAAACCTGGAAATCCTGGACGCCCCATCATCTCAGGCATTGGCACCCTGACAGCAGGATTGTCTGGCTATGTAGACTCCCTCCTCAGGCCCTTCGTTACCAGCACTCCCAGCTATCTTCGAGACACCACCGATTTCCTGAGGAAACTACAGTCCATTGGTGATCTTCCTAAAAACACCATCCTAGCCACTATGGATGTAGAAGCCCTCTACACCAATATTCCACACAAAGATGGACTACAAGCCGTCAGGAACAGTATCCCCGATACTGTCACGGCTAACCTGGTGGCAGAACTTTGTGACTTTGTCCTGACCCATAACTATTTCACATTTGGTGACAATGTATACCTTCAAATCAGCGGCACTGCGATGGGTACCCGCATGGCCCCACAGTATGCCAACATTTTTATGGCTGACTTAGAACAACGCTTCCTCAGCTCTCGTTCCCTAATGCCCCTACTCTACTTGCGCTACATTGATGACATCTTCATCATCTGGACCCATGGAAAAGAAGCTCTTGAGGAATTCCACCATGATTTCAACAATTTCCATCCCACCATCAACCTCAGCCTGGACCAGTCCACACAAGAGATCCACTTCCTGGACACTACGGTGCTAATAAGCGATGGTCACATAAACACCACCCTATATCGGAAACCTACTGACCGCTATTCCTACCTACATGCCTCTAGCTTTCATCCAGATCATACCACTCGATCCATTGTCTACAGCCAAGCGCTACGATATAACCGCATTTGCTCCAACCCCTCAGACAGAGACAAACACCTACAAGATCTCTATCATGCATTCCTACAACTACAGTACCCACCTGCTGAAGTGAAGAAACAGATTGACAGAGCCAGAAGAGTACCCAGAAGTCACCTACTACAGGACAGGCCCAACAAAGAAAACAACAGAACGCCACTAGCCATCACCTTCAGCCCCCAACTAAAACCCCTCCAACGCATCATCAAGGATCTACAACCTATCCTGAAGGACGAGCCATCGCTCTCTCAGATCTTGGGAGATAGACCAGTCCTTGCTTACAGACAGCCCCCCAATCTGAAGCAAATACTCACCAGCAACCACACACCACACAACAGAACCACTAACCCAGGAACCTATCCTTGCAACAAAGCCCGTTGCCAACTCTGTCCACATATCTATTCAGGGGATACCATCATAGGGCCTAATCACATCAGCCACACTATCAGAGGCTCCTTCACCTGCGCATCTACCAATGTGATATATGCCATCATGTGCCAGCAATGCCCCTCTGCCATGTACATTGGCCAAACTGGACAGTCTCTACGTAAAAGAATGAATGGACACAAATCAGACGTCAAGAATTATAACATTCAAAAACCAGTTGGAGAACACTTCAATCTCTCTGGTCACTCGATCACAGACCTAAGAGTGGCTATACTTCAACAAAAAAGCTTCAAAAACAGACTCCAACGAGAGACTGCTGAATTGGAATTAATTTGCAAACTGGATACAATTAACTTAGGCTTGAATAGAGACTGGGAATGGATGAGTCATTACACAAAGTAAAACTATTTCCCCATGGTATTTCTCCCTCCCACCCCACCCCCTGTTCCTCTGATATTCTTGTTAACTGCTGGAATTAGCCTACCTGCTTGTCACCATGAAAGGTTTTCCTCCTTCCCCCCCCTGCTGTTGGTGATGGCTTATCTTAAGTGATCACTCTCCTTACAGTGTGTATGATAAACCCATTGTTTCATGTTCTCTGTGTGTGTGTATATAAATCTCTACTCTGTTTTTTCCACCAAATGCATCCGATGAAGTGAGCTGTAGCTCACGAAAGCTTATGCTCTAATAAATTTGTTAGTCTCTAAGGTGCCACAAGTACTCCTTTTCTACTATGGAAAATGTATCTGCAGTGAACATGAATTTTCTGGGCATGTAGGTCACAACCAAATTATACTTTTGCAGCTTTATCATCATTCTTTGAATCCTTAAAATAGTCATTTAGTGGTTTTCTAAATAATGCTATAAGGAGCTTGTGGTCCATTTCATATTCCACTGTCTGTCCATAAATATACTAATTGAATCTCTCACAAACAATATTCCTAAAAGCTTCTTTTAGATCTGGGCTTATCTGGTTTCTGCCTCACTCAGTGATTTGGATGCATATGCCACTGGTTGCAAACAATCCGCATGCTTCTGTAAAATAACTGCACCTAACCTAGACTGTGAAGCATCTGCTGAGATCTTAATAGGCCTTCCTGGTGTATAGAACTTCAACACTGGTTCTTGTATCAATTGTTTTAAATCTGCCCCTGATTCCTCCTGTTCTGCACCAAAATACCATTCATTTTTATTCTCCAAGGGTTTTCTCAAAGCCGCTGCTTTGATATATAGATTAGAAATTTTCCAAGATAATTAACCATTCTTAGGAACCGTTGGACATCTTTCTTTGACTGGGGACATGGCATCATTTCAATGGCTGAAATCTTCCTCTTATCAGGTTTTACACCTTTGTTGAAAATAAATTCCCCAACAAAAGTCAGGTCTGTAACACCTAAAACACTTTTCTCCCTATTTAGTTTAAGGTTTGCAGCTCTAGTTGCATCCATGACTTCCCAAAGTCTACAATCATGCTTCTCTTTTGTTGAGCCGCAGATGATGATGTCATCCATTGAGGTGTCAACACCATTAATATGTTCATAGATCATATGTGTGGTTTGGTGGTACACTTCTGGTGCTGAAGCTATGTAAAAGGGTAAGCATAAGAATCTGTATCTTCCAAATGGGGGTATTAAATGTGTATAGTTTTAAGCTAACTTCAGTTCATTTTTGCTGCCAAAAACCTGAGGATGCACTCAATTTACTGAAATATTGGTATTTGGAAATTGAGCCATAATGTCTTCTCTGGTTGATAGTATGAAATGTTCTCTTTTTTATAGCCTTGTTGAGGTCTCTGGGATTTAAGCATATGCATAGCTGACTGTTACTTTTCTCCACAATGACTAGAGAAGCTCACCCATTCTGTTGGTTCTTCAATTTTTTGTATTATTTGCATTGCTTCCATCCTTACAAACTCAGCCTTGAGTTTATCAAGGATTCTTCCATCCTAAGTGCAGGACTCTGCACTTGTCCTTGTTGAACCTAGTCAGATTTCTTTTGGCCCAATTCTCCAATTTGTCTAGGTCACTCTGTACCCTATCCCTACCCTCCAGTGTATCTACCTCTCACCCCAGCTTAATGTCATCCACAAAATTGCTGAGGGTGCAATCCATCCCATCATACAGATCATTAATGAAGATGTTGAGCAAAACTGGCCCCAGGACCGACCCCTGGGAACTCTGCTTGATAGCAGCTACCAACTAGACATCAAGCCGTTGATCACAACCCATTGAGCTCGATGATCTAGCTGGCTTTCTATCCACTGTGGCAGAGCTCGCACCTTGTCTCCGGGGGTCCCATGCTTCCAGGCGGTTTATGCTAGCTTCAGAGGCTCACTGCAACCCTCCAAATAGCCCTTCTCTCTCTTGGGCCAGGGATACAGTCTACTGAGCCTTTTCATCATAAGACAGCAAGGAGGTTGGTGAGAAAACTCCCACAGTCTCTGTTGCTCCTACAGCCTCATGCCAAAACAGTTTAGCCTCCTGTCCTGACAGGGGCTTGTTTTCCCCTCCCAGGAGGTGTTTCTGTAGTGGTGGGTTTGGGGAACCCAGGCCCACCTTCTACTCCGGGTTCCAGCCCAGGTATCCTAATGGTAGCTGCTCTTGGCAGCCAACCTTTCACTGCTAGAGTTACTACATTTCCCTGGGCCACTTCCCCACAGCTCTCCTACCTCTCCCTTACCACTGACTTGAGGATATCTTCATTAACCAACCCTTCAGCCACACTTACTCTCCTCTGCCTGACTGGAGTGAGCTCTTTTATAGCATCAGAGGGGCCTTAATTAGAGTCAGGTGGTCACATTAGCTTAATGGCCTCATCTGATTCTCTGCAGGTTAATTGGAGTCAGGTGTTCTCATTAGCCTGAGGCAGCCCCTGCTCTGGTCAGTCAGGGAACAGCAACCTGTTCATCCAATGGCTAGTAGACTGGCCTTCTGCTCCTTAGCTGAAACCAACTGGCCCGGAGGGAGATTGCTGCTGCTACTACCACCGCTACTTCCCTGGCTGGGCTGGGCCAGATACCACCCACCCTCCTTCTCTGCTACCTGGGTGCTGACTAGCTGCTGAACTCCCCACCCTTGGGTGCTGCTGCTGCTGCTCCAGCTGCAGCCCCGCTCCCCAGAGGGGGGGAGTGAGGGATCCCTACCCCAGCCATCGCTACTGCTGCTGTCGACACCACCACCACCACCACCACCTGTCCTTTCTGCCTGCCTGGCTACCGGGCTGCTGCTGCCTTTGCTACCTGGGAGATGCTGGACCCCGAAGGAGGAGGGGACGAGGCCGTCTGCTGCTGGGGGAGTGCACAGGGACTCTGCAGACCACTGTGGAGGGGGCCTTCAGACTGAGTAACTTTTGAACTGTGCTCTTGTGGTGGGGGTTTTGACTGTGTTTGTGGGGACACCAGGGTGTGGCATGGAGCCTGCCCCCCACTCCAGCTGTATGTCCCCCCCCCCCCCAAGCTCCTGCCTCTGGGACTCTGCTGCTTGCTTGGCTTGCCGCGCCCTTTCGCCACCTTTTGGGCCAAACGCAGCAGTCAGCCCACACTGACTCTTTGCAAATGCACGTGGGCACACGTGCCCCCCCCCCCGGACTGACCCCCTTCAGCAAGCCCCCAGCTTTGTCCCTGGCTACCTGCCCCATTTTGCTCTTTGCAGCCTTTTTGCCCTCCCCTTTACCCCAGCACCTCGCTAGCTTGTTTGTTTGCCTGCCCAGCCCTTTTCCCTCTGCAGCTTTTGTTTGTTTGCCCTGCCCCGGCCTCTGCAGCTAGTTCCTTGGTTCCCTGTCCCACCTTCAGCCTGGTTCTCCTCCCTCCCCATGTGGTACCCCTGCCCTGATTGGCTCTCAGTGTGCCCATGCCCCCCCCATGCACTTCTTCTCTTCCCCTGTTTGAGTTTGCCCTTATCTCACTGCACCCCCTTAATGTTGTCATGACCCCCCTCCCCTAGTGCAGCTAGAGGAGCTGGCTTTCTATCCTGAGTCGGTGACTGTCCCCCACAAGCCCTTGATAGCCCCCCTGTCCAGCCCACCCCTTTTGGCACCCTCCTCCCCGCCTGCAGCCTAGTGGGGAGGAGTGGTCGACCTGATTCCCCTTTCACTTCCTCTTTCTGGTGTTTTTCCCCTCCTTCCTTGCTCATTACGGCAGGGGACACGATGGGTGGGGCCACTCCAGCAGCCCCAGCTGCCCCTCCCCTGCCTGCCCCTCCGTCACCCCCCCAAGCCTCTACTTCAACCGCCGCTGCCAAACCACCTGCCACCACCCCCGCTGGGGCGCCAGCAGCGACGGGCACCGGGGTGACCTCCGCTGCTGCCACGTCCCTTGCCCCCTCAGATTCTGGAGGAGCCCCCCCAACTGGTGGAAGGGCCCCGTTAAAAAGACCAGACCCTCCCATGGCAGGGACTGACCCCACTGCTGCTGCCCCGCCACTAGCCGCGGCATCCCTCCCCGCTGTTCCCTCCACCAACTCTGCGGGTGCCCCTCCCCCGGCCTCCAGGGCGTACGCCCAGGTGGCGGTAGCCCCCCCACCTACCGCAATGTCATCTCTCCCGCCCACCGCCTCCGCTACCATCTATAGCTTCTGGGACCCCTTTCCCACAATGACCAGGAAGCACGGTGTCCATTGCCTCCTGGTGCCTGTCTCACCCCACGTGGAGACCTATGTGCGGGCATTGGCGAAGGTGGGGGGGCCCACGGCCATTGTGGCGGCCTCCAAAATGTATGGCAAGGTCGTCGTCTTTTTAGCATTGGAGGCCGCCACCCAGGGTGGGTGGGTAAGAGCAGGATACCGTATTGCTTGATAGTCTGCAAGACTACTCTCTTTCAATTATGGACTGGAATATAAGCCTGGAAACCAAAATGTGGTCGCTGATTGCCTTTCTTGCCTGCCTTTTCCTTCACCAGATGGTCCACTGGAGGATGAGGATGTAGTGGTTGCACTTATTACAAGCACTCTCATGCAGTTATAAGAGAACAATTTCAAGCTACTTGTTCAGCGTGTCCAATTCAACAAAAATGACGGGAATTTCTGGCAAAGAGATGGCCCAGTCACCCTAAAAACCTTGACCAAGTTTTGCTGCCTTATTTTAGAGTTTGGGATGAACTTTCTTTGTTTGATGGCTGTGTGCTATGAGGTACACACTAGCTCCTTGTGCCAGAAGAATTACAGTCAAAACTCATGCACCTGGCACACGATACTCATCAAAGAATTGTCCGAACCAAACAACGACTGTGGGATCTGTATTGGTGGCCAGGGATAGACTCTCAAACTGAAGCACTCATAAAATCCTGTGTCACTTGCCAAATGCATGATAAGACAGCAGTGACATGTACCCCTCCATTACAGCCTGTTCCTCTTCCTGAATCTGCATGGGAAAAGGTGGCGATTGACATTGTAGGACCCTTTCATACTGCTCCAATTGACTGCCATTATACCATCACTTTAATAGACTATTTCAGTAAATGGCCTGAGGTAGCGTTTACATTACAAATCTCTTCTGCTACAGTAATTAAGTTCCTCTCTTCAGTTTTTAGCAGGGAAGGTAACCCCAAAAGAACTGGTTTCAGATAATGGTAGTCAATTTACTTCCCTGGAGTTTGAAACTTTTCTAGCACAGAGGAACATTTTACACAGAAGGTCATCCCTATATTACCCTCAAGCCAATGGGGAAACGGAACGGTTTAACAGAAGTTTGAGAGTTTGCAAACGGCTAAACTGGAAGGGCAATTGTGGATACCATTCAATGCTGATTTCTTGCAAGCATAATGGGCTATACGACATGCCACAACACAAAGATCACCCGCAGAGGTACTGCATGGAAAACAGATGAATATTGAACTGAACATTGCTGGATTGTTAAAGGCACAACCCGATGCCCCAAATGAGGATGATGTGAGAAAAACAGTTGAACAGAACCAAGCAAAGTCTAAGGCTTTCACAGACAAGTGGCGGGTTCTAAGGAACCAAAGTTTGAGTGTGGTTTCTTTGTTAGAATATGAAAACCTGGAATTTTATGCAAAGGGGACCATAAATTCACAGCTCCTCTTGAGGTCTTGTATAACTACAGCAGCCTATCATGCTGATGACCAGTCAGCTTGTTTCTATTAACAATGCTTTAAGAGAGGCTGGGATCAATAGAGCTAGATGATGTAATGAAGTAATACCTTGGTGTCCTAGGTTCAACTCCTAATTAGGATGCAAGTAAAAATGAGTTCAGTGTTCTCATTTTAGTGCCTGCTGGAAATTTGTCTGCAATGGAGCTGAGCAAATAATTTCCAACAAATAATTGATTTGAATGTTGTCGTCTTTTCTGTTTGTGAATGGCTGACAGACAAGTCACACAATTCCCAGGTTTAGTCACGCTGTAACATCTGTGAAATTCTTAACTGTTGGTCATTATTTTAACAGTTTATTGAGCAACTATTTGCAATTAATGTTATATGCTAATGAGTTTGTTCCCTGATTTGATGACTCATTTAACTAAACAGCAATGCACAAATTGCAGATTCTGTAGATATAAAAAACAAAATTTGTGTGTTGGCAGGTATTTCAGTATATGTGCTTAAAATTCAGGAAAAAAAATGAATGAGACCTATTAAAGCTTGAATTCTCAAATGTTCTTGGGAAACTGAACACAAAAGGGTCATGCAGAGGGTTGAACTAAAATTTGCACCTGAATGGTTTTCACAAAGAATGTCTTTCTACTTTTCACTCTACCCTAATCCACATGACAAAACCTTCTAAACATTGAGCTCCCCTATCCATTTCTGTTCAGGATTGAAACAGCAGAGATGTTGCATGTGAGAAAATAATATTGCAGTCTTCCATTTAAAATATAAAACATTGTCAGGACACCATTTACACTGCAAGGACAAGACTCTGACGGGCCTTGTATGAGATCACAGGGTGAGTGAGGACTGTGCAAAAGGCCTTACTTTACCTGGGGCACATTGCTCAAGGGCTTATCACAATTGCTGTCCCTAGTTTCTCTTTATGCCCTCATGGCATATACTGCTCTAAATGGCCGATCATTTGTTTGTATTATCTTGTACAATCTCTCCCTTTTGTGCACCAGAAATACACTATGCCTAACTGGCCCCAAGAGTGTTGACTTGTTCACATTATGAGTGCCAGAACCAGACAGGTTTGCAGTTCTCACCCAGCCTAGTCACCATATGATATGACCCTTAATTACCACTGCAGCTGATGCAGAGTGTCACTACTGGCTTGCCACCTTTCATGTTATCCAACGAAAACATACAATACCAATTCTTCAAAAGCAACGCTGACCACTTTGTTTCACCGTTTCTCTGATTGCTCTTGTTTGTGGATACAAATCAAGTTGTTAATGCCGATCTGTTTTGTAAAGCCCTTTCTCATTGGCCTTGATATTTTTTTGGGATGACCAACCTGACACACTTTGCAGGAGCCTAATTTTCAGAGGGTGGGTACTCAGTACTTTCTGGAAATCAGGCCTTTTTAAAAAGATATCTCAAGATAAGCAGCCCAAAATTGAGGCACCCAAAACTCACTAAGCAAATTAAATTACAAATATAGTTGGTATGCAGTGTTGTAGCCATATTGGTCCCAGGATATTAGACAGACAAGCAGCGTGAGGGAATATCTTTTTTTGGACCGACTTTTGTTGGTGAGAGAATCATGATAGAGTTTGTTTAGCTGAAAAGTTCATGTCTACTTTTAAAATGTTAGGTTTCAGAGTAGTAGCCATGTTAGTCTGTATTCTCAATAAGAAAAGGAGTACTTGTGGCACCTTAGAGACTAACAAATTTATTAGAGCATAAGCTTTCGTGAGCTACAATGCATCCGATGAAGTGAGCTGTAGCTCACGAAAGCTTATGCTCTAATAAATTTGTTAGTCTCTAAGGTGCCACAAGTACTCCTTTTCTTTTTTTAAAATGTTGTATCATTACAGCTGACTTTAAAGCTTCATACAACAACAGCTCTATATTTTCAGGTAGCATTTGCATGGTAATGAATCCTATCAGTGTCTGTGAATATCTAATGCGTTCTTAATATCTGAAGAGCCAGAACCTTAGGGTGCAAAGTCCTATTAACATGCTAATGTGTTTTGTCACTACTTGCTTTTGAATTCGTAACCGTAGGTTGTTCACTAATAGGAGACAATTTTTCAGTGTGTTAAAGCTATTAGCAACCAGGAAAATCACTGAGATGCTGGCTGCCAATCAACATTCCTTATCAACTAGCAACTAAGTACAACAAGTGTTTGAAGTGTTACATGGAATATAAATGCATATCATACTGCCTAACAAAATATTTTAATGGGCCTCTTGAATATTTTTTTATTTAGCAAGTCCACCCAAAGATGCTAAGCCTGGCTCTGTACATGTCATCTCTCCCTCCCTAAACGCTGCCTCAGACAAAAACCTCCATTGCTACAGGCATCTTAGAACCTTGCCATGAGGATTTTTACAAGCAAGACTTTGAGGAACCAGGGGTGGATGTTAATTCCCAACTCCAGGGTTTTCACTGGATATTTTCCCCCCCAAGCCACAGACATTTAAATTGAGGGGTTGAGAGTAAAAGTATAATAGTTGACTCCATTTTTGTGAAAGTGCATAAGGGGCTTGATATTTTATTTTTATACCAGGTTTCAGAGTAGCAGCCGTGTTAGACTGTATTCGCAAAAAGAAAAGGAGTACTTGTGGCACCTTAGAGACTAACACATTTATTTGAGTCTAAGCTTTCGTGAGCTACAGCTCACTTCATCGGATGCATTCAGTGAAAAATACAGTGGGGAGATTTATATACACAGAGAACATGAAAACAATGGGTGTTATCACCCATTTTGTACCAGTAATTCTATTAATTTCAGTGGAGATCAGGGGTGCTGGAACAATGTGTATAGTGGAGGTGCTCAGAGCCATTGAACCAAACTGTAAACCATGTATATGATGGAAACCACTTCAAGCTAGGGGGTGCAGCAGCACTTCCAGCACCCCTAGTTCCAACACCTATGATGGAAATACACCTGAGGTGCCTTTTACACTGCTTTGCTGTGGGAGCAACCGCTCCTGACCTGCCCACACATAGCCTCTAGCATGTAAATTACCCCCACCTATACTGTATGAGTGTTCTAGCCAGCCACTCCTGAATTTTATTACAGAGTAACACCAGCAAATTCCCAGATTTGTCCCCAAAAATGTGCATTTTCTACTGCCCAGTACCCTCCTGGACAATACAAACTCATAGAAAGTTTGTCATTCTATTAATAGAAAATGATATGCATAAATCTTGTTGTTTCAAATTAAGTTTCCAAAATGCTACAATCCAAGCATGCACTGATTTAGGTAAAACAAGTTTATTACCTAAAGAAAGATAGATTTTTAGTGATTAGAAGTAGTGTGCCATAAAAGTCAGAATTGGTTACAAAGAAATGAGGTAAAATGAAAACTAATATCTATCTTAACAAGCAAAGTCAACTTAAAGCAAAAGGGTCTCTCTCACCTCATGTTCTAGCAGTTTTACTGGCTGACTCTCAGACAGGATCTCCCTGAGTCCAATGATGCTTCCTTTGTCTTTCAAGTGTTATCGATGCCGTGAGTAGAGATGAAGGGAGAGATGATTTGTGTCCTCTGTTCTTGCTTTTTGTATTTTCCTATCTGAATATATGAGGTTCAGGAGACAAAGTCTGTTTGCACAGAAACCACTAGCAGTTCCTTTGCCATGATGTAAATTTCTCACTCAGACCCTTCTGTCTGAGAAAGAATGGCCATTTAACCAGGTGATAGTCCATTTGATTATGCTGATACTTGGTTGAGAAGCTTGCTAGCCTTTTGTCCCTGAGGAACTGGTTTGAAGCTTCTTCCCCAGACTTGGAACATGTCTTATATGGTAGAATTTTATAACTTCACATATGCTGTTACCACACATATTTTATGAGGACAATAATCTTCAGCATCTTGAGTTGTCAAATGATATCTCACAAGGCATACTATTATACAAAATTTATCAATCTTTTAGAAAGGGTGAATATAGGGGTACAGACTGTAACACATGGCATATGTTTGTATAATTTACAGTCTTTATATAGTTGGAAGCTGACACATCCCTTACAAGATCAAGTATGTTGTCAGACCATAATTCTTCAGTTGCTAGACATTATTGATTAAATGTTTCACAAGAACAAATTTCAGTACGTGTTGAACATGTTCAGTGGGTATATTCATTATTGCTGCTGCCAGTGATGTGTGATTGGTCATCTAGTTACATGGGGAGTCTGTCAGGATTAAGGAACTTCTACTGAATAATTAGAATTACTGATGAACCCCAGCTGGATCACTGGACCCAGTGACCAAGCTTTGGGGGAAAATCTACAGGTAGCTCTGTTGAACAACTACCAAATGCAGGCAACTCCTGGTCTAGATTTGGGGCTGGGATCCATGCAGCAGTTCATCTTCCCTGCACCACAAGCAAGCCCTGAACTGTGGCAAAGAATTGGTGGTGGAACAAAAGGGAGTGGGAGATGAAGGACTGAGAGCAGGCATGTATAAGTCTTACAGAGAGAGTGAGGGTGACAACTGGGGATGCAGAAGGGA
Organism: Dermochelys coriacea; assembly: GCF_009764565.3. Classification (NCBI taxonomy): domain Eukaryota; kingdom Metazoa; phylum Chordata; order Testudines; family Dermochelyidae; genus Dermochelys; species Dermochelys coriacea. The sequence goes on along the minus strand of NC_050073.1, from coordinate 84,520,658 downwards.
GGATGGGAGAAGAGAGAAGCATAGAAATATGGGGAAGTAATGGGCAGCCTTACTCTCTTCCACTGCCAAACCCTCCTAACCATTCCCCGCCTACTCAAAAAACCCATATTCTAGAGATTTTTCTCTTGTATTTTTAGGGCATCCTAATTTGCAAAGGCTGACTCCGATTTTGCTTTTGCTCCAGTGATCTCAGTACATACTCCAGTTGCATAGTGTAGCATGCCAATAAAAATGGTACACTGCTACTAATATTTCTTGCTAACAGGCGGATGAATAAAATGGAAGTGCACTTAACTGCCCTTGAATAAGTTTGCTTGCACATAGGGAATCAGTATTATTTGAATTATTTTTTCAATTTAATTTGATATCCCTTTTGCTCTAAATTTATAGACCATATAGCACTTACAAGCCATCTGGAGTGAACTCATCTAAAAATATCCAGTCTCTTTCTTTTAAAACATTTTAAATTACAAAACTGCTGTCTAGTGCATGAAGTATTTTATTTTTGAAATTAGGCAGATAAGAATCTTGAAAATAATAGATGGTTAATTAAGTCTGTTTTGACAGACTTGTCGTCAGACTGCTTGCACTATTATTTAAATACCAGACTAAGTCTAAAAAGTGTTGAACTTGCTCATGTTAACAGTCTGCCTAACATTAATACAATTATGAATTTATAGAAGTTGTGCCAGCAGGGTCTGATAGGGTAGTGGTTGCAAAATCTCACAAACTTCTAACATTCCACATCAATTCATTTTTGAGGCTGAAATTTTCCAAGCTTAGCGCTTGCCAAAAAGTCAGCTGCAAAGTAAGAATAGCAGCAGTTTAAAGAGGTGGTGTTAGTTGCTCATGGAGTTGCTGTAGTTTATAAATTCTGTCTAATTAGCCCCAGGAGAAGGAGGCAACAAGGGCCACTTGAGAAACTGCTGGAATTTGCAATAGCAAGCATACTGATCCCTGATGCATCTAACCCTGTGTTGCTGGTATCTTAGGTTGCAGAGACCTGTGCATCAGAAAGCCTAACTGATGCTGGAGGCTGTGGAGAAAGAGGAGTTATAGTGGTGCAGTATATGGGCACCTGTGACTTCAGGGCCACAAGGAGAGCTGCAGCTATACAGAGCATCCCCAAAAGATAGCAGGGTAGTTCAGGGACAGATGACACAGTCAAGATGTGCATGGATGAGTTGATTTAATGCACCCCCAAGTCAGCCTCCACTAGTAGAGTTCTCCTGCAGTCCAGACCCGAAGATACACTTCCCTCTCCTGGTGAAAACCTGGGAAGGGTAGTAATATGCACCTCCTGTCACCTCCACACCAGGAGTTGAAATCAACCTGTGCTTCAAATTACCCTTCCATAAAATACATATAACAGTACTTAACTACCCCATAGGGCTGTCATGAGACTTTGGACCTTACTATAATATCCCTGATGCTTGGGTCTGCTTGGGCTGCTTTACAGTACTAGAAACCAGTTTAACTGGTATCATAAGGATTCTCTTTATGTCAAATGAATCCCCAGTGGCATAGAGCCTGTGTTGGACCTATATGTCTGCCTGCTCCTGACCCTTAGAATAGTGGGTATTCCAGGAATAAAGGTGTGATAGTTAGAATGACTTTGCCTTGGTGGTCCCTGTCTGGCAAAATAATTTGTTGATGCCTGGGGTAGGTGGGCAGTCTGTTCCCAGATTACTGGCAGATCCCCAGCCAACGGCCAAGATTACAGCAGTATGTAAATGGTTTAGATTCGTCTCTGCACGCCCCATCCTCAGCTGGCCTGGGCATATCCCACACAGAGTAGATGATTTAACCCATATGTAAAATATATTTACTCTGCATATAGTTTTCTTTGAGAAGTCTTGGTTTTATTACTAGCTGAGTTTAGACAGGCCTTACTGCTCTTTGCAATTTCTTGCTATCAAGGGAAATATTTTGTGGATTAAAGATGGCATGTTGGGTGAATGCTATGATGTAAAGAGTGACTAATATGAAGGTGAAGGCAGGCAAGGAAAAGCACTGATTTGCTCCTGAAAGGAGAATTGAGCTGCTTCTAACTTTGAAGATAGACTCCCTCCCAAAATGTGACATTTCTTGTCTAATTTTCTGCTGATATTCTGAGTCATCAGTGACAGTTCTCTGTTCTAAATACTGCCAATTCTGAAAGGCATTTTGACTGAGGAAAATAACAGAATGTCAGTTAAAAAAAGAGTAAAGCTCCCATATCAGTTATGAGCAATATTTGGAAAAAATCCAGCTATTTCAAAATATACTTGCTAAAGACTGGAGTTTAAAGACTAAAGACTCAACTAGTGTAAATCAGTGTAGCTCACTTGACTTCACTGGAGTTATGCTGACTTGCACCAGCTAAGGATCTGGCCTTAAGGTCTAAAAAGAAAGTCTACTCGTCATTGAGATTTCAGAATACTTCTTGGCAAACGCTGGAATTCCATTAACTATGTCCTTTGCAGTTTACCTAATCTTTAAATTCATGTAAAATGAAATCAGGCTGACCATTTCCTGTGGGAGAATAAGAGTAAATTTAAAGTGTGGATTTCCAATATTCATAAGACAGTTTTGTCCCTAGCAGATAAATCTAAATCTTTCAGTTGTGCTCAGTAGGGACTAATATACAGAAAGGATGAAGAAGCAATCATAAAAATGTGTAACTATTTAAATGTATGCCAACCATAGCTCTGATAATTTACAGTATATTTACAAACAGTTTAATGTGATTTAAAATATTTCTCCTTCAGATGCTTTTCAATATTAAACAGAAAGTTACTAGTTTTGAAAACTCTCTCATTACGAAGTGCACACCCCTGTTCGGAACAAGAGAGCCCTTTAAAGACACCCACCCATCTTGCCATATGGATTTCCGTTTATGTACAGTTTTAGGGGAAAACATGCTTTCTGATAAACTTGCATCCAACTTCCTTTTAAAGCTGGTAGTATATTTTTCTTGCTGAACATAAACTATTTCTGTTACAATTTCTTTTAAAACTTTGACTTACAAATTTGGGGCCAAATTTTTTCAGCCCTAGATCAAACAATATTTTACCTATAAATAATCCCATTGATTTCAGAAGGAGTAATGTCCTGAATAGGGGTGGCAGAATCAGTCCCTTAAGGATTTCTGCAAACATATTTGCACTCAAGCGCTCTAACAATGAGCATGTTATGAATGCCTAGATAGAGAATTATGCAGCCAACAATACATTTCTGTTCAACACAATCAAAACTTTATGAAGCTGAAACACCCTTTCCTTCCATATCCAAATTCAGACACTGATTCTTCCAAACTGGAAGGTAAAAGACCACTTTGTGTGTTTATACAGCTCTGGTTTTGATAGGCATTTCTGTGTGCCGGAATAAAAATCTCAAATAATAATATATCATAAATTTAAAAAGTGGACATTTGCGTGATCCAAAATTGGATCTCTTTCAAATTTCAGAAAGGTAAGATTCTAGCGTGGGCATGAGAAAGGCCAAATCTCATTAACTTTTCATTTTTCCAATGGGAGTTGGGTGGTTACATCCCCTTAGCACCTTTGAGAATTCCAGCTCTAGTCTTCATCGCCTAACCTGCTTCAATGGTTCTAGGTCAGATCCAAAACCAGAAGAAGTGTGGTTCTTATTTGGATCCACTTCCAATTGTTTGAGAATGGCCATTCTTCCCAAGATGGCAGAGATCCTTATGAGAATAGCTTGTCTTTCAGGATTTCCTCCATTTTTCAACAACATCTTATGTTAACTCTCAGAAATTTTTTGGTATCATCGGACTCCAGCTGACTGTATACTTCATTCATCCTCGAACTTGGCCTAAACCTGGTCAAGATCCAAACCCTGCCTCTTTGGCTTATCTCTCATTAATATAACATTGTCTTCAAAACAAAATGTTGCGTAATGTGCAAATAGTCCCATTGGTTTAAATAGTTCTAGGTATGGTGTAAATTATTAATATGCATAAGAATAACAGAATCTGGTGCTTTATGTAATTAAAGACTAAGTTACATCACCTGAAGTCTATATGTCTATATAAAGAAATCCATTTAATATATATGCATTAAACAGTCATCACCTCAGTCCACTTCTAGTAATATGAATTAGCAATAGTTGCAGTTCTTCAGTGCTACATTCTTGACATTCAACAGCTATTTTAAAACTCTGCTTTGTTCCTACCAACTGTTTAGGATATAGATATTCAGGCCTGTCTGTAAAGGCCTATACTCTAAGAATTTATGTGTATTCTTATCACTTGGCTAGTTATAGAGGTATAAAAGAAAGAAAGAAAGAAAGAAAGAAAGAATCAAAATCACTATCTGCCAGTGTAAGAGCCTTCTCTTACTGTGACAATCTGAGGCCCTGTTCTTAGGCTAAGGCCTTTGGCTAAGCCTCAGAAGCAACCATAAGCTGGGAAGCGACCGGTCACCTCCTCACATTCTAAACTAGTCACATTGAAATAAGGTGCTATTGGACTGTTAGGAAGATAATTCTGTCCTGATAATGCCTATCGCCTCCAGAGAAAGGGAAGTGCCTAGAAGATGTAAAAGGAAACTTAGTTTGATAGCATCCTGTTTGGCAAGAACTCACTTATCAATAGCTGGAGTGAATAGAGTGAAATCCTCACTTCTGTATTGTTTTGTCATTATAGTTCCCACTTTGCTATTGTTTGTTTGCATGGTCTCTGTCTGCTTCTGTGAGTGATTCTGTCTGCTGTATAATTAATTTTGCTGGGTGTAAACTAATTAAGGTGGTGGGTTATAATTGGTTACATAATCATGTTACAATATTATTAGGATTGGTTAGTTAAATTTCAGGAAAATGATTGGTTAAGGTATAGCTAAGCCTAACTCAAGTTTTACAATATAGTCTGCAGTCAATCAGGAAGTGAGTGGGGGCAGGGGAGAAAATGGGTACAGGGAATAGGGGTAGGGAAATTGGAATCATGTTTTGCTAAGGGAGGGAATGGGGGTGGGGAAATTGGAATCATGTTTTGCTAAGAGGGGTAGGGGCAATGGGAACAGGGACACAGGTAAGCCTCTGTGGTGTCAGAGCTGGGAAGGGAGACACTAAGGAAGGAAACTGGAATCATGCTTGCTGGAAGTTCACCCCCAGAAACATCGAATTGTTTGCACCTTTGGACTTCGGGTATTGTTGCTCTCTGTTCATGCGAGAAGGACCAGGGAAGTAAGTGGGTGAAGGAATAAGCCCCCTAACACCAACTACTTCATTTGAAAATTTGAACTATATGTAGAAATATGTTCTGCTAAGATAGATTTTGATATCACATAATTTGTATTACACATACATACAATTGTTATGCTATTAAAAGGCTCCAAATCAAATGTGAAATAACTGATTTAAAAAGATATGAATTCAGTCACAGGTTTTATTTTTGCTAAACATTGTGCTTTTACAGTCCCATTTCCTTTATTATAAATGATTTTTTCCCTTGGTTGTGTGAAAGCAACAGAAGCAAGAAGGGAAACTGACAGATTGAATGGCTAGGGAGAAGAAAACAAATATGCTGACCACATATTGTACTCTGAAATGCACAGAGGTAACAAACTAGAAAAAAAAAAGAGGAAAATATATTTTTCCTTTAATGTTTTTCAGTTATAATTCTTTTGGGCCTTACGTTTAACAATAATAAGTAAAACATTTTCAGAAAAAAGTGTGTGGTTTTTTTTAATTGAATACCTTTTAAAATATAATATATAAAAAAGATAATGAAATAAAGTGGTACTTGGATATAGTGGAATTCACTGAATACTAAAAAAAGAAAAGGAGTACTTGTGGCACCTTAGAGACTAACTAATTTATTAGAGCATAAGCTTTCGTAAGCTACAGCTCACTTCATCGGATGCATTTGGTGGAAAAAACAGAGGGGAGATTGATATACACACCATATCAATCTCCCCTCTGTTTTTTCCACCAAATGCATCCGATGAAGTGAGCTGTAGCTCACGAAAGCTTATGCTCTAATAAATTTGTTAGTCTCTAAGGTGCCACAAGTACTCCTTTTCTTTTTGCGAATACAGACTAACACGGCTGCTACTCTGAAACCTGTCACTGAATACTGATATCCTGAATTGTTTCATGCAATGCCGTATGAAAATTGCAGTGCTACTTACAGGAAAGCTCCTGTTACAGAGAAGTTGATAAAGTATTCAATGTACTGTCCTGCCATGCATTTTAAATATCTACAAAACCTGTATAAATGACAGCAGCTAAGCAATTAACAATACTTGTTACGTTATGCATGATTCTTGGCTCCTAATACGAAGAATCAACTGTAGTGTTTCATTACTGATTTTCAATTTGCTGCTAAGCTTTGCAATTGATTGATGTTGTTTGAGTTAATCTACAAAGCAATGAGAAAGGAAAAAGTCCCCCTCCCATCCAAAAGAAATCCCTTACTACAGGGGAAAAGATACGTTTTCTTTTAGTGGCCAGGAGGAGTGTAATAGGCTAGAGAGTTTGGACAGTGAGAGAGAGTCTTGTATTTCCAGTAACCAGTGCAGGGTGGAAAAAACATTCCTTCCCAGCTGTCAGAAGGATGGGAGATCTCAGTTGCCCCACTCAGTTTCAGCTATAATTTGAGAAGACGCATTTCATGATGTAAGGGAAGAACAAAGCATAGACTCATAGGACTGGAAGGGACCTCAAGAGGTCATCTAGTTCAGTCCCCTGACCTCATGGCAGGACTAAGTATTATCTAGACAATGTAAGACAGGTATTTGTCTCATCTGCTGTGAAAAACCTCCGGTGATGGACATTCCACAACCTCCCAAGACAATTTATTCCAGTGCTTAACCACCCTGACAGGAAGTTTTTGCTAATGTCCAATCTAAACCACCCTTGCTGCAATTTAAGGCTGTTATTTCTTGTCCTATCTTCAGAGGTTAAGAAGAACAATTTTTCTCCCTCCTCCTTGTAATAATCTTTTATGTACTTGAAAACTGTTATCATGTCGCCTCTCAGTCTTCTCTTCTCCAGACTAAACAAACTAATTTTTTTCAATCTTCCCTCATAGGTCATGTTTTCTAGACCTTTAATCATTTTTGTTGCTCTTCTCTAGACTTTCTCCAATTTGTCCACATCTTTATTGAAATGTGGCATCCAGAACTGGACATAGACTTCAGTTGAGGCCTAATCAGCACGGAGTAGAGTGGAAGAATTACTTCTCGTGTCTTGCTTACAACACTCTTGCTAATACATCCCAAAATGTTCGCTTATTTTTTTTTTTGCAACAGTGTTACACTGTTCACTCATATTTAGCTTGTGATCCACTATGACCCCCCCCCCCACATCCCTTTCTACAGTACTGCTTCCTAGGCAGTTATTTTCCATTTCATATCTTTGCAATTAATTGATGGGAGTTCACTTCACTTTTTGCTTGACCTGATGGTGGCATCCCTATCTCTGAACTTATGTGGTGGTGCTGGCAAACTTCAGCAAAAGCCACTTCAAGGGTTAACATATATTTTAATATCAAGCCATTATGATGGCTCAATCCAGAAGTCTTTTTTTTTTTTTTTTTTAAAGAGGGAAAAAGTCAGTAAAGCAGAGGTAGAGAGAAGGGAAGTCCACAGTTATAAGAAACTTCTCTATACCAGTGGTCTCCAAACTTTTTGGATCACGCACCCCAGGGCCAGCTCTAGGGAAGCCAAAAAAAGAGAGCTGCTGCTGGCATGTCACCGAAGGTCAAAGGTCCAGGAGTGCTGCTGCCGCCGTGCCAGCAGTGCTCCTATGGTGGTGCTGCTCCTGCCGCGCACCCCCAGGGATGGTCTTGCGCATCCCACTTTGGAGACTACTGCTGTACACTGAAGAAAATGTATGATGGCTGTTGTTTCATGGAGAGGCATCTGTTCCAATATCTACATCTGAGTTTCAGGATAGGTAGGCTCTGACTAATCACCTGCTCTATGCTAATCGTTATCCATCTTAGCAGAACATCATAGCTGGATATGAGACCGGCAATACCACTTTGAGGTAAAAGTCTGAGTCAGTAGCTACACTCTTACACGATGGGTTCTGCCCCACTCCTACCCCCACCCACAGTGGAAGAGGGTAACATTGTGTAGGCTTTTTAAGCCAAATACTAAGATGTGCTTTATACCAGCAAAAGCCATGGGGCCTGGTTCTTGCCTCTTACTGATTTTTAAACTGGGTTATGACACTGAGTTCAATAGCGCTACTCCTGATTTACACCAATGTAAAGGAAAACAGGATTGGTGCCTTTGACTTCAGTGCTCAGATTCTCTTAAGATGTATGGGTCTGTATATGGACACAAAATCACTGTGTTGGTGTGTGCGAGGTAAAACATGGATGTATAGAGAAAAAACTTGTATTTCTGGTGAAAAAAATCATGATTTCATCAGATTCACAAGAGGCCAGATTACAATATTACTCCTCAGTATTTTTACTCTGCATGTAGTTGTCAGTTTTGGGGTCGGATGGGACTACTCATGGAATATGGCTTTGATCCTGACTCAAGAACTGAGGCCTGAACTAGCAATCAGATCTGTGTGAGTGGGCCTTTGTGCTCATACTAGGGTTGCCAACCCTCCAGGACTGTCCTGCAGTCTCTAGGAATTAAAGATTAATCTTTAACTAAAGATTTATGTCATGTGATGAAAACCCCAGGAATACATCCAACCAAAATTGGCAACCCTAGTTTATACAGAGCTTCAATCAATGTAATGGGGCACTCTGCAGGTGCGAAAGTCCTCCTGTGTGGATCTTATTGTAAGTCTGGGGCCTAAGGTGCTAGATGGTTGAGCTAGTCAACAAAAATGGGTCAAAAGCAAATAACGTAATATATTCTACTGGTAAAAAGTCTGAGGTTTTATTCAATAGAAACTGCTTTTTACCTGAGCCACCTGCCCTACTTCTATCTTCACCAGCTTGAAAAGCTGTTTTTGCTTATATAAATGAATTTTGACTATTTATATTTAATAAAATTATGGATCTTGGCAAAACAAACACAATTTTTGCAAAAATACTTGGAATCTAATGTGTTGCAGAGGTATTAAGTTTGCCAATTATTTTAATCATGATTGGGGCTAAGAGATTTTTGAAATGCAGAAGGCATTTTAAAGCACCTAGATCCTGGTATAGACAATTGCATTTGAAATAGACAAAGTGACAATGTCATAAAGTAGTCAGTTCAGCTGAAAAATACTCCTGTTTAACATCTAATACTGCTCTTATGAAATCACAAAGTAGGAACATGTATTGACATACAGAATTTATTACAAATAATACAATATTATTGGTATGTCATCTAAAGTCACTAAAAAGAAAAGGGAATAGTAACTTGGAGTCCATTTTAAAAATCAGTAATTAAAGAGATGTTTCTGAGAGGGATAAGTTTGTGATAACAAAATCAAAATACTTGATCAAAGATAAAATAGGTAGGAAAAGAAGAAAAATAACTCATACTGGACATTTCTATTTAATCTGGGGAAAAAAATCTCAGTGTGTTCAATAGCTGATATCTGGCAATGAATCTGATTAATCATAGTAAAATATTCAGTATTATTTTTAAAGAAATGAGTTATAGAATACAAAGAAATGATTTTTGAAGCTGGCCACTGCTTACTACTGGAATGGCTGCTGCTGACGAGAAAGGTTACTTAGCAACACTGGACCACAAAGTATTCTCCTGGAGTGACTTATAAAGAGAGATGGTACAATTTATAAGTTTTAACCACAGCAGATACGTATTTGGATCACGAACCATCTTTTAGTTCTTCTCTTAAGATCACACTTTCTTTTAAAATAGATTTTGTTTTCTTGCTCAATTTACCTACTGATGTAGGGAATGTACTTCTCTGCTCCAAATAGCCTATTTATAGAGAAGAAGTGGTTTCTATGGATGGTAGAGATGCATTAAGATAAACATCATGAGCTAGATAAGCATCATGAGCTATATTTTCAACTGGCCTTCACACCTGCTCGCACAATATTTGCACACTTATTCCTTTGCCCAGGTAGAATAGCACATTTGTGTGCAGTATCCATTGTGCCTACAAGTATAGCAGGCTCAGTTTTACAGGATGACTAAAAATCTGGCCCTATCAATTTGACACTTGTTGGGACACTTCTATTCACATCTGAGTCTAAAGGTGGTGATCTTCAAGGCACCAAATGGTCTGAGATTTTCTCACCATATAGTATCTATCTGCTGTGCAACTGGTGCTACTTGCAGGGACTGCTTGATCATGTGTGTGTTTGTTTGAAAAGTGTGAATTGGGAGTGCTTTGTTCCAGGTGGGCCTTGAGTGGTTGATTGGAGGGAAAGCTTTGAGCCCGGGCAACTGCTTCGAGTCAGCAGCTTCAGGGATGAAAGTAATTTAAATGACTTACTGGTATGCAGGGCGGCTGGGGTCCTGGGCAAGGTGGAGTGTAGTGGCTCTGGGCCCCTGGAAGGGGCAGGGCCTTGGGTGGAAGGGGCAGGGCTGGGGCCAAATCCCCCACCAGCCAGCCCTTCAGCGTTGCCCGGCCTGTGCCACCCGGGGCTTCGTTGGCGATTTAAAGGGCCTGGGGCTCTGGTGGCAGGCGTGGCAGCGGCAGCTGGGAGTCCTAAGCCCTTTAAATCGCTGCTGGAGCCCCGGGCTAGCGGCTGTGGGGGCCGGTAGCCTGGGGACATTTTAAATCGCCGGACCCCGAGGCAGCTGCCCCTTTTGCCCCGACCCCATCAGCACCCTGCCGGTACAGTCAGTCCCAAAGAGGATGGAGCTAGGCTGTTCTCAGTGGTGGCAGATGACAGAACAAGGAGCAATGGTCTCAAGTTGCAGTGGGGGAGATCTAGGTTGGATATTATAGGAGGGTGATGAAGCACTGGAATGGGTCAACTAGGGAGGTGGTGGAATCTCTATTCTTAGAGATTTTTGAAGCCCAGCTTGACAAAGCCCTGGCTGGGATGATTTAGTTGGTGTTGGTCCTGCTTTGAGCACAGGGTTGGACTAGATGACCTCCTAAGGTCTCTTCCAACCCTAATCTTCTATGATTCTATGATATAGCCCATCAGAGCAGTAAATATCAGCTGGGAAATGCCTGCTGTGGACATGGAAGTAAGAACACTCAGGGCCCAATTCACCATTTCCAGGCAACTTGTGTTATAATTTATACCTCTGCAAAGTTGGATGTAGAGTGCTACCAAAACAGAGTGGTAGCATTTGACTCTACTCTGCAGAGGTGTAAATTACACCAGCAGTTGTAGGGCAATGCTGAATTGGGTCCAATGTATCTTTATTTATAACAATGTGCAACAAAGACAAGTTTTGGCTGGAAAACCTTTTGCCCAGCTCTGACCGCAGATGAAAGATGTACAACAGTTGTAGAGATTTAGGAAGTTAAAAGTCCTGCTTTGCTTCACTCAGATAATTCCTTTTAATTGTATTGTCACTTTTTTCTCGCCCTCCAAATAAACGTTGCAGTCCATTCCTTAAATCACTTAGATGGTATATAGTACAGAGAAGCCGATTTGAAGAAACACCACAGTGCTTCTTGTAAAATGTTAGCCTTTTTGATTATGAGCATGCTAATGGAAAGAATCTCAATTATAAAAATGATCTGAAATGCAATTTGTCTTGTGGATATATGAAAGGTATTGTTTCTATGATTTCATTTATCTATCGACCACAGGAGATCTCTTTTAAAGTTGTTTTGATAAGATCCATCTTAGAACAAGGTTCATACTGTAAGATCTGAAGGGCAAAGGATGTAAGAAGATGTTTTCATATACTTATTTCAAGTAAAAAGAAAAGGAGTACCCGTGGCACCTTAGAGACTAACAAATTTATTAGGCTAATTCCAGCAGTTAACAAGAATATCAGAGGAACAGTGGGGGGGGGGAGGGAGAAATACCGTGGGGAAATAGTTTTACTTTGTGTAATGACTCATCCATTCCCAGTCTCTATTCAAGCCTAAGTTAATTGTATCCAGTTTGCAAATTAATTCCAATTCAGCAGTCTCTCGTTGGAGTCTGTTTTTGAAGCTTTTTTGTTGAAGGATAGCCACTCTTAGGTCTGTGATCGAGTGACCATTGGTCCATTGGTGATCTTCCTAAAAACACCATCCTAGCCACTATGGATGTAGAAGCCCTCTACACCAACATTCCACACAAAGATGGACTACAAGCCGTCAGGAACAGTATCCCCGATACTGTCACGGCTAACCTGGTGGCTGAACTTTGTGACTTTGTCCTGACACATAACTATTTCACATTTGGTGACAATGTATACCTTCAAATCAGCGCCACTGCGATGGGTACCCGCATGGCCCCACAGTATGCCAACATTTTTATGGCTGACTTAGAACAACGCTTCCTCAGCTCTCGTCCCCTAATGCCCCTACTCTACTTGCGCTACATTGATGACATCTTCATCATCTGGACCCATGGAAAAGAAGCTCTTGAGGAATTCCACCATGATTTCAACAATTTCCATCCCACCATCAACCTCAGCCTGGACCAGTCCACACAAGAGATCCACTTCCTGGACACTACGGTGCTAATAAGCGATGGTCACATAAACACCACCCTATATCGGAAACCTACTGACCGCTATTCCTACCTACATGCCTCTAGCTTTCATCCAGATCATACCACTCGATCCATTGTCTACAGCCAAGCGCTACGATATAACCGCATTTCCTCCAACCCCTCAGACAGAGAAAAATACCTACAAGATCTCTATCATGAATTCCTACAACTACAATACCCACCTGCTGAAGTGAAGAAACAGATTGACAGAGCCAGAAGAGTACCCAGAAGTCACCTACTACAGGACAGGCCCAACAAAGAAAACAACAGAACGCCACTAGCCATCACCTTCAGCCCCCAACTAAAACCTCTCCAACGCATCATCAAGGATCTACAACCTATCCTGAAGGACGACCCATCACTCTGACAGATCTTGGGAGACAGACCAGTCCTTGCTTACAGACAGCCCCCCAATCTGAAGCAAATACTCACCAGCAACCACACACCACACAACAGAACCACTAACCCAGGAACCTATCCTTGCAACAAAGCCCGTTGCCAACTCTGTCCACATATCTATTCAGGGGATACCGTCATAGGGCCTAATCACATCAGCCACACTATCAGAGGCTCGTTCACCTGCGCATCTACCAATGTGATATATGCCATCATGTGCCAGCAATGCCCCTCTGCCATGTACATTGGCCAAACTGGACAGTCTCTACGTAAAAGAATGAATGGACACAAATCAGACGTCAAGAATTATAACATTCAAAAACCAGTTGGAGAACACTTCAATCTCTCTGGTCACTCAATTACAGACCTAAGAGTGGCTATCCTTCAACAAAAAAGCTTCAAAAACAGACTCCAAGGAGAGACTGCTGAATTGGAATTAATTTGCAAACTGGATACAATTAACTTAGGCTTGAATAGAGACTGGGAATGGATGAGTCATTACACAAAGTAAAACTATTTCCCCATGGTATTTCTCCCTCCCACCCCACCCCCCACTGTTCCTCTGATATTCTTGTTAACTGCTGGAATTAGCCTACCTTGCTTGTCACCATGAAAGGTTTTCCTCCTTTCCCCCCCCTGCTGCTGGTGATGGCTTATCTTAAGTGATCACTCTCCTTACAGTGTGTATGATAAACCCATTGTTTCATGTTCTCTGTGTGTGTGTATATAAATCTCTCCTCTGCTTTTTCCACCAAATGCATCCGATGAAGTGAGCTGTAGCTCACGAAAGCTTATGCTCTAATAAATTTGTTAGTCTCTAAGGTGCCATGGGTACTCCTTTTCTTTTTGCGAATACAGACTAACACGGCTGCTACTCTGAAACCTGTTATTTCAAGTAGTAATTATATATGAGGATATGAAATTAGCGAAGGATAATCAAGATGATAAAGATAAAGATAAAGAATCAAGATAATTAGAAATGATATTTACAAGCAGGTTATTAAAAACAAAATTAAAACAGGTTGGAAAGTAGTTTAGGACTTGCCATTAGGCCAAATATTGACAGTGTTTTGTTTTTTATTATTTAAGTAGTAACTTTACAGCTATTTGGTGGCCAGCAGCAGGTGGATGCAAAGTACTGATTTTAACTAAAAAAACCTTTATATTAATTGCATTTTGGCTACATACATAGCTAGAAATGCTTCTTGTTATCCGATACTCGAGAAAGCTGAAAGCTGTACTCATTTGAACAAACTCTCTCTATTATGTCTAGGTGTTACTGTGGTCTTGAAAACATCACACACTGTTCTGGGACTTTTGCCATGCCTAAGCCGAATAGGACATGTAAATCATTGAGGGTGACCCTGTGTTCTATATTTCTTTGGCTTTTGCCAGTTTTTGTCAGACACTTTAATGATTTTTTTCCCAAACTGGCAACAAACTGAAAAAAATGATGAGCTTGTATTGAGTGTGTGGAAGGCTGATAATTTAATTTTGATAACATGTAAGAAATTTGTCAGTACTTTCTCATTATGTGGCTTTTGGCAACAGTTTGTTGACAATTTAAAAGGGGGAAAAAATAACCCAGATCTGAAATTAGTTGTATTGATCAATTTAATTTTCAGTCTGTACCAGATTGAGGGGGGTGGAGGGAGTATGACTGGCATCTGATACATCAACCAAGATTAAAAATGCAATTTTCAGTTTGTTAAACTATAAAAAGGTCATACTTCAGTAATTGGATACCTACTAAGATTCCCAGTCTTGTTTGCTACAAAGAAAACATTAACTGTTTGGACAAGGAGTGCTCCTTACTTTCTGAGACTACATGATAAAAAAGGGCCTTGCACAATTATCTCACCTTAGATCAATGTGAATCCTGAAACTCTTTCCTCTCTGAGGAATGAAGTTACTGATATATTGAGGTTTTTTCCTCCCACTGATTTTTTTTTCCTTCCCATAATTATGTCCTCAGAAATTTAAGTTTTGAAGTACACATTTCCAAATCCTTAATGAGTGTATTAAATGTTAGACATGCTAAAGCTTTTCCAAAGTAATGTTACCCATCTCCATTTATTTAATCAAGTAACTTCCGTGATCCTTCTAATTAATGGGAGTCAGGTTCCTGGCTATCAGAATGAGATAAAAGTATTAAATATGACAACAGTAGCCAAAAATGACCTAGAATACTGAAATACATGTTGCCACCTTCTAATATCTAACTATATTTCCACCTGCATAGAGTGAATCACTTTATTAATGATCTGGATGTATTTTCTTTGATTAAATATGAGGCATATGATAGAACGTACTACAGAGATGGACTGTGAAACAGTCTCATGGAGATCCAGATTAGGCAAGGGTTTGTTTTAGGATTTGATAGAGCTGTTCCTGAGAGATTTTGGCTGTTGCTGAACCAGAATGAAAATCAAAGCCCAGGGTCTTTGGAGTTTTAGGTAAGGACATATCTACACTACAAAATTTTCAACCTAAGTTATGTTGGCATACAGCTGCCACAATATTACATTGCTTTTGCATGTCCACACTATGCTTCTTGTGTCGGGAGTATGTGTCCCCACTTGTAGAGCTTGCATCAAGGCAGAGAGTAGTGCACTGTGGGTAGCTATCCACTGAGTCCCTTGCCACCATGTTGTGCAGGGTGTTTTGGGAAGGTTCATTCTGGGATCTATTAGCAGGAGTATTGTAAGCAAGACACGAGAAGTAATTCTTCCCCTCTACTCCGTGCTGATTAGGCCTCAACTGGAATATTGTGTCCAGTTCTGGGTGCCACATTTCAGGAAAAATGTGGACAAATTGGAGAAAGTCCAGAGAAGAGCAACAAAAATGATTAAAGGTCTAGAAAACATGACCTATTAGGGAAGATTGAAAAAATTGGATTTGTTTAGTATGGAGAAGAGAAGAGTGAGAGGGGACATAACAGTTTTCAAGTACATAAAAGATTGTTGCAAAGAAGAGGGAGAAAAATTGTTGTTGTTAACCTCTGAGGCTAGGACAAGAAGCAATGGGCTTAAATTGCAGCAAGGGCAGTTTAGGTTGGACATTAGGAAAAACTTCCTAACTGTCAGAGTGGTTAAGCACCAGAATAAATTGCCTAGGGAGGTTGTGGAATCTCCAGCATTTGGGATTTTTAAGAGCAGGTTGGACAAACACCTGTCAGGGATGGTGTCAAAAGCATAGTGCAGAGCTGTGTAGGTGCCACTGTGATGAGCATTGTGAGTATCGGGCACTCGATTCTGCAGTATTTGCAGAGCCACATGAGGAGCTGTGGGGAACGTGACTATTTCTTGGAGCCTAGATTGCTGTGGGGCATAGAAAGAAACAATTCAAAGTTGTTGGTGGCATTCATGGAGCAGCTGCAGATGGTGAAGCACTGGTTCTGGACCTGAGAAACAAGCACTGACTGGTGGGATTGCATTGTCATGCAGGTTTGAGATGATGAGCAGTGGCTGCAGAACTTTTGGATGCACAAGGTCACATTCCTGGATATGGGTGCAGAGCTCACCCCAGCCCTCCAGTGCAGTGACACCAAAATAATATCTGCGCTGACAGTGCAGAAGCATGTGGCAATCGTTACGCCCAGTTGCTATCAGTAAGGAATCAATCAGTTTGGAGTTGGGCAATCCACTGTGGGGGGCTGTTGTGATGCAAGTGTGCAGCGCCATTAATCACATCTTGCTATGAAAGACTGTGACTCTGGGCAATGTGCAGGACATTGTGGATGTTTTTGCAGCAAGGGAGCTCCCAAACTGCAGTGGGGTGATAGACGACATGCATATCCTTATTTTGGCACTAGACCACCTTGTCTCAGCATACCTCAACACAAAGGGCTACTTTTGTATGGTAATGCAAGTGCTGGCGGATCACTGGGGATGCTTTACCGACATCAGAGTGGGCTGGTCAGGGAAGGTGCATGACATGTGCATCTTTAAGAACACAGGACTGTTCACAAAGCTGCAAGAAGGGACTTTCTTTCCAGACCGGCAGATTACCACTGGGAATGTTGAAATGCCAATAGTGATCCTAGGAGACCCAACCTCCCCTGGCTCATGAAGCTGTACACCAGCCACCTTGACAACACCAAGGAGCGCTTCAACTACAGGTTCAGCAGACACAAAATGATAGTTGAATGTGCATTTGGTCATTTGAAAGGGCGCTGGTCCTATCTACTCTTGAGATTGGACCTCAGTGAGAAAAATATCCCAATTGTTGTAGCTGCCTGCTGAGTCCAGCATACTATCTGTGATGCAAAGGGAGAAAGTTTCTGCCTGGGTGGAAGGCTGGAGTGGCTGTTTGCTGATTTTGAGTAGGCAGATACCAGGGCTATAAAAAAAGCTCAATAAGGAGCTATTCGGCTCAGGGCAGCTTTGAAAGACCATTTCAATAGTGAGCCACAGTAATATGTCCTGCTGTAATGTGCTCTATGTGGCATTGCTCCTTTGCACCACACTAAGATCCCTGTAATGAGTGCTGTGTGTGAAGTAATACAACATTGCAAATGCACCTATTGCTATTATCTGCAAATGATGTCAGCCCCAGGCAGCATATGTTGTGAACTAATAAAGATGAATTAAGTTTCTAAAAATAGACTTTTATTCCATACCCCTGCAAACAGACACATTTGTAACTGAATAATACTTAATAAATAAAGGTAAAGGGGAAAGAACAGTCATTTTCATTTGATAAACACATACATCAACTTTGTCTTTCACAGGTCAGTATGTGCAGTTGTGATTGCCTGTACTCTTCCCTGGGGTGGAGTGGCCAGGGTAGTGCAGCAGCCCCAGATGCCATGTGGAATGTGTGTAGGGGGTATTCCCGGAATGCAGTTCTTTATGGGCCTGTTGAACCTTAAGGTCAACAAGAATTTGCAGCATGTATGTTTGTTGCTTGAGAAGTGCTAGCATCTGTTGCAGCTTTCTCTCCTCTTCCTTCACCTTTCTCCTCTCTGCTTCTATCCCTGACCATGCTGAATGCAAGGGTGATCCTCCAAGCCCTCTGTTTGGTATCTGAAGCAGAAGAGGCTTGCAGGATCTCTTGGAATATGTCACCCTGCATCTTCTTCTGTCTCTTCCTCATCTGGCTGAGCTGCTCTGCTGATGTGGATTTCCAGATGCAAAGGAAACAATGCGCAGAGGTATGATTGTGAGTGTATTCACAAGATAAATGGAAACTGGGTATACTGAACTCGCTCTCCTTGATCCACACAAGTTGCAAGCACTACATTCTCACTTCTCCTTGGGACTGATACAGCATGGCAGCAGTCCCAGCATCAGCCGTGGTGAGTGTGGTCCTGGGGAATGGGGGGAGTTGGGGAAACGAGGGGAGATGTGTATAGGACAACTGATATGAATACTGGCACTGTTTTCTATAGGCAGTGATGATTTTAGCTAATATCTCACTCCTGAGGGTAACAGAGACTGAAAGGGAACAACTCCTGCAGGTGTTCAGCTGCTGACTGGGGCTGTATGCTGCTAGCCTGGGTGCTGCAATGGTGCTGCTGAAGTAATGGCTGAGTGGCCTGGGAAAGTGTCCTAGTGTGGTAGAAGAAATAAGGCAGCCCTTCCCAGAAACCTTCAGCAAAGGATTGCTGAGTACCTCAGAGAGCCAGGAAAGTTTCCTTGAAATCTCTATGGAGGATTCATGGGACATCCCAGTACACATAAACAAACTCTTCTGTGGGGCCCTCTCTACCTAACTCTAGAGGGGGAATGAAAAGCAGATAGCAACTCTTCCTCTTTTAGTTGTTTCTCTACCTCATCTAGTGTAAGTAAAAAGGAGTAAATCAACAGATTTGTCTTGGTATTTTGGTGGTTCCATCTCTGAAATTTCAACACAAACAGCACACTTGTCAGAGGTTCCTTTCTCTGCATCATGCTTGCCTATGCTGGACTGTAGGGACTGTCTAGACTGTGCAGGACTCAAAAATGTGTCCTGGCTCACTGTGCTGCTGGACTTCCCCGGTTGTCTGTCCCCCATACTCCTCCTCCTCCTCTTCCTTATCCACCTCCTCCTCACACTTCATAGCCGGGGTCCGTGACTTTGGCTCCTCCGTAGTCTCCATAGGGCTCTTGGGGGTTGTGGTGGGGTCTCTTCTGAGAATGGCATGCAGCTCTTCATAAGAGTGGCAGGTCTGAAGCTCTGCACCAGAGCACTTGTTGGCCTCCCTTGCCTTCTCTTATGCCTGCCACAGTTCCTTGACTTTCTAGAGGCATTGTTGTTGGTCCTTCTTGTAGCCCTTGTCCTCCATGCCCCAAGCAATCTGCTCAGAGATGTCAATGTTTCTATGGCTGGATCAGAGCTGTGCTTGCACAGCCTCTTTTCCCCACAGACCCAGGAGAGCCAACACCTCCTGTGTACACCAGGCAGGAGTGCGTATGTGGCATGGAGCTGGCATGGTCAGCTGGGCAAATGCTAGTTGTGCCTGAGAGTTGCTAGGTGTGCTCTCCAAGCCAGCAACCAGGAAATGGAATTTCAAAAAAATCACAGGGCTCTAAAGGAGTGGGGAAGCTTCCTGTTTACCAGATTGCTGGGCAGCAGAGTTCAAAACAAAGACCAAAGCAATCAAGGTGGGGCATTGTGGGATGATACATGGAGGCCACTTACAGTCAATGTAAGGAATGCAATGTCTACACTGACACTACATCAACCTAACTACATTGACTTAAACTTGATGCTGTACGTGGAGGTGGAGTTAAGTCAGCGTAGCTGATCAGTTACATCTGTGGGAGTGAAATTTTAGTGTAGGCACTTACATAGTTAGGTTGATGTAAACTGCATTGCATCAACCTAATTCTGTATTATAGACCAGGCCTAAGTTTCCCAATGACTTAAATATGTCCACAGAGCATTCTCTCCTGAGTCCTTTTATCTTTGGTGCTAATCCTCTGTTAGAGGGAGGCAGGATGACACAAGGGTATCACAATAGGATGAGAGGCATTGATAGAAATGCAAATTATTGCTTATTGTTGTCATAGAAGTTGTGTCCAGAGGCCCCACTCTGAAAGGGATGGATTCTCAGCCCTCTGGCTGAGTTCCTCTGGATGGCTGCCCCTTTTGGAGTCCTGCGGAATGAACAAGCAACTTAGGAACAGGAAAACAAATGAAGGAAAGGAAATACTGTCAGTCCCAGCCAGGCCATTGACCTCTTCCTTCAGAGGGGCTGTTAGGGGCCAACATCCTCACTCTAGAAGAGAGAAGGCTAATGAGCTCTTCTGGGTCCAGCCAGCACTAACCAGGCACAACTGTAAGTCCTGCTTTGCCAGGAGAAAAGAAGCGTAAAAAGGGAAAGCCTGCCACAGGAAGGGGTGGTGACTTGGCAGTAGACTGCTGAACCTCAGAGAATGCTGGCTACAGGGTCAGATCAGCAAAGAGGAAGACAGTCACAGACCTTGCCACTCTTGAGACTGCATAGACCAGATATAAAGCAGGGGTGACCCAAAAGGAGGGGCTGGAGGCAGGTCCTGACCTTGAGTAAAGACCGTACCTGCAGATAAGCCAAACCCCAAAAGGGTGACTAAAACTGCATAAGACTGACTACCTCTGTTTTTTCCTCTCCTTCCCCTGAGTGAGGGAGAATCGGAGTAGAAAAGAAAAGGACCTTTTCGTTTTCTTTTGTTTGGAGAATCCTTTGTGTGCCCCAAACAGGGAAAGGACTCTGTAAGCAGTTCAAATTCGTGGTCTGGTGGGGATTTGGGGGCAGGTGGGTCCACAACAGGGGTCTTGGATGGGCCAGTCTAGCTCTAAGTCTGCTGGCTCATCCGCAGAGGAATATGGTACATCCAAGACAAAGGAGGAACTTCTTTTAGGCAAGGAAGTAGGCTCTGCTGTCTTTTTGATCTCTCCATAGGAGCTTGGAAGCTCAGCACTCTGCTATCCTCCTAGAGTTGCCACTACTGAGCTGGGCTTCCCTCCTCTTGAAGTCCTCTTCCATTCTTGACATGACTTGCAGGTGCGATGGGGGCAGGGTCACTGCAGCCCAAATAAGTTCTTTAACCATTTTCTGCCTTGTTTGAAGCATATACCCCAATCACGAAGGGATACAAGCAAGTACAACTTTTATGCAATATTATACCTATTTTTATACATTAACAAAATTTAAATGCACGTTATTGGAACTGACTGCTTCTTCTGTCCTTAATTAGATGTCTAATTACATGTAAGTGTCATGGGATGAGATCTTGGAAGGAGGAGGGAGTAGTGGTCTTGTGGATAAGTTGAGGGAAGGGGATTCCATGTGTAGGGACATAGAAGAAGGTGGCTGTTCAAGAAGTAGGCAAGACATGTTTCATTGGCAGAGGAGGCAAGAAGAGTACATGGGGAGAGACAAGAATGGGGAGTGGCAGTGTGTTCATGATGACCCTTGAAGGTAAAGACAAGAGACTGGCAGAAAAGGGGGAGCTTGCGGAGGTACTGAAGATGGGTTAGTGACATATTGAGGACAATGGTCAAGGAAGCTGATCTTAGCAGTGGTGTTTAGAATGGAGTGGAGTGGGGCTGGGTTGGTCAGAGGGAGAAAAGTTGTGGAATCAATGCTGTATTATTTTTGATGGAATAAATGGGCCCAAGGAGTCAAAGGTGTTCATGATAGGTTTCAGAGTAGCAGCCGTGTTAGTCTGTATTCGCAAAAAGAAAAGGAGTACTTGTGGCACCTTAGAGACTAACAAATTTATTTGAGCATAAGCTTTTGTGAGCTACAGCTCATTTCATTGGATGCATTCGGTGGAAAATACAGTGGGGAGATTTTTTTATATATATATATACACACACACACACACACACACACACACACACGTGACTGTCACTGTACAACACTAATAGTTTTAAACAAGGTTTGGGGCTTCAGGTACAGAGACCTCAGCCTGCTTACCACCATGGCAAACACAACATTAAAGATATTGTTAACCTTTTATTAAAGATACAGAAAAGAAGGAAAAATAGTTAAAGCATTTGAAATGTAAAGTATTAAATAAGGCTGTCATTTTAATAACTTCCCTTGTTCCCTTTTTCTTGAGCTATAGAGATTTTTAGAAGGAAAAAACTCTGCTTGACAGTCTCTTAGGTGGTATTAAAAATAGTAATAACTGTCCTTTTGGGGAAAAAGAGAAAAAATTGGCAAGATGGGCTGAAGCTGCTGTTATTGCTAATGTCCAATTCTGCTTTCTAAAAGACAAAACAAGACAAACCCGCACAAAAGGGAGAGAGACAAGAATAGCAAAGATAGAAAATACAGCTTCTGTCTCTGGTGTTGACTCACACTTGCAGCCTAACTACTGGAAAAACACAGGCACAGCATGGTCGTCTTAGTCACTTCAAGACCTAGCAAACTTGTAACAGCATCAGGCTGTTGGTTAGGGCAATGTTTTTACTGCCTCCCTTGTCACAGGCTCATAGCAGCATTGCAAAATATGCAGTCTTGACTGGCTAAGCTACTCTTATTAGTCAGAAGGCAAAAGGCGAGGCATAGGAAAGAGAAGAACTGAGGTGGGGAAGGAAAAGTACACATGGGAGTGGGGGAAGAGAATGACAGTCTCACATCCCTGGTGGTGTTTTGATTTAGCCAGAGCTGATGGAGGTGGTAATGTTATCTGAGTCCTCTTTCTGACCAGGTTGGGTCAGGACATCTCTCAGATGAAGGTAATGAAGGCTCAGTGATGTCATGATGGATCCCAGGGTCTCAGGAGATGGCAGTTATGATGATGAAGCTTGTTCCTTCCTGTTCTCCTGTCTTTCAGTCAGCCAGTATCTGCTAATTTTCCTCTCAAAGTCTCTTTTTGAGGACCCCAGAAGGGTGTGGTGGGTAGAATAGCCCATCCCTTCATTATTTTGGGCTTAATTTCTGGCACCACATTTGGTCTATAGATTTCGGATCCCACACTTGTGTTCACCAGGCATGACCTTAACATAGCCCTTGTGTTATATCAGTTGGCCTTTTTGTTTTGGATTAATTTAGTCTATCTTTGTTCTGCACCTTTCACCATCAGCATTTTTTATAGGTTATTGTGACATTTTATGAACTCTCGCTCATTTCTCACAGTTGAGATCATAATTAGGGCCAACATTTGTAGGCACAATTATCACAAAATCAAGGCAGGAGATGGGGACCTGGAAGAGAATTTTGGCTGTATGGATAGAAAGAAAAGATTAGAGTTTAGAAACATTACAGAGGAAAAAAGTAGATGTGGACATGCCCTAGATGTGCATGGCAAGGGATGACACCAAAGTTATGGGTCTGAATGATAAGATGGATGATGGTGTTATCAAAAGTGGCAGAAAGAAGATGGAGGGAGATGAGGTGATTTGGGTGGAAACATGATTATTATATATGTATGTTCTATATTAATATTTTCTTTGTGAACCATCAATATTTTATTTCATCCTTCCCTTGCTGATTATGGTAAGGTAAATTAAAAACAAGTTTGAACATTCACATAGAAAGGGACTGGCCCAAACTCTGAAGATGTATCAAATTGAATAGATATCTAGCAGTTTACACGAGCAGAAAAATTGGCCTGTAGAATTTTCAACCAATAAATCTGCTCCTTTAGGAAAATGTTGGTGGATTTGTGGCTGATACATACTGTATCTTGGAGAATATCACATCTGAAAGAGATTTTTTTTAAACAATGTATTTTTCACTACTGCACATAAACAAATAAGAGGCTATCCTTGGGAAGTGAGGCATTTTAGTACACATTTCCATTGAAATAGGGCGTCTTGTTATTTAAAAATGTTTTAGGATGTATGACCTCAAAACCTGTGTTCAGCTATCTTGACAGTGCAGTTCTGTTTTAAATGGTCTGAACTGGATGAATGTGTTAGGTTTGATTAAAAGTGATAAAACAGAGCGTACGATAAAATATCACACACACAACTGTCGCAAGATGTTGAAGTTTAGGCCCCGACAGGAAGAAGGAGGACTATTCTGCTGACTCATGCTGGTTTAGTCTGGAAGATGGACCAGAGGGGGCTCAAACTATAATTCTGATTATATAAAAGGGGTCTCTCAGAGGCGGAAGAAGTAACTAAGGCAGGGACAGAAGGACTTTTCAGGGAGAAACCCTAGAAAAATCTTAGATCAGGAGAAAGCTTTAGTTGAGGCTTATTTTTTTTAGTACTTAAATGAAAAAATAAAGGCAAACTGCAGGAACAGGAGTGGGTTAGGGTTTTGTGGGGCCCCTGGGCCAGAGCAAGTGGGGGGGCCCTCCCCACCCCTTCTGCCTGCAATACCCCCGCCCCATCCCTCCCGTGTTCTCCTGCCAGGGAAATGGGGTCGGGATGTGGGGGCTTGCCCTGCTCCATCCACCTGGTGCTCCAGCTGGGGGGCAGTGTTGGGATGCGGGGGCTTGCTCTGCTTTGCCCAGTGCTCCAGCTGGGCAAGCCCCTACTCCCCAGCAGGAGTGTGGGCAGGTGGAGTGGGTCAGGTTGCGAGGGCACCCATTTTTCCAAGGTGCCCCAATTGGCCAGGGCCCCTGGACACAGGTCCCATTGGCTCAGTGGCTAATCTGCCACTGCTCAAGAAGAGTGGTAAATTTTGGATCCTAATCATGTGTGCTGTTGAGACAATGATATGAAGACTCTTGCCATTCACAAAAATATTATCTCCTCATAATTATATCTCTATTAACAGTTTAATTCTCTAATCAGGAATATTTGGGCTAGATGTGAATATTTCCATTGCACTTTGAAATTCAATATAGTCCCTTCAGAAAGTACAAAGGCTGGAGTTCTCTCTCAGGAAACTTCTGTGGCAAATTGCCAGTACGGTTATGATGGGTCCTGCACTTCCCCTTCTTGGGGGTGGTTCAGGGCACAGTTTGCTGCCCCGGAACTAGGGTATCTACTCTCCCACTAGTAACCCAGAAAAGGGTAATGGAGAGGGAGGGACCCGGGCCCGCCCTCTACTCCAGGTCCCAGCCCAGGGGCCCTAGGGATAGTGGTAAACCACTTGAACTACTGCTTCCTTCCCCTGGGCTACTTCCCTCTCCTGCTCTTCAGCTTGTGGGGCTTCCTGCCCCCTCTCTCTGCACAAGCCAGGTGTCTCTTTACCTAGGGTCTTGGTCTTCTAGCCAGCCACAGCACTTCTACTTCTGCTCCAGCTCCAAAGCACTCTGCTCCAACTCCTTCCCCAGGCTGATTGAAGCAGTGGTTTATCATGTGACTAACTTCAGGCGCTCTAATTGGCTTTAGGTGCTTTTAATTAATTAATCTATAGAAAACTTTCTTCCCTCTACAGGGAATAAGGCTTCTCCTCATCCTGGGATTTACATCTCTCTCCTATATCACTCTCCTGCTGCCTTCTGGCCATGCTGTATCACACTTCTTTTCAGAAGTATTTATTACCCTTTGATTCAATTCTCTGACTTTTTATAACATTTTCAATTTATAAGCTAAATAAATGCCAGCTTTTGATGTCCTGTCAAAAATGGATGCGTTTCTACAAAGTAGATGATTAGTTGCAGTGAGACCGTTTCTGAATAAATATTGTTAAATAAACTAATCAAATGCATTGCTTTGATGTCTAAACCGAAGTGATCTTAAATTCCATCTGACATGTGAAAGCTGCATCTGACGTTGTGCAAGCTTCAGTGATAATCTTAGTTTCTTTAAGTATTTTAAGGAAATAAGATACAACGTAGTATTGTTTCTCCCGGATTGCTTTTGTGCAAGACCTGTGGATTGATACTGATATGAAAAACACTTTAACTTGTTTTATTACATCAAGGTAAAAGATAATGAAATGTCTTAATCACCCAAGAAAGGGTGAAAAACTATAATATAATCAAATAAGAAAACTTTCCAGCTATATTCCACAGAGGAATGGGTAGTTCATAATTTTTTCTATTATACTATAGCAATAATAGCAGTTAATGGCTTTCTATATGGTGATGGAGGGAATGTTGTAGGTAAATAATTGCCTCATAAACTGTTCTTTGTTATTTGTTAAATAACAGTATTTCAGACTGCACCAGAGAGTGACACACCTGAACAACTGTTTTTCTATCTTTGCCCCAGTAGGGAGGTGAGGCCTGTTTTTTGGTGGGGGTTTGTGTATGAGACCCAATGAATTGCTAATGTTGTGGGTTAGACCCTCATGATGGAATAAATTGCTATAATGTCCATGCTGGGCCCCCAAAAGGTGGTGGTGAAACAGGTGGTCAAGCTCTATCAGGGACTGTCACAGGGCAAGCTCCTTTGGCCAGGATTTCTCTTTGCAAGCAGTCCTCACACACTCCTATGTAGACTCACCACATTGTACTTTATTACAAAGTCCTAAGCAGTTCGATGTCCCATCACCATTAGGCTTTTCCCAAGCTTCAACTTAAAACTTAGGCCCTGGGGGCATGGAGGGGGTGGGAAAGAGAAACCTTTCATTGAGATCCTGAGCTTCTTTGCCCTTCCCCCAGCCTTCCCTCACCCTTCCTCTCTCCCATTTCAGTCCCCAGCTGACAAGCTGAATCCCCTTGTTAACTGGTTAATCACACACTCCTAATCAATTATCTCCCAATTTGGCCCATGTAGAAATACTTACAAAATACACAGAGAGGTGAGCCAGCCCTAGGCTACTCCCACTCTATCACTCACCTTCCAAGAAAAAGGACATTAAACTATCTAAACTACTACATGCCACAAGGGGCCACAACAATGGTTCCTTAACCCACCCAGCAATATTGTTAGTCTATCCAACTATACTCTTAGGACAGATTCTTCTGCTGGGCTATCTCGGGGCCTCTCCTTCTGCCCCTCCACCCCCACGAACAAGATACAGTTCTGTGGTGACCTAGAATCCTATTTTCGACGTCTCCGACTCAAGGAATATTTCCAACACACCTCTGAACAACATACTAACCCACAGAGACCTTCCTACCAAGACTACAAAAAGAAGGATTCTGGGTGGACTCCTCCTGAAGGTCGAAACAACAGACTCGACTTGTACATAGAGTGCTTCCACTGAGGTGCACGGGCTGAAATTGTGGAAAAGCAGCATCACTTGCCCCATTATTTCATCCGTGCAGAACACAATGCCATCCACAGCCTCAGAAACAACTTTGACATCATAATCAAAAAGGCTCACAAAGGAGGTGCTGTCGTCATCATGAATAGGTCGGAATATGAATAAGAGGCTTCTAGGCAGCTCTCCAACTGCTTTATTTGGTTTATACCACTTTCAACAAGCCATTATCCTCTGATCCCACTGAGGGATACCAAAAGAAACTACACCATTTGCCCAAGAAACTCCCTGAAAAAGCACAAGAACAAATCCGCACCTGGGGTATTCTATCTGCTACCCAAGATCCATAAACCTGGAAATCCTGGACGCCGCATCATCTCAGGCATTGGCACCCTGACAGCAGGATTGTCTAGCTAAGTAGACTCCCTCCTCAGGCCCTATGCTACCAGCACTCCCAGCTATCTTCAAGACACCACTGACTTCCTGAGGAAACTACAATCCATTGGTGATCTTCCTGAAAAGAAGATCCTGGCCACTATGGATGTAGAAGCCCTCTACACCACCATTCCATACAAAGATGGACTACAAGCCGTCAGGAACAGTATCCCCGATAATGCTGCGGCAAACCTGGTGGCTGAAGTTTGTGACTTTGTCCTCACCCATAACTATTTCACATTTGGGGACAATGCATACCTTTAAATCAGCGGCACTGCTATGCGTACCCGCATGGCCCCACAGTATGCCAACATTTTTATGGCTGACTTAGAACAACGCTTCCTCAGCTCTCGTCCCCTAATGCCCCTACTCTACTTGCGCTACATTGATGACATCTTCATCATCTGGACCACGGAAAAGAAGCTCTTGACGAATTCCACCATGATTTCAACAATTTCCATCCCACTGTCAACCTCAGCCTGAACCAGTCCACACAAGAGATCTACTTCCTGGACACTACGGTGCTAATAAGCGATGGTCACATAAACACCACCCTATACCGGAAACCTACTGACCGCTATGCCTACCTACATGCCTCCAGCTTTCATCCAGACCACACCACATGATCCCTTGTCTACAGTCAAGCTCTATGATACAACCGCATTTGCTCCAACCCCTCAGACAGAGACAAACACCTACAAGATCTCTATCAAGCGTTCTTACAACTACAATATCCATGTGCTGAAGTGAAGTAACAGATTGACAGAGCCAGAAGAGTACCCAGAAGTCACCTACTACAGGACAGGCCCAACAAAGACAATAACAGAACGCCACTAGTTATCACCTTCAGCCCCCAACTAAAACCTCTCCAATGCATCATCAAGGATCTACAAACTATCCTGAAGGATGACCCATCACTCTCACAGATCTTGGGAGACATGTCAGTCCTTGCTTACAGACAGCTCCCCAACCTGAAGCAAATACTCACCAGCAACCACATACCTCACAACAGAACCACTAACCCAGGAACCTATCCTTGCAACAAAGCCCGTTGCCAACTCTGTCCACATATCTATTCAGGGGACACCATCAGAGCGCCTAATCACATCAGCCACACTATCAGAGGCTCATTCACCTGCACATCTACCAATGTGATATATGCCATCATGTGCCAGCAATGTCCCTTTGCCATGTACATTGGTCAAACTGGACAGTTGCTACGTAAAAGAATAAATGGACACAAATCAGAGGTCAAGAATTATAACATTCAAAAACCAGTCGGAGAACACTTCAATCTCTTTGGTCACTCGATTACAGACTTAAAAGTTGCAATTCTTCAACAAAAAAACTTCAAAAACAGACTCCAAAGAGAGACTGCTGAATTGGAATTAATTTGCAAACTGGATACAATTAACTTAGGCTTGAATAAAGACAAGGAGTGGCTGTGTCATTACTCAAAGTAAAACTATTTCCCCATGTTTATTTCCCCCCTACTGTTCCTCACACATTCTCGTCAACTGTTGGAAATGGCCCAGCTTGATTATCACTACAAAAGGTTCCCCCCCCCGCTCTCCTGCTGGTAATAGCTCATCTTAAGTGATCACTCTCAGTACAGTGTGTATGGTAACACCCATTGTTTCGTGTTCTCTATGTATATAAATCTCCCCACTGTATTTTCCACTGAATGCATCCGATGAAGTGAGCTGTAGCTCATGAAAGCTTACGCTCAAATAAATTTGTTAGTCTCTAAGGTACCACAAGTACTCCTTTTCTTTTTGTGAATACAGACTAACACGGCTGCTACTCTGAAACTTTCCCCATTTAGTTTCCTACTGGGGCCTTCTCTCTTTGGCTCTTCGTTTCCTCTAAGGGTGCTGTCTCCTCCCATGAGTAAGGCTTCTTTAAAATTTGCTCTCTGAGGGTATTTCAACAGATAAAGAAAAACCTGCAGCTGGCCTCTGCCCACGTGTGGGGTTGTTTCATTGCTATGTAGACTTCTGGACTTGGACTGGAGTGTTTCATATAATATCTTAAATGGCATGCTTTGTATGACATATCACTGTGGCATTACACCCCATATTCTTCATAGTAATATTATGAGTATGGCATAGTTATGATGTATTTTGTGCAAGATAGGTCATGTAAGGTATCATTAGAAAGGTTATGATTTACTGAATATGATTATCCTATTTGTATGAATGTATCATTTTTGTGTCTGAAGTTAGAAATATTGTCTGTGCATCTATTAAAAATGTGTTTACACCTGGGGAATGCCCACTAGACAGAATGCAATCAGTCTAGATGGCTGGCTGGGAAGGGCCATTAGGGAAAACAATAGGTCTTTGAAAATGCTAATCTCCCACTGGGAAGCCTTCCTGAGGATGTTACAAACAGCCTCTGTCTCATCCTGCTATGGCCCTACAGAGGCATGTGACCAAGTCACATGGTACTGAACGCCATCATAATACTAGTGTTTTTCCACTGACTGGGTGTTAGAAACAAATTGGGAGACAAAGGGTTCCCGCCATATGCTAAAGCTATTTAAGGCCAGGGAGTGACAGTCATCGTTCTTCTCCACTGACTCTCCGCCCAAGATGACTGTGTGAAAACACTTGGAAACAATGACTGAACTTGGGGAGAAGGGTTGAACCATGGCTAGAGAGTTTTCTAGCCTGTGAAAGGAATACCTGGAGTTTTAAGCTTCAAGAAAGTGCAGCTTGCCCTCAAGAATCTCTGCAACCTGCCTAAAACAACATTTAGGGTGAGAATTTGCTACTTATAACCAATTTATTTAGTATATTAAGCTTAGATTGCATTTTGCTTTATTTGCTAGGTGATCTGCTTTGATCTGTTTGATATCCCTTGTAATCACTTAAAAATCTATCTTTTGTAGTTAATAAACTTATTTTGTCTAAAACCAGTGTTTGTGGAAATCATAACTTGGGGGAGAAAGATGCGTATATCCCTCTCCATGTTGAGGGAGGGGGCAAGTTTCATGAGCTTATGCTGTACAATTCTCTGTGCAGCACAAGATGGTATAATGTTGGGTTTATACTCCGGGGGTGGGGGGGGGAGAAAAGATGTGCACTTGAGTAAGTGGGCAGTTCCTTAGCTGAGCCTTCCCATGCAGAGCTGATCTCAGCATCTGTGTGCGTGTAGCTGCAGCTGGGCATGTCCCTATATGTATGTGTGCTGGTAAAGTGCAATCTGAAGCCTGGGAAAGGGCTTGGCAGGCTTGCCTTGCAGTGTAAAGGGAGCCCAGGCTGGTGGGTCATGCAGGCGTAGTGGTACCCCAGTTCCAAGTGGCACCCCGGGGGTAACCTGTCACAATCTGAACCATATATGAATGATGAATATGGGGGATACAGGGTGCTATTTTGTGGGACAGTGTGTCACAGCTGTTGCCCTTGCTTTGGTATCTCTGTCTCTCAATCCATTTGCCTTCCCTTTTGCCCTTTTTATTTACCCAATCTTGTTCTACTTCTTCCTTTTAATGCCTCTCTACCGTGGGAGTCCGTCCCACTTCTTCCTTTTCTAGCCCCCTTTGCCTTCTTGACCTATTTCTCAGCACCTTGCCTGCTCTGGTCCTTCCCTCTCTAGCTATTTGGTTCTCCGGGCATTCCTCCCCTTCCTTAAAGGAAAAGAGCCCCAACCTGCATCCACCAAAATAGTCACTGAATCTCTAAGGCACCCTGGCCAGATTTTTTTTCCTTCCCCATGAATACATCTTGGCTTCAATTTTTTCCCCAAGTATCATCCATTAGGACTTCATCCAGTCTCTTAGACTCTACAGTGGGGAGATCATTGGTTTACATCAGGCCTGTGCTTTGTCCAACCCTCACAGAGATGGTGTGTGTTCATTTAAGCAGCCTCCTGAGGGTTCCCGTCTGCCCACAGAACTCATCTAGGGGAGTCCCTTTTTCAGATGCCCTGGGCCCCCACACTGGTAACAAATTCTTTCCTCTCCCTCTCTTTTTCCCCCCCTTCCAGGTGGGCTTATTGTTGGTAGTTCCCTGCCTTTCCTCCCTGGGTCATGTCTTTTAAAGGGATAGGTGCTCTTACTAGGGACACCAGCTTCCATGAACTCCTCAGTGAGTGCAATGGCCACTTTTAAAGTAGTGAGTTGGTGATTCTGTACCCAAACCCTAGTGACCCTTGGGGAGACATGCAACTGCTGTTCCAAAATAAGTGAGTTTGTGACCTCCCCAACTCCTTGATTATCTGGCCTCAGACACCAACTGGTCCAGTCTCATAACTTTTGGGCAAATGCCCTAGATTGTGTCCACTCTGATCACCCTGGCACTAGAAACTTCTGCCTACACCATTCTGAAGACACACCCATCCAATCCAAAATTGTTGCCTTCATAGAATCATAATCCATAGCTTGTTCATCAGTCAGAGCCCTGTGAGCAGCTTGAGCTTTTCCCAAAATGTAGGGAGTCAGAGTGCCAAGGCCCTCTTTTCCCAGCATCCTGATGCTAACCTCTCAAACATTAACAAAATAGCATTGGGGTCATCTGTTGGGCCCATTTTGCACAGCCTCATGCTCATTACCTGGTTATCACACCCTATCAATGGACTCACCAGCGTCTCCAAGAGAAATTGCTTGCCTCTGTGATTGGCATGCAATAAATTGTTGTAGTAGTTGTTCTGCTTGCTAGTACAGTTGTTCTGTGCACTAGGTCTGTTGAAACTCCTTGAGGGTGTTCTGGAACTCTTTTTGTGGCTCAACCACCCAGCTCAGGAGTTTCTCCACACTGCCTGGTCCTCAACACATTCTTGTCTGCTCCTCTCTCTAGTCTGTTGTATACACTGAAGAAGGAAAATCCCAGACAAGCCTCCAGAATCATGGGGCAAGTTCCTTCAGTTGAAATTTCTCTTTTCAAGCAGTCCTCACACCTCTTACATAGGCTCACCTCAGTGTACTGTATTTACATCTTATGCAGTTTCATGTCCAATCACCATAAGGCTTTTTCCAAGCTTCAACTTACACCTTAGGCACAGGGGAATGGGGGAAGAAAGGTCTCCCCTCTTTGAGATCCTGAGCTTCTCTGCCCTTCCTTTCAGCCTTCTTTTCTCTCTTCCTGTCTCCCATTTAACAGTACCTAGCTGACTAGCTAAATCCCCTTGTTATCTGGTTAATCACCAAGTGCTAATCAATTATCTCATAGTTTGGCCTATGCGTGTGGATGCTTACAAAGTGCACAGAGTACACTCCCTAGGCTACTCCCACTCCATCACAGGGGCTAAAACATCCTGCATATTTTTACTGCTTTTTGGTGTTGGCTTGTGAAATGGTTCCCAGAAACATCACCTTGCTGCTGCTTCAGGAAAGAAGCCAGACATTTGGGTAAAAAGGTGAAAAGATCTGAATTTCCAAGTAAGCAAGTTTAATAACTTGTGTTTAGAATTTTCATGTTTTGTGTAAATGTGCAAGTGACTAAAAGATGGGGAAGGTTTTGTTTGTCCTTACCCATTTTGGGCATATAGCTGAAAAAGTAATATAAAATGGTGTGTTAATAAACTTTGTACAAATATATAAATAACAGCAGTTTTTTTTAGCTCTGAATACAGTGAGTTTTAGGTTCATAGCTTTGTTAACAACTGAAAGGACTAACAGTTATCTCAAGTAGGAATTATAAATAAAACTTGTACATTACAAAAAATTACATTTTTCTTTTTTGTTCTACATGCTTAAAATCAACTGAGTTTTTTGTTTCATGATTGTAATTCATGAACTACATCTGTACCAATATTAAGCAGTTTAATTTATAAAAAGAGGCATTGTTTTGCAGAGGTGGATATTGTAACAGGTGGTTCCCCTGTGGGCTGCAGAGCCTGGGGCTACGCCATTACTGATGACAAGATGAGCCTCACCTGACAGGAATCAGGTGCTTCCAATATAAAAGGCAGCAGGAGGCTTCAGGGAAGGGTATGGTTGAGAAAGTAACAGAGGCTGATACAGGCAGGAAGCCTGGCAGTAAGCTAGGGAAGCTCAGGAGATGCTGGTGCTGGTGCTGGTGGGAGGAGCAAGTTTGGCTCCAGCTGAGCCCTAGCCAGATACAGCCTTGGTATGGGAGTTAAAGAAGGGTAGGTGAATTGAAAAATGTTTTGGACTTGTGAGTTCTATTTTTGTGACTGACTGTTGTCAGCCTGGGAGGAGAACTGGGGGAATAAAAGGACTGAACTTAGAAAGTCACTGGTGAGTGTGTAAATTTTTTAAAAGGCCCTAGATCAGTGTTTCCCAAACTTTAACAACCTGTGAACCCCTTTCACTAAAACATCAAGTCTTGTGAACTCCCTCCTAAAAATGAAT
Organism: Dermochelys coriacea; assembly: GCF_009764565.3. Taxonomy (NCBI): domain Eukaryota; kingdom Metazoa; phylum Chordata; order Testudines; family Dermochelyidae; genus Dermochelys; species Dermochelys coriacea. Next base: position 84,486,992 of record NC_050073.1, on the reverse strand, counting down.
ATTTCCAGGGATTTTCTCCTTTATCTGAGTATAAATTATAAAAGCAGTGGTCTTGGAAACATAATTTTTTTTATGACGCTTATTATACACTATTAATGATTTATCATTACAGTATTTTTATTGCAGTATGAAAACGGCAGCACTCTTGCAAGATCTCCCTTTTGTAGCTTGTGGCACCTTAGAGACTAACAAATTTATTTGAGCATAAGCTTTCGTGAGCTACAGCTCACTTCATCGGATGCCTCACGAAAGCTTATGCTCAAATAAATTTTAGTCTCTAAGATGCCACAAGTACTCCTTTTCTTTTTGCGAATACAGACGAACACGGCTGCTACTTTGAAACCTTTTGTAGCTTGCATCACTTTGAATAAACCTGTTATAAGACAAAGCTCCTATGCTTCATCAAGGAGTATCAGATGTGAAACAGCATGCAGGTATTTAAGAAACCAACTCAAAGAGTTCTCCTATACAAACATTCAGGTCTTGAGCAGTCCAGGCAAACAACGCACGTTACAACGAAGCTTAAACTTGTTCTTCATAATAATTTAAAAAACAATACTAGCTGCCTATTTAATTTTAAAAACAGCAACAAATATCCACCTCCCTTTCCATTTCTTATAAGGAGTCTTGAAGTTTAAATCTCCTCAGTGTGTTAGCTGTGCTTGCTTTGATCTGCTTAGCTCTTGGAAGTCCAGGGGCTCTGGGCTGCTGGCCCTGTGTTGCCTGGGGTCCCTAGGGACAGCTCTGTCCACCATTTGTGAATTTTTTCCCAAGAACCCCTGTAACATTTCTCAAACCCCCAGGGGTTCATGAACCCCAGTTTGGGAACCATTGCCCTAGAGGAAGGGAAATAAAGTTGCGATGGCCATAGAGGAAACCCTAGCCACGTGGCGGTGTTCTGGAGGAAGTAAAGACCACTGTAATACACTCGTACTCTGGGTTGTTCAAGGTAACAGACATCCAACTCTGCTTGTTGCATAAAATTGTTTATAAAAGTAAGCAAAAGTTGGTTTCCATGTTTGTTTAAATAATCCAGTTTGTAAGAAAGAAAGGGGTCTTCAAGACTGCTGCTGAAGTCATGCATTGGCATAACAATGAGCTGAAAGAATCTAGGCATGAGAGGGGATGTTTCTAATGAACTAATTGTAATAGGCTAATTATAGTAGGCAGAGGTTGCTACCCCTTCTTGAACATCGTTGGCCCGTCAGGGCTTTGGATCTAGCCCACTGAATTGCCAGCCGCCTCCTTGTGGCCCTTTGGGGTGAGGTGGAGGGGGGCAGAGGTCTCCGCACACTGCCCTCATCTGTGGGTACCTCCCCTGAAGCTCCCGTTGGCCAGGAACAGGGAACTGAGGCCAATGGGAGCTTCAGGGGAGGCCGCAGGGCTTGGGAGGCCGCAGGGACATGGTGCCAGCTGCTTCCGGGAGTGGTGTGGGGTCAGGGCAGGCAGGGAGCCTGCCTTAGGCCTGCTACATGCCGCTGCCACCCGGAGCTGCTCAAGGTAAGTGGCACCTGGCTGCAGCCTGAACCCTTCCCGCCCCCCTGCCCTGAGCCCCCTCCTGCACACCACACCCCTTCCCACTCACCCTCCCACACCCCAACCCCCTGCTCCAGCCCTACATTCATGGCCCTGCATGCAATTTCCCCACCCAGATGTGGCCTTTGGGCCAAAAAGTTTGCCCACCCCTGGTCTAGGGGTCACTAAAGAACAATGGAATGCGTGAACTAGAAGGACCAAGATTTGCCGTCCTGGCAGCCGTGCCCACTGTCCTCTCTGTCCCTGGGATCCACCATGATACTACTGGAACTTCATTGTCCTGATCCTGAAAAACATTCTGATCAGACTGGGCCAGAGAAAGGAAGCCAGATGACATCACCATTTCCACCAGTTTTGACTGAATCTTGAACACCTCCCTGGAATGTGAGACTTGGGTTCCTGGAGTCATCACCTTCTGCCTTTCATTTCCCTTCCCCACCTTATTTCTTCCCTGTCCTGTCTTTCTTTTTGCCTTCTTTCTAATAAGAGCCTGGCTTAGTAGGTCAAAACAACTTCTCCTTTTTCAACAGGGCTGTGAGCCTGTTACCACAATAGTAGTGTAACAAAACCCCTGAGAGCCCTGGTGCAAGAATGGGTTAGGGCTCCCCTTCCTGATTCTGAAATTTGCCCCCAGCCTCAATCAAGCCTCCCTATCCTTTAGCTCCTGCCTACCTCTCAGAAGCGACTCAAGACAATCTTCTGCCCTAGGCCCACTTCAGGTTATAATGCCTAGAGTAGGGAGCTGAGCCCAGCCCTGTGGGTAACACAAGCTGCTGATGTGGAGTGAGTGTGCAGGGTAGATTCACTCTCAACCCTGGGCCCAGCTCTCCCCTAGAAGCCCCACTGGTTGGGCCTCCATAACCTCATAGGTCCTGGCACAGCTTCACTTGTCCCATTGTAATTACAACACGGGCCAGAAAGGCAGCCAAAAACAACTCCTCAAATGGCCCAACTTTGGCAAACATTTTTCCAGGTCTTGCAGTGGCCAATAAGACCATATGCTGAGCTTGTGAGGCTGCAAGGGAAAGTGTGCACAAGAGAGAGAAGCTGCATTTTTTTCTCTTCCCTTTTGTGTGCCTTTTGTCATCTTTTGTTTTAAAGAAAGCAGGATCAGACTTCAACAGCAAGAGCTCAAGATCATCTAAATTAACTTTTTAGTTTTTTTTCCTTCTAGAAAGGACCATTAAGACTATTAAAGGCTGTCAAACAGAGGTCTGACCTGTAAAAGACTCTATACAATGAAAAGAAGTAAGGGATATTGTTAAAAAGACAGCCTTACTTACATTTCAAATGCCTTTTCCTTCTTTTTCTGTATCGCTAATAAAAATTGAGAGATTTTTAATGATGACTGTTATAATTACCATAAACCAGCAAACTTGAGACCTTGTGTGTACAAAACAGTTAAATGTGGTTCAGGGATTAATACTGTATCCGTAAAGAAAGGTTTTGCTAACATCTTATCCCTTGCTGGGTTTGAGCCACCCTCTAATCACCACAGCAAGCAGTCAGTCTCTTTCTGTTTTTTGTTTTGTTTTGTTTTGGGGGGGGGGGGCGGGGAAGGAGGAAGGTTAATCTCTGCTGAGAGGTTTCAGATAGAAGCATCAGGTTACCCTCTTTCCACAGAAGAAAGAGTAAGGAATTTGTTATGAGGGATTACATAAAGATGGAATATGAAAAATGTTTTCATTTTCAAAAATATCCCACTAGACAGCAAACTAATGGAAAGAGAAATTGAGTATCTTTCCAAAGAAATGGAAGTGGCTGAAACTATGTATTAATATTGCTCAGGGCAAACTGGGATATCTCATTAGGTCACTGGTTCAATCCATCCCTTGCCAGTGGTGCCTTTGAATCAAAATAGAGATGGCGGTCAGCATATGAAAATAGTCTTCACAAATGGTTCTTTGCATGCAAATTGAGCAGTTACACACAAGAAGGTACTTGTGTGTATGAATGCCAATTTGCATGTACTATTACAGAGATGCCTGGGCAGTTTTCATCCTCAGAATTCAACTTCTATTTCTAAAACACTTGTTCCCAATAGTGGTCATGTCCAGGAACTATGGGCCTGAATTCCTAATGAGCCTAGCTGGGCTCATTGACTGGCCTGAGGCCTCAGCCTGTTAGGCTGACCTGCCCACTTGGCTGCAAGGAGTTTACCAGTCAGTATTTAATCTCAGCAGCAAAGTCACTGGCTGCTCAATGGTTGTGCCTGCAGCTGTGACAACTCCTGTACTTGCCTTACTCCTGCCCTGCTCCAGTCTGCTCCAGTCCACTCCAGCCCTATTCTCCTGTTTAGTTCCTGACTCCATACCCTGGCTGTCGCTCTCTCTTCAGTTCTGTTTTTGGACTCTCTGTGTCATTCCTAGCCTCTTACTCCTAGGCCTGACTGCCCATGTTCCAGTGTGTGACAATTTACTTCTATAATGGCTGTTTAGGGGTTTGTATGAAATAAGTTAATGGTCTTAGTTTGGCTCCAGGGACCGTATATCATAGTGCAGAGTTCAACATTATGAAGCCATAACATAAATGACGAGTAAACCATTTTCCGTATAAAACTGTTTGCATATTGTAAAAGAGGAGATTGCAAAATAATTCTCTGGGTGGATGAGATGAAACTTTTAGACACACATTTATTGTCATATTGGATCAAATTGCTTTAATTCTTTGAGAGAGTGAATTTGCTATTCCTGTATGTATGAGTCATTGGTTTTAATGATAAAATTTCTTAAATACAGTGCTTGCTTTGGGATTTCAAACAATGTCATTACAATGGTATTTTAAAGGCACTTTACTTTCAGCATTTTCATATAAGACTCTATAATAGTGTCACAGTTTGTTTAATGTATTTTTCAGACTTGCTAGTTTTTCTTCCTATCCAGTGTGCCATTCAATGTATGAGGCATTTGACCTTATCTCATAGTATTATGGATTGTATTAAAATATATCCTGGATTAAGGCCATCTGTAGTGAAAAGGAACTATGCTAGTAGATAATGTTAGGAACATAGCTTTGCTCTAGAATGGGAATTCCATCATAGACTGTGCTCAGTGAGAGATGATTCAGAAGAACGTGTATAAAAACCTCCCATAATGGACACTTATATGCGAAGATATACTTGGAACATCTTCCTGATCCCAGACAATTAGTGGTAGGTTTATGTCATGAAACATGAAGGTTTATAACCCTCATAAATTTGTATCCTATTTCATTTAACTGCAGCTACTTTATTGTTTGTATAAACGTTTAATCCTTTATTGAATCCTTCTAAGGTCATTGACTCAGTAATACCTTGTGGTTGGGAATTCCACACGTGCTTTAGTTCAAGTAAAAATAACTTTCTCTTTCTTTTCATTGCACCATCTTTTAATTTCGATGAGGTTTCTTGTAACAGGAAGGATAGTGCCACCTATTTGATCAGCATGTTATAGTGCATGTCTTCAATAAGCCACAATGCTGAAAGGAATTGTCAGACAGCTATGACTTAACAGTAGAGGAAAACCATGAGGCTGCATGATAGCATTAATAAAGGAAAGTAATAAAGCAAAAATGTCCCTAGTTACAAACTGTTGGTGCAGTGTATACCTGAGGGGGCTAGCACTTTATATGGGGGTTTTCCTTGCTCTCAACGCTCCATGTTAGTGACTGGGAGATTAGGGTTACTGAGCACTGTTAGAAGGCACTTAGGACTTTGCATAAGTAGAATCTAAATCTCTAAATATGGCTACAGAAATATTTGGGGTGGCACTCTGTGAATTGTGCTGGTCCAAATTCTTAGCAAGCTTTTATGGACTCCAGCCATAAGCGTGTGTATGTGCATGCGGACATCCTCCCCACCATCCTCCGGTAATGAACAGAACAATGACTAGCGTAGCTGGTTAGTTTCTTCTATATAATACTAGTTGTTTTTTTTTTTTTGTTTGAAGCAACCCTTTTATGCCTCCTCTTAGATATATCCCAACATGTCATCTCATCGTAGGCCTGAAGGCACACAGTATAAAACCAATTCCTGATAGCATTCTAGGTTTCTTTCTGGCATATGGCAGGTGCAATTGACTTTGTTTTGTTTTATGGAAGGATGCTTGCCTGGAAGGAAGTTGATACTAACCCTCCTTGGAGGAAAATACTACTACTAGCAGCATGGTGTTAGCCTGGTGGTCAGTGTGACAAAATGAGCAATGATTTATATCTTCTTCTTTTTCCTGCCACTTCCCTATTGGGTTTCAGAGTAGCAGCTGTGTTAGTCTGTATTCCCTATTTGGGTTGGTGACTTTTTATCACTTTCTTCCAAAACATGATTGTACACCTGGCTATCATGCAAATTGGTCTCTGTAACGTCTTCTGATATCCAGTCCAGGTACTGAGTTTTTGGCCTTGGTTATCTTCCATCCATGATCATTGGAAGGGCCATTCTACCAATACAATTCTTAGGTCTCTGCTGGAAATACCAACATATCAACTTTTCTTCAGTTGGGGCAACCAACATTAGGCCCTTCTGTGACCCATCCCAGAGGTAACCAGGGTTGTGGGGCAACTCACTGCCACCTGCCCTTAGCATGAGGAAGTCTTGTCTGTGTCTCCTGTACATCAGATCCCTGACTCCACCAGCCTCTGGGAACATAAGCTTTGCCTTCCAGGCTTCTGCAGGACACTCTGTACAGATTAGTGATAGGCACCCACCAATCTGTGAGACCTCAGTCCCTGATTCACTGGACACTCACAGATCCTCTCTTCTGAAAAGAGTAGTACACACTAGCTGACAAGATTCAACTCAGGATCACCACTTTACTTCACACACAGCACTTATCTAGACCATGAAAACAAGACTATAACCCTCAGATCCTTCTCAGCAGTACCATCACCTAGCCAGTTATTCCCCATTTTGAAGTTGTGTATTTGATTTTTCCCTTCCTAAGTGCAAAGTACTTTGCACTTGTCTTCATTGAATTTCATTTTGTTGATTTCAGACAAGTTCTCTAGTTGGACAAAGTCATTTTTAATTCTAATCCTGTCCTCCAAAATGCTAGCAGCTTTGTGTCACCTGCACATTTTATAAGCATATTGTCCACTCCACTATCCAAGTAATTAATAAAAATTATTAACTGGACCCAGGACTGACCCCTGTAGGACCCTCTAGATATGCCCTCCCAGTTCGACCACAAACTATTGATACCTACTCTTTGGGTATGGTCTTTCAACCTGTTGTGCGTACCCCTTATAGTAATTTCATCTGCACCACATTTTCCTAGCTTGCTTATGAGAATGTCATGTGAGACTGTATCAAAAGTCTTATTAAAATCAAAATATATCCTATATACTTCTTCCCCACTCCATCCAGTAGGCCAGTAACACTGTCAAAGAAGGAAATTAGGTTGGTTTGGCATGATTTGTTTTTGACAAATTCATGCTGATTATTCCTTATAACCCTATTATCCTCTAGGTGCTTAAAATTTGATTTATTTTATTTTATTTTATTTCAGCATTTTTCCAGCTATTGAAACTAGACTGACTGGTCTATAATTCCTGGGTCTTCCTTGTTCCCCTTTTTAATAATAAGTACTATGTTTGCCCTTCTCCAGTCCTCTGGGATCTCACCCATCCTTCATGGTGTAAATAATAGTAAGTCAGAATATTGGAAACAAATTTACATATAAAACCAAATCATAACATGTTTTCTAGTGCCTAAACTTAACTCACAAGACATTTCTCTGTTTCTTACAGCATAGTTTACCCCAAATCCTTTCCCCAGGGTTTTCAGCCAGGATGGCTGAGATCCTGCTTTCCGAGGATCAAGACTGCTGGCAGCTTGTCTTCGCAGATTGAAGGATGCCAGAGTGTTTTTCTGCACCCCTGAATATACCAGATCAGACCTTTGGCCTTCACCTAAAAACAGCATTCTCCCCCCATTGTTTACTTCATCCCATTAATTTCCTTCTGAAATCTCAGCAAGCTCATCATTAGCATTTGTCGATTAGCATACGGAGTCTTCTGTTGTAAGACACACAATGGGCCATTAGGGAGATAAGTCTCCCACCTCCTATCTGGAGACGTTTGTTTCCAGGCATGCTACCTTTGAGTGACCTGCCTTTAACTACAAGGCTTACAGTACATAATTTTCAGCACATATACATAACTCCATATATTTTCCATACATACATCTCACAATGACTATGATGACCAATATGGCACAGACTTTCATTAGAGATCTTACATAACATTCTTATTTAACACCCAGGGGATTCCTGTGCTCTCTGCCAGTTGGTATCAAGAAGTCCTTCGGTCACAATTTCATTTAATTTCATTTCCTATACAGTGTCTCCAACCATTTGACTATCTCAACATCTTTATTTCCATGCTGGAGAGCATTCTGATTTATTTTCTAGTGGCTGGTCAAGTCCCTCTTATGTACATTTAGTTGAATTACGGGGTTTAATTACAATTGTATACACTCTACCTTTTAACCTTATTGGCATCTTTTTATCACAAAGAATTGGGGTCAGCTGCCACCATTTGTGCCAGGCATCACTTAGGAGGGCACCAGAGTCAGCAACCACTGATCTTAGGTATTTAAATTCTTTCATTATTCTAAGCTTTCTGCCTGTGATATCCTTTATGATGAGTCTTCCCCACTCAGTTATCTTAGGCTATGTCTACACTACCACGGTAAGTTGACCTACGCTACGCAACTCCAGTTACGTACCTTAGGTCGAGTTATCATGGGGTCTACATAAGAAAATCTCCCATCGACTTACCTTACTCTTCTCGTCGGGGGTAGAATACAGGGGTTGACTGGAGAGCGATTTGCAGTCGATTTGGCGGGTCTTTACTAGACCCACTAACTCAACCGCTGGTGGATAGATCTCAGAGCGTTGATCCCGGCTGTAGTGTAGACCTGCCCATAGCCTTGGTCTTACCAATGTTCACTCTAGGTCCTGCCTTTTAAAACTATTTTGCCACTTTTCAAAGTTGATTTGCAGGTTCTCACAATCTTCCACACATCACTAAGTCATCAGCAAACTTCCAAGGTGACTCCTTTCATATATTCTCACTTATCACATCCAAGACAACTGCAAACATAAAGGGCTCAATATTTACCCCGGTGCAGACCAATATTTACTGGAAATTCTCTACTGTAGCCCCATTTAGTTTTGACTATGGTAATCACTCCATCATACTTATGCTGGATAAAATGTGTTATCCTTCCAGCACATCTCTCCAAACTGTGGCAAACTCCACCAAACTAGTTCTGTTGGTACACAACTGAATGCTTTCTCCAGGTCCACAAAGACCATATCCAATTATTGTCTATTTGAGCTGGGGGGCAGGAGGGGAGAGTGAGAGAGAGAATATGAGAGGAGAAATTGTCATTAGTAGTATTTAATAATTTATTTGCACTTGACAAATAGTGGTCAATAATATTTTATTTAACCTGAAATATTCAGAAGTTAATTGTTTTAAGATTTAGACTGTAACATGGAGATTGCTAGTCTGGATAACTATAATGCAGTTCATTCAGGATTACCCTTGGAAACCACGCAGAGATTGCATTTTCTGTAGAACAAGGGAGCACGGTGATTCAAGAGCCTTCAGCTATGAGCTTTGTTACCTACTTCTAGTCCATTGAAAATAATTCTAAGTAATACCAATAACCATTTAAACCCTTATAATATAGAAATTATAAATATATAATTTCTCAGCCTACTTGAGAAAATGTCTGTTTTCCTATATCTCATTGATAAGATCAGTGATTCTAGAATGGGTGATCATGTAGAAGACAGGAGGCTGAGGGTTAACAATGGTCCCCTTCTGGGTATACCACAAAATTAATATGTGGCATCCTGAGGATTGGTTGATTGATTCTTGCGAGTGTCAGAGTTTGTAACTCGATCTGTGCTGGCAGACCCCATTTAACCCCTACATGGGCACAAGAGTCACCTGCGTGAATCCAGTGCAGGATCTGACCTAGGTTTGTAGGTAGTTTTTAATAGCTATTGGTATTCATTTTGTATTGTAGTAGTGCCTAGGAGTAAGTCACAGATCTGGACTCCATTGTGCCAGGAGCTGTACAGACACACAACAAAAAGACAGTCCCTGCCCCAAAAACTTATGTTGGTGTTTTACTGTCTGCCTTTTCTAACCCAGTTCAGAGGCTGATTATCACAATTATTATTTCTTTAGTGCTAGTCCCTAAAGACCTTAACCAGCTCTGGACTGATAGTGGAAGGCATTATACAACATCTTAAATGACAGCCCCAGCCCCAAAGGGCTTCTAGTTAAAGGCCCTGATCCTACATTGTGATCTGCACAGAAGCATCAGTCTGTATGTGTCATAATCCAGGATCAGGGCCTAAAAGACCAATGAAGCAATTTGTATATTTTAATATATTAGATTATTGTTTATAGTACATTTGTTATATTTGTTTGGTGTCCAGAGGCCTCTGAGTTGGTGCACCATATACATAAAAAATATTTTATTACTGCAATTGACACCCCAACATGAAGTTTCATCCATTCATTCTGAATTTCTAGGCTTTTGTTAGTCTATATCAAACCTTTATATATTTACTTTCTCATATTTTTAGGACTGAATAGACTGTACATCAGAAAGACTCAAATATATGTTTAAACAGTATCAGTTTTTACAGTTCTATGGGATTTGAATAAACGGATTCAAAGCAGCATCCATCAACGTTTACAACCAAGTTTAAAATTATTATTGAATTGATCACTGAGGTTGCCAGGAGTGTATAGGGTGACAGCTAGATGCCACAGTACATTCAGCTAATGTTTTATTTGGTGTTTTAATGCAACACGGGTGCACTTCCTTGTTGCATTACTAGTTGCATCAACTTTGAAAAAAATCGAATTTCTAGCTTCTGTTCAGACTTGTTCATAAGATAATTATCAAATAACACAATATGCTATGACCAGCTTTCTGGGATTTACATTAAAATAATGGCACTCCATTTAAAAAAGTTGGCAACACTAGTGTGCACAGAAAAAAGTTACTCACATTTTAAAGACCTTCATTTGGGCTTGTACTTAGCCTTACTGTAGGCAAAAATGATGGGATAATGCACACTCAAACAGCTATTTTGGTACTTAACTGACCCTTTGTATACACTTTCCCCAATTTGCAAGCATAATCAGGACCAGATTAGGGCATTGGCATGAGTTTAGGGTCCTGGCTCTAGGACTCCCAAGATGATGTCATAAATCTAAGCTTTCACTTGAAAAAATAAAAATTAACCAGATCCTCAGATATTGGAAATCAGTACAGTGAATGAGACACTACACTGATTTACACCATCTGGGGATCTGGTCCATGTTTCTAGCCCACACTGTTGTGAAAAAAGTTTGAAAATTAATGGAATGTTGTTTGATTTCGCAGGCAATCTGAAGCAATAACTTTTAATGGTAATTGTATACACGTGCATGTGTGCCTACGCACTTCTTTTGTATAGAACTCCAACTGCTGGCTTTAAAAATATGAAGATAGTGCATTTTTCCTGTTCAAAAATAGGAGTGGAAAAATAAAGACAGAATTGAGGAAAGCTTCAGCTACTTTGCATGAAAAAGTTAAAGGCAGAAGTTGCAAAATAAATGGGGGTTAGTTTGTCCATACATTTTGTACTTCTCATAGTAAAGTACATCTAGAAGCGCAAAGATTCATACTGCTGAAAGAGATCAAGTATTTCATCAGATGAGTAATTGTTATTATACAGATAGGTAAAAGTTCTGCCAGCTCTTTAAGATAAATTGTCTCTTCAGCTAGCCATCAAGTGGAGTCTTTTATCATCAGTGGAGAACTGCTATTTTTGCTCTCAGAAAATATACATTTTTATATCCCCTAAATTCTTTGCTTTAATAACTGCAACATCTGAAATAAGTGCTAAGGGAAATTTTTAAAATACAATTTTAATTGGGTGCTCCTGGGATTATAATACAAGGTGTAACAGTGCCTCAGTGAGTGATAATTGAGGATGCCAAATTCAGGACGAACTGCTGAGAAATAGGGCGCACACAACCCAAAACTAGTGGTTATTCTTTTATAAGATATACCAAACCAGCCACAAAAGTACACTCCTGTTTCACCACACTGGCTAACAAGAAAACATAAAGGCAGTTTCCTCAGGCATTCCAGTTCTTATATCACCACCAAAAACACTGGATTCAGAGATGATTGGTTCTTTACCACCAGTCTCACCAAATAATAGGTTCTTCTGATCCCAAAGGACCAGTCACACACCCAGGTCAATATATAACTTAGATCTTCCCCAAAACCAGACTAATGCCAATCCTTTAGTATATAAAATCTAAAGGTTTAATCATATAAAGGAAGAAAGGTGAGAGTTAAAATTGGTTAAAGGAATCAATTACATACAGTAATGGCAAATTTCAGAGTAGCAGCCGTGTTAGTCTGTATTCGCAAAAAGAAAAGGAGTACTTGTGGCACCTTAGAGACTAACAAATTTATTAGAGCATCTAATAATGCTCTAATAAATTTGTTAGTCTCTAAGGTGCCACAAGTACTCCTTTTCTTTTTAGTAATGGCAAAGTTCTTGGTTTAGGCTTGTAGCAGGGATGGAATAAACTGCTGGCTTACGTCAAATCTCTGGAGTACAGCCACATCTTGGATGGATCATTTAGTCCTTTGTTCAGAGCTTCAGTTTGTAGAAAAGTTCCTCCAGAGGTAAGAAGCAGGATTGAAGACAAAATGGAGAAAATGAAGCTGCCTTTTATAGCCTTTTGCCATGCAACCTGTGCGTCCTTTGTTTCAAACACAAGCTGCCCAGCACATGGCTTGGAAGCCTTAGAGTTTTCTCCATGGGCATGTCCCACCATGCCTTGCTGAGTCATAAGGTGTATCTGCTTTCTCTCAAGGGGTCAGTTGTATAGCTGATGGCCCTTAATGGTCCATCACGCTGGCTAGGCAGTGCTAATGCCAAATTGTCTGGGAGTGTCACCCAGAAGCATAGCACAAGTTTGAAATATAGACAGACATACATATCTATAACTCATAATACAAAGGTGATACAAACATATAAACAAGATTATCATATCTAGCAAATTATAACATTTTTGCAGATATCTTACATGGCATATCTGGCTGTCACTGGTGTCCCAGTGGGGGATAGCTATGGTCACTCAATTAGAGTGAACTGCAAAGAATGGGGCAGACAATCCTCATAAAACTGGTGAATATTCCAATACTTATAACTTCACATACAAAAATAATACATGTGTACAGATAGCATAATCATAACCAGCAAAACATAACCTTTTCATAGACACCTCACTTGACAACCTTTGTACAATATTTGCTGCAAATATATAACAGTGGTTGCAACAATGATCTATGTGATCAGATAACGTCACACCAGATATCCACCAAATTGGGACACCAAAGGTCTCATTTGCAACTTATTGGGAGCCCAAGTCTGAACTGAATTTTTGTGTGAATTCACATAATTGTTCATCAAAAATAAATATATCTAATGATATTTGTTTATCCAGGAATATGATAGAAAATATAGATAATGAACTTATTTGAATTTTCATACATCCTCTGCTAAGATATTTTCAATATACTATATTTAGCGGAATTCTGAAATTGTGTTACCAGTATTCTTTTAGGTACTAAAGTCTGAAATATGCATCACGTGGGTTGTTAGTGTTAAATGATACTGATGCTTTCCTGTGATTGGAGTACAGTAAATCATGGAGCATAAATTGGCCTTTTCAGCACATGCAGCAGAATCGCCAGAGAGGAATCATGTATTTCAAACTGTTGTGCTAGCAAAAAGCCAAGAGCTGTTCGGAACAGGAGATCACTGAATCTAAATCATGGAAGAGTGATAACATTAATGGCAATGCAGATGGAAAATGTTCCAAGAAAATGTGTGTTCTTGTTGTTTGGAAATAACTATTTTAAATATCTACTGTATTTTACAAAAACATAACAAATGACCCCAGTATTCATACCAATTAATGGTGCCACAACACATTCATTTCATGGCTCATATGTAATCAGGCAACTCTATCTATGTTGTCTTGATGTTACTTCGGAGAGCTGATCAGGATTTTTTTGATACATTTTGTCAGAAAACGTAAGTTTGTCGAAAATGAAACTTTTCATGGATGCATATGAGTTTAACTGAGACTTTAATTGGAAAGGTTTCTTAGGTCCAAGATGGAATTTTGAGGGAGAAAATGACACCCCCCCAGAATAGCCAATAACCCAGGTGAGTGATCGAACCATATGTATGTGGGAGATCCAAATTCGGCAGAACAGGGACGTTAATGTGAGGTGTCCCACATCCAAACGGAGTGCTGTAACCATCCAGCTACTGACTGTTCTGCAGTGACTTGCTACTCCTCCCCTTTTTTCATGGAAAAATGTTGAACAGTCTCATTTTCTTCCATGTCTAAATGAAAACACATGTCAAAACCTCGAAATATTTCATGGAAACAGAATTATTTTCTGTTTTCTGGCCAGCCCTAGTTATCATGCCCAGGCTTCTTTTCTCACTTATTTCTTAACAATGCACCACAGATCATTGTATTGGATGGCAAGTCAGAACTCAACTTCTTGTTTGGCCGGCATATTATTATGCTGTGATGTGAGTTGTGCATACAACTTATCACAGTAGAGTGGGAATTTCTAAACCTTGAGAGAGTGGACCTCTCAACTTCAGTCATTGCTCAAGAAAAGCTTAGGGATGAAAAACCTGGGTGAGAAAATGAATATCCCTTCATATAGTTGTTCCCTTCTTGTCACATGGCTTCTTAGAACAGGATAAGAGACTCCCCATGCATACTTTCCATGGGTCAGATATTGCAACCTTTGCATGAGTAGCACATACTGAGTCAGGTAAGTTCATTGATATTAATGGGACTAGTATAAATAAGTGCTACTCATGGTCAGTAAAAGTCAAGCTCTATGGTACAGTGAAGCAACATCCATACACCAGGTTTGCAAAGTTGTGTCATTCTGTGTTCCTTCTTTTACAAATAAACCAGGAAACTTAGGCAAGAAGTTAAAAAAAAAAAAAAAAAGAAAAAAGAAGCTTACAAGAAGTGGAAGGTTGGACATATGACCAGGGAAGAGTATAAAAATATTGCTCGGGCATGTAGGAAAGATATCAGGAGGGCCAAATCGCACCTGGAGCTGCAGCTAGCAAGAGATGTCAAGAGTAACAAGAAGGGTTTCTTCAGGTATGTTGGCAACAAGAAGAAAGCCAAGGAAAGTGTGGGCCCCTTACTGAATGAGGGAGGCAAGCTAGTGACAGAGGATGTGGAAAAAGCTAATGTACTCAATGCTTTTTTTGCCTCTGTTTTCACTAACAAGGTCAGCTCCCAGACTGCTGTGCTGGGCAACACAAAATGGGGAAGAGATGGCCAGCCCTCTGTAGAGATAGAGGTGGTTAGGGACTATTTAGAAAAGCTGGACGTGCACAAGTCCATGGGGCCGGACGAATTGCATCCGAGAGTGCTGAAGGAATTGGCGGCTGTGATTGCAGAGCCCTTGGCCATTATCTTTGAAAACTCGTGGCGAACGGGGGAAGTCCCGGATGACTGGAAAAAGGCTAATGTAGTGCCCATCTTTAAAAAAGGGAAGAAGGAGGATCCTGGGAACTACAGGCCGGTCAGCCTCACCTCAGTCCCTGGAAAAATCATGGAGCAGGTCCTCAAAGAATCAATCCTGAAGCACTTAGAGGAGAGGAAAGTGATCAGGAACAGTCAGCATGGATTCACCAAGGGAAGGTCATGCCTGACTAATCTAATCGCCTTTTATGATGAGATTACTGGTTCTGTGGATGAAGGGAAAGCAGTGGATGTATTGTTTCTTGACTTTAGCAAAGCTTTTGACACGGTCTCCCACAGCATTCTTGTCAGCAAGTTAAGGAAGTATGGGCTGGATGAATGCACTATAAGGTGGGTAGAAAGCTGGCTAGATTGTCGGGCTCAACGGGTAGTGATCAATGGCTCCATGTCTAGTTGGCAGCCGGTGTCAAGTGGAGTGCCCCAGGGGTCGGTCCTGGGGCCCGTTTTGTTCAATATCTTCATAAATGATCTGGAGGATGGTGTGGATTGCACTCTCAGCAAATTTGCGGATGATACTAAACTGGGAGGATGGTAGATACGCTGGAGGGGAGGGATAGGATACAGAAGGACCTAGACAAATTGGAGGATTGGGCCAAAAGAAATCTAATGAGGTTCAATAAGGATAAGTGCAGGGTCCTGCACTTAGGATGGAAGAATCCAATGCACCGCTACAGACTAGGGACCGAATGGCTCGGCAGCAGTTCTGCGGAAAAGGACCTGGGGTGACAGTGGACGAGAAGCTGGATATGAGTCAGCAGTGTGCCCTTGTTGCCAAGAAGGCCAATGGCATTTTGGGATGTATAAGTAGGGGCATAGCGAGCAGATCGAGGGACGTGATCGTTCCCCTCTATTCGACACTGGTGAGGCCTCATCTGGAGTACTGTGTCCAGTTTTGGGCCCCACACTACAGGAAGGATGTGGATAAATTGGAAAGAGTACAACGAAGGGCAACAAAAATGATTAGGGGTCTAGAGCACATGACTTATGAGGAGAGGCTGAGGGAGCTGGGATTGTTTAGTCTGCAGAAGAGAAGAATGAGGGGGGATTTGATAGCTGCTTTCAACTACCTGAAAGGGGGTTTCAAAGAGGATGGCTCTAGACTGTTCTCAATGGTAGCAGATGACAGAATGAGGAGTAATGGTCTCAAGTTGCAGTGGGGGAGGTTTAGATTGGATATTAGGAAAAACTTTTTCACTAAGAGGGTGGTGAAACACTGGAATGCGTTACCTAGGGAGGTGGTAGAATCTCCTTCCTTAGAGGTTTTTAAGGTCAGGCTTGACAAAGCCCTGGCTGGGATGATTTAACTGGGACTTGGTCCTGCTTTGAGCAGGGGGTTGGACTAGATGACCTTCTGGGGTCCCTTCCAACCCTGATATTCTATGATTCTATGATTCTAAGACTGTTAAACAAGAATGTCCCTGAATATTTGCCTACCCTTAGAATAAAGTTTTGTTGGGATTCCCTTTGAGAACTTGCTACTTTGGCTTCCAAAGAAGTCAGTTCAACTGCAGAAAGTGGTTCGGAGGGAATACCAACAGCTTTGACCTGAAAACACATTTTGGTGCAGTAAAGAAATGAAATAAAAAACCCCATTTTTTGTGACATTAACATGACAAATACATAAGAATAAGATATAAAGAAGAAATATCAGCTGTGTTTACATTGCAATCCTTTCAATGTGAGGGAAGTTGAGGAAGCCACTACTAAGCATTTGAAAATAACTATACACAATATACAAAAGTTTGTATACACTATATACAAAACTTTGAAATATAAATACTAATAAAGAAGAGCAGAAAGAAAAGGAGAAGGTGAAGGCAAAAGCACTGGGAAAGATAAATTTCTCAAAATCCCCATACTTCCAAGTGTCTTGGGTCCTGAAAACACCTTGCTTATCCTCTGTGAGAATGTCAATAGAGCTGTGAAACATTCTTTAAATATGAGAAGAGTGAGCTTTTTTGTGCCTAAATTACATTAAAATATAACCCATTGAGATTCTAGTTAATCAAATGTGTACACAAATGCACAAAAAGAATCTGACTCAATAATATCTTTCATATGTAGCTCATTGTTTTTTCCTGACATGCTGTACCAAACCTTGTGATCCAAAACATAAGTCTACATCTTTGATGCATTTGACATAACCAACCCAATGTGATAGGTTTTATATTCAATTACTGCAATTACTGCATCCGAGGAAGTGAGCTGTATCTCACGAAAGCTTATGCTCTAATAAATTTGTTAGTCTTTAAGGTGCCACAAGTACTCCTTTTCTTTTTGCGAATACAGACTAACACGGCTGCTACTCTGAAACCTGTTAAAATCTTTTGAGGTTCACCCACTGCTTGGTCCTCAAGGTTCCTTTGACATAGAGGTTAATTAATTGGGGGGGAGGGATAGCTCAGTGGCTTGAGCATTGGCCTGCTAAACACAGGGTTGTGAGTTCAATCTTTGAGGGGGCCATTTAGGGATCCAGGGCAAAAATTGGGGATTGGTCCTGCTTTGAGCAGGGGGTTGGACTAGATGACCTCCTGAGGTCCCTTCCAACCCTGATATTCTATGAATATCTATGAATTGTGTACTCATGTCCTGAGACTTTGAGGCATGATGTTCTCAACTTTCATGGGAGTTGATGGTCTTTGGTCACAAGATTGAGCCCTAATGGATTAAATACTCCTGGGCAGTGCATTGTCCCTGCTAGATGGAATTTAAAGGCTTTCTTGGAAATATGATGTTTGCATTATTCCTCTGCTATAACACAATAATTCTGGTTAGCAGAGAATTTTAAAACAAATTATAGAATGAACCTTGCAATGTTAGAAAGGAGCATGTATCAAAGCTAAGCTTATTTAAGCTAGGGAAAGACTAAGCCTGTTCCAGCTATATGTCACAGTTCAGGACAACTGCACCTGTATTTCTCATCTGGTTCAGGGCACCCAACCCTCAGGCTGCCAGCTCCCCAGGTGTGGCCCCTCTTGGGTGGAGAGATGTGTATGTCTCCCTTCTGACTGGGATATTTCCTGGCTGGACAGTCTCCTGCCTTCGCTATGTAATTCCTAGCACAGACAGTCTTCCTAAACAGACCTGCTTGCTTTCTCGCCAGAGACAGAATAGCAGTGTAATTGCTAGAGATATAAGTTACCATACAATTCTTTCTATGCAAGCCTACTTTATTCTTAAGGTAAAAAGCATAACAGAGAAAACTTTTTAAAACAATAAAAGAACCTACACGCATGCTAATAAGTTTACCTGGCATCACCCCTCCCTAGAGGTTTCTTTGTGATCACAAATGCATCAGAGTTGCAGCTTGGAACAAGTGCAGTCTTATGAGGCCTCAGTAGGCCAAGTAATTCCAATACTTCTCTAACAACTGGGGCCTTATGTGGACTAGGGGTCCTGTCCATTTGCTGGATCAGGAAGAAGACCTTGAGTCAGCCTAAACTTAGGCTTTTTATCCAAAAGTCTTTTCTTTGTCTGTGGGTCTTTGGAGAATCCCGTTTGAACTAATATATGCATATCTTCCCCAGGAAGGCTTCAAAGTCTGATAGCTGTGGATGTTCATTAGTATCCCCCCTCCCTCCTAGAGAAGGTACATACAATTCTACAATAACACATACACTTCATACAATGAACCCAAAGATTAACCCTATTAACCCTAATTCAATCAAGTTGAACATACCTCAGTAAAACTTCTCTTAATTCCATAAGGTTTGTTCAGTATATTAGAGGATGATGTCAGTCTGTCACAGCAGCTTCTTCAAAATGAGGGAGTTCTGGCACTGGAAACCATCAGATACTTTCACTGCATCTGAGGTTGAAAGATCAGGTTAGTCATTTTCGTGCCATTATTGAAAATTGTCTGGTATAAAGCTTCTTTAATGTTTTTTCTCACCAGTGAGAGAGAGAGAGAGAGAGAGTAGAATGAGCTGCTATGACATATCCACGGTACAATCAAGACTAATGAGTATCTGTTACCCCTGTCCTCTCACCTGGCATGCCCTATGATTTGCTTTTCTGCAGTAGCCTCCAGTTTGGTCGGCTCACACACAGCCTGCAGCATGCAAGTCATTTCTCTCTCTCTCTTCCCCCCCATCCCCCGCACCCCCACAGCAAGCCAGACCTTGGCTCTTACCAGCCTTGGTTATATTGCAGGGTGACCACAACAAACCCCCAGTCGTAGATTTCCCCCCAGAAATGTACGTCTTGTATTGCCCAGCCCTCTCTTGGACAACACAAATTCATAAAAGTCCACATTTCTTTAAAGAAATAGTATGCGCACACCTTGTTACTCCAAATGACGTTTCACAGACACTTCAATTTAAACACACTGGATTAGATAAAACAATAAAACAAGTTTATCAGATACAAATAGAGAGATTTTAAGTGAATGAGGTACAAAAGTCAGAAATGGATACAAGAAAAATAATAAAATGCAACTGGTGCCTAACTTAACAAACTATGTTAAATTCAAAGCAAAGTTTTTTCATCACATGCTCTCAGCAGTCTTACTGACCAAACTTCTTAGCTGAGGACCCCTTTTCCAATTCAATAGCTGCTTCCTGTCTCTCTTCTTGTAAAGTGAATTGATGGACACAGAGAGAGAGAGAGAGGGGAGGGATCTTTGTCCCTCTTTTTTTTATAGTGTCAGTCCCCCTCTGGGAAAACATTTTCAGCTGAGATTTTGGAGACAAAAGTCCATGGAGAAGGATGTTCCCTGAGGCTTTTCCTCACCTTTTTTGAGGTTTCTTTGTCTACTCTTCCTGCTTGATGACTCTGTTTACTGCTTAAATGCAAATTTAAGTAGCGCTCACATTCCTCTTTGCCAACTTCTTCTGTGGGTTGGAACATGTGTTGTTAACATCATACAGGGAAATTTTATAACTTCACATACAATGTTGTCACACTTATTTTATCTGAGCAATATTGATCAGCAAGTTTTCAGAGAGTCCCTCAAAAGGCATAGGTTGTACAAAGATTATTACAGCAGCATGTAGGGTGTGGGCACAGAGATATTCTGTCACAGCTGCTTTATAAAAACGTTTGTGGAAAGAACATTTTGTACAGAGTGGTGTGTTCCTGTAAGGTCTTTAATGTTTGGATGCCTGTAGATGATATACACATTTGCTGCTTTTGTATGTCGCTGTCCCTGAATGAACTTTACAGATAAATATTTTAATAGTTTCTGAATAGCAGAGTGATTTGATCAATGAAGCAAAAGCAACAGGGATGAGATTAGTTGAAGCACCTTTTAAAGTTTTTAAATAGTAGCTTGTAGAAAGAAACTTTAAACTCGCTGGGGGAGTTTGTCTTTAGAGTAATTTAATAAAGGAAAGCAGTGGAAGTCTCTTAATCTAGTAGGACTAAACGAAGAAAATGAAATTAAATCTTAAAATATGGTGGTCACCGCTTAAATGTCAGATTTTAACACCTGGCAAATCCCTTAGATTCCATGTATTGCACTTAGCACAGTTACCAGATACCTTCTATACTAAGAGCTAGCATATGCTGACTTTTAAATGGCTTCTGCTGGTATGTGCTGAAAGCACTGTGCTTTTGTGTCCTATGGCTCTAGGCAAATAAGTTTTTGATGCCTCTTCTCTTCACAAAATAGAAAGAAATGGTCAGCAATAGAGTAAATATATTTGTAAGAAATTACATCTTGAACGCTGTCTCTGAAATTCAGCTTTGGAATGAACCTGACTTCATTCTGTTCAGTACTGTACTATATTACACTTTTCTCAGGCAAGTGGGCAGGCAGTCAATAGGCAGGGGAAAGAGGAGTTGTAGAAAGCAGGAGAAGAGTATAAAGAACCCACTCCTACTACTGAAAGTGCTGCTGCTGCTGCCTCCGCCCACACTGAGGCCTGGACTATTTGAAGTGACTGTGACCAGGGAAGAGGCCTATGGATTCTTATCTATTTCTATTAATTGGAAGTGACATCTAAAAGACTGGGGGTTGGGGGTACTACTTTTTCTTCTCTAATGTTGTCATTAGCTATTGCTCAGGTCCAGAGACTGCTGTTATTGTTTTGATTTGTTACTCCTTTGTTTAAAAATTTCTGCTTCATCATAGCAAGTGTTACAGTTACTGAGTGAAATGCACCTTAGACCACTGTTAAATCTCTCTTAAACATACCCCCTATATGGCAGGTCTGGCTTTCTACCCCTTACGCTGAGTGGTACCGTGCTTGATTCCACCACCCTGCAGCCAGGTCTCTGGGTGTCACTCACCCTGTTTCTAAATTGTGTTATTGTGATAGACCCAACTGCGACTGGCACCTGTAAGCCCTTTCACTCCAGGGACTTGTGGCCAGCAAGTTGATTAAAGTCCCTCAAAAACAGCATCTTCAAAACAAAAAGCATTATTTATGCAGTCAGTCCCCCAAAGATACAAAGCACATAGAGCAAAAGGTAGACACTGTACCTATCAGTGTCCTGATTTTTCACATTTGCTATCTGCTCACCCTAATCCTGAGCCCATAAAACTGGACAGCTGGCAGTGTGTACTGACCACCCTTACAGATTTCCCAAGACCGCTACCTCAAAAAAGGGACAATCCTGGGAAGATCTGGGGAAGTGGCAGCCCTACCAGCTACCCCCCATCTCTGACTTGGAGAAACAGACTTACTCTTTTTTCAGCGTGCTCTCACTGTATGTTTCTTCACCAGCCTGTAACTTTGACCAGACATTCACTCAGCCCCCTCCCTTTTCTTGGCCTCTGGGTCCTGTAATAGCTTTGTGTTCCCTTTGGATTTCTCTCTTCTCAGCCTTGGCAAAACAGCTGTGGAGTTACCTCTTCGTAGATATAAACCTAGTTGTCATGTCTCAATGTTTGTTGGGATATTCCTTATCTAGGCCATTATTCTACTTTTCCTTATGGGATTCTTTATCAACCATTTTGAGCTAACTCTTTAGCAAATAACCCATCATAAACAAATGCACAGAGGCACACATCACATTCGTAACAAATAATACAGATATTTCCCTGTTTGTTGCTGTGGCAGTTAATGCTGTTATTTAGGCTCACTGTTGCCTTGTTGAAGTTATAACAGTAGAAGCTTAAATGCCTCTCATTCACCAAACATCTTTGGACTTGTCACCTCTTTGCTCATCTATACTATGAAAGAAAGGCCTCTGTGATCCTGAGAGCACCTCAGTGACAACTGGCAAAGGGCCCAAGGTACTGTAACTCAGATCAGGCCTGACACACTCATTACCCCCCAACACACTGTTGTCATAATATGTATCTGAAAGGTGCCATGTAATGTAAATTATGATGTATGCATGGGTTGTGTAAAAAGTGTGTGGGAGGCAGTGCATAAACCCAGCCCACCTTAGACAAAAAAATGTATATTTACCTGTCTGACCAGCTTGATTTACAGTCAGAGGAAAATGATGATACATTTACATATAAGGTAAACAAAGCCATCAAGCTGACAAGCGGAAGTGAAGACCATAGTGACCATATTGAGAGACCGAATCTGCACCCCAGGAAGCATTGTTAAGAAATCTTTTCTCTACCACACATACCCATATTCTCCCTTTACTGTATAGAAATACTTTCCAGCTGGTGGTTTGAGAAGGGAAAAGAATAGGGTAAAGATTTTATTTTATTTTATTTTATTTCTATTTTAAGAAATTATGTGATTGGAAACTACAGTTGATGGGGAGAAACAAAAAATTCTCTTCCTTCCCCAGACCCACTGCAATCTTTTTTAACTACTGCTGACTTGGAAGCTGTTCATACTGCAGACAAGTTACTTGCTGTTCTTTCTAGCCTGTCGTATTCTAATATATTATTCGGTTTAATCTTATCAGCTGTTCAGGCATTAGAATCTGTTCAGACTTTGATCTCTTTGGCTCCAAATTGGATCTGGTGGTCCTGAAAACGTCTTTTGGAAGAAAATGTCACACAGCTATGAGAGAAAACTAACAAACTGCAAATTACATTTGATGGTCCTAAGAATCTGGTAGGCATATTAAAAGATAATGCTCTACTCCCCAGGGAATCAGAAATTATTGAATATCATATTAAATCTTCTAATATTTTAACTATAGGTCTATATCAGAAGATTTCTATTTGTTTTCATGTTAATAATTTTTGTAAAATTCAGATTACTAATTTTTTTAACTTATTTTCTAGTTGAGCTGGTAGACAATAGGAATTTCCATCCTGGGGGGGAAATTTTGATAGATGCTTTCCTCTTGAATCAGAACAAAGAGTCAAAATATCAAATATTTTTGTGTAATGGAAAAGTCAGGAAAACCTTGTCATTCTTACTTTTTCAATCAGAAGAAAACAGTTCAACATTCCTGAATCAAAATGTTTCATTTCAGTTTCTTGAACCAACTCAAGACTTTATTTCTCAATTTGACACCGAAATATGTCTGCCTGAGCTGCTGTGATGCCTTGTAGAAACTGTAATTCAAGTACCACATGCTCCCCATTCTCCTCTATGGGCCTTCCATGATGCACTGCAGTCTTTCCCCTAGTGAACCACCATTATGCATCCTGGGAGATGTAGTCCAGCCAGGGAGCCAAGCCCGTGGAGAAGAATGGGGGCATGAGACACCATTGCAATTGCGGTGGGCACAGATTAATGTCAGACTGTTCTGAAATGAAATGTTTTAATTCAATTTGATTCAACCCAACATGAAATGAAATATTTTGTTTTGATTTTCCCTAGTGGGGAAAAACAATTATTTCAGACAAAATATACATTTCCCATGGGAAATGTTTGGTTTTATAGAAACTGCATTTTCCATCCAAAAAACATTTGAACAGAAAATTCTACACCAACTCCATGTTCTAGATCTTCTTTAACTTTTAATTTAATTTTATGTTGTACCTTGATAATTACGTTTGGATTTCCTGTTGATAAGGGGAAGATAATGCCAAACCTGTCCCATTAACGAAAAACTTTTCTCTCTTCACAGCTGCACAAAATTGCAGGGAAAAAGGTCCCTGATCCCATTGACATCAATTGGCATTGGATGGAGCCCTGACTTTGAATCTATTACTTTGGAATTACCAGTCCTTTTTCCTGCCAAATTCAGGAAGATTGCAGATGGAAATAAATGCACTAAAACTATTTTCTCTTACTTCCCCACAGATTGAACTAGAAAAACTTTTTTGTGAAAAAGGTCTTAATGGACTAGAGGACAACTCTACAGTAGATTCTCTGCTTGAAGATTTGGAATAGTATAGTAACCTGTGCTCTTTTGCTTTATATTAACTAAGCAATATGTTTTAGCCAGCCTGTACTGCTTTCTTTGTGGGTCTTTTTTTTTTTAAAGGGAATACTTTAGATATTTAAATGTAAAGGCCCAGCTTTTTTTCTGAAGATTTGTCTAGACTAATTGAGCACTTTGCCATGCTTTTTCTCTTTTTAGGAAAAGTTTCTTACTAAATGTTGTCAATTTAGGCCCCAGTTCTGCAAAGGTTTACTCACATGCTTAATTTTATGCACAATGAGCTGTCAAGCATACGCATAATTTTTTTCAGAGATGAGGTTTTAATCTATCCTGAGTCTAATTCTGCCACACTTGATGACAGTTCCTAACCACATAAGCACCGAAGTCAATGGGATTTCTTGCATAGTAGGATGAGACTCATCCTGAGTAAAAGTGGCAGAATCTGGTCCTAAATTAATATTGAGAAATTAAGCTGAAATATTAATACTTAATTTTTGGCTTTTGAATACAAGTTTAAGACCCATTGAGTTCAATATGAAATTAAGGTTTAATGTATACTACTTTAATCTTAAAACAATTTATAAACTTTGTGATTATTTTTTTAAAGGTGAATGTTGTGTAACATAATGAGCTAAAAGACAGATTATAAATTCCGTACTCAAGGGAATAATCCCAGTGAAGTCAATTCAGCAAATCCTATGAGTAACAGCTCACTAACATAAGTAAGATTCACAAACTGATGCTAATAAAATAATCCTTTTTTTTTCTCACTGTTAGCATAACAGAACATTCCTGTATTTGCTGTTGCAATTTCAGGAAAGGAATGTTACCATGGTTACAGGACTGGACTGAATTCCTGTATCTCAATTGCTGAACACTTTTATGACTAACCTCTCAGATGCACCTTTCAGTTTCAAGATGAAACTTTGAAGCTACACTAACCCCTTTGAGTTTTAATCCCATAAAACCCAGGGCTGATACATTAGGTATTCCCCAAATAGATAAAAGGAAATGTACAACTTGATAGAGCACTGTACTATAGCAATGTCTGGCTGTGGTGCTGGCATGTTTCTCAGAAATTATTTGGCTTTTAACACCTAATGTTTTAAGAAACATCAAATACACTTTATGGGTTTTTTCAAACTAACTTTAAAGTTATATAGTAAATAGGATCTGCTTCTAGCTGAGGAAAAACTTACTATTACTCATAATGTCCGGATCATAAAAAGTCTTCTTTTTAGCTCTTCTTGTTCAGCTGTTAGTTTAAGAGCTGAAAGATTCCTAGCTCAAGCCATGACAGCAATAGTGTACAGGTCATGTTTACAACAAATTGACTACAGGATGGAGGCACTTCACTAATTGTGACGATATGACCACCAGATTGAATGAACAGTTAACTTCTGAAGTGTTCTTATGAGCATATCAAGCATGTTGGAACAATTTTGTATAGTAGAGGTGTTGAGAGCCATTGAACCAAACTGTAAACCCTGTATATAATGTAAAGCACTTCAAACCATGGGGTGCGGCAGCACCCCCAGTACTCCTAGTTCTAGCACCCATGGAGCATACATTTCTGTGGGAACCTTTGGCTTTAAATCTAAATAGGGATCAGTA
The DNA here is from genome assembly GCF_009764565.3 of Dermochelys coriacea. Taxonomy (NCBI): domain Eukaryota; kingdom Metazoa; phylum Chordata; order Testudines; family Dermochelyidae; genus Dermochelys; species Dermochelys coriacea. The sequence goes on along the minus strand of NC_050073.1, from coordinate 84,461,039 downwards.
AAGGTAATTGCTTTGGACTCAATACATTGCTGAAGTCATGTAGTTGTGAGAATTGAAATAAGATTCTCCTGGCTGCCCATAGGTGTCACCCAACACGGAAGCCTGGATTTGATTTTTTTTTTTTTTTTTTTTTTTTTTTTAAGGCACAACTTGAGCAAAGGCTGGAGGGTACACTGCATAAACCCAGGATTATCACCAGGAGGCACTGTGACTCAGATACATCTCTAAGTCACAGTTCGTCTCCTGCTTTCTCCTTGGTTCTGCTGTAAACAACTACTCATGCCTTTCTGGTGCAACTGCTTTGGTCAGTGACCGGAGGGAAGGAGTGGAACCAAATCTCCAGTTATTCCCTGCCCCTCCTCACCTATTTGCTGCAAGGTAGGAGTAAGCAGTTATACTTACCCCTATGCGCAAGTACCCAATAACTGGATACCCTGAGAGAAGAAAAATATCCCCCTTAAATCTGAGCCATGATCTAGACTAGAATTAGCATAAGTTTTACAGAGGGTCCCATTCTGCAAACCGTATTCACATTGAACTCAATGGAATTATTCACATGAGTAGCAGTGCTCAACATGAGTTAGACTGTAGGACTAGGCCCAAATTCTGTTACGGAGACGTACATATTTACATCTGTCAAATGCTGTGCCTTTCAGTGAGCTTATCTGTTTCTCCAACAAAACCGCATTTTATTAGCATGTTTATGGCAACAAAAAAGTGTACTTTTGCTTGAAATCTGCTGTTTCGGCAGCCTATAATTTTAGAAAGACTACTTCACAACACTAGACCATCTTGCCACATGCATGATACACAGGGCTAAAAATAGGGTTTAAAAATCACAGCACTGAGGAACGGTTAAATGCAGAGTGCTTCAGATGGCACACTGAGGAAAGTGATGCAGATTAAAAGAAATCTAGGCACTCTGGAAAAGGTGGCTTTGACCCTTGGAGGAAATAATAATACAGTGCTGAACCTAAGCTACTATATTTCGCCTGACATGCTTTATTTACAGCTCAAGAACATGTCAAATAAAATATTAAAATATCAAAGGAGAGAGGAGAAATTTTGCTTTAAAAAATCTGGGACAGTTGCATGATATTGCATAGCCTTGATGACTAAATAATGTATTGGGCATTTATGTCTTTACAAGCCAGTCACTGAAATAAGATAACCATTCATACCTCTCTTTCACAGCATGAGTGATCCTATATATAAAGCTGTTTTCACAATGTTCTTCAGGAAATGAAGTTGTCATCAAGCGCGCGCCAGATAAATAAAAATATAGTATAGAAAGTTCTTACAAATAAAGCCAAGGTATAGAAAAGGAAGATTTTTTTTTTTAAAAAGAGAATAATTAAAGATGGGTCTCATCCATTACCTCTAAGTGGTGAGAAGGAAATTCATTCCCACTTCTCCATTCGATTCTTGGTTTTTTGGCCTAAGTATTCAACAGGATGCCAATCTGTGTTGTTTCTGATGGTGGTTTGAGCTGTAGACACTAATCTGTAATACCTCAACTACTCTTGTTTCTCTCATTAACCCTTCACACAGTAGAAAAGTTAGTGTTCCTTAAAATACTGCCAAATGTAGACTATTTCTAAATTTAGGGATATAGTTAGACTAATTATCCATTAACTAATGGATTAGTGAAAAAACTAATGAATTTTAGCTTTTTTTCTGTTTGATACTCATTCAAAATGTGATCTTTATTTTTATTTATGTTGTTTTAAATATTTGCCAATTTAATTTGTGAATGAATTCCAGCCTGTTGGTTGTTTGTAAACTATTCACTGGCTGTTATTCATAATATGTTATTGGTCATCCAAGTTGCATGGTATTCCTTCTGTTCTCTGAAACTTTTTTTTTTTTTTTAACAGAAGACTAACAAATGATAATTAGTTGAGCAATAACACACTTCTGGTACAGATTTTTGCATGAATTATTATTTGTGCTAAATTTCATGAAATTTATTGGATTTGCAATCATTATCATGACTAAACTGGAGGTTGTCTGAATGATCATCTGTAGTGTGTATTATAATATGACCTTCATGAGTAATGGTGGGGCAAAATTGCCCCATTTATTTGCAAAAATATTCATGAATATTCTTTATTGTTCAACCATTGTAATATCACAATGGTTTGAATTTTCTGCTCTTGTTCTATTGTCTGTTTCATTTCATGCTGGTTGCATTAATTTTACTTGATGGAATGCTCTAGCAATGATGTCTTCAGGGAGATTATCTGCCCTGTAATTGGCATCTTTCTTTTAGTTTGCATCCTTGAGAAACATGCCATCAATTTTACAATATAGATTTATGATGCCTCCTGCAATTTCTGACTGTAATCTGATTAAATTAATTTCTTTAAATGGATTAGTTTTAACATTTCCTTGTACATGTTTTTCTTTTGATTTTTGATAGTCTTTTTCCATAGTAGTGATCAGTTTGTACTAATGAAACAATACTTTACAAGTATTATTTATAGAGGCTAACGAAATGTGCACAATTTCGTTTGCTTAATATCCAACACTGATCCCAACTTCTTGAGACTGATTAAACATAGGCACCACCTGAATCATCAAGCTAATGCTTGTAGCAATTGTTTGGGGAACAATTTGGTAGAATACTAATTGGCTGGTGCTATGCTGCCTTTTCAAGAACCATGCTACCCTGGTACATACACAAGGATGTTTTGTTCTTTCAAACATCCTGGAGAATGAGAGAGAAAGGAAATGAGAATTAGTCATCATTCATTTTGTTCCTGGTTTTGGTTTGCAAGTATACATCAGAAGTTACTAAGCTATGACTAAACTTATTGTACTATAGGTTTTATTCCCTGAATGTAAAGCTGTGAACAGAGGTCAATTAAAATATAGTGGTTTTTTTTAACTCTTTTCTGTCACGTTTGTTCTGGACCCGACAGGATTTTCCTTGGACAGCAAGTATCTGACAAAAACAATGCATAGGTTTAATGAACATAAAATGCAATCGCAATCTCACTCACTCACACAAACAGTTTGCATCCAATTGCAGGATCTCTCCTGCTCCAAAGCTAAGACTTGAGAGGGTATCTTCATCTTGTGAGGCAGTTCTGGTAAGGGGTTAAGATAAGACAATGTTGTTATACTGATTGCCCCAGCATACTGTAAAGACCTTAAATTTCTTTAAATTTCTTGCTACTTAAAATTCTTATTACTGTGGTACTGGAATCATTGAGTGTGGAGTGATCATGGAGATGATCTTTGTTCTTATGTTCTCAAACTACAGAGAGGGTGATTGTGCTCAGTGATTTTTAATATCCACATAGAAGATAAATCTCCTGAGAAAGTTAAGGATTTCTTGTCGACCATCCGGGTAGCTATAGGCTCAATTCAGACATCTGGCCACATTCTGTATCTGGTGTATGGGCTAGAATTAGAGGCAATTGGAAAATAGACATACATCATCCTCCGACCATTGTCTTCTGCACTTTGAGTTTGGGGCATGTCTCTTCTGTTATGAGAAGAGACTTGTCTGGATGGTCTGCCCTGAAAGGTTAATGGAATCGGAAGGCTCTGAGGAAAATATTGTTTTTCCTATAAACCATTCTGTTGAGGGATTGGTAGGACTTTCCCCTCCACCATTGAGATAGTGGCCTCTAGCTTTTCTTTTCCTCAGCTTTATCATCATGGCTCAGTCTTGCTAATGGATGATGTGTTAGAAATTAATCTAAAGAGAAGACTGCTTGAGCACCTGTGGCATTAGCAAAGTTGTTCAGTTACAGCATATATTTAAAAATTCTTAAGATGTGACTGCACAGGAAGCAAAGAAATGGTTCTGTAGCACTGTCAGAATTTTGCACAGCAGATTAAGGTTATATATATCGTACGGTTACTCTGACTGTCTTCACATAGTAGCTAGTCAGAATCCCTCCCGCTGAAAGGAAAATTTCTTGTTTCACAGATAAGCTTCGTCAGTTTCAGAGCCATCTGTCTGCATGTGTTTTGTCAGGGCAAGATTTTGAAGAGCAAATTCTGTCTTCTCTGGTTGAGTTCCGTATTGCTGTGCTGCGGTTTACCAGGACAAACGCTGCTTTCTGTGAAACTGATAGAACCAAACCCTGAAAATGGGAACAGTTCTAATTTCAAGGACAGTGATTACCCTATTTATTTATAAAACAGAATCTGTGTGTTCATTCATATTAATGCAGAGTAGGGTGCAACAAGCATGGCTTGAGAAAAGTCATCAGTATTTTTAGGTGTGTGTGTGTGTGTGTGTGGAAGATAGGGCAGCAGTTAGTAATTTTTTGGAGAGGGAAGGGTGGTAGCTTGGTGGCAAAATGCTTTTCCACTGCCAAAAACAAATGACTACCATTGTCCTTGGCTCCTAGATTGGCCAGAAAGGTCATTGCTGCAGCCTTATTGATGGATGGCTGTATTGGTTATTGATTTAATCTCATAGACTGCATTGGTTAAGGATTTGGTAATCAGTAATCAATACATCTATCCATCAGTAAAACTACACTGCAGAACAAAAGCCCACAATGGTTCGAGTGTGTTCCCTTCACAACCCTTCCAAAATTGTCCTGTCCCACATATTGTGAAGACCAGACATGGGGACCAAATGAGGTCCCTTGTATGGTAATGCAGAATACAAACCATGAGGCAATTGGAATGCTTGTGAGAAAAACAGCTTTGAACAAATGAAATGTTCTGGGTGATTCTTTTTTTTTATCTCTCTCTATTTCTGAGCCACATCAGAATTTGTAATATTCATAGATATTTCTCCAAGGCATTGCTACTCTTCTATTTTTTGATTACAGATGATTGAGTTAGTTTCAGAATAAACACAAAAAAGTATACTCCTCTTTTGGTTCATAGGACTATTTGTAGCATAGGCAGGTATTGTGTGTGTAAAGCTCTGAGTTAGGACTAGACTGTGCTCCAAGGAAATAGCCCACATTAAGATGGCAAGTAGCAGGGCCAGCCTAGGGAAGGAATTGTGACTTCCTTCTTCCTACCTTCCCTTGTTGCAGGGGAGGTAATAATTTTCTGTTGGTCTATATCAGCAGCAAGTTACTACTCCCTTTTCCTGCCCTCTCCATACAGACCAGCACAGAGTAAAGCTAAAGTCCCTGTCATATCCTGCCTACTCCAAACCCACCTACTTGTGGGGATGTGTGTGCAGCAGGCATGCAGCACCTCCTTATCTTGGCACACCAAGACCCAAAATCTGGGTAGCCCCTGCAGGAGCATAATGTGATTCTTATTCTGTTATGTCCTTGTTAAAATGCACATTCCAAGGCACAAACTAAGTTTTAGTGATTCTGTCGGTTTGCTAAAATGGAAATAATTTTTATTCTGACCAGCAACACTGAGATCTTTATTTCATAGCTACAAACTTTGAATCAATTTGTTAAAAAGTATAGGTTTCAGAGTAGCAGCCGTGTTAGTCTGTATTCGCAAAAAGAAAAGGAGTACCCGTGGCCCACGGGTACTCCTTTTCTTTTTTTTAAAAAGTATAGGGTTAAATAAAAATTATTCTTGGAAAAAACATTTTAAAGCCACTGAAATAGAAAATGACATGTACTGTGCACTTTACTGCTGCAGTGTATTTCCTGATTAAGACAGAGAAGAGAAATTGTGATGCATGTCTTATTAAATAGCATCCCCTATAATTCATGGGGCTATTGCATGTGGGATAAGGTACATTAAATCAATCCACACTACTGTATATTGATTAAACTTCTGTTTTTTGATCAATAAGGCAGAACATTGCATTGAAGTAATTGAAAGGATTCCAACATTCTTTTCTTCCTGGTGATTGTAAATAAAAAACAAATGGTTCATATATCATTATATGAAAGTTATTTTAAGAAAGATTAAAAGCAGCTATGCATTTTACGGTTTTTTAATGTCTATGTTAAACCATGTCTTAGTTATACAAAGAAGTGCCAAGAATGAGGGAACGGAGCAGAAGAATGATAATATGGGACAGAGTTACAAGAAAATTAGAAGACTTAAGTAGTGTTTTTCTGAACTCAGGCTAATTAGCTAGAAATGTCTAAACTGGTGATCCCAAAGTGGTGAACCATAAACATCTCAAGAACAGAAACTACTAGATGGTCAAGAGCATTCAGCAGGTTGACCAACACCATCTCTTCAGTCTTAGATGTTACCAATAGGACTTATCCACATTACAGAGTCTGAATCACAGGTTTCATTTCTCTTCATTTTTATTTCCTATTGATCAGTCATCATTCCAGGAGGACATAAGATTGGTAGCAATTTTCTGTCCCTCCCGTAATTTATTTGTAGATTCCTTTGCCTCACATATTTTGGAGTTGCTTCTTATTGCTGTAATTATGAATTAGGTGTGACAATATAAATGGTTGATTCAGAGGTGTTGTGGTTAAAAGGAATGCTTGTGGAACAAATTGTGTAACTGTTTCTTGCTTGCATGTGCTTCATAAATTTAATACATATAACTATGGTACTTGAGTTGAAAGAAAATGCAATGCTGTGGCTTATTTAAAAGTATTATTGAATTTTCTGTAAGGGGTAAAGATCAAAAGAAGCACAGAAAAACATTCAAACTTCATCTAGTGCCAGTCACATTTCTGTTGCATCATTTTTCTCATAGTAGGCATTTTTAGACACTGACAAGTGATCTAATTACTGAAATAGATATGGGTTTATTGAGTTTTTTGATTGTTATGTTGTGCTCTTTGCAGATGTAGGGAATGAGCTAATAAGAAGCATGATGATGAGGAAATAATGTATCATGGCCAGAATGGTAGTGACAAACAAACAAACCCCTCCCCCCCACCATAAGGAGTTTACCTTTAATGTAGTTATTTCGTATAAATAGTTCCAATTTTCTTATAAGAAACCTCTCCAGTTGAAATATTCTTATTTGATGGTTAAGCAAACTGTAGACAAAAATCCTTCAGAAGAGCTAAGTTCTTCATACCATATACCTGTACTAAAACAATACAAAACTGTTTCTCTCTTTCTCTGGGTTCATCTCTTGTAAATACTGTACTTACATTACAAGGGTGCATAAATAAAATGAATTAAAGAAATTTCTAATCAAAGAGAAGATGGACAGAACACTTGTAATCTTCATGGTTTTTTTAGTCTTTTTGGATTTCATACGCACAGTAATAAAACCTTACATTTCTAGTTGCCTTTTATCTAAGAATTCCAAAGTATGTTACCAATATTGATTAAACCTAAAACCACCCCTGTGAGAAAGGTAAAGGATAAGCAGATATCACTTTATCCAGCAGTGAACAGCCGCTTCTGGTGAGTGTTATAAGTAACACCATTTAAGATAGAGATTTATCCAGAATCCATTGAGGTTTTTCCATTGACTTCAGTGAGATTTGGATCAGGCCCCAAATGATGAAGTATACACCCAGTGGAAATTGCAGGTGTAATTTTAAGAGGCAGAATTGGATTACCCAAGTAGGAATTTGACTGGGACCCAATGGTTAACATCCATGCTCTTACAAACAGTGCAATGGAATAGATCAATACTACAAGTGGTAAGGGAACCTTGACTTTCTCATTTATGATGAGCTATATTAATATAGCACGGACTGCAAGGATTTTTTTTGTGAGAAGCTGAACACATTTTTTTGCTAAACTCACTCCAGGAGAGTATTTATCATTACATTTGCCACTAAATGTACTCAATTACTCCAGCACAGAGTATAATCCCTTCAGTACAATAATCCAAACAATCACCTATTTTATATTAAGTGGCGGATACAATTTCTCTTGAGCTCTCCAGAGATACTTTACTACACATACATCATTGTAGTAAGGAAAACGGCTCTTTTGAGTAACCTTTTCAACTAATTCCTTTGTAAGGTTTTGGTATAAAAATCTAAATTTGAAAGATTCACATTGAAATAATGATGAGAGAATTTCTACATTTAACAAGTATACTAGTTCCTTTAATAATTACTGTATAAAATATAGAAGGTCATCACTTCCAGAGGATTTGTCCAACGCTACATTTGTCATCTCATATTTTTGTCTGTAAACTGGACTTGACTCTCAAAAGATACTAGAAGCTTTCACTCTGCTGCTGCTCAGCGCACTGCCACATGAGAGACCCAAGCTCTGTTCTCTCCTTTGCCCTCCAGATCAAAGGCTAATGCACCTATGATAATGGCCCACTCCTGCTTTGTGGGAGAAGCAGTGCTTTGCATTGCTCTATAACCTCTGGACGATTAAAGCATTCTATTTACCCCACCAAAAAAGAATGGTCCAGTCATCTTTGACCCTCTGTGTGATTGCCTTGAGACTTGGTTGGTCAGTGGTTCCAGTTGAAAAAATTGAATGGCCCCCTCAGGGCTTTGAGTGACAGAGGACCTGAGGAATGAGGGTGAGAGGCATATTAACACTGAAAATCATTGTTGGTATTCTTAAAGCAAGGATTTATGGGCTTTGTAGTTTTTTTTTCCCCCAGCACATGTATGTTTTAAAACTTGCATATAATATTAATCTTATTACATCACACATTTAATTCCAAAAGATAATGGCAGAACGTTTCTAATTTAAACTAGAAATATAAACTATGTATTTGGATCATTTCGTCCATTAGTGAAATGAAGTGTAACTCTCACACTTCCTGGGTGTGGTGTCCTGTCCCATCTAGTGGCACTGAGACCACTTAAAGAGAGAGATAAAATGAGTCTGCACTACAGTCTTAGCTAACAAACAGTTGGCTTTTAGCTCATGTGGTAGAGACTCATGCACTAATCTCCAGAGGTCCCTAGTTCGATCCCATCCGCCGATGACCAGGGTCTGTCGGCGTTACAGAAGCACCAGCTCTTATTGTCACAAGTAATGCATTATAGATTTGTAGTGACACTTCTGCACAAAGACTCATTTTTCGGAGCTAGAGTTAATTTATCCTTTCATTCTGTAGATGCAATGTAGTGCTCTTTCACCTGGTATAGTGTTATTACAATGACAGATTCTGAGGGCAAGATTCTCTGCTGTGTCCAGTTTTGGCTGGGTGCAGCAGAGAGGAGAAAGCTGGTTCTGACTTCAGCTTCTTTACCAGGTTCTAGGCACAGGTTAGAGCAGTGTGGGGCCTGCTATAACTTATGCCATTGGCAATGTCCCTAATGGACTATATCAGCTAGGGTTAGCCAAAATATGTCATGCTTTGGCCACAGCTCCCTTTCCGGTCCTGACCCTTGTGCTGGGGGCTGCAAGGACAGAGGAGGATAGAATAGGAACCCTCAATTCTGGCTTTGTCAGCTGCAAATTTCCCAATATGGAGGAATCCCTAAATTTATAAATGCCACATAAGGGATCGAAGAGTTATTCAGAGACTCTTACTGTCAAAGTAATTTTAAAGCTCCAAATCAATATTTTGCAGAGACTTCCTTATGAATTTTTTATCACGTAAATTTGATGTGTCAGCACCCTTATCCCAAATTATGAAGGCTCATAGGGCTGAATTTACTTATTGCTTATTACTTATGTATGCAAAGGACTAGGGAATTTGCTAGGCTAGCAGGGCTTCTATTGAGCCACATGCATTCTGAAATTGGCGGATTTACATACATGTATAAGTGTGTTTCCCAAAGTAAGTGCTAATAAAGAAGGTATGGACCTTGGGCCTCACCTAGTGAAAATCAGTCCCTTAGAAATAATAATACTTATTAATATGGAAATTATAGGTTAGAAAGGAAGAAGATCCAGTGATTTGCACGCTAGCCTGAGATTTGGAAGAATTGGGTTTGATTCCCTGGTCTGCTACAGACTTCCTAAGTAATCTTGGGCAAGTTACTTAGGGCCAGATTTTTAGAAGTATTTAGATGCCCTGCAATGCAGATTAGGTACAAAGAGGGATTTTCAAAAGCACTGAGGTGCCTAACTGCAATTGGGAATCTGTGCTTCAGTTCCCCCTATGTAAAATGCATATAACAGCACTTCCCTACCTTCTAAGGGTGTTGTGAGGATATAGATTGTGAGGCATAGATGTGATACACATGGTACCACATATAATGGTAATAGAGGCTATGAAAGCACCTAGGAGATTATATTTTAGGTATTTTACCACTAAAACATTGCAGCAAATATTCTAATATTAAAAAAGGCAATTAATTACTTTAAAAGTTCCCTAAAACAGCTTCATACCAGTGACTAACATAAGGTCCCCTAATATATGCAATTTTATCATAGAATAGTTATTCTCTTAGATAAGATAATAAGTAGATTGCTGATCCATCTAATTATTAAATTATGCTGCTTTGTGTGTGTGTGTGTGTGAGAGAGAGAGAGAGAGAGAGAAGTTCATTCTATGGAGCTGACTTATTCTGTTAGTCAGTCAGATGTAAACCAGTCTCCCTGTCTAACATGCTTTGTATTTAAAATTTTCTGGAAAAGTATTTTAATATCAAAGACTGTTGAAGGAGAACACATGAAAGAAGCAATTTTGGCATGTACATAACTGTTTTAGGGGAAATACTTCCCAAGATTTACAGTACAAAACTTCCTTTCTACTCTTTACTTAGCTACACAGTTAAAAAAGGGTCCAAACCTGTGAGGTGCTGAGTGCCTTCTGAAAAGTGCTGAGAATCCTCAACTCTGAGGTTACTCAATGGAATTGAGTGCCCAGCACAATGCAGGTTCAAAATGTTTGTTGTTATCTATGCACTGCTGCGTCTGTGGTGATTATAACAAAATCACTATTTCAAATGAAGCATCCAGTCATTAGAATTCTTTGGTGGAGAATCACATTCATAGGCTTCTGTTTGAGCTATAACAGTAATTTGCAATCTCTGTGCATTTTCAAACTGTCAGTACAAATCTATTTTTAGTTCAATTGGCCAAAATTGTTTTGACTATGATTAGGAATTATTTCAGCATACAAATCTGTACTGCTAGACTACAGAAAAGTAATAACTTAGTTGAAGCAACACAAGGCTGACCTGAATGACTTTACTGTAGCAATATGATGTGTTTGTTTAAATAAATAAACATAAAATAAATTATTAGAAGATGGTTATTATGAAGCAAGAACATTTGTACAGGTGATATCAGACAGAATTAAAATCTGATTACAAAAACAGTGATTTGAAATGCATCCTTGTAACAAGTCATTTTGACTCCAAATAGAGGATTGGTATTAACCTCATTGTTAACCCCTGCACCAAGGCATGCGGCTGGGATACAGCTTTTATAATGTGTTAGGGTAATGCCCACTGAGGTTCTTACATATTTATGAAGGCTTTAACCCCTTTTCCTTATTTAAATATCCACTCCCCATTACTTTTGGGGTGCCCCATTTTTCATAGACTAACTCATTAGTTCCCCTTGTACTCATTAACATTTACATCTCTTTATCACCATAGTGACAGGTGGTTTACCTTAAGGAAGTCTCCATCATTTCACTCCAGCTACCAATGGTCATCTTTTGTGGTGTTTTTTGATCTCACATAGATATTATCCAAACTCATGCTGATATTTTGAAAATAGCTGCTATCACAAAGACACAAGCTCAGCAGGTTTATTATTAACCTACTTATATTAATTTATCCTATGTCCACACTGGATTAACTAGGAGATCTTCAATGACCTGAAATTCAAGAAAGAGTCATACAAAAAGTGGAAACTAGGTCAAATTACAAAGGATGAATATAAAATGAGAAAGGCTAAGGTACAAAATGAGATTAAACTAGCTAGGGACATAAAAGGTAACAGAAAATATTTTACAAATACATTAAACCAAGAGGCGGACCAAGGACAAGATAGGTTCATTATGCAATGAGGAGGGCAAAACAGTAACAGAAAACTCAACAATGGCTGAAGTGTTAAAAGCCTTTTTTGTTTCAGTTTGCACCAAAAAGGATGATAGTGATTGGATGACTGACATAGTGAACATCAATATATGGGATAGGATCTGAGGCTAAAATAGGGAAAGAACAGATTAAGAATTACTTAGACAAGTTAGAGACTTCAGGTCAGCAGGGCCTGATGAAATACATCCTAGAATACTTAAGGAACTGACTGAAGAGATCTCTGAACCATTAGCAATTATCTTTGAGAACTCATGGACGATGGGAGACAACCAAGAGGACTGGAAAAGGGCAAATATGATACCTATCTATAAAAAAGGGAATAAGAACAATCCAGGGAATTATAGACCAGTAGTTTAACTTTGATACCTGAGAAGATAATAGAGCACAATCAGCCAATTTGTAAGCATCTTTAAGATAATAAGGTGATAAAAACAGTCAGCATGGATTTATCAAGAACAAATCATGTCAAACCGATCTAATATCCTTCTTTGACAGGGTAACAAGCCTTGTGGATAGGGGAGAAGCAGTAGATGTGATAGAGCTCAACTTCAGTAAGACTTTTGATACTGTCTCACATGACCTTATAAACAAACTAAGGACATATAATCCTAGAAAAACCTGCTATAAGATGAGTTCACAACTGGTTGGAAAACTGTACTCAGAGGGTAGTTATCAATGTTCACAGTCAAGCGACAAGGGCATATAGAGTGGGGTTCTGTAGGAATCTGTCCTGGGTCCAGTTCTATTCAATATCTTAAATGATTTGGAGCTCATCTTTCCTATATCTGACATACGTATTCAGTCATCGAATAGTGAAGTGCATGTGTGGTGGCTCTTAGTGTTGCTGGGTTAGTTCACCATTTTGAATTTGCAAACTTCCTGAGTATGTTCTTCTGGCTAACATTGCCTCTTTTCTTCTTCTGGTGTGCTTTGAAGAAGAGAGTGCGGTCTAGTGTCAGTCAAGTTAGGCAGGATTCCAGCAATGGGAAGTGATACCCCATTCCAAAAGATGTTAAGCTGTCAATTGGCCTCAGGATTCTGAAGATGCAAGAGACTCACTTGCATTTTGCATGGGTTGGTGCACAATTGATTCTTGTGCCAACAGCTCTGATGTTAGCGTAGCATTGATCTGGGCAAGATTCTTGGCTTGGGCAGTGATGCATATTGTTGCCATGGATAAAACTTCTTAAGTTAAGATGGATCGGTTGAATGTTCGTATAGATGTTGAAGAGTATTGGTGAGAATACATTCCCTTGTGTTAGGCAGTTCTTCTATTGCTGCCATTAGCTCCACTTCCTGAATAATTTGATGTAAAATCATCAATTTTCTACTAGAGATTGTATCAGTTGTACTAGATGGTGATTTTTTTCATCATGTTGTATATTTCAGTGAGGAGCCTTTGGTGATTTATTGTTTTGTATGCTGCTGATAGGTTGACAAATGTGGTGCCTGTTACCATACTCTATTCAAAGCCATTTTCAAGTTAAAAGAAAAGGAGTACTTGTGGCACCATAGAGACTAACAAATTTATTTGAGCATAAGCTTTCGTGAGCTACAGCTCACTTCATTGGATGCATTTGGTGGAAAATATAGTGGGGAGATTTATATACACACACAGAGAACATGAAACAATGGGTTTTATCATACACACTGTAAGGAGAGTGATCACTTAAGATGAGCCATCACCAGCAGCGGGGGGGGGGGAAAGGAGGAAAACCTTTCCTGGTGACAAACAAGGTAGGCCATTTCCAGCAGTTAACAAGAACATCTGAGGAACAGTGGGGGGTGAGATGGGGGGGGGGGAGAAATAACATGGGGAAATAGTTTTACTTTGTGTAATGACTCATCCATTCCGAATCTCTATTCAAGCCTAAATTAATTGTATCCAGTTTGCAAATTAATTCCAATTCAGCAGTCTCTCGTTGGAGTCTGTTTTTGAAGTTTTTTTGTTGAAGGATAGCCACCCTCAGGTCTGTAATCGAGTGACCGGAGAGATTGAAGTGTTCTCCAACTGGTTTTTGAATGTTATAATTCTTGACATCTGATTTGTGTCCATTTATTCTTTTACGTAGAGACTGTCCAGTTTGACCAATGTACATGGCAGAGGGGCATTGCTGGCCCATGATGGCATATATCACATTGGTAGATGCGCAGGTGAACGAACTTCTGATAGTGTGGCTGATGTGATTAGGCCCTATGATGGTGTCCCCTGAACAGATATGTAGACAGAGTTGGCAACGGGGTTTCTATTACTCATGCAGTTTACAGAGATGACATATTTGTAATAAAGGTCTGACATTCTTCGGCTCCTTTGTATCCTTCTCTGGCTTTAGGAGTGCCATAACATGTGCTTGCTGCCAAATCATGGGTACTTTGTATGTGGCTGAGCATGTGTTAAACAAGTTGAGTAACTCATTCTTTACTGCTGGTCCAAAGTGTTTGATTTGTTCAGTACAAATGTTTTCTAGGCTGACAGCTTTGCCATTCTTGAGGTTCCAGAGGTTAATTTGGTCATTATATACTGTGCCTCCAAATTATAAATCTTCTGATGGCCTTGCCTCTTAGTTGAGTAAGTTGAACTCTGGCTTAAATTTTGGGGCGGGGGCACCAAACCTTTATACCTCATATAGTTCTCTTGCTAGAGGTCATGTACTTGGGCTCTGCATGGGGACCAGAATCAGGCTTGATCGATGCCAAGATCACTTCACTTCAAGCGCAGGATTAGAAGATGCAAGATCTGGGTTTCCTTCCAGACTGTACCGTGAGCTTCTTCTGTAACCTTGGGCAAGTCACTTATGCTTGATGTGCCTCAGTTTTCTCTTCTGCAATAATAATAATAATAAATATAATATCTAACTCTTATGTAGCACTCCTCATCAGTAGATCTCAAAGGACTTTACAAAGGTGGATAAGTATCATTATCTCCATTTTACAGAAGCTGAGTCACAGAGAGAAGTGTGTTGCCCATGTTCACCCAGCAGGCCAGAGCCAGAACTGAGAATAGAGACCTGGTCTTTTGACAGCACTTCACACCCATATGAGGTAGGGATGGGGCTTAACTCGTTAGTATTTGAAAAGAAATTTGCTAATCTCAAGAAGGCACTGTGTATATATGTGCAAAGTATTAGTATTATCATATTTGAATTGCAACCACCTATGTGTTAGAAACTGATAATCTTTATGTAGCACATAGTAGTATTACACAATTGTTCTAAACAATGAGGAATATTTTATTCAGCTGAATTGGGGGGAATTATCAGTAATCAAACTATAGTTACCCAGCTGACATTTGGTCAACCTACTTGGGATAATATCCCTACTCTTCAGTAAAGAACAAGGGGACTTTAATCACCATGAATAGTCAGTCATTTGGCTGCTAAACGCACAAAATAAATACATTTTCACAGTATTGCAAGTGTAAACACATACTTCTTTTGTGCTTAATGGAAAATATATGAATGCAATAGTGGCAGGTAGGGTTGGAGTCTGGATGGTTTCAGGCCTCACTGAATTTCAACCCACTGGTGTTTGTGTGAGAGAGATACAATTCGACCTCTTGTAGCCATTGATATAACCCTGCAAGAGGAAACCCTCTGGTTCATTTGACAGTGTCCCAAAAAGCCAATTGGCATGGTGCTTCTCACAAAGCATACCAGGATCCACCACGATGTGGGGCACAGGGAACAACATCCAAGTGATGCTCTCTTAGTCCCCAGTCTCTGACTCTCTCCCCCTACATACAGCACAAGCAAGTCCTCCATTTCCACATAGGGAGAGAGGGAAGGATTTTCCCTTTGGTATTGACTATTATCATCTAAGTTCTTCCCCATCCCTGCCAAGACTCTGCTTAAAGATTCATAATGCATGAACGGAGAACCCTAAGCAACGTAAATATCTTCACCTCAGCCAATCATTGAAAGAAATGTGGAAATGTGGAAAACCAAAGCACTATGCAGGAATTGCCTATAGTGATCACAGTTAAAACATCAACAGATTATAAGCAGTTGTTTCCCATTATAAATATAGGAGAAATCTGTGGTGTTAAAGATATAACTGTGGTAAATGTTGGCAAATGCTGGCTTTGTAACTGCAGCCATTAGATGGTATAAAGGGCTTAGTATATCAGTAAGCCACATCACAGTGCATATGCTAAAAAAGATGGCTTTTCAGTGGGAAAGTGGAGCTATGCTCTATCCTTCCCCTTTGAAAAGTATCTCCTAGAAAAAGAATGAGAAAAAATAGTGGGGAAGAGGTTTTAAGCAAGCCACTTTTGGTAATGAGGTTGTTAAAGTGGATGGCTTCTCTAATCTATGTTTTTGCTCTTGTATAAATAGAAAAACATTTAAATGATTTCACTTGTCATGGATGTAGTTCTCCATGAGGACAAAGGCATGGACGTTTTTGAACATATTTTATTTGCAATGAAAATCTTTTGTAATTTGATAATCAATGTCTCTTCATAACATGGAGTCTGCAATATAAACTACGTATTTACACATTACAGTATCCATCAGTAGCAACTGATGAATCTAAAAAGGTGAAGGGTTAGATAGTAGGAAAAAAGAGAATACCTTGGAACCCCTCCCTCCACTCCAAGACACCATGCTCAAAGTTGGGGTAAAAGGATTCACACAGGGATCAGTGGAGAAAATAATCTATTTAAATTCGTGTTCATTCAGTAATAGAAAGAAAGTCCAAATATTTGCTACAGAGATGGGACTGATCTAAATTCCCAGAGCTGTACACCTGCAAGGTTTGGGATGTTTGAAATCTGGATCTGAATTGTATGGTTCTGTCCCATCTCAATATTTTGTTATTGAACTAACAGTTGTACTCTGCTTCTTTCCCCACTGCTATGAAAAAAGAAAATGTCTGTATGATGTTCATCATTCTTATTTCAACAATACTGCAATAAATTTCACTGATTTCTTTATAAGTTTGAAAAGTAATACTGATTGTGCACTGACTAAAATCCTCAAAATGGCTGTTTTTTAGCAAAGTTTTTCTCACAGACAAAGCTGTGATATACATTGTAGCAAAGCCAATAAAACTCTGATGAGTATTGCACTCTGGAGGAGAGTACACTGTTGTTGTTGTGCATTAATGTCCATTTGAAGATGCACACTATAGTACCTATTTAGTAAACTAGCCTTTTCCTTGTCTGAAATGCAATGTAATTTTGCAAAATTGCTTGTGAGTTGTCTTATAACATTGGTTGCAAATTTAACGCAGTTATGGATTCGTGATTTCATAGGCTATATTTCTGCCCATGGTGAAATATATTCTATCCATATTATGTTTCACAGCATAGCAATTTGTAGTTTAAGTTTAAACATGAGTTGTGGCATTTTTCATCTTAAATTGCATTTCATTCTCTCCACTGTTATTTTTATTTGGGTGATTTGAGCATAAAACCACTTTTTTCTGCTTGCAAAATTAAAATGTTGGTAAGCACTAAATAAATTAAAAAATTTCATTTTATCATCACCTCCCCCAAATCCCCTCTTCCTCCTCCACAAATTTGCTTATTTAAATTTCACGAGTTGATTTTTAAATTGATTAATCTTATTTTTGATAAAATAAGATTAGATGGATGGCAAGAAATTATTGGTTTGTTTGCAAGGAAGAATGTTCTTAAAGGGTGAATATTAGGAGCAATGTAATATGGCTTTTGTTTTACATGTTTTCCTTTGCAGGGACAAATTAATTGTTCAGTTTTTCTGAATGCACATGCTGTATGGAGCTTGACACCTTTAATGCTCTACTCACATGCTCTAGAGCTCAAATCCCTTCTAATCAGTGCAGGTGCATAGATTTTGGTCTCCTGAAACCAGTGAATTGCTCTTTTGCAATCAGATTTTCAGGTCTTCTCTCTTCCTATATATAACATACAAAATAAATGGTGGAACAGTGTGGTATGAAGGATTTGGATGAAATCCTAGCTCTACCGAAGTCAGGGGCAAAACTCCCATTGCCTTCAGTGGGGCCAGTAGTTCACTCTTTGCCAGGAATTTAGGATGGCAGCCTTACTTAAGAATGAAGCCATGAGTGAGTTACATAGGTCATCCCAAATTAGTGTCAAATGCTTTATGTCTCACACCATGTATATGCTAAATATTTTACAGAAGAAATATGTGAGTTTCTTTTAAACTTGTTATACAATAGTTGAAATTGTGATAGCAACAATGCTATATAAACACTGGGCCAAATTATCTGCTAATGTAAAAAGGTGCATCTACATGGACTTCAGTGCTGTTATACTTAGATACACCAGCAGAGACTTTTACCCAGTGTTGGTAGAAATCATGCTATTATCAGGCTATAATCCTAAAAGCACTTACTAGCAAGACCATGAGAAGTACCATTTGGTAGGTTGTAAATATTTGCAGGATAAAATTCTTAGGTTGTACAAGGCCTCACAGTAACGCATTATACAGTGGATGCCTTTCTACATACTGGTGTGGTATGATGTTGTCCAGAGATGGATACTACAGGTTGATGAATCAGTTAATTTGAAATAGGAACTGACCCAAATCTCAGTCCAGGGGTGTAAATTTGACACCATTTAAGTCAAAGGCAAAACTCCCTTTGTCTCCAGTGGGGCCAGGACTTCACCTCAGACTTTCTTTGTTTTAGGTAGCTCAGTAAATTTTTAAAAAAATTGTTCTGCACTTCCTGCTTTTAGAGTTATGCAGTTTTATAAGTTGCATTATCAAGCGTAAAAAAATCTTAAAATTAAAACCCATCGAGCAACGGAAAGCAGGGCTTCCTTTTCCCTAGTAGGCTGCCCCCAGTAAGGGCTAGGAATTTGTATTATGTCATGGAAAGAGTGGATGGTGGAGTGTACAGTGAGCCAAGTTGGTGACTGTGAGAGGATAACAATGCATAGACCCACAGCAGACAATATGTTCAAAATGCTAATAAGCTGCAGTGACTTCTGGGGTACTGATTAGGCATGTTCAATATATCACAAAAAATATATTTTTAAAAATAAAGTACAGCTTATCTTTATCCGTATGGAGACTAAGGGAAATAAATGACTATGGAAGGATTACAGCAAATTGCTGCAGTTTTAGGAGAGGTCTTGGAGATCTAAAATCCTCCTTTGGATTAGCATTGCTATCTATATAAACATGCATTGTTGGCATCACGGATGTATTGTACAGATTACAGTATTTGCAGTAAATGTGAAGAGAAACATTATTTTCAAAGTGTGGGGAGGAAGGAGAATTTTAGTTAAATCTTTCTGGTTTTGCTTGGGTTCTAGGTACTGTTGACCCTCTAGTCAAACCTGCAGTCACAGGATATATCTACACTGTAATTAGACATCTGTGACTGGCCTGTGCCAGCTTATTAGGGCTTGGAATTCGAAGCTGTTTAATTGTGGTGTAGAGATGCTGGCTTGGGGTGCAACCTGAGCTCTGGGACCATCCCACCTCGCAGGGTCCTAACGCCTGGGCCCCGGCCTGAGCCCCGATGTCTACAGTGCAGTTAAACAGCCCCACAGCCTGAGCCCAAGTCAGCTGGCACAGGTCAGCCATAGGTGTCTGTG
The DNA here is from genome assembly GCF_009764565.3 of Dermochelys coriacea. Taxonomy (NCBI): domain Eukaryota; kingdom Metazoa; phylum Chordata; order Testudines; family Dermochelyidae; genus Dermochelys; species Dermochelys coriacea. The sequence continues at coordinate 84,441,677 of NC_050073.1, read as the reverse complement.
GGTATGTCTACACTGCAATTAAAGTCTTGTAGACTGGGCTCTGTCTATGATTGATAGAACCATCAAGTACCATAAATGGTTGTGTTCAAGATCTATTCATGATTTTGCACTCATTTTCTGCTCCAGTGCTGAAAACAATCCTTGCCAAATCTGAATAGTTTACTGCTTGAACGTCTCAATAATTTACCATATTAATTGTTTTCACAAGCTACACAGTGCTGTAACTTCAACATAGTTGTTTCATCAGTATAGAAAGAAGCTCTCATTATATTAAAAAGAAAAGGAGTACTTGTGGCACCTTAGAGACTAACAAATTTATTTGAGCATAAGCTTTTGTGAGCTACAGCTCACTTCATCAGATGCATCGTGATGTAGCTCACGAAAGCTTATGCTCAAATACATTTGTTAGTCTCTAAGGTGCCACAAATACTCCTTTTCTTTTTGCGAATACAGACTAACACGACTGCTACTCTGAAACCTCTCTTTAGATTATAAAACTTATTTCCTTTGGGCGCTTGTAAACTAATGATAGCCCTATTAGTTCTATATAACAACAACTCCCCCCCCCCAACTTACTGTTAATGTTCACAGAAAATATTTAATTAACAACAGATTATTTATAATGATAATAACAGTGATGCAATGTTGACAGGTCTAATTCATAACAAATTGTTGCATAATTTACCTAGAAAAAGGATTGTTGTTTCAGTTTCAAGGTAAAGGTATAGGTAGTGTAAGCTCTTAAGCTTCTGTTCTGCTAAAGTGAATACTTCTTCCAGACAATGTCATAGGATGAAATCATATTCAAGAAGAATGCATACATCTGTAGCATGGAAAACTTGTATTCAATTAGATGATTCAAGTAGAGTAAACTACTGGATGTTTAACTAAGATTCAGCTTGTGGCAAAAATCAACAAACCCCAGGAAATCAAATCTGGAGATGACACAATGGGCTGAATTCAGATATCATGTAGATAAGTCTAAATATGGAGTAACACATTAGACTTTGGTAAAGCTATTCCAAATGTAGACTGAGGATTTGGTTCACTGTCTTTCACCTGCAATATTATACCTATCAGGTTTTTTTTAAAAAAACAACTACATAGAAAAAGGATCTCTTGACTCTTCTCAACTTTCATCAAACGAATCAGAAATGTAAGTGACAATTTAGTCCCTCCAAATTGACAGTACCAGGGATAGAACTGGGGGGCAGGGGGAAGATAGCAGTGTTATTCCAAGCTCTGCCCACAAAATAAACTGTGTCACACAAGATACCTACCGTGTCTTCTATAAGTAATGTTTCAAACATGATCACACATACTTTCTAGTCTCCTTGTGTATGGCTGTTCTTTAGTGGGGTCTCAATATGCACATGGAATCAAATGGGATCTTGGGGCTCTGCTTCCCCTCCACAATGCTCATATGCCCCTCTGAGGTCCTTGGGTTTAACTCCTTCAAGCATAAAAATACCTAGTTCTCATTTTAGTTTGCACTGGCAGGGTCTACATGGGGCAGTTAGAGAGCAGTATGGTGGAGTGCTCTACAAATCACACCCCTCTAGAGCACTTTGTCATGCCCTGTAGGCAATCTCTGAGTTAGCATTCACTGACATGAATGGGGAAGTTCATATCTCAGAGCTATTGTTTCAGATTCTGCAAATGGAAGCAGATGTTGCTGCAACACTTAGCCTCAGAAATGTTAGTTGAGTGTATGAGTGTACCTCAGCAACCACAACAGCTAGAGACTCACTTGTTTCTTTTCTCCAAGTGAAAGCTTAGGTTCTGGAGAATAAGGCAACACGAAAGAGGCGTTGGTCCACTCTACCATCACATACCAGCCCAATCAGAGCTTTGGACAGAATAGATAAAGCACATAGTTGGCAGTGCTGCAGGCTTCCTCTGATGTCCCTTAGCACTACCATTGTGCCTCAATTCAGACTTAAATAAATGTTTTCTGGGGATGAGTATAGTTCATTCTTGTCATAAATATAAAGGGAAGGGTAACACCCTTTATGTATGCAGTAACATAAAATCCCTCCTGGTCAGAGGTACAGAATTATTTTACCTGTAAGGGGTTAAGAAGCTCAAATAACCTGGTTGGCACCTGACCAAAAAGACCAATAAGGAAAGAAGATACTTTCAAATCTGGGGGTGGGGAGGAGAGGTTTTGTTTGTACTCTCTTTGTTTGTTCCCTCTCTGGATACAGAGAGAGAGAGACCAAGCAGGTAAACCATCTCTTGAAATGATATATGTAAAATTACAGAAATTGTAAGTAAAGGCAAGGAAATGCATTAGATTATCTTTTGTTTTAGCTTGTGAATTTTCCCTATGCTAAGAGGAAGTTTTATTCCTGTTTTTTGTAACTTTGAAGCTAAGCCTAGAGGGGAATCCTCTGTGTTTTTAAATCTGTTTATTTACCCTGTAAAGTTACTTTCCATCCTGATTTTACAGGTGTGCTTCTTTTACTTTTTTTATTTAAATAAAATTCTTCTTTTAAGAACCTGATTGATTTTCAGTGTCCTAAAAACCCAGGGGTTTGGTCTGTGCTCACTTTGTAACCAATTGGTTAGTATATGTTTCTCAAGCCTCCCCAGGAAAGGGGGTGAAGAGGCTTGGGGGAATATTTTGGGAAAACCAGACTCCAAGTGGCCCTTTTTTCCTGGATTTTTGTCGAAATCACTTGGTGGTGGCAGCAATACTGTCCAAGGACAAGGAAAGGATTTGTGCCTTGGGGAAGTTTTAACCTAAGCTGGTAGAAATAAACTTAGGAGGTCTTTCATGCGGGTCCCCACATCTGTACCCCAGAGTTCAGAGTGGGAGTGAACCCTGACAATTCTAAATACACATTGAATCTTTAGCCCATCTGCACTAGAATCTGGACTGAGACAATCAAACTGAGATAGCCTTAGGATTATTTAGGTGGTCTGCAAAATATTATTTTGTCTCAAAAGAGCAGATTCCTGCCCCTATGTTCTAGTTGGGCTGGCATAAGGATTGTTAGTGATGTGATTCTTCAGGATATAACCTACCCTTAACTGACCTTTTTTTTTTTTTTTTTTTAAATAAAGTGTATGTCCCCGATTCTGGACTTCAGTCTGGCCCATTTATATGAGTAACTGCATCTAATGGGATCCTTCAAGTTAGGAAGTTCCCTGGCATTGAAGGGTCCCCAGTTAGCATAGGGCAGACATAACAGTAGAGTCACTTTAAATATTTTGAACAAAACTTACTTTTGCTGACACATGCAGATTCAGGTTGACTAAAACCTTTCACAGCTTGGGTGTTGGTTTCACCAAATTGTTTGGGTCAAAAACCCAACCAATCCATTAACCTATTCTGAAAAAATCAAAATATTTCCTTTTCACATTCTTAAAATGAAATGTTTTGATTTTTTTAAAGTTCAAAATGACTCTATTTTGAATTTTATTTCAATTTTATTTTTAAAAATGGTTAAAACCAAAAAAGAAATAAAAATATTTCATATCAAACAATGTTTCATTCGATTGGAAACTTTTTTTTTTTTTTTTTTTTACTTTTTAGGTTGACTAAAAAATTTAAACAAATTAGTTTTGGGTCAGCCTGGATTAATTTTTCTGTTTTCCTCCAGTCCGCTTAGTGGACCAAAATTTTAGTTATTTGTGTAGCTGTACATAACAGTGCAATGCTTCTTCCCTTGTAGCTTCTGGTTTAGAGGCATGTCAAGGAATGGGATGTGTCTAGAGTGTTCTGTACTCCAACTCATCTGGGCTGTGAGACAACTCCATAGGAAGCTGTTACAGGCAGCGATAGTTAGAGGCGCTTGTGGGACTGCTCTAAATTTTACTGGAGGTCAGGAAGACACCTAGCTAAACTCAAAATTTGGGAGGTGCCAAAGGTGAGTTAAAGCAACCTTTTCCTTTGCCAGATGCAGCTCAGAGTCAGAGCTTTTGTGTGATTTGGTGCTTGCCTGCAGCTGCCAGTTTCCTTGAGCAGAAGTGAAGCCGCCCACAGTTTGTTTCTGTCAATCCTAATGATCAGTTTATGTTCCTGTTTGAGGGTTTACTTTTCCAAGGCTATCTCCCCAAAGGTAATGTCTAATCTTTTTATATGAAAGCTGAGATTTTCCTTTCCTTCAAATCTGGCCAGGGTTGTCAGGTCTGTCACCAAATCACTTCACAGAGCTATCAGAATGCTTCCAGATGACAATGACTTCGATTCAAATTGTGCCAACATCAGTTTTCTAGGGTCAAAGTTTTTATACCCATTACTGGTGCAGCTGGCCATCTGTTACTTTTTAAACTTTGATGTTTTGTGCTATTGTCCCTTCACTGCCATGACATTCTGCTGAGGCCAGTGAAAGCTGTTCTTACATGCCAAGTGTCAGCTGCAATTGGCTTCTTTACTCGTTTTCTTTTATTTCAGTGAAAGACTACTGGATATAGTGTTTTTTAAAATCTGTCCTTGTCTCATTTATTTTACTTGAAAAGATAAAATAAAAAGATATTTTTAAAAATTCTCCATGTAGAGCCATATCAACTAGGACAGCAAGGAAGATCTAAATTATCAGTATTGTTCTTTAGGACTGAGAACTGACACATGGCTCAGTTGTTGTTGTTTGCAGTGTTGTTGTAGCTGTGTTGGTCCCAGGATATGAGAGAGACAAGGTGGATGAAGTAATACCTTTTACTGGACCAATTTCTGTTGATGAAAGACACACAAGCTTTTGAGCTACACAGAGCTCTTCTTCGTCTCTTCAGCTAATGGCATGTAAGTAGATACAGAATCTGACTTGTATAAAAGATTGGAGTCTGGCCCAGAAAGAACTTCATTCATGTGAACTACAGAAGAGACATCAGCTTCACTTATTACAGACACAGTATCATGTTTAAAAAATAAATACATTTTTTGAATAATCTATTTTCCTTGCCTCTGCTACTAATACCTTAAGGTTATTAAAATTGTATCTAAAATTGTACCTTCCTTTTGGCTACTTCTGCAGTACATTTACTTTTTTGCATTTTATTCAGTTTAAACAATGAAAATAGACTATTTAGTTTCACTTTTGTTTGTGATCTATTTTGACTAAATTCCAGTAGATTGATATTAGGAATAGACCACTTCCCTTTCACTTGCTGCAGATATCTGCATGGATTATTGAGGCTGAGAGTTTGTTTCTAAACAATTTACTTATTGGCTTTATTTTTCTTAGCTAAACAATAGTCTCTTGGTGTCATTTTAGATACTACTTTGTAATTTAGGGTGAAAATAATTATTAAACATGATAGACTTATTCCGGTAAAGCTAAATTGATACTTTCCCAGTAGCTCATGTCTATAAAGAGATAATTTAATTGCAATAATAGGCAAGCAAAAGATGAATTCACAATACAATTGAGTTCTATACAATAGATCAATTTGCCACTGGGCATTGATATTCAAGATCGATTAATTCTTGACCTTTGTATGATTACTAGGGTCCTGTCTGAAATAAGTGGCTTAAAAAAAACAACAACAGAGGGAGATGCCCCTTTTGTGGGAAAGCCATTTTGTTTTGGGATCGCAGGCAAGTGAGATAGGAAGTATGTTCCTGACAGGTTATCCAAATATCCAGTCCTGGTTAGAGGTGAAACCACAAATTAGGCCAATCATGACGAATGAAGAGTTTGAAGAAGGAACTGTTGTTGGGCCACCTGAGTCTGATTCAATCTAGTTCCCCTCTATCGTCTTATGGGTCGATATTTTAGTGTCAGTGACATGATGTCACTTATCCTCTCACTACCCTGCCCATTTTTCGTATTGATTGGTAGGAGTTATTGGGCTGATAAATTGACGGGGCCAGGAAGAAACAGTGGAAGGTGAATGGATTTACCTTTGGAGTCAGCTGGGCTTGAGGAAGGAATAAATGTCTTTTCTTCTCCGATTCCTGCTCTCAGAAAAACTGGCAAATGAAAAGGTGTTTATCACAATTGTATTGCAGTGACCACCTGTTATTAAAATATGAGTAATTGGTAATCACACTGCTACATGTCACAATGTATTTGCACCTTACAGAAAAAAATGACAGCACAAAGTGAAGTATGCCAAGTACCTCTTTCTGCATACGCACTGCAGCTCTGACTGGAGAAATCTCAGGTCAGTTCACATCAATTTTTTAAAATACATTTTGAGGGACCATTTATTTGCTTTAGGAATCTTTTCTAGTGAAGGCTTAGCTTCCCTATAATGGTCCTTTGCTTTGGAATAGGAACACCGCTTCTTTACCCCAGGCATGATAATAGAGACATGAAAGAATTGACAATTTCTTATACTTTTTTATTCTTTATCTATGCTAATACCAAGGACAAGTCTTTCAAAAACTCCTTTCGTTGTTCCAGGAGCAATTTTGCACAAGAAAAAAAAATTGCATGTGCATTTTTACATCCACAGTTCATTATAGACATAGATATTAGTAGAGAGATTTCTAAGTGTAAAAACTTGTGCCCAAAATTCATTGCAACATCAACTGTGATGGCTAGCCTTATAATTGACACACCAGGGACTGATCTAGGATTTCCAGAGCAAAAAGCGCAAAGTTGCTCCAAAAAGAGGTTGGCGGCAGTAAAAGATTGTATCCTGTATGGATCATGCACAGAAAGGGACTTGTAACACACTCTGACCTGGGAGTTCCCCAATATTTTGAGGTTTTAGATATGTTCCCAGAACATTGGAGGCCAGCCTGAGACTCACCTTCCACTGTTTCAGCTGAATAAAACCTAGAAACAAAATCACTCCATGGAGGCGACGAACCATATTGTGTCAATCCCTAATGAAGATTCTCTTTAAAAAGGAGGTTAATACCACCAGTCCAAAATTTTAGGAACTTGAGAAACAAGATGAGAACTAAACTACTATTGACAATTATTATAGGCAGAGCTGGTAGCATGGTCTGTAGTTGAAAGTAATTAATGTTGTCCCTTATAAAACCATGTAGCTAATCTTTAACTGTCTGAGCTGAAATTTTCCATGTTCAAGTCTGCCTCAGGCTGAGTGTTTTTGGAAAACTTCAGCTGAAATGGTTGGCTGTTTCCAAGATCAAGTTTAGGGAGGAAATACATTGTTTTTCTATGTTAAAAACATTCTTACAGCCATTTAATTTAGATGCTTCAGTGCCTCCATGCTTTTGAGCAAGGACTTGAAATTTGGCAGGCTGATCACTTTCATATCAGGGATGTGCCTTTTGCCAATCCTGTGAAAATGTGTCCAAGTTATGAGCCCTTGGAAAATCTCAGTTTGAATGTGCTCAGCAGAGAATTGTTAGAGTTTGGTAGCTAAATTCTCTGAAGACTGTCTGTACTGGTTTCAGAGTAGCAGACGTGTTAGTCTGTATTCACAAAAAAGAAAGGGAGTACTTGTGGCACCTTAGAGACTAACAAATTTATTTGAGCATAAGCTTTCGTGAGCTACAGCTCACTTCATAGATTCATAGATACTAAGGTCAGAAGGTACCATTCTGATCATCTAGTCTGACCTCCTGCACAGTGCAGGCCACAGAATCTCACCCACCCACTCCTATGAAAAACCTCACCCATGTCTGAGCTATTTAAGTCCTTAAATCACAATCTTCTGGTGGGGCCCTGGGCCGCCTTCATCCTGAGTCTGAGAGAGATCCTGACCAGACCAGGCCAGAGAGAGGAAGCCAGCTGATATCGTCATCTCTGCTGGCTCCAAACATCATCTGGGATGAAACCAGATTGGACTTTAACTACAACAACCCATCTCAACTCACTTCTTTCCCCTAAAGGACAGTTATTACCATCTTTGATGCCATCTAAGAGTCTGTCAGACAAAGGTTTTTTCCTTCTAAAAACTTTCTCCAACTAAAGGGAAAGGGAACAAAGGATGCTGTGAAAATGAAAGTGTTTAATACTTTACATTGCAAATGCTTTAACTGTTTTTCCTTATCTTTAGGAAAGGTTAAAAGGATTTGTAATGGTGTGTTTGCCATGGTACTAAGCAAGCTGAGGTGTCTGTATAACACACCCCAAACCTTGTTTAACATTGTTTAATGTTGGACAGAGATTGGGTTATATTAACACCTTTAGCCCATTTATTCCATCTAAATTACTACTAGCCAACTACTGCCAACTTTTGAAACCCCATTTCTCAGAGTGGAGGATTTCCCCCACCCCAGTAACTTAGTGTCAGAAAGAACCATTGTGATTATCTGATCTCCTGCACATTGCAGGCCACAGAACCTCACCCACCCCTGTAATAGACCCATAACCTCTGGCTGAGTTACTGAAGTCCTCAAATCATGGTTTAAAGATTCCAAGTTACAGAGAATCCACCATTTTCACTAGTTTAAACCTGCAAGTGACCCGTGCCCCATTCTGCAGAGGAAGACAAAAGAACTCCAGGGTCTTGGCGAATTTGACTCAGGGGAAAATTCCTTCCTGACCCCAAATAGGGCGATCAGTTAGAGCCTGAGCATGTGGGCAAGACCTGCCAGGCACATACCTCATCGGATGCATTCATGGGTTAGGGTTCATTCATGCATCCAATGAAGTGAGCTGTAGCTCACGAAAGCTTATGCTCAAATAAATTTATTAGTCTCTAAGGTGCCACAAGTACTTCTTTTCTTTTTTGTCTGTACTGGGTATGTTCCAGCCCCAGGGTTCAGGAATTTTTTAGGACTTTCCATGCAATTGCTCCTTATGACCACCAGGATGCTGTGTGCCATAATTGAGATTATAGGCTAGTTCTCAATGCCCAGCTGGTGGTATCAGAGGTAGTTGTGAGAAGGATGCGAGACTGGACTGCTGAAGCCAGACGGATGAGAATCGGATGCAGGTGGAATGAGAGGGCAGGGTGAGATGACGAGGAGGGTTGCGGCCCAAAGGGCAGGACTATTGTGATAAATTGGCTTGCAAATTTACTCTAATTGTGAGCTCAATTGTAAAAAGTGTGTGGCAATTTATGAACTTTCACAATAACCTATCATAGCAAATGTCGATGGGAAAAGGTCAGAAAGAGAGACAGTTTAAACAAAAAGGCCTAGTGGTATAATTCAAGGACTCTGTTGAAATCATGTTAGGTAAAAACAGTGTATGTGGAACTGGAAATTAATTAACCAAATCAACCATATTACGCCTCATTGGTGGAGAAATAATAAGCAGATGGGCTATTCCACCCATCACTCCCTTTCTATGTCCTGAAAGAAAGAGACTTTTGAGGGGGAAAGGCCACAGAACAGAGGCTACTGGAGCGAGCTTCACCATCATGGCTGCCACCCCACTGTCTCCTGGGAATCTGGACCTTCTTTGTCCTAACTCTGTAGGATGTCCTGACCAGGTTGGGCCAGAGAGAGATCCAGATGACATTACCACCTCTACCAGCTCTAGCTGAATCCCAAACACCACCATCTGAGGTGAAAGGGGATCAGACTTTAACGGCAGCAGCATCAACAACTTCTTCTCTTTTACCTAAAAGGACAGTTATTACCATCTTGGATACCATTGAAGAGACTGTCGAACAAGAGGTTTTTTTTTCCTTCTGAAATCTCTCTCCAGCTAAAGGGAACAAGGGACATTGTTAAAATGAAAGCTTTGCTTGAGGCCTTGGCTACTCTTGAAACAATACAGCAGCAGAGCTTCAGCACTTCAGTGTAGATGCTGCCTATGTGGACAGGAGGGGTTCTCCTGTCAGCGTAGATAATTGACCTCCCTGTGAGGCAGTAGCTAGTCGATGGAAGAATACTTCCGTCAGCCTAGTGCTGTCTATACTCTGAGGCTCGGTAGGCTTAAATATGTCACTCAGGGGTGTGGATTGTTCACACCCTTGAGTGCTGTAGCTGGGTCGACCCAACTTCTCAGTGTAAACCAGGCCTAATGCTTTACATTTGAAAGGTTTTAATTTTTTTCCTGCTTTTCTTTATCTTTAATAAAAGATTAAAAGGGTGTTTAATGATGTGTTTGCCATGGTACTAAGCAGGCTGAGGTCTCTGTGTACCAAATCCCAGACCTTGTTAACACTGTTTAAGGATGGACAGGGTGACTGGCTTATGTTTACACCTTTGGCTCATACAGTCATCTAGCTTAATACAACAGGCATCAAAGAGGGAGGGAGGTGGGCTGGGGAAAGGATTTGAGCAGAGGGAAAGGAGCAGGCAGGAGCCAGGTTAGAGGGATAAATAAGAGAGTGAAGGGAGCAGAAGCCAGGAGGGTGGGTAGGAGCAGAGGGGAAGAGAGCAAGTGGCAGGGAGGGGTTAGGCACAAAGTGGGTTTAAGGCTGTATGGTTAGGACAGAAGCAGAGGGAAAGGGGCCAGAGGCCAGAACAGAGCAAGAGGGGAATAGATAGGAGGATGGTCTCATGGTTAAGGAAGCTGAATGCCACCCTGGAGATCTGGATTCTATCCCTGCCTCTGCCACAGCATTGCTACTCATAGGCGCTGACTGTGTGGGTGCTCAAGGGCTGGAGCTCCTACAGAAAAAAAATAGTGGCCCCATTGGTGGCCCCACTGATCAGCTCCTTCCCCTCCCCCGCAGCATCTCCCGCCTGCCATTGATCAGCTCCTTCAGCAGAATGCAGGAGGTGCTGGTGTGGGAGGAGCGGGGCAGGAGAGGCAGAGTGAGGGTGGGGCGCTCGGGGGAGGGAGCGGAACAGGGCAGGAAGAGGTGAGGCGGAGGCGGTGGTGGGAAGAGGCAGGGCAGGAGGGAGTCTTGGGGAAAGGGTTGGAGTGGGGGCAATGTCTGGGATGGAGCAAGGGTCGAGCATCTCTGGGGAAATGAGAAAATTGGCGCCTCTGTTGCTACATATTATTTTAAGTCACTTAAACCAAATATCGACAGTTGGCTACTAATTGTACATTCTTCATTGTCTGTATGTCCAACATGAAACACCTGAGGTCAGATTTCCAGAAGGACTGAGAGCTCAACTATGTAGCTGTTCTTTGAACATATAAAGTACTGTTGTTCCTTTTTGGCACAAGTGGCGAGTCAAAGTTCAGGGCCCTGGGATGTGACAGTGGGAAGTAGAAATTGATGGAGTCTGTACATTCCTTGCAAAGAAACAAGATTGCATCAAGTAAAATACCAAAGTCTTGCTTCTCTGATTGCAGGAGAAACCAAAAGAAAAGGAGATAGCTTCTTTGCTTACAGTCACAAGCCTTTTTAGCCAGCACCAGACTTAGAGCCTTCCTCTAGGCTTCTCCAGGGTCATGCTGTACTTACAGGCTGCTGCTTGGCGGCCTGCCACTTCCTGCAGCTCCCGCAATCAGATTACCCTATGGGCCACAGGTTGCCCACCACTAGTTTAGAGGCTCCTGAGGATTTGTCAATGCATTGGAGACTCTTTTTAATTTTTCCTCCCCACCTCTCTCACCAAAGGTTAGTAAAACTAAGGGTTTGTCTACACAGCAAAAGCTGTGCATGTGGTAGCCCACCTGAGAGAGCTTGAATTCAGCTAAGTAATACAAACCCAGCATGGACCTTGGGTATGTACTTGACTTGCTTGTCCACTCTGAAGCCTGCGCTGCACTTACTTCACTCCTCTTGTTACTCATGCTAGCAGGATTCAAGATAGCTTGGGTAGGCTAGCCCATGCACAGCTTTCGCTGTGTAGGCATACCCTGAGATACGTGATACAGAAATAATGGAACAAGCATATATACTAGCAGCAGGACATTTTTCCTGATTAGAGTAGGTGCAATTGCTGAGATTAGCCCTCATTGTTTGTCCAGTGCTTGGGCTGTGTTCTATTTATCTAGGTACTTTGCTAAGGTGACCATATTGTCAAAGTAAAAAACTGGGACACATTTGTAGGTGAAATACTTTAAAAATAAATGTCTTTTGGAGTGAGTATGCTGGTGTCTTCACTGTCAGCTTCTGACCCAACAATTACAAATGCCTGTTTCTGGGAATGGATCATTTTTATTTTTACCCATCAACTTAGGGAGTTTGTCATGAAACACTAAAGAAGTTTCATTAACATTCACTTTGAACAAAAGAACAGCTCTTTCAGTGTTTCAGCTTTTCTCTTCATTTCAAACATTGCTCATCGTGCTGAACATTCATGCCAGTGAGCTGTCTGTGTAAACACAGAACAAATTCTACGTGGTATGGCACTACGTCCTGAACAAATATTTTGTGGCTGTTTTTTAAAAAGGAAGAAATAGCAAGGGAGGGAGAAAGAAAAAATAAGATTTTTATTTATGAAATGGGACATTCAGGTTTCTCAAAAAGTTCTTGGGACACCAGGTCATCAGAGGAAAAGCTGTGACTCTTCTGGCAAAATTGGGTCATACTGTCTACAGCCCAGAATGTTGATCTCCTGTTGCATGCAAAAATCCTTCCATTTCCTTTTTTTTCCAGGGAACAAATCTTTAAGATGAAAATCTTACCTGCAGTGCACAGCCTGAGTAACTCTATATATTTAGAGGGTTCCATGGAGGAGCAGGGTTAAACTCCTCTTCCCACCAACTATTCTCAGGCTGCTACTGCAGCCCTGGTTGAATTACCAGTGGATCTGTCAATTTGCTGATCCACCTACTCAATCGCTGCTCCTCCACTGGCCTGTCTTCTCTCCAGCTGTGGATGGAACCCCATTGAGCTGGAGGTTTTCTGGCTCAGCAGAACTGCTGCATTGGTTCCAGTACAAGCTTGGAGGATTGCCCTTTGAAAGGTCATATTGTGTGTTGTAGAAATAATAAGTCAAGAATTTTTGGCAGTTATTTATTTACAGGCTGACAATGTACTTGGTGCTGTACAAGTGTTATCAGTCATTGAAGCAGAGATTGTCTTATTATCAAATAGTGGGAGGACTGGGAGACCTGCAGTAGTGTTAACTTAAAATATAAACATGATTTTCTTAGCGATTAAAGAACCAACAAAACACAGACTGAACAAAATCCAAACTAATCCTGATGTCTGTAAAAGCTTTAGTTCACCCTTCCACAGAGGTTTTTGGATGCTTTGCACTTTCCTGTGATGCTTTCAAACAGATAATGCAGTAACTGATATCTTCTAGGAAAGACCATGCTAGTGATAGTCTCAACAGAAAGTAGGAAATACTGGACATTTGGTGCATCAGAACTTGTCCTCCTGAGATTTTCTGTCTGACTTCCAGACCAAAGAGGTGCAGATGAGCATCCAAATTGAACTTCCAAACCTTTTGGGTTCATATACCAGTAATTGCTTGATGCCACTGGGAAAATATAACAGTGTATGGCTGGGGGGAAGAATCTGACATGAATATATTAAAAATGAAACCCTTGAAACAGCCTTGGAACTCCAATGTTGATCAGCACTAATTAAGAAACAGGTTCTCTTACCCTTTTAAAATGATGCCTTTACTATAAATAAGTTTTATGACAAAAAGAAAGGTATTAAAAACCCAGAGTACAAAATCTTCTTAATAAGACACTGATCCAAATATTCCCTTCCATGGAAAACTTCATGAACTTTTACTTGTGGCATTTCTCTACCAGTGGGAGAGATTAACTGGACCATGGAGAGGTGAGAGGCTCCGGAGTCTTTACCTCAGAGAATGTTGACTCCACCCTTATTGGTTTGAGGGCATCCCAACAATGTGCTAGCTCTTCTGTGCTGCTCACTAGGATTCCCTCTTCCTTCACTGCAGGACTCACTCAAGCCCCATGGTGCTGTTGACTACTCTGCTATCTGTATTTTTACCAACTTAACCCAGAAGGGGTTTGGAAGAGTAGTAAGGCACAATTTGGGGATGACTGTCAATAAATCTGCAAGGTCTTGGGAGTCAGGTTTGTTCCCTAGTTCCTTTACCTCACCTTCCTTCATCCAACATGTTCCTTCCAGTCAAAGCTCAGGGAGCCCCAACCATAGGGAATGGATTCATGATGGGTGTGAGGAATATGCAGCATAGTCTTTGGAGCAGTTTCAAATTGCAGAGTGGGTCACAATACAACAAAATGCCGATACTGTCAGTGTCCATTTGCATGGAGAATCTCCACAAGGTAGAGGAGGGGTTGATGCTCCTTCCTGACCCATGAAGCCTGACATTCATAGTGTACCTTTGGAAAGGCTTCTGGAGGATCAAGGAAATGCAGATGATGCATGGAACTAGCTCTTCTCCTAACTGTTCCCTTTCCCTTGCTGCATTCCTAGCCTAGGCTGTTTTGAGTGGGTCTCTTCAACTCATATGTGGGAAAGGCTCCTCAGAAAGAAAACACAATTTGAACTTTGATCTGAATTATGCCACACCTTTCCAGGGAGTCAGAATATCAATATTGTGGGCCTTCAAGGGAGAAGGGTCTGTCTCCGGTCCTCTCAAAACTATGCAAGGGGATGGTCCATGGTTTCAATCTCAACTATATTACTTTCAATGATAAAATATGGGCAGCAGACTTAGGTAGGCAGGTTCTGTACTTGTTGTTTTAAACCCTAATTTTTGTCTTGTTTCCTAGGATTTACCATGTTGTTACTTCAAAAGACATAGGTGACAAGGCACAGTGACATAACTCTTCATTTCATATTGTGCAATACAATATTGATGGGTTTGTAAAGTTAAAACAGTATATTATGTTATTAATAATTAGGCTTATTTTGATGGTCTACCCTCAGAGAGGCTGATTAAAGCCCAAGGATTCTGTTTGGCAGATGATGTATGGACCTATCCCTTCCCCCCTAACTGCTCCCTTCCCCCTGGGTGTTGACTGTTTTGCATGGGTCCCCTCAACTCATACTGGGATTGTGGGGATGGTCTTCCACCACTGACATACACTGATCCCCAAATGTTCTCTCCATTGGCTTCAGTTTTGTAGATTACCTTTGTTTACCTAAATTTTGTCTGATCACACCCCTGAGAGATGTAGTTAAGATGACTTAATTTTCTAGTGTAGACCAGGCCTAACTCGATAGCTGGTGCCCTGCCTGATTCAGAGCAAGACCTTGAAACTGGTCTCTCCTATCTCAGGTAAGTGCCCTAACCTCCAAGCTACGGGCTATTCTGGGGTGGATCTCATTCATATTTTGACCAGAAATTCAAACCTGGACATGAAAGAAATACCTGACAAAAAATGTTGTTGAAACCAGTACACTTCCATGAAAGTTTTTAGTTTTGATGAATCAGCACTTTCTGCCCCCCACTTTTTTTTTTTTTTTTAAAAGTTCATCAAAAATTTCCTGACCAGCTCTATGTCTTAGTCTTCTGGTTCTGGTTCTGGTTCTGTGGTGGCTGGCCCCTGTAAATGAAGTTAATCCAATCTGGCCAATTAAGAGGGTGTGGTAGTACCATTGGCTATTAAGGATCAGGGAGAGACCCAGAGAAAGGGTATACCTGGTGAGTCAGGGAGCATAGACAGGAGGTGCAAGGAAAGAGGCAGGTAAGAGCTGCCTGGAGAGACGCACTATGCAGAGAGTAGAAAGCTGTGCAGAGCAATCCAAGGAAGAGGGAGGAATTGCTAGGAGCCAGTGGAGGAGCTAATTTGTTGACCTTACTCAGCTGAAAAGCCAGTGCCAGGAGGTTGAGAGGGGCTGAGCTGGACTGCATTTGAGCAGAAGAAAGGAATTAGGAGCTGAGTGATGGTGGACTGGCAGGTGAGGAGCTTGATAAATGGCTGTACATTTTTGTGTTTCACTGTGGGAATTGGGAGAATGGTGTTTACTATGGATTATTGTATGTGTACCTGAATAAACTGTGTCCAAAGGTGGGTTCTGACTGGCCACTGAGAGAAACTATATTCTTTTTATGGATGGACCAAGGGGAAACTGAGTTAGGTGTGTCTGTCGTGCCATGGCCTGGTTCAGAAGGATGTCTCAGGCAGGACTGCCCTGGGACACACCCCGTTTGTGATCTTGGACACATTGCTTATGACCTGATATTGCAACATGGGGAACACTGCCTGGGTGGAGTTAGGTGCCATCAATTCTAAGTGAAGTCCTGGCAATTGAGGGCCCTCTGCACCTTGCAGGATCAAGCCCTTAACCTGTTTGCCTTCTTAATACTAAAATAGGGGGAATAATCCCTACTTTGCAGACAGTTATGAAGATCAGTCAATGTTTGTGAAGGGCCTTGAAGTTTTAATGAGCTCTATAAAGTATTATTATTGGCAGACACAGCACTTTATAAAGAGAACATTTGAAGTGATTCCCTTTTGTCTAGAAATAGTGCTCAAATCTATAAATAAAAGCAGCAAACAAGTTTTTTAAGAGCATGTTTTATAAGATCTAAGAAATTAACTAAAACATAAAATATACAACTCAAGTTTGTGATTCAGGTATTCCATTATGTCTTTTCCAAATGCCTTGATATTATTTAAATGTCTCAAGCTAGAATTACACTTATTTCATTGGATCAGGTAATTTGGTTGTATTTCAGAAGCAATGCTCTTTCTAAAGTGCTGCAGTTATAGGGCCAAATTCCACTCTTGTTATTGTCAGTGACCAAACTGCTATTGATGGCAAAGGCTAGCAGGGTCAAGCCCCCCATTTTGAGGTTGTGCAGGTAAGATCACATCCCTTAATTTAAAAATGTAAACACAGCTGTTGGCTTTCTGTTAGGATGCTGGTGACGCACTGGGAATTGTGTGTTAACAGCCTGTCAAAATGAAGCACTAGATCTTTCAATGTGATGTTTAAAAAGGATAAAAAATGAGACCTTTTCATTCTGATTACAGTTGAATGAATAGTTCAGAGTGAATAATTTATTTGGCATGTTTTGCCTCTTTTTCTCGAGTCTGTTAGTAGCTTACAATTTTTACTTATATTTATTTTTGACATTTGACTAAATAGTTTCAGGGAGTCATTTCTAGTCTATATATTTTATATAGACAGTTCAATATTTTTAAAACATTTCTTAAAGGACACTAGTGATAAAATCCTGGCCCTATTCAAGTCAACAAGAGTTTTGCTATTGACTTTTGTGTAGCCAGACTTTCACCCTTGTATGTGTTTGTTCTCTGGGCAGGATGAGTGTAAACTTTATTTAATGCGACACTCCTGGGAGAGTCATTGGCAAGTTGGTTTGAACCCAGGACCTCTGGATCTAAACCCATAAACCTTTACTGCCTGATCTAAAAGGCTCTGCTCTCTTAGTTCAAAGGCCGGAGTAGACTCGGGCTATGTCTGTGCTACAGCTTAGGTCAGCATAATTTATGTCACGTGGAGGGTGAATAAATCACCCTCCTGAGCGACATAAATTACACCAACATTAGCACCGATGTGGACAGCGCTGTGCCATTGGGAGAGCTTCTCCTGCCAACATAGCTTCTGCTGCTTGCTAGGGCTGGAGTAGTTAAGCCAATGGGACATCTCTCTCCTGTCGGCGTAGAGCAGCTACATTAGAGAGCTTACAGAAACTGTGCCCCAGTAAACTCTCCAGTGCAGCTGTACCCTCATAAACCTGCCTGGGTATGTCTACACAGCAAGCAGCAGTGAGTCTCAGAGCCTGGGTCAACAGGCTCAGGCTCGCAGGGCTCAGGCTACAGCACTAAAAATAGCAATGGAGACATTGTGGCTCAGGCAAGAGCTCAGGCTCTGAAGCCTGGGGACAGGGGTGTGCTTCAGAGTCTAGGCTCCAGCCCGAGCCACAACGTCTACATGGCTATCTTTAGTACAATAGCCTGAGCTTGTTGACCTGGGCTCTGAGACTTGCTGCCATGGGCTGTGTAGATGTGGACCAGCCATTAGAAAGTAATGGAGTCACACTGTGTAAGCATAACACTTCAAAGTTTGCTTTTGGTGGATAGTCTCTTATATTGGCTTAAAATTCAATCTTTTCCTGAACCTTTTTGACTGAAATCTTGGACTAGAACAGAGAAGCAAACACAATCAAACTGAATTAGTTTAAAAACTGAGACATATGTTTGTGGAAAGTATTTTGCAATTTTGTTCCATTGTAATTCTGATTAACTCACTGTTTTTAATAATTGAAGACCACTCCATAACTTCCCAAGGTTGATTTGACTTTGGCAATCTTTTTCTTTTCTTTTTCTTGCATCAAGGTGACCATACGTTCCACTTTGATTAACCCCATATAACATTTAATAAAATGTTCTATTGTCCTGGCAGATGTAAGTTGTGCTATATTTTCTACAAGTTTTTAATAGAAAACATGATTAGCTGCACTTTTCAAGATTGGTGCTCATGAAGGAAATGTAATACAACCCTGAAGTCTGCTGTGGTTTTTCAATGTCAATTTATTCATCTGCTGTGGCTTTTCAAAGGGAAATTCTCCAAGGATATCATTGATAATAGAAATTGATACAGTTTAAAAAAACCCCAGCATTTGAATACTACTTGGTAATAAATGTTCCATCACAGAGGAAGAAAGTATTCTCATTAATATAAAATTTTACAAAATGAAAATGATTATTGAAATATAGTTAGGAAATTGGAAATTTTGTACTTCTGCTTAGGTTAAGTAAAGGTTAGTGAATATGGGTTGGTTCCTCTTAAATTCCTTGATTTTTTTTTTTGATTTTGTTCATTATTTAATACATTGGGTAATGTTTCCCAGATATTCTAAGAATTTCTATTAACCTCAATATTGTGCCCATATTTAGACCCCCATATGCTCGTTTACCAGGCAATTCTGATCTTTTTTATAATGTTTATTGGATAGTTGGGGATTTTGAATGGTGTACGTGGAAAGTGGCCTATACTAATGGTGTACCAGTATTATCATCTCATCTGATCTTGCTCTGGGATAACAATGGTGTTTGGATCTTTCTTTGATTTACACATCATATGGAAACACAAGTTCTGACGAGTAAAGACTATTTGTACAATGCATTTCTCTTGAGTAAAATCCTGTTATGTTTGCTGAACTTTAGGTACAGCACACCAATAACCATTCAAGGCTAAGATGAAGTTTCCTTATACAAAATACCAAAAAGCAAAAGTTAAGTATAATTTATTATGTAAGTATTTCTGTGGTCCTATTTATTATTGCCACAGGAAATAAATAATTCCTTAGCCCTCAATTGCTGCACCTTTTCTCAAATATTTTCATACTACAATGCTTTAGTGTCCTATATATCCCAAGACCAAAATTAAAATAGTTATTGGAAATGCTACAACAGTTTGGCAACTAATTATGGAGTACAACAATGTCTTTGATCGGGTAGCTGGTGAAAGGACCCAAAGAAGTAGAGCTATTCTGCTGAATCACCGGGCATGCAGACCAGATGGGTTCTACTGGCAACGTCACGAAATATAAAATGGTCTGAATATCGAAGAACAACCAAGCTCAGGAGAAAGCTTTATGCTGAGATGTATGTTTGATTGCGTAAATTCACTGTAAAGATAACTTTAGCAGGAAGGTCATTTTGGCCTACTTCCTGTGTGGAACTACTGTGTTCAGACCAGTCAGGTGATGATCGTTATGAACACAATGTGGCTGGTCCTGCAGTATTTCATGAGCTGCATAACAGAAAGTGAATCAGTGGTGCCTGCCCTGCGATGTTCCATGGAAAGAAATAATTCAAGATTGCTTCTGGCATTCATGGAGCATCTGTACATGGTGGACCATCAGTACTGGGCTCAGGAAATGAGCACTGAGTTGTGGGATCGCATCGTGATGCATGTATGGGATGACGAGCAATGGCTGCAGAACTTTTGGATGCACATATCCACCTTCTTGGAACTGTGTGCAGAGTTCACTCCAGCACTGTGGTGCAAGGACCAGAATGAGAGCTGCCCTCACTGTGGAAAAGTGAATGGGGTTTGCTGTGTAGAAGCTGGCAATTCCAGACTGCTACCGGTCAGTGGCGAATCACTTCGGAGTTGAAAAATCTACCAGGGGGATTGCGGTGATGTAAGTGTGCAGGGCCAGTAATAGCCTTCTGCTATGAAGGACCGTGACTCTCAGTAATGTGCAGGAAATTCTTGAAGGCAATGGGATTCCCTAAGTGCGGTGGGGCAATAGATTGAACGTATATCTCAATTTTGGCCCCAGACTATCTTGTGACAGAGTACATCAACCGAACAGGCTACTTCTCCATGGTCTTGCAGGCACTGATGGATCACAGGAGACGTTGCACTGACATCAATGTGGGGTGGTCAGGGAACGTGCATGATGCACACATCTTTTGGAACACTGGACTGTATAGAAAGCTGCACACTAGGATTTTTTTTCCAGACCAGAAGATTCCAGTGGGGGATGGGGAAATGCCCATAGTGATCCTGGGAGACTCTGCCTGCCCCTTTCTCCTGTGGCTCATGAAGCCTTACACCAGGAACCTAGACAGCAGCAAAGAGTGCTTCAGCAACAAGCTCAGCAGGTGTCAAATGACTATTGAATGTGCGTTTGGCAGATTAAAAGGTTGCTGGCACTGCCTTTTTGGCAGATTAGACCACAATGAGAAAAATATTCCTACAGTTATTGCAGCCTGCTGTACACTGCATATTTGTGAAACAAAGGAGGAAAAGTTTTTCCCCAGGGTGGAGCACTGAGGTTGATCAACTGGCTGCTGATTTTGACCAGCCAGATACGAGGGCAATTAGAGGGGCACAGTGGGTTGCTATTTGAATCAGGGAGGCTTTGAAGGAGCATTTTGACAATGATTCCTAGGAATGTGTCTTTATGTGAGGCATTCAGCCAGGCAATGTTTACTTGCCACTCTGAATGAGCCCTACAGTGCTTGCTTCCTGGCATTAATTGTACTGAGAAAATATTCCTGCCAGCAACCACTGTGTTTGAATGTTAGCACGAATTAATGTGTGTATGACACAAATAAAAAGTCAATTTGTATCAAACTTTATCCTTTAATGGGACAAAATATGAATTTTTTGTCAAATGGGGACATAGAAATGAGGAACAGTCTCTCAGTTGTGACCTTCACAGGTGAGTGTAACTCTAGCTTGCACTGTGAAACCAGTCCCTAGGGATGGAGTCCAAGTGGTACTGTGAGGGACTGTGAACATGTGTAGAATTTGGTGGGGGAGTTTGAGGAGGGCGTGGAATGGAGTTCTGTATTGACTGCAGGGGGACTTGCGCACAGATGTGCTCTGACTGCAGCATAATGAGGGACTTGAACATCTCTATCTGGTTCTCCAGCAACTTTATCATCTGCTCCAGTCCCTCCCTCCTTTCCAGGCAATCCAGCCTTAGTTTTTCATTAATTGTCTTCTTCCATGCTCTTATTTTTCTATCTGTTGTATCAGTAGACTGCAGCACTTTGCAAAACATATCCTCCTTACTTCTGGTTCACTGCCTTATCTGATGGAGGTGCTCCGCTGGAATGGGTCCTCAAGGGCACATCTGCATAAGCCAAAGGAACAATGAACAGAGGCTATCATGAGTGCGCTCACAGCCGTGAATCACAAAAGTTACACACACCTTTTTCTCACTGTCCCTTGGCTAACACACAGCTTGGCACGAGTCTGAAATATGGTGAGTTTGGTGGGGTGGAAAGGGGGAATGATACAAAAAGATACAAAGGTCTGCAAAGGGGGTTCCCACAAGTACCTGAATATTCTGAATATTGAAATATTTACCACAGGCGGGGGTAACTGAAGCCAATATCTCGCTCCTGAGGGTAACCCAGGATGAAAGAGTGAATCTCCTGCATGCATATGGCTTCAGGCTGGCTTTGTATGCTGCTCACCTATGTGCCGCTCTGGTCCCTGTAGGAATAATTGCTGGTTGGTGCAGCAAAGCTTCCTACAGTGAGGGGAGAAACAAGGCAGTTCTACCAAGAAACCTTCAGCAGAGGATTGCAGAATACCTACAGGAAAGTTTCCTGGAGATCTCTATGAAAGATTCCCAGGACATAATTTAGGTTCTTATGACATCCCAGTGTACATTAACAAACTTTTTTGCTGGGCCCCCACTGTATAGCTGCATAGGCTCTACTATTAATTTCTGTCCCTTATCCCTCCTCCACCATATAACATAGTACATGAGAGCTCAATCTCTTCTCACTATGAAGTATCAAATCAGAATGCATGCTTACCTGCGCTCATGTCCCCTGCTTCATGCATGCTGGAGATAGATTGCTGGGACTGGCTAAACCCTTCCAGAGTCAAAAGCAGGTCCTGACTCGCTGCGCCACTGGACAGCCCTGTTGTGTGTCCCACACCCTCCTCCTCCTCCACTTTCTCGTCTACCACTTTGTCCTCGGGGTTCACTCTGCTGACTGCTCCCTCCAGTCCCCTCCAAGTATCCATGGGGCTCTTGGCAGTGGAGGTGGGGTTGCTGCTGAGGATGTTGTGCAGCTCCTTGTAGAAGTGGTATGTCTTCGGTGACACACCAGAGTGACGGTTGGGCCTCCTTTGCCTTCTGGTACGCCTGCCTCAGCTCCTTGATCTTAGCATGGACTGCTGTATGTCCCTTTTGTGCCCCGTCTCCTGCATGCCACCGGCAATCAGCCTATAGGTATCAACGTTCCTATGGCTGAAGCGAAGCTGTAACTGCACAGCCTCCTCCCCCCACGGACCCAGCAGATCCCACAGCTCCAGTGTAATCCATTTGGGAGCAGGTCTGTGGCAGGAAGCCGGC
Organism: Dermochelys coriacea; assembly: GCF_009764565.3. Classification (NCBI taxonomy): domain Eukaryota; kingdom Metazoa; phylum Chordata; order Testudines; family Dermochelyidae; genus Dermochelys; species Dermochelys coriacea. Next base: position 84,419,245 of record NC_050073.1, on the reverse strand, counting down.
ATGGTCACAGGGAGGATGCTGTGTGAACTGTCCATGCGGAGTAAACAGGAAGAGGAATTTCAAAACTTCCTGGGCCTTTAAAAGGGGGGAGGGGCGCATACCTGTGTACCTTCAGAGCAGCAGAGTTCAAACTGATGATCAGAGCAATCATGATGGGCATTGTGGGACATCTCCTGGAGGCCAATTAAGGCAACTCAAGCAAGCACAGCATCTACACAGACACTGGCTTGCTCTAACTACTTTGCAAAAAGCCCTATGCCTCTCATCAAGGCATTTTTATTATGTTGGCTTAGCAGGGAAGTTTCATTGGTGGGAGGAGCATTTCAGTGTGCACACCTAAATTCATTTGTTAACGAAAGCTGACTTTTGTTGACAAAACTGTGTAGTGTAGAAAGGCCTTAGCAACATTGCATGAGGGGGAAAAAATCATATTTTGTACTCTTTTTGGCTTTCTGTGTCTCTAATGCATATTTGTCATAGCCTAATGCACCCATTCTTCTAGATTAAGTTCTTTCTCTGATGAAAGTGAATTTAGTGCTTTGAAAGTTTTGACTGCTATTGTGACAGAGGCCCTGCATTTATTCACAGAACAGTTAAAACATGGCAACAGCAAGCAATGCAAGTTACCCTGCCAATGTGCTTCACCCATGAGTGCATGGACCACCTCTAAGGTTGATGAGATAGTTCAGTATAAGTGGCTACCAACGAATAAAGGGGGAGACAAGGAAAAAGTTAAAATTTCTGGGGAACCTCAGGGTTTGGTGATGGGCTGCATAGCCTCTTTTGTGGAGGAATAAACCCCACCCTCTGACACAACACAGTAGCAGGGGAACTCTGACATTTCCTCCCACAGACTTTTCTGTGGCAGTGGATGATCCAGCCCATGCATGGTAGTTGTGTGTGAGCGAGAATGAGACAGAGAGTATACATTTATTAACATTTCCTGGATTTATCTTTTTTTTTTTTTTAAGTCTGCTGTGACTAGGATTTCTCATGATTTTTCAATGTTGACTTAAAAATAGATGATAAATTAGATTATTAAAATTCATAAAACAGTCATATGTAAGGGTGCCCCTTTCCTAAAACCCCGCCCCTTCCCTGTCCCTTTTCTCTGGCCCTCCTACCCGCTCACTCCATCCCCCCCTCCCTCTGTCCCTCACTTTCCCTCACCCTCATTCACTTTCACTGGGCTGGGGCAGGGGGTTGGGATACAGGAAGGGGGTGAGGACTATGGCTGGGGGTGCGGGCTCCAGGGTGGCGACAGAAATGAGGGATTCACGGTGTGGGAAGGGGCTCTGGGCTCAGGCTCTATGGTGGGACCAGGGATGAGGGACTTGGGGTGCAGGAGGGGGCTCTAGGCTGGGGCAAAGGGTTGGGGTATGGGAGGGGGGTGTGGGCTCCAGGAGGGAGTTTGAGTGTGGGAGGGGGCTCAGTGCTGGGGCAGCAGGGTGGGGGGTGGGAAGGAGTGAGGGGGGTGGGCTCCAGCTGGGAGGCACTTACCTCAGGCACCTCCCAGAAGTGGGCTGGCATGTCTGGCTCAGGGGCGGCCAGGTGGCTCTGCGCACTGCCCCCACCTGCAGACACTGCCCCCACCTGCAGACACTGCCCCCGCAGCTCCCAGTGGATGCTGCGGAGTCAGTGCTTGGGGCGGGGCGCGGGGGCAGCATGTGGAGACCCTGGCTGTCCCTGTGTCTAGGTAGGGTGACCAGATGTCACGATTTTATAGGGACAGTCCCAATTTTTGGGTCTTTTTCTTATATAGGCTCCTATTACCCCCCCCACCCCCGTCCCGATTTTTCACATTTGCTGTCTGGTCACCCTAGTGCCTAGGAACCGGACATGCCGGCCCCTTCCAGGAGCATTGCGGAACTAGGGCACGTAGGGAGCCTGTCTCAGCCCCACTGTGCTGTCAACTGGACTTTTGGCCTATTAAAATCTCCCAGATTGCTTTTAATGGTCAGATTGAGATTGAGTTTGCAGTTGATTCTGGTAGACTCTCGGCCAATACAAGAGATTGGCAACCTTATGTTCCTTTGTGCTGTGAGTTGTAATTCAGGTAGCCCAGGCAGAGGCATCTTCCACCCCTTTACTTTCTGGGGTGGATATGTAAAATAGATTACAGTCTGGCCCTGTGTAACTAATTTGCACTGCTACTGTAAAGGAGGATGCTTTTGAAACCTGCAGTGAACAACTTTTAGATAAACCTGGAACTTGTTTTCTTTATGGAAGCATACATTTTACTCTTTTTTTATTTTATAAGGTTTCTCCTGATATTCAAATTTTTATTTAAAAAGTTATTGTGAAAAGCAACTTCAGGCCTTGAACCTGCAAACATTTACACACGTGTAACCATAGTAGTAATGTGCATGTTTGCAGGACTGGGGCCTTGGCAAGCTCTATTCTACCAGTTTCAAAATTTTAGTCTAGTGATATGAATTAATTGCACAGGCTAGAGGGTTGGAGTAAAGTCACTTTAATAACACATTCTATGAATTCTTTCTGAAAGTGGCATAGATTTAGTCTGGATGAAAATAGTGCTAAAGGCCTGAAATGAACCACTCAGGTAGTTAACATTCAAAACTGAGCTGTCCCTGGAGAAAATCAAATATACAAAATCCAATAACCAGTTAAGATTGTACATAGCAATCTGTATCAAACATTTATTGCTATGTCTGACCTGCCTTTTGCTCTACCAACTGCATGATCTTGGAAAAAGCAGTCAAGCAAAACAAGACGTATGATTCTAGTTTGACTAGCATATTTCAAGGTAGAATAATTGTGCAAAGACAGAGTAATTATTATAGGTATAAATGTGGATACACCATGTAGTAGTAATATCACATGCTTTGTCGTAAGGACAAAACTGTTAGCAAAGAACAATTTGAACAAGTAAAATGTTTGCCCTGAAACTAACTGACAAGTGATTGATTCATTAGCATTCAGCACCCACTTTAATAAAAAAGGAAAAGCCAGATAAGGAAGAAGCAACACAAAAAAAAAAAAAAAAAAAAAAAAAAGAGAGAGAGAGAGGTAATAAAAGGAGAGGCTGGGAAAAGGAAACATGATTGATGGCATTGCCTTTATAGCTCTGATTATGAGAACACTCCTAGCAGTATTCTGTGCCTATATTTGGTGACAATGTCAGAGTGAATAATAAATCTAGCTGAAGGTGTAAGCAGTTACTTTAGTTTACTGCTTGAATAGCATTACTACAAAAATATTTATTGTTGTTTTTTTGGAAGCAGAGGCTTCAAATGCTGACAGGCAATTCATTGTTCCATTTTGATTTATTAAAAGTGCTTGTGGTTAGGAGGAGCTTTGGTTCATTTTCAGTTTTGTCAATAGACACTTTCACATATGTACCAGCAGTAGAGCTTGCTGAAATTTGGAATTTTATGTTTGTGGGAAACGTTGATATTTCGAATTAGGTTTAATTCCAATTCAGAATAAACACAATTTTTTTTCAAAATTTCCTATGAACTTGAAATTCTAAAAAATTATTCTTTTAGGAAGACTGACACATGGTGTTTCTAAAACAAAAACAAACGTTTCCCAGGCCACTGCTGAGTGAAATTGACATGACAGTTTCACTGCTACTATTCAGTTGTGGGCAGCCATGAACCTGGCCAACAATTATGTCAGTTTTTCTGAAGATGTGTAGAGGCTTCCAGGGTCTGTGGTTCTGAGGCAGCCCTGCTATGGACCCCATGACTTCCTGACTCCTGGATCAGCTGCCTCCCTAGGATGCCTGACACTCAGAGCAGTGGGTTCCTTAGGCTGTGTGAATTGGGCACCTCAGGGAGCCAGCTATCCCGGGAGTATGGAAGCTATGGGATCCCTGGCTCAGAGCAGTCCATATGGCAGGGCTTCCCCAAAGTTGCAGAACTGGAAGCCGGGCTCCCCAGCTACCCTCCAGGAAACCAGTCAGATATCTGTCAAAAACCTGATTGCAACTGGATGAATTCTTCTTGAACCTGAGAAGTTTCTGTGAAACATTTCAGGTTTGACAAATCAGCATTTTCCACCAAAACTCTGTTGTGTTGGAAAATTGATGATCTGATATAACCAGCTGCTCACATTCCCCCCTCAAAAATGGTTAGTTCTTCTTCAAGTGCTAGTCTGTGTTGAAATGGATCTTTAATGGCCCAAGCTGTGCAGATTGTTACCGGTACCAGTGAAAATTCGGAAAACAATATGCTTAATGCATAGTAATTTATTTGAGAAAGAATCACACAAGCAGTAAAAGTTACATAATACACATCTTCCGTAATAAGCCTCAGTTCCCCAAGCATAAATCCTCAGTAACTATGTTGGCCTTACACAGTAGCCAGACGGCAAACAAAGCAGGTATACCTATTGGTACTAGATGGAGACTTCTTTTCTTCTCTTCTTCTCCCATCTCAGGTACTTGGTCTGTCAAATGTCCCCCAAAGCAGGGTCTTGGTTACCCTGAGGCCTTCTGTCTCACAGCATCACAGACCTCTTCAGATATTAATTGGGGAACTAACTAAATAATTTACTTTGCTTAGCATTTATACCTTTTGCTCTCAAAGGAGTCACATGTCCCAGAAATATGCCCTGTGGGTGTTCATTACTGATTTTCTCTAATTAATATTTTGGAAGGGGGCTGCAAAACAGACACAGACTGAAGCTCAATCAATGTTTACGCTCTCATCCATCATTCACATCACATAGCGTGATGCCATCCAGAGGGGTCATTTTGACTTGGGTCAGCCTGTGCCAAGCCCACTGATCACATGATTTTACATCATCTTTACTTTGGTGACCTGGTCTCCCGGCTGATATATTCCAAAGTTCAATGTTGAAACATACACGCAAATCAAGCCATTATTAGCCATATAAGTGCAATTTCAGCACTTCTGGTATATTTTCACACCATCTATCTAATGCTAAGAGAATCCAGCTCCCAGAATCCTCTAGCAAATTCAGACATTCCAAGCCATACTAAACTCATGTTCACTACATTCATTCATATCAATCACAGTAATTCATAATAATTTGGCACCATCCCAACAGTCCGTATCTATATTCCCAAGTTGGTATACCCACGTCTGGTGTACATGACAACAGAAATAGACATAAAGATAAAACGCTTTTTAGTAACTAAACCTTAACAAGCTAGATTGGTGCAAGGTAAAATCCTCACCTCATTTCCATCAAGATGGCTGACCGAACCCAGGGGTAAGGATCTATCCCCCAAAGTCAAAGGGCTGGTACCTTTATCTTTCACCTAAGATGACAATCTGGGGTTGCTTTGTCCCACATTTATAGTCCAATGAATGTTTGAAATAGATTCTTCTGAACGATATCTCCAGATAAAAGTCTATTTCCAGCAGTGAGGTAGGCAACATGGCATTTACCTAGAAGGAAGTGTTCTGCTGCTTCTTCTTCCACAGGGGGTCATCTGCTAAAATGCAAATTATTTGGTTTCTGTCCTCTTTGATGTAACTGAATTAATATTAAACATGTGACTGTCAATCTCCTCCTTCACCGTGATAATGTGAGGTTTGCCTCCACCCCTTGTTAGCTTGATGGGTCTTTTTACATGATATGTGAATACATTCCCAATGTCTTTCAAAGTACTTTGGCAGCAACTCCCAGGTGGAAAAACCTCATTCCTTTGTTGAGGGTGCAGTAACTCCTGATTGGCTGGCAAACACATTTTATTCCTAAAACTTTGCATCAGTTGCTTGCATGTACATTACATGATGATAGTAATAACCAGTGAGCCATGAGGTCTTCACTGACACCTTGCATGACACTTATTTGATACATTTCATGACATTAAAGAATTGGGGTGCATTTAAACTGGTTAAGTCAGCTGAAATTCATTACTAGATATCACTGTGCCTCTTGCCCTCTTCCCCTGGGCTGTTCTTTATGTCACAGTAGTATCTCTCTGGAGTTGTTTATAGTCTTAGTGACTTACCATAATCACCCCCACTGTTTTTAGCTTCTGAAAAAGATATGGCATTGATTACATTCATATATTAATATAATGGTCCCCAAAGATACTGCAAGTGGTTGCAATATCTGTCACATATCACATCACACTGTTGGGGGTCCACTGAAGGCAGATGGCCAACAATCACAAGAGGCTGATGCACCAGAGGTTCCTCTAGGACATCTTCAAGAAATGGGGGGGGTCCCATACATGGATCTTTTCACTACAATGGAGAATGAGTGTTGCCACCTCTGCTTGGGGGAAGGGTGAACTATCTCTTTTGGACACACTTCTCTTCTTGTGGACAGAAGGGCTGTTCTATTCATTCCCTCCTGTCTCCGTGGTCCCCAACGTTCTTCAGAAGGTCAGGCAGGAGAAGGCCAGGGTAATCCTCATAGCATTGGCCTGGCTGAGACCTCCATGCGTCAGGGACCTCCATGACTGCTCCATTGATCACTCTCACCCAGTTTCCCAATCTCCTTGCCCATAATGGGGGTACAACCTTGCACCTGAACCTGAGCTGTCTCCACTGAGGGCTCTTGAGAGAACTTCTAATGGAGCATGAAGAGGAGGAGGACACAGACATAACAAACTCAAACTGGCTTATGATACTCTGTACAGCCTCTGATGCCTTCTATGTAAACCAGCACTTCTGGAGCTACAAACACAGACTGGTGGGACCACATTATCTTGCAGACCTGGGATTGTCAGCAGTGGGTCCACAACTTTTGCATGAAGAAACCTACATTTCTGGAGCTTTGTGAGCAGCTTGCCCCAACTATCTAGTGTAAAGACACCTGCATGAGGCTATGCCAGGCTAGAAGCAGGCTGCTATAACGGTTTGGAAGCTGGCTCAAACTGCTTCAGGTTCATTGCTAGTTTGGTGTTGGAGAGTTGACTGTGGGGAAAAGTGGTGGGTGGAGGTTTCTGAGGCAATCTGGTGTGTGGTTTACCCCAAGGTGCCTGGCATAAGAGATACTCCTGAGGTAATTGTTGGCTTTGAGAGAATGGGATTTCCAAAGGTTGCCCTCCTGAAGGAGCACATGAGTACGTAAATCACAAAGGACACCGCTCCATTGTTATGCAGGCCCTTGTGAACCACAGAGGTCGATTTATGAATGTCAACATGGCCTGTCTTGGAAAAGTTCATGATGTCAGAGTTTCTCGTCCACTGGGAGTATACATTCACGGATAGGCTGGGAAACTATTCCCACCAAATGACATCATCATAAATGGAGTTACTGTCCTCACCGTTATTCCTGGGAATTATGGGTGCCCTATTTTGCCTTGGCTTATGAAATAGTGAACCTCCTGTTACATGTCCCCTGGCCTGCTGTTCTCCTTTCCCTTTCTTCCACATTTGCCTCACACTTGGTGCTGGGAGAGGCTGGTGGAGGACTCCACAGGGGAAGAGGTCAATATGAAGGACTGCATGGGGCAAAGTTGCCCTGCTCAGTCACTCATAGGGCCTGATTGCATGAGCTTCCTATCCATTGAATTGTCCAAGCTGTTCCCTCTAGCTTTCATCCAGATCATACCACTCGATCCATTGTCTACAGCCAAGCTCTACGATATAACCGCATTTGCTCCAACCCCTCAGACAGAGACAAACACCTACAAGATCTCTATCATGCATTCCTACAACTACAATACCCACCTGCTGAAGTGAAGAAACAGATTGACAGAGCCAGAAGAGTACCCAGAAGTCACCTACTACAGGACAGGCCCAACAAAGAAAATAACAGAACGCCACTAGCCATCATCTTCAGCCCCCAACTAAAACCTCTCCAACGCATCATCAAGGATCTACAACCTATTCTGAAGGACGACCCATCACTCTCACAGATCTTGGGAGACGGGCCAGTCCTTGCTTACAGACAGCCCCCCCAATCTGAAGCAAATACTCACCAGCAACCACACACCACACGACAGAAGCACTAACCCAGGAACCTATCCTTGCAACAAAGCCCATTGCCAACTCTGTCCACATATCTATTCAGGGGATACCATCATAGGGCCTAATCACATCAGCCGCACTATCAGAGGCTCGTTCACCTGCGCATCTACTAATGTGATATATGCCATCATGTGCCAGCAATGCCCCTCTGCCATGTACATTGGCCAAACTGGACAGTCTCTACGTAAAAGAATGAATGGACACAAATCAGACATCAAGAATTATAACCTTCAAAAACCAGTTGGAGAACACTTCAATCTCTCTGGTCACTCGATTACAGACCTGAGGGTGGCTATCCTTCAACAAAAAAGCTTCAAAAATAGACTCCAACGAGAGACTGCTGAATTGGAATTAATTTGCAAACTGGATACAATTAACTTAGGCTTGAATAGAGACTGGGAATGGATGAGTCATTACACAAAGTAAAACTATTTCCCCATGGTATTTCTCCCCCCCCACCCCACCCCCACTGTTCCTCTGATATTCTTGTTAACTGCTGGAATTAGCCTACCTTGCTTGTCACCATGAAAGGTTTTCCTCCTTTCCCCCCCCCTGCTGCTGGTGATGGCTTATCTTAAGTGATCACTCTCCTTACAGTGTGTATGATAAACCCATTGTTTCATGTTCTCTGTGTGTGTGTATATAAATCTCTCCTCTGTTTTTTCCACCAAATGCATCCGATGAAGTGAGCTGTAGCTCACGAAAGCTTATGCTCTAATAAATTTGTTAGTCTCTAAGGTGCCACAAGTACTGCTTTTCTTTTTGCGAATACAGACTAACACGGCTGCTACTCTGAAACCTGTTCCTGGACTGTATCACATGGTACCATGGAGGGGATGCAGGCCATGGTGTGAGTGAAGCAGGAGCAGGTACTCTTGTGGTCTTTAATAGTAGCAGCCACTCAAACAGTTCTTCCTGCTGATCTCTGTCCTCCTTCCTTAGCCCCCATTCCTGTTGCAGGAACTGTGAAGCAAGTCTCTGCTCTCATGCTGAAACCCTGGCCTCAAGTTCTGCAGCCAGCCTGAGCCTTTCTGCTTGCCTCTTACCACTCCTTTCCTCTAGCTGTACATCCCTGTTTTTGGTACTGGACCTGCTTGTTGGCCATGTCCAGAACTTCAACCATAAGTTCATCACAGAAACATTTCCTATTGGAATGGTCTTTGAAGGTACATTGGCCTAGGCTCCTGGCAGTGAGTCAAGCTGTGGAAGTACTGCAGCCTGTAGAGGTTGTACTGCAGCCTGGCATAGGACAAGACACAGATGGTGATGGTCTCAAATAGCTCAGTGCAGGGGCACAGAAATAATCCTTGTGGCACTTCAAGGACATGAAGTGTTACTTTTCCAAACTGAACATCAATGTATTGTGAGATGGAGGCTTCAGACCACAGACACTCCCTGGACACAATCTCAGCAAAAGAAATGCAGAGACAATGGTAAGTTTAAAAAATCAGGGAGTTGGTGGCTGTGCTACAAAAGATTTTTTTTTAAATCATTTCAGGCCTTCCATATGTTGGAGGACATAATAATTATTGTGGTGTCCAGCTGGCAAAGGGGGATGTTATTCCAAGGTGCTGGTGGGAAACCAGCAGTGTACACAATGAAAGTATTCAAATGTATAGTGACTGAACAGCACACGGTGACTCTGAAAAATACACCAGTCCCCAACATGGGAAAGCCACAGGATGCTGCATTAGCTTCTGTATGACTGCATACAAACACATAGAGCTCTACAGCTGCCATCATTACCCCTCCCCCTCACCTCCAGCACATTTCTGGACAAAACTCCAGTATTTTGGACAAAACCCCAGCCATATTTGGGGAGAGATAGTGGGGATGCCAAGCCGCTGGCATATAATTTGCCATTAGCAGATACATGCTGCTAGTTAGAGCTTCTAATAATTTTGGCATTGGTTCATAGGATGGAAATCCCTCCCATTCCTGTATTAATAAACATTAAAATGGAGCCAGAAACTTACCAGGCTTCAGCACCGAGTCTGCCCCTTCTGTGTCTGCTGCTAGTTCTGTGGCAGGCAGTTTCTCAAGTGGGCCATCAAAAAGCTCCTCTGTGTTCGGTCCCAGGATGTGCCACTGCTGCTTCTTTATCAAACTTTCCTTTAGGACTGCTTTCAGCAACAATCACTTTGCTGGCCTCACTCGATGCTTGCTGCTGACTCCAGTTGGTACCATGTTGGATTCTGGGGCCAGCAGGTAGCCATCCCGGCTGACCAAGTCATCATGCACCACCATTGGCTCCATGCTTCACACAGTACCCAATTAAACTCCTAATTAAATGGTCATGGTGTCAGCAAGTTGCCTAAGGTTCTGGTCCCTGGTTTTCTGGTACTCAGTCTTGAACCGTTTAATCCACTCCCTGCACTGGTCACTGGTCTCGTAAATTTCAATGCTGCCAGTTTCTTTGCTACTTGCTGGTATGTGTGGTCATTCCTGGTACTCTTATTAAAGTCCACTGTTTTGCTGGCCTCACACCAGAGAGTCACCAAATTCTGGGTGTGCTCCCACAACAACAAAACAGCACACTTTACAAAAGATTTCTTCTAGTCAGTCTCCATTGCAAACACAGAAGGTTCTCTGAAGGTGTGTTTGCAGTTTAGTGCTCCGAAAACAATGGAATCGTTAAACGCTGACTTGCTGAGCTGCTGCACTCAATAAGAAGGGTTGCTTCCATTTCCCTGGATTTGATTGACAATTCTTGGGAAAGAGATGACAAAAGAAGTTGGCCCATGGGATTGTGGAATACTTTGGGCATACTTCCAGGACCTAAGGGTCACCCTGGCCCCTCCCCAGCTGTTTCCCCTCTCCCATAGCCTTTGCTTACTGTGCCACCAGCGCAATGCTCTGGGCGGCAGGGCTGTGAGCTCCTGGGGCAGAGCAGCTGCAGAGCCCGGCCTGACCCGGTGCTCTGTGCTGCACAGTGCATGGCTGGCTCCAGCCAAACAGTGCGGCTGCTTGTCCTGGTGCAACCGCGCTGCCAGCCACCGGTGCTCCAGGCAGCACGGGAAGGGGGCAAGGAGCGGGGGGGGGGGTTGGAAAGAGAATAGGGGATTTCAGGGGGTGGTCAGGGGTTGGGGGTGTGGATAGGGGTCAGGGCGGTCAGATGGCGGGGGTTGAATGGTGGCAGGGATCCCGGGGGGCAGTCAGGAAGCAGAGGAGGGGTTGGATAGGGCAGTCAAGGGCAGGGGCAGGAGTTCTGGGGGCGGTCAGGGGACAGGGAGCAGGAGAGGTGGATGGGGTAGGGGTCCCAGGGGGCAGTCAGGAATGAGAAGAGGGGTTGGATGGGGCGGCGGGAGGTTTGGGGGCGGTCAGGGGACAGACAGCAGGTGGGGGGGATGTGGATGGGACAGGGGTCCTGGGGGGCCATCAGGGAACAGGGCGGGTTGGATGCGGCAGGAGTCCTTGGGGAGAGAGGCGGGGGAGGTCAGATAGGGGGCGGGAGCCGTGCCACACCTGGACCTCCATACAATTTTGGAAACCCGATGCAGCCCTCAGGCCAAAAAGTTTCCCCGCCACTGGTCTATACTGCAAAGCAATAGGGCTTGAATGCTTTGTCCTGGCTTGACTTTGACTTGAACCCTCCACCCCCACAGGGACTGAGGATCCCAAGTCCTGGCTTAACTCAAGCCTGAGTTTAAGAGATTTGTGTGTAGATGAAAGGGGGTTTTGGGCTGAAGCCTGCATCTGAACCTGGGTTTACATTGCAGTGCAGACATATGCATAGGATCTAATGGCATAGCCAGCTGATACAGTCATGTACAAGAACAAAGTTTCATGAGGCCTCATCCCAGATTTCTTCCTAAAGTAGTGTCAGAGTTCCACATCAATGAGGTCATTTACTTACCTATGTTCTCTCCAAAGCCTTACACTGGGACAACAGAACAGAGGCAGTGCATGCTAGATGTGCACAGAGCCATACTGTTCCACCTGGATAGTACAAAATCCTTGTGGAAGTCTCCCAGCTGTTTCTGGTCTATGTGGTGAGAATGATAGTTATTATTCAGAGGTTACTGAACTGCATTGCCCAATGCATCAAGAAATGTTGCCGGCTAGTGGGCAGGCAGCTATCTAGCAGAGTACAAGCTCTCTCCTCCAGGATACAGTCCGCTCAGTGGTGTCCCCAGTGAGCCTGTCAATCTAGGACATTTGCAAGGCCATGATTTGGATATCCAACATGTAGTGTAACGTGAACAGGTATATGGTGCAAATGTCCAAAGACAATGCAAGATTTGGAAGATCTGTGTTGCAGAGACTCCTCAAACCTGCTACTGTTGGTGAGTCATCAACTGTAGAATATGTATACAGACTACCACTCAAAGAAGAAAGAGATTATTTACCTGTACGCTAACTGATGTTCTTTGAGATGTGTAGTCTGTATACATAACCCATGTTCTTTGATACGTGTAGTCTGTATACATAATCCATGACCACCCACCATCCCTGCTACATCAGAGTCCTGACATCATGGGCTTTCACGCTGGTGAAGTAACCGAGGAGTGTGGGGCAGCTCCACTCTTTACACCCTTGTGGAATGCACGAGGAAAGGAAGGGCGCACACACCATTTCAAGGAATATTGCGGACTAGAAAATTCTCGTGTGTGTGTGTGTATCGGATGTGCACTCATCAACTGTGGAATATGTGTATGGACTACACATCTTGAACATCAGTTACTCAACTCCCTTCCATTTAATTATTTGGAAGTCCTGAAAACAAAAACAATAGTTCAAGGAATGTTGCATATTTAATTTATGAACACTCCTGTATTTACCAGGAGTATTTTTGCTTGCAAATTGCATGAAAAGATTATAAACCTTGATTCTTGTAGGATCTCTCTCTCTCTCTCTCTCTCTTTTTTGGCTCCTGCCTCTCTCCTATAGCATCTGCTAATTTAATAAGACAGGTACTTTAATTTGAGGGGATGGGAAGAAATTTCATGAGATTCAGGAATCCTACACTGGAGTAGGGGAATAATGATTTCTGTAACTCGGTGTGCAAAGGCTAGAGCTATGTAGAACTTGGCCTTTTCAGTTCTCTTGGGGCTGGAAAAGTCTTTTTTTGGCTCACATAATTCTAACCCCCCACTGAAGTTCATTCTGAGTTTCAGCTTCATTTGATCATAAAAATTAATAACTCTGTTTTGTACAATCTCCACCCCAGATAGTAAATTCTTCTCTGACATCTGTGGATGGTTGGTGTATGTTCATTAGATAAATGCATGAACCTGGATCTTTTATTGGGTTTGTAATGAAACATAAAACCAGGTAAGTTTTTGCCAAGTTTTGGGTTGTATCAAAGATCTCCATCTTGGAAGGGGATAGCAAGCTGCTGACAAGACTCCCCCTCCATAAGGACCCTCCATAGGAAAAATAAGGACTTGTGGAAAGACATAGGGAACCTGTTGGAACATCCTCCCATCTTATTTTACTGAACATTCAGTTCAAGGGATGAAGTATGGGGCAGAGGGGCAAAACTTACTGTACGTGAATTGGACTGCCCATTCTTATCATGGAACCTGATGATGTTGGCTGATCCATTTCAGTTATTAGAGGGTTTAGCCTACTCTGTGTTCTGCTTGGCTGTCTCTAAGCTCTGCAGTTGAACCTCATCCATCCCTGGTCTTCATAATTACTATTCTGGTCTCTCTCTCTTTTTGGAAAACTAGTAAAATGGTTATGGACTAGGGAGCCCATAATGGATTGATAGCTCATGTAAAGCCATTGCAATGTATTTGGCCCCAAATGTTTGAGAAATGCGTACATGGTCATAAAAAGTACACACATGGAAGTCAGACAACTTTTAACTAAACTTGTGTATGCCGTTCTGTCAAAACAAATATAGGAATATAAGGGTAAGTTGTGTTGACTTTTTAGCATGCTGTCATATGCTCTTTTCAATTCACTTGTGGTTTTTTGAGCAAAGATCAGAATTGAACCTGAAATATCAGATTTACTGTGTCAGAGGGTACTGACCTGAATAACTTCACATTGATTGTAAAATCTCACTGCAGATGTCTGAGTTGGGAATAATTTGCAAAGTCAGCGTGTGAACTATTGTTGAATTGTTCTTCTTATTAACTAATATTGAACCATTGGATGCAACGAGTCTATTAAAAACAAATTCCCAAGCCTTTGACTAATCAACTATCAATTGATACATTTAGATCACTACTAATTTGGGCCAGATTAGAACTAATGAACAAGAGGTGAACAACTCTTAGGAGCTAATGATCAATATATTTTTCAACAAGGATCCAGAAAATTGTTAATAGTGGGTTATTTTTTGGTATTATTAGCAAACTGTGTTTTTAAAAATATTGTTCTCAGCTGAAATCTTGGATAAGTTTCAAGACTAGAGCAAAGTTTTACAGCTAGGTTATAAATCACTGAAAATAGTTGTATATTTAATATTATGGCTGTCATAACCTTTACTGTAGCAACCTGAATAGCATTACAACAATATAACATTTGAATTTTTATTACTGATGAAATGCCAAGGTTCCATTTTGATGTAAAAATACTTTATGGTAAATTTGCTCCTTTGTGAAACATGCTATTTTTAGTCCCCTGCCCCCAAAGTGTGGCTCATGCCTCTTCCCTGGTGCTTGTACTTGGAGTGACTTCTCCCCTCTCCTTGCATGGGTTGGACCTTGGGTTCTTTTTTATGATGGCTGGTGCCTCCACCCAAGGTGGCTCCTCACTGTGCACAAGGGGTGCTGACTCCTGGGAAAATTAATAACAATATAACAAAGGGGGACTTTTTGTTGGGAGCAGGAAAATTGGATCTGGGGAAGGTTAGGGTTAGCTAATAAGTACTAAAATATAAAAAAATTCCCAAACTTACAACATTCACAATTTATCCCAAACCCCAGCTCTCGCCCTGGCACTTTTCCAAGCAGGTGGTACACTGAGGATGAGTCTGGAGATGAGTGCTGCAGCGCTGTGAAAATTGGATGTTTATGCCTGAAATGAAAAAGGGTCCCCTTCTTGGGTCTTCACTCCTGGGTGGAGCAGAGTCCTCTCCTAGCTCTCTGGTATCCTTCGGCGATCTAGGCTGGCTCTCAGTAGCCAGTGCTGGGTTGGATTTCTGTCACTCTGGGCACTGGTCTCTGTAGGGCTGGAACTGCCTGATCCATGTATTAGATCCCACAGCAGTTCAAATACTCGCTTTGTGGGGAACGGGAGTTAATCAGAGACTTTCTAAACTGTTCTGCTTCTCTATTAGCTCCTAAACACAAAAAAGCTCAAAACTGAAACTAAACCTTGTTACTTTGTCTCTGAGTCAGGCTATCCCCACCCTGGCTCATCATTGGCCCAGCAAACTGCTTGTCCATATCACCCCATGCAGAAGCCTTTCTGTTGGCATCAGCAGGAGGTTCCAGTTCACCTCACTCCTGACTCTGAGCACGCCGGAAAATTGTATCAGAAGGCTCTGAGAGCCATTATTGTTGTAGTTCATAGAGTAGTGTCCCCTACAGGCTCAGTCTGGTACTCCAGGAGCTGGCAAATGCCAAATGGGGGTTACATATTCAATTAAAAAGAAATCTCTAAACCAAGGAACCAAGTGCATTGCTGGTGTAACTCTACTTTCTTCAACTGAGTTACAGTAGACCTCAGTTTTGCCCAATAATGTATTTAAAAGCAAAACAAAACATGACGATTCTGATATAGGTCCCTATTGAGGAAGGCACTTAAGTACGTGTCTATCCTTAAAGCATGAGGATAATTCTATTGGAATCAATGGGATTAATCATGTACTTACACTGAATATTACATGTTCCCTATTCAGGAAGATACTTAAGCACATGTGTACTGTATCTTGTGCAGAAATGTGAATAATATTTAAATGTGACGAAATCCCTCACAAAGTCAGATTGAATAGACAGAATTCAATGGGACTGCTCATATGAATAAAGTTACTCAAGTGCATTAGTATTTGGCAGCCAGGCTCTTAAATAGTCTATTGCAGTGTGGTCTGGGGGAGTGAGCACAAGGCTGGGAAACAGAAAGTCCTGTGTGCTCATCCTTTCTCTTTTACTGACTGTGTGGCTTTGGCAAGTCATTTCACTTTTCTGGCTTTGATTTTCCCTTTGGTAAAATGGGGACAGTAATATTTACCCACCTATCTCTCAGGGGTGTTGTGATAGTCCAGGTCTGTACAGGGCATTTGAATATATAAAATGCTTTAAAAAGGCTGCTTATATAAATTCTGAGTGAAGATTTAGTGCTCACGGAAAGTGCCAGACTGCAGCTGTGGACACTAAAGTACATTGTCCACAGGATAGGTGAAGCATGGGGCAGAAGCAATACAAGCTTCCTCATGTAGCTTGGCAGCCATGACCTGAGTGGGTCTCCAGCAGCATAGTTGGGAATCCAGGTGTGTTCAGTCCTTGATCTCTTTGTTCTTAGACTGCAAACAAGCTTGTCAGTTGTGGTAGTTTTTCAGATGCTGGACATTGCTCCTCTGAGAATTGGACAGAGGCTCAAGCATTTATCACCCGACTGTAACTTTAAATGGCTATTGACTTGGGTTGGATTTAAACCAGTGATATATTGGTAAAAGGCTTTACTTCTCTTTATCACTCCTCTGCACTACCATCCTCCCCCATGTCGGGAAGCAGACCCTGCAGCGAAGCCAGTTTCCAGGAAACCTAATGAGCACACCTGACCTGTAGTAGGTAACCTGATTGGCTATGGAACCTGATGTTGGAAGAGTCAGCAGAGCGGCTCTTCAGCCCAGCGGTAGCTGCAGTTCGGTGCTGGCTGCTTAAAGCATTTGCCAATGGATTGATAGTCCCTGCCTTGTTCCCAGCCTGGCTCCTGCCTTGCCTCACTGCAGGTAAACTGACGCTGATTCCTGACCCCCTGATGTCAACTCTGACCCTTGGCTCTGGTTCTGGGCTCCAACTGCTGGCTACCAATTTCTGTTCTAATCACTAGGACTGACTTCTGCTCCTACCACTCGACATGACTGCCCATGTCCCACTCATGGGACATTGCCCATCCAGACAGCTAGTATTCTGAAATCCTTGGCTGAATATCTTTTTTTTACATATTACTAGTCACTGTTCTTCTTACAGCATAGTCCTTAATAGTGAAAAACTAAGATTTTTAGCTCCCTCAGAGCATATTGTAAAATATGAATTTGCTTTGTAATGCATGTTTTGCAGCTTCCCATTTCTAATGTAATCTAGAGTATTAAATATTATCTGCACCATAAATAATATGCTCCAGGCTTGGATAGCTTTGTTATTGTCTTTTCTATCTTTCTGTAGAAATTGTACATTTCTGCAGCTATTTCCCACTGTTTAAGAGAAATCATAGGAAGATAATGTCTGACTTCTGAACAAAATATTGCCCAACATTCAGTGCCCAGACTCTTGCTTTAATATTCAAAATTCTATGGGGAAACTGAAAGCCTCAGGGACAGAATTATGGTAATTTCTATTAGAGAGAAGTGCTGAGTTAAACATGTAGGCCTATTTTCCTTTCTTATATCTGTAAGTAACTTTTTCTTCGTAAATGAAAGCACATCAGTATTGCCTTTATACAACTTTTGTATGTGAGTAAAGACCAAACAGTGAGTAAAGTAAACAATGTCCTTGCAGGCATTGTACTTATTGACAGATTAATAACCTCAATAATTACAGGTTTCAGAGTAGCAGCCATGTTAGTCTGTATTCGCAAAAAGGAAAGGAGTACTTGTGGCACCTTAGAGACTAACAAATTTATTAGAGCATAAGCTTTCGTGAGCTACAGCTCACTTCATCGGATGCATTGAAGTGAGCTGTAGCTCACGAAAGCTTATGCTCTAAATTTGTTAGTCTCTAAGGTGCCACAAGTACTCCTTTTCTTTTTGCGAATACAGACTAACACGGCTGCTACTCTGAAAACTGTAAGGAGAGTGATCACTTCAGATGAGACAGCACGAGCAGCAGGGGGGTGAAAGGAGGAAAACCTTTCATGGTGACAAGCAAGGTAGGCTATTTCCAGCAGTTAACAAGAACATCTGAGGAACAGTGGGGGGTGGGGTGGGGTGGGGGGGGGGAGAAATACCATGGGGAAATAGTTTTACTTTGTGTAATGACTCATCCATTCCCAGTCTCTATTCAAGCCTAAGTTAATTGTATCCAGTTTGCAAATTAATTCCAATTCAGCAGTCTCTCGTTGGAGTCTGTTTTTGAAGCTTTTTTGTTGAAGGATAGCCACCCTCAGGTCTGTGATCAAGTGACCAGAGAGATTGAAGTGTTCTCCAACTGGTTTTTGAATGTTATAATTCTTGATGTCTGATTTGTGTTCATTTATTCTTTTACGTAGAGACTGTCCAGTTTGACCAATGTACATGGCAGAGGGGCATTGCTGGCACATGATGGCATATATCACATTGGTAGATGCGCAGGTGAACGAGCTTCTGATAGTGTGGCTGATGTGATTAGGCCCTATGATGGTGTCCCCTGAATAGATATATGGACAGAGTTGGCAACGGGCTTTGTTGCAAGGATAGGTTCCTGGGTTAATGGTTCTGTTGTATGGTGTGTGGTTGCTGCTGCATATTTGCTTCAGGTTGGGGGGCTGTCTGTAAGCAAGGACTGGCCTGTCTCCCAAGATCTGTGAGAGTGGTGGGTCGTCCTTCAGAATAGGTTGTAGATCCTTGATGCGTTGGAGAGGTTTTAGTTGGGGGCTGAAGGTGATGGCTAGTGGCGTTCTGTTATTTTCTTTGTTGGGCCTGTCCTGTGTTTAATCATGGACAAATAAGAATAAGCATTGGCTGAATATTGAATTCAAGGGCACAGTTCTGCAAAATTTACTCCCTTGAGCCCTCTGTGATTTTTGTTTAGGCTTCAGTACTGAGGTGAGCTCGGTTTGAGCTGATCCATGTGCTTCTGTAGAGCTTTCTGCAGGACTGAGGCATTAGATTATGAATTACATTCAAGTATTTCTTTTGAAGTTATTGCATCATCTGAAATACCAGCATGTTCTTTATTTTTTACTTGTGATGTACTTTGAATGATAGCATTGTCTTTCAAATTCAGCAAAAAAGAGATTGTATTGCCATAATAAAAATAACAATAAAGAATCTACTGTATAGTATGTTGAATTTCATGGACATAATTCAAGTACCCAGCTGCATAATGTGGATATTTAATTAATATAATTTTTTTTGCATGCTGAAATATGATTCAATCCCCATTGAGATATGTACTGTATGTAAAATTCAAACGCACAAGCATAATGAACTAAGATATTTGGATTTCATTACTATCACGTATAATTCTGCTAAAAAAAAGTTACAGAATTAATTTAACACTAGTTTCTCTACAGATGAAAATGTTGTCTTTTTTTTTTTTTAAGAAGCATTTCAACTTCTCCAGTTTACAAAAGCTGCCGCTTTTAGCATGAAACCTAAATTTTTGTATCTGAATGTTTTTCGGGGGATTATATTGGTTGATTTAGGGCTCAAACCTGCTGCCACTGTAGTGAATGTCAAAACTCCTTTTGCCATTATTAGCACCAGATCAAATCTCCAGTGATCATCTAGATGGATGTGAAGGGAGTTTAATTCTCAAGCCAACCATTCTGTTGATGGGAAGACTCCCCAAAAGATTAGTTATTTCTCTTGTAGAAGATGTTCAAGATGTGTTGGATATAAATGCCGCGATAGCATAACTTCTCGTTTTGTGGTTGCAATGATGTGTGTGATCTGCTGAGCTGGATGGTATGAATTCTAAGCTAAGCAAAAATATGTTGAATGGAGCTGTGAGTGAAGCATTTTCATATGTAGCCACTGACTGCCTAATGTGTGCTTGAGGCCTAGGAGCCAGTGGGGACAGGGTTAGAGCCAAGCCGGTAGGGGTTCGAATCTGGAGACAGATAGAATGAGCTACTGTGATCATCTTATCTGAATTTCATCCAGTCATTTGTGCCTCAAGCCCAATATCTTGTGTTTGAATTAGAACATATATGTTAGAACTACTTCCAGTCTTAATATAAAGGCTTCATTTTAGAGCTGGGGAAAGGAGATATAGACACTTTATAGATCATAGCTTTTAAGCTCAAAAGGGGACATTATGATGATGCAGTCTAACCTCCCCCATAACATATACCATATATTTAGCACATTTCCTAGATAATGTTCTTGATACTGTATCATGTGTCCACTTTTTTTAAAGAGATGTTGTGACAAACTAATTTCTCAAACTGGTTAAAAATTTTCAAAATTACTTAGCATTATACCACAGCTCCCAATGACTTCAGTTGCAGCACTGAGTGCTCAACACTTCTGCAAATCAGACCAGAAGGTCTCAAGTCACACACCCAGAAAACGAGAAATACACAGTTAGTGACCTTCTGTGAAAAGTCTGGTTTAAGTGACTTGCCTAGCACCACTTAAGAACTCTGTGGCCAGAGGCAAGGATAGAATTCAGTTCTCAAGAGCAGCATTCAACTGTGTTAACCATGAGACCATCCTTTCTCTTTCTGCAATCCCCTGCCTCATTCACTACACACCTTCTACAACAAATGAGGCAATGGTGCTACAGACAAGTCTCCTTCACTAAAAAACTCCGATTAATTCCCAGAGCAGGTCCATCCTGCTTACTGAAGGAGATTAGGGCCGGTGGAAAAAAATAGCATGTGATCATGTAATTAAAGTATGTATCATCATGCATACACAAAAAGGAGGCAAATTAAGGCGTACAGGGAACTTTAATTCTAGCATTTCATATTTTTAAGTACTTGACTTTGCAACCTTAATAATGCTCTTTTTGTGTGTTAGTGCCCAAAGGCTCCAGTCATGGTCAGGAAACCATTGTGATGTCAGATGGTGTATAAACGCATACAAATGCCTGGTCACTGCCCTGAAGAGCTTGCAGTCTGTTCAGAGATCACTCTATGAAAGAGATGTCTGTATATTTGTATAGTTAGTTAATAGATAAAGTGCCTGAAGATGGCACTCAGGAATGTGAAGCATTGTTCATGGATTTTTCTAGGACAAGTAGAAGTTGTGCACTGCCAATGGTTGCTTGTGTATAGCTCTTTACATGAAGCTTTTAACAAAATCTATAAATAGATAAGACAGTCAATAATAGATGACCAATAATATGCAAGCAAAATGTTCAAACAATGTTTTAGGTGTGTGTCTTGTTAATTTGTTGGGTTTTTTTTCCTATCCACCCCAATCAAAACATCTCTTGTCTCCCTGCATGTCCCTCTGTCCAGATCCCTCAATCAACCTGTTCTGTTATCGCCCAAAATGCTTGTCTTCCACCGCACTAGATTCAGTGAAAACAATAAAGGAAAAAATTCCTAGCCTTTCAGAAAATATCTGGGTAGTGAATCAGTGAAAAAGTCAGAAGGGCTAGTAGCAGCTCCAACTACTGTATCCAGTCAGTCTATCCTGTGCTCATCTCTATAGCAGCTGGGTGCTTTATGAATGTATATGCAGCCAATCCGTGATCTTCACACAAACCTAGATTTTTTTTCTCTTCTGTGCTCCTTTTTTAAAAAGGTAATTCTGGGTAAAGGGCTTTTGTCTTTATTTTTTATTCAATAGGTAATGGAGAAGAGCTAGTTCTTGCACTTTGTCCTGACATTGGTAAGATGTTATCATCTTAACTCTTATGGAATAGATTTCAACAGTCATGGGTCAGATGTTGAGAAAGCTGTATGTCCTGTTCCCAATGTTCTCATCTTCTTGTCTGACCATTGTGGAAAGTTTCATTGTTCCTGAGGACTACAGCTGTATGTCTTTGGTGTGGCGGAGAGACAGACCCAGTCTTTTAAGCATGCATGGTTTACTCTGGCCAACTCTAAATATGGCAGGATGAGGTATAGTCTCCTATCCAATTGAAGAGGAAAAGGTATGTGATGCTTTTTGGTTTTTGTTTTGCTGCTATTGCTATTTAGATATCCAGTATCAAAGAGGAGTCTAAGAAGATGCCTAGGCTGTGCACAATATTAGCAATGGTGAATTCTTCCAGGACAATGGGTCTCATTCTTCTCTCACTTCCACACTTTTACAATGCTGTAACTCCATGCATTTCAGTAAAGTTATTTCAGATTCTTACTGAAATGAGAGCAGAACTGGGCCAGTTAAGTCTTCAAACCAGCATGCCAGAATCTGTTAATTCTGCTCATAACTGTGAGCTGTTTGGGGTCCTAACCATAGCAGAAAGCCAATATTACTCTTCCTTCACAGAGTAGATGGATGTATTTAAAGCATTTTGATATCTCAATAGAGTTTTCTTGCCTCTGAAGTTATACTGGACTAGCAGGGCCATTTCACTTCCAATTTCCTGATTATTTTCATTTTGCAGCTTCATTTGGTATTGCCTATTGTACATACATTTTACTTATCTACAAATGTCATCTACTCATTTACTTCAGAAGAACATAGCCTTTTCTTGCTTTCTAGTTAATGACTATTATAGGGTGATTATTGCTTCCTATCTAAATTATTTATGTAGAGAAGATAAATGGCAAAACACATGGTTGTTTCCCCTGAGGAACCTCACCAACTCCATCCTGTCACTATTTTTAATTGCTTCTCCTTATTTATTAATTATATCTCTTTTGTGTTTTCAAAGCACTTTTGTATCCATCTTGTTCCATTGCATCTAATTTTCTCAAGTACAATAAACATGCTCTTTTTTGAAGAATGTATTTAATTAGTTTTAAAGCTTACGGCATGTCACTTGTCCAGTGATTACACAAGCTGCAACATTCTCCTAAATTTTGCAAAGCCTTTTAAAGCTAAATAGTCCGTATAGATATAACATACGTTAATAAGTTTATTTTAAAACATTTTAAATCCACATCTATCAAGTCTCAATACTGAAGTTCCACTTTCTGCAATTTAAGCCATTTCATTTTTTTACTCTCAAAATATGAATCCATTTCATGTAACCCAGTTTCCAATTAAACTTCCACTGAAGTCATTCATGGGTGACTCTTAGCAAGAGCTGGATCTGGTCTCTAGTGTCTTTATTTGGACCATTAACATCATGGGGCCACATTGGTTCTGTGAGTCACAGGGAAAAGTGCTTATTAACTGGAGAGCAGTGATAAGCAGGCACTTAGAATGCTGTAATGCTAGTGTTCATTATCTCAGTAAGGTTTGCCAAGTTCTTATGAACAATGACATTTGTTTGGCAGATTTTTATCAGCAGTATACTAAGCACTGTGCAGTGTTTGTTCAGCTAAATCTTTTACCAAAACATGTAATTACTTTATTATAATTATTTGTTTAAGCATTTGTATAGCACTATAAAAGCACACAGATGTAAGGAGAAGCAAAAACATAGCGAGGACAAGGAGCCTGAATCCAAAGAAATACAAGATAAGAAACCCAGACAGAGACTCAGGGAGGAGGGTGGCAGTTTGACATGGTCAAAGTGGCAGGAAAGGAAGATTACTTTTACATGATCTGGTTAGACTGGAGGGAGAGGGGAGAAGCAGGGAGACTGAAGGAGATCAGTCTGAGATGATCAAGGGATTGAGTGCAGGTTTCACTGAACACAACATTAAACAAAAACCTTTTTTGAAGTTTGAATAAGTCTAAAGGGGCAGATTCTCTCCGGTGAGAGATCTTGGACATCAAAGAGCCAGAACTGGATTCCTGCTTTTCAGAGTTAGGCCCCTCCTGATAATGCTCACTGCTGTTCTTGAGCAACTCCAAGTTCAACCTCTGGCACAGAGTCCTGAAGTTCTGCTCTACTATGCTCTCTCCCTGCCCACAGCATTCTCCTTATGCAGGATTGGTTGGAGTTGTGGGGGCACAAAACTCAGATGTGCCATCAGAAATTTCAACCCTGACAAGGGGATTCCCTGCTGAGCTTTGGTGACTGGATCACGGTTCTCTTGTGCCACTGAGTGGTGCAAGGGGGTCATACTCCGCTTATGAATCTGGCCCTAAATGATTTTGCTTTATTCTCATTTGATGAGTCTCTGAACTTCCCGGTTTTGGCTGCTACAGCTGCATCTTTTGATTTAGATAATGCCATCGTCACAGATAATTCACATCATATCCTTTTCCAGAAACAGTGAATCCCATGAACTGTGTCTCAGATGTAATTTGCTTTCACTTTAACCAGTAACATTTGGTATAAAAGAATTGTTTTTATAAAAAATATATTCAATATCTGTTATAGTGGGTCAGAACATGGATTTTTCCATCTTAAAAACAAGTTAATTTTTTCATTGAATAAAATTTTGGAAAAAAAATTCATTTGAGGCCAATCAAAACCTTTTATTTCAATTTCGACCATTTTTATAATTTTAAAAAAATGTTTATATAAAGTAAATTTCTAAACAAAAAGTCATTTTGAAATGAAAAATCAAAAATTTCCCTTCTGAAAATGTCAAAATGGAACGTTTTTGATTATTTTTGGATATTTTTTATGATTTTTTTTCCCAAACAAAATTTTTCAAAATCAAAATGATTGTGCAAAAATGTCGGTTTAATTGAAACAGCATTTTCTGATAGAAAACTGTTTTGGAGAAACATTTCCAACCAGATCTGATATCTGAATATATTCTGGGATTTTTTTTTTTTTTACACAGTTTGGAATATTTTAGTAAATTAATTATAGCACTCATTATTTGGCTATAGCATGTGTTTTATATCCTGTATAACCTTTCTGAAAACTGATCTAGAAGGAGCCATATAAGGAACCAAATACCCTTTAACTGTTGCTGCTACTTGGAAAACACTGATTCAGTACACACAAGGGACTGCCTATATACTTCTTAGGTTTCATTGTATTTAGAATTTGAGTTTGCTTTGTTGCTTTGTTTGCTTAGAAGCTTGTTCTTCTAAGCACTGAATTGACAATCGGGGAGAATTCAGAGGTGAAAGTAAGCCGGTCCGGTCTAGTCCGGTGTACCGGCAAGAGCCAGTACACAGCCGACCATATTGGCAGGGGGCAGCTTACCCAGGCCGGCAATTTAAAAGGGCCCAAGGTTCCGAGCAGCAGCAGCTGGAGCCCCAGGCCCTTTTTAAATAGCCACCAGAGCCCTGCTGCTGGAATCCTGGGGTTGTGGTGGCAGCCGGGAGCCCTGGGGCTCTGGCGGCGATTTAAAGGGCCCGGGGCTCTGACAGCAATTTAAAGGACCCAGGGATCTGCTGTGGGAGCAGCGGCAGCAGGGAGCCCCAGTGGCCGGAGCTCCAGGCCCTTTAAATCACTGCCAGAGCCCCGGGGCTCCCAGCCGCCGCTGCTACCATGGGGCTCAAGCAGTGATTTAAAGGACCCAGGGCTCCCAGTTGCTGCTACTGCAGCAAGAGCCCCAGGTCCTTTAAATCTCAATTTAAAGGGCCCGGGGATTTAAAGTCCCCCACCTCTTCCAATTGAGGCCCTGCACGCCTGCTCAGGACCCTGGCCCTGTGTATTGAAAAATCCTTTAAGTTACTTTCACCCCTGGGAGAATTTATAGAAGAAGTTGGGAGCTTGGAAACACTTAAAAGTGATAACATAAGTGGGGGAAGCAGGAAGAAGATAGTGATGGAAATAAAGAGGAGGGAGGATAAGAAGGGGAAAAGAAAATAACAGAGGAAGATGAGGGAATGGGAGAGTTCATGCAGGGAGAAGCAGCTGAAAGGGGTCTTCATGGGAAAACAATTAAGAGGATATTTTTACTGTTTGGAAGACTCTTTTCTCACTTTATTTTTGAAAAAACAACAACAAAAAACTGTTCTCTAACAACTTAAATAGAAAACTCAAGTTAGGTACTTGGGGATTTTTGCATTTCTGATTTTTGTGGGTCCTATTGTAGCTGATGAGCAAAACTCCCCAAGAATTTAGTAGGAGTAAGAAGAAATCCAAAATCTGAGTGATGGCTTTTCCGTGTTATGTCTGTGATGTTGAATCCTGTTTATATTCAGAAGTAGAAGAGTTCAAGAAGTGGGACATCCAGGAAGGAACAAAGATAGAACCTGAATTTGAAGTCTATCTATGATGTTAGCAAAGCAAATGGAAAAATGCATACTACAATTGAAGAAAATTATTTTTATTATGCACAAAGAAGCAAATACAGTCTAACCAGGGTAATGTGTAGGGGGTAGAAGACCATGGGACCAAGCAAAGATCACAGGACGGACATCACTGTAGAGCAGGAAGTGGAAATAAGGGCTTCTTGAGATAAGGGCCATGTCTTATTTCATATCAGTAATGTTCCATAAACAAATATCCATATGCTGTATATTTTACTACTTAATCTAATCTAAGTTTTTAGTACCATACCTATCATTGTGGTATCTGAATACAAATGCTGCTTTTTATATACTTATATATCCATATGCATCAACACAGAAGAAACTGAGCCAACCTGAGAATCAGATTAGTCAATAAAGAAATTCCAGGACATCTGAATCAAGCAGGTTTTTCCAACTCCATGGAATCTAGCCAGAGAAGTAAATCAAAAACATCCCAAGGTTCATGCTATGATAGTGTTTCAGGTCACTGCATGGAACTCCCTCCTTCACAACTAGCCCAAAAAGCCCAGCTCTGGTGTGACCATGGTTGCTAGAGGGACCACACTGAGATTGCCCAATCAGGGCAAACTGCAAAGAATGAGGCAGCTGATCCCCAAAACTGGTGGTGGGTCTAATAATTAGATTCACCAAGCCAGCAACAAACCAGCTACCACAATACCTTACTGGTTACCCAGAAGCCCAAAACACAGCTCCCCTAAAGCAACCCAGCCTTGGGCTACCACCTAGCCAGCCAAGTCAGCTATGGTGAGGATTATTTAAAATCTTGTTCGCCATATATAAAGTTCTACCAATCCCAAGAGATCAGACACATTACCCTCCAGGTCAGTGCATATTTCAGATTTTACCCAAATACACGCTTACAGCCAATTCTTATTAACTAAACTAAGATTTATTAAAAGAGAGAGTATTGTGGTCAAAAGATCATTATACATACAGATACAAATCTTTGATCAGTTTCATAGTAGAGATGGTGAGCTGCTGAGATGCAGAAAGTTGTTTCCAGAGTCAGTTCATCAGGTTATAGTCCAAATAGAAAGGTCACATCAAATATCAGGGTAATCCAGACTGGAGCTGGAGACCTCAGTCTTGTGACTCAAAACCTCCCCGATAAGGTTAAAGCAGACCTGAGATGCAGGATTGGGGACCTAGAGTTCTTTTATAGACCTCTGGCACACAGCAGGCATTCATTGGATGAAGAATAGGTAATATACATTGTGGCTTTGCATTCTATTTCCTATGTATACACAGGTATTAGTTGCATTGATTAGCATAAGTTAATTATCCGTTTAAGTATTTCATAAGTTTACTACCAACTTCAAAGAGAAATACAGGCAATATTATTACACATGTTTCATCTAAATGTTAATATTCCCTTTTGATCTCTGAAGAAATAGAATATAGTAACACAGGAAACGTCTGCTTATATTGTTAACATCTAACAAGATATAAACAAACACAGATAAATACAATCAGTATCTTCGTCTAATTCTCTAACAATACAAGTCTACATTTCACAGCTGTAGTCTATCGAACGTGGCTTTGTTAGCTATTTATAAGGAATGGCTCTAATTACCATTTATATACTTTTCTAATTTGTCTTTAAAGGTTGAATTTGGTTCATTTAGCCTGCTAGTTGCTTAAGCCTTTCTGGCTCAGTGTCACAACTCACTAAATAAGTCAGGACTGAAATTGATGGACATCAACTCTGCTGCTGAAAGAATAGATGACAGAAGGGCAGAAAGCTACCTTTTTTAAAAGTGGTTCAAACAATGCTACTGGGTAGGAAGACAAATCCACTATAATAAAGCTAATGAATGCGGAATTTCAGCTGGTGAGGCCTATAATGCATACAGCACCTGCAAGGGTTAGGTTGATTTTCATTACTGAATTGAAATATTTCTGCAGTTGTAACTACAGATAGTGTGGAACCAGAATCCTGTATTTGAACACTCTTGAATTATTGGGGTTCTAAAAATCCAAATCCAGACCTGAACTTGGAATCATGGCCAAATCAAGCCATGTATCTAACCCCCCCCACACCCCAATTAAACTATATTTCTATTAAAAGAATAAATCTTTTAGGAAGAAAGGATCTCTGTGTATGTGTCACAAACAGAGGAAAAGTTATTGTTAGTCTACCGGTGACAAAGGGATTGCACAGCTGATCTTAAAATCAAGAGAGAAACATCTTTTAATAATTTAGCTTAAAAATCATTTTCTCCCAGATCATGCTTTTGTATTTTATTTATTTAAAAAATGTGGCACTTCTGGTTATTATAACCCAACATTTCCCTTCCTGTAATGTTAATGTATAATGTATTAGTGCATGTTTCAGAGTAGCAGCCGTGTTAGTCTGTACTCGCAAAAATAAAAGGAGTACTTGTGGCATCTTAGAGACTAACAAATTTATTTGAGCATAAGCTTTCGTTAGCTACAGCTCACTTCATCAGCCGCATTTGGTGGAAAAAACAGAGGAGAGATTTATATACACACACACACAGAGAACATGAAACAATGGGTTTTATCATACACACTGTAAGGAGAATGATCACTTAAGATAAGCCATCACCAGCAGCGGGGGCGGAAAGGAGGAAAACCTTCCATGGTGACAAGCAAGGTAGGCTATTTCCAGCAGTTAACAAGAACATCTGAGGAACAGTGGGGGGTGGGGTGGGGGGGGGAGAAATAACATGGGGAAATAGTTTTACTTTGTGTAATGACTCATCCATTCCCAGTCTCTATTCAAGCCTAAGTTAATTGTATCCAGTTTGCAAATTAATTCCAATTCAGCAGTCTCTCATTGGAGTCTGTTTTTGAAGCTTTTTTGTTGAAGGATAGCCACCCTCAGGTCTGTAATCGAGTGACCAGAGAGATTGAAGTGTTCTCCAACTGGTTTTTGAATGTTATAATTCTTGACGTCTGATTTGTGTCCATTTATTCTTTTACATAGAGACTGTCCAGTTTGACCAATGTACATGGCAGAGGGGCATTGCTGGCACATGATGGCATATATCACATTGGTAGATGCGCATGTGAAGGAGCCTCTGATAGTGTGGCTGATGTGATTAGGCCCTATGATGGTGTCCCCTGAATAGATATGTGGACAGAGTTGGCAACGGGCTTTGTTGCAAGGATAGGTTCCTGGGTTAGTGGTTCTGTTGTGTGGTGTGTGGTTGCTGGTGAGTACTTGCTTCAGATTGGGGGGCTGTCTGTAAGCAAGGACTGGCCTGTCTCTCAAGATCTGTGAGAGTGATGGGTCGTCCTTCAGAATAGGTTGTAGATCCTTGAGGATGCGTTGGAGAGGTTTTAGTTGGGGGCTGAAGGTGATGGCTAGTGGCGTTCTGTTATTTTCTTTGTTGGGCCTGTCCTGTAGTAGGTGACTTCTGGGTACTCTTCTGGCTCTGTCAATCTGTTTTTTTTACAAGCCATTACCCTCTGATCCCACTGAGTGCGGATTTGTTCTTGTGCTTTTTCAGGGAGTTTCTTGAGCAAATGCTGTAGTTTCTTTTGGTAACTCTCAGTGGGATCAGAGGGTAATGGCTTGTAGAAAAAACAGAGAGAGACTGCTGAATTGGAATTAATTTGCAAACTGGATACAATTAACTTAGGCTTGAATAGAGACTGGGAATGGATGAGTCATTACACAAAGTAAAACTATTTCCCCATGGTATTTCTCCCTCCCACCCCACCCCCCACTGTTCCTCTGATATTCTTGTTAACTGCTGGAATTAGCCTACCTTGCTTGTCACCATGAAAGGTTTTCCTCCTTTCCCCCACCCCCCCGCTGCTGGTGATGGCTTATCTTAAGTGATCACTCTCCTTACAGTGTGTATGATAAAACCCATTGTTTCATGTTCTCTGTGTGTGTATATCAATCTCCCCTCTGTATTTTCCACCAAATGCATCCGATGAAGTGAGCTGTAGCTCACGAAAGCTTATGCTCAAATAAATTTGTTAGTCTCTACGGTGCCACAAGTACTCCTTGTATTAGTGCATGTAGACTTTTGAACATCCAATGAAAACAAATTAACTGTTAAAGACTTGTTTATACAGCCACATAATGTTTTATTAAGTTCTCATATATTTTGGAAGCACAATTAGAGTAATAAAGTACAATGGTTGCCAATAAAAAGTAAAAATTTATGAAATTACCACCCATTATTATCTGAGATGCTGAAATTATTTTCTGAGGAGAACAAAAACCTATGGTGTCACAGATAACTGCTGTGGGGTACCTGCAGGAAAGTATTGTCTTTTTAATGGCAATGACCCTAGCTAGTATTCAGGATCTTGCAGCACTTGAGAGATTTACTCTATGCTCATAGAGTAGTATCTGGCATATTTCTAAATAGAGTTAACAAAGGACACATTTTTTCAAAGCTTTGGGACTACTCCTGTGTATAAAGATAAGTGGGAGTGTAAGTCTTTGCAGTACTGGAGCCTCAGTGTATGGTAGATAATTTAATTGATTACCTGAGCACCAGATTAGAGACCATCATACACCATGAAGATATCAATGGCAGGGACGTAGAGTTGTAGTAGATGAAGGGAGAACAATAAATGGTGTTCTTTGCTTCAATCATTTTACATGGATATCCATCTATCTTCCAAAAAATGGCTTAACCTATTTCAGTTTAAGATGATTCCTGAAGTGTCCTTTCTAGAGCTCAGAGTAGCCGCCGTGTTAGTCTGTATTCGCAAAAAGAAAAGGAGGATTTGTGGCACCTTAGAGACTAACAAATTTATTTGAACATAAGCTTTCGTGAGCTACAGCTCACTTCATCGGATGCATTGCATCTGATGAAGTGAGCTGTAGCTCACAAAAGCTTATGCTCAAATAAATTTGTTAGTCTCTAAGGTGCCACAAGTACTCCTTTTCTTTCTAGAGCTGTGGATGGAGAAATATGTGTGCAGTCCTTATGAATGAGATAAGGAGAATAGTAGGTTTAATTTAACTTGGCAAACCTTTCATTTACCAGCATAAATCATGCACGTATCTTAGGAAACAAAGTTGTTCTTTCGAGGGTGGATTAATCTTTGGAATCTTGGTGTATGGTCAGAAGAATCCCATATGCAAAATTCCAGGAAGTGGCACAGTTCACTGCTGATTGAATTCAGTTAGCATCTTGTTAGGATGGGGTGGATTATCTGAACTGCTTCACTTGGGAAGAAGATCAAGGATTCAAGAGTGGAAGAAAGAGAAGACAGTCAGAGTTGCTGGGAGGAAGACTCTTTCTGGCATAATTGGAGCTAAACTGGGATGAAGAGTCTATTTAAGGAGACTCGGCATTTTGGTGGACGTGGGTCCTAGTCATCTCTAATCCAAGTTCCACTCTGTGTAAGCCTATTTTAAATTATTGTTACTAATACTGCTATCATCAGAGTGAAATTAATTGACTCCAATAATATCCACAGGAAATATTAAACAGACCTTCCTATCTGATATAACCTGGAACAAATCATACAGCATGAGAAAATGGTCAATTGTAAAATAGGAAGTTAATCATG
Organism: Dermochelys coriacea; assembly: GCF_009764565.3. Classification (NCBI taxonomy): domain Eukaryota; kingdom Metazoa; phylum Chordata; order Testudines; family Dermochelyidae; genus Dermochelys; species Dermochelys coriacea. The sequence goes on along the minus strand of NC_050073.1, from coordinate 84,387,817 downwards.
TGAATCAGAGTGTAATTTTTATCTATTAAATATGAATACAGTATTGAAGTGTCTTGGGTACTATGCATGGAATATTAAATGAAAACCGTGGGGAGATAGTTAAAAGAAAAGCAACTGGTTTCATACAATTCATGCACAGTACACAGTGGAGAGAGATTAATAAGAAGAAAGAATTACAAAGATAAACTGTAATTAAATTGTCAGTTCTTCAATAGGAAAAGATTTGTACCTTACAGGAGAGCACATCCAGTGTTGGGGAAAACCTTACTATTTCAGTCTCTACTGCAGTTAAGACATAAAACACTCTTGATACATCGGTCTTGTTAACTAAACTCAAGGAGCACAGGCACCATGGGATTGGGGAGGACAGGTTAAATCTTGCTTTGAATACGGAAAGAGGTTTTTGCTCTCTGTAGTTCCTTCTTTTTTCCAATTTTGAAGTGGGGTTTGAAGAGAGCTGTTCATCTGCCACCACACATTCCTACACTCTTCTCTACATGCAATGGGAAGGCACTATTGGGACTGACAAACATGGCCAGGAAGGGAAAGATGTGTTTATGATGGGGTTGCTGCTTTCCCAGCTCTTCCTCATAAATGGGAAAGTGGCCTATAAGAGTACAGAATTTTCAGTTGAGACCATAAGTCCTGAAAGGATCATGTTACTAAGCAAATGCTTGTGGAAGGTCATATTTCCAGAGAGGTAACTCCTGAAGTCAATAAACTTGAGCCTCTTCATCATCTTTCTGGATTGCCAGGATCTCTTTTTAGATATAAATGAAGTAGAGGATCACGTTATTTATTAGAATTGTCCTTTTCTCCCTATACCTCCATGATATAAGAGGGTCAAGATCACGTGGCCCACTTTGGAATGGCAAGCAGATTAAAGGATACTGAGGGAACTCTCAAATGTCAGCCCATGATCTTCTGTTATCATTATTTTATTATTTATTTGTATTATGGCAGCATTTAGAGGTCTTTATTAGGATTGGTGCCTCAACCATGTTATGTGCTGTCTAAATACTTACTAGATATTCCCTGCCCCAGTTAGGCTTGCAGTCTAATTAGAGACTAGATGCAATAAAATGATTGACAAACAAGGAGGTGGAAAAGAAAGAGGGAGTCTGAAGGAAAATAGGATAACGTTGTTATATAAAGTACAGTTTGACTGATCTTGAGTGTATGTTGAAATCTAAAAATCTCTACAAATTTTAGTTTGCTTGACTATAGTAAAGCTACAGCCATTTAAATAAGGGCGATCTGTGATTATGATGTATGGACAATTCTGGAACAAGTTATGCTCTTAACACATGCATATTGCTTTTTCCATAATTCCTCCATCATTTCATTTGTGTAACCAGTTTATAGAAAATAAAATTTGGGTTTCTTATTTCATTGTAGATGGGAAAAGGTACAGAGTGAATGAAACTATGGCTAATATAGTCCTGAAATTAAGAGTAATATTTTTCAACATGTCAATAGACAAATGTTTTAATCTTCATTCTTTCTGTTTTTATGGCTCAGAGTAAATTATCACCTGATGAAGCTAGAGAAATCCTTTAGGGATACTTGGGTGTATTGTTCAGTTCTTTGAACAAGCATGGGCTATTTTAGGAAAGATTTGTGAAGATACAGCAATTAAAAAAATTATTTGTTATTGTTACCAATTTCCTGTGTTTCAAGGTTAATGCAAAATTTCCAACAAGAAAATGGCTTTTATGATCTTGAATATTACTGCATATAGCCTCAATTTCCTAAAACAAATGGCATATAATAAGTCTGACTATGAAACCATAAGATATAAGGGTTCCCAGTAGCAACATTAAGATAAATGCAGAGACATGAAATGTGTGATAACAAACCTGAAGCTCTGTGTTGGAGACCAATCTATACTGGCTTGGAGGATTCTATTTTCTTATTTCATAACTTTAGTTCTGCTTTTTAAAATTGTGCAGTTTCAATGAATAGCTTCTGAGAAAAGACCTTACATTTTAATTTTGGTTCTTTTCTATCTTGGCTACATTTACAGCTGGGCCTTTAGAGAGGGAACTTTTTTGGGACTCAGTTAGCTCTCCAGCCCTTTACTCATGCTGAATATTATTTGCCTCTAGGATATTCATGCATCCCAAAATCACTTCTGAGGCCCATGAAGTACTGCAGCATTATATAAAGATTAGAGCTGGTTGGGAATTTTTTTATTAAACGTGTTTTCATCAAAACTGAACTTTTTGTGGAACTATATCCATTTCAGTGAAACTTTTTTGTCATGAAGTTTTCTCAGATCCAGGATACAATTTGTGGGAGGGAGAGAAGAGAACCTGAAAATAGCCCATAGTTTAATGGTTAGGGTACTCCTGTGGGATGCAGGAGATCTATGTTCAAGTTCCTGCTCTGCCTGATTCACGGTGGAGGCTTCACATCATAGCTGAGTGCCCTAACCACCAGGCTATTGGCTACTATTAGTTTGTTTTTTGCAAAATATTTCCACGAGTCTCTCTTTCGTCCTGATGCAGAACAGGAAATGTTTTTGAAATCTCTAAAATGTTTGCAGGACTGGAAAACCATTTTCCTCTGAGCTGCATAAAATTGTGCTGATGTTTCACCACCCTTCATTGTGATGCATTGTGCCAGGGTAACCCAGTGACCTGAGGCTATGTCCTATAGGACAAACTCCCAGATGGGATCACCCTAGACCTGTGTTTAAACCTGCAAGGGGAAAAAAAATCATGAGGCTTAGGAGGGTGAGAGCCAGTTGGATGAGTCCTTGCTTATGGGAAATTTACCAAACCAATCTGTGCCTTGAAAAAGGCCTTGGCATGGTTTCTTCTATCTATCTAGGCACTTTATGTGGTTCTGTCACTATAATAGCCAAGTGTCTTTGTCAAGGTTCCTTCCCCACTCTGAACACTAGGGTACAGATGTGGGGACCTGCATGAAAACCTCCTAGGCTTACTTTTACCAGCTTAGGTTAAAACTTCCCCAAGGTACAAACTATTTTACCCTTTGCCCTTGGACTTTCGCTGCCACCACCAAATGTCTAACCGGTATTATTATTAATAGGAAAGAGCCCGTTTGGAAACGTCTTTCCCCCCTAAATCCTCCCAAATCTTACCCCTTTTTTCTGGGGAAGGTTTGATAAAAATCCTCACCAATTTGCATAGGTGACCACAGACCCAAACCCTTGGATCTTAAGAACAATGAAAAAAGCATTCAATTTCTTAAAAGAAGAATTTTATTGGAAGAAAAAGTAAAAAGAATCACCTCTGTAAAATCAGGATAGTAAATACCTTACAGGGTAATTAGATTCAAAACATAGAGAATCCCTCTAGGCAAAACCTTAAATTACAAAAAGACACAAAAACAGGAATATCCATTCCATTCAGCACAGCTTATTTTCTCAGCCATTTAAAGAAATCATAATCTAATGCATATCTAGCTAGATTACTTACTAAGTTACCCCTCCTATACCCCACACCCCAACTCCCTGCCCATAGCCCCCTGCCATACCCTGCACACCTCCTGCACCTCAACTCCCTGCCCTGAGCCCCTGCACCCCTCCTGAAATCCCTAAGGGCAGGGAAGGAGCGGAGTTGGGGTGGGAACTTCGGGGAAGGGGTTGGAAAGGGGGCAGTGCCTCATGGAAGTGGTGCAGTCTAGTGTCTGACCATCTCCTGAGGGAGCAGGCCTTGACTTCAGCTGAGCATTGCCCTCTCTAACAGGTAGCTGAATGGCTATGCCACAGGCCATCAGGGTAGCTGAGTAATATAAGGTGCTGCGTTCAGGTTGCAATCTCCTCTGGAGACATGGGTTTGTATCCCATCCCAACATGATAGGAAGGCTCTCTCAGAGAGGAAACTTTTGCACCATAAGTTACACTTGCAAGTTGAACATCCCTGCCAACTCCTTCCCTCCCATCACCTCCACTAAAAAAAAGCCTACCCAAAACAGAGTTCTAACTGTATACAGGGTGAAGAGAAAGAAAACGCATGACTCTACTAGAGACTTACTTAAGTAAGTTACTTAACCCCCACTGGGCTTCTGTTTCTTCTTTTGTAAATAGGTATAATACTTTATGCACTGACATATTATAAGGTTTAACTAACATTTATAAAATCAAATAATCTGAAATGAGCTATACTATTAACTATCATTAACCTTTTTACAGAAGCACTGAGTTTTGCACATCCTTGGTGCTTTTTCTAACTATAGTCAAACTGAATGCTTGCCATGTGAATGGACATTAGGCATACACTGACTGATAAAGCTTAAAGGTCTGATTTTCACCTGCAGCTTCCATTTACTTCAGATGGATTTGCGGGTGCTGAACAAGGTCTTCTGAAAACCAAGGCCTTAAATGATCTTTTCTGGGTTGCTTTTAATTAGTTCTTGAAGAGGTTTGTAAATCAGTAGAAGTTCCCTGAACGTTTGAATGTCAAGAATGAGAGTAAGGACAATTCAGACAATTATGATCCATCCTCTTAATCTCATATGCAAAACTTGGATTCACTTTGTCTGAAGAAAACCTCTCAAGAGTAGATTGTTGTGAAAGTGAAATGGGTATGTTCAACATTTGAATCACATCCCAGAAAAGCCTTCAGGGGGGAATTAGTCTTATTGTATGAATGAGAAAAAATGAGATAGAAAAGAAAGGGGCTTTAGTTTCAGGCACTGGAAAACTTTTAGGGAAGGTTCCCATCTTAACCAGACTGCTGGCAATGAAGTTAAAAAAGGGTGGTGAGAAAAAATTTATTAGAGCATGGATTCACCAAGGGCAAGTCATGCCTGACTACTCTAATTGCCTTCTATGACGAGATAACTGGCTCTGTGGATGAGGGAAAGTGGTGGATGTGTTGTTCCTTGACTTTAGCAAAGCTTTTGACACGGTCTCCTACAGTATTCTTGCCAGCAAGTTAAAGAAGTATGGGCTGGATGAATGGACTATAAGGTGGATAGCAATCTGGCTAGATTGTCAGACTCAACGGGTAGTGATCAATGGCTCCCTGTCTAGTTGGCAGCCAGTATCAAGTGGAGTGCCCCAAGGGTCGGTCCTCGGGCTGGTTTTGTTCAATATCTTCATTAATGATCTGGAGGATGGTGTGGATTGCACCCTCAGCAAGTTTGCAGATGACACTAAACTGAGAGGAGAGGTAGATATGCTGGAGGGTAGGGATAGGATACAGAGGGCCCTAGACAAATTAGAGGATTGGGCCAATCTAATGAGGTTCAACAAGGACAAGTGCAGAGTGGAATCCCATGCACCACTACAGACTAGGGACCGAATGGCTAGGCAGCAGTTCTGCAGAAAAGGACCTAGGGGTTACAGTGGACGAGAAGCTGGATATGAGTCTACAGTGTGCCACTGTTACCAAGAAGGCCAATGGCATTTTGGGCTGTATAAGTAGGGGCATTGCCAGCAGATCAAGGGACGTGATTGTTCCCCTCTATTCGACATTGGTGAGGCCTCATCTGGAGTAATGTGTCCAGTTTTGGGTCCCACACTACAAGAAGGATGTGGAAAAATTGGAAAACATCCACCGAAGGGCAACAAAAATGATTAAAGGACTGGAACACATGACTTATGAGGAGAGGCTGACGGAACTGGGATTGTTTAGTCTGCAAAAGAGAACAATGAGGGTGGATTTGATAGCTGCTTTCAACTACCCGAAAGGGGGTTCCAAAGAGGATGGATCTAGACTGTTCTCAGTGGTAGCAGATGACAGAACGAGGAGTAATGGTCTCAAGTTGTAGTGGGGGAGGTTTAGGTTGGATATTAGGAAAAACTTTTTCACTAGGAGGGTGGTGAAACGCTGGAATGCGTTACCTAGGGAGGTAGTGCAATCTCCTTTCTTAGAAGTCTTTAAGGTCAGGCTTGAAAAAGCCCTGGCTGGGATGATTTAGTTGGGGATTGGTCCTGCTTTGAGCAGGGGGTTGGACTAGATGACCTCCTGAGGTCCCTTCCAACCCTGATATTCTATGATTCTAAGTTCTAAGACTCCATTCCTGTTCTGTCCCCGGCAAAAGCATCACCCAGACAGACCCAGACCCTTTGTTTCTACCCCCCTCCAGCTTTGAAAGTATCTTGTCTCCTCATTGGTCATTGTGGTCAGGTGCCAGGGAGGTTATCCTAGCTTCTTAACCCTTTACAGGTGAAAGGGTTTTTCCTCTGGCAAGGAGGGATTTTAAAGGTGTTTACCCTTCCCTTTATATTTATGACAGTCTTGGATACAGCTGAGGGTTAGAGAAGGTTGGAGCCAGTTCTAATTTTATTCAGATTAGTTTCCTCATCCTTAATTACATTTGATGCTATCTAATCTCTAAACTGGAAATGAAAACCTGTAGTTATTTTAATACAGAATATCAAGGGACGACTCGGGACCTCATACATTATAAACATATTTTGGTACATCCTAATGTTGGTTCTGTTGTTAAACCAGGGTGTGGAAATTAAGCACACGGCAGTGTTTTTTTCTGCATATATTATTTCATGGGACTTGCCCAATCAGCAGTTTTCTTATTCATTGTTTTTTTTCAATCACTGCTCTTGTGGCCGAGGAGAGTGCTCATTTATTCAAAAGATGGTCATTGACTGGCAGAGCAGAGAAGAGCTCAGAACTGATGTTCGGTGTCCATGTTTTCTATTTGGTAGCCAAACTGAACACAGTTTCTAGTGCTAACTGGATAATGTTTGATTCAAAGCCAGACAGCCTAAAGAGCCATGGAAGCCTTTGACTAACCAAACCCCACAACCTGGATATTCACATCAGGGGTGGGGAGAGGTTTGCAATTTTCTCTTGCTCAGCAGAGACCGCATTCTATCTGTGCTCAGGAAATTATACTGGGGAAGAGATTTAGAGATTCCTCAGTGTTGAATGTGACAAATGTGTCCATGTCATCAAACTGAAAAAACAGCATATTCAGACAAACATAGGGACTTGAACAGATGTCACACTGTCAAAATGCAACTGGCTAACTGGGGTGTGCTCTGATATCTTTGTCAGAATGTCGTTTTCCTTACACATTTATATCTCACCCTTGTATGAGTGCCATAAATAAACTGGATGGCTTGGTCTCATTTTTCTCTTATGTCTTTGGGCCCTTACTGTAGTCTCCATTCCCCTATCTTCATCCAATACATTACAATTGGACCTTGTTCAACCCTTTCAATTTAGATACACACAGACTTTGTACCTTCTGTAGTCAGGACCTGTTCTTTTCAGTTTGCCCTTTCTTGTAGAGTATCAGAACAGCCAGCGGTAGTCCAAAACTTTTTAAAGGTTATGCATAGTCAGCAGCCTTTCCAGCCTATTTTAGATGTCTTCAACTTTCCTACCTAATGCAAAACATTCCATATCTTTGTCAAGTTTTAAGCTTAACACACAATAAAGTGCACAAGGTTCCCTATTGATCCAGCTGGTCAGTGTTGCACTCTGAATAATAAACCCTGCCAGTGACAGTAGTAATCTGATGATGTATTGCACTAATATCCTTCCTCCATTCTGAATACTGTTCATCACCTTATGCAAAGCAAACAATCCACCATTTTGCGATAGAAAATGGCATATTTGGCAAGAGAAGTGTTTTGTTTGGGATGCATTAGAAAAAGTATCAAGGCGTTCATTATCAAAGAATTTGCCCTGATTTATGTGATAGAGATCCACACATGACTTCTCCAAAAAAACAAACTAAACAATAAATAAATAAATTAAATAAAACCCAAACCAAACCAAGCTTAAACAAAAAAAATCAAGGGCATCAACTCAGGAAAGTGTTTATCTTTCACTATTACAAACATATATTTTTTCCTCTTACATTTTCTGCAGTTTATTTTAGATTTTGTTTCTCAGTGGTGATATATAAATGAATATGTGTCACTTTGTTGCTCCACGTTTTCCCACTGATGTTTTATTACGGTGGTGTTTCAACGTATATATCATTGTCTCAGTTTGTACAAACCCAGTCCAAAGACAGAAATCATAAATTCAAAATCTTACTTTAATATGCTGATCTTGCATGAATTTAAAACATTTAAATGAATCTTTCATTTTCTGTCTAAATCCAAAGTAGGCAAGGAATGTGTTTGTGCTCAAGCATCCCAAGAAAACACAGAAAACTGCAAGAAAACACAGATTGGAAATTTGGACATAACTATATGATATGCTCTTGGAATAAAGTATTATTTTCCCAATATTTTAATATTATAATATTTTTCTAATATGTGCAAAAATGGGTTGACTGAACAAGCAAATGGATATTCATCCTTCCAAATGGCCATTTTTGTGTGCAATTAGCTGGTTTTGTACCTACACTTATGTTTACCATATGTACATATTAGACATGCAATTGCATGCATATTAGAAAATTAAGCCTCTAGACTGTGTGTGGTTATAAGAAGCATATGGAAAAGTTATAGGAACATTTTTTAACACCCTGCAATAATTTGAAAATTGAATAAAGCTGCACATTTGTGACTTGAGACACTGGAATAATATGTGTGTGGAGAACTGATTAAGAGCTCTGAATATTGTTGTGATATGGAAGTTTGTTCACTGCATTTGAGCAGACATGTAGAAGAGAAAGCAGAAAAGGAAGAAATGTCTTGTGTTCTTAGAGGGTCACTGCTGCTGGCTGACAACTAAATCTAACACAGTCCATAGGCTGACTTTTTAAAATAGTTTTTGAGTGGTCGTCTCTGTGTAACATTATGGGGAAGTGCTAGAGGAATGACTTGCTTAGCTTGGAAAGCATTGGCGGGAATTCACAAGTCCATTTGTTTTCAGAGGAAGACTCATTTCATTAAATCCATTGATGAAAAGCACCATAGGAGTGTACAGTATGGTTTTATTTGCATGGAGCCAAATTGTCAAAGATGGCCTCTGATGTGGGTGCTTCAGTTTTTGGGTACTCAATATGAGACAAGTCAGGCTGATTTTCAGAAATGCTGAGCACCTGCAACTCCCACTGACTGACATTAGAATCATGGTCCTGCCTTCTCCAAGTGGTCTTTTATGGCAACTTGCTTTTTGTGGCAAGGGGTGGCAATGTCTGTGCTCCCAGGGGGACCAAAGGGACTGCTTTCTTGTGAGGCCAGTATACAGCCATGCAAGGGTCGGGGAAGGCTTCCTGTGCACCCCTCCAGCCTTCCAGCCCTGTGCCAAAGCATTACACACCACAGCCTGGAATGTACGGTTCTGAAAGTTACTAGTTTTCACTTGGCCCCCTCTTGTTCCAAATTGTCCAGTCTGTTCAGAAAGATATTGAGAGAGTGCAGTGTATTGGCACACAGCCAAATTAGAACCGGAGGGGGGCCAGAAGCCCCCCCCCATCAACTCCCCTAAATTCCCTGTAAGGTATGTGGCTCAGCAGCTGCCCAGCAGCAGTTCAGCTGTCCCTCCCCCAACTGCTGTGCTGCTTCTGCCCTGCCCTCTGCCTTGGAGCTGCTCCTGGGAGGCGCCTGCTTGCTGGGGGAGGGGTGCTGATATCAGGATGTCCCCCTGCTCCTGCCTCTCCCCCCCCGGGCTCTGTACCCCCTCTCCACAAAGCGGAGGAGGGGACAGGACTCGGGGACAGAATGGGGGGAGCTTGATGGAAGCTATTGCTTCCTGTCTGAACTGGCTGATCTGCTTAAAAGGGCAACGTACTTGAAGTGGGGTCAGCGTACTTAAAGGGGCAATGCACATCTCTCTCTCTCACTTATGCACACACCCCCAGCACTTTCTCACAATTATAGTGTCAGTATTGACATATTTGTTGGTGAATAAATTGTCTGAGGAGCATAACTTTTTTTTTCTGTTTGTAAATTGTTTGTGAGCCAATCCTGGTGTCTACTAATGCATTTATTAATAAGTATTCATCAAATAGCTTGGATTAACAGTTTTCGGCCTATGGCTGCTCCTGAACTGTTTGCTTCATCTGTGAATTATTTATGATCTGTGTTTGGTTACTTGGGTCACATGGTATTTTTTCCTAACTAAACTTTTTAAACTAAAATATATTCCCTCACCCAACTTGTCTTTCTAATATCCTGGGACCAACACAGTTACACCAACACTGCAAACAACCTTTGATTTTGGTTTGCACCTTAGAGTATATTAAAACTCACTCAGACTATTATCACATTTATCCACTAGAAATATCATCACAAACCATTACCATATGTAGTGAAATCTTTTAATAATGTCTACCAAGGGGACACATATTTTACTAGCTGTTCTAACGGGATTATAAAATACATTATAGTTAATAAAAAAAGGAGTACTTGTGGCACCTTAGAGACTAACAAATTTATTTGAGCATAAACTTTCGTGAGCTACAGCTCACTTCATTGGATGCATTCAGTGGAAAATTTTATATATATATAAATTTTTATATTTTCCACTGAATGCATCCGATGAAGTGAGCCTGTAGCTCATGAAAGCTTATGCTCAAATAAATTTGTTAGTCTCTAAGGTGCCACAAGTACTCCTTTTCTTTTTGCGAATACAGACTAACATGGCTGCTACTCTGAAACCTGTCATTATAGTTAATATAGAGTAATTCTTTGGGGAAAGCCCTGTGCCTTCCTAGGTGTTTGCAGCATCTATCACAGTGGGGCTACAATGCTGATTTGAAGCCTTTGGATGCTACTGCAGTACAAATAATAACAATAGGAAGATGCCTGTGGTTAGCTGGTAACTCAGTAAAACTTCAACTATAGTGGCAAAACAATCAGTTATACACACTTTCTTTGAAATATGCAAAATATTTTGAGATGAAATTTTTAAGTAAAATGTGCTTTGAGCATGTTTGCCTTTTAATTTAAAACCAAAGCTGGAATTTTGAAATACTAAGAAACCAGGTTAAATGAAGTAAATTTCATGCTATATGGGAGGCAATGTGGCTTAGAGGATAAAGAACTAGACTAGGCCTCTGAAGGCCTGTGTTCTAGCCAATGGCGTAGCCATGGTTTTGAGTCTGGTCTTTGAGTCTTAGCGGCTGCCCACCCACTTAGCATATGGGCCTAATCAAATATGACTCCTTCTGCCCATGTTGGGCTGGCTCCGTGGGGCTCTAGGACCAAAGCCCGTCACCCTCTGCCCATGTCGGGCCAGTTCAATGCGAAGTTCAAGTAAATTTATACTGGGATTTTTTAAATGGTGCATCCTATTGGGCAAATAGACAATTTTTGAAAAGACCTTAGCCAATCAAAAACAAAGCTGTGTCTGTAAGGAAATGTGTAGGAGGTATAGTGTGCATCCATAATAATTTGCGGCCCACCCAAACTTACATTCCTAGCTACACCACTGTGTTTTGCCTCTGCCCCTGGCCTGTTGGATGATCTTGGGCAAGACACTTCCCTTCTCTGTGCCTTAGTTTCTCTATATGTAAAATGGGGATAATGATACTTACCTCTCTTTGTAAAGCACTTTGAGATCTGATGATGAAAAGAGCTACGTATTATTTATAATATTAATAAAGCAATGAAATCCCATTGAACTCGATGAGAGTCTTTCCATTGTCTTCACTGGGATTTGGATAGAGCCCCAAGGCATGGGCCAAAGCTCACTGACATCAAAGGATATACTCCCATTGACTTCAGTGGATAGACCCTCAATGAGTCACATACAAGCTGAAATGTTCAATGAGGAAAATGAAGACTGAAATCTTTTAAATACTTTAATAATAGCCAATGTGTTCTGATGTTGATATCTATCTGTATCAAGAACAAATCTAGCAAGCACATTAAACAAAGACATCAAGTTCTGCCAAAATTTCTCCTGTACCAATACCATACTGTCAAGAAGATAATCTAGTATTGGAAATACCAGCTGTTTTATTGCCAAGTTTAATAAACTCAGGAGCATAAAATATTTACTGTGAAGGTTTCATATTTAGATTTTATCTCTCCTAGTTTAATGAATGTTGTGTGGGTGCCAACACTATCTAAGCTTATAATTTAGCTACATCAATATTTCTCAGCAAATTTAGTACTCCTATTTTTCTGTAATTAAATGTAGCAATCACATTTTCCGTATATAGTTTATTGTGTATCAGTGTTAATTGTTCAAGGCCTTTGGCATTATCAGAAAGAAAACTAACTAGTCAAAATAACAGTTTGTCTCACCTTTCAGCATTTTATCTGACCAGGGGAAGACAAAAAAATGGCTTTATCATGGTTTCCGAATCTCTTATGATCATCCAAAATTTTAATACTCTTCTTTAAATCAAATCTACTTTTTTAAAAAATAGTTGCAGACATTGATTGCTTCCTTATTCTTCTAACTTTCTTGCTATAATTGTTCTTATTAAATAAATTCAACAAACACTCCGTACATTAAATTTACATGGCATTTTACAAAATGTTTTAAAAGACCAGGGGTAAAATTTTCAAAACTGCGTAGGTGACTTAACTTTCAATGAGACTTATATTCTCTAAGTCACTTTTGAAAATGGAACATAGGCTTCTAAATCAGTAAAACACTTTTCAAAAATTGTACTCAATGTTTCAGCCACAAAGAATTTACGATCTAATTTAGACAAATGTGAGTCAGTGAAGCAGTTCAGGGACAGATAGATATGGAGACACCATTGGCAAGGAAATGAAAGTACAAATGCTTTACAAAAATGTGGGTTTAGGGAAGGTTGTGAAGGAGGAGCGATTTCTTAATTTTGACATGTTTATTAAAAACTTTTATTAGTTCTTCATACAAAAACTACTAGGTTGAACTGACCTGTGGGATCAAAGCCAATATTTGCCATTCTAGAATAGCAAGGTCAGACAAGCCAGTTCTTAGATCTAAATATATCTTTATCTTTAAATTGATACAAATGCAATAAATGACCACGTTGTCCTTAAAAGAATTAATCACCGCCCTTCTAGAAGAGCAGCTTAAAAAGGAGTTTATTAAATCCAAAGATTTGGTAAATAATTTGATGAACTACACTAATTCAAGTTTCAGTAATTTTTAAACTTCTTGAACTTCTAAGGTAATCAAAATGATAATCACCTATCACAGTAAGTCCATGTGACTTTAAGTAAAAAGATGAAAACTTCCACTGCTGGTTTACACATAACAGGGATATTGGGAGAGAGTATTTGCTCTTACTAAAAAAGATAAAATGGGTACGTATTAGGAAAAGTAATCAGCATGTATAAGACTTCACAGGCTGAAGGCAATAAGTTTTATGCATACAACTCTACTAAAACTTGTTATTTAAACTATAGCCCTTCTCCCTCTTTTGCCAACTCTGGGTAAACAGAATCACTGACTGCACGTTATTAGATACTTTAGGTATCCATCATTGTTTTAACTGGAGCTAGTCAAAACTTTTCCAAAGGAATGTTTTTCCATCTGAAAATGCTGATTCAATACACTAATGAAAAATGCTTTGATTTTATCTATTTTGTCAACATTTTCCCTGAAAATTTTATCAAAACATTTTGTTTCAACTAGGTCAAAATATTTCATTTCAGCCTTATCAAAGAACTTTATTTTGACTTCATTATTTTGATTGTATATATATTATATTATAATCAAAACAATGAAGCCAATATATATATAAATATTGATTTTATATATATATATATATATATATATATATATATATATATATAATCAACACAATGAAACTGAAATTAAGCACTTCAACCTTATCAAAATGAAATGCTTTGATAAGGTCATTCAACTGTTTCCAAAACAATATTTTAGAAATTTCATTTTGTAGAAAATGTTCCACTGTTTTGTAACAAAGCAACTCCAGACAGGACTGACAAACTTAGTACAGCTAACACATTGCTTTCACAGTATTTATCCAAAGAGGGTCAAGTGAGGCATCTAATAAAAGTTTGTCATACCGCTTCTCATAATCATTGTGAGATGTATATACAGATGATATTTAAGGAGTTGTGTATATGTACTGAAAATGTTTTAAAATCTGTATCCCAGACAGGGTTAACAAACAGGTTTTGCCAGACATGTGAATCTACAACCCTTTGTCTGCCTTCGTTTATATGTAGATTAAGGAGTGTAATCCAACACTGGGGAAGCCCCATTTTGCATATGGAGTCAACATGAGGATGTGAAGGCAACTTGGAGCCAGCACACTGGGAGGGGAACCGGGGGGGTCATCCTGATTCTGGGGACAAAAACAATGAGTTTTGGGAAATATAAAGATAAGCAAAAAAACATTTTGTCATTCTTCACTGAGGAAGCAAAAAGGCACTTTTTGCATTCATGCAAGTTGAATTCCAGCCATGATGGCTGATGGTACTGAGAGATATCTTTCAGTGAGAAACTACTTTAGACAAAAAGAAAAGGAGTACTTGTGGCACCTTTAGAGACTAACAAATGTATTTGAGCATAAGCTTTCGTGAGCTACAGCTCGAAAATATTCACTTGTTAAAGTTAAGTTTAGACTCTGAGTGTGTTATACCTTTTTGTTTCATATGTAACCATTTCTGTTTCCATTATCCTTATTCATTATCTTATCTTGTAAATCTTAGCCTTTAGTAAATTTATGATTGTTTTCATTATAATTATATACCTCAGTGTTGTGCTGTTATAAAAGACTTGATCCTGAGTTGTACCAGTTAAACTGTGTGCATACTGTTCCTTTGGGGATAGCAAACCTGATAATTTTTGTGAGTGTCCAGTGACAGTGGCTGCATACTATAGGGGGATGCCTTCAGAGGGGCCCGGGGGCTGGGATATACCTACTGTTAATTCTTAAGGCAAAGCAAAGGCTGGTAGAGCTCTGAGGAGATTGGGTGGTTTAACAGACTGATGGGGTTAGAGAGCTGATGCCCAGTTAAGCACGAGCAAATCTTCTTACTGAAGACAGCAGGCATAACAAGTTGACTCACAGTCCTGCGCACACTGAGAAAGTGTCACACAAAGCCTCAGCTATTGTAGCATCAGGGCCTCAGTTAAAATTCTAGTGAGACACTTGTATTAATTTGCCCACCTCCAGCTATTTTGTTATACCTATAAGAAGCACACGGGATCTTTATAGGGAAGAAGGCAGCGTGCCGCATTTATTGAAAATACAACTGTTAGCATATGCTTTTCAATCTCTCTCTCTCTCTCTCTCACTCACACACACACACACACACACACACACACACACACACACACACACACGAGTCCTGCCAGTTGATGTTTATAGTTACCAGTCCAGAGTCTGGATCAATCTAGTGGCCAGCCAGATTGGTTGGAGAGGGGAGAAGGGGCTCTGTCGGTTGTGATCCGATGCTCCTGGAGTGTGGCAAGACGAACCCAAAGTCCCATGGCCAATCACCCTGTTCTTATAGTCTTTTTTCTCTGTTGAAGTCTATGGATTTTGCTGTGTCAGTTTGTGACCGGTTACTTCTTAATTGGTGTATCTTTTGATGTAGACATTCCAATACACCTCCAAGAGGGTTAGCCTGTCCTGGTTCCAATTTAATCAATTGCCCTGTCTTTCGGGGTGCCAACCTTCACCTCAGGATCGTCAATTTGCCCTTTCTTCATTATGGATGTGTGCTGAGGATTTTCTGGTGTTGTTAAGTCTCTTTACTCCTTTTTCCTTGACCATCTGTCTATAACAATGGCCTTCACACGTTATCTTTTCCTGATGCATACATTCCTCATTCACACAAACAATCTTTTTATAGGGACCTTTGAGAATACAAACAGTGTCAGTTTATTTTGAATCTCCTTAACATAGACACAATACAAGATCCTGTCTTTTACTTACTAAAACTTAAAACAAAGAAATGTATATTTAACTAGAGTGCCTAATTTGTAATACATATAGGAAACCATAGTAGACATTATAACTTATCCTAAAACAAAAGGGTGACCATAATCAGTCATAAGAATTGTTCTGGTCTGTCCCTGCCTTAAAATCAGTACAGACATTGGCAGTCTGTCAGATGCATTCCTACCAATGTCCCAGAGAGTCATTCCTTTCTGCTATTCAAAAAGGGTGGCTGGTAAAATGAAATCAAGACATACATTAGTACCGCTATTATAGTACAATTATAAAATCCTGCACTGACAATTTGATATAAATGTAGTTACCATAGTTGTCAGCTGTTATGTATCATGAAATGAGATTAGAATTCCATGAAAGCTAGGAGAAAAAGTCCAGATATGGAAACCTACAGATGGCATTTATAGGTATCTACAGCTGCCAGGTTATTAAAAAATTATGCCAATAGCACAACAATGTTTTCTTTATAAATATTTACTCTTCTTAATAATGTCTTCCCCTGAGCTCATGATTAGTTTTAAAAGCATCTATCTTTTCTATGATTTAAAATGGCATATTCTCAGACCATGTGTATATGTAGGTATAGGGGTGTGTAGATATATAGATATATATAAAATATCTGCACGCACACTATTTTAAAATATTTTAAGTTAAATTCATAACAAAACAAGAGTGCAGATATTAACATTGCAGGCAGATAATTCCATAATGCATCCCTCTGTGCATGAAGAAAAGGCAAAAATTATATTTCCTGGCTTTTGTTAGTTAAAATTACAGTTTTTGATTGAGGTTAAAGGATCTCCAAAATGGAAGCAAATTTAGGATGAAGAGATGTCATCATCCAGATGCACATCATTTCATGAGGCCAGTGTGACTACTGACTTTTAGGACTTCAGCCACTTTCTTCATGTGTATAAAGGTTTCCAGGAAGGAGACTCACAGAGGTTAGTCCTTCCTTGTGGCAAGCAGGCCTATTGAAATCCAGGGAAGTACTCATTTAAGTGAGGAAACTCACCTGAGAAAGGATTTGCAGGATTCAGTCATAAAACAATACTTTTTGTTTTATTGGAAGCCCATGTAAGAGCCTTTGGAAACAGATTCGCACCTAGCCTGCTGCTTCAGCACAATCATTTTTTGAGGAGTTTCTCTTCACAAGGCTGCTGATTGTTTGGAGTGCTCATACAGCACTATTCTTTCTGAGGGATCAAATAGGTGTTATAATAGGAGCCACTGTCCTCTACTGCATCTTTTTTCTTCCTTTGTAAATTATATTTCAAAAGAAATATTGACTTGTACAGTATTATGACTTTATGATAGCGCACTTACATTTTTTAAAAACAGTAACTCTCTTTCCAAATGCACAGTTTCAGATTCTTGCAATCTGATTTTTCTAGCATGCTTCAGAATCGGGTCCTTCTATTCTGGAATTCATACACTAAAACCTTCACAAAACTAGAAATCATCTCTCTCAGGAAGACTGCTGAGAGGCTGGATGTGAATTCTTGTAAAGTTTTGCCAGATCATGTTATACCCTAGGGTTGCCAACTTTCTAATTTCACAAAACCAAACACCCTAGCCCCGCCCCTTCCCTGAGGCCCTGTCCCCACTCACTACATTCCCTTTCCCTTGGGGGTTCACTCTCCTGCACCCTCACTCACTTTCACTGGGCTGGGGTAGGAGTTTGGAATGCAGAATGAGGTACGGGCTCTAAATGGGGGTGTGGGCTCTGGGGAGGCCAGAAATGAGGGGTTCAGGGTGCGGGAGGGGGCTCTGGGCTGGGGCAGGGATTTCAGGTGCAGGAGGGGATGAGGGCTCTGGCTGGGGGTGCAGGCTCCGGGGTGGGGCCAGGGATGAGGGGTTTGGGGTGGAGGAGAGGGCTCCAGGCTGGGATGGGGTGGGGGCCGATCGATTTGGAATGTCGGAGGGGATTGCAGGTTGAGGCAGGGAGTTGCGGTGAGGGAGCGAGTATGGACTCTGGGCTGGTGGTGCAGTCTCTGGGGTGGGGCCATGGATAAGGGGGCTCCAGGCTGGGGGGGGGTGATGCCAAGGGATTCAGAGTGCGGGAGGGGGCTGCAGGTTGAGGCAGGGGGTTGGGGAGGGGATATGGGCTCTGGGAGGGGACTGGGGATTCAGGTTGTGGGATGGGGCAGCAGGTTGGGTGCAGGGGGTGAGGCCTCCGACTGGAGGTGCAGGCTCTGGGGTTGGGCTGGGGATGAGGGTTTTGGGGTATGGGAGGGGGCTATGGGTTGAGGCAGGGGGTTGGGGTGAAGGAGGGGGTGTGGTCTCTGGGCTGGGGCAGGGGATGAGGGGTTTAGGGTGCAGGGCGGGGGCTCAGGGCTGGGGCAGTGGGTTGGGGCTCAGGGTTGGGGCATGGGCTTACCTTGGGCAGTTCCCAGGCAGTGACACAGCAGGTCTAAGGCAGGCTCCCTGCCTGTCCTGGCACCACACTGCACTCCAGAAGCAGCCAGCAGGTCCAGCTCCTAGGCGGGAGGGAGGGGGAAGGAGGCCAGCGTGCTGCTCTCACCCGCAGCTATCGCCCCCCAGCTCCCATTGGCTATGGTTCCTGCTCAGGGTGGGGGCAGTGCGTGGACCCTCCCTCCGCCTAGGAGCCCCCTCCCTCCGCCTGCTGGATGCTTCCAGGTGCAGTGTGATGCCAGGACAGGTAGGGACTAGCCTGCCTTAGACCTGCATCACCACCAACCGGACTTTTAACGGCCTGGTCAGCACAAGGTCCCTTTTCGAAAAGGGTCCTGTCGAAAAACAGACACTTGCCAATGCTATTATATCCTCATCTTCTCCAGAAAAGTATTTCTAAATGTAAGGTAACGGAAGTGACTAACAAATACTCTTAGACCAATGCTGTTTGAAAGAAACTCTTCCTGAAGTTTGTCATATCTGCAGGTAATCAGGATATCTGAGTTATTAACCAGGGGCAGCCAGGCTGAAGAAGACATTTTATTAAACTTAATTCATTACAGGCTTTTCTGTGATATAGTATCTGAGATAAGGTAACAGCCTCCAGATGACCTCACTCCCTTCCCCGCCATCACCAGAAAAGCAGCTAGGCAAGTCACCATGAGCCAGTCAGTTGAACCTTTGGTGACATCATCTCCACAGGTTTGAGCATAAGACTAGATTCAAGCCCTGGGGCATGGCTGACTACCACAGACCTGCTCCACAAAAACCTGAGATGTGGTGTAGAAGTCCCCTGTGAGGATTCTAACTTTGGAGTCAGCCTGGGCTGTGGAGCTCTGTTTGACTCCATACCAAAGTGCTCTGAGCCACTGTTCAACAAATATTTGAGATACGCAAAAAATTGAGGATCTAGGATTTTTAAGAAAAACTAAAAAAAAACCCCAGCCTTTCAGGATTCCTTTCTTTTGTTTCTCTTTCTCAGTTCATTTTACTAATGCACTCACAGGTTAATGAAATTTGAAAGTTAAATAAATAATTCAGAAATAAATATTTCTGAAGTTCAGGAGAAAGTTGGTTTAAAAAGTAAATACACGGTGAGTATACTCTGCCCACCTGATCCTTAGAAGGCAAGCATTTGGGGTGGAGTTATTCACATACATTTTGAGTAAAACCATTCTCTTTCCCCTGCAGCCATGGAGGGCCAACATGAAGTGAGACCTAGGCGGGCTTAAGATAGGGCGAGATTTGGACAGGGTGTCAATATCCATTGTGCACTACAGAGCTCAGCTCCCTGACTACATGTGCCTCTGGAGATGGGTTTCTGGATGGTCAGGGGAGGAGCAAGGGTAGCATGGGTGGATGTAGTGCTATGGAAAGTCATAGCTTCCAGCAGAGTGAAAAAGCCTCAATGGGGATAGTGCTCTGGCAGTCCCACAGTGGGAGAGGACTGAGCTGTGCCCCCAGTAGCTTTCATTGATCAGGGGCACTTGAGCAGGTCTGATGGCATGTTTGCAGCCTGCTATCCCTTTGTTGCCCCAGCCTGTGGTTTGTGAGAGAGGGTGAAATAATTTCACCTGCCAAGGCAAAAAGAGCCTCCCTGCTTTTGATCACAAAGAGTCTATCCACCCTCTTTGACCCAGTTTTGCTTTCCTGATTGGCAATGACTCCTGTGTGTAATTCTTTTTGGGTGACTCAGTTGTGTTTTAATGGTTTTGGGTTTCCCAGCATGCTGGCTGCCTGGTTTGGAGGTCAGGAAGTGAGCAGACTGGCAAGTGCAGTGGTGGTTCTTATTACCTTCTCCTCAGCATCCAGAAATTCAGTATTTCCTAACTTGGGGGAGCCCCCAGACTACTCCTGTAGGGGCTTGGGGCAGAGACAAACAACTGGTCTGGAAAAAATTGCATGACTCTGAATCTTCGCTGTCTAATGCAAATGTCCTTGAAGGCCACACATGTTCTGAAGACTTCTGACCCAGCCAGACACAGGAGCAGCTCACAATGTACAGGTCTGCAGTCTTGGGCCCAGACGTCTCTCCTTCATGCCTATGGCACTCAGCAGAGTGGGAGTTTTACCATTCTCTTCAGTGGGAGCAGGGCCTGGGCCACAGGGAAAAGGCTGGCTGGGGTGATTCATTCCATTGGTTCGGGGGCCAGTTGGAGGCTTTGTTTGTCTATTAGAGCCACTGGACAAGCTGAATGGAGAGAAAATATTTATGATTAAATAAGTTCAAGTAACAAATTCAATAAATTTGAATTGGCCATGCATAGCTGTGACAATATGGTAATTTTAGCCTATTCCCCAAGTGTACAGCTATAAAAAGATTATTACTTCGGTTTGATATTGATCTGAACTTCAGTTCAGAGTGACATTACATGTCAAAAAAGGGTACCTGAATTTTTAAAGTTTTCTGGATCATTTATTTTGTAGGTTATATATCTAGCGAAATCTATCTTGGAGAGATTTGAGCCTTTGAAATTTATTTTCTCCTGAGGAATATCTTTCCATCTAAATAAACATCCTTGACACTTGTTCGCCAAAAATCTTTTTCTTCTTAGAGGAGGGATGCAGCTCCAGTTGCATTTTTAACATCCAAATGCAATTTGCCTCCAACAGAGAACACTGTAGGTTAGATCATAAAACTGAATAAAGGACGAGACCATAGTGGTGATTCAAATGACTTAAAACTGTACTCTGATGATGAAAGCTGTAAAGTTTGTACTCTATAAAGAATTGATAGCTGTGGGATAAACCAATACCATAAATTATCTTATTTTGGTCAGGCGTGGTTAATGTGGTATGTAATGTCTGGGAGAACAAACTGACATCCTGCCACAATTATTCCTCTAACATGTTATTGTTTTTGTGTTGTTTTTTTTCCACTATGCAGGGTTCACATGTTCCAAAAAGTAAAAAAGAAAAAAATTTGTTTCAAGTCAAACGAAATATTTTGATCAACAGGAAGCAAAATATTTCATGTTGATTTTGAGATTTTTTTCACATTTTCAATTTTTTTAAAAAAAGTAATATTGAAGGAAATTTTGAGAGTAATTTTGAATAAATAAACACTATAATGTTTCATTTTTAAAATGTCAAAATCATTTCAATTTTTTTCAAATTTTTAAAAAGCTTTTTTTGACTGAAACAATTTGGCGGATTTGAGATTAATTCACAAACTATTTTGATCAATCCAAATCTGCTTTCCCCACCCCCAAAAAAGGGTTTTGATGAAAAATTTTGCCCAGCTCTAGTTATCATTGCTCTTTTATAAGCAAAGAGATTGATTCTGAAAAGATGGGAAAGAGTTGACGTTTCATTGATAAAATCCTGGTATTTGGAAATAGCCTCATGTGGGCAGCCCACCATACAAAATTAATAGCAAAATAACATATCTCACAGGGTAAGAGTTAATCTGCCTATTGAAGAAAATAGAAGTCAGATACTATAACATCATGGGGCAAATAAGCACCTATATTTATAGGTCCTAGAGGGACTTGAATTTAAAATGTAAATTTGCAAATTAGATGTGGAGAGAGAACAGCCTTGTAAATTATCTTGATCTTTAGCTTTTTGTAGCATATATGTATTGTTTCAGAGTAGCAGCCGTGTTAGTATGTATCCGCAAAAAGAAAAGGAGTACTCGTGGCACCTTAGAAACTAACAAATTTATTTGAGAATAAGCTTTCATGAGCTACAGCTCACTTCATCGGATGCATGCAGTGGAAAATACAGTTGGGAGATTTTATATACACAGAGAACATGAAACAATGGGTGTTACAATACACACTGTAACAAGAGTGATCAGGTAAGGTGAGCTATTACCAGCAGGAGAGCGGTTGGGGGAGGGGGAGCGGGAAACCTTTTGTAGTGATAATCAAGGTGGGCCATTTCCAGCAGTTGACAAGAACGTGTGAGGAACAGTGGGGCGGGGGGGAATAAATATGGCAAAATAGTTTTACTTTGTGTAATAACACATCCACTTCCAGTCTTTATTCAAGCCTAAGTTAATTGTATCCAGTTTGTAAATTAATTCCAATTCAGCACTCTCTCGTTGGAGTCTGTTTTTGAAGTATTTTTGTTGAAGAATTGCAACTTTTAGGTCTGTAATCGAGTAACCAAAGAGATTGAAGTGTTCTCTGACTGGTTTTTGAACGTTATAATTCTTGACGTCTGATTTGTGTCCATTTGTTCTTTTACGTAAAGACTGTCCAGTTTGGCCAATGTACATGGTAGAGGGGCATTGCTGGCACATGATGGCATATATCACATTGGTAGATGTGCAGGTGAACAAGCCTCTGATAGTGTGGCTGATGTGATTAGGCCCTATGATGGTGTCCCCTGAATAGATATGTGGACAGAGTTGGCAACGGGCTTTGTTGCAAGGATAGGTTCCTGGGTTAGTGGTTCTGTTGTGTGGTGTGTGGTTGCTGGTGAGTATTTGCTTCAGATTGGGGGGCTGTCTGTAAGCAAGGACTGGCCTGTCTCCCAAGATCTGTGAGAGTGATGGGTCGTCCTTCAGGATAGGTTGTAGATCCTTGATGATGCGTTGGAGAGGGTTTAGTTGGGGGCTGAAGGTGATGGCTAGTGGCGTTCTGTTATTTTCTTTGTTGGGCCTGTCCTGTAGTAGTTACAGCTTTTACAGTTTTTCAGAATCACTTCCTTGTGGCATTGATAGATTAGCTGCTCAAAAGCACAATGTGGCTGTGATAGCAGCTTTATTTCTAAGCAGGCACTGAACCATACTCAATATGAACTGTGTTTGAAATGGCCCACACGTTTTCTACATTTTGCCAGCACATTTTCAAAACCATCATCACTGAGTGGATTGCTGCAGACTATGAGTGATGCACCTCCTGTTAAAAATGCAAATGACTGGCAGCTGCTATCATATTTCATACACTATCAGTACTAGTTGTTACCTTTTCTTGACTATTCCATGCTTTTCCAACATCCAAGAAATGCTCTGCACCTATTTCAGCATAAAGAAAAGGAGTACTTGTGGCACCTTAGAGACTAACAAATTTATTAGAGCATAAGCTTTCGTGAGCTACAGCTCACTTCATCGGATGAAGTGAGCTGTAGCTCACGAAAGCTTATGCTCTAATAAATTTGTTAGTCTCTAAGGTGCCACAAGTACTCCTTTTCTTTTTGCGAATACAGACTAACACGGCTGCTACTCTGAAACCTATTTCAGCATAATGTCTCTCTTTAGTATGCATTATTATTAAAAGCAAACAACTGCAGTGTTCATGCAGAATCACTCAGGTGCGTCGTGATACCAAGATAGCTATGATTGCTCATGGCTGTCCAGTGATCACCAGTGAAAGCAACAGGTAGTGCATTTTTCAGAAGCTCCAACTTTGTAATCTTCTCATGGTGATAAAGGTCATGCATTCGTGATGCAATGGTTCCTTGGGAGGGCAAGGTGTATGACTGATTGGAAGATGCAATTTGAATAACATCTCTTAACCCTCTGTCATTTACAATGTTGAATGGTCTGCAGTCCATAGCTATCCACTTTGCAATAGCATTAGTTAAGTTGTACTTTTTTGATCCATGGGCTCGTAGTGATCCTGAAACTCTCTAAGTGTACTCTGTTGCCACTGGCAGGATTCATTTGTTGTCAGTGGGTTATCTGTAGCATAAAAACTAGAGGTGAAAGCATGTTTCCAATACCACTGAAGTACTTCAGGTCTGCAGTCTTGAAGTACTTCAGTGGTATTGGAACTCAGCCTTGCAATAGCTAGAGATAACGGTCTTTTTATCCAGGGAACCATCTGGAAGATTTTTAAAAATAAACTTTCCATTCAAAAGACTTGAACTTTTGCTGCTTTGCTCCATTAACTATTCTGATATTTAATCACTCCAGAACAGTAGAACGAAGTAGAACTGTGCCAATGTCTGCCAAGCGATGAAATACAATAAGTGAAGAGGGTCAAAACAGAGGCGTGCGATTAATGCTTATTAAAAAAGAATACATTAATTTGTTTTGATTAATCACTTGAGTTAATTGCGATTAATTGAAAGCTCTAAAAAAACCCCAACCAAACAGCTTCATATTGTTCCATGGAACCCAGAGATACCTGAGCAGTTGAAACAATTAATAAAACTCCAATCAAAATTACATTAGCTTAAAGTACAAGACATATAATCGCAGTACATGTGACCAAACATCTCTCAATGTCTAGTCTATGAATTATTTAATTAGAAAGAAAGTCTGAAATAAATCAGATGCAGCCCTTCTGATCGTCTAAGTTCTTCTGTGCTAAAAGCTTATGTAACGAAGTACTCATTGCCAGGCAATATTCATAAAAGCAAGTGCTTCAATTGCCCTGAATATTCTTTTTTACCTGTTTATAATAAATCAAACTCTTTGGTAGAATAAAAGCTTGAACTCACAATTTATTAGTATTCACTTTGTGATGAAGAAAAATAGATATGAAGTACTTTGAACATTCAGTTATCACCAAAACGATGGTTAAAAGGAATGAGGATTGATGACTTTTATAATGTGTGTATAAAACTACAGATTGCCACCATTTCATATACTGAATAGGCTAGATCCTGTACACAGCTCCTGGAAATTTAAATAGAAGTGTTTTTCTTGCACCATAATTGATTTACCTTTATAAATAATGTATTACCACTTTTAAAAGGCTTCCAGTTGTCATGTAGTAGGAAATAAGCTGATCAGCAGCAAAGGTCAGGAAGAAATTCCTCCCTACATGTATATTACTTCCTGCATTTTGGAGGTTCTATGCCTTTCCTTCCGCCAGTGGCCATTGTCAGAGACAGAATATTGGACTAGAAAAATGAATTTGATCTGTTTAGTACAGAAATTCCTAGGCTCCACTTTGTTTCTAAAGTGTGTATAACTGCTGTTTTATTGAAATAATCTTGCATTAAGATCTAGTGGGACTAACAACTTTAACAACAGGTGCAAGGGAATATAAATGTCAAAGATTCACTTTCCTATGAAACTGGCTCATTATAATTTCCTTAAATATATACTTCTCTTTCGTGTCAATAGTTGCAGGGCTATATCAGAAAGTTTAATCCCATTCTCCCTTGTGTTAGACATTTGTACGAGGATGGCCTATCTACCCCTTACACAGAACAAGAAATGCTGAAACCACTCTAACAATGCTGCTACCACCCAGTAAGGTTATTCAATGAATGTTCTTAAAGAAACTTATAGGAATGTTAGATTTAAATATTAACTCTTCTCAATTTGCCAGTCCCTTTGGAAGCTATAACTTGTGTCTGTATCATGCCAATTTAAAGTCCCTGATAGCTCCTCCCAAATATAGAGCTTACATTGTTGTTTGAGTTTTCTCCAAAGCTGCCAGCCAAGTTCCTCTATTCTGTGCCATTTAGGTTCTTATATCTTGCCCATCACTGTGGCGTCTTATTATTCTCCAGTTATGTATTAAGCAATAAACCTGTTCTTGGTCACATACGGGCCCTTCTCCATTTTCTCTTCTCCCCTAGAGGGTAATGCATCACATCTGTTCCACTAGTATCTCCAGAGGATAGAATCATAGGGTTGGAGGGGACCTTGAAAAGGCTGTTAAAGAGCAGTCTCTAAAGTCAGACATTTTAAAATAAGCAGATCCGTATAATTTACATCCAAGAATTTTAAGAGTTGGCTGAGGAGCGCTCTAGAACATCAATGTTGATTTTTCAATAAATCTTGAAATATTGTGGAAGTTCCAGAAGACTGGAAGAAAGTGAATGTTGTACCAATATTTTTTAAAAATGGGATAACCTAGGTAATAACAGGCCTCTAATTCTGACATCAATCCAAAGCAAAATAATGCAGTGGCTGATACAGGACTCAATTAAGAAAGAATTAATGGATGATATAATGAATGCTAATCAATATTGATTTGTATAAAATAGATCCTGGAGAATGAACCTGATGTCTTTTTCTCATGAGATTACCAGTTGGGTTGATAAAGGCAATAGTGTTGATACTTAAGCATCTGTAAGGTGTTTGACTTAGTGCATGACTGACAAAAAACCCCATAATGATATAAAATTAACATGGGACACATTAAATTGATTAAAAGCTGACTATATGGCTAGCTGAGAGGTCTCCACTTGTAATTGTAAATGGGTACTCAGTATTGAGTGGGTGTGTTTCTAGTGGGGTCCCGCAGGAATTGGTTCTTAGCCCTTCACTATTTAACATTTTTTTTATCAATAAAAATCATAAAATAAGAAAACATAAAATCATCGCTGACAAAGTTTGCAGATGACACAAATTGTGGGTGTGGTAAATAATGAAGAGGAATGATCACTGATATAGAGCAATCTGGATTGTTTGGTAAACTGGGCTCAAGCAAACAATATGTGTTTTAATACAGCTAATTGTAAATGTATACCTCTAGGAAAAAAGAATGCAGGCCATACCTAAAGGATGGGGAACTCTATCCTGGGAAGCAGTGACTCTGAAAAAGATTTGGGGGTCATGGTGGATAATCTGCTGAACATGAGCTCCCAATCTGAAGCTGTGGCCCAAAGGTCTAATGTAATCCTTGGATGCATAAACAGGGGAATCTAGACTAGGAGTAGAGAGGTTATTTTACCTCTATATTATCAGTCCTACATCCACTGCTGGAGAATTTTGTCCAGTTCTGTTATCCACAATTCAGTAAGGATGTTGATAAATTGGAGAGGGTTCAGAGAAGAGCCACATGAAAGATTAAATTATTAGAAAAACATGATTTATAGTGATAGACTCAAGGAGCTCAATCTATTCAGTTTAACAAAGAGAAGGTTTAGGGGTGACTTGATTACAGGCTATAAGTACCTACGTAGGAAAGAAATATTTGATAATGGGCTGTAGCTGAGAAAGTTGTAACACAATTCAGTAGGTGGGAGTTGAAGCTAGACAAATTTAGACTGGAAATACGGTGTATGTTTTTAACAGTGAGGATAATTAACCACTGGAACAATTTACCAAGAGTCATGCTGGATTCTCCATCACTGACAATTTTTATATGAAGATTGGGCATTTTTTCTAAAATATATCCTCTAGAAATTATTTTGGGGAAGTTCTATAGCATGTGTTAGAGACAGCCAGACTGCAAGATCACAATGATCCTTTCTGGCCTTGGAATCTATGAATGCTGTGGGTGGATTTTTTGTTGGTTTGTTTGTTTTAGTTATGAAATGGTATGTGTTTTCTTTAGTAAAGTCAAGGTTGCAAAAATGTGTCTTGCACTTGGAATAGAGAGTATCTGTTTGCCAGAAGCTGGGAATGGGTGACAGGAGATGGATTACCTGTTCTGTTCATTCCCTCTGGGGCACCTGGCATTGGCCACTGTCGGAAGACAGGATACTGGGCTAAATGGGCCTTTGGTCTTACCCAGTATGGATATTCTTATGTTCTTATCAAGATTTTAAATGTTTTTTAAATCCTGAAGGAGCACATTCCACAGCCTTAGACCAATCCCGGATAAAGCTGTAGCTCCTCCCCAAAGAGCTTTACTTTTTCAGTAGACCATTTCCTTGTGTCAGAGGACTGCAGTTACTAATTGGGGCCTTGACTCTGGGGTCAGATAATTATGAGCCTTCTAGAGAAGAACTGAGATCTTGAACATTGTATTCCATTAGGAGCCAACATATTGAGAGAGGACAGGTTTGATGTGCTCACAATAAGCCATGTTGATGAGGATATGCCTTGCCACGTTGTGTACCTGTGTAGTTTCCTCATGTCCTCCTTGGGACTGACCCCTTTTATTTTCCCAAGGTGCTCATAAACACCTCCATGTAATCTAACCCCTCTTATAAGATACAAACTGGTCTAGCTTCTCTTAACTGGTCCAGTCTACTGCTTCTGTTTTCAGCATGGCTCCATTGTCCTTTAACCTCTCCTTCCTTGGAAATCTTATCATGACCCCATTTTTCTCATGTTGGCTCTGGCCCAAATTGGCTTCTTACTGCAGTGGTTGCTTTTCTGATGTAATAGGCAAGATAAGATAGTGTCAGTCCCCATTACAGAAAAGTCTACACTAATTGCTTTACATTGGCAGGACTCCATCTCTTGCTGTCCCCTATAAAGTCTGGTGGCTAGTTTAGATCACAACAACCCTTCCCAAACACATGCTCCAGGGTACATTAAACAAAAAATTGGCTGTTTACAAATACATTAATTAGTTATAATGACACTTAGAAAACCCAACTGTTTCAAAGCCCTGCATATGCAAATCCACGTTTCACTCAGTTACTCCTATAATAACTCCTTCCCTGGAGGCTATGTAGTAAAGGGTGTTTTATACCCCTTACATTTGTATGAGGCAGGTCACAGTGAAGTGCTGCTATTCTAAGTAGAAAACAATACTGATTTCACTTTCAAAGCCCCAAATATTTTGAGCAACTTTAACAAAGACAAAGCAATGGGCACTGAACTTTTTTAAAAGCTTGAGGCTCATTATCAGCTTTCCCCAACTGTTGAGGGGGCCAATGACTCTGTGTCAAGACTAGAAATTTATTAATCAATAAATAAAAGGAGAGAGAGACAGCTTGTGCAAGAAAAATCACACATAGGTGACTGGGAATTCTGACTAAAATTTGTTAGTCTCTAAGATGCCACAAGTACTCCTTTTCTTTTTGGGAATTCTGTGGTTTCCTCTGGATTATTACAAAGGGAGTGGTGTTTGTGTCCTCTCCAGTGAATTCAGCTATAGCATTCACAGAGAACTCAGTGATCTACCAGAGTTCAAGACCATTCACAGAGAGACACTGTTTCTCCACATTTCCTTCTGATGCTCTTGGAACTCTGGCTCCTGGGTATCATATCTCTGCTGCAGATTTCACAGTCTCCCAGGCTACTGCCCCTGGAGTGTTCGTCAGGGGCAACTCAGAGCGGAGGGAATGACTCTGTCAGTAGGGCATTTTGAGTGATATTGCTGCAGAGGTGGTGTCACAGTGATTGATATGTGGCTCACAACCGAGAGTGCCAATCTTAGATCAGACTGTCAGAAAACAGGGTTGACACTCCAAACTGGTGGTATATTCTATCATTAGATTTCACCAAACCAGTAACAAGTATGCACTCCTGGAGTAGTATAATAGCTTTTCCATGGAACCACAGACGGTACCCTTAGGCTATCCAGCATAGCTTGCCACTCAGACAAGCTGGACTTTGTGATAAAAGGTGATTAAAACCAATATTTACTTCACATTATGTTCCTCCAACCCTAAAGGGTTAGTCCCTTACCTCAGGTCAGTGGATTCTCTGGATTTCACACCCATAACAATGCTGATAGCTTTAGTTAACTAACTACAAATTTATTAGTTAAGAAAGGAAAGGAGAGTTATTGAGAGGTAAAGCAGGTACAATACATAACAGGTGAGTCAAAGTTTGTGAGTCCAAATGATAACAGAGATGATGTATCTGCTTAATTCTCCATAAGTCTCCCAGGACTGCTCAAAATGGTTTTGGGAACCTCTGTTTTGTATCTGGCATGCCCCCCTGACAGCATCCAAATAGATCAGAGATGCAGAAACACTGCCAAGGTTCCTTCTTATAGTCGAAAACCAGTCTGGAAAGTGCTTCCAGGAGAGCATGTGTCTGTAGATTCCCCATTGTTGCACACACAAAGACCCATGCTTTGAAGTCAACGTGTTCCCTCATTTACATTTCCAAGGGCTCCAATCTCCAATAGGTAAACATAATGTAAACACAATGTGATAGCCAGAAATAATTCTTCATTAGTTTTTATGCAGCCTTACACATCACGTATATTCACATTTAAACACTAACACACATTTTAATCACAGGTTTCAGAGTAGCAGCCGTGTTAGTCTGTATTCGCAAAAAGAAAAGGAGTACTTGTGGCACCTTAGAGACTAACAAATTTATTAGAGCATAAGCTTTCGTGAGCTACAGCTCACTTCATCGCATCCGATGAAGTGAGCTGTAGCTCACGAAAGCTTATGCTCTAATAAATTTGTTAGTCTCTAAGGTGCCACAAGTACTCCTTTTCTTTTTACACATTTTAATCAAAGGCTAATTAAGTACAAGATACAGAGAGATGAAAACATGCAAACAACATCTCTCTTGATTTCTATCAGCACAAGTGAATAGGCCTGAATACATATTGACACACTCAACCCTTCTTTGATATGCATATACAAATGAATTGCCCTGTTGCTCTGATCTTAGCTAGTCTGTCTGGTCACAGAGCTGGTAACCTGTTCAGACAGCATCACAGGTGGTATGGGGATGATGCACGGGGATGGAATGGTGAGTTTGGGCCTGTAGTTCTAAAGTAATCCAAATTAAATTTGCTTAGAAGATTCTTAGGGTAAAAGATGCTTTTTGGCAGGGAGGGCAGAAATCACACATCCAGTGTAGCATCTCTGAGCCTTTCAATGCTTCTCTGGATAATGGGAGTTCTGGCAGAAGAGGTTCTTGTATGGGAAATTCCATGCTCTTGTTTTTCTTGTCAAGAATAGAGATGTATGCAAAATGGAGAGGCAGGGGTTAGTGCACTGTGGTGTTGGAATTTCCTTTCCTTATAAACTGTACTTAATGTTAATTTGAATATTTTTGTTTCAGTTCATCGTTTAAGGTTATTTCTATTTATAAAGATAACTCTTACTTTGTTAAATGAGAAATGAGTTGTCTCTTATTTTGAATTCAAATTTTATTCAAAATAGCAAATCCTTTTTAAACAGAGTGGTAAAATCAATTGAACGAATGTCTCAGGAACCTAGCATCTTACAGTCTATAAGCTCGAGTGAAATCATTATCCTCAAGTTCGTGGTTTATGGCTTAAGGGGAAAACAGTGTGTACTGTAATTTGCTGTTTTCTGTGTATGCTAAAACAGATTCTCCATTCATTAAGATTTAAGAAAATGTAGCATAGCAAAATCCCCATTTTCATAATTACAAGACTTTTGTTTGGATGAGTTCATCAGACCCTGAAGCAGTGGAAGAGAGGAGAGAGTGGAGCCCATATAGCATGATTTGTCTGCAGAAGACTCTCTGTATTAGTCAGTATGGAGATAGCTGAAATCCCCCATTATTATTGAGTTTTCTATTTTTATAATGTCCCTAATATCCTTGATCATTTCAAAGTCACCATCACCATCCTGGTCAGGTGGTTGGCAGTATTTTCCTAATACTATATTCTTATTATTCAAAGCATGGAATTTCTATCCACAAAAATTCTATGGTATAGTTTGGGTCATTTAGGAAAGTGGTTCTCAGCCAGCACCCTGGGGGTCTCACGCTGGTTTCAGGGGGTCCTCCAAGCAGGGCCAGTGTTAGACGCACTTGGGCCCAGGGCAGAAAGCCAAAGCCCCGCTGCATGGGGCTTAATCCTAGGGCCCTGAGCCCTGCCACCAGGGGCTGAAGTAAAAACTTGAGCAACTTAGCTTTGCGGGGACCCAGGCAATTGCCCTGCTTGCTACCCCCTAACGCTGGCCCTGGCTTTTATATGCAGAAAACCATGTATATGCAGGGCCGTGAAGTTTTTATAGTGTGTTGAGGGGCTTCAGAAAGAAAAAGGTTGAGAACCCCTGATTTAGGATATTTACTATAAACAAGAAGAAGTTTGTTTGACAAAGAACAGAAATTTGAGACGAAGCAAGTAGAAATGCTGGAAACAAATGGTTACATATAAAATAAAATCATAATGCTTTCTAGAGCCTAAACTTAACTAATGGCTTGGCTACAATGGCAATTTACAGTGCTGCAACTTTCTCGCTCAGGGGTGTGAAAACCCCCCCTCCCTGAACGCAGTAAGTTTCAGCGCTGTAAAGTGCCAGTATAGACAGTGACCCAGTACTGGGAGCCACACTCCCAGAGCTGGGAGCTATGCCCCTCGTGGAGGTGGGTTTTTTAGAGCACTGGGAGGCGCTCTGCTGCGACCACACAAGCCACGTTAAAGCGCTGCCGTGGCTGCACTTTAGCGCTGCCAGTGTAGACTAGCCCTAACACCATATTGTCATGCCATGGAGAACTAAAATGTACCTAAACTCCTTCCAGCATATTACAGCCAGGCTTGGCTGTGATTTTCTGTTCATGAGACAAGTCATGCTGTCCTTCTGCCTCCTCAGTGGAAAGACCCTGTGTCTCTTTGCAATCCCACATATATCAAAAATCTCCTTTGATCTTTCTTCATAAGCAGGAGACACCCTGTGATTGTTCTTTCTGATAGCCTTCCTTTCTTCTTCAACCTTTTAATTAGCATCTGACTCTGCCTGCAGATAGGCTTATCTTGTGAGAGGCACAATGAACAATAAACGATTGACTGGGCAAAGAGAGATAAGAGTCTCCTATACCATGCCTGAACAGAATCTGTCCAAGACCGGTCACCTCCTGGTGACCTGTTTTGAACTTCACAGCTCTAAGAATATAATTTCCAGTATAGATACATAACATCTTAAATATTACCCACACCAACATTTTGCAAAGGCTAAGATGACCAGTGTGTTACTGGCTGTCGGTAGAGACCTCACAGGTCACCCTGTGGCACAGTATTATGTAGACATCAGATCCAGGAGATCTCTGTAGACCCCTATGCCCCCTGTTCCCTCTGCGAGTTGGCACCAAGAGGATCCTGGGTCACAACGTGTATTTGTACTTCTTACACTGTGATTGTCCTATGCTATTTTCCTATCATTGTTACTGGAGGTGTTGTATACTTTTTGAAATATGCACTGAATTTTGTAAAGTCGTGTTCACGTGCCTCTTCTTTTTACATTGTATATGGGACTTTTTGTCCATTCTAATGAGTGATGGATGAGGGGCAGGCATGTATAACTTATTTTATTTAACCATCACTATATTACCTGTATATAGCTGTGGGAATGTGAACATTTCCCTAAATAAGAATGCAGTTTCATATGTAAAACCCCCCATATTTAGATAACAAAGTCTACGAGCTCGCCATATTCCTGCAAGAACATTTCCCCCCCACCAGAAAACATATCAATTACTCAATGATACTTCACTTGAAATTAACCAAAAGACTGAATGGAAACAATTATGTTAAATACCTTTGATTATGGAGCCAGGTTATGGAGTCCTTAGTCAACCTTACTCCTGTGAATTGATCCATTAACTTCAGTGGTGCTATTTGCATGAGTAAGTGTTGAAGCACATGAGTAAAAGTTGCATAATCTAGCATTTTGTGCTGATCCACTGGCATTTTTAGAAATGTTTACATGCGTGGGCATGACTCATTTCTTACCTGTCAGGCGGCTGCATAAAGCATGGGGACATTAGTTCAAAGGTCAAGAAGACAGAAATAGTTTTTGTACTCTGCACAGAACAACCCATTCTTCTTTATCTAAGTGTATTTCTGTGTTTGGGGTTTTACATTCAGCACTCCTAAAACAAATGAAATACATACAGTGTTTTCAAAGAGATATAAGAGAGAGACTGCCATTGACAGACTGAAAGGTCACATGAATAATTGGTATATTTGAGCCAGTATGTTTCCCACATGATAAACTTAAAAAGTGAGGTTCAGTGTGTACATAATATTTTCAATATGACATTGTTTAATAAGGATTGATTAACATACAGTTCTGTTGACTGTTTGATTCCACTATATTTTCTCTGTCTAATGTAAATTACTTTCCCTTGGAAATTGTTAAACATCATTTTTTTATCTGGCCAAATATATTTATTTCTCTTTTGACTTCAGTTATTTCCATCCTATAACATCATGATGAGAGAGAGATTGTGATTTGGACTATGTTCCTGCACAAAGGAGTAAGGGGAAGTAAGAACTTTCCTTCCCCTACCTACTCAGGCTAGTATACATATATACAAAGAGAGAACATTTCTGTAACAGGCAGGAAGTGGTGGGGATGGGTGCAGAGCCTTGTCCCCGTCCGTTCTCACCACTCACTGGCCAGTGTATCTGACCCACCATGTGGGTGGTAGTAATTTACTGCTGATATAGTCAATAGTAAATTACCATCACCAGCAGCAAGGAGAAAACAGGGAGATATTGTGATTTGGAGATATATCTGAGACTAATCTAGGAGTGGTGAAATTTATACACTACCCCTTTTTCATGGCTGTACCTAAAGTCAGGATTTGGCCCAAAATCTTATTAATCAATTAATTAGGACCAGATTCTGATATCTTTATTCATAGTCAACAGTAGTTTATTCCATGAGTAGTGCCATTAAAGGTATGGATTATTTGTAGAGTAAGGTCTTACCTAACATGAATAAAGCCCTTAATTGGTTTTATATCATAGGGGTCCTGGGATTAGCATATGCAGAGAGAGCATTTGGCTCTCCTTTTAGCATGGTACCAGGAAAAGAGGAGCTTTGTTTTCTTATTTTAATTTAACTTCTAATTAATTTTTACCTAAGCAGGAAGAACAGTATCTGAATCCTGGATTCTTGAGACATGAGTCTTTAGCATGCAGTACCTTTCTCATCTATTTTCAAGGAATCAGCCTTCAGATTATTGTAAGGCATCATTTCATGGCAGCAGGTTTACATGAGGTGAAAGAACAAAAACTATTCTTCTTTGAGCAGTGTCCTGGTGGGTGCTCCACTTTAAGTTCCTTTTGGGTGTCTGTGCATCCCTGCGCCTCAGATCGGAGATTTCTGGGAGCAGTGCTTAGTTGCGGCACGCATGTGCAGTAGTCATCTCGCGGTGCTGTTGGTGCCTTATATAGCATTTGCACGACCCGACCCGTTCAGTTCCTTTCCAACCATCCTCAGCTGCAGACGGAGTTTAGTGGCAGTGCTGCCTCTTCTATAAATAGTTAGATTAGCTGTAGTTTAGTAAGTATAGTTACTTAGTTTGTTAGTTATTGGGTTTTTTTTCCAAAAAAATGATAGATATTTTCTTTAAATTGTTATTTTTCCCACTCTTTCCCCATTGGGAAACTTTAACAACCATGATGCCCAGCTCGCCCGGGTTTAAACAATGTGACTCTTGTTGTGAGGCAATGCCCATCTCAGATAGCCACTCATCATGTTTGGAGGGACACATGTCTCTCAAAAATATGCCCATTGCAGCAACCTTAAAGCCAGGGCAAGGCATGATCGAGATCTCTGCCTCAAGTTGATTTTGATGAAAAAGTCCCTTCAGCCTCCTCCTGAAAAAAATCGACATCAGCAGATGGTTCCCTGAGCAAAATCTCTGCTAATGGGAGTGCTCTGTTTTCCAAATCATACAGAATCATAGAATCATAGAATATCAGGGTTGGAAGGGACCCCAGAAGGTCATCTAGTCCAACCCCCTGCTCAAAGCAGGACCAAGTCCCAGTTAAATCATCCCAGCCAGGGCTTTGTCAAGCCTGACCTTAAAAACCTCTAAGGAAGGAGATTCTACCACCTCCCTAGGTAACGCATTCCAGTGTTTCACCACCCTCTTAGTGAAAAAGTTTTTCCTAATATCCAATCTAAACCTCCCCCATTGCAACTTGAGACCATTACTCCTCGTTCTGTCATCTGCTACCATTGAGAACAGTCTAGAGCCATCCTCTTTGAAACCCCCTTTCAGGTAGTTGAAAGCAGCTATCAAATCCCCCCTCATTCTTCTCTTCTGCAGACTAAACAATCCCAGCTCCCTCAGCCTCTCCTCATAAGTCATGTGCTCTAGACCCCTAATCATTTTTGTTGCCCTTCGCTGTACTCTTTCCAATTTATCCACATCCTTCTTGTAGTGTGGGGCCCAAAACTGGACACAGTACTCCAGATGAGGCCTCACCAGTGTCGAATAGAGGGGAACGATCACGTCCCTCGATCTGCTCGCTATGCCCCTACTTATACATCCCAAAATGCCATTGGCCTTCTTGGCAACAAGGGCACACTGCTGACTCATATCCAGCTTCTCGTCCACTGTCACCCCTAGGTCCTTTTCCGCAGAACTGCTGCCGAGCCATTCGGTCCCTAGTCTGTAGCGGTGCATTGGATTCTTCCATCCTAAGTGCAGGACCCTGCATTTATCCTTATTGAACCTCATTAGATTTCTTTTGGCCCAATCCTCCAATTTGTCTAGGTCCTTCTGTATCCTATCCCTCCCCTCCAGCGTATCTACCACTCCTCCCAGTTTAGTATCATCCGCAAATTTGCTGAGAGTGCAATCCACACCATCCTCCAGATCATTTATGAAGATATTGAACAAAACGGGCCCCAGGACCGACCCCTGGGGCACTCCACTTGACACCGGCTGCCAACTAGACATGGAGCCATTGATCACTACCCGTTGAGCCCGACAATCTAGCCAGCTTTCTACCCACCTTATAGT
This sequence comes from Dermochelys coriacea, assembly GCF_009764565.3. Lineage (NCBI taxonomy): Eukaryota > Metazoa > Chordata > Testudines > Dermochelyidae > Dermochelys > Dermochelys coriacea. Next base: position 84,351,435 of record NC_050073.1, on the reverse strand, counting down.
GCATTCATCCAGCCCATACTTCCTTAACTTGCTGACAAGAATGCTGTGGGAGACCGTGTCAAAAGCTTTGCTAAAGTCAAGAAACAATACATCCACTGCTTTCCCTTCATCCACAGAACCAGTAATCTCATCATAAAAGGCGATTAGATTAGTCAGGCATGACCTTCCCTTGGTGAATCCATGCTGACTGTTCCTGATCACTTTCCTCTCCTCTAAGTGCTTCAGGATTGATTCTTTGAGGACCTGCTCCATGATTTTTCCAGGGACTGAGGTGAGGCTGACCGGCCTGTAGTTCCCAGGATCCTCCTTCTTCCCTTTTTTAAAGATGGGCACTACATTAGCCTTTTTCCAGTCATCCGGGACTTCCCCCGTTCGCCACGAGTTTTCAAAGATAATGGCCAAGGGCTCTGCAATCACAGCCGCCAATTCCTTCAGCACTCTCGGATGCAATTCGTCCGGCCCCATGGACTTGTGCACGTCCAGCTTTTCTAAATAGTCCCTAACCACCTCTATCTCTACAGAGGGCTGGCCATCTCTTCCCCGTTTTGTGTTGCCCAGCACAGCAGTCTGGGAGCTGACCTTGTTAGTGAAAACAGAGGCAAAAAAGTAGAAAGTTTGAAGCGAGCCATGACCTCCCCTAACAGGGACATTCAGAGACAGAAGAGGTCCCCAGCGAGGTTGCCTTCCTTGGTGCCAAGCTCAAGTAGAATGAGCACCTTTGAAACTCTGGCCATCTCCAGCACTGTCCCTCCATGGACCCCTGCTGAGCCCTGCCGCTCCAGAATGGAGTTGAGACTCTCCTTGTCCATGGCACCCACCACCCTGGTGCAAAAGTCAGCACACCGAAAGCTGTACCACAGACAATGCCAACTACACTGGCACTGATTCAGTTGTCAGTGCCGACAGTCAGGCCAAGTACAGCAGCAACCGTCTCAACCAAGATTGACAGCAATACTCTCATGGTATCGACCACATAGGCAGCAACTGCACCACTGCAGAAACACAAGGCTCTGCAACAGTTTCTACACCAGAAAGACATAGTGGTTTCTTTCGTGCCACAGTTGCCATTGCTCAGCACCAAGGGATCGTTGGGCCAACTATCAGAGCAGCTAACCACTTCACCTGCTCCGCAGCCTCTCTCCAGCAATGAAGAAGAGGGTGTACATGGGAGCCGGGTTTCTTCCTGGCACTCTTCACCCATAGAAAGAAGACCTCCATGTGAGGCAGTTAAGACCAAATCCTGCCAATCTTAAGAGATGCAACAATGGTATGGGCAACCCTGATTTGCCCACCGATGCCTTTCCCTATGCAGTGGTCCCCCTGGGACCCTTGGGAGACCTATGAGGCTCAATATACTAGAACCTCAACTCCAGCCCGAGGGGAAATTTGCTCTTCTCTACCCTCCCCGAGTAGGGACACGTCAGAGGCACCTGAAGTCGTGGAAGATGAAGAGAAAGAAGGCTCAGACCAGGAAGGCATTTTGCCATTTCATAACTCATCTTCCTCCGCTGATGAAGCTATCATAACACTACCTCCAACTACAATAGATGACCTGAAATAATTTCAGGAACTCGTTAAAAGAGTAGCCACCAGCCAAGACATTCTGCTTGAGGAGGTTCAAGAAACCTAGCACTAGTTGCTACAAATCCTATAGACATCCACTTAATCCAAAATTGTATTCCCCATCAATGATGCCATTAGGGAACCAGCAGAAAATATTTGGCAGACCCCCACAATCGAATCACCTACCAGTAAAAGAGCTGACAGGAAATACTTCATACCAGCTAAAGGGATGGACTTTTTCTTCTCCCACCCACTGCTTAACTCCCTGTTAGTGAAAGCTGCCAACCGTCGCAGCAAACAACCCCAATTCTGGTCCACTCTCCAGGACAAAGAACACAAACGCTTGGACCTTTTTGGCCTAAAAGCATACTTGTTGGCAACACTCCAATTCCAGGTTGCCAATTACTCAGCCCTTCTTGCAAAGTACAACTTTGACAACTACAAACTACGAGAATTCCTTGAGGTTCTACCAGAGGAAAAATGCCCCCAGTTCACTGCCATCACGAATGAGGGACAACTAATTGCCTGTGCGGCTCTACAGGCCTTGATGGATGTAGTGGATACTGCTGCAAGAACGACGGCCACAGCTGTCGTAATACACAGGGTCTCATGGATACAGTATGAAAGAGCTCCAACTCAAGGTGGAGGATCTCCCTTTTGATCGGGAGAAGCTCTTCTCTGCAAAAACAGATGATGTCCTTCACATTGTGAAGGATTCTTGGGCCATCCCGAGCACTTTAGGCATATACACACCACCTAATAAGCGACGACGGTACACACACAGTACCAAAAGAGCAGAGACCCCTCTTTCCATCGCCCACAATGGCAATTTGGCCAGACTAGAAATAAACACCGCTCACAAATAAGCAGGGCTCCTCAAACTCAGTCCTTTTCTTCACAACCATCTACCACTAGGCCATAGTTTTGATGTCTTGGCTGAGGGTCTGAACGACCTTCCCTGCAATACAGTGCTGTCAGATAATACTACCCAACTTTTGGCCACTGCCTGCATCTGTTTTACCATGCTTGGGCAGCAATAACAATGGCTCAAAGGGTACTGGAGATTATAAAATAGGGTTATGCCATCCCCCTCCTCTCCTTACCCCCTACACTACCACCTCCCCCATCCCTCTTCAGGAACCCTTCTCATGAGCACCTTGTACAACAGGAAGTGAACCATCTCCTACAATTGGGTGCCACAGAGAAAATTCTACTCAGTACAAAGGGAAGGGTTTTTACTCCCATTATTTTCTCACCAAAAAGAAAAATGGCAGATGGAGGCTCATCTTACATCTTCGGAAACTCAACAAGTATGCATGGAATCACAGATTCAAAATGGTCACACTGGCCACAGTTATTCCAGCACTAGACAAGGGGAACTGGTTTTCAGTCCTCAACCTCCAAGATGCTTATTTTCATAACCATACACCTGGCTCACAGACAATTTTTAAGATTCATGGTAGGGGCCAACCGTTACCAATATAGAGTACTACCTTCTGGCCCCCCTTACACTGTGTTCTCTAAAGACAAGGTCACATTGCAACCACATCTGAAATTTTTGCCTAAAGTATCAACATATTTCCATTTAAACCAACCAATACACCTTCCCACATTTTACCCAAAACCACATGGAACCTCACAAGAGGTCATGCTACATACACTCAATGTCAGATGAGCCATAGCGTTTTACTTAGAAAGAACCAAACCCTTCTCGAAATCTCTATTTATTTCCACAACAGAATGCTGTGTAATAATAACCCAGAGACGATCTAAATGTGTTAGTCACAGCTTCGCCCCTGCCAAATTATTGGGAAAGACACACATACTAAAGTTGGGTTTTAAGGTATTGTTTATTAGGTGTCCAACTTGGTCTGAGATAAGAACAAGGTGACCTCCATGTTGTGATAGGTTCTTGTTCCCCAATGCTGAGCAAAAGGCGGGAAAGTAGAAAGAACGGGAATCTGTTGTTGCTAAGCAACTGGTTCCTATAAAGGCAGATGAGGGAAGGGGCCAGGGGTTCTTGAGTCTTTGGGGGCTCAGATGTCCAATGCTCTCTCTCTGTGGTGTGGTACACCCTTTCACACTGGTTACTGGCCTGCAGTAGCCACTCACTAAATGGAACTGTCATTTTGGAGTTTGTTTGTTGTTTTCTTTTAGAAAGCAGACCTACATGCGCGGACTCAGTCTGATTAGTTAGTTCAGACTTACAACCATAGACGATGCAGCGAGGGATGGGGGGGTCTGAGATAGGGTTACATATCTGTCTTCTACCCCTGTGATCCACCGTTGGTGTCCATTGCTGACCTCGCTGATCTGGATTCTGCAGCCTCTCCATCAGCAGCACCTGAAGAAGAAAGAACAACTTTCCTTATCGAGTGTGTGTGCATGTTTGTGTTTCTATTCCAAATCTCCAGAGTCCTTAATCCACCCCCCTCACCTTCCTTCCCTCTCCTTTAGTAAATAAAGTGTTGTTGTGAGTTTACATCCACTTGGTGGTTTCTTTTGTTCCAGCTCTGATAGATGGGCTTAAGGGGGCACCCAGCAGGAGGTATACTGTAAGGCTCCCCGAAGTCTTCTGGTCAGATAGGCCCCCTAAAAATCCTTACAAATGGATCTCTACTTATATCCAACTCTGCTATCGACTACATAACAAAGAACCTCCACCAGGAATCTGATTCCACTCTACGCGTGCCATTGTTACATCTATAGCCTTCCTGAACAATGTCCCTCTAATAGACATATTCAGGGCTGCCACATGGGCCTCAGAGCGCATCCTCACAAAACACTATGCTATCACTCAGTCCTTTAGGTCAGACGCTATATTAGGCCTTACCCTGCTCTCTGCAACAACACACATCACTCCGAAGCCCTTACCGTCCACAGTGGGGCACTGCTCTACAGACACCTGAAGTGGAGTACCTACAGGGACACTACTCAAAGAAGAAGAGGAAGTTACTCACCTTGTGCAGTAACGAGGGTTCTTTGAGATGTTTGTCCCTGTGGATGCTCCATTGCCCCTCTACTTTGGAATTTGTGCCTCGAGCTCTGCGGTAGAGAAGGAACTGAATGGGCTGGGTCGTGCATGCTACATGAGGTGCCAGCGGCACCATGAGACGACTACTGCACACGCGCACCCTGACCAAGCACTGCTACTGAAAATCTCTGATCTATGGCACAGGGACACACCAACACCCCAGAAGGAACTTAAAGTGGAGCGCCCACAGGGACTCACATCTCGAAGAACCCTCGTTACTGCACAAGGTGAGTAACTTCCTCTTTTCCGGTGTGTCAAAAGCCTGTATGACTTGTTAATGATTTGTGGTTTTCCTTTTTAGACGTGGTACCCTGAGCATAGGCAACCCTTTTAAATGTGTGAGTCAATGAAAAATTAGTATGTAATCCTATAGGAACTACATATTAACCACATTAACACAGATGTGTTTGTGCTTTTATCTATAAAAGGAATAAATCTTCAGAACTCTTTTGAAATAACACAGAATCCCCATCCATAATGTCAAAAGCTGTCACTATCATATCTAGCTTAGGGTTTTGTGCTGGAAACCATCACTATAGTATGAGTGCCTTGAAGATTAATTAAATTGGCCTAGCAAGGTCCCTACTGGACTATATGCTGGTAAGGAATCTTTGAATGATATGTTGTGGTGTTCTGCTTACTATTCAGATCACTGTGAAGTGGGATGTTGAAGGCAGAATGAGTATATTGCTGCAGAAGAAGAAAAAAATGGAATGGGTGATGTGTTCAGTATTGAGGAGAGTAAGAAAATGACTTTGTGAGTCCTCTTTACTTAAACCCTGGCACTATTAGCATAAGCATCCAGAAAAATGGTGTAATGAACCTATACAACTGTTACTCACTCCACGGGCAAATGGGAAAGAGGTGAGGAAAATGAAGCTAGCAATTGTATACTAAAGAGTGAAGAAAGAAAAATGATCAAATGGATAGAGAGCAGCTCTTAAGAGACATCATTTCACTGTAATAAGTACAACGGCAGAGAACTGTGAGCAGAGGTGCATCAAGAAGTCTGAATTTGATTTGGTTCAGCTATAATGAGCTCTTGAAATTGCAGAGGTAGAAGAAAGTTTGAAGGAGCTTTGCTTTGTACAGATAAAGAGGGAAAAGAAATAAGAAAAGTTTAAATGCGTATTGCCAGTGTTTAAGATCTATTTAAAAATTGTTCAGTGTTGTTTAAGATCACCCTTGAAGTGACACTATTCATACACTAATAACAGGGCTACTAATTTCCGTGGGATGTTACAATATACCCATGTGCTAATGCAATCATGTGAGCGACCACTGTCCAATTCCTGTTGAAAGCAATGGATGATGGAAGCAGTGCCGACGAGAGTGGGGAAGGGATGACAACTGTACCAGGGCACCAAGCTCAGGGCCCCCCAAAATGTCTGTAACTGGGGTGAATTGGGATGGGGTTTGGCTCCAGTGAACATGATGTACTGGGGCCCAAATTTCTCTCATTGGGCCTGGTTGCGAGAGCTCTATTTCTCACAGGATCAGGGTAAAGGGATGTTAAAACATGTGAAGTGCAGCTTTCAATAAGGTAAGGTTTGTGGAAAAACTCTGGGGAGAGCTATACTGAGAGAGAGCATTGCATCTCCACGATGTTGTATGCAGGGTAGGTTATGATAATTAGTATTGTTCAAGCTCAAAAGAGAAAGAATGTACACATCATTGACATGTAGATGTATCATGTCATTCTTGCTTTAAATGACATAAAAACAGGATACGCTGTGTTGCAATATTTTAAAATCTGGGATCAAATCCTGGCCCTATTGGAATCAATGATAACACTCACACTGACTTTTACAGCATTAGACCTGGTTGAAAATTTTCTGACAATGTTTTTCTGTCAGAAAATGTTGATTCCCCAAAATTTTTTGAGCGAATGGGTTGATTTTAATGAAATTTTGTTTCAGAAAATTAAAATAAAAATGAAGCAATTCAGTAAAATCAAAGTGAAACAGACTTTGTTGGAATGAAGTGTTTCAATTTTTCATTTAGGATTGACTTAATTTTGACATTTATTTTATTTTACTTTTACGTTTATATTGTTATTGTTATATCCTATTATAGTCTAAAATTATTTCCAAACCCTAATTTTGAAAAATGTAAAATAAACAGTAATATACAAATAAAATGAAATATACATAAACTTTAAAAAGTCAAAATCAAAATGAAAAATTCCACAAGTCAAAATGTTTTTGATTTCATTGAAACAAAATGTTTTGATTTGATATCAAATGTCATCCTTTTGTTCCAGTTTGGAATAAAACACTTCAAAAGTTGAAATTTATTCTGAGTGTCAGCCATTTCTAAACAGAGTCTGGATTTCATCCCAGATCTCTACCTTGTGCAGAAAGGGATCAAACTCTTCTGTAAATCTCTTCTTGTATGATCATATTTGTATCATCTCAGTGAGTAATAGCTATAGAACGGTCATTAACTGCCTGTCTCTCATTCCTTGGAACTCATTAAGGGTCAACCAATGAGAAAGATTAAATAAAAATTGGGGTAAGGAGTTATTCTTGGACTTAGATTGAGTGTAATCTGTAAGTAAATTTACCTGGGAAATTATTTAGCCCATTATGTTGCCACTGTTTCCATTTGTGTTATTTGTGGACTAACAACTGCTATATGTTTTAGGACTTGAATTAGCAGAAAATTATTCAGCATGTTTATTTGAAATGTAAATTAGGAAGAATTATAACATATTGGTTTCTAACTCAAATGCTTTGAAAACTGGGCCATCTTGACATCTTTTTCCATAATGTTCTATCCTGACAAAGTTAAACCTTTTAACTCTCAAACCAAAAATTTAAGATTGGTCCCCAAATTCTTTCTCATCCCATCCCATTTTTGTCCAAAGCCTCCTTCCATGATATGCTTGGTCTTCATTTCTCAGGTACATTGGAACCAGCCTACTCCAAGTGGCAAGCCAAACATCTGTCTCATGAAACTGCGCACTTTAACACACCATTTCACACCCAGTTTAGATGCAGTTTTACACTTTAAAATTGCATTTACTGGTTTTGGTGTGGCCTGAGAACTTTCCTCAGAAAATCAGACCTCTTTAAGGGTAGGTCTACACTACGAAATTAGGTCGAATTTATAGAAGTCGGTTTTGTAGAAAGTGTTTTTATACAGTCGAGTGTGTGTCCCCCCCACACAAATGCTCTAAGTGCATGTAGTCGGCGGACTGTGTCCACAGTACCGAGGCAACAGTCGACTTCCGGAGCTTTGCACTGTGGGTAGCTATCCCACAGTTCCCGCAGTCTCCACCGCCCATTTGAATTCTGGGTAGAAATCACAGTGCCTGATGGGGCTAAAACATTGTCACGGGTGGTTCTGGGTACATATCATCAGGCCCCCGTTCCCTCCCTCCCTCCGTAAAAGCAAGGGCAGACAATCGTTTTGCACCTTTTTTCTTGAGTTACCTGTGCAGATGCCATACCACGGCAAGCATGGAGCCCACTCAGCTAACCATCACCGTATGTCTCCTGGGTGCTAGTGGACATGGTACTGCATTGCTACACAGCAGCAGTTTATTGCCTTTTGGCAGCAGACAGTGCAGTATGACCGGTAGCCGTTGTCGATGTAGTCCTGGGTGCACTTTTACCGGGCAAACATGGGAGTGACTCAGCCAGGTCATTTCCCTTGTTTCGTCTCATGGCGATTGAGTCCTACCGGCAGTGGACTGTCTTTTAGTTTGCAGCCAGCAGAAGACGATGGCCAGTAGTCATACTGCACCGTCTTCTGCCGTGCACCCAGGAGGTGACGAGGGCTAGCGGTTGTACTGCACAGTCTGCTGCCAGCATGATGTAAAAAGATAGATGAAGTGGCTCAAAACAAGAAATAGACCAGATTTGTTTTGTATTCATTTTCTCCTCCCTCCCTCTGTGAAATTGATGGCCTGCTAAACCCAGTTTTGAGTTCTATCCTTGAGGATTTGAGTTCTATCCTTGAGGCGGCCATTCAGTTTCTCGCAAAGCCCTTTGTTGATTTTAATTCCCTGTAAGCCAACCCTGTAAGCCATGTCATCAGTCATCCCTTCCTCCATCAGGGCAACAGCAGACAATCGTTCCGCGCCTTTTTTCTGTGTAGACGCCATACCACGGCAAGCATGGAGCCCGCTCAGATCACTTTGGCAAGTAGGAGCACATTAAACACCACACGCATTATCCAGCAGTATATGCAGCACCAGAACCTGGCAAAGCGAAACCGGGCAAGTATGCAACATCAGCGCGGGGACAAGAGTGATGAGTACATGGACACAGACTTCTCTCAAAGCACGGGCCCTGCCAACGTGGGCATCATGGTGCTAATGGGGCAGGTTCATGCGGTGGAACGCTGATTCTGGGCTCGGGAAACAAGCACAGACTGGTGGGACTGCGTAGTGTTGCAGATCTGGGACGATTCCCAGTGGCTGCGAAACTTTCGCATGCATAAGGGCACTTTCATGGAACTTTGACTTGCTTTCCCCTGCCCTGAGGTGCAAGAATACCAAGATGAGAGCAGCCCTCACAGTTGAGAAGCGAGTGGCAATAGCCCTGTGGAAGCTTGCAAAGCCAGACAGCTACCGGTCAGTCGGGAATCAATTTGGAGTGGGCAAATCTACTGTGGGGGCTGCTGTGATGCAAGTAGCCAACGCAATCAAAGATCTGCTGATATCAAGGGTAGTGACCCTGGGAAATGTGCAGGTCATAGTTGATGGCTTTGCTGCAATGGGATTCCCTAAGTGTGGTGGGGCCATAGACGGAACCCATATCCCTATCTTGGCACCGAAGCACCAAGCCAGCGAGTACATAAACCACAAGGGGTACTTTTCAATAGTACTGCAAGCACTGGTGGATCACAAGGGACATTTCACCAACATCAACGTGGGATGGCCGGGAAAGGTACATGACGCTCGTATCTTCAGGAACTCTGGTCTGTTTCAAAAGCTGCAGGAAGGGACTTTCTTCCCAGACCAGAAAATAACCATTGGGGATGTTGAAATGCCTATAGTTATCCTTGGGGACCCAGCCTACCCCTTAATGCCATGGATCATGAGGCCATACATAGGCAGCCTGGAGAGTAGTCAGGAGCTATTCAACTACAGGCTGAGCAAGTGCAGAATGGTGGTAGAATGTGCATTTGGACATTTAAAAGTGCACTGGCGCAGTTTACTGACTCAGTTAGACCTCAGCGAAACCAATATTCCCACTGTTATTACTACTTGCTGTGCGCTCCACAATATCTGTGAGAGTAAGGGGGAGACGTTTATGGTGGGGTGGGAGGTTAAGGCAAATCGCTTGGCTGCTGGTTACGCACAGCCAGACACCAGGGCAGTTAGAAGAGCACAGGAGGGTGCGGTGCACATCAGAGAAGCTTTGAAAACCAGTTTCATGACTTGCCAGGCTACGGTGTGAAAGTTCTGTTTGTTTCTCCTTGATGAAATCCCCTGCCCCTTGGTTCACTCTACTTCCCTGTAAGCTAACCACCCTCCCCATCTCCCTTTGATCACCACTTGCTGAAGCAATAAAGTCATTGTTGCTTCACATTCATGTATTCTTTATTAATTCATCACACAAATAGGGGGATAATTACCAAGGTAGCCCAGGAGGGGTGGTGGAGGAGGGAAGGACAAGGCCACACAGCACTTTAAAAGTTTAAAACTTATTGAATGCCAGCCTTCTGTTACTTGGGCAATCCTCTGGGGTGGAGTGGCTGGGTGACCAGAGGCCCTCCCCACCGAGTTCTTGGGTGTCTGGGTGAGGAGGCTATGGAACTTGGGGAGGAGGGCGGTTGGTTACACAGGGGCTGTTGCGGCGGTCTGTGCTCCTGCTGCCTTTCCTGCAGCTCAACATTACGTTGGAGCATATTAGTTTGATCCTCCAGCAGCCTCAGCATTGAATCCTGCCTCCTCTCATCATGCTGCTGCCACCTTTCAGCTTCAGCCCTCTCTTCAGCCTGCCACCTCTCCTCCTGGTCATTTTGTGCTTTCCTGCACTCTGACATTGTCTGCCTCCATGCATTCGTCTGTGCTCTGTCAGTGTGGGAGGACAGCATGAGCTCAGAGAACATTTCATCGCGAGTGCGTTTTTTTCGCCTTCTGATCTTCGCTAGCCTCTCGTAAGGAGAAGATCCTGTGATCCTTGAAACACATGCAGCTGGTGGAGAAAAAAAAAGGGACAGTGGTATTTAAAAAGACACATTTTTATAGAACAATGGGTACGCTCTCTTTCACGGTAAACTTTGCTGTTAACATTACATACATAGCACATGTGCTTTCGTTACAAGGTCGCATTGTGCCTCCCCCTTCCCCCGCGTGGCTAACAGCGGGGAACATTTCTGTTCAGCCATAGGCAAACAGCCCAGCAGGAACAGGCACCTCTGAATGTTCCCTTAAGAAAAGCACCCTATTTCAACTGGGTGACCATGAATGATATCACTCTCCTGAGGATAACACAGAGAGATAAAGAACGGATGTTGTTTGAATGCCAGCAAACATACACTGCAATGCTTTGTTCTACAATGATTCCCGAGTACGTGCTAAAGTGGTAAAGTGTCCTACCATGGTGGATGGAATAAGGCTGCCCTCCCCAGAAACCTTTTGCAATGGCTTTGGGAGTATATCCAGGAGAGCCATGAATGCCAGGGCAAATTTATCATTAAACATGCTGGCTTTTAAACCTTTTATAGTATTTTAAAAGGTACACTCACCAGAGGTCCCTTCTCTGCCTGGTGGGTCCGGGAGGCAGCCTTGTGTGGGTTCGGGGGGTACTGGCTCCAGGTCCAAGGTGAGAAACAGTTCCTGGCTGTCGGGAAAACCGGTTTCTCCGCTTGTTTGTTGTGAGCTGTCTCCAGCCTCCTCCTCATCGTTTTCCTCATCCCCAAAACCTGCTTCCATGTTGCCTCCATGTCCATTGAAGGAGTCAAACAACACGGCTGGGATAGTGGTGGCTGGACCCCCTAAAATGGCATGCAGCTCATCGTAGAAGTGGCATGTTTTGGGCTCTGACCCGTAGTGGCCGTTCGCCTCTCTGGTTTTCTGGTAGGCTTGCCTCAGCTCCTTAAGTTTCACACAGCACTGCTTCGGGTCCCTGTTATGGCCTCTGTCCTTCATGCCCTTGGAGATTTTCACAAATGTTTTGGCATTTCGAAAACTGGAACGTAATTCTGATAGCACAGATTCCTCTCCCCATACAGCGATCAGATCCCGTACCTCCCGTTCGGTCCATGCTGGAGCTCTTTTGCGATTTTGGCATTCCATCATGGTCACCTCTGCTGATGAGCTCTGCATGGTCACCTGCAACTTGCCACACTGGCCAAACAGGAAATTGAAATTCAACAGTTCGCAGGCCTTTTCCTGTCTACCTGGTCAGTGCATCTGAGTTGAGAGTGCTGTCCAGAGCGGTCACAATGGAGCTCTCTGGGATAGCCTCCGGAGGCCAATACCATCTAATTGCGTCCATAGTACCCCAAATTCGACCAGCAAAACCGATTTCAGCGCTAATCCCCTTGTCGGGGGTGGAGTAAGGAAATTGATTTTAAGAGCCCTTTAAGTCGAAAAAAAGGGCTTCGTCATGTGGACGGGTGCAGGGTTACATCAATTTAACGCTGCTAAATTCGACCTCAATGCCTTGTGTAGACCAGGGCTAAGTTGTGTAAATTGGGCGCTCAAAATCACTCAACACTTGTCTTTTTCCCTTTACTCCCTTTCTCTGGATCATAAAGTGTTTGAGGAGTATTTTTCAACTACGGGCTTCCTTGCAGCACCATATTTAATCTGCAGGATTTAAACTTCCTATCTGGATTTGTATTTTTTCTTTCTCATTGTAACCTTATACTACCTCCAATGATGACCAATGACTGCCACATGGCAGTCATTAGTTCATCAGCCATCTCGCTCTCCTGCACATGCTGCCAGAACTTTCTCTTTTTGCAGCAGTTACACCATGTTTGGCATAAAGAAAAGGAGTACTTATGGCACCTTAGAGACTAACAAATTTATTTGAGCATAAGCTTTCGTGAGCTACAGCTCACTTCATTGGATGCATTCGGTGGAAATACATGTTTGGCAGTTACCCTTTCTGACGTGCACATGATGTTGAGTTTTTCCCTGATCAACCAGGCTTTTATTTTTCGCTCAAATGTGGGAAAGAGTTGTGATGTTTAGAGGCCCTTCTGCGTGACAATGAGGGTGAACTGAAATTTGTGTTCTTCATGGGTAGACAATGACAGTTCAGTTAATGAATTCCAATAAAATATTATAAAGTGCAGATTAAGTGTGAACCTTCTAATATTGGTGACAGATGCCAGACTAAAAATAAAAAATTCTCAGGATGGCCCTTCACTAACAAGGAGATTTCAAGTAACATTACGATGAACTAGACTGTAACTTGGACTACATGTCTGTTCTAGGGAGTAAGGGGGAGTAAGAACCTCCTTTATATCCTTACACAGGTTACTCAGACGTTGAGTCTGGACATTCAGGAAGTAATCAAGCACTGTCCACAAGCTTCCTTATTCTATCCCTTCAATCCCACCCACAGCAGATGGACAGTACAGCTGAGCCAGTTTAGGTGTTGCAACTGGTTGTGGCTGATTAGGTCAGCAGTAAATTACTATGCCTTCTCGTGCTCTTCATATCTCTCCAATCCCCAACATGAACAGAGGGAATCAGAGGGATATTTGTGAAGCATAGTGTCTCCCAAAGCTATGTACCACACCTTGTTCCAGGCTATGTGTAAAGGCACAATCTACCTCTATATAAAGATTAGAAAATACAATATGATATGTCATATAAAATTTAATTTATTCAAATGACAAGCAGAATTTTTGGTAGTCAATTTTTCAGATATTTTATAAGTGATGCTTAACACAATTACAACTTCTGGATTTTTAAGCATTTATGTTTCAATTATCTTAACACATTGCATTGTAAGATCCTTGCTCACCACACATTGCCGTACATCAACAAAGGGCATATGAACCACTGACAACCAACATGGGAGAGCTTTTAGAGCCTTTCAATGGAAAGTGTCTTTAAAGTCCATGTACATTAGCAGGAAATTGTTTTTGAAAAGTTAAATATTGTTAAATATTAACAAATGGTGGTGCACATAACCCATCTAAGCAGATAATTAAATACTCTGCAATGGTGTTGTGATACATTTTAGACTCACAGACTTTAAGGCCAGAAGGGACAAACAGGATCATGTAGTCTGAACCTACTGCACATTGCAGGCCACAGACCTTCACCTGCCCACTCCTGTAATAGACCCCTAACCTCTGGCTGAGTTACTGAAGTCCTCAAATCATGCTTTAAAGACTTCAAGTTATAGAGAATCCACCATTTACTCTGATTTAAATCTGCAAGTAACTTGTGATTTCAGAGGAAGGTGGAAAACCCCCAGGCTCTCTGCCACTCTGACCTGAGGGAAAATTTCTTCCCGTCTCCAAATATGGTGAGCAGTTAGACTCTAAGCATGTGAACAAGACCCACCAGCCAGCCTCCTGGGAAAGAATTCTCTATTGTAACTCAGCACCCTTCCCATCTAGTGTCCCATCACAGGCTGTTAGAGATATTTGCTGCTTGCTATCATTGTAACTTATTAAAAAAGGCTAAAACAAAATGTGGTATTATGCGGTTTTGAGTTCCTAGATATGAGATGCATACATTCAAATCTTAAAATGGTCTAATAATGCCATTTTATATAACCACCAAAAGTCTTTAAAAGAGGGTTGGTTATGTCTATAAATGTTACCTACTCTACATATCTGCTCCCTAAGCCTCGATGAGTCATATTTACATTTTGCATTAACAAAAACAAATGGTTACGTCTGTTAGCGCTGCAGAGCCAATATAGCGACAGAAAAGTGAACTGGATTTTCTTTTGCTTCCCATATCATCAACAAAACTGTCAGCTAAATTCCAATTACAGACTCTTGTACGAAGCAGAAAGAACACAAGTTCAATTTGTTTTGCATATTTGATGAAACTCAGTTTGCATTTGGCAGCTACTCCTCCTTCCTGGTCTCTATCTATTTTTGTCCTTTTCTCTTCTTTCTCTATGCCTCATCCCTGTATGACCTCATTTGATTACACAGCTTTGATTACTATCTCTGTGTTTCAAAAACTTCAGTAGACTATTTTTGTGTTGAAAAAACTCTTTTTTTGGCTCTGCCATCTTGATATTAACCAGAAACAACAGTTCTGAAATATGTTGAGAGAAGCTATTATTGTGGTATTTACAACCCAACCAAATTCTGGGAGTATGAGAATTTTCATGAGAAATACTCATCAGAGTGCTTATATTTCCATGTCTGTTCTCATGGGACTTCTAGGCCAAAGAGGATGATAAGTTGACATAAACTTGCAGACTTTTGGTTGCTTATCCAAGCCAAACTGTTGAACATGTCTGAGATTCACAAATTACTAGTTGTGGGTTACACAACAAAGGTAATCTGAAGGAACCACACAGGCACAGTGGGGTCTGAATAACTATACACAACATGCATGGCCTTATTATGTATACACACTGTTGCTCTGGCAGGGTTCTAGTGGCTTCTGGAACATAAAAGACAATGAGGTCCACTAAAGGGTTCACAAACTACTAAAAAGTATACTACTCAGTTCCTATGCACTAATATTTGCTGTTTTCATCAACTTCATGAAGGCATTTGATTCAATTTGGAGGGAAAGCATTATGGAAAGTAACAAAATCATATGGAATGCCAGATAAGATAATTGCAGTTATGAGATGATGACCCTGAGCTTCCCCTCAAAGTATGTGAGAAGTCCAAGAAGCAAGAGACAAATTTTGGTCAAAGCAAGGCCAAAAAACATATTAGTGCCTTCCTGGATTCTTTTATTGATGACCCTCCTCTCAATAAAAGTGAAAATATTCTTCACTACTAGGAGCAACAAAAAATTACGAGACCTGAACTATATCAATTGGCTAACATTGTGTTTGCTGTTCCTGTTACACAAGTCAGTGCAAAAAGGGCATTTTCTGGGCTGAAATTCATTTTGTCACCTTGCAGTCAAATATGATTGACAGAGTTTTGGAAGCTGTATTAGTGTGTTTAAATAACTTGTTTAAATATTTTTTCTATCTTGAAGGAAATAGTTATCATTGTTTTCTTTTGCTAGGAGTTACAACGTAAGCATAAGACTCTAATCTGCAGGAGATTTATCTGAACTAGTTCAAACAGGTTCAAAGTGGTCAAAACCGTTACTGAATCATCAGTCTAAGTTAGCATGTGAACCAGAATTGAGCCAGAGAGTTAGAAAATATTGATGAACCTGAACTGGAACTGAACCAAGATTTTTTAACGGTTCAACTCCCTGGTTATAAAAGCTGTGTTCTAAGTGTCCTGCAGGGCTGTAAGAATTGGTGAAAAATTAAGCAACTGAAGTCAAAGTTTGGTGTAAGACAAGGATGCATGGAATCACTGTTGCTTTTTATCAAGTTCTTAAAGTGGACATTAAAAATATTAGATGAGTTGGAGGTCATGACATTGGATGATCTACAATTAAGTGCCTTATCTTATGCAGATGATATTGTACAACTAGCAGACCCATTTGAATGAATCAAGATACTCTCTACTACCATGGAAAATTGGTGTAAATTTGGACTTAAATGCGAAGAAGACAAAGTGGTTGCTTTTTGGAAAAGGAACAATATATAAAGTGTTGAAATGCAGCAACAGTGGTGTTGTAGAACAAATACAATCATATGTGTATGTAGGAAACTTGATCAGTGCTGATGGTTCCATCCAGGATGCAGTTAAAAGGCAATGTGCCTTAGCTACAAATGCTGCACAGAAACTGATGAAATAATGGACTGATAAAAACATTATGTTGGTACCAAAGTGAAAATGTATCAAGCGAGTGTAGTAATGGTATTACTCTACAGTATGGAAGCAGCTGCATTAAGTGAAACAGACATTAGAATGCTGGAGGAAGTAGAGATGAGAGTTCTTCAAATGATGGCAAGTATACAGTGGAATGACTTTAAGAAAAATGAAGAAATTAGAAGGAGAGCAGAATGTGAAATAAGGGTACAGGATTGGCTATAATTGAAAAGAGTATGGTGGTGGAGCCATTACAGAAAAACAGATGCGAGGATGCCAAAGAAAATAACAAAACCCACAAACAAAATCAGTCTGACCTAGAGATTGACCACTGACTAGATGGTGAGACACTGTATGCCGGGACATGACCAGGCTGGTATTAATGGAGGAACAAGCCATGAATAGAAATGAATGGTGATGCTGTATTGCTTCCCGTATCTGTAAAGATGCTCCAGGATGAAAAGAAGACACTAGTACCAGACTGGTTTCCAAAAAATGATGTATAAACACTCCCATTTCTGGTTAGAAGATGTGTGGTTAATTATTATCTTGGTCAATAAATCTTAAATGTCAGTATAAAATATCTTGATGGGTACTATACATTAAGCTTCCTTCCTACTTCAGTGGGCCAGATTCCTTCAGGCTGCAATTCAGCTTCTTTGCACTGCTCTGGTGGTACAAATAGGCCCATAACTGGCTGGATCTCCCCAGCTAAACCAATGTGGGGGATCCTCAGCTGGTGTAGAGAGGGTAGTATAGGGAGATGGCTGGAGCACTACTGTGCTTTGGTTGTTCTCAGGTGGTTGATAGACTCTGTAACCAGTTGGTGCCACTTAGAACAGACCTAAGGCTTCTGGACCTGAGAACCAAGAAACCATAAATGTGGCCTTTGCATTTCCACATCCCTTTTTGCTGCATCCAGCAGAGACTGGGCACAGTAGAGAATCTGGTACAGAATGTCTTCATTTTTTTGAACTATTTGCTCCTGTTTCTAACCTCTTGTTCAGCACCTTCACTGACTGATTTCTACTGGGTTGCAGAGGGACACTGTCTCTCATTTCAAACATTTTTTTTCTCATTGACATTTTTATACTACCTCCAAGGCTCTTATCAAAGAACACGTAGGCTTTGGGATCAGAAGCTGAATTACTGTTAATATAACATGACTTTTTTTGTGTTTTATAGATTAGCTATTCATATTTTTCTTATTATTTTCTTTATTCTTTATTTTTTTTCCACCAAATGCATCTGATGAAGTGAGCTGTAGCTCACGAAAGCTTATGCTCTAATAAATTTGTTAGTCTCTAAGGTGCCACAAGTACTCCTTTTCTTTTTTCTTTATTACAGTATCTCTTAAAGAACTCTGTGTGACTCTGACTAATAATTTGTTCCCTCATATGTTTTCATAAGGAATGAAGATTCATTAAAAAATAAAATTCAAACACAAAACTTTAATTTTTTTTTAGCAATTTCATTAAAACTGCCTCATCTATTAGGCATATTAAGATTCATATACCTCTACCTAATCCTTATAAAAACAATAAAAAATATTTTACAGTACACTGTGATAGCACTATAGTGAGATATAGTGTTTTAGACTTTTATTTACTTTTCCTTATCAAAAACTGTTTTAGTTAGCCACTATCCAAACACAGGTATATGGAGTTCAGGTATAAAAAGACTGGATTCAAAGAGCAATTCCCCAATGCCTCTTCTATAATCCTCTACCAATCTTCCATTACTGTCCAAGCGACTTATACATGACAGATTTCTATCAAAGATCTCTGAAATAGTTTGCTACTCACAGGTGAATTTTAAAAGGTTTCAGAGTTTGGTCTCGATAATTTCAGAAATAGAATCAATCCTTTTCAGTTCATTTTTTTGTGCTGAAATTTTTGAAAGCTTACAAAAACTTCCTTGTCACAACTTCCTTCCAATATGACTGGAATTGGGGCACATATCTTTTGCATTAAATCTAAAGGTTTTGGGAGATCTAGGATGGAGCCACATTCAACATTTTTAGCAGATACTAGTTTTTGGGCAGTGAGTCAAAATTAACTTCCTAAATAGTTTCCCTTCACAAAGAAATCATGTTAGCCAGAACTATCATTTATGGTGTCATAAATGATCTGGAGGATGGTGTGGATTGCACTCTCAGCAAATTTGCGGATGATACTAAACTGGGAGGAGTGGTAGATACGCTGGAGGGGAGGGATAGGATACAGAAGGACCTAGACAAATTGGAAGATTGGGCCAAAAGAAATCTAATGAGGTTCAATAAGGATAAGTGCAGGGTCCTGCACTTAGGATGGAAGAATCCAATGCACCGCTACAGACTAGGGACCGAATGGCTCGCAGCAGTTCTGCGGAAAAGACCTAGGGGTGACAGTGGACGAGAAGCTGGATATGAGGTCAGCATGTGCCCTTGTTGCCAAGAAGGCCAATGGCATTTTGGGATGTATAAGTAGGGGCATAGCGAGCAGATCGAGGGACGTGATCGTTCCCCTCTATTCGACACTGGTGAGGCCTCAATCTGGAGTACTGTGTCCAGTTTTGGGCCCCCACACTACAAGAAGGATGTGATAAATTGGAAAGAGTACAGCGAGGGCAACAAAAATGATTAGGGGTCTAGAGCACATGACTTATGAGGAGAGGCTGAGGGAGCTGGGATTGTTTAGTCTGCAGAAGAGAAGAATGAGGGGGGATTTGATAGCTGCTTTCAACTACCTGAAAGGGGGTTTCAAAGAGGATGGCTCTAGACTGTTCTCAATGGTAGCAGATGACAGAACGAGAGTAATGGTCTCAAGTTGCAATGGGGGAGGTTTATATTGGATATTAGAAAAACTTTTTCACTAAGAGGGTGGGTGAAACACTGGAATGCATTACCTAGGGAGGTGGTAGAATCTCCTTCCTTAGAGGTTTTTAAGGTCAGGCTTGACAAAGCCCTGGCTAGGATGATTTAACTGGGACTTGGTCCTGCTTTGAGCAGGGGGGTTGGACTAGATGACCTTCTGGGGTCCCTTCCAACCCTGATATTCTATGATTATATGATTCTATGATTGTATCATGAAGGCAAATTGGGCTATCGATGAAATGAGCATACAAACCTAAAAGTCTGTAAAGTGGAAATCTTAACAAGGGTGTTAAATGGTTTCTAATTTTTCTACTGGTTTTATTTATGATGTGTCCAAACCAAAACACTGGATCTGAACTCACATGAACTGATCTGAATCTAAATCTAAATCCATATTTTTCTGCCCATATCTTCCTAATAGATAAAACCAAATTACCAGCTCACCTACAGTCTGTGGGAAGGATCGAAGTTTGGTTCTGAATTTTGCAAATTGGGCCTCTCTCTAGAGATTTCCTGAGGTCTTTGCATATGAAGAGTTTTAGAAAATAAAAAAGACTTTACTTGCCAGGTGTATTTTGTTAAAACACTAAAACTTTTATCATTTGTGATTGTATTCACAAAACTATCTTTCAAAAAGAAACTCAGTTATTTCTAAGCAATAACAAATATGGATTCTCCATCAATAATAGTTTTCATTATTAATCTACTCTTCTTTAATTAAAGCCTTGCTACTTTTTTTGGTCAATATTACCAGATGCAAACACTTTATAAGAGAAAGCAAATTAATCCAGTGCAGCTAATCATTCAATTCATGCTCATGTTGGATAGCAGTGTGGAAAACTGCTGAGTAGGAGTAAGTGACAAGTGCATAATTAGGTGCAAATTGCTTGCACATTTATACCAAGTCAAACAGTCAAATATCAAATAATGATGTAACCCCTGCTTGCTTGGATGGGCACTCTGTCCCACTCTAGTGGTGGCTAGTCTAGATAGCAATTGATTAGCCTGTGACAGCCTTGGCTAAGAGACATGTCTTTTAGCTCATGACATAGCAGCTCATCCATTTAGCGCCAGAGGGCTCAGGTTTGTTCCCAGCTGCCGATGCCCCATGTGGGTCGGTGTTGCAAGTGGTGGTTCATCGGGGATTTCAGGCAATTCAGCACCACAGTGGGGAACAAACCTGGGACCTCTGGAGCTTAATACATGAGCTGCTACTGCATGAGCTAAAAGACACCTGTCTGTTAGCCACGGCTGTATCTGGCTCATCATTGAAATAAGGTTACAATGTAGGGTGACCATACGGGACACCTTGTAAAATTGCATGTATTCAACAGCAATCAATCAGAACTATGCATTAGCTCCCCTCTCCCCACAACATGCTATAAAAACTCCAGATTTTTATAGGGAAAGAAGGGCCTCAGGGGTCGGGGGGGGGGGTGTTTCGGGCATAGGTGTAGTATGACTTCTATTTCGGGGGCCAGGGGCCAACAGGGCTCAAGCCAGCTCCACGTGGCGGGTCTGGGGAGGGACTGCCACCTTCACCCCTGACTCACCTCAAAATGCCACCCAGCCTGAAGGGTTAAAATCCATTGCTGATGTAATCACTTAGTATATGAATTTGTGTACAGGCCCAAAGTCCAGAGTTTGGTCAAGAGGTCAGAGGCCTAGCAAATAGTGATTAGCTAAAAAAAAGCAGAATAACCAAAAATAACCTTGCTTTTGCTAAGATATGCCTGGTCAGCAAAATGCCAGGTGTTGCAGGCAATTATTATGTCTTATTCAAAGTTGCAAATAGAACAAAGAAGCCCTGTTTCCGTTGTGTTAGTTTCTTCTGTAGGGAGATGTTCTTCCCACACATCCAACCTTGAGTTTATGAAAGATTCAAACATGTCAGTATAAGATATACTCCCTCCTCCTCCCACCTTCCTTTCCCAGGGACCAATGCCTGCCTTAAAACACAAATGAACAATTTGAAGGACAATCTTTATTGCCATATACTTTCATTGTTTCTTTGCTTTTACCCTTAGATATGTCCTTCACAGCCTGTCTTGGTTGTGATGGGAGGGAGGCACAACCAAAAATTATAACTCCTTTGAGTGTGTGTGGGGGTTCAGCTCAAAAAGTTTGAAAACAGCTCAGGATGCAGGGAGGGGATAGCTGGGGGCAGTGTGCAGGCATTGGGGTAGCTCCAGGTGCAGGGAGTGGGGAGCTAGGGGCTGTGTGCAGGCAGGGGGGTAGCTTAGGCTGTGTATGGGCAGGGGGTAGCTCAGAGTGAAGTGAGGGGGTAGCTAGGGGCTGTGTGCGGGCAGGAGATAGCTCAGGGTGCAGGGAGCAGTCCCTGTTCCCTGAGGGCTCTGCCAGCCCAATGCCCACACTCATTCACCAACCACAAACAAGACATGGCTGGGGCTGCACTGACTGACCACTGACTGACCAGCAGGGGGAACAGAAAATACAGGACAATTTGCCTGCTTTAAAAAAAGGGGCTGCAATAGGGCTTAAATATGGGACTGTCCCATTAAAAATGGGACGGATGGTTACCCTATTACAATGAAATAAGAACTTTTAAATAAAGCTATAAATATTTAATATCTGTGATTGCCACCCAACCGTTAGAGAGACAAGATGGGTGAGGTAATATCTTTTATTGGAGCAAGTGCTCTTGGTGAGAAAGATGAACTTTTGAACTGCACAGAGCTCTTCCTCGGGTCTGGAAAAGGCATTCAATCATCACAGCTTAATGCAAGATGGAACAGATTTTTTATCATCAGTAGTTAGCATATATTCTAAGGGACCATTCAAGGTACAGTGGCCCACTAACACCTCTGCAGTCATAGGACAAAAAAGGGGGGTTAATGGATTGCAGATTGTTCTAATAAGTCATAAAGTCAGTGTCTATGTTCAATCCATGATTTTTAGTGTCTAGCAGAGTTATGAATTTAAGCTCCCAGTCCTGTGACTGTAGAAGTGTTAACGGACCACTGTACTTTGAATGGTCTCTTAGAATATGTGCCAACTACTTATGCTAAGCAATCTCTTCCACCTTGCATTTAGCTGTGATGCTTGAGTACCTTTCCCAGACCTGAAGACGAGCTCTGTGTACTCAAAATCTCATCTCTTTCATGAAAAGAAGTTGGTCCAATAAAAGATAGTACCTCACCCACCTTCTCTCTCTAATATCCTGCTACCAATGTGGCTACAACTACACTGCATACCCAATCATTAGTCATTTTGATTTGTACGTTAAAAAACAGGAGTGCAATGTCTCATGATTTAATTTAAATTTAGCCAGGATGTGAAATCAATACTTCTTGCAGACCAGAGGCAGAGTTTTCAAAGTGTTGCATCTAAGTTGGACCTGTAAAATGGGATTTAGGTACAAAGAAAGCAGCCTTTAAAATGCTCTTTGTATTTTGGCCTGATGCTGGGAGCGGGGAGAGAGACCTCAACTCCCTTTGATTTCACTGCCAACTGAGGTTGTCCCACACTTCATAGGATCCAGTCTTTGGACAGGTTTTTCATAGGGGACAATTAACAATAAAAAATGTTCTAGGATGCTAAATTCTGAAAGTTGGCACTCAGGCATGTAGGCTGGGGTTCTGGTCTGTCACTGAACAATGACTTTTTCAATGCCTGTCCATGACTGACTGCATAATGAGCAGAATAGAGCTAGCTGACGGCAATCATACAGCTTTAGGCATGACTGCTGTTAAAGTAATCCCCTTAAAACCCTGCACTTCACCAGAAATAACCTTGGCCTGGATTGTGACCCTTTACACACATGGATGAGCAAATACTTGTATGACTAGGCCCATTGATTTCAGTGAGTAAATGCTCACCATTATAAATAAGATTGTGAAAGCAACCTAGATGTATGGGTGAGAATTACTTCAAAACACATTTTTCCCTATGTACAATCACATCATTTTCAATCAATTCAGATGCTCTTGCAGTCAGTCTCCATTGGCAGGATCTTTAACTGGAAGATCCCCGGCTCTAAAACTTGCTTCTTCTCCAGGTCTGATGTTATCAGAGTTTGGGGACTTCCTTTTCCCTCTTTCATCTGGAATTGCTGTGCCCATCCCAGATGAGCTAATAAAATCTGCGTTGGCACAAGTTGGGGATCAGGGAACCTGTGGGGGCTTTGAAAGAGGAAGAGGGCTCCCTTGCTCTGGAAATGTCACATCCTTTGGGGGTATTGGTGGGGAGGGCTGCTATGTTCTGGATGTGATGGAACCTGCAGGGACAGCAGGTGGGGATGAAAGAACCTGTGATTGCATTGAGCCATGATTGTGTCAGTAAGCACAACATTTGCATAATATAAAAAAGAACAGCACGTGTGTGTGTGTGGGGAAAAGTGGGGTCATGTGCCCCCTAGCAGATTTCTCAGGCTGCCTCTCGCCAGGATGCCCAGCAGCAGGGAGGCAGCAGCTCCCCTTGGTAGTGGCACTCACCATATGTCCTGCAGCATGGGGAGGGAGGAAAGAGCAGGGTGGCTGGCTGCGGGCTGAGCTCCACCCCATTACAAGGGGTTGCTTCTCCTTCCTGGTTGCTGGAATCCCAGCGCTTCCTGCTGCCTGCTTTGCAGACCATCTGTTGAGGTGAGTCAGGGGGGCATATTTGAGGTTGAGAAGAGAAGCTGCGATGTGGTGCTCAGCACCAGTCAGCTTAGGTGGAGCCCCATCCAGCGCAACAGCCGTGGGGATGAGTGAGGGGAACAAGCTGGAGGGAGACTGGGAAAAGGGGGGTGGGCCCTGCTGCTGCTGCTGCTCCTGCTTCAATGCACCCTGGGATGCATTGAAAAAGCAGCTACATCCAATGTGCCTACGAAGGAGAAGGTCATTTTGGAGTGTCATATTCCCCCCTCCAACAAAAAGTGACTGATAATTCTCCAACTTCTTGTTAACTGAAACAATCTATCCCCAAGCACCATTCCACTCTGGCACCACCCACCCTGATGGCCCATGGGGTACTGTGCAACAGAACGGTGTTGTCCCTTTTGTTGGTGTTGTTTTGAACACTTGCTAAATGGATTGAGGACAGTTCAGGCAGGGAGGGATGCCTGCAAGTGCAGCAAGGGATTGGGCAGCCACAGGACAGACAGCAGGAGGAGGAAGAGGTAGTTGCTAGTGTATGTTGTCTACATACATATCAAGTTTCAAGGGGTGGAGGTATAGGCAATGCGTGGAGCAGTCATGTACCCCCACAGAACCTTTCAATTGTGCCTTCCACCCCCGCTATCCACAGTTATGCATCATCTCTGTAGAACAGGTATGTAATAGTAGGAGGAAAGCCAGCAAAAGGGCTTCTGTGTGGAGTAGTGTCTAGTGTATCTAGTATATGACTAAAAGAAAAGGAGTACTTGTGGCACCTTAGAGACTAACAAATTTATTAGAGCATAAGCTTTCGTGAGCTACAGCTCACTTCATCGGATGCATTTGGTGGAAAAAACAGAGGGGAGATTGATGTATCTGTATATCTATATCTATATCTATATCTATATATCTATATATAGATATATATAGATAAGTATATATCTACATATATCTATATATATAGATATCTATCTATATCTATATATATAGATATATATATATACAGATATATCAATCTCCCCTCTGTTTTTTCCACCAAATTCATCCGATGAAGTGAGCTGTAGCTCACGAAAGCTTATGCTCTAATAAATTTGTTAGTCTCTAAGGTGCCACAAGTACTCCTTTTCTTTTTGCGAATACAGACTAACACGGCTGCTACTCTGAAACCTCTTAGTATACGACTGGCTCTGTAAAAATAACTAATAATAAAGGCATCACTTGGTATCATCTGCTTCATAATACAATATTGTATAACCAAGAGAGGCTCGCTGTAGGTGACCTGGCACACTGAGAATTCATGTACCTGATCATTTCTTCCAAAGAAGGCATGAAAGTGCTAAATTGGTTTATGTATTGATAACTATGTACTACAGTTTTAACTTCTATATAGATTTTTTTTTTAAAACTTAACCATGGTCAATTCAGTCAAAAGTCCTTCTTTTAAAACATAGCCTGTCCAAGTAACACTTACAAGGTTCAATAATTTGAGTCTTGTGGCTCTGCTGGAAATCATCACAGTGAAACCACATGTAAGCAGGATCTGAATGAACTCTCCCCTGACAGCTAGTTTGGGAGGGGGAAAGACTTCAGGAGCAAACTGTATTTAAATGAACACATCTACTTTGCCTAGGTATCTAGCAGAAAGGAGTTGTGTAGCTCCAAGTGATCAGCTTTGTCTGGTGTTGGGTGACCCGGATACCTGGATGCTAATATCTAAACTGTATTGTTAAATTTATTCACCTAAATTTAGGTTATTGCTGATTATGTACTGTATGTATCTTATGACTTTAAAACAAACTTCGTATTTGTGGATAATCTGAGCACTATACCCCGATGTACAGATACTCTTTTCTTAACCTGTGTATTATGTAATTTTTTAACGTTAGCTTTAATAAAATTTTTGAATGTAGGGGTAGTGAAGTGTTGTTATCAATGTTGTTATCTTCATTGTATGACTAAAGGGGAGCATAACTATGCTGAGCTTGTCCCGATTGAGAGGTTATCCTCAGCTGAAAGGAACTCACTAAGCCAGGGGCTTGAATGCCAAACCCCTATGAAAGTAAGAGGGGTGGGAACAGGTGTCCTAGCCAGGAGGTGTGGATTCTCCCCAAGGGTCCCCAGTCTGGTTTAACCTGTTCCTTTCCACTGTTTAAAGGCAGAGCTAAATAGGTTTCATTAGAAGCCTTTTTGTTATGTTAAAGTGCTCAAATGAGAGCTGAAATCACTTGTGGTAGAGCAGTGTTTCTGTCCAGCCTGCAAAGAGCTGAAAATCACTTAGAGATAGATGTGCAGAGGTCACAGCAGAGAGGCAGGTGGCAGCAGAAGGTGACTGACAGTTGGCCAGCAAATGAGTGGCTGGCAAGACAGTGAGCAGAACAAGTGGCTGGCAAGGCAACAAGCAGCTGGTGAGGTGGCAAGCGGAATGAGTGGCTGGTGGGGCATCCAAGTGATGAGGAACTGTGGCTGGCGGGGCAACCAGTCAGAACAAGTGCTCAGATGGCGGAGCAGGCAAGGTGCCTTCTTCCCCGGGTGGGAGGTGAACTCACACAGATGCACCTCTGAACCTGGGTTCTGCGGAAAGGGACCTCGGGATTACCGTGGATGAGAGGCTGGATATGAGTCAGCAATGTGCCCTTGTTGCCAAGAAGGCCAACGACATATTGGGCTGTATTAGTAGGAGCATAGCCTGCAGATCGACGGAAGTGATTATTCTCCTCTACTCGGCACTGGTGAGGCCACACCTGGAGTATTTCGTCCAATTTTGGTCCCCCCACTACAGCAGGGGTGTGGACAAATTGGACAGAGTCCAGCGGAGAGCAATAAAAAGGATTAGGAAGCTGGGGCACATGACTTAAGAGGAGAGGCTGAGGGAACTGGGGTTATTTAGTCTACAGAAGAGAAGAGTGAGGGGAGATTTGATAGCAGCCTTCCACTACCTGAAGGGGGGTTCCAAAGAGGATGGAGCTCAGCTGTTCTCAGTGGTGGCAGATGACCGAACAAGTAGCAATGGTCTCAAGTTGCAGTGGGGGGAGGTCTAGGTTGGATATTAAGGAACACTATTTCACTAGGAGGGTGGTGAAGCACTAGAATAGGTTACCTAGGGAGGTGGTCGAATCTCCATCCTTAGAGGTATTTAAGGCCTGGCTTGACAAAGCTCTGGCTGGGATATTTAGTGGGTGATTGGTCCTGCTTTGAGCAGGGGATTGGACTTGATGACCTCCTGAGGTCTCTTCCAAACCTAATATTCTATGATTCTATGATTCTCACTGACCAAGGACAACCACTATGCGTGAGGTATGGTGAGGGAGCAGAGGGGGCACCATAAAGGAACTTTTGGTTGTAGAACTCAAGAACATGAGGTAGAAGACTCTGCTCCATGCACTCTGGGGTGGGTGTTATGATTATGAATCCTGCTTGTGGTATTTTCCCTAATTAATGTCGGGTGACTTCCCTCCTTTCATTAAACGTTTCTTTTCTACACTCAAAAAGAACAGGGAGGACTTGTGGCACCTTAGAGACTAAAAAATTTATTTGACCATAAGCTTTCATGAGCTACAGCCACTTCATCGGATGCATACAGTGGGGAGATTTTATATACACAAAGAACATGAAACAATGGGTGTTACCATATAGACTGTAACAAGAGTGATCAGGAAAGGTGAGCTATACCAGCAGGAGAGCGGGGGTGGGGGGGAGGAGACTACGCTCTCCTGCTGGTAATAGCTCACCTTTCCTGATCACTCTTGTTACAGTCTATATGGTAACACCCATTGTTTCATGTTCTCTGTGTATATAAAATGTCCCCACTGTATTTTCCACTGTATGCATCAGATGAAGTGAGCTGTAGCTCATGAAAGCTTATGCTCAAATAAATTTGTTAGTCTCTAAGGCTCCACAAGTCCTTTTCTTTTTGTGGATACAGACTAACACAGCTGCTACTCTGAAACCTTTCTACACTCAGACTCTGTGCTTGTGAGTGGAGAAGTATGGCCTCTCAGAGGTGCTCAGAGGTGGTGTGTAATTTTCCCAGATTACTGGGTGGGGCTCAAGACAGTTCTGTGTTGTATTGTTGAAAAGGAACCCCTAGATATTGAACCCGGCCCTGGATGTTGCCAGCTCCACCTGGCAGAGGAGTTACACACAGAAGAGTGGGGGCATAGGACTCTGGTCTTTATCAAGTTGGATTTCTCAGGAATAATGAAACATACACAATTTCCTTTGTACATCTAAATCCTTTTTTATTTTGAGAGCAGTTTGCTAAGGCTGGTAATCAATTAAACAAAGTTCACCTATACCTTTATCAATCTGCAGATAATGCCAGTTCTGTGTGCAAATTGTTCTGAGTTGGTTGCTAATACTGCAGTAAAGATAAAGCAGTGTACATCTAAATGACTGGCAAGCATGGTATTTCTGTTTGTTCTGCACATTGTTGAGGTTAAGGGTGTGAAGTCAGTACTATTTATTTACACAGGCTGAACTACTGCAGTGTCTCCTGCTGAAGTATGCATCAGGAGTCTCTCTTTTATCTAAATATTCAGCTCATTTGCCCAATAGACATGAAACACTGCAATATTTTTATGAAAAACTTACCAGAACTGTATCCTTACCAAAGTTAACTCTTGAGTACCTAATATTGCACTGAAAATTGAAGTAATCATTAGGATGTCAGTCAACTAGAAGCAAATACCTTTCTTTGGCCGTGTTTACCAATGGATAACTTCTATTAGTAAACATAAATAATATAGTCTAAGCCTCCATGAAACTGAAAATGCACAAATCAAGTGCTGCGGCATAATAGCAAAAGAAGGAACATTAGTGCAACTATCTAAGTCTATAGTCTTTACTAGTGAAGAAGAAAATGACCAAATACCAAATTTACAAGAGGAGATTAAAAGAACAGTGAATGATATATAACTATCTGCTGTAGAGAATTTCTAAAAATATGCATGGTGCTTAAGTGATGAATAAAAGACGTGGACCCGGCCCCAAAGAATTTACTGTCTGGGGCCTGATCCTAGAAATCGTTACTCACTGAATAGTCCCACTGATGCCAATGATAATATACATTCATGAATTTATAGTAACAAATACATCTGTGATGTTAAAATTGTCACTGGTCCCTGTATACCCTGAGCACCTGCCTTCAGAAATCAGGATCTTTGAAGCTGGCTCAAGTTGAGGCACCCAAAATTACTAGTCACTTTTGAAAGGATTGACCAAAGTGGGTTGGCCAAGCTTACGCAGGAAATCTGTGGCAGAAGCAAGAATAGAACCCTGGGCTCAGTGCAGTGGCTAAACAACAAATAATTCTGTAAGAGTTTACAAGATTGAATGATTAATAGTAACAGTAGGTTGGGATTCAAGGTCTGTACTCACAAGAGTGGTCTTGTTGTGTTTAATGGGAACATTTAGAAGAGTAAAAGTTGAAGCATTTGAGGGTTTTTGAGTTTATGGCTTCCTACAGGAAATCAATGGAACTACTTGCATTGGTAAGGTTTATGCACATGAATAGGGTTTGCAGGATTGGGCCTATATTTATTGCATTTTGATTAGTAAATCACATTTATTTGTGGATTTCTCTCCACTCCTTAATATTTCCCCCCTATAGATCTCCTGTTTTCGAAAGATACATTATGGGCTGACAACAGCCAGGATTGTTGTTTTTTTTCTTTCATCAGTAGTTGAGTCCACCTACAGCACTCTAAATGGCAAACACCAATTCCACTTGATATAATGAAGGAATAATGACAGTGGAAAGGAATGCTGTAACCAGCTCACAAACCCCACTGCTGCAATATAAATGCCAAGGTATTTATAGAAAGGAAGAATTGAGGCCTTTACTCCAAAGTGGGAGGCATTTGACTGTCACAATGTTCAGCTTTAATCGGCTTGTCACACCAAATAAGAAGATAAAATTAACAGTCGGGTATTTCACGAGCCAACCACAAATTTGCATTGTCAGAGATTAAGTGCAGGAATATGATGCTTCACTGTGCCATGACCAAAAAGCTGAATTTGTCAAGGAGAATAGATTACAGATTTGCTTTTGTCAGCCACAATTCACACACGTAAATGTATGCTGTTGTTTCTGAATAAAGCTAAATATATTTTTCTGAATCAATATGGTCCTTTAGCTGGAATTTATTTTGTGCTTTTATACTCAATAGACCATTATCCTGAGTGGCATCGCTGACCTGGGAAATTAATTCTCTAAGCATTGCCTTTTCTAAAAAATGCCTTTGCTTCACCTTGGCATTTTGTATTGCAGCAGTAGGCCACTGTACCACCACAACTTTCTGTGACATTGACATTATCTCTTGAACTCTAAGGGGCATAAAATGATGAAGCAACCATATGGCACTTAGTGTATAGTTATGCTCGACTTTCTTGCTCTTGACTTACTATATTTTAATCAAGTGGCAAAAATTAATTAATACAGCAGTTTAATTCCTTTGTGTCTTATGCTTCCTTCCTATCCTTGGCATAGCAGGGAGCAAATCAGTGTTAATCATTTGTAATATGAACTAAGGGGGTCTTGCAGACAGGAAAGGCTATTACGTGGCATGCCCCATACCTCACAATGTATCCTCAGCATATAGACCTTTATCATTAATGTGTATTAACCAATCAGCTGGAACTGAGGTAAGTGCAAGAAGATTTAAACTGCATAGTGTAATAGCTGTAAAATAGCCAATAGAAACTGGAGGGTAAATAAACCTGTTTTCAAAACTGGAACTTGTGTGTTGGTAAGTCCTGTACGTGATCTAGAATGTATGTAGAACTTTTTGTGAATCTTATAAAAGTGCTGATTATTCAGTTATTTTTTGATGGTTTGCATCTGAACTGTTGAAAGATAATAAGAGGCGCTGGAGAGGTGAGATGTAGTCCTTTGCAGGAGAGGTACCCTCTGTTTCAAAGTGGCTTGATTTTTGCTGTCTGTTCAAAAAATCTGTGGTTCTGATCCATGTTTCTTTTCTAATTTGGATTGTTGTAATCACAAGAGATACTTCTACTTAGGTGGCAGTTGTGAATAAATATCATGTTCCACATTTCAGTCTCTGTTCCAGAAATAGTGGTTTGAACAGGGCCTGTTCACAAATACACCCCAGTCACGTTCCAGCCAATAACTTATTTAATTTGTTATATAAACCTTTACATACCCTTCCCATGTGATAAATGTAGATTATACACTTACTTAACCACAGTGTCATACCGCATTTACATTCTTAAAACAATCAAGGTCACTGTATGTCAAGAGACAGCATATTACATCTAAACCAACACAATTCACTCACACAGGCAGCCAGTTAGAAAAAGAACAGTTTAACAAAATAAAGATGTGGGGCCAGCTGCTTAGCTAGTGTAAATTAACTTCAGATAGGAAACCAGACATAGATCTAAATGAAAAAGCTGAGCAGGCAGTAGGAATTGTCATTTCCAAACACGGAGTTATCTTTCCAGACCAAGGACTTCCATTCTACACTGATTTACCTCAGCTGAGGGTCTTGCTCAAGGTATCTGACCTTGGCACAAAAAGTGGGAGTGTGCTAATAAAGTTTGCAGATGATACAAAGCTGGGAGGTATTGCCAATTCAGAGAAGGATCGGGATATCATACAGGAGGATCTGGATGACCTTGTAAACTGGAGTAATAGTAATAGGATGAAATTTAATAGTGAGAAGTGTAAGATTATGCATTTAGGGATTAATAACAAGAATTTTAGTTATAAGTTGGGGACGCATCAATTAGAAGTAACGGAGGAGGAGAAGGACCTTGGAGTATTGGTTGATCATAGGATGACTATGAACTGCCAAGGTGATATGGCTGTGAAAAAAGCTAATGTGGTTTTGGGATGCATCAGGAGAGGTATTTCCAGTAGGGATAAGGAGGTTATTTGCCTGTTTTTTTTCATTATCATCCTCTTCATCATAGCATGTCTCGGAAAGTACTTTCTTATCCAGGCTGGCAGATTTTCAGCATATAGGGATGACATTCACACTTCGCAATCACTTCTACTATCTCAAGCCATTATTTCCACCTGAATTGTGAGTTGAGGTCATGGTAACTTAGGTTAAATGTAGTATGTCAACTGGAAAATCTTATGATGGGTCTGAAAATAACCCTTATTACTACTCTATTCACGCAGTGTGCAGGGCTTGTGCCAAACAATATACTTAACACCTAACACCCTCATTATTATTTATTTAATTGTATTATTTAGAGGGAGTAATGTGCTTCATTGTAAGCTCTTTGGGGTAGAGCTGTACGGGGGCATGGGGGAGTCGATTGTTCACTCGGTCACCACATGTAACTGTCATTAGTATGAATGGGAGTCATGCAGACATCAAGGGGAGAACAGACCCTTAGACCTAATGGGCAAAATTTCACTCCAGTATACAGAGCCCATGCAAGGAACTATATATACCAGATAGACCTTATATATAGGCTCCAATTGCACCTTTAGCACAAAATTTAAGTACAACATTATGAAGCCTTATGCAGGCCTTCTGTACCATGGGGAATCTGAACATGAAAATATGTGGGGGAAATTTGAAAATGAAAATATAAGTTGAAAAAAATCTGCCCCTCTGCTACTGGATATATTTTTACCTCAAATGTGACTGGGTTTTTCATATCAATAGCAATAACATTTGGAAATAAATAGGAAAAGTAAGAAATTCTCCAGATAAGAGCTAACCATAACTTTCTGTTTGCCATTATGTAGCAAGCCAAAAAGGAGCGCACTTGTGTGAGATTGGCCCCATCCTGGCCCATCACCTCTCACGTGTGAATCCAAGACTGGAGCAGCTAGGGGGTTCAGGAAAGGAGGAATGTGAAGCCACCCTCCTTCCACTAGCTTTTCTACATAGGTAGGAGCAGTCCCATATTTGGAGAGTCCCTGATGCATATAGATCTAGGGTGGGCTCAGGGGGAAAGGAATGATCAGGCCCAGATTTTTCACTGATATATTTCATCGACCCCTGTCAAAGGGCTTTTTAAACATTAATGATCACATCTTTCCTGTCCAGCAGACAAATATTATTAAATTCCTTTTTAAAATGGCTAAGCCAGTCTTGAAAAATTCTACACACTCACTTGCCCAGGGCACATAATTTATATTTATTTGCCTGGTTTTTTTCATTATCATCCTCTTCATCATAGCATGTCTCGGAAGTACTTTCATATCCAGGCTGGCAGATTTTCAGCATAGTTTTGCAAGACCAGGCTAATCTGAAGTTCAGAACGGTTGTGACCAGTCCACTCACAACTGTTGTTGCACTACTGCAGCATGTTAATTGCATGGCAGGTTTATAATGAGTTCATTTTTCAGGCCGCCAGTTAAAGTTCATAGCCTAGAAGGCAGTGGCTGCTGCTGCTTATTAAGGACTGGATCCTATAAGGTGCTGAGTAACTCTTGTTCAACCCTTTGCTGCTTCAACTCCCATTGAAGTCGATAGAAGATAAGGTATGTCTACACTGCCAAGCCTCCAAGCCCAGGTAGACTGACTTGTGCCAGCTTGCCTCAAGCTAGTGTGCTACAAATAGCAATGTGGATATTGCACCACCAGCAGAGGTTTAAGCTTGGACCCAGGAAGTTGGGCAGATCTGAGTTCATATCCACCGGATCCCCTGGGTCTGAGATTGGGCAGCTAACCTGGACCTGTGCCAGAGGTGCAACTTCCACATTGATAGTTTTAGTGTGCTAGCTCAAGCCAAGCTAGCACGAGTCTGTCTACCCAGGCTGGGAGACACACTCCCACCTTCAATGTAGATATAGAGCAGGTTGCACAGAGGAGCCAAGAGGCCAGTGAAGAAGCTTGGCAACATGTGACCTCCAGAAGAGGTAAGCGGAATGTCCGGGTTCCAGTAACACAGACACAGGTAACTAACCGCTTTCATGTTCTCTCCACAGGTACCAATGCGGAGAGTGGACCAGATGATATGTCTGGGGGGGAGAAAGCAGAAGGAGACTCCGCTGGTTGGGAGGCATGAGATGCGATGTCCTGAGGTTGGGGGTTCCACGACCACCACTCCCAAGAGGAGAAGGCGGGTGGTGGTGGTCGTGGACTCTCTCCTCCGGGGGACTGAGTCATCTATCTGCCGCCCTGACCGGGAAAACCGAGAAGTCTGCTGCTTGCCAGGGGCTAAGATTCGTGATGTGACGGAGAGACTGCCGAGACTCATCAAGCCCTCGGATCGCTACCCCTTCCTGCTTCTCCACGTGGGCACCAATGATACTGCCAAGAATGACCTTGAGCGGATCACTGCGGACTACGTGGCTCTGGGAAGAAGGATAAAGGAGTTGGAGGCGCAAGTGGTGTTCTCGTCCATCCTCCCCGTGGAAGGAAAAGGCCTGGGTAGGGACCGTCGAATCGTGGAGGTCAACGAATGGCTACGCAGGTGGTGTCGGAGAGAAGGCTTTGGATTCTTTGACCATGGGATGGTGTTCCATGAAGGAGGAGTGCTGGGCAGAGACGGGCTCCATCTTACGAAGAGAGGGAAGAACATCTTTGCCAGCAGGCTGGCTAACCTAGTGAGGAGGGCTTTAAACTAGGTTCACCGGGGGAAGGAGACCAAAGCCCTGAGGTAAGTGGGAAAGCGGGATACCGGGAGGAAGCACAGGCAGGAATGTCTGTGAGGGGAGGGCTCCTGCCTCATACTGGGAATGAGGGGCGATCAACAGGTTATCTCAAGTGCTTATATACAAATGCACAAAGCCTTGGAAACAAGCAGGGAGAACTGGAGGTCCTGGTGATGTCAAGGAATTATGACGTGATTGGAATAACAGAGACTTGGTGGGATAACTCACATGACTGGAGTACAGTCATGGATGGTTATAAACTGTTCAGGAAGGACAGGCAGGGCAGAAAAGGTGGGGGAGTAGCACTGTATGTAAGGGAGCAGTATGACTGCTCAGAGCTCCGGTACGAAACTGTGGAAAAACCTGAGTGTCTCTGGATTAAGTTTAGAAGTGTGTGCAACAAGAGTGATGTCATGGTGGGAGTCTGCTATAGACCACCGGACCAGGGGGATGAGGTGGATGAGGCTTTCTTCCGGCAACTCACGGAAGCTACTAGATCGCATGCCCTGATTCTCATGGGTGACTTTAATTTTCCTGATATCTGCTGGGAGAGCAATACAGCGGTGCATAGACAATCCAGGAAGTTTTTGGAAAGCGTAGGGGACAATTTCCTGGTGCAAGTGCTAGGGGAGCCAACTAGGGGAGCGCTTTTCTTGACCTGCTGCTCACAAACCGGGTAGAATTAGTGGGGAAGCAAAAGTGGATGGGAATCTGGGAGGCAGTGACCATGAGTTGGTTGAGTTCAGGATCCTGACGCAGGGAAGAAAGGTAAGCAGCAGGATACGGACCCTGGACTTCAGGAAAGCAGACTTTGACTCCCTCAGGGAACAGATGGCCAGGATCCCCTGGGGGACTAACATGAAAGGGAAGGGAGTCCAGGAGAGCTGGCTGTATTTCAAGGAATCCCTGTTGAGGTTACAGGGACAAACCATCCCGATGAGTCGAAAGAATAGTAAATATGGCAGGCGACCAGCTTGGCTTAATGGTGAAATCCTAGCGGATCTTAACATAAAAAAGAAGCTTACAAGAAGTGGAAGGTTGGACATATGACCAGGGAAGAGTATAAAAATATTGCTCGGGCATGTAGGAAAGATATCAGGAGGGCCAAATCGCACCTGGAGCTGCAGCTAGCAAGAGATGTCAAGAGTAACAAGAAGGGTTTCTTCAGGTATGTTGGCAACAAGAAGAAAGCCAAGGAAAGTGTGGGCCCCTTACTGAATGAGGGAGGCAAGCTAGTGACAGAGGATGTGGAAAAAGCTAATGTACTCAATGCTTTTTTTGCCTCTGTTTTCACTAACAAGGTCAGCTCCCAGACTGCTGTGCTGGGCATCACAAAATGGGGAAGAGATGGCCAGCCCTCTGTAGAGATAGAGGTGGTTAGGGACTATTTAGAAAAGCTGGACGTGCACAAGTCCATGGGGCCGGACGAATTGCATCCGAGAGTGCTGAGGGAATTGGCGGCTGTGATTGCAGAGCCCTTGGCCATTATCTTTGAAAACTCGTGGCGAACGGGGGAAGTCCCGGATGACTGGAAAAAGGCTAATGTAGTGCCCATCTTTAAAAAAGGGAAGAAGGAGGATCCTGGGAACTACAGGCCGGTCAGCCTCACCTCAGTCCCTGGAAAAATCATGGAGCAGGTCCTCAAAGAATCAATCCTGAAGCACTTAGAGGAGAGGAAAGTGATCAGGAACAGTCAGCATGGATTCACCAAGGGAAGGTCATGCCTGACTAATCTAATCGCCTTTTATGATGAGATTACTGGTTCTGTGGATGAAGGGAAAGCAGTGGATGTATTGTTTCTTGACTTTAGCAACGCTTTTGACACGGTCTCCCACAGCATTCTTGTCAGCAAGTTAAGGAAGTATGGGCTGGATGAATGCACTATAAGGTGGGTAGAAAGCTGGCTAGATTGTCGGGCTCAACGGGTAGTGATCGATGGCTCCATGTCTAGTTGGCAGCCGGTGTCAAGTGGAGTGCCCCAGGGGTCGGTCCTGGGGCCCGTTTTGTTCAATATCTTCATAAATGATCTGGAGGATGGTGTGGATTGCACTCTCAGCAAATTTGCGGATGATACTAAACTGGGAGGAGTGGTAGATACGCTGGAGGGGAGGGATAGGATACAGAAGGACCTAGACAAATTGGAAGATTGGGCCAAAAGAAATCTAATGAGGTTCAATAAGGATAAGTGCAGGGTCCTGCACTTAGGATGGAAGAATCCAATGCACCGCTACAGACTAGGGACCGAATGGCTCGGCAGCAGTTCTGCGGAAAAGGACCTAGGGGTGACAGTGGACGAGAAGCTGGATATGAGTCAGCAGTGTGCCCTTGTTGCCAAGAAGGCCAATGGCATTTTGGGATGTATAAGTAGGGGCATAGCGAGCAGATCGAGGGACGTGATCGTTCCCCTCTATTCGACACTGGTGAGGCCTCATCTGGAGTACTGTGTCCAGTTTTGGGCCCCACACTACAAGAAGGATGTGGATAAATTGGAAAGAGTACAGCGAAGGGCAACAAAAATGATTAGGGGTCTAGAGCACATGACTTATGAGGAGAGGCTGAGGGAGCTGGGATTGTTTAGTCTGCAGAAGAGAAGAATGAGGGGGGATTTGATAGCTGCTTTCAACTACCTGAAAGGGGGTTTCAAAGAGGATGGCTCTAGACTGTTCTCAATGGTAGCAGATGACAGAACGAGGAGTAATGGTCTCAAGTTGCAATGGGGGAGGTTTAGATTGGATATTAGGAAAACTTTTTCACTAAGAGGGTGGTGAAACACTGGAATGCGTTACCTAGGGAGGTGGTAGAATCTCCTTCCTTAGAGGTTTTTAAGGTCAGGCTTGACAAAGCCCTGGCTAGGATGATTTAACTGGGACTTGGTCCTGCTTTGAGCAGGG
Organism: Dermochelys coriacea; assembly: GCF_009764565.3. Taxonomy (NCBI): domain Eukaryota; kingdom Metazoa; phylum Chordata; order Testudines; family Dermochelyidae; genus Dermochelys; species Dermochelys coriacea. The sequence continues at coordinate 84,314,072 of NC_050073.1, read as the reverse complement.
GGTTGGACTAGATGACCTTCTGGGGTCCCTTCCAACCCTGATATTCTATGATTCTATATGATTCTATACCCTTCAGGGCCTGATCCTGAAAGGTGCCGAGTGCCATCAACTCTCATTGATTTCATTGGGCATTGTTGGCACTCAGCACCCTGCAGGATCCAGCTTCAAGAGCTTAGATTAAATGCTTCTCAGTTGACTTGTCATTAATATCTGTGTTAGGGATTGGCTAATTCTGTAATAACTTCAAAAACATTTTTATTTGCTTGTTTGCTGAATCTAGAAAGAATGAGAGGATGAGGTGATAATGCCAGTGAAATGCTATAATGTAATACCAAATATTTACTGATTTACAATATGTTGTAACTGTAATTTCAGGACATCTGGTGCAAAACTCTATCAGAATTTGTTTCCATCATTCCTAGGGTCCAATTTCATAAAGATCCACTAATGTCAATGGGAGTTTTGCCTGAGCAAGGACTGTAGGACTCAGCTAGTATTCTTGTTACAAATCCAGTGATATACTTAGTCACTATTCTGCCTTCAACAGTTGATCATTGTATCAAAATCTAAACACACTTGGAAAAAAAAGGTAGTATTGACAATTGCTGCAGCGTTTTCAAATCAGAAAAATTGTTGTGGGCTGCCCTTGGAGCATTCTTTAACTTGTGTTAATTAAGAGTACCTCGGAAGTTCAGAAAGTATACCTGAAACTCACAAGTAGTGTCGAAAGAACTATGATATTGGAAATATTCATGCTGAATATTAAAAAGACATCATAGATGTTGGGTATTTATAGAAGGTCCCCTACAATGCTGTAGCAAATTATGTTCAATGTGGTGCAATTTCTATAGCAGCATTCATATATAATTTATTATTTGCATTCTCAACGAGAGTTTTTCCTGTTTTTCTGTTACATATATGTATACATATATGTTTGAGGTTTCTATTCCCCTCTCTAGACTCTTCCTTCTTCTCAAATACAGGCCTCATCCTGTCCATTTAAGCCAAAATCCTATTAACCATAATGGGAGTTTTGCCTTCCTATGGGCTGCAGGAAGGAGCCCTGTCTTTGAAATGAAATAACCTCCTTTCCAATAATTTTGACTGCGGATTTTCATTTGCTTAACAACCACAGGACAACTTTGGAAGTCTGCACTCAGTGCTTACTCAGCCAATGCGCCCATTGCCCAATTCTGGACACTGAAGAAGTTCAGCATGTCACAGGGTCAGGCCCTCAGTAATTTGTCTGAGATGTCACACAATGTCAGTGGCAAGTCCAGGATTCCCATGACAATTTCCTGGTTCTTAGCCTCATTTTCAGTATGGGTTTTATCATGCCAGAAGTGAGCTTCCTCACTGAAATCAAGTGCTCAGCACCTCACAGGATCAGGCTTTCAATAACCACGCTGGCCTCTCATTAATTGTACTCATGATTGACCAATAGCTGAATTATTAATTGACTCAGGCAGATGTTGAAAATATCTTCTTTGGTAATTTAAAAAATATTTTGAGATGTTATAAAAACTAAACTAATTGCCCTTGTAAATATACCTGTAATTACCAGAATAAACAGAGGGGAAACTTTAAAAAATGGTGTCGGCATAAAATGATCTTAGTTGATTGCATCTGTTATGTTAGATAAAAGATTTTTTAAAAACACTTGTGGCGCCTTAGAGACTAACAAATTTATTAGAGCATAAGCTTTCGTGAGCTACAGCTCACTTCATCGGATGCATTTGGTGGAAAAACAGAGGGGAGATTATATACACACACAGAGAACATGAAACAATGGGTTTATCATACACACTGTAAGGAGAGTGATCACTTAAGATAAGCCATCACCAGCAGCGGGGGGGGGGGGGGGGGGGGGGGGGGGGGGGGGGGGGGGGGGGGGGTGGGTGGGGGGGGGGGGGTGGGGGGGGGGGGGGGGGGGGTGGGGGGGGGGGGGGGGGGGGGGGGGGGGGGGGGGGGGTGGAGGGGAGTGAAAGGAGGAAAACCTTTCATGGTGACAAGCAAGGTAGGCTAATTCCAGCAGTTAACAAGAATATCTGAGGAACAGTGGGGGTTGGGGTGGTGGGGGGGAGAAATAACATGGGAAATAGTTTTACTTTGTGTAATGACTCATCCATTCCCAGTCTCTATTCAGCCTAAGTTAATTGTATCCAGTTTGCAAATTAATTCCAATTCAGCAGTCTCTCGTTGGAGTCTGTTTTTGAAGCTTTTTTGTTGAAGGATAGCCACTCTTAGGTCTGTAATCGAGTGACCAGAGAGATTGAAGTGTTCTCCAACTGGTTTGAATGTTATAATTCTTGACGTCTGATTTGTGTCCATTCATTTTTTACGTAGAGACTGTCCAGTTTGGCCAATGTACATGGCAGAGGGGCATTGCTGGCACATGATGGCATATATCACATTGGTAGATGCGCAGGTGAAGGGCCTCTGATAGTGTGGCTGATGTGATTAGGCCCTATGATGGTATCCCCTGAATAGATATGTGGACAGAGTTGGCAACGGGCTTTGTTGCAAGGATAGGTTCCTGGGTTAGTGGTTCTGTTGTGTGGTGTGTGGTTGCTGGTAAGTATTTGCTTCAGATTGGGGGGCTGTCTGTAAGCAAGGACTGGCCTGTCTCTCAAGATCTGTGAGAGTGATGGGTCGTCCTTCAGAATAGGTTGTAGATCCTTGATGATGCGTTGGAGAGGTTTTAGTTAGGGGCTGAAGATGATGGCTAGTGGCGTTCTGTTATTTTCTTTGTTGGGCCTGTCCTGACTTCTGGGTACTCTTCTGGCTCTGTCAATCTGTTTCTTCACTTCAGCAGGTGGGTATTGTAGTTGTAGGAATGCATGATAGAGATCTTGTAGGTTTTTGTCTCTGTCTGAGGGGTTGGAGCAAATGCGGTTATATCGTAGAGCTTGGCTGTAGACAATGGATCGAGTGGTATGATCTGGATGAAAGCTAGAGGCATGTAGGTAGGAATAGCGGTCAGTAGGTTTCCGATATAGGGTGGTGTTTATGTGACCATCGCTTATTAGCACTGTAGTGTCCAGGAAGTGGATCTCTTGTGTGGACTGGTCCAGACTGAGGTTGATGGTGGGATGGAAATTGTTGAAATCATGGTGGAATTCCTCAAGGGCTTCTTTTCCATGGGTCCAGATGATGAAGATGTCATCAATGTAGCGCAAGTAGAGTAGGGGCATTAGGGGACGAGAGCTGAGGAAGTGTTGTTCTAAGTCAGCCGTAAAAATGTTGGCATACTGTGGGGCCATGCGGGTACCCATCGCAGTGCCACTGATTTGAAGGTATACATTGTCACCAAATGTGAAATAGTTATGAGTGAGGACAAAGTCACAAAGTTCAGCCACCAGGTTAGCCGTGACAGTATCGGGGATACTGTTCCTGACGGCTTGTAGTCCATCTTTGTGTGGAATGTTGGTGTAGAGGGCTTCTACATCCATAGTGGCTAGGATGGTGTTTTTAGGAAGATCACCAATGGACTGTAGTTTCCTCAGGAAGTCAGTGGTGTCCGAAGATAGCTGGGAGTGCTGGTAACGTAGGGCCTGAGGAGGGAGTCTACATAGCCAGACAATCCTGCTGTCAGGGTGCCATGCCTGAGATGATGGGGCGTCCGGATTTCCAGGTTTATGGATCTTGGGTAGCAGATAGAATACCCCAGGTCAGGGTTCTAGGGGTGTGTCTGTGCAGATTTGTTCTTGTGCTTTTACAGGGAGTTTCTTGAGCAAATGCTGTAGTTTCTTTTGGTAACTCTCAGTGGGATCAGAGGGTAATGGCTTGTAGAAAGTGGAGTTGGAGAGCTGCCTAGTAGCCTCTTGTTCATACTCCGACCTATTCATGATGACGACAGCACCTCCTTTGTCAGCCTTTTTGATTATGATGTCAGAGTTGTTTCTGAGGCTGTGGATGGCACTGTGTTCTGCATGGCTGAGGTTATGGGGTAAGCGATGCTGCTTTTCCACAGTTTCAGCTTGTGCACGTCGGCAGGAGCACTCTATGTAGAAGTCCAGGCTGCTGTTTCGACCTTCAGGAGGAGTCCACCCAGAATCCTTCTTTTTGTAGTTTTGGTAGGAAGGTCTCTGTGGGTTAATATGTTGGTCAGAGGTGTGTTGGAAATATTCCTTGAGTCTGAGATGTCGAAAATAGGATTCTAGGTCACCACAGAACTGTATCATGTTCGTGGGGGTGGAGAGGCAAAAGGAGAGGCCCCGAGATAGGACAGATTCTTCTGCTGGGCTAAGAGTATAGTTGGATAGATTAACAATATTGCTGGGTGGGTTACGGGAACCATACAGTGTGTATGATAAGCCCATTGTTTCATGTTCTCTGTGTGTGTATATAAATCTCCCCTCTGTTTTCCACCAAATGCATCCGATGAAGTGAGCTGTAGCTCACTTAAGCTTATGCTCTAATAAATTTGTTAGTCTCTAAGATGCCACAAGTACTCCTTTTCTTTTTGCGAGTACAGACTAACACGGCTGCTATTCTGAAACCTTTCTTGTGATAGCTGTCAGCTTTCTGACACTGCCAGCCCTTCAGCTACTCAAGCATATTCCTTTGGGCTCATGCCAGCCCTTCCTTTCCAATAATTTTGATTGGGGTTTTGAATTTGCTTAACCTACTCAATCTACAGGTCCCCGCCTATACAGGAAGTTTCCTCTTCCTCCATCAATAAGAGATTGGTTTACGCCTTGAAGCATGAAAGCTTATATCCTTTCAAATCTAAGTAGAACACTTTTTACTTTAAGTGTAAGACTTCCTTTCTACATAAATAATTGAAATAGGGCTGAAATTCAAAACACCAAACTTGACATTCAATTAAACCTTAAGGTGGAACTGTCCCTTTGTGAGTCTGAAATAAAATATTATATACATATATATACATATATATATATATATATTCTTATATATATTGGTACAATTATAAGCAATTAAAAATAGGTCTCATGCATCTGTAGTTAAAAAAAATCCCTAGTATTTAATTCTGTCATTCGCCTTAGCATTATGAAGTTTTGTTCATCACAAATACACCACTCTTTACTGGTCTAACTAGGGGATAAGTTTCGGTGCCAGTCCATTGTCAGCTATGTTCCTTGTCACTAGGGTGACCAGATAGCAAGTGTGAAAAATCAGGACAGGAGGTTGGGGGTAATAGGAGCCTATATAAGAAAAAGACCCCAAAATCGGGACTGTCCCTATAAAATCGGGACATCTGGTCACCCTACTTGTCACTTTCGCAGAAGATTTTCTTCCAGGCTGAAACTTTGCCTGTTTAGATGCTTTGGATCCAGAGAACTGAGATTCCCAAGCCTATAGTACCTGAAGAACCTCTTACAAAGAACCTCTTACCCTGACTTTTACTATAAGAGTACATGATAGTTTTTAGCAATACCAGTTCTTAGTCGCAAAAATTATAAAATTCTATTGTGTCTGTTTCATGTGGGTCAGGAAGGGATCATGCTGTTGGTTTAAAAAAACCCCAAAAACTTAAATTAGAAATATGAGAAATATAATGGGTAAAATAATTGCTACTAGTTTTATTCTTGAACGAGAATATTGACAGATAAGAATGTAGCTAAGTATTTCTGAATTGAATTGTGCCATCATGTCTGCATCAAATTTAGAGATGTGCAAAACTTTCGTTAGAATAACCATGCAAGCTTTCACCTGGCCTGCATATCCCACGGACCAAATTTGTGGCAAAATTTGCCAAGGGTCACAACACTTTTGGTGAGGGCTCAGTTTTGCTAAAATCAGGTCTGGTTTACGGTTTTGGTAGAAACCAGTGATTTTACTTTGGTTTTGAGCTGAAGCAAAACCAGGTGGTGACGGCTGAATAATATTTTGATTTTTGAAATTGAGCGCTATGCAGATGTTACCTTTGTTCTTTCTCATTTTATGAATGTTGTTTTCCATTGCCATTCCATGCTGCGAAGGGCCAATCCATATAATATCTAGAAGACAAATTCTACCCTTGCCTGTCTTTTTATTCTTTCTTTCTTCCATTTCTAATGGTAGGTTCCACACTGGTAGTCCTAGAGAATAAACTGACCAGGCTGGTCAGGGGTGAGGCATTGGTCAATGTGGGGAAGTTTGCACTGTTGCTGCCCATGATGTACAAATTCTGTGGATAAAATGAGGAATTTTCCCTCTTGTTTCTCCCATGACCTGGCTGTAATTTTCCATCCTCCTCCCCAACATCTAGTCCTCTGTTAAGGTCACCATTTTTTCTACTTACCCATGGGCTTTTGTCACCTCCTTTCCCCACAGCAGCTGCTGGTGCTCCTGCTTGGCAAGGAAAGGAGGCTTTGGAGGCCTCTTTCCTGCATTGGCACTGCTACTGCTAACCCAGGTGATAAGAGAGTTCTGGAGACAACCCCCACCCATTGGCCAGTACTGCTCCTCCTGGCCTGGGCAGGTACTCTGGTTCCCTGAGGCTGAGTGACAGTGAGAGAAGTGGGTTTCCACGGTTCCTTCCCTTCCTCTCCCCCCTTCTCCTCTCTCACTGCTACTCTTCCTGAGAACTCGTCCTGAGAAGGAGGAGCTCCTCCTAACTAGCGGGAAGAGGCTCTCCAGTGTTCTCCTTTCCTCCCCTTTTCTTTTTCTCTACTGGTACTTCTTTCTCTCAGTGTAACAAATGACTACCTGAGTTTGACATTATGAATTCACTCATAGGGCCTGATTCCCAGGTACAGTAAGGTCTCTTTATTCTGTTCTAAATCATAATTGGGTGTAAATGGCCCCCTTGTACAGGAGACTTCCCTGGACAGCATGGAACCAGCATAAAGACTCTATACATCAGCCCTGCTCCCAGCCCCTAGCAGAGGGAGCAAATTGGGGGCATGTCAAGGATATGGTTGAAGCACCCTGCACTATAGCTATTCTCTGCTTCCTAAGGCAAAGAAGGACGTCGAAAAGAAGAGCACAAATCACAACAGCCAAGAAGTTGCTCTAACTTAAACCACGGATGGCGCAGGCCTCTGCACAGCTCAGAGCACAAAGGTGGCTTAAAGCTATCTTTACTTTCCTGCTGTGTTCCTCCCCCAGAGGAGAGTCAGGCCCACAGGTTTTAAACTTGGGCTCAGACAGACAAAGAAAAAAGTTAGAGAGCACATTGATGTTGGCAACAACTGAAGATTGGACTAGTAAATGCAGTGCAGTTAGTACATTTATAGGGGAATGGGCACAACAAGGAGTCGGGGTTCCCCAACCAATTGCCATAATCCTGACAGATATCAGAGGGGTAGCCGTGTTAGTCTGGACTGGAAAAGCTGCAAAGAGTCCTGTGGCATCTTATAGACTAACAGACGTATTGGAGCATAAGCTTTCGTGGGTGAATACCCACTTCGTTGGATGCATGAATCCCGGAGCAACTAAACAAACATGACAGGCATTTGAACCCACCCTTTGAATTGGGATTGTGCATACATGTGCAATTAATATGTGTGAATATGATAAGACAAATTTAAATTTAATCTCTTCTTCCAGCCAATAAATAGTACAATAGCCTACTTTTCCTACGAATGATGCCAGAAAGGAAGAGGCTTAAAATAGTCTAAAATTTTCCAATTCTGTTTAACCACTACTTTTCCCGGAGAAATTCAAAGCTGCAGTGGCTCTTTCAAACCCTTCTCCTGATTGTGGGTAATTCACCTTAGCCACCGAACAGAAAACGATACAATGTGACTTTTATGGCCAATCAGAACTCAACAATTAAGCTATTTTAAATGTCAAAAGGGCATGATATTTCCCCCCAACTCTGCAGTAACTAGCAGAGCTGGCCTGGAATCAGAATGCAAACGCTGTAACTTTACCTGCTGCACTGTGCCACTCCACAGAGGAATTCTGGCCAAGTCAGCCAAAATGCCTCCTGAGGCTTCTTTCTAGCTCCTCCAACACTACCACCAATTGTAGCCTATGGCTTGAAGCCACAGGGATTAAAGATCTCCATTTAAAAAAAATGATTGCACTGAAATATAAAGTATTTAAAGCTACTGTAGTAATTTTCCATTTTCACTAAGCATTCTTAAATATAATATTTATACAATAAAGAGTGAAAATCCCTCCTTCATTAACTGGTGCAACTAAGACTAAAACTAATACATAAAAAGATGATGAGTCTCAATGGCTTTAAAGTTGCAAATTCTGACATGACCAAAGCCTAGCATAGAACAACTCAGCAAAATCAGTGCTTCTATAAATATTCTATCAATATTTTTACAGCAGTTATTTCCTTATAAAAGGGTGGACAGGGCCCAATTTCAGGTCTGATTCAGCTGAACACATCCTGTCAAGTGCTGAATGCCCTCAAATCCTGTTGAAGTTGATGGGAGTGGAGGGCACTCAGCATTTGACAGGATCAGCCCCAGTTTGCTAGGAGGGGAAAGGGGTGTAAATTTGCTGAGTGGAATGCTCCCTGCACCTTCAATGTGTAAGAACAACTGAATTTAGACTTTTAAAATATTCATTAACAAATACAATTAGTAGCTTTCCTCAAGGAGCTTCTTTATCACAAAAAGTAAAGATACATCAGGCATTAAAGCCGTCATCCTGCAACTGGCCATGTGGGCTTCTGTGTGAGTGCAGGGATCTGCTAATGAGGATTCAGTTGCAGGATTAGCATCTAGGTGAGCATAACATACAGGACCAAAACACTAGACCCAGCACATAATTAGAGTAAAAAATCCGTGCAGAGTAAATCCACTGGCTTCTTCTCCCACCGCAACCTCCCTATGTGCTAATTCAGATGGAACTCCAATAGGCCACATCTCTTTCCCTGGGCAATCTCCTTGTATACTGCCTTTTCTGTCCTGTGCATGTTTCACTACCTTCAAAGTCTTCTGTGATCACAGGAATGGAGTGAAATGGGGTTCGGGGGCAGGATTTTATATATCACAACACACATGGAAACACCCTTATTCTGTAATAATTTAGAACTTTATAGTCAGGTTATTTGTGACCCTAAGGAAATGTTGTTCTCAATTTATTTCTATTTAGCACCTGCAAATACATCTTTGAGCTGCTTATTATCTTCTACTTACTCACGGAATATAATTTTCTGTTTTTTTCTTAATTGATGTGAAAGCAGCGGGCATTGGGTTAAAAGGCTTCAAATCACTGTTCATTTAGCATTTATTAACATCTGATTGCCTCAAACCTCTTACTGACTTTTTTATTCAACCAATATAATATCAAGACACTTTGAACCCAAGTACCAATTCAGTGTTTCAGCTGGATTCTGGGACAATGTCCAAAGGCTATATCCAGTTAAATGTATGTTACTTAGCAATGTGCACTCCCTGAGCCAATTCCACTGTTTGCATAAACTGCTGAAACTCTACTGAGTATGACTTAGCTACCAGGTAAATTTGGCCAGCAGAGCTCATTGTTGCCTAAAAACATCTCCTGTAGATTCTAGTCTTCTCCCTAATGTGGCAGCTGGTGAGCAGGAAGCAATGAATAACTCAACAAAAACTCTGTGTAAACTAAACTTCTTGTACTATTGAAAGTTAAAGATATAGCCCCCCAAAATACACATTTGTTCAAATTCGGAACTATGTATAGACTATCTCTGTTGTGATAGGTCCTTTCTTATACAACATGAATAACAGTTTCGGAGCTACTAATAACGTGCCTGGCCAATTAATAACCATCATCACACTAAATTAACTCCTGAACTGAGTCTTCTTTTTGTCCTTTATTAATGTATTTTAAATATTATTACAATCATTTCTAAAGTCTCTTTCAAACTGGGCACTAATTAGTATTTTTAAACTGTTATTATTATTGTTGTTCATAATGCATAATTGATACAGTGCATATATCTTTCACTCCAAAGGATCACAAAGCTCTTTACAAACTTTACAAATTTTTATACAAATCTGAATGTGCAATTCTATTGTATTGTCGCTTCATCATGTGCATGAAAGAATGTATAAACGAGATACTCAGCTGGTGTTAATTAGCATTGCTCCACAGAAGTCAATATATGGATATGTGGTTTATATATTCTTAGATTTTTACACTCTGCAGGGCAGGGACCATTTTTTGTACAGTACCAAGCACAATGGAGCCATGATGCTGATTGGGGCCTCTGGGCATTATGGTAATACAAACATTACATAATAATAATAATTAATAATAATTAATAATAAACCAACCCCTACCTGTGCTTGACATTTTAGAGCAAATGAATTGTGTATGCAAATTCTGTAATGTGAATGTGTAAGTGCTAATGCACAAAATATGTGATTGTGCATTCTAAGATGAATTTGCAAAATAGCAGCTAGGTTAATAATCTGTTAAAATTAAAAATGTGGTCTGCTTTGTGTTGACAGAACTTGATTTTGTCCAAAATCCCATCCCCCATATGCTCAAATCCATGAAACTCCAATTGTTTGCCATCAAAAGATGAAAGTCTGAGTCAATGCTGCTGGGATTTGAAGGTCAAATTGTCAGAAACACAGGCATTACATACCTGTGCCTTAGATCACTAAGCCATCTCCAACACAGTTGGGAGTTCTTTCATTAAAAAATAACCCTAAGTTTCTCCATTTTAACTAGACATGGACCAGAGCTCCTAGCCCACTTTTAAATCATCTCAAACTTTACAGTGTTTGGAATATAGATGCTAATTTTGTTGCTTGAGCCTATCTCTGCTTTTAATATGCACTCCCTCCAAAAGACAACAGTAATTTACTTGAGTTCTTGGTGTCCAAAGCCCAAGTCCACGAAGTTATTTAGGCTACTGACTTCCACAGAAATCAACAGAAGTTAGAAGTCTAAATATCTTTGTGGATTTGGTATATATTATTAGAATACTCATGCACACGGTTTTAAAATACAGGTGCAGAGCACAGGTTTGTTTGGGGTTGTTGTTTTTACTATGTAGAATATGGATGCTATTGCCAAAAGACCACACGTGCATATTACCACATTCAAAGAGAAAGCAAAATACCCATGTACAGTACAAGAATCTTTTAATTCCCCCCCACCCCACATTTTGTAATGCACAAATAATTTTACATTCCTACCTCCGCCTCTTCCAAACAAAAGATGAGGAATATTTAAAAAAAGAGAAGAAAGTGCTTCAACAAGGGGGTGTTTATAATGTTTGTAGAATGAAACAAACCCTATTTTAAACGGGCCAGTCTCGCACAAAGAACAGCAGTTGATGTTTCTGCAAAAGCACTGTACTCCTCCCATATCCTCCAAGACAGCAATTATTTCACTAAGGTCAGACCATCCTTCCTTCTACTTTTTTTCCCTTTCTGAATTAACTGCTCCTGTAGACAAGCACCTGCTGCCTCCCCATCTCCCAGCTGCTTTCTGTTGGGCTTATTCTTCCAATTCTGCATACTTCACCCCCTCTGAACCAAATGGTTCAAGACATTCAGTGGAAGGGTCAATCTGGGCAAAATGCCAGGAAGTGAAATCACCTATTTACAACTGGATTTCCTGCTATTCTATCTTGTTTCCTTTGGAAACTCTGCCGCTTCACAAATGACCTGGGGGTCCCAGGAGACTTTGTTATGCTATTTTTTTAAAGGAACTAACAAAGATGAATTTTACTTGGAATGAAAATTCAATAATTTCTTAAACACAGTTTGTTTATTTAGCTCAAAAACCAGTACAAGATTAAAAACACTTCTTGAAAGATGTAGACATGTCAGTGTCAATCTTGCTTTTTCTCTCTCTCTGGAAGTAGTTTGACCACTTTCCCTAGTGTGTAAGGACATTTAGAGTCGCAAACAAAAATTTTCCAGGCTTTTGAAATGTCTGACTAGGGAGGTTCCCAATAATCTCCCTATGGACACGAAAAGGAGTGGGATAGAGTAGGAGTGTCAAACAAATTCTGTAAAGAAAGAGGAATTCTATTTTTAATGATGGCCTCTGGGATATGGTGTAAAATAAGGACTGCATATACTAACTACCCTTAGTCCACAGCAAATCTGCCACTGATGTCAATGGGAGGTTTGTTCAAAGATAGTATATGCCCTTTGTTTGGGCACAGATCCACAGAGGGACATAGGTGTTGTAAGACTCAACAGACGAACCACTCTCCTGGAGTCAGGCAGCTTCTGTGGCTAAATCCTTTCTTGTGAGAATGAGAGAGGCACCTGCCTTACTCCACACAAAATAGCAAGGAGAAGCAGATGGTTATGCTACCTGCTTTGCAACTTTTAGCCCAGGGATTGGCATACTTGCCTTGGATGTGGGAGACTCAGATTCAATTCCCCTCTCTGCCTGAGAGGGAGAAAGGCTCTGAACAGGGGCCTCCCACCTCTCAGGAGAATACTCTAACCACTTGGGATATTCTAATGTGGGGCTTCCTCAGTCTCTCCCTTTGAAGCTGTTCCACGTCAGATAAATAATAAAATAGTCATTGGGCCAGAGAGAAAGAGGAAGAATGACTCTACGGCTTGCTGGATAGGTTCACACATGGGAGAACGGGGTCCAATATCCTGGTTCCAATTACTATTTCATTATTTATCCAAAATGGAACAGCTTTAACAAGAGACTATCCCATAGCTCAGTGATGAGAGCACTCTCCTGAGAGACGTGGAAGACCCCTGTTCAAAGCCTTTCTCTCCAGCTGGCAAAGGGGAAGTTGAACTTGGGTCACCCACATGCTAGGTGAGTGCTCCAACCACTGGGCTAAAAGCTAAAAGCAGGGATGGTGTCCCTAGGCTCTGTTTGCCAGAAGCTGGGAATAGGCGACAAGGAATGGATCGCTTGATGATTACCTGTTCTGTTCATTCCCTCTGGGACACCTGGCATTGGCCACTGTCGGAAGACAGGATATTGGGCTAGATGGACTGTAGGTCTGACCTAGTATGGCCGTTCTTATGTTCTTATACCTGGGCAATTGTACCGCCAGCACCCCCACCACTTCTTTTGGATGGATAGTGAATGGGGCCTATCCAGTAGTCATATTCACAGGCAGCAGTGTGTATGCCCAGAGGTAAAGACATAGGCACCTAGGGAACTTGTACTGTGAAAATTTAGGCACTGAGTGAGTTTAGGCACTTGCAGTGTTAGGTGGCAACCAAGTGGGGAGTTTGTAGTTCGAAGTGGAGCCTGAAACCAGGGTTTAAGCACTCAAGTGCCTTTGTGGATCTGGGCCTAAACGTTTGTTGTTTATCATTTATTCAGTATTTGATTCGGCATCACTCAGTTTAGAATGACCACTATTTCTGCCTTTTGTTTCTATTCCTTCTCCATCCTCCTTTCTCTTCCCTGGCTTGTGTCTCTCCTCCTTTTTTTGTCTCTGTATTTCCTTCTATATAGCAGCTCCCACCAAACTTGTGCTTCATGCTCAGCCCCTTTTCCCATTCTATCACTAAAATGATCAGCTGACTAAGTGTCATCATTAGGTTTTAGCATTAATATTCCAATTAAATTAATGGGTATAGGGGAGTTCACACCTCTGAATCATTGTTTCAGGCTGTCTACAGACTTAGGAAGACAACACCAAATGGATATACTCAGCTGACCAGGGCCATCCTTGGGTTTTATGGGGCCCTACGTAGTATTATTAAACTGCTGTCCTTATACCCAACGGCAGCCCGGGCTTGCAAACCCAGTGGGGAGGGGGAAGGATGAGGCAGCAAAGGATACTGAGACGCCCGGCCCGCCTCACAGCAGCGGAGAGTCACAGTTCCCCGCAGAGACCCCCGTACCTTCTCCTCATGCAGAATGTGCAGCACTGGCACATTCGGCTCTGTGAATATGGCTTCTGCCTAAGGAGACTGCAGTGCGCGCTGGGTGTGCGGGAGCTGACCTGCTCTTACCTGCTGTTATGGGCAGGGGGTGAAGCTGACACTTGGAGAGGCTAGCTCCCCAGTCCACTTCTTCTGCCTGTGGTCCCACCCATACTCCACTCCTGCTCTGGCCCACTCGGCCCAGGCCCCGCCGTTTCCCCACTGTCTCCCTCCTCTCTTCCCTCCCCCACCCTGATCACCCCCTTCCAGCCAAATCCCTGAACCCAAATGAAGCAAATGACATTTGAAAAAAACACTCTTCTGCAATTTCTTTCTAAAGAAAATAGAGCATGTATTCCACTGCATGCCAGATGGTGAAGACTGGACATGCAGAAGGTACCTAATTAAAATCACTAAACCTGGGAATAAAAGATGTCAGTCACAAGTTTTTTGATATGCCCTGAAGTTTGTCAGAGATTTCTTTGCAAAAAACTTTGTGGTAAGGGTGAGTCAGCTGTCTTGCTGAATACAACATTAAATGTTATGGAATACATGATGCAGCTCTTCTCTGTTTTACATTTTCTTAATCAGTATTTCTAAGATGATTTTATATTTTAAATGTACTCTTAAGCCTTCATAAAGTAATAATTCCAGATTACTACATATTTAACTCACTGATACAAAGGCATTATTTTAAATTAAATCAGTCACAGAGGTTTAGTGTGTTCATAACAATGTTCATTGCTTTTAGAAAAAGGGAACGCTAATTTACTTTGTGTGAGCTCCATAACAAAAGATATGCTTATGAAATTCCACCAACTTTAAAAAATATGGAGTACTTGTGGCACCTTAGAGACTAACAAATTTATTTTATTATTTATTTGTTAGTCTCTAAGGTGCCACAAGTACTCCTTTTCTTTTTGCGAATACAGACTAATACAGCTGCTACTCTGAAACCTTTAAAAAATATGTTTCCAAAGATTTTAGGCATAACAAAGGATTTTATATCTTACTTGGTACTGATTTTTCTTGAGGGTTCTTTTAAAACTAGCTCATCAGATACTCAGAAGTGAAGAAAGGGAAACTCTTTGTCCAGCTATCTAGAAGGAAAGGGGTGTTGTTCCTTTAAGGTCTCTCTTCAATGGGGGGTGGGAGGAGGGGGAAAGAAAGGGCTGGACAGAAAGGACAGGAAGACTTTGGAAGCAAGTTTTTTTACTACAATAATTAAAACTAAAATGTGTATTTTAGATAAGGGTGGTCTTTTGAAGGATTTATTTAAAAAACTATATGTCTGAAGATCCAAGCATTTAAGGCTAAAGATGATGGTGCATCGAAAAATCTATGCAAAGATTTTTTAGAGATGTGATTTTATAATCTTCACCAACTCACTAATGAAATATTTTTAAAGCAAATTTAAACTAAGGTCCTGTAGACTAACATGTTCTGAGTAGAAGGTAACCTTAGAACACAGACATGAGTCAGTTGGGAGAGGGGCAGATGAGAGCTGCCAGAGAGAGGAGACTGGCTGCGGTTCCTGAGAGAAGGCTGAAGGCAAGGAGAGTTTAAAAAGGATGAATTCAAACTGGAGCAGGTACAGAGAAGGGCTACTAGGATGATCCGAGGAATGGAAAACTTGTCTTATGAAAGGAGACTTAAGGAGCTTGGCTTGTTTAGCCTAACTAAAAGAAGGTTGAGGGGAGATATGATTGCTCTCTATAAATATATCAGAGGGATAAATACACGAGAGGGAGAGGAATTATTTCAGCTTAGCACCAATGTGGACACAAGAACAAATGGGTATAAACTGGCCACCAGGAAGTTTAGACTTGAAATCAGATGAAGGTTTTTAACCATCAGAGGAGTGAAGTTTTGGAATAGCCTTCCAAGGGAAGCAGTGGGGACAAAAGATCTATCTGGTTTTAAGATTCTACTTGATAAGTTTATGGAGGAGATGGTATGATGGGATAATGGGATTTTGGAAGTAATTGATCTTTAAATATTCAGGGTAAATAGGCCAAATCCCCTGAGATGGGATATTAGATGGATGGGATCTGAATTACCCAGGAAAGAATTTTCTGTAGTATTTGGCTGGTGAATCTTGCCCATGTACTCAGGGTTTAGCTGATTGCCATATTTGGGGTTGGGAAGGAATTTTCCTCCAGGGCAGATTGGAGAGGCCCTGGAGGTTTTTCACCTTCCTCTGTAGCATGGGGCATGGTTGACTTGAGGGAGGCTTCTCTGCTCCTTGAAGTCTTTGAACCATGATTTAAGGACTTCAATAGCTCAGACATGGGTGAGGTTTTTCATAGGAGTGGGTGGGTGAGATTCTGTGGCCTGCGTTGTGCAGGAGGTCGGACTAGATGATCAGAATGGTCCCTTCTGACCTTAGTATCTATGAATCTATGAATCTATGAGTAAATATTACAGTAATGCACAACTGTTTTTGTCAGTAAATTCAGAAACTGACAGTATATACCTGAGGGTTGGCAAATGCCTGTTAAATGGCTTATTACCACTTGAATGGCTCTTTAACAGTTTCAGTGTTTTGCTAATAGGTCTGGCAGGGGAAGGCTTTTTCACTTTTAATTTACTAGATCCCCTCTAGAGTAAGAGTCACCAGGCTGCAGCAGCTAGCTGTGAAAGCCTGCAGGAAGGGTCAGAACAAGGATAAGTTTCATAGTAACAGCCGTGTTAGTCTGTATTCGCAAAAAGAAAAAAACTTTTTCCACCAAATGCATCCGATGAAGTGAGCTGTAGCTCACGAAAGCTTATGCTCTAATAAATTTGTTAGTCTCTAAGGTGCCACAAGTACTCCTTTTCTTTTAACAAGGATAAGGAAGAGCTGGAAGGGTGGACACTAAGACCCAGTGGTGCCCCAAATTTTCAGGTGCCCTAGGAAGCTGGAAGCTGCCTATGCCTAAGGACGGCCCTGTAGCTGACATTTGGAATGTTTTCTTTGCTACCACAAGAGATAAAATGTATATATGATATATATACATCATGTGGGGCCACAAAAATACATCAAGTGGACCAGATCTGGCCCATAGGCTGGGTGTTTGACACCCCTACTACAGAGGGGGGAGATTAGACAGGGAAAAGATAAATCATATGACTAACATGATAAAATACATTTGCAGTTTTTCCCATTATTATTTTCAGTTTAAAGAAAATATCATATGGATATACTCTCCCTCCAGTCTTTGTGCAAAATCTTCATTGGCATCACAGAGAGTTTTTGCATGAAGATCCAGGCTAGAAAATAGACCATGCATTGTAATGTATCAGGTTTCAAGAGGTTTTAGTCAGTGGTGGAACGTATAAGAGTTATATGACCTCCAAACTTTCACAGATATTGGCTTTTTAACTTTTTGATTATAGATAGGTTATTATGGAAAAGGTACTGAGACACTGATACATTTTTTTCTTGTGATTTAGTGTACTAAATGTGCAGATGCTGGGAGCCCTCCTTCCTGAAGCTTACTGCAGGATTGGAGTTTACATTACTGACTTTTTATTAAAGGTAAACAGAATTGTTGACAATACAAATTATTTTCTTATGTAATTATTAAAAGGGAGCATGACAAATACACAGGCATAGCGGAACCAGTATGGGTTTTGAGTTACAATAAATATGTAAAAGTTACATCGAGGATTCGGCCCCCCCATCACTTCATTTCATTTGTCCCACCTTTCATCAAATGATTAGCTAAAATGTATATGATATACATTGATTCAATAAGTACTGTGCAATATGCTTTATTTTGGGGTGGGGGGGATCCAGAAACTATGAGAGAATGCCATAGGAAAAAATTATTATGGTGGATAGGAACTTGCATGACCTCTACTGGGTTATCTCCTCATAACTTTGTAAATCAGTATTGCTATCACTGTAGTCCTTTTTGAAGGTGAAAAATTAAATTTTTGTGATCTTGCAAGTTGTTACAATAGAACAGAAATTCCCATTTTCCTTTCCTCTCCTATTTTCTGTAAAATAACAAAATTGCAGCATGGAATATAAATACTAAGTGGAATCTTTTGTTCTTTTATTTTCATTGTAAGAATGCAGTGAGATTAAGGATGAAATATTGGTCTCATTAACTTCAGTGGGGTCAGTATTTCACCCTAAGCATTTTCTTGAAGAAGTATATACCTATAGGCCACTTATGGACCATATTTCAGAGTAGCAGCCGTGTTAGTCTGTATTCGCAAAAAGAAAAGGAGTACTTGTGGCACCTTAGAGACTAACAAATTTATTAGAGCATAAGCTTTCGTGAGCTACAGCTCACTTCATCGGACGCATTGGATGGACCATATAATCAGTGGGTATTCTTCCATGCTTGTATATGATTTCATATATGGAATGTGGGTGGGGCTTATTATTTCACTAAAGCAGTGCTTCAGGCATGAGATAAGTATTGTGCAGCACGGATTGCTGAAGCTGTGATGTAATACCTCAATAGATCACCTGTCAGAGACATTGTTTTTAGGAATTATGGTGGTGATTCTCACTTATGCGGAGTGCATGTTAGTGTTAGGCAATTTAGGGCTAAATTCTTACTTAGCCCTTAGCTTTAACAGAGTGGTGGGACTTTAGGGATAAATTCTGGGTTGGTTTTCCAAGGCAGTATGGCTGGGTGAGTAAGTGGCAGCAGACCTTCCGGGGCTGAGTGGTTTCTTGAGCTATTCTTCTTGTGCAGGGAATGGGGAGAGATGGGGAAATTGGGGATACTGAACTCAGGAGAATTCTTTTGTTGCTGGTCCAAAAATAAACAATATCCGCTAAAGAAGAGCTTAGCCCACCGTGCCCCCCACATCACTTTCCCATATCACCTTGGGCTAATGGATGCCACTGGGCATCTTAGCTAGTCTACAAGTCTACCATTCAGTGGCATTCTAAGTAATCATTTTTCTTGTCTCCTGCATAGAATCATAGAATATCAGGGTTGGAAGGGACCCCAGAAGGTCATCTAGTCCAACCCCCTGCTCAAAGCAGGACCAAGTCCCAGTTAAATCATCCCAGCCAGGGCTTTGTCAAGCCTGACCTTAAAAACCTCTAAGGAAGGAGATTCTACCACCTCCCTAGGTAACGCATTCCAGTGTTTCACCACCCTCTTAGTGAAAAAGTTTTTCCTAATATCCAATCTAAACCTCCCCCATTGCAACTTGAGACCATTACTCCTCGTTCTGTCATCTGCTACCATTGAGAACAGTCTAGAGCCATCCTCTTTGAAACCCCCTTTCAGGTAGTTGAAAGCAGCTATCAAATCCCCCCTCATTCTTCTCTTCTGCAGACTAAACAATCCCAGCTCCCTCAGCCTCTCCTCATAAGTCATGTGCTCTAGACCCCTAATCATTTTTGTTGCCCTTCGTTGTACTCTTTCCAATTTATCCACATCCTTCCTGTAGTGTGGGGCCCAAAACTGGACACAGTACTCCAGATGAGGCCTCACCAGTGTCGAATAGAGGGGAACGATCACGTCCCTCGATCTGCTCGCTATGCCCCTACTTATACATCCCAAAATGCCATTGGCCTTCTTGGCAACAAGGGCACACTGCTGACTCATATCCAGCTTCTCGTCCACTGTCACCCCTAGGTCCTTTTCCGCAGAACTGCTGCCGAGCCATTCGGTCCCTAGTCTGTAGCGGTGCATTGGATTCTTCCATCCTAAGTGCAGGGTCCTGCACTTAGCCTTATTGAACCTCATTAGATTTCTTTTGGCCCAATCTTCCAATTTGTCTAGGTCCTTCTGTATCCTATCCCTCCCCTCCAGCGTATCTACCACTCCTCCCAGTTTAGTATCATCCGCAAATTTGCTGAGAGTGCAATCCACACCATCCTCCAGATCATTTATGAAGATATTGAACAAAACGGGCCCCAGGACCGACCCCTGGGGCACTCCACTTGACACCGGCTGCCAACTAGACATGGAGCCATTGATCACTACCCGTTGAGCCCGACAATCTAGCCAGCTTTCTACCCACCTTATAGTGCATTCATTCAGCCCATACTTCCTTAACTTGCTGACAAGAATGCTGTGGGAGACCGTGTCAAAAGCTTTGCTAAAGTCAAGAAACAATACATCCACTGCTTTCCCTTCATCCACAGAACCAGTAATCTCATCATAAAAGGCGATTAGATTAGTCAGGCATGACCTTCCCTTGGTGAATCCATGCTGACTGTTCCTGATCACTTTCCTCTCCTCTAAGTGCTTCAGGATTGATTCTTTGAGGACCTGCTCCATGATTTTTCCAGGGACTGAGGTGAGGCTGACCGGCCTGTAGTTCCCAGGATCCTCCTTCTTCCCTTTTTTAAAGATGGGCACTACATTAGCCTTTTTCCAGTCATCCGGGACTTCCCCCGTTCGCCACGAGTTTTCAAAGATAATGGCCAAGGGCTCTGCAATCACAGCCGCCAATTCCTTCAGCACTCTCGGATGCAATTCGTCCGGCCCCATGGACTTGTGCACGTCCAGCTTTTCTAAATAGTCCCTAACCACCTCTATCTCTACAGAGGGCTGGCCATCTCTTCCCCATTTTGTGTTGCCCAGCACAGCAGTCTGGGAGCTGACCTTGTTAGTGAAAACAGAGGCAAAAAAAGCATTGAGTACATTAGCTTTTTCCACATCCTCTGTCACTAGCTTGCCTCCCTCATTCAGTAAGGGGCCCACACTTTCCTTGGCTTTCTTCTTGTTGCCAACATACCTGAAGAAACCCTTCTTGTTACTCTTGACATCTCTTGCTAGCTGCAGCTCCAGGTGCGATTTGGCCCTCCTGATATCTTTCCTACATGCCCGAGCAATATTTTTATACTCTTCCCTGGTCATATGTCCAACCTTCCACTTCTTGTAAGCTTCTTTTTTATGTTTAAGATCCGCTAGGATTTCACCATTAAGCCAAGCTGGTCGCCTGCCATATTTACTATTCTTTCGACTCATCGGGATGGTTTGTCCCTGTAACCTCAACAGGGATTCCTTGAAATACAGCCAGCTCTCCTGGACTCCCTTCCCTTTCATGTTAGTCCCCCAGGGGATCCTGGCCATCTGTTCCCTGAGGGAGTCAAAGTCTGCTTTCCTGAAGTCCAGGGTCCGTATCCTGCTGCTTACCTTTCTTCCCTGCGTCAGGATCCTGAACTCAACCAACTCATGGTCACTGCCTCCCAGATTCCCATCCACTTTTGCTTCCCCCACTAATTCTACCCGGTTTGTGAGCAGCAGGTCAAGAAAAGCGCTCCCCCTAGTTGGCTCCCCTAGCACTTGCACCAGGAAATTGTCCCCTACGCTTTCCAAAAACTTCCTGGATTGTCTATGCACCGCTGTATTGCTCTCCCAGCAGATATCAGGAAAATTAAAGTCACCCATGAGAATCAGGGCATGCGATCTAGTAGCTTCCGTGAGTTGCCGGAAGAAAGCCTCATCCACCTCATCCCCCTGGTCCGGTGGTCTATAGCAGACTCCCACCATGACATCACTCTTGTTGCACACACTTCTAAACTTAATCCAGAGACACTCAGGTTTTTCCACAGTTTCGTACCGGAGCTCTGAGCAGTCATACTGCTCCCTTACATACAGTGCTACTCCCCCACCTTTTCTGCCCTGCCTGTCCTTCCTGAACAGTTTATAACCATCCATGACTGTACTCCAGTCATGTGAGTTATCCCACCAAGTCTCTGTTATTCCAATCACGTCATAATTCCTTGACATCACCAGGGCCTCCAGTTCTCCCTGCTTGTTTCCAAGGCTTTGTGCATTTGTATATAAGCACTTGAGATAACCTGTTGATCGCCCCTCATTCCCAGTATGAGGCAGGAGCCCTCCCCTCACAGACCTTCCTGCCTGTGCTTCCTCCCGGTATCCCGCTTTCCCACTTACCTCTGGGCTTTGGTCTCCTTAAGTAGGCTGCATAAGTAGGCTGATTCCTGCATCTCCCCCAATGCATCTGGAAAACAAAATATAGCTTTTAGTAAGATTAGATTAGTGTATCCCTGCAACAGGGAGGCCTGCCCCTTTTAGGGCCTGTTGTCAGCCTGCACTGTTCCCTTATCAGCCCCAGCTGGGAAAGGGTCAGATGGAGTCTGTGAAGGACTGAGAAATCAGTTAGATGAGAGCTGCAGGAAGGAGGTTGGCTCCTGTGCCAGGTCCTGAAGCAGAGAGAGTCACAAAGGGAAAGGCCTTGGGACCCTGCAACTAGCCAGGGGACTAGTTTTCTTTTGTGTTTGAATTAATCAACCAGATCCTGAAGGAAGGCCTTGAAAGAGACTTGGTTGTGGCACATGACTAATCTGCTAGTTCCTGGGCTGGGGGAGGTATGCCAGCAGCCTACAATTCTCTACCTCTAGTGAAAATGTATTCCTTAAACCCTCTCAATTGTGAAACATGTCTGCACACAGCTGATCAATTTCTTGGTCAATCACATGAAAATAATTCAAGCTCACCTATAAAAATGCAAGATGGAATTCTTACTAAAAAAAAGAAAAGGAGTACTTGTGGCACCTTAGAGACTAACAAATTTATTAGAGCATAAGCTTTCGTGAGCTATAGTGAGCTGTAGCTCACGAAAGCTTATGCTCTAATAAATTTGTTAGTCTCTAAGGTGCCACAAGTACTCCTTTTCTTTTTGCGAATACAGACTAACACGGCTGCTTTACTAAAAAAAGGAGTTTTAGTAAAACCTCATTCGATTTTACATTATGTCTTACCCAAAATGGATAGACACTGTGATAATCAAGTCCTTTATAGTGGAGAAAATGCTCCACGCTATTAATAAAAGAAAACTGATTTTGCCACTTTTTTTCTCAAAAGATCAAATTGTGTAGGTGGAAGACTGAAGAATGCTACCATAAAGAGTCAAGCTATAACACAGGGGTCTCAAACACACAGCCCGCGGGGTTATTTTCTGCAGCCCACCAATCCCCCATGGCACCCCCGTCCCCCCAGCATTTACCTAGAGCAGCTCCGGCCCGGTGCACACCAGGGGCAGGGCAGGTTCCCTGCCTGCCTGCCTGCCCTGCCCTCGCGCCGCTCCGGGTACCAGCCGGGACCTGGGGGGGGCACAGGGGTCTGTGTGTTGCCCTGGCCGCTCCTCCAGGTACCTCCCCCAAAGCTCCCATTGGCTGGGAATGGGAACCGTGGCCAATGGGAGCTTTGGGGGAGGTACCTGGAGGCACGGCCAGGGCAACACACAGACCTTTGTGCCTCTACTCCCCCAGGTCCCAGCCGCTTCCCCCTTCCCAGCCAATTGGAGTTTCGGGGGAGGTACCTGGAGGAGCGGCCAGGGCAACACACAGACCCCTGTGCCCCCCTCAGGTCCCAGCCACTTCCCGAAGTGGCGCGGGGGCAGGGCAGGCAGGCAGGCAGGCAGGCAGGGAGCCTGCCCTGCCCCCAGTGTGCACCAGGCCAGACCTGCCCCCCAAATCCCTTCTGCAGCTGAACCCCCTGCTGCACCCCACAGCCCTCCTGCACCCCGACTCCCTGCCCTAAGCCCCGTGCCGCACCCCTCCTGCACCCCAACCCCCTGCCCTGAGCCCCCTGCTGCACCCTGTACCCCTCCTGCACCCCCTGGGGGCAGGGAGGGGCAAAGTTGGGGTGGGGATTTCAGGGAAAGGGTTGGAATGGGGGCAGGGAAGGGGTGTGAAGAGGCGGGGCAGGGGTGGGGCCTCACAGAAGGGGTGGAGTGGGGGCAGGGCCAGGGCAGCGGGGTGTGGGGGTGGTCAGTGGTGCAGCCCTCGGGCCAATGTACTAATCCTCATGTGGCCCTTGTGGTCATTTGAGTTTGAGACCCTTGCTACAACACAAAAAAATCATGATCACAACTAAAGTAATTTTTAAGGTTTTGACCAATGAATAGAATGATTTGATATTATGCAGCTGACTGCTGCATAACATCTACTATTGTCTTCTTCATAAACCAGATGTTTTAAGGGCCTTTCATGTAGTCTGATAACAGAGTTTGTGTAAAAAGTAACTGAGTGTTGTAGTTGTCATATTATCCAAGAAAGTAATACTTTGGAAAAAGAGCGATGAGGACATGAAAAAAGTTGCTTAGTGAGATAGTTCTTTTTTATTTAATTATTATTCTCTTTGCATCTGTGCTGGTTTAAGTCTTAAGCATTCTGCCATCCTGTGAGTTCACATTTTTGTTTTTTCATGAGGGAGTGGATGGCTCAGGTCACTGGTTATGATTATACTGTCATCTCTGAACTGTTGGTTCACATCCAGTCTAGATTATTAGGAAATTTAAAGTTGATGGTCTACTATGTGAAATGAATTGGTAGTACCTGTCAATTTCCTAGTGGCTAAGCAATCACAGTTGGTTCCAATCACTGCCCTCACTGGCAGTCTCAGAAGAGCCACCAAGGAGTGAATGGATATGGAGACTGAATTGCCTTCTCATCCCTAACGTTAGATTCTTCACAACAAGTTTGTGGTTTATTGGTGGAGTAAGGAATTCTTTTGCTGCTGTTGCTTTACTTGTTCTGTGCCTAAATAATGGCTGCTAGTATCCACCCAGAGCGATCAGTCCAGCACCTCTTACAAACTAAATAAGTTCCATTTTTAAGCAGAAAAGTTTACAGCCTTGTATGCCAACAGGATTCACATTTCTCAACCTTTTGCCAAGGCCCTCCAGCAGAGAGGAAGAAGTGGGGACCTGATGTTTCTAATGTAACAAACAAACCAAAACACATTTTTGGTGACAGGGACCCAGATACCATGGTGCTGGGCATAGTACAGATGGATAGCCTTCATGCATAATAAATGAACAGTAAAAGGCAAAATTCATGTATATGTTTGGTTGTTAACCTTGAGCACAGACCGCATTGCAGTGAGTGGCTAATAGGATATGTAAAGACATGTAGCACATTACCACCTAGTCCTGAAATCTTTACTCACACATGTAGTTCTTACTCACATAGGACTAGGTTGTGCACAGTTGCACTGCCCCACGAATAGTCCAAAGAACAAACTGTGACTCAGTGTCATACTTCCTCCCTTTCGTACTTGCTCTGAGGAAAGAATAAGTTACTTCACCCTTCTTCATAAAACAATTTCCTCCCTGCTGTGCATCTAACCAGCTACTGTGGGCTGCATGCTGGGAAATTGGAGCCAGGGCTCCTTCCAGGGCCCCTCTCTGCCCTCTCACTCACCACTCTTACTCTCCTCCCCACAGCCTGAATCACTATCTGAACAGCTGAGCACAAGAATAAGGAGGGTCTTACTTTCTTGTGGGGCTGACTAAGAGCTGTGACAAACTAGCCCATTAGCACTTCTGTTGAAGTCAGTGCCCTTTCCCCCATTTGAGCCTCTTAACAAAAGTATCTACTTGATACATCATGCTGTTTTTTATCAAATACATTGCAATTGTATCTGGATGACAAGCCTCATATACCCAGTTACAATATGAAATTCTTTCCACCTGAATACTTTAATATCTTTTAGTGAAATAATTGTAATACCCTTGGCAATGACAATATTTGAATTAGCTTTACTTTAGTGAAAGATCAACAATAACAAAGTGCAAGCTAAATGAATTCAAAGCTCTGCTTCAAAATTTGTGGTACAATATGGCGCAGAATTATTAATGTGATTCAGTTTAGCCCTAATTCATTTTTAAAACACTCTGTTCACTGGGAAAGTTTCCTATTAGAGGAAATTTAAATCTTATTAAAGATTTAGACTGTATTATTGACATACGTTTTCCTTCCAAGTTTCATGTTGCAGGGAGTTAGTATGGTTGCCTTTTATCTTTAGGCATCAGAGTTCAAATTCTGTCTTGCAGTCACAAGTGAAAATGAGTTTGGTCT